>NC_141879.1:359623375-369623375 GCF_056163025.1 Triticum urartu | reverse complement strand
CCAAAGGTGCCATGAAGGAGTTATGCGAACGGGAGCACATCCGGCTCGACGTTTCATCGGTGGCACATCCACAGTCCAATGGTCAAGCAAAAAGGGCTAATCAAGAGATCTTGAGAGGCATCAAGCCCCAGCTTATGGTTCCTTTGCAGAGAACACCGGGTTGTTGGGTAGAAGAGTTACCATCTGTGTTATGGAGCATCAATACTACACCCAACAGATCAACAGGATACACACCGTTCTTCATGGTTTACGGAGCGGAGGCGGTTCTCCCCAGTGATATCCGTCATGATTCACCCCGTGTGGCGGCTTATGTTGAAGCGGACAATGAGACAGCACGGCAAGACGCTTTGGACTTGTTGGATGAAGAACGTGACATAGCAGCTGCCCGCTCGGCGATTTACCAACAGGATCTTTGTCGTTATCACAGTCGCCGAGTCAGAACCAAAACCTTTCAGGAAGGAGATTTGGTGCTTCGGCTCATCCAAGATCAGATTGATATGCATAAGCTATCCCCACCTTGGGAGGGGCCTTTCGTGGTCAGCAAGAATCTGCACAACGGGTCATACTATCTGATCGATATTCGAGAGCATAAGGACTCATGTACATCAGAGGAGGAGACCAACAGGCCGTGGAACATAGCTCATCTTCGGCCTTACTATACCTGAGCCATTGGCTCTACTTATGTACATATTACGACGATGTATATATTATGATTAAATATAATAAACCGGAACCTCAGCTAAAGCGGGGTATCTGTTCTTTTACATCATGTGTGGTTACACGGAGTTGTTCTAAAGCGGCCTCCGGTTTACCCCTTGAGTTAGCTTTTTAAAAGCATCATGTTATATCACTTGGGGGTTTGGTCGTGTCCGAACCAATACAATACCTCTTGATAGGTGAGAGCCACCAGATCACTTGGGGACTTGGTCACGTCTGAACCAGTCATGCCTCTTGATCGGCGTAAGGCCACAGAATCACTTGGGGGCTTGGTCAAACCCGAACCATTGCCATGCCACTTGATCGGCATAAATGCCACGGTTTCATTTGGGGACCTGGCTGACTAGAACCATAGTTACACCTATCGGGAGCTTGGTCGTGTTCGGCCATGGTAACGCCATCTGATCAGCTCAAATAAACCTTTTTTTGCAAGCGGTTTTGTCATTGCCTTTGCTTCACACTTTTCTTTGAAAGGTATTTCTTTCTTTTTATTGCATTTTTTAAACCGACAAAGTTTTCAACCGGTTCACACTGTCAACTAACGGAACACGGTTCATTTCAATCCGGAGACTATTTGCCCGGTTTGATCTTTTTTGTTAACATCCTCTTATGGAGTAACACGGTGTTTATTATAACCCGGCACGGTTTACATGGTAAACCGGCGTCATATATATGGAGCTGCTATCTCCTCCAACAGTGTGGGTTTATAAAACTCCGCTTCAAGATTGGCCAAGCCAACTTCACGCTCAACGGTGGCAGGTATTATGTATCTCAAAAAGTTGGTCATATACTTAAAAAATTTCGGATGTTTTGATTCATGTATGCAGACATCATATTCCGCCTGACGGTACAACTGCGGTGGCACTTGAAGATTTTTTATTGCAGAAAGTACTTTGGAAAGTTCATCACCCAAAGGAAGAGCAAGTGGCAGCGATTATGCACGAAGGCATATCAACATCAGAAGTATCAGCTAGCCTATTACAAGGCAACACGGTGCCCACAATAAGATCATTGTTTTTCGCAAAGGAGAAGCAGTTTTAAACCGGCTTCCGGTTCAAGCTTGGTCACCAGCCTGGCCTGATGGTTGTGGGTCATCCTGCGCCGCTTCAGCTTCGGTTTCTCTACCCAGCAGCTGGAAATCAACAGTTGTCCAGTCGATTCCCATTAATGCTTGAAAAACAGCTTCATCATGGATCAGCAACGACGGGTCAATATCGGGAGCGTAAGTATGCTTACGGATTGGAGGGATAAGATTTTTCGCTTCATGAATTGGTGCAGCTATTCGCTTGTTTTGATTGTCATATTGGGCTTGATAATGAGACAAGTCTGCTTCTTCAGCCAATTGACAAGCTAGCGGACGCACCTCCCGGTTTATTGCTCGCAGATCCGCTTCACCAAACTCTGACCCGTCTTCCTTCAATCTGGGATAGCCCTGAGCCGCTTCAATAGGATCAAAATCCGGCACCCAAGCTTTTGCCCGGATTAAGGCATTGATCGCACCGGTTTGAGCAGCAGATTTCTTCAGCTCTTCAACCCGGGCAGGAAGCACCGACAGTTTCATCAGAGTGTCCTGAATCAAGGTGGGCGCCGGCTTGTTGTGGGATGCAGTACAGATGATCCACTGTGCACCAGTATACAGTTGTTCGACCAACGTATAGACGGCTTTCAATTTCTTCCGCACATCTGACCCCAAGTGACCAATGCGTGATAGAGGCTAAGGTGTCCCGATGTTTCGATGAGATGGTGGCTATCGTTTTCTGTGGGAGTCGACCTTGACGATCCGACTACGAACGTGCGAGACGTCGCGCCTTAGCAATCGCTAAACCAACTTCCAAGGGTTATTGACCACGCAGGAGCACGATCAACCTGACCACGAGGGTCTGTTTCCTGCGAGCAAACGAAGAACAAGCAAGAAACTGAGATTGCAATCGGGATATTGCGAATATAAGATGAAAGCTTTATTGATCAAGGTGGGGTTCTGTGACGTCTTGGTCTGGTCGTTGGACACAAACGAAGTACGCGAAGTTGCAGCTATGGCGAACTTTTAATCTAAACAAAACCCAAAGTCTAAACGACGCCCTAAGGGCTGTATATATGGAGGAAGAGGGGGGAATTTCGTGGCCCTTGAGGGTGGGGTCCGAAACCAACCCTAACTCTTGTTTCCCCACACATACGGACTCTAAAAATAGCCTATACTTAAGTATTTCGAAATTACATGGGCCTGGCCCATTAATAAGGTGACGCAGCACCTAGAATAGCCTATGGACGAATATTATGAAGTGGCATCTTGTATATTTCTTCCAAGGCTTCATGCACTCCTTATGGCGGCTTCAAAGTCCTGAAATCATCACTTGTAACTCCGTTCTTGATCCCCTTGCGCATGCCATCAACTCCATGCGTGTTCTTGCTCCAATGTTCATCCTTCTCCAAGCTAGGCCCTTCATTTGTAAGCAAAACAAGTGTATCCAATTTAGGCAGCATCATAATCTCATGAACATTAGAATCATTACCAAGAAACGAAAGTACCTGGTAATTTAATTGGCGTTCGCGGGCTCTAGTAATTGGTCCAGTATATGTAACAGTAGGGGCTGTGGGTGTAACAATGGTATTGATGTCCTCATCATCTTCCCCTTCTTGAAATGAAGTCGTCCTCGACGGAAGCGCATCTTCCTCACCCAAATAAGGCTTCAAATCTGCAATGTTAAAAGTGGGACTAACCCCAAAATCTACAGGTAGCTCAAGTTTATATGCATTATCATTTATTTTCTCTAACACCTTAAAAGGACCATCAGCACGTGGCATTAGCTTTGATTTGCGCAGATTAGGTAATCTATCTTTACACAAATGTAACCAAACAAGATCTCCAGGCGCAAACACAACATGTTTTCTACCCTTATCTCCAGCAAGTTTATATTTAGCATTCATATGCTCAATGTTTTCCTTAGTTAACTCATGCATTTTTAAAATCAATTCAGAACGTTCTTTAGCATCAAAATTAACCTTCTCTGAAGATGGAAGAGGCAACAAATCAATAGGTGCACGAGGTAGGAAACCATACACAATTTCAAAAGGGCACATCTTAGTAGTAGAATGCAATGAGCGATTATAAGCAAATTCAATATGAGGCAAGCATTCTTCCCACATTTTCTTGTTATTCTTCAAAACAGCCCTAAGCATAGTAGACAATGTTCTATTGACTACTTCAGTTTGTCCATCAGTTTGGGGGTGACAAGTAGTACTAAAAAGCAGCTTAGTCCCCAACTTAGCCCATAAACATCTCCAAAAGTGGCTAAGAAATTTAGTATCACGATCTGAAACAATAGTATTTGGCACACCATGTAAGCGAATAATTTCATGAAAGAACAAATCAGCAACATTAACAGCATCATCGCTTTTATGACATGGTATAAAGTGTGCCATTTTCGAGAACCTATCCACGACAACGAATATGCTATCCCTCCCCTTCTTTGTTCGAGGTAAACCTAAAACAAAGTCCATAGATATATCCTCCCAAGGAACACTAGGTACTGGCAAAGGCATATATAAACCATGAGGATTGAGTCGTGACTTAGCTCTTTGACATGTAGTGCAGCGAGCAACAAAACGCTCAACATCCCGTCTCATCTTTGGCCAAAAGAAATGTGTAGAGACGCGAGCCTAGAACACTAACAAAATCACGGCGCTGCACGTAAATAAGGGAAAAGCACAGCAAAAAAAAAATTCCAGAGTGTGCTTTTCCCATATTTACGTGCAGCGCCGTGATTTTGTTAGTGTTCTAGGCTCGCGTCTCTAGCACGGTCTAGCCTAGGACCAGCACAGTACCGTCGTTGAGCGTTTATTCAACTTTGCATCTCTGAATTGATTATTGCTGACCCTTTTTGCTACCATACTATAAGCCTTCCCAGCTCCACATACATCTACGTCGTGCGTTTGACCCTCCCTGGCAATCGCTCTATCCAAGCTTTTGAGAGTTTTTGACTACAACGGTTGCCGATCACCGCCTGCTGCTGGGTAAGAACTGGTAAGAATTTGAGATTTGCTTGACGGATTTGTGACACCCGCCACCACCACACTTGTTAGTAGTCTGTAGGATCATATTCTTTTGTGTTTCTATTGCTGCTAACCATGCCAGGATCACAAGCCGACGAGACTGACTGGGAGAACTTGACGAACAAGGAGCTTCATGATACGTTTCAGCAAATGATGAATGGACAGGTGCAAGATGTGATAAACAGATTTGAAGAGGCCATGGAGAAGATAGATGGCATGGAGAAGACGTTTGAAACAAAGCTCGATAACAAGTTTGCTGAATTGCTTTCGCGTTTTCCACCACCACCACCGGCTGCTCCTGCCGCACCTCTGCAACAACAGCAACAACACCGACTACCTCCACGTCGGGAAACAGCCCTCCGCCGAGCGAGCCGTGTCCCTCTTCAGTCGGGGCCAAACTGCTGGTGCTGCTGTTGATACTTCTGTGGCTCCTACTGCTGATGTGGAGGAGGATGCTTATGTGGGAGATTATGAGGATGAGGTTGATCAAAATCAGAACTACGTGCCACCAACAGCACAGCAACCACCAGGTCGTCCACATGCAAAGAATGGCAATGGTAGGGCTCACCCTCAGGTACGAGATCATGACCATCTCCCTAAACTAAAATTGAATATTCCACCATTTGAGGGTAGATATGTTCCTGATATATATCTTACTTGGGAGTTAGAAATTGAACAACGATTTACATGTTTACAATATCCCGAGGAGAGACGTGTTCCTGCTGCTGTTTGTGCTTTCACTAGTTTTGCATGTGTTTGGTGGTCTGAGCATTGTAGATTATATCCTATTCCGGCTACTTGGGCAGCTTTGAAAACTGCTATGCGTACTCGTTGGGTTCCACCATATTATCAACGTGAATTACTTCAAAAATTGCAGCGCTTAAGACAGGGAAAAAATTCTGTAGAAGAATATTATCAGGAATTACAAACTGGCATGATTAGATGTGGTATTGTTGAGGAGAATGAAGCTATGCTTGCACGTTTTATGGGTGGATTAAATAGAGAGATTCAGACGATTCTAGAGTATAAGGAGTATACTAATATCACTTGTTTATTCCATCTTGCTTGTAAAGCTGAACGTGAAGTGCAGGATCGACAGGCATTGGCGCGGACTAACTTTTCTGCAGGTCGACCTTCATCATGGACACCACGTGCATCATCTACTTCCACACGTTCTGCTACACCGGCGCCTCCGTCGGCTACCACCTCCAACCGTGATACAATAAAGCAGGCACAATCACCACTATCTGCCAAGAGCACACCTTCTGGGCCTACAAAGAGCTCTTCTTCATCCATGGCATCAACAGGGCAAACACATGATATTATTTGTCGACGTTGCAAGGGTGGAGGTCATTATGCGAGAGAATGCCCATCTAAGCGTGTGATGATTGTTACTGAGGATGGTGGGTATGAGTCCGCTAGTGACTATGATGAGGAGACTTTGGCTCTTATTACACGTGACGAACACGGTGGAGACGATTCTGATCATGAGACGCAATACATGGCTCCTGAAGATGCTGACAGGTATGAATGTTTAGTTGCTCAACGTGTTTTGAGTGTGCAGGTTACACAAGCTGAGCAAAATCAGAGGCATAATTTGTTCCATACAAAGGGAGTTGTGAAGGAACGTTCTGTTCGCGTGATCATAGATGGAGGGAGCTGCAATAACTTGGCTAGCATGGAGATGGTGGAGAAGCTATCTCTCACCACAAGACCACATCCACATCCTTACTACATCCAATGGTTCAACAACAGCGGCAAGGTTAAGGTAACACGTACTGTTCGTGTGCATTTTAGTATCTCTACATATGCTGATTATGTTGATTGTGATGTGGTACCTATGCAAGCATGTTCCTTATTACTTGGTAGACCATGGCAATTTGATAAAACTTCTGTACACCATGGTAGAAACAATCAGTATACTCTTGTTCATAACGATAAAAATATTACTTTGCTTCCTATGACTCCTGATTCCATTTTGAAAGATGATATTAATAGAGCTAATAAAGCAAAATAGGAGACAAATAAGAGTGAAAATCAGATTGTGGCAAAAGAATTTGAGCACCAAATGAAGCCTAATAATAAACCATCTACTGTTGTTTCTGAAATTAAATTGAAAATTGCATGTTTACTTGCCACCAAATCTGATATTGATGAGCTAGATTTCAGCAAATCTGTTTGCTATGCTTTTGTGTGCAAAGAGGCATTATTTTCATTCGAGGACGTGCCTTCCTCTTTGCCCCCTGCTGTCACTAACATTTTGCAGGAGTTTGCTGACGTCTTTCCACAAGACGTGCCACCGGGATTACCACCTATTCGAGGGATTGAGCATCAAATTGACTTAATTCCCGGTGCTTCGCTACCCAACCGTGCACCATACCGTACCAATCCAGAAGAGACGAAGGAGATTATGCGTCAAGTACAAGAACTGCTCGACAAAGGTTATATACGCGAATACCTTAGTCCTTGTGCTGTTCCTATCATTTTAGTGCCAAAAAAGGATGGTACGTCGCGTATGTGCGTTGATTGTAGAGGCATTAATAATATTACTATTCGTTATCGTCATCCTATTCCTAGGCTAGATGATATGCTTGATGAATTGAGTGGCTCTACAATATTCTCCAAAGTTGATTTGCGTAGTGGATACCATCAAATTCGTATGAAATTGGGTGATGAATGGAAAACAGCATTTAAAACTAAGTTTGGATTATATGAGTGGTTAGTCATGCCTTTTGGGTTAACTAATGCACCTAGTACTTTCATGAGGTTAATGAACGAAGTTTTACGTGCTTTCATTGGACGATTTGTGGTAGTTTACTTTGATGACATATTGATTTATAGCAAATCTTTGGAGGAACATTTGGAACATTTACGTGCTGTTTTTATTGCTCTACGTGATGCACGTTTGTTTGGAAAGCTTGGAAAGTGCACCTTTTGCATCGACCGAGTATCTTTTCTTGTCTATGTTGTTACTCCACAGGGAATTGAAGTTGATAAAGCCAAGATTGAAGCTATTGAGAGTTGGCCGCAGCCCAAAACGGTCACACAAGTGAGGAGTTTCCTTGGCCTCGCTGGTTTCTATAGGCGTTTTGTGAGAGATTTCAGCACCATTGCTGCACCTCTCAACGAGCTTACAAAGAAGGATGTGCCTTTTGTTTGGGGTACCGCACAGGAAGAAGCCTTCACGGTTTTGAAAGATAAGTTGACACATGCTCCTTTACTCCAACTTCCTAATTTCAATAATACTTTTGAGCTTGAATGTGATGCTAGTGGAATTGGATTAGGAGGTGTGTTATTACAAGATGGAAAACCTGTTGCATACTTTTCTGAAAAATTGAGTGGGCCTAGTCTGAACTATTCTACTTATGATAAAGAATTATATGCTCTTGTTCGGACCTTAGAAACATGGCAACATTATTTATGGCCCAAGGAATTTGTTATACATTCTGATCATGAATCTTTGAAACACATTAAAAGTCAAGCAAAACTGAACCGTAGACATGCTAAATGGGTTGAATTCATTGAGGCTTTCCCTTATGTCATTAAACACAAGAAGGGTAAAGAAAATATTATTGCTGATGCCTTGTCTCGTCGTTATACTATGCTTTTACAACTTGACTTTAAAATATTTGGTTTGGAGACCATCAAAGATCAATATGTTCATGATGCTGAATTTAAAGATGTATTGCAGAATTGTAAGGAAGGGAGAACTTGGAACAAGTTCGTTCTTAACGATGGATTTGTGTTTCGTGCTAACAAGCTATGCATTCCAGCTAGCTCCGTTCGTCTTTTGTTGTTGCAGGAGGCGCATGGAGGAGGATTAATGGGACACTTTGGCGTCAAGAAGACGGAGGATATACTTGCTACACATTTCTTTTGGCCAAAGATGAGACGGGATGTTGAGCGTTTTGTTGCTCGCTGCACTACATGTCAAAGAGCTAAGTCACGACTCAATCCTCATGGTTTATATATGCCTTTGCCAGTACCTAGTGTTCCTTGGGAGGATATATCTATGGACTTTGTTTTAGGTTTACCTCGAACAAAGAAGGGGAGGGATAGCATATTCGTTGTCATGGATAGGTTCTCGAAAATGGCACACTTTATACCATGTCATAAAAGCGATGATGCTGTTAATGTTGCTGATTTGTTCTTTCGTGAAATTATTCGCTTACATGGTGTGCCAAATACTATTGTTTCAGATCGTGATACTAAATTTCTTAGCCACTTTTGGAGATGTTTATGGGCTAAGTTGGGGACTAAGCTGCTTTTTAGTACTACTTGTCACCCCCAAACTGATGGACAAACTGAAGTAGTCAATAGAACATTGTCTACTATGCTTAGGGCTGTTTTGAAGAATAACAAGAAAATGTGGGAAGAATGCTTGCCTCATATTGAATTTGCTTATAATCGCTCATTGCATTCTACTACTAAGATGTGCCCTTTTGAAATTGTGTATGGTTTCCTACCTCGTGCACCTATTGATTTGTTGCCTCTTCCATCTTCAGAGAAGGTTAATTTTGATGCTAAAGAACGTTCTGAATTGATTTTAAAAATGCATGAGTTAACTAAGGAAAACATTGAGCATATGAATGCTAAATATAAACTTGCTGGAGATAAGGGTAGAAAACATGTTGTGTTTGCGCCTGGAGATCTTGTTTGGTTACATTTGCGTAAAGATAGATTTCCTAATCTGCGCAAATCAAAGCTAATGCCACGTGCTGATGGTCCTTTTAAGGTGTTAGAGAAAATAAATGATAATGCATATAAACTTGAGCTACCTGTAGATTTTGGGGTTAGTCCCACTTTTAACATTGCAGATTTCAAGCCTTATTTGGGTGAGGAAGATGCGCTTCCGTCGAGGACGACTTCATTTCAAGAAGGGGAGGATGATGAGGACATCAATACCATTGTTACACCCACAGCCCCTACTGTTACATATACTGGACCAATTACTAGAGCTCGCGCACGCCAATTAAATTACCAGGTACTTTCGTTTCTTGGTAATGATTCTAATGTTCATGAGATTATGATGCTGCCTAAATTGGATACATTTGTTTTGCTTACAAATGAAGGGCCTAGCTTGGAGAAGGATGAACATTGGAGCAAGAACACGCATGGAGTTGATGGCATGCGCAAGGGGATCAAGAACGGAGTTACAAGTGATGATTTCAGGACTTTGAAGCCGCCATAAGGAGTGCATGAAGCCTTGGACGAAATATACAAGATGCCACTTCATAATATTCGTCCATAGGCTATTCTAGGTGCTGTGCCACCTTATTAATGGGCCAGGCCCATGTAATTTCGAAATACTTAAGTATAGGCTATTTTTAGAGTCCGTATGTGTGGGGAAACAAGAGTTAGGGTTGGTTTCGGACCCCACCCTCAAGGGCCACGAAATTCCCCCCTCTTCCTCCATATATACAGCCCTTAGGGCGTCGTTTAGACTTTGGGTTTTGTTTAGATTAAAAGTTCGCCATAGCTGCAACTTCGCATACTTCGTTTGTGTCCAACGACCAGACCAAGACGTCACAGAACCCCACCTTGATCAATAAAGCTTTCATCTTATATTCGCAATATCCCGATTGCAATCTCAGTTTCTTGCTTGTTCTTCGTTTGCTCGCAGGAAACAGACCCTCGTGGTCAGGTTGATCGTGCTCCGGCGTGGTCAATAACCCTCGGAAGTTGGTTTAGCGATTGCTAAGGCGCGACGTCTCGCACGTTCGTAGTCGGATCGTCAAGGTCGACTCCCACAGAAAACGATAGCCACCATCTCATCGAAACATCGGGACACCTTAGCCTCTATCATGTTCCAAGGCGATGTGCTGCAAATATTATGATAAGTATAGCTTACCCAAGCACCATTTTGAGCGGTGGCAGCTGAGTCGCCGATGAATCGCCAGAGGATGAGTTGGAAGTAACCTGGTAATCGGAGTCAGATGGATTAAGAGGTTGATGAAAGCAGCCCGCTTTAGGACAAGCACTGACAAGCAAATTAGAGACCTCTGAACGGCGTTTCTGAACCGGACTGTTCGATAAACCGGCGGAGGTAACTACCTGGCCGCTGTGCCGGGTTGTGCGACGAGCTTCGTGCTGTTGGGTCTTCATAAGAAATTTGGGATCCAAATAAGCAAGAGGATGAGAAAATTTAACTTTCCGGTTTGCCTGATGGATTTTTAGTGAAGGCAAAGGTTATGAATCGGAACAGAGAATAATTACCTCTGCAGCATCAGCATGGCTGGCTTCGGCATCATCCTGACAAATATCATCATCAATAAACGCATTAAAAATAATCCAAGTGAGTCAAGCCCTACCTCAAGGTCTCGATTATCCACATCATCATCAGGGGCCGGATTAGAGGATGCAGTTGTTCTTTTCCTGTGGGCAGTCTTCTTCACAGTTTTAGTCTTTTGCCGGGTTACCCTTTCCGGTTTGTCTGGTTTTTCTGGTTTCTCCTGCGGCAGTTTCTTGCTCCAAAACATATCATTGCCCTGGTTACACAGACACTGATATTAAAACAATGACAAGATATATCAACAACATATTCAGCAAAAAGAAAAATCAAACTCTTACAGCTGGCGGTTTGTTGGTGGCATAGAAGGGAAGCAGGCCGGTTTTAGCACAGATGTGTTCCGGTTCATTCAGCATCTTATTGACAGCCTCTGTGATTTCTTCATCGGTGAGCTGGATGTTGGAATGTCGCAGTGGATCATGAACACTGCCAGTATACTCGCACATCAAACCGGAGCGCTGACTAAGGGGCAGTATGCTCCATGATATCCAACAGCGGGCGAGATCAACCCCTGTTAAACCGTTGGCCATAAAGGCTCTGAGCTTCGACAGTTGAGGAGCATATTTGCTTCTCTCTTGGGCAGTCAACCTTTGCGGAAAGGGGTGTGTATTGCTGAGTCGCTCTGGACGAAAGCTAGGCAGGGATTTTCACCAGCAGGGGAGGTGTCTTTGCAATAGAACCATGTTTGATTCCACTCTTTGGGGTGGCTGTGCAGTTTGGCGTGAGGGTATGTGACCTCTTTCCTTTTCTGAATTGCCACGCCACCCAACTCCGTATTGGAGCCGTCAGTAAACTCAGTATGGAGGTTTAGATGGAAATAGTCTCTGAACAATTCTACTGTGGGCTCCTCTTGAAAGAACGCCTCACAGAGCACTTGGAAGTGACACATGTTTGTAACAGAGTTGGGGCCAGTATCTTGTGGATGGAGTTGAAAATCGGCTAAAACGTCCCTGTAAAATTTAGAACCGGGCGGCTTAAAGCCCCGGGCTAAGTGATCTACGAAAACGACGACCTCTCCTTCTTGAGGTGTGGGAGGGCATTCTTTGCCAGGAGCCCTCCAATGGATGGTATCTTTGCTGCCTAAAGCGCCGATCAGGACTAAATCGTCCAGTTGAGCCTCTGTGACGCGAGAAGGAACCCAGTTGCACTCATATACTTGCTTGGCCATGATGAAATCTACAAGGTAGATGATCCCGGTTCAAAAATGCATTGATTAAGGTACATTGGTATGTGCAATGTTAAACCGGAGACAGATCTATCTAAACCGGAGTTTTATGAAGCAACAACAACTGGCGGTTCAACAAGGGGACTAATGGTATATACCGGTTTGGCAGTTTTTCTACAAAGTTAAACCGCCTGATCTAAGCATTGAAACAACTGAGATTGCGGATGGATAAGTATGCAGAAACAGACTTCACAAGATTTCTCTACAGCGTTGGATCTGAAGCAAGTTCAGAAAATAAGAAAAATATTCAAAAGCTCAAAGCAGAACAATATTGAATCAATGGGCAGAAATATATGTGAGATCTATGGTCTTGGGCATGAAACTAAAGGCGGATACTAAAAGCTACCGCTGCACAGAGCAGGGGTTCACAGATGCATCCAGGAGCTAGTATATGAACACGAACAGGTGATGAACACTGCAAGAACACGAAATCCTAGAACAGATCTGTGTTGAGAAGAGTAGAAGGCTTGCCAGAGTTGAGGAATACGCGGAAGGTTGCCGCGGTGCTCTGGTGCGTTCAGGTTGATGTAGCGGCCAAGGTTGGTGCAGAAGTAGACGGCGGCGACGGAGCTCCGAGGATGGCGACGCGAGGAAGACGAAGAAGAAAGGCACGAAGGGGAGAAAAGAAATGACCCTTCGGTCCTATTTATAAGGAAAAAGGACATGTGTCAGGTGCGACAATCAAGGGGCTACAAAACGGAGCTGTCGCCTCGATTTCCGCATATTTATTAAACAAGGAAGCATAATGGATAAGCTTCGTTATGACAGGTGACATCACTCCGGTTTACAGCAATCAGAGAAGATGACATCATGGCGGTTTACCAATTTATGAGAAGATGTTGAAGATGAAGTTTTTTCTAAAGGATTGACATGAACCCGTTCAAATCAATCTGGGGCCTAATGTTGGGGATATTACCGCTGGGCGTAAACTGGCCTATCTGGGCCGGGTCAACTTCATCAGTAGTTCAAGAGTACTAAAGCCCAAGAAGACAGACAAGGGCCTAAGGCCCGTGGTCGGTTTTAGACTTGTAGCTGTAAACCGGCATTTGTATATAAACTTGTATTGTAAGATAGGAATAAGGAGAGACCAACCCGATACGAATATGGACTGGTGTTGGGACTCTGTGAACCGACGGGCGTCACCCGTGTATATAAGGGGACGACCCGGTGGCGGTTCAAGGACAGACAACAACTCGAGACATAGGCGAAGCTTGTTTGCTCCCTAGTCATCGAAACCCTATCAATTCCATCACAACTAGACGTAGGCTTTTACCTTCATCGAAGGGGCCGAACTAGTATAACTCTCTTGCGTCCCTGTGTCCACTTTAACCCCTTCAAGCTAACCCGTCGCGAGGGCTCCACGACTAAGTCCTTTCTCTAGGACATCTGCCGTGACAAAACCACGACAGTGTGTGATGCTCAAAATTCCAATGCACAACTTTGACTGCGCAGGCCCATGGTTGGGCACGTCGTCGAAGATCGATGAGAGGGGCTAGAAGTCAAGAACCACCTGGAAGTGGCCAAATATATGTAGGAATATAGGGTGTGATGTTTAAATACACAATGCATAACTTTGGCGGCACCTGCCTCGCAAACCGGAAAGCCCCCTTGGATATATATCTATAATAGCATAATGTTGTAGCTACCTAGCTAGGTTGCTTGCCCCACGTGCCACTTCGTGTAGGCGGGACAGATGAACGCACTCATACTTTGGTCATATATGCATGTCGCCATGACCTACCATAAGACTAACAAGTGAATCTGTCGCTTGGTGAAATGACAACTTTTGTTGTCGATTAAAAATGGATAGCATATATATATATATATATATATATATATATTGGACCATCATCAAAAATCGCACGAGAGGGGCCACAAAACCAGCACCGCCTGCATGCGGCCCAAAATGATGTATGTTGGAAGGTGTGATGTGTTTTCAATATCAAGTAATGTACAATTTAAATGTGGTGCCTGCCTCTCGATACAGACAACCACCATGAAAGCTAGATAATTAAGGACGAGATACGTAGTGTACGGTGTCAGTCCAACCCACCAATCCAAGCATGTGGGAGGGAATCCTGAGAACACATGAGCTCGAAAATGTGATGGTGACCGGCCCTAACATGAACTAGGAGGAATCCATTCATGGCCAACACGTACCCCTCGTTATCGGTCAAAAGGGATGATATATATAGACCCGGGGAGCCCACAGATATATGTGTCGTCACAAAAAACCGCACAAGGGAGACGTGGTCGATCAGAAGACCCCCTATACCCTACAGGCGGCCCGAAAATGTGTATGGGTGGTGGGTGATGTGTTCAAATCCCCAATGCATAACTTCGATAGGGCACCAATGTAACACCCCAGATGTATTTTGCCATATTTGTAACTCCGACTCTGCCATTTTCGGCTTTAAGTTATGAGATTCCCTTCATGGTTGGGTTTTGTTTTCGTTTTATATTTTGTTCAGGTCATGCATTTCATATCATGTCATCATGTGCATCGCATTGCATACGTGTTCGTCTCATGCATCCGAGCATTTTCCCCGTTGTCCTTTTTGCAATCCGACACTCCTACGTCCTCCGGTGCCCCCTTTTGTCTCTTTTCGTGTGCGGTTGCTAAACGTTCTCGGAATGGACCTAGATTTTCCAAGTGGCCTTGGTACACCACCAGTAGACCGCCTGTCAAATTTCGTGTCATTTGGAGTCCGTTTGATACTCCAACGGTTAACCGGGGAACCGCAAAGGCCTCGTGTGTGTTGCAGCCCAACACCCCTCCAAAACGTCCCAATAACCCATCCAAACCTATTCTATGTCCTCCGCCGTCGGATCACGATCACGTGGTCGAAAACTACACCTCATTTGGAAACTCCTACCTCCTCCTACCTATAAATATGTCCTCCCCGTCCAAAATCCGGTTCCAAAACCCTAAAAATTGCCCTCCACAGCCACCGGACACGTCCGCCGCCATCGGACAGGAGCCCGCCGCCGCCCGCGGCCAATCCGGACATGCCACATGTCCTCTCCGCTGCCCACCGCCGCCGCCGCCCGCGGAGCCCGAGTCAGGCCCGCGCGCCTGCCGCTCGAGGCCCGCGCATCCCGCCGCCGCTTGCCACCCGCGCCGCCTAGAAGCCGTGTCACCGCCGCAAGCTTCCTCGCCGCCTTGCCGGGGTCCGCCTCCACTCCGGTCACTGCCGACCCCGCGCCGTCCTCTGCAGCCGTGCCGCCGACCCCGCGCTCCTCCACTCCGGCGGTACGCTGGACGAGCTCTAGCGAACCTCCTCCTCCATCACGGGCCCTCTCCTTCCCGGATCCGGCAAGATTCACCTCGTTTTCCGTGATCCCCTATCCAGATCTTGAATTCTCAGGTTGACCCCCGAAATTTTCGAAGTCCTGAAAAATAGCATTCTGGTGCCATGTTCATCATGCCATAACTTCATGACCGTAGCTCTGTTTCATGCGCATAACATATCAAAATGTTCATTGGGAGATGCTCTTCATTTAAATTCATTGTGGCATGCTTGTTTGAGTCCATCTTGATGCCCAAATCACTGATGCAACAGTGCTATAAAATGTTTCTTCCTGTTACTTAGCAGATTATGATGTTTTGTCATTTTTGCCACATTTATTGTGTGCATCATATGGGCATGAGCTCTACATGTATTTTGTTCTATGCCATGTCATATTTACAGGGGTGCTTGCCATGTATTTTTGTGATCAATGTGGTGACTAGCACAAGCATGCAAAGTAGCCTTCGTGATATTGCTGATTTCAAGGACTTAGAATTTTACTAAGTCCTTTTCCTGTTATTATTTTTATGCCATGTAACCATGATGCTAGAGTGAGATACATGCTTGTTTTGAGTTGTTTCAGTAAGGATGATTTGGACATATGGTTATGCTATATCCATTCATGCCCCTATTTGCAATTATGGAGTGCCCTAAAATGTCTTAAGCTTGCTCTACTTTTGCTACAAAATGTTCCTGGCAGATTGTTTACATGTTAATCAATTTTGCCATGGTTGTTGTAGTTGATCCATGCATGCTATGCACTTTATCTTGCCATGGTTAGCTTCATGAACATGTCTTCTTGCTGATGATATTCTTGTTTTGTCATGCACTACCTTGTGGTGAGTGAATCGAGCTCGCAAAGATGCCTTCATAATTCTGTTTATGCCATGATCAGTTTTCTGCCAAGTCTGAATCTGTTAATGAAACTTGCTATGTTTACATGGGTGCCATCATATCTTCTGTGCCTTTTTGGCTCATGGTCAGTAACGGATTTTTGTTCTAGGCTTTGAGTATATTCATGCCGTGCCTTTGTTCGCTATGATACGTTCCTATAGCTTTTTGTTTGCTTGCTCTAAACATGGCTTCCTGATGTTAATTCCTGGCATGTTGATATTTTCTCTAAGTCTGTGAAGCTGATATCTTTTGCACTTTTGCCATGCTTGTTTGAACCTGCTCAGGTGTGATTCAGCCGTAGCTCGGTGTTCATCTTTTGTCAAGAATCCTGAGTAGATCACTGCCATGTGCTTTGCTGCTATGTTGGAGTGCAGTAGCTTAGCTTCTTGGTGCATTCTAGATGGCATCGTGTTGTTAATCGCAGAATTGTGCCTTTCTGGTTTTGCTTGCCATTTGCAAACCGTGCATCTGATTCCGGTGATCTTTATATCGATTTCGACCGAAATCATGTCATCTTTCCAGTGGAACACTTGGTTTTCCAAGTTGATGCCTGGTTCAATCTTTCCCTTCCGAAGCACGCATATGCATTGCATATCACATCTCGCATATCATGCCATGCTTTGCATCATGTTGCTTGCACATTGCACCATGATTGATTTTGGGTCCTTTGCTTGTGTTCTTACTTTGGGTAGAGCTGGGAGACGAGTACGTGATCAAGGAACCCATTGAGTACGCTAACGAGGATCAAGCTTTCGTCAACTCTGAGAACTGTGCAGGCAAGATGACCATACCCTCGAAAACACTTCTATCTTTGCTTGCTAGTTGCTCGCTCTATTGCTATGCCGCGATACCTACCACTTGCTTTATCATGCCTCCCATATTGCCATGTCAAGCCTCTAACCCACCTTACCTAGCAAACTGTTGTTTGGCTACGTTACCGCTTTTGCTCAGCCCCTCTTATAGCGTTGCTAGTTGCAGGTGAAGATGAAGTTTGTTCCATGTTGGAAGGTGGATATTGTTGGGATATCATTATTATATCTTGTTTACTTTAATGCATCTATATAGTTGGTAAAGGGTGGAATGCTCGGCCTTATGCCTGGTGTTTTGTTCCACTCTTGCCGCCCTAGTTTCCGACATACCGGTGTTATATTCCTTGACATTGCGTTCCTTACGCGGTTGGGTGTTATGGGAACCCCTTGAAAGTTTGCTTTGAATAAAACTCCTCCAGCAAGGCCCAACCTTGGTTTTACCATTTGCCTACCTACCACCATATACCTTCCCTTTGGTTCTGCAGACTCAAGGGTCATCTTTATTTTAAACCCCCCCCAGGCCAGTGATCCTCTGAGTGTTGGTCCGAACCGAGCCGCCTGTGGGGCCACCTCGGGGAAACTCGAGGGTTGGTTTTACTCGTATCCTGTGTCATCCGGTGTTGCCCTGAGAACGAGATACGTGCGACTCCTATCGGGATTTGTCGGCACATCGGATGGCTTTGCTGGTCTTGTTTTACCATTGTCGAAATGTTTTGTAACCGGGATTCCGAGACTGATCGGGTCTTCCCGGGAGAAGGAATATCCTTCGTTGACCGTGAGAGCTTGTCATGGGCTAAGTTGGGACACCCCTGCAGGGTATTGAACTTTCGAAAGCTATGCCCGCAGTTATGGGCAGATGAGAATTTGTTAATGTTCGGTTGCAGAGAACTTGAAACACAATTTAATTAAAATTAAACAACCGCGTGTGTAGCCGTGATGGTCTCTTTTCAGCAGAGTCCGGGAAGAGAACACGGGCTCGTGTTGTGCTTGAATGTAAGTAGTTTCAGGATCACTTCTTGATCACTTATTTGGCTTCTCGACCGTGCTTTGCTTCTCTTCTCGCTCTCTTTTGCGTAAGTTAGCCACCATATATGCTAGTGTTTGCTGCAGCTCCACCTCACTACCTTTCGTACCTTTAAGCTTAAATAGTCTTGATCGCGAGGGTGTGAGTTGCTAAGTCCACGTGACTCACAGATACTTCCAAATAGATGCAGGTGTCGATGATGCCAGTGCAGGGGACGCTACCGAACTCAAGTGGGAGTTCGACGAGGATTCGGGCCGTTACTATGTTTCTTTTCCAGATGATCAGTAGAGGAGCCTAGTTGGGGCGATCGGGGATCTGGCATTTGGGGTTGCCTTTCTTTATTTTGGTTCCGTAGTCGGACCTTGTTTGTATTCTGGATGATGTATGATATCTTTATGTATTGTGTGAAGTGGCGATTGTAAGCCAACTCTTTATCCCTTTCTTATTCAGTACATGGGATGTGTAAAGATTACCCCTCTTGCGACATGCCTACCATGCGGCTATGCCTCTAAATCATGCCCCGACACGTGAGAGATATAGCCGCATTGTGGGTGTTACAAGTTGGTAATCAGAGCCTTCCCCGACTTAGGAGCCCCCTGCTTGATCGAATCGCTGATGTTGTTGAGTCTAGAAGAAAATGTTTTGAGTCTTAGGATCATATATATCGGAGACTAGGATTCTTTTTACTTCTCAGTCCCTTCGTCGCTCTGGCGAGGCCTCCTGACATAGAGTTTTGACTCTTCTCTCCTCAAATTTACTAAAAAAAATTAGGATCACGCGGGTATCTTGGAATCGTTTCGATGGTTTTGTGACGAGAACATTGTTCTTGGTGCCTCCTGACATTTAGGGGTTGTGCCAGTGTCCCGAGGAGTTGAGCTCCAAGGTGTTGTCGTCACAATTTTATCATTGCAGTTCTGGAATACCTAAGTTTGCCGACATCGAAAATATCTTTTATGCAGTTGTTGGTGAGATAACCTCGACACCACCCAGTACCGGGGCGGGAGTTCGGGAGTATTGCCATAACTCGTATAAAGGATGCTTTTCGAAGGTTGAGGTAAATTATTTCCAAAGGTTTCTTGGTTATGTTTTGAAGGATGGATACAGCTGGATGTAGGATTTGCTAGTTTTGGGTGAGATATTATGCTTCCCATGTATCCCCAACACTGATTGCATAACCAGAAAGTTTCGGGAGTTTCATAGGTGGGTATTCAAGTAGCTCTAGTATTTCTTCCCGCAGATACTTGGTTTGTGATCGGGTAATCCTTACCAATTATTTGTTCATGTCCGTACCTTGTTGATTTATTCTTCTACCTTTATCTAAGTGGCTTCTCAACTTAATGGAAGTGTGATGATTTACTTTGGAATTCATTCGTTCATTCTTCTTCGAATGTTAAGGCTATATGTTGCAATTTCGATCCTTTGATTCAGCTTGAATATATGTCTTTCAAGGTGCTAACGGATGTCAACCTCTTCAGGATGGCTCCTCCAACGCGTCAGAATCCGGACCGCAATGATGGGGAACAGTCGAACCCTCCGCCACCACCCCCACCTCCGGAGGCATGGAAAGCTGTCATGGCAGCCACCAACGCCAACACTCAGATGCTTTTGCAACTCTTGCAAGAGCGCAACCAAGGGCAAGGGAACCAAGGAAATCAAGGCCAAGGCAACAATCAGCCTCAGTTTGCTACCCTCAGTCAGTTCCTCGCAAACTAGCCAAAGTCCTTTAGTAACTGTGTCGAGGCCACAGACGCCGACGACTGGCTCGTGGATATCTGCAAACATGTTGAGTGTAGCAATGTCATGCTTGAGGATTTTGTCAAGTTTGCTTCGTTTCAACTCAAGGATCAAGCTGTTGAGTGGTATCAACAATACAAAGATTCCAGAAGAGGTCGTGTGATAACCTGGGATGATTTCCGCCGAGACTTCAAAGCTCATCACATTCCACAAAGTGTTGTTGAGAGTAAGCTGAGGAGTTCCGCAATATCAAGCAAGGCAGCATGTCTGTTTACCAATACAATATCCTGTTTCAGAGGCTCGCTCGCTTCGCGAAACAAGACGTCCCTGATGAAAAGAGCATGATTTATCAATTTAGAGATGGCCTCAGAGAAGATCTGCAATTAGCTCCCGTGCTTCTTGAGTAGACAAAGTATGACAAATTCTACAACATGTCACTAAAACAAGAAGCTGCTCAACTCAAGTGTGATGCATCTAAGAAGAGAGTCAGGGATGGAGCTCCATCTTCTTCTTCAACTCAAGTGGCAGCTAAGCAACAGAAGTTCTGGTTGACACCTCCTCCTCTGTTTTGTCAGTCTTACCAGCAGAAGAGTAAAGGTGGCAATGGATCTTCCCACCCACCCAACCCAGGCTATCAGAGCAAAGCGTAGACTTATACTCCAAGGTCAAGCGCTCCTTATCACCGTCCGCTCTCGGAGGTTACTTGCAACAGGTGTCAGCAGAAGGGGCACTATGCAAACAAATGCTTCAAGCAAAGGCGCCTTCTGCTTCCTCCTCCAGTGAGATCTGCCAGCAATGTAGTGGTCAAGCATAATCCCAAGCATGCTAAGGTCAACATGATGAATGCAGCCCAGGCAGAGGATTCTTCAGAAATGATCATGGGTAACCTTCCAGTTAACTCCATTCCTGCTAAAGTCTTATTTGATACTAGTGCATCGCATTCTTTCATGTCATTCCCTTTTGCATCGGAGCACGACTTTGACACTAAGGCATTACCTAAAGCATTGCAAGTTGTTTCTCCGGCTAAGCGTTTGAGATCTACCATGATGGTTCCGAATGTCGGTATCAAAAGGGGCGACTATAGATTTCTGGCTTCTCCAATTGTTCTTGGTGACTTGGATATTGATCCAATTGTCGGCATGGACTGGCTTTCTAAGCACAAGGCTCTGCTTGATTGTGCTGCTAGAGAAATTCAATTGACACACTCTTCTGAGGAAGTGATCATCTATGCCGCTCGTGATGAAACCATTCGTTTGTTTTCTCTCAACGAGAAGGGCAAGTTGAATGCCATCTCTCAGATTCTAGCCGTTTGTGAATATCAAGACGTTTTTCCAGAAGAGCTTCCAGGAATGCCTCCTCACCGACCATTTGAATTCGTCATTGATCTTGAGCCTGGCACGGAACCTGTTTGCAAACGTCCTTACAAGCTTGGACCAAAGGAATTGAAGGAGTTGAAGAAACAACTCGATGAACAAGAGCGTCTGGGTCTGATCAGACCGAGTTCATCTCCATGGGGTTGTGGTGTTCTTTTTGTCCAGAAGAAGGATGGCACGGACCGACTTTGTGTCGACTACCGCCCATTGAACAAGAAGACAATAAAGAACAAGTACCCACTTCCCAACATCAATAAGCTTTTCGAGCAACTTAAGGGTGCTCAAGTTTTATCCAAGCTTGACCTCCATATGGGTTATCATCAGATTCGCATTCGTGAACAAGATATCCCCAAGACAGCATTCAGAACAAGCTATGGTTCTTATGAATATACTATCATGTCTTTTGGCCTTGTCAACGCTCCTACAACGTTCTCTCGCGTGATGAACTTCATCTTCAACCCTTACACAAATGATTTCATCTTGGTGTATCTCGATGATATTTTGGTCTTTTCCAAGAACAAGGAGGATCATGCTAAGCATTTGAGATTGGTACTCGACAAACTCAGAGAGCATCAGTTATATGCAAAGTTTTCTAACTGTGAGTTTTGGCTTGATGAGGTTCTCTACCTTGGCCATATCATCTCCGCCAAGGGCATAGCAGTTAATCCTAAGAAGGTGTATGCAATTGTGAATTGGGAACCGCCTCAAAATGTCAAGCATCTCCATAGTTTCCTTGGGCATGCAAGCTATTGTCGAAGATTTGTTGAGAATTTCTCTATGATTGCAAAGCCTCTCTCCAGCCTCCTCCAGAAGCACGTCCAGTATCTCTGGACGCCTGAATGTGACATGGCTTTCAACACCCTCAAAGAGAAGCTAGTTACAACTCCTGTTTTGACTCCTCCCGATGAATCCAAACCATTTGAAGTTTTCTGTGATGCCTCCCTGCAAGGTCTCGGTGCTGTGTTAATGCAAGAGAAGAAAGTTGTGGCCTATACCTCTCGCCAGTTGAAGCCCAATGAAAAGAACTACCCCACTCATGACCTCGAGTTGGCGGCAGTTGTCCATCCTTTATTAACGTGGAGACATCTCTTGTTGGGAAGGAAAGTGGACATCTTCATGGATCATAAGAGCCTCAAGTACATCTTCACTCAGCCCGACCTCAACCTCAGGCAGACTCGTTGGGTCAAAATGATTCAAGAATACAATCCGAGTATTGAATATACTCCAGGCAAGGCCAATCTCATTGCAGATGCTTTGAGGGGGAAGGCTTACTGCAACAGCTTAATTCTTAAGCCCTTCCAACCGGAACTTTGTGAAGCTTTCCGCAAACTTAATCTCCAAGTTGTTCCTCTAGGCTTTCTTGCCAACCTCCAAGTCTCTCCTACTTTGGAAGATCAAATTCGTGAGGCACAACTTCTTGATGCCATGGTGAAGAAGGTGAAAAATGGGATTGCCAAGAGCCAACCCAAGTACAAGTGCTATGGCCTTGATGACAAAGATACTCTATTCTTCGAGGATCGAATTGTGGTTCCTAAAGGTGATCTACGAAAAGTCATTATGAACGAGGCGCACAATTCCCTTCTATCATTCATCCTGGAAGTACAAAGATGTACCATGACCTCAAGCAGTCGTATTGGTGGACTCGAATGAAGCGAGAAATTGCTCAATTCATGAATGAATGTGATGTCTGCAGAAGAGTGAAAGCAGAACACCAACGAACATCTGGTCTCCTCCAACCTCTTGCCATTCCAGAATGGAAGTTTGACCATATTGACATGGATTTCGTGACTGGATTTCCCAAGTCCAAGCGTGGAAATTATGTTATCTTTGTTGTCATCGACAAGCTAACTAAAGTGGCTCATTTCCTTCCTATCAAAGAATCTATCACAGCAGCTCAGTTGGCAGAGCTATACACCTCCAAGATTGTCTCTTTGCACGAAATTCAATAGCTGATATCTTCAGATCGTGGAAGCATCTTTACTTATAAGTTCTGGGACTCCTTTCAGAAGGCCATGGACACCAACATTCGCTTCAGCACAGCCTTCCATCCTCAAACTAGTGGACAAGTCGAGCGAGTCAATCAAATTCTTGAAGATATGCTCAGGGCTTGTGTCATTTCCTTCGGTATGAAGTGGTATGATTGTCTTCCATATGCCAAGTTCTCCTACAACAACAGCTTCCAAGCGAGTTCGGGCAAGGCCCCATTTGAGATTCTCTATCGCAGAAAGTGTCGTACCCCTCTTAATTGGTCAGAGACTGGTGAGCGCCAACTTCTTAGCAATGACTTAATCACAGAGGCTAAAGAAATGTGTAAAGTCATCCATGAAAATCTCAAAGCCGCACAATCGCGCCAGAAGAGTTACTATGATCGCAAGCATCGTGACTTGGCTACCTCCGCGTCTCTTTGATGAAAGGTACTCGTCGCTTCGGTATCAAAGGGAAGCTTGCCCCTAGATACGTGGGTCCTTTCAAGATCATTGGCGAAAGAGGTGATCTTGCCTATCAACTTGAGCTTCCGTCCAACTTCTCAAACGTGCACGACATGTTTCACATGTCACAGCTTCAGAAGTGTTTCAAGACTCCTGAGCGCACCATCAACTTCGAAGAGATTGATCTCCAAGAAGACATGTCTTATCATGAGCATCTCGTTGCTATTCTTGAAGAAACCAAGCGCAAGACTCGCAACAAGTCTATCAAATTCATGAAAGTGAAGTGATCACACCATTCCGACCGAGAAGCCACCTGGGAACGCGAGGATCACCTCCGTTCCGAATATCCGGAGTTCTTTCAGTCCTAAATCTCGGGACGAGATCCTTTCGTAGTGGTGGAGTGTTGTAACACCCCGGATGTATTTTGCCATATTTGTAACTCTGACTCTGCCATTTTCGTGTTTAAGTTATGTGATTCCCTTCGTGGTTGGGTTTTTCCTTTGTTTTATATTTTGTATTTTGTTCATGTCATGCATTTCATATCATGTCATCATGTGCATCGCATTTGCATACGTGTTCGTCTCATGCATCCGAGCATTTTCCCCATTGTCCGTTTTGCAATCCGACACTCCTACGTCCTCCGGCGCCCCTTTTGTATCTTTTCACGTGCGGGTGCTAAACGTTCTCGGAATGGATCGAGATTTGCCAAGTGGCCTTGGTACACCACCGGTAGACCTCCTGTCAAATTTTGTGTCATTTGGAGTACGTTTGATACTCCAACAGTTAACCGGGGAACCGCAAAGGCCTCGTGTGTGTTGCAGCCCAACACCCCTCCAAAACGGCCCAATAACCCATCCAAACCTCTTCCATGTCCTCCGCCGTCGGATCACGATCGTGTGGTCGAAAACTACACCTCATTTGGACACTCCTACCTCCTCCTACCTATAAATATGTCCTCCCCGTCCAAAATCCGGGTCCAAAACCCTAAAAATCGCCCTCCACGCCACCGGACAGGAGCCCGCCGCCGCCCGCGGCTAATCCGGACGTGCCACCTGTCCTCTCCGCCGTCCACCGCCGCCGCGGTCCACGGGGCCCGAGTCAGGCCCGCGTGCCTGCCGCCCGAGGGCCGCGCGTCCTGCCGCCGCTTGCCACCCACGCCGCCGCCGCAAGCTTCCCCACCGCTCGCCGGGGTCCGCCTCCACGCCGGTCATCGCCGACCCCGCGCCATCCTCCGCGCCCGTGCCGCTGACCCCGCGCTCCTCCACTCCGGCGGCAAGCTCGACGAGCTCCGGCGAACCTCCTCCTCCATCGCCGGCCCTCTCCTTCCCGGATTCGGCAGGATCCACCGGCCACCTCATTTTCCGCGCTCACCGATCCAGATCTGGAATTCTCAGGTTGACCCCCGAAATGCCATAACTTCATGACCGTAGCTCCGTTTCATGCGCATGACATATCAAAATGTTCATTGGGAGATGCTCTTCATTTAAATCCATTGTGGCATCCTTGTTTGAGTCCATCTTGATGCCCAAATCACTGATCCAAGAGTGCTATAAAATGTTTGTTCCTATTACTTAGCAGATTATGATGTTTTGTCATTTTTGCCACATTTGTTGTGTGCATCATATGGGCATGAGCTCTACATATGTTTTGATCTATGCCATGCCATCTTTACAGGGGTTCTTGCCATGTATTTTTGTGATCAATGTGGTGACTAGCACAAGCATGCAAAGTAGCCTTCGTGATATTGCTGATTTCAGGGACTTATAATTTTACCAAGTCCTTTTCCTATTGTTATTTTTATGCCATGTAACCATGATGCTACAGTGAGATACATGCTTGTTTTGAGTTGTTTCAGTAAGGATGATTTGGACATATGGTTATGCTCTATCCATTCATGCCCCTGTATGCAATTATGGAGTGCCCTAGCATGTCTTAATCTTGCTCTATGTTTGCTACAAAATGTTCCTGGCAGATTGTTTACATATTAATCAATTTTGCCATGGTTGTTGTAGTTGATCCATGCATGCTATGCACTTTCTCTTGCCATGGTTAGCTTCATGAACATGTCTTCTTGCTGATGCTATGCTTGTTTTGTCATGCAATGCCTTGTGGTGAGTGAATCGAGTTGGCAAAGATGCCTTCATAATTCTGTTGATGCCATGCTCAGTTTTCTGCCAAGTCTAAATCTATTAATGAAACTTGCTATGTTTACATGGGTGGCATCATATCTTCTGTGCCTTTTTGGCTCATGGTCAGTAAGGGATTTTTGTTCTAGGCTTTGAGTATATTCATTCCATGCCTTTGTTTGCTATGATATGTTCATGTAGCTTGTTGTTTGCTTGCTCTAAACATGGCTTCCTGATATTTTCTCTAAGTCTATGAAGCTGATATCTTTTGCACTTTTGCCATGCTTGTTTGAACCTGCTCTGGTGTGATTTAGCCGTAGATCAGTGTTCATCTTTTGTCAAGAATCTGGAGTAGATCACTGCCATGTGATTTGTTGCTATGTTGGAGTGCAGTAGCTTAGTTTCTTGGTGCATTATAGATGGCATCGTGCTGTTAATCGCAGAATTGTGCCTTTCTTGTTTTGCTTGCCATTTGCAACCCGTGCATCCGATTCTGGTGATCTTTATATCGATTTCGACCGAAATCATCTCATCTTTCCAGCGGAACACTTAGTTTGCCAAGTTGATGCCTGGTTCAATCTTTCCCTTACGAAGCATGCATATGCATTGCATATCACATCTCGCATATCATGTCATGCTTTGCATCATGTTGCTTGCGCATTGCACCGTGATTGAGTGTGGGCCCTTTGCTTGTGTTCTTGCTTTGGGTAGAGCCGGGAGACGAGTACGTGATCGAGGAACCCGTTGAGTACGCTAACAAGGATCAAGCTTTCGTCAACTTTGAGACCTTTGCAGGCAAGATGACCATACCCTCGAAATCACTTCTATCTTTGCTTGCTAGGTGCTCTCTCTATTGCTATGCCGCGATACCTACCACTTGCTTTATCATGCCTCCCATATTGCCATGTCAAGCCTCTAACCCACCTTACCGAGCAAACCGTTGTTTGGCTACGTTACCACTTTTGCTAAGCCCCTCTTATAGCGTTGCTAGTTGCAGGTGAAGATGAAGTTTGTTCCATGTTGGAACATGGATATTGTTGGGATATCATTATTATATCTTGTTTACTTTAATGCATCTATATACTTGGTAAAGGGTGGAAGGCTCGCCCTTATGCCTGGTGTTCTGTTCCACTATTGCCACCCTAGTTTCTGTCATACTAGTGTTATGTTCCTTGACGTTGCGTTCCTTGCGCGGTTGGGTGTTATGGGAACGCCTTGACAATTCGCTTTGAATAAAACTCCTCCAGCAAGGCCCAAGCTTGGTTTTACCATTTGCCTACCTACCACCATATACCTTCCCTTGGGTTCTGCAGACTCAAGGGTCATCTTTATTTTAACCCCCCCGGGCCAGTGCTCCTTTGAGTGTTGGTCCGAACCGAGCCGCCTGCGGGGCCACCTTAGGAAAACTCGAGGGTTGGTTTTACTCGTAGCCTGTCTCATCCGGTGTTGCCCTGAGAAAGAGATACATGCGACTCCTATTGGGATTTATCGGCACATCGGGTGGCTTCGTTGGTCTTGTTTTACCATTGTCGAAATGTCTTGTAACCGGGATTCCGAGACTGATCGGGTCTTCCCGGGAGAAGGAATATCCTTCGTTGACCATGAGAGCTTGTGATGGGCTAAGTTGGGACACCCCTGCAGGGTTTTGAACTTTCGGGAGTCGTGCCAACGATTATGGGAAGATGGGAATTTGTTAATGTCCAGTTGTAGAGAACTTGAAACACAACTTAATTAAAATGAAACAACCGCGTGGGTAGCCGTGATGGTCTCTTTTCAGCGGAGTCCGGGAAGAGAACACGGTCTCGTGTTTTGCTTGAACGTAAGTAGTTTCAGGATCACTTCTTGATCACTTCTTGATCACTTATTTAGCTTCTTGACCGTGCTTTGCTTCTCTTCTCGCTCTCTTTTGCGTAAGTTAGCCACCATATATGCTAGTACTTGCTGCAGCTCCACCTCACTACCTTTCCTACCTTTAAGCTTAAATAGTCTTGATCGCGAGGGTGTGAAATTGCTGAGTCCACGTGACTCACAGATACTTCCAAACAGATGCAGGTGCCAATGATGCTAGTGTAGGGGATGCTACCGAACTCAAGTGGGAGTTCGACAGGGATTCGGACCGTTACTATGTTTCTTTTCCGGATGATCAGTAGAGGAGCCCAGTTGGGGTGATCAGGGATCTAGCATTTGGGGTTGCCTTTCTTTATTTTGGTTCCATAGTCAGACCTTGTTTGTATTCTGGATGATGTATGATATCTTTATGTATTGTGTGAACTGGCAATTGTAAGCCAACTCTTTATCCCTTTCTTATTCAGTACATGGGATTTGTAAAGATTACCCCTCTTGCGACATGCCTACCATGCGGCTATGCCTCTAAGTCGTGCCCTGACACGTGAGAGATATAGCCGCATTGTGGGTGTTACAACCAACTACATTACAAACAGAACACCGTACCCGACCCCAAGCCAGGATCAATATGTATGGTGTTTGTTCCGCAACTTCGAGGCGGGGGGTGTCGTCCAATGCATGTGCTCAAACTTGATTTGGTCTAACATGGCACATAGAGCAATAGGAAACTGTCATGGTCAAACCCTTCTCATACGTTGGGGCAAATGGGTAGATTGTGTGGGGCCCCTGGTTATCGGTCAAGGATGATAGATATAGACCTTGAGGAGCGCACAGATATGTGCGCCGTCTATAAACCGCACGAGGGAGACGTGCTCGATCAGAACACCCCCTATACCCTGCATGCGGCCCGAAAAAAACGTATGGGTGGTGTGTGATTTGTTCAAATCCCGAATGCACAACTTCGATGGGGCACCAACTACATTAGTAACATTACAAAAAGTTTATTGTACCCCCCAGCCAGGTTAAAGGCGTACGATGTTGGTTCTGGAACTTCAAGTGGGTGGGGGTTGGTAGGGGGTGTCGTCCAACGCATATGCTCTAACTTGATTTGTTCTAATATAGCAGACAGAGCAAGAGGAAACCGTCATGGACAAACTCTTCTAGTACGTTGGGTCAAAGGAATAGATTGTGTGGGCCTACAGATCTCAATCATTCTCCAATTTTTTAGAACAAGAAATGATGAAAAATATATATTCTTGAAATTACCAAAACAAGGATCCCAAGGTTTACATAATCATCATGACAGGTCACTACAAACACATTTAGATGATAAATGTCTATAATAACCATATCATTGTGCTTTAATGAAGCTTGAGATATGCAACTTCCCACTGGGTCACCCATCGTTAGACTCCTCCAGCCCTAGCACACTTAACTTCTGCGTTCTATTCGACTCGGTTAGCGGATGGGAAGCCGCCCCTTGCTGATAGGACTTGCCTCCTTGCCTTTAAGACTTTTCACGCTGGTCATCGTACGGGACCTACTCCCTACTATCACACACGTTTGTGCTTTTAGAAACTATGTGCAATATTTACATGGCCGGTGTGTCACCGCCTAGCCTTCTATGAGCGCTGACACTGACAGCGGGAAACCGGTGGGAGAAAAGGCAGGAAACCAATGAGGGGAGTGGCGGGAAACGGTAACATGTTTGGATATATAACACCATTAATATAGAAAACTTAGTAAAGAAGGAAGCCTGAGCTCGCACGACGCATGCGCACAGTGCTTACCCACGGGTGACAAACGGTTGACTAGAACCACTTTAAATATTCTAGGTTCATTTGGCCTTTTTTATACATTAAAATTAAGTTTTATAAGCATTAACTTAATGTGCACAATTCAAATTAGTGCACCAAAATGGCTACAAAAATCATACATGTGTCATTGGATGCATGTTTAGGTCCCATGCAGAGAATGGGAATGAATTACAACCCCCTCGATGTCTAGCTCGGCCTCGGACATTGAGAATCTCGGTTTTTAGATCCCCATCAATCCAAAACTCACCAAAAAAATGTGAAACTTGGCATGGTGTCACGACATGGCACATATATGTCGTGAAACAAATTGTGCATTTTGGAGCAAGTTTTATTACATGCCTCTTACAAACCGGAGCTTCTCTCAAGAAGCCTCATCGTTCCGATAGGGAAACGTGTCCCCCTGTTGAGCGAAATGATAATCGCTGCCTCTTCTCGCCTTGTATTTTTTCTACAGGCAACATGGAACGATAGGATATCCGTGCTAAAATTTAAAATTATTTAGGGTTCGTTTGGCCTTTTATACATTAATAGAATTTCCTAGGAATTTAATGTTCATACTTCAAATATGAAGTACAAATACATGCTCCAGTGCACCAAAATGGCTAGAAAAATCATACATGTGTCCTTGGGTGCATGTTTAGGTCCCATGCAAGGAATGGGAATGAATTACAACTGTCTCGATGTCCTGGCTCATCCTCAGCCATTGGGAATCTCCATTTTAAAATCCCCATAAATCCAAAACTCACCAGATAATCATGAAAGTTGGCATGGTGTCACGACATGGCACATATATGTCGTGGTAAAAATGTCCAATTTGGGCCAAGCTTTATTACAAACCTCTTACAAACCGAAGCCTCTCGCAAGAATCCTCGTGGTTTTGACACGGAAATGTGTCCCCCTTGTGGGCGAAACAATAATCGCACCCTCTTCTCGCCTTGTATTTTATTCTACACGCAACATGGAACAACGGGAGACTCGCGCTGAACTTTGAAATTATTCAGGGTTCGTTTGACCTTTTTCATACATTAATTGAGTTTTCTAGGCATTTAATGTCCATAATTCAAATCTGAACTACAAATACATGCTCCAATGCACCAAAATGGCTAGAAAAATCGTACATGTGTCCTTAAGTGAATGTTTAGGTCCCATGCAAGGAATGGGAATGACTGTAGCCCTCTCGGCGTCCTGGCTCGGCCTCAAACATTGCGAATCTCGATTTTTAAACCTTCGTGAATCCAAAACTCACTAGAAAATCATGAAACTTGGCAAGGTCGACAGAGAATTCATAGTCCTTATCATCAATAAAGATAGGTGAACTAGAAAACTTAGGATCACATTTCATTCTAGCATTAAGAGATTTTTCTTTATACTTGCATAATAATTTCTCTAGATCATCTCTATCTCTACAAGCAAGAATATCTCTAGTTGTCTCCTCACTCATAACATAACCTTCCGGTACCTTATGCAATTCATATCTAGGAGGGCTAGTTCTAGCAGGTGTTTCAGGAGTTTCAGTTTCAAGTTCATCATCAGATTCAACAACATCATGTTGTATAACGGTAGCAATTTTTAATCAAGAAAGTCACCAAGTGGCACATCATCATTCAGCAAGGTACTAGCATCATCATAAGCATTATCCATAGCAGAGGTAGCATCATCAATAACTTGCGACGTATCAGAATTAATAGCATGTCGTGGTGTTGCAAGTTTACTTATAACAGAAGGTGAATCTAAAGCAGAACTGGATGGCAGTTCCTTACCTCCCCTCGTCTTTGAGGGAAATATCTTGGTCTTAGCATCCTTCAGATTCTTCATAGTGATAATATGATAATAATCCCAAGTGAGTCAACAAATATAGATATGGTCCCCGGCAATGGCGCCAAAAAAAGGTCTTGATAACCCACATGTATAGGGGATCGCAACAACTTTCGAGGGTAGAGTATTCAACCCAAATTTATAGATTCGACACAAAGGAGCCAAAGAATATTTGAATGTATTAGCAGCTGAGTTGTCAATTCAACCACACCTGGAGATTAATTATCTACAGCAATGTGATCAGTAGCAAAGTAGTATGATAGTTTTGATAATAGTAGCAGTAGCAATGGTAACGGTAATAGTAATAGCAGTAGCTTTGTAACAAGTGCAACAGTGATGATAGCAGTAGTAACTTAGCAAGAATAATATAAGATAAATTCGTAGGCATTGGATCGGTGACTTGTTGGATGATATTCATCATGAGACAGTTATAACCTAGGGCGGTACGGCACTTGCTCCGGTTCATCAATATAATGTAGGCATGTATTCCGTAAATAGTCATACGTGCTTATGGAAAGAACTTTCATGACATCTTTTGTCCTACCCTCCCATGGCAGCGGGGTCCTATTGGAAACTAAGGGATATTAAGGCCTCCTTTTAATAGAGAACCGGAACAAAGCATTAACACACTTTGAATACATGAACTCCTAAAACTACAGACATCACCGGGAGTGGTCCCGACTATTTTCACTCCGGCGTTGCCGGATCATAACGCGTAGTAGGTGACTATAACTTGCAAGATTGGATCTAGAACATGGATATAATGGTGATAACATAAATGGTTCAAATCTGAAATCATGGCACCGGGGCCCAAAGTGACAAGCATTAAGCATGGCAAAGTCATAGCAACATCAATCTAAGAACATAGTGGATACTAGGGATCAAGCCCTAACAAAACTAACTCGATTACATGATGAATCCCATACAACTTCTCACCGACCAGCGAGCCTACGAAGGAATTACTCACTCCCGGTGGGGAGCATCATGGAATTGGCGATGGAGAAGGGTTGGTGATGACGAAGAACGAAGATCCCCTTCTCCGGAGCCCCAAACGGGCTCCAGATCTGGCCTCCCGATGAAGAACAAGAGGTGATGGCGGCTCCGTCTCGTGGATCGTGATAATTCTTTCTGCCTGATTTTTTTCAAGAAAAGTAGGATTTTATAGCATCGGTTTCAGGGTCTGCGGGGCCACCAGGTGGGGAGAACCCACCTGGGCGCGCCAGGAGAGGGGGGCGCGCCCTAGTGGGTTGTGCCCACCCAGGTGCCCCTCTTCGGTAGGTCTTGTCTCCAGAAATTCTTATTTATTATATAAAAATTCCTCGCAAAGTTTCGTTCCATTCTGTGAACTTTTATTTCTGCATAAAAACAACACCATGGTAGTTCTGCTGAAAACAGCGTTAGTCCGGGGTTAGTTTCATTCAAATCATGCAAATTAGATTCCAAAACAAGAGGAAAAGCGTTAGGAAAAGTAGATACGTTGGAGACGTATCAACTCCCCCAAGCTTAAACGTTTTCTTATCCTCAAGCAGTTCAGTTGATAAACTGAAAGTGAAAAAGAAAAACTTTTACGAACTCTTTTGCTCTTGCATAAATAAGCTTAAATAACACCCAGGTTTTCAGCCAACATTATAACTAACCATGCCGACAATAACTCTTAAAGATTATATTAACTCATATCAATGACATAATCGGCTAGCGAGCAATAATAAGACATCTCAAACAGCAACATGTTGTCAAAACAACTATGATATAATATGACAATAGTGGTATCTCGCTAGCCCTTTCTGAGATCGCAAAACATAAATGCAGAGCACCTCCAAAGTCCAAGCAGCGACTAAACATTGTAATTCATGGTAGAAAAGATCCAGTCATGATGCACCCGACATTAGCTAGACACAATGCATAAGTCATGATAGTTGTGCTCTCAGGTTCTGGCGCTTGTTTTAGAAGGTGATGTCACAACATAAAAGTAAATAGATAGTCCCTTCGTAGAGGGAAGAAGTGATTTGCAGAGGTGCCAGAGCTCAAGTTTTTAAAACAGAGATAAATGCACCCTTCTCATTTACTTCACGACCATCAGTTATCAGTATCTCCCATGCTAAACATGCTAGTGGAGGTTCCCAAGCGATAAAAATAAAGGTTTACTCCCCTCCACCAAAAATCACAATCCACGGCTTGTCCGAAACAACGGGTGCCATCCAAACCAACAACAGTCCCGGGGGAGTTTTGTTTAATTATTTGCATTTTTTTAGTTCGGCACTGGGAATCTCCATTACCGCCCTTTTCTTGTGCGATGGTGAGGCAATAAACACTCAACCTGAGAATAACCCGCTTAGCATGGAAGATATCGACCACCTCCTGTCATTCCATTAATAATCCAGGCACACAAAAAGGATATTTATTTAGAAGTTTTTAGAGGTGGCACATGCAAATTTACTTAGGACGACAGGGTAATACCGCATATAGGTAGGTATGGTGGACTCATCTAGAATAACTTTTGGGTTCAAGGTTTACTTTTTGGGTTTTCTTTTTAATATTACAACAAAGCATGCATAGAAAGTAAACTAACTACAACTAATTTTTTGTTTTTCTAAAGTTTTTCCAACACACAAGAAGAAAGCGAGAAAATAAAATTAAGCATGGATGATACAATGAAAAAGTGTGAACACCGACAGATGAAATAAGTGAACATGAATGTAATGTCGATGAGAAATACGTACTCCCCCAAGCTTGGGCTTTTGGCCTAACTTGGTAATCTATCAGTAATCTGGATAGTAGTCGGCGTGGTAGCTCACGGAGGCTCTTGGTGCGAATGCCCCGGCCTGCTGTGCTGCCTCCACTATCACGTTGTGAGCTCGGGCCTCGCTCTCAAGAACAAAATGGTTTCCTTTGCTATGATAGTCAAAAAGAGCAGGCATAGGTAAATATGTGTGCACAACAGATTGTACGTAAAGTTATGATTTTTCCTTTGAGGATCTTATGACTTTTTAAAGAATCAAAGTCTAAATACTGCATGGGTAGGATAGGGTCAAAGGGCAACGGTGAAATACCCAGCCCTCATGCTAAATGCGTGGCATATATTCCACCATAGAAATAGCCATTGTTAGCGTGATGCTACAGTCTGCGTGCAACAATCGATCCAAGATTATAACTCCTTTCACCAGTGAGAGTGGTGCGTATGACGCTCAAGTATGGAGCACAAAGCGTACTACAGTCCTGCTTGCCTACTATATATTTCCCGTTAAATAATGCAAAGTATTGAATTTCAGGAAAATGAATGCTCTTTATTCTACCTTGTGTCACTCCCCTCGTCTCACCGTAGCAAAGAATAGTCAAGAATGATTGGTACTCAGCCCTTGGCAGTTCGTCAAGCGAACCCCAGAATGGGAGTTTGCAGTGGTGAGTAAAACTCTCTAGTGAGATGGTAAATGGATTTTCATAAAGCTTAAATGACACCCTAGACTCACATGTATGGAATTTAAATCCTTTGACAAATGATTCGGTAAGAGTGTGGCGTTGCTCGCACTTATCTGAAATGTAGGGACCGAGACCGACATCGTGAACATATTGCTCAAATTCCTCATTAATGCCCACATGCATCATATAATCATCGCAAGGCCATAAGCATGTTTTGGTGGCTGCATCTTGAATGGAACTTTCACTTGGTTCGACATAAGACAGACGAGCGGAGTTGTCACTAGAAGATGCCCCCGAGAATCTCTTCCTCGAATAACTCCTTCCAAAAAGGTTCATCATGTTCGCGTACAATTTTCTGAAAAATTTTGAGTGACAAAAATTTATCAACAAAACTTTATAAGATTGATAGCAACTACTCATAGGGATACATAGAGGCCATAGCAAGCATTCAAACTACTTAGAACTCTAAGAACTCAACATGCAAGATCATCTACAGCAGCACCAAGCGTAGCCAATTATTCAAAATATAAACCACTAAAACAAAAACTAATTGGACAAACATTGGAGTTACATACCAAGCAAAAATCCCTTGAAACAGTTTCGGAAATGGAGCTTCGAGCAAAGAGATCGAAATATGTGGGTTTAAGAGAAAGAACACGGGAGAGAGAGTAATGGAGAATTTTTTCTGGACGTAAGTGATGATGTGGTGTGAAGGGATAAGTGAGGGGGCCCACGTGGGGAGCACAACCCACCAGGGCGCGCCTGGGGTTCCTGGGGCGCCCAGGTGGGTTGTGCCCACCTGGTGCACCTCCATCTGATATTATTTGCACCAGAAATTCTTAAATATTCATAAAAATTGTATTAAATTTTCAAAGCATTCTGAAAACTAATATTTTTTGGTCATTTTTTTATTGCATAGGAAATCCAGAAAACAAACAAAACATGTCATTTTATTTTGTTTAACTAATAAAAACAAAAAACAAAAAGTAGGGACAGAAGGTAGTGCTTACTACATTCATCAACTTCATACCGCTCAAAAATGATCCATTAATAAGGTTGATTAGGCCTTATTAATAACCACTTTCGATTAGCATGAAACCGAAGAACTATCGTAAATCACTAAGTTACCTCAACGGGGATATGAATGTTCCCAACAATAAGCGTTTCACATTTCTTTTTGACAGTAGGAAGAGGTATTTGAAAACTTCCAATAGTGATTGTCGGAGATTTTTCAATAACATTAATACCATTCACTTGGAACTGTTTCTTCGAAAGGTGCACTATATGCTCATTACCATTGATATGAAAAGTGACCTTGCTTTTATTGCAATCAATAATAGCCCCTGCAGTATTCAAGAAGGGTCTACCAAGGATAATCGGCATGTTGTCATCCTCAGGCATCTCAAGTATAACAAAGTCAGTAAAAATAGTAACATTAGCAACCACAACGGGCACATCCTCACAGATACCGATAGGTATGGCAGTTGATTTATCAGCCATTTGCAAAGATGTTTTAGTAGGTGTGAGTTTATTCAAATCAAGTCATTTATATAAAGACAAAGGCATAACATTAACACCAGTTCCTAAATCACACAAAGCAGTTTTCATATAATTCTTTTTGATGGAGCAAGGTATAGTTGGTATACCCAGATCTCCAAGTTTTTTAGGTACTCCATCTTTAAAAGTATAATTAGCAAGCATAGTGGAGATTTCAGCTTCCGGTATTTTTCTCTTATTAGTGATGATGTATTTCATATACTTTGCATAGGGAGGCATTTTCAAGATATCAGTCAAGCGAGTATGCAAAAAGACTGGCCACAACATTTCAGCAAAGCGTTCAAATTCTTCGTCGTCTTTCATTTTAGTTGACTTAGGTGGAAAATGCATTGGTTTTTGAACCCACGGTTCCCTTTCTTTACCGTGTTTTCTAGCCACAAAGTCTCTTTTGTCATACCTTATATTCTTGGGTTGTGGGTTATCAAGATCAACAGGTGGTTCTATCTCAACATCATTGTCTTGTTCTTTTTCATTATTACTAGGTGAATGTTCATTATCAGACTGAGTTTCAGCATCAGAGATAAAAGCTTCATTATCATGATCAGGAGGTTTTTCTATTTCACGTTCACTAGAAGCATGCAAAGTCCTATCATTTTTCTTCTTCTTTTTCTTTCTAGAAGGACTAGGTGCATCAGTGTTAACTCTTTGTGAATCTAGTTCTATTCTTTTTGGGTGTCCCTCAGGATAAAGTGGTTCCTGAGTCATTTTACCTCCTCTAGTTGCAATTCTAACAGCAAAGTCATGTATATTATTATTCATTTCATCAAGCAATTCTCTTTGAGATTTAACAACTTGTTCTAACTGAGTTTGAACCATAGAAGCATGCTTTCCAACACCTCTAACATCATTTGAGATTCTAAATAACAAGTCACTCAAGCGAGCAATCATATCAGAATTGCATTTCAATCGTTTCATAACATTTGCATTGAAATGATCTTGCTTTCTAATATAGTTTTCAAAGTCATAAAGACATTGGGTAGGGTGCATATTGTCAGGATTGTCATTATCTTTGAACTTCATTAAAGAATTTACCTCTACCACCTTAGGCAGTGGTGGTGTATTAAGCCCATGTATTTCTTCAATAGGAGGTAAATTTTTGACATCCTCAGCTTTAATACCTTTTCCTTCATAGATTTATTTGCCTCTTGCATATCTTCAGGACTGAGATATAATATACCCCTCTTCTTCAGAGTGGGTTTAACCGGTTGTTCAGGAAGAGCCAATCATCATAATTTTTCAATGTGTTATTCAATAATTCTTCAGCTTGCCCAACAATTCGTTCCCTGAAAACATAACCAGCACAACTATCTAGGAAATCCCAAGAAGCATCAGTTAGTCCATTATAGAAGATATCAAGTATTTCATTTTTCTTAAGAGGATGATCAGGCAAAGCATTAAGTAACTAGCAAAGCGTCCCCCAAGCTTGTGCGAGACTCTCTTCTTTGGTTTGCACAAATATAAATATTTCCTGTAAAGCAACTTGTTTCTTATGAGCAGGGAAATATTTTTCAAAGAAGTAATAAATCATATCCTGGGGACTACGCACACAACCAGGAGCAAGAGTATTATACCAAGCTTTAGCATCGCCCTTTAATGAGAAAGGAAATAATTCGAAAAAAGTAATAGCGAATTTTCTCATCATGAGTAAAAAGGGTGGCTATGTCATTCAACTTAGTCAGATGTGCCACAATAGTTTCAGTTTCATAACCATGGAAAGGATCAGATTCAACCAAACTAATTAACTTTGGGTCGACAGAGAATTCATAAGCCTTATCATCAATAAAGATTGGTGAAGTAGCAAACTTAGGATCATATTTTGATGAGGACATCAATACCATTGTTACACCCACCGCCCCTACTGTTACATATACTGGACCAATTACTAGAGCTCGCGCACTCCAATTAAATTACCAGGTACTTTCGTTTCTTGGTAATGATTCTAATGTTCATGAGATTATGATGCTGCCTAAATTGGATACATTTGTTTTGCTTACAAATGAAGGGCCTAGCTTGGAGAAGGATGAACATTGGAGCAAGAACACGCATGGAGTTGATGGCATGCGCAAGGGGATCAAGAACGGAGTTATAAGTGATGATTTCAGGACTTTGAAGCCGCCATAAGGAGTGCATGAAGCCTTGGACGAAATATACAAGATGCCACTTCATAATATTCGTCCATAGGCTATTCTAGGTGCTGCGTCACCTTATTAATGGGCCAGGCCCATGTAATTTCGAAATACTTAAGTATAAGCTATTTTTAGAGTCCGTATGTGTGGGGAAACAAGAGTTAGGGTTGGTTTCGGACCCCACCCTCAAGGGCCACGAAATTCCCCCCTCTTCCTCCATATATACAACCCTTAGGGCGTCGTTTAGACTTTGGGTTTTGTTTAGATTAAAAGTTCGCCATAGCTGCAACTTCGCGTACTTCGTTTGTGTCCAACGACCAGACCAAGACGTGACAGAACCCCACCTTGATCAATAAAGCTTTCATCTTATATTCGCAATATCCCGATTGCAATCTCAGTTTCTTGCTTGTTCTTCGTTTTCTCGCAGGAAACAGACCCTCGTGGTCAGGTTGATCGTGCTCCGGCGTGGTCAATAACCCTCGGAAGTTGGTTTAGCGATTGCTAAGGCGCGACGTCTCGCACGTTCTTAGTCGGATCGTCAAGGTCGACTCCCACAAAAAACGATAGCCACCATCTCATCGAAACATCGGGACACCTTAGCCTCTATCAAGTGGTATCAGATTTCCAGGTTGCTCGGTGAGATTTTACAGTTTTTCATAGATTAGATCGAGTCTGTTCTTCATACCTACAGTCCACAAAAATCCAGAAAAACAAATTAGGGTTAGTTCATCATATCCGAACCAATCTGAGCCTTTGCATAATCTTTTTAGGGTTTTTGCTTTGTTGAATTTGCGGTTGCATCGTCGTGTCAAATTGCTAGTCTTAGAGTCTAGTCTTTTAGAGTTTCGAGTTCTGGTCATAAGTTGTCACGCCGCCGCCGCACCATCATCATCGCCCATCTACCACTTTTGCTTATCCGCCACCGCTCTGAATCCATATCCATATACCACCACCAATCTGTATCCATATACCACCACCGCTGCCATATACCACAACCATATATCCACCACCAATCCGAGTTCTTCTCATATTAGGTTTGTTCTTGAGATCAATCTAAATTCCGTTTCGTGTTTCCTTGCCTGCGTAGGTCTCAGAAAAAAAAGAGTCTGGAGACCCCCAGGCAGTTTTTAGGCCAAAATTTTCACGGGCAAATTTTTTTCCCCTAACCTATTTTTAGGCTTTTCTGAGTCTTTTGAGCCACGTGCCATCATAGTGATTTTTTGTCGCACTTTTTCGTCGTCGCTGCCCTGATTTCCGAAAAAAAAGTGAAAAGAAAAATTTCGTGCCCATCCTATCAGTTTGACGAGGGAAGAGTTTTGAGACACTCGCCATTATAGTGATTTTTCGCAAAAAAATAGAGGAGCGCAAAAAAAGGAGCGCGAAAAAAAAGAGGAGCGCAAAAAAAAGGAGCGCAAAAAAAAGAGTGAAAAAAAAGAGTTCCAGAGTGTGCTTTTCCCTTATTTACATGCAGCGCCGTGATTTTGTTAGTGTTCTAGGCTCGCGTCTCTAGCACGGTCTAGCCTAGGACCAGCACAGTACCGTCGTTGAGCGTTTATTCAACTTTGCATCTCTGAATTGATTATTGCTGACCCTTTTTGCTACCATACTATAAGCCTTCCCAGCTCCACATACATCTACGTCGTGCGTTTGACTCTCCCTGGCAATCGCTCTATCCAAGCTTTTGAGAGTTTTGACTACAACGGTTGCCGATCACCGCCTGCTGCTGGGTAAGAACTGGTAAGAATTTGAGATTTGCTTGACGGATTTGTGACACCCGCCACCACCACCACTTGTTAGTAGTCTGTAGGATCATCTTCTTGTGTGTTTCTATTGCTGCTAACCATGCCAGGATCACAAGTCGACGAGACTGACTGGGAGAACTTGACGAACAAGGAGCTTCATGATACGTTTGAGCAAATGATGAGTGGACAGGCGCAAGATGTGATAAACAGATTTGAAGAGGCCATGGAGAAGATAGATGGCATGGAGAAGACGTTTGAAACAAAGCTCGATAACAAGTTTGCTGAATTGCTTTCGCGTTTTCCACCACCACCACCGGCTGCTCCTGCCGCACCTCTGCAACAACAGCAACAACATCGACTACCTCCACGTCGGGAAACAGCCCTCCGCCGAGCGAGCCGTGTCCCTCTTCAGTCGGGCCAAACTGCTGGTGCTGCTGTTGATACTTCTGTGGCTCCTACTGCTGATGTGGAGGAGGATGATTATGTGGGAGATTATGAGGATGAGGTTGATCAAAATTAGAACTACGTGCCACCACCAGCACAGCAACCACCAGGTCGTCCACATGCAAATAATGGCAATGGTAGGGCTCACCCTCAGGTACGAGATCATGACCATCTCCCTAAACTAAAATTGAATATTCCACCATTTGAGGGTAGATATGTTCCTGATATATATCTTACTTGGGAGTTAGAAACTGAACAACGATTTACTTGTTTACAATATCCCGAGGAGAGACGTGTTCCTGCTGCTGTTTGTGCATTCACTAGTTTTGCATGTGTTTGGTGGTCTGAGCATTGTAGATTATATCCTATTCCGGCTACTTGGGCTGCTTTGAAAACTGCTATGCGTACTCGTTGGGTTCCACCATATTATCAACGTGAATTACTTCAAAAATTGCAGCGCTTAAGACAGGGAAAAAATTCTGTAGAAGAATATTATCAGGAATTACAAACTGGCATGATTAGATGTGGTATTGTTGAGGAGAATGAAGCTATGCTTGCACGTTTTATGGGTGGATTAAATAGAGAGATTCAGACGATTCTAGAGTATAAGGAGTATACTAATATCACTCGTTTATTCCATCTTGCTTGTAAAGCTGAACGTGAAGTGATCGACAGGCATTGGCGCGGACTAACTTTTCTGCAGGTCGACCTTCATCATGGACACCACGTGCATCATCTACTTCCACACGTTCTGCTACACTGACGCCTCCGTCGGCTGCCACCTCCAACCGTGATACAATAAAGCAGGCACAATCACCACTATCTGCCAAGAGCACACCTTCTGCGCCTGCAAAGAGCTCTTCTTCATCCATGGCATCAACAGGGCAAACGCATGATATTATTTGTCGACGTTGCAAGGGTGGAGGTCATTATGCGAGAGAATGCCCATCTAAGCGTGTGATGATTGTTACTGAGGATGGTGGGTATGAGTCCGCTAGTGACTATGATGAGGAGACTTTGGCTCTTATTACACGTGAAGAACACGGTGTAGACGATTCTGATCACGAGACGTAATACATGGCTCCTGAAGATGCTGACAGGTCTGAATGTTTAGTTGCTCAACGTGTTTTGAGTGTGCAGGTTACACAAGCTGAGCAAAATCAGAGGCATAATTTGTTCCATACAAAGGGAGTTGTGAAGGAACGTTCTGTTCGCGTGATCATAGATGGAGGGAGCTGCAATAACTTGGCTAGCATGGAGATGGTGGAGAAGCTATCTCTCAACACAAGACCACATCCACATCCTTACTACATCCAATGGTTCAACAACAGCGGCAAGGTTAAGGTAACACGTACTGTTCGTGTGCATTTTAGTATCTCTACATATGCTGATTATGTTGATTGTGATGTGGTACCTATGCAAGCATGTTCCTTATTACTTGGTAGACCATGGCAATTTGATAAAAATTCTATACACCATGGTAGAAACAATCAGTATACTCTTGTTCATAACGATAAAAATATTACTTTGCTTCCTATGACTCCTGATTCCATTTTGAAAGATGATATTAATAGAGCTAATAAAGCAAAACAGGAGACAAATAAGAGTGAAAATCAGATTGTGGCAAAAGAATTTGAGCACCAAATGAAGCCTAATAATAAACCATCTACTGTTGTTTTTGAAATTAAATTGAAAAGTGCATGTTTACTTGCCACCAAATCTGATATTGATGAGCTAGAGTTTAGCAAATCTGTTTGCTATGCTTTTGTGTGCAAAGAGGCATTATTTTCATTCGAGGACGTGCCTTCCTCTTTGCCCCCTGCTGTCACTAAAATTTTGCAGGAGTTCGCCGACGTCTTTCCACAAGACGTGCCACCGGGATTACCACCTATCCGAGGGATTGAGCATCAAATTGACTTAATTCCCGGTGCTTCGCTACCCAACCGTGCACCATACCGTACCAATCCAGAGGAGACGAAGGAGATTATGCGTCAAGTACAAGAACTGCTCGACAAAGGTTATATACGCGAATCCCTTAGTCCTTGTGCTGTTCCTATCATTTTAGTGCCGAAAAAGGATGGTACGTCGCGTATGTGCGTTGATTGTAGAGGCATTAATAATATTACTATTCGTTATCGTCATCCTATTCCTAGGCTAGATGATATGCTTGATGAATTGAGTGGCTCTACAATATTCTCCAAAGTTGATTTGCGTAGTGGATACCATCAAATTCGTATGAAATTGGGTGATGAATGGAAAACAACATTTAAAACTAAGTTTGGATTATATGAGTGGTTAGTCATGCCTTTTGGGTTAACTAATGCACCTAGTACTTTCATGAGGTTAATGAACGAAGTTTTACGTGCTTTCATTGGACGATTTGTGGTAGTTTACTTTGATGACATATTGATTTATAGCAAATCTTTGGAGGAACATTTGGAACATTTACGTGCTGTTTTTATTGCTCTACGTGACGCACGTTTGTTTGGAAACCTTGGAAAGTGCACCTTTTGCACCGACCGAGTATCTTTTCTTGGCTATGTTGTTACTCCACAGGGAATTGAAGTTGATAAAGCCAAGATTGAAGCTATTGAGAGTTGGCCGCAGCCCAAAACGGTCACACAAGTGAGGAGTTTCCTTGGCCTCGCTGGTTTCTATAGGCGTTTTGTGAGAGATTTCAGCACCATTGCTGCACCTCTCAACGAGCTTACAAAGAAGGATGTGCCTTTTGTTTGGGGTACCGCACAGGAAGAAGCTTTCACGGTATTGAAAGATAAGTTGACACATGCTCCTTTGCTCCAACTTCCTAATTTCAATAAGACTTTTGAGCTTGAATGTGATGCTAGTGGAATTGGATTAGGAGGTGTGTTATTACAAGATGGAAAACCTGTTGCATACTTTTCTGAAAAATTGAGTGGGCCTAGTCTGAACTATTCTACTTATGATAAAGAATTATATGCTCTTGTTTGAACCTTAGAAACATGGCAACATTATTTATGGCCCAAGGAATTTGTTATACATTCTGATCATGAATCTTTGAAACACACTAAAAGTCAAGCAAAACTGAACCGTTGACATGCTAAATGGGTTGAATTCATTGAGACTTTCCCTTATGTGATTAAACACAAGAAGGGTAAAGAAAATGTTATTGCTGATGCCTTGTCTCGTCGTTATACTATGCTTTCACAACTTGACATTAAAATATTTGGTTTGGAGACCATCAAAGATCAATATGTTCATGATGCTGAATTTAAAGATGTATTGCAGAATTGTAAGGAAGGGAGAACTTGGAACAAGTTCGTTCTTAACGACGGATTTGTGTTTCGTGCTAACAAGCTAGCTCCGTTCGTCTTTTGTTGTTGCAGGAGGCGCATGGAGGAGGATTAATGGGACACTTTGGCATCAAGAAGACGGAGGATATACTTGCTACACATTTCTTTTGGCCAAAGATGAGACGGTATGTTGAGCGTTTTGTTGCTTGCTGCACTACATGTCAAAGAGCTAAGTCACGACTCAATCCTCATGGTTTATATATGCCTTTGCCTGTACCTAGTGTTCCTTGGGAGGATATATCTATGGACTTTGTTTTAGGTTTACCTCGAACAAAGAAGGGGAGGGATAGCATATTTGTTGTCGTGGATAGGTTCTCGAAAATGGCACACTTTATACCATGTCATAAAAGTGATGATGCTGTTAATGTTGCTGATTTGTTCTTTCGTGAAATTATTCGCTTACATGGTGTGCCAAATACTATTGTTTCAGATCGTGATACTAAATTTCTTAGCCACTTTTGGAGATGTTTATGGGCTAAGTTGGGGACTAAGCTGCTTTTTAGTACTACTTGTCACCCCCAAACTGATGGACAAACTGAGGTAGTCAATAGAACATTGTCTACTATGCTTAGGGCTGTTTTGAAGAATAACAAGAAAATGTGGGAAGAATGCTTGCCTCATATTGAATTTTCTTATAATCGTTCTTTGCACTCTACTACTAAGATGTGCCCTTTTGAAATTGTGTATGGTTTCCTACCTCATGCACCTATTGATTTGTTGCCTCTTCCATCTTCAGAGAAGGTTAATTTTGATGCTAAAGAACGTTCTGAATTGATTGTAAAAATGCATGAGTTAACTAAGGAAAACATTGAGCGTATGAATGCTAAATATAAACTTGCTGGAGATAAGGGTAGAAAACATGTTGTGTTTGCGCCTGGAGATCTTGTTTGGTTACATTTGCGTAAAGATAGATTTCCTAATCTGCGCAAATCAAAGCTAATGCCACGTGCTGATGGTCCTTTTAAGGTGTTAGAGAAAATAAATGATAATGCATATAAACTTGAGCTACCTGTAGATTTTGGGGTTAGTCCCACTTTTAACATTGCAGATTTGAAGCCTTATTTGGATGAGGAAGATGCGCTTCCGTCGAGGACGACTTCATTTTGAGAAGGGGAGGATGATGAGGACATCAATACCATTGTTACACCCACAGCCCCTACTGTTACATATACTGGACCAATTACTAGAGCTCGCGCACGCCAATTAAATTAGCAGGTACTTTCGTTTCTTGGTAATGATTCTAATGTTCATGAGATTATGATGCTGCCTAAATTGGATACATTTGTTTTGCTTACAAATGAAGGGCCTAGCTTGGAGAAGGATGAACATTGGAGCAAGAACACGCATGGAGTTGATGGCATGCGCAAGGGGATCAAGAACGGAGTTATAAGTGATGATTTCAGGACTTTGAAGCCGCCATAAGGAGTGCATGAAGCCTTGGACGAAATATACAAGATGCCACTTCATAATATTCGTCCATAGGCTATTCTAGGTGCTGCGTCACCTTATTAATGGGCCAGGCCCATGTAATTTCGAAATACTTAAGTATAGGCTATTTTTAGAGTCCGTATGTGTGGGGAAACAAGAGTTAGGGTTGGTTTCGGACCCCACGCTCAAGGGCCACGAAATTCCCCCCTCTTCCTCCATATATACAGCCCTTAGGGCGTCGTTTAGACTTTGGGTTTTGTTTAGATTAAAAGTTCGCCATAGCTGCAACTTCGCGTACTTCGTTTGTGTCCAACGACCAGACCAAGACGTCACAGAACGCCACCTTGATCAATAAAGCTTTCATCTTATATTCGCAATATCCCGATTGCAATCTCAGTTTCTTGCTTGTTCTTCGTTTGCTCGCAGGAAACAGACCCTCGTGGTCAGGTTGATCGTGCTCCGGCGTGGTCAATAACCCTCGGAAGTTGGTTTAGCGATTGCTAAGGCGCGACGTCTCGCACGTTCGTAGTCGGATCGTCAAGGTCGACTCCCACAGAAAACGATAGCCACCATCTCATCGAAACATCGGGACACCTTAGCCTCTATCATATTTCATTCTAGCATTCAGAGATTTTTCCTTATACTTGCATAATAAATTCTCTAGATCATCTCTATCCTTACAAGCAAGAATATCTCTAGTTGTATCCTCATTCATAACATAACCTTCCGGTACCTTAGGAAATTCATATCTAGGAAGGCTAGTTCTAGCAGGTGTTTCAAGAGTTTCAGTTTCAAGCTCATCGTCAGATTCAACAACATCATGTTTTATTACTCTAGCAATTTGTTCATCAAGAAAATCACCAAGTGGCACATCATCATTATCAGGCAAGGTACTTGCATCATCATAAGCATTATCCGTAGAAGAAGTAGCATCATCACTAACTTGCAACATATCAGGATTAATAGCATGTGGTGGTGTTGCAAGTTTACTTATAATAGCAGGTGAATCTAAAGCAGAACTGGATGGCAGTTCCTTACCTCCCCTCGTCTTAGAGGGATAAATCTTAGTCTTCGCATCCTTTAGATTCTTCATAGTGATAAATTGGTAATAATTCCAAGTGACTCAACAAATATAGCTATGCTCCCCGGCAACGGCGCCAGAAAAAGGTCTTGATAACCCACAAGTATAGGGGATCGCAACAGTTTTCGAGGGTAGAGTACTCAACCCTAATTTATAGATTCGACACAAGGGGAGCCAAACAATATTTGAAGGTATTAGCAGCTGAGTTGTCAATTCAACCACACCTGGAGATTAATTATCTACAGCAATGTTATCAGTAGCAAAGTAATATGATAGTTTTGATAATAGTAGCAGCAACAATGGTAATGGTAACAGTGATAACAATAGTTTTGTAACAAGTGCAACAATAATAATAGCAGTAGTAACTTAGCAAGAACAATACAAGATAAATTCGTAGGCATTGGATCGGTGACTTGTTGGATGATATTCATCATGAGACAGTTATAACCTAGGGCGATACGGCACTAACTCTAGTTCGTTAATATAATTTAGGCATGTATTTCGTAAATATTCATACGTGCTTATGGAAAGAACTTGCATGACATCTTTTGACCTACCCTCCTGTGGCAGCGGGGTCCATACAGAAACTAAGGGATATTAAGGCCTCCTTTTAATAGAGAAACAGAACAAAGCATTAACACACGGTGAATACATGAACTCCTCAAACTACGGTCATCACCAGGAGTGTTTCCAACTATTGTCACTCCGGGGTTGACGGATCATAACACGTAGTAGGTGACTATAACTTGCAAGATCGGATCTACAACATGGATATAATTGTGATAACATAAACAGTTCAGATCTGAAATCATGGCACCCAGGTCTAAAGTGACAAGCATTAAGCATGGCAAAGTCATAGCAACATCAATCTTAGAACATAGTGGATACTAGGGATCAAGCCCTAACAATACTAACTCGATTACATGATGAATCTCATCCAACTCCTCACCGACCAGCGAGCCTACAAAGGAATTTGATAGAGGCGAGGGTGTCCCGATCTTTCGATGAGATGATAACTATCGATTTGGTGGAGACGACTTTGACGATCCGACTACAAACGTGCACGACGTTGCGCCTTAGCAATCGCTAAACCAATCTCCTGAGGTTACTGACGATGCTGGAAGCACGGTCAGCCTGACCACGAAGGTCTATTCCTGCAAGCAATCGAAGAACGAGCAAGAATATGATAAAGCAATCTGAATATTGCAAATAAATATGAAGTATTGATAATGGTGGGGATCCGGAAGCGGTCTTGGTCTGGTCGTTGGACACAAACGAAGTACACGAAGTTGCAATGGCTAACTTTTAACTAAACAAATCCCAAGGAAAAAGCTACTAGATGGATCTACTTATATAGGAGCAAGGGGTGGCGGCCAAGGAGGTGGGAGGACGTCCCAAGGCAGCCTAAAACTAACCCTAGGTCGTACAAGGCTCATGGGCCCAAGTGGAGGTGATGCAACACCTTTGGGCTTGTAGTTTGACTCGGATTCTGCTGCAACGTCAGATTGTTTCGTCCGTAACTCAACGCTCTGGACGAATTTAAATGTGAATCCAATTGGGTTGCAAAGAGCACGAAATCTAGTTTCCAACAAAAAAAGAATCACCCAATTCGGAGTCCGTATGAAAAAGTTGTTGGCGTTTTGAGTCAGGTATGTCTGTGCAGTCCGAATCTGAATCCAGAACGTGAGAGACTTGGACTCTATCTTCTCTTGGCCCAAAAGTGACGTGAGAGGACTTTTTGAACACAACCTAAACTTCTCCTTTTCCCTTATCTTCATATGTGGACTGTACAAATGTCCCATACACCTGCAATTAGACAAAACACAAAAGTGTGTGAAGTATTTTTGTTCTGGATAACATAAATAGATTATTGAATAGTTTGCATTAGAAATCACCTGACAAATATGCATGTATGCAATATTTTTGGTCGTATCCAAGGTATTCATGTCCTCATCATCCTCCCCTTTTTGAAAACAAAGCCGTCCTCGGCGTTGCTTAATCTGAAATGTGGCTAACAAAAGAGACAAGGTGTACATGTTGTATATGTATATGTCATCCAGTTTAACTTCCCTTGATTTTTGCACGTATGACACATGTATACATGAGTAACTTTCATAGTTCATAAAAACTAAAGCCAAAAAATTATCACAAGAAGTAGAAGGCATGAAAATATTAGAACTCAGTTTGCACATATAAGTGAAGCTCTTATTCATTTCAAAAGATTCGCAATGTTCATCCTTAAACCATGCCAACTTTGGTGAATAAACCTTACTTGCATCAAATTTACATGCTACAACATGCTTAAATAAGCAAACATGCAATAAGTCATTGGACACAGAATCATCACCAAGATTGGAGGCCATATCAAAATGATTAAACATTAGTTCTTTTGCATCAACAGTTAATTCAATGGGTGCACTCAAAATTGTTGATATTTCAGTTGTTTGATCACTCTCTAAAATAGGTGGTGTGCTCAAATCAACAGGTAACTCAATACATGACGCATTCAAGTTAACTAGGCATGCATCTTTCTCATGTGAAGTTATATCATCAATATCTTTACTGTTACCTTGTGGCAAAGATGTAGCTGATGTAGGTACGGACGTTGACAATGTACCATACCCTTGAGATGATGCCGCGCTCATAATCTGAGGTGCAATGATGGAGGAACCCACCGGCGGTGGTGAGCATGAACTGGAATAGTAGTTGTTGTAGTCACCTAATGCATCCTCCTGTATCTGTCTCTCAAAGGTACAAGCACGGACATACATACCAGTAATGCAACGAGGAATATACTGAAATCTTGCCTGAATATCATGGTTCAAACCACCAAAAAATCTATTCATTGTATCATTCTCAGATTCTTCTATGTCACAATGATGCATATAAGATTTGAACTCTTGGTAGTAAGCATGAACAGTGTTGTTGCCTTGTTTAAATTGTTCAAATTTGCGAAGCAATTCACGACGATAATAAGGAGGGAAAAATTGTTGTCTCATTATAGCTTTCAAAACTTTCCAAGTTGTGGGTTGGTTATCAATGTTTTTCTTACAATGTACACTCCACCAAACAGAAGCAAAATCAGTAAATGCTCTAGTGGCTGCTCGCACTCGCTCAAGTTCAGAAAAGTCATGGTGACTAAAAACTTGTTCTACTTCAAGCTCCCAAGCTAGATAAGTAGTAGGATTAAATCTACCCTCAAATGACGGTAAAAAGATAACCTGACCATGTGCTTGTGTGTGTTGTCCCAACTCTCGTGATGGTGAAGATGTGTCCGTCGTCCAAGAACTTCTATCTTCGGAACCTGTCATGATTAGTAGAAAAAAGAAACAAAATTCAAGAATAATGTTCCTATGAACTACTAGGATGTGGTGGTAAAGCGCTCACAGTAAAGCAAATATCAATATCTTACAAGTTCTTACCAAGCAGCAGGTGGTGACAGGCAACCAGCGGTGTCAAATAACTCTGAAGATTGTGTAAAGCGATTGCCAGGGGAACGTACGTATACACGGTGTAGAAATATGTGGAGCTGGGTTGGCTATATATGGTAGCAAAAGATTAGCAATAATCAATTCAGAGATGCGATGTTGAATAAACGCTCAACGACGGTACTGTGCTGGTCCTAGGCTAGACCAAACTAGAGACGCGAGCCTAGAACACTAATGAGGTCACGTCGTAGCACAACTAGCATCAATGAAGGATACTAAGTAGCTCTGGACAGCAAGATATAAGTGAAGATCACAACGGCAGTAAAGATAATGAGGTGAAACAACAGCCAAGCAGGATATATCAACAACTTTGTCTCCAACTTTCCTCTGAAAAAGTTTGTGCCAATTTTTTTGTTTTTTTTGTTCTCTCTTTTTTTCCTCACACTTTTTTTTCTTTCTCTCCTTTTTTTTCTATGACTTTTTTTTTCTCCTTTTTTTCTCTCGTTTTTTTTCTCTCTTTTTTTCTCCCTCTTTCCAAAACAAACTAGATAAGATGCAGATTGGATCAAGTGAAGATGTGAACGATCTCAACTATTATTATGACAATGAATGGTGGGTAGCACGTGGTGGAAATTGATGGATGGGTGGTGGACAGCGGAAGAGATAATGATGCAGCGGTGGCGTGACTAATGTGAACAGAACTCGAAACTCTAAATGAACTAGACACTAAGACCAGCAACTCGACACAACTATGCAACCGATATTCTTGCTCGTTCTTCGATTGCTTGCAGGAATAGACCTTCGTGGTCAGGCTGACCGTGCTTCCAGCATCGTCAGTAACCTCAGGAGATTGGTTTAGCGATTGCTAAGGCGCAACGTCGTGCACGTTTGTAGTCGGATCGTCAAAGTCGTCTCCACCAAATCGATAGTTATCATCTCATCGAAAGATCGGGACACCCTCGCCTCTATCAAGTGGTATCCAAGGTATTCATGTCCTCATCAGAATTACTCACTCCCGGTGGGGAGCATCATGGAATTGGCGATGGAGAAGGGTTGGTGATGACGAAGAACGAAGATCCCCCTCTCCGGAGCCCCAAACGGACTCTAGATCTGGCCTCTCGATGGAGAACATGAGGTGATGGCAGCTCCGTCTCGTGGATCGTGATAATTCTTTCTCCCTGATTTTTTCTGAAAAATAGGATTTTAGAGCATCGGTTTCAGGGTTTGTGGGACCACCAGGTGGGGACAACCCACCTGGGAGCGCCAGGAGGGGGGCACGCCCTGGTGGGTTGTGCCCAGCTAGGTGCCCACCTCTGGTGGACCTTGGCTCTAGAAATTCTTATTTATTGTATAAAAAATCCTCACAAAGTTTCGTTCCATTCTTAGAACTTTTATTTCTGCACAAAAACAACACCATGGTAGTTCTGCTGAAAACAGCGTTAGTCCGGGGTTAGTTTCATTCAAATCATGCAAATTAGTGTCCAAAACAAGAGGACAAGCGTTAGGAAAAGTAGATACGTTGGAGACGTATCAGTCATGCAGCTGCATCTCCGGCCTGCCCAGGATGAAAAGCCCATTTTCTGTCATGATTTCTGACATAGAAGTAGGAGCCCACCACAACTATGATGATACCGGGTTTTGTCACAATTATCTTCCATCAGTTTGGGGGTGACAAGTAGTACTAAAAAGCAGCTTAGTCCCCAACTTAGCCCATAAACATCTCCAAAAGTGGCTAAGAAATTTAGTATCACGATCTGAAACAATAGTATTTGGCACACCATGTAAGCGAATAATTTCACGAAAGAACAAATCAGCAACATTAACAGCATCATCGCTTTTATGACATGGTATAAAGTGTGCCATTTTCGAGAACCTATCCATGACAACAAATATGCTATCCCTCCCCTTCTTTGTTCTAGGTAAACCTAAAACAAAGTCCATAGATATATCCTCCCAAGGAACACTAGGTACAGGCAAAGGCATATATAAACCATGAGGATTGAGTCATGACTTAGCTCTTTGACATGTAGTGCAGCGAGCAACAAAACGCTCAACATCCCGTCTCATCTTTGGCCAAAAGAAATGTGTAGCAAGTATATCCTCCGTCTTCTTGACGCCAAAGTGTCCCACTAATCCTCCTCCATGCGCCTCCTGCAACAACAAAAGACGAACGGAGCTAGCTGGAATGCATAGCTTGTTAGCACGAAACACAAATCCATCGTTAAGAACGAACTTGTTCCAAGTTCTCCCTTCCTTACAATTCTGCAATACATCTTTAAATTCAGCATCATTAACATATTGATCCTTGATGGTCTCCAAACCAAATATTTTAAAGTCAAGTTGTGAAAGCATAGTATAACGACGAGACAAGGCATCAGCAATAACATTTTCTTTACCCTTCTTGTGTTTAATCACATAAGGGAAAGTCTCAATGAATTCAACCCATTTAGCATGTCGACGGTTCAGTTTTGCTTGACTTTTAATGTGTTTCAAAGATTCATGATCAGAATGTATAACAAATTCCTTGGGCCATAAATAATGTTGCCATGTTTCTAAGGTCCGAACAAGAGCATATAATTCTTTATCATAAGTAGAATAGTTCAGACTAGGCCCACTCAATTTTTCAGAAAAGTATGCAACAGGTTTTCCATCTTGTAATAACACACCTCCTAATCCAATTCCACTAGCATCACATTCAAGCTCAAAAGTCTTATTGAAATTAGGAAGTTGGAGTAAAGGAGCATGTGTCAACTTATCTTTCAATACCGTGAAGGCTTCTTCCTGTGCGGTACCCCAAACAAAAGGTACATCCTTCTTTGTAAGCTCGTTGAGAGGTGCAGCAATGGTGCTGAAATCTCTCACAAAACGCCTATAAAAACCAGCGAGGCCAAGGAAACTCCTCACTTGTGTGACCGTTTTGGACTGCGGCCAACTCTCAATAGCTTCAATCTTGGCTTTATCAACTTCAATTCCCTGTGGAGTAACAACATAGCCAAGAAAAGATACTCGGTCGGTGCAAAAGGTGCACTTTCCAAGGTTACCAAACAAACGTGCATCACGTAGAGCAATAAAAACAGCACGTAAATGTTCCAAATGTTCCTCCAAAGATTTGCTATAAATCAATATGTCATCAAAGTAAACTACCACAAATCGTCCAATGAAAGCACGTAAAACTTCGTTCATTAACCTCATGAAAGTACTAGGTGCATTAGTTAACCCAAAAGGCATGACTAACCACTCATATAATCCAAACTTAGTTTTAAATGCTGTTTTCCATTCATCTCCCAATTTCATACGAATTTGATGGTAACCACTACGCAAATCAACTTTGGAGAATATTGTAGAGCCACTCAATTCATCAAGCATATCATCTAGCCTAGGAATAGGATGACGATAACGAATAGTAATATTATTAATGCCTCTACAATCAACGCACATACGCGACGTACCATCCTTTTTCGGCACTAAAATGATAGGAACAGCACAAGGACTAAGGGATTCGCGTATATAACCTTTGTCGAGCAGTTCTTGTACTTGACGCATAATCTCCTTCGTCTCCTCTGGATTGGTACGGTATGGTGCCCGGTTGGGTAATGATGCACCGGGAATTAAGTCAATTTGATGCTCAATCCCGCGAATAGGTGGTAATCCCGGTGGCACGTCTTGTGGAAAGACGTCGGCGAACTCCTGCAAAATGTTAGTGACAGCAGGAGGCAAAGAGGAAGGCACGTCCTCGTATGAAAATAATGCCTCTTTGCACACAAAAGCATAGCAAACAGATTTGCTAAAATCTAGATCATCAATATCAGATTTGGTGGCAAGTAACATGCACTTTTCAATTTAATTTCAGAAGCAACACTAGATTGTTTATTATTATTAGGCTGCATTTGTTGCTCAAATTCTTTTGCCACAATCTGATTTTCACTCTTAGTTTTCTCCTGTTTTGCTTTATTAGCTCTATTAATATCATCTTTCAAAATGGAATCAGGAGTCATAGGAAGCAAGGTAATATTTTTATCCTTATGAACAAGAGTATACTGATTGTTTCTACCATGGTGAATAGAATTTTTATCAAATTGCCATGGTCTACCAAGTAATAAGGAACATGCTTGCATGGGTACCACATCACAATCAACATAATCAGCATATGTAGAGATACTAAAATGCACACGAACAGTACGTGTTACCTTAACCTTGCCGTTGTTGTTGAACCATTGGATGTAGTAAGGATGTGGATGTGGTCTTGTGGTGAGAGATAGCTTCTCCACCATCTCGATGCTAGCCAAGTTGTTGCAACTCCCTCCATCTATGATCACGCGAACAGAACGTTCCTTCACAACTCCCTTTGTATGGAACAAATTATGCCTCTGATTTTGCTCAGCTTGTGTAACCTGCACACTCAAAACACGTTGAGCAACTAAACATTCATACCTGTCAGCATCTTCAGGAGCCATGTATTGCGTCTCATGATCAGAATCGTCTCCACCGTGTTCGTCACGTGTAATAAGAGCCAAAGTCTCCTCATCATAGTCACTAGCGGACTCATACCCACCATCCTCAGTAACAATCATCACACGCTTAGATGGGCATTCTCTCGCATAATGACCTCCACCCTTGCAACGTCGACAAATAATATCATGTGTTTGCCCTGTTGATGCCATGGATGAAGAAGAACTCTTTGCAGGCCCAGAAGGTGTGCTCTTGGCAGATAGTGGTGATTGTGCCTGCTTTATTATATCACGGTTGGAGGTGGCAGCCGACAGAGGCGCCGGTGAAGCAGAACGTGTGGAAGTAGATGATGCACGTGGTGTCCATGAAGAAGGTCGACCTGCAGAAAAGTTAGTCCGTGCCAATGCCTGTCGATCCTGCACTTCACGTTCAGCTTTACAAGCAAGATGGAATAAACGAGTGATATTAGTATACTCCTTATACTCTAGAATCGTCTGAATCTCTCTATTTAATCCACCCATAAAACGTGCAAGCATAGCTTCATTCTCCTCAACAATACCACATCTAATCATGCCAGTTTGTAATTCCTGATAATATTCTTCTACAGAATTTTTTCCCTGTCGTAAGCGCTGCAATTTTTGAAGTAATTCACGTTGATACTATGGTGGAACCCAACGAGTACGCATAGCAGTTTTCAAAGCAGCCCAAGTAGCAGGAATGGGATATAATCTACAATGCTCAGACCACCAAACACATGCAAAACTAGTGAATGCACAAACAGCAGCAGGAACACGTCTCTCCTCGGGATATTGTAAACATGTAAATCGTTGTTCAGTTTCTAACTCCCAAGTAAGATATATATCAGGAACATATCTACCCTCAAATGGTGGAATATTCAATTTTAGTTTAGGGAGATGGTCATGATCTCGTACCTGAGGGTGAGCCCTACCATTGCCATTATTTGCATGTGGACGACCTGATGGTTGCTGTGCTGGTGGTGGCACGTAGTTCTGATTTTGATCAACCTCATCCTCGTAATCGCCAGCAAAATCATCCTCCTCCGCATCAGCAGCAGGAGCCACAGAAGTAGCAACAGCAGCACCAACAGTTTGGCCAGGTGCAAGAGGGAGACGGCTCGCTCGGCGGAGGGCTGTTTCACGATGTGTAGGTAGTCGTCGTTGTTGTTGTTGTAGAGGTGCGTTAGGTGCAGCCGGTGGTGGTGGTGGAAGACGCGCGAGCAATTCATTAAACCTGTCATCGAGCTTTGTTTCGAACGTCTTCTCCATGTCATCTATCTTCTCCATGGCCTCTTCAAATCTGTTTAGCACATCCTGCACCTGTCCATTCATCATTTGCTGAAATTTATCATGCAACTCCTGATTCGTCATGTTCTCCCAGTCAGTCTCGTCGGCTTGTGAGCCTGCCATGGTTAGCAACAATAGAAAACACACAAGAATATGATCCTACAGAATACTAACAAGAGGTGGTGGTGGTGGGTGTCACAAATCCGTCAAGCAAATCTCAAATTCTTACCAGTTCTTACCCAGCAGCAGGCGGTGATCGGCAACCGTTGTAGTCAAAACTCTCAAAAGCTTGGATAGAGCGATTGCCAGGGAGAGTCAAACGCACGACGTAGAGGTATGTGGAGCTGGGAAGGCTTATAGTATGGTAGCAAAAAGGGTCAGCAATAATCAATTTAGAGATGCAAAGTTGAATAAACGCTCAACGACGGTACTGTGCTGGTCCTAGGCTAGACCGTGCTAGAGACGCGAGCCTAGAACACTAACAAAATCACGGCGCTGCACGTAAATAAGGGAAAAGCACACTCTGGAACTTTTTTTTTTGCTTTTTTTTTTGCGCTCCTTTTTTTTTGCGAAAAATTACTATAATGGCGAGTGTCTCAAAACTCTTCCCTCGTCAAACTGATAGGATGGGCACGAAATTTTTTTTTCCACTTTTTTTTTCAGAAATCAGGGCAGCGACGACGAAAAAGTGCGACAAAAAATCACTATGATGGCACGTGGCTCAAAAGACTCAGAAAAGCCTAAAAATAGGATAGGGAAAAATATTTTTGCCCGTAAAAATTTTGGCCTAAAAACTGCCCGGGGGTCTCCAGACTCTTTTTTTTTCCGAGACCTACGCAGGCAAGGAAACACGAATCGGAATTGAGATTGATCTCAAGAACAAACCTAATATGAGAAGAACTCGGATTGGTGGTGGATATATGGTTACAGATTGGTGGTGGTATATGGATACAGATTGGTGGTGGTATATGGATACGGATTGGTGGTGGTATATGGATACGGATTCAGAACGGTGGCGGATAAGCAATGGTGGTAGATGGGCGATGATGATGGTGCGGCGGCGGCGTGACAACTTATGACCAGAACTCGAAACTCTAAAAGACTAGACTCTAAGACCAGCAACTTGACACGACGATGCAACCGCAAATTCAACAAAGCAAAAACCCTAAAAAGATTATGCAAAGGCTCAGATTGGTTCGGATATGATGAACTAACCCTAATTTTTTTTGTGTGGCTTTTTCGTGGACTGTAGGTATGAAGAACAGACTCGATCTAATCTACGAAAAACTGTAAAATCTCACCGAGCAACCTGGAAATCTGATACCACTTGATAGAGGCAAAGGTGTCCCGATGTTTCGATGAGATGGTGGCTATCGTTTTCTGTGGGAGTCGACCTTGACGATCCGACTACGATCGTGCGAGACGTCGCGCCTTAGCAATCGCTAAACCAACTTCCGAGGGGTTATTGACCACGCCGGAGCACGATCAACCTGACCATGAGGGCCTGTTTCCTGCGAGCAAACGAAGAACAAGCAAGAAACTGAGATTGCAATCTGGATATTGCGAATATAAGATGAAAGCTTTATTGATCAAGGTGGGGTTCTGTGACGTCTTGGTCTGGTCGTTGGACACAAACGAAGTACGCGAAGTTGCAGCTATGGCAAACTTTTAATCTAAACAAAACCCAAAGTCTAAACGACGCCCTAAGGGCTGTATATATGGAGGAAGAGAGGGGAATTTCGTGGCCCTTGAGGGTGGGGTCCAAAACCAACCCTAACTCTTGTTTCCCCACACATACGGACTCTAAAAATAGCCTATACTTAAGTATTTCGAAATTACATGGGCCTGGCCCATTAATAAGGTGACGCAGCACCTAGAATAGCCTATGGACGAATATTATGAAGTGGCATCTTGTATATTTCGTCCATGGCTTCATGCACTCCTTATGGCGGCTTCAAAGTCCTGAAATCATCACTTGTAACTCCGTTCTTGATCCCCTTGTGCATGCCATCAACTTCATGCGTGTTCTTGCTCCAATGTTCATCCTTCTCTGATGAGGACATCAATACCATTGTTACACCCACAGCCCCTACTGTTACATATACTGGACCAATTACTAGAGCTCGCGCACGCCAATTAAATTACCAGGTACTTTCGTTTCTTGGTAATGATTCTAATGTTCATGAGATTATGATGCTGCCTAAATTGGATACATTTGTTTTGCTTACAAATGAAGGTCCTAGCTTGGAGAAGGATGAACATTGGAGCAAGAACACGAATATAGTTGATGGCATGCGCAAGGGGATCAAGAACGGAGTTACAAGTGATGATTTCAGGACTTTGAAGCCGCCATAAGGAGTGCATGAAGCCTTGGACGAAATATAAAAGATGCCACTTCATAATATTCGTCCATAGGCTATTCTAGGTGCTGCGTCACCTTATTAATGGGCCAGGCCCATGTAATTTCGCAATACTTAAGTATAGGCTATTTTTAGAGTCCGTATGTGTGGGGAAACAAGAGTTAGGGTTGGTTTCGGACCCCACCCTCAAGGGCCACGAAATTCCCCTCTCTTCCTCCATATATACAGCCCTTAGGGCGTCGTTTAGACTTGGGTTTTGTTTAGATTAAAAGTTCGCCATAGCTGCAACTTCGCGTACTTCGTTTGTGTCCAACGACCAGACCAAGACGTCACAGAACCCCACCTTGATCAATAAAGTTTTCATCTTATACTCGCAATATCCAGATTGCAATCTCAGCTTCTTGCTTGTTCTTCGTTTGCTCGCAGGAAACAGGCCCTCGTGGTCAGGTTGATCGTGCTCCGGCGTGGTCAATAACCCCTCGAAAGTTGGTTTAGCGATTGCTAAGGCGCGACGTCTCGCACGTTCGTAGTCGGATCGTCAAGGTCGACTCCCACAGAAAACGATAGCCATCATCTCATCGAAACATCGGGACACCTTTGCCTCTATCAAGTGGTATCAGATTTCCAGGTTGCTCGGTGAGATTTTACAGTTTTTCGTAGATTAGATTGAGTCTGTTCTTCATACCTACAGTCCACGAAAAAGCCACAAAAAAATTAGGGTTAGTTCATCATATCCGAACCAATCTGAGCCTTTGCATAATCTTTTTAGGGTTTTTGCTTTGTTGAATTTGCGGTTGCATCGTCGTGTCAAGTTGCTGGTCTTAGAGTCTAGTCTTTTAGAGTTTCGAGTTCTGGTCATAAGTTGTCACGCCGCCGCCGCACCATCATCATCGCCCATCTACCACTTTTGCTTATCCGCCACCGCTCTGAATCCTTATCCATATACCACATACCACCACCGCTACCATATACCACCACTGCTGCCATATACCACAACCATATATCCACCACCAATCCGAGTTCTTCTCATATTAGGTTTGTTCTTGAGATCAATCTCAATTCCGTTTCGTGTTTCCTTGCCTGCGTAGGTCTCGAAAAAAAAAAAAAGAGTCTGGAGATCCCCGGGCAGTTTTTAGGCCAAAATTTTCTCGGGCAAAATTTTTTTTTCCCTATCCTATTTTTAGGATTTTCTGAGTCTTTTGAGCCACGTGCCATCATACTGATTTTTTGTCGCACTTTTTCGTCGTCGCTGCCCTGATTTCCGAAAAAAAAAGTGGAAATTTTTTTTTCGTGCCCATACTATCAGTTTGACGAGGGAAGAGTTTTGAGACACTCGCCGTTATAGTAATTTTTCGCAAAAAAAAAAGAGAAGCGCAAAAAAAAAGAGGAGCGCAAAAAAAAAAAAGAGGAGCGCAAAAAAAAAGCGAAAAAAAAAAAGTTCCAGAGTGTGCTTTTCCCTTATTTACGTGCAGCGCCGTGATTTTGTTAGTGTTCTAGGCTCGCGTCTCTAGCACGGTCTAGCCTAGGACCAGCACAGTACCGTCGTTGAGCGTTTATTCAACTTTGCATCTCTAAATTGATTATTGCTGACCCTTTTTGCTACCATACTATAAGCCTTCCCAGCTCCACATACCTCTACGTCGTGCGTTTGACTCTCCCTGGCAATCGCTCTATCCAAGCTTTTGAGAGTTTTGACTACAACGGTTGCCGATCACCGCCTGCTGCTGGGTAAGAACTGGTAAGAATTTGAGATTTGCTTGATGGATTTGTGACACCCGCCACCACCACCTCTTGTTAGTATTCTGTAGGATCATATTCTTGTGTGTTTTCTATTGTTGCTAACCATGGCAGGATCACAAGCCGACGAGACTGACTGGGAGAACATGACGAATCAGGAGTTGCATGATAAATTTCAGCAAATGATGAATGGACAGGTGCAGGATGTGCTAAACAGATTTGAAGAGGCCATGGAGAAGATAGATGACATGGAGAAGACGTTCGAAACAAAGCTCGATGACAGGTTTAATGAATTGCTCGCGCGTCTTCTACCACCACCACCGGCTGCACCTAACGCACCTCTACAACAACAACAACGACGACTACCTACACATCGTGAAACAGCCCTCCGCCGAGCGAGCCGTCTCCCTCTTGCACCTGGCCAAACTGTTGGTGCTGCTGTTGCTACTTCTGTGGCTCCTGCTGCTGATGCGGAGGAGGATGATTTTGCTGGCGATTACGAGGATGAGGTTGATCAAAATCAGAACTACGTGCCACCACCAGCACAGCAACCATCAGGTCGTCCACATGCAAATAATGGCAATGGTAGGGCTCACCCTCAGGTACGAGATCATGACCATCTCCCTAAACTAAAATTGAATATTCCACCATTTGAGGGTAGATATGTTCCTGATATATATCTTACTTGGGAGTTAGAAACTGAACAACGATTTACATGTTTACAATATCCCGAGGAGAGACGTGTTCCTGCTGCTGTTTGTGCATTCAATAGTTTTGCATGTGTTTGGTGGTCTGAGCATTGTAGATTATATCCCATTCCTGCTACTTGGGCTGCTTTGAAAACTGCTATGCGTACTCGTTGGGTTCCACCATATTATCAACGTGAATTACTTCAAAAATTGCAGCGCTTAAGACAGGGAAAAAATTCTGTAGAAGAATATTATCAGGAATTACAAACTGGCATGATTAGATGTGGTATTGTTGAGGAGAATGAAGCTATGCTTGCACGTTTTATGGGTGGATTAAATAGAGAGATTCAGACGATTCTAGAGTATAAGGAGTATACTAATATCACTCATTTATTCCATCTTGCTTGTAAAGCTGAACGTGAAGTGCAGGATCGACAGGCATTGGCGCGGACTAACTTTTCTGCAGGTCGACCTTCTTCATGGACACCACGTGCATCATCTACTTCCACACGTTCTGCTTCACCGGCGCCTCCGTCGGCTGCCACCTCCAACCGTGATACAATAAAGCAGGCACAATCACCACTATCTGCCAAGAGCGCACCTTCTGGGCCTGCAAAGAGCTCTTCTTCATCCATGGCATCAACAGGGCAGACACATGATATTATTTGTCGACGTTGCAAGGGTGGAGGTCATTATGCGAGAGAATGCCCATCTAAGCGTGTGATGATTGTTACTGAGGATGGTGGGTATGAGTCCGCTAGTGACTATGATGCGGAGACTTTGGCTCTTATTACACGTGACGAACACGGTGGAGACGATTCTGATCATGAGACGCAATACATGGCTCCTGAAGATGCTGACAGGTATGAATGTTTAGTTGCTCAACGTGTTTTGAGTGTGCAGGTTACACAAGCTGAGCAAAATCAGAGGCATAATTTGTTCCATACAAAGGGAGTTGTGAAGGAACATTCTGTTCGCGTGATCATAGATGGAGGGAGTTGCAACAACTTGGCTAGCATCGAGATGGTGGAGAAGCTATCTCTCACCACCAGACCACATCCACATCCTTACTACATCCAATGGTTCAACAACAGCGGCAAGGTTAAGGTAACACGTACTGTTCGTGTGCATTTTAGTATCTCTACATATGCTGATTATGTTGATTGTGATGTGGTACCTATGCAAGCATGTTCCTTATTACTTGGTAGACCATGGCAATTTGATAAAAATTCTATTCACCATGGTAGAAACAATCAGTATACTCTTGTTCATAAGGATAAAAATATTACTTTGCTTCCTATGACTCCTGATTCCATTTTGAAAGATGATATTAATAGAGCTAATAAAGCAAAACAGGAGAAAACTAAGAGTGAAAATCAGATTGTGGCAAAAGAATTTGAGCAACAAATGCAGCCTAATAATAATAAACAATCTAGTGTTGCTTCTGAAATTAAATTGAAAGGTGCATGTTTACTTGCCACCAAATCTGATATTGATGATCTAGATTTTAGCAAATCTGTTTGCTATGCTTTTGTGTGCAAAGAGGCATTATTTTCATTCGAGGACGCGCCTTCCTCTTTGCCTCCTGCTGTCACTAACATTTTGCAGGAGTTCGCCGACGTCTTTCCACAAGACGTGCCACCGGGATTACCACCTATTCGCGGGATTGAGCATCAAATTGACTTAATTCCCGGTGCATCATTACCCAACCGTGCACCATACCGTACCAATCCAGAGGAGACGAAGGAGATTATGCATCAAGTACAAGAACTGCTCGACAAAGGTTATATACGCGAATCCCTTAGTCCTTGTGCTGTTCCTATCATTTTAGTGCCGAAAAAGGATGGTACGTCGCGTATGTGCGTTGATTGTAGAGGCATTAATAATATTACTATTCGTTATCGTCATCCTATTCCTAGGCTAGATGATATGCTTGATGAATTGAGTGGCTCTACAATATTCTCCAAAGTTGATTTGCGTAGTGGTTACCATCAAATTCGTATGAAATTGGGAGATGAATGGAAAACAGCATTTAAAACTAAGTTTGGATTATATGAGTGGTTAGTCATGCCTTTTGGGTTAACTAATGCACCTAGTACTTTCATGAGGTTAATGAACGAAGTTTTACGTGCCTTCATTGGACGATTTGTGGTAGTTTACTTTGATGACATATTGATTTATAGCAAATCTTTGGAGGACCATTTGGAACATTTACGTGCTGTTTTTATTGCTCTACGTGATGCACGTTTGTTTGGTAACCTTGGAAAGTGCACCTTTTGCACCGACCGAGTATCTTTTCTTGGCTATGTTGTTACTCCACAGGGAATTGAAGTTGATAAAGCCAAGATTGAAGCTATTGAGAGTTGGCCGCAGCCCAAAACGGTCACACAAGTGAGGAGTTTCCTTGGCCTCGCTGGTTTCTATAGGCGTTTTGTGAGAGATTTCAGCACCATTGCTGCACCTCTCAACGAGCTTACAAAGAAGGATGTACCTTTTGTTTGGGGTACCGCACAGGAAGAAGCCTTCACGGTATTGAAAGATAAGTTAACACATGCTCCTTTACTCCAACTTCCTAATTTCAATAAGACTTTTGAGCTTGAATGTGATGCTAGTGGAATTGGATTAGGAGGTGTGTTATTACAAGATGGAAAACCTGTTGCATATTTTTCTGAAAAATTGAGTGGGCCTAGTCTGAACTATTCTACTTATGATAAAGAATTATATGCTCTTGTTCGGACCTTAGAAACATGGCAACATTATTTATGGCCCAAGGAATTTGTTATACATTCTGATCATGAATCTTTGAAACACATTAAAAGTCAAGCAAAACTGAACCGTAGACATGCTAAATGGGTTGAATTCATTGAGACTTTCCCTTATGTCATTAAACACAAGAAGGGTAAAGAAAATGTTATTGCTGATGCCTTGTCTCGTCGTTATACTATGCTTTCACAACTTGACTTTAAAATATTTGGTTTGGAGACCATCAAGGATCAATATGTTAATGATGCTGAATTTAAAGATGTATTGCAGAATTGTAAGGAAGGGAGAACTTGGAACAAGTTCGTTCTTAACGATGGATTTGTGTTTCGTGCTAACAAGCTATGCATTCCAGCTAGCTCCGTTCGTCTTTTGTTATTGCAGGAGGCGCATGGAGGAGGATTAACGGGACACTTTGGCGTCAAGAAGACGGAGGATATACTTGCTACACATTTCTTTTGGCCAAAGATGAGACGGGATGTTGAGCGTTTTGTTGCTCGCTGCACTACCTGTCAAAGAGCTAAGTCACGACTTAATCCTCATGGTTTATATATGCCTTTGCCTGTACCTAGTGTTCCTTGGGAGGATATATCTATGGACTTTGTTTTAGGTTTACCTCGAACAAAGAAGGGGAGGGATAGCATATTTGTTGTCGTGGATAGGTTCTCGAAAATGGCACACTTTATACCATGTCATAAAAGTGATGATGCTGTTAATGTTGCTGATTTGTTCTTTCGTGAAATTATTCGCTTACATGGTGTGCCAAATACTATTGTTTCAGATCGTGATACTAAATTTCTTAGCCACTTTTGGAGATGTTTATGGGCTAAGTTGGGGACTAAGCTGCTTTTTAGTACTACTTGTCACCCCCAAACTGATGGACAAACTGAAGTAGTCAATAGAACATTGTCTACTATGCTTAGGGCTGTTTTGAAGAATAACAAGAAAATGTGGGAAGAATGCTTGCCTCATATTGAATTTGCTTATAATCGTTCATTGCATTCTACTACTAAGATGTGCCCTTTTGAAATTGTGTATGGTTTCCTACCTCGTGCACCTATTGATTTGTTGCCTCTTCCATCTTCGGAGAAGGTTAATTTTGATGCTAAAGAACGTTCTGAATTGATTTTAAAAATGCATGAGTTAACTAAGGAAAACATTGAGCGTATGAATGCTAAATATAAACTTGCTGGAGATAAGGGTAGAAAACATGTTGTGTTTGCACCTGGAGATCTTGTTTGGTTACATTTGCGTAAAGATAGATTTCCTAATCTGCGCAAATCAAAGCTAATGCCACGTGCTGATGGTCCTTTTAAGGTTTTAGAGAAAATAAATGATAATGCATATAAACTTGAGCTACCTGCAGATTTTGGGGTTAGTCCCACTTTTAACATTGCAGATTTGAAGCCTTATTTGGGTGAGGAAGATGAGCTTCCGTCGAGGACGACTTCATTTCAAGAAGGGGAGGATGATGAGGACATCAATACCATTGTTACACCCACAGCCCCTACTGTTACATATACTGGACCAATTACTAGAGCTCGCGCACGCCAATTAAATTACCAGGTACTTTCGTTTCTTGGTAATGATTCTAATGTTCATGAGATTATGATGCTGCCTAAATTGGATACATTTGTTTTGCTTACAAATGAAGGTCCTAGCTTGGAGAAGGATGAACATTGGAGCAAGAACACGAATATAGTTGATGGCATGCGCAAGGGGATCAAGAACGGAGTTACAAGTGATGATTTCAGGACTTTGAAGCCGCCATAAGGAGTGCATGAAGCCTTGGACGAAATATACAAGATGCCACTTCATAATATTCGTCCATAGGCTATTCTAGGTGCTGCGTCACCTTATTAATGGGCCAGGCCCATGTAATTTCGCAATACTTAAGTATAGGCTATTTTTAGAGTCCGTATGTGTGGGGAAACAAGAGTTAGGGTTGGTTTCGGACCCCACCCTCAAGGGCCACGAAATTCCCCTCTCTTCCTCCATATATACAGCCCTTAGGGCGTCGTTTAGACTTGGGTTTTGTTTAGATTAAAAGTTCGCCATAGCTGCAACTTCGCGTACTTCGTTTGTGTCCAACGACCAGACCAAGACGTCACAGAACCCCACCTTGATCAATAAAGTTTTCATCTTATATTCGCAATATCCAGATTGCAATCTCAGCTTCTTGCTTGTTCTTCGTTTGCTCGCAGGAAACAGGCCCTCGTGGTCAGGTTGATCGTGCTCCGGCGTGGTCAATAACCCCTCGGAAGTTGGTTTAGCGATTGCTAAGGCGCGACGTCTCGCACGTTCGTAGTCGGATCGTCAAGGTCGACTCCCACAGAAAACGATAGCCATCATCTCATCGAAACATCGGGACACCTTTGCCTCTATCATTCTCCAAGCTAGGCCCTTCATTTGAAATCAAAACAAATGTATCCAATTTAGGCAGCATCATAATCTCATGAACATTAGAATCATTACCAAGAAACGAAAGTACCTGGTAATTTAATTGGCGTGCGCGAGCTCTAGTAATTGGTCCAGTATATGTAACAGTAGGGGCTGTGGGTGTAACAATGGTATTGATGTCCTCATCAGAAGTGTCATAAGCATGACAGAAAAAAAAACCGTTTGGCCCAAAATGTCACGGATGTGTCTTTTTTTGTAGTGGGTGTTGAAGACTCTGTAGGTGTGCGAGTCCTTTCCGTAACCAAGCATAAAACCCTCACATGCTTTCGGTGCAAATTTAGAATTGTGATGAGGATCTCTAATCCAACATTTAGCATCGAAGACTTTGAACTAACTTACATTGGGTTTCTGGTGAGTGAGGAGTTCATATGAGGTTTTCTTGCAGAATTTGTGAAGATATACCATGTGGATGTGATGGGATCTATGGTAGGGTGCGTCGACTGTAAATTAAAATTTCCTACGCGCAGAACAACCAAGAACATGCTATGGGAGATGGATCACAGTTCGTTACCACTAGATGCGCAGTGTCGTGCAGCGGAAGAACAGTTGGGGCAACGCGTCCGCGTGGATCGTCTCCTTCTCGTTCGATCTCCCTCGTACAACCGGTGGTCGGTTCCCACGTATAGGTTCGCCGGAGCGGCACAAGTGCACCGCCTCTAACGGTATCCGCATGTGCAGGAGGAACGTCATGCGGCGGACTGCTAGGTCCGATCACACAACCGGCGGTGAGTGGAGGTGTCTATTTGCAACACATGCAAACCCTAGTGACAGCGCCGAAGCGATCAGCCCATGAGTGTGCCGCACCTCCACTATATATATAGGCGTCCGTCTCGGGCTCAACACTTGGGCCTCGCACGGAGCCTAAAGCCCATAAGTCTACTCGGCCACAATCCAAATATAGTTCGGATCACATCCGACCAGTGTCCTCGGATCCGACCTCGTAGGTTCCTTCCCTTAAGCGTGCGACCCCTTAGGTTCAAGTCGGCTTGGTTGCAGTTCGGATCACCTCCGAACTACACGGTTGGTAGCGGCCTCTAGCAAGGCATGCCGAACACCAAGCAAACTATGAACTGGTTAGCGAACCTGTACATCACACTTCCATTCCTTTTGCCACACGATATATGTTGTCGAGCTCAAGGCGAGTCTGTCATCCTTGTGCTATCCCAACCTCTTCCTCGTTCTAGTGATGCCGACCACAAACCAAATTATCTCATAATCCTTGTCGCATGGCCATGCTTATCCTGGTCGGATCATATGAGGGGCCCAGAGTATATCTCTCCTGATCGGAGGGGAAAATCCCATCTTTCTCGACCACGTCTCGTAGCATGGTTCTGGACAAACCCGAAACCTACCTTTATAACTACCCAGTTATGGAGTAGCGTTTGGTCGGCCCAAAGCAAGTCTTTCACCATCCCAAGTACATGTGTTAGCTCAGGTCTTAGGACATAGAACATATGTTGTACTAGAGACTCACAGATGACATATCGCTGCGTCTCATAGTTGGGTCTGTCTGACTTGGACCTTATCTCGACTCAGATCCGACTACGTCGAATTCGACCAAATCCTTCCAAGTCCATATTATCCGGTTAGCATCCAATGCTCCATAGCTAGTGAGACCAAGCCATCGACTGTGTCATATGCTAGTCTAGTTGGCTGCGCGTCCACATGGCCCTTTCGACTAGGGACCTTTTAGGACAGTCATCATACAATGCATAGTCCCACAAACAAGTCACGTACTTGCTGATACACATCATTGATAATGTCCAAGGACTATCTTTATTCATAAACACATAGGAAATATCATCATACATGATTGCCTCTAGGGCATATCTCCAACAGTCTCCCACTTGCACTAGAGTCAATCAAATAGACATCGAATGCCCATAGCTCTAACGTGCCCCTCATGCTTGGGTTGTGGAAGCGGCTTAGTCAATAGATCCGCAACATTTGCATCCGTGTGAATTTTGCATAACTCTACATCACCAATCTTTACGATCGTTCGTATCAGGTGATATTTTCGATCTATGTGTCTGACCTTGTGGTGATTCCTCGGCTCCTTGGCTTGTGCGATGGCACCAGAATTATCACAATAAAGGTCCAATAGTTTTACCGAGGCTGGGAAAATACCAAGATCATCCAGAAAGTTCCGAATCCAAACACCTTCCTTTGCAGCTTCACAAGCCGCAATGTATTCGGCTTCTGTAGTAGAATCGGCCACCGTATCTTGCTTGGAACTCATCAAGCTCACTTCTCCTCCGTTCATGACGTACACAAATCTGGACTGTGATCGACAATCATCTCTGTCGGTTTGGAAACTAGCATCGGCATAACCCCTTATGACGAGCTCTTCCTCACCTCCATAAACTAGGAACATCTCTTTAGTCCTTTTCAGGTACTTCAAAATAGTCTTTACCGCTGCCCAGTGACTCTCACCTAGGTTGGCCTAGTATCTACATGTTAGGCTTATTGCAAAAGCAACATCGGGCCGCGTACATATCATGGCATACATGATGGATCCGATTGCCGAGGCATATGGAATCCTACTCATCCTGCTTCACTCATCAGATGTCGAAGGACTCTGAGTCTCGCTTAGCCTTATACCATGTGAGAGTGGCAAGAACCCTTTCTTTGCCTCACTCGTGTTGAACCGCTTCAACACTTTATCTATGTACGTGCTCTGGCTTAAGCCGAGCAGCCTCCTTGATCTATCTCTATAGATGTTAATGCCTAAAATGTACATTGCCTCACCAAGGTCCCTCATCGAAAACTTGCCATTCAATGACTCCTTGACCGAGTTCAGCATCGAAATATCATTTCCGATCAGTAGTATGTCATCCACATACAAGATCAAAAACACTATCGAGCTCCTACTTAATTTTTGTATAAACAAGAGTCCTCTTCGCTTTTGATGAAGCCGAAACCAATGACGACTTCATCAAAACGAATGTTCCAGCTCCGAGATGCTTGCCTCAACCCATAAAGGGATCTCTCGAGCTTGCATACCTTACTAGTGCTAGTCAGATCGACAAAACCCTTGGGTTGTATCATATACACATCCTCGGTTAAATTTCCATGAAGGAAAGCCGTCTTTACATCCATCTGCCATATCTCATAATCAAAATATGCAGCTATAGCTAGTATGATCCTCACCGACTTCAGCATTGCTACCGGCGAGTAAGTCTTGTCGTAGCCCATTCCTTGAACTTGTCCACATCCCTTAGCGACAAGCCGAGCTTTGTGGATCTGAACATTCCATCCACATCGGTTTTCTTCTTAAAGACCCATTTGCAACCAATGGCCGTTACGCCAGGCGGCGGATCAACCAAGTCCCAAACTTGATTCTCATCCATGGACTTTAACTCGGATCTCATGGCCTCCTGCCATGCCTCGGAATCTCGGCTTACCATCGCTTCCGCATATGTGGCCGGCTCGTCGCTTTCTAGCAACAATACATCCCGCACTCTGTGCAATCTTTCCGACCTCCGTGGTTCCGGTGCCGCTTCCACTATGGGTTCCCTAATTGACTCTGGTATGATCTCATCACCAGCCGAGCCGTCCCCGAGTGGTCCTCGAATTTCTTCGAGTCGGACCATCCTCCCACTGGCCTCCCGACTGAGAAACTCTTTCTCAAGGAAAACCTCGTTTCGAGCAACAAACACTTTGTTCTCTTCCCGGTTGTAGAAGTTATATCCCAAGGTTTCCCTCGGATATCCCACGAATATGCATTTATCCGACTTGGTGTAAGCTTGTCTGACATAAGTTTCTTGACAAATGCTTCACAACCCCAAATCTTTAGAAAAGACAAACTAGGACTCTTCCCGGTCCACATCTCATGTGGTGTCTTTTCTACGAATTTTGATGGTACCCTGTTAAGTGTGAAAGCTGCAGTTTCTAGAGCGTATCCCCAGAATGCCAAGGGTAAATCCGAATTGCTCATCATAGATCGAACCATGTCCAACAAGGTGCGATTCCTCCGTTCTGATACACCATTTCTCTGTGGCGTACCCGGAGGTGTGAGCTGAGGTACTATACCTCTGCTTTTCAGATGATCATCAAACTCCTGGCTCATGTACTCACCTCCATGATCAGATCGTAGAAGTTTTATAGTCTTGCCGAGCTGATTCTCCACCTCGTTTTGAAACTCTTTGAACTTTTCAAAAGTCTCTGACTTGTGTCTCATCAAATAGATATATCCATATCTACTCAAGTCGTCGGTAAAAGTCATGAAGTACTGATAGCCACCTCTGGCAGTTGTGCTCATTGGTCCACACACATCACTGTGTATCAGTTCCAATAGCTTGGATGCCCTCTCGCAACTTTTTGTGAAAGGAGACTTAGTCATCTTGCCGAGCAAGCATGATTCACATGTCTCGAATGACCCAAAGTCGGTCGAAGTTAGAAGTCCATCATCATGGAGCTTCTTCATGCGTTTCGGACTAATGTGTCCAAGCCGGCAATGCCAGAAGTATGTCGGATTTATCTCATTGGGCTTATGCATCTTGACATTCACGTTATAGACCGGTTCTTGTTCTAGATTCAATATAAATAACCCATCAAGAATGGGTGCATAGCCGTGGAACATACCATTCAAATAAATCGAACAACCATTGTCCTTTAAATTGAATTCATAACCCTGACTCATCAATCATGAGGCAGAAATAATGTTCCGACTAAGTGCAGGAATGTAATAACAATTATTCAATTCCAAAATAAATCCATAAGGAAGTTGGAGCTGCATCGTGCCGACCTCCAACGCAGCAACTCTTACTTTGTTGCCGACCCTGATGTCAATTTCCCCTTGTGCCACACGCCTAGTTCTTACCAGCCCCTGCATCGAGTTGCAAATATGAACAACCGACCCGGTATCAAATACCCAAGAGCTACTAGGTATGTCAACAAGGTAAATGTCTATAACATATGCAACAAGTGTACCTTTGCCTGAAGCAGCATTCCCGGCCTTCTTGCCATGCTCTGCAAGCCACTTGCTACAGTTCCTCTTCCAGTGACAAGTTTCCTTGCAATGATAGCAAATGGTCTTTGAGTCCGGTCCAGACTTCGGCGCAGCGGCGGAGGTTACCATCTCCATGCCCTTTGCCTTAGCCTTCTTCTTAGACCAACTCTTCTTGAACTTAGCCGATTTCTGCACCATCAACACTTGATGCGTGCCTTTCTTAATATCCTGCTCTGCCACTTTGAGCATCCCATGCAATTCAGTGAACTTCTTATCCATGTCATGCATATGATAGTTCGAGATGAACGTCCCATAGCTGGGCGGAAGAGAACCCAGAACTGCATCAGTAGCCAGCTCATCCAAGAGCAGGAAGCCCAACCGATCCAAATCTTGCACATATCCGATCATCTTGATCACATGCGGGCTCAGTGGATCACCTTCCTTCAGCTTACAATCCATCAACGATTGCCAGACGTTGAACCTTTCGGTCCTAGCCTGCACCTGAAACATGCTCTTGAGACTCTCGATCATATCGAAAGCCCCAACGTCTATGAAATGCTGCTACAAATCGGGCTCCATACAAGCCAGCATGAGGCAGCTGATCTCGTTTGATTCATCAACGAGTTTCTGGTAGGCATTCTTGGTTGTGGTACTAGCATTATCGGCAGGTTCCTCTGGAAGCGGATCCTCTAGAACATGTTCCTTTTTATCATGCTTTAGAACAATTCTCAAATTTCTATACCAGGTAGTAAAGTTTGTTCCATTCAGTTTATCCTTTTCTAGAATTGATTTCAATGCAAAGTTGGGTTGAGCAGGTGGTGCCATTGATCTACAACAGAAAAATATGCAATCACTAAGCAATGTGTTTATGTAGAGTAATTCTAGCCTTGAACAGAAATACTCCCACTGAAGTCAGCATCCCTCCGCAAACTCTCAGTGATTCAGGATCCGACTAGCACATGCGACTAGTGAGCTTTAGCATCACTGCTAGACAACATGCCTATCCGGTAAGCAACTCCTTGCTAATCGTATCTCTATACGACTCTGTCGGTCAGGTAGGTATCTTATACCCCGGATCCCGACCTCTTTTGCCACAAGGCCCAAAATCGTTTTTATAGACTTGTCAAGTCAACCTAATGTAGTGCATGTCCGTATCCGACATGAACCCTTCAGTTCAAGGACACCTAGCAGCACCCCAATTTTATGAGCCCACTACTAGATGTACTTGACATGCGAAGGTGCAACATCGGGGATGGCAATTCGCTTGATATTCATGAGGGATATTTCTACCATTCTAACATGCATAGAAAACAAGGAAGCATAACAATCACAAATAAATACATATTGTGAAATAGTATGGCTCCTTCATGGATGTTCTTCCAGGTCGGCTCCAACTCCGATGACCATCTAGAAACTCCATCTTGTTTGTCATGCCGGGACGCCAAGCCACCAACCTGATCTCTATTATCCAACTACTACAACTAGTAATGAATTTTACATAGAGTCACAAGTCGACACACATGTCGTTATACAATATAATGACAACACTTTGGCTCCTGCCGGCTGCCAAACATGACACGCAGGCCATGTATAATTTACACACATGCATCACATACACATGAGCCATACATTCACATCAAACCCTGCAAAATAAAGTTATGCATAGAATCGTATTCTACCGGTTTGAGTGATCGTGTATGAAATACAAGGCGCTACGCACACGGCGGTCCGTCACGCTGAAATACAAGGCGCTACGTTTTCGGAAATCACAGATCACATCTGAACTCCGTCACGCCGAATTCTCTGGTCTGATCGATCTCATCGATCATCGTGAATCCGATTCGGATTTATGTTTCATCAAGGATAACAGACCGGTAGGGGTAGATCATGTCATGACCTCATCGATCCCAATGAACAGAAAACATAGCCACATCGATCCCCATGTGTAGTTGATCGCATCAACCGTGCACACAACCATTCTTATCAATGACAACAGATCTCATCTATTGCCTCCACATATCTAATATGCATATGATCTGAATCCAAATCCTATAGCAGAGGCTCTGATACCACTGATGGGATCTACGGTAGGGTGCGTCGACTGCAAATTAAAATTTCCTACGCGCGGAACAACCAAGAACATGCTATGGGAGATGGATCACAATTTGTTACCACTAGACACGCAGTGCCGTGCAGCGGAAGAATAGTTGGGGCAGCGTGTCCGCGTGGATCGTCTCCTCCTCGTCCGATCTCCCTCGTACAACCGGTGGTCGGTTCCCACGTATAGGTTCGCCGGAGCAGCGCAAGTGCACCGCCTCTAACGGTATCCGCGCGTGCAGGGGGAATGTCATGCGATGGACTTCTAGGTCCGATCACACAACCGGCGGCGAGTGGAGGTGTCTATTCGCAAGACATGCAAACCCTAGAGACAGCGCCGAAGCGATCAGCCCATGAGTGTGCCACACCTCCACTATATATATAGGCGTCCGTCACGGGCTCAACACTTGGGCCTCGCATGGACCCTAAAGCCCATAAGTCTACTCGGCCACAATCCGAATACAGTTCGGATCACATCCGACCTGTGTCCTCGGATCTGACCTCGTAGGTTCCTTCCCTTAAGCGTGCGACCCCTTAGGTTCAAGTCGGCTTGGTCGCAGTTCGGATCACCTCCGAACTGCACGGTTGGTAGCGGCCTCTAGCAAGGCATGCCGAACACCAAGCAGACTATGAAGCTGGTTAGCGAACCTGTACATCACACTTCTATTCCTTTTGCCACACGATATATGTTGTCGAGCTCCAGGCAAGTTTGTCATCCTTGTGCTAGCCCGACCTCTTTCTCGTTCCAGTGATGCCGACCACAAACCGGATTATCTCATAATCCTTGTCGCATGGCCATGCTTATCCTGGTCGGATCACGCGAGGGGCCCAGAGTATATCTCTCCTGATCGGAGGGGCAAATCCCATCTTGCTCGACCACGTCTTGCAGCATGGTTCTGGACAAACCCGTAACCTACCTTTATAACTACCCATTTACGGAGTAGCGTTTGGTCGGCCCAAAGCAAGTCTGTCACCATCCCGAGTACATGCGTCAGCTCAGGTCTTAGGACATAGAACATATGTTGTACTAGAGACTCATAGATGACATATTGCTGCGTCTCATAGTTGGGTCTGTCCGACTTGGACCTTATCTCGACTCGGATCCGACTATGTCGAATCCGACTAGATCCTTCCAAGTCCATATTATCCGGTTAGCACGCAATGCTCCATGGCTAGTGAGACCAAGCCATCGACCATGTCATATGCTAGTCTAGTTGGCTGCGTGTCCACACGGCCCTTTCGACTAGGGACCTTTTAGGACAGTCATCATACAATGCATAGTCCCACAAACAAGTCACGTACTTGCTGATACACATCATTGATAATGTCCAAGGACTATCTTTATTCATAAACACATAGGAAATATCATCATACATGATTGCATCTAGGGCATATCTCCAACAGGATGGTGTGGCATGCACTATCAATAGCCTCAGGCCAGAAGCGACAAGGCATCTTGTATTCATCAAGCATAGTGCGAGCCATCTCATCAAGAGTCCTGTTCTTGCGCTCCATGACGCCATTCTGCTAAGGAGTGTTTGGGGCAGATAACTCATGGGTAATACCAAGTTCATCAAGATAATCATCAAGACCAGTATTCTTGAACTCGATCCCATTGTCACTCCTGATGCGCTTGATCTTCACACTGAAATTTGACGAGGCCCTTGAGGAAAATTGTTTGAACACTTCCTGCACTTCAGTTTTTTACTTAATGATATGCACCCAGGTGTAACGAGAATAATCATCAACAATAACAAAGCCATGTAGAGCTATTGCATTTTTTAGAGTGGCATAATGAGTAGGGCCAAAGAGGTCCATGTGAAGAAATTCAAAAGGACGAGTGGTAGTCATGATAGTCTTCGAGGGATGCTTGGATCTGGTCATCTTTCCAGCCTCACAATCCCCACAAAGATGATATTTAAGGAATTTTACACCCTTAATGCCAATGACATGCTTTTTCTTCACAAGTGTGTGCAAGTTCCTCATGCCAGCATGACTGAGTCGACGATGCCATAGCCAGCCTTCTGAAGCTTTTGCGAGAAGACATGTGGCAGGCTGTGGTCTTGTAGAGAAATCAACAATATACAAGTCTACTCTCCTAAAGCCTTCGAAGACTTTGGATTTTCCAGATTCCATGAGTACTATGCAACAATATTTGCCAAAGATTCCAACCATATCAAGATCACAAAGCATTGAGACAGACATGAGGTTGAATCCAAGGGACTCAACAAGTATGAATTTGTCCATGTGTCGATCCTTTAAGATTGTAACCCTACCTAGACCCAATACCTTGCTTTTGCCTTTGTCAGCATAGGTGATATGCTTCAGATGCGATGGGGATAAAGCAGAGTCCATTAGTAAGTTCTTGTCACCAGTCATGTGATTTGTACATCCACAGTCGAGGACCCACTTAGTAGCTTTGGGTGTTTCACCCTGCAGATGAATTAGTGCATCTTACGAACTCATATACTTCAGAGTGAAGAATATCACATCAAGTTCGTCAGATAGGATTTCATCAAACAATGCAACAGATATAGAAGTATGAGGACGTGAGAAATGAGTAAATCATTTCTTCATGATTAGCTTGTGTCCAGCAAATTCTCAGGTCTCCAGCAAATTCTTCAGATGTTCAAGTTCGTCTAGAGACCTGACCCTACATAAGAGATTAGTTCTTTTTCTTCACCACCCACACCTGGAGGGGTCGCAAAGAGTTCATCATTCTGCGAGCTGCATAAGAGAAAGGTGGCATTGAATCCAGTGCACTTCATTTCACAAAGGAGGGGTTAGAGTATGCATATGAATAAGCAGAGAATTCTTCGATGACTTATGAACATAATGATTTGAAGAATAATGCACATATTCATGACTCTTAGAGTTTCCTTGTGACACAAATGCATTAGCGCGACGATGTTCATATGAGGAATTTGATCCATGTGAGGATTTTGATCCATATGAAGAGTTTGGTCCATATGAAGAATTTGATCTGGGGTTCCTATTCTTCACTGGTGGTGTCATGAGGACATTCACCTGAAGACTTTCAAGGCACCTTTTAGGAACCCATATTTTCTTCATAGGAGGACCGTTCCTGTAGTTAGATCCAACATCTCTCACCATTCTGATTTTTGAGCAGCTTATAGTTGGAGTCAAATGACTCATTAGATGAATATGAAGATTCACATATAAAGCCAGATAAAGTGGATGGATCTACGGGAGGTCCTTTTGCAGCAACCCATGTGGTTTTGGGGTACTGCTCAGGTTTCCAGTAGGACCCATCAGCATTGAGTTTCCTTTCAAATGCAATACCCTCTTTCCTAGGGTTCTTGTTGAGGATCTCCATCTTAAGCATATCACAAAGAGCCTGATGCCCTTTGAGGCTTTTGTACATGCATGTCAGATACAATTCCTTCAACCCTACATTGTAAGTGATACTTGTGGTATCCTCAGATGAGGAATTTGTGACCACAGAAAGAGTTGAAGAATTTACAGCAATAGAAGCATTTGAACTTTCAGGTGAGGAATTAGCAGATTCTCGTTCAATGCATTTCAAACAAGGTGGAATGAATTCTTCCTAATCGGAACTGATCTGTTGAGCAAGCAAAGAATGATGTTCCTTTTGAAGATCATCATGACTCACCCTTAGCTTCTCAATATCTTGCTTTCTCTGAAGAAATTCATAAGAAAGCTTCTCATGATCAGCTATGAGTGTAACATGATGACCTTGAAGGTTATCAAACTTAGACTATAGTCGTTGAAGATTATCAGTCAAGGTTTGAGTCTGATTCAATTCCTCGCCCAATAGCTCATCGCGTTTTTCTAGCAAATTTTGAATCCTTTCCAAAGCCTTCTGTTGTTTAGTGGCAAGATTAGCAAGTTTCGAATAGCTGGGTCCGAGCTCATCATCAGATTCATCTTCACTAGATTCAGATGGGGGATATTTGAGTACCTTGGCACCTGTTGCCATGACGCATGGTGCTGAAGATGAAGATGATTCAGGTTCGAAAGTCATCGTTTTGAGTGATTCCTTAAACTCGAGGAACCAGGGATCCTGACAAGATCGATGACCTCCATAGACGTTAGAGATTCGGTCCCAGATAAGCTTCGCATTGCAGAGATGCATAATGAGCCTGAATTGATCTCGGGATAGGTAGGAGCAAATGATATCCTTCGCCATTGTATCCAGCCAAGTAAACTTGCGAATGTCATCAACATGCTACATCTTGCATAGATCGATAAGATCAATTTTAGTGATGGTCCACAGCTCGCAGTTCATCACCAAGAGGTGCTTCCTCATCAGGGCCTTCCACTTGGGATAATCATGGTCATTAAAGATGGGGCATGACACTCTCTTCATACTTGTGGTCGACATAACTAAAACTCCAGGTGTTTAAACCAAAATTACACAGAACAAGGGAGTACCTTGCTCTGATACCAACTGAAAGTGTGTTATATCCACTAGAGGGGGTGACTTCCAAACCCTTCACAGATTTGGTCAATCGGCAATCCACAATTCCTCTTGGATGCTCTAGACCATGATGCCTAACCGTCTGGAAGATGCACAACCTTCAAAGTTAACAAGCGTTGGTTCCACACAGGAACAATCTCTTCAGTGATGTTCAATCACTTTGGGTTTTACATGTTGCGGTTTTGCGTTTTTCTTCACTGATGATTTTCTCTCAAAGTCCTCGGAGGATCGGATGCTCTCAATGACAAGTGTCAGTTTCTCTCGGAGCGGCCAACCAACTAGTGGTTGAGGGGGCAGCTATTTATAGCTGGGGAGCAGTCTGACATGATAAGACATAAATGCCCTTCAATGATATGATCGTTAGGTGGATAAGATATTTTGGACAGCTGGCGTGTAGCACAGCAACGGTCGGAAATTTGAGCTCTCAAATTCCACAGGGCTATCATGTTCCTCACTTGTAGGTAATCCGCACTGGCAAATTCCTAACTCCTCAGTCAGAACAAATTCTTCAGAGACCAGAAGATCTTCATCCCTGTCACTGAAGAAATTGAGAGAACCGTATGAGATTTCCAAAGGCTTCACTCAAAGGACTGGGTATGTGTAGGCTTTGAGATGAGAATCACTTGGAAACTTTTCCTTAGTTTTACCTTGACCCCCTTTAAAAGTACATTGTTTCCTATGACTCAAGAAAGAGAAAATGAAACTATGAAAACAAAAGTCTTCACACTTCACAATCCTCACATCAATACCAAAGTCTTCAAGGTCACACCAATTTCCTCATTTTCAAAGTCTTTAAGAAAACCAAACTCTTCAAATGAAGACATTCATTTTTAGGGGTTGACTTTATTCGTAAATATCAAACTCCTCATAGACTTATATAACCTGTGTACACTCACAAACACATTCGTCCCTTAACCTATAAGTCTTTAATACACCAAAATCACTAAGGGCACTAGATGCACTTACACTTGCAACAAGATTTCTCGCGCGACCTCAAGAACAAAAGTAACTACTCATAATGATAATCATGCTCAAGATCAGAGGGGTATTAAATAGCATAATGGATCTGAACATATAATCTTCCACCAAATAAACCATATAGTAGTAAACTACACGATACAATCAACACTACTAGTCACCCACAGGTACCAATCTGAGGTTCCGGTACAAAGATTGAACACAAGAGATGAACTAGGGTTTGAGAGGAGATGGTGTTGTTGAAGATGTTGATGGAGATTGCCAAGATGAGATGATGAGGACATCAATACCATTGTTACACCCACAGCCCCTACTGTTACATATACTGGACCAATTACTAGAGCTCGCGCACGCCAATTAAATTACCAGGTACTTTCGTTTCTTGGTAATGATTCTAATGTTCATGAGATTATGATGCTGCCTAAATTGGATACATTTGTTTTGCTTACAAATGAAGGGCTAGTTTGGAGAAGGATGAACATTGGAGCAAGAACACGCATGGAGTTGATGGCATGCGCAAGGGGATCAAGAACGGAGTTACAAGTGATGATTTCAGGACTTTGAAGCCGCCATAAGGAGTGCATGAAGCCTTGGACGAAATATACAAGATGCCACTTCATAATATTCGTCCATAGGCTATTCTAGGTGCTGCGTCACCTTATTAATGGGCCAGGCCCATGTAGTTTCGAAATACTAAAGTATAGGCTATTTTTAGAGTCCGTATGTGTGGGGAAACAAGAGTTAGGGTTGGTTTCGGACCCCACCCTCAAGGGCCACGAAATTTCCCCCTCTTCCTCCATATATACAGCCCTTAGGGCGTAGTTTAGACTTTGGGTTTTGTTTAGATTAAAAGTTCGCCATAGCTGCAACTTCGTGTACTTCGTTTGTGTCCAATGACCAGACCAAGACGACACAGAACCCCACCTTGATCAATAAAGCTTTCATCTTATATTCGCAATATCCCGATTGCAATCTCAGTTTCTTGCTTGTTCTTCGTTTGCTCGCAGGAAACAGACCCTCGTGGTCAGGTTGATCGTGCTCCGGCGTGGTCAATAACCCTCGGAAGTTGGTTTAGCGATTGCTAAGGCGCGACGTCTCGCACGTTCGTAGTCGGATCGTCAAGGTCGACTCCCACAGAAAATGATAGCCACCATCTCATCGAAACATCGGGACACCTTTGCCTCTATCAAGTGGTATCAGATTTCCAGGTTGCTCGGTGAGATTTTACAGTTTTTCGTAGATTAGATCGAGTCTGTTCTTCATACCTACAGTCCACGAAAAAGCCAGAAAAAAAATTAGGGTTAGTTCATCATATCCGAACCAATCTGAGCCTTTGCATAATCTTTTTAGGGTTTTTGCTTTGTTGAATTTGCGGTTGCATCGTCGTGTCAAGTTGCGGGTCTTAGAGTCTAGTCTTTTAGAGTTTCGAGTTCTGGTCATAAGTTGTCACGGCGCCGCCGCACCATCATCATCGCCTTGCCATCTACCACTTTTGCTTATCCGCCACCGCTCTGAATCCATATCCATATACCACCACCAATCCGTATCCATATACCACCACCGCTACCATATACCACCACCGCTGCCATATACCACAACCATATATCCACCACCAATCCGAGTTCTTCTCATATTAGGTTTGTTCTTGAGATCAATCTAAATTCCGATTCGTGTTTCCTTGCCTGCGTATGTCTCGGAAAAAAAAAGAGTCTGGAGACCCCCGGGCAGTTTTTAGGCCAAAATTTTCATGGGAATATTTTTTTCCCTATCCTATTTTTAGGCTTTTCTGAGTCTTTTGAGCCACGTGCCATCATAGTGATTTTTTGTCGCACTTTTTCGTCGTCGCTGCCCTGATTTCCGAAAAAAAAGTGAAAAAAAAATTTCGTGCCCATCCTATCAGTTTGACGAGGGAAGAGTTTTGAGACACTCGCCATTATAGTGATTTTTCGCAAAAAAAAGAGGAGCGCAAAAAAAAGGAACGCAAAAAAAAGGAGCGCAAAAAAAAGAGCGAAAAAAAAGAGTTCCAGAGTGTGCTTTTCCCTTATTTACGTGCAGCGCCGTGATTTTGTTAGTGTTCTAGGCTCGCGTCTCTAGCACGGTCTAGCCTAGGACCAGCACAGTACCGTCGTTGAGCGTTTATTCAACTTTGCATCTCTGAATTGATTATTGCTGACCCTTTTTGTTACCATACTATAAGCCTTCCCAGCTCCACATACATCTACGTCGTGCGTTTGACTCTCCCTGGCAATCGCTCTATCCAAGCTTTTGAGAGTTTTGACTACAACGGTTGCCGATCACCGCCTGCTGCTGGGTAAGAACTGGTCAGAATTTGAGATTTGCTTGACGGATTTGTGACACGCGCCACCACCACCACTTGTTAGTAGTCTGTAGGATCATCTTCTTGTGTGTTTCTATTGCTGCTAACCATGCCAGGATCACAAGCCGACGAGACTGACTGGGAGAACTTGACGAACAAGGAGCTTCATGATGCGTTTCAGCAAATGATGAGTGTACAGGTGCAAGATGTGATAAACAGATTTGAAGAGGCCATGGAGAAGATAGATGGCATGGAGAAGACATTTGAAACAAAGCTCGATAACAAGTTTGCTGAATTGCTTTCGCGTTTTCCACCACCACCACCGGCTGCTCCAGCCGCACCTCTGCAACAACAGCAACAACAACACCGACTACCTCCACGTCGGGAAACAGCCCTCCGCCGAGCGAGCCGTGTCCCTCTTCAGTCGGGCCAAATTGCTGGTGCTGCTGTTGATACTTGATGAGGACATCAATACCATTGTTACACCCACAGCCCCTACTGTTACATATACTGGACCAATTACTAGAGCTCGCGCACGCCAATTAAATTACCAGGTACTTTCGTTTCTTCGTAATGATTCTAATGTTCATGAGATTATGATGCTGCCTAAATTGGATACATTTGTTTTGCTTACAAATGAAGGGCCTAGCTTGGAGAAGGATGAACATTGGAGCAAGAACACGCATGGAGTTGATGGCATGCGCAAGGGGATCAAGAACGGAGTTACAAGTGATGATTTCAGGACTTTGAAGCCGCCATAAGGAGTGCATGAAGCCTTGGACGAAATATACAAGATGCCACTTCATAATATTCGTCCATAGGCTATTCTAGGTGCTGCATCACCTTATTAATGGGCCAGGCCCATGTAATTTCGAAATACTTAAGTATAGGCTATTTTTAGAGTCCGTATGTGTGGGGAAACAAGAGTTAGGGTTGGTTTCGGACCCCACCCTCAAGGGCCACGAAATTCCCCCGTCTTCCTCCATATATACAGCCCTTAGGGCGTCGTTTAGACTTTGGGTTTTGTTTAGATTAAAAGTTTGCCATAGCTGCAACTTCGCGTACTTCATTTGTGTCCAACGACCAGACCAAGACGTGACAGAACCCCACCTTGATCAATAAAGCTTTCATCGTATATTCGCAATATCCCGATTGCAATCTCAGTTTCTTGCTTGTTCTTCGTTTGCTCGCAGGAAATAGACCCTCGTGGTCAGGTTGATCGTGCTCCGGCGTGGTCAATAACCCTCGGAAGTTGGTTTAGCGATTGCTAAGGCGCGACGTCTCGCACGTTCGTAGTCGGATCGTCAAGGTCGACTCCCACAGAAAACGATAGCCACCATCTCATCGAAACATCGGGACACCCTCGCCTCTATCAAGTGGTATCAGATTTCTAGGTTGCTCGGTGAGATTTTTACAGTTTTTCGTAGATTAGATCGAGTCTGTTCTTCATACCTACAGTCCACGAAAAAAAAGCCACACAAAAAAATTAGGGTTAGTTCATCATATCCGAACCAATCTGAGCCTTTGCATAATCTTTTTAGGGTTTTTGCTTTGTTGAATTTGCGGTTGCATCGTCGTGTCAAGTTGCTGGTCTTAGAGTCTAGTCTTTTAGAGTATCGAGTTCTGGTCATAAGTTGTCACGCCGCCGCCGCACCATCATCATCGCCCATCTACCACTTTTGCTTATCCGCCACCGCTCTGAATCCATATCCATATACCACTACCAATTCGTATCCATATACCACCACCAATCTGTATCCATATACCACCACCGCTACCATATACCACCACCGCTGCCATATACCACAACCATATATCCACCACCAATCCGAGTTCTTCTCATATTAGGTTTGTTCTTGAGATCAATCTAAATTCCGATTCGTGTTTCCTTGCCTGCGTAGGTCTCGGAAAAAAAAAGAGTCTGGAGACCCCCGGGCAGTTTTTAGGCCAAAATTTTCACGGGCAATTTTTTTTTCCCTATCCTATTTTTAGGCTTTTCTGAGTCTTTTGAGCCACGTGCCATCATAGTGATTTTTTGTCGCACTTTTTCGTCGTCGCTGCCCTGATTTCCGAAAAAAAATGTGAAATTTTTTTTTTCGTGCCCATCCTATCAGTTTGACGAGGGAAGAGTTTTGAGACACTCGCCATTATAGTGATTTTTCGCAAAAAAAAGAGGAGCGCAAAAAAAAGGAGCGCAAAAAAAAGAGCGAAAAAAAAAGTTCCAGAGTGTGCTTTTCCCTTATTTACGTGCAGCACCGTGATTTTGTTAGTGTTCTAGGCTCGCGTCTCTAGCACGGTCTAGCCTAGGACCAGCACAGTACTGTCGTTGAGCGTTTATTCAACTTTGCATCTCTGAATTTATTATTGCTGACCCTTTTTGCTACCATACTATAAGCCTTCCCAGCTCCACATACATCTACGTCGTGAGTTTGACTCTCCCTGGCAATCGCTCTATCCAAGCTTTTGAGAGTTTTTGACTACAACGGTTGCCGATCACCGCCTGCTCCTGGGTAAGAACTGGTAAGAATTTGAGATTTGCTTGACGGATTTGTGACACCCGCCACCACCACCACTTGTTAGTAGTCTGTAGGATCATATTCTTGTGTTTCTATTGCTGCTAACCATGCCAGGACCACAAGCCGGCGAGACTGACTGGGAGAACTTGACGAACAAGGAGCTTCATGATACGTTTCAGCAAATGATGAATGGACAGGTGCAAGATGTGATAAACAGATTTGAAGAGGCCATGGAGAAGATAGATGGCATGGAGAAGACGTTTGAAACAAAGCTCGATAACAAGTTTGCTGAATTGCTTTCACGTTTTCCACCACCACCACCGGCTGCTCCTGCCGCACCTCTGCAACAACAGCAACAACACCGACTACCTCCACATCGGGAAACAGCCCTCCGCCGAGCGAGCCGTGTCCCTCTTCAGTCGGGCCAAACTGCTGGTGCTGCTGTTGATACTTCTGTGGCTCCTACTGCTGATGCGGAGGAGGATGCTTATGTGGGAGATTATGAGGATGAGGTTGATAAAAATCAAAACTACGTGCCACCAACAGCACAACAACCACCAGGTCGTCCACATGCAAATAATGGCAATGGTAGTGCTCACCCTCAGGTACGAGATCATGACCATCTCCCTAAACTAAAATTGAATATTCCACCATTTGAGGGTAGATATGTTCCTGATATATATCTTACTTGGGAGTTAGAAACTGTACAACGATTTACATGTTTACAATATCCCGAGGAGAGACGTGTTCCTGCTGCTGTTTGTGCTTTCACTAGTTTTGCATGTGTTTGGTGGTCTGAGCATTGTAGATTATATCCTATTCCGGCTACTTGGGCTGCTTTGAAAACTGCTATGCGTACTCGTTGGGTTCCACCATATTATCAACGTGAATTACTTCAAAAATTGCAGCGCTTAAGACAGGGAAAAAATTCTGTAGAAGAATATTATCAGGAATTACAAACTGGCATGATTAGATGTGGTATTGTTGAGGAGAATGAAGCTATGCTTGCACGTTTTATGGGTGGATTAAATAGAGAGATTCAGACGATTCTAGAGTATAAGGAGTATACTAATATCACTCGTTTATTCCATCTTGCTTGTAAAGCTGAACGTGAAGTGCAGGATCGACAGGCATTGGCGCGGACTAACTTTTCTGCAGGTCGACCTTCATCATGGACACCACGTGCATCATCTACTTCCACACGTTCTGCTACACCGGCGCCTCCGTCGGCTACCACCTCCAACCGTGATACAATAAAGCAGGCACAATCACCACTATCTGCCAAGAGCACACCTTCTGGGCCTGCAAAGAGCTCTTCTTCATCCATGGCATCAACAGGGCAAACACATGATATTATTTGTCAACGTTGCAAGGGTGGAGGTCATTATGCGAGAGAATGCCCATCTAAGCGTGTGATGATTGTTGCTGAGGATGGTGGGTATGAGTCCGCTAGTGACTATGATGAGGAGACTTTGGCTCTTATTACACGTGACGAACACGGTGGAGACGATTCTGATCATGAGACGCAATACATGGCTCCTGAAGATGCTGACAGGTATGAATGTTTAGTTGCTCAACGTGTTTTGAGGGTGCAGGTTACACAAGCTGAGCAAAATCAGAGGCATAATTTGTTCCATACAAAGGGAGTTGTGAAGGAACGTTCTGTTCGCGTGATCATAGATGGAGGGAGCTGCAATAACTTGGCTAGCATGGAGATGGTGAAGAAGCTATCTCTCACCACAAGACCACATCCACATCCATACTACATCCAATGGTTCAACAACAGCGGCAAGGTTAAGGTAACACGTACTGTTCGTGTGCATTTTCGTATCTCTACATATGCTGATTATGTTGATTGTGATGTGGTACCTATGCAAGCATGTTCCTTATTACTTGGTAGACCATGGCAATTTGATAAAAATTCTGTACACCATGGTAGAAACAATCAGTATACTCTTGTTCATAACGATAAAAATATTACTTTGCTTCCTATGACTCCTGATTCCATTTTGAAAGATGATAGTAATAGAGCTAATAAAGCAAAACAGGAGACAAATAAGAGTGAAAATCAGATTGTGGCAAAAGAATTTGAGCACCAAATGAAGCCTAATAATAAACCATCTACTGTTGTTTCTGAAATTAAATTGAAAAGTGCATGTTTACTTGCCACCAAATCTGATATTAATGAGCTAGATTTCAGCAAATCTGTTTGCTATGCTTTTGTGTGCAAAGAGGCATTATTTTCATTCGAGGACATGCCTTCCTCTTTGCCCCCTGCTGTCACTAACATTTTGCAGGAGTTCGCTGACGTCTTTCCACAAGACGTGCCACCGGGATTACCACCTATTCGAGGGATTGAGCATCAAATTGACTTAATTCCCGGTGCTTCGCTACCCAACCGTGCACCATACCGTACCAATCCAGAGGAGACGAAGGAGATTATGCGTCAAGTACAAGAACTGCTCGACAAAGGTTATATACGCGAATCCCTTAGTCATTGTGCTGTTCCTATCATTTTAGTGCCGAAAAAGGATGGTACGTCGCGTATGTGCGTTGATTGTAGAGGTATTAATAATATTACTATTCGTTATCGTCATCCTATTCCTAGGCTAGATGATATGCTTGATGAATTGAGTGGCTCTACAATATTCTCCAAAGTTGATTTGCGTAGTGGATACCATCAAATTCGTATGAAATTGGGTGATGAATGGAAAACAGCATTTAAAACTAAGTTTGGATTATATGAGTGGTTAGTCATGCCTTTTGGGTTAACTAATGCACCTAGTACTTTCATGAGGTTAATGAACGAAGTTTTACGTGCTTTCATTGGACGATTTGTGGTAGTTTACTTTGATGACATATTGATTTATGGCAAATCTTTGCAGGAACATTTGGAACATTTACGTGCTGTTTTTATTGCTCTACGTGATGCACGTTTGTTTGGAAACCTTGGAAAGTGCACCTTTTGCACCGACCGAGTATCTTTTCTTGGCTATGTTGTTACTCCACAGGGAATTGAAGTTGATAAAGCCAAGATTGAAGCTATTGAGAGTTGGCCGCAGCCCAAAACGGTCACACAAGTGAGGAGTTTCCTTGGCCTCGCTGGTTTCTATAGGCGTTTTGTGAGAGATTTCAGCACCATTGCTGCACCTCTCAACGAGCTTACAATGAAGGATGTGCCTTTTGTTTGGGGTACCGCACAGGAAGAAGCCTTCACGGTTTTGAAAGATAAGTTGACACATGCTCCTTTACTCCAACTTCCTAATTTCAATAAGACTTTTGAGCTTGAATGTGATGCTAGTGGAATTGGATTAGGAGGTGTGTTATTACAAGATGGAAAACCTGTTGCATACTTTTCTGAAAAATTGAGTGGGCCTAGTCTGAACTATTCTACTTATGATAAAGAATTATATGCTCTTGTTCGGACCTTAGAAACATGGCAACATTATTTATGGCCCAAGGAATTTGTTATACATTCTGATCATGAATCTTTGAAACACATTAAAAGTCAAGCAAAACTGAACCGTAGACATGCTAAATGGGTTGAATTCATTGAGACTTTCCCTTATGTCATTAAACACAAGAAGGGTAAAGAAAATGTTATTGCCGATGCCTTGTCTCGTCGTTATACTATGCTTTCACAACTTGACTTTAAAATATTTGGTTTGGAGACCATCAAAGATCAATATGTTCATGATGCTGAATTTAAAGATGTATTGCAGAATTGTAAGGAAGGGAGAACTTGGAACAAGTTGGTTCTTAACGATGGATTTGTGTTTCGTGCTAACAAGCAATGCATTCCAGCTAGCTCCGTTCGTCTTTTGTTGTTGCAGGAGGTGCATGGAGGAGGATTAATGGGACACTTTGGCGTCAAGAAGACGGAGGATATACTTGCTACACATTTCTTTTGGCCAAAGATGAGACGGGATGTTGAGCGTTTTGTTGCTCGCTGCACTACATGTCAAAGAGCTAAGTCACGACTCAATCCTCATGGTTTATATATGCCTTTGCCAGTACCTAGTGTTCCTTGGGAGGATATATCTATGGACTTTGTTTTAGGTTTACCTCGAACAAAGAAGGGGAGGGATAGCATATTTGTTGTCGTGGATAGGTTCTCGAAAATGGCACACTTTATACCATGTCATAAAAGCGATGATGCTGTTAATGTTGCTGATTTGTTCTTTCGTGAAATTATTCGCTTACATGGTGTGCCAAATACTATTGTTTCAGATCGTGATACTAAATTTCTTAGCCACTTTTGGAGATGTTTATGGGCTAAGTTGGGGACTAAGCTGCTTTTTAGTACTACTTGTCACCCCCAAACTGATGTACAAACTGAAGTAGTCAATAGAACATTGTCTACTATGCTTAGGGCTGTTTTGAAGAATAACAAGAAAATGTGGGAAGAATGCTTGCCTCATATTGAATTTGCTTATAATCGCTCATTGCATTCTACTACTAAGATGTGCCCTTTTGAAATTGTGTATGGTTTCCTACCTCGTGCACCTATTGATTTGTTGCCTCTTCCATCTTCAGAGAAGGTTAATTTTGATGCTAAAGAACGTTCTGAATTGATTTTAAAAATGCATGAGTTAACTAAGGAAAACATTGAGCGTATGAATGCTAAATATAAACTTGCTGGAGATAAGGGTAGAAAACATGTTGTGTTTGCGCCTGGAGATCTTGTTTAGTTACATTTGCGTAAAGATAGATTTCCTAATCTGCGCAAATCAAAGCTAATGCCACGCGCTGATGGTCCTTTTAAGGTGTTAGAGAAAATAAATGATAATGCATATAAACTTGAGCTACCTGTAGATTTTGGGGTTAGTCCCACTTTTAACATTGCAGATTTGAAGCCTTATTTGGGTGAGGAAGATGCGCTTCCGTCGAGGACGACTTCATTTCAAGAAGGGGAGGATGATGAGGTCATCAATACCATTGTTACACCCACAGCCCCTACTGTTACATATACTGGACCAATTACTAGAGCTCGCGCACGCCAATTAAATTACCAGGTACTTTCGTTTCTTGGTAATGATTCTAATGTTCATGAGATTATGATGCTGCCTCAATTGGATACATTTGTTTTGCTTACAAATGAAGGGCCTAGCTTGGAGAAGGATGAACATTGGAGCAAGAACACGCATGGAGTTGATGGCATGCGCAAGGGGATCAAGAATGGAGTTACAAGTGATGATTTCAGGACTTTGAAGCCGCCATAAGGAGTGCATGAAGCCTTGGACGAAATATACAAGGTGCCACTTCATAATATTCGTCCATAGGCTATTCTAGGTGCTGCGTCACCTTATTAATGGGCCAGGCCCATGTAATTTCGAAATACTTAAGTATAGGCTATTTTTAGAGTCCGTATGTGTGGGGAAACAAGAGTTAGGGTTGGTTTCGGACCCCACCCTCAAGGGCCACGAAATTCCCCCCTCTTCCTCCATATATACAGCCCTTAGGGCGTCGTTTAGACTTTGGGTTTTGTTTAGATTAAAAGTTCGCCATAGCTGCAACTTCGCGTACTTCGTTTGTGTCCAACGACCAGACCAAGACGTCACAGAACCCCACCTTGATCAATAAAGCTTTCATCTTATATTCGCAATATCCCGATTGCAATCTCAGTTTCTTGCTTGTTCTTCGTTTGCTCGCAGGAAATAGACCCTCGTGGTCAGGTTGATCGTGCTTCGGCGTGGTCAATAACCCTCGGAAGTTGGTTTAGCGATTGCTAAGGCGCGACGTCTCGCACGTTCATAGTCGGATCATCAAGGTCGACTCCCACAGAAAACGATAGCCACCATCTCATCGAAACATCGGGACACCCTCGCCTCTATCAATACTTCTGTGGCTCCTACTGCTGATGTGGAGGAGGATGATTATGTGGGAGATTATGAGGATGAGGTTGATCAAAATCATAACTACGTGCCACCACCAGCACAGCAACCACCAGGTCGTCCACATGCAAATAATGGCAATGGTAGTGCTCACCCTCAGGTACGAGATCATGACCATCTCCCTAAACTAAAATTGAATATTCCACCATTTGAGGGTAGATATGTTCCTGATATATATCTTACTTGGGAGTTAGAAACTGAACAACGATTTACATGTTTACAATATCCCGAGGAGAGACGTGTTCCTGCTACTGTTTGTGCTTTCACTAGTTTTGCATGTGTTTGGTGGTCTGAGCATTGTAGATTATATCCTATTCCGGCTACTTGGGCTGCTTTGAAAACTGCTATGCGTACTCGTTGGGTTCCACCATATTATCAACGTGAATTACTTCAAAAATTGCAGCACTTAAGACAGGGAAAAAATTCTGTAGAAGAATATTATCAGGAATTACAAACTGGCATGATTAGATGTGGTATTGTTGAGGAGAATGAAGCTATGCTTGCACGTTTTATGGGTGGATTAAATAGAGAGATTCAGACGATTCTAGAGTATAAGGAGTATACTAATATCACTCGTTTATTCCATCTTGCTTGTAAAGCTGAACGTGAAGTGCAGGATCGACAGGCATTGGCACGGACTAACTTTTCTGCAGGTCGACCTTCATCATGGACACCATGTGCATCATCTACTTCCACACGTTCCGCTACACCGGCGCCTCCGTTGGCTACCACCTCCAACCGTGATACAATAAAGCAGGCACAATCACCACTATCTGCCAAGAGCACACCTTCTGGGCCTGCAAAGAGCTCTTCTTCATCCATGGCATCAACAGGGCAAACACATGATATTATTTGTCGACGTTGCAAGGGTGGAGGTCATTATGCGAGAGAATGCCCATCTAAGCGTGTGATGATTGTTACTGAGGATGGTGGGTATGAGTCCGCTAGTGACTATGATGAGGAGACTTTGGCTCTTATTACACGTGAAGAACACGGTGGAGACGATTCTGATCATGAGACGCAATACATGGCTCCTGAAGATGCTGACAGGTATGAATGTTTAGTTGCTCAACGTGTTTTGAGTGTGCAGGTTACACAAGCTGAGCAAAATCAGAGGCATAATTTGTTCCATACAAAGGGAGTTGTGAAGGAACGTTCTGTTCGCGTGATCATAGATGGAGGGAGCTGCAATAACTTGGCTAGCATGGAGTTGGTGGAGAAGCTATCTCTCACCACAAGACCACATCCACATCCTTACTACATACAATGGTTCAACAACAGCGGCAAGGTTAAGGTAACACATACTGTTCGTGTGCATTTTAGTATCTCTACATATGCTGATTATGTTGATTGTGATGTGGTACCTATGCAAGCATGTTCCTTATTACTTGGTAGACCATGGCAATTTGATAAAAATTCTATACACCATGGTAGAAACAATCAGTATACTCTTGTTCATAATGATAAAAATATTACTTTGCTTCCTATGACTCCTGATTCCATTTTGAAAGATGATATTAATAGAGCTAATAAAGCAAAACAGGAGACAAATAAGAGTGAAAATCAGATTGTGGCAAAAGAATTTGAGCACCAAATGAAGCCTAATAATAAACCATCTACTGTTGTTTCTGAAATTAAATTGAAAAGTGCATGTTTACTTGCCACCAAATCTGATATTGATGAGCTAGATTTTAGCAAATCTGTTTGCTATGCTTTTGTGTGCAAAGAGGCATTATTTTCATTCGAGGACGTGCCTTCCTCTTTGCCCCCTGCTGCCACTAACATTTTGCACGAGTTCGCTAACGTCTTTCCACAAGATGTGCCACCGGGATTACCACCTATTCGAGGGATTGAGCATCAAATTGACTTAATTCCCGGTGCTTCGCTACCCAACCGTGCACCATACCGTACCAATCCAGAGGAGACGAAGGAGATTATGCGTGAAGTACAAGAACTACTCGACAAAGGTTATATACGCGAATCCCTTAGTCCTTGTGCTGTTCCTATCATTTTAGTGCTGAAAAAGGATGGTACGTCGCGTATGTGCGTTGATTGTAGAGGCATTAATAATATTACTATTCGTTATCGTCATCCTATTCCTAGGCTATATGATATGCTTGATGAATTGAGTGGCTCTACAATATTCTCCAAAGTTGATTTGCGTAGTGGATACCATCAAATTCGTATGAAGTTGGGTGATGAATGGAAAACAGCATTTAAAACTAAGTTTGGATTATATGAGTGGTTAGTCATGCCTTTTGGGTTAACTAATGCACCTAGTACTTTCATGAGGTTAATGAACGAAGTTTTACGTGCTTTCATTGGACGATTTGTGGTAGTTTACTTTGATGACATATTGATTTATAGCAAATCTTTGGAGGAACATTTGGAACATTTACGTGCTGTTTTTATTGCTCTACGTGATGCACGTTTGTTTGGAAACCTTGGAAAGTGCACCTTTTGCACTGACCGAGTATCTTTTCTTGGCTATGTTGTTACTCCACAAGGAATTGAAGTTGATAAAGCCAAGATTGAAGCTATTGAGAGTTGGCCGCAGCCCAAAACGGTCACACAAGTGAGGAGTTTCCTTGGCCTCGCTGGTTTCTATAGGCGTTTTGTGAGAGATTTCAGCACCATTGCTGCACCTCTCAACGAGCTTACAAAGAAGGATGTGCCTTTTGTTTGGGGTACCGCACAGGAAGAAGCCTTCACGGTATTGAAAGATAAGTTGACACATGCTCCTTTACTCCAACTTCCTAATTTCAATAAGACTTTTGAGCTTGAATGTGATGCTAGTGGAATTGGATTAGGAGGTGTGTTATTACAAGATGGAAAACCTGTTGCATACTTTTCTGAAAAATTGAGTGGGCCTAGTCTGAACTATTCTACTTATGATAAAGAATTATATGCTCTTGTTCGGACCTTAGAAACATGGCAACATTATTTATGGCCCAAGGAATTTGTTATACATTCTGATCATGAATCTTTGAAACACATTAAAAGTCAAGCAAAACTGAACCGTAGACATGCTAAATGGGTTGAATTCATTGAGACTTTCCCTTATGTCATTAAACACAAGAAGGGTAAAGAAAATGTTATTGCTGATGCCTTGTCTCGTCGTTATACTATGCTTTCACAACTTGACTTTAAAATATTTGGTTTGGAGACCATCAAAGATCAATATGTTCATGATGCTGAATTTAAAGATGTATTGCAGAATTGTAAGGAAGGGAGAACTTGGAACACGTTCGTTCTTAACGATGGATTTGTGTTTCATGCTAACAAGCTATGCATTCCAGCTAGCTCCGTTCGTCTTTTGTTGTTGCAGGAGGCGCATGGAGGAGGATTAATGGGACACTTTGGCGTCAAGAAGACGGAGGATATACTTGCTACACATTTCTTTTGGCCAAAGATGAGACGGGATGTTGAGCGTTTTGTTGCTCGCTGCACTACATGTCAAAGAGCTAAGTCACGACTCAATCCTCATGGTTTATATATCCCTTTGCCTGTACCTAGTGTTCCTTGGGAGGATATATCTATGGACTTTGTTTTAGGTTTACCTCGAACAAAAAGGAGAGGGATAGCATATTTGTTGTCGTGGATAGGTTCTCGAAAATGGCACACTTTATACCATGTCATAAAAGCGATGATGCTGTTAATGTTGCTGATTTGTTCTTTCGTGAAATTATTCGCTTACATGGTGTGCCAAATACTATTGTTTCAGATCGTGATACTAAATTTCTTAGCCACTTTTGGAGATGTTTATGGGCTAAGTTGGGGACTAAGCTGCTTTTTAGTACTACTTGTCACCCCCAAACTGATGGACAAACTGAAGTAGTCAATAGAACATTGTCTACTATGCTTAGGGCTGTTTTGAAGAATAACAAGAAAATGTGGGAAGAATGCTTGCCTCATATTGAATTTGCTTATAATCGCTCATTGCATTCTACTACTAAGATGTGCCCTTTTGAAATTGTGTATGGTTTCCTACCTCGTGCACCTATTGATTTGTTGCCTCTTCCATCTTCAGAGAAGGTTAATTTTGATGCTAAAGAACGTTCTGAATTGATTTTAAAAATGCATGAGTTAACTAAGGAAAACATTGAGCGTATGAATGCTAAATATAAACTTGCTGGAGATAAGGGTAGAAAACATGTTGTGTTTGCGCCTGGAGATCTTGTTTGGTTACATTTGCGTAAAGATAGATTTCCTAATCTGCGCAAATCAAAGCTAATGCCACGTGCTGATGGTCCTTTTAAGGTGTTAGAGAAAATAAATGATAATGCATATAAACTTGAGCTACCTGTAGATTTTGGGGTTAGTCCCACTTTTAACATTGCAGATTTGAAGCCTTATTTGGGTGAGGAAGATGCGCTTCCGTCGAGGACGACTTCATTTCAAGAAGGGGAGGATGATGAGGACATCAATACCATTGTTACACCGACAACCCCTACTATTACATATACTGGACCAATTACTAGAGCTCGCGCACGCCAATTAAATTACCAGGTACTTTCGTTTCTTGGTAATGATTCTAATGTTCATGAGATTATGATGCTGCCTAAATTGGATACATTTGTTTTGCTTAAAAATGAAGGGCCTAGCTTGGAGAAGGATGAACATTGGAGCAAGAACACGCATGGAGTTGATGGCATGCATAAGGGGATCAAGAACGGAGTTACAAGTGATGATTTCAGGACTTTGAAGCCGCCATAAGGAGTGCATGAAGCCTTGGAAGAAATATACAAGATGCCACTTCATAATATTCGTCCATAGGCTATTCTAGGTGCTGCGTCACCTTATTAATGGGCCAGGCCCATGTAATTTCGAAATACTTAAGTATAGGCTATTTTTAGAGTCCGTATGTGTGGGGAAACAAGAGTTAGGGTTGGTTTCGGACCCCACCCTCAAGGGCCACGAAATTTCCCCCTCTTCCTCCATGTATACAGCCCTTAGGGCGTAGTTTAGACTTTGGGTTTTGTTTAGATTAAAAGTTCGCCATAGCTGCAACTTCGCGTACTTCGTTTGTGTCCAACGACCAGACCAAGACGACACAGAACCCCACCTTGATCAATAAAGCTTTCATCTTATATTCGCAATATCCCGATTGCAATCTCAGTTTCTTGCTTGTTCTTCGTTTGCTCGCAGGAAACAGACCCTCGTGGTCAGGTTGATCGTGCTCCGGCGTGGTCAATAACCCTCGGAAGTTGGTTTAGCGATTGCTAAGGCGCGACGTCTCGCACGTTCGTAGTCGGATCGTCAAGGTCGACTCCCACAGAAAACGATAGCCACCATCTCATCAAAACATCGGGACACCTTAGCCTCTATCATGAGAGGGTTGTTGGTGATGACGATGATGATGATTTCCCCCTCCGGGAGCGAAGTTCCCGCAGCGGATTCGCTCTACAGGAGGGCAAAAGTGCTACTGCCCAAGTTCTGCCTCAAGATGGCGGCCTTCCATCCCAAAGTCCTCTCCTTATTTTTTTTCTAGGTCAAAATGACTTATATATCAAAAGAGGGGCACCGGAGGTGGGCCGAGGAGGGCACAACGCACCCGGGCCCGCCTGCGGAGCCTGGCGTGCCCAGGTGGGTTTTTCCCACCTGGTGGGGCTCCTCCGATAATTATTTTCTCCAATATTTTTCATATATTCCAAAACAATTCTCCGTAAATTTTCAGCTCATTTGGAGATGTGCACAATAGGTAACTCTGATGTACCATTTTTAGGTCCAGAATTCTAGTTGGCGGTATTCTCCCTCTTTGTGTAAACCTTGCATATTATGAGAGAAAAGGCATTAGAATTACTCCAATAAGCATTATTATGCATAAAAACATACTAAATAATTGTAGGTAATCATGATGCAAAATGGACGTATCAACTCCCCCAAGCTTAGACCTTGCTTGTCCTCAAGCAGAAAACCGATATCGAAAAGCATGTGCACATGCTTAGAGAGAGGTGTAGATAAAAACAAAATGTGGACATAGAAGCACCATGCATATTATTATAACAGCAACAAACTTTATCATAAAACTTTTATCACATAACTTTTATCATATAACTTCTCATGAACAAGTAACAATTCATCACAACATCGAAGTATAAAGCATAAACTCTATTGAAAACCAACAAACTATGTTCTCAGTCAACTTTGCAACTACAATTCATCATCGTTTCAAGAAGGGTCACGTATCAGAGACTTTTGGCAAGTCCACATACTCAACCATCATATAGTCTTCTATGATTGCTAACACTCACCGCATACCCATGAGCAAAAAGTTTCAACCAAGCACATAGGAAGATAGGGGCTTATAGTTTCGCCTCCCAACGTATTCACCTCAAGGTTGATGTCAATAATAATAACACATGCTCACACACATCCAACTGGATATATGTGCCTAGATCTTTCCTCACCACATGATGCTTGCAAAAGAGAAAATAAAAAGGAATAGGGAAGAACACTTCGACTCTTGCATAAAAGTAAATACATAAAAGTAAAAGATAGGCCCTTCGAAGAGGGAAGCAGAGGCTGCCATGCGCTTTTTGGTTTGTATGCTCAATCTCTTAGTGCAAAAGAACATCATGTTATATTGCCCCTTATGATAGCAACCTTTATTATGCAGTTTGTCGCCTTTATTATTTTGCCATCACAAGTTCGTACAACGCTCAATTTTCTCTTACACTATATGATCCAACACTTTTACAAGCAATTTTATTGCCTTATTGCACCGATGACAATTTACTTGAAGGATCTTACACAATCCATAGGTCGGTATGGTGGACTCTCAAGACAAGATTTGGGTTTAAAGGTTTTTGGATGCACAAGTAGTGTCTCTACTTAATGCGGAATTTTTGGCTAGAAAAGATAGGGGCAAGCACCACATGTTAAAGGATCTATGACAATATAACTTCTACGTGAATATGAACAAACATAAATCATTATGTTGCCTTCCTTGTCCAACATCAAAATTTTTAGAATAAAATATTTTGATGGGGGCTCACAATCATAAAAGATTTCCCAAGACAATATATTTGCATGTGAATCTTCTCTTCCCTTATTAATTCTTTCATGAATTGCATCATTGACCAATGCTATGTTTGTCAATCTCCAATAAATTTTACCACTTATAGTTTTCATTATGTGATGTCATTACTTACCATAATATTAGCATATGATCTTTTTCATTATTGTTTTTATTTATTTTGATTGAAACATAAAGGTAAAGAAAGCAAAATCGAACTAAAATTTATTATATATATTGCACACGATTACAAAGATAGATAGATCGCTAAGCGAAACACTCAAAAAGGATCGAACTAAACTTTTATTCAACTAATTCAAAAGATAACTAAAGATCGGACTAAGATAAATAAAGGCAAAAGAGGTGGTGTGATACGATACCAAGGCACCTCCCCCAAGCTTGGCACAAGCCAAGGGGAGTGCCCATACCCGATACTTAAGTCTCCTTTGGTGGTGAAGAAGGTGATGGTGGTGGTGGTGATGTAGTAGCTTCACACTTCCTCCTCATCTTACGCTTGAGGATGGAAATTTCCTCCCTCAAGTCATCAATCTCCAGCTCCAGCGTTAATATCTTTTTCCATAGTTCTTGCATGTTTTCCTGCAGAAGACGAAAAGGGATAAACTGGATCTTAGGTTTCTTTGCTTTATTGGGGAGACTTGACTTTTTGAATTCCACGTGCATGCCCCCAGGTTGGGGCAGTGGAACTTCATCTTCATCTGAGCTTGTCTCCTCCTTCCCTTTAGGATCATAGTCTTCTTCTTCCTCCTGGTCCAACCATAATGCCCCACGTCTCCATAAACCTTGGGTTTGCAATATAATCAGCAACATAGCTCTCACCATCCGAGTCTTGAGATGACATATTTTCATATCTGCCAGAAAAACAGCGAGAAAGAAGAACATAATATTTCTCCACGATACAGTGCTTAATAGGTTCATGGGGTATATAAAGATTTTTTATCTTGGGAAACAAGAAAATGAGAGAAAAACGGAGTTCGGAAGGTACCTGAGGTGGGCACAACCCACCTGGGCGCGCCAGGCAAGCCAGGCATTCCCTGGTGTCTTGCGCCCTCCTCGGTTGCCTTCCTGGTTGTTTATTATTTTCCTATTTTTTGTAATATTCCAAAATTGACAAAAAATTGGATTTTTCGGAGTCCGTTTACTTACCGTATCACGTACCTGCTTTTATTCACGATTCTGGAGTGTTCCAGAAGGTTTCTTTTATGTGTTCCTCTGGTGTCATAGTTTGGATAATACTACTTTCAACATTAATAGGTGTACCTGAAATATAGTGTTTAAGTCTTTGCCCATTGACAACCTTCAGGTTAGTACCTTCGGCATTATTTATTTTGATAGCTCCAGAGCGGTAAAGCTCTTCGATAATATATGGTCCTTCCCACTTGGAGAGAAGTTTGCTTGCAAAGAATCTAAATCAAGAGTTGTACAAAAGAATATATTCTCCATCTTTGAACTCCCGCTTTTGGATTCTTTTGTCATGCCATCTTTTAACTTTCTCTTTAAATAATTTGGCATTTTCATAAGCTTGGGTTCGCCATTCATCCAATGAGCTAATATCAAATAACCTCTTTTCACCAGCAAGTTCAGTTCTTTAATTGCCCAATATGCTTTATGTTCTAACTCAAGAGGCAAATGACAAGCTTTTCCATAAACCATTTTACAAGGAGACATACCCATAGGATTTTTATATGCTGCTCTGTAGGCCCAAAGTGCATCATCTAATTTCTTAGACCAATTCTTTTGGGACCTGTGGACAGTCTTTTGTAATATTAGTTTTATTTCTCTATTGCTAAGTTCAACTTGACCACTAGATTAGGGATGATAGGGTGGTGCAATTCTATGGTTAACATCATACTTAGCAAGCGTTTTATGGAAAGCACCATGGATAAAGTGTGAACCACCATCAGTCATTAAATATCTAGGGACTCCAAACCTCAGGAAAATAACTTCTTTAAGCATTTTAATAGAGGTGTTGTGATCATCACTACTAGTTGGAATAGCTTCTACCCACTTAGTGAGATAATCAACAACAACCAAAATATGAGCATACCCATTAGAGGAAGGAAAAGGTCCCATGTAATCAAAACCCCAAACATCAAATGGACATGTTGACATAATCAACAGCAAGTGAATAATTCATAGGCATTTCCTGACGCTTACCGATATTACCAATTATTTGGCATTCATCACGAGATAAAACATACTTATGAGAATCCTTGAAGAGAGTAGGCCAGTAAAAACCAGATTGCAATACCTTGTGAGTAGTTCTGTCTGCCGCATGATGTCCTCCATAAGCTTCAGAGTGACACTTCCATAGGATTTGTTTCTGTTCATGCTCAGGTACACAATGTGTAATACTACCATCTACCCCTTCTTTATAGAGTTGTGGGTCATCCCAAAAGTAATGTCTTAAATTATAGAAGATTTTTTCTTTTGTAGGTAAGTGAAACTAGGTGGTATATATTTAGCAACAATGTAATTAGCATCGTCAGCATACCAAGGAGTGTTATGAGAGACATTTATTGCAGCTATTTGTTCATCGGGAAAACTATCATAAATGGGTAGTGGGTCATCAAGAACATTTTCTAACCTACACAAGTTATCAGCTCCTTTTCTATAAGTAATATGTAAATCAAACTCTTGTAGCAAAAGAACCCACCTGATGAGTCTAGGTTTAGCATCTTTCTTTTCCATGAGATATTTTATAGCAGCATGATAAGTGTGAACAGTTACTTTAGAATCAACAATGTAAGATATGAATTTATTACAAGCAAACACAACTGCTAAAAATTCTTTTTCGGTAGTAGCATAATTTTGTTGAGCACTATCTAGAGTTTTACTAGCATAATGGATAACATTCAATTTTTTATCAACTATTTGTCGCAGAACAGCACCAACAACATAATCACTAGCATCAGACGTAATTTCAAAAGGCAAGTTCCAATCAGGTGGTTGTACTATAGGTGCAGAAGTTAAGGCTTTCTTCAGTGTTTCAAAGGCTTCTACACTATCATCATCAAAAACAAATGGAACATCCTTTTGTAAAAGATTAAGAGGACTAGAAATTTTAGAGAAGTCTTTAATAAACCTCCTGTAGAAACCAGCATGATCAAGGAAAGTGTGAATACCTTAATATCTTTAGGACATGACATTTTCTCAATCGCATCAACTTTAGCTTTATCCACCTCAATACCTCATTCAGAAATTTTATGTCCCAAGACAATGCCTTCATTTACCATAAAGTGGCACTTCTCCCAGTTTCATACAAGATTAGTTTGCTCACATCTCTGTAAAACTCGATCAAGGTTGCTTAAGCAATCATCAAAGGAAGTTCCATAAACAGAAAAAACATCCATGAAAACATCAACAATCTTTTCACAAGTGCAGATGACCACATGCCTCAAGTGCAAGACTCAGAAATCCCACCTCCAACGACAATTGAATCAATGCAAGGTATTGGCACACAGTTAGGTGCTATTCCAGCAGAAGAACTGACGGTGGCTGCGCTCTCCAAGCCGGCGGATGGATCGACCTCCTCGATCTAGTTATCTTACCGTATCTTTTCTTTTATGCCTCTTTCGCAAAACTGGAACGTGTTATGTTGGAACATCCGTGGACTTAATTCATCAGACAAGCAACTAGCTCTTTCTAATGTGATCAACGTTAGTGGCTGTGCGGTTATCTGTTTACAAGAATAAAAAATGCCATGCTTTGATGATTCCTCCCTTAAAGCTTTATGTCCCAAACGTTTTGATAAGTTTGCTTATATTCCATCGAGAGGCGCTTCTGGTGGTATTATTACGATATGGAATAGTCACCTTTTCACGGGATGGGTTTTCTTATCTGAACCATTTGCTCTGGGGGTAGAACTTACGTCAACCCAATCGGGTCATTGCTGGAAACTGATGAATGTACACGGTCCTTGTCAAGGTGAACAAAGATCCACATATACACAATGGCTTTTTGACATGCACATACCCTCGACAGAAGATTGGCTCATTCTGGGTGATTTTAATTATATACACTCGCCGGAAAATCGTAATAAACCTGGAGGAGATATCCACGATATGTTCACTTTCAATGACTTCATACGTGAACAAAATCTTACTGAGCTACCTATAAAGGGCAGAAGATATACATGGTCTAACATGCAACATAACCCTCTGTTGGAACAGCTCGACTGGTTTTTTACATCCTTAAACTGGACTGCCACATTTCCAAACACCACGGTGACCCCCCTAGGTAAGCCAGTATCTGATCATGTCCCCTGCTCTGTGGCCATTCAAACATCAATACCGTGAAGCAAGATTTTTAGGTTTGAAACTTACTGGATCGCACACCCAGGGTTTATGGATGTTGTGTCCCTAGCCTGGAATAAACTGATCAAATATAACAAGAAGTCCAACGCAGCATCCCGTCTGTGTCAAAAACTGAAGGCAGTCTGGCACGCTCTCAAACATTGGAGCCGCCATATCTCTCGACTGAAGATTGCGATTGAGAACACCAACAAAGCTTTGGTTGAACTCGACAATATTGCTGATCGGCGATCCCTCACGTTGCCAGAAGGTAATTTTAGAGATATACTCAAAAAACATTTGCTTCGCCTGCTACAATACCAAAAAGAGCACTGGAAAAAATGATGCACCATCAGATGGATTCAGTTTGGTGATGAGAATTCAAAAAAATTCAAGCGGTGGCCACGGAAAGATACAGAAAGAACTTTATAAAAACCTTGCAAGACCACAATGGAGCTGAGGTGGAAGACCACATAGCGAAAGAGGCGATCCTGTTTGACACATACAAAGACAGACTAGGATCTTACGATCCACAACCAATGAAGTTCAACCTCTCACAAATGCTCCTACAAGAAGTTGATTTTCACAGCCTGATTACCCCATTTACACATGCAGAAATCGATGCGGTAGTCAAAGAAATGCCACCAGATAGGGCCCCCGGACCGGATGGGTTTAACGGGGCATTCATTAAAGCTTGCTGGCCCATTATCAAAAATGACATTTATCAACTATGTGAAGAATTCCATGAGGGGCATTTAAATCTAGAGAGCATCAACTATGGGCATATCACTTTAATACCTAAGAATAATTGATGAGGACATCTCTTCTATTGTTACACCCGCCGCAACTCCTACATCAGTTATTCCACTTGGTCCTATTACTAGAGCGCGGGCGAGACAAATTAATGGCCAGGTACTATCGCTTCTTCGTACATATGATTTAACTAATAAGAATATAATATTACACTCATGCTTGGATTTGCTTGTACTTGAGAATAAAGGAAAGATTAAAGATGAAGACAATATGGGTTCAGATCAAATGGAGCAACGCTCTTGCATGCATGTCACATGTCCTATCCACCAAGCATGTCACGTACGCATGCATGAAGTGCACCAGGACAAGAGACTTGGATTAATGGCCCAACATTACCATGTGGGTGGGCCCTAGAGCTTTCGGCCAGGCCGCCTGGTGCTTGCCGCAAAGTCTACGAAGACCAGCCACGTACGGTCTCGAGCAGTCCGATTTGTGGACAACAGATACCGCCTTCGACCGGAAGCAGCAGTTAATAAATAGCTATTATAGTTTAGGGTTTAGACTCGGGTTTTATTGTATTGTTTAGCCATCGCTACAATTTCGCATCTACGAGACATGTAGGACTACCGCCTTGTCAGATCCACAGTGGAACCCCAACTTTTCATCTAGTTCGTGAGCTCAGTTTATTATCCGCAATTTCAGTTGCAATTCACCTTTGTTCTTGCCGGTTCTTCGGTTGCTTGCAGGAACTTGAACCTCGTTGTTCAGGTTGATCGTGCCTACGGCAAGGTCAATAACCATCGGAGATTGGTTTAGCGATTGTCGAGGCGTATCGTCGGGTACGGTATAGCCAGATCGTCAAGGTCAAAATCCACCAAATTGATAATTATCCCCACTCTCATCGAAAGATCGGGCCGCCGTCACATCAATAATGCTCCTGTGACAGTCAATGACTTTCGCCCGATCACACTCCTGAATTGCTGCCTCAAGCTTATAACCAAGATACTTGCCAATCGCCTCCAGAAAATTATTTTAAAGATTGTTCATCGCAACCAATACGGCTTCCTCCGTGGTCGATCCATCCACGACTGCCATGCATGGGCTTTTGAGTATATTCATCAGTGCCAAGCGTCCAAACGAGAGATTGTACTGCTGAAACTAGACTTCGCAAAGGCTTTTGATACGATCCAACACCCTGCGATGATGCTAATTATGAAACACATGGGCTTTCCAACCCAATGGCTAAACTGGATGGAAAATATCTTCTCATCGGGCAACTCCTCGGTGCTTCTCAACGGGGTGCCAGGTCGATAATTTCTCTGTAAATGTGGTGTACGTCAGGGCGACCCTCTATCACCATTGTTATTTGTGTTGGCAGCGGACCTGCTCCAAACCGCTCTAAATGAGGCACTTCAAAACCAAATCATCCAACACCCAATCCCGCCAAAAGGAAATAACCAGTACCTGGTGATTCAGTACGCTAACGACACCATAATTGTCCTCCCTGCCTGCATCAATCAAGCCACCAAGATCAAACAGATTCTTGATGATTATGCCACTTCTATGGGACTCAAAATCAATTTTCATAAGTCAACGTTGGTGCCCATCAACACCCCTCAGGACAAATGTGATGAGCTGGCAGCGATTTTTGGCTGTGTTTAAGGAACCATGCCATTCACTTACCTTGGGCTACCCTTAGGCACCACTCGACCTTCGGTTTCGGATCTGACACCGTTTGTTTGCAAGGCAGAAAGAAGTCACTGCGGCTATGTCACTCATGTACTATGTAGGTAGATTAGCACTCCTAAACCCCCTCATCACGTCGCCGGCTATCTACCCCGTGGGCACCTTAAGACTCCCTCCGAAAATCATTGCACAATTGGACAAAATCAGGAGATACTGCCTCTGGAATAAGAAAACGGACAATGGAGACAAATGCAACTCGCTGGCTGCTTGGTCCATGGTTTACCGCCCAAAACAGAGCGGTGGACTCGGGGTCCTGGACCTTCATATTCAAAATGACGTTTTGCTGCTCAAACTCCTACACAAGTTCTACAATCAGCAAGACATGCCTTGGGTTAGCCTCATTTGGAATACATATTATACAGATTCTGTACCCCATGCAACAGAACCTTGCGGATCCTTTTGGTGGCGAGACCTCATCCAATTAATGCCAATTTATCGGGGAATAACCCAAGTTAATGTGCACAATGGCAGTTCCGCCCTGTTCTAGAAAGATGACTGGAACCATTCCATTTATGAGGAAAAATACCCAAGAGCATTTTCTTACTGCAAGAACGGTGACATTCCGATTCAAACCTTCCTCAACACATCTGATCTGGCTGCAACCTTTCATCTCCCACTTTCAGTACATGCCCACGATGAGTTGAGGCAGATTCAAAGGGAATTAGCTACTGTGGAACTCACAAACGAGAATGATACATGGATCTGCTGTTGGGGTGCACACAGTTTTAAAACAACATCGTATTACAGCTACTACTTCAGAGAGATAAAGGCGCATGTGGCTTTCAACTGGCTATGGAAAACTAAATGCACGGCAAAAATAAAGGTTTTTGGGTGGCTCCTCCTATCTGACCGTCTTAATACAAGGAACATGCTCAAGTGGAGAAATTATAACATAGGGACCAATTTGGATTGTTTGTTATGTGGCCAACACATTGAAGAAACAGTGGAGCATATCTTCTTCCACTGCACTTTTAGCCAGGCCTGCTGGACAATACTGAACATCACATGGAGCAACCATCAACATCGCCTCCAGCTGCTGGAAAAATTGAAAGAAAGACACCATCACAAAATGATCGTGGAGATATTCCTCCTGGCAGCTTGGAGCTTATGGAAAGAACGCAATAAAAATCACTTTAGAAACATGCGGGCATGCATTGACTCATGGAAAGGGAGGTTCATTAATGACTTTCGAGATCTCCTACACAGACTACCTGACCACAAAAAACACCTGGTGCATGACACTTTGGATACTATACATTGAACCTATTCATAGGGAGATCTATATAGGAATCATTGCTAAGGATATTGCCTCCATCTTGTAACTTAGCCATTTAGTTGTTTCTCTCCCTCCTGCCCCCCTCTCCACCCTGTGCATATGTAACAAACTTTCATATTTGGTAATATATAAAGCAGTAGGAGCCTTTCCTACTGTCCTAACCTTCAAAAAAATAATCTTTTCACAAAATTCAGAGAATATAGCAAGCATACATATTTGAACGGAGCAGGTGCATTACATAAACCAAAAGGCATACGTCTATAAGCATAAGTTCCAAAAGAGCAAGTAAAGGTGGTTTTCCCTTGATCGGGTTGTGAAACGGGTATTTGAGAAAAACCAGAATATCCATCAAGGAAGAAAAAGTGTGTGGTTAGATAGTCTTTCTAGCATTTGATCAATAGAAGGCAAAGGGTAATGATCTTTTCTAGTTGCTTTATTTAATTTTCTAAAACCAATTACCATTCAATAGCCAGTGATAATTCTTTGTAGAATAAGTTCCTTTTTATCATTAGGAACAACAATGATACCTCCTTTCTTAGGGACACAATGAACGGGACTTACCCATCTACTATCTGCTATGGGATAGATTATACCTGCTTCAAGAAGCTTTAATATTTTAGTTCTTATAACTTCTTTCATTTTATGATTTAGATGTCGTTGATGATCAATAACGGGTTTAGCATCAGGTTCCATATTAATCTTGTGCTGACATAGAGTGGGACTAATGCCCTGAAGATCATCAAGAGTATACCCAATAGCAGCTCGGTGCTTCTTCAGAATTTTCAAGAATCTTTCTTCTTCATGTTCTGAAAGGTTAGCACTAATGATAACAGGATATATCTTTTTCTCATCAAGATAAGAATATTTCAGAGTGTCTGGCAATTGTTTTAATTCAAACACAAGATCACCCTTAGGTGGAGGAGGACCACCTAGAGTTTCAATACGCAAATTGTTTTTGAGCAGAGGTCGTTGTTCAAAGAAAATTTTATCTATTTCATTTCTTTCATGCATATGCATATCATTTTCATGGTCTAGAAAATATTGTTCTAGTGGATCAGTAGGGGCACGACAATAGAAGTAAGACCAATTGTTTCATCCTTACTAGGTAATTCTTTCTTATGGTGTTTTCTACTAAACATAGAGAAATTAAACTCATGAGACTCATCACCAAAACTAACACCGGCAATTTGTTTTTAACAATCTATTTTAGCATTGTTCAAGAAAGGTCTACCAAAAATAATGGGACAAAAATCATCTTGTGGGGAAGCAAGAACTAGAAAATCAGTAGTGTATTTTACTTTCCCACACAAGACTTCAACGTCTCTAACAATCCCAAGTGGTGTGATGGTGTCTCTATTAGCAAGTTTGATAGTAACATTTATGTCTTCTATTTCAGCGGGTGCTATATCATCCATAATTTCTTGATATAAGGTAAAAGGAATAGCATTCACACTAGCACACAAGTCACATAAACCATGATAACAGTGATCTCAGGCATGCCAACAATAGGTCTATGTTTATCCTTCTCATCGGGTTCGGCAATTCTAGCAGCTTCATCACAGAAGTAAATAACATGCCCATCAATATTTTCTACTAGGAGATATTTAACCATAGCAACACTAGGTTCTACTTTGATTTTTTCTGAAGGTCTAGGTGCTCTAATATTACTTTTGCGAACCATAGTTGAAACCTTAGCATGTTCTTTTATCCTAATAGGGAAAGGTGGTTTTTCAATATAAGCAGCAGGCACAACTGGTTCAACATTGTAAATAATAGTTTATTCTTTAGATATTACCGGTTCTTTAATTTCTTCTTAATATGGGGATGATGTTTGAACCACTTTTCCTTAGGGAGATCAACATGTCTAGAAAATGATTCATAGAAAGAGGCTATAATCTCAGAGTAAAGTCAATATTTAGTGCTAAACTTGTGGAAGGCATCGGTATTCATAAAAGATTTAACACAATCAAAATTAAGCTTTAATACTTGACTCTTGACCTTCATCGAGTTCCCAATCTTCAGAGTTACGTTTAATTCTTTCTAAAAGATCTGGCTTGAATTAAATAGTCTTCTTCATAAAAGAACCAGCACATGAAGTATCGAGCATGGATCGATCATCATGAGAAAGCCGATCATAAAAAATCCAAATAATAATTTCACTTGAGAGCTCATGATTGGGGCATGAATATAACATTGAATTAAGCCTTCCCCAATATAGGGCGATACTTTATCCTTCACGAGGCCAAAACTATGTATATAATTCGATCATGATGAACTAGATGCATAGGATAATTTTTTTGTGAATTTCAATTTCAACCGGTTCCAATTCCAAGATCCAATATCATCGCATAGCCTGTACCATGCCAATGCTTTTCCCTCAAAAAAGGGAAAACATTCTTCTTAGCTTCATCTCTGGGTAAACCTGCAAGCTTAAACAATCCACAAATTTCATCCACATATATCAAGTGCATATCAGGATGTTCAGTTCCATCTCCTGCATAAGGATTAGCTAGCAGTTGTTCTATCATACCTGAAGGAATTTCATAACCAATATTTTCAGTAGGTGCAGTAGGTTGAGGGGCAACTAATTGTGGTTCCGTTCGAGGTGAAGATACCCCGAACAAACCCCTCAAATGATTGTTTTCCATAGTAGCAAGTGAAAATAGCGTCAGTCTGGGTTAGTTCCATTCAAATCATGCAAATTAGAGTCCGAAACAAGGGCAAGAGAGTTTGGAAAAGTAGATACGATGGATACGTATCAACTTCACCAAGCTTAACCCATTGCTTGTCCTCAAGCAGTTCAGTTGACAAACTGAAAGTGATAAAGAAAAACTTTTACAAACACTGTTTGATCTTGTTGTTGCAAATATGTATAGCCAGCATTTAGGTTTTCAGCAAAGATTATAAACTAACCATACTCACAATAACATTTAGGTCTCACATTTACTCATATCAATGGCATAATCAACTAGCGAGCAATAATAATAAATCTCAGATGACAACACTCTTTCAAAACAATCATGATATGATATAAAAAATGGTATCTCGCTAGCCCTTTCTGAGACCGCAAAACATAAATGCAGAGCACCCCTGAAGATCAAGTTTTGACTAGACATTGTAATTCATGGCAAAAGAGATTCACTCATGGTCATAATCAATATCAATTAATAACAACACATGCAAATGATAGCGGTGCTCTCTAACTGATGCTTTTTATAATAGGATGATGACTCAACAATAAAACAAAATAGATAGGCCCTTCGCAGAGGGAAGTAGGGATTTGCAGAGGTGCCCGAGCTCGAGCTTTAAAACAGAGATGAATATAATTTTGAGCGGTATTCTTTCATTGTCAACATAACAACCAAGAGATCTCAGTATCTTCCATGCTAGATACATTATAGGCGGTTCCCAAACAGAATGGTAAATTTCTTACTCCCCCTCCACCAACAAGCACACTCCACGACTGGTCCGAAACAACGGGTACCGTCCATACAAACAACATTCCTGGGGGAGTTTTGTTTGATATTATATTTTGATTTGATTTGAGCATGGAACTGGGCATCCAGATTACCCGCCACTTTCTCGTGAATGACAAGTGAATAAACACTCACCGTGAGAATAACCCATCTAGCATTGAAGATACTAACAACCCCCACTCGCTACATGAGCGATTTGGGCATACAAAACAGATTATCATTTGAAGGTTTAGAGTATGGCACATGGAAATTGACCTGGAACGACAGGTAAATACCGCATATAGGTAGGTATGGTGGACTCATATGGAACAACTTTGGGTTTATGGAAGTGGATGCACAAGCATTATTCCCGCTTAGTACAAGTGAAGGATAGCAGAAGATCGAGGAGCGACCAACTAGAGAGCGACAACATTCATAAACATGCATTGAGATTAACGAACATTGAGTGCAAGCATGAGTAGGATATAAATCACCATGAACATAAATATCGTGGAGGCTATGTTGATTTTGTTTCAACTACATGCGTGAACATGTGCCAAGTCAAGTCACTCGAATCATTCAATAGTATGATAGCTAGGAGTTACGTGTTGGCACGCAAGGTAAACCATTATAAACTCCTACCTAATTAAGAATGGCATGTGTAACTATAATCTCTAATTGTCATTGTAAACATGTTCTATTCATAATGGGCTGAATCAATAACGATGAACTAATCATATTTACAAAAAACAAGATAGGTAGATTTCATACCAGCTTTTCCTCATCTCAATCATTTCATCATATATCATCATTATTGCCTTTCACTTACAAGACCGAACGGTGTGGATAATAATAAGCGTGCACGTGCATTGGACTAAGCTGGAATCTGCAAACATTTATTCAAAGTAGATGACAAGGTAATATGGGCTTTTTGTTAGGTCAACAATAATGCATATGAGAGCCACTCATGAATTTCATCGTGGTCTTCTCCTCTCGACCCAAAGAAAGGAAAAAAATTCAAAGAAACACACTGAAATGTTTTTGGAGTTTTTCTTTTTCTGAAGAAAGCAAAAACAAGAACGAGAAAAACTATTTACACGCAAAAGCTCCCAACAAGCAAAAGAAGAACAAGAAATCTTTTGGGCTTTTCATTTAATGGTACTACTACTAAACAAGGAAGGAAACTAAAAAGAAGCTACAACTTTTTTTTGTTTTTTCTCAAAGATTTCAAGCACGCAAGAAGAAAGCGAGAAAAGAAATTAACTAACATGGATAATACAATGAAAAGGTATGAACACCGACAACTGGAGTGAGTGTGTGAACATGAATGTAATGTCGGTGAGAAATATGTACTCCCCCAAGCTTACGCTTTTGGCCTAAGTTGGTGTATGGCCATGCCTGGCCTGGCGGATAACCAATGTTATAGTCGGGGTTGTACTGGGATGCAACAGCTACGGCCTGAAGGCTTGCAGCATGGAGGCGAGCGGCCTCCACCTCTCTCTCATACTCCTCCGCCTCCTCCCTGGTTATAAAATATCTCCCTCTTACCTAAAAGTTAAAGAAGGCAGGAGCGGGAAGAGTAATATGGACAGCGCGCTGTCGGTCAAAGATTAGTCGGTACAGAAGGGACTATTCATTCCTCACAAGAAACTGATAGTGTACCAAAGCATTATAATCAAGGAAAGCGGGTGGTAACTCAATGTCATTCCCCTTTATGGGCACCCCAAGATAATTAGCTAAATGGATGCCATAAATTCCACCAAAGAAAGCTCCATCTTTAGCATTAAGGAGTAATCTCCTCGCAATAATAGCCCCTAAATTATATCGCTTGTCACCCAACACCGCACACTTGAGGACACTAGGATCCGATGCACAAAGGTGTCTATAATCATTTTTACCATTAATTCATCTACCTATGAAGAGAGCAAAATAATGTATGGCATGAAAATGAATGCTCCCCATGGAAGCTTGTGTAATATTTCTAGTTTCTCCCACAGTGATGCTAGCAAGGAAATCATTGTATTCAGTTTTGTGAGGCCCACTAAGAATGCCCCATTGTGGGATTTTGCATGCATCATTAAAATCTCCTAGGTCCATGGTATATGATTTATCATAAAGATCAAATAGGACAGAATGAGTATTGCGTTGGGATGTAAATTTAAATCTTCGCATAAATGAAACAGTGAGGTGATAGTATAGCTGACACTTATCTGACACGAAGTCCTCGAGGCCAGCATTTTGTACGTATGCATCAAATTCATCCTTGAAACCTGCATGAACAATGAATTGATCCAACGGCCATTCACAAGGCCGTACTTGAGCTTCTCTTGGTGGTTCAAGTCCCGACTCACGTATAGAGAGCCTTGGGGCTTGCTTCCTCGAGGAACCACCTTGGTATATTTTCCTAAACATTTTCTTCCTAGGAAAAATTTCTGAAATTTTTAGTGGCTCAAAATAAAAGTGAACCAAACTCAACAAGATTGATAGAAACTACTCCTAGAAGTGTCTATAGGCTATATCATGCATCAAAACTACTTTGGACCATATAAATTTGGCATGAAATCTCAAGAACAAGGTCAGCACAGCAGCAAAAAATTGCAATAAATAATGCACTAGAAAAAAACTAATTGGACCATTGGAGGAGTCACATACTGAAGAACAATCCCCCAAAACAGTTTTGCAAATGGAGCTTTGCACAATGAGATCAAAAATGGCAGCAAGATGAGCTAGAACACGGGTTTGAGCAACGGGATGATTTTTTCTAGAGGAAGACGAAGTGGATGGGTGCCAGAATAAGTGAGGGGGGCCCACATGGGACCCACAAGGCAGGGGGCGCGCCCAGGGGGTAGGGCACGACCTCCACCCTTGTGGTCCACTTGTGCAACCCCATGGGTGCATTCTCAGTGCCAGAAATTTTAAAATATTCTATAAAAAAATCTTACTAAATTTTCAGGGCATTTTGAGAACTGTTATTTTCGGGACATTTTTTATTGCACAGATAACTCCGAAAATAGAGGAATAATGCTATGTTTGCTTTATTTATTCTAATAACAGAAAGTAAAAAGTAGGTACAGAAAGTTGTGATCTCTAAATTCATCCATCTCATGCCCATCAAAAGGAATCCATTAAATAGGTTGATCAAGTCTTATTAACAAACTTCTTTCGAATAACATGAAACCGAAGAATTTTCGAATAACACTTGGTTACCTCAACGGGGATATGCATGTCCCCAACAATAAGAATATCATATTTCTTTTTGATAGTGGGAAGAGGGAATTCAAAACCTCCAATAGTAATAGTTGAAAATTTTCCAATAGAATTGATACTATGAACTTGAGGTTGTTTCTTCGAAAAGTGTACCATATGCTCATTACCATTAACATGAAAAGAGACTTTGCCCTTGTTGCAATCAATAACAGCACCTGCAGTATTTAAAAAGGGTCTTCCAAGGATGGTCGAGTGGTGTTTAGATACTCTCAAAATAATATAAGGGAGGCATGAGAGTTCAACAATTTCTATAAAATAAAGCCACTGTCGTGCTCTAAAAAGATATAAGTGAAGTACTAGAGCAAACTGCCTAGCTCAAAAGATATAAGTGAAGCACATAAAGTATTCTAATAAATTCACGATTCATGTGTGTCCGTGTCAAAAGATGTTTACAGAAAGGATGATTGTGGCAGACTAAAAAACAAAGACTCGTATCATACAAGATGCTCCAAGCAAAACACATATCATGTGGTGAATAAAAATATAGCCTCAAGTAAATTTACCGATGGACAAAGACAAAAGAGGGCATGCCATCTGGGGCATCCCTAAGCTTAGACGTTTGGTTATACTTGAATATTTCCTTGGGTGCCTTGGGCATCCCCAAACTTAGGCTCTTGCCACTACTTATTCCATTGTCCATCAAATCTTCACCCAAAACTTGAAAACTTCACAACACAAAACTCAATAGAAAAACTCATAAGATCCGTTAGTATAATAAAAATAAATCGCCACTTTTGGGTACTGTTGTGAACTCATTCTTTATTTATATTGGTGTAATATCTATTGTATTCCAACCTCTCCATGGTTCATACCCCCCCCCCCCCCGATAATACTCATAGATTCATCAAAATAAGCAAACAACACATAGAAAACAGAATCTGTCAAAAACAGAACCATCTGTAGCAATCTGAAAACTTCGTATACTTATGTGTCTCCAAAAATTATGAAAAATTAGGACAACATTGAAAATTTGTATATCAACCTTGTGTAAAAAATGCAGGTCAAAAGGACATTTCTATGATTTATTGAATTTTCTGCAATGAGCGCAAAAGTTTTGTTTTTTAGCAAGATCAAATCAACTATTACCGTAGACCATCCCAAAGGTCTTGCTTGGCTCAAACACTAATTGAAACACCAAAGCACAATTACTATAGAGGTAATAATGTGTATTTACTGAAAAACAGAACCAAAATCAAAAAACGTAAAAATAAACTGGGTTGCCTCCCAACAAGCGCTATTGTTTAACGCCCGTAGCTAGGCATCAAACATAGATCTAGGTATTGTCATTTTGGTTATGCAAACCATAAGTAGCCCTCATAATAGATTCATATGGCAACTTAATTTTATTTCTTAGAAAGTGTTCCATGCCCTTCCTTAACGGAAATTGAAATATAGTATTTCCTTCTTTTATATCAATAATTTCACCATTCGTTCTAAGGAAAGGTCTACCAAGAATAATAGGACATGTAGGATTGCAATATATGTCAAGCACAATAAAATTTATGGGCACATAATTCCTATTCTCAACAATAAGAACATCACTAATCCATACCATAGGTTTCTTAATAGTGAAATCCGCTAGATGCAAATTTAAAGAAGAATCATCAAATTCATAGAAACCTAGTACATCACATAAAGTTTTTGGAATCATGGAAACGCTAGCACCCAAATCACACAAAGCATGTCACTCATAATCTTAAATTTTAATCTTAATAGTAGGTTCCCACTCATCGTAAAGCTTTCTAGGGATATGATGAGGACATCAATACCATTGTTACACCCCACAACCCCTGCTGCTATACATACTGGACCAATTACTAGAGCTCGCACACGCCAATTGAATTATCAGATACTTTCGTTTCTTGGTAACGATTCTAATGTTCATGAGAATATGATGCTGCCTAAATTGGATACATTTGTTTTGCTTACAAATGAAGGGCCTAGTTTGGACAAGAAAGATGAAACTTGGAGCAAGTTCAAGCATGGAGATGATGGCATGCGCAAGGGGATCAAGAACGGAGTTACAAATGATGATTTCAGGACTTTGAAGCCACCATAAGGAGTGCATGAAGCCTTGGAAGAAATATACAAGATGCCACTTCATAAATTTCGTCCAGAGGCTATTCTAGGTGCCGCGTCACCTTATTATTGGGCCAGACCCATGTATTTTCGAAATACTTAAGTATAGGTTGTTTTTAGAGTCCGTATGTGTGGGGATACAAGAGTTAGGGTTGGTTTCGGACACCTCCTCCAAGGGCCACGAAATCCCCCCTCTTCGTCCATATATACAGCCCTTAGGGCGTCGTTTAGACTTTGGATTTTGTTTAGATTAAAAGTTTGCCATAGCTGCAACTTTGCGTACTTCGTTTGTCTTCAACGACCAGACAAAGACGTCACAGAACCCCACCTTCATCAATAAAGCTTTCCTCTTATATTCGCAATATCCAGATTGCAAATTTCAATTTCTTGCTTGTTCATCGTTGCTTGCAGCAAATAGACCCTCATGGTCAGGTTGATCATGCTCCGGTGTGGTCAATAACCTCTTGTAGTTGGTTTAGCGATTGCTAAGGCGCGGCGTCCTCGCACGTTCGTAGTCGGATCGTCAAAGTCGACTTCCACCAGAACGATAGCCACCATCTCATCGAAAGATCGGGACCCTTGCCTCTATCAAGTGGTATCAGATTTCTAGCTTGCTCGGTGAGATTTTACAGCTTTTCGTAGTTTAGATTGAGTCTGTTCTTCATACCTATTGTCCATGAAAAAGCCAAAAAACATTAGGGTTAGTTCATCCTATCCGAACCAATCTGAGCCTTTGCATAATCTTTTCTATATTTGCTTTGTTGAATTTGCAGTTGCATCGTCGTGTCAAGTTGCTAGTCTTTGTGTCTATTCCTTTAGAGTTTCGAGTTCTGTTCACAGGTTGTCACGTCGCCGCTACCATATATCACCACCGCATCATCATCATCGTTGCTGCCATATACCACCACCGCACCAACTTCGTCGCTGCTGCCATATACCACCACCACATATTCACCGCCAATGCGAGTCCATATACGCCACCAAATATAAGTTGACATCACGCCAATCCGAGTCCACCTGCAACATATATCTACCACCAGTCTGAGTTCCACCAGATTCATCTCCGCCACCAGTCCGAGATTTCACCAGATTCATCTCCGCCACCAGTCCTAGTCCGAGTCCAGTAATTGTTTCTTTGTTTTCGATTTCCAGATCATGCGATACTCCGAGTCGTGACAGAGTAGGACTCCCCAACTTCTGAGCCATCCGCAGAAGAAAAATAGTTCCAGTTTCAAAAAAAACAAAGTCTGGAAAATTCTGGCTAGGCAGTTTTTAGGACATTTGTAGACTTTTTTGAAGAAAAAAATTGCCGCGGAGCAAAAAAAAGAGAAAAAAATTACAAAAAAGGTGAAAAAAAAATTCAGAGTGTCCTCCTCCCTTGTTTACGTGCAGTGTCGTGATTTTGTTAGTGTTCTAGGCTCGTGTCGCTAGTACAATCTAGCCTAGGACTAGCACAGTACCGTCGTTGACCGTTTATTCAACTTTGCATACCTGAATTGATTATTGCTGACCCTTTTTGCTACCATATTATAAGCCTTCCCAGCTCCACATACATCTACGTCGTGCGTTTGACTCTCCCTGGTAATCGCTCTATCCAAGCATTGAGAGTTTTGACTACAACGGTTGCTTGGCAAGAACTGGTAAGAATTTGAGATTCGCTTGACGGATTTGTGACTGTCCACCACAGCATCACCACCACTTCCTAGTAGTCTGTAGGATCATATTCTTGTGTGTTTCTATTGCCGCTAACCATGGCAGGATCACAAGCCGACGAGACTAACTGGGAGAATATGACAAACAAAGAGTTACATGATAAGTTTTAGCAAATGATGAGTGGACAGGTGGAAGATGTGCTAAATAGATTTGAAGAGGCCATGGAGAAGATAGATGGCATTGAGAAGGCATTCGAAACAAAGCTCGATAATAAGTTTAATGAATTTCTCGTGCGTCTTCCACCACCACCACCGGCTGCACCTAATGCACCTCTACAACAACAACAACAACAACATTGCCTTCCAAATCAAGTGGGACGAGCACAACACGTTCCCATTGACCCTGGGCAAAATTCTGGTGCCGATGTTGATGCTTCTGTAGCTTCTGCTGCTACTGCAGAGGTGGAGGACCATTACGAGGATGAGGTTGATCAAAATCAGAACTACGTGCAACCACTAGCACCACCACCACCAGGTCGTCCTCAGGTATATCATCGCAACGGTAGGGCTGCACCACCACCTAAGGTACGAGATCATGACCTTTTTCCTAAACTAAAGTTGAATATTCCACCATTTGAAGGTAGATATGTTCCTGATATATATCTTACTTGGGAGTTAGAAACTGAACAACGTTTTACAAGTTTACAATATCCCGAGGAGAGACGTGTTCCTGCTGTTGTTTGTGCTTTCACTAGTTTTGTATGTGTTTGGTGGTCTAAATATTGCAGATTATATCCTATTCCAGCTACTTGGGCTGCTTTGAAAACTGCTATGCGTACTTGTTGGGTTCCACCATATTATCAACATAAATTACTTCAAAAATTGCAGTGTTTATGGCAAGGAAAAAATTCTGTAGAAGAATATTATCAGGAATTACAATCTGGCATGATTAGATGTGGTATTGTTGAGGAGAATGAAGTTGTGCTTGCATGTTTTATGGGTGGATTAAATAGAGAGATTCAAACCATTCTAGAGTATAAGGAGTATACTAATATCACTCGTTTATTCCATCTTGCTTGTAAAGTTGAACGTGAAGTGCAGGATCGACAGGCATTGGCGCGAACTAACTTTTCTACAGGTCGATCTTCATCATGGACACCACGTGCATCCTCTACTTCGACTGGACCAGCACCTCCATCAGGTGCCACCTCCAACCGTGATACAAGAAAGCAGGCACAACCACCACTATCTGCCAAGAGCACACCTGCTGGGACTGCGCAGAGCTCTTCTTCTTCCATGGCATCAACGGGGCACACAAGTGATATTATTTGTCGTCGTTGTAAGGGAAGAGGACATTTTGCGAGATAATGCAAATCTCAGCATGTGATGATTGTTACTGAGGATGGTGGGTATGAGTCGGCTAGTGACTATGATGAGGAGACTTTGGCTCTTATTACACATGAAGAACACGGTGGAGGTGATTCTGATCATGAGACGCAATACATAGCTGCTGAAGATGCTGACAGGTATGAATGTTTAGTTGCTCAATGTGTTTTGAGTGTGCAGGTTACACAAGCTAAGAAAAATCAGAGGCATAGTTTGTACCATACAAAGGGAGTTGCGAAGGAACGTTCTGTTCGCGTCATCATAGATGGAGGGAGCTGCAATAACTTGGCTAGCATGGAGATCGTGGAGAAGCTATCTCTCACCACAAGACCACATCCACATCCTTCCTACATCCAATGGTTCAACAACAGCGGCAAGGTTAAGGTAACACGTACTGTTCGTGTGCATTTTAGTATCTCTACATATGCTGACTATGTTGATTGTGATGTGGTACCTATGCAAGCATGTTCCTTATTACTTGGTAGACCATGGCAATTTGATAAAAATTCTGTACACCATGGTAGAAACAATCAGTATACTGTTATTCATAAGGATAAAAATATTACTTTGCTTCCTATGACTCCTGATTCCATTTTGAAAGATGATATTAATAGAGCTAATAAAGCAAAACAGGAGAAAAATAAGAGTGAAAATCATATTGTGGCAAAAGAATTTGAGCAAAAAATGAAGCCTAATAATAAACCATCTAGTGTTGCTTCTGAAATTAAATTGAAAAGTGCATGTTTACTTGCCACCAAATCTGATATTGATGATCTAGATTTTAGCAAATCTGTTTGCTATGCTTTTGTGTGCAAAGAGGCATTATTTTCATTCGAGGATGTGCCTTCCTCTTTGCCTCCTGCTGTCACTAACATTTTGCAAGAGTTCGCTGACGTCTTGCCACAAGACGTGCCACCGGGTTTACCACCTATTCTAGGGATTGAGCATCAAATTGACTTAATTCCCGGTGCATCATTACCCAACCGTGCACCATACCGTACCAATCCAGAAGAGACGAAGGAGATTATGCGTCAAGTACAAGAACTGCTCGACAAAGGTTGTATACGCGAATCCCTTAGTCCTTGTGATGTTCCTATCATTTTAGTGCCGAAAAAGGATGGTATGTCGCGTATGTGCGTTGATTGTAGAGGCATTAATAATATTACTATTCGTTATCGTCATCCTATTCCTAGGCTAGATGATATGCTTGATGAATTGAGTGGCTCTACAATATTCTCCAAAGTTGATTTGCGTAGTGGTTACCATCAAATTCGTATGAAATTGGGAGATGAATGGAAAACAGCATTTAAAACTAAGTTTGGATTATATGAGTGGTTAGTCATGCCTTTTGGGTTTACTAATGCACCTAGTTCTTTCATGAGATTAATGAACGACGTTTTACGTGCTTTCATTGGATGATTTGTGGTAATTTACTTTGATGACATATTGATTTATAGCAAATCTTTGGAGGAACATTTGGAACATTTACGTGTTGTTTTTATTGCTCTACGTGATGCACGTTTGTTTGGTAACCTTGGAAAGTGCACCTTTTGCACCGACCGAGTATCTTTTCTTGGCTATGTTGTTACTCCACAGGGAATTGAAGTTGATAAAGCCAAGATTGAAGCTATTGAGAGTTGGCCGCAGCCCAAAATGGTGACCCAAGTGAGGAGTTTCCTTGGCCTCGCTGGTTTCTATAAGCGTTTTGTGAGATATTTCAGCACCATTGTTGCACCTCTCAACGAGCTTATAAAGAAGGATGTGCCTTTTGTTTGGGGTACCGCACAGGAAGAAGCCTTCACGGTATTGAAAGATAAGTTGACACATGCTCGTTTACTCCAACTTCCTGATCTTCATAAGACTTTTGAGCTTGAATGTGATGCTAGTAGCATTGGATTAGGAGGTGTGTTATTACAAGATGGCAAACCTGTTGCATACTTTTCTGAAAATTTGAGTGGGCCTAGTCTGAACTATTCTACTTATAATAAAGAATTATATGCTCTTGTTCGGACCTTAGAAACATGGCAACATTATTTATGGCCCAAGGAATTTGTTATACATTCTAATCATGAATCTTTGAAACACATTAAGAGTCAAGCAAAACTGAACCATAGACATGCTAAATGGGTTGAATTCATTGAGACTTTGCCTTATGTCATTAAACACAAGAAGGGTAAAGAAAATGTTATTGTTGATGCATTGTCTCGTCGTTATACTATGCTTTCACAACTTGACTATAAAATATTTGGTTTGGAGACCATCAAAGATCAATATGTGCATGATGCTGAATTTAAAGATGTATGGTAGAATTGTAAGGAAGGGAGAACTTGGAACAAGTTCGTTCTTAACGATGGATTTGTGTTTTGTGCTAACAAGCTATGCATTCCAGCTAGCTCTGTTGGTCTTTTGTTGTTGCAGGAGGCGCATGGAGGAGGATTAATGGGACACTTTGGCGTCAAGAAGATGGAGGATATACTTGCTACACATTTCTTTTGGCCAAAGATGAGACGGGATGTTGAGCGTTTTGTTGCTCGCTGCACTACATGTCAAAAAGCTAAGTCGCGACTGAATCCTCATGGTCTATATATGCCTTTGCCTATACCTAGTGTTCATTGGGAGGATATATCTATAAACTTTGTTTTAGGTTTACCTCGAACAAAGAAGGGGAGGGATAGCATATTTGTTGTTGTGGGTAGGTTCTCGAAAATGGCACACTTTATACCATGTCATAAAAGTGATGATGCTGTTAATGTTGCAGATTTTTTCTTTCATGAAATTATTCATTTGCATGGTGTGCGAAAATACTATTGTTTCAGATCATGATACTAAATTTCTTTGCCACTTTTGGAGATGTTTATGGGCTAAGTTGGGGACTAAACTGCTTTTTATTACTACATGTCACCCCAAACTGATGGACAAACTGAATTAGTCAATAGAACATTGTCTACTATGCTTAGGGCTGTTTTGAAGAATAATTAGAAAATGTGGGAAGAATGCTTGCCTCATATTGAATTTTCTTATAATCGTTCATTGCATTCTACTACTAAGATGTGCCCTTTTGAAATTGTGTATGGTTTCCTACCTCGTGCACCTATTGATTTGTTGCCTCTTCCATCTTCAAAGAAGGTTAATTTTGATGCTAAAGAACATGCTAAATTGATTTTAAAAATGCATGAGTTAACTAAGGAAAACATTGAGCGTATGAAAGCTAAATATAAACTTGCTGGAGATAAGGGTAGAAAACATGTTGTGTTTGCACCTGGAGATCTTGTTGGGTTACATTTGCGTAAGGATAGATTTCCTAATTTGCGCAAATCAAAGCTAATGCCATGTGCTGCTGGTCCTTTTAAGGTGTTAGAGAAAATAAATGATAATGCATATAAACTTGAGCTGCCTGCAGATTTTGGGGTTAGTCCCACTTTTAACATTGCAGATTTGAAACCTTATTTGGGTGAGGAAGATGAGCTTTCTTCGAGGACGGCTTCATTCCAAGAAGGGGAAGATGATGAGGACATCAATACCATTATTACACCCACAGCCCCTGCTGCTATACATACTGGACTAATTACTAGAGCTCGCGCACGCCAATTAAATTATCAGGTACTTTCATTTCTTGGTAACGATTCTAATGTTCATGAGAATATGATGCTGCCTAAATTGGATACATTTGTTTCGCTTACAATTGAAGGGCCTAGTTTGGACAAGAAAGATGAACCTTGGATCAAGTTCAAGCATGGAGATGATGGCATGCGCATGGGGATCAAGAATGCAGCTACAAGTGATGATTTCAGGACTTTGAAGCCACCATAAGGAGTGCATGAAGCCTTGGAAGAAATATACAAGATGCCACTTCATAAATTTCATCCAGAGGCTATTCTAGGTGTTGCGTCACCTTATTATTGGGCCAGGCCCATGTATTTTCGAAATACTTAAGTAGGCTGTTTTTAGACTCCGTATGTGTGGGGAAACAAGAGTTAGGGTTGGTTTCGGACCCCTCCTCCAAGGGCCACGAAATCCCCCTCCCCTCTTCCTCCATATATACATCCCTTAGGGCATCGTTTAAACATTGGGTTTTGTTTAGATTAAAAGTTTGCCATAGCTGCAACTTCGCGTACTTCGTTTGTGTTCAACGACCAGACAAAGATGTCACAGAACCCCACCTTCATCGATAGAGCTTTCCTCTTATATTTGCAATATCCAGATTGCAATTTCAATTTCTTGCTTGTTCTTTGTTGCTTGCAGGAGATAGACCCTCGTGGTTAGGTTGATCGTGCTCCGGTGTGGTCAATAACCTCTCGGAGTTGGTTTAGCGATTGCTAAGGTGCGACGTCCTCGCACGTTCGTAGTCGGATTGTCAAAGTCGACTTCCACCAAAACGATAGCCACCATCTCATTGAAAGATCGGGACCCTCGGCTCTATCAGTATAGAAACTTCCAACTCATGTTTTTGTTCAAAAGATTTCATCATAGCATCAACGATATGTTTAGTAAAAGCTTTATTTTGATTGTAAGCATGAGGAGAATTTAACATGGATTGCAACAAGGAAATACAATCTATCAGCGAACAATTGTCATAATTAATGTCCTTGAAATCCAAGAGAGTGGGTTCATTACTACTTAAAGTTTTGACCTCTCCAATCCCACTTTTATCAATTTTTGCATTAAGATCTTTAAACTCCGAACCATTGGGACGCCTTCTAGCTAAAGTTGACTCATCTTCAGTACCATCTTTATTTATATTATAAAACAAAGCTTCAATAGGAGTCACACCAATCACTTTAAGATCTTCATCATTATTCTCACAAAAACTAGAAGAACACGCTTTTACAAACCAATCTTGTTTACGCATCCTAGCGGTTCTTTCTTTGCACTCATCAATAGAAATTTTAACAGCTTTCAGAGATTCATTAATATCATGCTTGGGTGGCATATATCTAATTTTCAAAGAATCAATCTCAAGAGAAACTTTATCGACGTTCCTAGCCAAATCATCAATCTTGAGCAATTTTTCTTTAACCATAGCATTGAAATTATTTTGAGAATTAATGTAGTCTTTAATATTATTCTCAAGATCATAAGGGTATTTTATTATAATTTCCATAAGAATTGTTGTAGGAATTACCATAATTATTAGAGGAATTACTAGGAAACGGCCTACGGTTGAAATTACCTCTTTAAGCGTTATTACCAAAATAGTTCCTACCAACAAAATTCACATCCATAGATTCATTATTATTATCAATCAAAGTGAACAAAGGCATATCATTAGGATCAATCGGAGCACTCTTACTAGCAAACATTTTTATGTTCATCCATCTTTCCACTCAAAGTATTAATTTCTTCAATCGCATGCACTTTTTTACTAGTAGAAGATCTTTCGGTATGCCATTGAGAATAATTTGCCATAATATTATCTAGGAGTTTAGTAGCTTCTCCTAATGTAATTTCCATAAAAGTACCACCCGTGGTGGAATCTGAAAGATTTCTAGATGCAAAATTCAACTCGGCATATATTTTTTGTATGACCATCCATAAACTTAAACCATGAGTAGGGCAATTTCTAAGGGAGATGATTTTAGCGGGAGGAAAGTACTTGGAAATAAAAGCATCTTTACACTTATTCCATGAATCAATACTATTTTTAGGCAAAGATGAAAACCAAGTTTTAGCACGCACTACTGCAGGATGTTGCTAATGCGACACTACGATCAGAGACCCTTCGATGAGACTGTGTGTGATGGAATAATCGCAAGCGGTGGTGTAAAAAGACCATCAAAGAGGTGCAAAACGTTTGCGGTGATGAATGCATCAAACATGGTTCAGATTTTAGTTGCGTGTGTGATGTAGGGCATACGATTTAGTTCAATTAACTATTTGCGATGAGGAGGAACAAAAGAAACTGGCAACCAGATGAAGGTGTGTGCGATATACAACATATGGTTCACTCAGATGAACTGTTTGTGATTAGGCAACACAATAGAAACGGCCAACCAGATCAAGGTGTGTGCGATATACGGCATGCGTATCACTCGGATGAACTGTTTGTGTTGAGACAAGAGAACAGAAATGGTTCAATATAACAAGATGTGTGTGATACGCGACAAACATGTCTGTAATCAGAAATGTGTGCGAAGACCGATAATAACACAGACGGTTGCTGCTAATAAGACGTGTGTGTTGTGCGATGGTATTGCATACAGAACAACAACATACACACACACACACTTATACACACACACACACTTATAAGGACATGGTTGCATAACCAAACTAAACATCCACTTACATAGGTGGCTACTAAAACCATGGCATTTGCACACACCAAAGTAAACTATTACATGCATAATTACATAGGTGGCTACTACACGCATGACATTTCCACACACCAAAGTAAACTATATATTACATGCATGCTTAACTAGGATAAACAGTCATCTGATCATCATCTCCTTCTTGTGACGCTTGCTCTAGATGTGGCTCGATCCGGCCTCGTCGATCTCTGTAACAAGGCACTTTCTCATGTCAATGATCCGCCTGTGCATCTCGTAGCACGTGTACATGCTCTTGGCGGGCAACCTGAGGTGAGGTTCATCCAGTTGCCGCATCCAGGCCCCGTGCCAGGATACTGGAAGTGTTATATTGGCATCCTGCTTCATATTTTCGTAGTACGGATCGATGATGGCCGAGGCGAGTTTAACTAGGGAGTCCCTCTTCGTGCTGCCCCAGACCCTGTAGTGCTCATGGATTTCTACAAGGTTCTGGCAGGCCAAGCCCGTAACCCTGAGCGCTTTTACATCGTCGGGGTTTCCACCGTGGCGAACTTGTAGTCGGTGCTATTGACAAACCTGTTGAAACGGTCGCAAGGCTCTGTGGCCATGCAGTAGTGGTAGATGAGGACATGATGGCGCACGCAAAACTGGGCGACGACAACCTTCTGATTTATGTCGGGACTACCAGTGGTGTATTGGAGGTCGATGCCGACCACCTTGTACTTGTCTCGAGCAACCAACTGCTCAACGCTGTTGATGTAGTCGTCCACCACGGCCGGGTCAGTGGTGTACACCACCGAGAGATCCATCTCCCTCGCATGGGTCTCCACTTTATGCTCGTCGAGTAGACTAAGGCATAGCCTAGTGCTGGGAAGGGGCTGATGCCTTCCCACCCACCCAAGTTCAAGGCATGGTACTTGTTATTTGGGTTTGTTACACCAATTATACTGTAGGGGGTTCCTGATGCGGAGCATCCCAAGATCATCCCCACGGACCTACCTACGTCTCCCACGACACCACTTGGACCAATGACAAGGGCACGTTCAAAGGCAATCAAAGATAAGGTGAACTCGCTCCTCTCCAAACTACCACTTTCTATACATGAGATATGGCTACTACTTCAAGCAGAAACACTATGCGTGATCAGGTACTTGGAGGAGAGACATGGAGCAGCTATACCCATCGGACAAGACGACGAGGGCCCCAATCGCCAAGGTCATGAAGAAGGAAGGCTAACGAAGCTATAGCTACCGGACGACCGGTCGGGACCGGACGTCTAGAGCCTGAAGCCTCGGCCGAGCCCCAGTGAGCGGACGCCCGGCCCGGACCTGACGATCGGTGTCAAAGCACCTGAGCCAAAATTAGCGGAAGTCCGGAGTGACCGGACGTCCGGCGTCGCCTTCACAGAACAGAAATAGCGGAAGGCCGGTGACCACCGGACGTCCGGCCGCCCCTGAGCCACCGGACGACCGCTACATACCGGACGTTCGGTACCTGTCTGCGCACAGGATTCGGGCCCGAGGCCCATGTACCCCCTCACTTCGTCCCCATTTGCACTAAGACTATAAATAGACCTCCTACTCCTCCTAGCTAGGGTTAGCAAAGTAGTAACTCATTAGAGATAGAGCTTTGCTCATCCATTACGGATCTACTCCATGAGAGAGACCGCGGCCCCTCTTCGAAGAAGATCCCCTTGGACTCAAGACCCCCTTTTGGGTGGCCCCATCAAGACCTCCTTTGGAGAAGAACCGGTCACCCTGTATCGTCCCTTGTTGATCGTGGATCATGTATCTCTCTTTGTGTTCATGGATCTAGCGCATGTGTGATCGTACTTGTTGGTTTGAGTGTTTCTCTTGTGTTCCCATTTGTGATTTCCCCTCATGTTTCCCCTCGTGTTCTTCGCGGGATCCGCTCCTTTCGTGAAAGATCGGCCATCTAGGGTTCCACCCTACATCATCTTGGTATCTAGGGCCACGTTGATCACGATTTCGGAGCCTCCCCGTTGTGTTTCTAGCCTTGTTTTTGTTGATTTTATCCCTAATTCGAAAATTCCCCACAAAAATAGCCCATTTTTTTGATTTGTTGGTGTGATGAAATTTTGTTGGATTTGATCCGTGGATTTAATTTTCCTTGAGTGGATCTAGCTTTTCCCCATCGTCCCCACCTTTTCCATCCACAAATCGCCTGGATTCGAGGGATTTCGATCTCTCCACCACGAACCCTAGCTGTTCTACCCGTGCCCGAATTTTCGCCCAGGCACCGGACGTCCGTCAGCTACCGGACGACCGGCGACCGGACGATCGCAACCACCTGACGTCCGTCCAACCTTGACGAAACTGAATCCCCCCCCCCCCCCGAAAATTGCAGCCACCGCCCCACTTCCGCATACACATCCCCATACCTCCACCACTTTCCGCAACCACCATTGCTTACCCGTTTCACACTCCAATACGTTTTGCAACTTTGTGCTTTGAGAATTTGAGTCGCGGTTCCGTGTCCTATTGTGTTTTGGCTATTTAGGTACGGTTCGACATCAACATCACCACCGCTCATCTTCGCCATAGACGCGTCATCAAGAACGACCTTCTCGGTAACCTCATCTTGCTTTCGTGACACCCTCAACCGTAAGCAAGGACGGTAAATTCGATGACATCTTTGTCCACTCCTTGCCATTACATTGATAACCATCATAGCCCAATTTTGCATCGCTTACCCATCGAGACTAGCCTTTGAGTATTGCTGGCAACGTGACTTGTGCACATTAGTGATCATACTTCCCATAGCATACATATCATTGGTGCATATCATCTGTTGTGTCACAAAGTGTCATCACATATTCAATTGCTATCTTGGTTCGTCAAGCATTGCATGAGAAAAGAGCTCAAACACAAAGAGCCAAACAAGCTTTTAAGCAAAAGGGAAAGATAAGCAAAGAGCTTTTAAGCAAGACCCATAGCATCATACAACATTAAGATTGTCATAATAGATCATCTTGGATCATATCATCGGAATACCATACATAGAGCATACTTGGGATAGAAGTCATTGCATTTTTGCTTAGTAGGTTGTGCACAAGTCTTCGTATCCGCCTATTGTGCAATCGTGCTAGCGTCTCTCTAGTGTTGTGCAACAAGAGCATTTTCGTGGATCCCACATTTTGGCTCATCCTTGGTTGCACGACCCCATTCATCTCTTTGTGTGTGTGTTTCCGTGTACCTCATTTTGCTTGGTCTACTTGTTGCATTGCAAACTTGTGAATCTTTTCCAACATTATTGAAGCTCACTAACAATTGAATCAAATTTTGTTCCACCATCCTAACCGAGCTCCACCATAAGCTTTTACTTGTGTAGGTGTGAGAAACCGACAAGAATTGGTACCAATTGTGCTATTTCCTTGTTCCTCATTGGAGTGATCTTTGATCCACTTTCAACATCGGTCAAGGTACATTTGGTATACGTTCTTCTCTTTCTACCACTCACATATTTCCCTTGGAATGATGGATAGGCCAAGTACTTCTACCAACCCACTCCTCATCGGGCAAGACGATGACATGAACTCCTACGTCACAAAAATCCACCTCTTTGGTGCACGACGTGCTTTGCATCAAGAGCAACAAGCAATGAGTGAACGCATCGACGACCTCGCCACCGACTTGCGACTCTTCAAGCAACGCACAAGAGATTACTTCGACCACAAGCTCGACGACCACAATCAAGAGAATGACACAAGAATGGACGAGATTCATGCTTTGTTGCTCAACCATTCTTCTTCCACTTCGTATTCATCAAGACGGAGCCACTCAAGTTGACACTCTAACTACACCATCTCTGGCTCAAGTACACCGACATCGAACACTCTTCATCGTGCCGCGTGTCAAGATCGTCAAGCCAACCGCCACCCTCTACACGACAACAACTCTCAAGGACAACGCCATCGTCAAAACCAAGCTACCTTTGCGCAAGCACGAGAATGGCAATGACAACGACAACACAAAGAGGAAGAGCGAGTGCGTCTACACCAAGAAGCACAAAATGCCGAGGCACAACGTCAAGAGCAACAATTGCGAGAAGCTCAAGCACTTGAGGCGTAACGTCCCCTCTAAGAATCAAGTCGAGCCTTAGCCAACCGAGACCGACAAGCTCGTGAACATAAAGAAGCGCTTCGCGAAGAAGTTCCTGAACGAATATATCAAGCTCGCGTGCAATGTCAAGCTCGACAAGTTCCTCCACAAGCTCGCCAAGAACATCAAGTTCAACAAGAGCAAGAAGACAATGGAAATCCTCCACTGCAAGATGAAGTTGTGAGAGATGACCCTCCTCGTCAAGGACATCATCATCCCCGACCCGAACACAATGAAGAGCAACGCTGCGGCAAGCTAAAGTTCACCATGCCCAAGTTCAATGGAAGCAATGATCCCGAAGAGCACCTTTCATGGGCATTAAAGTTTGACAAAATCTTCCGTTTGCACAACTATGAAGAAGAGAAGAAGATCGCGATGGCATCCCTTGAGTTCCAAGACTGATAGAGGCTAAGGTGTCCCGATGTTTCGATGAGATGGTGGCTATCGTTTTCTGTGGGAGTCGACCTTGACGATCCGACTACGAACGTGCGAGACGTCGCGCCTTAGTAATCGCTAAACCAACTTCCGAGGGTTATTGACCACGCCGGAGCACGATCAACCTGACCACGAGGGTCTGTTTCCTGCGAGCAAACGAAGAACAAGCAAGAAACTGAGATTGCAATCGGGATATTGCGAATATAAGATGAAAGCTTTATAGATCAAGGTGGGGTTCTGTGACGTCTTGGTCTGGTCGTTGGACACAAACGACGCCCTAAGGGCTGTATATATGGAGGAAGAGGGGGGAATTTCGTGGCCCTTGAGGGTGGGGTCCGAAACCAACCCTAACTCTTGTTTCCCCACACATACGGACTCTAAAAACAGCCTATACTTAAGTATTTCGAAATTACATGGGCCTGGCCCATTAATAAGGTGACGCAGCACCTAGAATAGCCTTTGGACGAATATTATGAAGTGGCATCTTTTATATTTCGTCCAAGGCTTCATGCACTCCTTATGGCGGCTTCAAAGTCCTGAAATCATCACTTGTAACTCCGTTCTTGATCCCCTTGCGCATGCCATCAACTCCATGCGTGTTCTTGCTCCAATGTTCATCCTTCTCCAAGCTAGGCCCTTCATTTGTAAGCAAAACAAATGTATCCAATTTAGGCAGCATCATAATCTCGTGAACATTAGAATCATTACCAAGAAACGAAAATACCTGGTAATTTAATTGGCGTGCGCGAGCTCTAGTAATTGGTCCAGTATATGTAACAGTAGGGGCTGTGGGTGTAACAATGGTATTGATGTCCTCATCATCCTCCCCTTCTTGAAATGAAGTCGTCCTCGACGGAAGCGCATCTTCCTCACCCAAATAAGGCTTCAAATCTGCAATGCTAAAAGTGGGACTAACCCCAAAATCTACAGGTAGCTCAAGTTTATATGCATTATCATTTATTTTCTCTAACACCTTAAAAGGACCATCAGCACGTGGCATTAGCTTTGATTTGCGCAGATTAGGAAATCTATCTTTACGCAAATGTAACCAAACAAGATCTCCAGGCGCAAACACAACATGTTTTCTACCCTTATCTCCAGCAAGTTTATATTTAGCATTCATACGCTCAATGTTTTCCTTAGTTAACTCATGCATTTTTAAAATCAATTCAGAACGTTCTTTAGCATCAAAATTAACCTTCTCTGAAGATGGAAGAGGCAACAAATCAATAGGTGCACGAGGTAGGAAACCATACACAATTTCAAAAGGCCACATCTTAGTAGTAGAATGCAATGAGCGATTATAAGCAAATTCAATATGAGGCAAGCATTCTTCCCACATTTTCTTGTTATTCTTGAAAACAGCCCTAAGCATAGTAGACAATGTTCTATTGACTACTTCAGTTTGTCCATCAGTTTGGGGGTGACAAGTAGTACTAAAAAGCAGCTTAGTCCCCAACTTAGCCCATAAACATCTCCAAAAGTGGCTAAGAAATTTAGTATCACGATCTGAAACAATAGTATTTGGCACACCATGCAAGCGAATAATTTCACGAAAGAACAAATCAGCAACATTAACAGCATCATCACTTTTATGACATGGTATAAAGTGTGCCATTTTCGAGAACCTATCCATGACAACAAATATGCTATCCCTCCCCTTCTTTGTTCGAGGTAAACCTAAAACAAAGTCCATAGATATATCCTCCCAAGGAACACTAGGTACAGGCAAAGGCATATATAAACCATGAGGATTGAGTCGTGACTTAGCTCTTTGACATGTAGTGCAGCGAGCAACAAAACGCTCAACATCCCGTCTCATCTTTGGCCAAAAGAAATGTGTAGCAAGTATATCCTCCGTCTTCTTGACGCCAAAGTGTCCCATTAATCCTCCTCCATGCGCCTCCTGCAACAACAAAAGACGAACGGAGCTAGCTGGAATGCATAGCTTGTTAGCATGAAACACAAATCCATCGTTAAGAACGAACTTGTTCCAAGTTCTCCCTTCCTTACAATTCTGCAATACATCTTTAAATTCAGCATCATGAACATATTGATCTTTGATGGTCTCCAAACCAAATATTTTAAAGTCAAGTTGTGAAAGCATAGTATAACGACGAGACAAGGCATCAGCAATAACATTTTCTTTACCCTTCTTGTGTTTAATGACATAAGGGAAAGTCTCAATGAATTCAACCCATTTAGCATGTCTACGGTTCAGTTTTGCTTGACTTTTAATGTGTTTCAAAGATTCATGATCAGAATGTATAACAAATTCCTTGGGCCATAAATAATGTTGCCATGTTTCTAAGGTACGAACAAGAGCATATAATTCTTTATCATAAGTAGAATAGTTCAGACTAGGCCCACTCAATTTTTCAGAAAAGTATGCAACAGGTTTTCCATCTTGTAATAACACACCTCCTAATCCAATTCCACTAGCATCACATTCAAGCTCAAAAGTCTTATTGAAATTAGGAAGTTGGAGTAAAGGAGCATGTGTCAACTTATCTTTCAAAACCGTGAAGGCTTCTTCCTGTGCGGTACCCCAAACAAAAGGCACATCCTTCTTTGTAAGCTCGTTGAGAGGTGCAGCAATGGTGCTGAAATCTCTCACAAAACGCCTATAGAAACCAGCGAGGCCAAGGAAACTCCTCACTTGTGTGACCGTTTTGGGCTGCGGCCAACTCTCAATAGCTTCAATCTTGGCTTTATCAACTTCAATTCCCTGTGGAGTAACAACATAGCCAAGAAAAGATACTCGGTCGGTGCAAAAGGTGCACTTTCCAAGGTTTCCAAACAAACGTGCATCACGTAGAGCAATAAAAACAGCACGTAAATGTTCCAAATGTTCCTCCAAAGCTTTGCTATAAATCAATATGTCATCAAAGTAAACTACCACAAATCGTCCAATGAAAGCACGTAAAACTTCGTTCATTAACCTCATGAAAGTACTAGGTGCATTAGTTAACCCAAAAGGCATGACTAACCACTCATATAATCCAAACTTAGTTTTAAATGCTGTTTTCCATTCATCACCCAATTTCATACGAATTTGATGGTATCCACTACGCAAATCAACTTTGGAGAATATTGTAGAGCCACTCAATTCATCAAGCATATCATCTAGCCTAGGAATAGGATGACGATAACGAATAGTAATATTATTAATGCCTCTACAATCAACGCACATACGCGACGTACCATCCTTTTTCGGCACTAAAATGATCGGAACAGCACAAGGACTAAGGGATTCGCGTATATAACCTTTGTCGAGCAGTTCTTGTACTTGACGCATAATCTCCTTCGTCTCCTCTGGATTGGTACGGTATGGTGCACGGTTGGGTAGCGAAGCACCGGGAATTAAGTCAATTTGATGCTCAATCCCTCGAATAGGTGGTAATCCTGGTGGCACGTCTTGTGGAAAGACGTCAGCGAACTCCTGCAAAATGTTAGTGACAGCAGGGGGCAAAGAGGAAGGCACGTCCTCGAATGAAAATAATGCCTCTTTGCACACAAAAGCATAGCAAACAGATTTGCTGAAATCTAGCTCATCAATATCAGATTTGGTGGCAAGTAAACATGCACTTTTCAATTTAATTTCAGAAACAACAGTAGATGGTTTATTATTAGGCTTCATTTGGTGCTCAAATTCTTTTGCCACAATCTAATTTTCACTCTTATTTGTCTCCTGTTTTGCTTTATTAGCTCTATTAATATCATCTTTCAAAATGGACTCAGGAGTCATAGGAAGCAAAGTAATATTTTTATCGTTATGAACAAGAGTATACTGATTGTTTCTATCATGGTGTACAGAATTTTTATCAAATTGCCATGGTCTACCAAGTAATAAGGAACATGCTTGCATAGGTACCACATCACAATCAACATAATCAGCATATGTAGAGATACTAAAATGCACACGAACAGTACGTGTTACCTTAACCTTGCCGCTGTTGTTGAACCATTGGATGTAGTAAGGATGTGGATGTGGTCTTGTGGTGAGAGATAGCTTCTCCACCATCTCCATGCTAGCCAAGTTATTGCAGCTCCCTCCATCTATGATCACGCGAACAGAACGTTCCTTCACAACTCCCTTTGTATGGAACAAATTATGCCTCTGATTTTGCTCAGCTTGTGTAACCTGCACACTCAAAACACGTTGAGCAACTAAACATTCATACCTGTCAGCATCTTCAGGAGCCATGTATTGCGTCTCATGATCAGAATCGTCTCCACCGTGTTCGTCACGTGTAATAAGAGCCAAAGTCTCCTCATCATATTCACTAGCGGACTCATACCCACCATCCTCAGTAACAATCATCACACGCTTAGATGGGCATTCTCTCGCATAATGACCTCCACCCTTGCAACGTCGAAAAATAATATCATGTGTTTGCCCTGTTGATGCCATGGATGAAGAAGAGCTCTTTGTAGGCCCAGAAGGTGTGCTCTTGGCAGATAGTGGTGATTGTGCCTGCTTTATTGTATCACGGTTGGAGGTGGCAGCCGACGGAGGCGCCGGTGTAGCAGAACGTGTGGAAGTAGATGATGCACGTGGTGTCCATGATGAAGGTCGACCTGTAGAAAAGTTAGTCCGCGCCAATGCCTGTCGATCCTGCACTTCACGTTCAGCTTTACAAGCAAGATGGAATAAACGAGTGATATTAGTATACTCCTTATACTCTAGAATCGTATGAATCTCTCTATTTAATCCACCCATAAAACGTGAAGCATAGCTTCATTCTCCTCAACAATACCACATCTAATCATGCCAGTTTGTAATTCCTGATAATATTCTTCTACAGAATTTTTTCCCTGTCTTAAGCGCTGCAATTTTTGAAGTAATTCACGTTGATAATATGGTGGAACCCAACGAGTACGCATAGCAGTTTTCAAAGCAGCCCAAGTAGCCGGAATAGGATATAATCTACAATGCTCAGACCACCAAACACATGCAAAACTAGTGAAAGCACAAACAGCAGCAGGAACACGTCTCTCCTCGGGATATTGTAAACATGTAAATCGTTGTTCAGTTTCTAACTCCCAAGTATGATATATATCAGGAACATATCTACCCTCAAATGGTGGAATATTCAATTTTAGTTTAGGGAGATGGTCATGATCTCGTACCTGAGGGTGAGCCCTACCATTGCCATTATTTGCATGTGGACGACCTGGTGGTTGCTGTGCTGTTGGTGGCACGTAGTTCTGATTTTGATCAACCTCATCCTCATAATCTCCCACATAAGAATCCTCCTCCACATCAGCAGTAGGAGCCACAGAAGTATCAACAGCACCACCAGCAGTTTGGCCCGACTGAAGAGGGACACGGCTCGCTCGGCGGAGGGCTGTTTCCCGACGTGGAGGTAGTCGGTGTTGTTGCTGTTGTTGCAGAGGTGCGGCAGGAGCAACCGGTGGTGGTGGTGGAAAACGCGAAAGCAATTCAGCAAACTTGTTATCGAGCTTTGTTTCAAATGTCTTCTCCATGCCATCTATCTTCTCCATGGCCTCTTCAAATCTGTTTATCACATCTTGCACCTGTCCATTCATGATTTGCTGAAACGTATCATGAAGCTCCTTGTTCGTCAAGTTCTCCCAGTCAGTCTCGTCAGCTTGTGATCCTGGCATGGTTAGCAGCAATAGAAACACACAAGAATATGATCCTACAGACTACTAACAAGTGGTGGTGTTGGCGGGTGTCACAAATGCGTCAAGCAAATCTCAAATTCTTACCAGTTCTTACCCAGCAGCAGGCGGTGATCGGCAACCGTTGTAGTCAAAAACTCTCAAAAGCTTGGATAGAGTGATTGCCAGGGAGAGTCAAACGCACGACGTAGATGTATGTGGAGCTGGGAAGGCTTATAGTATGGTAGCAAAAAGGGTCAGCAATAATCAATTCAGAGATGCAAAGTTGAATAAACGCTCAACGACGGTACTGTGCTGGTCCTAGGCTAGACCGTGCTAGAGACGCGAGCCTAGAACACTAACAAAATCACGGCGCTGCACGTAAATAAGGGAAAAGCACACTCTGGAACTTTTTTTCGCTCTTTTTTTTGCGCTCCTTTTTTTGCGCCTCTTTTTTTTTGCAAAAAAATCACTATAATGGCGAGTGTCTCAAAACTCTTCCCTCGTCAAACTGATAGGATGGGCACGAAAAAAAAATTCACTTTTTTTTCGGAAATCAGGGCAACGACGACGAAAAAGTGCGACAAAAAATCACTATGATGGCACGTGGCTCAAAAGACTCAGAAAAGCCTAAAAATAGGATAGGGAAAAAAAATTTGCCCGTGAAAATTTTGGCCTAAAAACTGCCCGGGGGTCTCCAGACTCTTTTTTTTTTTCGAGACCTACGCAGGCAAGGAAACACGACTCGGAATTTAGATTGATCTCAAGAACAAACCTAATATGAGAAGAACTCGGATTGGTGGTGGATATATGGTTGTGGTATATGGCAGCGGTGGTGGTATATGGTAGCGGTGGTGGTATATGGATAGAGATTGGTGGTGGTATATGGATACGGATTGGTAGTGGTATATGGATATGGATTCAGAGCGGTGGCGGATAAGCAAAAGTGGTAGATGGGCGATGATGATGGTGCGGCGGCGGCGTGACAACTTATGACCAGAACTCGAAACTCTAAAAGACTAGACTCTAAGACCAGCAACTTGACACGACGATGCAACCGCAAATTCAACAAAGCAAAAACCCTAAAAAGATTATGCAAAGGCTCAGATTGGTTCGGATATGATGAACTAACCCTAATTTTTTTGTGTGGCTTTTTTTTCGTGGACTGTAGGTATGAAGAACAGACTCGATCTAATCTACGAAAAACTGTAAAAATCTCACCGAGCAACCTGGAAATCTGATACCATTTGATAGAGGCTAAGGTGTCCCGATGTTTCGATGAGATGGTGGCTATCGTTTTCTGTGGGAGTCGACCTTGACGATCCGACTACGAACGTGTCGCGCCTTAGTAATCGCTAAACCAACTTCCGAGGGTTATTGACCACGCCGGAGCACGATCAACCTGACCACGAGGGTCTGTTTCCTGCGAGCAAACGAAGAACAAGCAAGAAACTGAGATTGCAATCGGGATATTGCGAATATAAGATGAAAGCTTTATTGATCAAGGTGGGGTTCTGTGACGTCTTGGTCTGGTCGTTGGACACAAACGAAGTACGCGAAGTTGCAGCTATGGCGAACTTTTAATCTAAACAAAACCCAAAGTCTAAACGACGCCCTAAGGGCTGTATATATGGAGGAAGAGGGGGGGAATTTCGTGGCCCTTGAGGGTGGGGTCCGAAACCAACCCTAACTCTTGTTTCCCCACACATACGGACTCTAAAAATAGCCTATACTTAAGTATTTCGAAATTACATGGGCCTGGCCCATTAATAAGGTGACGCAGCACCTAGAATAGCCTATGGACGAATATTATGAAGTGGCATCTTGTATATTTCGTCCAAGGCTTCATGCACTCCTTATGGCGGCTTCAAAGTCCTGAAATCATCACTTGTAACTCCGTTCTTGATCCCCTTGCGCATGCCATCAACTCCATGCGTGTTCTTGCTCCAATGTTCATCCTTCTCCAAGCTAGGCCCTTCATTTGTAAGCAAAACAAATGTATCCAATTTAGGCAGCATCGTAATCTCATGAACATTAGAATCATTACCAAGAAACGAAAGTACCTGGTAATTTAATTGGCGTGCGCGAGCTTTAGTAATTGGTCCAGTATATGTAACAGTAGGGGCTGTGGGTGTAACAATGGTATTGATGTCCTCATCAAAGACCATGTCCTCATTTGGTAGGAACAAGTCATTGAGCGCCGGGAGGCAAAAGGTGAACCACCCATCACTACTTGGGCGCAAATGAAGGATGTCATGAGAGCACGCTTCGTGCCTACCTACTACAACCGCGACCTTTTCAAGAAACTCCAACTCCTCAAGCAAGGAACCAAGAGCGTTGAAGAGTACTACAAGGAAATGGAGATTGCAATGATACGAGCCAATGTCACGGAAGATGATGAGCAAACTATGGCACGTTTCTTGAATGGAATCCATCACCCTATCAAGAAGATCGCCGACTTCCAACCATACTCGAACCTCATCGAGCTAGTGCATCAAGCTACCAAAGCGAAAAGTCGCCAAGTTCTCATCCAATTCACATGGCTTCTCCAACACCCAAGCTTCAACGACTCCAACAGCGTCAACATCAACAAAGAATTCTACAAGCAACGTCGACAAGTCGAGTTACAAGAAATCTTCGACAACCCCAAGTCATCCTCCTACAATGAGCAACTTCAAGCTGAGAGCTTCATCATCATCTACCCCAACCGATGAGACCGTCAAGACAAGTTCCTTCAAATGCTTCACGTGCGGAGGCCGAGGCCACAAATCCTTTGAGTGTACCAACAAGCGAACCATGATCCTCAATGACGATGGTACATATGACTCCATGAGTGAAGGAGAAACGGAAGCACTTGAGCAAGTCTCCATGCATCGGCAAGTGAACGATGAAGAGGAACAAGTATTTTGTGATCAAGATTCAAGTCCCGCTCTTGTTGTCTCCAAGGTCTTGAACCTTCAACATCACCAAGAAGAAGACCAAAGATGCCACGTCTTTCATACCAAGGCCGGCATCAATGGAAGGTCCCTCAAGGTCATCATCGATGGAGGGAGTTGTCATAACTTAGCAAGTGAAGAACTTTGCTCCAAGCTCCAATTGCCCAAGACGAAGCACCCACATCCCTACAAAGTTCAATGGCTAAGCGACTCTGGCACTATTCAAGTCGAGCATAGAGTGCAAGTCTCCTTCAAAATCGGAGCTTACGAAGACACTTTGGAGTGTGATATCGTTCCAATGACTGTTTCCATCTTCTTCTTAGTCGACCATGGCAATTTGATAGAGGCGTCATCCACAACGGCCGAACGAACCACTATATCTTCAAGATGGAAGGAAAGGAGTACGTACTTTGCCCTATGTTTCCAAGCCAAGTGATCACCGACAAGCAAGCCACCCATCATGGAGCGAACAGTGAGAGAGCGAACCACCAAAAAGAGAGTGAGCGCCACAAGCCCAAATTAAGTGCCTCCACGATGAGCGAAAAGAAGAACTTAGTTCTATTTGCCACCAAAAGTGAGATAAGAGAAGTGTGTGAGAACCCATCTAGTGTCATGCACTATGTCCTTTTGTGCAAGGACAACGCACCACAAGCTAACACCTCTCACACTCTACCTTTAGTGTTGTCTTCTCTTTTGCAGGAATTCCAAGATGTTTTCCCCGACGAGCTATCTCCGGGACTTCCTCCACTACGAGGCATTGAGCACCGCATCGACCTCGTCCCCGGAGCACCACTTCTGAACAAATCTCCCTACCGCGTCAACCCTGAAGAAACCAAAGAAATACAAAGGCGAGTAAAACATCTCATAGACCATGGACATGTGCGTGAAAGTTTGAGTCCGTGTGTCGTTCCGTAAGTGGTCTTGGTCTGGTCGTTGGACACAAACGAAGTACACGAAGTTGCAATGGCTAACTTTTAACTAAACAAATCCCCAGGAAAAAGCTACTAGATGGATCTACTTATATAGGAGCAAGGGGTGGCGGCCAAGGAGGTGGGAGGATGTCCCAAGGCAGCCTAAAACTAACCCTAGGTCGTACAAGGCTCATAGGCCCAAGTGGAGATGATGCAACACCTTTGGGCTTGTAGTTTGACTCGGATTCTGCTGCAATGTCAGATTGTTTCGTCCGTAACTCAACGCTCCGGACGAATTTGAAGGTGAATCCAATTGGGTTGGAAAGAGCACGCAATCTAGTTTCCAACAAAAAAGAATCACCCAATTCGGAGTCCGTATGAAAAAGTTGTTGGCGTTTTGAGTCAGGTATGTCTGTGCAGTCCGAATCTGAATCCAGAACGTGAGAGACTTGGACTCTATCTTCTCTTGGCCCAAAAGTGACGTGAGAGGACTTTTTGAACACAACCTAAACTTCTCCTTTTCCCTTATCTTCATATGTGGACTGTACAAATGTCCCATACACCTGCAATTAGACAAAACACAAAAGTGTGTGAAGTATTTTTGTTCTGGATAACATAAATAGATTATTGAATAGTTTGCATTAGAAATCACCTGACAAATATGCATGTATGCAATATTTTTGGTCGTATCCAAGGTAGTCATGTCCTCATCATCCTCCCCTTTTTGAAAACAAAGCCATCCTCGGCGTTGCTTAATCTGAAATGTGGCTAACAAAAGAGACAAGGTGTACATGTTGTATATGTATATGTCATCCAGTTTAACTTCCTTTGATTTTTGCACGTATGACACATGTATACATGAGTAACTTCCATAGTTCATAAAAACTAACGCCAAAAAATTATCACAAGAAGTAGAAGGCATGAAAATATTAGAACTCAGTTTGCACATATAAGTGAAGCTCTTATTCATTACAAAAGATTCGCAATGTTCATCATTAAACCATCCCAACTTTGGTGAATAAACCTTACTTGCATCAAATTTACATGCTACAACATGCTTAAATAAGCAAACATGCAATAAGTCATTGGACACAGAATCATCACCAAGATTGGAGGCCATATCAAAATGATTAAACATTAGTTCTTTTGCATCAACAGTTAATTCAATGGGTGCACTAAAAATTGTTGATATTTCAGTTGTTTGATCACATGACGCATTCATGACAGTAACAAGATTCTCTAAAATAGGTGGTGTGCTCAAATCAACAGGTAACTCAGTACATGACGCATTCAAGTTAACTAGGCATGCATCATTCTCATGTGAAGTTATATCATCAATACCTTTACTGTTACCTTGTGGCAAAGATGTAGCTGATGTAGGCACGGACGTTGACAATGTACCATACCATTGAGATGATGCCGCGGTCATAATCCGAGGTGCAATGATGGAGGAACCCACCGGCGGTGGTGAGCATGAACTGGAATAGTAGTTGTTGTAGTCACCTAATGCATCCTTCTGTATCTGTCTCTCAAAGGTATAGGCACGGACATACATACCAGTAATGCAACGAGGAATATACTGAAATCTTGCCTGAATATTATGGTTCAAACCACCAAAAAATCTATTCATTGTATCATTCTCAGATTCTTCTATGTCACAATGATGCATATAAGATTTGAACTCTTGGTAGTAAGCATGAACAGTGTTGTTGCCTTGTTTAAATTGTTCAAATTTGCGAAGCAATTCACGACGATAATAAGGAGGGAAAAATTGTTGTCTCATTACAGCTTTCAAAACTTTTCAAGTTGTGGGTTGGTTATCAATGTTTTTCTTACAATGTACACTCCACCAAACAGAAGCAAAATCAGTAAATGCTCTACTGGCTGCTCGCACTCGCTCAAGTTCAGAAAAGTCATGGTGACTAAAAACTTGTTCTACTTCAAGCTCCCAAGCTAGATAAGTAGTAGGATTAAATCTACCCTCAAATGACGGTAAAAAAATAACCTGACCATGTGCTTGTGTGTGTTGTCCCAACTCTCGTGATGGTGAAGATGTGTCCGTCGTCCAAGAACTTCTATCTTCGGAACCTGTCATGATTAGTAGAAACAAGAAACAAAATTCAAGAATAATGTTCCTATGAACTACCAGGGTGTGGTGGTAAAGCGCTCACAATAAAGCAAATATCAATATCTTACAAGTTCTTACCAAGCAGCAGGTGGTGACAGGCAACCAGCGGTGTCAAATAACTCTGAAGATTGTGTAAAGCGATTGCCAGGGGAATGTACGTATACACGGTGTAGAAAATGTGGAGCTGGGTTGGCTATATATGGTAGCAAAAGATTAGCAATAATCAATTCAGAGATGCAATGTTGAATAAACGCTCAACGACGGTACTATGCTGGTCCTAGGCTAGACCGAACTAGAGACGCGAGCCTAGAACACTAATGAGGTCACGTCGTAGCACAACTAGCATCAATGAAGGATACTAAGTAGCTCTGGACAGCAAGATATAAGTGAAGATCACAACGGCAGAAAAGATAATGATGTGAAACAACAGCCAAGCAGGATATATCAACAACTTTGTCTCCAACTTTCGTCTGAAAAAATTTGTGCCGATTTTTTTGATTTTGTTTTTCAAGAATGGTATTGACTCAAGCTTTCAAACACAAAAGGAATCACTCAATTCCGAGTTGATATGAGGAGTCAAAAAAATTTGAAAACTGGCCTGAAAAACTGGAATAAGCTGTGTTCATGAACTTCGGAGGGCAAAAAGACCTATTTAAAAGCCGATTTTGAGGTGCCAAATATTGAACTATCTTCTTCAACTATTTAGATGCGGCTCGTCGCTAGCTTTCGTTTGAGTACTCACGGAGGCAAAACGGACTTCGTATGAGGAAGTTATGCCTGTTTTACTGAACAGTGCACAAAACAGATTCCAATCCGAATTCAACTACGAGATTGAGTCTAAAAAGATCCGAATTTGTTTTTTTTTCTTCTCTCTTTTTTTCCTCCCACTTTTTTTTTCTTTCTCTCCTTTTTTTCTCTGACTTTTTTCTCTTTTTTCTCTCGTTTGTTTTCTCTCTTTTTTTTCTCCCTCTTTCCAAAACAAACTAGATAAGATGCAGATTGGATCAAGCGAAGATGTGAACGATCTCAACTATTATTATGATAATGAATGGTGGGTAGCACGTGGTGGAAATTGATGGATGGGTGGTGGACAGCGGAAGAGATAATGATGCAGCGGTGGCGTGACTAATGTGAACAGAACTCGAAACTCTAAACGAACTAGACACTAAGACCAGCAACTCGACACGACGATGCAACCGATAATTCAACTATGCAAGCAATGAAAAGAAAATTGCAAAGGCTCAGACTGGCTTGGACCAAGGATGAATAGATCTAACTCTTTTTTTGTGGCTTTTTCTTGGACAATAGGTAAGAAAATAAATCTAATCTAGGAAAACTGGAAATTCTCACCGAGCAACCTGAAAACTGATACCACTTGATAGAGGCGAGGGTCCCGATCTTTTGATGAGATGATAACTATCGATTTGGTGGAGACGACTTTGACGATCCGACTACAAACCTGCACGACTTTGCGCCTTAGCAATCGCTAAACCAATCTCCCGAGGTTACTGACGATGCTGGAAGCACGATCAGCCTGACCACGAAGGTCTATTCCTGCACGCAATCGAAGAACAAGCAAGAATATGATAATGCAATCTGAATATTGCAAATATATATGAAGTATTGATAAAGGTGGGGATCCGGAAGCGGTCTTGGTCTGGTCGTTGGACACAAACGAAGTACACGAAGTTGCAATGGCTAACTTTTAACTAAACAAATCCCCAGGAAAAAGCTACTAGATGGATCTACTTATATAGGAGCAAGGGGTGGCGGCCAAGGAGGTGGGAGGACGTCCCAAGGCAGCCTAAAACTAACCCTAGGTCGTACAAGGCTCATGGGACCAAGTGGAGATGATGCAACACCTTTGGGCTTGTAGTTTGACTCGGATTCTGCTGCAACGTCAGATTGTTTCGTCCGTAACTCAACTCTCCGGACGAATTTGAAGGTGAATCCAATTGGGTTGGAAAGAGCACGCAATCTAGTTTCCAACAAAAAAAGAATCACCCAATTCGGAGTCCGTATGAAAAAGTTGTTGGCGTTTTGAGTCAGGTATGTCTGTGCAGTCCGAATCTGAATCCAGAACGTGAGAGACTTGGACTCTATCTTCTCTTGGCCCAAAAGTGACGTGAGAGGACTTTTTGAACACAACCTAAACTTCTCCTTTTCCCTTATCTTCATATGTGGATTGTACAAATGTCCCATACACATGCAATTAGACAAAACACAAAAGTGTGTGAAGTATTTTTGTTCTGGATAACATAAATAGATTATTGAATAGTTTGCATTAGAAATCACCTGACAAATATGCATGTATGCAATATTTTTGGTCGTATCCAAGGTAGTCATGTCCTCATCACTATAGGTATCCCATTCCACGCCTTGATGATATGCTTGATGAACTTAGTGGTGCCACTATCTTTTCCAAAAGTGATCTTAAAAGTGGTTACTATCAAATTCGCATACAAGAGGGTGATGAATAGAAAACCGCTTTCAAAACAAAGTTTGGTTTGTATGAGTGGTTAGTCATGCCTATGGGTTTATGGGAACCACCGGGTACTTTCTTGCGTCTTATGAATTATGTGTTTCGCCCATACATTGGTGAGTTCGTTGTGGTCTACTTCGATGATATCCTTGTTTATGGAAAACCTCTCAAAGATCATGTCACCCATGTTCGAACCATTTTGCAAACTATTCGAAAAGAGCGTCTCCATGCTAATATGGAAAAATGCCCTTTTGGTGTTGATAAGCTCGTTTTCTTGGGTTTTGTTGTTTCCTCTAAGGGTGTTCATGTTGATGACTCCAAGATCAATGCTATTAAAACTTGTCCACAACCAACCAACTTGCATCAAGTGCGTAGCTTCCTTGGTTTAGCCAGTTTCTACCGTAGATTTGTGAAGAACTTTAGCACCGTTGCTTCACCTTTGCATGCTTTTAGCAAGAAAAATGCACCTTTTGTTTGGGGACCATCCCAAGATACCGCTTTCAATGAGCTTAAGAATTTTCTTAGTCATGCTCCTGTGCTTGCTTTACCCAATTTTGACAAACCCTTTGAGATTCATTGCGACTCTAGTGGTAATGGCATAGGAGGTGTGTTAACGCAAGAGAAGCGCCCCATAGCTTAGATTAGTGAGAAACTTTCCAGAGCGCAACTCAAATACCCCATCTATGACAAAGAGTTATATGCTTCAGTGCGAGTTTTGCATGAATGGGAGCATTACCTTCGCCCTCATGAATTTGTCATTCATACCGATCATGAAACACTTAAATACCTTAAGGGTCAAACAAAATTGAACAATCGTCATGCTAAGTGGAGTGAATTCATTGAGTCATTTCCTTATATCATCAAGTACATAAAAGGTAAGGAAAATGTAGTGGTGGACGCTCTTTCCCGCATATGCATGCTTGTTACTCAACTTGAATTGGATTCATTGGCTTTGAGCACATAAAAGACTTGTATGAGCATGATCCTACTTTTGCTATTCCTTATGCCAAATGTTTGACGCATACATCTTGGGAACGCTATTACATCAAAGATGGATATCTTATGAGAGCTAACCAACTTTGCATCCGTGAGTCTTCTCTTCGTTTGTTGCTTTTGTCGGAATCTCATGGAGGAGGACTAATGGGACATTTTGGATGCGACAAGACATTCACTACGCTCTCCAAGAACTACTATTGGCCCAAGATGTTCCGCGACGTCAACCGCTTCACCAACCGATGCTCTACATGTCGCAAAGCTAAGTCTAAAGCTCAATCCCATGGCCTTTATATGCCTCTCCCAATTCCATATCAACCATGGGAAGATATTAGCATGGATTTTGTACTTGGATTGCCTAGAGCTATAAATGGAAAGGATTCGGTATTTGTTGTTGTGGACCGATTCTCTAAGATGGCACATTTCATTCCTTGCAACAAGATAGACGATGCTTCACATGTTGCCAATCTCTTTTGTAGGGAAATATTGCGTCTACATGGAGTGCTAAAGACGATAGTCTCGGACCGCGATGTCAAGTTCCTAAGCTACTTTTGGAAGAACCTATGCGCCAAGCTCGGAATCAAGCTACTCTTCTTCACGGTGTACCATCTACAAACCAACGGCCAAACGGAGGTGAACAACCGCACACTCTCTGCTCTACTTCGCGTGCTAATCAAGTAGAACATCAAGGAGTGGGAGGAGTGTCTACCTATCACCGAGTTCGCCTACAACCGGGCAAGACACTCAACTACCGGCTAGTCCCCTTTCGAGGTCGTCTATGGATTCAGCCCATTGTCACCATTGGACATTCTTCCTCTACCACTACAAGAGTGCATCAATATGGATGCCAGTGCACGTGTGAACCATCTCAAGAAGGTGCATGAAGATACAAGGCACACCATCGAGCGCCAAGTACAATGACTTGCGACCAAGCTCAACATCAACAAGCAACCCATGGTATTCAACATTGGTGATCTTGTGTGGCTACACCTTCGCAAGGACCGTTTCCCCACCAAACGCAAGTCCAAACTCCTACCAAGAGCGGATGGACCCTTCAAGGTGCTTGCACGCTACAACAACAACGCTTACAAGATCGACCTCCCACGCGACATGTACAACGTGAGCGACATCTTCAATGTCAAGGATCTCTCGCCCTACCATGGTGATGAAGAATTTGATCTGCGGTCGAATCTTTCCCAAGGGAGGGGAGATGATGCGGAGCATCCCAAGATCATCCCCATGGACCTACCTACGTCTCCCATGACACCACTTGGACCAATGACAAGGGCACGAGCAAAGGCTATCAAAGATAAGGTGAACTCGCTCCTCCCTGAACTGCCACTTTCTATACATGAGACATGGCTACTACATCAAGCGAAAACACTATGCATGATCAGGTACTTGGAGGAGAGCTACGGAGCAGCTACACCCATCGGACAAGGCGACGAGGACCCCAAGCGCCAAGGTCATGAGCAAGGAAGGCCAACCAAGCTACAACCACCGGACGACCGGTCGGGACCGGACATCTGGAGCCTGAAGCCTCAGCCGAGCCCCAGCGAGCGGACGTCCGGCCTGGACCGGACGACCGGTGTCACAGCACCCGAGCCAAAATTAGCGGAAGTCCGAAGTGACCGGACGTCCAGCGTCGCCTTCACGGAACAGAAATAGCGGAAGACCGGTGACCACCGGACGTCCGGCCGCCCCTGATCCACCGAACGACCGCTACATACCGGACGTCCGGTACATGTCTGCGCACAGGATTTGGGCCCGAGGCCCATGTACCCCCTCACTTCGTCCCCATTTGCACTAAGACTATAAATAGACCTCCTACTCCTCCTAGCTAGGGTTAGCAAAGTAGTAGCTCATTAGAGACAGAGCTTTGCTCATCGATTACGGATCTACTCCATGAGAGAGACCGTGGCCCCTCTTCGGAGAAGATCCCCTTGGATTCAAGACCCCCTTTTGGGTGGCCCCATCAAGACCTCCTTTGGAGAAGAACTGGTCACCGTGTATCGTCCCTTGTTGATCGTGGATCATGTATCTCCCTTTATGTTCATGGATCTAGCACATGTGTGATCATAATTGTTGGTTTGAATGTTTCTCTTGTGTTCCCCTTTGTGATTTCCTGTCGGGACCCCAATTCCAAGTCACATCGATCTAGCCGGTAACACCTCATATCACTTTGCGGCCTCATGCACGGTATTCCCATGGGTGTCGCCTTACCCTGGCCCGGGACCGTTTGCGCCTTTTGGCTCACGTATATGATTGTGTCGCTAGCATCCATATGACAGAGAACCCGGGCCGACATGGCTAGTCGTGAACCCAAAGCGGCACTAACCTATGGAGACAGACATACATGATTCACATCGAGCATGTCGGTCAGCAGCGTGTGAATCCGGGCTGTAGCACTGGGCTAACAGGACTCCGGGGAACCCGGGCTGTAGCAGGCTAGGCAGGACTCCGGATGTCACCGCGTGACATTTCCCCGAGGGGACAGACACAGGAACGAAGTGAAACACATGCCGGCCAGTCAAGTGTCCTGAGCAGTAGTGCTGGGCTATCAGGACTCCGGTGAACCAGGCTGTAGCGGACTACTATGGCTCAAGGAAGCACTAGACTACATTTCCCCATAAGAGAGGCTGCCAAGGAAAAACAGCTAGATTGTCGGACCCCACACATAGCAATACACGTCACACATACGCATAACATGCAAGTATGTGCTGTACAACATGGCATCACAACATAACGCAAACTCATATAGATAAAGGCCCAGAAGAGCCACATAGCATTAATACAAGAAGAGGTCTCATGACCCATCATTCAGATCATACAAGCAACGGAAGCATTACATGTCTGAGTACAGACAACTACAAAAGAAAAAGGCCGAGAAGCCTGACTATCTACAAGTCCCTCCCAAGGGTACAAGATCGTAGCTGAGGTAACAAGCTACTCGCCGAAGTTCAAGTGGTACTACTAGTGAGACAGATGTCTCACCTGCAAAACATAAATAAAGCAAACGTGAGTACAAAGGTACTCAGCAAGACATACATCAGAACCTATCTTACATGCATTTGTATCAAGAAGGTAATGTGGGGTTTAGTTGCAGCAAGCCAACTTTGACTCAGTGGCTATCCTGTTCTACGACAACGAGAAACTTCTTTGAGGTGAGGCAGCGCACACGAGTCCACTAAAGACCACAACAATGCACTACTATGGATTCATCCCCGTCTCTCTACGAGAAGGCCATCCATAGAACTCACACTTGTCTTGAGCATTTTAGAGTATCCACTTTAAGTTGTCTATGTACCACGTAAGCATCCAAGAATTCCATAACCGAGGACACGGCGATTCGAATAAATCATGAAAACCCTGCAGGGGTGTACTTCTTCACACACGCTCTCACCACTTATCACCATATACACGTCATGTATCTCGGCAACCTTCAAGCAGAAGCCTGGCGAGGGTGTCGGCCACGACCTGACTAACCACACAAGACTCTAGTCCAGGTTTATCGCCTATTCGGGTTCCATCCGTAAGGAGATCTGGCCGGGGTTTCGCTCACGGCCCCAAACGATGTGTACAGGGTTCCCGAGCCCACCATCCGGGTGCCACTCGGTACACCGGGCCACGTGTGCCTATTCTGTCCCAAGTCCACCCTGCCGGGTGCCACTCGGTAAAAAATAGCACTACCTACAAACACCAGAAACTATTTGCAACTCCTGGACAGAGATCAAGTTGGCTAATAAGTCGAGAGGGGTCGAGTTACCGGAACCCAATGTGTGGTAGTAGCTAGTCCTTGGACAACATACACAGAACTCGGTTCTTAGGGACGGTTCTAGTTAGACAACCCACCATGTACTCCTACATGGCCTCTCACCGCTACCTTTACCAAATCGTGTTCACACGCTTAACTCTCAACATCAGAACATAGCACTATACTCCAATTCATTCCCAATGAATCAGACCTGACATACTCTAAGCAATAGCAGGCAATGCATGGTAGGAACACAACATGGCTCAAACAACTCCTACACATGCTAGTGGGTTTTAACTATTTACTGTGGCAATGACAGGTCATGCAGATGAATGGGTTCAACTACCGCAGCATAAAGTAGTAGTTGAATCGTTGTTGTCCTAATGCAATAAATGAGAGCAGGAGCGAGAGATTAGGATTGTATCGGAATGAACAAGGGGGGTTGCTTGCCTGGTAGATCAACAGGGGGGCACTGCTACTCTGACAGGTACTCTGGATCGGTCTCCGGAGCAGGACCTATCGAGAAGGAACGGTGTCGGCAATCAATACACAATCATATGCAACAATATGATGCATGAACATGGCATGAGTATGTGATGTTGTTTGAGTTAATGCATCTAGCATTTATTTGGTTGAAGTCCATTTGAACCAAGGGTTCAAATGCAACTCCAAATTAAGCTCTTAAATATGCCATTTATATGTTTTCATATATACATCATGTATAGGTTGGTTTGTCATGCATGAGAATGGTACAGATGGATAGATTGAATTATTCTGATCATTTTTCATATATAAATTATTTCAATCTGAGCTGCGGTTGAATTTCTATGAAATTTTGAAGTTTATAACATTTTCTGGATTTTCCTGATTTAACTAAAACCAGAAAAGGATTAATTGCGTCAGCACTGCGTCATGCCTGCGTCAGCAGGTCAACGGTGCTGACCAGGTCAAACCTGACGTGTGGGGTCCACACGTCGGTGACTCAGTTAGTTAACATGGTTTAATTAGTTGTTAAAGTAATCCTAAACTAAAATTAGCAGGGCTGGGCCCCACAGGTCATTGACCCACAGGGGTCAAATCTGGTCAACTGGGGGGGTCAAACCCAGTCAACCCTGCCGGCGTTTAGCCGCCGGCGAGGCAGAACGCGGAGAAGGGCACGTGATTCGCCTTCCAGTGACCAATTGGGCGGCGGAGGCCACGGGCGAGGAGCCAGGGCTCGTCCGCGTCTTCTGGGGCAAGTGGGAGAGGCGTGGACGACCGGAGCTCGCCGGAGTGGAGCTCCCTGCGGCGGCCGGAGCACGGCTTCGAGCGGGAACGGGCTACGGGGCACGGCAGGGGCTGCGAAAGGTGTATACGGCCTCCTAGCGTTGCACTGAGCATAGCTATGTGCTCGGGTGCAGCTCTATGTGACAGTGGCCACGGCGGCGACATGGTTGTGCGGCGGCGAGCTTCGGGCACGGTGGCGCTAGCTCTAGAGGACGCGGGGGACGATGGGGCAAGGGGGAATCGGGTCAATGGCTCACCGCGGAGCTGCAGGGATGGTAAGTGGGCTCGGGGACGCGTCGGAGTGGCCGGATCGATGGAGAAGGGTGTCGGAGCCGAAGCTTGAAGATGATGATGATGGCGGCTGCTCGGGCGTCTGTGCTTCCTTCCTTCGGTGCAGAGGTGAAGCGAGACATGCCGGAGGCTCTAGATAGCTCGGGGAGGCAAGGCGACGGCGGTGGGCGCAGCGGCTCACGGCGGCGTGCTCAGGCGCGTGAGTGGGAGAGCGAGGGAGAGAGATAGAGGAAAGGGGAGGGCACGGTGAGAGAGTGAGGGAGGGTCAGGGTGGTGCGTGGCGGCTCCAGGAGCCTCTCCCGCGTCGGCGGAAGTAGGAGGTGGTCACGGCGTGTGGCCGCAGGCGCCGGGCACACGCCCTCGTCCTCCTAGGAGAGGAGGAAGACGACAGGGGAGGCTGCTGGGCTGGCCAGCCAGCTGGGCCGGCTTCTCTCCTGGGCCAGGTAAGCCAGGTGAGTTTCCTTTATCTCTCTCCTGGTTTTCTATTTATTAATGTTTTCTATTTTCTGCAATTTGTTTTGACTTAGTAATAATACTAATCGGCGGCGTTTGTTTGTCCCTGAAGCAAACTTCAGAAAAATCCTCAAAGCTCATCTCTTGCATTTACTGGAATGCAAAAAAGCATATTGGAAGAAGCGGTGTACCGTCAGACAATTCAAGTTTGGAGATGGCAACACCAAATTCTTCCATAGAGTTGCGACCGAGCTCTTCCGCCGAAACAATATTGCCTCTCTGCGCCTGCCGGATGACACTGTTGTTCATGATCATGTGGGCAAAGAGGCTGTTCTTCTCCAAACATACAAAGAAAGGCTGGGGGGCTCTAGCCCTACCAACATGAAGTTTGATCTGAATCGCATCATCAAGAAAGTGGATGGATTGCAGGTTTTATCTGAGCCCTTTACTAGGGAGGAGATTGATGAAGTGGTCAAGGAGATGCCGTCAGATCGAGCCCCTGGACCGGATGGTTTCAGTGGCAGCTTCATTAAGGCCTGCTGGCATATCATTAAGGAGGAGTTCTATAGACTTTGCTTTGATTTTCATGCAGGTACATTAGACCTGGAAAGTTTGAACTCTGGTTATATTACCCTCATCCCGAAGACGCAGTCGCCGGAGACAGCGGATGATTACCGCCCTATAACACTTTTAAACTGTTGTCTAAAGTTGTTGACTAAGCTCCTGGCCAATCGGCTGCAAAAAGTGGTACTTAAGGTTATCCACCGTAACCAGTACGGATTCTTGAGGGGCAGGTCAATCCAAGATTGTGTGGCGTGGGCTTATGAATTCATACACCAGTGCCAAAATTCAAATCGCGAGATTGCCATCCTCAAGCTTGACTTTGCGAAAGCCTTCGATACGATTGAACATGCTCCAATGATACAGATTATGGAATGCATGGGTTTTGACGCCCGTTGGCTTGGGTGGATCCGCTGTTTATTCTGCACCTCCAAATCCTCCGTGCTGCTTAACGGGACCCCTAGTAGGCAGTTCTTCTGCAAGAGAGGCGTACGTCAAGGCGATCCGCTGTCCCCGCTCATCTTCGTCTTGGCGGCTGATCTTCTCCAAGCGGCCATCAATGACGCTTATCGCAGCGGGCAGATTCGGTTGCCGTTGCCGACTGTTGAGGATGATTATCCCGTGATCCAGTATGCGGATGACACTATTCTGGTGATGCCAGCAGATCAAGTGCAAGCGGGGGCGATCAAGTCCATTCTGCAAGATTATGCTTCCTCCATAGGGCTACACATCAACTTTCAGAAATCGACGCTGATGACTGTTAATACAGCGGATGATGTAATGGACCGGTTGGCAGAGGTTTTTGGCTGCAAAGTTGGTACGATGCCGTTCACGTACCTTGGCATGCCGATGGGTACGGCCAGGCCGACGGTGGCTGACCTAATGCCGCTGGTTACATCAGTCGAACGCAGACTATCCACTGCCGCCTCGCTTCTAGACCTGGGGTCAAAACTAATGTTGGTCAACTCGGTGATCACATCCCTGGCGATCTACGCTATGTGCTCCATCAAGCTGCCCCCGAAGATCTTGGAACATCTCGATAAGCTTAGGCGCTATTGTCTCTGGGCGAAGAACACAGAAGATGGCCACAAAGCAATGTCCTTGGCGGTGTGGGGCCTGGTCTGTCGCCCCAAAGGGAAAGGGGGGCTGGGGATCATCGACCTTCAGACTCAGAATCAAGCCCTGCTGATTAAGCAGCTGCACAAGTTTTACAACCGCCGTGACGTGCCGTAGGTTAACCTGGTTTGGTCTACGTACTATGAGGGGTTCGTCCGCACGCAACTGAACCATGCGAATCGTTCTGGTGGTGTGACATCCTCCAACTTACTCCAGCTTACAGGGGGGTCACAACGGTGGAGGTGGGGGACGGGAGCACAGTTCTCTTTTGGAAAGACTTGTGCATGATCGGATAATCTGCGATTGCCACCCCCGGATGTTCTCCTTCGCAGCTCATGAAGATGTCTCGGTTCAATCCTTGCTAACTGCGCCTACTCTCGGACAAAACTTCCAACTGCCACTCTCCCCACAGGCCAGCGACGAGCTGCGAGACCTTCAAGGCGGTCTTGCCTCAACGGAATTGAGCAAGACTGCAGACATTTGGAGATGTGTTTGGGGATCGGGAGAGTTTTCCTCCAACAAATTCTATGAGCATTGCTTCCGTGAGGTGGTGGCTGACGATGCGTTCAGATGGATCTGGAAATCAAAATGCACTAATAAGTGGAGGGTTTTTTCATGGCTGCTCCTAGCGGACAGGTTAAACACCAGGAACATGCTAAAAAGGAGAGGTATGAAGCTGCGGGATGACATATATACTTGCCTCTTCTGTGACAATCCCCCTGAAGAGACGGTAGAACATCTCTTCTTTGATTGTGCATTCAGTAAGATTTGCTGGAGAAAGCTGGGGATCGAATGGACACATGGTAGGAACAGACTCTAGCATGTGCATGAGGCAAGGGGCAGATGGTCAGGTCCCATGTTTATGGAAGTCTTTGTTATTGTGGCTTGGAGTATGTGGAAGGAGCATAATAACAAGCACTTTCGAGGTGTGCTGCCTACGGTTGATGGCTGGCTCTTAAGATTCAAAAATGACTTTGGTATGATGAGACATAGAGTCAAGGGGGCCTTGGTGCCATTTGTGGACAGTTTTGTTGCTTCCATCTAGCTTGAGAAAAGTTTTCCCTTTTTCATCTTTCTGTACTCTACACACACTTCTCCCTCTGGTGGAATTCCCTGCCACCACCATGTAACCCCAGAGTGGATGTAGATTGTAAGTTGTGTTGGTTGAAGTAATATAAAGTCAGTGGGGGGCTGCCCTCACTGTCCTAATCTTTCAAAAAAAATACTAAATCATTTTATTTTCTTCTGACAATTTTTGCAGGAACCTAAGGGGTTATTCCAAAGCCCCTCAGCAAAAATCAGAATTTTTGGACATATATAAGATATATTACATATATATATATCCAAGGCAAATAATTATTGCATTAATCCCAAAGGCCCAAAATAAAAACTTATGAGCTCCTGAAAATGTTGGTTTGATTTTTATCTCTGTCCAATATTTTCAGAGAGCAACATGAGCATTTTCTTGGACCTTTTTGGAGCAATTTTTTTATTTGGGTCATTTCCAGAATGATTCTGAGGGTTTCACAAATCCCCATTTCAAATTTAAATGAAATTTAAACATGATGCAAACATGAAGGCTAGGCTAGGTCATACCAGAACTAGGGATGTGACAACTCGCCCCCACTCGAAAGAATCTCGTCCCGAGATTTAGGGGTCGGCGGAAAGAAAGTGGGGTACTCAAGTCGAAGACGATCTTCACGCTCCCAGGTAGCCTCTCTCTCGGAATGATGAGACCATTGAACCTTGAGAAACTTGATGTTATGACGTCGAGTGACACGCTCTGCTTGATCAAGAATGCGAATAGGGTACTCTTGATATGTGAGGTTATCTTGGAGATCAAGCATTTCGTGGTCCACTCTGCGGATGGGATCCGAGAAGCAACGCCTGAGTTGAGAGACGTGGAAGACATCATGAACTCGAGAAAGATGTGGGGGTAGTTCCAACTGGTAGGCAACCTCTCCTCATTTAGCGAGAATGCAAAAAGGACCGATGTAACGAGGAGCCAACTTGCCCTTGATACCACAATGATGGGTACCCTTCAAAGGGGTAACCCGAAGGTAAGCTTTGTCGCCAACTTCATAAGCCACTTCCTTATGACTACTGTCATACTGGCTCTTTTGACGAGATTGGGCTATTTTCAAATTCTCACGAATGATGCGAACTTGCTCTTCTGCCTCCTGGATCATATCCGGTCCAAAGAATTGTCTTTCACCGGTTTCTGACCAGTTCAAAGGTGTTCGACATCTTCGTCCATACAGAACCTCAAAAGGAGCTTTCTTGAGGCTGGATTGGTAGCTATTGTTATAAGCAAAGCGTAAGGAAGACACTTCTCCCAATCCATACCGAATGAGATAACGCAAGCTCTGAGCATGTCTTGGAGAATTTGGTTGACCCTTTCCACCTGACCACTTGATTGAGGGTGGAAAGCGGTACTGAAGGAAAGATGGGTGCCCATGGCAGTTTGGAAACTCTCCCAGAAATGAGAAGTGAAAAGACTACCATGGCCTGAATTGATCTCCAGTGGAACACCATGAAGTGACACTATTCGAGAAATATATAAGTCAGCGAGCTGACTAGCAGTGATACTCTCTCGAACAGGTAGGAAGTGAGCCACTTTGGAAAGATGATCAATGACTATGAAGATAGCATTATCCCCTTTCTTGGTCCTGGGGAAGCCGGTGATGAAGTCCATACCAACTTTATCCCATTTCCACTCAGGAATAGCTAAAGGCTGAAGGGTGACAGCAGGCCTTTGATGTTCTGCCTTAACGCGACGACAAACGTCACAGTTAGCAATGAACTCAGCAATTTCTCTTTTCATCCTAGTCCACCAGAACCTCTGGCGTAGGTCCTAATACATTTTGGTACTACCGGGATGAATCGTGAGAGGATATTCATGGGCCTCCTTAAGGATTAGTTGCCAAAGATGCTGCTTCTTGGGGACCACCAGGCGATTCCCGAAGAAAACAACACCTCGATCATCTATAGAGAAACTACCAGCAATGCCCTTGGCAATGTTTCTCTTGATCTGGGTAATCCTCGTATCATGCTTCTGGGCTTGTACGATACGATCCACAAGAGTAGGTTTCGCCACCAAGGTAGAAAGGAATCCACGAGGAGCAATGTGAAGGTTAAGCTTACAGAATTCCTCATGGAGAAGTGGTTGTCCCTGCTGCCACATAAGATTGTCGCATCAGCCATGACATTCCCCTTGCCTGGGGTGTAGGTAATTCCTAAGTCGTAATCTGAGATCAACTCCAACCAACGTCTTTGCCTAAGGTTCAAATCTGGTTGGGTGAAGACATACTTGAGACTCTGGTGGTCGGTGTAAATCTCGCAACGTTTACCAAGAAGGTAATGTCGCCATGTCTTAAGTGCATAGACTACGGCTGCACACTCTAGATCATGTGTAGGATAATTCTCCTCATGTGGATGCAACTGTCGAGATGCATAGGCAATCACATGGCGGTCATGCATAAGAATGCAACCTAGTCCCTGTCGTGAGGCGTCGCAGTAGATAACAAAGTCTTTAGTGAAATCCGGTGGCACAAGTATGGGAGCGGAAGTCAGGCGTCTTTTCAGTTCATGAAAACTGTGCTCACACTGTGGGGACCACTCAAACTTTTTATCTTTCTTGAGAAGTTCTGTGAGAGGTTTGGCCACTTTGGACAAGTTCTCAACGAAGCGGTGACAATAACAGGCTAGGCCAAGGAAACTCCTAACTTGCTTAACCTGTCGGTGTTTTGGGAACGGGGGTCCCCAGACTTGCCTGCCCGCGGCCCGCGGCGTGGCTCAAAGGGGGGCCCAGCGCGGCCCATCTTCACCAACACAAACCCAAGACCCTCGCGAGGGGCCAAGCCTCGCGGGGCGGACGACGCGGAGCTTCCTCAGGCGCGGCCTTGTCAGGCTGGCTCACGAGGAGGCGGAGAGATCAAGGCGGGGTACCTCACGAGGTGCCCGTGACGCAAGCCATGATGACCGGGGGCGCCAGGCGGGTGCCAGCCCGCGCAGCGTCCTCCCTTCCTCTTTGGTGCAAAGGGGGCAAGCGCAGCCGCGGAGTACCGAGGCATTAGGCAAAGGTTTCCATTTCGGTGCAACGAGACCAAGACCAGGAGGACTACGAGACAGAGGTCACCGTGGAGCCCAAGACGGCGTCATCACCAGAGCTTTGCGCAGGCGAAGACTACTTTTGTCAGGATAGTTGATACTAGCTGTCCCCCTTCAAATTAGCCCACCATTGTTGGATCCCTTCCTGCCCGATATTTGGGAAGAGGACCAGGGCCTCTATAAATAGGACCAGCCACCCACAGAGCAAAGGGAGGCTGGGGGGAAAAGAGCTGGCCGGAGAGTTGGAAAGATAGAGAAGATCAGAAAGAGAGAGGGAGAAAGGTGATTGAGCTCCTCCCAGTAGTTCATCGCCCCAGCCAAGAGCAGACCCTCGCGAGGCTGTTCTCCCTTGTATTGTTCATCATCATCAGCCCAAGAGGCAATCTACCACACCACACACTAGAGTAGGGTATTACACCACAACGGTGGCCCAAACCAGTATAAACCCTGTGTCTTTTGCGTTGTTCTTTCCTTAGTTTAGATCCTAGCAAGGCGGAGGAGTACAGGTAGGTAGGAGGCGAAATCTCCGTGCGCACCCCAGTGTTCGAACCTCAAGGGTCTGCCGGAACCCGAAATCAAACATTTTGCGCGCCAGGTAGGGGTGCGCCGGGATTCGTCTTGCACCACCCCGTTCTCCTCCGACCATCACACCCATGTCTGACGCTCGTCCGGCCCGCGCTGAGCGCCGGGCCGCGCTCGCTTCGCGTGTCACCTAGAAGGCCCCTGTCGGCGGGCGACCTCGCCGTTCCCCGTCACCTGCCGTCAACGCCACCGGCCCGGCGGGGGACGAGCAGCAAGCATCGTCCCAACATCCTTCCGTGCGGCAAGACGGCCGCACCGCGACTCCCTCGCTCACCCCAGCTGGTTCTTCGTCCCGCGCGCTCCGCGCGCCCATGGACGCTCGGGCTGCACTCATCGCAGCGAACGAGCTCCTGCGCTACCGTCCCGTCGACGACGTCTACGAAGAATGGCTCGACCGCATCACCGAGCTCGTCCGCGCCGCAGGGGGCTCTCCTGCGCCGTCCGTTCCGCTGCACCGCACCCCGCCCCGCGCGGGCAATGAAGCTCCGGCGGCGCCCCGGCCGCCTCCTCCTCAGGAAGGCGCCATGGCTCCAAGGCGCGTGGCCCCTGGGCGGAACCCGCTCCGTCAGGCGCCAGCGCAGCAAGAGCAGAGCTGTCAAGAAGTCCCTCGCCCGCAAGAAGCTGCCCGGGTGCTCCCTGCTCCAGCACGTCGCGACCATGCTCCTGCTCCCGCGCGTCAAGACTCCGCGCTGCTTCTAGCTGCAGCGTGTGGGGACATGCAAGACCAAGTTCCCGTCATCCAAGGCCTCCCGTGGCCACAGCAGGCTCCCGCCTTCACCGCCGAGCTACGCAACGTCGCGTGGCCCAGCAAGTTCAAGCCAGACTTGCCTCCTCGCTACGACGGCACGGCTGACCCTGCGGAGTTCCTCCAGCTCTACGAGCTGGGCATCGAAGCTGCCAACGGAGACGAGAAGGTCATGGCGAACTGGTTCCCTATGGCACTCAAGAACGGGGCCCGCACCTGGCTCTTGAACCTGGCTCCAGGCACAATCTCCTCCTGGGACGAGATGCGCACCCGCTTCATCGCCAACTTCCAAGGCACTCGCGACCGGCCACCCGCCGTGAGCGACATGCGCCGCATCAAGCAACAGCCCAGGGAGACCCTGCAGAAGTACATCCAGCACTTCAACAACGCGCGCCTCAAGATTCCGAAGGTGACTGAGGAGGCCATCATCTCGGCCTTCTCCGACGGCGTGCGCGACGTCAAGATGAAGGAGGAGCTCGCGATGCATGAAGACCTATGCACTTCCTTGGAACTGTCAACCTGGCAACCAAGTGCGCCAGGGCCGAGGAAGGGTGTCTCTCCCTCCTCGAGCTGCCTGCCGCAGACCCAGAAGAGAAGAAGCCCAAGGCCAAGGATGTGAAGTGCAAGGGGGCTGCCGTGCTCGCGGCAGAACCAGACACCAAGCGGGGCAGAGATTAGCCCAAACCTTCCAAGGACAGCCGGTACTGTGTGTACCACGACCTCCACACCCACAACACCAACGAATGTCAAGAGCTCCGAGCCGTGCGAGAAGGAAGGATCGGCCGTCGCCCTAACCGCAGTGACCGGGGCTACGGCCGAGGATGAGGAAGGAACGCAGGACGCTGCGAAGACCGTGGCCCACGCCAAGGGTGGCGCGATCAACCTCGCGAGGATCGCTGGCAGGACCCGCCTCGCGAGGGAGGCTGGAGGGATCAGCCTCGCAAGGGAGACTGGAGGGATCAGCCTCGCGAGGATCGCCCGCAAGGCAACGCAGGCCTCCCACCGCTGCCACCGCAGCCAAGGAGAAACGAGGACCGCCACCAGGATGAGGGGGCTGGGGGCTTCTAGGAGCCGCGCGCGATCGCCTGCATCCTGGGCGGGGCACAAGCCCCAGGCTCTCAGCGCATCTTCAAGCAGTTCATCCCGCGAAGTGAACGCAGTCCTCCCCAGGCTCGAAGCCACGCGCCCTCTCAGGTGGTCGGCGTGCGCCATCACGTTCAGCTCAGCAGATCAGCTCAAGTGTGCGGCTACAGCCGGAGTCCTCCCGATGCTTTGTTCCCCAATCATCAGCAACATGGTGGTCACCAAGACCCTCATCGATGGCGGGGCAGGGCTCAACGTCCTGTCCGTGGAAACATTCAACAACCTCCAAGTGCCCTACAGCCAGCTTCAGCGAACCAAGCCTTTCTCCGGTATCACCGACGGCTCCACGGTCCCGATTGGGCAGGTCCGCCTCCCTATCACCTTCGGGGCACGCGACAACTACCGCACCGAGCTTATTGACTTCGACGTCACTCACATTCGCCTGCCGTACAACGCCATCCTTGGGTACCCAGCGCTGGCCAAGTTCATGGCCGTAACTCACGACGGCTACAACGTCCTCAAGATGCCAGGAAGCGGCAGAGTCATCACGGTGCCATGTGAAGAGAAGGACGCGGTGTGTTCCCTGGAACGAGCCTTTCAGGCCGCGTCACTGGAAGACCTGGATCGTGGAAGCAGGAGGCCTCCCGAGACTGCCCCTAAGAAGAAGAAGACATCGTCCGGCCCGACCACTCAGGAGGCAGGCCCCTCTGGGCCCGTGCCTGCCCGGGGGGAACCTCCTTCCATCGCATAGGAAAGCGCGCCCGGCGCCCTCCTCACGCAGGGCTCGGGGGCTCTCCCCTGGAGGGCCACCGACCTAGCTAGGGTCACGAGGGAGGCGCTTGGGCACCACCTGGAGGCGTGTTTCGAAGCACGTTTCCCTCAAGAAGGAGCAAGGCAAGGAGATCCAGACCCTCAGGAGTTCGTCAGCAAGGCCATTCAGGAGCTACAGGAGTCAAGAGTCATGAAAGGCGGCCGCCGCCTACCAGCAGTGGCTCCCCATCCAGGCGAGGATGGTGGGCTGCGCGTCTGCATCGACATACCAGGGCTCAACCGAGTCGCCTCTCTGGAGCGCCTCTGGCCCTCGCGAGTGGGGCGCTGCGGAGGCCCACCCCACAGCTACGTTCGCATGCCTTACGGCTTGCCGAACGCGGCTGACACGTACCAGCGCCTCATGAGGGGCATCACGGGGGCACGAGAGGCCAGGCGTTCCGCAGCCCTGGCAGGGATGGAGATGGCCCGTGAGGAGCCGCCAGCGCCTCCGGAGCCTCCCGAGGCCCCTGGGTCTGGGGGCTCGTGAGGATCGGCTCCCGCAGCCCACCGAGCTTGCTACACCAACGCTCCTTCGTCCTGAACATCATCAGGTGACATCTTTCGAGTTTTATTTCCAGCTGGGAGCGCCCCTCCCCCAGGGCTGCATTATTCCCAGGCCGCGTGGGTCCGTCCCTGCGGCGTGTATCCCTTTTTATTCCATGTTGTTAGCTTACCCTGTTGGGGGCGCCCCTCAGGCTGCATGACCCCCCAAGTCGCTCGGGCCTGACCCAGTGATGTCCGCATTCCCAGCATCTATTTGAACGAATCCACTCCTTCGCGGCTAATGTGTTTTACCTAGTTGCCTGCTCAGCTGACGCCAACTAACGGAGCTGCTCCCAAATGGCAGGACGCTTGCGCATGGGTCCGTCCCTGCAACGCCGACAAACCTGGATGGCTGAGCTCTGGCTGCGGCAGCCCCGCATAGCGTCACCTCGTCAAGCCTTCAGTGCCTCACTACCCCTCGAAAGCAACCAACGGCTGACTGTCAATTGTCATGGCAACCCCTTGTTTTCTTTCTATGATGGACCTGCAGGACCTCCTGAAGGAGCTGCGTCAGGCGAGGCCCTTGTGGTGTCTCCTTTGCTCTTGTCCGCGCGAACCACTTGCACGTTAAAGGGGGGGTGCCTGAGCATCGTGACTCAGGGCTCCTACTGGCTCTCCAGCCCTCACCCTCTGGCCTTGACCACGGCATCGCGACCTGGCATACCAGCGACGGCTGAGACTCGCTCGAGGGCCGGGACCCAAGGATGTAGAGCAGAAAGGGGAGCAAAGGCGAGAGGGGAGAGACACACGAGGACCTCGCCGAGCAACCTCGCGCCTGCTGATGCACGGACCCAGTGACACACTAGAGAGCGGCCGCTGATCCTCGAGATAAGTCATCACCCGGAAGCGCCAGCTGCCGTGGCACCATCCCCGCACCTAATGCTACCCCGTGTTAGTGACGCCGCTCTCCTTTCTCACCAAACAACGGCTGCTTGGGCGCCAAAGGGGACCTCCTGAGCATCGCGACTCAGGGGCTCTTACCGGACTCCGGGTCGCTCACCTCCTGGCCTTGACCACGGCATCGCGACCTGGCATACCAGCGACGGCTGAAGCCGCCTTGGGACTGGGACCTGTCGGCGCAGAGCACCAAGCCCTCGTGAGGTTCGAAAGGGAGGACTGAGCTAAGACGGAATGAGCAACTCGCGCAATTCTACGACAAGGGTTATATTAACAAAACAGGATCATAGGAACCTTACAAGCCCCCACGGGGCGCGTTTTTTATTCCTCGCAGGGAACAGATCCTAAAGGGACACAAACTACGCACGACCCTACAAAAGACGCCATCATCAACAGTGGGCTGTCAAGCACCGACGCCAACCCCATCCATATCAGAGTCGGCGGCGGCCTGATGAGCCCGCCCTACTCTAGGAGCGGCGCCGGCTCGGGGGCTCGTAGCTGTCGTCGCACGTCTCCGGAGTCGCGAAGAGCTCGCCGGAGTCGCTGGAGCCTCCGACGCCTCCACCGCCTGAGGAGCCGCCAAGGGAGCGGTTGGCGGGCCTAGTCCTCGTCACGGCAGGGTCCGGGCCACCTTCCCCGGGGCAGCAATCCAACCGGCACCCACTCGCATCAAAGGCCTTGAAGAGCATCATCGAAGCACCGTCGTAATCCAAGTGGACCGCGAAGACGCCCCTTACCCTGCAAACCCGGGCGATCTCTCTCTAGCCCCGAGTCATGAAGACCTCGCACGGGGCAACGACCGCGACCTCTGCCTCGGTCGCGAGGGTGCTGCAGCCGGCATGCTGCAGCCAGAGCTCCAGGGGCTTCCGCTGCGGGATGATGGAGGCGAAGAAGGGAGGAAGGCGGATCCAAGACTGAAGAGGAATGGCGACGTGGAGCACGAACTCTCAGGAGGAGCCCTCGGTGTGGACCCCAAGGGGGACGACCCACTCCTTCGTGACCTGTCGGCCGACGGCGGCGCCGCCCATGGCGGTCAGCATCAGCTCCTTCGGGGCCCTCGACGTGGGCATACAATGGCAGCGGGAACCCCGGCGGCACCCGCTCGCACCAAGGCCTCGACACCAATTGAAGGGCCCCTTCGTCCGGGCCACGGGGGATGAGCCGTTTCTTTGGCGGGAGTGGGTCTGGCTCCTCTCGGGGAGCTTTTCCCTTCTCTACCGCTGAGAACCGGCGGATCGGAGCCATCGCAACAAGACGGAGCAAGGATCGGGAAGAAGGAGAAGCAAGGAGGGATGGACAAGAAGGGCGCGCGCTTTCCCATACTTATGGCCGGCGAAGGCCAACCGCCGACCTCCACGATTACAGGTAATCATGACCCACTTGCATGCAGGGACTTGTCCAATCCGTGCAGTTGCTGAGGCACCATGGGGAAGTGGAGGCGCCCACGTCCAATCAACCACCACGCGGCGCCCAAGGCCGCCGGCTGTTAGGGCCCGCGGCGCTTCGCCCTTGCCCTTCCGCCTCCCTGCATGGCCAAGTCCGGGCACGCCTTGGGCCCGGGGGCTACTATCGGCGTTCTGGGAACGGGGGTCCCCAGACTTGCCTGCCCGCGGCCCGCGGCGTGGCTCAAAGGGTGGCCCAGCGCGGCCCATCTTCACCAACACAAACCCAAGACCCTCGCGAGGGGCCAAGCCTCGCGGGGCGGACGACGCGAAGCTTCCTCAGGCGCGGCCTCGTCAGGCTGGCTCACGAGGAGGCGGAGAGATCAAGGCGGGGTACCTCACGAGGTGCCCGTGACGCAAGCCATGACGACCGGGGGCGCCAGGCGGGTGCCAGCCCGCGCAGCGTCCTCCCTTCCTATTTGATGCAAAGGGGGCAAGCGCAGCCACGGAGTACCGAGGCATCAGGCAAAGGTTGCCATTTCGGTGCAACGAGACCAAGACCAGGAGGACTACGAGACGGAGGTCACCATAGAGCCCAAGATGGCGTCATCACCAGAGCTTTGCGCAGGCGAAGACTACTTTTGTCAGGATAGTTGATACTAGCTGTCCCCCTTCAAATTAGCCCACCATTGTTGGCTCCCTTCCCGATCGATATTTGGGAAGAGGACCAGGGCCTCTATAAATAGGACCAGCCACCCACAGAGCAAAGGGAGGCTGGGGGAAAGGAGCTGGCCGGAGAGTTGGAAAGATAGAGAAGATCAGAAAGAGAGAGGGAGAAAGGTGACTGAGCTCCTCCCAGTAGTTCATCGTCCTAGCCAAGAGCAGACCCTCGCGAGGCTGTTCTTCCTTGTATTGTTCATCATCATCAGCCCAAGAGGCAATCTACCACACCACACACTGGAGTAGGGTTGATAGGGGCAAAGGTGTCCCGATGTTTCGATGAGATGGTGGCTATCGTTTTCTGTGGGAGTCGACCTTGACGATCCGACTACGAACGTGCGAGACGTCGCGCCTTAGCAATCGCTAAACCAACTTCCGAGGGGTTATTGACCACGCCGGAGCACGATCAACCTGACCACGAGGGCCTGTTTCCTGCGAGCAAACGAAGAACAAGCAAGAAACTGAGATTGCAATCTGGATATTGCGAATATAAGATGAAAGCTTTATTGATCAAGGTGGGGTTCTGTGACGTCTTGGTCTGGTCGTTGGACACAAACGAAGTACGCGAAGTTGCAGCTATGGCGAACTTTTAATCTAAACAAAACCCAAGTCTAAACGACGCCCTAAGGGCTGTATATATGGAGGAAGAGACGGGAATTTCGTGGCCCTTGAGGGTGGGGTCCGAAACCAACCCTAACTCTTGTTTCCCCACACATACGGACTCTAAAAATAGCCTATACTTAAGTATTTCGAAATTACATGGGCCTGGCCCATTAATAAGGTGACGCAGCACCTAGAATAGCCTATGGACGAATATTATGAAGTGGCATCTTGTATATTTCGTCCAAGGCTTCATGCACTCCTTATGGCGGCTTCAAAGTCCTGAAATCATCACTTGTAACTCCGTTCTTGATCCCCTTGCGCATGCCATCAACTCCATTCGTGTTCTTGCTCCAATGTTCATCCTTCTTCAAGCTAGGACCTTCATTTGTAAGCAAAACAAATGTATCCAATTTAGGCAGCATCATAATCTCATGAACATTAGAATCATTACCAAGAAACGAAAGTACCTGGTAATTTAATTGGCGTGCGCGAGCTCTAGTAATTGATCCAGTATATGTAACAGTAGGGGCTGTGGGTGTAACAATGGTATTGATGTCCTCATCATCCTCCCCTTCTTGAAATGAAGTCGTCCTCGACGGAAGCTCATCTTCCTCACCCAAATAAGGCTTCAAATCTGCAATGTTAAAAGTGGGACTAACCCCAAAATCTGCAGGTAGCTCAAGTTTATATGCATTATCATTTATTTTCTCTAAAACCTTAAAAGGACCATCAGCACGTGGCATTAGCTTTGATTTGCGCAGATTAGGAAATCTATCTTTACGCAAATGTAACCAAACAAGATCTCCAGGTGCAAACACAACATGTTTTCTACCCTTATCTCCAGCAAGTTTATATTTAACATTCATACGCTCAATGTTTTCCTTAGTTAACTCATGCATTTTTAAAATCAATTCAGAACGTTCTTTAGCATCAAAATTAACCTTCTCCGAAGATGGAAGAGGCAACAAATCAATAGGTGCACGAGGTAGGAAACCATACACAATTTCAAAAGGGCACATCTTAGTAGTAGAATGCAATGAACGATTATAAGCAAATTCAATATGAGGCAAGCATTCTTCCCACATTTTCTTGTTATTCTTCAAAACAGCCCTAAGCATAGTAGACAATGTTCTATTGACTACTTCAGTTTGTCCATCAGTTTGGGGGTGACAAGTAGTACTAAAAAGCAGCTTAGTCCCCAACTTAGCCCATAAACATCTCCAAAAGTGGCTAAGAAATTTAGTATCACGATCTGAAACAATAGTATTTGGCACACCATGTAAGCGAATAATTTCACGAAAGAACAAATCAGCAACATTAACAGCATCATCGCTTTTATGACATGGTATAAAGTGTGCCATTTTCGAGAACCTATCCACGACAACAAATATGCTATCCCTCCCCTTCTTTGTTCGAGGTAAACCTAAAACAAAGTCCATAGATATATCCTCCCAAGGAACACTAGGTACAGGCAAAGGCATATATAAACCATGAGGATTGAGTCGTGACTTAGCTCTTTGACATGTAGTGCAGCGAGCAACAAAACGCTCAACATCCCGTCTCATCTTTGGCCAAAAGAAATGTGTAGCAAGTATATCCTCCGTCTTCTTGACGCCAAAGTGTCCCATTAATCCTCCTCCATGCGCCTCCTGCAATAACAAAAGACGAACGGAGCTAGCTGGAATGCATAGCTTGTTAGCACGAAACACAAATCCATCGTTAAGAACGAACTTGTTCCAAGTTCTCCCTTCCTTACAATTCTGCAATACATCTTTAAATTCAGCATCATTAACATATTGATCCTTGATGGTCTCCAAACCAAATATTTTAAAGCCAAGTTGTGAAAGCATAGTATAACGACGAGACAAGGCATCAGCAATAACATTTTCTTTACCCTTCTTGTGTTTAATGACATAAGGGAAAGTCTCAATGAATTCAACCCATTTAGCATGTCTACGGTTCAGTTTTGCTTGACTTTTAATGTGTTTCAAAGATTCATGATCAGAATGTATAACAAATTCCTTGGGCCATAAATAATGTTGCCATGTTTCTAAGGTCCGAACAAGAGCATATAATTCTTTATCATAAGTAGAATAGTTCAGACTAGGCCCACTCAATTTTTCAGAAAAGTATGCAACAGGTTTTCCATCTTGTAATAACACACCTCCTAATCCAATTCCACTAGCATCACATTCAAGCTCAAAAGTCTTATTGAAATTAGGAAGTTGGAGTAAAGGAGCATGTGTTAACTTATCTTTCAATACCGTGAAGGCTTCTTCCTGTGCGGTACCCCAAACAAAAGGTACATCCTTCTTTGTAAGCTCGTTGAGAGGTGCAGCAATGGTGCTGAAATCTCTCACAAAACGCCTATAGAAACCAGCGAGGCCAAGGAAACTCCTCACTTGTGTGACCGTTTTGGGCTGCGGCCAACTCTCAATAGCTTCAATCTTGGCTTTATCAACTTCAATTCCCTGTGGAGTAACAACATAGCCAAGAAAAGATACTCGGTCGGTGCAAAAGGTGCACTTTCCAAGGTTACCAAACAAACGTGCATCACGTAGAGCAATAAAAACAGCACGTAAATGTTCCAAATGGTCCTCCAAAGATTTGCTATAAATCAATATGTCATCAAAGTAAACTACCACAAATCGTCCAATGAAGGCACGTAAAACTTCGTTCATTAACCTCATGAAAGTACTAGGTGCATTAGTTAACCCAAAAGGCATGACTAACCACTCATATAATCCAAACTTAGTTTTAAATGCTGTTTTCCATTCATCTCCCAATTTCATACGAATTTGATGGTAACCACTACGCAAATCAACTTTGGAGAATATTGTAGAGCCACTCAATTCATCAAGCATATCATCTAGCCTAGGAATAGGATGACGATAACGAATAGTAATATTATTAATGCCTCTACAATCAACGCACATACGCGACGTACCATCCTTTTTCGGCACTAAAATGATAGGAACAGCACAAGGACTAAGGGATTCGCGTATATAACCTTTGTCGAGCAGTTCTTGTACTTGACGCATAATCTCCTTCGTCTCCTCTGGATTGGTACGGTATGGTGCACGGTTGGGTAATGATGCACCGGGAATTAAGTCAATTTGATGCTCAATCCCGCGAATAGGTGGTAATCCCGGTGGCACGTCTTGTGGAAAGACGTCGGCGAACTCCTGCAAAATGTTAGTGACAGCAGGAGGCAAAGAGGAAGGCGCGTCCTCGAATGAAAATAATGCCTCTTTGCACACAAAAGCATAGCAAACAGATTTGCTAAAATCTAGATCATCAATATCAGATTTTGTGGCAAGTAAACATGCACTTTTCAATTTAATTTCAGAAGCAACACTAGATTGTTTATTATTATTAGGCTGCATTTGTTGCTCAAATTCTTTTGCCACAATCTGATTTTCACTCTTAGTTTTCTCCTGTTTTGCTTTATTAGCTCTATTAATATCATCTTTCAAAATGGAATCAGGAGTCATAGGAAGCAAAGTAATATTTTTATCCTTATGAACAAGAGTATACTGATTGTTTCTACCATGGTGAATAGAATTTTTATCAAATTGCCATGGTCTACCAAGTAATAAGGAACATGCTTGCATAGGTACCACATCACATTCAACATAATCAGCATATGTAGAGATACTAAAATGCACACGAACAGTACGTGTTACCTTAACCTTGCCGCTGTTGTTGAACCATTGGATGTAGTAAGGATGTGGATGTGGTCTTGTGGTGAGAGATAGCTTCTCCACCATCTCGATGCTAGCCAAGTTGTTGCAACTCCCTCCATCTATGATCACGCGAACAGAACGTTCCTTCACAACTCCCTTTGTATGGAACAAATTATGCCTCTGATTTTGCTCAGCTTGTGTAACCTGCACACTCAAAACACGTTGAGCAACTAAACATTCATACCTGTCAGCATCTTCAGGAGCCATGTATTGCGTCTCATGATCAGAATCGTCTCCACCGTGTTCGTCACGTGTAATAAGAGCCAAAGTCTCCTCATCATAGTCACTAGCGGACTCATACCCACCATCCTCAGTAACAATCATCACACGCTTAGATGGGCATTCTCTCGCATAATGACCTCCACCCTTGCAACGTCGACAAATAATATCATGTGTCTGCCCTGTTGATGCCATGGATGAAGAAGAGCTCTTTGCAGGCCCAGAAGGTGTGCTCTTGGCAGATAGTGGTGATTGTGCCTGCTTTATTGTATCACGGTTGGAGGTGGCAGCCGACGGAGGCGCCGGTGAAGCAGAACGTGTGGAAGTAGATGATGCACGTGGTGTCCATGAAGAAGGTCGACCTGCAGAAAAGTTAGTCCGCGCCAATGCCTGTCGATCCTGCACTTCACGTTCAGCTTTACAAGCAAGATGGAATAAACGAGTGATATTAGTATACTCCTTATACTCTAGAATCGTCTGAATCTCTCTATTTAATCCACCCATAAAACGTGCAAGCATAGCTTCATTCTCCTCAACAATACCACATCTAATCATGCCAGTTTGTAATTCCTGACAATATTCTTCTACAGAATTTTTTCCCTGTCTTAAGCGCTGCAATTTTTGAAGTAATTCACGTTGATAATATGGTGGAACCCAACGAGTACGCATAGCAGTTTTCAAAGCAGCCCAAGTAGCAGGAATGGGATATAATCTACAATGCTCAGACCACCAAACACATGCAAAACTAGTGAATGCACAAACAGCAGCAGGAACACGTCTCTCCTCGGGATATTGTAAACATGTAAATCGTTGTTCAGTTTCTAACTCCCAAGTAAGATATACATCAGGAACATATCTACCCTCAAATGGTGGAATATTCAATTTTAGTTTAGGGAGATGGTCATGATCTCGTACCTGAGGGTGAGCCCTACCATTGCCATTATTTGCATGTGGACGACCTGATGGTTGCGGTGCTGGTGGTGGCACGTAGTTTTGAGTTTGATCAACCTCATCCTCATAATCTCCCACATAATCATCCTCCTCCGCATCAGCAGCAGGAGCCACAGAAGTAGCAACAGCAGCACCAACAGTTTGGCCAGGTGCAAGAGGGAGACGGCTCGCTCGGCGGAGGGCTGTTTCACGATGTGTAGGTAGTCGTCGTTGTTGTTGTTGTAGAGGTGCGTTAGGTGCAGCCGGTGGTGGTGGTGGAAGACGCACGAGCAATTCATTAAACCTGTTATCGAGCTTTGTTTCGAACGTCTTCTCCATGTCATCTATCTTCTCCATGGCCTCTTCAAATCTGTTTAGCACATCCTGCACCTGTCCATTCATCATTTGCTGAAATTTATCATGCAACTCCTGATTCGTCATGTTCTCCCAGTCAGTCTCGTCGGCTTGTGATCCTGCCATGGTTAGCAACAATAGAAAACACACAAGAATATGATCCTACAGAATACTAACAAGAGGTGGTGGTGGCGGGTGTCACAAATCCGTCAAGCAAATCTCAAATTCTTACCAGTTCTTACCCAGCAGCAGGCGGTGATCGGCAACCGTTGTAGTCAAAAACGCTCAAAAGCTTGGATAGAGCGATTGCCAGGGAGAGTCAAACGCACGACGTAGATGTATGTGGAGCTGGGAAGGCTTATAGTATGGTAGCAAAAAGGGTCGGCAATAATCAATTCAGAGATGCAAAGTTGAATAAACGCTCAACGACGGTACTGTGCTGGTCCTAGGCTAGACCGTGCTAGAGACGCGAGCCTAGAACACTAACAAAATCACGGCGCTGCACGTAAATAAGGGAAAAGCACACTCTGGAACTTTTTTTTTCGCTTTTTTTTGCGCTCCTCTTTTTTTTTTTTTTGCGCTCCTCTTTTTTTTTTTTTGCGAAAAATTATTATAATGGCGAGTGTCTCAAAACTCTTCCCTCGTCAAACTGATAGGATGGGCACGAAATTTTTTTTTCACTTTTTTTTTCGGAAATCAGGGCAGCGACGACGAAAAAGTGCGACAAAAAATCACTATGATGGCACGTGGCTCAAAAGACTCAGAAAAGCCTAAAAATAGGATAGGGAAAAAATATTTTTGCCCGTGAAAATTTTGGCCTAAAATAATTTTTTTTTTCGACACCTACGCAGGCAAGGAAACACGAATCGGAATTGAGATTGATCTCAAGAACAAACCTAATATGAGAAGAACTCGGATTGGTGGTGGATATATGGTGGTGGTATATGGCAGCGGTGGTGGTATATGGTAGCGGTGGTGGTATATGGATAGAGATTGATGGTGGTATATGGATACGGATTGGTGGTGGTATATGGATATGGATTCAGAGCGGTGGCGGATAAGCAAAAGTGGTAGATGGGCGATGATAATGGTGCGGCGGCGGCGTGACAACTTGTGACCAGAACTCGAAACTCTAAAAGACTAGACTCTAAGACCAGCAACTTGACACGACGATGCAACCGCAAATTCAACAAAGCAAAAACCCTAAAAAGATTATGCAAAGGCTCAGATTGGTTCGGATATGATGAACTAACCCTAATTTTTTTTGTGTGGCTTTTTCGTGGACTGTAGGTATGAAGAACAGACTCGATCTAATCTACGAAAAACTGTAAAATCTCACCGAGCAACCTGGAAATCTGATACCACTTGATAGGGGCAAAGGTGTCCCGATGTTTCGATGAGATGGTGGCTATCGTTTTCTGTGGGAGTCGACCTTGACGATCCGACTACGAACGTGCGAGACGTCGCGCCTTAGCAATCGCTAAACCAACTTCCGAGGGGTTATTGACCACGCCGGAGCACGATCAACCTGACCACGAGGGCCTGTTTCCTGCGAGCAAACGAAGAACAAGCAAGAAACTGAGATTGCAATCTGGATATTGCGAATATAAGATGAAAGCTTTATTGATCAAGGTGGGGTTCTGTGACGTCTTGGTCTGGTCGTTGGACACAAACGAAGTACGCGAAGTTGCAGCTATGGCGAACTTTTAATCTAAACAAAACCCAAGTCTAAACGACGCCCTAAGGGCTGTATATATGGAGGAAGAGACGGGAATTTCGTGGCCCTTGAGGGTGGGGTCCGAAACCAACCCTAACTCTTGTTTCCCCACACATACGGACTCTAAAAATAGCCTATACTTAAGTATTTCGAAATTACATGGGCCTGGCCCATTAATAAGGTGACGCAGCACCTAGAATAGCCTATGGACGAATATTATGAAGTGGCATCTTGTATATTTCGTCCAAGGCTTCATGCACTCCTTATGGCGGCTTCAAAGTCCTGAAATCATCACTTGTAACTCCGTTCTTGATCCCCTTGCGCATGCCATCAACTCCATTCGTGTTCTTGCTCCAATGTTCATCCTTCTTCAAGCTAGGACCTTCATTTGTAAGCAAAACAAATGTATCCAATTTAGGCAGCATCATAATCTCATGAACATTAGAATCATTACCAAGAAACGAAAGTACCTGGTAATTTAATTGGCGTGCGCGAGCTCTAGTAATTGATCCAGTATATGTAACAGTAGGGGCTGTGGGTGTAACAATGGTATTGATGTCCTCATCATCCTCCCCTTCTTGAAATGAAGTCGTCCTCGACGGAAGCTCATCTTCCTCACCCAAATAAGGCTTCAAATCTGCAATGTTAAAAGTGGGACTAACCCCAAAATCTGCAGGTAGCTCAAGTTTATATGCATTATCATTTATTTTCTCTAAAACCTTAAAAGGACCATCAGCACGTGGCATTAGCTTTGATTTGCGCAGATTAGGAAATCTATCTTTACGCAAATGTAACCAAACAAGATCTCCAGGTGCAAACACAACATGTTTTCTACCCTTATCTCCAGCAAGTTTATATTTAACATTCATACGCTCAATGTTTTCCTTAGTTAACTCATGCATTTTTAAAATCAATTCAGAACGTTCTTTAGCATCAAAATTAACCTTCTCCGAAGATGGAAGAGGCAACAAATCAATAGGTGCACGAGGTAGGAAACCATACACAATTTCAAAAGGGCACATCTTAGTAGTAGAATGCAATGAACGATTATAAGCAAATTCAATATGAGGCAAGCATTCTTCCCACATTTTCTTGTTATTCTTCAAAACAGCCCTAAGCATAGTAGACAATGTTCTATTGACTACTTCAGTTTGTCCATCAGTTTGGGGGTGACAAGTAGTACTAAAAAGCAGCTTAGTCCCCAACTTAGCCCATAAACATCTCCAAAAGTGGCTAAGAAATTTAGTATCACGATCTGAAACAATAGTATTTGGCACACCATGTAAGCGAATAATTTCACGAAAGAACAAATCAGCAACATTAACAGCATCATCGCTTTTATGACATGGTATAAAGTGTGCCATTTTCGAGAACCTATCCACGACAACAAATATGCTATCCCTCCCCTTCTTTGTTCGAGGTAAACCTAAAACAAAGTCCATAGATATATCCTCCCAAGGAACACTAGGTACAGGCAAAGGCATATATAAACCATGAGGATTGAGTCGTGACTTAGCTCTTTGACATGTAGTGCAGCGAGCAACAAAACGCTCAACATCCCGTCTCATCTTTGGCCAAAAGAAATGTGTAGCAAGTATATCCTCCGTCTTCTTGACGCCAAAGTGTCCCATTAATCCTCCTCCATGCGCCTCCTGCAATAACAAAAGACGAACGGAGCTAGCTGGAATGCATAGCTTGTTAGCACGAAACACAAATCCATCGTTAAGAACGAACTTGTTCCAAGTTCTCCCTTCCTTACAATTCTGCAATACATCTTTAAATTCAGCATCATTAACATATTGATCCTTGATGGTCTCCAAACCAAATATTTTAAAGCCAAGTTGTGAAAGCATAGTATAACGACGAGACAAGGCATCAGCAATAACATTTTCTTTACCCTTCTTGTGTTTAATGACATAAGGGAAAGTCTCAATGAATTCAACCCATTTAGCATGTCTACGGTTCAGTTTTGCTTGACTTTTAATGTGTTTCAAAGATTCATGATCAGAATGTATAACAAATTCCTTGGGCCATAAATAATGTTGCCATGTTTCTAAGGTCCGAACAAGAGCATATAATTCTTTATCATAAGTAGAATAGTTCAGACTAGGCCCACTCAATTTTTCAGAAAAGTATGCAACAGGTTTTCCATCTTGTAATAACACACCTCCTAATCCAATTCCACTAGCATCACATTCAAGCTCAAAAGTCTTATTGAAATTAGGAAGTTGGAGTAAAGGAGCATGTGTTAACTTATCTTTCAATACCGTGAAGGCTTCTTCCTGTGCGGTACCCCAAACAAAAGGTACATCCTTCTTTGTAAGCTCGTTGAGAGGTGCAGCAATGGTGCTGAAATCTCTCACAAAACGCCTATAGAAACCAGCGAGGCCAAGGAAACTCCTCACTTGTGTGACCGTTTTGGGCTGCGGCCAACTCTCAATAGCTTCAATCTTGGCTTTATCAACTTCAATTCCCTGTGGAGTAACAACATAGCCAAGAAAAGATACTCGGTCGGTGCAAAAGGTGCACTTTCCAAGGTTACCAAACAAACGTGCATCACGTAGAGCAATAAAAACAGCACGTAAATGTTCCAAATGGTCCTCCAAAGATTTGCTATAAATCAATATGTCATCAAAGTAAACTACCACAAATCGTCCAATGAAGGCACGTAAAACTTCGTTCATTAACCTCATGAAAGTACTAGGTGCATTAGTTAACCCAAAAGGCATGACTAACCACTCATATAATCCAAACTTAGTTTTAAATGCTGTTTTCCATTCATCTCCCAATTTCATACGAATTTGATGGTAACCACTACGCAAATCAACTTTGGAGAATATTGTAGAGCCACTCAATTCATCAAGCATATCATCTAGCCTAGGAATAGGATGACGATAACGAATAGTAATATTATTAATGCCTCTACAATCAACGCACATACGCGACGTACCATCCTTTTTCGGCACTAAAATGATAGGAACAGCACAAGGACTAAGGGATTCGCGTATATAACCTTTGTCGAGCAGTTCTTGTACTTGACGCATAATCTCCTTCGTCTCCTCTGGATTGGTACGGTATGGTGCACGGTTGGGTAATGATGCACCGGGAATTAAGTCAATTTGATGCTCAATCCCGCGAATAGGTGGTAATCCCGGTGGCACGTCTTGTGGAAAGACGTCGGCGAACTCCTGCAAAATGTTAGTGACAGCAGGAGGCAAAGAGGAAGGCGCGTCCTCGAATGAAAATAATGCCTCTTTGCACACAAAAGCATAGCAAACAGATTTGCTAAAATCTAGATCATCAATATCAGATTTTGTGGCAAGTAAACATGCACTTTTCAATTTAATTTCAGAAGCAACACTAGATTGTTTATTATTATTAGGCTGCATTTGTTGCTCAAATTCTTTTGCCACAATCTGATTTTCACTCTTAGTTTTCTCCTGTTTTGCTTTATTAGCTCTATTAATATCATCTTTCAAAATGGAATCAGGAGTCATAGGAAGCAAAGTAATATTTTTATCCTTATGAACAAGAGTATACTGATTGTTTCTACCATGGTGAATAGAATTTTTATCAAACTGCCATGGTCTACCAAGTAATAAGGAACATGCTTGCATAGGTACCACATCACATTCAACATAATCAGCATATGTAGAGATACTAAAATGCACACGAACAGTACGTGTTACCTTAACCTTGCCGCTGTTGTTGAACCATTGGATGTAGTAAGGATGTGGATGTGGTCTTGTGGTGAGAGATAGCTTCTCCACCATCTCGATGCTAGCCAAGTTGTTGCAACTCCCTCCATCTATGATCACGCGAACAGAACGTTCCTTCACAACTCCCTTTGTATGGAACAAATTATGCCTCTGATTTTGCTCAGCTTGTGTAACCTGCACACTCAAAACACGTTGAGCAACTAAACATTCATACCTGTCAGCATCTTCAGGAGCCATGTATTGCGTCTCATGATCAGAATCGTCTCCACCGTGTTCGTCACGTGTAATAAGAGCCAAAGTCTCCTCATCATAGTCACTAGCGGACTCATACCCACCATCCTCAGTAACAATCATCACACGCTTAGATGGGCATTCTCTCGCATAATGACCTCCACCCTTGCAACGTCGACAAATAATATCATGTGTCTGCCCTGTTGATGCCATGGATGAAGAAGAGCTCTTTGCAGGCCCAGAAGGTGTGCTCTTGGCAGATAGTGGTGATTGTGCCTGCTTTATTGTATCACGGTTGGAGGTGGCAGCCGACGGAGGCGCCGGTGAAGCAGAACGTGTGGAAGTAGATGATGCACGTGGTGTCCATGAAGAAGGTCGACCTGCAGAAAAGTTAGTCCGCGCCAATGCCTGTCGATCCTGCACTTCACGTTCAGCTTTACAAGCAAGATGGAATAAACGAGTGATATTAGTATACTCCTTATACTCTAGAATCGTCTGAATCTCTCTATTTAATCCACCCATAAAACGTGCAAGCATAGCTTCATTCTCCTCAACAATACCACATCTAATCATGCCAGTTTGTAATTCCTGACAATATTCTTCTACAGAATTTTTTCCCTGTCTTAAGCGCTGCAATTTTTGAAGTAATTCACGTTGATAATATGGTGGAACCCAACGAGTACGCATAGCAGTTTTCAAAGCAGCCCAAGTAGCAGGAATGGGATATAATCTACAATGCTCAGACCACCAAACACATGCAAAACTAGTGAATGCACAAACAGCAGCAGGAACACGTCTCTCCTCGGGATATTGTAAACATGTAAATCGTTGTTCAGTTTCTAACTCCCAAGTAAGATATACATCAGGAACATATCTACCCTCAAATGGTGGAATATTCAATTTTAGTTTAGGGAGATGGTCATGATCTCGTACCTGAGGGTGAGCCCTACCATTGCCATTATTTGCATGTGGACGACCTGATGGTTGCGGTGCTGGTGGTGGCACGTAGTTTTGAGTTTGATCAACCTCATCCTCATAATCTCCCACATAATCATCCTCCTCCGCATCAGCAGCAGGAGCCACAGAAGTAGCAACAGCAGCACCAACAGTTTGGCCAGGTGCAAGAGGGAGACGGCTCGCTCGGCGGAGGGCTGTTTCACGATGTGTAGGTAGTCGTCGTTGTTGTTGTTGTAGAGGTGCGTTAGGTGCAGCCGGTGGTGGTGGTGGAAGACGCACGAGCAATTCATTAAACCTGTTATCGAGCTTTGTTTCGAACGTCTTCTCCATGTCATCTATCTTCTCCATGGCCTCTTCAAATCTGTTTAGCACATCCTGCACCTGTCCATTCATCATTTGCTGAAATTTATCATGCAACTCCTGATTCGTCATGTTCTCCCAGTCAGTCTCGTCGGCTTGTGATCCTGCCATGGTTAGCAACAATAGAAAACACACAAGAATATGATCCTACAGAATACTAACAAGAGGTGGTGGTGGCGGGTGTCACAAATCCGTCAAGCAAATCTCAAATTCTTACCAGTTCTTACCCAGCAGCAGGCGGTGATCGGCAACCGTTGTAGTCAAAAACGCTCAAAAGCTTGGATAGAGCGATTGCCAGGGAGAGTCAAACGCACGACGTAGATGTATGTGGAGCTGGGAAGGCTTATAGTATGGTAGCAAAAAGGGTCGGCAATAATCAATTCAGAGATGCAAAGTTGAATAAACGCTCAACGACGGTACTGTGCTGGTCCTAGGCTAGACCGTGCTAGAGACGCGAGCCTAGAACACTAACAAAATCACGGCGCTGCACGTAAATAAGGGAAAAGCACACTCTGGAACTTTTTTTTTCGCTTTTTTTTTGCGCTCCTCTTTTTTTTTTTTGCGCTCCTCTTTTTTTTTTTTTTGCGAAAAATTATTATAATGGCGAGTGTCTCAAAACTCTTCCCTCGTCAAACTGATAGGATGGGCACGAAATTTTTTTTTCACTTTTTTTTTCGGAAATCAGGGCAGCGACGACGAAAAAGTGCGACAAAAAATCACTATGATGGCACGTGGCTCAAAAGACTCAGAAAAGCCTAAAAATAGGATAGGGAAAAAATATTTTTGCCCGTGAAAATTTTGGCCTAAAATAATTTTTTTTTTCGACACCTACGCAGGCAAGGAAACACGAATCGGAATTGAGATTGATCTCAAGAACAAACCTAATATGAGAAGAACTCGGATTGGTGGTGGATATATGGTGGTGGTATATGGCAGCGGTGGTGGTATATGGTAGCGGTGGTGGTATATGGATAGAGATTGATGGTGGTATATGGATACGGATTGGTGGTGGTATATGGATATGGATTCAGAGCGGTGGCGGATAAGCAAAAGTGGTAGATGGGCGATGATAATGGTGCGGCGGCGGCGTGACAACTTGTGACCAGAACTCGAAACTCTAAAAGACTAGACTCTAAGACCAGCAACTTGACACGACGATGCAACCGCAAATTCAACAAAGCAAAAACCCTAAAAAGATTATGCAAAGGCTCAGATTGGTTCGGATATGATGAACTAACCCTAATTTTTTTTGTGTGGCTTTTTCGTGGACTGTAGGTATGAAGAACAGACTCGATCTAATCTACGAAAAACTGTAAAATCTCACCGAGCAACCTGGAAATCTGATACCACTTGATAGGGGCAAAGGTGTCCCGATGTTTCGATGAGATGGTGGCTATCGTTTTCTGTGGGAGTCGACCTTGACGATCCGACTACGAACGTGCGAGACGTCGCGCCTTAGCAATCGCTAAACCAACTTCCGAGGGGTTATTGACCACGCCGGAGCACGATCAACCTGACCACGAGGGCCTGTTTCCTGCGAGCAAACGAAGAACAAGCAAGAAACTGAGATTGCAATCTGGATATTGCGAATATAAGATGAAAGCTTTATTGATCAAGGTGGGGTTCTGTGACGTCTTGGTCTGGTCGTTGGACACAAACGAAGTACGCGAAGTTGCAGCTATGGCGAACTTTTAATCTAAACAAAACCCAAGTCTAAACGACGCCCTAAGGGCTGTATATATGGAGGAAGAGAGGGGAATTTCGTGGCCCTTGAGGGTGGGGTCCGAAACCAACCCTAACTCTTGTTTCCCCACACATACGGACTCTAAAAATAGCCTATACTTAAGTATTTCGAAATTACATGGGCCTGGCCCATTAATAAGGTGACGCAGCACCTAGAATAGCCTATGGACGAATATTATGAAGTGGCATCTTGTATATTTCGTCCAAGGCTTCATGCACTCCTTATGGCGGCTTCAAAGTCCTGAAATCATCACTTGTAACTCCGTTCTTGATCCCCTTGCGCATGCCATCAACTCCATTCGTGTTCTTGCTCCAATGTTCATCCTTCTTCAAGCTAGGACCTTCATTTGTAAGTAAAACAAATGTATCCAATTTAGGCAGCATCATAATCTCATGAACATTAGAATCATTACCAAGAAACGAAAGTACCTGGTAATTTAATTGGCGTGCGCGAGCTCTAGTAATTGGTCCAGTATATGTAACAGTAGGGGCTGTGGGTGTAACAATGGTATTGATGTCCTCATCAAGGGTATTACACCACAACGGTGGCCCGAACCAGTATAAACCCTGTGTCTCTTGCGTTGTTCTTTCCTTAGTTTAGATCCTAGCAAGGCGGAGGAGTGCAGGTAGGTAGGAGGCGAAATCTCCGCGCGCACCCCAGTGTTCGAACCTCAAGGGTCTGCCGGAACCCGAAATCCGACATAACTGTTTCAGGCGGAGTCCAATCAAGAATGGCCTGAACTCTCTTGGGATTGACGGCAATGCCCTTTCCAGAGATCACGTGGCCGAGATAGGTCACTTCTGGCAACCAAAATTCGCACTTGGAGAACTTGGCATAAAGGCGGTGCTCTCTGAGTTTCTCTAACACAAGTCTAAGATGTTCGGCCTACTCTTCCTCGTTCTTCGAGTAAATAAGAATATCATCGAGTTAAACCACGACGAACTTATCTAAGTACTCCATGAAGATCGAGTTCATCAAGCGAGAGAATGTAGCTGGAGCATTGGTTAGACCAAAGGACATGACGGTGTACTCATACTGGCCATAGCGAGTGACAAAAGCCATCTTAGGAATGTCCCCATTTCTAATCTTGATTTGATGGTAGCCTAACCTCAAATCCATCTTGGAAAAGACTGAGGATCTAGCGAGCTGATCATACAGATCGTTGATCCTGGGGAGTGGATACTTGTTCTTTATCGTGACCAAATTAACGGGACGATAATCTACCACCATTCGGTCCGTACCATCCTTCTTCTTGACGAAGAGGACGGGGCAAGCCCAGGGAGAACAACTAGGATGGATGAAACCCTTGGATTCATCGAGTTGTTTCTTAAGCTCAGCTAGCTCTAAGGGTGCCATCTTGTAAGGTCTCCTAGAGATTGGGGCCGTTCCTGGGATAAGATCTATGGCAAACTCTACATCTCTGTCAGGTGGAATACCTGGCAATTCCTCTGGAAAGACATCCGGAAAGTCACGGACTACCGGGATATCTTCAAGGTCTAGAAGAGGGCTTGCATTAAGAGAATAGAGTTGACGCTTTGCAATTCTAGTGGAGACAGTGACTATCTTGCCAGATGGGTGTGTAAGCTAAACAGACCTGGTGGAACAGTCAATCTTGGCATGATGAGCTGTCATCCAGTCCATACCCAAGATGATGTTAATATCTGAAGACTTGAGGGCTACAAGTGATGCAAGAAATACAAGTCTGTCAACAAGGACTTCATTACCATGGCTTATTCTGGTAGTTTGCCATCTAGACCCCGGGGTTTGGATTTCAAGTGGAGTTGGCATATCACAAAATGACATGTCGTGCAAACGAGCATAGCCTTCAGAGATGAAGGAGTGAGATGCTCCGGTATCGAACAGAACCGAAGTTGGATGACAATTGACAAGGAGTGTACCCAGAACGACATCCGGATCATCATGAGCGTCTTTAGCTGAGACGTGATGCACACATCCACGTTCAGTGGGAGCTGACATGACACTGATCATCTTGCATGGTGGCTTACCATGGCCAACAGACTTCTCAGACGGGGGTGCAGCATAATTGGTTTGAGAGCAGTCACGTGCATAGTGTCCTGGCTCCCCGCATGTGAAACAAGTCCCTGAAGTAGGACGTGGACCCGCATTGACAAGTGGTCTACCAATAGGCCTGGGTGGAGCATGTAACTGAATTGGGTGAGGCGCCACATAAGAGGGCCTCGGTGAATAACCGGGTGGAAGAGCGGAGTTCGGAACCCAAATCTGGCGCTTCTGCGAAGTAGAACCGGAGGAAGAACCCAAACCACGGGTGTGCTTACGAGACTCCTCATGAGTGAGTTGAGCTGTCTCTGCATTAATGGCCTTGTTCACGAGAGCTTGGAATGTATTGCAATGATGCAAGTGGAGATCACGACGCAACTTGGGGTTGAGACCCTTCCGGAACCTAGCCTGCTTCTTGGCGTCCGTGGACACCTCTTCTGTAGCATCGCGGGCAAGGTTCTCAAACTCTCTACTGTAAGCATCAACAGCCATCTTACTCTGGGTGAAACTACATAACTCTTCTCTCTTGCGGTTGATGAGAGCCTGAGGAATGTGATGCTCGTGAAAAGCCTCAGTGAAATCTCTCCAGGTGGGTATCTGGCCAGCTGGAAGCATAGCCTCAGAGTTCTGCCACCAAAGACTAGCAGGACCTTCCAGGTGATAAGCAGCGTAGGTGACCTTGTCACTTTCAGCTACGTTCACAGAACGCAGCTTGTGAGTGATACTACGAAGCCAGTCATCTGCATCGAGTGGTTCAATGGAATGATGGAAGGTAGGTGGTTTCAGACCAATGAAATCATAGATGGTCGCTGACTCTTTGTGCTGATGGGAGGTGTTCTCCTCAATACGTGCTAACAAGCGGTTAGACTCTCGCTTGTTCCTCTCCATCTCCATCATGAACTCTGCCAATGAAGACTGGTCGGGAGGATCCTCATCCATACCATCTCCGTGGTTCCGACTACGAGCAACAGAACTTCGGTTAACTGACGACATCCTGAAGAACCAACCAAGGAAACAAGGATGGATTCAGCATCATCATAAGGATGTAGAATATAGTACAAGGAAAATACTATCTCTTGAACTCCTAGGACAATTCCGGCAGCATAACGGCAGTAAAATGCTCAAAATGAGACATCCTGCAATGATGGGGTAGTACCATACTCAACATCATCACTCAAGGTTCTGAGATATTACTAAACAGACTACACCGGAAGTACTCGAAAACTGGAATATGACTCTGATCAACCAATCCTAAGAGACTACGGAGTAGTAACACGTGATCCTGATAGATGGAAGAGAAAGCCTAGTTCCTTAACCCCGTAGGAAAGATAGGATGACTCAGATCAGAAGTCATGAGGTATAAGGAGTAAAAAGAGCCTTATGTTCCCTTCCACAATCAATTCCCTATATAGCTAAAGAATTTCTAGACCCAACTTCGACCAGGTTGGCTTGGTAATCCTACAGGCAGTCAGGCTCTGATACCAAAGCTGTCGGGACCCCGATTCCAAGTCACATCGATCTAGCCGGTAACACCTCATATCACTTTGCGTCCTCACGCACGGTATTCCCACGGGTGTCGCCTTACCCTGGCCCGGGAACGTTTGCGCCTTTTGGCTCACGTATATGATTGTGTCGCTAGCATCCATATGACAGAGAACCTGGGCCGACATGGCTAGTCATGAACCCAAAGCGGCACTAACCTATGGGGACAGACATACATGATTCACATCGAGCATGTCGGTCAGCAGCGTGTGAATCCGGGCTGTAGCACTAGGCTAACAGGACTTCGGGGAACCCGGGCTGTAGCAGGCTAGGCAGGACTCCGGATGTCACCGCGTGACATTTCCCCGAGGGGACAGACACAGGAACGAAGCGAAACACATGCCGGCCAGTCAAGTGTCCTGAGCAGTAGTGCTGGGCTATCAGGACTCCGGTGAACCGGGCTGTAGCGGACTACTATGGCTCAAGGAAGCACTAGACTACATTTCCCCATAAGAGAGGCTGCCAAGGAGAAACAGCTAGATTGTCAGACCCCACACATAGCAATACACGTCACACGTACGCATAACATGCAAGTATGTGTTGTACAACATGGAATCACAACATAACGCAAACTCATATAGATAAAGGCCCAGAAGAGCCACATAGCATTAATACAAGAAGAGGTATCATGACCCATCACTGAGAGCATACAAGCAACGGAAGCATTACATGTCTGAGTACAGACAACTACGAAAGAAAAAGGCCGAGAAGCCTGACTTTCTACAAGTCCCTCCCAAGGGTACAAGATCGTAGCTGAGGTAACAAGCTACTCGCTGAAGTCCAAGTGGTACTACTAGTGAGACAGATGTCTCACCTGCAAAACATAAATAAAGCAAACGTGAGTACAAAGGTACTCAGCAAGACTTACATCAGATCCTATCATACATGCATTTGTATCAAGAAGGTAATGTGGGGTTTAGTTGCAGCAAGCCATCTTTGACTCAGTGGCTATCTTGTTCTACGACAACGAGAAACTTCTTTGAGGTGATGCAGCGCACACGAGTCCACTAAACACCACATCAATACTCTACTATGGATTCATCCCCGTCTCTCTACGAGAAGGCCATCCATAGCACTCACACTTGTCTTGAGCATTTTAGAGTATCCACTTTAAGTTGTCTATGTACCACGTAAGCATCCAAGAAGTCCATAACCGAGGACACGGCTATTCGAATAGATCATGAAAACCCTGCAGGGGTGTACTTCTTCACACACGCTCTCACCACTTATCACCATATACACGTCATGTATCTCGGCAACCTTCAAGCGGAAGCCTGGCGAGGGTGTCGACCACGACCTGACTAACCACACAAGACTCTAGTCCAGGTTTATCGCATATTCAGGTTCCATCCATAAGGAGATCCGGCCGGGGTTTCGCTCATGGCCCCAAACGATGTGTACAGGGTTCCCGAGCCCACCATCCGGGTGCCACTCGGTACACCGGGCCACGTGTGCCTAGTCTGTCCCAAGTCCACCCTGCCGGGTGCCACTCGGTAGAAAAATAGCACTACCTACAAACACCAGAAACTATTTGCAACTCCTGGACAGAGATCAAGTTGGCTAATAAGTCGAGAGGGGTCGAGTTACTGGAACCCAATGTGTGGTAGTAGCTAGTCATTGGAAAACATACACAGAACTCAGTTCTTAGGGACGGTTCCAGTGAGACAACCCACCATGTACTCCTACATGGCCTCTCACCGCTACCTTTACCAAATCGTGTTCACACGCTTAACTCTCAACATCAGAACATAGCACTGTACTGCAATTCATTCCCAATGAATCAGACCTGACATACTCTAAGCAATAGCAGGCAATGCATGGTAGGAACACAACATGGCTCAAACAACTCCTACACATGCTAGTGGGTTTTAACTATTTACTGTGGCAATGACAGGTCATGCAGAGGAATGGGTTCAACTACCGCAGCATAAAGTAGTAGTTAAATCGTCGTTGTCCTAATGCAATAAATGAGAGCAGGAGCGGGAGAGTAGGATTGTATCTGAATGAACAAGGGGGGTTGCTTGCCTGGTAGATCAACAGGGGGGCACTGCTACTCTGACAGGTACTCTGGATCGGTCTCTGGAGCAGGACCTGTCGAGAAGGAACGGTGTCGGCAATCAATACACAATCATATGCAACAATATGATGCATGAACATGGCATGAGTATGTGATGTTGTTTGAGTTAATGCATCTTGCATTTATTTGGTTGAAGTCCATTTGAACCAAGGGTTCAAATGCAACTCCAAATTAAGCTCTTAAATATGCCATTTATATGTTTTCATGTATACAGCATGTATAGGTTGGTTTGTCATGCATGAAAATAGTACAGATGGACAGATTGAATTTTTCTGATCATTTTTCATATATAAATTATTTCAATCTAAGCTACGGTTGAATTTTTATGAATTTTTGAGGTTTATAACATTTTCTGGATTTTCCTGATTTAACTAAAACCAGAGTAGGATTAGTTGCGTCAGCACTGCGTCATGCCTGCGTCAGCAGGTCAATGGCGCTGACCAGGTCAAACCTGACGTGTGGGGTCCACACATTAGTGACTCAGTTAGTTAACAGGGTTTAATTAGTTGTTAAACTAATCCTAAACTAAAATTAGCAGGGCCAGGCCCCACATGTCATTGACCCACAGGGGTCAAATCTGGTCAACTAGGGGGTCAAACCCAGTCAACCCTGCCGGCGTTTAGCCGCCGGCAAGGCAGAACGCAGCGGAGGGCACGGGATTCGCCTTCCGGCGACCAATTGGGCGGCGGAGGCCACGAACGAGGAGCCAGGGCTCGTCCGCGTCTTCTGGGGCAAGTGGGAGAGGCGGGGACGGCCAGAGCTCGCCGGAGCGGAGCTCTGCGCGGCGGCCGGAGCACGGCTTCGAGCGGGAACGGGCTACGGGGCCCGGCAGGGGCTGCGGAAGGCGTCTACGGCCTCCTTGCGTTGCGCTGAGCACGACTATGTGCTCGGGTGCAGCTCTATGTGACAGTGGCCACGGTAGCGACATGGTTGTGCGGTGGCAAGCTTCGGGCACGGCGGCGCTAGTCCTAGAGGACGCGAGGGACGATGGGGCAAGGGGGAATCAGGTCAACGGCTCACCGCGGAGCTACAGGGATGGTAAGCGGGCTCGGGGACGCGCCAGAGTGGCCGGATCGATGGAGAAGGGCGCCGGAGCCGAAGCCTGAAGACGATGATGATGGCGGCTGCTCAGGGCTTCTGTGCTTTCTTCCTTCGGTGCAGAGGTGAAGTGAGAGGTGGCGGAGGCTCTGGATAGCTCGGGGAGGCAAGGCAACGGTGGTGGGCGCAGCGGCTCACGGTGGCGTGCTCAGGCGCGTGAGGGGGAGAGCGAGGGAGAGAGACTGAGGAAAGGGGAGGGCATGGGGAGAGAATGAGCGAGGGTCGGGGTGGTGCATGGCGGCTCCAGAAGCCTCTCCTGCGTCGGCGGAAGCAGGAGGTGGCCACGGCGTGTGGCCGCAGGCGCCGAGCACACACCCTCGTCTTCCTGGCAGAGGAGGAAGATGACAGGGGAGGCTGCTAGGCTGGCCAGCCAGCTGGGCCGGCTTCTCTCCTGGGCCAGGTAAACCAGGTGAGGTTCCTTTCTCTCTCTCTCTCGTGGTTTTCTATTTATTAATGTTTTCTATTTTCTGCAAATTTTTTTGACTTAGTAATAATACTAAATCATTTTATTTTCTTCTGACAATTTTTGCAGGGACCTAAGGGGTTATTCCAAAGCCCCTCAGCAAAAATCAGAATTTTTGGACATATATAAGATATATCACATATATATATATCCAAGGCAAATAATTATTGCATTAATTCCAAATGCCCAAAATAAAAACTTATGAGCTCCTGAAAATGTTGGTTTGATTTTTATCTCTATCCAATATTTTCAGAGAGCAACATGAGCATTTTCTTGGACCTTTTTGGAGCAATTTTTTATTTGGGTCATTTCCAGAATGATTCTGAGGGTTTCACAAATCTCCATTTCAAATTTAAATGAAATTTAAACATGATGCAAACATGAAGGCTAGTCTAGGTCATACCAGAACTAGGGATGTGACATTTCCCCTCATGTTTCCCCTCGTGTTCTTCGCGGGATCCGCTCCTTTCGTGAAAGATCGGCCATCTAGGGTTCCACCCTACATCAGTTCCCTTACAGTCTTTCTGTCAAAAAACTTTATGCTCGTCGAACTGCATTGGACCGCCACTAGACATCCCCTCTCCATGTGTCGTCGTGGGTGTGCTTGTTGTGTTACGGGAGCGCGATCGAAAGGTTGAAGGGACTAGGGTTATAATGGCCGTGGCAATTAAAGGGGAAGCCAGACGGCCAGGAATATCGGCGGGCCCTGATGGCAGTTCTAATTTGTAGTGCGTAACTCCATCGTACCGCATGTAACTGCGTCACGTGGCAATGCGCATGGCGCAACTGCATGCATATGGGTGCCCCGACGTGATCATGTGCACGCCCAACCGCTGGAAGAGCACGCGCGGAGGGACGCGAGCAGAGCGCTCCGCGGTCGCCTCAACGGCGAGCAACCATCTATGTGTGTCTATATATATATAGCAGTTGAACACGCAAGTAAAAGTTGTCCATAAGCCGAGCGCGCGAATGGATGCGAGCAGAGCGCGCCGTGGCACCTAACGGCGAGCAGCGCTTGCTGAGGGGCGGGAGCCGAGGCCGGCACAGTGATACGTGGCAAATGATACGAACTGCGCGAGCGAGGTCGGAGACATCAAGCACGAATCAGATTAGAATTGTGTGTGCGATACGTGGCATACAGTTGATCCATCCGAGCTGTTTGTGATGGAATAAGCCATGTGTGTTGCGGGAAATGCTTGCTGGTATATAACCTTAAATTTAACCAAAAAAGTGTTAATGCATGTTACAAAAATTGTGTAACTAGAAACTATGTTCAAATACGAATCCAACAATATAATCTTTGGCGGCGTGCATTCGTATTTTATTAGTTAAATCCTACTTATAAACCACGACGGGGGTATAGTAGGTAATTAAATCGCAAACGTTTTTTGTATTAACCGTATGTGTACGTGTCCTTTCGTCCTCCTCTCGCACGTCTTGTCACCCCGCTGCCGCAGACGGCTTACAGCGCAAGCTTGCGCAGCGCGCGGGGGTGTTCTTTTGGCCAAACGGTGGCGCCAATGAATCTTCACTGAGCCTGTTCCCACGCAACCTTGCAAGTTCCTGCGCAAGCTTCTCGCCTGACTTGGTGAAATCCCCCAAAATCCCAATGCTTACCGGCCTGCTATATAAACCCTCACGGCCGGCGAGTCCTGCGTCGCATTTTCCCCTCCCTCCCTGTAGCTTATCTCGTCTGCTTCTCCCACAATCGCCAATCACACCGGTCCATCATCGTCGCTCAGCCACTCCACCGTCATCAGAGGACACCTCCAGCTGGGAGGCTACACCGCAGCGGTAGCACAGTCCCCGGCATAGTGTAGTGCGTGTGGCATCCCTGTTGGGTGTGCACGGAACACCCACCACACGCTCCGCCATCGCTGCCCGTCGGCAGCTGTTGTCGGCCGCCGTTGCCACCACACCACCATCGAAAGCCAGGGCCATCGCCCGCTTCACCGCCGCGGCCCGAAGGCGGGAGGTGGCCGTCGTCGATACCACCCCACTACCGGCCACCACCCGCTCTGCCACCGCGGCCCGAAGGCAGGAGGTGGCTATCATGGCTGCCACCCCACTGCTGGCCATCACCCGCTCCGCCGCCATGGCCTGTCACGGGAAACCACAACCACCTATGGGACCAGGAGGTCCCTTGCTGGTTTGGCGGGGGGGCCACACGTTGCACAAAGAGCTGACGAGCATACCACGGCAGAGATCACGCAGGCAATTTACCCAGGTTCAGGCCGCCATGAGGCGTAAAACCCTACTCCTGCTTTAGTGGAATGAAGGTGGAAAAGGTGGTGGTGAGCGTAGTACACTTGCCTAGCAGCGACTACGCGCGTATGGGGGTGTGAGTTATCCAACCTTGTAACCCTTTCTACGGTTGCCATGGGCCTCCTTTTCTAGATCAAGGGTAACCACAATGGCAAAGTAGTCATTACGCATTGATAAGATAGCAAACACTGCTATCATACCTAACTCTGCGGGCTGACAGGGTGCATTAAATGCACCGCTTAACATCACATCGTTGGTTCCTAGCAAGGCTTGCCGGGCTATCTCGCCAACTCCGCGCCTATTCTCTTGACACATCGCAGGACGGGTGTCATATGTGGGTTCCTCCTGTAGGAAATGGCTGCGATGAGGCGAATGGCTACCACTTAATCAGTTTGCGGCTTGCCACGGCACTGATCGATGACATGGGTCATGGTGGAGTGGTTGGTGAGGTGGTTCTACCTTCGCGAGCCCCGGCAGTCCCTACCGGGACGCCCTGGTTGTCTGCTTCTGGGGGTGGCCTCGCCCCTTGCCGGGCTCACCTGCCCGGCATGGGAGGCTTTTCTCTTGATGATACCTTGCTTATCTGGCTTGATATTGGTCCTTCTGATCTGTATGTTGATCCTTCGAATCTCTTGGGTCCTCGTACTCTGACTTGGGCTGGTGCTTCCATCTCATTGCTGTGCCTGTGCACAGTCTGGGCAACAGACCCAGGGTTTGTTGCACCGACAGAAGCCCCCAGGCCTGCCCCGAACGTGTTGCCGAGCGACGTCGGGGTAGGGCCTAATAAGTGCACAAGCGAGGGTTGCTGAAGAGGCCGGTCTCTTGAAGTCTCTTTTGCTTCTTCATTTAGCCTTGATTTCGGGCCAGTTTCCGGTTTCCCCGCGCGTCGTGTAAAACCAATAGTGGTGGGGTCGCTCTAGTAATGGCCTGTGAATGACTTTAACTCACGGGGTAGAAACTGCCAATTCACTCTTCCCACCACGCCCCTATCCTTGGCCACGTATGCTGCATGCACCACGCGGGGTAGGTAACGGAGGTGCGTGGCGTGGGAGAGCATCAAGGTGAGGGCCCGGTCGTCTGGAATTGGTGGAGGAGGGCGGCGGTTGTCCGTTGATGAAGCAGCTCCCCTCCTCGCCCTACCTATAAAAGGGAGGGGTGGAGGAGGGCAGAGTCACTCATCTTCGCATTCCTCCTCTTCTTATCTTCTTCTTCTTCTACTGGTTATGCTGAGGGAGAGAGCTTGGGGCCAGCCCCCGAGCTCTTCGTCGGGGCTAATGTTTCTGCATGATAGTGTTCATGCTCTGGGAGTGAGCCTGGTCCTTGGTGTGATGAAGCTTTTGGTTCCTTCGAGGCTTGGCTGGGAGGCGGGGCTAGAGATTATAGGTAATCCCAGCACTTCCCCTCTCGGAGGCCTTGGGGCTGATGTCAATGAGAGGCGCATCTTCCTACCCGCCAAGGTGGGGAGCGATGCGCCTCCAGTCCCCTGGCCGTCTTGGCCGCTCGCCGTTTCCCCGGGGGAGGTGCCGGACCGGAGCCTCCGTTGACCCCTGGAATGGTGTTGATGAAGACGAAGCCAGGGGAGAAGGAGAAGATGGGAGGCAGGCCGTCCAGTAAGAGCACGACTGCATCAACGCGTTCGTCTTGTACTGGCGACCTATTGCCCGCCTATCCGTCTCTTCCCCCCTTTTCTCGGCGCCGTCATCACCGTTTCTTCCGGCTGCCGAGGAAAGGCTTGTCCCCTGGTGCTTCCGCTTCCCTCAGGGGTCTTCTGGCCGGGCCCCGGTGTTCTCCTCTGCCGGTGCCCGTGCTGGAGCCCTTTGTCTAGCCCTGGAAATGGTGACCAGGGGGCCGTCGAGGTGCTCCACACGTCTTCCTCCTTCGCAGTCTTGCCGCTCCGGATCTTGTCAGGCTATGCTTGTCAGTTCCTAACAAGGATCAGGGTGGCGTTGTGTCGGTGCATCGCCCACCCTCTTCTCTTCCCACCGCACTACCTGGGACAAGAGGGACATGGAGAGGAGTTTTTGGAGCACTTATCTTTTTTCAATCTTAAATCTGTAGGCGATTGCCAAATTTTAATTCAAATAATGTAATCTCTCGTGTCCATGTTTGTGTTCTGTAATGCTTGTACTTGTAGTAGCATATTAATTAAAAATATGAGCCTTGCCGGGAACCCGTGCATGTGTATGTCCATGCAGAGGTGGGGTGCCTTCTTAATATAAAAAAATGAGTTTTTCCCTGACAGGCTATCTTGTCGGTACCCTTCTTGTCTACCGGAGAGCGTGTCTATCGGGGAACAGATAGATGGACCAGCTCCCCACCAACTCCTTTTCACCAAAGGTTACTGCGACCATCCTCACTGAAGCAACGTTCGAGTCATGGATGGGAGCACCTAAGTCTCAAAAGAGAGGCTAGGCTTCCTCATGCAAAGTTATAGCCTTATAGAACACTAATGGACAGGAGGTAGAACTTATCTTCTTGGCTCGCTGGGGACCACTGTGCTGGGAAATCTTCTCAAATCTTTGTCGAAGCCAAGTCCACGGCAGGAACCTGCAACTTCACGTAGATGAGAATGAATGCGAGATGCGATCCTATCTATATGCACATACAAATGCTCATGAAATGCTTATGCAGTGATCTTGGAATGCTCATGCATGCATGCAATCTTGGTCGCCCCCCCCAGTGCTTCTTTATTTTCTCTTACACCGGGTCATCGCCTCGGCTTTGTACAAGGGGTTACATGCAGCTGAGGCAAGGCCTGTACAAAAGGGTGGCTGCCAGGTAGGGCCCGACAGTCGCGCCTTATGGGTAGAACTTGCGGAGATACTCAATATTCCATGAGTTTTGCAACTGAGTGCCATCTCCGGTCTCCAGACGGACAACGCCAGGTCTGGTGACTCATACTACCTAGTAAGGGCCTTCTCACTTTGGTGACAACTTGTGTGTACCCTTGGCAGACTAAACGCACCTAAGGACAAGATCACCTTCTTCAAAACACCGGGCATGAACTCTGCGGCTATGATAGCAACGCAGGGCTTGCTGGTAGTGTGCAGCATGCGTAGTAGCCCGGAGACAGTTCTCCTCGAGTAGCACAGCGTCATCACACCAGTGTTGATCTTCTACTACTTCATCGTAGGCAAGCACTTGTGGCGACCCGTAAATGAGTTCCATGGGGATAACTGCTTCTGCCTCATAGACCAGGGAGAAGGGAGTCTGCCCGGTAGCTCGGTTTGGTGTCGTTCTGAGGGACCAGAGGAGTACTGGCAACTCCTTGATCCACCGCCTGTCGTGCTTCTGCAGCGTATCAAAAGTTCTTGTCTTGAGTCCACGCAACACTTCAGTGTTCGCGCTCTCAGCTTGTCCGTTGCTCCAGGGGTGTGCCACAGAGACGAATACATCTTGCATCCGAGGGCATGAACATATTGCATGAAGGCGTGGCTCGTGAACTGGGTGCCGTTGTCGGTGATGATCCTTGTCGGAACTCCAAAATGACACACCAATTTTTTCAAGAACTTGATAACTGACTGAGCAGTCACCTTTATCACGGCAGTCACTTCCGGCCACTTTGTAAACTTGTCGATGGAAACGAACAAGAATTCCAAGCCCCCGATTGCTCAGGGGAAGGGGCTGAGGATATCTAGCCCCCAGACCGAAAATGGCCATGATAAAGGGATTTTTTGAAGAGCTTGAGCAGGCAGGTGTGTTTTCTTGGAATGGAACTGGCAGTCTTCACATTTCGTGACTAACTCAACCGCAACTTGGAGGGTTGTGGGCCATTAGAATCCTTGTCGGAATTCTTTCCCAACTAATGCCCTTGATCCAATGTGGGAGCTGCACTTTCCTCTGTGAACCTCAGCCAATAGTTCCTTTCCTTCTTCCCGGCAGACACATTTCAATTTCACACCATTGGGCCTCCTTCTATACAGAGTGTCATCGATAAACTGATACATACTATCCCTCTGAGCTACTTTTCAGCTTCGTCTTGGTCGCTGGGAAGCTCTCCGGTTTGGAGGAAGCGGACAATGTGCCTTGCCCGTGTTGGAGCCTGGGGCTCGGAAACGAGGACTAGCGGCACCTACTTTGCCGCGGGAGCACCAGCCTCATTCGCGGGGTTCATGGACCCGGCTGGAGGGCGTGGTCCAGCAGGCTGTGAGGAGTTGTTTTCGACAGGGTTTCTGCTGGGAGCGGACGGCTCTATGGGGAGAGGCTTACCGTAGTCCAACTTTCTCCTCTTCTGGGCCATTACTGATGGGGATATGGAGGGCTGAGTGAGATGGAGAACAAAAGTTCCTAGTTCCACAGGAAGCTTCTGTGCAGCACACTTTGACAGATGATCAGCTATGCTGTTTTCCGCACGAGGCACATGCTCTGTTTGCAATCCGTCAAAGCGCCTGTCCTATCTCCTCACTTCCTCAACGTATGCCTCCATCAATGGACTTTGATAATCCTTGTTGACTTGTCTCACCACAAGTTGCGAATCTCCTCAAACGATCAGCTTCTTGATTCCCAATTTTGTTGCAATCCTGGGCCCGGCAAGGAGCCCTTCATACTCAGTTGTATTCTTGGTGGCTTCTTCCCGGGCAAAATGCATTTGCACGACGTACTTCAAGTGCTCCCCGGAGGGGGCGACAAGAAGCATGCCAGATCATGCACCTTGCAGGGAAAAAGCACCATCAAAATACAGAATCCATTCTTGGGGCGATTCCTTGCCTGGGATAACCATTTCTGTCACCTCCTCATCAGGGGTTGGCGTCCATTCTGCAATAAACTCTGCCAAGCCCTGCTCTGAATAGTTGATGTGCTCTCAAACTTCAAACCAAAGCTGGATAACTCCAAAGACCACTCCACTATTCTGTCGGTAGCCTCAGGGTTTCGGAGTATCCTTTGCAATGGAAAACGAGTAACAACTGTGATCTCATGGGCTTGGAAGTAGTGGTGAAGTTTCCTTGAGGCCATGATGAGACCAAAGATCAACTGTTGCACGCCAGAGTACCTAGATCTAGCCCCCTGTAATAGGGAGCTGACGAAGTACACTGGCGCTGCACCATTTTCTTCCTTGCCGCATCCCTGGGGTTGCTCTTGTTGTTGTGCTCATTACTGTCCTGATCCTTCTCTGATTCTACTAGTCTCTTCTCACTTTCTGCCTCACCCACTTCCCATTGCGCTACCAGGGACACACTGACCACTTGGTTGGTTGCCGCTAAGTATAGCAACAACGGCTCCTGGGGTTTGGGAGCAACCAAGGTAGCCACAGAGGACAAATAAGTTTTCAACTCATGCAAAGTTGCATCTGCTTCTGGGGTCCACTTCATAGGGCCGGCCTTCTTCAAGATTTTGAAGAACGGCAGGGCACGCTCGGCAGACTTGGAAATGAATCTACTTAGCATGGCAACACATCCTATCAGGCGCCTCACATATGTAACTGTCCTTGGCGCTTGGATCTGCTCGATGGCCTTGATCATGTCGGGATTGGCTTCGATCCCGCGATGGTATACAAAGAAACCAAGCAACTTGGTGGAGGGAACACCAAACACACACTTCTCTGGGTTGAGCTTCAAATTGATCTTGTGCACATTGGCAAATGTTTCCTCCAAATCCTGAATAAGGGTGGCCTTATCCTTGGTCTTGACCACAATATCATCCATATAGGCTTCTATGTTTCTGTGCAACTGTTGCTCAAAACCAATCTGGATTGCCCTTGCAAAAGTGGACTCGACACTCTTTAATCCGAATGGCATGCGGACAAAGCAGTATGTACCACAAGGAGTGATAAACGACGTCTTAGCTTCATCTTCCTTGGACATAAAGATTTGGTGATACCCAGAGTATGCGTCCAGAAAGGAGAGAAAATCACAAGCTGAAGTGGAATCCACAATCTGGTCGATGCGCGGCAAAGGAAATGGGTCTTTCAGGCAAGCCTTGTTGAGATCTGTGAAATATATGCAAAGCCTCCACTTCCCGTTAGCCTTCTGGACTACCACTGGATTTGCCAACCACGTGGGGTGCAGTACTCCTCTAACCAAACCATCTGCCTCAAGTTTCTCGATCTCTTCTACAATAAACTGCTACCTCTCCAAGGCCTGCTTCCGGACTTTCTGCTTGACAGGTCGGGCATGTGGGCAAACAGCAAGGTGGTGCTCGATTACCTCCATGGGAACACCAGGGATATCAGATGGTTACCAGGCAAACACATTGATATTCTCCTGTAGGAAGGCAACGAGCGCGCTCTCCTATTTTTCATCGAGGGTGGCACTGATAGTAAAAGTACCATCAATGCCAGCCAGCCATGCCGGGACCTTCTTCACTTGGGGTGCAGCAACCTTGGATCTCTTGCTGTTAGAACACTCCGGCACGTCGTCAACGGGTGTCGTGCACTCAGTGGGGGCACGCTTCCCAGACTCTTTTCTGGAGTCCCTACTGTCTCTCTTCTTTCCTTTACTTTCCTTGGCGGGAGCCGCCGCTGCCTCTGCCGCGACCACGCCCCGGTACATCTTGACCACATAAATGATTGCATCCTTCTCATCTGATGGGATAGTGATGACTCCTAGTGGCCCAGGAATCTTCGAGATGTTGTAGGCATAGTGGGATGCTGCCATGAACTTAGCCAGAGCCGGGCGTCCAACAATCCCATTGTACGGCAGGGGGAGATCAACCACATCAATCACAATCCTCACAGTCTGGTAGTTTAGTTCTCCCCCAAACGTTACCGGCAATGTGATATTTCCCTTAGGACGGCTCCTGTCGGGATTAACTCCTTGAAAGGTGCCGGTAACCTCTAGCTCTTCTTCTCCTATCTGAAGGTTGTTGATGACTCCTGGGGAAATCAGATTCAACCCGGCCCCACCGTCCACCAGCATCTTTGTGACCTTGAGGTTGCGGATTGTTGGAGAGACCAACAACGGCAAACATCCTACTACAGTGGTACGACCAGGATGGTCCTCTTCGTCGAAGATGATGGGCGTACGAGACCATTTGAGCGGCTTCCGGGCCACTGGCGCTGGCTCCACGGCATTGACTGCTCACGCCCACCGCTTGAGCTGGCGGTGATAAGTGTACAGAGATGCAACTCCGTCAACGCAAAGGGTGCCCGTGGCCTTCTGAAACTCCTACTCACTAGTCTCCTCTTCATCCCCTCCATCACTCTTATCATCACAGGTTTCCTTCTCTCGACCCCTGGTAGGCTTTCCTTGGTTCCAAAAGTGTTTGCCGGGGCAGTTTGCTTCACCACCCCGGCCCTTACTACCAGTAACATTCTGACCCTTTTCCTTATCTCACTTCTCATACTCTGCTCTCTCTTTCTTGACAAGCTGTTCAACTTGGTAACACTCCTGAAGGTTGGTCCGATGAATCTTCTAGTACGGCCCATCACCCTTCCCAGCTTTCTCGGCAATAGCTGCTTCCCGGCAGTCAGTGCACGCGGCAGCTGAGGGAGTCCTGGCGCTCCCAGTTCTTCCCCGCCATGGTGCTTTCATTAAGAGTTCCACTGTGTCGTCCTCAAAAGGTTTGATGGCCCTTTCAATCATCTACAACGGTGTTGTCCAAGGAAAAGTCTTCCTCCCCAGACAGATCTTCATGTTCGGCAGCTTCGCACTGCGGGCCAACTCGCTTGCCCATCTGGAGCAGATCGAAAGCCACGCCCCTGGCCACCAGGTCAGATTTAGAAGCCTAAACTACATCGCGGATATCCGTGGAGACTTGATCTTCGATGGATTCAAGACCACGACAACCACTCCGAGCCGCCACGATGAACGTGACTTAGATCTTTCATCGGGCCATACCCAGGAAATCGCACCTGAAACCGCTCTGGCCTTAGATCCGGAGCAGGTCGCGCCATCCGAGGACAGGAAGCTCAACCCCTCCACGGAGGCCGCAAACTCCACGGCGTTGGAGCCGCACACAGAATTAACTTCAAGTAACATATGTGTCTCCGAAGCTACAGACTCGTTTCCGGATATAAGTTCCGAACTATGTGCATCCACGCATGTCGAACATGATCGGTCATCGATCATCGAATTCCGCGCCACGGACATCTTCCAGCACTCGCCCCTGGGCGATGTGCTAAACTCGTTAAGAGCACTATCTTTAGCGGGAGGCTCATAGCCGAGTTATGTCCAGCATGAACCGGAGGCTGATGATGGAGAATTTCACTTCCCACCCACCGCCCACTTCATAGCCACTGTCGAAGACTTAACTGACATGCTCGATTACAGCTCCGACGACATCGACGGTACGGACGACAATGCCGGAGAAGAGGAGGGACAGAACCCGCCACCGGACACTGGACAGCCACTTCCTCGTATGATGTATACATGGTGGATGCACCAAAGGGGAATAGCAGCGATGACAAGGAAGATCCAACTGAGGATAAACCTTCTGAGATACAATCAAAGCGCCTAAGTCAGCGGCGCCACTCTAAGTCACGCCGCAGTAAAGACCGCAACACCGGCACAAGAGAAGATAACACTACGGAAGGTGCCGAAGAAAACAAAGATCCTGTTGACACAGTTACTGAACAGGATGAACGGGAAGATGGGCAGGTTAGCCCTGGTAAATAGGCCACGCACGAAGACTCAGAGGATGGCAGTTATCTTCCGCTATCCGAGGACGAGGCGAGCCTCAGCACTGAGAATTTCATCGTACCTGAGGAACCTCTTGAGCAGGAGCGCTTCAAGCGCCAGCTAATAGCCACTTCAAGGAGCCTAAATAAGAAGCAGCAGCAGCTTCAAGCTGACCAAGATTTGGTCAACGATAAGTGGACCGATGTCCTAGCAGCCGAAGAGTACGGCCTCAAGCGCCCGGCCAAAAGCTACCCGAAGCACAAATTACTACCTCAGTTCGACGACGAGGCGCCGGAACACATACCAACATCGCGCAATGCGGCGGACCGACCACCACGTGGCCGAGGCAAAGCGGCAACTCAAGCCGAACACCAGCCCGCCCCGCCTCATCGCAAAGGCAGAGGTAAATCAGCTCACAGTCATACATATGACCTTCGACATGACCTGAACAATAAAGCAGGACATACTAGATCAATCTATGGATCGCGAGGACGTGCCCCGACACGTGGGGACGGCCATCTATTCAGACATGACAAACCTAGTCATGCGTGGGCCGAAAGCCGCAGACGGACTCCATCAGAGCTACATCGTGATACGGCCCGATATAGAGGCGCCGCACACCCTCATTGCTTCACCGACGAAGTCATGGAACATGAATTCCCACAAGGGTTCAAACCCGTGAATATAGAATCATACGATGGAACCACTGATGTCTACTACACAACCTTCTTCTTGTAGACGTTGTTGGGCCTCCAAGTGCAGAGGTTTGTAGGACAGTAGCAAATTTCCCTCAAGTGGATGACCTAAGGTTTATCAATCTGTAGGAGGTGTAGGATGAAGATGGTCTCTCTCAAGCAACCCTGCAACCAAATAACAAAGAGTCTCTTGTGTCCCTAACACACCCAATACAATGGTAAATTGTATAGGTGCACTAGTTCGGTGAAGAGAGGTGGTATATGGATAGTAGATATATGTTTTTGTAATCTGAAAATATAAAAACAGCAAGGTAACTAATGATAAAAGTGAGCGTAAACGGTATTGCAATGCTAGGAAACAAGGCCTAGGGTTCATACTTTCACTAGTGCAAGTTCTCTCAACAATAATAACATAATCGGATCATATAACTATCCCTCAACATGCAACAAAGAGTCACTCCAAAGTCACTAATAGCGGAGAACAAACGAAGAGATTATGGTAGGGTATGAAACCACCTCAAAGTTATTCTTTCCAATCAATCCGTTGGGCTATTCCTATAAGTGTCACAAACAACCCTAGAGTTCGTACTAGAATAACACCTTAAGACACAAATCAACCAAAACCCTAATGTCACCTAGATACTCCAATGTCACCTCAAGTATCTGTGGGTATGATTATACGATATGCATCACACAATCTCAGATTCATCTATTCGACCAACGCATAGAACCTCAAAGAGTGCCCCAAAGTTTCTACCAGAGAATCACAACGAAAACGTGTGCCAACCCCTATGCATAGGTTCATGGGCGGAACCCGCAAGTTGATCACCAAAACATACATCAAGTGAATCACGTGATATCCCATTCTCTCCACAGATACGCACGGCAAGACATACATCAAGTGTTCTCAAATCATTAAAGACTCAATCCGAGAAGATAACTTCAAAGGGGAAACTCAATCCATTACAAGATAGTAGAGGGGGAGAAACATCATAAGATCCAACTATAATAGCAAAGCTCGTGATACATCAAGATCATATCACCTCAAGAACACGAGAGAGAGAGAGAGAGAGAGAGAGATCAAACACATAGCTACTGGTACATACCCTCAGCCCCGAGGGAGAACTACTCCCTCCTCGTCATGGAGAGCACCGGGATGATGCATATGGCCACCGGAGAGGGATTCCCCCCTCCGGCAGGGTGCCGGAATGGGTCTAGATTGGTTTTCGGTGGCTACGGAGGCTTCTGGCGGCGGAACTCCCGATCTATTGTGATCCCCGATCGTTTTAGGGTATATGGAGATATATAGGCAGAAGAAGTATGTCAGGGGGGCCACGAGGGGCCCACGAGGGTGGAGGGCGCGCCCAGGGGGGTGGGCGCGCCCCCCTGCCTCATGGCTTCCTCGTTGCTTCCCTTACGTGGACTACAAGTCTCCCGGGTTGCTTTCCTTCCAAAAATAAGTTCCGTGAAGTTTCAGGTCAATTGGACTACGTTTGATTTTCCTTTTCTGCGATACTCTAAAACAAGGAAAAAATAGAAACTGGCACTGGGCTATGGGTTAATAGGTTAGTCCCAAAAATCATATAAAATAGCATATAAATGCATATAAAACATCCAAGGTTGACAATATAATAGCATGGAACAATCAAAAATTATAGATACGTTGGAGACGTATCAACCACAGACCCCGCGGTATGGATTGAAGACTTCAGTCTCCACATTCATATGGCCCGCGGCGATGACCTTCATGCCATCAAATACCTCCCCCTAAAACTCAAAGGACCAGCCCGGCACTGGTTGAATAGCCTGCCCGAAAATTCCATCGGCAGCTGGGAGGACTTGGAAGAAGCCTTCCTTGATAACTTCCAAGGTACATATGTTCGACCTCCCGATGCAGACAACTTATGTCATATAGTTGAACAGCCCGGAGAGTCTGTCAGGAAATTCTGGACTAGATTCTTAACTGAAAAGAACCAGATCGTCGACTGTCCGGATGCCGAAGCCCTAGTGGCCTTTAAACATAGCATCCGCGATGAATGGCTCGCCCGCCACCTCGGTCAAGAGAAGCCAAAGTCCATGGCGGCCCTAACTGCACTCATGACCCGCTTTTGCGCGGGCGAGGATAGTTGGCTGGCCCGTAGCAAAAACAACGCAAGCGATGCCAGCACCCCGGAAGCTAAAAATAGCAATGACAAGTCTCGACACAATAGATAAAAGCATCGAAACATCAATGTCAACACCGAGGATACGGCGGTCAATGCCGGATTTAGTGGCTCTAAGTCCGGTCAGCGGAAGAAGCCATTCAAAAAGAACAATTCGGGCCCATCTAGCTTGGACCGCATACTTGATCGTCCGTGCCAGATTCATGGCACCCAGACAAACCACCCAATCATACCAACAGAGATTGTTGGGTTTTCAAACAGGCCGGCAAGTTAAACGCCAAAAACAAGGATAAGGGATCGCAAAGCGAAGACGACGACGAGGAACCCCGGTCGCCGAACAAAGGGGACAAAAGAAGGTTCCCCCTCAGGTTAAAATGGTGAACATGATATACACTACCCACATCCCCAAAAGGGAGTGCAAGCGCGCGCTCAGGGACGTTTACACGATAGAGCCAGTCGCCCCAAAATTTAATCCATGGTCGTCATGCCCGATCACTTTTGATCGCTGGGATCATCCGATGAGTATCCGTCACGGCGGCTCAGCCGCACTGGTCCTGGACCCAATAATTGATGGGTTCCACCTGACGCGAGTTCTGATGGACGGTGGCACCAGCCTCAACTTGCTCTATCAGGATACAATGTGCACAATGGGCATTAACCCATCGTGGATCAAGCCCACAAAGACTACCTTTAAAGGAGTCATACCGGGCGTAGAGGCCCACTACACGGGCTCAATCACACTTGAGGTTGTCTTCGGATCTCCGGACAACTTCCGAAGTGAGGAGTTAATCTTCGATATCATTCCCTTTCGCAGCGGCTACCAAGCACTGCTCGGACGGACCGAATTTTCTCGATTCAATGCGGTGCCACACTACACTTATCTCAAGCTCAAGATGCTCGAACCACGCGGCATCATAACAGTCAATGGAAACACAGAACGCTCCCTCCGTACCGAGGAGCACACCGCTGCCTTAGCGGCAGAGGTACGGGGCAGCCTTTTCAGGTAGAAACTCAATTCGGTGGCCGATCCCCCGGACACTGTCAAGAGAGTCCGAACTATTCCGTAGAAGGACAGCTCGGCTCGTCAGGAGCTCGACTAGCAATTTAGCCTTCGTCCCAGTTCCGACCAAGTGGTGGCAACTGTGCCGTGCGTACATAATTACGCACTAAAAATACCATGGGCACGGATGGAGGCATAACCAGCTTGTGTTCCGCAATACGGCTCGACCGCTCCGGACACACACAATTTCACTATTTCCTTTTTTTAGACGCCTTTTCTGGCGGCTTGACCATCGATTCTTTTCGAAGGATAAAAAATACCAAGGCGACAAGAAGAATAGACATACAGGGGAATCTTTAGGTGGTCTCTTTAATGATCCCTCTACCTATTTTCAGGACCCACACGCAGCTCTCCCTTGGTTAAGGCATAGTAAATAGCCTTCTGCTTATCGCACTACTTGTATAAATGCTCTTTAATGCACTAAGGAAATTATAATAGAAGCAGTCTGTGGCCCAAATTTTTACGGCTCTAGCTTACCATTTGTTCTTTTTTCTTCCTTTTTGTCTTTTCTTTTTCTGGTAACCCTATCAGGTAACACCCTTACACTCTACAGCGTTTCAATTCGTCAGGGGCTACATAGCACCCCACAGCATGGCAACAAAAGTCTGAACACTTATACAAGTACAGTTCGGCACCCCGAATTTAGCACTATATGCATTGGCTCCGAATCATGTCTTTGGTCAATAGTTGGGTTGCCCGGCTCCTGTGCTTACTATCTTACGTTCCGCTGTATCGGCTAGGGTAGTAAAGGGAGAACTACTGCGATTGTGCCCTGGTTTACGCAAGTGAGCACCTCAGTAGAGAAAGCCGAAAACTGACTCTCATGCTGCAGCAAGAGCCGGTCAGCTCTTCAAAGGTCTCAAATCCTTAGAGATTTTTTCCTCATTACGCGGGGGGTGGGTACTTACCCAATCAAGTGTGATGTAGGGTGGAACCCTAATCGGCCGATCTTTCACAGAAGGAGCGGATCCCGCGATGAATATAAAGAACACGAGGAGGGAAGCAAGGGAAAACATGGGGGAAACACAAGGGAAACACTAAACCAAGAAGAAATAGTCACACATGTGCTAGATCCTCGAGTACATAGTAAATCACACGATCCACGGACAACTAAGGACGATACAAAGGTAGCCGGTCTTTTCCATGAGGAGGTCTTGATATTCTTCTCCGCAAGGAAGTCTTGAATCCAAAGGGATCTTCTCCGAAGAGGGGCCGCGGTCTCTCTCGTGGAGTAGATCCGATGTGGATGAGCAATGCTCTATCTCTAAAATGAGCTAAACCAATGCTAACCCTAGAAAGTAGGACGAGGAGGAGTATATATAGTCTAGGGGGTTGAAGGGGTACATGGGCCTCGTCCCTTCACTTTGCGCAGACACGGGAGGCCGGACGTCTAGGCGTCGGGTTGGATGTCCGAGCTTTCACGAGGGGCCAGATGTCCGGGTTGGAGCGGTGGGCCTTTTTGCTCTTGGGTTCTGAGGGGTCCGGATTTCCAGGCTGGAGGCCAGATATCCGGAGCTCGGGAAGGGCCGGATGTCCGGGCTGGCGGGGCCAGATGTCCGGGGCCTGTAGATGCTTGGCGGCTATGCAGCTTGGTGATGGACGAAGCTCCAGGAGCCGGACGTCTGGGGTCGTGGCCGGATGTCCGGGTACTGGGAGGTGTTCTTGACTCCTTCTGTGGGTTCTCTTCATCCATGAACTTGAGGGCTTGTACACCTTCACGCGCATCTTTGGAGGGTCCTCTTGGTACCTAATCATGCACAACGTCTCGGATTTAGATAGTATTCATGTCTCGAGAGGATCAAATGTAATATCACTAAGTAAGGAAGTCACCTCGTTCTCGAGACCTCTAGCTCTAGCTCGTGTCATGGGTCCTCTTGGCTCTTGTTGAGGCGATGGTAGGTCCATGGGGATGACCATAGGAGGCTCCGCATCATCTCCCTTCCCTTGGGGAAGATCTGACCTCGGATTGAAATTCTCATCACCATTGTAGGCAAGAGATCCTTGACGTTGAAGATGTCGCTCATGGAGTACTTGTCGCGCGGGAGGTCGATCTTGTAGGCGTTCTTGTTGTAGCGTTCAAGCACCTTGAAGGGTCCATCCATTCGTGGTCGAAGTTTGGACTTGCGTTCGTGGGGGAAGCGGTCCTTGCGAAGTTGTAGCCACACAAGATCTCCAATGTTGAATACCGTGGGGTGCTTGTTGATGTTGCGCTTGGTCGCAAGTCGTTGTACTTGGCGCTCGATGGTGTGCCTTGTATCGTCATGCACGTTCTTGAGATGGTTCACATGTGCCGTGTATCGTCATACCATGGGGTGCTTGTTGATGTTGCACTTGCACATGTCTAATGGAGACAAAGGGTTGAATCCGTAGACGACCTCGAAGGGGGACTTGCCGGTTGTTGAGTGTCTTGCATGGTTGTAGGCGAACTCGGCGATAGGTAGGCACTCCTCCCACTCCTTGATGTTCTTCTTAATGAGTACTCGAAGTAGAGCAGAGAGTGTGTGGTTGGTAACCTCCGTTTGGCCGTCGGTTTGTGGATGATACGCCGTGGAGAAGAGTAGCTTGATTCTGAGCTTGGCGCGTTGGGTCTTCCAAAAGTAGCTAAGGAACTTGACGTCGTGGTCCGAGACGATCGTCTTTGGCACTCCATGTATATGCAATATTTCCCTACAAAATAGATTAGCAACATGTGAAGCATTGTCTATCTTGTTGCAAGGAATGAAATGTGCCATCTTAGAGAAACGGTCCACAACGAAAAATACCGAATCCTTTCCATTGCGAGTCCTAGGCAATCCAAGTACAAAATCCATGCTAATATCTTCCCATGGTTGGTATGGAATTGGTAGAGGCATGTAAATGCCATGGGATTGAGCTTGAGATTTAGCTTTGCGACATGTAGAGCATCGGTTGGTGAAGCGGTTGACATCATGAAACATCTTGGGCCAATAGTAGTTCTATGAGAGCGTAGCAAACGTCTTGTCTCGTCCAAAATGTCCCATTAAGCCTCCTCCATGAGATTCCTGCAAAAGCAACAAACGAAGAGAAGACTCGAGGATGCAAAGCTTGTTAGCTCTCATAAGATATCCATCTTTGATGTAATAGCGTCCCCAAGATGTGTGCGTCAAACACTTGGCATAAGGAGTAGCAAAAGTAGGATCATGCTCATACAAGTCTTTTATGTGTTCGAAGCCAATGACATTCAACTCAAGTTGAGTAACAAGCATGCATATGGGGGAAAGGGAGTCCGCCACAACGTTTTCCTTACCTTTGATGTACTTGATGACATAAGGAAAAGACTCAATAAATTCACTCCATTTAGCATGACGCTTGTTCAACTTGGTTTGGCCCTTAAGATACTTGAGTATTTCATGATCGGTATGAATGATAAATTCATCAGGGCGAAGATAGTGTTCCCATTCATGCAAAACGAGGACTAAAGCATATAGCTTTTTGTCATATATGGGGTAATTGAGTTGCGCTCCGGAAAGTTTCTCACTAAAGTAAGCTATGGGGCGCTTCTCTTACGTTAACACGCCTCCTATGCCATTACCACTAACATCGCAAAGAATCTCAAAAGGCTTGTCGAAGTTGGGTAATGCAAGCACGGGAGCATGACTAAGCAAATTCTTAAGCTCATTGAAAGCGGTATCTTGGGATGGTCCCCAAACAAAAGGTGCATTCTTCTTGCTCAAAGTATGCAAAGGAGAAGCAATGGTGCTAAAATCTTTAACAAATCGACGATAGGAATCCGCAAGGCCAAGAAAGCTACGCACTTCTTGCAAGTTGGTTGGTTGTGGCCAAGTCTTAATAGCATTGATCTTGGACTCATCTACATGAACACCCTTAGAAGATACAACAAAACCCAAGAAAACAAGCTTATCAATGCCAAAAAGGCATTTCTCCATATTAGCATAGAGATGCTCTTTTCGAAGAGTTTGTAAAATGGTTCGAACATGGGTGACATGCTCTTTGAGAGACTTGCTAAAAACAATGATATCATCGAAGTAGACCACAACAAACACACCAATGTAAGGGCGAAAGACATGATTCATAAGACGCATAAAAGTACCCGGTGCTTCCGATAGACCCATAGGCATGACTAACCACTCATACAAGCCAAACTTGGTTTTGAAAGCGGTTTTCCATTCATGACCCTCTTGTATGCGGATTTGATAGTAACCACTCTTAAGATCAATTTTTGAAAAGATAGTGGCACCACTAAGTTCATCAAGCATATCATCAAGGCATGGAATGGGATACCTATAACGAATGGTGATAGCATTGATAGGTCTACAATCGAAGCACATGCGAAAGCTACCGCCTTGTTTTGGCACAAGAATGACCAGGACGGCACAAGGGCTCAAACTTTCACGCACATGTCCATGGTCTATGAGATGCTTTACTTGACTTTGTATTTCTTTCGTTTCTTCGGGGTTGACGCGGTAGGGAGCTTTGTTCGGAAGAGGGGCTCCGAGGATGAGGTCGATGCGGTGCTCGATGCCTCGTAGTGGAGGTAGTCCCAGAGGTAGCTCGTCGGGGAAAACATCGTGAAATTCCTGCAAAAGAGAAGATAACACTAAAGGTAGAGTGTGAGAGGTGTTAGCTTGTGTTTCATTGTCCTTGCACAAAAGGACGTAGTGTAGGACACTAGATGGGTTCTCACACACTCCTCTTATCTCATGTTTGGTGTCAAATAGGACCAAGTTTTTCTTGTCGCTCATCGTGGAGGCGCTCGATTTTGGCTTGTGGTGCTCACTCTCTTTTTGGTGGCTCACTCTCTCACTATGCTCTCCATGATGGGTGGCTTGCTTGTCGGCGACCACTTGGCTTGGGGACATGGGGCGAAGTATGTACTCCTTTCCCTTCATCTTGAAGATGTAGTGGTTCATTCGGCCGTTGTGGATGACTCCTCTATCAAATTGCCATGGGCGTCCAAGGAGAAGGTGGCAAACAGTCATTGGAACGACGTCGCACTCCAAAGTGTCTTCATAGGCGCCAATTTTGAAGTAGACTTGTACTCGATGCTCGACTTGGATAGTGCCGGAGTCGCTAAGCCATTGCACTTTGTATGATTGTGGGTTCTTCGTCTTGGTGATGTTGGAGAGTCAAGACCTTAGAGACAACGAGAGCGAGACTTGAATCTTCATTGCAAAAGAATTGTTCCTCTTCATCGTTCACTTGTCGGTGCATGGTGACTTGCTCAAGAGCGTCCATTTCTCCTTCACTCATCGAGTCGTAGGTGCCGTCATCGTTGAGGATCATGGTCCGCTTGTTGGTGCACTCATAGGATTTGTGGCCTCAGCCTCCGCATGTGAAGCATTTGAAGGAACTTGTCTTGACGGTCTCATCGGTGGGGGTTGATGATGATGAAGCTCTTGGTGGGAGGTTGCTTGTAGTAGGAGGATGACTTGGAGTTGACGAAGCTTTCTTGGAACTCAACTTGTCGATGTTGCTTGTAGAAGGCTTGGTGGACGGTGTTGGAGTCGTTGAAGCTTGGGTGTTGGAGAAGCCGTAGGACTTGGATGAGAACTTGGCATACTTGAAATCGTCTTGCACTTGATGTTCCGCTTTTGTAGCTTGATGCATGAGCTAGATGAGGTTGGAGTATGGTTGGAAGTCGGTGATCTTCTTGATAGGATGGTTGAGTCCATTCAAGAAACGTGCCATTGTTTGCTCATCATCTTCCTTTACGTTGGCTCTTATCATGGCAATCTCCATCTCCTTGTAGTACTCTTCAACGCTCTTGGTTCCTTGCTTGAGTAGTTGGAGTTTCTTGAAGAGGTCGCGGTTGTAGTAGGTAGGCACAAATCATGCTCTCATGACATCCTTCATTTGTGCCCAAATAGTGATGGGTGGTTCACCTCTTGCCTCTCGGTGCTCGATAACTTGTTCCCACCAAATGAGGACATAGTCTTGGAACTCAAGGGGTGCCATTGTGATCTTCTTCTCTTCTTCATAGTTGTGCAAACGGAAGATTTTGTCGACCTTCAATCCCCATGAAAGATACTCTTCGGGATCGTTGCTTCCATTGAACTTGGGCATGGTGAACTTGAGCTTGCCATAGAGTTGCTCTTCATTGTGTTGGGGTCGGGGATGATGACGCCATGTTGTTGATGATTGTCAAGCTCGTGTTGCTCTTGGTGAGGAGGGTTGTCAACCTCATGTTGCTCTTGTCGTCGAGGATTTCCATTGTCTTCATGCTCTTGATGAACTTGATGTTCTTGGCGAGCTTCTGGGGGAGCTTGTCCAGCTCGAGGAGGAACTTGACGATGCACGCGAGCTTGAAATCTTCTTTCTTGAACCTCTTCACAAAGTGCTTCCTCTTGTTCACGCCAATGGCGGTTGCGTGTGGCGACGGCGTGACTTGAATCTTGAAGGGCACGTTGCGCCTCAAGTGCTTGAGCTTCACGGAGTTGTTGTTCTTGGCACTGTGCCTCGGCATCTTATGCTTCTTGGTGTATACGCGCTCACTCTTCCGCTTCATGTTGGTGCTATCGTTGCCTTTCTCGTGCTAGCGCAAAAGCCTCTTTGGTTTGACGTTGTCGGTGCTCTTGAGAGTTGGTGTCGCATAGAGGATTGAGGATTGCTTGACGATCGTTGCGCGCGGCATGTCGAAGAGTGTTCGATGTCGGTGTACTTGAGCCGGAGAGGGTGAAGTTGGAGTGTCGACTTGAGCGGCTCCTTCTTGATGAAGATGAAGTGGAAGAAGAGCGGTTGAGCAACAAAGCGCTAATCTCGTCCATTCTTGTGTCGTTCTCTTGCTTGTGATCGTCGAGCTTGTGGCAAAGTAATCCCGTGTACGTTGCTCGGAGAGTCACAAGTCGGCGGCGAGGTTGTCAATGCGTTCACTCATTGCTTGTTGCTCTTGATGTAAAGCATGTTGTGCACCAAAGAGGTGGCTCTTGGTGACGTAGGAGTTCATGTCGTCGTCGTGCTCAGTGAAGATTGGGTTGGTAGAAGTACTTGTCCTATCCATCATTCCAAGAGAAAATGTGTGAGTGGGAGAAAGAGAAGAACATATACCAAATCATTGTTGAGGAAATCGTTAACTGGTAGCTGCTCGGTTGGCTAGCGAGTAGGGGATTAATCGGCTAATCGGCAAGTTAACCAGCCATTTAATCAATTAATCAGACGATTTTTTGGTTTATCGGGTACTCGGTGACCCTATGAGTAGGGATTAATCGGCAAGTTAACTGGTTAATCGGATGAATTCTTGAACATGGTACCAAATGTACCTTGACCAAAGTTGAAAGTGGATCAATGATCACTCCAATGTGGACAAGGAAATAGCACAATTGGTACCAAGTCTTGTCGGTTTCTAACACCTACACAAGTAAAAGCATATGGTGGATCTTGGTTAGATGGTGGCACAAAATTTAATGCAATTGAAAGTGAGCTTCAATAATGTTGGAAAAGATTGGCAAGTTCGCAATGCAACAAGTAGACCAAGCACGATAAGGTACACGGAAACACACACTGTCGGTGTCAAAACCGGCGGATCTCGGGTAGAGGGTCCCGAACTATGCGTCTGGGCCGGATGGTAACAGGAGGCCGACGTAATGAGATCAAGGAGGCTAAACCCTAGAAGCTAGCCTATGGTATGATTGTTGTATGATGAAGTTGTCCTACGGACTAAAACCCTCTGGTTTATATAGACACCGGAGAGGGTTAGGGTTACACAAAGTCGGTTACAATGGTAGGAGATCTTGAATATCCGCATCGCCAAGCTTGCCTTCCACGCCAAGGAAAGTCCCATCCGGACACGGGACGAAGTCTTCAATCTTGTATCTTCATAGTCCTGGAGTCCGGCTGAAGGTATAGTCCAGCTACCCGAATACCCCCTAATCCAGGACTCCCTCAGTAGCCCCTGAACCAGGCTTCAATGACGACGAGTCCGCGCGTAGATTGTCTTCGGCATTGCAAGGCGGGTTCCTCCTCCAAATTCTTCATAAAAGTTTGTAAACACCTAGAGTAGTGTCCGTCTCTGCAAAATAAGTTTCCACGTATTGCCACAGAGAGAAAATAATATTAACACAAATCTAATCCGCTGGCGTATTCCGCAGCGTGCCATCACACTACGGCTAAGCCTTTATTCAAATCGTTTTCACTTTTCCACCTCAGCGTGTTTTGCGAGGCGGTTTCCTTGGCACGTCTTGTCAAAGCAGAGATCGTGTCCCCTTTATTTACGGTATTCTCATCAATATGGTGATAGAGGCTAAGGTGTCCCGATGTTTCGATGAGATGGTGGCTATCGTTTTCTGTGGGAGTTGACCTTGACGATCCGACTACGAACGTGCGAGACGTCGCGCCTTAGCAATCGCTAAACCAACTTCCGAGGGTTATTTACCACGCCGGAGCATGATCAACCTGACCACGAGGGTCTGTTTCCTGCGAGCAAACGAAGAACAAGCAAGAAACTGAGATTGCAATCTGGATATTGCGAATATAAGATGAAAGCTTTATTGATCAAGGTGGGGTTCTGTGACATCTTGGTCTGGTCGTTGGACACAAACGAAGTACGCGAAGTTGAAGCTATGGCGAACTTTTAATCTAAACAAAACCCAAAGTCTAAACGACGCCCTAAGGGCTGTATATATGGAGGAAGAGGGGGGAATTTCGTGGCCCTTGAGGATGGGGTCCGAAACCAACCCTAACTCTTGTTTCCCCACACATACGGACTCTAAAAATAGCCTATACTTAAGTATTTCGAAATTACATGGGCCTGGCCCATTAATAAGGTGACGCAGCACCTAGAATAGCCTATGGACGAATATTATGAAGTGGCATCTTGTATATTTCGTCCAAGGCTTCATGCACTCCTTATGGCGGCTTCAAAGTCCTGAAATCATCACTTGTAACTCCGTTCTTGATCCCCTTGCGCATGCCATCAACTCCATGCGTGTTCTTGCTCCAATGTTCATCCTTCTCCAAGCTAGGCCCTTCATTTGTAAGCAAAACAAATGTATCCAATTTAGGCAGCATCATAATCTCATGAACATTAGAATCATTACCAAGAAACGAAAGTACCTGGTAATTTAATTGGCGTGCGCGAGCTCTAGTAATTGGTCCAGTATATGTAACAGTAGGGGCTGTGGGTGTAACAATGGTATTGATGTCCTCATCATATGGACGTGGGTAACCCAATCGTGCCCGTTAGCATGTCTTCTCGATTAAAGGCGAGTCCCAAACGGTCACGGGGAGGGCTCCTGGTATTCAACCTCTTATAAAGAGACCAAGGCCTTACTCCTTTTCTCCAATCTCAAAACAAGTTCGCCCGTCGCCTCGAGTTCCAACACCTTAGGCTTCAGATTCCAGGCACTTCGGACCTTCGACAATGTCCGGTTCCGACCTTCAAGGCCGATGGATGCCCTCCTCCGTCATGGAGGAGGACGTGCTAAAGTTGAGAGAGGCTAAGTTCTTGACCGCCGAAATTTTGCATAGGTTTCCCGCTCAAAGGCAGGCCATTCCCAGTCCCCAGCCCGGTGATAGCGTAGTGTTCAAGTCTCACTTCCTTCGGGGGTTAGGCTTCCCGATGGATCCCTTCGTGAGGGGGCTGATGTTCTATTATGGGCTGGAATTTCATGACTTAGCTCCGGAGTCCATCCTCCACATTTCCTCATTCATCGTTGTGTGCGAAGCGTTCCTCCGTGTTACTCCTCACTTCGGATTATGGCTCAAGACTTTTGGAGTGGAGCCGAAGATGATCGAGGGACGGCACGCAGAGTGCGGAGGCGCTGCCATAAGTAAGAATGCTGATGCTCCATGGCCCGAGGGCTCCTTTCAAGAGGAGCTCGGCTTGTGGCAACGAGAGTGGTTCTATATAATCGCTCCCAGGAGCGCCAAGTGGGTGGCGCCTCCTGCCTTTCGCTCGGGTCCCCCACCACGGCTAGCATCATGGGTCAACAAAGGATTAGATTGGGGGTTATCCAAATACGTGCCCTTGTTGCAGGGCCGCATTAGGGATCTCTTAGAAAGAGACCTCAACCTGGTCAAGGTGACGCGGGTCATGCTGATTCACCAAACACTGCCCGGCAAACGTCGCTCCCTTCGTCTGTGGGAGTTTAATCTAGAGGGACCACGAGCTCTCCAGCATTTTATGGGCGCAACGCCCATGGAGATGTATAAAATGTTCTACGGATCACAAGCAATGTGTCCGGATTTGACCGAGGACGCAGGTTTAAGCTGCAATCGCCCGGATACTCAAGTAAGTAACCTTGTGCCCGGACTCGCTATCCGTAAAATTGTCATAAATTCACCCCTAAAAGAGCTGTCCTTTTAAACAGGAGTGGATAGCGAAGGCAAAGCTGATCAGGTGTCCGGCTACCCTTCCTGAGACCAGGCCGGATCCCGTGCTAGTCAGGATGTTGAAGATCGTGCCCTTGGAGGGAAGTGAGGGGGAGGACAAGGAAACTATGGCCTCCTCAAAGGAGGCTGCTCCAAAGGGAAGAACCGACAATTCTTCTCCTAAGGGGAAGAAGAGGGCCGCCTCTGATGACCCGGAGACCATGGCCTCAAAGCGGGGGGAAAAGTCCTCGTCAGAGGGTCCGACGCCGGGGAGATCCTCGGCCGAACTACGCCCTCAAAGGGATCAGCCCTCCAGCGAGCCGTAAGTAGAGAAAGATTTTCCTTTAGAGGGATGAGAGAAATCCTTGCCTTTTATCTGAGAGGATTAACCGAAATTTTACTTGTAGCTCGGACCTCAGCCCTTCTCAGCAGAGCTCGTTTTCGGGGGATCTTCTTCCGGAGATGATGGATAGTGGAACACCTCCCCCTGCCGTACCGCCTGGCGAGGTGGGCGACCCTAAGGTGTCGTCGTGGAGGGTTTCTCCGAATCCGGCAGGGGTGGAAGGTAGCCATATGTCCCCCCAAGGTTCTCCGCGTCCGGCCTTCGATGGAGGTCATAGGACGAGTCCGGCACCGTCCGATGCGCGGTCGGAGGAGCTGATGATTCTGCTGGGGCGAGCTTCTATCTCAGAGGAGCACCGTGCATTGATGGGTACGGTGATTGGAAGGATTTCGTCCGCGGAAAGCGGATTGCATGAGGCCGTCAGAAGTTTCCTGACGGGTTTTGAGGTACGTTTGATAATGTACTTCTTTGTCAGTTGCGCATAAACAAGATGCGCCCTGTGTAGATAGTAGCCCCTGAGACTCTGTGCGTTGTCAAAATTGACGGTGCACAGAGGATCATAATCCCAGGTCTAAAATGTCGCCTTTGTATATAGGTGGCAAAGTGTCCGGAATCGAGCCGAACTGATGATTTTGCCAAACTAAAGCGGCAACTTGATGTGGCAGATGCCGACATCGCGCTCGTCAACGAGCGGCTTGATGAGGCTCAAGGTATGCAATTCCTCGGGCGGCATCTGGTAAGAGGAGCTTCATGCTAGTATCTTACAATGTGTGTGCTTGATGCAGATGGTGTGGCCGCAGTGGAGAGTCTTCGGGCGGAACTTGCCCGAGCTAAGGAACAAGCCAGGAAAAGTGATGCGGCTGCCGAGAAGGCCCTTGAAGAGTTGAGAGCCGAACAGGCTGCTCACTGCCGAAGCAAGAAGGAGATGGCCGTGATGGCCGTGAAGTTAAAAAGTGCTGCTGACCATTGCAAGTTTCTTGAGAAAGAAGACCGGGCGAGACAGATGGACTTAGAGAAGGCCATTGCTGATGCCAAGGACGCTCGCTCTGCGATGAGAGCTGCAAAGGAGGAGCTGCGTCAGGCTGGACAGATTGCGGCTGGAAAGGCCTTTATGCTGCGGAGGAAGTTTTGCGATCCGAAGTTTGCTCCGTTGCACCGGATGTGGAGTGCGGAGGACACCTATCTGGATTTGGCAGCGAGTGCTGCTGATGCGACTGAATACTTTCGAGATCAAGAAGATCGCGAAGTGGAAAGGCTTTTCTGCTCGCAGTTCGAGAATCCAGAGCGTCCACTGGCAGTGGACGATCGTCTGGCTCAATGGGCCGAACTGAATAGATTGTCCGGACTCGCCATGAAGTACGTCATGGGTCATCTGTGGCCGGGGAGATCGGAGCCGAAGAGTTATTTCAGCTTGGTGCAGCAATTCCTTGACGCGGTGCCACGTATCAATGCGATGAAGAGGTCAGCATGCATAGAGGGCGCACGGATGGCTCTTGCCCGTGTCAAGACATACTGGGCAGAGATAGAGACCACCGTTGTTGCATCTCGAGATTCGGACAAAAGCCGAGTACCCTCCGAGCACTATTTTCAGGAAGTCCTTGAAGGCGCTCGAGTAATAGAGACGCGGTGCTCGAAGGATGCTATGTTCTGATAGCATATGTAATTATAAAGCAATATTTTGATGAATTGTAGTGGCCTTTTATACTTGTGCCTTCAAGTATTTGGAACACCTCCTGTGTGGTCGTTTTAAGATATATATACAAAATCTGAAAGATTGCAGTCGTTGGCTTCAGCCCCCACGCACATAGTGCGGGGGTGCTCGCAGAAGGCGCATTTTCACACTTAATCCAATGTCTTGGTCCTACAAAGGAGGTGATAGCGCAGCGAGCTAAGCAACCGGACTATAATGCTTTAACACTTTCACTTAGCCATAGGAGCTTGACAATGGGACTATTTAGGTAGCCCCTGGTGGCGACTGCGCTCGCCCGAATTCGGGGCGCGTATGTGCCTGGCCGGGAAACGGCCCTTCGTTAATGCGGAGGAATCCTACAGATTCCGGAGAGTCATCAAATGGTTAACCAGTCTCACGCCATATCATGACAGTCGGTTTTCGGCTTTCTCTACTGAGGTGCTCGCCTGGCCGAACCAGGGCACAATCGCAGTAGTTCTCCTGGTGCCACCTTAGCCGATAGAGCGGAACGTAAGGCGGCCGAACACAGGAGCCGGGCAACCCAACATTTGACCAAAATCATGAGAGCGAGCCTATCGTATGATTGTTGTATGATGAAGTTGTCCTACGGACTAAAACCCTCTGGTTTATATAGACACCGGAGAGGGTTAGGGTTACACAAAGTCGGTTACAATGGTAGGAGATCTTGAATATCCGCATCGCCAAGCTTGCCTTCCACGCCAAGGAAAGTCCCATCCGGACACGGGACGAAGTCTTCAATCTTGTATCTTCATAGCCCTGGAGTCCGGCTGAAGGTATAGTCTGGCTACCCGAACACCCCCTAATCCAGGACTCCCTCACACACGCAAAAAGATAAGCGGGGTCGTGCAACCAAGGATGAGCCAAAATATGGAATCCACAAAAATGCTCTTTTTGCACAACACTAGAGAGACGCTAGCACGATTGCACAATAGGTGGATACAAAGACTTGTGCACAACCTGCTAAGCAAAAATGCAACGACTTCTATCCCAAGTATGCTCTATGCAAGTTGTTTCGATGATATGATCCAAGATGATCTAATATGACAATCTTAATGTTGTATGATGCTATGGTTCTTGCTTAAAAGCTCTTTGCTTATCTTTCCCTTTTTCTTAAAAGCTTGTTTGTCTCTTTGTTGTTTGAGCTCTTTTCTCATGCAATGCTTCACGAACCAAGATAGCAATTGTGTATGCGATGACAACCTTGTGAACTAGAGATGATACCAAGATATGCAACAATTATGTATGTATGCTATGGGAAGTATGATCACTAATGTGCACAAGTCTCGTTGCCAGCAATACTCAACGGCTAGTATCGGTGGGTAAGTGATGCAAAGGAGTAAGTTGTGATGGCTATCAAAGTAATGGCAAGAGTGATATGTACGATACCAAGACGAGGTTACCATTCTTGCTTACGGTATGGTGTCAAAATGGTGGCGCGAATACCAAGATCTAGTCTAGGTGGTCATTGTTGATGACGCGTCCGTGGCGAAGGTGAGCCACGGTGATGTTGATGTCGAACCGTACCTAAATAGCCGAAACATAAGTAGGATACAGGACAGCAACTCAAATTCTCAAAGAAAAATTGGACCAAAATTGTTGGAGTTGGAAGTGCTAAGCGATGGTGGTGTATGTGGTATATGGTGGTGCTATGCAGAGTGGTGGTGGTATGCGTAAGTATATGTGGGCGCCAGAACAAAGTTTGGCGAAATATGGGTGGAAAATGGGCGGTGGAGAGGAAGTGATGCTGCCAGGGGCCGGATGTCCGGGCTTGGTGGCCGGATTCCGGGCTCGAGATCCGGGGACGAATGTGATGAACACCACGTGAAGAGGTCAAATCCGGGCAAAATTCGAAGGAATTTGTGGATAGAAATTGGGGGAAAAGTGGATGGAAAGCTAGATCTACCTGCAACACACGAAATCCGTGGATCAAATCCAACAAAACTTCATCACACCAACAAATCACAAAAAAAATTGGGGCTATTTTTGTGGGGAAATTTCTGAATTAGGGACAAAATCAACAAAAACTAGGCTGGAAACACAACAGGGAGGCTCCGAAATCGTTATCAACATGGATTTGATACCAAGATGATGTAGGGTGGAACCCTAATAGGCCGATCTTTCATGGAAGGAGCGGATCCTGCGATGAACACAAAGAACATAAGGAGGGAAGCGAGGGAAAACATGGGGAAAACACTAAACCAACAAGAAATAGTCACACATGTGCTAGATCCTCGAGTACATAGGAAATCACACGATCCACGGACAACTAAGGATGATACAAAGGTAGCTGGTCTTCTTCGTGAGGAGGTCTTGAATCCAAAGGGATCTTCTCCGAAGAGGGGCTGCGGTCTCTCTCGTGGAGTAGATCCGATGTGGATGAGCAATGCTCTATCTCTAAAATGAGCTAAACCAATGCTAACCCTAGAAAGTAGGACGAGAAGGAGTATATATAGTCTAGGGGTTGAAGGGGTACATGGGCCTTGGCCCTTCACTATGCGTAGATAGGGGAGGCCGGACGTCTGGGCGTCGGGCCGGATGTCCGGGCTTTCACGAGGGGCCGGATGTCCGGGCTGGTGAGGCTGGATGTCTGGGCTAGAGCGGCGGGCCTTGTTGCTCTCAGGTTGGGAGGTGTCCGGATTTCTAGGCAGGAGACCGGATATCCGGGAGCTCGGGAAGGGCCGGATGTCCGGGACGGCGGGGCCGGATGCCCGGGGCCTGTAGATGCTTGGCGGCTGTGTAGCTTGGTGATGGACGACGCTCCAGGAGCCGGACGTCCGGGGTCGTGGTCGGATGTCCAGGTCCTGGGAGGTGTTCTTGACTCCTTCTGTGGGTTCTCTTCATCCATTAACTTGGGGGCTTGTACACCTTCACGCGCATCTTCAGGAGGGTCCTCTTGGTACCTAATCATGCACAATGTCTCAGATTTAGGTAGTAGCCATGTCTCGGGAGGATCATTGATGACCCACAAGTATAGGGGATATCTCATAGTCCTTTCGATAAGTAAGAGTGTCGAACCTAACGAGGAGCAGAAGGAAATGATAAGCAGTTTCCAGCAAGGTATTCTCTGCAAGTACTGAAATAAGTGGTAACAGATAGTTTTGTGAAAGGATAAATTGTAACGAGCAACAAGTAACAAAAGTAAATAAAGTGCAGCAAGGTGGACCAATCCTTTTTGTAGCAAAGGACAAGCCTGGACAAACACTTATATAGAGAAAAGCGCTCCCGAGGACACATGGGAATATCGTGAAGCTAGTTTTCATCACGCTCATATGATTCGCGTTCGGTACTTTGATAATTTGGTATGTGGGTGGACCGGTGCTTGGGTACTGCCCTTACTGGGACAAGCATCCCACTTATGATTAACCTCTATTGCAAGCATCCTCAACTACAACAAAAGTATTAAGGTAAACCTAACCATAGCATGAAACATATGGATCCAAATCAGCCCCTTACGAAGCAACGCATAAACTAGGGTTTAAGCTTCTGTCACTCTAGCAACCCATCATCTACTTATTACTCCCCAATGCCTTCCTCTAGGCCCAAATAATGGTGAAGTGTCATGTAGTCGAAGTTCACATAAAACCACTAGAGGAGAGACAACATACATCTCATCAAAATATCGAACGAATACCACATTCACATGACTACTAATAGCAAGACTTCTCCCATGTCCTCAGGAACGAAAGTAACTACTCACAAAGCATAAACATGTTCATAATCAGAGGGGTATTAATATGCATATAGGATCTGAACATATGATCTTCCACCAAATAAACCAACTAGCATCAACTACAAGGAGTAATTAACACTACTAGCAACCTACTAGCACCAATCCCGGACTTGGAGACAAGAATTGGATACAAGAGATGAACTAGGGTTTTGAGAGGAGATGGTGCTGATGAAGATGTTGATGGAGATTGCCCTCTCCCGATGAGAGGAGCGTTGGTGATGACGATGGCGATGATTTCCACCTCCGGGAGGGAAGTTTCCCCGGCAGAACAGCTCCGCCAGAGCCCTAGATTGGTTCCGCCAAGGTTCCTCCTCGTGGCGGCGGAGTTTCGTCCGAGAAGATGGCTTCTTATTTTTTTCCCATCGAAAGACTTCATATAACAGAAGATGGTCACCGAAGGGCCACCAGGGGGCCCATGAGGTAGGGGGGCGCGCCCCCCACCCTCGTGGGTAGGGTGTGGCCCCCTGGTGAAGTTCTTGCTCTCAGTATTTTTTATATATTTGGAAAACGTCTTCCGTGGAGTTTCAGGACTTTTGGAGCTGTGCAGAATAGGTCTCTAATATTTGCTCCTTTTCCAACCCAGAATCCCAGCTGTCGGCATTCTCCCTCTTTATGTAAACCTTGTAAAATAAGAGAGAGTAGGCATAAGTATTGTGACATAATGTGTAATAACAGCCCATAATGCAATAAATATCGATATAAAAGCATGATGCAAAATGGACGTATCAACTCCCCCAAGCTTAGACCTCGCTTGTCCTCAAGAGAAAAGCCGAAATCGAAAAATATGTCCACATGTTTAGAGATAGAGGTGTCGATAAAAATGAAATACGGACATGAGGGCATCATGATCATTCTTAGAATAACAACTTATATAATTCTTGTCATATGATTTCTTATGCTAGAGTAATAATTCAATCACAATATCAAGTATGAATCGCAAATTCATTGAAAACTAACAGACTATAATCTCATCATTGGAGCAATTGCAATTTATCATAACATAGGAAAGAGTGAACATATAAGAGCTTTTCAGCAAGTCCACATACTCAACTATCATATAGTCTTTCACAATTGCTGACACTCACGCAATACTTATGGGTATGGAGTTTTAATCGGACACAGAGAAAGATAGGGGCTTATAATTTTGTCTCCCAACGTTTTACCTCAAGGGTAATGTCAACAATAATAGTTCATGAAAACCCACATCCAATTAGCCATATATACCAGGATCTTTCCAACATACTGTGCTTGCCAAAGGAATAAAATGTAAAAAGGAAAGGTGAAGATCACCATGACTCTTATGCAGGGTAGGAGATAAAAGTAAAATATAGGCCCTTAGTAGAGGGAAGCAGAGGTTATCATGTGCTTTTATGGTTGGATGCACAAAATCTTAATGTGAAAGAACGTCACTTTATATTGCCACTTGTGATATGGACCTTTATTATGTAGTCTGTCGCTTTTATTTCTTCCATATCACACGATCGTATAAAGCTTATTTTCTCCCACACTAATAAGTCATACATATTTAGAGAGCAATTTTTATTGCTTGCACCGATGACAACTTAATTGGGGGATCTTACTCAATCCATAGGTAGGTATGGTGGACTCTCATGGCAAGACTGGTTTAAGGGTATTTGGAAGCACAAGTAGTATCTCTACTTGGTGCGATGAATTTGGCTAGCATGAGGGGGAAAGGAAAGCTCAACCATGTTGGAGGATCCAAGACAATATAATTTATCTTAGATGTAAGAAAACATAACCCATTACGTTGTCTTCCTTGTCCAACGTCAACTCTTTAGCATGTCATATTTTAATGAGTGCTCACAATCATAAAAGATGTCCAAAATAGTATATCTATATGTGAATACCTCTCTTTCTCTATTACTTCCTATTAATTGCAACAATGACCAAAACTATGTTTGTCAACTCTCAACAACTTCTATTCATCATACTTTTTCTATGTGAGCTCATTACTCTCCATAAGATACATATGATCTCTTTGTTTCTTTCTATTTCTTTCTCTTTTCTTTTATTCACTTAGGATCATGGCAAATAATCAAGCCCTTGACTCTACACTAATCTTTCTTATATAGCTCACGGACTCGATTACATAGAAGGGTAATAAAGCAAAACTCACAACTAGATCATACTAAGAACTTTTATTCTACTAGATCAAGATATTACCAAAAGGATCGGACTAAGAAAAATGGTAAAGACAAAGGTGATGGTGATACGATACCGGGGCACTCCCCCAAGATTGGCAGTTGCCAAGGGGAGTGCCCATACCCATGTTATTATCTCTCCTTTGTTGGTGAAGAAGTTGGAGTTGTTGATGATGGATAGTCGCACATCGAGCGTAGGAGGTCTTCTAACTTGCGGATAATGCCCTTGAGTGCGATGATATGCTCCTTCAACAAAATATTTTCACGTGTGAGATAATTATTTTGTATACGGGCTAACTCAATCATCTTGAAAGCTTCGATTTCTGTTGGGGTAAGAAGATTGTGATCAAGTTGAAGGATGTCTGCTGTTGCCGGAACTTGGTCCTCCATTGCCTTCTTGATCCCTTCATCCTTCTTGATCTCCATGGGTTCTTCTCTCTTCAGCTCTATCTTCATTAGCCAAGCATCGTTGCCCTCATGGTTGGAGGAGGAGGGAGACGTAGTAGTGCCTGGCCTTGACAACCCTGACAGAAAACAGCTCGAAACAAAGACAGGATATTTTTGCGTGATATAGGAGTCAAAACCCCTGGGAGATTATATAATGAATTTTTACCGACCAAAATACGTGTCATGTACGAAAATGGAGTCCGAAGAGCACATGAGGTGCCCACGAGGTAGGGGGCACGCCCAGGGGGTAGGGCGCGCCCTCCACCCTCGTGGGGCCCTCGTGTCCTTCCCAGACTGCTTCTTATTTTTCTATTTTCTAAATATTCCAAAACGGAGGAATATTGCCTTAAAAACTGTTTTGGAGTCGGTTTACTTACCGTACCACATACCTATTCCATTCTGGAGTCCGAAACATTCCGGAAAGTGTCCCTTATGTATTCCTCCGGGGTTACGGTTTCAATAACATTGGTTTGAACATTTATGGGATTACCTGAGATATAGTGTTTGATTCTTTGACCGTTCACCACCTTCGGATTTGTGCGTTCGAAGTTGTTGATTTTTATGGCACCGGAACGATAGACCTCCTCGATAACGTAAGGGCCTTCCCATTTAGAGAGAAGTTTTCCTGCAAAAAATCTTAAACAAGAGTTGTATAGAAATACATAATCACCTACATTAAACTCACGCTTTTGTATCCTTTTGTCATGCAGTATTTTAACTTTTTCTTTAAACAACTTGGCATTTTCATAGGCTTGGGTTCTCCATTCATCAAGTGAGCTAATGATAGAGGCAAAGGTGTCCCGATGTTTCGATGAGATGGTGGCTATCGTTTTCTGTGGGAGTCGACCTTGATGATCCGACTACGATCGTGCGAGACGTCGCGCCTTAGCAATCGCTAAACCAACTTCCGAGGGGTTATTGACCACGCCGGAGCCCGATCAACCTGACCACGAGGGCCTGTTTCCTGCGAGCAAACGAAGAACAAGCAAGAAACTGAGATTGCAATCTGGATATTGCGAATATAAGATGAAAGCTTTATTGATCAAGGTGGGGTTCTGTGACGTCTTGGTCTTGTCGTTGGACACAAACGAAGTACGCGAAGTTGCAGCTATGGCGAACTTTTAATCTAAACAAAACCCAAAGTCTAAACGACGCCCTAAGGGCTATATATATGGAGGAAGAGAGGGGAATTTCGTGGCCCTTGAGGGTGGGGTCCGAAACCAACCCCAACTCTTGTTTCCCCACACATACGGACTCTAAAAATAGCCTATACTTAAGTATTTCGAAATTACATGGGCCTGGCCCATTAATAAGGTGACGCAGCACCTAGAATAGCCTATGGACGAATATTATGAAGTGGCATCTTGTATATTTCGTCCATGGCTTCATGCACTCCTTATGGCGGCTTCAAAGTCCTGAAATCATCACTTGTAACTCCATTCTTGATCCCCTTGCGCATGCCATCAACTTCATGCGTGTTCTTGCTCCAATGTTCATCCTTCTCCAAGCTAGGCCCTTCATTTGAAAGCAAAACAAATGTATCCAATTTAGGCAGCATCATAATCTCATGAACATTAGAATCATTACCAAGAAACGAAAGTACCTGGTAATTTAATTGGCGTGCGCGAGCTCTAGTAATTGGTCCAGTATATGTAACAGTAGGGGCTGTGGGTGTAACAATGGTATTGATGTCCTCATCAGCTAATATCAAATAACCTCTTCTCACCGGCAAGTTTGAAATCATAATTGAGTTCTTTAATAGCCCAATATGCCTTGTGTTCTAGTTCAAGAGGTAAGTGACATGCTTTTCCATAAACCATTTTATACAGAGACATACCCATAGGATTTTTATATGCAGTTCTATAGGCCCATAATGCATCATCAAGTTTCTTGGACCAATTCTTTCTAGATCTATTAACAGTCTTTTGCAAAATTAATTTAAGCTCTCTATTACTCAATTCTACTTGACCACTAGACTGTGGGTGATAAGGAGATGCAATTCTATGATTAACATCATACTTAGCAAGCATTTTATGGAAAGCACCATGAATAAAATGTGAACCACCATCAGTCTTTAAATATCTAGGGACTCCGAATCTTGGAAAAATAACTTCTTTAAGCATTTTAATAAAAGTGTTATGATCAGCACTACTAGTTGGAATAGCTTCTACCCACTTAGTAACGTAATCAATAGCAACTAAAATATGTGTATATCCATTAGAGGAAGGAAAGGGTCACATATAGTCAAAGCCCCAAATATCAAATGGTTCAATAACAAGTGAATAATTCATGGGCATTTCTTGACGTCTACTAATATTACCAATTCTTTGACATTCATCACAAGATAAGACAAACTTACGGGCATACTTGAAGAGAGTAGGCCAATAAAAACCAGTTGCAATACCTTATGTGTAGTTCTATCTCCAGCATGGTGTCCTCCATAAGCTTCGGAGTGACACTTGCGTAGGATCTGTTCCTGTTCATGCTTAGGTACACAATGTCTAATAACACCATCTACTCCTTTATTAAGATGTGGGTCATCCCAAAAGTAATGCCTCAAATCATAGAAGAACTTTTTCTTTTGCTGGTATGTGAAACTAGGAGGTATGAACTTAGCAACAATGTAGTTAGCATAATCAGCATACCATGGAGAAGTATGAGAAGCGTTTATGACATTTAGTTGCTCATTAGGAAAACTATCATCAATAGGTAGTGGGTCATCAAGAACATTCTCTAACCTAGACAAGTTGTTTGCAACGGGGTTCTCAGCTCCCTTTCTATCAACAATATGTAAGTCAAATTCTTGTAGCAAGAGAACCCATCTAATAAGTCTAGGTTTAGCATCTTTCTTTTCCATGAGATATTTAATAGCAGTGTGATCAGTGGGAATAGTTACTTTAGAATCAACAATATAAGGTCTGAACTTACCACAAGCAAATACAACTGCTAAGAATTCTTTTTCAGTGGTAGCATAATTTCTTTGAGCATTGTCTAGGGTTTTACTAGCATATTGAATAACATTTAATTTCTTATCAACTCTTTGCCCTAGAACAGCACCTACAGCATAATCACTGGCATCACACATAATTTCAAAGGGTAAATTCCAATCAGGTGGCTGAATAATAGGTGTAGAAATCAGTGCTTTCTTAAGTATTTCAAATGCTTCTACACAATCATCATCAAAAACAAATGGTATATCTTTTTGTAATAAATTAGTCAGAGGCCGAGAAATTTTTGAGAAGTCCTTAATGAACCTCCTATAAAATCCGGCATGACCAAGGAAACTTCTTATACCTTTGATGTCCTTGGGACATGGCATCTTTTCAATAGCATCAACCTTGGCTTTATCGACTTCAATACCTCTTTCACAAACTTTATGCCCCAATACAATACCTTCATTAACCATAAAGTGGCACTTTTCCCAATTCAAGACAAGATTAGTTTCTTCGCATCTCTGCAAAACTCGATCAAGGTTGCTTAAGCAATCATCAAAAGAAGATCCATAGACGGAAAAGCCGTCCATGAAAACCTCACAAATCTTTTCACAAAAGTCAGAGAATATAGCCATCATGCATCTTTGAAAGGTAGCGGGTGCATTACATAAACCAAAAGGCATACGTCTATAAGCAAAAGTACCAAAAGGGCATGTAAAAGTAGTCTTTGATTGATCTTTGGCTGACACAGGTATTTGAGAGAAACCAGAATAACCATCTAGAAAGCAAAAATGTGTATGTTTGGATAATCTTTCTATCATTTGATCGATAAAAGGTAAGGGCTAATGATCCTTTTTAGTTGCCTTATTTAAGTTGCAGAAATCAATTACCGTCCTATATCCTATAATAATTCTTTGAGGAATCAATTCATCTTTATCATTAGGAACGACAGTAATACCTCCCTTCTTAGGGACACAATGGATAGGACTTACCCACTGACTATCAGCAACGGGATAAATTATACCTCCCTCAAGGAGCTTTAGTATCTCCTTTCTGACCACTTCTTTCATTTTAGGATTCAGCCGGCGTTGATGATCACAAACTGGTTTAGCATCTTCTTCCAAATTAATTTTATGTTGACATAGAGTGGGACTAATGCCCTTAAGATCATCAAGAGTATATCCAATAGCAGCACGGTGCTTCTTCAGAGTTTTCAATAATCTCTCTTCCTCATGCTCTGAAAGATTAGCACTAATAATAACAGGATATATCTTTTTCTCATCAAGATAAGCATATTTAAGAGTATCAGGTAACGGTTTAAGCTCAAACACAGGATCACCCTTGGGTGGAGGAGGATCCCCTAGGATTTCAACAGGTAAATTGTTTTCCAGAATAGGTTCCTGTTTAAAGAATACTTCAATTATTTCCCTTCTTTCATTCATAAACATATCATTTTCATGGTGCAAATAATGTTTTAAGGGATCACTAGGAGGTACGGCAATAGAAGCAAGACCAATAATTTCATCCTTACTAGGTAAATCTTCTTCACGGTGTTGTCTACTAAATTTAGATAAATTAAATTCATGAGTCATATCATCTAAACCAACAGTAACAACATCCCTTTTGCAATCTATGGTAGCATTAAGTGTTCAAGAAGGGTCTACCAAATATAATGGGACAAAAGCTATCTTGTGGGGAACCAAGAACAAGAAAATCAGCAGGATATTTAGTTTTCCCACACAAGACTTCAACATCTCTAACAATTCCCATTGGTGAAATAGTATCTATATTGGCAGGTTTAATTGTGACATCAATATCTTCCATCTCAGCAGGTGCAATATCATGCATAACTTCTTTGTATAAGGAATAAGGTATTGCACTAGCACTAGCACCCATATCACATAAGCCATGATAACAATGATCTCCGATTTTAACAGAAACAACAGGCATGCCTACCACAGGTCTAGGTTTATCTTTAGCACAGGGTTTAGCAATTCTAGCAGTTTCATCACAGAAATAAATAACATGCCCATCAATATTATCAGACAAGAGATCTTTAACAATAGCAATATTAGGTTCAACTTTAACTTGCTCAAGAGGTGTATATGTTTTAATATTGCTTTTACGAACTACAGTTGAAGCTTTAGCATGATCATTTATCCTAACAGGGAAAGATGGTTTCTCAACATAAGAAGTAGGAACAATAGGGTCATTATAAGTCACAATATTTTGTTCAACATTAATAGGTGCAGCTACTTTTACTTCTATGGGAGGATGATATTTAGACCACTTCTCCTTGGGGAGATCAACATAAGTAGCAAAAGATTCACAGAAAGAAGCTACTATCTCAGAGTCAAGTCCATATTTAGTGCTAAATTTATGGAAAATATCAGTATCCATAAAAGATTTAACACAATCAAAACTAGGTGTTATACCTGACTCCTTACCTTTGTCGAGGTCCCAATCTTTAGAGTTGCATTTAATTCTTTCCAATAAATCCCATTTGAATTCAATAGTCTTCATCATAAAATAGCCAGCACAAGAAGTATCAAGCATGGTGCGATTGTTATCAGAAAGCCGAGCATAGAAATTTTGAATAATCATTTTTCTCGAGAGCTCATGATTGGGGCATGAATATAACATTGATTTAAGCCTCCCCCAAGCTTGAGCGATGCTTTCTCCTTCACGAGGCCAAAAATTATATATGTAATTGCGATCACGATGAACAAGATGCATAGGATAAAACTTCTGATGAAATTCCAATTTCAATCGTTTGTAATTCCAAGACCCCATATCATCACATAGCCTATACCATGTCGATGCGTCTCCCTCCAAAGATAAAGGGAAGACCTTCTTCTTAACAACATCTCCGGGTACACCTGCAAGCTTAAATAGTCCACAAACTTCATCCACATATATTAGATATTCATCAGGATGTTTTGTTTCATCTCCTAAAAAGGGATTAGCTAGCCGTTTTTCTATCATACCCGAAGGAATTTCAAAGCAGTCATTTTCATTTTCAGTAGGTTCAGTAGGTTGAGGAGCAACCCTTTGCTCTACTGGTCGGGGTGAAGATACCCCGAACAAGCCCCTCAGAGGATTACTTTCCATAGTAACATGTGACAGTAAATTTCAGCACACTATATAAATTTTTCCTTACCAAATTCCACCTACCAAAGGCGCTTCACTCCCCGGCAACGGCGCGAGAAAAGATTCTTGATGACCCACAAGTATAGGGGATCTATCGTAGTCCTTTCGATAAGTAAGAGTGTCGAACCCAACGAGGAGCAGAAAGAAATGATAAGCAGTTTCCAGCAAGGTATTCTCTGCAAGTACTGAAATATGTGGCAACAGATAGTTTTGTGATAGGATAAATTGTAACGAGCAACAAGTAACAAAAGTAAATAAAGTGTAGCAAGGTGGCCCAATCCTTTTTGTAGAAAAGGACAAGCCTGGACAAACTCTTATATAGAGAAAAGCGCTCCCGAGGACACATGGGAATATCGTCAAGCTAGTTCTCATCACGCTCATATGATTTGTGTTTGGTACATTGATAATTTGGTATGTGGGTGGACCGGTGCTTGGGTACTGCCCTTACTTGGACAAGCATCCCACTTATGATTAACCTCTATGGCAAGCATCCGCAACTACAACAAAAGTATTAAGGTAAACCTAACCATAGCATGAAACATATGGATCCAAATCAGCCCCTTACGAAGCAACACACAAACTAGGGTTTAAGCTTTTGTCACTCTAGAAACCCATCATCTACTTATTACTCCCCAATGCCTTCCTCTAGGCCCAAACAATGGTTAAGTGTCATGTAGTCGACGTTCACATAACACCACTAGAGGAGAGACAACATACATCTCATCAAAGTATCGGACGAATACCAAATTCACATGACTACTAATAGCAAGACTTCTCCCATGTCCTCGGGAACGAAAGTAACTCCTCACAAAGCATAAACATGTTCATAATCAGAGGGGTATTAATATGCATATAGGATCTGAACATATGATCTTCCACCAAATAAACCAACTAGCATCAACTACAAGGAGCAATTAACACTACTAGCAACCTACTAGCACCAATCCCGGACTTGGAGACAAGAATTGGATACAAGAGATGAACTAGGGTTTTGAGTGGAGATGGTGCTGATGAAGATGTTGATGGAGATTGCCCTCTGCCGATGAGAGGAGCATTGGTGATGACGATGGCGATGATTTCCCCCTCCGGGAGGGAAGTTTCCCCGGCAGAACAGCTCCGCCAGAGCCCTAGATTGGTTCCACCAAGGTTCCGCCTCGTGGCGGCGGAGTTTCATCCGAGAAGATGGCTTCTTATTTTATTCCCATCGAAAGACTTCATATAGCAGAAGATGGTCACCGAAGGGACACCAGGGGGCCCACGAGGTAGGGGGACGCGCCCAGGGGGGTAGGGCGCACCCCCCACCCTCGTGGGCAGGGTGTGGCCCCCTGGTGAAGTTCTTGCTCTCAGTATTTTTTATATATTTGGAAAACGTCTTCCGTGGAGTTTCAGGACTTTTGGAGCTGTGCAGAATATGTCTCTAATATTTGCTCCTTTTCCAGCCCAGAATCCCAGCTGCCGGCATTCTCCCTCTTTATGTAAACCTTGTAAAATAAGAGAGAATAGGCATAAGTATTGTGACATAATGTGTAATAACAGCCCATAATGCAATAAATATCGATATAAAAGCATGATGCAAAATGGACGTATCAATCATATGTAATATCACTAAGTAAGGAAGTCACCTCGTTCTCGAGAGCTCTAGCTCTAGCTCGTGTCATGGGTCCTCTTGGCTCTTGTTGAGGCGATGGTTGGTCCATGGGGATGACCGTAGGATGCTCTGCATCAAAGTGTTTATAGCATCCTAGTCCAGATACTAGGGGCTGCACCTATATTTCTATCTATCAAACTCCTATGGCTAAGTGAGGGTGCTAAAGCCGCATAGTCCGATTGCCTGGTTCATCGCGCTAAACTCCTCCTTCAAGGACCAAACAATTGGATCAAGAGTGTTTAGATTACATCCCGAACACCCCTGTATTTCCTACCTGGGGGCAGAAGCCGACGACTAGCCAACTCTCAGATTTCACATAACACGGCCGCACATGAGTAGAAATTTTTTATCTAAACATTATATTACATAACGATTTTGTTTCATCATACAGGGCAAAGACAACATGATTGTATTCATTCAAAAATAGTGTCTTGCGCACATTGCATTGCTACAATGAGCGACACCTCTGGGACATCTGCAAAATACCACTCAGGCGTGCGGTGCTCCTTTCCCTCTGGCGGCCCCTCGGTCGTCAGCTTGATGGCGTCCATCTTCGCCCACCATATCTCGACGCGGGCGAAGGCCATGCGTGCACCTTCAATGCAGGCCGATCGCTTGACGACGTCCAGCCGAGGACAGGCGTTCACCAGCCGCTTCACGAGTCCGGAGTAGCTGTCGGGCATAGCTTCGGTTGGCCACAGCCGGATTACCAAATCCTTCATGGCCAGTTCGGCCACCCTATGCAGCTCCACCAGCTGTTTTAGCTGATCGATGAAGGGCACAGGATGCTCTGGCGCAAGATACTGCGACTAGAACAACTTCTCTGCTGAGCTCCCTTCTTCGGCTCAGAAGAACTCTGTGGTGTCGGACACACTACGCAGCAGATCTGCAAATGCCCCTGGAGAACTCCGAATCTGGGTTAGTAGGAGATATTTCTTCTTCACATGCTTGATTTGCATACTAAATGCCTTACCCACTACAATCTTCTTGGCCTCCTGGATCTCCTGGAGGGCACCCTGGGCTTCAACCCGGGCCGCTTCCGTGCTTTGGCGAGCCTTTGAGAGTTCGGCCTCTCGAGCCGAAACATCTCCCTCCAAGGCCTCATACTTCTTCACAGCATCTTGGAGCTCTTGTTGGACCCCGTTCAGTCTGGCCTTAAGCTTTTTATGAGCAGCCTGCTCCTTGACAGCTTTTCAATCGTCTTCGGCCAGGGCCTTTTTCAGGGCCTCGACTTCGGTCGTCGCCCCTACACATATCATGACACTACGGTCAGTATATATGATTTATTCTTTCTGAATACATAGCGAGTCACTACATACCTTGCTGGTCCTCCATCTGCTTCCTCGCCTGGCCGAGCTCTTCTTTCGCCCGCTCCAGTTTCTGCCTAAGTTGGGAGACTTCGGCAGTGTGAGAGGTCGCGGCCAGCAGTGATGCCTGCTTATTCAAATCCGACACGGTTTGGTTAGCTTCCTGCAAAATTTAATTGATCCTCTCTCCGGCTTTTCTTTCAAAACATTAGACAGTGTCTCAAGGGCTATTGTCTATATTGGGATTTTCTCGATTAAACGATGCTTACCTCAAAACCTGTCAATAGGCCGCTGCAGGCTTCGATCAGTCCGCTCTTAACGGACTGAACCTTCTCAATCACCGTACCCATAAGGATACGGTGTTCTTCCACAATGGAAGCGCCTCGTGGCGCTTCCAATAGATTATCCGGCGCCTCTGGTTGGAAAGAGGTCGCCGGGGGACGGGCATGCCTCCTTCTCTTGAAGGAGGCTGCTTGTCGGACTCCTGGGCCATATGGGTCTCCGGATCCGTGCTCAAAGGGGGGATGAATTGAGTACGACCCCCATTGTCAGTCTCCATGGGGGCCTGCTCCCCCATGTGTCTGGCGGCCAAGGTGTCGCCCTGCGGCGCCACCTTGACAGCCTCCCGAACCTCTCCCTGGCCTGGGAAGGTCCTTTGGGACAACACCTCGTCGTCTCCCTTGGCCTTGGGAGAGTAAGTGGCCGGCGGTGTCTTGCTGGCCATCTCCTTTGAGTCCAACGAGCCTCTTGATGAGGATCATTGGGAGCTGTCGTGGGCCGGACTGCAATGACATAATTAAACCATGTAAAATACCATCAGGTGGAAAGGCCAGATAATTGGACATGTACGGGTTCTTAGCACTCACGATGCGGCCAAGGGCTTGTTCCGGGGGCGTCGCTCCGGACTGCTGTCGACGTCCCATGCGGAGCTACCCACGAGTGGGCCTTTCCCCTTCTTGGGTGCCTCCGCCTCCAGAATTGTGGAAGCCGCCGTCTTCTTCGTCCCCCCATCAGGGGGAGAATCGCTTTCCTCCTCCTCATCGTCGTCGTCTTCGGCGACGGAGGAGTAGGTCTTGTCTTCGGACGTCGCGTCCGAAGCGCCCTTGCGGCGGGGGCCACTCCGGACCCCCTTGGCCTTCCCCTTGGCATTCTTCTCCGGTGCCTTATAGGGCGTCGGCACCAGCATCTTTGCTAAACACGAGATGACTGGTTCTTCAAGCAGCGGAGCCGGACACTGGATCCGCTTTGCCCTCTCCATCCAGTCTTGAATAAGCAATGATAATAAAAGCTTAGATATCATCATTGAAATAAGCAAGTAGGGGATGCGTTAAAAATAACATACCTCATTGGCGAGGTGGTTAACGTCGTGCCCGCGGTCCGAATTTGTGGCTGGCGGTGTCTCATTGCCCTTGAAGAGCAACTTCCAGGCGTCTTCGTGAGTTGTTTCGAAGAGCCTCTTCAGGATATGGTGCTTCTTCGGATTGAACTCCCATAGAGGACGGCTTCGGCTTTGGCATGGGAGAATCCGGTGAACTAGCATCACCTGGATTACATCGACAAGTTTGACATCTTTGTCCACCATGCTTTGAACGCGCGTCTGCAGCGCTATCAGCTCATCTAGCGAACACCAGTTCGGGCTCTTCTCGACCCAGGAGGTGAGTCGCATGGGAGCGCCGGAGTTGAATTCGGCAGCTGCGGCCCAGGTGGCGCCGCGGGGTTCTGTGATGTAGAACCACTGTTTCTGCCAATCCTTTATAGTCTCCACAAAAGTGCCTTTTGTCCAGGAGACATTGGCCAGCTTGCTTACCATGGCGCCTCCGCACTCCGCATGCTGTCCATCCACCACCTTCGGCTTCACGTTGAAGACCTTGAGGCACATCCCGAAGTGGGGTTGGATGCGGAGGAAGGCCTCACACACAACGATGAATGCCGAGATGTTGAGGAAGGAGTTCGGGGATAGATCATGGAAGTATAGCCCGTAATAGAACATTAGCCCGTGGACGAAGGGGTGGAGTGGAAACCCTAGCCCACGGAGAAAATGGGGGATGAATACCACCCTCTCACTGGGCATCGGTGTGGGGATGACTTGCCCTTGGGCTGGAAGATGGTGGGCGATTTCCTTCGCCAGGTACCCGGCCGCCCGAAGCTCAGTAATGTCCTTCTCCTTGATGGAGGAGGCCATCCACTTGCCTTGACCTCCGGAACCAGACATGGTTGAGTGCTTGCTCGAGTGGGAAAAGGATGAGAACTTGGGCGCTGGAGCTCAAGATTGGAAGGGCAGAGGAAGAGAGAAGGCATGGGAGAAGAAGGGAGAATCCTTATCCCCTTATAAAGGCAGTGAATATCGAACGCCTCCCCACTCGCCCTAAAACTCACCTATTCCCAAGGGCTGTCTAAATGGCGTGGTTGGGTTACCCACGCCCGTATTGATGAACATCCCGCAATAAGGGGACACGATCTCTGCTTTGACAAGATGTGCCAATGGAAACCGCATCTTGAAGCACGGAACGGCAGACAAAAATGGTTCGATATGTTGACCGAACAGACGTGATGTCATCTTACAAAAAGTTGTTAGTGGATGGGACTCGTGAAATACTATATTCCTGCAGTTGTGTGTGGTACTTGTGTTGCAGATCTGGACACATTCGTTTTATCCGAAGACTATCTTGGAGTATTCGGGAAGTGGAACCCGCCTTGCAATGTCGAAGACACTCTACGTGCCGGACACATCGTCATTGAAGCCTTGTTCAGGGGCTACTGAGGGAGTCCTGGACTAAGGGGTCCTCGGGTGTCCGATCTATTGGATATGGGCCAGACTGATGGGCCGTAAGGATACAAAGACTGAAGACTCTACCTGTGTCCGGATAAGACTCCCCTTGGCGTGGAAGGCAAGCTTGGCGACCAACTATGAAGATACCTTTTGCTGTAACCGACCTTGTGAAACCCTAGATCCCTCTTGTGTCTATATAAACCGGAGGGCTAGGTCCATACATAGCCCCGAATAATCATAGCCAGACTAGACTTTTAGGGTTTAGCCATTACGATCTCGTGTTAGATCAACTCTTGTAATACTCATATTCATCAAGATCAATCAAGCAGGAAGTAGGTTATTACCTCCACAGAGAGGGCCCGAACCTGGGTAAACATTGTGTCCCCCGTCTCCTGTTACCATCGATCCTAGACGCACAGTTCGGGACCCCCTACCCAAGATCTGCCGGTTTTGACATCGACAACAGCTTCCTTGTCGGGGGCCTCAGCTTTGGCCTTCTTGCCGGTACTAGGCATACCAGAACCTTCAACAGTCATCCCTGCCTTATCTCTCCGCTTCTTACTACGCTTCTTGCTCTTCTTCTGACTAGTTGATTCATCCTCATCCTCTGAAACAACATTGGTGCAATCTTCCTCTCCGGGCAACTTCCTTCCCTCTTCCATCCGAGCACACTTATCGACCAGTGTGTAAAGCTCCTTCACAGTCTTGGGCAACCATATGTTCATCTTGGAACGAATACGACAGTTACGCACATTGGACTAGAAGGCAGCTATTACCGCCGTCGGATGGATATTTGGGATATTTCTATTGACTTTGCTGCATCAATGCAAATACTTATTGAGAGTTTCTCCTTTCTTCTACTACAGAAGTTGCAAATCGTTGGGCCTACCGGGTTCTTGATGACCGCCAGTGAAAGTGCCAATGAACTCATGGCACAGGGCAGCCCATGACAAAATGGAGTTCTCTGGTAGATACATCAGCCAAGACCTCACATTAGACTTGAGGACCAAAGGGAAGTAGTTGGCAAACACCTTCTCATCTCTCCCCCTGGTAGCCTGAATAGCGATGGTGTAGATGCTTAGGAACTCTACCGGGTTCAGCCTCTTGTCATATTTTTCAGGTATCTCTGGCTTGAACATGCGAATGGACGGCCAATGGACTTGCCGCAGCTCTCATGTAAACGCAGGGCAGCCAACCTCGAAAGGTAGGCACCCGCCAACACCGAGCGCAAGCTCATCGACGTTGAGGCCGTTGTATCCGTCGGTTCAGGGGAGGTCGTCGCGGCGTTGCTTGGCAGCGCACACGTCTCCTCTCCACCTATCCTCTGGGACTCGACGTTGTCCTGGATATGATCGAGGGTCAGAAGAGGCCATCGAGACATCGTCCGGGTCTTGATTCTGCTACGCTCGTACTGGCTGCTGCGGCGGGGATTGCACCATGGGGATGGCCCCTTCCGTGCGGTCGGCAGCATGAGCCGTTCCGGTCGCTTGGGGAGGTCACGGCGGGCCAGCTCGCCGTGAGCCCCCAGCTTCGGTGAAACCGAGCAGGCTTTGGATGGTGGCACGCCACTCCTCCATCAGCTCGGCCATTGGCGGAAACATCAGCAGCTAAGCTCACGCCATGGCCTCCGAAGCTGTACTTGGCTGGGATGATGATGAAGTCGAACGTACCGTCGGTCGGCTCCTGACGGTACCAGCGGCGGTATCGCTGCGCCCCTGCTGTCGCTGCAGGGCGACCACCTAGATATGGTGTGGCCAAGGCGTTCGAGGGCCAGTGGCTCCGTTGGGCACAGCGGCTTGGTCGGCATGTCCCAGGGGAGGTGCACGCGATGCGACCGCACCTATGGTGGGGGCGGCCAGAGGGCGGCGGTTCACCCCGATTTGAGTGACGTTGCTGTGAATGTGCCCGTCGGTGGGGGACAGGGGCGCAGATCGAGTGACCCCCTCACCCGTACCTTGCGGAGCGTGACCGTCGGGGTGTTGTTGATGCTGCTCTCCTCTAGTGCCCCCTGCTCCAGCGTCAGCTGCAGGAAAAGTGGCGATGGCGCCGCCTGCCCCGATCACTTACCCAGCAGCGTCCACATCCTCATGTGCTTCCACGCCCCCCGCAATGTTGGAGGCCAAGGGCGGCGGAGCCTTCGAGGTGGATGGGTGAGCTGAAGGACGGGGCCTCTTCTTGGGCGCCATGGTCAATGGCGTCGTCAAAGACGAAGATGGTGATGAAGTCGATGCGCTGTGCACACCTTCAGGTTCGCGCAAGCGAGCCCCCTACGTGGCGCACCAAAGATGTCGCAAGAAACCATGACCACCTATGGGACCAGGAGGTCCCTTGCTGGTTCGGCAATGGGGCGACGCATTGCACAAAGAGCAGACGAGCGTGAGATAGCACGACAAAGATCACGCGGGAAATTTACCTAGGTTCGGGCCGCCGTGAGGCGTAAAACCCTACTCCTGCTTTGGTGGATTGATGGTGGAAAAGGTGGTGGTGAGCATAGTACACTGGCCCGGCAGGGGTTGCTTAGCAGCAACTACGCGCATATGGGGGTGTGAGTTATCCAACCTTCTAACCCTTCCTATGGTTGCCATGGGCCTCCTTTTATAGATCAAGGGGTAACCACAGTGGCAAAGTAGTCATTACGCACTGATAAGATAGCAAACAGTGCTATCATACCTAACTCTGCGGGCTAACAGGGCGCATTAAATGCACCGCTTAACGTCACATCGTTGGTTGCCTGGCAAGGCTTGCCGGGCTATCTCGCCTGCTCCACGCCTATTCTCTTGACACGTCGTAGGACGGGTGTCATTCGTGGGTTCCTCCTGTAGGAAATGGCTGCCACGTGGTGTATGGCTGCCACTTAATCACTTTGCGGCTTGACACCGCACTAATCGACGATGTGGGTCGTTGTGGAGTAGTTGGTGAGGTGGTTCTGCCTTCGTGAGCCCCGGTAGGCCCTGCCAGGGCACCCTGGTTGTCTGCTTCTAGGGGTGGCCTCGCCCCTTGCTGGGCTCGCCTGCCCGGCAAGGGAAGATTTTCTCTTGATGATACCTTGCTTCTCTGGCTTGATATTGGTCCCTCTGATCTGCATGTTGGTCCTTCAAATCTCTTCGATCCTCGTACTCTGACTTGGGATGGTGCTTCAATCTCGTTCCCATGCCTGTGCACAGTCTGGGCAACAAACCCAGGGTTTGTTGCACTGACACGGCCCGAAGGTGGGAGGTGGCCATCATGGCCGCCACCCCATCGTCGGCCGCTATGACCGCCAGCCCACCGTCGACCGCCGGTATCATCACCCGCTCCGCCACCACCGCCCGAAATAGGGAGGCGGAGGTGGAGGCCCGCACGTGCGTCAGCGACCTTGCGCGCTACATCGAGTTCCTACAGGAGGAGGAGGAGCGCCTCGCCGAGCATGCAAAGAGCCTTACCGCAGCCGCCGCAACACACACCAACGCAGAGGCGAGGAATCAGGAGATCTACAAGCAGTTCTGCCGCTTCGAGAGGGGTCGTCTGGAGTGGCAGTGGGCGTTCGAGCTAGCGAGCGTCGCTAAACGTGCAACAGCGGCACGCACCGTATTACAGTTGTCCAGCTTGTCGGTTGGCTCCTCCTCCTCTGCCTCTTACTGAGTGTGCTCAGCAGAGGAGAGGCTGCCGGAAGTAGCACGAAGCCCGTCCATAGTAGTAGTATTTAGGGGCTATTTTGTTCAGTTCATCTGACTATAGATGTGGTGGAACTATACAACATACTTCAAATTAGCTAGTATATATAGTTGAACTAGCTATTTCAGTATGGTTGGCAGCAATTGGGGAAAAGTTTGGTCGGTTTAGCTGTCGAGTTGAACTATTTGTATAAATTAAGAATGACTGCTTAATCTATGGATGAAATCTATGCTTAATTACTGAATTTTAGTTGCAAAAATTAGATAGTGCTAGTGATTTTTAGCTGCATATTTTTGCAAATCGCAGTGTTACAAGGATTGACAAATGGCAATGTTACTAGATCAACAAATGTCAATCTTTCCAATTTGACAAATGGCAACATACCTAATATGACAGATGCAAATCTTACCAAATTGTTTGTACGTGGTTGCACACAGGTCATCCAAAACAACCGTTTGCGTTGAAGGGATACACAAATCCCGCGCTGCGAATTTTCCCTCGACTTAAGGGTGTTCTATCTAAAACGTTTGCGATCAAGAGTTGCAGAAATCCTGCTCAGCACATTTTTTCTTGGCTTCCTGGGGAAGTTGTCGGTTTGCATATGGGTGTTCTACCTGAAAATGCTAGTTATTGACTAGAGGGGCTTCAATAGGCGATTTTTATGAATGTCTTCAAAACACGGGGGCTTGGAAGACAAACAGTAGAAATGATCCTATTGATATGCAGCGGAAGGTAGACTACCCTAGGCAAGCCATAGTCAAGTAAGCAATGAAGTGAAAGCATGAAGACTATCAGCATCTAGGTAGTATGGATCAGGATGCAAGACAGTATGAAGCCAAACAGTAAACAGTCTACCATTAGTGAAGTCAATCAGACCACACAGGCAGGCAATGACTTCACAAAGACAAACCGTAAAGTAAAGGGAAGTGAAGGATAGAACCTGTAGCTTGGTGAAGACATGGATTTGGTAGACCAGTTCTAGTTGTTGTGACAACTGTATGTCTGATTAGGGAGGCTGAGATTTAACTCAGAAGATCGTGTCTTCACCTTATTCCTCTTGAGCTAAGGACACACAATCCTCATCCAATCACTCTGGTAAGTCTTCAAGGTAGACTTCCAAACCTTCACAGACTTCGTTCACCGGCGATCCACAATGATTCTTGGATGCTCAAAACGCGACGCCGAACCGGCTGGAGGGTTCATAGTCCTCAAGTGTAACAAGTCTTCAGATCATGCGGACAGGAAGACTTCAGTGATGCCTAATGCTACCTCTTGAGCATGCGTTGGTTTTCCCTTGAAGAGGAAAGAGTGATGCAACAAAGTAGCGTAAGTATTTCCCTTAGTTTTTGAGAACCAAGGTATCAATCCAGTAGGAGACAATGCACAAGTCACCTAGTACCCGCACAAACAATCAAGAACCTCGCAACCAATGCGATAAAGGGGTTGTAATCCCTGCACGATTACTTGCGAAAGTGAGGTATGATAGAGATAGTAAGATAAATATTTTTTTGTATTTTGTTGTATAGATTGGAAAGTAAAGATTGCAAAATTGTTAACGAGAGACGATAATAAAAGAGATGCAATATAATAAGAAAGAGACCCGGGGGCCATAGGTCTCACTAGTGGCTTCTCTCATGATAGCATGTATTACGGTGGGTGAACAAATTACTGCCGATCAATTAATAGAAAAGTGCATAGTTATGAAGATATCTAAGGCAATGATCATGAATATATGCATCACTTCCGTGTCAAGTAGATCGGAATGATTCTGCATCTACTACTCCACACATCTGATGAGGATATCAATACCATTGTTACACCCACAGCCCCTACTGTTACATATACTGGACCAATTACTAGAGCTCGCGCACGCCAATTAAATCACCAGGTACTTTCGTTTCTTGGTAATGATTCTAATGTTCATGAGATTATGATGCTGCCTAAATTGGATACATTTGTTTTGCTTTCAAATGAAGGGCCTAGCTTGGAGAAGGATGAACATTGGAGCAAGAACACGCATGGAGTTGATGGCATGCGCAAGGGGATCAAGAACGGAGTTACAAGTGATGATTTCAGGACTTTGAAGCCGACATAAGGAGTGCATGAAGCCATGGACGAAATATACAAGATGCCACTTCATAATATTCGTCCATAGGCTATTCTAGGTGCTGCGTCACCTTATTAATGGGCCAGGCCCATGTAATTTCGAAATACTTAAGTATAGGCTATTTTTAGAGTCCGTATGTGTGGGGAAACAAGAGTTAGGGTTGGTTTCGGACCCCACCCTCAAGGGCCACGAAATTCCCCTCTCTTCCTCCATATATACAGCCCTTAGGGCATCGTTTAGACTTTGGGTTTTGTTTAGATTAAAAGTTCGCCATAGCTGCAACTTCTCGTACTTCGTTTGTGTCCAACGACCAGACCAAGACGTCACAGACCCCCACCTTGATCAATAAAGCTTTCATCTTATATTCGCAATATCCAGATTGCAATCTCAGTTTCTTGCTTGTTCTTCGTTTGCTCGCAGGAAACAGGCCCTCGTGGTCAGGTTGATCGTGCTCCGGCGTGGTCAATAACCCCTCGGAAGTTTGTTTAGCGATTGCTAAGGCGCGACGTCTCGCACGTTCGTAGTCGGATCGTCAAGGTCGACTCCCACAGAAAACGATAGCCACCATCTCATCGAAACATCGGGACACCTTTGCCTCTATCAAGTGGTATCAGATTTCCAGGTTGCTCGGTGAGATTTTTACAGTTTTTCGTAGATTAGATCGAGTCTGTTTTTCATACCTACAGTCCACGAAAAAGCCACAAAAAAATTAGGGTTAGTTCATCATATCCGAACCAATCTGAGCCTTTGCATAATCTTTTTAGGGTTTTTGATTTGTTGAATTTGCGGTTGCATCATCGTGTCAAGTTGCTGGTCTTAGAGTCTAGTCTTTTAGAGTTTCGAGTTCTGGTCATAAGTTGTCACGCCGCCGCCGCACCATCATCATCGCCCATCTACCACCATTGCTTATCCGCCACCGTTCTGAATCCGTATCCATATACCACCACCAATCCGTATCCATATACCACCACCAATCTGTATCCATATACCACCACCAATCTGTAACCATATATCCACCACCAATCCGAGTTCTTCTCATATTAGGTTTGTTCTTGAGATCAATCTCAATTCCGATTCGTGTTTCCTTACCTGCGTAGGTCTCGAAAAAAAAAGTCTGGAGACCCCCGGGCAGTTTTTAGGCCAAAATTTTCACGGGCAAAAATATTTTTTCCCTATCCTATTTTTAGGTTTTTCTGAGTATTTTGAGCCACGTGCCATCATAGTGATTTTTTGTCGCACTTTTTCGTCGTCGCTGCCCTAATTTCCGAAAAACAAAAGTGAAAAAAAAAATTTCGTGCCCATCCTATTAGTTTGACGAGGGAAGAGTTTTGAGACACTCGCCATTATAGTAATTTTTCGCAAAAAAAAAGAGGAGCGCAAAAAAAAGAGGAGCGCAAAAAAAAAGCGAAAAAAAAAGTTCCAGAGTGTGCTTTTCCCTTATTTACGTGCAGCGCCGTGATTTTGTTAGTGTTCTAGACTCGCGTCTCTAGCACGGTCTAGCCTAGGACTAGCACAGTACCGTCGTTGAGCGTTTATTCAACTTTGCATCTCTGAATTGATTATTGCTGACCCTTTTTGCTACCATACTATAAGCCTTCCCAGCTCCACATACCTCTACGTCGTGCGTTTGACTCTCCCTGGCAATCGCTCTATCCAAGCTTTTGAGAATTTTGACTACAACGGTTGCCGATCACCGCCTGCTGCTAGGTAAGAACTGGTAAGAATTTGAGATTTGCTTGACGGATTTGTGACACCCGCCACCACCACCTCTTGTTAGTATTCTGTAGGATCATATTCTTGTGTGTTTTCTATTGTTGCTAACCATGGCAGGATCACAAGCCGACGAGACTGACTGGGAGAACATGACGAATCAGGAGTTGCATGATAAATTTCAGCAAATGATGAATGGACAGGTGCAGGATGTGCTAAACAGATTTGAAGAGGCCATGGAGAAGATAGATGACATGGAGAAGACGTTCGAAACAAAGCTCGATAACAGGTTTAATGAATTGCTCGCGCGTCTTCCACCACCACCACCGGCTGCACCTAACGCACCTCTACAACAACAACAACGACGACTACCTACACATCGTGAAACAGCCCTCCGCCGAGCGAGCCGTCTCCCTCTTGCACCTGGCCAAACTGTTGGTGCTGCTGTTGCTACTTCTGTGGCTCCTGCTGCTGATGCGGAGGAGGATGATTTTGCTGGCGATTACGAGGATGAGGTTGATCAAAATCAGAACTACGTGCCACCACCAGCACAGCAACCATCAGGTCGTCCACATGCAAATAATGGCAATGGTAGGGCTCACCCTCAGGTACGAGATCATGACCATCTCCCTAAACTAAAATTGAATATTCCACCATTTGAGGGTAGATATGTTCCTGATATATATCTTACTTGGGAGTTAGAAACTGAACAACGATTTACATGTTTACAATATCCCGAGGAGAGACGTGTTCCTGCTGCTGTTTGTGCATTCACTAGTTTTGCATGTGTTTGGTGGTCTGAGCATTGTAGATTATATCCCATTCCTGCTACTTGGGCTGCTTTGAAAACTGCTATGCGTACTCGTTGGGTTCCACCATATTATCAACGTGAATTACTTCAAAAATTGCAGCGCTTAAGACAGGGAAAAAATTCTGTAGAAGAATATTATCAGGAATTACAAACTGGCATGATTAGATGTGGTATTGTTGAGGAGAATGAAGCTATGCTTGCACGTTTTATGGGTGGATTAAATAGAGAGATTCAGACGATTCTAGAGTATAAGGAGTATACTAATATCACTCGTTTATTCCATCTTGCTTGTAAAGCTGAATGTGAAGTGCAGGATCGATAGGCATTGGCGCGGACTAACTTTTCTGCAGGTCGACCTTCTTCATGGACACCACGTGCATCATCTACTTCCACACGTTCTGCTACACCGGCGCCTCTGTCGGCTGCCACCTCCAACCGTGATACAATAAAGCAGGCACAATCACCACTATCTGCCAAGAGCACACCTTCTGGGCCTGCAAAGAGCTCTTCTTCATCCATGGCATCAACAGGGCAAACACATGATATTATTTGTCGACGTTGCAAGGGTGGAGGTCATTATGCGAGAGAATGCCCATCTAAGCGTGTGATGATTGTTACTGAGGATGGTGGGTATGAGTCCGCTAGTGACTATGATGAGGAGACTTTGGCTCTTATTACACGTGACGAACACGGTGGAGACGATTCTGATAATGAGACGCAATACATGGCTCCTGAAGATGCTGACAGGTATGAATGTTTAGTTGCTCAACGTGTTTTGAGTGTGCAGGTTACACAAGCTGAGCAAAATCAGAGGCATAATTTGTTCCATACAAAGGGAGTTGTGAAGGAACGTTCTGTTCGCGTGATCATAGATGGAGGGAGTTGCAACAACTTGGCTAGCATCGAGATGGTGGAGAAGCTATCTCTCACCACAAGACCACATCCACATCCTTACTACATCCAATGGTTCAACAACAGCGGCAAGGTTAAGGTAACACGTACTGTTCGTGTGCATTTTAGTATCTCTACATATGCTGATTATGTTGATTGTGATGTGGTACCTATGCAAGCATGTTCCTTATTACTTGGTAGACCATGGCAATTTGATAAAAATTCTATTCACCATGGTAGAAACAATCAGTATACTCTTGTTCATAAGGATAAAAATATTACTTTGCTTCCTATGACTCCTGATTCCATTTTGAAAGATGATATTAATAGAGGTAATAAAGCAAAACAGGAGAAAACTAAGAGTGAAAATCAGATTGTGGCAAAAGAATTTGAGCAACAAATGCAGCCTAATAATAATAAACAATCTAGTGTTGCTTCTGAAATTAAATTGAAAAGTGCATGTTTACTTGCCACCAAATCTGATATTGATGATCTAGATTTTAGCAAATATGTTTGCTATGCTTTTGTGTGCAAAGAGGCATTATTTTCATTCGAGGACGTGCCTTCCTCTTTGCCTCCTGCTGTCACTAACATTTTGCAGGAGTTCGCCGACGTCTTTCCACAAGACGTGTCACCGGGATTACCACCTATTCGCGGGATTGAGCATCAAATTGACTTAATTCCCGGTGCATCATTACCCAACCGTGCACCATACCGTACCAATCCAGAGGAGACGAAGGAGATTATGTGTCAAGTACAAGAACTGCTCGACAAAGGTTATATACGCGAATCCTTAGTCCTTGTGCTGTTCCTATCATTTTAGTGCCGAAAAAGGATGGTACGTCGCGTATGTGCGTTGATTGTAGAGGCATTAATAATATTACTATTCGTTATCGTCATCCTATTCCTAGGCTAGATGATATGCTTGATGAATTGAGTGGCTCTACAATATTCTCCAAAGTTGATTTGCGTAGTGGTTACCATCAAATTCGTATGAAATTGGGAGATGAATGGAAAACAGCATTTAAAACTAAGTTTGGATTATATGAGTGGTTAGTCATGCCTTTTGGGTTAACTAATGCACCTAGTACTTTCATGAGCTTAATGAACGAAGTTTTACGTGCTTTCATTGGATGATTTGTGGTAGTCTACTTTGATGACGTATTGATTTATAGCAAATCTTTGGAGGAACATTTGGAACATTTACGTGCTGTTTTTATTGCTCTACGTGATGCACGTTTGTTTGGTAACCTTGGAAAGTGCACCTTTTGCACCGACCGAGTATCTTTTCTTGGCTATGTTGTTACTCCACAGGGAATTGAAGTTGATAAAGCCAAGATTGAAGCTATTGAGAGTTGGCCGCAGCCCAAAGCGGTCACACAAGTGAGGAGTTTCCTTGGCCTCGCTGGTTTCTATCGGCGTTTTGTGAGAGATTTCAGCACCATTGCTGCACCTCTCAACGAGCTTACAAAGAAGGATGTACCTTTTGTTTGGGGTACCGCACAGGAAGAAGCCTTCACGGTATTGAAAGATAAGTTGACACATGCTCCTTTACTCCAACTTCCTAATTTCAATAAGACTTTTGAGCTTGAATGTGATGCTAGTGGAATTGGATTAGGAGGTGTGTTATTACAAGATGGAAAACCTGTTGCATACTTTTCTGAAAAATTGAGTGGGCCTAGTCTGAACTATTCTACTTATGATAAAGAATTATATGCTCTTGTTCGGACCTTAGAAACATGGCAACATTATTTATGGCCCAAGGAATTTGTTATACATTCTGATCATGAATCTTTGAAACACATTAAAAGTCAAGCAAAACTGAACCGTCGACATGCTAAATGGGTTGAATTCATTGAGACTTTCCCTTATGTGATTAAACACAAGAAGGGTAAAGAAAATGTTATTGCTGATGCCTTGTCTCGTCGTTATACTATGCTTTCACAACTTGACTTTAAAATATTTGGTTTGGAGACCATCAAAGATCAATATGTTAATGATGCTGAATTTAAAGATGTATTGCAGAATTGTAAGGAAGGGAGAACTTGGAACAAGTTCGTTCTTAACGATGGATTTGTGTTTCGTGCTAACAAGCTATGCATTCCAGCTAGCTCTGTTCGTCTTTTGTTGTTGCAGGAGGCGCATGGAGGAGGATTAATGGGACACTTTGGCGTCAAGAAGACGGAGGATATACTTGCTACACATTTCTTTTGGCCAAAGATGAGACGGGATGTTGAGCGTTTTGTTGCTCGCTGCACTACATGTCAAAGAGCTAAGTCACGACTCAATCCTCATGGTTTATATATGCCTTTGCCTGTACCTAGTGTTCCTTGGGAGGATATATCTATGGACTTTGTTTTAGGTTTACCTAGAACAAAGAAGGGGAGGGATAGCATATTTGTTGTCGTGGATAGGTTCTCGAAAATGGCACACTTTATACCATGTCATAAAAGCGATGATGCTGTTAATGTTGCTGATTTGTTCTTTCGTGAAATTATTCGCTTACATGGTGTGCCAAATACTATTGTTTCAGATCGTGATACTAAATTTCTTAGCCACTTTTGGAGATGTTTATGGGCTAAGTTGGGGACTAAGCTGCTTTTTAGTACTACTTGTCACCCCCAAACTGATGGACAAACTGAAGTAGTCAATAGAACATTGTCTACTATGCTTAGGGCTGTTTTGAAGAATAACAAGAAAATGTGGGAAGAATGCTTGCCTCATATTGAATTTGCTTATAATCGTTCATTGCATTCTACTACTAAGATGTGCCCTTTTGAAATTGTGTATGGTTTCCTACCTCGTGCACCTATTGATTTGTTGCCTCTTCCATCTTCGGAGAAGGTTAATTTTGATGCTAAAGAACGTTCTGAATTGATTTTAAAAATGCATGAGTTAACTAAGGAAAACATTGAGCGTATGAATGCTAAATCTAAACTTGCTGGAGATAAGGGTAGAAAACATGTTGTGTTTGCACCTGGAGATCTTGTTTGGTTACATTTGCGTAAAGATAGATTTCCTAATCTGCGCAAATCAAAGCTAATGCCACGTGCTGATGGTCCTTTTAAGGTTTTAGAGAAAATAAATGATAATGCATATAAACTTGAGCTACCTGCAGATTTTGGGGTTAGTCCCACTTTTAATATTGCAGATTTGAAGCCTTATTTGGGTGAGGAAGATGAGCTTCCGTCGAGGACGACTTCATTTCAAGAAGGGGAGGATGATGAGGACATCAATACCATTGTTACACCCACAGCCCCTACTGTTACATATACTGGACCAATTACTAGAGCTCGCGCACGCCAATTAAATTACCAGGTACTTTCGTTTCTTGGTAATGATTCTAATGTTCATGAGATTATGATGCTGCCTAAATTGGATACATTTGTTTTGCTTTCAAATGAAGGGCCTGGCTTGGAGAAGGATGAACATTGGAGCAAGAACACGCATGAAGTTGATGGCATGCGCAAGGGGATCAAGAACGGAGTTACGAGTGATGATTTCAGGACTTTGAAGCCGCCATAAGGAGTGCATGAAGCCATGGACGAAATATACAAGATGCCACTTCATAATATTCGTCCATAGGCTATTCTAGGTGCTGCGTCACCTTATTAATGGGCCAGGCCCATGTAATTTCGAAATACTTAAGTATAGGCTACTTTTAGAGTCCGTATGTGTGGGGAAACAAGAGTTAGGGTTGGTTTCGGACCCCACCCTCAAGGACCACGAAATTCCCCTCTCTTCTTCCATATATACAGCCCTTAGGGTGTCGTTTAGACTTTGGGTTTTGTTTAGATTAAAAGTTCGCCATAGCTGCAACTTCGCGTACTTCGTTTGTGTCCAACGACCAGACCAAGACGTCACAGAACCCCACCTTAATCAATAAAGCTTTCATCTTATATTCGCAATATCCAGATTGCAATCTCAGTTTCTTGCTTGTTCTTCGTTTGCTCGCAGGAAACAGGCCCTCGTGGTCAGGTTGATCGTGCTCCGGCGTGGTCAATAACCCCTCGGAAGTTGGTTTAGCGATTGCTAAGGCGTGACGTCTCGCACGTTCGTAGTCGGATCGTCAAGGTCGACTCCCACAGAAAACGATAGCCACCATCTCATCGAAACATCGGGACACCTTTGCCTCCATCATCAAGTATCAAACTTCTCCTACTATTCAACGCACTTTATATGAAAGTTTTTATTATACCCATCTTGGATGCCCATCATATTCGGACTAATTTTATAACCGAAGCAAATTACAATGCTATTCTAAAAGACTCTCAAAATAATATAAGTGAAGAATGAGAGATCAATAATTTCTATAAAATAAAACCACCACCGTGCTCTAAAAAGATATAAGTGAAGCACTAGAGCAAAATTGTATAGCTCAAAATATATAAGTGAAGCACATAGAGTATTCTAATAAATTCCGATTCATGCGTGTATCTCCCAAAAGGTGTGTATAGCAAGGATGATTGTGGTAAACTAAAAAGCAAAGACTCAAATCATACAAGACGCTCCAAGCAAAACACATATCATGTGGTGAATAGAAATATAGCCTCAAGTAAAGTTACCGATAGACGAAGACAAAAGAGGGGATGTCTTTCGGGGCATCCCCAAGCTTAGGATTTTGGTTGTCCTTGAATTTTACCTTGGGGTGCCTTGGGAATCCCCAAGTTAAGGCTCTTGCCACTCCTTGTTCCAAAATCCATCAAATCTTTACCCAAAAACTTGAAAACTTCACAACACAAAACTCAACAGAAAATCTCGTGAGCTCCGTTAGTATAAGAAAATAAACCACCACTTTAAGGTACTGTAATTAGCTCATTATTTATTTATATTGGTGTTAAACCTACTGTATTCCAACTTCTCTATGGTTCATACCCCCCGATACTAGCCATAGATTCATCAAAATAAGCAAACAACACAAGAAAAACAGAATCTGTCAAAAACAGAACAGTCTGTAGCAATCTGAAGGTTTTGAATACTTCTATAACTCCAAAAATTCTGACAAATTAGGATGACCAGGAAACTTTTTATATTGATCTACTGAAGTAGGAATTTTGTTATTTTATCACTCTCTGGTAAAAAAATGAAAATTATTTTCGTGAGCGCATACTTTCTGTTTTTATCAGCAAGATCAAACAACAATCACCCAAGAAGATCCTAAAGGCTTTAGTTGGCACAAACACTAATTAAAACATAAAAAACACAATCATAACAGAGGCTAGCTAAATTATTTATTACTAAACAGGAACAAAAAGTAAAGAACAAAAATAAAATTGGGTTGTCTCCCAACAAGCGCTATCGTTTAATGCCCCTAGCTAGGCATAAAAGCAAGAATAGATCTAGGTATTGTCATGATAATGATAAGGCAGATCGCGGAAACTCATTTCATACTCCCTACGTTCACCAGGAAGTTTTCTTTGTGGCAGGCAAAAGTAATCAAAAGGACTAAATTTGATAGAGGCAAAGGTGTCCCGATGTTTCGATGAGATGGTGGCTATCGTTTTCTATGGGAGTCGACCTTGTCGATCCGACTACGAACGTGCGAGACGTCGCGCCTTAGCAATCGCTAAACCAACTTCCGAGGGGTTATTGACCACGCCGGAGCACGATCAACCTGACCACGAGGGCCTGTTTCCTGCGAGCAAACGAAGAACAAGCAAGAAACTGAGATTGCAATCTGGATATTGCGAATATAAGATGAAAGTTTATTGATCAAGGTGGGGTTCTGTGACGTCTTGGTCTGGTCGTTGGACACAAACGAAGTACGCGAAGTTGCAGCTATGGCGAACTTTTAATCTAAACAAAACCCAAAGTCTAAACGACGCCCTAAGGGCTGTATATATGGAGGAAGAGAGGGGAATTTCGTGGCCCTTGAGGGTGGGGTCCGAAACCAACCCTAACTCTTGTTTCCCCCACACATACGGACTCTAAAAATAGCCTATACTTAAGTATTTCGAAATTACATGGGCCTGGCCCATTAATAAGGTGACGCAGCACCTAGAGTAGCCTATGGACGAATATTATGAAGTGGCATCTTGTATATTTCGTCCATGGCTTCATGCACTCCTTATGGCGGCTTCAAAGTCCTGAAATCATCACTTGTAACTCCGTTCTTGATCCCCTTGCGCATGCCATCAACTTCATGCGTGTTCTTGCTCCAATGTTCATCCTTCTCCAAGCTAGGCCCTGGTAATTTAATTGGCGTGCGCGAGCTCTAGTAATTGGTCCAGTATATGTAACAGTAGGGGCTGTGGGTGTAACAATGGTATTGATGTCCTCATCATCCTCCCCTTCTTGAAATGAAGTCGTCCTCGACGGAAGCTCATCTTCCTCACCCAAATAAGGCTTCAAATCTGCAATATTAAAAGTGGGACTAACCCCAAAATCTGCAGGTAGCTCAAGTTTATATGCATTATCATTTATTTTCTCTAAAACCTTAAAAGGACCATCAGCACGTGGCATTAGCTTTGATTTGCGCAGAGTAGGAAATCTATCTTTACGCAAATGTAACCAAACAAGATCTCCAGGTGCAAACACAACATGTTTTCTACCCTTATCTCCAGCAAGTTTATATTTAGCATTCATACGCTCAATGTTTTCCTTAGTTAACTCATGCATTTTCAAAATCAATTCAGAACGTTCTTTAGCATCAAAATTAACCTTCTCCGAAGATGGAAGAGGCAACAAATCAATAGGTGCACGAGGTAGGAAACCATACACAATTTCAAAAGGGCACATCTTAGTAGTAGAATGCAATGAACGATTATAAGCAAATTCAATATGAGGCAAGCATTCTTCCCACATTTTCTTGTTATTCTTCAAAACAGCCCTAAGCATAGTAGACAATGTTCTATTGACTACTTCAGTTTGTCCATCAGTTTGGGGGTGACAAGTAGTACTAAAAAGCAGCTTAGTCCCCAACTTAGCCCATAAACATCTCCAAAAGTGGCTAAGAAATTTAGTATCACGATCTGAAACAATAGTATTTGGCACACCATGTAAGCGAATAATTTCACGAAAGAACAATTCAGCAACATTAACAGCATCATCGCTTTTATGACATGGTATAAAGTGTGCCATTTTCGAGAACCTATCCACGACAACAAATATGCTATCCCTCCCCTTCTTTGTTCTAGGTAAACCTAAAACAAAGTCCATAGATATATCCTCCCAAGGAACACTAGGTACAGGCAAAGGCATATATAAACCATGAGGATTGAGTCGTGACTTAGCTCTTTGCCATGTAGTGCAGCGAGCAACAAAACGCTCAACATCCCGTCTCATCTTTGGCCAAAAGAAATGTGTAGCAAGTATATCCTCCGTCTTCTTGACGCCAAAGTGTCCCATTAATCCTCCTCCATGCGCCTCCTGCAACAACAAAAGACGAACGGAGCTAGCTGGAATGCATAGCTTGTTAGCACGAAACACAAATCCATTGTTAAGAACGAACTTGTTCCAAGTTCTCCCTTCCTTACAATTCTGCAATACATCTGTAAATTCAGCATCATTAACATATTGATCCTTGATGGTCTCCAAACCAAATATTTTAAAGTCAAGTTGTGAAAGCATAGTATAACGACGAGACAAGGCATCAGCAATAACATTTTCTTTACCCTTCTTGTGTTTAATCACATAAGGGAAAGTCTCAATGAATTCAACCCATTTAGCATGTCGACGGTTCAGTTTTGCTTGACTTTTAATGTGTTTCAAAGATTCATGATCAGAATGTATAACAAATTCCTTGGGCCATAAATAATGTTGCCATGTTTCTAAGGTCCGAACAAGAGCATATAATTCTTTATCATAAGTAGAATAGTTCAGACTAGGCCCACTCAATTTTTCAGAAAAGTATGCAACAGGTTTTCCATCTTGTAATAACACACCTCCTAATCCAATTCCACTAGCATCACATTCAAGCTCAAAAGTCTTATTGAAATTAGGAAGTTGGAGTAAAGGAGCATGTGTCAACTTATCTTTCAATACCGTGAAGGCTTCTTCCTGTGCGGTACCCCAAACAAAAGGTACATCCTTCTTTGTAAGCTCGTTGAGAGGTGCAGCAATGGTGCTGAAATCTCTCACAAAACGCCTATAGAAACCAGCGAGGCCAAGGAAACTCCTCACTTGTGTGACTGTTTTGGGCTGCGGCCAACTCTCAATAGCTTCAATCTTGGCTTTATCAACTTCAATTCCCTGTGGAGTAACAACATAGCCAAGAAAAGATACTCGGTCGGTGCAAAAGGTGCACTTTCCAAGGTTACCAAACAAACGTGCATCACGTAGAGCAATAAAAACAGCACGTAAATGTTCCAAATGTTCCTCCAAAGATTTGCTATAAATCAATATGTCATCAAAGTAAACTACCACAAATCGTCCAATGAAAGCACGTAAAACTTCGTTCATTAACCTCATGAAAGTACTAGGTGCATTAGTTAACCCAAAAGGCATGACTAACCACTCATATAATCCAAACTTAGTTTTAAATGCTGTTTTCCATTCATCTCCCAATTTCATACGAATTTGATGGTAACCACTACGCAAATCAACTTTGGAGAATATTGTAGAGCCACTCAATTCATCAGGCATATCATCTAGCCTAGGAATAGGATGACGATAACGAATAGTAATATTATTAATGCCTCTACAATCAACGCACATACGCGACGTACCATCCTTTTTCGGCACTAAAATGATAGGAACAGCACAAGGACTAAGGGATTCGCGTATATAACCTTTGTCGAGCAGTTCTTGTACTTGACGCATAATCTCCTTCGTCTCCTCTGGATTGGTACGATATGGTGCCCGGTTGGGTAATGATGCACCGGGAATTAAGTCAATTTGATGCTCAATCCCGCGAATAGGTGGTAATCCCGGTGGCACGTCTTGTGGAAAGACGTCGGCGAACTCCTGCAAAATGTTAGTGACAGCAGGAGGCAAAGAGGAAGGCACGTCCTCGAATGAAAATAATGCCTCTTTGCACACAAAAGCATAGCAAACAGATTTGCTAAAATCTAGATCATCAATATCAGATTTGGTGGCAAGTAAACATGCACTTTTCAATTTAATTTCAGAAGCAACACTAGATTGTTTATTATTATTAGGCTGCATTTGTTGCTCAAATTCTTTTGCCACAATCTGATTTTCACTCTTAGTTTTCTCCTGTTTTGCTTTATTAGCTCTATTAATATCATCTTTCAAAATGGAATCAGGAGTCATAGGAAGCAAAGTAATATTTTTATCCTTATGAACAAGAGTATAATGATTGTTTCTACCATGGTGAATAGAATTTTTATCAAATTGCCATGGTCTACCAAGTAATAAGGAACATGCTTGCATCGGTACCACATCACAATCAACATAATCAGCATATGTAGAGATACTAAAATGCACACGAACAGTACGTGTTACCTTAACCTTGCCGCTGTTGTTGAACCATTGGATGTAGTAAGGATGTGGATGTGGTCTTGTGGTGAGAGATAGCTTCTCCACCATCTCGATGCTAGCCAAGTTGTTGCAACTCCCTCCATCTATGATCACGCGAACAGAACGTTCCTTCACAACTCCCTTTGTATGGAACAAATTATGCCTCTGATTTTGCTCAGCTTGTGTAACCTGCACACTCAAAACACGTTGAGCAACTAAACATTCATACCTGTCAGCATCTTCAGGAGCCATGTATTGCGTCTCATGATCAGAATCGTCTCCACCGTGTTCGTCACGTGTAATAAGAGCCAAAGTCTCCTCATCATAGTCACTAGCGGACTCATACCCACCATCCTCAGTAACAATCATCACACGCTTAGATGGGCATTCTCTCGCATAATGACCTCCACCCTTGCAACGTCGACAAATAATATCATGTGTTTGCCCTGTTGATGCCATGGATGAAGAAGAGCTCTTTGCAGGCCCAGAAGGTGTGCTCTTGGCAGATAGTGGTGATTGTGCCTGCTTTATTGTATCACGGTTGGAGGTGGCAGCCGACGGAGGCGCCGGTGAAGCAGAACGTGTGCAAGTAGATGATGCACGTGGTGTCCATGAAGAAGGTCGACCTGCAGAAAAGTTAGTCCGCGCCAATGCCTGTCGATCCTGCACTTCACGTTCAGCTTTACAAGCAAGATGGAATAAATGAGTGATATTAGTATACTCCTTATACTCTAGAATCGTCTGAATCTCTCTATTTAATCCACCCATAAAACGTGCAAGCATAGCTTCATTCTCCTCAACAATACCACATCTAATCATGCCAGTTTGTAATTCCTGATAATATTCTTCTACAGAATTTTTTCCCTGTCTTAAGCGCTGCAATTTTTGAAGTAATTCACGTTGATAATATGGTGGAACCCAACGAGTACGCATAGCAGTTTTCAAAGCAGCCCAAGTAGCAGGAATGGGATATAATCTACAATGCTCAGACCACCAAACACATGCAAAACTAGTGAATGCACAAACAGCAGCAGGAACACGTCTCTCCTCGGGATATTGTAAACATGTAAATCGTTGTTCAGTTTCTAACTCCCAAGTAAGATATATATCAGGAACATATCTACCCTCAAATGGTGGAATATTCAATTTTAGTTTAGGGAGATGGTCATGATCTCGTACCTGAGGGTGAGCCCTACCATTGCCATTATTTGCATGTGGACGACCTGATGGTTGCTGTGCTGGTGGTGGCACGTAGTTCTGATTTTGATCAACCTCATCCTTGTAATCGCCAGCAAAATCATCCTCCTCCGCATCAGCAGCAGGAGCCACAGAAGTAGCAACAGCAGCACCAACAGTTTGGCCAGGTGCAAGAGGGATACGGCTCGCTCGGCGGAGGGCTGTTTCACGATGTGTAGGTAGTCGTCGTTGTTGTTGTTGTAGAGGTGCGTGAGGTGCAGCCGGTGGTGGTGGTGGAAGACGCGCGAGCAATTCATTAAACCTGTCATCGAGCTTTGTTTCGAACGTCTTCTCCATGTCATCTATCTTCTCCATGGCCTCTTCAAATCTGTTTAGCACATCCTGCACCTGTCCATTCATCATTTGCTGAAATTTATCATGCAACTCCTGATTCGTCATGTTCTCCCAGTCAGTCTCGTCGGCTTGTGATCCTGCCATGGTTAGCAACAATAGAAAACACACAAGAATATGATCCTATAGAATACTAACAAGAGGTGGTGGTGGCGGGTGTCACAAATCCGTCAAGCAAATCTCAAATTCTTACCAGTTCTTACCCAACAGCAGGCGGTGATCGGCAACCGTTGTAGTCAAAACTCTCAAAAGCTTGGATAGAGCGATTGCCAGGGAGAGTCAAACGCACGACGTAGAGGTATGTGGAGCTGGGAAGGCTTATAGTATGGTAGCAAAAAGGGTCAGCAATAATCAATTCAGAGATGCAAAGTTGAATAAACGCTCAACGACGGTACTGTGCTGGTCCTAGGCTAGACCGTGCTAGAGACGCGAGCCTAGAACACTAACAAAATCACGGCGCTGCACGTAAATAAGGGAAAAGCACACTCTGGAACTTTTTTTTCGCTTTTTTTTTTGCGCTCCTCTTTTTTTTTTTGCGCTCCTCTTTTTTTTTTTTTGCGCTCCTCTTTTTTTTTTGCGAAAAATTACTATAATGGCGAGTGCTCAAAACTCTTCCCTCGTCAAACTGATAGGATGGGCACGAAATTTTTTTTTTCACTTTTTTTTTCGGAAATCAGGGCAGCGACGACGAAAAAGTGCGACAAAAAATCACTATGATGGCACGTGGCTCAAAAGACTCAGAAAAGCCTAAAAATAGGATAGGGAAAAAATATTTTTGCCCGTGAAAATTTTGGCCTAAAAACTGCCCGGGGGTCTCCAGACTCTTTTTTTTTTTTCCGAGACCTACGCAGGCAAGGAAACACGAATCGGAATTGAGATTGATCTCAAAAACAAACCTAATATGAGAAGAACTCGGATTGGTGGTGGATATATGGTGGTGGTATATGGCAGCGGTGGTGGTATATGGTAGCGGTGGTGGTATATGGATAGAGATTGATGGTGGTATATGGATACGGATTGGTGGTGGTATATGGATATGGATTCAGAGCGGTGGCGGATAAGCAAAAGTGGTAGATGGGTGATGATGATGGTGCGGCGGCGGCGTGACAACTTGTGACCAGAACTCGAAACTCTAAAAGACTAGACTCTAAGACCAGCAACTTGACACGACGATGCAACCGCAAATTCAACAAAGCAAAAACCCTAAAAAGATTATGCAAAGGCTCAGATTGGTTTTGATATGATGAACTAACCCTAATTTTTTTTTGTGTGGCTTTTTCGTGGACTGTAGGTATGAAGAACAGACTCGATCTAATCTACGAAAAACTGTAAAATCTCACCGAGCAACCTGGAAATCTGATACCACTTGATAGAGGCAAAGGTGTCCCGATGTTTCGATGAGATGGTGGCTATCGTTTTCTGTGGGAGTCGACCTTGACGATCCGACTACGAACGTGCGAGACGTCGCGCCTTAGCAATCGCTAAACCAACTTCCGAGGGGTTATTGACCACGCCGGAGCACGATCAACCTGACCACGAGGGCCTGTTTCCTGCGAGCAAACGAAGAACAAGCAAGAAACTGAGATTGCAATCTGGATATTGCGAATATAAGATGAAAGCTTTATTGATCAAGGTGGGGTTCTGTGACGTCTTGGTCTGGTCGTTGGACACAAACGAAGTACGCGAAGTTGCAGCTATGGCGAACTTTTAATCTAAACAAAACCCAAAGTCTAAACGACGCCCTAAGGGCTGTATATATGGAGGAAGAGAGGGGAATTTCGTGGCCCTTGAGGGTGGGGTCCGAAACCAACCCTAACTCTTGTTTCCCCCACACATACGGACTCTAAAAATAGCCTATACTTAAGTATTTCGAAATTACATGGGCCTGGCCCATTAATAAGGTGACGCAGCACCTAGAATAGCCTATGGACGAATATTATGAAGTGGCATCTTGTATATTTCGTCCATGGCTTCATGCACTCCTTATGGCGGCTTCAAAGTCCTGAAATCATCACTTGTAACTCCGTTCTTGATCCCCTTGCGCATGCCATCAACTTCATGCGTGTTCTTGCTCCAATGTTCATCCTTCTCCAAGCTAGGCCCTGGTAATTTAATTGGCGTGCGCGAGCTCTAGTAATTGGTCCAGTATATGTAACAGTAGGGGCTGTGGGTGTAACAATGGTATTGATGTCCTCATCAAAATTTAATGGGACAAAAGTCCCCAAGATCAAGCTCGGGAGGTATTGGTTCCTCCTTTAGCCCCTCATATTGCACAACCAATTCATCATTATAAGCATTCTTTTAGCAAAAAGTCATGAGCCTTTGTTCAAGAGAAAACCTAACGCATTGTTCTGGATAGCAAAATTATCATTAAGTTCAGAAATCCTTTCAACTAGAACATCGGTGGGAACCTTTTTTCTAAGGTTTTCATTAAAAGCAACATGATCTAAAGAGCGTAAACGCATTATGCCTTCTTGATAAAAATGGATTGCTTCTATGGGGGGACGGCCGGCATCCACCCTATAATGCGCAAAAATTTCGTTGGCCTCTTTTATTATAAATCTGAACTCATGAGCAAAAAAGATGGTAGTTGCTCGCTTAATAGAAGAATGCTCAATATTGGAAAATTCTAGAAAAATCCTTTGTATGCAAGGATGCATGTGGATAAATTGTCTTTCAAGTTCAACCACGAGCAAAGATATAGCATCCGCAAGACTACTAGTTTTATGAAGAATAGACCCGCCCATAGTGGGCAAAGCACCAGCGCAAGTAAAGAAATCTTGAATAACTCCGTTTCCAACAATATTACCACTACCAATCTGAAACTTTTTAGTGTGTAAAATAGTAGGTTCTTCATGCGTATTATTAAAAGCATCAAAGTTTCTCTCATCGTTACTACTATCCTTTCCAATGATAACCTCCCCAATTTCAGACATGATGGTGACAAACCGCACTAAGAATGAACACACAAGAGGCAAGCGAAAAGAGACGAACGGAAGAGGGCCAATAAAACGGCAAAGGTGAAGTGGGGGAGAGGAAAACCAGAGGCAAATAATGTAATGCGAGGGAGAAGAGTTTATGATGGGTACTTGGTATGTCTCAACTTGGCGTAGATCTCCCTGGCAATGGCACCAGAAATCCTTCTTGCTACCTCTTGAGCATGCATTGGTTTTCCCTTGAAGAGGAAAGGGTGATGCACCAAAGTAGCATAAGTATTTCCCTCAGTTTTTGAGAACCAAGGTATCAATCCAGTAGGTGACAACGCACAAATCACCTAGTACCTGCACAAACAATCAATAACCTCGCAACCAACGCGATAAATGGGTTGTCAATCCCTTCATGGTCACTTGCGAAAGTGAGATCTGATAGAGATAGTAAGATAAATATTTTTGGTATTTTGTTGTATAGAATGGAAAGTAAAGATTGCAAAATAGTAAACGAGATACGATAATAAAAGAGATGCAATATATAAGAAAGAGTCCTGGGAGTCATAGGATTCACTAGTGGCTTCTCTCATGATGGCATGTATTATGGTGGGTGAACAAATTACTGCCAAGCAATTGATAGAAAAGTGCATAGTTATGAAGATATCTAAGGCAATGATCATGACTATAGGCATCATATCCGTGTCAAGTAGATTGAAACGATTCTGCATCTACTACTATTACTCCACACATCGACCGCTATCCAGCATGCATCTAGAGTATTAAGTTCGTAAGAACAGAGTAACACATTAAGCAAGATGACATGATGTAGAGGGATAAACTCAAGCAATATGACATAACCCCGTCTTTTTATCCTCGATGGCAACAATATAATATGTGCCTTGCTGCCCCTACTGTCACCGGGAAAGGACACCGTAAGATTGAACCCAAAGCTAAGCACTTCTACCATTGCAAGAAAGATCAATCTAGTAGGCCAAACTAAACCGATAATTCGAAGAGACTTGCAAAGATATCAAATCATGCATATAAGAATTCAGAAAAGAATCAAATAATATTCATAGATAATCAAGTTCATAAACCCACAATTCATCGGATCTCGGCAAACACACCGCAAAAGAGTATTACATCGAATAGATCTCCAAGAACGTCGAGGAGAACTTTGTATTGAAGATCAAAGAGAGAGAAGAAGCCATCTAGCTAATAACTATGGACCCAAAGGTCTGTGGTAAACTACTCACGCTTCATCGGAGAGGCAATGGTGTTGATGTAGAAGCCCTCCATGATCGATTCCCCCTCCGGCAGATCACCGAAAAAGGCCCCAAGATAGGATCTCACGGGTACAGAAGGTTGCGGTAGTGGAAAAGTGGTTCCGTGGCTCCCCCTGGTGTTTTTAGGGTATAAGGGTATATATAGGAGAAAGAAGTACGTCGGTGGAGCTCCATGGGGCCCACAAGGGTGGGGGCGCGCCTACCCCCCTGGGCGCGCCCTACTGCCTCGTGGCCGCCTCACGGAGTACCAGACTTCCACTCCAAGTCTCCTGGTGAAACGCCCTCGATGCGGCTATATCTCCCACGTGTCGAAGCACGACTTAGAGGCATAACCGCATCGAAAGCAATGTCGCAAGTGAGGTAATCTTCGCAAACAACCCATGTAATACAATAAGGGAAAAGATACATAGTTGGCTTACAATCGCCACTTCACACAATTACATGAATAAAGCATTACATCATCCAAATACAATCAAGGTCCAACTACGGAACCAAAATAAAAGAAGAACCCCAAATGCGACAATGTCCCCGATTGACCCCAACTGGGATCCACTACTGATCAACTAGAACGAAACAACACAAAGGACAAGATCTTCATCGAGCTCCTCCTGAGCTTGGTTGCGTCATCTGCACGGTCTCATCGGCACCTGCAAGCTGGTTTTGGAAGTATCTGTGAGCCACGGGGACTCAGCAATCTCGCACCCTCGCGATCAAGACTATTTAAGCTTATGGGTAAGGTAAAGGTATGAGGTGGAGCTCCAGCAAGCGACTAAAATATATGGTGGCTAACATACGCAAATGAGAGCGAGGAGAGAAGGCAAAGCACGGTCGATAAAAGTATGATCAAGAAGTGATCCTAGAACAATCTACGTCAAACATAACTCCAACACCGTGTTCACTTCCCGGACTCCGCTGGAAAGAGACCATCACGGTTACACACGTGGTTGATGTATTTTAATTAAGGTCAACTTCAGGTTTTCTACAACCGGACGTTAACAAATTCCCATTTGCCCATAACCGTGGGCACGCCTTTCGAAAGTTCAAATCCCTGCAGGGGAGTCCCAACTTAGCCCATGACAAGCTCTCACGGTCAACGAAGGAATAGACCTCCTCCCAAAACCTTTCGATCAGACTCGGTATCCCGGTTCTACAAGACACTTCGACAAGTTAAAACAAATCCAGCAACACCGCCCGAATGTGCTGACAAATCCCGATAGGAGCTGCACATATCTTGTTCTCAGGGCACACTCAGATGAGATAATAGAGCCATGTCCTCATCATGAGACTAGCTACGAGTAAAACCAACCCTCAAGTTTCCCCGAGGTGGCCCTGCAGGCAGCTCGGTTCGGACCAACACTCAGAGGAGCACTGGCCCGGGGGGGTTAGAATAAAGATGACCCTTGAGTCTGCAGAACCCAAGGGAAGGTGGTAGGTTGTTAGTGCAAATGGTAAAACCAAGGTTGGGCATTGCTGGAGGAGTTTTATTCAAGGCGAACAGTCAAGGGGTTCCCATTATTACCCAACCGCGTAAGGAACGCAAAATCCGGGAACATAACACCGATATGACGGAAACTAGGGCGACAAGAATGGAACAAAACACAAGGCATAAGGCCGAGCCTTCCACCCTTTACCAAGTATATAGATGCATTAATTAGATAAGAGATATTGTGATATCCCAACAAGTAAACATGTTCCAATAAGGAACAAACTTCAATGTTCACCTGCAACTAACAACGCTATAAGAGGGGCTGAGAAAAGCGGTAACATAGCCAATCAACGGTTTGCTAGGACAAGGTGGGTTAGAGGCTTGGTTCAACAATATGGGAGGCATGATAAGCAAGTGGTAGGCATCGTAGCATAGGCATAGCAAAGGAGCGAGCAACTAGCAAGCAAAGATAGAAGTGATTTCGAGGGTATGGTCATCTTGCCTGAAATCTCGCAAGGAAGAAGAATGAGTCCATGAAGAATACAAGCGGCGTAGTCGAACGGATCCTCACAACACGACGTTATCGGAACCAACTCGAAGAAGCAACACCGAAAAGAAGCAAACAACATAGTAAACAACCAACACATAATCATGGCATGATGCACAATCAAGTATGATGCATGTCCGGTTTAAAGAGGCATGGCATGGCAAAATGCACAAGCAACCCTACAAATTAAGTGGAGCTCAATATGCAACGAGTTGCATATTAACGAAACACCACGACAAGTTATTTAGTTCGATCTCGTTTATGTACCCAACAATATTAAATGTTGTTAAACATGGCAAGAGGGTGAAGCAAAGTAAAACTACCTATCTAGTCGAGGTTAAATGAGGCCGGAAGCAACGAACAACAATTCCGGAAAAATCCTCATGTGCATATTTTGGTTATGGTACTGTTCTGCCCTAAACATAATTTTAGATTTATTAAACAAGCAAAGTGAGGCCACCATGTTAAACTAGGCATTTTTCTACCCCATTTACATATAAGTTTTATTAAATTTGGAGCTATGGTTATTTAGTTATGAATTAAAGCATTTTAACATGGCATAGGAACAAATTTAGACAAACAGCAATTTAATCATTTTAAACATGGGTGAAAATGACATATTATGAAACTATACACAATTTTAAGCATTTTTCATATATAAAGTTTTTACATGTGATGCGCCGTTTGAGAGGAATGAAATGCATGAATTTTAAGGGCTGATCTGCAAAAGTGCAAATCCCTGGAAATGGATAAAATAGCAGCTAAGGAAAAAAATGCTACAGGCCGGATTAGATGGATCTGGGCTGCTCACGTTGGGCCTTTGATGCTGGCTGGGTGAGGAGGCGCTGGGCGTACTGCGCGCTTGTTGCCCAAGAACAAAGAAGGCCGGCTTGGGCGTAGCGGTCAACGCTCGACGAGGAGCGGGCTGCAGCAGTCTTCTCATCTCTGCTCGCGCGAAGCAGAGGCGCGGCGAGGCAGGGCTTGAGCGGCTGGACAGCGGGGCGAACTGCGGCAACGGCGAGCGTCTGCTGCAAGGCTCCATGGCCTTCAGGAGGCAGCGGACGAACAAGGCCAAGCGGAGGTCCGGCACTGAGGCGTGACGGAGGAGGTCGACGGCGGCTGAAGCAGAGGACGCAGGCAGCGGCGCAGGCGTAGGGGCTCGGTGCTGGAACGAGGGAACGACGGAGGCGCGGGAACAGCGGGACTCCAGCGCGGTAGGGAGCTCGGCGGCCTGGGTCGAGCTGGAGGAGTTCGGTCGCAGGGCGGGAGCAGAGGGGGGCCAAGGCGGGTCTTGAGCGGCCGGAGGCCGGAAACGGCAGCGCGGCGACGAGATCCTGCAATCCACGGGAGAGAGAGCCATGAGAGGAGGAGGAGAAACAGAATGGGGAGAAGGAAGGAGAGGGAAGCCAGACTCTGGCCTGGATTGGGGCGACGCTGCGAGGGCCAACGATGAGGACAGCGGGGCGGATCAGTGGCTTGCGGGGGCTCCGGGCAAGCGAAGGAGCGCTCGAGCGCTGATGCTGGAGATCAAGCTCGCTCGATCTAGAAGCCATGGGGAGGAGCTGCAGGAATGGGTGGATTGAGGGAGAGGAGGCTCGTGATTGGAGCGATGGGGAAAATGAGGAGAAGGCAGGTGGCTAGGCTGCGCTCGGGTCCGAGGACGATTTTTGGAGTGGCGGCGCATGATGGGATGGATGGGACAAGGTGCCTAGAAACTAGGGTTGCCCACAATATATAGCAAGCCGGATAGGTTTAGGGGGGTATAAGGTCCCTCCGATCGTAATCAGACGGACGGGAAAAAATAGCTTAGGTAGCCTAAATAAGAAAAAGGAGATATTTTGTAGATGTTTGGGGATGATCCGGATCCAACGGTGATGACGGTCCGGGTCGGGTCCGGGGCAACTTTCGGACGCGTGCGCGAGCAGGGCCGCGGGCTGACGAGAGAGGTTAGGTTGGGCTTGGCGGTAGGCAGTGGACTGTGTAGACGGTCTCGAGCTGAGAGAAGAGAAAAGAGAGAGAGAGAGGCCCGGCGACTATTTCCGGAGACCGAAAACGTCCGACGTTAGACCGGCTATATTGCCGCTATAGTTATCCATTGGGGCGTCAAACGGACTCCGAACGTGATGAAACTTGGCAGGCGGACTACTAACAACAAAACAACACCGCACGCCAACTTTCATCCCATTCCGAGAACATTTTCCGGCCACTTATAAAATACTATTCGGACATGCCGCGGGCGCGTGCAAGTGTGGTTGGGCTCAGAACGGACAACAGAGAGAACTCGGAGAACCCGGACGAATGCAAGTTTTGAAAACATGATGATGCAATGCACATGATGACATGATATGATGCGACACGCAAGCAAAAGACATGGCAACAACAACGAATAACTGGAAGACACCTGGCACATTGGTCTCGGGGCATCACAACACTCCACCACTACAAGAGGATCTCGTCCCGAGATCTAGGATGGCACCGGAGGGAAAACGGAAGAGAAAAGAGAAGAGGTAAAACTAAGTTGCTTCTTTGACAAACAAGTGAAACTACGAACCTTGAAAGGTTGAACAAATTGAAAGAAAGAATGCAACGAGGAAGACAAAGTTGAAAGCACTCTGGTAGGGAAGAGTAACGAGGAAGAACAACTTCGAGCAGCACTCCGGTTGAAAAATTATGCAAGACTTGATAAGATGAAAAGAACTTGAGTAGAGGGCACAACACTCCGGTTAAATGTATAAACCGAGAAAAGAACACGGTCCTGAGCAAACAAGAAGATGGGTGAAAAGAACAACACCACAATGCCTTAGGAACGAAAGAATAGAATATAGATAATTGAAATAAAAGAATGGAGAAGAAAATGTCAACTTCTGCCACAAAAGAGCTTGAAAAGGCATCCTCAGGAGAAAAGTCGAACGGAGTTGTTGGAACACCAACAACGAAAAGAATAGGCTTGATATGGTCTTATAGAAGGCATCTCAACATTATGAGGTGAAAACTTGCCACTCATGGAAAAGATTTGATTGGATTGACATCAACAAGGAGACAAGAAACTATTTCACCGGGAGGATAAAGAAGAACTTGGATCCTTTATAAGCGCCATAGATAGCAACAAACCTTAGGGAAGGATTTAGGTGAAATATAACCCAAGATAATTCCAATGAAGAGATTGATGGATTTAAAATATCTCATTCTTGAGAAGATGTGAATCATGAAACACGAACTCAAATTGACAAGAATGAAATAACACCACCTCAAAAGATTAGATAGGAAGAACTGCACTCCGGATTACAAGATGAAGAATGCTTGAACTCCTCTGAAAAGAATCTCAATGAACACTTTTCGAGAAGGAATTAAATCCTTTATGAACCGTCATGTAGAGCCTCCATGAAGAACTCCGGTAAACAAAAGAATGGTCAAACGAAAGGAAAGAGAAGTCGAAAACACAAGTTGAATCCTTGTAACGATTTAGATGAATCTCCGTGGTGAAATAATTGAGAGAACTTGGAACTCCGGGAAAAGAAAGATGAATCAAGTGAAATCGCGAATTTGATGAACCTCCGGAATAAAGAATTGAATTCACTCGATGAAACAAGAATAAGAATTACATTATGCTTATCCTTCACCAATTTAAATTGATGACAAGCAACGGATTTGGCATACTACTTATTCTCGTAGAAAGGATTAAGAGAGATATAACATAAACTTGAGAATGTCTTCCACGAACCACCGGTAGAATTAGGAAACAACGAATGAATTGATATGATAAGAAGAAGAAAAAAAATCTTGAACGAACCACCGTAAGCATTGAAAATGAACGAAGAGAAGATAAAGACACACCGGGAAGAATTATAAAATGGACGAAGATGCTTGAGAGGATTAAGATACATGAGAACGAAGAGATCACGAGCCGATTAAAGATCACTTGAATGAAGCACCGGTAAAATTGGAGAATGATAGCTGAAAGCTGAGAATGAATAATCCCGAAATGATGGCCTTCGGAGAATCAAACTGAAAAGACTCCTGAATTACTCCGGATGGGTGAGAAAGAATTCTGACAATCGAAAACAGTTATGAGAGGATGGCAACAATCTCGAATGACGAATCATGAAGAGAATGGAGCAAGGTTGAAAGAAGAATCTTCTTCGGTCTTCCAAACTGAGAATGACGACGAGAAATACCATCATGACTTATTTAGGCACTCCGGAAGAATCAAAACGAAGAGGTTGAGCCAACGATGAAAAGAATTTGAAAGATCTTGCAGAAACCCTCTGACTGATGAAAATTCATTCTTACGTCACACTTCGAAAAGAAATTTGGATAGCTCCGGGAAAATAAGAAGAGTCAGGTAAGATCCTGGGAAAAGACCTGTGGGTTAGGGCTCACTGAAAGGAAACACCGTAGAATGATTAAAAAGATTGCACTGGTTGAATTAAATGGCTTGAATGAGATAACATCCTTGAAAGAGCTTGAATGAATGTAGAGTGGAAACACAAATCTTCGAGATATCTTGAGCACTCAGGAACAAAAGAATACCAAGCGGGAAGATTAAGAGGTGCACCGGCATAAATAGGCATTGGGCAAAAAGAAAAGACTATGCTCAATACCAAAGCTTGAATTGAATCCATCGGAGAAGAAAGAGAACGAATAATGATGAACTTGAAACTCCGCTACTATCTTCCTGATATTCACCGGATAAGAATATTGACGGAAAAGAATGGAGAGGCTTCACATCAATAACATGATAGTTGAATAAGAAATCCGAATCCTTGAAGGAAAAAGGGTTGGGAGGGTGGGGAAAACAAAGACAACTTGGGATGGATGAAACAAACACCGTTGAGAAGAACTGATAATAGATCTTGTGAATGTTGACAAGATTGGATCCACTTGAAGAGAGACACGTCGGTTGAAAAAGAATTAACATGACAAACTCGATGATACAAAAGGATTAGTATTCACATAGGAATATGAGAACACCTCTTAAACAAGGGATGGAATCAACATTTGACTTTGAAGCAACTCAAATACCACAACTCAAAACAAAACAAAGGATTGGCTTGCAGAATAAGCCGGAACAAACATATGATAGAGATTTCGTCCGAAGTTTTCGTGGTGGGGCCTACACGGGCTCGATCATACAGCACCATCATGTACAAGGCAGTGCACATGACATACGAAGCGTCCCCGAGTCGGCATAGCCAAGGACTCTTTAAGACACAACGAGACCACTGTAAAATCAATCATGAATAGGCGGACCACTAGACGTCGAACCCCAATTTCATATCATACATCTGTCGGAAAGATATCCTAAGAGCTACTTGAATTCCCACTTATAAACTCCCGAAATTTTCCGGTTATGCAATCAGGTGTTGGGGATACAGGGGAAGCATAATATCTCACCCAAAACTAACAAATCCTACATCCAGCTGTATCCATCCTTCAACACATAACCAAGAAACCTTCGGAAATCGTCTACCTCAACCTTCGAAAAGCATCCGTTATACGAGTTATGGCAATACTCCCGAACTCCCGCCCCAGTACTGGGTGGCGTCGAGGTTATCTCACCAACAACTGCATAAAAGAGATTTAAGATGTCGGCGAACTAAACTCAGGTATTCCAGAACTGCAACGATAAAATTGTGACGACAACACCTCGGAGCTCAACTCCCCGGGACACTGCCACGACCCCTAAATGGCTGGAGGCACCAAGAACAATGTTCTCGTCACAAATCCATCGGAACGATTCCAAGATACCCGCGTGATCCTAAAAAAATTAGTGAAATTTGAGAAGAGAAGAGTCAAAACTCTATGTCAGGATGCCTTACCAGAGCGATGAGGAGACTGGGAAGTAAAAAGAATTCCTAAACTCTCTGATATATAATTCCTAAATGACTCAAAACATTTTTCTAGACACAACTCGGCCGCTAAAAACGATCAAGCAATGGGGGCTCCTAAGGACGGGGAAGGCTCTAATACCAACTTCAAACGCCCTCGATGTGGCTATATCTCCCACGTGTCGAAGCACGACTTAGAGGCATAACCGCATCGAAAGCAATGTCGCAAGTGAGGTAATCTTCGCAAACAACCCATGTAATACAATAAGGGAAAAGATACATAGTTGGCTTACAATCGCCACTTCACACAATTACATGAATAAAGCATTACATCATCCAAATACAATCAAGGTCCGACTACGGAACCAAAATAAAAGAAGAACCCCAAATGCGACAAGGTCCCCGATTGACCCCAACTGGGCTCCACTACTGATCAACTAGAACGAAACAACACAAAGGACAAGATCTTCATCGAGCTCCTCCTGAGCTTGGTTGCGTCATCTGCACGGTCTCATCGGCACCTGCAAGCTGGTTTTGGAAGTATCTGTGAGCCACGGGGACTCAGCAATCTCGCACCCTCGCGATCAAGACTATTTAAGCTTATGGGTAAGGTAAAGGTATGAGGTGGAGCTACAGCAAGCGACTAGCATATATGGTGGCTAACATACACAAATGAGAGCGAGGAGAGAAGGCAAAGCACAGTCGATAAAAGTATGATCAAGAAGTGATCCTAGAACAATCTACGTCAAACATAACTCCAACACCGTGTTCACTTCCCGGACTCCGCCGGAAAGAGACCATCACGGTTACACACGCGGTTGATGTATTTTAATTAAGGTCAACTTCAGGTTTTCTACAACCGGACGTTAACAAATTCCCATCCTCCCATAACCGTGGGCACGGCTTTGGAAAGTTCAAATCCATGCAGGGGAGTCCCAACTTAGCCCATGACAAGCTCTCACGGTCAATGAAGGAATAGACCTCCTCCCGAGACCTTCCGATCAGACTCGGTATCCCGGTTCTACAACACACTTCGACAAGTTAAAACAAATCCAGCAACACCGCCCGAATGTGCCGACAAATCCCAATAGGAGCTGCACATATCTCGTTCTCAGGGCACACTCAGATGAGACTAGCTACGAGTAAAACCAACCCTCCAGTTTCCCCGAGGTGGCCCCACAGGCAGCTCGGTTCGGACCAACACTCAGAGGAGCACTGGCCCGGGGGGGGGTTAGAATAAAGATGACCCTTGAGTCTGCAGAACCCAAGGGAAGGTGGTAGTTTGTTAGTGCAAATGGTAAAACCAAGGTTGGGCATTGCTGGAGGAGTTTTATTCAAGGCGAACTGTCAAGGGGTTCCCATTATTACCCAACCGCGTAAGGAACGCAAAATCCAGGAACATAACACCGATATGACGGAAACTAGGGCGGCAAGAGTGGAACAAAACACCAGGCATAAGGCCGAGCCTTCCACCCTTTACCAAGTATATAGATGCATTAATTAGATAAGAGATATTGTGATATCCCAACAAGTAAACATGTTCCAACAAGGAACAAACTTCAATGTTCACCTGCAACTAACAACGCTATAAGAGGGGCTGAGCAAAGCGGTAACATAGCCAATCAACGGTTTGCTAGGACAAGGTGGGTTAGAGGCTTGGTTCAACAATATGGGAGGCATGATAAGCAAGTGGTAGGCATCGTAGCATAGGCATAGCAAAAGAGCGAGCAATTAGCAAGCAAAGATAGAAGTGATTTCGAGGGTATGGTCATCTTGCCTGAAATCCCGCAAGGAAGAAGAATGAGTCCATGAAGAATACAAGCGGGCATAGTCAAACGGATCCTCACAACACGACGTTATCGGAACCAACTCGAAGAAGCAACACCGGAAAGAAGCAAACAACATAGTAAACAACCAACACATAATCATGGCATGATGCACAATCAAGTATGATGCATGTCCGGTTTAAAGAGGCATGGCATGGCAAAATGCACAAGCAACCCTACAAATTAAGTGGAGCTCAATATGCAACGAGTTGCATATTGACGAAACACCACGACAAGTTATTTAGTTCGATCTCGTTTATGTACCCAACAATATTAAATGTTGTTAAACATGGCAAGAGAGTGAAGCAAAGTAAAACTACCTATCTAGTCGAGGTTAAATGAGGCCGGAAGCAACGAACAACAATTCCGGAAAAATCCTCATGTGCATATTTTGGTTATGGTACTGTTCTGCCCTAAACATAATTTTAGATTTATTAAACAAGCAAAGTGAGGCCACCATGTTAAACTAGGCATTTTTCTACCCCATTTACATATAAGGTTTATTAAATTTGGAGCTATGGTTATTTAGTTATGAATTAAAGCATTTTAACATGGCATAGGAACAAATTTAGACAAACAGCAATTTAATCATTTTAAACATGGGTGAAAATGACATATTATGAAACTATACACAATTTTAAGCATTTTTCATATATAAAGTTTTTACATGTGATGCGCCGTTTGAGAGGAATGAAATGCATGAATTTTAAGGGCTGATCTGCAAAAGTGCAAATCCCTGGAAATGGATAAAATCGCAGCTAAGGAAAAAAATACTACATGCCGGATTAGATGGATCTGGGCTGCTCACGTTGGGCCTTTGAGGCTAGCTGGGTGAGGAGGCGCTAGGCCTACTGCGCGCTTGTTGCCCAAGAACAAAGAAGGCCGGCTTGGGCGTAGCGGTCAACGCTCGACGACGAGCGGGCTGCAGCAGTCTTCTCATCTCTGCTCGCGCGAAGCAGAGGCGCGGTGAGGCAGGGCTTGAGCGGCTGGACAGCGGGGCGAACTGCGGCAACGGCGAGCGTCTGCTGCAAGGCTCCATGGCCTTCAGGAGGCAGCGGACGAACAAGGCCAAGCGGAGGTCCGGCGCTGAGGTGTGATGGAGGAGGTCGACAGCGGCTGAAGTAGAGGACGCAGGTGCAGGGGCTCGGTGCTAGAACGAGGGAACGATGGAGGTGCGGGAACGGCGGGACTCCAGCGCGGTAGGGAGCTCGGCGGCCTGGGTCGAGCTGGAGGAGTTCGGTCACAGGGCGGGAGCAGAGGGGGGCCGAGTCGGGTCTTGAGCGGCCGGAGGCCGGAAACGGCAGCGCGGCGACGGGATCCTGCAATCCACGGGAGAGAGAGCCATGAGAGGAGGAGGAGAAAGAGAATGGGGAGAAGGAAGGAGAGGGAAGCCAGACTCTGGCCTGGATCGGGGCGACGCTGCGAGGGCCAACGACGAGGACAGCGGGGCGGAGCAGTGGCTTGCGGGGGCTCCGGGCAGGCGAAGGAGCGCTCGGGCGCTGATGCTGGAGATCAAGCTCGCTCGATTTGGAAGCCATGGGGAGGAGCTGCGGGAATGGGTGGATTGAGGGAGAGGAGGCTCGTGATTGGAGCGATGGGGAAAACGAGGAGAAGGCAGGTGGCTAGGCTGCGCTGGGATCCGAGGACGATTTTTGGAGTGGCGGCGCATGATGGGATGGATGTGACAAGGTGCCTAGAAACTAGGGTTGCCCACAATATATAGCAAGCTGGATAGGTTTAGGGGGGTATAAGGTCCCTCTGATCGTAATCAGACGGACGGGAAAAATAGCTTAGGTAGCCCAAATAAGAAAAAGGAGATATTTTGTAGATGTTTGGGGATGATCCGGATCCAACGGTGACGACGGTCCGGGTCGGGTCCGGGGCAACTTTCGGACGCGCGCGCGAGCAGGGCCGCGGGCTGACGAGAGAGGTTAGGTTGGGCTTGGCGGTAGGCAGTGGACTGTGTAGACGGTCTTGAGCTGAGAGAAGAGAAAAGAGAGAGAGAGGCCCGGCGACTATTTCCGGAGACCGAAAACGTCCGACGTTAGACCGACTATATTGCCGCTATAGTTATCCGTTGGGGCGTCAAACGGACTCCGAACGTGATGAAACTTGGCAGGCGGACTACTAACAACAAAACAACACCGCACGCCAACTTTCATCCCATTCCGAGAACATTTTCCGGCCACTTATAAAATACTATTCGGACATGCCGTGGGCGCGTGCAAGTGTGGTTGGGCTTAGAACGGACAACAGAGAGAACTTGGAGAACCCGGACGAATGCAAGTTTTGGAAACATGATGATGCAATGCACATGATGACATGATAAGATGCGACACGCAAGCAAAAGACATGGCAACAACAACGAATAACTGGAAGACACCTGGCACCTCGGTCTCGGGGCGTCACACCTGGTTTGCTTTCAGTCCAAGAAATATCATCGCGAAGGGTTCATTCCGTTTGGTATTCCTTTTCTACGAAACACTGAAATAGGCAAAAAACAAAAACTGGCACTGGGCCTCTGATTAATAGGTTAGTCCCAAAAATAATATAAAGGAGCATATTAAAGTCCATTAAACATCCAAAATAGATAATATAATAGCATGGAACAATAAAAAATTATAGATACGTCGGAGATGTATCACCTAACACTCTTAGGCTCTGGGTGTTTTGGGCTTTGTCCTCACAAGGATCTATCTCTCTCAAATGCTTCGGAGGTGGGTTGCTCTCAAATGACAAAAGCCATGCAATAACTCTGAGCAGCCGCCAATTTATGGTGTAGGGGGTGGGCTATTTATAGCCAGGAGGCAACGCAACCTGATTTGTCGAAAATGACCGTGGGTCACTAAGGAGCTGACACGTGTCCAACAGATAGATTTCAAACACACGCAACAGCTTGGCTTGGGCTACAAGTAAAGCTAACTCATCCAGCTCTGGATAAGATTTGCTCTCATTATCTTCGCTCGAAGACATAGGATTTGGTGGAGCATCACATCAGTCACTCCGACTTTGTTCACTTGGACCCCACTTAACAGCATGGTGGTTCCTATGACTCAACAAAGAAGAAAATGAAACTATGAAACAACTATGTCTACACACTCCATAGTCTTCACGCGATGTCTTCTCTCGTCATAGTCTTCAGTGTGAATCTCTTCACCGACCACCATTTTCTTCAATGTCTTCACACACTTTTAGGGGTCATCTCTGGTAGGTAAACCGAATCAATAAGGGACTACTACCTGTGTTATCCTGCAATTCTCACAAACACATTAGTCCCTCAACCAAGTTTGTCGTCACTACTCCAAAACCAACTAGGGGTGGCACTAGATGTACTTACAATCTCCTCCTTTTTGGTGATTGATGACAAACCGGTTGAAGTTTTCAATGGGGATAAAAGTATGTAGGAGTTAAGGATTAAGACATTGTCTTCATAAGTAGCAAAAGGCTCCCCATGAAGATGTGCATATAAGTAGTTTGCTTTTCAATGCAAATGCACATGGCAGGCTTTACTTTGTAGAGATCCTCTTCAACTTATTGATAAAGGCAAAGGTGTCCCGATGTTTCGATGAGATGGTGGCTATCGTTTTCTGTGGGAGTCGACCTTGACGATCCGACTACGAACGTGCGAGACGTCGCGCCTTAGCAATCGCTAAACCAACTTCCGAGGGGTTATTAACCACGCCGGAGCACGATCAACCTGACCACGAGGGCCTGTTTCCTGCGAGCAAACGAAGAACAAGCAAGAAACTGAGATTGCAATCTGGATATTGCGAATATAAGATGAAAGCTTTATTGATCAAGGTGGGGTTCTATGACGTCTTGGTCTGGTCGTTGGACACAAACGAAGTACGAGAAGTTGCAGCTATGGCGAACTTTTAATCTAAACAAAACCCAAAGTCTAAACGACGCCCTAAGGGCTGTATATATGGAGGAAGAGAGGGGAATTTCGTGGCCCTTGAGGGTGGGGTCCGAAACCAACCCTAACTCTTGTTTCCCCACACATACGGACTCTAAAAATAGCCTATACTTAAGTATTTCGAAATTACATGGGCCTGGCCCATTAATAAGGTGACGCAGCACCTAGAATAGCCTATGGACGAATATTATGAAGTGGCATCTTGTATATTTCGTCCAAGGCTTCATGCACTCCTTATGGCGGCTTCAAAGTCCTGAAATCATCACTTGTAACTCCGTTCTTGATCCCCTTGCGCATGCCATCAACTCCATGCGTGTTCTTGCTCCAATGTTCATCCTTCTCCAAGCTAGGCCCTTCATTTGTAAGCAAAACAAATGTATCCAATTTAGGCAGCATCATAATCTCATGAACATTAGAATCATTACCAAGAAACGAAAGTACCTGGTAATTTAATTGGCGTGCGCGAGCTCTAGTAATTGGTCCAGTATATGTAACAGTAGGGGTTGTGGGTGTAACAATGGTATTGATGTCCTCATCAGTTCATATACCACTTGACAAGATGAGATGAACGTATCATGTTGCAAGATTATTTCTATGATGAGTGAGTTTCTTTGTTGGGTTACGGTCTACACTCAACCTGTCGATGGCGTTGATGGGACTCCACGCCTGTTTGTTTGTTTCTGCTGTGATTGATGAGGTACATATCAGTTTTACGTTATGTTTACACGTGATTGTACTTTGATATATACATTGATGTACTGTGTGTGCCAGCATACTAATCCAGAGATGGCACAGATACACAGAGGCTTGACCGTCTGAGGTCGGGTCGCTACAGAGATGGTATCAGAGCTCATGTTGACTGTAGGACGTGACCCTAGAAATCGGGAAGCCCCTAGAGTACGATATCTCTAAAACTTTATTTTCAAAAGACCCTTACATCTCATCTTTTCTGATTTTATCAAATAGTCCCTCTTGCCTCAAATAGTTAGAATACACCTCATCCCCTTTTGACCACTCGAAGGATCAACTGAAGCCAGTACAAGAAGGACAAGATATCGGACAAGTGATAACCAAGCAGAGTAAAAAGGATTTCACCATGCATTAGAGGGGTTGAAGGTATGACAGTTGAAGACTCCGAAGACTTGAAGAACTGAAGAATTATTTGACCTTTAGAAGACCAAACCCCTGTTAAATACTTATGTTAGATGCAATGATTTGAGAGTTGTCCTTTGTTTGATGTTTTTCCGACAACCACAAAATAAAACCCGTTTTTTCAAAAACTATTGCTTGTATTATGTGTATCTCCCTCTATCTTCTATATCTCATCCCAAAAATCCTTGGACCCAATAGATGATGAATGAAGATGGAGTTGTATTTCCGAGATACTTGACACAGCCGGAGGTAGCACACTGGATACGAAACATGGAAGATCGCATGAAGGAGCACTGTATTGAGGAGAGTATATGGTTCCATACACCCTATGACGGATCACACAAGGTGCTGCAAAATGGCGAGAGATACATCAAGCTATACAAGGATGGAATGGAGCCAATGCTTGGGATGAATTCAAGACGATTCTACTGAGGTCTCATCTTATCCAAAAACCATGTGACCCTAAAGAGAAGAAGCCTTGTGCATGCAAGATCTATGGAGAAATAGGACACACCCATGAAGAACACAAGGATGGATGCCATCATTGTGAAGGAAATCACCGAGTTGAAGAATGCCCAACTAGGCAGGTTACTTGTTTCCTGTGTGAAGGAGCTACACACTACCCTGGTCAGTGTCACATTTACCCCAAGGTACAAGAAATTACCAAGCAGCAGAAAGAATCCGTGAAAGAAACCCTCAGGGAAAATTCAGAAGAACCTGCAATGAAGGAAGTTATTGAAGACCCTGATGGTGAAGGCCTAAACAGATTTTTTCCCAAACCTGCTACTCATGTGGAGAAGAAGGACATTTTTCAGAGTATTGCATGAAGGAAAGCCAAGAGTATCTCAGAGACTTACCGACAGCAAAAGTGAAGTTTGACCCTTAGAAAATAGAAGCTCTGATCATTACAGAGAAATCCAGGAAGAGAAAATGAAGGCATCCTCAGAACAACCCAATTTCTGCGGAGAAGGACCTGAGTCATATCACTTGTTACAGATGCGAGGATTTAGGTCATTATGCTAGCAAGTTCCCAGCAAGGAAGCCAACAACCCAAGGAGCCAAGATAACCACCAGGAAGCCCTGGATTTGTTTGAAGTCATTTGTTTACGCTGCAAAGGAGTAGGACATTTTGCTAGAGAATGTTCAGACCGAGGAAAGCTTGAGCAGAGTAGTTGAGAGCTTGATATTGGAATAAAGCATGTAATAAATGTGTAATACACTTTTATTTTTGGGGATGTTGAGTTGAGTTATGAAGTGGAAATTGTAATAGCTCATGAAGCAATAAAAGATGATGTGTTTCGAATCTCATGTGAAATGTTATGAGTTGTTGTTGATTGTGAGTGCCTCTCTCATTATCTCACCCAGACTTAAACCTTGAACCCATGGACAAGCTGATCCCAAACCTTTTCCCCAAAAAAAATCACATTTCACCCAAGGAAATACATACATTACCCTGAGTACCCCTTCTATCTTATACCTGCAGATGACAACCCTTTACGAGTCTTTTCTCAAGGGCCCAGAAACGATTATGACCCTGACTAGTGATTAGGATTACCCAAAGATCCTAAAGGACATGATGAAGCATATTCATCTTGAAGGAGATGCAGTCTACAAGGGTTATCCTTTCATGGAGAATGGAGTTGAGCTTTGGTACGTGGACGTACACCTCCACCGTGTGGTGGGAGTTTGCTCAAAGATCATGGGTCAATACTTTTTCATTTCTCGAGTACCACGAGCAAAATTCTTTGACTCGGTTCACAAAGCTGCTTTGGAAGCCATACGTTAGATTGGAGAAATACTTGAAGTAAGACTCTATCACACTCAGGAATACCTAAGAGAGGTACATGCAGAGATGATGGAGATGAAGCTGATGGCCACCATGATGAAGAAGAAGATCGATGATTTCAAGGATCACATCGAACAATTCCAGTGGGATTGAAGCATCTTCAAGTAGGGCAAATGAATAAAGATGGAAGTAATGCTTGACCATACCAAACTATGTGGATGGCAACATTTGTAATAAAGTACTTTTGGAATTTGAATTTTGAGTAGTGATTAAGGATGTAATACAGGATTTGATATGAAGAGAGTATGAATTATGGATGCACCAGTACATTTTATTTTTATGGTAATACCCTGTGAGAACACCTGACCAATGGAAAGGAAAATGTATTCCATAGAGTGGAGTTTGTACAAAATGAGTATGAGTTTTATTCCGATATGTCAGTTACCTCAAGAGTATGAAGGAATGAAGTAATATTGGACTTAAAGGAGGTGTAATGTTGGAATATGGAACAATATTAACTCAAAGGATGAGTTAAAGCTGTACCAGCATTGACGTGGGCCCATTACCCACAACCCCAGGAATCAATAAGGATCAAGTAGTCCCTGGAAGAAGAAATCTTGGAAGAAGTTGTGATTTGATCAGCAGACGTTTCTTAGGAGGTTACGCAAAACCCATGAGTTGTGAAGAAACGATATATGTTTTGTTCAGCTTGCAGAATCAATGGAATTATCTGAACTAAGTTCGTTGACAAGAGAAATTCTGCAATGCTTGTGAGTATGCCCAACTATTATAATACGTGATTCGATGTCTGCATATGTAGTAATGGTTCAAGTACGGGATGGATTGGCCCCCATACCGGAGACTTCTATCATGAACTATCACATGTTGATGGAGAATCAGAGAGCCTTTAAAACCTTAGAAGAGTGTCAACACGATAAGCCAAAAACCTTAGAATGGTAGGATGATTGATCCATGTACCAGGCACCCGTTGCTAATCGTAGCATATACAGTGAGATTTAACCCAGACCAATTTCTTGCAAAACCAGAAATTGTTCACCTCCATGAGAATATCGATAGTTGTTTAGTATTGGCGAAAGATCTCTCATCTATGAAGACCCCGTCTTGGAAGAACCTTACTAAGATGAAAGGACACAAGAATTGTGTAAAAGTGATTATGACTTTACCGGAAGAGCACCAGTGAAAGAGTTATTCGGAGAATATGAGAAGACTAACACCATCAACCCAAAGGTTGGAGTACAGGAGTTTTGTCGGAACCATAGCCATGCTTTTAAGTGTGGTAGCACCCTCGACCTCTCTGATCCATGGATTTGCTGGAAGACCCCCAAACCTAACCTTTTCTTGCTAGCCTCTTCGAATCTCGAGGATGAGATTCATTTTAAGTGTGGTAGGTTTGTAATATCCCAAAATTCTAAATTTTGGAATGTTATATTAAATAAATAGTTTTGATTGTTTTTTGATTGTTGTGTGAATGATTGAGTGAAATTGAGTGCAATTTGAGACTTTTTGAAAGTTGAATGAGAGGGAGTAAAAGAACTTTCCCAAAAGTGTTTCCATCTGAAATGATTTGAAACCTCATTTGAATGTAATGCAAACTTCATGCCACTCAAGGACTTTCAAGAGAGGAGATGAAATGACTTCTCCAAAGTTTAAATGAAAGAGAGTGGGGAGTTAAACCACTTCTGAAATTCCATTTGGAATCCTTCCCATTTGAATAGTTTCAAATTCCTCTGACCCATTTCAAAATAAAGAGAGGAGCAATATGACACTCCAAACCAGGGGCAAATTTGAAATATATTTGAATGAGGAAAAACAGAAAAGATTTGGAAGTGGTTTGAATTTCAATTTCAAAACCATTTAGGAGTTATTTGACTTTTAATCAAATTATTTTTTATACCAAAACTAAATAAATGGACATAAGGGTAAAATGATTCCCTACAATAGAAAAATGGAGAAAAATAAATTTGAAATCATTTTGGTATTTTAAAAATGAATTTTATTGGGTTTTATTGCAATAGTAGCACTATTTATCTATTTTGAATTTTTTTGTATTTTATTTGACCTTGAGAAAGTGTCCATCATTTAGGATTTCTTTTTTTGAACATTTTGATATATTATATGCATATATAATAGTTCTATTCTGTTAGGTTTGTGACTTTTCCTACTGTGTTTTATTAAAAAACAAACAGCCGAAGCCAACGGACCGCAGCCCACCTACGTGCCAGGCTGGCCCGGCAGTGCGCCCCACACCCGAACCCCAACCGATCGGTCGCCCGCTCCCCCTCGACTCCGCCTGCTGCCACTGACCACTGGGCCCCGCATCTTCTTCCTCTTCCTGCAAGCCACACGCTCGCTTGGAGCAACGCCCGCGCCGCCGTATCCCGGAGATCTTGGGGTCGCGATCCCCCGATCCGCCCTCTACCCCAAGTCTTCACCCCCTATATAAACCCCACCTCCCTCGTTTAGTTCCCCCTATTTCCCCTCGTCGAAACCCTCTGCCTCGCTCGTAATCTCTCGCCGGGGTACCGCTTCCACCACCGCGCCATTTTTGCCCTCGTCGTCGTTGTAGTCTTCCCCGAGATCCACCGAGACCACCAACGCGCTCCCCTCCCACGACTTCCCCCAACCAGCTCCTTTCTCGATCCAAGTACTCACCGGAGCCGCCGCTGACGACTACCACCAAAGCCATCACCGCCGTCAAGATCACCTCGCTCGAGTCCGTCATCCCCGAGCTCGCCGTCGACCACCCTCGTGCTCGCCATCATCGCCCGCTCCGAACGGAGCTCTCTCTGATGCCGGAGACCCATAGGAGATGCCAGCCACATCAACCTGAGCCGCCACCTCCGAAGCGACCATGCCAGAGCATGCCCACCGCCGATGTAAGTTCCTGGCCGTCCGATCTCCTTTTAATGCATCTGATTAGATCACGCGAAACGTTTGGTTCAGTTTTAGTAAACCGTTTTATTCCTCCGGTTTAGATCGAACTGAGACGCCTCAGATTTTTTCCTACTAGCCGTCGCCAGGCGTTTTCTTAAGGTTCGGCCGGCTGCCCGTATTGCTAGATCGCCCGCACACCCCGGCCAATCAGAACACGCCACGTGGCCGTAGCCGATCAATAGGCTTTTATTTTTTTCAGATATGTTTATTTTCAGAGATAGTTTCAATCTTAGATTACTGGTATCTTTTAACTTACTTAATGTTTTTGAGTGATTCTTTTTGCATTGTGTCACAAATTTGATGAAGTTTCTGTTTCTGTACTTAGTTTTCAAATTTGAGTAGTTTAAATTTGTGTTATTTCAAATATTCTTCAAACACTATTTTGGCTCTAGTTTGAATTCTAGAATAGATTTTTGATTGATTCTTTTTGCTACTGTTTTGTTATGGTTTTTTCTATCCAGTGGAATATAGTTATTTATTGTTAGTTTATTTTAAATTAGGGATTTATGCAAAACAGTACTATTTTCTATGTAGTTTTGTTTTGTTTGTAACTTAGTGAGTTTTATTTAGATTTAATTAATCCTTTTTGCAAAATTTTGTTGATTGTAATATACTTCTGTTATACTTCAGTAATAATTTTGGAAATTATTTTTATTAGTTTTGCTAATGTTTAGGATTTCAGTTTAGCGGAGTTAGTATATAGTGTATGTAATAGCTAGTAGGGACAATTGTATTTTTACCCCTAGTTGGTTCCTACCCACGGGTTTTGCCCTTACTTTTCGAGCTTGCTCAGTTTTGCCCTTACTTTTTCCGTCGAGGTCCCTCAAATGCCCTTTGACTGTTTGACCAAAACTTTGAAAATTCATAACTAATTCATATTAACTCAGAAAAATGCAAATAAGATATCAAAATGTTCAGATAAACATTACCTTTATGTGCATATCGTTTGCATTCAGGACAAAAGCGCCCTTTAAACAACCTGAGGTAATTAATGTTATTAACATTATTAAAAATAAAAAGGTATAAACAATTTTTTTCATGAATAAAAATTACATGCAAATGTAGGTGATGTTTTCTGAACATCCAGATATCTTATTTGCATTGTTCTAACGACTTTGATAATTTATTTGGAAACTTCATAACAAATTGATACGAACTCAGAAAAATGGAAATAAGATATCAGGATGTTCAGGAAACATCACCTACATTTGCTTGTAATTTTTATTCATGAAAAAAATATTGTTTATACCTTTTTATTTTTAATAATGTTAATAACATTAATTACCTCAGGTAGTTTAAATGGTGCTTTTGTCCTGAATGCAAATGATATGCACATAAAGGTAATGTTTATCTCAACATTTCGATATCTTATTTGTATTTTTCTGAGTTCATATGAATTAGTTATGAATTTTTAAAGTTTTGGTCAAACGGTCAAAGGGCATTCGAGGGACCTCGACGGAAAAAGTAAGGGCAAAACTGAGCAAGCTCGAAAAGAAAGGGCAAAACCCATTGGTAGGAACCAACTAGGGGCAAAAATGCAATTGTCCCCTAGCTAGTATTGTAGTTATTTTTGCTAGAAATTATTTTAGATAATTTCTTTCTGCTGTTTTGATGAAAATTTATTTTGTTTTTTGTTAAGTAATTTCTTAGATTAATTTAGTGTGGTTATGAAAGTTATTGGTTGATATTATGTGTGTTGGTTTTCCCTAGTTTTATTTAGTTTTATGTGTGTAATTTGGCCTTCTTTGATTTCATTATTGTTTTATTTATCTATTTTATTTAGTTGAGTGTTATTTTGATTGATAGTATTAATTGCTAGGATTGATTGCTTATGTGAATACTACGTTTGATTATATAGATTTCAACGGAGTGACGAATAGTTCTACCAACTCATTATTCTGAGAGCCTTGTTATCTTCATCAAGTATTACCAGGCAAGTTCACTTTGACCATGCTTTTCATGCCTATGTTTTTATTGAATTTAGTGTCGCCATTCATAATCCCTCCAATAGTTGTATTGACTTCTTGTAGTTGAGTAGAATGCATGAGGTAGGAACCCATCACCCTGTTATCAAGCCCGGGATGCTATATAGTTTTAATGCTATGCTATAGTAGACGGGGTTGGTATGAGTGCCCGGGAGTGGTGTGAGTATCAAGAACTCTATGTCAATGACGACAACTCCATGATGACATCTGCAAGGACTGCATCTTCAAGGCCAAGACTTCAAGACTCAAGATAAGAAGTGAATATACCTTTGGGTGGAGAATGGTTAAGAAGGGTACATTGGTGCGTCCAGTACTTGGTGATTCTGGAGAAGCACCATGATATCATGCGGAAAGCTCCACCTAGGCTCAAAGAGACGGAAGAATACTTCATGCCCGGAAGATTACCTGTGCAACCGCAAGTCACTATGGGCTCTGGCTTGGTTGACCTTAGTGGTGATTCTGGCTGGGACGGTGCTAGCAGATGTAGAACTACGGTAGGATTGGATGAGCACCGGACAGTGGTCAGAGGAACTCTTCGGAAGACCATGTTTCATTTGTCTTGTTCTCAAACACCCTGAAGTGCGAGAACGTAAAAAGAGGGATTGAATCTTGCGAGTAAAGTGCACAGACCTCTGCAGAGGGTTAAAACCTAATTGATTAGCCGTGTCCCCGGTTACGGACAATTTGAGCCTCTGGACATGGATCTATTTTGGAACTCTCAACAGCGGATTGATAACTTAATTGTGGGCAACTTATGATGATTTGGGCTATGAGACATCGGTTGGCGGAACCATGTCATGACAGAAAACTTTGTAGTACAGACTCCTGATATTCCTTTGTTGCAGGGAAAAGAAAACCAGCCTTTATGCAAAAGAAAACTCAGACACAGAGCCACAAATCCATATTGCATATAGAATAGTTTATCATATATTTTCTATTACTGTGATCTTGCCGATACATTCTGATGAGGACATCAATACCATTGTTACACCCACAGCCCCTACTGTTACATATACTGGACCAATTACTAGAGCTCGCGCACGCCAATTAAATTACCAGGTACTTTCGTTTCTTGGTAATGATTCTAATGTTCATGAGATTATGATGCTGCCTAAATTGGATACATTTGTTTTGCTTTCAAATGAAGGGTCTAGCTTGGAGAAGGATGAACATTGGAGCAAGAACACGCATGAAATTGATGGCATGCGCAAGGGGATCAAGAACGGAGTTACAAGTGATGATTTCAGGACTTTGAAGCCGCCATAAGGAGTGCATGAAGCCATGGACGAAATATACAAGATGCCACTTCATAATATTCGTCCATAGGCTATTCTAGGTGCTGCGTCACCTTATTAATGGGCCAGGCCCATGTAATTTCGAAATACTTAAGTATAGGCTATTTTTAGAGTCCGTATGTGTGGGGAAACAAGAGTTAGGGTTGGTTTCGGACCCCACCCTCAAGGGCCACGAAATTCCCCTCTCTTCCTCCATATATACAGCCCTTAGGGCGTCGTTTAGACTTTGGGTTTTGTTTAGATTAAAAGTTCGCCATAGCTGCAACTTCACGTACTTCGTTTGTGTCCAACGACCAGACCAAGACGTCACAGAACCCCACCTTGATCAATAAAGCTTTCATCTTATATTCGCAATATCCAGATTGCAATCTCAGTTTCTTGCTTGTTCTTCGTTTGCTCGCAGGAAACAGGCCCTCGTGGTCAGGTTGATCGTGCTCCGGCGTGGTCAATAACCCCTCGGAAGTTGGTTTAGCGATTGCTAAGGCGCGACGTCTCGCACGATCGTAGTCGGATCATCAAGGTCGACTCCCACAGAAAACGATAGCCACCATCTCATCGAAACATCGGGACACCTTTGCCTCTATCAAGTGGTATCAGATTTCCAGGTTGCTCGGTGAGATTTTACAGTTTTTCGTAGATTAGATCGAGTCTGTTCTTCATACCTACAGTCCACGAAAAAGCCACACAAAAAAAATTAGGGTTAGTTCATCATATCCGAACCAATCTGAGCCTTTGCATAATCTTTTTAGGGTTTTTGCTTTGTTGAATTTGCGGTTGCATCGTCGTGTCAAGTTGCTGGTCTTAGAGTCTAGTCTTTTAGAGTTTCGAGTTCTGGTCACAAGTTGTCACGCCACCGCCGCACCATCATCATCGCCCATCTACCACTTTTGCTTATCCGCCACCGCTCTGAATCCACCATATATCCACCACCAATCCGAGTTCTTCTCATATTAGGTTTGTTCTTGAGATCAATCTCAATTCCGATTCGTGTTTCCTTGCCTGCGTAGGTCTCGGGAAAAAAAAAACCATATATCACCACCGCTGCCATATGCCACAACCATATATCCACCACCAATCCGAGTTCTTCTCATATTAGGTTTGTTCTTGAGACTAATCTAAATTCCGATTCGTGTTTCCTTGCCTGCGTAGGTCTCGGAAAAAAAAGAGTCTGGAGACCCCCGGGCAGTTTTTAGGCCAAAATTTTCACGGGCAAAAATATTTTTTCCCTATCCTATTTTTAGGCTTTTCTGAGTCTTTTGAGCCACGTGCCATCATAGTGATTTTTTGTCGCACTTTTTCGTCGTCGCTGCCCTGATTTCCGAAAAAAAAAAGTGAAAAAAAAAATTTCGTGCCCATCCTATTAGTTTGACGAGGGAAGAGTTTTGAGACACTCGCCATTATAGTAATTTTTCGCAAAAAAAAAGGAGGAGCGCAAAAAAAAAAAAGAGGAGCGCAAAAAAAAAAGCAAAAAAAAAAAGTTCCAGAGTGTGCTTTTCCCTGATTTACGTGCAGCGCCGTGATTTTGTTAGTGATCTAGGCTCGCGTCTCTAGCACGGTCTAGCCTAGGACCAGCACAGTACCGTCGTTGAGCGTTTATTCAACTTTGCATCTCTGAATTGATTATTGCTGACCCTTTTTGCTACCATACTATAAGCCTTCCCAGCTCCACATACCTCTACGTCGTGCGTTTGACTCTCCCTGGCAATCGCTCTATCCAAGCTTTTGAGAGTTTTGACTACAACGGTTGCCGATCACCGCCTGCTGCTGGGTAAGAACTAGTAAGAATTTGAGATTTGCTTGACGGATTTGTGACACCCGCCACCACCACCTCTTGTTAGTATTCTGTAGGATCATATTCTTGTGTGTTTTCTATTGTTGCTAACCATGGCAGGATCACAAGCCGACGAGACTGACTGGGAGAACATGACGAATCAGGAGTTGCATGATAAATTTCAGCAAATGATGAATGGACAGGTGCAGGATGTGCTAAACAGATTTGAAGAGGCCATGGAGAAGATAGATGACATGGAGAAGACGTTCGAAACAAAGCTCGATAACAGGTTTAATGAATTGCTCGCGCGTCTTCCACCACCACCACCGGCTGCACCTAACGCACCTCTACAACAACAACAACGACGACTACCTACACATCGTGAAACAGCCCTCCGCCGAGCGAGCCGTCTCCCTCTTGCACCTGGCCAAACTGTTGGTGCTCCTGTTGCTACTTCTGTGGCTCCTGCTGCTGATGCGGAGGAGGATGATTTTGCTAGCGATTACGAGGATGAGGTTGATCAAAATCAGAACTACGTGCCACCACCAGCACAGCAACCATCAGGTCGTCCACATGCAAATAATGGCAATGGTAGGGCTCACCCTCAGGTACGAGATCATGACCATCTCCCTAAACTAAAATTGAATATTCCACCATTTGAGGGTAGATATGTTCCTGATATATACCTTACTTGGGAGTTAGAAACTGAACAACGATTTACATGTTTACAATATCCCGAGGAGAGACGTGTTCCTGCTGCTGTTTGTGCATTCACTAGTTTTGCATGTGTTTGGTGGTCTGAGCATTGTAGATTATATCCCATTCCTGCTACTTGGGCTGCTTTGAAAACTGCTATGCGTACTCGTTGGGTTCCACCATATTATCAACGTGAATTACTTCAAAAATTGCAGCGCTTAAGACAGGGAAAAAATTCTGTAGAAGAATATTATCAGGAATTACAAACTGGCATGATTAGATGTGGTATTGTTGAGGAGAATGAAGCTATGCTTGCACGTTTTATGGGTGGATTAAATAGAGAGATTCAGACGATTCTAGAGTATAAGGAGTATACTAATATCACTCGTTTATTCCATCTTGCTTGTAAAGCTGAACGTGAAGTGCAGGATCGACGGGCATTGGCGCGGACTAACTTTTCTGCAGGTCGACCTTCTTCATGGACACCACGTGCATCATCTACTTCCACACGTTCTGCTTCACCGGCGCCTCCGTCGGCTGCCACCTCCAACCGTGATACAATAAAGCAGGCACAATCACCACTATCTGCCAAGAGCACACCTTCTGGGCCTGCAAAGAGCTCTTCTTCATCCATGGCATCAACAGGGCAAACACATGATATTATTTGTCGACGTTGCAAGGGTGGAGGTCATTATGCGAGAGAATGCCCATCTAAGCGTGTGATGATTGTTACTGAGGATGGTGGGTATGAGTCCGCTAGTGACTATGATGAGGAGACTTTGGCTCTTATTACACGTGACGAACACGGTGGAGACGATTCTGATCATGAGACTCAATACATGGCTCCTGAAGATGCTGACAGGTATGAATGTTTAGTTGCTCAACGTGTTTTGAGTGTGCAGGTTACACAAGCTGAGCAAAATCAGAGGCATAATTTGTTCCATACAAACGGAGTTGTGAAGGAACGTTCTGTTCGCGTGATCATAGATGGAGGGAGTTGCAACAACTTGGCTAGCATCGAGATGGTGGAGAAGCTATCTCTCACCACCAGACCACATCCACATCCTTACTACATCCAATGGTTCAACAACAGCGGCAAGGTTAAGGTAACACGTACTGTTCGTGTGCATTTTAGTATCTCTACATATGCTGATTATGTTGATTGTGATGTGGTACCTATGCAAGCATGTTCCTTATTACTTGGTAGACCATGGCAATTTGATAAAAATTCTATTCACCATGGTAGAAACAATCAGTATACTCTTGTTCATAAGGATAAAAATATTACTTTGCTTCCTATGACTCCTGATTCCATTTTGAAAGATGATATTAATAGAGCTAATAAAGCAAAACAGGAGAAAACTAAGAGTGAAAATCAGATTGTGGCAAAAGAATTTGAGCAACAAATGCAGCCTAATAATAATAAACAATCTAGTGTTGCTTCTGAAATTAAATTGAAAAGTGCATGTTTACTTGCCACCAAATCTGATATTGATGATCTAGATTTTAGCAAATCTGTTTGCTATGCTTTTGTGTGCAAAGAGGCATTATTTTCATTCGAGGACATGCCTTCCTCTTTGCCTCCTGCTGTCACTAACATTTTGCAGGAGTTCGCCGACGTCTTTCCACAAGACGTGCCACCGGGATTACCACCTATTCGCGGGATTGAGCATCAAATTGACTTAATTCCCGGTGCATCATTACCCAACCGGGCACCATACCGTACCAATCCAGAGGAGACGAAGGAGATTATGCGTCAAGTACAAGAACTGCTCGACAAAGGTTATATACGTGAATCCCTTAGTCCTTGTGCTGTTCCTATCATTTTAGTGCCGAAAAAGGATGGTACGTCGCGTATGTGCGTTGATTGTAGAGGCATTAATAATATTACTATTCGTTATCGTCATCCTATTCCTAGGCTAGATGATATGCTTGATGAATTGAGTGGCTCTACAATATTCTCCAAAGTTGATTTGCGTAGTGGTTACCATCAAATTCGTATGAAATTGGGAGATGAATGGAAAACAGCATTTAAAACTAAGTTTGGATTATATGAGTGGTTAGTCATGCCTTTTGGGTTAACTAATGCACCTAGTACTTTCATGAGGTTAATGAACGAAGTTTTACGTGCTTTCATTGGACGATTTGTGGTAGTTTACTTTGATGACATATTGATTTATAGCAAATCTTTGGAGGAACATTTGGAACATTTACGTGCTGTTTGTATTGCTCTACGTGATGCACGTTTGTTTGGTAACCTTGGAAAGTGCACCTTTTGCACCGACCGAGTATCTTTTCTTGGCTATGTTGTTACTCCACAGGGAATTGAAGTTGATAAAGCCAAGATTGAAGCTATTGAGAGTTGGCCGCAGCCCAAAACGGTCACACAAGTGAGGAGTTTCCTTGGCCTCGCTGGTTTCTATAGGCGTTTTGTGAGAGATTTCAGCACCATTGCTGCACCTCTCAACGAGCTTACAAAGAAGGATGTACCTTTTGTTTGGGGTACCGCACAGGAAGAAGCCTTCACGGTATTGAAAGGTAAGTTGACACATGCTCCTTTACTCCAACTTCCTAATTTCAATAAGACTTTTGAGCTTGAATGTGATGCTAGTGGAATTGGATTAGGAGGTGTGTTATTACAAGATGGGAAACCTGTTGCATACTTTTCTGAAAAATTGAGTGGGCCTAGTCTGAACTATTCTACTTATGATAAAGAATTATATGCTCTTGTTCGGACCTTAGAAACATGGCAACATTATTTATGGCCCAAGGAATTTGTTATACATTCTGATCATGAATCTTTGAAACACATTAAAAGTCAAGCAAAACTGAACCGTCGACATGCTAAATGGGTTGAATTCATTGAGACTTTCCCTTATGTGATTAAACACAAGAAGGGTAAAGAAAATGTTATTGCTGATGCCTTGTCTCGTCGTTATACTATGCTTTCACAACTTGACTTTAAAATATTTGGTTTGGAGACCATCAAGGATCAATATGTTAATGATGCTGAATTTAAAGATGTATTGCAGAATTGTAAGGAAGGGAGAACTTGGAACAAGTTCGTTCTTAACGATGGATTTGTGTTTCGTGCTAACAAGCTATGCATTCCAGCTAGCTCCGTTCGTCTTTTGTTGTTGCAGGAGGCGCATGGAGGAGGATTAATGGGACACTTTGGCGTCAAGAAGACGGAGGATATACTTGCTACACATTTCTTTTGGCCAAAGATGAGACGGGATGTTGAGCGTTTTGTTGCTCGCTGCACTACATGTCAAAGAGCTAAGTCACGACTCAATCCTCATGGTTTATATATGCCTTTGCCTGTACCTAGTGTTCCTTGGGAGGATATATCTATGGACTTTGTTTTAGGTTTACCTCGAACAAAGAAGGGGAGGGATAGCATATTTGTTGTCGTGGATAGGTTCTCGAAAATGGCACACTTTATACCATGTCATAAAAGCGATGATGCTGTTAATGTTGCTGATTTGTTCTTTCGTGAAATTATTCGCTTACATGGTGTGCCAAATACTATTGTTTCAGATCGTGATACTAAATTTCTTAGCCACTTTTGGAGATGTTTATGGGCTAAGTTGGGGACTAAGCTGCTTTTTAGTACTACTTGTCACCCCCAAACTGATGGACAAACTGAAGTAGTCAATAGAACATTGTCTACTATGCTTAGGGCTGTTTTGAAGAATAACAAGAAAATGTGGGAAGAATGCTTGCCTCATATTGAATTTGCTTATAATCGTTCATTGCATTCTACTACGAAGATGTGCCCTTTTGAAATTGTGTATGGTTTCCTACCTCGTGCACCTATTGATTTGTTGCCTCTTCCATCTTCGGAGAAGGTTAATTTTGATGCTAAAGAACGTTCTGAATTGATTTTAAAAATGCATGAGTTAACTAAGGAAAACATTGAGCGTATGAATGCTAAATATAAACTTGCTGGAGATAAGGGTAGAAAACATGTTGTGTTTGCACCTGGAGATCTTGTTTGGTTACATTTGCGTAAAGATAGATTTCCTAATCTGCGCAAATCAAAGCTAATGCCACGTGCTGATGGTCCTTTTAAGGTTTTAGAGAAAATAAATGATAATGCATATAAACTTGAGCTACCTGCAGATTTTGGGGTTAGTCCCACTTTTAATATTGCAGATTTGAAGCCTTATCTGGGTGAGGAAGATGAGCTTTCGTCGAGGACGACTTCATTTCAAGAAGGGGAGGATGATGAGGACATCAATACCATTGTTGCACCCACAGCCCCTACTGTTACATATACTGGACCAATTACTAGAGCTCGCGCACGCCAATTAAATTACCAGGTACTTTCGTTTCTTGGTAATGATTCTAATGTTCATGAGATTATGATGCTGCCTAAATTGGATACATTTGTTTTGCTTTCAAATGAAGGGTCTAGCTTGGAGAAGGATGAACATTGGAGCAAGAACACGCATGAAGTTGATGGCATGCGCAAGGGGATCAAGAACGGAGTTACAAGTGATGATTTCAGGACTTTGAAGCCGCCATAAGGAGTGCATGAAGCCATGGACGAAATATACAAGATGCCACTTCATAATATTCGTCCATAGGCTATTCTAGGTGCTGCGTCACCTTATTAATGGGCCAGGCCCATGTAATTTCGAAATACTTAAGTATAGGCTATTTTTAGAGTCCGTATGTGTGGGGAAACAAGAGTTAGGGTTGGTTTCGGACCCCACCCTCAAGGGCCACGAAATTCCCCTCTCTTCCTCCATATATACAGCCCTTAGGGCGTCGTTTAGACTTTGGGTTTTGTTTAGATTAAAAGTTCGCCATAGCTGCAACTTCACGTACTTCGTTTGTGTCCAACGACCAGACCAAGACGTCACAGAACTCCACCTTGATCAATAAAGCTTTCATCTTATATTCGCAATATCCAGATTGCAATCTCAGTTTCTTGCTTGTTCTTCGTTTGCTCGCAGGAAACAGGCCCTCGTGGTCAGGTTGATCGTGCTCCGGCGTGGTCAATAACCCCTCGGAAGTTGGTTTAGCGATTGCTAAGGCGCGACGTCTCGCACGATCGTAGTCGGATCGTCAAGGTCGACTCCCACAGAAAACGATAGCCACCATCTCATCGAAACATCGGGACACCTTTGCCTCTATCACATTCAATGTACTGACCTACACGGCTACAACATATCATGTTGCAGTATTATTTCTATGACGAGTGAGTTTCGTTGTTGGGTTACGGTCTACACTCAACCTGCCGATGGCGTTGATGGGACTCCACACCCGTTTGTTTGTTTTCGTTGTGACTGATGAGGTATATATCAGTTTTACGTTATGTTTACATGTGATTGCACTTTGATATATACATTGATCTACTGTGTGTGCCAGCATACTGATCCAGGGATGGCACAGATACACAGAGGCTTGATCGTCTGAGGTTGGGTCGCTACAGTATGTTGGGAGGCGAAACTATAAGCCCCTATCTTTCTATGTGGTTGAGACGTTTTGCTCATGGGTACGAGGTGAATGCTAGCAATCATAGAAGACGATATGATGCTTGGGTATGTGGACTTGCCTAAAGGCTCCGACACGTGACCCTTCCTGAAAAGATGATGAATTATAGTTGCAAAGTTGACTGAGAACATAGTTTGTTGGTTTCTAATAGAGTTTTCACTTTATACTTTGATTGTGTGATGAACTATTACTTATTCATGAGAAGTATATGATAAAAGTTCTATGTTTAATGTTGTCGTTGTTATAATAATCAACATGATGCTTCTATGCATGTATTTTGTTTTTATCGACACCTCTCTCTCAAAGCATGTGGACATGTTTTTCGATTTCGGTTTTCGCTTGAGGACAAGCGAGGTCTAAGCTTGGGGGAGTTGATACGTCCATTTTGCATCATGTTTTCTTACTGTTATTTATAATGTTTTAATCCATAATAATGCCTTTGGAGTAATTCTAATGCCTTTTCTCTCATAATTTGCAAGGAACACACCAGGAGGGAGAATTCCGGCAGCTGGAAATCTGGACCTAGAAAAGCTACATCAGGCCACCTATTCTGCACAACTCCAAATGAGCTGAAACTTCACGAAGATTTTTTATGGATTATTTAAGAAATACTGGAGCCAATAAACACCAAAGGGGGCCCACCAGGTGGGCACAACCCACCTGGGTGCGCCAGGGCCCCCAGGCGCGCCCTGGTGGGTTGTGGCCTCTTCGGCCCACCTCCGGTGCCCATCTTCTGGTATATAAGTCATTTTAACCTAGAAAAAATAAGAGGAGGACTTTCGGAATGAAGCACCCCCACCTCGAGGCGAAACTTGGGCAGGAGCACTTTTGCCCTCCGGCAGAGCGATTCCACCGGGGGAACTTCTCTCTCGGAGGGGGAAATCATCGTCATCATCATCACCAACAACTCTCCCATATTGGGGAGGTCAATCTCCATCAACATCTTCAACAACACCATCTCCTCTCAAACCCTAGTTCATCTCTTGTGTTCAATCTTGTTACAGGAACTATAGATTGGTGCTTGTGGGTGACTAGTAGTGCTGATTACATCTTGTAGTTGATTACTATATGGTTTATTTGGTGGAAGATTATATGTTCAGATCCATTATGCTATTTAATACTCCTCTGATCATGAACATGTTTATCATTTGTGAGTAGTTACTTTTGTTCTTGAGGTCACGGGAGAAATCATGTTGCAAGTAATCATGTGAACTTGATATGTGTTTGATATTTTGATAGTATGTATGTTGTTATTCCCTTAGTGGTGTCATGTGAACGTCGACTACATGACACTTCACCATGTTTGGGCCTAAGGGAATGCATTGTGGAGTAGCAATTAGATGGTGGGTTTCGAGAGTGACAGAAGCTTAAACCCCAGTTTATGTGCTATTTCATAAGGGACCGATTGGATCCAAAAGTTTAATGCTATGGTAGGATGATTGATCCATGTACCAGGCACCCGTTGCTAATCGTAGGATATACAGTGAGATTTAACCCAGACCAATTTCTTGCAAAACCAGAAATTGTTGACCTCCATGAGATTAATTTAGTGTGGTTATGAAAGTTATTGGTTGATATTATGTGTGTTGGTTTTCCCTAGTTTTTCTTTAAAGTTTTCATTGGATATTTATTTTGGCCTTCTTTGATTTCATTATTGTTTTATTTATCTATTTTATTTAGTTGAGTGTTATTTTGATTGATAGTATTAATTGCTAGGATTGATTGCTTATGTGAATACTACATTTGATTATATAGATTTCAACGGAGTGACGAATAGTTCTACCAAGTCATTATTCCGAGATCCTTGTTATCTTCATCAAGTATTACCAGGCAAGTTCACTTTGACCATGCTTTTCATGCCTATGTTTTTATTGAATTTAGTGTCGCCATTCATAATCCCTCCAATAGTTATATTGACTTCTTGTAGTTGAGTAGAATGCATGAGGTAGGAACCCATCACCCTGTTATCAAGCCCGGGATGCTATATAGTTTTAATGCTATGCTATAGTAGACGGGGTTGGTATGAGTGCCCGGGAGTGGTGTGAGTATCAAGAACTCTATGTCAATGACGACAACTCCATGATGACATCTGCAAGGACTGCATCTTCAAGGCCAAGACTTCAAGACTCAAGATAAGAAGTGAATATACCTTTGGGTGGAGAATGGTTAAGAAGGGTACATTGGTGCGTCCAGTACTTGGTGATTCTGGAGAAGCACCATGATATCATGCGGAAAGCTCCACCTAGGCTCAAAGAGACGGAAGAATACTTCATGCCCGGAAGATTACCTGTGCAACCGCAAGTCACTATGGGCTCTGGCTTGGTTGACCTTAGTGGTGATTCTGGCTGGGATGGTGCTAGCAGATGTAGAACTACGGTAGGATTGGATGAGCACCGGACAGTGGTCAGAGGAACTCTTCGGAAGACCATGTTTCATTTGTCTTGTTCTCAAACACCCTGAAGTGCGAGAACGTAAAAAGAGGGATTGAATCTTGCGAGTAAAGTGCACAGACCTCTGCAGAGGGTTAAAACCTAATTGATTAGCCGTGTCCCCGGTTACGGACAATTTGAGCCTCTGGACATGGATCTATTTCGGAACTCTCAACAGCGGATTGATAACTTAATTGTGGGCAACTTATGATGATTTGGGCTATGAGACATCGGTTGGCGGAACCATGTCATGACAGAAAACTTTGTAGTACAGACTCCTGATATTCCTTTGTTGCAGGGAAAAGAAAACCAGCCTTTATGCAAAAGAAAACTCAGACACAGAGCCACAAATCCATATTGCATATAGAATAGTTTATCATATATTTTCTATTACTGTGATCTTGCCGATACATTCAATGTACTGACCTACACGGCTACAACATATCATGTTGCAGTATTATTTCTACGACGAGTGAGTTTCGTTGTTGGATTACGGTCTACACTCAACCTGCCGATGGCGTTGATGGGACTCCACACCCGTTTGTTTGTTTTCGTTGTGACTGATGAGGTATATATCAGTTTTACGTTATGTTTACATGTGATTGCACTTTGATATATACATTGATCTACTGTGTGTGCCAGCATACTGATCCAGGGATGGCACAGATACACAGAGGCTTGATCGTCTGAGGTTGGGTCGCTACAGTATGTTGGGAGGCGAAACTATAAGCCCCTATCTTTCTATGTGGTTGAGACGTTTTGCTCATGGGTACGAGGTGAATGCTAGCAATCATAGAAGACGATATGATGCTTGGGTATGTGGACTTGCCTAAAGGCTCCGACACGTGACCCTTCCTGAAAAGATGATGAATTATAGTTGCAAAGTTGACTGAGAACATAGTTTGTTGGTTTCTAATAGAGTTTTCACTTTATACTTTGATTGTGTGATGAACTATTACTTATTCATGAGAAGTATATGATAAAAGTTCTATGTTTAATGTTGTCGTTGTTATAATAATCAACATGATGCTTCTATGCATGTATTTTGTTTTTATCGACACCTCTCTCTCAAAGCATGTGGACATGTTTTTCGATTTCGGTTTTCGCTTGAGGACAAGCGAGGTCTAAGCTTGGGGGAGTTGATACGTCCATTTTGCATCATGTTTTCTTACTGTTATTTATAATGTTTTAATACATAATAATGCCTTCGGAGTAATTCTAATGCCTTTTCTCTCATAATTTGCAAGGAATACACCAGGAGGGAGAATTCCGGCAGCTGGAAATCTGGACCTAGAAAAGCTACATCAGGCCACCTATTCTGCACAACTCCAAATGAGCTGAAACTTCACGGAGATTTTTTATGGATTATTTAAGAAATACTGGAGCCAATAAACACCAAAGGGGGGCCACCAGGTGGGCACAACCCACCTGGGTGCGCTAGGGCCCCCAGGCGCGCCCTGGTGGGTTGTGGCCTCTTTGGCCCACCTCCGGTGCCCATCTTCTGGTATATAAGTCATTTTAACCTAGAAAAAATAAGAGGAGGACTTTCGGAATGAAGCGCCCCCACCTCGAGGCGAAACTTGGGTAGGAGCACTTTTGCCCTCCGACAGAGCGATTCCACCGGGGGAACTTCTCCCTCGGAGGGGGAAATCATCGTCATCATCATCACCAACAACTCTCCCATATTGGGGAGGTCAATCTCCATCAACATCTTCAACAGCACCATCTCCTCTCAAACCCTGGTTCATCTCTTGTGTTCAATCTTGTTACAGGAACTATAGATTGGTGCTTGTGGGTGACTAGTAGTGTTGATTACATCTTGTAGTTGATTACTATATGGTTTATTTGGTGGAAGATTATATGTTCAGATCCATTATGCTATTTAATACTCCTCTGATCATGAACATGTTTATCATTTGTGAGTAGTTACTTTTGTTCTTGAGGTCACGGGAGAAATCATGTGAACTTGATATGTGTTTGATATTTTGATAGTATGTATGTTGTTATTCCCTTAGTGGTGTCATGTGAACGTCGACTACATGACACTTCACCATGTTTGGGCCTAAGGGAATGCATTGTGGAGTAGCAATTAGATGGTGGGTTTCGAGAGTGACAGAAGCTTAAACCCCAGTTTATGTGCTATTTCGTAAGGGACCGATTGGATCCAAAAGTTTAATGCTATGGTAGAATTTATTCTTAATATTTTTGTCGTAGTTGCGGATGCTTGCAGGAGGGTTAATCATAAGTAGGAGGTTTGTTCAAGTAAGAACAACACCTAAGCACCGGTCCACCCACATATCAAATTATCAAAGTAGCGAACACAAATCAAACCAACATGATGAAAGTGACTAGATGAAATTCCAGTGTACCCTCAAGAACGCTTTGCCTATCATAAGAGACCGTTTTGGGATGTCCTTTGCCTCAAAAGGATTGGGCTACCTTGCTACACTTTTGTTACTATTATCGTCACTTGCTTGTTAAAAATATCTTGCTATCAAGCTACTCCTCTACTTACAATTTCAGCACTTGCATACAATACCTTACCAGAAACTACTTGTCATTTCCTTCTGCTCCTCGCTGGGTTCGACACTCTTACTTATCGAAAAGAGCTACGATTGATCCCCTATACTTGTGGGTCATCACCCGTTTAATAGAGGGTCAATGCTCGAAGGATATTATGTTTGAATGAATGTATCTGAGCTGCCCGGACTTTGTGTTTTGAAACATGGCCTTTGTATAATATGCTTGTATGTTTATCTCAAATTATTTTCCTCCTGTGCGGCCGCTTTTTGTATCTGAAAGTTTGCCAGTGGTCGGCTTCAGCCCCCACGTAGATACTACGGGGGTGTTCAGAATAGCACATGACCACACTTGTCCCAACGTCTTGGTCCGTAAAGGAGGTAATCATGCAGCGAACTAGGCATTCAGACTATGCGGCTTTATCACTCTCACTTAGTCATAGGAGTTTGACAAAGGGACAATGAGCTAGCCATTGGTGCGCGTGCGGTTTTCCGAACTTGGATGCTTTAGGCGTGTGACCGGGTGAGGCCAGTCCTTCGTGTAATATGGAAAAAATCGCAAAATATTTAGTAAGTCACCGAACCGCTGACCAGCTCTCGCTATATCATGACAGTCAGTTTTAGGCTTTCTCTATTGAGGTGTTTGACCGGACGAACCAGAAACACAATCGCAGTAGTTCTCCCTTTACTACCTTAGACGAACAAGCGGAATGTAAGGTGGTAACCACAGGAGTCGGGCAACCCAACTATTGACCAAAGACATGATTCGGAGCCGATGCATATAATCCGGTATTCGGGACGCCGAAGTGTACTATAAAAGTGTTCAAGCTTTTTTTTTGAAAAATATATGTGTCCAAATAGAGCCCCTGGTAATTTATTCTAAGGTGTGTGTGTCAATTTGTCGTGAAGACGGAGTGCACATTATGAAATAAGCCAATACCGAATAAGGTTGGACAAAACTGTTTCCGCTATAGTCTGATTGATATGTCAAACGTGTTCTTACAGAGAATGCCATAATCATCAAGGCTATTTTACATGCCAAGAGTTTGAGAACAAGGGAAAGCTGAATACAGGTCCTAAAAAAGGTGGTCTTGAAGATCCTTTGGACACCTTGCCGCACGCCTGCGCCGCTTTTCACCTTGGTGTAGGATCCTTTGAGAGGATCAATGATCGAGTAAACAGAAGGGGCCTGGGAAAGGGCCTTGGTACCATCGAAAAGTGATTTGGGTTTTAAAGAACCTGAAAAATAAAAAAGAGAAAAAGGAGAAAAAAGGAAGAATATGAAGGTCCGAGTAGGGTCGAGCTGTATTGTGGACTTTGTCCTTAGTGTGCCTCCGTCCTTGCCGATGGTATTTTTAATGTGTAGTTATGTACGCGCGGTACGTGTGCCGTGATTGAGTGGGGGTTTTGACGGAGGCCGAATTGCTCATCTAGTTCTGGACGAACTGAACTATCGTTCTGCAGGGTAGACTGGACTCTTTTGACAGTGTCCGGGGGCTTGATGCTCGATGAAGTATTCGGCTTGATAAGGCCACCCTGTATCTCAGCTGCGAGGGTCGCGGTATGCTCCTCATTACGGAGGGAGTACTCCATGTTTCCATCGGCTGTTATAACACCGCGTGGTCCGGGCATCCTGAGATTTAGATAGGCATAGTGCGGGACTGCATTGAAACGGGCGAAAGCGGTTCATTCGAGCAGTGCGTGATAACCACTACGGAACGGGACAATGTCGAAAATCAAATCTTCACTTTAGAAGTTATCCGGTGAGCCGAATACTACCTCCAACGTTATTAACCATGTGCAGCAGGCCTCTATGCCGGGTATTACTCCTTTAAAGGTGGTTTTAGTGCGCTTGATCCTTGAGGGATCAATACCCATTTTACATATAGTGTCCTGGTAAAGCAGGTTAAGACTGCTGCTGATAGAGGCTAAGGTGTCCCGATCTTTCGATGAGATGGTGGCTGTCGTTTTCTGTGGGAGTCGACCTTGACGATCCGACTACGAACGTGCGAGACGTCGCGCCTTAGCAATCGCTAAACCAACTTCCGAGGGTTATTGACCACGCTGGAGCACGATCAACCTGACCACGAGGGTCTGTTTCCTGCGAGCAAACGAAGAACAAGCAAGAAACTGAGATTGCAATCTGGATATTGCGAATATAAGATGAAAGCTTTATTGATCAAGGTGGGGTTCTGTGACGTCTTGGTCTGGTCGTTGGACACAAACGAAGTACGCGAAGTTGCAGCTATGGCGAACTTTTAATCTAAACAAAACCCAAAGTCTAAACGACGCCCTAAGGGCTGTATATATGGAGGAAGAGGGGGGAATTTCGTGGCCCTTGAGGGTGGGGTCCGAAACCAACCCTAACTCTTGTTTCCCCACACATACGGACTCTAAAAATAACCTATACTTAAGTATTTCGAAATTACATGGGCCTGGCCCATTCATAAGGTGACGCAGCACCTAGAATAGCCTATGGACGAATATTATGAAGTGGCATCTTGTATATTTCGTCCAAGGCTTCATGCACTCCTTATGGCGGCTTTACAGTCCTGAAATCATCACTTGTAACTCCGTTCTTGATCCCCTTGCGCATGCCATCAACTCCATGTGTGTTCTTGCTCCAATGTTCATCCTTCTCCAAGCTAGGCCCTTCATTTGTAAGCAAAACAAATGTATCCAATTTAGGCAGCATCATAATCTCATGAACATTAGAATCATTACCAAGAAACGAAAGTACCTGGTAATTTAATTGGCGTGCGCGAGCTCTAGTAATTGGTCCAGTATATGTAACAGTAGGAGTTGTGGGTGTAACAATGGTATTAATGTCCTCGTCATCCTCCCCTTCTTGAAATGAAGTCGTCCTCGACGGAAGCGCGTCTTCCTCACCCAAATAAGGCTTCAAATCTGCAATGTTAAAAGTGGGACTAACCCCAAAATCTACAGGTAGCTCAAGTTTATATGCATTATCATTTATTTTCTCTAACACCTTAAAAGGACCATCAGCACGTGGCATTAGCTTTGATTTGCGCAGATTAGGAAATCTATCTTTACGCAAATGTAACCAAACAAGATCTCCAGGCGCAAACGCAACATGTTTTCTACCCTTATCTCCAGCAAGTTTATATTTAGCATTCATACGCTCAATGTTTTCCTTAGTTAACTCATGCATTTTTAAAATCAATTCAGAATGTTCTTTAGCATCAAAATTAACCTTCTCTGAAGATGGAAGAGGCAACAAATCAATAGGTGCATGAGGTAGGAAACCATACACAATTTCAAAAGGGCACATATTAGTAGTAGAATGCAATGAACGATTATAAGCAAATTGAATATGAGGCAAGCATTCTTCCCACATTTTCTTGTTATTCTTCAAAACAGCCCTAAGCATAGTAGACAATGTTCTATTGACTACTTCAATTTGTCCATCAGTTTGGGGGTGACAAGTAGTACTAAAAAGCAGCTTAGTCCCTAACTTAGCCCATAAACATCTCCAAAAGTGGCTAAGAAATTTAGTATCACGATCTGAAACAATAGTATTTGGCACACCATGTAAGCGAATAATTTCACGAAAGAACAAATCAGCAACATTAACAGCATCATCGCTTTTATGACATGGTATAAAGTGTGCCATTTTTGAGAACCTATCCACGACAACAAATATGCTATCCCTCCCCTTCTTTGTTCGAGGTAAACCTAAAACAAACTCCATAGATATATCCTCCCAAGGAACACTAGGTATAGGCAAAGGCATATATAAACCATGAGGATTGAGTCGTGACTTAGCTCTTTGACATGTAGTGCAGCGAGCAACAAAAGCTCAACATCCCGTCTCATCTTTGGCCAAAAGAAATGTGTAGCAAGTATATCCTCCGTCTTCTTGACGCCAAAGTGTCCCATTAATCCTCCTCCATGCGCCTCCTGCAACAACAAAAGACGAACGGAGCTAGCTGGAATGCATAGCTTGTTAGCACGAAACACAAATCCATCGTTAAGAACGAACTTGTTCCAAGTTCTCCCTTCCTTACAATTCTGCAATACATCTTTAAATTCAGCATCATGAACATATTGATCTTTGATGGTCTCCAAACCAAATATTTTAAAGTCAAGTTGTGAAAGCATAGTATAACGACGAGACAAGGCATCAGCAATAACATTTTCTTTACCCTTCTTGTGTTTAATGACATAAGGGAAAGTCTCAATGAATTCAACCCATTTAGCATGTCTACGGTTCAGTTTTGCTTGACTTTTAATGTGTTTCAAAGATTCATGATCAGAATGTATAACAAATTCCTTGGGCCATAAATAATGTTGCCATGTTTCTAAGGTCCGAACAAGAGCATATAATTCTTTATCATAAGTAGAATAGTTCAGACTAGGCCCACTCAATTTTTCAGAAAAGTATGCAACAGGTTTTCCATCTTGTAATAACACACCTCCTAATCCAATTCCACTAGCATCACATTCAAGCTCAAAAGTCTTATTGAAATTAGGAAGTTGGAGTAAAGGAGCATGTGTCAACTTATCTTTCAATACCGTGAAGGCTTCTTCCTGTGCGATACCCCAAACAAAAGGCACATCCTTCTTTGTAAGCTCGTTGAGAGGTGCAGCAATGGTGCTGAAATCTCACAAAACGCCTATAGAAACCAGCAAGGCCAAGGAAACTCCTCACTTGTGTGACCGTTTTGGGCTGCGGCCAACTCTCAATAGCTTCAGTCTTGGCTTTATCAACTTCAATTCCCTGTGGCAATTCCCTGTGGAGTAACAACATAGCCAAGAAAAGATACTCGGTCGGTGCAAAAGGTGCACTTTCCAAGGTTTCCAAACAAACATGCATCACGTAGAGCAATAAAAATAGCACGTAAATGTTCCAAATGTTCCTCCAAAGATTTGCTATAAATCAATATGTCATCAAAGTAAACTACCACAAATCGTCCAATGAAAGCACGTAAAACTTCGTTCATTAACCTCATGAAAGTACTAGGTGCATTAGTTAACCCAAAAGGCATGACTAACCACTCATATAATCCAAACTTAGTTTTAAATGTTGTTTTCCATTCATCTCCCAATTTCATACGAATTTGATGGTATCCACTACGCAAATCAACTTTGGAGAATATTGTAGAGCCACTCAATTCATCAAGCATATCATCTAGCCTAGGAATAGGATGACGATAACGAATAGTAATATTATTTATGCCTCTACAATCAACGCACATACGCGACGTACCATCCTTTTTCGGCACTAAAATGATAGGAACAGCACAAGGACTAAGGGATTCGCATATATAACCTTTGTCGAGCAGTTCTTGTACTTGACGCATAATCTCCTTCGTCTCCTCTGGATTGGTACGGTATGGTGCACGGTTGGGTAGCGAAGCACCGGGAATTAAGTCAATTTGATGCTCAATCCCTCGAATAGGTGGTAATCCCGGTGGCACGTCTTGTGGAAAGACGTCAGCGAACTCCTGCAAAATGTTAGTGACAGCAGGGGGCAAAGAGGAAGGCACGTCCTCGAATGAAAATAATGCCTCTTTGCACACAAGCATAGCAAACAGATTTGCTGAAATCTAGCTCATCAATATCAGATTTGGTGGCAAGTAAACATGCAATTTTCAATTTAATTTCAGAAACAACAGTAGATGGTTTATTATTAGGCTTCATTTGGTGCTCAAATTCTTTTGCCACATTCGGATTTTCACTCTTATTTGTCTCCTGTTTTGCTTTATTAGCTCTATTAATATCATCTTTCAAAATGGAATCAGGAGTCATAGGAAGCAAAGTAATATTTTTATCGTTATGAACAAGAGTATACTGATTGTTTCTACTATGGTGTACAGAATTTTTATCAAATTGCCATGGTCTACCAAGTAATAAGGAACATGCTTGCATAGGTACCACATCACAATCAACATAATCAGCATATGTAGAGATACTAAAATGCACACGAAGAGTACGTGTTACCTTAACCTTGCCGCTGTTGTTGAACCATTGGATGTAGTAAGGATGTGGATGTGGTCTTGTGGTGAGAGATAGCTTCTCCACCATCTCCATGCTAGCCAAGTTATTGCAGCTCCCTCCATCTATGATCACCCGAACAGAACGTTCCTTCACAACTCCCTTTGTATGGAACAAATTATGCCTCTGATTTTGCTCAGCTTGTGTAACCTGCACACTCAAAACACGTTGAGCAACTAAACATTCATACCTGTCAGCATCTTCAGGAGCCATGTATTGCGTCTCATGATCAGAATCGTCTCCACCGTGTTCGTCACGTGTAATAAGAGCCAAAGTCTCCTCATCATAGTCAGTAGCGGACTCATACCCACCATCCTCAGTAACAATCATCACACGCTTAGATGGGCATTCTCTCGCATAATGACCTCCACCCTTGCAACGTCGACAAATTATTGTGTTTGCCCTGTTGATGCCATGGATGAAGAAGAGCTCTTTGCAGGCCCAGAAGGTGTGCTCTTGGCAGATAGTGGTGATTGTGCCTGCTTTATTGTATCACGGTTGGAGGTGGCAGCCGACGGAGGCACCGGTGTAGCAGAACGTGTGGAAGTAGATGATGCACGTGGTGTCCATGAGGAAGGTCGACCTGCAGAAAAGTTAGTCCGCGCCAATGCCTGTCGATCCTGCACTTCACGTTCAGCTTTACAAGCAAGATGGAATAAACGAGTGATATTAGTATACTCCTTATACTCTAGAATCGTCTGAATCTCTTTATTTAATCCACCCATAAAACGTGCAAGCATAGCTTCATTCTCCTCAACAATACCACATCTAATCATGCTAGTTTGTAATTCCTGATAATATTCTTCTACAGAATTTTTTCCCTGTCTTAAGCGCTGCAATTTTTGAAGTAATTCACGTTGATAATATGGTGGAACCCAACGAGTACGCATAGCAGTTTTCAAGGCAGCCCAAGTAGCCGGAATAGGATATAATCTACAATGCTCAGACCACCAAACCCATGCAAAACTAGTGAATGCACAAACAGCAGCAGGAACACGTCTCTCCTCGGGATATTGTAAACATGTAAATCGTTGTTCAGTTTCTAACTCCCAAGTAAGATATATATCAGGAACATATCTACCCTCAAATGGTGGAATATTCAATTTTAGTTTAGGGAGATGGTCATGATCTCGTACCTGAGGGTGAGCCCTACCATTGCCATTATTTGCATGTGGACGACCTGGTGGTTGCTGTGCTGGTGGTGGCACGTAGTTCTGATTTTGATCAACCTCATCCTCATAATCTCCCATATAATCATCCTCCTCCACATCAGCAGTAGGAGCCACAGAAGTATCAACAGCAGCACCAGTAGTTTGGCCCGACTGAAGAGGGACATGGCTCGCTTGGCGGAGGGCTGTTTCCCGACGTGGAGGTAGTCGGTGTTGTTGCTGCTGTTGCAGAGGTGCAGCAGGAGGAGCCGGTGGTGGTGGTGGAAAACGCGAAAGCAATTCAGCAAACTTGTTATCGAGCTTTGTTTCAAACGTCTTCTCCATGGCCTCTTCAAATCTGTTTATCACATCTTGCACCTGTACACTCATCATTTGCTGAAACGTATCATGAAGCTCCTTGTTCGTCAAGTTCTCCCAGTCAGTCTCGTCCGATTGTGATCCTGGCATGGTTAGCAGCAATAGAAACACACAAGAATATGATCCTACAGACTACTAACAAGTGGTGGTGGTGGCGGGTGTCACAAATCCGTCAAGCAAATCTCAAATTCTTACCAGTTCTTACCCAGCAGCAGGCGGTGATCGGCAACCGTTATAGTCAAAACTCTCAAAAGCTTGGATAGAGCGATTGCCAGGGAGAGTCAAACGCACGACGTAGATGTATGTGGAGCTGGGAAGGCTTATAGTATGGTAGCAAAAAGGGTCAGCAATAATCAATTCAGAGATGCAAAGTTGAATAAACGCTCAACGACGGTACTGTGCTGGTCCTAGGCTAGACCGTGCTAGAGACGCGAGCCTAGAACACTAACAAAATCACGGCGCTGCACGTAAATAAGGGAAAAGCACACTCTGGAACTCTTTTTTTTCGCTCTCTTTTTTTTGCGCTCCTTTTTTTTACGCTCCTCTTTTTTTTTGCGAAAAATCACTATAATGGCGAGTGTCTCAAAACTCTTCCCTCGTCAAACTGATAGGATGGGCACAAAATTTTTTTTTCACTTTTTTTTCAGAAATCAGGGCAGCGACGACGAAAAAGTGCGACAAAAAATCACTATGATGGCACGTGGCTCAAAAGACTCAGAAAAGCCTAAAAATAGGATAGGGAAAAAAATTTGCCCGTGAAAATTTTGGCCTAAAAACTGCCCGGGGGTCTCCAGACTCTTTTTTTTCCGAGACCTACGCAGGCAAGGAAACACGAATCGGAATTTAGATTAGTCTCAAGAACAAACCTAATATGAGAAGAACTCGGATTGGTGGTGGATATATGGTTGTGGCATATGGCAGCGGTGGTGGTATATGGTAGCGGTGGTGGTATATGGATACAGATTGGTGGTCGTATATGGATACGGATTGGTGGTGGTATATGGATATGGATTCAGAGCGGTGGCGGATAAGCAAAAGTGGTAGATGGGCGATGATGATGGTGCGGCGGCGACGTGACAACTTATGACCAGAACTCGAAACTCTAAAAGACTAGACTCTAAGACCAGCAACTTGACACGATGATGCAACCGCAAATTCAACAAAGCAAAAACCCTAAAAAGATTATGCCAAGGCTCAGATTGGTTCGGATATGATGAACTAACCCTAAATTTTTTTTGTGGCTTTTTCATGGACTGTAGGTATGAAGAACGGACTCGATCTAATCAACGAAAAACTGTAAAATCTCACCGAGCAACCTGGAAATCTGATACCACTTGATAGAGGCTAAGGTGTCCCGATCTTTCGATGAGATGGTGGCTATCGTTTTGTGTGGGAGTCGACCTTGACGATCCGACTATGAACGTGCGAGACGTCGCGCCTTAGCAATCGCTAAACCAACTTCCGAGGGTTATTGACCACGCCGGAGCACGATCAACCTGACCACGAGGGTCTGTTTCCTGCGAGCAAACGAAGAACAAGCAAGAAACTGAGATTGCAATCTGGATATTGCGAATATAAGATGAAAGCTTTATTGATCAAGGTGGGGTTCTGTGACGTCTTGGTCTGGTCGTTGGACACAAACGAAGTACGCGAAGTTGCAGCTATGGCGAACTTATAATCTAAACAAAACCCAAAGTCTAAACGATGCCCTAAGGGCTGTATATATGGAGGAAGAGGGGGGAATTTCGTGGCCCTTGAGGGTGGGGTCCGAAACCAACCCTAACTCTTGTTTCCCCATACATACGGACTCTAAAAATAACCTATACTTAAGTATTTCGAAATTACATGGGCCTGGCCCATTAATAAGGTGACGTAGCACCTACAATAGCCTATGGACGAATATTATGAAGTGGCATCTTGTATATTTCGTCCAAGCCTTCATGCACTCCTTATGGCGGCTTCAAAGTCCTGAAATCATCACTTGTAACTCCGTTCTTGATCCCCTTGCGCATGCCATCAACTCCATGCGTGTTCTTGCTCCAATGTTCATCCTTCTCCAAGCTAGGCCCTTCATTTGTAAGCAAAACAAATGTATCCAATTTAGGCAGCATCATAATCTCATGAACATTAGAATCATTACCAAGAAACGAAAGTACCTGGTAATTTAATTGGCGTGCGCGAGCTCTAGTAATTGGTCCAGTATTTGTAACAGTAGGGGCTGTGGGTGTAACAATGGTATTGATGTCCTCATCAGCTGCTGCCGTCCATTAGGACTCGCGTGAGGTGGAACCTGTCGATGATTGGATCGAGGACCAATGCTACCGAACCTCCATGATGGATACTGGTCGGATGGTCCCTGCGGTCAAAAGTGATCGGATAGGCCGACCATGGGTTGAATTTTGGGGCAACTGGCTCTATGGCGTAAATGTCCCTTAGTGCGTGCTTGCACTCTCACTTGGGGATATGAGTGACGTAGATCATATTCACTGTTTTTACCTCGGGGGGAATTTCTTTTGCCCCCCTGTGTTTGTTGGGCGAGGCTAATCATCATCCTCGCTAGGCGGCCCTTTCCCCTTATGTTCGGTGTTTAGCTTCCCGGCCTGTTTAAAGACCCAACAATTTCTGTTGGTGTGATTGGCAGGCTTGTCCGGGGTGCCATGGATCTGGCAAGGCCGATCGAGTATTCTGTCCAAACTGGATGGACCATCTTTGTTTCCTTTGAATGGCTTCTTCCGCTGACCGGGTTTAGAGCCACTGAATCCGGCGTTGACCGTCGTGTCTTCGATATCTTCATTGTTGCTTCCACCCTTGTGTTTGTTGCGTCGTGGCCAACCGTTGCCATCTCTGGCTTCGGAGGTGCCAGGGTCGCTGGTGTTGTTGCTTCTGCAAGCTAGCCAGTTATCTTATCCCATGCAAAAGTGTAACATCCCAAATTTTCAATTTGGAAATGTTATATTTTTTTGCATTTTTGGCTTGATCCTAGAAATCCTACGCAACTCAAGGACCCATGGAGAGAGTTGGGGATTTCGTTATTTTCATATTTGGGGTTCTCTCAAATTTTGAAAATAGGATCATTTGATTTAATTATTTTATCTTCAATAATTCCAATTATAAAAATAAGTGAGAGGGAATAAAATGACTTTCCCAAATTTAAGGAATATTGAGGATTTAATAAAAATTATCAAATAATATTTTATTTTGGAGTTTTTCGCTGTTTTATTTGAATTTAGGAAAAATGCGCGTCTTACAAAATTGCATTTAGGCCCCAAATAAATGTTCACCTTGCCCGGCTTGATTTTAGAAGTCGGGGAAAATTTATTTCGGGATTTTTGGAGTCCGTTTAGTATTTATTTTATTTGTTTTTCTGCGCGAAACTATTTTAAAAAAACCGACCTAGCCGGGCTGTACCCGACCCGGACTCTAGCCAGGCCGGTCTTTATTGGAATCCCAAAACAAACAGGCTAATCGGATCGCGATTTCTGATCGGATTTTTCGCTCGTTTATCGGAATCAGGCGATTCAAGCGCCTAGAGTTTCGTCTCGAAACCCTCTTTTCGTTAACCAACTCAAACAAGTTTTTGCTTCTGTAAAATTTGATTTAGATCCAGCTTAGTAAACAAAGCTTGTTTCTTTCGCTGTTTGACCTTCGTTGCTTCGCTTGATTTGATTCTTTTTGCAACCGGAGTTCTTAAGTTGAACTTTCTGGTTAGATCTCTTATTTGAGTTTTACCTGTGCATTAGATGAGTGCTTATTGTGTGCTTGTTTGTTTGCGATAGAGTATCCAGAGTGCGCCGCTTGCTACTTCGAATCTCTAGGTTTCACGGATCATCAGCAAGGCAAGTAACACTTTGATCATGCCTCTTACTACCCAGTTTTATTGCATTAGATCAATCCTCTAACATTGCATGATTAGGATCTAATTAAAATTGTGGGTTTTGGGTAAGTAGATGAGGTAGTACCTATTACCTGTTTATTATCAAACCCTTGGGAGTTACTTCTACATTTGCTTATATTGCCATGCTATGCTAGTAGACGTGGATTGGGTGAGTGTATCCATGACAGATGTGAGTGAGATTGTTAATTAATGGTTTATTTAAGGTGGCAACTCTAATACACATCTGGGTGGATTGAGGCACCTGGGTATTCCAGCGATTGCCTGTTGTTTTTCTTTATGGACCGCCACCCAGGCCCAAAGGGATCATGAGATTATTTCATACTAGAAACTTCCGTGTGCAGCCACAAGCTACTATGGGCTCTAGCGTAGTTGATTAAGTCGTGCGAACTCTTAAAGTGGTAGACTAGCAGATGTAGGGAAAAGTAGGTGTAACGGTCTACCCGGTCGTAAGGTGGTAGCGCTTCTGAAAGACTATGTCTCGGTCATCCGTTTCTCAAACACCATGTAGTGCGAGAATCCCAACGGAGGAGATCGAGTCTTGTGGGGAAAAGTGCGCAAACCTCTGCAGAGTGTATAAACTAATCATGATTAGCCGTGTCCCCGGTTATGGACAACTTGAGTATCTAGTACTTGGATTATCATGTGAATCTCATCATGTGACTTTAATTAATTTTGTTGGGTTTTAATGATGATGTTTAATTGGGATTGAGAGGGTGTCTACGCTCTCAATGTTTAACAACTACCATGTTAGTTAAATAAAATTTATTCCTGTGCAGTAGGGAAAAACTGGCTTTACGCAAAACTGTAACCATAGAGCTTTCCACCAGCCAAATATGCATGTAGTGATAGCCTTATTCTGTTCTTGCTCTACTGTGTTACTTTGCCAGCATATTCCATGTGCTGACCCATTTTCGGGCTGCAATGTTCATCTTGCAGACTTTTCAGACGATGGGTACGGTGCCTTTAGGTCGTGGTTCTATACTCAGTGATGCTGTTGGAGTTGATGGACTCACTTATCTTCCAAGCCTTCCGCTGTTATCGTAATTAGATGGCCTTAAGCAATATTATTTGTAATAAGTTATGTTTTGAGACACCCGTTGTAATAAGTGTGTGATTGCTACTCTGTTATAAATCCTTCAAGTATTGTGCGTGTCAGCATTACTGATCCAGGGATGACACTGAAGCATAGAGATCAGACTGTTTGAGGTCTGGTCGCTACAAGATGGTATCAGAGCACACGCTGACTGTAGGACACGACCACTAAGCTAAAGCCCTAGATCACTAATCACTCTCCTCATTTCTGACTCCTTGTCTTTTCTACTCTTTTAGGATGGTGGATGTAAGGAACAAGTTCACGCAACCGAATGAAGATACACCCTTTGGACACCACCTGAAGGAAGCCACTAAGTACCTGAACATCGGAGTACCAAGCTTCACCGGGACCTACAACGCCACTTTACCCGAGGAGGAGCGCTAGATGATTCAAGTTCAAGTTCCAGGAAGGACGTTCGCACCAGTCACCGAGCCCATAGAGTTTTCCTTTGATGCACCAACCTGTAGTCTAGGAAAGAGCATGGCAGCCCACATCACCATGGGACGTATTGGAGAAGTTTACCGCAATGATCTCAAGGATACTATCACCAGATTTGTGGGCGCCGAGACGAGCACTGGGAGATGATCAGCACCAAGAAGGATAGATCCATCGCAGCTTTTATCCAGGAGTTAAACCAGCACATTCGACGTCAGGAGAACCAGATGTGCGCGGGCACGTTAGATCTAAAGAATGCGATGACAAGAATCCCGGAACTGGAGGAAGAACTCAAGGCTACACGTGAAGATTATGAGGAGGAAATCATTGTACTAGTGGAGAAGAATGATGACCTGGTTAAGAAGATCGGAATATTCATGGGAGACCCCACACCAGTAGAAGAAGACGAAGAACCCAAGGAGATTCGCCCGGAAGACTACATCATCATCAACGACACCGACTCTGACCTGAGCGATGATGACTATGAAGACGAAGCTGGAGCAGATATCATGGAGTCTGCAACCGAGGAATATTTCTAGTAGACCACCACATCAGTAGTAGTATTCCACCATGTAAATAGAGTAGTCCGAGCACTTTTGCGATAGTTAGACTGATTGTATGACTTGATTGATTGAGTGAGTGAAATGTTTGTGTTTGTCTCATGTGCATATGGGTAGTGCTTTCTCATTAGACCTCATTCTATTCTAATCTCTCCCCTCTAAACCCATCAGATGCCTCCGAGACGTGACAATGGATTTGCCTTCCCACCGGAGCTCACTCAGTTGATCCAGCAGCAGAATGCGTTGATGTAGTTGCTAGTCCAGAATCAGAATCAGGGGAACAACAACAACAACAACCCACCACCACCACCTATTGATCACTTAACCCGTTTCCTTAGACTAAATCCGCCGGTGTTCTCCAGTAGCACCGAGCCTATAGTAGCAGATGATTGGCTCCGCAAGATTGGAAGGGAGTTAACCACTACAGGATGTACAGATGCTGAGAAGGTGCATTTTGCCGCACACCAGTTGGATGGACCAGCAGCATCATGGTGGGAGAATTACACTGTCACCTACCCTATAGCCACAGTGACATGGGACCAATTCCAGTAGGCTTTCCGTACTGCCCATGTTTCAGCAGGAGCTATGGCCATGAAGAAGCATGAGTTCCGCAACTTGCGCCAAGGAGGACGGACAGTTGGCCAATACGTGGATGACTTTAGTAAGTTAGCACATTATGCCCCAGATGACGTTGCTATGGATGCAGCTAAGCAGGAGAAGTTTCTGGAAGGACTGAATGATGAGTTGAGCATGCAGTTGATGGTAGCAACTTTCAACAACTACCAGGAACTGGTAGATCGTGCTCTTATGATTGAAGGGAAGCAGCAGCAGATTGAGAACCGCAAGAGGAAGTATGGACAAGGGAAGTACAACTCAGGAGCTCAGCAGAAGCCACGTTTTACCCCGAAATCGGGAGGACATTTTCAGCATACCCATGGAGGAGGAAGTTCGCATAATCATAATGGCCCCAAGAACGGTAATGGGAATGGGGGAAGCAACGGTCAGAACCGTACCAACCCATCAACCCGGCCAAGAGAGACCTGAGCCAAGTTACTTGTTATAAGTGTCAGAAGACCGGACATTATGCCAATGAATGTCCTGAAACCCAGAATGGAAATGGCAATGGAAGCTCTGGGAAGAAGCCGAACCCTTTCAACAGGGGACAGGTGAACCACGTTAACGTGGAGGAGGTTGAAGCCCAGCCAGATGCAGTAATAGGTAAGTTTTTGGTTAAGTCATTTACTGCAATCGTTCTTTTTGATACTAGTGCATCACATTCATACATATCAAGGGGATTCGTGGATAAGTATAAACTGCCCACCAAGGTTCTTAGAACACCTATGTTAGTAAGCTCACCAGGAGCGGAGTATATGGCCAGTAAAGGATGTTTTCAAGTGCCATTGAGTATAGGTAGGCATGTGTTTCCCTTGGATTTAATCATTTTGGAATCGCAAGGTTTGGATGTAATTCTGGGTATGGATTGGCTATCGATGTATGGAGGAAACATCGATTGCGCCAGTAAGTCGATTTTGCTTACCACCCCAGAAGGAAGAAGGATCAAGTATGTATCACGGCATGAGCCGAAGAGGACACAAGTAAATTCCCTATCAGGAGTTGTACAGGAGGAAGTACCAGTGGTATAGGATTTTCCGGATGTATTTCCAGAAGAATTGCCCAGCATGCCACCAGATAGGGACATTGAGTTTTTAATTGAGCTTTTGCCAGGCACAGGACCAATATCTAAGAGACCGTATAGAATAGCTACAAAGGATTTGGAGGAGATTAAGAAGTAGATTAAGGAATTACTGGATAAGGGATATATTCGCCCAAGTTCATCACCTTGGGGATCACCAGTACTTCTAGTGGAAAAGAAGGATGGATCGTTAAGGATGGTTGTTGATTATCGAGGATTGAATGAAGTGACGATCAAGAATAAGTACCCATTGCCGATGATCAATGATTTGTTTGACCAATTGCAAGGAGCTAAGGTATTTTCCAAGATCGATTTGCGATCCGGATACCATCAGTTGAAGATTCGAGAGCAGGACATACCTAAGATAGCTTTTACCACAAGGTATGAGCTGTATGAGTATACCATTATTGTCATTTGGTCTGACTAACGCACCTGCTTATTTTATGAACATGATGAAGAAAGTGTTTATGGAGTTTTTGGATAAGTTCGTCGTAGTGATCATTGATGATATACTGATTTACTCGAAGAATGAAGAAGAACATAAGGAACATTTGCGTTTGGTACTTGGTAAGCTCAGAGAACATCAGTTATACGCCAAGTTCAGCAAATGTGATTTCTGGTTGAAGGAAGTTGGATTCCTCGGACATGTTATATCCGAAGAAGGAATAGCAGTAGATCCCACCAAGGTTGCCACTGTGACAAATTGGGAAGCCCCAACAACAATTGGAGAGATCCAGAGTTTTCTTGGACTCGCAGGATACTACCGGAGATTCATTGAAAATTTCTCGAAGATTGCAAAACCTATGACGGAGTTGTTGAAGAAGGATACCAAGTTCAATTGGACTGAGGAATGTGAGGCCAGTTTCCAGGAGTTGAAGAAACGTTTGGTTACCTCGCTAGTGTTGATTCTGCCAGATCAACGCAAGGATTATGAGGTGTATTGCGACGCTTCATGTCGAGGACTTGGAGAAGTTCTTATGCAGGAGGGAAGAGTTGTTTCGTATGCTTCACGACAGCTTAAGCCCCATGAGTGGAATTATGCTACACATGATTTGGAGTTAGCAGCCGTAGGGCACGCATTGAAGACTTGGAGACATTTTCTCATTGGAAACCATTGTGAGGTGTACACGGATCACAAGAGTTTGAAGTACATCTTCACGCAGAAGGAGTTGAATCTCAGGCAAAGAAGATGGTTGGAGATCATCAAGGATTATGACATGAGATTGCATTATCACCCCGGAAAGGCTAATGTAGTAGCCGATGCTTTGAGCCGCCAGAGCCATGTCAACACACTAATGACCGGAGAGTTACCAAAGGAGTTAGCCGAGGATCTTCGTGAGCTATGTTTGGAGATAGTTCCGAGAGGCTATGTAGCAGCATTGGAGATTCAGTCTACTCTGATGGATAAGATCAGAGAAGCTCAGAAGACCGACAAGGAGATTACCTCTATTAAAGAGAAAATGAGCAAGAGAAAAGCTAAAGGATTTCATGAGGATGAACACGATACCTTATGGTTTGAGGACCGTGTTTATGTGCCCAATGACCCGGAGATCAGGAAGTTAATTTTGCAAGAGGCCCATGATTCGCCGTACTCGATTCACCCAGGAAATACCAAGATGTATTTGGATTTGAAAGACACTTTTTGGTGGACCGGAATGAAGAAGGATATTGCAGAGTATGTAGCGGTTTGTGATGTATGTCAGAGAGTAAAGGCAGAGCATCAGAAGCCAGCAGGATTGCTACAGCCATTGCCGATACCTGAATGGAAGTGGGATAAGCTAGGCATGGATTTTATCACGGGATTACCCAGGACCCGCTCAGGCTATGACTCGATATGGGTTGTAGTCGATCGCTTGACGAAGGTAGCTCATTTCATCCCAGTGAAGACCACTTACACCAGTGCTAAGTTGGCAAAGATATATATGACCAGGATCGTATGTCTGCATGGAGTTCCAAGGAGCATTATATCAGATAGAGGAACTCAGTTTACCTCAAAGTTCTGGAATCAGTTGCACGAAACTTTGGGTACCAGGATAGAGTTCAGTACAGCTTTTCATCCGCAGGCCGATGGAAAGACCGAGAGAGTCAATCAGATTTTGGAGGATATGCTGAGAGCTTGTGCGCTAGATTATGGATCTAGTTGGGATGACAACTTGCCATATGCGGAGTTCTCTTACAACAATAGTTATCAATCTAGTTTGAAGGTGGCCCCTTTTGAAGCCTTGTACGGAAGGCGGTGCAGAACACCATTGTTGTGGGATGAAGTTGGAGACTGCCAGTTGTTTGGACCAGATTTGATTAAGGAGTCTGAACAGAAAGTGAAGTTGATTCGCGATAGGCTCAAGGTAGCCCAGTCCAGGCAGAAGAGCTATGCAGATTCTAAACGCAAGGATACAGTTTACGAAGTCGGAGATAGAGTTTATCTTCGTGTATCCCCGCTTCGAGGAGTTAAGCGCTTTGGAGTTAAGGGAAAATTAGCACCACATTTTGTGGGACCATACAAAGTTTTGGAGCATATGGGAGAAGTTGCTTACAAGTTGGAGTTGCCCGAAGGATTGTTAGGAGTTCATGATGTGTTCCACGTTTCCCAGTTGAAAAAGTGCCATGCAGAGATGACGGATATACCGCTGAGAGATACAGTGCCGCTGGAAGCGATTCAGTTGGATAGTGATTTGACCTATGAGGAGAAACCAGTCAAGATTCTCGAATATGCTAGCCGAGTCACCCGCAGCAAGGTTATCAGGTTTTGTAAAGTTTAGTGGAGTCACCACACCGAGGATGAAGCCACCTGGGAGTGAGAGGAAGATCTGCTGAAGGACCACCCTCACCTATTTTCTAGCCAACCCGAATCTTGAGGGCGAGATTCATCTTAAGGGGGGTAGGTTTGTAACATCCCAAATTTTCAATTTTGAATGTTATACATAGATCATCATTGCATATCATATTTTATTTGCATTTTTTGCTTGATCCTAGAAATCCTACGCAACTCAAGGACCCATGGAGAGAGTTGGGGATTTCGTTATTTCATATTTGGGGTTTTCTCAAATTTTGAAAATAGGATCATTTGATTTAATTATTTTATTTTCAATAATTCCAATTATAAAAATAAGTGAGAGGGAATAAAATGGATTTCCCAAATTTAAGGAATATTGAGGATTTAATAAAAAAATCAAATAAGATTTTATTTTAGAGTTTTTCGCTGTTTTATTTGAATTTAGGAAAAATGCGTGTTTTTCAAAATTGCATTTAGGCCCCAAATAAATGTTCACCTTGTCTGGCTTGATTTTAGAAGTCAGGGAAAATTTACTTAGGGATTTTTGGAGTCCGTTTAGTATTTCTTTTATTTGTTTTTCTGCGTGAAACTATTTAAAAAAACGAACCAACCTAGCAGGGCCGTACCCGACCCGGACTCTAGCCCGGCCGGCCTTTATAAGCCGGGGAAGCCCCGCCCGAGCCACCCAGCCCCGCCCTAACCCTAGCCGGCCGCCCCTAGCCGCCGCCCCGCCAGAGTTCGCCGCCGCCGGAGGTAGCCGCCGCCGCCGCCGGTCTTCACCGGTTAACCGCCCAGTTTTTTTATAAAAACCGTGGTCGTTTTTTTAGATCGGTTTATTTTTCTTTTTCCCGGTTTAGTTTATTTAGCGGACGTTTGCCCATACGTTCGTTTTAACGAACGGTTTTCATCGTTTAGCCGCAGACAGCGAACGTTCGTTCGTTAGCCTGTTCGTCGTTTTTGCTTTTTCTCGGATTTTCCGTGATTATTTCTGATCGCGATTTCTGATCCAATTTTCGTTTTAGTTTAACTTTTGGCTCGTTTATCGGAATCAGGCGATTCAAGCGCCTAGAGTTTCGCCTCGAAACTCTCTTTCTGTTTAACCAACTCAAACAAGTTTTTGCTTCTGTAAAATTTGACTTAGATCCAGATTAGTAAACGAAGCTTGTTTCTTTCGCTATTTGACCTTCGTTGCTTCGTTTGATTTGATTCTTTTTGCAAACCGGAGTTCTTAAGTTGAACTTTTTGGTTATATCTGTTATTTGAGTTTTACCTGTGCATTAGATGAGTGCTTATTGTGTGCTTGTTTGTTTGCGATAGAGTACCCGGAGTGCGCCGCTTGCTACTTCGAATCTCTAGGTTTCACGGATCATCAGCAAGGCAAGTAACACTTTGATCATCCCTCTTACTACCCAGTTTTATTGCATTAGATCAATCCTCTAACATTGCATGATTAGGATCTAATTAAAATTGTGGGTTTTGGGAAAGTAGATGAGGTAGTACCTATTACCTGTTTATTATCAAACCCTTGGGAGTTACTTCTACGTTTTCTTATATTGCCATGCTATGCTAGTAGACGTGGATTGGGTGAGTGTATCCATGACATATGTGAGATTCTTAATTAATGGTTTATTTAAGGTGGCAACTTTAATACACATCTGGGTGGATTGAGGCACCTGGGTATTCAAGTGATTCCCTGTTGTTTTTCTTTATGGACCGCCACCCAGGCCCAAAGGGATCATGAGATTATTTCATACTAGAAACTTCCGTGTGCAGCCACAAGCTACTATGGGCTCTAGCGTAGTTGATTAAGTCGTGCGAACTCTTACAGTGGTAGACTAGCAGATGTAGGGGAAAGTAGGTGTAACGGTCTACCCGATCGTAAGGTGCTAGCACTTCTGAAAGACTATGTCTCGGTCATCCGTTTCTCAAACACCATGTAGTGCGAGAATCCCAACGGAGGAGATTGAGTCTTGTGGGGAAAAGTGCGCAAACCTCTGCAGAGTGTATAAACTAATCATGATTAGCCGTGTCCCTGGTTATGGACAACTTGAGTATCTAGTACTTGGATTAACATGTGAATCTCATCATGTGACTTTAATTAATTTTGTTGGGTTTTAATGATGATGTTTAATTGGGATTGAGAGGGTGTCCACGCTCTCAATGTTTAACAACTACCATGTTAGTTAACTAAAATTTATTCCTTTGCAGTAGGGAAAAACTGGCTTTACGCAAAACTGTAACCATAGAGCTTTCACCAGTCAAATATGCATGTAGTGATAGCATTATTCTGTTCTTGCTCTACTGTGTTACTTTGCCAGCATATTCCATGTGCTGACCCGTTTTCGGGCTGCAACGTTCATGTTGCAGACTTTTCAGACAATGAGTAAGGTGCCTTTAGGTCGTGGTTCTATACTCAGTGATGACGTTGGAGTTGATGGACTCACTTATCTTCCATGCCTTCCGCTGTTATCGTGATTAGATGGCCTTAAGCCATATTATTTGTAATAAGTTCTCTTTTGAGACACCCGTTGTAATAAGTGTGTGATTGCTACTCTGTTATAAATCCTTCAAGTACTGTGCGTGTCAGCATTACTGATCTAGGGATGACACTGAAGCACAGAGATCGGACTGTTTGAGGTCTGGTCGCTACAAAAAGCGGGTCATGAGTGTGGTGAGAGCTGCCATGGACTTCGGCTTTTCTTCGCCGAGGTGTCGGGCAAGCTACTTGTCATGAACGCTGTGCTTAAAGGCTATGAGGGCTTCAGCGTCCGGAAAATCAACAATTTGGATCTTTTTAATTAAGAACCTGGTTCGGAGCTTTTGGGCTGACTCTTCGGGTTGCTGGACTATGTGACTGAGGTCATCGGCGTCCGGAGGCCGGACATAGGTACCTTGGAAGTTTCTCTAAAGGCATCTTCCAAATCTTCCCAGCTACCAATAGAGTTCTCTCGGAGGCTATTTAGCCAGTGCCTTGTTGGTCCTTTCAGCTTTAAGGGGAGGTATTTGATGGCGTGGAGATCGTCACCGCGGGCCATGTGGATATGGAGAAGGAAATCTTCAATCCATACCGCGGGATCTGTCGTTTTGTCGTATGATTCGATGTTTACGGGTTTAAACACTTCTGGGAACTGGTGCTGCATTACCTCATCGGTAAAGCAAAATGGGTGTGTGGCGCCTCTGTATAGTGCAACGTCACGACGGAGTTTGGATGACATCCGTATGCAGTTTTCGGTCCTGGTGAGGTTATGCCTATTGCGCCAGGCTTGACGGTCGTCTTCTCGAGTTGGGGTGCGCCCCCTTGATCCATAGATTGATCTGGCTTGGCCTGCTCTATTGCTCAGGTCTTGTCGTAGGTCGTAGGTGTATCCTGGAGCCGTTGTTTCTCTGTCCCTACGGCGGGGTGGTGCGGGTTGGTGTTCGACGTAGGTGGCCGCTTTATCTCGCCCACGTGGTGGCCGGTCTGGTTCATCGGCGTGGTCATGTTTTGACGGTATTGGCTCGAAGGCCTCGTCGTCGAATTGTGGTAGTAGCCGATGCTTCGGATAACTTTTTGTTGGGCATTGGAGGCCATATTCTTCGGCATCTAGGACCTGGGTCCATCTGTCATTGAGTGTATCCCGTTCGGCTTGGAGCCGCTGCTATTGCTTTTTTAGGCTTCTTGCAGTGGCGATTAGTTGGCGTTTAAAATGCTCCTGCTCGAGGGGGTTCCTCTGGCACGATGAACTCTTTGTTGCCGAGGCTGACATCATCCTCATAGAGGGGTAGATAGTTGCTATCTTCTGAATCCTCGTTCCTGAGCGGATCCTCAGGGTTAACTTGCCCCTCCTCCACATAATCCTGTTCGGATCTGGGCTCGACGGGGGCTTAGGGCTCTTCGGCGTTCTCTACAGTGTTATTGTCTCCGGTGCCGGTATTACTGTCTTTTTCACGATGCGATTTTGAGCGGCGTTGCTGGCCTTGGTGCTTTGGTGGCGCGTTAGCTGGTTTGTCCTCAACTGGATCCTTCCTGCCTTCGTCGTCATCCTCTTTGGGTGTATCCACCATATACACGTCGTAAGTGGATGTGGTTGTCCAACGTCCGGTAAATGGCGAGTCTTGGACTTTTTTGTCTCCGGCATCGTCATCCATGCCGTCGATGTCTTCAGAGGTGTAATCCAGCATGTCGGTTAAGTCCTCGTCGATGGCTATGAAGTGGGTGGTGGAGGGACGTAAAATTCCCTACTCTCAGCCCCTAATCCGGGTTGGGCATAATTCGGAGGTGATTCCTCCATAATGGCGAGGGACCGCATTAAGTCTAGAGCCTCGTTTAAGAGCGAGGATTGGACGGGGAAATGAGAGTCCGCGGGGCTAGCCAGGGCAAAGGCCTCCTGGCCACGCTCACTTGGTGCGGACTTTGAGAGTTTGGAGCTAGATCCGGGGGTGAGTGCGTCCTTTCGATGATGGGGGGAACCCAGTATGATTCCGAATTTTCTGAGGACACAATTTCCTCCGGATCTCCTCGGATATCAGCGGCATAATTTAGGTTCCCGAAACTGATCTGATGACCAGGGGCGTAGCTGTCGATCTATTCGAGGTGGCCAATTGAGTTGGCACGCAGAACAAAGCCACCGAACACAAAAATCTAGCCGGGAAGGAAAGTTTCCCCAGAAACGACATCATTGTTGATGATCGAACGAGCCATCGAACCTCCTGTCGACGGCACAGTGGAACTCTCAATGAAAGCACCAATGTTGGTGTCAAAACCGACCGATCTTGGGTAGGGGGTACCGAACTGTGCGTCTGAGGATCGAAGGTAACAGGAGACAAGGGAGACACGATGTTTACCCAGGTTCGGGCCCTCTTAATGGAGGTAAAACCATATGTCCTGCTTGATTGTATTTGATGAGTATAGGGGTTACAAGAGTTGATCTACCTCGAGATCGTAATGGCTAAACCCTAATGTCTAGCCTGTATGAATTCTAATGGCCTCTACGGACTAAACCCTCTGGTTTATATAGACACAAAGGGGCCTAGGGTTGTACAAAGTCGATTTACAGAGAAAGGAAAATACACATCCGCACATTAAACTTGCCATATACGCATAAGAGAATCCTACCCGGACACGGAGGAAGGTCTTCTACCTTGTATCTTGACGGCCCATCAGTCTGGCCCATATCACATAGCCCGGACACCCGAGGACCCCTTAATCCAGGACTACCTCAGTAGGTCTATGGTAAACTACTCACGCTTCATCGGAAGGGCAATAGAGTTTGTGTAGATGCCCTCCGTGATTGAGTCCCCCTCCGATAGGGTGCCGGAAAAGGCCCCAAGATGGGATCTCATGGGAACAGAGGCTTGCAGCGGCGGGAAAGTATTTTGGTGGACGCTTCTGGTGGTTTGGAAATATTTTAGGATTTATAGAGCTGAGATTGAGGTTGGTGGACTCCTGAGGGGGCCCACAAGCCAGGGGCGCCCCCCCTAGGGTGCGCCCTGAGGGCTTGTGGTTCCCTCGGGACTCTTCTGGCCCTCTCCCCAAGTCTTTTGGGTGTCTTCTGGTCCAAGAAAAATCATCGCAAAAGTTTTATTCCGTTTGGACTCCGTTTGATATTCCTTTTCTGTAAAACTCAAAAACAAGGGAAAAACAGAAACTGGCACTAGGCTCTAGGTTAGTAAGTTAGTCCCGAAAATAATATAAAATAGCATATTAATGCATATAAAACATCCAAAACTAATAATAAAATTGCATGGAACAATCAAAAATTATAGATATGTTGGAGACATATCAAGGAGCTATACAACTTTGAGCGAAACCAAGTGTTGACATTGGTTGAGAAGCCCAATGATGATCAAAACATCATTGGAACAAAGTGGGTATTCCGGAATAAGCAAGATTAGGATGGACAAGTGGTGCACAACAAGGCTCGTCTCATTGCTCAAGGCTACACTCAAGTCGAAGGTATGGACTATGGTGAGACATATGTCCCCGTTGCTAGACTTTAGTCCATTCGCATTTTACTTTCTTATGCCAATCACCATGATATCACCTTATACCAAATGGATATTAAAGTGCTTTTCTAAATGGTGAAATTGAGGAGGAAGTTTATGTTAAGCAACCTCTCGTCTTTTTTAATCCCAAGAAACCTAATCATGTCTACAAACTTCACAAAGCACTTTATGGTCTTAAATAAGCCCCTAGAGGTGGTATAAATGCTTGACTAAGTTTCTTATTGAAAAGGGTTTTGAAATTGGGAAAATTGATTCTACTCTCTTCACTAAAAGAGTTAATGGTGAATTATTTGTGTGCCAAATCTATGTTTACGATATCATATTTGGTTCTACTAACCCTCATTTTAGTGAAAAGTTAGGAAGGTTGATGTCCGAAAAGTTTGAGATGTCTATTATGAGTGAACTCAATTTTTTTCCTTGGCTTCCAAATCAAGCAAACTAAGGAAGGTGCCTTTATCTCACAAAAAAAAGTATACCAAGGATCTCTTCAAGAAGTTTAATATGCAACAAAGCAAAGGTATGAAAACACCCATGCCTACTAGTGGACATCTTGACTTGACTAAGGATGGCAACCCGGTTGACCAAAAGGTTTACCGATCTATGATTGGTTCGTTACTATATCCTTGTGCCTCCCATCCAGATATTCTGCTAAGTGTGTGCATGTGTGCATGGTATCAAGCTACTCCAAAAGAATGTCATCTTAAGGCTGTGAAAATGATAGAGAGATATTTGATTCATACACCAAACTATGGCATTTGGTACCCCAAGAGGTCATCTTTTGATCTTGTTGGCTATTCCGACTCGGGCTATGCTGGTGACAAGGTTGATAGAAAGTCCACTTCGGGTACATGTCAGTTTCTTGGTGTGACGCCCAGATAATTAAGCTACAGTAATCCCATGCTAATGATGCCATGTCATCACATTAATGTTGCTAATCCTTGGTTGATCCAAATCACAATCCAAATTCAAATTTAAAATATAAGTCCAAAAATTCAAATTTCTCAAGCATGCAAATAAAATGTTCAAAGTGTGGCAAATATTCCATAACTAATTATGGTGGTGACCCAACACTTTCGTAAAGTATTTAAATACCTTTTTGTGAATATAACAGTGGCTAAAACAATTAATTAAGTGCTATTCAATTTATAAGATTATTAGACTATTTTATTTTGCAAGTGAAACTTTATGTAGCAGTGATACATTTACTAATACTAAATTTAGGTTTTGTTACTGTATTTTTATAAAACTAATAGCTACATAAAAATAAAAGAAAATTGTAACTATAAAGGAGAAAAAACAAATAAAAACAAAACAAAAGGTAAAGAGAACCCCCACCCCCCGAGCCATGGCCCAAAATCCTCCCCAGCTAGGACGGCCCAGCTCCACCGCACCAGGTCCTCCCATCCTTTGTTCCTCGGGCGCACCCGACCGCGCCTGCGGTCGCCGCCGTACCCTCTCGCCGGTAGCGCCTAGAAGGGATAAGGGCGACAACTCGCGCCCCCTCGATCCCCTCTCCCACTTCCCCCTGCCTCCCCACTTGTCCACTCCACCCTCCTCTCCCTCCTGCTCCACCTTCCTCTCCAGATCCGCCATCGACGAGTGCTACTATCACCACCACCATCGACCACCGCGGCGACCGTCGCCGCCATCCCTCTCCGAGGCGTCCATGGACCCCACCATCCACGACTACGTTGAGCCGACGAGCAGGGGAGCAGCCACCAAGCCGCTTGCTTCTTCTTCTTCTTTGTCGGCCACCACGAATTCGCCATCGACCTTCCTCACCTCCGGCCACCCCCTGCAGCTACTAATCTGTCGCTAGCCTCGGAGCCGCCCGGTGGGCTCCCGCTCCCTTCCCCCCTTGGCGCTATCTTCAGTCGCCCGTAGCCGTACACGCCGCGTAGCCGAGCTCGCCGCCGTTGCTTCCCCTTACCACTGTAGCTGTAGCTAGCCAGGCTCGTCCACGAGCACGGCCTCGTGCTCCTCGCCTCTCGCCGTGCACCGCCCGTTCGCACAGCCCCACACCCACACACGCCGCTGGCCGTGCTGGTCGCCTGCCCTGACTGTCGCCTGCGCTTGGCCGCGCCCACACTCACCGCGAGCCTTGTTGCTCGCCCCTGGCCGCCCGACCACACTCAGCACATGCTATGCCGCGCCCACGCATGGCCTCACTGCTCGCCGGCTGGCGTTGCTGCCCCTACCCGCAGCTGCTACTGCACTGCCGCCCCGCGAGCCCGCCACCGCCTAGCGCCGCCACTCCTCGCTGCCCGCCGGAGCTACGCTCCCAGTGCACCGCTGCCTCTGGCCGGGACCCACACCGCACCGGTCGCGCGCAACGCCCGCCGTCCCATGCTCTCCGTCCACTGCATCGCCCGTGCCACACCACTGCCAATGCTATGCTTATACTACTACTGCTAGTACTATAGCTGCGCTAGTTAGCTTTTGTAATTCTACAATGAGTAACCCCCTGGACTGCCCCTAAACAGTTGCTAAACAACTGTTAACAGGAGTAAGAATAATATTGGTGGGTAGTACACTTGTCAAAGCTCAAATGATTACATTGGACCAAATCCATTTGATGCCTGGATTAGTTCCTATGAAAATCACAAAATGCTATCTTCTCTTAACCCTAGCATTGTGTGTGCGTGTGTGTGTTCTGTGTGTGTGAGGCCGGCCCCATGTTCAATTAGTCCAGGGTTAATTATTAGTTAGATTGGCTACTAGCCTATGGCAGGTAGACCCCCCTCCTGTAAATATCCACTTAAAAAGAAAATGCTAAAATATGTGTGAATGACACCTGGGTCCCCGGGCCCTTTGACTAGTCAACGGTCTCAGTTGACTGCTGACTAGGCAGTCAACTGGACCCCACCTGTCAGCCACTAAAGCTACTGTTGTGTATACTTAGCAGTTAAATATTAATTTATTTTCAAATTAAAATAACTCCAAAAATCATTTAAAACGTTGAAAATTCATAGAAAATAAACCGTAGCTCGGATGAAAAAGTTTTATACATGAAAGTTGCTCAGAACAACGAAACGAATCGAAATATGCTCTCCGTTTATCTATCACATGACCCTAGCATAGCGAACATCGAACCTTGCCCCTCCGTTTCATCTGTCCAAAAATGCCAAACTTCGGAAAAACTTTCCCGGATGTTATCCCCCTTCGTCGGTATCGTGTAGTACCGCGTTAGGTCAGATCTAGCACTACATTTCGTTATGTCATGCATAGTATTGCATCTGTTTGCTTGTATTTACTGTTTCTTCCCCCTCTTCTCTCCGGTAGACCCCGAGACCGTCGCTGATGCCCCTGTGATCGACTACGTCGACGACGACCCTTCTTCCCTTTCAGCGGAGTTTCCAGGCAAGCCCCCCTTTGATCATCCCGATATCACCCATTCCGTTCTCTAATGCTTGCATTAGATTTTGCTACTGTTATTGTTTGCTCCTATTCTGATGCATAGCCTGCTTTTGTAACCTGCTCATTGTACCTTACCTGCTTATCCTAAACTGCTTAGTATAGGTTGGTTAGTGATCCTTCAGTGACCCCCACCTTGTCCTTGTTGCCCCTACTTCATCATCGACGACGCCCCTTTCGTTGCTCGACTCTGTAGAGCTACTATCGAGTGTAGAGGGTGATACCTCATAAGGCACTCCTGGTGTTATTCGGTCGTGGTCATCGAGGGTGATTCCTCCTTTACCACTCCCGATATGACTCCGTCGTGCAATACCTCAAGTGTGAACCTCGAGGGTGGTTCCTCTTACGTTCACCTTGATGATTACATCGAGTGGAATCCACCGAGGGTGATTCCTCGGGTTTTCCCCTTGATGTTTGGACATGCGGTTACCTTGAATTTACTTGAGACATTGGTGAAAGTCGGGCGGGCCCGGAGAGCACCCGAGGAGTTACGGTGGAGGCTGGTTGTTTAGCGGTATCACCCAAGAGGGGGTGATTGCTTCGAACTTGTCCTAACAGTCGTCACTTCTTTTCATAATGCACTAATAGGTTTGGGTATTTGTTCTGAGTTAGCCTCTGGCCTTTACGCACTAACCACCACGCGAGAATAGTTATGGGCCTCGACGTCGTAGTATCAGCCGAAGCTTTGTTAGACGTCGAGTTCAGCATTGCGGCACGGCTGGGCCGGCACCATCCATGTAGAGGTGGATCCTGGACCCGCCCTGCACGCAACGACCCGGAGTGCAACGGGTGATGGGCCCAAACCCCGGAGTGCTTAGGATGTAGACCGGCGGGGACCTCTCTGCCGAGCCTAGGTAGGGCTACAACGTGTTGATCTTCCGAGGCCGGGCATTGACCCAGAAAAGTGTGTCCGGCCAGAGTAATCAAGCGTGTTGGAAAACGAGGTGCACCACTGCAGTGAAGATTGTCTATTAATAGTCGTGTCCACGGTAATGGACGTTCAGACTTATATCCTGATCTGTTACAACTAGAAATGGATACTTGAGATATGTGGCTCCGGGTTGGCTTTCTCGCAGGGAGCCCAGGAAGGATCTCTAGGCATAATTCTACAACATGTTTGTTAAATAGAAACTGCTATTCTTTACTCTTCTACATGTTGCAAGATGCTTGGAGCTGCTTGAAGATGCTAGTCTTCGATAGGCTAGGCCTTCCTCCCTATTCTGGCATTATGCGGTTCAGTCGACAGATACAACCCTTCCATTTGATACCAATGCATACTTAGTTCAGATCTGATGCTTGCGAGTATGAGTACTCACGATTGCTTTGCTACCCCTTTTCCCCCTTCTTTCTTCTTTCCGGTTGATGCAACCAGATGGTGGATCCCAGGAGCCAGATGCCACCCCCGCTGACTACTACTACCCTGGAGGGTGCTTACTACTATGTGGAGACCGCCGAGGACTAGGAGTAGTTAGGAGGTCCTAGGCAGGAGGCCTTACCTCTTCGATCGTTGATGTTTGTGCTAGCCTTCTTAAGGCAAAACCTGTCTAACTTATGTCTGTACTCAGATATTGTTGCTTCCGCTGACTCTTGTGTATCGAGCTTTTGTATTCGAGCCCTTGAGGCCCCTGGCTTGTAATATGAAGCTTTTATTATTTGAATTTGTGTCTAGAGTTGTATTGTGATATCTTCTCGTGAGTCCCTGATCTTGATCGTACGCATTTGCGTGTATGATTGAATCGGGGGTGTCACAAGTTAGTATCAGAGCCGACTGCCTATAGGAACCCCCTTCCCAACTCCTTGGCCAAAGTTGAGTCTAGTCTTTGAAAAACTATTTTACTAACATGGTTGTGTGGCTTACTGGCCCACGTCGCCATTGGGTGGTATTAGGATCTTTTACACCTCGGCCTTTACTCTGGGACTCTGATCTCTCTTCTATTCGGGTTAAATGATTTTGCTAACTCTAAACATTAGGATCTCGTGATCACATCTACCCGAAGATTTGTATTGCGCCTTTCTTGAATTGAGGGCCAAGATCTGCTTCACAATATTCACTGACCACAGGATCCTCTTATCGAGGGCACCCTGCATTGTCACTTGCAAATCCCTCGCTCCAAAGGTTTTCCCAGACGCTGTGTTGCCTTTGCTATGTTCCATTGTTGTATCCCTCCATCGCGTGCATACGTGCGGCCTGGTATGTCAAGGATGTTTCTCTTGTCCAAACTCATACTAACAACGTGTAATTGGCTCCGTATATGTATCAGTATGCCTTCAATGACTACTGCTTAGTACATACTGCGCCTTTGCTCATTGTTCAGTTTGCATCATGAATGACTCCATACACCTGCTTCACCTCTTGCTAAACTACCCACCTGTTGCATTTAAGCAGGATGGTTATACCCGCTGGTCGTGGCCGCCCAAAAACATGGCCAGAATGATACAACGGTTTGATGTTGAATCGCCAGTTTATGAAGAATGTCATGGCCCAGTTCCCACGCCCAATATGAATCAGCAACCAGCCCTAGTAACTCTGCAAGACTTTGCGCATCTCAACCTTGTCATCTACTGTAGCTCAACTCAGCCCCTTGATGCTGATGACTGACTCTGTGGCATCACTTTCAAGTTGGAGTTTGCTGATATAGCCCCAGCCAACTATGTCACCTTCGTGGCCACCGCCATCACTTGGCCGAAATTCCAAGCTGCATTCCGTGGGACAATGTCGAACCACCATGGTTAGTCACAACGTCCCCGCTGAAAATTGAAGGGTTGGAATTCCATGTGTTTCCCCAATTGTTTTGAAGCCGTCCAATGTCGACCTCATTTTGCGAATGGAATGGTTGAGAACACATAACGCTTTTATCATTTGCGCTACTAAAATCGTCCATCTACTACATCCTTCAGGTGTGATAGTAAGCTACCATGCTCATCTTGTTCGAAATACCGAAGCACGAATTTATTCCTTGGCTGCGTGAAATGCTTCTCCATTTATGAGGATTGACAACGCCCCGGTTGTTTGTGAATTCCAAGATGCCTTTTCCAAAGAACTTCCCAGTCCATGACCTTGAACTTGCTGCAGTTAAATTTGCACTAAAGTTGTGGCGACATTTCCTTTTTGGTAATTGTTGTGAGATCTTCACCGATCATCAAAGTCTGAAGTATCTATTTACTTAGATGGATCTGGATCTCCGTCAGTAGCGATGTATGGAAACAATTACAAACTATGACTACAGTATTTCTTATACCCCTGGCAAGGCTAATGTCATGGTCGATGCCCTGAGTCGCAAGTCTTATTGCCACAACCACATGGCTTATAAAGCTCAACCCCTATAAGATGAACTCACTTACAGAGAGCATCCAACCCGTGTTCTCGTTCAAGCCAAACATCGTAACCGTCAGAGGGCCATCAAATTTCTAAAGATTCAGTGGTCAAATCATTTTGAAGATGAAGCCACTTGGGAACTCGAGGATCGTCTTCAAGATGAATACTCCGCTTTGTTTCCATCTACCTCCTAAATATCAGGATGAGATTTCTTGTAGTGGAGGAGAATTGTGATGCCCGGATAATTAAGCGATAGTAATCCCATGCTAATGATGCCATATCATCACATTGTTGATGCTAATCCTTGGTTGATCCAAATTCAAATTTAAAATAAAAGTCCAAAAATTCAAATTTCTCAAACATGCAAAATAAACTGTTCAAAGTGTGGCAAATATTCCATAACTAATTATGGTGGTGACCCAACACTTTCATAAAGTATTTAAATGCCTTTTGTGAATATAACAGTGGCCAAAACAATTAAGTAAGTGCTATTTAATTAATAAGATTATTAGACTATTTTATTTTGCAAGTGAAACTTTATGTAGCAGTGATATATTTAGTGATACTAAATTTAGGTTTTGCTACTGTATTTTTATAAAACTAACTAGTACTTAAAAATAAAATAAAACTGTAACTATAAAGGAGAAAAACACAAATAAAAACAAAACAAAAGGTAAAGAGAACCCCCCCACCCCCCGGGCCATGGCCCAACATCCTCCCCAGCTAGGCCGGCCCAGCTCCACCGCACCAGGTCCTCCCATCCCCTGTTCCTCGGGCGCACCTGACCGCGCCTGCGGTTGCCGCCGTACCCTCTCGCCTGCAGTGCCGGGAGGGGATAAGGGCGACAACTCACACCCCCTCGATCCCCTCTCCCACTTCCCCCTGCCTCCCCACTTGTCCACTCCACCCCTCTCCCTCCTACTCCACCTCACTCTCCAGATCCGCCATTGACGAGCGCTGCTATCGCCATCACCGTCGACCACCGCGGCGACTGTCACCGCCGTCCCTCTCCGAGGCATCCATGGACCCCACCATCCACGACTGCGTCGACTACGCCGAGCCGACGAGCAGGGGAGCAGCCACCAAGCCGCTTGCTTCTTCTTCTTCTCCGTCGGCCACCATGAACTAGCCGTCGACCTTCCTCACCTCCAGCCACCCCTGCAGCTACTAATCTGTCGCTGGCCTTCGTGAGCCGCCCGGTGAGCTCCCGCTCCCTTCCCTCCCTTGACGCTGTCTTTAGTCGCCCGTAGCCGTACACACCGCGTAGCCGAGCTCACCGCCGTTGCTTCCCCTCACCATCGCAGTTGCAACCGGCCAGGCTCGTCCATGAGCACAGCCTCGTGCTCCTCACCTCCCCCATGCCCCGCCCGTTCGCGCAGCCCCACACCCACACACGCCGCTAGCCATGTTGGTCGCGTGCCCTGATGGTCGCATGCGCTTGGCCGCGCCCACACTCACCGCGAGCCCTGCTACTCGCCCAGGTCGCCCGACCGTGCTGGGCGCGTGCTACGCCGCGCCTACGCGTGGCCTCGCTGCTCGTCGGCTGGCGCTGCTGCCCCTGCCCGCAGCTGCTCTCCACCCATTGCTGCTCCTGCGTTGTCGCCCCCGCGAGCCCGCCACCGCCTAGCGCCGCCACTCCTCGCTGCCCGTCGAAGCTCTGCTCCCAGCGCACCACCGCCCCTGGCCACGACCCACACCGCACCGGCCGCGCACAACACGCGCCGTCCCCGCTCTCCGTGCACTGCGTGGCCCGCGCCACGCCACTGCCAATGCTATGCTTATACTACTACTGCTAGTACTGTAGCTACGCTAGCTAGCTTTTGTAATTCTACAATAAGTAACCCCATGGACTGCCCCTAAACAGCTGCTAAACAACTGTTAACAGGAGTAAGAATAATATTGGTAGGTAGTACACTTGTCAAAGCTCAAATGATTCCATTGAACCAAATCCATTTGATGCCTGGATTAATTCCTATGAAAATCACAAAATGCTATCTTCTCTTAACCCTAGCATTGTGTCTGTGTGTGTGTTCTGAGTGTGTGAGGCCGGCCCCATGTTCAATTAGTCCAGGGTTAATTATTAGTTAGATTGGCTACTAGCCTATGGCAGGTAGACCCCCCTCCTCTAAAAAGAAAATGCTAAAATATGTGTGAATGACACGTGGGTTCCCCTAGGCCCTTTGACTAGTCAACGGTCTCAGTTGACTGCTGACTAGGCAGTCAACTGGACCCCACCTGTCAGCCACTAAATCCACTGTTGTGTACACTTAGCAATTAAATATTAATTTATTTTCGAATTAGAATAATTCCAAAATTCATTTAAAACATTGAAAATTCATAGAAATCAAACCATAGCTCGGATAAAAAAGTTTTATACATGAAAGTTGCTCAGAACGACGAGACAAATTGGAAGACACTCTCTGTTCATCTATCACATGCCCCTAGCATAGCAAACATCGAACCTTGCACCTCTGTTTCATCTATCCAAAAATTTCAAACTTCGGGAAAACTTTCCTGGATGTTATCCCCCTTCGCCAGTATCGTGTAGTACTGCGTTAGGTCACATCTAGCACCGCATTTCGTTATGGCATGCATATTATTGCATATGTTTGCTTGTATTTACTGTTTCTTCCCCCTCTTCTCTTTGGTAGACCCCGAGACCACTGCTGATGCCCCTGTGATTGACTACGACGACGACCCTTCTTCCCTTTTAGCGGAGCTTATAGGCAAGCCCCCCCTTAGATCATCCTGATATCGCCCATTCCATTCTCTAATGCTTGCATTAGATTTTACTACTGTTATTGTTTGCTTCTATTCTGATGCATAGCCTGCTTTTGTAACCTGCTTATTGTACCTTACCTGCTTATCCTAAACTGCTTAGTATAGGTTGGTTAGTGATCCTTCAGTGACCCCCACCTTGTCCTTGTTACCCCTACTTCATCATCGACGACTCCATCAACGTGATCGACAACCAGAGCCCGACACCTCACATCACATCACGCCCCTTTTGTTGCTCGACTCTGCAGAGCTACTCACTACTGCAGGATGCTGCTAACACGACACTACGATCGGAGACCCTTCGACGAAATTGTGTACGATGCCATAATTGCAAATAGTGGTGCAAAATAACCGTCAAAAAAGGTGCAAAACGTTTGTGATGGAGGACGCATCAAACACAGTTCAGATTTTAGTTGCGTGTGCGATGTAGGGCATATGGCTAAACCATTCGAACTCTTTGCGATGAGGCAGAACAACAGAAATGGGCAGCCATGTCAATGTGTGTGAGATATATGGCATACAATTCACTCTGATGAACCGTTTGCTATTAGGGAGTGCAACATAAATGGTTAGCCAGATCAAGGTGTGTGTGATATAGGACATACGGTTCACTCGGACGAATTGTTCTCAATTAGCGAATGCAACAAAAATGGTTCAACTTAACAAGATGTGTGTGATACGTGGCAAACAACCGACTCGGATGAACTGTTTGCGATGAGAATTTACAACACAGACGGTTAATACAGTTAGTTCATGTGCGATTCTTTGTGTACAAAAAACTATGAAAAATGCAAACTAGTTTCTTGCGGTGGCTAGGAGTATCGCACACGATGCGTCTGCGTGTACTTGTGTGTGATGATTAGTAAGTTACACATGCATTTCCTTATGTTAACACTTGTGTGGTAAATAACACGTGGCACCGGATACGGTATTTGGGTTGTGTGTGTGCTCCACTTAGTCTTCCTGTGCTCCAGCGAATGCTTCCCGCGCTCCACATGGGGGAATTTTAAAATCCGCGCCTATTCCCTCACCGGTTTCCCGCCATCAACTAACGGCTTGCTGCATATAACCCATGCGGCAACGCACCACCGCGACACTCTGCGAAGATCTAGTCCTCACCCATGTACCATTAGTTATTCCAAGCATGCCAGGCAACGAACAAAGCTTCGACGTCGACGCCTACCTGCATTACATCTTCGGCGAGGAGAACAAGCCGGAGCAGGTAAGGGAGCAAGAGCTTCATCGGCCGGTGCAGGCACCATGGCCCATCGGCAGCGATATCGGCATCACAGTCCTTGGGATCATAATCAACATATTGCAGAGGAGGTGTGATGAGCAGTTTGCCGTCCACCATGCAAAAGAACCGCCGTCACCAGTGCTCATCGAGAGCTTGATGCCCCGCAAGAAATGGGCAGAGGACCTCTGCGATTCAGTCAAGACAAAGGCAGCCTACGGCTTCATCATTGCCCGCGGCGGCCGTGCCAACCTCGATCCTGATGATGTGGTGGATAGGCTCGAGCGCATCCTTGGCGAAGGTGACGTCCCCGATGAAGTAGAACATCGCCAACGTGATATCTTGAGGAGGCAGGTGATCGACGGAATTTGCTACCAGGCCAGAGGCATGGAAATGGAGCGGTTCCGCAGACTTGTCATGCGCGCGATTGCAGGCTGTCCAGCTCTTCTGGAAGAGGCCCAGCAGCCCCAAGAGCCTCCCATCAGCGCCAGCAGCTCCGTAGGCGGAGGCGGGTCGGGACACTCGGAGGGAACGGCCGCAAGGGTGCTATGCTGATCATGGAGTCCGAGAAGACCATCGTCGGAAGGCCGCCAGCTCAGAGCTTATATTTTATTATAATTGTATGCATATGTAGGTCGTGAGTGTTCTGGGCCTTGCCGCATTTGGCATTTTAAATTATCCTGAATATGTAAGACAATTATTAAGAATTATTAACCGTTGCCATTGTAACTTTGCCTCAACGGCGAGCAGAGCGCGCGTAGGGACGCCAGAGCGGAGCGCGCCGCGGCCGCCTTAACAGCGAGCAACCACGTGGTCAACCTTCTGCCATCAATAAATTTTGACCTTGTTTCTCGTCACATTGCTGATTACAACGTAATAAGTAATTGCAAATCTGTTCACACCTATCAAACTAATATGTGTTCACACTTAGCACCGGGCTATAAAAACTACCCACTCGAAAAGTACTTCACAGTTCCTCTCCTCATCACCCACAAAACTATTTTTCTATCAAGTCATTCCGCCATGACCGATAGGAGGAGTTTAGGGTGGACATATAACCAGGCAGCAAAGACCAAGGCCGCGGAAGCACTAGAGAGGTCCCGCCGCAAAGCCGCAGCAGAGATGTCCCGGCGCGCCGCGGAGCCCTCGAACGAGCTCTCACGGGCACGCGAGGGCTCTCACAAGTGCATTCGTCGCATCGGCCATCGCGACGAGCCGGCATTCCTGAAGTCCTTCATCGGCGACTACGACATTCTCGCTGGCGTCACTATGCAGTAGGAGCTGGTCGACGGCTTGATGAAGCTGCTCAAGATCAGCGATGCCTCGATTGACAAGGCATCCGGCCCCGTCAAGCAACTCATGGATGACAATGCGAAACTCCTCAAGTTGGTCGCCGAGAAGGAGGAGGAGGCCGCCGGCTGGAAGATGCTGCATGATCAGAGAAGTGCCTCGGAGATGACGTTGAAAGTGGTCGTCGAGGAACTGATGGGTGGCTTGAGGAAGCTCCGGATCGAGCGCGAGCAGGAGGTGGAGGAATCTGTGGCTGCTTTCAAGCAAAGTTGTGAGGAATTGAAAAAGGAGCTGGAGGATTTCGCCGCCCGGCGATCCATCGACGAGTAGAGACAGTAGCGACCCAGATCGTTGTCTGCAATTTCCTTCTTCTCTTGCCCCCGTGTCTTCCGAGCTTTGCTGCATGTTCCATTTTAAATTATCCAGAATATGTAAGACAATTATTATCTACGCCATTGTAAATTTGTCATCGTATTATCCGTTGCCATTTTATTTATGGTCGTATTATCCGTTGCCCTATGTGGCAATTTAAATTAGGGCGGAATACGAGTTGAAAACACGAACAAAGCAAATGCTGCCATGGGATCACAAGCAAACACCCTCCGTCCAGGTGCTTTAATTAACCCATTAATGGAAAAGTTGTGAGCGAGGCAGGAGGCGGCTGGTGCATGGAGGTCAAAGAGCTCGCTTCCCGGTGAGCATGGGCGGCCTTGCTGCTCGCACGTGTCCCGTCGAGCCTGCGAGGTGGACAGGATGCATGTGTCCTGTCGAGCCTGTGCGGCGGACTACTTGCACGCGTCCCGTCGAGCCTGCATGGCGGACTTCTCGCGCTCGTCCCCTCTAATCAAACAGCTACACGCAGGCCACCGAGTATGGTTAAATTTCGACACGGTTAATATAATACAACCGTTTACGATATTAACGTGTCAGCTTTTTGTTTCAAAAAGGACTTCGTTGGCTACTAATGTGTGCGCCTCTTCTCAAACTGGACGATTTTTTACCACGGCATATATGTGCCATGTCATGAAACCATGCCAAGTTTCATGTTTTTGGGTGACTTTTTTGATTTACTGGGATTTAAAAACCGAGATTCTCATTGTTTCAGGACGACGGCAAGTTTGTAATTCATTCTCATTCCTTAAAAGAGACCTAAACATGCACCCAATGACACATGTACGATTTCCCACTCATTTTGCTTCACTAGAGCATGTGGTTCTAGTTAAATTTGAATTACGGGCTACATTAAATGCATAGAAAACTTAGTAATTAGTAATATATATACAATGGCCAAACGAACCCTGAACAATTGCAAATTTCAGATCAACACTCTTGTTATTCTATGTTGCCTGTAGAAAACAAAGTTCAAGGTGAGAAGAGGCATCGATTATCGCTTCGCCCACAAGAGGGGCATGTTTCCCTACCGGAGCCACGAGGGTTGCGACATGCTCTTCTTTGTAGAAGTCTTGTAATATAGCTTCGCCCAAATTCGACAATTATATGTACCATGTAGTGACACCATGCCAAGTTTCATGATTTCCTGGTTAGTTATGGTTTTACAGACATTTAAAAACCGAGATTCGCAATGTTTGTGGCCTAGCCAGGACGGCGAGACGGTTGAATTCGTTCCCATTCGTTCCATGGGACCTAGACATGCACCCCAAGGAAACATGTATGTTTTTTCTAGCCATTTTGGTGCACTGGAGCATGTATTTGTAGTTCGGATTTGAATGATGGACACTAAATGCCTAGAAAACTCAATTAATGAATAAAAAAGGTCAAACAAACCCTGAATAATTTCGAAGTTCAGCGCGAATCTTCAGTTGTTCCATGTCGCGTGTAGAAGCAAATACGAGGCTAGAAGAGGGAGTGATTATCGTTTGGCCCACAAGGGGACACGTTTCCCTATCGAAACCACGAGGGTTCTTGCGACAGGCTCCGGTTTGTCAGAGGTTTGTAATAAAGCTTGGCCCAAATTGGCAATGTTTTTACCACGGCATATATGTGCCATGACATGACACCATGCCACCTTTGATGACTTTCTCGTGAGTCTAGGATTTATGGGGACTTAAAAATCGAGGTTCGAAATGTTCGAGGATGAGCCAGGACACAGGTACAGTTGTAATTCATTCCCATTCCTGGCATGAGACCTAAACATGCACCCAAGGGCACATGTATATTTTTTCTAGCCATTTTGGTGAGCTGGAGCATGTATTTGTAGTTCAGATTTGAATTATGGACATTAAATGCCTAGGAAACTCAATTAGTGTATAAAAAGGCCAAACAAACCCTGAATAAGTTTAAATTTTAGCACGGATATCCTGCCATTCCATGTTGCGCGTGGAAGAAAATACAAGGCGAAAAGAGGCAGTGATTACATTTCTCCCAAAGGGGAACACATTTCCCTATCAAAACCATGAGGCTTCTTTGAGAGAAGCTCCAGTTTTTGTAAGATGTTTGTAATAAAGCTTGGCCCAAATTGGACAATGTTTTTATCACAACATATATGTGCCATGACATGACACCATGCCACCTTTGATGACTTTCTGGTGAGTTTAGGATTTATGGGGACTTAAAAACCGAGATTCGAAATGTTTGAGGACGAGCCATGACACCAGTACGGTTGTAATTCGTTCCCATTCCTGGCATGGGACCTAAACATGCACCCAAGGACACATGTATAATTTTTCTAGCCATTTTGGTGAACTGGAGCATGTATTTGTAGTTCAGATTTGAATTATGGACATTAAATGCCTAGGAAACTCAATTAGTGTATAAAAAGGCCAAACGAACCCTGAATAAGTTTAAATTTCAGCACGGATATCCTGTCGTTCCATGTTGCCCGTAAAAGAAAATATAAGGTGAAAAGAGGCAGTGATTATATTTCGCCCACAAGGGGGACACATTTTCCTATCGGAACCACGAGGCTTCTTTGAGACAAGCTCCGGTTTGTAAGAGGCTTGTAATAAAACTTGCACCACAATGGACGAAAAAAATTCCTCGATATATAAGTGCGATGTCGTGACACCATGGCCGGTTTCACGATTTTTAGCTTAGTTTTGGATTTACGGGGATTTAAAAACCGAGATTCTTCTCACAAAATGTTTTCAAATACAACACAGTTCACTCACGAAAGCCGATATTCAATGAAAACTTCATGGAAACCATATTTTAAAGTTTCATAAAAATCTGAAAAAAAAAATGTGGGATGTTAAGAAGGTGATGTTTTATTGCGACACAAAATTTCAAGTTGAAAAACATTACGAGATGTGAGCTATGAATAAGACAAATTCTACCCTGAATAGTGACATTACTATTCAGCACTATTCAACACTGATCTTGTCTTTTTCATAGCTCACATCTCGTAATGTGTTTCAACTTGAAATTTTGTGTGGCAATAAAACATCATCCTCTTAACATCCCGCATTTTTTTGAAATTTTTTTGAAACTTCAAAACATCTTTTTCTCGTGGTTTTCACCGGTTTCCACTGAATGTTGGTTTCCATATGATATCCCCCCCCCGCTGCGCACGCGATCTGAGTCATGTGTTCTGACTAGCCAGAACCCAAACCCCATAGATAGTACATGTGCACCGTTGGATGCTCCCAGATCGAACGGCAACACTGAGCCCTTTCGACAGCACATGTAGTACATGGTAAGCACTGTGTGCATGCGTCGTGTAGCTCACGCTTCCTTCTCTACAAGGTTTTCATTCAAAACAGGCTACCATTTCTCGCCACTCCTCTCATCGGTTTCCCGCCTCTTCTCCTAGATATGCATGATGTAGATGTTCGTTTAATTCTTATAGTTCATCTCATCCAAAATCAAATAGTTTTATAAAAAACTAATTTAAGATTCATGGAATTGTGCATTGTAAAGGTAAAAACAAAAAGTGACAATTCATTTAGAAAAAAAGGTTTGGGCAATTAAGATATGGAAGATTCTAGAGAACAAAGGAGAAGTGCTTGTGTTTTGAGGTTTGTGCATTATGCTTAAGTTCAACCATAGAGTCTTCTAGATTGTACATGTGGCAAAATTTGGTGGAATGTAGATGATATCCAACGGCCAGTAGTGCTCGGATTTTCCATCTCTCTACCGTCGGATTGGCTTCATCCCACAAGCAACTTTCATAGTTATTCGCACATCTATATAGGTGTATAGATGTATAGATATATATATAGATGTGTCCCATGCTAGAACCCCCCCCCCCCCCCCCGCCGCCCCGAAGTTGGGAAACTGACATCATAGGTATTGAACCAGGCTTGGAGTCTGGTACGGTGTTTGGTTTGTAATGTAGTTGGCGTGGCCCATCGAAGTTGTGCATTTGGGATTTAAACACATCATATACCATCGTACCCATACATATTTTCGGGCCGCATGCAGTGTATACGGGGTCTTCTGATCGACCACGTCTCCCTTGTGCGGTTTTTTGTGACGACACAGATATCTGTGGGCTCCCCGAGTGTATATATATATACCATCCCTTTGACCGATAATGAGCGGTATGTGTTGGCCATGAATGGATTCCTCCTAGTTCGTGTTAGGGCCGGTCACCATCAAATGTCGGTCAACCAAAGCTCGAGCTCATGTGTTGTCAGGATTCCCTCCCAGATGCTCGGATTGCTGGGTTCGACCTACATCAAACCCTGCGTACGTATCTCGTCCTTAACAACCTTGCCTTCATGATTGTTGTCTGTATCAAGAGGTAGGCACCACATCTAAATTGTACATTATTCTATATTGAAAACACACATCACCCCTTCCCAACGTACATCATTTTGGGCCGCATGCAAGAGGTGCTGGTTTTGTGGTCCCTCTCGTGCGATTTTTATGATGGTTCAATCTATTGGCCCAAGCGATTTATCAACAACAACAACTGTCATTTGACCAAACAAAAGATTCATTGATCCATCTTATGGTAGGTCATGGCGACATGCATGTATGACCAAAGTATCGATCATTATGTGCATCCACCCCGCTGACACGAAGTGGGAGGTGGTGGGCCAAGCATCCTAGCTAGGTACGACATTATGTCATTATATATATCCTAGCTACGTGGTTGTTAGGGTGCTTTCGAGTTTGCGAGGCAGGTGCCACCAAAGTTATGCATTGTGTATTTAAAGTTTTAAACATCCCCAATATTCATACATATATTTGGTCACTTCCAGGTGGTTCTTGACTTCTGGCCCCTCACATCGATCTTCAATGACGCGCCCAACCGTGGGCCCACGGGGTCAAAGTTGTGCATTGGAATTTTGAACATCACAGACCACCCTTTTCACTCATATATATTTGGGCCACATGCTGGTGTGGCTGTCTTTTGACCCTCTCTAATGTTATTTTTTGCTGCAAAGACTCTGATGACCCTCAACGGACATGGGGTATAATATCTTAACCGTGTGCGATACAAGTGCGATGTGAATCACCACGACCGCACAAGCGCGAGCAAATTAAGGTGGAGGTACTGGCTCAACAGTGTGCGATGCAAGTGCGTTGAAATCACCACGACTGCGCAAGAGCGAGCAAATTAAGGTGGAGGTACTGACTCAACCGTGTGCGATGCAAGTGCGTTGAAATCACCACGAGCACGCAAGCGCGAGCAAATTAAGGTGGAGGTACTGGCTAAACCGTATGCGATGCAAGTGCGCTGAAATCACCACGACCGCGCAAGCGCGAGCAAAGAGTGGAGGTACTAGCTTAACCGTGTGTGAAGCAAGTGCGCTGTAAAACCACCACATGTGCAAGCTAAAGGCGGGTAAGTTTAATTGGAAATTAGGAGGAACCGTGTGCGATAGACCAGCTAGCTAGAAATATAAAAAACAAACTACCTGCCTTGAGCGTTGCAAAAATCGGCGGATCCGCGCCACTTTTCCTTATTATCATACACGCATACTGTTATTGGACCGTGCGCGATCTTGGGCACTCTCGCCCCGCATCAATTCCTTTAAGAAAATTTTAGTAGCCGCCATACTTCAACCGTCGCCCACACTCCTCCAGCACGGACCTTATAGTAAAATTGTAGTAGCCGAGGCATTTGAACCGTTGCCCTCCCTCATCCAGCACCATCTCCACCCACCATTACTAAAATTTCCAGTAGCCGCGGCGTATCCTCAAACACCCACCCACCCTCCACAGTCCCCCACCCGCCCCCCTCCCCCCCTCGAACCCTAGATCGCGGCTGCCGTCGACGCCGCCGCCAACCCCTGCCAGTCTGCCCATTCCTCCTAGCTTAGATAATAAAGTTCAGGTTACCCAGCGATTCCCATACCGTCGCCCACTCCCCTGAGTTTTTAGATGAGGCATGCGGTGTCCCTCCCCGCCAGATCCACATCCCCTGCTCCAGAATGTCATAGCCTAAGCTCAACCACGTATCCCGGGGAGCCCAACGAGAGTTCGTCCAAGAAGAGGTTTACCATGGCCTCTCCGGCGGACGTTGGTGAGGTGGCTGCCGTTCGCCCCGACCTGTCGATCCCAGAGCAACATGTTGACGCGGAAGCCGGTGAAGACGTTGACTATGTTTCCATGTCAAAGGCTTCATCTCAGTGGACTAGCGTATTACTGTATCTTGGGAAAGTTGGCTACGACATCAAGCTTGTCCACACCGACGGCTTTACGCGGGCCATGTCACAGGTTAAGTGGTCCATCCCCAACCCCTCTAGTTCAACCTTCGTCGATCTCTTCGACGGCCCTACCGCTGATCTCCTCCGCCAAGCAGTCAAGGATTTGCGAGCTTTATACGCCATCGAGCCCATTTTGTCACTTCTGAAGGACACATTCTACAGCGGCGGCTTGGGATCCTCAATTGCCAAGTCAGATCTCATCAACCACGACCACGACCTCGAGGAGGGCACCCACGAAGGTTCTTCCAAGGTGAAACAGCCCATCTATGACATCAGAGAGCACACCATGGGTATGTGCTCTTCCAACTGGAAGGATCCCGTCCAAGAAATGTGAGGCAACATTCTATAAGCAAATCTTACCTTTTCTAGCTTGCCAACCTGTACCCTTTGTTGTAGTAGCATTTGTTGTGCGGGGCTTTAACTATGTCGTGTTTAATTATTCTAGTTATGCAAAAATGTATTGTTCAATAGGTCTATGTGATGTTTAAGTATGAATTGTCCACTTTAGTTTCACGAATGGCTATATTCGGTTGTTTATAGTGCGTAGATGCCTTGTTTATCTTATTTGGTTGTTAGGTTGGTTGGAGTGAGCATTTTTTCAGTTATCGAGCAGATGCCTTGTTTATCTGTATTTGGTTCTTAGTTTGGTTGTAGTGAGTATTTGTCCAGTTATCAAGCAGATGCCTTGTTTATCTGTATTTGGTTACTAGGTTGCTTTTTTAGCATTTGTCCAGTTATCAAGCAGATGCCTTGTTTATCTATATTTGGTTGTTAGGTTGCTTTTTTTTAGCATTTATCCAGCTATCAAGAAGATGCCTTGTTTATCTGTATTTGTTTGTTAGGTTGCTTTTTTTAGCATTTGTCCAGTTATCAAGCAGATGCCTTGTTTATCTTTATCTGCTTGTTAGGTTGGTTGAAGTGAGCATTTGTCCAGTTTTCAAGCATATGCCCTGTTTATCTATATTTGCTTGTTAGGTTAGTTGCAGTGAGACTCTGTTCGGTTTTCAATGGCTATATTTGGTTGTTATACTGGTCATTTATGCCTTGTTTATTTCAGTCATTCACAATGTGGTGTTCATTATGTGCAAGTCGGAACTGTGTCGCTCGAATACATCAATACCAGTTTGAACGGCTATATTTGGTTCAAGTTATTCCTGGTGTAGTTAACACATGCCCTTTATTTCAGTTTTACACATTTATCCAGTGTGATGTTTAAGCATTACCTATGTTCTATTCATTTTCAACAATACTAGTTCGAATTGCAATATTTGATGGTTGTTAAGCCTGTTGTCGGTAACATTGCCTTCCATTTTATATCTTCTTTAACAGCATGCTGAAACCAACACATTCAAGCTATCATTTGGAGATGATGTTGTTTACCTTTGCTATATTTGCTTGATGTTAAGATTGTTGTACTTATCATGCCTTTCCACTACTTATGCAGGACAACAACGGGAGTGGCCAACATTTTCCGCCGAGGTTAGCTTCATCCCTCGGCTTGTACTCCCCCCATCATTCCATAATGTAGTGCATATAGATCCAGGCCTGGACACTAGTTAGCTTCTAATATTGACTTGTTGCTTGTAGGTACATATGCCCTTGGCAAGGATCCATGCATCGACCCTTTTTGCGTATGGGGCAATGAGATATTGATGAACAAGCACCAAGTGAGGAAACTGATAAGGATTATTAGCAAAAAGATATGAATGGTAGCAAGCAAATTATTTGTTTATGCTCTATCCAACACAACAATGAGATGTAGGATGGTAACTACAAACTCTGTAGCCTTCTCTTTTTATTGCCCATAATGAGTTGTTAGACAACAATGTCTGAATCTATTTCGTTCCCAGTGGTTCCCGAAGCAGTTCACTCAAGATTACCTCGCAAAGTACATGATTGGTGGAAATGCAATGAAGGTTAAAGTATTTCATCCAGACTACAATGAGCACCGAGAAGTCCTAATGAAGACAGTGAAGGATGGACGGGCATCCATCACAAGGGGTTGGCCTAGAGTCATGCGCGCCTTACGCATGGAGGAGGGCACAATATGGGCATTCTGCTTCGCCGTCTCCAGCAACCAGAATGTCTTTCGCCTCTCTCTTTACAGTCTTTAGTACAATTGTGGTTCATCATTCTTTACTTGGTGCTTCTGTAGTTCTTCAGTATATGTACCTGTGCATCAAATTATGGATTCGTGGTTGAACCTATATTTGTAATATACATGGTTGGATATGAAATAAATGATTGCCTACTTTCAAATTCAAAACATGTGATTTTTAAATTAGGGATTAATTGGATTAATTAGGGATTACACTGCACATGGTTTGCGAAAGCGAAACGTGTGCGATATACGTGGAGATCAGAAACGTTTCTAGGATCCACTACGTGTGCGATCAATTCCACTGCACACACGGCTTTCTCTTGAAAACTGTTTGCGTTAGGCTACCTTGCGCAAACGTTTACCACATAAAAACTGTGTGTGATGGACAGCCTTTGCCACATAGTTTCTTCTATGCACCGTGTGTGATACACACTGGTGCACGTCGGTCCTAAACAAACGGTTTTTAACCCCTTTCCGCGACGGCATATGGAACCGTCTCCAAGTGAGTGTGGGCGATAGGGGGGTCCTTCCCACAAAACCCAAAAACCGTCAGGGGTAGGGAGCCTTGATGCATACAGTTGTCCCTGTATAACCGTTTCCGATATCTCGCATATCCCAAATGCTTCATCCTTGCCACTCATTTGTGCTCGCATTGCCATCGCGGTCGAAGTTTTGTGGTTCTGCCTAAAACCAGGCAGATTCTAGGCACAGGAGATTTACGATGCCTGGCACATCACAAACAGTCCATGATTATAAACCGTGTACTATAGGTAGACAATCACACACATTTAGTTTTCCCGCACCGTATGTGATAGTGTCTGACATCACACATGCTTTGCAAATGGCAACTGTGTGCATGCTTACACACGTTTCCTCTTTGTGAACCATCTCGGATTATGGTGTATATCACAAACGTTTGTGTTTTACCAACCGTGTGTGCCGTAATGACCTGCACAACATAATTTTGTCCTAATTTAATTGCTGCTATTTAAAATTGTACCTAATTTAAACTTGAAAGTAGGCTATAGCTTTATTCATATCCATAAGGTTCAAACAACCAATGCATTATTCGATTCACAGGTACATATGTTTAAGAATTACAGAAGCACCAAATAAAGAACGATATACCAGGGTTCCATACTTGTACTATTACAGATGGTAAAGAAAGAGGCGACAGACATTCCAGTTGCTGAACAAGGTGAAGCGGAATGGCCCTATTTGTGCTCTCCTGGATGCAGAAGGCATGCAGGACTCTAGTCCAACCCCTTGTGATGGCCGGCCGCCAATCATGTAGTTTGAGAGGTAATCTTGAGTAAACTGCTTCAGGATCCACTTCAAAAGAAAAAAGATTCAGATATGGTCATCTAACACAACTCATTACACGCAGTAAAAAGAAGGCTACAGGGTTCTTACTTACCATCCTGCAGTTCACTGTTGTCTTGCATAAAGTGTAAACAAATAGTTCAATTGACATCTTTTGACCCATTTTAGTAACAATCTTTATAAGTTTCCTCACTTGATGCTGGTTCATGAATATCTCATTGCCCCATACGCAGAAAGGGTCGAAGTGTGGATCTTTGGCAATGATATATGTACCTAAAAGCACCAAGTTAATATTAGAAGCTAAACAACAATTGAAAAATGATGTAGTACAACACTCCATCCATCCCATTATATAAGATTTTATTACATGTATATCTAGACATCATCAGAACATTAAGGTAACACTCTTCCATGTTGCTATGTAGCATGGGATTGCATATTTAGTCATTCAGTACAATGCATGTTGCTAAACAACAATTGAAAAACGAAAAGGCATGTTAACTGCAATATCGTTAATAGCAACCAAATATCGTAATTCATAGTGGTGTTGTTGAAACTGTTATTGATGAAATTGAACTGCACAGCAAATAGTTGCACATATAGAGCATCACATTGTGAAGAACTGAAATAAACAAGTCATAACTCTAGGTGATCCTTAAAAAGTTAAAGGACTAAAACCCTTAGTGGATATATATATATATACTCCAGCATTTTTTGGCCTTTTCTAGTCGACCCCCTAAACTTAAGGCTGTAAACTTCAATTTGATCAAGTTCAAAGCAGGTTCAACCGAAAGTAGCATGCATTCAAACATAAACATAGATAGTTTGCATAACCGAACATAAAACATGAATTTAAACTAAGCTAAACTACTTTCGGTCGAAGTAGAGGTTGAGCCAATCCATCCTCTTCATGTACGATGTGTCGTGAGCCGGGTCCGGGCCAGTACCGTAGTCGGGGTCGTTGGGGAAGGCACTCCTCCATTCGTCGACGTCAATCTCCTCGTCCTCGAGGCCCACCTCCACGCCCTCCGCGCCGCCATCGTCGCCGCCTTCGACCTCATCATCAGAGGAGAGCGCGATAACCTCGCCGCCCTCCGCGTCGCCCTCGTCGCCGCCTTCAACCTCGTCATCAGAGGAGAGCGCGATAACCTCGCCACCCTCCGTGCCGGCAAAGATCGCCCGCTCCGCCTCCACGAACTCCGGGTGCTGCCAGTGCAGCTCTTGCATGTAGGCCTCGTCGGCGGCATTGGCCTCGAGACGCTCCCACGCCTCGCGGTCCCCCGCGCCATAGCCGAGCTCACCACCCCTGGCTCCGGTGGAACGAGGTGGACCAGACGTGTGCCGAAGGGGAAATTGAGCCTAGCCGCCGCGCCGTGGTAGTGGACCTGCCAGCGATCGTACTCCATGGCCGCGAGCTCAGCCATGTGGAAGCTACCAAGACACCGGCGGGTGTGGGTCTCTCGATCTGTAATCTCGATGACCCACGTCCCCTGCCGCCGCTGCCGGACCCCGAAGTAGGACTTTGTCGGCTGCCGGGTCTCAGGGAGGACGGGGAAGTCCTCGAACCAGTGTAGGGGCGCGGCGGTGGGCAGATCGGGGGACCGGTGACGGCGGATCGGGCCCGCGGAGGACGACGGGGACACCTCGGCGGCCACCTCACCGGCGTCGGGTGAAAAGGCCGCGATAAACCTCTTTTTGGCCATTGGCTACTCGAGCTCCCCGGCACATAGGCATAGGTTGAGGATGGAGGCGCCAGCGATGGCGGCGACCTACCAATGGTTTCGAGGGTTGTGTGTGTCTGTGTGAGCGGAGGTTGTGTTTGTGGAAATACTGCGGCAACTGGAAATTTTACTAGGCGGGAGTAACAAGGCAGGGCTACAGAAAATTTGGATAAAGGGCGAGCAGATATTTTAGAGATTGCAATGGATGCAGAGGCGGGAGTAAAATGTCGGGGCTACTCAAAATTTGAATCAAGGGACTGAAGCAGAGCAGGAGTAACAGACATCGCACACGGTCCACACATACTAATCGTGTGCTATCAAACATTAAAACCTTCCAGGCGGTAGATATTTTCAAGATTACGAGGGATGCAGAGGCGGGAGTTTTGGGGGAGCGAGCTAGTGTGCATGACACGCCGGCTGTGGACTGTAGCCGACGCACCTTCTCGCGTAAGCCATAGGCGTACTATACACCGACGGTGCTCCAAGATATTTTGTACTACATCTCACACGGTTGGTGAGAATAAACTGTGTGGGATCTACTTGATTTGAATTACAAAATGGGGTCACAGCGGCAATGGACGGTGTTTGAATTGCTAGACCTTTTATCTACAGTGAACATGCAACTGTATGTGTGTCGTAAAAGAATTGGAATTATTCAGGGTTCGTTTGGACATTTCATACATTAAACTGGTTTTCTAGCCATTTTGGGTGCACAATTCAAAATTAAACTACACGCACATGCTCCGGTGCATACAAATTGGTTGAAAAATCAAATCTATGTCCTTCAGTGCATGCTTAGGTCCCATGGAAGAAATGGGAATGAATTTTTCGGGGTTCGTTTGGCCTTTTTTAATACATTAACTAGGTTTCTACGCATTTTATGCGCATAATTCAAATTTGAACTACAAGCACATGCTCCAATGCACCAAAGTTGGTTGAAAAATCACATGTGTGTCCTTGGGTGAATTTCTAGGTCCCATGCAAGATATGGGAATGAAATTCAAACACCATGGCACTGTTGATTACTGGAAAAATGATGAGATGCCTGGTTTTTAAATTCTAGTAAATCCAAAACTCGTCTAAAATTCATGAAACTTGGCATGCTATCATGGAGCGGCATCAACATGCCATGGTGAATTTTTTTCCCATTTGGGGCAGGTTCGGGTATAAGCTTCTCACAAACCAGAGTTTCTCACAACAAGCATGATGGTTTCGATAGGGAACATACCACCTTTAGTGACGGGACGATATCCGTTGCCTCTTATTGCTTTCAAAAAAATTCTAGTGTCAACATAGAACAACAGGAGTGTTGTGTTCAATCTTGGAATTTTTCGGGGTTTGTTTGGCCTTTTTTATACATTAACTGGGTTTTCTAGGCATTTTATGTGCATAATTCAAATTTGAACTACAAGCACATGCTCCAATGCACCAAAGTTGGTTGAAAAATCACATGTGTGTCGTTGGGTGAATTTCTAGGTCCCATGCAAGAGATGGGAATGAAATTCAAACACCAGGGCACTGTTGATTGCCGGCAAAATGTTGAGATGTCTGGTTTTTAAATTCTAGTAAATCCAAAACTCGTGTGAAGTTCATGAAACTTGACATGCTATCATGGAGCGGCATCAACATGTCGTGGTGAAAAGTTTGTCCCATTTGGGGCAGGTTCGGGTATAAGCTTCTCACAAACCGGAGCTTCTCACAACAAGCATGATGGTTTCGATAGGGAACGTACCACCTTTGGGGACGGGACGATATTCGTTGTCTCTTATTGCTTTCAAAAAATTTCTACTGTCATCATAGAACAATAGGAGTGTTGTGTTCAATCTTGGAATTTTTCGGGGTTCGTTTGGCCTTTTTTATGCATTAACTGGGTTTTCTAGGCATTTTATGTGCATAATTCAAATTTGAACTACAAGCACATGCTCCAATGCACTAAGGTTGGTTGAAAAATTGCATGTGTGTCCTTGGGTGAATCTCTAGGTCCCATGCAAGAGATGGGAATGAAATTCAAACACCAGGGCACTGTTGATTGCCGGCAAAATGTTGAGATGCCTGGTTTTTAAATTCTAGTAAATCCAAAACTCGTATGAAATTCATGAAACTTGGCATGCTATCATGGAGCGGCATCAACATGTCGTGTTAAAAAATTTGTCCCATTTGGGGCAGGTTCGGGTATATGCTTCTCACAAACTAGAGCTTCTCACAACAAGCATGATGGTTTCGGTAGGGAACGTCCCACCTTTGGGGACGGGACGATATTCGTTGTCTCTTATTGCTTTCAACAAATTTCTACTGTCATCATAGAACAACAGGAGTGTTGTGTCAATTTTTGGGAACCCTGGACATTTTTATGCATTAACTGAGTTTTCAACACATTTATGTGCATAATTCAAATTTGAACTACATGCACATGCTCCAATGCACTAAGGTTGGTTGAAAAATCTAATCTGTGTCGTTGGGTGAATTTCTAGGTCCCATGCAAGAGATGGGAATGAAATTCAAACACCAGGGCACTGTTGATCGCCGGCAAAACGTTGAGATGTCTGGTCTTTAAATTCTAGTAAATCCAAAACTCGTCTGAAATTCATGAAACTTGGCATGCTATCATGGAGCGGCATCAACATGTCGTGTTAAAAAATTGTCCCATTTGGGGCAGGTTCGGGTATATGCTTCTCACAAACTAGAGCTTCTCACAAGAAGCATGATGGTTTCGGTAGGGAACGCCCCACCTTTGGGGACGAAACGATATCCATTGCCTCTTATTGCTTTCAAAAAATTTCTCGTGTCAACATAGAACAACAGGAGTGTTGTGTCAATTTTTGGGACTTTTCGGGGTTCGTTTGGACATTTTTATGCATTAACTGAGTTTTCAATGCATTTATATGTATAATTCAAATTTGAACTACATGCACATGCTCCAGTGCATATAAATTGGTTGAAAAATCAAATTTGTGTCCTTGGTGCATGCTTAGGTCCCATGCAAGAAATGGGAACGAATTTCAAACACCAGGGCACCGTTGATTGCCGGCAAAACATTGAGATGCCTCGTTTTTAAATTCTAGTAAATCCAAAACTTGTCTGAAATTCATGAAACTAGGCATGCTTTCATGGAGCGGCATCAACATGCCGTGGTAAAAATTTTGTCCCATTTGGGGCTGGTTTGGGTATATGCTTCTCACAAACCAGAGCTTCTCACAACAAGCATCATGGTTTCGGTAGGGAACGTCCCATCTTTAGGGACGAAACGATATCCACTGCCTCTTATTACATCCTAAAATTTTCTCGTGTCAACATAGAACAACAGGAGTGTTGTGTCAATTTTTTTGATTTTCGGGGGTTCTTTTGTACATTTTTATGTATTAACTGAGTTTTCAATGCATTTATGTGCATAATTCAAATTTGAACTACATGCACATGCTCCGGTGCATATAAATTGGTTGAAAAATCAAATCTATGTCCTTGGGTGCATGCTTAGGTCCCATACAAGAAATGGGAATGAATTTAAAACACCAGGGCACCGTTGATTGCCGACAAAACATTGAGATGCCTGGTTTTTAAATTCTAGTAAATCCAAAACTCGTCTGAAATTCATGAAACTTGGCATGCTATCATGGAATTGCACCCGACATGATGTGGTATTTTTCATGTCCATTTTGAGAGAAGGCGCACTCGAATAATGACAGCCAACAAAGGCATTTTGAAAAAATAGTTGCCACTTTAATATCTCAAACATTTGTATAATTCAAACCGTGTGTGTTCTGTTAACCATTCACGTGACGCCATGTGTCTTGGTTTTAATGGCTATAGGAGGTGCCATGCGGACAGCTGCTTGACCTTGACTGGACGGGAGGCGTGCGAGCGCAGTCCGGTGCGCAGGCTGACCGAGAGGCGTGCAAGCTGTCCTCCAATGCGTAGGCTCACCGGGAAACGTGCGAGCTATATGCTGTGCAGGCTCACTGGGAAGCGAGCCCTTTGACTTCCATGGCCGCCCGCCTTCCACTCAATTAATGGCGCCCGAGCTGCTGTTTAATACGGGTGGCCTTAATGTTCGCCTCCCATTCCCCTCCCCCCGCAGACCTCCACTACCATGGCGCAGAATGATCATCTGCCACTAGTCTTCAAGTTTGGTGAAGTCGACTCCGAGTCGGAGGAGATAGAAAATAAGGAGGAATGGAGCCTCATGGACATGGCCCAGAACGAGCTGGCCGCGGCAGTTGCTGCCCCCGCCCGTCCCAGCTCCCATCCCCGCGCCCGCACCAGTGAACATCCCCGTAGCATTGATGGGCTGGTCGCCAAGCACTATCATAGAGTTGGAAGCCGCGCGTGTCAGCGAGGTCTCTGCAGACCCGCGCGAGCTCGTGTACATGCCAGCGCCCGTGCCCATGCGTGCCCCTCCACCCACCGTGGCGCTGGCCCCCGTGCATTTGGCTGCACCCATCACGCCCGTGCACGCCCCTCCACCCATCACGGCGCCGGTCCCCGTACGTTTGGTTGCACCCACCGCGCCCGTGCCCATGCCCGTGCGCCCCCCCAGCGGCATGGGATGTTGTCGTCGACCGCTACCTCTCAGCGGCGCCAGTTATCGTCCTCCCATGCCCCGCCCGTCGATCGGGCGACGACATGATGTTTGATTTACAAGTGAAGAACATTTTGTGCTGCCTTCAAGACTTCAACAACGGCGTCCCGGAGGGCGACGACGACAACGACGGTGCGGCACGCCACCTCCGCCGCCACCGGAAATAGTTTTTTGGGGGGGTTTAATATTGTATCTCGAATTCTCGATCATATGAATATAAATTCGCAGTGTGACTGAATGAAAGATATGGTTTTAACGAACTTGCGTTTTTCTCTCTTAATGTACAGACTTATCAAATGATTTTCTTTTTAAAAAACGTTAACGGTTTTTAAATATAAAACACTCATCGCAAACGTTTTAGTTAGAACACCTGTATGCAAACCGACAGCTTTCCCAAGAAGCCAAGGGAAAATGTGCCGAGCAGGATTTCTGCATCCCTTCAACGCAAACGGTTGTTTTGCATGACCCGTGTGCAACCACGTACAAACAATTGGGTAAGATTTGCATATCTGTCATTTTGGGTATGTTGCCATTTCTCAAACTGGAAAGATTGGCATTTGTTTATCTAGTAAGATTGCCATTTGTCAACCTTGTAACACTGCTATTTGTCAAAATATGCAGCTAAAAATCACTAGCACTATCTAATTTTTGCAACTAAAATCACTAGCACTCTTCATATGGACACTACTAGCAGGCGTGAGTTCATGGACGCATATGCAAATGTACCATTGATTACATACAACAAGTCATCAACCCACAACGACAACGAGGATACACATTGGATTATCGATCATTTCCAATAAAACATTCTAGTAAAGTTTTTCTCACACAACAAATAACAAAGCGATGAAATGAACTTCAGCTCAACCACTCGTCGGCGTTGGAACGCTTGCTTTGAACCAGAAGTGATTTTCCGGGAAGGGCCAGCTACTGTCAATCTCGAGACCAACACAGGACTGATTATCAAGGCTGAAGCGGCCTATGTCAGGACCCATATTGGGACGGTAAGGAAGCATAGTAATGTCTGAGGTATAGATACAGTTGCTTCTCATAAATGGTAGTAACGTTGTGTCAACAACAGCTGGATCGCCTTCCACCATCATTGGATAGTTTTGTCCAAGGAAGAGCGAGTTTCCTCCAAGACTTTCAATACTGAACCAGGGAGAAGGTGTTGGCGCTAGTACACTAGTATCCATCCCGAATACCCTGCAACGGATGTTGGAATAGGTTCGAAGAGTGCGACCATACGAGACAACACCTGCTTCCTTAGTAACATCAGCAGTGCCCCGTATATAGACAAGAAGAGGTGATCCATCGGAATAAGTTGCCAGGCGCCACTGAGTATATGGGTCTTGCTCGTCGTCATGCTCGTGAATAAAATTTTCAAGTATAGGTGGTGGAATGTTCACAGGACCTTAGAAACACAAGAAGGTTAATTATTAAAGGGAAACTAGCTAACCCGCATGCATGTGGATGAAACTATTATAATTACGGTGGAAGACAAACATACCGAAATCATGAGGATTCCATGCAAAAACAGTGCCACGAGTGGTGGCAGCAAACACAAGACCCTCGTATTGAATTGCATCACAGTACTCATCCGTGTATAGAAATTGATTTTTGAGCAATATCCATCGAGTCGAACCATGAACGACGGCAACAAGCTTGTCGAAGATAGCAACAACATAAGCATTCCTATAACCCCAAGAGCGGTTGGGAACTCGACAAATTGCTATCTTCCGTAGACGACAGTCAGCATGATCGTATTTGAACTCACATAGAATACCCATGTACTCAACCTTTGGGCAGTCGTTTGAGATTTTTCGAAGTGGAACCCGGTGACGAGTGTACACACTCACAAGTTCCCACTTGCAGTTGTACCCAATATAAACAACCCAATCTCCATTTGCGACTGCCCAAGCCTTGCCCTCAAGCGATGGCATCTTAACATCATACGTATCATTATCAAGCGGCATCAACTTACACAAGGCAAGGCTTCCCTCGTCTCCGCGCCAGTCAGGAGGGTCACGACAAAGAAGATAGGGGAGATCAAACCGCTCCTGAACCCTTGGGTTCCTTGTAATGATGTTATTAGTTGAGTCGAGAATGGTCTTGAACGAACCTGCCATGCTAGCCGAGGTGATGACGTCGCACCGATCAATGAGTTCCTCCACCGCGTCATCATTTACATCGGGGCAAGAATAACGGGGTCGTTTGTGGCTTGTTCCCTCCATGGAGAAGAGGATCAAACAATGGCATAAGGAAGGGTGAAGGCAAATGGAGGAGGGAGGAAGAGCTAGCATGCGATAGCAGTTCCAAATCAAGAGGGAAAGGCGAAGAGTCGGCAGGCGGTTGCCACACTACACGAAGAGGCGCCTGGGGAGCGAACGATTGCCACAGAGGTCACACACTGACGACAACGGCCGAGTGAACCGCATGCAATCCCATCGCACAACACACATGTCTTGTTAAGTTGAACCGTTTCTGTTCTCTTGTGTCAACGTAAACAGTTCATCCAAGTGAACCGCATGCCGTATATTGCACACACCTTGATCTGGCTGACCGTTTCTTTTGTGTTGCCTAATCACAAACGGTTCATCCAAGTGAACGTATGTTATATATCGCACACACCTTCATCTCGCTGCCCATTTCTTTTGTGTTGCCTAATCACAAACAGTTCATCCGAGTGAACCGTTGCTACCTCTTTTAGCACTGCATTGGTTTTCCCCGAAGAGGAAGGCATGATGCAGCAAAGTAGCGTAAGTATTTCCCTCAGTTTTTGAGAACCAAGGTATCAATCCAGTAGGAGGCTACGCGCGAGTCCCTCGCACCTGCACAAAACAAATAAATCCTCGCAACCAACGCAAATAGGGGTTGTCAATACCTATAGGGCCACTTACGAGAGTGAGATCTGATAGATATGATAAGATAAGATTTTTTAGTATTTTTATGATAAAGATGCAAAGTAAAATAAAGGCAAAGTAAATAACTAAGTAGTAGGAGATTAATATGATGAAGATAGACCCGGGGGCCATCGGTTTCACTAGTGGCTTCTCTTGAGAGCATAAGTATTCTACGGTGGGTGAACAAATTACTGTTGAGCAATTGACAGAATTGAGCATAGTTATGAGAATATCTAGGTGTGATCATGTATATAGGCATCATGTCCGAGACAAGTAGACCGACTCCTGCCTGCATCTACTACTATTACTCCACTCATCGACCGCTATCCAGTATGCATCTAGAGTATTAAGTTAAAAACAGAGTAACGCCTTAAGCAAGATGACATGATGTAGAGGGATAGACTCATGCAATATGAAGAAAACCCCATCTTGTTATCCTCGATGGCAACAATACAATACGTGCCTTGCTGCCCTTACTGTCACCGGGAAAGGACACCGCAAGATTGAACCCAAAGCTAAGCACTTCTCCCATTGCAAGAAAGATCAATCTACTAGGCCAAACCAAACTGATAATTCGAAGAGACTTGCAAAGATAACCAATCATACGTAAAAGAATTTAGAGAAGATTCAAATATTATTCATAGATAGACTTGATCATAAACCCACAATTCATCGGTCTCAACAAACACACTGCAAAAATAAGATTACATCGAATAGATCTCCACAAGAGAGTGGGAGAACATTGTATTGAGATCCAAAAAGAGAGAAGAAGCCATCTAGCTACTAACTATGGACCCGTAGGTCTGAGGTAAACTACTCACACTTCATCGGAGGGGCTATGGTGTTGATGTAGAAGCCCTCCGTGATCGATGCCCCCTCCGGCGGAGCTCCGGAACAGGCCCCAAGATGGGATCTCGTGGATACAGAAAGTTACGGCGGTGGAATTAGGGTTTTGGCTCCGTATCTGATCGTTTGGGGGTACGTGGGTATATATAGGAGGAAGAAGTACGTCAGTGGAGCAACAGGGGGCCCACGAGGGTGGAGGGCGCGCCTGGGGGGTAGGCACGCTCCCCTTCCTCGTGGCCTCCTGTTGCGTGTCTTGACGTAGGGTCCAAGTCTCCTGAGATGTGTTCAATGAGAAAATCACGTTCCCGAAGGTTTCATTCCGTTTGGACTCCGTTTGATATTCCTTTTCTTCGAAACCCTAAAACAGGCAAAAACGGCAATTCTGGGTTGGGCCTCTGGTTAATAGGTTAGTCCCAAAAATAATATAAAGGTGGATAATAAAGCCCAATAATGTCCAAAACAGTAGATAATATAGCATGGAGCGATCAAAAATTATAGATACGTTGGAGACGTATCAAGCATCCCCAAGCTTAATTCCTGCTCGTCCTCGAGTAGGTAAATGATAAAAACAGAATTTTTATGCGGAGTGCTACTTGGCATAATTTTGATGTAATTCTTCTTAATTGTGGTATGAATATTCAGATCCGAAAGATTCAAGACAAAAGTTCATATTGACATAAAAAATAATAATACTTCAAGCATACTAACAAAGCAATTATGTCTTCTCAAAATAACATGGCTAAAGAAAGTTATCCCTACAAAATTATATAGTCTTGCTATGCTCTATCTTCACCACACAAAATATTTAAATCATGCACAACCCCGATGATAAGCCAAGCAATTGTTTCATACTTTTGACATTCTCAAAACTTTTTCAATCTTCACGCAATACATGAGCATGAGCCATGGATATAGCACTATAGGTGGAATAGAGTGGTGGTTGTGGAGAAGACAAAAAGGGAGAAGATAGTCTCACATCAACTAGGCGTATCAACGGGCTATGGAGATGCCCATCAATAGATATCAATGTGAATGAGTAGGGATTGCCATGCAACGGATGCACTAGAGCTATAAGTATATGAAAGCTCAAAAAGAAACTAAGTGGGTGTGCATCCAACTTGCTTGCTCATGAAGACCTAGGGCAATTTGAGGAAGCCCATCGTTGGAATATACAAGCTAAGTTCTATAATGAAAGATTCCCACTAGTATATGAAAGTGATAACATGAGAGACTCTCTATTATGAAGATCATGGTGCTACTTTGAAGCACAAGTGTGGTAAAAGGATAGTAACATTGTCCCTTCTCTCTTTTTCTCTCATTTTTTATTTTTTTATTTGGGCCTTTTCTATTCTTCTTTTTATGGCCTCTTTTCTTTTTTCTTTTTGGGCTTCTTTGGCCTCTTTTATTTATTTTTCGTCGGGAGTCTCATCCCGACTTGTGGGGGAATCATAGTCTCCATCATCCTTTCCTCACTTGGGATAAATGCTCTAATAATGATGATCATCACACTTTTATTTTTCTTACAACTCAACATTTACAACTCGATACTTAGAACAAAATATGACTCTATATGAATGCCTCCGACGGTGTACCGGGATATGCAATGATGCATGAGTGACATGTATGAAAGAATTATGAATGGTGGCTTTGCCACAAATACGATGTCAACTACATGATCATGCTAAGCAATATGACAATGATGGAGTGTGTCATAAACGAAACGATGGAAAGTTGCATGGCAATATATCTCGGAATGGCTATGGAAATGCCATAATATGTAGGTATGGTGGCTCTTTTGAGGAAGGTATATGGTGGGTGTATGATACCGGCGAAAGGTGCGCGGTATTAGAGAGGCTAGCAAAGGTGGAAGGGTGAGAGTGCGTATAATCCATGGACTCAACATTAGTCACAAAGAACTCATATACTTATTGCAAAAATCTACAAGTTATCAAAGAAAAGTATTACGCGCATGCTCCTAGGGGGATAGATTGGTAGGAAAAGACCATCGCTCGTCCCCGACCGCCACTCATAAGGAAGACAATCAATAAATAAATCATGCTCCGACTTCATCGCATAACGGTTCACCATACGTGCATGCTACGGGAATCACAAGCTTCAACACAAGTATTTATAAAATTCAAAACTACTCAACTAGCATGACTTTAATATCACCATCTCCATATCTCAAAACAATTATCAAGTATCAAACTTCTCATAGTATTCAACACACTCATAAAAGAGTTTTATTATTAATCTTGCATGCCAGGCGTATTAGGATTTTAAGAAAATTACATGCTATTAAGACTCTCAAAATAATCTAAGTGAAGCATGAGAGATCAATAGTTTCTATAAAACAAATCCACCACCGTGCTCTAAAAGATATAAGTGAAGCACTAGAGCAAAATTATATAACTCAAAAGATATAAGCGAAGCACATAGAGTATTCTAACAAATTCCAAATCATGTATGGCTCTCTCAAAAGGTGTGTACAGCAAGGATGATTGTGGTAAACTAACAAGCAAAGACGCAAATCATACAAGACGCTCCAAGCAAAACACATATCATGTGGTAAATAAAAATATTGCTCCAAGTAAAGTTACCGATAGAAGTAGACGAAAGAGGGGATGCCTTCCGGGGCATCCCCAAGCTTTGGATTTTAGGTGTCCTTAGATTATCTTGGGGTGCCATGGGCATGCCCAAGCTTAGGCTCTTGCCACTACTTGTTCCATAATCCATCAAATCTTTACCCAAAACTTGAAAACTTCACAACACAAAACTTAAAGTAGAAAATCTCGTGAGCTCCGTTAGCGAAAGAAAACAAAATAACACTTCAAGGTACTGTAATGAACTCATTCTTTATTTATATGGGTGTTATACCTACTGTATTCCAACTTCTCTATGGTTTATAAACTATTTTACTAGCCATAGGTTCATCAAAATAAGCAAACAACACACGAAAAACAGAATCTGTCAAAACCAGAACAGTATGTAGTAATCTGTAGCTAGCACAAGATCTGGAACCCCAAAAATTCTAAAATAAATTGCTGGACGTGAGGAATTTATCTATTAATCATCTGAAAAAAGAATTAACTAAATAGAACTTTCCAACTAAAAATGTCAGCAGTTCTCGTGAGCGCTAAAGTTTTTGTTTTTTACAGCAAGTTCAACAAGACTTTCCCCAAGTCTTCCCAACGGTTCTACTTGGCACAAACACTAATTAAACGCAAAAAAACACAACCAAAACAGAGCCTAGATAATTTATTTATTACTAAACAGGATCAAAAAGCAAGGAATAAAAATAAAATTGGGTTGCCTCCCAACAAGTGCTATCGTTTAACGCCCTTAGCTAGGCATAACAAGCAAGAATATATCTAGGTATTGCCATCTTTGGTAGGCAATCCATAAGTGGCTCTCATAATAGATTCATAAGGTAATTTAATTTTATTTCTAGGAAAGTGTTCCATGCCTTTCCTTAATGGAAATTGGAATCTAATGTTTCCTTCCTTCATATCAATAATTGCACCAATCGTTCTAAGGAAAGGTCTACCAAGAATAATAGGACAAGAAGGATTGCAATATATGTCAAGAACAATAAAATCTACGGGCACATAATTCCTATTTGCAAAAATAAGAACATCATTAATTCTTCCCATAGGTTTCTTAATAGTGGAATCCGCAAGGTGCAAGTTTAGAGAGCAATCATCAAAATCACGGAAACCTAACAAATCACACAAAGTCTTTGGAATCGTGGAAACACTAGCACCCAAATCACATAAAGCATAGCATTCATGATCTTTAATTTTAATTTTAATAGTTGGTTCCCACTCATCATAAAGTTTTCTAGGGATAGAAACTTCCGATTCAAGTTTTTCTTCATAAGATTGCATCAAGGCATCAACGATATGTTTAGTAAACGCTTTATTTTGACTATAAGCGTGAGGAGAATTTAGCATGGATTGCAACAAGGAAATACAATCAATCAAAGAGCAATTTTCATAGTTAAATTCCTTGAAATCCATAATAGTGGGTTTAGCAACATCTAGGGTTTAAATTTCTTCAATCCCACTTTTATCTAATTTAGCATCAAGATCAAAAGATTCAGAATTCTTGGAACACCTTCTAGGTAAAGGTGGATCATATTCTGTCCCATCACTATCAAGATTCATATTGCAAAACAAAGATTTAATAGGGGTGTAGCGACCCGACCCGAATGGATCAAGTCTCTATGCTTAAGTGTCATCCCTGGATCGGTATGCTGACACACACAGTACTCGAGGATTTATAACAGAGGTAAATCACATGTATAAGTAACGTAAAATACTATTACCTCAATCCAAATAGCGGAAGTAACAAGGTTGTGGATTCCCATCAACACCAATGGCAAAGTTGAGTGTAGAAATCATAACCCTAACGTATCACTTACTCGTCGTAAGAAATCCTGCAACATGAGACGTTGCAGCCACAAAGGGTCAGTACATTGAATGTACTGGCAAATTCACACCATAGAGAATGATGAACAATGGCTATCACTACATGCATATTTGGCTGGTGGAAAAGCTCTACGGTTATAAGGTTTTTGCGAAAAGCCAATTTTCCCTACTACAAAGGAATAAATTTTATTTAACTATCATGGTGGTTGTTGAACATTGAGAATGGTTGACAGTATTCTCCATCCCAATTAAGTAACATCATTAAACCCAGCAAACTTAATTTAAAGTAACATGATGAGATTCACATGATAATCCAAGTACTAGATACTCAAGATGTCCATAACCGGGGACACGGCTAACCATGATTAGTTTGTTACACTCTGCAGAGGTTTGCGCACTTTTCCCCACAAGACTCGATCGCCTCCGTTTGGTTTCTCGCACTACATGGTGTTTGAGAAGACGGATGACCGAGACATAGTCTTTCAGAAGCGCTAGCACCTTACGATCGGGTAGACCGTACCACCTACATCCCCTACATCTGCTAGTCTACCACTGTAAGAGTTCGCACGACTTAGTCAACTATGCTAGAGCCCATAATAGCTTGTGGCTGCACACGGAAGTTTCTAGTATGAATAATCTCATGATCCCTTTGAGCCTGGGTGGTGGTCCATAAAAAAACAGGCAATCCTGGTCTACCCAGGTGCCTAGACAGGCAATCCTAGAATAACCAGGTGCCTCAATCCACCCAGATGTGTGTTTAAGTTGCCACCTTAAGTAAACCATTAATTAACAATCTCACATCTGTCATGAATACTCTCAAAACCCAATCCACGTCTACGAGCATAGCATGGCAATGTAAGCATAACGTAAAAGTAACTCCCAAGGTTTGAATGCAGGGCAATAGGTTCCTACCTCATCAACTACTTCCCAATTCCCACATGTTATCAATCCTACTCATGCAATGTTTGAGGGTGAAACTAATGCATAAAACTGGGTATGAAAAAGGTAGGATCAAAGTGTGAACTTGCCTGCAATGTTGATGAAGATGATTCGCACTCAAAAATCTTGATAGATCTACTCGTCACACTCCAGTCAATCTAACGTAAGCAAGCAATAGTAACCATACATAAGCAATCACTCAAAAGATCAGAAAGATCGAAGAAGTCGATTCGGAAAACATCAAAACCAAGCAAATAGCTCTTGCAACATAAAACAATTTCTAACAGTACCAAAATTATATGAATTTGGCCTTATCAAAAAGTTTAGGTCAAGAGCTTCGATTTGCAAAAAGAATCAACTCCAACGGAGCTACGAAACTCAAGTTATGATCAAATGAAGTTTGAATTCAAATCTGATCTAATTCAAATTTTAAACTTTTCAAAAACATGTTTGAGTTGGATTAATGGATAGAGGAGATCGTAACAAAGAAGTGGGCGTTGGTTTCGTTGAATTTGGACTAACGAGTAAAAAGTTATGATGGTTTGAAGATTAGGGACTAAACTGTAAATAAAAACATCACAAATAGGTCCCTGGCCGAAATGACAGAAAAAGAAAAAAAACTAAAGGGCGAGCGTTCGTTTTCTATACCTAACCAGCGAACGTTTACTAATTAAAGAAAAGGTTTATGTTAATTTTTTTAAACAGAATCGATCTGGCCCTTTGGATCCAGATCTGACGGCGAGGGAGGAGCGGGGAGTTACCGCGGCGGCGGCGGCGGTCAACAGCGAGCCGGGATGGCGGCGGCGGCTCGGGTCCGGCCGGGGCGATGGCTCCGGTCGTCCAGGAGGGCGGCGAAGGGGCCAGGGAGGGGCGGCGCGACGAGACGAGGAGGATGGCGGCGTCGGCGGTGGTCCGCGGGACAGAACGGAGCGGGGTGGCGGCGGTAGATCTCGCCGGCGACCGCGGTTTCCGGTGGATGCGGCGCGTCGGCTGAGGGAGAGAGAGAGAGAGAGAGAGAGAGAGAGAGAGAGACGAGGCCCAGATTTATAGGAGGGAGGGGAGAGGCGAGACGTGGAGGAGGGGGCGGGGTAAGGCGGCGGTGGCGTAGCCGAGGCGGACTCGCTAGCGTGCGGCGGCGGGAGTCGTCCCGCGTCGGGGACGAGGCGGACGGGGCGACGACGAGCTGGGATGGGCCGCGGCCTGGCAGGAGCTAGGCCGCGGCCTGGCAGGAGCTGGGCCGGCCCAGTCGGGGAGAAGAATTTTTTTTAAAAAAACATTTCCAAACAAATAAAAATAATAAAACGAGATAATTAAAAATATTATATAGGCATATTATATATCAAAATTTTCAGAAAAAGATTTTCTACGACATGAACATTTTTATAACTTCAAATAAAATCCACACAAATTCAGATAAATCAAAGAGTGCTACTGGTCTATTAAAATCCAACTAAAATCATTTTAAAAATACCAAAATGATTTCAAATTAATTTTTCTCCAATTTTCTAATGTAGGGAATCATGTTACCCTATTTTCCATATATTTTATTTTTGGAGAAAAATAATTTGAATAAAACTCAAATAAATCCAAATTGAAAATTAAATTCAAAAGAACTTTGAATTTAATTCTTTGAAACTCCCAACTCATATTTCGTATAATTTGAAGAAGTCATTTTATCTTCTCTCGTGAAAATCATTGAGTTGCATAAAGTTTCAGAATTGGAAATATTTTCCCAAATGAAATTCAAATATTTTCAAACACCCCATTTCATTTAAATAAATGGAAGAAGTCATGTCATCTTCTCTCCAGGGTTTTGTGGTGAAAAGTATTTGAATTCACGGAGATCAGAAAGCAAATATGAAAGTTTGGGAAAGTCCTTTTATTCCCTCATTTAACTTTCAAAAAGTTTCGAATTTCACTCAATCAATCACACAACAATCAAACAATCAATCAATCAATCTATTTATTATAACATTCCAAAATTTAGAATTTTGGGATGTTACAAACCTACCACCCTTAAAAGGAATCTCGTCCTCGAGATTCGGAGAGGCTAGAAAGAAATAGGTTAGGGTCGGGGTCTTCTCAAAAATCCATCAATTGTTGCAGGAGGGGGGTTTGGGGTGCTACCACCCTTAGAAGCATGGTTACGGTTCCATCAAAACTCATATACTTCATCCATATTGTTAACAGTGTCGGTCTTCTCAGATCCTCGAGAAAATTCCTTCTGTGAGCTCTTCCGGTAGTGGCATAACATTTTCCTCAATTCTTCTGTCCTTTCCTCTTGGTAAGGTTATTCCGAGATTGGGTCTTCTTAGCTGACGGGTCTGGCGCCAAAACTAAACAACTATTGATATCTCATGGTGGTCAACAATTTATGGTTTCTCCTGCAGGAAATGGGTCTGGGTTGAACCTCGCCGTATAACCTACGGTTGGCAAAAAGCTGCCGTGTACAAGGGGAAAAATCCTTATACCATTTTAAGGTTTTAACAGAGTTTTGATCGTCGTCTCTCTACTATAGGTAAGTCACTCAGATTTACCATCCCATATAGCAAGGAGAATAATAAGAGTAAGTCGGTATGGTGATCAATCCATCCCGCACCCAAATCATTACCTTGTATACGGTTTAGCGAATCTCGCATTCTAACACTCAGTCATCCTCACAAGCATTGCAGAATTTCTCTTGTCGACGGACTAAGTTCGGATAATTCCACTGATTCTGCAAACCAAACAAACATCTATCGTTCCTTCACAACTCTCAGGTTTTGCATAACTCCTATAAGATCGTCTGTCGATAAAATCGTAACTTCTTTCAGGGTTTTTCCTTCAGCAAGAATGTGCTTGCTTCTTGGCAGGTCCTGGGGCCTGTGGGTTATGGCCCATCTCATCACTTGTAGTCCTTGAACTTATCATCGGGCAACTGATCATTGTTCCAACTTCCTAGTATTCTTAAATCCATCCAATTGTACTGTCTTCCTTCCTTCTATTGGCACCAAACCAAGACGTGAGTACTCAGACTTGTCATGGGGTTGCCATTGCTCCATATTACCAACATCATACCTCCTTTATATCCAATAGTACTTCATCTCTTCATCCTCGTGGGATATCCCACATACCGAGGTAAAAACTTATACTTATGGAGTCCATATTCCACTTCGTGGAACATCATTATCCTTTTCGGGGTCAAGCATCCTTACAGGGAATATTAGCCATCTCTGCATGGCACTTCTTCAACTGGGAAACGTGAAACACATCTTGAACTCCTGACAGTCCTTCGGGTGACTCCAACTTGTTGGCCACTTCTCCCATATGCTCCAAAACTCGATACGGTCCTACAAATCTCGGGGCTAACTTTTCCTTAACTCCAAATCGTTTAATTCCTCGCAGAGGGAACACATGAAGTCATGGTCTGTCTCCAATTTCATAGACTACCTCCTTGCGTTTTTAAGTCTGCATAACTCGTCTGCCTGGACTGAGCTACTTTCAGTCTATCTCGAATCAACTTAACATTCTCTTCCGACTCCTTGATCACATTTGGTCCAAACAACTGACGGTCTCCAACTTCATCCCGCATACTCTTGGGGTATCGAGACAAAACTCGTATTCACTTTTTCCGAAATCCACTCAGTGGAGTATCCTTATCTTTTCCAGGGGTCAAGGGTTCTTACAGGGTACTACCACCCTTAAAATGCACAAATCTTCCATAGACCATATTTCTCATATCCTCAGAATGGCCAAAATTCTTCTTCATAGAGTAACAACTCATAAAATCCATACCAGTACCAATGATGCTAACTTTATTCATTCTCAAGTGATTACAATCTCTCGCTTTTCCATTACATGTCTCAACTCAACACCTCAATATAAAAGAAAACGTTCTCTCTTCTACTACTCCATTTCTTTTTTTGCAAACTCAACTATCTAGCACAAGTTTCCTTCTCCTTGGGGCATCCTCTGGCAAAGTGCCCTGCTCTATTACAACTAAAACATATTACTTCTGACAAGTATCGAGGTTTCCTTTTTGGGCAATTATTGAGGTAGTGCCCTGACTCCTTGCACCTGTAACAGGTGATATGACTCAGGTCCTTCCAGGAATCCAATCTGCTTCTCTTCCTGGACCTTTCCATGCCAATCATGGCTTCTATTTCTTGTGGGTCATATTCTACTTCCTCTGTCGGGAATTCTACTAGATCCCCATTCAAACAATTTTGGGAGATGTGTCCTTCTTCTCCACATGAATAGCATGACTTGGTGCAGGGTTTAATTGGTTCTTCTTTGGGTGTGTCCCCCACCTTTTCCTTCATCAAAGTTTCTTCTAAAATTTCCATGAGGGCTCCTTTCATTACTTCTTTCTTCTGCTGGATGGTTCGTTGTACCATGGGGTAAATGTGACACTGAGCAGGATAGTGGGTAGTCCCTTCACACAAGAAACAAGTAATCTGCCTAATTGGGCATTCTTCAACTGGGTGACTTCCTTCACAATTAGGGCATTCATCCTTGTGTTCTTTATGGGTGTGTCCTATTTCTCCACAAATTTTGCATGCACAAGATTTCTTCATATCCTTTCCATAAGGCTTCAACTTCTGGGACACAAACCGAGACTTTGGCAAAGTCAACTTAAAATCTTTCCAAGTGGTTACTCCTTGCCATCCATTCATGGTTTGGTACATCCTCCACCAAGTAGCAGCACCTCTTTCAAAGCACTGAAGAGCATGCTGGGTCATATCCCTTCCGACTACAGGGTTATGCTTCATGTAATCCTCCATGTTCTGAATCCATTGGTCCGTCTCCAATTGACTCATCGGTCTAGAAAATACAAACTCATCTCCATTCATCCTCTATTGGGTCCAAGGGTTTTGGGGTGAGAAGAGAGATAGAGAGGGATACACACAATACAAACAAAAGTTTTGAAAAGACAGATTTTATTTGTGGCTGTCGGGAAAAACATCAAACAAATGACAGCTCACAATCGTCGCATCTAACATAGGTATATAACAGGGGTTTGGTCTTCTAAAGGTCAATAAATCTTCAACATCTCCAAACTCTTCAAGCCTTGTTCATGCCTCCAATGGCTTCTTCCGATCATGCTTGTCTTTCTCAAGTTCTTTTGCCAGATCAACTCTGTTGACGCGAAGTCTCTCGTGACGTCCTTTAACATTCTGGAGTTGCATTCCAAACTTCCGGGTTTCAACATCCTTGACATGAACCATTGGCACTACTGTCCTTCCGTTCCTGACTAATCTCCTGTATCTCAAGGTTTTGCTCCTCCAGCTTGGCTACTTCAACTTCTGGGTCCCGAGTTCCTCATGAAATACTTCCTTGTCAAAATACTGCTTCTTGTAGGTCCATCTTAACTTCTTGATGTAACACTCCAGATCCTGGTGATACACTAACTAAGGTTAAAATTTCACCTCTTGCTGATAGATACTCCATCAGCCTACTTCCATCAAATCCATTCTGAAGAAATGCATCCTTAACTCAGCACGGTGACAATAGCATCAGCGGGCGATGATATCACGGATAACCGTGTTTCTGCTCTTGTCGTTCCCATGAGCTATCATTCCATAGTTGATATCTCCTACCTTAAGGTTTTCTTTGACCAAACTTTGAGTTCTCATGCTCCTTGTTTCAGTCTTTCTCTGATACACCTTGATCTCGGGTATTGACAACTTCCATAGTCTGCCAAGTTCCATAAGGGTAGCCTTCCTAGGTCATACAAATCTGGGAATTCTTCATAGCCTCCAATTCTCCTAGTCTTCGGAGTCTTCAACTGTTGTAGTTTCCATTATTCAGTTGCACGGAAAATACTCTTCATTCCGAAGTGGTCTTGGTTATCCGATACCTTGTACTTCTTGGAGTGGTCTCATCAGCTGATTCTTCGTGTGGTCAAAAGGGGAAAGGGGTATGGTCTCACTAAAAGGGAATTTTTGAATAAGCTTAGAAGAGAAGAGAGGTAAAAGATATTTTTGAAAGGGAAAGTTGTAGAGAAAAATCTTTGCTATGGGCTTGCCAGTTTCTAGGGTCACGTCCTACAGTCAACATGTGCTCTGATACCATCTTGTAGCGACCCGACCCGAATGCATCAAGTCTCTGTGCTTAAGTGTCATCCCTGGATCGGTATGCTAACACACACAGTACTCGAGGATTTATAATAGAGGTAAATCACATGTATAAGTAACGTAAAATACTATTACCTCAATCCAAATAGCGGAAGTAACTAGGTTGTGGATTCCCATCAACACCAACGGCAAAGTTGAGTGTAGAAATCGTAACCCTAACGTATCACTTACTCGTCGTAAGAAATCCTGCAACATGAGACGTTGCAGCCACAAAGGGTCAGTACATTGAATGTACTGGCAAATTCACACCATAGAGAATGATGAACAATGGCTATCACTACATGCATATTTGGCTGGTGGAAAAGCTCTACGGTTATAAGGTTTTTGCGAAAAGCCAATTTTTCCCTACTACAAAGGAATAAATTTTATTTAACTATCATGGTGGTTGTTGAACATTGAGAATGGTTGACAGTATTCTCCATCCCAATTAAGTAACATCATTAAACCCAGCAAACTTAATTTAAAGTAACATGATGAGATTCACATGATAATCCAAGTACTAGATACTCAAGATGTCCATAACCGGGGACACGGCTAACCATGATTAGTTTGTTACACTCTGCAGAGGTTTGCGCACTTTTCCCCACAAGACTCGATCGCCTCCATTTGGTTTCTCGCACTACATGGTGTTTGAGAAGACGGATGACCGAGACATAGTCTTTCAGAAGCGCTAGCACCTTACGATCGGGTAGACCGTACCACCTACATCCCCTACATCTGCTAGTCTACCACTGTAAGAGTTCGCACGACTTAGTCAACTATGCTAGAGCCCATAATAGCTTGTGGCTGCACACGGAAGTTTCTAGTATGAATAATCTCATGATCCCTTTGAGCCTGGGTGGCGGTCCATAAAAAAACAGGCAATCCTGGTCTACCCAGGTGCCTAGACAGGCAATCCTAGAATAACCAGGTGCCTCAATCCACCCAGATGTGTGTTTAAGTTGCCATCTTAAGTAAACCATTAATTAACAATCTCACATCTGTCATGAATACTCTCAAAACCCAATCCACGTCTACGAGCATAGCATGGCAATGTAAGCATAACGTAAAAGTAACTCCCAAGGTTTGAATGCAGGGCAATAGGTTCCTACCTCATCAACTACTTCCCAATTCCCACATGTTATCAATCCTACTCATGCAATGTTTGAGGGTGAAACTAATGCATAAAACTGGGTATGAAAAAGGTAGGATCAAAGTGTGAACTTGCCTGCAATGTTGATGAAGATGATTCGCACTCAAAAATCTTGATAGATCTACTCGTCACACTCCGGTCAATCTATCGTAAGCAAGCAATAGTAACCATATATAAGCAATCACTCAAAAGATCAGAAAGATCGAAGAAGTCGATTCGGAAAACATCAAAACCAAGCAAATAGCTCTTGCAACATAAAACAATTTCTAACAGTACAGAAATTATATGAATTTGGCCTTATCAGAAAGTTTAGGTCAAGAGCTTCGATTTGCAAAAAGAATCAACTCCAACGGAGCTACGAAACTCAAGTTATGATCAAATGAAGTTTGAATTCAAATCTGATCTAATTCAAATTTTAAACTTTTCAAAAACATGTTTGAGTTGGATTAATGGATAGAGGAGATCGTAATGAAGAAGTGGGTGTTGGTTTCGTTGAATTTGGACTAACGAGTAAAAAGTTATGATGGTTTGAAGATCGGGGACTAAACTGTAAATAAAAACATCACAGATAGGTCCCTGGCCGAAATGACAGAAAAAGAAAAAAAAAACTAAAGGGCGAGCGTTCATTTTCTATACCTAACCAGCGAACATTTACTAATTAAAGAAAAGGTTTATGTTATTTTTTTATTTATTTTTTTAAAACAGAATCGATCTGGCCCTTTGGATCCAGATCTGACGGCGAGGGAGGAGCGGGGAGTTACCGCGGCAGCGGCGGCGGTCAACGGCGAGCCGAGACGACGGCGGCGGCCCAGGTCCGGCCGGGGCGGTGGCTCCGGTCGTCCAGGAGGTGATGAGGACATCAATACCATTGTTTCACCCACAGCCCCTAATGTTACATATACTGGACCAATTACTAGAGCTCGCGCACGCCAATTAAATTACCAGGTACTTTCGTTTCTTGGTAATGATTCTAATGTTCATGAGATTATGATGCTGCCTAAATTGGATACATTTGTTTTGCTTAAAAATGAAGGGCCTAGCTTGGAGAAGGATGAACATTGGAGCAAGAACACGCATGGAGTTGATGGCATGCGCAAGGGGATCAAGAACGGAGTTACAAGTGATGATTTCAGGACTTTGAAGCCGCCATAAGGAGTGCATGAAGCCTTGGACGAAATATACAAGATGCCACTTCATAATATTCGTCCATAGGCTATTCTAGGTGTTGCGTCACCTTATTAATGGGCCAGGCCCATGTAATTTCGAAATACTTAAGTATAGGCTATTTTTCGAGTCCGTATTTGTGGGGAAACAAGAGTTAGGGTTGGTTTCGGACCCCACCCTCAAGGGCCACGAAATTCCCCCCTCTTCCTCCATATATACAGCCCTTAGGGCGTCGTTTAGACTTTGGGTTTTGTTTAGATTAAAAGTTCGCCATAGCTGCAACTTCGCGTACTTCGTTTGTGTCCAACGACCAGACCAAGACGTCATAGAACCCCACCTTGATCAATAAAGCTTTCATCTTATATTCGCAATATCCCGATTGCAATCTCAGTTTCTTGCTTGTTCTTCGTTTGCTCGCAGGAAACAGACCCTCGTGGTCAGGTTGATCGTGCTCCGGCGTGGTCAATAACCCTCGGAAGTTGGTTTAGCGATTGCTAAGGCGCGACGTCTCGCACGTTCGTAGTCGGATCGTCAAGGTCGACTCCCACAGAAAACGATAGCCACCATCTCATCGAAACATCGGGACACCTTAGCCTCTATCAAGTGGTATCAGATTTCCAGGTTGCTCGGTGAGATTTTTACAGTTTTTCGTAGATTAGATCGAGTCTGTTCTTCATACCTACAGTCCACGAAAAAAAAGGCACACAAAAAAATTAGGGTTAGTTCATCATATCCGAACCAATCTGAGCCTTTGCATAATCTTTTTAGGGTTTTTGCTTTGTTGAATTTGCGGTTGCATCGTCGTGTCAAGTTGCTGGTCTTAGAGTCTAGTCTTTTAGAGTTTCGAGTTCTGGTCATAAGTTGTCACGCCGCCGCCGCACCATCATCATCGCCCATCTACCACTTTTGCTTATCCGCCACCGCTCTGAATCCATATCCATATACCACCACCAATCCGAGTTCTTCTCATATTAGGTTTGTTCTTGAGATCAATCTAAATTCCGAGTCGTGTTTCCTTGCCTGCGTAGGTCTCGAAAAAAAAAGAGTCTGGAGACCCCCGGGCAGTTTTTAGGCCAAAATTTTCACGGGCAAATTTTTTTTTCCCTATCCTATTTTTAGGCTTTTCTGAGTCTTTTGAGCCACGTGCCATCATAGTGATTTTTTGTCGCACTTTTTTGTCGTCGCTGCCCTGATTTCCGAAAAAAAAAAGTGAAAAAAAAATTTCGTGCCCGTCCTATCAGTTTGACGAGGGAAGAGTTTTGAGACACTCGCCATTATAGTGATTTTTCGCAAAAAAAAAGAGGAGCGCAAAAAAAAGGAGCGCAAAAAAAAGAGCGAAAAAAAAAGAGTTCCAGAGTGTGCTTTTCCCTTATTTTACGTGCAGCGCCGTGATTTTGTTAGTGTTCTAGGCTCGCGTCTCTAGCACGGTCTAGCCTAGGACCAGAACAGTACCGTCGTTGAGCGTTTATTCAACTTTGCATCTCTGAATTGATTATTGCTGACCCTTTCTGCTACCATACTATAAGCCTTCCCAGCTCCACATACTTCTACGTCGTGCGTTTGACTCTCCCTGGCAATCGCTCTATCCAAGCTTTTGAGAGTTTTTGACTACAACGGTTGCCGATCACCGCCTGCTGCTGGGTAAGAACTGGTAAGAATTTGAGATTTGCTTGACGGATTTGTGACACCCGCCACCACCACCACTTGTTAGTAGTCTGTAGGATCATATTCTTGTGTGTTTCTATTGCTGCTAACCATGCCAGGATCACAAGCCGACGAGACTGACTGGGAGAACTTGACGAACAAGGAGCTTCATGATACGTTTCAGCAAATGATGAATGGACAGGTGCAAGATGGATAAACAGATTTGAAGAGGCCATGGAGAAGATAGATGGCATGGAGAAGACGTTTGAAACAAAGCTCGATAACAAGTTTGCTGAATTGCTTTCGCGTTTTCCACCACCACCACCGGCTGCTCCTGCCGCACCTCTGCAACAACAGCAACAACACCGACTACCTCCACGTCGGGAAACAGCCCTCCGCCGAGCGAGCCGTGTCCCTCTTCAGTCGGGCCAAACTGCTGGTGCTGCTGTTGATACTTCTGTGGCTCCTACTACTGATGTGGAGGAGGATGCTTATGTGGGAGATTATGAGGATGAGGTTGATCAAAATCAGAACTACGTGCCACCAACAGCACAGCAACCACCAGGTCGTCCACATGCAAATAATGACAATGGTAGGGCTCACCCTCAGGTACGAGATCATGACCATCTCCCTAAACTAAAATTGAATATTCCACCATTTGAGGGTAGATATGTTCCTGATATATATCTTACTTGGGAGTTAGAAACTGAACAATGATTTACATGTTTACAATATCCCGAGGAGAGACGTGTTCCTGCTGCTGTTTGTGCTTTCACTAGTTTTGCATGTGTTTGGTGGTCTGAGCATTGTAGATTATATCCTATTCCGGCTACTTGGGCTGCTTTGAAAACTGCTATGCGTACTCGTTGGGTTCCACCATATTATCAACGAGAATTACTTCAAAAATTGCAGCGCTTGAGACAGGGAAAAAATTCTGTAGAAGAATATTATCAGGAATTACAAACTGGCATGATTAGATGTGGTATTGTTGAGGAGAATGAAGCTATGCTTGCACGTTTTATGGGTGGATTAAATAGAGAGATTCAGACGATTCTAGAGTATAAGGAGTATACTAATATCACTCGTTTATTCCATCTTGCTTGTAAAGCTGAACGTGAAGTGCAGGATCGACAGGCATTGGCGCGGACTAACTTTTCTGCAGGTCGACCTTCATCATGGACACCACGTGCATCATCTACTTCCACACGTTCTGCTACACCGGCGCCTCCGTCGGCTACCACCTCCAACCGTGATACAATAAAGCAAGCACAATCACCACTATCTGCCAAGAGCACACCTTCTGGGCCTGCAAAGAGCTCTTCTTCATCCATGGCATCAACAGGGCAAACACATGATATTATTTGTCGATGTTGCAAGGGTGGAGGTCATTATGCGAGAGAATGCCCATCTAAGCGTGTGATGATTGTTACTGAGGATGGTGGGTATGAGTCCGCTAGTGACTATGATGAGGAGACTTTGGCTCTTATTACATGTGACGAACACGGTGGAGACGATTCTGATCATGAGACGCAATACATGGCTCCTGAAGATGCTGACAGGTATGAATGTTTAGTTGCTCAACGTGTTTTGAGTGTGCAGGTTACACAAGCTGAGCAAAATCAGAGGCATAATTTGTTCCATACAAAGGGAGTTGTGAAGGAACGTTCTGTTCGCGTGATCATAGATGGAGGGAGCTGCAATAACTTGGCTAGCATGGAGATGGTGGAGAAGCTATCTCTCACCACAAGACCACATCCACATCCTTACTACATCCAATGGTTCAACAACAGCGGCAAGGTTAAGGTAACACATACTGTTCATGTGCATTTTAGTATCTCTACATATGCTGATTATGTTGATTGTGATGTGGTACCTATGCAAGCATGTTCCTTATTACTTGGTAGACCATGGCAATTTGATAAAAATTCTGTACACCATGGTAGAAACAATCAGTATACTCTTGTTCATAACGATAAAAATATTACTTTGCTTCCTATGACTCCTGATTCCATTTTGAAAGATGATATTAATAGAGCTAATAAAGCAAAACAGGAGACAAATAAGAGTGAAAATCAGATTGTGGCAAAAGAATTTGAGCACCAAATGAAGCCTAATAATAAACCATCTACTGTTGTTTCTGAAATTAAATTGAAAAGTGCATGTCTACTTGCCACCAAATCTGATATTGATGAGCTAGATTTCAGCAAATCTGTTTGCTATGCTTTTGTGTGCAAAGAGGCATTATTTTCATTCGAGGACGTGCCTTCCTCTTTGCCCCCTGCTGTCACTAACATTTTGCAGGAGTTCGCTGACGTCTTTCCACAAGACGTGCCACCGGGATTACCACCTATTCGAGGGATTGAGCATCAAATTTACTTAATTCCCGGTGCTTCGCTACCCAACCGTGCACCATACCGTACCAATCCAGAGGAGACGAAGGAGATTATGCGTCAAGTACAAGAACTGCTCGACAAAGGTTATATACGCGAATCCCTTAGTCCTTGTGATGTTCCTATCATTTTAATGCCGAAAAAGGATGGTACGTCGCGTATGTGCGTTGATTGTAGAGGCATTAATAATATTACTATTCGTTATCGTCATCCTATTCCTAGGCTAGATGATATGCTTGATGAATTGAGTGGCTCTACAATATTCTCCAAAGTTGATTTGCGTAGTGGATACCATCAAATTCGTATGAAATTGGGTGATGAATGGAAAACAGCATTTAAAACTAAGTTTGGATTATATGAGTGGTTAGTCATGCCTTTTGGGTTAACTAATGCACCTAGTACTTTCATGAGGTTAATGAACGAAGTTTTACGTGCTTTCATTGGACGATTTGTGGTAGTTTACTTTGATGACATATTGATTTATAGCAAATCTTTGGAGGAACATTTGGAACATTTACGTGCTGTTTTTATTGCTCTACGTGATGCACGTTTGTTTGGAAACCTTGGAAAGTGCACCTTTTGCACCGACCGAGTATCTTTTCTTGGCTATGTTGTTACTCCACAGGGAATTGAAGTTGATAAAGCCAAGATTGAAGCTATTGAGAGTTGGCCACATCCCAAAACGGTCACACAAGTGAGGAGTTTCCTTGGCCTCGCTGGTTTCTATAGGCGTTTTGTGAGAGATTTCAACACCATTGCTGCACCTCTCAACGAGCTTACAAAGAAGGATGTGCCTTTTGTTTAGGGTACCGCACAGGAAGAAGCCTTCACGGTTTTGAAAGATAAGTTGACACATGCTCCTTTACTCCAACTTCCTAATTTCAATAAGACTTTTGAGCTTGAATGTGATGCTAGTGGAATTGGATTAGGAGGTGTGTTATTACAAGATGGAAAACCTGTTGCATACTTTTCTGAAAAATTGAGTGGGCCTAGTCTGAACTATCCTACTTATGATAAAGAATTATATGCTCTTGTTCGGACCTTAGAAACATGGCAACATTATTTATGGCCCAAGGAATTTGTTATACATTCTGATCATGAATCTTTGAAACACATTAAAAGTCAAGCAAAACTGAACCGTAGACATGCTAAATGGGTTGAATTCATTGAGACTTTCCCTTATGTCATTAAACACAAGAAGGGTAAAGAAAATGTTATTGCTGATGCCTTGTCTCGTCGTTATACTATGCTTTCACAACTTGACTTTAAAATATTTGGTTTGGAGACCATCAAAGATCAATATGTTCATGATGCTGAATTTAAAGATGTATTGCAGAATTGTAAGGAAGGGAGAACTTGGAACAAGTTCGTTCTTAACGACGGATTTGTGTTTCGTGCTAACAAGCTATGCATTCCAGCTAGCTCCGTTCGTCTTTTGTTGTTGCAGGAGGCGCATGGAGGAGGATTAATGGGACACTTTGGCGTCAAGAAGACAGAGGATATACTTGCTACACATTTCTTTTGGCCAAAGATGAGACGGGATGTTGAGCGTTTTGTTGCTCGCTGCACTACATGTCAAAGAGCTAAGTCACGACTCAATCCTCATGGTTTATATATGCCTTTGCCAGTACCTAGTGTTCCTTGGGAGGATATATCTATGGACTTTGTTTTAGGTTTACCTCGAACAAAGAAGGGGAGGGATAGCATATTTGTTGTCGTGGATAGGTTCTCGAAAATGGCACACTTTATACCATGTCATAAAAGCGATGATGCTGTTAATGTTGCTGATTTGTTCTTTCGTGAAATTATTCGCTTACATGGTGTGCCAAATACTATTGTTTCAGACCGTGATACTAAATTTCTTAGCCACTTTTGGAGATGTTTCTGGGCTAAGTTGGGGACTAAGCTGCTTTTTAGTACTAGTTGTCACCCCCAAACTGATGGACAAACTGAAGTAGTCAATAGAACATTATCTACTATGCTTAGGGCTGTTTTGAAGAATAACAAGAAAATGTGGGAAGAATGCTTGCCTCATATTGAATTTGCTTATAATCGATCATTGCATTCTACTACTAAGATGTGCCCTTTTGAAATTGTGTATGGTTTCCTACCTCGTGCACCTATTGATTTGTTGCCTCTTCCATCTTCAGAGAAGGTTAATTTTGATGCTAAAGAACGTTCTGAATTGATTTTAAAAATGCATGAGTTAACTAAGGAAAACATTGAGCGTATGAATGCTAAATATAAACTTGCTGGAGATAAGGGTAGAAAACATGTTGTGTTTGCGCCTGGAGATCTTGTTTGGTTACATTTGCGTAAAGATAGATTTCCTAATCTGCGCAAATCAAAGCTAATGCCATGCGCTGATGGTCCTTTTAAGGTGTTAGAGAAAATAAATGATAATGCATATAAACTTGAGCTACCTGTAGATTTTGGGGTTAGTCCCACTTTTAACATTGCAGATTTGAAGCCTTATTTGGGTGAGGAAGATGCGCTTCCGTCGAGGACGACTTCATTTCAAGAAGGGGAGGATGATGAGGACATCAATACCATTGTTTCACCCACAGCCCCTACTGTTACATATACTGGACCAATTACTAGAGCTCGCGCACGCCAATTAAATTACCAGGTACTTTCGTTTCTTGGTAATGATTCTAATGTTCATGAGATTATGATGCTGCCTAAATTGGATACATTTGTTTTGCTTACAAATGAAGGGCCTAGCTTGGAGAAGGATGAACATTGGAGCAAGAACACGCATGGAGTTGATGGCATGCGCAAGGGGATCAAGAACGGAGTTACAACTGATGATTTCAGGACTTTGAAGCCGCCATAAGGAGTGCATGAAGCCTTGGACGAAATATACAAGATGCCACTTCATAATATTCGTCCATAGGCTATTCTAGGTGTTGCGTCACCTTATTAATGGTCCAGGCCCATGTAATTTCGAAATACTTAATTATAGGCTATTTTTAGAGTCCGTATGTGTGGGGAAACAAGAGTTAGGGTTGGTTTCGGACCCCACCCTCAAGGGCCACGAAATTCCCCCCTCTTCCTCCATATATACAGCCCTTAGGGCGTCGTTTAGACTTTGGGTTTTGTTTAGATTAAAAGTTCGCCATAGCTGCGTACTTCGTTTGTGTCCAACGACCAGACCAAGACGTCATAGAACCCCACCTTGATCAATAAAGCTTTCATCTTATATTCGCAATATCCCGATTGCAATCTCAGTTTCTTGCTTGTTCTTCGTTTGCTCGCAGGAAACGGACCCTCGTGGTCAGGTTGATCGTGCTCCGGCGTGGTCAATAACCCTCAGAAGTTGGTTTAGCGATTGCTAAGGCGCGACGTCTCGCACGTTCGTAGTCGGATCGTCAAGGTCGACTCCCACAGAAAATGATAGCCACCATCTCATCGAAACATCGGGACACCTTAGCCTCTATCAGGAGGGCGGCGAAGGGGCCAGGGAGGGGCGGCGCGACGAGATGAGGAGGATGGCGGCGTCGGCGGTGGTCCGCGAGACGGAACGGAGCGGGGTGGCGGCGGTGGATCTCGCCGGCGACCGCGGTTTCCGGCGAATGCGGCGCGTCGGCTGAGGAAGAGAGAGAGAGAGAGAGAGAGAGAGAGAGAGAGAGAGAGAGAGAGAGAGAGAGAGAGAGAGAGAGAGAGAGACGAGGCCCGGATTTATAGGAGGAAGGGGAGAGGCGAGACGTGGAGGAGGGGGCGGGGTAAGGCGGCGGCGGTGGCGTAGCCGAGGCGGACTCGCCGGCGTGCGGCGGCGGGAGTCGTCCCGTGTCGGGGACGAGGCGGACGGGGCGACGGCGAGCTGGGCTGGGCCGCGGCCTGGTAGGAGCTGGGCCGGCTCAGTCGGGGAGAAGAAATTTATTTTAAAAAAACATTTCCAGACAAATAAAAATAATAAAATGAGATAATTAAAAATATTATATAGGCATATTATATATCAAAATTTTCAGAAAAAGATTTTCTACGACATGAACATTTTTATAACTTCAAATAAAATCCACACAAATTCAAATAAATCAAAGAGTGCTACTGGTCTATTTTAATCCAACTAAAATCATTTTAAAAATACCAAAATGATTTCAAATTAATTTTTCTCCAATTTTCTAATGTAGGGAATCATGTTACCCTATTTTCCATATATTTTATTTTTGGAGAAAAATAATTTGAATAAAACTCAAATAAATCCAAATTGAAAATTAAATTCAAAAGAACTTTGAATTTAATTCTTTGAAACTCCCAACTCATATTTCGTATAATTTGAAGAAGTCATTTTATCTTCTCTCATGAAAATCATTGAGTTGCATAAAGTTTCAGAATTGGAAATATTTTCCCAAATGAAATTCAAATATTTTCAAACACCCCATTTCGTTTAAATAAATGGAAGAAGTCATGTCATCTTCTCTCCAGGGTTTTGTGGTGAAAAGTATTTGAATTCACGGAGATCAGAAAGCAAATATGAAAGTTTGGGAAAGTCCTTTTATTCCCTCTTATTTAACTTTCAAAAAGTTTCGAATTTCACTCAATCAATCACACAACAATCAAACAATCAATCAATCTATCTATTTATTATAACATTCCAAAATTTAGAATTTTGGGATGTTACAAGGGGACACATCAATAACTTGATCTTCATCATTATTTTCATAGGAACTAGAAGAACACGCTTTTATAAAGGCATCTTTCTTAGCACGCAACCTAGCGGTTCTTTATTTGCACTCATCAACGGAAATTCTCATGGCCTTGAGAGACTCATTGATATCATGCTTAGGTGGAATAGATCTAAGTTTCAAAGAATTGACATCAAGAGCAATTCTATCAACGTTGCTAGCCAAATCATCAATCTTAAGTAATTTTTCTTCAATCATAACATTAAAATTCTTTTGCGGAGTAATAAATTCTTTAATATTAGAATCAAAATGAGAGGGTATCTTATTATAATTTCCATAAGAATTGTTGTAGGAATTACCATAATTTGGATTACTAGGATAAGGCCTAGGATTGAAATTTCCTCTATACGCGTTGTTACCAAGATTGTTCCTACCAACAAAGTTCACATCCATAGATTCATTATTATTCTCAATCAAAGTAGACAAGGGCATATCATTAGGATCAAAAGAAACACTCTTATTAGCAAATAATTTCATAAGTTCATCCATCTTTCCACTTAAAATATTAATTTCTTCTATCGCATGCACCTTTTTATTAGTAGATCTTTCAGTATGCCATTGAGAATAATTAACCATAATATTATCTAGGAGTTTAGTAGCTTCTCCTAAAGTGATTTCCATAAAAGTGCCTCCCGTGACCGAATCTAAAAGATTTCTAGAAGCAAAATTCAATCCGGCATAAAAAATTTGTATAATCATCCATAAATTTAAACCATGAGTAGGGCAATTACGTATCATTAATTTCATTCTCTCCCAAGCTTGTGCAACATGTTCATGATCAAGTTGCTTAAAATTCATAATATCGTTTCTAAGAGAGATGATCTTAGCAGGAAGAAAAATACTTAGAGATAAAAGCATCTTTGCACTTGTTCCATGAATCAATACTATTTTTAGGCAAAGACAAAAACCAAACTTTAGCACGATCTCTAAGTGAAAAAGGAAATAGCTTCAATTTAACAATATCATTATCCATGTCTCTCTTCTTTTGCATGTCACACAAATCAACGAAGCTATTTAGATGGGTAGCGGCATCTTCACTAGGAAGGCCGGAGAACAGATCTTTCATAACAAGATTCAGCAAAGCAGCATTAATTTCACAAGATTCAGCATCGGTAAGAGGAGCAATCGGAGTGCTAATAAAATCATTGTTGTTGGTATTGGTGAAGTCACACAATTTAGTATTATCTTGAGACATCGTGACAAGCAAGAAAACTAACACACAAGCAAACAAAAAGCAAGCGGGCAAAAAGAGGCAAATAAAGAGGGAGGATAGAGAGAGAGAGAGGGTGAATAAAACGGCAAGGGTGAAGTGGGGGAGAGGAAAATGAGAGGCAAATGGAAAATAATGTAATGCGGGAGATAAGGGTATGTGATGAGTACTTGGTATGTTGACTTTTGCGTAGACCTCCCCGGCAACGGCGCCGGAAATCCTTCTTGCTACCTCTTTTAGCACTGCGTTGGTTTTCCCCGAAGAGGAAGGGATGATGCAGCAAAGTAGTGTAAGTATTTCCCTCAGTTTTTGAGAACCAAGGTATCAATCCAGTAGGAGGCTACGCGCGAGTCCCTCGCACCTACACAAAACAAATAAATCCTCGCAACCAACGCAAATAGGGGTTGTCAATCCCTATAGGGCCACTTACGAGAGTGAGATCTGATAGATATGATAAGATAATATAATATTTTTGGTATTTTTATGATAAAGATGCAAAGTAAAATAAAGGCAAAGTAAATAACTAAGTAGTAGGAGATTAATATGATGAAGACAGACCCGGGGGCAATAGGTTTCACTAGTGGCTTCTCTCGAGAGCATAAGTATTCTACGGTGGGTGAACAAATTACTATTGAGCAATTGACAGAATTGAGCATAGTTATGAGAATATCTAGGTATGATCATGTATATGGGCATCACGTCCGAGACAACTAGACCGACTCCTGCCTGCATCTACTACTATTACTCCACTCATCGACCGCTATCCAGCATGCATCTAGAGTATTAAGTTAAAAACAGAGTAACGCCTTAAGCAAGATGACATGATGTAGAGGGATAGACTCATGCAATATGAAGAAAACCCCATCTTGTTATCCTCGATGGCAACAATACAATACGTGCCTTGCTGCCCTTACTGTCACCGGGAAAGGACACCGCAAGATTGAACCCAAAGCTAAGCACTTCTCCCATTGCAAGAAAGATCAATCTAGTAGGCCAAACCAAACTGATAATTCGAAGAGACTTGCAAAGATAACCAATCATACATAAAAGAATTCAGAGAAGATTCAAATATTATTCATAGATAGACTTGATCATAAACCCACAATTCATCGGTCTCAACAAACACACCGCAAAAAGAAGATTACATCAAATAGATCTCCACAAGAGAGGGGGAGAACATTGTATTGAGATCCAAAAAGAGAGAAGAAGCCATCTAGCAACTAACTATGGACCCGTAGGTCTGAGTTAAACTACTCACACTTCATCGGAGGGGCTATGGTGTTGATGTAGAAGCCCTCCATGATCGATGCCCCCTCCGGCGGAGCTCCGGAACAGGCCCCAAGATGGGATCTTGTGGATACAGAAAGTTACGGCGGTGGAATTAGGGTTTTGGCTCCGTATCTGATCATTTGGGGGTATGTGGGTATATATAGGAGGAAGAAGTACGTCGGTGGAGCAACAGGGGGCCCACGAGGAAGGAGGGCGCGCCTGGGGGGTAGGCGCGCCCCCTGCCTCATAGCCTCCTGTTTCGTGTCTTGACGTAGGGTCCAAGTCTCCTGAGTTGTATTCGATGAGAAAATCACGTTCCCGAAGGTTTCATTCCGTTTGGACTCCGTTTGATATTCCTTTTCTTTGAAACCCTAAAACAGGCAAAAAACAGCAATTCTGGGCTGGGCCTCCGGTTAATAGGTTAGTCCCAAAAATAATATAAAAGTGGATAATAAAGCCTAATAATGTCCAAAATAGTAGATAATATAGCGTGGAGCAATCAAAAATTATAGATACGTTGGAGACGTATCAACCGTATGCTATGTATCACACACGCCTTCATCTGGCTGCCCGTTTATTTTGTTCCTCCTCATCGCAAACAGTTAATTGAATTGAACCATATGCCGTTCATCGGACATGCAACTAAAATCTGAATTGTGTTTGATGCATCCTCCATCGCAAATGTTTTCACCTTTTTTGACGGTTTTCATACACCACCGTTTGCGATTATTGCATCGCACACAGTTTCTCGAAGGGTCTCTGATCGTAGGGTCGCGTTAGCAACATCCTGTAGTAGTGACATTCAATAATGCAAACGATTTAACGAGAAAATTTGTGTGTGATGTACCTGTGAACAGAAACGTTTTCCTTGGAACGACTATGTGGGATGTACATACGAACGGAAATGTTTAGCGGGGACTGACTGTGTGAGATGTACTTGTGACTGGAAACAATTTCGTCGTATAATTGTATTTTTTTAGCTCTACTGTACGTATTTCCATATTTGAGCCCTCCCCGGTCGCACACGTTCTCATTTTGCCGAGCCTGCGTGCCAGGAGGGCATATCCCCGACAATTTCTGGGTCGTGTGGGAAGGACTCCCCTATCGCCCACACTCACTTGGCGACGGTTCCAAATGCCGTCGCGTAAAGGGGTTAAAAACTATTTGTTTAGGACCGACGCGCACCAGTGACTATCGAGCGCCGAGGGTGATACCTCATAACGCACTCCTGGTGATGACTCTATAGTGTAGCTATTCGGTCGTGGTCATCGAGGGTGATTCCTCCTTTACCACCCCCGATACGACTCTGTCGTGCAACACCTCAAGTGTGAACCTCGAGGGTGGTTCCTCTTACGTTCACCTTGATGATTACATCGAGTGGAATCCACTGAGGGTGATTCCTCGGGGTTTCCCCTTGATGTTTGGACACACGGTTACCTTGAATTTACTTGAGACATTGGTGAAAGTCAGGCAGGCCCGGAGAGCACCCGAGGAGTTACGGTGGCGGCTGGTTGTTTAGCGGTATCACCCAAGAGGGGGTGATAGCTCCGGACTTGTCCTGACAGCCGTCACTTCTTCTAATAATGCACTAATAGGTTTGGGTATTTGTTCTGAGTTGGCCTCTGGCCTTTATGCACTAACCACCACGCAAGAATAGTTATGGGCCTCGACGTCGTAGTATCAACCGAAGCTTTGTCAGACGTCCAGTTCAGGATTGCGGCATGGCTGGGCCGGCACCATCCATGTAGAGGTGGATCCTGGACCCGCCCTACATGCAACGACCCGGAGTGCAACGGGTGATGGGCCCAGACCCCCGGAGTGCTTAGGATGTAGACCGGTGGGGACCTCTCTGCTGAGCCTAGGTAGGGCTACGATGTGTTGATCTTCCGAGGTCGGGCATTGACCCAGAAAAGTGTGTCCGGACAGAGTAATAAAGCATGTTGGAAAACATGGTGCACCCCTACAGGGAATATTATCTATTAATAGTTGTGTCCACGGTAACGGACGTTCAGACTTATATCCTAATCTTTTACAACTAGAAATGGATACTTGAGATATGTGGCTCCGGGATTACTTTCTCGCAGGGAGTCGAGGAAGGATCTTTGGGCATTAATTCTACAACATGTTTGTTAAATACAAACTGCTATTCTTTACTCTTCTACATGCTGCAAGATGCTTGGAGCTGCTTCAAGATGCTAGTCTTCGATAGGCTAGGCCTTCCCCCCTATTCTGGCATTCTGCAGTTCAGTCACACACACAACCCTTCCATTTGATACCAATGCATACTTAGTTTAGATCTGATGCTTGCGAGTACTTTGGATGAGTACTCATGGTTGCTTTGCTACCCCTTTTCCCCCTTCTTTCTTCTTTCCGGTTGATGCAACCAGATGGTGGATCCCAGGAGCCAGATGCCACCCCCGCTGACTACTACTACTACCCTGGAGGGTGCTTACTACTGCGTGGAGACCACCCACGGCCAGGAGTAGTTAGGAGGTCCCAGGCAGGAGGCCTTGCCTCTTCGATTGTTGATGTTTGTGCTAGCCTTCTTAAGGCAAAACTTGTCTAACTTATGTCTGTACTCAGATATTGTTGCTTCCGCTGACTCTTGTGTATCGAGCTTTTGTATTCGAGCCCTCGAGGCCCCTGGCTTGTGATGAGGACATCAATACCATTGTTACACCCACAGCCCCTACAGTTATACATACTGGACCAATTACTAGAGCTCGCGCATGCCAATTAAATTACCAGATACTTTCTTTTCTTGGTAACGATTCTAATGTTCATGAGAATATGTGTTGCCTAAATGGGATACATTTATTTTGCTTACAAATTAAGGGCCTAGCTTGGACAAGAAAGATGAACCTTGGAGCAAGTTCAAGCATGGAGGTGATGGCGTGCGCAAGGGGAACAAGAACGGAGTTACAAGTGATGAATCCAGGACTTTGAAGCCACCATAATGAGTGCATGAAGCCTTGGACGAAATATACAAGATTCCACTTCATAAATTTCGTCCAGAGGCTATTCTAGGTGTTGCGTCACCTTATTTTTGGGCCAGGCCCATGTAATTTCGAAATACTTGATTATAGGCTGTTTTTAGAGTCCGTATGTGTGGGGAAACAAGAGTTAGGGTTGGTTTCGGACCCCTCCTCCAAGGGCCACGAAATCCCCCCCCCCCTCCTCCACTCCTCCATATATACAGCCCTTAGGGCATCATTTAGACTCTGGGTTTTGTTTAGATTAAAAGTTCGCCATAGCTGCAACTTCGCGTACTTCGTTTGTGTTCAATGACCAGACCAAGACGTTACAGAACCCCACCTTCGTCAATAAAGCTTTCATCTTATATTCGCAATATCTAGATTGCAATCTTAGTTTCTTGCTCATTCTTCGTTTTCTTGCAGGAAATAGACCTTCATGGTCAGGTTGATCATGCTCCGTCATGGTCAATAACCTCTCGGAGTTGGTTTCGCGATTGCTAAGGCGTGACGTCCTCACACGTTCATAGTCGGATCGTCAAAGTCGACTTCCACCAAAGCGATATCCATCATCTCATCAAAAGACGGGACACCTTTGCCTCTATCAAGTGGTATCAGATTTTCAGGTTGCTCGGTGAGATTTTATAGTTTTTCCTAGTTTAGATCGAGTATGTTCTTCATACCTACAGTCCACGAAAAAGCCACAAAAAATTTTAGGGTTAGTTCATCATATCCGAACCAATCTAAGCCTTTGCATAATCTTTTTAGGGTTTTTGCTTTGTTGAATTTGCGGTTGCATCGTCATGTTTAGTTGCTAGTCTTAACGTCTAGTCTTTTAGAGTTTTGAGTTCTGGTCATAAGTTGTCATGCCTCCGCCGCACCATCATCATCGCCCCTGCCATCTACCACCACCGCTTATCCGCCGCCGATCCGTATCCATATACCACCAGTGCTACCACCATCGCTGCCATATACAACCACCGCTGCCATATCTTACCATCATATATCCACCACCAATCCGAGTTCTTTTCATATTAGGTTTGTTTTCGAGATCCATCTAATTTCCGATTTGTGTTTCCTTGCCTGAGTAGGTTTTGGAAAAAAAGAGTCTCGAGACCGCCGGGCAGTTTTTAAGCCAAAATTTCGGTGACCGAAAATACTTTTTCCCTATCATATTTTAGGCTTTTCTGAGTCTTTTGAGACACTCGCGTTGTCAAAAAAAATCGTGCCCATCCTGTTAGTTTGACCTAGGAAGAGTTTTGAGACACTCGCCATTATAGCGATTTTTCGCAAAAAAAAGAGGAGCGAAAAAAAAGAGGAGCGCAAAAAAAGAGGAGCGAAAGAAAAAGAGCGCCAAAAAACAGAGCGAAAAAAATTCTAGAGTGTGCTTTTCCCTTGTTTACGTGCTGCGTCGTGATTTTGTTCGTGTTCTAGGCTCACGTCTCTAGTACGGTCTAGCCTAGGACCAGCATAGTACCGTCGTTGAGCATTTATTCAACTTTGCATCTCTGAATTGATTATTGCTAACCCTTTTTGCTACCATATTATAAGCCTTCCTAGCTCCACATACATCTACGTCGTGTGTTTGACTCTCCCTGGTAATCGCTCTATCCAAGCTTTGAGAGTTTTGACTACAACGGTTGCCGATCACCGCCTACTGCTAGGTAAGAACTGGTAAGAATTTGAGATTTGCTTGACAGATTTGTGACACCCACCACCACCTCTTGTTAGTAGTCTATAGGATCATATTGTTGTGTGTTTCTGTTGCTGCTAACCATGGCTGGATCACAAGCCGACGAGATTCACTGGGAGAACTTGACGAACAAGGAGCTTCATGATAAGTTTCAGCAAATGATGAGTGGACAGGTGCAAGATGTGCTAAACAGATTTGAAGAGGCCATGGAGAAGATAGATGGCATGGAGAAGACGTTTGAAACAAAGCTCGATAACAAGTTTAATGAATTGCTCGCTCGTCTTCCACCACCACCACCGGCTGCACCTAACGCACCTCTAAAACAACAACAACATCGCCTTCCAAATCAAGTGGGACGAGCACTGCGCATTCCCCTTGAGCCTGGTCAAAATTCTGGTGCCGCAGTTGATGCTTCTGTAGCTCCTGCTGCAACCACCAGCACCACCGCCACCAGGTCGTCCTCATGCATATCATCACAATGGTAGGGCTGCACAACCACCTGAGGTATGAGATCATGATCATCTTCCTAAACTAAAATTGAATATTCCACCATTTGAGAGTAGATATGTTCCTGATATATATCTTACTTGGGATTTAGAAACTGAACAATGTTTTACATGTTTACAATATCCCGAGGAGAGACGTGTTCCTGCTGCTGTTTGTGCTTTCACTAGTTTTGCATGTGTTTGGTGGTCTGAAAATTGTAGATTATATCCTATTCCAGTTACTTGGGCTGCTTTGAAAACTGTTATGCATACTCGTTGCGTTCCGCCATATTATCAACGTGAATTACTTCAAAAATTGCAACGCTTGAGACAAGGAAAAAATTCTGTATATTATCAGGAATTACAAACCGGCATGATTCGATGTGGTATTGTTGAGGAGAATGAAGCTATGCTTGCACGTTTTATGGGTGGATTAAATAGAGAGATTCAGACTATTCTAGAGTACAAGGAATATAATAATATCACTCGTTTATTCCATCTTGCTTGCAAAGCTGAACGTGAAGTACAGGATCGACAGGCATTGGCGCGAACTAACTTTTCTGCAGGTCGACCTTCATCATGGACACCGCGTGCATCCTCTACTTCCACATGTTCTGCTGCACCGGTGCCTCCGTCAGCTGCCACCGCCAACCATGATACAAGAAAGCAGGCACAACCACCACTATCTGCCAAGAGCACACCTTATGGGACTGCACAGAGTTCTTCATCCATGGCATCAACAGGGCAAACACATGATAATATCGTCATTGCAAGGGTGGAGGTCATTATGCGAGACAATGCCCATCTAAGCGTGTGATGATTGTTACGGAGGATGGTGGGTATGAGTCCGCTAGTGACTATGATGAGGAGACTTTGGCTACTTTGGCTCTTATTACAAGTGAAGAACATAGTGGAGATGATTCTGATCATGAGACGCAATACATGGCTGCTGAATATGTTGACAGGTATGAATGTTTAGTTGCTCAACGTGTTTTGAGTGTGCAGGTTACACAAGCTGAGCAAAATCATAGGCATAATTTGTTCCATACAAAGGGAGTTGTGAAGGAACGTTATGTTCGCGTCATCATAGATGGAGGGAGCTGCAACAACTTGGCGAGCATGGAGATGGTGGAGAAGTTATCTCTCACCACAAGACCACATCCACATCCTTACTACATCCAATGGTTCAACAACAGCAGCAAGGTTAAGGTAACACGTACTGTTCGTGTGCATTTTAGTATCTCTACATATGTTGATTATGTTGATTGTGATGTGGTACCTATTCAAGCATGTTCCTTATTACTTGGTAGACCATGGCAATTTGATAAAAAATTCTATACACCATGGTAGAAATAATCAGTATACTCTTGTTCATAAGGACAAAAGTATTACTTTGCTTCCTATGACTCCTGATTCCATTTTGAAAGATGATATTAATAGAGCTAATAAAGCAAAACAGGAGAAACATAAGAGTAAAAATCAGATTGTGGCAAAAGAATTTGAGCAACAAATGAAGCCTAATAATAAACCATCTAGTGTTGCTTCTCAAACTAAATTGAAAAGTGCATGGCTACTTGCCACCAAATCTGATATTGATGATCTAGATTTCAGCATATCTGTTTGTTATGCTTTTGTGTGCAAAGAGGCGTTATTTTCTTTCGAGGATGTACCTTCCTCTTTGCCTCCTACTGTTCGCTGACGTCTTTCCACAAGACGTGCCACCGGGATTACCACCTATTCGAGGGATTGAGCATCAGATTGACTTAATTCCCGGTGCTTCGCTGCCTAACCGTGCGCCATACTGTACCAATCCAGAGGAGACGAAGGAGATTATGCGTCAAGTACAGGAGCTGCTCGACAAAAAGGTTATATATGTGAATCTCTTAGTCCTTGTGATGTTCCTATTATACTAGTGCCAAAAAAGGATGGTACGTCGCGTATGTGTGTTGATTGTAGAGGCATTAATAATATTACTATTCGTTATTGCCATCCTATTCCTAGGCTGGATGACATGCTTGATGAATTGATTGGCTCCACAATATTCTCCAAAGTTGATTTGCGTAGTGGATACCATCAAATTCGTATGAAATTGGGAGATGAATGGAAAATAGCATTTAAAACTAAGTTTGGATTATATGAGTGGTTAGTCATGCCTTTTGGGTTAACTAATGCACCTAGTACTTTCATGAGATTAATGAACGAAGTTTTACGTGCTTTCATTGGACGATTTGTGGTAGTCTATTTTGATGATATATTGATTTATAGCAAATCTTTGGAGGAACATTTGGAACATTTACGTGTTGTTTTTATTGCTCTACGTGATGCACGTTTGTTTGGTAACCTTGGGAAGTGCACCTTCTGCACCGACCAAGTATCTTTTCTTGGCTATGTTGTTACTCCACGGGGAATTGAAGTTGATAAAGCCAAGATTGAAGCTATTGAGAGTTGGCCGCAGCCCAAAACGGTCACACAAGTGAGGAGTTTTCTTGGCCTCACTGGATTCTATAGGCATTTTGTGAGAGATTTCAGCACCATTGCTGCATCTCTCAATGAGCTTACAAAGAAGGATGTACCTTTTGTTTGGGGTACCGCACATGAAGAAGCTTTCACGGTATTGAAAGATAATTATATGCTCTTGTTCGGACTTTAGAAACATGGCAACACTATTTATGGCCCAAAGAATTTGTTACATTCTGATCATGAATCGTTGAAACATATTAAAAGTCAAGCTAAACTGAATCTTAGACATGATAAATGGGTTGAATTCATTGAGACTTTCCCTCATGTCATTAAACACAAGAAGGGTAAAGAAAATGTTATTGCTGATGCATTGTCTCGTCACTATACTATGCTTTCACAACTTGACTTCAAAATATTTGGTTTGGAGACCATCAAAGATCAATATGTGCATGATGCTAATTTTAAAGATGTAATGCAAAATTGTAAAGAAGGAAGAACGTGGACCAGTTTGTTGTTAATGATGGATTTGTATTCCGTGCTAACAAGCTATGCATTCCAGCTAGCTATGTTCGTCTTTTGTTGTTGCAGGAGGCGCATGGAGGAGGATTAATGAGACACTTTGGCGTGAAGAAGACGGAGGACGTACTTGCTACACATTTCTTTTGGACAAAGATGAGACGGGATGTTGAGCATTTTGTTGCTCGCTGCACTACAAGTCAAAAAGCTAAGTCACGACTCAATCCTTATGGTTTATATATGCCTTTGCCTGTACCTAGTGTTCCTTGAGAGGATATATCTATGGACTTTGTTTTTGGTTTACCTAGAACAAAGAAGGGGAGGGATAGCATATTTGTTGTCGTGGATAGATTCTCGAAAATGGCACACTTTATACCATGTCATAAAAGCGATGATGCTGTTAATGTTGCTAATTTGTTCTTTCGTGAAATTATTCGCTTGCATGGTGTGATGATGACCCGCAAGTATAGGGGATCTATCGTAGTCCTTTTGATAAGTAAGAGTGTCGAACCCAATGAGGAGCAGAAGGAAATGATAAGCGGTTTTCAGCAAGGTATTCTCTGCAAGCACTGAAATTATAGGTAACAGGTAGTTTTGTGATAAGATAATTTGTAACGAGCACAAGTAACATAAGTAAATAAAGTGCAGCAAGGTGGCCCAATCCTTTTTGTAGCAAAGGACAAGTCTGGAGAAATTCTTATATAGAGAAAAGCGCTCCCGAGGACACATGGGAATTATCGTCAAGCTAGGTTTCATCACGATCATATGATTCGCGTTCGGTACTTTGATAATTTGGTATGTGGGTGGACCAGTGCTTGGGTGCTGTCCTTACTTGGACAAGCATCCCACTTATGATTAACCTCTATTGCAAGCATCCGCAACTACAACAAAAGTATTAAGGTAAACCTAACCATAGCATGAAACATATGGATCCAAATCAGCCCCTTACGAAGCAACGCATAAACTAGGGTTTAAGCTTCTGTCACTCTAGCAATCCATCATCTACTTATTACTTCCCAATGACTTCCTCTAGGCCCAAATAATGGTGAAGTGTCATGTAGTCGACGTTCACATAACACCACTAGAGGAGAGACAACATACATCTCATCAAAATATCGAACGAATACCAAATTCACATGACTACTAATAGCAAGACTTCTCCCATGTCCTCAGGAACAAACGTAACTACTCACAAAGCATATTCATGTTCATAACCAGAGGGGTATTAATATGCATATAGGATCTGAACATATGATCTTCCACCAAATAAACCAACTAGCATCAACTACAAGGAGTAATTAACACTACTAGCAACCCACAGGTACCAATCCCGGACTTAGAGATAGGAATTGGATACAAGAGATGAACTAGGGTTTGAGAGGAGATGGTGCTGGTGAAGATGTTGATGGAGATTGACCCCATCCCGATGAGAGGATCGTTGGTGATGACGATGGCGATGATTTCCCCTTCCCAGAGGGAAGTTTCCCCGGCAGAACAGCTCCGCTAGAGCCCTAGATTGGTTCCGCCAAGGTTCCGCCTCATGGCGGCGGAGTCTCGTCCCGAAAGCTGGCTTATGATTTTTTCCTCATCGAAAGACTCCATATAGCAGAAGATGGGCATCGGAGGGCCACCAGGGGGCCCACGAGGCAGGGGGGCGCGCCCCCACCCTTGTGGGCAGGGTGTGGCCCCCCTCCGGAACTTCTTGCGCTCAGTATTTTTTATATATTCTGAAAATACTGCCGTGAAGTTTTAGGACTTTTGGAGCTGTGCAGAGTAGGTCTCTAATATTTGCTCCTTTTCCAGCCCAGAATCCCAGCTACCGGCATTCTCCCTCTTTATGTAAACCTTGTAAAATAAGAGAGAATAGGCATAAGTATTGTGACATAATGTGTAATAACAACCCATAATGCAATAAATATCGATATAAAAGCATGATGCAAAATGGACATATCAACTCCCCCAAGCTTAGACCTCGCTTGTCCTCAAGCGAAAGCCGAAATCAAAAAATATGTCCACATGCTTAGAGATAGAGGTGTCGATAAAAATAAAATACGGACATGAGGTCATCATGATCATTCTTAGAACAGCAACTTATATAATTCTTGTCATATGATCTCTTATGCTAGAGTAACAATTCAATCACAATTTCAAGTATGAATCATAAACTTCATTGAAAACTAACAAATTTTAATCTCAGTCATTGAAGCAATTGCAATTTGTCATAACATAGGAAAGAGTCAATACAAGAGCTTTTCAGCAAGTCCACATACTGATGCGGAGCATCCGACGATCATCCCCATGTACACTCAAGCCTACGCCATTGGACCTAAGGTACACCCGAGGAGACCATGGAGAGCCCAAGGACCAAGGCCAAGCGTGCGCGGAAGCAAAGGAAGGAGAAGGAAGAAGAGACAGCTGCTACAGGCCCCCGACATCCGGCCCCAGCCCGAACATCCAGCCCGACCCCCAGAAATCCGGCGCCCATCACAGAAGGCACCCGAAGCTGAGCCCCGTCAGCCCGGACATCCGGCCCCATGCCCCGAACATCCGGCTCCTCCCGAAGCCCCGGAAATCCGGCCTCTTCGCCCAGACATCCGGCCCCGCCTATCCAGAGAGCACAGAACGCATCCACGCCAGCCCGGACATCCGGCCCGTCTTGAAGCCCCGGACATCCGGCCCGTCTTGAAGCCCCGGACATCCGGCCCCTCCTGCCTACGCGCAGTGTATCCAGGCCGAAAGCCCATGTACCCCTTCGCCCCAACTTACACTAGCACTATATATAGACCCCCACCTCCTCCTAGTTAGGGTCAGCAAAGGATTAGCTCATATTTTGTGTGAGAGCTTTGCTCATCCACTTGGCTACCTTCTCCTTGGAGATTCGAGCCTCCACCGGAGAAGATCCCCTAAGCGGATTCAAGACCCCTCTTTAGGGAAGAACATCAAGACCTCCTCACGGAGAAGAACCGGTTACCGTGTATCGTCCGTTGTTGACTTTGGATCGTGTATCTCCCTTTGTGTTCTTGGATCTAGCACATGTGTAATCGAATCTTGTTGGTTTGAGTGATTCTGTGTTTCCCCTCGTTTTCTCTCCCGTGTTCTTCGTGTTCATCATTGGGATCCGCTCCTTTCGTGAAAGATCGGCCATCTAGGGTTCCACCCTACATCATCTTGGATCAGAGCTTAGGTTGATCACGATTTCGGAGCCTCCCCGTTGTGTTTTCTAGCCTAATTTTGTTGTGTTCTTCCCCAATTTCGAAAATCCCCACCAAAAATAGCCCCAAATTTTTTTTTTGTGATTTGTTGGTGTGATGATGTTTTGTTGGATTTGATCCATGGATTTGCTTGGTTTCGAGTGGATCTAGCATTTCCCCAAGTCTCTCCACTTTCCATCCACAAAATCTCTCCAATTTTGACCTTGAAATCATCAATTTCCGCCCCCAAATCGAGTTCCTCGAGTTCATCCTCGGATTTGGAGCCCGGACATCCGGCCCGACCCCCGTAAATCCGGCCATTAGCCCAGACATCCGGCTCCTAGAGCGCATTTTCATGCAAGTTTCTGGACATCAGGTCCCGGATATCCGGCCCGAGCCCCGGATGTCCGACCCCTGGGATTTCAGCTTTTTCCGTTTCACCGTTTTGTGCATAACTAATTCATCCGGAGTCCGTTTTTGACGTTCTTTAGCTCGTTTTGAAGCTATTGACATCCCCCATCCCATAAAAATACTACCACCACCATTTGAATCCATCAAATTTGTGGAACTTTGGCATCTTTGCCTAGGGCTTCCACCACATCCTCCGCAAAACCACCACCGACTTCCGCAACCTAACCAATTTTGTCCCCCTTTGCATTTGAGGTTGTTTGAGTTGTGATTCGAGTCTCCTAAGGTGTTTAGGCTACTTAGGGACGGTTGCATCTTCATCAACCACCACCACCACCATAACTTCCGCATAGGCTTAACCACCATACATTCCGTCATCCCAACTTAACCCGATTTTGTTCGTGTTGTGAGTTGTATCTCCTAAGGTGTTTCGGCTACTTAGGGACCGTGCTTTCAACTCCGACGCCGTGTATAGTACACCACCTTACCCTCCACTTCCAAAAAACCACCACCGCTTTCCCGCTACCACCATTTGACGTTTGAGATTTCGAGTTCGCGGTTTTTCCGTTTCCTAAGGTGTTTTGGCTACTTAGGGACGAGTCTCCATCATCTTGGTATCTCCATCAAGATCACCGCCACTCATCATCGACACGGACGGTAACCTCCATATCATCTTGGTATCGTGGTATCCCTCCATTGTATATTCCCTTACCATTGCATTGATAACCCCTAGACCATTTTGCGTCACTTGCCTATCGAGACTAGCCATTTGAGTATTGCCGGCAACGTTACTTGTGCACATTAGTGGTCTACACCTTCCACATACATACCATACAATAGGTATCATCTTGTTATCATATCATCTCGTGTGCCTCAAGTTTGTTCCCGCATATACACAATAGCTATCTTGGTTTGTGCATTGTGCAAAAGTGGCCATACAAAAAAACAGAATAAGCTTTTAAGCAAAGAAAAAGAGAGAGCAAGAAGCCTGTAAGCAAGTGCCATAGCATCATACCACATTGCATAAGATTGTCATATTCGATCATCTTGGATCATACCACCGGAACATCATATACATAGCATACTTGGGATAGGTGTATAGCATACTTGGGATAGAAGTCATTGCATTTTTGTCTCCTATAGGTTGTGCACAAGTATCGTATCCGCCTATTGAGCAATCGTGCTAGCGTCTCTCTAGAGTTGTGCAACAAGAGCATTTTCCGTGGATTCCACATTTTGAGCTCATCCTTGGTTGCACGACCCCATTTATCTATCCGTGTGTGTGTTTCCGTGTGCCACATATTGCTATTGGTCTACTTGTTTCACTTGCGAATTTTTGAATCTCTTTCAACATTATTGACTCTTGCTAACATTTTGCATAAAAAAAATTTGTGCCACTATCCTCACCGAGCTCCACCATAAGCCTTATTTGTGTAGGTGTGAGAAACCAACAAGAATTGGTACCAATTGTGCTATTTCCTTGTCCACATTGGAGTGATCATTGATCCACTTTCAACTTCGGTCAAGGTACATTTGGTATTCGTTCTTCTCTTTCTACCACTCACACTTTTCTCTTGGAGTGATGGATAGGCAAGGCATTTCATCTCCGGTCTTCGACAACAACGACGGCGTGAACAACTACATCACCAAACTGTCAATCTTCGATCTACAACGACAAATGCAAGGCACACAATCAAGATTGCGAGAGCGCATCGAGAACCTCTCCATTGACATTCGCCACTCCGAAGAGAGGAAAAGGGACTACATCGACAACAAGATTTCCGCACAAAAGGAGGAGCAAGATGCAAGGATGGAGGAGATTCGAGCCTTGACCAAGTCGACTTCCCCTTCATCATCTTCAAGGCGGCAGCAAGCACATCGATCCTCTTCAGAGCACCCAAGCGACACAAGCGCAAGTCGTCCACATCCACAACTCCATGGCGACCACCATCACGTTCGTGATCCATCTCGTCATGAAGGGCATGTCACCTCCAAGCAACATGTGCACGACGACGACGAACGACATCTACTACGAGCTCAAGTGCAACAACACCACCATCAACATGAAGATGCTCGAGATGCGCCTACCTACAAGTCCCAACAAGCCCTACTTCACGCCAAGTCCAAACTTCATGACCACAAGAGAAGACCGCGAGACAAGCATCACCAAGAGCACGCTACGGCTACAACAACCACTTCGGCATCTTCGCCAAGTGCTATCAAGGCATCTTCGCCTTTGGACGTACGGCATCTTCGCCTACTCCCCATGAGTTCGCCTACATCGACACCTTCAACTACAAGGTGACCACCTACAAGTGAGGGCGACACTTCCATCTTCGGAAGCCCCTCAAGGAAGATGGCCGAGCATGGGAATTTCCCTTCGGTCATGGAGACGAGCTATGAGGTGCCACATCATAAGGACCTCCTACAACAAGACGGTGACAAGAAGGTCGACCTAGGGCCATCCCCTTCGACCACGGCGACAAGCACGAACCTCTTCAACAACATGAAGACGGCGCCCATATTGGACTCATACTCCGAGTCAAGCTATGAGACCGCTCATGAGACTTTATCTTTGGTCTTCGAGGAGAGTGATGATGTATCTTCGGCCTTCATCCACGGCTACGACCACGACATGATTGAGCATGGAGACATTTGCACCAACATCTCTCCGACAACGACATGTGACGAGATGCCCCAATTGCCATGTGAGGAGAGCCACCACCACATGAGTGACATGAGTGACTCCACCACACGTGACATTGAGAGCATTTCCTATGAGAGAATGAGTGTGACCACCACTAGCCGCACACTTGAGAGCATGCCACACATCCTATGTGAGGTTGAGAGCCATTTGAGTGACTCCACCAACCATATGAGTGAGAGCATCCGAGAGGGAGTGAGTGAGCCACAACACTTAGTGAGTGAGGTAGTTGACACGGCATGTGAGGCCACTTTGATTTCTAACGACTTAACCTCTACTCCTAGTGTGTTTTCTTCTTTGGTGCTAGGTCTCCTACATGACGACATGCCTACCCTCGACGAGTCCATACCTCCAATGGAGACAATGATGGCCATGGTGGACGATGATGCACCCCCCACATGGTTCGATCAAGATGAAGATGACCACGACTCGGTCTTCGACACCTCACCTACAACACATGAGCGATGCTCCAAAGGTAACATAGGTGATGGTGCTTCTCTTGTCCCACTAGTGGACTATTTTACGGATGATTGCTTGCATGATGTTGACACACCTATACCCATGCTTCATGCTAGTGCGACTTCTTCATGTCATGACTTACCTATTTATGATAAATATGATGATGAGCATGTTGATTTGCCTAGTTGTGATGCTATGCTCCATAGGATATCATGTGAAAATTCTTTTGGTCACATCATGTTTGACAATCCATTAACCTTGTCATATGCTATGAGTGAGATATCCCATATTGCATCTTTTCAATCTCAACATAGTGACTATGCATGCCCCATTCACATAAATCCAATTTGCACTTACGGCATAGATGACGAGATGATGGTCATTGGCTTTTGTTTTTCATGTGATGATATTGCCATGCTTCCTTTACATGATTTGTGCAATTCATCTACTATGCCATGCCACGATCACATTGTTCCAAATATGCATTGTTTTGGATGTTGTCAATATTCTCCGTGTGATGTTTCCATTAATGCTCATGAGGAGACCCCCATAGTTTCCTCATACATATTAGGAGATTTTGATGCATTCCATACTTTGCATGATTCTCATAATTGCTTGCACCATATGCATTCCATGAATAACAATGCTCTACATATATATCATGATGCATTGCCCAATTTGAGTCTCCATTATGCTATACATAACCAAAAAAACCTATCATGATGGATGACATGTTTCTATATCACGCATCTCATTTGTTTGAGCATTGGATATTTTGTGCTAACCAACACAAGCACGTGCACATCATGATGGATGATGTGTACATCTACCACGCACACACAATTTTCCCTTTGTCTTTGTTTTGTGTAGGTACTCATGTATACTCGTCAACCTCTCAATCCCAAGAGTTGACGAAACGAGCTCTTGAGAGCAAAGATGACTTGGGATCCCGTGAACTATCCTTACCATCGTCCCTTTCGCGCAACGACTACGCGCATCTCTCTCACTTGGCTCTCACACGGCTATGGGCTATATACCGCTCTCTTGCTCGTTTTACCGTGTTCACTTTGCATGTTATGCTTGCTTCTATTCCTTTGCCATGCAATTGTTACCCTTGCTTGCATCTACCCATGATTCACAATTATGTTACTCCTATGTGTATTTGCATGCTTGGTGGAGATCCTTGTTGCTATTGCCATGTTTATCATGTGCCTCATGCTATTGATGCTATTTTGCTCATATCCTCCTTTCATGCTTGTGATATGTCTTGTGCATTATTCATGCCCACCATTTGCACACATGACATACTTGACATGATTCTTTCTAGTACGTTGCATCTTCGCAATACTAGCTTGCTTGCCTTGATTCACATGATTGCTTGCTTTGTCGCATCACCCATGTTCCATTCTTCCTTGCTTTCTTGGGTTGATGACGTATATGTTCATGCCTCTCACATGATATATTTTGTTCATTGTCGCTTGCCTCCAATTGTTGCATCTATGCTTATTGATCGTGGAGACTTGGACACTTTACTTGTGATGCATGCTTCCTTGATTGAGCCTATTGTATTTGGTTGTCCTCGCATCATCATATGCCTCCATACTATGAAATGCTCCCTTGTACTTTCTTATGATGAGCATGATGCATCCACTTGTTGGGTATTTTACCACACGAATGATAGGTTTTGCATCTCTGCTAACCTCATTTGTTTTTCCGAGTGTTTGTCATGTTCTTTCATGTTGAAGGATTCACAAGGCGATACCGTCATGACACAATTTGGTCATGTGAAGGCATACAAGATGTGCAACACCAACATTTGCGAGAATCTCCTAAAGGTGAACTCCTTCCCTTTGAGCCATCCTCAAATATGCATATTGGATGGGTCACTCTTTCATTGTTGTTTCCTTCTTCTTGTCTACATGTTACATCTATTGGATGGAGGACCGACATTGGAGATGGAACCCATGAACCTTCAAGTTGAGGAGCGCTCGGACTTATTGGATGCACCTTCGAACCTCCACTCATGCCACGACATCAAGCATTGGTATACCAACACCTCCATATTTGTTGATTGTGTTCACACATGTCATGTTCGATGGACATATCATACACATGACAAATTTGCATCTTATGCATGGATTGACTCACATCATGATTGCCTTGTTGCATCTTGTATTCCCATGCCATCCATGATATATGAGCTTCTGCATTTCATTAGCAAATTTGTTGTGATATACCTTGATGGCATATTCATACATCATGATCTTATTGCCTACCATCAATTGCATGATCACATCACATTGAGCATCCATTACCATATTCATGCTATTGATAAACCGTCTCACTATGACATCATTTTGCACCGTGGTTGCATTGATCACATTCACAATACATTTGTGTGCACAATGAATGCTTTTGCTCCCATGAATGCTTTGCATACCATTCCATATCTTTTGGATAAGCTTCATGCACCTTGTCATGATCAATCTTGTCACACAGACTCTTTCTTATTTCATGGACACTTTGTGTGCGCTAACCATTGTATTTCCGAGTGTCGTTTGTGTTCGCTCCTTTTGCATGTATACCACTCCGGCGACACCTTGGAGTACTTGGATTGTGCAATGTCTTCAACTTTGTCCTACTACAAGTCCGTCAACGACAACTGTTTCCATGGTGATGAGGATTTTGATCCGAGGTCGGATCTTTCCCAAGGGAGGGGAGATGATGCAGAGCATCCGATGATCATCCCCATGTACACTCGAGCTTACGCCATTGGACCTGATGTACACCCGAGGAGACCATGGAGAGCCCAAGGACCAAGGCCAAGCGTGCGCGGAAGCAAAGGAAGGAGAAGGAAGAAGAGACAGCTGCTACAGGCCCCGGACATCCGGCCCCAGCCCGGACATCCGGACCAGCCCGGACATCCGGCCCGACCCCCAGAAATCTGGCGCCCATCACAGAAGGCACCCGAAGCTGAGCCCCGTTAGCTCGGACATCCGGCCCCATGCCCCGGACATCCGGCTCCTCCCGAAGCCCCGGAAATCCGGCCTCTTCGCCCGGACATCCGGCCCCGCCTATCCAGAGAGCACAGAACGCATCCACGCTAGCCCGGACATCCGGCCACCCCTGCCCGGACATCCGGCCCGTCTTGAAGCCCCGGACATCCGGCCCGTCGCCCGGACATCCGGCCCCTCCTGCCTACGCGCAGTGTATCCGGGCCGAAAGCCCATGTACCCCTTCGCCCCAACTTACACTAGCACTATATATAGACCCCCACCTCCTCCTAGTTAGGGTCAGCAAAGGATTAGCTCATATTTTTTGTGAGAGCTTTGCTCATCCACTTGGTTACCTTATCCTTGGAGATTCGAGCCTCCACCGGCGAAGATCTCCCAAGCGGATTCAAGACCCCTCTTTAGGGAAGAACATCAAGACCTCCTCACGGAGAAGAACCGGTTACCATGTATCGTCCGTTGTTGACTTTGGATCGTGTATCCCCCTTTGTGTTCTTGGATCTAGCACATGTGTAATCGAATCTTGTTGGTTTGAGTGATTCTCTTGTGTTTCCCCTCGTTTTCTCTCTCGTGTTCTTCGTGTTCATCGTTGGGATCCACTCCTTTCGTGAAAGATCGGCCATCTAGGGTTCCACCCTACATCACATACTCAACTATCATATAGTCTTTCACAATTGCTAACACTCACATGATACTTATGGGTATGGAGTTTTAATCAGACACAGAGAAAGATCTGGGCTTATAGTTTCGCCTCCCAATGTTTTACCTCAAGGGTAATGTCAACAATAATAGTTCATGAAAACTCACATCCAATTAGCCATATATACCAGGATCTTTCCAACATGTTGTGCTTGCCAAAAGATCAAATGTAAAAAAAGGAGGGTGAAGATCACCATGACTCTTGTGCAAGGTAGGAGATAAAAGTAAAAGATAGGCCCTTCGCAGAGGGAAGCAGAGGTTGTCATGCGCTTTTATGGTTGGATGCACAAAATCTTAATGCGAAAGAACGTCACTTTATATTGCCACTTGTGATATGGACCTTTATTATGCAGTCCGTCGCTTTTATTTCTTCCATATCACACGGTCGTATAAAGCTTATTTTCTCCCACACTAATAAGTCATACATATTTAGAGAGCAATTTTTATTGCTTGCACCAATGACAACTTACTTGGAGGATCTTACTCAATCCATAGGTAGGTATGGTGGACTCTCATGGCAAAACTGGTTTAAGGGTGTTTGGAAGCACAAGTAATATCTCTACTTGGTGAAAATAATTTGGCTAGCATGAGGGGGAAAGGCAAGCTCAATCATGTTGGATGATCCATGACAATATAATTTATCTCAGATGTAAGGAAACATAACCCATTACGTTGTCTTCCTTGTCCAACGTCAACTCTTTAGCATGTCATATTTTAATGAGTGCTCACAATCATAAAAGATGTCCAAGATAGTATATTTATATGTGAAGACCTCTCTTTGTTTATTACTTCTTATTAATTGCAACGATGACCAAAACTATGTTTGTCAACTCTCAACAACTTTTAATCATCATACTCTTTATATGTGAGCTCATTACTCTCCATAAGATCCATATGATCTCTTTTATTTCTTTTTATTCTTTCTCTTTTATTTTATTCACTCAAGATCATGGCAAAATAATCAAGCCCTTGACTCAACACTAATCTTTATTATATATAGCTCACGGACTCGATTACATAGAAGGATCATAAAGCAAAACTCATAACTAGATCATACTAAAACTTTATGCTACTAGATCAAGATATTACCAAAAGGATCGAACTAAGAGAAAAGGTAAAGAAAGAAATGATGGTGATACGATACCGGGGCACTCCCCCAAGCTTAGCAGTTGCCAAGGGGAGTGCTCATACCCATGTGAGTATATCCCCTTTTTCGGGGATGGTGATGTGATATTCTAGGCGATGATGCCCCTGAGGATACGATTCTCCTCCTCGAGCTTATTGACTTGCTGCTTGAGGTCCATTATTTCCTTTCGAAGTTTTCTTGTAATAGCCAAAGCTCCCTGCACCCAAGGGTGTTGCATAGCTGCAGGAGAACAAGTGGCACTCTTTTTCATATTCTCATAAGAAAGAAATCTAACGTTGGAAGGGATAACCAAGTTTGGGATAGCCGAGCTCTGCAGTTCCCCCATTGTGAATCCAGCTCGAAAGCGAGAAGTGACTTCTTGATCCTCCTCCATGGCATCTATCCTCTTCAAATCAGCCTCCATCTCTTCCTCCGTTGTTGGCCCAAAGTGGTCAACATTGTTGTTTGTCATTGATCTCGGTGCCGGATGAGACACCCGGCTCTCCCCGACTAAGTCTTGCAAAGACATCTTGCTCTAATTTGCAGCAACAACAGCTCGAAACACAAACAGAAGATAATTGCGTGATACGGGAGTCAAAACCTCCGGGAGATTATATAAGGAATTTTTACCGACCAAAATATGTAACGTGCAAGAAAACGGAGTCCGGAGAGCACACGAGGTGCCCACAAGGTAGGGGGCACGCCCAGGGGGGTAGGGCGCGCCCTCCACCCTCGTGGAGCCCTCGTGTCCTTCCCGAACTGCTTCTTATTTTTCTATTTTTCTTAATATTCCAAAACGGAAGAAAATTGCCATTAGAACTATTTTGGAGTCGGTTTACTTACCGTACCACATACCTATTCCTTTTTGGAGTCTGAAACGTTTCGGAAAGTGTCCCTTATGTATTCCTCCGGGGTTACAGTTTCAATAACATTGGTTTCAACATTTATAAGATTACCTGAGATACAATGTTTAATTCTTTGACCGTTCACCACCTTCGGATTTGTGCCTTCGAAGTTGTTGATTTTTATGGCACCGGAACGATAGACCTCCTCGATAACGTAAGGACCTTCCCATTTAGAGAGAAGTTTTCCTGCAAAAAATCTTAAACGAGAGTTGTATAGCAATACACAATCACCTACATTAAACTCACGCTTTTGTATTCTTTTGTCATGCCATCTTTTAACTTTTTCTTTAAGTAATTTGGCATTCTCATAGGCTTGGATTCTCCATTCATCAAGTGATCTAATGTCAAATAACCTTTTCTCACCAGCAAGTTTGAAATCATAATTGAGCTCTTTAATAGCCCAATATGCCTTATGTTCTAGTTTGAGAGGTAAGTGCCATGCTTTTCCATAAACCATTTTATACGGAGACATACCCATAGGGTTTTTATATGCAGTTCTATAGGCCCATAATGCATCATCAAGTTTCTTGGACCAATTCTTTCTAGATCTATTAACAGTCTTTTGCAAAATTAATTTGAGCTCTCTATTGCTCAATTCTACTTGACCACTAGACTATGGGTGATAAGGGGATGCAATTCTATGATTAACATCATATTTAGCAAGCATTTTACGGAAAGCGCCATGAATAAAATGTGAACCACCATCAGTCATTAAATATCTAGGGACTCCAAACCTTGGAAAAATAACTTCTTTAAGCATCTTAATAGAGGTGTTATGATCAACACTATTAGTTGGAATAGCTTCTACCCACTTAGTAACGTAATCAACAGCAACTAAAATATGTGTGTATCCATTGGAGGCAGGAAAAGGTCCCATATAATCAAAGCCCCAAACATCAAATGGTTCAATAACAAGTGAATAATTCATAGGCATTTCTTGACGTCTACTAATATTACCAATTCTTTGACATTCATCACAATATAAAACAAAATTACGGGCATCCTTGAAGAGAGTAGGCCAATAAAAACCGGATTGCAATACCTTGTGTGCAGTTCTATCTCCAGCATGGTGTCCTCCATAAGCCTCAGAGTGACACTTGCGTAGGATCTGTTCCTGTTCATGCTCAGGTACACAACGTCTAATAACACCATCTACTCCTTCTTTATAAAGATGTGGATCATCCCAGAATTAATGTCTTAAATCATAGAAAAACTTTTTCTTTTACTGGTATGGGAAACTAGGTGGTACAAATTTAGCAACAATGTAATTAGCATAATCAGCATACCATGGAGCAGTGTGAGAAGCATTTATGACATTTAATTGTTCATCAGGAAAACTATCATCAATAGGTAGTGGGTCATCAAGAACATTCTCTAGCCTAGACAAGTTGTCTGCAACGGGGTTCTCAGCTCCCTTTCTATCAATAATATGCAAATCAAATTCTTGTAGCAAGAGAACCCATCTAATAAGTCTAGGTTTAGCATATTTCTTTTCCATAAGATATTTAATAGCAGCATGATCCGTGTGAATAGTTACTTTAGAATCAACAATATAAGGTCTGAACTTATCACAAGCAAATACAACTGCTAAGAATTCTTTTTCAGTAGTGGCATAATTTCTTTGAGCATTGTCTAGAGTTTTACTAGCATATTGAATAACATTCTTATCAACTCTGTGCCCTAGAACAGCACCGGCAGCATAATCACTAGCATCACACATAATTTCAAAAGGTAAATTCCAATCAGGTGGCTGAACAATAGGTGTAGAGATTAATGCTTTCTTAAGTATTTCAAAGGCTTCTACACAATCATCATCAAAAACAAATGGTATATCTTTTTGTAATAAATTATTCAAAGGCCGAGAAATTTTTGAGAAGTCCTTAATGAACCTCCTATAAAAACCGGCGTGACCAAGGAAACTTCTTATACCTTTGATGTCCTTGGGACATGGCATCTTTTTCAATAGCATCAACCTTAGCTTTATCAACTTCAATGCCTCTTTCAGAAATTTTGTGCCCCAAGACAATACCTTCATTAACCATAAAGTGGCATTTCTCCCAATTCAAGACAAGGTTAGTTTCTTCACATCTCTGCAAAACTCGATCAAGGTTGCTTAAGCAATCATCAAAAGAGGATCCATAAACGGAGAAATCATCCATGAATACCTCACATATCTTTTCAAAAAAATCAGAAAATATAGCCATCATGCATCTTTGAAAGGTAGCAGGTGCATTACATAAACCAAAAGGCATATGTCTATAAGCAAAGGTAGCGAAAGGGCAAGTAAAAGTGGTCTTAGATTGATCATCAGCTGATACGGGTATTTGAGAGAAACCAGAATAACCATCTAGAAAGCAAAAATGTGTGTGTTTGGATAATCTTTCTAGCATTTGATCAATAAAAGATAAGGGGTAATGATCTTTTTTAGTAACCTTATTTAATTTGCGGAAATCAGTTACCATCCTATAACCTGTAATAACTATCATTAGGAACGACAGTAATACCTCCCTTTTTAGGGACAGAATGGACAGGGCTTACCCACTGACTATCAGCAACGGGATAATTTATACCTGCCTCAAGGAGCTTTAGTATTTCCTTTCTTACCACTTCTTTCATCTTAGGATTCAGCCATCGTTGGTGATCACGAACTGGTTTCGCATCTTTCTCCAAATTTATTTTGTGTTGACATAGTGTGGGACTAATGCCTTTAAGATCATCGGGAGTATATACAATAGCAGCATGGTGCTTCTTCAGAGTTTTCAATAATCTCTCTTCTTCATGCTCTGAAAGGTTAGCACTAATAATAACAGGATATATCTTTTTCTCATCAAGATAAGCATATTTAAGAGTATCAGGTAACGGTTTGAGCTCAAACACGGGATCACCCTTGGGTGGAGGAGGATCCCCTAGGATTTCGATAGGCAAATTGTGTTTCAGGATGGTTTCCTGTTTAAAGAATACTTCATCTATTTCCCTTCTTTCATTCATAAACATGTCATTTTCATGGTCTAGCAAATATTGTTCTAAAGGATCACTAGGAGGCAGGGCAATAGAAGCAAGACCAATAATTTCATCTTTACTAGGCAATTCCTCTTCACGGTGTTGTCTACGAAATTTAGAGAAATTAAATTCATGAGACATATCACCTAAACCAATAGTAACAACATCCTTTTCGCAATCTATCTTAGCATTAACTGTGTTCAAGAAGGGTCTACCAAATATAATGGGACAAAAGCTATCTTGTGGGGAACCAAGAACAAGAAAATCAGCAGGATATTTAGTTTTCCCACACAAGACTTCAACATCTCTAACAATTTCCATTGGTGAAATAGTATCTCTATTGGCAAGTTTAACTGTGACATCAATATCTTCTAACTCAGCAGGTGCAATATCATGCATAATTTCTTTGTATAAGTCAACAGGTATAACACTAGCACTGGCACCCATATCACATAAGCCATGATAACAATGATCTCCTATTTTAACAGAAATAACAGGCATGCCTACCACAGGTCTATGTTTATCTTTAGCACAAGGTTTAGCAATTCTAGCAGTCTCATCACAAAAATGAATAACATGCCCATCAATATTATCAGACAAGATATCTTTAACAATAGCAATATTAGGTTCGGTTTTAACTTGCTCAGGATGTGTATAAGTTCTAATATTGCTTTTAAGAACCATAGTTGAAGCTTTAGCATGATCTTTTATCCTAACAGGAAAAGGTGGTTTCTCAACATAAGCAGTAGGAACAATAGGATCATTATAAGTGACAGTCTTTTCTTCAACTTTAATAGGTGCAGCTACTTTTACTTCTATGGGAGGATGATATTTAAACCACTTCTCCCTAGGGAGATCAACATGAGTAGCAAAAGATTCACAGAAATAAGCTACTATTTCAGAGTCAAGCCCATATTTAGTGCTAAATTTACGGAAAACATCGGTATCCATAAAAGATTTAACACAATCAAACTTAGGTGTCATACCTGACTTCTTATCTTCGTCGAGGTCCCAATCTTCAGAGTTGCGTTTAATTCTTTCCACTAAATCCCATTTGAATTCAATAGTCTTCATCATAAAAGAGCCAGCACAAGAAGTATCGAGCATGGTGCAGTAGTTATCAGAAAGCCGAGTATAAAATTTTTGAATAATCATTTCTCTTGAGAGCTCATGATTGGGGCATGAATATAACATTGACTTAAGCCTCCCCCAAGCTTGAGCGATGCTTTATCCTTCCCGAGGCCAAAAATTATATATATACTTACGATCACGATGAACAAGATGCATAGGATAAAACTTCTGATGAAATTCCAATTTCAATCGTTTGTAGTTCCATGATCCCATATCATCACGTAGCCTATACCATGTCAATGTGTCTCCCTCCAATGATAAAGGGAAGACCTTCTTATTGATAACATCATCGGGCATACCTGCAAGCTTAAATAATCCACAAACTTCATCCACATATATTAGGTGCTCATCGGGATGTAATGTTCCATCTCCTGCAAAAGGTTTAGCTAGCAGTTTTTCTATCATACCCGAAGGAATATCAAAGTAGACATTTTCATTTTCAGTAGGTTCAGTAGGTTGAGGAGCAACTCTTTGCTCTACTGGTCGGGGTGAAGATACCCCGAACAAGCCCCTCAGAGGATTACTTTCCATAGTAACAAGTGACAGTAAATTTCAGCACACTATATAAATTTTTCCTTACCAAATTACACCTACCAAAGGCGCTTCACTCCCTGGCAACGGCGCCAGAAAAGAGTCTTGATGACCCACAAGTATAGGGGATATATCGTAGTCCTTTTGATAAGTAAGAGTGTCGAACCCAATGAGGAGCAGAAGGAAATGATAAGCGGTTTTCAGCAAGGTATTCTCTGCAAGCACTGAAATTATAGGTAACAGATAGTTTTGTGATAAGATAATTTGTAATGAGAAACAAGTAACATGAGTAAATAAAGTGCAGCAAGGTGGCCCAATCCTTTTTGTAGCAAAGGACAAGCCTGGACAAATTCTTATATAGAGAAAAGCGCTCCCGAGGACACATGGGAATTATCGTCAAGCAAGGTTTCATCACGATCATATGATTCGCGTTCGGTACTTTGATAATTTGGTATGTGGGTGGACCGGTGCTTGTGTGCTTGATAACCCACAAGTATAGGGGATAACAACAGTTTTCGAGGGTAAAGTATTCAACCCAAATTTGTTGATTAGACATAAGGGGAGCCAAAGAATATTCTCAAGTATTAGCAGTTGAGTTGTCAATTCAACCACACCTGGAAAGTTAATATCTGCAGCAAAGTATTTAGTAGCAAAGTAATATGATAGTAGTGGAAACGGTAGCACAAGGTAATAGTAGTAAAAGTAATGTTTTTGGTATTTTGTAGTGATGATAGCAATAGCAACGGAAAAGTAAATAAGCAAAGAACAATATATGGAAAGCTCGTAGGCAATGGATCGGTGATGGAGAATTATGTTGGATGCGGTTCATCATGTAACAGTCATAACCTATGGTGACACAGAACTAGCTCCAGTTCATTAATGTAATGTAGGCATGTATTCCAAATATAGTTGTACGTGCTTATGGAAAAGAACTTGCATGACATCTTTTGTCCTACCCTCCCGTGGCAGCGGGGTCCTTACGGAAACTAAGGGATATTAAGGCCTCCTTTTAATAGAGTACCGGAACAAAGCATTAACACATAGTGAATACATGAACTCCTCAAACTACGGTCATCACCGGTAAGTATCCCGATTATTATCACTTCGGGGTTAATGGATCATAACACATAATAGGTCATAATAGACTTGCAAGATAGGATCAAGAACTCTCATATGTTGATGAAAACATAATAGGTTTAGGTCTGAAATCATGGCACTCGGGCCCTAGTGACAAGCATTAAGCATAGCAAAGTCATAGCAACATCAATCTCAGAACATAGTGGATACTAGGGATCAAACCCTAACAAAACTAACTCGATTACATGATAGATCCCATCCAACCCATCACCGTCCAGCAAGCCTACGATGGAATTACTCACGCACGGCGGTGAGCATCATGAAATTGGTGATGGAGGATGGTTGATGATGACGATGGCGACGGATTCCCCTCTCCGGAGCCCCGAACGGACTCCAGATCAGCCCTCTCGAGAGGTTTTAGGACTTGGCGGCGGCTCCGTATCGTAAAATGCAATGAATTCTTCTCCCTGGTTTTTTCTCCCCGAAACACAATATATAGAGTTGGAGTTGGAGTCGAGAGGCACCAGGGGGCCCACGAGGTAGGGGCGCGCCTGGGCGCGCCCCCCACCGTCGTGGATAGGTGGTGGCCCCCCTGGCCTTCATCTTTTGCAGGTATTTTTTATATTTTCCAAAAAGTTGCTCCCTGAAGTTTCAGGTCATTCCGAGAACGTTTGTTTCTGCACATAAATAACACCATGGTAATTCTGCTGAAAACAGCGTCAGTCCGGGTTAGTTCCATTCAAATCATGCAAGTTAGAGTCCAAAACAAGGGCAAAAGTGTTTGGAAAAGTAGATACAACGGAGACGTATCAACTCCCCCAAGCTTAAACCTTTGCTTGTCCTCAAGCAATTCAGTTGACAAACTGAAAGTGATAAAGAAAAACATTTACAAACTCTGTTTGCTCTTGTTGTTGTAAATATGTAAAGCCAGCATTCAAGTTTTCAGCAAAGATTATAACTAACCACATTCACAATAATGCTTAGGTCTCAAGTTTACTCATATCAATAACATAATCAACTAGCGAGCAATAATAATAAATCTCGGATGACAACACTTTCTCAAAACAATCATAATATAATATAACAAGGTGGTATCTCGCTAGCCCTTTCTGAGACCGCAAAACATAAATGCAGAGCACCTTTAAAGACCAAGGACTGACTAGACATTGTAATTCATGGTAAAAGAGATCCAGTCAAGTCATACTCAATGTAAACTAACAATAATGAATGCAAATGACAGCGGTGCTCTCCAACTGGTGCTTTTTAATAAGAGGATGATGACTCGGCATAAAAGTAAATAGATAGGCCCTTCGCGGAGGGAAGCAGGGATTTGTAGAGGTGCCAGAGCTCGGTTTTGAAATAGAGGTGAATAATATTTTGAGCGGTATACTTTCATTGTCAACATAACAACCAAGAGATGGCAATATCTTCCATGCTACACTCATTATAGGCGGTTCCCAAATAGAATGGTAAAGTTTATACTCCCCCTTCCACCAACAAGCATCAATCTATGGCTTGCTCAAAACAACGAGTGCCTCCAACTAACAAGAGTCCCAGGGGGAGTTTTGTTTGCAATTATTTTGATTTAGTTTGCATAAAGCATGGGACTGGGCATCCCGGTGACCAGCCATTTATCTCGTGAGTGAGGAGCGGAGTCCACTCCTCTTGAGAATAACCCGCCTAACATGGAAGATACAGACAGCCCTAGTTGATACATGAGCTATTTGAGCATACAAAACAGGATAATTATTTGAAGGTTTAGAGTTTGGCACATACAAATTTACTTGGAACGGCAGGTAGATACCGTATATAGGTAGGTATGGTGGACTCATATGGAATAACTTTGGGGTTTATGGAGTTGGATGCACAAGCAGTATTCCCGCTTAGTACAGGTGAAGGCTAGCAAAAGACTGGGAAGCGACCAGCTAGAGAGCGACAACAATCATGAACATGCATTAAAATTAATCAACACCGAATGTAAGCATGAGTAAGATATAATCCACCATGAACATAAATATCATGAAGGCTATGTTGATTTTGTTTCAACTACATGCGTGAACATGTGCCAAGTCAAGTCACTTAAATCCTTCAGAGGAGGATACCACCCTATCATACCACATCACAACCATTTTAATAGCATGTTGGCACGCAAGGTAAACCATTATAACTCATAGCTAATCAAGCATGGCACAAGAAACTATGATCTCTAGTTGTCATTGCAAACATGTTTATTCATAATAGGCTGAATCGGGAACGATGAACTAATCATATTTACAAAAACAAGAGAGGTCGAGTTCATACCAGCCTTTCTCATCTCAATAAGTTCATCATATAATCATCATTATTCCCTTTCACTTGCACGACCGAACGATGTGGATAATAATAATAGTGCACGTGCATTGGACTAAGCTAGAATCTGCAAGTATTCAATAAACAGGAGAAGACAAGGCAATATGGGCTCTTTTGTCAGATCAACAATAATGCATATAAGAGCTACTTCAACAATTTAATTATGGTCTTCTCCTATCGACCCCCAAAGAAAAGAAAAGAAATAAAACTATTTACACGGGAGAGCTCCCAACAAGCAAAAGAAGAACAGGAAATCTTTTTGGGTTTTCTTTTTTTAATTACTACTACAAGCATGGAAAGTAAACTAATTAAAAGCTACAACTAATTTTTTTTGGTTTTCCTTAAGGTTTATCAAACACACAAGAAGAAAGCATAAAAAGGAAATAAACTGGCATGGATGATACAAATGAAAAAGTATGAGCACCGACATCTAGCAATGCGTGTGTGAACATGAATGTAAAGTCGGTTGGAAATACGTACTCCCCCAAGCTTAGGCTTTTGGCCTAAGTTGGTCTATGGCCACGGTTGGCCTGGCGGATATCCATAATAGTAGTTGGGGTCGTACTGCGATGAAGAAGAAGACTCTGATTGCCACTGGCTGGCAATCATCTCCGGATCCCACTAGTAATTAGACTGTCGTGAAGGATCAACTTGTGGTTCCGGCTCTGGCTCCATAGTTGGTGCAGGGTTCCGATAGGCTTGAATAGCCTTTAACGGAACAAGGTACTGACCTGCAGATAAATCAAACAAAGAAGGAGCAGGCAGGGTAATAGTCTCAGGATGATGTTTATCAAAGAACAATTTGTATTTAAGCTCTCCTTCCCTATTCTTAACAATAAAATCATGTGCCACCATACTTTTATAATCTAAATAAACACGCGGCAGCACCTTTTCTTCCTTTCATAATGCCTAATAGGTATGTTAAAATGCGCAGCTAGGCGTGCGGCATAGATGCCTCCAAAGATGGGGGCCCTTGGTACTGTTCAGACTTAGCCGTTTAGCAATAATGCCACCCATACTAACAGAGTTATCACCATATAAACCATGGAGCAAAATAATAATATCAGTGACACTAAGGTTTCCACAGTTCCCGCGACCAATTAAACAACGACTAGCAAATAATTCAAAATAGCGTAAAACAGAAAAATGTATGCTGGTGATTCGTGCATCGGAAACATTCCTTGTTTCCCCTACAGTGATAGTGTCAATAAATCCATCCACATCCTCACGATGTGGTTCCTCTGTTTTGCCCTCGAAAGGGACTAAACAGACCCGACAAAAATCATAAAGTGACATCTCCTTATGCTCATCATATAAATGAAACTCAACCGTAGGTGGTGAGCTCCTAGAATGGAAATGAAAGTTTTGCACAAAGATATTTGTGAGTAAGAGATACTGATCGTGTTGGTCGTGGAGGAAAGCGGTGAGGCCTGCATTCTTAGCCAATTCATAAAAATCTTCATAAATCCTGGCTGCTCTCAAGAAATCATCGGAAGGCCATTCACATGACCGAACCTCCGCGGTGCGAGGCAGATTATACTTAGGCTTCGGTGCCTTTTCCTTCGAGCTTCTGCTCGATGAGCCCCTCAAAAGTCTCTTCATCATTTTCTGAAAAATTCTAAAAATTTTAGTAACTTCAAAATAAAAGTAAACCAAACTCAATAATATTGATAGCAACTACTCCTATAAGTGCCTAGGGCCTATATCATGCATCAAAACTACTTTTGACCATATAAATTTGACATGCAAGCTCAAGAACAGGGTCACCTAAGCAGCAAAAATTTGCAATGAATAAAGCACTAGAACAAAAACTAATTGGACCAATGGAGGAGTCACATACCAAGGGACAATCTCCTCAAGCAGTTTTGTGAGAGGTGCTTTGAGCAAGGAGATCGAAAATGGCAGCAAGATGAGCTAGAACTCGTCCTTGAGCTGGATATTCGTGTTTGTGGGAGGAAGAAGAAGTGTGTGGGTGCAGGAATAAGTGGAGGAGGGCCACCGTGGGCCCACGAGGCAGGGGGCGCGCCCAGGGGGTAGGGCGCGCCCTCCACCCTCGTGGGCAGGTGGTTGACCCCCCCTGTTGTGTTCTCAGTGCCAAATATTCTCAAATATTTCAGAAAAAAAATATATTTAAATTTCAGGGCATTTGGAGAACTTTTATTTTCGGGGTATTTTTATATTGCATGGATAATCAGAAAATAGACAGAAAGTACTTATTTTTATTTTATTTATTATAAATAACAGAAAGTAAAAGGAGGATACAGAAGGTTGTGCCTTCTAGTTTCATCCATCTCATGATCATCAAAAGGAATCCACTAACAAGGTTGATCAAGTCTTGTTAACGAACTCATTCCGAATAACATGTAACCGGAGAAATTTTGAATAACACTATATTACCTCAACGGGGATATGCACATCCCCAATAACAAGAATATCATATTTCTTCTTGATAGTAGGTAGAGGAAATTCAAAACCTCCAAATATAATCGATGGACCTTTTCCAATAGAGTTGATACTATGAACTTGAGGTTGTTTCCTCGGAAAGTGTATCGTGTGCTCATTACCATTAACATGAAAGGTGACATTGCCTTTAGTGCAATCAGTAACAGCCCCTGCAGTATTCAAAAAGGGTCTTCCAAGAATAATAGACATACTATCGTACTCGGGAATATCAAGAATAACAAAGTCCGTTAAAATAGTAACGTTTGCAACTACAACAGGCACATCCTCACAAATGCTGACAGGTATAGCAGTTGATTTATCAGCCATTTGCAAAGATATTTCAGTAGGTGTCAACTTATTTAAATCAAGTCTACGATATAAAGAGAGAGGCATAACACTAACACCGGCTCCAAGATCACATAAAGCAGTTTTAACATAGTTTCTTTTAATGGAGCATGGTATAGTTGGTACACCGGGATCTCCAAGTTTCTTAGGTATTCCACCTTTAAAAGTATAATTAGCAAGCATGGTGAAAATTTCAGCTTCCGGTATCTTTCTTTTATTTGTAACAATATCTTTCATATACTTAGCATAAGGATTCATTTTGAGCATATCAGTTAATCGCATACGCAAAAAGATAGGTCTAATAATTTTAGCAAAGCGCTCAAAATCCTCATCATCCTTTTTCTTGGATGGTTTGGGAGGAAAAGGCATGGGTTTCTGAACCCATGATTCTCTTTCTTTACCGTGTTTCCTAGCAACAAAATCTTTCTTATCATAACGTTGATTCTTTGATTGTGGGTTATCAAGATCAACAGAAAGTTCAATTTCTATATCATTATCATTACTAGGTTGAGTATCATCATGAACATTATCATTAACATTATCACTAGTTTCAGGTTCATTACCAGATTGTTTCAGCATCAGAGATAGAAATATCATTTGGATTCTCAAGTGTTTCAGTAATAGGTTCACTAGAAGCATGCAAAGTCCTATCATTTTTCTTCCTTTTAGAAGGACTAGGTGCATCTATATTATTTCTCTGAGAATCTTGCTCAATTCTCTTAGGATGGCCTTCGGGATACAAAGGTTCCTGAGTCATTCTACCACCTCTAGTCATAACTCTAACAGCATTATCATTATCCTTAATATTCAATTCATTGAGCAAATCATTTTGAGCTTTAAGTACTTGTTCTACTTGAGTGGTAACCATAGAAGCATGTTTACTAATAAGTTTAAGTTCACCTTTGACATTAGCCATATAATCACCCAAGTGTTCAAGAATATTTGAATTGTATTTCAATTGTCTACCAAAATAAACATTAAAATCTTCTTGCTTAGCCATAAATTTATCAAACCCATCTAAGCATGGGCTGGCAAATTTAGTAAATGGGATTTCAGCTTTATCATATCTATAGAGAGAATTTACCATTACTACCTGTGTCGGGTTATCAAGACCATGAGTTTCTTCAATAGGTAAAGGATTAAGACCATATGTTTCTTCAACAGGCGGTAAATTAAGACCATGTATTTCTTCAATAGGAGGTAAATTCTTAACATCTTCAGCTTTAATGCCCTTTTCTTTCATAGATTTCTTTGCCTCTTGCATATCTCCAAGACTGAGAAATAGAATACCCCTCTTCTTCGGAGTTGGTTTAGGAATAGGCTCAGGAATTGGCTCCAGAGGTGTCCAATTGTTTTCATTTGTCAACATATTATTCAATAGAATTTCAACTTCATCCAGTGTTCTTTCCCTGAAAACAGAACCAGCACAACTATCCAGGTAATCTCTGGAGGCATCGGTTAGTCCATTATAAAAGATATCAAGTATTTCATTTTTCTTAAGAGGATGATCAGGCAAAGCATTAAGTAATTGGAGAAGCCTCCCCCAAGCTTGTGGGAGACTCTCTTCTTCAATTTGCACAAAATTATATGTATCCCTTAAAGCAGCTTGTTTCTTATGAGCAGGGAAATATTTAGCAGAGAAGTAATAAATCATATCCTGGGGACTACGCACACAACCAGGATCAAGAGAATTAAACAATATCTTAGCATCACCCTTTAATGAGAACGGAAATATTTGAAGGATATAAAAGTAGCGAGTTCTCTCATCTTTAGTGAACAAGGTGGCTATATCATTTAATTTAGTAAGATGTGCCACAACAGTTTCAGATTCATAGCCATGAAAAGGATCAGATTCAACCAAAGTAATTATATCAGGATCAACAGAGAATTCATAATCCTTATCAGTAACACAGATAGGTGAAGTAGCAAAGCAGGGTCAGGTTTCATTCTAGCATTTAGAGATTGCTTGTTCCATTTAGCTAATAACCTCTTAAGTTCGTATCTATCTTTGCAAGCTAAAATAGCTAAAGAAGCTTCTTGATCAAAAACATAACCCTCAGGAATAACAAGTGATTCTTCATCATCACTTTAATCAGTATTATCAGATTCAATATTTTCAATCTCTCTAGCCCTAGCAAGTTGTTCATCAAGAAATTCACCAAGTGGCACAGTAGTATCAAGCATAGAAGTAGTTTCATCATAAGTATCATGTATAGCAGAAGTAGCATCATCAATAACATGCGACATATCAGGACAAATAGCAGAAGCAGTTTTAGGTGTCGCAAGCTTACTCAGAATAGAAGGTGAATCAAGTGCAAAGCTAGATGGCAGTTCCTTACCTCCCCTCGTAGTTGAGGGATAAATCTTGGTTTTTGGATCTCTCAAATTCTTCATAATGGTAAGCAGATATAAATCCCAAGTGACTCAAAGAATAGAGCTATGCTCCCCGGCAATGGCGCCAGAAAATAGTCTTGATAACCCACAAGTATAGGGGATCGCAACAGTTTTCGAGGGTAAAGTATTCAACCCAAATTTGTTGATTCGACATAAGGGGAGCCAAAGAACATTCTCAAGTATTAGCAGCTGAGTTGTCAATTCAACCATACCTGGAAACTTAATATTTGCAGCAAAGTATTTAGTAGCAAAGTAATATGATAGTAGTGGTAAAGGTAGCACAAGGTAACAGTAGTAAAAGTAATGTTTTTGGTATTTTGTAGTGATGATAGCAATAGCAACGGAAAAGTAAATAAGCGAAGAACAATATATGGAAAGCTCATAGGCAATGGATCGGTGATGGAGAATTATGTCAAATGCGGTTCATCATGTAACAGTCATAACCTAGGGTGACACAGAACTAGCTCCAGTTCATCAATGTAATGTAGGCATGTATTCTGAATATAGTCATACGTGCTTATGGAAGAGAACTTGCATGACATCTTTTGTCCTACCCTCCCGTGGCAGCGGGGTCCTTACGGAAACTAAGGGATATTAAGGCCTCCTTTTAATAGAGTGTCGGAACAAAGCATTAACACATAGTGAATACATGAACTCCTCAAACTACGGTCATCACCGGTAAGTATCCCGATTATTGTCACTTCGGGGTTAACGGATCATAACACATAATAGGTGACTATAGACTTGCAAGATAGGATCAAGAACTCTCATATATTGATGAAAACATAATAGTTTCAGATCTGAAATCATGGCACTCGGGCCCTAATGACAAGCATTAAGCATAGCAAAGTCATAGCAACATCAATCTGAGAACATAGTGGATACTAGGGATCAAATCCTAACAAAACTAACTCGATACATGATAGATCCCATCCAACCCATCACCATCCAGCAAGCCTACAATGGAATTACTCATGCATGGCGGTGAGCATCGTGAAATTGGTGATGGAGGATGGTTGATGATGACGATGGCGACGGATTCCCCTCTCCGGAGCCCCGAACGGACTCCAGATCAGCCCTCCCAAGAGGTTTTAGGGCTTGGCGGCGGCTCCGTATCGTAAAACGCGATGAATTCTTCTCCCTGGTTTTTTCACCCCGAAACACAATATATAGAGTTGGAGTTGGAGTCGGAGAGGCACCAGGGGGCCCACGAGGTAGGGGGTGCGCCCTAGGGGGGCAGGCGCGCCCCCACCCTCGTGGACAGGTGGTGGGCCCCCTGGCCTTCATCTTTTGCAGGTATTTTTTAGATTTTCCAAAAAGTTACTCCGTGAAGTTTCAGGTCATTCTGAGAACGTTTGTTTCTGCACATAAATAACACCATGGTAATTCTGCTGAAAACAGCGTCAGTCCGGGTTAGTTCCATTCAAATCATGCAAGTTAGAGTCCAAAACAAGGGCAAAAGTGTTTGGAAAAGTAGATACGACGGAGACGTATCAGTGCTGTCCTTACTTGGAAAAGCATCCCACTTATGATTAACCTCTATTGCAAGCATCCGCAACTACAACAAAAGTATTAAGGTAAAACTAACCATAGCATGAAACATATGGATCCAAATCAACCCCTTACGAAGCAACGGATAAACTAGGGTTTAAGCTTCTGTCACTCTAGCAACCCATCATCTACTTATTACTTCCCAATGCCTTCCTCTAGGCCCAAATAATGGTGAAGTGTCATGTAGTCGACATTCACATAACACCACTAGAGGAGAGACAACATACATCTCAGCAAAATATCGAACGAATACCAAATTCACATGACTACTAATAGCAAGACTTCTCCCATGTCCTCAGGAACAAACGTAACTACTCACAAAGCATATTCATGTTCATAATCAGAGGGGTATTAATATGCATATAGGATCTGAACATATGATCTTCCACCAAATAAACCAACGAGCATCAACTACAAGGAGTAATTAACACTACAAGCAACCCACAGGTACCAATCCCAGACATAGAGACAAGAATTGGATACAAGAGATGAACTAGGGTTTGAGAGGAGATGGTGCTGGTGAAGATGTTGATGGAGATTGACCCCCTCCCGATGAGAGGATCGTTGGTGATGACGATGGCGATGATTTCCCCTTCCCGGAGGGAAGTTTCCCCATTAGAACAGCTCCACCAGAGCCCTACATTGGTTCCGCCAAGGTTCCGCCTCGTGGCGGCGGAGTCTCATCCTGAAAGCAGGCTTATGATTTTTTCCTCGTTGAAAGACTCCATATAGCAGAAGATGGGCATCGGAGGGCCACCAGGGGGCCCACGAGGCAGGGGCACGCCCAGGGGGGTAGGGCGCGCCCCCCACCCTCGTGGACAGGGTGTGGCCCCCCTCCGGAACTTCTTGCGCTCAGTATTTTTTATATATTCTAAAAATGACTTCCGTGAAGTTTTAGGACTTTTGGAGCTGTGCAGAATAGGTCTCTAATATTTGCTCCTTTTCCAGCCCAGAATCCCAGCTGACGGCATTCTCCCTCTTTATGTAAACCTTGTAAAATAAGAGAGAATAGGCATAAGTATTGTGACATAATGTGTAATAACAACCCATAATGCAATAAATATCAATATAAAAGCATGATGCAAAATGGACGTATCATGTGACAAATACTATTGGTTCAGATCGTGATACTAAATTTCATATCCACTTTTGGAGATTTTTATGGGCTAAGTTGGGGACTAAACTGCTTTTTAGTACTACTTGTCACCCCCAAATTGATGGACAAACTGAAGTAGTCAATAGAACATTGTCTACTATGCTTAGGGCTGTTTTGAAGAATAACAAGAAAATGTGGGAAGAATGCTTGCCTCATATTGAATTTGCTTATAATCGTTCATTGCATTCTACTACTAAGATGTGCCCTTTTGAAATTGTGTATGGTTTCCTACCTAGTGCACCTATTGATTTGTTGCCTCTTCCATCTTCGGAGAAGGTTAATTTTGATGCTAAAGAATGTGCTGAATTGATTTTAAAAATGCATGAGTTAACTAAGGAAAACATTGAGCGTATGAATGCTAAACATAAACTTGCTGGAGATAAGGGTAGAAAACATGTTGTGTTTGCACCTAGAGATCTTGTTTGGTTACATTTGCATAAGGATAGATTTCCTAATTTGCGCAAATCAAAGCTAATGCCACGTGCTAATGGTCCTTTTAAGGTGTTAGAGAAAATAAATGATAATGCATATAAACTTGAGCTGCCTGTAGATTTTGGGGTTAGTCCCACTTTTAACATTGCAGATTTGAAGCCTTATTTGGGTGAGGAAGATGAGCTTCCGTCGAGGACGACTTCATTTCAAGAAGGGGAGGATGATGAGGACATCAATACCATTGTTACACCCACAACCCCTGCTGCTATACATACTGGACCAATTTCTAGAGCTCGCGCATGCCAATTAAATTACTAGGTACTTTCGTTTCTTGGTAACGATTCTAATGTTCATGAGAATATGATGCTGCCTAAATTGGATACATTGATTTTGCTTACAAATGAAGGGCCTGGCTTGGACAAGAAAGATGAACCTTGGAGCAAGTTCAAGCATGGAGATGATGGCGTGCGCAAGGGGAACAAGAACGGAGTTACAAGTAATGATTCCAGGACTTTGAAGCCACCATAATGAGTGCATGAAGCCTTGGACGAAATATACAAGATGCCACTTCATAAATTTCGCCCAGAGGCTATTCTAGGTGTTGCGGCACCTTATTTTTGGGCCAGGCCCATGTAATTTCGAAATACTTGATTATAGGCTGTTTTTAGAGTCCGTATGTGTGGGGAAACAAGAGTTAGGGTTGGTTTCGGACCCCTCCTCCAAGGGCCACGAAATTCCCCCCTCTCTCCTCCATATATACATCCCTTAGGGCATCGTTTAGACTTCGGGTTTTGTTTAGATTAAAAGTTTGCCATAGCTGCAACTTCGCGTACTTCGTTTGTGTTCAATGACCAGACCAAGACGAACCCCACCTTGATCAATAAAGCTTTCATCTTATATTCGCAATATCCAGATTGCAATCTTAGTTTCTTGCTCGTTCTTTGTTTGCTTGCAGGAAATAGACCTTCATGGTCAGGTTGATAGTGCTCCGGCGTGGTCAATAACCTCTTGGAGTTGGTTTAGCAATTGCTAAGGCGCGACATCCTCTCACGTTCGTAGTCGGATCGTCAAAGTCAACTTCCACCAAAGCGATATCCATCATCTCATCAAAAGACGGGACACCTTTGCCTCTATCACCTTGTAATATGAAGCTTGTATTATTTGAATTTGTGTCTAGAGTTGTCTTGTGATATCTTCCCATGAGTCCCTGATCTTGATCGTACACATTTGCGTGTATGATTAGTGTACGATTGAATCGGGGGCATCACACTTGGTACATTCCTTGTCTCTTGGTCTTCTAAGAAAGAAAAGTTGGTATCATCATCCACCGCCGAAGCGGAATACATTGCCGCAGGATCATGTTGTGCTCAATTACTTTGGATGACCCAAACTCTCAAAGATTATGGGATACATGTGAGACATGTTCCATTGCTTTGTGACAATGAGCGTGCTATTAAGATTGCACACAATCCTGTGCAACATTCTCGAACTAAGCATATTGAAGTTCGTCACCATTTCATTCGTGATCATGTTGCTAAATAAGACATTAATCTTAAGCATGTTCGAACTGACAAGCAATTGGCAGATATCTTCACTAAACCACTTGATGAAAAGATATTTTGTCGCTTTGATGAGTGAGTTGAACATCATTGATGCCTCAAATTTGGAATAGAGATTCCATTTGGATACATGCAAGGCATGGGGCTATATGAGTAATCCTTGATATTTCTCTTATGATGATCATTTATATTGGATATACTTGCACCTTGTATGGTATGTAACCCTTGAAGGTACTTGGCTGAGCCTCATTCTATGAGATTGCAAATCACTCACATCATGGGCAATCATTACATTACCAAGTATCTATGCTTTGCTTGTTGAGATCAAGGAACAAGTCTACACTCGACATATCCTTTGACAAAATTTATATGATGAATTTCACTCTTACGACTTTGGATACATAAGAGTTATTCCTTGCAAGACTAACCCATGTAGGAAGATGAGCTTCAAATTTATAGGGATGCTCCCAACTCTTGATGGTCCACATGAACATTGAGCATCCACCACAAGTTCAACTACATGATCAAGTTCAACAACAAACCCAAGGTATGTTTTTCCATCTTAGGAAGCTTTACTCCAAGTCATGAGTTGAAGCAACTCATCAAGATGTGAATACATTAAGATGCTCAAATGGCAAATGGCAACCCCATTTTGAGCCTAACGATGAGTATGACCTATGATCAAGTGATCCCACTTGACTCCTAAGTCAACATACTAACATAGGTGACTATGTCACAGACCACCTCTAGATGAAGTTCTCTAGTGTTTCCTTTCATTAGTTACATTTCTTTTGATTTCTTCTTGCTAATGGATTTCTCTTTTAAACAAAAAAACTTCATCTAGATCCTTTTCTATTTTCTCTGATCTTTTCTGTTCTTCTAAGTCAAATTCATTATAAATTCTATCAAAATTCCTTGAAAATCTTTGTAAAATTTCAATTACAAGTGAGTTGAGTTGACAAATTTTTCCTTTGCGTTGGCTTGGTCACACTGATCCAAAGCCTATCGGCTAGACCGAAGCACAAGTTCTACTTGTACAAAGTTCATCGGTTCCACCAAAAGGAACTACTTCGGTCTCACCGATGTGCTCTGTCTGTGACTCTACCATCTCGGAGTCACCGATTGACACAAATCGGCGCCACCGATTTCACTGTTGAGAAAGCATTTTGCCATCTTATAGAGTTTACTCTTATCAGCTCCACTCGATTTTTCTTTCCCTCTACCTGCGTCTTAAGTTGCATTCTGATTTGTTGTGTCTCTCAAGGACCTTCCCAATGCGCGTGTGTGCCTTCCCGGCGGGGCCTGCGGGCCCGCCACCCTGGACGATGACGCTGCCCTGCCGCTTGCGGGGTGGAGCGGTGGAGCCTTGAATGGGATGGGCGCGACATGGTTGGTGACGAGATCTGCCGAGGAGGAGGGGGCATGGGATGGCATCCATGGTGACGGCCGACGACTGGAAGGCCTCCATGGCGACGGAGGGAAGCCGGGGAAGGTGCTCTGGATTTGGCGGAGGGAGGTGGTTGGTGGCGGAGGGAAAGGGAAGCGGGAACGGGAACGGCCACGCGGAAATGCCCCCCCCTCCCGCCAAATCTCGCAGCCGATAGGGATCAAGCTCGGGTTGGCCCCCCGCCCCGTGAATCTAAAGGTTGAGGGCGAAGTTTTTTCGTGCCCCGTATTTTTTTACAGTTCACGAGCCAATACGGTGTCTGACCGGCGTGCTTTTTTCGCACGAAACTGTAAACGGGCGGCTATTTTGCGGGTCAGCATTTTTAAGGGTCTGCTAGAGATGCTCTTAGGGCTGTTTGGTTGGTTACCTCAGCTCCATGCCTGGGAAAAATAGGTGCCAGGTCTACGCCTCAAAATTGAATAGAATTTGCCTGGCCAGACTGCCTGGGTTGGATGGTGTTTGGTTGCAGCCATCGGCCTGGACTAGTATTGTGATAGTTTCTGGTCGCTTTTGTCAGTACAAGTTCCTGGATTTGGATAGCCAAGCAACTTGCTTTCGGCCGCCAGGCGTCTGATCTGGTTTGCCTGGATTAGGCTAAGAGTGTGTTTGGTTGCCATCCTGGGGCAAAAGCGCCTGGCCTAGAGTGTCCCTGAAAGCTGCCTGCACCTTGTTTGGTTCATGACCCGGTGAATCGGCTCGTAGCCTGGCCTGGATCACGTACATAAGGGATTAGCTTGGCCAGCTATCCAGTCACACACTTAGGGGCTATTTGGTTGGTTACCTCGGCTCCATGCCTGGGAAAAGCAGATGTCTGGTCTATGCCTGAAAATTGAATGAAATTTGCTTGGCCAGGCTGCCTAGGCTAGATGGTGTTTGGTTGCAGCCCTTGGCCTGGACTAGTATTAAAGCAATGTGATAGTTTATGGTCGCTTTTATCGTATGGGTTGCTGGATTTTGATAGTCACGCGACTTGCTTTCGGCTGCCAGGCATCCGATCTGGTTTCCTGAGTCAGGCTAAGTGCGTGCGTGGGCTGGATGGTGTTTGGTCGCGCCCTCGGCCTAGACTAGTATTAAAGCAATGTGATAGTTTATGGTCGCTTATGTCAATACGGGTTGCTAGATTTGAATAGCCCGACAATTTGCTTTCGGCCATCATGCGTCCGATTTGGTTCGCCTGGGTCAGACTAAGTGCATGCCTGGATAGCTGGCGAGACTAATCCCTTCTATACGTGATACAGACCAGGCTACGAGCCGATTCACCAGGTCATGAACCAAACAAGGTGCGGGCAGCTTTTACGGACATGATAGCCAATACTTTTCCGGAAACCCTAAAATGCTCCGGCGATTAGGGTTTGGCGGACTTTGACGGCGCCCGTAGATCGACTCAGCGGGGCGCACCAGATTTCCGCTGGAGGATGGCGACACCCTCTGGAAGCGGCAGCGGGGCGGCGGCGGAGACGCTGTCACCGAGGACTGCTAGGGCGCGCCTGGAGGAGCAACTAGGAAAGCTTGACATCACGGAAGAAGAGACAACGCCTGTCGTGGTTCTAAGTCTGACAGTAGAATGGGGGTAGGAATGTAGAGGCAAGATCCTAGCTATGGAGGAGTTGTACACGCAAGTTTTACGAGTTCAGGCCCTTCTCAGAGGAAGTAATAGCCCTACGTCTCGGAGCCCGGAGGCGGTCGACTGGATTATGAGCGTGTGAGTTACATGGGGTGCGAACCCTTGTCCCAGAGGAGGGGGGTGGCTTATATAGAGTGCGCCAGGACCCCAGCTCCCCTCCGTTACATAGGATTCAATGTACATAAAGAGGAGGCGTTACAGGTAACGCCTGTATTGAAGTGATACAAATGATCATTAAATATATGAGTAAATACCCGACCATTCCTGCGTAGAGCGGCTTTAGGTCTTCTTATATGTCGAGTGGTTTCATGGTCGAGTGACCTGGATAAAGAGAGGTCTCCGAGTGAATGGTAGGTCGAGTGGACTCCACTCGACACCTTTGCTGGATCCCTTCCTCTGATTCTTGAACTTCTTTGTTCTTAGGACAAGGACCTTAGGTAGGACATATAGGTCAGGCCTATTACCCTACCCCAGGTTCGTGTCCTCATCATTAGCCCCCGAATGGATCGAGGTTTGAGTGAAAAAGAAGGAGGGAGTTAACCTTGCTTCTGCTCTGGCTTTGCCTTGTCTTCATCTCCCGGTGGAGGCCAGTTGTTAGAACTTCAGCTTCGTTTCAGTCGCCTTGATCGATTCAGAAATTGCCGACTGGCTTATTCAATGACATCCGTCGAGTGACATCTTTGACATGAAATCTTTGGCGTGATCGGTTGTAGAGGATCCCGGATTCCACGGGATTCAAAATTTTGGTGGAAGCGCGCCAGGCGGAGCACTCCGTGGTAAGTGGAGTAGATAAATAGGACGTTTCGATTTCCATGCCACCTTTTTCGCCATGTATCACGTGTGCGACTGTTGGGGGGATTTGACAGGATTGCTCGGCCCACGCGTCAGCCACTCGGAAGCAGGCCTTTAAAAGCGGCGAGGCCGAGGCATTTGCACTATGCGCGTCCATTTCCCTTCTTCTTCCCCTCGCATCTCCACTCCGTCCAGCCCAATCACTCTCGACGCCGCAGCTCCGCCGCTATGGGGAAGGACAAAACGGCGGCGCCAGAGCGTGCGAAGAAGGTGACGGGGGCGGCGAAGAACAAGATGAATCGGGGGTCTTCATCGCGCTCGGGGCTGTCGTCGGGTTGGATCCAAGGAGACTGGATCCGATCTTCGCTTCGGCAGGAGGACTTGGATGATATGGCTGAGTTAGGGCTGATCGTCCATAAGTCTGCGCGTCTGCCGAGGGGGGAAACGGAGCCGCAGCCGCGACCGGGTGAGTGTGTTCTGCTCGCCACCCATGTCGACCGCGGCTTCTCGCTTCCACCACACCCCTTCTTTCGAGGTTTCCTGAATTTCTTTGGTGCCCAACTCCACCATTTTACTCCCAATACCATCACATATCTTGTTGCATTCGTCTCCATGTGTGAGAATTTCCTGGGGTGCCGACCGCACTGGGGTCTCTTCAAGCACATTTTTACCATCCGATCCCAAACTTTGAAGAAAGCGAACTTGAACGATGAGAAGACCCATGTTATCCAGATGTGTGGGGGTCTGGGCATTCAGAAGAGGAAGAGGAGTTCTTTTTCCCCGATGACTCTTCCGGAGTCGGTCAGGGGCTGGCAGTCGACTTGGTTCTACTACCAGGATATCGCGACCCCAGGCCAGTCGGCCGGGCTCCCCCCTTTCTCTTTTGACTGCATTCAAACTCCATCTTCATTGAAAGTGACTGCTACGAAGAAGGCGGAGACAGGCATGCTAGTCGAGAAAGTAGTCCAACTGATCAACCAAGGTGTCACCGGTATGGACCTGCTCGAGGTGTTCCTTAGTCGACGGATCCAACCTCTCCAAGCTCGTGACCACTCCATGTGGATGTACTCCGGGGTTGGCGACACCGCTCGAGTTCATCCGGAGGAGGTGGAGGCCAAAACAGTGGCCGAGTGGTTGATGGGTATCACCGGAAACAAGGACAACCCCAAGGGTGCTAGGAGAGTCGACCCTTTCAGCAACAGCAACCTGCCAGACAAGGTCTGGTCATCATAACTGAGTTTTTGAACGTATTTTCCGACTGACTATTGATCCGACTGACTTATGATCGGTCCCTTGTTTTGCAGATCTACACGGAGATGTATTCAATGCCTAATGGTGAACAAGATCTGGAGTATGACCAAGAGGGCGAGGACAGTGCCGAGGAGAGTGGCCAGTGGGAGTTCCCTGTTGACGATGATGAAGACGAGAGCGATGAGTCGGACGATGAGGAAGTGGCCGACTCACCGCCTCATTTTGAACATCGATCGAAGCTGCGCCATGATCCCGCGAGCAAGCGTGGCAAAGCTGTGGTGTCGAATGCCCCATCTCACAAGTGCGCTCGATCCTTGACTCCAGAATTGACTGAGAAGGTCACCAAGCAGTCCAAAATTAATCTTTCGAAGGCCCGGAAGACCTTGCCTAGAATCAAGATGGATGTCCCTGTTGCCTCTGGGTAAACATTCTTCTCATATTTTCTTGTTCCGACCGATTTCCTGTTCCGACCGGTTTTTCTTGTTCTGACCGAGTGGATGATGAACCTGTATAGCCCGACCTCTGCTGCGACTGATATGGATGTTGACAAAACTCTAGCCGACGAGGAAGCTGACGACGCCGTCACCTCCAAAGCCAGTAAGTCTGCCCGATTCGAATTCATTAAGTCGACTGGATGGTTTGTCAGTTATCCTTATGGCTTTCTCTGTTTATTGCAGTTCCACGAGACGTTGTTGTGCTCCCGGACGATGAAGAAGAAGTACCGCTGAGAGGGAGGAGGAGGAAGGACAAGGAACTGGGCGGGAAGGCGCCTGAAGTCCAGTTTCTTCGGTCGACTGTGACGCCTGGGACGACGGTCGAGTGATCAACGGATCCGGCTCGAACCAACGTCACCTTCGCTGTTCCTTTGTCAACTGATTGCCCCTCAGGATCAGCTGCTCAGACTTCTGTTGCGCCGATACAACTCTCTGCCTCAGATCCGACGGCTGCTTCGATTGTTCTGCCTTCATCACTTTTTACTGCATATCAAACTCCGGACGATCCACCGGCTGCTGCCAAGGAAGCGCTTCTTCAGTTGAATCTTGTGATGGGGCAAATGAAAGTGCTGCATGAGGCTAGTCATATAGCCTTCAACGCTGGAGCTGCTCTGCAAGCCAATGTCCAGGTTAGTTGATTTTCCGATCGACCATATTTCTTGTCTGATCACCCACTGGGGTGTGGCTGTTTTGAAATTGCATGTCTCTTTGTGTCGATTCAAGCTGAATCTTTGCACTAGTGGGGGCATGCTGAGTGCACCCACTGGGTGTAGTCCCCGAGACCATAGTTGACTGCGGGCAGTCGACTGTGGTCTGAGAATAGGAACTTTTTTTGCAACTCGAACTGGGCAAGCCACGCCGAGTGGAACCAAAACTAGAGGGGGCACGCTGAGTGCACCCACTGGGTGTAGTCCTCGAGACCATAGTTGATTGCGGGCAGTCGACTGTGGTCTGAGAATATGAACCTCTCTTTTTTTTACAAAATCAGTGGGGGCACGCTAAGTGCACCCACTAGGTGTAGTCCCTGAGACTGCCATTGAATGTTTGATTCGGTGGTAGTCTTAGAGTAGCTATCATTGTGATGTCTTTTATCTCTATCGACTGATATGGCTTTAACTGCAGAAATCTTGTGATCTTGGGGCTCAGCTTTCTGCAATGAACAAACAGCAAATCAGCCTCAATCTTGATCTGGAATTGGCCAAGAAGAATATCAAGACCGCTCGTGACGAAGTAGCTGCCATGGGAGGTAACCAATCGCTAACTGTATATCCCACTGCTGGCACTTTTCTTTTCCATTTTTTGAACCGAGTGACTCCACTCGAGTAGATGTACGTAGTGAAAACCACCAACTCCAAGCCCGTCTGAATAATGTTGTTTCTTTAGAGAAAATGAAGCAGGCTTTGGAGAAGAAGGATCTGGATCTTGCCGCAGCACAGAAGGAGGCACGCGACAAAACAACACTTGCTGACAAGAAGCTTGCTTCAGTCGGCAAGTTAGAAGAAGAAAACTCCAAGCTAAAGACTGTTGTTTCTGACGCCAATCGGGAGGTCGAGCAACTGAAGAAGGACAAGGAGAAACTGACCGACGAGCTTGGGGGCCTCAAGGCCAAGAACGGCGAACTGGAGTCTTATCTGGGCCAGCTTGCTGCAAAGCTGGTTTTGAAACTTGAAGGTACTGATTAATCTGTCTTATTTCTGTCGACTGCCAAGTCTAATTATACCGTCGATTCACCATTCACTCGACTGTGCAGAATTTTGCCAAGACTTTGAAGCAGAAACTGGGCGGGTCGAGATGGGTCTTGATCCCATAAACTGCCCAGTCAAGGATGATGTTGCGATGAACGTGCTGCGGTTGGAATCTCGTATGGACAGTGCGGTTGCTTATCTTGCCCGCCTGAAAGCTGCGATGACTCGGGTTGATGCTGAACTCTGGCCTCAGGCGGAACTGTCTCAAGATCTTGAGTCCCTGATGACTCGACTGAATCAAATCCCCGAGCGCGTGCAAGAATGGAAGAAGTCATCCGCTCGCTGTGGTGCTGATGTCGCGTTGTCTCTGGTCCGAGTGCACTGCAAGGACGTCAAAGAAGACAAGCTGGCGGAACTCAAGGTTGCTAACACGAAGAGGCACACTTTCTAGTCTTTCATGGACACCTTCCTTGATGCCGCCACTCGCATTGCAGACAGCATTGACCTTGACAGTTTCTGCGACCCAGCCAGTCCTTCTCCTGATGTGTGACCGAAAAAACATTATGCCTCACATTATTTGCCTCGGAATGTCGAGTGATTATGTAACCGTTAAACTTCTTTGGGCTTGATGCTCGAATACTTTTGATCCGTCGTCCGGTACTTTAGGATTTATCCGAACTTGGTTTATTTCCGAATATGCTTGCGTTTGCCTTCGAGTGGACTTTGTTCTTCACTCGGAATAATCTTTGTGCTTGAGATGCAGCTCTGAGGTGATGACTCCAGTTGACCTTCACTTCATCGTCCTTGTGGATAGGGACGGAGCACGCATTGTACTTGTGGCGTAGCTCCGAAGGAGAAGGTTGCAGTCGACCTGCACCTCGTCGTCCTTGCGGATAGAGATGGAGCGCACATTGTACTTGTGGCGTAGCTCTGAAGGAGAAGGTTGCAGTCGACCTGCACCTCGTTGTTCTTGCGGATAGAGATGGAGCGCACATTGTACTTGTGGCGTAGCTCTGAAGGAGAAGGTTGCGGTCAACCTGCACCTCGTCATCCTTGCGGATAGGGATGTGTTTCGAACTTAGGCGAGTACTGGACTGCAGCTAAGCCCCCGAGTGGGAGGGTTGCCCTCCACTCGGTAGGATTTTTCAAACTTAGGCGAGTACTAGACTGCAGCTAAGCCCCCGAGTGGGAGGGTTGCTCTCCACTCGGTAGGATTTTTCAAACTTAGGCGAGTACTGGACTGCAGCTAAGCCCCCGAGTGGGAGGATCGCTCACCACTCGGTAGGATTTTACAAACTTAGGGGAGTACTGGACTGCAGCTAAGCCTCCGAGTGGGAGGATCGCTCACCACTCGGTAGGATTTTACAAACTTAGGTGAGTACTGGACTGCAACTAAGCCTCCGAGTGGGAGGATCGCTCACCACTCGGTAGGATTTTACAAACTTAGACGAGTACTGGACTGCAGCTAAGCCCCTGAGTGGGAGGATCACTCACCACTCAGTAGGATTTTACAAACTTAGGCGAGTACTGGACTGCAGCTAAGCCCCTAAGTGGGAGGATCGCTCACCACTCGGTAGGATTTTACAAACTTAGGCGAGTACTGGACTGCAGCTAAGCCTCCGAGTGGGAGGATCGCTCACCACTCGGTAGGATTTTACAAACTTAGGCGAGTACTGGACTGCAGCTAAGCCTTCGAGTGGGAGGATCGCTCACCACTCGGTAGGATTTTACAAACTTAGGCGAGTACTGGACTGCAGCTAAGCCCCCGAGTGGGAGGATAGCTCACCACTTGGTAGGTTTTACAAACTTAGGCGAGTACTGGACTGCAGCTAAGCCCCCGAGCGGGAGGGTTGCTCTCCACTCGGTAGGATTTCTTCAAACTTAGGTGAGTACCGGACTACAGCTAAGCCCCCGAGCGGGAGGGTTGCTCTCCACTCGGTAGGATTTCTTCAAACTTAGGTGAGTACTGGACTGCAGCTAAGCCCCCGAGTGGGAGGGTTGCTCTCCACTCGGTAGGATTTTTTCAAACTTAGGCGAGTACTGGACTGTAGCTAAGCCCCCGAGTGGGAGGCTGGCTCACCACTCGGTAGGATTTTACGAACTTAGGCGAGTACTGGACTACAGCTAAGCCCCCGAGTGGGAGGCTGTCTCGCCACTCGATAGGATTTTTTTCAAACTTAGGCGAGTACTAGACTGCAGCTAAGCCCCCGAGTGGGAGGCTGGCTCGCCACTCGGTAGGATTTTTTCAAACTTAGGCGAGTACTGGACTGCAGCTAAGCCCCTGAGTGGGAGGCTGGCTCACCACTCGGTAGGATTTTACAAACTTAGGCGAGTACTGGACTGCAGCTAAGCCCCCGAGTGGGAGGCTGGCTCACCACTCGGTAGGATTTTCTTTCGAACTTAGGCGAAACGGATTCGCGGCTAAGTCACCCACTGGGGGTTTTCAGACATAAACCAAAGCACCAACAATCGTGCCAGAGGACTGTAAAGCTCTTGTTTTTGATGAACATATTACAATGGTATTTCTTATTACATTTTATTCGAACAAATACTTAAGTATAAAAGGGGCGGAGTAGCTCCGCGTTCCAAGCCCGTGGCTCGTCTTTCTTGTGCTCGACACTGTAAAGGTGGTATGCTCCATTGTGGAGCACTCTGGTGACAATGAAGGGGCCTTCCCAAGCTGGGGTGAGCTTGTGTGGTTTCTGCTGATCCACTCGAAGAACCAAGTCTCCCTCTTGAAAGGCTCGACCCTCCACATGTCTAGCGTGGAATCGACACAAGTCTTGTTGATAAATGGTCGACCGGATCAAGGCCATCTCTCTTTCCTCCTCTAGGAGGTCGACTGCGTCTTGCCGAGCTTGTTCTGCTTCATCTTCAGAGAAGAGCTCAACTCGTGGAGCATTATGAAGCAACTCACTCGGTAGAATAGCTTCACCTCCATAGACCAAGAAGAATGGAGTTTGGCCAGTCGACCGATTAGGAGTTTCCCTCAATCCCCAGAGAACTGATGGAAGTTCATCAACCCAGGCGCCCGCTGCGTGCTTGAGATCTCGCATCAGTCGGGGTTTCAGTCCTTTGAGAATCAGGCCATTTGCTCTTTCTGCTTGTCCATTCGACTGGGGATGGGCGACTGAAGCATAGTCGACTCGTGTGCCTTGTGAGGCGCAGAAGGTTCTCAACTCATCAGAATTGAAGTTTGATCCGTTGTCAGTGATGATGCTGTGCCGAACCCCATATCTGAAAATCAACTCTCTGATGAAGCTGACAACAGTACTAGCTTCAAGATTCTTAATAGGCTTGGCTTCGATCCATTTGGTAAACTTGTCGACTGCTACAAGCACATGAGTGAAGCCGCTCCTACCAGTCCTTAGTGGACCAACCATGTCCAATCCCCAAATAGCAAAGGGCTAGACGAGTGGGATGGTCTTCAGGGCTGATGCAGGTTTGTGCGACATATTGGAGTAGAACTGGCAGCCTTCACACCTGTCGACTATATCTTTCGCCATTTCATTTGCTCGTGGCCAATAAAATCCAGCTCGGTATGCTTTAGCCACAATGGTCCGAGAGGACGCATGGTGACCACAGGTCCCCGAGTGGATGTCGTGGAGGATCACTCGGCCTTCTTCTGGTGTTATACATTTCTGGCTGACCCCAGCTGCACTTTCTCTGAATAGTTGACCCCTTATTACAGTAAAGGCCTTGGATCGACGGACGATCCGTCGAGCCTCTTCTTCGTCCTCTGGGAGTTCCTTCCTAAGGATGTACGCAATGTATGGCACCGTCCAGTCGGGAGTGATGACCAGAACCTCCATGATTAGGTCGACCACGGCTGGGATCTCGACTTCAGTCGGATCTGCGGTGCTCTTAGGCTGCGGGGGCTCTTCAGTGAAAGGATCTTCCTAAACTGATGGTGTGTGAATATGTTCCAAAAACACGTTGCTGGGAATGGCTTCTCTCTTGGAACCTATCTTTGCCAAATCATCGGCTGCTTGATTTTTCAGTCGGGGTATATGATGGAGCTCTAACCCCTCAAACTTCTTTTCCAACTTCCTCACCGCATTGCAGTAACCAGTCATAGCTGGGCTTCTAACATCCCATTCTTTCATCACTTGATTGACCACCAAATCTGAGTCGCCGTAGACCATGAGGCGACGGACGCCGAGTGAAATGGCCATACGTAACCCATATAAGAGTGCTTCATATTCTGCTTCGTTATTGGAGGAATCAAAGTGAATCTGGAGGACGTATCTGAGCTTGTCTCCTCGGGGGGATACCAGTACCACCCCAGCACCAGAACCATTCAGCATCTTGGAACCATCAAAGAACATGGTCCAATGCTCTAAGTGAACTTGAGTCAGCAATTGTTGTTGGATCCACTCGACGAGGAAATCTGCTATTGCTTGGGACTTGATAGCTTTCTTTGCCTCAAACTTGATATCTAAGGGAAGGAGTTCAATCGCCCATTTTGCCACTCGACCAGCTGCACAGAGTGATCAGAGAAATAGTGTGCAACCTTCTTCGTGGTCATGTAAATCCCATAAACAAGCTTCTGATAGTGTGGATATCTCCGCTTTGACGGAGTCAGAACTTCAGAAACATAATAAACCGGGCGCTGAACTTTATAGGCTTTCCCCTCTTCTTCCCGCTCGACCGTAAGTACTATACTGGTGACTTGTCCGGTGGCTGCTATATAAAGCAGTAAAGGTTCTTTGCTGATTGGAGCAGTAAGCATTGACTGGGTGGAAAGCAGGGCTTCTAGCTCTGCAAATGCTGCATCAGCTTTAGGAGTCCACTCGAACTTATCTGACTTCTTCATCAGTCGGTAGAGAGGCAGTGCCTTCTCGCTGAGTCGAGAAATGAATTGACTTAGGGCGGCCAAACAACCAGTAAGCTTCTGGACATCATGCACACGCACAGGGCGTTTCATCCAGAGTATGGCATCGACTTTCTTGGGGTTAGCGTCGATCCCTCGTTCGGAAACGAGAAAACCGAGTAATTTTCCTCCTGGAACTCCGAACATGCACTTCGATGGATTAAGCTTGATATCATACCTTCTGAGGTTGGCAAAGGTTTCAGCAAGGTCAGCCAGTAGGTCGGAACCTTTACGTGACTTGATCACAATGTCATCCATGTACACTTCCACATTTCGACTAATTTGAGTGAGTAAACACTTCTGAATCATCCGCATGAATGTGGCTCCAGCATTCTTCAGGCCGAATGGCATAGTGACATAACAGAAGCACCCGAATGGGGTGATGAAAGCTGTTTTAATCTCATCGGGTCCATATGGATGGATCTGATGATACCCGGAATAAGTGCCCAAAAACGACAAACGCTCACACCCCGCAGTTGAATCGACTATTTGATCGATGCGAGGGAGAGGAAAATGGTCCTTCGGGCAGGCCCGATTGATATGCTTGAAATCAATGCACATGCAAAGTGAGTCGTCCTTCTTAGGGACCATGACAACATTAGCTAACCACTCGGAGTGGTAAATATCTCGAATAAACTCAGCTGCCAGGAGCCGAGCCACTTCTTCACCGATTGCTTTTCTCTTCTGTACGGCGGACCGTCGGAGATGTTCTTTGACCGGTTTCACTTTTGGGTCGACTCGCAAATGATGCTCAGCCAGTCCCCTAGGAACACCTGGCATGTCAGAGGGTTTCCATGCGAAGATGTCCCAGTTCTCACGGAGGAACTGGGTGAGCGCTTCTTCCTATTTGGAATCGAGTGTTGTTGAAATGTGAGTCAGAGCAGCATTGGGATCAGTCGGGTGAATATGAATCGGTTTCGTTTCACCGAATGACTGAAATGTTGAATCCGTGGCAGGCTTCTTAGCTCGCAGCAAATCACTCGGATCTGCATTTTTCTGATATTCCTGCAATTCCACTACTGCCATCTGCGCATCGGCGATCTTCGAGCCCTTCTGGAAGCACTCTTCTGCCTTCTTTCTATTGCCAGTGATAGTGATCACACCCTTAGGACCAGGCATCTTCAATTTGAGGTACACATAGCATGGTCGAGCCATAAAACGTGCATAAGCTGGCCTACCCAGAATAGCATGATAAGCACTCTGGAAATCCACAACTTCAAATGTCAACTTTTCTTTGCGGTAATTCTTGGAATCACCGAAAACCACGTCAAGAGCAATCTGGCCGAGTGATGCAGCCTTCTTGCCTGAATGACTCCATGGAAACTCATATTGCTTTCACTGAGTCTGGACATCGGAATGCTCATTCCTTTCAACGTCTCCACATACAGTATATTCAGGCCACTGCCACCATCCATCAGAACCTTAGTCAATCGGGTGCCTTCGACCACTGGGTCGACCACCAACGCTTGCCTCCCAGGGGTGGCTATGTGCGCTGGGTGATCGGACTGGTCGAATGTAATGGCAGTCTGAGACCACTTCAAATAACTGGGTGTCACTGGGGCGACCATGTTTACTTCTCTGTTGATGACTTTCAGTCGACTCTTACTCTCAACATCAGCGAAAATCATCAGAGTGGAATTGACGTGGGGGTAACCATCATCGTCTTCCTCCTCATCCTCAACTTTGTCTGCTTCCTTCTCCTTTTCCTTGGGTTGTTTCTCCTGGAATTGCTGGATTAGGAGTCGACACTGTCAAGTGGTATGCTTTGGGTAAATGAAATTACCCTCCTCATCTTTCTTGGTGTGAATGTGGCATGGTAAATCCAGCACATCATTTCTATCTTGATCTTTTACTTTCTTGGGGTTCCACGGTCCTTTGGGTTTCCCCTTGAACTTCCCCTGAGTCACGGCTAAGGCTTCACCAGGAGCGGCTGGCTCGGCTTTGCGCTTCTGCTTTCGACTGGAGTTTCCTCCTCCGATTTCGTGGGCGACTGCTTTGTGCTTGCCACTCCGGAGTCGGTCTTCTTCTTCACCATTGGCGTACTTGGTGGCAATCTCCATCATCCGAGTCAGAGTCATATCTCCTGTTCGACCGAATTTCAGATTCAACTCCCGATACTTAAAGCCTTCTTTGAAGGCACAAATTGCTTGGTGATCTGACACATTCTCCACTGTGTGGTGCAACGCGATCCATCTCTGGATATAATCCCTCAAAGTTTCATTCGGTTTCTGAACGCAACACTGTAATTCTGTCAACCCTGCTGGCCGCTTGCAAGTACCTTCAAATGTTCTGACAAATACTCAGGCAAGATCTTCGCAAGTATAAATACTACAAGGAGCTAACTGATTCAGCCACGCCCTGGCCGAGCCCTCTAGCATCAAAGGAAGATGCTTCATGGCCACTTCATCGTTGCCGCCACCGATCTGTACAGCCACTCGGTAATCCTCGAGCCAAGTGTCTGGCTTGGACTCACCAGTGAACTTACTGACTCCAGTCGCCAATCTGAAGTTGGGAGGAATCGTCGCAGGTCTGATGGCTCTGCTGAAGCACTCTGGGCCTAAGACATGCACTCTGCTGCTGGTTGGAAAATCTCTGTCGGGGCCTTCTCTGTGAGCTCTATTCCTGTCGACCAAACCCTGAACGAGAATAGATCTCGCATCGAAGCCCGGTTCCCTGGGGTCGACTGGAATTCTTCGCCACCACTGTGAGGGCGTCTGTCATGCAGCTGCCGAGGCACATATGATCCACTCCTTGGGGGAGGCGTGGGCACTCGACGACGATCATCATGATCGAGTCGATGATCATACTGCTCATGGTTTCTGTACTGATCTCGTCGGCCTCCACGTCCCTCACGCCTCGGGGGCGATCTTGGGCTATGGCCGACTGGATTGTGTCTGCAATGATGGATCTGCTGTGAATCCTATTCTGCGACTGAGATACAACTATATTCTGCTCTCCCGCGGCTCGGAGCAAGGCCCGGATCTGCACCAAACCTCGACCAACTTCTGACTGGGAAGGTTGGATTGACTCCGTTATTCGGGCCACAGCTGCGAGATTCTGGATTGGAGTTCGGTATACTTGAGTTGGAGGTGGAAAAAGTTGACGTCGACTGGATTTGGGAGCACGCTGCCGAGCACGGTCGTCGAGTGCGTGCTAGAGGTTCTCCAGTCGAGTGCGCTCAGCCAAGTTGGCCAGGCGCGCCTCCTCTAAGGCCTGGGCCTCAGGGGTTTCTCCAACGATGGGAGTGTGAAGTGCATCCATGTTCCGGCGGCGAAGTTCCTCCCTCCTCTACGAAGAGAGGGGTTCGGGTCGGTACTCTTCGTGGACACGCGACAGATCACCGCCACCATCGCCTCCGTCTTCGCGGGTGAAGCCAGGAGGACTACGTGGTCCATTGACCATCAGGACTTCCGCCGCGGGGTCGCTGCTGTAGCACTCGGATGCAGTCTCTACGGAGCCAGTCGAACAGGCCATAGAGAGTTTCGTCGGGCTCGATTGCCGCGACTTGGGGGGTGGCCGACTGGCAAGCCACCGCATGCCTCACCCACCGCTGAAGCCTTGATCGACCGGAATGTTTGCTCCGGCGGGCTGCAGGGAGGGGGGAAGCTACAGGAGCCGACCGATACTGGGTCGACGGCTGCCGCAGGAGGACGTCGTGGACGCACGCGCGAAAGTGCATTGCCCCGCGGATGGGGAGTGCGTCGACGTCGAGTGGAGCCTCCTGAAGCCAAGCGGAGTCATCGGCGACAAACACGAGCGCGCTGAGACGGATCTCGCGGCCCTCAGCTAAACCTCCTCCTGAAACCATGATGAAGGGGATCGGAAAAATAGCAACTTCTCCAACAAATCACTAAGACACCCGCCCCATGGTGGGCGCCAACGGTCGTGGTTCTAAGTCTGACAGTAGAATGGGGGTAGGAATGTAGAGGCAAGATCCTAGCTATGGAGGAGTTGTGCACGCAAGTTTTACGAGTGCAGGCCCTTCTCAGAGGAAGTAATAGCCCTACGTCTCGGAGCCCGGAGGCGGTCGACTGGATTATGAGCGTGTGAGTTACAGGGGGTGTGAACCCTTGTCCCAGAGGAGGGGGTGGCTTATATAGAGTGCGCGAGGACCCTAGCTCCCCTCCATTACATAGGATTCAATGTACATAAAGAGGAGGCGTTACAGGTAGCGCATGTATTGAAGTGCTACAAATGATCATTAAATATATGAGTAAATACCCGACCGTTGCTGCGTAGAGCGGCTTTAGGTCTTCTTATATGTCAAGTGGTTTCATGGTCGAGTGACCTGGATAAAGAGAGGTCTCCGAGTGAATGGTAGGTCGAGTGGACTCCACTCGACACCTTTGCTGGATCCCTTCCTCTGGTTCTTGAACTTCTTTGTTCTTAGGACAAGGACCTTAGGTAGGACGTATAGGTCAGGCCTATTACCCTACCCCAGGTTCGTGTCCTCATCAACGCCCCTGGTGCTAGATGATCGTGTTGAGGGGGCGCCGGAGAGGTGGATGGTGGTAGGGAAGATCTTACACTGCAATATCCTTCACATCAACACCATCTCGAACGCTCTCCGACCTGCATGGGGTAACCCTAAGGGACTGGTTTTCCGCTTAGTGGGAGAAAACACGTTTGTTGCGGAGTTTGCAACGAAATGAGATAGAGACCGTGTATGGGACGGATCCCCATGGCACATCAGTAAGAACGCGGTCATACTTTCTGAATTTGACGACTGCATGTGTCCGTCGGAGCTCCAATTCGACAAGTTAAAGGTCTGGGCCCGTGTAGTTAATCTGCGTGATGAATCATGGTGCAAAGCGATAGCAAAGCAGATTGATAAGGTGGCAAGTTCAATCCACTTCGATCACGCAGGAGGCTACCTTCAAGCTCGCGTCTCCCTGGACGTTGCCAAACCGCTGCGACGATGGATTTTTATCAATTCTGCAAGGAGAGGTTCTACAGATCCGTATGATATTCAGTATGAAAATATACCTTGCTTTTGCTTCTCATGTGGTCGCTTGGGCCACTCTGATCTGCTCTGCCTGACTCCTGGTACGAGAGATGAGAATGGCGACTTGCCATTCGGAAAAGGCTTGAGGCCGCCAGAAGAGAAACGAAGAGCTGCTTCGTCTGAGGGATCCTCAAAGCCACAACAGGCCAAATCGAGCAGAAACGACACCAAGAACTCTAGCACTGCAGCCGAGGCAGGTGTCGAGGTGAACTCCCCTATGAAACGTAAAACTGCTCCAAAACGAAAGGGAGGCCCCCCAAACCAAGTCTATCGCAGGATTGAAGTTCCACTCTTGACAAATCAGGATGCAAATGATGTTGGTGGGGGGGAGATCGTAGCTACAGATGCTCCCAGGGAGGGAGAAGGTTCTAAGGATGAGGGTACAGTGAGAGAACCAAAAAAGAAGAAACCTACGCCTACCAATTCTGAAACTTTGGTAGAGGCTGCTGGACAGCCCTGCCCATCCCAATGATATGCTAAGTTGGAACTGCCGGGGGCTTGGGAACCCCGAGGTAGTTCGAGAGCTTCGCAGCATTGTGAAGCAAGAAGGGCCCGTCCTGGTTTTTGTTATGGAAACAAAGATCAGAGGGAAACGTGTCGATAGACTTCAACGGACCTTAGGGATTGCTGGTTGCTTTGTTGTTGACAGCGCGGGGTTAAGTGGAGGCCTGGGTCTCTTCTGGTCCAAAGATGTCACAGTAGAACTCAAGAACTACAATTCGGCCCACATCGATGTTGTGGTGCGCGATGCATCAGATGCTTCGGTGAGTTGGAGATTCACTGGATTTTATGGAGCGCCATGAGCTGAAAACAGACATCACAGCTGGCGGTTCCTACGGACCCTGCATAATCTTCCGCACGTGGATTGGTTGTGCATGGGTGATTTTAATGAAACCCTTCATGGGGATGAGCACTTCAGTCGGACGGTGAGACCAGAATGGCAAATGAGAGCATTTCATGAAGCCACTGATGAATGTGTGCTGCAGGATTTAGGTTGGTCTGGTGTCCCCTACACATGGGATAACCGGCAATCTGGTGATGCCAATGTCAAAGCTCGGCTAGACCGAGTGTTTTGTAATGAGGAATTCATACAAAAATTTGAGTATGTCAAAGTGCACCATGTTTGCTCCATCGAGTCAGACCATTGCTTTGTACTAGCGGACTTGCGACAACAACATCCCAACAGCAACTCACATACTTCGAAACCTTTTCGTTATGAGAATATTTAGCAATCTCATAATGATTACGATCAGCTGGTTACCGAAACTTGGAGAGCACAAGCCAGGCAACCAGGTCTGCACGGTGTAATGAATGCCCCCGAGGCTCTGCAGCGCAAGCTCATGCCTTGGGGGTCCGAGAATTTGGATGCCTAACAAGGATAGTCCGACAGCTTCAAAAGCGACTTGACAGGCTTCGCTGTCAGTCAGTCGGATGGGGGCCTTCACAGGAAGAAACAACTACCATGTCAAAGCTCCGAGAAGCGCTTAAACTCGAGGAGATATGGTTGAAGCAGCGGTCACGCGTCCCTTGGCTACGCGAAGGAGACCGCAACACAGCTTATTTCCAGGCGCAAGCTAGACAACGCAAACGTATAAATAAGATCGCCAATTTGCAGCGATCAGATGGCTCTGTTTGCGCATCTGGAGATGAGGACAAGGAAGAGATCCTTGATTTTTACCAGGCTCTTTATACATCTCAAGGGTACAACAACAACGATGAACTGTTAGCGCATGTACCAAACCGGGTCACACCGGCCATGAATGATATGTTATGTAAACCATTCGAAGCCTCTGAGGTCCAAGAAGCTTTATTTTAGATATCCGCGTCCAAAGCGCCAGGGGTGGATGGATTTACAGTTGGTTTCTATCAGCGTCACTGGGAGCTATTGAAGCATGACATAGTCCCGGCGGTGCTTGATTTTCTTAATGGTGGTGAGCTACCTGCTGGACTAAATGATACTGCTATCACGCTTATTCCTAAGGTACGTCATCCACAGAACATCTCCCAGTATCGCCCCATTGCTTGATGCCCAGTTCTATACAAGATCGCTGTCAAGGTCATAACCAATCGGCTGAGGCCATGCATGGATGAGATTATCAGCGAGGAGCAAAGTGCTTTCATCCCAGGTCGTTTGATCACGGATAATGTACTTGTGGCATTTGAAAGTGTCCATACGATGAAGAGACGAAAGAAAGGGAAAAACTTTTCGTGTGCAATCAAGTTGGACATGATGAAAGTTTATGACCCTGTAGAGTGGCACTTCCTTGAAGCTATGCTAGTGAGACTTAGATTTGCTGGCAATTTGGTCAGATTAATAATGAAGTGCGTCACTTCAGTTCGTTTCTCTGTTCGTGTTAATGGAGAATTGCTGCCTTACTTCACCCCCTCGAGAGGATTACGATGGGGTTGCCCCATATCCCCATACCTATTTCTGATCTGCGCCGAGGGTTTTTCTTCTCTGTTGAAGCATTATGGCAACTATATTGACCGAGGTATACGTGTAAGCTTCAGAGCCCCATGGGTCAATCACCTTCTATTCGCTGATGATAGTTTGATCTTCATCAAGGCGAGTAATGAGAGTGCATCTCGTTTGAATGACATCCTCAGAATATATGGTGAGGCCTCCGGCCAGTGTGTGAATCGAGCAAAAAGTTCCATCTATTTCAGCCCAAACACACCGGCGACTCTAAGAGGGAGTCTCAAATAGCTTCTGAATGTGCACTCAGAAGCCTTTTCTGAAAGATACCTCGGTCTCCCAACTGCTGTTGGAAGAGTTACGAGTGGAATGTTCGAGCATATTGGAGATCGGGCGAAAGGGAAAATGCAAGGATGGTCTGAAAGGTTCTTTGCTTGTGCAGGTAGAGAGACTCTAATCAAATTAATTGTGCAAGCTATACCGACCTTCAGTATGTCTTGCTTCCTTTTGACCAAGAAAGTGTGCAAGAATCTTACCTGAAGCATGGCAAAATATTGGTGGGGGAGCTCCGTGGATCGACGCTCTCTACACTAGATAGCTTGGGAAAAGCTTGCTACACCCAAGATCAAGGGAGGGATGGGATTCCGGGACATGCGACAATTTAATCTAGCGCTTCTCGGGAAGCATGGATGGCGGTTCCTAACAAAACCAGACGCCCTCTGTACGAGAGTGATGAAGGGAAGGTACTTCCCGGACTGTGATTTCATGCAAGCGCCAACACCCAAGTCTGCCTCAGCCACATGGCGTGCCATCATCGCCGGGCGAGCAGCCCTAAGTGCTGATCTTATAAAGCACATCGGTGATGGGGTTTCAACCTCGGCCTGGGAAGACCGATGGATCCCATCGACCGTAACCATGCTGCCTCTGTTCAGGCCGCCATCCACCCCGGTGACTATGGTCGGCGAGCTCATCGACTCGGACAACTGGACCTGGAAGCGCGACCTGGTTCGCGCGACGTTCATTGCACCAGACGCAGAGGCAATTCTTAATATTCCACTTTGTCGGGGCGGCGGGGCGGACTTTCTTGCTTGGGCACATGAGAGATCTGGCATCTATTCTGTTAAAACAACATATCAAGCTCTAGTGAATCAGAAAGAGCGGTTAGCTCTAGAAGAAGGGCATATATCGGGGCCATCAATGAACGAAGAATATATGCGGAGCTTGCCATGGAAGCTCAAAGTTGTTCCAAAAGTAAGAGTCTTCTGGTGGCGGGTGTTGAGGGGAATCATTCCGGATGAATGCATCCTCCATCATCGCCATATCAGAGATACTAGCTTATGTAAGCTTTGCCTGGCTACAGACGAAGACTTGATGCATGCTCTTGTCCACTGTTCTCATGCAAAGCGGTTTTGGGAGGAGGCAAGGCTACTCTTTGGGATCAACCTACCCCGGCTCCATCCCAGTACTTGGGCACGCGATATCCTATGTGATCTTCGGTTCACTGACAAGGACCATGCCATCATCATCACGGTCATGTGGGCCATTTGGATGTCTCACAATAGAAGAACACATGATCAGGAGACCATTGATCCAGTTGCCTCGGTCCGTCGCATCCATGAGGACCTTGCACTGTTGGATATTCCTCGACAGAGCTTCGTACTTCTGCCAGGTCAAGGGTGGCGGCCCCCCGAAGATGATCATATCAAGATCAATACTGATGCTGCAATACACTTTGATGCCGGCGTCACCGGCGTGGGGGGAGTGGCCTGCTCTTCCTCGGCGTTCTCGGGCGCATGGTGCAAACCCCACCTAGGGGTCACAGACCCTTTCATTGCTGAAGTGCTCTCCCTGCGGGAGGGTGTCATCTTCGCCAAGCTTCGAGGCTACATGCACGTGTGACTGGAATCCGACTGTCTTGAGGCAGTTAACCTCTGGAACTCTAGCGACACCGATCTTTCGGTAGTAACACCAATTTTCTTAGAAATTAGAGAGCTTTCTGCTAGCTTTTTGTCTTTTCATATTTCTCATGTAATAAGATCCGCTAATGGTCCTGCACATTTGTGTGCTAAGCGTGCATGTACGCTTTACGTGACCGAAAACTGGCTGGACTTCACGCCTAACTTCCTGGTTAGCAGCCTTCTGGCTGACTGCCCAGCGAATGCGTTCATCTAATAAAGCTCTCTAAAGTTCCCTGAAAAAAAGCTTTTACGGATACTCCAGGCCAGGCGCCTTTGCCGCAGGATGGCAACCAAACACCCTCTTAGGCCAACTCCAGCGCGTGACCCGTTTCTACCTCAAATCGTCCGTTTGTGTCCGTTTGGGATAAAACGGACAAACCGAACAACCCAACGCATGGGAGCATACAGACGTTTCGTCCGGTCTGTGTCCGCTTTTGCCCTATTTCCAGACCAAAGTTGCTCTCGGTTTGGGGCCAAAGCGGACAGAAAGCGGACGTCTTCGCGTCCTCGTCGTCCGTCTGTGTCCGCCCTCAACCCCACCTGTCACTCTCTCCTTTTTTGTACCTGGCCCACCATACGGACAAAATTTGGACAAAATGGGTATAGATTTAGGGTAGCAGCGTTGGGCGCAGCAAGTTTGTGCGGCCTCTGTCCGGCGTTTGTTCTCCCTATTTCTACCCCATATGGATAAAATCCGGATAAAATGGGCCTATTTCTACCCCATATGTATAAAATCGGGACAAAATGGGTATAGATTTAGGGTGTTGAGGTGGACCCCAAACACACAAAAGAAAGGTCACATTCCTTCTCGACCCACCGCTCCGGCCGGCAGCCATGGAGGAGTACCTGGCAAACATGAGGACCCTACGCAGCTACATGAACGGTCCGTCGCGCGAACTCACCGCCCCTTCCCCCGCCCCTGCTCCCGCCGCTCTGACTCTCCAGCCGCCTCGGCTGTCGATGGTTGCGTCGCTGGGCTGCAGATCTGGAAGAGGAGGCAGCGAAGCGGTCAGCGGAGGAGCAGAGGCAGCGCACGGCCATAGATGCTCACGACAGCGACATCGCCTTAGGTTCAAATGTCTCTTGTTTCTATCACTGGATTCGCGCTGCTAATTTTGCCGTCTTGGTTGATGATGTCGCTGTTTATGTTTGGGCAGTGAGGGCGCAGGCGAAACAGGTGAGCAACGAGGCCGAGCACCTTGCCAAGGCGAGGGCGCATGTCTGTGTGGAGATGGCTGAGAAGCAGGGTAGGATCGCCTCACTGGAGGTCGTGGGTGCCACGCTGAAGCAGGTGAGGATCCTGGATTGTTCGTTGTAGCTCTTGCGGAGTTTGCTATCCTGGAAATATGTGCACGTAAGCCGTAATAAGTTATTTGATGGCACTCCTTTGTGGCATGTTGGAGGACGTGAAATGCTATGTTGAACGGTATTTAACGAGTGAATAGTCATGCTTTCGTAGAAGTGGGAAAACAGCGTCAGCTGTTGTGAATTAGTAGGAAGTTGGTTGGTCATAATCGTTAAAAAAATGCAGACGGAGAATCACCTCTTGCTGTGGTCGTGAAGATGGGAGGGCAGGACTCCACCCACTAGGGTTTATATCCTGCCATCCTTGTGCGCATTTGTAGGAACTTTGTGAGATTGGTGGATATGGCTGATCCTTGTTTTGGAAGCGTGTGTTAAGGAGGTGCGTTGTGAGTGCGTTTCCCTTGCAATCGCCAAGAAAAAGGGCAGACTAGAAGTGATGCAATTGGACAGTTATATTTTGTCTTAAATGGTAGTTCTGAAATGCGATGTTCTTTTTGCGGGGGTTGGCTCTTCCAAAATCTGTTCCGAGGGTTAAATTTTTGTCCCATCTGAGATACATTTCTTGCTTTTCATACCCTAATATTGATTTTTTCCCCTTCGGCGCCAGTCCGTTGGGTTGTCAAATCGTCAAATGTAATCCAGGTGTTGGTATTCAGCTGTCAGGGCCTAAGTCCCCGAAGGGATAGTGGTGGATGGTGGGAGGACGGGGGCGGGGAAGGTTGCCTTTGGGTACCGTGATGCCAAGGGGAGATAGGGCTGCAGAGGAGAACCCCTACCTTTTCTATTTATGTTTCTTGCTTGTTTCTCTCAATACCAGTCCCGGGCATTATATATCCTGCAATTTACATGACTTGGAAAGTAAGGACTCTTTAAACCGACTTAGACCTGAACACAATAGGGGAAACCTTCTATTTGTAACAAAAAACCCTATCGCACTCAGATCAAACTTCCTAAGGCTTGAACTTACCTAATCCTGTACTCCTATAACATGGTGGCCACCGAGTCTTGCTTGGGCTTGCACCTGCAGACATAGTGCTGACCCACATGACATCAGTTCCCTCCATGAGCAGCTCGTGCTTGAGCCAGAAGGTTGGGTTCTTATGCTGAAATTCAGTAAGATGTTCACAGGAAGCTTGAGATGCAGCACGACCTGTCCATTGCACAAACATTTGTTGCATGCCATGACTAAGACGAGCCACAAGTAAAGAGAGATGTTGGGAAGTTTGTTCAGCGGTGCCACATTGCAAGGGCTAGGTCCAGAACATAGGGTTATACATGTCTTTGTCTGTTCCTGTTGCTCCATGGGAGGATATCTCTATGGACTTCGTCTTGGGTTAGCCAAGAACAAGACGAGGGAATGATGCTGTGTTTGTGGTCATGGACAGATTTCTAAAATGGCTCATTTCATGCCATGTCGCAAGACAACAGATGCTCATCATGTGGCTAACCTATTCTTTCGAGAAGTGGTCAGACTTCATGGAGTTCCAAGGTCCATCGTCTCAAACCGCGATAGCAAGTTTCTTGCTGCATTTTGGCTCACTTTGTGGAAGCAAGTCAACACTGCATTCAGATTTTCTAGCACTGCCTATCCACAAACAGATGGACAAAATGGAAGCGGTGAACAATTTTTTGGGTAATCCTACAATAACTCTTTTTTCATTGTCTACGATGAAGTTCCATCACACGTGGTGGACCTCGTGAAGCTACCATCAAGGGGAAACTCAAATTCAGTATCGTCCTTTGCTGATAATTACACTGAGTTGTTTGAAGAAATTCATGGTATTTCGAAAGCACAAAATCGGAAATATAAACAACTTGCTGACTGCAAAAGGAGGCTGAAATCATTCCAAGTTGGTGGTAAGGTGATGGTCTACCTCTGGAAAGAAAGATTGCCTTTTAGGTATTAAAGGGAAGCTTAGAAGCGAAGGTATGTGCCCTTCTCTATTATGAGGAAGATAAAATGATAATGCTTATGTGATAGATCTTCCAAGCGAGATGGGGATATCCAACACATTCAATGTTGCGACTTGACTATACCATCCAGAAGAAGCGCTCTATGAAGTTAACTTGAGGTCGAGTTCCAAACAACCAGGGGAGAATGATGAGGAACAATAGAGGAAAAAACATATGTCAAATCTGTTTGCTACTTCTAGATACTTCTACTCTAGTCTAGTGTTTCTTTTCTTCTCTTAACCTAGCCACTGTTTTCTTGAGTCTTCTAGCTATGAGTAGCTATGAGTAGAATGGTGAATCTTAAGTGATGTTTTCTAGAGTGTTCTAAGCTATAAGTAGAAGTGAAATGTGAGGGCTTCCCAAAGCCCTATAAATAGAAGTCATCACCTCTAGTTTGTAACAAGACTATTTACCACCACTTCCTATAATAGAGTTTGGTGTTCTTATCTAAGATTTTGAGTAGATCTTGTGCTCTAGGAGTTTTGGATTGAACTCCTGCTGCCACATTGGCCTATTTCCACCTCTAGAGCGATATCTAGTGCAACTCGTTGAAGTAGGTCCTTCAACACGTGTTGTACACTTTGTAGCAGCAAGGTTTGTTCCTCCACAACAACCTTGTGCTACTTCAGGTGTCATGTGGAAGGAGGCCCCAGAATCAAGAATCTAGAGCAAAGATGTACCTGACGAAGAGTGGTGGTGGATCAGATGTCTGACCATCAGAACTAGCAGAACCTAAGGGTGGTGCAGAAGCAGCAACGCGGCGCAGCAAGGTGAGCATCTCCTGGTGAACCTTCTGAAGGTAGCCCTCACGAGAATTAGAGGAGCCTCCTGGGTCCATACGAGGATGGCCAACACGGTGATCGTGTCTCTTTCTCTTGATGCACTCCATGATCATGTGACCATCCTGCTTGCTATAGGTGCAGAAAGCACTTGTGGAGGCTGCTGGCACCAGTGTAGGAGAGGGCACACCATGCAATAGCGGTGAAGCGCGCGCAGCCAGGACTGCTTAAGAGGACGACAACAAGCCCGTGCTGCGTAGACGTAACTCCTCAGATCGCACCTCAGCAAGGGCCTCCAGAGAGAGCCGAGGATGGCGTGCCAATAGCTGAGCACGACTCTGCTCGAACTCTGGTCGGAGGCGAGTGAGGAATTCGTAGAGGCAACAAACCTCCAGCTTAGCTTGTTGCTGCACACAACACTGCATCTGTGACAAACATCAGCTCCCAGATAGCCCAATTGGCACCACACATCCGATATCTCCTAGTCATCCACAGTAGCATCTCCCTGTTGTAGTTGTTGCTCTTGACAAACATTAGAGAGATACATGCCACCCCCCGTAGATTCGTAATGACGGCGAGGCGCTCCCACATCTGATGGTAAGGGCCACCACATTCATGGTAAGATCAACATCCATGCCGTTCACCAAGATAGAAGAGGCTCGAGCATCATCATTTGTCCATTGATTGTACAGGTGAAGTTGATTATGATACTCTTCTTTTCAGTGGCCTCCTCAAAGGCATCTAGCATCTCACGTTGATCGGTATTACCGGCATCAACAGGGAAGGCCAACTTAGCCAAAGGAGTGGGCAGTAGAGGACAGGCCAGAGCACATGTGAGGTGCTCCCAGACCAGCTGGCCCCTCATGTGCAGCTTGATGTACTGCACCCAGTCCTTGTAGTTCCGTGCATCAAAGATAACAGGACATCGGGGGACTAGGGCAGCACCGGTGGTGGTGTGGTAGGAGCTAGGACCCTACCGGGTCTAGGGCGGAGGTTGTAGGGGAAGGAGGGTGCTGGATGTGGCGGAGCTCGCGGTCGCCGGCGGCAAGGCGCTGTCGTGCGCGAGGGAGGAGGCAGCGGCGCAAGGAGCAGGAGGCGGCTAGGGTTAGGGTCCGGCTCCTCTGGGAGCCGGGCAATAGAATTATTCTTATTGCTTAATTCTCAAAGAATCTTACAACTAGTATATATAACCACGATGAAAATAAAATAGATAACTTGCGGGCTAAGCCCCTAACTAAACCTGCCCAGTGGGCCTCCTACGGGCATAAGTCTGCCCGGTCATAACATCTCTCCCCGCCTGCGCAAACAACTCGTCCTCGAGCTGGAAGACTGGGTAGTGCTGGTGGAACTCGTCGCACTGCTCCCAAGTAGCATCCTCCTCTAGAAGTCCAGCCCACTGAATCAACACGTACCACACCCCGCGACGTAGCTGGGCCTTCCACCTTCTCCAGTCCTGGAAGGAGGCGCCCGTCGGAGGTTGGAGGAAGCGCTGGAGGGGCCGCAGGTGGCTCCCCACAGAAGGGCTTCAGCAGACCCACATGAAAGACGTCGTGGATGCGGGCGCCGGCCGGAAGCTGAAGCCGGTAGGCCACCTTCCCGATGCGCTCCAAGACAGCAGAAGGTCCGGCGTAGCGAGGACCCAGCTTGCGCTTTGCGTGTGGGTCCAGTGACTGCGTAGAGTGATGAAGGAGACGCAGCCACACCCAATCACCCACCGCGAACTCCGCCTCGCGATGGTGGTCGTCGTAGTAGTGCTTGGCCAGCTGCTGGGCCTGAAGGAGGCGTTGCCGGACCTCTGCCAGCATCTCGTCACGACGCCGCATAAGATCACTGGCCACCTCTGTCCGAGCCGTCGCCGGATCAACTGACAGGATGGGTGGGGGCGGCCTGCTGTAGACCACCTCAAATGGAGTGGCGCGCAGGGCGGAGTGATAGGAGGTGTTGTAGCAGTACTCCGCCCACGAGAGCCAATCCACCCAAGCGCGAGGACGATCACCTGTGACACAACACAAATACATTGTAATCACCTTGTTAACAACCTCGGATTGGCCGTTCGTCTGAGTATGGAAGGCCGTGCTCAGGCGGAGCTTCACACCCGCCAACCGGAAGAGATCGCGCGAGACATGTCCGGTGAACACCGGGTCCCGATCGTTGACGATCGAAGAGGGAAACCCGTGGAGGCGGACGATACCGTCGAAGAAGGCACGGGCCACAGATGCGGCCGTGTAGGGATGACCGAGCGCGATGAAGTGAGCATACTTGGAGAAGTGGTCGACCACCGTGAGAATGACCGATTTGCCGCCCACCTTGGGGAGGCCCTCGATGAAGTCCATGGAGATATCCGCCCAGACCTGAGACGACACCTCCAAGGGCTGGAGCAGACCAGCCGGCCGTAGTGTCTCCGTCTTGTTACGCTGGCACGTCACACAAGACCGTACCCAGTCGCGGACCAGGGCCCGATCACCTGGGATGTAGAAGTCGGCGCGGAGCCGATGGAGGGTTTTCTGCACACCCTCATGGCCCGCCGAGTGGGCTAGCAACAGCACCTGGTGACGTAGATCGTCGTGCACTGGCACGAAGACCCGACGCCCATGAAGGAGCAACCCATCGGCGAGGCGCCACGGCTCCTCCAGCTCACCTGCAGCCAGCTGCTGCTGAAGGAGGAGCGCGTCTGGCGCGGCCGTTGTCGCCCGGCGGATGTCGGTGAAGAGGGCGAAAGTAGGCCCCGAGCGGATGCAGAGCATCGCCCCCTCGTAGTCGCCGACGGCGGTGTCGTGGTTGGCGTCGCGGCGAGACAAAGCGTCGGCCACAGTGTTAAGGCGGCCCGGGCGATACTCAACGGTGAAGTCGAAGCCGAAGAGCTTGCTGATCCATTGGTGCTGCGGCGCGGTCGAGAGCCTCTGGTCCAACAAGAACTTGAGGCTGTAGTGGTCCGTGCGAATTCGGAAAGACCGACCCCACAGATAGGGCCGCCATTGGCGCACCGCCTGCACCAAGCCAATGAGCTCACGCTCATAAGCCGCGAGCTTAAGATGGCGCGCGAGAAGGGCCTGCTGAAGAAGGCGAGGGGTCCATCGCCCTGATGAAGGACGACACCGAACCCCGCATCGGAGGCGTCGCAGTCCACGACGAACGGCCAGTCGAAGTCCGGCATCTGAAGGACGGGGCCTGTCGTGAGGGCCCCCTTGAGGGCCTCGAATGCCATGGTCGCCTCCTCATCCCAGGCAAAGGCGTCGCGACGTAGCAGGCGTGTGAGTGGAGATGCGATGAGGCCGAACTCCCGGATAAATTTTCGGTAGTACCCCGCGAGGCCCAGAAACCCGCAGAGAGCCCGCGGTGAATGCGGGGTCGGCCAGGCGGCGACTGCCGCCACCTTGTCGGCGTCCATGGCCACCCCCTCGGCCGAGATGACGTGGCCGAGGTAGGCGACGGAAGGCGTCCCGAACGAGCACTTCGAGCGCTTAGGATGAAGATGATGCGCTCGAAGCTCGTTGAAGACGATGGCGACGTGCTGAAGGTGCTCCGCCCATGAGGCGCTGTAGATAAGAATATCATCAAAGAAAACGAGTACAAACCGACGCAAGTAGGGGCGGAGGACGTCGTTCATCAGAGCCTGAAAGTCGGCGGTGCATTGGAGAGACCAAACGGCATGACCAAGAACTCGAAGTGGCCGTGATGAGTCCGAAACGCTGTCTTGGCGATATCATTCGGGTGCATGTGCACCTGGTGGTAACCTAACCGGAGATCAAGCTTGGTGAAGAAGCGCGCCCCATGTAGCTCGTCCAGGAGCTCATCGACCACCGGGATAGGAAACTTGTCCTTAAGCATCAGGGCATTAAGGGCGCGGTAGTCGATGCAGAAGCGCCACGTGCCGTCCGACTTGCGGACGAGGAGGGCCGGCGTGGAGAATGGTGATGTGGAGATCCGGATGATGGCCGTGGCGAGCATGAGCGCGCACTACCGCTCCAACTCGTCCTTCTGCAGCTGCGGATAGCGGTATGGCCGGATTGCCACCGGCGCCGAGCCCGGCAGGAGATGAATGCGGTGATCATACACCCGAGCTGGCGGGAGGCCCCGGGGCTCGTCGAAGAGGTCGCCGTGCTGCTGCAGGAGGTGATCCAACAGTGGGTGCTCGGCCTCGGTGGTGGTCGCCACCAGCTGGAGTTGCGGTGTTGACGGGGAGGCGCCCCCAACGCCCTCCCATCGGACGTGGCAGACGAGACGCCAGAAGGTCATCGTCAGGGCGTCGAAGTCCCAGAGGATGGGACCGAGGGTGCGCAGGAAGTCGACGCCGAGGATGAAGTCGAAACAGCCCAAGTCGATGCCTGCGCACATGATGGTGAAGTGTTCGTTGCCGATGGTGATGGACACGTTCGGCGCGAGCCCATGACACCGGAGACGATTGCCGTTGGCCACCATGACCCGAAGTTGCTCCCCGCCCGTCGGCTGAAGCGCTAAGCGGCGCATGGTAGCCTCGGGCAGGAAGTTATGTGTGGAGCCCGTATCCAAGAGGGCCACCAGGCGCTCGCCGTGTATCATCACCAGCAAGAGCATGGTCCGCTCGTCGCGGATGTCAGCAAGCGCATGGAGCGAGACCACGAGTGCCGTCGCCGGGGCGGCCGCGGGTGCGGCCTCGGTAGCTGCTGGGGGCGGTAGCGCGTCGAGCCCGTCGGCCGGGGCATCCTCCTCGATGTAGTCGGCCATCTCCAAGTAGAAGAGGCGCGGGCAGACATGGCCCGACGCGTAGGGCTCATCGCAGTTATAGCAAAGCCCCTGGCGCCGACGCTCCAGCTGCTTCGCCTGAGAGAGATGACGGAAGGGCCGCGTCGCGGCCAGGGTGGTAGTCGCCGGTGCGGCCGGGAGTGGCCGGCCTGGCGCAGGGGGCTGCCTGGCGGCCTGGCGGCCTCCTCGAGCCGGGGCTGCCTGCTGCATGGACTGGGCGCGACACTCGAAGGCGCGGGTGTAGTACATGGCCGTCTGAAGATCCTGGGGTCTCCGAAGCACCACGTCCACGCGGATGTGATCCGGAAGTCCATCAACGAAGAGGTCGGCCCGCTGTTGCGCCGTCACGCCCGACGCGTGGCATGCCAGGGCCTGGAAGCGGGCGGCGAAGTCCTGCACCATGGAGGTGAAGGGAAGGCGGCCTAGCTCTGCCAGGCGGCTCCCGCGGATCGGTGGCCCAAAACGAAGGAGGCAGAGCTCGCTGAAGCGCTCCCAAGGGGGCATGTTGCCCTTGTCCTGCTCGAGGGCGTAATATCATGTCTGTGCCGCGCCGCGGAGGTGGTAAGAGGCGAGCCAGGTACGCTCCGAGGCGAGGGTGAGCTGCCCGCGAAAGAACTGCTCACACTGGTTGAGCTAGTTAAGGGGGTCCTCCGTGCCGTCATAAGTGGCGAAGTCAATTTTGGCGAACCGCGGTAGTGTCTGGGTCAGGGCGTCGTGGCCGACTGGCTCGGAGGTGCGGAGCAGCGAGGATTGGGGCGCCCGGTCAGCATGGGCGCGACCCGTGTAGTGACCCGCAGAGCCGAATGGGTCGCTGTACTGCAGAGTGGGCGCTGGCAGGTCTCCAGCCGACGTGTAGACGGGCGGCGGTGATGATTCGGTCAGCCAGGCCGGGATTGGGGATGGCGACGGCGGAAAGCGTACTTGCTGGATCGGTACGCCCCCCTGCGTGGCGGACCCGGGCCCCGTGCTGGGCGGCGGTGGGGCCGACAGCGGCGGCTGAGGCGGGACGGACCCGGGTGGCGTGGGTGGCGCGGCGAGGGCCGGCGCCGCCCACTGCGGCCATTGGGGGCGGCGGCGGCGGCTGAAGCGGCCAGTGGTAGTGTAGAGGCCCGGCCGGCGCCGCGTGTGCCGAGTACCACGGCAGGGCGGCTGGCCCGGTCGCGGCGGCCGGCGGCGGCCCATAGGGGCCGGCCAGATATAGCCGGATCCCTTGGACGGTGGTGACGAGATCGTTGAGGACCCCGGTGATCTCCGCCGGGGAGTAGACGGCACGGTGAAGGGCGGCGACTGGCCGGTGGAGGCGCCCCGCGGTGCAACCATGCAGCGCTGCGGGGAGAGCCAGCGGCACGGTGGAGAGGTCGGACGGCGCGGCGGAGAGGGTTGGTGATGCGGCGGTGGTGGACAGCAGCGGCGGGGTGGGCCGTGGTGCAGACATGATCGGACCCAAGCTACCTGATACCAAATTGGTAGGAGCTAGGACCCCACCGGGTTTAGGGCGAAGGTTGTAGGGGAAGGAGGGTGCTGGACGTGGCGGAGCTCGCGGTCGACGGCACAACCGTCGTGCGCGAGGGAGGAGGCGGCGGCGCAAGGAGCAGGAGGCGGCTAGGGTTAGGGTCCGGCTCCCAGAGGAGCCGTGCAATAGAATTATTCTTATTGCTTAATTCTCAAAGAATCTTACAACTAGTATATATAACCACGATGAAAATAAAATAGATAACTTGCGGGCTAAGCCCCTAACTAAACCTGCCCAGTGGGCCTCCTACGGGCATAAGTCTGCCCGGTCATAACATGGTGGAGGACGCCATTCTAGCAGGGGCTTCATGGCGGCAGCAGACCAGGAGGAGAAAGCAGCAGCAGGTCGTTCAAGACGAGCAGCAGCAAAGGGCGCAGAGGATCAAACACCCAGTTTTCTTGTCTGGTGCAGGGCACCACTTCCTTTTGGTCCTGAGAAGTAGCAAGGTGGGGAAGAAGAACTAGGAGGCTGACGGCGTAGCAATGGCGGCGCCGGCCAGGAAGGACAGCGAAAGCAGCGGCCTAGAACGGTGGTGGCTATCAACAGCAGGATCAGCTCAGGTCTGCCAGGAAGAACAGGGGAGAGGCTTGATGAAGAGAGGGCGGCGGTTGAGGAACCTAACCTCTTATACGATGTTATGAAGTGAGCTTCTATTAAACGGGCCAACATGCCAACTGTACATATACATGCGAGGGAAATAAGCAAAGAAGCCCCTATACAATATGATAACTACACAGCTCAACCCTGTTCTAACATGTGGAGGTTAGCTATCCACGTGCCAGAACCATGACTAGGATTCAAGATCTTATGGGTTTCAACTCTAGCCTACCCCAACTTGTTTGGGACCAAAAGGATTTGTTCTTTATCTCAATACAAACGAGCATATACTTGATGTTACTTCGCTTTGTATTTGTTGACAGGTTAATTTTCTTGTTCTTAAAAAAAAATACTCGCCACGTTTTATTTGATGCGGTCCATGCTCCATTTCATCTCAAGAAGTTAGTTGGCATATGCTAATATTTGTTATGAGTATTGAACTGCTATGGTAACAAAGCACTGGCATGACATACTGCTATAAATATCTGCTGATTATTTCCTATGTTTTTAAAGCGTCCTTAAGGCGACGCCTAGGCGTCGAAGCGCTCCCCCTCCGCTTTGGAAAATCGACCACTTTGGGTGCCTAGGCGTCCAAAGCGCCCGCCTAGGCGTCGCCTAGGCGCCAAAGCGCCCCCCTCCCTAAGGCGGTAAGGCGTCGCCTTAAAAACGTTGATTATTTCAACGAAATGCAGCTGTTCCTATCGTATCGCTTTTATTGAAATTCATGCCCTGTAAGTCGTCTGGTTTTGTGTTCTTTTACCAAAATTTAAGATTTGTTTCATTTGGACTAAACATAAACTGTATATTAGACATGTGTTACTTTATAAAGGTGTTCTTTGAAGAGACCTTTGTTAATCAGAAATTTGACCATCCTTCTATTATGTGGAATCTTATATTCTTGCATTTTCTTTCTTTTCCACAAATGTTCAATTCCCACCCTTTGTTCGTGGTGTCCAGAGATATATACTCAAGAGTTTAGTTATCTTGCAAGTTGCAACATCATAGTTCATCCTAGATTTTTTTCCCGCATGCATGCTTTCGATTACAATCTTTGCCATCCTACATAGACGTTAGACCTCCTCCAGCTGGAAATCACAAGTACATCTGCAAAACTCGGCCAGAAAAGGTACATCTGTGACCTCTAAAAAGGATCATGCTGTGAGTTCTGAATTGTAAGATAGACTAATCGATTACTTTCTAATGGCAGATTATTTTACACGAAGACAATGGAAACTTTGAGTGTCAAACTACAAGAGCATCAGGTTAGTATTTAGTTTGTTCCTATGTCGATATTTTCTGATCGTAATTATATGTTTCATGAGTAAAATTATCTAGTTACAAGTGCTATTTCCTTGAAACCGTGCACTTTTTACTTTGTAGGGATGGCTTGATTCAGATAAGAATAAGATGGTTGCAATAGAACCATTTGTAAGTCTTAAATTCTCATAGTGAATTTGTTTTCTTTTCTTACCATAATTACTATTTCATGTAAAAAATCCATGTCCTTGTTATTCTAGTTTATGTGTTGTATATTCGGGAAGTCCATGTCCATAGGAGTCTCAAGAGTACGCTCATCACTAAGAGTCGCACGAGCAAGAAGATCCTGGGTACACTTTCCTTGGGAAATAAAAAAGCCATCAGAGGTGGAGGAAACCTCAATCCCAAGAAAGTAACAAAGAGGACCAAGATCAGACATAAGAAACTTCTCACCGAGTCGGGCCTTGACAAAGGCAATGTACTCAGAATCATCGCCAATGATGATCATGTCATCGACGTATAGAAGAAGAGTGCGACCACGAGCAGAAAGGTGGACAAACAGCGTTGGATCATGAGCACTGGGCGAAAAACCAGCTGCAGTGACCACAGAGGCAAAACACTCAAACCAAGCGTAGGGGGCTTGCTTAAAGGCCATAGAGAGAGCGACGAAGACGACAAATCATGCCATCATGAACTGAATACCCAGGTGGTGGTTGCATATAAACTTCCTCGTGCAACTCACCATTGAGAAAGGCATTCTTAACATCAAGCTGAGAAACGAACCAGTGGTGAACAGAGGCCACAACAAGAAGTGTGCGGACGGTGGTCATATGGGCTACAGGAGCAAAAGTCTCACCGTAATCATGACCATGCTCCTGCTGAAAGCCATGAGCCACAAGACGAGTTTTATAACGCTCAAGAGAACTATCAGAGCGAGTCTTAATCTTATAGACCCACTTACAAGTGACGGGACAAATATGGGGAGGAAGAGAAACCAGATCCCACGTGCCGGTGCGCTCAAGGGCAGCAATCTCCTCTGCCATCGTAAACTGCCATTCAGGATTAACAACAGCATCTCGATAAGAAGTGGGCTCAAGAACGGCCAAAAGACCATAGTGAGAAGGAGAATATCGGTCAGGGGGGGACAAGGCCGAGAACGAAGACCATAAGTCGGCTGAGAGGAGGAAGACGACACACCAGAAGTAGAGGGCACATCAGTAGACTCACCCACAACACGTGGACGACGAGTATAATGGAAAGGAAAGGAGGGAAGAGGTGGAATCACTGGAGGTGGAGATGGGGAATGTATCAGTGAAGGTGGAAAGTCATGCGATGAGGGAGGAGAAGAAACCGTAGGAGAGAATGACGTCGGATCTACGACAGCGGGACGAGGAGTAGGAATACCGGGCACAGAGGGAGGTGTATCTGGAAACGTAAGGAAAGAGATGTCCATGGAAAAGGCCAAGGAGGATGGACGTGGGTAGAAGGGACGAGACTCGTCAAAGGTCACATCCCGGGAAATAAGCATCCGGCGACCGACAGGATCCCAACAATATAGCCGTTATGCCCATCACTGTATCCGAGAAAGACACACTCAACAGATTAAGCGCTCAGTTTGGTGTGTTCAAGAGGGGCAAGCAAAACATAGCAAACGCAACCAAACAAACGAAGCACTGAATAATCAGGAGAATGACCAGAAAGACGCCCGAGAGGAATACCACCCTGTAGAGCAGCAGATGGCTGAATGTTGATGAGAGAGGTGGAAGTGGTAACAACCTCAGCCCTGAAGTGCGGCGGAAGAGAGGCGGCGTTCATCATCACACGTGCCGTCTCAAGAAGATGACGATACTTGCGCTCAGCCACACCATTTTGAGCATGAGCATCAGGGCAAGAGAACTGAGTAAGAGTACCTTGCTCAACAAGGAATCCTCGCAACGCATGGGAGATGTACTCACCAGCTGAATTTGCGCGAAAAACACGAGTGGAATATTGGGTATGAACCATGGCAACAATTTTTGTGTGTATATAGATCCAAGTGTATCGAGAAAAATCGTCTATAAAGATGATATAGTAGCGATGACCCCCTTCGAAGCGAAGGGAGCTGGACCCCGAACATCATAGTGTACGAGATCAAAAGGGCGTTCGGACACTGACCCACTGTGATGATAGGGTAGTTGAATGTGCTTACCAAGCCTACAACCCAGACAATCCAACCAAGCGTTACCGGAGACAGACCCCAAAACACCGCGATGAACCGAAGTTGAGAGACGAGAACTACATAAATGGCCAAGACGATGATGCCAGTGCTGAAAAGAGCTGGTAGATGCAGCAACAGGGGCTGCGAGACTGGTGGCGGTGGCAGCAGAGGGAATACGAAGGCAGTCAAGCTCCCAGAGACCATCAGAGCGTCAAGGGCCAGCACCAAGCAGAGCACCTGTGCAACGATCTTGAACAGAACAGGAATCAATGTCGAGAATGACCCTACAACTAGAGTCAACAATCTGACCACCAGATATGAGCTGCATTGTAAGTCGAGGAACATGAGCGATAGAGGGAACATGAAATGAAGAAGTGCTAAGAGTGCCTCGACTAGCTACAAGGAGGGGAGTGCCATCAGCCGTAAGAACACGAACAAGAGACTCAATAGGTCGAATGGAGGTCAAAGTGGAAGAATCATTAGTCATATGAAAAGATGCTCCAGTATCAAAAATCCATGGGGATGTACCTGAACGAGTAGAAGGTGGTTTCTCGGTGCTAGAAGAGTCAGTTACGAAACCTGCAGAACCTGTCGGTGAAGAATCCCAAGCAACAAGCAGACATCGCAGCTGCGCAATCTCACGCGCAGACAGGGACACAACGGAAGAGGTCGAGGTAGAAACACCTGCCGATGATGAGCAGTCACCACCACCCGTGGAAGCCGCATGTAGAGTCGATTGAGAGTCCTATGTGGAAGCCATAGGGGGAATCGACGTAGAGCGGTCACCGCCGCGCGTGGAAGCCACGAGAGGAGTCGACGTAGAGCGGTCACCGCCACTTGTGGAAATCGTGAGAGGAGTCGACGTAGAGCGGCCAGCAGCACCGGTGGAAGTCGCAAAAGGTGTCGAAGTAAAGCGACAACCATCACCTTCAAGCGCGCGAGCACCAAGCACCGAGGAACGACGCATGTGCGAGACGGGATCAATCGAGGACCAAACCGATCCAGAAAATTGTTTGAGGAGCGGACGGAGAGCCTCGATCTGGAGCGTTAGACAGCTCGATCCAGAGGGCGGCCGAAACGGGAGCACGTGCAGCAGTGGGGCGTCCCGACCTGGGATGCAGCGGCGGCAGGAGCTGCAAAGGATCGCCAAAGAGAAGTCCTAAATATCCATAAGTCCTCATGTTATTGTTTAAGTTCCATATCTTCTGAAAGTTTTCTGGCAAGCTCTTCATCAGCACCAATCTGAGCTTGAGTTGAGGGTTAATGTTGGTTAAGAATTTCCTCAAAGTACCAGACATCCTCAAGTCTTCAGATTCTTTAGCTGCTGATGTTGCTTCCTCATCAATAGAAACTTAAGGAGCATCTTGAACACTAGGCTCAGATACAAAGTGGCTTGAGAACTAGGAGCCTCTTCAGAAACAGGGGCTTGAAGTAAAAAAGCACCCTGAGTATCACTTTGAATTTCTTGGTCCTCCACATGCTCTTGAGCACTTGGCTCATGTACATCATCTTGAGCAGTGGGCTTACTTGCATCTTGTGCAGTCAAACTATCTAAAGCAGTGTTTGTGATTGGAGAACTTTGTGCCACATCCTCTACCTGAGCTTCTGTAGGCACTGTATCTTGGACTGAGTGACTTGAGCCACATCCTCTACCTGAGCTTCTGTAGGCACTGTATCTTGGACTGAGTGACTTGAGCTTGGTTCAACAAGTACATTCTCTATGAATTTTTTTAGCACTGGTAGTAATGGCTTGACCTTGAAGCAAGGCATCTTGAATAGCTGCCAGCCTTTGTCTTTCTTTAGCTTTTGCAACAAGCCATTCTTTAGATTTTGCGTTTTTGCTAGACCAACACTCCTTCATGATCTACCTCTTCCTGTTCCTCTATTAGCATGAACAGAAGTAGCAGCCATCTTAGTCCTCGACTAACAAATAAGTGTGATGGAGGCACAACATACAATGGAGCCTCAGTCACTAGGTTTGCCAAATCTATATCTTCTTTGGCTTGAGCTGCTTGAGGGACATCAACAGGCAGCAACAACTGTCCTGGTTCTCTTTCTGGTAGCCCTAAGGGCATCTCCAACGCCATGCATCGAAATGCCCGCAAATGTCCGAACCGCGCTGTTTGGACACGTTAGGCCAATGCCATGCACCAAATGTCCACAACATGGTCCAGACGTCCGAAATCCCACAAATTGGAAGCAAAGTTGGGGCCCTTGGGGGAGGTTTGCGGGCGTCCGGTCCTCCGCCATGTAGCCCTCCGACCTCCCCCCTCCCCCCAAAAAAACCCCACTCGGAGCCTTGCTATTCTCACTCCGTCCCTCTGCTTGCACTGTATCCGCATAGTCTGAGACCACCGCCGTTGCTGTACCGCCCAGCCCTCGTCGGTCCTCCGCCGCTACACTCGGATGCCTACGCCTCCCTTCCACCGCTAGTTCCGCCGCCAGGTACCCTTCGTCCCTGCACATTTGTGTCCATGGCGGACACCATGTCCGACAAGTGTTCGGCCAAATGCCATAGCCATTTTTATTTTACTTTTTGTTGTTTACTTTGAAGCAAACACAATGGATTCGGACGATGAGTAGTTCTACTCCGAGTTCATTTATATGTCCTTGTCAAATGAGGACGAATACAAGGATGAAACAACAATGATGCTCGCGTTATTGATGATGCCCAATGTGCGGAGGCGCATGCTCTCAATTTCAAGGGATCAACCAAGGGACATAGAGTGATGAATTAGAATAGGGCACGGGGCATATGATGTCGATGGACTACTACTTTGTTCCCGATGTGCTATTCGAGCACTATTTCTGCCGTTGATCCAGATGAGGCGAACTGTGTTCGATAGCCTCTACAATAGTGTTCGGGCCTATGATGACTGCTTCATCTTGAAGAAGGATGCCGTTGGAAACATTGGATTCTCTAGTTACCAGAAGTGCACGACTACATTAAGGATGCTTGCCTATGGCACGGAGTACCTCCGGATGTCCGAAAGCACATGTCTCGAAGCCATGGTCAGGTTTGCTACTACGGTGATCAAGGTGTTTGGATCGGAGTACTTGGCACTGTAGGAAGCAAGAGGGTGGCCAGGTATGCAGATCCCTGGATTGCATGCATTGGCAATGGAAGAATTGCCCATATGCTCTACAAGGACAATATCAGGACCATTGTAAGAAGCCCACCATTCTTGAAGCAAATGCATTAGAAGGCCTCTGGATTTGGCACTCTTTGGGCTGCCTGGGTCTCACAATGACATCAATGTGTTGTGGCGGTCTCCATTGTTTGCAAGATTGTGTGCGGGAGAAGCTCCTTCGTGCAACTATACCATAAATGGTCATGACTCAGGATGCAAGTGGGATGGGTTGCGAGCTCCTTGCGGTCGTTGACTTGCCCGAAAAAGTTATGTGAGCAATGCTGTAGAATACCAAGCTTTTATGCGGGGCCTGTGGGCGCCGCAAGCCTGCATGTGCCCTGAATTCGTTGAACTTCGCTCACGCCTGCCTGAGGTGATGCTCTGCCTTACCACAACACATCAATGCTGACTTGCTGATTACTTTCTTTGGCGAGGGCAACTTGGCACATGTACACATGGGGGAGTCGGTTGATTGATTATTATCTCTGGTTGACACTTCTCGCCGTGAGCAAAACCTGTACAAAGTTGGTCGAGTATTCTAATCAATTCGGTTCTGGTGTTGCTCCGGCCTTCGTGCTACATGCACTAGAAGCTAGTGACAAACGTAGATGAATCGATTGAGCCATGAACTTAGCTTGTGCAGATGTCTAGTTGCAAATAAAAAGTGAAAAGTCTAAGGCCAACGTGCCATGCACGATGGATATGAAGGTGGGTGATTATGCAGGCCTATTGTGGGTCATGTGGATTGACCGCGAATGCCCACTTTGATCGAAGGGGTGAGAAGGGCATTTGGAGTGCTCCAAACCCGTTTTGCAGTTGTTCGAGGACCTGCAAGAATATGAGATGCAGAGACGTTGTGGGAAGTGCAACATGTGTGATCATGCACACCATGATTGTGGAGGATGAGGGTGACGGAGTTCGTCATGGTCTGGAATCTGAGCGCATGGGTGATCCTATCCAACTTACAGATCAGAATTCGGCGACGTTCACTGAAGGATGGGGATGCAAACACATCATTCTTCCACCGGCAGAGCACCTACTGCCGACAGAAGAATAGGATGCACAACATCACCTCCGCGATTGCGTCCTCATCGAGCACACCGATGTGGAGGAAGCGACTTTCTTACACTTCGATGGCCTACTGGGCACCTTTGTCGATCGCGACTGCATGCTGAACCTTGTGGCGCAACATGGAGGAGATTTGGAATGCAATAAAGCGGCTTCCTGCATGCAAGGCGCCGGGCCCTGACGGCTCTACTCCCGAGTTCCTTCGTGCCTCTTGGCACACGGTTAAGCAGGACATTGTGGACGTCTTCCAGCAGCTCTATGACATGTGCGGACAAGGATTTTGCCGCTTCAACCAAGTGCTCCTTACCTTGCTGCCCAAGCGCGTCGATGTTGTCGGATTCGCTGACTGCAGGTCTATTAGTCTGATCCATCTTGTCGCTAAGTTTGCGAAAACACTCTCGCTGCGCCTTGCCTCTAAGTTGGATGGCCTCGTTAGCTCGAACTAGAACGCTTTCATCCCAGGGCACAACATTCTCGATAACTTTGTCCTGGTAAGCAATCAGCCTGCCCGCTCCACTAGCTCAAGGCCCCCAGAGTCCTCCTCATTCTTGACCTCATGAAGGCCTTTGATTCCATCTCATGGCCGTTCCTGTTTGAGGTATTGCGCTGCTATGGCTTCAGGGATCGCTTCCTGGAATGGCTTGCAATCCTGCTACCTTTGGCGAGCACGCGAATCCTCAATGGTGCCCCTAGACCGCCAATTTGGCATCGCCACGGCCTCCGACAAAGTGACCCGCTGTCCCCATAGCTCTTTGTCCTCGCCGTGGATGTGCTTGGGCGTTTGATCAGTCGTGTCGTCTCTCTTGGTATCAGCCGCACCTGCGACGCTCCATCCTGACAATCTCACTATATGTTGTCGATATCGTGTTGTGTTGTCACCCATTGCCAGCTAAGGTCATTGTGGTGAAGGAGATCCTCCAGCTATTTGGCCACGCCTCCGAGCTCCGCATCAACTTCGCTAAGAGCTCCGCCACCCTCCATTGTGACATCGGCGTAGCAACACCTGTTGTCTAGCTCCTGGGGTGCCCAATCGTTGAGCTCCCGCTCACTTGGGAATTCCAATAACGGTGAGACGCCCCACTGCCGCGCAGCTGCAGCCTCTCGTGTATACGACACAAGGACAACTTCCATCTTGGAAAGCAGGACTCATGAAGAAGGCTGGGCGCCTCACGACAGTCAAGTCTGTCCTCTATGCGATCCCCATACACCAGCTGTTGGTCTTTGCGTCGTCCAAGAAAATCATCAGGCATCTCGGGTAGATTAAGATAGGGTTCCTGTGGGCTGGGTGCGAAGCTGCCAATAGCGGGCAACTGCCATGTCAATTGCGCCGAACTTGTCACCCAATTGAGTTTGGAGGCCTCGGCATCCCAAGACCTAGAGCGAACCAGGCTGGCGCTTCGCTTGCGATGGCTTTGGTTGAGCCGCACTCATAGCAAGCGAGCATGTAGCAACTTAGACTTGCAGTTCTGTGCCGAGGAGTGAGCTCTATTCTTTTCCTCCACCTCGATGGCAATGGGTGATGGCCGCACCGCCTTATTTTGGGAGGACCAGTGGATCGGCGGGCGCTCAGTCAGCGAGATTGCTCCGTAGCCTTCCGATTGCGTCGCTAAGCGCCGCCGAAAACTACGAACCGTCTCTGATGGACTTCTGGCCAACATTTGGGCTCGTAACATCCATGGCGCACCGGGCGTCTACAAGATCGGACAGTACATCCAGCTCTGGTATGCCGTCGGGCACACCACCCTGACCACGAAGCCCGATCACCTACTGTGGAAGTGGACTTCGAGCGGTGTTCACTCTGCGAAATCCTACTATCAGGCCACCTTCCAGGGCTCGCTCCGCAGCAGCTCCTGGAAGCCATTTGGAGGAACGCCACCTCGGGTGTGCTTCTTCCACCGACTAGCTGACCAGGATCGGTGCTGGACTGCCTTGTTCGCCGCGGCCTCCAGCACCGCAGCTCATGCCTCCTCTGCTGCCAGAGCCCCGAGTCGATGCGCCACCTGCGTCTCTGCTACCCGTTCCCAGACAGGTTTGGCACGAGATGCTTGCCTAACTGCGCATGTCACCGCCGAACGATGACGCCTCCCTCCTGGACTGGTGGCACGCTTCTTAACAACACACCCCAAAACCCATGCGCAAAGGCCTCACCCCCATTGCCCTTCTCGCCACATGGATGATTTGGAAACACCATAAGGAATGTGTCTTCGAGGGTGCCCAACCATTTGTCAGCAGCCTGGTTGCGAAGATAAGGGACGAGGCAAAGCTTTGGGCCTGAGCTGGCGCTTCCGGACTCCATGACACTATGCCCCGATCTTGGGATGTACATTAATTTCCTTGCATTGCTCACTACCCGTGCCTCTCGAGGATTGTAACTTCAACTCTTCCTTCTCAATGAAAAGAAACGCAAAAGTCTCTTTGTGTTTTCTCGAAAAAAAAGGATCCAACATCCAGGGCTATATGATCACTGTAGATAGCATTAGAGTTAGATCCTGATCCAGACATCTTGCAAGCAGACAACTAAGCAGACCAATGAGCAAAGCAGACCAACAAATGCCTATGGATGATATATAGATGAGAAGTAGAGGTAAGATACACATGGATACAAAGAAAGTAACGGAAAAATTAAAATGACGCAATTTTTAGTTTTCCGCAAGGTCTGATAGTTCCAAATAGAAATTTAGCCGGTAGTACCAAGCAGTTATAAAGCTGCAGGGTTATAAAGCTGCAGGGCACACTGCTAAAATAGCGTCGGCAATTCCGAGCAATAGTTTTGAACAGTGACATCTTGGACGCTAGCTCAACATTGTTCCGGTCGTATCAAGAGGTACTACTACGATGGTTTTGGGCTGTGTAAAAGATTTGAAATTACAGGATGAAAATCGATGGATTTTTAGTGTATCTTGCATGGATTGTGGGGTGTTTGAGAAGAATATATCGGCCTAAAGATTCTAAGCAGATCTAGTCTTAAAATTAAACATGGATTAGGGCTAGGGTCTGCAAATACCCTGGCGGTTGCACGGCAAGTATGACGGAAGATTTACTATATTGCGTCAAGCAGATTTAACGGAGAAAGTGCATGGAAATGTCGCAAAACGACAATGATGATGGCAGAGGCGATTGGAAAGCTTGAGCACAACAAGCACATATGGATCGAAGTGAACCTGTAGAGGTGCGTACTCGGTACACTGTCCGATAGTATCGTAAACAAAAGGACCACTGGTACCGAGCCTTTGGTTTAAAGCAGTGCCAGGGATGAAAGATTAAAATCCACAAACAAAAAAAGATAAATATTCGATAACTCATATAGAGATTTTACTAGAGGTTTCAAACACCTCAGAGAATTTTTGAAGGTGGAAACTTGGTCGGTAGTTCTTGGAACATCATCCAGTACTTCCAGGGTTTGCAGAACAAATGATCGAGTGCATAGATGGAGTAGAATTTAGGTAAAATGAGCATAGATAGAGACTAGAGAATCCTATGTGTTCTTGTCACTTCCAATTGGCAAACACAAAGACAAGCCAAAGCAACAATTGGATGATCTTGAACAAATACATGCATACCAACATGATTCTAGTCCTTGTAGCTAAAAGAAAAAGAAGTAAAACAAAACACAACAAACTAGAGAGTTTGTCACCGCTTAGTCAACTAATGACATTGGATCCTGTATGTCAAGTTCGTCATAAGCTTAGCTTGAAGAGAAGATATGGTTGTTAACTGTCATGGCTCAAATGTGTCTCCTTGTAACAAAAAAAACTTTCTATCCCTAATAGCTTAGAGACAACCAAACAACCACTTACCTCTAACCGAAGTAAAAGTAATTTAAGCATGAGAATAACTTTGTATGGTGTGTTTATTCATGGTAATTCAACTCTTGCATAAGTTGTACATGAATGTTTGACAGTTATTAGGCCACTTTGAATTGAGTAAGTTGATATCCAACATCTACTATGCAAGTTGGACCATAAGGATTTTTATTAATTCATTCCCTCTTTGTCGTTTCACGCTCTTGTTAAGCGAGGCAATATATTGTTTCGATCATCGTTGTAACATATGCACCCATGCAGGTTGAAGCACCTATGAACAAGCAGAACATTTTTGAAGGTACGGGTTCTGCTAAACAAAAAGTCAAATAATAGTGGCTTTTAATTATTCTTTCCATCTTCGGACATGAGTCAGTTCATATGCTTGTTGTATGCATGTTACTTAGCTTGCCTTGGCGTGGGGTTAGTTTTTCTTCAGGACCCAACTGCGCCCATCTTCACCAGTCGAGGAAAAGCTTGTGTTCCACACCTATGAGTACTATTCATACACATGACAAACAAAGGTTCCAACATAACATTTTAATGATTTTAAAAAATACATACATGCCTTTATTACGAATGCTTTACACAGCTAGTCAATGAATTATGCAAGTTGGAGACTCGTGCTCCTACCAAAAACCGAATCACGGAGTTGGATAGGTTGTTGGTTCGGTTGGGGGCACTAGTAGAAGAGGCAAAACAAGGATGTGACAGTGATTCTGTGAAGAAACTTCCATCTTGGACGATCTGACGGTGATCGTAGCTAACACCCTGGTGAAGGACGAGGAGCTTAAGCATAGATGGCGGGAGCACTTAGACAAGCTGTTCAATGGGGGGAATGAGAGCTCTACCATTGAACTGGATGACTCCTTTGATGATACCAGTAGGTGTTTTGTGCGGTGAATCCAGGAGTCGGAGGTCAAGGAGGCTCTAAAAATGATGAAAGGAGGCAAGGCTATGGGCCCTGATTGTATCCCCATTGAGGTGTGGACAGGCCTCGGAGACATAGCTATAGTATGGCTAGCTAAGCTTTTCAACCTCATTTTTCGGGCAAACAAGATGCCAGAAGAATGGAGACGGAGTATATTAGTACCAATCTTCAAGAACAAGGGGATGTTCAGAGTTGTACTAATTACCATGGAATTAAGCTGATGAGCCATACAATGAAGCTATGAGAGAGAGTCATTGAGCACCGCTTAAGAAGTGTGACAAGCGTGACCAAAATCAGTTTGGTTTCATGCCTCACGGAATCCATTTTCTTGGTACGGCAACTCATGGAGAGATACAGGGAGCAAAAGAAGGACATGCATATGGTGTTCATTGACTTAGAGAAGGCCTACGATAAGATACCACGGAATGTCATGTGGTGGGCCTTGGAGAAACAGAAAGTCCCAGCAAAGTACATTACCCTCATCAAGGACATATATGATAATGTTGTGACAAGTGTTCGAACAAGTGGTGGCAACACTGATGACTTCTCGGTTAAAATAGGACTGCACCAGGGGTCAGCTTTGAGCCCTTATCTTTTCGCTCTGGTGATGGATGGGGTCACAAGGGATATACAGGGAGATATCCCATGGTGTATGCTCTTTGCGGATGATGTGGTGCTAGTCGATGATAGTCGGCAATAGGAAGTTAGAGCTATGGAGACAAGCCTTGGAATTTGAAGGTTTTAGACTTAGTAGAACTAAAACCGAGTACATGAGGTGCGGTTTCAGTACTAGTAGGCACGTGGAGGAGGAGGTTAGTCTTGATGGGCAGGTGGTGCCTCGAAGGACACCTTTAGATATTTGGGGTCTATGCTGCAGAAGGATAGGGATATCGATGAAGTGAGTCATCGAATCAAAGCTGAATGGATGAAGTGGCGCCAAGCTTCTGGCATTCTTTGTGACAAGAGAGTGCCACAAATGCTAGAAGGCAAGTTCTATAGGGCGGCGGTTTGACCCGCAATGTTGTATGGCGCTGAGTTATTGGCCGACTAAAAGGCGACATGTTCAACAGTTAGGTGTGGCGGAGATGCGTATGTTGAGATGGATGTGTGGCCACACAAGGAAGGACGGCGTCCGGAATGATGATATACGAGATAGAGTTGGGGTAGTGCCGATTGAAGAGAAGCTTGTCCAACATCGTCTGAGATGGTTTGGGCATATTCAGCGCAGGCCCCAGAAGCGCTGGTGCGTAGCGGACGGCTAAAGCGTGCTGATAATGTCAAGAGAGGTCGGGGTAGACCGAACTTGACATGGGAGGAGTCCATAAAGAGGGATCTCAAGGACTGGATTATCGAAAGAGAACTAGCTATGGAAAGGGGTGCGTGGAAGCTTGCTATCCATGTGCCAGAACCATGAGTTGGTTGCGAGATCTTATGGGTTTCACCTCTAGCCTACCACAACTTGTTTGGGACTAAAAGCTTTGTTGTTGGAGAAGTCTACTTAATACCATGACGTTTGACACAGCCATGTCGTTTGGCGTCCGACTACATTACCCTTAAGGTTTAGAAACTAGCTACCAAACCTTTGCGAAGCCATTAAAACCCACCGGGGAGCTCTAGGAGGCGGTTTCATTAGCATGATTCTTTGATATGCCTCGTGGGGGTAGCTTAACTTATCCATCTTTTCTCTCTTTCGCCAGTAGCCATTATTTCCTGATTATCAAAGTAGCAACATCCTGACTGTACCATCTCCTATAATTGTGGGCCTAAGCTACCTGTGCCTTGTGCTTTCGATTTGCACATTCCTTCACCCCACCATGCCTCTGCGTCACTGCACCAGTCTCTTACTTACCACTCGCCCATATCTACCCTTAAGGCTGGAACATTCTTTTGCTATATAAGCGACTTGCTAATTTCAAGTGCTAACCCACATCACTAGACATGTTTTCTTGGGAACACACCCTTAGACTTGTGTTGAAGTTTTTGTCACTTTGAACTGACTACTATGCAATGCTAACCATAAGCATGCACTAAGGAGTCTAAGTTGCTCTGGTACTAGGTGATAAATAACACAAGCTTGGCTCATTTTCTCAGAGTGGTGCCTCACAGGGTGGTCGTGGGGCAACTTGGTTTGATTGGACGAGGTGAGTGGGATGGAGTGGTTGATGGTCTCGTCATTGGAATACACAGGAGGCAGATGCCACAGGGGCAGCGAGTCAGCTACATGGTGCAATTGAGCCGTTGTCCAAGGGTGCACATAGAGCGGCAAAGCTAGGTCACAAGGGGTAGCTACAAACACTTTGTGCATGGGCTCCTCAAACTTGGCAGCCATGAAGCTACGTGAGGATGATACTGTGTTGCACTACGAAGCACACATGAGCTGGGTGAGGTAATCATGCCCCCCACCTGTCAGTGTCAGTTCCAATCTTGGATGCTGCCAGGATGCCAGGAGCAAACTTCATGGAAGCATAATGGTCCCATCTCAGGTGCTATGTACTAGCTTCTTGATGAATGGAAGCAGTGCTGCTGATATGGAGTATCTGAACAATCTACATGAGGTGGTTTTCTGCAATTAGTAAAAAAAAGAACTTTTGATCGACGCAATTAGCAAACTACATGCGTGCACTGACCAGGCTCTGTTTATATTACCTGTTTTCTGTTTGAGTGATGTTACTTTGCTTGAAATTTTGAGATTAAACTATTAGCTTACTATCAGGTCTGCACCATTCTAGATATCATCTTGACTTTTAACTTGTGAAACTGTTACATTGGATAACATAAATAGGAAATTTTGTCAATTGTGAAACTGTAACTAATAGCTTCACCTGAATATTGATCTGTTGTGTTATTGCAGGGAAGAGGTATGAAGTGCTCAACTTAGGAGGGAGCATAGACAAGGTATTCCATGCTTCCCATTCTCCTCCTGTAGCAAAGGAACATCCAACCTGTCATGTGTCGCTCACTAACTAATAAACAGGAATCTGACGTTGGAAAGAAGCTACTGGATATCAAAGCAAAAGGATCACAGCTCCTCTTAGAAATCAGCGAAGTATTCTAGTTCTGGAGACTCTTATGGCCCTAGATCTGCCAAGCAGTCGCAATTGCTGTTTTAGTTAAACTAAAGAATTATTAACTTTGCAGTGTAAGCAGACCCTTGAGCAGGAGAGCAACATAACTGCTAGATTCCCTGTAAGTTCAGTGTGTTTCTTAACCGTAAACATCATTCTGTTATCAAGTCATTCTCCATGTGTGTTATTTCATCCTGGTGCCTGCAGGCTGCAGTACAGGAGATGGATATTAAGTCCTTGGAGGAGGAATACAAAGGTCTACAAGGTGATGGAGCTGGAGAAGCCGAGTACTTCCAGTCTCTTGAAGAACAAATCATTAAAATGAAGGTGTTTTACCGATACTTTTCAGTTTGGTTGCTCCATGATTTAATCTAATTGATTTCCTTTTTCTTCTTCTCATGGAGAAATACATATACTACCTCCGATCCAAATTAATTGACGCAGCTTTAGTACAAAGTTGTGCTAAAGTTGCGTCAATTAATTTGGATCGGAGGGAGTGCGTTACTTTCAATGATGCCATGTGCAGTCTTAAGAAGCTGAACATCTTTCCCTGCAGGGAGTTTCTGATCCTATTAAATGCTGCTGCGGACTGGAGTACAATGTAGAACTAGGCGGGGAGTCCATGGGTGTAAGATAAACTCAGCCGCAGATTGCCACAGGTTCAGTGCGTTTAAAGTATGTATATGCGCAGCTGGCGTAGGCTGCGCTTGGGCGGTTTATATTTTCCACCTGTATTAATCTACAAGGGCATTTTTCTGTGCACACCTGAGATACAAGTGTAACGAAAACACAATTGTAAAATTCTGGATTTCTGCTTGGATAGCATCGTATTTAGCCTGTCAGCAACATACAGCAAAACAAGTCATTCTGAGATTCAGAAACTTCAGGTATAGCGCCAGATGCCACAACGATGCGGACAATGATGCGGACAATGACGGAGATGAATTGGTCAGTTTGCCAGGTGGTGTGCGACGACCTCAACTCCTCTTGTACTGCCGGTCATGGCGTGCTGCTCCAGTCTCTGTCGGCAGCCGGCAGTCACCACTGCCGTCTTCATAAAGTTCACTCCGGCAGTCAGCATGGACATTTCCAGACCTTGCCAAGGTAGCTGCCGCCGCCACGGAACCCGCTCACAACCGCCACCGACGTTGCCTCAGCCCACGCTCTTTGCCGGCCTGGTCAGGACCGCAGCCTGCCAGTTCGTTGCCGCCTCAACCTGCTGGTCGGCGGGAACTCCAGCCGAGCATGGCAAGGCACGTGATGCCGCCGCCACGGAACCCGCTCACAACCGCCACCGACGTTGCCTCAGCCCACGCTCTTTGCCGGCCTGGTCAGGACCGCAGCCTGCCTGTTCGTTGCCGCCTCAACCTGCTGGTCGGCGGGAACTCCAGCCGAGCATGGCAAGGCACGTGATGTCGGCGCCAGTAACTCGCCAGGCCTATGGTCCCCGACACCGGTGGCTCGTCCATTCCTGTGCCTGGAGCCGTCCGTCCGGAGGTATGCGCCCTTGGAGCCCACGCTCTTTGCCGGCCTGGTCAGGACCGCAGCCTGCCAGTTTGTTGCTGCCTCAACCCGCTGGTCGGCGGGAACTCCAGCCGAGCATGGCAAGGCACGTGACGTTGGCGCCAGGAACTCGCCAGGCCTATGGTCCCTGACACTGGTGGCTCGGCTATTTCCTGTGCCTGGAGCCGTTCGTCCGGAGGCATGCGCCCTCGTCCTTGGCTAGATTTTTTTTAGACAAACTCGCGAAACTTTTATTCAACCGTCACAATGTTTACAGAGACGAACAAAAGATCGTCGGGGTGGCCTAACTAAACATGGCGGCTGGTCCCCAACGTTAATGCATGCTTCGTGAGGTTGTGAGCCTCAATGTTCGAGGATTGAAATTCATGACTAAAAGAACAAGATGTGAAAAAACGAGTTCTATCCCTTATTTCATGTACCACTGCTCCATATGCTGCTGCCGTTCCTCCTTTGATCGCCTCCACCGCTGTCATGCAATCTGAGGCGATGATTGCTCCATATGCTGTTGTCGTTCCTCCTTTGATCGCCTCCACCGCTGTCATGCAATCTGAGGCGATGAAAACCTTCTGCTCGTACAAGTCCTCGGCAAGCGCCATCGCTTCCTTGGTAGCTAGAACTTCAAGCACCTCCAGGTCCTCTATGTTGTTGAAGACAACTGCCGAGGCCCCCAAATACACACCCAATGCATCGCGGCAAACGGCTCCCACAGCCCCCCTTCCACCAGCACGCGGCACAACCGCATCTACATTAATTTTAACATGATCATTCGGTGGTGGCTGCCAAGCAGTAGGGCGGACCCTTGGAGTTGTCGGTGACCTGTCAACAGGTTTCGGTATGTGCTTCAAATCAGCCAAGTAGCTAGTGACGAAACCATGAGTAGCGAATGGAGTTTTGTAAATTCCTTCATGGATTATCTTTCTCCTCGCTGCCCAAATCGCCCATAGTGTGACAATCATGGTAGTGAATTCCTCTTGAGGAAGCGATTCGCTCATCAGAAAGAGCCATCTCTTTGCATGTTCATCTCTCTACATACACATATGCTGCACCATATCCTCATTTGATAGAGCCCACACGCACCGGGCGTAGTTACAGTCAATAAGAGAATGGCGCCAGTTGTCATCTGCTCCACATAACGCACACACATGCGATGGTGACATGTTTCGACGATGCAACACATCACTGGTAGGAAGTGAGTGACGAGCCAGCCTCCATGTGAATATTTTCAGTTTTGAAGGAACTTGCAATCCCCAAATAGATGACCATCCTTTGGATTCTCCGCTGGACATATCCTCAGCCTCATCCAACCAGTCTTCCCTTCCCATCTTCATCTTATGGATCAATTTGTAAGCTGATTTTACTGAGAAACGTCCCCTCAGATCGCCCGACCATGCCCAAAAGTTGTCCACTTGTCTTGTACAGAGGGGAATCTTTAGGATTGCCTCCGCATCAGCGGGAACAAAGACTTGGCGTACTACCTCCTCTCTCCAGCATGCCATGGTTGGTTCGTCCTTGGCTAGGTGAGAGAAAGAGTCAGAAAACGGGGGGAAACAGATGTGATGAGAAGTTTATCCAATACCGGCCAAAACCTGGTGTAATCTTGAATACAGGTGCAAAATTTACGGACCAAAACGATCAACCAATCGTTAACCGGAACCCACTCGGTTTGTTTTTACGGGGGTGGATTTTACGGGTGTAATTGTGTAACACCCACAATGCGGCTACATCTCCCACGTGTCGGGGCACGACTTAGAGACATAGCCGCATGATAGATTAGTCACAAGTGGGGTAATCTTCACACAATCCCATGTACTGAATAAGAAAGGGATAAAGAGTTAGCTTACAATCGCCACTTCACACCAATAACAAGTTAAACATACATCATCCAGAATACAATCAAGGTTCGACTACAGAACCAAAATAAAAGGAAGACAACCCCAAGTGCTAGATCCCTGATCGTCTCAACTGGGCTCCACTATTGATCAATCGGAAAAGACACAAAACAACGATCAAGATCTTCATCAAGCTCCCACTTGAGCTTGGTTGCGTCACCTGTACTGGTATCGTCGGCACCTGCAACTGTTTGAAAGTATCCGTGAGTCACGAGGACTCAGCAATCTCACACCCGCGAGATCAAGACTATTTAAGCTTATGGGTAGGAAAGGGTAGTGAGGTGGAGCTGCAGCAAGCACTAGCATATATGGTGGCTAACATACGCAAAAGAGAGCGAGAAGAGAAGCAACGCAACGATCGAGAAGCTAGAAGTGATCCTAAAGCTACTTACGATCAAGCATAACACGAGACCGTGTTCACTTCCCGGACTCCGCCGAAAAGAGACCATCACGGCTACACACGCAGTTGATTCCTTTTAATTAAGTTAAGTGTCAAGTTCTCTACAACCGGATATTAACAAATTCCCATCTGCCACATAACCGCGGGCACGGCTCTCGAAAGTTTATACCCTACAGGGATGTCCCAACTTAGCCCATCACAAGCTCTCACGGTCAACCAAGGATATTCCTTCTCCCGGGAAGACCCGATCAGTCTCGGAATCCCGGTTACAAGACATTTCGACAATGGTAAAACAAGACTAGCAAAGCCGCCCGATGTGCCGACAATCCCGATAGGAGCTGCACATATCTGGTTCTCAGGGCAACACTGGATGAGACATCCTATGAGTAAAACCAACCCTCAAGTTTCCTCGAGGTGGCCCCGCAGTCTACTCAGTTCGGACCAACACTTAGAGAAGCACTGGCCTGGGGGGTTAAAATAAAGATGACCCTCGGGAGCGTGACTCCCAAGGGAAAAGTATAGGTGGTGGTGAGGCAAATGGTAAAACCAAGGTTGGGCCTTGCTGGAGGAGTTTTATTCAAAGCAAACTGTCAAGGGGTTCCCATAACACCAAACCGCGTAAGGAACGCAAAATCAAGGAACATAACACCGGTATGACGGAAACTAGGGCAGCAAGAGTGGAACAAAACACCAGGCATAAGGCCGAGCCTTCCACCCTTTACCAAGTATATAGATACATTAATTAAAAATAATAGATATTGTGATATCCCAACATATCCATGTTCCAACATGGAACAAACTTCATCTTCACCTGCAACTAACAATGCTATAAGAGGGGCTGAGCAAAAGGGTAACATAGCCAAACAATGGTTTGCTAGGAAGGTGGGTTAGAGGCTTGACATGGCAATATGGGAGGCATGATATAACAAGTGGTAGGTAGCGCGACATAGCGATAGAGCGAACAACTAGCAAGCAAAGATAGAAGTGATTTCGAGGGTATGATCATCTTTCCTGAGATCCCGCAAGGAAGAAGAACGAGTCCATGAAGAAGACAAACGGACGAGTGCAAGTTTTGAAAACATGATGATGCAATGCACATGATGACATGGCAAGATGCAACACGCAAGCGAATGACAAGGCAACAACAACGAATAACTGGAAGACACCTGGTGCATCGGACTCGGGGCGTCACAACAGTCCACCACTACGAGAGGATCTTGTCCCGAGATCTAGGATGGCACCGCAAGGAAACGGAAGAGGAAGAGAAGAGGTAAAACTAAGTTGCTTTTTTGACAAATGAGTGAAACCAAAGAACCTTGCAAGGTTGAACAGATTGAAAGAAAGAATACAACGAAGATGAACAAAGTTGAAAACACTCCGTTAGAAAAGAGGAACAAGGAACCTTACTAGAACCTTGTAGGTTGAAAGACATAAGAAAAGGGGTACAATGGACAAGAAGTACATACAAGCACTCCGGTTGAAACGAGATGTACAAGGAACGATAAAGATCAATTACGACAACACTCCGGTTGGAAAAGGAAGGCATAGAATATGAACTTGGCAAAATGAAAGCACTTGGATGAGACTCCGGTTAGAAGAGGAATGATAGACACCACACTCCGGTTAAAACAAGATAGAGAAGGAATAAGGATGATATAATTTGGATAGCACTCCGACTGTAAATGGAAGGAATAGAACATGAACTTGAGATGATGGGATGATACTTGATGAAATCAACAAGACACTGCCTCCGGAACTATTGAAAGAACGACACAAGGGGTAAGAAAGATTTCAGACAGCACTCCGGTTGAGAAGGGAGGTAAAACTTGATAAGATGAGAGAACTTGAATGAAGGACACGACACTCCGATTGAATGGATAAGCAAAAGGAGAGAACATGATCTTTGACAAAAAAAGATGATGGGTCGAAGACTGCAACATCACAATGACTTCGGAAGACAGAATAGAAGCTAGATCATTAGGGAAGAGAGAAAGTAGAAGAAAATGGTAACTTCTACCACCAATGAATTTGAAAGAAAATCTTTACAAAGAAGGCTTGAGCCGAGTTGTCGAAAAATCAACAACGAACACAATAATCTACTTGTGGGCTTATGAAAACATCTCAAACTTGAGGTGAAATTCTGCCACAAATGGAAACAAGATTGGATTGATATCAATAAGGAGACGAGAAACTTATTTCACTGGGAGGATAAATGAAGAACTTGGGTCATCTATAAGCACCATAAATAGCAACAATCCTTAGGGAAAGCTTTAGGTGAAATATAACCCAAGATAACTCCAATGAAGAGATTGATTGGTTGAAAGGATCTCTTGAACGAAGAGAAAATGATGGATTTAAATATCTCATTCCTAACAACTTGTAAATCATGAAACACAAAGGGAAATTGTCAAGAGTGACATAACATCACCTCAAAAGACAAGAGAGAAATAATTGCACTTCGGAATGCAAGATGAAGAATGCTTGAACTCCTCAAAACAAGACATGTGTTTAACACCATGTTTATTTTTGAGTATAGCTTGGCGGAACTTAACTTCGAGAGAAATCTTGAAGAACAATTGAAGAATGAAAAGAATCCTTGATGAGCCACCATATAGAGCCTCCATGAAGAACTCCGATAATAAAAGAATGATCAAACGAAAGAGAAGTTGAAAACACAAGGTGAATCCTTGAAATGATTTATATGAATCTTTGTGGTGATATAATTGAGCAATCTTGGAACTCCGGGAAAGTATGAAGCACTTGAACCGATAATTTACTCATCGTGAACAAACTCCGAAAGAATAAATTAAACACTTCAAGGAAATAAGAATAATAATTATGTTATGCGAATCCTTCATCAATTTAAATTGATGACAAGCAACAGATTTGGCATACAACTTATTCTCGTAGAAAGGATTAAGAGATATATAGCGCAAACTTGAGAAAGGTCTTCAACGAACCACCGGTAGGATTTGGAAAGCACGAATGCATTGATATGATAACGACAGAAGAGGAATGTTGGGCGAACCACCGTAAGAATTTAAAAGAACGGGCGAAGAAAACAAACACATCGCCAGGAGGAATTGGAAAATGAACGAGATACTTGAGAGAATTTAGGTACAAGTGAAACGAAGAGATCATAAACTGACTAGAGAATACTTGAGTGATGCACCGGTAAGATTTGGAGAATGAGAGCTGAAAGCTGAGAATGAGTAATGTTTGAAAAGATGGCCTTCGGAGAATCAAACTGAAAAGACTCCTGAATTGCTTCAGATGGGTGAAAAGAATTCTCACAATCAAAAACAATTATGAGAGGATGGCATCAAGCTAGAACCATGAATCTTCAAGAGAACATATATGATTTGGAGGAAAACTCTTCTTCAGTCTTCACAAACCCGAGAATGACGAAGAGAAACACCACCATGAATTTTTGAGACACTCCGAAATAATGTAGAATATAAAGGTTGAATCAACAATCAAAAGAGTTTGAAAGATCTTAGATAAAGATATATGACTGATGACAATTCATTCTTACGTCAAACTTTGAGAGAATTTGAGAATAACTCCGGGAAAATAAGAAGAGTCGGGTAAGATCCTGGGAAAAGACCCGCGGGTTAGGGCCCACTCAAAGAAACACCGTTGAAGAGATTGCTTGAAAAGATAGATTGCACCGGTTGAATTAAATGGCTTGAATGAGATAACAACCTCGGAATAGGTTGAACGAATGCAGAGTGGAAACACGAATCTTCGAGATATCTTCAGCACTCCAGAACAAAGAATAGCGAGAAGTGAATGATTAAGAGGTGCACCGGCATGAGAAAAAAATTTGAAACGAGGAAAAGATATGATCGACAAAGCTTGACTTGAATCCACCGGAGAAGAAAAAGAATGAAGAATGATGAACTTGAAGCTTCCTTAGTATCTTCGTGAGAATCACCGGATAAGAGCGTTGACGGAAAAGAATGGAGAGGCTTCACATCCATAAGATGGATACTTGATTAAGAAATCCGAGTCCTTGAAGAAACAAGGGGGTGGGTGGGCGGGAAAACAAAGACAACTTGGGCAGATGGAATGGATACCATCGAGAAAACCTAGAGTTGATCTTGCGGATGTTGAAAATGATCGGATCCACTAGAAGCGGAGCACACCGGTTGAGAAGAAATTGAGATGACAAACTCGATGATCAAGAAGGATTAGTATTCCCATAGAAATATGAGAACACCGTTTATAAAAGGTATGGAAACACTTGACATCGAAGCAACTCGAATACCACAAATAAAACAAAAACAAAGGATTTGGCTCGCAGAATAAGCCGGAACAAACATATGATAGAGATTTCGTCTAAAGTTTTCGTGGTGGGGCCCACACGGGCTCGATCGTATAGCACCATCATATACAAGGCAGTGCACATGACATACGAAGCGTCCCCGAGTCAGCATAGCCAAGGACTCTTTAAGACACAACAAGACCACTGTAAAACCAACCGTGGATAGGTGGACCACTAGACGTCGAACCCCAATTTCATATCATACACCCGTTGAAAAGATATCCTAAAAGCTACTTGAATTCCCACTAATAAACTCCCGAAACTTTCTGGTTATGCAATCAGGTGTTGGGGATACAGTGGAAGCATAATATCTCACCCAAACTAACAATACCTACATCCAGCTGTATCCATCCTTCAACACATAACCAAGAAACCTTCGGAAATCGTGTACCTCAACCTTCAAAAAGCATCCGTTATACGAGTTATGGCAATACTCCCAAACTCCCGCCCCAGTACTGGGTGGCGTCGAGGTTATCTCACCAACAGCTGCATAAAAGATATTTTCGATGTCAGCAAAACTCAGGTATTCCAGAACTGCAACGATAAAATTGTGACGACAACACCTCGGAGCTCAACTCCCCGGGACACTGCCACAACCCCTAAATGTTAGGAGGCACCAAGAACAATGTTCTTGTCACAAGAATATCAGAACGATTCCAAGATACCCGCGTGATCCTAAAAAAATTTCGTGAAATTTGAGGAGAGGAGAGTCAAAACTTCTACGTCAGGAGGCCTCACCAGAGCGACGAAGGGATTGAGGAGTAAAAAGAATCCTACTCTCCGATATATATAATCCTAAGACTCAATTTTTTTGTTCTAGACTCAAAAACGTCAGCGATTCGATCAAGCAGGGGGGTCCTAAGTTGGGGATGGCTCTGATACCAACTTGTAACACCCACAATGCGGCTATATCTCCCACGTGTCGGGGCACGACTTAGAGGCATAACCACATGGTAGATTAATCGCAAGTGGGGTAATCTTCACACAATCCCATGTACTGAATAAGAAAGGGATAAAGAGTTGGCTTACAATTGCCACTTCACACCAATAAAAAGTTAAACATACATAATCCAGAATACAATCAAGATCCGACTATGGAACCAAAATCAAAGAAAGATAACCCCAAGTGCTAGATCCTCGATCGACCCAACTGGGCTCCACTACTGATCAACTGGAAAAGACACAAAACAATGATCAAGATCTTCATCAAGCTCCCACTTGAGCTTGGTTGCGTCACCTGTACTGGTATCATCAGCACCTGCAACTGTTTGAAAGTATCCGTGAGTCACGAGGACTCAGCAATCTCACACCCGCGAGATCAAGACTATTTAAGCTTATGGGTAGGAAAGGGTAGTGAGGTGGAGCTGCAGCAAGCACTAGCATATATGGTGGCTACCATACGCAAAAGAGAGCGAGAAGAGAAGCAACGCAACGATCTATAAGCTAGAAGTGATCCCGAAGCTACTTACGTTCAAGCATAACACGAGACCGTGTTCACTTCCTGGACTCCGCCGAAAAGAGATCATCACGGCTACACACGCAATTGATTCCTTTTAATTAAGTTAAGTGTCAAGTTCTCTACAACCGGATATTAACAAATTCCCATCTGCCACATAACCGCGGGCACGGCTCTCGAAAGTTTATACCCTGCAGGGGTGTCCCAACTTAGTCGATCACAGGCTCTCAAGGTCAACGAAGGATATTCCTTCTCCCGGGAAGACCCGATCAGTCTCGGCATCCCGGTTACAAGACATTTCGACAATGGTAAAACAAGACCAGCAAAGCCGCCCGATGTGCCGACAATCCCGATAGGAGCTGCACATCTCGTTCTTAGGGCAACACCGGATGAGACATCCTACGAGTAAAGCCAACCCTCAAGTTTCCCCGAGGTGGCCCCGCAGTCTACTCAGTTCGGACCAACACTTAGAGAAGCACTGGCCCGAGGGGGGGGGTTAAAATAAAGATGACCCTCGGGAGCGCGAATCCCAAGGGAAAAGTATAGGTGGTGGTGAGGCAAATGGTAAAACCAAGCTTGGGCCTTACTGGAGGAGTTTTATTCAAAGCGAACTATCAAGGGGTTCCCATAACACCCAACCGTGTAAGGAACGCAAAATCAAGGAACATAACACCGGTATGACGGAAACTAGGGCGGCAAGAGTGGAACAAAACACCAGGCATAAGGCCGAGCCTTCCATCCTTTAGCAAGTATATAGATACATTAATTAAAAATAATAGATATTGTGATATCCCAACATATCCATGTTCCAACATGGAACAAACTTCATCTTCACCTGCAACTAACAACGCTACAAGAGGGGCTGAGGAAAAGCGGTAACATAGCCAAACAATGGTTTGCTAGAAAGGTGGGTTAGAGGCTTGACATGGCAATATGGGAGGCATGATATAATAAATGGTAGGTAGTGCGACATAGCGATAGAGCGAACAACTAGCAAGCAAAGATAGAAGTGATTTCGAGGGTATGATCATCTTGCCTGAGATCCCGCAAGGAAGAAGAACGAGTCCATGAAGAAGACAAACAGATGAATGCAAGTTTTGAAAACATGATGATGCAATGCACATGATGACATGGTAAGATGCACTACGCAAGCGAATGACAAGGCAACACCAGCGAATAACTGGAAAAAAACTGGCCCGTCGGACTCGGGGCATCACAATTGGCTCGAAAACAACGATCCAATCGGGGCCTTAGGACGTGCTTGGATCGAGTGTAATTCAACACGTCCGTATAGATTTTACAAGTGTATCTTGCCAGATGAGTGATTTCTGGCAAGAAATTATACAGACACGCAGAGGCGTGTATCTTTTACGGGCATATTCGAAAAAAATACGATAATCCAAACATGGCCTTATAATTTAAACCAATAAGGAGGATGCCCAACTCGTCTCCAGGATGCTCCCTTGATTTCCAGTGTTCGTGTCCATTGGATCCTGGTCAACCTGGTCTTTTTTGTTGTTGCTTGCCGTTGGATCTTGGTCAACATGGTCTTTTTTGTTGCTTGCCGTTAGATCGCCGCTGTTTTTTTTCGCGAATACGCAAGATGCATATCTTTGTATTGATAGAAGAAGATTACAAGCATGGGATTACAATGCTTACAAGGCCATGTGCGCACTAGGCATGGTGTACAAGCGAAGGAGCACAACAGATGGGGGTGTGCTCAGCCCCGCAACCGAAACTAGAGACTAAGCACCAGGGATAATGTTTTGTAGTCCGGTGGCGCCCGCCTTGGCCCTTAGGCGCGCCTCGTCCTTGATGGTATCGAAGGTGAAGGTGATTGATGGTGTCGCTCTGTCAAAAATGCAAGCGTTGCGGTGCTTCCAAATCCACGAAGCTGAGAGGATGATGAGGGAGGATAGACCCTTGCGCATGGAAGCAGGCACGAGGTCGAGAGAGGATTTCCACCAGAGCTGGAATGGCGTGTTAGGAACGGGGAGGCCGATGGGCACACGTGCCCAACCGAGGATCTCGTGCCAAATTTGGCGAGAGAAAGAGCATCCGGCAAGGAGATGGTGCATGGTCTCCTCTTGATCGCAAAGGGCGCATGCATCATCATGGGGCAGTCCGCAGCATGCCAGGCGCTCCGTGGTCCATTAGCGGTCTTGCATGGCCAGCCATAAGAAAAACTTGACGCGGAGGGGAGCCCAAGGTCGCCAAGTGAGCCGCCAGAAAGGGTCTTCACAAGCTCCAATGAATAGAGCCTTGTAGCAGGAACTTGCAGTGTATGTAGCGGAAGAAGTCCATCACCAACGTAGCATGTCCGATTCGCTGGAGAGATTAGTGTGCCGCACCAGGTGCCATAGCTCGACGTACTGCACCATGGCCGCCGGCCCAAGCGCGCCTCGGATATCCTGCACCCAAGAGCGCTGGTGTAGGCCATCACGCACGCAACGCTCCTTCCGAAGACGCCTTGGGACGAGAGCGAGAACGAGTGGGGCGATCTCGGCCACGGACCTGCCAACGATCCAGTGGTCGGTCCAAAACCTACATGTATCTCCAGCACCAAGCTGCCAAGTTGTGGAGGCTCTGAAAATTGCACTCGCGTCCGCGTCATGGGGGATGTGAAGGTAGCTCCAAGGGCGAGAAGCGTCGGTACGTTGCAGACATAGCCAACGAACACGGAGAGAGACGTCTGTACGATGAATATATTGGATGCCTAGGCCACCGAGAGAGATGGGCCGGCATACACGCCACCAGTTGACGAGGCACTGACCACTGCTGGCCTTGTTTGATCCTGCCCAAAGAAATCCTTGGATGATCTGGTTCACCTTCTTGATGGCAACACTATTGAAGGCAATGGCATCGAGGAAGTGCGTGGGGATGACACTTATGACATGGCGCACAAGGGATAGGCGGTCTCCCTTGGATAGCATAGATGCCCGCCATGTGGAGAGCTTGCGTCCAAGTTTGTCGATGATTGGTTGCAAGCTCGTCGAAGAGGCCTTGCGGACTGAGAGGGGCAGCCCGAGGTAGGTGATGGGGAAGTGAGCAACGGGGCACTGCATCTCCGCGGCGATCGTAGCAATGTGGTCATCGATGCATTGGATAGAGTGGCCGAACACTTGTCGAAGTTGGTTTGCATCCCAGAAGCGAGGCCAAAGACATGAAGGAGCCTGTGAACCATGGCGAGGTCGTGGGAGTCCGGGTGGCAGAAGATGACCACGTCGTCAGTATAAAGGGACATGCTCAAAGCCGCATGACAGGTGGTCAAGCGACGAAGGAGGCCTAGCTCGACCGCACGTAGCAACATGGAGTTCAACACGTCGATGACCAGGGTGAAGAGCATGGGTGAGACCGGGTCGCCTTGTCGAAGGCCATGAGCGTGGTCGATCGGAGGCCCTGGGTGGCCGTTGATGAGAACTCTCGTGGAGGCCGTGGAAAGCAGCATGGAGATCCACTCGCGCCATCGTGGGCCAAACCCAAGGAGATGTAGAAGCTGGAGAAGGAAGGGCCAAGACACGCAGTCGAATGCTCTAGCAATGTCCAACTTGAGAAGCATGCACAGTGCCTTTAGGTTGTGCAAGAGGCGAGCCGTCTGCTGCACCAGGAGGTAGTTGTCATGGATACACCGTCCCGCAATAAACGCACTTTGGTTGGTGGAGACCATGGTGTTCAGCCGTGGAGCAAGACGGAGGGAGAGAAGCTTCGCAACCAGCTTGGCGAAGATGTGTATTAGACTGATGGGTCTATAGTCAAAGAGGGAGTGCGCATCTGCACTTGGGGAGCAGCATAAGAAGGGCCTCATTGAGCTTTTGCAGGCCTCTACCATTCATCGCATAGAACTTGTCGAATGCCGCGAGAAAGTCAAGCTTGATCGTGTCCCAACAGGCAACCAAGAACTCAGAGGTGAAACCATCGGGGCCAGGCGCCTTCCCAGTCGGCAGACTCTTGACAGCGTTCCAAATCTCCTCTTCGGTGAATGGCGCGTCAAGCGTGAGTAGGTCAAACTGTGGCACCCGAAGGGCATGAAGATCAAGCGTGATGTCGCAATTGGAAGTGCTGCCAAGGACGCCGGAGAAGTGGACAAAGGCGGCCTCGGTCATCTCATCATGGTCAGTGATAGTTTGGGTGCCGACACACAAACTCGTCATGAGGTTTCTTTGCTTGCGATGAGCGGCGTGCACTTTGAGGTAGGAGACCGCCGCGTCATCGCTCCGAAGCCAGGAGAGGCGCACCCGTTGCCTCGCGATAGATCGCTCGAGGGAGGCAAGGCCAAGGTAGGATGCCTTGAGCTTCTGACGAAGCCAGGTTTCGAGGAGAGATAACGGCCGCAATCTTGAGCAGTGTCAAGTCTTGCAATGAGCTCGCGGGACACCTTAAGCTGTAAGGACACGTGGTCGATCGAGCGCACACTCCAGCTTTGAAGCTTCCTGGCAGCCGCCTTAAGACGTGTCATGATCCGTCGGAAGGGATCGGCGTCAGGCGGAGTAGAGACCTAGGCCTCAGAGACCACTTGGTGAAAACCATCCAACTTCAACCAAAATCTCTCGAAGTGGAAACGCCGTGCTCCCAGAGAGCGGGCCATGTAGTCAACTAAGAGTGGGCAGTGGTCAGAGGCCGTGGAGGAGAGGCAATGGAGTAGGCAATGTGGGTGGGCGATCTCCCATCCAGAGGTGCAAAGGATGCGGTCGTTGCGGACAAGCGTCGGGGCGTCGCGCTCATTGGACCAAGTATATCGTCGGCCGTGCATATAGAGATCATGAAGCTCCACGTCGGCGATGAAGCGCCTAAATCTGTTCATGGTGCGATGGTTGATGTTCGAGTTGTTCTTCTCCGAGGCCGAAGTGATCATGTTAAAATCTCCACCAATAAGCCATGGACCGATGTGGGATTCACGCACGTTGTGCAACTCAGCAAGGAACTCAAGTTTGGCGTCATCATCTTGTGGCCCGTACACCCCAGTGAGCCACCAATGACCATCGCCGGCCAGGGAAGAGACCAAGGCCGTAACGTGGTGCTCGCTGATGAGGGGATTGGAGAGAGTGATGGTAGAGCGTTGACAAGCAAGGAGGATGCCACCGCATGTGCCAGCTGCGGGGAGGAAGAAGTAGTCCTCGAAGGACGGACCGAGCATGTCCAAGACAATGGCGTCGGAGACATGAGCGAGCTTTGTCTCTTGAAGACACACGATGGTAGGCGCGACAGCAGAGATCACGCTGCGGACGGCCGTGCGTTTAGCGCCGGAGTTAAGACCATGGACATTCCAAAAAACTATTTTGAGGTTATAATCCATAGGAAGGGGGGCACGTTAGAGATGTCGCAAAGGCAGCCAACTATGCTTCAATGAGCTGCCCCGGGGTAGAAGGCAGCGAGGTGGGGAGTTGCCACCCGAAGAAATCAGCGAATGCTTGCAACACATCTAAAGCCAGCGGCTACTCGAAGAGCAGAGCGTATTTGCCAAGCACCTCGTCGGAGATTGGCGCATCGTCACTTGAGATGAGGCCGAGACGGCGAAGCAACACTCTTTTGGCTTTCATTTCGGAGTTGAGTCCCTGGTCCGCACGCACGATACGGAAACTACGGCGAGGAGTAAAGTTGGCCGACAGCTCCTTCCTAAGCCGCCGAGGCTTTGGCGCAGGAAGCAGTGAGGACGCCCTGGCAGAGATGGCATCAACGAAGGAGGAGAGAGGCACGTCGGGCACGGGGATGTCCGCGGGCTGCATGGGCGATGGGGCCGACCTGTCATCTGTAGAACCAGCGGGTGCAACATGTAGCACAATGTCCGAGTAGGATGGGCCCGCCATAAGCACGGGATCGGCACGGTCCAAGCGATTCGGCGCCAACGCGTGGACGGGCACGTCATGGGAGGCAGCGGCCAAGCGGGGTTGGGCCTCCACAGCAGGCTCGGGATTCGGGCTGTGTGGGGACAGGGGGAGGAGGCACAGGATTGGCTGCAAAGGATTCTCCCGCGTCAGTCGCATCAACAGGCAGTCCTCGGGATGCCACCAAGGCAGGCGGGGCGACCCGGGTGGGCCCTCCGTGTCTCCCAATGGAAGGCACGGTGCAGGGCAATCGACACGAGGAGGGGGGGTGTCGACTCCTGGTTGGCTGATCTGGATCGCCTGGGATGGCCCAGTGGGACTTGGAGAGGAAGGCACGACGCTGGTTGGCCGGTTTGAATCACGCGTGTCCCGAGACACCTGGGACCCAGGGGTCTGCACAAGGTCGGATGGGCAAGCATCCAGCGTGGGAGATGGTGCGTCCGGCATGTCAGGGGGCCCAGCATCGGTTAGCAGAGGAAGGGCGCCCAATCGGAGCCGCTGATAGAGGCTAAGGTGTCCCGATGTTTCGATGAGATGGTGGCTATCGTTTTCTGTGGGAGTCGACCTTGACGATCCGACTACGAACGTGCGAGACGTCGCGCCTTAGCAATCGCTAAACCAACTTCCGAGGGTTATTGACCACGCCGGAGCACGATCAACCTGACCACGAGGGTCTGTTTCTTGCGAGCAAACGAAGAACAAGCAAGAAACTGAGATTGCAATCGGGATATTGCGAATATAAGATGAAAGCTTTATTGATCAAGGTGGGGTTCTGTGACGTCTTGGTCTGGTCGTTGGACACAAACGAAGTACGCGAAGTTGCAGCTATGGCGAACTTTTAATCTAAACAAAACCCAAAGTCTAAACGACGCCCTAAGGGCTGTATATATGGAGGAAGAGGGGGGAATTTCGTGGCCCTTGAGGGTGGGGTCCGAAGCCAACCCTAACTCTTGTTTCCCCACACATACGGACTCTAAAAATAGCCTATACTTAAGTATTTCGAAATTACATGGGCCTGGCCCATTAATAAGGTGACGCAGCACCTAGAATAGCCTATGGACGAATATTATGAAGTGGCATCTTGTATATTTCGTCCAAGGCTTCATGCACTCCTTATGGCGGCTTCAAAGTCCTGAAATCATCACTTGTAACTCCGTTCTTGATCCCCTTGCGCATGCCATCAACTCCATGCGTGTTCTTGCTCCAATGTTCATCCTTCTCCAAGCTAGGCCCTTCATTTGTAAGCAAAACAAATGTATCCAATTTAGGCAGCATCATAATCTCATGAACATTAGAATCATTACCAAGAAACGAAAGTACCTGGTAATTTAATTGGCGTGCGCGGGCTCTAATAATTGGTCCAGTATATGTAACAGTAGGGGCTGTGGGTGTAACAATGGTATTGATATCCTCATCATCCTCCCCTTCTTGAAATGAAGTCGTCCTCGACGGAAGCGCATCTTCCTCACCCAAATAAGGCTTCAAATCTGCAATGTTAAAAGTGGGACTAACCCCAAAATCTACAGGTAGCTCAAGTTTATATGCATTATCATTTATTTTCTCTAACACCTTAAAAGGACCATCATCACGTGGCATTAGCTTTGATTTGCGCAGATTAGGAAATCTATCTTTACGCAAATGTAACCAAACAAGATCTCCAGGCGCAAACACAACATGTTTTCTACCCTTATCTCCAGCAAGTTTATATTTAGCATTCATACGCTCAATGTTTTCCTTAGTTAACTCATGCATTTTAAAAATCAATTCAGAACGTTCTTTAGCATCAAAATTAACCCTCTCTGAAGATGGAAGAGGCAACAAATCAATAGGTGCACGAGGTAGGAAACCATACACAATTTCAAAAGGGCACATCTTAGTAGTAGAATGCAATGAGCGATTATAAGCAAATTCAATATGAGGCAAGCATTCTTCCCACATTTTCTTGTTATTCTTCAAAACAGCCCTAAGCATAGTAGACAATGTTCTATTGACTACTTCAGTTTGTCCTTCAGTTTGGGGGTGACAAGTAGTACTAAAAAGCAGCTTAGTCCCCAACTTAGCCCATAAACATCTCCAAAAGTGGCTAAGAAATTTAGTATCACGATCTGAAACAATAGTATTTGGCACACCATGTAAGCGAATAATTTCACGAAAGAACAAATCAGCAACATTAACAGCATCATCGCTTTTATGACATGGTATAAAGTGTGCCATTTTCGAGAACCTATCCACGACAACAAATATGCTATCCCTCCCCTTCTTTGTTCGAGGTAAACCTAAAACAAAGTCCATAGATATATCCTCCCAAGGAACACTAGGTACTGGCAAAGGCATATATAAACCATGAGGATTGAGTCGTGACTTAGCTCTTTGACATGTAGTGTAGCGAGCAACAAAACGCTCAACATCCCGTCTCATCTTTGGCCAAAAGAAATGTGTAGCAAGTATATCCTCCGTCTTCTTGACGCCAAAGTGTCCCATTAATCCTCCTCCATGCGCCTCCTGCAACAACAAAAGACGAACGGAGCTAGCTGGAATGCATAGCTTGTTAGCACGAAACACAAATCCATAGTTAAGAACGAACTTGTTCCAAGTTCTCCCTTCCTTACAATTCTGCAATACATCTTTAAATTCAGCATCATGAACATATTGATCTTTGATGGTCTCCAAACCAAATATTTTAAAGTCAAGTTGTGAAAGCATAGTATAACGACGAGACAAGGCATCAACAATAACATTTTCTTTACCCTTCTTGTGTTTAATGACATAAGGGAAAGTCTCAATGAATTCAACCCATTTAGCATGTCTACGGTTCAGTTTTGCTTGACTTTTAATGTGTTTCAAAGATTCATGATCAGAATGTATAACAAATTCCTTGGGCCATAAATAATGTTGCCATGTTTCTAAGGTCCCAACAAGAGCATATAATTCTTTATCATAAGTAGAATAGTTCAGACTAGGCCCACTCAATTTTTCAGAAAAGTATGCAACAGGTTTTCCATCTTGTAATAACACACCTCCTAATCCAATTCCACTAGCATCACATTCAAGCTCAAAAGTCTTATTGAAATTAGGAAGTTGGAGTAAAGGAGCATGTGTCAACTTATCTTTCAAAACCGTGAAGGCTTCTTCCTGTGCGGTACCCCAAACAAAAGGCACATCCTTCTTTGTAAGCTCGTTGAGAGGTGCAGCAATGGTGCTGAAATCTCTCACAAAACGCCTATAGAAACCAGCGAGGCCAAGGAAACTCCTCACTTGTGTGACCGTTTTGGGCTGCGGCCAACTCTCAATAGCTTCAATCTTGGCTTTATCAACTTCAATTCCCTATGGAGTAACAACATAGCCAAGAAAAGATACTCGGTCGGTGCAAAAGGTGCACTTTCCAAGGTTTCCAAACAAACGTGCATCACGTAGAGCAATAAAAACAACACGTAAATGTTCCAAATGTTCCTCCAAAGATTTGCTATAAATCAATATGTCATCAAAGTAAACTACCACAAATCGTCCAATGAAAGCACGTAAAACTTCGTTCATTAACCTCATGAAAGTACTAGGTGCATTAGTTAACCCAAAAGGCATGCCTAACCACTCATATAATCCAAACTTAGTTTTAAATGCTGTTTTCCATTCATCACCCAATTTCATACGAATTTGATGGTATCCACTACGCAAATCAACTTTGGAGAATATTGTAGAGCCACTCAATTCATCAAGCATATCATCTAGCCTAGGAATAGGATGACGATAACAAATAGTAATATTATTAATACCTCTACAATCAACGCACATACGCGACGTACCATCCTTTTTCGGCACTAAAATGATAGGAACAGCACAAGGACTAAGGGATTCGCGTATATAACCTTTGTCGAGCAGTTCTTGTACTTGACGCATAATCTCCTTCGTCTCCTCTGGATTGGTACGGTATGGTGCACGGTTGGGTAGCGAAGCACCGGGAATTAAGTCAATTTGATGCTCAATCCCTCGAATAGGTGGTAATCCCGGTGGCACGTCTTGTGGAAAGACGTCAGCGAACTCCTACAAAATGTTAGTGACAGCAGGGGGCAAAGAGGAAGGCACGTCCTCGAATGAAAATAATGCCTCTTTGCACACAAAAGCATAGCAAACAGATTTGCTGAAATCTAGCTCATCAATATCAGATTTGGTGGCAAGTAAACATGCACTTTTCAATTTAATTTCAGAAACAACAGTAGATGGTTTATTATTAGGCTTCATTTGGTGCTCAAATTCTTTTGCCACAATCTGATTTTCACTCTTATTTGTCTCCTGTTTTGCTTTATTAGCTCTATTAATATCATCTTTCAAAATGGAATCAGGAGTCATAGGAAGCAAAGTAATATTTTTATCGTTATGAACAAGAGTATACTGATTGTTTCTACCATGGTGTACAGAATTTTTATCAAATTGCCATGGTCTACCAAGTAATAAGGAACATGCTTGCATAGGTACCACATCACAATCAACATAATCAGCATATGTAGAGATACTAAAATGCACACGAACAGTACGTGTTACCTTAACCTTGCCGCTGTTGTTGAACCATTGGATGTAGTAAGGATGTGGATGTGGTCTTGTGGTGAGAGATAGCTTCTCCACCATCTCCATGCTAGCCAAGTTATTGCAGCTCCCTCCATCTATGATCACGTGAACAGAACGTTCCTTCACAACTCCCTTTGTATGGAACAAATTATGCCTCTGATTTTGCTCAGCTGGTGTAACCTGCACACTCAAAACACGTTGAGCAACTAAACATTCATACCTGTCAGCATCTTCAGGAGCCATGTATTGCGTCTCATGATCAGAATCGTCTCCACCGTGTTCGTCACGTGTAATAAGAGCCAAAGTCTCCTCATCATAGTCACTAGCGGACTCATACCCACCATCCTCAGTAACAATCATCACACGCTTAGATGGGCATTCTCTCGCATAATGACCTCCACCCTTGCAACGTCGACAAATAATATCATGTGTTTGCCCTGTTGATGCCATGGATGAAGAAGAGCTCTTTGCAGGCCCAGAAGGTGTGCTCTTGGCAGATAGTGGTGATTGTGCCTGCTTTATTGTATCACGGTTGGAGGTGGCAGCCGACGGAGGCGCCGGTGTAGCAGAACGTGTGGAAGTAGATGATGCACGTGGTGTCCATGATGAAGGTCGACCTGCAGAAAAGTTAGTCTGCGTCAATGCCTGTCGATCCTGCACTTCACGTTCAGCTTTACAAGCAAGATGGAATAAACGAGTGATATTAGTATACTCCTTATACTCTAGAATCGTCTGAATCTCTCTATTTAATCCACCCATAAAACGTGCAAGCATAGCTTCATTCTCCTCAACAATACCACATCTAATCATGCCAGTTTGTAATTCCTGATAATATTCTTCTACAGATTTTTTTTCCTGTCTTAAGCGCTGCAATTTTTGAAGTAATTCACGTTGATAATATGGTGGAACCCAACGAGTACGCATAGCAGTTTTCAAAGCAGCCCAAGTAGCAGGAATGGGATATAATCTACAATGCTTAGACCACCAAACACATGCAAAACTAGTGAATGCACAAACAGCAGCAGGAACACGTCTCTCCTCGGGATATTGTAAACATGTAAATCGTTGTTCAGTTTCTAACTCCCAAGTAAGATATATATCAGGAACACATCTACCCTCAAATGGTGGAATATTCAATTTTAGTTTAGGGAGATGGTCATGATCTCGTACCTGAGGGTGAGCCCTACCATTGCCATTATTTGCATGTGGACGACCTGATGGTTGCTGTCCTGGTGGTGGCACGTAGTTCTAATTTTGATCAACCTCATCCTCGTAATCGCCAGCAAAATAATCCTCCTCCGCATCAGCAGCAGGAGCCACAGAAGTAGCAACAACAGCACCAACAGTTTGGCCAGGTGCAAGAGGGAGACGGCTCGCTCGGCGGAGGGCTGTTTCACGATGTGTAGGTAGTCGTCGTTGTTGTTGTTGTAGAGGTGCGTTAGGTGCAGCCGGTGGTGGTGGTGGAAGACGCGCGAGCAATTCATTAAACCTGTTATCGAGCTTTGTTTCGAACATCTTCTCCATGGCCTCTTCAAATCTGTTTAGCACATCCTGCACCTGTCCATTCATCATTTGCTGAAATTTATCATGCAACTCCTGATTCGTCATGTTCTCCCAGTCAGTCTCGTCGGCTTGTGATCCTGCCATGGTTAGCAACAATAGAAAACACACAAGAATATGATCCTACAGAATACTAACAAGAGGTGGTGGTGGCGGGTGTCACAAATCCGTCAAGCAAATCTCAAATTCTTACCAGTTCTTACCCAGCAGCAGGCGGTGATCGGCAACCGTTGTAGTCAAAACTCTCAAAAGCTTGGATAGAGCGATTGCCAGGGAGAGTCAAACGCACGACGTAGAGGTATGTGGAGCTGGGAAGGCTTATAGTATGGTAGCAAAAAGGGTCAGCAATAATCAATTCAGAGATGCAAAGTTGAATAAACGCTCAACGACGGTACGGTGCTGGTCCTAGGCTAGACCGTGCTAGAGACGCGAGCCTAGAACACTAACAAAATCAAGGCGCTGCACGTAAATAAGGGAAAAGCACACTCTGGAACTTTTTTTTTCGCTTTTTTTTGCGCTCCTCTTTTTTTTTTTGCGAAAAATTACTATAATGGCGAGTGTCTCAAAACTCTTCCCTCGTCAAACTGATAGGATGGGCACGGAAATTTTTTTTTCACTTTTTTTTTCGGAAATCAGGGCAGCGACGATGAAAAAGTGCGACAAAAAATCACTATGATGGCACGTGGCTCAAAAGACTCAGAAAAGCCTAAAAATAGGATAGGGAAAAAATATTTTTGCCCGTGAAAATTTTGGCCTAAAAACTGCCCGGGGGTCTCCAGACTCTTTTTTTTTCCGAGACCTACACAGGCAAGGAAACACGAATCGGAATTGAGATTGATCTCAAGAACAAACCTAATATGAGAAGAACTCGGATTGGTGGTGGATATATGGTTGTGGTATATGGCAGCGGTGGTGGTATATGGTAGCGGTGGTGGTATATGGATACAGATTGGTGGTGGTATATGGATACGGATTGGTGGTGGTATATGGATATGGATTCAGAGTGGTGGCGGATAAGCAAAAGTGGTAGATGGGCGATGATGATGGTGCGGCAGCGGCGTGACAACTTATGACCAGAACTCGAAACCCTAAAAGACTAGACTCTAAGACCAGCAACTTGACACGACGATGCAACCGCAAATTCAACAAAGCAAAAACCCTAAAAAGATTATGCAAAGGCTCAGATTGGTTCGGATATGATGAACTAACCCTAATTTTTTTGTGTGGCTTTTTCGTGGACTGTAGGTATGAAGAACAGACTCGATCTAATCTACGAAAAACTGTAAAATCTCACCGAGCAACCTGGAAATCTGATACCACTTGATAGAGGCAAAGGTGTCCCGATGTTTCGATGAGATGGTGGCTATCGTTTTCTGAGGGAGTCGACCTTGACGATCCGACTACGAACGTGCGAGACGTCGCGCCTTAGCAATCGCTAAACCAACTTCCGAGGGGTTATTGACCACGCCGGAGCACGATCAACCTGACCACGAGGGCCTGTTTCCTGCGAGCAAACGAAGAACAAGCAAGAAACTGAGATTGCAATCTGGATATTGCGAATATAAGATGAAAGCTTTATTGATCAAGGTGGGGTTCTGTGACGTCTTGGTCTGGTCGTTGGACACAAACGAAGTACGAGAAGTTGCAGCTATGGCGAACTTTTAATCTAAACAAAACCCAAAGTCTAAACGACGCCCTAAGGGCTGTATATATGGAGGAAGAGAGGGGAATTTCGTGGCCCTTGAGGGTGGGGTCCGAAACCATCCCTAACTCTTGTTTCCCCACACATACGGACTCTAAAAATAGCCTATACTTAAGTATTTCGAAATTACATGGGCCTGGCCCATTAATAAGGTGACGCAGCACCTAGAATAGCCTATGGACGAATATTATGAAGTGGCATCTTGTATATTTCGTCCATGGCTTCATGCACTCCTTATGGCGGCTTCAAAGTCCTGAAATCATCACTTGTAACTCCGTTCTTGATCCCCTTGCGCATGCCATCAACTCCATGCGTGTTCTTGCTCCAATGTTCATCCTTCTCCAAGCTAGGCCCTTCATTTGAAAGCAAAACAAATGTATCCAATTTAGGCAGCATAATAATCTCATGAACATTAGAATCATTACCAAGAAACGAAAGTACCTGGTAATTTAATTGGCGTGCGCGAGCTCTAGTAATTGGTCCAGTATATGTAACAGTAGGGGCTGTGGGTGTAACAATGGTATTGATGTCCTCATCACCCATGGAAGAAGTGGGAATGGAATTCAAATATCTGGGCATGTTGGCTCGGCCGGAAACATCGAGAAAATTGGTTTTAAAATTCTCGTAAATCCAAAATTCGCCTGGAAATCATGAAACTTGGCACCAACATGCCGTGATGAATTTTTTGTCCGATTTGCGAAGGCGCACACATTAACAATCAACAAAGTCATTTTGGAACAGTGTTGTCATGTTACAAATCGGAAACACAAGAATTATTGAAACCGTGGGCGTTCTACTTACCATTTACGTGCCACCACGCGTCCCCTTTTTTATTGGCTATGAGGTGTTGTGCGGGATAGCTATTTGAGTATGGGAGGCGTGCGATCAGCCCCTGCGCGTGTTCATCGGGAGGAGAGCCCTTTGACCTCTATCCACCGCCCACATCCCTCCCAATGTCTCCATTAATGGTGCTCGAGCCCTTGTTTCATGGCGTGGCTATGTCTCACTCGACTGAGATTTAAGAGAGGAAAAAGAAAATCTGAAAAGAAAGTTTTGCACGAATGTTGATGTAAGATCTGACGGACCTATATAGCATCGAATGCGACTTATATCAAGACTGATGAATATAAGGACGATGACAGTAGATAATAATTGTCTTACATATTTGGGAAGATAATTAAAAAAAGCCACATGCGGCAACGCCCAAAATACACAAGGGCAAAAGAAGAAGGAAGACAACGATCTGGCTCGCTGATCTCTACTTTCTTGATGCGTTGCTGCAGGCCACGGGAACTAGTCTCCACGGCGAGCGACGATAAGCTCTTTCGTGTCCTCAAGACGCTGATTGAGAGCATCCACAGATTCCTCCACCAGCCTTTGGCGCTTGATGCGGAGCATGGCATTCTCGTCCATAAGTTTCTTGACGATGATGCCGGTCCTCTGCAACAAGGCAGTGGTCTCCTCGTGCTGCTTCGTCGTTCCGGCGATCTTTGCCCTCAGCAGGTCACGGTCGGTGCGGAGCTTCTCCTTGTCCTCCCCTAGTCCCCGGATGACGCTGGTAGCATTTTAAAACGAGGCATTCATCTCGTCCTGCTGCTTCAGCCAGTTGGAGATCCGACCCATCAGGTCATCGAGCATAGCATTCATGCGCCTGTGAGAGTCCTCGCCTGCCCGTGGGACATTTTCATAGGCCACCGTGGCACGGGAGGACATCTTTGCTGCATTCGAGGCATGGTGGGACATCTCTGCTGCTTCCACGGTGTGGCCGGACCAGTCTGCTGCATCGACAGCGTGGCGGAACCTCTCCGCTGCTTCGGTGGGGCGGCGGGACCTCTGTGCTGCTACGACCGCGCGGCGGGACATATCGGCTGCTTTCGCGGCGAGGCGGGACATCTCACACTTCCGCTTCCATGCTCGCCTCTCCCTAGTTGTAATCTCTTGACCCAGAACTCACGCTGGCCATGGCACGCGTGAGGGAATGACGATGAATGACTTGCTTGTTTTTGTGGATGAGGAGTTGAGGAGGAATGTGCAGTCATCTTGGACTAGTAGTATTTATAACCGAGTACTAATATGCTCCTAAGTGGGAAACCATTTAGTTTTTGATTGGTGTGAACAGGTTTGCAATTAAGTATAGCGTGGTAGTAATTTGGAATGTGATGGGACGCATGCTCAAAATTTATTGACGGTTCCATAATTTATAAGTGCGGCACTATTCCCGGACGACGTAACGTGGGCACGATTTCTCAGCCGCGTACATGGCATTTGCACTATAGGGTGCACCGCAATAGGCGATGTCAGCACACGTCTTGTTCCAACAACCATGCGCGCTCGTTATTACCATCACACACACTTCTTTTAATTAGAATGATGCCGGTCCTCTGCAACAAGGCAGTGGTCTCCTCGTGCTGCTTCGTCGTTCCGGCGATCTTTGCCCTCAGCAGGTCGCGGTCGGTGCGGAGCTTCTCCTTGTCCTCCCCTAGTCCCCGGATGACGTTGGTAGCATTTTAAAATGAGGCATTCATCTCGTCCTGCTGCTTCAGCCAGTTGGAGATCCGACCCATCAGGTCATCGAGCATAGCGTTCATGCGCCTGTGAGAGTCCTCGCCTGCCCGTGAGACATTTTCATAGGCCACCATGGCACGGGAGGACATCTTTGCTGCATTCGAGGCATGGTGGGACATCTCTGCTGCTTCCACGGTGTGGCCGGACCAGTCTGCTGCATCGACAGCATGGCGGAACCTCTCCGCTGCTTCGGTGGGGCGGCGGGACCTCTGTGCTACTACGACCGCGCGGCGGGACATATCGGCTGCTTTCGCGGCGAGGCGGGACATCTCACACTTCCGCTTCCATGCTCGCCTCTCCCTAGTTGTAATCTCTTGACCCAGAACTCACGCTGGCCATGGCAGGCGCAAGGGAATGACGATGAATGACTTGCTTGTTTTTGTGGATGAGGAGTTGAGGAGGAATGTGCAGTCATCTTGGACTAGTAGTATTTATAACCAAGTACTAATATGCTCCTAAGTGGGAAACCGTTTAGGTTTTGATTGGTGTGAATAGGTTTGCAATTAAGTATAGCGTGGTAGTAATTTGGAATGTGATGGGACGCATGCTCAAAATTTATTGACGGTTCCATAATTTATAAGTGCGGCACTATTCCCGGATGACGTAACATGGGCACGCTTTCTCGGCCGCGTACATGGCATTTGCACTATAGGGTGCACCGCAATAGGGGATGTCAGCACACGTCTTGTTCCAACAACCATGCGCGCTCGTTATTACCATCACACACACTTCTTTTAATTAGAATGTGTGCTCGTCTAGCGCACACACGTTGATCTGCTTAACTATTTCTGTTTGTTGTGGCTAATCGCAAACAGTTCATCCATGTGAAGTGTATGCCGTCAATCGCAGACACGTTGATCTGGCTGACCATTTCTGTTGTGTTGCCTAATCGCAAACAGTTCATCCATCTGAAGTGTATGCCCTCAATTGCACACACCTTCATATGGTTGCCCATTTCTGTTGTTCCACCTCATCACAAACAGTTAATCCGACTGAACTGTATGCTGCATATCACACACGCCTTCATTTGGCTGCCCGTTTATGTTCTTCTACCTCATCGCAAATAGTTCATTGAACTGAACCATTTGCCTCACATCACACACACATCTAAAATCTGAACCGTGTTTGATGTATCCGCCATTGCAAACATTTTGCATCTTTTTTGATGGTTTTTTACATCAACGTTTGCGATTAATGCATCGCACACAGTTTTGTTGAAGGGTCTCTGATTGTAGTGTCACATTAGCAGCATCCTATAGTAGTGTAGGGACCACCTAGATAGTTGTGCTGGTTGTGTTTTCAGGGAACGAAGTGTTGAACAAGCTGAAGAACTATTGAATAATATATTGAGTAATGATAATGATTGGACTCTTCCTGAACCACCGCCCAGACCAACTCCGAAGAAGAGAGGTATTCTATTTCTTAGTCCCGAAGATATGCAAGAGGCAAAGAAATCTATGGAAGAAAAAGGTATTAAAACTAAAGATGTTCAGAATTTACCACCTATTGAAGAAATACATGGTCTTAATACACCGACACATGTAGTAGAGGTAAATTCTCTCTATAGATTTGATGAAGGTGATATTCCTTATACTAAATCTGCTAGTCAATGCTTGGATGAATTTGATAACTTTATTGTTAAACAAGAAAACTTCAATGCATATGTTAGTAGACAATTGAAATGAAATTCTTATATGCTCGAACACCTGAGTGACTATATGTTTAGAACTGTTAATGATCTCAAGGTTGTTATTAAACATGCTTCCATGGTAAAAGCCCAAGCAGAGCAAGTTCTCAAGGCACAAAATGATTTGCTCAATGAGATGAACAATAAAAAGAATGATCATGCTGTTAGAGTTATGACTAGAGGTGGTAAAATGACCCAGGAAGCTTTGTATCCTGAAGGCCATACTAAAAGAATTGAACAAGACTCTCAAAGAATTAATAGTGATGCCCCTAGTCCTTTTAATAATAAAAATAAAACAAATGATGATAGGACCTTGCATGCTTCTAGTGAACCTGTTGTAGACACACCTGAAAATCCAAATGATATTTCTATTTCTGATGCTGAAACACAATCCGGTGATGAACATGAACCTAGTAATAATGTTAATGACGATGTTCATGTTGATGCTTAACCTAGTAATGATGATGATGTGGAGATAGAACCTGTTGTTGATCTTGATAACTCACAACCTAAGAATAAAAGATATGACAAAAGAGACTTCATTGCTAGGAAACATGGTAAAGAAAGAGAACCATGGGTTCAAAAACCTACGCCCTTTCCCCCTAAAGCTTCAAAGAATAAGGATGATGAAGAGTTTGAGCGCTTTGTTGAAATTCTTAGACTATCTTTTTGCGTTTGCATTTGACTGATATTCTCAAGATGTCTCCTTATGCTAAGTATATGAAAGATATTGTTATGAATAAAAGAAAGATACTGGAAGCTGAAATTTCCACCATGCTTGCTAATTATACATTTAAGGGTGGATTACCAAAGAAACTAGGAGATCCAGGAATACCAACTATACCATGCTCCATTAAAAGAAACTATGCTAAAACTGCTTTATGTGATTTTGGAGCCGGTGTTAGTGTCATGCCTTTCTCTTTATATCGTAGACTTGATTTGAATAAGTTGACACCAACTGAAATCTCTTTGCAAATGGCTGATAAATCAACCGCTATACCCGTCGGTATTTGTGAGCATGTACCCGTCGTAGTTGCAAATGTTACTATCTTAACAGACTTTGTTATTCTTGATATACCCGAGGATGACAGTATCTCAATCATCCTTGGTAGACCCCTTTTGAATACTGCAGGGGTTGTTATTGATTGCAACAAAGGCAATGCCACTTTTCATGCTAATGGTAATGAGCATAAGTTACACTTTCCAAAGAAACAACCTTGAGTGAACAATATCAATACTATTGGAAAATTTTCAACAATTACTATTGGAGGTTTGAATTCCCTATTCCTACTGTCAAGAAGAAATATGAAATTCTTATTGTTGGGGACATGCAGATCCCCGTTGTGGTAACCTAGTGCTATACAAAGATTCTCCGGTTTCATGTCATTCAGAAGAAGTTTGTTAATAAGACTTGATCAACCTTATTAATGGATTCCTTTTGACGGGCATGAGATGGATGAATTTAGTAAACACAACCTTCTGTACCCACCTTTTACTTTCTATTATTTAGATTTAATAAAGTAGAAATACTATTATTTTACTGTTTTCTAAATTATCCGTACAATAAAAAATGACCACAAAATAAAAGTTCTCCAAATGCCGTGAAAATTTTATATGATGTTTTTCTAGAATATTTAAGAATTTTTGGCACTGAACACACCTCAGGGGGGGTGCACCCATGAGCCACAAGCCCACAGGGCGCGCCCACCCCCTTGGTGGGCCTAGGTGGCTTGTGGAGCCCACATAGGCCCCCTCACTTATTCCAGCCACCCATCCACTTCGTCTTCCTCCAGAAAAAATCACACCATTGCTCAAACTTGTTTTCTTGCTCATCTTGCTGCCATTTTTGATCTCCTTGCTCGGAGCTCCGCTTCCGAAACTATTTTTCGGGATTGTTCTTCGGTATGTGACTCCTCCAATGGTCCAATTAGTTTTTGTTCTAGTGCTTTATATATTGCAAATTTTTGCTGGTGTGGTCACCATGTTCTTGAGCTTGCATGTCAAATTTATATGGTCCAAAGTAGTTTTGTTGCATGATATAACCTCTAGGCACTTATGGGAGTAGTTACTATCATTTTTATTGAGTTTGGTTCACTTTTATTTTGAATCACTAAAATTTCAAAAAAATATAGAACCATGAGGAGGTGGTTAAGGGGATCGTCAAGTCGTGATTCGGAGGAAACTCCGAAGAAGAAGCCCAAGTACAATCTTCCGCGTGCGGCGGAGGTTCGGTCGTGTGAGTGGCCAAGCGATATATTCTTGAAGGAGGCGGGAATTTATGAGGATTTCTATTTTTTGGCGGATAATGCCGACATCACCCTCTTCCTCCAAGATAAGTGCGACCAATACCTCCTACTCACTAATACCTTTGTGCAAAACTTTCATTTTTATCCTAAGAAGACACCACCCACGATAGAATTCCATTTGTATGATGAGCCTAAGGAGATGACATTATATGATTTTTGTGATGTTTGCAAAATACCTTATGAGGGTAGCATTAGTGAGCCACGTCCTAAGTACATGGATGATTTTATTTCTTAAACCACCGTGGTGGAAGAGAGAGGAGTGTCGGAAGCAAGAGTGGCTAGTTTACATTTTTCCTATTTTATGTTACTATGCATTAATTGCCGGGAGATGTCTTATTGGTCGTGGAGAGAGTGGAACTCTCAGTTCACTTGACCTTGCTATTTTGCGCCATGCTTTATATGCTGACAGAACTTCTAGTTTGGGCGCTATGGTTGCTCGTCGGTTACACACAAACCGGACGAAGGGTGATATGTTTGGCGGTGTCTATGCCTCCCGCCTTGCTAAACATTTTGAGATCCCTATTAGGCATGACGAGAAGGAGGAGATGATGCTACCCACTAAATATTTGGACTATGCCAGTATGGTAGCGCATCACTTTATTAACAATGAGGATAAGAGCCAACGACTGCACTATAACTTGGTATTCAGTCAGGGCACTTGTGAGATTATTACCTTGCCTGCACCTTCTTTGTTAGATATTCATTCAGACAGGTACATTATTATGCCCGAGGGCATCTACGCATACTCGGCACTGACGCAACCCCCAGTACCTGAGCCAGCACCGGCACCTGAGCTATATCAGGAGCTTATTTACTAGTGGGAGCCACAGGAGCTCGCCAACTAGTGGAACCCTCAGGACCCTCCGTACTATCCAGGAGAGGGTTACTTTGAGCCGTGGCTATAGACCAATGTAGGCCAAAAACCTAAGCTTGGGGGAATACATATTTCTCACCGACATTACATTCATGTTCACACATTCGTTCTAGTTGTCGGTGTTCATCCGTTTTCATTGTATAATCCATGTTAGTTTATTTTTCTTGCTTTCTTCTTGTGTGTTTGAAAAACTTTGATAAAATCCAAAAATATTTCTTGATTCTTTTTAGTTTTATTTCTAGTTTAATTAGTTGTAGTATTAAAAGAAAACCCAAAAAGATTTCCCGTTCTTCTTTTGCTTGTTGGGAGCTTTCCCGTGTAAATAGTTTTTCTCGTTCTCGTTCTATTTTCTTAAGGAAAACAAGAACTCCAAAAATATTTCAGTGTGTTTCTTTGAAATTCTTTTCTTTTCTTTGTGTCTTAAGGAGAAGACCACGATGAAAATGTTGAGTGGCTTCATATGCATTACTGTTGATCTAACAAAGAGCCCATATTACCTTGTCTTCTCCTTTGAATAAATGTTTGCAGATTCCAGCTTAGTCCAATGAACATGCACTCTTATTATTATTCACATCGTTCGGCCATGCAAGTGAAAGGCAACAATGACGATATTTGATGAAATGATTGAGATGAGGAAAAGCCGGTATGAATTTGACCTATTTTCTTTTTGTAAATATGATTAGCTCATCGTTCTTGATTCAACCTATTATGAATGAAACATGTTTGCAATGACAATTAGAGATTATATTTATTCATGCCATGCTTAATTATCTCGGAGTGGATTATGGTTTATCTTGTGTGCCAACATGCATTTAAAATGGTTATGATGTAGTATGATAGGATGGTATCCTCTTCTGAATGATTAAAGTGGCTTGACTTGGCACATGTTCACACATGTAGTTGAATGGAAGACAACATAGCCTCCACGATGTTTATGTTCATGGTGATTTATATCCTACTCATGTTTGCATTCAATGTCGGTTAACCTCAATGCATGTTTATGACCGTTGTCGCTCTCTAGTTGGTAGCACCTCAATATTTTTGCTAGCCTTCAGTTGTACTAAGCGGGAATACTGTTTGTGCATACACTTCTTTAAACCCAAACTTGTTCCATATGAGTCCACCATACCGACCTATATGCGGTATTTACCTGTCGTTTCAAGTAAATTTGCATGTGCCAAACTCTAAACCTTTAAATAATAATATGTTTTGTATGCCTGAATCGCTCATGTAGCGTCTGGGGGCTGTTAGTATCTTCCATGCTAGGTGGGTTATTCTCATTATGAGTGTTTATTCACTTGTCATTCACAAGAAAGTGGCTGGTAATCGGGATACTCAGTTCCACGACCAAAATCAAATGAAAATTTAATAATGAAACAAAACTCCCCAAGGACTGTTGTTGGTATGGATGGTACCCGTGGATTCGGCTAGCTGTGGAGTGTGTTTGTTGGTGGAGGGGGAGTAAAACCTTGTCATTCTGTTTGGGAACCGGCTATAATGTGTCTAGCATGGAAGATAGTGAGATCTCTTGGTTGTTATGTTGACAATGAAAGCATGCCTCTCAAAATTATATTCATCTCTGTTTTAAAAGCTCCAAGCTCTGGCACCTCTACAAATCCCTACTTCCCTTTGCGAAGGGCCAATCTATTTACTTTTATTGTTGAGTCATCATTCTCTTATTAAAAGCACTAGCTGGAGAGCACTACTGTCATATGCTTTGCTTTTAATTAATGTTCAGTATGACTGTGATTGGATCTCTTTTGCTATGAATTACAATGTCCAGTCAGTCCTTGATCTTCAGGGGTGCTCTGCGTTTACGTTTTGCGGTCTCAGAAAGGGCTAGCGAGATAACATTTTATCATATTATATTATGATTGTTTTGAAAAAGTGTTGTCATCCGAGATATCTTATTATTACTCGCTAGTTTGTTATGACATTGATATGGGTAAATGTGGGACTTAAATGTTATTGTGAATATGGTTAGTTCATATTCTTTGCTGAAAACCTAAACATTGGCTAGACATATTTGCAACAACAAGAATAAAAATAGTTTGTAAAAGTTTTTCTTTGTCACTTTCAGTTTATCAACTGAATTGCTTGAGGACAAGCAATGGGTTAAGCTTGGGGGAGTTGATATGTCTCCATCGTATCTACTTTTCCAAACTCGTTTGCCCTTGTTTTGGACTCTAATTTGCATGATTTGAATGGAACTAACCCGGACCGGGTGGGCCGCCGGTGCTCCTGGTCCCACTCGTCGGCTGCTACTACCTCCGTCTTGGTTTATTGGTCCCTATTGTATTTCATGCCAAATTTTGACCAAAGATTTTAACTAACACAATATTTATTGCATGTCATCAAAAATTATATCATCAAAAACTATGTTTAAATACGAATCCAATGATATAATTTTTTGGGTTTGCTAAGAAATGGTTAGGGTTAGGGTTAAGGTTTTGCCTTTGATGACCGTTATAGTTACCCCTCGGCTTGTAGAATGGGACCGATCATCTTCTTTGAGACTTCTGCTGAGGCAGCGGTGAAGCGTCATGCAAAGTCATTGAGGAAAGGATGAAGCCATGGGTCGAAGCTGTCGAAGCATTGAATGCGGCTTGTAGAGACCTTTCAAAGTACTATGTGTACAAGTGCGACAACAACGAGAAGGTGTATGAAGCTAAAGATAAAAAGATAAGCAAGCTCAAGAAGAACGAGAAATTTCATAGACGTGCTCTTGCAAGGAAAATTGCATTGTGCGGAACAAGGGATGAAGTGCATCATATGGACTTGAAAAACCCGGGCCATATCATTGACTGGTGTGACGCCCAGAGACCGATGTGCCAGGTGTCTTCCTGTTATTCGCCGACGTTGCCATGTCATGTGCTTGCGTGTTGCATTTCATAATGTCATCATGTGCATTGCATCATCTGTTTTCAAACTTGCATCCGTCCGGGTTCCCCCAGTTCCGTCCGTTGTCCGTTCTGAGCCCAGACACACTTGCACGCGCCCGCGGCACGTCCGAGATATTATTTTAGAAGTGGTCGGAAAATGTTCTTGGAATGGGTTGAAAGTTGGCGTGCGTTGTTGTTATGTTGTCAGTAGACCGCCTGCCAAGTTTCATCACATTCGGAGTCCGTTTGACGCCCCAACGGATAACTATAGCGGCAGTATAGCCGGTCACATGTCAGACATTTTCGGTCTCCGGAAACAGTCGCTGGGCCTCCCTCTCTTCTCTTCTCTCAGCTCGAGACCGTCTACACAGCCCACTACCTACCGCCAGGCCCAACCTAACCTCTCTCGTCAGCCCGCGGCCCTCCTCGCGCGCGTGTCCGAAAATTGTCCCGGACCCGACCCGAGCAGTCGTCACCGTCGTGTCCGGATCATCCCCAAACATCTACAAAACGTCTCCGTTTTCTTATTTGGGCTCCCTAGCCTATTTTTTCCGACCGTCTGATTACGATCGGAGGGACGGATTAGCCCCTACCCAAAAATCCTTTTGCTATTTATATGTCAGGCCAAACCCTAAAAAACTAGATCATTTTTCCTCCCTCAGCCGCCGCCACACTCCACCAAATCTTCACCGGGATCCAACCCGCAGCCATCCTCTCCCTCCCTCGTTTTCAGCACCACCAACCGGAGCCCGCAACCACGATCCAAATCCTTCCCGACAGTCTCCCTCTTTTTGCGCACTTGACGAATTGGGTCGCCCGAGCCCCGAGCCCCTTCGCTGTTCTTTCCCCAAGCTCCTCTCGCGCTGGTATCCTCGGAGCCCCGAGCCTCCCTGTGCGACTCCACCACGCCTCGTCGTCCGGCGACCGGCACCACCGCCGGCAACCAAACTAGCAGCAACGTCGCCCTTGCCTTCTTCTTTTCTCCCGTGCTACTACCTCGTCTCACCTCTGTCTCCCTCACTCTGTTTTGGACCAAGGGCCCCGCGCCATGGAGCACCCTGTCCACCGGCTCGCCTCCGCTTCGATCCGGCAGGGAACGGGATCCCGGCGATCTCCCGCGACCGGATCCGGCCACCTCGACGCACTGTGCCCTCGGGCCCCGCAGGACCTCCTCCTCGCCTCTGCGTCGTCCTCACCGCCCTATAGCCGAGGCCGTTGCCTCCTCAGTTCATCGCGCCGCCTCCAGTTCCGCTGGATCCGCCGTCTCCAGGCCCTTCCTGGCCGGATCCCGCCACCGCGCTGCCGCTCCTCGCCCACAGCTCCGCCCAGTCGCCGCCATCTTCTTCCCGGAGGTCCATCGGCGCTGCAAGTCCCGCTGTGCCTGATTTCCTCTCGTTAGAGACGAATGGGTGCTTGCCCGCGTACGTTGACCGTGCCCACGCGGACCAGGCCTCGATCGCCTCCAGCCCAGTAGCCCGCGTCCTGCGCCAGTAGGCCAGCCCAGCACCGGCCGGGCCAAGGCCCATGGGTGAGGACACGCCCAGCCTCTCCCCTGTTCCTGTTGGGCCAACAAGACTTGGCCTAGAATTGTTTTTTTCCTGCTGCTGTGATTTTCTCTTTTATCCAGTAAAGGCAGAATTGCAGAAAAGACCTTCATCTTCATGCATTTAATAACTCACAAACTGTGCATCGGATTAAAAAGATCTATATATGAAACTTGCTTAAAATTATGTGTAGATTAATAATATGCCACTTTCTTGCCATGTTAAAATGCTTAAAATGTTGTTTGTTTAAATTTGCTCAAATAACTTGATAAAATGTTTATTTAACCGTAGCTCCAAATTTAACAAACTTTATATGTAATTGGGGTAGAAAAATGCCTAGTTTAGCATGGTGGCCTCATCTTGCATGTTTAATAACTCTAAAATTGTGTTTAGGGCAGAACAGTACCAAACCTTATAATATGCATATGGGGTTTTACCGGAATTGTTGTTTGTTATTTCCGGCCTCATTTAAACATGCCTAAAGGTTTAGTTTACTTTTGCTTCACCCTCTTGCCATGGTTAACAACATTTAATATTGTTGGGTACATAAATGAGATCGAACTAAATAACTTGAACGTGGTGTTTCGTCAATATGCAACGGGGTTGCATGTTGAGCTCCACTTAATTTGTAGGGTTGTTTGTGCATTTTGCCATGCCATGCCCCATTAAACCGGACATGCATCATACTTTTTTGCGCATCGTGCCATGCTTATGTGATGATTGTTTACTATGTTGTTTGCTTCTTTCCGGTGTTGCTTCTTTGGGTTGGTTCCGATAACGTTGCGTTTGTGAGGATTCGTTCGACTACGTCCGTTTGTCTTCTTCATGGACTCGTTCTTCTTCCTTGCGGGATTTCAGGCAAGATGACCATACCCTCGAAATCACTTCTATCTTTGCTTGCTTAGTTGCTCGCTCTTTTGCTATGCCTATGCTGCGATACCTACCACTTGCTTATCATGCCTCCCATATTGTTAAGCCAAGCCTCTAACCCACCTTGTCCTAGCAAACCATTGTTTGGCTATGTTACCGCTTTGCTCAGCCCCTCTTATAGCGTTGTTAGTTGTAGGTGAAGATTGAAGTTTGTTCCTTGTTGGAACATGGAGATGTTGTTCCTTGTTGGAACATGTTTACTTGTTGGGATATCACAATATCTCTTATCTAATTAATGCATCTATATACTTGGTAAAGGGTGGAAGGCTCGGCCTTATGCCTGGTGTTTTGTTCCACTCTTGCCGCCCTAGTTTCCGTCATATCGGTGTTATGTTCCCGGATTTTGCGTTCCTTACGCGGTTGGGTTATAATGGGAACCCCTTGAAAGTTCGCCTTGAATAAAACTCCTCCAGCAATGCCCAACCTTGGTTTTACCATTTGCCACCTAGCCTCTTTTTCCCTTGGCTTTCCGGAGCCCAAGGGTCATCTTTATTTAAACCCCCCGGGCCAGTGCTCCTCTAAGTGTTGGTCCAAACTAGAGCCCTGTGCAGCGCCCCCTCGGGGAAACTTGAGGTTTGGTTTTAGTTGTATGGAGAGCTCATCTGAGTGTGCCCTGAGAACGAGATATGTGCAGCTCCTATTGCGATTTGTCGGCACATTCGGGCAGTGTTGCTGGACTTGTTTTACCATCCATCCGCCGCGGAGTCCGGAACCACCAGATCCAATCTAGACTCCATCTCGGATGGGGTTCACCACCTCCAATGGTGCCTCCCTGATGATGCGTGAGTAGTTCTTTGTAGACCTTCGGGTCCATAGTTAGTAGCTAGATGGCTTCATCTCTCTCTCTTGATTCTCAATACAATGGTCTCTTGGAGATCCATATGATGTAACTCTTTTTGTGGTGTGTTTGTTGGGATCTGATGAACTTTGAGTTTATGATCAGTCATATTTTTTATATCCATGAAAGTTATTTGAGTTTCTTTGATCTCTTATATGCATGATCTCTTATAGCCTCGTACTTATTCTTTGATATTTGGGTTTTGTTTGGCCAACTTGATATACTTATCTTGCAATGGGAAGAGGTGCCCGGTAGTGGGTTTGATCTTATGGTGCTTGATCCCAGTGACAGAAAGGGAACCGACACGTATGTATCGTTGCCACTAAGGTAAAAAGATGGGATCTATATCTACGCAGTAGATAAATGGAACTTGTCTACATCATGTCATCGTTCTTATTGCATTACTCCGTTTTTCCATGAACTTAATACACTAGATGCATGCTGGATAGCGGTTGATGTGTGGAGTGATAGTAGTAGATGCAGGCAGGAGTCGGTCTACTAATCTTGGATGTGATGCCTATGTAATGATCATTGCCTAGATATCATCGTAATTATTTGAGGTTCTATTAATTGCCCAACAGTAATTTGTTTACCCATCGTTTGCTATCTTTCTCGAGAGAAGCCACTAGTGAAACCTACGGCCCCTGGGTCTTCTTCCTCATATATTTTCTTGCGATCTACTTTTCCTTTGCATTTTTATTCAGATCTATTAAAACAAAAATACATAAATACTTTGCTGCACTTTATTTTATTTTCAATCTATTATTTCAATCTACTACAATTTTCTAGCAACGTTACCTGAAAGGGATTGACAACCCCTTTAACACGTCGGGTTGCGAGGTGTTGTTATTTGTGTGAAGGTGTTGTTTACGTTGTGTTGCTTGGTTCTCCTACTGGTTTGATAACCTTGGTTTCTTCACTGAGGGAAATACCTACCGTTGCTGTGCTGCATCATCCCTTCCTCTTTGGGGAAATACCGACATAGTCCTAGCAGACATGAGCTTTTCTGGCGCTATAGTCAGAGAGCAATCAAAAGGAATTTTTGGCGGCATTGCTGGGGAGGATCTTCTTCAGAACCAGGTTCCTAATCACAAATCTCATCTCCTCATAATTTACATTATTTGCCATTTACCTCTCGTTTTCCTCTCCCCCACTTCACAAAAATTTGCCGTTTTATTCGCATCTCTTTCTCGTTCGCCGTTTTCTTGCCAGATCTGTTTTTGCGTGCATCTTTGTTTGCCGTTCTGGATAGTTCTCCTTCTATTGCTTGCACTCCCGAGGACGAAGTCCTCAACTTTAAACAAAGGGGAGGAGAAAATTTAAAAGATTCTTGGTATAGAATTTGCAATGCTCATAATAGATCTATCCGTAAGAAATCTACCGTTGTGCTTCTGCATTGATTTTATGTTGGCATCACCACTTGGTATAGGTACATCCTTGATACGATTACCGGTGGCAATTTCTTAATGGGTCCTCCTTCTGATGCCCTTAATGCTATGGTAAATTTAGTGGGTTCACCACCTCTTATGGTTAATGAAACAATTTTGACTCTTGAGCACGTTATGGAAAGATTACATGCTATCGAAAAGAAAATGCTCACTAAAGATCATATGGAAATAATATATAAAAAGATGCATAATTTTGCTACTAATCTTGGGTCAAAAGCGGGAGACATTTTTAAGTTGTTAAAAGAGAGGGGTACCTTAATCCATGAAAGAATAGAAGAAAGTCCGTCTCGGATCGATAAATTAGAAAAAATCTTTAGTAATCTAAGCACGGTTTTACTACCACTAAAATTACTGAGGAAACTCCCATAAAGAGTAGGAGATCCAGGAACAAGGGTGCAACTTCTAGTAATAGTAATAATGGAGATCTTAAGATGATTAGTGTTCACCTGGATTTTGTTGAAGTGATAAGAGATCCTTTTTGCAAGAATGAAATCTTTGAATTCATTCCTAGCAGTATTGTTATTGAAAATCTTTATGCTAAATCCTTGAAGGATTCTAAGTATTTGATTGAAGAGTTGGACAAAGATGACAAAACTTAGAACCTTGCTTTATGCCTAGCTAAGGGCGTAAAACTATAGCGCTTGTTGGGAGGCAACCCAATGAATACAATTTATTTTTGCTTTTTGATTCCTATTCTTGTGTGTTAGCACAATTATGCTACTGTTATAATTGTGTTTTTTATGTTTTAATTAGTGTTTGTGCCAAGTAAAGCCTTAAGGATCTTCTTGGGTAACAGTTGTTTGATCTTGCTGAAAAACAGAAACTTTTACGCTCACGAAATTAATTTTCATTTTTACCAGAGAGCGATAAAATACCCATTCCACTTGCAATAGATCAATATACAAATTTCTTAGGTCTTCCTAAGTTGTCAAATTTTTTGGAGTTACATAAGTATTCGAAATAGTCAGATTGCTAAAGACTGTTCTGTTTTGATAGATTCTGTTTTCTTTGTGTTGTGTGCTTATTTTGATGGCTCTATGGTTTTCTTTGATGAGTTTTTGCCATAGAAAAGTTGGAATACAATAGATATAATACAAAAATAAAATATGAATTGGTTTGATACAGCACTTATAGTAGTGGTTTATTATTCTTATACTAACGGATCTCACGAAGGTTTTGTTGAGTTTTGTGTGATTGAAGTTTTCAAGTTTTGGGTTATCTTACGATGGATGAAGGAAGGATGGAAGAGCCTAAGCTTGGGGATGCCCCATCATCCCAAGCTATTATCCAAAAATGAGCAACCAACTAAGCTTGGGGATGCCCCCGAGTGGCATTCCCGCTTTCTTCCAACAACTATCGGTATTTTACTCGAGACTATATTTTTATTCGTCACATGATATGTGTTTTGCTTGGAGCTTCTTGTATGATATGAGTCTTTGCTTGTTTTATTTTGTATTTTAAGTCACCAATCCTTGCTGGACACGCCTATTCGAGAGAGCCAAAATTATGTCATGACTTGTTAGAATTGCTCTCTATGCTTCACTTAAATCTTTTATGAGCTAGGACTTGCTCTAGTGCTTCACTTATATCTTTTTGAGCATGGTGTGCTTAGTAATTTTGAAGAAATGCTATCTTGCTCCACATAGATTTATTTGAGAGTTAGTAAAAGTTTGAAGAAATTCTCTCTTGCTTCACTTAAATTATTCTGAGAGAAAGAAATATTATGCTCATGATCTTCACTTATATTTGTTTTGAAAAGCAACACATGAAAATTAGTCCCAAAGTGATAGATATCCAAGAAGGATAAACAAAATAAAAATGTCATGAAGATCACTGGACAAAATAAACTTGATTCTTAGTAATAGTTTTGAGATATGATGATGTGATATGTGAGTTATGTTGATGAGTAATTATGCTCTAGTAGGAATATTGGTGTTAAGGTTTGTGATTCCCGAAGCATGCACATATAGTCTCTCATTATGCTATGATGTTGGAGCATGATTTATTTTTGAATGTCTTCCTTATGAGTGGCGGTCGGGGACGAGCGATGGTCTTTTCCTACCAATCTATCCCCCTAGGGGCATGCGTAGTAGTACTTTGCTTCGAGGGCTAATAAACTTTTGCAATAAGTATATGAGTTCTTTATGACTAATGTGAGTCCATGGATTATACACACTCTTACCTTTTCGCAATTTGCTAGCCTCTATGGTACCATGCATTGCCCTTTCTCACATTGAGACGTGGTGCAAACTTCGCAGGTGCATCCAAACCCCATGATATGATACACTCTATCACACATAAGGCTCATTATATCTTCCTCAAAACAGCCACCATACCTACCTATTATGGCTTTTCCATGGCCATTCCGAGATATATTGCCATGCAACTTCCACCGCTTCTGTTTGATGACTTGAGCATTCATTGTCATATTGCTTTGCATGATCATATAGCTGACGTTGTGTTTGTGGCTCAGCCACCGTTCATCATTTTTCATACATGTTATGCTAGATCATTGCACATCCTGGTACATGCCAGAGGCATTCATATAGAGTCATACTTTGTCATAGGTATCAAGTTGTAATTTTTATTTCTTTTGAGTTATAAGTAAATAGAAGTGTGATGATCATCATTAATAATTTTTAGAGGAGTGCCCTAGTGAGGAAAGGATGATTGAGACTATGATTCCCCCACAAGTCGGGATGAGACTCTGGACAATGAGAGAAGAAAAAAGAAAAAAAAGAAAAAAAAAGAAAAAAGAGAAAGAAAGAAAAAGAAAAAAAATAAACAAAGAGAGAAGGGGCATTGCTAGTATCCTTTACCACACTCGTGCTTCAAAGTAGCACCATGTTTTTCATATAGAGTCTCCTATGTTGTCACTTTCATATAGTGTAACATCCCAAATTTTCAATTTGGAATGTTATACATAGATCATTCTTGCATATCATGTTTTATTGCATTTCGTCTCGTGATCCTCGAAATCCTAAGCAACTCAAGGACCCTCGGAGAGAGTTGGGGATTTCCCAGATTTCATATTTGATTTTATCAAATATTGAAACAAGGATTTTGGTTTTAATTATTTTTCTCTCCGAAAATATTTCATATTAATATATGAGAGGAGATAATATGACTTCTCCAAAATAAATGAAATATTGGAGGAAAGATATTAAAATCATTTTTTGCCTTTATTTGGATTTTATTTGCAATTTTGGTTGCATTAGGAAAAATTTGCACGTATTCAAAATTGCATTTTAGGGCCAAGAAAATGTTCATCTCGTTCTAAATATTTTATTTAGACCGAGAAAATTTGTTTTGGGATTTTTAGAATTTTATTTTATTTTCTAGGATTTTTCTGAGTTTCAGCGGAATTATTAAAAAAACGCGCCTAGGCCTAGCTGGGCCGAAGCCTAGCGCCGGCCCAACTCCCCGCGCCGCCGTCTCCTAGCAGGAGACTGCGCCGCCGCCGCCGACGACAGGGAGTCCGGCTCGGACTCCCGTTCCCGTGCCGTGCCCCCTCCCCCAAGGCACCTCCGCCCCGCCCCCTTTAAAGCCGCACGCCCCTGCCGCCCTTGCAGCCCCTACCCCGCCGCGAGCCGCCCCGCCGCCGAAGCCGCGACGCCGCCCGTCGCCGCTGCCTCACCGCCGCGCCGCCTCACCGCCTTTGCCGCTGCCGCGCTGCCGTCGCCCGAAGCCGCCGCCGTCGCCCGAAGCCGCCGCCGCCGCCCCGCGTAGCGCCACTCATCGCCGAAGCCGCCGCCATGCCGGACCTCGCCGGAGGTTAGCGCCATTTGGTTTTTTTAGAAAACCGGTTTGGTTTTTGTTAGAAAACCCTAGTCGTTTTTTCGGTTCTCCGGTTTTTCTTCGGTTTTTCGTTTAGCGGATGTTCGTTTTAATGAACGGTTTTCGTCCGTTAGTTACAATTAACGAACGCTCGTTCATTAGCCTGTTCGTCAGTTTTCTTTTTATCAGATTATTTCGCGATTATTTCTAATCGCGATTTCTGATCCGATTTTCGTTTTAGTTTTTCTTTTCGCTCGTTAGTCGGAATCAGGCAATTCAAGCGCCTAGATCTTCGTCTCGAGACCCTCTTTACGTTTAACCAACTTGCACAAGTTTTTGCTACTGCAAAATTTGACCTAGGTCCAGATTAGTAAACGGATCTTGTTTCTTTCGCCGTTTGAGTTTCGTTGCTCCGTTTGATTTGATTCTTTTTGCAAACCGGAGTTCTTAAGTTGAACTTTCTGGTTAGATCTTCTTATTTGAGATATACCCGTGTTTCTTAGCTTGATTGCTTTTGTATGCTATTGTTTGTTTGCGATAGAATTCCCGGAGTGCGAAGCGTGTTACTTGGAGTCCCTAGGTTACGCAGATCGTCAGCAAGGCAAGTAACACTTTGATCATACCCCTTAATCACCCAGTTTTTATGCATTAGTTCCAATCCTCAAACATTGCATGGTTAGGATGTCATTAACATGTGGGTTGGGAAGTAGTTGATTAGGTAGAACCTATTGCCCTGTTACATTCAAACCCTTGGGAGTTACTTCTACGCATTGCTTATATTGCTATGCTATGCTCGTAGACGTGGTTTGTGTGAGTGAAATCCATGACAGAAGTGAGATTGTTAATTAATGGTTCAACTTAAGGTGGCAACTTAAATACACATCTGGGTGGATTGAGGCACCTGGAGTACCCAGTGTTGCCTGTATTTTTGGAAATCCTGGAGTACCCGTGTGATCTTCCTATGGACCGCCACCCAGGCTCAAAGGGAACTGAGATTATTCATGCTAGAAACTTACGTGTGCAGCCACAAGCTATTATGGGCTCTAGCATAGTTGAATAAGTTACGTGAAGCTCTTGAATAGGTGGATCAGCAGGTAGTGGGTTTGTAGGTTTGGTATGGTCTGCCCGGAATAGAGAGTTAATGTTTTTGAAAGACTGTGTCTCGGTCATCAGTTTCTAACACCCTGTAGTGCGAGAAAACCAACGGAGGAGATCGAGTCTTGTGGGGAAAAGTGCGCAAACCTCTACAGAGTGTATAAACTAATCATGGTTAGCCGTGTCCCCGGCTATGGACAATCTTGAGTATCTAGTACTTGGAGTATCTTAAGTATCTCATCACTCTAAACTAATATTGTTGGGTTGTTAATTACCTTAATTGGGATTGAGTTGGAGGAACCTTCTCAATGATGTTTCAACTACCATGATAGTTAAATTTAAGTCTATTCCTTTGTTGTAGGGAAAAATTAGCTTTTCGCAAAACTATAACCATAGAGCTTTCCACCAGCCAAATATGCATGTAGTGATAGCATTATTCTGTTCTTGCTCTACTGTGTTATTTCGCCAGCATATTCCATGTGCTGACCCGTTTTCAGGATGCAACGTATTATGTTGCAGACTTTTCAGACGAGGAGTAAGGTTCGTTAGGTCATTGCCGTGCAGCTCAGCTATGCCGTTGGAGTTGATGGACTCACTTTACCTTCCAAACCTTCCACTGTTATCGTATTAGATGGCCTTAAGCCACATTTATTGTAATAAGTTCTCTTTGGAGACATTCGATGTAATAAGTGTGTGATTGCTACTCTATTATAAATCCTCGAGTACTGTTTGTGTCAGCATTACCGATCCAGGGATGACACTGAAGCATAGAGACTTGACCGTTTGAGGTCGGGTCGCTACATATAGTAGTGGGAATTTTTCATTATAGGATTCGATGCACACCCACTTACTTTTCATATTGAGATTTCATACACTTATAGCTCTTAGTGCATTCGTTGCATGGCAATCCCTACTCCTCACATTGATATCGATTGATGGGCATCTCCATAGCCCATTGGTTAGACACATCAATGTGAGACTTTCTTACTTTTTTGTCTTCTCTATATTTACCCATATCATCATACTCTATTCCACCCGTAGTGCTATATCCATGGCTTGCGCTCATGTATTGCGTAAGAGTTGAAAAAGCTGAAGCGCATTAGAAAGTATGAACCAATTGCTCGGCTTGTCATCGGGGTTGTGCATGATAAATACTTTTTGTTAAGAAGACAGAGCATGACAAGACTATACGATTTTGTAGGGATAACTTATTTTACCATTGATATTTTGAAAGACATGGTTGCTTGTTGATATGCTTGAGTATCTAAATTATTATGTCAAAACTAGACTATTGCTTTGAATCACATAAAAGGTCCAAATGTCCATGCTATAAAGAAAAGAATATGATATGACATGTTAAACATCACTCCACGTCAAAAATTCTGTTTTTATCACTTACCTACTCGAGGACGAGTAGGAGTTAAGCTTGGGGATGCTGATACGTCTCCAACGTATCTATAATTTTTGATTGTTCCATGCTGTTATATTATCAATCTTGGATGTTTTATAATATTTTATATCATTTTTTGGTACTAACCTATTGACATAGTGCCAAGTGCCAGTTCCTCTTTTTTCCGTGTTTTTTACATCGCAGAAAATCAATATCAGACGGAGTCCAAATGCCATGAAACTTTACAGAGATTTTTTATGGACCAGAAGGAACATGTTGGGACCTAGTTGCACTTGGGGGGAGTCCCGAGGAGGGGACAACCCACCAGGGCGCGCCAGGAGGCCCAGGCGTGCCCTGGTGGGTTGTGCCCACCTCGGGTGCCCCCCGGACCGCCTCTTTGCTCTATAAATACTGATAGAGGCTAAGGTGTCCCGATGTTTCGATGAGATGGTGGCTATCGTTTTCTGTGGGAGTCGACCTTGACGATCCGACTACGAACGTGCGAGACGTCGCGCCTTAGCAATCGCTAAACCAACTTTATATGCATTATGTCAATGTTAAAATCTGCAATGTTAAAAGTGGGACTAACCCCAAAATCTACAGGTAGCTCAAGTTTATATGCATTATCATTTATTTTCTCTAACACCTTAAAAGGACCATCAGCACGTGGCATTAGCTTTGATTTGCGCAGATTAGGAAATCTATCTTTACGCAAATGTAACCAAACAAGATCTCCAGGCGCAAACACAACATGTTTTCTACCCTTATCTCCAGCAAGTTTATATTTAGCATTCATACGCTCAATGTTTTCCTTAGTTAACTCATGCATTTTTAAAATCAATTCAGAACGTTCTTTAGCATCAAAATTAACCCTCTCTGAAGATGGAAGAGGCAACAAATCAATAGGTGCACGAGGTAGGAAACCATACACAATTTCAAAAGGGCACATCTTAGTAGTAGAATGCAATGAGCGATTATAAGCAAATTCAATATGAGGCAAGCATTCTTCCCACATTTTCTTGTTATTCTTCAAAACAACCCTAAGCATAGTAGACAATGTTCTATTGACTACTTCAGTTTGTCCATCAGTTTGGGGGTGACAAGTAGTACTAAAAAGCAGCTTAGTCCCCAACTTAGCCCATAAACATCTCCAAAAGTGGCTAAGAAATTTAGTATCACGATCTGAAACAATAGTATTTGGCACACCATGTAAGCGAATAATTTCACGAAAGAACAAATCAGCAACATTAACAGCATCATCGCTTTTATGACATGGTATAAAGTGTGCCATTTTCGAGAACCTATCCACGACAACAAATATGCTATCCCTCCCCTTCTTTGTTCGAGGTAAACCTAAAACAAAGTCCATAGATATATCCTCCCAAGGAACACTAGGTACTGGCAAAGGCATATATAAACCATGAGGATTGAGTCGTGACTTAGCTCTTTGACATGTAGTGTAGCGAGCAACAAAACGCTCAACATCCCGTCTCATCTTTGGCCAAAAGAAATGTGTAGCAAGTATATCCTCCGTCTTCTTGATGCCAAAGTGTCCCATTAATCCTCCTCCATGCGCCTCCTGCAACAACAAAAGACGAACGGAGCTAGCTGGAATGCATAGCTTGTTAGCACGAAACACAAATCCGTCGTTAAGAACGAACTTGTTCCAAGTTCTCCCTTCCTTACAATTCTGCAATACATCTTTAAATTCAGCATCATGAACATATTGATCTTTGATGGTCTCCAAACCAAATATTTTAAAGTCAAGTTGTGAAAGCATAGTATAACGACGAGACAAGGCATCAGCAATAACATTTTCTTTACCCTTCTTGTGTTTAATGACATAAGGGAAAGTCTCAATGAATTCAACCCATTTAGCATGTCTACGGTTCAGTTTTGCTTGACTTTTAATGTGTTTCAAAGATTCATGATCAGAATGTATAACAAATTCCTTGGGCCATAAATAATGTTTCCATGTTTCTAAGGTCCGAACAAGAGCATATAATTCTTTATCATAAGTAGAATAGTTCAGACTAGGCCCACTCATTTTTTCAGAAAAGTATGCAACAGGTTTTCCTTCTTGTAATAACACACCTCCTAATCCAATTCCACTAGCATCACATTCAAGCTCAAAAGTCTTATTGAAATTAGGAAGTTGGAGTAAAGGAGCATGTGTCAACTTATCTTTCAATACCGTGAAGGCTTCTTCCTGTGCGGTACCCCAAACAAAAGGCACATCCTTCTTTGTAAGCTCGTTGAGAGGTGCAGCAATGGTGCTGAAATCTCTCACAAAACGCCTATAGAAACCAGCAAGGCCAAGGAAACTCCTCACTTGTGTGACCGTTTTGGGCTGCGGCCAACTCTCAATAGCTTCAATCTTGGCTTTATCAACTTCAATTCCTGTGGAGTAACAACATAGCCAAGAAAAGATACTCGGTCGGTGCAAAAGGTGCACTTTCCAAGGTTTCCAAACAAACGTGCATCACGTAGAGCAATAAAAACAGCACGTAAATGTTCCAAATGTTCCTCCAAAGATTTGCTATAAATCAATATGTCATCAAAGTAAACTACCACAAATCGTCCAATGAAAGCACGTAAAACTTCGTTCATTAACCTCATGAAAGTACTAGGTGCATTAGTTAACCCAAAAGGCATGACTAACCACTCATATAATCCAAACTTAGTTTTAAATGATGTTTTCCATTCATCACCCAATTTCATACGAATTTGATGGTATCCACTACGCAAATCAACTTTGGAGAATATTGTAGAGCCACTCAATTCATCAAGCATATCATCTAGCCTAGGAATAGGATGACGATAACGAATAGTAATATTATTAATGCCTCTACAATCAACGCACATACGCGACGTACCATCCTTTTTCGGCACTAAAATGATAGGAACAGCACAAGGACTAAGGGATTCACGTATATAACCTTTGTCGAGCAGTTCTTGTACTTGACGCATAATCTCCTTCGTCTCCTCTGGATTGGTACGGTATGGTGCACGGTTGGGTAGCGAAGCACCGGGAATTAAGTCAATTTGATGCTCAATCCCTCGAATAGGTGGTAATCCCGGTGGCACGTCTTGTGGAAAGACGTCAGCGAACTCCTGCAAAATGTTAGTGACTGCAGGGGGCAAAGAGGAAGGCACGTCCTCGAATGAAAATAATGCCTCTTTGCACACAAAAGCATAGCAAACAGATTTGCTGAAATCTAGCTCATCAATATCAGATTTGGTGGCAAGTAAACATGCACTTTTCAATTTAATTTCAGAAACAACAGTAGATGGTTTATTATTAGGCTTCATTTGGTGCTCAAATTCTTTTGCCACAATCTGATTTTCACTCTTATTTGTCTCCTGTTTTGCTTTATTAGCTCTATTAATATCATCTTTCAAAATGGAATCAGGAGTCATAGGAAGCAAAGTAATATTTTTATCGTTATGAACAAGAGTATACTGATTGTTTCTACCATGGTGTACAGAATTTTTATCAAATTGCCATGGTCTACCAAGTAATAAGGAACATGCTTGCATAGGTACCACATCACAATCAACATAATCAGCATATGTAGAGATACTAAAATGCACACGAACAGTACGTGTTACCTTAACCTTGCCGCTGTTGTTGAACCATTGGATGTAGTAAGGATGTGGATGTGGTCTTGTGGTGAGAGATAGCTTCTCCACCATCTCCATGCTAGCCAAGTTATTGTAGCTCCCTCCATCTATGATCACGCGAACAGAACGTTCCTTCACAACTCCCTTTGTATGGAACAAATTATGCCTCTGATTTTGCTCAGCTTGTGTAACCTGCACACTCAAAACACGTTGAGCAACTAAACATTCATACCTGTCAGCATCTTCAGGAGCCATGTATTGCGTCTCATGATCAGAATCGTCTCCACCGTGTTCGTCACGTGTAATAAGAGCCAAAGTCTCCTCATCATAGTCACTAGCGGACTCATACCCACCATCCTCAGTAACAATCATCACACGCTTAGATGGGCATTCTCTCGCATAATGACCTCCACCCTTGCAACGTCGACAAATAATATCATGTGTTTGCCCTGTTGATGCCATGGATGAAGGAGAGCTCTTTGCAGGCCCAGAAGGTGTGCTCTTGGCAGATAGTGGTGATTGTGCCTACTTTATTGTATCACGGTTGGAGGTGGCAGCCGACGGAGGCGCCGGTGTAGCAGAACGTGTGGAAGTAGATGATGCACGTGGTGTCCATGATGAAGGTCGACCTGCAGAAAAGTTAGTCCGCGCCAATGCCTGTCGATCCTGCACTTCACGTTCAGCTTTACAAGCAAGATGGAATAAACGAGTGATATTAGTATACTCCTTATACTCTAGAATCGTCTGAATCTCTCTATTTAATCCACCCATAAAAGGTGCAAGCATAGCTTCATTCTCCTCAACAATACCACATCTAATCATGCCAGTTTGTAATTCCTGATAATATTCTTCTACAGAATTTTTTCCCTGTCTTAAGCGCTGCAATTTTTGAAGTAATTCACGTTGATAATATGGTGGAACCCAATGAGTACGCATAGCAGTTTTCAAAGCAGCCCAAGTAGCCGGAATAGGATATAATCTACAATGCTCAGACCACCAAACACATGCAAAACTAGTGAAAGCACAAACAGCAGCAGGAACACGTCTCTCCTCGGGATATTGTAAACATGTAAATCGTTGTTCAGTTTCTAACTCCCAAGTAAGATATATATCAGGAACATATCTACCCTCAAGTGGTGGTGGTGGCGGGTGTCACAAATCCGTCAAGCAAATCTCAAATTCTTACCAGTTCTTACCCAGCAGCAGGCGGTGATCGGCAACCGTTGTAGTCAAAAACTCTCAAAAGCTTGGATAGAGCGATTGCCAGGGAGAGTCAAACGCACGACGTAGATGTATGTGGAGCTGGGAAGGCTTATAGTATGGTAGCAAAAAGGGTCAGCAATAATCAATTCAGAGATGCAAAGTTGAATAAACGCTCAACGACGGTACTGTGCTGGTCCTAGGCTAGACCGTGCTAGAGACGCGAGCCTAGAACAATAACAAAATCACGGCGCTGCACGTAAATAAGGGAAAAGCACACTCTGGAACTCTGTCTTTTTTTTTGCTCTGTTTTTTTTGCGCTCCTCTTTTTTGCGCTCCTCTTTTTTTTTGCGAAAAATCACTATAATGGCGAGTGTCTCAAAACTCTTCCCTCGTCAAACTGATAGGATGGGCACGAAATTTTTTTTTTTCACTTTTTTTTCGGAAATCAGGGGAGCGACGATGAAAAAGTGCGACAAAAAATCACTATGATGGCACGTGGCTCAAAAGACTCAGAAAAGTCTAAAAATAGGATAGGGAAAAAAATTTTGCCCGTGAAAATTTTGGCCTAAAAACTGCCCGGAGGTCTCCAGACTTTTTTTTTCCGAGACCTACGCAGGCAAGGAAACACGACTCGGAATTTAGATTGATCTCAAGAACAAACCGAATATGAGAAGAACTCGGATTGGTGGTGGATATATGGTTGTGGTATATGGCAGCGGTGGTGGTATATGGTAGCGGTGGTGGTATATGGATAGAGATTGGTGGTGGTATATGGATACGGATTGGTAGTGGTATATGGATATGGATTCAGAGCGGTGGCGGATAAGCAAAAGTGGTAGATGGGCGATGATGATGGTGCGGCGGCGGCGTGACAACTTATGACCAGAACTCGAAACTCTAAAAGACTAGACTCTAAGACCAGCAACTTGACACGACGATGCAACCGCAAATTCAACAAAGCAAAAACCCTAAAAAGATTATGCAAAGGCTCAGATTGGTTCGGATATGATGAACTAACCCTAATTTTTTTGTGTGGCTTTTTTTTCGTGGACTGTAGGTATGAAGAACAGACTCGATCTAATCTACGAAAAACTGTAAAAATCTCACCGAGCAACCTGGAAATCTGATACCACTTGATAGAGGCTAAGGTGTCCCGATGTTTCGATGAGATGGTGGCTATCGTTTTCTGTGGGAGTCGACCTTGACGATCCGACTACGAACGTGCGAGACGTCGCGCCTTAGCAATCGCTAAACCAACTTCCGAGGGTTATTGACCACGCCGGAGCACGATCAACCTGACCACGAGGGTCTGTTTCCTGCGAGCAAACGAAGAACAAGCAAGAAACTGAGATTGCAATCGGGATATTGCGAATATAAGATGAAAGCTTTATTGATCAAGGTGGGGTTCTGTGACGTCTTGGTCTGGTCGTTGGACACAAACGAAGTACGCGAAGTTGCAGCTATGGCAAACTTTTAATCTAAACAAAACCCAAAGTCTAAGCGACGCCCTAAGGGCTGTATATATGGAGGAAGAGGGAGGAATTTCGTGGCCCTTGAGGGTGGGGTCCGAAACCAACCCTAACTCTTGTTTCCCCACACATACGGACTCTAAAAATAGCCTATACTTAAGTATTTCGAAATTACATGGGCCTGGCCCATTAATAGGGTGACGCAGCACCTAGAATAGCCTATGGACGAATATTATGAAGTGGCATCTTGTATATTTCGTCCAAGGCTTCATGCACTCCTTATGGCGACGGCTTCAAAGTCCTGAAATCATCACTTGTAACTCCGTTCTTGATCCCCTTGCGCATGCCATCAACTCCATGCGTGTTCTTGCTCCAATGTTCATCCTTCTCCAAGCTAGGCCCTTCATTTGTAAGCAAAACAAATGTATCCAATTTAGGCAGCATCATAATCTCATGAACATTAGAATCATTACCAAGAAACGAAAGTACCTGGTAATTTAATTGGCGTGCGCGAGCTCTAGTAATTGGTCCAGTATATGTAACAGTAGGGGCTGTGGGTGTAACAATGGTATTGATGTCCTCATCAAATACCCAAATATTCCCAAAACCCTAGGGGAGTCGAGGAAATATTCATCCAGCCACCGTAGAGTCTAGAACCACCAGATCCAATCTAGACACCATCTCGGATGGGGTTCACCACCTCCATTGGTGCCTCTTCGATGATGCGTGAGCAGTTCTTTGTAGACCTTCGGGTCCATAGTTTGTGGCTAGATGGCTTTATCTCTCTCTCTTGATTCTCAATACAATGGTCTCTTGGAGATTCATATGATGTAACTCTTTTTGCAGTGTGTTTGTTGGGACCTGATGAACTTTGAGTTTATGATCAGTCATATCTTTTTATATCCATGAAAATTATTTGAGTTTCTTTGATCTCTTATATGCATGATCTCTTATAGCCTCATATTTCTTCTCCGATATTTGGGTTTTGTTTGGCAAACTTGATCTATTTATCTTGCAATGGGAAGAGGTGCCCAGTAGTGGGTTCGATCTTACGGTGCTTGATCCTAGTGACAGAAAGGGAACCGACACATATGTATCGTTGCTACTAAGGATAAAAAGATGGGATCTATATCTACGCAATAGATAAATGGATCTTGTCTACATCATTTCATCGTTCTTATTGCATTACTCTGTTTTTCCATGAACTTAATACACTAGATGCATGTTGGATAGCAGTCGATGTGTGGAGTAATAGTAGTAGATGCAGGCAGGAGTCGGTATACTAATCTTGGACGTGATGCCTATGTAATGATCATTTCCTGGATATCATCATAATTATTTGAGGTTCTATCAATTGCCCAACAGTAATTTGTTTACCCACCGTTTGCTATCTTTCTCGAGAGAAGCCACTAGTGAAACCTACGGCCCCCGGGTCTTCTTCCTCATATATTTGCTTGCGATCTACTTTTCCTTTACATTTTTATTCAGATATATTAAACCAAAAAAACGTAAATACTTTGCTGCACTTTATTTTATTTGTGATCTATTATTTCAATCTACTACAATTTTTTGGCATCGTGACCCGAAAGGGATTGACAACCCCTTTAACACGTTGGGTTGCGAGGTGTTGTTATTTGTGTGCAGATGATGTTTACGTTGCGTTTCTTGGTTCTCCTACTGGTTCGATAAACTTGGTTTCTTCACTGAGGGAAATACCTACCTTCGCTGTGCTGCATCATCCCTTCCTCTTTGGGGAAATACCGACGTAGTGCTAGCAGACATGAGCTTTTCTAGCGCTATAGTCAGAGAGCAATCAATACCCCACGAGTTGCAGGAGAAGGAAGATGGTTGTAGATATAGTTTGGCAATGGACATAGGGTTCTCCGTAAGCATTGATGAATTCCACAAGCTGGAATTGGCAATGCCCGGGCAGGTCATTGGATGGGCAATCGAATGAGGAGTGTCGGAGAATCCAAACCGACGTGCTTGATGGTCCTGGTTCTGCGACGTAAAGGGTGCGATGATCCATTGGCCATGATCTTCCATGTTTCAACTGATGCCTAATCTAGAGCATGATGCACAAGCCGAACATATTACTCTTATTAGGGGCTACTTTCCGGGCTAGAACATTTATGCTTGCGCTTCTCTAGTTCGAAATCATGTCATTTGAACTCATGTAATTGGACTAATGCTCATGTCATTTGAACTCGTGTTATTGGAGTAATGCTCTAAGTCATTTGAATTACTCGGGAATGTTTTATGTTATTTAAATTTTTTTCATTTGATGATGTCATGAATGATGTCAGTCATTAGTATTTGAACATATGTCATTTGTTGTTGATGTAATGAATCAATCAAACAAGAGGATATGCATAATACGATAACCACTGCCCTACCGTCAGGGCCCTTGGTGGTAGGGTAGTCTACCGTACCGCAAAAAAACCCAGTAATCTCATCTCAGAACGGTTGCTCTACACGGGGAGTACCCTACCGCCATGGACGTAGACGGTAGGTTAGGCAACCCTACCGCCGGTGTCTCTGGCGGTAGGATACCCCTACTGTAAAAAACAGTTTTCCTATCTCAGAACGGTTCCATTGCACGGTGCCTACCCTACCGCCAAGGTCAATGGTGGTAGGCCTACCGCAGAGGCCTATGGCGGTGGGGTGGCTACCGTAAAAAAGACAGTTTCTCCGTCTCAGCACGGTTCCACTGCATGGCGCCTAGCCTACCACCGAGGTCCATGGCGGTAGGCTTGTTACACCTACCGCCAAATCCTGTGGCAGTAAGGGTAGAAAACAGATTATCCTCTATTTTTTCTTGTTGTTAACATCATGCATAGCAACAACAACATCATAGTCATGGAAAATATAGGTCTACGACATAGTTCATGATTCAAAAATTAAATACATAGTTCGTAGTTCATGACAAGTGCACGAATGAAAGACACATTTCATGACAAGTGCGCGAATGAAAGAGATAGTTCATGACAAGTTCGCGAATGAAAAACATAGTGCTTGACAAGGACTTATTGGATCACACGAGGACATCTCCCTTTCTTGTGACGTGCCTCATCCTCCTCTTGGGCATCGCGACCCCTTGCAAGCTTTTTGCCCTCTCCTCTTCATGAGCAACCTTCTCTTTGCGTGCCCTCTCCTCCTCGCGCTTCTTCCGCTCCATCTTCTCCTTCTCACGATGCTCTTCATCCTCGGCTCTTCGGAATGCTTCTTCAAATAACCTTTGCCTCCTAAGACAATCTCGATGTTGATCCTTTTTGACATCTTCTGGCACATCTTGATCTATCCATGTGAAGTACTTGCAAAGCGGAGGCGGTGATTACATAGGTAAAACTACATAGGTAAAACAAGTTTGTTGTTAGTAACATGAGTTCAAGATGAAGCAAGATTGAGAATACCCTTTGAACATACTGGCGGCACATGATAGGCGTTAGTTGGACGCGCACGATCATGTGCATAGTTGGGACACACAAAAAATCTTCTTCCTTCAGTCCATGACTTCTTAAGGTTGGTGGATACCTTCACTTTGCAAACATCTCCACACCAACATGATGGAGTTTTCATGTCGTTTTTCTTCACCTTGTCCAGCTTGGTGTCACCCCACTTCTTCGGCATGTCTTCACGGTTAGCACACGGGGGCCATGTCATGGAACGCAATGAAGCCATGCCTACGAAGAAAAGATTGATTGTTAGTAAAGTAAATAAACATGTATAGAGACAATAAAACAAAAAGCAAAACAACAAGTACCTCTCATATTATTTCAACCGGGACCATGACAACCTTCGCTGGCTCCTCTAAGACTCGTCCATCGTCCACGCACACCAATAGTGCCTCCTCGCGCACTACCTCTAAGACTCGTCTGTCTTCCATGGCCACCATTCGTACCTCATCATGTGCCATGGGAACCTCCTCTCCGACCACCCATTTGACTAGTGGGAGTCTTGGCAGCGGTCCTTGGCCTTTTGGTGCAATTCCTAGCATTGTGTCCCGGGTCGTCACATTGTTCACAATTGTTGATGTCCAATGGCTCCATGAAATGACAGCTACCTAATTGTTCCATTCCGGTGTATCCAGCTAGATCATCCATGTCCTTCCACTTCTTCCCTTGGTAGGCACCATGAGTTCAGGATTGAGAATGATATGTGGCCCATATACTCAGGCCATTGTGACTGATCTAGAAAGGGACGGAACCGAGGCGCCCATGTCAACCTCATTTGTTCCAATGTGAACTCATGCAGCCGCACGGTGGTTCCATCTGAAATGCGCAAGTTTCTCGCCCTAGTCGCGGTCATGAAATGTGAGCAAGGCCAATGGTACTTATGAGGCCTCTCGCACTAACATCATTGGTTCTTGAGGTGCACCTCGTATGAAACAGCAGCGTACATCACGTTGTCCCTTGTTGTGCCACCAGGCTCGTCAACTTGGTAGATCATTTATTTTTCATTGAATCTAATGATTTGTTGAGGCGAAGACTTGCGATGTTGATACTTCAACCAGTCATCAACCTTGAAGGGATAGTGTGTCTTTTCACCTATCCTTTTGGCGGTGATTCAGGAATGCCTTAGGAAATACTCATTGAGCTTGAAGAACATATATTTCACAATGGCAGTCACTGACAAGGAATGGACACCATTGAGCACATTGTTGAAGCATTCTTCCACGTTACTTGTCATGTATCCGTATCTCAAACCACCTTCGTCGTAAGCGCGTGACCACGTATGCTTCTCTGGAAGATGCCTTGTTAATAATTATTGATGTAGGGTGGAACCCTATACGGCCGATCTTTCACGATTGGAGCAGATCCTACGAAGAACACAAAGAACACGAGGGGAAAAGAGAGGAATCACTCAAATCAACAAGAAACAATCCCACATGTGCTAGATCCTCGAAACACAAAGAGACATACAAGATCCACGATGAACAAAGGACGATACAAAGGTAAACGGTTCTTCTCTGTGAGGAGGTCTTGAGGGGTCTTCCCATGAAGGGGTCTTGAATCCAAGGTGAATATTCTCTGCAGAGGTACGGTCCCTCACAATGGAGTAGATCCGGATGGATGAGCGAAGCTCTATCTCACATATGAGCTAACACAACGCTGACCCTAACTAGGAGGAGGTGGAGGAGTATATATAGTCTAGGGCCACGAAGGGGTAAGTGGGGGATACACGGGCCTTGGCCCGAAACTGTGCACAGATAGGTACCAGACGTCCGCTGGGGGACCGGTCGTCCGGTGGCTCGTGGGCTTCCGGACGTCCGGTAGTCGCCGGACTTTGAGGTGGCACCGGACATCCGGTAGCTGGCGGTCATCCGGTGTCATCGGTCTTCCGCTGATTTGGCTCGGGTGTAGATGTGCATGTTGTCCGGTGGGGGCCGGACGTCCACTCGCTGGGAGGTGTGGCCGGTCGTTGTTGGAGGCCGGACGCCCGCTCGCTGGAGCTTCATTGGCAACTCTTCCTCTTGTTCCTCGCGCTTGGTGGCCTCGCCTTCTCATCCAATGCTCCTAGCTGTTCCATGGTCTCCCTCTTGGTTCCTGGTCATGCATAGCATATAGATTTGAGGTAGTAGCCATGTCTCACATGTGGAAAGTGAAGGTTCGGAAAGGATCAAGTTCACCTTGTGTCCAATGGCGTATAGTTGAGGCCTCGTCTTATGTCCTCTTGGGGCTTGGAGAGTAGACGTAGTGTACATGGGGATGATTGTAGGATGCTCAGCATCATCTCCCCCCCTTGGGAAAGATCCGACCTTGGATCGTGATCCTCGTCACCATGGAAACGGTTGCCGTGGACAGACTTGTAGTTGAACGAAGTGGGAGTCATGGTGTAATCCAAGTACTCCAAGGTGTATCCAGAGTGGCATTCATGCAAAAAGAGTAAACACAAGCGACACTCAGAAATACAATGGTTAGCGCACACAAAGTGTCCATCATAGAAGAATGAGTCCGTGCAAAGAGATAGTGCATGGCAAGGCACAAGATGCTTATCCAAAAGATGTAGAATTAGATGTAAAGCATTCATGTGAGCAAATTCATTTGTCATATGCACAAAGGTGTGGTGAATGTAATTAATGCGACCATTGTGCAAAATGATGTCATAATGGGACGGTGTATCAAAAGCATGAACATGGCAATGGATGCTCAATATGATTATGTTATCATGCAATTGATGGTGGACAATATGATGATGATGTATGAATATGCCATCAAGGAAGATCACAACAAATTTTCTAAGAAAATGCACAAGCTCATATATCATGGATGACATGGGAACACAAGATGCAACAAGGCAATCATAACATGAGTCAATCCATGCATAAGATGCAAATTTTTCATGTGTATGATATGTCCATCGAGCATGACATGTGTGAGCACAATCAACAAATATGGAGGTGTTGGTGTACCAATGCTCGATGTCGTGGCATGAGTGGAGGTTGGAAGGTGCATCCAATAAGTCCGAGCGCTCCTCAATTTGAAGGTCCATAGAGCCAATCTCCAATGTCGCTCCTCCGTTCGCGAGATGTATCATGTAGACAACAAGAAGGAGACAACAATGAAAGAGTGACCCATCCAATATGCATATGTGAGGATGGCTCAAAGGGAAGGAGTTCACTTTTATGAGAATGTCGAAAATGTTGGTGTCGCGCATCGTGTATGCCTTCACATGACCAAATTGTCTCACGATGGTATCGCCTTGTGAATCCTTCAAAATGAAAGAACATGACAAACACTTGGAAAACCAAATGAGGTTAGCGAAAATGCAAAACCTATCATTCGTGTGGTAAGATACCCAACAAGTGTATGCATCATGCTCATCATAAGAAAGGACAAGGGAGCATTTCATAGTATGGAGGCATATGATGCGGTAACAACCAAATACAATAGGCTCAATCAAACAAGCATGCATCGCAAGTAATATGTCCAAGTCTCCACGATCAATGAGCATAGAAAGTCGGCACTCAATACAAGGGTATATGAGAGATGGCACTAATGGAGACAAGAGACAATGATCAAGATAAATCATGTGAGAGGCATGAACATATATGTCATCAACCCAAGAAAGCGAGTAAGAATGTAACATGGGCGATGCGACAAAGCAAGTAATTATAGTGATCAAGTCAAGCAAGCTAGTAGTGCGAAGATGCAACATACTAGAAGGGATCATGTCAAGCATGTCATGTGTGCAAATGGTGGGCATACATAATGCACATGACATATGACAAGTATGGAAGCAAGATATGAGCAAAATATCATCAATGTATTGGCGAGAGGCCATATGTAAATAACAATGGGATATCATGACTCTCCCAACACAAGAATCAACAATAGAATGGAGCATGTATAGAACATGGCAATAGTAACAAGTATCTCCACCAAGCATGCAAATGCACATAGAAGTAGTATAATGGTGAATCATGGGTAAATGCATGCAAGGGTCACAATTGCATGGCAAAATCATAGAAAAGGTGTATCATGCAAAGTGAACATGCTACAATGGGTATAAAGTAACAAGAGATATATAGCCCATAGCCGTGTGAGAGACAAGTAAAAGAGATGCGCGTAGTCCTTGCGCGAAGGGAATGGTGGTAAGGATAGTCCACGGGATCCCAAATTGTCGTTGCTCTCAAGAGCTTGTTTCGTCAACTCTTGGGATTGAGAGGTTGACGAGTATACGTGAATACCTACACAAAACAAAGGCAAAAGGAAAATTGTGTGTGTGGTATATGTACACATCATCCATTATGATGCGCACGTGCTTGTGTTGGTTAGCACAAAATACACAATGCTCAAATAAATGAGATGCGTGATATAGAAACATGTCATCCATCATGATAGGTTTGTTGTTATGTATAGCATAATGGAGACTCAAATTGTGTAATGCATCACAAGAAATATGTAGGACAGTGTTATTCATGGAATGCATACGGTGTACACTATCATGGGAATCATGCAAAGTATGGAATGCATCAAAATCTCCTAATATGTATGAGGAAACTATGGGGGTCTCCTCATGAGCATTAATGGAAACATCACTTGGAGAATATTGACAACATCAAAACAAAGCATATTTGGTTGTATGTGATCATCGCATGGTATTTTAGATGAATTGTGCAAATAATGTAAAGGAAGCATGGCAATATAATCACATGAAAAACAAAAGCCAATGACCATCATCTCGTCATCTATGCCATAAGTGCAAATGGGATTTATTTTAATGGGGCATGCATAGCTACTATGTTGAGATTGAAATGATGCAATATGGGAGATCTCACTCATAGCATATGACAAGTTTAAAGGGTTGTCGAACATGATGTGACCAAAAGAATTTTCATATGATATCCTATGGAGCATAGCATCACAACTAGGAAATTTAAGATGCTCATCATCATATTCATCATAAATTAGTAAGTCATGACATGAGGAAGTCACACTAGCATGAAGCATGGTGATAGGTGTGTCAACATCATGCAAGAAATAATTGGTAATATAGTCCACTAGTGGGACAAGGGAAGCACCATCACCCATGTTACCTTTGGAGCATCACTCATGTGTTGTAGGTAAGGTTGCAACTTGATGGTACCATGTGTGGGGTGCATCTTCTTCCACCATGGCCATCGTCGTCTCCTTGGAGGTATGGACTCGTCGAGGGTAGGCATGTCGTCATGTAGGAGACCTAGCACCAAAGAAGAAAACACACTCGGAGTAGAGGTTAGGTCGTTAGAAATCATAGTGGCCTCACATGCCGTGTCAATTACCTCACTCACTAAGTGTTGTGGCTCACTCCCTCCCTCTTAGATGCTCTCACTCGTATTGTTGGTGGAGTCACTCAAATGGCCCTCAACCTCACATAGGATGTGTGGCATGCTCTCATGTGTGGGGCTAGTGGTGGTCACACTCATCCTCATAGGAAATGCTCTCAATGTCACGTATGGTGGAGTCACTCATCTCACTCATGGGGTGGTGGCTCTCCTCACATGGCAATTGGGGCATCTCGTCATATGTGGGTGTCAGAGAGATGTAGGTGCAAATGTCTCCATGCTCAACTCCTATCACCGCCTTGGTTGAAGGGATAGTCCCATGCTCAACCTCCTCGTCCATAACGCCTCCAAAGATGAATGTCGTAGGATGTGGCATATCATCACTCTCCTCCGAGACCAAAGATAATGTCTCAAGTGCGCTCGCGTAGCTTGACTCGGAGTATGAGTCCAATATGGGCGCCGTCTTCATGTTGTTGAAGAGGTTCATGCTCGCCGCCTTGGTCGAAGGGGATGGCCCTTGCCCGACCTTCTTGTCACCATCTTGTTGTTGGAGGCCCATATGACGTGGCACCTCATAGCTCGTCTCCATGACCGAAGGGAATTTTCCATGCTCGGCCATCTTCCTTGAGGGGCTTCTAAAGATGGAAGGGTCGCCCTCACTCGTAGTTTGTTGCCTCGTTGTTGAAGATGTCGATGTAGGTGAACTCGTGGGAAGTAGGCGAAGATGTCGTACGTCCGAAGGCGAAGATGCCTTAAGAACACTTGGCGAAGATGCCGAAGTGGTTGGTGTAGCCGTAGCTCCGTCTTGGTGGTGCTCGTCTCGCGATCTTCTCTTATGCTCATGAAGGTTGGCCTTGGCGTGAAGTAGGGCTTGTTGGGACTTGTGCATTTGCACTTGGCGAGCATCTTCATGTTGATGATGTCGTTGTTGTGCTTGAGTTCATAGTAGATGTCGTTCATCGTCGTCATGCACATGATGCTTGGAGTTGACTTTCCCTTCATGACGATGTGGATCACGAACGTGATGGTGGTCGCCATGGAGATGTGGACGTGGACGACTTGTGCTTGTATCATTTTCGCGCTCTGAAGACTTGTGACTTGAATGCCACCGCATTGAGGATGATGAAGGGGAAGAACGGTTGATCAACAAGGTCTGAATCTCCTCCATCCTTGCATCTTGCTCCTCCTTTTGTGAAGAAAACTTGTTGTCGAAGTAGTCCCTTCTCCTAGCTTCGGAATGTCGTAAGTCGGTGGTGATGTTGTCGATGACTTGCGTTGCTCGTTGTAGTCCGAAGTGGGGAGTGTTGGTGTTGTTCACTCCGTTGTTGTTGTCGAAGACCGGAGATGAAATGCCTTGCCTATCCATCACAAGACTCGGGAAAATGTGAGTGGGAGAAAGAGAAGAACTAGACCAAATGTACCTTAACCAATGTTGAAGATGGATCAATGATCACTCAATAATGTAACAAGTAAATAGCACAATTGGTACCGATCTCGTCAATTCTCACACCAACACAAGTAAGGCTTATGGTGGAGCTCGGTGAGGATAGTGGCACAAAAATTTGATGCAAAATGTTAGCAAGAGTCAATAATGTTGAAAGAGATTAAAAAATTCACAAGTAAAACAAGTAGACCAATAGCAATATGTGGCACACGGCAACACACACAGAGATAGATAAATGGGGTTGTGCAACCAAGGAATGAGCACAAAATGTGGAATCCTCGGAAAACGCTCGTGTTGCAAAACTCAAGAGAGACACTAGCATGATTGCTCAATAGGCGGATACGACACTTGTGCACAACTATGATATGCAAAATGTATGAGCTTTCTATCCCAAGTATGCTATGTATGGTTCCTGGTGTTTCTCACACGATGATCCAAGATGATCGGATATGACAATCTTATATGCAATGTGGTATGATGCTATGGCTATTGCTTACAAGCTTCTTTGCTCTTTCTCTTTTGCTTAAAAGCTTATTTTTGTGTATGGCCACTTTTGCACAATGCACAAACCAAGACAGCAATTGTGTATATGCGGGAACAAACTTGAGGCACACGAGATGATATGATACCAATATGATATGGTATGTATGCAATGGATGGTGTAGACCACTAATGTGCACAAGTAACGTTGCCAGCAATACTTAAATGGCAATTCTCGATAGGCAAGTGACGCAAAATAGGCTAGGGGTTATCAATGTAATGGAAAGGGGAATATACAATGGTCTCGTCGAGGTTACCGTGCTTGGCGATGATGAGTGGCGGTGTTCTTGATGTAGAACCGTTCCTAATTAGCCGAAACACCTTAGGAAACAGAAAAACCGCGAACTCAAAATCTCAAAGGAAAATGTCAAAATGGTGGTAGCGGGAATGCGGTGGTGGTTTTGCGGAAATGAAGCTTATGTTGGGTTATGTGAGTCGGATTTGAAGGTCACCGTCCCTAAGTAGCCGAAACACCTTAGGAGACACAACTCACAACTCAAACAAAATTGCGTTAAGTTGGGGTGGAGGAAGTGTATGGTGGGCAAGCCCATACGAAAATGGTGGTGGTGATTGATGAAGAAGCAACCGTCCCTAAGCAGCCGAAACACCTTAGGACACTCGAATCACTACTCAAGCAACCACTAATGCTATGGGGAACAAAAACGGTTAGGTTGCGGAAGTCGGTGGTGGTAATGCGGATGATGTGGTGAAGGCCCTAGGAAATGATGCCAAAGTTCCAAAAATTTGATGGAGTCAAATGATGTTGGAAGTATTTTTGTGGGAAGGGGGATGTCAATAGCTTCAAAACGAGCTAAAGAACATCAAAATCGAAGTTCGGATGAATTAGTTATGGCCGAAACAAAAATCAACCGAAGTTGATATCTACAGGTAGCGGACGTCCGGAAATGGACGGATGTCCGGTCGTCTGACGTCCGGTCGGGTCGGAAATCCACTGATTCAGCTCGGTTTTGGGGTTCCGGTCGTCCAATAAGTGTCGGACTTCCGGTGGCTCAAAGGGCTCCGAACGTTCGTAAAAACGTCGGTTGTCCGGTGGGTCGGGGTCAACTCGAGATCCGAGATTCGGGACACGATTTTGGGCGGAAATTGGGGATTTTGGGGTCAAATTTGAGGAGATTTCGTCGATGAAAGATGGGGAAACTTGGGGAAATGCTAGATCCACTCGAAACCAAGAAAATCCATGGATCAAAATCTACAAAACTTCATCGTACCAACAAATCATACAAAAATTTAGGGCTATTTTTGGCGTGGATTTCCGAAATTGGGGAAGAACACACCAAAATCAAGCTAGAAAAAGAGGGGTAGGGGCTCCAAATTCATGATCAACCTTGCTCTGATCCAAGATGATGTAGGGTGGAACCCTATACGGCCGATCTTTCACGATTGGAGCAGATCCTAGAAACGAAGAATACGAGGGGGAAAATGTTGAGTTCTACGTAGGGTGCATCAACTGCAAATTAAAATTTCCCTACGCGCAGAACAACCAAGAACATGCTACGGGAGATGGATCACAGTTCGTTACCACTAGACATGCAGTGTCGTGCAGTGGAAGAAGAGTTGGTGCAGCGCGTCCACGTGGATCGTCTCCTCCTCGTCCGATCTCCCTCGAACAGCCGGTCGCCGGATCCCACGTACAAGTTTGCCGGAGCGGCGCAGGGGCACCGCCTCTAACGATATTCATGCGTGCAGGAGGAACGTTATACGGTGGACTGCTAGGTCCGATCACACAACCGGCGGCAAGTGGAGATGTCTATTCGCAACACATGCAAACCCTAGTGACAGCGCTAAAGCGATCAATCGCATGAGTGTGTGGCACATCCACTTTATATAGGCGTCCGTTGTGGGCTCAACACTTGGGCCTCGCACGGACCCTAAAACCCATAAGTCTACTCGGCCACAATCCGAATACAGCTCGGATCACATCCGACCAGTGTCCACGGTTCCGACCTCATAGGTTCCTTCCCTTAAGCAGGCGACCCCTTAGGTTCAAGCCGGCTTGGTCGCAGTTCGGATCACCTCCGAACTACATGGTTGGTAGCGGCCCCTAGCAAGGCATGCCGAACACCAAGAAGACTATGAAGCTGGTTAGGCGAACATGTACATCATACTTCCATTCCTTTTGCCACACGATATATGTTGTCAGGCTCAAGGCGAGTCTGTCATCCTTGTGCTAGCCCGAACTCTTTGATGCTGACCACAAACCAGATTATCTCATAATCCTTGTCGCATGGCCATGCTTATCCTGGTCGGATCACACAAGGGGCCCAGAGTACATCTGTCCTGATTGGAGGGGCAAATCCCATCTTGCTCGACCTTGTCTCGCAGCATGGCTCTGGACAAGCCTGAAACCTACCTTTGTAACTACCCAGTCACGGAGTAGCGTTTGGTTGGCCCAGAGCAAGTCTATCACCATCCCGAGTACATGCGCCAGCTCAGGTCTTAGGCATAGAACGTATGTTGTACTAGAGACTCACAGATGACATATCACCGCGTCTCATAGTTGGGTCTGTCCGACTCGGACCTTATCTCGACTCGGAACCGACTACGTCGAATCCGACCAGATCCTTCCATGTCCATATTATCCGGTTAGCATCCAATGCCCCATGGCTAGTGAGACCAAGCCATCGACCGTGTTATATGCTAGTCTAGTTGGCTGCGCGTCAACACAGCCCTTTCGACTAGGACCTTTTAGGACAGTCATCATACAATGCATAGTCCCACAAACAAGTTACATACTTGCTGATACACATCACTGATAATGTCCAAGGACTATCTTTATTTATAAACACATAGGAAATACCATCATACATGATTGCCTCTAGGGCATATCTCCAACAGTCCCCCACTTGCACTAGAGTAAATCAAATAGACATCGAATGCCCATAGCTCTAACGTGCCCCTCATGCTTGGATTGTGGAAGCAGCTTAGTCAAGGGATATGCAATATTTGCATCTGTGTGAATTTTGCATAACTCAGCACCACCATTCTTTATGATCTTTCATATCAGGTGATATTTCTGATCTATGTGTCTGGTCTTGTGGTGATCCCTCGGCTCCTTGGCTTGTGCGATGGCACTAGAATTATCACAATAAAGGTTCAACGGTTTTACCGACGCTGGAAAAATACCAAGATCATCCAAAAAGTTCCGGATCCAAACACCTTCCTTTGCAGCTTCACAAGCCGCAATGTATTCGGCTTCTGTGGTAGAATCAGCCACCGTATCTTGCTTGGAACTCATCCAGCTCACTGCTCCTCTGTTCATGACATACACGAATCCGGACTGTGATCGACAATCATCTCTGTCGGTTTGGAAACCAGCATCAGCATAACCCCTTACGACGAGCTTTTCCTCACCTCCATAAACTAGGAACATCTCTTTAGTCCTTTTTAGGTACTTTAAAATAGTCTTTACCGCTGCCCAGTGACTCTCACCTGGGTTGGCCTGGTATCTACTTCTTAGGCTTATTGCAAAAGCAACATCAGGCCGTGTACATATCATGGCATTCATGATGGATCCAATTGCCGAGGAATACGGAATCTGACTCATCCCGCCTCGCTCATCAGATGTCGAAGGACTCTGAGTCTCGCTTAGTCTTATACCATGTGAGACAGGCAAGAACCCTTTCTTGGCCTCACTCATGTTGAACCGCTTCAACACTTTATCTATGTACGTGCTTTGGCTCAAGCCGAGCAGCCTCCTCGATCTATCTCTATAGATCTTGATGCCTACAATGTAAACTGACTCACCAAGGTCCTTCATTGAAAACTTGCCATTCAATGATTCCTTGACCGAGTTCAACATCGAAACATCATTTCCGATTAGTAGTATGTCATCCACATACAAGATCAAAAACACAATCGAGCTCCCACTTAACTGCTTGTATAAACAAGCGTCATCATCACTTATGATGAAACCGCGACCAGTGACGACCTCATCAAAACGAATGTTCCAACTCCGAGATGCTTGCCTCAACCCATAAATGGATCTCTTGAGCTTGCATACTTTACTAGTGCTAGCCAGATCGAAAAAACCCTCGCGCTGTATCATATATACATCCTCGGTTAAATTTCCGTGAAGGAAAGCCGTTTTAACATCCATCTGCCATATCTCGTAATAGAAATATGCAACTATGGCTAGTACGATCCTCACCGACTTGAACTTCGCTACCGGCGAGGAAGTCTCGTCGTAGTCAATTCCTTGAATTTGTCCATAACCTTTAGCGACAACCCGAGCTTTGTGGATCTGAAGATTTCCATCCACATCGGTTTTCTTCTTAAAGACCCATTTGCAGCCAATGGCCTTTATGCCAGGCGGCAGATCAACCAAATTCCAGACTTGATTTTCATCCATGGACTTTAACTCAGATCTGTCGGATGTGGGGTTCCGAAAAACCCTTAAGGTTCGAACACTGGGCTGCGCGCGAAGTCTCTACCACCTACCAATCTACGCCTTAGCTCGCTAAGATCTCGCGGACGAACTCGATGAACTCGCAACACAGAAAGACACAGGATTTATACTGGTTCGGGCCACCGTTACGGTGTAATACCCTACTCCAGTGTGGTGGTGGTGGATTCCCTCTTGGGCTGATGATGAACAATACAAGGGGAAGAACAGCCTCCTGAGGTTGAGGTGTTCTTGTGCGTGGCTAACTTGTGCGGGTGAGAGAGTGATCTTGTTGACACACGAACACGTCACGTGTACCCTCGATGCCGGGGGTGATGCACCGCAGCTCACGTCGAAGGAGACCCGACCGACAGCGCGATACGCAAGACAGTCGACGGACGCTTTTGCAGACCCGAAAACCCCACACCCCCGGGAGGGACCCCGTCAGGGAGTGCAGCGGCTACGGGCTGCCCTAGGTCGATTCTCTCGCCCCTAGAGCCTCGGGATTCGCAGCTCTCAAACACGAAGAACAACGAAGAACGAGATAGAAAAACGGTGGAGAGATAAAACGTAGATGAAAAAGTAGTATATTGATTTGTTCGATTGTGTGTTGTTCAATTGGCCGTCACCCCCAACATATATAAGAGGCGGCTGGACTTCCCGTACAAGTAAAGGATTCATCTAGGCTTTCCTTCCAAGAAAAATTACATCAATTCACGTCCTAGAGTCCTAATTCTATTCCAACTCGGATTCAGTCTGAATCTGGCCCAAACTCTGTCTTCCTTCTTGCGCGGGCCGCCGGGCTTGCATATGATCTCCGATCGAGACGGCCCAAATATCAAACTTGTGCGCCTCGACGATACGAACAACTCTCATGTTGATCATTTTTTCAAATAAGGCCATCTTGAATACTTTTCGAGGTCATCTTTATCTTCCAGTCGGACTTAGTTTTGTAGTAGACTGGATTATTCGAGTCTCGTAGTGAATTTGTAGGCTATATATTATCTTTGATGATGATGACTCCAAAATCAAAATTTACCGTCTTGATGATACGCATAACTTCTGTATTGAACACTTCTTCATCCAAGGTCATTTTGATAAACTTTCGAGCAAATGTTCAATTTCACTCGGACTTGAGCTCATCCACTCGGATATTAGATACTTTCACTCGGATCGTCCGATTGGACTTTTTCACTCGGAAGACAATCTTTCACTCGGATGACTATATTTCCCCTCGGATGACTATATTTCCACTCGGAAGGCACTATCTTATTCAATCGGCAAGTTTTCGTCCCGATGGTAATCTTTTCACTCGGAATATTTTCACCTGGACGACAATTTCACTCGGATGATCATATTTTCACTCAGATGACTATATTTCCACTTGGATAATAATAAGTTCATCCGGTCAGCAAACTTTCACTCAACCGTAAAATTTCACTCGACCGTGAACTTTCACTCGACCGTAAACTTTCACTCGGATGGTAATCTTTTCACTCGGATTTCCGACTGAAAACATAGCCCGATCTTGATTTGTCTCTCCAGGCCTCATATGATCTCGGATTGAGACGAATTATATATGAAAATCGATCGGATCGACGAGACGAAACTTTTCCATGTTGAAGGTTTTTCGATTCAAGGCCGTATTGATGGCCGAATTACTCGCGCAACCTATCAGACAAGTGTCTGGCACCTCGCGCCATATTTCCGTTGAGGTTCAGTCTGCAGTATATTGCCTCTAACTTTTGCATATGAACTCGGATTGAGATGATTTATATATAAAAATCAATTGCCTCGATGAGACGAAGACAATTCCTTAAGAGTGATCCTTCATCCAAGGTCATCTTGAAGACGTGATTGGCCAAAAACCACTCGGAACATTGAACTATGCCACTCGGAGTATAGTTTTGGTCCGTAAGATAAAGTCGAATGAATATAACCGAAACATCAAAGTGGTTCCACTCGGTGACGTGAATATTTTTATGCTGAAAACTCATTCACTCGAGACCATCTTCATTGCGATCTGTATTTTGCCAAAATCAGGTGTCAACAGATCTAAGATGCCGTCTTCTCACCCTCGCCTCTCTTTTCTCTTCTCCGCCCCCTTTCTATGGTTGTGGCTAGCCCTACTTATAGAGGCCCTGGTCCTCTTCCCAAATATTGAGCGGGAAGGGAGCCAACAATGGTGTGCTAATTTGAAGGGGGACAGCTAGTACAAGCCGTCCTGACAAAAGGTGGCCTGCGCCTGCGAAAGGCTCTGGTGGTGACGCCGTCTTGGGCTCCACAATGACCTCTGTCTTGCCGTCCTTCTGGTCTTGGTCTTGTTGCACCAAAATGGCAACCTTTGCCTGATGCCTCGGTACTCCTCGCCTGCGCTAGTTTCGTTAGCATCAAAGAGGAAATAAGGACACTGCGGGCGCTGGCGCCCGCCTGGTGTCGATCGTCATGGCTCACGTCACGAGAGCCTCGTGAGGTTCGCCTTGCCTTGATATCTCCGCTCCTCGTGAGCCTGCCTGACTAGGCCGCTCTAGAGGAGGTCTCGTTTCATCTTCCTCGCGAGGCTTGGCCCCTCGCGAGGGTCTTGGATGCCTTGTTGGTGAAGATGGGCCATACGGCCTACTGGCTCAGCCATGCAGCGGGCCGCAGGCAGGCAAGTCTGGGGACCCCCATTCCCAGGACGCCGACAGTAGCCCCGGGCCCAAGGTGCGCTCGGGCTTGGCTTCATGGCGAAGCCAAAGGCCAAGTACGGAGCGCTGTGGGCCCCAAAAGCCTACCGCCTTGGTTGACGCGTGTCGGTTGATTGGTCGTGGGCGTCTCCACTTCCCCACGCTGCCTCGGCGACTGCACGACTTGACGAGTCCCTACGACATGCAAGGTAAACCATCGTTACCTGCAGTCCTGGGAGGTGCCGGTTGGCCTTCTTTTGCTATAAATGGGGAGGGGGCGGAGCCCCCGTCTCCCATCTCTTCTGCGCTTGCTGCTTCTTCTTCCTCGCTCCACTCCTAGCTTCTTATTCCTCGCTTCGTTGCTCACTGTGCCACCAATGGCGCCTATCAGAAGGTTCTCCACTGAAGAAAAGGGGAAAGCCCCCCGGGATGTCCCGGAGCAACTCCCGCCGAAGAAGAGGGCGATCCACCGCCGTGAAGAAGCGGTGATGCAGGTGGTGGCGAGGCCTTGGTGCGAGTGGCCTCCTCCAGGGTACCCGCTACCCTTGTACACCCAAGCCGAGGGCTCAGGAGGGCGGGGCGACGAGCAACGCCGCCGGCGCCGCACTCGGGGTCGCCGCACCACGGCGCCGCGCTCGGGGTCGCCGCGCCACGGCGATGCGCACCGTTGCCCCCAGAATCCACGCCGCGGGCTCCTCGCGTGAGCTGGTGTTGTGGGCGCCGATGCCGCCAAGCTCTTGGATCCGCTTCCCGCGGTTCTTCTCCGACGTGATGCCGCCGAGGGGGCCTCTTGAGCTCTGGTTGCAGCACACCGACTGCGGCGCTCCTGCGAATGGAGCGGAGATCGAAGCAGTCCCCTCCGGCAAGATCTTCATGACCCGCGGCTGGGGCGAGATCGCGCTGGTCTGCCGCGCGAGGGGCGCCCTCGCGATCCATCTTGAGTACGACAGCGTCTCCACGCTCTTATTCAAGGTCTTCAGTGCCGAGGGCCGCCGCCTGGAGTGCTTCTCTGGAGAGGAGCGCGAGGCTGATGCGCGCTCCGCTCACGACCACTCCAGCAGCAGCAGCCCTTGGGAGTCCAGCAGCTCTCCTGAGATCTATGAGACTCTGGAGACAAGCGACGACGGCTACGTGCCCCCGAGCTCTCGCCGCGCTCGGGGCAGTGCTGCCGCGTCTGGCCGCCGCCGCCGCTGATCTGGATGGGGTTGGCGCCGGCCTCCCGTGGCCCACTCTTGATGATGGCGTCTGCCACGGGGGGTGTAGATAGGATCCTCCTCAGTTTTAGCTTTTGTTTCCTGCGAAGAATCATGAAGCGCCCCGTGGGGGCATGTAAGGGTCTGTAATGTCTTTTGTGCTTTTCTTCCCTGTTATGAAGATTTGATGAACACCCGTCCTGTTAAGGCTCGGTCCCCCTTTCTTTCCTCCCGATAGCTTGTTGCTCTACGCCAACAGGTCCCGGTCCCCAGGCGGGCTACAGCCGTTGCTGGTATGCCCGGTCGCGTGCCGTGGTCAAGGCCAGGAGGCGTGCGGCCCGAGGTCCAGTAAGAGCCCCTGAGGCACGATGCTCAGGAGGTCCCCCTTAGCGCTCAAGTAGCCATGGTTAGGGAAGAAAGGGAGTTGACGTTGCCGCAATGGGATTGCGGTAAGGCGTGAGTGTCCATGAGGCCCAAACATTTAGCCAATCCGAGGGCGAGACTTATCTTGCGAACTTCATGACGATTCCCGACATTGCGCTGGGGATGCGCGCCAACTTGTGCGGCACAGCTAGGCCGGCCCATACAAGTTCCCCTCCTCCCATGCTCTCCTTGGTGCTCTGCGTCCTCAGGTCCCGGCCCTCGAGCGAGCTCAGCCGCCGCTGGTATGCCAGGTCGCGATGCCGTGGTCAAGGCCAGGGGGTGAGGGCTGGAGAGCAACTAATAGCTCCTGAGTCGCGATGCTCAGGAGCCCCCCTTTTAACGCGCAAGCGAATTGCACGAGAGAAAAGGAGACTTGCGGTGCCGCCTGCTATCCTTCCCGCGGGGTCCCTGTGAACAGGCACAAGAATAACAGGGTTTGTTGTTACAGCCGTCAGCCTGGCACTGGTTGGTCCAGATGAAATGAAGGCACTAAGGGCCTGGTGAGCTGACGTGCGCAGGGCGTGCCGCGAGCCAGAGCTCGATCGCTCAGGTTTGTCGACGTGGCAGGGACGAACCCATGCACCAACGCCGTGCCTGTGAGGAGACCCCGTGGGAGGCGATGATCGGACAGATGATGACCATAGGCAGGTTAAGCAGGGAAGGCAAATCAGATTGGGTAAATGCAGGAAGATACATGCCACTGGGTCCGGCCCGAGCGGCTTGGGGATGATGCAGCCCGAGGGGCACCCCCAGCAAGGTAAGCTAAAGACATAAGCAAACGGGATACATGCCGTAGGGACGGACCCACACGGCTCGGGAATGATGCAACCCAAGGGGCGCTCCCAGCTTAACGAGCTCGGAAGATGTCACTTGGTTCTGTAGACGAAGCAGAGTTGGTGCAGCTGAAGGCGTGCGTCGACGAAACGACTCCTCATGAGCCACCGGAGCCCTGAGCCTCGGGAGGCTCTGGGGGCTCAGGAGGCTCCCTGAAGACCGTCTCCATTCCCTCCAGGACGACGCTGTACCTGGCCTCTTGAGCCGCCAGGTCACACCGCATGGCGCGCTGATAGGCCGACGGCATGCTGGGCAAGTGATAGAGGCGAGGGTGTCCCGATCTTTCGATGAGATGATAACTATCGATTTGGTGGAGACGACTTTGACGATCCGACTACAAACGTGCACGACGTTGCGCCTTAGCAATCGCTAAACCAATCTCCTGAGGTTACTGACGATGCCGGAAGCACGGTCAGCCTGACCACGAAGGTCTATTCCTGCAAGCAATCGAAGAACGAGCAAGAATATGATAAAGCAATCTGAATATTGCAAATATATATGAGGTATTGATAATGGTGGGGATCCGTAAGCGGTCTTGGTCTGGTCGTTGGACACAAACGAAGTACACGAAGTTGCAATGGCTAACTTTTAACTAAACAAATCCCAAGGAAAAAGCTACTAGATGGATCTACTTATATAGGAGCAAGGGGTGGTGGCCAAGGAGGTGGGAGGACGTCCCAAGGCAGCCTAAAACTAACCCTAGGTCGTACAAGGCTCATGGGCCCAAGTGAAGGTGATGCAACACCTTTGGGCTTGTAGTTTGACTCGGATTCTGCTGCAACGTCAAATTGTTTCGTCCGTAACTCAACGCTCCGGACGAATTTGAAGGTGAGTCCAATTGGGTTGGAAAGAGCACGAAATCTAGTTTCCAACAAAAAAAGAATCACCCAATTCGGAGTCCGTATGAAAAAGTTGTTGGCGTTTTGAGTCAGGTATGTCTGTGCAGTCCGAATCTGAATCCAGAACGTGAAAGACTTGGACTCTATCTTCTCTTGGCCCAAAAGTGACGTGAGAGGACTTTTTGAACACAACATAAACTTCTCCTTTTCCCTTATCTTCATATGTGTATTGTACAAATGTCCCATGCACCTGCAATTAGACAAAACACAAAAGTGTGTGAAGTATTTTTGTTCTGGATAACATAAATAGATTATTGAATAGTTTGCATTAGAAATCACCTGACAAATATGCATGTATGCAATATTTTTGGTCGTATCCAAGGTAGTCATGTCCTCATCAGCAAGCCGAGGGGCATGCGAACGTAGCTGTGTGGCGGGCCTCCGCAACGACCCACCCATGAAGGCCAAAAGCGCTCCTGAGACGCGGCCCTGTTGAGCCCTGGAATGTCAATGAAGACACGCAGCTCGGCATCCTCGCGTGGGTGGTGAGCCGCGCCCTGTGTGTGGCTATCGCCGCGCATGGCCCTGCGTCTTGTAGTTCCTGTGTGGTCTTGGTGATGAACTCCTGAGTGGTGGGAACCCCTTGCCCTATGTTCTCCTGAGGAAAGCGTGCCGCGTAGCACGCCTCCAAGTGGTGCCCAAGCGCCTCCCTCGTGAGGTGGGCAAGGTCTTAGGCCCTCCAGAAGAGAGCCCCCGAGCCCTGCCCGAGGAGGGTGTCGGGTGCGCCTCCCCATGTGATGGAGGGAGGCGTCCCTGGGATGGACGCTGATCCTAACGAGGCTCCTGCCGCCACGCCATCCTCCTGAGGTCCTGCGCGACGCAGCTGCTTCTTCTTGGGAATGGCCTCTGGAGGACCCTCACTTCTAATGCAGGGGTCGACGATTGCTGCAGTTTGGAAGGCGCGCTCGAGGGATCACACCGCATCCCTGTCTTCACACAGGACCGTGATGACCCCTCCACTTCCAGGCATCTTGAGGACGTTGTAGCCGTGGTGGGTGACCGCCATGAACTTCGCTAGGGCCGGATACCCAAGGATGGCGTTGTACGGCAGGCGGATGTGCGCGACGTCAAAGTCGATGAGCTCGGTGCGGTAATTGTCGCGTGTGCCGAAGGTGACAGGTAGGCGGACCTGCCCTATCGGTGTGGTGGAGTCGTCGGTCACTCCCGAGAAAGGTTTGGTAGGCTGGAGCTGCTCATATGGCACTTGGAGGTTGTCGAAAGTGATGACGGACAGGACGTTGAGTCCTGCACCGCCATCGATGAGAGTCTTGGTAACCTGCACATTGTTGATGACTGGGGAACACAACATCGGGAGGACGCCGGCGGTGGCCGCACACTTGAGCTAATCTGCCGAGTTGAAAGTGATGGCGCACTGGGACCACTTGAGTGGGCGCGCGGCCTCAAGCTTGGGGAGCGCCGCGTTCACCTCGCGAGCGAATCGTTTGAAAATGCGCTGAGAGGCTGGGGCCTGGGCGCCGCCCAAGATGCAGGCGATTGCACGCGGCTCCTGAAAGCCCCCAGCCCCCTCGTCCTGATGATGGTCATCGTTCCTTCTTGGTGGCGGCAGTGGGGGAAGACCGGTGTTGCCTTGGGGCGATCCTCACGAGGCTAGTCCCTCCAGGGCCCCTCGCGAGGATGGTCCTGCCAGCGGTCCTCACGAGGCCTGTCGCGCCATTCCTGGCACGGGCCGCGGTCGTCCCAGCGTCCGCCCCTCGTCCTCCTCCACGGCCGTAGCCCCGGTCGCCGCACTCAGGGCGTCGACCGTAGCGTCCCTCGCGTAGGGATCGGAGCTCTTGGCAGTCGCTGGTGTTGTGGGTGTTCAGGTTGTGGAAGGCGTAGAACGGTCGGCTGTTCTTGGATGACTCGGGCTGATCTCTGCCCCGTTTGGTGTCGGGCTCCGCAGCTAGCACTACGCTTCCTTGTGCTTCACATCCTTGGCCTTGGCTTTCTTCTCCTCTATGCCTGTGGCTGGCAGCTCAAGGAGGGAAAGGCCCCCCCTCAGCTCTTGCGCACCTGGTCGCCAGGTTGAACAGCTCCTGTGATGTGCAGAGCTCCTTGTGGATGGCGAGCTCTTCCTTCATCTTGACATCACGGATGCCGTCGGAGAACGCAGAGATGATGGCCTCATCCGTGAACTTGGGGATCTTGAGGCGGGTGTTGTTGAAGCGCTAGATGTACTTCTGGAGGGTCTCCCCCCGTTGTTGCTTGATGCGGCACAGATCGGTCGCAGCCGGCGGGCGGTCGCGAGTGCCCTAGAAGTTGGCGATGAAGCGGTCGCGCATCTCGTCCCAGGAGGAGATCGAGCCGTGCTGCAAGTTCAGGAGCCAGGTGCGGGCCCCATCCTTGAGAGCCATGGGAAACCAGTTTGCCATGACTTTCTCGTCGCCATTGGCTGCTTCGATGCTCAGCTCGTAGAGCTGCAGGAACTCTGCGGGGTCGGCGGTGCCGTCGTAGCGAGGAGGCAGATCCGGCTTGAACTTGCCTGGCCAGGCGACGCTGCGGAGCTCGGGGGTGAAGGCGCGACAGCCGGCCGTGGTTACCGGGGCCCGCTCGGAGGTGGAGCCTGGTCTTGTCGAGGTCCGCGCGGCGCCGCCGCAAGCGGCGCACGGTCTTGACGAGGCGGTGCAGGAAGCGCGGGTGTAGCTTCTCGCGGCCGTGGGATTTCTTGGCAGCTCCTCTCTTCACGCGCGGGCACCGGTTGTGGCGGATCGCATCGCGGGGCCGCGTGCCTTGGTGCCAAGGCGCCATCTTTGGGCTGGGGTGGTGGAGGTGCGCCTCGGGCCTCGTCGCCTGTGGCTGGCTGAGGGTGAGGCCGAGAGAGGGACGACGCCGGGGAGCCCCCTGCGGCGCGGATGAGCTTGGCGACGCGGTCGAGCCACTCCTCATAGCGGTCGTCGACTGGGTGGTAGCGCAGGAGCTTGTTTGCGGCGAGGAGTGCGGCCTGCGCCTCCATGGGAGCGCGGTGTGCGTGAAACGAAGAACCGGCTGGGGCCAGCGATGGAGTGGCGGTGCGGCCGTCCTGCCGCACCGAAGGTTGCAGCGAAGATGCTTGCTGCTCATTCCCGACCGGGCCAGTGGCAGCATTGGCGGCGGGGGACGGAGAACGACGTGGTAGCCCGCTGATGGGAGCTGTCTGAGTAACGCGGGTGGTGAGAGCAGCCTGACGCTCAGCTCGAGCACGGCGAGTGTCCGCCATGGAGACGATGGAGCGGTGGAGCGACGAACTGACAGAAGGAAAGCTTCGGCGCACCCCTACTTGGCGCGCCAAACGTTGGATGTGGGGTTCTGGGAAACCCTTAAGGTTCGAACACTGGGGTGCGCGCGAAGTCTCTCCCTCCTACCAATCTACGCCCTAGCTCGCTAAGATCTCACTGACGAACTCGACAAACTCGCAGCACAAAAAGACACAGGATTTATACTGGTTCGGGCCACCATTGCGGTGTAATACCCTACTCTAGTGTGGTGGTGGTGGATTGCCTCTTGGGCTGATGATGAACAATACAAGGGGAAGAACAGCCTCCTGAGGTTGAGGTGTTCTTGTGCGTGGCTAACTTGTGTGGGCGAGAGAGTGATCTAAGATGCCATCTTCTCGCCCTCGCCTCTCTCTTCTCTTCCTCGCCTCTCTCTTCTCTTCTCCACCTCTCTTTTCTCTTCTCCGCCCCTCTTTTCTCTTCTCCGCCCCCTTTCTATGGTGGTGGCTAGCCCTACTTATAGTGGCCCTGGTCCTCTTCCCAAATATTGAGTGGGAAGGGAGCCAACAACGGTGGGCTAATTTGAAGGGGGACATCTAGTACAAGCCGTCCTGACAAAAGGTGGTCTGCGCCTGTGAAAGGCTCTAGTGGTGACGCCGTCTTGGGCTCCACGATGACCTTCGTCTTGCCGTCCTTCTGGTCTTGGTCTTGTTGCACCAAAATGGCAACCTTTGCCTGATGCCTGGGTACTCCTCACCTGCGCTAGTTTCCTTAGCATCAAAGAGGAAATAAGGACACTGCGCGCTGGCGCCCGCCTGGTGTCGATCGTCATGGCTCACGTCACGAGAGCCTCGTGAGGTTCACCTTGCCTTGATATCTCCGCTCCTCGTGAGCCTGCCTAACTAGGCCGCTCCAGAGGAGGTCTCGTGTCGTCCGCCTCGTGAGGCTTGGCTCCTCGCGAGGGTCTTGGATGCCTTGTTGGTGAAGATGGGCCCTACGGCCTGCTGGCTCAGCCACACAGCGGGCCACAGGCAGGAAAGTCTGGGGACCCCCGTTCCCAGGACGCCAACAAGATCTCATGGCCTTTAGCCATGCCTCGGAATTTGGGCTCACCATCGCTTCCGCATACGTGGTTGGCTCGTCGCTTTCTAGCAACAATACATCACGCACTCTGCGCAATCTTTCCGACCTACGTGGTTCCGGTGCCGCTTCCACTACGGGTTCCTTGACTGACTCCGGTATGATCTCATCACCTGCCGAACCATCCCCGAGTGGTACTCGAATTTCTTCGAGTCAGACCGTCCTCCCACTGGCCTCCCGACTGAGAAACTCTTTCTCAAGAAAAACCCCGTTCCGAGCAACAAACACTTTGTTCTCTTCCCGGTTGTAGAAGCTATATCCCAAGGTTTCCCTCGGATATCCGACGAGTATGCATTTGTCCGACTTGGGTGTAAGCTTGTCTGACATAAGTCGCTTGGCAAATGCTTCACAACCCCAAATCTTTAGAAAAGACAAATTGGGAGTCTTCCCGGTCCACATCTCATGTGGTGTCTTATCTATGGATTTTGATGGTACCCTGTTAAGTGTGACAGGTGCAGTTTCTAGAGCGTATCCGAAGAATGACAAGGGTAAATCCGATTTGCTCATCATTGACCGGACCATGTCCAACAAGGTCCTATTCCTCTGTTTCGACACGCCGTTTCTCTGTGGCGTACCTAGAGGTGTGAGCTGAGGTACTATACCTCGGCTTTTCAGATGATCATCAAACTCCTGGCTCATGTACTCACCTCCACGATCATATCGGAGAAGCTTTATAGTCTTGCCGAGCTGATTCTCAACCTCGTTCTGAAACTCTTTGAACTTTTCAAAAGTTTCCGACTTGTGCCTCATCAAATAGATATATGCATATCTACTCAAGTCGTCGGTAAAAGTTACGAAGTACTGATAGCCACCTCTGGCAGTTGTGCTCATTGGTCCACACATGTAACACCCACAATGCGGCTATATCTCCCACGTGTCGGGGCATGACTTAGAGGCATAGCCGCATGGTAGGCTTGTCGCAAGAGGGGTAATCTTCACACAAATAACATTTTAAACATTTTAAACATGAATGAAAACAACATATTATGAAACTAGATGAAATTCTAAGCATTTAACATGTATAATTTGTTTTAATATGATGCACCGTTTGTGAGTTATGAAATGCATGATGCTTGGGGGGTTTTCTGCAAAACTATTAGTCTCTGGAAAAATTAGCTAAATCCGTCCAATTGATAAAAATGATACGGGCTGCATCTGAGCAGGAAGCCCAACAGCGGAAAGGCCGAGGGGCTGCTCACCAAAGGCCTCGGGCCAGATCGGTGAGGTGGGGACTGGGCCTCGGTCAATGGGCGAAGAGGAGGCGGCCCAGGCGCGTGGAGGCGCGGTCAACAGGTTGAGAGGGGTCGAGGCGCTGGTCGTCCTGGAAGAAGCAGAGGACACAGGCAACAGCGGAGCTGGAGCGAGGGAAGGCGACGGAGATGGGCTGCGACGGGAGCAGAGGAGAAGGCCTCGCGCGGGCAACTTGGCGATGGTCCTCGAGACGAGTTGCAGGTGGTCAACGCGAGCAGGGGCTCGATGCAAGGCACGGCAAGGCGGCACTGGACTTGGGGCTCCGGCGGGAGGGACTTGAAGCGCAGGGGACGGCGAGGTGAGGTGGACCGCAGGGGAGGTCGAGGACGGCAGGGCCCGACAGATCCGGACGAGGGCGGCGCTTGACGGCAGGGCGACGCGAGTGGTCGAGGCAGAGGCGTCCCCCTCCTCTGTCCGAACTGCTGCTACTCGACGCAGCGAAGGGGCCGAATAGCTAGAGGGACTTGGTGCGGCGGGCGAATTGGGGCTTGATGGCGAGGCAGGAGACCGCATCTTGGCGCAACGGTGCTTGTCGCAGCAGAGGATGACTACGGCGGCAGGGACGAGGCAGAGGAGGCAGGGGGGCTCCAGGCTCCTGGTGGAGCTCGTCGGCGGCGGCAGTCACTGGTCAGCGTGAGGGGATCGTGAGGCACGAGAGGAGGTCTCCAGGCGCGCTAGTGGTCGTCGGATCTCCATCTGGCGGCCACAGATGGATAGGTGGAAGGCTGGATTGGGGCTGGTGGCATACAGTGGTTGGTGGAGTGGATCTGAATACGTGGAACGAAGGTGATTGGCTCGGTGGGGAAGACGAGGAGGAGACAGTGGGCTAGCGGCGTGAAGGGATGGGACAAGTGCCTAGAGTTTGGACTATAAATGGACTATATAAAGGAAAAGGGAGGGGAGTTTTGATCATCCGATCAAAATTAGACGGTCGAGATAAAAAGGTTAGGAGAGTCCAACAAACAAAATGGAGATGTTTTATAGATGTTTGGGGATGATCCGGACCCATCGGTGACGACTAAGTGGGTCGGGTTCGGGGAAGTTTCGGACACGCGCGAGGGGTCGATGCATTGTGCAAAGAGGGTTAGACAGACAAGGTCAAGTGTGTGGTTGGACTGAGAAGAGAGAGGAGGAAAGCAACCCGGCAACCGTTTCCGGAGACCGGAAACGCCCGACGTTTGACCGACTATAAAGCCGCTATAGTTATCTGTCGGGGAGTCAAACAGACTCCGAATGCGATGAAATTTGGCAGGCGGTCTACTGACAACAAAACAACACCGCACACCAACTTCCAACCCATTCCGAGAACATTTTCCGGCCACTTATAAAATAATATTTCAGACGTGCCGTGGGCGTGTGCAAGTATGTCTGGGCTCAGAACGGACAACGAGGAGAACTGGGACACCAGGACGGATGCAAGTTTTGAAAACATGATGATGCAATGCACATGATGACATGATAAAATGCAACACACAAGCAAAAGGCATGTCAACGTGGCGAATAACTGGAAAACACCTGGCGCATCGGTCTCGGGGCGTCACAACACACATCACCGTGTATCAGTTCCAACAGCTCGAAAGCCCTCTCGCAACTCTTTGGGAAAGGAGACTTGGTCATCTTGCCGAGCAAGCATGATTCGCATGTCTCGAACGACTCAAAGTCGGACGAAGTTAGGAGCCCGTCATCATGGAGTTTGTTCATGCGTTCCAGACTAATGTGTCCAAGCAGGTAATGCCAGAAGTATGTCGGATTTATCTCATTAGGCTTATGCCTCTTGATATTCACGTTATAGACCGGTTCCTTTTTTAGATTCAATATAAATAGCCCATCAACAATGGGTGCATAGCCGTGGAACATGCCATTCAAATAGTATGAACAACCATTGTCCTTTAAATTGAATTCATAACCCTGACTCATCAAGCATGAGGCAGAAATAATGTTCCGACTAAGTGCTGGAATGTAATAACAATTATTAAATTCCAAAATAAATCCAGAAGGAAGCTTGAGTTGTATCGTGCCGACCTCCAACGCAGCAACTCTTGCTTTGTTGCCGATCGTGATGTCAATCTCCCCTTGTGCCACACGCCTAGTTCTTACCAGCCCCTGCATCGAGTTGCAAACATGAACAACTGATCCGGTATCAAATACCCAAGAGCTACTAGGTATGTTAGCAAGGTAAATGCCTATAACATATGCAACAAGTGTACCTTTGCCCGAAGAAGCATTTCCGGCCTTCTTGCCATGATCTGCAAGCCACTTGCTACAATTCCTCTTCTAGTGACCGGTCTCCTTGCAATGATAGCAAATGGTCTTAGAGTCCGGTCCAGACTTCGGCGCAGCGGCGGAGGTTACCGTCTCCGTGCCCTTTGCCTTAGCATTTTTCTTAGACCAACTCTTCTTGAACTTAGCCGATTTCTGCACCATCAACACTTGATGTGTGCCTTTCTTAATATCCTGCTCTGCCACTTTGAGCATCTCATGCAATTCAGTGAGCTTCTTATCCATGCCATGCATATGATAGTTTGAGATGAACGTCCCATAGATGGGCGGAAGAGAACCCAGAACTGCATCAGTAGCCAGCTCATCCAAGAGCGGGAAGCCCAAACGATCCAAACCTTGCACATATCCGATCATCTTGATCACATCTGGGCTTAGTGGATCACCTTCCTTCAGCTTGCAATCCATCAAGGATCGCCAGACATTGAACCTTTCGGTCCTAGCCTGTGTCTGAAACATGCTCTTGATACTTTCGATCATATCGTAAGCATCAACAATTTCGAAATGCTATTGCAAATCGGGCTCCATACAAGCCAGCATCAGACAACTGATCTCCGTTGATTCATCAACGAGTTTCTGGTAGGCATTCTTAGCTGTGGTATTAGCATTATCGGCAGGTTCCTCTGGAAGTGGATCCTCTAGAACATGTTCCTTTTTATCATGCTTGAGAACAATTCTCAGATTTCTATACCAGGTGGTAAAGTTTGTTCCATTCAGTTTATCGTTTTCCAGAATTGATTTCAATGCAAAGTTGAGTTGAGCAGGTGGTACCATTGATCTACAACAGAAACTATGCAATCACTAAGCAATGTGTTTATGTAAAATAATTTAAGCCTTAAATATAAATACTCCCACTGAAGTTAGCATCCCTCTGCAAACTCTCAGTGATTCAGGATCCAACTAGCACATGTGACTAGTGAGCTTTAGCATCACTGCTAGACAACATGCCTATCCGGCAAGCAACTCCTTGCTAATCTTATCTCTATACGACTCCTATCGGTTGGGAAGGTATCTCATACCCCGCCCCCAACCTTCTTTGCCAGAAGGCCCAAAACCGTTTTGATAGCCTTATCAAGTTAACCTGATGCAGTGCATGTCCGTGTTCGACACGAACTCTTCAGTTCAAGGACACCTAGCAGTACCCCAATTTTATGAGCCCACTACTAGACGTACTTGATGTGCGAAGGTGCAACATTGGGAATGGCAATTTAATTGATATTCATGAGGGGTCTTTCTACCATTCAAACATGCATAGAAAGTAAGAAGCATAACAATCACAAATAAACATATGTTGTGAAATAGTATGGCTCCTTCATGGCAGTTCTTCCAGGTCGGCTCAAACTCCGATGACCATCTGGGAACTCCATCTTGTTTGTCACGCCGGGATGCCAAGCTACCAACCCGATCTCTATAATCCAACTACTACAACTAGTAATGAATTTTACATAGAGTCACAAGTCGACACGCATGTCGTTATACATTATAATGACAACACTTTGGCTCCTGCCGGCTGACAAACATGACACGCAGGCCATGTATAAATTACACACATGCATCACATACACATGAGCCATACTATTCATATCAAACTTGCAAAACAAAGTTACTCGCATTCTACCGGTTTGAGTGATCGTGTACGAAATACAAGGCGCTACGCACACGGCGGTCCCGATCATCAGAGAACATAGCCACATCGATCCCCATGTGCAGTTGATCTCATCAACCGTGCACACAGCCAATCTCATCAACAACAACAGATCTCATCTATCGCCTCCACATATCTAATATGCATACGATCCGAATTCAAATCCTATAGCAGAGGCTCTGATACCATTGTTGAGTTCTACGTAGGGTGCGTCGACTACAAATTAAAATTTTCCTACGCGCAGAACAACCAAGAACATGCTACGGGAGATGGATCACAATTTGTTACCACTAGACACGCAGTGCCGTGAAACGGAAGAAGAGTTGGTGCAACGCGTCCGCGTGGATCGTCTCCTCCTTGTCCGATTTCCCTTGAACAGCCGGTTGCCGGATCCCACGTACAAGTTTGCTGGAGCGGCGCAGGTGCACCGCCTCTAATGGTATTCGCGCGTGTAGGAGGAACATTGTGCGACGGACTGCTAGGTCCGATCACACAACCAGCGGCAAGTGGAGGTGTCTATTCGCAACACATGCAAACCCTACTAACAGCGCCGAAGCGATCAATCGCATGAGTGTGCGACACATCCACTTTATATAGGCGTCCATCATGGGCTCAACACTTGGGCCTCGCACGGACCCTAAAACCCATAAGTCTACTCGGCTACAATCCGAATACAGCTCGGATCACATCTGACCAGTGTCCTCGGATCCAACCTCGTAGGTTCCTTCCCTTAAGCGCACGACCCCCTTAGGTTCAAGCCGGCTTGGTCGCAGTTCGGATCACCTCCGAACTGCATGGTTGGTAGCGGCCCCTAGCAAGGCATGTCGAACACCAAGCAGACTATGAAGTTGGTTAGGCGAACCTGTACATCATACTTCCATTCCTTTTGCCACACGATATATGTTGTCGGGCTCAAGGCGAGTCTTTCATCCTTGTGCTAGCCCGACCTCTTTCTCGTTCCAGTGATGCCGACCACAAACCAGATTGTCTCATAATCCTTGTCACATGGCCATGCTTATCCTGGTCGGATCACACAAGGGGCCCAGAGTATATCTCTCCTGATCGGAGGGGCAAATCCCATCTTGATCGACCATGTCTCGCAGCATGGGTCTGGGCAAGCCCGAAACCTACCTTTGTTACTACCGAGTCATGGAGTAGCATTTGGTTGGCCCAAAGCAAGTCTATCACCATCTCGAGTACATGCGCCAGCTGAGGTCTTAGGACATAGAACGTATGTTGTACTAGAGACTTACAGATGATATATCGCTGCGTCTCATAGTTGGGTCTGTCCAACTCGGACCTTATCTCGACTCGGATTCGACTACGTCGAATCCAACCAGATCCTTCCAAGTCCATATTATCCGGTTAGCATCCAATGACCCATGGCTAGTGAGACCAAGTCATCGACCGTGTTATATGCTAGTCTAGTTGGATGCGCGTCCGCACAACCCTTTCAACTAGGGACCTTTTAGGACACTCATCATACAATGCATAGTCCCACAAACAAGTCACGTACTTGCTGATACACATCATTGATAATGTACAAGGACTATCTTTATTCATAAACACATAGGAAATATCATCATACATGATTGCCTCTAGGGCATATCTCCAACAGAAAACACGACGGGAAAAGAGAGGAATCACTCAAATCAACAAGAAACAATCACAGATGTGCTAGATCCTCGAAACACAAAGAGAGATACAAGATCCACGATCGACAAAGGGGGATACAAAGGTAACCGGTTCTTCTCCGTGAGGAGGTCTTGAGGGGTCTTTCGATGAAGGGGTCTTGGATCCAAGGTGGATCTTCTCCGAAGAGGTAACAATCCCTCGCAATGGAGTAGATCCGGATGGATGAGCGAAGCTCTATCTCACATATGAGCTAACACAACGCCGACCCTAACCAGGAGGAGGTGGAGGAGTATATATATTCTAGGGCCACGAAGGGGTAAGTGGGGGATACATGGGCTTCGGCCTGAAACTGTGCGCAGGCAGGTACCAGACGTCTGCTAGGGACCGGTCATCCGGTGGCTCGTGGGCTTCCGGACATCGGGTAGTCGCCGGACTTTCGCTCACTTTGGCTTGGTTGAGGTGGCACCAGACGTCCGGTAGCTGGCGGTCATCCGGTGTCGTCGGTCTTCCGCTGATTTGGCTCGGGTGTAGATGTGCCGGTCGTCCGGTGGGGGCCGGACGTCCGCTCGCTGGGAGGTGTGGCCGGTCGTCTGTTGGAGGCCGGACGTCCGCTCGCTGGAGCTTCATTGGTAGCTCTTCCTCTTGTTCCTTGCGCTTGGTGTCCTCGCCTTCTCGTCCAATGCTCCTAGCTGTTCCATGGTCTCCCTCTTGGTTCCTGGTCATGCATAGCATATAGATTCACGTTGATAATATGGTGGAACCTAACGAGTACGCATAGCAGTTTTCAAAGCAGTCCAAGTAGCCGGAATAGGATATAATCTACAATGCTCAGACCACCAAACACATGCAAAACTAGTGAAAGCACAAACAGCAGCAGGAACACGTCTCTCCTCGGGATATTGTAAACATGTAAATCGTTGTTCAGTTTCTAACTCCCAAGTAAGATATATATCAGGAACATATCTACCCTCAAATGGTGGAATATTCAATTTTAGTTTAGGGAGATGGTCATGATCTCGTACCTGAGGGTGAGCCCTACCATTGCCATTATTTGCATGTGGACGACCTGGTGGTTGCTGTGCTGTTGGTGGCACGTAGTTCTGATTTTGATCAACCTCATCCTCATAATCTCCCACATAAGCATCCTCCTCAACATCAGCAGTAGGAGCCACAGAAGTATCAACAGCAGCACCAGCAGTTTGGCCCAACTGAAGAGGGACACGGCTCGCTCGGCGGAGGGCTGTTTCCCGACGTGGAGGTAGTCGGTGTTGTTGCTGTTGTTGCAGAGGTGCGGCAGGAGCAGCCGGTGGTGGTGGTGGAAAACGCGACAGCAATTCAGCAAACTTGTTATCGAGCTTTGTTTCAAACGTCTTCTCCATGCCATCTATCTTCTCCATGGCCTCTTCAAATCTGTTTATCACATCTTGCACCTGTCCATTCATCATTTGCTGAAACGTATCATGAAGCTCTTTGTTCGTCAAGTTCTCCCAGTCGGTCTCGTCGGCTTGTGATCCTGGCATGGTTAGCAGCAATAGAAACACAAGAATATGATCCTACAGACTACTAACAAGTGGTGGTGGTGGCGGGTGTCACAAATCCGTCAAGCAAATCTCAAATTCTTACCAGTTCTTACCCAGCAGCAGGCGGTGATCGGCAACCGTTGTAGTCAAAAACTCTCAAAAGCTTGGATAGAGCGATTGCCAGGGAGAGTCAAACGCACGACGTAGATGTATGTGGAGCTGGGAAGGCTTATAGTATGGTAGCAAAAAGGGTCAGCAATAATCAATTCAGAGATGCAAAGTTGAATAAACGCTCAACGACGGTACTGTGCTGGTCCTAGGCTAGACCGTGCTAGAGACGCGAGCCTAGAACACTAACAAAATCACAGCGCTGCACGTAAATAAGGGAAAAGCACATTCTAGAATTTTTTTTCGCTCTTTTTTTTGCGCTCCTTTTTTTGCGCTCCTCTTTTTTTTGTGAAAAATCACTATAATGGCGAGTGTCTCAAAACTCTTCCCTCGTCAAACTAATAGGATGGGCACGAATTTTTTTTTTCACTTTTTTTCGGAAATCAGGGCAGCGACGACGAAGAAGTGCGACAAAAAATCACTATGATGGCACGTGGCTCAAAAGACTCAGAAAAGCCTAAAAATTGGATAGGGAAAAAATTTTGCCCGTGAAAATTTTGGCCTAAAAACTGCCCGGGGGTCTCCAGACTCTTTTTTTTTCCGAGACCTACGCAGGCAAGGAAACACGACTCGGAATTTAGATTGATCTCAAGAACAAACCGAATATGAGAAGAACTCGGATTGGTGGTGGATATATGGTTGTGGTATATGGCAGCGGTGGTGGTATATGGTAGCGGTGGTGGTATATGGATAGAGATTGGTGGTGGTATATGGATACGGATTGGTAGTGGTATATGGGTATGGATTCAGAGCGGTGGCGGATAAGCAAAAGTGGTAGATGGGCGATGATGATGGTGCGGCGGCGGCGTGACAACTTATGACCAGAACTCGAAACTCTAAAAGACTAGACTCTAAGACCAGCAACTTGACACGACGATGCAACCACAAATTCAACAAAGCAAAAACCCTAAAAAGATTATGCAAAGGCTCAGATTGGTTCGGATATGATGAACTAACCCTAATTTTTTTGTGTGGCTTTTTTTTCGTGGACTGTAGGTATGAAGAACAGACTCGATCTAATCTACGAAAAACTGTAAAAATCTCACCGAGCAACCTGGAAATCTGATACCACTTGATAGAGGCTAAGGTGTCCCGATGTTTCGATGAGATGGTGGCTATCGTTTTCTGTGGGAGTCGACCTTGACGATCCGACTACGAACGTGCGAGACGCCGGGCCTTAGCAATCGCTAAACCAACTTCCGAGGGTTATTGACCACGCCGGAGCACGATCAACCTGACCACGAGGGTCTGTTTCCTGCGAGCAAACGAAGAACAAGCAAGAAACTGAGATTGCAATCGGGATATTACGAATATAAGATGAAAGCTTTATTGATCAAGGTGGGGTTCTGTGACGTCTTGGTCTGGTCGTTGGACACAAACGAAGTACGCGAAGTTGCAGCTATGGCGAACTTTTAATCTAAACAAAACCCAAAGTCTAAACGACGCCCTAAGGGCTGTATATATGGAGGAAGAGGGGGGAATTTCGTGGCCCTTGAGGGTGGGGTCCGAAACCAACCCTAACTCTTGTTTCCCCACACATACGGACTCTAAAAATAGCCTATACTTAAGTATTTCGAAATTACATGGGCCTGGCCCATTAATAAGGTGACGCAGCACCTAGAATAGCCTATGGACGAATATTATGAAGTGGCATCTTGTATATTTCGTCCAAGGCTTCATGCACTCCTTATGGCGGCTTCAAAGTCCTGAAATCATCACTTGTAACTCCGTTCTTGATCCCCTTGCGCATGCCATCAACTCCATGCGTGTTCTTGCTCCAATGTTCATCCTTCTCCAAGCTAGGCCCTTCATTTGTAAGCAAAACAAATGTATCCAATTTAGGCAGCATCATAATCTCATGAACATTAGAATCATTACCAAGAAACGAAAGTACCTGGTAATTTAATTGGTGTGCGCGAGCTCTAGTAATTGGTCCAGTATATGTAACAGTAGGGGCTGTGGGTGTAACAATGGTATTGATGTCCTCATGTCCTCATCAGCAAGACTAGGATCACAAAACCAAGAGGGTCCTCTTTCCTTGCCATTCACTTTCTTGTAGACTTGATTTTCTTGTGCCATGAATCCATCCTTGTGCAATTCTTCCTTCAGACCCTCATCATCCGAGTCATACCCGCACACACGACTATAAGGGAGGTTACAATCCATGTCTTGTTGGTACACAATGACATCCAATCACCAATGGGATGGTAATGAATCTCTTCTTGTTCCACGTAAGCATGCATCATCTTGAGAAATAGCATGATCATCAACAGTAGCAATAGCATCATCATCCACATGAGCAATAGGATCACCTCAAACTATTATGGCTCTAACATTGATCTTCTCTTCATTTGGTTGGCTACTTGGCGATTGGCTAGAAGAATTATCGACATACACCTCGAGACTACCATCATGTATTGGGGATGACACATTTCGGTTCAAGTTGAGTAGTAGGCAAGGAACTTCAACCTTTGTGGCAAATAATTCAAATGACTTGTCATGTGATCCTTCAAATTTATTCTTCTATACATTCCAATGCAAAATCAGAGGTGATGGGCATACTCTTTAATCGTGACTTTACTCGCACTCCAACATCATACCTCCCAATAAGCTTCACCTCATCACTTGTGTTAATCCAATGTAACACGCTTCTCACTTTCACTACAACATCATCATAGCTTGGGCTTGTGTCAAAAACCCTGGCCTCCTCCCCTTCATCGGCATTTGCATTAAAAAATGTCGCCTTGTCCAAGTAATGCAAATTAAAAAGTCTATCCATCTAAGAACAATGAAAAAAAATCAAGTCATCCATGGCTCGGCCAATTCATATGGATGAACTATCCACAATATGCATAGATTCAAGCAATGAAATTGTATGCATTGCATCCAAACAACCAGACAAAAATGGTCAAATACATCCATAGCCTTAACCCTAACCCTTCCCAAACAAAGCCAGTAACCATTGCACAAGATCTTGCTACCCACAACAATGCTAGGCACACAATACATAGGCAAGCACAAATATAGCCATAAATGCATAATAAACACATCATAAATGCACAACAAGAGCAATAACTAGGGTTTCTCACAATGTGAGCAATGTAACATAAATACATGATTCCAACCAACCAAAAGAAGGGGGAGTGGGAGAGGTACCTTGGGTGATGCAAATGCTCCGGATCCACTAGACAAATCTCTAGCAATGGAGAGAGATTTAGTGGGTGCTTTGCTGGGGGAGAGAGAGGGGGAAATACGGTGATCTCAAGAGGAAGAAGGAGATTGGGGATGAATGGGTGGGTGGGCCCCACCAACACCTTATCCACCACACAATCCTGCCACGAGGGTTCTTGGCGGGAGGCTCGAGCTCTCAACCACCGAGAACCCTGGCGGTAGGGTCCTTTGCCATGTATGCACACACAAATGGCCGTTAGAGGCCTTCCGTCAGCCTAACGCCAATGGATACAGTAGTAGCTTGTTTAACCCTACTGTCGGGTTGGATGGCGGTAGCAAAAACGGTCAGATCCCGAAATACTTTTGGATGGGGGTTAGATCTGGCTAAACAATGCCCAAAAGGTCAAAACACCAAATTTGGCCCACGGTGTTGCACCTTGTCTGCATTTGGATTTTGGAGAGGGGGATGGGCTGCCCGATGCATGTGCGTGTGGGGCCTTGCTGACTGATGGATCGTGCGCGCCTCACCTTCATCTGCAGTTGGAGAGAGAGAGATGGACTGGGAAAATTGTTGGGGAACGTAGTAATTTCAAAAAAATTCCTACGCACACGCAAGATCATGGTGATGCATAGCAACGAGAGAGGAGAGTGTTGTCTACGTACCCTGTAGACCGGCAACAGAAGCGTTGACACAACGTAGAGGAAGTAGTCGCACGTCTTCCTGATCCGACCGATCCAAGTACCGAACGTACGGCACCTACGAGTTTTGCACACGTTCAACTTGGTGACGTCCCTCGAGCTCCGATCCAGCAAAGTGTTGAGGGAGAGTTTCGTCAGCACAATGGCGTGATGACGGTGATGATGTTCTACTGACGCAGGGCTTCGCCTAAGCACCGCTACTATATTACCGAGGTGGAATATGGTGGAATGGGGCACCGCACACGGCTAAGGAACGATCAGGAAGATCAACTTGTGTCTATGGGGTGCCCTTGGCCACGTATATAAATGAGTGGAGGACGGGAGGGGCCGTCCCTCTCTATGGCGCGCCCTAGGGGAGTCCTACTCCCACCGGGAGTAGGATTCCCCTTTTTCTAGTAGAACTAGGATCCCTTCCAAGTAGTAGGAGTAGGAGAGAAGGAAAGGGAAGGGAAAAGGAGAAGGAAGGAAGGGGGCGCCCCCCTCCCTAGTCCAATTCGGACCAGCCCATGGGGAGGGGTGCGGCCACCCTTTGAGGCCTTTCTCTCCTTTCCCATATGGCCCATTAAGGCCCAATACGAATTCCCGTAATTCCCCGGTACTCCCGAAAATACCCGAATCACTCGGAACCTTTCCGATGTCCGAATATAGTCGTCCAATATATCGATCTTTACGTCTTGATCATTTCGAGACTCCTCGTCATGTCCCCGATCTCATCCGGGACTCCGAACTCCTTCGGTACATCAAAACACATAAACTCGTAATATAACCGTCATCGAACTTTTAAGCGTGCGGACCCTACGGGTTTGAGAACTATGTAGACATGACCAAGACACGTCTCCGGTCAATAACCAATAGCGGAACCTGGATGCTCTTATTGGCTCCTACATATTCTACGAAGATCTTTATCGGTCAAACCGCATAACAATATATGTTGTTCCCTTTGTCATCGGTATGTTACTTTCCCGAGATTCGATCCTCGGTATCTCAATACCTAGTTCAATCTCATTACCGGCAAGTCTCTTTACTCGTTCCGTAATACATCATCCCGCAACTAACTTATTAGTTGCAATGCTTGCAAGGCTTTAGTGATGTGCATTACCGAGAGGGCCTAGAGATACCTTTCCGACAATCAAAGTGACAAATCCTAATCTCAAAATACGCCAATCCAACAAGTACCTTCGTAGACACCTATAGAGCACCTTTATAATCACCCAGTTACGTTGTGACGTTTGGTAGCACACAAAGTGTTCCTCTGGTAAACGGGAGTTGCATAATCTCATAGTCATAGGAACATGTATAAGTCATGAAGAAAGCAATAGCAACAAACTAAACGATCAAGTGCTATGCTAACGGAATGGGTCAAGTCAATCACATCATTCTCCTAATGATGTGATCCCGTTAATCAAATGACAACTCATGTCTATGGTTAGGAAACATAACCATCTTTGATCAACGAGCTAGTCAAGTAGAGGCATACTAGTGACACTCTGTTTGTCTATGTATTCACACATGTATTATGTTTCCGGTTAATACAATTCTAGCATGAATAATAAACATTTATCATGATATAAGGAAATAAATAATAACTTTATTATTGCCTCTAGGGCATATTTCCTTCAGTCTCCCACTTGCACTAGAGTCAATAATCTAGTTCACATCGCCGTGTGATTTAATACCAATAGTTCACATCACCATGTGATTAACACCCATAGTTCACATCGACATGTGACCAACACCCAAAGGGTTTACTAGAGTCAATAATCTAGTTCACATCGCTATGTGATTAACACCCAAAGAGTACTGAGGTGTGATCATGTTTTGCTTGTGAGAGAAGTTTAGTCAACGGGTCTGGCACATTCAGATCCGTAAGTATTTTGCAAATTTCTATGTCAACAATGCTCTGCACAGAGCTACTCTAGCTAATTGCTCCCACTTTCAATATGTATCCATATTGAGATTTAGAGTCATCTGGATCAGTGTCAAAATTTGCATCGACGTAACCCTTTACGACGAACCTTTTGTCACTTCCATAATCGAGAAACATATCCTTATTCCACTAAGGATAATTTTGACCAATGTCCAGTGATCTACTCCTAGATCACTATTATAATCCTTTGCCAAAGTCAGGGCAGGGTATACAATAGGTCTGGTACACAGCATGGCATACTTTATAGAACCTATGGCTGAGGCATAGGGAATGACTTTCATTCTCTCTCTATCTTCTGCCGTGGCCGGGTTTTGAGTTTTACTCAACTTCACACCTTGTAACACAGGCAAGAACTCTTTCTTTGACTGTTCCATTTTGAACTACTTCAAACTCTTGTCAAGGTATGTACTCATTGAAAAAACTTATCAAGCGTCTTGATCTATCTCTATAGATCTTGATGCTCAATATGTAAGCAGCTTCACCGAGGTCTTTCTTTGAAAAAATTCCTTTCAAACATTCCTTTATGCTTTGCAGAATAATTCTACATCATTTCCGATCAATAATATGTCATACATATACTTATCAGAAATGCTGTAGTGCTCCCACTCACTTTCTTGTAAATACAGGCCTCACCGCAAGTCTGTATAAAACTATATGCTTTGATCAACTTATCAAAGCGTATATTCCAACTCCGAGATGCTTGCACCAGTCCATAGATGGATCGCTGGAGCTTGCATATTTTGTTAGTACCTTTAGGATCGACAAAACCTTCTGGTTGCATCATATACAACTCTTCTTTAATAAATCCTATTAAGGAATGCAGTTTTGTTTATCCATTTGCCAGATTTCATAAAATGTGGCAATAGCTAACATGATTCGGACAGACTTAAGCATAGATACGAGTGAGAAATTCTCATCGTGGTCAACACCTTGAACTTGTCAAAAAACCTTTTTGCCATAATTCTAGCTTTGCAGATAGTAACACTACTATCAGCGTCCGTCTTCCTCTTGAAGATCCATTTAATCTCAATGGCTCGCCGATCATTGGGCAAGTCAATCAAAGCCCATACTTTGTTCTCATACATGGATCTCATCTCAGATTTCATGGCCTCAAGCCATTTCGCGGAATCTGAGCTCATCATCGCTTCCTCATAGTTTGTAGGCTCGTCATGGTCAAGTAATATGACCTCCAGAATAGGATTACCGTACCACTCTGGTGCAGATCTCACTCTGGTTTACCTATGAGGTTCGGTAGTAACTTGATTTGAAGTTACATGATCATCATCATTAGCTTCCTCACTAATTGGTGTAGTAGTCACAGGAACATATTTCTGTGATGAACTACTTTCCAATAAGGGAGCAGGTACAGTTACCTCATCAAGTTCTACTTTCTTCCCACTCACTTCTTTTGAGAGAAACTCCTTCTCTAGAAAGGATCCATTCTCAGCAATGAATATCTTGCCTTCGGATCTATGATAGAAGGTGTACCCAACATTTTCTTTTGGGTATCCTATGAAGACGCACTTCTCCGATTTGGGTTTGAGCTTATCAGGTTGAAACTTTTTCACATAAGCATTGCAACCTCAAATTTTAAGAAACGTCAGCTTAGGTTTCTTGCCAGACCATAGTTCATACGGTGTCGTCTCAACGGATTTAAATGGTGCCCTATTTAACGTGAATGGAGCTGTCTCTAATGCATAACCCCAAAATGATAGTGGTAGATTGGTAAGAGACATCATAGATCGCACCATATCTAATAAAGTACGGTTATGACGTTCGGACACACCATTACACTGTGGTGTTCCAGGTGGCGTGAGTAGTGAAACTATTTCATATTGTTTTTAACTGAAGGCCAAACTCGTAACTCAAATATTTTACTTCTGCGATCATATCGTCGAAACTTTTATTTTTGTTACAATGATTCTCCACTTCACTCTGAATTTTTTTGAACTTTTCAAATGTTTCAGACTTGTGTTTCATCAAGTAGATATACTCATATCTGCTCAAATCATCTGTGAAGATCAGAAAATAATGATACCTGCCGCAAGCCTCAATATTCATCGGACCACATACATCAGTATGTATGATTTCCAACAAATCTGTTGCCCGCTCCATTGTTCCGAGAACGGAGTCTTAGTCATCTTGCCCATGAGGTATGGTTCGCAAGCATCAACTGATTCATAATCAAGTGATTCCAAAAGCCCATCAGTATGGATTTTCTTCATGCGCTTTACACCAATATGACCTAAACGGCAGTGCCACAAATAAGTTGCACTTATCATTATTAACTTTGCATCTTTTGGTTTCAATATTATGAATATGTGTATCACTACGATCGAGATCCAACGAACCATTTTCATTGGGTGTGTAACCATATAAGATTTTATTCATGTAAACAGAACAACAATTTATTCTCTTACTTAAATGAATAATCGTATTGCAATAAACATGATCAAATCATATTCATGCTCAACGCAAACACCAAATAACACCTATTTAGGTTCAACAAAAATCCCAAAAGTATAGGGAAGAGTTTTGAGACACTCGCCATTATAGTAATTTTCGCAAAAAAAAGAGGAGCGCAAAAAAAAAGAGGAGCGCAAAAAAAAAGCGAAAAAAAAGTTCCAGAGTGTGCTTTTCCCTTATTTACGTGCAGCGCCGTGATTTTGTTAGTGTTCTAGGCTCGCGTCTCTAGCACGGTCTAGCCTAGGACCAGCACAGTACCGTCATTGAGCGTTTATTCAACTTTGCATCTCTGAATTGATTATTGCTGACCCTTTTTGCTACCGTACTATAAGCCTTCCCAGCTCCACATACCTCTACGTCGTGCGTTTGACTCTCCCTGGCAATCGCTCTATCCAAGCTTTTGAGAGTTTTGACTACAACGGTTGCCGATCACCGCCTGCTGCTGGGTAAGAACTGGTAAGAATTTGAGATTTGCTTGACGGATTTGTGACACCCGCTACCACCACCTCTTGTTAGTATTCTGTAGGATCATATTCTTGTGTGTTTTCTATTGTTGCTAACCATGGCAGGATCACAAGCCGACGAGACTGACTGGGAGAACATGACGAATCAGGAGTTGCATGATAAATTTCAGCAAATGATGAATGGACAGGTGCAGGATGTGCTAAACAGATTTGAAGAGGCCATGGAGAAGATAGATGACATGGAGAAGACGTTCGAAACAAAGCTCGATAACAGGTTTAATGAATTGCTCGCGCGTCTTCCACCACCACCACCGGTTGCACCTAACGCACCTCTACAACAACAACAACGACGACTACCTACACATCGTGAAACAGCCCTCCGCCGAGCGAGCCGTCTCCCTCTTGCACCTGGCCAAACTGTTGGTGCTGCTGTTGCTACTTCTGTGGCTCTTGCTGCTGATGCGGAGGAGGATGATTTTGCTGGCGATTACGAGGATGAGGTTGATCAAAATCAGAACTACGTGCCACCACCAGCACAACAACCATCAGGTCGTCCACATGCAAATAATGGCAATGGTAGGGCTCACCCTCAGGTACGAGACCATGACCATCTCCCTAAACTAAAATTGAATATTCCACCATTTGAGGGTAGATATGTTCCTGATATATATCTTACTTGGGAGTTAGAAACTGAACAACGATTTACATGTTTACAATATCCCGAGGAGAGACGTGTTCCTGCTGCTGTTTGTGCATTCACTAGTTTTGCATGTGTTTGGTGGTCTGAGCATTGTAGATTATATCCCATTCCTGCTACTTGGGATGCTTTGAAAACTGCTATGCGTACTCATTGGGTTCCACCATATTATCAACGTGAATTACTTCAAAAATTGCAGCGCTTAAGACAGGGAAAAAATTCTGTAGAAGAATATTATCAGGAATTACAAACTGGCATGATTAGATGTGGTATTGTTGAGGAGAATGAAGCTATGCTTGCACATTTTATGGGTGGATTAAATAGAGAGATTCAGACGATTCTAGAGTATAAGGAGTATACTAATATCACTCGTTTATTCCATCTTGCTTGTAAAGCTGAACGTGAAGTGCAGGATCGACAGGCATTGGCGCGGACTAACTTTTCTGCAGGTCGACCTTCTTCATGGACACCACGTGCATCATCTACTTCCACATGTTCTGCTACACCGGCGCCTCCGTCGGCTGCCACCTTCAACCGTGATACAATAAAGCAGGCACACTCACCACTATCTGCCAAGAGCACACCTTCTCGGCCTGCAAAGAGCTCTGCTTCATCCATGGCATCAACAGGGCAAACACATGATATTATTTGTCGACGTTGCAAGGGTGGAGGTCATTATGCGCGAGAATGCCCATCTAAGCGTGTGATGATTGTTACTGAGGATGGTGGGTATGAGTCCGCTAGTGACTATGATGAGGAGACTTTGGCTCTTATTACACGTGACGAACATGGTGGAGATGATTCTGATCATGAGACGCAATACATGGCTCCTGAAGATGCTGACAGGTATGAATGTTTAGTTGCTCAACGTGTTTTGAGTGTGCAGGTTACACAAGCTGAGCAAAATCAGAGGCATAATTTGTTCCATACAAAGGGAGTTGTGAAGGAACGTTCTGTTCGCGTGATCATAGATGGAGGGAGCTGCAACAACTTGGCTAGCATCGAGATGGTGGAGAAGCAATCTCTCACCAGAAGACCACATCCACATCCTTACTACATCCAATGGTTCAACAACAGCGGCAAGGTTAAGGTAACACGTACTGTTCGTGTGCATTTTAGTATCTCTACATATGCTGATTATGTTGATTGTGATGTCGTACCTATGCAAGCATGTTCCTTATTACTTGGTAGACCATGGCAATTTGATAAAAATTCTATTCACCATGGTGGAAACAATCAGTATACTCTTGTTCATAAGGATAAAAATATTACTTTGCTTCCTATGACTCCTGATTCCATTTTGAAAGATGATATTAATAGAGCTAATAAAGCAAAACAGGAGAAAACTAAGAGTGAAAATCAGATTGTGGCAAAAGAATTTGAGCAACAAATGCAGCCTAATAATAATAAACAATCTAGTGTTGCTTCTGAAATTAAATTGAAAAGTGCATGTTTACTTGCCACCAAATCTGATATTGATGATCTAGATTTTAGCAAATCTGTTTGCTATGCTTTTGTGTGCAAAGAGGCATTATTTTCATTCGAGGACGTGCCTTCCTCTTTGCCCCCTGCTGTCACTAACATTTTGCAGGAGTTCGCTGATGTCTTTCCACAAGACGTGCCACCGGGATTACCACCTATTCGAGGGATTGAGCATCAAATTGACTTAATTCCCGGTGCTTCGCTACCCAACCGTGCACCATACCGTACCAATCCAGAGGAGACGAAGGAGATTATGCGTCAAGTACAAGAACTGCTCGACAAAGGTTATATACGCGAATCCCTTAGTCCTTGTGCTGTTCCTATCATTTTAGTGCCGAAAAAGGATGGTACGTCGCGTATGTGCGTTGATTGTAGAGGCATTAATAATATTACTATTCGTTATCGTCATCCTATTCCTAGGCTAGATGATATGCTTGATGAATTGAGTGGCTCTACAATATTCTCCAAAGTTGATTTGCGTAGTGGTTACCATCAAATTCGTATGAAATTGGGAGATGAATGGAAAACAGCATTTAAAACTAAGTTTGGATTATATGAGTGGTTAGTCATGCCTTTTGGGTTAACTAATGCACCTAGTACTTTCATGAGGTTAATGAACGAAGTTTTACGTGCTTTCATTGGACGATTTGTGGTAGTTTACTTTGATGACATATTGATTTATAGCAAATCTTTGGAGGAACATTTGGAACATTTACGTGCTGTTTTTATTGCTCTACGTGATGCACGTTTGTTTGGTAACCTTGGCAAGTGCACCTTTTGCACCGACCGAGTATCTTTTCTTGGCTCTGTTATTACTCCACAGGGAATTGAAGTTGATAAAGCCAAGATTGAAGCTATTGAGAGTTGGCCGCAGCCCAAAACGGTCACTCAAGTGAGGAGTTTCCTTGGCCTCGCTGGTTTCTATAGGCGTTTTGTGAGAGATTTCAGCACCATTGCTGCACCTCTCAACGAGCTTACAAAGAAGGATGTGCCTTTTGTTTGGGGTACCGCACAGGAAGAAGCCTTCACGGTATTGAAAGATAAGTTGACACATGCTCCTTTACTCCAACTTCCTAATTTCAATAAGACTTTTGAGCTTGAATGTGATGCTAGTGGAATTGGATTAGGAGGTGTGTTATTACAAGATGGAAAACCTGTTGCATACTTTTCTGAAAAATTGAGTGGGCCTAGTCTGAACTATTCTACTTATGATAAAGAATTATAGGCTCTTGTTCGGACCTTAGAAACATGGCAACATTATTTATGGCCCAAGGAATTTGTTATACATTCTGATCATGAATCTTTGAAACACATTAAAAGTCAAGCAAAACTGAACCGTCGACATGCTAAATGGGTTGAATTCATTGAGACTTTCCCTTATGTCATTAAACACAAGAAGGGTAAAGAAAATGTTATTGCTGATGCCTTGTCTCGTCGTTATACTATGCTTTCACAACTTGACTTTAAAATATTTGGTTTGGAGACCATCAAGGATCAATATGTTAATGATGCTGAATTTAAAGATGTATTGCAGAATTGTAAGGAAGGGAGAACTTGGAACAAGTTCGTTCTTAACGATGGATTTGTGTTTCGTGCTAACAAGCTATGCATTCCAGCTAGCTCCGTTCGTCTTTTGTTGTTGCAGGAGGCGCATGGAGGAGGATTAATGGGACACTTTGGCGTCAAGAAGACGGAGGATTTACTTGCTACACATTTCTTTTGGCCAAAGATGAGACGGGATGTTGAGCGTTTTGTTGCTCACTGCACTACATGTCAAAGAGCTAAGTCACGACTCAATCCTCATGGTTTATATATGCCTTTGCCTGTACCTAGTGTTCCTTGGGAGGATATATCTATGGACTTTGTTTTAGGTTTACCTAGAACAAAGAAGGGGAGGGATAGCATATTTGTTGTCGTGGATAGGTTCTCGAAAATGGCACACTTTATACCATGTCATAAAAGCGATGATGCTGTTAATGTTGCTGATTTGTTCTTTCGTGAAATTATTCGCTTACATGGTGTGCCAAATACTATTGTTTCAGATCGTGATACTAAATTTCTTAGCCACTTTTGGAGATGTTTATGGGCTAAGTTGGGGACTAAGCTGCTTTTTAGTACTACTTGTCACCCCCAAACTGATGGACAAACTGAAGTAGTCAATAGAACATTGTCTACTATGCTTAGGGCTGTTTTGAAGAATAACAAGAAAATGTGGGAAGAATGCTTGCCTCATATTGAATTTTCTTATAATCGTTAATTGCATTCTACTACTAAGATGTGCCCTTTTGAAATTGTGTATGGTTTCCTACCTCGTGCACCTATTGATTTGTTGCCTCTTCCATCTTCGGAGAAGGTTAATTTTGATGCTAAAGAACGTTCTGAATTGATTTTAAAAATGCATGAGTTAACTAAGGAAAACATTGAGCGTATGAATGCTAAATATAAACTTGCTGGAGATAAGGGTAGAAAACATGTTGTGTTTGCACCTGGAGATCTTGTTTGGTTACATTTGCGTAAAGATAGATTTCCTAATCTGCGCAAATCAAAGCTAATGCCACGTGCTGATGGTCCTTTTAAGGTTTTAGAGAAAATAAATGATAATGCATATAAACTTGAGCTACCTGCAGATTTTGGGGTTAGTCCCACTTTTAACATTGCAGATTTGAAGCCTTATTTGGGTGAGGAAGATGAGCTTCCGTCGAGGACGACTTCATTTCAAGAAGGGGAGGATGATGAGGACATCAATACCATTGTTACACCCACAGCCCCTACTGTTACATATACTGGACCAATTACTAGAGCTCGCGCACGCCAATTAAATTACCAGGTACTTTCGTTTCTTGGTAATGATTCTAATGTTCATGAGATTATGATGCTGCCTAAATTGGATACATTTGTTTTGCTTTCAAATGAAGGGCCTAGCTTGGAGAAGGATGAACATTGGAGCAAGAACACGCATGGAGTTGATGGCATGCGCAAGGGGATCAAGAACGGAGTTACAAGTGATGATTTCAGGACTTTGAAGCCGCCATAAGGAGTGCATGAAGCCATGGACGAAATATACAAGATGCCACTTCATAATATTCGTCCATAGGCTATTCTAGGTGCTGCGTCACCTTATTAATGGGCCAGGCCCATGTAATTTCGAAATACTTAAGTATAGGCTATTTTTAGAGTCCGTATGTGTGGGGAAACAAGAGTTAGGGTTGGTTTCGGACCCCACCCTCAAGGGCCACGAAATTCCCCTCTCTTCCTCCATATATACAGCCCTTAGGGCGTCGTTTAGACTTTGGGTTTTGTTTAGATTAAAAGTTCGCCATAGCTGCAACTTCGCGTACTTCGTTTGTGTCCAACGACCAGACCAAGACGTCACAGAACCCCACCTTGATCAATAAAGCTTTCATCTTATATTCGCAATATCCAGATTGCAATCTCAGTTTCTTGCTTGTTCTTCGTTTGCTCGCAGGAAACAGGCCCTCGTGGTCAGGTTGATCATGCTCCGGCGTGGTCAATAACCCCTCGGAAGTTGGTTTAGCGATTGCTAAGGCGCGACGTCTCGCACGTTCGTAGTCGGATCGTCAAGGTCGACTCCCACAGAAAACGATAGCCACCATCTCATCGAAACATCGGGACACCTTTGCCTCTATCACATACTCAGGGAGAACACTTATACTTTGATAATTTAGTGAGGGATCATCTTATAATGCTACCATCAATCAAAGCAAGATAAGATGCATAAAAGATAAACATCACATGCAATCAAAATATGTGACATGATATGGCCATCATCATCTTGAGCCTTTGATCTCCATCTCCAAAGTATCGTCATGATTTCCATCGTCACCGGCATGACACCATGATCTCCATCATCTTGATCTATATCAATGTGTCGTCACATGGTCGTCTCTCCAACTACTGCTCTTGCAACTATTGCTATCGCATAGCGATAAAGTAAAGCAATTATTTGGCGCTTGCATCTTATGCAATAAAGAGACAACCATAAGGCTTCTGCCAGTTGCCGATAACTTCAAAAAAACATGATCATCTTATACAACAACTTATATCTCATCACGTCTTGACCATATCACATCACAACATGCCCTGCAAAAACAAGTTAGACGTCCTCTACTTTGTTGTTGCAAGTTTTACGTGGCTGCTACGGGCTTAGCAAGAACCGTTCTTACCTACGCATCAAAACCACAACGATAGTTTGTCAAGTTGGTGCTATTTTAACCTTCGCAAGGACCGGGCGTAGCCACACTCGGTTCAACTAAAGTTGGAGAAACTGACACCCGCCAGCCACCTGTGTGCAAAGCACGTCGGTAGAACCTGTCTCGCGTAAGCGTACGCGTAATGTTGGTCCGGGCCGCTTCATCCAACAATACCACCGAACCAACGTATGACATGCTGGTAAGCAGTATGACTTATATCACCCACTACACACTTGTGTTCTACTCGTGCATATAACATCAACGCATAAAACCTAGGCTCGGATGCCACTGTTGGGGAACGTAGTAATTTCAAAAAATTTCCTATGCACATGCAAGATCATGGTGATGCATAGCAACGAGAGAGGAGAGTGTTGTCTACGTACCCTCGTAGACCGGCAACGGAAGCGTTGACACAACATAGAGGAAGTAGTCGTACGTCTTCCCGATCCGACCGATCCAAGTACCGAACGTACGGCACCTCTGAGTTCTGCACACGTTCAACTCGGTGACGTCCCTCGAGCTCCGATCCAGCAAAGTGTTGAGGGAGAGTTTCATCAGCACGACGGCGTGATGACGGTGATGATGTTCTACCGACGCAGGGCTTCGCCTAAGCACCGCTACGATATGACCGAGGTGGAATATGGTGGAAGAGGGCACCACACACGGCTAAGGAACAATCACGAAGATCAACTTGTGTCTATGGGGTGCCCCCTGGCCATGTATATAAAGGAGTGGAGGAGGGGAGGGGCCGTCCCTCTCTATGGCGCGCCCTAGGGGAGTCCTACTCCCACCGGGAGTAGGATTCCCCCTTTCCTAGTAGAACTAGGATCCCTTCCAAGTAGTAGGAGTAGGAGAGAAGGAAAGGGAAGGGAAAAGGAGAAGGAAGGAAGGGGGCGCCCCCCTCCCTAGTACAATTCGGACCAGCCCATGGGGCGGGGTGCGGCCACCCTTTGAGGCCTTTCTCTCCTTTCCCGTATGGCCCATTAAGGCCCAATACGAATTCCCGTAACTCCCCGGTACTCCCGAAAATACCCGAATCACTCGGAACCTTTCCGATGTCCGCATATAGTCGTCCAATATATCGATCTTTACGTCTCGACCATTTCGAGACTCCTCGTCATGTCCCCGATCTCATCCGGGACTCCGAACTCCTTCGGTACATCAAAACACATAAACTCGTAATATAACCGTCATCGAACTTTTAAGCATGCGGACCCTACGGGTTCGAGAACTATGTAGACATGACCGAGATACGTCTCCGGTCAATAACCAATAGTGGAACCTGGATGCTCTTATTGGCTCCTACATATTCTACGAAGATCTTTATCGGTCAAACCGCATAACAATATACGTTGTTCCCTTTGTCATCGGTATGTTACTTGCCCGAGATTTGATCGTCGGTATCTCAATACCTAGTTCAATCTCGTTATCGGCAAGTCTCTTTACTCGTTCCGTAATACATCATCCCGCAACTAACTTATTAGTTGCAATGCTTGCAAGGCTTGAGTGATGTGCATTACCGAGAGGGCCCAGAGATACCTTTCCGACAATCGGAGTGACAAATCCTAATCTCGAAATACGCCAACCCAACAAGTACCTTCGGAGACACCTGTAGAGCACCTTTATAATCACCCAGTTACGTTGTGACGTTTGGTAGCACACAAAGTGTTTCTCTAGTAAACGGGAGTTGCATAATCTCATAGTCATAGGAACATGTATAAGTCATGAAGAAAGCAATAGCAACAAACTAAACGATCAAGTGCTATGCTAACAGAATGGGTCAAGTCAATCACATCATTCTCCTAATGATGTGATCCCGTTAATCAAATGACAACTCATGTCTATGGTTAGCAAACATAACCATCTTTGATCAACGAGCTAGTCAAGTAGAGGCATACTAGTGACACTCTGTTTGTCTATGTATTCACACATGTATTGTGTTTCCGGTTAATATAATTCTAGCATGAATAATCAAAATTTATCATGATATAAGGAAATAAATAATAACTTTATTATTGCCTCTAGGGCATATTTCCTTCAAAAATATCTTGCCAGCCCTAGGTGCCTCCAGTTTCCCTTTCCCTCTCTCCAATCTTCACCGCCGCCGCCTCCTCCTCTCGGTTTTTAACCGCTCCGATGAAGATCACCGTGCTGCTGGTGCTTAGATTTCGGGGAAATCTTATGGTCTTCGTTGACAGGAGGAAGGGAACAGCAGCCGCGCCAGGCGGCATGCCTCGCCGTGCCGCATGGTGGCCGAGATGCGGCGGCCCCATGCTCTATTTCGATGGGCCTCCTCTGCTCAATGGTTGCCACTGGTTGAGGTTCACCCTTCTCTGGTTCACATGTTCTTCGCCACTGCTTTGGATTTGTCGTGCTATTTTTTGCTTGTTTGCCTTCGTTTCGTTCATGTGCAGTTTGGTACCATTTCCTATTGTCCTTTGGGTCAAGCCTTGGGTCCGTCCCTCCTTCGCATTGAGGTTAGTCCACTTCCTCTTGTGTTTGCCTATAGAATGCTCGATGAAATGCGTATGTGCTGCTCGATGAAATGCGTGTGTGCTGGCGCTTGTTCTATGGTTCAGCCTACTTCTCCTGTCGCTGGCGCTTCTTCTTCTCATCTGTCCTGCTGCTTACCCAACGTGCTTCTGCTTGCTGCCTCGGGTAAATAGGCCATTTTGTTGCTTCTATGACCGACGAGTGTTCATTGCATGCCTGTGTGTCGTCGTTCTCTGATCACTTGTTTTTTGTGTGTATTTCTCAGGTTGTAGGATCTCTTCTGTCACTGCGTCGTTCGACTCATCAAGGTTTTCTTCTTTCCTTTCTACTAAATGTGTGCGTGTTTTACTTTCAGTATCCCCTATGTCATGTTGTCTGCCTTATCTTTTAAATATATGTATGTCATGCCGATCATTTAAATGTTCTAGATATGGTCGGGCGTTGTGTGTTGTTCATTCTCATGGTACTTATATTTCATGTATGCGTGTTAGCATGATGTGTACGCTTGTTTCCGTTGTTATATCTGTTTTGGAGGTCGTGGTTGCTCGATGCTTTTGCCGTTTCTTTCGTATCTGTGTGTGGTCGCAGAGGATGGCTTTGTTGCTGGTGTAGAACTCGAGCTCCTAGTGGGACAGTTCTGGTCCTATGGAGAAGCTTGATGAAGACGCCAAGGTGCAACTACTTTCAACCCCTCATGCTATATACCCATATATACACACATGTCTCGCACTTGATTGGTTTTGTCTCATGCACAAGGCAAGCTCCGGTGGTAAAGCTGAAACTAAAAGGATGATAATAATTACCAGGATCAAGTGACCAAAAACAAAAGGTGCTACTTTTTATGCTGTCAATCTACCTATGCAACCACCTAAGTTACTTCCTATGCTAGCAAGACCAAATAAACACGAAAATAAAAGAAGTTCTTTGGTGTACACTCACACTACTCTGAATAATTGTTGTAGAATGAAGTGGCAAGCATAGAAGAAATGCAAAGCCAGTTTCCCTCGGATCCAGTGTATTACACTGACTCTAAGGATACACAATAGTCTACTGAGGTTGGTTATTGCAATTAAAAGGTTTTACTATATATCTTACTTCTTTAGGATTGTCTTATCTTATTGCATGCTCTTAGTTACAAGTTATGTTAGTTAGTCTTGATCATTTCGTGAATTAGATCAAGTAAAAACAAACTAAATTAGTTCCTGTCGCTATGACCTTGGCTATGAACAACAGATACAGTTTGCCTCATTTCTAATGTTCCCCGTAAACACTATTGTGAATGGAACAACTTGAATTGATCACTACTTAATATGCACCGGGATTCCTTTTTTAGATATAATTTCCTACAATACATTTGTTGCTTAGAATTTCGATGGTTGCCTTCAGTTTATTGTGGCGTCTTTGCTATTCCTATTTTTTGCAGTAGCAGCCTAGCAGGCATGGTTTAACCATAGGTAGATATAATTTCCTACAATACATTTGTTGCTTAGAATTACGATGGTTGCCTTCAGTTTATTGTGGGCGTCTTTGCTATTCCTACTTTTTGCAGTAGCAGCCTAGCACGCATGGTTTAACAATAGGATTATGCTATTCTTGTGCTTTGGGTGTCAAATAAATAGGCCATTTTAGGCTATGCCTTACATTCTTTTCATACTTTGCAAATTAATAGCATCCATTTAAAGCCACATGCTACTCCACCATTGGTGAAAATCCCCTACAGAATAATGTTGGATGTCCTTCTAGAATCATTGGGCCTGCCAGAGGCTAAATATCGAACTAAAGTATGCGACGGTGGTCTGAAGTTATGAAGAACCTAATTTTTGTTCAGATATGCACGTCTTTTTGCCATCTAGAGTCTTTGCATTTAGGTTTATATTATTGATTCAGGTTTAGTTGTTTAGATCAAAACTGTAATCTTGCGTGTAGATTGGACAGACTATTTCTCACTTTGAGGACTCCATCTTGTTCATCGTAAAGTTCTTACGAGTTCCCTAAGAACTTGGCTCTGGTGTTCTTCCAAAAATGAATTGAAATTATTATGATTCATTCAAGTTACTTGGCAAAGAAAATTGTACACGTACTATCTGGATAGTGGATACATGTACTACTGATCATAGATTACTTTACTTATCCGTGGCAAGCATTATAATTTATTTAGCATGCGCCTGCAAATTAGCCCGATAGTTTATCAATCTGTCAATCAGATGTAGTCTAGGTTTTTCTATTATCCAAAAACACACATTATATTGCCTTTGTTTTTTTACATAAAGATGTAGATGTTGAGAAGTATATTAATTTGATTGTTGAGTCGGTCTACTATGTAACTTTGGGTTTTGTCTTTTATGGATACATTTGTAAGAAGTGACATGGCTTAATAACCCATATTAAATGTTGTGCAAAAAAACCCATATTAAATGTTGTCATTGAATAATGAATAAAGGTGGGAGAGAAAATGAGTTTTTGAAGTCCGATGAGATTATATAGCAGATTGACTCTTTGTAGTGCTCGTTTAGATGTAGGCCAGGTTTTCTATTATCCAAAAAACACATTATACTGCCTTTGTTTTTACATCAAGGTGTAAATGTTGAGAATTATAGTATTCTTATTGTTTTTATTGTATGTGAATGCTCATAATTAAAACAACTAATACATGTTTTTATAATGAGCACACGGATTCAAAAAGATACATGTACTTTCAGCAACACGATTTTGAATGGGACATTGTGTACCAAATTAGAATGTGTATATACATCTCATTACAGACAATATAATACCGTTGTTTCATAAAAGTGGATTAGATTTATTACATATATTTTGTTTCAAATAGAACTCTATACTACCAACTTTAAATGTGTATATACATCTATTGTAGACAACAAGCCCCCATTTTCCCCAACTAAGAGAGATTAAATTTGTTGTCATATGTGCTTGCCTGTAACAAAATGAACTAAAGCATGGATTTCTTTTCATCGCTAACATGCAATCAGCAGGTCTCTGCACCATTTGGCGCAACGGGTTTCGTAGCTTGATAACCATATTTTCAATATGGCATTCTACTACAAATATTGAATAGGTCCTTGCAAAATGAAACTATTTTTATCGACAACATGGCTTTAGCGAGTCTCTGCGCCAATTGTGTGCTACTTGTGAGCTGCGTTAGGATTTCCCCGAAGAGGAGAGGATGATGCAATATAGTAGAGATAAGTATTTCCCTCAGTTAAGAACCAAGATTATCAATCCAGTAGGAGAAACACGCAACACCTTGCTAGCAGTACCTACACACAAAATAACAAATACTTGCACCCAATGCAAACAAGGGGTTGTCAATCCCTTGGTGGTTAATTGCAAGGATCAAATCTCGTAGTGATAGATAGATAAAAACACAAAATAAAATTGTAGCAAGGTATTTTTGGATTTTATTATATGAGAAAAATAGACCCGGGGGCCACAGTTTTCACTAGAGGCTTCTCTCTTGAACATAGCATACAGTGGGTAAACAAATTACTATTGGGCAATTGATAGAAAAGTGAATAATCATGATGATATCCAAGGCAATGATCATGTGTATAGGCATCATGTCCGAGACAAGTAGACCTACTTCTGTCTACATCTACTACTATTACCCCACACATCAACCGCTATCCAACATGCATCTAGAATATTAAGTTCATAAACAACAGAGTAACGCCTTAAGTAAGATGATATGATGTAGACAAAGTAAATTCAATTAATATGAATAAACCCTGCCGTTTTACCATTAATGCAATGATACAAATACGTGCCATGTCCTCTTCTGTCACTGGGATTGAGCACCGCAAGATAGAACCCATCACAAAGCACCTCTCCCATTGTTAGGTAAATCAATCTAGTTGGGCAAACCAAATAGGTAGATCGGAGAGAAATACAAAGCTATAAAAATCATGCATAAAAGAGTTTAGAGAAGACTCAAATAATATATTCATGGATAATCTGATCATAAACCCACAATTCATCGAATCCCAACAAACACACCGCAAGAAGATTACATCGAATAGATCTCCAAGAACATCGAGGAGAACATTGTATTGAAGATCAAAGAGAGAGAAGAAGCCATCTAGCTACTAGCTATGGACCCTTAGGTCTGTGGTAAACTACTCACACATCATCGGAGGGGCAACAAGGTGGTCGATTCCCCCTCTCGCAGAGTACCGGAAAAGGCCTCCAGATGGGATCTTGCAATAACAGATACTTGCGGAGGCGCAAAAAGTGTTTTGGGTGGCTCTCTGTTGGTTTCTTGGTTTTAGAGAATTTATAGAGGCAGAATTAGGTTAAACGGAGAAACGAGGGGCCCATAAGGCACCAGGGCACGCGCTGGTGGCTCGTGGCCACCCCCTTTGTCTTCTGACTTCCTGCCAAAGCTTCTAGTGCCTCTTATGTCCAGAAAAAAACCGTCAAAAAGTTTCATGGCATTTGGACTTTGTTTGGTAGTGATTTCCTAGAAAACCAAAAACAGGCAAAAACAACTGGCACTCGGCACTAAGTCAATAGGTTAGTCCCAAAAAATGATATATAATTGCGTATAAAACATCCAAGATTGATACTATAATAGCATGCAACAATAAAAAATAATAGATACGTTGGAGACGTATCTAGCATCCCCAAGCTGAATTCCTGCTTGTCCACGAGTAGGTAAATGATAAAAACAGAATTTTTGATGTGGAATGCTACCTAACATATTCATCATGCAATCTCTCTTTTGTAGCATGAATATTAAGTTCTGAATTATTCAAAGCAACAGTCTATAAATTGACATAAAAACAATAATAATAAGGCATACCAACAAACAATTATGCCTTTCAAAATATCAATGCTATAGAATGTTATCCCTACAAAATCATATAGCCTTGTCATGCTCCATCTTCTTAACACAAAGTATTTATCATGCACAACCCCGACAACAAGCCGAGCAATTGGTACACTATGGGTGGAATAGAGTATGGTGATAGAGATAATATGGAGAAGATAAAAGAAAGTCTCACATCGACAAGGCTAATCAACGAGCTATGAAGATGCCCGTCAATTAATGTCAATGCAAGGAGTAGGGATTGCCATGTAACGGATGCACTAAGACTTATAAGTGTATGAAAGTTCAAAAACAAAACTAAGTGGGTGTGCATCCAACTTGCTTTCTCATGAAGTCCTCGGGCATTTGAGGATGCCCATCATTGGAATATACAAGCCAAGTTCTATAATGAAAAATTCCCACCAGTTATATGAAAATGAAATCATAGGAGACTGATGCGGAGCATCCTATGATATCCACATGTACACTACGACTACTCCCCAAGCCCCAAGTGTCCATACGATGAGACCTCGAGCATACGCCATTGGCCTAAGGTGAACTCGCTCCTTTCCGAATCTTCCCTTTCCGCATGTAAGACATGGATGCAACTTCAAGCGAGGACCTTGTGCATACTCAGGTACATCCGAGGAGATCATGGAGAGCCCAAGAACCAAGGCCAAGTGTGCGCGGGAGAAAAGGAAGGAGAAGGAAGAAGAGGCTCCTACTACAGCAGCCGGACATTCGGCCATGTCCCGGACATCTGGCGCCAGCTGGACATCCAACCCTTGTCCCGGAAGTCTGGCATCGCCTATCTGAGAGCAGCAGAAAGGACCAGCGCAGCCCGGACATCCCGCCATCACCCCGGACATCCGGCTCCCCCCGAAGCTCCGGACATCCGTCCCCTTCGCCCAGACATCCGGCCTCACCTATCTAGAGAGCATAGGAGCGGGCAAGTCTAGCCCGGACATCCGGCTCCTCGCGAGCCGCCGGACATCCGGCCCCCAGCCCGGACATCTGGCTCCCCTACGCAGCCGCGGGCCGAGAGCCCATGTAAACTCTCTCCCACTTACCCCTTCGTGGCCCTAGACTATATATACTCCCCCACCTCCTCCTAGTTAGGGTTAGCGTTGTGATAGCTCATTTGTGAGATAGAGCCTCGCTCATCCATCCGGATCTACTCCACCACGAGGGACCGACACCTCTTCGGAGAAGATCCACTTGAATTCAAGACCCCTAACGGGAAGACCTCAAGACTTCCTCACGGAGAAGAACCGGTTACCCTATGTATCGTCCCTTGTTGGATTTGGACCGTGTGATCTCTATGTGTACTCGGATCTAGCATATGTGTGACCTAATCTCGTTGGTTTGAGTGATTCTCTTGTGTCTCCCCTCGTGTTTTCCCCTTGTGTTATTTGTGTTCATCATGGGATCCGCTCCTTTCGTGAAAGATCGGCCGTATAGGGTTCCACCCTACATCATCTTGGTATCATGAGCCACGTTGATCACGGGTTCGAAGCCTCCCCTCTTTGTTTTCAAGCCTTGTTTTGTTGATTTTGTCCCAAATTCGAAAATTCCCCACAAAAATAGCCCCCAATTTTTTTGTGATTTGTTAGCGTGATGATGTTTTGTTGATTTTGATCAATGGATTCGTTGTGTCTTGAGTAGATCTATATTTCCCCAATTTTCCCCACCTTCCATCCACAAAATTCATCAAATTTTGCCCCCAAAATCATCATTTTCCGTCCCCAAAATTGAGTTCCTCGAGTTCATCCTCGGGTTTGGAGCCCGGATATCCGGCCCGTAGCCCTGAACATCTGGCCTGCCAAACATCCGATGCATAGGCCTGGACATCCGGCTCCAAGAGCGCAATTCGCGCGCGGTTCTGGACATCAGGTCCCAGATTTCCTGCCCCGACCATGGATGTCCGGCCCCTGGCATTTCAGCCTTTGGTGTTTCACCGTTTTTACCATAACAAATTCATCTGGAGTCCGTTTTTGACGTTCTTTATCTCGTTTTGAAGCTATTGACATCCCCCATCCCATAAAAATACTTCCAACACCATTTGATAAATTTTTTGAAACTTTGGCATCTTTGCCTAGGGCTTCCACCATATCATCCGCATAACCACCACAACCTAACCCATTTTGTTCCCCATTCCATTGTGGTTATTTGAGTTGTGATTCAAGTCTCCTAAGGTGTTTAGGCTACTTAGGGATGGTTGCTTGTTCATCAACCACCACCATAACTTCCGCATAGGCTTGCCCACCATCCACTTCCGCCACCCCAACTTAACCCAATTTTATTTGTGTTGGGAGTTGTGTCTCCTAAGGTGTTTAGGCTACTTAGGGACCGTGCTTTCAACTCCGACACCATGCATAGCCCATCATACCCTTCCACCTTAACCCATTTGATCGAGTTTCCACCAATACTTTCGCAACCACCACCACTTTCCCGCTACTACCATTTGACATTTGCCTTTGGAGATTTTGAGTTTGTGGTTTTTCCATTTCCTAAGGTGTTTCGGCTAATTAGGAATGGGTCGACATCGACAACACCGCCTCTCATCATCTCCATGGATGGTAACCTTGACGACATCATCATATATTCTTGCCATTGCATTGATAACCCCTAGCCTATTTTGCGTCACTTGCCTATCGAGACTAGCCATTCGAGTATTGCCGGCAACTTACTTTTGCACATTAGTGATCTACACCATCCATTGCATACATAACATATCATCTTGGTATCATCTTGGTATCATCATATCATCTCTTGTGCCACAAGTTTGTTCCTGCATATATACAATTGCTATCTTGGTTTGTGCATTTCGCATTGTGGCCATATAAAAAAAGAGAGAATAAGCTTTTAAGCAAAGAAGCTTGTAAGCAATAGCCATAGCATCATACCACATTGCATAAGATTGTCATATCCAATCATCTTGCAAGGAATATCTGGAACCATATATACATAGCACATTTGGGATAGAAGTCATTGCATTTTTGTCTCCTATAGGTTGTGCACAAGTGCGTATCCGCCTATTGAGCAATCGTGCTAGCGTCTCTCTAGAGTTGTGCAACAAGAGCATTTTCTATGGATTCCACATTTTGAGCTCATTCCTTGGTTGCACGACCCCATTTATCTATCCGTGTGTGCGTTTCCGTGTGCCATTCATTGCTATTGGTCTACTTGTTTCACTTGCGAATTTGTGAATCTCTTTCAACATTATTGACTCTTGCTAACATTTTGCATCAATTTTTTGTGCCACTATCCTCATTGAGCTCCACTATAAGCCTTACTTGTGTAGGTGTGAGAAATTGACGAGATCGGTACCAATTGTGCTATTTCCTTGTTACATCATTGAGTGACCATTGATCTATTTTCAACGTTGGTCAAGGTACATTTGGTATAGTTCTCTCCTTTCTTCCACTCATATTTTCTCGAGTCTTGTGATGGATAGGCAAGGCATTTCATCTCCGGTCTTTGACAACAACGACGACGCAAACAACTACATCACCGAAGCGTCCATCGTCGATCTACAATGACAAATGCAAGGCGCACAATCAAGATTGCGAGAGCGCATCGACAACCTCGCCATCGACATACGACACTTCGAGCTACATACAAGAGACTACTTTGACAACAAGCTTTTCGCACAAAAGGAGGAGAATGATGCAAGGATGGAGGAGATTCGGGCCTTGGTCGAGTCTACTCCCCCTTCGTGATCTTCAAGGCGACGGCAAGCAAGTCAATCATCTTCGGAGCGCCCACGCAACGCAAGCGCAATTCGTCCACGTCCACATCTACATGGCGACCATCATCACATTCATGATCCACATTGTCATGAAGGGCAAGTCACCTCCAAGCACCATGTGCACAACGACGATGAACGACATCTACTACGAGCTCATGCACGACAAAAACACAATCAACATGAAGATGCTCGACATGCGCAAACCTACTAGTCCCAACAAGCTCTACATCAAGCTATGGCCAAACTTCATGAGGTCAAGAGAAGACCGTGAGACAAGCACCACCAAGAGGAAGCTACGGCTACCACCACCACTTCGGCATCTTAGCCAAGTGATATCAAGGCATCTTCGCCTTTGGACGTACATGATATTCGCCTACTTCCCACGAGTACGCCTACATGGACTTCATCAAGTCCAAGGCGACCACCTACAAGAGAGGGCGACACTTCCATCTTAGGAAGCCCCCTCAAGGAAGATGGCCGAACATGGGAATTTCCCTTGGGTCATGGAGACGAGCTATGAGGTGCCACATCATATGGGCCTCCAACAACGAGACGGCGACAAGAAGGTCGAGCTAGGGCCATCCCCTTCGACTACGGCGACGAGCATGAACCTCTTCAACAACATCAAGACGGCGCCCATATTGAACTCATACTCCGAGTTAAGCTACGAGACTGCACATGAGATATTATCTTTGGTCTCAGAGGAGAGTGATGTTTTGCCACATCCTACGTCATTCATCTTTGGAGGAGTTATGGATGAGGAGGTTGAGCATGGGACTATCCCTTCAACCAATGCGGTGATAGGATTTGAGCATGGAGACATTTGCACCTACATCTCTTCGACACCCACATATGAAGTGATGCCTCAATTCCCGTCTAAGGAGAGCCACCCCACCATGGGTGATATGAGTGACTCCACCATATGTGACATTGAGTGCATTCCTATGAGAGGATGAGTGTGACCACCACTAGCCCCACACATGAGAGCATGCCACACATCCTATGTGAGGTTGAGCCATTTGAGTGACCCCACAAACCATACGAGTGAAAGCATCCTTGAGGGAGTGAGTGAGCCAAAACACCTAGTGAGTGAGGTAGTTGACACGACATGTAAGGCCACTATGATTTCTAATGACTTAACCTCTACTCTGAGTGTGTTTTCTTTGGTTCTAGGTCTCCTACATGAAGACACGCCGACCCCCGATGAGTCCATCCCTCCAATGGGAAAACTGATGGCCATGGTGGAAGAAGATGAACCCCCCACATGGTACCATCAAGTTGCAGCCTCACCTACAACACATGAGCGATGCTCCAAAGGTAACATCGGTGATGATGTTTCTCTTGTCCCACTAGTGGACTATCTTAACAATGATTGCTTGCATGATGATGATCACCTTATGGATTCATCACATACTATGTCTTCTACGTGCTTAGATATGTCACCTTGTTATGATGAATATGATGATGAGCATGTTGATTTGCCTAGTTGTGATGCTATGCTCCATAGGATATCATGTGAAAATTCTATTGGTCACTTCATGTTTGACAATCCATTAAACTTATCATATGCTATGAGTGAGATATCCCATATTGCATCATTTCAATCTCAACATAGTAACTATGCATGTCCAGTTAAAATAAACCCCATTTGTACTTATGGCATAGATGACGAGATGATGGTCATTGGCTTTTGTTTTTTCATGTGATGATATTGCTATGCTACCTTTACATGATTTGCGCAATTCATCTACTATGCCATGCCATGATCACATTGTTCCAAATATGCTTTGTTTTGGATGCTGTCAATATTATCCATGTGATGTTTCCACTAATGCTCATGAGGATACCCCCATAGTTTCCTCATACACATTAGGAGATTTACATACATCCTATCCTTTAAATGCTTCCCATAATTGCTTGCACCATATGCATTCCATGAATAACAATGTTTAACATATCTCTCATGATGCATTATATAATTTGAGTCTCCATTATGCTATACATAATAACAAACCTCTCATGATGGATTACATGTTCATATATCATGCATCTCATTTATTTGAGCATTGGCTATTTTGTGCTAACCAACACATGCACGTGCGCATCATGATGGATGATGTGTACATATACCACGCACACATAATTTTTCCTTTGTCTTTGTTTTGTGTAGGTACTCACGTATACTCGTCAACCTCTCAATCCCAAGAGTTGACGAAACGAGCTCTTGAGAGCAACGATGATTTGGGATCCCGTGGACTATTCTTACCAACATTCTCTTCGTGCAACGACTTCACGCATCTCTTCTACTTGGCTCTTACACGGCTATGGGCTATATACCACTTGTTCATTTATGCCCATCATACAATGTTCACTTTGCATGTTATGCCTATTTCTATGTCTTTGCCATGCAATTGTGACCCTTGCTTGCACTTACATATTATTCACCATTATATTACTTCTATGTGTATTTGCATGCATGGTGGAGATACTAGTAGCTGTTGCCATGATTTGTTTGTGCCCCATGCTATTGATGCTGGTTGTGTTGGGAGAGTCATGATGTCCCATTGCTACTTACATATGGCCTCTCACCAATACATTGATGATATTTTGCTCATATCTTGCCTTCATGCTTGTGATATGTCTTGTGCATTATTCTTGCCCACCATTTGCACACATGACATGCTTGACATGATTGTACGTTGCATATTCGCACTACTAGCTTGCTTGACTTGATCACTATGATTGCTTGCTTTGTCGCATCGCCCATGTTCCATTCTTACTCGCTTTCTTGGGTTGATGGCATATATGTTCATGCCTCTCACTTGATTTGTCTTGATCATTGTATCTTGTCTCCATTAATGACATCTCTCATATACCCTTCTATTGAGTGTCAACTTGCTATGCTTATTGATCGTGGAGACTTGGACATATTACTTGTGATGCATGCTTGTTTGATTGAGCCTATTGTATTTGGTTGTTCTCTCATCATATGCCTCCATACTATGAAATGCTCCCTTGTCCTTTCTTATAATGAGCATGATGCATACACTTGTTGGGTATCTTACCACACGAATGATAGGTTTTGCACTTCCGCTAACCTCATTTGTTTTTTCGAGTGTTTGCCATGTTCTTTCGTTTTGAAGGATTCATAAGGTGGCACCATCACAAGACAACTTGGTCATGTGAAGGCGTACACGATGCGTGATACCAATATTTTCGACATTCTCATAAAGGTGAACTCCTTCCCTTTGAGACATCCTCAAATACGCATATTGGATGAGTCACTCTTTCATTGTTGTCTCCTTCTTGTTGTCTACATGATACATCTCGTGAACGGAGGAGCGACATCGGAGATTGGCTCTACGGACCTTCAAATTGAGGAGCGCTCGGACTTATTGGATGCACCTTCGAACCTCCACTCATGCCACGACATCGAGCATTGGTACACCTACACCTCCATATTTGTTGATTGTGCTCACACATATCATACTCGATGGACATATCATACAGATGACAAATTTGCATCTTATGCATGGATTGACTCACATTATGATTGCCTTTTTGCATCTTGTCTTTCTATGTCATCCATGATATATGAGCTTGTACATTTCCTTAGCAAATTTGTTGTGATCTTCCTTGATGGCATATTCATACATCATGATCATATTGTCCATCATCAATTGCATGATCACATAGTCACATTGAGCACCAATTACCATGTTCATGCTTTTGATACACCGTCCCATTATGACATCATTTTTCACAATGGTTGCATTGATCACATTCACAATACATTTGTGTGCACAAGGAATGCTTTTGCTCCCATGAATGCTTTGCATATCATTCTATATCATCTTACTAAGCTTCATGCGCTTTGTCACAAGCAATCTTGCCGAACAGACTCATGTTTACTTGATGAACACCTTGTGTGCGCTAACCATTGTATTTCCAAGTGTCGTTTGTGTTTGCTCTTTTTGCATGTTTACCACTCCTGCGACACCTTGGAGTACTTGGATTGCGCCATGTCTTCCACTTTGTCCAACTACAAGTCCGTCCACGACAACTGGTTCCATGGTGATGAGGTTTTCGATCCGAGGTCAGATATTTCCAAAGGGAGGGGAGATGATGCAGAGCATCCTATGATCATCCACATGTACACTATGACTACCCCCAAGCCCCAAGTGTCCATATGATGAGACCTCGAGCATATGCCATTGGACCTAAGGTGAACCGCTCCTTTCCGAATCTTCCCTTTCCGCATGTAAGACGTGGATGCTACTTCAAGTGCAGACCTTGTGCATACTCAGGTACAGCCGAGGAGACAATGGAGATCCCAAGAACCAAGGCCAAGTGTGCGCGGGAGCAAAGGAAGGAGAAGGAAGAAGAGCCTGCTGCTACAGCAGCCGGACATCTGGCCATGCCCCGGACATCCAGCCCAGCTGAAGATCCGACCCTTGCCCCGAAAATCCGGCATCGGCTATCGAGAGAGCACCAGAAAGGACTAGCGCAGCCCAGACATCCGGCCATCCCCCTGGACATCTGGCTTCTCCCGAAGCCCCGGACATCCATCCCCTTCGCCCAGACATCCGGCCCCACCTATCCAGAGAGCACAGGAGCGGGCAAGTCTAGCCCGGACATCCGGCCAGAGGCCCGGACGTCCGGCTCCTCACGAGCCGCCGGACATCTGGCCCCCAGCCCGGACATCCGGCTCCCCTACGCAGCTGCGGGCCGAGAGCCCATGTAAACTCTCTCCCACTTACCCCTTCGTGGCCCTAGACTATATATACTCCCCCACCTCCTCATAGTTAGGGTTAGCATTGTGATAGCTCATTTGTGAGATAGTGCCTCGCTCATCCATCCGGATCTATTCCACCGCGAGGGACCGACACCTCTTCGGAGAAGATCCACTTGAATTCAAGACCCCTAACGGGAAGACTTCAAGACCTCCTCACGGCGAAGAACCGGTTACCCTATGTATCGTCCCTTGTTGGATTTGGACCGTGTGATCTCTATGTGTACTCGGATCTAGCATATGTGTGACCTAATCTCGTTGGTTTGAGTGATTCTCTTGTGTTTCCCTTCGTGTTTTACCCTTGTGTTCATCGTGTTCATCACGGGATCCGCTCCTTTCGTGAAAGATCGGCCGTATAGGGTTCCACCCTACATCAGAGACTCTATATGAAAAACATGGTGCTACTTTGAAGCACAAGTATAGAAACGATAGTAACATTGCCCCTTCTCTAGTTTTCCCAATTTTTTTGTTGGGCACTTTTTGGCCTCTTTTTTTACTCACTTGGCACAATGCTCTAATAATGAATAATGATGATCATCACACTTCTATTTACTTACAACTCAAAATTACAACTCAATATGTCGTGGGAAACCATGGCCACCTATGGGGCCATCAACCCCTTCTGGTTCGGCAGGGGGGATGAGCATGTTGCACAAAGAGCGGAGAATCGTAGCACAACACGACAGAGATCGCAAGGGAAATTTTACTCAGGTTCGGGCCGCCGCGAGGCGTAAAACCCTACTCTTACTTTGGTGCATTGTGGTGGAAATGCAACGCTCTAGCCCGGCAGGGGTTGCCTCAGGGCGAGAATGGCTACACGCGTATGGGTGTATAAAGGTCTGAATCCTTTCTATGGTTGCCACGGGCCTCCTTTTATAGATCAAGGGGTCACCACTGTGGCAAATCAGTCATTGTGCACTGATTAGATAGCGAACAGTGCTATCATACCTAACTCTGCAGACATGATAGAGCGCATTAAATGTGCCGCTTAGTGTCACATCATGGCATGCCTGGCAAGCCTTGCCGGGCAGTTCGGCCACCTTCTCTCCTGCCTGCATGACGCGTCTCTGGACGGGTGTCATTTGGAGGTGATTTCCATAGGAAGTGGCTGCCATGTGGCAAAAAATAGCCTCTTAGTCACTTGGGGGCTTGACACCGCACCAATCGATGACTTGCGTCACTGTGAGGTGGAGCGGTGGAGCCCTGGCTGGGTAGTTTCCTTTGTCGTGCTTAGCAGGGCTGCCGGGATGGTCGTGATGCTTATCTTTGGGGTAACCTTGACCTCGCCAGGCTTGCCTGCCCGGCAAGGGAGGTTCTCCCTTGGTGGTATCTTGCTTCTTGTGGCTTGTCTTGGTCTTCTTGATTCGCTCTCTGATTCCTCAAAGAGCTGACCTCTTTTGCTTGGTCTGGTCTTGGATGTTGCAATCTTGCTCTTAGGCCTGTGCATAGTCTGGGCAACAGACCCAGGGTTTGTTGCACCGACACAATACTAGAACAAAATATGACTCTATATGAATGCCTCTGGCGGTGTACCAGGATGTGCAATGATCTAGCGTAACATGTATAAAAAAATGATGAACGGTGGCTGAGCCACAAATACTATGTTAGCTATATGATCATGCAAAGCAATATGACAATGATGATGTGTCATAAAAATGGAACGGTGGAAGTTGCATGGCAATATATCTCAGAATGGCTATGGAAATGCCATAATAGGTAGGTATGGTGGCTGTTTTGAGGAAGATATAAGGAGGCTTATGTGTGATTGAGCGTCTCATATCACGGGGTTTGGATGCACCAGCAAAGTTTTCACCACAACTTGAGGTGAGAAATGGCAATGCACAGTACTGAAGAGGCTAGCAAATTGTGGAAAGGTGAGAGTGCGCATAATCCATGGACCCACATTAATGTCATAAAGAACTCACATACTTATTGCAAAAGTTTATTAGCCCTTGAAGCAAAGTACTACTATGCATGACCCTAGGAGGATATATTGGTAGAAAAAGACCATCTCTCGTCCCCGACTGCCACTCATAAAGAAGACAATCAATAATAAATCATGATCCAACTTCATAGCATAACGAGCGTCGTGCATGCTTTGGGAATCACAAACCTTAACACCATAATTCTTACTAAACCACAATTATTAACTAGCACAACCCACATATTACCACCTTTATATTGCAAAACTATTGGAATTAATCAACCTTATCATATTGAGTGATCTACATGAAAGTTTTTATTATATCCCTCTTGAATACCTTTCATATTAGGACTAAATTCCTAACTTGTACATATTGCCATCACTATTATCAACTCTCAAAATAATATAAGTGAAGCATGAGAGTGCAACTATTTCTTTAAAATATAACCATCGACGTGCTCTAAAAGATATAAGTGAAGCACTAGAGCAACTGCCTAGCTCAAAAGATATAAGTGAAGCACATAGAGTATTCTAACAAATCACGAATAATGTGTGTCCCTCTCAAAAAGGTGTGTCCAGAAAATTTGATTGTGGCAAACTAAAAAGCAAGCAAAGCAAAGAATCATACAATACACGACGCTCCAAGCAAAACTCATATCATGTGATGAATAGAAATATAGCTCCAAGTAATTTACCGATAGTTGGTAGAAGAAAGAGGGGATGCCTTCCGGGGCATCCCCAAACTTAGATGCTTGGGAGTCCTTGAATATTACCTTGGGGTGCCTCGGGCATCCCCAATCTTAGGCTCTTTCCACTCCTTATTCCTTCATCCATCATGATCTCACTCAAAACTTGAAAACTTCATCATACAAAACTCAACAGAAAACTCGTGAGATCCGTTTGTATAAACAACCAAATCACCACTTTAGGTACTGTTGTAAACCCATTCATATTTTATAATTGCATTATACCTACTGTATCCTAACTTCACCATGGCTTATAACCCCCGATACAATCCATAGATTCATCAAATCAAGTAAACAATGCAACGAAAACAGAATCGGTCAAAAATCGAACAGTCTGTAATGATTAAAACAATGACCATACTTTTGTAAGTCCAAAAATTCCAAAAATTCCAAAAATTAGGAAATCATCGGAAAATTGTATCAATTATGTGTAAAAAATTCAGAATTTATTCACGCTCCAGTAAATCTCAACAATTCTGCTACCGAGCGCAAAAGTTTCTCTTTTCTCATAGAATCAAAGCAATTATCATCCCAAAGGATCTACTTGGCACAATCACTAATTTAAACACAAAAACAGAACCATAATAGTAGCGTAATTGTGTGCACACCAAAAAAATATAGAAATAACAAGAAAAAAAGATAACTATTGGGTTGCCTCCCAACAAGCGCTATTGTTTTACACTCCTAGCTAGGCGTCATGCATAGTTTCAAGTGTTGTCATCTTTGATTTTTGCTATCTTAATGGGGCTTTTCTTGAACCCCGGAGGTTCCTTACTCTTCCCATCATTTTAAGAAAATGAAGAAACTTGTATATCTAAAGCATCTAGACGCTTGCAACTAATCCCTGGGTGGTTTTGGTAATTCATAACAACATATAGCTCATTGAACTAATATCCATTTAAGATAATTCAGGAAGTTCAGTGAATGGTATGGCATAGACTAGAGATGTGGACCCCTCAAAATGCTAAGGACACATATTGGCAAAAGATCAAGACTCTTCATCTTTGTTTTAGTGATCCAAGATCACATTGAGTCCATAAGAAAGCCAATACTATTAAAAGAGGATGATTTGTTCTTAATGGCTTGCTTGATCAATTGCTTACTGATATTTCTCCAAAACCCTCAACCACTTTCTCCTTCCAAATATATCAAAACCCTAAACTCCAACTCGGCCCCACCGATTCTTTCTATTCGGTGCCACCGAGTTCATATGACACAGCCACAACCAGAAACTCTAACAATTTGGTAACACCGATACGGATCTCAGTCTCACCGGGATGGCCTTGTCAACTCACTGTTATCAGTTGCAATTATTTTGCTCTCACCAAAATTGCAATTTGTCTCACCAAGATGGCTTGACCAAGTCTCTGTTGCCCTATTGCTTCATTCACTTCGGTCTCACTGAGTTGATGCAATCGGCGCCACCGAGATTAGTTTTTCCCTAAGCCCTAGTTCACATTTTTGAACTAATCGGTCCCACTGAGTTTACCCATTCGGTCTCACCGAGGTTGGTCAAAATGTGTGTAACTGTTGGATTTTATGTGGGGGCTATATATACCCCTCCACCCCCTTCTCCATATGTGAGAGAGCCATCAGAATGTGTCTACACCTCCACCACACATTTTCTGAGAGAGAACCACCTACTCATGTGTTGATATCAAGATATTCCAATCCTACCACAAGAATCCTGATTTCTAGCCTTCCTCAAGTTGCTTTCCACTCAAATCATCTTTTCACCATATCCAAATCTATGAGAGGGAGTTGAGTGTTGGGGAGACTATCATTTGAAGCACAAGAGAAATGAGTTCATCATCAACACACCATCTATTACCTTTTGGAGAGCGGTATCTCCTAGGTTGGTTAGGTGTAGCTTGGGAGCCTCCGTTAAGTTGTGGAGTTGAACCAAGAAGTTTGTAAGGGCAAGGAGATCACCTACTTCGTGAAGATCTACCCGAGTGAGGCAAGTCATTCATGGGCGATGGCCACGGTGGGATAGACAAGGTTGCTTCTTCGTGGACCCTTCGTGGGTGGAGCCCTGCGTGGACTCGCGCAACCATTACCCTTCGTGGGTTGAAGTATCCATCAACATGAATGTATGATAGCACCACCTATCGGAACCACGCCAAAAATCTTCGTGTCTCCTTTGTGTTTGCCTTCTCCAAACCCTTCCCTTTACCTTCATATGCAATGTTTTACTTTCCGCTGCTATACTCTTAGAATTGCATGTGTAGGTTGATTGCTTGACTTGTGCTAATTGCTAAAATCTGCCCACAACTAAAATTGGGAAAAGGATAGACTTTTATTTGATCAAGTAGTCTAATAACTCTACTCTAGACATACTCTCGATCCTACAAGTGGTATCAGAGCTTTGGTCTCCTTTTGCCTTGATTTCCATATCTTTGGTGATCATAGCCTTGGTTTCACAACCTAGGAGAGTATGGCATCTAGCGAGGGAAATTACTACAGTAGAGGTCCTTACTTTGATGGTACTAATTTTGCTAGTTGGAAGCATAAGATGAAAAATGCATATTCTTGGTCATAACCCCGCCGTTTAGGTCGTTGTGCATATTAGCTTGCAAGGTGATTTCTTCGAGGATGGAAAAGAATCGGATCATGAAGCGACATCGGAAGAAATGAAGATGTTGCAATGCAATGCTCAAGCTTGCGATATTCTCTTCAATGGATTGTGCCCCGAAGAATTCAACAAAATCGGCCATCTTGAGAATGCAAAGGAAATTTGGGAACTTTGATTGATATGCACGGAGGTAGAAAGTCCGTCAAGGAATCCAAGTTGGATGTGCTTCAAAGTCAACTTGACAAGTTCAAGATGAAGGATGGTGAAGGAGTCGCCAAAATGTACTCTAGGCTTGCTCTCATCACAAATGGGATTGCCGACTTAAGAAGCGAAGAGATGACCGAAAAATTCATCATCAAGAAGATCCTAAGAGCCTTGGATGGAAAATATGATACCGTGTGCTCCTTGATCGAAATGATGCCCAATCACAAATATATCAAGCCCACGAAAGTCATTGGTAGAATTGTTGCTCATGAGATGTCACTCAAGGATAAGGAAGAGCTCCACAACAAGTCAAGTGGTGCTTACAAAACTTCAAGTGATGCTCCTACAACATCAAGTGAGAAGCAAGTCTCCGATGAAGAATTGAGCTTAATGGTGAAGAACTTCAACAAGTTCTACAAGAATAGAATCAAAGAGAGAAGCTCCAAGTCAAGGTCCTACAATGACAAAAGATCTTCTAGTCATGATCGTAATTGCTACAATTGTGGAAGACCCGGACACCACTCCGATGAGTGTACGGCTCCCTACAAGAAAAGAGAAGATTCACCAAAAAGGAGGAGTAGAAGAGATGAATCACCTCCAAGAGAGATAAGGAGTAGAGATGATTTTTATGAATGAAGACCCTCTCATAGAAGCAAGGATTCGGAAAGGAAGGACAAGTCATTAAAGAGCTACACAAGATGAAGACATCAAGCTCACGTTGGTGAATGGGTATCCGGTTCCGACTCCGACAACTACTCTGAGAGAAGCTATCACTCCAACTCCGAATATACTCAAGATGAAGGTGTTGCCGGTCTTGCAGTTGTGTCATCCAACTCCTACGACATATTTGACTCACCAAATGAAGGAATTGTAAGATGCTTCATGGCTAAAGGCCTTATGGTATCACACCCTGAGTATGTTGATTTCAATAGTGATGAAGATGATTTGCTAGGTGATGATGATTCACTTGTTGACAACACTAGTGATGAAAACTACTATGAACTTGCTAATAATCATGCTAATCAAGATGAAACGAATGGCAATGATAAGAAGGAGATTGAGCATCTAACTAAAGAACTAAACACTCTTAAGTTAGCTCATGAAACAACTCTAGAGGATCATAGAGAGCCCCTAAGGACTCATGATAAGCTAGGCTTCGAGAAGCTAAATTTAGAGCAAGAGCATGAGTTTCTAAAAGCTATCAATGATGATCTTCGAAAGAAGAGTTCCTCTTATCTTGCCAAATGCCTCCTCTTGTCTACCTATATGTCACAAGTAAAATATAGCAATAAGAGCAAGAAAGATTCTTCCTCTAGTAGTAACAATAATCATGTTAAATCCAATATTGTTGCTTCTAGTAGTTCTCTTGATTCCACTAATGATTCTCTTAGCCAAGTTACACTTGAGCAAGAAAATAGCTTATTGAAGGGAATTATAGAGAAAGGTGTTTAGAAGAGCCTTGCCAGAAGTAAGTAATTTGAGGAAATTGTACGGAAGCAAGGAAGGCACCGGAAGAATCAAGGTGTTGGTTTTGAACGAAAGTTCAATACCAATGGAGTTGAGTGGGAAGAAGATTAATACCCCAAGATGAAGTTTGTTCCTCAACAAGAGAAGTATGACCCCACTTATTTCAAGGGAACACGAGCTCAAGATGATCTTCCACCACAAGACCACAAGCTAAAAGGCAAGGACAAGATTCAAGAAGAGATTGAATCATTTGAAAAAGCTCCTAAGACCATGGTCAAGTGGGTTGCCAAGACTATGTCAAGCTCTACATCATCAAGTATGACTACAACTCCAAGAATTCCCATCAAGTTGATGTGGATCCCAAATAAGAAGAACTAGAGTGTTCTTGAGGGTGAGACCGCCAACATACTTCACTCATATTCATTTTGGCAAGGACTTGTGCAATCAACTTTCATATCTTGCACTAGTTCATGGAGTCACAAACCCTATTGGTAATAAAAGGGACAAGGTAACCTAATGCTTTCATGGACATCATCATATGTGCAATTCACTCTATGTCTATGGATATCCTTGTATTTTCTTTGTGGAACTAACCCATGTAGGTATTGGAAGTGCAACACTCCAATGGATTGCTCCAAAAGATCTATATCAACATTGATCATCCACATCTTCATTATCTACATGAAGTCATCATTGACAAAACCCAAGGTTAGTTCATCCCTCTTAGGGGGGATATCAAATCCAGGGGGATCTTTGCTCGAAGAATTGAGCTAAAGCAACTCTAATGGTGTGAACACATCAATGCTTATGTAAAAGTGGTAATCGCACTTGTGCTTAAATGATGAATATGACCTATGATCAAATGTTCTCGTTTGACTCTTAAGTTAATATACTCATATATTGTAATGCCCAATATGCGGCTATATCTCCCACGTGTCGAGGCATGACTTAGCGGCATAACCGCATTTTGGTTTTGTCGCAAGAAGGGTCATCTTCACACAATCCCATGTAATGAACAAGGAAGTAAATAGTTGGCTTACAATCACCACGTCACACAATGATCAAATAATTCATACATCATTCAGAGTACACACAAAGTATGACTATGGACGAATCCAAATGAAAATAAGACAACCCCAAATGCTAAATCCCGATCGTCCCAACTGGGCACCACTACTGATCATCCGGAAACAAAACATAGTAACGCCCAAGGTCTTCGTCGAACTCCCACTTGAATTCGGTGGCATCACCTGCACTGGTATCATCGGCACCTGCAACTGTTTTGGTAGTATCTGTGAGTCACGAGGACTCAGCAATCTCAAAATCCGCGAGATCAAGACTATTTAAGCTTATAGGTAGGATGTGTTTATGAGGTGGAGTTGCAGCAAGCACTAGGCAAAGATGGTAGCTAACATATGAGTACAAGAGTAAGATGAGATACTACGCAACGGTCGTAAGCTATAAGTGATCAAGAAGTGATCCTGAACTACTTACGTTCAAACATAACCCAACCATGTTCACTTCCCGAACTCCGTAGAAAAGAGACCATCACGGTTACACACGCGGTTGATGCATTTTTAATTAAGTCAAGTGTCAAGTTCTCTACAACCGTATATTAACAAATTCCCATCTGCCACATAACCGCGGGCATGGCTCTCGAAAGTATCACCAGAGTTCGCTGGACCCCGTTGCCGCGCCACCTCCTCGCCACTCCGCAACCGCCGAGCGCCGCCGCCCGCGCCGCGCCGTCCCCGACGCCGAGAACCGCCATCCTTCACCGGATCCCGCCATCCCCGACGTCCCTCGCCATCGCCGGCATCCTCCTCCTACACCTCATCGCCGGCGCGCCGCCCTCGTTGCCCGATCTGCTCCTCCTCAGTTTCCGTGCTGTCAAACCCTAGATCTGCGGCGCGGCAACTGGATCCAGCAAACTCTGGTGATACTTTCGAGAGCCGTGCCCGCGGTTATGTGACAGATGGGAATCTGTTCATATTCGGTTGTAGAGAACTTGACACTTGACTTAATTAAAAATGCATCAACCACGTGTGTAACCGTGATGGTCTCTTTTCGATGGAGTTCAGGAAGTGAACATGGTCGGGTTATGTTTGAATGTAAGTATTTCAGGATCACTTCTTGATCACTTCTAGCTTACGACCGTTGCGTAGTCTCTCATCTTGCTCTTGTACTCGTATGTTAGCTACCATATTTGCTTAGTGCTTGCTGCAACTCCACCTCATAACCACATCCTACCTATAAGCTTAAATAGTCTTGATCTCACGGGTTTGAGATTGCTGAGTCCTCATGACTCACAGATACTACCAAAACAGTTGCAGGTGCCGATGATACCAGTGCAGGTGATGCCACCGAACTCAAGTGGGAGTTTGACGAAGACCTTGGGCATTACTATGTTTCGTTTCCGGATGATCAGTAGTGGTGTCCAGTTGGGACAATTGGGATTTAGCACTTGGGTTGTCTTCTTTTCATTTGGATTCGTCCGTAGTCGGACTTTGTGTGTACTCTGAATGATGCTTGAATTATTTGATCATTGTGTGACGTGACGATTGTAAGCCAACTATTTACTTCCTTGTCAATTACATGGGATTGTGTGAAGATGACCCTTCTTGCGACAAAACCAAAATGCAGTTATGCCTCTAAGTCATGCCTCGACACATGGGAGATATAGCCGCATCTTGGGCATTACATATATAGATGACCTGGTCATCGCCAATTGCTTGGTAGATGCTAGAAGTGTTTGTGCATGCTTTGTCACATATTTCTTTTGCTATCTTATTGTGTGAGCATGTTGGTTGCATTATTTCTCCATTTGAGGACATCCATTTGTGGTTTTGATTGTTTGGTTTTTATTGGCCAAATGGATGGACAAGAATGCCTAAGAACCTTCTATAGATATCTATGCCTTTTCTCTTCTCAAACTATATTCATGCTACATCACAAAAAATGAACAACTCTTTTTCGAACCCTCCGGGTGAGGAGCACGAGGAGCCACCGATCCGTCAAGGGTTGTCTTCCAAAATCTTCTTGTGAATTTCGGTCAGACCAACACACTCATATTCGGTCCCACCGAAACCACTAGATTGATCTAGGTTTTCATCTCAGTTTTACCGATTAGAACGACTCGGTCTCACCAGGTTGCAGTAATTGCATGCAGTTTTGCATCTTGGTGCCACCGAGACATTCCATTTGGTGCCACCGACATCGTATGGGTATACCTACTCCGTGGCCCGTTCGGTTGAAAATTCCTTCAAACCTCTCGAGCCACACGCCCCATTGTTGCTGCCCCTTGGTCTTCGGATCGTCGGCGTCTCCGCTTGTGCGCCTCCGCTGTAGGTCTCCGCCGCGATCAACAAATTTCTCCATCGTCGTTGCCACTGTAGCGAATCCTCACTGAGTTAGGGTACGGTTCGACCACTTTGTGCCTATTCCCCTTTCCGATTCATTGCACAAAGTGTTTGCCTGCTTTCTTTCCATGTATGAAATCATTCTATCCAGCAAAAAGTTCTTTTAGATTAGATTCGATGAAAAGTCTTAGGGTTAGGTTTCCGCCGAACTCATCATGGACCAACCGAAATGAAGTTTTCGGTCCCACCAATTGTCCTTGGCCATTGCACTAAGTACAACTCGGTCTGACCAAAGTGTACTGATCAGTGAGACTGAAAGCGAATTCTCTGTGAAACCCTAGCGTCACGGAGTCACCGAACCACAACTCGGTCTGAGCGATGCTATATGTTTAGACTCTGTTAAGTGCTTCGGTGTGACCGAGATTTTCACCGATCCCTCAACAGGTAACCGCCGCCCTCCTCCACCAATGCAAGAAGACCGCGCCCCTGCCTTGATGCTCTCCCGCACCACGCGCCTCCGTTACCTACCCCGCTCGACGCATGCAACATACGTGGCTAAGGATAAGGGCGTGGTGGGAAGAGTGAATTGGCAGTTACTCGCCCGTGCGTCAAAGTCATTCACGAGCCATTACAAGAATGGCCCCACCATGATTGGCGTTGCACGGCATGCAGGAGAACCGGAAACTAGCCCGAACTTGAGTTAATGGACGAGTAACGAAGATCTCAAGGGGCCAACCACTTCTACACCCCTGCCTGTGCACTGGATATGGCCTACCCCGACGACGCCCAGCAGCGCGTCGGGCCTGTCACGGGGGCTCCTGTCGGTGCAACAAACCCTGGGTCTGTTGCCCAGACTGTGCACATGCACAATAACAAGATCACAACACCATGATCAGATTAGAGCACAAGGGAACTGTTCTTCTAAGCACCAATGTGAAGATCAAGAGGACCAAGACTAGCCAGAGAGACCAGATATCACTGAGGGAAATGACCTCCCTTGCCAGGAGGCGTGATAGAGGCAAAGGTGTCTCGATGTTTCGATGAGATGGTGGCTATCGTTTTCTGTGGGAGTCGACCTTGACGATCCGACTACGAACGTGCGAGACGTCGCGCCTTAGCAATCGCTAAACCAACTTCCGAGGGTTATTGACCACGCCGGAGCACGATCAACCTGACCACGAGGGTCTGTTTCCTGCGAGCAAATGAAGAACAAGCAAGAAACTGAGATTGCAATCTGGATATTGCGAATATAGGATGAAAGCTTTATTGATCAAGGTGGGGTTCTGTGACGCCTTTGTCTGGTCGTTGGATACAAACGAAGTACGCAAAGTTGCAGCTATGGCGAACTTTTAATCTAAACAAAACCTAAAGCCTAAACGATGCCCTAAGGGCTGTATATATGGAGGAGAGAGGGGGAATTTCGTGGCCCTTGGTGGAGGGGTCCGAAACCAACCCTAACTCTTGTTTCCCCACACATACGGACTCTAAAAACAGCCTATACTTAAGTACTTCGAAAATACATGGGCCTGGCCCAATAATAAGGTGACACAACACCTAAAATAGCCTCTGGACGAAATTTATGAAGTGGCATCTTGTATATTTCGTCCCATGCTTCATGCACTCATTATGGTGGCTTCAGAGTCCTGGAATCATCACTTGTAACTCCGTTCTTGTTCCCCTTGCGCATGCCATCATCTCCATGCTTGAACTTGCTCCAAGGTTCATCTTTCTTGTCCAATCTAGGCCCTTCATTTGTAAGCAAAACAAATGTATCCAATTTAGGCAGTATCATATTCTCATGAACATTAGAATCGTTACCAAGAAACGAAAGTACCTGATAATTCAATTGGCGTGCGCGAGCTCTAGTAATCGGTCCAGTGTGTATAGCAGCAGGGGCTGTGGGTGTAACAATGGTATTGATGTCCTCATCATCCTCCCCTTCTTCAAATGAAGTCGTCCTCGACGAAAGTTCATCGTCCTCACCCAAATAAGGCTTCAAATCTGCAATGTTAAAAGTGGGACTAACCCCAAAATCTGCAGGCAGCTCAAGTTTATATGCATTATCATTTATTTTCTCTAACACCTTAAAAGGACCATCAGCACATGGAATTAGCTTTGATTTGCCAAATTAGGAAATCTATCCTTACGCAAATGTAACCAAGCAAGATCTCCAGGTGCAAACACAACATGTTTTCTACCCTTATCTCCAGCAAATTTATATTTAGCATTCATACGCTCAATGTTTTCCTTAGTAAACTCATGCATTTTTAAAATCAATTCAGCACGTTCTTTAGCATCAAAATTAACCTTCTCCGAAGATAGAAGAGGCAACAAATCATTAGGTGCACGAGGTAGGAAACCATACACAATTTCAAAAGGGCACATCTTAGTAGTAGAATGCAATGAACGATTATAAGCAAATTCAATATGAGGCAAGCATTCTTCCCACATTTTCTTGTTATTCTTCAAAACAGCCCTAAGCATAGTAGACAATGTTCTATTGACTACTTCAGTTTGTCCATCAGTTTGGGGGTGACAAGTAGTACTAAAAAGCAGCTTAGTCCCCAACTTAGCCCATAAACATCTCCAAAAGTGGCTAAGAAATTTAGTATCACGATCTGAAACAATAGTATTTGGCACACCATGCAAGCAAATAATTTCACGAAAGAACAAATCAGCAACATTAACAACATCATCACTTTTATGACATGGTATAAAGTGTGCCATTTTCGAGAACCTATCCACGACAACAAATATGCTATCCCTCCCCTTCTTTGTTCGAGGTAAACCTGAAACAAAGTCCATAGATATATCCTCCCAAGGAACACTAGGTACAGGCAAAGGCATATATAAACCATGAGGATTGAGTCGTGACTTAGCTCTTTGACATGTAGTGAAGCGAGCAACAAAATGCTCAACATCCCATCTCATCTTTGGCCAAAATAAATGTGTAGCAAGTATATCCTCCGTCTTCTTGATGCCAAAGTGTCCCATTAATCCTCCTCCATGCACCTCCTGCAACAACAAAAGACGAATGGAGCTAGCTGGAATGCATAGCTTGTTAGCACGAAACACAAATCCATCGTTAAGAACGAACTTGTTCCAAGTTCTTCCTTCCTTACAATTCTGCAATACATCTTTAAATTCAGCATCATGAACATATTGATCTTTGATGGTCTCCAAACCAAAAATTTTAAAGTCAAGTTGTGAAAGCATAGTATAACGACGAGACAATGCATCAGCAATAACATTTTCTTTACCCTTCTTGTGTTTAATGACATAAGGGAAAGTCTCAATGAATTCAACCCATTTAGCATGTCTACGATTCAGTTTTGCTTGACTTTTAATGTGTTCCAAAGATTCATGATCAGAACGTATAACAAATTCCTTGGGCCATAAATAATGTTGCCATGTTTCTAAGGTCCGAACAAGAGCATATAATTCTTTATCATAAGTAGAATAGTTCAGACTAGGCCCACTCAATTTTTCAGAAAAGTATGCAACAGGTTTGCCATCTTGTAATAACGTACCTCCTAATCCAATTCCACTAGCATCACATTCAAGCTCAATAGTCTTATTGAAATTAGGAAGTTGGAGTAAAGGAGCATGTGTCAACTTATCTTTCAATACCGTGAAGGCTTCTTCCTGTGCGGTACCCCAAAAAAAAGGCACATCCTTCTTTGTAAGCTCGTTGAGAGGTGCATCAATGGTGCTGAAATCTCTCACAAAATGCCTATAGAAACCAGTGGGGCCAAGGAAACTCCTCACTTGTGTGACCGTTTTGGGCTGCGGCCAACTCCCAATAGCTTCAATCTTGGCTTTATCAACTTCAATTCCCTGTGGAGTAACAACATAGCCAAGAAAAGATACTCGGTCGGTGCAAAAGGTGCACTTTCCAAGGTTACCAAAAAAACGTGCATCACGTAGATCAATAAAAACAGCACGTAAATGTTCCAAATGTTCCTCCAAAGATTTGCTATAAATCAATATGTCATCAAAGTAAACTACCACAAATCGTCTAATGAAAGCACGTAAAGCTTCGTTCATTAACCTCATGAAAGTACTAGGTGCATTAGTTAACGCAAAAGGCATGACTAACCACTCATATAATCCAAACTTAGTTTTAAATGCTGTTTTCCATTCATCTCCCAATTTAATACGAATTTGATGGTATCCACTACACAAATCAACTTTGGAGAATATTGTAGAGACACTCAATTCATCAAGCATATCATCTAGCCTAGGAATAGGATGACGATAACGAATAGTAATATTATTAATGCCTCCACAATCAACGCACATACGTGACGTACCATCCTTTTTCGGCACTAAAATGATAGGAATAGCACAAGGACTAAGGGATTCGCGTATATAACCTTTGTCAAGCAGTTCTTGTACTTGACGCATAATCTTCTTCGTCTCCTCTGGATTGGTACGGTATGGTGCACGGTTGGGTAATGAAGCACCGGGAATTAAGTCAATTTGAGGCTCAATCTCTCGAATAGGTGGTAATCCCGATGGCACATCTTGTGGAAAGACGTCAGCGAACTCCTGCAAAATGTTAGTGACAGCAGGAGGCAAAGAGGAAGGCACGTCCTCGAATGAAAATAATGCCTCTTTGCACACAAAAGCATAGCAAACAGATTTGCTAAAATCTAGATCATCAATATCAGATTTGGTGGCAAGTAAACATGCACTTTTCAATTTAATTTCAGAAGTAACACTAGATTGTTTATTATGATTAGGCTGCATTTGTTGCTCAAATTCTTTTGCCACAATCTGATTTTCACTCTTATTTTTCTCCTGTTTTGCTTTATTAGCTCTATTAACATCATCTTTCAAAATGGAATCAGGAGTCATAGGAAGCAAAGTAATATTTTTATCCTTATGAACAAGAGTATACTGATTGTTTCTACCATGGTGTACAGAATTTTTATCAAATTGCCATGGTCTACCAAGTAATAAGGAACATGCTTGCATAGGTACCACATCACAATCAACATAATCAGCATATATAGAGATACTAAAATGCACACGAACAGTACGTGTTACCTTAACCTTGCCGCTGTTGTTGAACCATTGGATGTAGTAAGGACGTGGATGTGGTCTTGTGGTGAGAGATAGCTTCTCCACCATCTCCATGCTAGCCAAGTTATTGCAGCTCCCTCCATCTATGATGATGCGAACAGAACATTCCTTCGCAACTCCCTTTGTATGGAACAAATTATGCCTCTGATTTTGCTCAGCTTGTGTAACCTGCACACTCAAAACACGTTGAGCAACTAAACATTCATACCTGTCAGCATCTTCAGCAGCCATGTATTGCGTCTCATGATCAGAATCATCTCCACCGTGTTCTTCACGTGTAATAAGAGCCAAAGTCTCCTCATCATAGTCACTAGTGGACTCATACCCACCATCCTCAGTAGCAATCATCACACGCTGAGATTGGCATTCTCTCGCAAAATGTCCTCTTCGCTTACAACGACCACAAATAATATCACTTGTCTGCCCTGTTGATGCCATGGAAGAAGAAGAGCTCTGCGTAGGTCCAGCAGGTGTGCTCTTGGCAGATAGCGGTGGTTGTGCCTGCTTTCTTGTATCACGGCTGGAGGTGGCACCTGATGGAGGTGCTGGTGGAGTGGAAGTAGAGGATGCACGTGGTGTCCATGATGAAGATCGACCTGCAGAAAAGTTAGTTCGCGCCAATGCCTGTCGATCCTGCACTTCACATTCAGCTTTACACATAAGATGGAATAAACGAGTGATATTATTATACTCCTTATACTCTAGGATGGTCTGAATCTCTCTATTTAATCCACCCATAAAACGTGCAAGCATAGCTTCATTCTCCTCAACAATACCACATCTAATCATGCCAGTTTGTAATTCCTGATAATATTCTTCTACAGAATTTTTTCCTTGTCTTAAACACTGCAATTTTTGAAGTAATTCACGTTGATAATATGGTGGAACCCAACGAGTACGCATAGCAGCTTTCAAATCAGCCCAAGTAGCTGGAATAGGATATAATCTACAATGCTCAGACCACCAAACACATGCAAAACTAGTGAATGCACAAACAACAGCAGGAACACGTCTCTCCTCGGGATATTGTAAACATGTAAATCGTTGTTCAGTTTCTAACTCCCAAGTAAGATATATATCAGGAACATATCTACCCTCAAATGGTGGAATATTCAATTTTAGTTTAGGGAGATGGTCATGATCTCGTACCTGAGGGTGAGCCCTACCATTGCCATTATTTGCATGTGGACGACCTGGTGGTTGCTGTGCTGGTGGTGGCACGTAGTTTTGATTTTGATCAACCTCATCCTCGTAATCTCCGGCAAAATCATCCTCCTCCGCATCAGCAGCAGGAGCCACAGAAGTATCAACAGCAGCACCAACAGTTTGGCCAGGTGCAAGAGGGAGACGGCTCGCTCGGCGGAGGGCTGTTTCACGATGTGTAGGTAGTCGTCGTTGTTGTTGTTGTAGAGGTGGGTTAAGTGCAGCCGGTGGTGGTGGTGGAAGACGCGCGAGTAGTTCATTAAACCTGTTATCGAGCTTTGTTCCGAACGTCTTCTCCATGGCCTCTTCAAATCTGTTTAGCACATCTTGCACCTGTCCACTCATCATTTGCTGAAATTTATCATGCAACTCCTTATTCGTCATGTTCTCCCAGTCAGTCTCGTCGGCTTGTGATCCTGCCATGGTTAGCAACAATAGAAACACACAAGAATATGATCCTACATAATACTAACAAGAGGTGGTGGTGGTGTCACAAATCCGTCAAGCCAATCTCAAATTCTTACTAGTTCTTACCCAGCAGCAGGCGGTGATCGGCAACCGTCGTAGTCAAAACTCTCAAAGCTTGGATAGAGCGATTACCAGGGAGAGTCAAATGCACGACGTAGATGTATGTGGAGCTGGGAAGGCTTATAATATGGTAGCAAAAAGGGTCAGCAATAATTAATTCGGAGATGCAAAGTTGAATAAACGCTCAACGACGGTACTGTGCTGGTCCTAGGCTAGACCGTGCTAGAGACGCGAGCCTAGAACACTAACAAAATCACGGCGCTGCACATAAACAATGGAGGAGCACACTCTGAATTTTTTTTCCTTTTTTTCACTTTTTTCCTCTTTTTTTTGCTCCGCAACAATTTTTTTTGAAAAAGTCTACAAATGGTCAAAAAACTGCCTAGCCAGAATTTTCCAGACTTAGTTTTTTTTTGAGTTTGGAACTATTTTTCTTCTGCGGGTAGCACGGAATCTCAGGAGTCTTACTCTCTCACGACTCGGAGTATGGCGTGATCTGGAACTCAAAAACAAAGCAACAAATACTGGACCCGGACTAGGACTGGTGGCGGAGATGAATCTGGTGGAACTCGGACTGTGGTTGTATATCTGGACTCAAATTGGTGGTGGTATATGGTGATGGTATATCTGGACTCGGATTGGTGGTGGTATATGGCGATGGTATATGTGGACTCGGATTGGTGGTTTTATATGGCAACAGCGATGTATATGGTGGGGTGGTGGTATATGGTAATGATGATGACGATGGCGCGGCAGCGGCGTGACAACCTGTGAACAGAACTCGAAACTCTAAACGACTAGATGCTAAGACCAGCAACTTGACACGACGATGCAACTGCAAATTCAACAAAGCAAATACAGAAAAGATTATGCAAAGGCTTAGATTGGTTCGGATAGGATGAACTAACCCTAATTTTTTTTTGGCTTTTTCGTGGACTATAGGTATGAAGAACAGACTCGATCTAATCTATGAAAAACTGTAAAATCTCACCGAGCAACCTGAAAATCTGATACCACTTGATAGAGGCAAAGGTGTCCCGATGTTTCGATGAGATGGTGGCTATCGTTTTCTGTGGGAGTCGACCTTGACGATCCGACTACGAACATGCGAGACGTCGCGCCTTAGCAATCGCTAAACCAACTTCCGAGGGTTATTGACCACGTCGGAGTACGATCAACGTGACCACGAGGGTCTGTTTCCTGCGAGCAAACGAAGAACAAGCAAGAAACTGAGATTGCAATCTGGATATTGCGAATATAAGATGAAAGCTTTATTGATCAAGGTGGGGTTCTGTGACGTCTTGGTCTGGTCGTTGGACACAAACGAAGTATGCGAAGTTGCAGCTATGGTGAACTTTTAATCTAAACAAAACCCAAAGCCTAATCGATGCCCTAAGGGCTGTATATATGGAGGAGAGAGGGGGAATTTCGTGGCCCTTGGTGGAGAGGTCCGAAACCAACCCTAACTCTTGTTTCCCCACACATACGGACTCTAAAAACAGCCTATACTTAAGTACTTCGAAAATACATGGGCCTGGCCCAATAATAAGGTGGCGCAGCACCTAAAATAGCCTCTGGACGAAATTTATGAAGTGGCATCTTGTATATTTCGTCCCATGCTTCATGCACTCATTATGGTGGCTTCAGAGTCCTGGAATCATCACTTGTAACTCCGTTCTTGTTCCCCTTGCGCATGCCATCATCTCCATGCTTGAACTTGCTCCAAGGTTCATCTTTCTTGTCCAAGCTAGGCCCTTCATTTGTAAGCAAAACAAATGTATCCAATTTAGGCAGCATCATATTCTCATGAACATTACAATCGTTACCAAGAAACGAAAGTACCTGATAATTCAATTGGCGTGCGCGAGCTCTAGTAATCGGTCCAGTGTGTATAGCAGCAGGGGCTGTGGGTGTAACAATTGTATTGATGTCCTCGTCAAGGCGAGGCTAGCAAAGGTGGAGTTGCCCCTAGAAGCAAGCCTTTGGATCGTCCCGGCAGGCTTGCCGGGGCTTATGGAGGCAAACCGCTCTACTGCACCACCTCACCATGACACACGTCGTCGATCAGTGCGGTGTCAAGCTCGAAGGTGACTAAGTGGCTGCTATTTTCCACATGGAAGCCACTTCCTACAGAAAATACGTCCAAGTGACACCCATCCTGAGACGTGTCGAGCAAGCACGAAGCTGGCAGAACAGCTCGGCAGGGTCTGCTGAGCATGCTATGATGTGACGTTGAGCGGCGCATTTAATGCGCCCCGTCAGCTTGCAGAGTTAGGTATGATAGCACTGTTTGCTATCTAATCAGTGGGCAATGACTGATTTGCCACTGTGGTGACCCCTTGATCTATAAAATGAGGCCCAAGGCAACCGTAGAAAGGGTTGGCTGATCCACACCCTCATACACTCGTACGCGTGTAGCCGTTCTCACCCAGAGGCAACCCTGCCGGGAAAACGTGCTATGCTCACCATCATATTTTCCACCATCAATCCACCAAAGCAGGAGTAGGGTTTTACGACTCGTGGCGGCCCGAACCTGGGTAAATACTGTCTATGTGATCTCTGCTGTGTTGTTCCATGCTCTTCCGCTCTTTGAGCAACGTGCCATCGCCCCCGCCGAACCAGAAAGGGAGTCTTGGTCCCATCGGTGGCCGTGGTTTCCCGCGATAGTCGGGTTATCAAGGCCATCTATTTCTTCAATAGGTGGGAAATTCTTAACATCTTTAGCTTTAATACCTTTTTCTTTCATAGATTTCTTTTCCTCTTGCATATCTCCAGGACTGATAAATAGAATACCTCTCGTCTTCGGAGTTGGCTTAGGAGGTGTTTTGAGAAGAGTCCAATCATTATCATTTCTCAATATATTATTCAATAGCACTTCAACTTGTTCAACAGTTCGTTCCGTGAAAACACAACCAGCACAACTATCTAGGTGGTCGTCCCTAGAAGCATCGGTTAGTCCATTATAAAAGATATCAAGTATTTCATTTTTCTTGAGAGGATGATCAGGAAAAGCATTAAGTAATTGGAGAAGCCTCCCCCAAACTTGTGGGAGATTCTCTTCTTTAATTTACACAAAGTTAAATATTTCCTGTAAAGCAGCTTGTTTCTTATGAGCAGGAAAATATTTTTCAGAGAAGTAATATATCATATCCTGGGGACGACGCACACAACCAGGAGCAAGAGAATTAAACCATAACTTAGCATCACCCTTTAACAAGAAAGGAAACAATTTAAGAATATAGTAATAGCAATTTTTTTCCTCATGAGCAAATAGGGTGGCCATGTCATTCAATTTATAACCATGGAAAGGATCAGAATCAACCAAAGTAATTAACTCAGGATTGACAGAGAATTCATAATCCTTATTAGTAACAAATATAGGTGAAGTAGAAAACTTAGGATCATATTGCATTCTAGCGTTCAAAGATTTTTCTTTCCACTTGCATAGTAATTTCTAATTTCTTAAGATCATCTCTATCCTTACAAGCAAAAAAGTCCCTAGCTACCTCTCCATCCATAACATAACACTCAGGCATAACATGAAATTCATATCTAGGAGAGCAAGGTCTAATAGGTGTTTCAAAGTGTCCAGTTTCAATCATTTCATCAGTCTCAGAAATATCATCATCTTCAGCCTTCTCAATATTTTTAGCTCCAGCAAGTTCATCAAGAAATTCACCCAGTGGCATATTACTATCAAGAAAAGTAGTAGTATCATCATATAGCGAAGTAGCATCATCAATAACATGCGACATATCAGAATCAATAGCAGGTGTAGGTGTCGCCAGCTTACTCAAAACAAAAGGTGAATCAAGTGTAGAGTGTGATGTCAGTTCCTTACCTCCTCTCGTAGTAGAGGGGAAAATCTTGGTTTTGGTATCTTTCAAATTCCTCATAGTGATCAACAGATATAAATCCCAAGTGACTCAGAGAATAGAGCTATGCTCCTCGGCAACGATGCAAGAAAAAGTTCTTGATAACCCACAAGTATAGGGGATCACAACAGTTTTTGAGGGTAGAGTATTCAACAAAAATATTGATTCGACAGAAGGGGAGCCAAAGAATATTCATGAGTATTAGCAGCTAAGTTGTCAATTCAACCACACCTAGAAGTCTTAATATCTGCAGCAAAGTATTTAGTAGCAAAGTAATATGGAAGTAACGGTAACGGTGGAAAAAGTAACAATAGCAGTTTGTAGTGATTGTAACAGCAGTAGCAACGAAAGTAACTTAGCAATGATCAATATATGAAAAGCTCGTAGGCAATGGTTCGACAATGATAGTTGTGTTGGATGATATTCATCATGTAGCAGTCATAACCTAGGGTGACACATGTCACAACCCCAGAATTGTTTATAATTAGTTGCGTCGGCATCCATGCATCATGTTTAAATTTTTCTTAAACTTGAAATGGGGATGTTCAAATCCTAGCACCAAATAGAATTCAACCAGGCTCAATTTGAAATCGTTTCAATGAACCCAAAATGCCCTTCTGAAAAGTTCATCATTTTTGAATTGGTCCAGAACCTCTACCAAAAATGGTACACATTTTTCTAGGTCACTCTGGATTTTGAATTAAATCATTATGTATTTGAATTTGGGCATTTAACTGCTATAGTTATGTCAATTGCTCAAATAATTATGGAACTGAATGTGGGCTGTTGAAAATAACTCAAATAGTTCCGACAATTATTTGCAGGATTTATAAAAGTTATTTGGTATTTTAAACCAAATCAAAACAAGCCAAGATGGATGCCGTGAAGCTGGTGATGGAAGGGCCGCCGCAGGGCAAGGAGCATCGCCACCCTGAGATGTACTATGAGGGTGTCCTGAAGGGTGCCCGTCTTGTAGTGGACGAGTGTGCGAAAGATTTAATATTTGAATAAACTTGCTCGTATAATCCTGTAATATGAAAACTAGTTCATATGCGCTATGCAACGCTTGTTTGAATTTAGAATATTGCCTTCTGTTCGGCTATTTATCAAATCTGAGAGATGGCTAGTCGTCGGCTTCTGCCCCCACGCCACGAGTGCTGGGGTGTTCGGGATAAACCTGAGCACTCTTGTTCCCATTTTTGGGTCCTTCGAGGGAGGTGCTCAGCACAACGAACAAGGCAATTGGACTATAATGCGTTATCACTCTCACTTAGCCATAGAATTCTATAATTTTAAATTTCGGCGAAGCCCCTAGCATTCGGAAGGCCGATTTCGGGGCGCTATACACGCCTTAAGCCGGACAGGGCCGACTCCTCGCTCGAAGCGGCATAAGTCTTTAGGGACTTGAGACCTCTCGAACAGCGACCAGTCTCTTGCCTTATCATGACAGTTAGTTTTAGCTTTCTCTACTAAGGTGCTTAGCCCAGCAGAACCGGGGCACAATCGCAGTAGTTCTCCCAGTGCTACCTTAGCCGGTATAGCGGCACGTAAGGTACCAAAACATGGGAGCCGGGCAAACCCAACTATTGACCCGAGACATGATTCGGAGCTGATGCATATAATGCTATAAGTTCGGGGTGCCGCACTGTCTAAAGTGTGCGGACTTCTCACGCCGTATTATGGGGTATGCCTAAGCCCCTAGCGTATTGGTCGTACCAGAATGTACGGATGCTAGATGTCATGAATGAACATATATATATATATAAGGAAGAATGCAATAATAGTCTCAATGCTATGCCTTGTTTATTCAAAAAGGTGCGTTAAAGCAGAATGATACAAGTAGTGCGATAAGCAAAAAGTAGGACTGTTTGGCATGTCCCTTCCAAGGGCATGCTGAGGAATAGTATTAAAGCAAATATTTGACTCGTTATCCTAATCCACCTCGGAGTTCCGTGGTGTGACGTAGCTTTCTGCCTCCTTGGTTGCTGCATCATGTGTTCAACAATCATGCTGCCGGACAGGGTTTCAGAGATTAAAGTCCTGAAAGAGAAAAATAACAGAGCGGGAAGCCCCTAGTGCGGTTTAAGCCGTGTCTTGGAGCGTGCCGTAGTCGTGCCCCCCTCCCCACATGTGCCCATGGTATTTTTAATGCATAATTATGTACGCGTGGCACGGATTTCGCCGTTTGGCTGGGACCAGGGTGGGGCCGCATTGCTATGCAAGCTCGGAACGTGCCAGGCGGTCTAGTTGCCGATTACCCCGGGCGCGCTTGAAGGTGTCCGGGTCCTTAATCGCCGAACTAGTGGATTTCCTTAAGAAGCTGCTTTGCGCTTCTGCTGCGAGGGCCGCAGTGTGCTCCTCCATGCGGAGAGAGCGCTCTGTGTTTCCATTGACTGTGATGACCCCCCGAGGTCCTGGCATCTTGAGCTTGAGATATGCATAATGTGGTACCGCAATGAATCTTGCAAATGCAGTTCGCCCAATCAGTGCATGGTAGCCACTGCGGAACGAGACTATGTCGAAGATTAACTCTTCGCTTCGGAAGTTATCCGGGGATCCGAAGACCACTTCCAGTGTGACTAAGCCTATGCAATGGGCCTCTACACCTGGTATGACGCCTTTAAAGGTCGTTTTGTGGGTTTGATCCTTGAGGGGTCTATGCCCATTTTGCGCACTATATCCTGATAAAGCAGGTTTAGGCTACTGCCGCCATCCATAAGGACTCGAGTGAGGTGAAATCCGTCAATGATTGGGTCTAGGACTAGTGCGGCGAATCCTCCATGACGGATACTAGTGGGGTGGTCCCTGCGATCGAAGGTGATTGGACAGGAGGACCATGGGTTGAACTTTGGGGCGACTGGCTCCAACGCATATACGTCCCTGAGCGCACGCTTCTGCTCCCTCTTGGGGATGTGGGTTGCGTATATCATGTTCACCGTCCACACTTGTGGGCGGAACCTATTCTGTCCTCCGGTGTTCGGCTGCCGGGGCTCCTCCTCGTCATCGCTATGTGATCCCTTACCTTTGTTTTCGGCATTTAACTTGCCAGCCTGCTTGAACACCCAACAATCCCTGTTGGTGTGATTGGCTGGCTTGTCGGGGGTGCCGTGTATTTGACACGAGCGATCGTTTATACGGTCCAAACTGGACGGGCCCGGAGTGCTTCTTTTGAATGGCTTTTTTCGCCGACCGGGTTTAGAGCCTTTGAATCCGGCATTGACTGCCGTATCCTCGGTATTGTCGCTGTTAATGCGGTGCTTATGTTTGTTGCGACATGACCTGCCGTTGCCGTCCTTAGTATCCGAAGTACCATGGTTCTTTGATATGTTATTGCTGAATTATGTGGCTCAAGTCATCGGCATCTGGTGGTAGCACATAAGTGCCCTGAAAGTTGTCGAGGAATGCGGCTTCCAGATCTTCCCAACAGCCAATGGACTCTGCTGGCAAGTTGTTGAGCCAATGCCGAGCTGGTCCTTTGAGTTTGAGTGGGAGGTATTTGATGGCGTGTAGCTCATCACCGCGGGCCATGTGTATGTGCAGGAGGAAATCCTCGATGCATACCGCGGGATCTGTGCCGTCGTATGATTCTATATTTACGGGTTTGAAACCCTCTGGGATTTGATGATCCATTACTTCGTTTGTGAAGCATAAGGGGTGTGCGGCGCCTCTGTACTGGGCTATATCGCGACGCAGCTCAAATGAGTCTTGCCCGTTGTGTTCGGCCCGGCCGGACTTACTTTTACTGTATCCGGCGTGACGATTATCGTCTCGCATAGTGGCGCGCCCTTGTGATCCGTAGATCGATCTTGCGTGTTTTACTTTGTCCTCCAATATGTCTTGCAGGTCTGGCGTATTTCCCCATGCCTTGTTATTTGAGTGGCGTCGGGGTGCGGGCTGAGCTTTTGGCTGGAATGCCTCTCTGTCGCGGCCACGAGGTGGCCGATCAGCCGCGTCATACGCCGGGGATGTAGGTTTCGGTGCTTCCTCCTCCAGTCGGGGTAGCAACCTGCACTTTGGGTAACTCTTGGAGGGGCGTTCGAGTTTATATTCCTCGGCTGCCAGGACTTCAGTCCATCTGTCAGCTAGCAAATCTTGATCAGCTTGAAGATGCTACTGCTTTTTCTTAAGGCTATTTGTCGTGGCTATAAGCCGGCGCTTGAAGCGCTCTTGTTCGACGGGATCCTCTGGCATGACGAATTCGTCATCGTCGAGGCTCGCCTCGTCTTCGGAGGGAGGCATGTAATTATCATCCTCCGCCTCTCCATCTGCTGCTCCCTTAGGAGGGCTGTCTTCTCCATCCTCCTGCTCTAAATCTTGCTGGAGGGGATTGTTGTTGCCTTCGGCACTGTCCGGAGTGCTATTATCTCCGGTGCCGGTATCACCGCTTTTGCCTTGGCGGGACTTAGAGCGGCGCCGCTGACGCTGGCGCTTGGCTTGCTTCTTGGAAGGGTCATCCTCCGCTATCCCGTCGCCATTGCCTTCTTTGGGTGTGTCCACCATGTATACATCATATGATGAGGTGGCTGTCCAGTGCCCTGTGGGCAGTGGTTCCTCTTCGCCTCCCGCATCGTCGTCCATACCGTCGATGTCTTCGGAGTCGAAGTCAAGCATGTCAGTTAAGTCATCAACAGTGGCTACTAAGTGGGTGGTGGGTGGGCGGCGAATTTCTTCATCATACGCATCCCAATCCTGCCGGACGTAGTTCGGCCAGGACTCTCCTGACAAGGAGAGAGACCTTAATGAGTTCAGTATGTCGCCAAAGGGCGAGTGCTGAAAAATATCCACGGAGGTAAACTCCATGATCGGCGCCCAATCGGATTCGACAAGAACGGGCGCAGGCGGCTCGGAGTCCATGGCCGGAGAAGGATCCGGCAGTTTGGCAACACGGCTCTCGTGAAGGGTAAGGTCGATATTTGGCTCGATCACCACAGAGGATTCGGCCTCCGTGGCGGGGTCTATCCACCCGTCCATGGATGGCGCAACTGGCTCCGAATTGAGGGTCGGAGCGGCTGCTGGTGCGATTTCTTGAACACTGTCTGATGGTAGAGCTAAATCGTACTCATCGTGACCGCGTGGCGCACAAGGCAGAGGCTCGAATCCGTCGAAGATCAAGTCTCCGCGGATATCGGCCGTGTAGTTTAGGCTTCCAAACCTGAACTGGTGGCCAGGGGCGTAACTTTCGATCTGCTCCAGATGGCCAAGCGAGTTGGCCTGCAGTGCGAAGCCACCGAACACAAAGATCTGTCCGGGGAGAAAAGTCTCCCCTTGGACTGCATCGCTATCGATGATCGTAGGAGCCATCAAGCCTAACGGCGACGACACAGAGGAACTCTCAATGAAAGCATCAATGTCAGTGTCAAAACCGGCGGATCTCAGGTAGGGGGTCCCGAACTGTGCGTCTAAGGTAGATGGTAACAGGAGGCAGGGGACTCGATGTTTTACCCAGGTTCGGGCCCTCTTGATGGAGGTAAAACCCTACGTCCTGCTTGATTTATTCTTGATGATATGAGTATTACAAGAGTTGATCTACCACAAGATCAGAGAGGCTAAACCCTAGAAGCTAGCCTATGGTATGATTGTATGTTGTCCTACGGACTAAAACCCTCCGGTTTATATAGACACCGGAGGGGGCTAGGGTTACACAAGGTCGGTTACAAAGGAGGAGATATCCATATCCGTACTGCCTAGCTTGCCTTCCACACCAAGTAGAGTCCTATCTGGACACGGGACGAAGTCTTCAATCTTGTATCTTCATAGTCCAACAGTCCGGCCAAAGGATATAGTCCGGCTGTCCGGAGACCCCCTAATCCAGGACTCCCTCAACCGGCGTTCAAAACACTCTTATATTATGGAAGAGGGATTGGTTCATTGTGTACCATTCCACATCTTATCTCCCTCGCCCGCCATTTACTAAAAAATATCAGATCTATATTTAATCTTACCAAAAAGTTGAGTACACAGACAATGCCAGTGCAGAAGTGTAGCCCATTGCTCTTGTCAGTACATTTTGTCCCGTAACACTTGTACTTCCAGGGATTGGTAGTTGATTATGTAGCATCAATCTGCATCTTATCTTCATTATCCTCTATCTCTTCCAGTATTATCATATCTATAATTACTCTCTACAAAGTGTAGAGTATAGGTAATGCTTATCAAGAAGATTCTATGTTGAAATTCTTGAGTTATCCTTCCCTTGACATGGAGAAGGGCATTATAAAGCCGGTGTTAACTGTTAATGTAAGTTAGTCCTTCTAAAGCGTTTATCCTCAGCTGCTGTTTCATTTGCTCATACTCCCTATTGTCAACTGCTGTTTAGTTTGTTGTTTGTATCAAAATGCATATTCACAACAACTGTAAGTTCCAAGTTTTACTTGTAAAACCAAATTCCTTATTCATACCATGTACATTACTCAATACTCCCTATATGTATGCTTGTTTTTGTGGATCTATAATCCAGTGTGTGGTGAAGCAGCCCACGTTTGCACCTTGTCATCTCCTGTTTTATCTTACTGATGTGGCTGATGATATGAACAACATGCCATGCACATTAACCAAAATAGATACAATGATTGTCTTTGCCCTTCATCTATGCTTGTTATGTTGACATGGCAATCTAGTAGTGTGGTGAAGCTCCCCGCATTATGAACTATGCCAAATTATGCTATTGATATTTTGAACTTACTCTTTATTTTCTATTTTGAAATTGGACGGAATTGACAGCACAGTTACCATCTTTGTTTATACACGTGCAAAACCTGTCATCTCTCTATTTGTTTCAGGGTGAAATGCCTGATGGCATGCACAAGTCTGCTAAAGGTTGTGAGACAAACCCAACATATATTGCAGCAAAGAAGGCAAAACATCTTGAAGATAGCGAGACAACCCCAAAGTCTGGACTTGATGCAGTGTTCAAGTTACTTGAGACTAGCAGTCAGACAAGCTCACATAATTCGTTGTCTGAATCAGTTCGACTACTTCAGTCCCAAGTTCTAGCAGAAAGGCATTCTGCAACTCAACTTCGACTTGAAGTCCTATCTCTAAGAAAGATTGTGGAGAACACCAATGGGAACCTCATTGCTAAACATCTACACCTGGAAGCTATGACCGACATGCTAGGCTGGTCTCACAGCCTTGCTTAGTAGCTTGCGCAGCAGTTCCCACGCAAGGCTAACCTTTCCTGAACTGTCTTGGAAGTGGTCTTGGTTTCAAATTATTTTGTTACGCTGCAATGGCGCCCAGTTTTTGTAATCTACTTCTTTGTTGCGCTTTATGATCACTGGTGGCGAACTTCGATGCCCAGTTGATGTAATATACCATAAATCCTTTATTGTATAGTGTAGGTTTATTCTAAGTTACTATCCAACAATTTGTTTATTGTATAGAGTAGGTTTGTTCTTAATTCCTACTAGTTACCATATATGCCATCATTCGCTATCTGAAAAAATGGCGAAAATCTAATGTAGTCGATGTTGGAAATATGCCCTAGAGGCAATAATAAAATGATTATTATTATATTTCCTTGTTCATGATAATTGTCTATTATTCATGCTATAATTGTGTTATCCGGAAATCATAATACATGTGTGAATACATAGACCATAACATGTCCCTAGTGAGCCTCTAGTTAACTAGCTCGTTGATCAATAGATAGTCATGGTTTCCTGACTATGGACATTGGATGTCATTGATAACGGGATCACATCATTATGAGAATGATGTGATGGACAAGACCCAATCCTAAGCATAGCACAAGATCGTGTAGTTCGTTTGCTAGAGCTTTTCCAATGTCAAGTATCATTTCCTTAGACCATGAGATCGTGTAACTCCCGGATGCCGTAGGAGTGCTTTGGGTGTACCAAACATCACAACGTAACTGGGTGACTATAAAGGTATACTACAGGTATCCCCGAAAGTATCTGTTGGGTTGACACGGATCGAGACTGAGATTTGTCACTCCATATGACGGAGAGGTATCTCTGGGCCCACTCGGTAATGCATCATCATAATGAGCTCAATGCGACCAAGTGTTTGGTCACGGGATCATGCAGTACGGTATGAGTAAAGTGACTTGCCGGGAACAAGATTGAATGAGGTATTGGGATACCGACGATCGAATCTCGGGCAAGTAACATACCGATTGACAAAGGGAATTGTATACGGGATTACTTGAATCCTCGACATCGTGGTTCATCCGATGAGATCATCGAGGAGCATGTGGGAGCCAACATGGGTATCCAGGTTCCGCTGTTGGTTATTGACCGAAGAGACGTCTCGGTCATGTCTGCCTGTCTCCTGAACCCGTAGGGTCTACACACATAAAGTTCGGTGACGCTAGGGTTGTAGAGATATTAGTATGCGGTAACCCAAAAGTTGTTCGGAGTCCTGGATGAGATCCCGGACGTCACGGGGAGTTCTGGAATGGTCCGGAGGTGAAGATTTATATATAGGAAGTCCAGTTTCGGCCATCGGGAAGGCTTCGGGGGTAATCGGTATTGTACCGGGACCACCAGAAGGGTCCCAGGGGTCCACCGGGTGGGGCCACCTATCCCGGAGGGCCCCATGGGATGAAGTGGGAGGGGAACCAGCCCCTGGTGGGCTGGTGCGCCCCCCATGGGCCTCCCCCTGCGCCTAGGGTTGGAAACCCTAGGGGTGGGGGCGCCCCACCTGACTTGGGGGGCAAGTCCCCCCTTGGCCGCCGCCCCCCTTGGAGATGGGATCTCCTAGGGCCGGCACCCCCCTAGGGGCCCTATATATAGTGGGGGAGGGAGGGCAGCCGCACCCAAGTCCCTGGCGCCTCCCTCTCCCCTCGTAACACCTCTCCCTCTCGTTGGAGCTTGGTGAAGCCTTGCCGAGATCACCGCTGCTTCCACCACCACGTCGTCGTGCTGCTAGATCTCCATCAACCTCTCCTTCCCCTTGCTGGATCAAGAAGGAGGAGACGTCTTCCCCAACCGTACGTGTGTTGAATGCGGAGGTGCCATCTGTTCAGCGCTTGGTCATCAGTGATTTGGATCACGACGAGTACGACTCCATCAACCCCGTTCTCTTGAACGCTTCCGCTCGCGATCTACAAGGGTATGTAGATGCACTCTCCTCTCCCTCATTGCTAGATGACTCCATAGATTGATCTTGATGATGCGTAGAAAATTTTAAAATTCTACTACGTTCCCCAACAGTGGTATCAGAGCTAGGTCTATGCGTAGTTTCTATGCACGAGTAAAACACAAGTTGTTGCGGGCATCGATTTTGTCAATTTGCTTGCCGTTACTAGTCTTATCTTGATTCGGCGGCATCGTGGGATGAAGCGGCCCGGACCGACCTTACACGTACGCTTACGTGAGACTGGTTCCACCGACTGACATGCACCAGTTGCATAAGGTGGCTAGCGGGTGTCTGTCTCTCCCACTATAGTCAGATCAGATTCGATGAAAAGGGTCCTTATGAAGGGTAAATAGAAATTGGCATATCACGTTGTGGTTTTGGCGTAGGTAAGAAATGTTCTTGCTAGAAACCTATAGCAGCCACGTAAATTTTTTGCAAAAACAATTAGAGGACGTCTAACTTGTTTTTGCAGCATGTGCTGTGTGATGTGATATGGCCAAAAGGATGTGATGAATGATATATGTGATGTATGAGATTGATCATGTTCTTGTAATAGGAATCACGACTTGCATGTCGATGAGTATGACAACCGGCAGGAGCCATAGGAGTTGTCTTAATTTATTTATGACCTGCGTGTCAACTTATACGTCATGTAATTACTTTACTTTATCGCTAACCGTTAGCCATAGTAGTAGAAGTAATAGCTGACGAGACAACTTCATGAAGACACGATGATGGAGATCATGGTGTCATGCTGGTGACGATGATGATCATGGCGCCCCGAAGATGGAGATCAAAAGGAGCAAAATGATATTGGCCATATCATGTCACTATTTGATTGCATGTGATGTTTATCATGTTTTACATCTTATTTTGATGAGGACATCAATACCATTGTTACACCCACAGCCCCTACTGTTACATATACTGGACCAATTACTAGAGCTCGCGCACGCCAATTAAATTACCAGGTACTTTCGTTTCTTGGTAATGATTCTAATGTTCATGAGATTATGATGCTGCCTAAATTGGATACATTTGTTTTGATTACAAATGAAGGGCCTAGCTTGGAGAAGGATGAACATTGGAGCAAGAACACGCATGGAGTTGATGGCATGCGCAAGGGGATCAAGAACGGAGTTACAAGTGATGATTTCAGGACTTTGAAGCCGCCATAAGGAGTGCATGAAGCCTTGGACGAAATATACAAGATGCCACTTCATAATATTCGTCCATAGGCTATTCTAGGTGCTGCGTCACCTTATTAATGGGCCAGGCCCATGTAATTTCGAAATACTTAAGTATAGGCTATTTTTAGAGTCCGTATGTGTGGGGAAACAAGAGTTAGGGTTGGTTTCGGACCCCACCCTCAAGGGCCACGAAATTTCCCCCTCTTCCTCCATATATACAGCCCTTAGGGCGTAGTTTAGACTTTGGGTTTTGTTTAGATTAAAAGTTCGCCATAGCTGCAACTTCGCGTACTTCGTTTGTGTCCAACGACCAAACCAAGACGTCACAGAACCCCACCTTGATCAATAAAGCTTTCATCTTATATTCGCAATATCCCGATTGCAATCTCAGTTTCTTGCTTGTTCTTCATTTGCTCGCAGGAAACAGACCCTCGTGGTCAGGTTGATCGTGCTCCGGCGTGGTCAATAACCCTCGGAAGTTGGTTTAGCGATTGCTATGGCGTGACATCTCGCACGTTCGTAGTCGGATCGTCAAGGTCGACTCCCACAGAAAATGATAGCCACCATCTCATCGAAACATCGGGACACCTTAGCCTCTATCAAGTGGTATCAGATTTCCAGGTTGCTCGATGAGATTTTGCAGTTTTTCATAGATTAGATCGAGTCTGTTCTTCATACCTAGAGTCCACGAAAAAGCCAGAAAAAAAAAATTAGGGTTAGTTCATCATATCCGAACCAATCTGAGCCTTTGCATAATCTTTTTAGGGTTTTTGCTTTGTTGAATTTGCGGTTGCATCGTCATGTCAAGTTGCTGGTCTTAGAGTCTAGTCTTTTAGAGTTTCGAGTTCTGGTCATAAGTTGTCACGCCGCCAACGCACCATCATCATCGCCTTGCCATCTACCACTTTTGCTTATCCGCCACCGCTCTGAATCCATATCCATATACCACCACCAATCCGTATCCATATACCACCACCGCCACCATATAGCACCACCGCTGCCATATACCACAACCATATATCCACCACCAATCCGAGTTCTTCTCATATTAGGTTTGTTCTTGAGATCAATCTAAATTCTGATTCGTGTTTCCTTGCCTACGTAGGTCTCGGGAAAAAAAAGAGTCTGGAGACCCCCGGGCAGTTTTTAGGCCAAAATTTTCACGGGCAATTTTTTTCCCTATCCTATTTTTAGGCTTTTCTGAGTCTTTTGAGCCACGTGCCATCATAGTGATTTTTTGTCGCACTTTTTCGTCGTCGCTGCCCTGATTTCCGAAAAAAAGTGGAAAAATAATTTCGTGCCCATCCTATCAGTTTGACGAGGGAAGAGTTTTGAGACACTCGCCATTATAGTGATTTTTCGCAAAAAAAAGAAGAGCGCAAAAAAAAGGAGCGCAAAAAAAAGAGCGAAAAAAAAGAGTTCCAGAGTGTGCTTTTCCCTTATTTACGTGCAGCGCCGTGATTTTGTTAGTGTTCTAGGCTCGCGTCTCTAGCACGGTCTAGCCTAGGACCAGCACAGTACCGTCGTTGAGCGTTTATTCAACTTTGCATCTCTGAATTGATTATTGCTGACCCTTTTTGCTACCATACTATAAGTCTTCCCAGCTCCACATACATCTACGTCGTGCGTTTGACTCTCCCTGGCAATCGCTCTATCCAAGCTTTTGAGAGTTTTGACTACAACGGTTGCCGATCACCGCCTGCTGCTGGGTAAGAACTGGTAAGAATTTGAGATTTGCTTGACGGATTTGTGACACCCGCCACCACCACCACTTGTTAGTAGTCTGTAGGATCATCTTCTTGTGTGTTTCTATTGCTGCTAACCATGCCAGGATCACAAGCCGACGAGACTGACTAGGAGAACTTGACGAACAAGGAGCTTCATGAGACGTTTCAGCAAATGATGAGTGTACAGGTGCAAGATGTGATAAACAGATTTGAAGAGGCCATGGAGAAGATAGATGGCATGGAGAAGACGTTTGAAACAAAGCTCGATAACAAGTTTGCTGAATTGCTTTCGCGTTTTCCACCACCACCACCGGCTGCTCCTGCCGCACCTCTGCAACAACAGCAACAACACCGACTACCCCCACGTCGGGAAACAGCCCTCCGCCGAGCGAGCCGTGTCCCTCTTCAGTCGGGCCAAACTGCTGGTGCTGCTGTTGATACTTCTGTGGCTCCTACTGCTGATGTGGAGGAGGATGATTATGTGGGAGATTATGAGGATGAGGTTGATCAAAATCATAACTACGTGCCACCACCAGCACAGCAACCACCAGGTCGTCCACATGCAAATAATGGCAATGGTAGGGCTCACCCTCAGGTACGAGATCATGACCATCTCCCTAAACTAAAATTGAATATTCCACCATTTGAGGGTAGATATGTTCCTGATATATATCTTACTTGGGAGTTAGAAACTGAACAACAATTTACATGTTTACAATATCCCGAGGAGAGACGTGTTCCTGCTGCTGTTTGTGCTTTCACTAGTTTTGCATGTGTTTGGTGGTCTGAGCATTGTAGATTATATCCTATTCCGGCTACTTGGGCTGCTTTGAAAACTGCTATGCGTACTCGTTGGGTTCCACCATATTATCAACGTGAATTACTTCAAAAATTGCAGCGCTTAAGATAGGGAAAAAATTCTGTAGAAGAATATTATCAGGAATTACAAACTGGCATGATTAGATGTGGTATTGTTGAGGAGAATGAAGCTATGCTTGCACGTTTTATGGGTGGATTAAATAGAGAGATTCAGACGATTCTAGAGTATAAGGAGTATACTAGTATCACTCGTTTATTCCATCTTGCTTGTAAAGCTGAACGTGAAGTGCAGGATCGACAGGCATTGGCGCGGACTAACTTTTCTGCAGGTCGACCTTCATCATGGACACCACGTGCATCATCTACTTCCACACGTTCTGCTACACCGGCGCCTCCGTCGGCTGCCACCTCCAACCGTGATACAATAAAGCAGGCACAATCACCACTATCTGCCAAGAGCACACCTTCTGGGCCTGCAAAGAGCTCTTCTTCATCCATGGCATCAACAGGGCAAACACATGATATTATTTGTCGACGTTGCAAGGGTGGAGGTCATTATGCGAGAGAATGCCCATCTAAGCGTGTGATGATTGTTACTGAGGATGGTGGGTATGAGTCCGCTAGTGACTATGATGAGGAGACTTTGGCTCTTATTACACATGAAGAACACGGTGGAGACGATTCTGATCATGAGACGCAATACATGGCTCCTGAAGATGCTGACAGGTATGAATGTTTAGTTGCTCAACGTGTTTTGAGTGTGCAGGTTACACAAGCTGAGCAAAATCAGAGGCATAATTTGTTCCATACAAAGGGAGTTGTGAAGGAACGTTCTGTTCGCGTGATCATAGACGGAGGGAGCTGCAATAACTTGGCTAGCATGGAGATGGTGGAGAAGCTATCTCTCACCACAAGACCACATCCACATCCTTACTACGTCCAATGGTTCAACAACAGCGGCAAGGATAAGGTAACACGTACTGTTCGTGTGCATTTTAGTATCTCTACATATGCTGATTATGTTGATTGTGATGTGGTACCTATGCAAGCATGTTCCTTATTACTTGGTAGACCATGGCAATTTGATAAAAATTCTGTACACCATGGTAGAAACAATCAGTATACTCTTGTTCATAACGATAAAAATATTACTTTGCTTCCTATGACTCCTGATTCCATTTTGAAAGATGATATTAATAGAGCTAATAAAGCAAAACAGGAGACAAATAAGAGTGAAAATCAGATTGTGGCAAAAGAATTTGAGCACCAAATGAAGCTTAATAATAAACCATCTACTGTTGTTTCTGAAATTAAATTGAAAAGTGCATGTTTACTTGCCACCAAATCTGATATTGATGAGCTAGATTTTAGCAAATCTGTTTGCTATGCTTTTGTGTGCAAAGAGGCATTATTTTCATTCGAGGACGTGCCTTCCTCTTTGCCCCCTGCTGTCACTAACATTTTGCAGGAGTTCGCTGACGTCTTTCCACAAGACGTGCCACCGGGATTACCACCTATTCGAGGGATTGAGCATCAAATTGACTTAATTCCCGGTGCTTCGCTACCCAACCGTGCACCATACCATACCAATCCAGAGGAGACGAAGGAGATTATGCGTCAAGTACAAGAACTGCTTGACAAAGGTTATATACGCGAATCCCTTAGTCCTTGTGTTGTTCCTATCATTTTTGTGCCGAAAAAGGATGGTACGTCGCGTATGTGCGTTGATTGCAGAGGCATTAATAATATTACTATTCGTTATCGTCATCCTATTCCTAGGCTAGATGATATGTTTGATGAATTGAGTGGCTCTACAATATTCTCCAAAGTTGATTTCCGTAGTGGATACCATCAAATTCGTATGAAGTTGGGTGATGAATGGAAAATAGCATTTAAAACTAAGTTTGGATTATATGAGTGGTTTGTCATGCCTTTTGGGTTAACTAATGCACCTAGTACTTTCATGAGGTTAATGAACGAAGTTTTATGTGCTTTCATTGGACGATTTGTGGTAGTTTACTTTGATGACATATTGATTTATAGCAAATCTTTGGAGGAACATTTGGAACATTTACGTGCTTTTTTTATTGCTCTATGTGATGCACGTTTGTTTGGAAACCTTGGAAAGTGCACCTTTTGCACCGACCGAGTATCTTTTCTTGGCTATGTTGTTACTCCACAGGGAATTGAAGTTGATAAAGCCAAGATTGAAGCTATTGAGAGTTGGCCGCAGCCCAAAACGGTCACACAAGTGAGGAGTTTCCTTGGCCTCGCTGGTTTCTATAGGCGTTTTGTGAGAGATTTCAGCACCATTGCTGCACCTCTCAACGAGCTTACAAAGAAGGATGTGCCTTTTGTTTGGGGTACCACACAGGAAGAAGCCTTCACGGTATTGAAAGATAAGTTGACACATGCTCCTTTACTCCAACTTCCTAATTTCAATAAGACTTTTGAGCTTGAATGTGATGCTAGTGGAATTGGATTAGGAGGTGTGTTATTTCAAGATGGAAAACCTGTTGCATACTTTTCTGAAAAATTGAGTGGGCCTAGTCTGAACTATTCTACTTATGATAAAGAATTATATGCTCTTGTTCGGACCTTAGAAACATGGCAACATTATTTATGGCCCAAGGAATTTGTTATACATTCTGAACATGAATCTTTGAAACACATTAAAAGTCAAGCAAAACTGAACCGTAGACATGCTAAATGGGTTGAATTCATTGAGACTTTCCCTAATGTCATTAAACACAAGAAGAGTAAAGAAAATGTTATTGCTGATGCCTTGTCTCGTCGTTATACTATGCTTTCATAACTTGACTTTAAAATATTTGGTTTGGAGACCATCAAAGATCAATATGTTCATGATGCTGAATTTAAAGATGTATTGCAGAATTGTAAGGAAGGGAGAACTTGGAACAAGTTCGTTCTTAACGATGGATTTGTGTTTCGTGCTAACAAGCTATGCATTCCAGCTAGCTCCGTTCGTCTTTTGTTGTTGCAGGAGGCGCATGGAGGAGGATTAATGGGATACTTTGGCGTCAAGAAGACGGAGGATATACTTGCTACACATTTCTTTTGGCCAAAGATGAGACGGGATGTTGAGCGTTTTGTTGCTCGCTGCACTACATGTCAAAGAGCTAAGTCACGACTCAATCCTCATGGTTTATATATGCCTTTGCCTGTACCTAGTGTTCCTTGGGAGGATATATCTATGGACTTTGTTTTAGGTTTACCTCGAACAAAGAAGGGGAGGGATAGCATATTTGTTGTCGTGGATAGGTTCTCGAAAATGGCACACTTTATACCATGTCATAAAAGCGATGATGCTGTTAATGTTGCTGATTTGTTCTTTCGTGAAATTATTCGCTTACATGGTGTGCCAAATACTATTGTTTCAGATCGTGATACTAAATTTCTTAGCCACTTTTGGAGATGTTTATGGGCTAAGTTGGGGACTAAGCTGCTTTTTAGTACTACTTGTCACCCCCAAACTGATGGACAAACTGAAGTAGTCAATAGAACATTGTCTACTATGCTTAGGGCTGTTTTGAAGAATAACAAGAAAATGTGGGAAGAATGCTTGCCTCATATTGAATTTGCTTATAATCGTTCATTGCATTCTACTACTAAGATGTGCCCTTTTGAAATTGTGTATGGTTTCCTACCTCGTGCACCTATTGATTTGTTGCCTCTTCCATCTTCAGAGAAGGTTAATTTTGATGCTAAAGAACGTTCTGAATTGATTTTAAAAATGCATGAGTTAACTAAGGAAAACATTGAGCGTATGAATGCTAAATATAAACTTGCTGGAGATAAGGGTAGAAAACATGTTGTGTTTGCGCCTGGAGATCTTGTTTGGTTACATTTGCGTAAAGATAGATTTTCCTAATCTGCGCAAATCAAAGCTAATGCCACGTGCTGATGGTCCTTTTAAGGTGTTAGAGAAAATAAATGATAATGCATATAAACTTGAGCTACCTGTAGATTTTGGGGTTAGTCCCACTTTTAACATTGCAGATTTGAAGCCTTATCTGGGTGAGGAAGATGCGCTTCCGTCGAGGACGACTTCATTTCAAGAAGGGGAGGATGATGAGGACATCAATACCATTGTTACACCCACAGCCCCTACTGTTACATATACTGGACCAATTACTAGAGCTCGCGCACGCCAATTAAATTACCAGGTACTTTCGTTTCTTGGTAATGATTCTAATGTTCATGAGATTATGATGCTGCCTAAATTGGATACATTTGTTTTGCTTACAAATGAAGGGCCTAGCTTGGAGAAGGATGAACATTGGAGCAAGAACACGCATGGAGTTGATGGCTTGTGCAAGGGGATCAAGAACGGAGTTACAAGTGATGATTTCAGGACTTTGAAGCCGCCATAAGGAGTGCATGAAGCCTTGGACGAAATATACAAGATGCCACTTCATAATATTCGTCCATAGGCTATTCTAGGTGCTGCGTCACCTTATTAATGGGCCAGGCCCATGTAATTTCGAAATACTTAAGTATAGGCTATTTTTAGAGTCCGTATGTGTGGGGAAACAAGAGTTAGGGTTGGTTTCGGACCCCACCCTCAAGGGCCATGAAATTTCCCCCTCTTCCTCCATATATACAGCCCTTAGGGCATAGTTTAGACTTTGGGTTTTGTTTAGATTAAATGTTCACCATAGCTGCAACTTCGTGTACTTCGTTTGTGTCCAACGACCAAACCAAGACGTCACAGAACCCCACCTTGATCAATAAAGCTTTCATCTTATATTCGCAATATCCCGATTGCAATCTCAGTTTCTTGCTTGTTCTTCGTTTGCTCGCAGGAAACAGACCCTCGTGGTCAGGTTGATCGTGCTCCGGCGTGGTCAATAACCCTCGGAAGTTGGTTTAGCGATTGCTAAGGCGCGACGTCTCGCACGTTCGTAGTCGGATCGTCAAGGTCGACTCCCACAGAAAACGATAGCCACCATCTCATCGAAACATCGGGACACCTTAGCCTCTATCATATTTGCTTAGAAGAACGGTAGCATAAATAAGATGATCCCTCACAATAATTTCAAGAAAGTGTTGCCCCTAACTGTGCATCGTTGCTAAGGTCTGTTGTTCCGAAGCACCACATGATGATCGTGTGTGATAGGTTCTAACGTTCGCATACAATGGGTGTAAGCCAGATTTACACACGCAATACACTTAGGTTGACTTGACGAGCCTAGCATGTACAGACATGGCCTCGGAACACGGAAGACCGAAAGGTCGAACATGAGTCATATGGAAGATACGATCAACATGGAGATGTTCACCGATGATGACTAGTCCGTCTCACGTGATGATCGGATACGGTCTAGTTGAGTCGGATCATGTATCACTTAGATGACTAGAGGGATGTCTAATCTGAGTGGGAGTTCATTAAAATTTTTTGATTAGATGAACTTAGTCTAAAAACCTTTGCAAAATGTCTTGTAGATCAAATGGCCAACGCTCATGTCAACCTCAACTTCAACGCGTTCCTAGAGAAAACCAAGCGGAAAGATGATGGCAGCAACTATATAGACTGGGTCCGGAACCTGAGGATCATCCTCATAGCTTCCAGGAAAGCATATGTCCTAGAAGCACCGCTAGGTGAAGCACCCATCCCAGAGAACCAAGACGTTATGAACGCTTGGCAGTCACGTGCTGATGATTACTCCATCGTTCAGTGCGGCATGCTTTACAGCTTAGAACCGGGGCTCCAAAAGCGTTTTGAGCAACACGGAGCATATGAGATGTTCGAAGAGCTGAAAATGGTTTTCCAAGCTCATGCCCGGGTCGAGAGATATGAAGTCTCCGACAAGTTCTACAGTTGTAAGATGGAGGAAAATAGTTCTGTCAGTGAGCACATACTCAAAATGTCTGGGTTGCACAACCGCTTGTCCCAGCTGGACATTAACCTCCCGGACGAGGCGGTCATTGACAGAATCCTTCAGTCGCTCCCACCTAGCTACAAGAGCTTTTTGATGAACTACAATATGCAGGGGATGGTGAAAACTATTCCTGAAGTATTTTCAATGCTGAAATCAGTGGAGGTGGAAATCAAAAAGGAACATCAAGTGTTGATGGTCAATAAAACCACTAGTTTCAAGAAAGGCAAGGGTAAGAAGAACTTCAAGAAGGACGGCAAGGGAGTTGCCGTGGCCGGTAAATCAGTTGCCGGGAAGAAGCCAAAGAATGGACCCAAACCTGAGACTGAGTGCTTTTATTGCAAGGGAAAGGGACACTGGAAACGGAACTGCCCCAAATACTTAGCGGACAAGAAGGCTGGCAACACTAAAGGTATATGTGATATACATGTAATTGATGTGTACCTTACCAGTACTCGTAGTATCTCCTGGGTATTTGATACCGGTGCGGTTGCTCATATTTGTAACTCAAAACAGGAGCTGCGGAATAAGCGGAGACTGGCGAAGGACGAGGTGACGATGTGCGTTGGGAATGGTTCCAAGGTCGATGTGATCGCCGTCGGCACGCTACCTCTACATTTACCTACGGGATTAGTTTAAAACCTCAATAATTGTTATTTAGTGCCAACTTTGAGCATGAACATTGTATCTGGATCTCGTTTAATACGAGATGGCTACTCATTTAAATCCAAGAATAATGGTTGTTCTATTTATATGATAGATATGTTTTATGGTCATGCCCTGCTGGTCAATGGTTTATTCTTAATGAATCTCGAACGTGATGTTACACATATTCATAGTGTGAATACCAAAAGATGTAAGATTGATAATGATACTCCCACATATCTGTGGCACTGCCGCCTTGGTCACATCAGCGTCAAACGCATGAAGAAGCTCCGTACAGATGGACTTTTGGAGTCTCTTGATTTCGAATCATTTGACACGTGCGAACCATGCCTCACGGGTAAAATGACCAAGACTCAGTTCTCCGGAACAATGGAGCGAGCAACCAACTTGTTGGAAATTATACATACTGATGTGTGCGTTCTAATGAGCGTTGAGGCTCGCGGTGGCTATCGTTATGTTCTCACTCGCACTGATGACTTAAGTAGATATGGGTATGTCTATTTAATGAAACACAAGTCTGAGACCTTTGAAAAGTTCAAGGAATTTCAGAATGAGGTAGAGAATCAACGCGACCGAAAGATAAAATTCTTACGATCAGATCATGGGGGAGAATATTTAAGTCACGAATTTGGTACGCACTTAAGGAAATGTGGAATCGATTCACAACTTACGCTGCCTGGAACACCTCAGCATAACGGTGTGTCCGAACATCGTAATCGCACTCTATTGGATATGGTGCGATCTATGATGTCACTCAATGATTTACCGCTATCATTTTGGGGATACGCTCTAGAGACAGCTACATTCACTTTAAATAGGGAACCGTCTAAATCTGTTGAGACGATACCGTATGAATTATGGTTTGGGAAGAAACCTAAGCTGTCGTTTCTAAAAGTTTGGGGATGCGATGCTTATGTCAAGAAACTTCAACCTGAAAAGCTCGAACCCAAGTCGGAAAAATGCGTATTCATAGGATACCCTAAGGAAACCATTGGGTATACCTTCTACCTCAGATCCGAAGGCAAGATCTTTGTTGCCAAGAACGGGTCCTTTCTGGAGAAAGAGTTTCTCTCGAGAGAAGTAAGTGGGAGGAAAGTAGAACTCGATGAAGTACTGCCTCTTGAACCGGAAAGTAACGAAGCTCAGGAAGATGTTCATGTGGTGCCTGCACCGACTAGAGAGGGAGTTAATGATAATGATCAAGGTACTTCGGATCAAGTTGCTACTGAATTTCGAAGGTCCACAAGGACACGTTCCACACCAGAATGGTATGGCAACCCTGTCCTGGAAATCATATTGTTAGACAACGGTGAACCTTCGAACTATGAAGAAGCAATGGCGGGCCCAGATTCCAACAAATGGCTTGAAGCCATGCAATCCGAGATAGGATCCATGTATGAAAACAAAGTATGGACTTTGACAGACTTGCCCGATGATCGGCGAGCGATAGAGAATAAATGGATCTTTAAGAAGAAGACAGATGCGGATGGTAATGTTACCATCTATAAGGATCGACTTGTCGCTAAGGGTTATCGACAAGTTCAAGGGGTTGACTACAATGAGACCTTCTCACCCGTAGCGAAGATGAAGTCCGTACGAATCATGTTAGCAATTGCCGCATACTATGATTATGAGATATGGCAAATGGACGTCAAAACGGCATTCCTTAACGGCTTTCTTAAGGAAGAATTGTATATGATGCAGCCGGAAGGTTTTGTCGATCCTAAGAATGCTAACAAGGTATGCAAGCTCCAGCGCTCCATCTATGGGCTGGTGCAAGCATCTCGGAGTTGGAACATTCGCTTTAATGAAATGATCAAAGCGTTTGGGTTTATGCAGACTTATGGAGAAGCCTGCGTTTACAAGAAAGTGAGTGGGAGCTCTGTAGCATTTGTCATATTATATGTGGATGATATACTTTTGATGGAAAATGATATAGAACTTTTGGACAGTATTAAGGCCTACTTGAATAAGTGTTTTTCGATGAAGGACCTTGGAGAAGCTGCTTACATATTAGGCATCAAGATCTATAGAGATAGATCGAGACGCCTCATAGGTCTTTCACAAAGCACATACCTTGATAAGATATTGAAGAAGTTCAATATGGATTAGTCCAAGAAGGGGTTCTTTCCTGTGTTGCAAGGTGTGAAATTGAGTTCAGCTCAATGTCCGACCACGGCAGAAGATAGAGAAAAGATGAGTGTCGTCCCCTATGCCTCAGCCATAGGGTCTATCATGTATGCCATGGTATGTACCCGACCTGATGTAAACCTTGCCGTGAGTTTGGTAGGAAGGTACCAAAGTAATCCCGGCATGGAACACTGGACAGCGGTCAAGAACATCCTGAAGTACCTGAAAAGGACTAAGGATATGGTTCTCGTATATGGAGGTGACGAGGAGCTAGTCGTAAAGGGTTACGTCGACGCTAGCTTCGACACAGATCTAGATGACTCTAAGTTACAAACCGGATACGTGTATATTTTGAATGGTGGGGCAGTAAGCTGGTGCAGTTGCAAGCAAAGCGTCATGGCGGGATCTACATGTGAAGCGGAGTACATGGCAGCCTCGGAGGCAGCGCATGAAGCAATCTGGATGAAGGACTTCATCACCGACCTAGGAGTCATACCCAATGCGTCGGGGCCAATCACTCTCTTCTGTTACAACACTGGAGCTATTGCCCTTGCCAAGGAGCCCAGGTTTCACAAGAAGACCAGGCACAACAAGCGTCGCTTCAACTCCATTCATGAAAATGTTCAAGATGGAGACATAGATATTTGCAAAGTACATACGGATCTGAATGTCATAGATCCATTGACTAAACCTCTTCCGCGAGCAAAACATGATCAACACCAGAACTCTATGGGGTTTTTGATTCATCACAATGTAACTAGATTATTGACTCTAGTGCAAGTGGGAGACTATTGGAAATATGCCCTAGAGGCAATAATAAAATGATTATTATTATATTTCCTTGTTCATGATAATTGTCTATTATTCATGCTATAATTGTGTTATCTGGAAATCATAATACATGTGTGAATACATAGACCATAACATGTCCCTAGTGAGCCTCTAGTTAACTAGCTCGTTGATCAATAGATAGTCATGGTTTCCTGACTACGGACATTGGATGTCATTGATAACGGGATCACATCATTATGAGAATGATGTGATGGACAAGACCCAATCCAAAGCATACCACAAGATCGTGTAGTTCGTTTGCTAGAGCTTTTCCAATGTCAAGTATCATTTCGTTAGACCATGAGATCGTGTAACTCCCGGATGCCGTAGGAGTGCTTTGGGTGTACCAAACATCACAACGTAACTGGGTGACTATAAAGGTATACTACAGGTATCCCCGAAAGTATCTATTGGATTGACACGGATCGAGACTGGGATTTGTCACTCCGTATGACGGAGAGGTATCTCTAGGCCCACTCGGTAATGCATTATCATACTGAGCTCAATGTGACCAAGTGTTTGGTCACATGATCATGCATTATGGTACGAGTAAAGTGACTTGCCGGGAACGAGATTGAACGAGGTATTGGGATACCGACGATCGAATCTCGGGCAAGTAACGTACCGATTAACAAAGGGAATTGTATACAGGATTACTTGAATCCTCGACATCATGGTTCATCCGATGAGATCATCGAGGAGCATGTGGGAGCCAACATGGGTATCCAGAACCCGCTGTTGGTTATTGACCGGAGAGTCGTCTCGGTCATGTCTGCCTGTCTCCCGAACCCGTAGGGTCTACACACTTAAGGTTCGGTGACGCTAGGGTTGTAGAGATATTAGTATGCAGTAACCCGAAAGTTGTTCGGATTCCCGGATGAGATCTTGGACGTCACGAGGAGTTCCGGAATGGTACGGAGGTGAAGATTTATATATAGGAAGTCCAGTTTCAGCCATCGGGAAGGCTTCGGGGGTAATCGGTATTGTACCGGGACCACTAGAAGGGTCCCGGGGGTCCACCGGGTGGGGCCACCTATCCCGGAGGGCCCCATGGGCTGAAGTGGGAGGGGAACCAGCCCTTGGTGGGCTGGTGCACCCCCATGGGCCTCCCCCTGCGCCTAGGGTTGGAAACCCTAGGGGTGGGGGGCTCCCCACCTGGCTTGGGGGGCAAGTCCCCCCTTGGCCGTCGGCCCCCCCTTGGAGATGGGATCTCCTAGGGCCGGCGCCCCCCCTAGGTGCCCTATATATAGTGGGGGGAGGGAGGGCAGCCGCACCCAAGTCCCTGGCGCCTCCCTCTCCCCTCGTAACACATCTCCCTCTCGTTGGAGCTTGGCGAAGCCCTGCCAAGATCACCGCTGCTTCCACCACCACGCCGTCGTGCTGCTGGATCTGCATCAACCTCTCCTTCCCCTTGCTGGATCAAGAAGGAGGAGACGTCTTCCCCAACCGTACGTGTGTTGAACACGGAGGTGCCGTCTGTTCGGCGCTTGGTCATCGGTGATTTGGATCACGACGAGTACGACTCCATCAACCCCGTTCTCTTGAACGCTTCCGCTCGCGATCTAGACGGGTATGTAGATGCACTCTCCTCTCCCTCGTTGCTAGATGACTCCATAGATTGATCTTGGTGATGCGTAGAAAATTTTAAAATTCTGCTACGTTCCCCAACAGTCGACCGGGCCGAAACATTCGCCTCTATCGGGCCTGCATTTTAGCGGACCACAATTGGGCCGGCCTACAACTTTCTTTGGCCTGAAAGGCCATTGGGGCCTTGACACTTTGCACTAGGCGCACAACTTACATGGTCCTATATTCAGCCCAAAGTTTAGTTGGGCCTTTAGTGGACCCAGCGCTTAGTTGGGCGTTTCAAGCTTCTGGCCATTAACAGGCTGAATATTCTGTCGGCCTGTTACGGCCCAAAAGAAACCATGGGCCTTTAGCAGGCCGAAATGCATGTTCGGCCTCAATTTTCACTAGTCGTCGACGGGCCTTCAGCAGGCTGAAATGTAGAACATTCCATTATTAACCTAGTTATATGACGGGCCATTACCAAGCCGAAACATATCTCGGGCCTTAGTTGGCCCACTGATATCATGGGTGTCGCGGGAAACCACGGCTACCTATGGGACCAGGAGGCCCCTTGTTGGTTCGGCAGGGGGGCGTCACATTGCACAAAGAGCAAACGAGCGTGGGGCAGCACGACAGAGATCAAGCAGGCAATTTTACCCAGGTTCGGGCCGCCGTGAGGCATAAAACCCTACTCCTGCTTTAGTGGGTTGATGGTGGAAAAGTGGTGGTGGAGCGTAGTACACTTGCCCGGCAGGGGTTGCCTCAGGGCAGCAGTGGCTACGCGCGTATGGGGGTGTGAGTTATCCAATCTTCTAACCCATTTTATGGTTGCCATGTGCCTCCTTTTATAGATCAAGGGGTTACCACAGTGGTAATGTGGTCATTTTGCACTGATAAGATAGCAAACAGTGCTATCATACCTAACTCTGCGGGCTGACAGGGCGTATTAAATGCACCGCTCAACGTCACATCGTTGGTTGCCTGGCAGGGCTTGTCGGGCCATCTTGCCAGCTCCACGCCTGCTTGCTCGACACGTCGTAGGACGGGTGTCATCTTTGGGTTTTTCCTGTAGGGAGAGGCTGCCATGTGCCAAATGGCTGCCACTTAGTCACTCTGCGGCTTGACACCGCACTGATTGACGATGTGGGTCGTGGCAGAGTGGTTGGTGAGGTGGGTTCGCCTCCGTGAGTCCCGGCAGGCCCTGCCAGGACGTCTTGGACATTTCCTTCTGGGGGTGGCCTCGCCCTTTGCTGGGCTCACCTACCCGGCAAAGGAGGCCTTTCTCTCGATGGTCTCTTGCTTCTCTGGCTCGATCCTGGTCCTTCTGATCTGTATGTTGATCCTTCGAATCTCTTGGTCCCCTCTTCTCTGACTTGGGCTGGTGTTTCAATCTTGTTCCTGTGCCTATGCACAGTCTGGGCAACAGACCCAGGGTTTGTTGCACCAGCAGAAGCGCCCAGGCCTGCCCCGAACGCATTGCCGAGCGTTGTCGGGGTAGGGCCTTATAAGTGCACAGGCGGGGTTGCTGAAGAGGCTGGTCTCTTGAGGTCTTCTTTGTTTCTTCATTGGTCCTGATTGCGGGCCGGTTTCTCGTTTCTCCGCACATCATGCGCAATGTTGTGGAATAACTTTGATCGTGGCATGTGGATTCTGCTCACCCCACGGTCATGGGGCAGAAACTGCCATCCCACTTGCCTCCCGTTTCGCACGGACCTACCATTTGTCCTGTATGCATTGGGCATGGTAGGTGGTGGATGCGGAGGGCACGGGGAGGAGTGCCATGGCTGAAAACCGAGTTCTGATGGTTGGAGCAGAGGGTCGGCCTTGATTCTCAGAGCCACAGAGGGTGCAGAGAGGCCGCATTGGAGGAGTGGGGCGGCCATTTCCTGCATGAGGAGCCAGCCCCTACCTCGTCCCTCTATAAAAAGTGACAGGGGCGGTGCCTCTCTGGACACAATTCTTCTTCTCCTCCTCAACCCTTCTCTCCTAGCCATGGTGAGAGGGCGAGGGCGTGGCGTGTCCTAGCGGCGGCGACGAGGGTTTCTACTCGACAGCGCATCCTCCTCCTTCGGATCCTGTGGTGGCGGGACCCGTTGCGATGGGAGGAGGAAGGGGGCGAGGTCCAGGTCGCCGCGGTGCTCGAGGAGGAGGAGGGCGGGGCGACGCCTTGGCGGCACCCCCACCGGCAGCTCCTCCACCGATGGATGGCCATGTCGGGGACTACCCTCTGGAGTTCATCATCAGGCTGTACAAGCCCCTGTGCGGTCATCTTCGCCTCCCAACTCCCTTTGTGCGGGAGATGGAGCTCGGACAACCATGCACTCCGAGGTTGCACATGAGGGGCTGTGGGAACAACAGTATGTGGGTTGATGTCGACTTCCCTGCCCCTCACGTCATGTACCTCCACGATGGCTGGAAGACCTTCGCTAGCGGCCATGGCTTCTCGGAGGGGCAAATTCTCCAGCTCAAATTAATGGATAGTGGCCTGCTCTCCGTCAAGATCTTTGGGCGGCCAGGAGGTCGCTTAGGCTGCTGCGCGGAGAGCTCTACCGACAACGAAAGATCCTCCTCGAGTGAAAGCGAGGAGGAGGACAGTGACGGCGATGATGACGGCACCAGGCAGGAGAGCGATGACTCTGACTCCGGCTGATCGCCGCCCGCACCATCTTCAACAGCTGGAAGCACCATCATCTGCATCTGCATCTTCTTCCCGGCAGTGTGATTTGCCGGAGAGTTGGATGCGGAGGTGGGGATGGTGCTCCTGGGCTCCTCCAGTAGTCCTCCAGCTGGACCCTGGTAGGCTTCCTCTCGGACTTCAGCTTCGTTAGCCCTGCCGAGACGTGCTGGCCCTGGTGGCGGTGGACGACGGGGTCACCTCCGTCGTGCTCTCCATCGAGGTGTTCCCCAGTGCTCCCGTTCCCGTCGGGCTACCTCTCCTGGAGCCCGAGGGGGGCGGGCCGGGCTCCTGCCCAGGTGCTCCTTTTGCCCTCCACTCCTTTGACCGCCGTGCCTAGGAGAGGGGCGAGACACTACTAGGGGAAACCTTATACACAGAATCTTACCAACAGCGCGGTTTAAAATAAGGCACTGCTGCTTCTTAGCAGTAGCGCACATAGAAAAAACCGCGCTGCTACTACCCACGTAGTAGTAGCGCGTTAGAAAAACCAGCGCTACTACTACAAATGGTACACCGTTGCCGCCAGAGTAGGTTTAGTAGTAGCACCGGTTCTCTAGAAGCGCTACTGCTATTTGAACTTAGAAGCAACGCTTTTCATCCACCCTTGCTGCTGCTACGTTTAGTCCACTCATTTGCAACCAATTTAGTCCCACCTCGCTCCATGAATAGGGTGTTTACCAACTTAAATACGTTACTTCTCAAACCATCACAACCACTTCGTCTTCATTGAACACTATGTGTAGGATCTGTGGCCGCAATAGGAATCTTCACCAGTTCTTAAACCGGGGAAGATTCCTATTGACCATTTAGATTCTACACAAAAAGATCACTAATGACCAATGTATTTTTTTTATTTTTTGTATGCTTAGCCTTAGAAGTAGCACATTTTCCCACAGGGCGCTACTGCTAGTCCTACAGCAGTAACGCTTTTCTGGTAAAAGGCGCTACTGCTATGGCGTTTAGCGGTAGCGCTTTATCCCAAAGCGCGCTGCTGCTAAGCCCATCCTATCTTCTCCAACCGGCCGCCACTCACTCTCCTCTCTCCACTCAGTGTCACTCTCCCATGCGTTTCGCCACCGCTGATGTTCGGCCCTCCCCCGCCACCGCATTGCCGTCGCCCCCAAGGTATCCTCTCTCTCCTCCTCCTCCCTCCGGTTTCCCTCCGGCGCCCCTCCTCCCTCCTCCCACCACCTCGTCCTCCTCCCTCACTCCTCCCTCCGGCGGCCCTCCTCCCACCACTTCCTCCTTCCTCCCTCCTCCTCACACCTCCTCCCCCTCCTCTCTCCCTCTTTCTCCCTCCTCCTCCCACCTCCTCCCCCTCCAATCACTGCCTCGCCTCCATACGCCACCCCTCCTCCCTCCTTTCCTCCCCTCCATCTACTGCCATCTCAGCCTCCTCCCTCTCTCATCCCTCCCTACCTCCTGCCTCCCTCCCTTCCTCCCTCCTTGATAGAGGCTAAGCTGTCCCGATGTTTCGATGAGATGGTGGCTATCGTTTTCTGTGGGAGTCGACCTTGACGATCCGACTACGAACGTGCGAGACGTCGCGCCTTAGCAATCGCTAAACCAACTTCCGAGGGTTATTGACCACGCCGGAGCACGATCAACCTGACCACGAGGGTCTGTTTCCTGCGAGCAAACAAAGAACAAGCAAGAAACTGAGATTGCAATCGGGATATTGCGAATATAAGATGGAAGCTTTATTGATCAAGGTGGGGTTCTGTGACGTCTTGGTCTGGTCGTTGGACACAAACGAAGTACGCGAAGTTGCAGCTATGGAGAACTTTTAATCTAAACAAAACCCAAAGTCTAAACGACGCCCTAAGGGCTGTATATATGGAGGAAGAGGGGGGAATTTCGTGGCCCTTGAGGGTGGGGTCCGAAACCAACCCTAACTCTTATTTCCCCACACATACGGACTCTAAAAATAGCCTATACTTAAGTATTTCGAAATTACATGGGCCTGGCCCATTAATAAGGTGACGCAGCACCTAGAATAGCCTATGGACGAATATAATGAAGTGGCATCTTGTATATTTCGTCCAAGGCTTCATGCATTCCTTATGGCGGCTTCAAAGTCCTGAAATCATCACTTGTAACTCCGTTCTTGATCCCCTTGCGCATGCCATCAACTCCATGCGTGTTCTTGCTCCAATGTTCATCCTTCTCCAAGCTAGGCCCTTCATTTGTAAGCAAAACAAATGTATCCAATTTAGGCAGCATCATAATCTCATGAACATTAGAATCATTACCAAGAAACGAAAGTACCTGGTAATTTAATTGGCGTGCGCGGGCTCTAGTAATTGGTCCAGTATATGTAACAGTAGGGGTTGTGGGTGTAACAATGGTATTGATGTCCTCATCATCCTCCCCTTCTTGAAATGAAGTCGTCCTCGACGGAAGCGCATCTTCCTCACCCAAATAAGGCTTCAAATCTGCAATGTTAAAAGTGGGACTAACCCCAAAATCTACAGGTAGCTCAACTTTATATGCATTATCATTTATTTTCTCTAACACCTTAAAAGGACCATCAGCACGTGGCATTAGCTTTGATTTGCGCAGATTAGGAAATCTATCTTTACGCAAATGTAACCAAACAAGATCTCCAGGCGCAAACACAACATGTTTTCTACCCTTATCTCCAGCAAGTTTATATTTAGCATTCATACGCTCAATGTTTTCCTTAGTTAACTCATGCATTTTTAAAATCAATTCAGAGCGTTCTTTAGCATCAAAATTAACCTTCTCTGAAGATGGAAGAGGCAACAAATCAATAGGTGCACGAGGTAGGAAACCATACACAATTTCAAAGGGGCACATCTTAGTAGTAGAATGCAACGAGCGATTATAAGCAAATTCAATATGAGGCAAGCATTCTTCCCACATTTTCTTGTTATTCTTCAAAACAGCCCTAAGCATAGTAGACAATGTTCTATTGACTACTTCAGTTTGTCCATCAGTTTGGGGGTGACAAGTAGTACTAAAAAGCAGCTTAGTCCCCAACTTAGCCCATAAACATCTCCAAAAGTGGCTAAGAAATTTAGTATCACGATCTGAAACAATAGTATTTGGCACACCATGCAAGCAAATAATTTCACGAAAGAACAAATCAGCAACATTAACAGCATCATCGCTTTTATGACATGGTATAAAGTGTGCCATTTTCGAGAACCTATCCACGACAACAAATATGCTATCCCTCCCCTTCTTTGTTCGAGGTAAACCTAAAACAAAGCCCATAGATATATCCTCCCAAGGAACACTAGGTATTGGCAAAGGCATATATAAACCATGAGGATTGAGTCGTGACTTAGCTCTTTGACATGTAGTGCAGCGAGCAACAAAACGCTCAACATCCCGTCTCATCTTTGGCCAAAAGAAATGTGTAGCAAGTATATCTTCTATCTTCTTGACGCCAAAGTGTCCCATTAATCCTCCTCCATGCGCCTCCTGCAACAACAAAAGATGAACGGAGCTAGCTGGAATGCATAGCTTGTTAGCACGAAACACAAATCCATCGTTAAGAACGAACTTGTTCCAAGTTCTCCCTTCCTTACAATTCTGCAATACATCTTTAAATTCAGCATCATGAACATATTGATCTTTGATGGTCTCCAAACCAAATATTTTAAAGTCAAGTTGTGAAAGCATAGTATAACGACGAGACAAGGCATCAGCAATAACATTTTCTTTACCCTTCTTGTGTTTAATGACATAAGGGAAAGTCTCAATGAATTCAACCCATTTAGCATGTCTACGGTTCAGTTTTGCTTGACTTTTAATGTGTTTCAAAGATTCATGATCAGAATGTATAACAAATTCCTTGGGCCATAAATAATGTTGCCATGTTTCTAAGGTCCGAACAAGAGCATATAATTCTTTATCATAAGTAGAATAGTTCAGACTAGGCCCACTCAATTTTTCAGAAAAGTATGCAACAGGTTTTCCATCTTGTAATAACACACCTCCTAATCCAATTCCACTAGCATCACATTCAAGCTCAAAAGTCTTATTGAAATTAGGAAGTTGGAGTAAAGGAGCATGTGTCAACTTATCTTTCAAAACCGTGAAGGCTTCTTCCTGTGCGGTACCCCAAACAAAAGGCACATCCTTCTTTGTAAGCCCGTTGAGAGGTGCAGCAATGGTGCTGAAATCTCTCACAAAACGCCTATAGAAACCAGCGAGGCCAAGGAAACTCCTCACTTGTGTGACCGTTTTGGGCTGCGGCCAACTCTCAATAGCTTCAGTCTTGGCTTTATCAACTTCAATTCCCTGTGGAGTAACAACATAGCCAACAAAAGATACTCGGTCGGTGCAAAAGGTGCACTTTCCAAGGTTTCCAAACAAACGTGCATCACGTAGAGCAATAAAAACAGCACGTAAATGTTCCAAATGTTCCTCCAAAGATTTGCTATAAATCAATATGTCATCAAAGTAAACTACCACAAATCGTCCAATGAAAGCACGTAAAACTTCGTTCATTAACCTCATGAAAGTACTAGGTGCATTAGTTAACCCAAAAGGCATGACTAACCACTCATATAATCCAAACTTAGTTTTAAATGTTGTTTTCCATTCATCACCCAATTTCATACGAATTTGATGGTATCCACTACGCAAATCAACTTTGGAGAATATTGTAGAGCCACTCAATTCATCAAGCATATCATCTAGCCTAGGAATAGGATGACGATAACGAATAGTAATATTATTAATGCCTCTACAATCAACGCACATACGCGACGTACCATCCTTTTTCGGCACTAAAATGATAGGAACAGCACAAGGACTAAGGGATTCGCGTATATAACCTTTGTCGAGAAGTTCTTGTACTTGACGCATAATCTCCTTCGTCTCCTCTGGATTGGTACGGTATGGTGCACGGTTGGGTAGCGAAGTTGATGAGGACATCAATACCATTGTTACAACCACAGCCCCTACTGTTACATATACTGGACCAATTACTAGAGCTCGCGCACGCCAATTAAATTACCAGGTACTTTCGTTTCTTGGTAATGATTCTAATGTTCATGAGATTATGATGCTGCTTAAATTGGATACATTTGTTTTGCTTACAAATGAAGGGCCTAGCTTGGAGAAGGATGAACATTGGAGCAAGAACACGCATGGAGTTGATGGCATGCGCAAGGGGATCAAGAACGGAGTTACAAGTGATGATTTCAGGACTTTGAAGCAACCATAAGGAGTGCATGAAGCCTTGGACGAAATATACAAGATGCCACTTCATAATATTCGTCCATAGGCTATTCTAGGTGCTGCGTCACCTTATTAATGGGCCAGGTCCATGTAATTTCGAAATACTTAAGTATAGGCTATTTTTAGAGTCCGTATGTGTGGGGAAACAAGAGTTAGGGTTGGTTTCGGACCCCACCCTCAAGGGCCACGAAATTCCCCTCTCTTCCTCCATATATACAGCCCTTAGGGCGTCGTTTAGACTTTGGGTTTTGTTTAGATTAAAAGTTCGCCCTAGCTGCAACTTCTCGTACTTCGTTTGTGTCCAACGACCAGACCAAGACGTCACAGAACCCCACCTTGATCAATAAAGCTTTCATCTTATATTCGCAATATCCAGATTGCAATCTCAGTTTCTTGCTTGTTCTTCGTTTGCTCGCAGGAAACAGGCCCTCGTGGTCAGGTTGATCGTGCTCCGGCGTGGTCAATAACCCCTCGGAAGTTGGTTTAGCGATTGCTAAGGCGCGACGTCTCGCACGTTCGTAGTCGGATCGTCAAGGTCGACTCCCACAGAAAACGATAGCCTCATCGAAACATCGGGACACCCTCGCCTCTATCAAGTGGTATCAGATTTCCAGGTTGCTCGGTGAGATTTTTACAGTTTTTCGTAGATTAGATTGAGTCTGTTCTTCATACCTACAGTCCACGAAAAAGCCAGAAAAAAAATTAGGGTTAGTTCATCATATCCGAACCAATCTGAGCCTTTGCATAATCTTTTTAGGGTTTTTGCTTTGTTGAATTTGCGGTTGCATCGTCGTGTCAAGTTGCTGGTCTTAGAGTCTAGTCTTTTAGAGTTTCGAGTTCTGGTCATAAGTTGTCACGCCGCCGCCGCACCATCATCATCGCCCATCTACCACCATTGCTTATCCGCCACCGTTCTGAATCCGTATCCATATACCACCACCAATCCGTATCCATATACCACCACCAATCTGTATCCATATATCCACCACCAATCCGAGTTCTTCTCATATTAGGTTTGTGCTTGAGATCAATCTCAATTCCGATTCGTGTTTCCTTGCCTGCGTAGGTCTCGAAAAAAAAAGAGTCTGGAGACCCCCGGGCAGTTTTTAGGCCAAAATTTTCACGGGCAAAAATATTTTTTCCCTATCCTATTTTTAGGCTTTTCTGAGTCTTTTGAGCCACGTGCCATCATAGTGATTTTTTGTCGCACTTTTTCGTCGTCGCTGCCCTGATTTCCGAAAAAAAAGTGAAAAAAAAATTTCGTGCCCATCCTATCAGTTTGACGAGGGAAGAGTTTTGAGACACTCACCATTATATTAATTTTTCGCAAAAAAAAAGAGGAGCGCAAAAAAAAAGCGAAAAAAAAAGTTCCAGAGTGTGTTTTTCCCTTATTTACGTGCAGCGCCGTGATTTTGTTAGTGTTCTAGGCTCGCGTCTCTAGCACGGTCTAGCCTAGGACCAGCACAGTACCGTCGTTGAGCGTTTATTCAACTTTGCATCTCTGAATTGATTATTGCTGACCCTTTTTGCTACCATACTATAAGCCTTCCCAGCTCCACATACCTCTACGTCGTGCGTTTGTCTCTCCCTGGCAATCGCTCTATCCAAGCTTTTGAGAGTTTTGACTACAACGGTTGCCGATCACCGCCTGCTGCTGGGTAAGAACTGGTAAGAATTTGAGATTGGCTTGACGGATTTGTGACACCCGCCACCACCACCTCTTGTTAGTATTCTGTAGGATCATATTCTTGTGTGTTTTCTATTGTTTCTAACCATGGCAGGATCACAAGCTGACGAGACTGACTGGGAGAACATGACGAATCAGGAGTTGCATGATAAATTTCAGCAAATGATGAATGGACAGGTGCAGGATGTGCTATACAGATTTGAAGAGGCCATGGAGAAGATAGATGACATGGAGAAGACATTCGAAACAAATCTCGATAACAGGTTTAATGAATTGCTCGCGCGTCTTCCACCACCACCACCGGCTGCACCTAACGCACCTCTACAACAACAACAACGACGACTACCTACACATCGTGAAACAGCCCTCCGCCGAGCGAGCCGTCTCCCTCTTGCACCTGGCCAAACTGTTGGTGCTGCTGTTGCTACTTCTGTGGCTCCTGCTGCTGATGCGGAGGAGGATGATTTTGCTGGCGATTATGAGGATGAGGTTGATCAAAATCAGAACTACGTGCCACCACCAGCACAGCAACCATCAGGTCGTCCACATGCAAATAATGGCAATGGTAGGGCTCACCCTCAGGTACGAGATCATGACCATCTCCCTAAACTAAAATTGAATATTCCACCATTTGAGGGTAGATATGTTCCTGATATATATCTTACTTGGGAGTTAGAAACTGAACAACGATTTACATGTTTACAATATCCCGAGGAGAGACGTGTTCCTGCTGCTGTTTGTGCATTCACTAGTTTTGCATGTGTTTGGTGGTCTGAGCATTGTAGATTATATCCCATTCCTGCTACTTGGGCTGCTTTGAAAACTGCTATGCATACTCGTTGGGTTCCACCATATTATCAACGTGAATTACTTCAAAAATTGCAGCGCTTAAGACAGGGAAAAAATTCTGTAGAAGAATATTATCAGGAATTACAAACTGGCATGATTAGATGTGGTATTGTTGAGGAGAATGAAGGTATGCTTGCACGTTTTATGGGTGGATTAAATAGAGAGATTCAGACGATTCTAGAGTATAAGGAGTACTAATATCACTCGTTTATTCCATCTTGCTTGTAAAGCTGAACGTGAAGTGCAGGATCGACAGGCATTGGCGCGGACTAACTTTTCTGCAGGTCGACCTTCTTCATGGACACCACGTGCATCATCTACTTCCACACGTTCTGCTACACCGGCGCCTCCGTCGGCTGCCACCTCCAACCGTGATACAATCAAGCAGGCACAATCACCACTATCTGCCAAGAGCACACCTTCTGGGCCTGCAAAGAGCTCTTCTTCATCCATGGCATCAACAGGGCAAACACATGATATTATTTGTCGACGTTGCAAGGGTGGAGGTCATTATGCGAGAGAATGCCCATCTAAGCATGTGATGATTGTTACTGAGGATGGTGGGTATGAGTCCGCTAGTGACTATGATGAGGAGACTTTGGCTCTTATTACACGTGACGAACACGGTGGAGACGATTCTGATCATGAGACGCAATACATGGCTCCTGAAGATGCTGACAGGTATGAATGTTTAGTTGCTCAACGTGTTTTGAGTGTGCAGGTTACACAAGCTGAGAAAAATCAGAGGCATAATTCGTTCCATACAAAGGGAGTTGTGTAGGAACGTTCTATTCGCGTATCATAGATGGAGGGAGGTGCAACATCTTGGCTAGCATCGAGATGGTGGAGAAGCTATCTCTCACCACAAGACCACATCCACATCCTTACTACATCCAATGGTTCAACAACAGAGGCAAGGTTAAGGTAACACGTACTGTTCGTGTGCATTTTAGTATCTCTACATATGCTGATTATGTTGATTGTGATGTGGTACCTATGCAAGCATGTTCCTTATTACTTGGTAGACCATGGCAATTTGATAAAAATTCTATTCACCTTGGTAGAAACAATCAGTATACTCTTGTTCATAAGGATAAAAATATTACTTTGCTTCCTATGACTCCTGATTCCATTTTGGAAGATGATATTAATAGAGCTAATAAAGCAAAACAGGAGAAAACTAAGAGTGAAAATCAGATTGTGGCAAAAGAATTTGAGCAACAAATGCAGCCTAATAATAATAAACAATCTAGTGTTGCTTCTGAAATTAAATTGAAAAGTGCATGTTTACTTGCCACCAAATCTGATATTGATGATCTAGATTTTAGCAAATCTGTTTGCTATGCTTTTGTGTGCAAAGAGGCATTATTTTCATTCGAGGACGTGCCTTCCTCTTTGCCTCCTGCTGTCACTAACATTTTGCAGGAGTTCGCCGACGTCTTTCCACAAGACGTGCCACCGGGATTACCACCTATTCGCGGGATTGAGCATCAAATTGACTTAATTCCCGGTGCATCATTACCCAACCGTGCACCATACCGTACCAATCCAAAGGAGACGAAGGAGATTATGCGTCAAGTACAAGAACTGCTCGACAAAGGTTATATACGCGAATCCCTTAGTCCTTGTGCTGTTCCTATCATTTTAGTGCCGAAAAAGGATGATACGTCGCGTATGTGCGTTGATTGTAGAGGCATTAATAATATTACTATTCGTTATCGTCATCCTATTCCTAGGCTAGATGATATGCTTGATGAATTGAGTGGCTCTACAATATTCTCCAAAGTTGATTTGCGTAGTGGTTACCATCAAATTCGTATGAAATTGGGAGATGAATGGAAAACAACATTTAAAACTAAGTTTGGATTATATGAGTGGTTAGTCATGCCTTTTGGGTTAACTAATGCACCTAGTACTTTCATGAGGTTAATGAACGAAGTTTTACGTGCCTTCATTGGACGATTTGTGGTAGTTTACTTTGATGACATATTGATTTATAGCAAATCTTTGGAGGAACATTTGGAACATTTACGTGCTGTTTTTATTGCTCTACGTGATGCACGTTTGTTTGGTAACCTTGGAAAGTGCACCTTTTGCACCGACCGAGTATCTTTTCTTGGCTATGTTGTTACTCCACAGGGAATTGAAGTTGATAAAGCCAAGATTGAAGCTATTGAGAGTTGGCCGCAGCCCAAAACGGTCACACAAGTGAGGAGTTTCCTTGGCCTCGCTGGTTTCTATAGGCGTTTTGTGAGAGATTTCAGCACCATTGCTGCACCTCTCAACGAGCTTACAAAGAAGGATGTACCTTTTGTTTGGGGTACCGCACAGGAAGAAGCCTTCATGGTATTGAAAGATAAGTTGACACATGCTCCTTTACTCCAACTTCCTAATTTCAATAAGACTATTGAGCTTGAATGTGATGCTAGTGGAATTGGATTAGGAGGTGCGTTATTACAAGATGGAAAACCTGTTGCATACTTTTCTGAAAAATTGAGTGGGCCTAGTCTGAACTATTCTACTTATGATAAAGAATTATATGCTCTTGTTCGGACCTTAGAAACATGGCAACATTATTTATGGCCCAAGGAATTTGTTATACATTCTGATCATGAATCTTTGAAACACATTAAAAGTCAAGCAAAACTGAACCGTAGACATGCTAAATGGGTTGAATTCATTGAGACTTTCCCTTATGTCATTAAACACAAGAAGGGTAAAGAAAATGTTATTGTTGATGCCTTGTCTCGTCATTATACTATGCTTTCACAACTTGACTTTAAAATATTTGGTTTGGAGACCATCAAAGATCAATATGTTCATGATGCTGAATTTAAAGATGTATTGCAGAATTGTAAGGAAGGGAGAACTTGGAACAAGTTCGTTCTTAACGATGGATTTGTGTTTCATGCTAACAAGCTATGCATTCCAGCTAGCTCCGTTCGTCTTTTGTTGTTGCAGGAGGCGCATGGAGGAGGATTAATGGGACACTTTGGCGTCAAGAAGACGGAGGATATACTTGCTACACATTTCTTTTGGCGAAAGATGAGACGGGATGTTGAGCGTTTTGTTGCTCGCTGCACTACATGTCAAAGAGCTAAGTCACGACTCAATCCTCATGGTTTATATATGCCTTTGCCTGTACCTAGTGTTCCTTGGGAGGATATATCTATGGACTTTGTTTTAGGTTTACCTCGAACAAAGAAGGGGAGGGATAGCATATTTGTTGTCGTGGATAGGTTCTCAAAAATGGCACACTTTATACCATGTCATAAAAGCGATGATGCTGTTAATGTTGCTGATTTGTTCTTTCGTGAAATTATTCGCTTACATGGTGTGCCAAATACTATTGTTTCAGATCGTGATACAAAATTTCTTAGCCACTTTTGGAGATGTTTATGGGCTAAGTTGGGGACTAAGCTGCTTTTTAGTACTACTTGTCACCCCCAAACTGATGGACAAACTGAAGTAGTCAATAGAACATTGTCTACTATGCTTAGGGCTGTTTTGAAGAATAACAAGAAAATGTGGGAAGAATGCTTGCCTCATATTGAATTTGCTTATAATCGTTCATTGCATTCTACTACTAAGATGTGCCCTTTTGAAATTGTGTATGGTTTCCTACCTCGTGCACCTATTGATTTGTTGCCTCTTCCATCTTCGGAGAAGGTTAATTTTGATGCTAAAGAACGTTCTGAATTGATTTTAAAAATGCATGAGTTAACTAAGGAAAACATTGAGCGTATGAATGCTAAATATAAACTTGCTGGAGATAAGGGTAGAAAACATGTTGTGTTTGCACCTGGAGATCTTGTTTGGTTACATTTGCGTAAAGATAGATTTCCTAATCTGCGCAAATCAAAGCTAATGCCACGTGCTGATGGTCCTTTTAAGGTTTTAGAGAAAATAAATGATAATGCATATAAACTTGAGCTACCTGCAGATTTTGGGGTTAGTCCCACTTTTAACATTGCAGATTTGAAGCCTTATTTGGGTGAGGAAGATGAGCTTCCGTCGAGGACGACTTCATTTCAAGAAGGGGAGGATGATGAGGACATCAATACCATTGTTACACCCACAGCCCCTACTGTTACATATACTGGACCAATTACTAGAGCTCGCGCACGCCAATTAAATTACCAGGTACTTTCGTTTCTTGGTAATGATTCTAATGTTCATGAGATTATGATGCTGCCTAAATTGGATACATTTGTTTTGCTTACAAATGAAGGGCCTAGCTTGGAGAAGGATGAACATTGGAGCAAGAACACGCATGGAGTTGATGGCATGCGCAAGGGGATCAAGAACGGAGTTACAAGTGATGATTTCAGGACTTTGAAACCGCCATAAGGAGTGCATGAAGCCTTGGACGAAATATACAAGATGCCACTTCATAATATTCGTCCATAGGCTATTCTAGGTGCTGCGTCACCTTATTAATGTGCCAGGTCCATGTAATTTCGAAATACTTAAGTATAGGCTATTTTTAGAGTCCGTATGTGTGGGGAAACAAGAGTTAGGGTTGGTTTCGGACCCCACCCTCAAGGGCCACGAAATTCCCCCCTTTTCCTCCATATATACAACCCTTAGGGCGTCGTTTAGACTTTGGGTTTTGTTTAGATTAAAAGTTCGCCCTAGCTGCAACTTCTCGTACTTCATTTGTGTCCAACGACCAGACCAAGACGTCACAGAACCCCACCTTGATCAATAAAGCTTTCATCTTATATTCGCAATATCCAGATTGCAATCTCAGTTTCTTGCTTGTTCTTCGTTTGCTCGCAGGAAACAGGCCCTCGTGGTCAGGTTGATCGTGCTCCGGCGTGGTCAATAACCCCTCGGAAGTTGGTTTAGCGATTGCTAAGGCGCGACGTCTCGCACGTTCGTAGTCGGATCGTCAAGGTCGACTCCCATAGAAAACGATAGCCTCCATCTCATCGAAACATCGGGACAACCTCGCCTCTATCAGAAGTACCAGGAATTAAGCCAATTTGATGCTCAATCCCTCGAATAGGTGGTAATCCCGGTGGCACGTCTTATGGAAAGACGTCAGCGAACTCCTGCAAAATGTTAGTGACAGCAGGGGGCAAAGAGGAAGGCACGTCCTCGAATGAAAATAATGCCTCTTTGCACACAAAAGCATAGCAAACAGATGTGCTGAAATCTAGCTCATCAATATCAGATTTGGTGGCAAGTAAACATGCACTTTTCAGTTTAATTTCAGAAACAATAGTAGATGGTTTATTATTAGGCTTCATTTGGTGCTCAAATTCTTTTGCCACAATCTGATTTTCACTCTTATTTGTCTCCTGTTTTGCTTTATTAGCTCTATTAATATCATCTTTCAAAATGGAATCAGGAGTCATAGGAAGCAAAGTAATATTTTTATCGTTATGAACAAGAGTATACTGATTGTTTCTACCATGGTGTACAGAATTTTTATCAAATTGCCATGGTCTACCAAGTAATAAGGAACATGCTTTCATAGGTACCACATCACAATCAACATAATCAGCATATGTAGAGATACTAAAATGCACACGAACAGTACATGTTACCTTAACCTTGCCGCTGTTGTTGAACCATTGGATGTAGTAAGGATGTGGATGTGGTCTTGTGGTGAGAGATAGCTTCTCCACCATCTCCATGCTAGCCAAGTTATTGTAGCTCCCTCCATCTATGATCACGCGAACAGAACGTTCCTTCACAACTCCCTTTGTATGGAACAAATTATGCCTCTGATTTTGCTCAGCTTGTGTAACCTACACACTCAAAACACGTTGAGCAACTAAACATTCATACCTGTCAGCATCTTCAGGAGCCATGTATTGCGTCTCATGATCAGAATCGTCTCCACCGTGTTCGTCACGTGTAATAAGAGCCAAAGTCTCCTCATCATAGTCACTAGCGGACTCATACCCACCATCCTCAGTAACAATCATCACACGCTTAGATGGGCATTCTCTCGCATAATGACCTCCACCCTTGCAACGTCGACAAATAATATCATGTGTTTGCCCTGTTGATGCCATGGATGAAGAAGAGCTCTTTGCAGGCCCAGAAGGTGCGCTCTTGGAAGATAGTGGTGATTGTGCCTGCTTTATTGTATCACGGTTGGAGGTGGCAGCCGACGGAGGCGCCGGTGTAGCAGAACGTGTGGAAGTAGATGATGCACGTGGTGTCCATGATGAAGGTCGACCTGCAGAAAAGTTAGTCCGCGCCAATGCCTGTCGATCCTGCACTTCACGTTCAGCTTTACAAGCAAGATGGAATAAACGAGTGATATTAGTATACTCCTTATACTCTAGAATCGTCTGAATCTCTCTATTTAATCCACCCATAAAACGTGCAAGCATAGCTTCATTCTCCTCAACAATACCACATCTAATCATGCCAGTTTGTAATTCCTGATAATATTCTTCTACAGAATTTTTTCCCTGTCTTAAGCGCTGCAATTTTTGAAGTAATTCACGTTGATAATATGGTGGAACCCAACGAGTACGCTCTAGTAATTGGTCCAGTATATGTAACAGTAGGGGTTGTGGGTGTAACAATGGTATTGATGTCCTCATCAACCGGAGTGCTGTCTGAGATCTTTCTTACCCCTTGTGCCATTCTTTCAATAGTTCCGGAGGCAGTGTGTTGTTGATTTCATCAAGCATACTCTCATCTTGTCAAATTCATGTTGAATTCCTTCCATTTACAGTCGGAGTGCTGTCCAAATTATATCATTATTTTCCCTCCTCTATCTTGTTTTACCCGGAGTGTTGTGGCTATCATTCCTCTTTTTACTGGAGTCTCATCCAAGGGCTTTCATTTTGCCAAGTTCATATTCTATGCCTTCCATTTCCAACCGGACTGTTGTCGTAATTGATCTTTATCTTTCCTTGTACATCTCGTGTCAACTGAGGTACCTGCATCTAATTCTTGTCCATTGTAACCTTTTCTTATGTCTTCCAACACATAAGGTTCTCGTAATGTTCCCTGTTCTTCTTTTCTAACGGAGTGTTTTCAACTTTGTTCATCTCCGTTGTATTCTTTTCTCAAAATGGCTTAACCTTTAAAGGTTCTTTGGTTTCACTCGTTTGTCAAAGAAGCAACTTAGTTTTACCTCTTATCTTCCTCTTCCTTTTCCCTTCGGTGCCATCCTAGATCTCGGGACGAGATCCTCTCGTAGTGGTGGAGTGTTGTAACGCCCTGAGTCCGATGCTCGAGAAGACTTCCATATGTTCCGGGTTTCGCCGTGTGTTTCATTTGTGCCTACCCTTTTTTTTGCATTGCATCATGTCATCATACCATCATGTCATTCTCTTTTTCTTAACTCAACTAAATAAATGGCATGGATCTTTGATCCATTTAAATCGAGGAAGTTCACATGGTGAAATTCTCTTTATAACATATAAAGTCTCCTACTATTATTAGGGAGCTATATTATAAATATTTCTTTAATTTGGAATTCACCATGACACACTTGCAAATAATCACATGCCTTTTTCCCGCTTCAAGTTTGGTCCCCAAACTTTGCCCATAATTTCTTTCATCGCTTTCCCGATCTCCACAAAAATTCCAAACATTTTTGGACGCTCCAAAAATGTTTTCCTTATTCAAACTTATTTGAATCATATTCAAATGTGGTCGTATGCAATCCTTCCTGACGGTGCCAAATATATTTTTCTTGGATCAAGCTCCTTTTTATGAGTCTAAGAAAATTGGCCCCTGCTCAAATTCTTCTCCTATCTCTCTCTACATTTTTTATTATTTCTCTGTTTATTTGTTAATCAAGAAATAGAGTAGAGATGAGAGAGGGAAGGAGAGAGCAGCCCAACAGGCCTCTGGCCACTTCCCTCCCCACGCTGGGCGACCTCCTAGGCCCAGCCGCAGCCAGCCCTACCCACCTTGGGCCAAGGCCCATCTCTCTATCCCCTCAAACCCTAGGCACCCGATCCCATCTAACCCCCTCCTCCTCGTCTTCCCTTGCGCCACCAGAGGGATAGAGAGATCCCTCGACCTCTCCCCTTCGCCTGATCCTTTCTCTCACTCGCAGCTCCTCTCCTCTCCTTGCGCCTCGACCCGACCCCATCTCTCTCTCTCTCTGGATCCCGCGCATAACCACCCAGCTCCTCTGTCCATCGAGCCACTGCCGGAGCTCCACCTCGCCGGCCGACAAGGCCACGACCAAGCTAGAGCCTCCTCTCCTCCCTCTACTTCGCGCCTCTCGAGCAGCGACTGGGATGTTCTTCCTCCCGCTGGAACCAAGCGCGCCGCCGCCCTTGACCCGCCTTGCCGTTGCCATGGACCGAAGCCGTGCCTCGGTTGCTTCTTGTACGCAGCCGCCAGCCTCTCCTTCCTCCTGCCTGGTCTCCCCTGCTGCCTTGCCGCCGTCGAGCTGCGTCGCAGCACCGACCTCGCTCTGCCCTTGCACCTGCTGCTTCGTCACCTCGCGCCCGCGCCTCTTCCTCCCTCCGTTCGGCCGCAAGCACACCGCCGCCTTCTCCGAGCAGCAGCAGCGTGTTTCGCTGCCTGCTGATGAGCACCCGACCCGGCCTTCTCCTACTGCTACCTCGAAAAAGTACCACCACGACCTGCATGCCCTGTCCGCCATAGTGGACGACCGCGGCGCCCCACTGTCATCATGCACCTCCACTTGTTGTTGCTGTTGACGTCAAGTTCGACCACCGAACATGGATTAGCGCCAAGTACCACGGCGGCCAACATTTGGATTCGACAAGTTCGACGATGCGTGTACAACTACGTTACCGAAACCACCAAGTACCTCTACACACGGATGCGTCAAGGTTGTCTCAGATATCGCCAAGTACACCACCGAAAAGACCACACGGATGCTCGAACGAGTACTAAAACGAACGTCGAGTACCATGACACGACCATCGACATGTACCCCTACGCTGCACCGAAAGGCCGAGTTCCTCTCCGAACGCGTGTACGACTACCATGGCCGAAAGTACCGTATACCACTACCGTCTTCGAAGAACCGTATAACGGAACCGTCAAGTTCGACTACCGCCAACATGTACAACTACCATCGCCGAGATCGCGAGAACCTCTTCCGTCGACCCTAGATGCATGCGAGAACGACTACTTCCACTACGAACGTCCCGAGAACGTCTACTTCCCCTACACCGCATCGAACTTGATCCGTTCCAATAATGCACGCGTCGAAAGGTATAACCCCGAGACAACACCCGTGAATGAATCAATGCATGTTGTATGAGATGCACCCTTGTTTTGCCTCGAGTCTGAACTATCGGTGCACGTTGCCCCTCTTTTGCCTTGCCACCGACATGTGGGAACCCGGTAACCGGGATCACTCCCACCATCTGTTGACACACTCACACCCCCTTCGTTTACACCGGTATCTCCGTGAGCTACCAGAACCGATATGTTTCCATGGCATCGTTGGATTCGTCGCCGCCCTTTCTTTCCACCCGGTGACAAATGCTTCATAATGCTCTTGTCAACTTTTAATAAACATTGCATAAACTTGTTCATGTCAAAATGGTTTAAATTTTTGTTTGCATTAATTTGCTAAATGCATATGGGGTTTTACCGGATTCGTTATTTGTTATATCCGGCCCCATTTAAATTGTAAGGTGGTGTAGTTTTGTTATGCTTCACCTCTTGTCATGTTAACCAACAATTAATTTTGTTGGGTGCATAACCGAGAGAGAACTAAATAATTGATGTGGTGCTTCATCAATATGCAAATCATTGCATATTGAGCTCCACTTAACTTGTAGTTTTGTTTGTGCCCTTTGCCATGCCATGCCTCTTTAAACCGGACATGCATCATACTTGTTTGCGCATTGTGCCATGCTTATGTGATGTTTGTTCACTATGTTGTTTGCTTCTTTCCGGTGTTGCTTCTTCGGGTTAGTTCCGATAATGTTGTGAGGATCCGTTCGGCTACATCCGTTTGTCTTCTTCATGGACTCGTTCTTCTTCCTTGCGGGATCTCAGGCAAGATGACCATACCCTCGAAATCACTTCTATCTTTGCTTGCTAGTTGCTCGCTCTTTTGCTATGCCTATGCTGCGATACCTACCACTTATTATATCATGCCTCCCATATTGCTAAGCCAAGCCTCTAACCCACCTTGTCCTAGGAAACCGTTGTTTGGCTATGTTACCGCTTTGCTCAGCCCCTCTTATAGCGTTGTTAGTTGCATGTGAAGATTGGAGTTTGTTCCTTGTTGGAACATGGATATTTTGATTGGGATATCACAATATCTCTTATTTAATTAATGCATCTATATACTTGGTAAAGGGTGGAAGGCTCGGCCTTATGCCTGGTGTTTTGTTCCACTCTTGCCGCCCTAGTTTCCGTCATACCGGTGTTATGTTCCTTGATTTTGCGTTCCTTACGCGGTTGGGTTATAATGGGAACCCCTTGACAGTTCGCTTTGAATAAAACTCCTCCAGTAAGGCCCAACCTTGGTTTTACCATTTGCCTCAGCACCACCTACTTTTCCCTTGGGTGTCACGCTCCCGAGGGTCATCTTTATTTAAACCCCCCCTGGGCCAGTGCTCCTCCGAGTGTTGGTCCAAACTGAGCTGCCTGCGGGGCCACCTCAGGGAAACTTGAGGGTTGGTTTTACTCGTAGCTAGTCTCATCTGAGTGTGCCCTGAGAACGAGATATGTGCAGCTCCTATTGGGATTTGTTGGCACATTCGAGCGGCTTTGCTGGACTTGTTTTACCATTGTGGAGATGTCTTGTAACCGGGATGCCGAGCCTGATCAGATTGTCTTGGGAGAAGGAATATCCTTCGTTGACTGTGAGAGCTTGTGATGGGCTAAGTTGGGACACCCCTATAGGGATTGATCTTTCGAAAGCCGTGCCCGTGGTTATGGGCAGATGGGAATTTGTTAATGTCCGGTTGTAGAAAACCTAATCCCCCTAACTTAATTAAAATGCATCAACCGCGCGTGTAGCCGTGATGGTCTCTTCTCGGCAGAGTCCGGGAAGTGAACACGGTGTTGGAGTTATGTTTGGCGTAGGTTGTTCTAGGATCACTTCTTGATCATAGTTTATCGATCATGCCTTTGCTTTCTCTTCTCGCTCTCATTTGCGTATGTTAGCCACCAAATATGCTAGTCGCTTGCTGCAGCTCCACCTCATACCTTTTACCCTACCTATAAGCTTAAATAGTCTTGATCGCGAGGGTGTGAGATTGCTGAGTCCCCGTGACTCACAGATACTTCCAAAACCAGCTTGCAGGTGCCGTTGAACCGAGCAGGTGATGCAACCAAGCTCAAGGAGGAGCTTGATGAAGATCTTGTCCTTTGTGTTGTTTCGTTCTAGTTGATCAGTAGTGGAGCCCAGTTGGGACGATCGGGGATCTGTGAAGCATTTGGGGTAGTCTTCTTTTATTTTGGTTCCATAGTCGGACCTTGATTGTATCTGGATGGTGTAATGCTTTATTATTGTACTGTGTGAAGTGGCGATTGTAAGCCAACTATGTATCTCTTTCCTTTATGTATTACATGGGTTGTGTGAAGATTACCTCACTTGCGACATTGCTTTCAATGCGGTTATGCCTCTAAGTTGTGCTTCGACACGTAGGAGATATAGCCGCATCGAGGGCATTACATTATGCTACTTTGCTGCATCATCCCTTCCTCTTTGGGGAAAACAACGCAGTGCTCAAGAGGTAGCAAGAAGGATTTCTGGCGCCGTTGCTGGGGAGTCTACACAAAAGTCAATATACCAAGTACCCATCACAATCCTTATCTCCCACATTACATTATTTGCCATTTTCCTCTTGTTTTGCTCTCCCCCACTTCACCCTTGCCGTTTTATTCGCCCTCTCTCTCTCTCTATCCTCCCTCTCTTTTTCCGTTCGCCTCTTTTCCTTTTGCTTGTCGTTATGGCTAGTCCGTTATCTGCTCCTTTGTCTCCCGAGTTTGAGGTTCTTCACTTCAAACAAAGGCAAGGAGAAAATTTAAAAGATGCTTGGTTTAGAATGATGGAATCTTATCGTAATTGTACCCTAGAGGTGAATTTTAGAATTTTGCTTCGCAACTTTTATGTTGGACTAAATATGTCTCATAGACAACTTTTGGATTGTGTTGTCAAAGGCAATTTTATTGAAATTGATCCTAGTATTGCGCATGAAATTATAGAAGGTATAGTAGGAACTCTACCTCAACAAAAGGGGCCTCATCATACCCAAGAGGAAACGCAAGTTTTTGAGAAAATTTGCGAAGTAACCAAGATTTTACAAAAGTCTCTTGAACCTCTTAAAAGCGTTAGCGGGAACCTCCACCGCATGAATATGTTGATTACCCTTTGCAATAAGCGGTTGGATTCGTTAGATCTAAAAATTTCAGAATATGAAGGGAAACGTAAAGAACCTCCCAGATTCGAGCTTGATTCCGCTAAAAAGTTGAAAACCAAAGATGGCAATACCTAGATCTATCCTTGCTTTTTATGCCTAGCTAGGGGCGTTAAACGATAGCGCTTGTTGGGAGGCAACCCAATTTTATTTTTATTCCTTGCTTTTTGCTCCTGTTTAGTAATAAATAATTTATCTAGACTCTGTTTAGGTTGTGTTTTTTGTGTTTAATTAGTGTTTGTGCCATGTAGAACCGTTGGGAAGACTTGGGGAAAGTCTTGATATCTTGCTGTAAAAAACAGAAACTTTAGCGCTCACAAGAACTGCTGCCATTTTTATTTGGAAAGTGCTATTTAGATAAATTCCTCACGTCCCGCAATTTATTTTAGAATTTTTGAGGTTCCAGATCTTGCGCTAGCTACAGATTACCACAGATTGTTCTGTTTTTGACAAATTCTGTTTTTCGTGTGTTGTTTGCTTATTTTGATGAATCTATGGCTAGTAAAATAGTTTATAAACCATAGAGAAGTTGGAATAAAGTAGGTTTAACACCAATATAAATAAAGAATGCGTTCATTACAGTACCTTGAAGTCGTCTTTTGTTTTCTTTCGCTAACGGAGCTCACGAGATTTTCTACTTTAAGTTTTGTGTTGTGAAGTTTTCAAGTTTTGGGTAAAGATTTCATGGATTATGGAACAAGGAGTGGAAAGAGCCTAAGCTTGGGGATGCCCATGGCACCCCCAAGATAATCTAAGGACACCTAAAAGCCATAGCTTGGGGATGCCCCGGAAGGCATCCCCTCTTTTCATCTACTTCTATCGGTAACTTTACTTGGAGCTATATTTTTATTCACCACATGATATATGTTTTGCTTGGAGCGTCTTGTATGATTAGAGTCTTTGCTTTTTAGTGTACCACAATCATCCTTGCTGTACACACCTTTTTGAGAGAGCCATACATGATTTGGAATTTGTTAGAATACTCTATGTGCTTCACTTATATCTTTTTGAGTTATATAGTTTTTCTCTAGTACTTCGCTTATATCTTTTAGAGCACGGTGGTGGATTTGTTTTATAGAAACTATTGATCTCTCATGCTTCACTTAGATTATTTTGAGAGTCTTAAATAGCATGGTAATTTGCTTAAATAATCCTAATATGCTAGGTATTCAAGATTAGTAAAAAAATTCTTATGAGTGTTTTGAATACTAAGAGAAATTTGATGCTTCATGATTGTTTTGAGATATGGAGGTAATAATATCAAAGTCGTGCTAGTTGAGTAGTTGTGAATTGAGAAATGCTTGTGTTGAAGTTTGCAAGTCTCGTAGCATGCACGTATGGTAAATGTTATGTAACAAATTTGAAACATGAGGTGTTATTTGATTGTCTTCCTTATGAGTGGCGGTCGGGGATGAGCGATGGTCTTTTCCTACCAATCTATCCCCCTAGGAGCATGCGTGTAGTGCTTGGTTTTTGATGACTTGTGGATTTTTGTAATAAGTATGTGAGTCCTTTATGACTAATGTTGAGTCCATGGATTATACGCACTCTCACCCTTCCATCATTGCTAGCCTCTTCGGTACCGTGCATTGCCCTTTCTCACATTGAGAGTTGGTGCAAACTTCGACGATGCATCCAAACCCCGTGATATGATATGCTATTTCACACATAAACCTCCTTATATCTTCCTCAAAACATCCACCATACCTACCTATTATGGCATTTCCATAGCCATTCCGAGATATATTGCCATGCAACTTTCCACCATTCCGTTTATCATGACACATTCATCATTGTCATATTGCTTAGCATGATCATGTAGTTGACATAGTATTTGTGGAAAAGCCACCATTCATATTTCCTTCATACATGTCACTCTTGGATCATTGCATATCCCGGTACACCGCCGGAGGCATTCATATAGAGTCATATCTTGTTCTAAGTATCGAGTTGTAATTCTTGAGTTGTAAATAAATAGAAGTGTGATGACCATCATTCATAGAGCATTGTCCTAAAAAGAAAAAAAGAGAAAGGCCAAAAAAGGAAGGCCAAATAAAAAAATATAAAAGGGACAATGCTACTATCCTTTGCCACACTTGTGCTTCAAAGTAGCACCATAATCTTCATGATAGATAGTCTTTTGTTTTGTCATTTTCATATACTAGTGGGAAATTTTCATTATAGAACTTGGCTTGTATATTCCAACAGTGGGCCTCCTCAAGTGCCCTAGGTCTTCATGAGCAAGCAAGTTGGATGCACACCCACTTAGTTTCTTTTGTTGAGCTTTCATACATTTTATAGCTCTAGTGCATCCGTTGCATGGCAATCCCTACTCCTTGCATTGACATCAATCGATGGGCATCTCCATAGCCCATTGATTAGCCTCGTTGATGTGAGACTTTCTCCTTTTTTGTCTTATCCACATAATCCCCATCATATTCTATTCCACCCATAGTGCTATATCCATGGCTCGCGCTCATATATTGCGTGAAAGTTTATAGGTTTGAGATTACTAAAGTATGAAACAATTGCTTGGCTTGTCATCGGGGTTGTGCATGATGAGAGCATTCTTGTGTGACGAAAATGGAGCATGACTAAACTATATGATTTTGTAGGGATGAACTTTCTTTGGCCATGTTATTTTGAGAGGACATAATTGCTTAGTTAGTATGCTTGAAGTATTATTATTTTTATGTCAATATGAACTTTTATCTTGAATCTTTCGGATCTGAATATTCATACCACAATTAAGAAGAATTACATTAAAATTATGCCAAGTAGCACTCCGCATCAAAAATTCTGTTTTATCATTTACCTACTAGAGGACGAGCAGGAATTAAGCTTGGGGATGCTTGATACGTCTCCAACGTATCTATAATTTTTGATTGCTCCATGCTATATTATCTACTGTTTTGGACATTATTGGGCTTTATTATCCACTTTTATATTATTTTTGGGACTAACCTATTAACCGGAGGCCCAGCCCAGAATTGCTGTTTTTCCCTATTTTAGGGTTTCGAAGAAAAGGAATATCAAACGAGTCCAAACGGAATGAAACCTTCGGGAACGTGATTTTCTCACCGAACATGATGCAGGAGACTTGGACCCTATGTCAAGAAACAAAGGAGGAGGCCACGAGGTAGGGGGCGCGCCTACCCCCCAAGGCGTGCCCTCCACCCTCGTGGGCCCCCTGTTGCTCCACCGACGTACTCCTTCCTCCTATATATACCTACGTACCCCCAAACAATCAGATACGGAGCCAAAACCCTAATTCCACTGCCACAACTTTCTGTATCCATGAGATCCCATCTTGGGGCCTGTTTCGGAGCTCCGCCGGAGGGGGTATCCATCACGGAGGGCTTCTCATCAACACTATGCTCAATTCTGTCAATTGCTTAACAGTAATTTGTTCACCCACCGTAAAATACTTATGCTCTTGAGAGAAGCCACTAGTGAAACCTATGTCCCCCGGGTCTATCTTCATCATATTAATCTTCCAATACTTAGTTATTTCCTTTGCTTTTTACTTTGCTTTTATTTTACTTTGCATCTTTATCATAAAAATACCAAAAATATTATCTTATCATATCTATCAGATCTCACTCTCGTAAGTGGCCGTGTAGGGATTGACAACCCCTTATCACGTTGGTTGCGAGGATTTATTTGTTTTGTGCAGGTGCGAGGGACTCGCGCGTAGCCTCCTACTAGATTGATACCTTGGTTCTCAAAACTGAGGGAAATACTTACGCTACTTTGCTGCATCATCCCTTCCTCTTGGGGGAAAACCAACGCAGTGCTCAAGAGGTAGCAGCCCACCGCTTGAGTTGGCGATGAGAGGTGTGCAGGGATGCACCTCCGTCAATGCACATGGCGTCGGTGGCCTTCCAAAACTCTTGCTCACTGGTTTCCTCTTCATCCCCTCCATCACTCTCATCACCACATGCTTCCTTCTCTTGACCTCTGGCGGGTCTTCCTTTGTTCCGAAAGGGTTTGCCGGGGCGGTTTACTTCACCACCCTGGCCCTTACCGCCAGCAACATTCTGACCCTTTTCCTTGTCACGCTTCTCATACTCTGCTCTATGTCTCTTGACGAGCTGCTCAACCTGATAACACTCTTGGAGGCCGTGCCCTTGGTCCAATTAATCTAGCAGTACGACCCATCATCTTTCCCGGCTTTCTCGACAGCGTGGCTTCTCGGCAGTCAGCGCACATGTCAGCTTCCTTGCTGGGGGCCTCAGCTTTGGCCTTCTTGCTGGTACTAGGCGTACCCGATCCTTCAACAATCATCACTGCCTTATCCCTGCGCTTCTTGCTCTTCTTCTGGCTGGTTGATTCATCATCATCTTATGAATCAACATTGGTGCAATCTTCCTCTCCAGGCAACTTCCTTCCCTACTCCATCCGAGCACACTTATCCACCAATGTGTAGAGCTCCTTCACAGTCTTGGGCAACCGTACGTTCATCTTGGAACAGATCCAGCGGTTGCGCACATTGGACTGGAAGGCAGCTATCACAGCTACTCGATGGATATTTGGGATGTTTCTATGAACTTTGTTGAATCTCTGTAAATACTTACGGAGGGTTTCTCCTTCCTTTTGCTGGAGAAGCTGCAAGTCACTAGGTCGGCTTGGCTCTTGATGGCCGCCAGTGAAGGCGCTAATGAACTCGTGGCACAGGTCAGCCCACGATGAAATGAAGTTCTCTGGTAGGTGCATCAGCCAAGACCTCACATTGGACTTGAGAGCCAAAGGGAAGTAGTTGGCGAACACTTTCTCATCTCTTCTCCCGGCAGCTTGAACAGCGATGGTGTAGATGCTCAGGAACTCTACCGGGTTCAGCCTCCCATCGTACTTTTCAAGTATCTCTGGCTTGAACATGCGAACGGACGGCCAACGGACTTGCCATAGCTCATGTGTAAAGGCGGGGCAGCCAACCTCGAAAGGTAGGCACCCGCCAACACTGAGCGCGGGCTCATCGACGTAGGGGCCATCGCACCCATCGGTCCGGTGGAGGTCGTCATAGCGTTGCTCGACAACGACGCGCATGTCTCCTCTCCGCCTAAAGTCCGGGGCTCATCGTTGGCTTGGACGTGCTCGAGGGTCAGAAGAGGCCATCGGGACATTTTCAGGGTCTTGGTTCTGCTGCGCTCGTGCTGGCTGTCGTGGCGGGGACTGCACCGTGGGGATGGCCCCTTCCATACGGTCAGCAGCACGAGCCATTGCTATCGCTTGGGGAGGCCGTGGCAGGCCAGCTCGCCGTGAGCCCCCAGCTTCGACGAAACCAAGCAGAATTTGGATGGTGGCACGCCATTCTTCCATCTGCTCGGCCGCTGGTGGAAACCTCAGCAGCAGTTGAGCCCATGCCATGGCCTCTGAAGCTGCACTTTGCATGGATGATGATGATGTCGATCGCACCGTCGCTCGGCTCCTGACAGTGCCAGTGGCAGCAGCACTGCACCTCTGCTAATGCTGCGGGGCGAGCACCTGGATGTGGTGTAGCGAAGGCACTCGAGGGCCAGCGGCCCCGTCGGGCGCAACGGCTTGGTCGACCCGTCCCAGGTGAGGTGCATGCGCTGCGGTCGCACCCGTGGTGGGTGCCGCCGGAGGGCGGCAATTCGCCCCGGTCCGCATGGTGTTACTGAAGTTGTGCCCGTCGGTGGGAGAGAGGGGTGGAGATGGAGTAGCCCCGTCGCCCATACCTTGGGGAGCATGGCTGTCGGGGTGTTGGTGATGCTGCTCTCCTCTGATGTCTCCTGCTCCTGCGTCGGCCGCGGGGGAAGTGGTGACGGCACCACCTGCTCCGACCACATCCCCAGCAGCGTTTGCGTCCTCGCGTGTCTCCGCACCCCCCGCAGCATTAGAGTCCACGGGCGGCGGAGCCTTCAAGGTGGATGGATGAGCCGAAGAACCGGGTGCCATGGTCGAAGGCGCCGTCGAAGATGAAGATGGTGATGAAGATGACGCGCTGCTCACACCTTCAGGTTCACGCAAGCGATCCCCCTACCTGGCGCGCCAAAGATGTGGCGGGAAATCACGACCACCTATGGGACCAGGAGGCCCCTTGCTGGTTCGGCAGGGGGCGTTGTGTTGCAGAAAGAGCAGACGAGCATGGGGCAGCACGGTAGAGATCACGCAGGCAATTTTACCTAGGTTTGGGCCACCGTGAGGCATAAAACCCTACTCCTTCTTTATTGGGTTGATGGTGGAAAAGTAGTGGTGGAGCGTAGTACACTTGCCCGACAGGGGTTGCCTCAGGGCGGCAATGGCTACGCGCGTATGGGGGTGTGAGTTATCCAATCTTCTAACACCTTTAACGGTTGCCATGGGCCTCCTTTTATAGATCAAGGAGTTACCACAATGGAAAAATGGTCATTATGCACTAATAAGATAGCAAACAGTGCTATCATACCTAACTCTGCGGGCTACAGGGTGCATTAAATGCACCGCTCAACGTCACATTGTTGGTTACCCGGCAGGGCTTGCCGGGCCATCTTGCCAGCTCCACACCTGCTCGCTCGACACGTCGTAGGATGGGTGTCATCTGCGGGTTTTTCCTATAGGGAGAGGCTGCCATGTGGCAAATGGCTGCCACTTAGTCACTCTAGGGCTTGACAACGCACTGATTGACGATGTGGGTCATGGCGGAGTGGTTGGTGAGGTGGGTTCGCCTCTGTGAGTCCCGGCAGGCCCTGCCGAGACGTCTTGGATGTTTTCTTCCGGGGGTGGCCTCTCCCTTCGCCCGGCTCGCCTGCCCGACAAAGGAGGCCCTTCTCTCGATGGTCTCTTGCTTCTCTAGCTCGATCCTGGTCCTTTCGATCTGTATGTCGGTCCTTCGAATCTCTAGTCCCTTGTTCTCTGACATAGGCTGGTGCTTCAATCTTGTTCCCGTGCCTGTGCACAGCCTAGGCAACAGACCCAGGGTTTGTTGCACCGACAATGGGCCTTTATGAGGCCAAAAGCTTAGTAGAGGCATCAACGGGCTGAATTATATGACAGGCCTTTAACAGGCCCAAAGTCACATTGGGCTGAACGGTTGCCACCTTGATCACGGGCCGTTGAAGGGCCGAATGTCGCGCTGGACCATATGTGGCCCATGGGAAGCACGGGCCATTCCGAGTCCGAAAGACACACCGGGCTGAAATGGGCCCATCTCTACATCGGGCCTCTAACAGGCCGAGATGTCACTAGGCCGTAATTGGGCCCAAATATTTGGCGAACAATTAACGGGCCAGATCTGGCTCTGGGCCATAAATGGGCCATGTTTAAACAGGTCGTTAGTGGGCTGGCCCACTAGTAACTGAGTAAATACTATGGGACTTTAACTGGACCGGCCTTTTTAATCTATATGGGCCTCTATTGGGCCCTGCCACGTCTCGACGTATCATAGGCACATCTCCTCCATTGGACAGACGACATTTGGCCCTCCGAGGAGCCGACACGTGTTTCCTCCAGCCAATGATGATTTTACATGTGGAAAATCCCCATTGGTCTGGGCTGTTAATGGGTTATCGGATCCAAACCTAAACCCGATAGCTTAACGACGACGTGTTATGGTGGATGCCACGTGTCGGTTACCCTTGACGAAAGCACTTCCATGACACGCTATTTATCATCATGGAAGTGGACACCTCTGTGATGATAATTTTGGTATTGTCGTGGAACACTTCTACGACAACACAGGTATGACTATCTTGATTCTATCATAAAATCGTCATGGATGTACATGCATGACAAAAAGCGTGACCTACTGTGACAAACATGTATCATCACAAAAGTGGTTTTTTGTAGTGTATACAATAACATGAACCAAAAGAAGAAGAATACACCCTGGCAACCTCTCTAATTGTCGGTTGAAGTAATGGATGTACATGCTGGCCCACGAATATAAAGGCTTGTCACCGAGAATCAAGAGAGGGAGAGTGTTCGAAGACAACCACTGGATCTATGATGCGGAGCATCCTACGATCATCCCCATGTACACTACGACTACTCCCCAAGCCCCAAGTGGATATATGACGAGACCTCAAACATACGCCACTGGACACAAGGTGAACCCGTTCCTAAATGCTTCCCCTTTCCACTCGTGCGAGACATGGTTTCTACCTAATGCAAAGACACTACATGTGCTCAGGAACCGAGGAGACAACCATGGAGATGCTCGAAGCATAAGACAAGTCCACAAGGAAGTGGATCAAGAAGTGCCTCAAGTGGATTCGCCGCAGAGCTATAGCGGACGGACATCCGGCAGGATCCCGGACATCCGGCGCCACCAACCAGAAGAAGTCCAGAGAGAGACGGACGCCAGGCGACTCTATAGCGGCCGGACATCCGGCCGAACCCCGGACATCCGGCGCCTCGCAACGGGCCGGACATCCGGCACCTGCCCAAAAATCCGGCGCCCCTACAGCCCAGACATCCGGCCTGCAAGCCCGGACATCTGGCTCCTCACGAAGGCCCGGACGTCCGGCCCGACGCCCAGACATCCGGCTCCGCCTGTGTGCGCACAGTGAAGGGCCGAGGCCCATGTACCCCTTCGCCCACCTAGACTATATATACTCCTCCTCCTCCCTCTTTCTAGGGTTAGTGTTGTGTTAGCTCATATGTGAGATAGAGCTTCGCTCATCCATCCGGATCTACTCCATTGCGAGGGACCGTTACCTCTTCGGAGAAGATCCACCTTGGATTCAAGACCCCTTCATGGGAAGACCCCTCAAGACCTCCTCACGGAGATGAACTAGTTACCACTTGTGTCGTCCTTTGTTGGATTCGGATCATGTATCTCTTTGTGTTTCGAGGATCTACCATATGTGTGACATAATCTCGTTGGTTTGAGTGTTTCTCTCGTGTTTTCTCTCATGTTTTCCCCTCGTGTTCCTCGTTGGGATCCGCTCCTTTCGTGACAGATCGGCATCTAGTTCCACCCTACATCATATTGGAACAGAGCAAGGCTGATCACGAATTTGGAGCCCCTACCCTTTTGTTTTCTAGCCTTATTTTGTTGATTTTGTCCCTAATTGGAAAATTTCCCACAAAAATAGCCCCCCCCCCAATTTTTTTGTGATTTGTTTATTTGATGATGTTTTGTTGATTTTGATATATGGATTTGCTTGGTTTCGAGTTGATCTAGGATCTCCCCAAGTTTCCCCACCTTCCATCCACGAAATCCATCAAATTTTTGCCCCCGAAATCATCAATTTCCGCCCCCAATTCGAAAATTTCTGCCCCAAACGAGATCTAGAATCGTCGGGCCGGACATGCGGGCCTCAAGCCAGACATCCGGGCCATCGGGCCGGACATCCGGCTCCTGGAGCACAAAATCCACACAGTTCTGAACATCAGCCCCCGGACATCCGGCCCCCATCCCGGATTTCCGACCCCTGGCAATTCAGCCTCCTGTGTTTCACCGTTTTGCCCATAACTTTCACATCCGGAGTCCGATTTTCACGTTCTTTAGCTCGTTGAGTAGCTATTGACATCCTCTATCCCTCTAGATAGGTTTCAACACCATTTGACTCCATCAAAGTTTTGGAATTTTGGCATCTTTGCCTAGGACTCCCACCATATCATCTGCATAACCACCACCGACTTCCGCAACCTAACCCATTTTGTTACCCTTAGCACTAGTGGTTATTTGAGTTGTGACTTGAGTCTCCTAAGGTGTTTCGGCTACTTAGGGACGATTGCTTCTTCATCAACCACCACCATAACTTCCGCATTGCTTACTCCAAAACCCATCATTGCATTTCCGTAATCCCTTTGAGCTTTCGCGAAACCACCACCGCTCTCCGCTACCACCGTTTGACATTTGACATTTGAGATTTTGAGTTCGTGGTTTTTCTGTTTCCTAAGGTGTTTTAGCTAATTAGGGATGGGTCTACATCATCTTGGTATCTACATGAAGAACACCGCCACTCATCATCGCCACGGACGGTAACCTCCATATCATCTTGGTATCGTGGTATCCCTCCATTGTATATTCCCTTGCCATTGCATTGATAACCCCTAGCCCATTTTGCGCCACTTTCCTATTGAGACTAGTCTTTGAGTATTGCCGACAATGTTACTTGTGCACATTAGTGATCTGTACCTTCCGCTGCATACATACATACCATACCATCTTGGTATAATCATATCATCTCTTGTGTCACAAGATTGTTCCCGTATATACACAATTACTATATTGGTTTGTGTAGTTAGCATGAGTGGCCATACAAAAAAAGAGAATAAACTTTTAAGCAAAGAAAAACAGAGCAAAGAATCTTGTAAGCAAGTGCCATAGCATCGACACATTGCATATCATACAACCATATTGATCATCTTGGGTCATCGTGTGCGAAACACCGGGAACCATACATACATATCATACTTGTGATAGAAAGTTGATACATTTTCATCTTATAGGTTGTGCACAAGTGTCGTATCCGCCTATTGAGCAATCGTGCTAGCGTCTCTCTTGAGTTGTGCAACATGAGCATTTTCCGTGGATTCCACATTTTGTGCTCATTCCTTGGTTGCCCAACCCCATTTATCTATCTGTGTGTGTGTTTTGGTTTGCCATTCATTGCTATTGGTCTACTTGTTTCACTTGCAAATTTGTGAATCTCCTTCAACATTATTAACTCTTGGTAACATTTTGCATCAAATTTTTGTGACACTATCCTCACCGAGCTCCACCATAAGCCTTATTTGTGTAGGTGTGAGAAATTGACGAGATCGGTACCAATTGTGCTATTTCCTTATTACATCATTAAGTGACCATCGATCCATTTTCAACATTGGTCAAGGTACATTTGGTATAGTTCTCTCCTTTCTTCCACTCATATTTTCTCGAGTCTTGTGATGGATAGGCAAGGCATTTCATCTCTGGTCTTCCACGACAACGACGGCGTGAACAACTACATCACCAAAGCGTCCATCTTCGGCCTACAACAACAAATGCAAGGCGCACATTCTACCTTGCGAGAGCGCATCGAGAACCTTTCCATCGACATTCATCACTCTGAAGCAAGGAAAAGGGACTACATCGACAACAAGCTTTCCGCACAAAAGGAGGAGGAAGATGCAAGGATAGAGGAGATTCAGACCTTGTTGATCAAACGTTCTTCCCCTTCATCATCCTCAAGGCGATGACGAGCAAGTCGGTCATCTTCGGAGCGCCCAAGCGATGCAAGAACAATTCGTCACCGTCTCAGAGCGCCCAAGCGATGCAAGAACAATTCGTCACCGTCGACATCTACATGGCGACCATCATCACATTCATGATCCACATCGTCATGAAGGGCAAGTCACCTCCAAGCATCATGTGCACGACGACGACGAACGACATCTACTATGAGCTCAAGCACGACAACGACACCATCAACATGAAGATGCTCGACACGCGCAAACTTACAAGTCCCAACAAGATCTACATCTAGCTATGGCCAAAACTTCATGATCACAAGCGAAGACCGCGAGACAAGCACCACCAAGAGGACGCTAGGACTACTACCACCACCAAATCGGCATCTTCGCCAAGTGTTATCAAGGCATCATTTCCTTTGGACGTACGACATCTTCGCCTACTTCCCACGAGTGCGCCTACATTGACTTCATCAAGACCAAGGCGACCACCTACAAGCGAGGGCGACACTTCCATCTTCAGATGCCCCTCAAGGAAGATGGCCGAGCATGGGAATTTCCCTTCGGTCATGGAGACGAGCTACGAGGTGCCACATCATATGGGCCTCCAACAAAAAGATGGCGACAAGACGGTCAAGCAAGGGCCATCCCCTTCGACCACGGCGACGAGCACGAACCTCTTCAACAACACGAAGACGACGCCCATATTGGACTCATACTCCGAGTCAAGCTACGAGACCACACATAAGACATTATCTTTGGTCTCGGAGGAGAGTGATGTTTTGCCACATCCTACGACATTCATCTTTGGAGGCGTTATGGATGAGGAGGTTGAGCATGGGACTATCCCTTCAACCATGGCGGCGATAGGAGTTGAGCATGGAGACATTTGCACCAACATCTCTCTGACACCCACATATGATGAGATGCCCCAATTGCCATGTGAGGAGAGCCACCACCCCATGAGTGAGATGAGTGACCCCACCATATATGACATTGAGTGCATTACTATGGGAGGATGAGTGTGACCACCACTAGCCCCATACATGAGAGCATGCCACATATCCTATGTGAGGTTGAGAGCCATTTGAGTGACTCCGCCAACCATACGAGTGAGAGCATCCAAGAGGGAGTGAGTGAGCCAAAACACTTAGTGAGTGAGGTAGTTGAGACGGCATGTGAGGCCACTTTGATTTCTAACGACTTAACCTCTACTCCAAGTGTGTTTTCTTATTTGGTGCTAGGTCTCCTACATGACGACACGCCTATCCTCGATGAGTCCATACCTCCAATGGAGACAATGATGGCCATGGTGGAAGAAGATGCACCCCCACATGGTTCCATCAAGATGAAGATGACAACGAGTGGATCTTCAACACCTCACCTACAACACATGAGCGATGCTCCAAAGGTAACATAGATGATGGTGATTCTCTTGTCCCACTAGTGGACTATCTTGCAAATGGTTTCTTGCATGATGATGATCACCTTACAAATTCACCACATACTATGTCTTCTACATGCTTAAATATGCCACCCATTTATGATGAATATGATGATGAGCATGTTGAGTTGCCTAGTTGTGATGCTATGCTCCATAGGATATCATGTGAAAATTCTATTGGTCACTTCATGTTTGACAATCCATTAAACTTGTCATATGTTATGAGTGAGATCTCCCATATTGCATCATTTCAATCTCGACATAGTAACTATGCATGCCCCATTAAAATAAATCCCATTTGCACTTATGGCATAGATGACGAGATGATGGTCATTGGCTTTTGTTTTTCATGCGATGATATTGCTATGCTTCCTTTACATGATTTGTGCAATTCATCTACTATGCCATGCCATGATCGCATTGTTCCAAATATGCATTGTTTTGGATGTTGTCAATATTCTCCATGTGATGTTTCCACTCATGCTCATGAGGAGACCCCCATAGTTTCCTCATACATATTAGGAGATTTTGATGCCTTCCATACTTTGCATGATTTCCATAATTTCGTGCGCCATATGCATTCCACGAATAACAATGCTCTACATATTTCTCATGATGCATTACACAATTTGAGTCTCCATTATGCTATACATAATAACAAACCTCTCATGATGGATGACATGTTTCGATATCACGTGTCTCATTTATTTGAGCATTGGCTATTTTGTGCTAACCAACACATGCACATGCACATCATGATGGATGATGTGTACATATACCACACACACACACACACAATTTTCCCTTTGTATTTGTTTTGTGTAGGTACTCATGTATACTCGTCAACCTCTCAATCCCAAGAGTTGACGAAACAAGCTCTTGAGAGCATCGACGATTTCGGATCCCGTGGACTATTCTTACTGCCATCCTCTTCGCGCAACGACTTCGTGCATTCCTTTTACTTGGCTCTCACACGGCTTTGGGCTATTTACCATTTCTCATCTTATGCCCATTATATCGTGTTCACTTTGCATGTTATGCCTATTTCTATGTCTTTGCCATGCAATTGTGACCCTTGTGTGTATTTACCCATGAGCCACCATTTTACTACTATGTGTATTTGCATGCTTGGTGGAGATACTTATTGCTATTGCCATGTTTACAATGTGCCACAGGCTATTGATGCTTGTTGTTTTGGGAGAGTCAGTATGTCCCATTTCTATTTACATACGACCTCTTGCCAATACATTGATGATATTTTGCTCATATCTTGCTTTCATGCTTGTGGTATGTCATGTGCATTATTCATCACCACTATTTGCACACATGACATGCTTGCCATGATTCCTTCTAGTATGTTTCATCTTTGCACTACTTGCTTTCTCGACTTGATCACTATGATTGCTTACTTTATCGCATCACCCATGTTCCATTCTTACTCGCTTTCTTGGGTTGATGATATATATGTTCGTGCCTCTCACTTGATTTGTCTTGATCATTGTCTCTTGTCTCCATAGTACACCTCTCATATGCCATTATACTGAGTGCAGCCATGCTATGCTTATCTATCTTGGAGACTTGGGCATATTACTTGTGAAGCTTGCTTGTTTACTTGAGCCTAATGTCTTTGGTTGTAGTCGCATCATATGCTTTCATACCATGTCACATATTGTACTTTCTTATGATAAGAATGATGAAAACACTTGTTGGGTATTTCACCACACAAATGTTTGGTTTTGCATTTTCGCTAACCTCATTATGTTTTTCCGAGTGTTTGTAATGTTCTTTCATTTTGAAGGATTCACAAGGTGGCACCGTTATGAAACACCTTGGTCATATGAAGGCATACATGATGCGCAACACCAACATTTTCTACATCCTCATAAAGGTGAACTCATTCCCTTTGAGCCATTCTCAAATACGCATATTGGATGGGCCATACATTCATTATTGTTTCCTTCTTCTTGTCTACATGATACATATATTGGGTGGAGGACCGACATTGGAGATGGATCCTATGGACCTTCAAGTTGAGGAGTGCCCAGACTTAGTGGATGCACCACCGGACCAACACTTACCACGACATCGAGCTATGGTACAACACCATCCATAACAAATTTGCATCTTATGCATGGATTGACTCACATTATGATTGCCTTGTTACATCTTGTATTACCTTGTTTTCCATGATATATGAGCTTGTGCACTTCCTTAGCAAATTTGTTGTGATATTCCTTGATGGCATATTCATACATCATGATCGCATTGCCTACCATCAATTGCATGATCACATACTCACATTGAGCACCAATTACCATGTTCATGCATTTGATACACCATCCCATTATGACATCATTTTGCACAATGGTTACATTGATCACATTAACAACACATTTGTGTGCACAATGAATGTGTTTGCTCCCATGAACGCTTTGCATATCCTTCTGTATCATCTTGATAAGCTTCATGCGCTTTGTCACGTCCAATCTTGCTACATGGACTCATTCTTACATGATGGACACTTTGTGTGCGCTACCCATTGTATTTCCGAGTGTCGTTTGTGTTTGCTCTTTTTGCATGTATACCACTCCGGCGACACCTTGGAGTACTTGGATTGCGCCATGTCTTCCTCTTGGTCCAACTACAAGTCCGTCCACGACAACCGTTTCCATGGTGATGAGGTTTTCAATCCGAGGTCGGATCTTTCCCAGGGGAGGGGAGATGATGCGGAGCATCCTACGATCATCCCCATGTACACTACGACTACTCCCCAAGCCCCAAGTGGATATATGATGAGACATCAAACATACGCCACTGGACACAAGGTGCACCCGTCCCTAAATGCTTCCCCTTTCCACTCGTGCGAGACATGGTTGCTACCTAATGCAAAGACACTACGTGTGCTCAAGAATCGAGGAGACAACCATGGAGATGCTCGAAGCATAGGACAAGTCCACATGGAAGTGGATCAAGAAGTGCCTCAAGTGGAGTCGCCATGGAGCTACAACGGCCGGACATCCGGTAGGTGCCCGGACATCCGGCGCCACCAACCAGAAGAAGTCCAGAGAGAGACGGACGCCAGGCGACTCTACATCGGCAGGACATTCGGCAGACCCCCGGACATCCGGCACCTCGCGACGGGCCAGACATCCGGCACTTGCCAAGAAATCTGGCACAGGCTATCCAGAGGGCAACGAGACTAGCCCCGCGAGCCCGGACATTCGCCCTGCAAGCTCGGACATCTGGCTCCTCACGAAGGCCCGGACATCCGGCCGACGACCGGACATCCGGCTCCACCTGTCTGCGCACAGTGAAGGGCCGAGGCCCATGTACCCCTTCGCCCACCTAGACTATATATACTCCTCCTCCCTCTTTCTAGGGTTAGCATTGTGTTAGCTCATATGTGAGATATAGCTTCGCTCAACCATCCGGATCTACTCCATTGCGAGGGACCATTACCTCTTTGGAGAAGATCCACCTTGGATTCAATACCCCTTCATGGGAAGACCCCTCAAGACCTCCTCATGGAGATGAACTAGTTACCACTTGTATCATCCTTTGTTGGATTCAGATCGTGTATCTCTTTGTGTTTCGAGGATCTAGCATATATGTGACCTAATCTCGTTGGTTTGAGTGTTTCTCTCATGTTTTCCCTCATGTTTCCCCTCGTGTTCTTCGTGTTCCTCGTTGGGATCTTCTCCTTTCGTGAAAGATCGGACAGCTAGGGTTCCACCCTACATCAATGCATGTGTCCCAAACATATGTATGGATGTGTGTGATGCATGCATATGTTTGAATACCCAATGCACAACATTGATGTGGCGCATGCATCAAAAATCTCATAGTCCCCACACAAAGCGAGGTTCATGACGCGTCATGTGCTCATCCCCCCTCCCACTTTGATCCAGTGGGAGGGATTCATGCATACACATGCGCTCAAAGTATATTATGTAATCTCACAACATGACCTATACCGTAATATAAACCAAAAATTAATCCCCTCCTAAGTCAAATTAACCTCTCTCATTGTCGGACAAAGTGATGGACCAAGTGGGCCCACAGATGGAAGCATTACCGATAACCGCATGAGTGTGTGCTAGAGGACAACTGCCATCGCTTGTATGTGGGCCAACCAGTTGTATGGAGATGTGTGGTTGTGATATTTGAATACCTAGTACACACAACTTTGATGTGGCACCTGCCTCAGAAACCGTAATGTCCACACACAGAACAAGGTTCATGACACATAGTATATGTTGGTCCCCTCCCCCTCTTCGACACATACTATATACTCCTACCATAACACAACCTGGAAAGAATCATCCTTGTTCATCAAATTAACCTCTCTCATTGGGTCAAAGTGATGGACGATGACCTCACAGGCCCACGGAGGGAAGCGTCGCACGCGAGTGAGTGTCCTATAGGACAACCACCGTCTACATGTGGCCCAAAGAGGTGTTTGTGAGATATTTGAATACCCAATGCACAACTTTGATGTGGCACCTGCCTCAGAAATCAAAAAGTCCCCACACAGAGCGAGGTTCATGATGCGTAGTATGTGTCGGTCCCCTCCCCCTCTTTGACACGTACTATATACTCCTACTGTAACACAAACCAAAAAGAATCCTCCTTGTTGGTCAAATTAACCTCTCTCATTGGAGGACGACCTCAAGGGCCCACAGATGGAAGTGTCGCACGCGAGTGAGTGTCCTATAGGGCAACCACCGCCTGCATGTGGCCCAAATAGGTGTTGTATGATGTTTGAATATCTTTGCACAACTTTGGTGTGGCACCTGCCTCGGAAACCATAAAGTCCCTACATGGAGCGAGGTTCATGACGCGTAGTTATATGTTGCCTGTAACGCACTCGATGCGGCTATATCTCCCACGTGTCGAAGCACGACTTAGAGGCATAACCGCATTGAAATCAATGTCGCAAGTGAGGTAATCTTCACACTACCCATGTAATACATAAGGGAAAAAGATACATAGTTGGCTTACAATGGCCACTTCACACAAATACATGAATAAAGCATTACATCATCCAGATACAAACAAGGTCCGACTACGGAACCAAAATAAAAGAAGACTACCCCAAAAGCTACACAGATCCCCGATCGACCCCAACTGGGCTCCACTACTGATCAACTAGAAACAGAACAACACAAAGAACGAGATCTTCATCGAGCTCGTCCTTGAGCTTGGTTGCGTCACCTGCTCGGTAACGTCGGCACCTGCAAACTGGTTTTGGAAGTATCTGTGAATCACGGGGACTCAGCAATCTTACACCCTCGCGATCAAGACTATTTAAGCTTATGGGTAAGGTAAAAGGTATGAGGTGGAGCTGCAGCAAGCGACTAGCATATATGGTGGCTAACATACGCAAATGAGAGCGAGAAGAGAAGGAAAAAGCACAGTCAAACAACTATGATCAAGAAGTGATCCTAGAACAACCTACGTCAAACATAACTCCAACACCGTGTTCACTTCTCGGACTCCACCGAGAAGAGACCATCACGGTTACACATGCGGTTGATGCATTTTAATTAAGGTCAACTTCAGGTTTTCTACAACTGGACGTTAACAAATTCCCATCTTCCCATAACCACGGGCACGACTTTCAAAAGTTCAAACCCTGCAGGGGTGTCCCAACTTAGCCCATCACAAGCTCTCATGGTCAACGAAGGATATTCCTTCTCCCAAGACATTCCGATCAGACTCGGCATCTAGGTTACAAGACATTTCGACAATGGTAAAACAAATCCAGCAACACCGCCCGAATGTGCCGACAAATCCCGATAGGAGCTGCACATATCTCGTTCTCAGGGCACACTCAGATGAGCTCTACATAGAACTAAAACCAAATCTCGAGTTTCCCCGAGGGTGCGCTGCACAGGGCTCTAGTTTGGACCAACACTCAGAGGAGCACTGGCCCGGGGGGTAAAATAATAATGATGACCCTCAGGAGCGGGACTCCCAAGGGAAAAGAAAAGGCTAGGTGGCGAATGGTAAAACCAATGTTGGGCATTGCTGGAGGAGTTTTATTCAAGGCGAACTGTCAAGGGGTTCCCATTATAACCCAACCGCGTAAGGAACACAAAATCCGGGAACATAACACCGATATGACGGAAACTAGGGCAGCAAGAGTGGAACAAAACACCAGGCATAAGGCCGAGCCTTCCACCCTTTACCAAGTATATAGATGCATTAATTAAATAAGAGATATTGTGATATCCCAACAAAATATCCATGTTCCAACATGGAACAAGCTCCAATCTTCACCTGCAACTAACAACGCTATAAGAGGGGCTGAGCAAAGCGGTAACATAGCCAAACAACGGTTTGCTAGGACAAGGTGGGTTAGAGGCTTGACATGGCAATATGGGAGGCATGAAAAAGCATGTGGTAGGTATCGTAGCATAGGCATAGCAATAGAGAGAGCAACTAGCAAGCAAAGATAGAAGTGATTTCGAGGGTATGGTCATCTTGCCTGAAATCCCGCAAGGAAGAAGAACGAGTCCAAGAAGAAGTCAAACGGACGTAGTCGACCGGATCCTCACACACACGACGTTATCGGAACCAACCCGAAGAAGCAACACCGGAAAGAAGCAAACAACATAGTAAACAACCACGACATGAACATGGCATGATGCACAATCAAGTATGATGCATGTCCGGTTTAATGAAGCATGGTATGGCAAAGTGCACAAGCAACCCTACAAATTAAATGGGGCTCAATATGCAACGAGTTGCATATTGACGAAACACCACGACAAGTTATTTAGTTCGATCTCATTTATGTACCCAACAATATTAAATGTTGTTAAACATGTCAAGAGGGTGAAGCAAAGTAAAACTACCTATCTAGTGAAGGTTAAATGAGGCCGGAAGCAACGAACAACAATTCCGGTAAATCCCCATATTCATATATTAGGTTTGGTACTGTTCTGCCCTAAACACAATTTTTAGAGTTGTTAAACATGCAAAGTGATGCCACCATGTTAAACTAGGCAAAATTCTACCCCATTTACATATAAAGTTTATTAAATTTGGAGCTACGGTTAAAAAGTTAAGAATTAAAGCATTTTAGCATGGCATAGGAGCAAATTTAACCAAACAGCATGTTTAAACATTTTAAACTTGGATGAAAATGACATATTATGAAACTACACAAAATTCTAAGCATCTTTCATATAAAGTTTGTTTTAAAATGAAGCACCGTTTGTGAGTTATTATATGCATGTTGTGCAAGGGGTTTTCTGTAAAACTGCAAAACCTGGGATAATAGCTAAATTCACAGAGCCTAAAAAAATAGATACTGGGCTGGATCTGTTGGCCCAACAACAGGAAAAAAGGGGTGGGGCGCCAGGGGTGGCCTCACCCATGGCCTTCGGTCCAGATCTGGAGAGGCCTCACTGGCCGGATCGGGAGGTGGGCTTGGCATGGATGGGCCTTCCTGCGGGATGCGGTTGCTGGGCCGGCTCACATGGACGCGGCCCATGCGCTGGTCAACGCACGCGGCCCCCTCGCTCGCATGATCTGGAGCAGGGGATGTAGAGGCTGGCGACGCCGGCGAACTCTCGCGGCGAGGAAGGGCGCTGGGAGGCAACATGGGCCCTAGGCGACGCGGGAATAGCTGGATCCGGTCCCGCGCGACCGAATCCGGGAAACGCGGCGGTGGACGGAGCTCCGGCGATAGCAGAGAAGGATCCGAGGCGGCGACGGCCATCACTTCGAGCTCCCTGGTTCCTGTAGGGAGAGGGGGAGATGGTGAGCGGGCGAGGGCGAGATGAAAAGGGAAGGAGAGGGGGCAACGAGGCAGGCCTGCACGTGGAGTCCAGCGAGGTGCAGACGGTGCGGGCGGCGGTGAGAGGCCGGCAGGCGGCGGAGTTCAATCTGGATCGGGAGCTTCTCTCCCGATCTGGATCGATCGGTCGAACGGGTACAAGCGGCGGCACGGTCGGGCATGCTTGGGCCCGGCGGGCCAGATCCGGACCCCGGCGGGCCGCGAGGTGGAGAAGGAGGCCTGAGACGCGTGGCATGAGGGGATTGGATGCGGGCACGGTCAGGTGGCTACCTGGCGCTGCTGGGTTGGTCGGGGAAGGTGGCACTGGTGGTGGCTGGCCGTAGGGGCGGCGAAAAGTGGCGAGGCAGGGGTGGTGCAGCGTGGAAATGGAGGTGGGAGGCGGCTAGAGGTAGGTGGGGGGCTAGGGATGCCCAAAAATGGAAGGAGGGGTCTATAAATAGCAAGGGGCTAGGGTTAGGGGAACTATCATCCATTTTCGGGCATCGGATCTCGATCCGACGGTCCGGAGCGGAGGGGTTTTAGGTGGGCTGCAGGAGGCTGTGTAGAAGGGGTTGGGCTGAGAGGAGAGGGGGAAATGCAACCCGGCAAGGTTTCCGGAGACCGGAAACGTCCGACGATAGACCGGTTATACTGCCGCTATAGTTATCCGTTGGGCTATCAAACAGACTCCAAATGTGATGAAACTTGACAGGCGGTCTATCTACACTAAAATTAGACCGCACGCCAACTTTCAACCCAATCTGAGAACATTTTCCGGCCACTTATAAAATAATAATTCGGACGTGCCGCGGGCGCTTGCGAGTGTGGTTGGACTCAGAACGGACAACGGAAGGAACACGGAGGCCGGGACGGATGCGAGTTTTGAAAACATGATGATGCAATGCACATGATGACATGACAAGATGCAACACGCAAGCGAATGACATGGCAACAACAGCGAATAACTGGAAGACACATAGTACATCGGTCTCGGGGCGTCACAACACTCCACCACTACGAGAGGATCTCGTCCCGAGATCTAGAATGGCACCGGAGGGAAAACGGAAGGGAAAAAGAAGAGGTAAAACTAAGTTGCTTCTTTGACAAACGAGTGAGACCAAAGAACCTTGAAAAGGTTAAACCATTTCGAGAAGAGAATACAACGGAGATAAATGAAGCTGAAAACACTCCGTTAGAAAAGAGGAACGAGGAAGAACAAAGTTGAAAGCACTCCGGTAGGGAAGAGATGCAAGGCTTGATAAGGCGAAAAGAACTTGAGCAAAGGGGCACAAAACTCCGGTTAAAACAAGATAGGGTAGGAATAAGAATGATATAATTTGGACAGCACTCCGCCTGTAAATGGAAGGAATTGAACTTGACAAGATGAGAGGATACTTGAAAAGAGGACACGACACTCTGGTTAAAAGGATAAGCACGAACAGAACATGGTCCTGACAATCCAAGATGATGAGTGAAAAGAGCACCACCTCAATGCCTCCGTAAGAGACAAAAGAATGGAATCAAAAGAACGGAGAAGAAAACAATATCTTCTACCTCAAATGCGCTTGAAAGCATCTTTAGGAGAAGGGTCGAACGGATATGTTGGAAATCCAACAACGAAAAAGAGTAAGCTTGTAGTGGGCTTATGGAGAACATCTCAAAACTATGAGGTGGAACTTCTGCCACTAACGGAAAACAATGGATTGGGTTGAGGTCAACAAGGAGATGAGAAACTTATATCACCAGGAGGATAAATGAAGAACTTGGGTCATTTATGAGCACCATAAATAGAAACAGTCCTTAGGAAAGGCTTTAGGTGAAATATATCCAAGATAATTTCAAAGAAGAGATTGATGGATTTAAAATACCTCATTCCTAACAACATGTGAATCATGAAACATAAAACTCAATTATCAAGAATGACATAATACCACCTCCAATGATACGGAAGAAAGAATTACACTCCGGATTACAATATGAGGAAAACTTGAGCTTCATAGAAAAGAATCTCGATGAACACTTCGAGAAGGAATTAAATCGTTGATGACCCATCATGTAGAACCTCCATGAAGAACTCCGTTAAACAAAAGAATGATCAAACAGAAGGAAAGAGAAGTTGAAAACACAAAGTGAAACCTTGTAATGAATTATAAGGAGCTTCGCGACGAGACAAAACGGAAAGGCTTGGAACTCCGAAAAAGAAAAGATAAAGCCTCTCGAACCGAGAATGTGATATGATGAACCTCCGGAATAAGGAGTTAATCACTTGGATGAAACAAGAATAAGAATTACATTATATGTATCCTTCACCAATTCAAATTAATGACAAGCAATGGAATTGGCATATTACTTATTCTCGTAGAAAGGATTAAGCGAGATATAGCATAACTTGAGAACATGTTTAACAAGTTACTGGTATGATTGAGAAGAACGTATGAATATATACGATAACGAATGACGAGAACTCTTGCACGAACCACCGTTAGGATTGACAACGAATAAATAGATATGATAGCAAGGAAGAAAAATCCTGAATAGCCACCGTAAGAATTGGAAATGAACGAAGTACAGGGCTGAATCACCGGGAAGAATTATAAAAAGAACGAAGATACTTGAGAGAATTTGAAAAGATGGCCTTTGGAGGAAATAAATGGAAAACAACTCATGAAATGCTCCGGGTGGGTGAAAAGAATTCTGACAATCGAAAATCATTATGAGAGGATGGTCTCGAACTAGAGCCACGAATCTCTGAGAGAACGGATAAGATATGGATGTAAAACTCTTCTTCGGTCTTCAAATGTTGAGAATACCGATGAGAAACACCACCATGAATTGTTGAGATACTCCGGGATGGAAAATTAGAAAGGTTGAACCGATGATGAAAAGAATTTGAAAGATCTTAGAGAAAGACATTTGCCTGATGATGACTCATTCTTACGTCAAACTTTGGAAAGAATTTAGGATAACTCCGGAAAAATAAGAAGAGTCAGGTAAGATCCTGGGAAAAGACCTGTGGGTTAGGGCCCACTCAAGAGAAAAACACCGTTGAAATGATTTAATAGAGAGGTTGCACCGGTTGAATTAAATGGCTAGAATGAGATAACAATCTCGAAAGAGCTTGAAAGGATTACGAAAGTAGAGTGGAAACACGAATCTTCTGAGATTTCTTGAGCACTCCGGAACAATAGAATAGCGAGCGGTGAAAGATTATGAGGTGCACCGGCATGGAAAAAAACATTGAAATGAGGAAAGGATATACTCAACAAAGCTTGAATTGAAACCACCGAAGAAGAAAAGAACGAATAATGATAACTTGAAGCTCCGTCAGAATCTTCATGAGAATCACCGGGTAAGAACATGAAGGAAAAGAATGGAGAGACTTCACATAAATAAAAGGATACTTGATAAAGAAATCCGAGTCCTTGAAGAAAAAAGGGTGGGAGGGTGGGAAAACAAAGGCAATTTGGAACGGATGAAGCAAACACCATTGAGAAGAACTGATAATTGATCTTGCGAATGTTGAAGTGATCGGATCCACTTGAAGAGAAACACACCGGTGAAAAGGATTGACATGACAATATCGATTATCATGAAGGGTTAGTATTCACATAGGAACATGAGAACACCGCTTAGGGAAGGTATGGAATCAACATTTGACTTCGAAGCAACTCGAATACCACAACTCAAAACAAAAACAAAGGGTTGGCTTGCAGAATAAGCCGGAACAAACATATGATAGAGATTTCGTCCGAAGTTTTCGTGGTGGGGCCTACACGGGCTCGATCGTACAGCACCATCATGTACAAGGTAGTGCACATGACATACGAAGCGTCCCCGAGTCGGCATAGCCAAGGACTCTTTAAGACACAACGAGACCACTGTAAAACCAACCGTGGACAAGTGGACCACTAGACATCGAACCCCAATTTCATATCATACATCTGACGGAAAGATATCCTAAGAGCTACTTGAATTCCCACTTACAAACTCCCGAAACTTTCCGGTTATGCAATCAGGTGTTGGGGATACAGGGGAAGCATAATATCTCACCCAAAACTAGCAAATCCTACATCCATCTGTATCCATCCTTCAACACATAACCAAGAAACCTTCGAAAATCATTTACCTCAACCTTCGAAAAGCATCCGTTATACGAGTTACGGCAATACTCCCGAACTCCCGCCCCAGTACTGGGTGGCGTCGAGGTTATCTCACCAACAACTGCATAAAAGAGATTTTCGATGTCGGCGAAACTCAAGTATTCCAGAACTGCAACGATAAATTTGTGACGACAACACCTCAGAGCTCAACTCCCCGGGATACTGCCACAACCCCTAAATGTCAGTAGGCAACAAGAACAATGTTCTCGTCACAAAACCATCGAAACGATTCCAAGATACCCGCGTGATCCTAAATTTTTTTTAGTGAAATTTGAGAAGAGAAGAGTCAAAACTCTACGTCAGGATGCCTCACCAGAGCGACGAAGGGACTGAGGAGTAAAAAGAAGTCCTAACTCTCCGATATATATAATCCTAAATGACTCAAAACATTTCTAGACTCAATAACGCCAGCGATTCGATCAAGCAGGGGGCTCCTAAGTCGGGGAAGGCTCTGATACCAACTTGTAACGCACTCAATGCGGCTATATCTCCCACGTGTCGAAGCATGACTTAGAGGCATAACCGCATTGAAAGCAATGTCGCAAGTGAGGTAATCTTCACACTACCCATGTAATACATATGGGAAAAAGATACATAGTTGGCTTACAATCGCCACTTCACACAAATACATGAATAAAGCATTACATCATCCAGATATAAACAAGGTCCGACTATGGAACCAAAATAAAAGAAGACTACCCCAAAAGCTACACAGATCCCCGATCGACCCCAACTGGGCTCCACTACTGATCAACTAGAAACGGAACAACACAAAGAACGAGATCTTCATCGAGCTCCTCCTTGAGCTTGGTTGCGTCACCTGCTCGGTAACGTCGGCACCTGCAAACTGGTTTTGGAAGTATTTGTGAATCACGGGGACTCAGCAATCTTACACCCTCGTGATCAAGACTATTTAAGCTTATGGGTAAGGTAAAAGGTATGAGGTGGAGCTGCAGCAAGCGACTAGCATATATGGTGGCTAACATACGCAAATGAGAGTGAGAAAAGAAGGCAAAAGCACGGTCGAACAACTATGATCAAGAAGTGATCCTAGAACAACCTACGTCAAACATAACTCCAACACCGTGTTCACTTCCCGGACTCCGCCGAGAAGAGACCATCACGGTTACACATGCGGTTGATGCATTTTAATTAAGGTCAACTTCAGGTTTTCTAGAACAATACGTTAACAAATTCCCATCTGCCCATAACCGCGGGCATGGCTTTCGAAAGTTCAAACCCTGCAGGGGTGTCCCAACTTAGCCCATCACAACCTCTCACGGTCAACGAAGGATATTCCTTCTCCCAAGACATTCCGATCAGACTCGGCATCTAGGTTACAAGACATTTCAACAATGGTAAAACAAGTCCAGCAACACCGCCCGAATGTGCCAACAAATCCCGATAGGAGCTACACATATCTCGTTCTTAGGGCACACTCAGATGAGCTCTCCATACAACTAAAACCAAACCTCGAGTTTCCCCGAGTGGGTGCTGCACAGGGCTCTAGTTTGGACCAACACTCAGAGGAGCACTGGCCCCGGGGGGGGGGGGGGTAAAATAATAATGATGACCCTCAGGAGCGCGACTCCCAAGGGAAAAGAAAAGGCTAGGTGGTGAATGGTAAAACCAATGTTGGGCATTGCTGGAGGAGTTTTATTCAAGGCGAACTGTCAAGGGGTTCCCATTATAACCCAACCGCGTAAGGAACGCAAAATCCGGGAACATAACACCAATATGACGGAAACTAGGGCGGCAGGAGTGGAACAAAACACCAGGCATAAGGCCGAGCCTTCCACCCTTTACCAAGTATACAGATGCACTAATTAAATAAGAGATATTGTGATATCCCAACAAAATATCCATGTTCCAACATGGAACAAGCTCCAATCTTCACATGCAACTAACAACGCTATAAGAGGGGCTAAGCAAAGCGGTAACATAGCCAAACAACGGTTTGCTAGGACAAGGTGGGTTAGAGGCTTGACATGGCAGTATGGGAGGCATGAAAAAGCATGTGGTAGGTATCGTAGCATAGGCATAGCAATAGAGCGAGCAACTAGCAAGCAAAGATAGAAGTGATTTCGAGGGTATGGCCATCTTGCCTGAAATCCCACAAGGAAGAAGAACGAGTCCAAGAAGAAGTCAAACGGACGTAGTCGACCGGATCCTCACACACATGACGTTATCGAAACCAACCCGAAGAAGCAACACCGGAAAGAAGCAAACAACATAGTAAACAACCACGACATGAACATGGCATGATGCACAATCAAGTATGATGCATGTCCGGTTTAAGGAAGCATGGTATGGCAAAGTGCACAAGCAACCCTACAAATTAAATGGGGCTCAATATGCAACGAGTTGCATATTGACGAAACACCACGACAAGTTATTTAGTTCGATCTCGTTTATGTACCCAACAATATTAAATGTTGTTAAACATGGCAAGAGGGTGAAGCAAAGTAAAACTACCTATCTAGTCAAGGTTAAATGAGGCCGGAAGCAACGAACAACAATTCCGGTAAATCCCCATATGCATATATTCGGTTTGGTACTATTCTGCCCTAAACACAATTTTTAGAGTTGTTAAACATGCAAAGTGATTCCACCATGTTAAACTAGGCAAAATTCTACCCCATTTACATATAAAGTTTTTTAAATTTGGAGCTACGGTTAAAAAGTTAAGAATTAAAGCATTTTAGCATGGCATAGGAGCAAATTTGACCAAACAGCATGTTTAAACATTTTAAACTTGGATGAAAATGACATATTATGAAACTACACAAAATTCTAAGCATCTTTCATATAAAGTTTGTTTTAAAATGATGCACCGTTTGTGAGTTATTATATGCATGTTGTGCAAGGGGTTTTCTGTAAAACTGCCAAACCTGGGATAATAGCTAAATTCGCAGAGCCTAAAAAAATAGATACTGGGCTGGATCTGCTGGCCCAACAACAGGAAAAAAAGGGGTGGGGCGCCAGGGGTGGCCTCACCCATGGGCTTCGGTCTAGATCTGGAGAGGCCTCGCTGGCCGGATCAGGAGGTGGGCTTGGCATGGATGGGCCTTGCTGCGGGATGCGGTTGCTGGGCCAGCTCACATGGACGTGGCCCATGCGCTGGTCAACGCGCGCGGCCCCCTCGCTCGCACGACCTGGAGCAGGGGATGTAGAGGCTGGCGACGCCGGCGAACTCCCGCGGCGAGGGAGGGCGCTGGGAGGCAACGGGGGCCCTAGGCGACGCGGGAATAGCTGGATCCGGTCCCGCGCGACCGAATCTGGGCGATGCGGCGGTGGACGGAGCTCAGGCGATAGAAGATAAGGATCCAAGGCGTCGGCGACCATGACTTCGAGCTCCCTGGTTCCTGCAGGCGGAGGGGAAGATGGTGAACGGGCGAGGGCGAGACGAAAAGGGAAGGAGAGGGGGCAATGAGGCAGGCCTTCACGTGGAGTCCGGCGAGGTGCAGACGGTGCGGGCGGCGGCGAGAGGCCGGGAGGCGGCGGAGTTCAATCTGGATCAGGAACTTCTCTCCCGATCTGGATCGATCGGTCGAACGGGTACGGGCGGCGGCACGGTCGGGCATGCTTGGGCCCGGCGGGCCAGATCCGGACCCCGGCGGGCCGCGCGGTGGAGAAGGAGGCCTGAGACGCGTGGCACGAGGGGATTGGATGCGGGCGCGGTCAGGTGGCTACCTGGCGCTGCTGGGTTGGTCGGGGAAGGTGGCACTGGTGGTGGCTGGTGGTGGCCGGCCGTAGGGGCGGCGACAAGTGGCGAGGCAGGGGTGGTGCGGCATGGAAATGGAGGTGGGAGGCGGCTAGAGGTAGGTGGGGGCTAGGGATGCCCAAAAATGGAAGGAGGGGTCTATAAATAGCAAGGGGCTAGGGTTAGGGGAACTATCATCCGTTTTCAGGCATTGGATCTCGACCCGACGGTCCGGAGCGGAGGGGTTTTAGGTGGGCTGCAGGAGGCTGTGTAGAAGGGGTTGGGCTGAGAGGAGAGGGGGAATGCAACCCGGCAAGGTTTCCGGAGACCGGAAACGTCCGACGATAGACCGGCTATACTGCCGCTATAGTTATCCGTTGGGCTATCAAACAGACTCCAAATGTGATGAAACTTGACAGGCGGTCTATCTACACTAAAATAAGACCGCCCGCCAACTTTCAACCCAATCCGAGAACATTTTCCGGCCACTTATAAAATAATAATTCAGACGTGTCGCGGGCGCTTGCTAGTGTGGTTGGACTCAGAATGGACAACGGAAGGAACGGGGAGGCCGGGACGGATGCGAGTTTTGAAAACATGATGATGCAATGCACATGATGACATGACAAGATGCAACACGCAAGCGAATGACGTGGCAACAACAGCGAATAACTGGAAGACACCTGGCACATCGGTCTCGGAGCGTCACCTTGCCCCCCACTTCGACATGTACTATATACTCCTAATATATGTAACACAAACCAAAAAGAATCATCCTTGTTGGTCAAATTAACCTCTCTCTCACTGTAGGTCAAAGTGATGGACAACCTCGCGGGCCCACAGAGGGCGTCACACGTGAGTGAGTGTCCTAGGACAACTACCATGTGCATGTGGCCCAAAGAGGTGTTGTGTGATGTTTGAATACCCAATGCACAACTTTGATGTTGCAAATGCTTCTCAAACCGGAAACGCACAACATAGAGGTTCATGATGTGTAGTCCCCCCTCACTCCGCAGGGACACATGTGTACGCACGCACTTGAACTTTAGTCTAGAATCTCACCATGATGTAACATCCCAAAATTCTAAATTTTGGAATGTTATAATAATTAGATAGATTTGATTGATTGTCTAAAAGTGAGTGAATTCGAAAGTTTTTGAAAGTTAAAAGAGAGGGAATAAAAGGACTTTCCCAAACTTCCATATTTGCTTTCTGATCTCCATGAATTCAAATTCTTTTCAACACAAAACCCTAGAGAGAAGATGACATGACTTCTTCCATTTATTTAAATGACCAGGGGTGTTGAAAATATTTGAATTTCATTTGGAAAATATTTCCAATTCTGCAACTTTATGCAACTCAATGATTTTCACGAGCGAAGATAAAATGACTTCTTCAAATTATATGAAATATGAGTTGGGAGTTCAAAGAATTAAATTCAAAGTTCATTTGAATTTATTGTCAATTTGGAGATATTTGAGTTTTTTTCAAATTATTTTTCTCCAAAATAAAAATAAATGGAAAATAGGGTAACATGATTCCCTACAATAGAAAATTGGAGAAAAATTAATTTGAAATCATTTTGGTATTTTTAAAATGATTTTTGTTGGATTTTAATAGACCAGTAGCACTCTTTGATTTATCTGAATTTGTGTGAATTTTCTTTAATGCTAGAAAAATGTTCATGTCGTAGAGAATCTTTTTCTGAAATTTTTGATATATTATATGCCTATATAATATTTTTAGTTATTTTGTTTTTATTATTTTACTTCTCTGGAAAAAAAATTATTTCCCCGACTGGGCCGGCCCAGCTCCTGCCAGGCCGCGGCCCAGCCCAGCTAGCCCGCGCCGCTCGTCCCCAAGCTCGGGACGGAGTCCCGAGCCGCGACGCCATCACCGTCGCCTCCGTGCCGCCGCTGGCCTCTTCTTGCCCCCTCCTCCACGCATCTCGCCGCCCCTCCCCTCCATAAATAGAGCCGCCCTAGACCCCGGCCTCTTTTTCCTCAAACTGGAGCCGCCATCGCCTCCCGCAGCCTTGCACAAACCTCGCCGGAGTCCGAACTCCGACGAGATCCGCCGCCGTCGCACCTCGCTCCACCGCCGCCTACGCCCGACGCCACCACCCCCTTCGGACTCGCCTCGCCGAGCCGCTCCTCCCCATCTACTTCGCCGGCGCCGTTGAGCCCCGGAGCCGCCGCCCGCTCGAAGCCGACGCTGCCGCCGCCATCTTCTCCGGCGACGCCGACGCCCACCGCCGCGGTAAGCCCGGCTCCTCCCTCGTCCGTTAGATCTAGGGTCAACAGCTAGGATTAGATCTAGTCGTTTTTTTTCGAACCGGTATTTGTTAAATAGCGAACGCTCGCTGTTTACCTCTTCGCAGCGAGCAAATTCGTTAGTTAGCGTTCAGTAACGAATGTTCACTTTTTAGATTTCTCTTTTTCTTTTATTTCTTTAGTTCTCAGTCCAGGGACCCGTACGTGAATATTTTCTTTACAGATCAGCCCCTGGTTTTCAAACGACTATAACTTTTTACTCGTTAGTCCAAATCCAACGAAACCAACGCCCACATCTTCGTTATGATCCCCTCAATCCAGTAATTCAACTCAAACATGTTTTGAAAAGTTTAAAATTTGAATTAGATCAGATTTGAATTCAAACTTCATTTGATCATAACTTGAGTTTCGTAGCTCCGTTTGAGTTGATTCTTTTTGCAAATCGAAGCTCTTGACCTAAACTTTCTGATAAGGCCAAATTCGCATAATTTTGGTACTGTTAGAAAATGTTTTATGTTGCAAGAGTTATTTGCTTGGTTTCGATGTTTTTTGAATTGTTTTCTTCATTCTTCCCGATCTTTTGGGTGATTGCTTATGTGTGGTTACAATTGCTTGCTTACGATAGATTGACCGGCGTGTGACGAGTAGAACAGTCAAGATTTTGAGTGCGAATCATCTTCATCAACATTGCAGGAAAATTCACACTTTGATCATATCCCTTTTCATACCCAGTTTTTATGCATTAGTTACAATCCTCAAACATTGCATGAGTAGGATTAATAACATGTGGGTATTGGGAAGTAGTTGATGAGGTAGTACCTATTTCCTATTTATTATCAAACCCTTGGGAGTTACTATTACGTTATGCTTATAGTGCCATGCTATGTTCGTAGACATGGATTGGGTTTTGAGAGTATTCATGACAGATGTGAGATTGTTAATTAATGGTTTACTTAAGGTGGCAACTTAAACACACATCTGGGTGGATTGAGGCACCTGGTTATTCTAGGATTGCCTGTCTAGGCACCTGGGTAGACCAGGATTGCCTGTTTTTTTATGGACCGCCACCCAGGCTCAAAGGGATCATGAGATTTTTCATGCTAGAAACTTCCGTGTGCAGCCACAAGCTATTATGGGCTCTAGCATAGTTGACTAAGTTGTGCGAACTCTTACAGTGGTAGACTAGCAAATGTAGGGGGTGTAGGTGGTACGGTCTACCCGATCGTAAGGTGCTAGCGCTTCTGAAAGACTATGTCTCGGTCATCTGTCTTCTCAAACACCATGTAGTGCGAGAAACCAAACGGAGGCGGTCGATTCTTGTGGGGAAAAGTGCGCAAACCTCTGCAGAGTGTAACAAACTAATCATGGTTAGCCGTGTCCCCGGTTATGGACATCTTGAGTATCTAGTTCTTGGATTATCCTGTTGATCTCATCATGTTACTTTAATTAATATTGTTGGGTTTTAATGTTGATGCTTAATTGGGATTGAGAATGCTGTCAACCATTCTCAATGTTTAACAACCACCATGATAGTTAAATAAAATTTATTCCTTTGTAGTAGGGAAAAATTGGCTTTACGCAAAACTATAACCATAGAGCTTTTCCACCAGCCAAATATGCATGTAGTGATAGCCATTGTTCATCATTCTCTATGGTGTGAATTTGCCAGTACATTCAATGTACTGACCCTTTGTGGCTGCAATGTCTCATGTTGCAGGATTATCTTACGACGAGTAAGTGATACGTTAGGGTTATGATTTCTACACTCAACTTTGCCGTAGGTGTTGATGGGAATCCACAACCTTGTTACTTCCGCTATTTGGATTGAGGTAATAGTATTTTACGTTACTTATACATGTGATTTACCTCTGTTATAAATCCTCGAGTACTGTGTGTGTCAGCATACCGATCCAGGGATGACACGTAAGCACAGAGAATTGATCCATTCGGGTCGGGTCGCTACACATGATCCACACTGTAACACGTGCCAAGATGAATCCACCTTTGGTCAAATGCCTCTCGTTGTCAGTTAAAACGGATAACCTTCACGGGCTAACGAATGGGCACATCACTAATAACCACATGTGGAAGTGTTTGAGGACCACCAATGCATGCATGTGGCTCAAATATGTATGTATGAAAGGGTTGTGTAATGTTTTATAAAAACCAATTCATGACTTTGATGTGGCACCTGCCTCACAAAAGGTCAATCCCACATGGAGGCTAACGACTCATAGTGTACTGCCGGACCCCCCCCCCCACACGCACCGTACCACCACCGCCACTTGGAGGCATGTCAAACTTTTTCTGCAGCGAACATGTGACTAAAGGAGTGTCGTGTTAAAATTTGAAAAAAAAATCAGAGATCATTCGGCCATTTTTATACATGGATTGATTTCCTAGTGATTTAATGTGCGAAAAACAAATTTTAGCTACATGCACACGTGATAGTGCACCAAAATAGATTGGAAAATCATATGTGTGTCCCTGCGTGCATGTTTAGTCTACATGTAAGAAATTTCAAACATAGATAATCTTGTGATTTTAAAATCCAGTAAATCCAAAACTTAGTTGAAATTCATGAAATGTATTGTGGTGTCATATGGATACCAATGGACTGTGATATTATATTTTTTGTCAAATTAGAGATAAGTTTTGATATAATCTTCTTACAAATTGGAGATTATTAATAATTGGCAACCAATATTGCAAAAGGATTATTTACTCGAACTATCGGCATTAGATCAACAATGTATGTGCCATGCTTTGGTTAACCAATAAAGTGGAATAATTAATCATCAACAAAGAAAAACAATATACATGCCACCACGCGTCCCATGTGCCATGCGAACATGCGTGAGTTGACGGGACGCATGCGAGCAGTCCGCCGCACAGGCAGACCGGGAGGCATGCGCGTGTTCATTGTGCAGTGTCACCGGGAGGCGTGCTAGTAGCTATGCGAAATCACGGTAGGCATGCCAGCTATCCGCTGCGTAGGCTCACTGGGAGGCGAGCCAACCCTTTGACCACCACCTGCGTCGCTCCCACTGCTCCATATTAATGCCCCGCCCAAGCCGCTGATCATAATAGGCGGCTGTAGCCCCCGTCCACAGTGGTCACCGCCGTCTGGATTGTATGAGGATGCCGCCAAAATGCACCACGGGAGGGAGTGGTGACACCGGGGCTGGTGAAGCACCCGCGCAACATGTGAAACTGGGCACAGAGGTTGTCGTCGCCGCCGACGAGGTCTCGCGTGGGCAATAGCACGACCTTGACGTCGTCGCCGCCATCGCCCCTCCCCAGCCAGAGCCGGATGTCCATAGCAACTCTGGCAACGACTCCGACTTCAACGGAAAACCAGTTAGTTACCTATACCCATTTTTGCGGCAAATATATCATGTGCTTTCTCTGGTTACCCCCCCCCTCCCCCTCCATTTTTGGAATAGAAATCCTATGGTTATGTTTTCTCAGTTCATGAAATCAAAGTAAGATTCGTTAGATCCGTGTAGTGTATTGATTGTTTGAATGATATTCGTCTAGGATTAGTGATTAATTGTTTATTCTGTACAAATGGTTTTTGCTAATAATCTGACTAGGATTAGCGTTCATGCTAATAATTCATAGCCAGATCTTGAGAATTGATTCTAAATGACCTACATATATGTTTGTGCTATTTTTTTCTTCCAGATCCTGAGAATTGATTTTAAATGTCCTACATATATGTTTGTGCCAATTTTTTCCTAGATTGGTATGTACACTGATGAGGCTCTGACCACCGGCACCGCCGGTTGTAGATCATGCACCCGGCGGTGCGGGCAGAAGAGGCCACGCCCCTGGATCTGAGGAACCCGTAGAATCTCGGGCAGAGCGCATCAGCGATCTCCCGAATGCCATCCTTGGGGAAATCATCTTCTTTCTCCCCACCAAGGATGGCTATCGCACAAAGGTCCTCGCATCTCGGTGGCGCCCTCTGTAGCGCAACATGCCTCTTAATCTTTCCTATCATCAGCTATATGTCGTCGATGATTTTGAACTCCACAAAGCCATCATCTCCTCCCACCAGGGCTCTGTTCAATGCCTCTGCATCCCAGCATGCTGCCTGCTAGCCATACCCTGCATAGTGGACACCTGGCTGACATCCCGTGAATTTGAAAAACTCCAGGAGCTTGAGCTCTACCATTACTACAAAAATAGCTTACCACCAACCGTTGTATCTGTGCCCTCACCACCGATGTCCATCTCATGGTTTTCCTCCTCTCTCCACACCGCCACCTTGTCTCAATGCCATCTACTAGACAATCTGGTACAAATGGTTCAACTCCCACTACTAAAAAAACTTGTGCTTGTGGTAGTTATCGGCGCTTTGTGACTGGGGGATACCTAGACCCGCCTGCCTGTGGCCCAATGCGTGGCTCCATCGACGGCCCAGCGCGACCTAGCACCAAGACTTCATGAGCAAGACCCTCGCGAGGGCCCCCGCCTTGTGAGGCGAACGACATCAAGGCCTCCTAAGGAGAGGATATCTCAAGGCTTGCACCCACCTCGCGGGGTGCACGATGACGTGAGCCATGACGACCAGGATCAGGAGGGCGCCAGTGGGCGCAGGAGAGGATAGTTTCCTCTTTGGTGCTAGAAGGACAAAGCCAGCATGAGGGTTCCCAAGGAATCCCCAAAGCTTACCTCTTTGGTGCAACAAGACCAAGACCACTGGTTCAGCAGGACGAAGGTCATCACCGAGCCCACCAGTGTGTCACGACCAGAAGCTTTGCAGGCGAATACCACCTTTAGTCAGGATAGGGTGTACTCTTGTCCCCCTTCGAATTTGGCCGATGTGGTATCCCTTCCCGCCTAAACCATGAGGGAATAGGACCGGGGCCAGTATATATATAGGCTAGTATACACCATAGAGAGGGATCGAATCCATTCACCCTCCAGAGCCCTTGCGAGGCAGCTGACCCATTGAACTAGTTCATCTTCATCCTCCTCGCAAGGCAATCCACCACAAAGCAGGAGTAGGGTTTTACACTACATGGTGGCCAGAACCTGGGTAAGCTACTGTGTACGATTCTTCTCCCTTCTCGCACGAGCACAACGGAGCATCGTGATACGTCCATTTTGCATCATGTTTACATACTATTATTTACTATGTTTTTATGCAAAATTACGCTTTTTGGAGTGATTCTAATGTCTTTTCGCTCATAATATGTAAGGTTTACACAAAGAAGGAGAATACCGGCAACTGGAATTCTGGACCTGGAAAAGCTACGTCAGAGTTAGCTATTATGCACATCTCCAAATGAGCTGAAACTTTACGGAGAATTATTTTGGAATAAAAGAAAATTTCTGGAGTAAATAACTACCGGAAAAGGCGCACCAGGTGGGCACGCTAGCCCCCCCCCCCAGGCGCGCCCTGGTGGGTTGTGCCCTCCTCGGCCCACCTTCAGTGCCCCTCTTCTGGTATATAAGTCATTTTGACCTAGAAAAAAAATAAGGAGAGGACTTTTGGGACGAAGCGCCGCCGCCTCGAGGCGGAACTTGGGCAGGAGCACTTTTTCCTTCGGTGGAGTGATTCCGCCTGGGAAACTTCCCTCCCGGAGGGGGAAATCATCATCATCATCATCATCATCATCATCACCAACAACTCTCCCATCTTGGGGAGAGCAATATCCATCAACATATTCAACAGCACCATCTCCTCTGAAACCCTAGTTCATATCTTGTGTTCAATCTTTGTACCGGAACCTCAGATTGGTACCTGTGGGTGACTAGTAGTGTTGATTACATTTTGTAGTTGATTACTATATGGTTTATTTGGTGGAAGACTATATGTTCAGATCCATTATGCTATTTAGTACCCCCTCTGATCTTGAGCATGATTACCATTTGTGAGTAGTTACTTTTGTTCTTGAGGTCACGAGAGAAATCTTGTTGCAAGTAATCATGTGAACTTGATATGTGTTTGATATTTTGATGATATGTATGTTGTGATTCCCTTAGTGGTGTCATGTGAATGTCGACTACATGGCACTTCACCATATTTGGGCCTAATGTCACACCCTGATTTTTGTCCCTTTCTTTTTTTTGGTTTTCTGAGGATTTTGCTTGAGTTTTCTTTTTCTGTGTCTATGTGGTCTGGAAACTGGAGAAGATGACCTCTTCTTCCTTTCCAGAGTGGCTTGTCATCCTCATATCCATCCAATGACCTTGCCATTTTCATCTTGGCCCAACCCCATTATTATTTTTTTCTAGGGAATATTCCTTTTTATATTAAAGGAATAACCCAATTTGCCCTAGGTTGTGAAGCAACCTATATTTCTAGCACTCCCAAAATTCCCAAATAATTCTCATAAATTGTTTGGGTCATATCTTGCTCAAATATGTCAAAACCCTTCCTTGGCATCATCAAAGATAATTCACAAATATTCATTTTCTCATTCTGCCCTCAGTGGTTTTTTTGAGAAGGAAGTGTTATTTATCTTTGCTTGATTGACCCTAAACTTTTTGGACACCTTTTACTGTCTATATCATTACCTCATGCCAAAATTCAACTCAATTTTCCTTGCCAATATTCCTGAGCAATTTTTCAAAGTTCCTGTCTAAGGGAATTCTTTGTGAAGGAAGTACTAGCTCGGATAAGCCAAATGAGTTTAAATTTTGCACACTACTTCATGTGCTCATAGCATCACCCTCCTCCAAGTTTCATATCCTTCCATTGATCTATGTGAGCCCAGGACCAATTATTATTTTTTTCTGTCCAAATTTTCAGTTTGTGAAGCAAGTAAATTTTATCTTGCTCCATTATTGCTGACAATTTTCCTAAGCCTTCTCCTATCCATATAACTTATCTACACAAGATTTTTTCTCATTTCATTCAGCCATTTTTCCTCAGGATTTTTCCCAAGATTCTATCTAGGGAGGTGCTTCATGAAGGAAGTACCAGTTTGGCTTGGCCAAATGGCACGGAATTTTTATGGAACTTTCATATGCCCAAATAATCTTGCCAAGCCCATTTTCAGCCCAAGTTATCACTCCTAGTGAGTGCTACTTCCTGTTTTTGCTTCTGGACCAGATTTTGCAGTTACAAAGCAAGTGTATTAATTACTTGTCCAAATCCCTTCAAAATTCACAGGACTGTAGTCCTTCCTATCCTAAACCTCCCAGACATCCTAGCTTGTTCTTATCTCATCTCAGCTCACTTTACCACCTGCTCCAAGTTTGCTGCAGCAAACTTGTGATCCTTGTTTCTTTCGACTCTCAGTTCCTGTGATCGTTTCATTACTTCAGGGCTACTCTATATTGGAGGGACTTTGTATCACACATCTGCACGCTCTGGCTGATCATGTGGCACGGTGTGCACTAGTGCACACGGTGATCACGGGCTTTGGCATGCCATCCGCCTGCTCTGGCGCCTCTGTCTTCTTCTCCCTCTCTTTGCTCGTCGTCCCAGCACGCCTGGGAATGTCTAGCAGGTCCCCCATTCCGCCTCCGCACCCTGGACCCTTCTCCTCCTCTAGTAGCTCGCTCATTGGAGCTCGTGGCCGTGTGCCCACGGGAAAACTATTGCCGGCCGTCGTCTTCCTCCTTTGCCCGCTTCCTCCCCGTGTCCCCTTGGTGTTGCTCTGCTCCGTGACTCCCCTATGGCCTCTCATGTCGCCTTCCTTGCCTCACGATCGCCATGTTCATCGCCAGAGCGTTGGCCGGACCCTGCGGCGACACTCGAGCTCGGCACCTCGCCCCGCCTATAAATAGGCCACCCCAAGCCTCTCCCGAGCATCTCATCGGCCTCCCCTAGCTCCTAGCTCCCTCCCCATCCTCTTCCCCAAACCAGAGGACCCCTCCTGCCTCGCCATTGCCGCCATGGCCGCCGCCCCCTCTCGCTCAAATTCGAGCTACATGGCCTCTCCCTCCCTGCCTAGCCACCAGTAGAGCAGTCCCCGGACCTCCATAAACCTCCCTGTCTGATAGAGGCTAAGGTGTGCCGATGTTTCGATGAGATGGTGGCTATCGTTTTCTGTGGGAGTCGACCTTGACGATCCGACTACGAACGTGCGAGACGTCGCGCCTTAGCAATCGCTAAACCAACTTCCGAGGGTTATTGACCACGCCGGAGCACGATCAACCTGACCACGAGGGTCTGTTTCCTGCGAGCAAACGAAGAACAAGCAAGAAACTGAGATTGCAATCGGGATATTGCGAATATAAGATGAAAGCTTTATTGATCAAGGTGGGGTTCTGTGACGTCTTGGTCTGGTCGTTGGACACAAACGAAGTACGCAAAGTTGCAGCTATGGCGAACTTTTAATCTAAACAAAAACCCAAAGTCTAAACGACGCCCTAAGGGCTGTATATATGGAGGAAGAGGGGGGAATTTCGTGGCCCTTGAGGGTGGGGTCCGAAACCAACCCTAACTCTTGTTTCCCCACACATACGGACTCTAAAAATAGCCTATACTTAAGTATTTCGAAATTACATGGGCCTGGCCCATTAATAAGGTGACGCAGCACCTAGAATAGCCTATGGACGAATATTATGAAGTGGCATCTTGTATATTTCGTCCAAGGCTTCATGCACTCCTTATGGCGGCTTCAAAGTCCTGAAATCATCACTTGTAACTCCGTTCTTGATCCCCTTGCGCATGCCATCAACTCCATGCGTGTTCTTGCTCCAATGTTCATCCTTCTCCAAGCTAGGCCCTTCATTTGTAAGCAAAACAAATGTATCCAATTTAGGCAGCATCATAATTTCATGAACATTAGAATCATTACCAAGAAACGAAAGTACCTGGTAATTTAATTGGCGTGCGCGAGCTCTAGTAATTGGTCCAGTATATGTAACAGTAGGGGCTGTGGGTGTAACAATGGTATTGATGTCCTCATCATCCTCCCCTTCTTGAAATGAAGTCGTCCTCGACGGAAGCGCATCTTCCTCACCCAAATAAGGCTTCAAATCTGCAATGTTAAAAGTGGGACTAACCCCAAAATCTACAGGTATCTCAAGTTTATATGCATTATCATTTATTTTCTCTAACACCTTAAAAGGACCATCAGCACGTGGCATTAGCTTTGATTTGCGCAGATTAGGAAATCTATCTTTACGCAAATGTAACCAAACAAGATCTCCAGGCGCAAACACAACATGTTTTCTACCCTTATCTCCAGCAAGTTTATATTTAGCATTCATACGCTCAATGTTTTCCTTAGTTAACTCATGCATTTTTAAAATCAATTTAGAAACGTTCTTTAGCATCAAAATTAACCTTCTCTGAAGATGGAAGAGGCAACAAATCAATAGGTGCACGAGGTAGGAAACCATACACAATTTCAAAAGGGCACATCTTAGTAGTAGAATGCAATGAGCGATTATAAGCAAATTCAATATGAGGCAAGCATTCTTCCCACATTTTCTTGTTATTCTTCAAAACAGCCCTAAGCATAGTAGACAATGTTCTATTGACTACTTCAGTTTGTCCATCAGTTTGGGGGTGACAAGTAGTACTAAAAAGCAGCTTAGTCCCCAACTTAGCCCATAAACATCTCCAAAAGTGGCTAAGAAATTTAGTATCACGATCTGAAACAATAGTATTTGGCACACCATGTAAGCGAATAATTTCACGAAAGAACAAATCAGCAACATTAACAGCATCATCGCTTTTATGACATGGTATAAAGTGTGCCATTTTCGAGAACCTATCCGCGACAACAAATATGCTATCCCTCCCCTTCTTTGTTCGAGGTAAACCTAAAACAAAGTCCATAGATATATCCTCCCAAGGAACACTAGGTACTGGCAAAGGCATATATAAACCATGAGGATTGAGTCGTGACTTAGCTCTTTGACATGTAATGCAGCGAGCAACAAAACGCTCAACATCCCGTCTCATCTTTGGCCAAAAGAAATGTGTAGCAAGTATATCCTCCGTCTTCTTGACGCCAAAGTGTCCCATTAATCCTCCTCCATGCGCCTCCTGCAACAACAAAAGACGAAAGGAGCTAGCTGGAATGCATAGCTTGTTAGCACGAAACACAAATCCATCGTTAAGAACGAACTTGTTCCAAGTTCTCCCTTCCTTACAATTCTGCAATACATCTTTAAATTCAGCATCATGAACATATTGATCTTTGATGGTCTCCAAACCAAATATTTTAAAGTCAAGTTGTGAAAGCATAGTATAACGACGAGACAAGGCATCAGCAATAACATTTTCTTTACCCTTCTTGTGTTTAATGACATAAGGGAAAGTCTCAATGAATTCAACCCATTTAGCATGTCTACGGTTCAGTTTTGCTTGACTTTTAATGTGTTTCAAAGATTCATGATCATAATGTATAACAAATTCCTTGGGCCATAAATAATGTTGCCATGTTTCTAAGGTCCGAACAAGAGCATATAATTCTTTATCATAAGTAGAATAATTCAGACTAGGCCCACTCAATTTTTCAGAAAAGTATGCAACAGGTTTTCCATCTTGTAATAACACACCTCCTAATCCAATTCCACTAGCATCACATTCAAGCTCAAAAGTCTTATTGAAATTAGGAAGTTGGAGTAAAGGAGCATGTGTCAACTTATCTTTCAAAACCGTGAAGGCTTCTTCCTGTGCGGTACCCCAAACAAAAGGCACATCCTTCTTTGTAAGCTCGTTGAGAGGTGCAGCAATGGTGCTGAAATCTCTCACAAAACGCCTATAGAAACCAGCGAGGCCAAGGAAACTCCTCACTTGTGTGACCGTTTTGGGCTGCGGCCAACTCTCAATAGCTTCAATCTTGGCTTTATCAACTTCAATTCCCTGTGGAGTAACAACATAGCCAAGAAAAGATACTCGGTCGGTGCAAAAGGTGCACTTTCCAAGGTTTCCAAACAAACGTGCATCACGTAGAGCAATAAAAACAGCACGTAAATGTTCCAAATGTTCCTCCAAAGATTTGCTATAAATCAATATGTCATCAAAGTAAACTACCACAAATCGTCCAATGAAAGCACGTAAAACTTCGTTCATTAACCTCATGAAAGTACTAGGTGCATTAGTTAACCCAAAAGGCATGACTAACCACTCATATAATCCAAACTTAGTTTTAAATGTTGTTTTCCATTCATCACCCAATTTCATACGAATTTGATGGTATCCACTACGCAAATCAACTTTGGAGAATATTGTAGAGCCACTCAATTCATCAAGCATATCATCTAGCCTAGGAATAGGATGACGATAACGAATAGTAATATTATTAATGCCTCTACAATCAACGCACATACGCGACGTACCATCCTTTTTCGGCACTAAAATGATAGGAACAGCACAAGGACTAAGGGATTCGCGTATATAACCTTTGTCGAGCAGTTCTTGTACTTGACGCATAATCTCCTTCGTCTCCTCTGGATTGGTACGGTATGGTGCACGGTTGGGTAGCGAAGCACCGGGAATTAAGTCAATTTGATGCTCAATCCCTCGAATAGGTGGTAATCCCGGTGGCACGTCTTGTGGAAAGACGTCAGCGAACTCCTGCAAAATGTTAGTGACAGCAGGGGGCAAAGAGGAAGGCACGTCCTCGAATGAAAATAATGCCTCTTTGCACACAAAAGCATAGCAAACAGATTTGCTGAAATCTAGCTCATCAATATCAGATTTGGTGGCAAGTAAACATGCACTTTTCAATTTAATTTCAGAAACAACAGTAGATGGTTTATTATTAGGCTTCATTTGGTGCTCAAATTCTTTTGCCACAATCTGATTTTCACTCTTATTTGTCTCCTGTTTTGCTTTATTAGCTCTATTAATATCATCTTTCAAAATGGAATCAGGAGTCATAGGAAGCAAAGTAATATTTTTATCGTTATGAACAAGAGTATACTGATTGTTTCTACCATGGTGTACAGAATTTTTATCAAATTGCCATGGTCTACCAAGTAATAAGGAACATGCTTGCATAGGTACCACATCACAATCAACATAATCAGCATATGTAGAGATACTAAAATGCACGCGAACAGTACGTGTTACCTTAACCTTGCCGCTGTTGTTGAACCATTGGATGTAGTAAGGATGTGGATGTGGTCTTGTGGTGAGAGATAGCTTCTCCACCATCTCCATGCTAGCCAAGTTATTGCAGCTCCCTCCATCTATGATCACGCGAACAGAACGTTCCTTCACAACTCCCTTTGTATGGAACAAATTATGCCTCTTATTTTGCTCAGCTTGTGTAACCTGCACACTCAAAACACGTTGAGCAACTAAACATTCATACCTGTCAGCATCTTCAGGAGCCATGTATTGCGTCTCATGATCAGAATCGTCTCCACCATGTTCGTCACGTGTAATAAGAGCCAAAGTCTCCTCATCATAGTCACTAGCGGACTCATACCCACCATCCTCAGTAACAATCATCACACGCTTAGATGGGCATTCTCTCGCATAATGACCTCCACCCTTGCAACGTCGACAAATAATATCATGTGTTTGCCCTGTTGATGCCATGGATGAAGAAGAGTTCTTTGCAGGCCCAGAAGGTGTGCTCTTGGCAGATAGTGGTGATTGTGCCTGCTTTATTGTATCACGGTTGGAGGTGGTAGCCGACGGAGGCGCCGGTGTAGCAGAACGTGTGGAAGTAGATGATGCACGTGGTGTCCATGATGAAGGTCGACCTGCAGAAAAGTTAGTCTGCGCCAATGTCTGTCGATCCTGCACTTCACGTTCAGCTTTACAAGCAAGATGGAATAAACGAGTGATATTAGTATACTCCTTATAATCTAGAATCGTCTGAATCTCTCTATTTAATCCACCCATAAAATGTGCAAGCATAGCTTCATTCTCCTCAACAATACCACATCTAATCATGCCAGTTTGTAATTCCTGATAATATTCTTCTACAGAATTTTTTCCCTGTCTCAAGCGCTACAATTTTTGAAGTAATTCACGTTGATAATATGGTGGAACCCAACGAGTATGCATAGCAGTTTTCAAAGCAGCCCAAGTAGCCGGAACAGGATATAATCTACAATGCTTAGACCACCAAACACATGCAAAACTAGTGAAAGCACAAACAGCAGCAGGAACACGTCTCTCCTCGGGATATTGTAAACATGTAAATCGTTGTTCAGTTTCTAACTCCCAAGTAAGATATATATCAGGAAAATATCTACCCTCAAATGGTGGAATATTCAATTTTAGTTTAGGGAGATGGTCATGATCTCATACCTGAGGGTGAGCCCTACCATTGCCATTATTTGCATGTGGACGACCTGGTGGTTGATGTGCTGTTGGTGGCACGTAGTTCTGATTTTGATCAACCTCATCCTCATAATCTTCCACATAAGCATCCTCCTCCACATCAGCAGTAGGAGCCACAGAAGTATCAACAGCAGCACCAGCAGTTTGGCCCGACTGAAGAGGGACACGGCTCGCTCGGCGGAGGGCTGTTTCCCGATGTGGAGGTAGTCGGTGTTGTTGCTGTTGTTGCAGAGGTGCGGCAGGAGCAGCCGGTGGTGGTGGTGGAAAACGCGAAAGCAATTCAGCAAACTTGTTATCGAGCTTTGTTTCAAACGTCTTCTCCATGCCATCTATCTTCACCATGGCCTCTTCAAATTTGTTTATCACATCTTGCACCTGTCCATTCATCATTTGCTGAAACGTATCATGAAGCTCCTTGTTCATCAAGTTCTCCCAGTCAGTCTCGTCGGCTTGTGATCCTGGCATGGTTAGTAGCAATAGAAACACACAAGAATATGATCCTACAGACTACTAACAAGTGGTGGTGGTGGCGGGTGTCACAAATCCGTCAAGCAAATCTCAAATTCTTACCAGTTCTTACACAGCAGCAGGCGGTGATCGGCAACCGTTGTAGTCAAAAACTCTCAAAAGCTTGGATAGAGCGATTGCCAGGGAGAGTCAAACGCACGAGGTAGATGTATGTGGAGCTGGGAAGGCTTATAGTATGGTAGCAAAAAGGGTCAGCAATAATCAATTCAGAGATGCAAAGTTGAATAAACGCTCAACGACGGTACTGTGCTGGTCCTAGGCTAGACCGTGCTAGAGACGCGAGCCTAGAACACTAACAAAATCACGGCGCTGCACGTAAATAAGGGAAAAGCACACTCTGGAACTTTTTTTTGCTCTTTTTTTTGCGCTCCTTTTTTTTGCGCTCCTCTTTTTTTTGCGAAAAATCACTATAATGGCGAGTGTCTCAAAACTCTTCCCTCGTCAAACTGATAGGATGGGCACGAAAATTTTTTTTTCACTTTTTTTTTCGGAAATCAGGGCAGCGACGACGAAAAAGTGCAACAAAAAAATCACTATGATGGCACGTGGCTCAAAAGACTCAGAAAAGCCTAAAAATAGGATAGGGAAAAAAAATTTGCCCGTGAAAATTTTGGCCTAAAAACTGCCCGGGGGTCTCCAGACTCTTTTTTTTTCGAGACCTACGCAGGCAAGGAAACACGACTCAGAATTTAGATTGATCTCAAGAACAAACCTAATATGAGAAGAACTCAGATTGGTGGTGGATATATGGTTGTGGTATATGGCAGCGGTGGTGGTATATGGATAGAGATTGGTGGTGGTATATGGATACGGATTGGTAGTGGTATATGGATATGGATTCAGAGCGGTGGCGGATAAGCAAAAGTGGTAGATGGGCGATGATGATAGTGCGGCGGCGGCGTGACAACTTATGACCAGAACTCGAAACTCTAAAAGACTAGACTCTAAGACCAGCAACTTGACACGACGATGCAACCGCAAATTCAACAAAGCAAAAACCCTAAAAAGATTATGCAAAGGCTCAGATTGGTTCGGATATGATGAACTAACCCTAATTTTTTTTGTGTGGCTTTTTTTTCGTGGACTGTAGGTATGAAGAACAGACTCGATCTAATCTACGAAAAACTGTAAAAATCACACCGAGCAACCTGGAAATCTGATACCACTTGATAGAGGCTAAGGTGTCCCGATGTTTTGATGAGATGGTGGCTATCGTTTTCTGTGGGAGTCGACCTTGACGATCCGACTACGAACGTGCGAGACGTCGCGCCTTAGCAATCGCTAAACCAACTTCCGAGGGTTATTGACCACGCCGGAGCACGATCAACCTGACCACGAGGGTCTGTTTCCTGCGAGCAAACGAAGAACAAGCAAGAAACTGAGATTGCAATCGGGATATTGCGAATATAAGATGAAAGCTTTATTGATCAAGGTGGGGTTCTGTGACGTCTTGGTTTGGTCGTTGGACACAAACGAAGTACGCGAAGTTGCAGCTATGGCGAACTTTTAATCTAAACAAAAACCCAAAGTCTAAACGACGCCCTAAGGGCTGTATATATGGAGGAAGAGGGGGGAATTTCGTGGCCCTTGAGGGTGGGGTCCGAAACCAACCCTAACTCTTGTTTCCCCGCACATACGGACTCTAAAAATAGCCTATACTTAAGTATTTCGAAATTACATGGGCCTGGCCCATTAATAAGGTGACGCAGCACCTAGAATAGCCTATGGACGAATATTATGAAGTGGCATCTTGTATATTTCGTCCAAGGCTTCATGCACTCCTTATGGCGGCTTCAAAGTCCTGAAATCATCACTTGTAACTCCGTTCTTGATCCCCTTGCGCATGCCATCAACTCCATGCGTGTTCTTGCTCCAATGTTCATCCTTCTCCAAGCTAGGCCCTTCATTTGTAAGCAAAACAAATGTATCCAATTTAGGCAGCATCATAATTTCATGAACATTAGAATCATTAACAAGAAACGAAAGTATCTGGTAATTTAATTGGCGTGCGCGAGCTCTAGTAATTGGTCCAGTATATGTAACAGTAGGGGCTCTGGGTGTAAAAATGGTATTGATGTCCTCATCACCGTCCCTTTCATTCGTCCCCACGTCGCCTGTGGGGCTCGGCTCCAAGACTGGCTGAGGGCCACGTCCACGGACGCTCCAAGCCGCCGTCGCTTCAGTCCTCCTCGGCGTCTGCGACCAGCCGGACCGGAAGCGGTGCTCTGCACCGAGGCCACCAGTGCCTTTCCCTCAGCTGGGGATGGCCGGAACCGCCAGGGCCACCGTCGGCCTCCTCTGCATCTAGCGTCGACAGGAGGAAGAAGGAGCGGGATGGAGGGAGAGGGTCAACACCGAGCCCACCTGTAAGTGACCAGCCAGCCGAGCCCAACTATTTTAAGTGGAAACGTATTATGTGAAATACGCTTACCTAGTTAGAAAGTGCACCCACCTGTTTCTTCAGATGACTATACGTTTTGACTAATCTGGAGATGTATTCACTGAAAGGAACTTTCTTTTTATCAGCCGCTGGCCGAAACCCTTATTTTGTTAATGTTCACCCGTTAACAGCAAAAAAAAGAATAGTTTTATTTGATTTCTGCCTAACGAATGAACGGCTGTATCTTCGCAACTACAACTCCGATTCAGGTGATTTCAAAGGCCACGTCTTCGTCTCGTCGAGCCTGTTTTGTTCTTATCATTTTCATGATGTGTCCACATTATGAAAATGACCTTGATGCCCTTGCCCCTAATCTTTCACCTCCGGGAGTGAAACTTTTCCGGCGGTTCCTTCTGTGATCTTTCCGCACTTCTTCCCGGTGGTTTCTTCATCCCAGGCAAGCCACGACAACCACTTGGATGATAGCCATGCAGTACCCATGGTTTTCTACTTGAACATTTAATAAGTGCTTGTTTGTCCGCAACTGCTATCTTGTTTCGGTAATGCTTATAGATCTATGTTTACCTTAATGCTACACACTTCTGCATCTTGTTAGCTTGTATTTATTGCTAGTATTTTTGGTACATGTCAAGCTTGGTAGTAGTACATGCTGGTAGTAGTGATGTTCATTCTGATGCATGATTATCGTCCGTTATCCAGTACCGTTGCTATGCATGTTCTGTTGCATCTAGTTGGTTACATGCTTACTCGATAGTATTCTTGTTATGTTCTTGCATGGTAGTTATTTCTGATGCTAGTGGTCATGTTGTGCTATGAGTAGTGTTATACTTGTGATATTCATGCTCGTCAGTATGCCAAGCTCATTTGGATATATGATTTATTGTTGTGGATATTGATACGTCTCCAACGTATCTATAATTTTTGATTGTTCGATGCTATATTATATTCTATTTTGGACATTATTGGGCTTTATTATACACTTTTATATTATTTTTGGGACTAACCTACTAACCGGAGGCCCAGCCCAGAATTGTTGTTTTTTGCCTATTTTAGGGTTTCGAAGAAAAGGAATATCAAACGGAGTCCAAACAGAATGAAACCTTCGGGAACGTGATTTTTGGAACGAACAAGATCCAGGAGACTTGGACCCTACATCAAGCAACCAACAGGGAAGCCAGGAGGTAGGGGGTGCGCCTGCCCCCCCCCAGGCGTGCCCTCCACCCTCGTGGGCCTCCTGTTGCTCCACCGACGTACTCCTTCCTCCTATATATACCTACGTACCCCCAAACGATCAAATACGGAGCCAAAACCCTAATTCCACCGCTGTAACTTTCTGTATCCATGAGATCCCATCTTGGGGCCTGTTCCGGAGCTCCGCCGGAGGGGGCATCGATCACGGAGGGCTTCTACATCAACACCATAGCCTCTCCGATGAAGTGTGAGTAGTTTACTTCAGACCTACGGGTCCATAGCTATTAGCTAGATGGCTTCTTCTCTCTTTTTGGATCTCAATACAATGTTCTCCCCCTCTCTTGTGGAGATCTATTCAATGTAATCTTCTTTTGCGGTGTGTTTGTTGAGACCGATGAATTGAGGGTTTATGATCAAGTTTATCTATGAACAATATTTGAATCTTCTCTGAATTCTTTTATGTATAGCTCCGCCGGAGGGGGCATCGATCACGGAGGGCTTCTACATCAACACCATAGCCTCTCCGATGAAGTGTGAGTAGTTTACTTCAGACCTACGGGTCCATAGCTATTAGCTAGATGGCTTCTTCTCTCTTTTTGGATCTCAATACAATGTTCTCCCCCTCTCTTGTGGAGATCTATTCGATGTAATCTTCTTTTGCGGTGTGTTTGTTGAGACCGATGAATTGAGGGTTTATGATCAAGTTTATCTATGAACAATATTTGAATCTTCTCTGAATTCTTTTATGTATGATTGGTTATCTTTGCAAGTCTCTTCGAATTATCAGTTTGGTTTGGCCTACTAGATTGATCTTTCTTGCAATGGGAGAAGTGCTTAGCTTTGGGTTCAATCTTGCGGTGTCCTTTCCCAGTGACAGTAGGGGCAGCAAGGCACGTATTGTATTGTTGCCATCGAGGATAACAAGATGGGGTTTTTATCATAATGCATGAATTTATCCCTCTACATCATGTCATCTTGCTTAAGGCGTTACTATGATTTCATGAACTTAATACTCTAGATGCATGCTGGATAGCGGTCGATGTGTGGAGTAATAGTTGTAGATGCAGGCAGGAGTCGGTCTACTTGTCTAGGACGTGATGCCTATATACATGATCATACCTAGATATTCTCATAACTATGCTCAATTCTATCAATTGCTCAACAGTAATTTGTTCACCCACCGTAAAATACTTATGCTCTCGAGAGAAGTCACCAGTGAAACCTATGGCCCTCGGGTCTATCTTCCATCATATTAATCTTCCAACACTTAGCTATTTTCATTGCCTTTTATTTTACTTTGCATCTTTATCATAAAAATACCAAAAATATTATCTTATCGTATCTATCAGATCTCACTCTCGTAAGTGATCGTGCAGGGATTGACAACCCCTTATCGCGTTGGTTGCGAGGATTTATTTGTTTTGTGTAGGTGCGAGGGACTCACGCGTAGCCTCCTACTGGATTGATACCTTGGTTCTCAAAAACTGAGGGAAATACTTACGTTACTTTTCTGCATCACCCTTTCCTCTTCAAGAGAAAACCAACACAGTGCTCAAGAGGTAGCAGATATGCTTGAGTATTATGTTGCACCCACATGCCTATGTTGATATCATGCATTATAGTTGCATCAGGTTATTTTAATATGGCTTAGCTTATTGCATTCAAGTTTAACCAGATAATAATCAAACTTGAACAACTGTTGGCTAAGTCATGGTGCCACCAAATCGAGCTAACCAGTGCAGCCACACTTGCCTTATGGGGGGTCCTAACTGGGTCTATTGTCATGCCTCTCGCCGATGCCTCCAATGAGGGAAAGTTATGCGCGGGCGCTACCTTGGCCGGGTAGAACGGCATAAGCCTTGTGTGCTCGTTGTTGTTGTGAGGATCCTTGTCCCCGTTTGGGACCGTTTATGTTTTGCCATGACGGTGGCCGGCCATGTAGGTAGCGAATGTCACAAGTTGACATCGGGGCCACCCATGACTTAGCCCAAAGGGGAATTTGTCGGAGTGGCTGGGAGAGTGTGATGGCAATAGATCGGTTTTGTCGGAATGTTGTTGGTCCACCCGAATGGGAGCACGAGGCCATGGGTTCCGTGGTGTGGGTACAATGTACTAACCTCTACGGAGTGTGTATTAAATCTATCAATATCCGCGCCCATTGATAAGGGTCCAGTTCATAGTCGGTCACACTATGGGTCAACAGTATTACTAATAACTTGTTTAATAACAACCCTGGTTCGATGATGAGAGAAGTTGGTTGATCTCTATGTGATCATGAGAGGATCACCGTGGTATCGAGGATATCGAGTTGATGGATATTTGTGATGTTGTGCAAGAATCATGGGTAAAGGTCAAGCTCCTCGTGGTCATGTAATGATTACTACGATATTGTAATACCAAGCTTGATTGGATCCTGAGATGATCGTGTGATGTCCGTGATGGTAATCTTGTGCATGTGATGGTTACGATGTTACCCCGAACAGAGTAAATTGGTGCATGATACTAGCATCATGTTCATTCGTTCATGCCCTGCTCGCATTATTCTAGCTGTATCATGTTGTACATGCCATGTTGTTCTGATAGTATCATGTTCATCATTGCTAAGTAACCTAGAATTGCCATCATGTTGTCTGTCTTGATTGCTCTTAGTTGTTGTGATCTTGCAAGTACATTCAATGTACTAACCTGGCGTGTCATGCCAGTTTGCAGGTCATACCGGATTTGATTTCTTGTTTGCTGTGGATCCTTGGTTTGCGACCTAGGACAAGTGTTACAGCCAAAGTCCCTATGGAGTGGAGTTCATCACCGTCGTCGTTGTTCCACTGCTAGAGTTATTCCGCTTCTTCGTGTTGTTATGCTGCTGGCATAGAGCAACCATGGCAGGCGTAGTGTCGTCATGCCGATGTAAACCCCTTGTACCCATATGGATTGTCACAAAGAGCTGATTTGTTATATTCTAAGTAGTGCCGTATTCAGAAGACTTCTCTCTATCTCTGGGCTGGAATATGTGGCGTTCCTGTTTCTCTGAGCCGGGGCGCCACACCTAAGAGAATGCATTATGGAGTAGTTATTAGATGATTGGTTGCTAGAGTGATAGAAGCTTAAACCCTAGTTTATGCGCTATTTCATAAGGGACCGATTTGGATCCAGAAGTTTAATCTATGGTTAGATTTTATCTTAATACTTTCTTGTAGTTGCGGATGCTTGCGAGGGGGTTAATCATAAGTAGGAGGTTTTTTCAAGTAATAACAGCACCTAAGAACCGGTCCACCCACATTACAAATTATCAAAGTAGCGAACATGAATCAAACCAACATGATGAAAGTGACTAGATGAAATTCCCGTGTACCCTCAAGAACGCTTTGCCTATTATAAGAAACCGTTTTGGCCTATCCTTTGCCACAAAAGGATTGGGCTACCTTGCTGCACTTTATTTACCGTTACCGTTACTTGCTCGTTACAAATTATCTTGCTATCAAACTATTTGTTACCAACAATTTCATTGCTTGCAGAAATTACCTTGCTGAAAACCACTTGTCATTTCCTTCTGCTTCTCGTTGGGTTCGACACTCTTACTTATTTAAAGGACTACAATTGGTCCCCTATACTTGTGGGTAATCAAGGCTCTTTTCTGACGCCGTTGCCGGGGAGTGAAGCTCTCTTGGTAAGTGGAAATTGGTAAGGAAAAATCTACGTGCTGAAATTTATTGTCACTTGCTACTATGGAGAACAATCCTTTGAGGGGTTTGTTCGGGGTATCTTCACCTTGACCAGAACCACAATTAGTTGCCCCTCAACCTATTGCACCTACTGAAAATATTGGTTATGAAATTCCTTCGGGTATGATAGAACAACTGCTAGATAATCCTTATGCAGGAGATGTAACCGAGCATCCTGATATGCACTTGATATATGTAGATGAAATTTGTGGATTATTTAAGCTTGCAGGTTTACCCGGAGATGAAGCTAGGAAGAATGTTTTCCCTTTATATTTGAAGGGAAAAGCATTGGCATGGTATAGGCTATGCAATGATATCGGATCTTGGAATTGGAATTTCACCAAAAAAATTATCCTATGCATCTAGTTCATCGTGATCGGAATTGCATATATAAGTTTTAGCCTCGTGAAGGAGAAAGTATCGCTCTAGCTTGGGGGAGGCTTAAGTCCATGTTATATTCATGCCCCAATCATGAGATCTCGAGGGAAATTAGCATTCAGAATTTTTATGCTCGGCTTTCTCGTGATGATCAATCCATGCTCGATACTTCTTGTATTGGTTCTTTTATGAAGAAGACTATTGAATTCAGGTGGGATCTTTTAGAGAGAATTAAACACAACTCTAAAGATTGGTAAATCCATGAAGGTAAAGAGTCAGGTACTAAGCTTGAGTATGATTGTGTTAAATCTTTTATGAATACCGATGCTTTTCACAAGTTTAGCACTAAATATGGGCTTGACTCTGAGATAGTAGCCTCTTTCTGTGAATCATTTGGTACTCATGTTGATCTCCCTAAGGAGAAGTGGTTTAAATATCATCCACCTATCAAGGAAGAAATTAAAGAAACGGTAGTAGCTAAAGAAGGAACTATCATTTATAACATTGATCCAGTTGTTCCTACTGCTTATATTGAAAAACCACTGTTCCCTGTTAGGATAAAGGAACATCCTAGGGTTTCAACCATAGTCAATAAAAGTAATATTAGAGCACCTAAACCTTCAAAACAAATGAAAGTAGAACCAAGTGTTGCTATGTTCAAAGATCTCTTAGTAGAAAATATCGATGGGCATGCCATTTACTTCTATGATGAAGCTGCTAGAATTGCCAAACCTGATTAGAAAGATAAACATAGATCTGTTGTTGGCATGCCTGTTATCTCAGTCGAAATAGGAGGCCACTGTTATCATGGTTTGTGTGATTCAGGTGCTAGTGTGAGTGCTATTCCTTTTACCTTATATCAAGAAATTATGGGTGACATAGCACCCACTGAATTAGAAGACATAGATGTTACTATTAAACTTTCTAATAGGGACACCATCACACCACTTGGGATTGTTAGAGATGTTGAAGTCTTGTGTGGTAAAATAAAATATCCTACTAATTTTCTTGTTCTTGGTTCCTCACAAGATGACTTTTTTCCAATTATCTTTGGTAGACCTTTCTTGAACACCGTTAATGCTAAAATAGATTGTGAGAACCAAATTGTCGGCATTAGTTTTGGTGATGTGTCTCATGAGTTTAATTTTTCTAAGTTTCGTAGAAAACATCATAAGAAATAATTACCTAGTAAGGGTGACATAATTGGTCTTGCTTCTATTGTCGTGCCTCCTACTGATCCACTAGAACAATATTTGCTAGACCAGGAAAATGATATGCATATGCATGAAAGAAATGAAATAGATAAAATATTATTTGAACAATGACCTCTACTTAAACACAATTTGCCTATTAAAACTCTAGGAGGTCCTCCTCCACCTAAGGGTGATCCTGTGTTCGAATTAAAACAATTGCCAGGCACTTTTAAAAATGCTTATCTTGATGAGAAAAAGATATATCATGTTATTATTAGTGCTAACCTTTCAGAACATGAAGAAGAAAGATTATTGAAAATTCTGAAGAAGCATCGAGCTTCTATTGGATATACTCTTGATGATCTTAAGAGCATTAGTCCCACTCTTTGTCAGCAGAAGATTAATATGGAACCTAATGCTAAACCAGTTGTTGATAACCAACGATGTTTGAATCCTAAGATGAAAGAAGTGGTAAGAACTGAAATATTAAAGCTTCTTGAAGCAGGTATAATCTATCACATAGCTGATAGTAGATGGGTAAGTCCCGTTCATTGTATCCCTAAGAAGAGAGGTATTACCATTGTTCCTAATGATAAAAATGAACTCATTCCACAAAGAATTGTTACTGGCTATAGAATGGTAATTGATTTTAGAAAATTAAATAAAGCAGCTAGAAAAGATCATTACCCTTTGCCTTTTATTGATCAAATGCTAGAAAGACTATCTAAGCACACACACACACACTTTTGTTTCCTTGATGCATATTCTGGTTTTTCTCAAATACCTGTTTCACAACCTGATCAATAGAAAACCACCTTTACTTGCCCTTTTGGAACTTATGCTTATAGACGTATACCTTTTGGTTTATGCGATGCACCTGCTACCTTTCAAAGATTTGTGATTGCTATATTCTCTGATTTAGTGAAAAGGTTGTTGAGGTTTTCATGGATGACTTTTCCGTTTACGGAACTTCTTTTGCTGATTTCTTAAGCAACCTTGATCAAGTTTTGCAGAGAAGTGAGCAAACTAATCTTATCTTGAATTGGGAGGAATGCCACTCGTTAATGAATGTATTGTTTTGGGGAATAAAATTTATGAACAAGGTATCGACATATATAAAGCTAAAGTTGATGCATTTGAGAAAATGCCATGTCCTAAAGATATCAAAGGTATTCGTAGTTTTCTTGGTCATGTTGGTTTCTATAGGAGGTTTATTAAGGACTTCTCTAAAATTTCTAGGCCTCTTACAAATCTTTTACAAAAGGATGTTCCATTTGTTCTTTTATGATGATTGTGTAGAAGCCATTGAAACACTTAAGAAAGCCTTAACTTCTGCACCTATTGTCCAACCACCTAATTGGAATTTGCCTTTTGAAATTAGGTGTGATGCTAGTGATTATGTTGATGGTGTTCTTCTAGGACAAAGAGTTGATAAAAAAATTAAATGTTATCCATTATGCTATTAAAACTCTAAACGGTGCTCAATGAAATTATGCTACTACTGAAAAAGAATTTTTAGCAGTGGTGTTTTCTTGTGATAAATTCAGATCTTATATTGTTGATTCTAAAGTAACTGTTCACACCGATCATGCTGCTATAAAATATTTTATGGAAAAGAAAGATACTAAACCTAGACTCATTAGGTGGGTTCTCTTGTTACAAGAATCTGATTTACATATCACTGATAGGAAGGGAGTTGAGAACCCCGTACCTGATAACTTGTCTAGGTTAGAAAATATTCTTGATGACCCACAACCTATCAATGATAGTTTTCCTGATGAGCAACTAGCTACAACAAATGTTTCTCATAACACTCCTTGGTATGACGACTATGCTAATTACATTGTTGCTAAATATATACCACCTAGTTTCACATACCAACAAAAGAAAAAATTCTTCTATGATTTAGGACATTACATTTGGGATGACCCACATCTTTACAAAGAAGGAGTAGATAGTATTATTAGATGTTGTGTACCTGAGCATGAAAAGGAACAAATCATACGGAAATGTCACTCTGAAGCTTATGGAGGACATCATGCGGGAGATAGAACTTGGGGGAGTTGATACTTCCATTTTGCATCATGTTTACCTACTATTATTTACTATGTTTTTCTGCATGATAATGCTTTTTGGAGTGATTTTAATGCCATTTCTCTCATAATATGCAAGGTTTACACAAAGAGGAAGAATACCAGCAGTTGGAATTCTAGACCTGGACAAGCTACGCTAGAGTTACCTATTCTTCACATCTCCAAATGAGATGAAACTTTACAGAGAATTATTTTCGAATAAAAGAAAAATACTGCAGCAAATAATTACCGGAAGAGGCCCACCAGGTGGGCACAACCCACCTAGGCGTGCCAGGCCCACCTGGTGGGTTGTGCCCTCCTCGGCCCACCTCCGGTGCCCCTTGATACGTCTCCAACATATCTAAATTTTTTGATTGTTCCATGCTATTATATTATCTGTTTTGGATGTTTAATGGGCTTTAATATACCTTTTTATATTATTTTTGGGACTAACCTACTAACCAAAGGCCCAGTGCAAATTGCTGTTTTTTTGCCAATTTCAGTGTTTCGCAGAAAAGGAATATCAAACGGAATCCAAACGGAATGAAACCTTCGGGAGAGTTACTTTTGGAACAAACGTGATCCAGGAGACTTGGAGTGGCCTTCAAAAAGAAGCGAGGAGGCGACGAGGCAGGGGCGCGCTCCCAGGGGGCAAGCGCGCCCCCACCCTCGTGGGCCCCTCGCAGCTCCACCGACGTACTTCTTCCTCCTATATATACCCATATACCCCGAAAACATCCAGGAGCACCATGAAACCCTATTTCCACCACCGCAACCTTCTGTACCCGTGAGATCCCATCTTGGGGCCTTTTCCGGCGCTTCGTCAGAGGGGGAATCGATCATGGAGGGCTTCTACATCAACACCATAGCCTCTCCGATGATGTGTGAATAGTTTACCATAGACCTTCGGGTCCATAGTTATTAGCTAGATGGCTTCTTCTCTCTCTTTGGATCTCAATAAAAAGTTCTCCTCGATTCTCTTAGAGATCTATTCGATGTAATTCTTTTTGCAGTGTGTTTGTTGAGATCCGATGAATTGTGGGTTTATGATCAAGATTATCTATGAACAATATTTGATTCTTATCTAAAATCTCTTATGCATGATTTACTATCTTTGCAAATCTCTTTGGATTATCAGTTTGGTTTGGCCTACTAGATTGATCTTTCTTGCAATGGGAGAAGTGCTTAGCTTTGGGTTCAATCTTGCGGTGTCCTTTCCCAGTGACAGCAGGGGCAGCAAGGCACGTATTGTATTGTTGCCATCGAGGATAAAAAGATGGCTTTATATCATATTTCTTGAGTTTATCCCTCTACATCATGTCATCTTGCCTAATGCGTTACTCTGTTCTTATGAACTTAATACTCTAGATGCATGCTGGATAGCAATTGATGTGTGGAGTAATAGTAGTAGATGTAGAATTGTTTTGGTCTACTTGTCGCAGACGTGATGCCTATATACATGATCATTCCTAGATATTCTCATAACTATGCACTTCTCTATCAATTGCTCGACAGTAATTCGTTCACCCACCGTAGAATTTGCTATCTTGAGAGAAGCTGTGACACCCTCGATTCAATCGTACACTAATCATACACGCAAATGTGTACAATCAAGATCAAGGACTCACGGGAAGATATCACAACACAACTCTAGACACAAATTAAAATAATACCATCTTTATATTACAAGCCAAGGGCCTCGAGGGCTCGAATACATAAGCTCGAAAACACAAGAGTGAGTGGAAGCAACAATATCTGAGTACAGACATGTGTTAGACAAGTTTGCCTTAAGAAGGCTAGCACAAAAGCGACATCGATCGAAAAGGCAAGGCCTCCTGCCTGGGAGCCTCCTAACTACTCCTGGTCGTCAGCGGTCTCCACGTAGTAGCAGGCATCGGTGGTGGCATCTGGCTCCTGGGCTCCGACATCTGGTTGCATCAACCGGAAAGGAGAAGAAAGGGGGAAAAGGGGGGAGCAAAGCAACCGTGAGTACTCATCCAAAGTACTCGCAAGCAAGGATCTACACTACATATGCAACATTATCAAAGGACGGCTGTATATGTGGACTGGGCTGCAAAAATGCTAGAATAGAGAGAAGGCCTAGTCCTATCGAAGACTAGCATCTTCAGCATCTTCAAGCATCTTGCAGCATCAGAACAGATAAGAGTAGCATAAAGTAAAGTAGTAGAAGTGTTATCAACCTCGGCCAGAGATCCTTTCTCGACTCCCTGCGAGAAAGCAATCCCAGAGCCATACTATCCAGTTATCATCACAATCCAATTCACATCACAAGTATCCAGTTCTAGTTGTATCGATCGGGATACAACTCCAAGTGTCCGTTACCGTAGGACAGGCTATCGATAGATGTTTTCTTCCCTGTAGGGGTGCACCGACTTACCCACCACGCTTGATTAACTCCGGCCGGACACACTTTCCTGGGTCTTGCCCAGCCTCGGCCAAACAATACGCCGCAACCCGACCTAGGCTTAATAGAGAGGTCAGCACGCCGGACTAAACCTATGCCCCCAGGGGTCATGGGCCATCTCCCTGGAAGCTCCTGCACGTTGCGAACGCGGCCGGTGAGCAGACCTAACTACCTCCTTCAAAAAAAGGCAGGTGCTTACGCAGTCCAACCCGGTGCGCGCCACTCAGTCGCTGACGTCTATTAAGCTTCGGCTGATGCATACGACGCAGAACGCCCATACTATGCCCACGTGATGGTTAGTGCTATCAGGCCAGAGGCCCCTCGGAACAAATATCCAAATCATAGTGGATTAGGAACCCGCGGTAACAAGCAGAGACTCACGAAAGATGTGACCCCATTGCCCCGTCTCGAGGACTTGCGGCAAGGGCTAAGACTGCCCGGCCACGCCTCGTAATTATCTCGCGGGCACCCTCCCGGTCAACCTGACTCCACATCACTCGCAATTAAGCTCGCGCGGGTACCCCTCAGGGTCGACCCGTCTTTAGTAACATGGTTCAGTGTAAAGTCATAGTAACCATACTAACTGTGTGTTCAAACATCAAGGGGAAAACCTGAGGAATCACCCCCCATGGATTCCACTCGATGTAATCATCAAGGTGAACGTAAGAGGAACCACCTCTGAGGTTCACACTTGAGGGGTTGCACGACAGAGCCGTATCGGAAGTGGTTAAGGCGGAATCACCCTCGATGACCATGACCAAATAGCTACACTGCAGGGTTAACATCAGAAGTGCTATAGAGGTCTCACCCTCGACACTCGATAGTAACCCAGTAGTGTCGAGCAACTAAGGGGAAAGTGATGTGCGGTGCCGGGGCCTGGTCTTCGAGCCCGTTGATCGGGTCTTCAATGATGAAGCAGGGGCAACAAGGACAAGGTGGGGGTCACTGATGTATCACTAACCAACCTATACTAAGCAGTTTAGGATAAGCAGGTAAGGTACAACAGCAGATACAAAAGCAGGCTATGCATCAGAATAGGAGCAAACAATAAGAGTAGCAAAATCTAATGCAAGCATGAGAGAATGGAATGGGCGATATCGGGATGATCAAAGGGGTGGGGGGGCTTGCCTGGTAGCTTTGGCAAGGAGGGGTCGTCGTCGACGTAGTCGATCACAGGGGCATCAACAGCGGTCTCGAGGTCTACCGGAGAAGAAGAGGGGGAAGAAACAGTAAATATAAAGCAAACAGAGGTACCACTAAGCATGACAAGACGATAAGCAGAACTAGGGTCGACCTAATGTAGTACTGCACGATATAGGTGAAGGGGCAATTCAACCGGGAATGTATTCTTGGTTCCGGACCTGTGTCAGACAGATGACCGGAGGAGGAATGTTCCATGTTCAGCATGCTAGGGGCATATGACAGATGAACGGACCACATATTCAGAAACGTTGGATTTTTCTGAGCAACTTTCATGTAGAAAACATTTTCATCGGAGCTACGGTTTATTTTCTACGAATTTTCAAAGTTTTAAAATAATACTCAAAAATTATTTCTAGTTATTAAATTCGATAGAAAAGGATTAATGACATCGGCATGAGGTCATAGTGATGTCAGTAGTCAACAGGGCATTGACTGGTCAAAACTGACGTGTGAATCCCACTATCATAGACACGGTTTAGTTAAACAGTATTAGATTAACTAATCTAGTTAATTAGGTTATTAAGCATGTTAAATAAGTTAATTAATTATATTATTAATTAATTAATTAATTTTTTATTTATTTTTACTTTCTTTTTCGTTCCTTTTTTTGGTTTACAGAGGCCGGCCCACATGTCATAGGGTACAACTAAAACTAAGCCTAATATAAATTAGTCTAACAAAGGGGCTTGCTTACGGGGGATTAGCCCCTAAGCTAGCAAAGGGCCGGCCACACATGGCTGTGGCAAAAGCCATCCACACACATAGAACACGCACACACGTTGCACACTCGGCCATGGCCTTGGCCATGGTCAGCCGCAAGCAGGAGCATAGCACCGTAGCAGCAGGCAAAGCAACAGCTCAGCGACCTAAGTAGCCGTACGCAGCAAGCGGGCTATGGCATTAGCGACAGCGAGCAGCAGCCTCAACAGGAGCTAGCAAAGCAGCAGCGCAAAGCATCAAGCAAAGCAGCGGCAACAGCACACGCAGCAGCTTCGGCGGCCGCAAGAGCAGCAGGCAGAGCAACGCAGCAGCAACGAACGCACAGGGGCGGGAGCAGGCAGCAACAGCGCAACGACAGTAGGAGGCGATGGGGGCACAACCACGCGCTCGCAGGGTCACGGCCAGGGAATGACGGGAGCAAGCGGAGGCATGTGCAGGAGGCCAAGGGCGTGGCCGTACGTGGCCAGGGGCACGCGGGAGCGCGGACAATGACGCGGTGAGCACGAGCTCCGACGGCATCAGGCACGACGGTGACGGCGGCCTACGGCGGTGGTTCGATGGGGAAAATAGGGGAACCAGAGGAGAAGCTCACTATGAGCATGTAGAGGTGCTAAGTGGGCTCGGGGTAGGCTCGACGGTGCCGGAATCGAAGACGAACGCTAGCGGTGGTCCGAGGTTGAAGACAACCTCGCCCCACTCAAAGGAGAGGCGCCCGGCTCAAGCCCGATGGCGCAGGCGACGTAGGGGAGCAGGACGGAGCTGGTGGGCACGGTGAAGAGGTGAGGGGTGGCTGCTGGGCGCAGGATCGAAGCATGCGCGGCGGCGACCGCGTTGGCCTCCTCTCCAGATCGATGGAGAGGGATGAAGGAAATATGCCCTAGAGGCAATAATAAAGTTATTATTTATTTCCTTATATCATGATAAATGTTTATTATTCATGCTAGAATTGTATTAACCGGAAACATAATACATGAGTGAATACATAGACAAACAGAGTGTCACTAGTATGCCTCTACTTGACTAGCTCGTTAATCGAAAATGCTTATGTTTCCTAACCATGAACAAAAGAGTTGTTATTTGATTAACGGGATCACATCATTAGAAGAATGATGTGATTGACATGACCCATTCCATTAGCTTAGCACCCGATCGTTTAGTATGTTGCTATTGCTTTCTTCATGACTTATACATGTTCCTATGACTATGAGATTATGCAACTCCCGTTTGCCGGAGGAACACTTTGTGTGCTACCAAACGTCACAACATAACTGGGTGATTATAAAGGAGCTCTACAGGTGTCTCCAAAGGTACATGTTGGGTTGGCGTATTTCGAGATTAGGATTTGTCACTCCGATTGTCAGAGAGGTATCTTTGGGCCCTCTCGGTAATGCACATCACATAAGCCTTGCAAGCATTTCAACTAATGAGTTAGTTGCGAGATGATGTATTACGAAATGAGTAAAGAGACTTGCCGGTAACGATATTGAACTAGGTATTGAGATACCGACGATGGAATCTCGGGCAAGTAACATACCGATGACAAAGGGAACAACGTATGTTGTTAGGCGGTCTGACCGATAAAGATCTTCGTAGAATATGTGGGAGCCAATATGAGCATCCAGGTTCCGCTATTGGTTATTGACCGGAGACGTGTCTCGGTCATGTCTACATTGTTCTTGAACCCGTAGGGTCCGCACGCTTAAGGTTTCGATGACAGTTATATTATGAGTTTATGAGTTTTGATGTACCGAAGTTAGTTCGGAGTCCCGGATGTGATCACGGACATAACGAGGAGTCTCGAAATGGTCTAGACATAAAGATTGATATATTAGACGGCTATATTCAGACACCGGAAGTGTTTCGGGTGATTTCGGAGAAAACCGGAGAGCCGGAGGGTTATCGGAACCCTACCGGGAGAAGTAATGGGCCATATGGGCCTTAGTGGAGAGAGAGAGGGGCAGCTAGGGTGGGCCGTGCGCCTCCTCCCCCCTTGTCTGAATTGGACTAGGAGAGGGGGGGCGGCGCCCCCCTTTCCTTCTCCCTCCCCACTTCCTTCCCCCTCCTAGTAGGAGTCCTACTCCTACTAGGAGGAGGACTCCTCCTGGCGCGCCAATAGGGGTCGGCCGGCCTCCTCCCCTTGCTCCTTTATATACGAGGGCAGGGGGCACCCCTAGACGCACAAGTTGATCCACGTGATCATATTCTTAGCCGTGTGCGGTGCCCCCTTCCACCATAATCCTCGATAATATTGTAGCGGTGCTTAGGCGAAGCCCTGCGACGGTAGTACATCAAGATCGTCACCACGCCGTCGTGCTGACAGAACTCTACCCCGACACTTTGCTGGATCAGAGTCCGGGGATCGTCATCGAGCTGAACGTGTGCTAAAACTCGGAGGTGCCATAGTTTCGGTGCTTGATCGGTCGGGCCGTGAAGACGTACGACTACATCAACCGCGTTGTGCTAATGCTTCCGCTGTCGGTCTACAAGGGTACGTAGATCACACTCTCCCCTCTCGTTGCTATGCATCACCATGATCTTGCATGTGCGTAGGAAAATTTTGAAATTACTACGTTCCCCAACAGTCGCATTCGAGCCTAGGTTTTATGTGTTGATGTTATATGCACGAGTAGAACATAAGTGAGTTGTGGGCGATATAAGTCATACTGCTTACCAGCATGTCATACTTTGGTTCGGCGGTATTGTTGGACGAAGCGGCTCGGACCAACATTACGTGTACGCTTACGCGAGACCGGTTCTCTCGACGTGCTTTGCACAAAGGTGGCTAGCGGGTGACAGTTTCTCCAAATTTAGTTGAACCGAGTGTGGCTACGCCCGGTCCTTGCGAAGGTTAAAACAGCACCAACTTGACAAACTATCGTTGTGGTTTTGATGCGTAGGTAAGATTGGTTCTTGCTTAAACCCGTAGCAGCCACGTAAAACTTGCAACAACAAAGTAGAGGACGTCTAACTTGTTTTTGCAGGGCATGTTGTTATGTGATATGGTCAAGACATGATGCTAATTTTATTGTATGAGATGATCATGTTTTGTAACCAAGTTATTGGCAACTGGCAGGAGCCATATGGTTGTCGCTTTATTGTATGCAATGCAATTGCGCTGTAATGCTTTACTTTATCACTAAGCGGTAGCGATAGTCGTGGAAGCATAAGATTGGCGAGACGACAACGATGCTACGATGGTGATCAAGGTGTCGCGCCGGTGACGATGGTGATCACGACGGTGCTTCGAAGATGGAGATCACAAGCACAAGATGATGATGGCCATATCATATCACTTATATTGATTGCATGTGATGTTTATATTTTATGCATCTTATCTTGCTTTGATTGACGGTAGCATTTTAAGATGATCTCTCACTAATTATCAAGAAGTGTTCTCCCTGAGTATGCACCGTTGCGAAAGTTCTTCGTGCTGAGACACCACGTGATGATCGGGTGTGATAGGCTCTACGTTCAAATACAACGGGTGCAAAACAGTTGCACACGCGGAATACTCAGGTTATACTTGATGAGCCAAGCATATACAGATATGTCCTCGGAACACGGAGACCGAAAGGTCGAGCGTGAATCATATAGTAGATATGATCAACATAGTGATGTTCACCAATGAAACTACTCCATCTCACGTGATGATCGGACATGGTTTAGTTGATTTGGATCACGTGATCACTTAGAGGATTAGAGGGATGTCTATCTAAGTGGGAGTTCTTAAGTAATATGATTAAATAGAACTTAAATTTATCATGAACTTAGTCCTGGTAGTATTTTGCAAATCATGTTGTAGATCAATAGCTCGCGTTGTTGCATCCCTGTATTTATTTTGATATGTTCCTAGAGAAAATTGTGTTGAAAGATGTTAGTAGCAATGATGCGGATTGGATCCGTGATCTGAGGTTTATCCTCATTGCTGCACAGAAGAATTATGTCATTGATGCACCGCTAGGTGACAGACCTATTGCAGGAGCAGATGCAGACGTTATGAACATTTGGCTAGCTCAATATGATGACTACTTGATAGTTTAGTGCACCATGCTTAACGGCTTAGAATCGGGACTTCAAAGACGTTTTGAACGTCATGGACCATATGAGATGTTCCAGGAGTTGAAGTTAATATTTCAAGCAAATACCCAAGTTGAGAGATATGAAGTCTCCAACAAGTTCTATAGCTAAAAGATGGAGGAGAATCGCTCAAGCAGTGAGCATGTGCTCAGATTGTCTGGGTACTACAATCGCTTGAATCAAGTGGGAGTTAATCTTCCAGATAAAATAGTGATTGACAGAATTCTCTAGTCACCATCACCAAGTTAGTAGAACTTCGTGATGAACTATAATATGCAAGGGATAACAGAAACGATTCCCAAGCTCTTCGTAATGCTGAAATTGACGAAGGTAGAAATCGAGAAAAACATCAAGTGTTGATGGTAGACAAGACCACTAGTTTCAAGAAAATGGCAGAGGGAAGAAGGGGAACTTCAAGAAGAACAGCAAGCAAGTTGCTGCTCAAGTGAAGAAGCCCAAGTCCGGTCCTAAGCCTGAGACTAAGTGCTTCTACTGCAAAGGGACTGGTCACTGGAAGCGGAACTACTCCAAGTGATTGGCGGATAAGAAGGATGGCAAAGTGAACATAAGTATATTTGATATACATGTTATTGATGTGTACTTTACTAGTGTTTATAGCAAACCCTCAGTATTTGATACTAGTTCAGTTGCTAAGATTAGTAACTCGAAACGGGAGTTGCAGAATAAACAGAGACTAGTTAAGGGTGAAGTGACGATGTGTGTTGGAAATGGTTCCAAGATTGACATGATCATCATCGCACACTCCCTATAATTTCGGGATTAGTGTTGAACCTAAATAAGTGTTATTTGGTGTTTGCGTTGAGCATGAATATGATTTGATCGTGTTTATTGTAATACGGTTATTCATTTAAGTAAGAGAATAAATTGTTGTTCTGTTTACATGAATAAAACCTTATATGGTTACACACCCAATGAAAATAGTTCGTTGGATCTCGATCGTAGTGATACACATAATCATAATATTGAAACCAAAAGATGCAAAGTTAATAATGATAGTGCAACTTATTTGTGGCACTGCCGTTTAGATCATATTGGTGTAAAGCGCATGAAGAAACTCCATGCTGATGGGCTTTTGGAATCACTTGATTATGAATCAGTTGATGCTTGCGAACCATGCCTCATGGGCAACATGACTAAGACTCTGTTCTTCGGAACAATGGAGCGAGCAACAGATTTGTTGGAAATCATACATACTGATGTATGTGGTCCGATGAATATTGAGGCTCGCGACAGGTATCATTATTTTCTGATCTTCACAGATGATTTGAGCAGATATGAGTATATCTACTTGATGAAACATAAGTCTGAAACATTTGAAAAGTTCAAAGAATTTCAGAGTGAAGTGAAAAATCATCGTAACAAGAAAATAAAGTTTCTACGATCTGATCATAGAGAAGAGTATTTGAGTTACGAGTTTGGCCTCCAGTTAAAAACAATGTGAAATAGTTTCACTACTCACGCCACCTGGAACACCACAATGTAATGGTGTGTCCGAACGTCATAACCGTACTTTATTAGATATGGTGCGATCTATGATGTCTCTTACCGATCTACCACTATCGTTTTGGGGTTATGCATTAGAGACAGCTGCATTCACGTTAAATAGGGCACCATCTAAATCCGTTGAAACGACACAATCTGAACTATGGTTTGGCAAGAAACCAAAGTTGTCGTTTCTTAAATTTTGAGGTTGCAATGCTTATGTGAAAAAGTTTCAACCTGATAAGCTCAAACCCAAATCGGAGAAGTGCGTCTTCATAGGATACCCAAAAGAAAATGTTGGGTACACCTTCTATCACAGATCCGAAGGCAAGATATTCGTTGCTTTGAATGGATCCTTTCTAGAGAAGGAATTTCTCTCGAAAGAAGTGAGTGGGAGGAAAGTAGAACTTGATGAGGTAACTGTACCTGCTCCATTATTGGAAAGTAGTACATCACAGAAACCAGTTTCTGTGACACCTACACCAATTAGTGAGGAAGCTAATGATGATGATCATGAAGCTTCAGAACAAGATACTACTGAACCTCATAGATCAACCAGAGTAAGATCCGCACCAGAGTGGTACGGTAATCCTGTTCTGGAAGTCATGCTACTAGATCATGATGAACCTACGAACTATGGAGAAGCGATGGTGAGCCCAGATTCCGCAAAATGGCTTGAAGCCATGAAATCTGAGATGGGATCCATGTATGAGAACAAAGTATGGACTTTGGTTGACTTGCCCAATGATTGGAAAGCAATTGAGATTAAATGGATCTTCAAGAGGAAGACGGACGCTGATAGTAGTGTTACTATCTACAAAGCTAGAATTGTCGCAAAAAGGTTTTCGACAAGTTCAAGGTGTTGACTACGATGAGAGTTTCTCACTCGTATCTATGCTTAAGTCTGTCCGAATCATGTTAGCAATTGCCGCATTTTATGAAATCCGGCAAATGGATAAACAAAACTGCATTCCTTAATGGATTTATTAAAGAAGAGTTGTATATGATACAACCAGAAGGTTTTGTCAATCCTAAAAGTGCTAACAAAATGTGCAAGCTCCAGCGATCCATCTATGGACTGGTGCAAGCATCTCGAAGTTGGAATATGCGCTTTGATGAGATGATCAAAGCATATAGTTTTATACAGACTTGCGGTGAAGCCTGTATTTACAAGAAAGTGAGTGGGAGCACTACAACATTTCTGATAAGTATATGTGAATGACATATTGTTGATCGGAAATAATGTAGAATTATTCTGGAAAGCATAAAGGAGTGTTTTGAAAGAAGTTTTTCAAAGAAAGACCTCGGTGAAGCTGCTTACATATTAAGCATCAAGATCTATAGAGATAGATCAAGACGCTTGATAAGTTTTTTTTTCAATGAGTACATACCTTGACAATATTTTGAAGTAGTTCAAAAATTGGAACGGTCAAAGAAAGAGTTCTTGGCTGTGTTACAAGGTGTGAAATTGAGTAAGACTCAAAGCCTGACCACGGTAGAAGATAGAAAGAGAATGAAAGTCATTCCCTATGCCTCAGCCATAGGTTCTATAAAGTATGCCATGCTGTGTACCAGATCTATTGTATACCCTACACTGTGTTAAGCAAGGGAGTACAATAGTGATCTAAGAGTAGATCACTGGACAGCGGTCAAAATTATCCTTAGTGGAATAAGGAAATATTTCTCAATTATGGAGGTGACAAAAAGGTTCGTCGTAAAAAGTTACGTCAATGCAAGTTTTGACACAGATCTGGATGACTCTAAGTCTCGATCTAGATACATATTGAAAGTGGGAGCAATTAGCTAGAGTAGCTCCGTGCAGAGCATTGTAGACATAGAATTCGCAAAATACTTACGGATCTGTATGCGACAGACCCGTTGACTAAAATTATCTCCCAAGCAAAACATGATCACACCTTAGTACTCTTTGGGTGTTAATCACATAAACGGTGTGAACTAGATTACTGACTCTAGTAAACCCGTTGGGTATAGGTCACATGACAATGTGAACTATGGGTGTTAATCACATGGTGATGTGAACTATTAGTGTTGAATCACATGGCGATGTGAACTAGATTATTGACTCTAGTGCAAGTGGGAGACTGAAGGAAATATGCCCTAGAGGCAATAATAAAGTTATTATTTATTTCCTTATATCATGATAAATGTTTATTATTCATGCTAGAACTGTATTAACCGGAAACATAATACATGTGTGAATACATAGACAAACAGAGTGTCACTAGTATGCCTCTACTTGACTAGCTCGTTAATTGAAGATGGTTATGTTTCCTAACCATGAACAAAAGAGTTGTTATTTGATTAACGGGATCACATCATTAGAAGAATGATGTGATTGACATGACCCATTCCATTAGCTTAGCACCCGATCGTTTAGTATGTTGCTATTGCTTTCTTCATGACTTATACATGTTCCTGTGACTATGAGATTATGCAACTCCCGTTTGCCGGAGGAACACTTTGTGTTATACCAAACGTCACAACGTAACTGGGTGATTATAAAGGAGCTCTACAGGTGTCTCCAAAGGTACATGTTGGGTTGGCGTATTTCGAGATTAGGATTTGTCACTCCGATTGTCGGAGAGGTATCTCTGGGCCCTCTCGGTAATGCACATCACATAAGGCTTGCAAGCATTTCAACTAATGAGTTAGTTGCGAGATGATGTATTACGAAACGAGTAAAGAGACTTGCCGGTAACGATATTGAACTTGGTATTGAGATACCGACGATCGAATCTTGGGCAAGTAACATACCGATGACAAAGGGAACAATGTATGTTGTTAGGCGGTCTGACCGATAAAGATCTTCGTAGAATATGTGGGAGCCAATATGAGCATCCAGGTTCCGCTATTGGTTATTGACCAGAGACGTGTCTCGGTCATGTCTACATTGTTCTCGAACCCGTAGGGTCCGCACGCTTAAGGTTTCGATGACAGTTATATTATGAGTTTATGAGTTTTGATGTACCGAAGTTAGTTTGGAGTCCCAGATGTGATCACGGACATAACGAGGAGTCTCGAAATGGTCGAGACATAAAGATTGATATATTAGACGGCTATATTCGGACACCGGAAGTGTTCCGGGTGATTTCGGAGAAAACCGGAGAGCCGGAGGGTTACCGGAACCCTACCGGGAGAAGTAATGGGCCATATGGGCCTTAGTGGAGAGAGAGAAAGGGGCAGCCAGGGTGGGCCGCGCGCCTCCTCCCCCCTGGTCTGAATTGGACTAGGAGAGGGGGGGCGGCGCCCCCCTTTCCTTCTCCCTCCCCACTTCCTTCCCCCTCCTAGGAGTCCTACTCCTACTAGGAGGAGGACTCCTCCTGGCGCGCCAATAGGGGCCGGCCGGCCTCCTCCCCTTGCTCCTTTATATACGGGGGCAGGGGGCACCCCTAGACACACAAGTTGATCGACGTGATCATATTCTTAGCCGTGTGCGGTGCCCCCTTCCACCATAATCCTCGATAATATCGTAGCGGTGCTTAGGCGAAGCCCTGCGACGGTAGTACATCAAGATCGTCACCACGCCGTCGTGCTGACGGAACTCTACCCCGACACTTTGCTGGATCGGAGTCCGGGGATCGTCATCGAGCTGAACGTGTGCTAAAACTCGGAGGTGTCGTAGTTTCGGTGCTTGATCGGTCGGGCCGTGAAGACGTACGACTACATCAACCGCGTTGTGCTAACGCTTCCGCTGTCGGTCTACAAGGGTACGTAGATCACACTCTCCCCTCTCGTTGCTATGCATCATCATGATCTTGCGTGTGCGTAGGAAAATTTTGAAATTACTACGTTCCCCAACAAGGGAGAGGTGGAGAAGTGGGATCTGGGTGAGAGGGAGGAGGAGGGCGCTAGGGTTTCGGGGGCGCCCGGGAGGGGCTTTGTAGGCGGGGGCAGGGGATGGATGGCCGCCACGCACGTCCATCGCCGGTGGATGGCCGCCACGGCCCCCCTGTCCCCTATAGCGAGAGAGGAACAGGACAAGTGCGGGGGGTTGGGCCTTTGTGTAGCTAGCTGGGCCAAAGTGCCCACTAGTACCTCTCTCCCTTTTATGTTTCTTTATTTTTTTTATAACTCTAATTTGCATATTAATTTGTTAGCAAACGAGTTTTGTAAAAAGTGTAGATGGCCACATAAATAGTATTTCAATATTCGGCACCGCCACAAAAATGTTGGTACCCAAATAACTTAGGTTCTTATTTTACAACTTATAAAAGGCTTTTAATTAATTGCTTAAGCCACTGTTTTAGTTACTTTGTGCATTTATACACTTTTACAAAAATGTTGGCTCAGCACCAATATTAACAAAAGAATACTTGCCACATGATGAACACTTTAGTTTGCAAGTTTGAGAAATTTGAATTTTGGACTTAAATTTGAATTTGAATTTGAATTATGACTTGGATCAAATGAGGTTAACAACAGTAATGTGATGACATGGCACCATTAGCAGAAGGTTACTGTAGCTTAATTATCCGGACGTCACAGAAGCCACTAGTGAAACCTATGGCCCCCGGGTCTATCTTCCATCATATTATTTTCCTATCAATTTGCTATTTCTATTTTGCAATGTTTATTTTGCAATCTATACAGCAAAAATACCAAAAATATTTATCTTATTATCTCTATCAGATCTCACTTTCATAAGTGACCGTGAAGGGATTGACAACCCCTTTATCGCATTGGTTGCGAGGCTCTTGTTTGTTTGTGCAGGTACTAGGGGACTTGTGTGTTACCTCCTACTGGATTGATACCTTGATTCTCAAAACTGAGGGAAATACTTACGCTACTGTGCTGCATCACCCTTTCCTCTTCAAGGGAAAACCAACGCAAGCTCAAGAGGTAGCAAGAAGGATTTCTGGCGCTGTTGCCGGGGAGGTTTGCACCAAGTCAAGTTAAGCTTTGATCTCACACCAACGTGCGGATTTCCGGCGCCGATACCAACTACCCATCACAAACTCTTATCCCTCGCATTACATTATTTGCCATTTGCCTCTTGTTTTCCTCTCCCCCACTTCACCCTTGCCGTTTTATTCGCCCTCTTTTTCGTCCGCCTCTTTTTGCTTGCTTTTTGTTTGCTTGTCTGTTGGATTGATTTTTTGTCATGATGGCTCAAGATAATACTAAATTGTGTGACTTCTCCAATACCAACAACAATGATTTTATTAGTACTCCGATTGCTCCTCTTACTGATGCTGAATCTTGTGAAATTAATACTGCTTTGCTGAATCTTGTCATGAAAGATCCGTTTTTTGGCCTTCCTAGTGAAGATGCCGCTACCCATCTAAACAGCTTTGTTGATTTGTGTGATATGCAAAAGAAGAAAGATGTGTATAATGATATTGTTAAAGTGAAGTTATTTCCGTTTTCTCTTAGAGATCGTGCTAAAACTTGGTTTTCGTCTTTGCCTAAAAATAGTATTGATTCATGGAATAAGTGCAAAGATGCTTTTATCTCTAAGTATTTTCCACCCGCTAAGATCATCTCTCTAAGAAATGATATTATGAATTTTAAAAAACTTGATATGAGCATGTTGCACAAGCTTGGGAGAGGATGAAATTAATGATATGTAATTGCCCTACTCATGGATTAAATTTATGGATGATCATACAAAATTTTTATGCTGGATTGAATTTTGCTTCTAGAAATCTTTTAGATTCGGCCGCGGGAGGCACTTTTATGGCAATCACTTTGGGAGAAGCTACTAAACTCCTAGATAATATTATAGTTCATTATTCTCAATGTCACCGAAAGATCTACTAGTAAAAAGGTTCATGCTATAGAAGAAATTAATGTTTTGAGTGGAAAGACTGATGAACTTATGAAATTGTTTGCTAATAAGAGTGTTTCTTATGATCCTAATGATATGCCTTTGTCTACTTTGATTGAGAATAATAATGAATCTATGGATGTGAATTTTGTTGGTAGGAACAATTTTGGTAACGACGCGTATAGAGGAAACTTTAATCCTAGGCCGTTTCCTAGTAATTCCTCTAATAATTATGGTAATTCCTACAACAACTCTTATGGAAATTCTAATAAGATGCTCTCTGATTTTGAGACTAGTGTTAAAGAATTTATGATTTCGCAAAAGAATTTCAATGCTTTGCTTGAAGAAAAATGGCCTAAGATTGATGAGTTGTCTAGGAACGTGGATAGAATTTCTCTTGATGTTGATTCTTTGAAACTTAGATCTATTCCACCTAAGCATGATATCAATGAGTCTCTCAAAGCCATGAGAATTTCCATTGATGAGTGCAAGGAAAGAACCGCTAGGATGCGTGCTAAGAAAGATTGCTTTATGAAAGCGTGTTCTTCTTGTTTTCACGATAATAAGGATGAAGATCTAAAAGTGATTGATATGTCTCCTATTAAATCTTTGTTTTGCAATATGAATCTTGATAATGATGGGACTGGAGATGAGTCAACTTTAGTTAAAAGGCGTCCCAATGATTCAGAGTTTTTAGATCTTGATGCAAAAATTAATAAAAGTGGGATTGAAGAGGTCAAAACTTTACATAGCAATGAACCCACTATTTTGGATTTCAAGGGATTTAATTATGTTAATTTCTCTTTGATAGATTGTATTTCCTTGTTGCAATCCGTGCTAAATTCTCCTCATGCTTATAGTAAAAATAAAGCCTTTACCAAACATATCGTTGATGCTATAATACAATCTTATGAAGAAAAGGTTGAATTAGAAATTTCTATCCCTAGAAAACTTCATGATGAGTGGGAACCTACTATTAAAGTTAAAATTAAAGATCATGAATGCTATGCTTTATGTGATTTGGGTGCTAGTGTTTCCACGATTCCAAAAACTTTGTGTGATGTGTTAGGATTCCGTGAATTTGATGATTGTTCTTTAAATTTTCATCTTGCGGATTCCACTATTAAGAAACCTATGGGAAGGATTAATGATGTTATTATTGTTGCAAATATGAATTATGTGCCCGTAGATTTCATTGTTCTTGATATAGATTGAAATCCTACATGTCCTATTATTCTTGGTAGACCTTTCCTTAGAACGATTGGTGCAATTATTGATATGAAAGAAGGAAATATTATATTCCAATTTCCGTTAAGGAAAGGCATGGAACACTTTCATAGAAATAAAATTAAATTACCTTATGAATCTATTGTGAGAGCCACTTATGGATTGCATACCAAAGATGACAATACCTAGATCTATTCTTGTTTTCATGCCTAGCTAGGGGCGTTAAACGATAGCGCTTGTTGGGAGGCAACCCAATTTTATTTTTGTTTCTTGTTTTTGTTCCTGTTTAGTAATAAATAATTCATCTAGTTTCTGTTTATATGTGGTTTTATGCTTCTAAACTGTTTGTGCCAAGTAGAACCATTGGGAAGACTTGGGGGAAGTTTATGTGATCTTGCTGTAAAAAACAGAAACTTCAGCACTCACGAGATTTGCTGCCATTTTTTACTGGAGAGTGCGATTAGGTTGATTATTTTTGATGATTAATAGAATAATTACTCACGTCCACCAATTTATTTAAGAATTTTTGGGGTAACAGAAGTATTCGAAACCTACAGATTACTACAGACTGTTCTGTTTTTGACATATTCTGTTTTTCGTGTGTTGTTTGCTTATTTTGATGAATCTATGGCTAGTATCGGGGGGTATGAACCATAGAGAAGTTGGAATACAGTAGGTTTAACACCAATATAAATAAAGAATGAGTTCATTACAGTACCTTGAAGTTGTGGTTTGTTTTCTTATACTAACGGAGCTCATGAGATTTTTGGTTGAGTTTTGTGTTGTGAAGTTTTCAAGTTTTGGGTAATGATTTGATGGATTTTGGAACAAGGACTAGGAAGAGCCTAAGCTTGGGGATCCCCAGGGCACCACAAAGTAAAATTCAAGGACAACCAAAAGCCTAAGCTTGGGGATGCCCTGGAAGGCATCCCCTCTTTCATCTTCGTCCATTGGTAACTTTACTTGAGGCTATATTTTTATTCACCACATGATATGTGTTTTGCTTGGAGCGTCTTGTATGATTTGAGTCTTTGATTTTTAGTTTACCACAGTCATCCCTGCTGTACACACCTTTTGGAGAGAGACACATGAATCAGAATTTATTAGAATACTCTATGTGCTTCACTTATATCTTTTGAGCTAGATAATTTTGCTCCGGTGATTCACCTATATCTTTTAAGAGCATGGTGGTGGTTCTATTTTATAGAAAATATTGATCTCTCATGCTTCACTTATATCATTTTGAGAGTCTTTTAGAACAACATCATAATTTGCTTTGGCTATAAAATTAGTCCTAATATGATAGGCATCCAAGATGGGTATAATAAAAACTATCATAAAAAGTGCATTGAATACTATGAGAATTTTGATACTTGATGATTGTTTTGAGATATGAAGATGGTGATATTAGAGTCATTCTAGTTGAGTAGTTTTGAATTTGAGAAATACTTGTTCTAAAGTTTGTGATTCTCGTAGCATGCACGTATGGTGAACCGTTATGTGATGAAGTCGGAGCATGATTTATTTATTGATTGTGTTCCTTATGAGTGGCGGCCGGGGACGAGCGATGGTCTTTGCCTACCAATAAATCCCCCTAGGAGCATACGCGCTGTACTTTGTTTCGATAACTAATAGATTTTTGCAATAAGGATGTGAGTTCTTTATGACTAATGTTGAGTCCATGGATTATACGCACTCTCACCCTTCCACCATTGCTAGCCTCTCTAGTACCGCGCAACTTTCGCCGGTACCATAAACCCACCATATACCTTCATCAAAACAGCCACCATACCTACCTATTATGGCATTTCCATAGCTATTCCAAGATATATTGCCATGCAACTTACCATCGTTCCATTTATTATGACACGCTTCATCATTGTCATATTTCTTTGCATGATCATGTAGTTGACATCGTATTTGTGGCAAAGCCACCGTTTATAATTCTTTCATACATGTCACACATGAGTCATTGCACATACTGGTACACCGCCGGAGGCATTCACATAGAGTAATATTTTGTTCTAAGTATCGAGTTGTAATTCTTGAGTTGTAAGTAAATAAAAGTGTGATGATCATCATTATTAGAGCATTGTACCAAGTAAGGAAAGGATGATGGAGACTACGATTCCCCCACAAGTCAGGATGAGACTCCGAACGAAAATAAAAAAAGAAAAAAAGATGCCATAAAAAAGAGGAAAAGGCCCAAATAAAAAAATGAGAGAAAAAGAGAGAAGGGACAATGTTACTATCCTTTTACCACACTTGTGCTTCAAAGTAGCACCATGATATTCATGATAGAGAGTCTCCTATGTTGTCACTATCATATACTAGTGGGAATTTTACATTATAGAACTTGGCTTGTATATTCCAATGATGGGCTTCCTCAAAATGCCCTAGGTCTTCGTGAGCAAGCAAGTTGGATGCACGCCCACTTAGTTTCTTATGTTGAGCTTTCATACACTTATAGCTCTAGTGCATCCATTGCATGGCAATCCCTACTCACTCACATTGACATCTATTGATGGGCATCACCATAGCCCGTTGATACGGCTAGTTGATGTGAGACTATCTTCTCCTTTTTGTCTTCTCCACAACCACCATTCTATTCCACCTATAGTGCTATATCCATGGCTCACGCTCATGTATAGCGTGAAGATTGAAAAGGTTTGAGAACATCAAAAGTATGAAACAATTGCGTGGATTGTCATCGGGGTTGTGCATGATTTAAATATTTTGTGTGGTGAAGATGGAGCATATCCAGACTATATGATTTTGTAGGAATAACTTTCTTTGGCCATGTTATTTTGAGAAGACATGATTGCTTTGCTAGTTTGCTTGAAGTATTATTATTCTTATGTCAATATTAAACTTTTTTCTTGATTCTTTCGGATCTGAACATTCATGCCACAATAAAGAAATTTACATTGAGAATTATGCTAGGTAGCATTGCACATCAAAAATTCTGTTTTTATCATTTACCTACTCGAGGACGAGCATGGATTAAGCTTGGGGATGCTTGATACATCTCCAACGTATCTATAATTTTTGATTGTTCCATGCTATTATATTATCTATTTTGGATGTTTAATGGGCATTAATATACCTTTTTATATTATTTTTGGGACTAACCTACTAACCAAAGGCCCAATGCAAATTGCTTTTTTTGCCTATTTCAGTGTTTCGCAGAAAAGGAATATCAAACGGAATCTGAATGGAATGAAACCTTCGGGAGAGTTATTTTTGGAACAACCGTGATCCAGGAGACTTGGAGTGGCCATCAAGAAAGAAGCAAGGATGCGACAAGGCTAGGGGCGCCCAGTGGGGGCAGGCGCGCCCCCACCCTCGTGGGCCCCTCGCAGCTCCACCGACGTACTTCTTCCTCCTATATATACCCATATACCCCGAAAACATCCAGGAGCACCACGAAACCCTATTTCCACTGCCGCAACCTTCTGTACCCGTGAGATCCCATCTTGGGGCCTTTTCCGGCGCTCCGCCAGAGGGGGAATCGATCACGGAGGGCTTCTACATCAACACCATAGCCTCTCCGATGATGTGTGAGTAGTTTACCACAGACATTCGGGTCCATAGTTATTAGCTAGATGGCTTATTCTCTCTCTTTGGATCTCAATACAAAGTTCTCGATTCTCTTGGAGATCTATTCAATGTAATTCTTTTTGCGGTGTGTTTGTCGAGATCTGATGAATTGTGGGTTTATGATCAAGATTATCTATGAACAATATTTGATTCTTATCTGAAATCTCTTCTGCATGATTTAATATCTTTGCAAGTCTCTTCGAATTATCAGTTTGGTTTGGCCTACTAAATTGATATTTCTTGCAATGGGAGAAGTGCTTAGCTTTGGGTTCAATCTTGCGGTACCTTTCCTAGTGACAGCAGGGGCAGCAAGGCACGTATTGTATTGTTGCCATCGAGGATAAAAAGATGGGGTTTATATCATATTGCTTGAGTTTATCCCTCTACATCATGTCATCTTGCCTAATGCGTTACTCTGTTCTTATGAACTTAATATTCTAGATGCATGCTGGATAGCGGTCGATGTGTGGAGTAATAGTAGTAGATGCAATTTTGGTCTACTTGTCACGGACGTGATGCCTATATACATGATCATGCCTAGATATTCTCATAACTATGCGCTTTTCTATCAATTGCTTGACAGTAATTCGTTCACCCACCGTAGAATTTGCTATCTTGAGAGAAGCCACTAGTGAAACCTATGCCCCCCGGGTCTATCTTCCACCATATTATTTTCCTATCAATTTGCTATTTCTATTTTGCAATCTTTATTTTCCAATCTATACAACAAAAATACCAAAAAAAAATCTTATTATCTCTATCAGATCTGACTTTCGTAAGTGACCGTGAAGAGATTGACAACCCCTTTATCACGTTGGTTGTGAGGTTCTTGTTTGTTTGTGCAGGTACTAGGGGACTTGTGTGTTACCTCCTACAGGATTGATACCTTGGTTCTCAAAAATGAGGGACATACTTACGCTACTTTGCAGCATCAACGTTTCCTCTTCAAGGGAAAACCAACACAAGCTCAAGAGGTAGCACCCCTCTTCTGGCATATAATTCATTTTGACCTAGAAAAAAAATAAGGAGAGGACTTTTGGGATGAAGCGCCGCCGTCTCGAGGCGGAACTCGAGCAGGAGCACTTTTGCCCTCTGGCGGAGCGATTCCGCCGGGGGAACTTCCCTCTCGGAGGTGGAAATCATCGTTATCATTATCACCAAAAACTCTCCCATCTTGGGAGGGTAATCTCCATCAACATCTTCAACAGCACCATCTCCTCTCAAACCCTAGTTCATCTCTTATGTTCAATCTTTGTACTGAAACCTCAGATTGGTACCTGTGGGTGACTAGTAGTGTTGATTACATCTTGTAGTTGATTACTATATGGTTTAATTGGTGGAAGATTATATATTCAGATCCATTATGCTATTTAATACCCCTCTGATCTTGAGCATGATTACCATTTATGAGTAGTTACATTTGTTCTTGCGGTCATGGGAGAAATCTTGTTGCGACTAATCATGTGAACTTGATATGTGTTTGATATTTTGATGATATGTATGTTGTGATTCCCTTAGTGGTGTCATGTGAACGTCGACTACATGACATTTCACCATATCTGGGCCTAAAGGAATGCATTGTGGAGTATTTATTTGATGATGGGTTGCAAGAGTGACAGAAGCTTAAACCCTAGTTTATACGCTATTTCATAAGGGACCCATTTGGATCCAAAAGTTCAACGCTATGGTTAGATTTTATCTTAATACTTTTCTCATAGTTGCGGATGCTTGAGAGGGGGTAATCATAAGTAGGAGGTTTGTTCAAGTAAGAACAACACCTAAGCACCGGTCCGCCAACATATCAAATTATCAAAGTAGCGAACATGAATGAAACCAACATGATGAAAGTGACTATATTAAATTCCCATGTACCCTCAAGAACGCTTTGCCTATTATAAGAAACCATTTGGCCTATCCTTTGCCACAAAAGGATTGGTCTACCTTGTTGCACTTTATTTAACGTTGCCGTTACTTGCTCGTTACAAATTATCTTGCTATCAAACTATCTGTTACCGTCAATTTCAGTGCTTGCAGAAATTACCTTGCTGAAAACCACTTGCCATTTCCTTCTGCTCCTCGTTGGGTTCGACACTCTTACTTATCAAAAGGACTATGATTGATACCCTATACTTGTGGGTCATCACATCGCCATGAGATAGCGAGCAGCGAGCAGTAGCATAGTGAGGTTCTTCGTGTGCACATTAGAGTTTGATCCTTTCTTGGGTCCGCGGAGCCCCGATTCCGACATTTGGCGTGCTAGGTAGGGGTGTGCCGGAGTTCCTCCTCTCTGTTTCGCCTCGCTCCGTCGCCGCTTCGCCACCCCCATGGCCGACGTGGTTCACCCTACCATTCTCTTGAGCACTGCGGGTTGCCCGGCCTTCACGGCTGACTTGCGCAGGGTGCAGTGGCCGGTGAGATTTAGACCGGCGCTGCCGCCGCGCTATGATGGCGCGGCTGACCCTAAAGAGTTCCTTCAGCTGTACACCCAAGGCATCCTGGCGGCGAGCGGCAATGACAAGGCCATGGCTAAATGCTTCCATCTTTCTCTCGTGGGCGCCCTGTGCACTTGGCTCCTCAGCCTCCCGGAGGCCTCGTTCTCCTTCTGGGAGAGCTCCGAGGTCGGTTCGTCATGCGCTTCACGATGCCGGGGCCCCACACGGTCGCATGCATCCTTGGTGGATCCCAGGCGCCCGCGTCTGTTCGCCACACCTAGCAGCTCTTCCGCCAGGCGAACACAACAAGACCATGGCCTGAGGCTTCGAGAAGCCACGCGCCAGAGGTCGTCATCACCTTCGACTCCAGGGATCACCCCAAGTCTGTGGCCGCTGCCGGCGCACTCCCCATGATGTGCACGCCCACCATCAGTAACATCTCCATCACCAAGACCCTCATCGACGGCGGCGCCGGCCTCAACATGCTCTCCATCGAAACCTTCGAGATGCTTCAAGTGCCCTATGACCAGCTCGTACCCACCAGTCCGTTCTCTGGGGCGACCTGGGGCTCCACCACTCCCCTCAGGCAAGTGCACCTCCCTGTCACCTTCGGCACCCGCAACAACTACCGCACCGAGCTGGTCGACTTCCACATGGCCTGTATCAGCCTCCCATACAATGCCATCTTGGGGTATCCCGCGATCGCCAAGTTCATGGCGGTGACCCATTGATACGTCTCCAACGTATCTACAATTTTCTATTGTTTCATGTTATTATATTATTTGTTTTGGATGTTTTATACGCATTAATATGCTATTTTATATTATTTCTGGGACTAAATTATTAACCTAGTGCCAAGTGCCAGTTGTTGTTTTTTCCTTGTTTTGTCTTTTATAGAAAATCAATACCAAACAAAGTCCAAATGGAATAAAACTTTACGATGATTTTTCTTGGACCAGAAGGAACCTAGGAAGCTTCTGGAGGAGGCCAGAAGACCTACGAGGAGGTCACAAGCCCTAGGGGCGCCCCCTAGGCTTATGGGCCCCTCAGAGACCTTCTAACCCTAACTCCAGCACTATAAATTCCCAAATATTTCCCTTACGTCAAAGGGCACACCAAAAATACTTTTCTACCGTCGCAAGCTTCTGTTCTCGTGAGATCCCATCTTGGGGCATTTTTCAGAACTCCGTCGGAGGGGATTCGATCACGGAGGTCCTCTACACCCACCTTGCTGCCCTTTCGATGATGCGTGAGTAGTTTACCATGGACCTAAGGGTCCATAGATAGTATCTAGATGGCTTCTTCTCTCTCTTTGATCTTCAATACAATGTTCCCCTCTATGTTCTTGGCGATCTATTCGATGTAATCTTCTTTTGCGATGCATTTGTTAAGATCTGATGAATTGTGGATTTATGATCAGATTATCTATGAATATTATTTGAGTCTTTTTTGAACTCTGTTATGCATGATTAATATAGCTTTGTATTTCTCTCTGATCTATTGATTTGGTTTGGCCTACTACATTGGTTTTTATTTCAATGGGAGGCCCCCCGAGAGGCCAAGGAGGCACTGGCCCCTCCCTCGCGTTGGGCGAGTGAAGTTTCGGCAGCCATTACTTGGCCCTCTATCACCTCTAGACGCTCATGTTCCAGGCTCTGCTCGGATGACATCAGCGCCAACCTCTCCTCAAGAACTGATGAGGACATCAATACCATTGTTACACCCACAGCCCCTGCTGTTACATATACTGGACCAATTACTAGAGCTCGCGCACGCCAATTAAATTACCAGGTACTTTCGTTTCTTGGTAATAATTCTAATGTTCATGAGATTATGATGCTGCCTAAATTGGATACATTTGTTTTGCTTACAAATGAAGGGCCTAGCTTGGAGAAGGATGAACATTGGAGCAAGAACACGCATGGAGTTGATGGCATGCGCAAGGGGATCAAGAACGGAATTATAAGTGATGATTTCAGGACTTTGAAGCCGCCATAAGGAGTGCATGAAGCCTTGGACGAAATATACAAGATGCCACTTCATAATATTCATCCATAGGCTATTCTAGGTGCTGCGTCACCTTATTAATGGGCCAGGCCCATGTAATTTCGAAATACTTAAGTATAGGCTATTTTTAGAGTCCGTATGTGTGGGGAAACAAGAGTTAGGGTTGGTTTCGGACCCCACCCCCAAGGGCCACGAAATTCCCCCCTCTTCCTCCATATAAACAGCCCTTAGGGCGTCGTTTAGACTCTGGGTTTTGTTTAGATTAAAAGTTCGCCATAGCTGCAACTTCGCATACTTCGTTTGTGTCCAACGACCAGACCAAGACGTCACAGAACCCCACCTTGATCAATAAAGCTTTCATCTTATATTCGCAATATCCCGATTGCAATCTCAGTTTCTTGCTTGTTCTTCGTTTGCTCGCAGGAAACAGACCCTCGTGGTTAGGTTGATCATGCTCCGGCGTGGTCAATAACCCTCGGAAGTTGGTTTAGCGATTGCTAAGGCGCGACGTCTCGCACGTTCGTAGTCGGATTGTCAAGGTCGACTCCCACAGAAAACGATAGCCACCATCTCATCGAAATATCGGGACACCTTAGCCTCTATCAAGAACCGTGAGATCCGCCTCGCGTGTCAGCAGGCCCTCCTCGGGGTAGAGAGGGCGGTTTTGCACGCTCGGACTTGCTGCTCCATGGCGGCATTTGACACCAGGAGTTCACGGTCTCGGGCCTGTGCTGCCTCACGTTGCCGGTCCGCAGCTTCGGCCTCTTCATGACCGCGCTCGCGCGCCTCCTTTGTCGCGGTAGTAAGCCCCTCCTCTTTCGAGCGAGCGGACTCTTGCTGTAGCTGGCTTAGCTTGACGGCGCCTTAGAGTCGGTGCCACCTGCGCGCCAAGTGCTGATGCTCGTCCTCGAGATGCGCGTCGACGTCATGGAGATCCACCTCAAGCCGGCCCACCGCACACTTCGTGTCCTGAAGAAGATCGTGCCTGGCAGCCCCCCGGACGCTCGAAGTGCTAGGGTCTGGCCCGGGCCAAGCCTCGCGCCCTTGCCTAATGCTGACCAGACCAAGACATCACAGAACCCCACCTTGATCAATAAAGCTTTCATCTTATATTCGCAATATCCCGATTGCAATCTCAGTTTCTTGCTTGTTCTTCGTTTGCTCGCAGGAAACAGACCCTCGTGGTCAGGTTGATCGTGCTCCGGCGTGGTCAATAACCCTCGGAAGTTGGTTTAGCGATTGCTAAGGCGCGACGTCACGTTCATAGTCGGATCGTCAAGGTCGACTCCCACAGAAAACGATAGCCACCATCTCATCGAAACATCGGGACACCTTAGCCTTTATCAAGTGGTATCAGATTTCCAGGTTGCTCGGTGAGATTTTACAGTTTTTCATAGATTAGATCGAGTCTGTTCTTCATACCTACAGTCCACGAAAAAGCCAGAAAAAAAAGTCTGGAGACCCCCGGGCAGTTTTTAGGCCAAAATTTTCACGGGCAAATTTTTTTCCCTATCCTATTTTTAGGCTTTTCTGAGTCTTTTGAGCCACGTGCCATCATAGTGATTTTTTGTCGCACTTTTTCGTCGTCGCTGCCCTGATTTCTGAAAAAAAAAGTGAAAAAAAAATTTCGTGCCCATCCTATCAGTTTGACGAGGGAAGAGTTTTGAGACACTCGCCATTATAGTGATTTTTCGCAAAAAAAAAGAGGAGCGCAAAAAAAAAGGAGCGCAAAAAAAAAGAGTTCCAGAGTGTGCTTTTCCCTTATTTACGTGCAGCGCCGTGATTTTGTTAGTGTTCTAGGCTCGCGTCTCTAGCACGGTCTAGCCTAGGACCAGCACAGTACCGTCGTTGAGCGTTTATTCAACTTTGCATCTCTGAATTGATTATTGCTGACCCTTTTTGCTACCATACTATAAGCCTTCCCAGCTCCACATACATCTACGTCGTGCGTTTGACTCTCCCTGGCAATCGCTCTATCCAAGCTTTTGAGAGTTTTGACTACAACGGTTGCCGATCACCGCCTGCTGCTGGGTAAGAACTGGTAAGAATTTGAGATTTGCTTGACGGATTTGTGACACCCGCCACCACCACCACTCGTTAGTAGTCTGTAGGATCATATTCTTGTGTGTTTCTATTGCTGCTAACCATGCCAGGATCACAAGTCGACGAGACTGACTGGGAGAACTTGACGAACAAGGAGCTTCATGATACGTTTCAGCAAATGATGAGTGGACAGGTGCAAGATGTGATAAACAGATTTGAAGAGGCCATGGAGAAGATAGATGGCATGGAGAAGACGTTTGAAACAAAGCTCGATAACAAGTTTGCTGAATTGCTTTCGTGTTTTCCACCACCACCACCGGCTGCTCCTGCCGCACCTCTGCAACAACAGCAACAACATCGACTACCTCCACGTCGGGAAACAGCCCTCCGCCGAGCAAGCCGTGTCCCTCTTCAGTCGGGCCAAACTGCTGGTGCTGCTGTTGATACTTCTGTGGCTCCTACTGCTGATGTGGAGGAGGATGATTATGTGGGAGATTATGAGGATGAGGTTGATCAAAATCAGAACTACGTGCCACCACCAGCACAGCAACCACCAGGTCGTCCACATGCAAATAATGGCAATGGTAGGGCTCACCCTCAGGTACGAGATCATGACCATCTCCCTAAACTAAAATTGAAGTTGAATATTCCACCATTTGAGGGTAGATATGTTCCTGATATATATCTTACTTGGGAGTTAGAAACTGAACAACGATTTACATGTTTACAATATCCCGAGGAGAGACGTGTTCCTGCTGCTGTTTGTGCATTCACTAGTTTTGCATGTGTTTGGTGGTCTGAGCATTGTAGATTATATCCTATTCCAGCTACTTGGGCTGCTTTGAAAACTGCTATGCGTATTCGTTGGGTTCCACCATATTATCAACGTGAATTACTTCAAAAATTGCAGCGCTTAAGACAGGGGGAAAATTCTGTAGAAGAATATTATCAGGAATTACAAACTGGCATGATTAGATGTGGTATTGTTGAGGAGAATGAAGCTATGCTTGCACGTTTTATGGGTGGATTAAATAGAGAGATTCAGACGATTCTAGAGTATAAGGAGTATACTAATATCACTCGTTTATTCCATCTTGCTTGTAAAGCTGAACGTGAAGTGCAGGATCGACAGGCATTGGCGCGGACTAACTTTTCTGCAGGTCGACCTTCATCATGGACACCACGTGCATCATCTACTTCCACACATTCTGCTACACCGGCGCCTCTGTCGGCTGCCACCTCCAACCGTGATACAATAAAGCAGGCACAATCACCACTATCTGCCAAGAGCACACCTTCTGGGCCTGCAAAGAGCTCTTCTTCATCCATGGCATCAATAGGGCAAACACATGATATTATTTGTCGACGTTGCAAGGGTGGAGGTCATTATGCGAGAGAATGCCCATCTAAGCGTGTGATGATTGTTACTGAGGATGGTGGGTATGAGTCCGCTAGTGACTATGATGAGGAGACTTTGGCTCTTATTACATGTGAAGAACACGGTGGAGACGATTCTGATCATGAGACGCAATACATGGCTCCTGAAGATGCTGACAGGTATGAATGTTTAGTTGCTCAACGTGTTTTGAGTGTGCAGGTTACACAAGCTGAGCAAAATCAGAGGCATAATTTGTTCCATACAAAGGGAGTTGTGAAGGAACGTTCTGTTCGCGTGATCATAGATGGAGGGAGCTGCAATAACTTGGCTAGCATGGAGATGGTGGAGAAGCTATCTCTCACCACAAGACCACATCCACATCCTTACTACATCCAATGGTTCAACAACAGCGGCAAGGTTAAGGTAACACGTACTGTTCGTGTGCATTTTAGTATCTCTACATATGCTGATTATGTTGATTGTGATGTGGTACCTATGCAAGCATGTTCCTTATTACTTGGTAGACCATGGCAATTTGATAAAAATTCTGTACACCATGGTAGAAACAATCAGTATACTCTTGTTCATAATGATAAAAATATTACTTTGCTTCCTATGACTCCTGATTCCATTTTGAAAGATGATATTAATAGAGCTAATAAAGCAAAACAGGAGACAAATAAGAGTGAAAATCAGATTGTGGCAAAAGAATTTGAGCACCAAATGAAGCCTAATAATAAACCATCTACTGTTGTTTCTGAAATTAAATTGAAAAGTGCATGTTTACTTGCCACCAAATCTGATATTGATGAGCTAGATTTTAGCAAATCTGTTTGCTATGCTTTTGTGTGCAAAGAGGCATTATTTTCATTCGAGGACGTGCCTTCCTCTTTGCCCCCTGCTGTCACTAATATTTTGCAGGAGTTCGCTGACGTCTTTCCACAAGACGTGCCACCGGGATTACCACCTATTCGAGGGATTGAGCATCAAATTGACTTAATTCCCGGTGCTTCGCTACCCAACCGTGCACCATACCGTACAATCCAGAGGACACGAAGGAGATTATGCGTCAAGTACAAGAACTGCTCGACAAAGGTTATATACGCGAATCCCTTAGTCCTTGTGCTGTTCCTATCATTTTAGTGCCGAAAAAGGATGGTACGTCGCGTATGTGCGTTGATTGTAGAGGCATTAATAATATTACTATTCGTTATCGTCATCCTATTCCTAGGCTAGATGATATGCTTGATGAATTGAGTGGCTCTACAATATTCTCCAAAGTTGATTTGCGTAGTGGATACCATCAAATTCGTATGAAATTGGGTGATGAATGGAAAACAACATTTAAAACTAAGTTTGGATTATATGAGTGGTTAGTCATGCCTTTTGGGTTAACTAATGCACCTAGTACTTTCATGAGGTTAATGAACGAAGTTTTACGTGCATTCATTGGACGATTTGTGGTAGTTTACTTTGATGACATATTGATTTATAGCAAATCTTTGGAGGAACATTTGGAACATTTACGTGCTGTTTTTTATTACTCTACGTGATGCACGTTTGTTTGGAAACCTTGGAAAGTGCACCTTTTGCACTGACCGAGTATCTTTTCTTGGCTATGTTGTTACTCCACAGGGAATTGAAGTTGATAAAGCCAAGATTGAAGCTATTGAGAGTTGGCCGCAGCCCAAAACGGTCACACAAGCGAGGAGTTTCCTTGGCCTCGCTGGTTTCTATAGGCGTTTTGTGAGAGATTTCAGCACCATTGCTGCACCTCTCAACGAGCTTACAAAGAAGGATGTGCCTTTTGTTTGGGGTACCGCACAGGAAGAAGCTTTCACGGTATTGAAAGATAAGTTGACACATGCTCCTTTACTCCAACTTCCTAATTTCAATAAGACTTTTGAGCTTGAATGTGATGCTAGTGGAATTGGATTAGGAGGTGTGTTATTACAAGATGGAAAACCTGTTGCATACTTTTCTGAAAAATTGAGTGGGCCTAGTCTGAACTATTCTACTTATGATAAAGAATTATATGCTCTTGTTCGGACCTTAGAAACATGGCAACATTATTTATGGCAACATTATTTATGGCCTTAGAAACATCAGCAATAACATTTTCTTTACCCTTCTTGTGTTTAATGACATAAGGGAATGATGAGGACATCAATACCATTGTTACACCCACAGCCCCTATTGTTACATATACTGGACCAATTACTAGAGCTCGCGCACGCCAATTAAATTACCAGGTACTTTCGTTTCTTGGTAATGATTCTAATGTTCATGAGATTATGATGCTGCCTAAATTGGATACATTTGTTTTGCTTACAAATGAAGGGCCTAGCTTGGAGAAGGATGAACATTGGAGCAAGAACACGCATGGAGTTGATGGCATGCGCAAGGGGATCAAGAATGGAGTTATAAGTGATGATTTCAGGACTTTGAAGCCGCCATAAGGAGTGCATGAAGCCTTGGACGAAATATACAAGATGCCACTTCATAATATTCGTCCATAGGCTATTCTAGGTGCTGCGTCACCTTATTAATGGGCCAGCCCATGTAATTTCGAAATACTTCAGTATAGGCTATTTTTAGAGTCCGTATGTGTGGGGAAACAAGAGTTAGGGTTGGTTTCGGACCCCCACCCTCAAGGGCCACGAAATTCCCCCCTCTTCCTCCATATATACAGCCCTTAGGGCGTCGTTTAGACTTTGGGTTTTGTTTAGATTAAAAGTTCGCCATAGCTGCAACTTCGCGTACTTCGTTTGTGTCCAACGATCAGACCAAGATGTCACAGAACCCCACCTTGATCAATAAAGCTTTCATCTTATATTCGCAATATCCCGATTGCAATCTCAGTTTCTTGCTTGTTCTTCGTTTGCTTGCAGGAAACAGACCCTCGTGGTTAGGTTGATCGTGCTCCGGCGTGGTCAATAACCCTCGGAAGTTGGTTTAGCGATTCCTAAGGCGTGACGTCTCGCACGTTCGTAGTCGGATCGTCAAGGTCGACTCCCACAGAAAACGATAGCCACCATCTCATCGAAATATCGGGACACCTTAGCCTCTATCAAGAACCGTGAGATCCGCCTCGCGTGTCAGCAGGCCCTCCTCGGGGTAGAGAGGGCGGTTTTGCACGCTCGGACCTGCTGCTCCATGGCGGCATTTGACACCAGGAGTTCACGGTCTCGGGCCTGTGCTGCCTCACGTTGCCGGTCCGCAGCTTCGGCCTCTTCATGACCGCGCTCGTGCGCCTCCTTTGTCGCGGTAGTAAGCCCCTCCTCTTTCGAGCGAGCGGACTCTTGCTGTAGCTGGCTTAGCTTGACGGCGCCTTAGAGTCGGTGCCACCTGCGCGCCAAGTGCTGATGCTCGTCCTCGAGATGCGCGTCGACGTCATGGAGATCCGCCTCAAGCCGGCCCACCGCACACTTCGTGTCCTGAAGAAGATCGTGCCTGGCAGCCCCCCGGACGCTCGGAGTGCTAGGGTCTGGCCTGGGCCAAGCCTCGCGCCCTCGCCTAATGCTGACGCACCGGCTGGCTTGGTCGCATTGGTCGGGGGCTAAAGGCCTTGCGACTCCACGTTCACCCCGCCTGCTCGGGGAGCTGAGCCCCAGGCACATGGCGCCCCATCGCTAGGAGCCGCTAGCCCGCGACCACGTTGGACGCCAGAAAGCGCGGGCATGGTAAACGCTGGCCCAGCCCTCGCCAGCTCGGCACTGACCTCGGCGGGGAGCGTCATGAAGGCAGGGAAGTGGCTCACAGGAGGCCCCTTCGGAGGAACCACGACCGCCCCCGCGCGCGCCTGACCAACCCAGGTGAGTGCGAACCACAAGAGTGCACTTGGCCTCGCGCCCTCTGTGGGCGAGGAGGGAGCCCGCCTTCCCCCATGCCCGATCAGGACGACATGGCCAAGCACGCTCGGGCGAGGTTCCATGCGCACGATGGGTGGCGAGAAAGTTGTCGCTCAGCTCGGGGGCTCCTCTGCTCCCTCGCATGAGGAGGACCTGTGGGGAAGGAAATGTTAGGGATGCTCAACGTCCAAGGAGAAAAGGGGAGGCCAGGTTACTCACTCATATTTGGCCACCCACTTCCTCCTCTTTAGCGCCCTTGGTGGTGCGCCGGCATAGCTCTCATGTCGGTCCCGTACCCTAGGCATCGTCGCCTCAGAGCTCTCCGTGCCGCCCCCGACCAAGGAGGATCTGTCGAAGTCTGGTGGCACGATGGCACAATGATGGGTGACCTGGGGAGGTGCTTCGCTGCCACCCCCCTTCGCCGCAAACCAGGGGCCACATTCACGAGGCTTGCTGGCATGGGAACCGCCAAAAAGGGGTTGTCCCAAGGCCCCATCTGGCCCTCGGGGATTAGCCCCCATTGGTCAAAGGGCTGCATCCTCCCTGCGAGTGCCGCTCGGCTGGGGGGTACCCCTTCTTGGGGAGCTCGGTAGAAACCCCACTAGTCATGACTCGGGCTATCTCGTCTGGCGTGTCAGAGGGCAGGTGGCCTGTTTGGAGGCGCATTTTATCTTCTGAGCTGGTGAAGGCCCACATGGGGTGAGAATGGCGCTGGTGGTGAGCGACGCGCTGGCAGAGGAATTCCTTCACCACCATCACCATCATCACGCCCGCCACCCTTAGGCCGGCCATTCTCGCCATGACCCGCTTCAGCCTTGGGTCAGTGAGCTCCTCGTGCACCCATCCGAAGCTCGCTGATGTTGGGGATGTGGGAATATGTAGAAGTGGGCTATATTGAGTCGCGTCCACATACATCCACTGTCGCCGGAAGCCCTCGGCTTCATGATTGATACCATCACCCGTTGTCGAGGCCACGGCTTGGAGCGACACGCACCCGGAGCATTGGTTGGCGGCGGTCGGCCGCAGGGAGAAGAAGTGGCGGACCAGTGCCATCGAGGGAGTTATGCCCATGAAGGCCTCGCATAGGAAGGCGAAGGTCGAGAGAAGAACGATGGACTTCGGGTCAAAGTGCAGTGCGTGCACCTGGTACTACGTGAGCACGGCATTGAAGAAGTCCATAAATGGGGGGAGCAGGCCGGAGAAGATCGCAGGAAGGTGAAGGGAGACTCTGGTGGCCTCCCGTTTTGCTCGGGCCCCAGAGGCAAGCCAAACCTTGTCCCCTTCCATTCGTTGGAGTGTGACGCGAGCATCGGGCGGATCTTGTCGAGCCCCTCACGGTTGAGCATAGTTGTCGGCCCAGGGCTGGCTCGGGCCCCGTACAAAGCTCCACCGTTGCCAGCACGCCTTTCTTTCTTGCAGGAGCCATGAAGTCGCAGTGGGGGAGATCGATTCGGTAGCGCCAAGGAGAGAGGCAATCTCACTTGGGAAGGAAGGAATCGGGAAATGGGGACTCAAGGAGAGCAATGATGGCCCCGCGGCGTGCGCCAGGCTTTATGTTAGCCTGGGAAGTTGCCGAGGCATCATGGGGAAGTGGGAGCATCCGTGCCCCGTCGTGCGCCACGCGTCAAGCCTAGCCCGCAGGCGGTTGGTGTTGGGAAACATAGCATGCAATTACAAAAAATTCCTATGCTCACGCAAGATCTATCTAGGAGATGCATAGAAACGAGGGGGAGAGTGTTTCTACGTACACTCGTAGACCATAAGCGAAAGCGTTTCACAACATGGTTGATGTAGTCGAACTTTCTTCACGATCCACCGATTCAGTACCGAATGTATGGCTCCTTCGAGTTCTGCACACGTTCATCTTGGTGACGTCCCTCGCCTTCTTGATCCAGCAAGTTGTTGAGGTAGTAGATGAGTTCCGTCAGCACAACGGCGTGGTGACAGTGATGGTGAAGTAATCCGCGCAAGGCGTCGCCTAATCACCACAAAGATATGACAGGAGGCGTAAACTGTGGAGGGCGTGCCGCACTGATACGTCTCCAACGTATCTATAATTTTTGATTGCTCCATGCTATTATATTATCTATTTTGGATGTTAATGGGCTTTATTTTACACTTTTATATCATTTTTGGGACTAACCTACTAACCGGAGGCCCAGCCCAAATTCCTGTTTTTTTGCCTATTTTAGGGTTTCGAAGAAAAGGAATATCAAACGGAGTCCAAACGGAATGAAACCTTTGGGAATGTGATTTTCTCAACAAACGTGATCCACGAGACTTGGAGTGGGCGTCAAGAAACAATAGAGGAAGCCACGAGGCAGGGGGCGCGCCTACCCCCTGGGCGCGCCCTCCACCCTCGTGGGCCCTCCGTTGCTCCACCGACGTACTTCTTCCTCCTATATATATCCACGTACCCCCAAACATCCAGGAGCACCACGAAAACCCAATTCCACTGCCGCAACCTTCTGTACCCGAGAGATCCCATCTTGGGGCCTTTTCTGGAGCTCCGCCGGAGGGGGCATTGATCACGGAGGGCCTCTATATCAATTCCATGGCCTCTCCGGTGATGTGTGAGTAGTTTACTTCAGACCTTTGGGTCCATAGTTATTAGTTAGATGGCTTCTTCTCTCTCTTTGGATCTCAATACAAAGTTCTCCTCGATTCTCTTAGAGATCTATTCGATGTAGTCTTGTTTTACGGTGTGTTTGTCGAGATCCGATGAATTGTGGTTTTATGATCTAGATTATCTATGAACAATATTTGATTCTCCTCCGAATTCTTTTTTGTATGATTGGTTTATCTTTGCAAGTCTCTTTGAATTATCAGTTTGGTTTGGCCTACTAGATTGATCTTTCTTGCAATGGGAGAAGTGGTTAGCTTTGGGTTCAATCTTGCGGTGCTCATTCCCAGTGACAGAAACGGAACCGAGACATATTGTATTGTTGCCATCGATGATAAAAATATGGGGTTTATATCATATTGCATGAGTTTATCCCTCTACATCATGTCATCTTACTTAAAGCATTAGTCTATTCTTATGAACTTAATACTCTAGATGCATGCTGGATAGCGGTCAATGTGTGGAGTAATAGTAGTAGATACAGAATCATTTCGGTCTACTTTTCACAGACATGATGCCTATATACATTATCATACCTAGATATTCTCATAACTATGCTCAATTCTATCAATTTGCTCGACAGTAATTCGTTTACCCACCGTAATACTTATGCTCTTGAGAGAAGCCACTAGTGAAATCTATGGCCCCGAGTCTATCTTCCATCATATTAATCTTCCAACACTTAGTTATTTCCTTTGCCATTTATTTTACTTTGCGTCTTTATTTCTCTTTATCATAAAAATACCAAAAATATTATCTTATCATATCTATCATATCTCACTCTCGTAAGTGACCATGAAGGGCTTGACAACCCCTTTATCGTGTTGGTTGCGAGTTTCTTATTTGTTTGTGTAAGTGTGTGGGACTTGAGCGTGATCTCCTACTGTATTGATACCTTGGTTCTCAAAAACTAAGGGAAATACTTACGCTACTTTGCTGCATCACCCTTTCCTCTTCAAGGGAAAACCAACGCAGTGCTCAAGATATAGCACGCACACGGCTAACAATTGATGTTCTGTGTGCTAGGCGCCCCCTCTCCTCATATATATATAGGTGCGAGGGAGGGGGAGAGGCCATGGGGCTTCCCAAGTGGGGCTGAATCCCACTTGGACTCCTGCCCTGGTTCGCCCCCCTTCCTTCCTTGTATAGGCACCGGGGGAAGGAAGGGGGAGGTGGCACCCCCCCCTTTCCTTTCTCCCTTGAATACAGGAAGGACGGAGGGACTCGCCCTCCCCCCGTTCCTTTTCCTAGGGCTGGCCGGCCTGGTGGAGGGGCACACCAGCTCCTTTTGGGCTGGTCTGTCCCTCCCTTGGCCCATTAAGCCCATATCTTTGCCGGGGTGCCCGGAACCCCTTCCGGTGACCCTATATGTACCCAGTACCCTCCGGAACACTTCGGGTGTCCGAATACCATCATCCTATATATCAATCTTTACCTATTGACCATTTCGAGGCACCTCATCATGTCCATGAAATCATCTGGGACTCCAAAAAACATTCGGTCACCAAATCACATAACTCATATAATACTGTATCGTCATCAACGTTAGACGTGCGGACCCTACGGGTTTGAGAACTATGTAGGCATGACCGAGACACCTCTCCGGTTAATAACCAATAGCGGAACCTGGATGCCCATATTGGTGCCTACATATTCTACGAAGATCTTTACTGGTTGAACCATTATGACAACACATGTAATTCCCTTAGTCGATCGGTATGTTACTTGCCCAAGATTCCATCGTCGGTATCTTCATACCTAGTTTAATCTCGTTACCGGTAAGTCTCTTTACTCGTTTCGTAATACATTCATCCTGCAACTAACTCATTAGTCACTTTGCTTGCGAGGCTTCTTATTATGTGTATTGATACATCTCCAACATATCTATAATTTATGAAGTATTCATGCCATGTTTACAATAATTCCATATGATTTTGGTATGATTTGATTAGAACTAACCTAGACTGATGTTGTTTTTAGCAGAACTACCGTGGTGTTGTTTTTGCACAGAAATAAAAGTTCTCGGAACGAGCTGAAAATTAATAGAGAATTTTTCTGGAAAATATAAAAAATACTGGATGGAAAAAATACCGAAGAGGAGTCCCAGGGCCACCACAAGGGTGGGGGCACTCCCCCCCTAGGGCGCTCCCTCCGTCCTTGTCATCGCCTCATGTGGCCCCTGATGTGAAATCGACACCAACCCCTTCTATAAATACTAAAAAACCAGAACAGAAGAGAGATCGGAAGTTTCGCCGCCGCTAGCCTTTGTAGCCAAGAAAAGCCAATCTAGGCCCTCTTTGGCGCCCCGCCGGAGAGGGCCAACATCACCAAAGGCCATGGAGGAGAAAAGCCGGAGGGGTCACCATCTTCATAGAGGCCATGGACCAGAGAAAGAACCTTGCCCAATCTAAGGGGAGGCCATGGAGGAGGAAGCACAAAGGGGAGAACCAACCCCCTCTCTCTCTTGGTGGCACCAGAGTGCCATCGGGGGAATCATCACTTCGGTGATCGTCTTCATCAACATCACCATCATCATCACCATCCTCATCTCTTTTACACGGTCCACTCTCTCGCACCCCACTGTAATCCCCTACTTGAACATGGTGCTTTATGCCACATATTATGATCCAATGATGTGTTGCCATCCTATGATGTTTTGAGTAGATTTCTTTTTTCTTTGATTGATGATCTAGATTGGTTTGAGTTGCATGTATTAATATTGGTGTTGTCCTATGGTGATCTCCGTGTCGCGCAAGCATGATTACCGATCTTGTTAACAGTTGCCTAGGACAATTCCGCACACCGACCCATCATTATTTCACACTCACTATTTATAATATATAGTAATATATTCTAACTTTATGTTAACAACACCTACTTTTATATTTTAGTTTTCCAATATCATGCAAAGTTATCCTCTTCATACCCACAATGTAGTTTTATTTCTTGTTTCTAGTTGGAAGCAAACGTTCAGTGTATGTAGAGTCGTATCAGTGGCAGATAGGACTTGAGAGAATATTGATCTTACCTTTAGCTCCTTGTGGGTTCGATACTCCATACTTATCACTTCCACCTTTGGAAATTGTTACGATGATTCCTTGCACTTGAGGATTATCAAGCTCTTTTTGGCGCCGTTGCCGGGGAGCAATAGCGTGGGGTTGATATTTTCGTGTATGCTTGTTTGCTTTCTTCACTAAGTAGTTTTTTTCCCTTTTGCTTTTCTTTAGTTGTGGGTGAAACAAAAAAATTGCAAATTGTAAAATACAAAAAAAATTACTTGCCCCTTATTCCTAAAAACTTTTTCAAAAAGAGAAGTGATTGGGAGGTTATGCATTCGCGAAGTGAGGGTCGACCTTGAACACTTGTGTTCATGCTCATGGAAACAATGTAGAATTTTTCATGGAAGTTTCTTGAAAATAAGTATCCCCTTGTATATATTCATTGTATTAAAAAAATAATGTGTCATGGTTTGGCTTTAGGATGCTTAAATTGCTTGTTTGGTGTGTGCAGCAAAAAAACGGAAACTTTTTCTGTAGTCTTTTAATTTTTATTTTTTGCTGGAGCACGATAAAATCTTGAAATTCTTACACTGTACTTCTCTGCAATTTTTTTAGGTTGTCCTAATGTTTTATAATTTTTGAAGTTACAGAAGTATATGGACGTTCCAGATTACTACAGACTGTCCTATTCTTGACAGATTCTGTTTTCTATATGTTGTTCACTTATTTTGATGAATCTATGGGTAGTATCGGGGGGGTATGAGCCATGGTGAAGTTTGAATACAGTAGATATAATGCTAATATGAAATTGGAATGAGTTTACAACAGTACCTAAAGGTAGTGACTTATTATACTAACGGATCTCAGAAAGTTTTTGTTAAGTTTTGTGTGGATGAAGTGTTCGAAGAACGAGGAGTTACCAATATGAGAAGAATAAGGAGAGGCAAGAGTTCAAGCTTGGGGATGCCCAAGGCACCCCAAGTAAATATTTCAAGGATACTCAAGCATCTAAGCTTGGGGATGCCCCGGGTGGCATCCCATCTTTCTTCCTCAACAATTGTTGGTACACCTCAGCTTCTGTTTTGTTCACATGATATGCGTCTTTTGTGTTCATTTATCTTTTCTTTTCATTTATGCGCCATGCTAGTGTGAGATAGCCCTTCATTGATTTGTAGAATGCTTTTTGTGCTTCACTTAAATCTTTTGAGTATGCCTTTATATAATGCTCCTTATACTTCACTTAAATCTTGAGTATGTCTTTGTAGAATGCTCTTTGTGCTTCACTTAAATCTTTTGAGTATGGCTTTATAGAATGCTTCTTGTGCTTCACTCATATATTTTGAGCTTGGATATCGACAAATATATATTATTTGTATAATCCTCTATGAACTCCACTTATATCTTTTAGAGTATGAATAAAACTATCGTTGAAAGTGGGTTTGGAAGAGTGTCAACTCTAGGTAATGATCCCACTATTTTGGAGGGTGTTGAATCTTATAATGAAAGTGGATTTGGAGATGTCATGACTTTATTTAATAATGATTCCATTATTTCGGAAGAGGTTCCAATTGATTATGAGAACAAAGTTGTTATCTATGATGATTATTGTGATGACATGTATGTTATAAAGAATAATGATAACCATGAAACTTGTCATATTGATTTTAATTTTCAATTGGATTATGCCTCACATGATAGTTATTTTGTTGAGTTGCTCCCACTACTATTCATGAGAATAAATTTGCTTATGTGGAGAGTGGTAAAATTTCTACGCTTGTGGATCATGACAAGAATGTTTTGTGTGATAGCTATATTGTTGAATTCATTCATGATGCTACTGAAAATTGTTATGAGGGAGGAATATATGCTTGTACGAGTTGAAATAATATCAAGTTTCCTCTCTATGTGTTGAAAATCTTGAAGTTATGTTTGTTTTGCCTTCCTATGCTAGTTGATTCTTGTTCCCATAAGTTGTTTGCTCACCAAATCCCTATGCGTAGGAATTGTGTTAGACTTAAATGTGCTAGTCGTATTCTTCATGATACTCACATTATGTTTCAATTCTTATCTTTTATGTGAGCATCATTGAAACCATCATGCCTAGCTAAAAAGGCATTAAAGAAAAGTGCTTGTTGGGAGACAACCCAACACCATTACCTACTATTTTTGTGTGTTCACATGACTAAGCTACTTTAGTAATCATGTTTTATAGCTTTTGTTTCAATAAAGTGCCAAGTAAGACCTTTGGGATGATCTATGGTGATAGTTGATCTGATCTTGCTGAAAAACAGAAACTTTTGCACCCAGGAAAAAATAAGTATCATTTTTACCAGAAGTGTCATAAAATGTTGATTATTTTTGCAGAAGATTAATAAAAAAATTGCTCAGGTTATCCTAATTTTTTAGAATTTTTGGAGTAACAGAAGTATGGCTGATGTTCAGATCTTTACAGATTGTCCTGTTCTTGACAAATTCTGTTTTCGATGCATAGTTTGCTTGTTTCCTAGTTTCTATGGCTTATATTGCTTAATATAAATTGTGGAAATAATATGGTATAGTAGGCATTGTGTGAGAATAATTATGAATCTTGTCTTTGACAGTACCAAAGTGAATGGTTTACTCTTTATCATACTAACCCATCTCACAAAGTTCAGTTAAGTTTTGTGTGATTGAAGTTTTCAAGTTTTGGGTGAGATATCGATATAGGGAGAATAAGGAGTGGAAAGACCCTAAGCTTGGGGATGCCCAAGGCACCCCAAGGTAATATTCAAGGAAGACTCAAGCGCCTAATCTTGGGGATGCCCCGAAAAGCATCCTCTCTTTCGTCTTCAAAACCATCGGTATACCTTACTCGGAGCTATATTTTTATTCGTCACATGATATGAGTTTTGCTTGGAGCATATTTTCATTTACTTGCTGTTTGAATAAAATCATTGGATCTGAAATCTTGAATGAGAGAGAGTCCTCCCATGGCTAGTTAATTACTTCACTACTCATTGTTCCTCACTCATATATTTTTGGAGTAGTTTGTCATTTACTCACGTGCTTCACTTATATCCTATGAGTAAATGGTTGAATGAATTGAATATCATAAATCTGAATTTATATATGTTTCATATGCTTATACCATGGGGAGTAATGTCTTCACATATAATAAGTATAGGTGGTAAATTTATTGAAAGTTAGAAAACATAGTATTGGTCACTTGAACAATTAATGAAAGAATATTGAAGGAAGAGAGATTTCACATATAGACATACTATCTTGGACATATTTTGTAATTGTGAGCACTCATTAAAATATGACATGCTAAAAAGTTGAGGTTGGACAAGGAACACAACATAATAGGTTATGTTTTCTTATATCCGAATAGAAGTTATATTGTCATGGATCCTCCAACATGTTAAGCTTGCCTTTCCATCTCATGCTAGCCAAATTCTTTGCACCAAGTAGAGATACTACTTGTGCTTCCAAACACCCCTTAAACCAGTTTTGCCATGAGAGTCCACCATACCTACCTATGGATTGAGTAAGATCCTTCAAGTAAGTTGTCATCGGTGTGATGAGGACATCAATACCATTGTTACACCCACAGCCCCTACTGTTACATATACTGGACCAATTACTAGAGCTCGCGCACGCCAATTAAATTACCAGGTACTTTCGTTTCTTGGTAATGATTCTAATGTTCATGAGATTATGATGCTGCCTAAATTGGATACATTTGTTTTGCTTACAAATGAAGGGCCTAGCTTGGAGAAGGATGAACATTGGAGCAAGAACACGCATGGAGTTGATGGCATGCGCAAGGGGATCAAGAACGGAGTTACAAGTGATGATTTCAGGACTTTGAAGCCGCCATAAGGAATGCATGAAGCCTTGGACGAAATATACAAGATGCCACTTCATAATATTCGTCCATAGGCTATTCTAGGTGCTGCGTCACCTTATTAATGGGCCAGGCCCATGTAATTTCGAAATACTTAAGTATAGGCTATTTTTAGAGTCCGTATGTGTGGGGAAACAAGAGTTAGGGTTGGTTTTGGACCCCACCCTCAAGGGCCACGAAATTCCCCCCTCTTCCTCCATATATACAGCCCTTAGGGCGTCGTTTAGACGGGGGGTTTGTTTAGATTAAAAGTTCGCTATAGCTGCAACTTCGCGTACTTCGTTTGTGTCCAACGACCAGACCAAGACGTCACAGAACCCCACCTTGATCAATAAAGCTTTCATCTTATATTCGCAATATCCCGATTGCAATCTCAGTTTCTTGCTTGTTCTTCGTTTGCTCGCAGGAAACAGACCCTCGTGGTCAGGTTGATCGTGCTCCGGAGTGGTCAATAACCCTCGGAAGTTGGTTTAGCGATTGCTAAGGCGCGACGTCTCGCACGTTCGTAGTCGGATCGTTAAGGTCGACTCCCACAGAAAACGATAGCCACCATCTCATCGAAACATCGGGACACCTTAGCCCCTATCAAGTGGTATCAGATTTCCAGGTTGCTCGGTGAGATTTTTACAGTTTTTCATAGATTAGATCGAGTCTGTTCTTCATACCTACAGTCCACGAAAAAAAGCCACACAAAAAAATTAGGGTTAGTTCATCATATCCGAACCAATCTGAGCCTTTGCATAATCTTTTTAGGGTTTTTGCTTTGTTGAATTTGCGGTTGCATCGTCGTGTCAAGTTGCTGGTCTTAGAGTCTAGTCTTTTAGAGTTTCGAGTTCTGGTCATAAGTTGTCACGCCGCCGCCGCACCATCATCATCGCCCATCTACCACTTTTGCTTATCCGCCACAACTCTGAATCCATATCCATATACCACTACCAATCCGTATCCATATACCACCACCAATCTCTATCCATATACCACCACCGCTACCATATACCACCACCGCTGCCATATACCACAACCATATATCCACCACCAATCCGAGTTCTTCTCATATTAGGTTTGTTCTTGAGATCAATCTAAATTCCGAGTCGTGTTTCCTTGCCTGCGTAGGTCTCGGAAAAAAAAGAGTCTGGAGACCCCCGGGCAGTTTTTAGGCCAAAATTTTCACGGGCAAATTTTTTTTCCCTATCATATTTTTAGGCTTTCTGAGTTTTTTGAGCCACGTGCCATCATAGTGATTTTTTGTCGCACTTTTTCGTCGTCGCTGCCCTGATTTCCGAAAAAAAAGTGAATTTTTTTTTCGTGCCCATCCTATCAGTTTGACGAGGGAAGAGTTTTGAGACACTCGCCATTATAGTGATTTTTCGCAAAAAAAAGAGGCACAAAAAAAGGAGCGAAAAAAAAGTTCCAGAGTGTGCTTTTCCCTTATTTACGTGCAGCGCCGTGATTTTGTTAGTGTTCTAGGCTCGCGTCTCTAGCACGGTCTAGCCTAGGACCAGCACAGTACCGTCATTGAGCGTTTATTCAACTTTGCATCTCTGAATTGATTATTGCTGACCCTTTTTGCTACCATACTATAAGCCTTCCCAGCTCCACATACATCTACGTCGTGCGTTTGACTCTCCCTGGCAATCGCTCTATCCAAGCTTTTGAGAGTTTTTGACTACAACGGTTGCCGATCACCGCCTGCTGCTGGGTAAGAACTGGTAAGAATTTGAGATTTGCTTGAAGGATTTGTGACACCCGCCACCACCACCACCACTTGTTAGTAGTCTGTAGGATCATATTCTTGTGTGTTTCTATTGCTGCTAAACATGCCAGGATCACAAGCCGACGAGACTGACAGGGAGAACTTGACGAACAAGGAGCTTCATGATACGTTTCAGCAAATGATGAATGGACAGGTGCAAGATGTGATAAACAGATTTAAAGAGGCCATGGAGAAGATAGATGGCATGGAGAAGACGTTTGAAACAAAGCTCGATAACAAGTTTGCTGAATTGCTTTCGCGTTTTCCACCGCCACCACCGGCTGCTCCTGCCGCACCTCTGCAACAACAGCAACAACACCGACTGCCTCCACGTCGGGAAACAGCCCTCCGCCGAGCGAGCCGTGTCCCTCTTCAGTCGGGCCAAACTGCTGGTGCTGCTGTTGATACTTCTGTGGCTCCTACTGCTGATGTGGAGGAGGATGCTTATGTGGAAGATTATGAGGATGAGGTTGATCAAAATCAGAACTACGTGCCACCAACAGCACATCAACCACCAGGTCGTCCACATGCAAATAATGGCAATGGTAGGGCTCACCCTCAGGTATGAGATCATGACCATCTCCCTAAACTAAAATTGAATATTCCACCATTTGAGGGTAGATATGTTCCTGATATATATCTTACTTGGGAGTTAGAAACTGAACAACGATTTACATGTTTACAATATCCCGAGGAGAGACGTGTTCCTGCTGCTGTTTGTGCTTTCACTAGTTTTGCATGTGTTTGGTGGTCTGAGCATTGTAGATTATATCCTGTTCCGGCTACTTGGGCTGCTTTGAAAACTGCTATGCATACTCGTTGGGTTCCACCATATTATCAACGTGAATTACTTCAAAAATTGCAGCGCTTGAGACAGGGAAAAAATTCTGTAGAAGAATATTATCAGGAATTACAAACTGGCATGATTAGATGTGGTATTGTTGAGGAGAATGAAGCTATGCTTGCACGTTTTATGGGTGGATTAAATAGAAAGATTCAGACGATTCTAGATTATAAGGAGTATACTAATATCACTCGTTTATTCCATCTTGCTTGTAAAGCTGAACGTGAAGTGCAGGATCGACAGACATTGGCGCGGACTAACTTTTCTGCAGGTCGACCTTCATCATGGACACCACATGCATCATCTACTTCCACACGTTCTGCTACACCGGCGCCTCCGTCGGCTACCACCTCCAACCGTGATACAATAAAGCAGGCACAATCACCACTATCTGCCAAGAGCACACCTTCTGGGCCTGCAAAGAGCTCTTCTTCATCCATGGCATCAACAGGGCAAACACATGATATTATTTGTCGACGTTGCAAGGGTGGAGGCCATTATGCGAGAGAATGCCCATCTAAGCGTGTGGTGATTGTTACTGAGGATGGTGGGTATGAGTCCGCTAGTGACTATGATGAGGAGACTTTGGCTCTTATTACATGTGACGAACACGGTGGAGACGATTCTGATCATGAGACGCAATACATGGCTCCTGAAGATGCTGACAGGTATGAATGTTTAGTTGCTCAACGTGTTTTGAGTGTGCAGGTTACACAAGCTGAGCAAAATCAGAGGCATAATTTGTTCCATACAAAGGGAGTCGTGAAGGAACGTTCTGTTCGCGTGATCATAGATGGAGGGAGCTGCAATAACTTGGCTAGCATGGAGATGGTGGAGAAGCTATCTCTCACCACAAGACCACATCCACATCCTTACTACATCCAATGGTTCAACAACAGCGGCAAGGTTAAGGTAACACGTACTGTTCGTGTGCATTTTAGTATCTCTACATATGCTGATTATGTTGATTGTGATGTGGTACCTATGCAAGCATGTTCCTTATTACTTGGTAGACCATGGCAATTTGATAAAAATTCTGTACACCATGGTAGAAACAATCAGTATACTCTTGTTCATAACGATAAAAATATTACTTTGCTTCCTATGACTCCTGATTCCATTTTGAAAGATGATATTAATAGAGCTAATAAAGCAAAACAGGAGACAAGTAAGAGTGAAAATCAGATTGTGGCAAAAGAATTTGAGCACCAAATGAAGCCTAATAATAAACCATCTACTGTTGTTTCTGAAATTAAATTGAAAAGTGCATGTTTACTTGCCACCAAATCTGATATTGATGAGCTAGATTTCAGCAAATCTGTTTGCTATGCTTTTGTGTGCAAAGAGGCATTATTTTCATTCGAGGACGTGCCTTCCTCTTTGCCCCCTGCTGTCACTAACATTTTGCAGGAGTTCGCTGACGTCTTTCCACAAGACGTGCCACCGGGATTACCACTTATTCGAGGGATTGAGCATCAAATTGACTTAATTCCCGGTGCTTCGCTACCCAACCGTGCACCATACCGTACCAATCCAGAGGAGACGAAGGAGATTATGCGTCAAGTACAAGAACTGCTCGACAAAGGTTATATACGCGAATCCCTTAGTCCTTGTGCTGTTCCTATCATTTTAGTGCCGAAAAAGGATGGTACGTCGCGTATGTGCGTTGATTGTAGAGGCATTAATAATATTACTATTCGTTATCGTCATCCTATTCCTAGGCTAGATGATATGCTTGATGAATTGAGTGGCTCTACAATATTCTCCAAAGTTGATTTGCGTAGTGGATACCATCAAATTCGTATGAAGTTGGGTGATGAATGGAAAACAGCATTTAAAACTAAGTTTGGATTATATGAGTGGTTAGTCATGCCTTTTGGGTTAACTAATGCACCTAGTACTTTCATGAGGTTAATGAACGAAGTTTTACGTGCTTTCATTGGACGATTTGTGGTAGTTTACTTTGATGACATATTGATTTATAGCAAATCTTTGGAGGAACATTTGGAACATTTACATGCTGTTTTTATTGTTCTACGTGATGCACGTTTGTTTGGAAACCTTGGAAAGTGCACCTTTTGCACCGACCGAGTATCTTTTCTTGGCTATGTTGTTACTCCATAGGGAATTGAAGTTGATATAGCCAAGATTGAAGCTATTGGGAGTTGGCCGCAGCCCAAAACGGTCACACAAGTGAGGAGTTTCCTTGGCCTCGCTGGTTTTTATAGGCATTTTGTGAGAGATTTCAGCACCATTGCTGCACCTCTCAATGAGCTTACAAAGAAGTATGTGCCTTTTGTTTGGGGTACCGCACAGGAAGAAGCCTTCACGGTATTGAAAGATAAGTTGACACATGCTCCTTTACTCCAACTTCCTAATTTCAATAAGACTTTTGAGCTTGAATGTGATGCTAGTGGAATTGGATTAGGAGGTGTGTTATTACAAGATGGAAAACCTGTTGCATACTTTTCTGAAAAATTGAGTGGGCCTAGTCTGAACTATTCTACTTATGATAAAGAATTATATGCTCTTGTTCGGACCTTAGAAACATCGCAACATTATTTATGGCCCAAGGAATTTGTTATACATTCTAATCATGAATCTTTGAAACACATTAAAAGTCAAGCAAAACTGAACCGTAGACATGCTAAATGGGTTGAATTCATTGAGACTTTCCCTTATGTCATTAAACACAAGAAGGGTAAAGAAAATGTTATTGCTGATGCCTTGTCTCGTCGTTATACTATGCTTTCACAACTTGACTTTAAAATATTTGGTTTGGAGACCATGAAAGATCAATATGTTCATGATGCTGAATTTAAAGATGTATTGCAGAATTGTAAGGAAGGGAGAACTTGGAACAAGTTCGTTCTTAACGATGGATTTGTGTTTCGTGCTAACAAGCTATGCATTCCAGCTAGCTCCGTTCGTCTTTTGTTGTTGCAGGAGGCGCATGGAGGAGGATTAATGGGACACTTTGGCGTCAAGAAGATGGAGGATATACTTGCTACACATTTCTTTTGGCCAAAGATGAGACGGGATGTTGAGCGTTTTGTTGCTCGCTGCACTACATGTCAAAGAGCTAAGTCACGACTCAATCCTCATGGTTTATATATTCCTTTGCCTGTACCTAGTGTTCCTTAGGAGGATATATCTATGGACTTTGTTTTAGGTTTACCTCGAACAAAGAAGGGAAGGGATAGCATATTTGTTGTGGATAGGTTCTCGAAAATGGCACACTTTATACCATGTCATAAAAGCGATGATGCTGTTAATGTTGCTGATTTGTTCTTTCGTGAAATTATTCGCTTACATGGTGTGCCAAATACTATTGTTTCAGATCGTGATACTAAATTTCTTAGCCACTTTTGGAGATGTTTATGGGCTAAGTTGGGGGCTAAGCTGCTTTTTAGTACTACTTGTCACCCCCAAACTGATGGACAAACTGAAGTAGTCAATAGAACATTGTCTACTATGCTTAGGGCTGCTTTGAAGAATAACAAGAAAATGTGGGAAGAATGCTTGCCTCATATTGAATTTGCTTATAATCGCTCATTGCATTCTACTACTAAGATGTGCCCTTTTGAAATTGTGTATGGTTTCCTACCTCGTGCACCTATTGATTTGTTGCCTCTTCCATCTTCGGAGAAGGTTAATTTTGATGCTAAAGAACGTTCTGAATTGATTTTAAAAATGCATGAGTTAACTAAGGAAAACATTGAGTGTATGAATGCTAAATATAAACTTGCTGGAGATAAGGGTAGAAAACATGTTGTGTTTGCGCCTGGAGATCTTGTTTGGTTACATTTGCGTAAAGATAGATTTCCTAATCTGCGCAAATCAAAGCTAATGCCACGTGCTGATGGTCCTTTTAAGGTGTTAGAGAAAATAAATGATAATGCATATAAACTTGAGCTACCTGTAGATTTTGGGGTTAGTCCCACTTTTAACATTGCAGATTTGAAGCCTTATTTGGGTGAGGAAGATGCGCTTCCGTCGAGGACGACTTCATTTCAAGAAGGGGAGGATCATGAGGACATCAATACCATTGTTACACCCACAGCCCCTACTGTTACATATACTGGACCAATTACTAGAGCTCGCGCACGCCAATTAAATTACCAGGTACTTTCGTTTCTTGGTAATGATTCTAATGTTCATGAGATTATGATGCTGCCTAAATTGGATACATTTGTTTTGCTTACAAATGAAGGGCCTAGCTTGGAGAAGGATCAACATTGGAGCAAGAATACGCATGGAGTTGATGGCATGCGCAAGGGGATCAAGAACGGAATTACAAGTGATGATTTCAGGACTTTGAAGCCGCCATAAGGAATGCATGAAGCCTTGGACGAAATATACAAGATGCCACTTCATAATATTCGTCCATAGGCTATTCTAGGTGCTGCGTCACCTTATTAATGGGCCAGGCCCATGTAATTTCGAAATACTTAAGTATAGGCTATTTTTAGAGTCCGTATGTGTGGGGAAACAAGAGTTAGGGTTGGTTTCGGACCCCACCCTCAAGGGCCACGAAATTCCCCCCTCTTCCTCCATATATACAGCCCTTAGGGCGTCGTTTAGACGGCGGGTTTTGTTTAGATTAAAAGTTCGCCATAGCTGCAACTTCGCGTACTTCGTTTGTGTCCAACGACCAAACCAAGACGTCACAGAACCCCACCTTGATCAATAAAGCTTTCATCTTATATTCGCAATATCCCGATTGCAATCTCAGTTTCTTGCTTGTTCTTCGTTTGCTCGCAGGAAACAGACCCTCGTGGTCAGGTTGATCGTGCTCCGGCGTGGTCAATAACCCTCGGAAGTTGGTTTAGCGATTGCTAAGGCGCGACGTCTCGCACGTTCGTAGTCGGATCGTCAAGGTCGACTCCCACAGAAAACGATAGCCACCATCTCATCGAAACATCGGGACACCTTAGCCCCTATCACGGTGCAAGCAATAAAAATTGCTCTCTAAATATGTATGATCTATTAGTGTGAAGAAAATATGATTTTATACGAATTTGTGATATGGAAGAAATAAAAGCGACGGGCTGCATAATAAAGGTCCTTATCACAAGAAGCAATATAAAGTGACATTCTTTTCCATTAAGATTTTGTGCATCCAACCATAAAAGCGCATGACAACCTCTGCTTCCCTCTACGAAGGGCCTATCTTTTACTTTTATCTTCTACCCCTATACAAGAGTCATGGTGTTCATCACCTTTCCTTTTTACACTTTTTCCTTTGGCAAGTGCTATGTGTTGGAGAAATCCAGATATATATATATATATATATATATATATATATATCCACTCAGATGTAGGTTTTCATAAAGTATTATTGTTGACATTACCCTTGAGGTAAAAGGTTGGGAGGTGAAACTATAAGCCCCTATTTTTCTCTGTGTCCGATTATAACTTTGAACCCATAAATATCATGTGAGTGTTAGAAATTGTGAAAGATTAAATGATAGTTGAGTATGTGGAATTTGCTAAATCAAAGCTCTTACACGGACCCTTCCTGAAAATAATATGAATTGCAATTGTTCGATGAATGAGAAAATACTTTGTTAGTTTTTAAGAAAGTTTATGGTCTATACCTTAATTAGTGAATAGCTTGTTACTTGATCATGAGAAGTTTTATGAGATGAGATACTTTTTATGATAAAGAATAATTCTAGAAAAAGTGCTTGGAAATTTCATTGATCAAACTTGTGCACTTGTTAGCATTCACACTTCATAAATTATTTCTTTTATGATTTACCTACGCGAGGACGAGCAGGAATTAAGCTCGGGAATGCTGATATGTCTTCGACGTATCTATAATTTATGAAGTATTCATGCCATGTTTGCAATAATTCCATATGATTTTGGTATGATTTGATTAGAACTAACCTGGACTGACGTTGTTTTCAGCAGAACTACCGTGGTGTTGTTTTTGTGTAGAAATAAAAGTTCTCGGAACGAGCTGACAATTAACGGATAATTTTTCTGGAAATTGTAAAAAATACTGGAAGGAAAAGATACCGAAGAGGAGCCCCGGGGCCACCACAAGGGTGGGGGCCACACCCTCCGTCCTTGTCATCGCCTCGTGGCCCCCCCTAACGTGAAACTAACGCCAACCCCTCCTATAAATCCTAAAAAACCCCAGAACAGAAGAGAGATCGGAAGTTCCACCCCAACAAGCCTCTGTAGCCATGAAAAACCAATCTAGGCCCTCTTAGGCGCCCTGCCGGAGAGGGCCAACATCACCGGAGGCCATGGAGGAGAAAGTCGGAGGGGTCACCATCGTCATAGAGGCCAAGGACCAGAGGAAGAACCTTGCCCCATCTAAGGGGGAGGCCATGGAGGAGGAAGCACAAAGGGGAGAACAACTCCCCCTCTCTCTTGGTGGCACCAGAGTGCCATCGGGGGAATCATCGCCGCGGTGATCGTCTTCATCAACATCACCATCATGATCACCATCCTCATATCTTTTACACGGTCCACTCTCCCGCACCCTGCTGTAATCCCCGACTTAAACATGCTGCTTTATGCCACATATTATGATCCAATTGAAGGAAACATGCCCTAGAGGCAATAATAAAGTTGTTATTTATATTTCCTTATATAATGATAAATGTTTATTATTCATGATAGAATTGTATTAATCGGAAACTTGATACATGTGTGAATACATAGACAAAACAAAGTGTCCCTAGTATGCCTCTACTTGACTAGCTCATTAATCAAAGATGGTTAAGTTTCCTGACCATAGACATGTGTTGTCATTTGATGAACGAGATCACATCATTAGGAGAATGATGTGATGGACAAGACCCATCCGTTAGCTTAGCATAAGGATTGTTAAGTTTTATTGCTATTGCTTTCTTCATGACTTATACATATTCCATTGACTATGAGATTATGCAACTCCCGAATACCGGAGGAACACCTTGTCTGCTATCAATCGTCATGACGTAACTGGGTGATTATAAAGATGCTCTACAGGTGTCTCCGAAGGTGTTTGTTGGGTTGGCATAGACTGAGATTAGGATTTGTCACTCTGAGTATCGGAGAGGTATCTCTGGGCTCTCTCGGTAATGCACATCACGATCAGCCTTGTAAGCAATGTGACTAATGAGTTAGTTGCAGGATGATGCATTACAAAACGAGTAAAGAGACTTGCCGGTAATGAGATTGAACTAGGTATGAAGATACCGACGATCGAATATCGGGCAAGTAATGATAGAGGCTAAGGTGTCCTGATGTTTCGATGAGATGGTGGCTATCGTTTTCTGTGGGAGTCGACCTTGACGATCCGACTACGAAAATGCGAGACGTCGCGCCTTGGCAATCGCTAAACCAACTTCCGAGGGTTATTGACCACGCCGGAGCACGATCAACCTGACCACGAGGGTCTGTTTCCTGCGAGCAAACGAAGAACAAGCAAGAAACTGAGATTGCAATCGGGATATTGCGAATATAAGATGAAAGCTTTATTGATCAAGGTGGGGTTCTGTGACGTCTTGGTATGGTCGTTGGACACAAACGAAGTACGCGAAGTTGCAGCTATGGCGAACTTTTAATCTAAACAAAACCCAAAGTCTAAACTACGCCCTAAGGGCTGTATATATGGAGGAAGAGGGGGAAATTTCGTGGCCCTTGAGGGTGGGGTCCGAAACCAACCCTAACTCTTGTTTCCCCACACATACGGACTCTAAAAATAGCCTATACTTAAGTATTTCGAAATTACATGGGCCTGGCCCATTAATAAGGTGACGCGGCACCTAGAATAGCCTATGGACGAATATTATGAAGTGGCATCTTGCATATTTCGTCCAAGGCTTCATGCACTCCTTATGGCGGCTTCAAAGTCCTGAAATCATCACTTGTAACTCCGTTCTTGATCCCCTTGCGCATGCCATCAACTCCATGCGTGTTCTTGCTCCAATGTTCATCCTTCTCCAAGCTAGGCCCTTCATTTGTAAGCAAAACAAATGTATCCAATTTAGGCAGCATCATAATCTCATGAACATTAGAATCATTACCAAGAAACGGAAGTACCTGGTAATTTAATTGGCGTGCGCGAGCTCTAGTAATTGGTCCAGTATATGTAACAGTAGGGGCTTGGGTGTAACAATGGTATTGATGTCCTCATCATCCTCCCCTTCTTGAAATGAAGTCGTCCTCGACGGAAGCGCATCTTCCTCACCCAAATAAGGCTTCAAATCTGCAATGTTAAAAGTGGGACTAACCCCAAAATCTACAGGTAGCTCAAGTTTATATGCATTATCATTTATTTTCTCTAACACCTTAAAAGGACCATCAGCACGTGGCATTAGCTTTGATTTGCGCAGATTAGGAAATCTATCTTTACGCAAATGTAACCAAACAAGATCTCCAGGCGCAAACACAACATGTTTTCTACCCTTATCTCCAGCAAGTTTATATTTAGCATTCATACGCTCAATGTTTTCCTTAGTTAACTCATGCATTTTTAAAATCAATTCAGAACGTTCTTTAGCATCAAAATTAACCTTCTCTGAAGATGGAAGAGGCAACAAATCAATAGGTGCACGAGGTAGGAAACCATACACAATTTCAAAAGGGCACATCTTAGTAGTAGAATGCAATGAACGATTATAAGCAAATTCAATATGAGGCAAGCATTCTTCCCACATTTTCTTGTTATTCTTCAAAACAGCCCTAAGCATAGTAGACAATGTTCTATTGACTACTTCAGTTTGTCCATCAGTTTGGGGGTGACAAGTAGTACTAAAAAGCAGCTTAGTCCCCAACTTAGCCCATAAACATCTCCAAAAGTGGCTAAGAAATTTAGTATCACGATCTGAAACAATAGTATTTGGCACACCATGTAAGCGAATAATTTCACGAAAGAACAAATCAGCAACATTAACAGCATCATCGCTTTTATGACATGGTATAAAGTGTGCCATTTTCGAGAACCTATCCACGACAACAAATATGCTATCCCTCCCCTTCTTTGTTCGAGGTAAACCTAAAACAAAGTCCATAGATATATCCTCCCAAGGAACACTAGGTACAGGCAAAGGCATATATAAACCATGAGGATTGAGTCGTGACTTAGCTCTTTGACATGTAGTGCAGCGAGCAACAAAACGCTCAACATCCCGTCTCATCTTTGGCCAAAAGAAATGTGTAGCAAGTATATCCTCCGTCTTCTTGACGCCAAAGTGTCCCATTAATCCTCCTCCATGCGCCTCCTGCAATAACAAAAGACGAACGGAGCTAGCTGGAATGCATAGCTTGTTAGCACGAAACACAAATCCATCGTTAAGAACGAACTTGTTCCAAGTTCTCCCTTCCTTACAATTCTGCAATACATCTTTAAATTCAGCATCATTAACATATTGATCCTTGATGGTCTCCAAACCAAATATTTTAAAGCCAAGTTGTGAAAGCATAGTATAACGACGAGACAAGGCATCAGCAATAACATTTTCTTTACCCTTCTTGTGTTTAATGACATAAGGGAAAGTCTCAATGAATTCAACCCATTTAGCATGTCTACGGTTCAGTTTTGCTTGACTTTTAATGTGTTTCAAAGATTCATGATCAGAATGTATAACAAATTCCTTGGGCCATAAATAATGTTGCCATGTTTCTAAGGTCCGAACAAGAGCATATAATTCTTTATCATAAGTAGAATAGTTCAGACTAGGCCCACTCAATTTTTCAGAAAAGCATGCAACAGGTTTTCCATCTTGTAATAACACACCTCCTAATCCAATTCCACTAGCATCACATTCAAGCTCAAAAGTCTTATTGAAATTAGGAAGTTGGAGTAAAGGAGCATGTGTCAACTTATCTTTCAATACCATGAAGGCTTCTTCCTGTGCGGTCCCCCAAACAAAAGGCACATCCTTCTTTGTAAGCTCGTTGAGAGGTGCAGCAATGGTGCTGAAATCTCTCACAAAACACCTATAGAAACCAGCGAGGCCAAGGAAACTCCTCAATTGTGTGACCGTTTTGGGCTGCGGCCAACTCTCAATAGCTTCAATCTTGGCTTTATCAGCTTCAATTCCCTATGGAGTAACAACATAGCCAAGAAAAGATACTCGGTCGGTGCAAAAGGTGCACTTTCCAAGGTTTCCAAACAAACGTGCATCACGTAGAGCAATAAAAACAGCACGTAAATGTTCCAAATGTTCCCCCAAAGATTTGCTATAAATCAATATGTCATCAAAGTAAACTACCACAAATCGTCCAATGAAAGCACGTAAAACTTCGTTCATTAACCTCATGAAAGTACTAGGTGCATTAGTTAACCCAAAAGGCATGACTAACCACTCATATAATCCAAACTTAGTTTTAAATGTTGTTTTCCATTCATCACCCAACTTCATACGAATTTGATGGTATCCACTACGCAAATCAACTTTGGAGAATATTGTAGAGCCACTCAATTCATCAAGCATATCATCTAGCCTAGGAATAGGATGACGATAATGAATAGTAATATTATTAATGCCTCTACAATCAACGCACATACGCGACGTACCATCCTTTTTCGGCACTAAAATGATACGAACAGCACAAGGACTAAGGGATTCGCGTATATAACCTTTGTCGAGCAGTTCTTGTACTTGACGCATAATCTCCTTCGTCTCCTCTGGATTGGTACGGTATGGTGCACGGTTGGGTAGCGAAGCACCGGGAATTAAGTCAATTTGATGCTCAATCCCGCGAATAGGTGGTAATCCCGGTGGCACGTCTTGTGGAAAGACGTCGGCGAACTCCTGCAAAATGTTAGTGACAGCAGGAGGCAAAGAGGAAGGCACGTCCTCGAATGAAAATAATGCCTCTTTGCACACAAAAGCATAGCAAACAGATTTGCTAAAATCTAGATCATCAATATCAGATTTGGTGGCAAGTAAACATGCACTTTTCAATTTAATTTCAGAAACAACAGTAGATGGTTTATTATTAGGCTTCATTTGGTGCTCAAATTCTTTTGCCACAATCTGATTTTCACTCTTATTTGTCTCCTGTTTTGCTTTATTAGCTCTATTAATATCATCTTTCAAAATGGAATCCGGAGTCATAGGAAGCAAAGTAATATTTTTATCGTTATGAACAAGAGTATACTGATTGTTTCTACCATGGTGTACAGAATTTTTATCAAATTGCCATGGTCTACCAAGTAATAAGGAACATGCTTGCATAGGTACCACATCACAATCAACATAATCAGCATATGTAGAGATACTAAAATGCACACGAACAGTACGTGTTACCTTAACCTTGCCGCTGTTGTTGAACATTGGATGTAGTAAGGATGTGGATGTGGTCTTGTGGTGAGAGATAGCTTCTCCACCATCTCCATGCTAGCAAGTTATTGCAGCTCCCTCCATCTATGATCACGCGAACAGAACGTTCCTTCACAACTCCCTTTGTATGGAACAAATTATGCCTCTGATTTTGCTCAGCTTGTGTAACCTGCACACTCAAAACACGTTGAGCAACTAAACGTTCATACCTGTCAGCATCTTCAGGAGCCATGTATTGCGTCTCATGATCAGAATCGTCTCCACCGTGTTCTTCACGTGTAATAAGAGCCAAAGTCTCCTCATCATAGTCACTAGCGGACTCATACCCACCATCCTCAGTAACAATCATCACGCGCTTAGATGGGCATTCTCTCGCATAATGACCTCCACCCTTGCAACGTCGACAAATAATATCATGTGTTTGCCCTGTTGATGCCATGGATGAAGAAGAGCTCTTTGCAGGCCCAGAAGGTGTGCTCTTGGCAGATAGTGGTGATTGTGCCTGCTTTATTGTATCACGGTTGGAGGTGGCAGCCGACGGAGGCGCCGGTGTAGCAGAACGTGTGGAAGTAGATGATGCACGTGGTGTCCATGATGAAGGTCGACCTGCAGAAAAGTTAGTCCGCGCCAATACCTGTCGATCCTGCACTTCACGTTCAGCTTTACAAGCAAGATGGAATAAACGAGTGATATTAGTATACTCCTTATACTCTAGAATCGTCTGAATCTCTCTATTTAATCCACCCATAAAACGTGCAAGCATAGCTTCATTCTCCTCAACAATACCACATCTAATCATGCCAGTTTGTAATTCCTGATAATATTCTTCTACAGAATTTTTTCCCTGTCTTAAGCGCTGCAATTTTTGAAGTAATTCACGTTGATAATATGGTGGAACCCAACGAGTACGCATAGCAGTTTTCAAAGCAGCCCAAGTAGCCGGAATAGGATATAATCTACAATGCTCAGACCACCAAACACATGCAAAACTAGTGAAAGCACAAACAGCAGCAGGAACACGTCTCTCCTCGGGATATTGTAAACATGTAAATCGTTGTTCAGTTTCTAACTCCCAAGTAAGATATATATCAGGAACATATCTACCCTCAAATGGTGGAATATTCAATTTTAGTTTAGGGAGATGGTCATGATCTCGTACCTGAGGGTGAGCCCTACCATTGCCATTATTTGCATGTGGACGACCTGGTGGTTGCTGTGCTGGTGGTGGCACGTAGTTCTGATTTTGATCAACCTCATCCTCATAATCTCCCACATAATCATCCTCCTCCACATCCGCAGTAGGAGCCACAAAAGTATCAACAGCAGCACTAGCAGTTTGGCCCGACTGAAGAGGGACACGGCTCGCTCGGCGGAGGGCTGTTTCCCGATGTGGAGATAGTCGGTGATGTTGCTGTTGTTGCAGAGGTGCGGTAGGAGCAGCCGGTGGTGGTGGTGGAAAACGCGAAAGCAATTCAGCAAACTTGTTATCGAGCTTTGTTTCAAACGTCTTCTCCATGCCATCTATCTTCTCCATGGCCTCTTCAAATCTGTTTATCACATCTTGCACCTGTACACTCATCATTTGCTAAAACGTATCATGAAGCTCCTTGTTCGTCAAGTTCTCCCAGTCAGTCTCGTCGGCTTGTGATCCTGGCATGGTTAGCAGCAATAGAAACACACAAGAAGATGATCCTACAGACTACTAACAAGTGGTGGTGGTGGCGGGTGTCACAAATCCGTCAAGCAAATCTCAAATTCTTACCAGTTCTTACCCAGCAGCAGGCGGTGATCCGCAACCGTTGTAGTCAAAACTCTCAAAAGCTTGGATAGAGCGATTGCCAGGGAGAGTCAAACGCACGACGTAGATGTATGTGGAGCTGGGAAGGCTTATAGTATGGTAGCAAAAAGGGTCAGCAATAATCAATTCAGAGATGCAAAGTTGAATAAACGCTCAACGACGGTACTGTGCTGGTCCTAGGCTAGACCGTGCTAGAGATGCGAGCCTAGAACACTAACAAAATCACGGCGCTGCACGTAAATAAGGGAAAAGCACACTCTGGAACTCTTTTTTTTCGCTCTTTTTTTTCGCTCCTTTTTTTTCGCTCCTCTTTTTTTTTGCGAAAAATCACTATAATGGCGAGTGTCTCAAAACTCTTCCCTCGTCAAACTGATAGGATGGGCACGAAAAACAGACTCGATCCAATCTACGAAAAACTGTAAAATCTCACCGAGCAACCTGGAAATCTGATACCACTTGATAGAGGCTAAGGTGTCCCGATGTTTCGATGAGATGGTGGCTATCGTTTTCTGTGGGAGTCGACCTTGACGATCCGACTACGAACGTGCGAGACGTCGCGCCTTGGCAATCGCTAAACCAACTTCCGAGGGTTATTGACCACGCCGGAGCACGATCAACCTGACCATGAGGGTCTGTTTCCTGCGAGCAAACGAAGAACAAGCAAGAAACTGAGATTGCAATCGGGATATTGCGAATATAAGATGAAAGGTTTATTGATCATGGTGGGGTTCTGTGACGTCTTGGTCTGGTCGTTGGACACAAACGAAGTACGCGAAGTTGCAGCTATGGCGAACTTTTAATCTAAACAAAACCCAAAGTCTAAACTACGCCCTAAGGGCTGTATATATGGAGGAAGAGGGGGAAATTTCGTGGCCCTTGAGGGTGGGGTCCGAAACCAACCCTAACTCTTGTTTCCCCACACATACGGACTCTAAAAATAGCCTATACTTAAGTATTTCGAAATTACATGGGCCTGGCCCATTAATAAGGTGACGCAGCACCTAGAATAGCCTATGGACGAATATTATGAAGTGGCATCTTGTATATTTCGTCCAAGGCTTCATGCACTCCTTATGGCGGCTTCAAAGTCCTGAAATCATCACTTGTAACTCCGTTCTTGATCCCCTTGCGCATGCCATCAACTCCATGCGTGTTCTTGCTGATGAGGACATCAATACCATTGTTACACCCACAACCCCTACTGTTACATATACTGGACCAATTACTAGAGCTCGCGCACGCCAATTAAATTACCAGGTACTTTCGTTTCTTGGTAATGATTCTAATGTTCATGAGATTATGATGCTGCCTAAATTGGATACATTTGTTTTGCTTACAAATGAAGGGCCTAGCTTGGATAAGGATGAACATTGGAGCAAGAACACGCATGGAGTTGATGGCATGCGCAAGGGGATCAAGAACGGAGTTACAAGTGATGATTTCAGGACTCTGAAGCCGCCATAAGGAGTGCATGAAGCCTTGGACGAAATATACAAGATGCCACTTCATAATATTCGTCCATAGGCTATTCTAGCTGCTGCGTCACCTTATTAATGGGCCAGGCCCATGTAATTTTGAAATACTTAAGTATAGGCTATTTTTAGAGTCCGTATGTGTGGGGAAACAAGAGTTAGGGTTGGTTTCGGACCCCACCCTCAAGGGCCACGAAATTCCCCTCTCTTCCTCCATATATACAGCCCTTAGGGCGTCGTTTAGACTTGGGTTTAGTTTAGATTAAAAGTTCGCCATAGCTGCAACTTCGCGTACTTCGTTTGTGTCCAACGACCAGACCAAGACGTCACAGAACCCCACCTTGATCAATAAAGCTTTCATCTTATATTCGCAATATCCAGATTGCAATCTCAGTTTCTTGCTTGTTCTTCGTTTGCTCGCAGGAAACAGGCCCTCGTGGTCAGGTTGATCGTGCTCCGGCGTGGTCAATAACCCCTCGGAAGTTGGTTTAGCGATTGCTAAGGCGCGACGTCTCGCACGTTCGTAGTCGGATCGTCAAGGTCGACTCCCACAGAAAATGAAAGCCACCATCTCATCGAAACATCGGGACACCTTTGCCTCTATCAAGTGGTATCAGATTTCCAGGTTGCTCGGTGAGATTTTACAGTTTTTCGTAGATTAGATCGAGTCTGTTCTTCATACCTATAGTCCACGAAAAAGCCACACAAAAAAAATTAGGGTTAGTTCATCATATCCGAACCAATCTGAGCCTTTGCATAATCTTTTTAGGGTTTTTGCTTTGTTGAATTTGCGGTTTCATCGTCGTGTCAAGTTGCTGGTCTTAGAGTCTAGTCTTTTAGAGTTTCGAGTTCTGGTCATAAGTTGTCACGCCGCCGCCGCACCATCATCATCGCCCATCTACCACTTTTGCTTATCCGCCACCGCTCTGAATCCTTATCCATATACCACTACCAATCCGTATCCATATACCACCATCAATCTCTATCCATATACCACATACCACCACCGCTACCATATACCACCACCGCTGCCATATACCACAACCATATATCCACCACCAATTCGAGTTCTTCTCATATTAGGTTTGTTCTTGAGATCAATCTAAATTCCGAGTCTTGTTTCCTTGCTTGCGTAGGTCTCGGAAAAAAAAAGAGTCTGGAGACCCCCGGGCAGTTTTTAGGCCAAAATTTTCACGGGCAAAAATATTTTTTCCCTATCCTATTTTTAGGCTTTTCTGAGTCTTTTGAGCCACGTGCCATCATAGTGATTTTTTGTCGCACTTTTTCGTCGTCGCTGCCCTGATTTCCAAAAATAAAAGTGGAAACTTTTTTTTCGTGCCCATCCTATCAGTTTGACGAGGGAAGAGTTTTGAGACACTCGCCATTATAGTAATTTTTCGCAAAAAAAAAGAGGAGCGCAAAAAAAAAGAGGAGCGCAAAAAAAAAGAGGAGCGCAAAAAAAAAAGAGGAGCGCAAAAAAAAGCGAAAAAAAAAGTTCCAGAGTGTGCTTTTCCCTTATTTACGTGCAGCGCCGTGATTTTGTTAGTGTTCTAGGCTCGCGTCTCTAGCACGGTCTAGCCTAGGACCAGCACAGTACCGTCGTTGAGCGTTTATTCAACTTTGCATCTCTGAATTGATTATTGCTGACCCTTTTTGCTACCATACTATAACCCTTCCCAGCTCCACATACCTCTACGTCGTGCGTTTGACTCTCCCTGGCAATCGCTCTATCCGAGCTTTTGAGAGTTTTGACTACAACGGTTGCCGATCACCGCCTGCTGCTGGGTAAGAACTGGTAAGAATTTGAGATTTGCTTGACGGATTTGTGACACCCGCCACCACCACCTCTTGTTAGTATTCTGTAGGATCATATTCTTGTGTGTTTTCTATTGTTGCTAACCATGGCAGGATCACAAGCCGACGAGACTGACTGGGAGAACATGACGAATCAGGAGTTGCATGATAAATTTCAGCAAATGATGAATGGACAGGTGCAGGATGTGCTAAACAGATTTGAAGAGGCCATGGAGAAGATAGATGACATGGAGAAGACGTTCGAAACAAAGCTCGATGACAGGTTTAATGAATTGCTCGCGCGTCTTCCACCACCACCACCGGCTGCACCTAACGCACCTCTACAACAACAACAACGATGACTACCTACACATCATGAAACAGCCCTCGGCCGAGCGAGCCGTCTCCCTCTTGCACCTGGCCAAACTGTTGGTGCTGCTGTTGCTACTTCTGTGGCTCCTGCTGCTGATGCGGAGGAGGATGATTTTGCTGGCGATTACGAGGATGAGGTTGATCAAAATCAGAACTACGTGCCACCACTAGCACAGCAACCATCAGGTCGTCCACATGCAAATAATGGCAATGGTAGGGCTCACCCTCAAGTACGAGATCATGACCATCTCCCTAACCTAAAATTGAATATTCCACCATTTGAGGGTAGATATGTTCCTGATATATATCTTACTTGGGAGTTAGAAACTGAACAACGATTTACATGTTTACAATATCCCGAGGAGAGACGTGTTCCTGCTGCTGTTTGTGCATTCACTAGTTTTGCATGTGTTTGGTGGTCTGAGCATTGTAGATTATATCCCATTCCTGCTACTTGGGCTGCTTTGAAAACTGCTATGCGTACTCGTTGGGTTCCACCATATTATCAACATGAATTACTTCAAAAATTGCAGCGCTTAAGACAGGGAAAAAATTTTGTAGAAGAATATTATCAGGAATTACAAACTGGCATGATTAGATGTGGTATTGTTGAGGAGAATGAAGCTATGCTTGCACGTTTTATGGGTGGATTAAATAGAGAGATTCAGACGATTCTAGAGTATAAGGAGTATACTAATATCACTCGTTTATTCCATCTTGCTTGTAAAGCTGAACGTGAAGTGCAGGATCGACAGGCATTGGCGCGGACTAACTTTTCTGCAGGTCGACCTTCTTCATGGACACCACGTGCATCATCTACTTCCACACGTTCTGCTTCACCAGCGCCTCCGTCGGCTGCCACCTCCAACCGTGATACAATAAAGCAGGCACAATCACCACTATCTGCCAAGAGCACACCTTCTGGGCCTGCAAAGAGCTCTTCTTCATCCATGGCATCAACAGGGCAAACACATGATATTATTTGTCGACGTTGCAAGGGTGGAGGTCATTATGCGAGAGAATGCCCATCTAAGCGTGTGATGATTGTTACTGAGGATGGTGGGTATGAGTCCGCTAGTGACTATGATGAGGAGACTTTGGCTCTTATTACACGTGACGAACACGGTGGATACGATTCTGATCATGAGACGCAATACATGGCTCCTGAAGATGCTGACAGGTATGAATGTTTAGTTGCTCAACGTGTTTTGAGTGTGCAGGTTACACAAGCTGAGCAAAATCAGAGGCATAATTTGTTCCATACAAAGGGAGTTGTGAAGGAACGTTCTGTTCGCGTGATCATAGATGGAGGGAGTTGCAACAACTTGGCTAGCATCGAGATGGTGGAGAAGCTATCTCTCACCACAAGACCACATCCACATCCTTACTACATCCAATGGTTCAACAACAGCGGCAAGGTTAAGGTAACACGTACTGTTCGTGTGCATTTTAGTATCTCTACATATGTTGATTATGTTGATTGTGATGTGGTACCTATGCAAGCATGTTCCTTATTACTTGGTAGACCATGGCAATTTGATAAAAATTCTATTCACCATGGTAGAAACAATCAGTATACTCTTGTTCATAAGGATAAAAATATTACTTTGCTTCCTATGACTCCTGATTCCATTTTGAAAGATGATATTAATAGAGCTAATAAAGCAAAACAGGAGAAAACTAAGAGTGAAAATCAGATTGTGGCAAAAGAATTTGAGCAACAAATGAAGCCTAATAATAATAAACAATCTACTGTTGCTTCTGAAATTAAATTGAAAAGTGCATGTTTACTTGCCACCAAATCTGATATTGATGATCTAGATTTTAGCAAATCTGTTTGCTATGCTTTTGTGTGCAAAGAGGCATTATTTTCATTCGAGGACGTGCCTTCCTCTTTGCCTCCTGCTGTCACTAACATTTTGCAGGAGTTCGCCGACGTCTTTCCACAAGACGTGCCACCGGGATTACCACCTATTCGCGGGATTGAGCATCAAATTGACTTAATTCCCGGTGCATCATTACCCAACCGTGCACCATACCGTACCAATCCAGAGGAGACGAAGGAGATTATGCGTCAAGTACAAGAACTGCTCGACAAAGGTTATATACGCGAATCCCTTAGTCCTTGTGCTGTTCCTATCATTTTAGTGCCGAAAAAGGATGGTACGTCGCGTATGTGCGTTGATTGTAGAGGCATTAATAATATTACTATTCGTTATCGTCATCCTATTCCTAGGCTAGATGATATGCTTGATGAATTGAGTGGCTCTACAATATTCTCCAAAGTTGATTTGCGTAGTGGTTACCATCAAATTCGTATGAAATTGGGAGATGAATGGAAAACAGCATTTAAAACTAAGTTTGGATTATATGAGTGGTTAGTCATGCCTTTTGGGTTAACTAATGCACCTAGTACTTTCATGAGGTTAATGAATGAAGTTTTACGTGCCTTCATTGGACGATTTGTGGTAGTTTACTTTGATGACATATTGATTTATAGCAAATCTTTGGAGGACCATTTGGAACATTTACGTGCTGTTTTTATTGCTCTACGTGATGCACGTTTGTTTGGTAACCTTGGAAAGTGCACCTTTTGCACCGACCGAGTATCTTTTCTTGGCTATGTTGTTACTCCACAGGGAATTGAAGTTGATAAAGCCAAGATTGAAGCTATTGAGAGTTGGCCGCAGCCCAAAACGGTCACACAAGTGAGGAGTTTCCTTGGCCTCGCTGGTTTCTATAGGCGTTTTGTGAGAGATTTCAGCACCATTGCTGCACCTCTCAACGAGCTTACAAAGAAGGATGTACCTTTTGTTTGGGGTACCGCACAGGAAGAAGCCTTCACGGTATTGAAAGATAAGTTGACACATGCTCCTTTACTCCAACTTCCTAATTTCAATAAGACTTTTGAGCTTGAATGTGATGCTAGTGGAATTGGATTAGGAGGTGTGTTATTACAAGATGGAAAACCTGTTGCATACTTTTCTGAAAAATTGAGTGGGCCTAGTCTGAACTATTCTACTTATGATAAAGAATTATATGCTCTTGTTCGGACCTTAGAAACATGGCAACATTATTTATGGCCCAAGGAATTTGTTATACATTCTGATCATGAATCTTTGAAACACATTAAAAGTCAAGCAAAACTGAACCGTAGACATGCTAAATGGGTTGAATTCATTGAGACTTTCCCTTATGTCATTAAACACAAGAAGGGTAAAGAAAATGTTATTGCTGATGCCTTGTCTCGTCGTTATACTATGCTTTCACAACTTGACTTTAAAATATTTGGTTTGGAGACCATCAAAGATCAATATGTTCATGATGCTGAATTTAAAGATGTATTGCAGAATTGTAAGGAAGGGAGAACTTGGAACAAGTTCGTTCTTAACGATGGATTTGTGTTTCGTGCTAACAAGCTATGCATTCCAGCTAGCTCCGTTCGTCTTTTGTTGTTGCAGGAGGCGCATGGAGGAGGATTAATGGGACACTTTGGCGTCAAGAAGACGGAGGATATACTTGCTACACATTTCTTTTGGCCAAAGATGAGACGGGATGTTGAGCGTTTTGTTGCTCGCTGCACTACATGTCAAAGAGCTAAGTCACGACTCAATCCTCATGGTTTATATATGCCTTTGCCTGTACCTAGTGTTCCTTGGGAGGATATATCTATGGACTTTGTTTTAGGTTTACCTCGAACAAAGAAGGGGAGGGATAGCATATTTGTTGTCGTGGATAGGTTCTCCAAAATGGCACACTTTATACCATGTCATAAAAGCGATGATGCTGTTAATGTTGCTGATTTGTTCTTTCGTGAAATTATTCGCTTACATGGTGTGCCAAATACTATTGTTTCAGATCGTGATACTAAATTTCTTAGCCACTTTTGGAGATGTTTATGGGCTAAGTTGGGGACTAAGCTGCTTTTTAGTACTACTTGTCACCCCCAAACTGATGGACAAACTGAAGTAGTTAATAGAACATTGTCTACTATGCTTAGGGCTGTTTTGAAGAATAACAAGAAAATGTGGGAAGAATGCTTGCCTCATATTGAATTTGCTTATAATCGTTCATTGCATTCTACTACTAAGATGTGCCCTTTTGAAATTGTGTATGGTTTCCTACCTCGTGCACCTATTGATTTGTTGCCTCTTCCATCTTCGGAGAAGGTTAATTTTGATGCTAAAGAACGTTCTGAATTGATTTTAAAAATGCATGAGTTAACTAAGGAAAACATTGAGCGTATGAATGCTAAATATAAACTTGCTGGAGATAAGGGTAGAAAACATGTTGTGTTTGCGCCTGGAGATCTTGTTTGGTTACATTTGCGTAAAGATAGATTTCCTAATCTGCGCAAATCAAAGCTAATGCCACGTGCTGATGGTCCTTTTAAGGTTTTAGAGAAAATAAATGATAATGCATATAAAATTGAGCTACCTGCAGATTTTGGGGTTAGTCCCACTTTTAACATTGCAGATTTGAAGCCTTATTTGGGTGAGGAAGATGAGCTTCCGTCGAGGACGACTTCATTTCAAGAAGGGGAGGATGATGAGGACATCAATACCATTGTTACACCCACAGCCCCTACTGTTACATATACTGGACCAATTACTAGAGCTCTCGCACGCCAATTAAATTACCAGGTACTTTCGTTTCTTAGTAATGATTCTAATGTTCATGAGATTATGATGCTGCCTAAATTGGATACATTTGTTTTGCTTACAAATGAAGGGCCTAGCTTGGAGAAGGATGAACATTGGAGCAAGAACACGCATGGAGTTGATGGCATGCGCAAGGGGATCAAGAACGGAGTTACAAGTGATGATTTCAGGACTTTGAAGCCGCCATAAGGAGTGCATGAAGCCTTGGACGAAATATACAAGATGCCACTTCATAATATTCGTCCATAGGCTATTCTAGGTGCTGCGTCACCTTATTAATGGGCCAGGCCCATGTAATTTCGAAATACTTAAGTATAGGCTATTTTTAGAGTCCGTATGTGTGGGGAAACAAGAGTTAGGGTTGGTTTCGGACCCCACCCTCAAGGGCCACGAAATTCCCCTCTCTTCCTCCATATATACAGCCCTTAGGGCGTCGTTTAGACTTTGGTTTTGTTTAGATTAAAAGTTTGCCATAGCTGCAACTTCGCGTACTTCGTTTGTGTCCAACGATCAGACCAAGACGTCACAGAACCCCACCTTGATCAATAAAGCTTTCATCTTATATTCGCAATATCCAGATTGCAATCTCAGTTTCTTGCTTGTTCTTCGTTTGCTCGCAGGAAACAGGCCCTCGTGGTCAGGTTGATCGTGCTCCGGCGTGGTCAATAACCCCTCGGAAGTTGGTTTAGCGATTGCTAAGGCGCGACGTCTCGCACGTTCGTAGTCGGATCGTCAAGGTCGACTCCCACAGAAAACGAAAGCCACCATCTCATCGAAACATCGGGACACCTTTGCCTCTATCACTTGCTCCAATGTTCATCCTTCTCCAAGCTAGGCCCTTCATTTGTAAGCAAAACAAATGTATCCAATTTAGGCAGCATCATAATCTCATGAACATTAGAATCATTACCAAGAAACGAAAGTACCTGGTAATTTAATTGGCGTGCGAGAGCTCTAGTAATTGGTCCAGTATATGTAACAGTAGGGGCTGTGGGTGTAACAATGGTATTGATGTCCTCATCAAGTAACATACCGATGACAAAGGGAATGACGTATGTTGTCATTACGGTTGACCGATAAAGATCTTCATATAATATGTAGGAACCAATATGAGCATCCAGGTTCCACTGTCGGTTAATGATCGGAGATGTGTCTTAGTCATGTCTATATAGTTCTCGAACCCATAGGGTCCGCACGCTTAACGTTCGATGACGATTTGTATTATGAGTTATGCGTTTTGGTGATCGAAGATTGTTCGAAGACCCAGATGAGATCACGGACATGATAAGGAGTCTCGAAATGGTCGAGAGGTAAAGATTTATCTATTGGGCGATAGTATTCGGACACCGGAATGGTTCCGGAGTTTTTCGGGGTAACGGGAGGTTACCGAAACCCCCCGGGAAAGTAATGGGCCAACATGGGCCATAGGGGAGATAGAGGGGAGCCCACAAGTGGTGGCGCGCACCCCCCATGGGCTGTCCGAATTGGACAAGGGGAAGGGGCACGACCCCCCTTACCTTCTCACTCTCCCTCTCCTTCCCCTTTCCCCCTCCGAAAGAAAGGAAAGGGGGCCCACTTGGACTAGGAGTCCTAGTCGGTTCCCCCCCATGGAGCTCCCCCTTAGGCCGGCCTCCTCCTCCCCTCCTCCTTTATATACGGGGGCAGGGGCACCCCAAAGCACATCAGTTATTCTCTTAGCCGTGTGCGATGCCCCCCTCCATGGTTTACTCCTCCGGTCATATTGTCGTAGTTCTAAGGCGAAGCCCTGCGCGGATCACATCACCATCACCGATGCCACGTCGTCGTCCTGTCGAAACTCTCCCTCGACACTTTGCTGGATCAAGAGTTCAAGGGACTTCATCGAGTTGAACATGTGCTAAACCCAGAGGTGTCTTACGTTCGGTGCTTGATCGGTTGGATCATGAAGAAGTTCAACTACGTCAACCACGTTAACCTAACGCTTCCGCTTTCGGTCTACGAGGGGACGTGGACACACTCTCCCCCTCTCGTTGCTATGCATCTCCTAGATAGATCTTGTGTGAGTGTGGAATAATGATGTGTTGCCATCCTATGATGTTTTGAGTAGATTTTTTGTCTTTGTGTTGATTGATGATCTACATTGGTTTGAGTTGCATGTTTTATTATTGGTGTTGTCCTATGGTGCTCTCCGTGTCGCGGCATCGTGAGGGATCGCCGCTGTAGGCTTTGCAATATGTTCATGGTTTGATTATTGTCTGCGTTGCATGAGTGATGGATAAGTGGGTCATGGCGTATGGGAATAAAGTGGACTTGATATGTTAATGCTGTGGTTGGGTTTTACCTTAATGATCTTTAGTAGTTGTGGATGCTTGCTAGAGTTCCAATCATAAGAGCATATGATCCAAGATGATAAAGTATGTTAGCTTATGCCTCTCCCTCATATGAAATTGCAATAATGATTACCGATCTTGTTAACAATTGCCTAGGACAATTCCGCACACCGACCCATCATTATTCCACACTCGCTATTTATAATATATAGTAATATATTCTAAATTTATGTTAATAGCACCTACTTTTATATTTTAGTTCTGCGATATCATGCAAAGTTATCCTCTTCATACCCACAATGTAATTTTATTTCTCGTTTCTAGTTGGAAGCAAACGTTCGGTGTACGTTGAGTCGTATCAGTGGCAGATAGACTTGAGAGAATATTGATCTTACCTTTAGCTCCTCGTGGGTTCGACACTTCATGCTTATCACTTCCACCTTTGGAAATTGCTATGATGATTCCTTGCACTTTAGGATTATCATGTATTACTGAGAGGCCCCAAAAATACCTATCCGATACTCAGAGTGACAAATCCTAATCTCGATCTATGCCAACCCAACAAACACCTTCGGAGATACGTGTAGAGCATCTTTATAATCACCCAGTTATGTTGTGAGATTTGATAGCACACAAGGCATTCCTCTAGTATCCGGGAGTTGCATAATCTCATAGTCGAAGGAATATGTATTTGAAATGAAAAAAGCAATAGCAATAAAACTGAACGATCAATATGGTACGCTAACGGATGGGTCCTGTCCATCACATCATTCTCCTAATGATGTGATCCCATTCATCAAATGACAACACATGTCTATGGTTAGGAAACTTAACCATCTTTGATTAACGAGCTAGTCTAGTAGAGGCTTACTAGGGACACAGTGTTTTGTCTATGTATCCACACATGTATCAAGTTTCCAGTTAATACAATTGTAGCGTGAATAATAAACATTTATGATGATATAAGGAAATACAAAATAACAACTTTATTATTGCCTCTAGGGCATATTTCCTTCAGTCTCTCACTTACACTAGAGTCAATAATCTAGTTCACATCGCCAAGTGATTTAACACCAATAGTTCACATCTTTATGTGATTAACACTCATAGTTCACATCGCCATGTGACCAACACCCAAATGGTTTACAAGAGTCAATAATCTAGTTTACAACGCTATGTGATTAACACCCAAAGAGTACTAAGGTGTGATCATGTTTTGCTTGCGAGAGAAGTTTAGTCAACGGGTCTGTCACATTCAGATCCATATGTATTTTGCAAATTTCTATGGCTACAATGCTCTGCATGGAGCTACTCTAGGTAATTGCTCCCACGTTCAATACATATCTAGATTGAGACTTAGAGTCATCTAGATCAGTATGAAAGCTTGCATCGATGTAACTCTTTACGACGAACTCTTTATCACCTCCATAACCGAGAAACATTTCCTTAGTCCTCTTTAAAATAACTAAGGATAATTTTGACCGATATCCAGTGATCTAGTCCTAGATCACGATTATACTCCTGTGCCAAACTCATGGCAAGGTACACAGCACGACATACTTTATAGAATCTATGGCCGAGACATAGGTGTAGCGACCAGACCTCAAACAGTCTGATCTCTGTGCTCCGGTGTCATCCCTGGATCAGTAATGCTGACACCACAAAGTACTCGGAGGATTTATAACAGAGTAGCAATCACACACTTTTTACATTGAGTGTCTCAAAAGAGAACTTATTACAATAAGTATGGCTTAAGGCCATCTAATAACGATAACAGCGGAAGGCTTGGAAGATAAGTGAGTCCATCAACTCCAACGGCATCACTGAGTATAGGACCACGACCTAAAACTCCTTAATCGTCGTCTGAAAAGTCTGCAACATTAACGTTGCAGCCCGAAATGGGTCAGCACATGGAATATGCTGGCAATGTAACACATAGAGAGTAATGGAATGAAATGGCTATACTATATGCATATTTGGCTGGTGGAAAGCTCTATGGTTACAGTTTTGCGTAAAGCCAATCTTTCCCTACTTCAAAGGAATAAAATTTGATTACTATCATGGTGGTTGTTAAACATTGAGAATGGTTGACAGCATTCTCAATCCCAATTAAGCATCATCATTAAAACCCAACAATATTAATTTAGAGTAACATGTTGAGATTCACATGATAATCCAAGTACTAGATACTCAAGATTGTCCATAATCGGGGACACGGCTAACCATGATTAGTTTATTACACTCTGCAGATGTTTGCGCACTTTTCCCCACAAGACTCGATCGCCTCCGTTTGTTTTCTCGCACTACAGGGTGTTTGAGAAGACGGATGACCGAGACATAGTCTTTCAGAAGCGCTAGCACCTTACGATGGGTAGACCGTACCACCTACATCCCCTACATCTGCTAGTCTACCACTATAAGAGTTCGCACGACTTAGTCAACTATGCTAGAGCCCATAATAGCTTGTGGCTGCACACGGAAGTTTCTAGTATGAATAGTCTCATGATCCCTTTGAGCCTGGGTGGCGGTCCAAAAGAAAACAGGCAAGTCCTAGTATACCCAGGTGCCTCAATCCACCCAGATGTGTGTTTAAGTTGCCACCTTAGATAAACCATTAATTAACAATCTCACATCTGTCATGGATTTCACTCACCCAATCCACGTCTACTAGCATAGCATGGCATAATAAGCAAACGTAGAAGTAACTCCCAAAGGTTTGATAATAAACAGGTAATAGGTACTACCTCATCTACTTCCTACCCCACAATTTAATTAGATCCTAATCATGCAATGTGTGAGGATTGATCTAATGCAATAAAACTGGGTAGTAGGAAAAGGTATGATCAAAGTCTTACTTGCCTTGCAGATGATCCGCGAAACCTAACGATTCGACGTAATAGGCGGCGCACTCCGGGTATTCTATCGCAGACAAACAAACAAGCATACAATAAGTACTCATCTAATGCACAGGTAAAACTCAAATAAGAAATCTAACCACAAGGTTCAACTTAAGAACTCCGGTTGGCAAAAAGAATCAAATCGAACGAAGCAACGAAAGACGAACGGCGAAAGAAAACAACTTCGTTCTAGTAATCTGGATCTAGGGCAAATTTTACAGTAACAAAAACTTGTTTAAGTTGATTAAACGGATAGAGGGTTTCGAGACGAAACTCTAGGCACTCGAATCGCCTGATTCTGATAAACGAGCCAAAAGTTAAACTAAAACGAAAATCGGACCACGAATCGCGATCAGAAAAATCACGGATTTAATCCGAGAAAAAGAAAAACGACGAACGCCGAATTTTTTTCTCTTTTTTTCCGGCATGGAAAACGAGGCGCGACGAACCTCGGGCGGCAGGATCGTCGGCGGCGGCGGCGGCTCCGGCGGCGCGCGCGGATCGAGGCGGGGCTGATGGGCTAGGGCGGCTCGGGGCGGCGCTATTTAAAGGCTGCCCCCGGGCGGTGTCCCGCTCGGGTATGGCCCGAAGTCGGTTCGTTTTTTTTAATTATTCTGCTCGGAAGAAAAATAAAAAGAAATACTAAACGGACTCCAAAAATTCCGAAATAAATTTTCACGGGCTTCTAAAATCAAGCCGCACAAGGTGAACATTTATTTGGGCCCTAAATGCAATTTTGAAAAACGCACTTTTTTCCTAAATTCAAATAAAACACCGAAAAACTCCGAAATAAAATCTTATTTGATTTTTTTATTAAATCCTCAATATTTCTTTATTTTGGGAATGTCATTTTATTCCCTCTCTCATATTTTTGTAATAGAAATAATTGATGATAAAATAAATAAAATCAAACGATCCTATTCTCAAAATTTGGGAAAACTCAAATATGAAAATAACGAAATCCCCAACTCTCTCCGTGGGTCATTGAGTTGCGTAAAATTTCTAGGATCAACCAAAATGCAAAAATAAAATATGATATGCATGATGATCTAATGTATAACATTCCAAATTGAAAATTTGGGATGTTACAAACCTACCCCCCTTAAGATGAATCTCGCCCTCGAGATTCGGGTTGGCTAGAAAATAGGTGAGGGTGGTCTTTGAGCAAATCTTCCTCTCGCTCCCAGGTGGCTTCATCCTCCGTGTGGTGGCTCCACTGAACTTTGCAAAACTTGATAACCTTGCTGCGAGTAACTCGGCTGGCAAAATCAAGGATCTTAACTGGTTTCTCCTCGTAGGTCAAATCATTATCCAACTGAATAGTTGCCAAAGGCACTGTATCTCTCAACGGTATGTCAGCCATCTCCGCGTGACATTTCTTTAACTGAGAAACGTGGAACACATCATGTACTCCTGACAATCCTTCGGGCAATTCCAACTTGTAGGCCACTTCTCCCATACGCTCCAAAACTCGATATGGTCCTACAAATCATGGTGCTAACTTCCCTTTAACTCCAAAACGCTTTGTTCCCCGAAGTGGAGATACTCCAAGATAAGCTCTGTCTCCGACTTCGTAAACTGTCTCCTTGCATTTAGAATCTGCATAACTTTTCTGTCTGGACTGGGCTACCTTGAGCCTATTGCGAATCAGCTTCACCTTCTGTTCAGACTCCTTAATCAAGTCAGGTCCAAACAACTAGCGGTCTCCAACTTCGTCCCATGACAACGGTGTCCTGCACCTCCTTCCGTACAAGGCTTCGAAAGGGGCCATCTTTAAACTGGTTTGGTAACTATTGTTGTAAGAGAACTCTGCATATGGCAAATTATCGTCCCAACTCGATCTGTAATCTAGCGCACAAGCTCTCAGCATATCCTCCAAAATCTGATTGACTCTCTCGGTCTGTCCATCTGTCTGTGGATGAAAAGCTGTACTGAATTCTAGCCTGGTACCCAAAGTTTCATGCAACTGCTTCCAGAACTTTGAGGTAAACTGGGTTCCTCTATCTGATACGATACTCCTTGGAACTCCATGCAGACATACGATCCTGGTCATGTATATCTTTGCCAACTTAGCACTGGTGTACGTGGTCTTTACTGGGATGAAATGAGCTACCTTCGTCAATCGTTCAACTACAACCCAAATCGAGTCATAGCCTGAACGAGTCCTAGGCAATCCCGTGATAAAATCCATGCCTAGCTTATCCCACTTCCATTCGGGTATCGGCAATGGTTGTAACAATCCTGCTGGCTTCTGATGCTCTGCCTTTACTCTCTGACATACATCACAAACTGCTACGTACTCCGCAATATCCTTCTTCATTCCGATCCACCAGAAAATATCCTTCAAATCTAAATACATCTTGGTATTTCCTGGGTCAATCGAATACGGTGAGTCGTGTGCCTCTTGCAAAATCAACTTCCTGATCTCCGGGTCATTGGGCACGTAAACACGGTCTTCAAACCATAGGGTGTCGTGTTCATCCTCATGAAATCCTTTAGCTTTTCCTTTGCTCAGTTTCTCCTTTATAGCGGCAATCTCTTTGTCAGCTTTCTGAGCTTCTCTGATTCTATCCATCAAAGTTGACTGAATCTCCAATGCTGCTACATAGCCTCTCGGAACTATTTCCAAACATAGTTCACGAAGATATTCTACTAACTCCCTTGGTATTTCTCCCGTCATTAACGTATTGACATGGCTCTTACGACTTAATGCGTCAGCTACTACATTAGCCTTTCCGGGGTGGTAATGCAATCTCATATCATAATCCTTGATGAGCTCCAACCATCTCCTTTGTCTGAGATTTAACTCCTTCTGTGTGAAGATGTATTTCAAACTCTTATGATCCGTGTACACCTCACAATGATTTCCAATGAGAAAATGTCTCCATGTCTTCAATGCATGCACTACGGCTGCTAACTCTAAATCATGCGTGGCATAATTCAACTCATGAGGCTTCAGTTGTCTTGAGGCATATGAAACAACTCTCCCTTCCTGCATAAGCACTGCTCCAAGTCCTCGACGTGAAGCGTCGCAATACACCTCATAATCCTTGGTCTGGTCTGGCAAAATCAACACTGGTGAGGTAACCAAACGTTTCTTCAACTCCTGGAAACTAGCCTCACACTCCTCTATCCATATGAACTTGGTATCTTTCTTCAACAACTCAGTCATAGGCTTCGCAATCTTTGTGAAATTCTCAATAAATCTCCGGTAGTATCCTGCGAGTCCAAGAAAACTCCGGCTCTCTCCAACTGTTGTTGGGGCTTCCCACTTGGTCACGGTTTCAACTTTAGCGGGATCTACTGCTATACCTTCTCCGGATATAACGTGTCCGAGGAATCCTACTTCCTTCAACCAAAACTCACATTTGCTGAACTTGGCATATAATTGATGTTCTCTGAGCTTTCCAAGTACCAAACGCAAGTGCTCCTTATGTTCCTCTTCATTCTTCGAGTAAACCAGGATATCATCAATGATCACTATGACGAACTTATCCAAAAACTCCATAAACACTTTGTTCATCATGTTCATAAAATAGGCAGGTGCGTTAGTCAGACCAAATGACATAACGGTATACTCATACAACCCATACCTGGTGGTAAAAGCTGTCTTCGGAATATCCTGTTCTCGAATCTTCAACTGGTGGTATCCTGATCGCAGATCGATCTTGGAAAATACCTTAGCTCCTTGCAATCGATCAAACAGATCGTTGATCATTGGTAGCGGGTACTTGTTCTTGATCTTACTTCATTCAATCCTCGATAATCAACAACCATCCTTAATGATCCATCCTTCTTCTCCACTAGAAGTACTGGCGATCCCCAAGGCGAAGAACTTGGGAGAATATATCCTTTATCCAGTAACTCCTTAATCTGCTTCTTAATTTCTACCAAATCCTTTGTTGGCATCCTATATGGTCTCTTTGATATTGGACCTGTGCCTGGCAATAGCTCAATCAAAAACTCAATATCTCTATCCGGTGGCATGCCTGGCAACTCCTCTGGAAATACATCAGGGAAATCCCTTACCACTGGTACTTCCTCCTGCACAACTCCTGTTAGGCAATTTACTCGAGTCCTCTTTGGCACATGCCGGGATACATACTTGATCCTTCTCCCTTTTGGGGTGGTAAGCAAAATTGTCTTACTAGCACACTCAATATTCCCTTCATACTTTGATAACCAATCCATGCCTAATATCACATACAATCCTTGAGATTCCAATACTATTAGGTCTGAGGAAAAACATAGTTACCAATCCTTAATGGTAACTGATCACACCATAGACTAGCCACATACTCTGCTCCGGGCGAGGTTACTAACATGGGTGACCTAAGGGCTTGGGTTGGAGGCATCTGAGGGTTTAGAAAAGATGAGATATAAGAATAGAGGGGGTCTAAAGAGAAAACACTACCCATATGCACATGAGGCAAAAGCAAACAATTCACTTCATTCAATCAAACAAAGGCATACAATCTATCTAACTATCGCAAAAGTGCTCGGACTACTATATTTACATGGTGGACTACTACTACTGATGAGGTGGTCTACTAGAAATATTCTACGGTCGTTGACTCCATGATATCTGCTCCAGCTTCATCAACATAGTCATCATCACTACTATCCACTTCCGAATTAGTTCCGTCGATGATGATGTAGTCTTCCGGGCTAATTTCCTTGGGTTCTTCATCTTCATCTACTGGCGTAGGGTCTCCCATAAATATTCCAATCTTCTTGATCATGTCGTCATTCTTCTCCACCAATACTTCAATTTCCTCTTCATAATCTTCATGTGTAGCCTTGAGTTCTTCCTCCAGTTCCTTGATTCTAGTCTTTGCCTTCTTCAGGTCTATCATGTCGGCGCATATCTGGTTCTCCTGTCGTCGAATGTGCTGGTTTAGCTCCTGGATAAAAGTTGCGATTGATCTATCCTTCCTGGTGCTGATCATCTCCCAGTGTTCATCTCGGCGCCCACAAATCTGGTAGATAGTATCCTTGAGATCCTTGCGGTAGACTTCTCCAATGCGTCCCATGGCGATGTGAGCTTCCATGCTCTTTCCTAGACTCCAAGTTGGTGCATCAAAAGAAAATTCTATGGGCTTAGTGACTGGCATGAACGTTCTTCCTGGTACTTGAACTTGAATCATCCAGCGCTCTTCTTTAGGTAAAGTGGCGTTGTAGGTTCCCGTGAAGCTTGGTACTCCTATATTCAGGTATCTAGTGACTTCCTTCAAGTGGCGTCCAAAGGGTGTATCTTCATCCGGTTGTGTGAACTTGTTCCTTGCATCCGCCATCCTAAAGAGTAGAAAAGATGAGAGGTCAGAAGAGAAGAGAGTGAATAGTGATCTAGGTCTTTAGCTTAGTGGTCGTGTCCTACAGTCAGCGTGTGCTCTGATACCATCTCTCTAGCGACCAGACCTCAAACAGTCTGATCTCTGTGCTCCGGTGTCATCCCTGGATCAGTAATGCTAACACCACACAGTACTCGGAGGATTTATAGCAGAGTAGCAATCACACACTTTTTACATCGAGTGTCTCAAAAGAGAACTTATTAGAATAAGTATGGCTTAAGGCCATCTAATAACGATAACAGCGGAAGGCTTGGAAGATAAGTGAGTCCATCAACTCCAACGGCATCACTGAGTATAGGACCACGACCTAAAACTCCTTAATCGCCGTCTAAAAAGTCTGCAACATTAACGTTGCAGCCCGAAACGGGTTAGCACATGGAATATGCTGGCAATGTAACACATAGAGAGTAATGGAATGAAACGGCTATACTATATGCATATTTGGCTGGTGGAAAGCTCTATGTTTACAGTTTTGCGTAAAGCCAATTTTTCCCTACTTCAAAGGAATAAAATTTGATTACTATCATGGTGGTTGTTAAACATTGAGAATGGTTGACAGCATTCTCAATCCCAATTAAGCATCATCAATAAAACCCAACAATATTAATTTAGAGTAACATGTTGAGATTCACATGATAATCCAAGTACTAGATACTCAAGATTGTCCATAATCGGGGACACGGCTAACCATGATTAGTTTATTACACTCTGCAGAGGTTTGCGCACTTTTCCCCACAAGACTCGATCGCCTCCATTTGTTTTCTCGCACTACAGGGTGTTTGAGAAGACGGATGACCGAGACATAGTCTTTCAGAAGCGCTAGCACCTTATGATGGGTAGACCGTACCACCTACATCCCCTACATCTGCTAGTCTACCACTTTAAGAGTTCGCACGACTTAGTCAACTATGCTAGAGCCCATAATAGCTTGTGGCTGCACACGGAAGTTTCTAGTATGAATAGTCACATGATCCCTTTGAGCCTGGGTGGCGGTCCAAAAGAAAACAGGCAAGTCCTGGAATGCCCAGGCGCCTCAATCTACCCAGATGTGTGTTTAAGTTGCCACCTTAGATAAACCATTAATTAACAATCTCACATCTATCATGGATTTCACTCACCCAATCCATGTCTACTAGCATAGCATGGCATAATAAGCAAACATAGAAATAACTCCCAAAGGTTTGATAATAAACAGGTAATAGGTACTACCTTATCTACTTCCTATCCCACAATTTAATTAGATCCTAATCATGCAATGTGTGAGGATTAATCTAATGCAATAAAACTGGGTAGTAGGAAAAGGTATGATCAAAGTGTTACTTGCCTTGCTGATGATCCGTGAAACCTAACGATTCAAAGTAACAGGCGGCACACTCCGGGTATTCTATCGCAGACAAACAAACAAGCATACAATAAGTACTCATCTAATGCACAGGTAAAACTCAAATAAGAAATCTAACCAGAAGGTTCAACTTAAGAACTCCGGTTGGCAAAAAGAACCAAATCGAACGAAGCAACGAAAGACGAACGACGAAAGAAAACAACTTCATTCTAGTAATCTGGATCCAGGGCAAATTTTACAGTAACAAAAACTTGTTTAAGTTGGTTAAACAGATAGAGGGTTTCAAGACGAAACTCTAGGCGCTTGAATCGCCTGATTCCGATAAACGAGCGAAAAGTTAAACTAAAACGAAAATTGGATCAGGAATCGCGATCAGAAAAATCGCGGATTTAATCCGAGAAAAAGAGAAATGACGAACGCCGAATTTTTTTTCTCTTTTTTTCGGCACGAAAAGCGATGCGCGACGAACCTCGGGCGGCGGGATCGTCGGCGGCGGCGGCGGCTCCGGTGACGCGCGCGGATTGAGGCGGGGCTGATGGGCTGGGGCGGCGCTATTTAAAGGCTGCCCCCGGGCGGTGTCCCGCTCGGGTATGGCCCGAAGTCGGTTCATTTTTTTTAATTATTCCGCTCAGAAGAAAAATAAAAAGAAATACTGAACGAACTCCAAAAATTCCGAAATAAATTTTCACGGGCTTCTAAAATCAAGCCGCACAAGGTGAACATTTATTTGGGCCCTAAATGCAATTTTGAAAAACGCACTTTTTTCCTAAATTCAAATAAAACACCAAAAAACTCCGAAATAAAATCTTATTTGATTTTTTTAAATCCTCAATATTTCTTTATTTTGGGAAAGTCATTTTATTCCCTCTCTCATATTTTTTTAATAGAAATAATTGATGATAAAATAAATAAAATCAAACGATCCTATTCTCAAAATTTGAGAAAACTCAAATATGAAAATAACGAAATCCCCAACTCTCTCCGTGGGTCATTGAGTTGCGTAGAATTTCTAGGATCAACCAAAATGCAAAAATAAAATATGATATGCATGATGATCTAATGTATAACATTCCAAATTGAAAATTTGGGATGTTACAATAGGGAATGACTTTCACTCTCTCTTTATCTTCTGTCGTGGTCGGGTTTTGAGTCTTTACTCAACTTCACACCTTACAATACAGGCAAGAACTCCTTCTTTGACTGATCCATTTTTAACTCCTTCAAAATCTTGTCAAGGTATGTACTCATTGAAAGTCCTATCAAGCGTCTTGATCTATCTCTATAGATCTTGATGCCCAATATGTAAGCAGTTTCACCGAGGTCTTTCATTGAAAAATTCTTATTCAAATATCCTTTTATGCTATCCAGAAATTCGACATCATTTCCAATCCACAATATGTCATCCACATATAATATCAGAAATGCTACAGAGCTCCCACTCACTTTCTTGTAAATACAGGCTTTACCATAAGTCTGTATAAAACCACATGCTTTGATCACCTTATCAAAGCGTATATTCCAACTCTGAGATGCTTGCACTAGTCCATATAAGGATCGCTGGAGTTTGCACACTTTGTCAGCACCTTTAGGATCGACAAAACCATTTTGTTTGTATCATATACAACTCTTCTTTAAGAAATCCGTTAAGCAATGCAGTTTTGACATCCATTTGTAGATTTCATAAAATGCGGCAATTGCTAACATGATTCGGACAGACTTAAGCATCACTATGAGTGAGAAAATCTCATCGTAGTCAACACCTTGAACTTGTCGAAAACCTTTTTGCAACAAGTCGAGCTTTGTACATACTAACACTACCATCAGTGTCCGTCTTCCTCTTGAAGATCCATTTATTCTCAATGGCTTGCCAATCATCGGTCAAGTCCACATTTTGTTCTCATACATGGATCCTATCTTAGATTTCATGGCCTCAGGCCATTTATCGGAATCTGGGCTCATCATAGCTTCTTCATAGTTCGTAGGTTCATCATTGTCTAGTAACATGACTTCCAGAACAGGATTACCATACCAGTCTGGTGCGGAACATGCTCTGTTCGACTTAGAGGTCCAGTAGTAACTTGATTTGAAGTTTCATGATCATCATCATTAGCTTCCTCTTCTAGTTGGTGTAGGCATCACCACTACAAAAAAGACACATCCGTGGCATTTTGGGCCGAACGAAAAAAAATTCTGTCATACTTATGACACTTCTATGACGATGATTGTGAGAAATCCCGGTATCATCTTAGATGTGGTGGGGTCCTACTTCTATGACGAAAAATGATGACAGAAAATGGGCTTTTCGTCCTGGGCGGGCCGGAGACGCAGCTGCATGACATTCTTTGGGCCGTCCATGACGGAAAAAACCGTGGTAGAAGCGAGGGCGAGGAAAATATCGGGGAGTTCCCGGTTATGGTGGGTGGTCGGGGGCCGAGCGATGCGCGTTTCTCTCATACGTGCGTGCGTGTGCGTGAGGAGTTGGAGTCTAACTGAACCCAAGCGAGGCGTTGGGCTCTAACTGAACCCGAGCGATTGCACTGCGGGCTGAGCATTACTGAACCCGAGCGATCGATCGATCCCTTGTTGTTAACTGAACCCGAGTGTGATTCCTTCGCTACTGCTGCTAACTGAAGCCAATCGATGCTGCCTCTGGATGAACAGTGAGCGTTGTTGAGGGGGTTTGGATGAATAGTTCTCGGTGGGGGGTTGGATGAATAGGACCCCATGGAAGTAGAGGTCGTTGCCGCTAGATGAACAGTTCCCCAATCGATCGAGCTGGTGGATGAACAGGACCCCATGGAGGGCTGGATGAATACGACCCCGTGGAGGGCTAGATGAACAGGACCCCGTGGAGGGCTGGTTGAACAGTAGCCGGTGGAGGGCTAGATGAACAGTAGCCCGTGGAGGGGTGGTTGAACAGGACCCCGTGGAGAGGGTTGGTTGAACAGTAGCCGGTGGAGGAGCGTGCGGTGGAGGTTGGATGAACAGGAGCCCGTGGATGAACAGTCGCAGGTGGAGGCTAGAGGAGGTCGATGGTGGATGAACAGTAGCCCGTGGAGGCAGGAGGAGGTCGACGGTGGAGATGAACAGTATCCCGTGGAGTCCCGTTTTATGGTACGCCACACCCCTCCCAATGAACAAGACCACCTTTTCGATTGTAGTGCTCCAACACAAGTCCGTTTCCTCCGTTTTGGGGTATGCCACACCCCTCCCGATCAACAGGGCCCCGTCTCCACCGTAGGAGGTCCGTTTCCTCCGTTTTGCGATATGCCAGACCCTTCCCGATGAACAGGATCCTGTTTCGACCGTGGCCGGTTGAACACAAGGCCGTTTACTCCATTTTGCGGTATGCCAGGCCTCGTTTCCATCTCATATTCCGTCCAAGCCGGTTGACTCCCGATGAACACGACAAGGACGCGGTTTCTCCGTTCCGACCCAGCCATGTACACGAGCCCAAGCCATACGTATGTGCGAGTAGGCGTTCGAGACCCCACCCGTATGTACGTACGTGGCTGTATTTACTTTCTTGCAACATGGCCGATCTACATAGGTGTACATGCTACGTGCGTGCCTCTACCACGACACGTGCGCGCCTCTACTACGACACATGCCCTTCCTTACACGGCCACGGTTCATCTCTACAGCCTGCAGACAGACCGATCGTATGTACGTACACATTCGCGACCAGAATGACAACGCTACATATGCTTCGACCAGGTGGGTCCTGACTGTCAGGCACTTCCTTGCGTGCGAAGATGAGCTGGTGGGTCCCAGCATTCAGGGGGCGAATCATTTTTTTGCCCGTAATATGGATGCACTTCCTTGCGTGCGGAGATGTAGCTGGTGGTCCCAGCAGTCAAGGGAAGAAAACATTGTTTTTCAGGGTAAAAAGGATGCAGTTGCATGCATGGGTACATGGGCGTGGTGCGTCCCCACTGTCAGCCTGTCACGTACAGTCATCTTTCGATGACTCTCAGTTGTTGACCACGTTGACCACACCGTGCCGAGCGCACCAAGGCCGGTGGACGACGGCGAGGCCCCAGACTGGAACGACCGAAGATGGGGAAGACACGACAGTGGAGTCGCAGATGGAGAGGAGTGGGAAACTTGACTGGTTCGGGTGCACCGGAGCACTGCCACCCACGGGAGACAGGAGCAAGAACAGAGGTTGAACAAGGAGCATGGCTGTTGGATTAACATCCAACGGTCCAGCTGCTAGAATCATTTGTTTATTAAGTTGACCAAGCCCTGCGTACACGTCTGCTTAGTAGGCCCACAAGTCAGCCACCAAATCTGCCGGATCCCAGCTGTCATCGGGAGGAATGATTTTTTTCGCATAACATGGAGGCACTTCCTTTCGTGCGAAGGTACAGCCAGTGGTCCTAGCTGTCAGGGGGAGAAAACAACTTAATCAGGAGGAACTTTGCTTGCGTGCGACCATGGACCTCATGGGTTCCAGCCGTCAGGCTCTCCAAGTACAGTCCTCTTCTGATGACTCTTGTTTGTTCACCATGCCGCACTGAGCGCAGCGAGGCAATGTACGATGATGAGGCCCCAGAATGGAACGACCAAGAGATGGGGAAGACGCGGCAGTGGAGTCATAGATGGAGAGGAGTGGGAAACTTGACTGGTTCGGGTGCGGGGTGGGCCTACACTCGGCAGAGAATAACATGAGGTGAGGAGTGGAGGGATGGCCTGGCCGTCGGCGGGGTAGCGTTTCGCTGAGGCACGCAAAACAACGCCGTTGGACGCCGGAGGCTGGAGCAGGCGGTCCTGGCAACATTGGGGGAAGAAGACGAGAGATTGAAGAAGAATGTCAGCCGTTGGATGTAAATCCAACGCCTTGTTAGGCTTCGACCTACTGGCACGTGTCAGCCAGTCCATTTGTTTTTAGTCCATTTGGTGGGCTGGGTGAAACAATGATGTAGCATCTATGCAGCCCGTTTATATATATGGTAGAATTTAAAGCCCATTTGCATTTTTCTCGAAATCCGTAGACTTGCTGGGCTGGGTGAAAATATCATGTTGGGCTGGACGGAGAAATGTTATAAAAACATAAACACATGATTGCACGTCTATTACTGCATTGGTCAGTAAAATCTTTGCAAGCTTATGTACGCAATCACTAGGAGTTAACTTGCCAAGTTATATGTAAACAATTATTATTATTATTTTATAAGAACTTTCATCTTACGAAATAAAATATCATTTTAATTTGATGAGTTAATAGGATGTGGGGTATTATTATTTTATAGGATGGACGTGGGACAGTTGAGTTGGTTCCAGGGAAAAGTACTAGGAGAAAACTCAGTTTACATCAAAAAATAAAGTGGAAGAAAATTCAGATATAGGATTAATGAAAACGAAAAATAAAGGAAGTGGTAAGGTCTCTAAAATGGTTGGACGAATGACAGGTTTAACGGAACCTTATGTTGTTTCTATTATATATATATATATATATATGTGTGTGTGTGTGTGTGTGTGTAATAAAATAAGATATAAATATAGGTTCAGTTTTGCATTCTTATAGAAAAATAGAACTGAGTTGTGCGTCGTCTTGAAAAAAACAAACATAACTTGGGCTACTGATGTTATAGACAAGCTAGGTTGGTGGCCCAAAGGCGGCTTGATACCTGCTGGATCCAAAAAATGTTGAAACATGTCATGGGCTGCCCATGTTAAACAACAAAACCTAGGCCATGGACCTGGTGGGCCCAGGACTGTCAGCCTCTCAACGAACAGTTGTCTCCCGATTCCTCTTGTTTTGCTGACCATGTTGGGAATGATAGACGGCGGCGCCGTGGCAAGAGCACCAAGGCGGAGGACGACGTAGAGACCTCGGACCGAACGAACCAGAACAGGGGAAGACGCAGGCGGAGGGGAGTACGAGGGTTGACTTGTTCGGGTGCAGGGTGGGCCGGTGGAGCTGCCGCCGCCGGACAATGTGTGGGAGTTGAGGGATGGCCAGCTGCTGTATAGGAAGAGGACGAAAGATTGAACAAAATAAAGAACTACAAATGGATAGGTGGTTGGTCCCATATGTCTGTGTACGAGACCTGCTGGGTCCACCTAAGAAGGGGAATATGTTGGCAGGAAGGAGATTCAAAGCAAGACAGTTGTGTGAACTAGTTTTTTTTAAAATGGACAAGTGAACTAGTTACATACATAAGCAAATAGCCACTAAAAAAGCAAACAGGTTAATGCGTTCTTAAAAGAAATATTTCAGACAAAACAGATAATTATGACACATAGGCTAATGCATGAAACACTCAGATGATAAAGGTGTTTATAAACAGATAAAGTACAACATCTAGACCTTCCTGGCACGCTTGATCAGGACACTGCGGCTGTCTGTGTACTCGTCAATTATGGGAAGCAGACACGCCCTCATGTCTAAGATCCGCATGTACATGTCGTAGCATGCGTATGCGTCCTTGGCCGCGTAGGTTATGTAGGCTAGATTTAGAGGTACCTCCAACGTGTTCAAGTCCTTGGTATCGTTGTCTTCTTTCATGTTGGCGTATCAGGGGTTGATGATGGTCTCGGCGAGGTCAACCACGAAGTCCTTCTCCTGCCCATTGCCGATGATCTTGTATTGCTTCTGGATGTCGACAAGCTTGTTGCACCAGATGGCCGAATCGTCGCGTTCTTCCTTCTCTCCACTGTAACGAAGGTGCAGTCGGCGCTGCCGATGAAACAGGCGAATGCTCCAAAACCTATGATGGCCCTACAGCAGTGGTAGACGAGAACCTCGTCCCGCACACATACCTGGGCGACGGCGATCTGCTGGTCCCTGTCAGGAGATGAATGGATGGGCACAAGGTCTAAGTCCTGCGACCTTGTGCTTTCTCGTCCTGTAGGTACTACTTGAACTCGGTGAGGCAGAGCTTCACCGAGTCTGGACCGTTGGTGTACATCACATTCAACTTGGTGCAGCCATAGGACTGAATGGCGAACTCAAAGGGGAACTCCTTGCTGAAGTCCATATCCAACAGGCTCACCCCTCGGATCACCATTGGAGTCTCTTCAAGTGAACGAGTGGGTAGGCGGCGGTAGCAATTCGTTTTTCAGCTCTTGGGGAACTGGATTCAACAGTAAACTGAGTGTGTAAAGGCGACAACAGTTACTACCCATCCCTCGCCTGCTGCACGCCCGGCAAAAGATGCACCCTCGGCGCATTCAAATGCCTCCATTAAGAAACCTACTCCGGCCACACGTCGGTTCACGAACGGGTCTGTATTGGCACTTTCACACAGATAATACTACCAAGTTTGAACTGTTTGTTATGGTTGTTGTCCTCTACATCATCATGCCGTTTTCCCAGCTCGCAAGATTCAGAACCAACAAACAAGATCCAAATAATAAGTACAACAAAGATGCCTACACATCGCATTGATTCCCAGCTTGCAAAATTCATAACCAACAAATAAGATTCAAATCATAAGTACAACAAATATGCCTACACATCTCATTGATTCCCAGCTTGCAAGATTCAAAACCAACCCATTAGAGCCTTTTGATAAAGTGAACATCAGGATTAAATCCATCTTGGCTAGCCGTGTCATACAACCTAAGAACTTGGCGAATGCTCTTGACCGTCACAACATCTGTAGTTGAGTATTACTATTTGCACAGCACAAATAAGAAGAGCCTAATTACTATAATTGTGGCATTCCTTGAACTCAACCTGCAGCTCCACTCAGATGAGTCCTGCCTGGACTTCCATGATTCAATTCATGTGCCTTTTTCTATAGTTCACCTAAAATGAAGCAAAGATTGCATCATTCAGCTAGCAACAAGTACTTGCTCTCGTGAGCTGGCAGGTTCTTTAGTAGTTGCACTAAAATTAAGGAACATTAAGGTTGGCTATCCTGCTCATGTAAGGTGCAACTATAATTTGCTAATCCTTTTGTGCAGTTCCACTAAAATAAAGTGTCATTGTGGTGACAGTGACGGCTCATCTTGGAAAGGCTAATAAAATGTTGCACGAGATTACCAGCAGAATTTGACGGAGATTTTGGAAACTCCAATCACCATTTTGCGCAGTTCCAACAAAATTGAGAGATGTTGCCCATGTGACATTTTAGTTGAACTGCACAAGACACTCATTCCGAAAAAAGAGTGTTTTGTGCAGTTCACCAAAAGGTCACAATAGCAACAAGGTGAAATGGATATCCCTATCTGCACAAAAAGATAGAAAATAAACAGTTGTTGGTCAATAAGAATATACGAAACATACACAAAATGAAAAGAAGCATCTTAATTATGTTCATGGCAATCATGCAAGGACAGTAGAAATTTTAAAACGTTAGCAATGTTTCATGTCACTGGAAGCATTGCGATCAACAATGACATTCGTCAAATATGGGATTACTTTAATGGTGGCATTGCTTGTTTACCAGATACAGTAAATCAACAGCAACTAAAGAGTTGGTTTAAGGGCATGGGACCATGGGGACACCAGGACACTCAGCAGCGTAAAGGAGCAACTTACTTATCATACTGGGGAAAACAGCAGGAGTAGCATTTGTAACACAGTTTAATTGCATCATATCACTAGAGGCATTAGATTAACAATAAGACTGGTTAGACATGCCCCTAAGGTAACAGTGTGATCGCTTCATTTTACATGCGCCCTTACATCAACAACAGCAAAAGGTTGGTATAAGGACATGCGATAGTGCATGCATCAACACAATGTACCTACAAGGAGGCATAAAGTGGTGATGCCGAGTTTGTTCATGCTCTATAAGGGCAGTAAATCTAATCCTAGAGACCTTTTACTATGCGAGGGTAGCAAATCTAATCCTGGAGACCTTTTACTATGTGAGGGCAGCAAATCTAATCCTGGCGACCTTTTACTATGTGAGGGCAACAAATCTAATCATGGATACCTTTTACAATGTGAGGGCAGCAATTCTAATCCTGGAGACCTTTTACTATGTGAGGGCATCAAATCTAATCCTAGAGACCTTTTACTATGTGAGGGCAGCAACTCTAATCCTGGAGACCTTTTACTATGTGAGGGCAACAAATCTAATCCTGGACATACTCTGTTGACTTGTCCACCAGCCGCCACTTTCTATCCTTTTTTCAACCAATAATAGATCTGTTCCTTATCAAGTTTGTACTGCGTTTTCCCATTATTTCCCTTTTCAACAAAGAGACCGGTTGGGTATCCTTTCTCTACTACTTTCACCATATTATTTCCTCTTTGAATCAAGTCCTATATTCATGCTACAACTTCCCCCCCTTTCTTCGTTGTTTGATCCAAGTCCTAGATTCGAATGCATGAAGTAGCTTTACCTCTAATAATACATAAAATTTAGGTGGCTTTGGAAGAGCTGATGGGAGTAGAAAAGATGCACATGCAGACACGTGGGGAGCTGGGGCAGTAGAGCAAGGCTGCTTTCGAAGAACTTATACCTGAGGGTCGTCGGGTTGTCGGCGGCGGCAGGTTAAATCTGCACACAATACGGCAGGGAGGAAGAAGGGTCGGAGGACCTCCTAAGCCGGCGCTGTGTCGAAGAGAACGACACAGGCAGAGGATCGGGTCCCTCCAGTAGCTGTGGGTTTCCTCCCTCGCCGACGATGACCGCATGAACGATGCACCTAGTCCTCTACACACACCAGCCAAAGCGATCCAGACGAATCTGTGACCAGCGGTGAGCAGAGAGAAAAGGCCGCTACCGCTGTCTTATTTAGATCTGGAGAGGATGAGAGAATAAAGAGAGCAACCCTAGTAAAGCAAGCGCTCAGGCCCCAGCGTACATATATAGTGGAGTTATTATCTTTTTCTCTCCACAACAAGCGTTTCAATTTGTGTACGTGGCATTAAAGAAAAGAAACTCTCTATTTAAGGTGAGTAACTGTATGACTCCTACTTACTACTACTACTTCCTCCGTCCTGGTTTATAGGTCACCTTTGTAGTTCGTGCCAAATTTTGACCAAATATTTAGCTAACAAAATGTTAATGCATGTCAACAAAAATTATATCATTGGATTCGTATTTCAACATAGTTATCAATGATATAATTTTTGGTAACATGCATCAACGTTTTGTTAGTTCAGTCTATAGTCAAAATTTGACACAATATACAATGGGGACCAATAAACTAGGACGGAGGTAGTAGTAGTAGTAATATTGTTCACTTGTGCTCCCCGGCCCTCCATTGATTGACCAACACCATGGGTGAATAAACATACATTACTAGTATTTATATAGAATGAACAAGCTCGAACTATTTTCACGTAGTTAAAAGTTGAGGGCGGGGCTTTTCCCGGGCAGTACGTGCGGCAGTTTTCGCGTAGGCGGTTTGACAGAGAGGCCAGGAGGGTGAGGGAGCAGCGGATTCAACTTACTTACTTCTGGAAAGGTCTGACTGTCCGATTTGACGGCACGTTACTGTTGGAAAGACTTGTGATATGACTACTCACTATAGTCATGAATTACTGGCGGTACGACCGGGGTGATTCCCACCTTCCGTTCCGCAATCTAATCTGGTGCATGACACGTCGACCCGGATGCTGGCTCTCCCACATGTCAGCGAAGTACGTAGGAGGAGTGCAAACCACGGCAGAGGAGTGCGAACAACGGTAGCCCAGTGAATCAGCAGTAGAAAACAATGTGCTGATATGGCCATAAAAAACAATGTGGTACGGTCCAGACTATAGCATGTACAGTACTACTCCTCTTTGTTTGGATCCCTGAGTTAGAGCTAGTTTTGGGTTGAAATAGCCTCAAATTATCCAAACAGGAGGGGTTAGTTTGAGCTAGTTTGCTCTAACCCAGCTAAAAAAACTAGGGACTAGGGACTTTTTAGTTGGGACTAGAAAAAGTCCTAGGACTTATGAACCAAACAGGGCCTCAAGCACCTATGGAGGCGACTGCTGCTCACGTCTATCGCATGTCAGGGGACGTTCCTGTCGACGACGAGGTGCCTATGGTGCCTATTATGCACCATGACCAAGGTGGAGAGGAAAATGAGAGAACTATGTATTTATTTACGGTGTAGATTCACTCATTTTGCTCCATATGTACTCCGTCTCAGTGTAGTCTAGTCACTTGTTGAAATTTCTAGAAAGGCAAATACTCCTTTCTGGTTTACAGGGCTATACTAGAAAGTAATGGTGGGATCAAATAGCAATTTTGTCTCATGCAACAGCCTGGCTATATGCGTGCTCCAAGGTTGGAAACTGCCACGTTCGGGTTGCGCTTGGCTCTTCGCCTCTTCGAGAAGACGAACAATGATGTCACTACTACTACTTCTACAGTATCGAATCCACTGCTGCATGTTCTTCCACCGCGAGCGGGAGGGATAGCTTGTTGTAGTACTACTATAAGCAAAAGCAATTCCTTGTCTACGAGCCATCGCGCGCATGATCGAGGGAGAAGGTGAGTAGTAAAATCAAGCTTCTCCTCGTTGTATGAGTTGACATACCCGCAATGTACAATACTCCATTTGCTGCAACCTCTAACATACCCCACCACAAATTAATATATATATTCCAGTCTTGACCAGATGAGCATGCAAACTACAATCACCAGGATGATAGGTAGGGCCAGAAGATTATTTTAATAAAAATGCATGGAGCTGACCCCAGTCTAGACTACTCTACACATGAAACTGCCACACGAGCGTCCGGGCTGCGCTTGGCTCTTCGCCTCGTCCGGGCTGCGCTGACCCCAGTCTAGACTACTCCACACATGAAACTGTAGTGGAGGAGTACTACAGTATGCTTTTGGCCATCTGACATCGATTGAACTGTTGCATGTCCACCGCATGCGGGAGGGAGAGCGTGTAGTGAACAAAAGCTTCTCCTAGTCCTGCTAGCCACCACGCAAATGGGCGAGGGAGGGACGCAGCTTCATTGACTTACTACTCCCGCCTTTGCGTCCATGACAGGTGGACCCAACAGGAGGGTGGCCCACCTGTCATGCAGCCAAAGGCAGGTGCGGTTAAGGCGAGAGGGCGTTGTAGTAATCAAACTTCTCGGTCTTGTACGAGTTGACGCGACATAACAAAGCACAGCACTCGATATATTTCAATAATTTGCGTTTACCGATGCGTTAATTACAACGCATGCATGCATGCCGTGACTCTCCTTTTGATACTTGCACGTGTTGATTTAATGCACCTTGAAGTAGTATGAATATGTGACGGTAAAGCTTTGTAATGCCCCGGCCCTAATAAAGAGAGAGATGGTTGTGCACGAGGAGGGCGGAATTCCGAGGAGGGCGAGATCATGCAGACGGAACAGGACCCGACGATGGAGCTCTCTATGGTCTCGATGGACCTCACCTTGCTCCACTGCCCCTTGTGCCTCCGCCCCATGAAGCCTCCAGTGTATGAGGTTCCAATACACCTCCTTCGTTCGGCTGATCGAGCAAGGTGCAGGTTTCTTAATTGATGTGATGTTCGATTGATTTGTGCAGTGCAAGGGGGGCACCTGGCCTCGTAGACTGCCGCGTCAAGTGCCTCGGGAACCAGCGGCAGTGCTAGAAGTGCGAGCGCGGCGGTGGCTTCGACATGCGGAACACGGCGGTGGACGTCGTCCTCTCCTCGGTGAGGGTGGAGTGCCCGCACGGAGGTTGTGGACTCTATGTCACTTACCACAAGCTTGCCGATCACCAGAGCGTGTATCCGCTCGCGCCTTGCAAATGCCCCGTGCCCGTCTGCAGCTATGAAGGCCCGCCGTCGGCGCTCTCCCACCACATCAGCACCGTGCATCCCATGCCTGTGCACAGGATCCAGTATGGCAAGGTGCTCCAGCTGCCAGTGCCACTGTCGGAGCCACGGCTCTTGCTGTTCACAGAGGAGGATGACTGCACGTTTTTCTTGGTCAGTGTTGTGCTTGACATCAGCGCGCCTATCGCCGTGTCAGTCGTCTGCGTCAGAGCGGGGTCGTCCCCACTTCTGCACTATGTAGCCAAGTTGTGGGCGAACGGCCCGCCGGGGGAGCCGAAAGGCAGGACCGATGCCGCCAAGGTGGAAATGGAGGTGACAAGCAGCAAGGATCCCGGAGACGTCGTCGTGCACGAGTTGACCTTCTTCACAATTCCAACCAAGCTGCTGGCCGGGGCTAAGCTGGTGTCCCTCCACATTCAGATTGACAAGTTCACGTCCTAAATGATTCTATAGTGCCTTCTGTTTATCTTAGTAATATGCTAATATAGGGGTTAGCTCGGTCTACTTTAGCTTAAGAGATGGTGGGCTTTGGTGGCGATGCAGCAATTACTTCGACATCAGATCAACACTTAAAGTAATTTCCAACAGTTGAATAGATATTTTGTGTTTGTTGGATATAAAGATCCTTTGGGTAAGAAGTATAACTGCTTATAAGAAGTAAGTATAACAGCTTATATGCTTGTTTGTTCAGGAAGTGTTGCATACTTGTGCGAGTTGACGCGACACATCAAAGTAGTACTACTAGTAGTACTCCCTCCGATCCTAATTTCTCTGCGCATGAGGCTGGTCCTAGTGGGAGTAACATAGTAGTAACATAGATTCCACATAAGCAAAAATGATGAGGTGGCAAGTAATTAATGAGGAGAGAGGCAAATAGAGAGTGGGGAGTAACTTAGACTAGTGTTATGCATATGACACTAGTCTAAGTTATTACCTTCATAATGCAAAGTAACATAATAGTAGTATCATAGATGGCTTCATTTATCTTGTCTTGGAAAGCGCTATGTTACAGTAACATATTATGTTACCACCTCTTATTAATTACTTGCCACACAAGCAGAATTTTCTCTAAGTGTGCTATGTTACTACTCCCTCCGTCTAGGTCATCTTAGGTTGTGCACCGCGACCAAGGCAGAGGGAAAAACGAGAGAACATAATGTCTTATTGCTAACTAATAGCATTGCATGCAATGAACGAACCACTGCATGTCATGTTTGTTAGTCTGGTCCGGCCACGCCGCGAAAGCAGCAGAGATGTCCCGCCGCACCGTTGATGTAGCACACTGGTCCGGCCACGCCGCGGAAGCAGCAGAGATGTCCCGTCGTGCCGCCGAAGCAGCACGAAGGTCCCGCCACGCCGCGGCGACCTAGGAAAATTTCTCGCGGGCAAGCGAGAACTCTTACAAGCGCATGCATGCGACGGTCAATAGCCAGATGGATCAGATCTCTGGCTGGGCGAGGTTGCAGGACGAGGCTACCGGTGTCATCTGGCAACTAGGGGAGGTGATGAGGACATGACTACCTTGGATACGACCAAAAATATTGCATACATGCATATTTCTCAGGTGATTTCTAATGCAAACTATTCAATAATCTATTTATGTTATCCAGAACAAAAATACTTCACACACTTTTGTGTTTTGTCTAATTGCAGGTGTATGGGACATTTGTACAATCCACATATGAAGATAAGGGAAAAGGAGAAGTTTAGGTTGTGTTCAAAAAGTCCTCTCACGTCACTTTTGGGGCAAGAGAAGATAGAGTCCAAGTCTCTCACGTTCTGGATTCAGATTCGGACTGCATAGACATACCTGACTCAAAATGCCAACAACTTTTTCATACGGACTCCGAATTGGGTGATTCTTTTTTTGTTGGAAACTAGATTTCGTGCTCTTTACAACCCAATTGGATTCACCTTCAAATTCGTCCGGAGCGTTGAGTTACGGACGAAACAATCTGACGTTGCAGCAGAATCCGAGTCAAACTACAAGCCCAAAGGTGTTGCATCATCTCCACTTGGGCCCATGAGCCTTGTACGACCTAGGGTTAGTTTTAGGCTGCCTTGGGACATCCTCCCACCTCCTTGGCCGCCACCCCTTGCTCCTATATAAGTAGATTCATCAAGTAGATTTTTCCTTGGGTTTTGTTTAGATTAAAAGTTAGCCATTGCAACTTCGTGTACTTGGTTTGTGTCCAACGACCAGACCAAGACCGCTTACGAATCCCCACCATTATCAATACCTCATATATATTTGCAATATTCAGATTGCTTTATTATATTCTTGCTCGTTCTTCGATTGCTTGCAGGAATAGACCTTCGTGGTCAGGCTGACCGTGCTTCCGGCATCGTCAGTAACCTCAGGAGATCTGTTTAGTGATTGCTAAGGCACAACGTCGTGCACGTTTGTAGTCGGATCGTCAAAGTCATCTCCACCAAATCGATAGTTATCATCTCATCGAAAGATCGGGAAACCCTCGCCTCTATCAAGTGGTATCAGTTTTCAGGTTGCTCGGTGAGAATTTCCAGTTTTCCTAGATTAGATTTATTTTCTTACCTATTGTCCAAGAAAAAGCCACAAAAAAGAGTTAGATCTATTCATCCTTGGTCCAAGCCAGTCTGAGCCTTTGCAATTTTCTTTTCATTGCTTGCATAGTTGAATTATCGGTTGCATCGTCGTGTCGAGTTGCTGGTCTTAGTGTCTAGTTCGTTTAGAGTTTCGAGTTCTGTTCACATTAGTCACGCCACCGCTGCATCATTATCTCTTCCGCTGTCCACCACCCATCCATCAATTTCCACCACGTGCATATGACCAAAAATATTGCATACATGCATATTTTTCAGGTGATTTCTAATGCAAAATATTCAATAATCTATTTATGTTATCCAGAACAAAAATACTTCACACACTTTTGTGTTTTGTCTAATTGCCGGTGTATGGGACATTTGTACAATCCATATATGAAGATAAGAGAAAAGGAGAAGTTTAGGTTGTGTTCAAAAAGTCCTCTCACGTCACTTTTGGGGCAAGAGAAGATAGAGTCCAAGTCTCTCACGTTCTGGATTCAGATTCGGACTACACAGACATACCTGACTCAAAACGCCAACAACTTTTTCATACGGACTCCGAATTGGGTGATTCTTTTTTTGTTGGAAACTAGATTTCGTGCTCTTTCCAACCCAATTGGATTCACCTTCAAATTCGTCCGGAGCGCTGAGTTACGGACGAAACAATCTGACGTTGCAGCAGAATCCGAGTCAAACTACAACCCAAAGGTGTTGCATCATCTCCACTTGGGCCCATGAGCCTTGTACGACCTAGGGTTAGTTTTAGGCTGCCTTGGGACATCCTCCCACCTCCTTGGTCGCCACCCCTTGCTCCTATATAAGTAGATCCATCTAGTAGCTTTTTCCTTGGGTTTTGTTTAGATTAAAAGTTAGCCATTGCAACTTCGTGTACTTGGTTTGTGTCCAACGACCAGACCAAGACCGCTTACGAATCCCCACCATTATCAATACCTCATATATATTTGCAATATTCAGATTGCTTTATCATATTCTTGCTCGTTCTTCGATTTCTTGCAGGAATAGACCTTCGTGGTCAGGCTGATCGTGCTTCCAGCATTGTCAGTAACCTCAGGAGATTGGTTTAGCGGTTGCTAAGGCGCAACGTCGTGCACGTTTGTAGTCGGATCGTCAAAGTCGTCTCCACCAAATCGATAGTTATCATCTCATCGAAAGATCGGGACACCCTCGCCTCTATCAGGAGGGCAATGCAAAGATCCGGGGCGAGCTCGACCTGCTGAGGGTGAAGATCACAGGAAGGGCGAAGCAGGAGGAGGAAACCACTGCCTTGTTGCAGAGGACGGGTGTCATCGTCCAGAAACTTATGGACGAAAATGCCATGCTCCACATCGAGCGCAACAGGCTGGTGGAGGAATCAATGGATGGTGCCAAGTAGCATATTAAGGACATGAAACTGATGAAAGAGATCATCCCCCGCCACAAGAACTAGTCTCCGCGACCTGCAGCGCATAAAGAAAGTAGAGATCAGCGAGCCAGATCGTTTATGCGTCTTCCTTCTTCTTTTGCCCTTTTGTATTTCGGGCATAGCCGCATGTGGTTTTTTTAATTATCTTCCTAATTATGTAAGACAATTATTATCCACACTCGTCGTCCTTATATATATATTCATCAGTCTTGCTATAAGTCGCAGTAGATGCTATATAGGTCCATCGGATCTTACATCAAGATCTGTGGAAAAGTTTCTTTTTAGATTTTCTTTTTTCTCTCTTAAATCTCAGTCGAGTGAGACATTGCCACGCCATTAAACAGAGGCTCGGGCGCCATTAATGGAGACCTTGGGAGAGAGGTGGACGGCAGATGGAGGTCAAAGGGCTCTCCTCTCAATAAGCACGCGCAGGGGTCTGATCACACGCCTCCCGTACTCAAATAGCTACCCTGCACGGCGCCTCCTAGCTAATAAAAAAAGGGACGCGTGGCGGCTTGTAAATGGTAAATAGAACGCCCACGGTTTCAATAATACTTGTGTTTTCCGATTCTAATGTGACAACACTTGTTCCGAAATGACTGTTGATTCTTAATGTGTGCGCCTTCGCAAATCAGACAGCAAAATTACCACAGCATGTTGGTGCCATGTCATGACACCAAGCCAAGGTTCATGATTTTCATGCGTGTTTCGGATTTATAGGAATTAAAAAACCAAGTTTCTCAATGTTTCTAGCCGAGCAACGACACCCAGATGTTTGAATTTCATTCCCATTTCTCGCATGGGACCTAGAAATTTACCTGAGGTCACACATGTGATTTTTCAACCAGCTTTGGTGCACTGGAGCATGTGCTTGTATTTCAAATTTGAATTATGCACACAAAGGTGATATGTTCCCTCTCAGAACCACGAGCCTTCTTGAGAGAAGCTCCAGTTTGCAAGAAAATTATACCAAAACTTGTTTCTATTCTATCATTTTTTTACCACAACATGGTAGTACCATGACATGACACCATGCCAAGTTTCATGATTTTCAGACGTGTTTTGGATTTACAAGAATTTTCAAAACCAAGCTTCTCAACGTTCTCGGCCGAGCCACGATCCCCAGATGTTTGAATTTCATTCCCATTTCTTGCATCGGACCTAGAAATTCGCCTGAGGACACACATGTCTTTTTTCAACTAACTTTGGTGCACGGGAGCATGTGCTTGTAGTTCAAATTTCAATTATGCACATTAAATGACCAGAAACTCAATTAATGTATAAAAAAGGCCAAACGAATCCGGAATAATTCCAATATTTAACAGGGCACTCATGTAGTTCTATGTTGCCTCTGTAATGAAACTCAAGGGGAGCAGCGTATATTGTTTCGCACTCAAAGGTGACACGTTCCCTCTCAGAACCACGAGCCTTCTTGAGAGAAGCTCCGGTTTGCAAGAAGCTTATACCAAAATTTGTTCCTATTCGGCCATTTTTTACCAGGGCATGGTAGTACCATGACATGACACCATGCCAAGTTTCATGATTTTCAGACGTGTTTTGGATTTAAAAGAATTTTAAAACCAAGTTTCTCAATGTTCTCGTCCGAGGCACGATGCCCAGATGTTTGAATTTCATTCCCATTTTCTTGCATGGGACCTAGAAATTCACTCGAGGACACACATGTGATTTTTCAACCAACTTTGGTGCACGGGAGCATGTGTTGGTAGTTCAAATTTGAATTATGCACATTAAATGACCAGAAACTCAATTAATGTATAAAAAGGCCAAACGAACCCAGAATAATTCCAAAATTTAACTGGGCACTCATGTAGTTCTATGTTTCCTCTATAAAGAAACTCAAGGAGGGGGGCGGGCAGTGTATATCATTTCACACTTAAAGGTGACATGTTCCCTCTCAGAACCACGAGCCTTCTTGAGAGAAGCTCCGATTTGCAAGAAGCTTATACCAAATCTTATTCCAAATCGGCCCAATTTTTTACCACAGCATCTTAGTGCCATGACATGACACCGTGCCAAGTTTCATGATTTCTAGGCGAGTTTGGGATTTACATCAATTTAAAAACCAAGTTTCTTGATGTTCTCGGACGAGTCACGACTCCCAGATGTTTGAATTTCATTCCCATTTCTTGCATGAGACCTAGAAATTCACCCAAGGACACACATGTGATTTTTCAACCAACTTTGGTGCACCGGAACATGTGCTTGCAGTTCAAATTTGGATTATGCACATTAAATGTCCAAAAACTCAATTAATGTATAAAAAAGGCCAAACGAACCCGGAATAATTCCAAAATTTAACAGGGCACTCATATAGTTCTATGTTGCCTCTGTAAAGAAAATCTGGGGGGAGGCAGCGTATATTGTTTCACACACAAAGGTGACACGTTCCCTCTCGAAACCACGAGGCTTGTTGAGAGAATCTCCAGTTTTGCAAGAAGCTTATACCAAAACTTGTCCCAATTCAGCCAAGAATTATATACATCTGAAAACAGGGTTTAGATTATCCCGAACATCTCGCCACCTAGACCAATGTACTCTGATTTGAATTCAATATAAAATGAATACAAATATTTGAATTAGAGATCGTATGTTACATGTAGTTTATAGTGAAATATGATTACTGTTATATGCATGTTTTTTGTTATCAAGATAATATTTAAACGATTGTATAACTTCACAACAATCGTATTCAAATAAGGAAAATTGATTCAAATTTAGTCCATATGGTAGACGACAATATATATGTTCATAGGGTGGAGTAAAATGTTCATATATGATGGAATATCAAAATGTAGGACTACATCTGTTATAATCCGCAAGGTCACCTGACGATATATTCGAATTCAACATAACGTGGATTCAAAAATTGAAATTCGAGATCCTGGCATTTGTAATCATATAAAGAGGGACATGGCTCTTTCTTTTGGTGGGAATTGATTTGTTTTTTGTTGTTGTTGAGGGAAGTGCGAATCGATTTGGTACTGTACAAGGTAATCTTGTTCTCCTGATTTTTTTAACATTTTTCTTGTAGTTTTTTCAATGACATTTATAGCAATATAGTAAAAGGGAACATGACTCTCTTGTGTCTTGTATGAATTGTTTTTTTTGTACACGTTAAGTTTGTTCTGCCGAACAAGGAATCTGTGCCTTGTTATCCCAAAATTTTAAGCTCGAGTATCTTTTGTCTCATCTGCTTTGAAACTCCCACCTCTTCAACCTGCGTCGCGCCTTATTATTCTGAAATTTCGACATGCCCAAAAACTCCCTCCTCATCCGAAATCGGTCCTGCAACCCAGACACGCGTAATCCCCCTTCTACCCCTCAGCCGAAAATGCCGGCTCGACGTCACGGTGTCAAAACCGGTGGGGGTATGCTGGTAACTTACCCTACATTTCGGACAAGCGCGTCCCTAAGCCATGGCTCCCCCTACCTTCCCCTTCATCCCCCCATTCGTACACCAAGGCCGCCAAAACCCACGAAACCCCACGCTCCTCGGTCGGCCTGCCGACCGCCGCCCAGCCAGAGACTCTTCCCCTACAACGTCGTCCACCTCAACAGCTTGTCGTCCCTCATCCACCGCACCGGATGAGGATCCGTCGTCAATCTCGTCGTCTCGCCGGATCAGCCGCCCCGTCCTCCACCTCCAATGATGAGGACATCAATACCATTGTTACACCCACAGCCCCTACTGTTACATATACTGGACCAATTACTAGAGCTCGCGCACGCCAATTAAATTACCAGGTACTTTCGTTTCTTGGTAATGATTCTAATGTTCATGAGATTATGATGCTGCCTAAATTGGATACATTTGTTTTGCTTACAAATGAAGGGCCTAGCTTGGAGAAGGATGAACATTGGAGCAAGAACACGCATGGAGTTGATGGCATGCGCAAGGGGATCAAGAACGGAGTTACAAGTGATGATTTCAGGACTTTGAAGCCGCCATAAGGAGTGCATGAAGCCTTGGACGAAATATACAAGATGCCACTTCATAATATTCGTCCATAGGCTATTCTAGGTGCCGCGTCACCTTATTAATGGGCCAGGCCCATGTAATTTCGAAATACTTAAGTATAGGCTATTTTTAGAGTCCGTATGTGTGGGGAAACAAGAGTTAGGGTTGGTTTCGGACCCCACCGTCAAGGGCCACGAAATTCCCCCCTCTTCCTCCATATATACAGCCCTTAGGGAGTCGTTTAGACTTTGGGTTTTGTTTAGATTAAAAGTTCGCCATAGCTGCAACTTCGCGTACTTCGTTTGTGTCCAACGACCAGACCAAGACGTCACAGAACCCCACCTTGATCAATAAAGCTTTCATCTTATATTCGCAATATCCCGATTGCAATCTCAGTTTCTTGCTTGTTCTTCGTTTGCTCGCAGGAAACAGACCCTCGTGGTCAGGTTGATCGTGCTCCGGCGTGGTCAATAACCTTCGGAAGTTGGTTTAGCGATTGCTAAGGCGCGACGTCTCGCACGTTCGTAGTCGGATCGTCAAGGTCGACTCCTACAGAAAACGATAGCCACCATCTCATCGAAACATCGGGACACCTTAGCCTCTATCAAGTGGTATCAGATTTCCAGGTTGCGCGGTGAGATTTTACAGTTTTTCATAGATTAGATCGAGTGTGTTCTTCATACCTACAGTCCACGAAAAACCCACACAAAAAAAATTAGGGTTAGTTCATCATATCCGAACCAATCTGAGCCTTTGCATAATCTTTTTAGGGTTTTTGCTTTGTTGAATTTGCGGTTGCATCGTCGTGTCAAGTTGCTGGTCTTACAGTCTAGTCTTTTAGAGTTTCGAGTTCTGGTCATAAGTTGTCACGCCGTGATAGAGGCGAGGGTGTCTCGATCTTTCGATGAGATGATAACTATCGATTTGGTGGAGACGACTTTGACGATCCGACTACAAACGTGCATGACGTTGCACCTTAGCAACCGCTAAACCAATCTCCTGAGGTTACTGACAATGCTGGAAGAACGGTCAGCCTGACCACGAAGGTCTATTCCTGCAAGCAATCGAAGAACGAGCAAGAATATGATAAAGCAATCTGAATATCGCAAATATATATGAAGTATTGATAATGGTGGGGATCCGGAAGCGGTCTTGGTCTGGTCGTTGGACACAAACGAAGTACACGAAGTTGCAATGGCTAACTTTAAACTAAACAAATCCCAAGGAAAAAACTACTAGATGGATCTACTTATATAGGAGCAAGGGGTGGCGGCCAAGGAGGTGGGAGGACGTCCCAAGGCAGCCTAAAACTAACCCTAGGTCGTACAAGGCTCATGGGCCCAAGTGGAGGTGATGCAACACCTTTGGGCTTGTAGTTTGACTCGGATTCTGCTGCAACGTCAGATTGTTTCGTCCGTAACTCAACGCTCCGGATGAATTTGAAGGTGAATCCAATTGGGTTGGAAAGAGCACGAAATCTAGTTTCCAACAAAAAAAATCACCCAATTCGGAGTCCGTATGAAAAAGGTGTTGGCGTTTTGAGTCAGGTATGTCTGTGCAGTCCGAATCTGAATCCAGAACGTGAGAGACTTGGACTCTATCTTCTCTTGGCCCAAAAGTGACGTGAGAGAACTTTTTGAACACAACCTAAACTTCTCCTTTTCCCTTGTCTTCATATGTGGATTGTACAAATGTCCCATACACCTGCAATTAGACAAAACACAAAAGTGTGTGAAGTATTTTTGTTCTGGATAACATAAATAGATTATTGAATAGTTTGCATTAGAAATCACCTGACAAATATGCATGTATGCAATATTTTTGGTCGTATCCAAGGTAGTCATGTCCTCATCATCCTCCCCTTTTTGAAAATAAAGCCGTCCTCGGCATTGCTTAATCTGAAATGTGGCTAACAAAAGAGACAAGGTGTACATGTTGTATATGTATATGTCATCGATTTTAACTTCCCTTGATTTTTGCACATATGTCACATGTATACATGAGTAACTTTCATTGTTCATAAAATCTAAAGCCAAAAAATTATCACAGGAAGTAGAAGGCATGAAAATATTGGAACTCAGTTTGCACATATAAGTGAAGCTCTTATTCTCTTCAAAAGATTGGCAATGTTCATCATTAAACCATCCTAACTTCGATGAATAAACCTTACTTGCATCAAATTTACATGCTACAACATGCTTAAATAAGCAAACATGCAATAAGTCATTGGATACAGAATCATCATCAAGATTAGAGGTCATATCAAAATGATTAAACATTGGTTCTTTTGCATCAACAGTTAATTCAATGGGTGCACTCAAAATTGTTGATATTTCAGTTGTTTGATCACATGATGCATTCATGACAGTAACAAGAGTCTCTAAAATAGGTGGTGTGCTCAAATCAACAGGTAACTCAACACATGATGCATTCAAGTTAACTAGGCATGCTTCATTCTCATGTGAAGTTATATCATCAATACCTTTACTGTTACCTCGCAAAGATGTAGCTGATGTAGGTACGGACGTTGACAATGTACCATACTCTTGAGATGATATTGCGCTCACAATCCGAGGTGGGGCTGCTCTAGTAGGTGCAATAGTGGAGTAACCAACCGGCGATGGTGAGCATGAACTGGAATAGTAGTTGTTGTAGTCACCCAATGCATCCTCCTGTATCTGTCTCTCAAAGGTACAAGCACGGACATACATACCAGTAATGCAACGAGGAATATACCGAAATCTTGCCTGAATATCATGGTTCAAACCACCAAAAAATCTATTCATTGTATCATCCTCAGATTCTTTTATGTCACAATGATGCATATAAGATTTGAACTCTTGGTAGTAAGCATGAACATTGTTACTGCCTTGTTTTAATTGCTCCAATTTGCAACGCAATTCACGACGATAGTAAGGAGGAAAAAATTGTTGTCTCATTACAGCTTTCAAAACTTTCCAAGTTGTGGGTTGGTTATCAATGTTTTTCTTACAATGTACACTCCACCAAACAGAAGCAAAACCAGTAAATGCTCTAATGGTAGCTCGTACTCTCTCAAGTTCAGAAAAATCATGGTGACTAAAAACTTGTTCTACTTCAAGCTCCCAAGCTAGATAAATAGCAGGATTAAATCTACCCTCAAATGATGGTAAAGAGATAACCTGACCGTATGCTTGTGTGTGTTGTCCCAACTCTCGTGATGGTGAAGGTGTGTCCGTCGTCCAAGAACTTCTATCTCTAGAACCTGTCATGATTAGTAGAAACAAGAACCAAAATTCGAGAATAATGTTCCTATGAACTACTAGGATGTGGTTGTAAAGTGCTCACAGTAAAGCAAATATCAATATCTTACAAGTTCTTACCATGCGGCAGGTGATGACAGGCAACCAGCGGTGTCAAATAACTCCGAAGATTGTGTAAAGCGATTGCCAGGGGAACGTGCGTATACACGGTGTAGAAATATGTGGAGCTGGGTTGGCTATATATGGTAGCAAAAGATTAGCAATAATCAATTCAGAGATGCAATGTTGAATAAACGCTCAACGACGGTACTGTGCTGGTCCTAGGCTAGACCGAACTAGAGACGCGAGCCTAGAACACTAATGAGGTCACGACGTAGCACAACCAGCATCAATGAAGGATACTAAGTAGCTCTGGACAGCAAGATATAAGTGAAGATCACAACGGCAGTAAAGATAATGATGTGAAACAACAGCCAAGCTATTTTACTGAACAGTGCACAAAACAGATTCCAATCCGAATTCAACTACGAGATTGAGTCTAAAAAGATCCGAATTTTGTTTTTTTTCTCTTTTTTTTCCTCACACTTTTTTTCTTTCTCTCCTTTTTTTCTCTGACTTTTTTTTTCTCTTCTTTTTCTCTCGTTTTTTCTCTCTCTTTTTTTCTCCCTCTTTCCAAAACAAACTAGATAAGATGCAGATTGGATCAAGTGAAGATGTGAACGATCTCAACTATTATTATGACAATGAATGGTGGGTAGCACGTGGTGGAAATTGATGGATGGGTGGTGGACAGCGGAAGAGATAATGATGCAGCGGTGGCGTGACTAATGTGAACAGAACTCTAAACTCTAAACGAACTAGACACTAAGACCAGCAACTCGACACGACGATGCAACCGATAATTCAACTATGCAAGCAATGAAAAGAAAATTGCAAAGGCTCAGACTGGCTTGGACCAAGGATGAATAGATCTAACTCTTTTTTGTGGCTTTTTCTTGGACAATAGGTAAGAAAATAAATCTAATCTAGGAAAACTTGAAATTCTCACCGAGCAACCTGAAAACTGATACCACTTGATAGAGGCGAGGGTGTCCCGATCTTTCGATTAGATGATAACTATCGATTTGGTGGAGACGACTTTGACGATCCGACTACAAACGTGCACGACGTTGCGCCTTAGCAACCGCTAAACCAATCTCCTGAGGTTACTGACGATGCTAGAAGCACGGTCAGCCTGACCACGAAGGTCTATTCCTGCAAGAAATCGAAGGACGAGCAAGAATATGATAAAGCAATCTGAATATCGCAAATATATATGAAGTATTGATAATGGTGGGGATCCGGAAGCGGTCTTGGTCTGGTCGTTGGACACAAACGAAGTACACAAAGTTGCAATGGCTAACTCTTAACTAAACAAATCCCAAGGAAAAAGCTACTAGATGGATCTACTTATATAGGAGCAAGGGGTGGCGGCCAAGGAGGTGGGAGGACGTCCCAAGGCAGCCTAAAACTAACCCTAGGTCGTACAAGGATCATGGGCCCAAGTGGAGGTGATGCAACACCTTTGGGCTTGTAGTTTGACTCGGATTCTGCTGCAACGTCAGACTGTTTCGTTCGTAACTCAACGCTCCGGATGAATTTGAAGGTGAATCCAATTGGGTTGGAAAGAGCACGAAATCTAGTTTCCAACAAAAAAAATCACCCAATTCGGAGTCCGTATGAAAAAGGTGTTGGCGTTTTGAGTCAGGTATGTCTGTGCAGTCCGAATCTGAATCCAGAACGTGAGAGACTTGGACTCTATCTTCTCTTGGCCCAAAAGTGACGTGAGAGAACTTTTTGAACACAACCTAAACTTCTCCTTTTCCCTTGTCTTCATATGTGGATTGTACAAATGTCCCATACACCTGCAATTAGACAAAACACAAAAGTGTGTGAAGTATTTTTGTTCTGGATAACATAAATAGATTATTGAATAGTTTGCATTAGAAATCACCTGACAAATATGCATGTATGCAATATTTTTGGTCGTATCCAAGGTAGTCATGTCCTCATCACGCCGCCGCCGCACCATCGTCATCGCCCATCTATCACTTTTGCTTATCCGCCACCGCTCTGAATCCATATCCATATACCACTACCAATCCGTATCCATATACCACCATCAATCTCTATCCATATACCACCACCGCTACCATATACCACCACCGCTGCCATATACCACAACCATATATCCACCACCAATCCGAGTTCTTCTCATATTAGGTTTGTTCTTGAGATCAATCTAAATTCCGATTCATGTTTCCTTGCCTGCGTAGGTCTCAGAAAAAAAAAGAGTCTGGAGACCCCCGGGCAGTTTTTAGGCCAAAATTTTCACGGGCAAATTTTTTTTCCCTATCCTATTTTTAGACTTTTCTGAGTCTTTTGAGCCACGTGCCATCATAGTGATTTTTTGTCGCACTTTTTCGTCGTCGCTCCCCTGATTTCTGAAAAAAAGTGAAAAAAAAAATTTCGTGCCCATCCTATCAGTTTAACGAGGGAAGAGTTTTGAGACACTCGCCATTATAGTGATTTTTCGCAAAAAAAAGAGGAGCGCAAAAAAAAGGAGCGCAAAAAAAAAGAAGCGCAAAAAAAAAGGAGCGCAAAAAAAAGAGAGTTCCAGAGTGTGCTTTTCCCTTATTTACGTGCACCGCCATGATTTTGTTAGTGTTCTAGGCTCGCGTCTCTAGCACGGTCTAGCCTAGGACCAGCACAGTACCGTCGTTGAGCGTTTATTCAACTTTGCATCTCTGAATTGATTATTGCTGACCCTTTTTGCTACCATACTATAAGCCTTCCCAGCTCCACATACATCTACGTCGTGCGTTTGACTCTCCCTGGCAATCGCTCTATCCAAGCTTTTGAGAGTTTTTGACTACAACGGTTGCCGATCACCGCCTGCTGCTGGGTAAGAACTGGTAAGAATTTGAGATTTGCTTGACGGATTTGTGACACCCGCCACCACCACCACTTGTTAGTAGTCTGTAGGATCATATTCTTGTGTGTTTCTATTGCTGCTAACCATGCCAGGATCACAAGCCGACGAGACTGACTGGGAGAACTTGACGAACAAGGAGCTTCATGATACGTTTCAGCAAATGATGAATGGACAGGTACAAGATGTGATAAACAGATTTGAAGAGGCCATGGAGAAGATAGATGGCATGGAGAAGACGTTTGAAACAAAGCTCGATAACAAGTTTGCTGAATTGCTTTCGCGTTTTCCACCACCACCACCGGCTGCTCCTGCCGCACCTCTGCAACAACAGCAACAACACCGACTACCTCCACGTCGGGAAACAGCCCTCCGCCGAGCGAGCCGTGTCCCTCTTCAGTCGGGCCAAACTGCTGGTGCTGCTGTTGATACTTCTGTGGCTCCTACTGCTGATGTGGAGGAGGATGCTTATGTGGGAGATTATGAGGATGAGGTTGATCAAAATCAGAACTACGTGCCACCAACAGCACAGCAACCACCAGGTCGTCCACATGCAAATAATGGCAATGGTAGGGCTCACCCTCAGGTACGAGATCATGACCATCTCCCTAAACTAGAATTGAATATTCCACCATTTGAGGGTAGATATGTTCCTGATATATATCTTACTTGGGAGTTAGAAACTGAACAACGATTTACATGTTTACAATATCCCGAGGAGAGACGTGTTCCTGCTGCTGTTTGTGCTTTCACTAGTTTCGCATGTGTTTGGTGGTCTGAGCATTGTAGATTATATCCTATTCCGGCTACTTGGGCTGCTTTGAAAACTGCTATGCGTACTCGTTAGGTTCCACCATATTATCAACGTGAATTACTTCAAAAATTGCAGCGCTTAAGACAGGGAAAAAATTCTGTAGAAGAATATTATCAGGAATTACAAACTGGCATGATTAGATGTGGTATTGTTGAGGAGAATGGAGCTATGCTTGCACGTTTTATGGGTGGATTAAATAGAGAGATTCAGACGATTCTAGAGTATAAGGAGTATAGTAATATCACTCGTTTATTCCATCTTGCTTGTAAAGCTGAACGTGAAGTGCAGGATCGACAGGCATTGGCGCGGACTAACTTTTCTGCAGGTCGACCTTCATCATGGACACCACGTGCATCATCTACTTCCACACGTTCTGCTAGACCGGCGCCTCCGTCGGCTGCCACCTCCAACCGTGATACAATAAAGCAGGCACAATCACCACTATCTGCCAAGAGCTCACCTTCTGGGCCTGCAAAGAGCTCTTCTTCATCCATGGCATCAACAGGGCAAACACATGATATTATTTGTCGACGTTGCATGGGTGGAGGTCATTATGCGAGAGAATGCCCATCTAAGCGTGTGATGATTGTTACTGAGGATGGTGGGTATGAGTCCGCTAGTGACTATGATGAGGAGACTTTGGCTCTTATTACACGTGACGAACACGGTGGAGACGATTCTGATCATGAGACGCAGTACATGGCTCCTGAAGATGCTGACAGGTATGAATGTTTAGTTGCTCAACGTGTTTTGAGTGTGCAGGTTACACAAGCTGAGCAAAATCAGAGGCATAATTTGTTCCATACAAAGGGAGTTGTGAAGGAACGTTCTGTTCGCGTGATCATAGATGGAGGGAGCTGCAATAACTTGGCTAGCATGGAGATGGTGGAGAAGCTATCTCTCACCACAAGACCACATCCACATCCTTACTACATCCAATGGTTCAACAACAGCGGCAAGGTTAAGGTAACACGTACTGTTCGCGTGCATTTTAGTATCTCTACATATGCTGATTATGTTGATTGTGATGTGGTACCTATGCAAGCATGTTCCTTATTACTTGGTAGACCATGGCAATTTGATAAAAATTCTGTACACCATGGTAGAAACAATCAGTATACTCTTGTTCATAACGATAAAAATATTACTTTGCTTCCTATGACTCCTGATTCCATTTTGAAAGATGATATTAATAGAGCTAATAAAGCAAAACAGGAGACAAATAAGAGTGAAAATCAGCCTCTATCACATCCGCACCACCGCCACGAAGCCGACGGGCGAGACCCCATTCTTCCTTGTATATAGAGCCGAAGCGGTCCTCCCTCACGAGGTCAAGCATCGCTCCGCACGGGTCCTGATGTTTGATGAAACGCAGCAGGACGCCACGCGGGGGATGGACCTTGTACTAGGGGAGGAGCGACGCCGCGAAGCTGCACTGACGGCGGCAAGGTACCAGCAGGCGCTGCAGCGTTACCACTGTCGCAGCATCCGCTCCAGGACGCTTGAGGTAGGTGACCTCGTCCTGAAGCGGGTCCTCTCCAGGGAAGGGTTGCACAAGCTCTCACCCATGTGGGAGGGCCCGTTCAGGGTCGTCCATATCTCCAAGCCTGGCGCCGCGCGCCTGGAGACGCAGGACAGGGTGCCCGTCCAGAACGCCTGGAACATCCAGCACCTCCGGAAGTTTTACCTATGAAGCAAGGCCAAGTGCCTGTGAAGAAAGGCCCGGTGCCTGTGAAGAAGGCCCGGTGCCTGTGAAGAATCGCTGCCCGTGGCACTCTCACATAATAATGAGTGGGGCTGTACACGCCCCAGAGTCTTCGAAGAGCCGCCCTCGGGCCTCGGGGGCTCCCTCCCATGCCTAGTGGCAACACTTAGCTCCACGCTGGTGAGAAGATGTCGAAGACTAGACTAGGTGGCGGACGCGGCTTTTCATTTGCTTTCTGTAGTTGGCTCGCCTTCTCTTAATCGAAGTTTGCTTCTGGGGTCCCTTGCTGATTTGGTTTCATTGCCTTTTGCCGCCTTTTCTGAATCTAGTTCGCTTGAGCTCTCTCTCTCGCATACCTCGCAAAGGGGCTAGGCCAGTGCCTTCATGAGGGTTTGTTATTCCTGCGTTGGTCCTTGTCTCTACCTTCGGTCTGCCTTCTCGCGAGGCACCCTCGTTCGAGCCCGCCACCAGCACATCTCTCCTAATCCGTGCCCCTCGGGTACCGCAATGTGAAGCACTGGGTCAAGGCTCGGGTGAACGATAAGTCTCCTAGCGAGCTTGCTAACAAGTTTTTTTTGCAGTTCCTGAGCAACCACTAAGCCAAGACGGGCACGAGGAGACAAGTGCCTCGTGAAGAAGAGGCTGCTCCGAACGCACCAGGCTAAGATATCTCCGCACGAAATAGCGGCACAGCATAGAAATAACAAGCATAGTGTAATGACTGAGGAATCACAGTTCGATACACGCCCCTCCGGGACCATACTGGTTTCATTTTGATGCAAGAAAGAAAAGAGGAACAAAACAAAAGTGGCGTGGCAAAGGACCACGAGGGCAGACCTCCAGCGACATCCCGAGCTCAGCCGGACCCCTCCTCGCGCTTCACGGAGGTGCGGTGACGAGACGACCCGCTACCACCTTCAAAGCGGGCACGGCGGCTGGTCGTAGCCACCACTGCTAGAGCTTTCACCAAGACAAGAGCCGCCGTAGCTGGACAAGGCACGGCTGGTGGGCTCACCCTCATCGTGGCCATCACCGAGACCGAGCACCTCCTCGCCATCGTTCATCTCGGAGCAGCACCCAACGCGGCGACCATCTTCCCCGAACGCCCTCGCGTAGAGGGTCGCATCACCATCATACCTGAAGTGGAGGGTGCACCGCTTGCCCAGGCCGTGCACGCGGGCGAACGTCTGCCAACCGCGAGCCAGAGCTATGTTGCCGGTCGGATCCACGACCCAGGAGGCCCTGCTGCAGCAACTGCCTGCCTGCAGCCAGAGCCCGCCTGGACCAGGGGCCGACAGCTCGTTGGCGAAGAAGCGCGAAAGCTGGAGCCAGTTGCCGGTCGGATAAACCGACCAGACAACGAACTCCGACAGCACCTCTGCCGAGTGGAAGCGTGGTCGGGGAGGCCGTGCGACCACGGCACGTCTCCCCTCATCGACGGGGCTACCATGACTGGATCGACCCCCGCCACACGTAGCGGCGCCACCCCGAGAGCAGGGGGCCACGGCGTGAGTCGTGGTGTGCTTGCGGGGGCGGCCACATCCCTGTTTAGGCGCGGGTAGTCGGGCCCTTCGCAAGGGGCCTTTCCTTTCTACGCAGTAGAAAACCTCTTTGACGGCGCCATTGGAGTCGGTGGTTGAGCAGAGGAAGAAGAAGCGAGCGCATTGGGAAGAGATGGGCGACGGGGGCTCTGCCCCCCTCCCATTTATACCAGGAGAAGGCCAACCAGCACCCCCATGATCACAGGTAATGATGGCTTTCCTTGCATGTCACAGGGACATGTCAAGTCGGGCAGTTGCCGAGGCAGCGTGGGTAAGCAGAGACGCCCACGTCCAATCAACCGCCACGCGTCAACTGAGGCCGCATGCTTTGGGGGCCCGCGCCGCTCCGCGCTTGACCCTTTGGCTTCACCTTGAAGCCAAGCCCGAGTGCGCCTTGGGCCCGGGGGCTACTGTCGGCATCCTAGGAACGAGGGTCCCCAGACTTGCTTCCCTGCGCCCACGGCGTGGCTGGGCTGGTAGGTCTGTACGGCCCATCTTCATCGACAAGGCATTCAAGAACCTCACGAGGGGCCAAGCCTCGCGAGGCGGATGACGCAAGACCTCCTCAGGAGCAGCCTCGCCAGGCAGGCTCACGAGGGGTGGAGAGATCAAGGCAGGGCAAACCTCACGAGGTCCTCGTGACGTGAGCCATGAGGGTCGAGGCCAGGCGGGCGCCAGCGCGCGCAGTGTCCTTGTTTCCTCTTTGGTGCCAAGGGGGCGAGCGCAGGCATGGAGTACCGAGGCATCAAGTAAAGGTTTCCATATTGGTGCAAGAATACCAAGACCAGAAGGACGGCATGATGGAGGTCACCATGGAGCCCAAAACGGCGTCATCACCAGAGCCTTTGGCAGGCAAAGACCACCTTTTGTCAGGATAACTTCTACTAGTTGTCCCCTTTCGAATTGGCTGTTGTTGGCTCCCTTCCCGCTCAATATTTGGGGAGAGGACCAGGGCCTATATAAGTAGAACTAGCCACCACAGTGAGAGGGCACGAGAGACAACGAAATACAAGAAGAGAGAGGATCTCACCCACACAAGTTCTCCAAGCACAAGAGCACCTCAAAATCAGGAGGCTGTTCTTCCCCTTGTAAATGTTCTTCATCAGCCCAAGAGGCAATCCACCACCACCACACTGGAGTAGGGTATTACACCACAATGGTGGCCCCAACCAATATAAATCTTGTGTCTTTCTGTGTTGTGAGTTCGTTGAGTTCATCTGCGAGATCTTAGAGAGCTAGGGCGTGGATTGATAGGGAGAAAACCTTCGCACGCACCCCAGTGTTCGAACCTCAAGGGTTTGCCGGAACCCGTGATCTGACACATACTCCTTTGCTGTTGCATCACTATATTTACTCATACCAACTACTTTCGAATATGAAGGATCCAATTGAAACTCCAATGGCGCAACAGGTATGTTTTAAACCTATTTCTTTAACTGGATTGCTTTTCTAACTTCTTGCTCTATGTTGATTTCAGTTTTAGTTGTATAAATAGTTATGTTCTCATGTGAGTCTCCTATTATATCACTTTCATATACTAGTGGGAGTTTTTCATTATAGAACTTGGCTTGTATATTCTGATGATGGGCTTCCTCAAAATGCCCTAGGTCTTCATGAGCAAGCAAGTTGGATGCACATCCACTTGGTTTCTTTTGTTGAGCTTTCATATACTTATAGCTCTAGTGCATCCATTGCATGGCAATCCCTACTCACTCACATTGATATCTATTGATGGGCATCTCCATAGTCTGTTGATACGCCTAGTTGATGTGAGACTATCTTCTCCTTTTTGTCTTCTCCACAACCAGCATTCTATTCCACATATACTGCTATATCCATGGCTCACGCTCATGTATTGCGTGAAGATTGAAAAACTTTGAGAACATCAAAAGTATGAAACAATTGCTTGGCTTGTCATCGGGGTTGTGCATGATTTAAATATTTTGTGTGGTGAAGATAGAGCATAGCCAGACTATATGATTATGTAGGGATAACTTTCTTTGGCCATGTTATTTTCAGAAGACATGATTGCTTAGTTAGTATGCTTGAAGTATTATTATTTTATGTCAATATTAAACTTTTATCTTGAATCTTTCGGATCTGAACATTCAGGCCCTGTTTGGTTCAGCTTTTATCGATGGATTCCGCTGCCGCGCAGCAGAATCTGAACCAAATGGCAAACCCAGCAGAATCCGATTCTAGAAATCCGCTGTCAAAATCTGAACCAAAAGCGGAAGCAGCCCAGGATGTGCTTTCCAAAATCTGATTCCGCTGCGACCCAAAAGTTGTATCAGTTGGTTTCCCAAATGACCTACACCTTTTTTACATCAAATTTTCCACAGTTGTTTTTCCACTGCTGCTTTTAAAAATCCACACCCGAAACAAACAGGGCCTCATGCCACAATAAAGAAAAATTACATTGAGAAATATGTTAGACAGCATTCCACATCAAAAACTCTTCTTTTATCATTTACCTACTCGAGGACGAGCAGGAATTTAGCTTGGGGATGCTTGATACGTCTCCAACGTATCTATAATTTTTGATTTCTCCATGCTATTATATTATATATTTTGGATGTTAATGGGCTTTATTTTGCACTTTTATATCATTTTGGGGACTAACCTACTAACCGGAGGCCCAGCCCGAATTGGTGTTTTTTTTGCGTAATTTAGGGTTTCGAAGAAAAGGAATATTAAATGGAGTCCAAACGGAATGAAACCTTCGGGAACATGATTTTCTCAACAAACGTGATCGAGGAGGCTTGGAGTGGGCGTCAAGAAACAACGGAGGAAGCCACGAGGCAGGGGGGCGCGCCTACCCCCCTGGGCGCACCCTCCACCCTCATGGGCCCTCCGTTGCTCCACCAACGTACTTCTTCCTCCTATATATATCCACGTACCCCCCAAACATCTAGGAGCACCACGAAAACCTAATTCCACCGCCGCAACCTTCTATACCCGAGAGATCCCATCTTGGGGCCTTTTTTCGGAGCTCCGCCGGAGGGGGCATTGATCACAAAGGGCCTCTACATCAACTCCATGGCCTCTCTGGTGGTGTGTGAGTAGTTTACTTCAGACCTTCGTGTCCATAGTTAATAGCAAGATGGCTTCTTCTCTCTCTTTGGATCTCAATACAAAGTTCTCCTCGATTCTCTTGGAGATCTATTCAATGTAATCTTCTTTTGCGGTGTGTTTGTCGAGATACGATGAATTGTGGGTTTATGATCCAGATTATCTATGAACAATATTTGATTCTCCTCTGAATTCTTTTATGTATGATTGGTTTATCTTTGCAAGTCTCTTTGAATTATCAGTTTGGTTTGGCCTACTAGATTGATCTTTCTTGCAATGGGAGAAGTGCTTAGCTTTGGGTTCAATCTTGCGGTGCTCGATCCCAGTGACAGAAAGGGAACCGACACGTATTTTATTGTTGCCATCGAGGATAAAAATATGGGGTTTATATCATATTGCATGAGTCTATCCCTCTACATCATGTCATCTTACTTAAAGCGTTACTCTGTTCTTATGAACTTAATACTCTAGATGCATGCTGGATAGCGGTCGATGTGTGGAGTAATAGTAGTAGATGCAGAATCTTTTCGGTCTGCTTGTCGCAGACATGATGCCTATATACATGATCATACCTGGATATTCTCATAACTATGCTCAATTCTATCAATTGCTCGACAGTAATTCATTTACCCACCGTAATACTTATGCTCTTGAGAGAAGCCACTAGTGAAACCTATGGCCCCCGGGTCTATCTTCCATCATATTAATCTTCCAACACATAGTTATTTCCTTTGCCGTTTATTTTACTTTGCATCTTTATTTCTCTTTATCATAAAAATACCAAAAATATTATCTTATCATATCTACCAGATCTCACTCTTGTAAGTGACCGTGAAGGGCTTGACAACCCCTTCATCGTGTTGGTTGCGAGTTTCTTATTTGTTTGTGTAAGTGTGTGGGACTTGAGCGTGATCTCCTACTGGATTGATACCTTGGTTCTCAAAAACTGAGGGAAATACTTACGCTACTTTGCTGCATCACCCTTTCCTCTTCAAGGGAAAACCAACGCAGTGCTCAAGATGTAGTACGCACACGGCTAACAATTGATGTTCTGTGTGCTAGGCGCCCCCTCTCCTCATATATATATATATATATATATATATATATAGGTGCGAGGGAGAGGGGAGAGGCCAAGGGGCTCCCCAAGTGGGGCTGAATCCCACTTGGACTCCTACCCTGGTTCGTCCCCCTTCCTTCCTTGTATAGGCGCCGGGGGAAGGAAGGGGGAGGTGGCACCCCCCCTTTCCTTTCTCCCTTGAGTATAGGAAGGAAGGAGGGACTTGCCCTCCCCCTGTTCCTTTTCCTAGGGCTGGCCGGCCTACTGGAGGGGCGCACCAGCCCCTTTTGGGCTGGTCTGTCCGTCCCTTGGCCCGTTAAGCCCATATCTTTGCCGGGGTGCCCGGAACCCCTTCCGGTGACCCTATATGTACCCGGTACCCTCTGGAACACTTCGGGTGTCCGAATACCATCATCCTATATATAAATCTTTACCTATTGACCATTTCGAGGCTCCTCGTCATGTCCGTGAAATCATCCGGGACTCCAAAAAACATTCGGTCACCAAATCACATAACTCATATAATATTGTATTGTCATCAACATTAGACGTGCGGACCCTATGGGTTCGAGAACTATGTAGGCATGACCGAGACACCTCTCTGGTTAATAACCAATTAGGGAACCTGGATGCCCATATTAGCGCCTACATATTCTACGAAGATCTTTACCGGTCGAACCATTATGACAACATACGTAATTCCCTTAGTTGATCGGTATGTTACTTGCCCGAGATTCCATCGTCGGTATCTTCATACCTAGTTTAATCTCGTTACCGGTAAGTCTCTTTACTTGTTTCGTAATACATTCATCCTACAACTAACTCATTAGTCGCTTTGCTTGCGAGGCTTCTTATTATGTGTATTCATACATCTCCAACATATCTATAATTTATGAAGTATTCATGCCATGTTTACAACAATTCCATATGATTTTGGTATGATTTGATTAGAACTAACCCAGACGGACACTGTTTTCAGTAGAACTACCGTGGTGTTGTTTTTGTACAGAAATAAAAGTTCTCGGAACGAGCTAAAAATTAACAGAGAATTTTTCTGGAAAATATAAAAAATACTAGATGGAAAAGATACCGAAGAGGAGTCCCAGGGCCACCACAAGGGTGGGGCGCTCCCCCCTAGGGCGCGCCCTCCGTCCTTGTCATCACCTCATGTGGCCCCTGATGTGAAACCGACACCAACCCCTCCTATAAATACTAAAAAAAACCAGAACAGAAGAGAGATCGGAAGTTTCGCCACCGCAAGCCTTTGTAGCCACGAAAAGCCAATCTAGGCCCTCTTTGGCGCCCCACCGGAGAGCTCCAACATCACCGAAGGCCATGGAGGAGAAAGCCGGAGGGGTCACCATCGTCATAGAGGCCATGGACCATAGAAAGAACCTTGCCCCATCTAAGTGGAGGCCATGGAGGAGGAAGCACAAAGGGGAGAACCAACCCCCTCTCTCTCTGTTGGTGGCACCAGAGTGCCGTCGAGGGAATCATCACTGCGGTGATCGTCTTCATCAACATCACCATCATCATCACCATCCTCATCTCTTTTACACGGTCCACTCTCTCGCACCCCGCTATAATCCCCTACTTGAACATGGTGCTTTATGCCACATATTATGATCCAATGATGTGTTGCCATCCTATGATGTTTTGAGTAGATTTCTTTTGTCTTTGATTGATGATCTAGATTGGTTTGAGCTTCATGTTCTATTATTGGTGTTGTCCTATGATGCTCTTTGTGTCGCGCAAGCATGAGGGATCCCCGCTGTAGGGTTTGCAATATGTTCATTGGTTGCTTATTGTCTGCGCTGCGTGAGTGACTGAAACACAAACACGGATAACTGGGTCATGGCGTATGGGAATAAAGGGGACTTGATATGTTAATGCTATGGTTGGTTTTACCTTAATGATCTTTTGTAGTTGCGGATGCTTGCTAGAGTTCCAATCATAAGTGCATATGATCCAAGAAGAGAAAGTATGTTAGCTTATGCCTCTCCCTCATATGAAATTGCAATAATGATTACCGATCTTGTTAACAGTTGCCTAGGACAATTCCTCCTACCGACCCATCATTATTTCACACTCACTATTTATAATATATAGTAATATATTCTAACTTTATGTTAACAACACCTACTTTTATATTTTAGTTCTCCAATATCATGCAAAGTTATCCTCTTCATACCCACAACGTAGTTTTATTTCTCGTTTCTAGTTGGAAGCAAACGTTCAGTGTATGTAGAGTCGTATTAGTGGCAGATAGGACTTGAGAGAATATTGATCTTACCTTTAGCTCCTTGTGGGTTCGATACTCCATACTTATCACTTCCATCTTTGGAAATTATTACGATGATTCCTTGCACTTGAGGATTATCAAGCTCTTTTTGGCGCCGTTGCCGGGGAGCAATAGCGTGGGGTTGATATTTTTCGTGTATGCTTGTTTGCTTTCTTCACTAAGTAGTTTTTGTTTTCCCTTTTGCTTTTTTTTGTTGTGGGTGAAACAAAAAAATTTCAAATTATAAAATACAAAAAAACTTACTTGCCCCTTATGCCTAAAAACTTTTTCAAAAAGAGAAGTGATTGGGAGGTTATGCATTCACGAAGCGAGGGTCAACCTTGAACACTTGTGTTCATGCTCATGGAAACAATGTAGAATTTTTCATGGAAGTTTCTCGAAAATAAGTATCCCCTTGTATATATTCACTGTATTAATAAATAATGTGTCATGGTTTGGCTTTAGGATGCTTAAATTGCTTGTTTGGTGTGTGCAGCAAAAAAATGGAAACTTTTTCTGTAGTCTTTTAATTTTCATTTTTTGCTGGAGCACGATAAAATCTTGAAATTCTTACATTGTACTTCTGTGCAATTTTTTTAGGTTGTCCTAATGTTTTAGAATTTTTGAAGTTACATAAGTATATGGACGTTCCAGATTACTACAGACTGTCCTATTCTTGACAGATTCTGTTTTCTATATGTTGTTCACTTATTTTGATGAATCTATGGGTAGTATCGGGGGGGGGGGGGGTATGAGCCATGGTGAAGTTGGAATACAGTAGATATAATGCTAATATGAAATTGGAATGAGTTTACAACAGTACCTAAAGGCAGTGACTTATTATACTAACGGATCTCAGAAAGTTTTTGTTAAGTTTTGTGTGGATGAAGTGTTCGAAGAACGAGGAGTTACCAATATGATAAGAATAAGGAGATGCAAGAGTTCAAGCTTGGGGATGCCCAAGGCACCCCAAGTAAATATTTCAAGGATACTCAAGCATCTAAGCTTGGGGATGCCCCGGGTGGCATCCCATCTTTCTTCTTCAACAACTGCTGGTACACCTCAGCTTTTGTTTTGTTCACATGATATGCGTCTTTTGTGTTCATTTATCTTTTCTTTTCATTTATGCTCCATGCTAGTGTGAGATAGCCCTTCATTGATTTGTAGAATGCTTTTTGTGCTTCACTTAAATCTTTTGAGTATGCCTTTATATAATGATCTTTATACTTCACTTAAATCTTGAGTATGTCTTTGTAGAATGCTCTTTGTGCTTCACTTAAATCTTTTGAGTATGGCTTTATAGGATGCTTCTTGTGCTTCACTTATATATTTTGAGCTTGGATATCGATAAATATATACTATTTGTATAATGCTCTATGAACTCCACTTATATCTTTTAGAGTATGAATAAAACTATCATTGAAAGTGGGTTTGGAAGAGTGTCAACTCTAGGTAATGATCCCACTATTTTGGAGGGTGTTGAATCTTATAATGAAAGTGGATTTGGAGATGTCATGACTTTATTTAATGATGATTCCATTATTTCGGAAGAGGTTCCAATTGATTATGAGAACGAAGTTGTTATCTATGATGATTATTGTGATGACATGTATGTTATAAAGAATAATGATAACCATGAAACTTGTCATATTGATTTTAATTTTCAATTGGATTATGCCGCACATGATAGTTATTTTGTTGAGTTGCTCCCACTACTATTCATGAGAATAAATTTGCGTATGTGGAGAGTAGTAAAATTTCTATGCTTGTGGATCATGACAAGAATGTTTTGTGTGATAGCTATATTGTTGAATTCATTCATGATGCTACTGAAAATTATTATGAGGGAGAAATATATGCTTGTAGGAGTTGAAATAATTTCAAGTTTCCTCTCTATGTGTTGAAAATCTTGAAGTTATGTTTGTTTTGCCTTCCTATGCTAGTTGATTCTTGTTCCCATAAGTTGTTTGCTCACCAAATCCATATGCATAGGAATTATGTTAGACTTAAATGTGCTAGTCGTATTCTTCATGATACTCCCGTTATGTTTCAATTCTTATCTTTTATGTGAGCATCATTGAAAACATCATGCCTAGCTAAAAAGGCATTAAAGAAAAGTGCTTGTTGGGAGACAACCCAACACCATTACCTACTATTTTTGTGTGTTCACATGACTAAGCTACTGTAGTAATCATGTTTTATAGCTTTTGTTTCAATAAAGTGCCAAGTAAGACCTTTGGGATGATCTATGGTGATAGTTGATTTGATCTTGCTGAAAAACAGAAACTTTTGCACCCAGGAAAAAATAATTATCATTTTTACCAGAAGCGTGATAAAATGTTGATTATTTTTGAAGAAGATTAATAAACAAATTGCTCAGGTTATCCTAATTTTTTAGAATTTTTGGAGTAACAGAAGTATGGCTGATGTTTAGATCTTTACAGATTGTCCTGTTCTTGACAAATTCTGTTTTCGATGCATAGTTTGCTTGTTTCCTAGTTTCTATGGTTTATATTGCTTAATATAAATTGTGGAAATAATAAGGTACAGTAGGCATTGTGTGAGAATAATTATGAATCTTGTCTTTGACAGTACCAAAGTGAATGGTTTACTCTTTATCATACTAACCCATCTCACAAAGTTTAGTTAAGTTTTGTGTGATTGAAGTTTTCAAGTTTTGGGTGAGATGTCAATAGAAGGAGAATAAGGAGTGGAAAGACCCTAAGCTTGGGGATGCCCAAGGCACCCCAAGGTAATATTCAAGGAAGACTCAAGCGCCTAATCTTGGGGATGCCCCGAAAAGCATCCCCTCTTTCGTCTTCAAAACCATCGGTATACCTTACTCGGAGCTATATTTTTATTCGTCACATGATATGAGTTTTGCTTGGAGCGTATTTTCATTTACTTGATGTTTGAATAAAATCATTGGATCTGAAATCTTGAATGAGAGAGTCCTCCCATGGCTAGTTAATTACTTGACTACTCATTGTTCCTCACTCATATTTTTTGGAGTAGTTTGTCATTTACTAACGTGCTTCACTTTTATCCTATGAGTAAATGGTTGAATGAATTGAATATCATAAATCTGAATTTATATATGTTTCATATGCTTATACCATGGGGAGTAATGTCTTCACATATAATAAGTATAGGTGGTAAATTTATTGAAAGTTAGAAAACATAGTATTGGTCAGTTGAACAATTCATGAAATAATATTGAAGGAAGAGAGATTTCACATATAGACATACTATCTTGGACATCTTTTGTAATTGTGAGCACTCGTTAAAATATGACATGCTAAAAAGTTGAGGTTGGACAAGGAAGACAACATAATGGGTTATGTTTTCTTATATCCTAATAGAAGTTATATTGTCATGGATCCTCCAACATGTTGAGCTTGCCTTTCCCTCTCATGCTAGCCAAATTCTTTGCACCAAGTTGAGATACTACCTGTGCTTCCAAACACCACTTAAACTAGTTTTGCTATGAGAGTCCACCATACCTACCTATGGATTGAGTAAGATCCTTCAAGTAAGTTGTCATCGGTGCAAGCAATAAAAATTGCTCTCTAAATATATATGATCTATTAGTGTGAAGAAAATATGCTTTTATACAAATTTGTGATATGGAAGAAATAAAAGAGACTGGCTGCATAATAAAGGTCCTTATCAAAAGCAGCAATATAAAGTGACATTCTTTTGCATTAAGATTTTGTGCATCCAACCATAAAAGCGCATGACAACCTCTGCTTCCCTCTGCGAAGGGCCTATCTTTTACTTTTATCTTCTACCCCTATACAAGAGTCATGGTGTTCATCACCTTTCCTTTTTACACTTTTTCCTTTGGCAAGTGCTATGTGTTGGAGAAATCCAGATATATATATATATATATATATATATATATATATCCACTCGAATGTAGGTTTTCATAAAGTATTATTGTTGACATTACCCTTGAGGTAAACGGTTGGGACGTGAAACTATAAGCCCCTATTTTTCTCTGTGTCCGATTATAACTTTGAACCCATAAATATCATGTGAGTGTTAGAAATTGTGAAAGATTAAATGATAGTTGAGTATGTGGAATTTGCTAAATCAAATCTCTTACATGGACCCTTCCTGAAAATAATATGAATTGCAATTGTTCGATGAATGAGAACATAGTTTGTTAGTTTTCAAGAAAGTTTATGGTCTATACCTTAATTTGTGAATAGCTTGTTACTTGATCATGAGAAGTTTTATGAGATGAGCTACTTTTTATGATAAAGAATAATGCTAGAAAAAGTGCTTGGAAATTTCATTGATCAAACTTGTGCACTTGTTAGCATTCACACTTCAAATTATTTCTTTTATCATTTACCTACGCGAGGACGAGCAGGAATTAAGATCGGGGATGCTGATATGTCTTCGACGTATCTATAATTTATGAAGTATTCATGCCATGTTTACAACAATTCCATATGATTTTGGTATGATTTGATTAGAACTAACCTAGACTGACGTTGTTTTCAGCAGAACTACCGAAGAGGAGCCCCAGGGCCACCACAAGGGTGGGGGGCACACCCTCCGTCCTTGTCATCGCTTTGTGGGACCCCCTAACATGAAACCGACGCCAACCCCTCCTATAAATCCTAAAAACCCCAGAACAGAAGAGAGATTGGAAGTTCCGTCGCAGCAAGCCTCTGTAGCCATGAAAAACCAATCTAGGCCCTCTCAGGCGCCCTGCCGGAGAGGGCCAACATCAACGGAGGCCATGGAGGAGAAAGTTGGAGGGGTCACCATCGTCGTAGAGGCCAAGGACCAGAGGAAGAACCTTGCCCCATCTAAGGGGGAGGCCATGGAGGAGGAAGTACAAAGGGGAGAACAACTCCCCCTCTCTCTTGGTGGCACCGGAGTGCCATCGGGGGAATCATCGCCGCGGTGATCGTCTTCATCAACATCACCATCATGATTAGCGTCCTCATATCTTTTACGCGGTCCACTCTCCCGCACCCCACTGTAATCCCCTACTTGAACAGGGTGCTTTATGCCACATATTATCATCCAATTGAAGGAAACATGCCCTAGAGGCAATAATAAAGTTGTTATTTATATTTCCTTATATAATGATAAATGTTTATTATTCATTATAGAATTGTATTAATCAGAAACTTGATACATGTGTGAATACATAGACAAAACAAAGTGTCCCTAGTATGCCTCTACTTGACTAGCTCTTTAATCAAAGATGGTTAAGTTTCCAGACCATAGACATGTGTTGTCATTTGATGAACGAGATCACATCATTAGGAGAATGATGTGATGGACAAGACCCATCCATTAGCTTAGCATAAGTATCATTAAGTTTTATTGCTATTGCTTTCTTCATGACTTATACATATTCCATTGACTATGAGATTATGCAACTCCCGAATACAGAAGGAACACCTTGTGTGCTATCAAACATCATGACGTAACTGGGTGATTATAAAGATGCTATACAGGTGTCTCCGAAGGTGTTTGTTGGGTTGGCATAGATTGAGATTAGGATTTGTCACTCCAAGTATCGGAGAGGTATCTCTGGGCCCTCTCGGTAATGCACATCATGATAAGCCTTGCAAGCAATGTGACTAATGAGTTAGTTGCGGGATGACGCATTACGGAATGAGTAAAGAGACTTGCCAATAATGAGATTGCACTAGGTATGAAGATACCGACAATCGAATCTCGGGCAAGTAACATACTGATGACAAAGGAAATGACGTATGTTGTCATTACGGTTTGACCGATAAAGATCTTCATAGAGTATGTAGGAACCAATATGAGCATCCTGGTTCCGCTGTCGGTTATTGATCGGAGATGTGTCTTGGTCATGTGTACATAGTTCTCGAACCCATAGGGTCCGCACGCTTAACGTTGGATGACGATTTGTATTATGAGTTATGCGTTTTGGTGACCGAGGATTGTTCGGAGTCCCAGATGAGATCACGGACATGATAAGGAGTCTCGAAATGGTCGAGAGGTAAAGATTTATCTATTGGGCGATAGTATTCGGACACCGGAATGGTTCCGGAGTTTTTCGGGTATTTTTTCGGGGTAACGGGAGGTTACTGGAACCCCCCGGGAAAGTAATGGGCCAACATGGGCCATAGGGGAGAGAGAGGGGAGCCCACAAGTGGTGGCACGCACCCCCCTTGGGCTGTCCGAATTGGACAAGGGGAAGGGGCACGACCCCCCTTACCTTCTCCCTCTCCCTCTCCTTCCCCTTTCCCCCTCCGAAAGAAAGGAAAGGGGGCCCACTTGGACTAGGAGTCCTAGTCGGTTCTCCCCCATGGAGGGCCCCCTTAGGCCGGCCTCCTCCCCTCCTCCTTTATATACGGGGGCAGGAGCACCCCAAAGCACATCAGTTATTCTCTTAGTCGTGTGTGTTGCCCCCCTCCATGGTTTACTCCTCTGGTCATATTGTCGTAGTTCTTAGGCGAAGCCCTGCGTAGATCACATCACCATCACCGACGCCACGCCGTCGTGCTGGCGAAACTCTCCCTCGACACTTTGCTGGATCAAGAGTTCAAGGGATGTCATCGAGTTGATCATGTGCTGAACTCGGAGGTGTCTTACGTTCGGTGCTTGATTGGTTGGATCGTGAAGAAGTTCAACTATGTCAACCGTGTTAACCTAATACTTCCGCTTTCGGTCTACGAGGGGACATGGACACACTCTCCCCCTCTCGTTGCTATGCATCTCCTAGATAGATCTTGTGTGAGTGTGGAATAATGATGTGTTGCCATCCTATGATGTTTTGAGTAGATTTTTTGTCTTTGTGTTGATTGATGATCTACATTGGTTTGAGTTGCATGTTTTATTATTGGCGTTGTCCTATGGTGCTCTCCGTGTCATGCCAGCGTGAGGGATCCCTGTTGTAGGCTTTGCAATATGTTCATGGTTTGCTTATTGTCTGCGTTGCGTGAGTGACTGGAACAAAAACACGGATAAGTGGGTCATGCCGTATGGGAATAAAGGGGACTTGATATGTTAATGCTATGGTTGGGTTTTACCTTAATGATCTTTAGTAGTTGTGGATGCTTGCTAGAGTTCCAATAATAATAGCATATGATCCAAGAAGATAAAGTATGCTAGCTTATGCCTCTCCCTCATATGAAATTGCAATAATGATTACCGATATTGTTAACAATTGCCTAGGACAATTCCGCACACCGACCCATCATTATTCCACACTCGCTATTTATAATATATAGTAATATATTCTAACTTTATGTTAACAACACCTACTTTTATATTTTAGTTCTGCGATATCATGCAAAGTTATCCTCTTCATACCCACAATGTAGTTTTATTTCTCGTTTCTAGTTGGAAGCAAACGTTCGGTGTACCTAGAGTCGTATCAGTGGCAGATAGACTTGAGAGAATATTGATCTTACCTTTAGCTTCTTGTGGGTTCGACACTCCATGCTTATCACTTCCACCTTTGGAAATTGCTATGATGATTCCTTGCACTTTAGGATTATCATGTATTACTGAGAGGGCCCAAAAATACCTCTCCGATACTCGGAGTGACAAATCCTAATCTCGATCTATGACAGCCCAACAAACACCTTCGGAGATACCTGTAGAGCATCTTTATAATCACCCAGTTATGTTGTGACGTTTGATAGCACATAAGGCATTCCTCCAGTATCCGGGAGTTGCATAATCTCATAGTCGTAGGAATATGTATTTGACATGAAAAAAGCAATAGCAATAAAACTGAACGATCAATATGCTATGCTAACAGATGGGTCCTATCCATCACATCATTCTCCTAATGATGTGATCCCATTCATCAAATGATAACACATGTCTATGGTTAGGAAACTTAACCATCTTTGATTAACGAGCTAGTCTAGTAGAGGCTTACTAGGGACACGGTGTTTTGTCTATGTATCCACACATGTATCAAGTTTCCGGTTAATACAATTGTAGCATGAATAATAAACATTTATGATGATATAAGGAAATATAAAATAACAACTTTATTATTGCCTCTAGGGCATATTTCCTTCAGTCTCCCACTTACACTAGAGTCAATAATCTAGTTCACATCGCCATGTGATTTAACACCAATAGTTCACATCTTTATGTGATTAACACTCATTGTTCACATCGACATGTGACCAACATCCAAAGGGTTTACTAGAGTCAATAATCTAGTTTACATCGCTATGTGATTAACACCCAAAGAGTACTAAGGTGTGATCATGTTTTTCTTGTGAGAGAAGTTTAGTCAACGGGTCTGTCACATTCAGATCCGTATGTATTTTGCAAATTTCTATGGCTACAATGCTCTGCATGGAGCTACTCTAGGTAATTGCTCCCACGTTCAATACGTATCTAGATTGAGACTTAGAGTCATCTAGATCAGTGTGAAAGCTTGCATCGATGTAACTCTTTACGGCGAACTCTTTATCACCTCCATAACCGAGAAACATTTCCTTAGTCCTCTTTAAAGTAACTAAGGATAATTTTGACCGGTGTCCAGTGATCTAGTCCTAGATCACTATTATACTCTTGTGCCAAACTCATGGCAAGGTACACAGCACGGCATACTTTATAAAATCTATGGCCGAGACATAGAGAATGACTTTCACTCTCTCTTTATCTTCTGTCATGGCGGGTTTTGAGTCTTTACTCAACTTCACACCTTACAATACAGGCAAGAACTCCTTCTTTGACTGATCCATTTTGAACTCCTTCAAAATCTTGTCAAGGTATGTACTCATTGAAAGTCTTATCAAGCGTCTTGATCTATCTCTATAGATCTTGATGCCCAATAGGTAAGCAGCTTCACCGAGGTCTTTCATTGAAAAATTCTTATTCAAATATCCTTTTAAGCTATCCAGAAATTTGACATCATTTCCAATCCACAATATGTCATCCACATATAATATCAGAAATGCTACAGAGCTCCCACTCACTTTCTTGTAAATACAGGCTTTACCATAAGTCTGTATAAAACCACATGCTTTGATCACCTTATCAAAGCGTATATTCCAACTCTGAGATTCTTGCACCAGTCCATATAAGGATTGCTGGAGTTTGCACACTTTGTTAGCACCTTTAGGATTGACAAAACCATTTTGTTTGTATCATATACAACTCTTCTTTAAGAAATCCATTAAGGAATGCAGTTTTGACATCCATTTGTAGATTTCATAAAATGCGGCAATTGCTAACATGATTCGGACAGACTTAAGCATCACTATGAGTGAGAAAATCTCATCGTAGTCAACACCTTGAACTTGTCGACAACCTTTTTGCAACAAGTTGAGCTTTGTACATAGTAACACTACCATCAGTGTCCGTCTTCCTCTTGAAGATCCATTTATTCTCAATGGCTTGCCAATCATTGGTCAAGTCCACATTTTGTTCTCATACATGGATCATATCTTAGATTTCATGGCCTCAAGCCATTTATCGGAATCTGGGCTCATCATAGCTTCTTCATAGTTCGTAGGTTCATCATGGTCTAGTAACATGACTTCCAGAACAGGATTACCGTACCAGTCTGGTGCGGAACATGCTCTGTTCGACTTAAGAGGTCCAATAGTAACATGATTTGAAGTTTCATGATCATCATCATTAGCTTCTTCTTCTAGTTGGTGTAGGCATCACCACTACAAAAAAAAAGACACATATGTGACATTTTGGGCCAAACAAAAAAAATCTGTCATACTTATGACACTTCTATGACGATAATTGTGAGAAATCCCGGTATCATCATAGATGTGGTGGGGTCCTACTTCTATGACAAAAAATGATGACAGAAAATGGGCTTTTCGTCCTGGGCGGGCCGGAGACGCAGTTGCATGACATTCTTTGGGCCGTCCATGATGGAAAAAATCATGGTAGAAGCAAGGGCGAGGAAAATATCAGGGAGTTCCCGGTTATGGTGGGTGGTCGGGGGCCGAGCGATGCGCGTTTCTCTCGTACGTACGTGCATGTGTGTGTGTGTGGCGTTGGGCTCTAACTGAACCCGAGCGATTGCACTGCGGGCTGCGCGTTACTGAACCCGAGCGATCGATCGATCCCTTGCTGTTAACTGAACCCAGTGTGATTCCTTCGCTACTGCTGCTAACTGAAGCCGATCGATGCTGCCTCTGGATGAACAGTGAGCGTTGTTGAGGGGGTTTGGATGAACAGTTCTCGGTGGGGGTTTGGATGAATAGGACCCCATGGTAGTAGAGGTCGTTGCCGCTGGATGAACAGTACCCCGATCGATCGACCGGTGGATGAATAGGACCCCATGGAGGGCTGGATGAACAGGACCCGTGGAGGGCTAGATGAACAGGACCCCGTGGAGGGCTGGTTGAATAGTAGCCGGTGGAGGGCTGGATGAACAGTAGCCTGTGGAGGGGTGGTTGAACAGTAGCCGATGGAGGAGCATGCGGTGGAGGTTGGATGAACAGGTGCCCATGGATGAACAGTCGCAGGTGGAGGCTAGAGGAGGTCGATGGTGGATGAACAGTAGCCCGTGGAGGCAGGAGGAGGTCGACGGTGGAGATGAACAGTATCCCGTGGAGTCCCGTTTTGTGGTAAGCTACACCCCTCCCGATGAACAGGACCACCTTTTCGACCGTAGCGCTCCAACACAAGTCCGTTTCCTCCGTTTTGGGGTATGCCACACCCCTCCCGATCAACAGGACCCCGTTTCCACCGTAGGAGGTTCGTTTCCTCCGTTTTGCGGTATGCCAGACCCCTCCCGATGAACAGGATCCTGTTTCGACCGTGGCCGGTCGAACACAAGTCCGTTTCCTCCATTTTGCGGTATGCCAGGCCTCGTTTCCATCGCATGTTCCGTCCAAGCCGGTTGACTCCCGATGATCACGACGAAGACGCAGTTTCTTCGTTCCGACCCAGCCATGTACACGAGCCCTGGCCATACGTATGCGCGAGTAGGCGTTCGAGACCCCACCTGTATGTACGTATGTGGCTGTATTTACTTTCTTGCAACATGGCCGATGTACATAGGTGTACATGCTATGTGCGTGCCTCTACTACGACACATGCGCGCCTCTACTACAACACGTGGACACCTCTACTATGACACATGCCCTTCCTTACACGGCCACGGTTCATCGCTGCAGCCTGTGGACAGACTGATCGTATGTACGTACACATTCGCGACCAGAATGACAATGCTACGTATGCTTCGACCAGGTGGGTCCTGAATGTCAGGCACTTCCTTGCGTGCGAAGATGAGCTGGTGGATCCCAGCATTCAGGGGGCGAATCATTTTTTGCCTGTAATATGGACGCACTTCCTTGTGTGCGGAGATGTAGCTGGTGGGTCCCAGCAGTCAGGGGGGAGTAAACATTATTTTTCAGGGTAAAAAGGATTTAGTTGCATGCATGGGTACATGGGCGTGGTGCGTCCCCACTGTCAGCCTGTCACGTGCAGTCATCTTTCGATGACTCTCTGTTGTTGACCACGTTTACCACACCGTGCCGAGTGCACCAAGGCCGGTGGACGATGGCGAGGCCCCAGACTGGAACGACCGAAGATGGGGAAGACACGACAGTGGAGTCGCAGATGGAGAGGAGTGGGAAACTTGACTGGTTCGGGTGCGCGGGAGCACTGCCACCCACGGGAGACAGGAGCAAGAACAGAGGTTGAAGAAGGAGCACGGCTGTTGGATTAACATCCAACGGTCCAGCTGCTAGAATCATTTGTTTATTAAGTTGACAAAGCCCTGCGTACATGTCTGCTTAGTAGGCCCACAAGTCAGCCACCAAATCTGCCGGATCCCAGCTGTCATCGGGAGGAATGATTTTTTTCGCATAACAAGGAGGCACTTCCTTCCGTGCGAAGGAACAATCGGTGGTCCTATCTGTCAGGGGGAGGAAACAACTTAATCAGGAGGAACTTTGCTTGCGTGCGACCATGGACCTCATGGGTCCCAGCCATCAGGCTCTCCAAGTACAGTCCTCTTCTGATGACTCTCATTTGTTCACCACGCCGCGCCGAGCGCAGCGAGGCGATGTACGACGGTGAGGCCCCAGACTGGAACGACCCGGAGATGGGGAAGACGCGGTAGTGGAGTCACAGACAGAGAGGAGTGGAAACCTTGACTGTTTCGGGTGCGGCGTGGGCCTACACTCGGCAGAGAATAATAGGAGGTGAGGAGTGGAGGGATGGCCTGGCCGTCGGCGGGGTAGCGTTTTGCTGAGGCGCGCAAAACAACGCCGCTGGACGCCGGAGGCTGGAGCAGGCGGTCCCGGCAACACTGGGGGAAGAAGACGAGAGATTGAAGAAGAATGTGAGCCTTTAGATGTAAATCCAATGCCTTGTTAGGCTTCGACCTACTGGCCCACGTGTCAGCCAGTCCAGTTGTTTTTTAGTCCATTTGGTGGGCTGGGTGAAACAATGATGTAGCATCTATGCAGCCCGTTTATATATATGGTAGAATTTAAAGCCCATTTGCATTTTTCTCAAAATCCGCGGACATGCTGGGTTGGGTGAAAATATCATGTTGGGCTAGACGTAGAAATGTTATAAAAACATAAACACATGATTGCACGTCTATTACTGCATTGGTCAGTAAAATCTTTGCAAGCTTATGTACGCAATCACTAGGAGTTAACTTGCCAAGTTATATATACACAATTATTATTATTATTATTTTATAGGAACTTTCAACTTACGAAATAAAATATCATTTTAATTTGATGAGTTAATAGGATGTGGGGTATTATTATTTTTTAGGCTAGACGTGGGACAGTTGAGTTGGTTCTAGGGAAAAGTACTAGGAGAAAACTCAGTTTACATCGAAAAATAAAGTGGGAGAAAATTCAGATATAGGATTAATGAAAATGAAAAATAAAGGAAGTGGTAAGGTCTATAAAATGGTTGGACGAATGACAGGTTTAACGGAACCTTATGTTGTTTCTATTATGTATATATATATATATGTGTGTGTGTGTAATAAAATAAGATATAAATATAGGTTCAATTTTGCATTCTTATAGAAAAATAGAACTGAGTTGTGCGTTGTCTTGAAAAAACAACCATAACTTGGGCTGCTGATGTTATAGACAAGCTAGGTTGGAGGCCCAGAGGCCGCTTGATACCTGCTGGATCCAAAAAATGTTGAAACATGTCATGGACTGCCCATGTTAAACAACAAAACCTAGGCCATGTACCTGGTGGGCCCGGGACTGTCAGCCTCTTGACGAACAGTTGTCTCCCGATTCCTCTTGTTTTGCTGACCATGTTGGGAACGACAGACGGCGGCGCCGTGGCGAGAGCACCAAGGCGGAGGATGACATCGAGAACTCGGACCGAACGAACCGGAGCGGGGGAAGACGCAGGCGGAGGGGAGTACGAGGGTTGACTTGTTCGGGTGCAGGGTGGGCCGGTGGAGCTGCCGCCGCCGGACAATGTGTGGGAGTAGAGGGATGGCCAGCCGCTGTATAGGAAGAGGATGAAAGATTGAACAAAATAAAGAACTACAAATGGATAGGTGGTTGGTCCCATATGTCTGTGTACGAGACCTGCTGGGTCCACCTGAGAAGGGGAATATGTTGGCAGGAAGGAAATTCAAAGCACGACGGCCGAGTGAACTGGTTTTTTTAAATGGACAAGTGAACTAGTTAGATACATAAGCAAATAGCCACTAATAAAGCAAACTGGTTAGTGCGTTCTTAAAAGAAATATTTCGGACAAAACAGATAATTATGACACATAGGCTAATGCATGAAACACTCAGATGATAAAGGTGCTTATAAACAGAGTACAACATCTAGACCTTCCTGGCACGCTTGATCATGACGCTGCGGCTGTCCGTGTACTTGTTGGTTATGGGAAGCAGACACACCCTCATGTCCAAGATCCGCTTGTACATGTGTAGCATGCGTATGCGTCCTTGGCCGCGTAGGTTATGTAGGCTAGATTCAGAGGTACCTCCCACGTGTTCAAGTCCTTGGTATCGTTGTCTTCTTTCATGTTGGCGTATCAGGGGTTGATGATGGTCTCGGCGAGGTCAACCATGAAGTCCTTCTCTTGCCCGTTGCCGATGATCTTGTATTGCTTCTGGATGTCGACAAGCTTGTTGCACCAGATGGCCGAATCGTCGCGTTCTTCCTTCTCTCCACCGTAGCGAAGGTGCAGTCGGCGCTGCCGATGAAATGGGCGAATGCTCCACAACCTCAGATGGCCCTACAGCAGTGGTAGACGAGAACCTCATCCCACACACATACCTGGGCGACGGCGATCCGCTGGTCCCTGTCAGGAGATGAATGGAAGTCCTGCGACCTTGTGCTTTCTAGCCCTATAGGTACTGCTTGAACTCGGTGAGGCAGAGCTTCACCGAGTCTAGATCATTGGTATACATCACATTCAACCTGGTGCAGCCATAGGACTGAATGGCGAACTCAAAGGGGAACTCCTTCCTGAAGTCCATATCCAGCAGGCTCACCCCTCGGATCGCCATTGGAGTCTCTTCAAGTGAACGAGTGGGTAGGCGGCGACATCAATTCATTTTTCAGCTCTTGGGGAACTGGATTCAACAGTAAACTGAGTGTGTAAAGGCAACAACAGTTACTACCCATCCCTCGCTTGCTGCACGCCCGGCAGAAGATGCACCCTCGGCGCATTCAAACGCCTCCATTAAGAAACCTACTACGGCCACACGTCGGTTCACAAGCGGGTCTGTATTGGCACTTTCACACAGATAATACTACCAAGTTTGAACTGTTTGTTATGGTTGTTGTCCTCTACATCATCATGCCATTTTTCCCAGCTCACAAGATTCAGAACCAACAAACAAGATCCAAATAATAAGTACAACAAAGATGCCTACACATCTCATTGATTCCCAGCTTGCAAAATTCATAACCAACAAATAAGATTCAAATCATAAGTACAACAAATATGCCTGCACATCTCATTGAGTCCCAGCTTGCAAGATTCAGAACCAACCCATTAGAGCCTTTTGATAAAGTGAACATCAGGATTAAATCCATCTTGGCTAGCCGTGTCATACAACCTAAGAACTTGGTGAATGCTCTTGACCGTCACAACATCTGTAGTTGAGTATTACTATTTGCACAGCACAAATAAGAAGAGCCTAATTACTATAATTGTCGCATTCCTTGAACTCAACCTGCAGCTCCACTCGGATGAGTCCTGCCTGGACTTCCATGGTTCAATTCATGTGCCTTTTTCTACAGTTCACCTGAAATGAAGCAAAGATTGCATCATTCAGCTAGCAACAAGTACTTGCTCTCGTGAGCTGGCAGGTTCTTTAGTAGTTGCACTAAAATTGAGGAACATTAAGGTTGGCTATCCTGCTCATGTAAGGTGCAACTATAATTTGCTAATCCTTTTGTGCAGTTCCACTAAAATAAAGTGTCATTGTGGTGACAGTGATGGCTCATCTTGGAAAGGCTAATAAAATGTTGCATGAGATTACCAGCAGAATTTGACGGAGATTTTGGAAACTCCAATCACCATTTTGTGCAGTTCCAACAAAATTGAGAGATGTTGCCCACGTGACATTTTAGTTGAACTGCACAAGACACTCATTCCAAAAAAAGAGTGTTTTGTGTAGTTCACCAAAACGTCACAATAGCAACAAGGTGAAATGGATATCCCTATCTGCACAAAAAGATAGAAAATAAACAGTTGTTGGTCAATAAGAATATACGAAACATACACGAAATGAAAAGAAGCATCTTAATTATGTTCATGGAAATCATGCAAGGACAGTAGAAATTTTAAAACGTTAGCAATGCTTCATGTTACCGGAAGCATTGCGGTCAACAGCGACATTCGTCAAATATGAGATTACTTTAATGGTGGCATTGCTTGTTTACCAGATACAGTAAATCAACAGCAGCTAAAGAGTTGGTTTAAGGGCATGGGACCGTGGGGACACCAGGACACTCAGCAGCGTAAAGGAGCAACTTACTTATCATACTGGGGAAAACAGCAGGAGTACCATTTGTAACACAGTTTAATTGCATCATATCACTGGAGGCATTAGATTAACAATAAGACTGGTTAGACATGCCCCTAAGGTAACAATGTGATCGCTTCATTTTACATGCGCCCTTACATCAACAACAGCAAAATGTTGGTATAAGGACATGCGATAGTGCATGCATCAACACAATGTACCTACAAGGAGGCATAAAGTGGTGATGCTGAGTTTGTTCATGCTCTATGAGGGCAGCAAATCTAATCCTAGAGACCTTTTACTATGTGAGGGCAGCAAATCTAATCCTGGAGACCTTTTACTATGTGAGGGCAGCAATTCTAATCCTGGTGACCTTTTACTATGTGAGGGCAACAAATCTAATCCTGGAGACCTTTTACAATGTGAGGGCAGCAATTCTAATCCTGGAGATCTTCTACTATGTGAGGGCTGCAAATCTAATCCTAGAGACCTTTTACTATGCGAGGGCAGCAATTCTAATCCTAGAGACCTTTTACTATGTGAGGGCAACAAATCTAATCCTGGACATACTTTGTTGACTTGTCCACCAGCCGCCACTTTCCATCCTTTTTTCATCCAATAATAGATCTGTTCCTTATCTAGTTTGTATTGCGTTTTCCCATTATTTCCTTTTTCAACCAAGAGACCGGTTGGGTATCCTGTCTCTACTACTTTCACCATATTATTTCCTCTTTGAATCAAGTCCTATATTCATGTTACAACTTTCCCCCCTTTCTTCGTTGTTTGAACCAAGTCCTAGATTCGAATGCATGAAGTAGCTTTACCTCTAATAATGCTTAAAATTTAGGTGGCTTTGGAAGAGCTGATGGGAGTAGAAAAAGATGCACATGCAGACACGTGGGGAGCTAGGGCAGTAGAGCAAGGCCGCTTTCGAAGAACTTATACTTGAGGGTCGTCGTGTTGTCGGCGGCGGCAGGTCAAATCTGCTCACAATACGGCAGGGAGGAAGAAGGGTCGGAGGACCTCCCAAGCCGGCGCTGTGTCGAAGAGAACGACACAGGCAGAGGATCGGGCCCCTCCAGTAGCTGTGGGTTTCCTCCCTCGCCGGCGATGACCGCGTGAACGATGCACCTAGTCCTCTACACACACCAGCCAAAGTGATCCAGATGAATCTGTGACCAGCGGTGAGCAGAGAGAAAATGTCGCTATCGCTGTCTTATTTAGATCTGAAGAGGATGAGAGAATAAAGAGAGCAACCCGAGTAAAGCAAGCGCTCAGGCCCCGGCGTACATATATAGTGGAGTGATTATATTTTTCTCTCCGCAACAAGCATTTCAATTTGTGTATGTGGCATTAAAGAAAAGAAACTCTCTATTTAAGGTGAGTAAATGTATGAATCCTACTTACTACTACTAGTACTACCTCTGTCCTGGTTTATAGGTCACCTTTGTAGTTCGTGCCCAATTTTGACCAAATATTTAGCTAACAAAATGTTAATGCATGTCAACAAAAATTATATCGTTGGATTCGTATTTCAACATAGTTATCAATGATATAATTTTTGGTAACATGCATCAACGTTTTGTTAGTTCAGTCTATAGTCAAAATTTGACACAACATACAATGGGGAGGGTGAGGGAGCAGCGGATTCAACTTACTTACTACTAGAAAGGTCGGGCTGTCCGATTTGACGGCACGTTACTGCTGGAAAGACTTGTGATATGACTACTCACTATAGTCATGAATTACTGGCGGTACAACCGTGGTGATTCCCCCCTTCCGTTCCGCACTCTAATCTGGTGCATGACACGTCGACCTGGATGTTGGCTCTCCCACATGTCGGTGAAGTACGTAGGAGGAGTGCGAACCACGGCAGAGGAGTGCGAAGAACGGTAGCCCAGTGAATTAGCAGTAGAAAACAATGTGCTGATATGGCCATAAAAACAATGCGGTACGGTCTAGACTATAGCATGTACAGTACTACTCCTCTTTGTTTGGATCCCTGAGTTAGAGCTAGTATTGGGTTGAAATAGCCTCAAATTATCCAAATAGGAGGGGTTAGTTTGAGCTAGTTTGCTCTAACCGAGCTAAAAAAACTAGGGACTAGGGACTTTTTAGTTGGGACTAGAAAAAGTCCTAGGACTTATGAACCAAACAGGGCCTCAAGCACCTATGGAGGTGACTACCGCTCACGTCTATCGCGTGTCAGGAGACGTCCCCGTCGATGACGAGGTGCCTATGGTGCCTATATGCACCGTGACCAAGGTGGAGAGGAAAACGAGAGAACTATGTATTTATTTACGGTGTAGATTCACTCTTTTTGCTCCATATGTACTCCGTCTCGGTGTAGTCTAGTCACTTGTTGAAATTTCTAGAAAGGCAAATACTCCTTTCTGGTTTACAGGGCTATACTAGAAAGTAATAGTGGGATCACATAGTAATTTTGTCTCATGCAACAGCCTGGCTATATGCGTGCTCCAAGGTTCGAAACTGCCACATTCGGGTTGCGCTTGGCTCTTCGCCTCTTTGAGAAGACGAACAATGATGTTACTACTACTACTTCTACAATATCGAATCCACTGCTGCATGTTCGTCCATCGCGAGCGGGAGGGATAGCTTGTTGTAGTACTACTATAAGCAAAAGCAATTCCTCGTTTGCGAGCCACCACGCGCATGGGCGAGGGAGAAGGTGAGTAGTAAAATCAAGCTTCTCCTCGTTGTATGAGTTGACATACCCACAGTGTACAATACTCCATTTGCTGCAACCTCTAACATACCCCACCACAAATTAATATATATATTCTAGTCTTGACCAGATGAGCATGCAAACTACAATCACCAGGATGAAAGGTAGGGCCAGAAGATTATTTTAATAAAAAAGCATGGAGCTGACCCCAACAATTTTAAAGCTTACAAGCACGGTAACACGCTATCCTGGACTACTCTACACAAGAAACTGCCACACGAGCGTCCGGGCTGCGCTTGGCTCTTCGCCTCTTCGGGAAGTTGAAGAATGATGGAGTACTACTGCAGTGGAGGAGTACTACAATATGCTTCTGGCCATCTGACACCGATTGAACTGCTGCATGTCCACCGCATGCAGGAGGGAGAGCGTGTAGCGAACAAAAGCTTCTCCTAGTCCTGCCAGCCACCACGCTCATGGGCGAGGGAGGGACGCGGCTTCATTGACTTACTACTCCTGCCTTTGCGTCTATGACAGGTGGGCCCAACAGGAGGGTGGCCCACCTGTCATGCAGCCAAAGGCAGGTGCGGTTAAGGCAAGAGGGCGTTGTAGTAATCAAACTTCTCGGTCTTGTACGAGTTGACGCGACACATCAAAGTGCTGCACTCGATATATTTCAATAATTTGCGTTTACCGATGCATTAATTGCAATGCATGCATGCATGTCGTGACTCTCCTTTTGATACTTGTATGTGTTGATTTAATGCACCTTGAAGTAGTATGAATATGTGACGGTAAAGCTTTGTAATGCCCTGTCCCTAATAAAGAGAGAGATGGTTGTGCACGAGGAGGGCGGAATTCCGAGGAGGGTGAGATCATGCAGACGGAACAGGACCCGACGATGGAGCTCTCTATGGTCTCGATGGACCTCACCTTGCTCCACTGCCCCTTGTGCCTCCGCCCCTTGAAGCCTCCAGTGTATGAGGTTTGAATACACCTCCTCCGTTCGGCTGATCGAGCAAGGTGCAAGATTCTTGATTGATGTGATGTTCGATTGATTTGTGCAGTGCAAGGGAGGGCACCTGGCTTGCGTAGACTACCGCGTCGAGTGCCCCGGGAACCAGCGGCAGTGCCAGAAGTACAAGCGCGGCGGTGGCTTCGACGTGCGGAACACGACGGTGGACGTCATCCTCTCCTCAGTGAGGGTGGAGTGCCCGCACGGAGGTTGTGGGCTCTACGTCACTTACCACAAGCTCACCGATCACCAGAGCGTGTATCCGCTCGCGCCTTGCAAATGCCCCGTGCCTGTCTGCAGCTACGAAGGCCCGCCGTTGGTGCTCTCCCACCACATGAGCACCGTGCATCCCATGCCTGTGCACAGGATCTAGTACGGCAAGGTGCTCCAGCTGCAAGTGCCACTATTGGAGCCACGGTTCTTGCTGTTCGCGGAGGAGGACGACTGCACGTTTTTCTTGGTCAGCGTTGTGCTCGACATCGGCGTGCCTATCGCCGTGTCGGTCGTCTGCGTCAGAGCGGGGTCATCCCATTTCTGCACTACGTAGCCAAGATGTGGGCGAACGGCCCACGGGGGGAGCCGAAAGGCAGGACCGACGCCACCAAGGTGGAAATGGAGGTGACAAGCAGCAAGGATCCCGGAGACGTCGCCGTGCACGAGCTGACCTTCTTCATAGTTCTGCCCAAGCTGCTGGACGGGGCTTGATAGAGGCGAGGGTGTCCCGATCTTTCGATGAGATGATAACTATCGATTTGGTGGAGACGACTTTGACGATCCGACTACAAACGTGCACGACGTTGCGCCTTAGCAATCGCTAAACCAATCTCCTAAGGTTACTGACGATGCTGGAAGCACGGTCAGCCTGACCACGAAGGTCTATTCCTGCAAGCAATCGAAGAACGAGCAAGAATATGACAAAGCAATCTGAATATTGGAAATAAATATGAAGTATTGATAATGGTGGGGATCCGGAAGCGGTCTTGGTCTAGTCGTTGGACACAAACGAAGTACACGAAGTTGCAATGGCTAACTTTTAACTAAACAAATCCCAAGGAAAAAGCTAACTAGATGGATCTACTTATATAGGAGCAAGGGGTGGCGGCCAAGGAGGTGGGAGGACGTCCCAAGGCAGCCTAAAACTAACCCTAGGTCGTACAAGGCTCATGGGCCCAAGTGGAGGTGATGCAACACCTTTGGGCTTGTAGTTTGACTCGGATTCTGCTACAACGTCAGATTGTTTCGTCCGTAACTCAACGCTCCGGACGAATTTGAAGGTGAATCCAATTGGGTTGGAAAGAGCACGAAATCTAGTTTCCAACAAAAAAAGAATCACCCAATTCGGAGTCCTATGAAAAAGTTGTTGGCGTTTTGAGTCAGGTATGTCTGTGCAGTCTGAATCTGAATCCAGAACGTGAGAGACTTGGACTCTATCTTCTCTTGGCCCAAAAGTGACGTGAGAGGACTTTTTGAACACAACCTAAACTTCTTCTTTTCCCTTATCTTCATATGTGGATTGTACAAATGTCCCATACACCTGCAATTAGACAAAACACAAAAAGTGTGTGAAGTATTTTTGTTCTGGATAACATAAATAGACTATTGAATAGTTTGCATTAGAAATCACCTGACAAATATGCATGAATGCAATATTTTTGGTCGTATCCAAGGTAGTCATGTCCTCATCAGGGCTAAGCTGGTGTCCCTCCACATTCAGATTGACAAGCTCACATCCTAAATGATTCTGCAGTGCATTCCGTTTATCTTAGTAATATGCTAATATAGGGGTTAGCTCGGTCTACTTTAGCTTAAGAAATGGTGGGCTTTGGTGGAGATGCAGCAATTACTTCGACATTAGATCAACACTTAAAGTAATTTCCAACAGTTGAATAGATATTTTGTGTTTGTTGGATATAAAGATCCTTTGGGTAAGAAGTATAACTGCTTATAAAAAGTAAGTATAACAGCTTATATGCTTGTTTGTTCAGAAAGTGTTGCATACTTGTGCGAGTTGACGCGACACATCAAAGTAGTACTACTAGTAGTACTCCCTCCGATCCTAATTTCTCTGCGCATGAGGCTGGTCATAGTGGGAGTAACATAGGTAGTAACATAGATTCCACATAAGCAAAAATGATGAGGTGGCAAGTAATTAATGAGGAGAGAGGCAAATAGAGAGTGGGGAGTAACTTAGACTAGTGTTATGCATATGACACTAGTCTAAGTTATTACCTTCATAATGCAAAGTAACATAATAGTAGTATCATATATGGCTTCATTTATCTTGTCTTGGAAAGCGCAATGTTACAATAACATATTATGTTACCACCTCTTATTAATTACTTGCCACACAAACAGAATTTTCTCTAAGTGCGCTATGTTACTACTCCCTCCGTCTAGGTCATCTTAGGTTGTGCACCGCGACCAAGGCAGAGGGAAAAACGAGAGAACTTAATGTCTTTTTGCTAATTAATAGCATTGCATGCAATGAACTAACCACTGCATGTCATGTTTGTTAGTCTCAAGTCATTAAAAGCATGCACGACCCACATCTCTTATTGGTTGATACGTCATGAAATAAGAAACGAGAAGGGAGTTAATTACCGTGCCTAAGTGTTTTGGGTTTATTTCGTTTTCGTAAGGTGACTTACACACCTAGACGGAGGGAGTAGTTAAGTTACTCCCACTATTACTAGCCTAATATGTTACCATCACATAGCGCTTTCCAATGCATAATGAGTCTACAAAGTAATAAATGAAGACATGTAGTACTATGTTATCACATATATGACACTACCCACTATGAAGGTACTAGTAACATAGACTAGTAACTAGTCTATGTTACTCTCCACTATGACTAGCCAAAGTCGAGGCGCGGGTACCAACGAGGGTCTGGTTGTTTCTATACTTGGACAACTCACCCGACTACATGCACACCAGGCAGACGAAGCTCGTGTCGTGTTGGTGCCGTGTGCGGCTCGCACATTAACCAAAACCTCGCGCCTCCATCTTAGCCTCCGCGTTTTAAACTTCTCAATCTCAAGGCCAAGGAGCAACGTGAAACCTATGATAGAGCCAATCGGATGGTTGAGAACACTACAATTCGTAGCTACAGATGCGTGTGTGAGAGAGGACGAGTGCATGCGTGCACCTCTTCTCTTCCTGTATAACGTACTAAACTCAGAGTACAAGTGTATGTGGGTGGCATCGACCTAGGGAGCAGTGATGGTTCGTGCGAGAAGTCCCGAGAGATAGGTGTAATGCGTCTTAAAAAAAGACTAGTCTATAGCTCACCACGAGGCTATTCCTGTCGAATGCCAAGCGTAAGATATGTATCCGATAGTGCCAGTTTTTGCATGTACACAGCAGTAGAAAAAGAACTAGTACCATGGCATATGCTACACCATGGCCGAGAACACGTGCCCACGTTACGCCATCCGAGAATAGTGCCGCACTTCGAAACTAGAACCGTCAATAAATTTTGAGCGTGTCTCATCACATTCCAAATTACTACTACTACCACGCTATATTTAATTGCAAACCTGTTCACACCGATCACAACCTAAACGGTTTCCCACTTAGGAGCGTATTAGTAGTACTCGGTTATAAATACTACTATGCCAAGATGACTGCGCATTTCTCCTCAACTCCTCATCCACAAAAAAACAATCAAGTCAATCAAGCCATGGCCAGCGTGAGTTCTGGGTCGACATATTTCCACCGGGGAGAGGCGAGCATGGAAGAGGAAGAACAAGATATGTCCCGCCTCGCCGCGAAAGCAGCCGACATGTCCAGCCATGCAGCATTAGCAGCACAGAGGTCCCGCAACGCCGCCGAAGCAACACGGAGGTCCCGCCGCACCGTCGATGTAGCAGACTGGTTCGGCCACGCCACGGAAGCAGCAGAGATGTCCCGCCATGCCGCCGAAGCAGCACGGAGGTCCCACTGCGCTGCGGCGGCCTGGGAAAATTTCTCGCGGGCAGGCGAGGACTCTTACAGGCACATGCATGCGATGGTCCATAGCCAGATGGATCAGATCTCCGGCTGGGCGAGGTTGCAGGACGAGGCTACCGGCGTCATCTGGCAACTAGGGGAGGGCAATGCGAAGCTCCGGGGTGAGCTCGACCTACTGAGGGTGAAGATCACTAGAAGGGCGAAGCAGGAGGAGGAGACCACTGCCTTGTTGTAGAGGACGGGTGTCATCGTCAAGAAACTTATGGACAAAAATGCCATGCTCCGCATCGAGCGCAACAGGCTGGTGGAGGAATCCATGGATGCTGCCAAGTAGCGTATTAAGGACATGAAACTGATGAAAGAGATCATCGCCCGCCACGAGAACTAGTCTCCGCGATCTGCAGCGCATAAAGAAAGTAGAGATCAGCGAGCCAGATCGTTGTATGCGTCTTCCTTCTTCTTTTGCCCTTGTGTATTTCGGGCATAGCCGCATGTGGCTTTTTTAATTATCTTCCTAATTATGTAAGACAATTATTATCCACTCTCGTCGTCCTTATATATATTCATCAGTCTTGCTATAAGTCACAGTAGATGCTATGTAGGTCCATCGGATCTTACATGAAGATCCGTGCAAAAGTTTCTTTTCAGATTTTCTTTTCTCTCTTAAATCTCAGTCGAGTGAGACATTGCCACGCCATTAAACAGAGGCTCGGGCGCCATTAATGGAGACCTTGGGAGAGAGGTGGATGGCAGATGGAGGTCAAAGGGCTCTCCTCTCGATAAGCACGCGTAGGGGTCTAATCACACGCCTCTCGTACTCAAATAGCTACCCTGCATGGCGCCTGCTAGCTAATAAAAAAGGGGACGTGTGGCGGCATGTAAATGGTAAATAGAATGCCCACGGTTTCAATAATACTTGTGTTTTCCGATTGTAATGTGACAACACTTGTTCCAAAATGACTTTGTTAATTGTTAATGTGTAGCCTTCGCAAATCGGACAGCAAAATTACCACAGCATGTTGTTGCCATGTCATGACACCAAGCCAAGGTTCATGATTTTCATGCGTGTTTCGGATTTATAGGAATTAAAAAACCAAGTTTCTCAATGTTTCTAGCTGAGCAACGACACCCAGATGTTTGAATTTCATTCCCATTTCTCGCATGGGACCTAGAAATTTTCCTGAGGACACACATGTGATTTTTCAACCAGCTTTGGTGCACTGGAGCATGTTCTTGTATTTCAAATTTGAATTATGCACACAAAGGTGACACATTCCCTCTCAGAACCACGAGCCTTCTTGAGAGAAGCTCCAGTTTGCAAGAAACTTGTACCAAAACTTGTTTCTATTCTGCCAATTTTTTAACCACAGCTTGGTAGTACCATGACATGACACCGTGCCAAGTTTCATGATTTTCAGACGTGTTTTGGATTTACAAGAATTTTCAAAACCAAGCTTCTCAATGTTCTCGGCCGAGCCACGATGCCCAGATGTTTGAATTTCATTCCCATTTCTTGCATCGGACCTAGAAATTCACCCGAGGACACACATGTGTTTCTTCAACCAACTTTGATGCACGGGAGCATGTGCTTGTAGTTCAAATTTGAATTATGCACATTAAATGACCAGAAACTCAATTAATGTATAAAAAAAGGCCAAACGAATCCGGAATAATTCCAAAATTTAATAGGGTACTCATGTAGTTCTATGTTGCCTCTGTAAAGAAACTCAAGGGGGGCAGCGTATATTGTTTCGCACTCAAAGGTGACATGTTCCCTCTCAGAACCACGAGCCTTCTTGAGAGAAGCTCCGGTTTTCAAGAAGCTTATACCAAAATTTGTTCCTATTTGGCCATTTTTTTACCAAGGCATGGTAGTACCATGACATGACACCATGCCAAGTTTCATGATTTTCAGATGTGTTTTGGATTTACAAGAATTTTAAAAGCAAGTTTCTCAATGTTCTCGTCCGAGGCACGATGCCCAGATGTTTGAATTTCATTCCCATTTCTTGCATGGGACCTAGAAATTCACTCGAGGACACACATGTGATTTTTAAACCAACTTTGGTGCACGGGAGCATGTGTTTGTAGTTCAAATTTAAATTATGCACATTAAATGACCAGAAACTCAATTAATGTATAAAAGGCCAAACGAACCCGGAATAATTCCAAAATTTAACAGGGCACTCATGTACTTTTATGTTTCCTCTGTAAAGAAACTCAAGGGGGGGCAGTGTATATCATTTCACACTCAAAGGTGACACGTTCCCTCTCAGAACCACGAGCCTTTTTGAGAGAAGATCCGGTTTGCAAGAAGCTTATACCAAATCTTATTCCAAATCGGCCCAATTTTTTACCACAGCATGTTAGTGCCATGACATGACACCGTGCCAAGTTTCATGATTTCCAGGCGAGTTTTGGATTTACATGAATTTAAAAACCAAGTTTCTCGATGTTCTCGGCCGAGTCACGGTGCCTAGATGTTTGAATTTCATTCCCATTTCTTGCATGGGACCTAGAAATTCACCCAAGGACACACATGTGATTTTTCAACCAACTTTGGTGCATCGGAACATGCGCTTGCAGTTCAAATTTGGATTATGCACATTAAATGTCCAAAAACTCAATTAATGTATAAAAAAGGCCAAACGAACCCAGAATAATTCCAAAATTTAACAGGCACTCATATAGTTCTATGTTGCCTCTGTAAAGAAAATCTGGGGGGGCAGCGTATATTGTTTCGCACACAAAGGTGACATGTTCCCTCTCGAAACCACGAGGCTTGTTGAGAGAATCTCCAGTTTTGCAAGAAGTTTATACCAAAACTTGTCCCAATTCAACCAAGAATTATATACATCTAAAAATAGGGTTTAGATTATCCCGAACATCTCGCCACCTAGACCAATGTACTCTTATTTGAATTCAATATAAAATGAATACAAATATTTGAATTAGAGATCGTATGTTACATGTAGTTTATAGTGAAATATGATTACTGTTATATGCATGTTTTTTGTTATCAAGATAATATTTAAACGATTGTATAACTTGACAACAATCGTATTCAAATAAGGAAAATTGGTTCAAATTTAGTCCATATGGTAGACGACAATTTATATGTGCATAGGGTGGAGTAAAATGTTCATATACGATGGAAGATCAAAATGTAGGACTACATCCATTATAAACCGCAAGGTCACCTAACGATATATTCGAATTCAACATAACATGGATTCAAAAATTGAAATTCGAGATCCTGGCATTTGTAATCATATAAAAAGGTACATGGCTCTTTCTTTTGGTGGGAATTGATTTTTTTGTTGTTGTTGTTGAGGGAAGTGCGAATCGATTTGGTACTATACAGGGTAATCTTGTTCTCCCGATTTTTTTTACATTTTTATTTTAGTTTTTTCAATGACATTTATAGCAATATAGTAAAAGGGAACATGAATCTCTTGCGTCTTGTATGAATTGTTTTTTTGTACACGTTAAGTTTGTTCTGTTGAATAAGGAATCCGTGCCTTATTATCCCAAAATTTTAAGATCGAGTATCTTTTGTCTCATCTGCTTTGAAACTCCCGTCTCTTCAACCCGTGCCTTGTTATCCCGAAATTTCGACGCGCCCAAAAACTCCCTCCTCATCCGAAATCGGTCCTGCAACCCAGACACGCGAAATCCCCCTTCTACCCCTCGGCCAGAAATGTCGGCTCGACGTCACAGTGTCAAAACCGGTGGGGGTATGCTGGTAACTTACCCTACATTTCGGACAAGCACGTCTCTAAGCCATGGCTCCCCCTACCTTCCCCTTCATCCCCCCATTCATACACCAAGGCCGCCAAAACCCACAAAACCGCACGCTCCTCGGTCAGCCTGCCGACCGCCGCCCAGCCAGAGACTCTTCCCCGACGACATTGTCCACCTCAACAGCTCGCCGTCCCTCATCCACCGCACCGGATGAGGATCCGTCGTCGATCTCGGCGTCCTGCTAGATCAGCCGCCCCGTCCTCGACCTCCAAGGAGCTGCCCCGATGTTCGCCTCGTCTATCACGCCACCTCCATCCCCACAGCGCCGTCTTAACCTGCCCCACCGGAACCGCATCACCCTCACCAATTCCTCTGATGAAGCCAAGGCCAACTCGGTGCCACCAAGGAGGTTCTGCACTCACCGCTGCATTTTATCTTTTATTCGATCTCACGGGCAGCCGGTGCTCGATACCGAGCGGCCATGGCTGGTCTCCATCGATGTCGCCGTCACCGACCAGTTCATCCACGACATCTCTCCCCCATGTCGTTGCTTCCTCAGGGGCCACTTCGTGTTGCTGCTCTGGTCTGCTATTGCTGTTGGTCGCGCTGCTTCTCCGCTCTTGCTGTCGTTCGTGCTGCTGCTCTGCTCTTGCTCTCTCTCGCGCTGTTGCTGCTGCTGCACGACCTCTGGCAGCTATAGGAGTTGTTGCTTTAGCACTCGCTCGCGGTTTGCTCTCTGCTAGTGTGTTCCTTGCTCAAGAGTCTGCTGATTTAGATCACTGCTTCTCTACTACTAGTGCTCGAACGCCCTAAACATGTATTGCAATGCTCTTCTACTAGTTCAATCCGTTTCAAAAGTAAAATTCAGCTTCGACTGTAAAGTTCAGTTTCTTCAGTTAAGTTCAGAGTAAACTGTATTTACAGCATCTGTCGGAGCGGCTGTGGCGCGGCTGATGCGTTTTACATCTAGCACTTTTTGGTGATGTATTTTACATCATCTGTTGCAGATGATATTAGAGTCCCACTTCAGATTAACATTGTCTGTCTTGTCCTGCTTCATCCTCGACGCCATACACCTCACCGGAACTCCTCCAACGACGGAACCATCCATCACAGTATAGCAGTACCCTCAGTGCCGTTTCTAGAGGCCTCAGATCTTCTTCCCCACCTCCGACAGTCACACCAGCATCACCACCCTCCACGTCCAACCCAATGATACTGAGGTCGACAAGGCTATGCTGAAGAGGTTGTACACTCGTTGCATCACTTTGTTACTATGCATTCATGTTGATCCCTCAGATGCTATGGAACTACTATGTTACTACTATTCGTGCATTTGGTTAGGAGTGGAGCAAAGCAAAACTGGAGGATTTTTTTCCTTTGGTGTCTCTTTCAAAGAAAAATGGTAGGAATTTTAATGTCTAGTTAGAAGTCCTTTTCAAAATAATGTGCATGAAGAACAGGACTAATTGCATTACTAGCATAATAAGATTCTTATTTTTTTTCATTTTCACATGGTTTGACTTTAATTTGACCATGTTTCTCCATTCCTGTTTTCTTCCAATTCATGTGAACCAAACACCGAGGTTCACAGAAATCCTATGTTTCCAAATGCTCTGTTTTGCACATGCATTGCTATCCTATTCATGTGTTTTTTCTGTCCCCGCGTTTATAGAATCCTCCAATTCTAAGGAGCCCTTACAGATTTACTTCATTTTCAGATATGCATCAAAGAAAACTCTGTGTGTTGTGTCCTGCTCCTTCTGTGCCGTCATCCACCCCACCTGAGGTACACCCTCGACAGAAGCATTCACTACAGCAGAGATTCCCCCTGCAAACTTTCTTTCGCCACCTCAGATCATCTTCCCCGTTGCCGGAAGCCACGCCAACTGCATTACCATCATCACCTGAGCAGATGAACCTGAGAACTATACAGTTCCGTAAGAGAGGTCGCAGTCTTTCGTGCTTGCTTACGTTATACATCGGTTATTATTACCTGCTACTTTATCGTTCAAACTTGAGTTTTAAAATGCCCGTGGGTCTCATATCGAGGCAGCAACGAATAGTATATGTCTAGTATGTTGTTCATCTGGGGTCTTCTATGTGGTTCATGTTGGGTGGGCAACAAACAGTAGATGATCCATTGTCTATCTTTTTAAACTGAAGCTATAATCTACCTGCTATCATTAGTTTTGGATCTATCCACTCGTTTGCTACCATCAGTCTTGATTTCTGCATGCACCCCTTAGGCCTTACAAAATCTAACAAGTTTTTTATTATGCATGTCAGTTATTGTACACAATCGTACTGAACATGTAGAGAAAAAGAGAAGACCGTTCCGTGGGAATACAATGTCATGCAGACGCCACCCCATGGTGGGCGAAGTGCCCCCCTCCCGCCATTCCAGATTGTATTCCACAGGAAGTTAACTATTCAGATGGGGATTCAGAGGGAGCCGACCACTCCTATTTACCACCTGAGGTGTTTGCTCTAACCTAGCATGCTGATGTTGGTCATATCATGCATATGGCGCCTCGCATTGCTTACATTATTCATCTTATATGTCATCAGCTTAGTTTAGATTTGCTTTGTGCGAATGCCACCTGTTTGGTTTCTATATCATACTTCCACCATTCTAAATATTTGTCTTTTTAGAGATTTCAACAAGTGACTACATATGGAGCAAAATGAGTGATTCTACACTCTAAAATATGTCTATATACGTCCATATGTAGTAGTGTAGGATCTTGAAGTAGATGTGTCTAGAGGGGGGGTGATTAGACACTTAATGCTAAAGTTGCAATTTTTAAGCTTTTTCGGTTTAAGTGGAGTTTAGGCATAATTTCAACATTCACAATACATATCAAGCAAGCATGCAAAGAGTGTATAGGCAGCGGAAAATAAAGCATGCAACTTGCAAGAATGTAAAGGTAAGGGTTTGGAGAATTCAAACGCAATTGGAGACACGGATGTTTTTCCCGTGGTTCGGATAGGTGGTGCTATCCTACATCCACGTTGATGGAGACTTCAACCCACGAAGGGTAACGGTTGCGCGAGTCCACGGAGGGCTCCACCCACGAAGGGTAATGGTTGCGCGAGTCCACGGAGGGCTCCACCCACGAAGGGTCCACGAAGAAGCAACCACCCACGAAGGGTCCACGAAGAAGCAACCTTGTCTATCCCACCATGGCCATCGCCCACGAAGGACTTTCCTCACTAGCGGTAGATCTTCACGAAGTAGGCGATCTCCTTGCCCTTACAAACTCCTTGGTTTAACTCCACAATCTTGTCGGAGGCTCCCAAGTGACACCTAGCCAATCTAGGAGACACCACTCTCCAAGAAGTAACAAATGGTGTGTTGATAATGAACTCCTTGCTCTTGTGCTTCAAATGATAGTCTCCCCAACACTCAACTCTCTCTCATAGGATTTGGATTTTGTGGAAAGAAGATTTGAGTGGAAAGCAACTTGGGGAAGGCTAGAGATCAAGATTCATATGGTAGGAATGGAATATCTTGGTCTCAACACATGAGTAGGTGGTTCTCTCTCAGAACATATGAGTTGGAATTGTGTATGTGTTCTGATGGCTCTCTCCCCGAATGAAGAGGAGGTGGAGGGGTATATATAGCCTCCACACAAAATCCAACCGTTACACACAGTTCTCCAATCTCGGTGGGACCGAATCAACAAACTCGGTCGGACCGAAAAGGTAAACCTAGTGACCGTTAGAGATTTTCGGTGGGACCGACTGGATCAACTCGGTGGGACCGATGTGCTAGGGTTAGGGTAAATCCAAAACTCGGTTTGACCGATTACTCAAACTCGGTGGGACCGATTTGGGTAATAAGTGAAACAGAGAGTTGGCCAAGCAAACTCGGTGGGGCCGATTGCATATCTCGGTGGGACCGAAAATATTGCAATAGGTAACAGAGAGTTTGCAAGCCCATCTCGGTGAGACCGAGATCCCATCGGTGAGACCGAACTGATTAGGGTTTCTGGCAGTGGCTATGACAGGTGAAACTCGGTGGCGCCGGATAGGAATAATCGGTAGGTCCGAGTTTGGCTTTGGGTTTAGGTCATATGTGGAAGTGGGAAAGTAGCTGAGGATTTTGGAGCATATCATTAAGCACATGAAGCAAGAGGCTCATTAAGCAACACCTCATCCCTCCTTGATAGTATTGGCTTTTCCTATGGACTCAATGTGATCTTGGATCACTAAAATGTAAAATGAAGAGTCTTGAGCTTGAAGCTTTAGCCAATCCTTTGTCCTTAGCATCTTGAAGGAGTTCCCACAACCTTTAGTCCATGCCACTCCATTGTTGAACTTATCTGAAACATGCTAGATAGAAATGTTAGTCCAACAAGAGATATGTTGTCATCAATTATCAAAACCACCTAGGGAGCACTTGTGCTTTCAATCTCCCCCTTTTTGGTAATTGATGGCAACATACATCAAAGCTTTAGATAAAGATATAAAGAACAGCAAGTAAAGCTTTGGAAGGACATGTAACAAGCATAGGCTCCCCCTACATGTATGCACTCATGTAAATATGAAATATAGAGGCATGTGAGAGCATAACCATGACAGAGTAGGCAATGTGTTACATGCATCTAGGCCATATGCATCAGAGGAAAAGATTATCAAGGAAAATACCTTCATGCTCATGAGTCCTTCTTGCAAACAGTATGTACATAAGCAAGAACTCCTCATACTCATGATTTTGATGCATATACTTACCTTGTGGTCTTGAGTTGGCTTAGGATGGAATGAACCCGCACAAACAAAGTTAGATAACACAGGTACATCCACTAGCCAGAGCAAACAAAAGAAACCACAAGAATACCAAGACTGGGATGACATGTAGAGAGTGAGTACAAGGTACCACATTGGATTCAACATGTCCCCAAGAATAAAGATATGCAATGAATTTGACTGATTTCTTTCCCTTAGGTGTCTTGCTCCCCCTGAATCTTACATGGGATATTGGGAGAAGATAGGGAACAGAAAATCAGAGCTGAAATATACAAATGGATAGAACTTAATGCAAATACATGTCTTTCCACCAAAAAGGCATCTCTCCTCTTGAACATCAAGCATCTGGGATCCTTGAGTATTCTCTCCCCCTGGAAGTCTCTCTCTCCCCTTAATACTTTCTCTCTTGTAGGTTTGGTCCTTGAGACTTTTTCTCTCCCTTGATGTGATCTCTCTCTCCTACAAGCTTTGATGTGATCTCTCTCTCCCCCTTTGACATCAATTTCCAAGAAGGGCTTTCTGGAATCCGTCGTATAGGTTTGGTCCTTGAGACTCAGCACAAAGCAATGGATAAAACTGTGATGCTTGTAGAGGACAAGATTCATTGAGTAGAGCTGGATCAGAAGAAATATAGAACAAGTGGCAGACTGTTTTTCCTGTTGCGAAGTTGGTGGCACCGAGTGGTATGTTTCGGTGGCACTGAAAAGATTCGGTTGGACCGAAAATTACAAGTCGGTGAAACCGAGTTCACACAGAGAAAAACACTTGTCACCTCAGCTCACTAGACATGTAGGATCTCACAAAGATTTGCAATGAATTACCTGAAGGATTTGCAAGGAATTAAATGCAGAAAATGCAGAACATAAACAGAAAGAAAAGAGAAGAGACTGAAAAATCTAGATGGAGTTTTTTTTGTTTTTGAAAAAGAGAAAGAAACTAAACATGCATGAGATACACACAAAAAGAACACAAGAGAACTTCATCTAGAGTTGGGCGGTGACATAGTCACCTATGTTAGAGTATATTGACTTAGGAGTCAAGTGAGAACACTTGATCATAGGTCATACTCATCGTTTAAGCTCAAAATGGGGTTACCATTTTTCGTTTAAGCATCTTGATGTATTCACATCTTGTTGAGTTGCTTTGACTCATGTCTTGGAGTAAAGCTTCTCTAAGATGGAATAACATACCTTGGGTGGTGGTGTGGTTCTTGCTCATGTAGTTGAACTTGTGTGGGTGCTCAAGGTTGATGTAGCTCATCAAGAGTTGGGAGCACCACTTGGAGTTTGAGTTCATCTACCTACATGGGTTAGTTCTTGCAAGGAAGAGCACTTGTGTATTCAAAAATGACAATCATGAAGCTCAACATAGAATTTGTCAAAGGATATGTTTGAATGGTTTTGTGCTTCCTTGTCTTCAACCACCATTGTGTAGAGTCTTGGTGATGTAGAGATTGCTCAAGATGTGAGTGAGTTGCAATCTCATGGAATTAGATTCAACCAAGAACCTACATGGGTTAGACAACATGCAAGGTGCAAATATATCCAAGACATAAGATAGTTATCATAAGAGATATATCATGGATTAGTCATAAGCTCATGTCTTGCATGTATCCAATGGAGTTTCTACTCCAATTTCGAAGCATCAATGATGTTCAATTCTCCTCTCAACCTGCAAAACACTTTCTCATCAAGAGGTTTAGTAAATATATCCGCTAATTGCTTATCGGTGCGAACATGCTTAAGATCAATGTCACCCTTAGCAACATGATCTCGAATGAAATGATGACGAACTTCAATATGCTTAGTTCGAGAATGTTGTACAGGATTATGACCAATTTTGATAGCACTTTCATTGTCACAAAGTAGTGGAACATGTTTCACATAGATCCCATAATCTTTAAGAGTTTGGGTCATCCAAAGTAATTGAGCACAACATGAACCAGCGGCAATGTATTCCGCTTCGGCGGTGGATAAGGATACCGAGTTTTGTTTCTTGGAAGACCAAGACACAAGAGATCTACCAAGAAATTGACAAGTACCCGAAGTGGACTTTCTATCAACCTTATCTCCGGCATAATCCGAGTCGGAATAGCCAACAAGATCAAAAGAAGACCTCTTAGGATACCAAATGCCAAAATTTGGTGTATGGATTAAATATCTCACTATCCTTTTCACAACCTTAAGATGACATTCTTTAGGAGCAGCTTGATATCGTGCACACACGCACACACTTAGCATAATATCGGGACGTGAAGCACATAGGTATAACAATGAACCAATCATAGAGCGATAAACCTTTTGATCAACCGGTTCACCATCTTTGGTCAAATCATTATGTCCACTAGTAGGCATGGGTGTAGACATACCTTTGCATTCTTGCATATTGAACTTCTTGAATAAGTCCTTGGTGTACTTTGTTTGAGAGACAAATTTACCTTCCTTAGTTTGCTTGATTTGAAAACCGAGAAAGAATTTGAGTTCACTCATCATAGACATCTCAAACTTCTCTGACATTAGCTTTCCAAACTTTTCACTAAAGAGAGGGTTAGTTGAACCAAATATGATATCATTAACATAAATTTGGCATACAAATAGTTCTCCATTAACCCTTTTAGTAAAAAGAGTAGAATCAATTTTACCAATTTCAAAACCACTTGTAGTAAGGAACTTGGTCAAGCATTTATACCATGCTCTAGGAGCTTGTTTAAGACCATAAAGAGCTTTGTGAAGTTTGTAAACATGATTTGGTTTCTTAGGATTGATAAAACCGGGAGGTTGTTTGACATTAACTTCCTCCTCTATTTCACCATTTAGAAAAGCACTTTTGATGTCCATTTGGTACAAGATGATATTATGGTGATTAGCATAGGCAAGTAAGATGCGAATGGACTCAAGTCTAGCAACGGGAGCATATGTCTCACCATAGTCCATACCTTCGACTTGTGTGTATCCTTGGGCGACGAGACGTGCTTTGTTGCGAACCACTTGTCCATCTTCATCTTGCTTGTTGCGAAACACCCATTTGGTACCAATGATGTTGTGGTTGTTGTCGGGCTTCTCAACTAATGTCCAAACTTGGTTTCTCTCAAAGTTTTGTAGCTCTTCATGCATAGCGTTTATCCAATCCGGATCTTCCAATGCTTCTTCAACCTTCATAGGTTCAATGCTAGAGATGAATGAATAGTTTTCACAAAAGTTATCTAAACGAGTCTTTGAGCGAGTGATTCTCCCGGTTTATATATCATTTAAGATTTGCTCGACGGGATGATCTTTGGCAATTCTTGCTCGAACTCGTGAGAGCTTTTGCTTGGGTCTTTGTCGAACATCTTCTTCATCTTGTTCTTCTTCTTGGTCTTCTTCATTGTTGACGTTGTCGTTCTCTTGTCGTGGTGGAGAAGGAGGTTGTTGATGTTCGTCTTGATGTATTTCCTCGTTTTCTTCATCTTGGTGTGTCCCACTTGTGGATGCTTCCGTGTCAATTCTTGGTTCACTTTGTCGTGAAGTAGAAGCTTCCACTTGGACGGATGAAGTACTCTCCTTCACCTCCGTTGGACGAATTTTGCCAATGGACAAGTCTTGGATTGCTTCTGAAGGGTCTTTGTCTCCTACATCAATTGGCAATTGCTCACTTGCGAGCCATTAGATTCATCAAACTTCACATCTACCGTCTCTTCAACCTTTCGGGTGAAATTGTTGTAGACACGGTAAGTGTGAGAGTTTGAGCCATAACCAAGTAGGAAACCTTCATGAGATTTAGGAGCAAACTTTGAACGACGATGCTTATCAAGAATGTAGCACTTTGAGCCGAATACTCGAAAGTATCCAACTTGGGGTTTGTTACCGGTGAGAAGCCCGTATGCCGTCTTGCCGAGTAGCTTGTGAAGATATAAGCGATTTGTTGCGTGACAAGCTGTCTCAACCGCTTCTGCCCAAAAGTGCTTCGGCGTCTTGTATTCATCAAGCATCGTTCTTGCCATTTCGATGAGCGTCCGGTTCTTCCTCTCAACAACTCCATTTTGTTGAGGTGTGTACGTAGCCGAGTACTCATGTGAAATCCCTTCTTCGTCAAGAAAGGTGTCCACATTTGCGTTCTTGAACTCCATTCCGTTGTCACTCCGAACCTTCTTGATCTTCACGTCAAACTGATTTTGGGCCTTCCTAGCGAAGTTTCTGAAGATCTTCTGGACCTGCGACTTGTCATTAAGAAAGAACACCCACGTAAATCTTGAAAAATCATCAACTATAACTAGACCAAAAGAATTTCCACCGAGACTCTTGTAGGCGTTGGGACCAAAAAGATCCATATGAAGTAGCTAGAGTGGCCTCCTTGTGGTCATGATGTTCTTCACGGGATGTCTTCCTCCAACCTGTTTACCTGCTTGACAAGCACTGCAAAGTCTATCCTTATCAAATATGACATCGTTAACTCCAAGGATATGATTTCCTTTAATAAGCTTGTCAAGGTTTCTCATGCCAACGTGACCTAGTCGTCTATGCCACAACCAACCTTTTGAGGATTTAGCAATAAAGCAAGTTTTAGGTTGTGCCTTTTTAGAGAAATCGACAATGTAAAGATCACCTCTACGCATACCGGTAAAGACCATTTTATGATTGTCTCGACGAAATACTTGGCACTCTACCTCAGTAAATAGGACATTCAAACCGAAATCAGCAAGTCTAGATACTGAAAGTAAGTTGTAGCCAAGAGATTCAACGAGCATGACATTTTGAATGGAAATATCATGTGAGATGGCCACCTTACCAAGGCCAACCACTTTACCCTTTGAATTATCACCAAAGGTGACATATTTTCGAGGGCCGTCATTTTCAGCAAGCTCATGGAACATCTCTTCATCTCCGGTCATATGATCAGTACATCCACTATCAAGAACCCATTCCTTTCCTCCTGACTCATATCCCCGAAGATTTGCCATAAGACCAAAATGTCTTATTGCATCATCAAGATCGAAGTCACTATCATCATCATCATCATCATAGTATCCATGTTCACCATGATCTTGTGACTCATCATTTCCTAGAGAGGGTAATTCATTAGATAAATGATCATCAAAGTGGTCACCTTTATGAATTCTTATAGCTTCGAATATGATATCACTAATGATTCCAACATCTCCTTTAGCATGCTTAAGATTGGTAAGTTCAAATAGACAATTACCAAAACTAGGATCACTAGAGTTCATCTTACTCAAGGCAATAGATTTATGGAGAATTTCATCCAAAGTTTTCAAGGAATGATTGGGAAATCGTTCCTCAAGAAATTTCCATATAGTATAGGCACAATTAAGAGTAGGCAAACTAGCAATCAAATTTTTGGGCAATCCTCTAATGATGAGCTCAATACTTCTAAGATTGCGAATCATGTCAATATCTTCATCTAGGGTAGGATCCAAAGGATCAATATGAGGTGCACAAGGGCTAGCAATATACTTGTTCAAATGATATTGATTGAAAATTACAAGCATCTCATTTTTCCACTCATGAAAATACTCTCCATCAAGAATAGGCACTCTATGTCTAAGACTCCCTAAGGTAGACACATCCATCTTCCTCCAATGGTGATTAAACCAAGGCAATGGAGACCAAAGCTCTGATACCACTTGTAGGATCTTGAAGTAGATGTGTCTAGAGGGGGGTGATTAGACACTTAATGCTAAAGTTGCAATTTTTAAGCTTTTTCGGTTTAAGTGGAGTTTAGGCATAATTTCAACATTCACAATACATATCAAGCAAGCATGCAAAGAGTGTATAGGCAGCGGAAAATAAAGCATGCAACTTGCAAGAATGTAAAGGGAAGGGTTTGGAGAATTCAAACACAATTGGAGACACGGATGTTTTTCCCGTGGTTCGGATAGGTGGTGCTATCCTACATCCGCGTTGATGGAGACTTCAACCCATGAAGGGTAATGGTTGCGCGAGTCCACGGAGGGCTCCACCCACGAAGGGTAATGGTTGCGCGAGTCCACGGAGGGCTCCACCCACGAAGGGTCCACGAAGAAGCAACCACCCACGAAGGGTCCACGAAGAAGCAACCTTGTCTATCCCACCATGGCCATCGCCCACGAAGGACTTGCCTCACTAGCGGTAGATCTTCACGAAGTAGGCGATCTCCTTGCCCTTACAAACTCCTTGGTTCAACTCCACAATCTTGTCGGAGGCTCCCAAGTGACACCTAGCCAATCTAGGAGACACCACTCTCCAAGAAGTAACAAATGGTGTGTTGATAATGAACTCCTTGCTCTTGTGCTTCAAATGATAGTCTCCCCAACACTCAACTCTCTCTCATAGGATTTGGATTTTGTGGAAAGAAGATTTGAGTGGAAAGCAACTTGGGGAAGGCTAGAGATCAAGATTCATATGGTAGGAATGGAATATCTTGGTCTCAACACATGAGTAGGTGGTTCTCTCTCAGAACATATGAGTTGGAATTGTGTATGTGTTCTGATGGCTCTCTCCCCGAATGAAGAGGAGGTGGAGGGGTATATATAGCCTCCACACAAAATCCAAACGTTACACACAGTTTTCCAATCTTGGTGGGACCGAATCAACAAACTCGGTCGGACCAAAAAGGTAAACCTAGTGACCGTTAGAGATTTTCGATGGGACCGACTGGATCAACTCGGTGGGACCGATGTGCTAGGGTTAGGGTAAATCCAAAACTCGGTTTGACCGATTACTCAAACTCGGTGGGACCGATTTGGGTAATAAGTGAAACAGAGAGTTGGCCAAGCAAACTCGATGGGGCCGATTGCATATCTCGGTGGGACCGAAAATATTGCAATAGGTAACAGAGAATTTGCAAGCCCATCTCGGTGAGACCGAGATCCCATCGGTGAGACCGAACTGATTAGGGTTTCTAGCAGTGGCTATGACAGGTGAAACTCGGTGGCGCCGGAGAGGAATAATCGGTAGGTCCGAGTTTGGCTTTGGGTTTAGGTCATATGTGGAAGTGGGAAAGTAGCTGAGGATTTTGGAGCATATCATTAAGCACATGAAGCAAGAGGCTCATTAAGCAACACCTCATCCCTCCTTGATAGTATTGGCTTTTCCTATGGACTCAATGTGATCTTGGATCACTAAAATGTAAAATTGATAGAGGCTAAGGTGTCCCGATGTTTCGATGAGATGGTGGCTATCCTTTTCTGTGGGAGTTGACCTTGACGATCCGACTACGAACGTGCGAGACGTCGCGCCTTAGCAATCGCTAAACCAACTTCCGAGGGTTATTGACCACGCCGGAGCACGATCAACCTGACCACGAGGGTCTGTTTCCTGCGAGCAAACGAAGAACAAGCAAGAAACTGAGATTGCAATCTGGATATTGCGAATATAAGATGAAAGCTTTATTGATCAAGGTGGGGTTCTATGACGTCTTGGTCTGGTCGTTGGACACAAACGAAGTACCGAAGTTGCAGCTATGGCGAACTTTTAATCTAAACAAAACCCAAAAGTCTAAACGACGCCCTAAGGGCTGTATATATGGAGGAAGAGGGGGGAATTTCGTGGCCCTTGAGGGTGGGGTCCGAAACCAACCCTAACTCTTGTTTCCCCACACATACGGACTCTAAAAATAGCCTATACTTAAGTATTTCGAAATTACATGGGCCTGGCCCATTAATAAGGTGACGCAGCACCTAGAATAGCCTATGGACGAATATTATGAAGTGGCATCTTGTATATTTCGTCCAAGGCTTCATGCACTCCTTATGGCGGCTTCAAAGTCCTGAAATCATCACTTGTAACTCCGTTCTTGATCCCCTTGCGCATGCCATCAACTCCATGCGTGTTCTTGCTCCAATGTTCATCCTTCTCCAAGCTAGGCCCTTCATTTGTAAGCAAAACAAATGTATCCAGTTTAGGCAGTGTCATAATCTCATGAACATTAGAATCATTACCAAGAAACGAAAGTACCTAGTAATTTAATTGGCGTGCGCGAGCTCTAGTTATTGGTCCAGTATATGTACCAGTAGGGGCTGTGGGTGTAACAATGGTATTGATGTCCTCATCATCCTCCCCTTCTTGAAATGAAGTCGTCCTCGACGGAAGCGCATCTTCCTCACCCAAATAAGGCTTCAAATCTGCAATGTTAAAAGTGGGACTAACCCCAAAATCTACAGGTAGCTCAAGTTTATATGCATTATCATTTATTTTCTCTAACACCTTAAAAGGACCATCAGCACGTGGCATTAGCTTTGATTTGCGCAGATTAGGAAATCTATCTTTACGCAAATGTAACCAAACAAGATCTCCAGGCGCAAACACAACATGTTTTCTACCCTTATCTCCAGCAAGTTTATATTTAGCATTCATACGCTCAATGTTTTCCTTAGTTAACTCATGCATTTTTAAAATCAATTCAGAACGTTCTTTAGCATCAAAATTAACCTTCTCTGAAGATGGAAGAGGCAACAAATCAATAGGTGCACGACGTAGGAAACCATACACAATTTCAAAAGGGCACATCTTAGTAGTAGAATGCAATGAGCGATTATAAGCAAATTCAATATGAGGCAAGCATTCTTCCCACATTTTCTTGTTATTCTTCAAAACAGCCCTAAGCATAGTAGACAATGTTCTATTGACTACTTCAGTTTGTCCATCAGTTTGGGGGTGACAAGTAGTACTAAAAAGCAGCTTAGTCCCCAACTTAGCCCATAAACATCTCCAAAAGTGGCTAAGAAATTTAGTATCACGATCTGAAACAATAGTATTTGGCACACCATGTAAGCGAATAATTTCACGAAAGAACAAATCAGCAACATTAACAGCATCATCGCTTTTATGACATGGTATAAAGTGTGCCATTTTTGAGAACCTATCCACGACAACAAATATGCTATCCCTCCCCTTCTTTGTTCGAGGTAAACCTAAAACAAAGTCCATAGATATATCCTCCCAAGGAACACTAGGTACTGGCAAAGGCATATATAAACCATGAGGATTGAGTCGTGACTTAGCTCTTTGACGTGTAGTGCAGCGAGCAACAAAACGCTCAACATCCCGTCTCATCTTTGGCCAAAAGAAATGTGTAGCAAGTATATCCTCCGTCTTCTTGACGCCAAAGTGTCCCATTAATCCTCCTCCATGCGCCTCCTGCAACAACAAAAGACGAACGGAGCTAGCTGGAATGCATAGCTTGTTAGCACGAAACACAAATCCATCGTTAAGAACGAACTTGTTCCAAGTTCTCCCTTCCTTACAATTCTGCAATACATCTTTAAATTCAGCATCATGAACATATTGATCTTTGATGGTCTCCAAACCAAATATTTTAAAGTCAAGTTGTGAAAGCATAGTATAACGAGAGACAAGGCATCAGCAATAACATTTTCTTTACCCTTCTTGTGTTTAATGACATAAGGGAAAGTCTCAATGAATTCAACCCATTTAGCATGTCTACGGTTCAGTTTTGCTTGACTTTTAATGTGTTTCAAAGATTCATGATCAGAATGTATAACAAATTCCTTGGGCCATAAATAATGTTGCCATGTTTCTAAGGTCCGAACAAGAGCATATAATTCTTTATCATAAGTAGAATAGTTCAGACTAGGCCCACTCAATTTTTCAAAAAAGTATGCAACAGGTTTTCCATCTTGTAATAAAACACCTCCTAATCCAATTCCACTAGCATCACATTCAAGCTCAAAAGTCTTATTGAAATTAGGAAGTTGGAGTAAAGGAGCATGTGTCAACTTATCTTTCAATACCGTGAAGGCTTCTTCCTGTGCGGTACCCCAAACAAAAGGCACATCGTTCTTTGTAAGCTCGTTGAGAGGTGCAGCAATGGTGCTGAAATCTCTCACAAAACGCCTATAGAAACCAGCGAGGCCAAGGAAACTCCTCACTTGTGTGACCGTTTTGGGCTGCGGCCAGCTCTCAATAGCTTCAATCTTGGCTTTATCAAGTTCAATTCCCTGTGGAGTAACAACATAGCCAAGAAAAGATACTCGGTCGGTGCAAAAGGTGCACTTTCCAAGGTTACCAAACAAACGTGCATCACGTAGAGCAATAAAAACAGCACGTAAATGTTCCAAATGTTCCTCCAAAGATTTGTTATAAATCAATATGTCATCAAAGTAAACTACCACAAATCGTCCAATGAAAGCACGTAAAACTTCGTTCATTAACCTCATGAAAGTACTAGGTGCATTAGTTAACCCAAAAGGCATGACTAACCACTCAAATAATCCAAACTTAGTTTTAAATGCTGTTTTCCATTCATCTCCCAATTTCATACGAATTTGATGGTATCCACTACGCAAATCAACTTTGGAGAATATTGTAGAGCCACTCAATTCATCAAGCATATCATCTAACCTAGGAATAGGATGACGATAACGAATAGTAATATTATTAATGCCTCTACAATCAACGCACATATGCGACGTACCATCCTTTTTCGGCACTAAAATGATAGGAACAGCACAAGGACTAAGGGATTCGCGTATATAACCTTTGTCGAGCAGTTCTTGTACTTGACGCATAATCTCCTTCGTCTCCTCTGGATTGGTACAGTATGGTGCACGGTTGGGTAGCGAAGCACCGGGAATTAAGTCAATTTGATGCTCAATCCCTCGAATAGGTGGTAATCCCGGTGGCACGTCTTGTGGAAAGACGTCAGCGAACTCCTGCAAAATGTTAGTGACAGCAGGGGGCAAAGAGGAAGGCACGTCCTCGAATGAAAATAATGCCTCTTTGCACACAAAAGCATAACAAACAGATTTACTAAAATCTAGCTCATCAATATCAGATTTGGTGGCAAGTAAACATGCACTTTTCAATTTAATTTCAGAAACAACAGTAGATGGATTATTATTAGGCTTCATTTGGTGCTCAAATTCTTTTGCCACAATCTGATTTTCACTCTTATTTGTCTCCTGTTTTGCTTTATTAGCTCTATTAATATCATCCTTCAAAATGGAATCAGGAGTCATAGGAAGCAAAGTAATATTTTTATCGTTATGAACAAGAGTATACTGATTGTTTCTACCATGGTGTACATAATTTTTATCAAATTGCCATGGTCTACCAAGTAATAAGGAACATGCTTGCATAGGTACCACATCACAATCAACATAATCAGCATATGTAGAGATACTAAAATGCACACGAACAGTACGTGTTACCTTAATCTTGCCGCTGTTGTTGAACCATTGGATGTAGTAAGGATGTGGATGTGGTCTTGTGGTGAGAGATAGCTTCTCCACCATCTCCATGTTAGCCAAGTTATTGCAGCTCCCTCCATCTATGATCATGCAGATAGAACGTTCCTTCACAACTCCCTTTGTATGGAACAAATTATGCCTCTGATTTTGCTCAGCTTGTGTAACCTGCACACTCAAAACACGTTGAGCAACTAAACATTCATACCTGTCAGCATCTTCAGGAGCCATGTATTGCGTCTCATGATCAGAATCGTCTCCACCGTGTTCATCACGTGTAATAAGAGCCAAAGTCTCCTCATCATAGTCACTAGCGGACTCATACCCACCATCCTCAGTAACAATCATCACACGCTTAGATGGGCATTCTCTCGCATAATGACCTCCACCCTTGCAACGTCGACAAATAATATCATGTGTTTGCCTTGTTGATGCCATGGATGAAGAAGAGCTCTTTGCAGGCCCAGAAGGTGTGCTCTTGGCAGATAGTGGTGATTGTGCCTGCTTTATTGTATCATGGTTGGAGGTGGCAGCCGACGGAGGCGCCGGTGTAGCAGAACGTGTGGAAGTAGATGATGCACGTGGTGTCCATGATGAAGGTCGACCTGCAGAAAAGTTAGTCCGCGCCAATGCCTGTCGATCCTGCACTTCACGTTCAGCTTTACAAGCAAGATGGAATAAATGAGTGATATTAGTATACTCCTTATACTCTAGAATCGTCTGAATCTCTCTATTTAATCCACCCATAAAACGTGCAAGCATAGCTTCATTCTCCTCAACAATACCACATCTAATCATGCCAGTTTGTAATTCTTGATAATATTCTTCTACAGAATTTTTTCCCTGTCTTAAGCGCTGCAATTTTTGAAGTAATTCACGTTGATAATATGGTGGAACCCAACGAGTACGCAAAGCAGTTTTCAAAGCAGCCCAAGTAGCCGGAATAGGATATAATCTACAATGCTCAGACCACCAAACACATGCAAAACTAGTAAAAGCACAAACAGCAGCAGGAACACGTCTCTCCTCGGGATATTGTAAACATGTAAATCGTTGTTCAGTTTCTAACTCCCAAGTAAGATATATATCAGGAACATATCTACCCTCAAATGGTGGAATATTCAATTTTAGTTTAGGGAGATGGTCATGATCTCGTACCTGAGGGTGAGCCCTACCATTGCCATTATTTGCATGTGGACGACCTGGTGGTTGCTGTGCTGTTGGTGGCACGTAGTTCTGATTTTGATCAACCTCATCCTCATAATCTCCCACATAAGCATCCTCCTCCACATCAGCAGTAGGAGCCACAGAAGTATCAACAGCAGCACCAGCAGTTTGGCCCGACTGAAGAGGGACACGGCTCGCTCGGCGGAGGGCTGTTTCCCGACGTGGAGGTAGTCGGTGTTGTTGCTGTTGTTGCGGAGGTGCGGCAGGAGCAGCCGGTGGTGGTGGTGGAAAACGCGACAGCAATTCAGCAAACTTGTTATCGAGCTTTGTTTCAAACGTCTTCTCCATGCCATCTATCTTCTCCATGGCCTCTTCAAATCTGTTTATCACATCTTGCACCTGTCCATTCATCATTTGCTGAAACGTATCATGAAGCTCCTTGTTCGTCAAGTTCTCCCAGTCAGTCTCGTTGGCTTGTGATCCTGGCATGGTTAGCAGCAATAGAAACACACAAGAATATGATCCTACAGACTACTAACAAGTGGTGGTGGTGGCGGGTGTCACAAATCCGTCAAGCAAATCTCAAATTCTTACCAGTTCTTACCCAGCAGAAGGCGGTGATCGGCAACCGTTGTAGTCAAAAACTCTCAAAAGCTTGGATAGAGCGATTGCCAGGGAGAGTCAAACGCACGACGTAGATGTATGTGGAGCTGGGAAGGCTTATAGTATGGTAGCAAAAAGGGTCAACAATAATCAATTCAGAGATGCAAAGTTGAATAAACGCTCAACGACGGTACTGTGCTAGTCCTAGGCTAGACCGTGCTAGAGACGCGAGCCTAGAACACTAACAAAATCACGGCGCTGCACGTAAATAAGGGAAAAGCACACTCTGGAACTCTCTCTTTTTTTTCGCTCTCTTTTTTTTTGCGCTCCTTTTTTTTGCGCTCCTCTTTTTTTTTGCGAAAAATCACTATAATGGCGAGTGTCTCAAAACTCTTCCCTCGTCAAACTGATAGGATGGGCACGAAATTTTTTTTTCACTTTTTTTTCAGAAATCAGGGGAGCAACGACGAAAAAGTGCGACAAAAAATCACTATGATGGCACGTGGCTCAAAAGACTCAGAAAAGTCTAAAAATAGGATAGGGAAAAAAATTTTGCCCGTGAAAATTTTGGCCTAAAAACTGCCCGGGTGTCTCCAGACTCTTTTTTTTCCCGAGACCTACGCAGGCAAGGAAACACGACTCGGAATTTAGATTGATCCCAAGAACAAACCTAATATGAGAAGAACTCGGATTGGTGGTGGATATATGGTTGTGGTATATGGCAGCGGTGGTGGTATATGGTAGCGGTGGTGGTATATGGATAGAGATTGGTGGTGGTATATGGATACGGATTGGTAGTGGTATATGGATATGGATTCAGAGCGGTGGCGGATAAGCAAAAGTGGTAGATGGGCGATGATGATGGTGCGGCGGCGGCGTGACAACTTATGACCAGAACTCGAAACTCTAAAAGACTAGACTCTAAGACCAGCAACTTGACACGACGATGCAACCGCAAATTCAACAAAGCAAAAACCCTAAAAAGATTATGCAAAGGCTCAGATTGGTTTGGATATGATGAACTAACCCTAATTTTTTTTTCTAGCTTTTTCGTGGACTGTAGGTATGAAGAACAGACTCGATTTAATCTACGAAAAACTGTAAAATCTCACCGAGCAACCTGGAAATCTGATACCACTTGATAGAGGCTAAGGTGTCCCAATGTTTCGATGAGATGGTGGCTATCGTTTTCTGTGGGAGTTGACCTTGACGATCCGACTACGAACGTGCGAGACGTCGCGCCTTAGCAATCGCTAAACCAACTTCCGAGGGTTATTGACCACGCCGGAGCACGATCAACCTGACCACGAGGGTCTGTTTCCTGCGAGCAAACGAAGAACAAGCAAGAAACTGAGATTGCAATCTGGATATTGCGAATATAAGATGAAAGCTTTATTGATCAAGGTGGGGTTCTGTGACGTCTTGGTCTGGTCGTTGGACACAAACGAAGTACGCAAAGTTGCAGCTATGGCGAACTTTTAATCTAAACAAAACCCAAAGTCTAAACGACGCCCTAAGGGCTGTATATATGGAGGAAGAGGGGGGAATTTCGTGGCCCTTGAGGGTGGGGTCCGAAACCAACCCTAACTCTTGTTTCCCCACACATACGGACTCTAAAAATAGCCTATACTTAAGTATTTCGAAATTACATGGGCCTGGCCCATTAATAAGGTGACGCAGCACCTAGAATAGCCTATGGACGAATATTATGAAGTGGCATCTTGTATATTTCGTCCAAGGCTTCATGCACTCCTTATGGCGGCTTCAAAGTCCCGAAATCATCACTTGTAACTCCGTTCTTGATCCCCTTGCGCATGCCATCAACTCCATGCGTGTTCTTGCTCCAATGTTCATCCTTCTCCAAGCTAGGCCCTTCATTTGTAAGCAAAACAAATGTATCCAATTTAGGCAGCGTCATAATCTCATGAACGTTAGAATCATTACCAAGAAACGAAAGTACCTGGTAATTTAATTGGCGTGCGCGAGCTCTAGTAATTGGTCCAGTATATGTAACAGTAGGGGCTGTGGGTGTAACAATGGTATTGATGTCCTCATCAGTCTTGAGCTTGAAACTTTAGCCAATCCTTTGTCCTTAGCATCTTGAAGGAGTTCCCACAACCTTTAGTCCATGCCACTCCATTGTTGAACTTATCTGAAACATGCTAGATAGAAATGTTAGTCCAACAAGAGATATGTTGTCATCAATTATCAAAACCACCTAGGGAGCACTTGTGCTTTCAAGTAGTCCATTTGAAATCTCTAAAATGACAAATATTAAGGAACGGAGGGAGTATATGGGAATGATGCAATGCCATGTTTTTCAGCCAGTTATCATATATGCGACTTATGCACCTCCATGTAGCCAGGCATCATATATGTGAATTATCTCATGCCATCTTTTTTCATTACATATTCCATTTGTCGACAATCTGTGTATATTAAACTACTCTTCATGTGTATCAACCATTTGAGCCAGTTATGGAAAATTCAGGAATGAAAACAAGGTCTTCAGAGCAGGCAATGGTACATGTTGAAGCATATATCTCGATGGTTACAGGGAGCTCCACAGAGGAGGATTCAGAGATAGATGACCAGTCCTATATCCCACCTGAGGTGTATGCTCTAAGTTGCAATGTTTATATTTCTCATATCATGCATATGGTGTCTTGCATTGCTTAGTTTAGACATCATATGCACAATAATTGAATTCCATCTGCTTAGTTTAGAGATCATACATGCGAGTGCCAGCTGCTTAGTATATGAATCAATTATGTCAATTATATCATGTCATCCTGTATACTTAGACAACATTTATGTGAATTATTTCATCCCAACCTATTTTAGAAAGACATCATATAGTTTTGTCATGTCATCATGTTTAGATACTCATCATATGTTGAATTATGCCATTATATCATGTTAAGTTGTCCATCATATATCTGAAACTATGTCATGCTATCCTGTTTAGTTAGGCATCATATATGTGAAATTGTGTCATGTTGTCCTATTTGCTTAGACAACATATATGTGAATTACCACATCTGTCTATCATACAATGTCTGTACGTTCAATTTCTGTTCTTGTTTATCAGCCATTTTGAATTGGAGGAGGTGATGGCAGTATCTAAGGGAGCAAAAACCCGTTCTTCACAAAAGACAGTGCTACCCGTCGATGCAAATAGAACCATGGTGTTAGTGGCCCACAAACTTGCCCCACCACACATAATCGAGACTCTTCCAGATTGCACACTTAGACCGTTGGGTAGAGAACTAGCTACAACCCATCTAACCCCAACCCCAGCGGATAGCAACCCACCTCTAGTTGACAAAGCACCATGTCCACCACAGGGTACCCCCACACGAGCAGTTTGTAAAGCAACTATAGTGCCCAAAGCACGAAGACCACCACAGCCAACCCAAACTCCACGTTTAAAGCAGAAGAGCAACTGTTCTCAGGTTAGGTTCCGTAGCTATGGTCCAGACTGTCGGCATCCTGGGAACGGGGGTCCCTAGACTTGCCTGCCTGCGGCCCATGGCGTGGCTGGGCTGGCAGGTCTGTACGGGCCATCTTCATCGACAAGGCATTCAAGACCCTCGCGAGGGGCCAAGTCTCACGAGGCGGACGACGCAAGACCTCCTCAGGAGCGGCCTCGCCAGGCAGGCTCACGAGGGGCGGAGAGATCAAGGCAGGGAAAACCTCATGAGGTCCTCGTGACGTGAGCCATGACGATCGAGGCCACGCGAGCGCCAGCACATGCAGTGTCCTTGTTTCCTCTTTGGTGCCAAGGGTGCGAGCGCAGGCGCGGAGTACCGAGGCATCAAGTAAAGGTTTCCATATTGGTGTGATGAGACCAAGACCAGAGGGACGGCAGGACAGAGGTCACCATGGAGCCCAAGACGGCGTCATCACCAGAGCCTTTGGCAGGCCAAGACCACCTTTTGTCAGGATAACTTGTACTAGCTGTCCCCTTTCAAATTGGCCGTTATTGGCTCCCTTCTCGCTCAATATTTGGGGAGAGGACCAGGGCCTATCTAAGTAGAACTAGCCACCACAATGAGAGGGGACGAGAGACAACGAAAGACAAGAAGAGAGAGGATCTCACCCACACAAGTTCTCCAAGCACAAGAGCACCTCAACATCAGGAGGTTGTTCTTCCCCTTGTAACTGTTCTTCATCAGCCCAAGAGGCAATCCACCACCACCACACTAGAGTAGGGTATTATACCACAACGGTGGCCCAAACTAGTATAAATCTTGTGTCTTTCTGTGTTGTGAGTTTGTTGAGTTCATCTGTGAGATCTTAGAGAGCTAGGGCATGGATCGATAGGGAGAAAACCTTCGCACGCACCCCAGTGTTCGAACCTCAAGGGTTTGCCGGAACCCGCGATCCGACATTTGGCACGCCAGGTAGGGGTCCGCCGTAGCTTCTCTTTCGTCGACCTGCGCTCCATCGACACCGCGCTCCGTCCACATGGCAGGTGCCCTGCCGCCAGCTCTGACGGCCAGCGTTCACGATGGGACCAAGGGGCTCCGAGCCCTGGCCCCGCCCTGCAGCGGGTGCAGTGGCTGCCCAAGTTCAAGTCGGAGATGCCGCCGCGTAACGATGGCGTGACGGACCCGTCAGCTTTCCTACTGGCGTACGAGGAGGCCGTCCTCGAAGCCAGGGGAGACGACAAGGTCATGGCCAACTGGCTTCCCATGGCCCTCACTGGCGAGCTCCGCGCCTGGCTGCTCAACCTCCCCGGATCCATGGTAGCGTCTTGAGAGGAGCTCCGTTACCTCTTCACTGCGCGCTACGTTGCACTGGTGCACCACACGGTCGCGGCCCTGCTAGGCGGCTCACAAGCGCCGCCTTCAGAGCGCCACATCAAGCCGTTCCTCCACCAGATCGGCGTCGCTTCCACGTGCTCAGGGGCTCCGCCGGGCTGGGCCGCGCCCGAGGCCGACCTCACCTTCAGCTCAGAAGACCACCCCGTCACCACCACCAGCTCGGGCATGCTTCTGATGCTCTGCACGCCCACCATCTGCAACGTGGCTGTCACCAAGACCCTCATCGACGGTGGTGCAGGCCTCAACTTACTCTCCATGGAGGCCTTCAGCCTGCTTCACGTGCCGCTGGAACGACTCAGCCTCAGCAAGCCTTTTTCAGGAGTTGGTGGTGGCACCGCCCGCTCCCTGGGGTAGATTCGCCTTCCCATCACCTTTGGCACGTGCGACAACTACCGCACCGAGCTGGTCGACTTCGACATTGCCCGCATCGGCCTCCCGTACAACGCCCTACTCGGGTACCCAGCTCTGGCCCGGTTCATGGCGGCGACTCATCCAGCCTACAACCTCATGAAAATGCCAGGAAGCAAAGGTGTCTCTCACCAGCAAGGGGGACACCAAGGAGGACGTGACAACGCTCAAGCTTGCCTTCTGGACCGCTGCGGCGGCGCAGCCCGTCGGCACCGATGCCCCCGAGGCCGAGGAGGCCGCGCCAACCAGGAAGAAGCAGCTGTTCACCCAAGACAAGGCAGAGACAAAGCAGGTGCCGGCCGACGAGGATGGCTCCTCAGGAGCCACCTTCACCATAGGCGCCGGCCTTAACCCCAGCCAAGAGGAAGCATTGGTGAAGTTCTTGCGCGCGAACAAGGACATATTTGCATGGGAGCCCAATCATCTGGTGGGGGTCCCGAGAGAGGTGATTCAGCACCACTTAAGGGTGTGCCCCAACGTGTGCCCTGTGAAGCAACGAGCAAGGCGGCAATCCACGGAGAAGCAGGCCTTCATCGTCCAAGAGACCCGCAAGTTAGAGGCGGCGGGTGCCGTTCGTGAAGTCAGGTACCCCGAATGGCTAGCGAACCCGGTCATGGTGCTGAAGAAAGGCGGGAAGGAGCGAATGTGTGTTGACTTCACTAACCTCAACAAGGCATGCCCTCAAGATCCGTTCCCTCTCCCACGCATCAACCAGATCGTCGACTCCACCGCTGAGTGCGACCTACTGTGCTTCCTGGATGCGTTCTCAGGGTATCACCAAATCAAGATGGCGGTGAAAGATGTGGAGAATACAGCCTGCCTGACCCCGTGTGGGGTGTACTGCTACACCTGTATGCCCTTCGGACTGCGCAACATGGGTGCGACCTTTCAGCGGCTGATGCACATCACTTTAGGGCGGTAGCTCGGGAGGAAGACGGAGGCTTACGTCGACGAAATTGTGGTGAAATCTCAGGAGGCGAGAACCTTGATCCAAGACCTGGAGGAGACCTTCGAAAGCCTGCGCCAGGTGAACCTGCGGCTTAACCCGGAGAAGTGTGTGTTCGGTGTTCCTTCTGGCAAGCTCCTAGGATTCCTCGTGTAGCACAGAGGGATCGAGGCAAACCTGAAGAAGATCAAGGTCATTGGAGGCATAAGACCACCGCAGACCCTCAAGGAAATGCAGAAGCTGGCTGGTCGGGTGACTGCATTGGGGCGCTTCATCTCCAAGCTGGGAGAGCGCGCCTTACCCTTTTTCAAGCTCGGCCGGATGACACCGTAGAGATCCCCGCAAGCAAACAGGCGCCAGAGGTCCCACCACCTCAGGAGGCACCCCAGCTTGCGAAAGATGCGAGCCTCGCCAACACGCCGGTCCTTGTCGAGCACCCAGTGTACTTCGTCAGCACGGTGCTACGGGACGCAAGAGCACGCTATCCCATGCCTCAGAAGCTCCTGCTCGCGCTCCTTGTGGCCTCGCATAAGTTACGACACTACTTCCAGGGCCACCCCATCAAGGTCGTCTCGGCCTACACGTTGGAGAGGGTGCCCAGGAGCCCCAACTCTGTTGGGAGGGTCGCCGAGTGGAACATCGAGCTACATGCATTCCAGTTGGAGTTCAGCACCACCAGGGTCATCAAGGGAGCTGCACTCGCTGACTTCGTGGCGGAATGGATGGATGCCCCGGCACTGGAACCAGGCGAGGACCGGTCCACCTCGCCAGGGAGTGAGGCACCAGACAGATGGGTCATGTATTTCGATGGTGCCTTCGCGCACCAGGGCGCGGGGGCTGGAGCAGTGCTCATCTCACCCATGCAGGACAAGCTCTACTACGCTGTGCAGCTCTGTTTTCAGCAGGGCGAGAAGGTCTCCAACAACATCGCGGAATACGAAGGCCTCATAGCTGGCCTGAAGGCCACGGCAGCCCTAGGGGTGAAGCGCCTCACTGTTAGGGACGACTCACAGCTCCTTGTCAACTTCTCCAACAAAGTGTACGAGCCAAAGGACGAGCACATGGAGGTGTACCTCTCGGAAGTACGTAAGATGGAAAAGCAGTTCCTAGGCATGGAGGTGCAGCATGTGCCCCGTGGCACCAACAAGGAAGCCGACGACATCGCCAGGAGGGCATCCAAGCGGCAGCCCCAAGAGCCTGGCGTCTTCGAGGAGCGGCTCTTCAAGCCGTCAGCGACGCCACCACTTACAAGCATGACACGGCCTCGGGAGGAGCTCCCACAACCGCCAGCCACAGGAGCCCCAGCTTGTGGCCCCACCTCAGGGGCTCGCTTGCTCTTGGCGCTCAAGCCTCAAGAGGGATGTTGGACCAAGGAATTCAAGGGATGTCTGATGCAAGGGGCACTACCAGGGAAGGAGGAGGATGCAGAGCGTGTCGGTGGGGACGACACCTATGGGATCACAAGAATCCCTACTACGGTTAGCGGGGCGCGGGGTCGTGAGAAGAGCGGATCAAACAGATAGTACATAGTTTGTTTATCCAGGTTCGGGCTGCGAGGATGCGTAAAACCCTACTCCTGCTTTGGTGGATGTATATTCCTGTTCTTGAGCTAGCTCTGGGGCATTAGGAGCTCCAAAAAGCCGAATCCTCCTCCTGGTCGCCTCGGGCCTCCTTTTATAGAAAAAGGGGTTGCCAAAGTGGCACGCAGGAGGTAGAAAGGGTACAGTGATGCGAGGTTATCCCTCGCATTACATGACAAGGCGCATTTAATGCGTCTTGCTTAGGTGTCCTTGCTTTATCGGGGACGGGGGAGAAGCCTGTCTCGTCCATCGCCGCTCCTTCTTGTGTCGACACGCGTCCTGGCCAGCGATGCCTGTGATGCCATGTAGGTAGGCAGGCAGCTGAGGTGGCGCACTGGAGGGTCTTCACGAAGATCTGCATGCTGCCACGTAGGTGCCTGCCCAGCTGGTTGGGTCGGCAGCCGCATGCGTACAGTGGTGGAGGTTTAGTCGGCGTGGGCCTGATGGTGGCCCTGCGGATGTTCTTGGCAAGGGCCTTGCTGGGGCCTCGGCAAGGGCCTTGCCGGGGCGCCTGCTGTCATCCCCGACAAGGCGCTTGCCGGGGGCCTTGTGGTCTTCCTCGGCTGGGATCCCGCCAAGGGTCATCATCTTCTATTGTACGTATCTGATCTTGAATGTCTTCACAAAGATCTGCATGCCACCACGGGGATGTCTCCCAAATCCTTGCCCCATGGGGGCAGTGGACTCAAGGGTGATTTTCTCCGTAGGCGTGGGGCGAGTTGCCGCAGCAAGGGTCTTGTCGGGGATGCTAAAACTGTCTCCCGGCAAGGATCTTGCCAGGGGAGTCCGCTTCATCTCCTTTGTTCTTCGTGGTTTTGGCCTTGGCGTCATCCTAGTTCCCTTGAGCTTCGGTCTTACCCTGGCTCACCTCCCTTGCCTTGCTTGGTGTGGTGGTGCCCGCTGCTCTGACTACCCGTGCACAGTTATAGGGGTACAAAAAGTGCACCCCTCTTTTTGTACACCGACAGGAGCCCCGGGCCTGGGCCACACATAAGCGCAACGCGTTGTTGGGTCAGGCCCAGAAACGGTGCGCGGGCAGGCGGGGCAGTTTTTACCGCGGTAAGATTCTTCGCGCGCTGCGCTTCCCACGACTCGCGCGCGTGGCGCGACGTGGGGAGGTGGGCGTGGCGTGGGCAGCATGTGTGGGGTTGGTCTCTACACGCATGCGTCACGTCATAGTAAAGGGGCGATTCGCGCCTTCCCCATAAACGGAGGGAGGCGTGGAGGCGCGGCCCATTTACTGAATGGGGCTGAGGCGCGGTCTTCAAGGCGTCCACTCCCCACGATCACGGGGTGGGGAGAGGTCGCCTCACCCGTCCCCTCGGTTCTGCACGTCCGCCACATGTCTCCCATGCGCTTGTGGTGGCAAACGGTGGAGGCGGGAAACCGGGCCGTCGGTGGTTGGGGCGGCGGGTCGGTCCTGGCTCCCTACGCCTTCCGTATCTCAATTGGCCGAGCGGGGCGGCCGAGCCCCAACCCCACTCCTTTATAAAGAGCGGGAGTGGGGGATGGCGTCCCGCATTCTTTCTTCTTCTTCCTTCAGCTTCTGCTCCTCCCTTCCATCCGTCATGGAGAGAGGGAATCCCGGTCCTTCAACGTTGGTGGCGAGGGTCGCCGCTCGACAACGCGTCCCTCCTTCTCCTGCGCCTGCGGCGGCAAAGCCAGCCGTGAGGGGAAGGGGGAGGGGGCGAGGCCGTGGGCGAGGCCGGGGCGCTCGGGGAAGAGGAGGACGGGGTGGCACGCTGGCCTCGCCTCCGCCAGCAGCTCCCCCTCCAATGGAGGGCCATTTTGGGGATGACCCTTGTGAGTTCTTCGTCAGGCTGCGCCGGCCGCCGCGCCGTCGCCTTCGTCTCCCGACTCCATTTGCGCAGGAGATGGAGCTGGATCCGCCGGAGTCATTGCGGCTGCACATGAGGGGCTGCGGGATCAGTGGCACGCGGGTCCGCGTCGACTTCCCCGCTCCTCACGTGATGTATCTTCGTCGGGGATGGAAGACGTTTGCTCATATCCACAGCTTGTCGTAGGGGCTCACTCTCCATTTTAAGCTGATGGAGGGTGGCCTTCTCTCCGTCAAGGTCTTCGGGCAGTTTGGAACTCGTACAAGGTGCTGCATGGAGAGCTCTTCTGATAGTGAAGACTCCTCCTCGGGCGGGAGTGACGAGGAGGACAGCGGCAGCAACGACGAGGGCGGTAGGCGGCAGGATGACGGGTCCGACTAGGTGTCGGGTGCCGCTCCGTGCGGCACCGGCGACCCCATCATCCGTGTCGCCGGCTCCTTGAACTTCTCGGGGTCGTCTCCTTGGGCGGCTGGCATTGGGAGGCTGCAGAAGAGGAAGAGGGCGGGCGGAAAGGCCGTCAAGTCAGAGTACGCGGGCACCGACGCCTTCGACGTGTACTGACGTCCTGCCGCCTCGTCTTCGAGCTCTGCTTCCGGCGCCGCCATCACCACCCAGCCATTGGACGGCCACCAAGATGTTCTCCCTGCGTCTTCTGCCACCCGTAGCTCGCCTAGGTGCTCCTTTTGCCCTTCTCTCCTCCTTGACCTGCCTCCTGAGGAGAGGGACAAGAAAGGGATTACGGGCACCTTATCTCTTTTTAGTTTGTAAGCCTTCGGGCCTTTGTTGAATTTAAAACTTGTAATCCCTTCATTCATGTTTTTCATTCCCTACGGACTGTACCTGAGTGGTATGTTTTTAATGAAAAGGGGATGCTTGCCGGGTCATTTGTTTGCGGGTGGAACCCACGACAAGGAGTAAATCCTTGATATCTCTAAGATAAACATTTTCTCGCCTGGCAACAGGCCTTGCCGTCTCCCCACTTCGCTCGACCTTTCTCACGCCTTTGGCAGAGGCAGGGTTGAGGCGGGTTCAGGCTCCTTGTTTCATCCTTTCGATGCCGCGACTACGACCAAACTTGGTCCCAGGAACGAGCCCTAGGGCCTGGAGTTAGGGGAGCATGGTAGCTTAAGGAAAAACGAGGTTTCACATACCTCAGTCCAATGGAATGCATGATAAGGGATGAAGAACTTATCTGAAGCTGTAGTCCCGGCAACCCTGGTTTGCCGTGGGTGAATCTTTGCTCTTGCAGCCCCCGGCAATACTGGCTTGCCGGGGCCTAGATGCTGGTCTGTTCCTTTTTTTCTCCCCAAGTGGTTTGGCAAGGATATCCATGTGTCCTGTGAACCAAAGAAGACAAAATAAAGACAAAGAGATGCACACTCGACCTCTAAGCTAGGGGTTAGTTGCCGCTAAGCACTATCAACCCTAACCAAGGACGAGACTCGACCTAGCATGCATGCTATAACTTAGGGCGCCAGCGCTTCATTTATTTATGCTCAGGGTCTGCGCCTGGCTTTGTACAAAGGGTTACATGCGTCATCGGTAAGGCTCGTACAAAAGGTGGCTTGCCGGGGGGCCCGGCAAACCGCGCCTCACGGGTAAAACTTGCGAAGATGCTCAATGTTCCAGGAGTTACTCACCGGAATGGCATCTTCGGTCTCCAGGCGGATTGCGCCGGGCCTGGTGACTCGTATTACCCGATAAGGGCCTTCCCACTTTGGCGTCAACTTGTTGGAATTCTTGGCTGATTGAACGCGCCGAAGAACAAGGTCACCTTCCTCAAAGCTTCGGGCATGAACCTTGCGGCTATGGTAGCGGCACAAGGCTTGCTGGTAGCGCGCTGCTCTCACAGCCGCCCGAAGACGATCTTCCTCAAGGAGCGTTGCATCATCTTGCCGCAATTGCTCTTGCTCAAGCTCGTCATAAGCGAGTACTCGAGGTGACCCGTATATGAGTTCCGTGGGGAGAACTGCTTCTGCCCCGTATGCCAGGGCAAAGGGTGTCTGGCTGGTGGCTCGATTTGGTGTCATTCTGATTGACCAAAGAACCGTCGGCAATTCATCAATCCAGCGCCTTCCACTCTTGTGCAGTCTGTCAAAGGTCTTTGTCCTCAGGCCTCGCAGTACTTCAGCATTTGCCCTCTCAGCTTGACCATTGCTTCGTGGGTGAGCAACGGAAGCGAAACAGACCTTGCTGCCGAGGTCTTGAATATATTGCATGAAGGTGTGGCTTGTGAACTGCGTGCCGTTGTCGGTGATGACCCTATTGGGTACACCAAAACGGCACACCAGTCCTTTGAAGAACTTGATGGCTGACTGTGCTGTGACCTTCCTCATTGCTTCCACTTCTGGCAACTTTGTGAACTTGTCGATTGCAACGTACAAGTACTCAAAGCCCCCGACAGCGCGGGGGAAAGGGCCCAGTATGTGGATCCCCCAGACCGAGAAAGGCCAGGAGAGAGGAATGGTTTGAAGGGCTTGAGCTGGCTGATGAAGCTTCCTTGAATGGAACTGACACACTTCACACCTGGTGACTAGTGTCATCGCATCCTGGAGGGCGGTGGGCCAGAAGAAGCCTTGCCGAAACGCTTTGCTGGCAAGGGCCCTCGACCCTATGTGGGATCCACATACGCCTCCATGTATCTCCGCCAACAGCCCCAGTCCTTCCTCTCGAGGGATACACTTCAATTTCACACCGTTCGGCCTCTTTCTGTACAGGACATCATCGACAAACTGGTACATAGTAGAGCGACGGGCTACTTTTTCCGCTTCTTCCTGCTCCTTAGGAAGTTCCCCTGTTTGGAGGAATCGGACGGTATGCTGTGCCCACGCTGGAGCCTGGGGCTCGACGGCGAGGACTAAAGGCATTTCCTTCGCTATAGGAGCGGCTGTCTCCATGGCAAGAGCTTGATGCTCCGTTGGAGCTAGCCGTCCTGTGGCGGGCTCAGTGTCTCCGGCAACATCCTTGCCGGCGGCTTCGGGGAGCTCGGCGGGAAAGTACTTGTCGGGCCCTGATTTTCTCCTCTTGTTCTGCTCTGTTGATGGATCAACGGATGGCTGAGTTAGCCGAAGCACAAAGGTACCTGGTTCCACAGGTAGCTTGAGGGTAGCGCATTTTGACAGGTAATCGACGATGTCATTATCCGCTTGGGAAACGTGTTCTGCCTGTATACCGTCAAAACGTTCTTCCAGTTTCTCACTTCATCGACGTAGGCCTTCATCAATGGGCTCTAGTAATCCTTGTTGACTTGCTTGACGACAAGTTGCGAGTCACCCCTAACGACTAGTTTCTTGATTCCGAGGTCCGCCGCGATCCTAAGACCAGCAAACAGCCCTTCGTACTCAGCCGTATTGTTTGTTGACACCTCCTTGGGGAAGTGCATCTGGATCACGTACTTGAGGTGCTCTCCGGTGGGCGCAACAAGCAGTACGCCAGCCCCGGCGCCCTGTAAGGAGAAAGCTCCAGCAAAGTACATGATCCAGTCGCAACTTGCCTCCTTGCCGGGGAGAGCAGTCTCTTGGGCTTCTTCGTCAGGCGTCGCGGTCCATTTTGCAACAAACTCCGCCAGGACTCTGCTTTGAATCGTCGAGGTACTCTCAAACTTGAGGCCAAAGCTGGACAGTTCCAGTGCCCACTCTACGATTCTTCCTGTTGCGTCTGGATTGTGCAATATCCGTTGCAGAGGGAGGCGAGTGACGACAATGATTTCGTGCGCCTGGAAGTAGTGACGCAGCTTCCTCGAGGCCATAAGAAGGCTGAAGAGAAGTTTTTGCACACCGGAGTACCTTGATCTAGCCCCCTGCAGGAGGGAACTAACAAAGTAGACCGGGTGCTGCATCATTTTCTTCTTCGGCGGCACTCCAACTGGCTGTGTGGTCTCTGCATCGGTGGCATCGGGCTCTGTCGCTGCTATTACCTCGTCACCAATTTCTCTATGTGCCACTAGTGCGGCGCTGACCACCTGGTTCGTTGCCGCCAAGTATAGCAGCAACGGTTCCCGTGGCCTAGGCGCAACTAGTATTGGCACGGAGGAGAGGTACCTCTTCAAATCTTGCAATGCTGCTTCGACTTGTGGTGTCCACTCCATCGGGCCCGCTTTTTTCAAAATCTTGAAAAAGGGAAGGGCGTGCTCGGCGGACTTGGAAATGAACATGCTCATGGCGGCAACGCAACCAGCAAGCCAACGCACATCCTTGACTCGCTTGGGTGCTTCAATCTGCTCTATAGCTTTGATCTTGTCCGGATTGGCCTCTATCCCGCGCTACGACACAAAGAACCCGAGAAGCTTGCCGGACGGGACGCCGAAGACGCACTTCTCAGGGTTCAGCTTTAGATTGATCTTGTGTAGGTTTGCAAATGTTTCTTGTAAATCTGGTATGAGGGTTGGCCTGTTCTTGGTTTTGACCACTATATCATCCATATAAGCTTCCATATTTCTATGGAGCTGGGGTTCAAAACCAATCTGGACCGCCCTTGCAAAAATTGAACCAACACTCTTCAACCCGAAAGGCATCCGTATGAAACAATATGTACCACATGGGGTGATGAATGCCGTTTTCTCTTCGTCTTCTCTTGTCATGAAGATTTGGTGGTAGCCGGAGTAGGCATCGAGGAATGACAACATATCACGCCCAGCCGTGGAGTCAACAATCTGGTCGATGCGCGGCAATGGGAAGGGGTCTTTGGGACAAGCCTTATTGATATCTGTGTAATCAATACACAGCCTCCACTTCCCATTTGCCTTGCGCACTACCACTGGATTGGCCAACCACGTTGGATGGTGCACTCCTCTTACCAAACCCACTGCTTCTAGTCTCCGGATCTCCTCTGTGATGAACTCTTGTCGTTCCAAGGCTTGCTTTCTGACCTTCTGCTTGACGGGCCGCGCATGAGGACAGACAGCAAGGTGGTGCTCAATCACCTCCCTGGGAACGCCGGGGATGTCGGATGCTTGCCATGCAAACACATCGACATTCGCCCGCAGGAAGGTGACGAGCGCGTCTTCCTATTTGTCGTCAAGGGCGGAGCTTATGGTAAAAGCCCCTCCCGTGCCGTCCTCCTTGACAGAAACCTTCTTGGTTCCCAGTGGTGTGGCCCTGGACTTCTTGTTTCTATCAGTGGACCTCTCTGGCACGTCCTCGACGGGAGCGCTACACTCCGAAGAGGTGCGCTTGCCGGAGTGGGTGCCTGAGGTCTCACCGGTCTTCTTCTTTTTCCTTCCCGGGGCTCCAGCGGCAGGAGCAAGCGCCTTAGCAGTGGCGGCTGCTGCAACTGCTTGTTGGTAGAGTTGGTCAGCGCAAATTAGCGCATCCTTCTTGTCTGATGGGACGGTGATGATCGTCACAGGCCCCGGCATCTTCAGGGTGTTGTAGGCGTAATGTGACGCCGCCATGAACTTGGCCAGCGCTGGGCGGCCAAGGATCCCGTTGTAAGGCAAGGGGATCTTGGCAACGTCGAACACAATCCTTTCTTTCATGTAGTTCAGATCACTCCCAAAAGTCACGGGCAACGTGACCTTTCCCTTTGGTTGACTTCTTCCCGGGTTGACCCCCTGAAACGTGCCTGTCTCTTCGAGGTCTTCATCAGGAATCTGCAGTTTCTCGATCACGGCAGGCGAGATTAAGTTCAGACCGGCCCCGCCATCGACTAGCATCTTTGTCACCTTAAGGTTGCGTATTGTTGGTGAAACCAACAATGGCAAGCACCCGACTGCAGTAGTGCGATCAGGGTGACCTCAGTGTCAAAAATGATAGGTGTGTTGGACCACTTCAGCGGCCTTTGGGCATCAAACGATGGCTCTGCCACTGTAATCTCACGCGCACACTGTTTAAGCTGGCGGTGAGAGGTATGCAGTGAGGCGCCGCCATCGACACACATGGCCTCCGTAGCTTTCTGAAATTCTTGGTCACTAGACTCATCGTCTTCTTCGCGATCATCGTCTTCTGGCTTTTTGTCACGGCCCCGAGCGGGCCTCTCCTGTTGTTTATCTTTGCCGCGACGGCCCGCCTGGCTGTCACGCTTCTTGCTGGACCCTTCAGCACCGTCCTGGCCTTTCTCCTTGTCCCGCCTCTCATATTCAGCCCTCTGCTTCTCAGCAAGGAGCTCAACCTGTCGGCAGTTCTGGAGATCATGGCCTTTGGTGCGATGGATCTTGCAGTATTGCTTGTCGGAGTTTCCTGGCTTCTCGGCAGCCGCCAAGGCCCGGCAGGCGACACAACCGGCAATTTCCTTGCCGGGGTCATCTGCCTTGGTTTTCTTGGCGGAGCCGGCGTCGTTAGATCCCTCGACGGCAAGCACGGCTTTACCTTTGCGCTTCCTGTTGCGGCGCCGGCCTTTCTTTGCCGGGGCGACAGTATCCTCATCTGAGGAGTCGGTTTCCATGCCGGCATCTTCGCCGGGGTACTTCCTTCCCTCTTCAGCCCGGGCACATCTGTCAGCAAGAACATAGAGTTCTGCCACGTCTTTCACCTTGTTCATTGCCAGCTCTTCACGCATCTTGCGGTTACGCACGTTCTGATGGAACGCGCTGATGATGGCGGCAGGGTGAACATCAGGGATATTGTACTGTACCCGGCTGAACCTCTGTATATACTTGCGCAGACTCTCGCCTCCCTTCTAGGGAATGACGTGCAGGTCGCTTGCTTGGCCATGGGCTTGGTGGCCTCCAGTGAAGGCGCCAACAAACTCATGGCACAAATCCGACCAGGAGGAAATAGACTCTACCGGCAAGTGCATCAACCACGACATGGCGTTGGTTTTAAGATCCAATGGAAAGTAATTGGCAAGCACCTTATCGTCGCGGGCTCCGGCAGCTTGCATCGCGATGGTGTAGATGCTGAGGAACTCAGACGGGTGGGTCTTGCCGTTGTACTTCTCGCCAACGTCAGGTTTGAAGGTGCGGCGAGTGGGCCACCGGAACTTCCGCAGCTCACGGGTAAAAGCCGGACAGCATACCTCGTAAGGTAGGCCTCCAGCGCTCTCCGGGGCCGGGTGGTTCGCAGCAGGCCCTGCTCGCCTGTCTGACTGGTGGCGCGCTCTGCGCCGGCGCTCGAAATCCGACCAAGAGGAAATAGAGTCTACCGGCAAGTGCATCAACCACGACAAGGCATTGGGTTCAAGAGCCAATGGAAAGTAATTCGCAAGCACCTTATCGTCGCAGGCTCCAGTAGCTTGCATCGTGATGGTGTAGATGCTGAGGAACTCAGACGGGTGGGTCTTGCCGTTGTACTTCTCGCCAACGTCAGGTTTGAAGGTGCGGCGAGTGGGCCACCGGAACTGCCGCAGCTCACGGGGAAAAGCCGGACAGCCTACCTCGTAATGTAGGCCTCCAGGGCTCTCCGGGGCCGGGTGGTTCGCAGCAGGCCCTGCTCGCCTGTCTGACTGGTGGCGCGCTCCGCGCCGGTGCTCGATAGTGGTATGAGCGTCTTCATGGGCTCGTTCCCGAAGAACTTGGCGCTGGTCACAGTGGGTCCATGGGTCAGACGACGCTATGGAAATGTCCGCCCGTGACATCGCGACGAGCCGATGTCCGCGGTATTGGATGGGGAAGAGGTGAATGCACCGTGGTTGCGGCGCCGCCGGCCTTTCCGCCACTGGTGCGTGGGACTCCATCGGAACGTCGACCCGGGGGCCCCACTGGACTTGGTTCGTCTTTGTTGGCCACCGCAACAAGGCTTCAGATAGTGGCTCTCCATTCGTCAAGTTTCCCCGTAGTGGGAGGAAAGTCGAGGAGCAACTGCACGGATCGCGACGCGCTTCGACTTCTAACCATGTCAGAAGGAGCCCCATCACGACCCCGCGGTCGCATGCCGTTGTCACCAGTGCTTCGGCGAGCGGGCAGGTCTTCTACGTCCCGGGAATGGCGCTCGGGGCTCTTCCCGCGGCGACGCCCAGGATCTTCAGCGTGATGACGTCGTTTGTCATGCGCTGCCTGGGAGGAGCGCGCTGTTGTCGCCGGCGTGGGAGTCTTGGAGGCCCTTGCGTCGCCTTCGGGTGGGGCGGTGATGAGGACATCAATACCATTGTTACACCCACAGCCCCTACTGTTACATATACTGGACCAATTACTAGAGCCCGCGCACGCCAATTAAATTACCAGGTACTTTCGTTTCTTGGTAATGATTCTAATGTTCATGAGATTATGATGCTGCCTAAATTGGATACATTTGTTTTGCTTACAAATGAAGGGCCTAGCTTGGAGAAGGATGAACATTGGAGCAAGAACACGCATGGAGTTGATGGCATGCGCAAGGGGATCAAGAACGGAGTTACAAGTGATGATTTCAGGACTTTGAAGCCGCCATAAGGAGTGCATGAAGCCTTGGACGAAATATACAGGATGCCACTTCATAATATTCGTCCATAGGCTATTCTAGGTGCTGCGTCACCTTATTAATGGGCCAGGCCCATGTAATTTCGAAATACTTAAGTATAGGCTATTTTTAGAGTCCGTATGTGTGGGGAAACAAGAGTTAGGGTTGGTTTCGGACCCCACCCTCAAGGGCCACGAAATTCCCCCCTCTTCCTCCATATATACAGCCCTTAGGGCGTCGTTTAGACTTTGGGTTTTGTTTAGATTAAAAGTTCGCCATAGCTGCAACTTCGCGTACTTCGTTTGTGTCCAACGACCAGACCAAGACGTCACAGAACCCCACCTTGATCAATAAAGCTTTCATCTTATATTCGCAATATCCCGATTGCAATCTCAGTTTCTTGCTTGTTCTTCGTTTGCTCGCAGGAAACAGACCCTCGTGGTCAGGTTGATCGTGCTCCGGCGTGGTCAATAACCCTCGGAAGTTGGTTTAGCGATTGCTAAGGCGCGACGTCTCGCACGTTCGTAGTCGGATCGTCAAGGTCGACTCCACAGAAAACGATAGCCACCATCTCATCGAAACATCGAGACACCTTAGCCTCTATCAAGTGGTATCAGATTTCCAGGTTGCTCGGTGAGATTTTTACAGTTTTTCATAGATTAGATCGAGTCTGTTCTTCATACCTACAGTCCACGAAAAAAAAGCCACAAAAAAAATTAGGGTTAGTTCATCATATCCGAACCAATCTGAGCCTTTGCATAATCTTTTTAGGGTTTTTGCTTTGTTGAATTTGCGGTTGCATCATCGTGTCAAGTTGCTGGTCTTAGAGTCTAGTCTTTTAGAGTTTCGAGTTCTGGTCATAAGTTGTCACGCCGCCGCCGCACCATCATCATCGCCCATCTACCACTTTTGCTTATCCGCCACCGCTCTGAATCCATATCCATATACCATTATCAATTCGTATCCATATACCACCACCAATCTGTATCCATATACCACCACCGCTACCATATACCACCACCGCTGCCATATACCACAACCATATATCCACCACCAATCCGAGTTCTTCTCATATTAGGTTTGTTCTTGAGATCAATCTAAATTCCGATTCGTGTTTCCTTGCCTGCGTAGGTCTCGGGGAAAAAAAAAGTCTAGGGACCCCCAGGCAGTTTTTAGGCCAAAATTTTCACGGGCAAATTTTTTTCCCTATCCTATTTTTAGGCTTTTCTGAGTCTTTTGAGCCACGTGCCATCATAGTGATTTTTTGTCACACTTTTTCGTCGTCGCTGCCCTGATTTCTGAAAAAAAAAGTGAATTTTTTTTTGTGCCCATCCTATTAGTTTGACAAGGGAAGAGTTTTGAGACACTCGCCATTATAGTGATTTTTCGCAAAAAAAAAGAGGAGCGCAAAAAAAAGGAGCGCAAAAAAAGGAGCAAAAAAAAGTTCCAGAGTGTGCTTTTCCCTTATTTACGTGCAGCGCCGTGATTTTGTTAGTGTTCTAGGCTCGCGTCTCTAGCACGGTCTAGCCTAGGACCAACACAGTACCGTCGTTGAGCGTTTATTCAACTTTGCATCTCTGAATTGATTATTGCTGACCCTTTTTGCTACCATACTATAAGCCTTCCCAGCTCCACATACATCTACGTCGTGCGTTTGACTCTCCCTGGCAATCGCTCTATCCAAGCTTTTGAGAGTTTTTGACTACAACGGTTGCCGATCACCGCCTGCTGCTGGGTAAGAACTGGTAAGAATTTGAGATTTGCTTGACGGATTTGTGACACCCGCCACCACCACCACTTGTTAGTAGTCTGTAGGATCATATTCTTGTGTGTTTCTATTGCTGCTAACCATGCCAGGATCACAAGCCGACGAGACTGACTGGGAGAACTTGACGAACAAGGAGCTTCATGATACGTTTCAGCAAATGATGAATGGACAGGTGCAAGATGTGATAAACAGATTTGAAGAGGCCATGGAGAAGATAGATGGCATGGAGAAGACGTTTGAAACAAAGCTCGATAACAAGTTTGCTGAATTGCTTTCGCGTTTTCCACCACCACCACCGGCTGCTCCTGCCGCACCTCTGCAACAACAGCAACAACACCGACTACCTCCACGTCGGGAAACAGCCCTCCGCCGAGCGAGCCGTGTCCCTCTTCAGTCGGGCCAAACTGCTGGTGCTGCTGTTGATACTTCTGTGGCTCCTACTGCTGATGTGGAGGAGGATGCTTATGTGGGAGATTATGAGGATGAGGTTGATCAAAATCAGAACTACGTGCCACCAATAGCACAGCAACCACCAGGTCGTCCACATGCAAATAATGGCAATGGTAGGGCTCACCCTCAGGTACGAGATCATGACCATCTCCCTAAACTAAAATTGAATATTCCACCATTTGAGGGTAGATATGTTCCTGATATATATCTTACTTGGGAGTTAGAAACTGAACAACGATTTACATGTTTACAATATCCCGAGGAGAGACGTGTTCCTGCTGCTGTTTGTGCTTTCACTAGTTTTGCATGTGTTTGGTGGTCTGAGCATTGTAGATTATATCCTATTCCAGCTACTTGGGCTGCTTTGAAAACTGCTATGCGTACTCGTTGGGTTCCACCATATTATCAACGTGAATTACTTCAAAAATTGCAGCGCTTAAGACAGGGAAAAAAATTTTGTAGAGGAATATTATCAGGAATTACAAACTGGCATGATTAGATGTGGTATTGTTGTGGAGAATGAATCTATGCTTGCACGTTTTATGGGTGGATTAAATAGAGAGATTCAGACGATTCTACAGTATAAGGAGTATACTAATATCACTCGTTTATTCCATCTTGCTTGTAAAGCTGAACGTGAAGTGCAGGATCGACAGGCATTGGCGCGGACTAACTTTTCTGCAGGTCGACCTTCATCATGGACACCACGTGCATCATCTACTTCCACACGTTCTGCTACACCGGTGCCTCCGTCGGCTACCACCTCCAACCGTGATACAATAAAGCAGGCACAATCACCACTATCTGCCAAGAGCACACCTTCTGGGCCTGCAAAGAGCTCTTCTTCATCCATGGCATCAACAAGGCAAACACATGATATTATTTGTCGACGTTGCAAGGGTGGAGGTCATTATGCGAGAGAATGCCCATCTAAGCGTGTGATGATTGTTACTGAGGATGGTGGGTATGAGTCCGCTAGTGACTATGATGAGGAGACTTTGGCTCTTATTACACGTGACGAACACGATGGAGACGATTCTGATCATGAGACGCAATACATGGCTCCTGAAGATGCTGACAGGTATGAATGTTTAGTTGCTCAACGTGTTTTGAGTGTGCAGGTTACACAAGCTGAGCAAAATCAGAGGCATAATTTGTTCCATACAAAGGGAGTTGTGAAGGAACGTTCTGTTCGCGTGATCATAGATGGAGGGAGCTGCAATAACTTGGCTAGCATGGAGATGGTGGAGAAGCTATCTCTCACCACAAGACCACATCCACATCCTTACTACATCCAATGGTTCAACAACAGCGGCAAGGTTAAGGTAACACGTACTATTCATGTGCATTTTAGTATCTCTACATATGCTGATTATGTTGATTGTGATGTGGTACCTATGCAAGCATGTTCCTTATTACTTGGTAGAACATGGCAATTTTATAAAAATTCTGTACACCATGGTAGAAACAATCAGTGTACTCTTGTTCATAACGATAAAAATATTACTTTGCTTCCTATGACTCCTGATTCCATTTTGAAAGATGATATTAATAGAGCTAATAAAGCAAAACAGGAGACAAATAATAGAGCTAACAAGCTATGCATTCCAGCTAGCTCCGTTCGTCTTTTGTTGTTGCAGGAGGCGCATGGAGGAGGATTAATGGGACACTTTGGCGTCAAGAAGACGGAGGATATACTTGCTACACATTTCTTTTGGCCAAAGATGAGACGGGATGTTGAGCGTTTTGTTGCTCGCTGCACTACATGTCAAAGAGCTAAGTCACGACTCAATCCTCATGGTTTATATATGCCTTTGCCAGTACCTAGTGTTCCTTGGGAGGATATATCTATGGACTTTGTTTTAGGTTTACCTCGAACAAAGAAGGGGAGGGATAGCATATTTGTTGTCGTGGATAGGTTCTCGAAAATGGCACACTTTATACCATGTCATAAAAGCGATGATGCTGTTAATGTTGCTGATTTGTTCTTTTGTGAAATTATTCGCTTACATGGTGTGCCAAATACTATTGTTTCAGATCATGATACTAAATTTCTTAGCCACTTTTGGAGATGTTTATGGGCTAAGTTGGGGACTAAGCTGCTTTTTAGTACTACTTGTCACCCCCAAACTGATGGACAAACTGAAGTAGTCAATAGAACATTGTCTACTATGCTTAGGGCTGTTTTGAAGAATAACAAGAAAATGTGGGAAGAATGCTTGCCTCATATTGAATTTGCTTATAATCGCTCATTGCATTCTACTACTAAGATGTGCCCTTTTGAAATTGTGTATGGTTTCCTACGTCGTGCACCTATTGATTTGTTGCCTCTTCCATCTTCAGAGAAGGTTAATTTTGATGCTAAAGAACGTTCTGAATTGATTTTAAAAATGCATGAGTTAACTAAGGAAAACATTGAGCGTATGAATGCTAAATATAAACTTGCTGGAGATAAGGGTAGAAAACATGTTGTGTTTGCGCCTGGAGATCTTGTTTGGTTACATTTGCGTAAAGATAGATTTCCTAATCTGCGCAAATCAAAGCTAATGCCACGTGCTGATGGTCCTTTTAAGGTGTTAGAGAAAATAAATGATAATGCATATAAACTTGAGCTACCTGTAGATTTTGGGGTTAGTCCCACTTTTAACATTGCAGATTTGAAGCCTTATTTGGGTGAGGAAGATGCGCTTCCGTCGAGGACGACTTCATTTCAAGAAGGGGAGGGTGATGAGGACATCAATACCATTGTTACACCCACAGCCCCTACTGTTACATATACTGGACCAATTACTAGAGCCCGCGCACGCCAATTAAATTACCAGGTACTTTCGTTTCTTGGTAATGATTCTAATGTTCATGAGATTATGATGCTGCCTAAATTGGATACATTTGTTTTGCTTACAAATGAAGGGCCTAGCTTGGAGAAGGATGAACATTGGAGCAAGAACACGCATGGAGTTGATGGCATGCGCAAGGGGATCAAGAACGGAGTTACAAGTGATGATTTCAGGACTTTGAAGCCGCCATAAGGAGTGCATGAAGCCTTGGACGAAATATACAGGATGCCACTTCATAATATTCGTCCATAGGCTATTCTAGGTGCTGCGTCACCTTATTAATGGGCCAGGCCCATGTAATTTCGAAATACTTAAGTATAGGCTATTTTTAGAGTCCGTATGTGTGGGGAAACAAGAGTTAGGGTTGGTTTCGGACCCCACCCTCAAGGGCCACGAAATTCCCCCCTCTTCCTCCATATATACAGCCCTTAGGGCGTCGTTTAGACTTTGGGTTTTGTTTAGATTAAAAGTTCGCCATAGCTGCAACTTCGCGTACTTCGTTTGTGTCCAACGACCAGACCAAGACGTCACAGAACCCCACCTTGATCAATAAAGCTTTCATCTTATATTCGCAATATCCCGATTGCAATCTCAGTTTCTTGCTTGTTCTTCGTTTGCTCGCAGGAAACAGACCCTCGTGGTCAGGTTGATCGTGCTCCAGCGTGGTCAATAACCCTCGGAAGTTGGTTTAGCGATTGCTAAGGCGCGACGTCTCGCACGTTCGTAGTCGGATCGTCAAGGTCGACTCGCACAGAAAACGATAGCCACCATCTCATCGAAACATCGGGACACCTTAGCCTCTATCAGGCGGTGATGACCTTGGAAGGCCCCACTGCACCCATGGAGGGCCTGGCTCCTCCTTTGGTTTTGGCGATGTGTGGCCCGTTACCAGGTGCACGAACATCGCCGCCTCCCAAACTCCGGCTGCTGGGATGGCGTTGGTGTTCGCGAGCAGCGCCCCGGGTCCTTTCTGCGACTGGTCCGCTGCTCGCCCGCGTCGGGACGGGCTATCCGGCTTCCGACTAGCCAACCGCCACCGTCGTCTTCTTCTTGGGCGCCATGATGATGAAGAAGCGTCGAACTAACTGCTAAAGCCGATTCTCACAACTGCGCCCCCTACCTGGCACGCCAAAGATGTCGGTGGGAACGACACCTATGGGATCACAAGAATCCCTACTATGGTTAGCGGGGCGCGGGGACGTGAGAAGAGCGGATCAAACAGATAGTACACAGTTTGTTTATCCAGGTTCGGGCCGCGAGGATGCGTAAAACCCTACTCCTGCTTTGGTGGATGTATATTCCTGTTCTTGAGCTAGCTCTGGGGCATTAGGAGCTCCAAAAAGTCGAATCCTCCTCCTGGTCGCCTCGGGCCTCCTTTTATAGAAAAAGGGGTTGCCACAGTGGCACGCAGGAGGTGGAAAGGGTACAGTGATGCGAGGTTATCCCTCGCATTACATGACAAGGTGCATTTAATGCGTCTTGCTTAGGCGTCCTTGCTTTATTAGGGACGGGGGAGAAACCTGTCTCGTCCGTCACCGCTCCTTCTTGTGTCGACACGCGCCCTGGCCAGCGATGCCTATGATGCCATGTAGGTAGGCAGGCAGCCGAGGTGGCGCAGTGGAGGGTCTTCACGAAGATCTGCATGCCGCCATGTAGGTGCCTGCCCAGCTGGTTGGGTCGGCAGCCGCATGCGTACGGTGGTGGAGGTTTAGTCGGCGTGGGCCTGATGGTGGCCCTACGGATGTTCTTGGCAAGGGCCTTGCCGGGGCGCCTGCTGTCATCCCCGGCAAGGCGCTTGCCGGGGGCCTTGTGGTCTTCCTCGGCTGGGATCCCGCCAAGGGTCGTCATCTTCTATTGTACGTATCTGATCTTGAATGTCTTCACAAAGATCTGCATGCCACCACAGGGATGTCTCCCGAATCCTTGCCCCATGGGGGCAGTGGACTCAAGGGTGATTTGCTCCGTAGGCGTGGGGCGAGTTGCCGCGGCAAGGGTCTTGCCGGGGTTGCTAAAACTGTCTCCCGGCAAGGATCTTGCCGGGGGAGTCCGCTTCGTCTCCTTTGTTCTTCGTGGTTTTGGCCTTGGCGTCGTCCTAGTTCCCTTGAGCTTCGGTCTTACCCTGGCTCACCTCCCTTGCCTTGCTTGGTGTGGTGGTGCCCGCGGCTCTGACTGCCCGTGCACAGTTATAGGGGTACAAGAAGTGCACCCCTCTTTTTGTACACCGACAAAGCGTGTAGCCCGGCAAGCCACGGCGTACTGCATCGAGGATGGTGTGTTGTACAGGAAGCGACCAAATGATGTTTCGTTGTGTTGCATTTCCAGGGACCAGGGGAAGGAGTTGCTGATTGACATACATGGCGGGATTGTGGACACCACTCGTCGTCACGGACTCTCGTCGGCAAGGTGTTCCGCAGTGGGTTGTACTGGCCCACGGTGCTCAATGACGCAGCTGAGCTGGTGAGGTCCTGTGAAGCTTGCTAGTCCCATGCCAAGAAGATCCATCAACCCGCTCCGGGCCTCCAGACTATACCGCTCATGTGGCCGTTCGCGGTCAAGGGGCTCGATATCTTGGGCCCATTCCCTCAAGCGCCAGGGGGCTACCGCTACCTCTGCGTCGACATTGACAAGTTCACCAAGTGGGCGGAAGTGGAAGCCGTCCGCACCATCCCAGCCGGTTCCGCGGTTAAATTCATCAAGGGCCTCGTGTGCCGTTTCGGGGTCCCCAACTGCATCATCACTAGCAATGGCTCGTAGTTCACCAGTAACCTCTTCAAAACATACTGTGGTAACCTTGGAACGCAGATCTGCTACGCTTCGGTGGTGCACCCCAGGAGCAATGGCCAGGCTGAACGCGCCAACGCGGAGGTCCTGATAGGCCTCTAGACCAGGACCTTCAAGAAAAAACTCGAGGACTATGGCAGGGGCTGGCACGACGAGCTCCAGTCCGTGCTGTGGTCCATCCGCACCACCGCCACGAAGCCGACGGGCGAGACCCCAATCTTCCTTGTCTACGGAGCCGAAGCGGTCCTCCCTCATGAGGTCAAGCATCGCTCCGCACGGGTCCTGGCGTTTGATGAAATGCAGCTGGACACCACGCGGGGGGATGGACCTCGTACTGGGTGAGCAGCGATGCCGCGAAGCTGCACTGAGGGCGGCAAGGTACCAGCAGGCGCTGCGGCGTTACCACTGCCGCAGCATCCGCTCCAGGACGCTTGAGGTAGGCGACCTCGTCCTGAGGCGGGTCCTCTCCAGGGAAGGGTTGCACAAGCTCTCACCCATGTGGGAGGGACCATTCAGGGTCGTCCATATCTCCAGGCCTGGCGCCGCACGCCTGGAGACGCAGGACGGGGTGCCCGTCCAGAACGCCTGGAACATCCAGCACCTTCGGAAGTTTTACCAATGAAGCAAGGCCCAGTGCCTGTGAAGAAAGGCCCGGTGCCTGTGAAGAAGGCCTGGTGCCTGTGAAGAATCGCCGCCTGTGACACTCTCACGTAATGATGAGTGGGGCTGTACACGCCCCGGAGTCTCCGGAGAGCCGCCCTCGGGCCTCGGGGGCTCCCTCCCACGCCTAGTGGCAGCACTTAGCTCCGCGCTGGTGAGAAGACGTCGAAGACTAGACTAGGTGTCGGACGCGGCTTTTCATTTGCTTTCTGTAGTTCGCTCGCCTTCTCTTAATCGAAGTTTGCTTCTAGGGTCCCTTGCTAATTTGGTTACGTTCCCTTTTGCCGCCTTTTTTGAATCTAGTTCGCTTGAGCTCTCTCTCGCATACCTCACGAAGGGGCTAGGCCAGTGCCTTCGTGAGGGTTTGTTCTTCCTACGTTGGTCCTTCTCTCTGCCTTCGGTCTACCTTCTCGCGAGGCACCCTCATTCGAGCCCGCCACTGGCACATCTCTCCTAATCCGTTCCCCTCGGGTACCGCGATGTGAAGCACTGGGTCAAGGCTCGGGTGAACGATAAGTCTCCTAGCGAGCTTCCTAACAAGTTTTTTTTGCAGTTCCTGAGAAACCACTAAGCCAAGATGGGCACGAGGAGACAAGTGCCTCATGAAGAAGAGGTCGCCCGAACGCACCAGGCTAAGATATCTCCGCACGAAATAGTGACACAGCATAGAAATAACAAGCATAGTGTAATGACTCAGGAATCACAGTTCGATACACGCCCCTCCGGGCCCATACTGGTTTCATTTTGATGCAAGAAAGAAAAGAGGAACAAAACAAGAGTGGCGTTGCAAAGGACCACGGGGGCAGGCCTCCAGCGATGTCCCGAGCTCAGCCGGACCTCTCGCGCTTCACGAAGGCGCGATGACGAGACAACCCGCTACCACCTTCAAAGCGGGCGCAGTGGCTGGTCGTAGCCACCACTGCTGGAGCTTTCGCCAAGAGAAGAGCTGCCGTAGCTGGACGAGGCGCGGCCGGTGGGCTCACCCTCGTCGCGGCCATTGCCGAGACCGAGCACCTCCTCGCCGTCGTTCGTCTCAGGGCAGCACCCGGCGCGGCGACCATCTTCCCCAAATGCCCTCACATAGAGGGTTGCATCACTGTCATACCTGAAGTGGAGGGTGCACCGCTTGCCCAGGCCGTGCGCGCGGGCGAACGTCTACCAACCGTGAGCCAGAGCTATGTTGCCCGCGGCGGAGACTTCGACCGCGGCCCAGCAGGCCCTGCTGCAGCAACCGTCCGCCTGCAGCCAGAGCCCGCCTGGACCAGGGGCCGACAGCTCGTTGGCAAAGAAGCCCGGAAGCTGGAGCCAGTTGCCGGTCGGATCCACCGACCAGAAAACGAACTCTGGCAACACCTCTGCCGAGTGGAAGCGTGGTCGGGGAGGCCGTGCGACCACGGCATGTCTCCCCTCATCGACAGGGCTACTGCGATTGGATCGACCCCCGCCACGCGCAGCGGCGCCACACCAGGAGTAGGGGGCCACGGCGTGAGTCGTGGTGTACTTGTGGGGGCGGCCACGTCCCCGTTTAGGCGCCGGGGAGCCGAGGCAGCATGGGGAAGCGGAGACGCCCACGTCCAATCAACCGCCACGCGTCAACTGAGGCCGCAGGCTTTGGGGCCCCACGGTGCTCCATGCTTGACCCTTTGGATTCACCTCGAAGCCAAGCCCGAGTGCACCTTGGGCCCGGGGGCTACTGTCGGCGTCCTGGGAACGGGGGTCCCCAGACTTGCCTGCCTGCGCCCACGGTGTGGCTGGGCTGGCAAGTCTGTACATCCCATCTTCATCGATAAGGCATTCAAGACCCTCGTGAGGGGCCAAGCCTCGCGAGGTGGACGACGCAAGACCTCCTCAGGAGCGGCCTCGCCAGGCAGGCTCATGAGGGGCGGAGAGATCAAGGCAAGGCAAACCTCGCGAGGTCCTCGTGACCTGAGCCATGACGATCGAGGCCAGGCGGGCGCCAGCGTGTGCAGTGTCCTTGTTTCCTTTTTGGTGCCAAGGGGGCGAGCGCAGGTGCGGAGTACCGAGGCATCAAGTAAAGGTTTCCATATTGGTGCAACAATACCAAGACTAGAAGGACGGCATGACGGAGGTCACCATGGAGCCCAAGACGACGTCATCACCAGAGCCTTTGGCAGGAGAAGACCACCTTTTGTCAGGATAACTTGTACTAGTTGTCCCCTTTCGAATTGGCTGTTGTTGGTTCCCTTCCCGCTCAATATTTGGTGAGAGGACCAGGGCCTATATAAGTAGAACTAGCCACCACAGTGAGAGGGGATGAGAGACAACGAAATACAAGAATAGAGAGGATCGCACCCAGACAAGTTCTCCAAGCACAAGAGCACCTCAACATTAGGAGGCTGTTCTTCCGCTTGTAACTGTTCTTGATCAGCCCAAGAGGCAATCCACCACCACCACACTGGAGTAGGGTATTACACCACAACGGTGTCCCAAACCAATTTAAGTGTTGTGTCTTTCTGTGTTGTGAGTTCGTTGAGTTCATCTGTGAGATCTTAGAGAGCTAGGGCGTGGATCGATAGGGAGAAAACCTTCGCACGCACCCCAGTGTTCGAACCTCAAGGGTTTGCTGGAACCCGTGATCCGACACATACTCCTTTGCTGTTGCATCACTGTATTTACTCGTACCAACTACTTCTGAATATGAGGGATCCAATTGAAACTCCAATGGCGCAACAAGTATGTTTTAAACCTATTTCTTTAACTGGATTGCTTTTCTAACTTCTTGCTCTATGTTGATTTCAGTTTCAGTTGTATAAACAGTTATGTTCTCATGTGATGCACATTACAAGTGTTGCCAATGTTGTGTACTTTCTCACACTTATATTTTGTGTATGCCGTTGTGTCTTCAAAATATATGAGTTGAACTGTGTCTCTATCTTGATTTGACAACATACACTAGAATGATATGGATAATACAGTGACCATAGTACATAGATATATGTTTGTTTCATGATGTTATCCTGTCCACCTTACCATTGAACCGATTTACCAAAATGAGTTTGGTACACTACATGCTAAACCTGTGATGTTTCTGTTTGTTTCTCTTGTAGTATGCGAACAGAATATTGGAGAAGAGCACCCCACTATGCAATGATATAGAAAGTAATGCAGATAAGGTTCAAGATAGTGAGACAACCCTGTTGGTCTCCAAGAAAGGTGATAAAATTGATCTTGTAGACAGTGAGAAAACCCCACAAACCTACGTTGATGTAGTGTTCGAATTATTGGCCAGTACCGCTAGCACAAGCCCTTCGACCTCGCTGACTGAATCACTTCGGCTTCTTCAGTCTTAGCTACAAGCTGGAAGGCATCAGTCAGTTGTGCTGCGGCAAGAAGCCGAAGGACTGAGGAAGTCCCTGCAGAATTCAGATGCATACTTTCTTCTGCAACAACAAGCGCTGGAGGATTTTAACGCCAAACAAGAGAAAGTTAATAAGCTTGCTAAGCATCCTCCCGGCATTATGAGTACCCAGGATATTGTTTCTTGAGCTCTTCTCAAGTGGTTTCAGTTCTGGACTTGTTTTGTTGTGGCGTTTATTTGCACCGGTCGCCAACTTTGACGACTAGTGTATGTGATATGCTGCTTTGTTCCCTATATTTGCACCGATAGCGAACTTTAATGCCTAGTGGATGTAATATGTGTAATACTTATGATAGCCTAGCATAAGTGGCTTGCTTATTTAGTTCCTTGTTGTCTTGTTTATTTGTTTTCTTGTAGTCAGTGCAGTTATTTTTCCGCGGTTTTCTAGTAGCTGCAATAACCTATTTTTTAAAACTAGGCCATAATAACCATGGGCTACATATTTACTTTAGTTACCATGGGCCTCCTATGGGCCGTAGAAATAATGGGCCTTCTACGGGCCGTAGCATCAATGGGCCTTCTACGTGCCGTATGATCGATAGGCCAAACATGGGCCAATAACACACCGCATTATGGGTCGTAAACGAGCTAGATTTGAAATCGTCCATTCATGGGCCGACAATAATAGGCCTTCATTAATCGGCCGTATTGGACGACGCTATGAAAACTGCCCAAAGGATTAACGGGCTGCAAACGGGCCGATTGTAACCGCGGGCTGAATTTGGCCCACAAGCAGAAAAGGCCAATAACGGGACGTAAGTAACCGAATGCTGGAAATGAGCCCAAGAATAAATGGGCCCTGAGAAGGCCGAAAGATAACACGGGTTGGAAACGGTCCAAATGAATAATGGGCCGTTAATGGGTATAAAGGGGTACACTGTTCATTGCGGGCCAGATTCACCACGGGCCGTTAATGGGCCAAGATTTACAAATGGCCTCGTATGGGCTGAAAGACATCATGGGCCATACATGGTCCAGAAGTTACAATGGGTCGGAATCATATTGGACGGCCAGATGAAGCTACTGGGCTTAATTCCGTTAGGCCGTAATGGGCCGTGAGTTAGCGGGTCGTAAATGGGCTATATAGGAACAGGCTTTCCGTGGGCCGGCCCGTTACCTTTTGACCAAGTCAAACGGGCCAGCCTTTTCACCGGAATGGGCCTCTGTTGGGCCGTGCCACGTGTCGATGTATCATAGGTGCCTCATGTCCAAATGAATGGATGACATCTGTCCCAACGGTGAGCCAACACGTGTTTCCTCCGGCCAGTGAGAATTTTACACGTGGAAAATCCTCATTGGTATGGGCTGTTAGTGGGTTATCGGATCCAAACCCGAACCCGATAGCTTAACAGTGACCCGTTACGGTGGATGCCACATGTCGATCACCCTTGATGAAAGCACTTCCATGGCGCACGATTTATCGTTAAGGAAGTGGACACTTCCGTGATGATAATTTTGGTAATGTCATGGAACACTTCTACGACATCACAGGTATAACTATCTTGATTCTATCATAAAATCGTCATGGATGTACATGCATGACAGAAAACGTGACCTACTGTGACAAACATGTATCATCACGGAAGTGTCTTTTTTGTAGTGCACGGAAATGGATTTCTCTCATGAGCTACTTTCCAATTTGAGAGAAGGTACAATTACCTCATCAAGTTCTACTTTCCTCGTACTCACTTCTTTCGAGAGAAACTCCTTCTCTAGAAAGTTTCCATTCTTGGCAACAAAGATCTTGCCTTCGGATCTGTGGTAGAAGGTGTACTATAACACCCTCGATGTGGCTATATCTCCCACGTGTCGAAGCACGACTTAGAGGCATAACCGCATTGAAAGCAATGTCGCAAGCGAGGTAATCTTCACACAACCCATGTAATACATAAGGGAAAGAGATAGATAGTTGGCTTACAATCGCCACTTCACACAATACATGAATAAAGCATTACATCATCCAAATACAATCAAGGTCCGACTACGGAACCAAAATAAAAGAAGAACCCCAAATGCGACACGGTCCCCAATCGACCCCAACTGGGCTCCACTACTGATCAACTAGAACGAGACAACACAAAGGACAAGATCTTCAACGAGCTCTTCCTGAGCTTGGTTGCATCATCTGCACGGTTCGAAGGCACCTGCAAACTGGTTTGGAAGTATCTGTGAGCCACGGGGACTCAGCAATCTCGCACCCTCGCGATCAAGACTATTTAAGCTTATGGGTAAGGTAAAGGTATGAGGTGGAGCTGCAGCAAGCGACTAGCATATAAGGTGGCTAACATACGCAAATGAGAGCGAGAAGAGAAGGCAAAGCACGGTCGATAAAAGTAAGATCAATAAGTGATCCTAGAACAACCTACGGCAAGCATAACTCCAACACCGTGTTCACTTCCCGGACTCCGCCGGAAAGGGACCATCACGGTTACACACGTGGTTGATGCATTTTAATTAAGGTCAACTTCAGGTTTTCTACAACCGGACATTAACAAATTCCCATCTGCCCATAACCGCGGGCACGGCTTTCGAAAGTTCAAATCCCTGCAGGGGTGTCCCAACTTAGCCCATCACAAGCTCTCACGGTCAATGAAGGAATAGACCTCCTCCCAAGACATTCCGATCAGACTCGGTATCCCGGTTCTACAAGACATCCTCGACAATGGTAAAACAAGTCCAGCAAAGCCGCCTGATGCGCCGACATCCTGATGGGAGCTACACATATCTCGTTCTCAGGGCAACACCGGATGAGACATCCTACGAGTAAAACCAGCCCTCAAGTTTCCCCGAGGTGGCCCTGCAGTCTACTCAGTTCGGACCAACACTTAGACAAGCACTGGCCCGGGGGGTTAAAATAAAGATGACCCTTGGGCTAGCCTAACCCAAGGGAAAAAGTGGCTACGTGGCGAATGGTAAAACCAAGGTTGGGCCTTGCTGGAGGAGTTTTATTCAAAGCGAACTGTCAAGGGGTTCCCATTATAACCCAACCACGTAAGGAACGCAAAATCCAGGAACATAACACCGATATGACGGAAACTAAGGCGGCAAGAGTGGAACAAAACACCATGCAGCATTGATTAAATAAGATATATCGTGATATCCCAACAAATAAACATGTTCCAACAAGGAACAACATCTCCATGTTCCAACAAGAAACAAACTTCAATCTTCACCTACAACTAACAATGCTATAAGAGGGGCTGAGCAAAGCGGTAACATAGCCAAACAACGGTTTGCTAGGACAAGGTGAGTTAGAGGCTTGGTTTAACAATATGGGAGGCATGATAAGCAAGTGGTCGGTATCGCAACATAGGCATAGCAAAAGAGCGAGCAACTAGCAAGCAAAGATAGAAGTGATTTCGAGGGTATGGTCATCTTGCCTGAAATCCTGCAAGGAAGAAGAACGAGTCCATGAAGGAGACAAACGGAACATAGACGAACGGGTCCTCACAACACGACGTTATCGGAACCAACCCGAAGAAGCAAACACCGGAAAAGAAGCACACAACATAGTAAACAACCAACACATGAACATGGTATGATATGCGGGATGCGATATGCGATACACATGCATGATTTGCAAAGGAATGAATGAACCTGGCCTCAACATGGAAATCCAAGTGTGCCACTGGAAAGGTGAGATGAAATTGCTTGAAAACGATATAAAGAATGCCGGAATCGGAGTCACGGTTTGGAAATGGCGAGCAAAACAAATATGGCACCGGTCTGCGATATACAGCAAGTGACCATCTAAATGCAACAAGATGAACATGCTACAGCACTCAAACATGGCAACCAAAAACATGGCAGGGATCCATTCATGATTCTTAACAAAAGAGGAACACTGAGTTACGGCCAATTCACTCATTAACAGGTTCAAACAAGCATGGCAAAAATGCAAACGATAACAGGTTTCAGACTTAGTGAAATTAACACAAGCCTAGAATTTCAGATCAGGTACCACACTTTGGAGCATGAAAACTATATGTTACAGGGCCTGAACATGGCAAAGTAAAGCATGGCATGGCGCTACTCAAAGATCTTAACAAAAGTCCCTTGGTGACCTTGAGCCAAAAGGGATCAGAAAATACAATTGCAAGCATGTGAACATGGCAAAAACATAATCAGTTCTCAGACTTAGTGAAAACTGGAACATGCTGAAACAGATATCAAGTAGGCATGTTTACGAGCTCGATGCACTCACTACAGAGCAAGTCATGACCATCTAAGTATACACCCATCAAGAATACACAAAATAAAAGCTAGAAATGGGAAGAACAATAACATAGCATGTAAGGATCAACTACAACATCCTCGGCAAAATCGCTAACAAGTAGACAATCTGCCCAGATTCATGAAATGACAAAAGTAGAGCTCGATTGACTCAAGCTAGGGTGCTCCATAATTGCAAACAAAGACATGGATGGATAGAGCACTACAAGATTAACAAAACATCCTTACTGATCATCCTCAAAAGAGGCACGGATCACTAGGAAACAACATGAACATATGGCCATATGAGATAAACAGATCAAGGACTTAGTGGAAATGCTAAGTCCCTGAAATCAGCATTACCAAGTGCCTCACTTTGCAAGCTTGTGCTAGTCACCACACACATCACAAAAATACATGGGTTGCACCTCTGGAGAGATGGCAAAACCCTTAACAAAACATATGTAGAACTCATGGGCATATCATGCACACAATAATCATGGCAAAAATGACAAATATCTAAATGGAGTAGCAGATCTGACAATTATCTCAAGTAGCACTCTTCTAACAGCATTTCGGGAATCAAGATTAGCTCAAATTAAAATGATGCAATGTAATGAAATGATGTGCTCTCTGAGGCGAACATTTTGATATGCTATATGCATGAATCGGAGCTACGGATGCAGAGTTACGGCACGATGAACATGGGCATATGAATCTGGGAATTTCGGGGACTTAGTGGAATTTATACCTCCGAGAAACAGATCTAGGGTTCATCCGGCGCGGAAATCGAGGATCACCGGAATCCTCGCCGGAGAAGAGGGAGAAGGCTGCCGGAGGGTGAGGGAGCCACCGGGGAGGCGTGGAACGGGCGGATCCGGCCGCGAGGACCTCGGATCCGGTCATGGCACGGGCGGAGGAGGTCGGCGGGGCCATGGTAGGTGCGGCGGCGTCCATGGCTGCGGGGCTCGAGCTCCTCGGGCTTGCAGCACCTGCGGGTGAGAGGGAGATGGTGAGGGGCGAGGGGAGAAGCGAAGGAGAGGGCGGCGAGGGACCTGGTCCAGACGGAGGTGCGGGCCGACGGAGAGGGCTCTCCGGCGAAGCTCCTCGCCGGCGGCCGGAGTCCAAGGCGGCAGGGCTTCAGAGGAAGGAGGCGGACGAGCGGGAGCCAGGCGCTGGGCGGCGGCGCGCGGGCGGCTCGACTTGGGCCTGATGCGGCCCATGGCGGGCTCGCGATGGGCTCCGGCGGGCCCCTGCGCGGTGGACGGCGCAGGAAGGACAGGTGGCACGAGGCCATTGGCGCGGACGGCGGCGGCGGGTTCGTCCGGCCGGGTTCGGACATGTCCGGCTCAGCGTGAGGAAAAATTTTAGGGTTAGGAGGAAGAAGACCCGGGAATGAAATGGAGGGGTATTTATATAGGCGTAGAGGGAGCTAGGAGAGTCCAAATGAGTTGCGGTTTTCGGCCACGCGATCGTGATCGAACGACCGAGATGATGGAGGAGGTTTAGGTGGGTTTTGGGCCACTTTGGAGGGATGTTGGGCTGCAACACGCACGAGGCCTTTTTGGTCCCTCGGTTAACCGTTGGAGCATCAAACAAAGTCCAAATGGTACGAAACTTGATAGGCGGTCTACCGGTAGTAAACCAAGGCCGCATGACAAGTCTCGGTCCAATCCGGAAATGTTTAATCCCCACACATGAAAGAAAGGTAGAAATGACCACCGGAGGAGAACGGAGCGCCGGAATGCAAAATGGACAACGGGAAAAATGCTCGGATGCATGAGACGAACATGTATGCAAATGAAATGCACATGATGACATGATATGCAATGCATGACACGCAAGCAATGACAAGACAACAACAGCGAATAACAGGAGGACACCTGGCACATCGGTCTCGGGGCGTTACATGTACCCAATTGTTTCCTTAGGGTATCCTATGAAGACACACTTCTCTGATTTGGGTTCGAGCTTATCAGGCTGAAGCCTTTTGACATAAGTGTGGCAACCTCAAACTTTATGAAACGACAGCTTAGGTTTGTTGCCGAACCACAGTTCATACGATGTCGTCTCAACGGATTTAGATGATGCCCTATTTAACGTGAATGCAGCTATCTCCAATGCATAACCCCAAAACAATAGTGGTAAATTGGTAAGAGACGTCATAGATCGCACCATATCTAATAAAGTACAGTTATGATGTTCGGGCACACCATTACGCTGTGGTGTTCTAGGTGGCGTGAGTTGTGAAACTATTCCACATTGTTTTAAATGAAGGCCAAACTTGTAAGTCAAATATTTGCCTCCACGTCAGATCATCGAAACTTTATTTTCTTGTTACGATGATTCTCCACTTCACTCTGAAATTGTTTGAACTTTTCAAATGTTTCAGACTTGTGTTCCATTAAGTAGATATACCCATATCTGCTCAAATCATCTGTGAAGGTCAGAAAATAACGATACCCACCGCGTGCCTCAACACTCATCGGACCGCATACATCGGTATGTATTATTTCCAATAAGTCATTAGCTCGCTCCATTGTTCAGAAGAATGGCGTTTTAGTCATCTTGCCCATGAGGCATGGTTCACAAGTATCAAATGATTCATAATCATGTGATTCCAAAAACCCATCTGCATGGAGTTTCTTCATGCACTTTACACCAATATGACCTAAACGTTAGTGCCACAAATATGTTGCACTATCATTATCAACTTTGCATCTTTTCGCATCAATATTATGAATATGTATATCACTACAATCGAGATTCAATAAACCATTCACATTGGGTGTATGACCATAAAATCTTTTATTCATGTAAACAGAACAATAATTATTCTCTGACTTAAATTAATAACCATATTGCAATAAACATGATCCAATCATATTCATGCTCAACGCAAACACCAAATAACATTTATTTAGGCTCAACACTAATCCCGAAGGTAGAGGGAGTATGCGATGGTGATCTTATCAACCTTGGAATCACTTCCAACAGATATCGTCACCTTGCCCTTAACTAGTCTCAATTCATTTTGCAACTCCTGTTTCGAGTTACTAATCTTAGCAACTGAACTGATATCAAAATACCCAGGGGTTATTATGAACAGTAGTAGAGTACACATCAATAACATGTATATCAAATATACCTTTGTTCACTTTCCCATCCTTCTTATCCGCCAAGTATTTGGGGCAGTTCCCCTCCCAGTGACCATTTCCTTTGCAGTAGAAGCACTCAATTTCAGGCCTGGGTCTAGCTTTGGGCTTCTTCATGGGAGCGGCAACTTGTTTGTTGTTCTTCTTGAAGTTCCCTTTCTGTCCTTTGCCTTTTTTCTTGTAACTAGTGGTTTTGTTAACCATCAACACTTGATGCTCTTTCTTGATTTCTACCTTCGTTGATTTCAGCATCGTGAAGAGCTTGGGAATTGTTTTTGTCATCCCTTGCATATTATAGTTCATCACGAAGTTCTAGTAGCTTGCTGATAGTGACTTTAGAACTCTATCAATCACTATCTTATCTGGAAGATTAACTCCCACTTGATTCAAGCGATTGTAGTACCCAGACATTCTGAGTACATGCTCACTGGCTGAGCTATTCTCCTCAATCTTGTAGGCAAAGTACTTTTCAGAGGTCTCATACCTCTCAACACGGGCATGAGTCTAAAATACCAATTTCAGCTCGTGGAACATCTCATATGCTCTGCGGCGTTCCAAACGTTTTGGAAGTCTCGGTTCTAAGTCATAAAGCATGGCGCACTAAACTATTAAGTAGTCATCATATCGAGCTTGCCAAACGTTCATAACGTCTGCATCTGGTCCTGCAACAGGTCTATCACCTAGCGGTGCATCAAGGACAAAATTCTTCTGTGCAGTAATGAGGATAATCCTCAAATCATGGATCCAGTATGCATCATTGCTACTATCATCTTTCAACTTAGTTTTTCTCTAGGAACATATCAAAAATAAAACAGGGGAGCTATACGCGAGCTATTGATCTACAACATAGATATGCAAATACTATCAGGACTAAGTTCATGATAAATTAAGTTCAGTTAATCAAATTACTTAAGAACTCCCACTTAGATAAAAATCCGTCAAGTCATCTAAATGATATATGATCCAAATCAACTAAACCATGTCCGATCATCAGGTGAGATGGAGTAGTCATCAATGGTGAACATCTCTATGTTGATCGTATCTACTATATGATTCACGTTTGACCTTTTGGTCTCCAGCGTTCCGAGGCCATGTCTGTACATGCCAGGCTCGTCAAGTTTAACCTGTGTATTCCGCATGTGCAAAACTATCTTGCACCTGTTGTATGTGAACATAGCGTCCATCACACTCGATCATCATGTGGTGTCTCAACACGACGAACTGTAGCAACTGTGCATACTCAGGGAGAACACTTTTACCTGGAAATTTAGTAAAGGGATCATCTTATAATGCTACCGCCGTACTAAGCAAAATAAGATGCATAAAAGATAAACATCACATGCAATCAAAATATGTGACATGATATGGCCATTGTCATCTTGTTCTTTTGATCTCCATCTCCAAACCATCGTCATGATCTCCATGATCACCATCTCAACACCTTGATCTCCATCGTAGTGTCATGGTCGTCTCGCCAACTGTTGCTTTTACAACTATCGCTAAGGCATAGTGATAAAGTAAACCAATTACATGGAGTTTTCATTTCATACAATAAAGAGACAACCATAAGGCTCCTGCCGGTTGTCAGTAACTTTTACAAAACATGATCATCTCATACAATAATGTATATCACATTATGTCTTGACCATATCACATTACAACAGGCCCTGCAAAAACAAGTTAGACGTCCTTTACTTTGTTGTTGCAAGTTTTACATGGCTGCTACGGGCTTCTAGCAAGAACCGTTGATGTAGGGTGGAACCCTAGATGGCCGATCTTTCACAAAAGGAGTGGATCCCAACGAGGAACATGAAGAACACAAGGGGAAACACGAGGGAAAACACGAGAGAATCACTCAAACCAACAAGATACGGTCACACATATGCTAGATCCCAGTACACATAGAGATCACACAATCCAAAGTCAACACGGGACGATACAAAGGGTAACCGGTTCTTCTCCATGAGGAGGTCTTGATGTCTTCTCCATGAGGAGGTCTTGAATCCAACGTGGATCTTCTTCGAATAGGAGCCGCGGTCTCTCTCAAGGAGTAGATCCGTATGGATGAGCAAAGCTCTATCTCAAATGAGCTAAACCAATGCTAACCCTAAAATGTAGGTGGAGGGGAAGTATATATAGTCTAAGGGGCAAAGGGGTACATGGGCCTCGGCCCAAAAGCAGTGCACGCAGGCAGGGAGGGCCGGATGTCTAGGGCTTCACGAGGAGCCGGATGTCCGGGCTGGCAGGCCGGATGTCCGAGCTGACGGGGCTGGTCACAGTGCTCTTTGGATTGACTTGTCCGGATTTCCGGGGCGAGGCTGGATGTCCGAGTGTTGGCGAGGCGCCGGATGTCCGAGGCTGACGCCGGATGTCCAGGGCCTGTAGCAATTCGGCTGCAGGGCTGTGATGACCCACAAGTGTAGGGGATCTATCGTAGCCTTTTTGATAAGTAAGAGTGTCGAACCCAATGAGGAGCAGAAGGAAATGATAAGCAATTTTCAGTAAGGTATTCTCTGCAAGCACTGAAATTATCGGTAACAGATAGTTTTGTGATAAGGTAATTTGTAATGAGTAGCGAGTAATAAAAGTGAATAAGGTGTAGCAAGATGGCTCAATCCTTTTTGAAGCAAAGGACAAGCCTAGACAAAATCTTATATGAAGGAAAGCGCTCCCGAGGACACATGGGAATTATCGTCAAGCTAGCTTTCATCACGTTCATATGATTCACGTTCGGTACTTTGATAATTTGATATGTGGGTGGACCGGTGCTTGGGTACTGTCCTTACTTGGACAAGCATCCCACTTATGATTAACCCCCATTGCAAGCATCCGCAACTACGACAGAAGTATTAAGGTAAACCTAACCATAGCATGAAACATATGGATCCAAATCAGCCCCTTACGAAGCAACGCATAAACTAGGGTTTAAGCTTCTGTCACTCTAGCAACCCATCATCTACTTATTACTTCCCAATGCCTCCCTCTAGGCCCAAAAAATGGTGAAGTGTCATGTAATCGACGTTCACATGACTCCACTAGAGGGATGACAACATACATCTCATCAAAATATCAAACGAATACCAAATTCACATGACTACTTATAGCAAGACTTCTCCCATGTCCTTAGGAACAAACGTAACTACTCACAAAGCATATTCATGTTCATAATCAGAGAGGTATTAATATGCATAATGGATCTGAACATACGATCTTCCACCAAGTAAACCAACTAGCATCAACTACAGGGAGTAATCAACACTACTAGCAACCCATAGGTACCAATCTGAGGTTTGGATACAAAGATTGGATATAAGAGATGAACTAGGGTTTGAGATGTGATGGTGTTGGTGAAGATGTTGATGAAGATTGACCCCCTCCCGATGAGAGGATCGTTGGTGATGATGATGGTGATGATTTCCCCTCCCGGAGGGAAGTTTCCCCGGCATAACAGTTCTGCCGGAGCCCTAGATTGGTTCTGCCAAGGTTCCGCCTCGTGGCGGCGGAGTTTCTTCCCGAAAGCTTGCTTCTGATTTTTTTTCGTCGACGAAAGACTCCATATAGCCAAAGATGGGCATCGGAGGGCCACCAGGGGACCCACGAGGCAGGGGGCGCGCCCAGGGGGGGTAGGGCGCGCCCCCATCCTCGTGGCCGGGGTGTGGGCCCCCTATGGTATTTTCTTCGCCCAATATTTTTTGTTAATTCCAAAAATGACTTCCGTGAAGTTTCAGGACTTTTGGAGCTGTGCAGAATAGGTCTCTAATATTTGCTCCTTTCCAGCCCAGAATTCCGGCTGCCGGCATTCCCCCTCTTCATGTAAACCTTGTAAAATAAGAGAGAATAGGCATAAGTATTGTGACATAATGTGTAATAACAACCCATAATGCAACAAATATCGATATAAAAGCATGATGCAAAATGGACGTATCAACTCCCCCAAGCTTAGACCTCGCTTGTCCTCAAGCAAAAGCCGAAATCGAAAAATATGTCCACATGTTTAGAGATAGAGGTGTCGATAAAAAAAATACGAACATGAGGGCACAATGATCATTCTTAGAACAACATATATATATATATATTTGTCATATGATCTCTTATGCTAAAGTAACAATTCAATCACAATTTCAAGTATGAATCATAAACTTCATTGAGAACCAACAAACTATAATCTCAGTCATTGAGGCAATTGCAATTTATCATAACATAGGAAAGAGTCAATATAAGAGCTTTTCATCAAGTCCACATACTCAACCATCTTTTAGTCTTTCATAATTGGTAACACTCATGCGATATTTATGGTTATGAAGTTTTAATCGGACACAGAGAAAGATAGGGGCTTATAGTTTTGCCTCCCAACATTTTACCTCAAGGGTAATGTCAACAATAATAGTTCATGGAAACCCATATCCAATTAGCCATATATATCAGGATCCTTCCAACACATTATGCTTGCCAAAGGATAAAATGTAAAAAGGAAAGGTGGATATCACCATGACTCTTTGCATGAAGTATAAGACAAGAATAAAATATAGGCCCTTCGCAGAGGGAAGCAGAGGTTGTCATGTGCTTTATGGTTGGATGCATGAAATCTTAATGCAAAAGAACGTCATTTTATATTGCCACTTGTGATATGGACCTTTATTATGCAGTTTGTCGCTTTTATTTATTCCACATCACAAGATTATATAAAGCTTATTTTCCCCACACTAATAAGTCATACATATTTAGAGGGAAATTCTTATTGCTTGCAACGATGACAACTTACTTGATGGATCTTACTCAATCCTTAGGTAGATATGGTGGACTCTCATGGCAAAACTGGGTTTAGGGATATTTGGAAGCACAAGTAGTATCTCTACTTTGTGCAAAGAAATTGGCTAGCAAGAGAGGGAAAGGCAATCTCAACATGTTGGATGATCCATGACAATATAATTTATCTCAGATGTAAGAAAACGTAACCCATTACGTTGTCTTCCTTGTCCAACGTCAACTCTTTAGCATATCATACTTTAATGAGTGCTCACAATTTTAAAAGATTTCCAAGATAGTATATTTATATGTGAAAACCTCTCTTTCTTTATTACTTCCTATTAATTGCAACGATGACCAAAACTATGTTTGTCAACTCTCAACAACTTTTATTCATCACACTCTTTATATTTTAGCTCATTACTCTCCATAAGATCCATATGATCTCTTTATTTATTTTTATTTCTTCTCCTTTATTATATTCCCTCAAGATCATAGAAAAATAATCAAGCCCTTGACTGAACAGTAATCTTTATTATATATAGCTCACGGAGTCGATTACATAAGAAGATCATAAAGCAAAACTCACAACTAGATCATACTAAAACTTTATTCTACTAGATCAAGATATTATCAAAAGGATCGAACTAAGAAAAACGGTAAAAATAAACGATAAAGATAAAAGTGATGGTGATACGATACCGGGGCACTCCCCCAAGCTTGGCAGTTGCCAAGGGGAGTGCCCATACCCGAGGCTCAGTTCTTCTTTGTTGGTGAAGAAGGTGATGGTTTTGTTGATGGCATAGGCTTCTTCCTTAATTTGCGCTTGAGGACAGAATTGTGATCCCTTAGGTCATCGATCTCCTGCTTAAGGCTTAATATCTTCTTGCATAATTCCTATTTGTTTTCCTGCAAGAGGCGAAAAGGGATAAACTCGATTTTATGTTTCTTTGCTCTATCAGGGAGGCTTGACTTTTTGAACTCCACATGCATGTCCCCAGGTTGAGGTAATGGGACTTAATCTTCATCTAAGCTCGTCTCCTCCTTTACCTTGGGTTCATAGTCCTCTTCTTCTTCCGTAGTCCAACCACCATGCTCCATGTCCGCATAGACCTTAGGATCTGCAAAGGTAATCAGCCACATAGCTTTCTCCCTCCGAATCCTGGGATGACATATTGCTCTAATCTGCAGCAGGAACAGCTCAAAAAAAAGACAGAGGATATTTGCGTGATACGGTGGTCAAAACCTTCGGGAGATTATATAGTGAATTTTTACCGACCAAAAGAAGTATCGTGCAAGAAAACGGAGTCCGGAGAGCACACGAGGTGCCCGCGAGGCAGGGGGCGCGCCCTCCACCCTCGTGGACGCCTCGTGTCCTTCCTGGACTACTTCTTATTTTCCTATTTTCTTAAATATTCCAAAATGGAGAAAAATTGCCATTAGAACTGTTTTGGAGTCGGTTTACTTACCGTACCACGTACCTATTCCTTTTCGGAGTCTGAAACATTCCGGAAAGTGTCCCTTATGTATTCCTCTAGGGTTATGGTTTCAATAATATTAGTTTCAGCATTTATGGGATTACCTGAGATATAATGTTTGATTCTTTGACCGTTCACCACCTTTGGATTTGTGCCTTCGAAATTATTGATTTTTATGGCACCGGAATGATAGACCTCCTCGATAACGTAAGGACCTTCCCATTTAGAGAGAAGTTTGCCTGCAAAAAATATTAAATGAGAGTTGTATAACAATACATAATCACCTACATTGAACTCATGTTTTTGTATCCTTTTATCATGCCATCTTTTAACTTTTCTTTAAACAGCTTGGCATTTTCATAAGCCTGGGTTCTCCATTCATCAAGTGAACTAATGTCAAAAAGACTATTCTCACCAGCAAGTTTGAAGTCATAGTTGAGCTCTTTAATAGCCCAATATGCCTTATGTTCTAATTCGAGAGGTAAGTGACATGCTTTACCATAAACCATTTTACACGGAGACATACCCATAGGATTTTTGTATGCAGTTCTATAAGCCCATAATGTATCATCAAGTTTCTTGGACCAATTCTTTCTAGATCTATTAACAGTCTTTTGCAAAATTAATTTAAGCTCTCTATTGCTAAGTTCTTCTTGACCACTAGACTGTGGATCATATGGAGATGCAATTCTATGATTAACATCAAACTTAGCAAGCATTTTACGAAAAGCACCATGAATGAAATGTGAACCACCATCAGTCATTAAATATATAGGGACTCCAAACCTCGGAAAAATAACTTCTTTAAGCATCTTAATAGAGGTTTCATGATCAGCACTACTAGTTGGAATAGCTTTTGCCCACTTAGTAACGTAATCAATAGCAACTAAAATATGTGTATACCCATTAGAGGAAGGAAAAGGTCCCATATAATCAAAGCCCCAAACATCAAATGGTTCAATAACAAGTGAATAATTCATAGGCATTTCTTGATGTCCACTAATATTACCAATCCTTTGACATTCATCACAAGACAAGACAAACTTACGGGCATCCTTGAAGAGAGTAGGCCAGTAAAAACTGGATTGCAATACCTTATGTACAGCTCTATCTCCAGCATGGTGTCCTCCATAAGTTTCAGAGTGACACTTGCGTAGGATCTATTCCTGTTCAAGCTCAGGTATACAACGTCTAATAACACCACCTACTCCTTCTTTATAAAGGTGTGGGTCATCCCAGAAGTAATGTCTTAAATCATAGAAAAACTTTTTCTTTTGCTGGTATGTGAAACTAGGTGGTATAAATTTAGCAACAATGTAATTAGCATAATCAGCATACCATGGAGCAGTACGAGAAGCATTTATGACAGCTAATTGTTCATCAGGAAAGCTATCATCAATAGGTAGTGGGTCATCAAGAACATTCTCTAACCTAGACAAGTTGTCTGCAACAGGGTTCTCGGCTCCTTTTCTATCAATAATATGCAAATCAAATTCTTGTAGCAGGAGAACCCATCTAATAAGTCTAGGTTTAGCATCTTTCTTTTCCATAAGATATTTAATAGCAGCATGCTTAGTGTGAATAGTTACTTTAGAATCAACAATATAAGGTCTGAACTTATCACAAGCAAATACAACTGCTAAGAATTCTTTTTCAGTAGTAGCATAATTTCTCTAGGCATTGTCTAGAGTTTTACTAGCATATTGAATAACATTTAATTTTTTATCAACTCTTTATCCTAGAACAGCACCTACAGCATAGTCACTAGCATCACACATGATTTCAAATGGTAAATTCTAATCAGGTAGTTGAACAATCGGTGCAGAAATCAAGGCTTTCTTAAGTATTTCAAATGCTTCTACACAATCATCATGAAAGACAAAAGGAATATATTTTTGTAATAGGTTAGTCAGAGGCCGGGAATTTTTTTAGAAGTCCTTAATGAACCTCCTATAAAAACCGACATAACCAAGGAAACTTCTTATACCTTTGATGTCCTTGGGACACGACATCTTTTCAATAGCATCAACTTTAGCTTTGTCAACTTCAATACATCTTTCAGAAATTTTATGCCCCAAGACAATACCTTCATTAACCATAAAGTGGCACTTCTCCCAATTCAAGACAAGGTTAGTTTCTTCACATCTGCAAAACACGATCAAGGTTGCTCAAGCAATCATCAAAAGAGGATCCATAAACAGAGAAATCATGAAAACTTCACAAATCTTTTCACAAAAGTCAGAGAATATAGCCATCATGCATCTTTGAAAGGTAGTAGGTGCATTACATAAACCAAAATGCATATGTCTGTAAGCAAAGTTTACCAAAAGGGCAAGTAAAAGTAGTCTTTTCTTGATCATCAGCTGACATAGGTATTTGAGAGAAACCAGAGTAACCATCTAGAAAGCAAAAATGTGTATGTTTGGATAATATTTCTAGCATTTGATCAATGAAAGGCAAAGGGTAATGATCTTTTTAGTAGCTTTATTTAATTTGCGAAAATCAATCACCATCCTATAACCTGTAATAATTCTTTGCGGAATCAATTCATATTTATCATTAGGAACGACAGTAATTCCTCCCTTCTTAGGGACACAATGGACAGGGCTTACCCACTGACTATCAGCAACGGGATAAATTATACTTGCTTCAAGGAGCTTTAATATTTCCTTTCTTACCACTTCTTTCATCTTAGGATTTAGCTGTTGTTGGTGATCAATAACTGGTTTGGCGTCTTTCTCCAAATTTATTTTGTGTTGACATAGAGTGGGACTAATGCCTTTAAGATCATCAAGAGTATATCCAATAGCAGCACTAGCTTCTTCAGAGTTTTCAATAATTTATCTTCTTCATGCTCTGAAAGGTTACACTAATAATAACAAGATATATCTTATTTTCATCAAGATAAGCATATTTAAGAGTATCAGGCAATGGTTTAAGCTCAAACACGGGATCACTCTTGGGTGGAGGAGGATCCCCTAGGATTTCAACAGGCAAGTTGTGTTTTAGAATAGGTCCTTGTTTAAAGAATACTTCATCTATTTCCCTTCTTTCATTCATAAACATATCGTTTTCATGGTCTAGCAAATATTGTTCTAAAGGATCTGTAGGAGGCACGGCAATAGAAGCAAGACCAACAATTTCATCTTTACTAGGAAATTATTTATCATGGGGTTGTCTATGAAATTTAGCAAAATTAAACTCATGAGACATATCCCCTAAACCAACATAAACAATATCCTTATTGCAGTCTATCTTAGCATTAACAGTATTCAAGAAGGGTCTACCAAATATAATGGGACAGAAGCTATCTTGTGGGGAACCGAGAACAAGAAAATTAGTAGGGTATTTAACTTTCCCACACAAGACTTCGACATCTCTAACAATCCCAACTGGTGAAATAGTATCTCTATTGGCAAGCTTAATTGTAACATCAATCTCTTCTATCTCAGCAGGTGCAATATCATGCATAATTTCTTGGTATAAGGAATGAGGTATTGCACTTGCACTAGCACCCATATCACATAAGCCATGATAGCGATGATCTCCTATTTTAACAGAAATAACAGGCATGCCTACAACAGGTCTATGCTTAGTTTTAGCATCAGGTCTAGCAATTCTAGCAGCTTCATTGCAGAAGTAAATAACATGCCCATCAATATTATCGGCCAAGAGATCTTTAACCATAGCAATACAAGGTTCAACTTTAATTTTCTCAGGGGGTTTGGGTGGCTTAATATTACTTTTGTTAACCACAGTTGAAGCTTTAGCATGATCCTTTATTCTAATAGGGAAAGGTGGCTTCTCAATATAAGCAGCAGGAACAATAGGATCATCATAAGTGATAGTCTTTTCTTCAACTTTAACAGGTGCAACTACTTTTACTTCAAGGGGAGGATTATATTTAAACCACTTCTCCTTAGGGAGATCAACATGAGTAGCAAAGGATTCACAGAAAGAAGCTACTATCTGAGAGTCAAGTCCATATTTAGTGCTAAATTCACGGAAAGCATTGGTATCCATAAAAGATTTAACACAATCAAACTTAGGTGTTATACCTGACTCCTTACCTTCGTCGAGGTCCCAATCTTCAGAGTTGAGTTTAATTATTTCCAATAAATCCCATTTGAATTCAATAGTCTTCATCATAAAAGATCCAGTACAAGAAGTATCGAGCAAGGAGCGATTACTGAGAGAAAGCCGAGCATAAATTTTTTGAATGATCATTTCTTTTGAGAGCTCATGATTGGGGCATGAATATAACATTGACTTAAGCCTCCCCCAAGCTTGAGCGATGCTTTATCCTTCGCGAGGCCAAAAATTATATATATAATTACGATCACGATGAACAAGATGCATAGGATAAAACTTCTGATGAAATTCCAATTTCAATCTTTGGTAGTTCCATGATCCAATATCATCACATAGCCTCAACCATGTCAATGCATCTCCCTTCAAAGATAAAGGTAAGACCTTCTTCTTGATAACATCATCGGGCATACCTGCAAGCTTAAATAATCCACAAACTTCATCCGCATAGATTAAGTGTTAATCGAGATGTAATGTTCCATCACCTGTGAAAGGATTAGCTAGAAATTTCTCTATCATACCCGAAGGAATTTCAAAATAAACATTTTCAGTAGGTTTAGTAGGTTGAGGAGCAACTCTTTGCTCTACTGGTTGGGGTGAAGATACCCCGAACAAGCCCCTCAAAGGATTATGTTCCATAGTAACAAGTGACAGTAAATTTCAGAACACTATATAAATTTTTCCTTACCAAATTCCACCTTCCAAAGGCTCTTCACTCCCCGGAAACGATGCCAGAAAAGAGTCTTGATGACCCACAAGTGTAGGGGATCTATCGTAGCCTTTTCGATAAGTAAGTGTGTCGAACCCAACGACGAGTAGAAGGAAATGATAAGCAGTTTTCAGTAAGGTATTCTCTGCAAGCACTGAAATTATCGGTAACAAATAGTCAATCCTTTTTGTAGCAAAGGACAAGCCTGGACACACTCTTATATGAAGGGAAGTGCTCCCGAGGACACATGGGAATTATCGTCAAGCTAGTTTTCATCGCGTTCATATGATTCGCGTTCGGTATTTTGATAATTTGATATGTGGGTGGACCGGTGCTTGGGTACTGTCCCTACTTGGACAAGCATCCCACTTATGATTAACCCCCATTGCAAGCATCCGCAACTACGACAGAAGTATTAAGGTAAACCTAACCATAGCATGAAACATATGGATCCAAATCAGCCCCTTACGAAGCAACGCACAAACTAGGGTTTAAGCTTGCGTCACTCTAGCAACCCATCATCTACTTATTACTTCCCAATGCCTCCCTCTAGGCCTAAACAATGGTGAAGTGTCATGTAGTCGATGTTCACATGACTCCACTAGAGGGATGACAACATACATCTCATCAAAATATCGAACGAATACCAAATTCACATGACTACTTATAGCAAGACTTCTCCCATGTCCTCGGGAACAAACGTAACTACTCACAAAGCATATTCATGTTCGTAATCAGAGGGGTATTAATATGCATAATGGATCTGAACATATGATCTTCCACCAAGTAAACCAACTAGCATCAACTACAAGGAGTAATCAACACTACTAGCAACCCACTGGTACCAATCTGAGGTTTGGATACAAAGATTGGATACAAGAGATGAACTAGGGTTTGAGATGAGATGGTGTTGGTGAAGATGTTGATGAAGATTGACCCCCTCCCGATGAGAGGATCGTTGGTGATGACGATGGTGACAATGCCCCCCTCCTGGAGGGAAGTTTCCCTGGCAGAATAGCTCTGCCGGAGACCTAGATTGGTTCCGCCAAGGTTCCGCCTCGTGACAGCGGAGTTTCTTCCCGAAAGCTTGCTTCTGATTTTTTCCTCGACGAAAGACTCCATATAGACAAAGATGGGCATCGGAGGGCCACCAGGGGGTAGGGGCGCGCCGCCACCCTCGTGGCCAGGGTGTGGGCCCCCTCTGGTATTTTCTTCGCTCAGTATTTTTTATTAATTCCAAAAATGACTTCTGTGAAGTTTCAGGACTTTTGGAGCTGTGCATAATAGGTCTCTAATATTTGCTCATTTTCCAGCCCAGAATTCCAGCTGCCGGCATTCCCCCTCTTCATGTAAACCTTGTAAAATAAGAGAGAATAGGCATAAGTATTGTGACATAATGTGTAATAACAGCCCATAATGCAATAAATATCGATATAAAAGTGATGAGGACATCAATACCATTGTTACACCCACAGCCCCTACTGTTACATATACTGGACCAATTACTAGAGCTCGCGCACGCCAATTAAATTACCAGGTACTTTCGTTTCTTGGTAATGATTCTAATGTAGATTATGATGCTGCCTAAATTGGATACATTTGTTTTGCTTACAAATGAAGGACCTAGCTTGGAGAAGGATGAACATTGGAGCAAGAACACGCATGGAGTTGATGGCATGCGCAAGGGGATCAAGAACGGAGTTACAAGTGATGATTTCAGGACTTTGAAGCCGCCATAAGGAGTGCATGAAGCCTTGGACGAAATATACAAGATGCCACTTCATAATATTCGTCCATAGGCTATTCTAGGTGCTGCGTCACCTTAATAATGGGCCAGGCCCATGTAATTTCGAAATACTTAAGTATAGGCTATTTTTAGAGTCCGTATGTGTGGGGAAACAAGAGTTAGGGTTGGTTTCGGACCCCACCCTCAAGGGCCACGAAATTCCCCCCTCTTCCTCCATATATACAGCCCTTAGGGCGTCGTTTAGACTTTTGGGTTTTGTTTAGATTAAAAGTTCGCCATAGCTGCAACTTCGCGTACTTCGTTTGTGTCCAACGACCAGACCAAGATGTCACAGAACCCCACCTTGATCAATAAATCTTTCATCTTATATTCGCAATATCCCAATTGCAATCTCAGTTTCTTGCTTGTTCTTCATTTGCTCGCAGGAAACAGACCCTCGTGGTCAGGTTGATCGTGCTCCGGCGTGGTCAATAACCCTCGGAAGTTGGTTTAGCGATTGCTAAGGCGCGACGTCTCGCACGTTCGTAGTCGGATCGTCAAGGTCGACTCCCACAGAAAATGATAGCCACCATCTCATCGAAACATCGGGACACCTTAGCCTCTATCAAAAAGCATGATACAAAATGGACGTATCAGGCTGTTGTTGTTGTTGACATCTTCAGGGGCCGGATGTCCAGGCCAGGGCCGGATGTCCGGGTCCTGGGAGTTGTCTCTGTCTTCTTCCGTCGTTGCTTCTGCGCACGCTTGGCCTTGGTCCTTGGGTTCTCCATGGTCTCCTCGGGTGTACCTGAGTTTGCACAAGGTCCGCGCTTGAAGTAGCATCCATGTCTTACATGCGGAAAGTGAAGATTCTGAAAGGAGCGAGTTCACCTTAGGTCCAATGGCGTATGCTTGAGGTCTCAACATGTGGGCACTTGGGGCTTGGGGAATTGTCGTAGTGTACATGGGGATGATCAAAGGATGCTCCGCATCATCTCCCCTCCCTTGGGAAAGATCCGAGCTCAGATCAAAAACCTCATCACCATGGAAACGGTTGTCGTAGATGGACTTGTAGTTGGACGAAGTGGAAGACATTGCGCAATCCAAGTACTCCAAGGTGTCTCCCGATTGGTATACATGCAAAAACAACAAACACAAGCAACACTCGGAAATACAATGGTTAGCACACACAAGGTGTTCATCATGTAAGAATGAGTCTGTGCAGCAAGATTTTTCGTGACAAAGCGCATGAAGCTTATCAAGATGATATAGAATGATATGCAAAGCATTCATGGGAGCAAAAGCATTCATTGAGAACACAAATGTGTGATCAATGCAACCACAGTGCAAAATGATGTCATAGTGTGATAGTTTATCAAAAGCATGAATATGGCAATGGATGCTCAATATGAGTAAGTTATCATGCAATTGATGGTAGGCAATATGATCATGATGTATGAATATGTCATCAAGAAATATCACAACAAATTTGCTAAGAAAGTGCACAAGCTCATATATCATGGATGACATGGTAATACAAGATGCAACAAGGCAATCATAATGTGAGTCAATCCATGCATTAGATGCAAATTTGTTATGGGTGGTGTTGTACCATAGCTCGATGTCGTGGTAGAAGTGATGGTCCAATGGTGAATCCACTAAGTCCGAGCAGTCCTCAACTTGAATGTCCATAGAGGCGATCTCCAATGTCGGTCCTCCATCCAATAGGTGTACCATGTAGACAACAAGAAGGAGGGAACAATGAAAGAATGGCCTATCCAATATGTGTATTTGAGAATGGCTCAAAGGGAATGAGTTCACCTTTATGAGGATGACGAAAATGTTGGTGTTGCACATCATATACGCCTTCACATAACCAATATGTTTTGTGATGGAAATGCCTTGAGAATCCTTCAAAACAAAAGAACATGAAAAACACTCGGAAAAACAAATGAGGTTAGTGTGAAAGCAAAACCTATCATTCGTGTGGTGAAATACCCAACTACTGTTCTCATCATTCTTATCATAAGAAAGGACAAGGTGTGGTATGGTATGAAAGCATATGATGCGACTACAACCAAAGACATTAGGCTCAAGTAAACAAGCATGCATCACAAGTAATATGTCAAGTCTCCAAGATAGATAAGCATAGCATGGGTGCACTCACTATAATGGCATATGAGAGATGCAACTAATGGAGACAAGAGACAATGATCAAGACAAATCAAGTGAGAGGCATGAACATATATGTCATCAACCCAAGAAAGCGAGTAATAGTGGAACATGGGTGATGCGACAAAGCAAGCAATCATAGTGATTAAGTCAAGAAAGCTAGTAGTGAGAAGATGCAACATACTAGAAGGAATCATGGCAAGCATGTCATGTGTGCAAGTAGTGGTCATGAATAATGCACAAGACATATCACAAGCATGGAAGCAAGATACGAGCAAAATATCATCATTGTATTGGCGAGAGGCCATATGTAAATGGAAATGGGACATCATGACTCTCCAAACACAACAAGCATCAATAGCATGTGGCACATGGTAAACATGGCAATAGCAACAAGGATCTCCACCAAGCATGCAAATATACATAGAAGTAGTAAAATGGTGAATCACATGTAAGTGAAAGCAAGGGTCACAATTGCATGGAAAAGTCATGTATAGAGGCATAACATGCAAAGTGAACACGAGAAAATGGGCATAACGTAACAAGTGATATATAGCCCAAAGCCATGTGAGAGACAAGTAAAATGAATGCGCGAAGTCCGTGCGCGAAGAGAATGGTGGTAATGACAATTCAAGGAATCCCAAATCACCATTGCTCTCAAGAGCTCGTTTCATCAACTCTTGGGATTGAGAGGTTGACGAGTATGCGTGAGTACCTACACAAAACAAAGACAAAGGGAAAATTGTATGTGCGTGGTATATGTACACATCATCCATCATGATGCGCACATGCTTGTGTTGGTTAGCACAAAATATCCAATGCTCAAATAAATGAGATGTGTGATATAGAAACATGTCATCCATCATGAGAGGTTTGTTGTTATGTATAGTATAATGGATACTCAAATTGTGTAATACATCATGATAAATATGTAGAGCATTGTTATTCATGGAATGCATATGGTGCAAGCAATTGTGGGAATTATGCAAAGTATGGAATGTATCAAAATCTCCTATTAAGTATGAGGAAACTATGGGGATCTCCTCATGACCATTAGTGGAAACATCACATGGAGAATATTGACAACATCCAAAACAAACAATATTCGGAACAATGTGATCATGGCATGGCATAGTAGATGAATTGCGCAAATCATGTAAAGGTAGCATAGCAATATCATCATCTTGTCTTCTATGCCATAAGTGCAAATGGGATTTATTTTAATGGGGCATGCATAGCTACTACGTTGAGATTGAAATGATGCAATATGGGAGATCTCACTCATAGCATATGACAAGTTCAATGGATTGTCAAACATGAAGTGACCAATAGAGTTTTCACATGATATCCTATGGAGCATAGCATCACAACTAGGCAAATCAACATGCTCGTCATCATATTCATCATAAATGGGTGGCATATGTAAGCATGTGAAAGACATAGTATGTGGTGAATCCATAAGGTGATCATCATCATGCAAGCAATCATTTGCAAGATAGTCCACTACTGGGACAAGAGAAGCACCATCACATATGTTACCTTTGGAGAATCGCTCATGTGTTGTAGGTGAGGTGTCGAAGACCAAGTTGTTGTCATCTTAATCTTGATGGAACCATGTGGGGGTGCATCATCATCCACCATGGTCATCGTCATCTCCATTGGGGGTATGGACTCGTCGAGGGTAGGCATGTCGTCATGTAGGAGACCTAGCACCAAAGAAGAAAACACACTTGGAGTAGAGGGTAAGTCATTAGAAATCATAGTGGCCTCACGGTCCGTGTCAACTACCTCACTCACTAAGTGTTGTGGCTCACTCACTCCCTCTTGGATGCTCTCACTTGTATGGTTGGTGGAGTCACTCAAATGGCTCTCAATCTCACATATGATGTGTGGCGTGCTCTCAAGTGCGGGGCTAGTGGTGGTCACACTCATCATCTCATAGTAAAGGCACTCAATGACACATATGGTGGAGTCACTCATATCACTCATTGTGGGGTGGCTCTCCTCACATGGGAATTGGGGAACATATGTGGGTGTCGGAGAGGTGTAGGTGCAAACGTCTCCATGCTCAACTCCTATCGCCGCCTTGGTTGAAGGGATAGTCCCATGCTCAACCTTCTTGTCGCCGTCTTGTTGTTGGAGACCCATATGATGTGGCACCTCGTAGCTCGTCTTCATGACGGTAGGGAAATTCCCATGCTCGGCCATCTTCCTTGAGGGGCTTCCGAAGATGGAAGTGTCACCCTCGCTTGTAGGTGGTCGCCTTGGACTTGATTAAGTCAATGTAGGTGTACTCGTGGGAAGTAGGCGAAGATGTTATACGTCCAAATGTGAAGATGCCTTGATAGCACTTGGCGAAGATGCGGAAGTGGTGGTGGTAGTAGCCATAGCGTCCTCTCGGTGGTGCTTGTCTCGCGGTCTTCTCTTGTGCTCTTGAAGCTTGGCCTTGGCGTGAAGCAGAGCTTGTTGGGACTTATATGTTTTCGCTTGGCGAGCATCTTCATGATAATGGTGTCGTTGTCGCACTTGATCTCATAGTAGATGTCGTTCGTCGTCGTCGTGCACATGATGCTTGGAGGTGACTTTCCCTTCATGACGATGTGGATCACGAACGTGATGATGGTTGCCATGGAGATGTGGACGTGGATGACTTGCGCTTGCATCGCATGGGCTCTCCGAAGATGATCGAATTACTCACCGTCACCTTGAGGATGATGAAGGGGAATAACGGTTGATCAACAAGGTCTGAATCTCCTCCATCCTTGCATCATTCTCCTCCTTTTGTGCGGAAAGCTTTTTGTCATGTAGTCCCTTTTCCTTGCTTCGAAGTGACGAATGTCGATGGAGAGGTTCTCGATGCGCTCTTGCAATCTTGATTGTGCACCTTGCATTTGTCGTTGTAGATCGAAGATTGATGATTTGGTGATGTAGTTGTTCGCGCCATCATTGTTGTTGAAGACCGAAGATGAAATGCCTTGCCTATCCATCCCAAGACTCGAGCAAATATGAGTTGGAGAAAGAGAAGAACTATACCAAATGTACCTTGACCGATGTAGAAGATGGATCAATGATCACTCAATGATGTAACAAGGAAATAGCACACAATTGGTACCGATCTCATCAATTTCTCACACCTACACAAGTAAGGCTTACAGTGGAGCTCGGTGAGTATAGTGGCAAAAAAAATTGATGCAAAATGTTAGCAAGAGTCAATAATGTTGAAAGAGATTCACAAATTCGCAAGTGAAAAAAGTAGACCAATAGCAATATGTGGCACACTGAAACGCACACACGGATAGATAAATGGGGTCGTGCAACCAAGGAATGAGCTCAAAATGTGGAAACCACGGAAAATGTTCTTGTTGCACAACTCTAGAGAGACGCTAGCATGATTGCTCAATAGGCAGATACGACACTTGTGCACAATCTATAGGATACAAAAATGCAACGACTTCTATCCCAATTGTGCTATGTATATATGGTTCCCGGTGTTTCTCTCAAGATGATCGGATATGACAATCTTATGTGCAATGTGGTATGATGCTATGGCACTTGCTTACAAGCTTCTTTGCTCTCTCTATTTCTTTTCTTAAAAGCTTATTCTCTCTTCTTTTTTTGATATGGACACAATGCGAAATGCACAAACCAAGATAGCAATTGTGTATATACGGGAACAATCTTGTGACACAAGGGGTGATATGATACCAATATGATATGGTATGTATGCAATGGATGGTGTAGATCACTAATGTGCACAAGTAACATTGCCGGCAATACTCAAATGGCTAGTCTCGATAGGAAGCAACACAAAATGGGCTATGGGTTATCAATACAATGGCAAGGGAATATACAATGGAGGGATACCACGATACCAAGATGATATGGAGGTTACCGTCCGTGGCGATGATGAGTGGCGGTGTACTTGATGTAGATACCAAGATGATGGAGACTCGTCCCTAAGTAGCCGAAACACCTTAGGATACGGGAAAACCGCGAACTCAAAATTTCAAAGACAAATGTCAACTGGTGGTAGCGGGATGCGGTGGTGGTGTTGCCGAAGCTCAATGGGATTGCGGAAATGCAATTATGGGTTTTGCGACTAGGCAATGCGGGAGTGGAGGGTTATTTGATTATGTGAGTCGGAGTTGGAAGCACGGTCCCTAAGTAGCCGAAACACCTTAGGAGACACAACTCACAACACAAACGAAATTGGGTTAAGTTGCGATGGCGGAAGTCTATAGTGGTCAAGCCTATGCGGAAGTTATGGTGGTGGTTGATGAAGAAGCAACCGTCCCTAAGTATCCTAAACACCTTAGGAAACTCACATCACAACTCAAACAACCTCAAATGTGATGGGGGACAAAATGGGTTAAGTTGCAGATGCTATGGTGGTTTTGCGGAAGATATGGTGGAAGCCCTAGGTAAAGATGCCAAAGTTCCAAAAAATTATGAATTCAAATGGTTATGGTAGTATTTTTGTGGGAAGGGGGGTGTCAATAGCTTCAAAACGAGTTAAAGAACATCAAAAACAGACTCCGGATGAATTAGTTATGGTCAAAACGGTGAAACATCAAAGGCTGAAATGCCAGGGGCCGGACATTCGGGGTTAGGGCCGGAAATCTCAGACCTGATGTCTAGAACCGCATCAAATTTGCGCTCCAGGAACCGGATGTCCGGCTTGGGGTCTGATGAGGACATCAATACCATTGTTACACCCACAACCCCTGCTGCTATACATACTGGACCAATTACTAGAGCTCACGCACGCCAATTGAATTATCAGGTACTTTCGTTTCTTGGTAACGATTCTAATGTTCATGAGAATATGATGCTGCCTAAATTGGATACATTTGTTTTGCTTACAAATGAAGGGCCTAGCTTGGACAAGAAAGATGAACCTTGGAGCAAGTTCAAGCATGGAGATGATGGCATGCGCAAGGGGAACAAGAACGGAGTTACAAGTGATGATTCCAGGACTTTGAAGCCACCATAATGAGTGCATGAAGCCTTGGACGAAATATAAAAGATGCCACTTCATAAATTTCGTCCAGAGGCTATTCTAGGTGCTGCGTCACCTTATTTTTGGGCCAGGCCCATATAATTTCGAAATACTTGATTATAGGATGTTTTTAGAGTCCGTGTGTGTGGAGAAACAAGAGTTAGGGTTGGTTTCGGACCCCTTGGAGCCACGAAATTCCCCCTCTCTTCTCCATATATACAGCCCTTAGGGCATCGTTTAGACTTTGGGTTTTGTTTAGATTAAAACTTCGGCATAGCTGCAACTTCGCGTACTTCGTTTGTGTTCAACGACCAGACCAAGGCGTCACAGAACCCCACCTTGATCAATAAAGCTTTCATCTTATATTCGCAATATCCAGATTGCAATCTCAGTTTCTTTCTTGTTCTTCGTTTGCTCGCAGGAAATAGACCCTCGTGGTCAGGTTGATCGTGCTCCGACGTGGTCAATAACCCCTCGGAAGTTGGTTTAGTGATAGAGGCAAAGGTGTCCCGATGTTTCGATGAGATGGTGGCTATCGTTTTCTGTGGGAGTCGACCTTGACGATCCGACTACGAACGTGCGAGACGTCGCGCCTTAGCAATCGCTAAACCAACTTCCGAGGGGTTATTGACCACGCCGGAGCACGATCAACCTGACCACGAGGGCCTGTTTCCTGCGAGCAAACGAAGAACAAGCAAGAAACTGAGATTGCAATCTGGATATTGCGAATATAAGATGAAAGCTTTATTGATCAAGGTGGGGTTCTGTGACGTCTTGGTCTGGTCGTTGGACACAAACGAAGTACGCGAAGTTGCAGCTATGGCGAACTTTTAATCTAAACAAAACCCAAGTCTACACGACGCCCTAAGGGCTGTATATATGGAGGAAGAGAGGGGAATTTCGTGGCCCTTGAGGGTGGGGTCCGAAACCAACCCTAACTCTTGTTTCCCCACACATACGGACTCTAAAAATAGCCTATACTTAAGTATTTCGAAATTACATGGGCCTGGCCCATTAATAAGGTGACGCAGCACCTAGAATAGCCTATGGACGAATATTATGAAGTGGCATCTTGTATATTTCGTCCAAGGCTTCATGCACTCCTTATGGCGGCTTCAAAGTCCTGAAATCATCACTTGTAACTCCGTTCTTGATCCCCTTGCGCATGCCATCAACTCCATTCGTGTTCTTGCTCCAATGTTCATCCTTCTCCAAGCTAGGCCCTTCATTTGTAAGCAAAACAAATGTATCCAATTTAGGCAGCATCATAATCTCATGAACATTAGAATCATTACCAAGAAACGAAAGTACCTGGTAATTTAATTGGCGTGCGCGAGCTCTAGTAATTGGTCCAGTATATGTAACAGTAGGGGCTGTGGGTGTAACAATGGTATTGATGTCCTCATCATCCTCCCCTTCTTGAAATGAAGTCGTCCTCGACGGAAGCTCATCTTCCTCACCCAAATAAGGCTTCAAATCTGCAATGTTAAAAGTGGGACTAACCCCAAAATCTGCAGGTAGCTCAAGTTTATATGCATTATCATTTATTTTCTCTAAAACCTTAAAAGGACCATCAGCACGTGGCATTAGCTTTGATTTGCGCAGATTAGGAAATCTATCTTTACGCAAATGTAACCAAACAAGATCTCCAGGTGCAAACACAACATGTTTTCTACCCTTATCTCCAGCAAGTTTATATTTAGCATTCATACGCTCAATGTTTTCCTTAGTTAACTCATGCATTTTTAAAATCAATTCAGAACGTTCTTTAGCATCAAAATTAACCTTCTCCGAAGATGGAAGAGGCAACAAATCAATAGGTGCACGAGGTAGGAAACCATACACAATTTCAAAAGGGCACATCTTAGTAGTAGAATGCAATGAACGATTATAAGCAAATTCAATATGAGGCAAGCATTCTTCCCACATTTTCTTGTTATTCTTCAAAACAGCCCTAAGCATAGTAGACAATGTTCTATTGACTACTTCAGTTTGTCCATCAGTTTGGGGGTGACAAGTAGTACTAAAAAGCAGCTTAGTCCCCAACTTAGCCCATAAACATCTCCAAAAGTGGCTAAGAAATTTAGTATCATGATCTGAAACAATAGTATTTGGCACACCATGTAAGCGAATAATTTCACGAAAGAACAAATCAGCAACATTAACAGCATCATCGCTTTTATGACATGGTATAAAGTGTGCCATTTTCGAGAACCTATCCACGACAACAAATATGCTATCCCTCCCCTTCTTTGTTCTAGGTAAACCTAAAACAAAGTCCATATATATATCCTCCCAAGGAACACTAGGTACAGGCAAAGGCATATATAAACCATGAGGATTGAGTCGTGACTTAGCTCTTTGACATGTAGTGCAGCGAGCAACAAAACGCTCAACATCCCGTCTCATCTTTGGCCAAAAGAAATGTGTAGCAAGTATATCCTCCGTCTTTTTGACGCCAAAGTGTCCCATTAATCCTCCTCCATGCGCCTCCTGCAACAACAAAAGACGAACGGAGCTAGCTGGAATGCATAGCTTGTTAGCACGAAACACAAATCCATCGTTAAGAACGGACTTGTTCCAAGTTCTCCTTTCCTTACAATTCTGCAATACATCTTTAAATTCAGCATCATTAACATATTGATCCTTGATGGTCTCCAAACCAAATATTTTAAAGTCAAGTTGTGAAAGCATAGTATAACGACGAGACAAGGCATCAGCAATAACATTTTCTTTACCCTTCTTGTGTTTAATCACATAAGGGAAAGTCTCAATGAATTCAACCCATTTAGCATGTCGACGGTTCAGTTTTGCTTGACTTTTAATGTGTTTCAAAGATTCATGATCAGAATGTATAACAAATTCCTTGGGCCATAAATAATGTTGCCATGTTTCTAAGGTCTGAACAAGAGCATATAATTCTTTATCATAAGTAGAATAGTTCAGACTAGGCCCACTCAATTTTTCAGAAAAGTATGCAACAGGTTTTCCATCTTGTAATAACACACCTCCTAATCCAATTCCACTAGCATCACATTCAAGCTCAAAAGTCTTATTGAAATTAGGAAGTTGGAGTAAAGGAGCATGTGTCAACTTATCTTTCAATACCGTGAAGGCTTCTTCCTGTGCGGTACCCCAAACAAAAGGTACATCCTTCTTTGTAAGCTCGTTGAGAGGTGCAGCAATGGTGCTGAAATCTCTCACAAAAAGCCTATAAAAACCAGCGAGGCCAAGGAAACTCCTCACTTGTGTGACCGTTTTGGGCTGCGGCCAACTCTCAATAGCTTCAATCTTGGCTTTATCAACTTCAATTCCCTGTGGAGTAACAACATAGCCAAGAAAAGATACTCGGTCGGTGCAAAAGGTGCACTTTCCAAGGTTACCAAACAAACGTGCATCACGTAGAGCAATAAAAACAGCACGTAAATGTTCCAAATGTTCCTCCAAAGATTTGCTATAAATCAATATGTCATCAAAGTAAACTACCACAAATCGTCCAATGAAGGCACGTAAAACTTCGTTCATTAACCTCATGAAAGTACTAGGTGCATTAGTTAACCCAAAAGGCATGACTAACCACTCATATAATCCAAACTTAGTTTTAAATGCTGTTTTCCATTCATCTCCCAATTTCATACGAATTTGATGGTAACCACTACGCAAATCAACTTTGGAGAATATTGTAGAGCCACTCAATTCATCAAGCATATCATCTAGCCTAGGAATAGGATGACGATAACGAATAGTAATATTATTAATGCCTCTACAATCAACGCACATACGCGACGTACCATCCTTTTTCGGCACTAAAATGATAGGAACAGCACAAGGACTAAGGGATTTGCGTATATAACCTTTGTCGAGCAGTTCTTGTACTTGACGCATAATCTCCTTCGTCTCCTCTGGATTGGTACGGTATGGTGCACGGTTGGGTAATGATGCACCGGGAATTAAGTCAATTTGATGCTCAATCCCGCGAATAGGTGGTAATCCCGGTGGCACGTCTTGTGGAAAGACGTCGGCGAACTCCTGCAAAATGTTAGTGACAGCAGGAGGCAAAGAGGAAGGCACGTCCTCGAATGAAAATAATGCCTCTTTGCACACAAAAGCATAGCAAACAGATTTGCTAAAATCTAGATCATCAATATCAGATTTGGTGGCAAGTAAACATGCACTTTTCAATTTAATTTCAGAAGCAACACTAGATTGTTTATTATTATTAGGCTGCATTTGTTGCTCAAATTCTTTTGCCACAATCTGATTTTCACTCTTAGTTTTCTCCTGTTTTGCTTTATTAGCTCTATTAATATCATCTTTCAAAATGGAATCAGGAGTCATAGGAAGCAAAGTAATATTTTTATCCTTATGAACAAGAGTATACTGATTGTTTCTACCATGGTGAATAGAATTTTTATCAAATTGCCATGGTCTACCAAGTAATAAGGAACATGCTTGCATAGGTACCACATCACAATCAACATAATCAGCATATGTAGCGATACTAAAATGCACACGAACAGTACGTGTTACCTTAACCTTGCCGCTGTTGTTGAACCATTGGATGTAGTAAGGATGTGGATGTGGTCTTGTGGTGAGAGATAGCTTCTCCACCATCTCGATGCTAGCCAAGTTGTTGCAACTCCCTCCATCTATGATCACGCGAACAGAACGTTCCTTCACAACTCCCTTTGTATGGAACAAATTATGCCTCTGATTTTGCTCAGCTTGTGTAACCTGCACACTCAAAACACGTTGAGCAACTAAAACATTCATACCTGTCAGCATCTTCAGGAGCCATGTATTGCGTCTCATGATCAGAATCGTCTCCACCGTGTTCGTCACGTGTAATAAGAGCCAAAGTCTCCTCATCATAGTCACTAGCGGACTCATACCCACCATTCTCAGTAACAATCATCACACGCTTAGATGGGCATTCTCTCGCATAATGACCTCCACCCTTGCAACGTCGACAAATAATATCATGTGTCTGCCCTGTTGATGCCATGGATGAAGAAGAGCTCTTTGCAGGCCCAGAAGGTGTGCTCTTGGCAGATAGTGGTGATTGTGCCTGCTTTATTGTATCACGGTTGGAGGTGGCAGCCGACGGAGGCGCCGGTGAAGCAGAACGTGTGGAAGTAGATGATGCACGTGGTGTCCATGAAGAAGGTCGACCTGCAGAAAAGTTAGTCCGCGCCAATGCCTGTCGATCCTGCACTTCACGTTCAGCTTTACAAGCAAGATGGAATAAACGAGTGATATTAGTATACTCCTTATACTCTAGAATCGTCTGAATCTCTCTATTTAATCCACCCATAAAACGTGCAAGCATAGCTTCATTCTCCTCAACAATACCACATCTAATCATGCCAGTTTGTAATTCCTGATAATATTCTTCTACAGAATTTTTTCCCTGTCTTAAGCGCTACAATTTTTGAAGTAATTCACATTGATAATATGGTGGAACCCAACGAGTACGCATAGCAGTTTTCAAAGCAGCCCAAGTAGCAGGAATGGGATATAATCTACAATGCTCAGACCACCAAACACATGCAAAACTAGTGAATGCACAAACAGCAGCAGGAACACGTCTCTCCTCGGGATATTGTAAACATGTAAATCGTTGTTCAGTTTCTAACTCCCAAGTAAGATATATATCAGGAACATATCTACCCTCAAATGGTGGAATATTCAATTTTAGGTTAGGGAGATGGTCATGATCTCGTACTTGAGGGTGAGCCCTACCATTGCCATTATTTGCATGTGGACGACCTGATGGTTGCTGTGCTAGTGGTGGCACGTAGTTCTGATTTTGATCAACCTCATCCTCGTAGCACATCCTGCACCTGTCCATTCATCATTTGCTGAAATTTATCATGCAACTCCTGATTCGTCATGTTCTCCCAGTCAGTCTCGTCGGCTTGTGATCCTGCCATGGTTAGCAACAATAGAAAACACACAAGAATATGATCCTACAGAATACTAACAAGAGGTGGTGGTGGCGGGTGTCACAAATCCGTCAAGCAAATCTCAAATTCTTACCAGTTCTTACCCAGCAGCAGGCGGTGATCGGCAACCGTTGTAGTCAAAACTCTCAAAAGCTTGGATAGAGCGATTGCCAGGGAGAGTCAAACGCACGACGTAGAGGTATGTGGAGCTGGGAAGGCTTATAGTATGGTAGCAAAAAGGGTCAGCAATAATCAATTCAGAGATGCAAAGTTGAATAAACGCTCAACGACGGTACTGTGCTGGTCCTACGCTAGACCGTGCTAGAGACGCGAGCCGAGAACACTAACAAAATCACGGCGCTGCACGTAAATAAGGGAAAAGCACACTCTGGAACTTTTTTTTTTCGCTTTTTTTTTGCGCTCCTCTTTTTTTTTGCGCTCCTCTTTTTTTTTGCGCTCCTCTTTTTTTTTGCGCTCCTCTTTTTTTTTTGCGAAAAATTACTATAATGGCGAGTGTCTCAAAACTCTTCCCTCGTCAAACTGATAGGATGGGCACGAAAAAAAAATTCCACTTTTTTTTTCGGAAATCAGGGCAGCGACGACGAAAAAGTGCGACAAAAAATCACTATGATGGCACGTGGCTCAAAAGACTCAGAAAAGCCTAAAAATAGGATAGGGAAAAAAAATTTGCCCGAGAAAATTTTGGCCTAAAAACTGCCCGGGGGTCTCCAGACTTTTTTTTTCGAGACCTACGCAGGCAAGGAAACACGAATCGGAATTGAGATTGATCTCAAGAACAAACCTAATATGAGAAGAACTCGGATTGGTGGTGGATATATGGTTGTGGTATATGGCAGCGGTGGTGGTATATGGTAGCGGTGGTGGTATGTGGTATATGGATAAGGATTCAGAGCGGTGGCGGATAAGCAAAAGTGGTAGATGGGCGATGATGATGGTGCGGCGGCGGCGTGACAACTTATGACCAGAACTCGAAACTCTAAAAGACTAGACTCTAAGACCAGCAACTTGACACGACGATGCAACCGCAAATTCAACAAAGCAAAAACCCTAAAAAGATTATGCAAAGGCTCAGATTGGTTCGGATATGATGAACTAACCCTAATTTTTTTTTGTGTGGCTTTTTCGTGGACTGTAGGTATGAAGAACAGACTCGATCTAATCTACGAAAAACTGTAAAATCTCACCGAGCAACCTGGAAATCTGGTACCACTTGATAGAGGCAAAGGTGTCCCGATGTTTCGATGAGATGGTAGCTATCGTTTTCTGTGGGAGTCGACCTTGACGATCCGACTACGAACGTGCGAGACGTCGCGCCTTAGCAATCGCTAAACCAACTTCCGAGGGGTTATTGACCACGCCGGAGCACGATCAACCTGACCACGAGGGCCTGTTTCCTGCGAGCAAACGAAGAACAAGCAAGAAACTGAGATTGCAATCTGGATATTGCGAATATAAGATGAAAGCTTTATTGATCAAGGTGGGGTTCTGTGACGTCTTGGTCTGGTCGTTGGACACAAACGAAGTACGCGAAGTTGCAGCTATGGCGAACTTTTAATCTAAACAAAACCCAAGTCTAAACGACGCCCTAAGGGCTGTATATATGGAGGAAGAGAGGGGAATTTCGTGGCCCTTGAGGGTGGGGTCCGAAACCAACCCTAACTCTTGTTTCCCCACACATACGGACTCTAAAAATAGCCTATACTTAAGTATTTCGAAATTACATGGGCCTGGCCCATTAATAAGGTGACGCAGCACCTAGAATAGCCTATGGACGAATATTATGAAGTGGCATCTTGTATATTTCGTCCAAGGCTTCATGCACTCCTTATGGCGGCTTCAAAGTCCTGAAATCATCACTTATAACTCCGTTCTTGATCCCCTTGCGCATGCCATCAACTCCATTCGTGTTCTTGCTCCAATGTTCATCCTTCTCCAAGCTAGGCCCTTCATTTGTAAGCAAAACAAATGTATCCAATTTAGGCAGCATCATAATCTCATGAACATTAGAATCATTACCAAGAAACGAAAGTACCTGGTAATTTAATTGGCGTGCGCGAGCTCTAGTAATTGGTCCAGTATATGTAACAGTAGGGGCTGTGGGTGTAACAATGGTATTGATGTCCTCATCATTTAGCGATTGCTAAGGCGCGACGTCTCGCACGTTCCTAGTCGTGTCATCAAGGTCGACTCCCACAGAAAATGATAGCCACCATCTCATCGGCACATCGGGACACCTTCGCCACTATCAAGTGGTATTAGATTTCCAGGTTTCTCGGTTAGATTTTACAGTTTTTCATTGTTTAGATCGATTCTGTTCTTCATACCTATAGTCCACGAAAAAGTCAAAAAAATTAGGGTTAGTTCATCCTATCCGAACCAATCTGAGCCTTTGCATAATCTTTTCTGTATTTGCTTTGTTGAATTTGCGATTGCATCGTCGTGTCAAGTTGTTGGTCTTAGCGTCTAGTCCTTTAGAGTTTCGAGTTTTGTTCACAGGTTGTCACGTCGCCGCTGCCATATATCACCACTAAATCATCATCATCGTTGCTGCCATATACCACCACCGCACCAACTTCATCGCCGGTGCCATATACCACCACCACATATTCACCGTCAATCCGAGTCCATATACGCCACCAAATATCAGTCACCATCACGCCAATCCGAGTCCACCTGCAACATATATCCGCCACCAGTCTGAGTTCCACTAGATTCATCTCCGCCACCAGTCCGAGATTCCACCAGATTCATCTCCGCCACCAGTCCTAGTCCAAGTCCAGTAAGTGTTGCTTTGTTTTCGATTTCCAGATCACGCGATACTGTGAGTCGTGACAGAGTAGGACTCCCCAACTTTCGAGCCATCCGCAGAAGAAAAATAGTTCCAAACTAAAAAAAACTAAGTCTGGAAAATTCTGGCTAGGCAGTTTTTAGGACATTTGTAGACTTTTTCGAAAAAAAATTGTTGCGGAGCAAAAAAAAGAGAAAAAAGTGAAAAAAAAGAAAAAAATTCAGAGTGTGCTCCTCCCTTGTTTACGTGCAGCACTGTGATTTTGTTAGTGTTCTAGGCTCGTGTCTCTAGTACGGTCTAGCCTAGGACCAGCACAGTATCGTCGTTGAGCGTTTATTCAACTTTGCATATCTGAATTGATTATTGCTGACCCCTTTTGCTACCATATTATAAGCCTTCCCACCTCGACATACATCTACGTCGTGCATTTGACTCTCCCTGGTAATCGCTCTATCCAATCTTTGAGAGTTTTGACTACAACGGTTGCCGATCACCGCCTGCTGCTGGGTAAGAACTAGTAAGAATTTGAGATTCGCTTGACGGATTTGTGACACCCACCTCCACCATTTTCTAGTAGTCTGTAGGATCATATTCTTTTGTGTTTCTATTGCTGCTAACCATGGCAGGATCACAAGTCGATGAGGCTGACTGGGAGAACATGAGGAATAAGGAGTTGCATGATAAGTTTCAGCAAATGATGAGTGGACAGGTGGAAGATGTGCTAAATAGATTTGAAGAGGCCATGGAGAAGATAGATGGCATTGAGAAGGCATTCGAAACAAAGCTTGATAACAAGTTTAATGAATTGCTCGCACGTCTTCCACCGCCTGCTGCACCTGTCGCACCTCTACAACAACAACAACATCGTCTTCCAAATCAAGTGGGACGAGCACAACGTGTTCCCATTGAGCTTGGTCAAACTTCTGGTGCTGATGTACCTATTGTTGGTGCTTCTGTAGCTCCTGCTGCTACTGCAGAGGTGGAGGACCATTACTAGGATGAGGTTGATCAAAATCAGAACTACGTGCAACCACCAACACCACCACCACCAAGTCATCCTCCTGCATATCATCGCAACGGTAGGGCTGCACCACCACCTGAGGTACGAGATCATGACCATCTTCCTAAACTGAAATTGAATATTCCACCATTTGAGGGTAGATATGTTCCTGATATATATCTTACTTGGGAGTTAGAAACTAAATAATGTTTTACATGTTCACAATATCCTGAGGAGAGACATGTTCCTACTGCTGTTTGTGCTTTCACTAGTTTTGCATGTGTTTGGTGGTCTGAACATTGTAGATTATATCCCATTCCAACTACTTGGGCTGCTTTGAAAGCTGCTATGCATACACGTTGGGTTCCACCTTATTATCAATGTGAATTACTTCAAAAATTGCAGCGCTTAAGACAAGGAAAAAATTCTGTAGAAGAATATTATCAGGAATTACAAACTGGCATGATTAGATGTGGTATTGTTGAGGAGAATGAAGCTATGCTTGCACGTTTTATGGGTGGATTAAATAGAGAGATTTAGACCATTCTAGAGTGTAAGGAGTATACTAATATTACTCATTTGTTCCATCTTGCTTGTAAAGCTGAACGTGAAGTGCAGGATCGACAGGCATTGGCGCGAACTAACTTTTCTGAAGGTCAATCTTCATCATGGACACCACGTGCATCCTCTACTTCCACTGCACCAGCACCGCCATCAGGTGCCACCTCAAGCCGTGATACAAGAAAGCAGGCACAACCACCACTATCTGCCAAGAGCACACCTGTCGGGCCTGTGCAGAGCTCTTCTTCCATGCCATCAACAGGGCACACAAGTGATATTATTTGTCGTCGTTGTAAGGGAAGAGGACATTTTGCGAGAGAATGCAAATCTCAGCGTGTGATTATTGCTACTGAGGATGGTGGGTATGAGTCCGCTAGTGACTATGATGAGGAGACTTTGGCTCTTATTACACATGAAGAACACAGTGGAGATGATTCTGATCATGAGACGCAATACATGGCTGCTGAAGATGCTGACAGGTACGAATGTTTAGTTGCTCAACATGTTTTGAGTGTGCAGGTTACACAAGCTGAGAAAAATCAGAGGCATAATTTGTTCCATACAAAGGGAGTTGTGAAGGAACGTTCTGTTTGCGTCATCATAGATGGAGGGAGCTGCAATAACTTGGCTAGCATGGAGATTGTGGAGAAACTATCTCTCACCACAAGACCACATCCACATCCTTACGACATCCAATGGTTCAACAACAGCGGCAAGGTTACGGTAACACATACTGTTCGTGTGCATTTTAGTATCTCTACATATGCTTATTATGTTGATTGTGATGTGGTACCTATGCAAGCATGTTCCTTATTACTTGGTAGACCATGGCAATTTGATAAAAAAGTCTGTACACCATGGTAGAAACAATCAGTATACTCTTGTTCATAAGGATAAAAATATTACTTTGCTTCCTATAACTCCTGATTCCATTTTGAAAGATGATATTAATAGAGATAATAAACCAAAACATGAGAAAAATAAGAGTGAAAATCAGATTGTGGCAAAAGAATTTGAGCAACAAATGAAGCCTAATAATAAACCATCTAGTGTTGTTTCTAAAATTAAATTGAAAAGTGCATATTTACTTGCCACCAAATCTGATATTGATGATCTAGATTTTAGCAAATCTGTTTGCTATGCTTTTGTGTGCAAAGAGGCATTATTTTCATTCGAGGATGTGCCTTCCTCTTTGCCTCCTGCTGTCACTAACATTTTGCAGGAGTTCGCTGACGTCTTTCCACAAGACGTGCCACCGGGATTACCACCTATTCGAGGGATTGAGCATCAAATTGACTTAATTCCCGGTGCATCGTTACCCAACCGTGCACCATACCATACCAATCGAGAGGAGACGAAGGAGATTATGCGTCAAGTACAAGAACTGCTCGACAAAGGTTATATAGGCGAATCTCTTAGTCCTTGTGTTGTTCCTATAATTTTAGTGCCGAAAAAGGATGGTACGTCACGTATGTGCGTTGATTGTAGAGGCATTAATAATATTACTATTCATTATCGTAATCCTATTCCTAGGCTAGATGATATGCTTGATGAATTGAGTGTCTCTACAATATTCTCCAAAGTTGATTTGCGTAGTGGATACCATCAAATTCGTATGAAATTGGGGGATGAATGGAAAACAACATTTAAAACTAAGTTTGGATTATATGAGTGGTTAGTCATGCCTTTTGGGTTAACTAATGCACCTAGTACTTTCATGAGATTAATGAACGAAGTTTTACGTGGTTTCATTGGATGATTTATGGTAGTTTACTTTGATGACATATTGATTTATAGCAAATCTTTGGAGGAACTTTTGGAACATTTACATGTTGTTTTTATTGCTCTACGTGATGCACGTTTGTTTGGTAACCTTGGAAACTGCACCTTTTGCACCGACCGAGTATCTTTTCTTGGGTATGTTGTTACTCCACAGGGAATTGAAGTTGATAAAGCCAAGATTGAAGCTATTGAGAGTTGGCCGCAGCCCAAAACGGCCACACTGGTTTCTATAGGCGTTTTTTGAGAGATTTCGGCACCATTGATGCACCTCTCAACGAGCTTACAAAGAAGGATGTGCCTTTTGTTTGGGGTACCACACAGGAAGAAGCCTTCATGGTATTGAAAGATAAGTTCACACATGCTCCTTTACTCTAACTACCTGGTTTAAATAAGACTTTTGAGCTTGAATGTGATGCTAGTGGAATTGGATTAGGAGGTGTGTTATTACAAGATGGCAAACCTGTTGCATACTTTTCTGAAAAATTGAGTGGGCCTAGTTTGAACTATTCTATTTATGATAAAGAATTATATGCTCTTGTTCGGACCTTAGAAACATGGCAACATTATTTATGGCCCAGGAATTTGTTATACATTCTGATCATGAATCTTTGAAACACATTAAAAGTCAAGCAAAACTGAACCATAGACATGCTAAATGGGTTGAATTCATTGAGACTTTCCCTTATTTCATTAAACACAAGAAAGGTAAATAAAATGTTATTGCTGATGCATTGTCTCGTCGTTATACTATGCTTTCACAACTTTACTTTAAAATATTTGGTTTGGAGACCATCAAAGATCAATATGTGCATGATGCTGAATTTAAAGATGTATTGCAGAATTGTAAGGAAGGGACAACTTGGAACAAGTTCATTCTTAATGATAGATTTGTGTTTCGTGCTAACAAGCTATGCATTCCAGCTAGCTCCGTTCGTCTTTTGTTGTTGTAGGAGGCGCATGGAGCAGGATTAATGGGACACTTTGGCGTCAAGAAGACGGAGGATATACTTGCTACACATTTCTTTTGGCCAAAGATGAGACGGGATGTTGAGCGTTTTGTTGCTCGCTGCACTACATGTCAAAAAGCTAAGTCACGACTCAATCCTCATGGTTTATATATGCCTTTGCATGTACCTACTTTTCCTTGGGAGGATATATCTATGGACTTTGTTTTAGGTTTACCTCGAACAAAGAAGGGGAGGGATAGCATATTTGTTGTCATGGATAGGTTCTCGAAAATGGCACACTTTATACCATGTCATAAAAGCGATGATGTTGTTAATGTTGCTGAGTTGTTCTTTTGTGAAATTATTCGCTTGCATGGTGTGCCAAATACTATTGTTTCAGATCCTGATACTAAATTTCTTAGCCACTTATGGAGATGTTTATGGGAAGAGTTGGGGACTAAACTGCTTTTTAGTACTACTTGTCACCCCCAAACTGATGGACAAACTGAAGTAGTCAATAGAACATTGTCTACTATGCTTAGGGCTGCTTTGAAGAATAATAAGAAAATGTGGGAAGAATGCTTGCCTCATATTGAATTTGCTTATAATCATTCATTGCATTCTACTACTAAGATGTGCCCTTTTGAAATTATATATGGTTTCCTACCTCGTGCACCTATTGATTTGTTGCCTCTTCCATCTTCGGAGAAGGTTAATTTTGATGCTAAAGAACGTGTTGAATTGATTTTAAAAACTCATGAGTTAACTAAGGAAAACATTGAGCGTATGAATGCTAAACATAAACTTGCTGGAGATAAGGGTAGAAAACATGTTGTGTTTGCACCTCGAGATCTTGTTTGGTTACATTTGCATGAGGATAGATTTCCTAATTTGCGCAAATCAAAGCTAATGCCACGTGCTGATGGTCCTTTTAAGGTGTTAGAGAAAATAAATGATAATGCATATAAACTTGAGCTGCCTGCAGATTTTGGGGTTAGTCCCACTTTTAACATTACAGACTTGAAGCCTTATTTGGGTGAGGAAGATGAGCTTTCATCGAGGACGACTTCATTGCAAGAGGGGGAGGATGATGAGGACATCAATACCATTGTTACACCCACAGCCCCTGCTGCAATACATACTGGACCAATTACTAGAGCTCGCGCACGCCAATTGGATTATCAGGTACTTTCGTTTCTTGGTAACAATTCTAATGTTCATGAGAATATGATATTGTCTAAATTGGATACATTTGTTTTGCTTACAAATAAAGGGCCTAGCTTGGACAAGAAAGATGAACCTTGGAGAAAGTTCAAGCATGGAGATGGTGGCATGTGCAAGGGGAACAAGAACGGAGTTACAAGTGATGATTCCAGGACTTTGAAGCCACCATAGTGAGTGCATGAAGCCATGGACGAAATATACAAGATGCCACTTCATAAATTTTGTCCAGAGGCTATTCTAGGTGCTGGGTCACCTTATTTTTGGGCCAGGCCCATGTAATTTCGTAATACTTGATTATAGGCTGGTTTTAGAGTCTGTATGTGTGGGGAAACAAGAGTTAGGGTTGGTTTCGGACCCCTCCTCCAAGGGCCACGAAATTCCCCCTCTCTCCTCCATATATACAGCCCTTAGGGCATCGTTTAGACTTTGGGTTTTGTTTAGATTAAAAGTTCAGCATAGTTGCAACTTTGCGTACTTCGTTTGTGTTCAACGACCATACCAAGGCGTCACGGAACCCCACCTTGATCAATAAAGCTTTCATCTTATATTCGCAATATCCAGATTGCAATCTCAGTATCTTGCTTGTTCTTCATTTGCTCGCAGGAAACAGACCCTCGTGGTCAGGTTGATCATGGTCCGGCGTGGTCAATAACCCCTCGGAAGTTGGTTTAGCGATTGCTAAGGCGCGAAGTCTTGCACGTTCGTAGTCGGATCGTCAAGGTCGACTCCCATAGAAAATGATAGCCACCATCTCATCGAAACATCGGGACACCTTTGCCTCTATCAGGGTCCGGATGTCCGGCCCAACAATACCAGATCGGGATTGGGACTTTCAAACTCGATTTGGGGCGGAAATTGATGCTTTTGGGGGCAAAATTTGATGGATTTTGTGGATGGAAGGTGGAGAAAAGTGGGGGAAAGCTAAATCTACTCAAGACGCAACGAATCCATGGATCAAAATCAACAAAACATCATCAAACCAACAAAACACAAAAAAAAATTGGGGCTATTTTTGTGGGGAACTTTCGAATTTGGGACAAAATCAACAAAATTAGGCTAGAAAACAAAGAGGGGAGGCTCCAAAATTGTGATCAACGTGGCTCATGTACCAAGATGATGTAGGGTGGAACCCTAGATGGCCGATCTTTCACAAAAGGAGCGGATCCCAACGAGGAACATGAAGAACACGAGGGGAAACATGAGGGAAAACACGAGAGAATCACTCAAACCAACAAGATACGGTCACACATATGCTAGATCCAAGTACACATAGAGATCACACAATCCAAAGTCAACACGGGACGATACAAAGGGTAACCAGTTCTTCTCCATGAGGAGGTCTTGATGTCTTTTCCGTGAGGAGGTCTTGAATCCATCGTGGATCTTCTCCGAAGAGGGGCCGTGGTCTCTCTCAAGGAGTAGATCCATATGGATGAGCAAAGCTCTATCTCAAATGAGCCAAACCAATGCTAACCCTACAAAGTAGGTGGAGGGGAAGTATATATAGTCTAAGGGGCGAAGGGGTACATGGGCCTCGGCCCAAAAGCACTGCACGCAGGCAGGGAGGGCCGGATGTCCGGGCGTCGGGCCGGATGTCCGGGGCTTCACGGGGAGCCGCATGTCTGGGCTGGCAGGCCGGATGTCTGGGCTGACGAGGCTGGTCACGGTGCTCTCTGGATTGACTTGTCTGGATTTTCGGGGCGAGGCCGGATGTCCGGGTGTTGGCAAGGCGCCGGATGTCCGGGGCTAACGCCGGATGTCCGGGTCCTGTAGCACTTCGGCTGCAGGGCCGCTACTGTTGTTGACATCTTCAGGGCCGGATGTCCGGGCCAGGGCCGGATGTCCGAGTCCTGGGAGCTGTCTCCGTCTTCTTCCGTCGTCGCTTCCGCGCACGCTTGGCCTTGGTCCTTGGGTTCTCCATGGTCTCCTCGGGTGCACCTGAGTTTGCACAAGGTCTGCGCTTGAAGTAGCATCCATGTCTTACATGCGGAAAGGGAAGATTCAGAAAGGACCGAGTTCACCTTAGGTCCAATGGCGTATGGTTGAGGTCTCAACATGTGGGCACTTGGGGCTAGGGGAGTTGTCGTAGTGTACATGGGGATGATCGAAGGATGCTCCACATCAACCGTTCTTACCTACACATCAAATCTACAATGGTGTTTCGTCCACTTTGCTATTTTAGCCTTCTTCAAAGATCGTCCGTAGTCAAATTTGATTCAACTAAAGTAGGACAAACAGACACCCGCGAGCCACCTTTATGCAAAACTAGTTGCATGTATGTCGGTGGAACCGGTCTCATGTGCGTCGACATGTAAGGTTGGTCTGGGCCGCTTCATCCCACAATACCGCCGAATCAAAATAAGACTCAGGTGGTAAGCAGTATGAGTATGATCGCCCACAACTCTTTGTGTTCTACTCGTGCATATCATCTACGCATAGACCTGGCTCATGATGCCACTATTGGGAATAGTAGCATGCAATTTAAAAAAATCCTATGCTCACGCAAGATCTATCTAGGAAATGCATAGCAACATGCGGGAGAGTGTGTCTATATACCCTCGTAGACCGTAAGCAGAAGCGTTTCACAACGCGGTTGATGTAGTCAAACTTTCTTCGCGATCCACCGATCGAGTAACGAACGTACGGCACCTCCGAGTTCTGCACACGCTCAGCTCGGTGACGTCCCTCGCCTTCTGTATCCAGCAAGTTGTCGAGGTAGTAGATGAGTTACATCAACACAACGGCGTGGTGACGGTGATGGTGAAGTAATCCGCGCAGGGCTTCGCCTAAGCACTACAAAGATATGACCGGAGGCGTAAACTGTGGAGGGCGGCGCCGCACACGGCTAACAATTGATGTTGTGTGTGCTAGGCGCCCCCCCATATATATAGGTGGGAGGGAGAGGGGAGAGGCCAAGGGGCGCCCCAAGTGGGGCTGAATCCCACTTGGGCTCCTGCCCTAGTCCCCCCCTTCCTTGTATAGGCACCACGGGAAGGAAGGGGAGGTGGTGCCCCCCCCTTTCCTTCCTCCCTTGAGGAGGGGAAGGAAGGAGGGACTTGCCCTCCGCCCTTTCCTTTCCCTAGGGCTGGCCAGCCTGGTGGAGGGTGCACCAGCCCCTTTTGGGCTGGTCTGTCCCTCCCTTGGCCCATTAAGCCCATATCTTTGTCGGGGATGCCCGGATCCCCTTCCGGTGACCCTATATGTACCCGGTACCCTCTGGAAGACTTCCGGTGTCTGAATACCATCGCCCTATATATCAATCTTTACCTATCAACCATTTTGAGACTCCCCGTCATGTCCGTGAAATCATCTGGGACTACGAACAACATTCGGTCACCAAATCACACAGCTCATATAATACTATATCATCATTGAATGTTAGGCGTGTGGACCCTACGGATTCGAGAACTATGTACACATGATCGAGACACCTCTCTGGTCAATAACCAACAGCGGAACCTAGATTCCCATATTGGCGCCTACATATTCTATAGAGATCTTTATCGGTCGAACCGTTATGACAACATACGTAATTCCCTTTGTCTATCGGTATGTCACTTGCCCGAGATTCGATCGTCGGTATCTTCATACCTAATTCAATCTCGTTACCGATAAGTCTGTTTACTCGTTCCATAATACATCATCCTGCAACTAACTCATTAATCACTTTGCTTGCAAGTCTTCTTATGATGTGTATTACCTAGAGGGCCCAGAGATACCTCTCTGATACTCGGAATGACAAATCCTAATCTCGATATTGTAACGCCCCGAGACCATTGTGCGAGGTGTCCTCCGGTTATTCGCTGTCGTTGCCATGTCATCCACTTGCGTGTTGCATGTTGTCATGTCATCATGTGCGTTGCATCACCATGTTTTCAAAACTTGCATTCGTCCGGGTTCCCCCAGTTCCTTCCGTTGTCCGTTCTGAGCCCAGACACACTTTCACACGCCCACGGCACGTTCGAAATATTATTTTAATAAGTGGCCGAAAAATGTTCTCGGAATGGGTTGAAAGTTGGCGTGCGGTCTTATTTTAGTGTAGGTAGACCGCCTGTCAAATTTCATCGCGTTCGGAGTCCATTTGATGCCCTAACGGATAACTATAGCGGCAATATAGCCGGTCTTTTCGTCGGACGTTTTCGGTCTCCGGAAACCGTGCCGGGCTGCATCTCTCCCCTCTTCTCTCAGACCAACCCTGTCTCCACAGTCCACTACCTACCGCCAGGCCTAACCTAAGCTCTCTCGTCAGCTCGCGGACCTCCTCGCGCGCGTCCGAAAGCTGTCCCGGACCCGACCCGGATAGTCATCACCGTTGGGTCCGGATCATCCCCAAACATCTACAGAACGTCACCGTTTTCTTATTTGGACTCCCTAACTATTTTATTCGCAATCGTCCGATTGCGATCAGAGGGACCAGATAGCCTCTACCCTAATCCCTTTGCAATATAAATAGTGGGCAACCCTTGTTTTTAGGCCACTTGTCCCATCCATCCTCCTGCCCGCCGCCACCTACCTGCCTTCTCTCCACCCCGGGGTCCTCTCGATCCAAATCCACCCGAGCGCCTCCACCTTGATTTCAGCGCCACCCAATCAAAGCCCTCCCATGGCTCCCCTCGACCCCTCCCTCCTCCTGGCCGAGGAGCCATCCCGCAGCCGCATCGAGCTCCTCCCCGAGCATCGCGCCCGCGTCCAGCAAATGAGCGCCGCCCCTCTCCTTCCCGTGGTCTCCCACTCCCTCTGGTTCTTTCTCTGTCACTCTTTGATTTTTTTCTCTCTCTCAATCTTCTCCAGGGAATCCCGACGCCGGCAAGCAGCAGCTCCCACATCCCCGACTCCCTGCAACCTCCTGTTCGCACCGTTTCTTGCCTGTGAGACCCCGCCGCCGCGTGCCCTGATTGATGCCCTCTCTGACCTCCCCTGCTCTCCCTCTCTCCTCGTTTGAACAGGAAGGAGCAGAACCACCCACATCCATGGCGCCATCCTTGCCTCGTCTCGGCCGGTGAATCTGAACGCCCAAGACCCCGTGCCAAGTCCCGCTGCCGACGCCTCTTACTTCGTGCCTGTAGCCACCGGAGCTCTTGCACCAGCCCTGCTGTCGCCGCTCCACGCCAAGTCCCTCGCCGCAGCCGCACGCCCTAACCGCTCGAGCCATGCTCGCGCTCGAGCATAGCCCCTACACTGCCTCGCCTTGCGCGTCGTCGTAGTTGCGCCCGCACCCTATCCGTGCACCCACCACTGCAGCAGCCGAAGCATGCACAGCAGCACGCCCACCTCGTCCACGCACCTTGCATATCTCTGTTGCAGCTCCCGCCTCGCCGTGCTTCGCCGCCATGGCCATAGGATCTTGCCTGCGCACAACCACACATGCGCACATGCATGCGCTCGCCCCCTAGAAGCTCCCTCCCCCTTTTCCGCACCCCCGCCGGAGATCTACAGCCGCCGTTGCCGTCGTCTTGTTCGCCGGCGTCGACACCGAGCTCCACCATGCACTCACTGTGAATACAAGGCCTGGCCTTTGTGTTACTTCAAAAGAACTAGCGCCCTCCTTGGTTCAAGTACCCAGCAGCAGTCCAGGTGGTTAGCCATGCGCGCTCACTCCAGGGAGGTCGTGGGTTCGAGTCCCAGGTGCCCTAGTTTTTGCTCTGTTTCTTTTCTTTTCCTTTACTGTTGCGCGCGCACACACACACTTAGCGCTCACTTGGGCCAAGTCCTCCTGGGCCGCTGCAATCCGGTCCGTTCTTATTTTTTCCCCGGTTTGTATTTTGGTTTTTTCCAATGCATTCTAATTTACTGAAATGCCACTGTTTTGCATTGTTAATAACTAGATATGCATGCATCCAAATTAAACAAACTATATGTGTAAAATGCTTAGAGTTTCATCTAGTTTCATCATATGAAACTTTCATCCATGTTAAAATGTTTAAATTTGTTGTTTGCATTAATTTGCATAAATGTCATGCTAAAATGGTTTATTTCATAACTAATTAACCGTAGCTCCGAATGCTAAAATGGTAGAAAAATGCCTAGTTTAACATGGTTCACTTTCTTTGCATGTTTAACAACTCTAAAATATGGCTTAGGGCAGAACAGTACCAAATCTATAATATGCGCATGGGGTTTTACCGGAATTGTTGTTCGTTGCTTCCGGACTCATTTAAACTTGACTAGATAGGTAGTTTTACTTTGCTTCACCCTCTTGCCATGCTAACAACATTTATTGTTGTTGGGTACATAAACGAGATCGAACTAAATAACTTGAATGTGGTGTTTCGTCAATATGCAACTCGTTGCATATTGAGCTCCATTTAATTTGTAGGATTTCTTGTGCACTTTGCCATGCCATGCCTCATTAAACCGGACATGCATCCTACTTGTTGTGCATCATGCCATGATTTTTTGGTGGTTATTTACTATGTTGTGTGCTTCTTTCCGGTGTTGCTGCTTCGGGTTGGTTCCGATAACGTCGTGTTGTGAGGATTCGTTCGACTACGTCCATTCATCTTCTTCATGGACTCGTTCCTCTTCCTTGCGGGATTTCAGGCAAGATGACCATACCCTCGAAATCACGTCTATCTTTGCTTGCTAGTTGCTCGCTCTTTTTTCTATGCCCATGCTGCGATACCTACCACTTGCTTATGATGCCTCCCATATTGTTAAGCCAAGCCTCTAACCCACCTTTTCCTAGCAAACCATTGTTTGGCTATGTTACCGCTTTGCTCAGCCCCTCTTATAGCGTTGTTAGTTGCAGGTGAAGATTGAAGTTTGTTCCTTGTTGGAACATGGAGATGCTGTTCCTTGTTGGAACATGTTTACTTGTTGGGATATCACAATACCTCTTATTTAATTAATGCATCTATATACCTGGTAAAGGGTGGAAGGCCCAGCCTTATGCCTGGTGTTTTGTTCCACTCTTGCCGCCCTAGTTTCCGTCATATCGGTGTTATGTTCCCGGATTTTGCGTTCCTTACGCGGTTGGGTTATAATGGGAACCCCTTGACAGTTCGCCTTGAATAAAACTCCTCCAGCAAGGCCCAACATTGGTTTTACCATTCGCCACCTAGCCTTTTCTTTCCCTTGGGTTCTGCAGACTCAAGGGTCATCATTATTTTAACCCCTCCCCCCCCCCCCGGGCCAGTGCTCCTCTGAGTGTTGGTCTAAACTAGAGCCCCTTGCAGCGCCACCTCGGGGAAACTCGAGGGCTGGTTTTAGTTGTACAGACTGCTCATCTGAGTGTGCCCTGAGAACGAGATATGTGCAGCTCCTATCGGGATTTGTCGGCACATTCGGGTGGTGTTGCTGGACTTGTTTTACCATTGTCGAGGATGTCTTGTAACCGGGATTCCGAGCCTGATCGGGTCTTCCCGCTAGAAGGAATATCCTTTGTTGACCGTGAGAGCTTGTGATGGGCTAAGTTGGGACACCCCTGCAGGAGTTTGAACTTTCGAAAGCCGTGCCCGCGGTTATGGGCAGATGGGAATTTGTTAAAGTCCGGTTGTACAAAACCTGAAGTTGATTTTAATTAAAACACATCAACCACGTGTGTTACCGTGATGGTCTCTTCTCGGCGGGGTCCGGGAAGTGAACACGGTGTTGGAGTTATGCTTGACGTAGGTTGTTCTAGGATCACTTCTTGATCATAGTTGTTCGACCGTGCTTTGCCTTCTCTTCTCGCTCTCATTTGTGTATGTTAGCCACCATATATGCTAGTCGCTTGCTGCAGCTCCACCTCATACCTTTTACCTTACCTATGAGCTTAAATAGTCTTAATCATGAGGGTGTGAGATTGCTAAGTCCCTGTGACTCACAGATACTTCCAAAACCAGCTTGCAGGTGCCGATATTACCGAGCAGGTGTCGCAACCAAGCTCAAGGAGGAGCTCGATGAAGATCTTGTCCTTTATGTTGTTCCGTTTCCAGTTGATCAGTAGTGGAGCCCAGTCGGGACGATCGGGGATCTGTGTAGCTTTTGGGGTAGTCTGCTTTTGTTTTGGTTCCGTAGTCGGACCTTGATTGTATCTGGTTGATGTAATGCTTTATTCATGTAATTGTGTGAAGTGGCGACTGTAAGCCAACTATGTATCTTTTTCCCTTATGTATTACATGGGTTGTGTGAAGATTACCTCACTTGCGACATTGCTTTCAATGTAGTTATGCCTCTAAGTCGTGCTTTGACACGTGGGAGATATAGCCGCATCGAGGGCGTTACAAGTTGGTATCAGAGCCTTCCCCGACCTTAGGAGCCCCCTGCTTGATCGAATCGTTGGCGTTATTGAGTCTAGAAATGTTTTGAGTCTTTTAGGAATTATATATCGGAGGAATTATTTTTACTCCCCAGTCCCTTCATCGCTCTAGTGAGGCATCCTGACGTAGAGTTTTGACTCTTCTCTTCTCAAATTTCACTAAAAAAAATTTAGGATCACGCGGGTATCTTGGAATCGTTCCGATGGTTTTGTGACGAGAACATTGTTCTTGGTGCCTCCTGACATTTAGGGGTTGTGGTAGTGTCCCGGGGAGTTGAGCTCCGAGGTGTTGTCATCACAAATTTATCGTTGCAGTTCTGGAATATCTGAGTTTAGTTTTGCCGACATCGAAAATCTCTTTTATGCAGTTGTTGGTGAGATAACCTTGACGCCACCCAGTACTGGGGCGGGAGTTCGGGAGTATTGCCATAACTCGTATAACGGATGCTTTTCGAAGGTTGAGGTAAACGATTTCCGAAGGTTTCTTGGTTATGTGTTGAAGGATGGATACAGCTGGATGTAGGATTTGCTAGCTTTGGGTGAGATATTATGCTTCCCCTGTATCCCCAACACCTGATTGCATAACTGGAAAATTTCAGGAGTTTATAAGTGGGAATTCAAGTAGCTCTTAGGATATCTTTCCGACAGATGTATGATATGAAATTGGGGTTCGAAGTCTAGTGGTCCGCCTATTCACGGTTGGTTTTACAGTGGTCTTGTTGTGTCTTAAAGAGTCCTTGGCTATGCCGACTCGGGAACGCTTTGTATGTCATGTGCACTGCCTTGTAGATGATGGTGCTGTACGGTCGAGCCCGTGTAGGCCCCACCACAAAAACTTCGGACAAAATCTCTATCATATGTTTGTTCCGGCTTATTTTGCAAGCCAATCCTTGTTTTGTTTTGAGTGTGGTATTCGAGTTGCTTCGAAGTCAAATGTTGATTCCATACCTTTCCTAAGTGGTGTTCTCATGTGAATACTAATCCTTCATGATAATCGAGTTTGTCATGTCAATCCTTTTTAACCGGTGTGCTTCTCTTCAAGTGGATCCGATCATTTCAACTTCCGCAAGATCAATGATCAGTTCTTCTCAACGGTGTTTGTTTCATCCGTCTCCAAGTTGCCTTTGTTTTTCCCTCCCACCCACCCTTTTTCTTCAAGGACTCAGATTTCTTAATCAAGTATCCTTTGATTCATGTGAAGTCTCTCCATTCTTTTCCTTCATGTTCTTACCCGGTGATTCTCATGAAGATTCTAACGGAGCTTCAAGTTCGTCACTCTTCACTCGTTTTCTTCTCCGGTGGATTCAAATCAAGCTTTTGGTGTTGATCTCATACCCCCTTTTCCTCGTTTCAGATACCTTCTCATACCGGTGCACCTCATAATAATTTACTTCTCGCTATTCATTTGTTTGGGAGTGTTGAAGATATCTCAGAAGGCTCGTCTTGTCTTTCAAGATCAGTTCAACCTATTTCGAGGTTGTTATCTCATTCTAGCCTTTTAAATCTTACCGGTGCTTTCTCTCTTTTAAATCATTCTACGGTGTTTCTTTTGAGTGGGCCCTAACCCACAAGTCTTTTTCCAGGATCTTACCTGACTCTTCTATTTTCCCGGAGCTACCATCAAATTCTTTTCGAAGTTTGACGTAAGAATGAATTTTCATCAGTCAATTGCCTTCTTCAATATTGCTTTCAAATTTTTTTCATCGTTGGCTCAATCTCTTTGCTTTTGATTATTCCAGAGTGCCTCTACAATTATTGTTGGTGTTTCTCGTCCTCATTCTCAGGTTTTGAAGACTGAAGAAGAGTTTTCCCTCCATATTTTATCCGTTCTCTTAGAGATTCGTGATTTTAGCTTAATGCCATCCTCCCAAAATTGTTTTCGATTGTGAGAATTCTTTTGACCCATCCGGAGCATTTCATGAGTTGTTTTTCCATTTCTTTTCCCCGAAGGCCATCTTTTCAAATATTATTCATTCCAGCTTTCAGCTCTCGTTATCAAAATCATACCGGTTTATCGTGCAAATATTCTCTAATCAGCTCGGGATCTCTTCGTTCTCATGTATCTAAAGTCTCTCAAGCTTCTTCGTCCATTTGCTAATTCTTCCCGGTGTTTCTTTATCTTTTCTTCGTTCATTGTCAATTCTTACGGTGGTTCGTTCAAGATTTCTCTTCCTTGTTTATCGTATCAATTCATTCATTGTTCCAATTCTACCGGTGGTTCGTTGAAGACGTTCTCAAGTTATGCTATATCTATCTTAATCCTTTCTACGAGAATGAGTAGTATGCCAAATCCGTTGATCGTCATCAATTTAATTGGAGAAGGATAAGCATAATGAAATTCTTATTCTTGTTTCATCGAGTGAACTCAATTCCCTATTCCAGAGGCTCATCAAATTCCTGATTTCAATTATTTCATCTTCTATTTTTCCCGGAGGTCCAACCTTTTTCAATTATTTCACCACGGAGATTCATCTAAATTGGTACAAGGATTCACCTTGTGTTTTCAACTTCTCTTTCCTTCCAGTTGATCATTCTTTTGTTTAACGAAGTTCTTCATGGAGACTCTACATGATGGTTCATCAAGGATTTAATTCCTTCTCGAAGTGTTCATTGAGATTCTTTTCAGAGGAGCTCAAGAATTCTTCATCTTGCAATCCGGAGTGAAATTGTTCTCCCTTATCTTTTGAGGTGGTAATATATCATTCTTCATTCACAAGAATGAGGTATTTAAACCCATCACTTTCTTCCATGGAGTTATCTTGGGTTATATTTCACCTAAAGCTTTCCCTAAGGATTGTTGCTATTATGGTGCTCATAAATGACCCAAGTTCTTCATTTATCCTCCCGGTGAAATAGTTTCTCGTCCCCTTGTCTTATAAATCCAATCAAATCTTTTCCGTGAGTGGCAAGTTGTCACCTCATAATGTTGAGATGCCTTCTATAAGCCCACTTCAAGCTTGTCCTTCCGTTGTTGGTGTTCCAACAACTCTGTTCGACCACTCTCCTAAGGATGCCTTTTCAAGCTCAATTGTGGCACAACTTGGCATTTTCTTCCCCATTCTTTTATTTCAATTATCTATCTTCTATTTCTTCCTTCCGGAGGCGTTGTGATGTTGCTCTCTTCAACACATCTTCTTGTTCTGTCAGGATCGTGTTCTTTTCTTGGTTTATCCATTTAACTGGAGTGTTGTGACCTTTTTGCCCAAGCTCTTTTCGCCTTATCAAGTCGTGCATCCCTTCTAAACCGGAGTGCTACCCGAATCGGTTCTTTCCTTTCCCCTTTCTTAACGGAGTGCTTTCAACTTCGTTCATCTCCGTTGTATTCTTTTCTCGAAATGACTTAACCTTTTCAAGGTTGTTTGGTTTCACTCGTTTGTCAAAGAAGCAACTTAGTTTTACCTCTTCTCTTTCTCTTCCGTTTTCCCTCCGGTGCCATTCTAGATCTTGGGACGAGATCCTCTCGTAGTGGTGGAGTGTTGTAACGCCCCGAGACCGTTGTGCCACGTGTCCCCCAGTTATTCGCTGTCGTTGCCATGTCATTCACTTGCGTGTTGCATGTTGTCATGTCATCATGTGCGTTGCATCACCATGTTTTCAAAACTTGAATTCGTCCGGGTTCCCCCAGTTCCGTCCGTTGTCCGTTCTGAGCCCAGACACACTTTCACGCGCCCGCGGCATGTTCGAAATATTATTTTAATAAGTGGCCGGAAAATGTTCTCGGAATGGGTTGAAAGTTGGCGTGCGGTCTTATTTTAGTGTAGGTAGACCGCCTGTCAAATTTCATCGCGTTCGGAGTCCATTTGATGCCCTAACGGATAACTATAGCGGCAATATAGCCGGTCTTTTCGTCGGACGTTTTCGGTCTCCGGAAACCGTGCCGGGCTGCATCTCTCCCCTCTTCTCTCAGACCAACCCTATCTCCACAGTCCACTACCTACCGCCAGGCCTAACCTAAGCTCTCTCGTCAGCCCGCGGACCTCCTCGCGCGCGTCCGAAAGCTGTCCCGGACCCGACCCGGATAGTCATCACAGTTGGGTCCGGATCATCCCCAAACATCTACAAAACGTCAGCGTTTTCTTATTTGGACTCCCTAACTATTTTATTCGCAATCATCCGATTGCGATCAGAGGGACCAGATAGCCTCTACCCTAATCCCTTTGCAATATAAATAGTGGGCAACCCTTGTTTTTAGGCCACTTGTCCCATCCATCCTCCTGCCCGCCGCCACCTACCTACCTTCTCTCCACCCCGGGGTCCTCTCGATCCAAATCCACCCGAGCGCCTCCACCTTGATTTCAGCGCCGCCCAATCAAAGCCCTCCCATGGCTCCCCTCGACCCCTCCCTCCTCCTGGCCGAGGAGCCATCCCGCAGCCGCATCGAGCTCCTCCCCGAGCATCGCGCCCGCGTCCAGCAGATGAGCGCCGCCCCTCTCCTTCCCGTGGTCTCCCCCTCCCTCTGGTTCTTTCTCTGTCACTCTTTGAATTTTTCTCTCTCTCGATCTTCTCCAGGGAATCCCGACGCCGGCAAGCAGCAGCTCCCACATCCCCGACTCCCTGCAGCCTCCCGTTCGCGCCGTTTCTTGCCGGTGAGACCCCGCCGCCACGCGCCCTGATTAATGCCCTCTCTGACCTCCCCTACTCTCCCTCTCTCCTTGTTTGAACAGGAAGGAGCAGAACCACCCACATCCATGGCGCCATCCTTGCCTCGTCTCGGCTGGTGAATCCGAACGCCCAAGACCCCATGCCAAGTCCCGCTGCTGACGCCTCTTACTTCGCGCCTGTAGCCACCGGAGCTCTTGCACCAGCCCAGCCGTCGCCGCTCCACGCCAAGTCCCTCGCCGCAGCCGCACGCCCGAACCGCTCGGGCACAGCCCTGCACTGCCTCGCCTTGCGCGTCGTCGTAGCTGCGCCCGCACCCTATCCGTGCACCCACCACTGCAGCAGCTGAACCATGCACAGCAGCACGCCCACCTCGTCCACGCGCCTTGCATATCTCCGTTGCAGCTCCCGCCTCGCCGTGCTTCGCCGCCCTGGCCACAAGATCTTGCCTGCGCACAACCACACATGCGCACATGCATGCGCTCGCCCCCTAGAAGCTCCCTCCCCCTTTTCCGCACCCCCGCCGGAGATCTACAGCCGTCGTCTTGTTCGCCGACGTCGACACCGAGCTCCACCATGCACTCACTGTGAATACAAGGCCTGGCCTTTGTGTTACTTCAAAAGAACTAGCGCCCTCCTTGGTTCAAGTACCCAGCAGCAGTCCAGGTGGTTAGCCATGCGCGCTCACTCCAGGGAGGTTGTGGGTTCGAGTCCCAGGCGCCCTAGTTTTTGCTCTGTTTCTTTTCTTTTCCTTTACTGTTGCGCGCGCACACACACACTTAGCGCTCACTTGGGCCAAGTCCTCCTGGGCCGCTGCAATCCGGCCCGTTCTTATTTTTTCCCCAGTTTGTATTTTGGTTTTTTCCAATGCATTCTAATTTACTGAAATGCCACTGTTTTGCATTGTTAATAACTAGATATGCATGCATCCAAATTAAACAAACTATATGTGTAAAATGCTTAGAGTTTCATCTAGTTTCATCATATGAAACTTTCATCCATGTTAAAATGTTTAAATTTGTTGTTTGCATTAATTTGCATAAATGTCATGCTAAAATGGTTTATTTCATAACTAATTAACCGTAGCTCCGAATTATATAAATTATATATGTAAATGGGGTAGAAAAATGCCTAGTTTAACATGGTTCACTTTCTTTGCATGTTTAACAACTCTAAAATATGGCTTAGGGCAGAACAGTACAAAATCTATAATATGCTCATGGGGTTTTACCAGAATTGTTGTTCGTTGCTTCCGGACTCATTTAAACTTGACTAGATAGGTAGTTTTACTTTGCTTCACCCTCTTGCCATGCTAACAACATTTATTCTTGTTGGGTACATAAACGAGATCGAACTAAACAACTTGAATGTGGTGTTTCGTCAATATGCAACTCGTTGCATATTGAGCTCCATTTAATTTGTAGGATTGCTTGTGCACTTTGCCAATGCCATGCCTCATTAAACCGGACATGCATCATACTTGTTGTGCATCATGCCATGATTTTTTGGTGGTTATTTACTATGTTGTGTGCTTCTTTCCGGTGTTGCTTCTTCGGGTTGGTTCCGATAACATCTTGTTGTGAGGATTCGTTCGACTACGTCCGTTTATCTTCTTCATGGACTCGTTCTTCTTCCTTGCGGGATTTCAGGCAAGATGACCATACCCTCGAAATCACGTCTATCTTTGCTTGCTAGTTGCTCGCTCTTTTTGCTATGCCTATGCTGCGATACCTACCACTTGCTTATGATGCCTCCCATATTGTTAAGCCAAGCCTCTAACCCACCTTTTCCTAGCAAACCGTTGTTTGGCTATGTTACCGCTTTGCTTAGCCCCTCTTATAGCGTTGTTAGTTGCAGGTGAAGATTGAAGTTTGTTCCTTGTTGGAACATGGAGATGTTGTTCCTTCTTGGAACATGTTTACTTGTTGGGATATCACAATACCTCTTATTTAATTAATGCATCTATATACTTGGTAAAGGGTGGAAGGCTCAGCTTTATGCCTGGTGTTTTGTTCCACTCTTGCCGCCCTAGTTTCCGTCATATTGGTGTTATGTTCCCGGATTTTGCGTTCCTTACGCGGTTGGGTTATAATGGGAACCCCTTGACAGTTCGCCTTGAATAAAACTCCTCCAGCAAGGCCCAACATTGGTTTTACCATTCGCCACCTAGCCTTTTCTTTCCCTTGGGTTCTGCAGACTCAAGGGTCATCATTATTTTAACCCCCCCCCCCCGGGCCAGTGCTCCTCTGAGTGTTGGTCCAAACTAGAGCCCCTTGCAGCGCCACCTCGGGGAAACTCGAGGGCTGGTTTTAGTTGTATGGACTGCTCATCTGAGTGTGCCCTGAGAACGAGATATGTGCAGCTCCTATCGGGATTTGTCGGCACATTCGGGCGGTGTTGCTGGACTTGTTTTACCATTGTCGAGGATGTCTTGTAACCGGGATTCCGAGCCTGATCGGGTCTTCCCGCTAGAAGGAATATCCTTCGTTGACCGTGAGAGCTTGTGATGCGGTAAGTTGGGACACCCCTGCAGGGATTTGAACTCTCGAAAGCTATGCCCGCGGTTATGGGCAGATGGGAATTTGTTAATGTCCGGTTGTAGAAAACCTGAAGTTGATTTTAATTAAAACACATCAACCGCGTGTGTTACCGTGATGGTCTCTTCTCGGCGGGGTCCGGGAAGTGAACACGGTGTTGGAGTTATGCTTGACGTAGGTTGTTCTAGGATCACTTCTTGATCATAGTTGTTTGACCGTGCTTTGCCTTCTCTTCTCGCTCTCATTTGCGTATGTTAGCCACCATATATGCTAGTGGCTTGCTGCAGCTCCACCTCATACCTTTTACCTTACCTATGAGCTTAAATAGTCTTGATCGCGAGGGTGTGAGATTGTTGAGTCCCCGTGACTCACAGATACTTCCAAAACCAGCTTGTAGGTGCCGATGTTACCGAGAAGGTGTCGCAACCAAGCTCAAGGAGGAGCTCGATGAAGATCTTGTCCTTTATGTTGTTCCATTTCCAGTTGATCAGTAGTGGAGCCCAGTCGGGGCGATCGGGGATCTGTGTAGCTTTTGGGGTAGTCTTCTTTTGTTTTGGTTCTGTAGTCGGACCTTGATTGTATCTGGTTGATGTAATGCTTTATTCATGTAATTGTGTGAAGTGGCGATTGTAAGCCAACTATGTATCTTTTTCCCTTATGTATTACATGGGTTGTGTGAAGATTACCTCACTTGCGACATTGCTTTCAATGCGGTTTGCCTCTAAGTCGTGCTTCGACACGTGGGAGATATAGCCGCATCGAGGGCGTTACAGATATATGCCAACCCAACAAACACCTTCGGAGATACCTTTAGAGTATCTTTATAAACACAAGGCATTCATCTGGTATCCGGGAGTTGCATAATCTCATAGTTGAAGGAATATGTATTTGACATGAAGAAAGCAATAGCAATAAAACTGCATGATCAATATGCTACGCTAACGGATGGGTCTTGTCCATCACATCATTCTCCTAATGATGTGATCCCATTCATAAAATGACAATACATGTCTATGGTTAGGAAACTTAACCATCTTTGATTAACAACCTAGTCTAGTAGAGGCTTACTAGGGACATAGTGTTTTGTCTATGTATCCACACATGTATCAAATTTTCGGTTAATACAATTCTAGCATGAATAATCAACATTTATCATGATATAAGGAAATATAAAATAACAACTTTATTATTGCCTCTAGGGCATATTTCCTTCAGTTGGGGCCGCGTCACTTCACCCTCCCCTCTTCGCCTTCGCTCCTAAGATGACGGGCGTGTCGTGGGCCCGGGGGCTACTGCAGGCGTTCTGGGACCGGGGGTACCCAGACCCGTCTGCCTACGGCCCAGCGCATGGCTCCATCGACGGCCCGACATGGCCCAGCACCAAGAATTCGTGAGAAAGGCCCTTGCGAGGGGCCCCGCCTCACGAGCCAAACGGCATCAAGGCCTCCCGACGAGCGGCCTCCCGAGGCTGCCTCCCAAGGAGCGGATATCTCTAGGATTGCACCCACCTCGCGAGGCGCGCGATAACATGATCCATGACGACCAGGACCAGGAGGGCGCCAGCGCCAGCGGGCGCAGGAGAGGATAGTTTCCTCTTTGGTGCTAGAAGGACAAAGCCATTATGCGTGTTCCCAAGGAATCCCCAAAGCTTACGTCTTCGGTGCAACAAGACCAAGACCACTGGCTCGGCAAGACGAAGGTCATCACCGAGCTCACCAGCGCGTCATCACGAGAAGCTCTGCAGGAAAATACCACCTTTAGTCAGGATAGGGTGAACTATTGTCCCCCTTCGAATTTGGCTGTTGTGGTATACCTTCTCGCCTAAGCCATGAGGGAAGAGGATCGGGGCCAGTATATATATAGGCTAGTCTCCACCATAGAGAGGGATCGAATCCATTCACCCACCAGAGCCCTTGCAAGGCCGCTCAACCATTGTACTAGTTCATCTTCATCCTCCTCGCGAGGCAATCCGCCACAAAGCAGGAGTATGGTTTTACACCGCAAGGTGGCCTGAACCTGGGTAAGCCACTGTGTCCGATTCTTCTCCCTTCTTGGATGAGCACGATGGAGCATTGCCATGAGATAGCGAGCATCAAGCGGTAGCATAGCGAGGTTCTTCGTGCGCACCCCAGAGTTCAAACCTTTCTTGGGTCCACGGAGCCCTGATTCCGACAGTGGTTGATCTGTCGGAGGCCTCACTGTACAACATCATCCACTCCAGCTGCCTTGCCCTAGAGCGCTTGCTGCTTGTTTTTGGAGAAGAAAATTGTATCTGTTGTCTCCAAATAAAGTCGCCTCACCTTGTAAGCATTAGAATTTGTTTTAAAGGATAGGAACTCATCATCGAAGATGCCCCTTCACTTCAAAGGTAGCTCCTTGATTATTGTTATGCACCTTTGCAAATAACTGTGAAATCTGAGCGTAAACTGGAGACCTTGGGTGTAATTCGTGATCCGTTTAAAGGTTAAAAGATGGTGTTTGGCTGTACACTTGTTTAGGGCAGAGGCGGCTTGGATATGTCCTCTTTACACAATTTTTAAATGGTAGAGGTGCTAGAATTGACCCTCATTCGTAGGGTAGAGGTGGCTTGCAGTGGGCTAGCAGTGATGATGATAATGGATCAATGGAGGAGGGGTGGAGAGAAGAGCTAGGGTAACGAATTTTGCTTGGCCCTCATATTGGGAGTCATGATTGAATTAAAAGGTGGGGAAGATGATTCGTGCTAGGAAATAAATAATTATGCCATCTGGTACCGACCTTGTCGATCAATTTGTGATGCGGAGCATCCTATGATCATCCCCATGTACACTACGACTACTCCCCATGCCCCAAGAGGACATACGATGAGACCTCAACCATACACCATTTTACGCAAGCTGAACTCGCTCCTCTCCGAACCATCACTTTCCACATATGAGACATGGCTACTACCTCAAATATATGTGCTATGCATGACAAGGAACAAAGAGGAAGACCATGGACAAGACAGCGAGGACACCAAGTGCGCAGAACAAGAGGAAGAGCTGCCAGGAAGCATCAGCTCCCGGACGTCCGACAGTCACCGGACATCTGACGCCTGGAGTCCACACCAGCCAGATGGACCAGTCGACGAAAGCTACAGCGGTCGTACGACCGACCAAGGCCGGACGTCCTACGACCATCAGCCACCGGACGACCGACATCGTCCGAAAATCCGACGATGGCTATCCCGAACCAAAACACCGGACGTCCGACAAGTACCGGACGACCGAACCCTCATGAGCCACCGGACGTCTGGTACCTATTAGACGACCGATGCCTGTCTGTGTGTAGAGTATCGGGCCGAGGCCCATTTATCCCCCACTTACCCCTTCATGGCCCTAGACTATATATACTCCTCCACCTCCTCCTAGTTAGGGTTAGCAAAGGATTATCTCATTTTGTGAGAGAGCTTTGCTCATCCACTTGGTTACCTTCTCCTCAGAGATCGCGCCTCCTTGGAGAAGATCCCCCAAGCGGATTCAAGACCCCTTCATGGAAAGAACTCAAGACCTCCTCATGGAGAAGAACCGGTTACCCTTTGTATCGTCCTTTGTTGATCGCGGATCTTGTATCTCCTCTCGTGTTTCGAGGATCTAGCATATGTGTGACTACATCTCGTTGGTTTGAGTGTTTCTCTTGTGTTTTCCCTCGTGTTTCCCCTCGTGTTCCTCGTTGGTATCCGCTCCTTTCGTGAAAGATCGGCCGTCTAGGGTTCCACCCTACATCAATTTGTTTCTGCCACATGCTAAGGAAATAATTAGGATAGGAAGGGATGCTACAAACAGGAGGCCAAGTACCGGTCGAGGGTGGAAAACTGATGGAAAATCTAGCAAAGATTTAATTTGTTGCTATAAATAATACACAGATATGTTGATGCGGTAGGATGCATGTGCTAGGGATTTGTAATGACATGGCATGTTGCATGGCATAGGTAGTGAAGTGAGATGTGTGAATGTTGATTGTGAGGTGGATAGCTTGCATGTCAATAGAAATAAGATAGTGGGCATGAAGTATTTACATATTATAGAATTTTTTTGGAAAAGGTTCTAAATTAGCCGGATGATTTATTGGCTTTGTCAGCCATCTCCGGTGTTGTCTGATCCTACGCGATCATGTGGTGCGAGCGCATGTGTGCCCCCACGTGAAGCCAGCCCACTATCGCCAAGTTCGTGATCGGTGTTGGCCCCCTATGACTACTTTTCTTAGACGATCCTTTTACACTTCGCACGCAATGCATGCTTGGTCAGGTAGCAAAACATGCAAAACATGGAATGTCCATCTTCTGGATGATTGATCATGGGTGTTGGTTACATTTGGTACTAGAAATATAGAAAGTTGATGGAGTCCATGTTGTTTGGATGTAGCGCTACAAGTAACACGTTGTGAATACCATCAATGCAGCCATGTCATCATCTCAACAGTGCCATGACAATAAAACACGTTGTCGCATCATCGTTGAAGCAGTCGGACCTCTGTCGTAGCATCACCGCAGTTGTCGAAGCACTATGCTGCATCGCCACGCCGGTAAAGCATGTTGTCGTATCATCATCGCGACCATTGAAGTACCCTGCTACCCGTGATCTGCGTTGGGATTTTCCCCGAAGTGGAGAGGAGATGCAGCATAGTAGACATAAGTATTTCCCTCAGTGAGAACCAAGGTATCAATTCAGTAGGAGAATCTCACAAAGCCTCGTGAAGAACACCTGCACACACAAAAGTAAATACTTGCACCCAACATGGGCAAGAGGGTTTTCAATCCCCTTGAACTCGTTACTTGCAAGGAACAAATCTTGTATAGGTAGATAGATAAATTGCAAAACAAAATAAAAGATCAAAAATTGCAACAAGAATATTTTGGGATTTTATATATATGATAAAAGTAGACTAGGGGCCATAGTTTTCATTAGAGGCTTCTCTCTCGAGCACATAACATATGGTGGCTGAACAAATTACTGTTGGGCAATTAATAGACAAGTGCATAGTTGTGACAATTTTCAAGGCAATGATCATGTATACAGGCATCACACCCGAGACAAGTAGATCCACTCCTACCTGCATCCACTACTATTACTCCACCCATCGACCGGTATCTAGCATGCATCTAGAGTATTAAGTTCATGAAATCATAGTAACACCATAAGCAAGATGACATGATGTAAACAAAGTAAACCCAATCAATACAAATAAACCCAGTCATTTTACCCTTAATGGCCACAATACAAATATGTGTCTTGTCCCCTACTGTCACTGGGATATAGAGCACCTTAAGATTGAACCCATTATAAAGCACCTATCCCACTAAAGATAAATCAATCTATTTGAGCAAACCAAACGGATAGAACGAAGAGAAATACAATGCTATAACAATCATGCATAATAAAGTTCAGAAAATACTCCATTACTTATCATAAATATTCATATCATAAACCCAATATTCATCGAATCCCAACAAACACACCGCAAAATAAGATTACATCAGATAGAACTCCAAGAACATCGAGGAGAACATTATATTGAAGATCAAAGAGAGAGAAGAAGCCATCTAGGTACTTCCTATGGATCCGTGGGTCTATGGTGTATAAGCCCTCCATTACTCATGCATCATCGGAGGGCGGCAAGGATGATGAAGAAGCCCTCCATGATCAATACCGACAGAGTACCGAAAAAGGCCTCCAGATGGGATCACAGAAGAACAAAAACTTGCGGCGATGAAAAAGGTGTTTTGGGTGGATCTCTATTGGTTTCCCGACTTTAGAGAATTTATAGAGGTGGAATTAGGTCAGGTGTAACCAAGAGGGCCCACAAGGCAACAGGGCGCCTGTCAGCGTCCTGGGAACGGGGCTACCCAGACTTGCCTGCCTGCAGCCCATGGCGTGGCTCCACCAGCGGCCTGGTACGGCCCAGCATCTGCGGCAACAACTCAAGACCCTAGTGAGGGTCCATGCCTCACGAGGCGGGCAACGCCAAGACCTCCCTGGGGGCAGCCTCACTAGGCTAGCTCCCGAGGAGCGGAGATATCTATGCAAGGGGCACCTCGCGAGGTTCACGTGACGAGAGCCATGACAACCAAGGCCAGGCGGGTGCCAGCGGGCGCAGTGTACCAGTTTCCTCTTTGGTGCGAAAGAGGCAGACATAGGCGAGGATTCCCGAGGCATCAGGCAAAGGTTTCCTTATCGGTGCAACTAGACCAAGGCCAGCGGGAAGGCAGGACGGAGGTCACCGCGGAGCCCACAGCAGCGTCACCACCAGAGTCTTTGGCAGGCGAAGACCACCTTTTGTCAGGATAGCTTGTACAAGTTGTCCCCCTTCAAACCTGTCGTTGTTGGATCCCTTCCCGCCTAACATTTGGGAAGAGGACCGGGGCCTCTATAAATAGGGCTAGCCACCACCATCGCAAGGGACGGATCATTCGGACCATCCTCACACACACCAGCTCATCGAGCTCAAGAACACCTCTCCTCAGGAGGCAGTTCATCCATTGTACTAGTTCATCCCTAGCCCAGGAGGCAATCCATCACCACCACACTGGAGTAGGGTATTACACCACAACGGTGGCCTGAACCAGTATAAACCTCTGTGTCCCGTGTTCCTTGGGTTCGTAGAGCTAGGCCGTGGGATTGACGAGCGAGCGAGCTAGAGAGGAGGAATACTTCATGTACACCCCAGTGTTCGAACCTCAAGGGTTAGCCGAAACCCACGAATCCGACATTTGGCGCGCCAGGTAGGGGTGCGCCAAACCTTCGCCTCTCCGCTTGCTTCGTCCTGCTCCCATGGCAGACGCCACTCCTCTGATTGGGCCGGCGGGCACTTGTGGATGCGTCGCGGGCATCCGGGACTTCACCCTCGCTTTGCGGCAAGTGTGGTGGCCACGCAAGTTCAAGCCAGAGATGTCGCCTCGCTATGACAGCACGGCAGATCTAGCGGCCTTCCTGTAGGCGTACGAGGAGGCCGTTCTCGAAGCCGGAGGCGACGGCCAGGTCATGGCCAACTGGTTCCCCATGGCCCTGGTCAGCGTGTCGCGCGCCTGGCAAGTCAGTCTGCTAGGATCCTCAGTAGCCTCATGGGAGGAGCTGTGCGGTCTCTTCACCGCGCGCTTCGCGGCACAGGCGCCCCCTGCCGTGGCAGCCCTCCTTGGTGGTTCGCGGGCGTCACCCTCGGATCGCCACACCAAGCAGTTCGTCCGCCAGATGGGCGTTGCACGTGTGCAGCAGGGGGCTCCCTCAGGATGTGCGGCGCCCCAGGCCGACCTCACCTTCAGCTCGGAGGACCACTGATGAGGACATCAATACCATTGTTACACCCACAACCCCTACTGTTACATATACTGGACCAATTACTAGAGCTCGCGCACGCCAATTAAATTACCAGGTACTTTCGTTTCTTGGTAATGATTCTAATGTTCATGAGATTATGATGCTGCCTAAATTGGATACATTTGTTTTGCTTACAAATGAAGGGCCTAGCTTGGAGAAGGATGAACATTGGAGCAAGAACACGCATGGAGTTGATGGCATGCGCAAGGGGATCAAGAACGGAGTTACAAGTGATGATTTCAGGACTTTGAAGCCGCCATAAGGAGTGCATGAAGCCTTGGGCGAAATATACAAGATGCCACTTCATAATATTCGTCCATAGGCTATTCTAGGTGCTGCGTCACCTTAATAATGGGCCAGGCCCATGTAATTTCGAAATACTTAAGTATAGGCTATTTTTAGAGTCCGTATGTGTGGGGAAACAAGAGTTAGGGTTGGTTTCGGACCCCACCCTCAAGGGCCACGAAATTCCCCCCTCTTCCTCCATATATACAGCCCTTAGGGCGTCGTTTAGACTTTGGGTTTTGTTTAGATTAAAAGTTCGCCATAGCTGCAACTTCGCGTACTTCGTTTGTGTCCAACGACCAGACCAAGACGTCACAGAACCCCACCTTGATCAATAAAGCTTTCATCTTATATTCGCAATATCCCGATTGCAATCTCAGTTTCTTGCTTGTTCTTCGTTTGCTCGCAGGAAACAGACCCTCGTGGTCAGGTTGATCGTGCTCCGGCGTGGTTAATAACCCTCGGAAGTTGGTTTAGCGATTGCTAAGGCGCGACGTCTCGCACGTTCGTAGTCGGATCGTCAAGGTTGACTCCCACAGAAAACGATAGCCACCATCTCATCGAAACATCTGGACACCTTAGCCTCTATCAAGTGGTATCAGATTTCCAGGTTGCTCGGTGAGATTTTTACAGTTTTTCGTAGATTAGATCGAGTCTGTTCTTCATACCTACAGTCCACGAAAAAAAAGCCACACAAAAAAATTAGGGTTAGTTCATCATATCCAAACCAATCTGAGCCTTTGCATAATCTTTTTAGGGTTTTTGCTTTGTTGAATTTGCGGTTGCATCGTCGTGTCAAGTTGCTGGTCTTAGAGTCTAGTCTTTTAGAGTTTCGAGTTCTGGTCATAAGTTGTCACGCCGCCGCCGCACCATCATCATCGCCCATCTACCACTTTTGCTTATCCGCCACCGCTCTGAATCCATATCCATATACCACTATCAATTCGTATCCATATACCACCACCAATCTGTATCCATATACCACCACCGCTACCATATACCACCACCGCTGCCATATACCACAACCATATATCCACCACCAATCCGAGTTCTTCTCATATTAGGTTTGTTCTTGAGATCAATCTAAATTCCGATTCGTGTTTCCTTGCGTGCGTAGGTCTCGGAAAAAAAAAGAGTCCGGAGACCCCCGGGCAGTTTTTAGGCCAAAATTTTCACGGGAAAATTTTTTTCCCCTATCCTATTTTTAGGCTTTTCTGAGTCTTTTGAGCCACGTGCCATCATAGTGATTTTTTGTCGCACTTTTTCATCATCGCTGCCCTGATTTCCGAAAAAAAAGTGAAAAAAAAATTTTCGTGCCCATCCTATCAGTTTGACGAGGGAAGAGTTTTGAGACACTCGCCATTATAGTGATTTTTCGCAAAAAAAAAGAGGAGCGCAAAAAAAAGAGCGCAAAAAAAAAGAGCGAAAAAAAAGTTCCAGAGTGTGCTTTTCCCTTATTTACGTGCAGCGCCGTGATTTTGTTAGTGTTCTAGGCTCGCGTCTCTAGCACGGTCTAGCCTAAGACCAGCACAGTACCGTCGTTGAGCGTTTATTCAACTTTGCATCTCTGAATTGATTATTGCTGACCCTTTTTGCTACCATACTATAAGCCTTCCCAGCTCCACATACATCTACGTCGTGTGTTTGACTCTCCCTGGCAATCGCTCTATCCAAGCTTTTGAGAGTTTTTGACTACAACGGTTGCCGACCACCGCCTGCTGCTGGGTAAGAACTGGTAAGAATTTGAGATTTGCTTGACGGATTTGTGACACCCTCCACCACCACCACTTGTTAGTAGTCTGTAGGATCATATTCTTGTGTGTTTCTATTGCTGCTAACCATGCCAGGATCAAAAGACGACGAGACTGACTGGGAGAACTTGACCAACAAGGAGCTTCATGATACGTTTCAGCAAATGATGAATGGACAGGTGCAAGATGTGATAAACAGATTTGAAGAGGCCATGGAGAAGATAGATGGCATGGAGAAGACGTTTGAAACAAAGCTCGATAACAAGTTTGCTGAATTGCTTTCGCGTTTTCTACCACCACCACCGGCTGCCCCTGCCGCACCTTTGCAACAACAGCAACAACACCAACTACCTCCACGTCGGGAAATAGCCCTCTGCCGAGCGAGCCGTGTCCCTCTTCAGTTGGGCCAAACTGCTGGTGCTGCTGTTGATGCTTCTGTGGCTCCTACTGCTGATGTGGAGGAGGATGCTTATGTGGGAGATTATGAGGATGAGGTTGATCAAAATCAGAACCACGTGCCACCAACTGCACAGCAACCACCAGGTCGTCCACATGCAAATAATGGCAATGGTAGGGCTCACCCTCAGGTACGAGATCATGACCATCTCCCTAAACTAAAATTGAATATTCCACCATTTGAGGGTAGATATGTTCCTGATATATATCTTACTTGGGAGTTAGAAACTGAACAACGATTTACATGTTTACAATATCCCGAGGAGAGACGTGTTCCTGCTGCTGTTTGTGCTTTCACTAGTTTTGCATGTGTTTGGTGGTCTGAGCATTGTAGATTATATCCTATTCCGGCTACTTGGGCTGCTTTGAAAACTGCTATGCGTACTCGTTGGGTTCCACCATATTATCAACGTGAATTACTTCAAAAATTGCAGCGCTTAAGACAGGGAAAAAATTCTGTAGAAGAATATTATCAGGAATTACAAACTGGCATGATTAGATGTGGTATTGTTGAGGAGAATGAAGCTATGCTTGCACGTTTTATGGGTGGATTAAATAGAGAGATTCAGACGATTCTAGAGTATAAGGAGTATACTAATATCACTCGTTTATTTCATCTTGCTTGTAAAGCTGAACGTGAAGTGCAGGATCGACAGGCATTCGCGCGGACTAACTTTTCGACAGGTCGACCTTCATCATGGACACCACGTGCATCATCTACTTCCACACGTTCTGGTACACCGGCGCCTCCGTCGGCTACCACCTCCAACCGTGATACAATAAAGCAGGCACAATCACCACTATCTGCCAAGAGCACACCTTCTGGGCCTGCAAAGAGCTCTTCTTCATCCATGGCATCAACAGGGCAAACACATGATATTATTTGTCGACGTTGCAAGGGTGGAGGTCATTATGCGAGAGAATGCCCATCTAAGCGTGTGATGATTGTTACTGAGGATGGTGGGTATGAGTCCGCTAGTGACTATGATGAGGAGACTTTGGCTCTTATTACACGTGACGAACACGGTGGAGACGATTCTGATCATGAGACGCAATACATGGCTCCTGAAGATGCTGATAGGTATGAATGTTTAGTTGCTCAACGTGTTTTGAGTGTGCAGGTTACACAAGCTGAGCAAAATCAGAGGCATAATTTGTTCCATACAAAGGGAGTTGTGAAGGAACGTTCTGTTCGCGTGATCATAGATGGAGGGAGCTGCAATAACTTGGCTAGCATGGAGATGGTGGAGAAGCTATCTCTCACCACAAGACCACATCCACATCCTTACTACATCCAATGGTTCAACAACAGCGGCAAGGTTAAGGTAACACGTACTGTTCATGTGCATTTTAGTATCTCTACATATGCTGATTATGTTGATTGTGATGTAGTACCTATGCAAGCATGTTCCTTATTACTTGGTAGACCATGGCAATTTGATAAAAATTCTGTACACCATGGTAGAAACAATCAGTATACTCTTGTTCATAACGATAAAAATATTACTTTGCTTCCTATGACTCCTGATTCCATTTTGAAAGATGATATTAATAGAGCTAATAAAGCAAAACAGGAGACAAATAAGAGTGAAAATCAGATTGTGGCAAAAGAATTTGAGCACCAAATGAAGCCTAATAATAAACCATCTACTGTTGTTTCTGAAATTAAATTGAAAAGTGCATGTTTACTTGCCACCAAATCTGATATTGATGAGCTAGATTTCAGCAAATCTGTTTGCTATGCTTTTGTGTGCAAAGAGGCATTATTTTCATTCGAGGACATGCCTTCCTCTTTGCCCCCTGCTGTCACTAACATTTTGCAGGAGTTCGCTGACGTCTTTCCACAAGACGTGCCACCGGGATTACCACCTATTCGAGGGATTGAGCATCAAATTGACTTAATTCCCGGTGCTTCGCTACCCAACCGTGCACCATACCGTACCAATCCAGAGGAGACGAAGGAGATTATGCGTCAAGTACAAGAACTGCTCGACAAAGGTTATATATGCGAATCCCTTAGTCCTTGTGCTGTTCCTATCATTTTAGTGCCGAAAAAGGATGGTACGTCGCATATGTGCGTTGATTGTAGAGGCATTAATAATATTACTATTCGTTATCGTCATCCTATTCCTAGGCTAGATGATATGCTTGATGAATTGAGTGGCTCTACAATATTCTCCAAAGTTGATTTGCATAGTGGATACCATCAAATTCGTATGAAATTGGGTGATAAATGGAAAACAGCATTTAAAACTAAGTTTGGATTATATGAGTGGTTAGTCATGCCTTTAGGGTTAACTAATGCACCTAGTACTTTCATGAGGTTAATGAACGAAGTTTTACGTGCTTTCATTTGACGATTTGTGGTAGTTTACTTTGATGACATATTGATTTATAGCAAATCTTTGGAGGAATATTTGGAACATTTACGTGATGTTTTTATTGCTCTACGTGATGCACGTTTGTTTGGAAACCTTGGAAAGTGCACCTTTTGCACCGACCGAGTATCTTTTCTTGGCTATGTTGTTACTCCACAGGGAATTGAAGTTGATAAAGCCAAGATTGAAGCTATTGAGAGTTGGCCGCAGCCCAAAATGGTCACACAAGTGAGGAGTTTCCTTGGCCTCGCTGGTTTCTATAGGCGTTTTGTGAGAGATTTCAGCACCATTGCTGCACCTCTCAACGAGCTTACAAAGAAGGATGTGCCTTTTGTTTGGGTACCGCACATGAAGAAGCCTTCATGGTTTTGAAAGATAAGTTGACACATGCTCCTTTACTCCAACTTCCTAATTTCAATAAGACTTTTGAGCTTGAATGTGATGCTAGTGGAATTGGATTAGGAGGTGTGTTATTACAAGATGGAAAACCTGTTGCATACTTTTCTGAAAAATTGAGTGGGCCTAGTCTGAACTATTCTACTTATGATAAAGAATTTTATGCTCTTGTTCGGACCTTAGAAACATGGAAACATTATTTATGCCCCAAGGAATTTGTTATACATTCTGATCATGAATCTTTGAAACACATTAAAAGTCAAGCAAAACTGAACCGTAGACATGCTAAATGGGTTGAATTCATTGAGACTTTCCCTTATGTCATTAAACACAAGAAGGGTAAAGAAAATGTTATTGCTGATGCCTTGTCTCGTCGTTATACTATGATTTCACAACTTGACTTTAAAATATTTGGTTTGGAGACCATCAAAGATCAATATGTTCATGATGCTGAATTTAAAGATGTATTGCAGAATTGTAAGGAAGGGAGAACTTGGAACAAGTTCGTTCTTAACGATGGATTTGTGTTTCGTGCTAACAAGCTATGCATTCCAGCTAGCTCCGTTCGTCTTTTGTTGTTGCAGGAGGCGCATGGAGGAGGATTAATGGGACACTTTGGCGTCAAGAAGACGGAGGATATACTTGCTACACATTTCTTTTGGCCAAAGAAGAGACGGGATGTTGAGCGTTTTGTTGCTCGCTGCACTACATGTCAAAGAGCTAAGTCACGACTCAATCCTCATGGTTTATATATGCCTTTGCTAGTACCTAGTGTTCCTTGGGAGGATATATCTATGGACTTTGTTTTAGGTTTACCTCGAACAAAGAAGGGGAGGGATAGCATATTTGTTGTCGTGGATAGGTTCTCAAAAATGGCACACTTTATACCATGTCATAAAAGCGATGATGCTGTTAATGTTGCTGATTTGTTCTTTCGTGAAATTATTCGCTTACATGGTGTGCCAAATACTATTGTTTCAGATCGTGATACTAAATTTCTTAGCCACTTTTGGAGATGTTTATGGGCTAAGTTGGGGACTAAGCTGCTTTTTAGTACTACTTGTCACCCCCAAACTGATGGACAAACTGAAGTAGTCAATAGAACATTGTCTACTATGCTTAGGGCTGTTTTGAAGAATAACAAGAAAATGTGGGAAGAATGCTTGCCTCATATTGAATTTGCTTATAATCGCTCATTGCATTCTACTACTAAGATGTGCCCTTTTGAAATTGTGTATGGTTTCCTACCTCGTGCACCTATTGATTTGTTGCCTCTTCCATCTTCAGAGAAGGTTAATTTTGATGCTAAAGAACGTTCTGAATTGATTTTAAAAATGCATGAGTTAACTAAGGAAAACATTGAGCGTATGAATGCTAAATATAAACTTGCTGGAGATAAGGGTAGAAAACATGTTGTGTTTGCGCCTAGAGATCTTGTTTGGTTACATTTGCGTAAAGATAGATTTCCTAATCTGCGCAAATCAAAGCTAATGCCACGTGCTGATGGTCCTTTTAAGGTGTTAGAGAAAATAAATGATAATGCATATAAACTTGAGCTACCTGTAGATTTTGGGGTTAGTCCCACTTTTAACATTGCAGATTTGAAGCCTTATTTGGGTGAGGAAGATGCGCTTCCGTCGAGGACGACTTCATTTCAAGAAGGGGAGGATGATGAGGACATCAATACAATTGTTACACCCACAGCCCCTACTATTACATATACTGGACCAATTACTAGAGCTCGCGCACGCCAATTAAATTACCAGGTACTTTCGTTTCTTGGTAATGATTCTAATGTTCATGAGATTATGATGCTGCCTAAATTGGATACATTTTTTTTGCTTACAAATGAAGGGCCAAGCATGGAGAAGGATGAACATTGGAGCAAGAACACGCATGGAGTTGATGGCATGCGCAAGGGGATCAAGAACGGAGTTACAACTGATGATTTCAGGACTTTGAAGCCGCCATAAGGAGTGCATGAAATCTTGGACGAAATATACAAGATGCCACTTCATAATATTCGTCCATAGGCTATTCTAGGTGCTGCATCACCTTAATAATGGGCCAGGCCCATGTAATTTCGAAATACTTAAGTATAGGCTATTTTTAGAGTCCGTATGTGTGGGGAAACAAGAGTTAGGGTTGGTTTCGGACCCCACCCTCAAGGGCCACGAAATTCCCCCCTCTTCCTCCATATATACAGCCCTTAGGGCGTCGTTTAGACTTTGGGTTTTGTTTAGATTAAAAGTTCGCCATAGCTGCAACTTCGCGTACTTCGTTTGTGTCCAACGACCAGACCAAGACGTCACAGAACCCCACCTTGATCAATAAAGCTTTCATCTTATATTCGCAATATCCCGATTGCAATCTCAGTTTCTTGCTTGTTCTTCGTTTGCTCGCAGGAAACAGACCCTCGTGGTCAGGTTGATCGTGCTCCGGCGTGGTCAATAACCCTCGGAAGTTGGTTTAGCGATTGCTAAGGCGCGACGTCTCGCACGTTCGTAGTCGGATCGTCAAGGTCGACTCCCACAGAAAACGATAGCCACCATCTCATCGAAACATCGGGACACCTTAGCCTCTATCAACCACCCAGCAATCACCACAGGCGCGGGCGCGCTCCCAATGCTCTGCACACCCACCATCTGCAACGTGGCTGTGACCAAGACCCTCATCGACGGCGGAGCTAGCCTCAATGTGCTCTCCATGGAAGCTTTTGATTTGCTTCACGTACCATACGGCTGGCTCTGGCTCAGCAAGCCTTTCTTCGGAGTCGGCATCGGTTCCACCAGCCCCCTGGGGCAAATACGCCTCCCGGTCACCTTCGATACCTGCAACAACTACCACACCGAGCTGGTTGACTTCTACATCGCCCGCATCAGCCTCCCGTACAACGCCATCCTCGGGTGCCCTGCCCTGGCTCAGTTCATGGCAATGACCCATCCAGCCTACAACCTCATGAAGATGTCGGGGAGCAGCAGCGTTCTCACCATGGCCGGGGACAACAAGGAAGCCATGACGGCTCTCAAGCTTGCCTTCAAGGCCGCCGCGGTAGCGCGCCCGGCCGACGGAGCCGCCCCAGGGGCTAAGGGGGCCGTGCCAGCAAAAAAGAAGCAGATGTTTACTCAAGATCGGGCTGAAACCAAGCAAGTGTCGGTCGAGGGGGACGGGGCCTTGGGAGCCACTTTCACCATAGGCGCCAACCTCGACCCTGACCAAGAAGAGGCACTGGTGAAGTTCCTATGTGCGAACAAGGAGGTATTCGCCTAGGAGCCCAAGCAGCTGGTGGGGTCCCAAGGAGGGTAATCGAGCATCACTTAAGGGTGTGCCCCAATGTGCGTTGTGTGAAGCAGAAGGCGCGACGACAGTCCATATAGAAGCAGTCCTTCATCATCCAGGAAACCCGCACGCTACAAGATGCGGGTGTCATCCGTAGGGTCCGGTACCCAGAGTGGCTGGCGAACCCCGTCGTTGTGCCCAAGAAAGGCAGGAAGGAACGTATGTGCGTCGACTTCACCAACCTCAGCAAAGCCTGCCCTCAAGACCCATTCCTGCTTCCGTGCATCGACCAGATCGTCGACTCCATCGCCGAGTGTGACCTGCTGTGTTTTCTAGATGCTTTCTCGGGTTATCACTAGATCAAGATGGCAGTGGAGGACGTGGAGAAGACGGCCTTCCTGACCCCGTGTGGGGTATACTGCTACACATGCATGACGTTCGGACTGCTCAATGCTGGGGCGACTTTTCAGCGCCTGATGCACATCGCCCTGGGCCAGCAGCTTGGGAGGAACGCTGAGGCCTACGTCGAGGACATCATGGTAAAGTCTCGGGAGGCAAGGACCCTCATTCAAGACTTGGAGGAGACTTTCGCCAGCCTGCGCCAGGTGGACCTGCGGCTCAATCCGGAGAAGTGCATGTTTGGCGCCCCTTCCGGCAAGCTGTTGGGTTTCCTCGTATCACACAGGGGGATCGAGGCAAATCCGGAGAGGGTCAAGGCAATAGAAGACATGAGCCCGCCGCAAACCCTCAAGGAAATGCAAAAGCTTGTGGGGTGCGTGACCTCACTGGGGCGCTTCATCTCTAAGCTCGGGGAGTGCGCCCTGCCGTTCTTCAAGCTGATGAAGAAGAAGGGCCCGTTCGAGTGGACCCCAGAGGCCGACCTGGCATTTCAGGACCTCAAGAGGTACCTGGCCATCCCACTGGTGATGGTAGCACCTCGTCCCCTCGAGCCTCTAGTGCTCTATCTGGCCGCCACACCTCACTCCGCCAGCGCGGCACTGGTGGCTGTTCGGGAGGAGCGCTAGGTCAAGAGCCCACCGCGCAATGTCGCACCTTCAGCAAGGGCGAGGCGGCACCAAGATGGCACCACTAGAGCCGTAACGATGCCAGCGGATGATCAGTCCCTACAAGACGGCGGTCCTGGGCTAGTGGAGGCCCCAATGGGTGACCAAACTCTTGAGGTCCCTCCATCTCAGTAGGCATCCCAACCTCCGGAGACTTCGGGTTTCGTCGACGCTCCCGCCCTCGTCGAGCACCCGGTGTACTTCGTCCGCACGGTGCTACGGGATGCAAGGGCACGATACCCCATGCCACAGAAGCTCCTACTCGCGCTCCTAGTGGCCTCACGAAAGTTATGTCATTATTTCCAAGGCCACCCAATTAGGGTCGTCTCAGCCTACCCATTGGAGAGGGTGCTCCAGAGTCCCAACGATGCGGGAAGAGTTTCCGAGTGGAACATAGAGCTGTAGGAGTTTCAGCTGGAGTTTAGCACAACCAGGTGTTGGGATCTACGGTAGGGTGCGTCGACTGCAAATTAAAATTTCCTACGTGCAGAACAACCAAGAACATGCTACGGGAGATGGAACACAGTTCGTTACCACTAGACACGCAGTGCCGTGCAGCGGAAGAAGAGTTGGGGCAGCGCGTCCGCGGGGATCGTCTCCTCCTCGTCCGATCTCCCTCGTACAACCGGTGGTCGGTTCCCACGTACAGGTTCGCCGGAGCAGCGCAAGTGCACCGCCTCTAACGGTATCCGCGCGTGCAGGAGGAACATCGTGCGGCGGACTGCTAGGTCCGATCACACAACCGGCGGCGAGTGGAGGTGTCTATTCGCAACACATGCAAACCCTAGTGACAGCGCCGAAGCGATCAGCCTGTGAGTGTGTGGCACCTCCACTATATATAGGCGTCCGTCGCGGGCTCAACACTTGGGCCTCGCACGGACCCTAAAGCCCATAAGTCTACTCGGCCACAATCCGAATACAGTTCAGATCACATCAAACCAGTGTCCTCGGATCCGACCTCGTAGGTTCCTTCCCTTAAGCGCGCGACCCCTTAGGTTCAAGTCAGCTTGGTCACAGTTTGGATCACCTCCGAACTGCACGTTGGTAGAGGCCTCTAGCAAGGCATGCCAAACACCAAGCAGACTATGAAGCTGGTTAGCGAACCTGTACATCACACTTCCATTCCTTTTGCCACACGATATATGTTGTCGAGCTCAAGGCGAGTCTGTCATCCTTGTGCTAGCCTGACCTCTTTCTCGTTCCAGTGATGCCGACCACTATCCAGATTATCTCATAATCCTTGTCGCATGGCCATGCTTATCCCAGAGTATATCTCTCCTGGTCAGAGGGGCAAATCCCATCTTGCTCGACCATGTCTCGCAGCATGGGTCTGGACAAGCCTGAAACCTACCTTTGTAACTACCCAGTCACAGAGTAGCGTTTGTTTGGCCCAAAGCAAGTCTGTCACCATCCCGAGTACATGCGTCAGCTCAGGTCTTAGGACATAGAACATATGTTGTACTAGAGACTCACAGATGACATATCGATGCATCTCATAGTTGGGTCTGTCCGACTCGGACCTTATCTCGACTCGGATCTAACTACGTCGAATCTGACCTGATCCTTCCAAGTCCATATTATCCGGTTAGCATCCAATGCTCCATGGCTAGTGAGACCAAGCCATCAACTGTGTCATATGCTAGTCTAGTTGGCTGCGCATCCACACAGCCCTTTCGACTAGGGACCTTTTAGGACAGTCATCATACAATGCATAGTCCCACAAACAAGTCACGTACTTGCTGATACAAATCATTGATACTGTCCAAGGACTATCTTTATTCACAAACACATAGGAAATATCATCATACATGATTGCCTCTAGGGCATATCTCCAACACCAGGGTCATCAAGGGAGCTGCCCTTGCCGACTTCGTGGCAGAATGGGCCGACGCTCCGGAACCCGAAGCGGGCGAGAAGTGATCCCTCTCACCAGGAAGTGAAGCGCCAGATGGTCGGGTCATGTACTTCGACGGTGCTTTCGCACGCCAGGGCGTGGGGGCTGGCGCCGTGCTCATCTCGCCCACTCAAGACAGGCTATATTACGCCGTGCAGCTCTGCTTCTAGCAAGGCGAGAAGGTCTCCAACAACATCATGGAATACGAGGGGTTGATCACCAGCCTCAAGGCTGCAGCAGCCTTGGGGCTGAAGCGTCTCACCATCAAGGGCGACTCTCAGCTCCTCGTCAACTTCTCCAATAAGGTGTATGAGCCAAAGGACGAGCACATGGAGTCATACCTCGCGGAGGTACGCAAGATGGAGAAGCAGTTCTTGGGCCTAGAATTGCAGCATGTACCCCGCGGCACGAACAAGGAAGCCGACGACATCGCCAAGAGGGCATCCAAGCGTCAGCCTCAGGAGCCAGGCGTCTTCGAGGAGCGACTCTTCAAGCCTTTTGTGGCCCCTCCGGCCGCGGAGCCAACACTGCCTCGAGAGGAGCTTCCCCCACCACCAGCCTCAGGAGCCCCTGCCTGTGGCCCGACCTCAGGAGCGCGTCTGCTCCTCGTGCTCGAGCCATAGGAAGGATGTTGGACCGAAGAGTTCAAGGCATACCTCAGGCAAGGAACACCGCGGAGAAGGAGGAAGATGCAGAGCGTGTGGCCCGACAGGCTATGGCGTACTGCATCCAGGATGGTGAGTTATACAGAAAGCGACCAAATGATATTTCCTTGCGATGCATCTCCAGGAAACAGGGGTGCGAGCTGCTAGTTTACATACATGGCAGAGATTGCGGGCATCACTCGTCGTCGCGGACCCTGGTGGGCAAGGCATTCTGCAGCGGGTTCTACTGGCCCACGACACTTACCGACGCAACCGAGCTGGTGAGATCCTGCGAGGCCCTCCAATTCCATGCCGAGCAAATTCACCAGCCTGCTCAAGGCCTCTAGACTATCTCGCTCTCGTGGTCGTTCGCTGGCTGGAGGCTAGATATCTTGGGTCCATTCCCTCGAGTGCCTGGGGGTTATCACTACCTCTACGTCACCATCGACAAGTTCAGCAAATGGGCGGAGATGGAAGCTGTCCGCACCATCCCCACAGGCTCCGCAGTCAAGTTCATCAAGGGCCTCGTGAGTTGGTTTGGGATCCCTAACCGCATCATCACCTACAACGGCTCGCAGTTCACTAGCAATCTTTTCAAGACGTATTGTGCTAACCTTGGAACACAGATATGCTATGCCTCAGTGGCGCACCCCAGGAGCAATGGCCAAGCCGAGCGCGCCAACACAGAGGTCTTGAGAGGCCTCAAGACCAGGACCTTCAAGAAGAAGCTCGAGGCTTGCGATAGGGGCTAGCACGACGAGCTCCAGTCCATGTTGTGGATCCGAAGCCAACAGGCGAGACCCCGTTCTTCCTTGTCTACGGATCTGAAGCGGTTCTCCCTCACGAGGTTAGGCGTCACCCCGCCTGGGTCCTGGCGTTCGACGAGGCATGTCAGGATGCCATGCAGGGGATGGACCTCGTGCTGGGGGAGGAACGCCGCCGCCAGGCCTCGCTCCGGGCAGCAAGATACCAACAGGCGATGCGATGGTATCACTGCCGCAGCGTCCGCCCTAGGACGCTCGAGGTGGACGATCTCTCCTGAGGCGGGTGCTCTCCAGGGAAGGGTTGCATAAGCTCTCACCCTTGTGGGAGGGCTCGTTTAGGATAGCCCGCATCTCTAGGCCTGGCGCCGCGCGCCTGGAGACGTAGGACGGGATCCCCATCCAGAACGCCTGGAACATCCAGCATCTCTAGAAGTTCTACCCATGAAGCAAGGCCCAGCGCCTGTGAAGGTCTCCTCTCATGACACTCTCACATAAAAATGAATGGGGTTGTACACGACCCGGAGTCTCCGAAGTGCCGCCCTCGGGCCTCGGGGGCTCCCTCCCACGTCCTAATGGCAGCACTTAGCTCCGCGCTGGTGAGAAGACTAGACTAGGTGCCAAACGCAGCCGTTCATTTGCTTTCCGTAGTTGTCTTGCAACCTTTTTAATGGAATTTGAAGTTCTGGCGTTTCTCGATTTTCTTGGTTGAGTCCCTTCTTCTCTCTGTTTCTTTGCTCGGTTCTTGCTTTGCGCCAGCGAGGACGGTAGTTGCCCGACGCTCCCCCTCACGCGCCTCGCGCTGGGGCTAGGCAGGTGTGTGCGTGCGATAGGCTGACCCAGTCACGGCACACCTCACCAAAGCCCTGTTGCTCCAGAGCTTTGGCTCCCATGACCATCGCGAGGCACCCTCGATTGAGCTCGTGATCAGCGCACCCTTCTGAGTGTTGGAGATATGCCCTAGAGGCAATCATGTATGATGATATTTCCTATGTGTTTATGAATAAAGATAGTCCTTGGACATTATCAATGATGTGTATCAGCAAGTACATGACTTGTTTGTGGGACTATGCATTATATGATGACTGTCCTAAAAGGTCCCTAGTCGAAAGGGCTGTGTGGACGCGCAGCCAACTAGGCTAGAATATAACACGGGCGATGGCTTGGTCTCACTAGCCATGGAGCATTGGATGCTAACCAGATAATATGGACTTGGAAGGATCTAGTCAGATTCGACGTAGTCGGATCCGAGTCGAGATAAGGTCCAAGTCGGACAGACCCAACTATGAGACGTAGCGATATGTTATCTGTGAGTCGAGTACAACATATGTTCTATGTCCTAAGACCTGAGCTGACGCATGTACTCGGGATGGTGACAGACTTGCTTTGGGCCGACCAAACGCTACTCCGTAACTAGGTAGTTATAAAGGTAGGTTTCGGGTTTGTCCAGAACCATGCTGCGAGACGTGGTCGAGCAAGATGAGATTTTCCCCTCCGATCAGGAGAGATATACTCTGGGCCCCTCGTGTGATCCGACCAGGATAAGCATGGCCATGCGACAAGGATTATGAGATAATCCAGTTTGTGGTCGGCATCACTGGAACGAGAAAGAGGTCGGGCTAGCACAAGTGTGACAGACTCGCCTTGAGCCCGACAACATATATCATGTGGCAAAAGGAATGGAAGTATGATGTACAGGTTCGCCTAACCAGCTTCATAGTCTGTTTGGTGTTCAGCATGCCTTGCTAGAGGCTGCTACCAGCTGTGTAGTTCGGAGGTGATCCAAACTGCGACCAAGCCGGCTTGAACATAAGGGGTCACATGCTTAAGGGAAGGAACCTATGAGGTCGGATCCGAGGACACTGGTCGGATGTGATCCGAGCTGTATTCGGATTGTGGCCGAGTAGACTTATGGGCTTTAGGGTCCGTGCAAGGCCCAAGTGTTGAGCCTGCGACGGACGCCTATATAAAGTGGAGGTGCCGCACAATCACGCGATTTGATCGCTTCGGCGCTGTCACTAGGTTTTGCATGTGTTGCGAATAGACACCTCCACTCGCCGCCAGTTGTGTTATCGGACCTAGCAGTCCGCCGCACGATGTTCCTCCTGCACGCGTGGATACCGTTAGAGGCGGTGCACTTGCGCCGCTCTGGTGAACCTGTACATGGGAACCGACTACCGGCTGTACGAGGGAGATTGGACGAGGAGGAGATGATCCACGCGGACGTGCTGCCCCAACTCTTCTTCCGCTGCACGGCACTGCGCGACTAGTGGTAATGAACTGTGATCCATCTCCCGTAGCATGTTCTTGGTTGTTCTGGGTGTAGGAAAATTTTAATTTGCAGTTGACGCACCCTACCGTAGAACACAACACTGAGTCCATGCCCCACGGGTACCACGGCATGGTGCGCTAGGCCATGATCAGCGTATGCCTGGGGCCTCGTGCAAGGAAGGATAAGGATTTCCTAATTAATTTTTGCAGCTGTGCGTGTCTGCCAAGGGCAGCGGCTCCCGAGTTGGCAGTTGGGAAGCCTCACCATATGCCAGGAGGCGCGCACCCTCGCGAGGTGGAAGCTACCTCGAATGTGTCAAGCTAAGTTATCCCTCTACGCCTACATAGAGCATAGATGCCACAACACAACAGAGAAATGATAAACATAACATGAGCGGCACAAGAATTATGGTTCATTACACGCCCACGCAGGGCCCCATACTTCTTTCTTAGAATGCAGGAAAAAATAAAAGGACAAGCAAAAGCGGCGCACGCCCGCAACATCTCACGAGGGCTGCTCCCAGCACCTCCCGCCGGACTCAGCCGGAGTCCTCTTCGCGCTTCACCGGGGTGCAGCGGCGGGACGAACCGCCGACATCCTCGTAGCGAGCCCGGCAGTGTGGTGATTGGTCATAACCACAGATGTTGGAGCTTTCTCCGGAGGAGGAGCTACCGCCGCCAGACAGGCCACGGCCGTCGCCAAGGGCGAGCCCCCCTTCGGTGTCGTCACAGCCATCGACAAGACCCATCTTGTCGTCAATGTCGCTATCCTCAGGACAGCACCCTGCATGGCGGCCATCCTCCCCAAAAACCTTCACGTAGAGGGTCGCGACACCATCGTACTTGAAGTGGAGGGTGCACCTCTTGCCTAGGCCACGCGCACGAGCGAACGTCTGCCAGCCGCGGGCCAGGATGGTGTTGCCCGTAGCGGAAACCTACACCACAGCCCACAAGGCCTTGCTGCAGCAGCCATCAGCTTGCAGCCAGAAGCCATCGAGATCTGCGGCTGGCAGCTCACCGGTGAAGGAGCGCGGGAGCTGGAGCCAAGTGCCGGCCAGCTGCTCCGACAACACAACGAACTCCGGGAGCACTTCCGCCAAGCGCGGACGAGGGGACCGGGTAACCGCGGCGCGCCTCCCCTCGATGCAAGGGCTGCCTCGCCGAGAACGGCCCCTACCACAGGAGGAGGCACCACCGCGGCCGCTAGGGACGATGCCGCCGGTTCCCAAGGGAGTACGCCCGCGGCCCAGAGCGTGCTTGCGGGGACGGTCGCGCCCCCTCTTGGGCGGTGGCGAGTCGGACCCATCCTGGCGTGCCTTCCCATTCTCTGTGGCTGAGAACCTCTTCGTCGGAGCCATGGGCGTCGCGGCCAGATGACGAAGTAAGGAGGAAGAAGAAGAAGCAGGCAGAATGGAGGAAGGGATGAGCGACGGGGCTCTGCACCCCTCCTCATTTATAGCCAAAGGGAGGCCAACCGCCGGCCTCCATGATCACAGGTAATGATGGTTTTCCTCTGCATGCAGCAGGGACTTGTCAAGTCAAATGGATATCAAGGCAGTGTGGGGAAGCGGAGGCGCCCACGTCTCGTCAATCGCCACGCGGTGACCAAGGCCACAGGCGGTTGGAGCCCGTGGCGCTCCGCACTTGCCCCTTGGCTTCGCCTCGAAGCCAAGTTCGAGCGCGCCTTCGGCCCGGGGGCTACTGTCGGTGTCCTGGGAACAGGGGTACCCAGACTTGCCTGCCTGCGGCCCATGGCGTGGCTCCACCAGCGGCCTGGTACAGCCCAGCATCTGCAGCAACAACTCAAGACCCTCACGAGGGGCGAAGCCTCACAAGGCGGGCGACGCCAAGACCTCCCTGGGGGCGGCCTCACTAGGCCGGCTCCCGCGGAGCGGAGATATCTATGCAAGGGGCACCTCGCAAGGTTTACGTGACATGAGCCATGATGACCAAGGCCAGGCGGGTGCCAGCGGGAGCAGTGTACTAGTTTCCTCTTTGGTGCTAAAGAGGCAGACGCAGGCGAGGAGTCCCGAGGCATCAGGCAAAGGTTTCCTTATCGGTGCAACAAGACCAAGGCTAGTAGGATGGTAGAACAGAGGTCACCACGGAGCCCACAGCTGCGTCACCACCAGAGTCTTTGGCAGGCGAAGACCACCTTTTGTCAGGATAGCTTGTACTAGTTGTCCCCCTTCAAACCTAGTCGTTGTTGGATCCCTTCCCGCGTAACATTTGGGAAGAGGACCAGGGCCTCTATAAATAGGGCTAGCCACCACCACAGTAAGGGATGGATCATTCGGACCATCCTCACACACACCAGCTCATCGAGCTCAAGAACACCTCTCCTCAGGAGGCAGTTCATCCATTGTACTAGTTCATCTCTAGCCCACGAGGCAATCCATCACCACCACACTAGAGTAGGGTATTACACCACAATGGTGGCCCTAACCAGTATAACCTCTGTGTCCCGTGTTCCTTGGGTTCGTAGAGCTAGGCCGTGGGATCGATGAGCGAGGGAGCTAGAGAGGAGGAATACTTCGTGTGCACCCCAGTGTTCAAACCTCAAGGGTTAGCCGGAATCCACGAATCCGACAGCGCCCTCCCCCCCCCCCTAGGGAGAGCCCTATTACCTTGTCGTCTCCTTGCTTACTGTTTGGTCTCCTCCTGATAGAGGCAAAGGTGTCCCATCTTTCAATGAGATGGTGGCTATCGTTTATGGTGGAGTAGACTTCGACGATCCGACTACGAACGTGCGAGGACATCGCGCCTTAGCAATCGCTAAACCAACTCCGACAGGTTATTAACCACGCCGGAGCACGATCAACCTAACCATGAGGGTCTATTTCCTGCAAGCAAACGAAGAACAAGCAAGAAACTGAAATTGCAATCTGGATATTATGAATTAAAGAGGAAAGGTTTATGGATCAAGTGCGGTTCGGTGATGCCTTGGTCTGGTCGTTGAACACAAACGAAGTACGCGACGTTGCAACTATAGCAAACTTTTAATCTAAACAAAACACTAATTCTAAACAATACCCTAAGGGTTGTATATATGGAGGAAGGGGGAATTTCGTGGCCCTTGGAGGAGGGGTCCGAAACCAACCCTAACTCTTATTTCCCCACACATACAAACTCTAAAAAAACAACCTATACTTGAGTATTTCGAAACTACATGGCCCTGGCCCAATAATAAGGTGAGGCAGCACCTATAATAGCCTCTAGACGAAATTTATGAAGTGGCATTTTGTATATTTCGTCCATGTCCTTGTAGGTCATCATGGAGGCTTCAAAGTGCTCAAAATATGCACTAGAAACGCCATTCTGGATCCCTTCACGTGCGCGTTCATCTCCTGCTTGATCCTGCTCCACTGTTGATCCCTCTTGTCCGTGCTAGGCCCTCCGTTAGTAATCAACACAAATGTATTGAATTTAGGCAGCAGCATATTCTCATGAACATCAGATTTTTACCAAGAAATGAAAGTACATGGTAATTCAATTGGCGTGCACGAGCTCTAGTAATTGGTCCAGTATGTATAGCAGTAGGGGATGTGGGTGTAACAATGGTATTGATGTCCTCATCATCCTCCCCTTCTTGAAATGAAGTCATGCTCAACGGAATCTCATCTTCCTCACCCAAATAAGGCTTCAAATCTGCAATGTTAAAAGTGGGAGTAACCCCAAAATCTGAGGCAGCTCAAGTTTATATGCATTATCATTTATTTTCTCTAACACCTTAAAAGGACCATATGCTCGTGGCATTAGCTTTGATTTGTGCAAATCAGGAAATCTATCATTACACAAATGTAACCAAACAAGATCTCCAGGTGCAAACACAACACGTTTTCTACCCTTATCTCCAGCAATTTTATATTTACCATTCATATGCTCAATGTTCTCCTTACTGAACTCATGCATTTTTAAGATCAATTCAGCGCATTGTTTAGCATGAAAATTAACCTTCTCCAAAGATGGAAGAGGCAACAAATCAATAGGTGCACGAGGTAGAAAACCATACACAATCTCAAAAGGGCACATCTTAGTAGTAGAATGTAGCGAACGATTATAAGAAAATTCAATATGAGGCAAGCATTCTTCCCACATTTTCTTATTATTCTTCAAAACAGCCCAAAGCATAGTAGACAATGTTCTATTGACTACTTCAGTTTGTCCATCAATCTAGGGGTGGCATGTAGTACTAAAAAAAGTTTAGTCCCCAACTTAGCCCATAAACATCTCCAAAAGTGGCTAAGAAATTTAGTATCATGATCTGAAAAATTGTATTTGGCACACCATGCAAGAGAATAATTTCACGAAAGAACAAATCAGCAACATTAGCATCATCATCGCTTTTATGACATGGTATGAAGTGTGCCATTTTCTAAAATTTATCCACGACAACAAATATGCTATTCCTCCCCTACTTTGTTTGAGGTAATCCTAAAACAAATCCATAGATATATCCTCCCAAGGAACACTAGGTACTGATATGTCTCCATCGTATCTACTTTTCCAAACGCTTTTGACCTAGTTTTAGACTCTAACTTGCATGATTTGAATGGAACTAACCCGGACTGATGTTGTTTTCAGCAGAATTGCCATGGTGTTATTTTTCTGCAGAAATAAAAGTTCTTGGAATGACCTGAAACTTCATGGAGAATACTTTTGGAATTTATAAAAAATACTGGCGAAAGAATCAACACCAGGGGAGCCACACCCAGTCCACGAGGGTGGGGGCACGCCCCCCCTGTCTCGTGGGCCCCCTAAGGATCCACCGACCTCAACTCCAACTCTATATATTCACGTTCGGGGAAAAAATCAGGAAGAAGGATTCATCGCGTTTTACGATACGGAGCCGCCGCCAAGCCTTAATCTCTCCGGGGAGGGCTGATCTGGAGTCCGTTCGGGGCTCCGGAGAGGGGAGTATGTCGCCATCGTCATCATCAACCTTCCTCCATCACGAATTTCATGATGCTCACCGTCGTGCGTGAGTAATTCCATCGTAGGCTTGCTGGACGGTTTTGGAGGATGAGATTTATCATGTAATCGAGTTAGTTTTGTTAGGGTTTGATCCATAGTATCCATTATGTTCTGAGATTGATGTTGCTATGACTTTTCTATGTTTAATGCTTGTCACTAGGGACCGAGTGCCATGATTTCAGATCTAAACCTATTATGTTTTCATGAATATATGTGAGTTCTTGATCCTATTTTGCAAGTCAATAGTCACCTACTATGTGTTATGATCCGGTAACCCCGAAGTGACAATAATCAAGACCACTCCCGGTGATGACTATAGTTTGAGGAGTTCATGTATTCACTAAGTGTTAATGCTTTGGTCCGGTACTCTATTAAAAGGAGGCCTTAATATCCCTTAGTTTCCAATAGGACCCCGCCGCCACGGGAGGTTAGGACAAAATATGTCATGCAAGTTCTTTTCCATAAGCACGTATGACTATATTCGGAATATGTGCCTACATTACATTGATGAACCAGAGCTAGTTCTGTGTCACCCTATGTTATAACAGTTGCATGAGGAATCGCATCCGACATAATTATCCATCACTGATCCATTGCCTATGAGCTTTTCACATTGTGATCTTTGCTTAGTTACTTTTCTGTTACCACTGTCATAATCACTACAAAACCAATACTGTTACTTTTGCCACTGCTACCGTTACTTCCATATTACTTTGCTACTAAAAACTTCGATGCAGATATTAAGTCTTTCAGGTGAGGCTGAATTGAGAACTCAACTGTTAGTACTTGAGAATATTCTTTGGCTCCCCTTGTGTCAAATCATTAACTTTGGGTTTAATACTCTACCCTCGAAAACGGTTGTGATCCCCTATACTTGTGAGTTATCAATACTATTTTCTGGCGCCGTTTCCGAGGAGCATAGCTCTATTCTTTGAGTCAATTGGGATTTATATCTGTTGATCACTATGAAGAACTTGAAAGATGAAAGAACCAAGATTTTTCCCTCAACTACGAGGGGAGGTAAGGAACTGCCATCTAGCTCTGCACTTGATTCACCTTTTGTTATGAGTAAATTTGCGACACCTACACCTGCTATTCATTCTGATATGTTGCATGTTATCGATGATTCCACTTCTGCTATGCATGATGCTTATGATGAAACTACTTCTATGCTTTTTAATAATGTGACATTAGGTGAATTTCTTGATGAACAACTTGCTAGGGTTGGAGAGAATGAAATAATTGAAACTGATAATATTGATGAAAGTGATGATGAAGATTCTCCCCATAGATATGAATTGCCTATTATGCTTGAGGGTTATGTTACGGATGAAGAAACTGGTAGAGATCTTTTGGCTTGCAATGATAGATATGATCTTAAGAAACTATTAGCTAAGCTGAAAGAAAAATCTTTGAATGCTAGAATGAAATATGACCCAGCTTTTGCTACTTCACCTATTTGTATTTCTGATAAGGATTATGATTTCTCTGTCGATCCTGAGTTAATTACTTTGGTTGAATCTGATCCTTTTTATGGCTATGAATCTGAAACTGTTGTGGCACATCTTACTAAATTAAATGATATAGCCACCCTATTCACTAATGAGGAAAAAATTTACTACTATATCCTTAAGTTATTTCTGTTCTCATTAAAGGGTGATGCTAAAACATGGTTTAATTCTATTGAAGTTGGTTGTGTGCGTAGTCCCCAGGATATGATTTATTACTTCTCTACTAAATATTTCCCCGCTCATAAGAAACAAGCTGCCTTAAGGGAGATGTATAATTTTGTGCAAATTGAAGAAGAGAGTATCCCACAAGCTTGGGGGAGGCTTCTCCGATTACTTAATGCTTTGCCTGATCATCCTCTCAAGAAAAATGAAATACTTGATATCTTTTATAATGGACTAACTGATGCTTCCAGAGACCACCTGGATAGTTGTGCTGGTTGTGTTTTCAGGGAAAGAACTGTTGATAAAGCTGAATTGCTATTGAATAATATGTTGAGTAATGAAAATGATTCGACACTTCCTAAACCAACTCCTAGGCCAACTCCGAAGAAAACGGGTATTCTATTTCTTAGTCCTGAAGATATGCAAGGGGCAAAGAAATCTATGAAGCAAAAGGGTATTAAAGCTGAAGATGTTAAGAATTTACCACCTGTTGAAGAAATACATGGTCTTGATAACCCAACACAGGTAGTAAAGGTAAATTCTCTCTATAGATTTGATGAAGGTTATATTCCTCGTAATAAGTCTGCTAGCCAATGCTTGGATGAGTTTGATAATTTTATCGTTAAGCAAGAAAACTTCAATGCTTATGTTAGTAGACAATTGAAACGTAATGCGTATATGATTGAACACTTGAGTTATTATATGTCTAGAGTTAAAGGTGAACTTAAACTTATTAGTAAACATGCTTCTATGGTTACCACTCAAGTAGAACAAGTGCTTAAAGCTCAAAATGATTTTCTCAATGAATTAGATAATAAGAAAAATGAAAATGTTGTTAGAGTTGCGAATAAAGGGGGTAAAATGACTCAAGAACCTTTGTATCCTAAGGGCTACCCTAAGAGAATTGAGCAAGATTCTCAGAGAATTAATGTTGATGCACCTAGTTCTTCTAAGAAGAAGAAAAGGAAAAATGAGAGGACTTTTCATGCTTCTAGTGAACCTGTTGTTGACACACCTGAGAATCCTAATGATATTTCTATTTCTGATGCTAAAACACAATCAGGTAATGAACATGAACATAGTGATAATATTAATGATGATGTTCATGATGATGCTCAACCTAGCAATAACAATGATGTAGAAATTGAACCTGTTGTTGATCTTGATAACCCACAATCAAAGAATCAACGTTATGATAAGAGAGACTACATTGCTAGGAAGCACGGTAAAGAAAGAGAACCATGGGTTCAGAAACCCATGCCTTTTCCTCCTAAACCATCCAAGAAAAAGGATGATGAGGATTTTGAGCGCTTTGCTGAAATGATTAGACCTATCTTTTTGCGTATGTGTTTGACTGATATGCTTAAAATGAATCCTCATGCTAAGTACATGGAAGATATTGTCACAAATAAAAGAAAGATACCGGAAGCTGTAATTTCCACCATGCTTGCTAATTATACTTTTAAGGGTGGAATACCAAAGAAACTTGGATATCCAGGAGTACCAACTATACCATGCTCCATTAAAAGAAACTATGTTAAAACTACTTTATGTGATCTTGGAGCCGGTGTTAGCGTTATGCCTCTCTCTTTATATCGTAGACTTGATTTGAATAAGTTGACACCTACTGAAATATCTTTGCAAATGGCTGATAAATCAACTGCTATACCTGTCGGTATTTGTGAGGATGTGCCTGTTGTGGTTGCAAACGTTACTATTTTAACGGACTTTGTTATTCTTGATATTCCTGAGGATGATAGTATGTGGATTATCCTTGGTAGACCCTTTTTGAATACTGCAGGGGCTGTTATTGATTGCAACAAAGGCAATGTCACTTTTCATGTTAATGGTAATGAGCATACGGTACACTTTCCGAGGAAACAACCTCAAGTCCACAGTATTAATTCTATTGGAAAAACTTCAACGATTACTATTGGAGGTTTTGAATTTCCTCTTCCTACTATCAAGAAGAAATATGATATTCTTATTGTTGGGGATGAGCATATCCCCGTTGAGGTAACCTAGTGTTATTCAAAAATTCTCTGGTTTCATGTTATTGGAAAAGAGTTTGTTAAAAAGACTTGATCAACGTTGTTAGTGGGTTCCTTTTGATGAGCATGAGATGGATGAAGTTAGAAAGCACAACTCTATGTACCCTCCTTTTACTTTCTGTTATTTAGATTAAATAAAGGAAAAATAGTATTTTCTGTCTATTTTCTGAATTATCCTTGCAATAAAAAAATACCCCAAAAATAAAAGTTCTCCAAATGTCCTGAAAATTTTGGATGATTTTTTGTAGAATATTTAAGAATTATCGGCACTGAGAATACACCAGGAGGCACACCACCTGGCCACAAGGGTTCAGGGCGTGCCCACCCCCTGGGGCGCACCCCCTGCCTCGTGGACCCCATGTGGCCCCCTCCACTTATTCTAGCACACACACTTCATCTTCCTCCAGAAAAAAATCCTCCCACGGCTCAAACCCGAGTCCTAGCTCATATTGCTGCCATTTTTTATCTCCTTGCTCAAAGCTCCATTCACAAAACTGCTTTGGGGAATTGTTCTTCGGTATGTGACTCCTCTAATGGTCCAATTAGTTTTTGTTCTAGTGCCTTATTTATTGCAAATTTTTGCTGCTTAGGTGACCCTGTTCTTCAGCTTGCATGTTAAATTTATGTGGTCAAAAGTAGTTTTAATGCATGATATGGCCTCTAGGCACTTGTAGGAGTAGTTTCTATCAATCTTGTTGAGTTTGATTCATTTTTATTTTGAGTCACTAAATATTTCAGAAATTTTTCAGAGGAAGAAATATATTTAGGAAAATGTATCAAGGTGGTTCCTCAAAAAAGCAAGGCCCAAGGCTCACGATACGTGATCCGAATAATGAACTACCAAGGGAAGCTCAAGTGCGGCCTTGTGAATGGCCATCGAAGGAGTCCATGGTCCAGGCAGGCATCAAGGATGTGCGTAACGCTGATCTTGAGGGCTTCGTGTCAGATAAGTGCCAGCAATATCACTATCTAACTGATTCCTTTGTGAGAAGGTGGTTTAAATTTACATCCTCGTGCAATTCTCACACTGTTTTATTTGATCTTTATGATAAATCATATACCATGGACCTAGAAGATTTTAATACTGCTTGTAAACTCCCGCACTGGGGCAATGTTAGTGAACCTCGCAAATCTGAATATAAAGACTTTCTTGCTAGTATTACTGTGGGGGAATCTAGGGAAATCACACAAGCTACCATAGGAAGCATTCATTTCCCTTCCATACATTATTTTGCTCTCTTCATTGGTAGATGCATTAACAGTAAAGATGAGGCTTGTCACATGTGCGTTCTAGATCTTAGTGTCCTCGAGAGTGCTTTATTAGCTGATAACCAATATAATTTGGGGGCTATTGTCGCACGACGGTTGCATCACAACAGTAAGTGGAGATTTGTTTGGTGCAATTTATGCAACTCGTGTAGCTAACTATCTTGATATACCCGTACATGGAAATGATATAGAATTACCTCCTGCTTACCTAGATTATAATGCATGGTTCGCCATCAGTTTGTTGAGAGGAACGATCAGTTCCTCCAGTACCGACTAATCTTTGATAGATGGCGCACCTTCCATGTTGCTCTCCCTGCTCCTACTTTCTTTGATTTTCAGGCAAAAAGGAGATATGTTATAACCAGGGAGGAGGCGAACGATTATGAGAGGAGGACGGAGGCAGATCGCCTCCAAGCTGCAGCTCGTCATGCAGTAACTGTTGCATCTCAGTACGACCCCAGCTATAACTTTGGATATCCACCAGGCCAGCCATGGCCCTAGACCAACTTAGGCCAAAAGCCTAAGCTTGGGGGAGTATGTATTTCTCACCGGCATTATATTCATGTTTGCACACTCATGCCAGTTGTCGGTGCTCATACTTTTTCATTATACTATCCATGCTAGTTTATTTTCTTTTTAAGCCTTCTTCTTGTGTGTTTGAAAAACCATAAGAAAACCCAAAAAAATTAGTTGTAGCTTTTAGCTAGTTTAGTTTCCATGCTTGTAGTAGTAATTAAAAAGAAAACCCAGAAAGATTTCTCATTCTTCTTTTTTCTTGTCGGGAGCTTTCCCGTGTAAATAGTTTTGTTTCTTTTCTTTGGGGGTCGAGAGGAGAAGACCATGATGAAAATATTGAAGTGACTCTTATATGCATTATTGTTGATTTAACAAAGAGCCCATATTACCTTGACTTCTCTCTTGTATTGAATGCTTGCACATTCCATCTTAGTCCAATGCACATGCACTATTATTATTATCCACACCGTTCGGTCGTGCAAGTGAAAGGCAATAATGACGATATATGAAAAACTGATTGAGATGAGAGAAGCTAGTATGAACTCAGCCTATCTTGTTTTTGTAAATATGATTAGTTCTTCGTTCCTGATTTAGCCTATTATGAATGAAACATGTTTGCAATGAAAATTAGAGATTATAGTTGCTCATGCCATGCTTAACTAGCTAGGAGTTTATAATGGTTAACCTTGCGTGCCAACATGCTATTAAAATGGTTGTGATGTGGTATGATAGGGTGGTATCCTCCTTTGAACGATTCAAGTGGCTTGACTTGGCACATGTTCACGCATGAAGTCGAAACAAAATCAACATAGCCTCCACGATATTTATGTTCATGGTGAATTATATCCTACTCATGCTTGCACTCAGTGTTGATTAATTTTAATGCATGTTCATGACTGTCGTCGCTCTCTAGCTGGTCGCTTCCCAGTCTCTTTCTAGCCTTCACTTGTACTAAGCGGGAATAGTGCTTGTGCATCCACTTCCATAAACCCCAAAAGTTATTCCCGATGAGTCCACCATACCTTCCTATATGCGGTATCTACCTGCCGTTCCAAGTAAATTTGTATGTGCCAAACTCTAAACCTTCAAATGAAATTCTGTTTTGTATGCTCGAATAGCTCATATATCAACTAGGGCTATCTATATCTTCCATGCTAGGTGGGTTATTCTCACGAGGAGTGGACTCCGCTCCTCCTTCACGAGAAAATGGCTGGTAACCGGGATGCCCAGTCCCATGCTTAAATTAAAATAATTGCAAACAAAACTCCCCCAGGGTTGTTGTTAGTTGGAGGCACCCTTTGTTTCGAACAAGCCATGGATTGATGTTTTGTTGGTGGTGGAGGAGTATAAACTTTACCATTCTATTTGGGAACCGCCTATAATGTGTGCAGCATGGAAGATATCAAGATCTCTCGGTTGTTATGTTGACAATGAAAGTATGCCACTCAAAATATTATTCATCTCTATTTCAAAAATCGAGCTCTGGCATCTCTACAAATCCCTGCTTCCCTCTAAGAAGGGCCTATCTATTTCCTTTTATGTTGAGTCATCATCCTCTTATTAAAAAGCACTAGTTGGAGAGCACTGTTGTCATTTGCATGCATTACTGTTAGTTTACATTGAGTATGACTGTGACTGGATCTCTTTTACTATGAATTACAATGTTTAGTCGGTCCTTGATCTTCAGAGGTGCTCTGTATTTATGGTTTGTGGTCTCAGAAAGGGCTAGCGAGATACCATCTTGTTATATCATATTATGATTGTTTTGAGAAAGTGTTGTCATCCAAGATTTACTATTATTGCTCGCTAGTTGATTATGCCATTGATATGAGTAAACATGAGCCCTAAATGTTATTGTGAATATGGTTAGTTCATAATATTTGCTGAAAACTTGAATACTGGCTTTACATATTTACAACAACAAGATCAAACAGAGTTTGTAAAAGTTTTTCTTTATCACTTTCAGTTTGTCAACTGAATTGCTTGAGGACAAGCAAAGGTTTAAGCTTGGGGGAGTTGATACGTCTCCATCATATCTACTTTTCCGAACAGTTTTGACCTTGTTTTGGACTCTAACTTGCATGATTCGAATGGAACTAACCCGGACTGACACTGTTTTTAGCAGAATTGCCACAGTGTTATTTTTGTGCAGAAATAAAAGTTCTCGGGATGACCTGAAACTTCACGGAGAATATTTATGGAATTTATAAAAAATACTGGCAAAAGAATCAACACCAGGGGACCCACACCGAGTCCACGAGGGTGGGGGGCGCGCCCACCCCATTAGGGGGCGCCCCCTGTCTCGTGGGCCCCCTGAGGCACCACCGATCTCAACTCCAACTCTATATATTCACGTTCGGGGAGAAAAAAATCAGGAAGAAGGATTCATCATGTTTTACGATACGGAGCCGCCGCCAAGCCCTAATCACTCTCGGGGGGCTGATCTGGAGTCCGTTCGGGGCTCCGGAGAGGGGAATCTGTCGCCATCGTCATCATCAACCTTCCTCCATCACCAATTTCATGATGCTCACCGCCGTGCATGAGTAATTCCATCATAGGCTTGATGGACGGTGATGGGTTGGATGAGATTTATCATGTAATCGAGTTAGTCTTGATAGGGTTTGATCCCTAGTATCCATTATGTTCTGAGATTGATGTTGCTATGACTTTGCTATGTTTAATGCTTGTCACTAGGGCCCGAGTGCCATGATTTCAGATCTGAACCTATTATGTTTTCATGAATATATGTGAGTTCTTGATCCTATTTTGCAAGTCAATAGTCACCTACTATGTGTTATGATCCGGTAACCCCGAAGTGACAATAATCGGGACCACTCCAGGTGATGACTATAGTTTGAGGAGTTCATGTATTCACTAAGTGTTAATGCTTTGGTCCGGCTCTATTAAAAGGAGGCCTTAATATCCCTTAGTTTCCAATAGGACCCCGCTGCCACGGGAGGGTAGGACAAAAGATGTCATGCAAGTTCTTTTCCATAAGCACGTATAGTTATATTGGGAATACATGCCTACATTACATTGATGAACTTGAGCTAGTTCTATGTCACCCTATGTTATAACTGTTGCATGAGGAATCACATCCGACATAATTATCCATCACTGATCCATTGCCTACGAGCTTTTCACATATTGATCTTTGCGTAGTTACTTTTCCATTGCCACTGTCACAATCCCTACAAAACCAGTACTGTTACTTTTGCCACCATTACCATTACTTCCATATTACTTTGCTACTAAATACTTTGTTGCATATACTAAGTCTTTCAGGTGCGGTTGAATTGACAACTCAACTGTTAATACTTGAGAATATTCTTTGGCTCCCGTTGTGTCGAATCAATAAATTTGGGTTGAATACTCTACCCTCGAAAACTGTTGTGATCCCCTATACTTGTGGGTTATCAGGTACATGCAAAGGCATATATAAACCATGAGGATTGAGTCGTGACTTAGCTTTTTGACATGTAGTGCAGCGAGCAACAAAACGCTCAACATCCCATCTCATCTTTGGCCGAAAGAAATGTGTAGCAAGTATATCCTCCGTCTTCTTCACACAAAAGTGTACCATTAATCCTCCACCATGCACCTCCTACAACGAAAAAAGACGACCGGAGCTAGATGGAATGCATAGCTTGTTAGCACGAAACACAAATCCATCATTAACGACGAACTTGTTCCATGTTCTCCCTTCTTTACAATTCTGCAATACATCTTTAAATTCAGCATCATGCACATATTGATCTTTGATGGTCTCCAAACCAAATATTTTAAAGTAAAGTTGTGAAAGTATAGTATAACGACGAGACAATGCATCAACAATAATATTTTCTTTACCCTTCTTGTTTTTAATGACATAAGGGAAAGTCTCAATGAGTTCAACCCATTTAGCATGTCTACGGTTCAGTTTTGCTTGACTCTTAATGTGTTTCAGATATTAATATATAACAAATTCTTTGGGCCATAAATAATGTTGTCATGTTTCGAAGGACCGAACAAGAGCATATAATTCTTTATCATAAGTAGAATAGTTCACACTAGGCCCGCTCAATTTTTCAGAAAAGTATGCAACAGGTTTGCCATCTTGTAATAACACACCTCCTAATCCAATTCCACTAGCATCACATTCAATCTCAAAAGTCTTATTAAAAATCAGGAAGTTGCAGTAAAGGCTTCTTCCTGTGCGGTACCCCAAACAAAAGGCACATCCTTCTCTGTAAGTTCATTGAGAGGTGCAGCAATGGTGCTAAAATCTCTCACAAAACGCCTATAGAAACCAGCGAGTATAAGAAAACTCCTCACTTGTGTGACCGTTTTGTGCAGCGGCCAACTCTCAATAGCTTTAATCTTGGCTTTATCAACTTCAATTCCCTGTGGAGTAACAACATAGCCAAGAAAATATACTCGGTCGGTGCAAAAGGTGCACTTCCCAAGGTTACCAAACAAACGTGCATCATGTAGAGCAATAAAAAGTTTAAAACAGCACATAAATGTTCCAAATGTTCTTCCAAAGATTTGTTATAAATCAGTATATCATCAAAATAGACTACCACAAATCATCCAATAAAAGCACGTAAAACTTCGTTCATTAATCTCATGGAAGTACTAGGTGCATTAGTTAACCCAAAAGGCATGACTAACCACTCATGTAAACCAAACTTAGTTTTAAATGTCATTTTCCTTTCATCTCCCAATTTCATACGAAATTGATGGTATCCACTACGCAAATCAACTTTAGAGAATATTGCAGAGCCACTCAATTCATCAAGCATATAATCTAGCCTAGGAATAAGATGACGATAACGAATAGTAATATTATTAATGCCTCTACAATCAACACACATACGTGGCGTACCATCCTTTTTTGGCACTAGTATAATAGGAACAACACAAGGACTAAGAGATTCATGTATATAACTTTTGTTGAGAAGCTCCTGTACTTAACGCATAATCTCCTTCGTCTCCTCTGGATTGGTATGGTATGGCACACAGTTTGGCAGCAAAGCACCGGGAATTAAGTCAATCTGATGCTCAATCCCTCGAATAGGTGGTAATCCCGGTGGCACGTCTTGTGGAAAGATGTCAGCGAACTCCTGCAAAATGTTAGTGACAACAGGAGGCAAAGAGGAAGGCACGTCCTTGAATGAAAATAATGCCTCTTTGCACACAAAAGTATACCAAACAAATTTGCTGAAATCTAGCTCATCACTATCAGATTTGGTGGCAAGTAAACATGCACTTTTTAATTTAATTTCAGAAGCAACACTAGATGGTTTTCTTTTGCCACAATCTAATTTTCACTCTTATGTTTCTCCTCTTTTGCTTTGTTATCTCTATTAATATCATCTTTCAAAATGGAATCAGGAGACATAGGAAGCAAAGTAATATGTTTATCCTTATGAACAAGAGTATACTGGTTGTTTCGACCATGGTGTACAAAACTTTTATCAAATTGCCATGGTCTACCAAGTAATAAGGAACATGCTTGCATGGGTACCACATTACAATCAACATCTATGTAGAGATACTAAAATGCACACGAACAATACGTGTTACCTTAACCTTGTCTGTTGTTGAACCATTGGATGTAGTAAGGATGTGGATGTGGTCTTGTGGTGAGAGATAGCTTCGCCACAATCTCCATGCTAGCCAAATTGTTGCAGCTCCCTCCATCTATGATGACGCAAACAGAACGTTCCTTAACAACTCCCTTTGTATGGAACAAATTATGCCTCCGATTTTGCTGAGCTTGTGTGACCTACACACTCAAAACACGTTGAGCAACTAAACTTTCATACCTTGTCAGCATCTTTAGCAGCCATGTATTGCGTCTCATGATCAGAATCATCTCCACTATGTTCTTCACTTGTAATAAGAGCCAAAGTCTCCTCATCATAGTCACTAGCAGACTCATATCCACCATCCTCAGTAGCAATCATCACACGCTTAGATGGGCATTATCTCGCATAATGACCTCCACCCTTGCAACGACGACAAATAATATCATGTGTTTGCCCTGCTGATGCCATGGATGAAGAAGAGCTCTCTGCAGGCCCAGAAGGTGTGCTCTTGGTAGGTAGTAGTGGTTGTGCTTGCTTTCTTGTATCACGGCTAGAGGTGGCAACTGACGGAGGTGTTGGTGCAGCAGGATGTGTGGAAGTAGAGGATGCACGCGGTGTCCATGCTGAAGGTCGACCTGCAGAAAAGTTAGTCTGCGCCAATGCATGTCGATCCTGCACTTCACGTTCAGCTTTGCAAGCAAGATAGAATAAACGAGTGATATTATTATACTCCTTATACTCTAAAATGGTCTGAATCTCTCAATTTAATCCACCCATAAAACGTGCAAGCATAACTTCATTATCCTCAACAATACCACATCTAATCATGCCAGTTTGCAACTTCTAATAATATTCCTCTGCAGAATTTTTTCCTTGTCCTTAACGCTGCAATTTCTGAAGTAATTCACGTTGATAATATGGTGGAACCCAAGGAGTATGCATAGCATTTTTCAAAGCAGCCCAAGTAGCTGGAATAGGATATAATCTACAATGTTCAGACAACCAAACACCTGCAAAACTAGTGAAAGCACAAACAGCAGTAGCAACATGTCTTTCCTCGGGATATTGTAAACATGTAAAACATTGTTCAGTTTCTAACTCCCAAGTAAGATATATATCAGGAACATATCTACCCTCGAATGGTGGAATATTCAATTTTAGTTTAGGAAGATGGTCATGATCTTGTACCTGAGGTGGTGGTGCAGGCCTACCATTGCGATTATTTGCATGTGGATGACCTGGTGGTGGTGCTGGTGGTTGCATGTAGTTCTGATTTTGATCAACCTCATCCTCATAATCGCCCACGTAATCGTCCTCCTCTGTAGTAGCAGGAGCCACAGAAGCATCAATAGCAGTAGCAGCGGCACCTGAAGTTTGGCTAGGCTCAAGAGGAACACGGCTAGCTCGGCGTAGGGCTGTTTCGTGATGTGGAGGTGGTTGTTGTTGTTGCAATGGTACAGCAGGGGTAGTAGGTGGAGGTAGATGCACAAGAATTTCAGCGAACTTGGCATCAAACTTGTTGTCAATTGTCTTCTCAATGTCATCAATCCTCGCTAATGCCTTGCCAAAACTATCCATCGCATCTTCTACCTGTTGACCCAACATTTCCTGGAATTTATCATGGAGCTCCTTGTTCGTCATGTTCTCACAGTCCAGCTCGTCCGCTTGTGATCCTAGCATGGTTAGCAGCAAGAGAAAAACACAAGAATATGATCCTACAGACTACTAGGAAGTGGCGGTTGTGTTGTGGAAAGTCACTAATCCGTTAAGCGAATCTCAAATACTTACCAATTCTTACCAAGCAGCAGGTGATGATCGGCAACCATCGTAGTCAAAATGCTCAAAGCTTGGGTAGAGCAATTACCAGGGAGAGTCAAACACACGACATAGATGTATGTGGAGCGGGGAAGGCTTATAATATGGTAGCAAAGAGGGTCAGTAATAATCAATTCAGAGATGCAAAGTTGAATGAATGCTCAATGACGGTATTGTGTTCGTCCTAGGCTAGACTGTACTAGAGACGTGAGCCTAGAACACTAACAAAACCATGGCGCGACACGTAAACAAGGGAAAAGCACACTTTGGAAAAAAAATTGCTCTTTTTTGCGCTCCTTTTTTGTCGAAAGTCACTATAATGGTGAGTGTCTCAAAACTCTTCCCAAGTCAAAAATAACAGGATAGGCACGAAATGTTTTTTGACTATCTTTTTTCGGAAATCAAGGCAGCGACGATGAAAAAGTGCGACAAAAAATCACTATGATAGCAAGTGTCTCAAAACGCTCCCTGGAACCTAAGAACGGGATAGGGAAAAATATTTTCAACTGCCGAAATTTTGGCCTAAAAACTGCCCAAGGTCTCCAGACTTTTTTTCGAAACCTACTCAGGCAAGGAAACACGGATCGGAAAATAGATGGATCTCGAAAACAAACCTAATATGAAAAGAACTCAGATTTGTGGTGGATATATGGTGGTAGTATATGGCAGCGGTGGTGGTATATGGATATGGATCGGTGGTAGTATATGGATACAGATTGGTGGTGGTATATGGATACGGATCGGTCGTGGTATATGGATACCGATCGGTGGTGGTATATGGATTTAGAGCGGTGGTGGTAGATGGCAGGGACGATCATGATGTTGCGGTGGCGGCGTGACAACTTATGACTAGAACTCGAAACTATAAAAGACTAGACGCTAAGACTAGCAACTTGACACAACGATGCAACCACAAATTCAACAAAGCAAAATACTGAAAAGCCTAGGCAAAGGTTCAGACTGGTTCGGATATGAGGAACTAACCCTAAATTTTTTGTGGCTTTTTCGTGGACTGTAGGTATGAAGAACAGACTCGATCTAAACTACGAAAAACTGTAAAATCTCACCAAGCAACCTGGAAATCTAATACCACTTGATAGAGGCAAAGGTGTCCCGTCTTTCGATGAGATGGTGGCTATCATTTATGGTGGAGTAGACTTTGACGATCCGACTACGAACATGCGAGGACGTCGCGCCTTAGCAATCGCTGAACCAACTCCGAGAGGTTATTGACCACGCCGGAGCACAATCAACCTGACCACTGCTACTTCTTAGCTTGTGTTGGTTTTTCCTTTGAAGAGGAAAGGGTGATGAAGCAAATTAGAGTAAGTATTTCCCTCAGTTTTGAGAACCAAGGTATCAATCCAGTAGGAGACAATGCTCAAGTCACCGAATACTTGCACGAACAAACACCAACTTGCACCCAACGCGATAAAGGGGTTGTCAATCCCTTCACGGTTATTTGCAAAGTGAGATATTATAGAGTTGGATAAATGGTAAAGTAATATTTTTGGTATTTTTGGTTTATGGAACGGAAAGTAAAATATTGCGAAGAAAGTAAAACAGAAACTAAAATTGTAGATCAGAAACTTATATGATGGAAAATACAAGATTATATGATGGAAAATAGACCCGGGGGTCATAGGTTTCACTAGAGGCTTCTCTCAAGATAGAAAATATTACGGTGGGTGAACAAATTACTGCCGAGCAATTGATAGAAAAGCGCAAAGTTATGACGATATCTAAGGCAATGATCATGAATATAGGCATCACATCCATATCAAGTAGACCAACTCCTGCCTGCATCTACTACTATTACTCCACACATCTGAAGAAAATATGCCCTAGAGGCAATAATAAAGTTGTTGTTTTATATTTCCTTATGTCATGATAAATGTTTATTATTCATGCTAGAATTGTATTAACCGAAAAGTTGATACATGTGTGGATACATAGACAAAACACCGTGTCCCTAGTAAGCCTCTACTAGACTAGCTCATTAATCAAAGATGGTTAAGTTTCCTAACCATAGACATGTGTTGTCATTTGATGAACGGGATCACATCATTAGGAGAATGATGTGATCGACAAGACCCACCCGTTAGCTTCACATATTGATCGTTCAGTTTTATTGCTATTGCTTTCTTCATGTCAAATACATATTCCTACGACTATGAGATTATGAAACTCTCGGATACTGGAGGAACACCTTGTGTGCTATAAAATGTCACAACATAATTGGGTGATTATAAAGATGCTCTACAGGTATCTCCGAAGGTGTTTGTTGGGTTGGCATAGATCGAGATTAGGAATTGTCACTCCAAGTATCGGAGAGGTATCTCTGGGCCCTCTTGGTAATACACATCATAATAAGCCTTGCAAGCAATGTGACTAATGAGTTAGTTGTGGGATGATGCATTACGGAACAAGTAAAGAGACTTGTTGGTAGCGAGATTGAACTAGGTATGTAGTCATCGATGATCGAATCGCGGGCAAGTAACATACCGATGACAAAGGGAATAATGTATGTTGTCATTATGGTACGACCGATAAAGATCTTCATAGAATATGTAGGAACCAATATGAGCATCCAGGTTCCGATGTTGTTTATTGACCGGAGAGGTGTCTCGGTCATGTCTACATAGTTCTCGAACCCGTAGGGTCCGCACGCTTAACGCTCGATGACGATTTTGTATTATATGAGTTATGTGATTTGGTGACCGAATGTTGTTCGGAGTCCTAGATGAGATCACAAACATGACGAGGAGTCCCAAGATGGTCGAGAGGTAAATATTGATATATAGGATGATGGTATTTGGACACCGGAAGTGTTCCGGTGGTACTGGGTACATATCGGGTCACTAGAAGGGGTTCCGGGCATCCCCCCCGGCAACTACATGGGCCTAATGGGCCAAGAGGGGGACAGACCAGCCCCTAAGGTACTGGTGCGCCCCATGTAGGCTGAAATAGGAGGGGGAGAGGAGAAGAGAGAAAGGAATGGGAGGGATTCGGCCTCCCCCTTCCTTCTCCCCACCCTCCTCCTTCCTTCCCCCTCCGGAAGTTATGGTAAGGGGGGCCGAATTGTAGTAGGGCCCCAAGTAGGATTCCTCCTACTTGGGCGCCCCCTTGGCTGCTCCCTCTCCCTCCCACCTATATATATGAGGGGGGAGGCACCTAGAACACACAACAACATATATTAGGCATGTGCGGCGCCTCCTGATACGTCTCCGTCGTATCTACTTTTCCAAACACTTTTGTCCTTGTTTTGGACTCTAACTTGCATGATTTGAATGGAACTAACCCAGACTAACGCTGTTTTCAGCAGAATTGCCATGGTATTATTTATGTGCAGAAACAAAAGTTCTCGGAATGACCTGAAACTTCACGGAACATCTATTCGGAAATAATAAAAAATCCTTGAAAAGGATGAAGACCAGGGGGCCCACCACCTGTCCACGAGGGTGGGGGGTGCGCCTACTCCCCTAGGGCGCGCCCCCCTAACTCGTGGCCCCCCTGTAGGTCCTCCGACCTCAACTCCAACCCTATATATTTGGTTTCGCGGAGAAAAAAATCAGGGAGAAGGATTCATCGCGTTTTATGATACGGAGCCGCCACCAAGCCCTAAAACCTCTCGGGAGGGCTGATCTGGAGTCCGTTCGAGGCTCCGGTAAGGGGAATCCGTCGCCATCGTCATCATCAACCATCCTCCATCACCAATTTCATGATGCTCACCGCCGTGCGTGAGTAATTCCATCGTAGCCTTGCTGGACGGTGATGGGTTGGATGAGATCTATCATGTAATCGAGTTAGTTTTGCTAGGGTTTGATCCCTAGTATCCACTATGTTCTGAGATTGATGTTGCTATGACTTTGCTATGCTTAATGCTTGTCACTAGGGCCCGAGTGCCATGATTTCAGATCTGAACCTATTATGTTTTCATCAATATACGAGAGTTCTTAATCCTATCTTGCAAGTCTATAGTCACCTATTATGTGTTATGATCCGTTAACCCCGAAGTGACAATAATCGGGATACTTACCGGTGATGACCATAGTTTGAGGAGTTCGTGTATTCACTATGTGCTAATGCTTTGTTCCGGTACTCTATTAAAAGGAGGCCTTAATATCCCTTAGTTTTCGTTAGGACCCCGCTGCCACGGGGGGTAGGACAAAAGATGTCATGCAAGTTCTTTTCCATAAGCACGTATGACTATATTTGGAATACATGCCTACATTACATTGATGAATTGGAGCTAGTTCTGTGTCACCCTAGGTTATGGCTGTTACATGTTGAACCGCATCCGGCATAATTCTCCATCACCGATCCAGCCTATGAGCTTTCCATATATTATTCTTCACTTATTTACTTTTCCGTTGCTATTGCTATCATCACTACAAAATACCAAAAACATTACTTTTGCTATCATTACCTTTTGCTATCGCTACCACCACTATCATATTACTTTGCTACTAAATACTTTGTTGCAGATATTAAGTTTCCAGGTGTGGTTGAATCGACAACTCAGCTGCTTATACTTGAGAATATTCTTTGGCTCCCCTTGTGTCGAATCAATAAATTTGGGTTGAATACTCTACCCTCGAAAACTGTTGTGATCCCCTATACTTGTGGGTTATCAAGACTATTTTCTGGCGCCATTGCCGGGGAGCATATCTCTCTTCTTTGAGTCACTTGGGATTTATATCTGCTTATCATTATGAAGAACTTGAGAGATCCAAAAACCAAGATTTATCCCTCAACTACAAGGGGAGGTAAGGAACTGCCATCTAGCTCTGCACTTGATTCACCTTCTGTTATTCGTTCTGATATGTCGCATGTTATTGATGATGCCACTTCTGCTATGCATGATACTTATGATGAAACTACTTCTATGCTTGATACTACTGTGCCACTTGGTGAATTTCTTGATGAACAACTTGCTAGGGTTAGAGAGAATGAAAATATTGAATCTGATAATATTGATGAAAGTGATGATGAAGACTCACCTGTTATTCCTGAGGGTTATGTTTTTGAAAAAGAAGATGCTTTAGCTATTTTAGCTTGCAAAGATAGATACGAACTCAAGAGGTTATTAGCTAAATGGAAGTAGCAATCTCTTAATGCTAGGATGAAACCTGACCCTGCTTTTGCTACTTCACCTATCTTTGTTACTGATAAGGATTATGAATTCTCTGCTGATCCTGATATAATTACTTTGGTTGAATCTGATCCTTTTCATGGCTATGAATCTGAAACTGTTGTGGCACATCTTACTAAATTAAATGATATAGCCACCCTGTTCACTAATGATGAGAGAAATCGCTACTTTATATCCTTAAAATATTTCTGTTCTCATTAAATGGTGATGCTAAGATATGGTTTAATTCTCTTGATCCTGGTTGTGTGTGTAGTCCCCAGGATATGATTTATTACTTCTCTGCTAAATATTTCCATGCACATAAGAAACAAGCTGCTTTAAGGGATATATATAATTTTGTGCAAATTGAAGAAGAGAGTCTCCCACAAGCTTGGGGGAGGATTCTCCAATTACTTAATGCTTTGCCTGATCATCCTCTTAAGAAAAATGAAATGCTTGATATCTTTTATAATGGACTAACCGATGCTTCCAGAGATTACCTCGATAGTTGTGCTGGTTCTGTTTTCAGGGAAAGAACACTGGATGAAGCTGGAATTCTATTGAATAATATGTTGACAAATGAAAATAATTGGACACTTCCTGAGCCTATTCCTAAACCAACTCCGAAGAAGAGGGGTGTTCTATTTGTCAGTCCTGAAGATATGCAAGAGGCAAAGAAATATATGAAAGAAAAAGGTATTAAAGCTGAAGATGTTAAGAGTTTACCTCCTATTGAAGAAATACATGGTCTTAATTTACTGCCTGTTGAAGAAACATATGATCTTAATCCATTACCTATTGAAGAAACACATGGTCTTGATAACCCGACATGGGTAGTAAAGGTAAATTCTCTCTATAGATATGATAAAGCTGAAATCCCATTTACTAAGTTTGCTAGCCCATGCTTAGATGAGTTTGATAAATTTATGGTTAAGCAAGAATATTTTAATGCTTATTTTGGTAGACAATTGAAATACAATTCAAATATGCTTGAACACTTGGGTGATTATATGGCTAATGTTAAAGGTGAACTTAAACTTATTAGTAAACATGATTCTATGGTTACCACTCAAGTAGAACAAGTACTTAAAGCTCAAAATGATTTGCTCAATGAATTGAATAGTAAGAATAATGATTATGTTGTTAGAGTGGCTACTAGAACTGGTAGAATGACTCAGGAACCTCTGTAACCTGAAGGCCATCCTAAGAGAATTGAGCAAGATTCTCAGAGAAATAATGTGGATGCACCTAGTCCTTATAATAGGAAGAAAAAGAAAAATGATAGGACTTTGCATGCTTCTAGTGAACCTATTACTGAAACACCTGAGAATCCAAATAATATTTCTATCTCTGATGCTGAAACACAATCTGGTAATGAACCTGAAACTAGTGATAATGTTCATGATGATGCTCAACCTAGTAATGATAATGATATAGAAATTGAACCTGCTGTTGATCTTGATAACCCACAATCAAAGAATCAATGTTATGATAAGAAAGACTTTGTTGCTAGGAAACATGGTAAATAAAGAGAACCATGGGTTCAGAAACCCATGCCTTTTCCTCCCAAACCATCCAAGAAAAAGGATGATGAGGATTTTGAGCGCTTTGCTGAAATGATTAGACCTATCTTTTGCGTATGCGATTAACTGATATGCTTAAAATGAATCCTTATGCTAAGTACATGAAAGATATTGTTACTAATAAAAGAAAGATACCGGAAGCTGAAATTTCCACCATGCTTGCTAATTATACTTTTAAGGGTGGAATACCAAAGAAACTTGGAGATCCAGGAGTACCCACTATACCATGCTCCATTAAAAGAAACTATGTTAAAACTGCTTTATGTGATCTTGGAGCCGGTGTTAGTGTTATGCCTCTCTCCTTATATCATAGACTTGATTTGAATAAGTTGACACCTACTGAAATATCTTTGCAAATGGTTGATGAATCAACTGCTATACCTGTCGGTATTTGTGAGGATGTGCCTGTTGTGGTTGCAAACGTTACTATTTTAACGGACTTTGTTATTCTTGATATTCCCGAGGACGATAGTATGTCTATTATTCTTGGAAGACCCTTTTTGAATACTGCAGGGGCTGTTATTGATTGCACTAAAGGCAATGTCACTTTTCATGTTAATGGTAATGAGCATACGGTACATTTTGCGAGGAAACAACCTCAAGTTCATAGTATCAACTCTATTGGAAAAATTCCATCGATTATATTTGGAGGTTTTGAATTTCCTCTTCCTACTGTCAAGAAGAAATATGATATTCTTATTATTGGGGATGTACATATCCCCGTTGAGGTAACATAGTGTTATTCGAAATTTCTCCGGTTCCATGTTATTCGGAATGAGTTCGTTAGCAAGACTTGATCAACCTTGTTAGTGGATTCCTTTTGATGATCATGAGATGGATGAAATTAGAAGGCACAACCTTTTGTACCCTCCTTTTACTTTCTGTTATTTATAATAAATAAAATAAAAGTAAGTATTTTTCTGTCTGTTATCTGATTATCCATGCAATATAAAAATACCCCTAAAACAAAAGTTCTCCAAATGTCCTGAAATTTAAATAAGATTTTTTTCTGGAATATTTGAGAATATTTGGCACTGAGAACACAGCAGGAGGAGCTGGCACCTGGCCACGAGGGTCAGGGGCGCGCCCTACCCCCTGGGCACGCCCCCTGCCTCGTGGACCCACGGTAGCCCTCCTCCACTTATCCTTTCACCGACACACTCCTTCTTCCTCCCACAAACACGAATATCCAGCTCAAACCCGAGTCCAAGCTCATTTTGCTGCCATTTTCGATCTCCTTGCTCAAAGCACCTCTCACAAAACTGCTTGGGGAGATTGTTCCTTGAAAATAATGAAGAGACTTTTGAGGGGCTCATCGAGCCGAAGCTCGAAGGAAAAGGCAAAGAAGCCCAAGTATAATATGCCTCGCACCGTGGAGGTTCAGCCGTGTGAATGGCCTTCCGATGAATTCTTGAGAGCAGTTGGGGTTTATGATGATTTTTATGAATTGGCTGAGAATGCAGGCCTCACCGCTTTCCTCCACGACCAATGCGACCAGTATCTCTTACTCACAAATATCTTTGTGCAAAATTTTCATTTCCATTCTAGGAGCTCACCACCTATGGTGGAGTTTTATTTATATGATGAGCATAAGGAGATGTCACTTTATGATTTTTGTCGGGTTTGTTTGGTCCCTTTCGAGGGCACGACAGAGGAACCACATCGCAGCGATGTGGATAGGTTTATTGATACCATCACTATAGGGGAAACGAGGAAGGTTTCCGATGCACGAATCACTAGCACATTTTCATGTTTTACGCTAATTTGCAATATTTGCTAGTCGTTGCTTAATTGGTCGTGGAAACTATGGAAACCTTAGTGTTCCTGATATTATTATTTTGTTCCACAGTTTATTCAGTGATAACACTGTTACTATGGTATTATTGCTAAACGGTTAAGTCTGAACCGTACAAAGGGTCCCATCTTTGGAGGCATCTATGCTTCACGCTTAGCTGCACATTTTAACATACCTATTAGGCATTATGAGAAGGAAGAAAAATTGCTGCCCACTGTTTATTTAGATTATAAGAGTATGGTGGCACATGACTTTATTGTTAATAATAGGGAAGGGGAGCTTAAATACAAATTGTTCTTTCATAAACATCATCCTGAGACTATTACCCTTCCTGCTCCTTCCTTGTTTGATTTATCTGCAGGCCAGTACCTTGTTCCGTTAGAGGCTATTCACGCCTATCGGAACCCTACATCAGCCACAGAGTCAGAGCCGGAACCACAAGTTGATCCTCCATGACAGTCCAATTACAGTGGGATCCGGAGATGATTGCCAACCAGTGGCAATCAGAGTCTTCTTCTTTGCAGTACGACCCCAACTATTACTATGGATATCCGCCAGGCCAACTGTGGCCATAGACCAACCTAGGCCAAAAGCCTAAGCTTGGGGGAGTACGTATTTCCCACCGACATTACATTCATGTTCACACACTCATTGCTAGATGTCGGTGCTCATACTTTTTCATTGTACCATCTGACGGTGTCCTGGACTAGGGGGTACTCACCACGTCGTCTCCCGATCTATTAGATTGGGCCGAGGACCCCCGTGGCTGTATACTCATGGGCTAGTTCGGATGGCTACCGCATACAAGGAAGATTCCACAAGACTTGGCGATCAAGACAAGGACTTCTCCCCACCGGCGTATTCGGCTAGGACTCTTGTTATCCTAGGCCTCCGGTGCATTATATAAACCGAGGCCAGGCTAGTCGATAGATATACAATATATACAACAATCATACCATAGGCTAGCTTCTAGGGTTTAGCCTCCTTGATCTCGTGGTAGATCTACTCTTGTACTACCCATATCATCAATATTAATCAAGCAGGACGTAGGGTTTTACCTCCATCAAGAGGGCCCGAACCTGGGTAAAACATCGTGTTCCCTGCCTCCTGTTACCATCCGGCCTAGACGCACAGTTCGGGACCCACTACCCGAGATCCGCCGGTTTTGACACCGACATTGGTGCTTTCATTGAGAGTTCCGCTGTGTGATCGACAAAAGGATCGATGGCTCGCCTGCAGATCAACTGCGACTTCGGCATCTTCGTCACCAGCTCGACTGGTCACCTCGGTTCGACCAAGAATTGCGCCCCGTGTTCGGATCACCATGTCCGGACGAGGGACTTCATCAAAGATCAACTCCGGTCTCTATCAAGATCACGGAGGAATCATCTATGGAGCTCGGGGGCTCAACGTCAACATTGCCCTCAAGCGACCGTGCTATTTTTCTGGACAGCGAACTCGTATCTGCCACCACCACCTCCTCGAGTATCGCTTTGACGATCGCTTTGGTGGAATTGTGCGGAATTGAGTCTACAACAAACCTGAAAAATTTCGTCGAGTTTCGATGGAGGAATCTCTGGCAATCCACGATATACCGGAGCCCTGTCAAATCTGGACAGGAATTTGGATGAGTTTAGGGCGTGGTGTCCAGCTTCTAGCTCGGACGTCCTTTGGAAGATCCAACCGTTGATCGGCTGCGGAATTCCTATATCTACCACCTCTCAAAATTTTGGCTCGATCCGACTGTCCAAACTTCGGGAACCTTCCAATTAGTGCATCACTTTTCGGATCTGTTTTCTGCGCGAAAACGAATCCGGCCCGAGTTCATCTTTTTTATGAACAGGATTTCGGACATCCCTTTTGAAGGAAGTTTTGTATGGGGTATTGTGTTTTGTTCCCGAACACATCCCACTAACTGTAAGATCTTTTGAACATGATCTTCAACATCATGCTGGTGTCAAACCAGTCCGGTAATATTACTCCACGGCTGCCGACCTGCGCTAGACACGGCGTCACTTTGTTGAGCCGAGCTCAACTTCTTCGGATCATCATCTCGGCAAGCCGAACAAGAGCCCAGCATCGCGAAGGATAAATCATCACCAATATCGCCGCCCCACGGATTACACGGAGCGGGCATACCGGCATCGCCGCACGGTCGCTTCATCAAGCCGGCATCGACCACGTCACGACCTGCATCGACAGGGCCGCACTATTGCTTCTTCAAGCTGGTGTCCATCACACCGACCTAGTTCGACTCATCGGCTGACATCGAGGCTTTGACATCTCGGCTGGACCGGGGGCTTCGCCATCTCTTCATCAACCTACTCCGGACACTTCGGCGTCACTAGCCGACCAGCTCCGTCACGTTAGCTGGGCCGAGGGCTTTGCCTCGGTGAGTCAACCTTTACCAGCATTGCCATGCCGTCGTTTTATCGCCCATCAGGCAATAGGTGTGCGGAGCGGGTCCCAATTTTAGGAATCACCTTCCTTCGGATTGCTACAACAAATAAACCAGGTGCTATTAATCCCAGTATTTTTTGCTTGTTTGGGTTCATTTTTCCCAAGGAATTATTACTCTGGTTTGTCCGTCATATGTACACAGGTCTATCAAATGGTGGCTGCATTAATGACAGTCGCATGGTGGTTCGGTCAGTTTCCGTACATAGTCCGGCGAACGCCACACTCGGAGCTCGGACCGACCTGCGAATTCAGGCTTTGCCACGCCTTTACCGCATCACGCCTACGCCCTGCATCGACTTGACTTCGGCGCCAGGCCATATTTCTTTTATTACTCACTTTGCATAAATTATTTATTATGCAACGATTTTTTTTAATTATCATTATTACTATTATCTCCGGTTTGCACTATTTTTTGTGAACAGGAAAATGATCCGGGGACTTCGACGTCACTCTGCCGGTCTGCATTGATCGTGCTACGTCACCACTTCGTCGTGTCAAGCTCTCCGTTCCGCCACCTCGGGACCGGCTTGAGGGATGGAACCTTGCCCCGCATCAAGCTCGGACCGCGTCATCAATACCGAACACATTAACCAGCTAAGTCGCTTTCATGCTCAAAGCTTTAATTTCTAACTTGCGTTCGGTTCGACCAAGCATTATACTTTTTTGGAAAAAAGTTGCTTCTAAAAAATTTCCTTGTCCAAACTTTGTTTGTGACGCATAAATTCAAATACCCCGTTTACTTGGGGGCTTCCTTTATGAAGCTTTTCCTGTTGCATATGATTATACTTGTACGGCTTCGTTCCTTGTTCGTGTATTACGCCACAATATGCACCACATTGACTTAAGTGATTTGCAAGCTGCGTTGCCTCGCTCCTGTGTTTACCCCTACATTCCCGATTGTTCGGCTAGGGAGTAAAGGGAGCACCTCTGCGATTGTCACGATCGGGTCACCCGAGCCGGACCTCAGACTGGGTGAAGCCGAAAGCTAGTGCTCTTATAGTTATTCAATGATGGTCGGCACACAACGGAACTCATGAGTACAAAAAATCTATTGCACAAGTCTCATAATAACAATGAGCACCGAAGAAAGGTATCGGTGGGGGTACTATTTTCTTCGAAGATGCTTCTTACTCCTCACAGTAATATAGCATAAGTTCCCTGAGCGCGCTTTGTCTGTTACAGCCTTATGGCCTGATTGCCTGGTTATTGGAAACACCGTCGATATTCTCGACCGTTGGAGTACATAACACTTTTCGGTCCTTAACCGAAGAGGGAGAAGCCGACGGTCGGTTAAGACGCGTTTAAAGTTCGGTTGAACATAGATATGATATAAGTACTTCGGTACATGCAATCATTCTTCTACCCAATTCACTTGGGGGCTCTTAAGTTTATTTGAGCCGTTTTATAATAAGTGTTCTTCTTCTCAGTCGTTGCAAAGTTCTATTATTATTATTTATCACTCCTTTTTTCAACGCGAGTGTGCGGTCACTAGCCGGGGAGCCTAATTTCTCTCTCAAAGCCGCTAGAGTTTAGTTTGCTAAACTGGCCTAATGAGAAGTACTCCGCCCTCGGGATAGGTGGTTGAAGCCGTAGGCTGACCCGCTCGAAGTCTTGAGATAGGATGTGTCATGTTAAAGGACGACATAAGCACTTCTTTTTTCTAAGACCAATTTTCGGATTGGCACCGAACACTTGATCTTGTTCGGACGTCATGTTTTTACTGATGTTTCTTGATTTTCCAAGCTTTTTGGCACTTCTAAACTATTTGTGCTTTTCCAGCATTAGTCTCGCAGTGCAACGCCGGACACCTTTAGGGATTCGGCAAAAACATTCTCAGATATTGCTATATATGCATCGGTTTCGAATTGTGTCTTTGGTCAATAGTTGGGTTGCCCGGCTCCTGCACTTGCTTCTTACGTTCCGTTTTGTTCGGCTAGGCGTGCAAAGGGAGAACCACTGCGATTGTGCTTCCAGCTCACATGGTTAAGCACCTTAGTGGAGAAAGCCAAAAACTGACTGTCACAATAAGCGTAAACTGGTCAGCGATCCGGTGACTATGACGGGCCATTCATAACATTGGCCAAAGTGTTTACGGCTTGACCTCGACTGTCGCCGAACACTACTGGGGGCTATTAACTGGCCTCCCAAACTAAATCCTCGATATTTTGCTCTTACATTCGAGCTGAGGTTTCATGATCATGCTTAGCATGACAACCCAAAGAAAGGAACCGATATCGGGACTATTTTCTTTGGAATACATTTCTTCTGTTAAACAGTAATATAACATATCTCTCTGCGTACCTTTGTTTATAAAACCGTGTGGCCAGATTGCCTTGTTTGTCGTAAATCTTTGCCCTCATAAAGGCTTTATAAAGTAGGACAAACACTCCTCGGCTACTGGCCAAGGAGGTGGAAGCCGATGGTTGGTCAACAATGTTTTGTACAATGCGGATCCGAGCATTAATGACGTAAAGTACTTGGAGACATAGAGTCATTACACATAATTTGTGATTTTACTATGGATATTGATCCTTAATTCGGCCACCCGTGCCCGCATTAAGGCTCGGGGGCTACTGGGCTTCGGGCTTATTATTTACAAATATTAAAGGGGCACATCGATCCCCTGATCTGGTGTTGCCACCCGACCAGTGTCTCGGGGGCTACTGCATTGCTTGTCCAATGCAGAAAATTTTATGTGCAATATAGTTTCCGAGGAGATTTTGATCCTCAGGTTGGTCGGCCGCACCCAACCTGAGTCTTGAGGACTGAGCATGCCGCTTTTGTGTCCCGAAGTATTCCGCCGAGCTAGGACTTGATCCTCAGGCCGATTTTGCAAATCAACCTGAGTCTCAGCGGCTACTGGGATCAGCGGTCTTATGTCATCCTTCATGTGCATCTCGGGTTTTAGACCGATGCACACCTTGAGGGCTACTGGCTATATATCTCGGCAGAGAATAAATTGCACCAATAAAAAATATTGACAAAAAATCGGCCCATAGTCGGGGTGGTGCACCACCTCGGAAGCAGTCCGGCATAAAGCTCGGGCGCTAGTGGCTGGCTCCATAAAGGGCATTTCCGGCATTAAGCTCGGCTAAACTCCTTCAACTTTTTTGAACCAAGGTGATATGACACCTCGGATATAGTCCGGCATTGGAGCCTGGACACATTCCGGCGTTGGAGCTCGGATATATTTCGGTGTTGGAGCTTGGATATACAGTCCGGCGTTGGAGCTCGGATACATAGTCCGGCGTTGGAGCTCAGATACATTCCGGCGTAGAGCTGGGAAGCGGTCCGGCGTTGGTGCTCGGCTGCAAAAGATACCTCGAATGCAGTCCGGCGTTGGAGCTCGGACGCAAGAGGACCCTGCCTCCCGGGAACAACTTCAAACCCGAGGTGTGGCATAAAAATAAACAAGGCATTGATAAAGGCCGGAAACTTAAAGGGGCTCCTCGGATACCCGACGTGTAAACTCGTCGAATGCATTTCGGCGATCCTCAAGATCGAAGATAAAGAAAATTTGTTGAACCAGTTTTCAAGACTGGCAACCAAAGATGAAGAACAGTTCGGAAGAATCGAGGAGCGTCCCTAACTTGAAGACCGGTTCAGGGGGCTACTAACGGTGTCCTGGACTAGGGGGTACTCACCATGTCGTCTCCCGATCTATTAGATTGGGCCGAGGACCCCCGTGGCCGTATACTCATGGGCCAGTTCGGACGGCTACCGCATACAAGGAAGATTCCACAAGACTTGGCGATCAAGACAAGGACTTCTCCCCACCGGCGTATTCGGCTAGGACTCTTGTTATCCTAGGCCTCCGATGCATTATATAAACCGAGGCCAGGCTAGTCGATAGATATACAATATATACAACAATCATACCATAGGCTAGCTTCTAGGGTTTAGCCTCCTTGATCTCGTGGTAGATTTACTCTTGTACTACCCACATCATCAATATTAATCAAGCAGGACGTAGGGTTTTACCTCCATCAAGAGGGCCCGAACCTGGGTAAAACATCGTGTTCCCTGCCTCCTGTTACCATCCCGCCTAGACGCACAGTTCGGGACCCACTACCCGAGATCCGCCGGTTTTGACACCGACACCATCCATGCTAGTTTATTTTCCTTTTATGCTTTCTTCTTGTGTGTTTAATAAACCTTAAGAAAAAACAAAAAAATTAGTTGTAGCTTTTAATTAGTTTACTTTCCATGCTTGTAGTAGTAATTAAAAAGAAAACCCAAAAAGATTTCATGTTCTTCTTTTGCTTATTGGGAGCTTTCCCATGTAAATAGTTTTATTTATTTTCTTTTCTTTGGGGGTCGATAGGAGAAGACTATGATTAAGTTGTTGAAGTGGCTCTTATATGCATTATTGTTGATCTGACAAAAGAGCTCATATTGCCTTGACTTCTCCTGTGTATTGAATGCCTACAGATTCTAGCTTAGTCCAATGCACGTGCACTCTTATTATTATCCACATCATTCGGTCGTGCAAGTGAAAGGCAATAATGATGATTATATGATGAACTGATTGAGATGGGAGAAGCTGGTATGAACTCGACCTCTCTTGTTTTTGTAAATATGATTAGTTCATCGTTCCTGATTCAGCCTATTATGAATAAACATGTTTGCAATGACAACTAGAGATCATAGCTTCTTGTGCCATGCTTGATTAGCTAGGAGCTTATAATGGTTTACCTTGCGTGCCAACATGCTATTAAAATGGTTGTGATGTGGTATGATAGGGTGGTATCCTCCTCTGAATGATTTAAGTGACTTGACTTGGCGCATGTTCACGCATGTGGTTGAAACAAAATCAACATAGCCTTCACGATATTTATGTTCATGGTGGATTATATCCTAGTCATGCTTGCATTCGGTGTTGATTAATTTTAATGCATGTTCATGACCGTTGTCGCTCTCTAGCTAGTCGCTTCCCTGTCTTTTGCTAGCCTTCACCTGTACTAAGCGGGAATACTGCTTGTGCATCCAACTCCATAAACCCCAAAGTTATTCCATATGAGTCCACCATACCTACCTATATACAGTATCTACCTGCCGTTCCAAGTAAATTTGTATGTGCCAAACTCTAAACCTTCAAATAAATATCCTGTTTTGTATGCTCGAATAGCTCATGTATCAACTAGGGATGTGTAACACCCCGGATGTAACTTTCCCTATTTGTACTCCAACTCTTGCCGTTTCCGGCGTTAAGTTATATTTATTTCCTCGGGTTCGGGTTTTCGTCTCCGTGTGTTGTTGTCGTCGTCATGCATCTCATATCATGTCATCATGTGCATTGCATTTGCATACGTGTTTGTCTCATGCATTCGAGCATTTTCCCCGTTGTCCGTTTTGCATTCCGGCGCTTCGTTCTCCTCCGGTGGTCATTTCTAGCTTTCTTTCGTGTGTGGGGATTAAACATTTCCGGATTGGACCGAGACTTGCCAAGCGGCCTTGGTTTACTACCGGTAGACCGCCTGTCAAGTTTCGTATCATTTGGACTTCGTTTGATACTCCAACGGTTAACCGAGGGACCGAAAAGGCCTCATGTGTGTTGCAGCCCAACACCCCTCCAATTTGGCCCAAAACCCACCTAACTCTGCTCCATCATCTAGAGCGTTCGATCACGATCGCGTGGCCGAAAACCGCACCTCATTTGGACTCTCCTAGCTCCCCCTATGCCTATATATACACCCCCCATTCCAAATTCGCGGATCCTCTCCCCCCTAACCCTAAATAAATCTCCCCGCCGCCGCCGGACATGTCTGTCGCCTAACCGGACACGTCCGGCCGCCACAGCCGCCCAATCGCGTGCCGCCACGTGGGGGCGTGCCCACTTCGCCGCGCCGCCGCCCGCGCGGGCCCGCTAGGCCCAAGGCCGGCCCCCGCGAGCCCGCGAGCCGAGCCGCCTCGCCCGCCGCCTCCTCAGCCGCGCCCCGCCGCCTCCTTCGCCGGCCGCCGCTGCCAAGCCGCCATCGCCGCCACGCCGCAGCCGCCGGACCTCGCCGCCCGGCGCCATCGTCGCCTCGCCGCCTCCGCGGGCCACCGCCACCGCCGAGCGCCGCCACCGTCGTCCGGCCACTCCGGCGACCGGATCCGGCCGGCCCCGGCCTCCTCCGACCTCCCCGGCGCCGCCCCGCGTCCCCCTCCGGCGAACTCCGGCCAGATCCCGGCGATCCTCGACTTCCGCGCCAAAGTCAACCCTAGATCCGGTGGTAAAATTCGGCTAAGTCCTCAGAATTCTCAGTTCAAGTGCTCATGTTCACGGCTCCGTAACTTTGCATCCGTAGCTCCGATTCATGCATATAGCATATCAAAATGTTCATCTCAGAGAGTACATCATTTCATTCCATTGCATCATTTTCATTTGAGTTCATCTTGATGCCCGAAATGCTGTTAGAAGAAGGCTACTTGAGATAATTGTCAGATCTGCTACTCCGTTTAGCTTTTTGTCATTTTTGCTATGATTAATGTGTGCTTGTTATGCCCTGATGCTCTACATATGTTTTGTTAAGGGTTTTGTCATCTTTCCAGAGGTGCAACCCATGTATTTTTAGGATGGTTGTGGTGACTAGTGCAAGCTTGCAAAGTGATGCACTTGCTAATTCTGTTTTCAGGGACTTAGTAATTTCACTAAGTCCTGGAGCTGTTTATCTCATGATGCCATATGTTCATGTTGTTTCCTAGTGATCCGTGCCTCTTTTGAGGATGATCAGTAAGGGAGTTTTGTTAATATTGTAGTGATCTATCCATCCATGCCTTTGTTTTCAATTATGTAGCACCCTATCTTGAGTCAATCAAGCTCTACTTTTGCTACTTTGTGAATCTGGGCAGATTGTCAACTTGTTTGCAATTTTGCCGGTGATGTTGTAGTTGATCCGTGCATGCTATGTTATTATTCTTGCCATGTCTAGCTTGCATTTTGTGCCTTATTCATGGATGTATGCTTGTCTTGCCATGACTTGCATCGTAGGGAGTGCATCGAGCTCGTAAACATGCCTACTTGAGTAATATTTCAGCATGTGTCAGTTTTCACCAAGTCTGAAAACTGATTATGTTTTTGCTATGTTCACGTGCTTGCAATTGTATTTTCTGATCCCTTTTGGCTCAAGGTCACCAAGGGACTTTTGTTAAGCTCTTTGAGTAGCTCGCCATGCTTTACTTTGCCATGTTCAGATCCTGTAGCATGTATTTTGTTGTCATGTTTGGGTGTTGTAGCATGTTCATCTCATTGCATTTAGATGCCTACTTGCTGTAAATCGCACACCGGGGTCATATTTGAATCGCTTGCCATTTCCAAACCGTAACTCCGATTCCGGCGTTCTTTATATCGTTTTCAAGAGATTTCATCTCATATTTCCAGTGGCACACTTGGTTTTCCAAGTTGAGTCCAGGTTCATGCATTTCCTGTCATATCTTGCATTTTGCATCCCGCATCGCATCCCGCATAGCATATCATCTTTGCATCGTGTTGTTTGAGTTTGCACGTGGTTGATTGTATCCTTGTTGCTTGTTTTTATTGTTTGGGTAGAGCCGGGAGACGAGTTCGCTAACGAGGAGCCTGTTGAGTTTGCTTTTGAGGATCCAGTCAACTCTGACAACTGTGCAGGCAAGATGATCATACCCTCGAAATCACTACTATCTTTGCTATGCTAGTTTGCTCGCTCTTTTGCTATGCCAATGCTACGATGCCTACCACTTGCTTGCAAGCCTCCTAAATTGCCATGTCAAACCTCTAACCCACCTTATCCTAGCAAACCGTTGTTTGGCTATGTTACCACTTTTCTCAGCCCCTCTTATAGCGTTGGTAGTTGCAGGTGAAGATTGGAGGCCGTTCCTTGTTGGAACATCTTTTATTTACTTGTTGGGATATCATTATATTATCTTGCTATCTTAATGCATCTATATAATTGGTAAAGGGTGGAAGGCTCGGCCTCTCGCCTAGTGTTTTGTTCCACTCTTGCCGCCCTAGTTTCCGTCATATCGGTGTTATGTTCCCGGATTTTGCGTTCCTTACGCGGTTGGGTTATAATGGGAACCTTGATTAAAGCTTTTCCAGCAATGCCCAACCTTGGTTTTACCATTTGCCACCTAGCCTTTTCTTTCCCTTGGGTTCTGTAGACTCAAGGGTGATCTTATTTTAACCCCCCCGGGCCAGTGCTCCTCTGAGTGTTGGTCCAAACTGTCAGCCGCCGGTGGCTACCAGGGGCAACTCTGGGCTGGCCTACCGGAAGTTTGGACAATCTGAGTGTGCCCTGAGAAAGAGATATGTGCAGCTCCTATCGGGATTTTTCGGCACATTCGGGCGGTGTTGCTGGTCTTGTTTTAACCTGTCGAAGTGTCTTGAGTAACCGAGATACCGAGTCTGATCAGAACGTCTTGGGAGGAGGTCTATTCCTTCGTTGACCGTGAGAGCTTGTCATGGGCTAAGTTGGGACTCCCCTGCAGGGATTTGAACTTTCGAAAGCCGTGCCCGCGGTTATAGATGGGAATTTGTTAATGTCCGGTTGTAGATAACTTGAACCTTAATTAATTAAAATGAATCAACTAAGTGTGTTACCGTGATGGCCTCTTCTCGGCGGAGTCCGGGAAGTGGACACGGTGTTGGAGTAATGTTTGTGCAGGTTGCTCTCTAGTTTCTCGCTTGCGCTTTGCCTCCTCTTCTCGCTCTCTTTTGCGAATAAGTTAGCCACCATACTTGCTAGTCGCTTGCTGCAGCTCCACTCATTTTTACCTTGCCATACCTATAAGCTTAAATAGTCTTGATCGCGAGGGTGCGAGATTGCTGAGTCCCTGTGGCTCACAGATTACTATTACACCAGATGCAGGGCCTGATGATTCCGCTCCAGGAGACGCGTATGAGCTCAAGTGGGAGTTCGACGAAGACTCTCAACGTTACTATGTTTCCTTTCCCGATGATCAGTAGTGGTGCCCAGTTGGGGGTGAACGGGACCGTTGTCGCATGTTGGGTTCTCTTTTATTTTGGCGCCATAGTCGGTCCATGAGTGTTTGGATGATGTAATGTTATTTATGTACTTGATTGACGTGGCGAGTGTAAGCCAACTATTGCTATCTCCCCTTTTATTATCATATTACATGGGATGTTGTGAAGATTGCCTAACTTGCGACCAATGCCTTCAATGCGATTATGTCTCTAAGTCGTGCCTCGACACGTAGGAGCTATAGTCGCATCGAGGGTGTTACAGGATGTCCGTATCTTCCATGTTAGGCGGGTTATTCTCAAGAGGAGTGGACTCCGCTCCTCACTCATGAGAAAAATGGCTGGTCACCGGGATGCCCAGTCCCATGCTTTATGCAAATCAAATCAAAATAATTGCAAACAAAACTCCCCCTGGGACTCTTGTTAGTTGGAGGCACTCGTTGTTTCGAGCAAGCCATGGATTGATGCTTGTTGGTGGAGGGGGAGTATAAACTTTACCATTCTGTTTGGGAACCGCCTATAATGTGTGTAGCATGGAAGATATTGCCATCTTTTGGTTGTTATGTTGACAATGAAAGTATACCGCTCAAAATATTATTCACCTCTATTTCAAAACCGAGCTCTGGCACCTCTTCAAATCCCTGCTTCCCTCTGCGAAGGGCCTATCTATTTACTTGTATGTTGAGTCATCATCCTCTTATTAAAAAGCACTAGTTGGAGAGCACCGCTGTCATTTGCATTCATTACTGTTAGTTTACATTGAGTATGACTTGACTGGATCTCTTTTACCATTAATTACAATGTCTAGTCAGTCCTTGATCTTTAAAGGTGCTCTGCATTTATGTTTTGCGGTCTCAGAAAGGGCTAGCGAGATACCATCTTGTTATATCATATTATGATTGTTTTGAGAAAGTGTTGTCATCCGAGATTTATTATTATTGCTCGCTGGTTGATTATGCCATTGATGAGTAAACTTGAGACCTAAGCATTATTGTGAATGTGGTTAGTCATAATCTTTGCTGAAAACTTGAATGCTGGCTTTACATATTTATAACAACAAGAGCAAACAGAGTTTGTAAAAGTTTTTCTTTATCACTTTCAGTTTATTAACTGAATTGCTTGAGGTCAAGAAAAGGTTTAAGCTTGGGGGAGTTGATACGTCTCCGTAATATCTACTTTTCCAAACACGTTTGCCCTTGTTTTGGACTCTAACTTGCATGATTTGAATGGAACTAGCCCGGACTGACGCTGTTTTCAGTAGAATTGCCATGGTGTTATTTATGTGCAGAAACAAAAGTTCTCGGAATGACCTGAAACTTCACGGAACATCTATTCGGAAATAATAAAAAATCCTTGCAAAAGATGAAGACCAGGGGGGCCACCACCTGTCCAGGAGGGTGGGGGTGCGCCTGCCCCCCTAGGGCGCGCCCCCTACCTCATGGGCCCCCTGGAGCTCCTCCGACCTCAACTCCAACAGTATATATTTGGTTTCAGGGAGAAAAAAATTAGGGAGAAGGATTCATCACGTTTTACGATATGGAGCCGCCGCCGCCAAGCCCTAAAACCTCTCGGGAGGGCTGATCTGGAGTCCATTCGGGGCTCCGGAGAGGGGAATCCGTCGCCATCGTCATCATCAACCATCCTCCATCACCAATTTCATGATGCTCACCGCCGTGTGTGAGTAATTCCATCGTAGGCTTGCTGGACCGTGATGGGTTGGATGAGATCTATCATGTAATCGAGTTAGTTTTGTTAGCGTTTGATCCCTAGTATCCACTATGTTCTGAGATTGATGTTGCTATGACTTTGCTATGCTTAATGCTTGTCACTAGGGCCCGAGTGCCATGATTTCGGATCTGAACCTATTATGTTTTCATCAATATATGAGAGTTCTTGATCCTATCTTGCAAGTCTATAGTCACCTATTATGTGTTATGATCCGTTAACCCCGAAGTTACAATAATCGGGATACTTACCGGTGATGACCATACTTTGAGGAGTTCATGTATTCACTATGTGCTAATGCTTTGTTCCGGTACTCTATTAAAAGGAGGCCTTAATATCCCTTAGTTTCCGTTAGGACCCTGCTGCCACGGGAGGGTAGGACAAAAGATGTCATGCAAGTTCTTTTCCATAAGCACGTATGACTATATTCAGAATACATGCCTACATTACATTGATGAATTGGAGCTAGTTCTGTGTCACCCTAGGTTATGACTATTACATGATGAACCGCATCCGGCATAATTCTCCATCACCGATCCATTGCCTACGAGCTTTCCATATATTGTTCTTCGCTTATTTACTTTTCCGTTGCTATTGCTATCATCACTACAAAATACCAAAAACATTACTTTTGCTATCATTACCTTTTGCTATCGCTACCACCACTATCATATACTTTGCTACTAAATACTTTGCTGCAGATATTAAGTTTCCAGGTGTGGTTGAATTGACAACTCAGCTGCTAATACTTGAGAATATTCTTTGGCTCCCCTTGTGTCGAATCAATAAATTTGGGTTGAATACTCTACCCTCGAAAACTGTTGCGATCCCCTATACTTGTGGGTTATCACCTCCCTCCACAGATTACACCTCCGGTCATATCTTTGTAGTGCCTAGGCGAAGCCCTGCACGGATCACTTCACCATCCCCGTCACCACGCCGTCGTGCTGAAGAAACTCTCACTCGACACTTTGTTGGATCAAGAGTTCGAGGGATGTCATCGAGCTGAACGTGTGCAGAACTCGCAGGGTTGTACGTTCGGTGCTTGATCGGTTGGAACGAGAAGAAGTTCGACTACATCAACCATGTTGTCAAACGCTTCCGCTTTTGGTCTACGAGGGTACGTGGACACACTCTTCCCCTCTCGTTGCTATGCGTCTCCTAGATAGATCTTGCGTGAGCGTAGAAATTGTTTTGAAATTGCATGCTACATTTCCCAACAACATCGACCGACTCCTTCCTACATCTAGAGTATTAACTAAAATGAATCAACTGAGTGTGTTACCGTGATGGCCTCTTCTCGGCGGAGTCCGGGAAGTGGACACGGTGTTGGAGTAATGTTTGCGCAGGTTGCTCTCTAGTTTCTCACTCGCGCTTTGCCTCCTCTTCTCGCTCTGTTTTGCGAATAAGTTAGCCACCATACTTGCTAGTCGCTTGCTGCAGCTCCACTCATTTTTACCTTGCCATACATATAAGCTTAAATAGTCTTGATCGCGAGGGTGCGAGATTGCTGAGTCCCTGTGGCTCACAGATTACTATTACACCAGATGCAGGGCCTGATGATTCCGCTCTAGGAGACGCGTATGAGCTCAAGTGGGAGTTCGACGAAGACTCTCAACGTTACTATGTTTCCTTTCCCGATGATCAGTAGTGGTGCCCAGTTGGGGTGAACGGGACCGTTGTCGCATGTTGTGTTCTCTTTTATTTTGGCGCCGTAGTCGGGCCATGAGTGTTTGGATGATGTAATGTTATTTATGTACTTGATTGACGTGGCGAGTGTAAGCCAACTATTGCTATCTCCCCTTTTATTATCATATTACATGGGATGTTGTGAAGATTGCCTAACTTGCGACATATGCCTTCAATGCGATTATGTCTCTAAGTCGTGCCTCGACACGTGGGAGCTATAGTCGCATCGAGGGTGTTACAAGTTGGTAATCAGAGCCTTCCCCGACCTTAGGAGCCCCATTGCTTGATCGTTTTTAGCGTCCGAGTTGTGTCTAGAAAAATGTTTTGAGTCTTTAGGAATTATATAACGGAGAGTTTAGGAATTATTTTTACTTCCCAGTCTCCTCATCGCTCTGGTAAGGCATCCTGATGTAGAGTTTTGTCTATTCTCTTCTCAAATTTCACTAAATTTTATTTTTTTAGGATCACGCGGGTATCTTGGAATCGTTCCGATGGTTTTATGATGAGAACATTGTCTTGGTGCCTCCTGTCAGGGGTTTAGTGGAAGTGTCCCGGGGAGTTGAGCTCTGAGGTGTTGTCATCATAATTTTATCGTTGCAGTTCTGGAATACCTGAGTTTAGTACGCCGACATCGAAAATCTCTTTTATGCAGTTCGTTGGTGAGATAACCTCGACGCCACCCAGTACTGGGGCGGGAGTTCGGGAGTATCGCCATAACTTGTATAACGGATGCTTTTCGAAGGTTGAGGTAGATGGTTTCTGAAGGTTTCTTGGTTATGTGTTGAAGGATGGATATAGCTGGATGTAGGATTTGCTAGTTTGGGTGAGATATTATGCTTCCCCTGTATCCCCAACACCTGATTGCATAACCGGAAAGGTTCGGGAGTTTCATAGGTGGGAATTCTAGTAGCTCTAGTTCTTCTTCCACGGATATTGGTTTGAGATTGGGATTTCTTACCGATTATTCGTTCTTGATCCGTACCTTGTTGATTTATTTCTCTACCCTAATTCTACGTGGCTTCTCAATTTATGGATATATGACCATTTCAAGAGGAATGCATTCGTTCATTTTGTTCGGATGTGAAGACTATATGTTGCAATTTTCATTCCGTTGGATTCAGCTTCAATATTTGTCTGTCAATGTGCTAATGGACGTCAACCTCTTCAGGATGGCTCCTCCAACGCGCACGACTCCGAATCCTGATCCGCCACCACCTCCACCTCCTCCGGAGGCATGGCAAGCTGTGATGGCCGCAACCAATGCAAACACACAGTTGATCATGCAAATTCTCCAAGAGCGCAATCAAGGCAACCAAGGGAATCAAGGCAGCAATCAGAATCACTTTGCTACACTCAACCAGTTCCTTGCTAACGGGCCAAAGACTTTCAGCAATTGTGTTGAGGCAACCGATGCTGACGATTGGCTTGTGGATCTGTGTAAGCATTTCGAGTGCAGTAACGTCAGGCCTGAGGACTTTGTTAAGTTCGCTTCCTTCCAACTCAAAGATCAAGCTGCAGAATGGTTCCAGCAGTACAAGGACTCCAGAGGTGGACGTGTTATCACTTGGGATGATTTCCGTCGAGATTTCCGAGCTCATCATATCCCTCAGAGCGTGATTGAAAGCAAGCGTGAGGAATTCCGCAATCTGAAGCAAGGCTCTTTGTCTGTCTATGACTACAACAAGTTGTTCTAGAAGCTCGCCCGCTTTGCCAAGCAGGACGCCCCTGATGAGAAGAGCATGATATACCAGTTCAGGGGTGGTCTTAGAGAAGAAATTCAGCTCGCTCTTGTCCTCTTTGAGCCCTTGAGATACGATGAGTTCTACAACATGGCACTAAAGCAAGAGGCTGCTCAGTTGAGGTGTGATGCTTCCAAGAAGCGAGTCAGAGATGTTACTCCTTCTTCCTCTACTCAAGTGGCCAAGCAGCAGAAGTATTGGCTTCCTCCTCCTCCATTCCGTCAGCCGTATCAGCAGAAGAGCAAAGGTGGCAGTGGTTCTTCCCACCCACCCAACCCTGGGTTTCAGAACAAGACTTCGTCTCAAGCTCCAAGATCGAGTGCTCTATATCACCGTCCGCTTTCAGAGGTCACGTGCAACAAGTGCCAACAGAAGGGTCACTATGCCAACAAGTGTTTCAACCAGAGGCGTCTTCCTCCTCCTCCTCCTGTCAGATCGGCAAGTATAGCTGTGGTCAAGCATAACCCCAAGCATGCCAAGGTCAACTTGATGAATGCAGCTCAGGCAGAGGACTCGTCAGATGTGATCATGGGTAACCTTCCTGTTAACGATGTTCCTGCAAAAGTTCTTTTTGACACTGGTGCATCGCATTGCTTCATCTCGAAACCTTTTGCATCTAAGCATGAGTTGACTTCCCAAGTTATGCATAAACCGTTAGCAGTTGTCTCTCCGGGTAAATGTTTGCTTGCTAATCACGAGATTCCGGATATTTCTATCATGATGGGTGATTTCAAGTTTCTGGCTTCTCCAATGGTTCTTGGTAACTCGGATATTGATCTTATTCTCGGGGTGGATTGGCTTTCTAAGCACAAGGCTCAGCTTGATTGTGCAGCCAGGCAGATTCAATTGACTCATTCGTCTGAGGATGTAATTGTCTTTGCCACTCGGGATAATACCATCCGTCTGTTTTCTCTCAATGAGAAGGGTGAATTGGATGCCATCTCTCAAATTCCAGTCGTTTGCGAATATCAAGACGTCTTTCCAGAAGAGCTCCCAGGAATGGCTCCGCACCGGCCAGTTGAATTCGTTATAGATCTTGAGCCTGGCACGGAACCTGTGTGCAAGCGTCCTTACAAGCTCGGACCTGAAGAGTTGAAGGAGCTGAAGAAGCAACTCGATATTCAAGAGAAAATGGGTCTCATCCGGCCTAGTTCTTCTCCGTGGGGTTGTGGTGTTCTTTTTGTGAAGAAGAAGGATGGAACGGACCGACTTTGTGTTGACTACCGTCCAGTGAACAAGAAGACCATCAAGAACAAATACCCACTTCCCAACATCAATGAGCTGTTCGAACAACTCAAAGGTGCTCGAGTATTCTCCAAGCTTGATCTCCGCATGGGTTATCACCAGATTTGTATCCGTGAGCAAGATATTCCCAAGACGGCTTTCAGGACAAGCTTTGGTTCATATGAATACACTGTCATGTCTTTTGGCCTCGTCAACGCTCCTCCGACGTTCTCTCGCATGATGAACTTCATCTTCAACGCCTACACCAATGACTTCGTTTTGGTCTATCTCGACGACATTCTGGTTTTCTCCAAGAACAAGGAAGATCATGCCAAGCACTTGCGTTTGGTTCTTGATAAGCTCAGAGAACACATGTTCTACGCCAAGTTCTCCAAGTGTGAATTTTGGCTCAATGAGGTTCTTTATCTTGGTCATATCATCTCTGCCAAGGGCATTGCCGTGAATCCTGAGAAGGTGTCTGCAATTGTGAATTGGGAACCTCCTTAGAATGTGAAGCAACTCCGCAGTTTTCTCGGTCTCGCAAGCTATTGCCGAAGATTCGTTGAAAACTTTTCCAAGATCGCGAAGCCTCTCTCTAATCTTCTCCAGAAGCACGTCAAGTACGTTTGGTCTCCGGAGTGTGATATTGCTTCCAACACTTTGAAAGAGAAATTGATCACTGCTCCAATTCTCACTCCGCCTGATGAATCCAAGCCGTACGAGGTCTTTTGTGATGCCTCTCTCCAAGGTCTTGGCGCAGTATTGATGCAAGAGAAGAAAGTTGTTGCTTATACATCTCGCCAGTTGAAGCCTAATGAGAAGAACTACCCCACTCATGATCTCGAGTTGGCGGCAGTTGTGCATGCTCTTTTGACTTGGAGACATCTTCTATTGGGAAGAAAAGTGGACATTTTCACTGATCACAAGAGTCTCAAGTACATCTTCACTCAGCCTAATCTCAACCTCAGGCAAACTCGATGGGTCGAAATGATTCAAGAGTATAATCCGAGTATTGAGTATACTCTAGGCAAGGCTAATGTGATTGCTGATGCATTGAGCAGAAAAGCTTACTGCAACAGTCTGATTCTCAAGCCTTATCAACCCGAGCTTTGTGAAGCTTTCCGCAAACTTAATCTGCAAGTTGTTCCTCAAGGTTTCCTCGCCAACCTCCAAGTCTCTCCTACCTTGGAAGACCAGATTCGCCAAGCCCAGCTTCTTGATGCTATGGTGAAAAAGGTGAAGATTGGGATTGCCAAGAGTTAACCCAAGTACAAGTGCTACCGCCTTGATGACAAGGACACTCTCTTCTTCGAGGATCGTATTGTTGTACCCAAAGGTGACCTCCGTAAAGTGATCATGAACGAGGCTCACAATTCTCTCCTCTCCATCCACCCTGGGAGCATGAAGATGTATCAGGACCTTAAGCAGGCTTATTGGTGGACTCGAATGAAGCGCGAGATTGCTCAATTCGTGAATGAGTGTGATGTCTGCAGAAGAGTGAAGGCAGAACACCAAAGGCCAGCTGGTCTCCTCCAACCTCTTGCCATTCTAGAATGGAAGTTTGACCACATTGAGATGGACTTCGTGACTGGGTTTCCTAAGTCCAAGCGTGGCAATGATGCTATATTCGTTGTCATCGACAAACTCACCAAAGTGGCTCACTTTCTGCCTATCAAAGAGTCGATCACTGCAGCTCAATTGGCGGAACTCTATACCACTCGAATTGTCTCTCTGCACGGTATTCCTCAAGTGATCTCTTCAGACCGTGGCAGCATCTTTACCTCGAAGTTTTGGGATTCTTTTCAGAAGGCCATGGGCACGAACATCCGCTTCAGCACAGCTTTCCATCCTCAAACTAGCGGTTAAGTCGAGCGTGTGAACCAGATTCTTGAAGATATGCTCAGGGCTTGTGTGATCTCCTTCGGCATGAAGTGGGAGGATTGTCTTCCTTATGCTGAATTCTCCTACAACAACAGTTTTCAAGCAAGTTCGGGCAAGGCCCCATTTGAAATTCTGTATGGCAGGAAGTGCCGTACCCCTCTCAACTGGTCTGAAACCGGTGAGCGTCAGCTTTTGGGTAATGACTTAATCACAGTGGCAGAAGAAATATGCAAAGTCATTCGTGATAACCTCAAAGCAGCCCAATCCCGTCAGAAGAGCTACTATGACAGTAAGCATCGTGATTTGGCTTTCGAGATCGGAGATCATGTTTACCTCCGTGTCTCTCCTATGAAAGGTACTCATCGTTTCGGTATCAAAGGGAAGCTTGCCCCTAGATATGTGGGACCTTTCAAGATTGTCAGCAAGAGAGGCGACCTCGCCTATCAACTCGAGCTTCCTTCAAATTTTGCAAATGTTCATGACGTGTTCCATGTCTCTCAGCTTCAAAAGTGCTTCAAGACTCCTGACCGCACCATCAACTTCGAGGACATTGAGCTCCAAGAAGATCTCTCTTATCATGAGCACCCAGTTGCTATTCTTGAAGAGACTGAACGCAAGACTCGCAACAAGTCAATCAAATTTCTCAAAGTCAAGTGGTCACATCATTCCGACCGTGAAGCTACCTGGGAACGCGAGGATCACCTCCGTTCTGAGTACCCGGCGTTCTTTCAGTCCTAGATCTCGGGACGAGATCCTTTCGTAGTGGTGGAGTGTTGTAACACCCCGGATGTAACTTTCCCTATTTGTACTCCAACTCTTGCCGTTTCCAGCGTTAAGTTATATTTATTTCCTCGGGTTCGGGTTTTCGTCTCCGTGTGTTGTTGTCGTCGTCATGCATCTCATATCATGTCATCATGTGCATTGCATTTGCATACGTGTTTGTCTCATGCATTCGAGCATTTTCCCCGTTGTCCGTTTTGCATTCCGGCGCTTCGTTCTCCTCCGGTGGTCATTTCTAGCTTTCTTTCGTGTGTGGTGATTAAACATTTCTAGATTGGACCGAGACTTGCCAAGCGGCCTTGGTTTACTACCGGTAGACTGCCTGTCAAGTTTCGTATCATTTGGACTTCGTTTGATACTCCAACGGTTAACCGAGGGACCGAAAAGGCCTCATGTGTGTTGCAGCCCAACACCCCTCCAATTTGGCCCAAAACCCACCTAACTCTGCTCCATCATCTAGAGCGTTCGATCACGATCGTGTGGCCGAAAACCGCACCTCATTTGGACTCTCCTAGCTCCCCCTATGCCTATATATACACCCCCCATTCCAAATTCGGGATCCTCTACCCCCTAACCCTAAATAAATCTCCCCCCGCCGCCGGACATGTCCGCCGCCTAACCGGACACGTCCGGCCGCCACAGCCGCCCAATCGCGCGCCGCCACATGGGGGCATGCCCACTTCGCCGCGCCGCCGCCCGTGCGGGCCCGCCAGGCCCAAGGCCGGCCCCCGCGAGCCCGCAAGCCGAGCCGCCACGCCCGCCGCCTCCTCAGCCGCGCCCCGCCGCCTCCTTCGCCGGCCGCCGCCAAGCCGCCATCGCCGCCGCACCGCAGCCGTCGGACCTCGCCGCCCGGCGCCATCGTCGCCTCGCCGCCTCTGCGGGCCACCGCCGAGCGCCGCCACTGTCGTCCGGCCGCTCCGGCGACCGGATCCGGCCGGCCCCGGCCTCCTCCGACCTCCCCGGTGCCGCCCCGCGTCCCCCTCCGGCGAACTCCGGCTAGATCCCGGCGATCCTCGACTTCCGCGCCAAAGTCAACCCTAGATCCGGTGGTAAAATTCGGCTAAGTCCTCAGAATTCTCAGTTCAAGTGCTCATGTTCACGGCTCCGTAACTTTGCATCCGTAGCTCCGATTCATGCATATAGCATATCAAAATGTTCACCTCAGAGAGTACATCATTTCATTCCATTGCATCATTTTCATTTGAGTTCATCTTGATGCCCAAAATGCTGTTAGAAGAAGGCTACTTGAGATAATTGTCAGATCTGCTACTCCGTTTAGCTTTTTGTCATTTTTGCTATGATTAATGTGTGCTTGTTATGCCCTGATGCTCTACATATGTTTTGTTAAGGGTTTTGTCATCTTTCCAGAGGTGCAACCCATGTATTTTTAGGATGGTTGTGGTGACTAGTGCAAGCTTGCAAAGTGGTGCACTTGCTAATTCTGTTTTCAGGGACTTAGTAATTTCACTAAGTCCTGGAGCTGTTTATCTCATGATGCCATATGTTCATGTTGTTTCCTAGTGATCCGTGCCTCTTTTGAGGATGATCAGTAAGGGAGTTTTGTTAATATTGTAGTGCTCTATCCATCCATGCCTTTGTTTGCAATTATGGAGCACCCTATCTTGAGTCAATCGAGCTCTACTTTTGCTACTTTGTGAATCTGGGCAAATTGTCAACTTGTTTGCAATTTTGCCGATGATGTTGTAGTTGATCCGTGTATGCTATGTTATTATTCTTGCCATGTCTAGCTTGCATTTTGTGCCTTCTTCATGGATGTATGCTTGTATTGCCATGACTTGCACCATAGGGAGTGCATCGAGCTCGTAAACATGCCTACTTGAGTAATATTTCAGCATGTGTCAGTTTTCACCAAGTCTGAAAACTGATTATGTTTTTGCTATGTTCACGTGCTTGCAATTGTATTTTCTGATCCCTTTTGGCTCAAGGTCACTCAGGGACTTTTGTTAAGCTCTTTGAGTATCTCGCCATGCTTTACTTTGCCATGTTCAGATCCTGTAGCATGTAGTTTTGTTGCTCCGAAGAGAGCTACCTGATCTGAAATTCCAGACAAGTGTTGATTTCACTAAGTCTGAGATATGTTTGCCATATGCATTTTTGCCATGCTTGTTTGAACCTGTTAATGGATTAATTGGCCGTAGCTCAGTGCTAGACTTTTGTTAAGCATCTTGTGTGCATCCCTGCCATGTATTTTGTTGTCATGTTTGGGTGTTGTAGCATGTTCATCTCATTGCATTTAGATGCCTACTTGCTGTAAATCGCACACCGGGGTCATATTTGAATCGCTTGCCATTTCCAAACCGTAACTCCGATTCCGGCGTTCTTTATATCGTTTTCAAGAGATTTCATCTCATCTTTCCAGTGGCACACTTGGTTTTCCAAGTTGAGGCCAGGTTCATGCATTTCCTGTCATATCTTGCATTTTGCATCCCGCATATCATATCATCTTTGCATCGTGTTGTTTGAGTTTGCACGTGGTTGATTGTATCCTTGTTGCTTGTTTTTCTTGTTTGGGTAGAGCCGGGAGACGAGTTCACTAACGAGGAGCCCGTTGAGTTTGCTTTTGAGGATCCAGTCAACTCTGACAACTGTGCAGGCAAGATGATCATACCCTCGAAATCACTACTATGTTTGCTATGCTAGTTTGCTCGCTCTTTTGCTATGCCAATGCTACGATGCCTACCACTTGCTTGCAAGCCTCCTAAATTGCCATGTCAAACCTCTAACCCACCTTGTCCTAGCAAACCGTTGTTTGGCTATGTTACCATTTTGCTCAGCCCCTCTTATAGCGTTGGTAGTTGCAGGTGAAGATTGGAGGCCGTTCCTTGTTGGAACATCTTTTATTTACTTGTTGGGATATCATTATATTATCTTGCTATCTTAATGCATCTATATAATTGGTAAAGGGTGGAAGGCTCGGCCTCTCGCCTAGTGTTTTGTTCCACTCTTGCCGCCCTAGTTTCCGTCATATCGGTGTTATGTTCCCGAATTTTGCGTTCCTTACGCGGTTGGGTTATAATGGGAACCCCTTGATAGTTTGCCTTGATTAAAGCTTTTCCAGCAATGCCCAACCTTGGTTTTACCATTTGCCACCTAGCCTTTTCTTTCCCTTGGGTTCTGTAGACTCAAGGGTGATCTTATTTTAACCCCCCCCCGGGCCAGTGCTCCTCTGAGTGTTGGTCCAAACTGTCAGCCGCCGGTGGCTACCAGGGGCAACTCTGGGCTGGCCTACCGGAAGATTGGACAATCTGAGTGTGACCTGAGAAAGAGATATGTGCAGCTCCTATCGGGATTTGTCGGCACATTCGGGCGGTGTTGCTGGTCTTGTTTTAACCTGTCGAAGTGTCTTGAGTAACCGAGATACCGAGTCTGATCGGAACGTCTTGGGAGGAGGTCTATTCCTTCGTTGACCGTGAGAGCTTGTCATGGGCTAAGTTGGGACTCCCCTGCAGGGATTTGAACTTTTGAAAGCCGTGCCCGCGGTTATAGATGGGAATTTGTTAATGTCCGGTTGTAGATAACTTGAACCTTAATTAATTAAAATGAATCAACTGAGTGTGTTACCGTGATGGCCTCTTCTCGGCGGAGTCCGGGAAGTGGACACGGTGTTGGAGTAATGTTTGCGCAGGTTGCTCTCTAGTTTCTCGCTCGTGCTTTGCCTCCTCTTCTCGCTCTCTTTTGTGAATAAGTTAGCCACCATACTTGCTAGTCGCTTGCTGCAGCTCCACTCATTTTTACCTTGCCATACCTATAAGCTTAAATAGTCTTGATCGCGAGGGTGCGAGATTGCTGAGTCCCTGTGGCTCACAGATTACTATTACACCAGATGCAGGGCCTGATGATTCCGCTCCAGGAGACGCGTATGAGCTCAAGTGGGAGTTCGACGAAGACTCTCAACGTTACTATGTTTCCTTTCCCGATGATCAGTAGTGGTGCCCAGTTGGGGGTGAACGGGACCGTTGTCGCATGTTGGGTTCTCTTTTATTTTGGCGCCGTAGTCGGGCCATGAGTGTTTGGATGATGTAATGTTATTTATGTACTTGATTGACGTGGCGAGTGTAAGCCAACTATTGCTATCTCCCCTTTTATTATCATATTACATGGGATGTTGTGAAGATTGCCTAACTTGCGACATATGCCTTCAATGCGATTATGTCTCTAAGTCGTGCCTCGACACGTGGGAGCTATAGTCGCATCGAGGGTGTTACAGGATGTCCGTATCTTCCATGTTAGGCGGGTTATTCTCAAGAGGAGTGGACTCCGCTCCTCACTCATGAGAAAAATGGCTGGTCACCGGGATGCCCAGTCCCATGCTTTATGCAAATCAAATCAAAATAATTGCAAACAAAACTTCCCCTGGGACTCTTGTTAGTTGGAGGCACTCGTTGTTTCGAGCAAGCCATGGATTGATGCTTGTTGGTGGAGGGGGAGTATAAACTTTACCATTCTGTTTGGGAACCGCCTATAATGTGTGTAGCATGGAAGATATTGCCATCTTTTGGTTGTTATGTTGACAATGAAAGTATACCGCTCAAAATATTATTCACCTCTATTTCAAAACCGAGCTCTGGCACCTCTTCAAATCCCTGCTTCCCTCTGCGAAGGGCCTATCTATTTACTTGTATGTTGAGTCATCATCCTCTTATTAAAAAGCACTAGTTGGAGAGCACCGCTGTCATTTGCATTCATTACTGTTAGTTTACATTGAGTATGACTTGACTGGATCTCTTTTACCATTAATTACAATGTCTAGTCAGTCCTTGATCTTTAAAGGTGCTCTGCATTTATGTTTTGCGGTCTCAGAAAGGGCTAGCGAGATACCATCTTGTTATATCATATTATGATTGTTTTGAGAAAGTGTTGTCATCCGAGATTTATTATTATTGCTCGCTGGTTGATTATGCCATTGATGAGTAAACTTGAGACCTAAGCATTATTGTGAATGTGGTTAGTCATAATCTTTGCTGAAAACTTGAATGCTGGCTTTACATATTTATAACAACAAGAGCAAACAGAGTTTGTAAAAGTTTTTCTTTATCACTTTCAGTTTATTAACTGAATTGCTTGAGGTCAAGAAAAGGTTTAAGCTTGGGGGAGTTGATACGTCTCCGTAATATCTACTTTTCCAAACACGTTTGCCCTTGTTTTGGACTCTAACTTGCATGATTTGAATGGAACTAGCCCGGACTGACGCTGTTTTCAGTAGAATTGCCATGGTGTTATTTATGTGCAGAAACAAAAGTTCTCGGAATGACCTGAAACTTCACGGAACATCTATTCGGAAATAATAAAAAATCCTTGCAAAAGATGAAGACCAGGGGGCCCACCACCTGTCCAGGAGGGTGGGGGCGCGCCTGCCCCCCTAGGGCGCGCCCCCTACCTCGTGGGCCCCCTGGAGCTCCTCCGACCTCAACTCCAACTCTATATATTTGGTTTCGGGGAGAAAAAAATTAGGGAGAAGGATTCATCACGTTTTACGATACGGAGCCGCCGCCGCCAAGCCCTAAAACCTCTCGGGAGGGCTGATCTGGAGTCCATTCGGGGCTCCGGAGAGGGGAATCCGTTGCCATCGTCATCATCAACCATCCTCCATCACCAATTTCATGATGCTCACCGCCGTGTGTGAGTAATTCCATCGTAGGCTTGCTGGACGGTGATGGGTTGGATGAGATCTATCATGTAATCGAGTTAGTTTTGTTAGCGTTTGATCCCTAGTATCCACTATGTTCTGAGATTGATGTTGCTATGACTTTGCTATGCTTAATGCTTGTCACTAGGGCCCGAGTGCCATGATTTCGGATCTGAACCTATTATGTTTTCATCAATATATGAGAGTTCTTGATCCTATCTTGCAAGTCTATAGTCACCTATTATGTGTTATGATCCGTTAACCCCGAAGTTACAATAATCGGGATACTTACCGGTGATGACCATACTTTGAGGAGTTCATGTATTCACTATGTGCTAATGCTTTGTTCCGGTACTCTATTAAAAGGAGGCCTTAATATCCCTTAGTTTCCGTTAGGACCCCGCTGCCACGGGAGGGTAGGACAAAAGATGTCATGCAAGTTCTTTTCCATAAGCACGTATGACTATATTCAGAATACATGCCTACATTACATTGATGAATTGGAGCTAGTTCTGTGTCACCCTAGGTTATGACTATTACATGATGAACCGCATCCGGCATAATTCTCCATCACCGATCCACTGCCTATGAGCTTTCCATATATTGTTCTTCGCTTATTTACTTTTCCGTTGCTATTGCTATCATCACTACAAAATACCAAAAACATTACTTTTGCTATCATTACCTTTTGCTATCGCTACCACCACTATCATATTACTTTGATACTAAATACTTTGCTGCAGATATTAAGTTTCCAGGTGTGGTTGAATTGACAACTCAGCTGCTAATACTTGAGAATATTCTTTGGCTCCCCTTGTGTCGAATCAATAAATTTGGGTCGAATACTCTACCCTCGAAAACTGTTGCGATCCCCTATACTTGTGGGTTATCACCTCCCTCCACAGATTACACCTCCGGTCATATCTTCGTAGTGCCTAGGCGAAGCCCTGCACGGATCACTTCACCATCCCCGTCACCACGCCGTCGTGCTGAAGAAACTCTCACTCGACACTTTGTTGGATCAAGAGTTCGAGGGATGTCATCGAGTTGAACGTGTGCAGAACTCGGAGGGTCGTACGTTCGGTGCTTGATCGGTTGGAACGAGAAGAAGTTCGACTACATCAACCATGTTGTCAAACGCTTCCGCTTTTGTTCTATGAGGGTACGTGGACACACTCTTCCCCTCTCGTTGCTATGCGTCTCCTAGATAGATCTTGCGTGAGCGTAGAAATTTTTTTGAAATTGCATGCTACGTTTCCCAACAACATCGACCGACTCCTGCCTGCATCTAGAGTATTAAGTTCATGAAGAACAGAGTAATGTGTTAAGTAAGATAACATGATGTAGTGGGACAAACTCAAGCAATATGATGAAACCCCCATCTTGTTATCCTCGATGGCAACAATACAATACGTGTTGGTTCCCCTTCTGTCACTGGGATCAAGCACCGCAAGATTGAACCCAAAGCTAAGCACTTCTCCTATTGCAAGAAAAATCAATCTAGTTGGCCAAACCAAATCGATCGTTTGAAGAGACTTGCAAAGATATCAAACCACGCATATAAGAATTTAGAGAAGATTCAAATAATATTCATAGATAAGCTGATCATAAATCCACATTTCATCGGATCTCAGCAAACACACCACAAAAGAGTATTACATCAAATAGATCTCGAAGAACATCGAGGAGAACATGGTATTGAGAATCAAAGAGAGAGAAGAAGCCATCTAGCTACTAGCTATGGACCCGTAGGTGTGTGGTAAACTACTCACACTTCATCAGAGAGGCAATGGTGTTGATGTAGAAGCCCTCCTTGATCGAATCCCCCTCCATCAGGATGCCGGAAAAGGCCCCTAGATGGATCTCACGGGTACAGAAGGTTGCGGCGGTGAAAAAGTGTTTTCATGGCTCTCCTAGTTGGTTTGGGAATATTTGAGAATATATAGACGGAAGAATAGGTCGGTGGAGTCATGAGGGGCCCACAAGGGTGGGGGCGCGCCCTCTGTCCTTGTGGCCACCGCGTGGCTTCCCTGACGTGTACTCCAAGTCCTCCGGATGTCTTTTGGTCCAATAAAAATCATCGCGAAAGTTTCATTCCGTTTGGACTCCGTTTGATACTCCTTTTCTGCGAAACTCTAAAACAAGGAAAAAAACATAAACTGGCACTAGGCTCTAGTTTAATAGGTTAGTCCCAGAAATAATATAAAATAGCATAATAATGCATATAAAACATCCAAAACAAATAATATAGTAGCATGGAACAATCAAAAATTATAGATACATTGGAGACGTATCAAGCATCCCCAAGCTTAATTCCTGCTCGTCCTCGAGTAGGTAAATGATAAAAACGGAATTTTTGATGTGGAATGCTACCTAACATATTTATCCATGTAATTTTCTCTATTGTGGCATGAATGTTCAGATCCGTATGATTCAAAACAATAGTTTAATATTGACATAAAAACAATAATACTTCAAGCATACTAACAAGATAATTATGACTTCTCAAAATAACATGGCCAAAGAAAGCTTATCCCTACAAAATCATATAGTCTGGCTATAATCCATCTTCATCACACAAAATATTTAAATCATGCACAACCCCGATGACAAGCCAAGCAATTGTTTCATACTTTTGATGTTCTCAAACTTTTTCAAATTTCACGCAATACATGAGCATGAGCCATGGACATAGCACTATAGGTGGAATAGATAATGGTTGTGGAGAAGACAAAAAGCAAGAGATAGTCTCACATCAACTAGGCGTATTAACGGGCTATGGAGATGCCCATCAATAGATATCAATGTGAGTGAGTAGGGATTGCCATGCAACGGATGCACTAGAGCTATAAGTTTATGAAAGCTCAAAAAGAAACTAAGTGGGTGTGCATCCAACTTGCTTGCTCACGAAGACCTAGGGCAATTTGAGGAAGCCCATCATTGGAATATACAAGCCAAATTCTATAATGAAAAATTCCCTCGAGTATACGAAAGTGACAATATAGGAGACTCTCTATCATGAAGATCATGGTGCTACTTTGAAGCACGGGTGTTGCAAAAGGATAGTACCATTGCCCCTTCTCTCTTTTCTCTCATTTTTTTTTATTTGGGCCTTCTCTCATTTTTTTTGGATATTCGTCCGGAGTCTCATCCCGACTTGTGGGGGAATCATAGTCTCCATCATCCTTTCCCCACATGGGATAGTGCTCCAATAATGAAGATCATCACACTTTTATTTAGTTACAACTCAAGAATTACAACTCGATACTTAGAACAAAATATGACTCTATGTGAATGCCTTCGGCGATGTACCGGGATGTGCAATGAATCAAGAGTGACATGTATGAAAGAATTATGAATGGTGGATTTGCCACAAATACGATGTCAACTAAATGATCATGCATAGCAATATGACAATGATGGACTTTGTTATAATAAACGGAATGGTGGAAAGTTGTGTAACACCCCGGATGTAATTTACCTAATATGTACTCCAACTTTTGCCGTTTTTGGCGTTAAGTTATTTTATTTCCTCGGGTTCGGGTTTTTGTCTCCGTGTGTTGTTGTCGTTGTCATGCATCTCATATCATGTCATCATGTGCATTGCATTTGCATACGTGTTCGTCTCATGCATCCGAGCATTTTCCCCGTTGTCCGTTTTGCATTCCGGCGCTCCGTTCTCCTCCGGTGGTCATTTCTACCTTCTTTTCGTGTGTGGGGGTTAAACATTTCCGGATTGGACCGAGACTTGCCAAGCGGCCTTGGTTTACTACCGGTAGACCGCCTGTCAAGTTTCGTACCATTTGGACTTCGTTTGATGCTCCAACGGTTAACCGAGGGACCGAAAAGGCCTCGTGTGTGTTGCAGCCCAACACCCCTTCAATTTGGCCCAAAACCCACCAAAACCCTCTCCATCATCTAGAGCGTTCAATCACGATCGCGTGGCCCAAAACCGCACCTCATTTGGACTCTCCTAGCTCCTCCTATGTCTATAAATAGCCCCCTCCGAAATTCTCGTTTTCCTTCTTCCCCCGAAACACTAAATCCTCTCTCTCCGCGCGCCGGACAACGTCCGCCGGCGCCGGACGCGTCCGCTCCGTCCCACCGCCGCCACGTGTCGATCCGGGGTTCGCCCGCGCCCGCGCCCCACATCGCCGGCCCGTTCAGCCCACATTGGGCAAGTTCACCGCCGGCGTCATCCTCCTCGCCGCCGTGCACGCACGGCCTGCCGCCCGGTCGCCGCCGCACGCGCTCCGCCCCGCCGCCCGCGTCCTCCGCCGCCCCGGATCCGCGCTCCGGTGATCCCCTCCACCGGCCGGAGCTCTCGCCGCCGCCCCTACCTGCTCCGGCACGGATCCGGCGAGATCCGGAACCGCCTCGATTCTTGCACTGCCCGAAACCCTAGATCCGTGAGGTGACGAATTTCTCCAAGTCCCTAGACCCTGTATTTTTTTGCCATCTTGATCGCATCGTAACTCCGCAACCGTGGCTCCGTTTTGGGCGTGTAGCATATCAAAATGTTCATCTCAAAGAGTACATCATTTCATCTCATTGCATCATTTTCATTTGAGCTCATCTTGATGCCCGAAATGCTGTTGGAAGAGTGCTATTTGAGTTAATTGTCAGATCTGCTGCACCAAATATCTTTTTATCATTTTTGCCATGATTATTGTGTGCATGATATGCTCATGAGCTCTACATATGTTTTGTTATATGCTTTGTCATCTTTCCAGAGGTACTATCCACGTATTTTTTTGATGTGTGTGGTGACTAGCACAAGCTTGCAAAGTGGTGCATTTGTTAATGCTGATTTCAGGGACTTGGCAATTCCACTAAGTCCTTGATCTATTTTTATCAATATGCCATATGTTCTTCTTGTTTCCTAGTGATCCATGCCTCTTTTGAGGATGATCGGTAAGGATGATTTGTTAATCTTTTAGTGCTCTATCCATCTATGCCTTTGTTTGCAATTATGGAGCACCCTAGCTTGAGTCAATCGAGATCTACTTTTGCTATTTCGTGAATCTGGGCAGATTGTCTACTTCTTAGCGATGTTGCCGAGGATGTCGTAGTTGATCCGTGCAAGCTATGTTGTCGTTCTTGCCATGTCTAGCTTGTATAATGTGTATTATTGATGGGTGTATGCTTATTTTGTCATGCCTTGCTCTGTAGTGAGTGCATCGAGCTCGTAAACATGCCTACTTGATATCTGATTTGCATGCTCCAGTTTTTCACTAAGTCTGTGATCTGATTATGTTTTTGCCATGTTCACATGCTTGCAATTGTATTTTCCGATCCCTTTTGGCTCAAGGTCACTAAGGGACTTTTGTTAAGCTCTTTGAGTAGCTCCATGCCATGCCTTGCTTTGCTATGTTAGGTTCTTGTAACATCTAGTTTTCATGCTTCAAAGTGTGCTATCTGATCTGAAATTCCAGGCTTGTGTTAATTTCACTAAGTCTGAGATCTGTTTACCAATTGCACTTTTGCCATTCTTGTTTGAACCTGTTAATGGATGAATTGACCGTATCTCAGTGTTCATCTTTTGACAAGCATTATGAGTGGATCCCTGCCATGTATTTTGTTGCCATGTTTGGGTGCTGTAGCATGTTTAACTTGTTGCATTTAGAGGGCTACTTGATGTTTATCGCAGACCGTTGTCATATTTGAATTGCTTGCCATTTCCAAACCGTGTCTCCGATTCATGTGTTCTTTATATCGATTTCAACTGAAATCACCTCATCTTTCCAGTGGCACTCTTGGATTTCCAAGTTGAGGCCAGGTTCATTCATTCCTTGTCAAATCTTGCATATGCATCACATATCGCATCCCGCATAGCATACCATGTTTGCATCATGTTGTTTGAGCCTTGCACGTGGTTGATTGTGTTCCTCTTACTTGTTTGTCTTGTTTGGGTAGAGCCGGGAGACGAGTTCCCTAACGAGGAGCCCGTTGAGTTTGCTTTCGAGGATCCAGTCAACTCTGACAACTTTGCAGGCGAGATGATCATACCCTCGAAATCACTTCTATCTTTGCTTTGCTAGATGCTCGCTCTTTTGCTATGCCTATGCTACGATGCCTACCACTTGCTTATCATGCCTCCCAAATTGCCATGTCAAACCTCTAACCCACCATGTCCTAGCAAACCGTTGATTGGCTATGTTACCGCTTTGCTCAGCCCCTCTTATAGCGTTGCTAGTTGCAGGTGAAGATTGGAGACTGTTCCTAGTTGGAACATTATTTTCTTGTTGGGATATCATTATATTATCTTGTTATCTTAATGCATCTATATACTTGGTAAAGGGTGGAAGGCTCGGCCTTTTGCCTAGTGTTTTGTTCCACTCTTGCCGCCCTAGTTTCCGTCATATCGGTGTTATGTTCCCGGATTTGGCGTTCCTTACGCGGTTGGGTAATAATGGGAACCCCTTGACAAATCACCTTGAATAAAACTCTTCCAGCAATGCCCAACCTTGGTTTTACCATTTTCCACCGAGCCTCTTTTTCCCTTGGGTTTCTGGAGCCCGAGGGTCATCTTATTTAAACTCCCCTGGGCCAGTGCTCCTCTGAGTGTTGGTTCGACTGAGCTGCCTGCGGGGCCACCTCGGGGCAACCTGAGGTTTGGTTTTACTCGTAGCTAGTCTCATCTGAGTGTGCCCTAAGAACGAGATATGTGCAGCTCCTATCGGGATTTGTCGGCACATTCAGGCGGTGTTGCTGGACTTGTTTTAACTTGTCGGTTGTCTTGTGGAACCGGGATGCCGAGTCTGATCGGAATGTCTCGGGAGAAGGTATATCCTTCGTTGACCGTGAGAGCTTGTCATGGGCTAAGTTGGGACTCCCCTGCAGGGATTTGAACTTTCGAAAGCCGTGCTCGCGGTTATGGGCAGATGGGAATTTGTTAATGTCCGTTTGTAGATAACTTGAACCTAAACTTAATTAAAATGAATCAACTGTGTGTGTTACCGTGATGGTCTCTTCTCGGCGGAGTCCGGGAAGTGAACACGGTGTTGGAGTAATGCTCGCCGCAGGTTGTTCTCTAGTTATCCGTTCGTGCTTTGCCTTCTCTTCTCGCTCTCTTTTGCGAACAGGTTAGCCACCATATATGCTAGTCGCTTGCTGCAGCTCCTCATATTACCTTGCCTTACCTATAAGCTTAAATAGTCTTGATCGCGAGGGTGCGAGATTGCTGAGTCCCTGTGGCTCACAGATTACTTCCAAACCAGATGCAGGGCCTGATGACTCTGTTCCAGATGACGCGCTTGAGCTCAAGTGGGAGTTCGACGAGGACTCACGCCGTTACTATGTGTCTTTCCCTGATGATCAGTAGTGGTGCCCAGTTGGGGCGATCGGGGCCGTGTCGCATGTTTGGTTGATCTTTTATTTTGGCACCGTAGTCGGGCCATAAGTGATTGGATGATGTAATGCTATTTATGTACTTTGTTTGACGTGGCGAGTGTAAGCCAACTATGTACCTTCCCCTTTTATTATCTATTTACATGGGATGTTGTGAAGATTGCCTTACTTGCGACATTGCTTTCAATGCGGTTATGCCTCTAAGTCGTGCTTCGACACGTAGGAGATATAGCCGCATCGAGGACGTTACAAGTTGGTAATCAGATCCTTCCCCGACCTTAGGAGCCCCCACTGCTTGATCATTTTTAGCAGCCGTTGTTGAGTCTAGAAAAATGTTTTGAGTCTTTTAGGAATTATATATCGGAGAGTTTAGGAATTCTTTTTACTCCCCAGTCCCTTCATCGCTCTGGTAAGGCCTCCTGGCGTAGAGTTTTGACTCTTCTCTTCTCAAATTTCACTAAATAAATTAGGATCACGCGGGTATCTTGGAATCGTTCTGATCGATTTGTGATGAGAACATTGTTCTTGGTGCCTCCTGTCATTTAGGGGTTGTGGCAGTGTCCCGAGGAGTTGAGCTCCGAGGTGTTGTCGTCACACTTTTATCATTGCAGTTCTGGAATACCTAAGTTTAGTTCGCCGACATCGAAAATCTCTTTTATGTAGTTGTTGGTGAGATAACCTCGATGCCACCCAGTACTGGGGCGGGAGTTCGGGAGTATTGCCATAACTTGTATAACGGATTCTTTTCGAAGGTTGAGGTAGATGGTTTCCGAAGTTTTCCTTGGTTATGTGTTGAAGGATGGATACAGCTGGATGTAGGATTTGCTAGATTTGGGTGAGATATTATGCTTCCCCTGTATCCCCAACACCTGATTGCATAACTAGAAAGGTTCGGGAGTTTCCTAGGTGGGAATTCTTGTAACTCTAGTTCTTCTTCCACGGATATTTGGTTTGAGATTGGGATTTCTTACCGAGTATTTGTTCTTGTTCCATACCTTGTTGATTTATTCCTCTACCTAAATTCTAAGTGGCTTCTCAATTTATGGATATGTGACCATTTCAAGTGGAATGCATTCATTCTTATGTTCGGATGTGAAGACTATATGTTGCAATTTCATCCCGCTTGATTCAGCTTCAATTTTATCTGTCAATGTGCTAACGGATGTCACCCTCTTCAGGATGGCTCCCGCTAAGAGCAACAATCAGAATCAGAATCAGGATCTGCCACCACCTCCCCCTCCTCCGGAGGCATGGCAAGCTATGATGGTCGCTACCAATGCAAACACGCAGTTGATCATGCAAATTCTTCAAGAGCGCAACCAAGGCAACCAAGGCAACTAGGGCAACAATCAGAATCACTTTGCTACACTCAACCAGTTCCTTGCTAACCAGCCAAAGACTTTCAGCAATTGTGTTGAGGCAACTGATGCTGACGATTGGCTTGTGGACTTGTGCAAGCATTTCGAGTGCAGTAACGTCAGGCCTGAGGACTTTGTCAAGTTCGCTTCCTTCCAACTCAAAGGCCAAGCTGCAGAATGGTTCCAGCAGTACAAGGATTCCAGAGGAGGCCGTGTGATTACCTGGGATGAATTCCGTGAAGACTTCAAAGCTCATCATATTCCTCAGAGCGTGGTTGAAAGCAAGCGTGAGGAATTCCGCAACCTGAAGCAAGGCTCTTTGTCTGTCTATGACTACAACAAGTTGTTTCAGAAGCTCGCCCGCTTTGCTAAGCAGGACGTCCCTGACGAGAAGAGCATGATATACCAGTTCAGGGGTGGTCTCAGAGAGGAAATCCAGCTAGCTCTTGTTCTCTTTGAGCCCTTGAGGTACGATGAGTTCTACAACATGGCATTGAAGCAAGAGGCTGCTCAACTGAAGTGTGATGCTTCCAAGAAGCGAGTCAGAGATGCTACTCCTTCTTCCTCTACTCAGGTGGCCAAGCAACAGAAGTATTGGCTTCCTCCTCCTCCGTTCTGGCAGCCGTATCAGAAGAGCAAAGGTGGCAGTGGATCTTCCCACCCACCCAACCCTGGCTTTCAGAACAAGACTTCGTCTCAAGCTTCAAGATCGAGTGCTCCGTATCACCGTCCGCTTTCAGAGGTCACGTGCAACAAGTGCCAATAGAAGGGTCACTATGCCAACAAATGCTTCAATCAGAGGCGTCTCCCTCCTCCTCCTCCTATGAGATCGGCAAGTACAGTTGTGGTCAAGCATAACCCCAAGCACGCCAAGGTCAACATGCTGAATGCAGCTCAGGCAGAGGACTCGTCAGATGTCATCATGGGTAACCTTCCTGTTAACGATATTCCAGCTAAAGTACTTTTTGACTCTAGTGCATCGCATTCCTTCATGTCATTCCCATTTGCATCGGAGAACAATTTTAGTACTAAGGCTTTACCTAGAGCTATGCAAGTCGTCTCTCCGGCTAAGCGTCTGAGTTCTAGTATGATGGTTCCGGATATTTCTATCATGATGGGTGATTTCAAGTTTCTGGCTTCTCCAATGGTCCTTGGTAACTCGGATATTGATCTTATTCTTGGGATGGATTGGCTTTCTAAGCACAAGGCTCAGCTTGATTGTGCAGCCAGGCAGATTCAATTGACTCATTCGTCTGAGGATGTACTTGTCTTTGCTTCTCGGGATAACACCATCCGTCTGTTTTCTCTCAATGAGAAGGGTGAACTCGATGCTATCTCTCAAATTCTAGTCGTTTGCGAATATCAAGATGTCTTTCCAGAAGAGCTTCCAGGAATGCCTCCGCACCGGCCAGTTGAATTCGTCATCGATCTTGAGCCTAGCACGGAACCGGTTTGCAAACGTCCTTACAAGCTCGGACCTGAAGAGTTGAAGGAGCTGAAGAAGCAACTCGATATTCAAGAGCGAATTGGTCTCATCCGACCTAGTTCTTCTCCGTGGGGTTGTGGAGTTCTTTTTGTGAAGAAGAAGGATGGAATGGACCGACTTTGTGTTGACTACCGTCCATTGAACAAGAAGACTATCAAGAACAAATACCCACTTCCCAACATCAACGAGTTGTTCGAACAACTCAAAGGTGCCCAAGTATTCTCCAAGCTTGATCTCCGTATGGGTTATCACCAGATTCGAATCCGTGAGCAAGATATTCCCAAGACGGCCTTCGGGACAAGCTATGGTTCATATGAATACACTGTCATGTCTTTTGGCCTCGTCAACGCCCCTCCGACTTTCTCTCGCATGATGAACTTCATCTTCAACGCCTACACCAATGACTTCGTTTTGGTCTATCTCGACGACATTCTGTTCTTTTCAAAGAACAAGGAAGATCATGCCAAGCACTTGTGTTTGGTACTCGATAAGCTCAGGGAACACCAGTTCTACACCAAGTTCTCAAAGTGCGAGTTTTGGCTCGATGAGGTTCTTTATCTTGGGCATATCATCTCTGCCAAGGGCATTGTGGTGAATCCTGAGAAGGTGTCTGCAATTGTGAATTGGGAACCACCTCAGAACGTGAAGCAACTCCGTAGCTTCCTCGGTCTCGCAAGCTACTGTCAAAGGTTCGTTGAGAACTTTTCAAAGATCGCGAAGCCTCTTCCAAACCTTCTACAGAAGCACGTCAAGTACGTTTGGTCTCCGGAATGTGACATCGCTTTCAACACTTTGAAAGAGAAATTGGTCACTGCTCCAGTTCTGACTCCTCCTGATGAATCCAAACCGTTCGAGGTCTTTTGCGATGCCTCTCTTCAAGGTCTTGGTGCAGTGTTGATGCAAGAGCAGAAAGTTGTGGCTTATACCTCTCGCCAGTTGAAGCCCAACGAGAAGAACTACCCCACTCATGACCTCGAGTTGGCGGTAGTTGTGCATGCTCTTTTGACTTGGAGACATCTCTTATTGGGAAGAAAAGTGGACATCTTCACTGACCACAAGAGTCTCAAGTACATCTTCACTCAGCCTAATCTCAACCTCAGGCAGACTCGCTGGGTCGAAATGATTCAAGAGTATAATCCGAGTATCGAGTATACTCCAGGCAAGGCCAATGTGATTGCTGACGCATTGAGCAGGAAGGCTTATTGCAACAGCCTGATTCTCAAGCCTTATCAACCCGAGCTTTGTGAAGCTTTCTGCAAACTCAATCTGCAAGTTGTTCCTCAAGGTTTCCTCGCCAACCTTCAAGTCTCTCCTACCTTGGAAGACCAGATTCGCGAGGCTCAACTTCTTGATGCTATGGTGAAGAAGGTGAAGATTGGGATTGCCAAGAGTCAACCCAAGTACAAGTGCTACCGCCTTGACGACAAGGATACTCTCTTCTTTGAGGATCGTATTGTTGTGCCCAAAGGTGATCTTCATAAGGTTATCATGAACGAGGCTCACAATTCACTCCTCTCCATCCACCCTGGGAGCACGAAGATGTATTAGGACCTCAAGCAGGCTTATTGGTGGACTCGAATGAAGCGCAAGATTGCTTAGTTTGTGAATGAATGTGATGTCTGCAGAAGAGTGAAGGCAGAACACCAAAGGCCAGCTGGTCTCCTCCAACCTCTTGCCATTCCAGAATGGAAGTTTGTCCACATTGAGATGGACTTCGTGACTGGGTTTTCAAACTCCAAACGTGGCAATGATGCTATATTCGTTGTCATCGACAAACTCACTAAAGTGGCTCAATTTCTGCCTATCAAAGAGTCAATCACTGCAGCTCAATTGGCGGAGCTGTATACCTCTCGGATTGTCTCGCTACACGGTATTCCATAGGTGATCTCTTCAGACCATGGCAGCATCTTTACCTCCAAGTTTTGGGATTCTTTTCAGAAGGCCATGGGCACCAACATCCGCTTCAGCACAGCTTTCCATCCTCAAACTAGCGGTCAAGTCGAGCGTGTAAATCAGATTCTTGAAGATATGCTCACGGCTTGGGTGATCTCCTTCAGCATGAAGTGGGAGGATTGTCTTCCATATGCTGAATTCTCCTACAACAACAGTGCCGTACCCCTCTCAACTGGTCTGAAACCGGTGAGCGTCAGCTTTTGGGTAATGACTTAATCACAGAGGCAGAAGAAATGTGCAAAGTCATTCGTGATAACCTCAAAGCAGCCCAATCCCGCCAGAAGAGCTACCATGACAGTAAGCACCGCGATTTGGCTTTCGAGATCGGAGATCATGTTTACCTCCGTGTCTCTCCTATGAAAGGTACTCGTCATTTTGGTATCAAAGGGAAGCTTGCCCCTAGATACGTGGGACCTTTCAAGATCGTCGGCAAGAGAGGCGATCTCGCCTATCAACTCGAGCTTCCTTCAAACTTTGCAAATGTGCATGACGTGTTTCATGTCTCTCAGCTCCGCAAGTGCTTCAAGACTCCTGACCGCACCGTCAACTTCGAAGACATTGATCTCCAAGAAGATCTCTCTTATCGTGAGCACCCCGTTGCTATTCTTGAAGAGACTGAACACAAGACTCGCAATAAGTCAATCAAATTCCTCAAAGTCAAGTGGTCACACCATTCCGACCATGAAGCCACCTGGGAACGCGAGGATCACCTCCGTTCTGAGTACCCGGCGTTCTTCCAGTCCTAGATCTCGGGACGAGATCCTTTTGTAGTGGTGGAGTGTTGTAACATCCCGGATGTAATTTACCTAATATGTACTCCAACTTTTGCCGTTTCCGGCGTTAAGTTATTTTATTTCCTCGGGTTCGGGTTTTTGTCTCCGTGTGTTGTTGTCATGCATCTCATATCATATCATCATGTGCATTGCATTTGCATACGTGTTCGTCTCATGCATCCGAGCATTTTCCCCGTTGTCCATTTTGCATTCCGGCGCTCCGTTCTCCTCCGGTGGTCATTTCTACCTTCTTTTCGTGTGTGGGGGTTAAACATTTCCGGATTGGACCGAGACTTGCCAAGCGGCCTTGGTTTACTACCGGTAGACCGCCTGTCAAGTTTCGTACCATTTGGACTTCGTTTGATGCTCCAACGGTTAACCGAGGGACCGAAAAGGCCTCATGTGTGTTGCAGCCCAACACCCCTTCAATTTGGCCCAAAACCCACCAAAACCCTCTCCATCATCTAGAGCGTTCGATCACGATCGCGTGGCCGAAAACCGCACCTCATTTGGACTCTCCTAGCTCCTCCTATGCCTATAAATAGCCCCCTCCAAAATTCTCGTTTTCCTTCTTCCCCTGAAACCCTAAATCCTCTCTCTCCGCGCGCCGGACAACGTCCGCCGGCGCCGGACGCGTCCGCTCCGTCCCACCGCCGCCACGTGTCGATCCGGGGTTCGCCCGCGCCCGCGCCCCACATCACCGGCCCGCTCAGCCCACGTTGGGCCCCCGTGGCCCAAAGCCACCGCTGCCCGCGCCCGACTGCCCCGCCGCCTCCTTCCCCGAGTCCGGCGCCCGACGCCGCCGCGTCCCTCGCCGCTCCGCCGCGGCAAGTTCACCGCCGGCGTCATCCTCCTCGCCGCCGTGCACGCACGGCCTGCCGCCCGGTCGCCGCCGCACGCGCTCCGCCCCGCCGCCCGCGTCCTCCGCCGCCCCGGATCCGCGCTCCGGTGATCCCCTCCACCGGCCAGAGCTCTCGCCGCCGCCCCTGCCTACTCCGGCGCGGATCCGGCGAGATCCGCCGCCGCCTCGGTTCTTGCGCTGCCCGAAACCCTAGATCCACGAGGTGACGAATTTCTCCAAGTCCCCAGACCCAGTATTTTTTTGCCATCTTGATCGCATCGTAACTCCGCAACCGTATCTCCGTTTTGGGCGTGTAGCATATCAAAATGTTCGTCTTAGAGAGTACATCATTTCATCTCACTGCATCATTTTCATTTGAGCTCATCTTGATGCCCGAAATGCTGTTGGAAGAGTGCTATTTGAGTTAATTGTCAGATCTGCTGCACCAAATATCTTTTTATCATTTTTGCCATGATTATTGTGTGCATGATATGCTCATGAGCTCTACATATGTTTTGTTATATGCTTTGTCATCTTTCCAGAGGTACTATCCACGTATTTTTTTGATGTGTGTGGTGACTAGCACAAGCTTGCAAAGTGGTGCATTTGTTAATGCTGATTTCAGGGACTTAGCAATTCCACTAAGTCCTTGATCTGTTTTTATCAATATGCCATATGTTCTTGTTGTTTCCTAGTGATCCATGCCTCTTTTGAGGATGATCAGTAAGGATGATTTGTTAATCTTTTAGTGCTCTATCCATCCATGCCTTTGTTTGCAATTATGGAGCACCCTATCTTGAGTCAATCGAGATCTACTTTTGCTATTTCGTGAATCTGGGCAGATTGTCTACTTGTTAGCGATGTTGCCGAGGATGTTGTAGTTGATCCGTGCATGCTATGTTGTTGTTCTTGCCATGTCTAGCTTGTATAATGTGTATTCTTGATGGGTGTATGCTTAGTTTGTCATGCCTTGCTCTGTAGTGAGTGCATCGAGCTCGTAAACATGCCTACTTGATATCTGATTTGCATGCTCCAGTTTTTCACTAAGTCTGTGATCTGATTATGTTTTTGCCATGTTCACATGCTTGCAATTGTATTTTCCGATCCCTTTTGGCTCAAGGTCACTAAGGGACTTTTGTTAAGCTCTTTGAGTAGCTCCATGCCATGCCTTGCTTTGCTATGTTAGGTTCTTGTAACATCTAGTTTTCATGCTTCAAAGTGTGCTATCTGATCTGAAATTCCAGGCTTGTGTTAATTTCACTAAGTCTGAGATCTGTTTACCAATTGCACTTTTGCCATTCTTGTTTGAACCTGTTAATGGATGAATTGACCGTATCTCAGTGTTCATCTTTTGACAAGCATTATGAGTGGATCCCTGCCATGTATTTTGTTGCCATGTTTGGGTGCTGTAGCATGTTTAACTTGTTGCATTTAGAGGGCTACTTGATGTTTATCGCAGACCGTTGTCATATTTGAATTGCTTGCCATTTCCAAACCGTGTCTCCGATTCATGTGTTCTTTATATCGATTTCAACCGAAATCACCTCATCTTTCCAGTGGCACTCTTGGATTTCCAAGTTGAGGCCAGGTTCATTCATTCCTTGTCAAATCTTGCATATGCATCACATATCGCATCCCGCATAGCATACCATGTTTGCATCATGTTGTTTGAGCCTTGCACGTGGTTGATTGTGTTCCTCTTACTTGTTTGTCTTGTTTGGGTAGAGCCGGGAGACGAGTTCCCTAACGAGGAGCCCGTTGAGTTTGCTTTCGAGGATCCAGTCAACTCTGACAACTTTGCAGGCGAGATGATCATACCCTCGAAATCACTTCTATCTTTGCTTTGCTAGATGCTCGCTCTTTTGCTATGCCTATGCTACGATGCCTACCACTTGCTTATCATGCCTCCCAAATTGCCATGTCAAACCTCTAACCCACCATGTCCTAGCAAACCGTTGATTGGCTATGTTACCGCTTTGCTCAGCCCCTCTTATAGCGTTGCTAGTTGCAGGTGAAGATTGGAGACTGTTCCTAGTTGGAACATTATTTTCTTGTTGGGATATCATTATATTATCTTGTTATCTTAATGCATCTATATACTTGGTAAAGGGTGGAAGGCTCGGCCTTTTGACTAGTGTTTTGTTCCACTCTTGCCGCCCTAGTTTCCGTCATATCGGTGTTATGTTCCTGGATTTGGCGTTCCTTACGCGGTTGGGTAATAATGGGAACCCCTTGACAAATCACCTTGAATAAAACTCTTCCAGTAATGCCCAACCTTGGTTTTACCATTTTCCGCCGAGCCTCTTTTTCCCTTGGGTTTCTGGAGCCCGAGGGTCATCTTATTTAAACCCCCCTGGGCCAGTGCTCCTCTGAGTGTTGGTTCGACTGAGCTGCCTGCGGGGCCACCTCGGGGCAACCTGAGGTTTGGTTTTACTCGTAGCTAGTCTCATCTGAGTGTGCCCTAAGAACGAGATATGTGCAGCTCCTATCGGGATTTGTCGGCACATTCAGGCGGTGTTGCTGGACTTGTTTTAACTTGTCGGTTGTCTTGTGGAACCGGGATGCCGATTCTGATCGGAATGTCTCGGGAGAAGGTATATCCTTCGTTGACCGTGAGAGCTTGTCATGGGCTAAGTTGGGACTCCCCTGCAGGGATTTGAACTTTCGAAAGCCGTGCTTGCGGTTATGGGCAGATGGGAATTTGTTAATGTCCGGTTGTAGATAACTTGAACCTAAACTTAATTAAAATGAATCAACTGTGTGTGTTACCGTGATGGTCTCTTCTTGGCGGAGTCCGGGAAGTGAACACGGTGTTGGAGTAATGCTCGCCGCAGGTTGTTCTCTAGTTATCCGTTCGTGCTTTGCCTTCTCTTCTCGCTCTCTTTTGCGAACAGGTTAGCCACCATATATGCTAGTCGCTTGCTGCAGCTCCTCATATTACCTTGCCTTACCTATAAGCTTAAATAGTCTTGATCACGAGGGTGCGAGATTGCTGAGTCCCTGTGGCTCACAGATTACTTCCAAACCAGATGTAGGGCCTGATGACTCTGTTCCAGATGATGCGCTTGAGCTCAAGTGGGAGTTCGACGAGGACTCATGCCGTTACTATGTGTCTTTCCCTGATGATCAGTAGTGGTGCCCAGTTGGGGCGATCGGGGCCGTGTCGCATGTTTGGTTGATCTTTTATTTTGGCACCGTAGTCGGGCCATAAGTGATTGGATGATGTAATGCTATTTATGTACTATGTTTGACGTGGCGAGTGTAAGCCAACTATGTACCTTCCCCTTTTATTATCTATTTACATGGGATGTTGTGAAGATTGCCTTACTTGCGACATTGCTTTCAATGCGGTTATGCCTCTAAGTCGTGCTTCGACACGTAGGAGATATAGCCGCATCGAGGACGTTACAAGTTGCATGGGAATATATCTCGGAATGGCTATGGAAATGCCATAATAGGTAGGTATGGTGGATTTTTTGAGGAAGGTATAAGGTGGGTTTATGGTACCGGTGAAAGTTGCACGGCACAAGAGAGGCTAGCAATGGTGGAAGGGTGAGAGTGCGTATAATCCATGGACTCAACATTAGTCATAAAGAACTCACATACTTATTCCAAAAATCCATTAGTTATCGAAACGAAGTACTACGCGCATGCTCCTAGGGGGTAGATTGGTAGGAAAAGACCATCACTCGTCCCCGACCGCCACTCATAACGAAGACAATCAACAAATAAATCATGCTCCGACTTCATCACATAACGGTTCACCATACGTGCATGCTACGGGAATCACAAACTTCAACACAAGTATTTCTCAAATTCACAATTACTTGCTAGCATGACTCTAATATCACCATGTTCATATCTCAAAACAGTCATAAGGAATCAAACTTCTCATAGTATTCAATGCACTTCATATGAAAGTTTTTATTTTATCCCTCTTGGATGCTTATCATATTAGGACTAGATTTATAACCAAAGGAAATTACCATGCTGTTTAGAGACTCTCAAAATAATATAATTGAAGCGCGAGAGTTCATAAATTTCTATAAAATAAAACCACATCCGTGCTCTAAAGCACTAGAGCAAAATTGCCTAGCTCAAAAGATATAAGTCAAGCACAAAGAGTATTCTAATAAATCACGATTCATGCGTGTCTCTCTCAAAAGGTGTGTACAGCAAGCATTATTGTGGCAAACTAAAAAGCAAAGACTCAAATCGTACAAGGCGCTCCAAGCAAAACACATATCATGTGGTGAATAAAAATATAGCCTCAAGTAAAGTTACCGATAGACGAAGACGAATGAGGGGATGCCTTCCAAGGCATCCCTAAGCTTAGGCTCTTGGTTGTCCTTGAATATTACCTTGGGGTGCCTTGGGCATCCCAAAGCTTAGGCTCTTTCCACTCCTTATTCCGTAGTCCATCAAATCCTTACCCAAAACTTGAAAACTTCACAACACAAAACTCAACAGAAAATCTCATAAGCTCCATTAGTATAAGAAAATAAATCACAACTTTTGGTATTGTTGTGAACTCATTCTTTATTTATATAGGTGTAATATCTATTGTATTCAAACTTTTCCATGGTTCATACCCCCCAATGTGAGCCATACATACATCAGAATAAGCAAACAACACACAGAAAACAGAATTTGTCAAAAACAGAATAGTTTGTAGCAATCTGGAATTTGGAATACTTCTGTAACTCCAAAAATTCTGAAACATTAGGAAGACCTAAGCAATTTGTTTCTTAATCTTCTGCAAAAAGAATCAGTATTTTATCACGCTTTTGCTAAAAATGAAAATTAATTTCCTGAGCGCAAAAGTTTATGTTTTTCAGCAAGATCAAATCAACTATCACCGTAAGCTATCCCAAAGGTCTTACTTGGCACAAACACTAATTAAAACATAAAACCACATCTAACCAGAGGCTAGACAAATTATTTAATGCAAAACAGAACCTAAAAAGTAAAAATGAAAATAAAATTGGGTTTCCTCCCAACAAGCGTTGTTGCTTAAAGCCTTTTAGCTAGGCATTGATAATTTTAATGATGCTCACATCAAAGATAGCAATTGAAACACAAAGAGAGCACCATAAAACATGTGACAAACAAGTCTAAGTCTGACATGCTTCCTATAAACATGGATTTTGTAACATGAAAATTTATACAACCATATTTTCCTCTCACATAAAAATTACATGTGGGATCATAATAAAATTTAACAATATAACTATCACATAAATTTTGCTCTTCATTGATGAAGACATCAATACCATTGTTACACCCACAGCCCCTGCTGCTATACATACTGGACCAATTACTAGAGCTCACGCACGCCAATTGAATTACCACGTACTTTCGTTTCTTGGTAATGATTCTAATGTTTATGAGAATATGATGCTGCCTAAATTGGATACATTTGTTTTGCTTACAAATGAAGGGCCTACCTTGGACAAGAAAGATGAACCTTGGAGCAAGTTCAAGCATGGAGATGATGGCATGCGCAAGGGGAACAAGAACGGAGTTACAAGTGATGATTCCAGGACTTTGAAGCCACCATAATGAGTGCATGAAGCCTTGGACTAAATATACAAGACGCCACTTCATAAATTTCGTCCAGAGGCTATTCAAGGTGCTGCGTCACCTTATTTTTGGGCCAGGCCCATGTAATTTCGAAGTACTTGATTATAGGTTGTTTTTAGAGTCCGTATGTGTGGGGAAACAAGAGTTAGGGTTGGTTTCGGACCCCTCCTCTAAGGGCCACGAAATTTCCCCCTCTTTCCTCCATATATACAGCCCTTAGGGCATCGTTTAGACTTATGGTTTTGTTTAGATTAAAAGTTTGCCATAGCGGCAACTTCGCGTAGTTCGTTTGTGTTCAACGACCACACAAAGGCGTCACAGAACCCCACCTTCATTAATAAAGCTTTCCTCTTATATTCACAATATCCAGATTGCAATCTCGGTTTCTTGCTTGTTCTTCATTTGCTCGCAGGAAACAGATCCTCGTGGTCAGGTTGATCGTGCTCCGGCGTGGTCAATAACCCCTCGGAAGTTGGTTTAGTGATTGCTAAGCCGCGACGTCTCGCACGTTCATAGTCGGATCGTCAAGGTCGACTCCCACAGAAAACGATAGCCACCATCTCATTGAAACATCGGGACACCTACGCTTCTATCAAGTGGTATCAGAGTTCCAAGTTGCTCGGTGAGATTTTAGAGTTTTTCGTAGTATAGATCGAGTCTGTTATTCATACCTGCAGTCCACGAAAAAGCCAAAAAAATAGGGTTAGTTCATCATATCCGAACCAATTTGTGCCTTTGCATAATCCTTTTAGGGGTTTGCTTTGTTGAATTTGCGGTTGCATCGCTGTGTCTAGTTGCTGGTCTTAGTGTCTAGTTTCCCTTAGAGATTCGAGTTTTGTTCACAAGTTGTCACGCCGCCGCCACACCATCGTCCTCGCTCCTGCCATATATGTCACAGCCCTAGATTAATGCTTGTAATTAGTGGCATTGCATCCATGCATCATGTTCAAATTTTGTTAAACTTGAAATGGGGGATGATCAAACCCCTAGCACCAAAACAATGCAAATAGGCCCAACTATAAAATCTTTTTCAATGAACTCAAAATGCCCTTTAAAAATGTTCATCACTTCTGGATTAAGGTGGCAGCATCTACCATAAATGGTTTACAATTTTGGAGGACATATGTGGGCTTTGAATTAAATCTCCGAGTATTTGAATTTGGGCATTTAAATACTATAAATATTTGAAATGCTCAAATAATTCTGGAAACAATTTGGGGCTGTTGGAAATAATTCAAATAGTGCCCAAAACATATTTCAGGATTTATGGAAATGTTTAGTATTTTTACTAAACCCAAAACAGAAATGAAAATAGAAAACAGAAACTAAAATAAAGAAAACAGAGAGAAAGTTACCTCGGCCTTACCTGGCGCCACCAACCGGCCCAGCACTGCAGCTGGCCAGCCCACCCACCACCGCCTCCTCCCCGTCGTCTTCCTCCCCTGCCAGGAGGACGGAGGCGCGTGCCCGCCCCGCGCCGGCCAACTCCTCCCTCCCTGCCTGCCTGGCTCCTCCCCGGTGCGCCTAGATGACGCCACGGAGACGCCCTCGACCCCCTGCACCTCTCCCCTCTCTCCCAGGACCCTCCCCCCCTCTGCTCTCTTCCCGCAGCACCACCGAGCGCGGTCGCCGCCGCCGCTCAGCGTAATCACAGCCACCGTGCTCCTCGCGCTCACTCGACCTGCCAGGGAGCTCCGCCTTGACTCTATCATCCTCGCCACCGACTCACGTGTCCTCGGCTGCCCTACATCGTCGTCCTCATCATCGTCTTCACCGACGGGCGCCCGAGATTGCCACCGTTGATTCACCAGCCCCAGCGCTTCCCCGACGTCGCCGTCACCTCTGCTAGCCCCGCAGTGATGTCACGCCCCAATACCGGAGCTTCAGTTGCCTTCCAGGGTTTCCGGGATTCGTCGTGTGTTTTGTTTGGTTCTTTGCATTCATCTTTTCTTCGTGTGCATTGCATCATGTCATCATGCCATCATGTCATTTTTTAAATTCAACTAAATAAATTGCATAGATCTGTCGATCTATTTAAATTGAGGGAACTCACATGGTGACTTCTCTATATAACATATCCTCCCAATATTTTAGGGAGCTATATTAAATATCCCATTAATTTGGAATCATCATAACACACGTGCAAAATAATTCCCATGTCTATTCCTCTTCGAGTTTGACCTTCAAACCTTGCCAATATCTCTCATCACTTTTATCGAGGCTCCTCTAAAAAAGCTCAGCCCATTTTAGAGTCCTTTCGAATGGGTTTCAAAATTCAAACATGTTGAATTAAATTCAATATGTGCGAATCCTTTTTTTCTCCAAAAATCCTCTTGTCATTTTATTTAAATTCCTCACATTTTTGTGAGTCCAGAAATATTATCCCCAGGCGCAAAATCCTTCCCTAACCTTCTCTTTCTTTTCCTCTCTCTAATTTCTTTTCTGTTAAAGAAAATAAGTTAGTTAAGAGAAGAGGGAGGGAGAAGGGAGCCCAGCCGCCTCTGGCTACTTGGGCCTCCTAGCAGCGCCGGCCTCCCAGCCCAGTTGCATCATGCCAGTTTTCCCAGCGCCCACTCCCACCTCTTGGGCCTAACCCACAAGACCGGCCCAACCTCCCTGAGGCCTCACAGCCCGCACCTAAACCTAACCCTTTCCCCGACCGTAACCTCTCCCTCACGATCCCTCCCTCGCACCTCGCACCGCCAGGGAGAGCTTTGGCTCGATCCCATCTCACCTCTCCCTCTAGTCCTCAACTACCACTCGACCCACCTCTCCCTCTCGCTCCCACACGCATCGCTAGGGAGAGGCGCTCCCCAGCATGCGCGAGCCCGCGCCCCTGCCTCTTTCTCCCACCAGTGCCGCCGCCTTCCCCACTCCGGTGAGGCCGCCGCCCGCCGACGCCAAGCGCCGACGCGCTTGTACCTTCCTGATGCCGCGATCCCACCTTGCTGTTCGACAACCGGCGCCGCCGTCGGCGCCCCAGGGGCCATCACCATGCCCTTCCTCCTCTCCTTCACGTCGCGACCCCCAAGCTCCTCTCCTACTCCGGCTTCGTCCAGGCTATCCCGCCGTCGCCAGCTGCTCTGGTGAGGCCATGCCTCTCCTCTGTGTCGCCCTTCTTCCCTTGCTCTGGCCCCCTCTTCTGCTCGACCTGAGGGTGCTCCTGCTTGGCGTGTTTGCGTTCCCGACGACGACCTCCACCACGGCCCTGTTCGCGTGGAGCCCCTCCTCCACCACCAAGTGCCCGGCAGCACCTCCTCTGTCCACGTCCTGTGCTGCTGCTCCGCCCTGCCGCCTCTACTCCTTTCTGCAAGCCCGCGCTCATCTCCTGGGTGCCCTTTTGGCCCTGCTTCCTTTGTCGTGGCCAAGACCACCCGGACGCCCGGACTCCTTTTTTGTTGTTGTTGCACACCAAGTCGGACATGCCTTGCTGCCTCCTGTAACTTGCCATGACTCAAGTCCAACAACCGCCACGAGGTTTCACCGAGACCATCAAGTTTGAGACTGCCCTGAACCATGTCGTCTCGCCGGATCGTCAAAAAACTGTTCGGGATTCACCAAATACCACTACGCCCGGAGACCTTGGGTCAGTCAAGTTCCCCTACGACCCGGGTACGACTATGGGGATTCACCAAGTACCATTCGGATGCGCCAAGTTCGACTACATGGACCGCCAAGTTCCTCCACCGATGACTCGAACGGCTTCAAAATGTGAACCACTACCGTCGACCCTCGAAGACCCCGTGGACGTCAAGTTTCATATCGCGACCCCGAACATCTACGGACGTGCACGACTACCGTTGCCCGAAGAATCGCGAGTCACAAGCGCTGTGAACAACTATTGTCGCCGTGGATCCGACAAGTTCACAAGTACGACTACTTCCCACGACTACCCTCGAGGACATTGGTTCCATCAATTTCGACGACCACATGGGCACAACTACCGCTGCCGTGATTTTCGTCAAGACATCATGTACCTCTACTTCCACTACCGCCCCGTTGATCACCGATGACCGATAGTACCACTACTTCCTCTACTTCCCTCGACTAACCTGAACCATCACGTTTGCATGCTTCGAAGGTATAACCGCCGAGACAATGACCCGTGGAACGAATGCATGTTGTGTGATGTATGAGTTGCACCCTATGTTTGCACCGTGCCCGAGTTGTCACTTGCTCGGTCCTCGTCTTCTGCCGCTCACCCGTGGGAACCCGGTAACCGGGATCACCCCACCATCCTTTACACGCTCCCGCCACACTTTCTTTTGCACCGACGTCTCAATGAGTTGTCGGAACCGGAACTTTGCCGTGGCACCGTTTTCGTTATTGTTGCCGTGGCACCCCTTTTCTTTCCACCACGGTGACAAATGCTTCATAATGCTCTTGTCAACTTTTAATAAAAATTGCATAAACTTGTTCATGTCATCCACATCATGATAACAACAATTAAAATGTTTAAATTGTTGTTTGCTTTAATTTGCTAAATGCATGTGAGGTTTTACCGGATGCGTTGTTTGTTATATCCGGCCCCATTTAAATTTCTAAGACTGTGTATTTTACTCATGTTTCACCTCTTGCCATGTTTAACAACATTTAATATTGTTGGGTACATAAACGAGAGAGAACTAAATAATTGATGTGGTGTTCCGTCAATATGCAACTCGTTGCATATTGAGCTCCACTTAACTTGTAGTTTTGTTTGTGCCCTTTGCCATGCCATGCATCATACTTGGTTGTGCATCATGCCATGTTGATGTGATGGTTGTTTACTATGTTGTGTGCTCCTTTCCGGTGTTGCTTCTTCGGGTTGGTTCCGATAACATCGCGTTTGTGAGGAACCATTCGACTACGTCCTTTTGTCTTCTTCATGGACTCGTTCTTCTTCCTTGCGGGATTTCAGGCAAGATGACCATACCCTCGAAATCACTTCTATCTTTGCTTGCTAGTTGCTCGCTCTTTTGCTATGCCTATGATGCGATACCTACCACTTGCTTATCATGCCTCCCATATTGTTGAACCAAGCCTCTAACCCACCTTGTCCTAGCAAACCATTGTTTGGCTATGTTACCGCTTTGCTCAGCCCCTCTTATAGCGTTGTTAGTTGCAGGTGAAGATGAAGTTTGTTCCTTGTTGGAACATGGAGATGTTGTTCCTTGTTGGAACATGTTTATATGTTGGGATATCACACTATCTCTTATTTAACTAATGCATCTATATACTTGGTAAAGGGTGGAAGGCTCGGCCTTATGCCTGGTATTTTTGTTCCACTCTTGCCGCCCTAGTTTCCGTCATATCGGTGTTATGTTCCCGGATTTTGCGTTCCTTACGCGGTTGGGTCATAATGGGAACCCCTTGATAGTTCGCCTTGAATAAAACTCCTCCAGCAATGCCCAACATTGGTTTTACCATTCGCCACCTAGCCTTTTCTTTCCCTTGGGTTCTGCAGACTCAAGGGTCATCTTTATTTAAACCCCCCCCCCGGGGGCCAGTGCTCCTCTGAGTGTTGGTCCAAACAGAGCCACTTGCAGCGCCACCTCGGGAAACTCGAGGGCTGGTTTTAGTTGTACGTAGTGCTCATCTGAGTGTGCCCTGAGAACGAGATATGTGCAGCTCCTATCGGGATTTGTCGGCACATTCGGACGGTGTTGCTGGACTTGTTTTACCATTGTCGAAATGTCTTGTAACCGGGATTCCGAGTCTGATCGGGTTTTCCCGCTAGAAGAAATATCCTTCGTTGACCGAGAGAGCTTGTGATGGGCTAAGTTGGGACACCCCTGCAGGGATTTGAACTTTCGAAAGCCGTGCCCGCGGTTATGGGCAGATGGGAATTTGTTAACGTCCAGTTGTAGAAAATCTGAAGTTGACCTTATTTAAAATACATCAACAGCGTGTGTAACCGTGATGGTCTCTTTTCGGCGGAGTCCGGGAAGTGAGCACGGTGTTGGAGTAATGCTTGCCGTAGGTTGTTCTAGGATCACTTCTGGATCATAGTTGTTCGACCGTGCTTTTGCCTTCTCTTCTTGCTCTCTTTTGCGAATAGGTTAGCCACCATATATGCTAGTCGCTTGCTGCAGCTCCACCTCATACCTTTTACCTTACCCATAAGCTTAAATAGTCTTGATCGCGAGGGTGTGAGATTGCTGAGTCCCCGTGACTCACAGATACTTCCAAAACCAGCTTGCAGGTGCCGATGAGACCGTGCAGGTGACGCAACCAAGCTCAAGGAGGAGCTCGATGAAGCTCTTGTCCTTTGTGTTGATCCGTTTCCAGTTGATCAGTAGTGGAGCCCAGTTGGGGTCGATCGGGGATCTGTGTAGCATTTGCGGTAGTCTTGTTTTATTTTGGTTCCATAGTCAGACCTTGTTTGTATCTGGTTGATGTAATGCTTTATTCATGTATTTGTGTGAAGTGGCGATTGTAAGCCAACTATGTATCTCTTTTCCCTTATGTATTACATGGGTTGTGTGAAGATTACCTCACTTAAGACATTGCTTTCAATGCGGTTATGCCTCTAAGTCGTGCTTCGACACGTGGGAGATATAGCCGCATTGAGGGCGTTACAAGTTGGTAATCAGAGCCTTCCCCGACTTAGGAGCCCCCTGCTTGATCGAATTGTTGGCGTTGTTGAGTCTAGAAAAATGTTTTTGAGTCATTTAGGAATTATATATCGGAGAGTTAGGAATTCTTTTTACTCCTCAGTCCCTTCGTCGCTCTGGTGAGGCATCCTGACGTAGAGTTTTGACTCTTCTCTTCTCAAATTTCACTAAAAAAAATTTAGGATCACGCGAGTATCTTGGAATCGTTCCGATGGTTTTGTGACGAGAACATTGTTCTTGGTGCCTCCTGTCATTTAGGGGTTGTGGCAGTGTCCCGGGGAGTTGAGCTCCGAGGTGTTGTCGTCACAACTTTATCGTTGCAGTTCTGGAATACCTGAGTTTAGGTTCGCCGACATCGAAAAACTCTTTTATGCAGTTGTTGGTGAGATAACCTCGACGCCACCCAGTACTGGGGCGGGAGTTCGGGAGTATTGCCATAACTCGTATAACGGATGCTTTTCGAAGGTTGAGGTAAATGATTTCCGAAGGTTTCTTGGTTATGTGTTGAAGGATGGATACAGCTGGATGTAGGATTTGCTAGCTTTGGGTGAGATATTACGCTTCCCCTGTATCCCCAACACCTGGTTGCATAACTGGAAAATTTCGGGAGTTTATAAGTGGGAATTCAAGTAGCTCTTAGGATATCTTTCCGACAGATGTATGATATTAAATTGGGGTTCGACGTCTAGTGGTCCGCCTATTCACGGTTGGTTTTAAGTGGTCTCGTTGTGTCTTAAAGAGTCCTTGGCTATGCCGACTCGGGGATGCTTCGTATGTCATGTGCACTGACTTGTACATGATGGTGTTGTACGATCGAGCCCGTGTAGGCTCCACCACAAAAACTTCGGACAAAATCTCTATCATATGTTTGTTCTGGCTTATTCTGCAAGCCAATCCTTTGTTTTGTTTTGAGTTGTGGTATTCAAGTTGCTTCGAAGTCAAATGTTGATTCCATCCCTTGTCTAAGTGGTGTTCTCATATTCCTATGTGAATCTAATCCTTCTTGATCATCGAGATTGTCTTGCCAATCCTTTTCAACCGGTGTGCTTCTCTTCAAGCGGATCCGTCCATTTTCAACATCCACAAGATTCAATCTCAACTTTCTCAACGGTGTTTGCTTCATCCGTTCCAAGTTGTCTTTGTTTTCCCACCCACCCACCCTTTTTCTTCAAGGATTCAGATTTCTTAATCACTATCCATTTTATTGATGGAAGTCTCTCCATTCTTTTTCCTTCATGTTTTTACCCGGTGTTTCTCATGAAGATGCTCTACTCGTTCGTCATTCTTCATTCTTTTCATCTCCGGTGGTTTCAAGTCAAGCTTTGTTGATCATATCCTTTCCTCGTTTCAATGCTTTCTCATGCCGGTGCAATTCTTAATCATTCACTTCTCGCTATTCAATTGTTCCGGAGTGCTCAAGATATTTCGAAGATTCATGTTACCACTGCTTTCGTTCAAACTCTTTTGAGGATGTTATATCATTTAAGCCTTTTAATTCAACCGGTGCAATCTCTCTTTTCAAGTAATCGTTCAACGGTGTATCTTTTGAGTGGGCCCTAACCCACAGGTCTTTTCCCAGGATCTTACCTGACTCTTCTTATTTTCCCGGAGCTATCCTCAAATTCTTTTAAAATTTGACGTAAGAATGATTCATCATCTGTCATATGTTTTTCTCCAAGATCTTTCAAATTCTTTTCATCTTTGGCTCAACCTCTCCTCTTTTAATCATTCCGGAGTGTCTCAACGATTCATGGTGGTGTTTCTCGTCGTCATTCTCAGATTTTGAAGACCGAAGAAGAGTTTCTCTTAAATCTTGCTCCATTCTCTTCAAGATTCGTGATTCTAGCTTGTTGCCATCCTCTCATAATTATTTGCAATTGTGGGAATTCTTTTCACCTATCCGAAGCAATTCAAGAGTCTTCTTAGTTTGATTATCCGGAGTCCATCATTTCAGGTTTTTTCATTCTCAGCTTTCAGCTCTCTTTCTCTAAATTTTACCGGTGCATCGATCAAATATCCTCTAATCAGTGCATGATCTCTTCGTTCTCTCATATATAATTTCTCTCAAGCAGCTTCATTCATTTGCTAATTTTTCCCGGTGTTTCTTTATCTTCTCTTCGTTCATTTTCAATTCTTACGGTGGTTCGTTCAATAGTTCTCGTCATTCGTTATCATATGAATTTATTCGTTGTTTCTATCCTACCGGTGGTTCGTTGAAGAATTTCTCGAGTTTATGCGATATCTCTCTTAATCCTTTCTACGAGAATAAGTAATATGCCAAATCTGCTGCTTGTCATCAATTTAAATTGGTGAAGGATACACATAACATAATTCTTATTCTTGTTTCATCCAAGTGATTAATTCCTTATTCCGGAGCCTCATCAAAAGTCTTGATCTCAATTATTCATCTTTCTTTTCTAGGGTTCCAAGCTCTCTCAATTTATTTCATCGCGTAGATCCATCTAATCATTGCAAGGATTCACCTTGGGTTTTCAACTGCTCTTTCTTTTCATTCCTTTGTTTACCGGAGTTCTTCATGGAGGCTCTACATGATGGTTCATCAAGGATTCAATTTCTTCTCGAAGTGTTCATTGAGATTCTTTTCAGAGGAGTTCAAGCATTCTTCATCTTGTAATCCGGAGTGCAGTTCTTCCTATCTATCTTTTGAGGTGGTGTTATGTCATTCTTGTCAATTTGAGTTCGTGTTTCATGATTCACATCTTGTCAAGAATGAGATATTTTAAATCCATCAATCTCTTCATTGGAATTATCTTGGGTTATAGTTCACCAAAGCCTTCCCTAAGGATTGTTGCTATTTATGGTGCTTATATATGACCCAAGTTCTTCAATTATCCTCCCGGTGAAATAAGTTTCTCGTCTCCTTGTTCATATCAATCCAATTCTTTTCCCGTGAGTGGCAGGTTGTCACCTCATATATTTGAGATATATTCCATAAGACCATATCAAGTTTATTCTTTTCGTTGTTGGTTTTCCTACAACTCCGTTCTAGCATTTGTTGTAAGCGTGCTCCCTCAAGATCTTGTTTCCCTTCGTTCATTCCATTCCATTCTTTCTTTTTTTTCGGGAGGCATTGTGATGTTGCTCTCTTCAACCCATCTTCTTGTTTTGTCAGGATCGTGTTCTTTTCTTGGTTTATCCATTTAACCGGAGTGTCATGCCCTCTTTTCAAGTTCTTCCCATTCTGTCAAGTTTTGGCTCCCTTCTCAACCGGAGTGCCGTCTGAAATCGTTCTTACCCCTTGTTACATTCATTCAATAGTTTCGGAGGTAGTGTGTTGTGATTTCATCAAGTATGTTCTCATCTGGCCAAGTTCTTATTCAATTCCTTTTCTTTTCAATCGGAGTGCTGCCCGAAGTTGTTCTCCCTTGTTCCTCTTTTCTAACGGAGTGTTTTCAACTTCGTTCATCTCTGTTGTATTCTTTTCTCGAAATGGCTTAACCTTTTCAAGGTTCTTTGGTTTCACTCGTTTGTCAAAGAAGCAACTTAGTTTCACCTCACCACTTCCCCTTCCTTTTCCCTCCGGTGCCATCCCTAGGATCTCGGGTCGAGATCCTCTCGTAGTGGTGGAGTGTTGTGACGCCCCAATACCGGAGCTTCATTTGCCTTCCAGGGTTTTCGGGTTTCGTCGTGTGTTTTGTTTGGTTCTTTGCATTCATCTTTGCTTCGTGTGCATTGCATCATGTCATCATGCCATCATGTCATTTTTTTAAATTCAACTAAATAAATTGCATAGATCTATTGATCTATTTAAATTGAGGGAACTCACATGGTGACTTCTCTATATAACATATCCTCCCAATATTTTAGGGAGCTATATTAAATATTTCATTAATTTGGAATCATCATAACACACGTGCAATATAATTCCCATGTCTATTCCTCTTCGAGTTTGACCTTCAAACCTTGCCAATATCTCTCATCTCTTTTATCGAGGCTCCTCTAAAAAAGCTCAGCCCATTTTAGAGTCCTTTCGAATGGGTTTCAAAATTCAAACATGTTGAATTAAATTCAATATGTGTGAATCCTTTTTTTCTCCAAAAATCCTCTGGTCATTTTATTTAAATTCCTCACATTTTTGTGAGTCCAGAGATATTATCCCCATGCGCAAAATCCTTCCCTAACCTTCTCTTTATTTTCCTCTCTCTAATTTCTTTTCTGTTAAAGAAAATAAGTTAGTTAAGAGAAGAGGGAGGGAGAAGGGAGCCCAGCCACCTCTGGCCACTTGGGCCTCCTAGCAGCGCCGGCCTCCCAGCCCAGTTGCATCATGCCAGTTTTCCCAGCGCCCACTCCCACCTCTTGGGCCTAACCCACAAGACCGGCCCAATCTCCCTGAGGCCTCACAGCCCACACCTAAACCTAACCCTCTCGCCGACCGTAACCTCTCCCTCACGATCCCTCCCTCGCACCTCGCGCCGCCAGGGAGAGCTTTGGCTCGATCCCATCTCACCTCTCCCTCTCGTCCTCAACCACCACTCGACCCACCTCTCCCTCTCGCTCCCACACGCATCGCTAAGGAGAGGCGCTCCCCAGCATGCGCGAGCCCGCGCCCCCGCCTCTTTCTCCCACCAGTGCCGCCGCCTTCCCCACTCCGGTGAGGCCGCCGCCCGCCGACGCCAAGCGCCGCCGCGCCTGAACCTTCCTGATGCCGCGATCCTGCCTTGCTGTTCGACAACCGGCGCCGCCGTCAGCGCCCCAGGGGCCATCACCATGCCCTGCCTCCTCTCCTTCACGTCGCGACCCCCAAGCTCCTCTCCTAATCCGGCTTCGTCCAGGCTATCCCGCCGTCGCCAGCTGCTCTGGCGAGGCCATGCCTCTCCTTTGTGTCGCCCTTCTTCCCTTGCTCTGGCCCCCTCTTCTGCTCGACCCGAGGGCGCTCCTGCTTGGCGTGTTTGCGAGCCCGACGACGACCTCCATTGCGGCCCTGTTCGCGTGGAGCCCCTCCTCCACCACCAAGTGCCCGGCAACACCTCCTCTGTTCGCGTCCTATGCTGCTCCTCCGCCCTGCCGCCTCTACTCCGACCTGCAAGCCCGCGCTCGTCTCCTGGGTGCCCTTTTGGCCCTGCTGCCTCTGTCGTGGCCAAGACCACCCAGACGCCCGGACTCCTTTTTTTTGTTGTTGTTGTTGCACACCAAGTCGGACATGCCTTGCTGCCTCCTGTAACGTGCCATGACTCAAGTACAACGGCCGCCACGAGGTTTCACCGAGACCATCAAGTTTGAGACTGCCCCGAACCATGTGGTCTCGCCGGATCATCAAAAAACTGTTCGGGATTCACCAAATACCACTACGCCCGGAGACCTTGGGTCGGTCAAGTTCCCCTACGACCCGGGTATGACTACGGGGATTCACCAAGTACCATTCGGATGCGCCAAGTTCGACTACATGGACCGCCAAGTTCCTCCACCGATGACTCGAACGGCTTCAAAACATGAACCACTACCGTCGACCCTCGAAGACCCCGTGGACGTCAAGTTTCATATCGCGACCCCGAACATCTACGGACGTGCACGACTACCGTTGCCCGAAGAACCGCGAGTCACAAGCGTCGTGAACAACTACCGTCGTCGTGGATCCGACAAGTTCACGAGTACGACTACTTCCCACGACTACCCTCGAAGACATTGGTTCCATCAATTTCGACGACCACATGGGCACAACTACCGCCGCCGTCATTTTCGTCAAGACATCGTGTACCTCTACTTCCACTACCACCCCGTTGATCACCGATGACCGATAGTACCACTACTTCCTCTACTTCCCTCGACGAACACGAACCATCACGTTTGCACGCTTCGAAGGTATAACCGCCGAGACAATGACCCGTGGAACGAATGCATGTTGTGTGATGTATGAGTTGCACCCTATGTTTGCACCGTGCCCGAGTTGTCACTTGCTCGGTCCTCCTCTTCTGCCGCTAACCCGTGGGAACCCGGTAACCGGGATCACCCCACCATCCTTTGCACGCTCCCGCCACACTTTCTTTTGCACCGACGTCTCAATGAGTTGTCGGAACCGGAACGTTGCTGTGGCACCGTTTTTTTATCGTTGCCGTGGCACCCCTTTTCTTTCCACCACGGTGACAAATGCTTCATAATGCTCTTGTCAACTTTTAATAAAAATTGCATAAACTTGTTCATGTGATCCGCATCATGATAACAACAATTAAAATGTTTAAAGTATTGTTTTCTTTAATTTACTAAATGCATGTGAGGTTTTACCGGATGCGTTGTTTGTTATGTCCGGCTCCATTTAAATTGCTAAGACTGTATTTTACTCATGTTTCACCTCTTGCCATGTTTAACAACATTTAATATTGTTGGGTACATAAACGAGAGAGAACTAAATAATTGATGTGGTGCTCCACTTAACTTGTAGTTTTGTTTATGCCCTTTGCCATGCCATGCATCATACTTGGTTGTGCATCATGCCATGTTGATGTGATGGTTGTTTACTATGTTGTGTGCTCCTTTCCGGTGTTGCTTCTTCGGGTTGGTTTCGATAACGTCGTGTTTGTGAGAAACCGTTCGACTATGTCCTTTTGTCTTCTTCATGGACTCGTTCTTCTTCCTTGCGGGATTTCAGACAAGATGACCATACCCTCGAAATCACTTCTATCTTTGCTTGCTAGTTGCTCGCTCTTTTGCTATGCCTATGATGCGATACCTACCACTTGCTTATCATGCCTCCCATATTGTTGAACCAAGCCTCTAACCCACCTTGTCCTAGCAAACCGTTGTTTGGCTATGTTACCGCTTTGCTCAGCCCCTCTTATAGCGTTGTTAGTTGTAGGTGAAGATGAAGTTTGTTCCTTGTTGGAACATGGAGATGTTGTTCCTTGTTGGAACATGTTTACTTGTTGGGATATCACACTATCTCTTATTTAACTAATGCATCTATATACTTGGTAAAGGGTGGAAGGCTCGGCCTTATGCCTGGTATTTTTGTTCCACTCTTGCCGCCCTAGTTTCCATCATATCGGTGTTACGTTCCCGGATTTTGCGTTCCTTACGCGGTTGGGTCATAATGGGAACCCCTTGATAGTTCGCCTTGAATAAAACTCCTCCAGCAATGCCCAACATTGGTTTTACCATTCGCCACCTAGCCTTTTCTTTCACTTGGGTTCTGCAGACTCAAGGGTCATCTTTATTTAAACCACCCCCCCCGGGGCCAGTGCTCCTCTGAGTGTTGGTCCAAACAGAGCCACTTGCAGTGCCACCTCGGGAAACTCGAGGGCTGGTTTTAGTTGTACGTAGTGCTCATCTGAGTGTGCCCTGAGAACGAGATATGTGCAGCTCCTATCGGGATTTGTCGACACATTCGGGCGGTGTTGCTGGACTTGTTTTACCATTGTCGAAATGTCTTGTAACCGGGATTCCGAGTCTGATCGGGTCTTCCCGCTAGAAGGAATATCCTTCGTTGACCGTGAGAGCTTGTGATGGGCTAAGTTGGGACACCCCTGCAGGGATTTGAACTTTTGAAAGACGTGCCCGCGGTTATGGGCAGATGGGAATTTGTTAACGTCCGGTTGTAGAAAACCTGAAGTTGACCTTATTTAAAATACATCAACAGCGTGTGTAACCGTGATGGTCTCTTTCCGGCGGAGTCCGGGAAGTGAACACGGTGTTGGAGTAATGCTTGACGTAGGTTGTTCTAGGATCACTTCTGGATCATAGTTGTTCGACCGTGCTTTTGCCTTCTCTTCTCGCTCTCTTTTGCGAATAGGTTAGCCACCATATATGCTAGTCGCTTGTTGCAGCTCCACCTCATACCTTTTACCTTACCCATAAGCTTAAATAGTCTTGATCATGAGGGTGTGAGGTTGCTGAGTCCCCATGACTCACAGATACTTCCAAAACCAGCTTGCAGGTGCCGATGAGACCGTGCAGGTGATGCAACCAAGCTCAAGGAGGAGCTCGATGAAGATCTTGTCCTTTGTGTTGATCTGTTTCCAGTTGATCAGTAGTGGAGCCCAGTTGGGGTCGATCGGAGATCTGTGTAGCATTTGGGGTAGTCTTCTTTTATTTTGGTTCCGTAGTCGGACCTTGTTTGTATCTGGTTGATGTAATGCTTTATTCATGTATTTGTGTGAAGTGGCGATTGTAAGCCAACTATGTATCTCTTTTCCCTTATGTATTACATGGGTTGTGTGAAGATTACCTCACTTGCAACATTGCTTTCAATGCGGTTATGTCTCTAAGTCGTTCTTCGACACGTGGGAGATATAGCCGCATCGAGGGCGTTACAAGTGAGCTCCTCTCCAGTCCCCCTTGTTCCCCTCCTCTAGCTCGTCCTCTAGCAGCTTTCACCGCCAGAGCCGTGAGCTCGGTTCCCCCGGCCATGCCGCCGCCGCGGCCACAGCTCCTGCCGCTCGTGTCGGAGCGCATCAACGTGCTCAGGAGGCCCCCAGGAGCCTAACCCACACACTCACTCGCCCTACCGCGCACCCTAGCACCAACCCCACCAACACCCGAACTCCGGCCGCCGCTGTTGTCATCGCCGGCGCCGCCACAGACCACCCCAGGTCCAGCCACCACCACTATCGGATGCGCCCAGCTGTGGGTGTTCCAACGCGCCCGGCCGCGCGACCTCTCGTCGCAGGAGTGATGAGGACATCAATACCATTGTTACACCCACAGCCCCTACTGTTACATATACTGGACCAATTACTAGAGCTCGCGCACGCCAATTAAATTACCAGGTACTTTCCTTTCTTGGTAATGATTCTAATGTTCATGAGATTATGATGCTGCCTAAATTGGATACATTTGTTTTGCTTACAAATGAAGGGCCTAGCTTGGAGAAGGATGAACATTGGAGCAAGAACACGCATGGAGTTGATGGCATGCGCAAGGGGATCAAGAACGGAGTTACAAGTGATGATTTCAGGACTTTGAAGCCGCCATAAGGAGTGCATGAAGCCTTGGACGAAATATACAAGATGCCACTTCATAATATTCGTCCATAGGCTATTCTAGGTGCTGCGTCACCTTATTAATGGGCCAGGCCCATGTAATTTCGAAATACTTAAGTATAGGCTATTTTTAGAGTCCGTATGTGTGGGGAAACAAGAGTTAGGGTTGGTTTCGGACCCCACCCTCAAGGGCCACGAAATTCCCCCCTCTTCCTCCATATATACAGCCCTTAGGGCGTCATTTAGACTTTGGGTTTTGTTTAGATTAAAAGTTCGCCATAGCTGCAACTTCCCGTACTTCGTTTGTGTCCAACGACCAGACCAAGATGTCACAGAACCCCACCTTGATCAATAAAGCTTTCATCTTATATTCGCAATATCCCGATTGCAATCTCAGTTTCTTGCTTGTTCTTCGTTTGCTCGCAGGAAACAGACCCTCGTGGTCAGGTTGATCGTGCTCCGGCGTGGTCAATAACCCTCGGAAGTTGGTTTAGCGATTGCTAAGGCGCGACGTCTCACACGTTCGTAGTCGGATCGTCAAGGTCGACTCCCACAGAAAACGATAGCCACCATCTCATCGAAACATCGGGACACCTTAGCCTCTATCAAGTGGTATCAGATTTCCAGGTTGCTCGGTGAGATTTTTACAGTTTTTCGTAGATTAGATCGAGTCTGTTCTTCATACCTACAGTCCACGAAAAAAAAGCCACAAAAAAAATTAGGGTTAGTTCATCATATCCGAACCAATGTGAGCCTTTGCATAATCTTTTTAGGGTTTTTGCTTTGTTGAATTTGCGGTTGCATCGTCGTGTCAAGTTGCTGGTCTTAGAGTCTAGTCTTTTAGAGTTTCGAGTTATGGTCATAAGTTGTCACGCCGCCGCCGCACCATCATCATCGCCCATCTACCACTTTTGCTTATCCGCCACCGCTCTGAATCCATATCCATATACCACTACCAATCTGTATCCATATACCACCACCAATCTCTATCCATATACCACCACCGCTACCATATACCACCATCGCTGCCATATACCACAACCATATATCCACCACCAATCCGAGTTCTTCTCATATTAGGTTTGTTCTTGAGATCAATCTAAATTCTGAGTCGTGTTTCCTTGCCTGCGTAGGTCTCGGAAAAAAAAGGGTCTGGAGACCCCCGGGCAGTTTTTAGGCCAAAATTTTCACGGGCAAAATTTTTTTCCCTATCCTATTTTTAGGCTTTTCTGAGTCTTTTGAGCCACGTGCCATCATAGTGATTTTTTGTCGCACTTTTTCGTCGTCGCTGCCCTGATTTCCGAAAAAAAAAGTGAAAAAAAATATTTTCGTGCCCATCCTATCAGTTTGACGAGGGAAGGGTTTTGAGACACTCGCCATTATAGTGATTTTTCGCAAAAAAAAAGTGGAGCGCAAAAAAAAAAGGAGCGCAAAAAAAAGAGCGAAAAAAAAGTTCCAAAGTGTGCTTTTCCCTTATTTACGTGCAGCGCCGTGATTTTGTTAGTGTTCTAGGCTCGCGTCTCTAGCACGGTCTAGCCTAGGACCAGCACAGTACCGTCGTTGAGCGTTTATTCAACTTTGCATCTCTGAATTGATTATTGCTGACCCTTTTTGCTACCATACTATAAGCCTTCCCAGCTCCACATACATCTACATCGTGCGTTTGACTCTCCCTGGCAATCGCTCTATCCAAGCTTTTGAGAGTTTTTGACTACAACGGTTGCCGATCACCGCCTGCTGCTGGGTAAGAACTGGTAAGAATTTGAGATTTGCTTGACGGATTTGTGACACCCGCCACCACCACCACTTGTTAGTAGTCTGTAGCATCATATTCTTGTGTGTTTCTATTGCTGCTAACCATGCCAGGATCACAAGCCGACGAGACTGACTGGGAGAACTTGACAAACAAGGAGCTTCATGATACGTTTCAGCAAATGATGAATGGACAGGTGCAAGATGTGATAAACAGATTTGAAGAGGCCATGGAGAAGATAGATGGCATGGAGAAGACGTTTGAAACAAAGCTCGATAACAAGTTTGCTGAATTGCTTTCGCGTTTTCCACCACCACCACCGGCTTCTCCTGCCGCACCTCTGCAACAACAGCAACAACACCGACTACCTCCACGTCGGGAAACAGCCCTCCGCCGAGCGAGCCGTGTCCCTCTTCAGTCGGGCCAAACTACGGGTGCTGTTGTTGATACTTCTGTGGCTCCTACTGCTGATGTGGAGGAGGATGCTTATGTGGGAGATTATGAGGATGAGGTTGATCAAAATCAGAACTACGTGCCACCAACAGCATAGCAACCACCAGGTCGTCCACATGCAAATAATGGCAATGGTAGGGCTCACCCTCAGGTACGAGATCATGACCATCTCCCTAAACTAAAATTGAATATTCCACCATTTGAGGGTAGATATGTTCCTGATATATATCTTACTTGGGAGTTAGAAACTGAACAACGATTTACATGTTTACAATATCCCGAGGAGAGACGTGTTCCTGCTGCTGTTTGTGCTTTCACTAGTTTTGCATGTGTTTGGTGGTCTGAGCATTGTAGATTATATCCTATTCCGGCTACTTGGGCTGCTTTGAAAACTGCTATGCGTACTCGTTGGGTTCCACCATATTATCAACGTGAATTACTTCAAAAATTGCAGCGCTTAAGACAGGGAAAAAATTCTGTAGAACAATATTATCAGGAATTACAAACTGGCATGATTAGATGTGGTATTGTTGAGGAGAATGAAGCTATGCTTGCATGTTTTATGGGTGGATTAAATAGAGAGATTTAGACGATTCTAGAGTATAAGGAGTATACTAATATCACTCGTTTATTCCATCTTGCTTGTAAAGCTGAACGTGAAGTGCAGGATCGACAGGCATTGGCGCGGACTAACTTTTCTGCAGGTCGACCTTCATCATGGACACCACGTGCATCATCTACTTCCACACGTTCTGCTACACCGGCGCCTCCATCGGCTACCACCTCCAACCGTGATACAATAAAGCAGGCACAATCACCACTATCTGCCAAGAGCACACCTTCTGCACCTGCAAAGAGCTCTTCTTCATCCATGGCATCAACAGGGCAAACACATGATATTATTTGTCGACGTTGCAAGGGTGGAGGTCATTATGTGAGAGAATGCCCATCTAAGCGTGTGATGATTGTTACTGAGGATGGTGGGTATGAGTCCGCTAGTGACTATGATGAGGAGACTTTGGCTCTTATTACACGTGACGAACACGGTGGAGACGATTCTGATCATGAGACGCAATACATGGCACCTGAAGATGCTGACAGGTATGAAAGTTTAGTTGCTCAACGTGTTTTGAGTGTGCAGGTTACACAAGCTGAGCAAAATCAGAGGCATAATTTGTTCCATGCAAAGGGAGTTGTGAAGGAACGTTCTGTTCGCGTGATCATAGATGGAGGGAGCTGCAATAACTTGGCTAGCATGGAGATGGTGGAGAAGCTATCTCTCACCACAAGACCACATCCACATCCTTACTACATCCAATGGTTCAACAACAGCGGCAAGGTTAAGGTAACACGTACTGTTCATGTGCATTTTAGTATCTCTACATATGCTGATTATGTTGATTGTGATGTGGTACCTATGCAAGCATGTTCCTTATTACTTGGTAGACCATGGCAATTTGATAAAAATTCTGTACACCATGGTAGAAACAATCAGTATACTCTTGTTCATAACGATAAAAATATTACTTTGCTTCCTATGACTCCTGATTCCATTTTGAAAGATGATATTAATAGAGCTAATAAAGCAAAACAGGAGACAAATAAGAGTGAAAATCAGATTGTGGCAAAAGAATTTGAGCACCAAATGAAGCCTAATAATAAACCATCTACTGTTATTTCTGAAATTAAATTGAAAAGTGCATGTTTACTTGCCACCAAATCTGATATTGATGAGCTAGATTTCAGCAAATCTGTTTGCTATGCTTTTGTGTGCAAAGAGGCATTATTTTCATTCGAGGACGTGCCTTCCTCTTTGCCCCCTGCTGTCACTAACATTTTGCAGGAGTTCGCTGACGTCTTTCCACAAGACGTGCCACCGGGATTACCACCTATTCGAGGGATTGAGCATCAAATTGACTTAATTCCCGGTGCTTCGCTACCCAACCGTGCACCATACCGTACCAATCCAGAGGAGACGAAGGAGATTATGCGTCAAGTACAAGAACTGCTCGACAAAGGTTATATACGCGAATCCCTTAGTCCTTGTGCTATTCCTATCATTTTAGTGCCGAAAAAGGATGGTACGTCGCGTATGTGCGTTGATTGTAGAGGCATTAATAATATTACTATTCGTTATCGTCATCCTATTCCTAGGCTAGATGATATGCTTGATGAATTGAGTGGCTCTACAATATTCTCCAAAGTTGATTTGCGTAGTGGATACCATCAAATTCGTATGAAATTGGGTGATGAATGGAAAACAGCATTTAAAACTAAGTTTGGATTATATGAGTGGTTAGTCATGCCTTTTGGGTTAACTAATGCACCTAGTACTTTCATGAGGTTAATGAACAAAGTTTTACGTGCTTTCATTGGACGATTTGTGGTAGTTTACTTTGATGACATATTGATTTATAGCAAATCTTTGGAGGAACATTTGGAACATTTACGTGCTGTTTTTATTGCTCTACGTGATGCACGTTTGTTTGGAAACCTTGGAAAGTGCACCTTTTGCACCGACCGAGTATCTTTTCTTGGCTATGTTGTTACTCCACAGGGAATTGAAGTTGATAAAGCCAAGATTGAAGCTATTGAGAGTTGGCCGCAGCCCAAAACGGTCACACAAGTGAGGAGTTTCCTTGGCCTCGCTGGTTTCTATAGGCGTTTTGTGAGAGATTTCAGCACCATTGCTGCACCTCTCAACGAGCTTACAAAGAAGGATGTGCCTTTTGTTTGGGGTACCGCACAGGAAGAAGCCTTCACGGTTTTGAAAGATAAGTTGACACATGCTCCTTTACTCCAACTTCCTAATTTCAATAAGACTTTTGAGCTTGAATGTGATGCTAGTGGAATTGGATTAGGAGGTGTGTTATTACAAGATGGAAAACCTGTTGCATACTTTTCTGAAAAATTGAGTGGGCCTAGTCTGAACTATTCTACTTATGATAAAGAATTATATGCTCTTGTTCGGACCTTAGAAACATGGCAACATTATTTATGGCCCAAGGAATTTGTTATACATTCTGATCATGAATCTTTGAAACACATTAAAAGTCAAGCAAAACTGAACCGTAGACATGCTAAATGGGTTGAATTCATTGAGACTTTCCCTTATGTCATTAAACACAAGAAGGGTAAAGAAAATGTTATTGCTGATGCCTTGTCTCGTCGTTATACTATGCTTTCACAACTTGACTTTAAAATATTTGGTTTGGAGACCATCAAAGATCAATATGTTCATGATGCTGAATTTAAAGATGTATTGCAGAATTGTAAGGAAGGGAGAACTTGGAACAAGTTCGTTCTTAACGATGGATTTGTGTTTCGTGCTAACAAGCTATGCATTCCAGATAGCTCCGTTCGTCTTTTATTGTTGCAGGAGGCGCATGGAGGAGGATTAATGGGACACTTTGGCGTCAAGAAGACGGAGGATATACTTGCTACACATTTCTTTTGGCCAAAGATGAGACGGGATGTTGAGCGTTTTGTTGCTCGCTGCACTACATGTCAAAGAGCTAAGTCACGACTCAATCCTCATGGTTTATATATGCCTTTGCCAGTACCTAGTGTTCCTTGGGAGGATATATCTATGGACTTTGTTTTAGGTTTACCTCGAACAAAGAAGGGGAGGGATAGCATATTTGTTGTCGTGAATAGGTTCTCGAAAATGGCACACTTTATACCATGTCATAAAAGCGATGATGCTGTTAATGTTGCTGATTTGTTCTTTCGTGAAATTATTCGCTTACATGGTGTGCCAAATACTATTGTTTCAGATCGTGATACTAAATTTCTTAGCCACTTTTGGAGATGTTTATGGGCTAAGTTGGGGACTAAGCTGCTTTTTAGTACTACTTGTCACCCCCAAACTGATGGACAAACTGAAGTAGTCAATAGAACATTGTCTACTATGCTTAGGGCTGTTTTGAAGAATAACAAGAAAATGTGGGAAGAATGCTTGCCTCATATTGAATTTGCTTATAATCGCTCATTGCATTCTACTACTAAGATGTGCCCTTTTGAAATTGTGTATGGTTTCCTACCTCGTGCACCTATTGATTTGTTGCCTCTTCCATCTTCAGAGAAGGTTAATTTTGATGCTAAAGAACGTTCTGAATTGATTTTAAAAATGCGTGAGTTAACTAAGGAAAACATTGAGCGTATGAATGCTAAATAGAAACTTGCTGGAGATAAGGGTAGAAAACATGTTGTGTTTGCGCCTGGAGATCTTGTTTGGTTACATTTGCGTAAAGATAGATTTCCTAATCTGCGCAAATCAAAGCTAATGCCACGTGCTGATGGTCCTTTTAAGGTGTTAGAGAAAATAAATTATAATGCATATAAACTTGAGCTACCTGTAGATTTTGGGGTTAGTCCCACTTTTAACATTGCAGATTTGAAGCCTTATTTTGGTGAGGAAGATGCGCTTCCGTCGAGGACGACTTCATTTCAAGAAGGGGAGGATGATGAGGACATCAATACCATTGTTACACCCACAGCCCCTACTGTTACATATACTGGACCAATTACTAGAGCTCGCGCACGCCAATTAAATTACCAGGTACTTCCGTTTCTTGGTAATGATTCTAATGTTCATGAGATTATGATGCTGCCTAAATTGGATACATTTGTTTTGCTTACAAATGAAGGGCCTAGCTTGGAGAAGGATGAACATTGGAGCAAGAACACGCATGGAGTTGATGGCATGCACAAGGGGATCAAGAACGGAGTTACAAGTGATGATTTTAGGACTTTGAAGCCGCCATAAGGAGTGCATGAAGCCTTGGATGAAATATACAAGATGCCACTTCATAATATTCGTCCATAGGCTATTCTAGGTGCTGCGTCACCTTATTAATGGGTCAGGCCCATGTAATTTCGAAATACTTAAGTATAGGCTATTTTTAGAGTCCGTATGTGTGGGGAAACAAGAGTTAGGGTTGGTTTCGGACCCCACCCTCAAGGGCCACGAAATTCCCCCCTCTTCCTCCATATATATAGCCCTTAGGGCGTCGTTTAGACTTTGGGTTTTGTTTAGATTAAAAGTTCGCCATAGCTGCAACTTCGCGTACTTTGTTTGTGTCCAACGACCAGACCAAGACGTCACAGAACCCCACCTTGATCAATAAAGCTTTCATCTTATATTCGCAATATCCCGATTGCAATCTCAGTTTCTTGCTTGTTCTTCGTTTGCTCGCAGGAAACAGACCCTCGTGGTCAGGTTGATCGTGCTCCGGCGTGGTCAATAACCCTCGGAAGTTGGTTTAGCGATTGCTAAGGCGCGACGTCTCGCACGTTCGTAGTCGGATCGTCAAGGTCGACTCCCACAGAAAACGATAGCCACCATCTCATCAAAACATCGGGACACCTTAGCCTCTATCAAGGAGTTGGCCGGACTGGCGACGCCGTCGTACTGTGCTTAGCACCGGCGTTTAGCCGTCGACGTGGCACCATCATTAGCAGCTAATGACCCCGCTAATTAACCCACACTCTCGCTGACATGCGGGCCCCGCTGCCTAACTAACCAGCTGAAAAAAATAGATTAATATTAATCTAAACACAGTGGCCCCACGCATCGGCGTTGACCTCGCTGACGTGGCCGTTGACCGGACCCACTTGTCTGTGACACTAAATGTCACTGGTTCACTAACCAGTGGGTCCCACTGGTCAAGTTTGACCTGGACCGTGCCCCGTTGACCTGCTGACGTCATGATGATGTCGTGCTGACACAATAACTCTTTTCTGGATTCTAAATAAGTCATAAAATGATTTATTTATTTCAGAAAATATCCAAAACTTCTAAAAAATCATAGAAATCCAACCGTAGCTCAGAATGAAATAATTTATATATGAAAAATTATCAGAAAGATTCAAGGAATCCATCTGTACCATTTTCATGCATGTTTGAACAATGTTTGTCCTCTGTTTTGGACAAAACAAATAAAGGGCATTTTAATAATCATATATGGAGTTGGAATTTGAATCATGTATTCAAACCAACTTCATTTAAATCATAGCTAGATGCATTAGCTCAAATCACAGCATATTGCCATGTGATGATCATGCATCATATTGCGGCATTGCATTGATTGTGTTCTTTCTCAGTTGCCGCTGTTTGTACCCTCTTGGTAGACGTGTACCGACGACGAGAACGATGACACCGATGAATTGTGTTCCTCTTCAGAAGTGTGAGGCAAGGAAAACCCCCTTGTTCATTCCAATACAATCCCACTCTCTCGCTCCTGCTCTCTTTTACTGCATTAGGACGACAATGATTCAACTGTTACATGCTGCGGTAGTTGAACCCCTTTCCTTTGCATGACCTATCATTGCCACAGTAAATAGATGAAACCCACTAGCATGAGTAGGAGTTGTTTGAGCCCAGATGTGCCTACTCATTCATTCTTGTTTGTCATGCCTGCTACTGCTTATAGTTGAGTCAGGTCTGATTCATCGGGGATGAATTGGAATGTGGTGAACACGTCCTACCGTTGAGAGCTAAGTGTGTGAACATGATTTGGTAAAGGTAGCAGTGAGAGGCCATGTAGGAGTACATGGTGGGTTGTCTCATTGCAGCCGTCCTCAGGAACAGAGTTCTGTGTTTGTGATCCATGAACAGCTACTACCACGCATTGGAATGCTTAGTGCCCCTCTCGACTTATTAATCAACATAATCTCTGTCCAGGAGTTGCAACTAGTTTCTGGTGTTTGTAGGTTGTGTTAGTAGTCTACCAAGTGGCACCCGGTACAGGTGGGCTTGGGACAGACTAGGCAGAGTGGCACGGTGTACCAAGTGGCACCCGGATGGTGGTCTTGGGAACCCTGCTCACATCGTTTGGGGCCGTGCTGGACACCCCGGCCGGATCTCCTTGCGGATGGAACCCAAATAGGCGATAAACCTGGACTAGAGACTTGTTGGTTAGTCAGGTCGTGGCTGACTCCCTTGCAAGGCTTCCGCTTGAAGGTTGCCGAGATACACGATGTGTACATGGTGGTAAGTGGCGAGAGCGTGCGTGAAGAAGTACACCCCTGCAAGGTTATCATTATCTATTCGAATAGCAGGATTCCTTGGATATGGAAACTTGGACCCCTTGCATAGTCCATAGACAAGTGAAAGTGAATACTCTAAAATGCGCAAGATAAGTGTGAGTGCTATGGATGGCGTTCTCGCAGGGAGACGGGAGCAGATCCATAGTGGTGTATTGGTATGGTGAATTTGTGGACTCGTGTGCGCCACCTCAAAAGAGTTACTTGCAGTCGTAGTTCAGGTTAGCCACCGAATCAAAGCTGGCTTGCTGCAGTTAACTCCACCACCCCTTTGTTGATACCGATGCATATGTAGATAGTTTTGATGTAAGTCTTGCTTGGTACATTTGTACTCACGTTTGCTTATTTTATGTTTTGCAAAGAGACTTCAGTCTCGCTAGTAGTTCCGCTTGGACTTCGATGTTTAGCTTGTTACCTCAGCTACGATCTTGTACCCTTGGGAGGGTCTTGTAGATTGTCAGGCTTCTAAGCCTTCTTCATTTGTAGTTGTCTGTACTCAAACAAGTTAAGCTTCCGCATGTGCTTGTTGCTTGTATGCTCCATATGTTGGGTCATGAGACCCATGTTTGTAATACTTGGCTCCTCGGAGCATAAGGAATAAATACTTGAGTCGTAGAGTTATGTTGTGATGTCATGTTGTATTTACACATATCGAGCATAATGTGTGTATGATTGAAATGCTTGGTATGTGTGGATCCGACAACCTAGTTGTTTATCCTTGGTAGCCTCTCTTATGAGGAAATGTAGTCTTGTGCTTTCATGAGCCATAGTAGTCCGCTACAGCCCGGTTCACCAGAGTCCTGCTAGCCCAGCACTACTGCTCTGGAACACTTGACTGGCCGGCATGTGATTCACTTTGTTCCTGTGTCTGTCCCTTCGGGGAAATGTCACGCGGTGACATCCGGAGTCCTTCCTAGCTTGCTACAGCCCGGGTTCCCGGAGTCCTGTTAGCCCAGTGCTACAGCCCGGATTCACACGCTGCTGACCGACATGCTCGATGTTGATTCATGTATGCCTGTCCCCGTAAGTTAGTGCCACGTTGGGTTCACGACTAGTCATGTCGGCCCGGGTTCTCTGTCATATGGATGCTAGCGACACTATCATATACATGGGCCAAAAGGCGCAAACGGTCCCGGGCCATGGTAAGGCGACACCCGTGGGAATACCGTGCGTGAGGCCGCAAAGTGATATGAGGTGTTACAGGCTAGATCGGTGTGACTTAGAATCGGGGTCCTGACAGCTTTGGTATCAGAGCCTGACTGCCTGTAGGATTACCAAGCCAAGCTGGTCGAAGTCGTGTCTAGAAATGCTTTAGTTATGTAAGGGAATTGATTGTGGAAGGGAACGTAAGGCTCTTTTTACTCCTTTACCCTTTGGCCTTCTAATTTGAGTCATTCTCTTCTCTTCTACAGGGATTAAGAACTAGGCTTCTCATCTTTCTATCAGGATCACGTGTTACTAATCCGTAGACTCTTAGGATTGTTGGTTTCAAGCCTCAGTTCAGTTTCTACTACTTTTAGCATGTTGTCAGTTGAACCAGAACCTTGATATGATGTTGTTAAGTGGCCATGCAAATCCTCATGAATGTTTCAAATCTTTTTCTGAGCATTTACAGCCGTTATGCTGCCCGAGTCATCCCAGGTTTCCAAACAATCTGATGCATTTGCAAAATCCTGTCCCTCTGGTTTTGTTGTTCTTTGAGGCCAGTTCAACCACACTAATCGGTGAGTTGAGGTACTCCATTGCCTCGACATATATGTTGGAGCTATTATTATGACCCTAGGTGTTTTAGGGAGTCACCTGGTAATCTAGCCATGTTTTGTGTTCCCGATGTGATGATTCTGGCCACCATCCTCGAAAGCATCCCGTGATGCCATTTAGTTAGTAGGCCTTCTATGGGTTTTAAACCCGAGATTCACCCTACTTACCTCATGTTGATAGTGTTGCTAGTTCCTTTAGGATATTAGTAACATTTGCGATAGTCCTCGAGGTTCACGGTATCTCATTCTTCCAATACCATGAACTACTTATGGCAGAAGTTCCTCGTTGAACTGAAAGATCACAACTAGAGTGCTCTTGATGAGTTCTCGATTCTATGTTGTGACTCTGCCAGTTCTACCTTCCCGTATGGGTTATCCGGGAGAAATATGTTGAACTCGTTCGACATGCTAACCTATGCATCCACAACTCAGAAAGTTATTTGTTCCTTGAGTTGTCCCTCCTTAGTTGTTTTCTGACCTTCGTCTATCAATTGATAGTCAGGAGTATGTGTGCATTCGTGTTCATCGATGCCTAGTATTCTTGTGGTTCGTCAAGCCACTCTATTCCGGAATGACTAGGAGAAACAAACTCCAGAACCTCATCCATATCCAGGATTGGGTCAAAGTAGTTGTATTCCGTAGATCAAAATGCCAATTCAGCTTTTGTTCTGTTCTACCCTGAAGTAATACCCACTTTATGTCAGGAATGTCATGAGAATTGCACCTTCTCTTATGAATGCTTGACATAGTGATACTTCTCGCCATCATTATTCATTCCTCGGTGTTGTGTTTTCACAACCGGAATGCCGACAAGTGAATCGTGATGTGTGAAATCAATACTCCTAGCAACTGGGTTGCTTGGTAGTTAATGGACAATAATCTTATCCTTAGCACGTTGATTATTGAATCATCCCCATAAGGTTTATCGTGCTACCTAGCCCTTATTTCCGGTGCACTTTTTTCGATCAATGAGTTAGGATAGTGTCAATCCTTGCCTATTTGATCATATCGTCTTGCCCTGAAAAGCAAGATTGTTCTCGAGCTTAGTAATATATCGGTGGTTCGTGATTTTCCGAATATCTTCTTGGAAGTGTTACTAGGTTGTCACCTGACCGCTATGTTGAGTTCGTGATCAAGTTGGGTTCTTGTAGCCACGCCTTTTCTCCAAGAATCTGTGTTGGATACCCCTGAGCTAGTTGGTTAAGCTAAACAACAACTTGGAGAGTTGGAAGATAAAAGCTTGCCTAACTTAGTTCGTTCCAAAGGGATATCCTTGTTTTTGTGTGTGTGTTGAAGAAAGATGATATCTCCATCGGTTGGTCCTTGTGATCAGTTGTTGGATCTATTGCCTTGTCAAAACTTTGATTTGAGTATGGGCTATCGTTAAGTCAAATCAGAACCAACGATGTTCGTAATGTTGTCTTACTCGTGGTTGATCCCTTGAGCATACACCATTACATCTTTTGGTCTGACCAATGCTATCACCATGTTCACATGATGGTGGAAGTCCAGTGATATGGAAATTCCGATGAGCTGCTGTGGAGCCCATCAGTAGCATTTTATCTCCCCCATGATTCATGTTGAGCATCCAGCTAGTGTTGGAAACTTGTAAGAAATGCTTTCATGGTCCGTTCATGAAGTATATGTTTGGATGAAAGAAGTGACTTTCTCTAATTCTTGTGCAATTGATGCAAGTTGCTGCTATGAATTTGAGAAGACTTGTTTTACCTCCTCTAGAATCATTCCGAGTCAGCCATGCATGTGCAAAGTATTCCGTGGTCAGTTAGACTGATCATCTTCATTCCATATAAATTCCGTAGCACACTAAGCCACTGATTGACTTGTTCAAGGAAAAGGAGTTGTTGTGCTATCCTAGGTCATACACAAGATTCCGTTGTCCTCGATGATGGTTCCTCACCTGAACTTTGGTAGTGTTTTATTGTAAGACTACTCTATGGTCCTGCTTGTCTTGGACAACATGTTCACATGTGTGTAGCAGAACCAGCTCATGTTTTGGAGCTTACTACCATAGTCCATTTCCCGAGAATCTCGCAACGCCATCTCGTCGATTTGTGTTGCAAACTTTCTTTCCAGACACATTGTCTGAATTATCCTGTTACCAACCAGATTTGAATCTCAGGCGGATATGATGGTTGGTACTTCTTCTGAGAACTATGATATAGGTTCCAGTGGAGTGGACACACCTAGCTGGAAGCACTGTTGTTCTAGTATCTTGATTAAGCCGTTTGGTCACCTCCCATGAGGATTTCGCATGACTTATTCTTGAAGTTGTTCCTTAGGGATCCTTGTGCTCTCAGTTTCTTCGATGATTCTATAACCATTGGAACGTTGGAAACACTCTCGACTATTGAGTTCTTCCCTAGTTACCAGAATCATTCCCGACATTTGCATTTTATTCCCAGCTTGCACCTCAGTAGTTGTTGTTTAGGATCATCTTCAAAAGTGGACTTACCATGGGTCCCATCTGTCTCCGATGATAAGCAGAAATCATCCATTGCGTTGTCTTCAACAAGGTAGCCCACATCATTCATTCTAGACCGAATATGTCGTTCCCTTGAACTCCGTCAAATGATCATTTGTGAATTGCCTTAGGCTGGTATAAAGAGTTTCAATGATCTCTGAATCAAAAGTAATTCTTTTTGCCACTTAAGGGAATAATTTTACGAGTCACCTCTCCCAAGGTGCCCCATATGGGATCATGGTAATTGTTTCCTCGCTACTTTGAAACCCTCATCAAATTGTTTCTTTCGTCCCTCCTGATGCATGTTTTGCCTCTCAGCTCCAGAGATGTTTCTACGTCTCATCTCGTGAGTTGATCTTGTGATCATTAAGATGATCCTAAGTTGCTCGAACCTCAAGAAGATCGATTCTTCTACAATTCTCCCTTTCTTCTCGTTGTCATGTTGGATATCGATGAAGTTCTCAGAGCAAGACGTCGAGACAAAGATGATGATCGAATTAACGTTCTTATGAAGTGCAACCTGAATCATGAAGATTGTGTTAGCTCTGTGTCCCCTCTGTCTTCTTACCTCACGTCTTGAATCTCGGGATGAGATTCTTGTTTAGTGGGGGTGAGTTGTCACAGCCCTAGATTAATGCTTGTAATTAGTGGCATTGCATCCATGCATCATGTTCAAATTTTGTTAAACTTGAAATGGGGGATGATCAAACCCCTAGCACCAAAACAATGCAACTAGGCCCAACTATAAAATCTTTTTCAATGAACTCAAAATGCCCTTTAAAAATGTTCATCATTTCTGGATTAAGGTGGCAGCATCTACCATAAATGGTTTACATTTTTGCAGGACATATGTGGGCTTTGAATTAAATCTCCGAGTATTTGAATTTGGGCATTTAAATACTATAAATATTTGAAATGCTCAAATAATTCTGGAAACAATTTGGGGCTGTTGGAAATAATTCAAATAGTGCCCAAAACATATTTCAGGATTTATGGAAATGTTTAGTATTTTTACTAAACCCAAAACAGAAATGAAAATAGAAAACAGAAACTAAAATAAAGAAAACAGAGAGAGAGAGAGAGAGAGAAAGTTACCTCAGCCTTACCTGGCGCCACCAACTGGCCCAGCACTGCAGCTGGCCGGCCCAACCCACCACCACCGCTCCCTGTTGTCTTCCTCCCCTGCCAGGAGGACGGAGGTGCGTGCCCGCCCCGCGCCGGCCACCTCCTCCCTCCCTGCCTGCCTGGCTCCTCCCCGGTACGCCTAGACGACGCCACGGAGATGCCCTCGACCCCCTGCACCTCTCCCCTCTCTCCCAGGACCCTTTTCCCCCCTCTGCTCTCTTCCCGCAGCACCACCAAGCACGGTCGCCGCCGCCGCTCGCCGTAATCACAGCCACCGTGCTCCTCGCGCTCACTCGACCTGCCAGGGAGCTCCACCTCGACTCTCTCGTCCTCGCCACCGACTCACGCGTCCTCGGCTGCCCTACATCGTCGTCCTCGTCATCGTCTTCACCGACGGGCGCCCGAGATCGCCACCGTTGATTCGCCGGCCCCATCGCTTTCCCGACGTCGCCGTCACCTCTGCTAGCCCCGCAGTGAGCTCCTCTCTTGTCCCCCCTTGTTCCCCTCCTCTAGCTCGTCCTCTAGCAGCTGTCACCGCCAGAGCCGTGAGCTCAGTTCCGCCGGCCATGGCGCCGCCGCGGCCACAGCTCCTGCCGCTCGTGTCGGAGCGCATCAACGTGCTCAGGAGGCCCCCAGGAGCCTAACCCACACACTCACTCGCCCTACCGCGCACCCTAGCACCAAACCCGCCAACACCCGAACTCCGGCCGCCGCTGTTGTCATCGCCGGCGCCGCCACAGACCACCCCAGGTCCAGCCACCACCACCATCGGATGCACCCAGCTGCGGGCGTTCCAACACGCCCAGCCGCGCGACCTCTCGTCGCTGGAGTTGGCTGGACGGGCGACGCCATCGTGCTGTGCTTAGCACCGGCATTTAGCCGTCGACGTGGCACCATCATTAGCAGTTAATGACCCCGCTAATTAACCCACACTCTCGCTGCATGCGCGCCCCGCTGCCTAACTAACCAGTTGACAAAAATAGATTAAGATTAATCTAAACATAGTGGCCCCACGCGTCGGCGTTGACCTCGCTGACGTGGCCGTTGACCGGACCCACTTGTCTGTGACACTAAATGTCACTGGTTCACTGACCAGTGGGTCCCACTAGTCAAGTTTAACCTGGACCGTGCCCCATTGACCTGCTGACGTCATGATGATGTCATGATGACACAATAACTCTTTTCTGGATTTTAAATAAGTCATAAAATGATTTATCTATTTCAGAAAATATCCGAAACTTCTAAAAATCATAGAAATTCAACCGTAGCTCAGAATGAAATAATTTATATATGAAAAATTATCAGAAAAATTCAAGGAATCCATCTGTACCATTTTCATGCATGTTTGAACAATGGTTGTCCTCTGTTTTGGACAAAATAAATAAAGGGCATTTAAATAATCATATATGGAGTTGGAATTTGAATCATGTATTCAAACCAACTTCATTTAAATCATAGCTAGATGCATTAGCTCAAATCATAGCATATTGCCATGTCATGATCATGCATCATATTGCGGCATTGCATTCATTGTGTTCTTTCTCAGTTGCCGATGTTTGTACCCTCTCGGTAGACGTGTACCGACGACGAGAACGATGACACCGATGAATTGTGTTCCTCTTCAAAAGTGTCAGGCAAGCAAAAACTCCTTGTTCATTCCGATACAATCCCACTCTCTCGCTCCTGCTCTCTTTTACTGCATTAGGACAACAACGATTCAACTATTACATGCTGCGGTAGTTGAACCCCTTTCCTTTGCATGACCTGTCATTGCCACAGTAAATAAATGAAAACCACTAGCATGAGTAGGAGTTGTTTGAGCCCTGATGTGCCTACTCATTCATGCTTGTTTGTCATGCCTTCTACTGCTTAGAGTTGAGTCAGGTCTAATTCATCGGGGATGAATTGGAATGTGGTGAACATGTCCTACCGTTGAGAGCTAAGTGTGTGAACACGATTTGGTAAAGGTAGCGGTGAGAGGCCATGTTGGAGTACATGGTGGGTTGTCTCATTGCAGCCATCCTCGGGAACTGAGTTCTGTGTTTGTGATCCATGAACAGCTACTACCACGCATTGGAATGCTTAAGTGCCCCTCTCGACTTATTAATCAACATGATCTCTGTCCAGGAGTTGCAACTAGTTTCTGGTGTTTGTAAGTTGTGTTAGTAGTCTACCAAGTGGCACCTGGTACAGGTGGGCTTGGGACAGACTAGGCACAGTGGCACGGTGTACCAAGTGGCACCCGGATGGTGGGCTTGGGAACCCTGCTCACATCGTTTGGGGCCGTGAGCAACACCCCGGCCGGATCTCCTTGCGGATGGAACCCGAATATGCGATAAACCTGGACTAGAGACTTGTTGGTTAGTCAGGTCATGGCCGACTCCCTCGCCAGGCTTCCGCTTGACGGTTGCCGAGATACACGATGTGTACATGGTGGTAAGTGGCGAGAGCGTGCGTGAAGAAGTACACCCCTGCAGGGTTATCATTATCTATTCGAATAGTCGGATTCCTCGGATATGGAAACTTGGACCCCTTGCATAGTTCATAGACAAGTGAAAGTGAATACTCTAAAATGCGCAAGATAAGTGTGAGTGCTATGGATGGCGTTCTCGCAGGGAGACGGGAGCAGATCCTGTTGGGGGACGTAGTAATTTCAAAATTTTCCTACGCACACGCAAGATCATGGTGATGCATAGCAACGAGAGGGGAGAGTGTTGTCTACGTATCCTCGTAGACCGACAACGGAAGCATTATGACAACGCGATTGATGTAGTCGTACGTCTTCACGGCCCGACCGATCAAGCACCGAAACTATGGCACCTCCGAGTTTTAGCACACGTTCAGCTTGATGACGATCCCCGGACTCCGATCCAGCAAAGTGTCGGGGAAGAGTTCCGTCAGCACGACGGCGTGGTGAAGATCTTGATGTTCTACTGTCGCAGGGCTTCGCCTAAGCACCGCTACAATATTATCGAGGATTATGGTGGAGGGGGGCACCGCGCACGGCTAAGAGAACGATCACGTGGATCAACTTGTGTGTCTAGGGGTGCCCCCTGCCCCCGCATATAAAGGAGCAAGGGGGGAGGAGGCCGGCCCTAGGAGGGGCGCGCCAGGGGAGTAGGATTCCTACTCCTAGTTGGAGTAGGTTTCCTCCTTTCCTAGTCCAACTAGGAGAAGGGGGGAAAGGGGGGAAGGGGGGAAGGAAGGGAGAGAGGGGCCGCGCCCCAAACCCCTTGTCCAATTCGGACTGGGCTTGGGAGGGGCGCGCGCCACCTCTTGGTCCTTCCCACTAAGGCCCATTAAGGCCCATTGCTTCTTCCTCGTATTCTTGTAACTCCCCGGTACCTCCGAAAATACCCGAATCACTCAAACCTTTCCGATGTCCGAATATAGTCGTCCAATATATCGATCTTTATGTCTCGACCATTTCGAGACTCCTCGTCATGTCCCCGATCTCATCCGAGACTCCGAACTCCTTCAGTACATCAAAACTTATAAACTCATAATATAACTATCATCGAAACCTTAAGCGTGCGGACCCTACGGGTTCGAGAACAATGTAGACATGACCGAGACATGTCTCCGGTCAATAACCAATAGCGGAACCTGGATGCTCATATTGTCTCCAACATATTCTACAAAGATCTTTATCGGTCAGACCGCATAACAACATACGGTGTTCCCTTTGTCATCGGTATGTTACTTGCCCGAGATTCGATCGTCGGTATCTTAATACCTAGTTCAATCTCGTTACCGGTAAGTCTCTTTACTCGTTTCATAATACATCATCTCGCAACTAACTCATTAGTTGCAATGGTTGCAAGGCTTATGTGATGTGCATTACCGAGAGGGCCCAGAGATACCTCTCTGACAATCGGAGTGACAAATCCTCATGAGGACATCAATACAATTGTTACACCCACAGCCCCTACCGTTACATATACTGGACCAATTACTAGAGCTCGCGCACGCCAATTAAATTACCAGGTACTTTCGTTTCTTGGTAATGATTCTAATGTTCATGAGATTATGATGCTGCCTAAATTGGATAGATTTGTTTTGCTTACAAATGAAGGGCCTAGCTTGGAGAAGGATGAACATTGGAGCAAGAACACGCATGGAGTTGATGGCATGCGCAAGGGGATCAAGAACAGAGTTACAAGTGATGATTTCAGGACTTTGAAGCCGCCATAAGGAGTGCATGAAGCCTTGGACGAAATATACAAGATGCCACTTCATAATATTCGTCCATAGGCTATTCTAGGTGCTGCGTCACCTTATTAATGGGCCAGGCCCATGTAATTTCGAAATACTTAAGTATAGGCTATTTTTAGAGTCCGTATGTGTGGGGAAACAAGAGTTAGTGTTGGTTTCGGACCCCACCCTCAAGGGCCACGAAATTCCCCCCTCTTCCTCCATATATACAGCCCTTAGGGCGTCGTTTAGACTTTGGGTTTTGTTTAGATTAAAAGTTCACCATAGCTGCAACTTCGCGTACTTCGTTTGTGTCCAACGACCAGACCAAGACGTCACAGAACCCCACCTTGATCAATAAAGCTTTCATCTTATATTCGCAATATCCCGATTGCAAATCTCAGTTTCTTGCTTGTTCTTCGTTTGCTCGCAGGAAACAGACCCTCGTGGTCAGGTTGATCGTGCTCCGGCGTGGTCAATAACCCTCGGAAGTTGGTTTAGCGATTGCTAAGGCGCGACGTCTCGCACGTTCGTAGTCGGATTGTCAAGGTCGACTCCCACAGAAAACGATAGCCACCATCTCATCAAAACATCGGGACACCTTAGCCTCTATCAAATCCTAATCTCGAAATACGCCAACCCAACATTTACCTTTGGAGACACCTGTAGAGCTCCTTTATAATCACCTAGTTATGTTGTGACGTTTGGTAGCACACCAAGTGTTCCTCCGGTAAATGGGAGTTGCATAATATCATAGTCATAGGAACATGTATAAGTCATGAAGAAAGCAATAGCAACATACTAAACGATTGGGTGCTAAGCTAATGGAATGGGTCATGTCAATCACATCATTCTCCTAATGATGTGATCCCGTTAATCAAATAACAACTCTTTTGTTCATGGTTAGGAAACATAACCATCTTCGATTAACGAGCTAGTCAAGTAGAGGCATACTAGTGACACTCTGTTTGTCTATGTATTCACACATGTATTATGTTTCCGGTTAATACAATTCTAGCATGAATAATAAACATTTATCATGATATAAGGATATAAATAATAACTTTAGTATTGCCTCTAGGGCATATTTCCTTCGGATCCATAGTGGTGTATTGGTATGGTGAATTTGTGGACTCGTGTGCGCCACCTCAAAAGAGTTACTTGCAGTCGTAGTTCAGGTTAGCCACCGAGTTAAAGCTGGCTTGCTGCAGTTAACTCCACCACCCCTTTGTTGATACCAATGCATATGTAGATAGTTCTGATGTAAGTCTTGCTGGGTACATTTGTACTCACGTTTGCTTATTTTATGTTTTGTAGAGAGACTTCAGTCTCGCTAGTAGTTCCGCTTGGACTTCGACGTTTAGCTTGTTACCTCAGCTACGATCTTGTACCCTTGGGAGGGTCTTGTAGATAGTCAGGCTTCTGAGCCTTCTTCATTTGTAGTTGTCTGTACTCAGACAAGTTAAGCTTCCGCATGTGCTTGTTGCTTGTATGCTCCGTATGTTGGGTCATGAAACCCATGTTTGTAATACTTGGCTCCTCAGAGCCTAAGGAATAAATACTTGAGTCATAGAGTTATGTTGTGATGCCATGTTGTATTTACACATATCGAGCATAATGTGTGTATGATTGAAATGCTTGGTATGTGTGGGATCCGACACCTAGTTGTTTATCCATGGTAGCCTCTCTTATGGGGAAATGTAGTCTTGTGCTTCCATGAGCCATAGTAGTGCGCTACAGCCCGGTTCACCGTAGTCCTGCTAGCCCAGCACTACTGCTCCGGAACACTTGACTGGCCGGCATGTGATTCACTTCGTTCCTGTGTCTGTCCCTTTGGGGAAATGTCACGCGGTGACATCCGGAGGCCTGCCTAGCCTGCTACAGCTCGGGTTCCCGGAGTCCTGTTAGCCCAGTGCTACAGCTCGGATTCACACGCTGCTGACCGACATGCTCGATGTTGATTCATGTATGCCTGTCCCCGTAAGTTAGTGCCACTTTGGGTTCACGACTAGTCATGTCGGCCCGGGTTCTATGTCCTATGGATGCTAGCGACACTATCATATACGTGGGCCAAAAGGCGCAAACGGTCCCGGGCCATGGTAAGGCGACACCCGTGGGAATACCGTGCGTGAGGCCGCAAAGTGATATAAGGTGTTACAGGCTAGATCGGTGTGACTTAGAATCGGGGTCCTGACAATATACCACCACCACCAACATATTCCTTACAGCTGCCCTATACATCCGCCTGTCCAACACCAATCGGAGTCCACATATACATTCACCTGTCTACCACCAATCCGAGTCCACATATACATCCACTTGTCCACCACCAATCTGAGTCCACATATACATCCACCTGTCCACCACCAATCCGAGTTCTTTTTCATATTTGGTTTGTTTTCGAGATCCATCTATTTTCTATTTCGTGTTTCCTTACCTGAGTAGGATTCGGGAAAAAAAGTCTGGAGATCCCCGGGCATTTTTTAGGCCAAAATTTCGGCAGGCGGAATTTTTTTCCCTATCCTGTTTTTAGGCTTTTCTGAGTCTTTTGAGACACTCGCCATCATAGTGATTTTTTTGTCGCACTTTTTCGTCATCACTACCCTGATTTCCAGAAAAAAATAGTCAAAAAAAAATTCGCGCCTATCTTGTCAATTTGACTTGGGAAGAGTTTTGAGACACTCGCCATTATAGTGATTTTTCGCAAAAAAAGGAGCGAAAAAATTCCAGAGTGGGCTTTTCCCTTGTTTCTATGTCGCGTCGTGATTTTGTTAGTGTTCTAGGCACGCGTCTCTAGTACGATCTAGCCTAGGACCAGCACAGTACCGTCGTTGAGCGTTTATTCAACTTTGCATCTCTGAACTGATTATTGTTGACCCTTTTTGCTACCATATTATAAGCCTTCCCAGCTCCACAAACATCTACATCATGCGTTTGACTCTCCCTGGTAATCGCTCTATCCAAGCTTTGAGAGTTTTGACTACAACGGTTGCCAATCACCACCTGTCGCTTGGTAAGAACTGGTACGAATTTGAGATTTGCTTGACGGATTTGTGACACGCTGCCACTTTCTCGTAGTCTGTAGGATCATATTATTGTGTGTTTCTATTGCTGCTAACCATGGCAGGACCACAAGCCGACGAGATTGACTGGGAGAACATGACGAAAAAGGAGCTTCATGATAAATTTCAGCAAATGTTGAGTCAACAGGTGGAAGATGTCATGGACACCTTCTGGAAGGAACTGGAGAGGATTGATGACGTTGAGAAGACAATTGACACCAAGTTGGACGCCAAGTTCGGTGAAGTACTCGAGCGTCTTCCACAACCACTGCCCGCTGCACATGCCGCACCTCTACATCAACAACAACAACAACATCGCCTTCCAAATCAAGTGGGACGAGCATTGAGCGTTCCCCTTGAGCCTGGTCAAAATTCTGGTGTCGTTGTAGTTGATGCTTCTGTAGCTCCTACTGCTACTACAGAGGTGGAGGACCATTATGAGGATGAGGTTGATCGAAATCAGAACTACGTGCAACAACCAGAACCACCACCACGAGGTCGTCCTCATGCATATCATCACAACGGTAGGGCCGCACCACCACTTGAGGTACTAGATCATGACCATCTTCCTAAACTAAAATTGAATATTCCACCATTTGAGGGTAGATATGTTCCTGATATATATCTTACTTGGGAGTTAGAAACTAAACAATGTTTTACATGTTTACAATATCCTGAGGAGAGACGAGTTCCTGCTGTTTTTTGTGCTTTCACTAGTTTTGCATGTGTTTGGTGGTCTGAACATTGTAGATTATATCCTATTCCAGCTACTTGGGCTGCTTTGAAAAATTCTATGTGTACTCGCTGGGTTCCACCATATTATCAACGTGAATTGCTTCAAAAATTGCAGCGTTTGAGACAAGGAAAAAATTATGTAGAAGAATATTATCAGGAATTACAAACTGGTATGATTAGATGTGGTATTGTTGAGCTATGCTTGCATGTTTTATGGGTGAATTAAATAAAGAGATTGAGATCATTCTAGAGTATAAGGAATATAATAATATCACTCGTTTATTCCATCTTGCTTGCAAAGATGAACATGAAGTGCAGGATCGGCAGGCATTGGCACGAACTAACTTTTCTGCAGGTCGACCTTCATCATGGACAGCACATGCATTCTCTACTTCCACACGTTCTGCTGGACCGGCACCTCCATCAGCTGCCACCTCCAACCGTGATACAAGAAAGCAGGAACAACCACCACTATCCGCCAAGAGCAGACCTTGTGGTCCTGCATAGAGCTCTTCTTCATCCATGGCATCAACAGGGCAAACACATGATATTATTTGTCGTCGTTGCAAGGATGTCATTATGCGAGAGAATGCCCATCTAAGCATGTGATGATTGTTACTGAGGATGGTGGGTATGAGTCCGCTAGTGACCATGATGAGGAGAATTTGGCTCTTATTACCAGTGAAGAACACGGTGGAGATGAGTCTGATCATGAGACGCAATACATTGCTCCTGAAGACGCTGACAGGTATGAATGTTTAGTTGCTCAACGTGTTTTGAGTGCGCATGTCACACAAGCTGAGCAAAATCAGAGGTATAATTTGTTCCATACAAAGGGAGTTGTGAAGGAACATTTTGTTCGCGTCATCGTAGATGGAGGGAGCTGCAACAACTTGGCTAGCATGGAGATGGTGGAGAAGCTATCCCTCACCACAAGACCACATCCACATCCTTACTACATCCAATGGTTCAACAACAACAGCAAGGTTAAGGTAACACGTACTGTTCGTGTGCATTTTAGTATCTCTACATATGCTAATTATGTTGATTGTGATGTGGTACCTATGCAAGCATGTTCCTTATTACTTGGTAGACCATGGCAATTTGATAAAAATTATGTACACCATGGTAGAAACAATCAGTATACTCTTGTTCATAAGGACAAAAATATTACTTTGCTTCCTATGACTCATGATTCCATTTTGAAAGATGATATTAATAGAGCTAATAAAGCAAAACAGGAGAAAAATAAGAGTGAAAATTAGATTGTGGCAAAAGAATTTGAGCAACAAATGAAGCCTAATAATAAACCATCTAGTGTTTCTTCTGAAATTACATTGAAAAGTGCATGTTTACTTGCCACCAATCTGACAATTATGATCTAGATTTCAGCAAATCTGTTTGCTATGCTTTTGTGTGCAAAGAGGCATTATTTTCTTTCGATGATGTACCTTCCTCTTTGCCTCCTGTTGTCACTAACATTTTGCAGGAGTTCGCTGATGTCTTTCCACAAGACGTGCCACTAGGATTACCACCTATTCGAGGGATTGAGCATCAGATTGACTTAATTCCCAGTGCCTCACTGCCAAACCGTGCGCCATACCATACCAATCTAGAGGAGACGAAGGAGATTATGCGTCAAGTACAAGAGCTGCTCGACAAAGGTTATATATGCGAATCTCTTAGTCCTTGTGTTGTTCCTATTATACTAGTGCCAAAAAAGGATGGTACGTCATGTATGTGTGTTGATTGTAGAGGCCTTAATAATATTACGATTCATTATTGTCATCCTATTCCTAGGCTGGATGACATGCTTGATGAATTGAGTGGCTCTACAATATTCTCCGAAGTTGATTTGCGTAGTGGATACCATCATATTCGTATGAAATTGGGAGATGAATGGAAAACAACATTTAAAACTAAGTTTGGGTTATATGAGTGGTTAGTCATCCTTTTGGGTTAACTAATGCACCTAGTACTTTCATGAGATTAATGAACGAAGTTTTACGTGCTTTCATTGGACGATTTGTGGTAGTCTATTTTGATGATATTCTGATTTATAGCAGATCTTTGGAGGAACATTTGGAATATTTACATGTTGTTTTTATTGCTCTACGTGATGCACGTTTGTTTGTTAACCTTGGGAAGTGCACCTTTTGCACCGACCGAGTATCTTTTCTTGGCTATGTTGTTACTCCACAGGGAATCGAAGTTGATATAGCCAAGACTGGAGGTATTGAGAGTTGGCCGCAGCCTAGAATAGTCACACAAGTGAGGAGTTTTCTTGGCCTCTCTAGATTCTATTGGCATTTTGTGAGAGATTTCAACACCATTGCTGCACCTCTCAATGAGCTTACAAAGAAGGATGTGCCTTTTGTTTGGGGCACCGCACATGAAGAAGCCTTCACAGTATTAAAAGATAAGTTGACACATGCTCCTTTACTCCAACTTCCTGATTTTAATAAGACTTTTGAGCTTGAATGTGATACTAGTGGAATCGGATTAGGAGGTGTGTTATTACAAGATGGCAAACCTGTTGCACACTTTTCTGATAAATTGAGTGGGCCTAGCCTGAATTATTCTACTTATGATAAAGAATTGTATGCTCTTGTTCATACTTTAGAAACATGGCAACATTATTTATGGCCCAAAGAATTTGATATACATTCTGATCATGAATCTTTGAAACATATTAAAAGTCAAGCTAAACTAAATCGTAGACATGCTAAAAGGGTTGAATTCATTGAGACTTTCCCTTATGTCATTAAACATAAGAAGGGTAAAGAAAATGTTATTGCTGATGCATTGTCTCATCGCTATACTATGCTTTCACAACTTGACTTCAAAACATTTGGTTTGGAGACCATCAAAGATCAATATATGCATGATGCTGATTTTAAAGATGTAATGTAGAATTGTAAAGAAGGAAGAACGTGGAACAAGTTCGTCATTAATGATGGATTTGTGTTCCATGCTAACAAGCTATGCATTCTAGCTACCTCCGTTTGTCTTTTGTTGTTGAACGAGGTGCATGGAGGAGGATTAATGGGACACTTTGGCATGAAGAAGACGGAGGACATACTTGCTACACATTTCTTTTGGCCAAAGATGAGACGGGATGTTGAGCATTTTGTTGCTCGCTGCACTACATGTCAAAAAGCTAAGTCACGACTCAATCCTCATGGTTTATATATGCCTTTGCTTGTACCTAGTGTTCCTTGGGAGGATATATCTATGGACTTTGTTTTAGGATTACCTCAAACAAAGAAGGGGAGGGAGAGCATATTTGTTGTCGTGGATAGATTCTCGAAAATGGCACACTTTATACCATGTCATAAAAGCGATGATGTTGTTAATGTTGCTGATTTGTTCTTTCGTGAAATTATTCGCTTGCATGGTGTGCCAAATACTATTGTTTCAGGTCATGGTACTAAATTTCTTAGCCACTTTTGGAGATGTTTATGGGCTAAGTTGGGGACTAAACTGCTTTTTAGTACTACTTGTCAACCCCAAACTAATGGACAAACTGAAGTAGTCAATAGAACATTGTCTACTATGCTTAGGGCTGTTTTCAAGAATAATAAGAAAATGTGGGAAGAATGCTTGCCTCATAGAATTTGCTTATAATTGTTCATTGCATTCTACTACTAAGATGTGCCCTTTTGAAATTATGTATGGTTTCCTACCTCATGCACCTATTGATTTGTTGCCTCTTCCATCTTCGGAGGAGATTAATTTTGATGCTAAACAACGTGTTGTATTGATTTTAAAAATGCATGAGTTAACTAAGGAAAACATTGAGCGTATGAATGCTAAATATAAAATTGCTGGAGATAAGGGTAGAAAACATGTTGTGTTTGCACCTGGAGATCTTGTTTCGTTACATTTGCGTAAGTATAGATTTCCTAATTTGTGCAAATCAAAGCTAATGCCACGTGCTGATGGTCCTTTAAGGTGTCAGAGAAAATAAATGATAATGCACATAAACTTGAGCTGCGTGCAGATTTTGGGGTAAGTCCCACTTTTAACATTGCAGATTTGAAGCCTTATTTGGGTGAGGAAGATGAGCTTCTGTCGAGGACAACTTCATTTCAAGAAGGGGGGATGATGAGGACATCAATACCATTGTTACACCCACAGCCTCTGCTGCTATACATACTGGACCAATTCCTAGAGCTCGCACACGCCAATTGAATTACCAGGTACTTTCATTTCTTGGTAACGATTCTAATGTTCATGAGAATATGATGCTGCCTAAATTGGATACATTTGTTTTGCTTACAAATGAAGGTCCTAGCTTAGACAAGAAAGATGAACCTTGGAGCAAGTTCAAGCATGGAGATGATGGCATGCGCAAGGGGAACGAGAATGGAGTTACAAGTGATGATTCCAGGACTTTGAAGCCACCATAATGAGTGCATGAAGCCTTGGAAGAAATATACAAGATGCCACTTCATAAATTTCGTCCATAGGCTATTCTAGGTGCTGCGTTACCTAATTTTTGGGCCAGGCCTATGTAATTCTGAAATACTTGATTATAGGTTGTTTTTAGAGTCCGTATGTGTGGGGAAACAAGAGTTAGGGTTGGTTTCGGACCCCTCCTCCAAGGGCCAAGAAATCCCCCCTCTTTCCTCCATATATACAGCCCTTAGGGCATCGTTTAGACTTTGGGTTTTGTTTAGATTAAATGTTTGCCATAGCTGCAACTTCGCGTACTTCGTTTGTGTTCAACGACCAGACAAAGGCGTCACAGAACCCCACCTTCATTAATAAAGCTTTCCTCTTATATTCGCAATATCCAGATTGCAATCTCGGTTTCTTGCTTGTTCTTCGTTTGCTCGTAGGAAATAGACCCTCGTGATTAGGTTGATCGTGCTCCGGCGTGGTCAATAACCCCTCAGAAGTTGGTTTAGCGATTGCTAAGGCGCGACGTCTCGCACGTTCGTAGTCGAATCGTCAAGGTCGACTCCCACAGAAAACGATAGCCACCATCTCACTGAAACATCGGGACACCTATGCTTCTATCATTCATGATCCACATGCATGCAAAGTTGACACTCTTACGAAATAGTGGGATTATCATAAAATAAAGTCATGACCTCTCTGAACCCACTTTTATCGAAAACTTCATAAGATTGAACATTATCCAAATATGTAGGATCTAAAGTTGACACTCTTCCAGACACACTTTCAATATTATTTCAAAGATTATTATCAATCTCATATTCATCATGGAGCTTAAATAAATTTTCAAGATTATAAGAAGAATCACCCCAATCATGATCATTGCAACAAGTAGTGGACATAGCAAAACTAGCATCCCCAAGCTTAGGGTTTTGCATATCATTAACACAATTGACATTAATAGAATTTATAATTATATCATTGCAATCATGCTTTTCATTCAAGGAGCTATCATGAATCACTTCATAAATTTCTTCTTTGAACACTTCATCACAATTTTCAGATTCATGAATTTCAACCAAAACCTCATAAAGACAATCTAGTGCACAAAACTCACTAGCAATTGGTTCATCATAATTGGATCTTTTAAAAAGATTAGCAAGAGGATGAGGATCCATATGAATATATTTTTAGCAAGCAAATATGCAAGCAAATAGAAGGCACATGACAACACGAGAAAACAGAAGGACAAACGGAAGAAGGGCGAAGAAAAGGGAAAATCTTTTCGAAAATCATTTTAGAAGTGGGGGATAGGAAAATGAGAGGCGAATGGCAAATAATGTAATGCAAGAGATGAGAGTTTATGATGGGTACTTGGTATGTCTGACTTGGCGTAGATCTCCCCGGCAACGGTGCGAGAGATTCTTCCTCCTACTTCTTGAGCTTGTGTTGGTTTTTCCCTTGAAGAGGAAAGGGTGATGCAGCAAAGTACAGTAAGTATTTCCCTCAGTTTTGAGAACCAAGGTATCAATCCAGTAGGAGACAATGCTCAAGTCACCGAATACCTGCACAAACAAACACCAACTTGCACCCAACGCGATAAAGGGGTTGTCAATCCCTTCACGGTTATTTGCAAAGTGAGATCTGATAGAGATGGATAAACGGTAAAGTAATATTTTTGGTTTATGGAACGAAATTAAAAGATTGAAAAGAAAGTAAATCGGAAACTAAAATTGTAGATCGGAAACTTATATGATGGAAAATAGACCCGGGGGGCATAGGTTTCACTAGAGGCTTCTCTCAAAATAGAAAATATTACGGTGGGTGAACAAATTACTGTCGAGCAATTGATAGAAAAGCGCAAAGTTCTGACACTATCTCAAGCAATGATCATGAATATAGGCATCACGTCTGTATCAAGTAGACCGACTCCTGCCTGCATCTACTACTATTACTCCACACATCGATTGACTCCTGCCTGCATCTAGAGTATTAAGTTCATGAAGAACAGAGTAACGCATTAAGTAAGATGACATGATGTAGCGGGATAAACTCAAGCAATATGATGAAAACCCCATCTTGTTATCCTCGATGGCAACAATACAATACGTGTCCATTCCCCTTCTGTCACTGGGATCAAGCACCGCAAGATTGAACCAAAAACTAAGCACTTATCCTATTACAAGAAAAACTAATCTAGTTGGCCAAACCAAATCAATGGTTCGAAGAGACTTGCAAAGATATCAAATCATGCATATAAGAATTCAGAGAAGATTCAAATAATATTCATAGATAAGCTGATCATAAATCCCCAATTCATCGGATCTCGACAAACACACTACAAAAGAGTATTACATCGAATAGATCTCCAAGAACATCGAGGAGAACATGCTATTGAGAATCAAAGAGAGAGAAGAAGCCATCTAGCTACTAGCTATGGACCTGTAGGTCTGTGGTAAACTACTCACGCTTCATCGGAGAGGCAATGGTGTTGATGTAGAAGCCCTCCGTGATTGAATCCCCCTCCGGCAGGATGCCAGAAAAGGCCCCTAGATGGGATCTCACGGGTACAGAAGGTTGCGGTGGTGGAAAAGTGTTTTCGTGGCTCTCCTGGTTGGTTTGGGAATATTTGAGAATATATAGGCGGAAGAAATAGGTCGGTGGAGTCATGAGGGGGCCCACAAGGGTGGGGGCGTGCCCTACCCCCTGGGCACGCCCTCCGTCCTTGTGGCCACCTCATGGCTTCCCTGACGTGTACTCCAAGTCCTCTAGATGTATTTTGGTCCAAGAAAAATCATCGCGAAAGTTTCATTCCGTTTGGGCTCTGTTTGATATTCCTTTTCTGTGAAACTCTAAAACAAGGAAAAATAGAAACTGGCACTAGGCTCTAGGTTAATAGGTTAGTCCCAAAAATAATATAAAATAGCATAAGAATGCATATAAAACATCCAAAACAGATAATATAATAGCATGGAACAATCAAAAATTATAGATACGTTGGAGACATATCAACCACGAGGGTCTATTTCCTGCAAGCAAACGAAGAACAAGCAAGAAACTGAAATTGCAATCTGGATATTGCGAATTAAAGAGGAAAGCTTTATTGATCAAGTAGGGTTCTGTGACGCCTTGGTCTGGTCGTTGAACACAAACGAAGTACGTGAAGTTGCAGCTATGACAAACTTTTAATCTAAACAAAACCCAAAGTCTAAACAATGCCCTAAGGGTTGTATATATGGAGGAAGAGGGGGGAATTTCATGGCCCTTGGAGGAGGGGTCCGAAACCAACCCTAACTCTTGTTTCCCCACACATACGGACTCTAAAAACAGCTTATACTCAAGTATTTCGAAATTACATGGGCCTGGCCTAATAATAAGGTGATGCAGCACCTATAATAGCCTCCGAACGAAATCTATGAAGTGGCATCTTGTATATTTCGTCCATGTCCTTGTAGGTCATCACAGAGGCTTCAAAGTGCTCAAATATGCACTAGAAACGCCATTCTGGATCCCTTCGCGCGCGCGTTCATCTCCATGATTGATCCTGTTCAAGTGTTCATCCCTCTTGTCCATCCTAGGCCCTTCATTAGTAATCAACACAAATGTATCCAATTTAGGCAATATCATACCATCATGAGCATTAGAATTTTCACCAAGAAACGAAAGTACTTGGTAATTCAGTTGGCGTGCGCGAGCTCTAGTAATTTGTCCAGTATGTAGAGCAGCAGGGGTTGTGGGTGTAACAATGGTATTGATGTCCTCATCACCCCCGGAAGCTTCTATGGTCTCTGTCAAGAGAAAATTCGTCAAAAAAATTCGTAGCGTTTGAACTCCATTTGATGCTAACTTCCTGGAAAACCAAAAAAAAGCAAAAAGCAGCAACAGGCACTAGGCACCGGGTTAATAGTTTAGTCCCAAAAATGATATAAACTAGCACAAAAAGTTATATTAAACATTAAAGATTGATATTATAATAGCATGGAACAATCAAAAATTATAGACACATTGGAGACGTATCAAGCATCCCCAAGCTTAATTTCTGCTCGTCCTTGAGTAAGTAATGATAAAAACAGAATTTTTGATGTGAAATGCTACCTAAGATGTTTATCATGTGATAGAGGAAAAGGTGGCCCATCTTTTGATGAGATGGTGGCTATCGTTTTGGAGGAAGTCGATTTTGACAATCTGACTACGAACGTGCGAGGACGTCGCGCCTTAGCAATCACTAAACCAACTCTGAGAGGTTATTGTCCACGTCGGAGCATGATCAACCTGACCATGAAGGTTTGTTTCCTGCAGGCAAACAAAGAACAAGCAAGAAACTAAGATTGCAATCTGGATATTGCGAATATAAGAGGAAAGCTTTATTGATCAAGGTGGGGTTGTGTGACGCCTTTGTCTGGTCGTTGAACACAAACGAAGTACGCGAAGTTGCAGCTATGGCGGACTTTAATCTAAACAAAACCCAAAGTCTAAACGACGCCCTAAGGGTTGTATATATGGCGGAAGAGGGGGGGATTTCGTGGCCCTTGGAGGAGGGGTCCGAAACCAACCCTAACTCTTGTTTCTCCACACATACAGATTCTAAAAACAGCCTATACTCAAGTATTTCGAAATTACATGGGCCTGGCCCAATAATAAGATGACGCGGCACCTATAATAGCCTTTGGACGAAATTTATGAAGTGACATCTTGTATATTTTGTCCAAGGCTTCACGCACTCATTATGGTGGCTTTAAAGTCCTGAAATCATCACTTGTAACTCTGTTTTTGTTTCCCTTGCGCATGCCATCATCTCCATGCTTGATCTTGCTCCAATGATCATCTTTCTTGTCCAAACTAGGCCCTTCATTTGTAATCAAGACAAATGTATCAGTAGAATCGTTATCAAGAAACGAAAATACCTGGTAATTTAATTGGCGTGCACGAGCTCTAGTAATTGGTCATGTATATGTATCAGTAGGGGTTGTGGGTGTAACTTTGTTAGTGATGTCCTCATCATCATGCAACCTTTCTTTTAGGGTACGAATATTAAGATCTTAATTATTCAGAGCAATAGTCTATAATTTGATATAAAGACATTAATACTCAGGCATACCAACATACAATCATGCCTTTCAAAATAAAAGTGCTAAGCAACGCTATCTCTACAAAATCATATAATCTTGTCATGCTTCATTTTCTTCACACAATGTATTAATCATGTACAACCCCGATAACAAGTCGAGCAATTGGTTTATACTTTTTAATGTGTTTCATCTTTTTCAACCCCCACACAATACATAAGCGTGAGCCATGAATATAGCATTATGGGTGGAATAGAATGCGGTGATAGAGATTAATAACGGGAAGTCAAAAAAGGAAGATAGTCTCACATCGACGCGGCTAATCAACGGGCTATGGAGATGCCCATTGTAACATCCCCAGCATCACACTACAGTAATCTCCCCCTAATAAAGGTCATGTCATCATGATCATCATCCCAAAATGCCACTTGTCCAAAATAGGCTTCAAATTCAAATTGCATGTCAAATATTTGATTCTTCTTTCATGCAAATAAAATAGTTCATCCTATGGACAATAATCCCTAGATATTTTTCATGTTGAAACCAACATTTTTGGAATTCCCAAATTGCCCCTGGGAATTTATTATCTGGTCCAGCAGTATTTAAGATGTCCTTTTCAATTTCTAAAATTGATTAGACAACTCCTTTTGACCCCAAACTTTCTGTTCCATCTCAAGGTATTGTGTTAGTTTTATGTGCCAAGTTTTGTTCAAAACAAAACTTATTTGGTACTAAAAGAAAAATGCAAACAGGGCAAATAACAGAGAAAAAAAAGGAAACAACCCCCCCTCCCCACATGGGCGAACCAGCCCAGCCGGCCCACCCCGTTCCCACTTAACCCCCCACGCCCCCGAAAACCCTAGCCCAACCACCCCACGATCCCCCACTTCCCTCTATCCCTCTCTCCTTCTCGCTCGGTTCCCCTCCCCCTCGATCTGGATCAGGGGAGCACACACCGCTCGCCCCCAACACCATCACCGGACCTCCCCGCCTCACGCCGGCGCCCCGCCGCCACATTGACTCCGCCGCCACCGGATCGCCCTTGCTGCCGTTCACCGGGGCGCCCGCCACCTCGTCGGCGCCGCCTCCCCGCCGAACTGTGTCGCCCTCATCCCCCTCCTCGCCGGACGCCGTCGACGCGCCCCGCCCCGCCGCTACACCAATGCCTCAACCTCGCCGCCGTCCTTGTCCTCCTCGAGCCCGCTGCACTCCCCTACACCGCCCGTGAGCACCTCCCTCTCTCCCCGTCCGCGTCGCCCGTTCCGGCCACCGCGCCGTCCCGCGCCCGACGCACCCCACGAGCGCCCCGGCCGCGGCACGCACCGCCGCCCCTGACCGCGCCCGACCTTTCCCCTGCTCCGCCCCGCCTGCTGCTTTCCTCCGCCGCTCACCTACGCCCGCGCCCCTCACTGCCCCGCCTCGCCGGCGCTACTACAGCTCGTCGGACCCGTCGCTCGCCTCTGCCCCGCTTCCTGCGCGTCCGCTGCATCGCCGACCTGCGCGGTCGTCGCCTCTGCCGCACGCTCGCCGCGCCCGCCACGCTGCTCCTCCCCGCTCGCTCTGTGTCGCGTCGAGAAGCCTCCGCCCCTCTCGTCGCGGCCTCATGCGCCCGTCGTCCGCCTCTGGCCGCCCTGCTGCGTGTTGGCAGCAGCGACCCTCCCCATGCTCCGGCCGGTCGCAGCCGCCGGAGCTCAACGCCGGCGCGTTGGCGCCCGCGCCCGCCAGCCGCCCCATGTTGCCTAGTCGGGTGCGCCCCCGTGGGCTAGCGCGCATTCGGACTGTACTCGACGCCCGACCCGCTATGGCCTTTGGCCCTATGACAAACGGGGCCCAGCCCAGAACGTTTAAAAAATAATAAATAAAAATAATTAATTAATTAGTTAACTTAATTAATTTTGATTAATTAAATTAAACAACTAATTAAACTAATTACACATTAGTTAACTAATTAACCTGATTAGTTAATTAGGTAGTCAATGATAGTGGGGCCCACCCTAATTAATCCTGATTAGGTTAATTAATGTGTTTAATTAAAATGTGTCACTAACAGGTGGGACCCACACGTCAGTTTGACTAGTTAACACCCCTGTTGACTGCTGACGTCATGATGACGTCTACAAACACTATTCTGGATAATGTTGTTTTAAATAATTAAATAAATCCTAAAAATGATTTAAATCTTTTAAAAATCAATATAAAATAAACCGTAGCTCGGATGAAAAAACTTTGTACATGAAAGTTGCTCAGAACGACGAGACGAACCCGGATACGCAACCCGTTCGTCCGCCACACATCCCTAGCATAGCAAACCTGCGACCGTCCCCCTTCGTTTCATCTGTCCGAAAATGCCTAACTCCGGGAAAACTTTCCCGGATGTTTCCCCCCTTCGCCAGTATCGCCTAGTACTGCGTTAGGTCACCCCTGGCATCGCGTTTTGCCTTGTTATATTTTGTGATGCTTGTTTGCCCCGTATTTACTGTTTCCCCCCTTCACCGGTACCACCTCATACCGCGTTAGGGCCCCCCTAGCACCGCTACTTGTCATGTCATGCATCGCTATGCATCTGTTTGCTTAATATTTATTGTTTCTTACCACTCTTCTCTCCGATAGACTACGAGACCGACGCCGCTGCTACTCAGTACGACTACGGTGTTGACGACCCCTCTCTCTTGCCAGAGCAACCAGACAAGCAAACCTCCCCTTGAGCATTCCGATACCGCCCATTTCTTTCCCTCTCATGCTTCCATTAGAACTGCTACTGCTTTCTGTATGATCCTACTCTGATGCATAGCCTGTTTTTGTTACCTGCTTATTGTTACATTACTTGCTTATCCTAAACTGCTTAGTATAGGTTGGTTAGTGATCCATCAGTGACCCCCACCTTGTCCCAGTTGCCCCCGCTTTATGTTTGATTACTCGATCAACGTGATCGACGTCCAGGCCCCGACAAGTTGGTATCAGAGCCGACTGCCTGTAGGTAGCCCCCCTTCCTACTCCGTGGCTGAAGTCGAGTCTAGTCACTACACAACTTTTACTAACATGGATGTGTGTCTTACGGGCCCACGTCGCCATTGGGTGGTATTAGGATCTTTTACTCCTCGACCTTTACTCTGGGACTCTAATTTCTCTTCTACTCGGGTTAAATGATTTTATTAACTCTAACATTAGGTTCTCGTAACCATTTCCTCCCAGAGAGCCTTTCATTCCAGATGATCGCTTGGTGCACCAGAAGACTCCGAAGATACTCTCAGATGTTTTTCCTGAGACCCTCTGTGCCCACTGCCTTATAGTTCCTGACCACCGGTAATCCTCGTGAATAACCTCGTTGCCGCTTGTACCTTCATCCCCAGTTGCTCATGTTGTTACAAGATACCCCTAGGACTCTCCGTTGTTCCGAGAATAATTGTGCCTTCTGCTTTGCAGCTTCTTTTTGCACTAAGGATAATTCACTTAACCGGGGTCCGCTCATCCCCAGTTGTTCATATGCTTTTCAAAATACTTGTAGATACTATCCGATCTTCCGAGAATCCTCTTCAAACTATTGCTCTGCAAATACTTGTCTGCCTGCATTATGGATGCTTTCCATATGTGTAGCAATATTCATTAGTATCCTTTGACACCATCATTTTGATCCTATCGATTCAACATGTGTGTGAAACCACACAATCATCAGTTGATCCTTCTAAATTATCTTTCCGGCTCAGACGTCATTTTGAACATGAGCTGGTTCTCGACCAATCTATTTGTCATCGATTGTGCCTCTAGGTCTATTCTACTTGTCCATCCTTAATCAGAGCGTCTGCTTCTGATCCCCCGAATTGGAAATCATAATTCCTTTGCATTTAAGCTTTGGAATTATCAGATATTTCCAAAATCCGATGCGTCTGCATTATTTCTTCTTCTGATTGAATATTGATACTCACATCAGCTCCGTTGTGGATCACCAGATCCATTATTGGATTATCATCCGACAGTGTCATTCATATTCAAAGAACCTCATGAAGTTCTTTCCCAAATACATAATGTCTTTGGTAATTGTATCCTCTCCTTTTGTCAACCATGCTCTGCTTTCGAGCTTGTGTTGTTTACTTCTGAAGTTTGTGGAATAGGTTCCTAAGATGCCCCTATGGGTTGAACCTATGGCTCCCATAATCCGTTTGAACCCGGGAGTTTTAACAAGTCTTACTCTTCTAGTGTTTCGCCAGATAAATTCCAACACTACAACTCTATCGAAAGCGAGAAGTGAATGAAAGATTATGCATTGGAGAAGTGGGAGTCGACCTTGAACTTGTGTTCATGCCCATGGACACGGTGTAGGACTTATCATGAAAGCTCCTTGCAAGGATATCTAATCATTTGAATAATTATTCCAGTATCGTAAATTGGATCCCTTGCAGTTATGGTCCTGACCATATTTCCTCCTTGATCCCATTTACTGGGTAAGTTAAAATTACTTATCCTCTGCAAATCATTTCCCCCGTCCAACCTCTACTCCGATTTACCTTCTGGCATTACACCTAGTACTTGATACTGAGAAGCTTTATACCCCATCACATCATTCCTAGCCTGATCGGCTATATTTTTATCATGTCAACTTTTTAACTTTGCTACCTGGTTCTTATGCCCGGAGCAACTTCTGATGATGAGCTAAGCTTACGTCGATCTTCCTCATCTTATCATTTCACCTCGAACAACAAGCTTGACTTTGAGCTTGTGTTGGATCTGTGGTTCTCATAGCCTTTCACTTGATCCTTCCTTTTCTACTCGATGGCATCTTCATAGAGTCTCTCGACAAAATTTGTCTTGATCATCGTCAACACTTTGGCTTCTTCAGAGATGTCAATTGAAATCATGGCTAGTAATACCATCCTTGCCTCTCGATGATTTGTGTCAGCATCAACAACATTCTTGTCTTCCCCCCCCCCCCAACACAAACTTGATCATATTAATTTTGGAATTACATCCTTTTTGGCATGTCGATGGATTGCTGCTGAGACCGTCGGCCACACCCTCATCTTTTCCCTGCTAAAATTGTATGACTTATTTTCTAGGTTGTTTCCGATGGATACTTGGTGTATCCAAAGTTTGACCTTTGCTTGAAACCATGTCAGTGCTATCTCAAAGCCTGTCTGTGGTAATCCGGTCTCCAATAAGAACATTTGAAGCACAATACTAAATTTTCTTTATCAATTATCCAAACACCGTTGTATGCGTAATGTCATGAAATTTCTTTCCCTTTACCTTGGTTATCTACTTACTATCCTGTCATGGATATCATCCTCTGCTTGTCCTTGGGAAGGATATACTCCTGATAATTGTGTTTAAACACATTTTCCTTTCCATTGTTCTGATTAATATACTGATCATATTTTTTCCTTTCCATTCTTTTGTTTAACCTTTCCCGTAAACTAACTTATCTCAGTAGAGATAATTTCCTGCTTAGGTAAGCACCTCAATGTACAACTCTGTCAGTAAAGACCTTGTTACTATTGTTGATGACATTTCGGTAGCCACCGATGGACGAGAACTTTGCCTAACGGCCTGCCTCGTTCAACGAGCAGGAAAATGGTTCTCTTCGTCCCTCGCCCTTGGTACCGACGTTGTTGCCGACATAACTGACAGGCTACCCTCTGACATGCCTTGCTATCATGACCGTGCAAGATGTCATCGCTCCTTCTATTTTAACCCACATGGTGGGCCCATAACCCACAGTTCCACAGGATCGGAACCTGACCCTCCTGTATATCCTTTACTCCGAAGTATCATTTGCTCTTGGCTTTGTGTGTTGTCATGAGCCACCGTCTGAGAGATGATCTAATCCCGGTGCTCTAAACCCCTTCTCACACTCTGTTTAGTTGTCGATTGTTTTCCCATCCTCTTGAAACTTCTTATTGTACCTTCATATTTTGCTCTCGAAGTTTTCTTAAGTTTTAACTCGAGAGATGCTTCTGCCACATTCCCTACATTGTTCACCAGACAATTAACCCTATAAGGGTCAGTTCACCCAAAGTTACTCTTTTCTTCCCCGCTTAAATCTCGGGACGAGATTTCTTGTAGTGGGGGAGATTTGTAACATCCCCAGCATCACACTACAGTAATCTCCCCCTAATAAAGGTCATGTCATCATGATCATCATCTCAAAATGCCACTTGTCCAAAATAGGCTTCAAAATCAAATTGCATGTCAAATATTTGATTCTTCTTTCATGCAAATAAAATAGTTCATCCTATGGACAATAATCCCTAGATATTTTTCATGTTGAAACCAACATTTTTGGAATTCCCAAATTGCCCCTCGGAATTTATTATCTGGTCCAGCAGTATTTAAGATGTCCTTTTCAATTTCTAAAATTGATTAGACAACTCCTTTTGACCCCAAACTTTCTGTTCCATCTCAAGGTATTGTGTTAGTTTTATGTGCCAAGTTTTGTTCAAAACAGAACTTATTTGGTACTAAAAGAAAAATGCAAACAGGGCAAATAACAGAAAAAACAAAAAAGGAAACAACCCCCCCCCCACACACACACATGGGCCAACTGGCCCAGCCGGCCCACCCTGTTCCCACTTAACCCCCCACGCCCCCAAAAACCCTAGCCCAACCACCCCACGATCCCCCACTTCCCCCGATCCCTCTCTCTTTCTCGCTCGGTTCCCCTCCCCCTCGATCTGGATCAGGGGAGCACACACCGCTCGCCCCCAACACCATCATCGAAGCTCCCCGCCGCCACATCGACTTCGCCGCCACCGGATCGGCCTTGCTGTCGTTCGCCGGGGCGCCCGCCACCTCGTCGGCGCCGCCTCCCCGCCGAACTGCATCGTCCTCACCCCCCTCCTCGCCGGGCGCCGTCAGCGCGCCCCGCCCCGCTGCTACACCAATGCCTCAATGTCAGGACCCCGATTCCAAGTCACATCGATCTAGCCGGTAACACATCATATCACTTTGCGGCCTCATGCACGGTATTCCCACGGGTGTCGCCTTACCATGGCCCGGGACCGTTTGCGCCTTTCGGCTCACGTATATGATAGTGTCGCTAGCATCCATATGACAGAGAACCCAGGCCGACATGGCTAGTCGTGAACCCAAAGCGGCACTAACCTATGGGGACAGGCATACATGAATCACATCGAGCATGTCGGTCAGCAGCGTGTGAATCCGGGCTGTAGCACTGGGCTAACAGGACTCCGGGAACCCGGGCTGTAGCAGGCTAGGCAGGACTCCGGATGTCACCATGTGACATTTCCCCGAAGGGACAGACACAGGAACGAAGTGAATCACATGACAGCCAGTCAAGTGTTCCGGAGCAGTAGTGCTGGGCTAGCAGGACTCCGGTGAACAGACAACTAAAAAGGAAGAAGGCTGAGGAGCCTGACTATCTACAAGACCCTCCCAAGGCACAAGATCGTAGATGAGGTAACAAGCTAACTTCGAAGTCCACGTGATACTACTAGTGAGGCTGAACTCTCTCTGCAAAACATAAATTAAGCAAACGTGAGTACAAATGTACCCAACAAGACTTACATCAGAACTATCTACATATGCATCGGTATCAACAAAGGGGTGGTGGAGTTAACTGCAGCAAGCCAGCTTTGACTCGGTGGCTAACCTGAACTACGACTGCAAGTAACTCTTTTGAGGTGGCGCACACGAGTCCACAAATTCACCATACCAATACACCACTATGGATCCGCTCCCGTCTCCCTGCGAGAACGCCATCCATAGCACTCACACTTATCTTGCGCATTTTAGAGTATCCACTTTCACTTGTCTATGAACTATGCAAGGGGTCCAAGTTTCCATATCCGAGGAATCCGGCTATTCGAATAGATATTGAAAACCCTGCAGGGGTGTACTTCTTCACACACGCTCTCGCCACTTATCGCCCTGTACACGTCATGTACCTCGGCAACCTTCAAGCGGAAGCCGGGCGAGGGAGTCGGCCACGACCTGACTAACCAACAAGTCTCTAGTCCAGGTTTATCGTCTATTCAGGTTCCATCCGCAAGGAGATCCGGCCGGGGTGTCGCTCACGGTCCCAAACGATGTGTGCAGGGTTCCCAAGACCACCTCGACGGGTGGATCTACGCTTGGTACACCGTGCCACGGTGCCTAGTCTGTCCCAAGCCCACATGTACCGGGTACCACTTGGTAGACTACTAACACTACCTACAAACACTAGAAACTAGTTGCAACTCCTGGATAGAGATCAGGTTGATTAATAAGTCGAGAGAGCTTGGAGCGCCCGGAGCCCAATGTGTGGTAGTAACTTTTCATGGATCGCAAACACAGTACTCAATTCCTGAGGACGGCTGCAATGAGACAACCCACCATGTACTCCTACATGTCCTCTCACCGCTACCTTTACCAAAACGTGTTCACACACTTAGCTCTCAACAGTAGGACATATTCACCACGTTTCAATTCTTTCCCAATGAACCAGACCTGGCTCAACTCTAAGCAGTAGCAGGAATGACAACAAGCATGAATGAGTAGGCACATCAAGGCTCAAACAACTCCTACTCATGCTAGTGGGTTTCATTTATTTACCGTGGCAATGACAGGTCATGCAGAGGAAAGGGGTTCAGCTACCGCAACATGTAACGGTTGAAACGTTGTTGTCCTAATGCAGTAAAATAGAGCAGGAGCGAGAGATTGGGATTATATCAGAATGAATAAGGGGGGTTTGCTTGCCTGGCACTTCTGAAGATAGTATAGCTCTTCATCGGTGTCATCGAACTCATCATCGGAACCTCGTCTACTAAGAGGGAAACAACACCGGCAAACAGAGAATAAACAGAATCAATGCAATGCCCAATATGATTCATGAACATGGCATGTATATGTGATGTTGTTTGTGCTAATGCAAACAGCAACAAGTTCAATGGAGCTCATTTGAATCAAGGATTCAAATGCAACTCCAAACTTAAGCATTTTAAATGCCCTTTATGTGTTTTCATCTATATAGCAGGTTTAGGTTGGTTTGTCATGCATGAAACTATTACAGATGGATAGATTGAATTTTTCTGATCATTTTTCATATATAATTTATTTGATTTGGAGCTACGGTTGATTTTCTATGAATTTTAGAAGTTTTGCATATTTTCTGAAAATAATAAATCATTTCTGATTTATTAAAATCCCAGAAAGCAATACTGCGTCAGCACCACGTCATGACAATGTCAGCAAGTCAACAGGGGCTGGTCTAGGTCAAACCTTACTAGTGGGGCCCGCACATCAGTGTAATAGGGCAAGAACACAGGCTGACTTGTGGGCCCAGGTCAACAGCCACGTCAGCACGGTCAAAGCTGATGCATGGGGCCACTGTGTTTAATTAGAGCTAAACAGAAACCAAATCGTGGTTAATTTGGCAGCGGGGCCCGACTATCAGTGGGCCTGAGGGTGGTTAGTGGTGTTCTTAGGCAGCTAATGATGTAGCCATGTCAGCCCGCCGGCGTTTAGCCACCGGTGACACAAACCGCGGCGGAGACGTGTCGGGTTCGCACTACAGGGCACTACTTGCGACGCGGTTGGGTCCTACGGCAAGCTGGGGCTCGTGCGCATCCAGCGGTGGCAGTGGGAGGGCGCGAGGTGGTCTCTAGCGGCGGCAGCGGCGAGCTGGGCGGCGGCCGGAGCTCGGGTGTCGACGGAATCGACGACACGGCGCGCGGGAGGACCAGCGGTTTGCACCTACATGTTCTACGAGAGCTCACGAACCCAACGGAGGCACGCACGGGACCATTTGGTCACCGGAGCCTCGTCGGCGATGAGCTCGTGCGGCGGCAGCATACGGGACTCGCGGTCATCGGCGTTGCAGCGAGAAATCGACCACAGGAGAGGTGGAAAATGCTCAGGGGCTCACTGCGGTGCCGTAGGGATGGCCAGCGTGCTCGGGGAAGCTCGGACGGCGGCGAGTCGATGATGGGGATCCGCGATGGCCGACGATGAAGAAGAGGTCGGGGGCGGCGCTCCGAGGCCTTCCGGTCGCATGGACCGGCGGGGACGGCTTAGGGGTAGACGTCGGTGCTCGTGGACTAGTTGGAGAGGCGAGGGGGAGGCGGTGGCTGCGGTGGTCCACGGCGGTGCTCTCGGGCATGCTCAGAAGAGGAAGCAGAGGAGGAGAAAGAGGTTGACAGAGAGCAGAGAGCGAGGGGAGAGACAGAGGGGGCTGCGGGGCCTCTCCAGACGCGTCGGGGGCGCCTCGGTGGCAAGCAGGAGGTGGCCAGGGCGGCGTTGAAGGAAATATGCCCTAGAGGCAATAATAATGTTATTATTTTATTTCCTTATATCATGATAAATGTTTATTATTCATGCTAGAATTGTATTATCCGGAAACATAATACTTGTGTGAATACATAGACAAACCAAACGTCACTAGTATGCCTCTACTTGACTAGCTCATTAATCAAAGATGGTTATGTTTCCTAACCATAGACATGTGTTGTCATTTGATTAACGGGATCACATTATTAGGAGAATGATGTGATTGACATGACCCATTCCATTAGCTTAGCACCCGATCGTTTATTATGTTGCTATTGCTTTCTTCATGACTTATACATGTTCCTATGACTATGAGATTATGCAACTCCCGTTTGCCGGAGGAACACTTTGTGTGCTACCAAACATCACAACGTAACTGGGTGATTATAAAGGAGCTCTACAGGTGTCTCCAAAGGTACATGTTGGGTTGGCATATTTCGAGATTAGGATTTGTCACTCCGATTGTCGGAGAGGTATCTCTGGGCCCTCTCGGTAATGCACATCACATAAGCCTAGCAAGCATTTCAACTAATGAGTTAGTTGCGAGATGATGTATTACGAAACGAGTAAAGAGACTTGCCGGTAACGAGATTGAACTAGGTATTGAGATACCGACGATCGAATCTCGGGCAACTAAATACTGATGACAAAGGGAACAACGTATGTTGTTATGCGGTCTGACCGATAAAGATCTTCGTAGAATATGTAGGAGCCAATATGAGCATCCAGGTTCTGCTATTGGTTATTGACCGGAGACATGTCTCGGTCATGTCTACATTGTTCTCGAACCCGTAGGGTCCGCACGCTTAAGGTTTCGATGACAGTTATATTATGAGTTTATGAGTTTTGATGTACCGAAGTTAGTTCGTAGTCCCGGATGTGATCACGGACATAACGAGGAGTCTCGAAATGGTCGAGACATAAATATTGATATATTAGACGGCTATATTCGGACACCGGAAGTGTTCCGGGTGATTTCGGAGAAAACCGGAGAGCCGGAGGGTTACCGGAACCCTACCGGGAGAAGTAATGGGCCATATGGGCCTTAGTGGAGAGAGAGAGGGGCAGCCAGGGTGGGCCGCGCGCCTCCTCCCCCCTGGTCCGAATTGGACTAGGAGAGGGGGGCGGCGCCCCCCTTTCCCTCTCCCTCCCCACTTCCTTCCCCCTCCTAGTAGGAGTCCTACTCCTACTAGGAGGAGGACTCCTCCTGGCGCGCCAATAGGGGCTGGCCGGCCTCCTCCCCTTGCTCCTTTATATACGGGGGCAGGGGGCACCCCTAGACACACAAGTTGATCCACGTGATCATATTCTTAGCCATGTGCGGTGCCCCCTTCCACCATAATCCTCAATAATATTGTAGCGGTGCTTAGGCGAAGCCCTGCGACGGTAGTACATCAAGATCGTCACCACGCCGTCGTGCTGACGGAACTCTACCCCGACACTTTGCTGGATCGGAGTCCGGGGATCGTCATCGAGCTGAACGTGTACTAAAACTCGGAGGTGTCGTAGTTTCGGTGCTTGATCGGTCGGGCCATGAAGACGTACGACTACATCAACCGCGTTGTGCTAACACTTCCGCTGTCGGTCTACAAGGGTACGTAGATCACACTCTCCCCTCTCGTTGCTATGCATCACCATGATCTTGCGTGTTCGTAGGAAAATTTTGAAATTACTACGTTCTCCAACAGGCATCGGCGCTCGCCACCGAGCTGCTTCGGGGCGAGGGGGAGGAAGACGACAGAGTGGAGGAGGTGGGCTGGGCCGGCCAGCTCAGGTGGGCCGCTAGGTGGGCTAGAGCGCCAGGTAAGTGCGCAGGTGAGTCTCTCTCTCTCTTTTTGATACAGGCGAGGGTCCCGATCTTTCGATGAGATGATAACTATCGATTTGGTGGAGACGACTTTGACGATCCGACTACAAACGTGCACGACGTTGCGCCTTAGCAACCGCTAAACCAATCTCCTGAGGTTACTGACGATGCTGGAAGCACGGTCAGCCTGACCACGAAGGTCTATTCCTGCAAGCAATCGAAGAACGAGCAAGAATATGATAAAGCAATCTGAATATCGCAAATATATATGAAGTATTGATAATGGTGGGGATCCGGAAGCGGTCTTGGTCTGGTCGTTGGACACAAACGAAGTACACGAAGTTGCAATGGCTAACTTTTAACTAAACAAATCCCAAAGTCTCAACGACGCCCTAAGGGTTGTATATATGGAGGAAGAGGGGGAATTTCGTGGCCCTTGAGGGTGGGGTCCGAAACCAACCCTAACTCTTGTTTCCCCACACATACGGACTCTAAAAATAGCCTATACTTAAGTATTTCGAAATTACATGGGCCTGGCCCATTAATAAGGTGACGCAGCACCTAGAATAGCCTATGGACAAATATTATGAAGTGGCATCTTGTATATTTCGTCCAAGGCTTCATGCACTCCTTATGGCGGCTTCAAAGTCCTGAAATCATCACTTGTAACTCCGTTCTTGATCCCCTTGCGCATGCCATCAACTCCATGCGTGTTCTTGCTCCAATGTTCATCCTTCTCCAAGCTAGGCCCTTCATTTGTAAGCAAAACAAATGTATCCAATTTAGGCAGCATCATAATCTCATGAACATTAGAATCATTACCAAGAAACAAAAGTACCTGGTAATTTAATTGGCGTGCGCGAGCTCTAGTAATTGGTCCAGTATATGTAACAGTAGGGGCTGTGGGTGTAACAATGGTATTGATGTCCTCATCATCCTCCCCTTCTTGAAATGAAGTCGTCCTCGATGGAAGCGCATCTTCCTCACCCAAATAAGGCTTCAAATCTGCAATGTTAAAAGTGGGACTAACCCCAAAATCTACAGGTAGCTCAAGTTTATATGCATTATCATTTATTTTATCTAACACCTTAAAAGGACCATCAGCACGTGGCATTAGCTTTGATTTGCGCAGATTAGGGAATCTATCTTTACGCAAATGTAACCAAACAAGATCTCCAGGCGCAAACACAACATGTTTTCTACCCTTATCTCCAGCAAGTTTATATTTAGCATTCATACGCTCAATGTTTTCCTTAGTTAACTCATGCATTTTTAAAATCAATTCAGAACGTTCTTTAGCATCAAAATTAACCTTCTCTGAAGATGGAAGAGGCAACAAATCAATAGGTGCACGAGGTAGGAAACCATACACAATTTCAAAAGGGCACATCTTAGTAGTAGAATGCAATGAGCGATTATAAGCAAATTCAATATGAGGCAAGCATTCTTCCCACATTTTCTTGTTATTCTTCAAAACAGCCCAAACATAGTAGACAATGTTCTATTGACTACTTCAGTTTATCCATCGGTTTGGGGGTGACAAGTAGTACTAAAAAGCAGCTTAGTCCCCAACTTATCCCATAAACATCTCCAAAAGTGGCTAAGAAATTTAGTATCACGATCTGAAACAATAGTATTTGGCACACCATGTAAGCGAATAATTTCACGAAGGAACAAATCAGCAACATTAACAGCATCATCGCTTTTATGACATGGTATAAAGTGTGCCATTTTCGAGAACCTATCCACGACAACAAATATGCTATCCCTCCCCTTCTTTGTTCGAGGTAAACCTAAAACAAAGTCCATTGATATATCCTCCCAAGGAACACTAGGTACAGGCAAAGGCATATATAAACCATGAGGATTGAGTCGTGACTTAGCTCTTTGACATGTAGTGCAGCGAGCAACAAAACGCTCAACATCCCGTCTCATCTTTGGCCAAAAGAAATGTGTAGCAAGTATATCCTCCGTCTTCTTGACGCCAAAGTGTCCCATTAATCCTCCTCCATGCGCCTCCTGCAACAACAAAAGACGAACGGAGCTAGCTGGAATGCATAGCTTGTTAGCACGAAACACAAATCCATCGTTAAGAATGAACTTGTTCCAAGTTCTCCCTTCCTTACAATTCTGCAATACATCTTTAAATTCAGCATCATGAACATATTGATCTTTGATGGTCTCCAAACCAAATATTTTAAAGTCAAGTTGTGAAAGCATAGTATAACGACGAGACAAGGCATCAGCAATAACATTTTCTTTACCCTTCTTGTGTTTAATGACATAAGGGAAAGTCTCAATGAATTCAACCCATTTAGCATGTCTACGATTCAGTTTTGCTTGACTTTTAATGTGTTTCAAAGATTCATGATCAGAATGTATAACGAATTCCTTGGGCCATAAATAATGTTGCCATGTTTCTAAGGTCCAAACAAGAGCATATAATTCTTTATCATAAGTAGAATAGTTCAGACTAGGCCCACTCAATTTTTCAGAAAAGTATGCAACAGGTTTCCCATCTTGTAATAAAACACCTCCTAATCCAATTCCACTAGCATCACATTCAAGCTCAAAAGTCTTATTGAAATTAGGAAGTTGGAGTAAAGGAGCATGTGTCAACTTATCTTTCAATACCGTGAAGGCTTCTTCCTATGCGGTACCCCAAACAAAAGGCACATCCTTCTTTGTAAGCTCGTTGAGAGGTGCAGCAATGGTGCTGAAATCTCTCACAAAACGCCTATAGAAACCAGCGAGGCCAAGGAAACTCCTCACTTGTGTGACCGTTTTGGGCTGCGGCCAGCTCTCAATAGCTTCAATCTTGGCTTTATCAACTTCAATTCCCTGTGGAGTAACAACATAGCCAAGAAAAGATACTCGGTCGGTGCAAAAGGTGCACTTTCCAAGGTTTCCAAACAAACGTGCATCACGTAGAGCAATAAAAACAGCACGTAAATGTTCCAAATGTTCCTCCAAAGATTTGCTATAAATCAATATGTCATCAAAGTAAACTACCACAAATCGTCCAATGAAAGCACGTAAAACTTCGTTCATTAACCTCATGAAAGTACTAGGTGCATTAGTTAACCCAAAAGGCATGACTAACCACTCATATAATCCAAACTTAGTTTTAAATGCTGTTTTCCATTCATCTCCCAATTTCATACGAATTTGATGGTATCCACTACGCAAATCAACTTTGGAGAATATTGTAGAGCCACTCAATTCATCAAGCATATCATCTAACCTAGGAATAGGATGACGATAACGAATAGTAATATTATTAATGCCTCTACAATCAACGCACATATGCGACGTACCATCCTTTTTCGGCACTAAAATGATAGGAACAGCACAAGGACTAAGGGATTCGCGTATATAACCTTTGTCGAGCAGTTCTTGTACTTGACGCATAATCTCCTTTGTCTCCTCTGGATTGGTACGGTATGGTGCACGGTTGGGTAGCGAAGCACCGGGAATTAAGTCAATTTGATGCTCAATCCCTCGAATAGGTGGTAATCCCGGTGGCACGTCTTGTGGAAAGACGTCAGCGAACTCCTGCAAAATGTTAGTGACAGCAGGGGACAAAGAGGAAGGCACGTCCTCGAATGAAAATAATGCCTCTTTGCACACAAAAGCATAGCAAACAGATTTGCTAAAATCTAGCTCATCAATATCAGATTTGGTAGCAAGTAAACATGCACTTTTCAATTTAATTTCAGAAACAACAGTAGATGGTTTATTATTAGGCTTCATTTGGTGCTCAAATTCTTTTGCCACAATCTGATTTTCACTCTTATTTGTCTCCTGTTTTGCTTTATTAGCTCTATTAATATCATCCTTCAAAATGGAATCAGGAGTCATAGGAAGCAAAGTAATATTTTTATCGTTATGAACAAGAGTATACTGATTGTTTCTACCATGGTGTATAGAATTTTTATCAAATTGCCATGGTCTACCAAGTAATAAGGAACATGCTTGCATAGGTACCACATCACAATCAACATAATCAGCATATGTAGAGATACTAAAATGCACACGAACAGTACGTGTTACCTTAATCTTGCCGCTGTTGTTGAACCATTGGATGTAGTAAGGATGTGGATGTGGTCTTGTGGTGAGAGATAGCTTCTCCACCATCTCCATGCTAGCCAAGTTATTGCAGCTCCCTCCATCTATGATCACGCGGACAGAACGTTCCTTCACAACTCCCTTTGTATGGAACAAATTATGCCTCTGATTTTGCTCAGCTTGTGTAACCTGCACACTCAAAACACATTGAGCAACTAAACATTCATACCTGTCAGCATCTTCAGGAGCCATGTATTGCGTCTCATGATCAGAATCGTCTCCACCGTGTTCGTCACGTGTAATAAGAGCCAAAGTCTCCTCATGATAGTCACTAGCGGACTCATACCCACCATCCTCAGTAACAATCATCACACGCTTAGATGGGCATTCTCTCGCATAATGACCTCCACCCTTGCAACATCGACAAATAATATCATGTGTTTGCCCTTTTGATGCCATGGATGAAGAAGAGCTCTTTGCAGGCCCAGAAGGTGTGCTCTTGGCAGATAGTGGTGATTGTGCCTGCTTTATTGTATCACGGTTGGAGGTGGCAGCCGACGGAGGCGCCGGTGTAGCAGAACGTGTGGAAGTAGATGATGCACGTGGTGTCCATGATGAAGGTCGACCTGCAGAAAAGTTAGTCCGCGCCAATGCCTGTCGATCCTGCACTTCACATTCAGCTTTACAAGCAAGATGGAATAAACGAGTGATATTAGTATACTCCTTATACTCTAGAATCGTCTGAATCTCTCTATTTAATCCACCCATAAAACGTGCAAGCATAGCTTCATTCTCCTCAACAATACCACATCTAATCATGCCAGTTTGTAATTCCTGATAATATTCTTCTACAGAATTTTTTCCCTGTCTTAAGCGCTGCAATTTTTGAAGTAATTCACGTTGATAATATGGTGGAACCCAACGAGTACGCATAGCAGTTTTCAAAGCAGCCCAAGTAGCCGGAATAGGATATAATCTACAATGCTCAGACCACCAAACACATGCAAAACTAGTAAAAGCACAAACAGCAGCAGGAACATGTCTCTCCTCGGGATATTGTAAACATGTAAATCGTTGTTCAGTTTCTAACTCCCAAGTAAGATATATTTCAGGAACATATCTACCCTCAAATGGTGGAATATTCAATTTTAGTTTAGGGAGATGGTCATGATCTCGTACCTGAGGGTGAGCCCTACCATTGCCATTATTTGCATGTGGACGACTTGGTGGTTGCTGTGCTGTTTGTGGCACGTAGTTCTGATTTTGATCAACCTCATCCTCATAATCTCCCACATAAGCATCCTCCTCCACATCAGCAGTAGGAGCCACAGAAGTATCAACAGCAGCACCAGCAGTTTGGCCCGACTGAAGAGGGACACGGCTTGCTCGACGGAGGGTTGTTTCCCGACGTGGAGGTAGTCGGTGTTGTTGCTGTTGTTGCAGAGGTGCGGCAGGAGCAGCCGGTGGTGGTGGTGGAAAACGCGACAGCAATTCAGCAAACTTGTTATCGAGCTTTGTTTCAAGCGTCTTCTCCATGCCATCTATCTTCTCCATGGCCTCTTCAAATCTGTTTATCACATCTTGCACCTGTCCATTCATCATTTGCTGAAACGTATCATGAAGCTCCTTGTTCGTCAAGTCTCCCAGTCAGTCTCGTCGGCTTGTGATCCTGGCATGGTTAGCAGCAATAGAAACACACAAGAATATGATCCTACAGACTACTAACAAGTGGTGGTGGTGGTGGCGGGTGTCACAAATCTGTCAAGCAAATCTCAAATTCTTACTAGTTCTTACCCAGCAGCAGGCGGTGATCGGCAACCGTTGTAGTAAAAAACTCTCAAAAGCTTGGATAGAGCGATTGCCAGGGAGAGTCAAACGCACGACGTAGATGTATGTGGAGCTGGGAAGGCTTATAGTATGGTAGCAAAAAGGGTCAGCAATAATCAATTCAGAGATGCAAAGTTGAATAAACGCCCAACGACGGTACTGTGCTGGTCCTAGGCTAGATCGTGCTAGAGACGCGAGCCTAGAACACTAACAAAATCACGGCGCTGCACGTAAATAAGGGAAACTGGAACTCTCTTTTTTTTCGCTCTCTTTTTTTTTTGCGCTCCTCTATTTTTTTTTGCGCTCTTTTTTTTTGCGAAAAATCACTATAATGGCGAGTGTCTCAAAACTCTTCCCTCGTCAAACTGATAGGATGGGCACGAAAAAAAAATTCACTTTTTTTTCGGAAATCAGGGGAGCGACGACAAAAAAGTGCGACAAAAAATCACTATGATGGCACGTGGCTCAAAAGACTCAGAAAAGTCTAAAAATAGGATAGGGAAAGAAAAATTTGCCCGTGAAAATTTTGGCCTAAAAACTGCCCGGGGGTCTTTTTTTTTCCGAGACCTACGCAGGCAAGGAAACACGACTCGGAATTTAGATTGATCTCAAGAACAAACCTAATATGAGAAGAACTCGGATTGGTGGTGGATATATGGTTGTGGTATATGGCAGCGGTGGTGGTATATGGTAGCGGTGGTGGTATATGGATAGAGATTGATGGTGGTATATGGATACGGATTGGTGGTGGTATATGGATATGGATTCAGAGCGGTGGCGAATAAGCAAAAGTGGTAGATGGGCGATGATGATGGTGCGGCGGCGGCGTGACAACTTGTGACCAGAACTCGAAACTCTAAAAGACTAGACTCTAAGACCAGCAACTTGACACGACAATGCAACCGCAAATTCAACAAAGCAAAAACCCTAAAAAGATTATGCAAAGGCTCAGATTGGTTCGGATATGATGAACTAACCCTAAATTTTTTTTCTGGCTTTTTCGTGGACTGTAGGTATGAAGAACAGACTCGATCTAATCTACGAAAAACTGTAAAATCTCACCGAGCAACCTGGAAATCTGATACGACTTGATAGAGGCGAGGGTCCCGATCTTTCGATGAGATGATAACTATCGATTTGGTGGAGACGACTTTGACGATCCGACTACAAACATGCACGACATTGCGCCTTAGCAACCGCTAAACCAATCTCCTGAGGTTACTGACGATGCTGGAAGCACGGTCAGCGTGACCACGAAGGTCTATTCCTGCAAGCAATCGAAGAACGAGCAAGAATATGATAAAGCAATCTGAATATCGCAAATATATATGAAGTATTGATAATGGTGGGGATCCGGAAGCGGTCTTGGTCTGGTCGTTGGACACAAACGAAGTACACGAAGTTGCAATGGCTAACTTTTAACTAAACAAATCCCAAAGTCTAAACGACGCCCTAAGGGCTGTATATATGGAGGAAGAGGGGGAATTTCGTGGCCCTTGAGGGTGGGGTCCGAAACCAACCCTAACTCTTGTTTCCCCACACATACGGACTCTAAAAATAGCCTATACTTAAGTATTTCGAAATTACATGGGCCTGGCCCATTAATAAGGTGACGCAGCACCTAGAATAGCCTATGGACGAATATTATGAAGTGGCATCTTGTATATTTCGTCCAAGGCTTCATGCACTCCTTATGGCGGCTTCAAAGTCCTGAAATCATCACTTGTAACTCCGTTCTTGATCCCCTTGCGCATGCCATCAACTCCATGCGTGTTCTTGCTCCAATGTTCATCCTTCTCCAAGCTAGGCCCTTCATTTGTAAGCAAAACAAATGTATCCAATTTAGGCAGCATCATAATCTCATGAACATTAGAATCATTACCAAGAAACGAAAGTACCTGGTAATTTAATTGGCGTGCGCGAGCTCTAGTAATTGGTCCAGTATATGTAACTGTAGGGGCTGTGGATGTAACAATGGTATTGATGTCCTCATCATCCTCCCCTTCTTGAAATGAAGTCGTCCTCGACGGAAGCGCATCTTCCTCACCCAAATAAGGCTTCAAATCTGCAATGTTAAAAGTGGGACTAACCCCAAAATCTACAGGTAGCTCAAGTTTATATGCATTATCATTTATTTTCTCTAACACCTTAAAAGGACCATCAGCACGTGGCATTAGCTTTGATTTGCGCAGATTAGGAAATCTATCTTTACGCAAATGTAACCAAACAAGATCTCCAGGCGCAAACACAACATGTTTTCTACCCTTATCTCCAGCAAGTTTATATTTAGCATTCATACGCTCAATGTTTTCCTTAGTTAACTCATGCATTTTTAAAATCAATTCAGAACGTTCTTTAGCATCAAAATTAACCTTCTCTAAAGATGGAAGAGGCAAGAAATCAATAGGTGCATGAGGTAGGAAACCATACACAATTTCAAAAGGGCACATCTTAGTAGTTGAATGCAATGAGCGATTATAAGCAAATTTAATATGAGGCAAGCATTCTTCCCACATTTTCTTGTTATTCTTCAAAACAGCCCTAAGCATAGTAGACAATGTTCTATTGACTACTTCAGTTTGTCCATCAGTTTGGGGGTGACAAGTAGTACTAAAAAGCAGCTTAGTCCCCAACTTAGCCCATAAACATCTCCAAAAGTGGCTAAGAAATTTAGTATCACGATCTGAAACAATAGTATTTGGCACACCATGTAAGCGAATAATTTCACGAAAGAACAAATCAGCAACATTAACAGCATCATCGCTTTTATGACATGGTATAAAGTGTGCCATTTTCGAGAACCTATCCACGACAACAAATATGCTATCCCTCCCCTTCTTTGTTCGAGGTAAACCTAAAACAAAGTCCATAGATATATCCTCCCAAGGAACACTAGGTATTGGCAAAGGCATATATAAACCATGAGGATTGAGTCGTGACTTAGCTCTTTGACATGTAGTGCAGCGAGCAACAAAACGTTCAACATCCCGTCTCATCTTTGGCCAAAAGAAATGTGTAGCAAGTATATCCTCCGTCTTCTTGACGCCAAAGTGTCCCATTAATCCTCCTCCATGCGCCTCCTGCAACAACAAAAGACGAACGGAGCTAGCTGGAATGCATAGCTTGTTAGCACGAAACACAAATCCATCATTAAGAACGAACTTGTTCCAAGTTCTCCCTTCCTTACAATTCTGCAATACATCTATAAATTCAGCATCATGAACATATTGATCTTTGATGGTCTCCAAACCAAATATTTTAAAGTCAAGTTGTGAAAGCATAGTATAACGACGAGACAAGGCATCAGCAATAACATTTTCTTTCCCTTCTTGTGTTTAATGACATAAGGGAAAGTCTCAATGAATTCAACCCATTTAGCATGTCTACGGTTCAGTTTTGCTTGACTTTTAATGTGTTTCAAAGATTCATGATCAGAATGTATAACAAATTCCTTGGGCCATAAATAATGTTGCCATGTTTCTAAGGTCCGAACAAGAGCATATAATTCTTTATCATAAGTAGAATAGTTCAGACTAGGCCCACTCAATTTTTCAGAAAAGTATGCAACAGGTTTTCCATCTTGTAATAACACACCTCCTAATCCAATTCCACTAGCATCACATTCAAGCTCAAAAGTCTTATTGAAATTAGGAAGTTGGTGTAAAGGAGCATGTGTCAACTTATCTTTCAATACCGTGAAGGCTTCTTCCTGTGCGGTACCCCAAACAAAAGGCACATCCTTCTTTGTAAGCTCGTTGAGAGGTGCAGCAATGGTGCTGAAATCTCTCACAAAACGCCTATAGAAACCAGCGAGGCCAAGGAAACTCCTCACTTGTGTGACCGTTTTGGGCTGCGGCCAGCTCTCAATAGCTTCAATCTTGGCTTTATCAACTTCAATTCCCTGTGGAGTAACAACATAGCCAAGAAAAGATACTCGGTCGATGCAAAAGGTGCACTTTCCAAGGTTTCCAAACAAACGTGCATCACGTAGAGCAATAAAAACAGCACATAAATGTTCCAAATGTTCCTCCAAAGATTTGCTATAAATCAATATGTCATCAAAGTAAACTACCACAAATCGTCCAATGAAAGCACGTAAAACTCCGTTCATTAACCTCATGAAAGTACTAGGTGCATTAGTTAACCCAAAAGGCATGACTAACCACTCATATAATCCAAACTTAGTTTTAAGTGCTGTTTTCCATTCATCACCCAATTTCATACGAATTTGATGGTATCCACTACGCAAATCAACTTTGGAGAATATTGTAGAGCCACTCAATTCATCAAGCATATCATCTAGCCTAGGAATAGGATGACGATAACGAATAGTAATATTATTAATGCCTCTACAATCAACGCACATACGCGACGTACCATCCTTTTTCGGCACTAAAATGATAGGAACAGCACAAGGACTAAGGGATTCGCGTATATAACCTTTGTCGAGCAGTTCTTGTACTTGACGCATAATCTCCTTCGTCTCCTCTGGATTGGTACGGTATGGTGCACGGTTGGGTAGCGAAGCACCGGGAATTAAGTCAATTTGATGCTCAATCCCTCGAATAGGTGGTAATCCCGGTGGCACGTCTTGTGGAAAGACGTCAGCGAACTCCTGCAAAATGTTAGTGACAGCAGGGGACAAAGAGGAAGGCACGTCCTCGAATGAAAATAATGCCTCTTTGCACACAAAAGCATAGCAAACAGATTTGCTAAAATCTAGCTCATCAATATCAGATTTGGTGGCAAGTAAACATGCACTTTTCAATTTAATTTCAGAAACAACAGTAGATGGTTTATTATTAGGCTTCATTTGGTGCTCAAATTCTTTTGCCACAATCTGATTTTCACTCTTATTTGTCTCCTGTTTTGCTTTATTAGCTCTATTAATATCATCCTTCAAAATGGAATCAGGAGTCATAGGAAGCAAAGTAATATTTTTATCGTTATGAACAAGAGTATACTGATTGTTTCTACCATGGTGTATAGAATTTTTATCAAATTGCCATGGTCTACCAAGTAATAAGGAACATGCTTGCATAGGTACCACATCACAATCAACATAATCAGCATATGTAGAGATACTAAAATGCACACGAACAGTACGTGTTACCTTAATCTTGCCGCTGTTGTTGAACCATTGGATGTAGTAAGGATGTGGATGTGGTCTTGTGGTGAGAGATAGCTTCTCCACCATCTCCATGCTAGCCAAGTTATTGCAGCTCCCTCCATCTATGATCACGCGGACAGAACGTTCCTTCACAACTCCCTTTGTATGGAACAAATTATGCCTCTAATTTTGCTCAGCTTGTGTAACCTGCACACTCAAAACACGTTGAGCAACTAAACATTCATACCTGTCAGCATCTTCAGGAGCCATGTATTGCGTCTCATGATCAGAATCGTCTCCACCGTGTTCGTCACGTGTAATAAGAGCCAAAGTTTCCTCATCATAGTCACTAGCGGACTCATACCCACCATCCTCAGTAACAATCATCACACGCTTAGATGGGCATTCTCTCGCATAATGACCTCCACCCTTGCAACGTCGACAAATAATATCATCTGTTTGCCCTGTTGATGCCATGGATGAAGAAGAGCTCTTTGCAGGCCCAGAAGGTGTGCTCTTGGCAGATGGTGGTGATTGTGCCTGCTTTATTGTATCACGGTTGGAGGTGGTAGCCGACGAAGGCGCCGGTGTAGCAGAACGTGTGGAAGTAGATGATGCACGTGGTGTCTATGATGAAGGTCGACCTGCAGAAAAGTTAGTCCGCGCCAATGCCTGTCGATCCTGCACTTCACGTTCAGCTTTACAAGCAAGATGGAATAAACGAGTGATATTAGTATACTCCTTATACTCTAGAATCGTCTAAATCTCTATATTTAATCCACCCATAAAACGTGCAAGCATAGCTTCATTCTCCTCAACAATACCACCTCTAATCATGCCATTTGTAATTCCTGATAATATTCTTCTACAGAATTTTTTCCCTGTCTTAAGCGCTGCAATTTTTGAAGTAATTCACGTTAATAATATGGTGGAACCCAACGAGTACGCATAGCAGTTTTCAAAGCAGCCCAAGTAGCCGGAATAGGATATAATCTACAATGCTCAGACCACCAAACACATGCAAAACTAGTGAAAGCACAAACAGCAGCAGGAACACGTCTCTCCTCGGGATATTGTAAACATGTAAATCGTTGTTCAGTTTCTAACTCCCAAGTAAGATATATATCAGGAACATATCTACCCTCAAATGGTGGAATATTCAATTTTAGTTTAGGGAGATGGTCATGATCTCGTACCTGAGGGTGAGCCCTACCATTGCCATTATTTGCATGTGGACGACCTGGTGGTTGCTGTGCTGTTTGTGGCACGTAGTTCTGATTTTGATCAACCTCATCCTCATAATCTCCCACATAAGCATCCTCCTCCACATCAGCAGTAGGAGCCACAGAAGTATCAACAGCAGCACCAGCAGTTTGGCCCGACTGAAGAGGGACACGGCTCGCTCGGCGGAGGGCTGTTTCCCGATGTGGAGGTAGTCGGTGTTGTTGCTGTTGTTGCAGAGGTGCGGCAGGAGCAGCCGGTGGTGGTGGTGGAAAACGCGAAAGCAATTCAGCAAACTTGTTATCGAGCTTTGTTTCAAACGTCTTCTCCATGCCATCTATCTTCTCCATGGCCTCTTCAAATCTGTTTATCACATCTTGCACCTGTCCATTCATCATTTGCTGAAACATATCATGAAGCTCCTTGTTCGTCAAGTTCTCCCAGTCAGTCTCATCGGCTTGTGATCCTGGCATGGTTAGCAGCAATAGAAACACACAAGAATATGATCCTACAGACTACTAACAAGTGGTGGTGGTGGCGGGTGTCACAAATCCGTCAAGCAAATCTCAAATTCTTACCAGTTCTTACCCAGCAGCAGGCGGTGATCGGCAACCGTTGTAGTCAAAAACTCTCAAAAGCTTGGATAGAGCGATTGCCAGGGAGAGTCAAACGCACGACGTAGATGTATGTGGAGCTGGGAAGGCTTATAGTATGGTAGCAAAAAGGGTCAGCAATAATCAATTCAGAGATGCAAAGTTGAATAAACGCTCAACGACGGTACTGTGCTGGTCCTAGGCTAGACCGTGCTAGAGACGCGAGCCTAGAACACTAACAAAATCACGGCGCTGCACGTAAATAAGGGAAAAGCACACTCTGGAACTCTTTTTTTTCGCTCTTTTTTTTGCGCTCCTTTTTTTTGCGCTCCTCTTTTTTTTGCGAAAAATCACTATAATGGCGAGTGTCTCAAAACTCTTCCCTCGTCAAACCGACAGGATGGGCACGAAAAAAAAATTCACTTTTTTTCGGAAATCAGGGCAGCGACGACGAAAAAGTGCGATAAAAAATCACTATGATGGCACGTGGCTCAAAAGACTCAGAAAAGCCTAAAAATAGGATAGGGAAAAAAATATTTTGCCCGTGAAAATTTTGGCCTAAAAACTGCCCGGGGGTCTCCAGACTCTTTTTTTTTCCGAGACCTACGCAGGCAAGGAAACACGACTCGGAATTTAGATTGATCTCAAGAACAAACCTAATATGAGAAGAACTCGGATTGGTGGTGGATATATAGTTGTGGTATATGGCAGCGGTGGTGGTATATGGTAGTGGTGGTGGTATATGGATACAGATTGGTGGTGGTATATGGATATGGATTCAGAGCGATGGCGGATAAGCAAAAGTGGTAGATGGGCGATGATGATGGTGCGGCGGCGGCGTGACAACTTATGACGAGAACTAGAAACTCTAAAAGACTAGACTCTAAGACCAGCAACTTGACACGACGATGCAACCGCAAATTCAACAAAGCAAAAACCCTAAAAAGATTATGCAAAGGCTCAGATTGGTTCGGATATGATGAACTAACCCTAATTTTTTTTGTGTGGCTTTTTTTTCGTGGACTGTAGGTATGAAGAACAGACTTGATCTAATCTACGAAAAACTGTAAAAATCTCACCGAGCAACCTGGAAATCTGATACCACTTGATAGAGGCTAAGGTGTCCCGATGTTTCGATGAGATGGTGGCTATCGTTTTCTGTGGGAGTCGACCTTGATGATCCGACTACGAACGTGTGAGACGTCGCGCCTTAGCAATCGCTAAACCAACTTCCGAGGGTTATTGACCACGCCGGAGCACGATCAACCTGACCACGAGGGTCTGTTTCCTGCGAGCAAACGAAGAACAAGCAAGAAACTGAGATTGCAATCGGGATATTGCGAATATAAGATGAAAGCTTTATTGATCAAGGTGGGGTTCTGTGACATCTTGGTCTGGTCGTTGGACACAAACGAAGTACGCGAAGTTGCAGCTATGGCGAACTTTTAATCTAAACAAAACCCAAAGTCTAAATGACGCCCTAAGGGCTGTATATATGGAGGAAGAGGGGGGAATTTCGTGGCCCTTGAGGGTGGGGTCCGAAACCAACCCTAACTCTTGTTTGCCCACACATACGGACTCTAAAAATAGCCTATACTTAAGTATTTCAAAATTACATGGGCCTGGCCCATTAATAAGGTGACGCAGCACCTAGAATAGCCTATGGACGAATATTATGAAGTGGCATCTTGTATATTTCGTCCAAGGCTTCATGCACTCCTTATGGCGGCTTCAAAGTCCTGAAATCATCACTTGTAACTCCGTTCTTGATCCCCTTGCGCATGCCATCAACTCCATGCGTGTTCTTGCTCCAATGTTCATCCTTCTCCAAGCTAGGCCCTTCATTTGTAAGCAAAACAAATGTATCCAATTTAGGCAGCATCATAATCTCATGAACATTAGAATCATTACCAAGAAACGAAAGTACCTGGTAATTTAATTGGCGTGCGCGAGCTCTAGTAATTGGTCCAGTATATGTAACAGTAGGGGCTGTGGATGTAACAATGGTATTGATGTCCTCATCAGCGTGCGCGAGCTCTAGTAATTGGTCCAGTATATGTAACAGTAGGGGCTGTGGGTGTAACAATGGTATTGATGTCCTCATCACTTTTATTTATGTTTTCTAATTTGCAAATTTGTTTTTGATTTAGTAGCAACACCAAATCACTTCTATGAATCCTGAAAATATTCCTCGACACTTGCTGAAAAAATTTCAGTGTCCCAAAAATAGTTCCAACATTATTTGAACATTTAAATTATTTATAGAATTTAAATGCCCAAAGTCAAATACAATAAGATTTAATTCAAAAATCCAGAATGGCCTACAAATATGTGCATCATTTTTGGCAGAGGTTTTCACCTTTAACAAAAATCATGGACTTTTCTAAAGGGCATTTGGGTTCATTGAAAATATTTTTATTGAACCTAGTTGAATTCATTTGGTGTTGGGGTTTCAACTATCCCCATTTCAACTTCAAAAGAATTTAAACATGATGCAACACATGACTAGCTAGCTCAGAGCATACTAGAACTAGGGATGTGACAACTCACCCCAACTAAAACAAGAATCTCGTCCCGAGATTCAAGAAGTGAAGTAAGAAGACAGAGGGGTCACAAAACTATCACAGTCTTCTCGATCCAACTGCCCTTTCTCGAAGATACCGATATATTGCATCACATTGCTCTTGACGTCTTTGTCTTCGAGATCTTCATCCAACACGATGACGACGGAAGGAAACTCTACAGGAAACGATCTTCTCAAAGATCGAGCAACTCCAGATCAACTCATGGAGTGAGACGTTGAAACATCTCTTGGGCTGAGACACAAAACACACATCGAGAGAGATGGAAGGTAATAGATGACAAGGGTTCAAAATTGTAGGCATCAATTCCACGCTGGAGTAGGATGGTGCATGGTTTCAAAGTAGCGAGGAGGTAATTGCCATGATTCCATAACGGGACACCTTAGGGAAAGGTGACTCGTAGAGCATTTCCCTTAAGTGGCAAAAAGAATTACTTTTGATACGAAGATCATTGAAACTCTTTATACCAGCCTCAGGCAATCACAAACGATCGTGTGAAGGAGCTCGAAGGAATGGCATACTCGAACTAGAATGAATGGTGTGGACTACTTTGTTGAACACAATGCAAGGGATGATTTTGCTTGCGCGTGCTCTCAAGAACTTGAGCATTTCCATATTCATCAAGGTTCTACCAACATCTGTATCGAGGATCCTGGCAACACATCTTACTACCTTGACGAATAGAGATGGACAATGCAGATGCATAGAAAGACAACCCTTTCTCATATTTCACCTTAGCGAGGCCAAGGAAACGAAATCTGGATGATCGACCGAGAGACATTTAGCACTCCGCTTCTAATGTTCTCCTTGATGTACTGGTTACTACAGTCATGCTTAAAGCATCAACATAGCCATCAAGTAGTGGTCGGACTTCGGAATACAAAGGATCCATAAAGAACAACTTCTGGAGTAAATCCTACGAAATCCTTATGGGGAGGTGGCCAACTTCCTCAATCAAGATACTACAATAATAGGTCTTCTGGCTGGGTGTGTTGGCCACGACATCCACTTTACCAGTTACATAGAGACCAATATTATAGTTCTTGGAAAATGTTCCAACCATCATATCTGCCTGAGATTCAGATCTGGTTGGTGTCAGGATATTCCAGACTCATCAAGTCTAGAGAGAAAAATGAAAGTTTGCAACACAAGTCGACGAGATGACGTTGCAGGATTCTCGGGAAATGGACTACGATGGTAAGCTCCAAAACATGAGCTGGTTCTGCTACAAACATGTGAACACGCTGTCCCAGACAAGCATGACCACGTAGTAGTCTTACAATGAAACACTACCGAGTTCAGGTGGGGAACCATCATTGCGGATAACTAAGTCCTTGATTAAGCCCAGGTTAGCTCTTAAAAAGGAACTTCTTCTCCTTGAACAAATCAATCAGTGGCTTGGTGTGCTAGGAACACATATGGAGTGGAGGTAATTAATCTACCAAACCATCGAATACTTCGCACGTATGCATGACTGATTTGGGATGATTCCAAGGGAAACAAAACAATCCTTTCTCAAATTCATGGCGGCAACTTACACCTAATGCACGTGAACTTAGAGAAAGTCACTTCTTTCACCCAAACATATACCTCATGAGCAGAACACAAACGCAATGCTTACAAAAGTTCCAACACTAGCTCAATGTTCAACATGAATCATGGAGGAGACAAGATGCTACTGATGGGCTCAACAGCAACTCATCGGAATTTCCATATCACTGGAATTCCACCATTATGTGAACAATGTGATAGTATTGGTCAGACCAAAGGATGTAATGGTGTATGCTCGAGGAACAACTACGAGTAAGACAACATTATGAATATCGTTAGTTCCAACTTGATTTGACGATAGCCCACACTCAAATCAAGGTTTGGACAAGATGATAGATTCAACAACCGATCACGAGGAAGAATCGATGAAGATATCATCTCTCGTCAACACACACACACACAAGATATCCCCTTTGGAGTGAACTAAGTGGATTAAGCTTTTTTCTTCCAACTCTCCAAGTTGTTGTTTTAGCTTAACCAATTAGTCCAGAGGTATCTAACACGGATTCTTGGAGAAAGAGTGGCTTACAAGAAAACCAACTTGATCACGAACTCAACATAGCGGTCAGGTGACAACCTGGTAACACTTCCGAGAACATATTCGGAAAATCACGAACCACCGATATGTTACTAAGCTTGAGAACAATCATGCTTATTAGGGCAAGACAATATGATCAAGGGAGCGAGGGATTGACACAATCCTAACTCATTGATCAAAGAGTGCACCAGGAAATATGGACTAGGTAGCAAGATCAATCTTAGAATGGTAGTTCAATAACCAACACACTAAGAATGAGGATATTATCCATTTACTACCAAGCAACGAGTTGCTCGGAGTATTGATTTCACACATCACAATTCACTTGTCGGCATTCCGGTTACAACAACACAAGGACCAAGGAATGAATGATGATGGTGAGAAGTATCACTGCATCAAGAATTCATAAGAGGTGGTGTAATTCTCAAGACATTCTTGACATAAAGATGGTAACACTCCAAGGTAGAACAGAGCAAAAGCTGGATTGATATTTTGATCTGCGAAATACAATTGCTTTGACCCAATCCTAGATATGGATGAGGTTCTGGAGTTTGTTTTCTCCTAGTCATTCTGGAGTAGAATGGCTTGACGGACCACAAGAATAATAGACTTTGATGAACGAATGCAATGATATACCCTCGACTATCAATTGATAGACGAAGGTCAGAAACAACTAAGGAGGGACAACTCAAGGAACATATATCTTTCTGAGTTGTGGATGCATAGATTAGTATGTCGAGCAAAGCTCAACATTTCTTCCAGATAACCCATGTAGAAAGGTAGAACTGGCAGATTCACAATGTAGAATGAAGAACTCATCAAGAGCACTCTTACTGTGATCTTTTGGTTCAAAAGAACTTCTGCCATAAGCAGTTCATGGTACTTGGAAGAAGAAAATACCACGGACCTCGAGGACTATCGCAAAGGTTACTAATATTCTAAAGGAACTAGCAAACACTATCAACAGAAGGTAAGTGGAGTGAATCTTGGGTCAGGAACCCAAGAGTAGAATACCTACTACTAAATGGCATCACGGGATGCTTTCGAGAACAATGGCCAGAATCATCACACCGGGAATACAAAGCATTGCTAGATTACTAGGTGACTCTCTAAGACACCTAGGGTCATAATAATAGCTCCAACATATATTTCAAGGCAACAAAGTACCACAACTCACTGGCTAGTGTGCTTATTCTGACCAAAAGGACATCGGGAATGGAGGAAGGATTTGCAAATGCATCAGATTATTTAGAAACCTGGAATGACTCGGGCAGCATAACGGCTGTAAATTCTCGAAAAGATTTGAGACATCCTGCAAAATGGTGGCATAACCACTTAACATCGCAATATCAAGTTTCCAAGGCCAGCTATGAACATATGGAAGTAGTAGGAACTGAACTGAGGCTTGAACTCAACAATCCTAGGCAACTACGGTTTAGTAACACGTCATCCTGAGAGATAAAAGAGAAGCCTAGTTCTTAATCCCCGTAGAAAAGAAGAGGTTGACTCAGATCAGAAGGGCACAAGGTAAAGGAGTAAAAAGAGCCTTACGTTCCCTTCCACAATCAATTCCCTTACATAACTAAAGCATTTCTAAACACAACTTTGACTGGTTTGGCTTGGTAATCCTACAGGCAGTCAGACTCTGATACCAAAGCTGTCAGAGCCCCGATTCCAAGTCACATCGATCTAGCCGGTAACACATCATATCACTTTGCAGCCTCACGCACGGTATTCCCACGGGTCTCGCCTTACCATGGCCCGGGACCATTTGCGCCTTTTGGCTCACGTATATGATAGTGTCGCTAGCATCCATATGACAGAGAACCCAGGCCGACATGGCTAGTCGTGAACCCAAAGCGGCACTAACCTATGGGGACAGGCATACATGAATCACATCGAGCATGTCGGTCAGCAGCGTGTGAATCCGGGCTGTAGCACTGGGCTAACAGGACTCCGGGAACCCGGGCTGTAGCAGGCTAGGCAGGACTCCAGATGTCACCACGTGACATTTCCTCGAAGGGACAGACACAGGAATGAAGTGAATCACATGCTGGCCAGTCAAGTGTTCCGGAGCAGTAGTGCTGGGCTAGCAGGACTCCGGTGAACCGGGCTGTAGCGGACTACTATGGCTCATGGAAGCACAAAACTACATTTCCCCATAAGAGAGGCTACCAAGGATAAACAACTAGATTGTCGGATCCCACACATACCAAGCATTTCAATCATACACACAATATGCTCGATATGTGTAAATACAACATGGCATCACAACATAACTCTACGACTCAAGGATTTATTCATTAGGCTCCGATGAGCGAGACATTACAAACATGGGTCTCATGACCCAACATTCAGAGCATACAAGTCAAAGCACATGCAGAAGCTCAACTTTTCTGAGTACAGACAACTAAAAATGAAGAAGGTTGAGGAGCCTGACTATCTACAAGACCCTCCCAAGGCAAAAGATCGTAGCTGAGGTAACAAGCTAACTTCGAAGTCCACGTGATACTACTAGTGAGACTGAACTCTCTCTGCAAAACATAAATTAAGCAAACGTGAGTACAAATGTACCCAGCAAGACTTACATCAGAACTATCTACATATGCATCGGTATCAACAAAGGGGTGGTGGAGTTAACTGCAGCAAGCGAGCTTTGACTCGGTGGCTAACCTGAACTACGACTGCAAGTAACTCTTTTGAGGTGGCGCACATGAGTCCACAAATTCACCATACCAATACACCACTATGGATCCGCTCCCGTCTTCCTGCAAGAACGCCATCCATAGCACTCACACTTATCTTGCGCATTTTAGAGTATCCACTTTCACTTGTCTATGAACTATGCAAGGGGTCCAAGTTTCCATATCCGAGGAATCCGGCTATTCGAATAGATAATGAAAACCCTGCAGGGGTGTACTTCTTCACACACGCTCTCGCCACTTATCGCCCTGTACATGTCATGTACCTCGGCAACCTTCAAGCGGAAGCCGGGCGAGGGAGTCGGCCACGACCTGACTAACCAACAAGTCTCTAGTCCAGGTTTATCGCCTATTCGGGTTCCATCCGCAAGGAGATCCGGCCGGGGTGTCGCTCACGGTCCCAAACGATGTGTGCAGGGTTCCCAAGCCCACCTCGACGGGTGGATCTACGCTTGGTACACCGTGCCACGGTGCCTAGTCTGTCCCAAGCCCACATGTATCGGGTACCACTTGGTAGACTACTAACACTACCTACAAACACCAGAAACTAGTTGCAACTCCTGGACAGAGATCAGGTTGATTAATAAGTCGAGAGAGCTTGGAGCGCCTGGAGCCCAATGTGTGGTAGTAACTATTCATGGATCGCAAATACAGAACTCAGTTCCTGAGGACGAATGCAATGAGACAACCCACCATGTACTCCTACATGGCCTCTCACCGCTACCTTTACCAAAACGTGTTCACACACTTAGCTCTCAACAGTAGGACATGTTCACCATGTTTCAATTCATTCTCGATGAACCAGACCTGACTCAACTCTAAGCAGTAGCAGGCATGACAACAAGCATGAATGAGTAGGCACATCAGGGCTCAAACAACTCCTACTCATGCTAGTGGGTTTCATCTATTTACTGTGGCAATGACAGGTCATGCAGAGGAAAGGGGTTCAGCTACCGCAACATGTAACGGTTGAAACGTTGTTGTCCTAATGCAGTAAAATAGAGCAGGAGCGAGAGATTGGGATTATATCGGAATGAACAAGGGGGGTTTGCTTGCCTGGCACTTCTGAAGATAGTATAGCTCTTCACCGGTGTCATCGAACTCATCGTCGGAACCTCGTCTACTGAGAGGGAAACAACACCGGCAAACAGAGAATAAACACAATCAATGCAATGCCCAATATGATGCATGAACATGGCATGTATATGTGATGTTGTTTGTGCTAATGCAAACAACAACAAGTTCAGTGGAGCTCATTTGAATCAAGGATTCAAATGCAACTCCAAACTTAAGCATTTTAAATGCCCTTTATGTGTTTTCATCTATACAGCAGGTTTAGGTTGGTTTGTCATGCATGAAACTAGTACAGGTGGATAGATTGAATTTTTCTGATCATTTTTCATATATAATTTATTTGATTTGGAGCTACGGTTGATTTTCTATGAATTTTAGAAGTTTTGGATATTTTCTGAAAATAATAAATCATTTCTGATTTATTAAAATCCCAGAAAGCAATACTGCATCAGCACCACGTCATGACGATGTCAGCAAGTCAACAGGGGCTGGTCTAGGTCAAACCTTACCAGTGGGGCCCGCACGTCAGTGTAACAGGGCAGGAACAGAGGCTGACTTGTGGGCCCAGGTCAACAGCCACGTCAGCATGGTCAAAGCTGACGCGTGGGGCCACTGTGTTTAATTAGAGCTAAACAGAAACCAAACCGTGGTTAATTTGGCAGCGGGGCCTGGCTGTCAGTGGGCCTGAGGGTGGTTAGTGGTGTGCTTAGGCAGCTAATGATGTAGCCACGTCAGCCCTCCGGCGTTTAGCCGCCGGTGACACAAACCGCGGCGGAGACACGTCGGGTTCACGCTACAGGGCACCGCTTGTGACGCGGTTGGGTCCTACGGCGAGCTGGGGCTCGTGCGCATCCAGCGGTGGCAGTGAGAGGGTGCGAGGTGGTCTGTAGCGGTGGCAGTGGCGAGCTGGGCGGTGGCCGGAGCTCGGGTGTCGACGGAATCGACAACACGGTGCGCGGGAGGACCACCGGTTTGCACCTACATGTTCTACAAGAGCTCACGAACCCAACGGAGGCACGCACGGGACCATTTGGTCACCGGAGCCTCGTCGGCGATGAGCTCATGTGGCGGCGGCATACGGGACACACGGTCATCGGCATTGCAGCGAGAAATCGACCATGGGGAGAGGGGGAAAATGCTCAAGGGCTCACTGCGGTGCCGTAGGGATGGCCAGCGTGCTCGGGGCAGCTCGGATGGCGGCGAGTCGACGATGGGGATCCGCGACGGCCGACGATGAAGAAGAGGTCGGGGGCGGCGCTCCGAGGCCTTCCGGTCGCATGGACCGGCGGGGACGGCTTAGGGGTAGACGTCGGTGCTCGTGGACTAGTCGGAGAGGCGAGCGGGAGGCGGTGGCTGCGGTGGTCCACGGCGGCACTCTCGGGCGCGCTCAGAAGAGGAAGCAGAGGAGGGGAAAGAGGTTGACAGAGAGCAGAGAGCGAGGGGAGAGACAGAGGGGGCTGCGGGGCGTCTCCAGACGCGTTGGGGGCGCCTCGGTGGCAAGCAGGAGGTGGCCAGGGCGGCGTCGGCGCTCGCCACCGAGCTGCTTCGGGGCGAGGGGGAGGAAGACGACAGAGTGGAGGAGGTGGGCTGGGCCGGCCAGCTCAGATGGGCCGCTAGGTGGGCTAGAGCGCCAGGTAAGTGCCCAGGTGAGTCTCTCTCTCTTTTATTTTTGTTTTCTAATTTGCAAATTTGTTTTTGATTTAGTAGCAACACCAAATCACTTCTATGAATCCTGAAAATATTCCTCGACACTTGCTGAAAAAATTTCAGTGTCCCAAAAATAGTTCCAACATTATTTGAACATTTAAATTATTTATAGAATTTAAATGCCCAAAGTCAAATACAATAAGATTTAATTCAAAAATCCAGAATGGCCTACAAATATGTGCATCATTTTTGGCAGAGGTTTTCACCTTTAACAAAAATCATGGACTTTTCTAAAAGGCATTTGGGTTCATTGAAAATGTTTTTATTGAACCTAGTTGAATTCATTTGGTGTTGGGGTTTCAACAATCCCCATTTCAACTTCAAAAGAATTTAAACATGATGCAACACATGACTAGTTAGCTCAGAGCATACTAGAACTACGGATGTGACACTCAACCTCGCCGTCATCCCTGTCCTCCTCGAGCCCGCTGCCACTCCCCTACACCGCCCGTGAGCACCTCCCTCTCTCCCCATCCGCGTCGCCCGTTCCGGCCACCGCGCCGTCCCGCGCCCGACGCACCCCACGAGCGCCTCGTCCGCGGCGTGCACAGCCGCCCCTGACCGCGCCCGACCTTTCCCCTGCTCCGCCCCGCCTGCTGCTTTCCTCCGCCGCTCACCTACGCCCGCGACCCTCGCTGCCCCGCCTCGCCGGCGCTACTGCAGCTCGCCGGACCCGTCGCTCGCCTCCGCCCCGCTTCCTGCGCGTCCGCTGCATCGCGACCTGCGCGGAAGTCGCCTCTGCCGCACGCTCGCCGCGCCCGCCACGCTGCTCCTCCCCGCTTGCTTTGTGTCGCGTCGAGAAGCCTCCGCCCCTCTCACCGCGGCCTCACGCGCCCGTCGTCCGCCTCTGGCCGCCCTGCTGCGTGTCGGCAGCCGCGACCCTCCCCATGCTCCGGCCGGTCGCAGCCGCCGGAGCTCAACACCGGCGCGCTGGCGCCCGTGCCCGCCAGCCGCCCCATGTTGCCTAGTCGGGTGCGCCCCCGTGGGCTAGCGCGCATTCGAACTGTACCCGACGCCTGACCCGCTATGGCCTTTGGCCCTATGACAAACGGGTCCCAGCCCAGAACGTTTAAAAAATAAAAATAATTAATTCACTTAATTAACTTAATTAATTTTGATTAATTAAATTAAACAACTAATTAAACTAATTACACATTAGTTAACTAATTAACCTGATTAGTTAATTAGTTAATTAGGTAGTCAATGACAGTGGGGCCCACCCTAATTAATCTTGATTAGGTTAATTAATGTGTTTAATTAAAATGTGTCACTGACAGGTGGGACCCACACGTCAGTTTGACCAGTCAACACCCATGTTGACTTTTGACGTCATGCTGATGTCATGATGACGTCAGCAAACACTATTCTGGATAATGTTGTTTTAAATAATTAAATAAATCCTAAAAATGATTTAAATCTTTTAAAAATCAATATAAAATAAACCATAGCTCGGATGAAAAAACTTTGTACATGAAAGTTGCTTAGAACGACGAGACGAACCCGGATACGCAACACGTTCGTCCGCCACACATCCCTAGCATAGCAAACCTGCGACCGTCCCCCTCCGTTTCATCTGTCCGAAAATGCCTAACTCCGGGAAAACTTTCCCGGATGTTTCCCCCCCTTCACCAGTATCGCCTAGTATTGCATTAGGTCATCCCTGGCACCGCGTTTTGCCTTGTTATATTTTGTGATGCTTGGTTGCCCCATATTTACTGTTTCCCCCTTCACCGGTACCACCTCATACCGCGTTAGGGCCCCCCTAGCACCGCTACTTGTCATGTCATGCATCGCTATGCATCTGTTTGCTTAATATTTATTGTTTCTTCCCCCTATTCTCTCTGATAGACTACGAGACCGACGCCACTGCTACTCAATACGACTACGGTGTTGACGACCCCTCTCTCTTGCCAGAGCAACCAGGCAAGCAAACCCCCCCTTGAGCATTCCGATATCGCCCATTTCTTTCCCTCTCATGCTTGCATTAGAACTGCTACTGCTTTCTGTATGATCCTACTCTGATGCATAGCCTGTTTTTGTTACCTGCTTATTGTTACCTTACCTGCTTATCCTAAACTGCTTAGTATAGGTTGGTTAGTGATCCATCAGTGACCCCCACCTTGTCCCAGTTGCCCCCGCTTTATGTTCGATGACTCGATCAACGTGATCGACGTCCAGGCCCCGACACCGCACATCACCCCCTAGTTGTATGATGTAGGGGAACGTAGTAATTTCAAAAAAATTCCTACGCACACGCAAGATCATGGTGATGCATAGCAACGAGAGGGGAGAGTATGATCTACGTACCCTTGTAGATCGACAACGGAAGCGTTAACTTGGTTGATGTAGTCGTACGTCTTCACGTCCCGACCGATCAAGCACCGAAACTACGGCACCTCCGAGTTCTAGCACACGTTCAGCTCGATGACGATCCCCGGACTCCGATCCGGCAAAGTGTCAGGGAAGAGTTCCGTCAGCACGACGGCGTGGTGACGATCTTGATGTACTACCGTCGCAGGGCTTCGCCTAAGCACCGCTACAATATTATCGAGGACTATGGTGGAAGGGGGCACCGCACACGGCTAAGAATATGATCACGTGGATCAACTTGTGTGTCTAGGGGTGCCCCTTGCCTCCGTATATAAAGGATCCAAGGGGGGGTGCGGCCGGCCCTAGTAGGAGGCGCGCAGGAGGAGTCCTACTCCTACCGGGAGTAGGACTCCCCTCCCTTTCCTTGTCCAAGTAGGAGAGGGGGAAGGAGAGAAGGAAAAAGGGGGGGCGCCGCCCCTCCCTCCTTGTCCAATTCGGACTAGGGGAGAGGGGGCATGCGGCCTGCCCTGGCAGCCCCTCCTCTTCTCCACTTTAGGCCCATGAGGCCCATTAACCCCCCGGGGGGTTCCGGTAACCCCCCGGTGCTCCGGTTTTATCCGAAACTTCCCCGGAACACTTCCGTGTCCGAATATAGCCGTCCAATATATCAATCTTTATGTCTCGGCCATTTCGAGACTTCTCGTCATGTCCGTGATCACATCCGGGACTCCGAACTAACTTCGGTACATCAAAACTAATAAACTCATAATATAACTGTCATCGAAACCTTAAGCGTGCGGACCCTACAGGTTCGAGAACAATGTAGACATGACCGAGACACGTCTCCGGTCAATAACCAATAGCGGAACCTGGATGCTCATATTGGCTCCTACATATTCTACGAAGATCTTTTTTTCGGTCAGACCGCATAACAACATACGTTGTTCCCTTTGTCATCGGTATGTTACTTGTCCGAGATTCGATCGTCGGTATCCCATACCTAGTTCAATCTCGTTACCGGCAAGTCTCTTTACTCGTTCCGTAATACATCATCTCACAACTAACTCATTAGTTGCAATGCTTGCAAGGCTTATGTGATGTGTATTACCGAGAGGGCCCAGAGATACCTCTCCAACAATCGGAGTGACAAATCCTAATCTCGAAATACGCCAACCCAACATGTACCTTTGGAGACACCTGTAGAGCACCTTTATAATCACCCAGTTACGTTGTGATGTTTGGTAGCACACAAAGTGTTCCTCCGGCAAACGGGAGTTGCATAATCTCATAGTCATAGGAACATGTATAAGTCATGAAGAAAGCAATAGCAACATACTAAACGATCGGGTGCTAAGCTAATGGAATGGGTCATGTCAATCAGATCATTCACCTAATGATGTGATCCCGTTAATCAAATAACAACTCTTTGTCCATGGTTAGGAAACATAACCATCTTTGATTAACGAGCTAGTCAAGTAGAGGCATACTAGTGACACTCTGTTTGTCTATGTATTCACACATGTATTATGTTTCCGGTTAATACAATTCTAGCATGAATAATAAACTTTTATCATGATATATAAGGAAATAAATAATAACTTTATTATTGCCTCTAGGGCATATTTCCTTCAATCTCCCACTTGCACTAGAGTCAATAATCTAGATTACACAGTAATGATTCTAACACCCATGGAGCCTTGGTGCTGATCATGTTTTGCTCGTGGAAGAGGCTTAGTCAATGGATCTGCTACATTCAGATCCGTATGTATCTTGCAAATCTCTATGTCTCCCCCCTGGACTAGATCCCGGATGGAATTGAAGCGTCTCTTGATGTGCTTGGTTCTCTTGTGAAATCTGGATTCCTTTGCCAAGGCAATTGCACCAGTATTGTCACAAAAGATTTTCATTGGACCCGATGCACTAGGTATGACACCTAGATCGGATATGAACTCCTTCATCCAGACTCCTTCATTCGCTGCTTCCGAAGCAGCTATGTATTCCGCTTCACACATAGATCCCGCCACGACGCTCTGTTTAGAACTGCACCAACTGACAGCTCCACCGTTTAATGTAAACACGTATCCAGTTTGCGATTTAGAATCGTCCGGATCAGTGTCAAAGCTTGCATCAACGTAACCGTTTACGATGAGCTCTTTGTCACCTCCATATACGAGAAACATATCCTTAGTCCTTTTCAGGTATTTCAGGATGTTCTTGACCGCTGTCCAGTGATCCACTCCTGGATTACTTTGGTACCTCCCTGCTAGACTTATAGCAAGGCACACATCAGGTCTGGTACACAGCATTGCATACATGATAGAGCCTATGGCTGACGCATAGGGAACATCTTTCATTTTCTCTCTATCTTCTGCAGTGGTCGGGCATTGAGTCTGACTCAACTTCACACCTTGTAACACAGACAAGAACCCTTTCTTTGCTTGATCCATTTTGAACTTCTTCAAAATCTTGTCAAGGTATGTGCTTTGTGAAAGTCCAATTAAGCATCTTGATCTATCTCTATAGATCTTTATGCCTAATATGTAAGAAGCTTCACCGAGGTCTTTCATTGAAAAACTCTTATTCAAGTATCCCTTTATGCTATCCAGAAATTCTATATCATTTCCGATTAGTAATATGTCATCTACATATAATATCAAAAATGCTACAGAGCTCCCACTCACTTTCTTGTAAATACAGGCTTCTCCAAAGGTCTGTATAAAACCAAATGCTTTGATCACACTATCAAAGCATTTATTCCAACTCCGAGAGGCTTGCACCAGTCCATAAATGGATCGCTGGAGCTTGCACACTTTGTTAGCTCCCTTTGGATCGACAAAACCTTCCGGTTGCATCATATACAACTCTTCTTCCAGAAATCCATTCAGGAATGCAGTTTTGACATCCATCTGCCAAATTTCATAATCATAAAATGCGGCAATTGCTAACATGATTCGGACAGACTTAAGCATCGCTACAGGTGAGAAGGTCTCATCGTAGTCAACCCCTTGAACTTGTCGAAAACCTTTTGCGACAAGTCGAGCTTTGTAGACAGTAATATTACCGTCAGCGTCAGTCTTCTTCTTGAAGATCCATTTATTCTCAATTGCTTGCCGATCATCGGGCAAGTCAACCAAAGTCCATACTTTGTTCTCATACATGGATCCCATCTCAGATTTCATGGCTTCAAGCCATTTTTCGGAATCTGGGCTCACCATCGCTTCTTCATAGTTCGTAGGTTCATCATGATCTAGTAGCATGACTTCCAGAACAGGATTTCCGTACCACTCTGGGGCGGATCTTACTCTGGTTGATCTACGGGGTTCAGTAGTATCTTGTTCTGAAGTTTCATGATCATTATCATTAGCTTCCTCACTAATTGGTGTAGGTGTCGCAGAAACAGGTTTCTGTGATGTACTACTTTCCAATAAGGGAGCAGGTACAGTTACCTCGTCAAGTTCTACTTTCCTCCTACTCACTTCTTTCGAGAGAAACTCCTTCTCTAGAAAGGATCCATTTTTAGCAACGAATGTCTTGCCTTCGGATCTGTGATAGAAGGTGTACCCAACAGTCTCCTTTGGGTATCCTATGAAGACACATTTCTCCGATTTGGGTTCGAGCTTATCAGGTTGAAGCTTTTTCACATAAGCATCGCAGCCCCAAACTTTAAGAAACAACAACTTTGGTTTCTTGCCAAACCATAGTTCATAAGGTGTCGTCTCAACGGATTTTGATGGTGCCCTATTTAACGTGAATGCGGCCGTCTCTAAAGCATAACCCCAAAATGATAGCGGGAAATTTGTAAGAGACATCATAGATCGCACCATATCAAGTAAAGTACGATTATGACGTTCGGACACACCATTACGCTGAGGTGTTCCGGGTGGCATGAGTTGCGAAACTATTCCGCATTGTTTCAGATGTAGACCAAACTCGTAACTCAAATATTATCCTCCACGATCAGATCGCAGAAACTTTATTTTCTTGTTATGGTGATTTTCAACTTCACTCTGAAATTCTTTGAACTTTTCAAATGTTTCAGACTTATGCTTCATTAAGTAGATATATCCATATCTGCTTAAATCATCTGTGAAGGTGAGAAAATAACGATATCCGCCACGAGCCTCAACATTCATCGGACCACATACATCTGTATGTATGATTTCCAACAAATCTGTTGCTCTCTCCATTGTACCGGAGAACGGTGTTTTAGTCATCTTGCCCATAAGGCACGGTTCGCAAGTACCAAGTGATTCATAATCAAGAGGTTCCAAAAGTCCATCGGTATGGAGTTTCTTCATGCGCTTTACACCGATATGACCTAAATGGCAGTGCCACAAATAAGTTGCACTATCATTATCAACTCTGCATCTTTTGGCTTCAACATTATGAATATGTGTGTTACTACTATCGAGATTCATCAAAAATAGACCACTCTTCAAAGGTGCATGACCATAAAAGATATTACTCGTATAAATAGAACAACCATTATTCTCTGATTTAAATGAATAACCGTCTCGCATTAAACAAGATCCAGATATAATGTTCATGCTCAACGCTGGCACCAAATAACAATTATTTAGGTCTAATACTAATCCCGAAGGTAGATGTAGAGGTAGCGTGCCGACCGCGATCACATCGACTTTAGAACCATTTCCCACGCGCATCGTCACCTCGTCCTTTGCCAGTGTTCGCTTAATCCGTAGTCCCTGTTTCGAGTTGAAAATATTAGCAACAGAACCAGTATCAAATACCCAGGTGCTACTGCGAGCTCTAGTAAGGTACACATCAATAACATGTATATCACATATACCTTTGTTCACCTTGCCATCCTTCTTATCCACCAAATACTTGGGGCAATTCCGCTTCCAGTGACCAGTCTACTTGCAGTAGAAGCACTCAGTTTCAGGCTTAGGTCCAGACTTGGGTTTCTTCTCCTGATCAGCAACTTGCTTGCTTTTCTTCTTGAAGTTCCCCTTCTTCTTCCCTTTGCCCTTTTTCTTGAAACTAGTGGTCTTGTTGACCATCAACACTTGATGCTCCTTCTTCATTTCTACCTCCGCAGCTTTCAGCATTGCGAAGAGCTCGGGAATAGTCTTATTCATCCCTTGCATATTATAGTTCATCACAAAGCTCTTGTAGCTTGGTGGCAGTGATTGGAGAATTCTGTCAATGACGCAATCATCTGGAAGATTAACTCCCATCTGAATCAAGTGATTATTATACCCAGACATTTTGAGTATATGCTCACTGACAGAACTGTTCTCCTCCATCTTGCAGCTATAGAACTTATTGGAGACTTCATATCTCTCAATCCGGGCATTTGCTTGAAATATTAACTTCAACTCCTGGAACATCTCATATGCTCCATGACGTTCAAAACGTCGTTGAAGTCCCGATTCTAAGCCGTAAAGCATGGCACACTGAACTATCGAGTAGTCATCAGCTTTGCTCTGCCAGACGTTCATAACATCTGGTGTTGCTCCAGCAGCAGGCCTGGCACCCAGCGGTGCTTCTAGGACGTAATTCTTCTGTGCAGCAATGAGGATAATCCTCAAGTTACGGACCCAGTCCGTATAATTGCCACCATCATCTTTCAACTTTGCTTTCTCAAGGAACGCATTAAAATTTAACGGAACAACAGCATGGGCCATTTATCTACAATTAACATAAACAAGCAAGATACTATCAGGGACTAAGTTCATGATAAATTTAAGTTCAATTAATCATATTACTCAAGAACTCCCACTTAGATAGACATCCCTCTAATCATCTAAGTGATCACGTGATCCAAATCAACTAAACCATAACCGATCATCACGTGAAATGGAGTAGTTTTCAATGGTGAACATCGCTATGTTGATCATATCTACTATATGATTAACGCTCGATCTTTCGATCTCAGTGTTCCGAGGCCATATCTGCATATGCTAGGCTCGTCAAGTTTAACCTGAGTATTCTGCGTGTGCAAAACTGGCTTGCACCCGTTGTAGATGGACGTAGAGCTTATCACACCCGATCATCATGTGGTGTCTGGGCACGACGAACTTTGGCAATGGTGCATACTCAAGGAGAACACTTTTATCTTGAAATTTAGTGAGAGATCATCTTATAATGCTACCGTCAATCAAAGCAAGATAAGATGCATAAAAGATAAACATCACATGCAATCAATATAAGTGATATGATATGGCCATCATCTTGTGCTTGTGATCTCCATCCTTGAAGCACCGTCGTGATCACCATCGTCACCGCGACACCTTGATCTCCATCGTAGCATCGTTGTCGTCTCGCCAATCTTATGCTTCTACGACTATCGCTACCGCTTAGTGATAAAGTAAAGCATTACAGGGCGATTGCATTGCATACAATAAAGCGACAACCATATGGCTCCTACCGGTTGCCGATAACTCGGTTACAAAACATGGTCATCTCATATAATAAAATTTAGCATCATGTCTTGACCATATCACATCACAACATGCCCTGCAAAAACAAGTTAGACGTCCTCTACTTTGTTGTTGCAAGTTTTACGTGGCTGCTACGGGCTTAAGCAAGAACCAATCTTACCTACGCATCAAAACCACAACGATAGTTTGTCAAGTTGGTGCTGTTTTAACCTTCGCAAGGACCGGGCGTAGCCACACTCGGTTCAACTAAAGTTGGAGAAATTGTCACCCGCAAGCCACCTATGTGCAAAGCACGTCGGGAGAACCGGTCTCGCGTAAGCATACGCGTAATGTCGGTCCGGGCCGCTTCGTCCAACAATACCGCCGAACCAAAGAATGACATGCTGGTAAGCAGTATGACTTATATCGCCCACAACTCACTTGTGTTCTACTCGTGCATATAACATCAACATATAAAACCTAGGCTCGGATGCCACTGTAGGGGAACGTAGTAATTTCAAAAAAATTCCTACGCACACGCAAGATCATGGTGATGCATAGCAACGAGAGGGAAGAGTATGATCTACGTACCCTTGTAGATCGACAACGGAAGCGTTAACTTGGTTGATGTAGTCGTACGTCTTCACGGCCCGACCGATCAAGCACCGAAACTACGGCACCTCCGAGTTCTAGCACACGTTCAGCTCGATGACGATCCCCGGACTCCGATCTAGCAAAGTGTCGAGGAAGAGTTCCGTCAGCACGACGGCGTGGTGACGATCTTGATGTACTACCGTCGCAGGGCTTCGCCTAAGCACCGCTACAATATTATCGAGGACTATGGCGGAAGGGGGCACCGCACACGGCTAAGAATACGATCACGTGGATCAACTTGTGTGTCTAGGGGTGCCCCTTGCCTCCGTATATAAAGGATCCAAGGGGGGTGCGGCCGGCCCTAGTAGGAGGCGCGCAGGAGGAGTCCTACTCCTACCGGGAGTAGGACTCCCCTCCCTTTCCTTTTCCAAGTAGGAGAGGGGGGAGGAGAGAAGGAAAAAGGGGGGGCGCCGCCCCTCCCTCCTTGTCCAATTCGGACTAGGGGGAGAGGGGGCGCGCGGCCTACCCTGGCAGCCCCTCCTCTTCTCCACTTTAGGCCCATGAGGCCCATTAACCCCCCGGGGGGTTCCGGTAACCCCCCGGTGCTCCGGTTTTATCTGAAACTTCCCCGAAACACTTCCGGTGTCCGAATATAGCCGTCCAATATATCAATCTTTATGTCTCGACCATTTCGAGACTTTTCGTCATGTCCGTGATCACATCCGGGACTCCGAACTAACTTCGGTACATCAAAACTCATAAACTCATAATATAACTGTCATCGAAACCTTAAGCGTGCGGACCCTACGGGTTCGAGAACAATGTAGACATGACCGAGACACGTCTCCGGTCAATAACCAATAGCGGAACCTGGATGCTCATATTGGCTCCTACATATTCTACGAAGATCTTTTTTCGGTCAGACCGCATAACAACATACGTTGTTCCCTTTGTCATCGGTATGTTACTTGTCCGAGATTCGATCGTCGGTATCCCATACCTAGTTCAATCTCGTTACCGGCAAGTCTCTTTACTCGTTCCGTAATACATCATCTCACAACTAACTCATTAGTTGCAATGCTTGCAAGGCTTATGTGATGTGTATTACCGAGAGGGCCCAGAGATACCTCTCCGATAATCGGAGTGACAAATCCTAATCTCGAAATACGCCAACCCAACATGTACCTTTGGAGACACCTGTAGAGCACCTTTATAATCACCCAGTTACGTTGTGACGTTTGGTAGCACACAAAGTGTTCCTCCGGCAAACGGGAGTTGCATAATCTCATAGTCATAGGAACATGTATAAGTCATGAAGAAAGCAATAGCAACATACTAAACGATCGGGTGCTAAGCTAATGGAATGGGTCATGTCAATCAGATCATTCATCTAATGATGTGATCCTATTAATCAAATGACAACTCTTTGTCCATGGTTAGGAGACATAACCATCTTTGATTAACAAGCTAGTCTAGTAGAGGCATACTAGTGACACTCTGTTTGTCTATGTATTCACACATGTATTATGTTTCCGGTTAATACAATTCTAGCATGAATAATAAACTTTTATCATGATATATAAGGAAATAAATAATAACTATTATTGCCTCTAGGGCATATTTCCTTCATATGACTCTGCAGAGTTACCATCGAGTGCCGAGGGTGGAACCTCTTACATCACTCCTGATGAGATCTCTGTAGTGTAGCTATACGGTCGAGGTCATCGAGGGTGATTTCCTCCTTAACCACTTCCGTCACGGCTTTGTCGTGCAACCCCTCAAGTGTCAACCTCGAGGGTGAATCCTATTACGTTTATCTTGATGATAACATCGAGTGGAATTCACTGGGGGTGATTCCTCGGGTTTTCCCCTTGGTGTTAGACACACAATTACTATGGTTACTATGACTTTACACTGAACCATGTTACTAAAGACGGGTCGGTCCTGAGGGGTACCCACGCGAGCTTAATAGCGAGTGATGTGGAGTCAGGTTGACCTGGAAGGTGCCCGCGAGATACTTACGAGGCGTGACCGGGCATTCTTAGCCCTTGCCGCAAGTACCCGAGATGGGGCAACGGGGTCACATCTTTCTGAGTCTCTGCTTTTTACCGCGTGCTCCTAATCCACTACGATTTGGATATTTGATCCGAGGGGCCTCTGGCCTCATAGCACTAACCATCACGTGGGCATAGTATGGGCGTTTTGCGTCGTATGCATCAGCCGAAGCTTAATAGACATCAGCGACTGAGCGGCGCGCGCCGGGTTGGACTGCGTAAGCTCCTGCCTTGTTGAAGGAGGTAGCTAGGTCTGCTCACCGGCCGCGTACGCAACATGCAGGAGTTCCCGGGGAGGTGGCCCATGACCCCTGGGGGCATAGGTTTAGTCCGGCGTGTTGACCTCTCTATTAAGCCTAGGTCGGGTTGCGGCATATTGTTTGGCCGAGGCCGGGCATGACCCAGGAAAGTGTATCCGGACGGAACTAATCGAGCGTGGTGGGTAAGTTGGTGCACCCCTGCAGGGAAGAAAACATCTATCGATGGTCTGCCTACGGTAGCGGACACTTGGAGTTGTATCCCGATCGATACAACTAGAACTGGATACTTGTGATGAGAACTGGATGGTGATGAGATTTGGAATGTGTTGACACTTGGATAGTATGGCTCTGGGATTGCTTTCTCGCAGGGAGTTGAGAAAGGATCTCTGGCCGAGGTTGATAACATTACTGCTACTTTACTTTATGCTACTCTACTCCCTCCTGTTGCTGCAAGATGGTGGTTTCCAGAAGATGCTAGTCTTCGATAGGCTAGGCTTTCCCCTTCCCTTCTGGCATTCTGCACTTTAGTCCACAGATACAACCCATTCCTTTGATACAGATGCATACTTAGTTTAGATCTGATGTAAGTCTTGCGAGTACTTTGGATGAGTACTCACGGTTGCTTTGCTACTTCTTTTCCCCCATACGCGATTGTTGTGACCAGATGACGGATCCCAGGAGCCAGACGACGCCACTGATGACTACTACTACCCGGAGGATGCCTACTACTACGTGAAGACCGCAGACGGCTAGGAGTAGTTGGGAGGCTCCCACGCAGGATGCCTTGCCTTTTCGATCATTGTTGCTTTTGTGCTAGCCTTCTTAAGGCAAACTTGTTTAACTCATGTTTGTACTCAGATATTGTTGCTTCCGCTGACTCCTGTGTTTTCAAGCTTATGTATTCGAGCCCTCGAGGCCCCTGCCTTGTAATATAAAGCTTGTATTATTTTAATTTGTGTCTAGAGTTGTATTGTGATATCTTCCTGTGAATCCTTGATCTTGATTGTACACATTTGCGTGTATGATTAGTGTACGGTCAAATCGGGAGCGTCACACCCATCAATTGATGTCAATGCGAGGAGTGCGGATTGTCATGCAACGAATACACCAAGACTTATAAGTGTATGAAGGCTGAAACTAAAAACTAAGTGGGTGTGCATCCAACTTACTTGCTCATGAGACCTCGAGCATTTGAGGAAGCCCGTCATCAAAACAAACAAATGTTATATAATGAAGTATTCTCACTAGTATATGAAAGTGACAATATAAGAGACTCTCTATATGAAAAATATGGTATTACTTTAAAGCATAAGTGTGGAAAAAGATAGTAACATTGCCCCTTCTTTTTTTTCTTTTTTTTCTCATTTTTTCATTAGGCTTATTTTTTATTTCTTCACTAGGACAACGTTTATTTTTTTATTTTCACACTGAGACAACATTTAATGATGATCATCATGTTACTATTTACTTACAACTCGGTAAAACTGAAACATATGACTATATGAATGTCTCTAACAATGATGATGAACGGTGGCTGAGCATATAAATGTTTGGTAGATAATGAACAGTGGCTGAGCCATAAATACTATGTGAGCTATATGATTATGCAAAGCAATATAACAATAAAGGCGTATGTCTACTACAAACGACAATTTTTTGTAGGTGTATGTCTACTACAAATGATAATCTTTTGTAAACAGTATTATATTTTGAATAAATGAAGTATTATATTTTAAATAAATGAAGCCTCTGATACGAGGATCTTAATTCACGAAAGTCCGTCGTCCCAAATTAGATACTAGTACCCAGATGCAAGTTCGTAGAACAGATACAATTAAGGGTGTAACATACGTAGAACTATACAAATACAAATTTAAAGATAACAATTGAATGAAATATATCTACATTTCATCATTTTAATAAAACTAGTAAATGTGCACGTGTAACACATGTTAATAATTTAGGCAATATATTAATTGCATGTGTTGCACGTTAATATTTAGACTATATATCAATTACACACAGATATTAGGTACGTTATTATTTATATGTTAATTCTATGATTAGTGCAATATTTAATACGATATTAATTGCACATTAAACACGTTGAAGACTCTCCATTGGAGCAGTCTTGATCATTGGATTGACTTAGTTTGATGGTAGAGATCAATTGGATATGCCCCTTTGGTTCCTTTTATATTGGTATAGATGGTAATCTTCAAATCTAGAACCGCAGAGCAAAACAAACCATCATGGATCAACAATGTTAAAAGATATGAAAATAAACACGGATCGTCTGGTAAAATAGTGTAGAGAAGATATGTTTTAAGCGATACAATAGTACTCATACTTGTCACGCTAAATGATGGAAACTTTTCTGATACAGGCAAAACTTTGGGGTTGTCTAGATCTCCAAAGAGCCGAGAGAATGAAAAGACAGAAAATCTAGAGACCAGCCCTTTTCTTCAAGTGTTGCTTGAAATCCATGATATCGCCTTCCCACCTAGTCACCGCCTGGTTCTCACAGACCCAGATCTCTTGAGCAACCTGATTGATCAGCCTGAAGTCATGGCTCACCAGGACCAACCCCCCGTCCCATTCCTTCAGTGCCTCAGCAAGTGAGTCAATGGTCTCAATGTCAAGATGATTTGTCGGCTCATCAAGCAACAGCATCTGTGGCTGCCTAAATGCTAGCCAAGCAAAAATGACACGGGCCTTCTGCCCATCAGACAGGTTTTTCATTGGCATCACCTGTGCCTTTCCTGACAGGCCAAACTTGCCAATTGCAGCTCTCATCTTCTCCTCTTCATTCCCAGGGTACTCCCTCATCATGTACTGCAGGGCCGGCATGTCCAGGTCCAGCTTCTCAGTGAGATGTTGATGGAATTGTGCAATGCGTAGGTGGTTGTGGCGTCTGACCATGCCATCCAACGGAGATAGGTCACCTGTCATGAGCTTCAGAAGTGTGCTCTTACCAGCCCCATTGGGACCGACCAGTGCAACTCTCGAGTCAAGGTCAACACCGAAGTCAAGGTTCTTGTAGATGAGATTATCCGGAGTGTAACCAAATGTGACATCAGCAAACTGCAGCACTGGTGGTGGGAGTTTGCCAACATCTGTAAAGCGGAATACAAGAATCCTGTCATTGACAACCTTCTCAGCAAGACCACCACGCTCCATCTTTGCAAGAGTCTTCTCTTTGCTCTGAGCCTGACGAGCAAGCTTCGCAGATCCATGACCAAATCGTGCAATGTACTCCTTCATATTAGCTATCTGTTCCTGTTCCCATTTGTACTGCTTCATTTGATTCTCTTCAAGCTCAGAGCGGGTTTGAACATACTGGTCATAATTTCCAGTATATAACTTGAGGGTCTTGTTCTGCATGTGGATGATGTTAGTGCACACTCCATTTAGAAAATCTTGGGAATGCGAGATAACAACAAGTATACGCTCAAAATTCTTTAATTTCTCTTCCAGCCAGACACAAGCCTCGAGATCTGCAAACAAAGGTAAAAAGAAAATCAGGTTGCTTTCAAAAGTAAGCACAACTGACCACCGAGCTATGCAGGAAAGTCCACTAGAACCTCTTATGTAAGAGAAACAAGATTATGTATAGTAGTACCATATAACTTTGTGAGGTAGAAGGATGTGTGTCACATTAGCCAAAGATTCAGTTTTGCTAAAGCACATCTAGATGTGCCATGAGTATTGCAATCTAAGTCCTAAGTCATTGATCTTACGTGGAGATGGGTATTTTCGTTTTACTTCTCTTTTTCTTTCTATGCTTGATTTAGTCACTTAGATGTGCAATAACTAGGACACATCTAGATGTGCCCTAGACACACACCCAAAGATTTTATATCGAAGAAAAATGTTAACGGTAGTCCAGGCAATACAGAAAAAAAAAACATCATTTCAATTTAAAATACATGTTCAAGTGCAGTTTTCATTTGTTTCATACTCACCAAGATGGTTGGTTGGCTCATCAAGCAAAAGGATGGTCGGGTTCATGAACAGCGCCCTTGCCAATGCAATCCTCATACGCCAACCCCCAGAAAAATCACGTGTTGGCTTTGCTTGCATTTGCTTGTCAAAACCTAGACCAAACAATATCTCAGCAGCACGCTTTTCAGCAGTTGATGCATCCATTGCTTCTAACCGCTCATATACAAGATCCAAAGCTTCACCGCCACCATCATCCTAAATAGTCAGCAGCAAGTGTAAGCAATTATATAGACCCGGATGAAATGCAGACAATGGGCAAATAAAAAGATAGAAGTTCAATAGCTAACCTGTGCAGCCAAAATTTCAGCTTCCTTTTCCAACTTCACTCTTTCTTCATCACAACAGATAACAGCTTGCAGCGCAGACATGTCAGAAGCCTCAATCTCACGAGTAAGATGATGTATGTCCATGTGTTCAGGAATGGGGAGTTCCCTGCAGCCTATTGCGGTGAGAAGGGTAGATTTCCCACAACCATTTAAGCCGAGCAAACCATACCGCCTGAGGTTAAATAAAACCATCAATTAAGTGCTCCAGAAGGATACATGGTTGTAATGAAATGAAAATAAACGGATGTATAAACTATACCTCCCGTAGTTAAGCTCCAATTCTGAATCCACAATAAGGTCATGTCCATGAAATGTTAATGAAAGGGACTCAATCTGCAACATACAAATACTATATTAGGAAATCAACAAAGTATTGAAGTAATCAACTAGTATGAAGGAGGGACGGAGATGATGCTAGATCAGATATTCGCATTCAAGAACTATGTAGGCATGGCCCCACATCCCAGCATATTTGGCATATCAACTCGAGTATTATTTCTTGTTTACATATACATAATATTGGTACGATAATGGTTCCAGGATACAACGGATCAGGAAAGTGCTAATACGACCACACTGTTCCTCGTCGAGAAGAGATGAATGGGTCATATATAAAGAGCCAAGAAATCACAAGTGATTTAACATGGATCTAGCAATCTGTTTTTCGCTCAATATAGGTAGTATATTATATCTGGCGATGAACGACGAGGATGTACATACTCTTGTGTTCTATCACTGGGGGTGGAACTAATCCGTGCGGCGAGAGAAGAAAAAAAAGGTTTGCAACGATGGATGAATAGCAACAAGAAGGAAAAGGGGATCGGATCTCAACGTACGTGGATATCACGGGAGAGCGGATGCGAAGCCAGGACCCCGGTACATGTCCGATCGGATAAGTTAAGGGCCGCTATGCCATTGGCGGCCTTATCGGCCGCTGACGACGCCGACGAGGACGAGGCAGCGGCGCTGGACTTGGCTCCCCTCTTTGCGGCGGCGGCGGCCTTCTTCTGCGCGGCTTTCTTCTTGCTGGCATCGGACACCATGGTAGGAGATCGGGATCGGGATAGTTAGATAGCTCGAGGGTTGGGGATTGGTTGCTGGAGACGGCGATTTGCGCAACCCTACGATACACACGATTTCTATTCCCCTCCCAGCGGGCGGTGGCGGCGGCTTGTGGTGTGGAGAGAGGAGTTGGGGGTGGAGAAGACAAGTGCTACTTGTATTGCCTCCTCCTCCGCTCACTACTGTTGGGCTGGTCAACTTACTCGGACCGGGCCGTGGAGCATGCTGGGCTGTTATCTGGGCTTCTCTTCCATTTCCGCGGGCGGGATAGCCTAGAGTATTATATATATACCTAATCTTTCTCTCAATATATATATATATACCTAATCTAAAATCGCTCCCGTTCCTCCTGGTACTTGTCATCGTCATACGTCGACCGAGGATGCGAGGGCTCATCATCATATGTCAACGACTAGCTCTTGTAGCCTTTGTGGAGCTCCCGACTCCTGGCGTCACTCCCTTCTGGAGTGCACGGTCTTCAGATACATTTGGGCGTTGATAGATGAGGACTTGGCCTGCAGTCTGGTAGCATCAACAGAGATGAGAGCGAAGAGCTGACTCTTTGGACTTATGGACTCGCTGTCGCATGAGAAGTTCACACTGATGTCGGTCACATTGTGGGTGATATGGACTTCGAGGAGGAAAGTATCCATGAATCCATCTTCCAAACACCTCGGGCGACGAAGGAGTTTATAGTCCGTTTCATGGCTGATCTGGGAACGGCTTCTCTTCCTGGAAAGATTTCCCCAGTGGCTGCGACTTCTTCTACTGCTCATGTACCAAGGCCGAAGGCACCCCTGCTAGCTATGCTAAGATCCATGTTGATGCGGCGGTAAGATTTCAGAGAGGAGGTGCAGCGGCAGCCATATGTAGAGATAGCCAAGGTGTCTATCTGGGGAGCTCATCACTTGTCATTGCGAGAGTATGCGACCCAGCGACGCTCGAGGCTATAGCATGTAGAGAGGCTATCACTCTAGCAGAAGATATGAATGTACAACGATTTGTTGTGGTTTCTGACTGTAAACAAGTGATTGGCGACATTGCTAGGGACAACCAGAGTCCATATGAGGCTATAAAGTTGAGATCATCATCTTTTCTTTGTAACTTCACTTTTGAGAATCGAGCTGTCAATTTGGAAGCTCACAAGTTAGCTAAGTTTCCTTTATCTTTACCACCAGGGCGTCATGTGTGGCTTGGCCAGTCTCATGATCAGTGTTGTATCTCACACATTGTGGAGTTTGATTAATAAAGTTGGCTTTACCTCTAAAAAAACCTAATCTAAAATACCTACACCTAAAAAATCTAAAATACCTACCCCTCAAAAAAAACCTAAACTATAATACCTTGTCTAAAAAAACTAATCTTTATATCAAAAAAACTTAATCTATAATACCACCCCCTCAAAAAAAGGCCAGTGTTAGCAATCAGTCGGATGATCCCGCGTCGGGATCAACCGCCTCACTGACCGCTTGATTAGCATGATCATGGTCGTTAATTTCAACTCATCCTTTTTCATTCCATGCCTCGCAGCTACATGCGCACTTGCATTCTCATCGATGACTTCCAGCAACATGCGTCCTCAGCTAGTAGTGGCATGCAGCAGCGTGCACCTTTGCAAGTCAAAATTAACAGCCGTTGTTGCAACGACAGAGTTGCTCCAAAGGTCATCAATCAAGTGGTTGTTGTCTACAAGGTCTGACGCACCTCATACGATGTTGCGATGGTGATTTGCTTGCTACAAGCGCAACTTTGAGGCCGCGGCCAGTGCTACAATGCTGGATGGCGGTCTTTGCGACACCCAAGTGCTTCAACGGTCGTGACAATGCTACAAGGTGACTGCTTCAATGGTCGTGACAATGCTACAAGGCGTGATGCGATGGCCATGGAGATGGCACAACCACATGCTTCGAACGCCCCTGATGTGCTTCGACGGCCGTGAGGATGTTGCAATGGCATCCCTGTTGTTTCGATGATGTTGTGGCAGCCTCGGTGTTGGGACCACGAGATGCTTCAAACGCCCTTGACGTGCTTCGACGGCCGCGATGATACTGCGATGGTATCATTGGTGCTTTTGATGATGATGCGACAGCCCCGACATTGGGACAACGATATGCTTCAGACGCCCTTGATGTGCTTCGACAGTCGTGACGATGCTGCGATAGCATCCCGGGTGCTTCGATGATGTTGCGACGGCCGCGGTGTTGGCACGACGACATTCTTCGAACACCCGTGGTGTGCTTCGGCGGCTACGACGATCCTGCCACGGCATGCTTCGACGACCTTGGTGATGCTTTGTCATGTTGTGAGAGCCGCAGCGATGGCGCAACGACATGCTTCTAACGCTCGTGGGGTGATTCGACGGCCGTGATGATGTTACAACGACAAGCTTCGGCAACCGCGGCGACATGCTTCTAATGCTGCGGGTTGTGATACGTCTCAACGTATTTATAATTTTTTATTGTTCCATTCTATTATAGTATCAATTTTGGATGTTTTATATAACTTTTGTACTCTATTATATCATTTTTGGGGACTACCTATTAACCCAGTGCCTAGTGCCAGTTTTTTTTTTGCTTGTTTTTGGTTTTCCAGGATATCTGTAAGTGCATCTAGTCCCACCCCTAGTTGGTTTTGAAGTATTGATGACAAACCTAGTTGAGGGACTAATGTGTTTGTGAGAATTGCAGGATAACACAGGTAGAAGTCCCTCATTGATTTGGTTTTCCTACCAGAGATGACCCCTAAAAATGTATGAAGACATTAATGTCAAAGGTGGTATGTGAAGATATTCACATTGAAGACTATGACAAGAGAAGACATCGCATGAAGCCTATGGAGCTCGAAGACTTCGATCTTTCATAGTTCTTTTTCTTCTTTGTTGAGTCATAGGAAGCACCGTACTGTTAAGTGGGGTCCAAGAGAACCAGTCACAATGACTGAAGTGATGCTTAACCAAAACCTATGTCTTCGAGTGAAGACTATGAGAGCGAATCTTGTCCAGAGTCGGACAAGTCAGCTTTGCTTGTAGCCCAAGGAAAGTTGTCGTGTGTGTTTGAAATCTGACCGTTGGAACACGTGTCAGTTCCTTAGTGACCCAGGGTCATTTCGGACAAATCAGGTCAGGTTGCCTAGTGGCTATAAATAGCCCACCCCCTACAACCATAAATGGTTGGCTGCTCAGAGTTAGAGTACGGCTTTTGTCGTTTGAAAGCAACCCACCTTGAAGCCTTTGAGAGAGAATTCCTTGCGAGGATAAAGCCCTAACCACCCAGAGCCAAAGAGTGTTAGGCATCACTTAAGTCTTCCCGTCTGTGTGATCTGAAGACTTATTACACTTGAGGACTGTGAATCCTCCAGCCGGTTAGGCGTCGCGTTCTGAGCATCCAAGAGTCAGTGTGGATCACCGGTGAACGAAGTCTGTGAAGGTTTGGGAGTCTACCTTGAAGACTTACCAGAGTGATTGGGCGAGGTCTGTGTGACCTTAGCTCAAGGGGAATACGGTGAGGACTGGGTGTCCTGAGCTGCGTGTTCAGGACCGGGTGTCCGGGACTGTGCGTCCTCAGGTTTAAATACCTAGCCGCCCTAACCAGATGTACAGTTGTCACAGCAACTGGAACTGGTCTAACAAATCATTGTCTTCAACGAGTCACTGGTTTCATCCTTCCTTTCCCTTTACTTACTATTGGTCCTTGTGAAGTCATTGTATGATTGCACTATCTTTTATCTTCACTGAGTGACTGCGTGTTCTGTTTGGCTTCATAATATCTTCCTACCTAATCCTAACTACCTAGCTACTATAGGTCATTGTGCTTTCACTTCATTGAATACTTGACTATGGTTTGCCTAGTGTAGTCTACCTTCCGCTGCATGGTAATAGGTCTATTTCTATCGTTTGTCTTCGAAACGTCCATGTTTTTAAGACTTTCATAAAAATCGCCCATTCACCCCCCCCCCTCTAGTCGATATAACGCACTTTCAATTGGTATCAGAGCAAGGTACTCCCTTGTTCTGTGTGATTCGGTTTAACCACCTGGAGTTTTAGCTATGTCGACTGCAGGGATAATTAAAGTCTCCGCTGCATGTCCCGTCTTCAATGAAAGTGAATATCCCTACTGGAAGAATAAGATGCGCATGCATCTTGAAGTCATTGATGTCGACCTATGATATGTCGTCAAGAATGGTGTTCCTAAGGCTGGTGAAGGTGTCACCGCTGCTGATGTCAAGAAGTTCGTTCAACTGGACTCCACTACCAAGAACATCATTTGTGGTCATCTGACCAAAGGACAATATGGCCGTGTAAGTGCTTTGGAAACATCTAAGCTAGTATGGGACTGGCTCTCCAAGGTCAATGAAGGCGTCTCAACCCAGAGAGATCAGAGAATCAGCGTCCTTCGCAACCTCTTCAACCGCTTCAAGAGAAATGACAATGAGAATGTCCAGCTCACATTTGATTGACTCACTGATATCACAAATGAGCTTCAAGCTCTTGGCACCACTGAGATCACCAAGCATGAAGTCGTCAAGACACTCCTGAGATCACTTGACAGCTCGTTTGACACCCTAGCCCTGATGATTCAAGAACGTCCTGACTTCAAGACACTCGATCCGTTTGACATACTTGAGAGGCTCAACACACACGAGTTTCAGCTTTCTGAGAAAAGAGACATCTACGGTCCCAACTATGGGTGAACTCGTGCCTTGAAGGCAAAAGCTGTCTCCACATCTGAAGAAGAATCCGACAGCAGTTCTGATGATCCTGAAGACATTGGAAAGGAGCTTGCTATGCTTGTGAAGAAGTTCCAAAAATTCACCAAGAAGAAAGACTTCAGAAAGTCTTCACGGTCAAGCTCAAGGAATGATGAAGCTTCTGCTTATGACTACAAGAAAAGATCATGCCACAAGTGCAAGAAACCTGGCCACTACATCTCTGAGTGTCCGCAGTGGGACAATGAGAACAAGAAGAAGAAGAAGAAGAAGAAGAAGAAGAAGAGCAAGGAGTATGACTCTGACGACAAGAAGAAGAAGAAATACTCAAAGTCTTCTTCCAAGTCTTCCTCCAAGTCTTCATCACACAAGAAGAGCTCATCTGGCAAGGCACGTGCGTTTGTTGGCAAGGAAATGGATTTAGAGGAGGAGTCTGCTTCTGAGGAGGCGGAGGTGGAGTCTGAGGAGGAGTCCGATTATGGCGTTGCGAGTCTGGCTACAGCATACGTTGCCAAGTCCATCTTCAACACTGAAGACAACGACTTCATCACTGACACCGATGCAAATGACAAGGACTACTCCGCTCCTACCTACTGCTTCATGGCACACGGTGCCAAGGTAAACACATGCACTACTCACTATCAAACATCTAGTGAAGATGACTCTGATTGTGATTCCAAACCCAACTACAAAACACTTGCTAAAATTGCAACTGAACAACAGAAAGCTATGGAACATATTCAAAAACTATTAGACAAAAGCGATGATCTGCTAGACGCTGAAATGACTCGATCTCAGTCCTTAATTGAAGACATAAAAAATCTTCATGTTAAGTATGAGGAACTTGAAAGTCGTCATGAAACGCTCTCAACAACTCATGAAAGGCTTTCCTATGATTATCTTCAAAGGAAGCAAGATCTTGAGAAATTGAGAGCAGCTCATGAAGATCTTCAAAAGGAAAACGAGTCACTTCGCGCCAAACAGATCAGTTCCGGTCAGGAAGGATTTGAACCACCATGTCTTAAATGCATTGAGCGTGATAACGCTACCTCTGTTGCTGAATGTTCTACTGCTGCTACTATTGCAATATCTTCAACTGTTGATGTGGTAACTAACCCCTCCGCTGAGGATACCACTACTATTGCTGATGAGAATGCTAGGTTGAAGACACTGCTTGAAACAGGGATGTACAAAAGTCTCAAAGGGCATCAAACACTATGTGATGTCCTCAAAAGGCAGATCCTGAACCGAAACCCTAGGAAAGAGGGTGTTGGGTTCGAAAGGAAAATGAATGCCGATGGCTCTTACTGGAAACCTGAGCAGTACCCCAAAACCACATGGGTTGCTGCAAAGGAACCCTCAGCGGATCCATCCACCCTATCTGGCTTCACTTGTGCTAATCCCATCGTTATTGATGAATCCTTTGATGCAAACTATAAACTGTTTAAGAATCAGAATGGTGAAGTGTTTGCCAGGTATATTGGTACTAACTGCAGGAATGGACCGCCTATGAAGAAGATCTGGGTGCCGAAAAGGTGTTTGGAGAATCTTCCTGTGAATGTCATCATGACACCACAGGTGAAGAAGACAAACCCCAGACCACAGGCTTCATACGGTCCAAAGGCTTCATACAGACAGAGGACTCACCTGAGTCGCACTAACGCAAATGTTTTGCAGGGAAGCCATACTCAGGCCTATGAATATGAGCGCGGTTCATCAAACCGCCATGTTCATAAGACCAAGAACTATTTTGCTTATTCTTATGAGTACTATTGTCCTCCTGTAAGACTTTTTGCTAGGGCTCCAAAGCCAAAGTTCTCAGATGCTGCACTTAGACTTATTGCTTCTAAGCCACCCTTGAAGATGTGGGTGGCTAAGAAAGCTTAACTCTCTTTTGCAGGGAAGGGTCTCCAGCAGAAAACCAAAATCGTCTGACGCTATTGCTGGGGACCTTAAACATCTTGTAGGGCGCAAGATCAAATGCCCGAATGGTCTTATTATGTACTTTGTCCCTGAATCGCTTGCTACTCGCCCTATCAGTCCAAATCTCGATCTAAGCTTTCATAACCCACTAGTTCGTCAAATGTTTTTGCTTCACAATTCTCTTCGTGAAGCCTATCCCCCTAACTGCATTGTAGGGTATGACACCAGTAGCTTCAGAATGGATTATTGATAGTGGGTGTACCAATCACATGACTGGCAAGAGAAGCCTTCTTATGGACTCAACATTACGTCCATCCGACAAGAGTCACATCACATTTGCTGACACTGGTAAAAGTAAGGTATTGGGTCTAGGTAGAGTTGCAATCTCAAAGGATCAACACATGGATAAAGTCATGCTTGTTGAATCCCTTGGTTTCAACTTAATGTCTGTCTCAATGCTTTGCGATTTAAACATGATCGTGATGTTTGGAAAATATCGTTGCCTTGTTCTAATGGAATCTGACAAGTCTCTAGTGTTTGAAGGGTATAGGAAAGATGATTTGTACGTGGTAGATTTCTCAGCAGGACCACAGCTTGCCGTATGTCTTCTGGCAAAAGCTTCAGAATGCTGGCTCTGGCATCGGAGGCTAGGGCATGCTGGCATGAGGAACCTCCACACCCTTGCAAAGAAGAAGCATGTCATAGGCATCGAGGGCGTCAAGTTCAAGAAAGATCACTTATGCGGTGCCTGTGAAGCAGGAAAGATGACGAGGGCCAAGCATCCCTCGAAGACAATCATGACAACAACTCGACCCTTCGAACTGCTCCACATGGATCTTTTCGGTCCCACTCATTACTCAACTCTTACTACTGCTTGTCTCTATGGCTTTGTCATTGTTGATGATTATTCTAGATATACTTGGGTGCACATAATCCTCTACAAGACTGAAGTGCAGGATGTCTTCAGACGCTTCGCCAATCGAGCAATGAACAACTATGGCGCCAAGATAAAGCACATCAGAAGTGACAATGGCACTGAATTCAAGAACACTGGCCTTGATACATATCTTGATACTTTGGGCATCACACATGAATTCTCAGCCCCGTACATGCCACAGTAGAATGGCGTCGTCGAACGCAAGAATAGAACACTCATTGAGATGGCCCGAACGATGCTTGATGAATACAAGACTCCATGAAAATTCTGGCCTGAAGCCATTGATACTGCATGCCATACAATCAACCGTGTTTATCTTCACAAGCTTTTGAACAAGACATCTTATGAGCTCCTTACTGGCAAGAAGCCAAATGTCAGTTACTTCAGAGTATTTGGCGCCAGGTGCTGGATCAAGGATCCACATCACACTTCAAAATTTGCACCAAAAGCACATGAGGGTTTTATGCTTGGATATGGAAAGGATTCGCACTCCTACAGAGTCTTCAATCTCTTTCATTATAAAGTGGTTGAAACAGTGGATGTGCGGTTCGATGAGACTAACGGTTCACAAAGAGAGCACCTGCCAAATGTGCTAGATGAAGTTCCATCCAGTGAATCAATCAAACTTATGGGAACTAGAGAAATCATACCCTCTGAAGCTCAACCTGAAGAGGAACTTATCATCTCCGCACCTGATCAACCTGAAGACAATGCTCAGCCTGAAGACAATCCCTCTAACAATGACAATGATCAGCAAGAACAAAATCTTCACCCTGTACATCCTCGTGTTGCAAATGAAGTGCAGATTGAGAGAATAATTGATAGCATCAATGCACCCGGTCCGCTCACTCGTTCAAGGGAAACACAGCTAGCAAATTTCTGTGGGCACTTCGCATTCGTCTCAATAACAGAACCCAAGAAAGTTGAAGAAGCCTTCATGGAACCTGAATGGATTCAAGCTATGCAAGAAGAGCTTCAACAGTTTGAGCTGAATAATGTATGGGAACTGATTAAGCATCCTGATCCTCGGAAGCACAATATAATAGGCACCAAATGGATATACCGCAACAAGCAAGATGAGCATGGTCAAGTTGTCAGAAACAAAGCTCGTCTCGTTGATCAAGGATATACTCAAGTGGAAGGGATTGACTTCGATGAAACATTTGCTCCCGTGGCTCGACTTGAAGCCATATGCATACTGCTGGCCTATGCAAATCATCATAACATACTTCTATATCAAATGGATGTGAAGAGTGCATTTCTCAATGGCAAGATTGAAGAAGAAGTGTATGTTGCACAACCGCCTGGCTTTGAAGATCCAAAGCATCATGACATGGTATACAAGCTCAACAAGGCACTGTATGGCCTCAAACAAGCCCCTCGGGCTTGGTATGACACACTCAAATACTTCCTGAAGAGCAAAGGCTTCACACCTGGTTCTCTCGACCCCACTCTCTTCACGAAGACATATGATGGTGAACTGTTTGTGTGCCAAATATATGTGGATGACATTATCTTCGGCTGCACCAATCAGAAATACAGTGAAGAGTTTGGATATATGATGCAAGAGCAATACCAGATGTCCATGATGGGAGAGCTGAAGTTCTTCCTTGGTCTTCAAATACGACAGCAACGCAACGGCATCTTTATATCTCAAGAGAAGTATCTCAAAGACTGCCTGAAGAAGTTCGGTATGCAAGACTGCAAAGGCTTCACAACGCCAATGCCAGCCAAACATCATCTGGGTCCCGACGATAATGGTAAAGAGTTTGATCAAAAGGTATACCGCTCCATGATTGGTTCTTTACTTTATCTATGTGCATCTAGGCCAGATATTATGCTTAGTGTTTGCATGTGTGCTCGATTCCAAGCGGCACCAAAGGAATCGCATCACTTAGCTGTGAAGCGAATTCTTCGATATTTGGCTTACACCCCAACTCTAGGATTATGGTATCCGAAGGGCTCAAAGTTTGATCTAGTTGGATTCTCGGATGCTGATTATGTTGGTGACAAGGTTGATCGCAAGTCTACATCAGGCACATGTCATTTTCTGGGATGATCACTTGTATGTTGGTCTTCAAAGAAGCAGAACTGTGTATCTCTCTCCACTGCTGAATCTGAATACATTGCTGCTGGATCTTGCTGCGCTCAGCTTCTGTGGATGAAGAAAACACTCAAAGACTATGGCATTCATCTGAAGCAAGTGCCACTCTACTGCGACAACGAAAGCGCCATCAAGATTGCCAACAACCCAGTTCAGCACTCGAAGACAAAGCACATTGAGATTCGTCATCACTTTCTCAGAGATCATGTTGTGAAGGAAGATATTGATATCATACACGTCAACACTGAAGAGCAATTGGCAGATATCTTCACCAAGCCCTAGGATGAGAAGAGATTTTGCAAGTTACGGTGTGAGCTAAATATCTTGGAATCATCAAATGTCCTGTGATCAGGCACACATCCTAACACTTATGCATATTTATGACTTAGATGTGCAACACACGAAGCAAAGTATATCTTCAATCAATGAAGACATGCATTCTAAGTGTGAATACATTAATGAGGAATTTGACCTCGGAGCGCCACGATAATTGTGCGCCGTGTCTAGGTCTAACACTTCCTATACGGTGGGTAACGCCACCACCAAATGTTCTGTTTGAAGTGTTTCACTCATGGCGTTACATTTGCTATGTCTTCACATTTGGTTTGGCTTCAATCTCAACATGTCTTCATGATTATCTTCACTATGTTGATTATATATATATACTAGTGTTCTGTCCTCTACAACATTCACTTATAGCTATGTCTTCTTGTTGAATCTTTTGAACTAAGTGAATGTGATCGGACCCTAACCTCTCTATGCTTTCTATCTCAAACTCTAACTCTCCAAATCATATGCATTCTCTTGAAACTGTCAAATGTCTTCTCTGCGTCCTTGTCAGCAGAAGATACAGAGACAAACATTAAGTCCGCTTTCAATGCTAATTCCTTCACCTAAAACCCGGAGAAGTGGGAACGACCACCCGACAATCCAGGCGTGCGTGGGACGTGGAACAACCTCCGATATGCTGCATGATGGCCACGTGTTCCTCAGATGTGAATCGCCAGGGGCACCTGTGTAATAACACTGAGCCGCCCCTGTCCCTATAAATACACGCCACACCACAGTCATTATCTCTTCTTCCACTCTCGCACGAACCCTAGCGCCACCGCTAGCCCTCGACGACGCCGGCGACGAAGCGCTTAGCTGCCGCAACCTCTCCGACGCCGTCTTCACGCCGACCGCGAACATCGTCCTCTCCGCCGCTGCTGTAGGTGTCCTCCGTCGCCAAGTTAGGGCACGAACGATCAAACTGCTCGGCCCCCTCTTCCACTCCGTCTAGCAGTTCCTTGTGTGGTAAATAAAAACCTCCTTTTTACGGCCCCTTTGATCCTACAGATTCGTCACTTTCTACCACAAGTAGTTTCTGTTCACACATGTTGGATCCACTTCATATTGCATCTCATATTATGCCTAGTATGTTCACTTATGCTTCACAAAGTAGTTAGATTCCTCACTTGTACTGATCCGTGGATTCGTACAAATCTGGAACCAACTCCTTATCTATGAGTGAATGTCTTCGCATGATGAGGTCAATGTCTTCTAAACTGATTTATCTTCAAAATCTTCTGAGAATGCATATGACCTCTTCCCCTTCCCTCGCACCTTAATGCTGTCACAGGTACATGTCCGTGGGAGAATCCCTTGGTTCTCATAGTCTGCATTCATTTACAGAATTCTTACAGTATCATATAAATTCTCCCGAAGCCAGTTCCTGTTTGTCCAGCAAGCGAAAGCCTTTGAAGCCTTTGAACGTGTTGAAGCCATTCAGTTTGAAGTTCATGGCTGCAGAGAAATCAGCAAGGAAGGGTGGCAAACAGCGTCATGGGGGAACATCAAGAGATTTGCCTGATGACCTCTCAGAGCTTTACAAGACAGATCCTGAAGAGGATTACAATCAGCGCAAGACACGAATCCAATGGATTCGACGATATTGGGCAGAACAGTGGTTCAAGTACAGATTTGTGACAAAGGAATATGCTGAAAAGAATGCCATCAAGTGACCATGGGGAGACATCCTCTATAAAAATCTTCAACCCAGGTCCAGAGATGAAGCCATTGAACAAGGCTTCTATCCCTGCATGGTCCGTGGACCACAGCCTGCGGATGCTGACCCATCGTCACTGCTATGGTGTCGAGACGACAATCTGTTCAAGCGCAACTTCTAGTTTGCCCAGAATTCAGCGAAGCAGAACAAGAAGTCTTTGGGACTAGACTTCAACCCTGGTCCCTCTGCTCCCCGTGCCGATGGCACCCGCGAAGCTGAACCCAATCTTGTTGGGCCCTTCTACAACCTGGAAGGTCTCATCACTCATATCGTGGTTCAAGGGACAGCCATGGATGAGCCTGCAGATGACGCTGAATCAGATGAAGCGCCTGTAGCGCCGAAGCCAAAGAAACTGAAGTAGCCTAAAGCTTCAAAGCCTGCCTCAGCACCAAAAATCTCACGGGCGAAGCCACTGGCTACTGCACCTCCTGAAGACAGTGTGCAGTCTGAAGATCTGTCACGCATCTCCAAGCCCCAGAAAGTCAAGATGCCTCTGCCACACACCAGCCAAGAATTGACTGATGCTGCTATTCTGCGCAATGATGCCATTGATCTGTCCAGTGATGAAGATCTTGCAGATGACGCTCTTGAGCAACTGATCAAGAGCAAAGAAGAAGCAGAAATCTTCAATGATCTGCCTCTCTTTGACGTGGAAATCATCCACAACTTCATTGATGAGTGGTTTGACACGCCCAACCTCAGTTTGGAAGATCTGCAACTTCTAATTGGCCTCAGTGTCGCCTTCCATGGCGCCATTGCTTCAGAGCTAGCTCTAGCTCAGCGCATCGTCGAACTGAAGCAAAAGATTGACTTTGAGAAAGCTCAGTTCAAGAAGCATATGGCCAAGCTCAGCGTGTAAGAGGTGAAAAACTTTAAGATTATGCTGCACGAGCTCAAAGAAGCCTTTCTCAAGAAACGTGCAGAAGCTCAAGGTTCTCGTGAGCGCATGAAGGTCCTGGCTGACAAGAGTGTGCAAGCCTACAATGAGGCTGAGAAGCGCAAGGCCCTTGGTCATCCTGGCATCGACCCCAGGATGGCTGCAAAGCAGAAGAAGAAGAAGAAGAAGAAGAAGAAGAAGAAGAAGCCCGCTATGGCCGAACCCGACGCACCAAGGCAGGAAGCACATCCCATTGTCTTCCCAACCAGCATGACTGGCTCGAAGCCAAAAGCCAGGTCTACCGCTTCAGAACTGAAGAAGATAAGGACTGCTGAGGCTGAAGCCAGAAAGAGGAAACATTCTAAAGCCTCTGATGCTGCTCCCTTCAAGAAGAAGCGGAAGACCAAGAAGGAACGGGCTGCTCCCACAGAGCCCTTACTTGTTGAACCCATCTCCATGGTTCGCCCTGCCGCTGAACATCAAGAGCGCCAACTGACTGTCCATGAGCCTGCTTTCACAGAGGCTCATGAAGCTGAAGACTTTCCAGCAGCTGATCCCACTGCTGCTGAAGACATTGGTCACCATGACCATGTTGAAGATGATGCAGTTCTTCCTCAGATCGAGCACCAACAGGTATCATCGCCTGTGCTTACACACAGCGAACTCATCAGCATTGGTCGTCCTCTGACGCCAATTGCTCAGGATGCATCATGGGCTGATCACCCACAAGAACAAGAAGAAGATGACTTTGAGGCCCAGCCAACTCCTTCTCCAAAAGCGTCGCCAGCGTTACGCAGGCTTCGCAAAGGACCAAGGCCTCTAGTCTCTGAATCTGAAGCTAAAACTGCTGAAGACATTCCGGCTGCATCAGCCGATGACACCCAAGAAGAAGAACGTGTCCCCACTCCCCCAACTACTGACGAAGTTGTTCTCGCGAAGAACGTGTCTGTGCCCGACCCTCCAGCTCATCAAGTGGAGGTAGAAAATCTTGAGGCTGCCACCACCAACACCAATGAAGCCACTGACGCTATCATGGCTGAAGCAAATGTGGAGCCTACACCAACCCAAGAACCAGAAGTCAGCGAAGTCAATGATGCTACTGCTTCTGTTCCTGCACCTGCTGCTGGTCCTTAGTTTGACTATCATGTTGAGCACAGGCCTCAGGTACAGAAGCCAATTCCAAGGTTGCCTAGGTTTCCAGGTCCTGCATCAACACGTGGATCCTTCAATGTCAACGGCTTCAAAGCAGACAACACTTTCTTCAACAGCTCCAAGAACCCCTACTCAAGGGAACGGATATCTTCTGATCGGTTCTGGAGCTATCCACAGCGAAGCTATTACTCCTGCATTCTGTACAATCAAGGTTGCATCTTCCCACATAAGCGTCTTGACACCGAAGCAATAGCTGGTCTGCCCTGTCTGGAAGAATCTCTGGATTGCTTCAAAGAGGTTGGACTATTGCCTTTTGTCACCGACCAAGAGCACTGGAACGAAGAGTTGCTGCTCCAATTTTATGCCACACTTCACATACGTGGCTACAACAGAGATCCGAAGACTTGGGTCCTGGAGTGGATGACAGGAAATGTTCATCACGAAGCCAAAGCCTTTGATATCATTGAGCTCACTGGTCTGCCCACTCCTGGAGATCTCTATGAACCTGGCTGTCAGCTTCACAGTGAAGCTATGGAGAACATCTTTCAGAAGCCTGAACCGAACATGAGTTAGATGCTCAGTATGATGAAGCCCTTGCCACAAGATGCTGCATATCCTAAGGAGTTCTTTGTTGAAGACCTTGAGTATCTGCCAAGGACTATCTATCACATCATAAGGCGAACTCTCTGGCCCATCAAAGGGCATTCTCCACATGCCAAGCTGGAAGGTGCAATGAAGACTTTGGTCTTCTATATTCTTCATGGAAAATGCTTCAATGCACAAGACTTCTTCATCCGCCAACTTGCTGCATCAGGCTCTGATCTTTTTGGCTTGAAGTTCTACGCTCCATGGATAATGCGGCTGATTAAACTCCACTCCGCTATCTCATATCAGCCATCTGCTCGCAATCATCGGACCTTTCTGCCTGATGTGGATATGTCCGTTGAAGCCATTTATCCCGAGCCTGCCAAGGAGCCTCTTAGTCTTCAGAATGCGGAGCATCAAAGTTTCTCTCAGAACATTGAAGGAGTTGAAGCAGTCACTCGTGTTTATCCTCTGGCTGGAACTACACGTGCACCTCATCGTGCCCTTACTGTAGCCACCGAAAGCACTACTGCCCAACGACCCAAGAAGCGATCTCGTGTTCTCAATGACCGAGAGCTTCTGGTGGCTCTTCATCAGAAACAGGATAGGCATCATGACTAGCTGAAGCGCCAAATGCAAAGCCTCTTGGTGGATGTTAACCGCATTTGCAATCTTGCCACCAAGAATGCCTTTGTTGCCCATGAAACCTCTCGACGCACATGGAAAGGGCTGACGCTTATGTGCTCTGAAGATGATCTTCGAGAGGATGGCTTCTCTGAACGCTTCAAATTTGACTCCACACCTCCCCGAAGGGCAGTGCTGCGATGAACTCCATCTCTTGAAGACTCTGAGTTCTCTTCCTCTGCGGCAACTGTGAATGCCCGAGTGATCGAGGATGAAGACGATGCTACTTCACCGCCCCCTCCTTCAGCACGCTTCGACACTGCTCCAAGTTCTTCTGCACCGCCGATCACCACCGACGACCCTGCTGCTTCACCTACTCTTCATGGGAACGAGTAGATGCTCTATGTCTTCAAACCTTTTTGGTCCTTACTGACAAAAGGGGGAGAAGCATATGAGTTCGATAGTCTTCAAGCGGGTCCATATGGGCGGTTGCTTTATATTTTGCCTAGTGTTTACAACTCTCGTTTTGATACATTTGGTTCTTTGAGTTGTAACACTTAAACTCGATGGTCGTCTGCTACTTATTTGCTACTTCATGTGCGATGATAAATTCTGCAATTAGATCATTTTGCAGACGTCCATTTTCCATTATGCATGTCATTATCTTCACATACCTTCACATGCATAATGAATTGTCATCATAAGTTGAAGAGGATCTCCACAAGTACAACCTGCCATGTGCATTTGCATTCCAAAAGCAAACTACTCATATGCACATCTTCAGGGGGAGCCCTTGCAACTTATGAAGACAATTCCTTATCCTTTACAATTTCACATTATATTCCCCGTTGAAAACTTCAACTAGTTTGTCATCAATCACCAAAAAGGGGGAGATTGTAAGTGCATCTAGTCCCACCCCTAGTTGGTTTTGGAGTATTGATGACAAACCTAGTTGAGGGACTAATGTGTTTGTGAGAATTGTAGGATAACACAGGTAGAAGTCCCTCATTGATTCGGTTTTCCTACCAGAGATGACCCCTAAAAATGTATGAAGACATTGATGTCAAAGGTGGTATGTGAAGATATTCACATTGAAGACTATGACAAGAGAAGACATCGCATGAAGCCTATGGAGCTCGAAGACTTCGATCTTTCGTAGTTCTTTTTCTTCTTTGTTGAGTCATAGGAAGCACCGTACTGTTAAGTGGGGTCCAAGAGAACCAGTCAGAATGACTGAAGTGATGCTTAACCAAAACCTATGTCTTCGAGTGAAGACTATGAGAGCGAATCTTGTCCAGAGTCGGACAAGTCAGCTTTGCTTGTAGCCCAAGTAAAGTTGCCGTGTGTGTTTGAAATCTGACCGTTGGAACACGTGTCAGTTCCTTAGTGACCTAGGGTCATTTCGGACAAATCAGGTCGGGTTGCCTGATAGAGGCTAAGGTGTCCCGATGTTTCGATGAGATGGTGGCTATCATTTTCTGTGGGAGTTGACCTTGACGATCCGACTACGAACGTGCGAGACGTCGCGCCTTAGCAATCGCTAAACCAACTTCCGAGGGTTATTGACCACGCCGGAGCACGATCAACCTGACCACGAGGGTCTGTTTCCTGCGAGCAAACGAAGAACAAGCAAGAAACTGAGATTGCAATCTGGATATTGCGATTATAAGATGAAAGCTTTATTGATCAAGGTGGGGTTCTGTGACGTCTTGGTCTGGTCGTTGGACACAAACGAAGTACGCGAAGTTGCAGCTATGGCGAACTTTTAATCTAAACAAAACCCAAAGTCTAAACGACGCCCTAAGGGCTGTATATATGGAGGAAGAGGGGGGAATTTCGTGGCCCTTGAGGGTGGGGTCCGAAACCAACCCTAACTCTTGTTTCCCCACACATACGGACTCTAAAAATAGCCTATACTTAAGTATTTCGAAATTACATGGGCCTGGCCCATTAATAAGGTGATGCAACACCTAGAATAGCCTATGGACGAATATTATGAAGTGGCATCTTGTATATTTCGTCCAAGGCTTCATGCACTCCTTATCGCAGCTTCAAAGTCCTGAAATCATCACTTGTAACTCCGTTCTTGATCCCCTTGCGCATGCCATCAACTCCATGCGTGTTCTTGCTCCAATGTTCATCCTTCTCCAAGCTAGGCCCTTCATTTGTAAGAAAAACAAATGCATCCAATTTAGGCAGCATCATAATCTCATGAACATTAGAATCATTACCAAGAAACGAAAGTACCTGGTAATTTAATTGGCGTGCGCGAGCTCTAGTAATTGGTCCAGTATATGTAACAGTAGGGGCTGTGGGTGTAACAATGGTATTGATGTCCTCATCATCCTCCCCTTCTTGAAATGAAGTCGTCCTCGACGGAAGCGCATCTTCCTCACCCAAATAAGGCTTCAAATCTGCAATGTTAAAAGTGGGACTAACCCCAAAATCTACAGGTAGCTCAAGTTTATATGCATTATCATTTATTTTCTCTAACACCTTAAAAGGACCATCAGCACGTGGCATTAGCTTTGATTTGCACAGATTAGGAAATCTATCTTTACGCAAATGTAACCAAACAAGATCTCCAGGCGCAAACACAACATGTTTTCTACCCTTATCTCCAGCAAGTTTATATTTAGCATTCATACGCTCAATGTTTTCCTTAGTTAACTCATGCATTTTTAAAATCAATTCAGAACGTTATTTAGCATCAAAATTAACCTTCTCTGAAGATGGAAGAGGCAACAAATCAATAGGTGCACGAGGTAGGAAACCATACACAATTTCAAAAGGGCACATCTTAGTAGTAGAATGCAATGAGCGATTATAAGCAAATTCAATATGAGGCAAGCATTCTTCCCACATTTTCTTGTTATTCTTCAAAACAGCCCAAACATAGTAGACAATGTTCTATTGACTACTTCAGTTTGTCCATCGGTTTGGGGGTGACAAGTAGTACTAAAAAGCAGCTTAGTCCCCAACTTAGCCCATAAACATCTCCAAAAGTGGCTAAGAAATTTAGTATCACGATCTGAAACAGTAGTATTTGGCACACCATGTAAGCGAATAATTTCACGAAAGAACAAATCAGCAACATTAACAGCATCATCGCTTTTATGACATGGTATAAAGTGTGCCATTTTCGAGAACCTATCCACGACAACAAATATGCTATCCCTCCCCTTCTTTGTTCGAGGTAAACCTAAAACAAAGTCCATAGATATATCCTCCCAAGGAACACTAGGTACAGGCAAAGGCATATATAAACCATGAGGATTGAGTCGTGACTTAGCTCTTTGACATGTAGTGCAGCGAGCAACAAAACGTTCAACATCCCGTCTCATCTTTGGCCAAAAGAAATGTGTAGCAAGTATATCCTCCGTCTTCTTGATGCCAAAGTGTCCCATTAATCCTCCTCCATGCGCCTCCTGCAACAACAAAAGACGAACGGAGCTAGCTGGAATGCATAGCTTGTTAGCACGAAACACAAATCCATCGTTAAGAACGAACTTGTTCCAAGTTCTCCCTTCCTTACAATTCTGCAATACATCTTTAAATTCAGCATCATGAACATATTGATCTTTGATGGTCTCCAAACCAAATATTTTAAAGTCAAGTTGTGAAAGCATAGTATAACGACGAGACAAGGCATCAGCAATAACATTTTCTTTACCCTTCTTGTGTTTAATGACATAAGGGAAAGTCTCAATGAATTCAACCCATTTAGCATGTCTACGGTTCAGTTTTGCTTGACTTTTAATGTGTTTCAAAGATTCATGATCAGAATGTATAACGAATTCCTTGGGCCATAAATAATGTTGCCATGTTTCTAAGGTCCGAACAAGAGCATATAATTCTTTATCATAAGTAGAATAGTTCAGACTAGGCCCACTCAATTTTTCAGAAAAGTATGCAACAGGTTTCCCATCTTGTAATAAAACACCTCCTAATCCAATTCCACTAGCATCACATTCAAGCTCAAAAGTCTTATTGAAATTAGGAAGTTGGAGTAAAGGAGCATGTGTCAACTTATCTTTCAATACCGTGAAGGCTTCTTCCTGTGCGGTACCCCAAACAAAAGGCACATCCTTCTTTGTAAGCTCGTTGAGAGGTGCAGCAATGGTGCTGAAATCTCTCACAAAACGCCTATAGAAACCAGCGAGGCCAAGGAAACTCCTCACTTGTGTGACCGTTTTGGGCTGCGGCCAGCTCTCAATAGCTTCAATCTTGGCTTTATCAACTTCAATTCCCTGTGGAGTAACAACATAGCCAAGAAAAGATACTCGGTCGGTGGAAAAGGTGCACTTTCCAAGGTTTCCAAACAAACGTGCATCACGTAGAGCAATAAAAACAGCACGTAAATGTTCCAAATGTTCCTCCAAAGATTTGCTATAAATCAATATGTCATCAAAGTAAACTACCACAAATCGTCCAATGAAAGCACGTAAAACTTCGTTCATTAACCTCATGAAAGTACTAGGTGCATTAGTTAACCCAAAAGGCATGACTAACCACTCATATAATCCAAACTTAGTTTTAAATGCTGTTTTCCATTCATCTCCCAATTTCATACGAATTTGATGGTATCCACTACGCAAATCAACTTTGGAGAATATTGTAGAGCCACTCAATTCATCAAGCATATCATCTAACCTAGGAATAGGATGACGATAACGAATAGTAATATTATTAATGCCTCTACAATCAATGCACATACGCGACGTACCATCCTTTTTCGGCACTAAAATGATAGGAACAGCACAAGGACTAAGGGATTCGCGTATATAACCTTTGTCGAGCAGTTCTTGTACTTGACGCATAATCTCCTTCGTCTCCTCTGGATTGGTACGGTATGGTGCACGGTTGGGTAGCGAAGCACCGGGAATTAAGTCAATTTGATGCTCAATCCCTCGAATAGGTGGTAATCCCGGTGGCACGTCTTGTGGAAAGACGTCAGCGAACTCCTGCAAAATGTTAGTGACAGCAGGGGGCAAAGAGGAAGGCACGTCCTCGAATGAAAATAGTGCCTCTTTGCACACAAAAGCATAGCAAACAGATTTGCTAAAATCTAGCTCATCAATATCAGATTTGGTGGCAAGTAAACATGCACTTTTCAATTTAATTTCAGAAACAATAGTAGATGGTTTATTATTAGGCTTCATTTGGTGCTCAAATTCTTTTGCCACAATCTGATTTTCACTCTTATTTGTCTCCTGTTTTGCTTTATTAGCTCTATTAATATCATCCTTCAAAATGGAATCAGGAGTCATAGGAAGCAAAGTAATATTTTTATCGTTATGAACAAGAGTATACTGATTGTTTCTACCATGGTGTACAGAATTTTTATCAAATTGCCATGGTCTACCAAGTAATAAGGAACATGCTTGCATAGGTACCACATCACAATCAACATAATCAGCATATGTAGAGATACTAAAATGCACACGAACAGTACGTGTTACCTTAATCTTGCCGCTGTTGTTGAACCATTGGATGTAGTAAGGATGTGGATGTGGTTTTGTGGTGAGAGATAGTTTCTCCACCATCTCCATGCTAGCCAAGTTATTGCAGCTCCCTCCATCTATGATCACGCGGACAGAACGTTCCTTCACAACTCCCTTTGTATGGAACAAATTATGCCTCTGATTTTGCTCAGCTTGTGTAACTTGCACACTCAAAACACGTTGAGCAACTAAACATTCATACCTGTCAGCATCTTCAGGAGCCATGTATTGCGTCTCATGATCAGAATCGTCTCCACCGTGTTCGTCACGTGTAATAAGAGCCAAAGTCTCCTCATCATAGTCACTAGCGGACTCATACCCACCATCCTCAGTAACAATCATCACACGCTTAGATGGGCATTCTCTCGCATAATGACCTCCACCCTTGCAACGTCGACAAATAATATCATGTGTTTGCCCTGTTGATGCCATGGATGAAGAAGAGCTCTTTGCAGGCCCAGAAGGTGTGCTCTTGGCAGATAGTGGTGATTGTGCCTGCTTTATTGTATCACGGTTGGAGGTGGCAGCCGACGGAGGCGCCGGTGTAGCAGAACGTGTGGAAGTAGATGATGCACGTGGTGTCCATGATGAAGGTCGACCTGCAGAAAAGTTAGTCCGCGCCAATGCCTGTCGATCCTGCACTTCACGTTCAGCTTTACAAGCAAGATGGAATAAACGAGTGATATTAGTATACTCCTTATACTCTAGAATCGTTTGAATCTCTCTATTTAATCCACCCATGAAACGTGCAAGCATAGCTTCATTCTCCTCAACAATACCACATCTAATCATGCCAGTTTGTAATTCCTGATAATATTCTTCTATAGAATTTTTTCCCTGTCTTAAGCGCTGCAATTTTTGAAGTAATTCACGTTGATAATATGGTGGAACCCAACGAGTACGCATAGCAGTTTTCAAAGCAGCCCAAGTAGCCGGAATAGGATATAATCTACAATGCTCAGACCACCAAACACATGCAAAACTAGTGAAAGCACAAACAGCAGCAGGAACACGTCTCTCCTCGGGATATTGTAAACATGTAAATCGTTGTTCAGTTTCTAACTCCCAAGTAAGATATATATCAGGAACATATCTACCCTCAAATGGTGGAATATTCAATTTTAGTTTAGGGAGATGGTCATGATCTCGTACCTGAGGGTGAGCCCTACCATTGCCATTATTTGCATGTGGACGACCTGGTGGTTGCTGTGCTGTTTGTGGCACGTAGTTCTGATTTTGATCAACCTCATCCTCATAATCTCCCACATAAGCATCCTCCTCCACATCAGCAGTAGGAGCCACAGAAGTATCAACAGCAGCACCAGCAGTTTGGCCCGACTGAAGAGGGACACGGCTCGCTCGGCGGAGGGCTGTTTCCCGACGTGGAGGTAGTCGGTGTTGTTGCTGTTGTTGCAGAGGTGCGGCAGGAGCAGCCGGTGGTGGTGGTGGAAAATGCGACAGCAATTCAGCAAACTTGTTATCGAGCTTTGTTTCAAACGTCTTCTCCATGCCATCTATCTTCTCCATGGCCTCTTCAAATCTGTTTATCACATCTTGCACCTGTCCATTCATCATTTGCTGAAACGTATCATGAAGCTCCTTGTTCGTCAAGTTCTCCCAGTCAGTCTCGTCGGCTTGTGATCCTGGCATGGTTAGCAGCAATAGAAACACACAAGAATATGATCCTACAGACTACTAACAAGTGGTGGTGGTGGCGGGTGTCACAAATCCGTCAAGCAAATCTCAAATTCTTACCAGTTCTTACCCAGCAGCAGGCGGTGATCGGCAACCGTTGTAGTCAAAAACTCACAAAAGCTTGGATAGAGCGATGGCCATGGAGAGTCAAACGCACGACGTAGATGTATGTGGAGCTGGGAAGGCTTATAGTATGGTAGCAAAAAGGGTCAGCAATAATCAATTCAGAGATGCAAAGTTGAATAAACGCTCAACGACGGTACTGTGCTGGTCCTAGGCTAGACCGTGCTAGAGACGCGAGCCTAGAACACTAACAAAATCACGGCGCTGCACGTAAATAAGGGAAAAGCACACTCTGGAACTCTCTCTTTTTTTTCGCTCTCTTTTTTTTGCGCTCCTCTTTTTTTTGCGCTCTTTTTTTTTGCGAAAAATCACTATAATGGCGAGTGTCTCAAAACTCTTCCCTCGTCAAACTGATAGGATGGGCACGAAAAAAAAAATTTCACTTTTTTTTCGGAAATCAGGGGAGCGACGACGAAAAAGTGCGACAAAAAATCACTATGATGGCACGTGGCTCAAAAGACTCAGAAAAGTCTAAAAATAGGATAGGGAAAAAAAATTTTGCCCGTGAAAATTTTGGCCTAAAAACTGCCCGGGGGTCTCCAGACTCTTTTTTTTTTCGAGACCTACGCAGGCAAGGAAACACGAATCGGAATTTAGATTGATCTCAAGAACAAACCTAATATGAGAAGAACTCGGATTGGTGGTGGATATATGGTTGTGGTATATGGCAGCGGTGGTGGTATATGGTAGCGGTGGTGGTATATGGATAGAGATTGATGGTGGTATATGGATACGGATTGGTGGTGGTATATGGATGTGGATTCAGAGCGGTGGCGGATAAGCAAAAGTGGTAGATGGGCGATGATGATGGTGCGGCGGCGGCGTGACAACTTGTGACCAGAACTCGAAACTCTAAAAGACTAGACTCTAAGACCAGCAACTTGACACGACGATGCAACCGCAAATTCAACAAAGCAAAAACCCTAAAAAGATTATGCAAAGGCTCAGATTGGTTCGGATATGATGAACTAACCCTAATTTTTTTTCTGGCTTTTTCGTGGACTGTAGGTATGAAGAACAGACTCGATCTAATCTACGAAAAACTGTAAAATCTCACCGAGCAACCTGGAAATCTGATACCACTTGATAGAGGCTAAGGTGTCCCGATGTTTCGATGAGATGGTGGCTATCGTTTTCTGTGGGAGTTGACCTTGACGATCCGACTACGAACGTGCGAGACGTCGCGCCTTAGCAATCGCTAAACCAACTTCCGAGGGTTATTGACCACGCCGGAGCACGATCAACCTGACCACGAGGGTCTGTTTCCTGCGAGCAAACGAAGAACAAGCAAGAAACTGAGATTGCAATCTGGATATTGCGAATATAAGATGAAAGCTTTATTGATCAAGGTGGGGTTCTGTGACGTCTTGGTCTGGTCGTTGGACACAAACGAAGTACGCGAAGTTGCAGCTATGGCGAACTTTTAATCTAAACAAAACCCAAAGTCTAAACGATGCCCTAAGGGCTGTATATATGGAGGAAGAGGGGGGAATTTCGTGGCCTTTGAGGGTGGGGTCCGAAACCAACCCTAACTCTTGTTTCCCCACACATACGGACTCTAAAAATAGCCTATACTTAAGTATTTTGAAATTACATGGGCCTGGCCCATTAATAAGGTGACGCAGCACCTAGAATAGCCTATGGACGAATATTATGAAGTGGCATCTTGTATATTTCGTCCAAGGCTTCATGCACTCCTTATGGCGGCTTCAAAGTCCTGAAATCATCACTTGTAACTCCGTTCTTGATCCCCTTGCGCATGCCATCAACTCCATGCGTGTTCTTGCTCCAATGTTCATCCTTCTCCAAGCTAGGCCCTTCATTTGTAAGCAAAACAAATGTATCCAATTTAGGCAGCATCATAATCTCATGAACATTAGAATCATTACCAAGAAATGAAAGTACCTGGTAATTTAATTGGCGTGCGCGAGCTCTAGTAATTGGTCCAGTATATGTAACAGTATGGGCTGTGGGTGTAACAATGGTATTGATGTCCTCATCAGAAAACCGTAAGGCAGGAGATATCAACTATGGAATGATAGCTCATGGAAATGACAAGAGCAGAAACACGGTTATCCGTGATATCATCGCCCGCTGATGCTATTGTCACCGTGCTGAGTTAAGGATGCATTTCTTCAGAATGGATTTGATGGAAGTAGGCTGATGGAGTATCTATCAGCAAGAGGTGAAGTTTTAACCTTAGTTAGTGTATCACCGGGATCTGGAGTGTTACATCAAGAAGTTAAGATGGACCTACAAGAAGCAGTATTTTGACAAGGAAGTATTTCATGAGGAACTCAGGACCCAGAAGTTGAAGTAGCCAAGCTGGAGGAGCAAAACCTCGAGATACAGGAGATTAGTCAGGAACGGAAGGACCGTAGTGCCAATGGTCCATGTCAAGGATGTTGAAACCCAGAAGTTTGGAACGCAACTCCAGAATATTAAAGGACGTCACGAGAGACTTCGCGTCAACAGAGTTGATCTGGCAAAAGAACTTGAGAAAGACAAGCATGATCGGAAGAAGCCATTGGAGGCATGAACAAGGCTTGAAGAGTTTGGAGACGTTGAAGATTTATTGATCTTTAGAAGACCAAACCCCTGTTATATACCTACGTTAGATGCGACGATTGTGAGCTGTCATTTGTTTGATGTTTTTCCCGACAGCCACAAATAAAATCTGTCTTTTCAAAACTTTTGTTTGTATTGTGTGTATACCTCTCTATCTCTCTTCTCACCCCAAAACCCTTGGACCCAATAGAGGATGAATGGAGATGAGTTTGTATTTTCTAGACTAATGAGTCAATTGGAGACAGACCAATGGATTCAGAACATGGAGGATCACATGGAGAATAACCCTATAGTTGGAAATGATATGACCCAGCATGCTCTTTAGTGCTTTGAAAGAGGTGCTGCTACTTGGTGGAGGATGTACCAAACCATGAATGGATGGCAAGGAGTAACCACTTGGAGAGAATTAAAGTTGACTCTGCAAAGATCTCACCTTGTGTCCCAGAAGTTGAAGCCTTATGGAAAGGATATAAGGAAACCTTGTGCATGCAAGATTTGTGGAGAAATAGGACACACCCATAAAGAACAGAAGGATGAATGCCCTAACTGTGAAGGAAGTCACCCAGCCGAAGAATGCCCAACTAGGCAGATTACTTGTTTCTTGTGTGAAGGGACTACCACTATCCTGCTCAGTGTCACATTTACCCCATGGTACAACGAACCATCCAGCAGAAGGAAGAAGTAATGAAAGGAGCCCTCATGGAAATTTTAGAAGAAGCTGTGATGGAGGACACGCCTAAAGAAGACCCAAGTAAACCCTGCACTAAGTCTTGCTATTCATGTGGAGAAGGACACATCTCCCAAAATTGTTTGAATGGGGATCTAGTAGAATTCCCGACAGAGGAAGTAGAATATGACCCACAAGAAATAGAAGCCATGATTGGCATGGAAAGGTCCAGGAAGAAGCAGATTGGATTCCTGGAAGGACCTGAGTCATATCACCTGTTATAGGTACAAGGAGTCAGGGCACTACCTCAACAATTGCCCAAAAAGAAAACCTCGATACTTGTCAGAAGTAATATGTTTTAGTTGTAATGGAGCAGGGCACTTTTCCAGAGAATGCCCCAAGGAGAAGGAAACTTTTTCTAGATAGTTGAGTTTGCAACAAAAGAAATGGAGTAGTAGAAGTCAGAACATTTTCTTTTATATTGAGGTGTTGAGTTGAGACATGTAATGGAAAAGCGAGAGATTGTAATCAATTGAGAGTGAATAAAGTTAGCATCGTTGGTACTGATATGGATTTTATGAGTTGTTACTCTATGAAGAAGGATTTTGACCATTCCTGAGGATATGAGAAATATGGTCTATGGGAGATTTGTGCATTTTAAGGGTGGTAGTACCCTGTAAGAACCCTTGACCCCTGGAAAAGATAAGGATACTTCACTGAGTGGATTTCGGACAAAATGAATACGAGTTTTGTCTCGATACCCAAGAGTATGTGGGATGAAGTGGAGACCGTCAGTTGTTTGGACCAAATATGATCAAGGAGTCAGAAGAGAATGTTAAGTTTATTCGAGATAGACTGAAGGTAGCTCAGTCCAGGCAGAAGAGTTATGCAGACTAAAAAAACACAAGGAGGTGGTCTATGAAATTGGAGACAGAGCATGTCTTCATGTGTTCCCTCTGCGAGGAATTAAACGATTTGGAGTTAAGGGAAAAATTAGCCCCGAGATTTGTAGGACATACCGAGTTTTGGAGCATATGGGAGAAGTGGCGAACAAGTTGGAGTCACCCGAAGGACTGTCAGGAGTTCAAGATGTGTTTCACGTTTCCCAGTTGAAGAAGTGCCATGCAGAGATGGCTAATATTCCCTATAAGGACGCTTGACCCCGAAAAGGATAATGATGTTCCACGAAGTGGAATATGGACTCCATAAGTATAAGTTTTTACCTCGGTATGTGGGATATCCCACGAGGATGAAGAGATAAATTACTATTGGATATAAAGGAGGTATGATGTTGGAGATATGGATCAAGGGAAATTCCATGATGAGTCTGAGTAAGCATGTCCTAGTTTGGTGCCAATAGAAGGAAGAAAGACAGTACAATTGGATGGATTTAAGAAAACTAGGAAGTTGGAAGTTGGAATAATGATAAGTTGCCCGATGACAAGTTCAAGGACTACAAGTGATGAGATGGGCCATAACCCACAGGCCCCAGGACCTGCCAAGAAGCAAGCACATTCTTGCTGAAGGAAGAACCTTGGAAGAGGATATACCTTTGTCGATAGATGATCTTATAGGAGTAACGCAAAACCTGACAGTTGTGAAGGAACGATAGATGTTGTTTGGCTTGCAGAATAAATGGATATATCCGAACTTGGTACATGGAGAAGAGAAATTCTGCAATGTTTGTGAGGATGACCGAGTGTTAGAATGCGAGATTCGCTAAACCGTATACACGGTAATGATTTGGGTGCAGGATGGATTGATCACCATACCGACTTACTCTTATTGTTTGCCTTGATATATGGGATGGTAAATCTGAGTGACTTACCTATAGTAGAGAGACGACGATCAAAACCTTGTTTAAACCTTAGAATGGTATAAGTATTTTTCCCTTGTACACGGCAGCTGTTGCCAATCGTAGGACATACGGTGAGAAAGAAGCCTAGACCCATTTCCTGCAGGAGAAACCATAAATGGTTGACCACCATGAGATATCGATAGTTGTTTAGTATTGGCGCCAGACCCGACAGCTAAGAAGACCCAATCTCGGAATAACCTTACCAAGAGAAAAGGACAGAAGAATTGAGGAAAAGGTTATGTCACTACCGGAAGAGCCCAGACAAGGAATTATCCTTATGATCTGAGAAGACCGACACTGTCAAGAATAAGGATGGAGTATATGGGTTTTGATGGAATAGTAACCATGCTTCTAAGGGTGGTAGCACCCCAGACCCCTATGATGATCGATGGATTTTGAGGAGACACCCAAACCCTAACTAGCCTCTCCGAATCTCGAGGACGAGATTCATTTTAAGGGTGGTAGGTTTGTAACATCCCAAAATTCTAAATTTTGGAATGTTATAATAAATAGATAGATTTGATTAACTGTTTGATTGATTGACTGAAAGTGAGTGAAATTCGAAACTTTTGAAAGTTAAATGAGAGGGAATAAAAGGACTTTCCCAAACTTTCATTTTTGCCTTTATGCTCTATGTGAATTCAAATACTTTTTCATCATGAAACCCTGGAGAGAAGATGACATGACTTCTTCCATTTAATTAAATGACAAGGGGTGTTGAAAATATTTGAATTTCATTTGAGAAATTTCCAATTCAGAAACTTTATGCAACTCAATGATTTTCACGAGAGAAGATAAAATGACTTCTTCAAATTATATGAAATATGAGTTGGGAGTTTCAAAGAATTAAATTCAAAAGTTCTTTTGAATTTATTTTCAATTTGGAGTTATTTGAGTTTTATTCATATTATTTTTCTCCAAAAATAAAATATATGGAAAATAGGGTAACATGATTCCCTACATCAGAAAATTGGAGATAAATAAATTTGAATTCATTCTGGTATTTCTAAAATGATTTTTATTGGATTTTAATAGACCAGTAGCACTCTTTGATTTATCTGATTTTGTGTGGATTTTATTTGGCATTATAAAAATGTCCATGTTGTAGAAAAAAAATTCTGCAAATTTTGGTATATTATATGCCTATATAAAAATTTTATTTATTTTTATGTTGTTTGGAAAATCTAAAAAAAAATTGTCCTCCTCCGACTAGGCCGGCCTAGCGCGCCATCGCCCCGTCCCCGAGCGGGACTCCGCTCGAGAGTCCGCCGCTGCGCCGCCACCTCGACGTCCGGGCCGCCCCGGACTCTGCGCCGCCCCTTGCCCCCTTCTGCACGCCAGCTCGCCCCCTCCCTCCATAAAAAGCGCGCCCCCCTCTCCCCGTGCGCCGCGCCGTCATCCCCGACGGCCGAAGCCTCCACTCCTCACCCCGCGTTGCGCCGTCGCCGCTGCTAAGGCCGCGCCGCCTCCGCCGGTCCTCTACCGCGCCGCCACTGCCGCCTCTCGCCTTGCGCCGCCGCCGCCGCTAGCTCCGTTGCCCCATGCCGCGCAGCCACCGCCCTACCCCGTCGTCGCCGCGATCTCGCCGGAGATCGCTGGGAACTACCGTCACCGGTTTTCGCCGTAAACCGTCGTCGGTTTATCTAGATCGAACCGGTAAGAACCGCCCGGTCCGGTTTTTTTAGGTTTTCGTTTTAGTAGTCGGTTTTTCTTTTAAAACCCCATTTAGTATATTTAGAGAATGCTCGCTGGTTTAGCCTCTGGAGCGATCGAGTTCATAGTTTAGGGTTCAGGAGTGAACGTTCGTTGTTTAGATTTTTTTCTTTTTAGATTTTCGGCCAGGGACCTAAATGTGAATACTTTATTTATAGAATAGTCCCTGTTCTTCAAACAAGCACAACTATTTACTCGTTTGTCCAAATCCAACGAAACCAACGCCCACCTCTTCGTTACGATCTCCTCTATCCAGTAATCCAACTCAAACATGTTTTTGAAAAGTTTAAAATTTAAATTAGATCAGATTTGAATTCAAACTTTGTGTGATCATAACTTGAGTTTCGTAGCTCCGTTTGAGTTGATTCTTTTTGCAAATCGAAGCTCTTGACCTAAACTTTCTGATAAGGCCAAATTCATATAATTTTGGTACTGTTAGAAATTGTTTTATGTTGCAAGAGCTATTTTCTTGGTTTTGATGTTTTCCGAATCGACTTCTTCGATCTTTCTGATCTTTTGAGTGATTGCTTATGTATGGTTACTATTGCTTGCTTACGATAGATTGACCGGAGTGTGACGAGTAGATCTATCAAGATTTTTGAGTGCGAATCATCTTCATCAACATTGCAGGCAAGTTCACACTTTGATCATACCTTTTTCATACCCAGTTTTATGCATTAGTTTCACCCTCAAACATTGCATGAGTAGGATTGATAACATGTGGGAATTGGGAAGTAGTTGATGAGGTAGGAACCTATTGCCCTGCATTCAAACCTTGGGAGTTACTTTTACGTTATGCTTACATTGGCATGCTATGCTCGTAAACGTGGATTGGGTTTTGAGAGTATTCATGACAGATGTGAGATTTCTAATTAATGGTTTACTTAAGGTGGCAACTTAAACACACATCTGGGTGGATTGAGGCACCTGGTTATTCTAGGATTGCCTGTCTAGGCACCTGGGTAGACCAGGATTGCCTGTTTTTTATGGACCGCCACCCAGGCTCAAAGGGATCATGAGATTATTCATACTAGAAACTTCCGTGTGCAGCCACAAGCTATTATGGGCTCTAGCATAGTTGACTAAGTCATGCGAACTCTTACAGTAGTAGACTAGCAAATGTAGGGGATGTAGGTGGTACGGTCTACCCGATCGTAAGGTGCTAGCACTTCTGAAAGACTATTACTCGGTCATCCGTCTTCTCAAACACCATGTAGTGTGAGAAACCAAACGGAGGCGATTGAGTCTTGTGGGGAAAAGTGCGCAAACCTCTGCAGAGTGTATAAACTAATCATGATTAGCCGTGTCCCCGGTTATGGACATCTTGAGTATCTAGTACTTGGATTATCATGTGAATCTCATCATGTTACTTTAAATTAAGTTTGTTGGGTTTAATGATGTTACTTAATTGGGATTGAGAATGATGTCAACCATTCTCAATGTTCAACAACCACCATGATAGTTAAATAAAATTTATTCCTTTGTAGTAGGGAAAAATTGGCTTTTTGCAAAAACCTTATAACCGTAGAGCTTTTCCACCAGCCAAATATGCATGTAATGATAGCCATTGTTCATCATACTCTATGGTGTGAATTTGCCCGTACATTCAATGTACTGACCTTTTGTGGCTGCAACGTCTCATGTTGCAGGATTTCTTACGACGAGTAAGAGATACGTTTGGGTTACGATTTCTACACTCAACTTTGCCATTGGTGTTGATGGGAATCCACAACCTTGTTACTTCCGCTATTTGGATTGAGGTAATAGTATTTTACATTACTTATACATGTGATTTACCTCTGTTATAAATCCTCGAGTACTGTGTGTGTCAGCATACCGATCCAGGGATGACAATTAAGCACAGAGACTTGATCCATTCGGGTCGGGTCGCCACAACATACAACCAAGGTCTTGCAAGTCACTCGAACGATGATGTAAATAGAATCTAACAACCACATGAGTATTGTTAAAAGAAGGAAGGCAGTTATACACCTTAATGTGACAAAGGACTATAAAGATTGATGACAGTAGTGAGCTCCGTAAAATTGCATGTCAACCTGGTATATGATCCTGATGAGCCCTTGCCTACTTTTCTCTAGTGACGGCACCACTCCTGTGTTCTGAGCTATTTTTGGCCGCCTGGGGTGCATGCTGACTTTATTTCTCTATATTCAATAACTGTCACGAGTTCTGAGCTGCTTTCCGTCCATCTCGTACAACTATTGAGTTTATTTTTGTGATAGTGGCCCTATGTTCTGAGCTGCTTTTCGGCCGTCTTAGGGAACTTCCACTTTATTATTATCAACACGCTCTCATGCTCTAAGCTGCTTTTCGGCCGTCTTGATCTATGGTTGAGTTATTTCAGTAATGTCCCAGATCTAAGTTGTAAAGACCATTCTGGTGGCTATTAATTTATTTGCCAATTTCTTGCAAGGGTTCGGATGATCATTTCCCTAGGGTTAAAACTTGAGATACAACAAACCTGCCATTTAAACGATGTTACCATGTCAGAGGATGAGGATAAAAGTACGCCTGTCGGAATATTGCACCTGACAGAACCTATGGTCACACGAAGAATTAAGAGTATATATATGGCCAAGCCCTCCATCATCAGTCAAGTCTGTGGATACTATTGTTATAAGGTCATACCCCTTTATGTTGGTCCCGACAAAAGACTGTCAAATCTTTGGCATGGATTGGATACTCACAAAAGTGGAGCTAGCCAAGGTGATTCAGAAATCCCCGCAAGAAGTTAGATTCCGTCAGGAAAACAGTATGATTCACAACATTGTGTTGAATCCGGAGGGACATGTAGCTATTTGAGCAATCCAATGCAAGGACTATGATATTTGGTGTCCACCAAGAAAGTTGTTCACAACTCCATGGAATGTGGTCAGCGTGACACATCCATCAGAAACAACTCTCAAACTTGTGAGACGAGCATATATTGTAGTCATGATAATCTACCACACCCCGTTAAGCCGGCAGCTATAAAAGAAATGGGAGTCAAAGTAACATATGAGGTAAAGCCTGTCAGCATATGGATACAGTGAAGCAAACCACCCCAGAGTCAGGCAGTCACTCATATGAAATTTCATGGGAACATAATATAAAGGAAAAAGGATACCTGAGTTGGAAACGGTTTTCTTAAGTCAGAATATTCCTACTTGTTTCCTAAGCAACCAAATCTCGAGGAAGCGATTTCTTTAAGGGGGGGGGGAAGGTTTTTCACAAGCTGATTTTTGGCCCTTTCTGTTTCTTTTGGATTTATTTAGAAAAATTGAATTGCTCTTATGTGGCTCTATGGTCCTAAAAACTGGGAAGAGCATATGTTCTCAAGCTCCCAAGTGGCTTGTCATCCTCAAAACCATCTCTAGACCTTGTCATTTTCATCTTAGCCCAATCCCAATATTTTTTATTGGGAATATTCCTTTTTCTATTAAAGGAATAATCCTTTTTGCCCTAGGTTGTGAAGCAACCTACCTTCCTGTCATCCAAAAAATTCCCAAATAATTCTCATAAATTGTTTAGGTCATATCTTCCACATATATGACAAAATCCTTCCTTGGCATCATCAAAGATAATTCACAAATATTCCTTTTCTCATTCTGCCCTAAGTGACTTTTTCAGAAGGAAGTGTCATTTATCTTTGCTTTATTGACTCCAAACTTTTTGGACAACTTTTCCTATCCATATCATTGCCCCACGACAAAATTCAACTTAATTTTCCTAGTGAACCTTCCTCAGCAAATTTCCAAAGTTCCTGTCTAAGGAAGCCTTTGTGAAGGAAGTACTAGTGATGTAGGGTGGAACCCTAGATGGCCGATCTTTCACGAAAGGAGCGGATCCCGCAAAGAACACGAAGAACACGAGGGGAAACACGAGAGAATCACTCAAACCAACAAGAACGACCACACATATGCTAGATTCGAGTACACATAGAGATCACACAATCCAAAGTCAACAAGGGATGAAACAAAGGGTAACCGGTTCTTCTCTGTGAGGAGGTCTTGATGCCTTCCCGTTAGGGGTCTTGAATCCAAGTGGATCTTCTCCGAAGAGGTGTCGGTCCCTCGCAATGGAGTAGATCCAGAAGGATGAGCGAAGCTCTATCTCACAAATGTGCTAACACAACGCTAACCCTAGAAAGAGTGAGGAGGAGGAGGAGTATATATAGTCTAGGTGGGTGAAGGCATACACGGGCCTCGGGCCCTTACACTGTGCAGACAGGGGAGGCCGGATGTCCAGGCTTACACGAGGGGCCGGATGTCCGAGCTGGAGGGGCTGACCTTGACGCATTCAGGACCGGGGGTTCTGGATTTCCGGGCTTGGTCCGGATTTCCGGGATCGGGCCGGATGTCTGGGGCGTGTAGGTGCTTGGCGGCTGGGCGGCTGCTGCGGGCGATGCTCCAGGGGCCGGATGGCCGGGGTCATGGCCGGATGTCCGGGGCCTGGAAGCTGTTCGTGACTCCATCCGTTGGTTCTCTTCATCCATGAACTTGGGGACTTGTCCGTCTTCACGTGCATTTTCGGGAGGGTCCTCTTGGTACCTGATCATGCACAACATTCTGGACGTAGGTAATAGCCATGTCTCGAGAGGATCATATGTGATATCACTAAGGAAGGAAGTCACCTCGGTCTAGAGAGCTCTAGCTCTTGCTCGTGTCATTGGTCCTCTTGGCACTTCATGAGACGATGGTAGGTCCATGGGGATGACCGTAGGATTCTCCGCATCACCTCCCCTCCCTTGGGAAAGATCCGACCTTGGATCGAAATCTTCATCACCATGGTAGGGAGAGAGATCTTTGACATTGAAGATGTCGCTCACGGAGTATTTGTCTCGTGGAATGTCAATCTTGTAGGCGTTGTTGTTGTAGCGTTCAATCACCTTGAAGGGTCCATCCGCTCGTGGTAGAAGTTTGGACTTGCATTTGTGGGGGAACTGGTCCTTGCGAAGGTGTAGCCACATAAGATCTCCAATGTTGAATACCATGGGGTGCTCATTGAGGTTGAGCTTGGTCGCAAGTCGTCGTACTTGGCGCTCAATGGTGTGCCTTGTATCTTCATGCATCTTATTGAGATAGTTGACTCGGGCAGTTGCGTCCATGTTTGTGCGCTCTTGTAGTGGTAGGGGAATAATGTGGAATGGGGACAACGGGTTGAAACCATAGACGACCTCGAAGGGGGACTTGCTGGTAGTCGAATGTCGTGCTCGGTTGTAGGCGTACTCGACAATGGGTAGACACTCCTCCCACTCCTTGATATTCTTCTTGATTAACACACGAAGTACAATGGAGAGTGTGCGGTTGGTCACCTCCGTTTGGCCTTCGGTTTGTGGATGGTATGCCGTGAAGAAAAGTAGCTTGATTCTGAGCTTGTCGCATAAGGTTTTCCAAAAGTAGCTTAGGAACTTAACGTTGCGGTCCGAGGCAATCATCTTTGGTACTCCATGTAGGTGTAAGATTTCCCTACAAAAAAGATTGGGAACATGTGAAGCATCATCTATCTTTTTGCAAGGAATGAAATGAGCCATCTTAGAGAATCGGTCCACAACAACAAACACGGAATCCTTTCCATTTCTAGTTCTAGGCAAACCAAGCACAAAATCCATGCTAATATCTTCCCATGGTTGATACGAAATTGGAAGAGGCATATAGAGACCATGGTATTGAGCTTTAGACTTAGCTTTGCAACATGTAGAGCATCGCTTGGTGAAGCGGTTGATGTCGCGGAACATCTTGGGCCAAAAATAGTTCTTGGAGAGCGTAGCAAATGTCTTGTCGCATCCAAAGTGTCCCATTAGTCCTTCGGCATGAGATTCTTGCAAAAGTAGCAAACGAAGAGAAGACTCGGGGATGCAAAGTTTGTTAGCTTTCATAAGATAATCATTTTGATGTAAAAGCGTTCCCAAGATGTATGCATCAAACATTTGGCATAAGGAATAGCAAAAGTAGGATCATGCGCATACAAGTCTTTTATGTGCTGAAAGCCAATGACATTTAGTTCAAGTTTTGTGACAAGCATGCATATGCGGGAAAGAGCGTCCGCCACAACATTTTCCTTACCTTTAATGTACTTGATGACATAAGAAAAAGACTCAGTGAATTCACTCCATTTAGCATGATGCTTGTTCAACTTAGTTTGACCCTTAAGGTATTTCAGTGTTGAATGGTCGGTATGGATGATAAATTCATGAGGGCGAAGACAATGTTCCGATTCATGCAAAACTCGCACTAAAGCATATAGCTCTTTGTCATAGATGGGGTAATTGAGTTGCGCTCCGGAAAGTTTCTCACTAAAGTAAGCTATGGGGCGCTTCTCTTGCGTTAACACACCTCTAATGCCATTACCACTAGCATCTCAATGAATCTCAAAGGGTTTGTCAAAGTTTGGTAAAGCAAGCACGGGAGCATGAGTAAGCAAGTTATTAAGCTCATTGACTGTGTTATCTTGGGATGGTCCCCAAACAAAAGGCGCATTTTTCTTGCTCAAAGCATGCAAAGAAGTAATGGTGCTAAAATCCTTAACGAATCTACGGTAGAAGCCGACTAAACCAAGGAAGCTACGCACTTGTTGCAAGTTGGTTGGTTGGGGTCATGTTTTAATAGTATTGGTCTTAGATTCATCTACATGAACACCATTAGAAGAGACAACGAAACCCAAGAAAACAAGCTTATCAACACCAAAAAGACATTTGTCCATATTAGCAAAAAGGTGTTCTTTTCTAAGAGTTTGTAGCATGGTTCGAAGGTGGGTGACATGGTCTTTTAGAGATTTGCTAAACACAAGAATATCGTCAAAGTAGACCACAACAAATAGACCAATGTAAGGTCGAAAAACAAAATGCATGAGTCGCATGAAAGTACTGGGTGCTTCGGATAAACCCATTGGCATAACAAGCCATTCATATAAGCCAAATTTGGTCCTAAATGCGGTTTCCATTCATCACCTTCTTGGATGCATATTTGATAGTAGCCACTCTTAAGATCAATCTTAGAGAAAATGGTGGCTCCGCTAAGCTCATCAAGCATATCATCTAGGCTTGGAATAGGGTAACGATAGCGCATAGTAATAGCATTGATAGGACGGCAATCGGAACACATGCAATATGTACCATCTTTCTTGGGAACAAGGATTACCGGGACGACACAAGGGATCAAACTTTCTCGAACATGGCCGTTGTCGATGAGTTGTTGTACTTTCCATTGGATCTCCTTTGTTTCCTCGGGGTTGACGTGGTAGGGAGCCTTGTTAGGAAGGGGTGCTCCGGTGATGAGGTCGATTTGGTGCTCGATGCCTCGTAGAGGAGGTAGACCCGGAGGTAGCTCGTCAGGGAAAACATCTTGGAATTCCTGCAATAGAGAAGATAACACTAAAGGTAGATTATGAGAGGTGTTAGCTTTTGGTGCCTCGTCCTTGCACAAAAGGACATAGTGCATGTCACTTGATGGGTTCTCACACACTTCTCTTATCTCACTTTTGGTGGCAAATAGAACTAAGTTCTTCGTGTCGCTCATCGTGGAGGCACTCATTTTGGGCTTGTGGCGCTCACTCTCTTTTTCGTGGTTCTCTCTCTCGCTATTCTCTCCATGATGGGTGGCTTGCTTGTCGGTGATCACTTGGCTTGGAGACATAGGTCGAAGTACGTACTCCTTTCCTTTCATCTTGAATATATGGTGATTCGTTCGGCTGTTGTGTATGACACCTCGATCAAATTGCCATGGTCGCCCAAAAAGAAGGTGGCAAATGGACATTGGAATGACATCACACTCCAAAGTGTCTTCGTAAGCTCCGATTTTGAAGGAGACTTGCACTCTATGCCCAACTTGGATAGTGTTGGAGTCGCTTAGCCATTGAACTTTGTAGGATGTGGGTGCTTCATCTTGACCAATTGGAGCTTGGAGCACAGTTCTTCACTTGCCAAGTTATGGCAACTCCCTCCATCGATGATGACGTTGACGGACCTTCCATTAATGCCGACCTTGGTATGAAAGATATGGCATCTTTGGTCTTCTTCTTGTTGATGTTGAAGAGTCAAGACCTTGGAGACAACGAGAGTGGGGCATGAATCTTTGTCACAAAAGACTTGATCCTCTTGATATTCATTTGCTTGCCGATGCATGGCCACTTGCTCAAGTGCTTCCATTTCTTCTTCACTCATGGAATCGTATGTACCATCGTCGTTGAAGATCATGGTGCGCTTGTTGGTACACTCAAAGGACTTTTGGCCTCGGCCTCCGCATGTGAAGAATTTGAAGTCTTGATGGTCTCATCGGTTGGGGTAGATGATGATCAAGCTCTTGGCTTGAAGTTGCTTGTTGTAGGAGGATGACTCGAGGTTGTCGAAGTTTTCTTGTAACTTGACTTGTCGGTGTTGCTTGTAGATGGCTTGGTTGAGGTAGAAGGTGTTGGAGTCATTGAAGCTTGGGTGTTGGAGAAGCCATAGGACTTGGATGAGAAGCTGGCATACTTGAAGTCATCTTGCACTTGACGTTCCGCTTTGGTAGCTTGATGCACTAGCTCGATGAGGTTTGAGTATGGTTGGAAGTCGGCGATCTTCTTTATAGGATGATTGAGTCCATTCAAGAAACATGCCATAGTTTGCTCATCATCTTCCAGGACATTGGCTCGTATCATTGCAATCTCCATTTACTTGTAGTATTCTTCAACGCTCTTAGTTCCTTGCTTGAGGAGTTGGAGTTTCTTGAAGAGGTCACGGTTGTAGTAGGTTGGCACGAAGCGTGCTCTCATGACATCCTTCATTTGCGCCCTAGTAGTGATGGGTGGTTCACCTCTTGCCTCTCGACACTCAATGACTTGTTCCCACCAAATGAGGTCGTAATCTTGGAACTCAAGGGATGCTATAGCGATCTTCTTCTCTCCTCATAGTTGTGCAAGCGGAAGATTTTGTCAACCCTCAATGCCCATGAAAGGTACTCTTCGGGATCATTGCTTCCGTTTAACTTGGGCATGGTGAACTTTAGCTTGCCGTAGCGTTGCCCTTCATTGTGTTGGGGTCGGGGTGATGACGTCCTTGACAAGGAGGATCGTCTCCCTCAACTTGCTCTTGTCTTGGAGGATTTCCATTGTCTTCTCGCTCTTGGTGAACTTGAGGTGCTCGTCAAGCTTGTGGAGGAGCTTGAGGGACTTGACAATTCACTCTTGATTGAAAAATCCTCTCTTGAACCTCTTCGTGAAGCGCTTCTTGTTGCTCATGAGCTTGTCGGTTGCGCGTGGCTATGGCTCAACTTGAATCTCGAAGGGCATGTTGTGCCTCAAGTGCTTGAGCTTCTCGCAATTGTTATTCTTGACATTGTGCCTCGACATCTTGTGCATCTTGGTGTATGATACGTCTCCAACATATCTATAATTTTTGATTGCTCCATGCTATATTATCTACTGTTTTGGACATTATTTGGCTTTATTATCCACTTTTATATTATTTTTGGGACTAACCTATTAACCGGAGGCCCAACCTAGAATTGCTGTTTTTTGCCTGTTTTAGGGTTTCAAAGAAAAGGAATATCAAACGGAGTCCAAACAGAATGAAACCTTCGGGAACGTGATTTTCTCACCGAATAGAACTCAGGAAACTTGGACCCTATGTCAAGGCACATAACAGGAGGCCATGAGGTAGGGGGCGCGCCCTACCCCCCCAGGCACGCCCCCCACCCTCGTGGGCCCCCTATTGCTCCACCGATGTACTTCTTCCTCCTATATATACCCACGTACCCCCAAACGATCAAATAGGGAGCCAAAAACCTAATTCCACCGCCGCAACTTTCTGTATCCACGAGATCCCATCTTGGGGCCTGTTCTGGAGCTCCGCCGGAGGGGGTATCGATCACAGAGGGCTTCTACGTCATCATCCAAGCCACTCCGATGAAGTGTGAGTCGTTTACTTCATACCTACGGGTCCATAGCTAGTAGCTAGATGGCTTCTTCTCTCTTTCTGGATCTCAATACAATGTTCTCCCCCACTCTCGTGGAGATCTATTCGATGTAATCTTCTTTTTGCGGTGTGTTTGTTGAGACCGATGAATTGTGGGTTTATGATCAAGTCTATCTATGAATAATATTTGAATCTTCTCTGAATTCTTTTATGTATGATTGGTTATCTTTGCAAGTCTCTGCGAATTATCAGTTTGGTTTAGCCTACTAGATTGGTTGTTCTTGCCATGGGAGAAGTGCTTAGCTTCGGGTTCGATCTTGCGGTGTCCTTTCCCAGTGACAGAAGGGGCAGCAAGGCATGTATTGTATCGTTGCCATCGAGGATAACAAGATGGTTTTTTTTATCATATTGCATGAAACTATCCCTCTACATCATATCATCTTGCTTATGGCGTTACTCTGTTTTTAACTTAATACTCTAGATGCATGTTGGATAGCGGTCGATGAGTGGAGTAATAGTAGTAGATGCAGAATCGTTTCGGTCTACTTGTCTTGGACGTGATGCCTATATACATGATCATACCTAGATATTCTCATAACTATGCTCAATTCTGTCAATTGCTCAACAGTAATTTGTTCACCCACCGTAGAATACTTATGCTCTTGAGAGAAGCCACTAGTGAAACCTATGGCCCCCGGGTCTCTTTCTCATCATATTAATCTCCATCACTTTATTATTGCTTTGCTTTTACTTTTTACTTTGCATCTCTATACGAAAAATATTATTTATCATCTCTATCAGATCTCACTTTCGTAAGTGACCGTGAAGGGATTGACAACCCCTAAGCGCGTTGGTTGCGTTGAGCTATTGTTTTTGTGTAGGTACGAGGGACTCGAGTATAGCCTCCTACTGGATTGATACCTTGGTTCTCAAAAACCGAGGGAAATACTTACGCTACTTTGCTGCATCATCCCTTCCTCTTCGAGGAAATCCAACGCAGTGCTCAAGAGTTAGCAAGAAGAATTTCTGGCGCCGTTGCTGGGGAGTCTGCACAAAAGTCAGCATACCAAGTACCCATCACAATACCTATCTCCCACATTACATTATTTGCCATTTGCCTCTCGTTTTCCTCTCCCCCACTTCACCCTTGCCGTTTTATTCGCCCTCTCTCTCTCTATCCTCCCTCTCTTTCTCTATTTGCCTCTTTTGCCCGGTTGCTTTTTATTTGCTCGTGTGTTAGTTTGTTTGCTTGTCGTCATGGCTAGTCTCATATCTTCTCCGTTGTCTCCCGAGAATGAATTTCTAAATTTTAAACAAAGGGAGGGACAAAATCTAAAAGATGCTTGGTATAGAATTTGCAATGCTCAAAATAGATCTACCAGGAAGCAATCTACTTCAGTTCTTCTCCACAACTTTTATGTAGGTGTTAGTCCTTGGTATAGATATATCCTTGATACCATTACCGGAGGGAATTTCTTGGGTAGCCATACTTTTGATTCTTATAATGCTATGTTAGATTTATTTGGGTCACCACCTCTTTTGGTTAATGGAACTATGTTAACTTTGGAGCATGTTACGCAAAGACTTGAAATTATTGAAAACAAAGTTGCAACTATTGAATTAATTGAAAATCTAGATAAGAAGATCCACAATCAAATTACCCAATATGGATCTAAGGTAGGAGTGACTTTGAAAAATATTAAGGAAAAGGAACCCACAGTTAATGAGAAGGTAAACTTAGATTCTACTAGAATTGATAAACTTGAGGGTATCATTACGAACTTGGGAACCGCTTTTTCTTCCGTAAATAATACTCCAAGTCCTCCTACTAAAATTGCCAAGCTCATGTATGTTACTAAAAATAAGGGTGAATCATCTAGTAAGGAAACTGCGGATCTTAAATCTATAAGTATTCATCCCAATCTTTTTGCTATCATTAAGGAACCAATTGCTACAAATGAAGTTTTCGATCTTGTGCCTAAGAGTTTGATAATCACTAGAAAGAAAGAAATTCCTAAGGGAGATAGATGCCTCATTGAAGAATTGCCTACCAAAGATGGCAATACCTAGATCTATTCTTGCTGGTTATGCCTAGCTAGGGGCGTTAAACGATAGCGCTTGTTGGGAGGCAACCCAATTTTATCTTTATTCCTTGCTTTTTTCTCCTGTTTAGTAATAAATAAATTATTTAGCCTCTGTTTTGGTTGTGTTTTTTGTGTTTAATTAGTGTTTGTGCCAAGTAGAACCGTTGGGAAGACTTGGGGAAAGTCTTGTTGAACTTGCTGTAAAAAACAGAAACTTTAGCGCTCACGAGAACTGCTGTAACTTTTATTTGGAAAGTGCTATTTAGTTAATTATTTTTGCAGATGATTAATAGATAAATTCCTCACATCCATCAATTTATTTTAGAATTTTTGGGGTTCCATATCGTGCGCTAGCTTCAGATTACTACAGACTGTTCTGTTTTTGACAGATTCTGTTTTTCGTGTGTTGTTTGCTTATTTTGATGAACCTATGGCTAGTAAAATAGTTTACAATCCATAGAGAAGTAGGAATACAGTAGGTATAACACCCATATAAATAAATAATGAGTTCATTACAGTACCTTGAAGTGGTCTTTTGTTTTCTTTCGCTAACGGAGCTCACTAGTTTTTCTACTTTAAGTTTTGTGTTGTGAAGTTTTCAAGTTTTGGGTAAAGATTTGATGGATTATGGAACAAGGAGTGGAAAGAGCCTAAGCTTGGGTATTCCCATGGCACCCCCAAGATAATCTAAGGACACCTAAAAGCCAAAGCTTGGGGATGCCCCGGAAGGCATCCCCTCTTTCGTCTACTTCTATTGGTAACTTTACTTGGAGCTATATTTTTATTCACCACATGATATGTGTTTTGCTTGGAGCGTCTTTTATAATTTGAGTCTTTGCTTGTTAGTTGTAACGCCCTCGATGCGGCTATAGCTCCCACGTGTTGAGGCACGACTTAGAGACATAACCACATTGAAAGCAATGTCGCAAGTTAGGCAATCTTCACAACATCCCATGTAATATAAATAATAAAGGGGAGATAACATAGTTGGCTTACACTCGCCATGTCAATCAAGTACATAAATAGCATTACAACAATCAAACACTCATGGCCCGACTACGGCGCCAAAATAAAAGAACAACCCAACATGCGACATGGTCCCGGTCACCCCAACTGGGCACCACTACTGATCATCAGGGAAAGACACGTAGTATTGTTGAGAGTCCTCGTCGAACTCCCACTTGAGCTCAAGCGCGTCACCTGGAGCGGAATCATCAGGCCCTGCATCTAGTTTGGAAGTAATCTGTGAGCCACAGGGACTCAGCAATCTCGCACCCTCGTGATCAAGACTGTTTAAGCTTAATAGGTAAGGCAAGGTAAATATGTGGAGCTGCAGCAAGCGACTAGCATATATGGTGGCTAACCTGTTCGCAAAAGAGAGCGAGAAGAGGAGGCAAAGCGCGAACGAGTAACTAAAGTACAACCTGCGCAAGCATTACTCCAACACCGTGTTCACTTCCCGGACTCCGCCGAGAAGAGACCATCACGGTAACTCACACTGTTGATTCATTTTAATTAAGTTAAGGTTCAAGTTATCTACAACCGGACATTAACAAATTCCCATCTGGCCATAACCACGGGCACGGCTTTCGAAAGTTCAAATCCCTGCAGGGGAGTCCCAACTTAGCCCATGACAAGCTCTCACGGTCAACGAAGGAATAGACCTCCTCCCGAGATGTTCCGATCAGACTCGGTATTTCGGTTCTTCAAGACACTTCGACAGGTTAAAACAAGTCCAGCAACGCCGCCCGAATGTGCCGACAAATCCCAATAGGAGCTGCACATATCTCGTTCTCAGGGCACACTCAGATGAGACATCCTACAAGTAAAACCAACCCTCAAGTTACCCCGAGGTGGCCCCGCAGTCTACTCAGTCGGACCAACACTCAGGGGAGCACTGGCCCGGGGGGGGGGGGGTTAAATAAGATGACCCTCGGGCTCCGGAAACCCAAGGGAAAAAGAGGCTAGGTGGCAAAAGGTAAAACCAAGGTTGGGCATTGCTGGAAAAGCTTTAATCAAGGCGAACTATCAAGGGGTTCCCATTATAACCCAACCGCGTAAGGAATGCAAAAATCCGGGAACATAACACTGATATGACGGAAACTAAGGCGGCAAGAGTGGAACAAAACACTAGGCGAGAGGCCGAGCCTTCCACCCTTTACCAAGTATATAGATGCATTAAGATAACAAGGCAATATAATGATATCCCAACAAGTAAATAATGTTCCAACAAGGAACGGTCTCCAAGCTTCACCTGCAACTAGCAACGCTATAAGAGGGGCTGAGCAAAGTGGTAACATAGCCAATCAACGGTTTGCTAGGACATGGTGGGTTAGAGGTTTGACATGGCAATTTGGGAGGCATGATAAGCAAGTGGTAGGCATCGTAGCATAGGCATAGCAAAAGAGCGAGCATCTAGCAAAGCAAAGATAGTAGTGATTTCGAGGGTATGATCATCTTGCCTGCAAAGTTGTCAGAGTTGATTGGATCCTCAAAAGCAAACTCAACGGGCTCCTCGTTAGCGAACTCGTCTCCCGGCTCTACCCAAACAAGACAAACAAGCAACAAGGACACAATCAACCACGTGCAAACTCAAACAACTTGATGCGAAGATGGTATGCTATGCGGGATGCAATATGTGATGCATATGCAAGATTTGACAAAGAATGAATGAACCTGGCCTCAACTTGGAAATCCAAGTGTGCCACTGGAAATATGAGATGAAATCGCTTGAAAACGATATAAAGAACGCCGGAATCGGAGTTACCGTTTGAAAATGGCAAGCAATTCAAATATGACCACGTTCTGTGATTTACAGCAAGTAGCCATCTAAATGCAACAAGATGGACATGCTACAACACCCAAACATGGCATCAAAATACATGGCAGGGATACATTCATGAAGCTTAACAAAATTCTAGCACTAATCTACGTCCAATTCATCCATTAACAGGTTCAAACAAGCATGGCAAAAATGCATTTGACAAACATATTTCAGACTTAGTGAAATTAACACTTGTCTGGAATTTCAGATCAGATAGCACTCTTTGGAGCATGAAAACAATATGCTACAGGATCTGAACATGGCAAAGTAAAGCATGGCATGGAGCTACTCAAAGAGCTTAACAAAAGTCCCTTAGTGACCTTGAGACAAAAGGGATCAGAAAATACATTTGCAAGCATGTGAACATGGCAAAACATAATCAGTTCTCAGACTTAGTGAAAACTGGAGCATGCTGAAACAGATATCAAGTAGGCATGTTTACGAGCTCGATGCACTCACTACAGAGCAAGTCATGACAAACTAAGCATACATCCATCAAGAATACACAAAATACAAGCTAGACATGGCAAGAACAATAACATAGCTGATGAGGACATCAATACCATTGTTACACCCACAACCCCTACTGTTACATATACTGGACCAATTACTAGAGCTTGCGCACACCAATTAAATTACCAGGTACTTTCGTTTCTTGGTAATGATTCTAATGTTCATGAGATTATGATGCTGCCTAAATTGGATACATTTGTTTTGCTTACAAATGAAGGGCCTAGCTTGGAGAAGGATGAACATTGGAGCAAGAACACGCATGGAGTTGATGGCATGCGCAAGGGGATCAAGAACGGAGTTACAAGTGATGATTTCAGGACTTTGAAGCCGCCATAAGGAGTGCATGAAGCCTTGGACGAAATATACAAGATGCCACTTCATAATATTCGTCCATAGGCTATTCTAGGTGCTGCGTCACCTTATTAATGGGCCAGGCCCATGTAATTTCGAAATACTTAAGTATAGGCTATTTTTAGAGTCCGTATGTGTGGGGAAACAAGAGTTAGGGTTGGTTTCGGACCCCACCCTCAAGGGCCACGAAATTGCCCCCTCTTCCTCCATATATACAGCCCTTAGGGCGTCGTTTAGACTTTGGGTTTTGTTTAGATTAAAAGTTCGCCATAGCTGCAACTTCGCGTACTTCGTTTGTGTCCAACGACCAGACCAAGACGTCACAGAACCCCACCTTGATCAATAAAGCTTTCATCTTATATTCGCAATATCCCAATTGCAATCTCAGTTTCTTGCTTGTTCTTCGTTTGCTCGCAGGAAACAGACCCTCGTGGTCAGGTTGATCGTGCTCCGGCGTGGTCAATAACCCTCGGAAGTTGGTTTAGCGATTGCTAAGGCGCGACGTCTCGCACGTTCGTAGTCGGATCGTCAAGGTCGACTCCCACAGAAAACGATAGCCACCATCTCATCGAAACATCGGGACACCTTTGCCTCTATCAAGTGGTATCAGATTTCTAGGTTGCTCGGTGAGATTTTACAGTTTTTCATAGATTAGATCGAGTCTGTTCTTCATACCTACAATCCACGAAAAAGCCAGAAAAAAAATAGGGTTAGTTCATCATATCCGAACCAATCTGAGCCTTTGCATAATCTTTTTAGGGTTTTTGCTTTGTTGAATTTGCGGTTGCATCGTCGTGTCAAGTTGCTGGTCTTAGAGTCTAGTCTTTTAGAGTTTCGAGTTCTGGTCATAAGTTGTCACGCCGCCGCCGCACCATCATCATCGCCCATCTACCACTTTTTCTTATCCGCCACCGCTCTGAATCCATATCCATATACCACCACCAATCTGTATCCATATACCACCACCGCTACCATATACCACCACCGCTGCCATATACCACAACCATATATCCACCACGAATCTGAGTTCTTCTCATATTAGGTTTGTTCTTGAGATCAATCTAAATTCCGATTCGTGTTTCCTTGCCTGCGTAGGTCTCGAAAAAATTAAAAATTTCAACGGGCAAATTTTTTTTCCCTATCCTATTTTTAGGCTTTTCTGAGTCTTTTGAGCCACGTGCCATCGTAGTGATTTTTTGTCGCACTTTTTCATCGTCGCTGCCCTGATTTCCGAAAAAAAGTGAAAAAAAATATTTCGTGTCCATCCTATCAGTTTGATGAGGGAAGAGTTTTGAGACACTCGCCATTATAGTGATTTTTCGCAAAAAAAAGAGGAGCGCAAAAAAAAGAAGCGCAAAAAAAAGAGCGAAAAAAAGAGTTCCAGAGTGTGCTTTTCCCTTATTTACGTGCAGCGCCGTGATTTTGTTAGTGTTCTAGGCTCGCGTCTCTAGCACGGTCTAGCCTAGGACCAGCACAGTACCGTCGTTGAGCGTTTATTCAACTTTGCATCTCTGAATTGATTATTGCTGACCCTTTTTGCTACCATACTATAAGCCTTCCCAGCTCCACATACATCTACGTCGTGCGTTTGACTCTCCCTGGCAATCGCTCTATCCAAGCTTTTGAGAGTTTTGACTACAACGGTTGCCGATCACCGCCTGCTGCTGGGTAAGAACTGGTAAGAATTTGAGATTTGCTTGACGGATTTGTGACACCCGCCACCACCACCACTTGTTAGTAGTCTGTAGGATCATATTCTTGTGTGTTTCTATTGCTGCTAACCATGCCAGGATCACAAGCCGACGAGACTGACTGGGAGAACTTGACGAACAAGGAGCTTCATGATACGTTTCAGCAAATGATGATTGGACAGGTGCAAGATGTGATAAACAGATTTGAAGAGGCCATGGAGAAGATAGATGGCATGGAGAAGACGTTTGAAACAAAGCTCGATAACAAGTTTGCTGAATTGCTTTCGCGTTTTCCACCACCACCACCGGCTGCTCCTGCCGCACCTCTGCAACAACAGCAACAACATCGGCTACCTCCACGTCGGGAAACAGCCCTCCGCCGAGCGAGCCGTGTCCCTCTTCAGTCGGGCCAAACTGCTGGTGCTGCTGTTGATACTTCTGTGGCTCCTACTGCTGATGTGGAGGAGGATGATTATGTGGCAGATTATGAGGATGAGGTTGATCAAAATCAGAACTACGTGCCACCACTGGCACAGCAACCACCAGGTCGTCCACATGCAAATAATGGCAATGGTAGGGCTCACCCTCAGGTACGAGATCATGACCATCTCCCTAAACTAAAATTGAATATTCCACAATTTCAGGGTAGATATGTTCCTGATATATATCTTACTTGAGAGTTAGAAACTGAACAACGATTTACATGTTTACAATATCCCGAGGAGAGACGTGTTCCTGCTGCTGTTTGTGCTTTCACTAGTTTTGCATGTGTTTGGTGGTCTGAGCATTGTAGATTATATCCTATTCCGGCTACTTGGGCTGCTTTGAAAACTGCTATGCGTACTCGTTGGGTTCCACCATATTATCAACGTGAATTACTTCAAAAATTGCAGCGCTTAAGACAGGGAAAAAATTCTGTAGAAGAATATTATCAGGAATTACAAACTGGCATGATTAGATGTGGTATTGTTGAGGAGAATGAAGCTATGCTTGCACGTTTTATGGGTGGATTAAATAGAGAGATTCAGACGATTCTAGAGTATAAGGAGTATACTAATATCACTCGTTTATTCCATCTTGCTTGTAAAGCTGAACGTGAAGTGCAGGATCGACAGGCATTGGCGCGGACTAACTTTTCTGCAGGTCGACCTTCATCATGGACACCACGTGCATCATCTACTTCCACACGTTCTGCTACACCGGCGCCTCCGTCGGCTACCACCTCCAACCGTGATACAATAAAGCAGGCACAATCACCACTATCTGCCAAGAGCACACCTTCTGGACCTGCAAAGAGCTCTTCTTCATCCATGGCATCAACAGGGCAAACACATGATATTATTTGTCGACGTTGCAAGGGTGGATGTCATTATGCGAGAGAATGCCCATCTAAGCGTGTGATGATTGTTACTGAGGATGGTGGGTATGAGTCCGCTAGTGACTATGATGAGGAGACTTTGGCTCTTATTACACGTGACGAACACGGTGGAGACGATTCTGATCATGAGACGCAATACATGGCTCCTGAAGATGCTGACAGGTATGAAAGTTTAGTTGCTCAACGTGTTTTGAGTGTGCAGGTTACACAAGCTGAGCAAAATCAGAGGCATAATTTGTTCCATACAAAGGGAGTTGTGAAGGAACGTTCTGTTCGCGTGATCATAGATGGAGGGAGCTGCAATAACTTGGCTAGCATGGAGATGGTGGAGAAGCTATCTCTCACCACAAGACCACATCCACATCCTTACTACATCCAATGGTTCAACAACAGCGGCAAGGTTAAGGTAACACGTACTGTTCGTGTGCATTTTAGTATCTCTACATATGCTGATTATGTTGATTGTGATGTGGTACCTATGCAAGCATGTTCCTTATTACTTGGTAGACCATGGCAATTTGATAAAAATTCTGTACACCATGGTAGAAACAATCAGTATACTCTTGTTCATAACGATAAAAATATTACTTTGCTTCCTATGACTCCTGATTCCATTTTGAAAGATGATATTAATAGAGCTAATAAAGCAAAACAGGAGACAAATAAGAGTGAAAATCAGATTGTGGCAAAAGAATTTGAGCACCAAATGAAGCCTAATAATAAACCATCTACTGTTGTTTTTGAAATTAAATTGAAAAGTGCATGTTTACTTGCCACCAAATCTGATATTGATGAGCTAGATTTCAGCAAATCTGTTTGCCATGCTTTTGTGTGCAAAGAGGCATTATTTTCATTCGAGGACGTGCCTTCCTCTTTGCCCCCTGCTGTCACTAACATTTTGCAGGAGTTCGCTGACGTCTTTCCACAAGACGTGCCACCGGGATTACCACCTATTCGAGGGATTGAGCATCAAATTGACTTAATTCCCGGTGCTTCGCTACCCAACCGTGCACCATACCGTACCAATCCAGAGGAGACGAAGGAGATTATGCGTCAAGTACAAGAACTGCTCGACAAAGGTTATATACGCGAATCCCTTAGTCCTTGTGTTGTTCCTATCATTTTAGTGCCAAAAAAGGATGGTACGTCGCGTATGTGCGTTGATTGTAGAGGCATTAATAATATTACTATTCGTTATCGTCATCCTATTCCTAGGCTAGATGATATGCTTGATGAATTGAGTGGCTCTACAATATTCTCCAAAGTTGATTTGCGTAGTGGATACCATCAAATTCGTATGAAATTGGGAGATGAATGGAAAACAGCATTTAAAACTAAGTTTGGATTATATGAGTGGTTAGTCATGCCTTTTGGGTTAACTAATGCACCTAGTACTTTCATGAGGTTAATGAACGAAGTTTTACGTGCTTTCATTGGACGATTTGTGGTAGTTTACTTTGATGACATATTGATTTATAGCAAATCTTTGGAGGAACATTTGGAACATTTACGTGCTGTTTTTATTGCTCTACGTGATGCACGTTTGTTTGGAAACCTTGGAAAGTGCACCTTTTGCACCGACCGAGTATCTTTTCTTGGCTATGTTGTTACTCCACAGGGAATTGAAGTTGATAAAGCCAAGATTGAAGCTATTGAGAGCTGACCGCAGCCCAAAACAGTCACACAAGTGAGGAGTTTCCTTGGCCTCGCTGGTTTCTATAGGCGTTTTGTGAGAGATTTCAGCACCATTGCTGCACCTCTCAACGAGCTTACAAAGAAGGATGTGCCTTTTGTTTGGGGTACCGCACAGGAAGAAGCCTTCACGGTATTGAAAGATAAGTTGACACATGCTCCTTTACTCCAACTTCCTAATTTCAATAAGACTTTTGAGCTTGAATGTGATGCTAGTGGAATTGGATTAGGAGGTGTTTTATTACAAGATGGAAAACCTGTTGCATACTTTTCTGAAAAATTGAGTGGGCCTAGTCTGAACTACTCTACTTATGATAAAGAATTATATGCTCTTGTTCGGACCTTAGAAACATGGCAACATTATTTATGGCCCAAGGAATTTGTTATACATTCTGATCATGAATCTTTGAAACACATTAAAAGTCAAGCAAAACTGAACCGTAGACATGCTAAATGGGTTGAATTCATTGAGATTTTCCCTTATGTCATTAAACACAAGAAGGGTAAAGAAAATGTTATTGCTGATGCCTTGTCTCGTCGTTATACTATGCTTTCACAACTTGACTTTAAAATATTTGGTTTGGAGACCATCAAAGATCAATATGTTCATGATGCTGAATTTAAAGATGTATTGCAGAATTGTAAGGAAGGGAGAACTTGGAACAAGTTCGTTCTTAACGATGGATTTGTGTTTCGTGCTAACAAGCTATGCATTCCAGCTAGCTCCGTTCGTCTTTTGTTGTTGCAGGAGGCGCATGGAGGAGGATTAATGGGACACTTTGGCGTCAAGAAGACGAAGGATATACTTGCTACACATTTCTTTTGGCCAAAGATGAGACGGGATGTTGAGCGTTTTGTTGCTCGCTGCACTACATGTCAAAGAGCTAAGTCGCGACTCAATCCTCATGGTTTATATATGCCTTTGCCTGTACCTAGTGTTCCTTGGGAGGATATATCTATGGACTTTGTTTTAGGTTTACCTCGAACAAAGAAGGGGAGGGATAGCATATTTGTTGTCGTAGATAGGTTCTCGAAAATGGCACACTTTATACCATGTCATAAAAGCGATGATGCTGTTAATGTTGCTGATTTGTTCTTTCGTGAAATTATTCGCTTACATGGTGTGCCAAATACTATTGTTTCAGATCGTGATACTAAATTTCTTAGCTACTTTTGGAGATGTTTATGGGCTAAGTTGGGGACTAAGCTGCTTTTTAGTACTACTTGTCACCTCCAAACTGATGGACAAACTGAAGTAGTCAATAGAACATTGTCTACTATGCTTAGGGCTGTTTTGAAGAATAACAAGAAAATGTGGGAAGAATGCTTGCCTCATATTGAATTTGCTTATAATCGCTCATTGCATTCTACTACTAAGATGTGCCCTTTTGAAATTGTGTATGGTTTCCTACCTCGTGCACCTATTGATTTGTTGCCTCTGCCATCTTCAGAGAAGGTTAATTTTGATGCTAAAGAACGTTCTGAATTGATTTTAAAAATGCATGAGTTAACAAAGGAAAACATTGAGCGTATGAATGCTAAATATAAACTTGCTGGAGATAAGGGTAGAAAACATGTTGTGTTTGCGCCTGGAGATCTTGTTTGGTTACATTTGCGTAAAGATAGATTTCCAAATCTGCGCAAATCAAAGCTAATGCCACGTGCTGATGGTCCTTTTAAGGTGTTAGAGAAAATAAATGATAATGCATATAAACTTGAGCTACCTGTAGATTTTGGGGTTAGTCCCACTTTTAACATTGCAGATTTGAAGCCTTATTTGGGTGAGGAAGATGCGCTTCCGTCGAGGACGACTTCATTTCAAGAAGGGGAGGATGATGAGGACATCAATACCATTGTTACACCCACAGCCCCTACTGTTACATATACTGGACCAATTACTAGAGCTCGCGCACGCCAATTAAATTACCAGGTACTTTCGTTTCTTGGTAATGATTCTAATGTTCATGAGATTATGATGCTGCCTAAATTGGATACATTTGTTTTGCTTACAAATGAAGGGCCTAGCTTGGAGAAGGATGAACATTGGAGCAAGAACACGCATGGAGTTGATGGCATGCGCAAGGGGATCAAGAACGGAGTTACAAGTGATGATTTCAGGACTTTGAAGCCGCCATAAGGAGTGCATGAAGCCTTGGACGAAATATACAAGATGCCACTTCATAATATTCGTCCATAGGCTATTCTAGGTGCTGCATCACCTTATTAATGGGCCAGGCCCATGTAATTTCGAAATACTTAAGTATAGGCTATTTTTAGAGTCCGTATGTGTGGGGAAACAAGAGTTAGGGTTGGTTTCGGACCCCACCCTCAAGGGCCACGAAATTCCCCCCCTCTTCCTCCATCTATACAGCCCTTAGGGCGTCGTTTAGACTTTGGGTTTTGTTTAGATTAAAAGTTCACCATAGCTGCAACTTCGCGTACTTCGTTTGTGTCCAACGACCAGACCAAGACGTCACAGAACCCCACCTTGATCAATAAAGCTTTCATCTTATATTCGCAATATCCCGATTGCAATCTCAGTTTCTTGCTTGTTCTTCGTTTGCTCGCAGGAAACAGACCCTCGTGGTCAGGTTGATCGTGCTCCGGCGTGGTCAATAACCCTTGGAAGTTGGTTTAGCGATTGCTAAGGCGCGACGTCTCGCACGTTCGTAGTCGGATCGTCAAGGTCGACTCCCACAGAAAACGATAGCCACCATCTCATCGAAACATCGGGACACCTTTGCCTCTATCAACAGCATGCACGGATCAACTACAACATCCTCGGCAAAATTGCTAACAAGTAGACAATCTGCCCAGATTCACGAAATGACAAAAGTAGAGCTCGATTGACTCAAGGTAGGGTTCTCCATAATTGCAAACAAATACATGGATGGATAGATCACGACAAGATTAACAAAACATCCTTACTGATCATCCTTAAAAGAGGCACGGATCACTAGGAAACAACATGAACATATGGCATATTGAGATAAACAGATCAAGGACTTGGTGGAAATGCTAAGTCCCTGAAATCAGCATTAACGAATGCTCCACTTTGCAAGCTTGTGCTAGTCACCACACACATCACAAAAATACATGGGTTGCACCTCTGGATAGATGGCAAAACATGTAACAAAACTCATGAAGAGCTCAGGGGCATATCATGCACACAATAAACATGGCAAAAATGACAAATATCTAATTGGAGCAGCAGATCTGACAATTATCTCAAATAGCATTCTTCCAACAGCATTTCAGGCATCAAGATGAACTCAAATGAAAATGATGCAATGAGATGAAATGATGCACTCTCTGAGACGAACATTTTGATATGCTATGTGCCCAAAACGGAGCTACGGATGCGGAGTTACGGCATGATGAACATGGCAAAATATTAGGGTTTCGGGCAAAAAAAGTCAACCGTCCAAATCCTCAGATCCAGATCTGGCGCGGATTTCGAGGATCGCCGCCGTTACTATTCACCAGGGAGGAGGACGACGCCGGAGGGGGTCGCCGGAGTGGCGCGGATCTCGAGGAGGTCGATGCGAACGTCAAGGAGGTCGCCGGACGGCGGCGGGTGGCGCGGCGCCGGCCTTGGGAGGCGGCGGAGCCGGGTCGGGCGCCCTTGCGCCGGCCAGCGTCGGTGGCAGGCAGCGGCTCCGGTCGCCTCGGGCGGCCGGACTTCGAGGAGGAGGGCAGCGGAGGCTCGGGTCGTGAGGCGGCGGGGCGACGCGGGCCGGGAGGGCCCCGCACGGGCCTGCGGGCCGGCGGCGCGGTCGGCGATGTGGGGCGCGGGGCGCGGCGAATCGGCGACTGCCACGTGGCGGCAATGGCGGATCCGGACGCGTCCGGCTCCGTCCGGACGTGTCCGGCGGCGGCGGAGGAGATTTTTTTTAGGGTTTGAAGGAGGGGATCCGGGATTTTCGAGGAGGGGTCTTTATATAGAGGTGGAGGGAGCTAGGAGAGTCCAAATGAGGTGCAGTTTTCGGCCACGCGATCGTGATCGAACGCTCTAGATGATGGAGAGGGTTTTGGTCCAAAATGGAGGGGTGTTGGGCTGCAACACACACGAGGCCTTTTCGGTCCCTCGGTTAACCGTTGGAGCATCAAACGAAGTCCAAATGGTACGAAACTTGACAGGCGGTCTACCGGTAGTAAACCAAGGCCGCTTGGCAAGTCTCGGTCCAATCCGGAAATGTTTAATCCCCACACACGAAAGAAAAGGTAGAAATGACCACCGGAGGAGAACGAAGCGCCGAGATGCAAAACGGACAACGGGGAAAATGCTCGAATGCATGAGATGAACATGTATGCAAATGCAATGCACATGATGACATGATATGAGATGCATGACAATGATAACAGCACACGGAGACAAAAACCCGAACCCGAGAAAATAAAATAACTTAACGCCGGAAACGGCAAGAGTTGGAGTATATATTGGGTAAATCACATCCGGGGTGTTACATTAGTCTACCACAATCATCCTTGATGTACACACCTTTTGAGAGAGCCATACATAATTTGGAATTTGATAGAATACTCTGTGTGCTTCACTTATATCTTTTGAGCTCTATAGTTTTACTCTAGTGCTTCACTTATATCTTTTGAGTTATATAATTTTCCTCTAGTGCTTCACTTATATCTTTTAGAGCACGGTGGTGGATTACTTTTATAGAAACCATTGATCTCTCATGCTTCACTTAGATTATTTTGAGAGTCTTAATAGCATGGTAATTTGCTTAATAATAATATGCTTGGTATTCAAGATTTGTAAAACTTTCTTTTGAGTGCGTTGAATACTAAGAAGAAATTGATGCTTGATAATTGTTTTGAGATATGAGGATGGTGATATTAGAGTCATGCTAGTTGAGTAGTTGTGAATTTGAGAAATTCTTGTGGTAAAGTTTGTGATTCCCGTAGCATGCACGTATGGTGAACCGTTATGTGATGAAGTCGGAGCATGATTTATTTATTGATTGTCTTCCTTATGAGTGGCGGTCGGGGACGAGCGATGGTCTTTTCCTACCAATCTATCCCCCTAGGAGCATGCGCGTAATACTTTGCTTTGATAACTTCTAGATTTTTGCAATAAGTACATGAGTTCTTTATGACTAATGTTGAGTCCATGGATTATACGCACTTTCCTTCCTTCCACCATTGCTAGCCTCTCTAATACCGCGCACTTTTCGCCGGTATCATACACCCACCAAATACCTTCCTCGAAACAGCCACCATACCTACCTATCATGGCATTTCCATAGCCATTCTGAGATATATTGCCATGCAACTTTCCACCGCTCCGTTCATTATGACACGCTCCATCATTGTCATATTGCTAGCATGATCATGTAGTTGACATTGTATTTGTGGCAAAGCCACCGTTCATAATTCTTTCATACATGTCACTCTTGATTCATTGCATATCCTGGTACACCGCCGGAGGCATTCACATAGAGTCATATTTTGTTCTAAGTATTGAGTTGTAATTGTTGAGTTGTAAGAAAAATAAAAGTGTGTTGATCATCATTTTTAGAGCATTGTCCCAAGTGAGGAAAGGATGATGGAGACTATGATTCCCCCACAAGTCGGGATGAGACTCCGGACGAAAAAATAGAGGCCATAAAAAAAGAGAAGGCCCAAATAAAAAAATGAGAGAAAAAGAGAGAAGGGACAATGTTACTATCCTTTTACCACACTTGTGCTTCAAAGTAGCACCATGATCTTCATGATAGAGAGTCTCTCATTATGTCACTTTCATATACTAGTGGGAATTTTTCATTATAGAACTTGGCTTGTATATTCCAATGATGGGCTTCCTCAAAATGCCCTAGGTCTTCATGAGGAAGCGAGTTGGATGCACACCCACTTAGTTTCTTTTGTTGAGCTTTCATATACTTATAGCTCTAGTGCATCCGTTGCATGGCAATCCCTACTCACTCACATTGATATCTATCAATGGGCATCTCCATAGCCCGTTGATACGCCTAGTTGATGTGAGACTATCTTCTCCCTTTTTGTCTTCTCCACAACCACCCTTCTATTCCACATATAGTGCTATATCCATGGCTCACGCTCATGTATTGCGTGAAGATCGAAAAAGTTTTGAAAATGTCAAAAGTATGAAACAATTGCTTGGCTTGTCATCGGGGTTGTGCATGATTTAAATACTTTGTGTGGTGAAGATAGAGCATAGCCAGACTATATATTTTGTAGGGATAGCTTTCTTTGGCCATGTTATTTTGAGAAGACATAATTGCTTTGTTAGTATGCTTGAAGTATTATTATTTTTATGTCAACATGAACTTTTGTCTTGAATCTTTTGAATCTGAATATTCATACCACAATTAAGAAGATTTACATTGAAATTATGCCAAGTAGCACTCCGCATCAAAAATTCTGTTTTTATCATTTACCTACTTGAGGACGAGTAGGAATTAAGCTTGGGGATGCTTGACACGTCTCCAACGTATCTATAATTTTTGGACATTATTGGGCTTTATTATCCACTTTTATATTATTTTTGGGACTAACCTATTAACCGGAGGCCCAGCCCAGAATTGCTGTTTTTTTTTCCTGTTTTAGGGTTTTGAAGAAAAGGAATATCAAACGGAGTCCAAACGGAATGAAACCTTCGGGAACGTGATTTTCTCATCGAATACAACTCAGGAGACTTGGACCCTACGTCAAGGCACGTAACAGGAGGCCACGAGGTAGGGGGGCGCGCCCTACCCCCCAGGCGCGCCCCCACCCTCGTGGGCCCCCTATTGCTCCACCGACGTACTTCTTCCTCCTATATATACCCACGTACTCCCAAACGATCAAATACGGAGCCAAAAACCTAATTCCACCACCGCAACTTTCTGTATCCACGAGATCCCATCTTGGGGCCTGTTCCGGAGCTCCGCCGGAGGGGGTATCGATCACAGAGGGCTTCTACATCATCATCCAAGCCACTCCGATGAAGTGTGAGTCGTTTACTTCATACCTACGGGTCCATAGCTAGTAGCTAGATGGCTTCTTCTCTCTTTTTGGATCTCAATACAATGTTCTCCCCCACTCTCGTGGAGATCTATTCGATGTAATCTTCTTTTTGCGGTGTGTTTGTTGAGACCGATGAATTGTGGGTTTATGATCAAGTCTATCTATGAATAATATTTGAATCTTCTCTGAATTCTTTTATGTATGATTGGTTATCTTTGCAAGTCTCTGCGAATTATCAGTTTGGTTTAGCCTACTAGATTGGTTGTTCTTGCCATGGGAGAAGTGCTTAGCTTCGGGTTCGATCTTGCGGTGTCCTTTCCCAGTGACAGAAGGGGCAGCAAGGCATGTATTGTATCGTTGCCATCGAGGATAACAAGATGGTTTTTTTTATCATATTGCATGAAACTATCCCTCTACATCATATCATCTTGCTTATGGCGTTACTCTGTTTTTAACTTAATACTCTAGATGCATGTTGGATAGCGGTCGATGAGTGGAGTAATAGTAGTAGATGCAGAATCGTTTCGGTCTACTTGTCTCGGACGTGATGCCTATATACATGATTATACCTAGATATTCTCATAACTATGCTCAATTCTGTCAATTGCTCAACAGTAATTTGTTCACCCACCGTAGAATACTTATGCTCTTGAGAGAAGCCACTAGTGAAACCTATGGCCCCCGGGTCTTTTTCTCATCATATTAATCTCCATCACTTTATTATTGCTTTGCTTTTACTTTGCTTTTACTTTTTACTTTGCATATCTATACCAAAAATACCAAAAATATTATATATCATCTCTATCAGATCTTACTTTCGTAAGTGACCATGAAGGGATTGACAACCCCTAAGCGCGTTGGTTGCGCTGAGCTATTGTTTTTGTGTAGGTACGAGGAACTCGAGCGTAGCCTCCTACTGGATTGATACTTTGGTTCTCAAAAACTGAGGGAAATACTGACGCTACTTTGCTGCATCATCCCTTCCTCTTCGGGGAAATCCAACGCAGTGCTCAAGAGGTAGCAGTGTAGTCGGGCTCTTTCTTCCTCTTTGTGTTAGCGTTGGCGTTGCCGTGCTCGTGCTTGCGCAAAAGTAGCTTGGTTTTGACGGTGTCGTTGCTCTTGAGAGTTGATGTCGAGTAGAGTGTTGCGGTTTTCTTGACGATCTTGGAGCGCGGCACGTCGAAGAGTATTCGATGTCGGTGTACTTGAGCCAAAGATGGTGTAGTCGGAGTGTTGACTTGAGCGGCTCCGTCTTGAGGAGGACGAAGTGGAAGAAGAGTGGTTGAGCAACAAAGCACGAATCTCGTCCATTCTTGCATCAATCTCTTGCTTGTGGTCGTCGAGCTTGTTGTCGAAATAGTCTCTTGTACGTTGCTCGGAAAGTCGTAAGTCGGTGGCGAGGTTGTCGATGTGTTCACTCATTGATTGTTGCTCTTGATAAAAAGCACGTTGTGCACCAAAGAGGTGGCTCTTTGTGACGTAGGAGGACATGTCGTCGTCTTGCTCGATGAAGAGTGGGTTGGTAGAAGTACTTGGCCTATCCATCGTTCCAAACAAATATGTGAGTGGGAGAAAGAGAAGAACTTATATCAAATGTACCTTGACTGATGTTGAAGATGGATCAATGATCACTCAATGTGGAACAAGGACATCACACAATTGGTACCAATTCTTGTCTGTTTCTCACACCTACACAAGTAAAAGCTTATAGTGGAGCTCGGTTAGGATGGTGGCACAAAATTTGATGGAATTGTTAGTGAGCTTCAATAATGTTGGAAAAGATTCACAAATTTGGAATGCAGAAAGTAGACCAATAGCAAAATATGGTACATGGAAACACACACGCAAAGAGATAAATGGGGTCGTGCAACCAAGGAGTGAGCCAAAATGTGGAATCCATGAAAATGCTCTTGTTGCACAACACTTGAGAGATGCTAGCATGATTGCACAATTGGCGGATATGAAGACTTGTGCACAACCTACTAAGAAAAAATGTAGGGGCTTCTATCCCAAGTATGCTCTATGTATGGTATTCCGATGATATGATCCAAGATGATCTAGTATGACAATCTTAATGTAGTATGATGCTATAGTTCTTGCTTAAAAGCTCTTTGCTTATCTTTCCATTTTGCTTAAAATCTTGTTTGGCTCTTTCTCTTTTGAGCTCTTTTCTCATGCAATGTTTAACGAACCAAGATAGTAATTGTGTATGCGATGACAACTTTGTGACACAAAAGATGATACCAAGATATAGACCGATGATATGATATGTATGCAATGGGAAGTATGATCACTAATGTGCACAAGTGACGTTGCCGGCAATAATCAAAGGCTAGTCTCGATGGGTAAGATACGCAAAATTGGGCTATGTGGTTATCAAATGGAATGGCAAGAATGATATATCACGATACCAAGATGAGGTTACCGATTCTTGCTTACGGTATGGTGTCAAACTGGTGGAGTAGTCTTCGTTGATGACGAGTCCGTGGCGAAGATGAGCGGCGGTGATGTCGATGTCGAACCGTACCTAAATAGCCAAAACACAGTAGGACACGGAACCACAACTCAAATTCGCAAACCAAAACGTGTCAAAATTGTCGGAATTGGTAATGGGTAAGTGATGGTGGTGTATGTAGGAAATGGTGGTGCTATGCGGAAGTGATGGTGGTATGCGTAAGTGAAAGTGGGCACCGGAACAAAATTGGGCGAAATTTGGATGGAAAATGGGGCGGTGGATGGAGATGTTGCTGTCAGGGGTCGGATGTCCAGGCTTGAGGGCCAGATGTCTGGGGTGGCCGGATGTCCGGGTGATGTAGGGTAGAACCATAATTGGATGATCTTTCACCAAAGGAGCGGATCCCGTGATGAACACGAAGAACACGAGGCGGAAAACAAGGGGAATCACGAGGGGAAACACAAGAGAAACACTAAAACCAACAACAATGATCACACATGTGCTAGATCCTCGAAACACAAAGAGAGATACAAGATCCACGATCAACAAGGGATGATACAAAGGGTAACCGGTTCTTCTCCGTGAGGAGGTCTTGATGTCTTCTCCGTGAGGAGGTCTTGAATCCAAGGTGGATCTTCTCCGTAGAGGGGCCGCGGTCTCTATCTGATGAGGACATCAATACCATTGTTACACCCACAGCCCATACTGTTACATATACTGGACCAATTACTAGAGCTCGCGCACGCCAATTAAATTACCAGGTACTTTCGTTTCTTGGTAATGATTGTAATGTTCATGAGATTATGATGCTGCCTAAATTGGATACATTTGTTTTGCTTACAAATGAAGGGCCTAGCTTGGAGAAGGATGAACATTGGAGCAAGAACACGCATGGAGTTGATGGCATGCGCAAGGGATCAAGAACAGAGTTACAAGTGATGATTTCAGGACTTTGAAGCCGCCATAAGGAGTGCATGAAGCCTTGGACGAAATATACAAGATGCCACTTCATAATATTCGTCCATAGGCTATTCTAGGTGCTGCGTCACCTTATTAATGGGCCAGGCCCATGTAATTTCGAAATACTTAAGTATAGGCTATTTTTAGAGTCCGTATGTGTGGGGAAACAAGAGTTAGGGTTGGTTTTGGACCCCACCCTCAAGGGCCACGAAATTCCCCCCTCTTCCTCCATATATACAGCCCTTAGGGCGTTGTTTAGACTTTGGGTTTTGTTTAGATTAAAAGTTCGCCATAGCTGCAACTTCGCGTACTTCGTTTGTGTCCAACGACCAGACCAAGACGTCACAGAACCCCACCTTGATCAATAAAGCTTTCATCTTATATTTGCAATATCCCGATTGCAATCTCAGTTTCTTGCTTGTTCTTCGTTTGCTCGCAGGAAACAGACCCTCGTGGTCAGGTTGATCGTGCTCCGGCGTGGTCAATAACCCTCGAAAGTTGGTTTAGCGATTGCTAAGGCGCGACGTCTCGCACGTTCGTAGTCGGATCGGCAAGGTCGACTCCCACAGAAAACGTTAGCCACCATCTCATCGAAACATCGGGACACCTTAGCCTCTATCAAGTGGTATCAGATTTCCAGGTTGCTTGGTGAGATTTTTACAGTTTTTCGTAGATTAGATCGAGTCTGTTCTTCATACCTACAGTCCATGAAAAAAAAGCCACACAAAAAAAATTAGGGTTAGTTCATCATATCTGAACCAATCTGAGCCTTTGCATAATCTTTTTAGGGTTTTTTCTTTGTTGAATTTGCGGTTGCATCGTCGTGTCAAGTTGCTGGTCTTAGAGTCTAGTCTTTTAGAGTTTCGAGTTCTGGTCATAAGTTGTCACGCCGCCGCCGCACCATCATCATCGCCCATCTACCACTTTTGCTTATCCGCCACCGCTCTGAATCCATATCCATATACCACTACCAATCCGTATCCATATACCACCACCAATCTCTATCCATATACCACCACCGCTACCATATACCACCACCGCTGCCATATACCACAACCATATATCCACCACCAATCTGAGTTCTTCTCATATTAGGTTTGTTCTTGAGATCAATCTAAATTCCAAGTCGTGTTTCCTTGCCTGCGTAGGTCTCGGAAAAAAAAGAGCCTGGAGACCCCCGGACAGTTTTTAGGCCAAAATTTTCACGGGCAAATTTTTTTCCCTATCCTATTTTTAGGCTTTTCTGAGTCTTTTGAGCCACGTGCCATCATAGTGATTTTTTGTCGCACTTTTTCGTCGTCGCTGCCCTGATTTCCGAAAAAAGTGAAAAAAAAAATTTCGTGCCCATCCTATCAGTTTGACGAGGGAAGAGTTTTGACACACTCGCCATTATAGTGATTTTTCGCAAAAGAAAGAGGAGCGCCAAAAAAAAGGAGCGCAAAAAAAGAGCGAAAAAAAAGTTCCAGAGTGTGCTTTTCCCTTATTTACGTGCAGCGCCGTGATTTTGTTAGTGTTCTAGGCTCGCGTCTCTAGCACGGTCTAGCCTAGGACCAGCACAGTACCGTCGTTGAGCGTTTATTCAACTTTGCATCTCTGAATTGATTATTGCCGACCCTTTTTGCTACCATACTATAAGCCTTCCCAGCTCCACATACATCTACGTCGTGCGTTTGACTCTCCCTGGCCATCGCTCTATCCAAGCTTTTGAGAGTTTTTGACTACAACGGTTGCCGATCACCGCCTGCTGCTGGGTAAGAACTGGTAAGAATTTGAGATTTGCTTGACGGATTTGTGACACCCGCCACCACCACCACTTGTTAGTAGTCTGTAGGATCATATTCTTGTGTGTTTCTATTGCTGCTAAGCATGCTAGGATCACAAGCCGACGAGACTGACTGGGAGAACTTGACGAACAAGGAGCTTCATGATACGTTTCAGCAAATGATGAATGGACAGGTGCAAGATGTGATAAACAGATTTGAAGAGGCCATGGAGAAGATAGATGGCATGGAGAAGACGTTTGAAACAAAGCTCGATAACAAGTTTGCTGAATTGCTTTCGCGTTTTCCACCACCACCACCAACTGCTCCTGCCGCACCTCTGCAACAACAGCAACAACACCGACTACCTCCACGTCGGGAAACAGCCCTCCGCCGAGCGAGCCGTGTCCCTCTTCAGTCGGGCCAAACTGCTGGTGCTGCTGTTGATACTTCTGTGGCTCCTACTGCTGATGTGGAGGAGGATGCTTATGTGGGAGATTATGAGGATGAGGTTGATCAAAATCAGAACTACGTGCCACCAACAACACAGCAACCACCAGGTCGTCCACATGCAAATAATGGCAATGGTAGGGCTCACCCTCAGGTACGAGATCATGACCATCTCCCTAAACTAAAATTGAATATTCCACCATTTGAGGGTAGATATGTTCCTGATATATATCTTACTTAGGAGTTAGAAACTGAACAACGATTTACATGTTTACAATATCCCGAGGAGAGACGTGTTCCTGCTGCTGTTTGTGCTTTCACTAGTTTTGCATGTGTTTGGTGGTCTGAGCATTGTAGATTATATCCTATTCCGGCTACTTGGGCTGCTTTGAAAACTGCTATGCGTACTCGTTGGGTTCCACCATATTATCAACGTGAATTACTTCAAAAATTGCAGCGCTTAAGACAGGGAAAAAATTCTGTAGAAGAATATTATCAGGAATTACAAACTGGCATGATTAGATGTGGTATTGTTGAGGAGAATGAAGCTATGCTTGCACGTTTTATGGGTGGATTAAATAGAGAGATTCAGACGATTCTAGAGTATAAGGAGTATACTAATATCACTCGTTTATTCCATCTTGCTTGTAAAGCTGAACGTGAAGTGCAGGATCGACAGGCATTGGCATGGACTAACTTTTCTGCAGGTCGACCTTCATCATGGACACCACGTGCATCATCTACTTCCACACGTTCTGCTACACCGGCGCCTCCGTCGGCTACCACCTCCAACCGTGATACAATAAAGCAGGCACAATCACCACTATCTGCCAAGAGCACACCTTCTGGACCTGCAAAGAGCTCTTCTTCATCCATGGCATCAACAGGGCAAACACATGATATTATTTGTCGACGTTGCAAGGGTGGATGTCATTATGCGAGAGAATGCCCATCTAAGCGTGTGATGATTGTTACTGAGGATGGTGGGTATGAGTCCGCTAGTGACTATGATGAGGAGACTTTGGCTCTTATTACACGTGACGAACACGGTGGAGACGATTCTGATCATGAGACGCAATACATGGCTCCTGAAGATGCTGACAGGTATGAAAGTTTAGTTGCTCAACGTGTTTTGAGTGTGCAGGTTACACAAGCTGAGCAAAATCAGAGGCATAATTTGTTCCATACAAAGGGAGTTGTGAAGGAACGTTCTGTTCGCGTGATCATAGATGGAGGGAGCTGCAATAACTTGGCTAGCATGGAGATGGTGGAGAAGCTATCTCTCACCACAAGACCACATCCACATCCTTACTACATCCAATGGTTCAACAACAGCGGCAAGGTTAAGGTAACACGTACTGTTCGTGTGCATTTTAGTATCTCTACATATGCTGATTATGTTGATTGTGATGTGGTACCTATGCAAGCATGTTCCTTATTACTTGGTAGACCATGGCAATTTGATAAAAATTCTGTACACCATGGTAGAAACAATCAGTATACTCTTGTTCATAACGATAAAAATATTACTTTGCTTCCTATGACTCCTGATTCCATTTTGAAAGATGATATTAATAGAGCTAATAAAGCAAAACAGGAGACAAATAAGAGTGAAAATCAGATTGTGGCAAAAGAATTTGAGCACCAAATGAAGCCTAATAATAAACCATCTACTGTTGTTTTTGAAATTAAATTGAAAAGTGCATGTTTACTTGCCACCAAATCTGATATTGATGAGCTAGATTTCAGCAAATCTGTTTGCCATGCTTTTGTGTGCAAAGAGGCATTATTTTCATTCGAGGACGTGCCTTCCTCTTTGCCCCCTGCTGTCACTAACATTTTGCAGGAGTTCGCTGACGTCTTTCCACAAGACGTGCCACCGGGATTACCACCTATTCGAGGGATTGAGCATCAAATTGACTTAATTCCCGGTGCTTCGCTACCCAACCGTGCACCATACCGTACCAATCCAGAGGAGACGAAGGAGATTATGCGTCAAGTACAAGAACTGCTCGACAAAGGTTATATACGCGAATCCCTTAGTCCTTGTGCTGTTCCTATCATTTTAGTGCCAAAAAAGGATGGTACGTCGCGTATGTGCGTTGATTGTAGAGGCATTAATAATATTACTATTCGTTATCGTCATCCTATTCCTAGGCTAGATGATATGCTTGATGAATTGAGTGGCTCTACAATATTCTCCAAAGTTGATTTGCGTAGTGGATACCATCAAATTCGTATGAAATTGGGAGATGAATGGAAAACAGCATTTAAAACTAAGTTTGGATTATATGAGTGGTTAGTCATGCCTTTTGGGTTAACTAATGCACCTAGTACTTTCATGAGGTTAATGAACGAAGTTTTACGTGCTTTCATTGGACGATTTGTGGTAGTTTACTTTGATGACATATTGATTTATAGCAAATCTTTGGAGGAACATTTGGAACATTTACGTGCTGTTTTTATTGCTCTACGTGATGCACGTTTGTTTGGAAACCTTGGAAAGTGCACCTTTTGCACCGACCGAGTATCTTTTCTTGGCTATGTTGTTACTCCACAGGGAATTGAAGTTGATAAAGCCAAGATTGAAGCTATTGAGAGCTGGCCGCAGCCCAAAACGGTCACACAAGTGAGGAGTTTCCTTGGCCTCGCTGGTTTCTATAGGCGTTTTGTGAGAGATTTCAGCACCATTGCTGCACCTCTCAACGAGCTTACAAAGAAGGATGTGCCTTTTGTTTGGGGTACCGCACAGGAAGAAGCCTTCACGGTATTGAAAGATAAGTTGACACATGCTCCTTTACTCCAACTTCCTAATTTCAATAAGACTTTTGAGCTTGAATGTGATGCTAGTGGAATTGGATTAGGAGGTGTTTTATTACAAGATGGGAAACCTGTTGCATACTTTTCTGAAAAATTGAGTGGGCCTAGTCTGAACTATTCTACTTATGATAAAGAATTATATGCTCTTGTTCGGACCTTAGAAACATGGCAACATTATTTATGGCCCAAGGAATTTGTTATACATTCTGATCATGAATCTTTGAAACACATTAAAAGTCAAGCAAAACTGAACCGTAGACATGCTAAATGGGTTGAATTCATTGAGACTTTCCCTTATGTCATTAAACACAAGAAGGGTAAAGAAAATGTTATTGCTAATGCCTTGTCTCGTCGTTATACTATGCTTTCACAACTTGACTTTAAAATATTTGGTTTGGAGACCATCAAAGATCAATATGTTCATGATGCTGAATTTAAAGATGTATTGCAGAATTGTAAGGAAGGGAGAACTTGGAACAAGTTCGTTCTTAACGATGGATTTGTGTTTCGTGCTAACAAGCTATGCATTCCAGCTAGCTCCGTTCATCTTTTGTTGTTGCAGGAGGCGCATGGAGGAGGATTAATGGGACACTTTGGCGTCAAGAAGACAGAAGATATACTTGCTACACATTTCTTTTGGCCAAAGATGAGACGGGATGTTGAGCATTTTGTTGCTCGCTGCACTACATGTCAAAGAGCTAAGTCACGACTCAATCCTCATGGTTTATATATGCCTTTGCCAGTACCTAGTGTTCCTTGGGAGGATATATCTATGGACTTTGTTTTAGGTTTACCTCGAACAAAGAAGGGGAGGGATAGCATATTTGTTGTCGTGGATAGGTTCTCAAAAATGGCACACTTTATATCATGTCATAAAAGCGATGATGCTGTTAATGTTGCTGATTTGTTCTTTCATGAAATTATTCGCTTACATGGTGTGCCAAATACTATTGTTTCAGATCATGATACTAAATTTCTTAGCCACTTTTGGAGATGTTTATGGGCAAAGTTGGGGACTAAGCTGCTTTTTAGTACTACTTGTCACCCCCAAACTGATGGACAAACTGAAGTAGTCAATAGAACATTGTCTACTATGCTTAGGGCTGTTTTGAAGAATAACAAGAAAATGTGGGAAGAATGCTTGCCTCATATTGAATTTGCTTATAATCGCTCGTTGCATTCTACTACTAAGATGTGCCCTTTTGAAATTGTGTATGGTTTCCTACCTCGTGCACCTATTGATTTGTTGCCTCTTCCATATTCAGAGAAGGTTAATTTTGATGCTAAAGAATGTTCTGAATTGATTTTAAAAATGCATGAGTTAACTAAGGAAAACATTGAGCGTATGAATGCTAAATATAAACTTGCTGGAGATAAGGGTAGAAAACATGTTGTGTTTGCGCCTGGAGATCTTGTTTGGTTACATTTGCATAAAGATAGATTTCCTAATCTGTGCAAATCAAAGCTAATGCCACGCGCTGATGGTCCTTTTAAGGTGTTAGAGAAAATAAATGATAATGCATATAAACTTGAGCTACCTGTAGATTTTGGGGTTAGTCCCAACTTTAACATTGCAGATTTGAAGCCTTATTTGGGTGAGGAAGATGTGCTTCCGTCGAGGACGACTTCATTTCAAGAAGGGGAGGATGATGAGGACATCAATACCATTGTTACACCCACAGCCCCTACTGTTACATATACTGGACCAATTACTAGAGCTCGCGCACGCCAATTAAATTACCAGGTACTTTCGTTTCTTGGTAATGATTCTAATGTTCATGAGATTATGATGCTGCCTAAATTGGATACATTTGTTTTGCTTACAAATGAAGGGCCTAGCTTGGAGAAGGATGAACATTGGAGCAAGAACACGCATGGAGTTGATGGCATGCGCAAGGGGATCAAGAACGGAGTTACAAGTGATGATTTCAGGACTTTGAAGCCGCCATAAGGAGTGCATGAAGCTTTGGACGAAATATACAAGATGCCACTTCATAATATTCGTCCATAGGCTATTCTAGGTGCTGCGTCACCTTATTAATGGGCCAGGCCCATGTAATTTCGAAATACTTAAGTATACGCTATTTTTAGAGTCCGTATGTGTGGGGAAACAAGAGTTAGGGTTGGTTTCGGACCCCACCCTCAAGGGCCACGAAATTCCCCCCTCTTCCTCCATATATACAGCCCTTAGGGCGTCGTTTAGACTTTGGGTTTTGTTTAGATTAAAAGTTCGCCATAGCTGCAACTTCGCGTACTTCGTTTGTGTCCAACGACCAGACCAAGACGTCACAGAACCCCACCTTGATCAATAAAGCTTTCATCTTATATTCGCAATATCCCGATTGCAATCTCAGTTTCTTGCTTGTTCTTCGTTTGCTCGCAGGAAACAGACCCTCGTGGTCAGGTTGATCGTGCTCCGGCGTGGTCAATAACCCTCGGAAGATGGTTTAGCGATTGCTAAGGCGCGACGTCTCGCACGTTCGTAGTCGGATCGTCAAGGTCGACTCCCACAGAAAACGATAGCCACCATCTTATCGAAACATCGGGACACCTTAGCCTCTATCAGCTTTCATCTTATATTCGCAATATCCCGATTGCAATCTCAGTTTCTTGCTTGTTCTTCGTTTGCTCGCAGGAAACAGACCCTCGTGGTTAGGTTGATCGTGCTCCGGCGTGGTCAATAACCCTCGGAAGTTGGTTTAGCGATTGCTAAGGCGCGACGTCTCGCATGTTCATAGTCGGATCGTCAAGGTCGACTCCCACAGAAAATGATAGCCACCATCTCATCGAAACATCGGGACACCTTAGCCTCTATCACTATCGTGGAGTAGATCCGATATGAATGAGCGAAGCTCTATCTCTCAAATGAGCTATCACAACGCTAACCCTAACTAGAAGGAGGTGGAGGAGTATATATAGTCTAGGGCCACAAAGGGGTAAGTGAGGAGGGGATACATGGGCCTTCGGCCCGGTTATGCACACGTAGGTGCCAGACATCCGGGATGGGGGCCGGGTGTTTGGGGCTTCGGGACGAGCCGGATGTGCGGGCTGAAGTGGAGGTTCAGCTGCTCTCTGGATACATCGGTGCCGGATTTCCAGGGGAGATGCCAGATGTCCAAGCCGTCGGAGGCGCCGGATGTCTGGCCGCTGAGGCTTGTTCGGCCAACTGTTGGTGCAGCAGTTGGGCAGCTGCAGAGGAGGCGGATGTCCGGCCTCTGGCCCGGATATCCGGCCGCTGTAGCTTCAGCAGCTCCATCTTCTTCCGTCGTCGCTTCCAGGCTTCCCTCGCGGATGGTGTAGTTGTTTCTTGGCGCTTGAACTCCTCGTCGCCCATAGTGTTCCGACAATAGCTATGCATGCACACGAGTGGAGTGTCAAGTAGTATACCATCCTCGAAGGGGTCAAGTGAGCACGTGTAAAGGAGATGATTCACCTTTTGGTATGTGAAGTAGATGTCTCACGTGTCACTCGGCAAACAGACTCTTGGCATGGTGATGTCCATAGGATGCTCTACATCATCTCCCCTCCCTGGGAAAGATCCGACCTCGAATCGAAAACCAAATCACCATGGGAAAGAGATGGCTTCGCCGTGTAGAAGTGGACATTCACCAAGTACTTGTCATCTTGAAGCTCAAAATGGGCACTCTGCAATGTCGCACCATCTTTTGATTCCTTCAAAAGGAGTAAGGACAACAAACACTTGGAAAAACAAATGTGGTTAGCGTTAGTGCAAAACCAAGCATTCAAGAGGTGAGTCACCAAACAAGTGTCATCATCATGCAAAGGATATGGTGTGACAAAGGATTGTGACATGGCATGTAAGCATATCAATCGAGTACAATCAAAGATATCATGGGGACAAGCATGTAAATTGAGGTAGTGATGCAAATATGTGTAACAAGAGAATAAGCATCTACCTCAAAGTCATAGCAAGCATGGGCAAAGAACTCAATGAAAGGTCTATGGTAGGCATAAGAAGCATTCACAACACCAAATAAAATGAAGTGTCTAAACACATGGGTCAAGTGCAAGACAATCCAAGCATAATGTGCATGCGGTGTAGTGAATATCGTGTGGCACTCAACACAATGGAAAGAGGAGTTGTTTGTCATGTGCGAGGCAATCAAGGCAAGCATGTAGCAATCAATGGGACATGGCATATGTGATGTGATGACATTGTTTCAACCAAACATATGAGAGGAGCAAGTAATCCAAGAATTGGATGCAACACACAAGGCCTATATATCATGATGCATGTAACGGTGAAAATGACAAGTCGAAGCAAGATCTCTAACATGTGTGCAATCAAGTGGTCCAAGATGAACAATAAGTCTCATGGTGCAAGCAACACAAGTAGTATGATCCGTCATACCCATGCTCAAGAAAGATGTCACCTTGTAGGCGTGTCCTTGTGCGTCCTTCACAATGCCGAAGTACAAGCAAGTGCAATGTAGAATCATTGTGGTAGAAGGTGGTTCGCTCTCAAGAGCTCGGATGGTCAACTCATGTGAAGTGGAAGTTGACACGAAGTCCAAGTATCCTACACATGCACACAACAAAAGAAATAACGTATGCGCATGGTAGATAAACACATCATCCATCATGATGGTTCTCTTCTCTTGCACATAAACATTAGAAACAGAAGTGCGTGAATAATATGATGCAACAATGGCAATATTCATGGCACTAGGTATATGGTGCAAAGAGGTAAGACAAGCATGCTTCACAAGGAATATGTCAAAATCTCCAAACATATGCGAGAATGCTATGGGGGCAATCTCATTAGCAAGACTAAAATCATTGGTGCACTCAATACATGGGAAATCATCTAGCATGATAGAGGCAACACATGGAGATATATGGCAAGAAGCAATAACAATCATGTGCAAAGCATGTAGATGGTTTTCATCAACCGCATGAAGGGAGCAAGTATGAATCACTGGTGATGCAACATAAGCAAGCATAGTAATCAAGGCGTGTAAACTAGTGGAGCGAAGATACAACACACTAGAGGAAATCATGTCAATCATGTCATGTGAGCAAATAATAGGCAAAGGCAATGCACATGACATATCGCAAGCACGAGGACAAAGAAAGATCATAATATCATCATAGGAATGGGTCATAGATGGAACATGGCAATAACAAGTAATATCTTCACCAAGCTTGCAAATACATATACAAGTATGAGAATCAATCGTCATGTGTAGTGCAAAGCATAGGTCACAAATGCATGGTAAAGGCATATGAATGAGCATATCATGCAAAGTGAACATGGTAAGATGGGAATAGAATATGTAATGGACAATAACCCATAGCCAAGTGAGGGCCATGTAGAAGAAATGGGTGAAGTCTTTGCGCGAAGAGAGCGGTGGGAAAAACAATCCAGGGGATCCCAAGTCATCATTGCTCTCTAGAGCTCGTTTTGTAAAATTGGGATTGTGAGGTTGACAAGTATTCGTGGGTACCTACACAAAAGAGACACAAGCCAAAGAAATTGTGTGTGGTAAATGTACACATCATCCATCATGATGTGTATGTGCACGTGAGAGTTAGCACAAGATAAGCATCGCTCAAAGAAATTTGATGCATGGTATAAGAACATGTCATCCATCATGAAGAATAGTTGTTGTGTATAACACGATGGGGACACAAATTGAGAATGCAAGTATATGGCACATCAATAGCATGTTTATTCATGGGAAGCATATTGTGCACACAAGTATTGGAATCATGCAATGAATGGGATGAATTAAAATCTCCTAAAATGTATGAGGAAACTATGGGGGTCTCCTCATGAGCAATGTTGGAAACATCATATGGAGAAAATGGACAACATCCAAAGCAATGCATATCTGAAGCTAGGTGGTCATGGCATGGCATATGAGATAAATGATGCAAAGGGAGCATAATATCATCACAAGAAAAACAAATGCAAATAACCATGGGCTTGTCATCTATGCCATATGTGCAAATTGGGTTTATCTTAACGGCATATGCATAGTCATATGAAGAGATTGCAAATATGACATATGATTGATCTCATGCATAGCATATGACAAATCAAGCAGATTGTCAAACATGATGTGACCTAAAGAATTGTCACAAGAAATCTTATGCAACATGGCATCACAACTAATAGACTCCACATGGCAATCATCAAACTCATCATAAATGGGTAAATCATCGCATGGGGAAGTCGCACTAGCATGAAGCATGATAATACATTGATCAACATCATGCAAGCAATCAATGTCAAGAATGTCCACTATTGGGACTAGAGCATCACATCCACCTATGTTACCGTTGTCATTCCACTCAAGTGGCGTAGGTGACATGGGGAAGACCAAATGGTGGTCAATATCATCATCTTGATGGAACCATGTGGGGGTGCATCATATTCCACCATGGCCATCGTTTTGTCCAAAGGTAGGACAAAGTCATTGAGAATCGGCGCGTCATCATATATGGGACCTAGCACCAAATGAGAAAACACAATAGAGGTAGAGGTTAAGTCATTAGGAATCATAGAGGCCTCACTCTCTCTATGTGGTGGTTCACTCACTCCCTCAAGGTAGGTGCACTCAATGTCACATATGGTGTAGTCACTCATCTCACTCAAGTGCTGGGGGTTGTGGCTCTCCTCACATGGGAATTGTGGCAACACATCATATATCGAGCTAGTGGTGAAGTCACTCTCACTCTCAATATGGTGTCTAAAGTCACGCAAGTCAACATATGTCACCGTGGTCGAAGGGAAAATCCCATGCTCAATCATCTCATTGTCATTGCTGTGGATGAAGGCCGAAGATGGCACACCATCACTCTCGCCTCCTAAGATGGAAGCATCCTCCATGCTTGTCACCATGTTGCATGCCTTCAAAGCATGTTCCTTGATTAGCTCCATAGTCATAGTCGTCACCACACCGTCTTGAAAAAGAGTCGAAGTAGACTCGGCACCATCAATGCCACAAAGAGGGATGGCGATGAAGCCGAACTTTGGAGCATCGTCTTGAAGCTCGTCGGGCTTGGACATCTTGGTGGTACTATCCTCATGCTTTCCTTCTTGGAGCTTGGTCTTCGAGAAGTGTGCTTGGGGTGGAGAAGCCTTGGCCTTCATGAGTTCTTGTTCCGCCTTGAGGGCACCAATGTAGTAGTCGTCTAGGGACTTGTAGTTCTCGAGGAAGAGAGTCTTGGAGATGTTGTTGTGCAATCCCATCTTGAAGTGTAACTTCATCGGAATGGGGTCATCCACGCTGGCTCGTCGCAAGGCTTTGTTCATCTCCTTGAAGTACTCGTCGATGGACTTGGATCCTTGGGTGGTGTTCTCCAATTGGCGTAGAAGTTGTTCCATGTAGGTTGGAGGCACAAACTCACGCCGCAAGCTCTCTTAGTCTTGGGCCAACTCATGTTGTAGGTCTTCAAAGGTGTGTGAAACCACCATGTGGACGCATAGTCGTGGAAGTTCCTTGTGGCGCACTTTATTTGATCTTCGGGGGGAACTTGATGTAGCTTGAGGTAGTCGTCCATTAAACGCTCCCACTCAAGATACTCCTCGGGTTCTTGAGTCCCATAGAAAGGAATCGCGTGGTCGATGTCGAGGTCGTAGTAGCTCGTGGAAGATGCGGACTTGAGCTTGGGGAGCTTCTCTTGAGGTGCTTGTGGGCGAGGATGTCGTATGTCCGTAGGCGAAGATTCCTTTAAGTCGCTTGGCGAAGATGCCAAGGGAGATGGTGAAGTCACTGAGTGGTTGTTGGTGCTGAGCTCTTGATGTTCACGTTCTTTTTGTTGATGGTGTCGATGCCGATGTGATCTTGCCGGAGATGGTATCTCGGAGGCATGTGCTCTTGAGCGTCTTCTCGAAGACGAGGAAGACCGCTTGTAGGACTTGATGAGGGCTTTGATCTCCTCCATTTGAGATTGCATCTTGGCTTCGTTGGAGTTGTTAGTGGCATCGAATTCGTCGTTGTTGTTGCAGACCAAAGATGAAATACCTTGCCTATCCATCACAAGACTCGAACAAATGTGAGTAGGAGAAAGAGAAGAACTATACCAAATGTACCTTGACCAATGTTGAAGATGGATCAATGATCACTCAATAGTGTAACAAGGAAATAGCAGAATTGGTACCGATCTTGTCGATTTCTCACACCTACACAAGTAAGGCTTATGGTAGAGCTTGGTGAGGATAGTGGCACAAAAATTTGATGTAAAATGTTAGTAAGAGTCAATAATGTTGAAAGAGATTCACAAATTTGCAAGTGAAATAAGTAGACCAATAGCAATATGTGGCACACGGAAACACACACACGGATAGATAAATGGGGTTGGGCAACCAAGGATGAGCACAAAATGTGGAATCCACGGAAAACGCTCGTGTTGCACAACTCAAGAGAGACGCTTGAACGATTGCTCAATAGGCGGATACAACACTTGTGCACAACCTATGATATGCAAAATGTAAGAACTTTCTATCCCAAGTATGCTATGTGTATGATGTTCCGGTGGTATTATCCAAGATGATCTTATATGCAATGTGGTATGATGCTATGGCACTTGCTTACAAGCTTCTTTGCTCTTTTTTTGCTTAAAAGCTTATTCTTTTTTTTTGTATAGCCACAATGCGAAATGCAGAAACTAAGATAGCAATTGGGTATATACGGGAACAAATTTGTGACACAAGGGATGATATGATACCAATATGATATGGTATGTATGCGATGGAAGGTGTAGATCACTAATGTGCACAAGTAACGTTGCCGGCAATACTCAAATGGCTAGTCTCGATAGGCAAGTAATGCAAAATGGGCTAGGGGTTATCAATGCAATGGCAAGGGAATATACAAAGGAGGGATACCACGATACCAAGATCATATGGAGGTTATTGTACTTGGCGATGATGAGTGGCGGTGATCTTGATGAAGATACCAAGATGATGGAGGCTTGTCCCTAAGTAGCCGAAACACCTTAGGAAATGGGAAAACCACGAACTCAAAATGTCAAATGTCAAATGGTGGTAGCAGGAATGCGGTGGTGGTTGCGGAAGCTCAATGGGATTGCAGAATGGCAATGATGGGTTGTGGAGTACGCAATGCGAAAATGGAGGGTAAGGTGGGATATACACGGCGTTGGAGTTGGAAGCACGATCCCTAAGTAGCCGAAACACCTTAGGAGACACAACTCACAACACAAACAAAATTGGGTTAGGTCGGGGTGGCAGGAGTTTATGGTTGGTAAGCCTATGCGGAAGTGGTGGTGGTGGTTGATGAATAAGAAACCATCCCTAAATAGCCTAGACACCTTAGGAAACTCAAATCACTCCTCAATCAACCACTAATGCGATGGGGAACAAAATTGGTTAGGTTGCGGAAGTCGGTGGTGGTGTAGCGGATGATGTGGTGGAAGCCCTACGCAAAGATGCCAAAATTCACAAAATTTGATGGAGTCAAAAGATGTTGGTGGTATTTTTGTGGGAAGGGGGATGTCAAGAGATTTTCAACAAGCTAAAGAACGCAAAAATCGGACTCCGCATGAATTAGTTATGGACAAAACGGTGAAACGGGGAAGGCTGAAATCCCAGGGGCCGGATGTCCGGGGTGCAGCCCGGATTTCCGGGGCTGTCTATCCAGAACCGAGCAGATTTGGTGCTCCAGGAGCCGGATGTCCGGCCGGGGACCCGGATGTCCGGCCCAACAAATCCAGATCTCGTTTGGGGCGGAAATTTTCGAATTGGGGACGGAAATGGATGATTCCAAAGGAAAAATTGGAGAGATTTCGTGGATGGAAAGTGGGGAAAAGTGGGGATATGCTAGATCCACTTGAAACCAAGCATATCCATGGATCAAATCCAACAAAACTTCATCAAACGAACAAATCACAAAAAAAATCGGGGGCTATTTTTGTGGGGAATTTTCGAATTTAGGACGAAATCAACAAAATTAGGCTAGAAAACAAAGAGGGGAAGCTCCGAAATCGTGATCAACGTGGCTCATGATACCAAGATGATGTAGGGTAGAACACTAATCGGCCGATCTTTCACGAAAGGAGCAGATCCCGCGATGAACACGAAGAACACGAGGGGAATCACAAGGGGAAACACGAGAGAAACACTAAAACCAACAAGAATTATCACATATGTGCTAGATCCTCGAAACACAAAGAGAGATACAAGATCCACGATCAACAAGGGACGATACAAAGGGTAATCGGTTCTTCTCTGTGAGGAGGTCTTGAATCCACGGTGGATCTTCTCCGTAGAGGGGTCGCGGTTTCTCTCGTGGAGTAGATCCGATATGTATGAGCGAAGCTCCATCTCTCAAATGAGCTATCACAACGCTAACCCTAACTAGAAGGAGGTGGAGGAGTATATATAGTCTAGGGCCATGAAGGGGTAAGTGAGGAGGGGATACATGGGCCTTCAGCCCGGTTCGGCACATGCAGGTGCCGGACGTCCAGGCTGGGGGCCGGATGTCCGAGGCTTCGAGACGAGCCGGATGTCCGAGGTCGCGGCCGGATGTCCGGGCTGAAGTGGAGGTTCAGCTTCTCTCTGGATACGTCGGTGCCGGATTTCCGGGGAAGATGTTGGATGTCCGGGCTGTCGGGAGGCACGGGATGTCCGAGGTTGGCGCCGGATGTCCGGCCGCTGAGGCTGGTTCGACCGATTGTTGGTACAGCAGTTGGGTGGCTGCACAGGCGCCGGATGTCCAGCCTCTGGCCTGGATGTCCGGCCGTTGTAGCTTCAGCAGCTTCGTCTTCTTCCGTCGTTGCTTCCAGGCTTCCCTCGCGGATGGTGTAGTTGTTCCTTGGCGCTTGCACTCCTCCTCGTCGCCCGTAGTGTTCCGACAATAGCTATGCATGCACACGAGTGGAGTGTCAAGTAGTATACCATCCTCGAAGGGGTCAAGTGAGCACGTGTAAAGGAGATGATTCACCTTTGGGTATGTGAAGTAAATATCGCACATGTCACTCGCCAAATGGACTCTTGACATGGTGATGTCCATAGGATGCTCCGCATCACTGGGGGTTCGGGCTGGATGTCCGGGCGCTGGATCCGTGGACGAACTGAAGAAACTCCGCATGGAAGAGGCAAATTCGGGGCAAAATTAGGGAGATTTTGTGGATGGAAATGGGGAAAAGATGGGGAAAGCTAGATCTACCTGCAACATGAAAACCGTCGATCAAATCCAACAAAACTTAATCACACCAACAAATCACAAAAAATTGGGGTGTTACTTTTGTGGGAATTTTCGAATTAGGGACAAAATCAACAAAAAAGGCTAGAAAACACAACGGGGAGGCTCCGAAATCGTGATCAACGTGGCTCTAGATACCAAGATGATGTAGAGTGGAACCCTAGATGGCCGATCTTTCCCGAAAGGAGCGGATCCTGCGAAGAACGCGAAGAACACGAGGGGAAACACGAGGGGAAATAAGAGAGAATCACTCAAACCAACAAGAATGATCACACATATGCTAGATCCGAGTACACATAGAGATCACACGATCCAAAGTCAACAAGGGACGATACAAAGGGTAACCAGTTCTTCTCCATGAGGAGGTCTTGATGTCTTCCCGTTAGGGGTCTTGAAACCAAGTGGATCTTCTCCGAAGAGGTGTCGGTCCCTTGCAATGGAATCCGGATGGATGAGCAAAGATCTATCTCACAAATGAGCTAACACAACGCTAACCGTAGAAAGAGGGAGGAGGAGGAGTATATATAGTCTAGGTGGGCGAAGGGGTACATGGGCCTCGGGCCCTTACACTGTGCGCAGACAGGGGAGGCCGGATGTCCGGGCTTACACGAGGGGCCGGATGTCCGGGCTGGGGTGGCCGAATGTCCGGGATAGAGGGGATGGCCTTGACGCATTCGGGACCAGGGGTTCCGGATTTCCGGGCTTGGTCCGGATTTCTGGGCTCGGGCCGGAAGTCCGGGCTGGGTCTGGATGTCCGGGGCCTGAAGGTGCTTGGCGGCTGCTGCGGGCGATGTTCCAGGGGCCGGATGTCGGGGGTCATGGCCGGATGTTCGGGGCCTGGAAGTTGTTCTTGACTCCTTCCGTTGGTTCTCTTCATCTGTGAACTTGGTGACTTGTCCGTCTTCATGTGCATCTTCGAGAGGGTCCTCTTGGTACCTGATCATGCACAACATTCCGGACTTAGGTAGTAGCCATGTCTCAAGAGGATCATATGTGATGTCACTAAGGAAAGAACTCACCTCGGTCTCGAGAGATCTAGCTCTAGCTCGTGTCATAGGTCCTCTTGGCACTTCGTGAGACGATGGTAGGTCCATGGGGATGACCATAGGATGCTCCACATCAACTAGCTAGGGTAATCCAAATGAGTTGAAATTTTGCAAGGTCCTTCATATGATGACATCATCACTCTCCTACAAATTTGGGCTCATGTCATCACTCTACGTGAGCTTAGCATCAAATCCTGGTTTCTGGTCAGATTTTCAGGTTATGAAGCAACTATATTTTAATTGCTTGATTTTTGCTGAAAATTTACTAGGGCATTCTCCTACCCATATAAACTCTCTCCACAAAGTTTTGGCTCATTTCATCTATCCATTTGCCCTCAGCAAATTTTCTTAAATTTTGTGCAGAGAAGTGCATTGTGAAGGAAGTACCACTTTGGCTTGTCCAAATGGTATGAAAATTGTATGGCACCCTCATATGCCTAAATCACCATGCCATGATCATTTTCAGCTCAATCCAAGCAAGTATGAGATTGCTACTTAATTTCTTGCAATTCTGACCAGTGGGGCATTTTCTCCAACAAGTGCCATCTAGACATCTCCATTTCGTCTGATTTTTGGCCAGCACAGTCATCTTAGAATGTGATCTATCCCAGACAAACCAGTTCCTTCATCCTAAAGCATGTGTCCCCACAGCACATCACAAACAGGTTGTTGCTGCTCTGCTTTGGATCCAAGTGCTTTTCTCTTCTTTGCCCCTGACCTGTATTGTTTCTTCCTTGGCACTCGAGGTAAGATGGTCTATCTCCCAGACATCGTTTGGCAGCTCAGAGCATGTGTCACCGCCGTGTTCACGTGGTGATCACGGGCAGACGTGCCAAACCGACGCGCTCTAGAACCGTGACGCTGTGCTCGTGCATTCCTTCGTCGTCTCAAAGCATCTCCTTGTCCTAGAGCTTCCCTGTGAGCCTCTGCTTCACACAGTGCTCTGCCCCTCTCCTGTTTTACCATCGTCGAGTGTCGGCAGCCGTGCCCGTGACGTAACCACCGCCCCCACCTCCATTGTTGTGATGCCCGAGCGCCCTCGAGCTCTCCAAAGCCTCCCTGCAGCTATAAGTAGCACACCCGACCTCTTACGCAGCTCGCCGCCCTCTCCATGGCCCTTTAAGGGGGCGTTTGGTTCGAAGGTGAGGATGGATTGGCTGAGGGTATCCCTATCCGCCTGGTTAAGGATAGCCAGTTTCATTCGTTTGGTTGGGTGGATAAATGGTGGTTGCGGATAACCAGTTTTAGGTTTGGTTTGGAAGGATGACAAGTGGATGGGTTGTTGAGTACCTCTCAGGTGAGAATACACTATACAAAAGATGAAAAGAAAGAACTGAGCATGTGTGTGACGACCTTGCATGGTGTCACGTTAGTTTGTTTTTCTTTGCGTAGAAGTAGTAGGCCCTAGTCGTGCTTCTTTTACGGCGGGCCGGTAGCTGCATGTGTGGCCTTGATCCATAGGACGCGGGATGGCACGTTCAGAGAGGGCATGGTGATCTTATCGCACGTCTGTTACGCAAGGAAAACAAGGGAAGGATAACAGCAAAGCCGCCAGTTGCACGGCGAAGAACTTCTGTGTTCGTGAGCTGTTCGTCATGAGTACATCGATCACTGTCCTCCGCCACGGTTGATCCAAGGAAGAGAGAGAGAGAGAGCATGCAGCACGAGACGCTGCCGCCGCTAGCGGATCACCCACACGTCAAGAGAAAGGGAAAAGGAGAGAAGTAGAGGGGCAGCACCTACTTCACCGCGCCGCCGGCCGCCATTCACACGCGGCCGCCTAATGCGAAATCACCGCCGCCGCCTACTTTACGTTCGCGAGCGAGAAAGAAAGGGAGGGCGAGAGATAAGAAAAATGTTTCGGGAGGTGACAAGTGTGGGTGGCTGCCATCATCCGCAAGATTTTCACGGACGAGGCCAACCAGCTTTTGACGAGAATATGTCGAAAATCTGGTTATCCCTAGCCACTCTATCCCTTCAACGAAACGCGTCGTACCATCTAAAAATCTGGCTATCCCTCAACTAGTTATGGACGGCCAGCAAACCAAACACCACCTAAGTCCACTAGAGCTGCCCCATCTCCCATCCATCCGCCATGGCCGGCTCGGTCCCTTCTTGTTTCCCGTGAGCCCGAGCCACCTCTCCTCTGCTTTTCCACCATCGTATTCCCCAGAGTCCGGCGCCCCTCCCCACCCCTTCCTCTCGACGCCAGAGCTGCTGTAGTCTCACGCCCCAAGATCAACCGCCGCCTCCTCCTCTCGGCCCCCGCAAGAAGCTGCCATGTTGCGTCTCCCGGGCGCACGGGCTACGGTTGAGCGGGCACGGCGCAGCCTCCCCTAGCCGCCGGTGCCCTCGCCCCGGCCGGGAATGGCGGGAGGTAGCGGGCCAGTGTCGGCGCGCCACCTCCCCTGCTTCTGCTATGTTCCATGCGGGGAACGGAAGGAGGTAGGAGAAGACCCGGCCAGGTGGGCCCCTCCTCCAGGAGGGCCCCACTTGTAAGCCTTTTGGAGTTGACCCAGCCTGGGCCACGTTAGTAAGTGGAAACACATTTCGATAAATACGTTTCCATTAGTGAAAGCGTACTTTGGTTCTTCTTTGTACAAAATATGTTTTCCACTTCTGAAAGAGCACTTTCGTTCTTCTCCAGCTCAAAATAAGCTTTCTCTATGCAGAAACGTATTTCTGCAGAACACCTCTGTTTTTCAGTCTAGGGACTTGTTTGGGGAGAAATTTTTATAGATTGGTCCCTGTTCTTCAAACACCTGTATCTCCGCAACCGTAACTACGAATGAGGTGATTCCAAAGCCCACATCTTCATATCGTCAAGTGTCGGTGTCAAAACTGACCGATCTCGGGTAGGGGGTCCCGAACTGTGCATCTGAGGATCTAGGGTAATAGGAGACAAGGGAGACACGATGTTTACCCAGGTTCGGGCCCTCTTAATGGAGGTAAAACCCTACGTCCTGCTTGATTGTATTTGCTGAGTATAGGGGCTACAAGAGTTGATCTACCTCGAGATCATAATGGCTGAACCCTAGATGTCTAGCCTGTATGAATTCCTGTAGCCTCTATGGACTAAACCCTCCGGTTTATATAGACACCGGAGGGGCCTAGGGTTGTACAGAGTCGGTTTACAGAGAAAGGAAAATACACATCTAGACATTAAGCTTCCCATCCACGCATAAGAGAGTCCTACCCGGACACGGGGGAAGGTCTTCTACCTTGTATCTTCACGGCCCATCAGTCTGACCCATATCACACAGCCCGGACACCCGAGGACCCCTCAATCCAGGACTCCCTCAGTAGCCCCTGAACCAGTCTTCAATGACGATGTGTTCAGCTCACAGATTGTCTTCGGCATTGCAAGTCGGGTTCCTTCTCCGCATACAAAGTCTTCTGAGAAATGTATCCGGCTATGTATAATAGTCACAACCCTCAACTACAAGGGTACAATACCTAATAAGGCATATACGCTGACAGTTTTTTCAGCAAAATGTCACATCCAGCCTTTTTACAACTTTGAACCATTTTTTTGCCTCCCGCTTCATGTTTCGAGGCGCAAACTCCATTGACACGTCTCATCAAAGCAGAGATCGTGTCCCCTTATTGCAGGATTTTCATCAATATGGGTTTGGGTAATCCAACCATGCCATTGGCACGACCCCTTGGGAACAGGCGAACTTTAAGGCTAGTGGGGGGCATTTGATATTTACTGCCTATATAAGTGGATAAAGATCCACCTTTTTACCCCCACACCTTCTCCCTTCCTTAGTCTTCCCATCTTCGAGCTCCAGCGCGCAAGCCTCAATCTTTCCCACCGCCCAAACTTTCCAGCCATGTTTGGATCCGATTCACAGGGCAAGTGGGTGGCCTCCTCCGTCATGGAGAAGGATATTAAGGAACTCCGGGAGGCAAAGTACTTGACTGCGGAAATCACACACTGGCTCCTGGCCAAAGAGAAAGTCATCCCCACTCCCGAGCCCGGTGAGAGGGTAGTATTCATCCCTCACTTCCTCCACGGCCTAGGTTTCCACTTCACCATTTTGTACATGGCCTTATGTTCTATTACAGGCTAGATTTCCACAATCTAGCCCCGAACTCCTTCCTCCACATCTCGGCGTTTACCGTTGTGTGCGAGGCGTTCCTTCGTATCCCATCCCACTTTGGACTATGGCTCAAAGTCTTCAACATGAAGCCGAAGGTGGTTGATGGGCAGCACGCCGACTGCGGCGGCGCCATGGTGAGCAAACTCCCCAACAACACTTGGCCCAAAGGAGCCTTCGTGGAAACCGTGAAGGTGTGGCAGCAGGAGTGGTTCTATATCACCGAACCTCGTGGTACCAAATGGGCGGCCACTCCTAGATTCAGATTTGGGCCCCCTATGCGGCTCATGTCTTGGACCACCAAGGGTCTGGACTAGGGATCGACCGACGAAGTGACGATGCTACAAAAGCGCATCAAATGTATGATAAGTAAGCACACCAGTCTCACCGATGTCATTCAGGTGATGCTCTTCCGCTGTATCCTCCCATGCCAACACCGGCCACCTCCCCTGCTTCTGCTATGTTCCATGCGGGGAACGGAAGGAGGTAGGAGAAGACCCGGCCAGGTGGGCCCCTCCTCCAGGAGGGCCCCACTTGTAAGCCTCTAGGAGTTGACCCAGCCTGGGCCACGTTAGTAAGTGGAAACACATTTCGATAAATACGTTTCCATTAGTGAAAGCGTACTTTGGTTCTTCTTTGTACAAAATATGTTTTCCACTTCTGAAAGAGCACTTTCGTTCTTCTCCAGCTCAAAATAAGCTTTCTCTGTGCAGAAACGTATTTCTGCAGAACACCTCTGTTTTTCAGTCTAGGGACTTATTTGGGGAGAAATTTTTATAGATTGGTCCCTGTTCTTCAAACACTTGTATCTCCGCAACCGTAACTACGAATGAGGTGATTCCAAAGCCCACATCTTCATATCGTCAAGTGTCAGTGTCAAAACTGACCGATCTCGGGTAGGGGGTCCCGAACTGTGCGTCTGAGGATCTAGGGTAATAGGAGACAAGGGAGACACGATGTTTACCCAGGTTCGGGCCCTCTTAATGGAGGTAAAACCCTAGGTCCTGCTTGATTGTATTTGCTGAGTATAGGGGCTACAAGAGTTGATCTACCTCGAGATCATAATGGCTGAACCCTAGATGTCTAGCCTGTATGAATTCCTGTAGCCTCTATGGACTAAACCCTCCGGTTTATATAGACACCGGAGGGGCCTAGGGTTGTACAGAGTCGGTTTACAAAGAAAGGAAAATACACATCTAGACATTAAGCTTGCCATCCACGCATAAGAGAGTCCTACCCGGACACGGGGGAAGGTCTTCTACCTAGTATCTTCATGGCCCATCAGTCTGACCCATATCACACAGCCCGGACACCCGAGGACCCCTCAATCCAGGACTCCCTCAGTAGCCCCTGAACCAGTCTTCAATGACGATGTGTTCGGCTCACAGATTGTCTTCGGCATTGCAAGTCGGGTTCCTTCTCCGCATACAAAGTCTTCTGAGAAATGTATCCGGCTATGTATAATAGTCACAACCCTCAACTACAAGGGTACAATACCTAATAAGGCATATACGCTGACAGTTTTTTCAGCAAAATGTCACATCCAGCCTTTTTACAACTTTGAACCATTTTTTTGCCTCCCGCTTCATTTTTCGAGGCGCAAACTCCATTGACACGTCTCATCAAAGCAGAGATCGTGTCCCCTTATTGCAGGATTTTCATCAATATGGGTTTGGGTAATCCAACCATGCCATTGGCACGACCCCTTGGGAACAGGCGAACTTTAAGGCTAGTGGGGGACATTTGATATTTACTGCCTATATAAGTGGATAAAGATCCACCTTTTTACCCCCACACCTTCTCCCTTCCTTAGTCTTCCCATCTTCGAGCTCCAGCGCGCACGCCTTAATCTTTCCCACCGCCCAAACTTTCCAGCCATGTTTGGATCCGATTCACAGGGCAAGTGGGTGGCCTCCTCCGTCATGGAGAAGGATATTAAGGAACTCCGGGAGGCAAAGTACTTGACTGCGGAAATCACACACTGGCTCCTGGCCAAAGAGAAAGTCATCCCCACTCCCGAGCCCGGTGAGAGGGTAGTATTCATCCCTCACTTCCTCCACGGCCTAGGTTTCCACTTCACCATTTTGTACATGGCCTTATGTTCTATTACAGGCTAGAGTTCCACAATCTAGCCCCGAACTCCTTCCTCCACATCTCGGCGTTTATCGTCGTGTGCGAGGCGTTCCTTCATATCCCATCCCACTTCGGACTATGGCTCAAAGTCTTCAACATGAAGACGAAGGTGGTTGATGGGCAGCACGCCGACTGCGGCGGCGCCATGGTGAGCAAACTCCCCAACAACACTTGGCCCAAAGGAGCCTTCGTGGAAACTGTGAAGGTGTGGCAGCAGGAGTGGTTCTATATCACCGAACCTCGTGGTACCAAATGGGCGGCCACTCCTAGATTCAGATTTGGGCCCCCTATGCGGCTCATGTCTTGGACCACCAAGGGTCTGGACTAGGGATCGACCGACGAAGTGACGATGCTACAAAAGCGCATCAAATGTATGATAAGTAAGCACACCAGTCTCACCGATGTGATTCAGGTGATGCTCTTCCGCTGTATCCTCCCATGCCAACACCGGCCACCTCCCCTGCTTCTGCTATGTTCCATGCGGGGAACGGAAGGAGGTAGGAGAAGACCCGGCCAGGTGGGCCCCTCCTCCAGGAGGGCCCCACTTGTAAGCCTCTAGGAGTTGACCCAGCCTAGGCCACGTTAGTAAGTGGAAACACATTTCGATAAATACGTTTCCATTAGTGAAAGCGTACTTTGGTTCTTCTTTGTACAAAATATGTTTTCCACTTCTGAAAGAGCACTTTCGATCTTCTCCAGCTCAAAATAAGCTTTCTCTGTGCAGAAACATATTTCTGCAGAACACCTCTGTTTTTCAGTCTAGGGACTTGTTTGGGGAGAAATTTTTATAGATTGGTCCCTGTTCTTCAAACACTTGTATCTCCGCAACCGTAACTACGAATGAGGTGATTCCAAAGCCCACATCTTCATATCGTCAAGTGTCGGTGTCAAAACTGACCGATCTCGGGTAGGGGGTCCCGAACTGTGCGTCTGAGGATCTAGGGAAATAGGAGACAAGGGAGACACGATGTTTACCCAGGTTCGGGCCCTCTTAATGGAGGTAAGACCCTACGTCCTGCTTGATTGTATTTGCTGAGTATAGGGGCTACAAGAGTTGATCTACCTCGAGATCATAATGGCTGAACCCTAGATGTCTAGCCTGTATGAATTCCTGTAGCCTCTATGGACTAAACCCTCCGGTTTATATAGACACCGGAGGGGCCTAGGATTGTACAGAGTCGGTTTACAGAGAAAGGAAAATACACATCTAGACATTAAGCTTGCCATCCACGCATAAGAGAGTCCTACCCGGACACGGGGGAAGGTCTTCTACCTTGTATCTTCACGGCCCATTAGTCTGACCCATATCACACAGCCCGGACACCCGAGGACCCCTCAATCCAGGACTCCCTCAGTAGCCCCTGAACCAGTCTTCAATGACGATGTGTTCGGCTCACAGATTGTCTTCGGCATTGCAAGTCGGGTTCCTTCTCCGCATACAAAGTCTTCTGAGAAATGTATCCGGCTATGTATAATAGTCACAACCCTCAACTACAAGGGTACAATACCTAATAAGGCATATACGCTGACAGTTTTTTCAGCAAAATGTCACATCCAGCCTTTTTACAACTTTGAACCATTTTTTTGCCTCCCGCTTCATGTTTCGAGGCGCAAACTCCATTGACACGTCTCATCAAAGCAGAGATCGTGTCCCCTTATTGCAGGATTTTCATCAATATGGGTTTGGGTAATCCAACCATGCCATTGGCACGACCCCTTGGGAACAGGCGAACTTTAAGGCTAGTGGGGGACATTTGATATTTACTGCCTATATAAGTGGATAAAGATCCACCTTTTTACCCCCACACCTTCTCCCTTCCTTAGTCTTCCCATCTTCGAGCTCCAGCGCGCACGCCTTAATCTTTCCCACCGCCCAAACTTTCCAGCCATGTTTGGATCCGATTCACAGGGCAAGTGGGTGGCCTCCTCCGTCATGGAGAAGGATATTAAGGAACTCCGGGAGGCAAAGTACTTGACTGCGGAAATCACACACTGGCTCCTGGCCAAAGAGAAAGTCATCCCCACTCCCGAGCCCGGTGAGAGGGTAGTATTCATCCCTCACTTCCTCCACGGCCTAGGTTTCCACTTCACCATTTTGTACATGGCCTTATGTTCTATTACAGGCTAGATTTCCACAATCTAGCCCCGAACTCCTTCCTCCACATCTCGGCGTTTATCGTCGTGTGCGAGGCGTTCCTTCGTATCCCATCCCACTTCGGACTATGGCTCAAAGTCTTCAACATGAAGACGAAGGTGGTTGATGGGCAGCACGCCGACTGCGGCGGCGCCATGGTGAGCAAACTCCCCAACAACACTTGGCCCAAAGGAGCCTTCGTGGAAACCGTGAAGGTGTGGCAGCAGGAGTGGTTCTATATCACCGAACCTCGTGGTACCAAATGGGCGGCCACTCCTAGATTCAGATTTGGGCCCCCTATGCGGCTCATGTCTTGGACCACCAAGGGTCTGGACTAGGGATCGACCGACGAAGTGAAGATGCTACAAAAGCGCATCAAATGTATGATAAGTAAGCACACCAGTCTCACCGATGTGATTCAGGTGATGCTCTTCCGCTGTATCCTCCCATGCCAACACCGGCCACCTCCCCTGCTTCTGCTATGTTCCATGCGGGGAACGGAAGGAGGTAGGAGAAGACCCGGCCAGGTGGGCCCCTCCAGGAGGGCCCCACTTGTAAGCCTCTAGGAGTTGACCCAGCCTGGGCCACGTTAGTAAGTGGAAACACATTTCGATAAATACGTTTCCATTAGTGAAAGCGTACTTTGGTTCTTCTTTGTACAAAATATGTTTTCCACTTCTGAAAGAGCACTTTCGTTCTTCTCCAGCTCAAAATAAGCTTTCTCTGTGCAGAAACGTATTTCTGCAGAACACCTCTGTTTTTCAGTCTAGGGACTTGTTTGGGGAGAAATTTTTATAGATTGGTCCCTGTTCTTCAAACACTTGTATCTCCGCAACCGTAACTACGAATGAGGTGATTCCAAAGCCCACATCTTCATATCGTCAAGTGTCGGTGTCAAAACTGACCGATCTCGGGTGGGGGGTCCCGAACTGTGCGTCTGAGGATCTAGGGAAATAGGAGACAAGGGAGACACGATGTTTACCCAGGTTCGGGCCCTCTTAATGGAGGTAAGACCCTACGTCCTGCTTGATTGTATTTGCTGAGTATAGGGGCTACAAGAGTTGATCTACCTCGAGATCATAATGGCTGAACCCTAGATGTCTAGCCTGTATGAATTCCTGTAGCCTCTATGGACTAAACCCTCCGGTTTATATAGACACCGGAGGGGCCTAGGGTTGTACAGAGTCGGTTTACAGAGAAAGGAAAATACACATCTAGACATTAAGCTTGCCATCCACGCATAAGAGAGTCCTACCCGGACACGGGGGAAGGTCTTCTACCTTGTATCTTCATGGCCCATCAGTCTGACCCATATCACACAGCCCGGACACCCGAGGACCCCTCAATCCAGGACTCCCTCAGTAGCCCCTGAACCAGTCTTCAATGACGATGTGTTCGGCTCACAGATTGTCTTCGGCATTGCAAGTCGGGTTCCTTCTCCGCATACAAAGTCTTCTGAGAAATGTATCCGGCTATGTATAATAGTCACAACCCTCAACTACAAGGGTACAATACCTAATAAGGCATATACGCTGACAGTTTTTTCAGCAAAATGTCACATCCAGCCTTTTTACAACTTTGAACCATTTTTTTGCCTCCCGCTTCATGTTTCGAGGCGCAAACTCCATTGACACGTCTCATCAAAGCAGAGATCGTGTCCCCTTATTGCAGGATTTTCATCAATATGGGTTTGGGTAATCCAACCATGCCATTGGCACGACCCCTTGGGAACAGGCGAACTTTAAGGCTAGTGGGGGGCATTTGATATTTACTGCCTATATAAGTGGATAAAGATCCACCTTTTTACCCCCACACCTTCTCCCTTCCTTAGTCTTCCCATCTTCGAGCTCCAGCGCGCACGCCTCAATCTTTCCCACCGCCCAAACTTTCCAGCCATGTTTGGATCCGATTCACAGGGCAAGTGGGTGGCCTCCTCCGTCATGGAGAAGGATATTAAGGAACTCCGGGAGGCAAAGTACTTGACTGCGGAAATCACACACTGGCTCCTGGCCAAAGAGAAAGTCATCCCCACTCCCGAGCCCGGTGAGAGGGTAGTATTCATCCCTCACTTCCTCCACGGCCTAGGTTTCCACTTCACCATTTTGTACATGGCCTTATGTTCTATTACAGGCTAGATTTCCACAATCTAGCCCCGAACTCCTTCCTCCACATCTCGGCGTTTATCGTCGTGTGCGAGGCGTTCCTTCGTATCCCATCCCACTTCGGACTATGGCTCAAAGTCTTCAACATGAAGCCGAAGGTGGTTGATGGGCAGCACGCCGACTGCGGCGGCGCCATGGTGAGCAAACTCCCCAACAACACTTGGCCCAAAGGAGCCTTCGTGGAAACCGTGAAGGTGTGGCAGCAGGAGTGGTTCTATATCACCGAACCTCGTGGTACCAAATGGGCGGCCACTCCTAGATTCAGATTTGGGCCCCCTATGCGGCTCATGTCTTGGACCACCAAGGGTCTGGACTAGGGATCAACCGACAAAGTGACGATGCTACAAAAGCGCATCAAATGTATGATAAGTAAGCACACCAGTCTCACCGATGCGATTCAGGTGATGCTCTTCCGCTGTATCCTCCCATGCCAACACCGGCCACCTCCCCTGCTTCTGCTATGTTCCATGCGGGGAACGGAAGGAGGTAGGAGAAGACCCGGCCAGGTGGGCCCCTCCTCCAGGAGGGCCCCACTTGTAAGCCTCTGGGAGTTGACCCAGCCTGGGCCACGTTAGTAAGTGGAAACACATTTCGATAAATATGTTTCCATTAGTGAAAGCGTACTTTGGTTCTTCTTTGTACAAAATATGTTTTCCACTTCTGAAAGAGCACTTTCGTTCTTCTCCAGCTCAAAATAAGCTTTCTCTGTGCAGAAACGTATTTCTGCAGAACACCTCTGTTTTTCAGTCTAGGGACTTGTTTGGGGAGAAATTTTTATAGATTGGTCCCTGTTCTTCAAACACTTGTATCTCCTCCACCGTAACTACGAATGAGGTGATTCCAAAGCCCACATCTTCATATCGTCAAGTGTCGGTGTCAAAACTGACCGATCTCGGGTAGGGGGTCCCGAACTGTGCGTCTGAGGATCTAGGGTAATAGGAGACAAGGGAGACACGATGTTTACCCAGGTTCGGGCCCTCTTAATGGAGGTAAAACCCTAGGTCCTGCTTGATTGTATTTGCTGAGTATAGGGGCTACAAGAGTTGATCTACCTCGAGATCATAATGGCTGAACCCTAGATGTCTAGCCTGTATGAATTCCTGTAGCCTCTATGGACTAAACCCTCCGGTTTATATAGACACCGGAGGGGCCTAGGGTTGTACAGAGTCGGTTTACAAAGAAAGGAAAATACACATCTAGACATTAAGCTTGCCATCCACGCATAAGAGAGTCCTACCCGGACACGGGGGAAGGTCTTCTACCTAGTATCTTCATGGCCCATCAGTCTGACCCATATCACACAGCCCGGACACCCGAGGACCCCTCAATCCAGGACTCCCTCAGTAGCCCCTGAACCAGTCTTCAATGACGATGTGTTCGGCTCACAGATTGTCTTCGGCATTGCAAGTCGGGTTCCTTCTCCGCATACAAAGTCTTCTGAGAAAAGTATCCGGCTATGTATAATAGTCACAACCCTCAACTACAAGGGTACAATACCTAATAAGGCATATACGCTGACAGTTTTTTCAGCAAAATGTCACATCCAGCCTTTTTACAACTTTGAACCATTTTTTTGCCTCCCGCTTCATGTTTCGAGGCGCAAACTCCATTGACACGTCTCATCAAAGCAGAGATCGTGTCCCCTTATTGCAGGATTTTCATCAATATGGGTTTGGGTAATCCAACCATGCCATTGGCACGACCCCTTGGGAACAGGCGAACTTTAAGGCTAGTGGGGGGCATTTGATATTTACTGCCTATATAAGTGGATAAAGATCCACCTTTTTACCCCCACACCTTCTCCCTTCCTTAGCCTTCCCATCTTCGAGCTCCAGCGTGCATGCCTCAATCTTTCCCACCGCCCAAACTTTCCAGCCATGTTTGGACCGATTCACAGGGCAAGTGGGTGGCCTCCTCCGTCATGGAGAAGGATATTAAGGAACTCCGGGAGGCAAAGTACTTGACTGCGGAAATCACACTGGCTCCTGGCCAAAGAGAAAGTCATCCCCACTCCCGAGCCCGGTGAGAGGGTAGTATTCATCCCTCACTTCCTCCACGGCCTAGGTTTCCACTTCACCATTTTGTACATGGCCTTATGTTCTATTACAGGCTAGATTTCCACAATCTAGCCCCGAACTCCTTCCTCCACATCTCGGCGTTTATCGTCGTGTGCGAGGCGTTCCTTCGTATCCCATCCCACTTCGGACTATGGCTCAAAGTCTTCAACATGAAGCCGGAGGTGGTTGATGGGCAGCACGCCGACTGCGGCGGCGCCATGGTGAGCAAACTCCCCAACAACACTTGGCCCAAAGGAGCCTTCGTGGAAACCGTGAAGGTGTGGCAGCAGGAGTGGTTCTATATCACCGAACCTCGTGGTACCAAATGGGCGGCCACTCCTAGATTCAGATTTGGGCCCCCTATGCGGCTCATGTCTTGGACCACCAAGGGTCTGGACTAGGGATCGACCGACGAAGTGACGATGCTACAAAAGCGCATCAAATGTATGATAAGTAAGCACACCAGTCTCACCGATGTCATTCAGGTGATGCTCTTCCGCTGTATCCTCCCATGCCAACACCGGCCACCTCCCCTGCTTCTGCTATGTTCCATGCGGGGAACGGAAGGAGGTAGGAGAAGACCCGGCCAGGTGGGCCCCTCCTCCAGGAGGGCCCCACTTGTAAGCCTCTGGGAGTTGACCCAGCCTGGGCCACGTTAGTAAGTGGAAACACATTTTGATAAATACGTTTCCATTAGTGAAAGCGTACTTTGGTTCTTCTTTGTACAAAATATGTTTTCCACTTCTGAAAGAGCACTTTCGTTCTTCTCCAGCTCAAAATAAGCTTTCTCTGTGCAGAAACGTATTTCTGCAGAACACCTCTGTTTTTCAGTCTAGGGACTTGTTTGGGGAGAAATTTTTATAGATTGGTCCCTGTTCTTCAAACACTTGTATCTCCTCCACCATAACTACGAATGAGGTGATTCCAAAGCCCACATCTTCATATCGTCAAGTGTCGGTGTCAAAACTGACCGATCTTGGGTAGGGGGTCCCGAACTGTGCGTCTGAGGATCTAGGGTAATAGGAGACAAGGGAGACACGATGTTTACCCAGGTTCGGGCCCTCTTAATGGAGGTAAAACCCTAGGTCCTGCTTGATTGTATTTGCTGAGTATAGGGGCTACAAGAGTTGATCTACCTCGAGATCATAATGGCTGAACCCTAGATGTCTAGCCTGTATGAATTCCTGTAGCCTCTATGGACTAAACCCTCCGGTTTATATAGACACCGGAGGGGCCTAGGGTTGTACAGAGTCGGTTTACAGAGAAAGGAAAATACACATCTAGACATTAAGCTTGCCATCCACGCATAAGAGAGTCCTACCCGGACACGGGGGAAGGTCTTCTACCTTGTATCTTCATGGCCCATCAGTCTGACCCATATCACACAGCCCGGACACCCGAGGACCCCTCAATCCAGGACTCCCTCAGTAGCCCCTGAACCAGTCTTCAATGACGATGTGTTCGGCTCACAGATTGTCTTCGGCATTGCAAGGCGGGTTCCTTCTCCGCATACAAAGTCTTCTGAGAAATGTATCCGGCTATGTATAATAGTCACAACCCTCAACTACAAGGGTACAATACCTAATAAGGCATATACGCTGACAGTTTTTTCAGCAAAATGTCACATCCAGCCTTTTTACAACTTTGAACCATTTCTTTGCCTCCCGCTTCATGTTTCGAGGCGCAAACTCCATTGACACGTCTCATCAAAGCAGAGATTGTGTCCCCTTATTGCAGGATTTTCATCAATATGGGTTTGGGTAATCCAACCATGCCATTGGCACGACCCCTTGGGAACAGGCGAACTTTAAGGCTAGTTGGGGGCATTTGATATTTACTGCCTATATAAGTGGATAAAGATCCACCTTTTTACCCCCACACCTTCTCCCTTCCTTAGCCTTCCCATCTTCGAGCTCCAGCGCGCATGCCTCAATCTTTCCCACCGCCCAAACTTTCTAGCCATGTTTGGATCCGATTCACAGGGCAAGTGGGTGGCCTCCTCCGTCATGGAGAAGGATATTAAGGAACTCCGGGAGGCAAAGTACTTGACTGCGGAAATCACACTGGCTCCTGGCCAAAGAGAAAGTCATCCCCACTCCCGAGCCCGGTGAGAGGGTAGTATTCATCCCTCACTTCCTCCACGGCCTAGGTTTCCACTTCACCATTTTGTACATGGCCTTATGTTCTATTACAGGCTAGATTTCCACAATCTAGCCCCGAACTCCTTCCTCCACATCTCGGCGTTTATCATCGTGTGCGAGGCGTTCCTTCGTATCCCATCCCACTTCGGACTATGGCTCAAAGTCTTCAACATGAAGCCGAAGGTGGTTGATGGGCAGCACGCCGACTGCGGCGGCGCCATGGTGAGCAAACTCCCCAACAACACTTGGCCCAAAGGAGCCTTCGTGGAAACCGTGAAGGTGTGGCAGCAGGAGTGGTTCTATATCACCGAACCTCGTGGTACCAAATGGGCGGCCACTCCTAGATTCAGATTTGGGCCCCCTATGCGGCTCATGTCTTGGACCACCAAGGGTCTGGACTAGGGATCGACCGACGAAGTGACGACGCTACAAAAGCGCATCAAATGTATGATAAGTAAGCACACCAGTCTCACCGATGTGATTCAGGTGATGCTCTTCCGCTGTATCCTCCCATGCCAACACCGGCCACCTCCCCTGCTTCTGCTATGTTCCATGCGGGGAACGGAAGGAGGTAGGAGAAGACCCGGCCAGGTGGGCCCCTCCTCCAGGAGGGCCCCACTTGTAAGCCTCTGGGAGTTGACCCAGCCTGGGCCACGTTAGTAAGTGGAAACACATTTCGATAAATACGTTTCCATTAGTGAAAGCGTACTTTGGTTCTTCTTTGTACAAAATATGTTTTCCACTTCTGAAAGAGCACTTTCGTTCTTCTCCAGCTCAAAATAAGCTTTCTCTGTGCAGAAACGTATTTCTGCAGAACACCTCTGTTTTTCAGTCGAGGGACTTGTTTGGGGAGAAATTTTTATAGATTGGTCCCTGTTCTTCAAACACTTGTATCTCCGCAACCGTAACTACGAATGAGGTGATTCCAAAGCCCACATCTTCATATCGTCAAGTGTCGGTGTCAAAACTGACCGATCTCGGGTAGGGGGTCCCGAACTGTGCGTCTGAGGATCTAGGGTAATAGGAGACAAGGGAGACACGATGTTTACCCAGGTTCGGGCCCTCTTAATGGAGGTAAAACCCTAGGTCCTGCTTGATTGTATTTGCTGAGTATAGGGGCTACAAGAGTTGATCTACCTCGAGATCATAATGGCTGAACCCTAGATGTCTAGCCTGTATGAATTCCTGTAGCCTCTATGGACTAAACCCTCCGGTTTATATAGACACCGGAGGGGCCTATGGTTGTACAGAGTCGGTTTACAGAGAAAGGAAAATACACATCTAGACATTAAGCTTGCCATCCACGCATAAGAGAGTCCTACCCGGACACGGGGGAAGGTCTTCTACCTTATATCTTCACGGCCCATCAGTCTGACCCATATCACACAGCCCGGACACCCGAGGACCCCTCAATCCAGGACTCCCTCAGTAGCCCCTGAACCAGTCTTCAATGACGATGTGTTCGGCTCACAGATTGTCTTCGGCATTGCAAGGCGGGTTCCTTCTCCGCATACAAAGTCTTCTGAGAAATGTATCCGGCTATGTATAATAGTCACAACCCTCAACTACAAGGGTACAATACCTAATAAGGCATATACGCTGACAGTTTTTTCAGCAAAATGTCACATCCAGCCTTTTTACAACTTTGAACCATTTCTTTGCCTCTCGCTTCATGTTTCGAGGCGCAAACTCCATTGACACGTCTCATCAAAGCAGAGATCGTGTCCCCTTATTGCAGGATTTTCATCAATATGGGTTTGGGTAATCCAACCATGCCATTGGCACGACCCCTTGGGAACAGGCGAACTTTAAGGCTAGTTGGGGGCATTTGATATTTACTGCCTATATAAGTGGATAAAGATCCACCTTTTTACCCCCACACCTTCTCCCTTCCTTAGCCTTCCCATCTTCGAGCTCCAGCGCGCATGCCTCAATCTTTCCCACCGCCCAAACTTTCCAGCCATGTTTGGATCCGATTCACAGGGCAAGTGGGTGGCCTCCTCCGTCATGGAGAAGGATATTAAGGAACTCCGGGAGGCAAAGTACTTGACTGCGGAAATCACACTGGCTCCTGGCCAAAGAGAAAGTCATCCCCACTCCCGAGCCCGGTGAGAGGGTAGTATTCATCCCTCACTTCCTCCACGGCCTAGGTTTCCACTTCACCATTTTGTACATGGCCTTATGTTCTATTATAGGCTAGATTTCCACAATCTAGCCCCGAACTCCTTCCTCCACATCTCGGCGTTTATCGTCGTGTGCGAGGCGTTCCTTCGTATCCCATCCCACTTCGGACTATGGCTCAAAGTCTTCAACATGAAGCCGAAGGTGGTTGATGGACAGCACGCCGACTGCGGCGGCGCCATGGTGAGCAAACTCCCCAACAACACTTGGCCCAAAGGAGCCTTCGTGGAAACCGTGAAGGTGTGGCAGCAGGAGTGGTTCTATATCACCGAACCTCGTGGTACCAAATGGGCGGCCTCTCCTAGATTCAGATTTGGGCCCCCTATGCGGCTCATGTCTTGGACCACCAAGGGTATGGACTAGGGATCGACCGACGAAGTGACGACGCTACAAAAGCGCATCAAATGTATGATAAGTAAGCACACCAGTCTCACCGATGTGATTCAGGTGATGCTCTTCCGCTGTATCCTCCCATGCCAACACCGGCCTCTCCGCATGTGGGTGTTTAATACGGATGCTCCCCGGACCCTGCAGCGCTTCTTCGATACAACGCACGAAGAGATCTGGAAACTGCTCTTTAAAGACCAGAAGTTGTGACCGGAGAAGACTGAAGATATCGGTCTCGGCAGTGCAAATCCGGCTACTGAGGTAAGCTTCTTTCTTCCGAACATAACTTCAGTCCATAAGTTAAAGGGTATACTGAGATGCCCATTCCTCATTTAGGGTTGGACAGCGAAGGCGGAGCGGATCAGGTGTCCGGCGCCGCTACCCGAAAACCCATCCACTCCTTTGTTAACGAGGATGCTAGTCCCGATGCCTTATCAGGCACCAGAGAAGAAGGCCAAGAAGAAGAGCAATGAGGCCAAAGGTGGCCTCCGCCGTAAAGGTACTTTGGATGCCGTGTCCGGAGATACCGAAGTTCTCTCCTCCCACGAGGGAGATGAAGACGGAGAGGAGGAGGAAGAAGAGAGCAATTCTCCCCCTAAGAGGAGGAGAAATAGCGGCCTCTATAGACCCAGGAGCGGAGGCATCCAAGAGGGAGAAAATATCCCTGTCGGATGGTTCGAATTCGGATGCCGAAGCCCGCCCCGAATGGCGCCCCAGGTCGAAGCCCCTGGCCGCATCGTAAGTACCCAAGGATACTATACGTGTGTCTGATTTTTATAATTGTAATTCTAACATATTTGTGTTGTGTGCCTCAGTCTGGCCCGCGATCTTCCCCAATCATCGTCTTCGGGGAATTCACTGGAGCCGGGGATGGTGGAGAGCGAGACACCTCCACGAGCCTCCCCGCCAACCGCTATGGACGACACCGATGTGTTGTCCCGAAAAGCTTCTCCGGGCCATGGAGAGGTGCGGGAGACCGTCAAGATGGCGCCGGAGGGTAATACTTCGGCTACCGGGAACGTAGGGGAACCAACCCCTATGGAGACTTACGACGAGGGCTATGACCAATCCGACCCCCAGCCGAAAACCATTCCGGAGACCAATACGGCTCCGGAATCAAGCGGGCGACCCCCTTTGAAGGATGGGGAAGCGTCGACTCCATTGGCAATCTCCATCAATCCGGAGGTGCCGGAAACCTTGATGGAAGCACTTCGACATGCTTCCATTGTGGGGGAGCACCATACCCTGATGGGTGCGGTGGTTGAGAAGATTCAGTCCGCCAAGAGCGGGCTGACCGAAGCCTTTACCATCCTACTGACAGGCTTTCAGATATGCAACGTAAGACGCCTTTTTATATGAAGGAAATGTGCATGTATACAGATAGTAGCCCCTGAGACTCTGTCTGGTTTTGGAAAAAAGCCGAAAAAAGGATCAAATAAATATCGCAGAAGGTAATGAACATATCTATTGAATGAACAGGCTTCACTGTTGTCGGCGACCGCCCAGGCTGCTGAAGTTTCCGAACTCAAGTGGAAGCTGAAGCTGGCCGATGATGACCTTGGCCGCATTAACAAGCGGTTCGATGAGGCGCAAAGTACGTATTTGTATGACTGAAATTTTATGCAAGTGTGGAGTTTAAGCTAACACACCTTCTTGTGTAAATGACTACAGGTAGTGCGACCGAGGTTGAGACCATCAAGGGCGCCCTGTCGCAAGTCCAAGAGCAGGCGAGGGTGAGTTGAGCAGCTGCTGATAAAGCAGCTGCAGATTTAAAGGCCGAGCAGGCCGCCCGCCGCCAGTATGAGGAGAGGGCGACCAAAGTCAAGCAAGAGCTCAAGGACGCTGCTCGTAAGTGTGAGGCCTTGGAGGAGAAGAATAAGGCTCAAGTAGTCAAACTCTCCAGGGCTCTCCAAGAGGCCAGGGAGGCGCGGACTGAGTCCCGGGCGGCTCGCGAGGAGATCAAGCAGGCTGAACAGATAGCGGCTGGTAAGCCCTTTCTTCTGTAGAGTAAATTCGGCAGTCAAGGATATGCCCTGCTTACTTGATTATGGAGTTCTCCAGATGCATTTGCGGATCTTCTGAAGAGCGCCGCTGATGCTGTGAAGTTTTTCCGGGCCCAAGAGGGAAACACGACAAAGAAACTCTTCTGGACGCAGTACCTAGCGCTGGAGCGTCCAGCGCTGTTGAACGACCAGATGATGCAGCTGGCGGAGCTGCATAGGATGTCCGGACTGGGCATGAAGGACATCCTAGTCCGGTTATGGCCAGCCGAACCCATTCCTGGCAGGTACTTCGGCTTGGTTGGGCGGCTCCCCGACGCCCTATCTCGAATTGAAGCTGTTAAGCTCTCCTCATGTATTGAGGGTGCCTGGATGGACTTTGCCCATGTCAAGATGCACTTGGAAAAGATGAAGGCCGCCGTCGTAGCGGTTGAAGGCCCACCCAAAGGCAAGGACTATCGCAAGCCGGAGCGCTATTTCGAAGACGTCCTAGAGGGTGCCCGTTTAATAGAGGGTCAATGCTTGAAGGATATGATGTTTGAATGAATGTATCCGGGCTGCCCAGACTTTTGTCTAAAATTATTTTCCTCCTGTGTGGCCATTTTTATATCTGAAAGTTTGCCAGTCATAGGCTTCAGCCCCATGTAGATACTACGGGGGTGTTCGGAATAACACTTGATCACACTTGACCCAACGTCGTGGTCCGTAAAGGAGGTGACCGTGCAGAGAACTAGGCAATTGGACTATGCGGCTTTATCACTCTCACTTGGCCATAGGAGTTTGACAAAGGTACTATGATCTAGCCCCTGGTGCGCGTGCGGTTTCCGAACTTGGATGCTTTAGGCGCCTGACCAGGTGAGGCCAGTCCTTCCTGTAATACGTAAAAAAATGCAAAAGATTTAGTAAGTCAGTGAACCTCTGACCGGCTCTTGCTATATCATGGCAGTCAGTTTTTGGCTTTCTCTACTGAGGTGTTTGACCGGACGAACCAGAAACACAATCGCAGTAGTTCTCCCTTTAGTACCTTAGACGAACAAGCGGAACGTAAGGTGGTAACACAGGAGCCGGGCAACCCAACTATTGACCAAAGACATGATTCAGAGCCGATGCATATAATGCGGTATTCGGGATGCCGAAGTATACTATAAAAGTGTTTGGACTTTTGTTTTTAAAAATATATGTGGCCGAATAGAGCCCCCGGCAATTTATGTCGAGGTGTATATGTCAATCTGTCGTGAAGACGGAATGCATATTATGAAATAAGCCAATATCAAATAAGGTTGGACAAAACTGTTTCCGCTATAGTCCGATTGATATGTCAAACGTGTTCTTACAGAGAATGACATAATCACCAAGGCTATTTTACATGCCAAGAATTTGAGAACAAGGGAAAGCTGTATACAAGTCCTAAAAAAGAAAAGGTGGTCTTGAAGATCCTTTGGACACCCTGCCACACGTCTGCGCCGCTTTTCACCTTGGTGTAGGATCCTTTGAGAGGATCCATTATCGAGTATACAGAAGGGGCCTGTGAAAGGGCCCTTGGTACCATCATAAAGTGATTTGGGTTTTAAAGAACCTGAAAAATAAAAAAGAGAAAAAAGGGAAAAAAGGAAGAATATGAAGGTCCGAGTAGGGTCGATCCGTATTGTGGACTTTGTCCTTAGTGTGCCTCCGTCCTTGCCCATGGTATTTTTAATGCATAGTTATGTACGTATGGTACATATGTCACGATTAAGTGGGGGTTTTGACGGAGGCTGAATTGCTAATCTAGTTCTGGTGAGCCGAAGACTACCTCCGGCGTTATTGACCCTGTGCAGTAGGCCTCTATGTCACGTATTACTCCTTTAAATGTGGTTTTAGTGGGCTTGGTCCTTGAGGGATCAATACCCATTTTACGGACAGTGTCCTGATAAAGCATGTTAAGACAGCTGCCTCCGTCCATGAGGACTCGCATGAGGTGGGATCCGTCGATGATTGGATCGAGGACCAATGCTGCCGAACCTCCATGACGGATACTGGTCGAATGGTCTGTGCGGTCAAAAGTGATCGGACTGGCCGACCATGGGTTGAATTATGGGGCGACTGGCTCTATGGCATAAACGTTCCTTAGTGCGTGATTGCGCTCCCACTTAGGGATATGAGTGACGTAGATCATATTCACTATTTTTACCTCGGGGGAAAATTTCTTTTGCCCCCCTTGTGTTTGTTGGGAGAGGCTCATCGTGATCCTCGATGGGCGGCCCTTTCCCCTTATGTTTGGTGTTTAACTTATCGACCTGTTTAACGGCCCAACAATTTCTGTTGGTATGATTGGCAGGCTTGTCCGGGGTGCCATGGATCTAGCAAGGCCGATCTAGTATTCTGTCCAAACTGGATGGACCATCTTTGTTTCCTTTGAATGGCTAATTCCGCTGACCGGGTTTAGAGCCAATAAATTCGGCGTTGACCGCCGTGTCTTTGGTATCTTCATTGTTGCTTCGACACTTGTGTTTGTTGCGCCATGGCCTGCTGTTGACATCTCTGGCTTCGGAGGTGCCAGGGTTGCTGGTGATGTTGCTTCTATGAGCTAGTCAATTGTCTTCTCCCGCGCAAAAGCGGGTCATGAGTGCGGTAAGAGCTGCCATGGACATCGACTTTTCTTGGCCGAGGTGTCGGGCAATCCACTCGTCACGCACGCTATGCTTAAAGGTCGCGAGGGCTTCAGCGGCCCAACAATCGACAATTTGGTTCTTTTTAATTAAGAACCTGGTCCAGAGCTTTCAAGCCGACTCTCTGGATTGCTGGATTATGTGACTGAGGTCATCGGCGTCCGGAAACCGGACATAGGTACCTTGGAAGTTGTCTCTAAAGGCATCTTCCAAATCTTCCCAGCTACCAATAGAGTTCTCTGGGAGGCTATTTAGCCAGTGCCTTGCTGGTCCTTTCAGCTTTAAGGGGAGGTATTTGATGGTGTGGAGATCGTCACCGCAGGCCATGTGGATATGGAGAAGGAAATCTTCAATCCATACCGCAGGATCTGTCGTGCCGTCGTGTGATTCGATGTTTACGGGTTTAAACCCTTCTGGGAACGGGTGCCACATTACCTCATCGGTAAAGCATAAGGGGTGTACGACGCCACTGTATCGGGCAACGTCATGATGGAGTTCGGATGACATCCGTATGCGCTGATGTCTACTACACAACCTTCTTCTTGTAGATGTTGTTGGGCCTCCAAGTGCAGAGGTTTGTAGGACAGCGGATGACCTAAGGTTTATCAATCCGTAGGAGGTGTAGGATGAAGATGGTCTCTCTCAAGCAACCCTGGAACCAAATAACAAAGAGCCTCTTGTGTCCCCAACACACCCAATACAATGGTAAATTGTGTAGGTGCACTAGTTCGGCGAAGAAATGGTGATACAAGTGGTATATGGATGGTAGATAAAGGATTTTGTAATCTGAAAATATAAAACAGCAAGGTAACTAATGATAAAAGTGAGCGTAAATGGTATTGCAATGCGTTGAAACAAGGCCTAGGGTTCATACTTTCACTAGTGCAAGTCCTCTCAACAATAATAACATAATTGGATCATATAATTATCCCTCAACATGCAACAAAGAGTCACTCTAAAGTCACTAATAGCGGAGAACAAATGAAGAGATTATGGTAGGGTACGAAACCACCTCAAAGTTATTATTTCCAATCAATCTGTTGGGCTATTCCTATAAGTGTCACAAACAGCCCTAGAGTTTGTACTAGAATAACACCTCAAGACGCAAATCAACCAAAACCCTAATGTCACCTAGATACTCCAATGTCACCTCAAGTATCCGTGGGTATGATTATACGATATGCATCACACAATCTCAAATTCATCTATTCAACCAACACATAGAACCTCAAAGAGTGCCCCAAAGTTTCTACCGGAGAATCATGACGAAAACGTGTGCCAACGCTTATGCATAGGTTCATGGGCGGAACCCGCAAGTTGATCACCAAAACATACATCAAGCGAATCACGTGAAATCCCATTGTCACCACAGATACGCACGGCAAGACATACATCAAGTGTTCTCAAATCTTTAAAGACTCAGTCCGATAAGATAACTTCAAAGGGGAAACTCAATCCATTACAAGAGAGTAGAGGGGGGAGAAAACATCATAAGATCCAACTATAATAGCAAAGCTCGCGATACATCAAGATCGTATCACCGCAAGAACATGAGTGAGAGAGAGAGATATATCAAACACATAGCTACTGGTACATACCCTCAGCCCCGAGGGAGAACTACTCCCTCCTCGTCATGGACAGCACCTGGATGATGAAGATGGCCACCGGAGAGGGATTCCCCCTCCGACAGGGTGCCGGAACGGGTCTAGATTGGCTTTTGGTGGCTACAGAGGCTTCTGGCGGCAGAACTCCCGATCTATTGTGCTCCCCGATTGTTTTAGGGTATATGGATATATACATAGGAGGAAGAAGTACGTCAGGGGAGCCACGAGGGGCCCACGAGGGTGGAGGGCGCGCCCAGGGGGGTGGGCGCGCCCCCTGCCTCGTGGCTTCCTCGTTGATCCCCTTACGTGCACTCCAAGTCTTTTGGGTTTCTTCTGGTCCAAAAATAAGTCCCGTGAAGTTTCAGGTCAATTGGACTCCGTTTGATTTTCCTTTTCTGCGATACTCTAAAACAAGGAAAAAACAGAAACTGGCACTGGGCTCTAGGTTAATAGGTTAGTCCCAAAAATCATATAAAATAGCATATAAATGCATATAAAACATCCAAGGTTGATAATATAATAGCATGGAACAATCAAAAATTATAGATACGTTGGAGACGTATCATGCAGTTTTCGGCCCTGGTGAGGTTATGCCTATCGTGCCAGGCGTGACGGTCGTCTTCTCAAGTTGGGGCGTGCCCCCTTGATCCATAGATTGATCTTGCGTATAATCCATGGACTCAACATTAGTGATAAAGAACACACATACTTATTGCAAAAAATCTACTAATTAACGAAACAAAGTACTACGCGCATGCTCCTAGGGGGATAGATTGGTAGGAAAAGACCATCGCTCGTCCCCGACCGCCACTCATAAGGAAGGCAATCAATAAATAAATCATGCTCCGACTTCATCACATAACGGTTCACCATACGTGCATGCTACGGGAATCACAAACTTCAACACAAGTATCTCTCAAATTCACAATTACTCAACTATCATGACTCTAATATCACCATCTCTATATCTCAAAACAATCATCAAGTATCAAACTTCTCATAGTATTCAATGCACTTTATATGAAAGTTTTTATTATATCCCTCTTGGATGCCCATCATATTAGGACTAGTTTCATAACCAAAGCAAACTACCATGCTGTTCTAAAGACTCTCAAAATAATATAAGTGAAGCATGAGAGTTCATCTATTTCTATAAAATAAAACCACCACCGTGCTCTAAAAAGTTGTAAGTGAAGCACTAGAGCAACAACAAACTACTCCAAAAGATATAAGTGAAGATCAATGAGTAGTCGAATAATTATGCAACTATATGAAGACCCTCTAACATTATAGAATTTCAGATCTTGGTATTTTATTCAAACAGCAAGAAAAACAAAGTAAAATAAAATGACGCGCCAAGCAAAACACATATCATGTGGTAAATAAAAATATAGCTCCAAGTAAAGTTACCGATGAACGAAGACGAAAGAGGGGATGCCTTACGGTGCATCCCCAAGCTTAGGCTCTTGGTTGTCCTTGAATATTACCTTGGGTTGCCTTGCGCATCCCCAATCTTAGGCTCTTGCCACTCCTTATTCCGTAGTCCATCGAATCTTTACCCAAAACTTGAAAACTTCACAACACAAAACTTAACAGAAAACTCATAAGCTCCGTTGGCGAAAAAAATAAAACACCACTTCAAGGTACTGTAATGAACTCATTCTTTATTTATATTGGTGTTAAAACTACTGTATTCCAACTTCTCTATGGTTTATAAACTCTTTTACTAGCCATAGATTCATCAAAATAAGTAAACAACACAATGAAAACAGAATCTGTCAAAAACAGAACAGTCTGTAGTAATCTGGATCAAACGTATACTTATGGAACTCATAAAATTCTCAAATAAATTGCTGGACGTGAGGAATTTATCTTTTAATCATCTGCAAAAATAATTAACTAAATATCACTCTCCAAATAAAAATGGCAGCAATTCTCGTGAGTGCTAAAGTTTCTGTTTTTTACAGCATGATCAACAAGACTTTCCCCAAGTCTTCCCAAAGGTTCTACTTGGCACAAACACTAATTAAAAGCATAAAACCACATCGAAACAGAGGTAGATGAATTATTTATTACTAAACATTAACAAAATCAAGGAACAAAAATAAAGTTGGTTTGCCTCCCAACAAGCGCTATCGTTTAACACCCCTAGCTAGGCATGATGATTTCAATGATGCTCACATAAAAGATAAGAATTGTAACATAAAGAGAGCATATTGAAGAATATGACTAGCACATTTAAGTCTAACCCACTTCCTATGCATAGGGATTTTTTGAGCAAACAACTTGTGGGAACAAGAATCAACTTGCATAGGAAATCAAAACAAGCATAACTTCAAACTTTAAGCACATAGAGAGGAAACTTGATATTATTGCAATTCCTACAAGCATATATTCCTCCCTCATAATAATTTTCAGTAGCATCTTGAATTAATTCAACAATATAACCAGCACATAAAGCATTCTTTTCATGATCTACAAGCATAGAAAATTTACTACTCTCCGCATAAGCAAAATTCTTCTCATGAATAATTATCATGTGAGGCATAATCCAATTGAAAACTAAAATCATGATGACAAGTTTCATGGATATCATTATTCTTTATAGCATAGAAGTCATCACAATAATCATCATAGATAGCAGCTTTGTTCTCATAATCAATTGGAACCTCTTCCGGAATAGTGGATTCATCACAAAATAAAGTCATGACTTCTCCAAATCCACTTTCATCAATATAATCATCATAAATAGGAGGCATGCTTTCATCATAATAAATTTTCTCATTAAAACTCGGGGGACAAAAAATATCATCTTCATCAAACATAGCTTCCCCAAGCTTGTGGCTTTTCATATCATTATCATCATGGATATTCAAGGAATTCATACTAACAACATTGCAACCATGCTCATCATTCAAATATTTAGTGCCAAACATTTTAATGCATTCTTCTTCTAACACTTTGGCACAATTTTCCTTTCCGTCATACTCACGAAATATATTAGAAAGATGAAGCGTATGAGGCAAACTCAATTCCATATTTTTTATAGTTTTCTTTTATAAACTAAACTAGTGCTAAAACAAGAAACAAAAAGATTCGATTGCAAGATCTAAAGATATACCTTCAAGCACTCACCTCCCCGGCAACGGCGCCAGAAAAGAGCTTGATGTCTACTACACAACCTTCTTCTTGTAGACGTTGTTGGGCCTCCAGGTGCAGAGGTTTGTAGGACAGTTGCAAATTTCCCTCAAGTGGATGACCTAAGGTTTATCAATCCGTAGGAGGCGTAGGATGAAGATGGTCTCTCTCAAGCAACCCTGCAACCAAATAACAAAGAGTCTCTTGTGTCCCCAACACACCCAATACAATGGTGAATTGTATAGGTGCACTAGTTCGGCGAAGAGATGGTGATACAAGTGGTATATGGATGGTAGATAAAGGTTTTTGTAATCTGAAAATATAAAAACAGCAAGGTAACTAATGATAAAAGTGAGCGTAAACGGTATTGCAATGCGTTGAAACAAGGCCAAGGGTTCATACTTTCACTAGTGCAAGTCCTCTCAACAATAATAACATAATTGGAACATATAATTATCCCTCAACATGCAACAAAGAGTCACTCCAAAGTCACTAATAGCGGAGAACAAACAAAGAGATTATGCTAGGGTACGAAACCACCTCAAAGTTATTATTTCCAATCAATCCGTTGGGCTATTCCTATAAGTGTCACAAACAGCCCTAGAGTTCGTACTAGAATAACACCTTAAGACGCAAATCAACCAAAACCCTAATGTCACCTAGATACTCCAATGTCACCTCAAGTATCCGTGGGTATGATTATACGATATGCATCACACAATCTCAGATTCATTTATTCAACCAACACATAGAACCTCAAAGAGTGCCCCAAAGTTTCTACCGGAGAATCATGACGAAAACGTATGCCAACGCCTATGCATAGGTTCATGGGCGGAACCCGCAAGTTGATCACCAAAACATACATCAAGTGAAGCACGTGATATCCCATTGTCACCACAGATACGCACGGCAAGACATACATCAAGTGTTCTCAAATCTTTAAAGACTCAATCCGATAAGATAACTTCGAAGGGGAAACTCAATCCATTACAAGAGAGTAGAGGGGGGAGAAAACATCATAAGATCCAACTATAATAGCAAAGCTCGCGATACATCAAGATCGTTTCACCTCAAGAACACGAGATAGAGAGAGATCAAACACATAGCTACTGGTACATACCCTCAGCGCCGAGGGAGAACTACTCCCTCCTCGTCATGGAGAGCACCGGGATGATGAAGATGGCCACCGGAGAGGGATTCCCCCTCCGGCAGGGTGTCGGAACGGGTCTAGATTGGCTTTCGGTGGCTACGGAGGCTTCTGGTGGTGGAACTCCCGATCTATTGTGCTCCTCGATCGTTTTCGGGTATATGGATATATTGCTTCTAACCATGGCAGGATCACTAGCCGACGAGACTGACTGGGAGAGCATGACGAATAAGGAGTTGCATGATAAATTTCAGCAAATGATGAGTGGACAGGTGCAAGATGTGCTAAACAGATTTGAAGAGGCCATGGAGAAGATAGATGGCATTGAGAAGATGTTCGAAACAAATCTCGATAACAAGTTTAATGAATTGCTGGCGCGTCTTCCACCACCACCGCCGGCTGCACCTATCGCACCTCTACAAGAACAACAACAACAATAACAATAACAACAACAACAACAACAACAACAACAACAACAACAATGTTGCCTTCCAAATCAAGTGGGACGAGCACAACACGTTCCCATTGACCCTGGACAAAATTCTGGTGCCGCTGTTGATGCTTCTGTAGCTCCTACTACAGCAAAGGTGGAGGACCATTGCAAGAATGAGGTTGATCAAAATCAGAACTACGTGCAACCACCAGCACCACCACCACCAGGTCATCCTCAGGTATATCATCGCAACGGTAGGGCTACACCACCACCTGAGGTATGAGATCATGACCTTTTTCCTAAACTGAAGTTGAACATTCCACCATTTGAGGGTAGATATGTTCCTGATAAATATCTTACTTGGGAGTTAGAAACTGAACAACGTTTTACATGTTTACAATATCCCAAGGAGAGACGTGTTCCTGCTGCTGTTTGTGCTTTCACTAGTTTTGCATGTGTTTGGTGGTTTGAACATTGTAGATTATATCCTATTCCAGCTACTTGGGCTGCTTTGAAAACTGCTATGCGTACTCGTTGGGTTCCACCATATTATCAACGTGAATTACTTCAAAAATTGCAGCGTTTAAGGCAAGGAAAAAATTATGTAGAAGAATATTATCAGGAATTACAAACTGGCATGATTAGATGTGTATTGTTGAGGAGAATGAAGCTATGCTTGCACGTTTTATGGGTGGATTAAATAGAGAGATCCAGACCATTCTAGAGTATAAGGAGTATAATAATATCACTCGTTTATTCCATGTGGCTTGTAAAGCTGAACGTGAAGTGTAGGATCGACAGGCATTGGCGCGAACTAACTTTTCTGCAGGTCGATCTTAGTCATGGACACCACGTGCATCCTCTACTTCCACTGCACCAGCACCTCCATCAGATTCCACCTCCAGTCGTGATACAAGAAAGCAGGCACAACCACCACTATCTGCCAAGAGCACACCTGTCGGGCCTGCGCAGAGCTGTTCTTCTTCCATGGCATCAACAGGGGTGATATTATTTGTCATCATTGTAAGGGAAGCGGACATTTTGCGAGAGAATGCACATCTCAGTGTGTGATGATTGCTACTGAGGATGGTGGGTATGAGTCCGCTAGTGACTATGATGAGGAGACTTTGGCTCTTATTACACATGAAGAACACGTTGGAGATGATTCTGATCATGAGATGGAATACATGGCTGCTGAAGATGCAGACAAGTATGAATGTTTAGTTGCTCAATGTGTTTTGAGTGTGCAGGTTACACAAGCTGAGAAAAATCAGAGGCATAATTTGTTCCATACCAACGGAGTTGTGAAGGAACGTTCTATTCGCGTCATCAAAGATGGAGGGAGATGCAACAACTTGGCTAGCATGGAGATGGTGGAGAAGCTCTCTCTCACCACAAGTCCGCATCCACATCCTTACTACATCCAATGGTTCAATAACAGCGGCAAGGTTAAGGTAACACGTACCGTTCGTGTGCATTTTAGTATCTCTACATATGCTGATTATGTTGATTGTGATGTGGTACCTATGCAAGCATGTTCCTTATAACTTGGTAGACTATGGCAATTTGATAAAAAAATTGTACACCATGGTAGAAACAATCAGTATACTCTTGTTCATAAGGATAAAAATATTACTTTGCTTCCTATGACTCTTGATTCCATTTTGAAAGATGATATTAATAGAGCTAATAAAGCAAAACAGGGGAAAAATAAGAATGAAAATCAGATTGTGGCAAAAGAATTTGAGCAACAAATGAAGCCTAATAATAAACCATCTTGTGTTGCTTCTGAAATTAAATTGAAAAGTGCATGTTTACTTGCCACAAAATCTGATATTGATGAGCTAGATTTCAGCAAATTTATTTGCTATGCTTTTTGTGCAAAGAGGCATTATTTTCATTCGAGGATGTGCCTTCCTCTTTGCCCCCTGCTGTCACTCACATTTTGCAGGAGTCCGCTCACGTCTTTCCACAAGACATGCCACTGGTATTACCACCCATTCGAGGGATTGAGCATCAAATTGACTTAATTCCCGGTGCATCGCTACCCAACCGTGCACCATACCGTACCAATCCAGAGGAGACGAAGGAGATTATGCGTCAAGTACAAGAACTGCTCGACAAAGGTTATATACGTGAATCTCTTAGTCCTTGTGTTGTTCCTATTATACTAGTGCCTAAAAAGGATTGTATGTCATGTATGTGTGTTGATTGTAGAGGCATTAATAATATTACTATTCGTTATTGTCATCCTATTCCAAGGCTAGATGATATGCTTGATGAATTGAGTGGCTCTACAATATTCTCCAAAGTTGATTTGCGTAGTGGATACCATCAAATTCATATGAAATTGGGAGATGAATGGAAAACGACATTTAAAACTAAGTTTGGATTATATGAGTGGTTAGTCATGCCTTTTGGGTTAACTAATGCACCTAGTACTTTCATGAGACTAATGAAAGTTTTACGTGCTTTCATTGGACGATTTGTGGTAGTCTATTTTGATGATATACTGATTTATAGCAAATCTTTGGAAGAACATTTGAAACATTTATGTGTTGTTTTTATTGCTCTATGGGATGCATGTTTGCTTGGTAACCTTGGGAAGTGCACCTGTTGCACCGACCGATTATCTTTTCTTGGCTATGTTGTTACTCCACAGGTAATTGAAGTTGATAAAGCCAAGATTAAAGCTATTGAGATTTGGCCGCAACCCAAAACGGTCACACAAGTGAGGAGTTTTCTTGGTCTCGCTGGATTCTATAGGTGTTTTGTGAGAGATTTCAGCACCATTGCTGCACCTCTCAATGAGCTTACAAAGTAGGATGTGCCTTTTGGTTGGGATACAGCACAGGAAGAAGCCTTCACGTCATTGAAAGATAAGTTGACACATGCTCCTTTACTCCAACTTCCTGATTTTAAGAAGACTTTTGAGCTTGAATGTGATGCTAGTGGAATTGGATTAAGAGGTGTGTTATTACAAGATGGAAAACCTGTTGCATACTTTTCTGAAAAATTGAGTGGGCCTAGTCTGAATTATTCTACTTATGATAAAGAATTATATGCTCTTGTTGGGACTTTAGAGACATGGCAACATTATTTATGGCCCAAAGAATTTGTTATACATTCTGATCATGAATCTTTGAAACATATTAAAAGTCAAGTTAAACTGAATCGTAGACATGCTAAATGGGTTGAATTCACTTAGACTTTCCCTTAGGTTATTAAACACAAGAAGGGTAAAGAAAATGTTATTGCTGATGCATTGTCTCGTCGCTATACTATGCTTTCACAACTTGACTTCCAAATATTTGGTTTGGAGACCATCAAAGATCAATATGTGCATGATGTTGATTTTAAAGATAAAATGCAGAATTCTAAAGAAGAACGTGGAACAAGTTCGTCGTTAATGATGGATTTGTGTTCCGTGCTAACAAGCTATGCATTCCAGCTAGCTCTGTTCGTCTTTTGTTGTTGCAGGAGGCGCATGGAGGAGGATTAATGGGACACTTTGGCATGAAGAAGATGGAGGACATACTTGCTACACATTTCTTTTGGCCAAAGATGAGACGGGATGTTGAGCGTTTTGTTGTTCGCTGCACTACATGTCAAAAAGCTAAGTCACGACTCAATCCGTATGGTTTATATATGCCTTTGCCTGTACCTAGTGTTCCTTAGGAGGACATATCTATGGACTTTGTTTTAGGTTTACCTCAAACAAAGAAGGGGAGGGATAACATATTTGTTGTCGTGGATAGGTTCTCGAAAATGGCACAATTTATACCATGTCATAAAAGCAATGATGTTGTTAATGTTGCTGATTTGTTCTTTCATGAAATTATTCGCTTGCATGGTGTGCCAAATACTGTAGTTTCAGGTCATGATACTAAATTTCTTAGCAACTTTTGGAGATGTTTATGGGCTAAGTTGGGGTCTAAACTGCTTTTTAGTACTACTTGTCACCCCCAAACTGATGGACAAACTGAAGTAGTCAATAGAACTTTGTCTGCTATGCTTAGGGCTGTTTTGAAGAATAATAAGAAAATGTGGGAAGAATGCTTTCCTCATATTGAATTTGCTTATTATCGTTCATTGCATTCTACTACTAAGATGTGCCCTTTTGAAATTGTGTATGGTTTCCTACCTCGTCCACCTATTTATTTGTTGCCTCTTACATCTTCGGAGAAGGTTAATTTTGATGCTAAAGAACGTGTTGCATTGATTTTAAAAATGTGATGAGTTAACAAAGGAAAACATTGAGCGTATGAATGCTAAATATAAACTTGCTGGAGATAAGGGTAGAAAACATGTTGTGTTTGCACCTGGAGATCTTGTTTGGCTACATTTGCGTAAGGATAGATTTCCTAATTTGTGCAAATCAAAGCTAATGGCACGTGCTGATGGTCCTTTTAAGGTGTTAGAGAAAATAAATAATAATGCATATAAACTTGAGCTGCCTGCAGATTTTGGGGTTAGTCCCACTTTTAACATTGCAGATTTGAAGCCTTATTTGGGTGAAGAAGATGAGCTTTCGTCGAGGACGACTTCATTTCAAGAAGGGGAGGATGATGAGGACATCAATACCATTGTTACACCCACAACCCCTGCTGCTATACATACTAGACCAATTACTAGAGCTCGCGCACGCCAATTGAATTATCAGGTACTTTCGTTTCTTGGTAACGATTCTAATGTTCATGAGAATATGATGCTGCCTAAATTGGATACATTTGTTATGCTTACAAATGAAGGGGCTATCTTGGACTAGAAAGAAGAACCTTGGAGCAAGTTCAAGCATGGAGATGATTGCATGCGCAAGGGGAACAAGAACGGAGTTACAAGTGATGATTCCAGGACTTTGAAGCCACCATAATGAGTGCATGAATCTTGGACGAAATATACAAGATGCCACTTCATAAATTTTGTCCAAAGGCTATCCTAGGTGCTGCGTCACCTTATTTTTGGGCCAGGCCCATGTAATTTCGAAATACTTGATTATAGGCTGTGTTTAGAGTCCATATGTGTGGGGAAACAAGAGTTAGGGTTGGTTTCGGACCCCTCCTCCAAGGGCCACGAAATCCCCTCCCCCTATCCTCCATATATACAGCCCTTAGGGCATCGTTTAGACTTTGGGTTTTGTTTAGATTAAAGCTTGCCATAGCTGCAGCTTCGCCTACTTAGTTTGTGTTCAACGACCAGACAAAGGCGTCATAGAACCCCACCTTGATCAATAAAGCTTTCCTCTTATATTCGCAATATCCAGATTGCAATCTTAGTTTCTTGCTTGTTCTTCATTTTCCTGCAGGAACAGACCTTCGTGGTCAGGTTGATCGTGCTCCAGTGTGGTTAACAACCTCTCGGAGTTTGTTTAGCGATTGCTAAGGCGCGACGTCCTCGCACGTTCGTAGTCGGATCATCAAAGTCGGCTTCCACCAAAACGCTAGCCACCATCTCATCGAAAGATGGGACACCTTTGCCTCTATCAAGTCTAATTGACAAGATAGCCACGAAATTTTTTTGACTTTTTTTTTCTGAAATCAGGGCAGCGACGACAAAAAAGTGCGACAAAAAATCACTATGATGGCGAGTGTCTCCAAAGACTCAAAAAAAGCCTAAAAACAGGATAGGAAAAAAATATTTTCGCTTGCCAAAATTTTGGCCTACAAACTGCCCGGGGGTCTCCAGACTCCTTTTTTTCTAAAACCTACTCACGCAAGGAAACACGAATCGGAAAATAGATGGATCTCGAAAACAAACCTAATATGAAAAGAACTCGGATTGGTAGTGGAGATATGGTGGTAGGATATGGCAGCGGTGGTGGTATATGGCGGTGTTGGTGGGATACGGGAGAGGTGGTATGATATGGCAGCGGTGGTGGTATATGGCAGCGTTGGTGGGATATGGCAGCGGTGGTGGTATATGGTAGCGGTGGTGGGATATGGCAGCGTTGGTGGTATATGGAAGTAGCGATGAAGATGGTGCGGCGGCCTGACAAACTGTGACAGAACTCGAAACTCTAAAGGACTAGACGCTAAGACCAGCAACTAGACACGACGATGCAACCGCAAATTCAACAAGGCAAACCCCTAAAAAGATTAAGCAAAGGCTCAGATTTTTTCAGATATGATGAATTAACCCTAATTTTTTTGGCTTTTTCATGGACTGTAGGTATGAAGGACAGACTCGACTTAAACTACGAAAAACTGTGAAAATCTCACCGAGCAACCTGGAAATTTGATACCACTTGATAGAGGCAAAGGTGTCCCGATATTTCGATGAGATAGCTAACGTTTTCTGTGGGAGTCGACTTTGACGATCCAACTATGAACGTGCGAAGACGTCGCACCTTAGCAATCGCTAAACCAACTTCCGAGGGTTATTGACCACGCCGGAGCATGATCAACCTGACCACGAGGGTCTATTTCCTGCGAGAAAAACAAAGAACAAGCAAGAAACAGAGATTGCAATCTTGATATTGCGAATATAAGATGAAAGCTTTATTGATCAAGGTGGGGTTCTGTGACGCCTTGGTCTGGTCGTTGAACACAAACGAAGTACGCGAAGTTGCAGCTATGGCGAACTTTTAATCTAAACAAAACCAAAAGTCTAAACGACGCCCTAAGAGTTGTATATATGGAGGAAGAGGGGAGAATTTCGTGGCCCTTAGAGCAGGGGTCCGAAACCAACCCTAACTCTTGTTTCCCCACACATACGGACTCTAAAAACAGCCTATACTTAAGTATTTCGAAATTACATGGCCCTGGCCCAATAATAAGGTGACGCAGCACCTAGAATAGCCTTTGGACGAAATTTAATTATGAAGTGGCATGTTGTATATTTTGTCCAAGGCTTCATGCCCTCCTTATGGTGGCTTCAATGTCTGAAAATCGTCACTTGCTACTCCATTCTTGTTCCCCTTGCGCATGCCATCATCTCCATGCTTGGTCTTGCTCCAGTGCTCATCCCTCTTATCCATGCTAGACCCTTCATTTGTAAGCAAAACAAATGTATCCAATTTAGGCAGCATCATATTCTCATGAGCGTTGAATCATTACCAAGAAATGAAAGTACCTGATAATATAATTGGCGTGCGCGAGCTCTAGTAATTGGTCCAGAATATGTAGCAGTAGGGTTCTGGGCGTAACAATGGTATTGATGTCCTCATGAATCTCTTTGCACACACAAAATATGTCATAACTGGTTTGGATTGATATTGGCGTGTGCCTAGGAGACACAACCTTTTCTGGTTAAGGAATATATGCGGTTATCCTAAAGAACTAGAAAGCCCTTCGTCGCGCTTCCGCATGCACGAGAATTTGGTTCTGCTCGCAATATGGATGCTACTTTGATAGAAGCAAAGGTGTCCTGTCTTCCGCTGAGATGGTGGCTATCATTTTGGTGGAATCCTACTTTCATGATCCGACTACGAATGTGCGAGGACGTCGCGCCTTAGCAATCGCTAAACCAACTCCGAGAGGTTATTGACCCCACCGGAGCACGATCAACCTGACCACGAAGGTCTGTTTCCTACAGGCAAACGAAGAACAAGCAAGAAACTAAGATTGCATTTTGGATATTGCGAATATAAGAGGAAAGCTTTATTGATCAAGGTGGGGTTCTGTGACGCCTTTGTCTGGTCGTGGAACACAAACGAAGTATGTGAAGTTGCAGCTATGGCGAACTTTAATCTAAACAAAACCCAAAGTCTAAACGATGCCCTAAGGGATGTATACACGGAGGAGAGAGGGGGGAATTTCCTGTCCCTTGGAGGAGGGGTCCAAAACCAACCCTAAGTCTTGTTTCCCCACACATACGGTCTCTCAAAACAGCCTATAATCAAGTATTTTGCAATTACATGGGCCTGGACCAAAAATAAGGTGACGCAGCACCTAGGAGAGCCTCCGGACTAAATTTATGAAGTGACATCTTGTATATTTCGTCCAAGGCTCCATGCACTCATTATGGTGGCTTCAAAGTCCTGGAATCATCACTTGTAACTCCGTTCTTGTTCCCCTTGTGCACGCCATCATCTCCATGCTTGAACTTGCTCCAAGGTTCATCTTTCTTCTCCAAGCTAGGCCCTTCATTTGTAAGCAAAATAAATGTATCCAATTTAGGCAGCATCATATTCTCATGGACATTAGAATCATTACCAAGAAACGGAAGTACCTGGTAATTTAATTGGCGTGCGCGTGCTCTAGTAATTGGTCCAGTATGTATAGCAGCAGGGGCTGTGGGTGTAACAATGGTATTGATGTCCTCCTCATCCTCCCCTTGTTGAAATGGAGTCGTCCTCGATGGAATCTCATCTTCCTCACCCAAATAAGGCTTCAAATCTGCAATGTTAAATATGGGACTAACCCCAAAATCTGCAGGCAGCTCAAGTTTGTATGCATTATCATTTATTTTCTCTAACACCTTAAGAGGACCATCAGCACATGGCATTAGCTTTGATTTGCGCAAATTAGGAAATCTATCCTTATGCAAATGTAACCAAACAAGATCTCCTGGTGCAAACGCAACATGTTTTCTACCCTTATCTCCAGCAAGTTTATATTTAGCATTCATACGCTCAATGTTTTCCTTAGTTAACTCATGCATTTTTAAAATCAATTCAGCACATTCTTTAGCATCAAAATTAACCTTCTCCGAAGATGGAAGAGGCAATAAATCAATATGTGCACGAGGTAGGAAACCATACACAATTTCAGAAGGGCACATCTTAGTAGTACAATGCAATGAACGATTATAAGCAAATTCAATATGAGGCAAGCATTCTTCCCACAATTACTTATTATTCTTGAAAACAGCCCTAAGCATAGTAGACAATGTTCTATTGGCTACTTCAGTTTGTCCATCAGTTTGGGGTGACAAGTAGTACTAAAAAGCAGTTTAGTCCCCAATTTAGCCCATAAACATCTCCAAAAGTGGCTAAGAAATTTAGTATCACAATCTGAAACAGTAGTATTTGGCAAACCATGCAAGCGAATAATCTCATGAAAGAACTAATCAGCAACATTAACAAGATCATCGCTTTTATGACAAGGTATAAAGTGTGCCATTTTCGAGAATCTATCCACGACAACAAATATGCTATCCCTCCCCTTCTTTGTTCGAGGTAAACCTAAAACAAAGTCCATATATATGTCCTCCCAAGGATTGAGTCATGACTTAGAATTTTGACATGTAGTGCAACGAGCAACAAAACGCTCAACATCCCGTCTCATCTTTGGCGAAAAGAAATCTGTAGCAAGTATGTCCTCCGTCTTCTTCATGCGAAAGTGTCCCATTAATCCCCTCCATGCGCCTCCTGCAACAACAAAAGACGAACGGAGCTAGCTGGAATGCATAGCCTGTTAGCACGGAACACAAATCCATCATTAATGACAAATTTGTTCCACGTTCTTCCTTCTTTAGAATTCTGCATTACATCTTTAAAATCAGCATCATGCACATATTGATCTTTGATGGTCTCCAAACCAAATATTTTGAAGTCAAGTTGTGAAAGCATAGTACATCGATGAGACAATGCATCAGCAATAACATTTACTTTACCCTTCTTGTGTTTAATGACATAAGGAAAAGTCTCAATGAATTCAACCCATTTAGCATGTCTACGATTTAGTTTAGCTTGACTTTTAATATGTTTCAACGATTCATGATCAGAATGTATAACAAATTCTTTGGGCCATAAATAATGTTGCCATGTTTCTAAAGTACGAACAACAGCATATAATTCTTTATCATAAGTAGAATATTTCAGACTAGGTCCACTCAATTTTTTAGAAAAATATGCGACAGGTTTGCCATCTTGTAATAACACACCTCCTGATCCAATTCCACTAGCATCACATTCAAGCTCAAAAGTCTTATTAAAATTAGGAAGTTGAAGTAAAGGAGCATGTGTCAACTTATCTTTCAATACCATGAAGGCTTCTTCCTGCGCGGTACCCCAAACAAAAGGTACATCCTTCTTTGTAAGCTCATTGAGAGGTGCAGCAATGGTGCTGAAATCTCTCACAAAACGCCTATAGAATCCAGTGAGGCCAAGAAAACTCCTCACTTGGGTGACCGTTTAGGGCTGCGGCCAACTCTCAATAGCTTCAATCTTGTCTTTATCAACTACAATTCCCTGTGGAGTAACAACATAGCCAAGAAAAGGTACTCGGTCGGTGCAGAAGGTGCGCTTCCCAAGGTTACCAAACAAACATGCATCACGTAGAGCAATAAAAACATCACGTAAATGTTCCAAATGTTCCTCCAAAGATTTGCTATAAATCAACATGTCATCAAAGTAAACTACCACTAATCGTCCAATGAAAGCACGTAAAACTTCGTTCATTAATCTCATGAAAGTACTAGGTGCATTAGTTAACCCAAAAGGCATGACTAACCACTCATATAATCCAAACTTAGTTTTAAATGTTGTTTTCCATTCATCTCCCAATTTCATACGAATTTGATGGTATCCACTACGCAAATGAACTTTGGAGAATATTGTAGAGCCACTCAATTCATCAAGCATATCATCTAGCCTAGGAATAGGATGACGATAATGAATAGTAATATTATTAATGCCCCTAAAATCAACACACATACGCAACGTACCATCCTTTTTAGGCACTAGTATAATAGGAACATCCCAAGGACTAAGAGATTCACGTATATAACCTTTGTCGAGCAGCTCATGTACTTGATGCATAATCTCCTTCGTCTCCTCTAGATTGGTATGGTATGGCACACGGTTGGGTAATGATGCACCAGGAATTAAGTCAATTTGATGCTCAATCCCTCGAATAGGTGGTAATCTCGGTGGCATGTCTTGTGGAAAGACGTCAGCGAATTCCTGCAGAATGTTAGTGAAAGCAGGAGGCAAAGAGGAAGGCATGTCCTCGAATGAAAATAATGCCTCTTTGCACACAAAAGCATAGCAAACAGATTTGCTAAAATCTAGATCATCGGTATCAGATTTGGAGGCAATTAAACATGCTCTTTTCAATTTAATTTCAGAAGTAGCACTAGATGGTTTATTATTAGGCTTCATTTGTTGCTCAAATTCTTTTGCCACAATCTGATTTTCACTCTTATTTTGCTCCTGTTTTGCTTTATTAGCTCTATTCATATCATCTTTCAAAATGGAATCAGGAGTCATAGGAAGCAAAGTAATATTTTTGTCCTTATGAACAAGAGTATACTGATTAGTTCTACCATGGTGTACAGATTTTTTATCAAATTGCCATGGTGTACCAAGTAATAAGGAGCATGCTTACATAGGTACCACATCACAATCAACATAATCAGCATATGTAGAGATACTAAAATGCAAATGAACAGTATGTGTGACCTTAACCTTGCCGTCGTTGTTCAACCATTGGATGTAGTAAGGATGTGGATGTGGTCTTGTGGTGAGAGATAGCTTCTCCACCATCTCCATGCTAGCCAAGTTGTTGCATCTCTCTCCATCTATGATGACCCGAACAGAACGTTCCTTCCCAACTCCCTTTGTATTGAACAAATTATGCCTCTGATTTTGCTCACCTTGTGTAACCTGCACACTCAAAACACGTTGAGCAACTAAACATTCATACCTGTCAGCATCTTCATCGGCCATGTATTGCGTCTCATGATCAGAATCATCTCCACCGTGTTCTTCATGTGTAATAAGAGCCAAAGTCTCCTCATCATTATCACTAGCAAACTCATACCCACCATCCTCAAAAGCAATCATCACACGCTGAGATTTGCATTCTCTCGCAAAATGTCATCTTCCCTTACAACGACGACAAATAATATCACTTGTGTGCCATGTTGATGCCATGGAAGAAGAAGAGCTCTGCGTAGGCCCGGCAGGTGTGCTCTTGGCAGATAGTGGTGGTTGTGCCTGCTTTCTGGTATCACGGCTGGAGGTGGCACCATATGGAAGTGCTGGTGGAGTGGAAGTAGAGGATGCACTTGGTGTCCATGATGAAGACCGAAATGCAGAAAAATTAGTTCGCGCCAATGCCTATTGATCCTGCACTTCACGTTCAGCTTTACAAGAAAGATGGAATAAACGAGTGATATTATTATACTCCTTATACTCTAGAATGGTCTGAATCTCTCTATTTAATCCACCCATAAAACGTGCAAGCATAGCTTCATTCTCCTCAACAATACCACATCTAATCATGCCAGTTTGTAATTCCTGATAATATTCTTCTACATAATTTTTTTCCTTGTCTTAAACGCTGCAATTTTTGAAGTAATTCATGTTGATAATATGGTGGAACCCAACGAGTACGCATAGAAGTTTTCAAAGCAGCCCAAGCAGCTGGAATAGGATATAATCTACAATGTTCAGACCACCAAACACATGCAAAACTAGTCAAAGCACAAACAGCAGCAGGAACACGTCTCTCCTCAGGATATTGTAAACATGTAAAACGTTGTTCAATTTCTACATCCCAAGTAAGATATATATCAGGAACATATCTGCCCTCAAATGGTGGAATATTCAACTTTAGTTTAGGAAAAAGGTCATGATCTCGTACCTCAGGTGGTGGTGCAGCCCTACCGTTGTGATGATATACCTGAGGACGACCTGGTGGTGGTGGTGCTGGTGGTTGCACGTAGTTCTGATTTTCATCAACCTCAACCTCGTAATGGTCCTCCACCTCTGCAATAGCAGCAGGAGCTACAAAAGCATCAACAGCAGCACCAGAATTTTGCCCAGGGTCAATGGGAACGCGCAGTGCTCGTCCCACTTGATTTGGAAGGCAACGTTGTTGTTGTTCTAGAGGTGCGATAGGTGCAGCCGGCGGCAGTGGTGGAAGACGCGCTAGCAATTCATTAAACTTGTTATCGAGCTTTGTTTAGAATATCTTCTCAATGCCATCTATCTTCTCCATGGCCTCTTCAAATCTGTTTAGCACATCTTCTACCTGTCCACTCATCATTTGCTAAAACTTATCATGTAACTCTTTGTTGGTAATTGTCAGAGTAAATGACCACGGGTAGCCTAGCCGGCTCCCCTGGCTCTTCAGAAAAATTATAGGCCGATCGAGCTTTCAAACATCCAAGACGTGGGGCCGCCTTCCCCCGGCTGGCTACTTCTCCGGCCGGCTGCACGAAGGCGGCCCAGCCCTGAAATCCTCATGAAGGAAACCACGAGAGGGCCAGCTCCAAGAAGCCGGCCGCGAGAAGGCCGACTCCAAGAAGCCGACCCCCCAGCAGGCGGCCAAGATCGTGCCCTCAGAGTCTGCACCCACATAACGGCGATGATACTGGGCGTGGCTATAGGGAAACCTGCCACCCCCGAATTCTGGGACACGCATGGCCACAGTGCGCCATATGGGGCAGCCATCACCCTTCCGGCGTAGCGCTGTTGCCATGTTGACCATGACGTCACCCACAGCGAGCTGTCAGTATGACCCGTGGGTGGCGGGCCCCCTCAGTCAAGGAGACGCCTAAAGGCGGCCAGGCCTCCCCCAGTCGGCCTGACGTGTGGCCGACTCCCAATAGCCGGCTAGTTCTCACCCTCGAAGAGGGCGCCCCATTAAGGAGATAAGACGAGGTAAGGCTACAGCAATAAGCCGGCCGACGGCGGCACTGTAGCCATGCTTACCCCGACAAAGCCCTCGTCACTAGAGGCAAGGCAATAGTAACCAGCCTCCGACAAGACCCCCGAGTGGTGGGACCGGCCTGTCAACCGGAAGGCCGGCAGCCAGCAGGTCCACCAGTCGGCGGGCCCATCGGTCGGCGGAGAAGCCGGCCAGCGTAGACACAGACGGCTGGGGCCCGCGCCCAGCCGGATTACCATTGTACCCCTGGGGGGGTAGGCCTATATAAACCCCACAGGGCACCCATGCAGGGGGATTCCTTTTCTAGTAGTTTTAGACACCACATTGAGAGGAGAAGCAGGCTAGCCTTGCCCTTCTTCATCCTTTCATCGAACAGCTCAAGGAGCCTCTTGTAGCTACTTGTCGATCTAGTGACCATGCGGAGACCCCGCAGAGCAGCAGTAGGGGTGTTATCTCCACGGAGAGCCCCGAAGCTGGGTAAGATCCGCCGGCGTGCATGTCTTCGCCTTATCCCGTTTCCAGGCACCGGCGATGTTTTATTGGCTCCCACAATGATAAGCCACTCGTTGGCATATGTCGCACCAACCACCCGACATTTGGCGCCCACCATGGGGCCAGGTGCACCGTCATCCGGAGACCTGTTCTGGACGGGAACCCTCTTCCTTCCCAGCGTGCGTAGCCAGCCCGGCTCAGCCGATGGCGCTTGCCCCGACGCGCTGCAAGGCGTCGCCGACGCCTGCGCAGCGAGCTGCCTTGCCGATCTTCTTGGCGAGGCTCGCATCTCCGACGAGCCCGCATCCGACGCGGGCACAGGCTACCCCGAGAGCCACCTCGTCAGCCTCCTCGACCAACTCCATGTTTCCAGCGAGCTTGCCGCGGACTTGGAGTCGGTTGGCTCCACCGACCCGATGCTTGTCGACTCTGACACGGCATCACTTGATGCCTTCCCCTCCAACGTGGTAATCATCAATGGCCCTCTTCCTCGAGCCGATAGCAGCGGCAGCGCCATCACCGAGGTACTGGTCATCGGCGCCGCCTCTGGCGAAAATGCCCACGACGTCCTGTAGACGGCGCTGCACGACTTGTCTGCCCCCATCTCGGCCGACACCGACGCCGAGGCAGTGGAGGCGCGCCGCCTCGCCCTCGTTGCGGAGGGCCAGAAGCTAGCTACCATGAGACGCCTGACCGAGGCTCACCAGCGCGAAGTCGACCGTGCCACCTTCGGCACGCCGCCTCCCGACGGGCCGAGCCGTGTCGGCATCATCAAGAAACGCGGTGCGGCTATCGCCGACGTGCTGGGAGCAAACAACCCAGTCTATGCCACGCCACTTGAGAACCTACGCGCCGCCCAGGCGGCTGCAGACGAGCTGAATGGACTGCGGCCCGACGAGCTCCCCTACATGACCAGACGCATCAAGCAGCTTATCGACGCGGCCACGGAGCGGCATGAAGCCGGCGTCCGCGCTGAAAGTCCTCCCCCAAGCTGAGAGCACGGTGCGACGTCCCGAACGCCGACTACAGGCAACACCCGCATAAGAAAAGAAAAGGAGCCGGCTGCCAGCCGCAGCCGGACTCGAATCTCCATCGAGCATGACGCAGAAGGCCGCTCTCGAGCTGTGGAGTGGCGGGGCGACCCTCCTCCTCCTCTGCCTCATGGGGAGAGATATCCTACCCCGCCGCTTGTCATGCATCCGACTCTCAGCGGCCGACTGGGCCGCCGCGAAGGAGTCGGTGAGAATGACGCCCGCCACTGGATCGACCGCCTAGCGCGATCCCTGGCTCTGGAAGAAGAAGATGATGTCGGCCCGCCTTGCTTTGGCCCTTGCATCCGCGACGAGCCCTTCCCCAAAGGGTTCTCGCTCCCAAGAGACACGCCCAAGTACAACGGCTCCGTGAAGCCGGAGGATTGGTTGATCGACTACTGCACTGCGGTTAGCATCACGAACGGCAACAGGCGTGTTGCCGTGAAGTATGTCCCCCTCATGCTCCAAGGCACGGCGCGCACCTGGCTCAACAGCCTCAAGCCTTACAACGTCAACAGCTGGCTAGACTTCACAGAAGCCTTCATCCGTAACTTCACCAGCACCTACAAGCGGGCTCCCAAGCCCCGACAGCTCTCCTTGTGTGTACAAGGGCCGAATGAATCAACCCGCGACTACCTCACGCGTTAGGCCGGGCTTCGCAATTCCTGCGAAGGGGTGCACAAGGTTCAAGCTATAGAGTACTTCACTGCCGGGTGGCGAGAAGGCACCCTCCTCAAGCACCGACTCCTCTGCGATGAGCCGACTACCCTCGACGAGCTGCTAGTCATAGCTGATAAATACGCCACGGCAGATTCTTCAATGAAGACCGAGCTCCGAGTAGACACCTCCGGGAAGGTGCTCGCTCCGAGTCCCAAGACGCCGGCAGGAGACTCCAGCCGACGCCCGTACCATAACGACCACAAGCGCAAGGCTCCCATGCCGCCTTCCACCAGTCGGCAGGTGGCCACAGTCGAAGACGAACAACCCGAAGGGCAGCCCATGCCCAAGAAGCAGAAAGGCAGCAGGCCGGCTTGGAAGCCGGCTTTCTTCTACGAGCAAGCACTTGATGCCCCCTGCAAGTTCCACAGCGAAAATGCCACTGGCTCACGCGGATCTCCAAGGGCGAGGGGATAGCGCCGCTCCCGCCTGCTGGTCAGCCGCCTCCGGCCCCTCCACAGCCGGCCGCTCGACCAGCAGTCGGGGCTGTTCAAGACGAGTTCCCCGACGAACATGCCGCCTATGTCGTCTTTACGAGCTAACCAGAAGATCGGCGTAGCCGGAGTCGACAGCACCAAGAAGTCAACGCAATCACCTCCAACAACCTCGAGTTCATGCACTGGTCCGAAAGGCCTGTCAGCTGGAGCCGGGCCGATCACCCAGAGGTGATGCCATCTCCCGGCTCTTACGCATTGGTCTTGGACGCCACCCTTGCAACAGAAAGGCGAGCTGCCCGCTTTTCCCGCGTGCTGATAGATGGCGGGAGCAGCATCAACATACTGTACCATGACACTATGGGGAAGTTGAGCATCAAGACGAAGCAGCTCATGCCTAGTCGGACTGTGTTCCATGGCATCGTACCCGGCTGTCCTGCTCCCCAATCGGCAAGATCAAGATAGATGTCCTCTTCGGGGACAAGGATCATTTCCGCCGAGAGGCAGTGTGGTTTGAGGTAGTGGATCTGGAGAGCCCTTACCACGCGTTGCTTGGTCGACCTGCTCTGGCCAAGTTCATGGATGTACCCCACTATGCCTACCTCAAGATGAAGATACCAAGTTCCAAGGGCATCGTCACCATAGCCGGAGACTACAAGAAATCCTCCGAGTGTGCGGGAGCTAGTAGCCGGCTGGCCGAGTCCCTCGTGATTGCCGAAGAAAAGAAGATACTGGATCGAGTCGTGGCCATGGCCGGCAAGCAGTCGGCCCTGTCCCTCGACCCAAAAGAGTGTGATGCCCAAGGATCTTTCCAGCCGTCCAAAGAAACAAAGAAGATACCTCTGGACCCGGAGCATCCAGAAAGGTTCGCCACCATCGGGGCAAACCTGGACAGCAAATAGGAAGGCGAGCTCGTCGATTTCCTCCATGAGAATCGGGACATCTTCGCATGGTCCCCCAAGGACATGCCGGGTGTTCCGAAGGAATTCGCCGAGCACAAGCTACACGTCCGAGAAGGTGCAAAACCAGTCAAACAGCCCCTCCGCCGACTATCGGAAGAGAAGAGATAGCCCGGCTTCTGGCAGCCGGCTTCATTATGGAGGTTTTCTTTCCAGAGTGGCTCGCCAACCTGGTCCTCGTGCTGAAGAAAAATAACAAGTGGCGCATGTGTACAGACTACACTAGCCTCAACAGGCCTGCCTCAAAGATCCCTTTTCCTTGCCAAGGATTGATCAAGTGATAGACTCCACAGCCGGATGCGAGCTGTTGAGCTTCTTGGATGCTTACTCAGGCTACCACCAGATAAAGTTGGATCCAGCTGACCGCCTGAAGACTGCCTTCATCACACAATTCGGAGCTTTCTGCTACCTGACTATGACATTCAGCTTGAGAAATGCCGGTGCCACTTTTCAGCATTGCATGCAGAAATGCCTCCTCAAGCAGCTCGGCAGAAATGCCCACGTCTATGTAGACAATATTGTGGTGAAGACGGAGAAGCACGGCACCTTGCTGGAAGACCTCAGAGATACATTTGAAAACTTGCGTCGTTTTCAGATCAAGCTTAACCCCGAGAAATGCGTGTTCGGAGTACCAGTCGGCTAGCTCCTGGGCTTCCTGGTTTCCGAACGCAGCATCGAGTGCAACCCGATGAAGATCAAGGCCATAGAGAGAATGGAGATTCCCACCAAGCTACGAGACATCCAGAAGTTCACCAGATGCCTGGCTTCCCTGAACCGCTTCATCAGCCGGCTCGGAGAGAAAGCTCTCCCCCTCTACCAACTCATGAAGAAGTCCACTCACTTTGAGTGGAACGACCAAGCAGACCAAGCATTCCACGAGCTAAAGAAGATGCTGACCACGTCACCTGTCTTGGCAGCGCCGACTGAAAAAGAGCCCATGCTCCTTTACATTGCCGCCACTAGCCGGGTGGTCAGCACAGTTATCGTGGTCCAGCGCCCAGAAGAAGGCCGAGCTCAGCTAGTCCAGAGTCCGGTGTATTATTTAAACAAAGTATTATCCGCCTCAAAGCAAAACTACCCACACTACCAGAAGATGTGCTATGACATGTACTTCGCCGCCAAGAAGCTCAAGCCCTACTTTCAAGAGCACCCCATCACGGTCGTATGTACTGCCCCACTTGCCGAGATCATAGGCAGCCGGGATGCATCCAGCCGGGTGGCAAAATGGGACATTGAGCTAGCTCCCTACACTTTCTTCTACCAGCCCTGCACCGCCATCAAGTCCCAAGCACTGGCCGACTTCCTCGTCGACTGGGCCGAAACCCAGTATCTGCCACCGGCCCCTGACTCCACTCATTGGCGGATGCACTTCGATGGGTCCAAGATGCACACCGGCTTGGGAGCCGGCATCATCCTCACCTCTCCCAAGGGCGACAAGCTCAAGTACACATTGCAAATTCAGTTTGCCGCCTCCAACAATGTGGCCGAGTACGAGGCGCTCATACACGGGCTCCGGCTAGCCAAAGAGCTCGGAATCTGCCGGATCCTGTGCTATGGCGACTTGGATTTGGTGGTCCAGCAGTCATCTGGCGACTGGGATGCCAAGGACGCGAACATGGCGAGCTACCGTTTCCTCGTTCAGCAAATCAGTGGATATTTTGAAGGATGCGAGTTCCTTCATGTACCACAGGCCGACAACATGCAAGCAGACGCCCTGGCACGAATAGGCTCCACCCGGCAAGCTATACCAGCCGGTGTTTCTCTCCACCGCCTCCTCAAGCCGTCTATAAAGACGTCTCCAGAATCCGATTCCATCTTCATGCTGCCTGACCCCGATGCAGTCGGATCCGACTTGGGGAACCAAGCAGGCGGCTCGGGGACTTCGACAGGCGGCTCGGGGACTTCGACAGGCGGCCCGGGGACTGCCATGGTCGCACCCAGCTCGGGAACTTCGGAACTCGGCCCGGGGGCTACTGCAGCCAGCCCGGGGACTGCATCGACACAACAGGCGGTGGCCGACTCCAACTCTTCACCACCCAGCCCACCCGCCCTGGTCAGAGTAGCAGTTTTGATAGCAGAAGAAGTCACAGCTCCTTCATGGGCCCAGCCCATCCTCAACTTCTTAGTAAACAGAGAGTTGCCAACTGACGAGATCTCGGCAAGACAAAGTCCAACGCCGAGCCGGAGCATACACAATAGTAAACCGAGACCTTGTTAGGCGCAGTGTCACTGGAGTCTTCCAGCGCTGCATCGAGCCAGAGAAGGGCATAGAAATCCTCAAGGACATCCACCAAGGTGAATGCGGCCACCACGCGGCCTCAAGATCACTCGTTGCCAAAGCTTTCCTCCATGGATTCTTCTGGCCGACTGCTTTGGATGACGCCAAGGAACTAGTCAAACACTGCAAAGGGTGCCAAGTTTTCAGTTCCAAGCAACACCTGCCGGCTTCTGCACTCAAAACCATCCCCCTCACCTGGCCTTTTGCCGTCTGGGGGCTGGACATGGTGGGCCCATTCAAGACGGCACGCGGCGGCATGACACATCTGCTCGTTGCTGTGGACAAATTTACCAAGTGGATTGAAGCAAAGCCGATCAAGAAGCTGGTATCACAACCCGGTACGGCATACCGCACAGCATCATCACCGACAATGGTACAAATTTTGCATAGGGAGCACTGGCACGTTTCTGCGCAACACACGGCATCCGGCTGGACCTAGCATCAGTGGCCCACCCGTAGTCAAACGGCCAGGTCGAGCGAGCAAATGGCCTTATCCTCTCCGGCATCAAACCCTGACTGGTCATGCCACTGGAGCGTTCGGCCGGCTGTTGGCTCGATGAGCTGCCGGCCGTCCTCTGGAGTTTGCGCACTACCCCAAACAAGTCAACCGGCTTCACCCCTTTCTTCCTTGTATATGGTGCCGAGGCTGTCATCCCAACTGACATCGAGTTCGACTCAGCTCGGGTCACCATGTACACGGAGGCGGAGGCCAAGGAAGCACGAGAAGACGGTGTCGACCTGCTGGAAGAAGGCCGACTGTTAGCCTTTAGCCGGCCCACCATCTAGCAGCAAGGTCTGCGCCGCTACCATAGCCGGAAGGTCAAGCCAAGATCCTTCCAAGAGGGCGATCTTGTGCTCCGGCTGATCCAACGAACAGCCGGAGAGCACAAGCTCTCGGCCCTTGGGAGGGCCCCTTCATCATCAGCAGAGCTTTTGGCAACGACTCCTACTACCTAATTGACGCGTAGAAGCCTAAGTCACGGAAGAGAGATAATTCTGGCAAGGAGTCGGAACGACCATGGAACGCCAATCTCCTCCGAAGATTTTATAGTTAAAAAGAAGTACGTAGCACGCTACCTTTTGTACTAAGTACGAGACAAAGGGTCCCCCGAGGAGCACTCGGGGACTACCCTCTTTTATCTATGAAAGATGAGTATCATGCCTACAATTATGTTACTACATTTGCTTTTTCGTCCGGCACCGGGTTCGACCAGTCGGCCCGGGGACTCGCCGCCTCGAGTTATATCTAAAGTTCTGCCTGCAGTCAGACAAGTAGTGTGCCGGCACCCAAGCCCCCACTTGTCAAAAGTCGCAGCTCAAAGAATCGACTGTCCGACTGGCAAGAGCCAAGGGCAGGAAAGGATGCCCACACGAAAAATGGCTAAGGACTAACGAACTTATACAACGCGAGCCGGCCTCCCGACCCCGCCAACCGGCTACCAGAGCAGCCGGCTGGCCGGCTTCCCGTTCACCTTGCCGCAATCTAAGAAAGCTCGAGTACTTGTCTTCCCAAAACAACCAAGTCCTTCTCCAGCTACAAACTGCAGAGCAGCTGTCCGGCTGGGAAGGCGGCGGCCAAGGGAAGGCGGCAAAGGAAAAAGCCAAAAAGCTGAAAAGCAAACATGAACGGAAGCCAAACACATGCATGATTATATTTACACAAAAGGCCTTCAAAAGGCCAGCATTCAATATAGTTTGAATACACCCCCAATGGGTGGAACTGCGCAAATTTAATAAAAGTTGTTCAAAAGAGTAACGAGCAAGAAAAGCAAGGACGGCGGATCAGGCCAAGGGAGCGACGGGCGAGTCGGGCAGGTCGGTGGAGACAGTAGTGCCGGCTGGAGGAGTGGCCGGCTGGCGAGTCTCGGCATGATCATCACCTCTTGCAGGCAGCGCGCTTGCGCGCGCCTCATTGCTGGAGGCACGATCAGGCTGAGGCAGGCTGGTCGCTTCGCTGTCTGGCACGTCTTCACCATCCTCTCCCTCTTCTCATTCGCCCTCATCCCTGGAAGCAATCTCCTCCGCCGAGTCCTCACCTTCTGCCGGGTTCAGCCCGAACCACTCCTCTGGCTGAGCGACGCCGGCATCATCCACCTCAGGGGCAAAGGCACTGGTGTCGGTGTACTCGGCGACCGCCGAGGCACGGTGGACGATAGCCGGCCGCACCGCCTCTAGCTCGTCGTCGGCCTCCTACCGCCAGGTGCTCAGCTGGTCCAAGTTCAGCCTAGGATACCAAGCTCGGACGAACTCCAGCGCCCGCCCAGCTACGGACCGGGCCGCTGACGCCTTCCAAGCCTCGAAGCGGCCGACTGCAACCTCCAGCCAGTCGGCAGTCCGACTTGGGGTGCGCGGAATCACCTCTCCGGGCCAGAGGACGGCCCGCACTTGCGCCCCGGCGCGCTGAAGCCGGCGGAGCAGGCGGGCTTGAATCGCCAGAAGCTGCTCCTCAAGTGACCGCCCGGCGCCCGGCGCGATCTCGACCCTTGCCTGCCGTCGCGCATCGTGGTGGGCCTCGATGGCTTTGGTAGCGGCAACGGAGTAACCAGGAAAGTAATCTGCTCAAAGAAGAAAGCAGTAGTTCAAAATCAAAAGACAAGTCAGACGACAGGAGGTAGGCAAAGAAACGAAGAAGAAGGCGGCCTACCGTCGATTAAGTCTTCCACCCGGCTGTAGCCTTGGCTCAGCGCCTGCCTTGCCTCAGCCCAGTTCGCCGCCTCGGTCTCATATTCGGCTTTGAGGGCGGCCTCGCTGTCCTGCGCCGCCTTCGGGGCCGCCTTGTGGCTCTCCTCCTGGTCGGCCAGTTTTTTGGCCAGGTGATCGCGCTCCTGAACCAGGGCGGTGCATTCGGCCTCCTTTGGCGCGAAGGGCGGTCTGGGCTCCGCTTAGCTGGCTCCTCAAGTCAGCATTGGCCCTGCAGATATGAAGAAAGAAGTCGTCAGGAAAAGATCCGATCCGACTGCTCAGCAGTTGGCCCAAATCTCGGGGACTACACCCAGTGGGTGCGCTGACGCACCCCCACTCAAGAGAAAAGATGAAGCACTTACTCCGGCTCTCGGTTAGATCGGTGGCTTTCTGATTCAACTCCTGGGCCTGGGAGTTGAAGGGAGCTGCGCGGAGGTTATGATACTCCTGCAGATAAGATAAGAGATACGAGTAAGAACAAGACGGCAATCGAAGTCTACCAAGAAGTTCCAAGCCGCCTGCTTAGCAGCCGACTCAGAACTCGGGGACTACACCCAGCGGGTGCGCTGACGCGCCCCCACGGAAGAAATCAGGAGCAATCAACGAAAAGCGGCAGGACTCACCTGGATCACCGTGCGTGTCGTGAGAAATTCTTGAGTGTACTGCTTCAGCACGGTAGCTTGGGCCTGAAGCCGGTTCCGGACGTCCTGCACCGCCACGTTCAACACGGCCGTCCCGCCGCCCGGTGTCAACCCGGACAAGCTATCGCTGTCCGCTTCCAGGTCCTGGGCCGACGGGTTGGCGCCCGCAGTTTTTTGCGAATCCGGCGCCGAAGCCGCCTTCCCCGCGCGCCGACAAGACGGTGACGAGACCACAAGATCCGCCCCCACAGTCGGATCGCCTCCAGCCGGCTCCACGAGTGGCGCATCGGGCTGGCCTCCTTGGCCCGTTCCAGTCGGCGGCGACAACGCCGCCTCCCTCTCCATCACCGGCTGGCCGCGGCCGGCCTCCTCCGCCGTGGGCACTGGGATGTCGGGAGCCGCGGCGCGGAAGGGGACGACGAGCTGCGGAGGCTGGTTCTGTAGGGCCTCCGCCTCCTTCTCCGCGGCCGCGGCCTCTGCCTGGGCCTTGGCAACCGCGCTGGCTCGCGCTTCCGCTGACTTCTCCTCCGCCTCCCGAGTCGCCGTCCGCTCCTCCGCCTCACGCTCCTCCCACGCCTCCCACGCATTTCGCTCCGTCGCCTCTAGGAGATCGGCACGGGGATCCACACAGCGGGAGCTTGAGGACCCTCCCGTGGGTCGGACTATGGAGGCGGCAGGGGCCTGTTCGAGAGAAAGTGGGGCCCTGTTTTGATAAGTCAAGAAGAAGGCTTAGAAGAATATCAACCGAAGAAGAAAAAGAAAGGCGTAAGAAAACCGACACTTACGCTGAAACCGCCTGCGACTGCTTCACCACCTTGCCGAAGCGGGCCTCCTTTGCGGCCGCTTGGTCGCTGCCATGGTACTCTTGGGCTTCTTGGGCCGACTGCCGAAGTGGGTCGACGCGGCCCGGCATTTCTGTGCGCCACCATGAGCAGCCGGCGCGGCAGATGGGCCCGCGCCTTGATGATCGGGCACCGGTCGGCGGCGCGGAATGACTTCGGCCTCGTCATCATCCGGCCAGTCCTCGAAGGCGGCCCCAAGCCCAGAGCCGCCTGTCTCGGAGCCTTTTCCCCTGCGACGTCATCTTCCATGGCGGCCGCCCCCAGGTCCGGGTCGTCAACGTCGTCCATCGTGCGGTCGGGGAGGAACTGGCGTTCCACCCCCGCAGCCCCGGTTGCCGGCGGAAGCATGGGACTCTGCCAAAAACAAGCCGACTGGTCAAGAGTCGGCCATCATGAACCCGGCGACAAGAAAAGAAGAAACGAAGAGAAACTTACCGTAGGCGGAGGATTGGCGCGAGAGTACGGCTCCTTGCCGTACTGCCACTCCTCGGTGAACTTGAAGTTGGCAATATAGTTCACCATGTAAGACACCTCGGCGTGAGGCATATCCTTGGTGCTTAGCCGGCACGGATCGAAGCGGCCGCTCATCTGACAAATCATTTGAGGTCGGCCCTGGAGCGGGAGCACCCGGCGCTCCACGAAGGCGGCCACCAGGTCGGCCCTGATCAGTCCCTCCGACTGGATCATCACCCGGAGCCGTGCAACAAAGGCGGACCCACCCTGAGACAGCACCTGGCCCGGAAGGACCATGAGGGCTACCTCCCAGCCGGCGGGCCGGCTACGTAAGCCGGCAGATTGACGAAGTCTCCTTGCAGAGCGATGTTCTTCACGTAGAAGTAAGATTTCTGCCAGAGCTTCACCGACTAGATCAGTGGGATGGCCGGAAAAGGATTGTTGTCGCTTGTCCTCTGCATGGAGATGAAGGCCCCGCAAGGGGCGGGCACGCCCGCGACGACAGTGCCAAGCTTGCACTGGAAGAATTCCCCCCAGAGTTCGAGGGTGGGGAGGACGCCAAGAAAACCCTCGCACAGGGCGACGAAGGCCGACAGTAGCATCACCGCGTTTGGAGTGAGGTGATGCGGCTGGAGATGATAAAACTCGAGGAAGGAGCGGAAGAACCCGCTCGCTGGCAGGCCGAAGCCGCGCAGGCAGTGCGAGCGGAAGACTACCCGCTCGTCCTCCTCCGGTGCCAGCGAGATCTCCCTCTCCGGCGCGAGACGGACCCGCACGTAGTTCGTGCCTGGCAGCCGCCGCGTCCGGCGGAGGAAGTCGACATGGTCGTCATGTACGTTGGAGCCATCCCAGGAGCTCGACAGCGCCATGGGGACGACACGGCAACGAGAAAGGTGCGGCGGCAGAAAGGCGCACGACCCCACTACGACAGAGCGACGGCGAGCCGAGAAGATTGGCGGAAGAGCCGAAGTGGTGGCGGGTAGCTGTGGCGACGGAGGGGAGGAAGAAGAAGAAGGAAGGGGCGGAGCTAGGGCGAGCGTGCGAGTGTTTGCCGCTCCCCCTCCTCCCCCTACTTATAGCCTCGTGCGGCGAAGCCGAGGAGGCGGGGCGTGGGGGGACGTGGGATTAACTGCGCCCACTCCCCCACGCCCCGCGATTATCGTGCCTTAACGACGTGCGGTAACCACCGCTGGGAGGAGCGCGGTCCATCAGAGCCGCAGAAGATCGGCGCATGGACCGGGGCCCGGTAGTGGCGGGCCCCGGACTGCGGCAGCGTCCCGTCGCGCGCGTGGGCTGGCATGCCCTTCCAGTCGTTGGGTGCCATATGGCGCGCAGGCGGCGGGCGGACAGTTCGCAGCCTGACTCGCACGCCGCCTGGTTCCCGCCTTCAAGCTTCGAAACCCTCCAGAAGACAGCGCACCTAATCAAAGTCGGCTCCCAGTTTCCGGCTCCTCAGGATAGGAAGCTGATTGAGCTTCTCGTCTCTTTTCTGCCTCGAAGCCCAACCAGCTTCGGGGACTACTGTCGGAGTAAATGACCACGGGTAGCCTAGCCGGCTACCCCTGGCTCTTCAGAAAAATTATAGGCCGATCGAGCCTTCAAACATCCAAGACATGGGGCCGCCTTCCACCGGCTGGCTACTTCTCCGGCTGGCTGCACGAAGGCGGCCCAGCCCTGAAATCCTCGTGAAGGAAACCACGAGAGGGCCGGCTCCAAGAAGCCGGCCGCGAGAAGGCCAACTCCAAGAAGCCGACCCCCCAGTAGGCGGCCAAGATCGTGCCCTCAGAGTCTACACCCACATAACGGCGATGAGACGGGGCGTGGCTATAGGGAAACCTGCCACCCCCGAATCCTGGGACGCACATGGCCACAGTGCGCCATATGGGGCAGCCATCACCCGTCCGGCGCGGCACTGTTGCCATGTTGACCATGACGTCACCCATGGCAAGCTGTCAGTACGACCCGTGGGTGGCGGGCCCCCTCAGTCAGGGAGACGCCTAAAGGCGGCCAGGCCTCCCCCAGTCGGCCTGACGTGTGGCCGACTCCCAATAGCCGGCTAGTTCACACCCTCGAAGAGGGCGCCCCATTAAGGAGATAAGACGAGGTAAGGCTACAGCAATAAGCCGCCCGGCGGCGGCACTATAGCCATGCTTACCCTGACAAAGCCCTCGTCACTAGAAGCAAGGCAATAGTAACCAGCCTCCGACAAGACCCCCGAGCAGTGGGACCGGCCTGTCGACCAGAAGGCCAGCAGCCGGCGGGTCCACCAGTCGGCGGGCCCATCGGTCGGCGGAGAAGCCGGCCAGCGTAGACACAGACGGCTGGGGCCCGCGCCCAGCCGGATTACCATTGTATCCCTGGGGGGTAGGCCTATATAAACCCCCAGGGCACCCATGCAGGGGGATTCCTTTTCCAGTAGTTTTAGACACCCCATTGAGAGAGAAGCAGGCTAGCCTTGCCCTTCTTCATCCTTTCATCGAACAGCTCAAGGAGCCTCTTGTAGCTACTTGTCGATCTAGTGACCATGCGGAGACCCCGCAGAGCAGCAGTAGGGGTGTTATCTCCACGGAGAGCCCCGAAGCTGGGTAAGATCCGCCGGCGTGCATGTCTTTGATAGAGGCGAGGGTGTCCTGATCTTTCGATGAGATGATAACTATCGATTTGGTGGAGACGACTTTGACGATCCGACTACAAACGTGCACGACATTGCGCCTTAGCAATCGCTAAACCAATCTCCTGAGGTTACTGACGATGCCGGAAGCACGGTCAGCCTGACCACGAAGGTCTATTCCTGCAAGCAATCGAAGAACGAGCAAGAATATGATAAAGCAATCTGAATATTGCAAATATATATGAGGTATTGATAATGGTGGGGATCCGTAAGTGGTCTTGGTCTGGTCGTTGGACACAAACGAAGTACACGAAGTTGCAATGGCTAACTTTTAACTAAAAAAATCCCAAGGAAAAAGCTACTAGATGGATCTACTTATATAGGAGCAAGGGGTGGCGGCCAAGGAGGTGGGAGGACGTCCCAAGGCAGCCTAAAACTAACCCTAGGTCGTACAAGGCTCATGGGCCCAAGTGGAGGTGATGCAACACCTTTGGGCTTGTAGTTTGACTCGGATTCTGCTGCAACGTCAGATTGTTTCGTCCGTAACTCAACGCTCCAGACGAATTTGAAGGTGAATCCAATTGGGTTGGAAAGAGCACGAAATCTAGTTTCCAACAAAAAAGGAATCACCCAATTCGGAGTCCGTATGAAAAAGTTGTTGGCGTTTTGAGTCAGGTATGTCTGTGCAGTCCGAATCTGAATCCAGAACGTGAAAGACTTGGACTCTATCTTCTCTTGGCCCAAAAGTGACGTGAGAGGACTTTTTGAACACAACATAAACTTCTCCTTTTCCCTTATCTTCATATGTGGATTGTACAAATGTCCCATACACCTGCAATTAGACAAAACACAAAAGTGTGTGAAGTATTTTTGTTCTGGATAATATAAATAGATTATTGAATAGTTTGCATTAGAAATCACCTGACAAATATGCATGTATGCAATATTTTTGGTCGTATCCAAGGTAGTCATGTCCTCATCATCCTCCCCTTTTTGAAAACAAAGCCGTCCTCGGCGTTGCTTAATCTGAAATGTGGCTAACAAAAGAGACAAGGCGTACATGTTGTATATGTATATGTCATCCAGTTTAACTTCCCTTGATTTTTGCACGTATGACACATGTATACATGAGTAACTTTCATAGTTCATAAAAACTAAAGCCAAAAAATTATCACAAGAAGTAGAAGGCATGAAAATATTAGAACTCAGTTTGCACATATAAGTGAAGCTCTTATTCATTTCAAAAGATTCGCAATGTTCATCATTAAACCATCCCAACTTTGGTGAATAAACCTTACTTGCATCAAATTTACATGCTAAAACATGCTTAAATAAGCAAACATGCAATAAGTCATTGGACACAGAATCATCACCAAGATTGGAGGCCATATCAAAATGATTAAACATTAGTTCTTTTGCATCAACAGTTAATTCAATGGGTGCACTCAAAATTATTGATATTTCAGTTGTTTGATCACATGACGCATTCATGACAGTAACAAGATTCTCTAAAATAGGTGGTGTGCTCAAATCAACAGGTAACTCAATACATGACGCATTCAAGTTAACTAGGCATGCATCATTCTCATGTGAAGTTATATCATCAATACCTTTACTGTTACCTTGTGGAAAAGATGTAGCTGATGTAGGTACGGACGTTGACAATGTACCATACCCTTGAGATGATGCCGCGCTCATAATCCGAGGTGCAATGATGGAGGAACCCACCGGCGGTGGCGAGCATGAACTGGAATAGTAGTTGTTGTAGTCACCTAATGCATCCTCCTTTATCTGTCTCTCAAAGGTACAAGCACGGACATACATACCAGTAATGCAACGAGGAATATACTGAAATCTTGCCTGAATATCATGGTTCAAACCACCAAAAAATCTATTCATTGTATCATTCTCAGATTCTTCTATGTCACAATGATGCATATAAGATTTGAACTCTTGGTAGTAAGCATGAACAGTGTTGTTGCCTTGTTTAAATTGTTCAAATTTGCGAAGCAATTCACGACGATAATAAGGAGGGAAAAATTGTTGTCTCATTACAGCTTTCAAAACTTTCCAAGTTGTGGGTTGGTTATCAATGTTTTTCTTACAATGTACACTCCACCAAACAGAAGCAAAATTAGTAAATGCTCTAGTGGCTGCTCGCACTCGCTCAAGTTCAGAAAAGTCATGGTGACTAATAACTTGTTCTACTTCAAGCTCCCAAGCTAGATATGTAGTAGGATTAAATCTACCCTCAAATGATGGTAAAAAGATAACCTGACCATGTGCTTGTGTGTGTTGTCCCAACTCTCGTGATGGTGAAGATGTGTCCGTCGTCCAAGAACTTCTATCTTCAGAACCTGTCATGATTAGTAGAAACAAGAAACAAAATTCAAGAATAATGTTCCTATGAACTACTAGGGTGTGGTGGTAAAGCGCTCACAGTAAAGCAAATATCAATATCTTACAAGTTCTTACCAAGCAACAGGTGGTGACAGGCAACCAACGGTGTCAAATAACTCTGAAGATTGTGTAAGGCGATTGCCAGGGGAACGTACGTATACACGGTGTAGAAATATGTGGAGCTGGGTTGGCTATATATGGTAGCAAAAGATTAGCAATAATCAATTCAGAGATGCAATGTTGAATAAACGCTCAACGACGGTACTGTGCTGGTCCTAGACTAGACCGAACTAGAGACGCGAGCCTAGAACACTAATGAGGTCACGTCGTAGCACAACTAGCATCAATGAAGGATACTAAGTAGCTCTGGACAGCAAGATATAAGTGAAGATCACAACGGCAGTAAAGATAATGATGTGAAACAACAGCCAAGCAGGATATATCAACAACTTTGTCTCCAACTTTCCTCTGAAAAAGTTTGTGCCGATTTTTTTGATTTTTTTCTCCTTTTTTTCTCTTTTTTTTTCTCGTTTTTTCTCTCTCTTTTTTTCTCCCTCTTTCCAAAACAAACTAGATAAGACGCAGATTGGATCAAGCGAAGATGTGAACGATCTCAACTATTATTATGACAATGAATGGTGGGTAGCACGTGGTGGAAATTGATGGATGGGTGGTGGACAGCGGAAGAGATAATGATGCAGCGGTGGCGTGACTAATGTGAACAGAACTCGAAACTCTAAACGAACTAGACACTAAGACCAGCAACTCGACACGACGATGCAACCGATAATTCAACTATGCAAGCAATGAAAAGAAAATTGCAAAGGCTCAGACTGGCTTGGACCAAGGATGAATAGATCTAACTCTTTTTTGTGGCTTTTTCTTGGACAATAGGTAAGAAAATAAATCTAATCTAGGAAAACTGGAAATTCTCACAGAGCAACCTGAAAACTGATACCACTTGATAGAGGCGAGGGTGTCCCGATCTTTCGATAAGATGATAACTATCGATTTGGTGGAGACGACTTTGACGATCCGACTACAAACATGCACGACATTGCGCCTTAGCAATCGCTAAACCAATCTCCTGAGGTTACTGACGATGCCGGAAGCACGGTCAGCCTGACCATGAAGGTCTATTCCTGCAAGCAATCGAAGAACAAGCAAGAATATGATAAAGCAATCTGAATATTGCAAATATATATGAGGTATTGATAATGGTGGGGATCCGTAAGTGGTCTTGGTCTGGTCGTTGGACACAAACGAAGTACACGAAGTTGCAATGGCTAACTTTTAACTAAAGAAATCCCAAGGAAAAAGCTACTAGATGGATCTACTTATATAGGAGCAAGGGGTGGCGGCCAAGGAGGTGGGAGGACGTCCCAAGGCAGCCTAAAACTAACCCTAGGTCGTACAAGGCTCATGGGCCCAAGTGGAGGTGATGCAACACCTTTGGGCTTGTAGTTTGACTCGGATTCTGCTGCAACGTCATATTGTTTCGTCCGTAACTCAACGCTCCGGACAAATTTGAAGGTGAATCCAATTGGGTTGGAAAGAGCACGAAATCTAGTTTCCAACAAAAAAAAGAATCACCCAATTCGGAGTCCGTATGAAAAAGTTGTTGGCGTTTTGAGTCAGGTATGTCTGTGCAGTCCGAATCTGAATCCAGAACGTGAAAGACTTGGACTCTATCTTCTCTTGGCCCAAAAGTGACGTGAGAGGACTTTTTGAACACAACATAAACTTCTCCTTTTCCCTTATCTTCATATGTGGATTGTACAAATGTCCCATACACCTGCAATTAGACAAAACACAAAAGTGTGTGAAGTATTTTTGTTCTGGATAACATAAATAGATTATTGAATAGTTTGCATTAGAAATCACTTGACAAATATGCATGTATGCAATATTTTTGGTCGTATCCAAGGTAGTCATGTCCTCATCAGTCTTCGCCTTATCCCGTTTCCAGGCACCGATGATGTTTTATTGTCTCCCACAATGATAAGCCACCTGTTGGCATATGTCGCACCAACCACCCGACATTTGGCGCCCACCATGGGGCCAGGTGCACCGTCATCCGGAGACCTGTTTTGGACGGGAACCCTCTTCCTTTTCATCTTTCTTGTCCAAGCCCCTGATTCTTTCTCACTTTGGGCGTTTTTTCACACGAAGATGGGAGCGGTGTCGATTACAGAAGTAGGCTGAGAGGGGGGAAATATCAGGTGATACCATGCCTTAGATGCTCCCATGATACGAGCTTTTGGTCCGTCGGATCTCGGATCCAACGGCTGCTAGTAGATTCTGAAAGGTTGTCGTGCTTGTTTGCAATTTTTGAACTTCAAAAAGTCTTTTTCGCAAAATGTTGAAAGCCTTTCGGGAGACGTCAGATCTTAGATCCAACGGCTCCTAGGAGCTCGTATCATGGGAGCATCTAAGGCTCCGTATCACTTGATACTCTCCCGGCTGAGAGGGCCTTGCACTGCGTTGGGCTGAGCATAGAAAACAAGACAGACAACCCGATTATAACCCAATTAACCAGAGGGGCAAAAAAGCTACTGGAGTAGCTGCCCTCGCGAATTTTGGCCATAGACGAAGCGTCACACGAAGATCTAACGATCAAAATTGTCCACAAGACGAAATCTAATAGCCCAAAACGTCAAATCCATGAGAGGGCAGGTATTAGGTGCAGTTTTACTGTTCTTAATTTAGGTTGTGATCATTAGTGCGTCTTCAAAGCTGCTTGACATAACATAACATTTGATTTTTACTAATCTGAATTCAAGCCTAAGCAATGTTAAGTAGACCTTTGAATTCTTAGTAAGGAAATTACACAATCTATTCTGTGTGTCGTAGGATTAGTGTTGTTTGAAGAATTTTTTCTTCTTACCAATCAGGTTGATGATTTTAACTGTCGATGCAGATGCTGTGCCGGATGTTCATCATCGGCGCCAGTCATGGGTTCAGGCTCCTGTGGAACTCATGGCATCGACCATATGAACCTTCATGTATTTGATAATTTGCTCAATCAGTTTTATGCCTTCCACTACAGTTAAGGCTACTATGTAGCTTCATTGAGATTTTTTCTATAGGACTTGGATTAATAATCCCCAACAATACGGTCATGCTTATTATAATTACTTTCAGGTATAAATACATTTGTGATTTTCTGTATGTTGTACTACTAAAGTGTGTGCTATACCTAGTCTGACATCTGCGCCTTTTTAGATATGCATGCATTTTTCAAGAGAATTTATCTAATATGTAGTGTACAGCCAGAAAGGTACCTAAAATGTTAGCTTACATTGCCAACTCTTGGAAATATATGTACCTTTTACTTTTTTGCCGTGAACCTAGGGAGCTTGGGACGGAGTAGGTGTCAATAGTCACTATATACCAGAACATTTTTTAATGATTGCCAGAATAATATTTCTGCGATATTGTATATACTAACATTGTGACTGTGGAGTACTAATTCAAAGTATATACTATTGTACTGTATTTTGTCTATATACCATCTATGTCAAAGTAGTATGTACACTGCTCTTTGTGCACGGCAATATGTAGCATACAAAATTAAATCAAATGGGTATATAACATACACTTTGATAAAGTAAGTATATACAGTACTTTTTCTGGTGCAGTATATAGAACATTTTTGTAAGGAAATATATACCCATCTGTTCACTTTTGTAAGTCATTTAAGACAGCTGAAATTGAACTGTGTTAGATGCTATCTTAAATGTCTAAAAGGTCTTACAAAAGTGAACAGAGGGAGTAGTACTTTTTAAGTGAACCAGTATATTACTTTTTTTATTCAGTATATACATAATCTTTTAGTCGATATATACTACTCTTTTTGAGTAGGTATATACTACTGTTCTTGATATATATAAGGCAACCTGCAAATTCCGCGCCACCGCCATTGTCGATTAGACGATGGTATCGTCACGTGGATCTACTAGTGCATGCCATGCCAACATTGTTTCTTATTACCACCGTTGTTGACGATATTGGTGGTGCCGTCACATGGATCGATCAGTGCACCCCACGCTGTCGCTTTGTCGACGAGATGGTAGTGCCATCTTATCCACCGATCAGTGCGCCTACTTATTAACGTCGCACCAGCTATGTGACTAGTTGCGTCAGTGGCTTTGCACCTCGATCCATATTACTCTCATGCAAAGCCAGTCATGTTTGCCTTTTTTGCAGGAATAGGCAAGCACAACAGAAGACCTGATCATAGATACTCATAGTCTCAGGTAAATACTCCTTCGATGCAAGTTGTCAAATAGTTTTCTTTTATTTTGAAAATTGTAAATTTATTTAAAAAATTGTGGTAACAAATTTATTAAGTTATTACGTGGGAGAGACCATCAACTAATAATAATACAAAAAGAAGGGTAGGCTAGGAAAAAGATACATCATTCTTAGAAAATTGTGCTAACAAAGTTGTTAAGTTATTATGTGGGAGAGACTCAACTAATAATATAAAAACAAGGGTATGCAGTATTATCGGAAAGATTGGACGCTACTTCTTCCTCCAGGCCCGAAAGAGATCACGCTTCTCCATCGTCTCTTCCTCTCCTTGTTAGAAAACAACCTCAAGCAACTTTCCTTATTTGTAACTTTTTGGGCTGTGCTAAAGGAGCTTATACTAAAAATTGTTTTCCTCATCTGCATCAGGTTCATTTTCTCACAATATTTTGTTATATGTAGTTCCTTGCAGATTTATCTTGAATACACAATAACTTTGGATTTGAGATCACTTTGTTTTGTATCATGTGCTTGGATAGTGTTGTGCTCTCCAGGGATGCAATCCCGGCTCTTCTCACATAGAACCTATGGATACCTCATGTAGATTAGTTGGAGCATAATCTTCTAATGTACAACCTATGTACACATATGGACATCAGAGGGAGCATAATTATGATCATCAAGCAAGCTTATAAATTAAACATGATGTCTAAACAGACTACAGCGGCATGAAGGAGGCTAATGTCAGTTGTCAACGTCGTCACTGGTCAAGTTACTAATCAATTTTTGTATCGACAAAACATGTCCAGGACCCTCTATTGGAGAGTTAACATCTTCAATGGCCTTCCCAATCTCCAGTTGCAGCTGATGTTGTTCCTTGCCAAGCTGCCATGTCCTGGCCGTTGTAGGTTAGAGAATTGACTTCTCATGAATTTTCTTCTAACCCATTTTTTCAGGTTCTTCTAACCCTTTTTTTTAGTCAGCAGATAGTGCAGATAGTTAGGTTGTGAAACACTTGACAATGAAGATCTTCTTAACTACTAAAACATTGATGGTTTCTATTATACTGTATATCTGAATCAAAAAAATTGCGGGCAATTTTTTTGCATAAGTAAAGGCATGTGAGAATTACTAATGCTTGAGTGTCATGGCTGTTGCACTTCTGATTTTCTGTCAATTGTGTGTGAGAACTACTAAATTGTAGATTAAATAGATGGCAGAAAATCAGATGGAGGGAGTAGTTTTTTTGTTTATGTTTTTAATGGTTGTTGGATCGGACAGCTACTACAACTTTATTATAAAGGATAATCTAGCAGAAAAGTTAATCGAAGATGGTGGTGCCATTACTCCAAATCTTTGTTTTATTCATGTTCTCCTCCAACTGTGTTGTCTATATCTTTCCTATCTTTTCTTTCACACCTATTATTTGTATAAAGTCTATACAATTAAATTATGTATAGTCTGTTTTTTCCTTTTTCCTAATCAACAAGTAATTTATGTAGTACCAGACTATTAAACTTCAATGCTAAATATAACATGTTGGGAGGTGCTTCTTTCGGATGCATATATATAGTAAAAATCTGAAGCATGTATTTCCTTCCGCTATCAGGCAATTCAATATCACATTGCTTATGGATCCTAAACTTATAGAGCAAGCTTATGTGAAGCTTCTTTTTATGCTAATAGTACTACATAATTTACCAAATATTCTTCATTCTCCAACCTATCATGTCCGCTTGTTTTCCTCTCTATGCAAGCTTACATGAATAAGCTTGCACTCTATATTCAACAAACCATAATTATCATACTCCATAGAAATAAGAATGTTATATTCACTCCGATCCATAAGTTGTCGCTAATTTAGTACAAGTATTATTTAAGTTTAATCATCTAATGATGTTTCTAATTCTATCAAATTATCTTTTACTTGCCGGATGGTAGAATAGAAGTCGAAAATGATAGAGGCTAAGGTGTCCTGATGTTTCGATGAGATGGTGGCTATCGTTTTCTGTGGGAGTCGACCTTGACGATCCGACTACGAACATGCGAGACGTCGCGCCTTAGCAATCGCTAAACCAACTTCCGAGGGTTATTGACCACGCCGGAGCACGATCAACCTGACCACGAGGGTCTATTTCCTGCGAGCAAACGAAGAACAAGCAAGAAACTGAGATTGCAATCGGGATATTGCGAATATAAGATGAAAGCTTTATTGATCAAGGTGGGGTTCTGTGACGTCTTGGTCTGGTCGTTGGACACAAACGAAGTACGCGAAGTTGCAGCTATGGCGAACTTTTAATCTAAACAAAACCCAAAGTCTAAACGACGCCCTAAGGGCTGTATATATGGAGGAAGAGGGGGGAATTTCGTGGCCCTTGAGGGTGGGGTCCGAAACCAACCCTAACTCTTGTTTCCCCACACATACGGACTCTAAAAATAGCCTATACTTAAGTATTTCGAAACTACATGGGCCTGGCCCATTAATAAGGTGACGCAGCACCTAGAATAGCCTATGGACGAATATTATGAAGTGGCATCTTGTATATTTCGTCCAAGGCTTCATGCACTCCTTATGGCGGCTTCAAAGTCCTGAAATCATCACTTGTAACTCCGTTCTTGATCCCCTTGCGCATGCCATCAACTCCATGCGTGTTCTTGCTCCAATGTTCATCCTTCTCCAAGCTAGGCCCTTCATTTGTAAGCAAAACAAATGTATCCAATTTAGGCAGCATCATAATCTCATGAACATTAGAATCATTACCAAGAAACGAAAGTACCTGGTAATTTAATTGGCGTGCGCGAGCTCTAGTAATTGGTCCAGTATATGTAACAGTAGGGGCTGTGGGTGTAACAATGGTATTGATGTCCTCATCATCCTCCCCTTCTTGAAATGAAGTCGTCCTCGACGGAAGCGCATCTTCCTCACCCAAATAAGGCTTCAAATCTGCAATGTTAAAAGTGGGACTAACCCCAAAATCTACAGGTAGCTCAAGTTTATATGCATTATCATTTATTTTCTCTAACACCTTAAAAGGACCATCAGCACGTGGCATTAGCTTTGATTTGCGCAGATTAGGAAATCTATCTTTACGCAAATGTAACCAAACAAGATCTCCAGGCGCAAACACAACATGTTTTCTACCCTTATCTCCAGCAAGTTTATATTTAGCATTCATACGCTCAATGTTTTCCTTAGTTAACTCATGCATTTTTAAAATCAATTCAGAACGTTCTTTAGCATCAAAATTAACCTTCTCTGAAGATGGAAGAGGCAACAAACCAATAGGTGCACGAGGTAGGAAACCATACACAATTTCAAAAGGGCACATCTTAGTAGTAGAATGCAATGAGCGATTATAAGCAAATTCAATATGAGGCAAGCATTCTTCCCACATTTTCTTGTTATTCTTCAAAACAGCCCTAAGCATAGTAGACAATGTTCTATTGACTACTTCAGTTTGTCCATCAGTTTGGGGGTGACAAGTAGTACTAAAAAGCAGCTTAGTCCCCAACTTAGCCCATAAACATCTCCAAAAGTGGCTAAGAAATTTAGTATCACGATCTGAAACAATAGTATTTGGCACACCATGTAAGCGAATAATTTCACGAAAGAACAAATCAGCAACATTAACAGCATCATCGCTTTTATGACATGGTATAAAGTGTGCCATTTTCGAGAACCTATCCACGACAACAAATATGCTATCCCTCCCCTTCTTTGTTCGAGGTAAACCTAAAACAAAGTCCATAGATATATCCTCCCAAGGAACACTAGGTACTGGCAAAGGCATATATAAACCATGAGGATTGAGTCGTGACTTAGCTCTTTGACATGTAGTGCAGCGAGCAACAAAACGCTCAACATCCCGTCTCATCTTTGGCCAAAAGAAATGTGTAGCAAGTATATCTTCTGTCTTCTTGACGCCAAAGTGTCCCATTAATCCTCCTGCATGCGCCTCCTGCAACAACAAAAGACGAACGGAGCTAGCTGGAATGCATAGCTTGTTAGCACGAAACACAAATCCATCGTTAAGAACGAACTTGTTCCAAGTTCTCCCTTCCTTACAATTCTGCAATACATCTTTAAATTCAGCATCATGAACATATTGATCTTTGATGGTCTCGAAACCAAATATTTTAAAGTCAAGTTGTGAAAGCATAGTATAACGATGAGACAAGGCATCAACAATAACATTTTCTTTACCCTTCTTGTGTTTAATGACATAAGGGAAAGTCTCAATGAATTCAACCCATTTAGCATGTCTACGGTTCAGTTTTGCTTGACTTTTAATGTGTTTCAAAGATTCATCATCAGAATGTATAACAAATTCCTTGGGCCATAAATAATGTTGCCATGCTTCTAAGGTCCGAACAAGAGCATATAATTCTTTATCATAAGTAGAATAGTTCAGACTAGGCCCACTCAATTTTTCAGAAAAGTATGCAACAGGTTTTCCATCTTGTAATAACACACCTCCTAATCCAATTCCACTAGCATCACATTCAAGCTCAAAAGTCTTATTGAAATTAGGAAGTTGGAGTAAAGGAGCATGTGTCAACTTATCTTTCAATACCGTGAAGGCTTCTTCCTGTGCGGTACCCCAAACAAAAGTCACATCCTTCTTTGTAAGCTCGTTGAGATGTGCAGCAATGGTGCTGAAATCTCTCACAAAACGCCTATAGAAACCAGCGAGGCCAAGGAAACTCCTCACTTGTGTGACCGTTTTGGGCTGCGGCCAACTCTCAATAGCTTCAATCTTGGCTTTATCAACTTCAATTCCCTGTGGAGTAACAACATAGCCAAGAAAAGATACTCGGTCGGTGCAAAAGGTGCACTTTCCAAGGTTTCCAAACAAACGTGCATCACGTAGAGCAATAAAAACAGCACGTAAATGTTCCAAATGTTCCTCCAAAGATTTGCTATAAATCAATATGTCATCAAAGTAAACTACCACAAATCGTCCAATGAAAGCACGTAAAACTTCGTTCATTAACCTCATGAAAGTACTAGGTGCATTAGTTAACCCAAAAGGCATGACTAACCACTCATATAATCCAAACTTAGTTTTAAATGCTGTTTTCCATTCATCACCCAATTTCATACGAATTTGATGGTATCCACTACGCAAATCAACTTTGGAGAATATTGTAGAGCCACTCAATTCATCAAGCATATCATCTAGCCTAGGAATAGGATGACGATAACGAATAGTAATATTATTAATGCCTCTACAATCAACGCACATACGCGATGTACCATCCTTTTTCGGCACTAAAATGATAGGAATAGCACAAGGACAAAGGGATTCGCGTATATAATCTTTGTCGAGCAGTTCTTGTACTTGACGCATAATCTCCTTCGTCTCCTCTGGATTGGTACGGTATGGTGCACGGTTGTGTAGCGAAGCACCGGGAATTAAGTCAATTTGATGCTCAATCCCTCGAATAGGTGGTAATCCCGGTGGCACGTCTTGTGGAAAGACGTCAGCGAACTCCTGCAAAATGTTAGTGACAGCAGGGGGCAAAGAGGAAGGCACGTCCTCGAATGAAAATAATGCCTCTTTGCACACAAAAGCATAGCAAACAGATGTGCTGAAATCCAGCTCATCAATATCAGATTTGGTGGCAAGTAAACATGCACTTTTCAATTTAATTTCAGAAACAACAGTAGATGGTTTATTATTAGGCTTCATTTGGTGCTCAAATTCTTTTGCCACAATCTGATTTTCACTCTTATTTGTCTCCTGTTTTGCTTTATTAGCTCTATTAATATCATCTTTCAAAATGGAATCAGGAGTCATAGGAAGCAAAGTAATATTTTTATCGTTATGAACAAGAGTATACTGATTGTTTCTACCATGGTGTACAGAATTTTTATCAAATTGCCATGGTCTACCAAGTAATAAGGAACATGCTTGCATAGGTACCACATCACAATCAACATAATCAGCATATGTAGAGATACTAAAATGCACACGAACAGTACGTGTTACCTTAACCTTGCCGCTGTTGTTGAACCATTGGATGTAGTAAGGATATGGATGTGGTCTTGTGGTGAGAGATAGCTTCTCCACCATCTCCATGCTAGCCAAGTTATTGCAGCTCCCTCCATCTATGATCACGCGAACAGAACGTTCCTTCACAACTCCCTTTGTATGGAACAAATTATGCCTCTGATTTTGCTCAGCTTGTGTAACCTGCACACTCAAAACACGTTGAGCAACTAAACATTCATACCTATCAGCATCTTCAGGAGCCATGTATTGCGTCTCATGATCAGAATCGTCTCCACCGTGTTCGTCACGTGTAATAAGAGCCAAAGTCTCCTCATCATAGTCACTAGCGGACTCATACCCACCATCCTCAGTGACAATCATCACATGCTTAGATGGGCATTCTCTCGCATAATGACCTCCACCCTTGCAACGTCGACAAATAATATCATGTGTTTGCCCTGTTGATGCCATGGATGAAGAAGAGCTCTTTGCAGGCCCAGAAGGTGTGCTCTTGGCAGATAGTGGTGATTGTGCCTGCTTTATTGTATCATGGTTGGAGGTGGTAGCCGACGGAGGCGCCGGTGTAGCAGAACGTGTGGAAGTAGATGATGCACGTGGTGTCCATGATGAAGGTCGACCTGCAGAAAAGTTAGTCCGCGCCAATGCCTGTCGATCCTGCACTTCACGTTCAGCTTTACAAGCAAGATGGAATAAACGAGTGATATTAGTATACTCCTTATACTCTAGAATTGTCTGAATCTCTCTATTTAATCCACCCATAAAACGTGCAAGCATAGCTTCATTCTCCTCAACAATACCACATCTAATCATGCCAGTTTGTAATTCCTGATAATATTCTTCTACAGAATTTTTTCCCTGTCTTAAGCGCTGCAATTTTTGAAGTAATTCACGTTGATAATATGGTGGAACCCAACGAGTACGCATAGCAGTTTTCAAAGCAGCCCAAGTAGCCAGAATAGGATATAATCTACAATGCTCAGACCACCAAACACATGCAAAACTAGTGAAAGCACAAACAGCAGCAGGAACACGTCTCTCCTCGGGATATTGTAAACATGTAAATCGTTGTTCAGTTTCTAACTCCCAAGTAAGATATATATCAGGAACATATCTACCGTCAAATGGTGGAATATTCAATTTTAGTTTAGGGAGATGGTCATGATCTCGTACCTGAGGGTGAGCCCTACCATTGCCATTATTTGCATGTGGACGACCTGGTGGTTGCTGTGCTGTTGGTGGCACGTAGTTCTGATTTTGATCAACCTCATCCTCATAATCTCCCACATAAGCATCCTCCTCCACATCAGTAGTAGGAGCCACAGAAGTATCAACAGCAGCACCAGCAGTTTGGCCCGTGTGAAGAGGGACACGGCTCGCTCGGCGGAGGGCTGTTTCCCGACGTGGAGGTAGTCGGTGTTGTTGCTGTTGTTGCAGAGGTGCGGCAGGAGCAGCCGGTGGTGGTGGTGGAAAACGCGAAAGCAATTCAGCAAACTTGTTATCGAGCTTTGTTTCAAACGTCTTCTCCATGCCATCTATCTTCTCCATGGCCTCTTCAAATCTGTTTATCACATCTTGCACCTGTCCATTCATCATTTGCTGAAACGTATCATGAAGCTCCTTGTTCATCAAGTTCTCCCAGTCAGTCTCGTCGGCTTGTCATCCTGGCATGGTTAGCAGCAATAGAAACACACAAGAATATGATCCTACAGACTACTAACAAGTGGTGGTGGTGGCGGGTGTCACAAATCCGTCAAGCAAATCTCAAATTCTTACCAGTTCTTACCCAGCAGCAGGCGGTGATCGGCAACCGTTGTAGTCAAAAACTCTCAAAAGCTTGGATAGAGCGATTGCCAGGGAGAGTCAAACGCACGACGTAGATGTATGTGGAGCTGGGAAGGCTTATAGTATGGTAGCAAAAAGGGTCAGCAATAATCAATTCAGAGATGCAAAGTTGAATAAACGCTCAACGACGGTACTGTGCTGGTCCTAGGCTAGACCGTGCTAGAGACGCGAGCCTAGAACACTAACAAAATCACGGCGCTGCACGTAAATAAGGGAAAAGCACACTCTGGAACTTTTTTTTTCACTCTTTTTTTTGCGCTCCTTTTTTTGCGCTCCTTTTTTTTGCGAAAAATCACTATAATGGCGAGTGTCTCAAAACTCTTCCCTCGTCAAACTGATAGGATGGGCACGAAATTTTTTTTTTCACTTTTTTTTTCGGAAATCAGGGCAGCGACGACGAAAAAGTGCGACAAAAAATCACTATGATGGCACGTGGCTCAAAAGACTCAGAAAAGCCTAAAAATAGGATAGGGATAAAAAAAATTTTCCCGTGAAAATTTTGGCCTAAAAACTGCCCGGGGGTCTCCAGACTCTTTTTTTTTCCGAGACCTACGCAGGCAAGGAAACACGACTCGGAATTTAGATTGATCTCAAGAACAAACCTAATATGAGAAGAACTCGGATTGGTGGTGGATATATGGTTGTGGTATATGGCAGCGGTGGTGGTATATGGTAGCAGTGGTGGTATATGGATAGAGATTGGTGGTGGTATATGGATACGGATTGGTAGTGGTATATGGATATGGATTCAGAGCAGTGGCGGATAAGCAAAAGTGGTAGATGGGCGATGATGATGGCGCGGCGGCGGCGTGACAACTTATGACCAGAACTCGAAACTCTAAAAGACTAGACTCTAAGACCAGCAACTTGACACGACGATGCAACCGCAAATTCAACAAAGCAAAAACCCTAAAAAGATTATGCAAAGGCTCAGATTGGTTCGGATATGATGAACTAACCCTAATTTTTTTTGTGGCTTTTTTTTCGTGGACTGTAGGTATGAAGAACAGACTCGATCTAATCTACGAAAAACTGTAAAAATCTCACCGAGCAACCTGGAAATCTGATACCACTTGATAGAGGCTAAGGTGTCCCGATGTTTCGATGAGATGGTGGCTATCGTTTTCTGTGGGAGTCGACCTTGACGATCCGACTACGAACGTGCGAGACGTCGTGCCTTAGCAATCGCTAAACCAACTTCCGAGGGTTATTGACCACGCCGGAGCACGATCAACCTGACCACGAGGGTCTATTTCCTGCGAGCAAACGAAGAACAAGCAAGAAACTGAGATTGCAATCGGGATATTGCGAATATAAGATGAAAGCTTTATTGATCAAGGTGGGGTTCTGTGACGTCTTGGTCTGGTCGTTGGACACAAACGAAGTACACGAAGTTGCAGCTATGGCGAACTTTTAATCTAAACAAAACCCAAAGTCTAAACGACGCCCTAAGGGCTGTATATATGGAGGAAGAGGGGGGAATTTCGTGGCCCTTGAGGGTGGGGTCCGAAACCAACCCTAACTCTTGTTTCCCCACACATACGGACTCTAAAAATAGCCTATACTTAAGTATTTCGAAACTACATGGGCCTGGCCCATTAATAAGGTGACACATCACCTAGAATAGCCTATGGACGAATATTATGAAGTGGCATCTTGTATATTTCGTCCAAGGCTTCATGCACTCCTTATGGCGGCTTCAAAGTCCTGAAATCATCACTTGTAACTCCGTTCTTGATCCCCTTGCGCATGCCATCAACTCCATGCGTGTTCTTGCTCCAATGTTCATCCTTCTCCAAGCTAGGCCCTTCATTTTTAAGCAAAACAAATGTATCCAATTTAGGCAGCATCATAATCTCATGAACATTAGAATCATTACCAAGAAACGAAAGTACCTGGTAATTTAATTGGCGTGCGCGAGCTCTAGTAATTGGTCCAGTATATGTAACAGTAGGGGCTGTGGGTGTAACAATGGTATTGATGTCCTCATCAGAAAAGATGAGATATGCTTAATTTTTTTACATATGCAAAATATGTTGACAAAGTGTAAGTTGGATTACCGCCTCATGTCGATGGCATTGTCTCTAAACATTTGATAATGTTCTTTTTGGTGATATTCCAAATAAACATTTGGCCATCTTGGTAACAAAACATATTTACGGCTAAAATTACATTGATTCACTTAGACACTCACATGTATGTGTGCTTACAAATGATCCAAGTTACTTTCATGGCTTCTGTAGGGTGTTCCAATATATTTACCTATGTTTTAATTGTTATGTGCAAGCAAGCTATTATAGAAAAGATTAACATATGCTACACCATAGATAATTTGTTTATAGTAATTATGTAGTGAAATATAAAGTGAGAAAATGATAAAATGTTAAACTAGCTCGTGCAATGCACGGGTTCACGACTAGTCTTCATAGTTAGAAACCCAGCGTGGTTATAATCTCCTCCCTCTAATTCTTCGATGATGATTAGCTCTGGAGGACGAAGCGTTGCCGGATCATGAGACAGTATGCTCGCAATCTGTGGAGAGGTCGTGCTTTCAGTCTTCCGTTCGAGGGATCGTTCGTCGAAGGTTCGAGGAACTTCAAGTACGATCTACACCAACTTGTCTTCTTCGGCTGCAACTCAGAGTTGGTAACAATCCGATCCAAATTGTTATTGCATCTTCATAGTGTTCCTCGTTGACCATAGGGTGAAGTTTTTGTTTTTAATACGTTTCCCAACACTACAAAAAAATACACTTCCGTGATGATACGTGTTTGTCACAGTAGGTCACGTTTTCTGTCATGCATGTACATCCATGACGATTTTATGACAGAATCAAGATAGTCATACCTGTGCTGTCGTAGAAGTGTTCCGTGACATTACCAAAATTATCATAACGAAAGTGTCCACTTCCATGATGATAAATTGTGCGTCACAGAAGTGCTTTCGTTAGGGGTGACCGGGACGTGGCATCCACCGTAACGGAACGCCGTTAAGCTATCGGGTCGGGTTTTGGATCCGATAACCCGTTAACAGCCCCGACCAATGGGGATTTTCCACGTGTAAAATCATCATTGGCTGGAGGAAACACTGGTCGGCTCATCGCTGGGACAGATGTCATCCACTCATTGGACAGAAGGCGCCTATGATACGTCAACACGTGGCACGGCCCAACAGAGGCCCATTCCTGTGAAAAGGCCGAACCGTTTGACTTGGTCAAAAGGTGGCGGGCCGGCCTATGGAAAGCCTGATAACGGCATGTTCGCATATAGCCCATTTACAGCCCGCTAACCCAAGGCCCGTTACGCCCTATTCGAATTAGGACCAGTAGCGTCATATGGGCCATCCAATATGATTCCAGCCCGTTTTCACTTCTGGCCCATGTATGGCCCATGACGTCTTTCGGCCCATATGAGGCCCTAAGTAACTCTTGGCCTATTAACGGCCCGTGGTGAAACTGGCCCGTAATGAAGAGTGTATCACTTTACACCCATTAACGGCCCGTGGTGAAACTAGCCCGTAAAGAACAGTGTATCACTTTATACCCATTAACGGCCCATTATTTCGTTGGGCCGTTTCCAGCCCATGTTATCTTTCGACCTTCTCAGAGCCCAATTATTCTTGGGCTATTTTCCAGCATTCGTTTACTTACGGCCCGTGGTTACAGTCGGCCCATTTGTGGTCCATTAATACGTTGGGTCGTTTTCATAGCATCATCAAATACGGCCTATTAACAATGGCCCGTTATGGTCGGCCCATGAACGGACGATTCCAACTCTAGCCCATTTACGGCCAGAATGCGGTCTGTTTGGCCCATGTTTGGCCAATTGATCATATGGCCCGTATAAGGTCCATCGATGATACGGCCCGTAGAAGGCCCATTGTTTCTATGGCCCGTAGAAGGCCACTGTTTCTACGGCCCGTAGAAGGCCCACTGTTTATACGGCCCGTAGAAGGCCCACTATTTCTATGGCCCGTATGAGGCCCAGTGTCACTATAGTAAATATTAGCCCATGGTTATTGTGGCCTAGTTTTAAAAAATAGGTTATTGCAGCCACTAGCAAACCGCAGAAAAAGAACTGCACTGACTACAAGCAAACAAATAAACAAGACAACAAGGAAATAAATAAGCAAGCAACTGACACTAGGCTATCACGGCTATTACACATATTACATCCACTGGGCATCAAAGTTCGCCACCAGTGCAAATATAGGGAACACAGCAGCATATAAACGCCGCAGCAAAACAAATCCTGAACTAAAACCACTTCAGAAGAGCTCAAGAAACAATATCCTGGGTACCCATAATGCTGGCAAAATGCTTAGCAAGCTTATTAACTTTCTCTTGTTTGGCGCTTAAGTCCTCCAGCGCTTGTTGTTGGACCAGAAAGTATGCATCGGAATTCTGCAGGGACTTCCTCAGTCATTCGACTTCCTGTCGCATAACATCTAATTGATGTCTTCCAACTTGAAGTTGATACTCAAGAAGCCGAACTGATTCAGGCAATGAGTTCGAAGAGCTGGTGCCAGCAGTGGTAGCTAGTAACTCGAACACTACATCAAGACAGGACTTTGGGGTTGTCTAAGTGTCTTCAATATAGTTTTTATTAGCTTTCTTGGAGACCAACAGGGATGTCTCACTATCTTGAACCTTATCTACATTACTTACTTTACCATTGCATAACAGGGTACTCTTCTCCAATATTTTATCCGCGTTCTAAAAGAGAAACAAACAAATACATCTCAGGTTTACAATGTAGTATATGAAACTCATTTTGGTTAACCAGTTCAGTAGTAAGGTGGACAAGATAACAGCATCAAACAAACATATATCTATGTAGTATGGTCACTGTATGGTCTATATCATTCTAGTTTATGTTGCCAAATCAAGATAGATACAGTTCGAATCATATCTATTTAAGACAAAGCAGCATAGACAGAATATAAGTGTGCGAAACTACACATCAATAACAGCACTTGTAATGTGCATGGTATGAGAGCATAACTGTTTATTCAATTGAAACTGAAATCAACATAGAGCAAGTTACAACAGCAAACAGCCAAACACGTTGAAGAAACAGGTTTAAAACATACCTGTTGCGCCATTGGAGTTTCAATTGCATCCTTCAAATTTGAAATTAGTTGGTATCAGTAAATACAGTGATGCAAGAGCAAAGTAGTATGAACCATAGCTACGGAACTTGACCTGAGAACAATTCTTCTTCTACTTTAAGCGTTAACTTCGGGTTCGGAGGGGTGGTCCTTGTGATTTGGGCACTGTAGTTGCCTTACTAACTGCTCGTGTTTGGGTGCTCTGTGGTGGAGACGGTGCTATGTCAACGGGAACTGGGTGTCTATCTGCTGGGGTTGGGGTTAGAAGGGGTGTAGCTGGTTCTCTGTGCAACTGGGTAGGGGTACAATCTGCATGAGTGTGGGTTATGTGTGGTGGGGCTGGTTCTTGGGAAAGTACAACCGTGGTTCTATATGCATCGACAGGCAGCACGATCTTTTCTGAAGACCGTGTTTTACTCCCACAGATACTGCCATCACTCGCTCCAATTGAAATGGCTGATAAACAAGAAAAGTAATTGAATGTACAGACATTGTAAGATAGACAGGTGCAATGGATAGTAGGGAAGAAAACAGGGCATGAAATAATTCACATTTATGTTGTCTAAGCAAACAAAATAGCAGGACATAATTTCACATATACAATGGCTAATTAAACAGGATAGCATGACATAATTTCACATGTATGACATGGCTAACTAAATAGGATAGAATGACATACTTCAAAATATGATGACTATGTAAACAAGATGACATGATATAACTATATGATGTGTCTATTAAAGTGGTTGGCATGCCATAAATCACAAACATGCCGTCGATGGAAACAAGATGGCATGATATAATTCACGGATAGAATGACATAATTTAAAATATGATGACTATGTAAACAGGATGAGATGATATAACTATATTATGTCTTTAGAAAATGGGTTGGCATGCCATAATTCAGATACATGTTGTCTATGTAAACATCATGGCATGACATAATTCAAATATATGATTTATATACTAAGGAAGTGAGCAGAGGGCAATCACATATATGATGTGTCAACTAAGGAGATGGCATTCAATATTGTGTATATGATGTAAAAACTAAGCATTGCAATACAACATATGCATTATATGAGTAATATAACCCTGCCAAGTTTGAGCATACACCTTAGGGGGATAATAGGACTAGTCATCTGCCTCTGAATCCTCCTCTGAAGAGCTATTTGTAACCAGCAAGATATCTGCTTCAGCAGGTAGCATTGTCTGCTCTAAAGACCTTGTTTTCACTCCAGATTTCTCCATCACCAATTCAAATGGCTGATGCACAGGAAGAGCAGTTGAATATACAAACATTGTCGACAAAAGCAATGAGAAATACAAAAAAAGGACGGCATGATATAATTCACATATATGACGCTTGCCTAAACAGCATGGCATTGCATAATTCACATACATAATGCCTTGCAACAAGATAACATTGCATAATTCACATATATAATGTCTTGCAACAAGATGGCATTGCATAATTCACATATATGGTAATTAGACACTAAACAAGTGGCATTCACACAAAGCATGTCTAAACTAAGCAAATGACATAGCAATGCAAGATACCATACGCATGATATGAGCAACATAACCCTGCCAAGTTAGGGCATCTAAACTAAGCAGATGACATCTTTAATGTATATAGTAAGAAATGCAAGGCACCATATGCATGATATTACCAACATCAGCATGCCAAGTTAGAGCGAAGACCTCATGGGGTAAATAGGAGTGGTCTTCTCCTTCTGAATCCCCCTCAGAACAGTTATCTTCCTCTTGATTACGATCCGAAATGGGTGGAGGGGGGCTGCCTTTGCGCCCACCATGGAACGATGTCTGCATGAAATTTTATTGCCACGCAAGGCTCGTCTCTTTTGCTCTACATGATTAGTTCCATTGTGTATAATAACTGGCATGCATAGGAATAAAACATAGTGAGATTATGTAAGGAGTGCATGCACAAATCCAGAGTGATGGTAGCAAACTGTGGATAGACCAAAAACCAATGATAGCAGGCAGATAATAGCTTTAGTTAAAAAAATACAGATAATGGCTCCTTTAATGTTTGTTCGCACCCAACATGAAACTCATAGTAGACACCGGAGATTAACCAGATAGTAGACAGATAGTACTGATTGCTACCCCAATATGTACCCCACAACCATTTAAAAACTCAAGTTTCAGCATTAGTTTGGACCTGACTCGGAGTCTAATAGGTGAACACGACGATAATGTAGCATGTCATCATATTAAGCGACGCATAACGTAAGAAGACATGGAAGAGTGCGACCTCTCTTGCAGACCCGTGTAGTCCTCAAGGTCATCTGCTCAGTTGATGATGGTAATGCAGTTGCCGTGGCTGCCGGCGGCGGGGAAGAAGATCTGAGGCGGTGAAAGACAGTCTGGAGAGCGGATCCCTGCTGTGGTGAACCCTTCCGTCGTTGGAGCAGCTGAGCTGGGGTGGAACACAGCGCTGCAGGAGCAGGACAAACCACACAAGGTTTTCTTTGACACATATCTGTAACAGAAGTAATTGAGTAAGGGCTTGTTTGAATTTGAGGATTCTAACAATGCAGGGATAGGAAATAGACATGAATAGGATAGGAATGCACGTGCAAAACAAAGAATTTAAAAACACAGGATTTCTGCCAATCTGGGTGTTTGATTCACAACAATTGGAAGATCACAGGATGCAAAAAAGTATGGTGAGATTAAGTCAAACCACAAGAAAATGTACGGTTATAATGCTATTATGCTACTATCTCTTAGTCTTGTGCTTGATGAATAGGAATATTAAAAGGAGGAGAAGTGGAAATTAGAATTCCTATGGTTTTTCTTTCAAGGAGACACTAAAGGAACAAATCCTACAGTTTTCCTTTGCTCCATTCCTTTGCAGCAAATTCATGAAAAGTAGTACCATAGGAAAATTTCCAATTCCGATGTTTTTCATTCACTTTTCCTTTCAAGCACTAGCGATTCTAGTAGGCAGGCTTGAGCAAGGAAAATCCTACACTAAAAAAATGTTTTTGTGCTACTTCTGTTACTTTGGACCCAGGCCACTGCCATACTAGCTCAACTCCCAGGCCCATCGACAAATGCATAGCTCAAACACGCAGAGATAAATAATGATGGCGTTCAAGAGAGTCCATCACGGATAGCTAAGTTGTTTGGTACCTCACTGCTTGTCATATAGTAGGATAAAATAATCGTATTTCCTATTACTACGAGTGCTCAGTGGACAATATATATAACATGTAGAGTAAAAAAGGGATGCAACAAGTGTACAACCTCTTTGGCGAAGCCATGTCGATCTCAGCGTGATTGGGTTGGCCGGTGAGGATGCTCCGACTGACTTGGCTGTCGGAGGAGGGGAAGAAGATCTTAGGCGTCTGGAGATGGAGCCCGAGGTACTGCTCCGCTGTGATGGAGGGTTTCGTCGTTGGAGCAGCTCCGATGAGTTGTACGACGCCGAGGTTGAAGCAGGACAAGAGAGACAACGAAGAACGTTAACCTGAGTGGAATTCTAATAGCATCTCCAATACATGATATAAAATACATAACCACAAAGTGCTAGATGTAAAATACATCAGCCGCTCATCTCTGAACTTAACTGTCGAAACTGATCTTAACGGTCGAAACTGAATTTTGCTGTCGAAACTGAATTTTGCTGCCGAAACTGAACGCACTAGCAAGGTGAGGCTAAATGTCGGTCGACTAACTTTTTCACCTCTGGTCAGTCGATTTTGCAGCCGTTGGATACGAAATCAAGGGCCTGCGGTTCATCTTCAACCTCCACCCCCCTGAGCCGCCAGCCACCACCGGCCAAACAGCAGCCCCCCGCCGCCCGCAGCCGGCGGTGCGCCGCCCCGCCCACCCCGAAAACACTCCCCACCGCCGGTCCGCCGCCACCCCGGCCATCCCTCTAGGCCCCCCGTGCCGAGCTTTTTCTCTGGCGATCCCCACGCCACCGCCCTGCCAATGCCCTGCCACCGCCGGCGACCATCGCCCCATCCTAAACCCTAAGATAGATAGTGGGATACCTCTCTGGCGAGCCCTCCTCCCCGCTGCGGCTGGTTCTTCCTTCACCCCGGCGAGCCCCCCCCCCACCCCCTGAAAATCGACTGACCCAAAAGTCGATTCAGTCGACTGAAGTGTAGCTAAATCGGAGTAGCATCGCAAGTAAGAGCAAGAGCGAGAGCAGCAGCGCGAGCAAGAATAATAGCAGACCAGGCAGGGGACCGAGAGCAAGAGCAGAGAAGCAGCGCGAGCGAGAGCTAAAGCAGAAGCATCTCCTATTGGTGTGGACGTCGTCGCCGAGGGAGCAACACCGTGGAGGAAGTGGCCGGCGGCGCCATCGTGGATGGAGTCGCGCCGTGTCGGCTCAGAACCGAGCGCCGGTAGCACTGTGAGATCGAATCAAGAAGAAAATGCGGCGATTAGTGTACAACCACTTTGGTGGCGCCGATTAGGCCGCAGCTATATCCGAGGAAACGGTGATGATGATGCTCTTCCGGTGGTGCAGGTGAAGACAGCGGTGTGGGAATGGAGGTGGCGCGAAAGACGAGGGGAACGTCGGGGCAGCTCCTTGGAGGTGGAGGACGGGGTGGCTGAACCGGCGGGACGATGAGATCGACGACGGATCCTCATTCGGTACGGTGGATGAGGGACGTCAAGGTGTTGTTGTGGACGACATCATCGGGGAAGAGGCTCCGGCTGGGTGGCAGACGGAGCAGGGTGTGGGGTTTCGTCGCGGGTTTTCACGGCCTCGGTGTACGAATGGGTGGGCAGATGGGATGGTAGTGGGGAACCATGGCTTAGAGACGCGCTTGTCCGAAATGTGGGGTAAGTTACGAAAGTACCCCCACCGATTTGAGGCGGTTCTTTCGGTTTAGGGGTACCACGGGCATTTCGCGTGTCGGGATTTCACAGGAGGTGGGAGTTTTCGCGCGTGTTGTAATTTCGGAATAGCAAGGCACGAGTTGAGATGGAGGGAGTTGTCGGAGCACAACGAGACAAAGATATATCTTAAATATTTCGGGCTAACAAGGCACTGGTTGAAGAGGCGGGAGTTTCGCAGCACAATAGACAGAGACGCTAGCTTGAATTTTCGGCATAACAAGGCGCGGCTTGAAATTTCGGAAGAACAAGCTTAACGTGTACCCAAAAAAAGACAATTTGCACCTCAACACGCACAACACACACACACAAACACCATTTAGACTAGAGTAAGGTACACGTGCATTGCACGCATGAGATTTGGCAACCAAATTATGAATAAATACCACATTATAGCATGCAAGCTTTGAGTGATATATGCATGATGTAGATGTTCGTTTAATTCTTATAGTTCATTTCATTCAAAATCATCTAGTTTTTATAAGAAAACTAATCTATTTTAAGATTCATGGAATTGTGCGTCGTAAGACATAAAGTAAAAACAAATAATGGAAAACCATGTAGAAAAACATTTGGGCAATTCTGATACGAAAGATTCTAGAACAAATAAGAAGTGCTTGTGTTTTGATGTTTGTGCATTATGCTTAAGTTCAACCATGGAGTCTTCTAGATTATACATGTGGCGAAATCTGGTGGAATCTAGATGATATCCAACGACCAGTAGTGCTCAAATTTGCCATCTTTGGACCATCGGATTCGCCTCATCCAACGACCATCTTTCAAACTTAAAGTTGCCCGCACACAATAAAAAAAATATATAATATAATATATATAGGGGTATAGATATAGATATGTGATGCGAAAGCCGCCCATCATTTCCAATTAGAATAGTGTGTCCATGCACGGATGCGGCGTGGCCAAATGGTGTCTGCCATCGGTATCTCAAATTCAAATCAGTCCGACCTTGTTCAATGTGTATACATTACAACATGCTCGTTTCCAAACCACACCGCACAGATCTCCGTTATATTCATGCATGCATGGGTTTCAAACATCAGGATCTCTTATTCAAATATTTGAATTCAACTTTACATTGATTATGACCTCACCTATTCTTTTACACCCACACAGTAGTCTTCTCTTTATAATTGTACCATTAACTTTCTCTCGTGCATGCATGCACACACACTACCAGTCGGCATTATCCATCGCACGCATGCAATCTTTTTCTTCAGGTCGGTCTCCCATGAAGGCACACACCCACACACATCCCCTCTCAATCATATCGGGCATTCTTTATCTCTCAAGCGTGCATGCGCAATGATTGATGTTCCTCTATGTATGTGTGTATATAGCTAGGTCTTTCATAGTTTTCCACACAAACCGATCAATCGATATATCCAGTGAGGTCTCACCCTCTTTCCCACGTCCACATCGATCAATCTATACCTCTCTATATAGGATTAACATATATAGCTAATACACCCACATTAATTATATATCCAACATCCCCCTCTCATCATCCATGCCTTCCGCTTCATCTCTCAGACACGTGCACAATGGCGAAGACAGGGGGCGGTAAGGGCCCTGCCCCCTCCCCCCTAACATCACTATATCGAGGCTAATATGAATGTGATCATTAGACAATTGCTGCTAAAAATGGTTTAAGTTCATGAATTGACCCTCCTCGTAAAGGATTAGCAATGCTTGGCCCCCTAGCTCATCTATTTTTCATGGCTTCGCCACTTCGCGCAACAGCGCACGTGTTCGCCCCCTCTCTCTTAATATTGATCTCGCACTTCTGCATTCCTTCATAGTCTCCCTCCACTCGGCCCCTCGCACCATCTTCTAGCCCCCCACCGGATTTTGCCACACGTACAATCTAGCAGACTCCATGGTTGAACTTAAGCATAATGCACAAACCTCAAAACAACAGTGGTTCTCTTTTGTTCTAGAATCTTCCATATCATAATTGCCCAAACTTTTTTCTAGTTGAATTGCCATTATTTGGTTTTTACTTTATGCTTTACAATGCACAATTCCATGAATCATAAAATAGATTAAGGGCTTCTTTGATTCAAAGGATTCTCAAAGGAATTTTGGAGGATTCTAATCATTAGGAATTTTTCCTATCTTGGTTGTTTGATTCGTAGGATTGTAAACCATAGGAATTTTTCCATATGATTTATTTGCACTAGATTTCATAGGAAACATCCCATCCACTCAAACCTCTTTGAAAGAATTATGCATTTTTTCTATGCACAATCAAACGCTCATACAATCCTGTAGGATTCAAGACGACATTCCACTATAATCCCATGTTTTTCCTATTCCCGCGTTCTTAGCTTTTTTATAAAAACTAATTGATTTTGAATGAGATGAACTATAAGAATTAAACGAATGGCTACATCAGGCATATATGACTCAGAGCTTACATGCTATAGTGTGGTATTTGTTCATAATTTGGTTGCAAAATCTGATGCGTGCAATGCACGTGTACCTTACTAGTACTTCGAGTATGTGCAAAACACGTAAATTAGAATACCAATGGCATGCTACACAGTGTCTCTCTTACAATTCATGAAGCCACATGGCACATGTGGAGGCATTGTCGCGACCTCCTTGCGTGGATTGATCACAGTGACGTGCTGCCGGTTCTAGAAGAATGTACTCGTCCTCCCTGAGCCATCCTGGCGGTACATGCACGAAGCGAAGATGTGCACGCACGCCACGCACACACTCATTCCCTCACACGCACACGCGGGTACACGGGCGGACGCAATTTTGTACCCAGATCCACCCCATGTGATAATTTGACGCGTGTAAAGTCGTTCTCTTCATTGATGGTCAATTAATACAGCGCATGCAAATTGAGTGGACGTGAGGGCGGAAGAAAGACATTATTACTCCAGTGCGCGCATGCGAGTAGTTAAATCGTGGGTTGCTAGTAGTACTTCCATTGGTCTCCTTCGTATTTTGTGCCAATTTTTGACAGTAACATAATATTTACGCATTTGAGCAGTGTAGTACTTGAAATTTATGTTCCGCTAATCTTTACCTTGTTCCCATCACATTTGAAAGCCTGCTCACACCTACTAGTACGTACCAAACCTGAACGTGTCCCCACTATGCAGGTATTAGTACTAGTGCTAGTACTTAGGTTATAAAAAGGGGAACTACCTAACCGAAAATTACTCTACCTTTCCTTCCCATAAGTGCTTCTTCTTCGTCCGTCGTTACCATGGCCGGTGACCAGAGCTCTAGGTCGAGAACTACTCGTAACAAGGGAGCGGCAACCAAGGCTGCGGAAAAAAGAGAGGGCTCGCCGCCATGCAGAGACCTTGAAAGATCTCTCACGGGCAGGCGATGGCTCCCAGGAGCGCCCTAGCCGCGGAGGCAAACTTTCTGAGCCGGCGGAGCCGGAGTCGTTATCCCTCGACGGCATGCCCGATCAGCATAATAAGCACCTCAATAAGCAGAAGTAGTTCATCCAAGGCTTGATGGAGTTGCTGAAGGAGAGCCTCGACGACATGCCCGCGGAGCTCAATCAGCAGGGGGAGTTGACCGCCGGCTTGGTGATGCTGCTGAAGAAGAGCATTGCCTCGGAGAAGAAGGCGACCGGCGAAATCCTGCGACTTCAAGAGGACAAGGCGAAGCTCTGCCACAAGATCGACCTGTTGAAGGAGAAGAACGCCGGCTGGAAGAAGCTGCATGAGAATAGTAGTTCCTCGATGAAGATGTTGTAGGCCCTCGTCATGGAACAGAAGGAGGAGTTGGCGAAGCTCCGCATCGAGCACCCGTCTGCTGTCAAGGTACGTAATGCGGCCGTGGAATAGATGATGAAGGCTCGCGTCGAGAAATCCCGCGTCATGGACAGAATGAAGAAGATGGCAGAGGAGACGCGCAAGGAGATGGAGGCCATGGAGGTGATGAAGAAGCAGTTACGACTCCGCGGTGAATTAGATCATTTGGGGTGATAGTCTTCCTTCTTCTTTTGCTCCTGTGTTTCATCTTTTGCTTTGGGTGTTTCGCCGCACATGTCACGTTCTCTGCGAGGCATGAATAGAACAATGGTTTTTTTAGGGAATGAATAGAATAATGCTAACAATGAGATGACTAGCAAATCAGATCATTTTTTATCGCCATATGGCACTGGGCTGTCGTGTTTCGTGCTCCTCCGTCGCAGTACTACTCCAGTGGAAAACTTGAGTATACCACACGGTTCTTTGCTCCTCCTCGATCAGGTCGTCAGCGCATTTATACGAGAAGTCAAATTACAAGGCCCTGCCTTCCAGCAGTAATGAGCCATCAAATCACAAAGGCCCTCATCTCTCATGAAACCGACCAAGCTAGACTGCCCCGCCCTCTAGCCTTTTAAAAAATGTATACTTTTGTATAGCAGTAGTATCGATGGATTGTGCCATGGAGAAAAACTTGAAACTAAAAAAAAGGTGGTACATATAGAGAGCGCTCGTCGCCAAATTATGCATATAGTACTATTAAAAAGGCTAGTCACAATAATGGTGTCTAGCACAACCCACCCCTCAAATAAAACTAAGAGGGTGCTTGGATATGTTTTAGTCCCATGACTAAAAGTAGTGGGACTAAAACATGCTAGCCTCACCCATGCTTGGATCCAAATACTAGAAAGGCTAAAAACAAGTTAATGAGCATTTATTATCCTCCAAACCCTCCAATCCAGAACTCGCCTGTGTTAAAGGAGAGGAGTTAAATGAGCAGAGAGAGGACTAATCCACATTTTAGTAGGGGTACCCCTGACTAAAAAAATTTAGTCTCAAGACTAGTTTTAGCCCCTCTTTAGTCAGGGGTGCTTGGAAATTTAGCCTCTTAAAGAGACTATTTTTAGTCAGACTAAAATAGGTCCCTTGGATCCAAGCACCCTCTAAGCATCCTGGAATTCTTTGACAGAACTAAGCACCCTGAAATTCTTTGACAACTAAACTGCTGGCTATATGATGTTGGCCATATATATTGTACGTATGTAATGTGAAGAAATGAGTGGTAGTACTATACCAACTAAAAGATGAAATGTAAGAAATACTAGTATGTACGTATTGAAGAGTTAAAGTAACGAGAAGAAACAAAACATAGTTCTGCTGGGGGCTCAACACAACACACCCCTTAAATTAAATTAAGCACACCTGAAATTAAACTTTGCAACTATTCTGGTAGACACTACATTAGAACCACCATGAGCAACGACACTGCCACCTTACTCGGAGTCCTCGTCCACGTCCTCGACTTCGTCCTTGTCCCTCTTCCTCTTAGCCGATACTTCTTTGCTTGAACCGCACACTTGGCTGTTGCTCTTCATCCAACCCTTGTAGATATTGAAGCAAAGGTAGCCATCCATTACAACAAAGTGGATGTGGTATATATCTAGTAACGAATTTGACTAGTACATTCCGCTGCCATGCATGACGATGAAACGTGTATGGAGGTTTCTCCAGTTTAACGTACGAAGGATGAACCATGGCTCCTGCCAGGGTCAGCATTGAAGGCTGATGAGAGGACACCAGCCGATTCTTCTGGAGGTCGAAGGTGTTGCCTACAATGAGGCCTATCCGACGCAGGACTTCTTTGTCGTTACCAAAGTCTACAGTAACGAATTTGACTAGGTTGCTCTCGAGGAAGTCCTTAAAATCCTGGCACTCAACGTCGGCATGGCATATGTGGTAGACCAAGCATAAGTCATGCACGCAAACCTGGATCACGGCGGGCTTCTTCCTCTCTTCATCCTTTAGATCCTTCTCTCGTCCCAGGACTGTGGTGTACTCAACATATAGCCCAGCGACCCACTCATCATCTGAGTCTTCGAACATGCATCTAAAGCGAGAAAGGCATCCTTTCACCGTCGTAGAAGAACGGGTGTAGATGACGTCGAACTCATCGCCGGTGATGGTTCTAACCTTGTACTCATCGCCGATTGTGGAGATTTGGGATGCCATGGATTTGGGAGGAGGGTTAGGATTAGTGGAACTGCCATAATGTGAATGGACGGGACGACTAGGAGCAAACCACCGTATTATTGAAGGACGTGCGGGGACGAGTAGGAGCGAACTGCCAGCGTGCGAATGACAGGGTAGTGGCTTTCCATTCTCCCATGATACGGGCTTCCGAGAGCCCTTGGATCTGAGATCGAACGGTTGCATGGCGTGATTCTAGACCTATGGGTGAATATCCTATCCTGGAGGGTTATTCTGCAAATTTTCAGCAACTTAGCATGCGACCGTTTGATCTTAGATCCAAGGGCTGCCAGCAGCCCGTATCATGGTCGCGCCTAAGACGACCGTTGCGTCGCTCGCGCGATCGCGCCCTTGGAGATTTAACACGGTGCATTAGGCTATCTGATGTTGGCATGTCATACATAGTCATCACTTAGTCACTCATACTACAACAAGGTTGGCTATAAGTGTATTTTTTTACTCCTCTCTATCTCTTTCTTCATACTCCCTCCGTCCCATAATATAAGAATGTTTTTGACACTAGTGTAGTGCCAAAAACGTTCTTATATTATGGGACACAGGGAGTACTAGTATTTATTGCATTTGCCAAGGAGTGACCTCTTCCAATGAAATGGTGTTGCTAAGTTTGCTTCATTTAATTAGCTATAGACTCAAAATTGTCTTTTCACCTAGGTACACGTGCTTAGCACTGTTTCTTCCTTGGGTCACCAAACTAGTCTCTCTCTTCTTGATTAACTTGCCACATCAGACTTTATGCCTATGTGGCAAGCTTAAGCACCTGTAGGAGCAAGTAAAAGTAAGTACAATAGTGCGCTTTACATGGCATTTTTGCATATGTGGATGAAAGAGAGGCAAGGAAAAAGTGGAGAAGTGGGCTCTCATGCAAGATCCAGCCTCTACTACATGGTGGAGCATTGGGAGAGGCACCTGTATGGAGGTGGTCAGGAATCGGGAGACTCACGCCGGTCGTAGCACCACAATTAAAATGATAATGGCAAATCAAATCATGGGGCCCCACCCGTCCAGCAGTAACTCGCTGTCAAATCACACAGCCCTACGTTTGCAGCAGCCTACTCCCTCGTCTTCTCGCGTCTCTGTTGAACCGACTAGGCGGAACTGCCTCGCCGCCTACCACGCAGGAAAAGCCCCGCCCTCGACTTTTAAATAGTATACAGTATACTAATTTTGTATTCATGGATTGTGCTCGTGCCATGGAGCAAAGCATCTAGAAAACGGCGGTACACATGTATGGAGTATACAACACGCCCGTCGCGTTCGCGTCGCACCCCAGACGGTCGGTCGGTCTGGCACGCTACTCTCCGAATGGAACGCGCGTCATATTGCGTTTGCACACACATGTGGGACGGCAATTGAGAACTAACCATAGGCACACTCCCCGGCCCCGCAAGTCGAGTGACTTAATAGAAGAGGGAGACGAGCGATAGTACTAGAGAAGTGTTGTACTACGTTGGTGCCTGGACGATCCCTGCAAGACACGGAAGATCGGTCCGTCCATGCATGTGACCAGACTCCAGCAGACACGCCTGGATTGGCACATGCGAGGGTTAAACAGCGACAACCGAGTTGGGCTAGTCATTGGGGGCACATGCACGAACAGTGACTACTCGGTTGCCATCTAGGTCAAGCCGGCTATGTTAATTAGGACATCTATCGACGGACCCCTTTTCTACGAGTTTATCTTTAATTTGAGCTTTGTTCCTCGTCTAGTTTGTCCGTTGGGATTCATGTTGCCTCCTTTGGGCAGTGAGGTTATGATTTCTTCTCATGTGACATTTTTTCGTGTTATATGTTATAATCCGGCGCTTTAGATCAAAATGACGACAACTGCGCCTCCGGGCCACGTGCATGAAGACTTCTTGACAGTCATTGACGAGGTCAAGCCGGCTCTGGTAGACAAAAGAAAACTAGTACTACTCCACTATATAGGCAGGAGCCTCCGCGCTTGCTTGCTAGTGTTGCTCTCTTCACACTGTCTCGGCCTCTCCAGATCTAAACGCGACAGCGGTGGCCACACACACTCTCTCTCTCTGCTCACGGCTGGTCACAGATCCAGCCGGATCCTCTCCGCCGAGGAAGGTGAGAAGGTGCAACGTTCAGGCGGTCGTCCTTGGCGACGGCTCTTACCCACTGCTGGGCGCGTCCCGATCAGCCTGCCTTGCCGTTCTCTCCCAAGCACCGCTGGCGAGGGAGGGCCTCCGACCCCTTCTTCCTCGCTGCCGTAGTGTGGGCAGATCCGGCCTCCCGCCGCCCACCTAGCGACATCCCGGCGACCATCTGTTACAACTTCCTTCGAAACCGGCCTTGCTCTACTTCCCGAGCTCCTGACGTCGCTGCATTTGTAGCTTTTACTATTTCTCAGGACCCCTCATAGATAGGATCGATCGGCTGTTCGAAAACCACCTAATTTTTTATGTTTAAGAGGTAAAACTAGTTCATGCACTCGAATCTAGTACCTCTTGGTTCAAACAAGGAAGAAAGGGGGTGGGGTGGGGGAGGATTTGTTACCTGAATCTAGGACTTGGTCGAAAGAGGAAATAATGGGGGCGAAAAGTAGTAGAGACTGGCTATCCAACTGGTCTCTAGGTCTAATAGGAAAATAAAGGGAAACACAGTACAAACTCAATATAAACCCGATCTATTGGTTGAAAAAGGAAAGGAAGTGGGGACTGGGGGACAAGTCAACAGAGTAAGTCCAGCACTAGATTTGCTAGCCTCACAAATATAAGGTGGCTATACCGAACAAAAATGGGACCAACCCAGATATCATGTTCTGATGTTTATTGCCCCGAGCCACTCTTATGTAATGCCACTAGTAAAATGTAGCAGGCGCACTGTTAAAAGTAAGGACACGTTAAACCAATGTTGTTTTCAATGTAATGCCTCCAGTAATATGAATCAATGGCACTTCTTTACATGTCCTGCTTTTCCCATTAAGATAAGTTGGTTCCTTTCGTTAGAAATGCAACTGTCCTGGTCCGCCTACTCTCCCGTGCCCAAAGTAATGTCGTATTTAACGGTTGTCATAGTTAATCCTAATGCTCACACTAATATCTAGCAATGCCAGTGCTTCAGAAAATGCTACTGTCCTTGTAGGATTGCCATTCACATAAGTAACATGCTTCTTTTCATTTGATGCACGTTTCATCACTTGTTAGTCACCCTCCTTTCCACCTTTTTGTGCAAACAGATATATACATTTCATGCTCAATCTTAGTTGAACTGCACAAATGATATCCAAATTATAGTTGAGCATTCCAGGAGCTTCACAACCAACCTTGATGTTGCTCAATTTTATTGCAACTAATGAAGAAGAAGCTCTGTGGGTTTTGTTTTCTGATGGAAATGGAACCGGGGCTGGAGCCCTTTTCTTAAAAAAATTGATGAAGAAGCTGCTAGCTCACGGGACATTGCTTCATTTTAGGTGAACTGCACCAAAAGGTCCCATGAATTGAATCATCCATGTTGGTGACTGAAAGAGCCAGCTTCAGCATCCCAGTCTAAGCACCCCCGGCCTCCTTCCTTGTGACGCACGGTACACCTCGTTTGCCACCTGCTCGACCCTAATGTCACTAATAAAATGAAGTAATAATACAGTTAAAATAGAGCGAGTGTCATCTCTATCATTTCATTTCCAATGTAGATAAAGAAAGTGCTTCTCTTTGTTAATGTATGTTTCATCAACTAGTCCCATTGTTAATGTTTAAGCGTTTCTACAAACTGGGGTGCTTGATTTTAGTTGATATGTACAAAAATAGAGATTTGAATGTCTCAAGGTGCCTCCTTGTACCACCGCTGTACACTGATGTTCATCACTGGCAGAAGGTGTATCTGGGAGACTTGGGACGATGTCCAGTATGAGGCGTACCGTATGAGGCGTTGTAGGGCCCATCTTGCCCTCGCAGCATGGCAGACTATGATACTATCGCAATATTTTCTTCTATTTATTTTGTGTGTTTCATCAACTAGTGCCACTATAATGTAATCACACTTTTTCATTATCTATGCAAACAGGGTTATTCAGCTGCATTTTGGTGGAACTGCACAAATGTACGTATGGAACCGGCATATATGCAGAGTGCGAGGTGTGCCAAGTAAACAATTACCGACACCAACCATGTTGCATGCACGCATTGGCATCCACCACCACCAGTGGGATGTGTGGCGCTCTCTGTGGACGGATCTTTCTCGACAGCAAATCATCTAACCGAATACTAGTAGCTTATATTGGCATTTTTCTAGGGAGTACTCTTTTCTGAAAGAAGCACCAATCTATTTTTCTTTATTTGTACACTATGTCACAACTTTGACCCAAAGGTCCAGAGCTATTTTAGGGTGATTGGCGTAGTACTTGGAGACTGATTGTAAGCATGATTTTCATTAGTTGTCACACTGATTGTAAGCATGAGCAGGTGGAAGATTAGGTTAGTGCGAAGCTTACCTTAAACCCTACCGCCGCCGTTGAAACGAGGCGAGCGTCGAGGGAACCATGGAGAATGGCAGGGAAGCGATGCCGCGCCATCCGGCCTCCTCTTGCGGTGGGAGAACGAATACTCCTGTGGCTCCGGCTGGCTCTGCACCCTGACGAACGGCACACCATACGCTATCGATTCGTTATCCTCTGGGTGCTCGACCTTCGACCTGTACGCCCACCACCTCCGCCTGACTGTCGCCTTGGGCGAATATGTCTGCTCCATCGCCCAGAGGAGATACTCGATGAACTCGGAGGACTGCGGCGTGACTGCCGCCGAGGAGTACATGTACATCGCCGCCCTCATCGCCGCCCTCATCGCCGCCGTCTCGCTCTTTCGCATACATTGCCACATGGCCCGCACCGTCGTCGAAATCTCCCACTCATTGTCAAATCAACTAAGGATCTCCTTCAACCTGGCTAACTTTTCCTGGTCGCCGCCGGTGATCTACCTGATTCGTTGCTGCATCCTCTCTATAGATGTCCTTCTGAGTGGTCCGGTGCTAGCTTTGGAAGATGGGAGGAGAGACGGTGGTCTTGCAATAGAGAAGAGGGAGAGGCGAGACGATGGTTTTGGAATGGGGATGATGGATAGGAGAGGAGGTGGTTTTGCAATGGAGAAGATCAGAAGAGGGAGAGGCGAGACGGTGGTTTTGGAATGGAGATGATGGAGAGGAGAGGAGGTGGTTTTGTAATGGATAAGATCAGAAGAGGGAGAGGCGAGATGGTAGTTTTGGAATGGAGATGATGGAGATGAGAGGAGGTGGTTTTGCAATGGAGAAGAGGGAGAGGAGCATGCGGCAGCGATTTAGGATTGGACGAGAGGGTCGGCGCGCTGTGATTGGATCAAAATCAAAATCAATTTACCCTTCAATTAAGAAAGCGACCCCACATTAACTAGTCTCTCTTTTATTCTGTGTCATAATTGACCATGATTTTCACACATAAAATATATGTTATACGTTGCAAAAATAATATAATTTGAAAGTACATTCAGATACAAACCAAACGATACAATTTTTGGTGACATGCATTCACATTTTGCTTGTCAAATACAGTACGTGGTCAAACTTTGACCCAAAATACGCAAAACAACAAAAAAAATACTTCCAAGACCAGCGCCGCTCTTTCGCTCTTCTCCTCTTAAACCACCACCGCTCCTCTCCTGTTCCAATCTAAATGCAGCGTCACTCCTCTCCTCTTCCATTTCAAAACCACCGCCCCAACTCTCCTGTTCCAGTCCAAAACCAGCGTCGCTCCTCTCCCATTCTAATCCAAAACCAGCGCTGCTCCTCTCCTCTTCCATTCAAAAACCACCGCCGGCGAGTGAAGGTGCTGTGGAGAAGTAGATCGATGGAGGAGTACAACCGATACGTGAGGATCGCAGACAGCGACCCTGTGAAGCTAGCTAGGATGTTGGAGATACAGTCTTGGTTTGATAACAAGGACCAACTAGCGACGACGGCGACATCCATGGCCAAATATCTGCAACAGAGCGAAAAGGCGGCGATACTCCCGGAGGGAGTCGCGCCGGAGTACATAGAGCTGCTCCTCTAGGCCATGGAGCAAACAGATTCACCGAATCCGATCATGAGGGAGCGGTGGTGGGAGTATCAATCCCAGATGGAGCATCCACCAGAGATTGAAGGATCGAGCATCTACAGGGTGCCGTTTGTGAGGGTGTCCTGCCAGAGTGAGCCGGTGGAGTCCTCGTCGACCGAACCCAACTGCAAGAGGAGAAAAGCAGTTGGCCCGACGAGGCTTCCCTGCCATCGTCTCCCTCGCCGTTCACATCGTCTCACGGGGCGGCTGTCTGCCGCCGAGGAATAGGAGGGGGCTGCCCCCCCAGCCCAATAGTCGGGCAGGTTGTGAATTGTCAGGAGGAGCTTAGGGTTGTCAGTATTTGCAGGTTGTGAATTGTGTTTTGTGTTGTGTATTTTGAGAGTACTTTCAGATATGAATGTCTTTTGAATTTCATATTTGCAGTATTGAGCATATGAAGTATTTTATGAATTCTAGAGATCTATTTTTAGCACTTAAAAAATGTAGTTTCATATGAGTATAAAAGTGCAGACAATGTGATTCTCATAGAAGAAACTGCAAGTTTCAGTTTCAGATAAGAAACTGCAACTTTCAGAGGCCGAGCATTTATATTGACACGGCCTTTTCAAACAGGGTTAACATCATGTTGGAAGCTTTATTCATGGTCAAAAATGGAACTACCAGCCAGTTAACATCATGCTGATCAACATTCATGCATAGCACATCTTCAGATGATGCACAGTCAAAATGCCCGCACAATGTCGAGTGTGCGAAACATAGAGAAAACGAGGGAAGAAGTTTTGGCAAGTGTTGGACGTGGTTTTGGGCTGCCCCATCTAGGCTTTCATTTTTAACATGCGCAGCCCATGACCTCGGATGGGAGGTCCATAGGCATGTTTGTATTTTCTTAGGGCCGTCATGTATCGACCGGCCTATGGACCTCCCATCCGAGGTTTTATTTTTGGCAGCCCAATTTATGTATTTTTTTTTGAAGAAAACGCAGAGGTCTGTTCTATTTTTCTATATAAGAATAGGAACGCCAGGTCCAACTTATGTTTCCCTTCTAACTATATTATATATATTTAAATTATTTTATATGTTATTATATATTATTTTTATTGTCATCATATATTTAACACATACTTACATTTGTAAGAAAACAATATCCCACATCTTATTAACTTATAAAAATAATTTCTTAACAAATAAAATCATGGATTGTTTTGGCACGAAATCCTAGTGATTGTGTACAAAAGCTTGGTAAGATTTAAGGACGAATATAATAATATCATTTATTATTTAAATATATTTATAACAAAATGCTCAGCCCCTTTTTATTTTTTGATAACATTGCTTGCCCAACCCAACATTATAATTATAATCAGCCCAGCAAAATCGTGTATTTCGAGAAAGTGCAAATGGCCTGTAATTTTTTAGGAAATAAAATAAATGGGCCACATGGACGCTACATTATTTGTTCACCCAGCCCAGCTAATGGCTGTAATTCAAAAAAATATCAAACTGACTGTAAATTCTACCGCGCAAAAGAAAGACTGTAAATTCTGGAAAAATGGGTTGAATATGTTCCACATTTTTGGAGGCTGAAATGTGGGCCAATAGGTCGAAGCCAACGCAAGTCGTTGTCAATTTATTCAACAAATGATTCTGACATGTTAGCCCTTGGATTTACATCCAATGATCGGCATCCATCTTCAATCTCTCGTCTTCTTCCTCGAGCGCCGCTGGGACCACCTCCCGCCTCCTACTGCTAGCAGCTCTGCTTAGCATGCTTCGCTATGAAGCGCTACTCCACCGTTGGCCAGGCCATCCCTCCACCCCTCCACACCTCCTGTTCTTCTCCACCGACTGCCGAACCACACCGCACTAGAACCAGTTAACCCTCATACACCTCTCCGTCTGCGACTCTACTCCCGCGTCTTCCCATCTCCGGCTCGTTGCTGTCCGGGGCCTCGCCGTTGTCCGCCACCTTGGATGCGCTCAGCGTGGCGTGGTCAACGTGGTCAACGAACGACACCATCGAAAGTAGACTGTGCGTGGAGAGGCTGACAGCTGGGTCCACGGCCACACACAAGGAAATGCCTCCTTATTACGCGCAAAATAATGATTCCTCCACCTGACATCTGGGACCCATCGGAAGGGTCTCTGTATTTCGCAAAAATAACGTGCCCCCCGCTGACATGTCGGACCCACCAGCTATCTTCACACACAAGGAAGTGCCTCCTTATTACGCACAAAAAAAATGAATATTCCCCTGCCAGCTGGAACCCAGCATAGTGGGAGACTGACTTGTCGGCCTACCAAGTTGACGGGGACAGAGGGCTTTGTTAACTTAGTCAATATGAACGATTCTAGCTCCTATTACCATACGATGTTCATCCAACAGCCGTAGTGCTTCTTCAACCTCTGGTCTTCTTGCTCCTGCTGCCCAAACCAGCGTCGGTCGTGCCGCATGCTCCTGCCTCCCGTGGCCGGCTGTGATGCCGCGGAGGCCTCACCGCCCCCTACTACTCACACCGCTGGCCAGGCCATCCCTCTACTCACCCACACCCCCTGTTATTCTGCGGCGACAGCAGCCTCACACCGCAGCCGAACCAGTGAACCCTTGTACTCCTCTTCGCGTGGGCATCCACTGCCGCGTATTCCCCGGCTCCGAGTCGTCCCCTTCCTAGTCCTCGCCGTCGTCCACCGCCATGGTGCTCTTGGCGCAGCGTGGTCAATGTGGTCAAGGAACGACTTCCATCGGACGTGGACTGTACGTGGAGAGGCTGACAGCTGGGTCCACAGCCGCAGCAAGGAAGTGCCTCCTTATTACGCGCAAAATAATGATTCCTCCACCTGACAGCGGGGACCCACCGGATGGGCCACCGTATTTCGCAAAAAAAACGTTTCCCCTGACTGCTGGGACCCACCAGCTACATCTTCACACGCAAGGAAGTGCGTCCGGGCAAAAAAAAACGATTCGCCCCCTGACTGCTAGGACCCACCAGCTACATCTTCGCACGCAAGGAAGTGCGTCTGGGCAAAAAAAATGATTCGCCCCCCTGACTGCTGGGACCCACCAGCTACATCTTCGCACGCAAGGAAGTGCCTGACTGTCGGGACCCACCTGGTCAAAGCGTACGTAGCGTTGTCATTCTGGTCGCGAACGTGTACGTACATATATACTGGTGGATGTAGAGGCGCGCACATTTTGTAGTAGAGGCGTGTACGTGTCGTAGTAGAGGCGCGCACGTAGCATGTACACGTACGTACAGCGGCTAGGGTGCAAGAAAGAAAATACGGCCACGTATGTGTACATACGGGCGGGGTCTTGAACGCCTACTCGCACATACGTACGGCCAGGGCTCGTGTACATGGTTGGGTCGGACCGGAGAAACAACATCGTCATCGTGTTCATGGGGAGGCAACGGAATGCGTCGTGTTCATGGGGAGGCAACGGAATGCGTCGTGATCATGGGGAGGCAACGGAATGCGTCATGTTCATCGGGAGGCAACGGAACGCGTGGAAGGCAACCGGCTGGGTCAGAACGGAATGCGTGGTCGTGTTCATCAGGAGGGCTTGGACGGAACAAGCGATGGAAACGAGGCCTGGTGTACCGCAAAACAGAGGAAACGGACCTCCTACGTTCGGAACGGGGTCCTGTTGACCAGGAGGGGTGTGGCGTACCGCAAAACGAAGGAAACGGACCTCCTACGGTCGAAACGGGGGTCCTGTTGATCAGGAGGGGTGTGGAGTACCGCAAAACAGACAAAACGGACATCCTACGGTCAAAATGGGGGTCCTGTTGATCGGGAGGGGTGTGGCGTATCGCAAAATGGATGAAACGGACCTCCTACGGTCGAAACGGGGGTCCTGTTCATCGGGAGGGGTGTGGCGTACCGCAAAACGGGACTCCACGAGATACTATTCATCTCCATCGTCGACCTCCTCCAGCCTCCACGGGCTACCATCGACCTCCTCCAGCCTCCACGGGCTCCTGTTCATCCAGCCTCCACCGCGCGCTACTCCACCGGCTACTGTTCAACCACCCCTCCACGGGCACCCCTCCACCGTCTACTGTTCATCCAGCCCTCCACACCACGGGGTCCTGTTCAACCACCCCTCCACCGTCTACTGTTCATCCAGCCCTCCACACCACGGGGTCCTGTTCATCCAGAGGCAACGTCATCGCTCACTGTTCATCCAACCCCCCCCCCCCCCCCCCCCGCAACGCTCACTGTTCATCCAATCGATCAGCTTCAGTTAGAAGCAGTAGCAAAGGAATCGATCGATCTGGTTCAGTTAACAGCCATCGATCGATCCCTCGGGTTCAGTAACGCGTAGCCTGCAGTGCAATCGCTCGGGTTCAGTTAGAGCCCAATGCCTCGCTTGGGTTCAGTTAGAGCCAACGCCTCGCACACATGCGCGTACCTGTACGAGAGAAACGCGCATCACTCGGCCCCCGACCTCCCACCGTAATCGGGGACTCCCCGAAATTTTCCTCCCCATCGCTTCTACCACGGTTTTTTCCATCATGGACGGCCCAAAGAATGTCATGCAGCTGCGTCTCCGGCCCGCCCAGGACGAAAAGCCCATTTTCTGTCATGATTTTTTGTCATAGAAGTAGGAGCCCACCCCATCTATGATGATACCGGGTTTTGTCACAATTATCATCATAGAAGTGTCATATGTATGATAGAAAAAAATTTGTTCGGCCCAAAATGTCACGGTTGTGTCTTTTTTTGTAGTGCAACCCCCTGCCTCTCCTCGTCCGAGCGGACCCATGTTGCCCAGACCTCACCAGAGGTTAAAAATGAAGGCCCCGCCACCGCCGCTCGGGCTTTGCTCGGTGGGGCCCGCCGGCGGCGCCGAGGGTAGGGGAGATCGGGAGGGGGAGTTTCCTGGCTGCCTAGGGTATCACACTGGGGGGGGGACACGCGCGTTTGCTGAAGCACCCCTTTTAAAAATTACTAAGTCATCCTTAATTACCAATCTTATATCCATAGACAGATATGTTGTGTGTTAAATTTCTGTACTTCGTGCTTTTATAGAGGTAGTAAATTGATGAGGTGAGGCATGGTTTTTGCCTTGGTTTCAAAGAAGAAAACCCGCAGTCCAGTTACATGATGCCATGTATTCATAGCACTCCACGTCTAATGCTCATGTGATCACATAACCTGGCAGAAAAATTGAGAAGCGATGGTGGCACTACACATGTAATGCTCCTGTGATCATCTAACCTAGCGCTTCTAATGTTTATAGTAAGGAAAATACTTGGCTTCAGTCGAGTAATTTCTGGAAAGAAATCGCCATGTTGGCTGGATGCCACGTGTTCTAGTGTGGACCACACACTTAAGGGTCGCTCGCCTCCAGCCTTATCTCTCCGCTCTATCTTCTGCCTTTCTCCTTCACCTACTTCTCTGGCCAAATGCCAAGCTCTTTGTCAACAACACCATGTGACCATGCGTGACTGTCGGTGGTGACCTCATCGCGCTAGCCACTCTCCTCTACAACACCGCGTGACCTCAGTCACCCTTAGCAACAATAGGGGGTCCATGAAGCACCAGTTTGTAGCCCCTTGGGATAGCTTGCATCACTGCTACTCAGGGTGTACCTTGATTGGCGCTGCTGAAGGGGATATGAGGGGCACCTAGGTGCTTGAGGGGATGCTACCTCTTGAGCTTGCGTTGGTTTTTCCCTTGAAGAGGAAAGGGTGATGCAGCAAAGTAGAGTAAGTATTTCCCTCAGTTTTGAGAACCAAGGTATCAATCTAGTAGGAGACAACGAATAAGTCACCGAATACCTATGCAAACAAACACCAACTTGCACCCAACGCGATAAGGGGTTGTCAATCCCTTCACGATTATTTGGAAAGTGAGATCTGATGGAGATGGATAAATGGTAAAGTAATATTTTTGGTATTTTTGGTTTATGGAACGAAAAGTAAAAGATTGCAAAGAAAGTAAATAGGAAACTAAAATTGTAGATCGGAAACTCATATGATGGAAAATAGAAGATTATATGATGGAAAAATAGACCCGGGGGCCATAGGTTTCACTAGAGGCTTCACACAAGATAGAAAATATTATGGTGGGTGAACAAATTAGTGCCGATCAATTGATAGAAAAGCGCATAATTATGACGATATCTAAGGCAATGATCATGAATATAGGCATCGCGTCCGTATCAAGTAGACCCCTGCATCTACTACTATTACTCCACACACCGACCGACTCATGCCTGCATCTAGAGTATTAAGTTCATAGAACAGAGTAATGCATTAAGTAAGATGACATGATGTAGCGGGATAAACTCAAGCAATATGATGAAAACCCCACCTTGTTATCCTCTGTGGCAAAAATACAATACATGTCGGTTCCCCTTCTGTCACTGGGATCGAGCACCGCAAGATTGAACCCAAAGCTAAGCACTTCTCCCATCGCAAGAAAAAAAACCAATCTAGTTGGCCAAACCAAATCGATAGTTCGGAGAGACTTGCAAAGATATGAAATCATGCATATAAGAATTCAGAGGATATTCGAATAATATTCATAGATAAGCTGATCATAAATCCACAATTCATCGGATCTCGGCAAACATACCGCAAAAGAGTATTACATCAGATAGATCTCCAAGAACATCGAGGAGAACATGGTATTGAGAATCAAAGAGAGAGAAGAAGCCAACAAGCTACTAGCTATGGACCCATAGGTCTGAGGTAAACTACTCACGCTTCATCGCAGAGGCAATGGTGTTGATGTACAAGCCCTCCGTGATCGAATCCCCCTCCGGCAGGACGTCGGAAAAGGCCCCTAGATGGGATCGAACGGGTACTGAAGGTTGCGGCGGTGGAAAAGTGTTTTCGTGGCTCTCCTGGTAGGTTTTGGAATATTTAAGAATATATAGGCGGAAGAAATAGGTTGGTGGAGGCACAAGGGGCCCGTAAGGGTGGGGGCACACTCTCCATCCTTTTGGCTGCCTCGTGGCTTCCCTAACTTGCACTCCAAGTCCTCTGGATGTCTTCTGGTCCAAGAAAAATCATCGCGAAAGTTTCATTCCGTTTGGACTCCGTTTGGTATTCCTTTTCTGCTAAACTCTAAAACAAGGAAAAACAGAAACTGGCACTAGGCTCTAGGTTAATAGGTTAGTCCCAAAAATCATATAAAATAGCATATTAATGCATATAAAACATCCAAAACAGATAATATAATAGCATGGAATAGTAAAAAATTATAGATACGTTGGGGACGTATCAAGCATCCCTAACCTTAATTCCTGCTCGTCCTCGAGTAGGTAAATGATAAAAATAGAATTTTTGATGTGGAATGCTACCTAACATATTTATCCATGTAATTTCTTTATTGTGGCATCAATGTTCAGATCTGTATGATTCAAAAAAAAAAGTTTAATATTGACATAAAAACAATAATACTTCAAGCATACTAACAAGGTAATTATGTCTTTGCAAAATAACATGGCCAAAGAAAGCTTATCCCTACAAAATCATATAGTCTGCCTATGCTCCAACTTCATCACACAAAATATTTATATCATGCACAACCCCGATGACAAGCCAAGCAATTGTTTCATACTTTTGATGTTCTCAAACTTTTTCAGCTTTCACACAATAAATGAGGGTGAGCCATGGACATAGCACTATAGGTGGAATAGACAGTGGTTGTGGAGAAGACAAAAAGAAGGAGATAGTCTCACATCAACTAGGCATATTAACGGGCCATGGAGATGCCCATCAATAGATATCAATGTGAGTGAGTAGGGATTGCCATGCAACGGATGCACTAGAGCTATAAGTTTATGAAAGCTTAAAAAGAAACTAAGTGGGTGTGCATCCAACTTGCTTGCTCGTGAAGACCTAGGACAATTTGAGGAAGCCCATCATTGGAATATACAAGCCAAGTTCTATAATGAAAAACTCCCACTAGTATATGAAAGTGACAATATAGGAGACTCTCTATCATGAAGATCATGGTGCTACTTTGAAGCACAAGTGTGGTAAAAGGATACTAGCATTGCCCCTTCTCTCTTTTCTCTCATTTTTTTATTTGGGCCTTCTCTCATTTTTTGCCTCTTTTTTTCGTCCGGAGTCTCATCCCGACTTGTGGGGGAATCATAGTCTCCATCATCCTTTCCTCACATGGGGCAATGCACTAAAAATGAAGATCATCACACTTTTATTTACTTACAACTCAAGAATTACAACTCGGTACTTAGAACAAAATATGACTCTATGTGAATGACTCCGGCGGTGTACCGGGATGTGCAATGAATCAAGAGTGACATGTATGAAAGAATTATGAACGGTGGCTTTGCCACAAATACGATGTCAACTACATGATCATGCATAGCAATATGACAATGATGGAGCATGTCATAATAAATGGAACGGTGGAAAGTTGCATGGCAATATATCTCGGAATGGCTACGGAAGTGCCATAATAGGTAGGTATGGTGGCTGTTTTAAGGAATGTTGAAGGATCGAGAAGAGGTGTCTTGACGGGGGAATAGACCATCAACAAAGAAAAGTAGCAGTTTTTAGTTTCTTCAAGTTAAGGTGGAGTTTTAGCACAAGTTTAAACATTCACAATACATTTCAACCAAGCATGGCAAGAGTATATGAGCAGCGGAAAGTAAAGCATGCAACTTGCAAGAAAGTAAAGGGATGGGATTGGAGTGTGCAAACGCAATTGGAGACACATAGATTTTTGGCGTGGTCCCGATAGGTGGTGCTATCGTACATCCACGTTGATGGAGACTTCAACCCACGAAGGGTAACGGTTGCATGAGTCCACGAAGGGCTCCACCCACGATGGATCCACGAAGAAGCAACCTTGTCTATCCCACCATGGCCATCGCCCATGAAGGACTTGCCTCACTAGGGTAGATCTTCACGAAGTAGGCGATCTCCTTGCCCTTACAAACTCCTTGGTTCAACTCCACAATCTTGTCGGAGGCTCCCAAGTGGCACCTAACCAATCTATGAGACACCACTCTCCAAAAGGTAATAGATGGTGTGTTGATGATGAACTCCTTGCTCTTGTGCTTCGAATGATAGTCTCCCCAACACTCAACTCTCTCTCTCTCTCACACACAGATTTGGATTTGGCGGAAAAGATGATTCGAGCAGAAAGCAACTTGGGGAAGGCTAGAGGTCAAGATTCATATGGTTGGAATGGAATATCTTGGTCTCAACACATGAGTAGGTGGTTCTCTCTCAAAAAATGTATGTTGGAAGTGTAGGCACGTTCTGATGGCTCTCCTTACTATTGAAGGAAGGGTGGAGGGGTATATATAGCCTCCACACAAAATCTAGCCCTTACACACAATTTACCAAACTCGGTGGGACCGAATTGTAAAACTCGGTCATACCGATTTAGTTCAAAATGTGAATGTTAGGATTTTTGGTGGGACCGATATGATCAACTCGGTGGGACCGATGTGCTAGGGTTAGGGTAAAACCACAAATCGGTTTGACCGATTATCCAAACTCAGTGGGACCGATTTTGGTAATAAGCAAAACAGAGAGTTGGTCGAGAAAACTCGGTGGGACCGATTGCATATCTCGGTGAGACCGAAATAGTTGCAACAGGTAACAGAGAGTTTGCAAGCCCATCTCGGTGAGAACGAGATCCCATCGGTGAGACCGAACCGATTAGGGTTTCTGGCAGTGGCTATGTCAAGTGAACTCGGTGGCGTCGGATAGATCAAATCGGTGGGGCCGAGTTTGACTTTTGGTTTGGGACATATGTGGATATGAGAAAGTGGTTGAGGGCTTTGGAGCATATCACTAAGCACTTTGAGCAAGCAAACCATTAAGCAACACCTCATCCCCTTTTGATAGTATTGGCTTTCCTATGGACTCAATGTGATCTTGGATCACTAAAATGAAAATGCAGAGTCTTGAGCTTTTGAGCTTTTGCCAATCCTTTGTTCTTAGCATCTTGTAGGGGTTCCACATCCTCTTGTCCATGCCACTCCATTTGTTGAACTTATCTGAAATATACTAGATAAAAACATTAGTCCAACAAGAGATATGTTGGCATTAATTACCAAAATCACCCAGGGAGCACTTGTGCTTTCAATCTCCCCCTTTTTGGTAATTGATGACTACATACATCAAAGCTTTAGATAAAGATATATAGATTAGCAAGTAAATCTTTGGAAAGACATGTAACACGCATAGGCTCCCCCTTCATGTATGCAATCATGTAAATATGGAATATAAGAGCATGTGACTGCATAAGCATGATATAGCAAGAAATGTGTAACATGTATCTTGGCTATATGCATTAGAGCAAATGATGTGAATATAGGATTTGTACCTTCATGTTCATGAGTCCTTCTTGCAAACAATATATACATCAGCAAGAGATCATCATACACATGAGTCTGATGCATATACTTACCTTGTGGTCTTGAGCAAGCTTTGGAAGAGATGAACCTCAGTAAACAAGGTTAGATACCATAGAAACATCAACTAAACAGAGCAAGAACAGCAAACCACAAGAGTACCAAGATTGGGATGACATGTAGAGAGTGAGTACTAGGTACTCTATTGTATATAGACATGTCCCCAAGGGTAGAGATATGCAATGAATTCAAAGATTTCCTTCCCTTAGAAGTCTTTCTCCCCCTGAATCTTATATTGGATAATGGGAGAAGATAGGGAAAATAAAATCAGAGAAAAACAAATCATATCACACAGAAACATAGCACAAACTGACATGTCTTTCCCCTCTAAAGACATGTGACTTCTCTCCTCTTGAATACCAAGCATGTGGGGCGGGCTCTGATGTGATTTCTCCCCCTTTGAAGTACTCTCCCCCTCTTGAAATGGTTAAGCTTTGATGTGATCTCTCTCTCTCCCCCTTTGACATCAATTTCCAAGAAGGGATCATCCGGATTGTGAGTCAAAATAGGTTTGGTCCTTGAGTCACAGAGCAAAGCAGCATATAGAATGTGATGCTGGTAGAGGACAAGAATCATTGAGTGGAGCTGGAGTAAATATGCAAGATGCAAATGGCAAAGTGTTTTCTCAGCATTGAAATCGGTAACACGGAGTTGTTTTCTTTGGTGGCACCGAGATGGTTTGGTTTGCCCGAAAGAGACAAACCGGTGTGTCCGAGTTTAACACAGAAAGAACATTTGTCATCTCAGCTCACTAGGCAAATAAGATCTTGATACGTCTCCAACGTATCTACTTCTCCAAACACTTTTGCCATTCTTTTGGACTCTAACTTGCATGATTTGAATGGAACTAACCCGGACTGACGCTGTTTTCAGCAGAATTGCCATGGTGTTATTTTTGTGCAGAAATAATAGTTCTTGGAATGACCTGAAAATCAACAGAGAATATTTTTGGAATATATAAAAATACGGGCGAAAGAATCAAGGCTAGGGGGCCCACACCCTGTCCACGAGGGTGGGGGGCGCGCCTACCCCCCTGGGCGCATCCCCTACCTTGTGGGCCCCCTGGTGCTCCACCAACCTCAACTCCAACTCTATATATTTATGTTCGGGGAGAAAAAAATCAGAGAGAAGGATTCATCACATTTTACGATACGGAGCCGCTGCCAAGCCCTAATCTCTCTCGGGAGGGCTGATTTGGAGTCCGTTCAGGGCTCCGGAGAGGGGAATCCGTCGCAATCGTCATCATCAACCTTCCTCCATCACCAATTTCATGATGCTCACCGTCGTGCCTGAGTAATTCCATCATAGGCTTGCTGGACGATGATGGGTTGGATGAGATTTATCATGTAATCAAGTTAGTTTTGTTAGGGTTTGATCCCTAGTATCCATTATGTTCTGAGATTGATGTTGCTATGACTTTGCTATGCTTAATGCTTGTCACTAGGGCCTGAGTGCCATGATTTCAGATCTGAACCTATTATGTTTTCATGAATATATGTGAGTTCTTGATCCTATCTTTCAAGTCAATAGTCACCTATTATGTGTTATGTTCCGTTAACTCTGTAGTGACAATAATCGGGATACTTACCGGTGATGACCGTAGTTTGAGGAGTTCATGTATTCATTAAGTGTTAATGCTTTGGTACGGTACTCTATTAAAAGGAGGCCTTAATATCCCTTAGTTTCCAATAGGACCCCGCTGCCACGGGAGGGTAGGACAAAAGATGTCATGCAAGTTCTTTTCCATAAGCACGTATGACTATGTTCGGAATACATGCCTACATTATATTGATGAACTAGAGCTAGTTCTGTGTCACCCTATGTTATAACTGTTGCATGAGGAATCACATCCGACATAATTATCCATCACTGATCCAATGCCTACGAGCTTTTCACATATTGATCTTTTCTTATTTACTTTTCCGTTGCTATTGCTATAATCACTACAAAACAAATACTATTACTTTTGTCACTGTTACCGTTACTTCCATACTACTTTGCTACTAAATACTTTGCTGCAGATATTATGTTTTCCAGGTGAGGTTGAATTGACAACTCAGCTGCTAATACTTGAGAATATTCTTTGGCTCCCCATGTGTCGAATCAATAAATTTGGGTTGAATACTCTACCCTCGAAAACTGTTGCGATCCCCTACACTTGTAGGCTATCAAGACTATTTTCTGGCGCCGTTGCCAGGGAGCATAGCTCTATTCTTTGAGTCACTTGGGATTTATATCTGCCGATCACTATGAAGAACTTGAAAGATAAAAGAACCAAGATTTTTCCCTCAACTATGAGGGGATGTAAGGAACTTCCATCTAGCTCTGCACTTGATTCACCTTCTGTTATGAGTAAACTTCCGACACCTACTCCTGCTATTCATTCTGATATGTCACATGTTATCGATGATGCCACTTCTGCTTTGCATGATACTTATGATGAAACTACTTCTATGCTTGATAATACTATGCCACTATGTGAATTTCCTGATGAACAACTTGCTAGGGTTAGAGAGAATGAAATTATTGAAACTGATAATATTGATGAAAGTGATGATGAAGATTCTCCCCCTAGATATGAATTGCCTATTGTGCCTGAGGGTTATATTATGGATGAAGAAACTGCTAGAGACTTTTTAGCTTGCAATGATAGATATGATCTTAAGAAATTATTAGTTAAGCTGAATGAAAAATCCTTGAATGCTAGAATGAAATATGACCCTACTTTTGCTACTTCACCTATCTGTATTTCCGATAAGGATTATGATTTCTTTGTCGACCCTGAGTTATTTACTTTGGTTGAATTTGATCCTTTCTATGGCTATGAATCTAAAACTGTTGTGGCACATCTCACTAAGTTGAATGATATAGCCACCCTGTTCACTAATGATGAGAAAACTCACTATTACTTTATCCTTAAGTTGTTTCCGTTCTCATTAAAGGGTCATGCTAAAACATGGTTTAATTCTCTTGATCCTGGTTGTGTGCGTAGTCCCCAGGATATGATTTATTACTTCTCTGCTAAATATTCCCCCGCTCATAAGAAACAAGCTGCCTTAAGGGAAATATATAATTTTGTGCAAATTGAAGAAGAGAGTCTCCCACAAGCTTGGGGGAGGCTTCTCCGATTACTTAATGCTTTGCCTGATCATCCTCTCAAGAAAAATGAAATACTTGATATCTTTTATAATGGACTAACTGATGCTTCCAGAGACCACTTGGATAGTTGTGTTGGTTGTGTTTTCAGGGAGAGAAAAGTTGATCAAGCTGAATTGCTATTGAATAATATTCTGACTAATGAAAATTATTGGACACTTCCTGAACCAACTCCTAAGCCAATTCCGAAGAAAAGGGGTATTCTATTTCTCAGTCCTGAAGATATGCAAGAGGCAAAGAAATCTATGAAATAAAAAGGTATTAAAGCTGAAGATGTTAAGAATATACCACCTATTGAAGAAATTCATGGTCTTGATAACCCGACACAGGTAGTAAAGGTAAATTCTCTCTATAGATTTGATGAAGGTGATAATCATCGTAATAAGTCTGCTAGCCAATGCTTAGATGAGTTTGATAATTTTATTGTTAAACAAGAAAACTTCAATGCTTATGTTGGTAGACATTTGAAACGCAATGCTTATATGGTTGAACACTTGAGTGATTATATGTCTAGAGTTAAAGGTGAACTTAAACTTATTAGTAAACATGCTTCTATGGTTACCACTCAAGTAGTACAAGTACTTAAAGCTTAGAATGATTTGCTCCATGAATTAAATAATAAGAAAAATTATAATGTTGTTAGAATTATGACTAGAGGGGGTAAAATGACTTAGGAAACTTTGTATCCTGAGGGCCACCCTAAGAGAATTGAGCAAGATTCTCATAGAACTAATGTTGATGCACCTAGTTCTTCTAAGAAGAAGAAAAAGAAAAATGATAGGACTTTGCATGCTTCTAGTGAACCTGTGGTTGATACACCTGAGAATCCCAATGATATTTCTATTTTTGATGCTGAAACACAATCTGGTAATGAACATCAACCTAGTGATAATGTTAATAATGATGTTCATGTTGATGCTCAACCTAGCAATGACAATGATGTAGAGATTGAACCAGTTGTTGCTCTTGATAACCCACATTCAAAGAATCAACGTTATGATAAGAGAGACTTTGTTCCTAGGAAGCACGGTAAAGAAAGAGAACCATGGGTTCAGAAACTCATGACTTTTCCTCCTAAACCATCCAAGAAAAAGGATGATGAGGATTTTGAGCTCTTTGCTCAAATGATTAGACCTATCTTTTTGCATATGCGTTTGACTGATATGCTTAAAATGAACCCTTATGCTAAGTACATGAAGGATATTGTTACTAATAAAAGGCGGAAGCTGAAATTTCTACCATGCTTGCTAATTACACCTTTAAAGGTGGAATACCAAAGAAACTAGGAGACCCAGGAGTACCAACTATACCATGCTCCATTAAGAGAAACTATGTTAAAACTGCTTTATGTGATCTCGGAGCCGGTGTTAGTGTTATGCCTCTCTCTTTATATCATAGACTTGATTTGAATAAGTTGACACCTACTGAAATATCTTTGCAAATGGCTGATAAATCAACTGCTATACCTATCGGTATTTGTGAGGATGTGCCTGTTGTTGTTGCAAACGTTACTATTTTAATGGACTTTGTTATTCTTGATATTCCCGAGGACGATAGTATGTCTATTATTCCTAGTAGACCCATTTTGAATACTGCAAGGGCTGTTATTGATTGCAACAAAGGCAATGTCACTTTTCATGTTAATGGTAATGAGCATACGGTACACTTTCCGAGGAAACAACCTCAAGTCCATAGTATCAATTTTATCGGAAAAATTCCAACAATTACTATTGGAGGTTTTGAATTTCCTATTCCTACTGTCAAGAAGAAATATGATATTCTTATTGTTGGGGATGTGCATATCCCCGTTGAGGTAACCTAGTGTTGTTCGAAAATTCTCCGGTTTCATGTTATTCGAAAAGAGTTTGTTAACAAGACATGATCAACCTTGTTAGTGGATTCCTTTTGATGAGCATGAGATGGATGAAGTTAGAAAGGACAACTCTCTGTACCCTCCTTTTACTTTCTGTTATTTAGATTAAATAAAGTAAAAATAGTATTTTCTATTTGTTTTCTGAATTATCCTTGCAATAAAAAAATACCCCGAAAATAAAAGTTCTCCAAATGTCCTGAAAATTTAATATGATTTTTCTAGAATATTTAAGAATATTTGACACTGAGAACACACCAGGGGGCCTCACCATGTGCCCACGAGGGTGGAGGGCGCGTCCACCCCCCTGGGGCGCGCCCCCGTGCCTCATGGACCCCACGTGGGCCCCCTCCACATATTCTTGCACCCACACACTTCGTCTTCCTCCAGAAAAAATCATCCACTAGCTCAAACCCGAGTTCTAGCTCATCTTGCTGCCATTTTCGATCTCCTTGCACAAAGCTCCATTCACAAAACTGCTTTGGGGGATTGTTCTTCGGTATGTGACTCCTCCAATGGTCCAATTAGTTTTTGTTCTAGTGCTTTATTTATTGCAAATTTTTGCTGCTTAGTGACCCTGTTCTTGAGCTTGCATGTCAAATTTATGTGGTCAAAAATAGTTCTAATGCATGATATAGCCTCTAGGCACTTGTAGGAGTAGTTGCTATCAATTTTGTTGAGTTTGGTTCACTTTTATTTCTGAGTTACTTAAAATTTCATAAATTTTTTTAGAGGAGTAAATATGTTTAGGAAAATGTACCAAGGTGGTTCCTCAAGGAAGCAAGGACCTAGGCCCGCGATACATGAGTCGGACTATGAACTACGAAGAGAAGCTCAAGTGCGGCCTTGTGAATGGCCGTCAGAAGATTTTATGGTCCAAGCATGAATTAAGGAGGAATTTGACGCGTATGTGCGTAATGCTGAACTTGAGGGCTTCGTGTCAGATAAGTGCCCCCAATATTATCACCTAACTGATTCCTTTGTGAGAAGGTTTAAATTTACATCATCACGCAAGTCTCACACTGTCCTATTTGATCACTATGATAAATCTTATACCATGGACTTAGAAGATTTTAATACTGCTTGTAAACTCCCGCAGTGGGGTAATGTTAGTGAATCTTGCAAATCTGAATATAAAGACTTTCTTGCTAGTATCACTATGGGAGAATCTAGAGAAATAACACAAGCTACCATAGGGAGCATTCATTTTCCTGCCATACATTATTTTGCTCTCTTTATAGGTAGATGAATTAATGGTAAGGATGAGGCATGTCACATGTGTGTTCCCAATCTTAATGTCCTCAAGAGTGCGGTATTGGGTGATAAACAATATAATTTGGGGGCTATTGTTGCATGTAGGTTGCATCTTAATAGTTTAACTGGAGACTTGTTTGGTGGAATTTATGCAACTCGTGTAGCTAATTTTCTTGAGATACCCATACATGAGAATGATATTGAATTGCCTCCTGCTTATCTAGATTATAATGCTATAGTTCGTCATCAGTTTGTTGAGAGAAATGATCAGTTACTCCAGTACCGACTAATCTTTGACAGACGGTGCACCGTCCATGTTGCTCTCCCTGCTCCTGCTTTCTTTGACTTTCAGACAAAAGGGAGATATGTTATAACCAGGGAGGACGCGAACGAGTACGAGAGGAGGACAGAGGCAGCTCGCCTCCAAGCTGCAGCTCGTCAGGCAGTAGCTGCTGCATCTCAGTACGACCCCAGCTACAACTTTGGATTTCCACCAGGCCAGCCGTGGCCATAGACCAACTTAGGCCAAAAGCCTAAGCTTGGGGGAGTACGTATTTCTCACCGACATTACATTCATGTTCACACACTCATTCCAGTTGTCGGTGCTCATACTTTTTCACTGTATCATCCATGCTAGTTTAATTTGTTTTTAAGCCTTCTTCTTGTGTGTTTGAAAAACCTTTAGAAAAACAAACAAATTAGTTGTAGCTTTTAGCTAGTTTACTTTCCATGCTTGTAGTAGTAGTAATAATTAAAAGAAGACCCAAAAAGATTTACCGTTCTTCTTTTGTTTGTTGGGAGCTTTCCCGTGTAAATAGTTTTGTTTCTTTTCTTTTTCTTTGGGGGTCGAGAGGAGAAGACCATGATGAAAATGTTGAGTGGCTCTTATATGCATTATTGTTGATCTAACAAAGAGCCCATATTACCTTGTCTTCTCCCTTGAATTGAATGCTTGCAGATTCCAGCTTAGTCCAATGCACGCGCACTATTATTATTATCCACACTATTCGGTTGTGCAAGTGAAAGGCAATAATGACGATATATGATGGACTGTCTGAGATGGGAGAAGCTGGTATGAACTCGACCTCTCTTGTTTTTGTAAATATGATTAGTTCATCATTCCTGATTCAGCCTATTATGAATGAAACATGTTTGCAATGACAATTAGAGATTATAGTTGCTCATGCCATGCTTAATTTGCTAGGAGTTTATAATGGTTTACCTTGCGTATCAACATGCTATTAAAATGGTTGTGATGTGGTATGATAGGGTGGTATCCTCCTTTGAACGATTCGAGTGGCTTGACTTGGCACATGTTCGCGCATGTAGTTGAAACAAAATCAACATAGCCTCCACGATATTTATGTTCATGGTGAATTATATCCTACACACGCTTGCATTCGGTGTTGATTAATTTTAATGCATGTTCATGACTGGTGTCGCTCTCTAGCTGGTCCTTCCCAGTCTCTTTCTAGCCTTCACTTGTACTAAGCGGGAATACTACTTGTGCATCCAACTTCATAAACCCCAAAAGTTATTCCATATGAGTCCACCATACCTTCCTATATGCAGTATCTACCTGTCGTTCCAAGTAAATTTGTATGAGCCAAACTCTAAACCTTCAAATGAAATTCTGTTTTGTATGCTCGAATAGCTCATGTATCAACTAGGGTTGTCTATATCTTCCATGCTAGGCGGGTTATTCTCAAGAGGAGTGGACTTCGCTCCTCACTCACAAGAAAATGGCTAGTAACCGGGATGCCCACTTCCATGCTCAAATCAAATCAAAATAATTGCAAACAAAACTCCCCCAGGATTGTTGTTAGTTGGAGGCACCCATTGTTTCGGACAAGCCATGGATTGATATTTGTTGGTGGTAGGGGGAGTATAAACTTTACCATTCTGTTTGGGAACCGCCTATAATGTGTGTAGCATGGAAGATATCGAGATCTCTCGGTTGTTATGTTGACAATGAGAGTATACCACTCAAAATATTATTCATCTCTATTTCAAAATCGAGCTCTCGCACCTCTACAAATCCCTGCTTCCCTCTGCGAAGGGCCTATCTATTTACTTTTATGTTGAGTCATCCCCCTCTTACTAAAAAGCACCACTTGGAGAGCACCGTTGTCATTTGCATGTATTATTGTTAGTTTACATTGAGTGTGACTGGATCTCTTTTACCATGAATTACAATTTCCAGTCAGCCCTTGATCTTTAGAGGTGCTCTGCATTTATGTTTTGCGGTCTCAGAAAGGGCTAGTGAGATACCATCTTGTTATATCATATTATGATTGTTTTGAGAAAGTGTTGTCATCCAAGATTTACTATTATAGCTTGCTAGTTGATTATGTCATTGATATGAGTAAACATGAGACCTAAATGTTATTGTGAATCTGGTTAGTTCATAATCTTTGCTGAAAACTTGAATGATGGCTTTACATATTTACAAAAACAAGAGCAAACAGAGTTTGTAAAAGTTTTTATTTATCACTTTCAGTTTATCAACTGAATTGCTTGAGTACATGCAAAGGTTTAAGCTTGGGGGAGTTGATACGTCTCCAACATATCTACTTTTCCAAACACTTTTGCCCTTGTTTTGACTTGCATGATTTGAATGGAACTAACCCGGACTGACGCTATTTTCAGCAGAATTGCCATGGTGTTATTTTTGTGCAGAAATAAAAGTTTTCGGAATGACCTGAAAATCAACGGAGAATATTTTTGGAATATATAAAAAATACTGGCGAAAGAATCAAGGCTAGGGGGCCCACACCCTGTCCACGTGGGTGGGGGCGCGCCTACCCCCCTGGGCGCGCCCCCTGCATTGTGGGCCCCCTGGTGCTCCACCGACCTCAACTCCAACTCTATATATTCACGTTCGGGGGGGGGGGGAATTAGAGAGAAGGATTCATCGTGTTTTACGATACGGAGCCGCCGCCAAGCCCTAATCTCTCTCGGGAGGGCTGATCTGGAGTCCGTTCGGGGCTCCGGAGAGGGGAATCTATCGCCATCATCATCATCAACCTTCCTCCATCACCAATTTCATGATGCTCACCGCTGTGTGTGAGTAATTCCATCGTAGGCTTGCTGGACGGTGATGGGTTGGATGAGATTTATCATGTAATCGAGTTAGTTTTGTTAGGGTTTGATCCCTAGTATCCATTATGTTCTGAGATTGATGTTGCTATGACTTTGCTATGCTTAATGCTTGTCACTAGGGCTCGGGTGCCATGATTCCAGATCTGAACCTATTATATTTTCATGAATATATATGAGTTCTTGATCCTATCTTGCAAGTCTATAGTCACCTATTATGTGTTATGAACTGTTAACCCCGAAGTGACAATAATCAGGATACTTACCGGTGATGACCGTAGTTTGAGGAGTTCATGTATTCACTAAGTGTTAATGCTTTGGTCCGGTACTCTATTAAAAGGAGGCCTTAATATCCCTTAGTTTCCAATAGGACCCCGCTGCCACGGGAGGGTAGGAAAAAAGATGTCATGCAGGTTCTTTTCCATAAGCATGTATGACTATATTCGGAATACATGCCTACATTACATTAATGAACTGGAGCTAGTTCTGTGTCACCCTATGTTATAACTGTTGCATAAGGAATCACATCCGACATAATTATCCATCACGGATCCAATGCCTACGAGCTTTTCACATATTGATCTTTGCTTATTTACTTTTCCGTTGTTACTGTTGCAATCACTACAAAACCAATATTGTTACTTTTGCCACCGTTACCGTTACTTCCATACTACTTTGCTACTAAATACTTTGCTGCAGATATTAAGTTTTCCAGGTGTGGTTGAATTTACAACTCAGCTGCTAATACTTGAGAATATTCTGTCTCCCCTTGTGTCGAATCAATAAATTTGGGTTGAATACTCTACCCTTGAAAACTGTTGCGATCCCCTATACTTGTGGGTTATCATATCTCACAAAGATTTGCAAGGAATTAACTGAAGGATTTGCAATTAATAGGATGCAAGGAATGGAGAACATAACAAAGAAAATAAAAACTAGATGAAGTTTTTTTTGATATAAGAAGGGGAACAAATATGCAAGAAACAAATGCAAGAACACAGAGAAACACTAGAGAACTTCATCTAGGATTGGTCGGTGACAAAGTCACCTATGTTAGAGTATATTGACTGAGGAGTCAAGTGAGAACACTTGATCGTAGGTCATACTCATCATTTAAGCTCAAAATGGGGTTACCATTTTTTCGTTTAAGCATTTGATGTATTCGCATCTTGTTGAGTTGCTTTGACCCATGACTTGGGGTAAAGCTTCTCTAAGATGGAATAACATACCTTGGGTGGTGGTGTTGAACTTGATCATGCAGTTGAACTTGTGTGGGATGCTCAAGGTTGATGTAGCTCATCAATGATTGGGAGCACCACTTGTAGTTTGAGTTCATATACCTACATGGGTTAGTCTAGCAAGGAAGAGCACTTGTGTATCCAAAATGACAGTCATGAATTTGGTACCAAACGCAATTTGATATATAGAAATGGTCAAAGGATATGTTGAAGGGTTTCATGCTTCCTTGTCTTCAACCACCATATCGTAGAGACTTGGTGATGTAGAGATTTCTCAAGATGTGAGTGAGCTACAATCTCATAGATTTAGATTCATCCAAGTACCTACAAGGGTTAGATTGCATGCAAGGGTGCAAATATATCCAAGACATATGATCATAATGATACGAGAAATATCAAGGAACATTCAAAGGCTCATGCCTTGCATGTATCCAAATGGAGTTTCTACTCCAAGTTTGAAGCATCGATGATGTTCAATTCACCTCTCAAACGGCAAAATACTTTCTCATCAAGCGGTTTGGTGAAAATATCCGTCAATTGCTTATTGGTACGAACATGCTTAAGATCAATGTCCCCTTTAGCAACATGATCCCAAATGAAATGATGACGAACTTCAATATGATTAGTTTGAGAATGTTGCACGGGATTATGAGCAATCTTAATAGCACTTTCATTGTCACAAAGCAATGGAATATGTTTCACATAGATCCCATAATCTTTAAGAGTTTGGGTCATCCAAAGTAATTGGGCACAACATGAACCGGCGGCAATGTATTCCGCTTCGGCGGTGGATAAGGATACCGAGTTTTATTTCTTGGAGGACCAAGATACAAGAGATCTACCGAGAAATTGACAAGTACCCGAAGTGGAATTTCTATCAACCTTGTCACCGGCATAGTCCGAGTCGGAGTAGCCAACAAAATCAAAAGAAGACCTCTTAGGATACCAAATGCCAAAATTTGGTGTATGAATTAGGTATCTCACTATCCTTTTCACAGCCTTAAGATGACATTCTTTGGGGCCGCTTGATATCATGCACACATGCACACACTTAGCATAATATCAGGACGGGAGGCACATAGATATAACAATGAACCAATCATAGAACGATAAACCTTTTGGTCAACTGATTTGCCATCCTTAGTCAAGTCAAGATGTCCACTAGTAGGCATGGGTGTTTTCATACCTTTGCATTCTTGCATGTTGAACTTCTTGAATAAGTCCTTGTTGTACTTTGTCTGAGAGACAAAGGTGCCTTCCTTAGTTTGCTTGATTTGCAAACCAAGAAAGAACTTGAGTTCACTCATCATAGAGATCTCAAACTTCCCTGACATTAGCTTTCCAAACTTTTCACTAAAATGGGGGTTAGTTGAACCAAATATGATATCATCAACATAAATTTGGCACACAAATAATTCACCATTAACCCTTTTAGTAAAAAGAGTAGAATCAATCTTTCCAATCTCAAACCCTTTTTCAATAAGGAACTTGGTCAAGCATTTATACCACGCTCTAGGAGCTTGTTTAAGACCATAAAGAGCTTTAAGGCGTTTGTAAACATGATTGGGTTTCGTAGGATTAACAAAGCTAGGAGGTTGTTTAACATAAAGTTCCTCCTCAATTTCTCCATTTAGAAAAAACACTTTTAATGTCCATTTGGTACAAGGTGATATCATGGGGATTAGCATAGGTAAGTAAGATGCGGATGGACTAAAGTCTAGCAACGGGGGCATATGTCTCACCATAGTCCATACCTTCGACTTGAGTGTAGCCTTGGGCGACGAGACGTGCTTTGTTGCGAATGACTTGTCCATCTTCGTCTTGCTTGTTGAGAAACACCCATTTGGTACCGATGATGTTGTGGTTGTTGTCGGTCTTCTCGACCAATGTCCACACTTGGTTTCTCTCGAAGTTGTGTAGCTCTTCATGCATGGCATTTATCCAATCCGGATCTTCCAATGCTTCTTCAACCTTCATAGGTTCAATGCTAGAGATGAATGAATAATGTTCACAAAAGTTTGCCAAACGAGTTTTAGAGCGAGTAATTCTCCCGGTTTGGATATCATTGAAGATTTTCTCGACGGGATGGTCTCTTGTTACTCTTGCTCTAACTCGTGAGAGCTTTTGTTTGCGTCGGGGTGGAACATCTTCTTCATCATCTCGTTCTTCTTCTTGGCCTTCTTCATTGTTGATGCTGTCGTTCTCTTGTCTAGGTGGAGAAGGAGGTTGATGGGGTTCATCTTGGTGTAATTCCTCGTTCTCTTCATCTTGGCGTGTCCCACTTGTGGATGCTTCCTTGTCAACTCTTGGTTCACCTTGTCGTGAGGTAGAAGCATCCACTTTGTCAGGACCCCGATTCCAAGTCACATCGATCTAGCCAGTAACACCTCATATCACTTTGCGGCCTCACGCATGGTATCCCACGGGTGTCGCCTTACCATGGCCCGGAACCGTTTGCGCCTTTTGGCTCACGTATATGATAGTGTCTCTAGCATCCATATGATAGAGAACCCGGGCCGACATGGCTAGTCGTGAACCCAAAGCGGCTCAGACATATGGAGACAGGCATGCATGAATCACATCGAGCATGTCGGTCATCAGCGAGTGATTCCGGGCTATAGCACTGGGCTAACAGGACTCCGGGGAACCCGGGCTGTAGCAGGCTAGGCAAGACTCCGGATATCACCGCGTGACATTTCCCCGAAGGGACAGACATAGGAACAAAGTGAAACACATGCCGGCCAGTCAAGTGTCCTGAACAGTAGTGCTGGGCTAGCAGGACTCCGGTGAACCGGGCTGTAGCGGACTACTATGGCTCAAGGTACACTAGACTACATTTCCCCATAAGAAAGGCTGCCAAGGATAAACAACTAGATTGTCGGATCCCACTCATACCAAGCATTTCAATCATATACACAATATGCCCGATATGAGTACATACAACATGGCATCACAACAAAACTCTACAACTCAAGTACTTTATTTAAAGGCTCTAGGGAGCCATACATAACAAGTTCATACAGATAGGGGTCACATGACCCGACACTCAAGTCATACAAGCACATGCGGAAGCAACTAGTTTGAGTATAGACTCTAGAAAGAAAGAAGGCTTCTCGAAGCCTGTCTATCTACATAGGGCCCTCCATGGCCAGGATCACCACCTGGGTGGCTAGTCACTCGTCGACGTCAAGGTCTACGTAGAACACATCGGAGGGGGCGGTGTTGTCGTCTGAAAACAGTAATTAAGCAAACATGAGTACAAGGGTACTCAGCAAGTCTTACATCAGAACCTACTATACATGCTTATTCTCAAGAAGGTGGTGGGGTTATTGCAGCAAGCCAGCTTTGACTCTTGGCTAAGCTATCCTACGGAACTCCACCAGTAAAATAGTTTTCGCACACGAGTCCACTACTCACCAACACAATACTCCACCGGGGATCCTCCCTCGTCATCCTATGAGAGGGCCATCCTCGGTACTCACACTTATCTTGAGTCTTTTAGTAGTATCCATTAACTTGTCTATGAACTGCATAGGCAACCAAGTAGTCCTTTACCGTGGACGCGGCTATTCGAATAGTTTTATACCCTGCAAGGGTGTACTTCTTCATACATGCTTTCACCACTTACCGCCGTTTACACGACATGTACTCGGCAGCCTTCAAGCGGGAGCCCAGCGAGGGTGTCGGCCACGGCCTACCTAAACACTTAAGTCTCTAGTCCAGGTTTATCGCTATCCAGGTTCCATCCGCAGGGAGTCCGGCCGAGGTTTCCACTTACGGCCCCGAACGATGTGAACAGGGTTCCCGAGACACCAAACGGGTGACTCGGTACACCGTGCCACGGTGTATCTACCGCAACATAGCCCACCCCTAGGGTCAGCACTACGCACGGCCGCCAACACATAACCTACAAACACCAGAAACTATTTGCAACTCCTGGACAGAGTACTAGGGTGATTAAGAAGCCGAGAGGATCCATTGGTTTCGGGCCCAATGTACGGTAGTAGCTGCATCTTAAATCACACATACAGATCTCAGTTCTTATGGACGGCCTCAATGAAACAACCCACCATGTACTCCTACATGGCCTCTCATCGATACCTTTACCAAAACATGTTCAACACATCCCTCACATTACCGGCATAAGCATTCCACTCTAGCCCATCACCCAGATGAACCAGACCTGACACAACTCTAAGCATAGCAGGAATAGCAAGGTAGGAATCACATACATGGCTCAATCAACTCCTACACATGCTAGTGGGTTTCATCTAGTTACTGTGGCAATGACAGGTCATGCAGAGGATAAGGGTTCAACTACCGTAGCACACAGCAGTTTGAATTACGTTGTCTTAATGCAGTAAACAAGAGCAGAAGCGAGAACATGGGTTTGTATCGGAATGATCAATGGGTTGCTTGCCTGACAGAGTGGTAGTGGGATACTGCCCTTCAGTTGGATACTCGTGAATATCCTCGGAGGCAGAACCAAGCACGAAGAACACATCGGAACACAATCAACACATGACGATATGCAACAATATGAGGCATGCTATGACATGGCAATATGAATGTGTCTTGGCCTAATGCAAGCTATAACAGAAAGGAATATGCTTATTTGAACCAAAGGTTCAAAGGTTAGATCATTTAACATAGCCAAATTAGTGCATTACCTTATTCTGCTTAAACAGCAAGGTTAACTTGTTTTGTCATGCATGAAACCATTACATATGGATAGATTGAATTTTTCTGATCATTTTTCATATATAAATCTTTACATTTGGAGCTATGGTTGATTTTCTATGATTTTTAGAAGTTTTGACTATTTTCTGGAATTTCCTGTATAAGAATAATTCCAGTAATTTAATTACTGCGTCAGCATTACGTCAGGGTGACGTCAGTGGTCAACAGGGGCGTCCAGGTCAAACCTGACTGGTGGGTCCCGCGTGTCAGTAGTTAATTAAACTAATTATTTTTAGTTAAAACCAATTTGATTTAGTTAGCAGAGGGGGGCCCACTTGTCATTGACTCAGGGGAGTCAACCTGGGCCCACCCAGTCCACGTTAGCGGTCAAACCCACCGGTTAACGGGTCAAAGCCTGCCGGCGTTTAGCCGCCGACGAGGCTAGACGCGGCGGAGGGCTGCGGGTTTCGTGCTCCGGCAACCAAAACGACGGCGGAGACGTGCTACGCGTAGCTGGGGAGCTGCCGCATCCAGTGGTGCAAGTGGTTGGACATGGGGATGCCGGAAACGACGCCGGCGAGCTCGACAGCGGCGGCCAGAGTTTGGACGGGGTTGGGTTCGACGCTACGTTGCACAGGAGAAGGAGTTGGTGGTGGCTACGGGCTCCTGGTGCTGTGCTGAGCACAACGGTGAGCTTGGCTTCGAGCCACTGTGGCTCTGGCCACGACGGCGCCATGGCCGACGGCGGGGAGCTTTCGGGTGCGGTGGAAGTGGCGACTACAGAGGCCAAACGAGCACGAGAGCTAAGGGAAGAGGAAGAGGAGCTCACAGCGGGGTCGGAGAGGGGGTCAGCGAGCTCGGGGAGGTCCTGGCGACGTTTGGAGTTGCGTGGGTCAGCGGAGAGGTCCAGGGCGACGAGGCGGAGCTATTGGGCTTGTCGGAGGGGCGAGGGGGTGGCTCTGGTGACGTCTACGGCGAACGGCGGCGAGGACCGCGCTCGGCCATCGCGGGAGAGGGTGAGGGAGACGAGGGGGAGAGTGAGGGAGGATGAGAGGGGGATGTGGGGGTCGGCGTGGCATCCCTGGACGTCTCCAGGGCGTCGGCAGAAGCAGGAGGTGGCCGGCGTGTGGCCGCGGGCGCCGGCCACTCGCTCCTCATCCTTCTGGCGGGAGGAGGACGACGACTGGCAAGGCCAGTCGGCTGGCCGAGCCAGGTGGGCTGGGCCAGCACAGGTAAGGCCCAGGTGGGCTTCCCTCTCTCTCTCTCTTTTTGTTTCTGTTTTTCTATTTAACTGCAACTGTTGGGCTTTATTAAAAATACTAAAACGTTTCCAAAAATCCTGAAAATAAATGTGGGCTCTGTTTAGAATATTTCCAATAGCAAACATTTATTTCCAGAATTATTTGAGCATTTAAATTATTTTATAGCATTTAAATGCCCAAATTCAAATACTTATGATTTAATTCAATGACCTTCTGTTGACCTAGAAAATTGTGCACCAATTTTGCCAGAGGTTCTAACCCAAGACAAAGAGGGTGAACTTTTTAGAAGGGCATTTCAGGTTCATTGAAAATAATTTTAGTAAACCCTAGTTGTTTCCAGGGGGTGTTGGGGGTTTCTGCCTTCCCCATTTCAAATTTAAGAGGAATTTAAACATGATGCACACTCTAATGCTTGAACTAGCTAGGGTGTGACAACTCACCCCCACTGAAAAGAATCTCCTCCCAAGATTTAGGATCCTCCGGAAATAAGGTGGGGTACTCGAGTCGAAGACGATCCTCCCTTTCCCAAGTGGCTTCTTTCTCGGAATGGTGTGACCATTGAACCTTGAGAAACTTGATACTATGACGTCGAGAGGTACGCTCGGCTTGATCAAGGATACGAACGGGATATTCCCGATAGGAGAGGTTATCTTGTAGATCAAGCGTTTCGTGGTCCACTCCACGGATGGGATCCGCGAAGCAACGCCTGAGTTGAGAAACGTGGAAGACATCGTGAACTCTGGAAAGATGCAAAGGTAGTTCCAATTGGTAGGCAACTTCTCCTCGTTTGGCAAGAATGCGAAAGGGTCCAATGTAACGAGGAGCCAATTTGCCTTTGATACCGAAACGATGGGTTCCCTTTAACGGAGTGACCCAAAGGTAAGCCTTCTCGCCGACTTCATAAGTCATAGGCTTATGTTTACGATCATATTGACTCTTTTGACGAGATTGGGCTGTTTTCAATTCCTCACGAATAACGCGAACCTGCTCTTCTGCTTCCTGAATCATATCCGGGCCAAAGAGTTGTCTTTCCCCGGTTTCTGACCAGTTAAGAGGCGTTCGACATTTTCGTCCATAGAGAACTTCGAAAGGCGCCTTGCCCAAGCTGGCTTGATAACTATTGTTATAAGCAAACTCCGCGAATGGAAGGCATTTCTCCCAACTCATTCCGAACGAGATAACAGAAGCTCGGAGCATATCTTCCAGAATTTGATTAACTCGTTCTACTTGACCACTTGATTGAGGATGGAAGGCGGTACTAAAAGAGAGACGAGTTCCCATAGCATTCTGGAAACTTACCCAAAATCGAGAGGTGAAGAGACTCCCATGGTCTGAGTTAATTTCCAATGGAACACCATGAAGAGACACTATTCGGGAGATGTATAAATCAGCTAGGTGGCTAGCGGTGATACTCTCACGAACAGGTAGAAAGTGGGCTACTTTAGAAAGTCGGTCGATCATGACGAAGATGGCATTATTCCCTCTCTTGGTCCTGGGAAACCCAGTGATGAAATCCATACTGATTTTATCCCATTTCCATTTAGGAATAGCCAAAGGTTGAAGGGTGCCAGCAGGCCATTGATGCTCTGCTTTAACACGACGACAAACGTCTCAATTAGCAATGTATTGAGCGATTTCTCTCTTCATCCTAGTCCACCAAAACCTCTGGCATAGGTCTTGATACATTTTAGTACTACCGGGATGAATGGTGAGAGGGGATTCATGAGCTTCCTTAAGGATCAGCCGCCTCAGGTTTCGTGCCTTTGGAACCACTAGGCGATTTCCAAAGTATACGACACCTTGATCATCAATGGAGAAACAATTCGCGACTCCTTTCTTAATGTTTCTCTTAATACGGGAGATTCCCGGATCTACCTTCTGTGCCTTGATGATCTGATCCGTAAGGGTAGGTTTCGCCACCAGGGTGGATAGGAATCCTCGAGGAACAATGTGAAGATTAAGCTTACGAAATTCCTCATGGAGAAGTGGTTGACTTTGTTGTAACATCAGGTTGTTACAATAGGACTTACGGCTTAGCGCATCAGCCATGACATTGGCTTTGCCCGGGGTGTAAGTTATTCCTAAATCGTAATCCGAGATCAACTCAACCCAATGTCTTTGCCTGAGATTCAAGTCTGGTTGGGTGAAGATATATTTCAAACTTTGGTAATCGGTGAAGATCTCGCAACGATTACCGAGGAGGTAATGTCGCCAAGTTTTAAGTGCATGGACTACAGCTGCAAGCTCTAGATCATGTGTGGGATAATTTTCCTCATGTGGGTGTAATTTCCGTGAAGCATAGGCAATTACCTGACGATCTTGCATGAGTATGCAACCTAGTCCTTGTCGCGAGGCGTCGCAATAGATAATAAAGTCCTTGGAGAAATCTGGTGGTACCAGTACGGGAGCAGATGCCAGGCGTCTTTTCAGTTCCTGAAAGCTGAACTCGCACTGTGGAGTCCACTCGAACCTTTTATCTTTCTTGAGGAGTTCAGTTAGAGGTTTAGCAACCTTGGAGAAATTCTCAACGAAGCGGCGGCAATAGCTCGCTAAGCCAAGGAAACTCCAAACTTGCTTGACCGTCTCAGGTGGAGTCCAATCAAGGACGGCTTGAACTCGCTCGGGATTGACAGCAATACCCTTGCCAGAGATTACATGGCCTAGATAGGTCACTTCTGGCAACCAAAATTCACACTTGGAGAATTTGGCATAAAGGCGATGCTCTCGAAGTTCGGCATGTTCCTCTTCATTCTTGGAGTAGATGAGTATGTCATCGAGGTATACTACGACAAATTTATCCAAGTACTCCATGAAAACCGAGTTCATTAACCGGGAGAAGGTAGCTGGGGCATTGGTTAAACCGAAGGACATAACGGTGTACTCATATTGGCCATAACGAGTAAGAAAGGCCGTTTTGGGAATGTCCCCGTTTCTGATTTTGATTTGATGGTAGCCCAACCTCAAATCCATCTTGGAAAAGACTGAGGATCCAGCGAGCTGATCATACAGATCGTTGATCCTGGGAAGCAGATATTTGTTCTTGATGGTGACCAAATTGACAGGTCGATAATCTACAACCATTCGATCCGTTCCATCCTTCTTCTTGACGAAGAGGACGGGGCAAGCCCAAGGAGAGGAACTAGGACGGATGAAACCCTTTTTCAAGGACTCATCGAGTTGGTTCTTAAGCTCGGCTAGTTCTAAGGGTGCCATCTTGTAGGGTCTTCTAGAAATTGGAACGGTTCCTGGAACAAGGTCTATCACAAACTCGACATCCCTGTCAGGTGGAACACCTGGTAGTTCTTCTGGAAAGACATCCGGAAAGTCTCGGACTACCGGAACATCCTCAAGGTCTGGAAGGGGGTTGGCATTTAGGGAGTAAAGCTGGCGCTCGGCCACTCGAGTTAAGACATTGACTGTCTTGCCCGATGGGTGAGTAAGTTGAACAGTTCTAGTGGCACAATCAATCTTAGCATAATGAGCTGACATCCAGTCCATACCCAAGATGATGTTTATGTCCGAGGACTTGAGAGCTATTAAGGATGCAAGGAAGACAAGTCTATCGACAAGAATTTTGTTCTCATGGCTTACTCTAGAAGTTTGCCATTTGGAACCCGGAGTTTGAATTACCATGGAAGTGGGCATGTCACGGAATGTCGTGTTATGCAATCGAGCATAGTTCTCGGATATGAATGAATGAGATGCTCCAGTATCAAAAAGAACAGATGCCGGATGGCAGTTAACAAGGAGCGTACCAAGGACGACGTTAGGATCCTCATGAGCCTCCTCGGCTGAAACATAGTTGACATGGCCACGTGTAGTAGTGACCGGCTTGGCGTAGAATGTCTTTCCCGCGGGCTTACCACGGCCAACGGACTTTCCAGTTTGATTGGGGTTGTTGTTCTGGGGACACTCTCGGCTATAGTGACCCGGCTCTCCACACTTAAAGCATGTCACCACATTGGGGCGTGGAGCAGCATTAGCAGCGGGGCCACCATAGGGCTTGGGCGGTGCAAACTGCTGGTTGGGATGAGGCGCCTCAAAGGATGGCCTCGGGATGAACCTGGGTGGCAGTGCCGTGCTTGGGATCCACACCCGGCGCTTCTGAGCTCCAGAGCCAGATGAAGAGCCAAAATCACGGGAGTGCTTGCATGAAGCGTCATAATCAGTCTGGCCTGTCTCAGCACTGATGGCTTTATTGACCAACTTCTGAAAAGAGGTGCACTCGTGCAGACGAAGATCGCGGCGAAGCTCAGGGCTAAGTCCTTTGCGGAACCTTCCCTGCTTCTTAGCGTTAGTAGATACCTCTTTAGGGGCATAACGTGCCAGATTCCCAAATTCACGACTATAAGCATCCACAGTCATTCTTCCTTGGGTGAAGTTGCAGAACTCCTTCCTCTTGCGATCCATGAGACCTTCCGGAATGTGATGCTCACGGAAAGCCTCACTGAATTCAGCCCAAGTAGTGATTTGGCCGACCGGGCGCATAGCTTCAAAATTTTCCCACCAGAGGCTAGCAGGGCCTTCAAGATGGTAGGCAGCGTAAGTAACCTTGTCGGCTTCGGCTACGTTGGCAGAACGTAGCTTGTGAGTGATGCTGCGAAGCCAGTCATCCGCGTCGAGGGACTCGACGGAATGGTTAAACTTTGGTGGGTACAGCTTGATAAAGTCATTGATTGACACCAAGTCATTTTGCGGATGGCGTGCAGTGTTCTGCTCAATCCGCTCTAGCAGGCGGTTAGTCTCACGCTTGTTTCTTTCTGCCTCCAGCATCACTTCGGCCAGAGAAGGTGGGTGAGGCAGATTTTCACCCCTAGCTGCACTGGCTTCCCCCTGCTTCGAGGCAGCAGGGTTGCTGCGGGTGTTGACCATCCTAGGAGAAAACAAGACAACGGTTTAGATAAGGATGGCTCAAACTTAGCAAGGAAGTGCAGAATGTAATGGATAACACGGAATGCAAAGATGTTCATCCGTATGTCATGGTAATATAAAACTGCCATATATATACCAACGGTCATACACATCATACATAGTTTAGTACAAGCCCAGGCTACAGTACAACTATGATGAAAGACGTTACATCTCATCAGAGGCATCCCAAGCTCCTATACATTATTTGTCTACACCTCCGGAATTGATTACACACAAAGTCATATTCCACAAGTCACGCAGGACAGTGGAGATACAACTACTACAATACTAGTGGTACTACTACTAACTCAGACAGCTCCGTAGTAGTCCTCATAGAAGTCACCTCCATAGCCTGGAAGTTCAACGTGACCATCCGGGAACAGACGGTCCTGAGGAGCCTGTGGACCATAGGGGCTAGGATGAGGTCTTGGACCAACAAGCGGTGGCCTGCGGGGACCACGGGGTGGGGTGATGCCTCGCACATCACGCCAATCCACCATGTCTGGCAAAGCAGATCTCACAGGATACAGATCCCTTGTATCCATACATCCAGCTTGCACCGCAGGTGCAAACCGAGTCAATGTGGCCCAATGATCAGCACGGGTATTGAAAAGCTCCAGCCTCAAGGCCCGATTCTCTTGGTCCTTATCTTCGAGCATCTCAGCAGTGGTACAAGTTAATGAGTCCTCCGGAGTGGAGTCAGCATAGATAGCCTGAAGATACCCTTGCGCTCCCAGAAGTGAAGCTGGCATGTAACGGAAGTCGGTGTTCCGAAGCAAGCCAGTCCGGACTCGCATGATGGTCATCATGGAATAGGCAGCATCCTGCACGGCCATCTCAACAGTAACCCCGAGTCCATAGGAACAGTGAAGGGGCTCGGTAGATCCTGGATAAGAAGGAAATATCCTGACGGTGCAGAAATATTGGCTTTGATTAAAGTCTCGGAATTGCTCTTCGACGGTGTATTCGGGATACCAACGGTAACCCGTCTCGATCATTACCCGGACTAACATAGCAGTATGACCGGGCACGTCGAGGCACCGGGTCAGGCGAACCACTTGGTTTTGAACACGGTTGGCCATCTGAAAGCACAACCACAATGCAAAGACATCAGAATTTCTAGGGAAAATTGGACAGCATAACAGCTGAAAATGCTCAGAAAAAGATTTGAGACATCCACAACAGTTCGCAATACCACTCAACAACATCATATCAAGGTTCTGATCCAATTAGCAACATACTAAAATAGTAGAAACTGAACTGGGGCTTGTAATAACAATCCTATAAGCTACTACGGATTAGTAACACGTGAACCTGATAGAAGAAGAGAGCCTAGTCCTTAACCCACATTGAATGAGAAGAGAATGACTCAGATCAGAGGCATAGGGTAAAGGAGTAAAAGAGACTTACGTTCCCTCCCACAATCAATTCCCCTACATATAACTAAAGCATTTCTAGACTCGACATCGACCAGTTTGGCTCAACGAACCTACAGGCAGTCCAGCTCTGATACCAACGCTGTTAGGACCCCGATTCCAAGTCACATCGATCTAGCCAGTAACACCTCATATCACTTTGCGGCCTCACGCACGGTATCCCACGGGTGTCGCCTTACCATGGCCCGAAACCGTTTGTGCCTTTTGGCTCACGTATATGATAGTGTCGCTAGCATGCATATGATAGAGAACCCGGGCCGACATGGCTAGTCGTGAACCCAAAGCAGCACAGACCTATGGAGACAGGCATACATGAATCACATCGAGCATGTCGGTCATCAGCGAGTGATTCCGGGCTATAGCACTGGGCTAACAGGACTCCGGGGAACCCGGGCAGTTGATGAGGACATCAATACCATTGTTACACCCACAGCCCCTACTGTTACATATACTGGACCAATTACTAGAGCTCGCGCACGCCAATTAAATTACCAGGTACTTTCGTTTCTTGGTAATGATTCTAATGTTCATGAGATTATGATGCTGCCTAAATTGGATACATTTGTTTTGCTTACAAATGAAGGGCCTAGCTTGGAGAAGGATGAACATTGGAGCAAGAACACGCATGGAGTTGATGGCATGCGCAAGGGGATCAAGAACGGAGTTACAAGTGATGATTTCAGGACTTTGAAGCCGCCATAAGGAGTGCATGAAGCCTTGGACGAAATATACAAGATGCCACTTCATAATATTCGTCCATAGGCTATTCTAGGTGCTGCGTCACCTTATTAATGGGCCAGGCCCATGTAATTTCGAAATACTTAAGTATAGGCCATTTTTAGAGTCCGTATGTGTGGGGAAACAAGAGTTAGGGTTGGTTTCGAACCCCACCCTCAAGGGCCACGAAATTCCCCCCTCTTCCTCCATATATACAGCCCTTAGGGCGTCGTTTAGACTTTGGGTTTTGTTTAGATTAAAAGTTCGCCATAGCTGCAACTTCGCGTACTTCGTTTGTGTCCAACGACTAGACCAAGACGTCACAGAACCCCACCTTGATCAATAAAGCTTTCATCTTATATTCGCAATATCCCGATTGCAATCTCAGTTTCTTGCTTGTTCTTCGTTTGCTCGCAGGAAACAGACCCTCGTGGTCAGGTTGATCGTGCTCCGGCGTGGTCAATAACCCTCGGAAGTTGGTTTAGCGATTGCTAAGGCGCGACGTCTCGCACGTTCGTAGCCGGATCGTCAAGGTCGACTCCCACAGAAAACGATAGCCACCATCTCATCGAAACAATGGGACACCTTAGCCTCTATCAAGTGGTATCAGATTTCCAGGTTGCTCGGTGAGATTTTTACAGTTTTTCGTAGATTAGATCGAGTCTGTTCTTCATACCTACAGTCCACGAAAAAAAAGCCACACAAAAAAAATTAGGGTTAGTTCATCATATCCGAACCAATCTGAGCCTTTGCATAATCTTTTTAGGGTTTTTGCTTTGTTGAATTTGCGGTTGCATCGTCGTGTCAAGTTGCTGGTCTTAGAGTCTAGTCTTTTAGAGTTTCGAGTTCTGGTCATAAGTTGTCATGCCGCCGCCGCACCATCATCATCGCCCATCTACCACTTTTGCTTATCCGCCACCGCTCTGAATCCATATCCATATACCACTACCAATCCGTATCCATATACCACCACCAATCTCTATCCATATACCACCACCGCTACCATATACCACCACCGCTGCCATATACCACAACCATATATCCACCACCAATCCGAGTTCTTCTCATATTAGGTTTGTTCTTGAGATCAATCTAAATTCCGAGTCGTGTTTCCTTGCCTGTGTAGGTCTCGGAAAAAAAAGAGTCTGGAGACCCCCGGGCAGTTTTTAGGCCAAAATTTTCACGGGCAAATTTTTTTTTCCCTAGCCTATTTTTAGGCTTTTCTGAGTCTTTTGAGCCACGTGCCATCATAGTGATTTTTTGTCGCACTTTCGTCGTCGCTGCCCTGATTTCCGAAAAAAAAGTGAAAAAAAATTTCGTGCCCATCCTATCAGTTTGACGAGGGAAGAGTTTTGAGACACTCGCCATTATAGTGATTTTTCGCAAAAAAAAGAGGAGCGTAAAAAAAAGAGCGAAAAACAAAATTCCAGAGTGTGCTTTTCCCTTATTTACGTGCAGCGCCGTGATTTTGTTAGTGTTCTAGGCTCGCGTCTCTAGCACGGTCTAGCCTAGGACCAGCAGAGTACCGTCGTTGAGCGTTTATTCAACTTTGCATCTCTGAATTGATTATTGCTGACCCTTTTTGCCACCATACTATAAGCCTTCCCAGCTCCACATACATCTACGTCGTGCGTTTGACTCTCCCTGGCAATCGCTCTATCCAAGCTTTTGAGAGTTTTTGACTACAACAGTTGCCGATCACCGCCTGCTGCTGGGTAAGAACTGGTAAGAATTTGAGATTTGCTTGACGGATTTGTGACACCCGCCACCACCACCACTTGTTAGTAGTCTGTAGGATCATATTCTTGTGTGTTTCTATTGCTGCTAACCATGCCAGGATCACAAGCCGACGAGACTGACTGGGAGAACTTGACGAACAAGGAGCTTCATGATACGTTTCAGCAAATGATGAATGGACAGGTGCAAGATGTGATAAACAGATTTGAAGAGGCCATGGAGAAGATAGATGGCATGGAGAAGACGTTTGAAACAAAGCTCGATAACAAGTTTGCTGAATTGCTTTCGCGTTTTCCACCACCACCACCGGCTGCTCCGGCCGCACCTCTGCAACAACAGCAACAACACCGACTACCTCCACGTCGGGAAACAGCCCTCCGCCGAGCGAGCCGTGTCCCTCTTCAGTCGGGCCAAACTGCTGGTGCTGCTGTTGATACTTCTGTGGCTCCTACTGCTGATGTGGAGGAGGATGCTTATGTGGGAGATTATGAGGATGAGGTTGATCAAAATCAGAACTACGTGCCACCAACAGCACAGCAACCACCAGGTCGTCCACATGCAAATAATGGCAATGGTAGGGCTCACCCTCAGGTACGAGATCATGACCATCTCCCTAAACTAAAATTGAATATTCCACCATTTGAGGGTAGATATGTTCCTGATATATATCTTACTTGGGAGTTAGAAACTGAACAACGATTTACATGTTTACAATATCCCGAGGAGAGACGTGTTCCTGCTGCTGTTTGTGCTTTCACTAGTTTTGCATGTGTTTGGTGGTCTGAGCATTGTAGATTGTATCCTATTCCGGCTACTTGGGCTGCTTTGAAAACTGCTATGCGTACTCGTTGGGTTCCACCATATTATCAACGTGAATTACTTCAAAAATTGCAGCGCTTAAGACAGGGAAAAAATTCTGTAGAAGAATATTATCAGGAATTACAAACTGGCATGATTAGATGTGGTATTGTTGAGGAGAATGAAGCTATGCTTGCACGTTTTATGGGTGGATTAAATAGAGAGATTCAGACGATTCTAGAGTATAAGGAGTATACTAATATCACTCGTTTATTCCATCTTGCTTGTAAAGCTGAACGTGAAGTGCAGGATCGACAGGCATTGGCGCGGACTAACTTTTCTGCAGGTCGACCTTCATCATGGACACCACGTGCATCATCTACTTCCACACGTTCTGCTACACCGGCGCCTCCGTCGGCTACCACCTCCAACCGTGATACAATAAAGCAGGCACAATCACCACTATCTGCCAAGAGCACACCTTCTGGGCCTGCAAAGAGCTCTTCTTCATCCATGGCATCAACAGGGCAAACACATGATATTATTTGTCGACGTTGCAAGGGTGGAGGTCATTATGCGAGAGAATGCCCATCTAAGCGTGTGATGATTGTTACTGAGGATGGTGGGTATGAGTCCGCTAGTGACTATGATGAGGAGACTTTGGCTCTTATTACACGTGACAAACACGGTGGAGACGATTCTGATCATGAGACGCAATACATGGCTCCTGAAGATGCTGATAGGTATGAATGTTTAGTTGCTCAACGTGTTTTGAGTGTGCAGGTTACACAAGCTGAGCAAAATCAGAGGCATAATTTGTTCCATACAAAGGCAGTTGTGAAGGAACGTTCTGTTCGCGTGTTCATAGATGGAGGGAGCTGCAATAACTTGGCTAGCATGGAGATGGTGGAGAAGCTATCTCTCACCACAAGACCACATCCACATCCTTACTACATCCAATGGTTCAACAACAGCGGCAAGGTTAAGGTAACACGTACTGTTCGTGTGCATTTTAGTATCTCTACATATGCTGATTATGTTGATTGTGATGTGGTACCTATGCAAGCATGTTCCTTATTACTTGGTAGACCATGGCAATTTGATAAAAATTCTGTACACCATGGTAGAAACAATCAGTATACTCTTGTTCATAACGATAAAAATATTACTTTGCTTCCTATGATTCCTGATTCCATTTTGAAAGATGATATTAATAGAGCTAATAAAGCAAAACAGGAGAGAAATAAGAGTGAAAATCAGATTGTGGCAAAAGAATTTGAGCACCAAATGAAGCCTAATAATAAACCATCTACTATTGTTTCTGAAATTAAATTGAAAAGTGCATGTTTACTTGCCACCAAATCTGATATTGATGAGCTAGATTTCAGCAAATCTGTTTGCTATGCTTTTGTGTGCAAAGAGGCATTATTTTCATTCGAGGACGTGCCTTCCTCTTTGCCCCCTGCTGTCACTAACATTTTGCAGGAGTTCGCTGACGTCTTTCCACAAGACGTGCCACCGGGATTACCACCTATTCGAGGGATTGAGCATCAAATTGACTTAATTCCCGGTGCTTCGCTACCCAACCGTGCACCATACCGTACCAATCCAGAGGAGACGAAGGAGATTATGCGTCAAGTACAAGAACTGCTCGACAAAGGTTATATACGCGAATCCCTTAGTCCTTGTGCTGTTCCTATCATTTTAGTGCCGAAAAAGGATGGTACGTCGCGTATGTGCGTTGATTGTAGAGGCATTAATAATATTACTATTCGTTATTGTCATCCTATTCCTAGGCTAGATGATATGCTTGATGAATTGAGTGGCTCTACAATATTCTCCAAAGTTGATTTGCGTAGTGGATACCATCAAATTCGTATGAAATTGGGTGATGAATGGAAAACAGCATTTAAAACTAAGTTTGGATTATATGAGTGGTTAGTCATGCCTTTTGGGTTAACTAATGCACCTAGTACTTTCATGAGGTTAATGAACGAAGTTTCACGTGCTTTCATTGGACGATTTGTGGTAGTTTACTTTGATGACATATTGATTTATAGCAAATCTTTGGAGGAACATTTGGAACATTTACGTGCTGTTTTTATTGCTCTACGTGATGCACGTTTGTTTGGAAACCTTGGAAAGTGCACCTTTTGCACCAACCGAGTATCTTTTCTTGGCTATGTTGTTACTCCACAGGGAATTGAAGTTGATAAAGCCAAGATTGAAGCTATTGAGAGTTGGCCGCAGCCCAAAACGGTCACACAAGTGAGGAGTTTCCTTGGCCTCGCTGGTTTCTATAGGCGTTTTGTGAGAGATTTCAGCACCATTGCTGCACCTCTCAACGAGCTTACAAAGAAGGATGTGCCTTTTGTTTGGGGTACCGCACAGGAAGAAGCCTTCACGGTATTGAAAGATAAGTTGACACATGCTCCTTTACTCCAACTTCCTAATTTCAATAAGACTTTTGAGCTTGAATGTGATGCTAGTGGAATTGGATTAGGAGGTGTGTTATTACAAGATGGAAAACCTGTTGCATACTTTTCTGAAAAATTGAGTGGGCCTAGTCTGAACTATTCTACTTATGATAAAGAATTATATGCTCTTGTTCGGACCTTAGAAACATGGCAACATTATTTATGGCCCAAGGAATTTGTTATACATTCTGATCATGAATCTTTGAAACACATTAAAAGTCAAGCAAAACTGAACCGTAGACATGCTAAATGGGTTGAATTCATTGAGACTTTCCCTTATGTCATTAAACACAAGAAGGGTAAAGAAAATGTTATTGCTGATGCCTTGTCTCGTCGTTATACTATGCTTTCACAACTTGACTTTAAAATATTTGGTTTGGAGACCATCAAAGATCAATATGTTCATGATGCTGAATTTAAAGATGTATTGCAGAATTGTAAGGAAGGGAGAATTGGAACAAGTTCGTTCTTAACGATGGATTTGTGTTTCGTGCTAACAAGCTATGCATTCTAGCTAGCTCCGTTCGTCTTTTGTTGTTGCAGGAGGCGCATGGAGGAGGATTAATGGGACACTTTGGCATCAAGAAGACGGAGGATATACTTGCTTCACATTTCTTTTGGCCAAAGATGAGACGGGATGTTGAGCGTTTTGTTGCTCGCTGCACTACATGTCAAAGAGCTAAGTCACGACTCAATCCTCATGGTTTATATATGCCTTTGCCAGTACCTAGTGTTCCTTGGGAGGATATATCTATGGACTTTGTTTTAGGTTTACCTCGAACAAAGAAGGGGAGGGATAGCATATTTGTTGTCGTGGATAGGTTCTCGAAAATGGCACACTTTATACCATGTCATAAAAGCGATGATGCTGTTAATGTTGCTGATTTGTTCTTTCGTGAAATTATTCGCTTACATGGTGTGCCAAATACTATTGTTTCAGATCGTGATACTAAATTTCTTAGCCACTTTTGGAGATGTTTATGGGCTAAGTTGGGGACTAAGCTGCTTTTTAGTACTACTTGTCACCCCCAAACTGATGGACAAACTGAAGTAGTCAATAGAACATTGTCTACTATGCTTAGGGCTGTTTTGAAGAATAACAAGAAAATGTGGGAAGAATGCTTGCCTCATATTGAATTTGCTTATAATCGCTCATTGCATTCTACTACTAAGATGTGCCCTTTTGAAATTGTGTATGGTTTCCTACCTCGTGCACCTATTGATTTGTTGCCTCTTCCATCTTCAGAGAAGGTTAATTTTGATGCTAAAGAACGTTCTGAATTGATTTTAAAAATGCATGAGTTAACAAAGGAAAACATTGAGCGTATGAATGCTAAATATAAACTTGCTGCAGATAAGGGTAGAAAACATGTTGTGTTTGCGCCTGGAGATCTTGTTTGGTTACATTTGCGTAAAGATAGATTTCCTAATCTGCGCAAATCAAAGCTAATGCCACGCACTGATGGTCCTTTTAATGTGTTAGAGAAAATAAATGATAATGCATATAAACTTGAGCTACCTGTAGATTTTGGGGTTAGTCCCACTTTTAACATTGCAGATTTGAAGCCTTATTTGCGTGAGGAAGATGCGCTTCCGTCGAGGACGACTTCATTTCAAGAAGGGGAGGATGATGAGGACATCAATACCATTGTTACACCCACAGCCCCTACTGTTACATATACTGGACCAATTACTAGAGCTCGCGCACGCCAATTAAATTACCAGGTACTTTCGTTTCTTGGTAATGATTCTAATGTTCATGAGATTATGATGCTGCCTAAATTGGATACATTTGTTTTGCTTACAAATGAAGGGCCTAGCTTGGAGAAGGATGAACATTGGAGCAAGAACACGCATGGAGTTGATGGCATGCGCAAGGGGATCAAGAACAGACTTACAAGTGATGATTTCAGGACTTTGAAGCCACCATAAGGAGTGCATGAAGCCTTGGACGAAATATACAAGATGCCACTTCATAATATTCGTCCATAGGCTATTCTAGGTGCTGCGTCACCTTATTAATGGGCCAGGCCCATGTAATTTCGAAATACTTAAGTATAGGCTATTTTTAGAGTCCGTATGTGTGGGGAAACAAGAGTTAGGGTTGGTTTCGGACCCCACCCTCAAGGGCCACAAAATTCCCCCCTCTTCCTCCATATATACAGCCCTTAGGGCGTCGTTTAGACTTTGGGTTTTGTTTAGATTAAAAGTTCGCCATAGCTGCAACTTCGCGTACTTCGTTTGTGTCCAACGACCAGACCAAGACGTCATAGAACCCCACCTTGATCAATAAAGCTTTCATCTTATATTCGCAATATCCCGACTGCAATCTCAGTTTCTTGCTTGTTCTTCGTTTGCTCGCAGGAAACAGACCCTCGTGGTCAGGTTGATCGTGCTCCGGCGTGGTCAATAACCCTCGGAAGTTGGTTTAGAGATTGCTAAGGCGCGACGTCTCGCACGTTCGTAGTCGGATCGTCAAGGTCGACTCCCACAGAAAACGATAGCCACCATCTCATCGAAACATCGGGACACCTTAGCCTCTATCAGCAGTAGCAGGCTAGGCAGGACACCGGATATCACTGCGTGACATTTCCCCGAAGGGACAGACATAGGAACGAAGTGAAACACATGCCGGCCAGTCCAGTATCCTGAACAGTACTGCTGGGCTAGCAGGACTCCGGTGAACCGGGCTATAGCGGACTACTATGGCTCGAGGTACACTAGACTACATTTCCCCATAAGAAAGGCTGCCAAGGATAAACAACTAGATTGTCGGATCCCACTCATACCAAGCATTTCAATCATACACACAATATGCCCGATATGAGTACATACAACATGGCATCACAACAAAACTCTACAACTCAAGTACTTTATTTAAAGGCTCCAGGGAGCCATACATAACAAGTTCATATAGATAGGGGTCACATGACCCGACACTCAAGTCATACAATCATACAAGCACATGCGGAAGCAACTAGTCTGAGTACAGACTCTAGAAAGAAAGAAGGCTTCTCAAAGCCTGTCTATCTACATAGGGCCCTCCATGGCCAGGATCACCACCTGGGTGGCTAGTCACTCGTCGACGTCAAGGTCTACGTAGAACCCATCGGAGGGGGCGGTGTTGTCGTCTGAAAACAGTAATTAAGCAAACATGAGTACAAGGGTACTCAGCAAGTCTTACATCAGAACCTACTATACATGCTTATTCTCAAGAAGGTGGTGGGGTTATTGCAGCAAGCCAGCTTTGACTCTTGTCTAAGCTATCCTACGGAACTCCACCAGTAAAATAGTTTTCGCACACGAGTCCACTACTCACCAACACAATACTCCACCGGGGATCCTCCCTCATCATCCTACGAGAGGGCCATCCTCGGTACTCACACTTATCTTGAGTCTTTTAGTAGTATCCATTAACTTGTCTATGAACTGCATAGGCAACCAAGTAGTCCTTTACCGCGGACGCGGCTATTCGAATAGTTTTATACCCTGTAGGGGTGTACTTCTTCATACACGCTTTCACCACTTACCGCCGTTTACACGACATGTACTCGGCAACCTTCAAGCGGGAGCCCAGCGAGGGTGTCGGCCACGGCCTACCTAAACACTTAAGTCTCTAGTCCAGGTTTATCGCCTATCCAGGTTCCATCCACAGGGAGTCCGGCCGAGGTTTCCACTTACGGCCCCGAACGATGTGAACAGGGTTCCCGAGACACCAAACGGGTGACTCGGTACACTGTGCCACGGTGTATCTACCGCAACATAGCCCACCCCTAGGGTCAGAGCTACGCACGGCCGCCAACACATAACCTACAAACACCAGAAACTATTTGCAACTCCTGGACAGAGTACTAGGGTGATTAAGAAGCCGAGAGGGTCCATTGGTTTCGGGCCCAATGTACGGTAGTAGCTGCATCTTAAATCACACATACAGATCTCAGTTCTTATGGATGGCCTCAATGAAACAACCCACCATGTACTCCTACATGGCCTCTCATCGATACCTTTACCAAAACATGTTCAACACATCCCTCACATTACCGGCATAAGCATTTCACTCTAGCCCATCACCCAGATGAACCAGACTTAACACAACTCTAAGCATAGCAGGCATAGCAAGGTAGGAATCACATACATGGCTCAATCAACTCCTACACATGCTAGTGGGTTTCATCTAGTTACTGTGGCAATGACAGGTCATGCAGAGTATAAGGGTTCAGCTACCGTAGCACACAGCAGTTTGAATCGCGTTGTCTTAATGCAGTAAACAAGAGCAGAAGCGAGAATATGGGTTTGTATCGGAATGATCAATGGGTTGCTTGCCTGATGGAGTGGTATTGGGATACTGCCCTTCAGTTGGATACTCGTGAATATCCTCGGAGGCAGAACCTACCACGAAGAACACATCGGAACACAATCAACACATGACGATATGCAACAATATGATGCATGCTATGACATGGCAATATGAATGTGTCTTGGCCAAATGCAAGCTATAACAGAAAGGAATATGCTTATTTGAACCAAAGGTTCAAAGGTTAGATCATTTAACATAGCCACATTAGTGCATTACCTTATTCTGCTTAAACAGCAAGGTTAACTTGTTTTGTCATGCATGAAACCATTACAGATGGATTGATTGAATTTTTCTGATCATTTTTCATATATAAATCTTTACATTTGGAGCTATGGTTGATTTTCTATGATTTTTAGAAGTTTTGACTATTTTCTGGAATTTCCTGTATAAGAATAATTCCAGTAATTTAATTACCGCGTCAGCATTACGTCAGGGTGACGTCAGTGGTCAACGGGGGCGTCCAGGTCAAACCTGACTGGTGGGTCCCGCGTGTCAGTAGTTAATTAAACTAATTATTTTTAGTTAAAACTAATTTGATTTAGTTAGCAGAGGGGGGCCCACTTGTCATTGACTCAGGGGAGTCAACGTGGACCCACCCAGTCCACGTCAGCGGTCAAATCCACAGGTCAAAGCCTGCCGGCATTTAGCCGCCGGCGAGGCCAGACGCGGCGGAGGGCTGCGGGTTCGTGCTCTGGCAACCACAACGACGGCGGAGACATGCTACGCGTAGCTGGGGAGCTGCCGCATCCAGTGGTGCAAGTGGTTGGATACGGGGACGCCGGAAACGACGCCGGCGAGCTCGACAGTGGCGGCCGGAGTTCGAACGGGGTTGGGTTCGACGCTACGGTGCATGGGAGAAGGAGTTGGTGGTGGCTACGGGCTCTTGGTGCTGCGCTGAGCACAACGGTGAGCTTGGCTTCGAGCCACTATGGCTCTGGCCACGACGGCGCCATGGCCGGCGGCGGGGAGCTTTCGGGTGCGGTGGAAGTGGCGACTATAGAGGCCAAACGAGCACGAGAGCTAAGGGAAGAGGAAGAGGAGCTCACAGCGGGGTCGGAGAGGGGGTCAGCGAGCTCGGGGAGGTCCTGGCGGCGTTTGGAGTCGCCTGGGTCAGTGGAGAGGTCCAGGGAGACGAGGCGGAGCTATTGGGCTTGTCGGAGGGGCGAGGGGGTGGCTCTGGTGACGTCTACGGCGAACGGCGGTGAGGACCACGCTCGGCCATCGCGGGAGAGGGTGAGGGAGACGAGGGGGAGAGTGAGGGAGGATGAGAGGGGGACGTGGGGGTCGGCGTGGCATCCCTGGATGTCTCCAGGGCGTCGGCAGAAGCAGGAGGTGGCCGGCGTGTGGCCGCGGGCGCCGGCCACGCGCTCCTCGTCCTTCTGGCGGGAGGAGGACGACGACTGGCAAGGCCAGTCGGCTGGCCGAGCCAGGTGGGCTGGGCCAGCACAGGTAAGGCCCAGGTGGGCTTCCCTCTCTCTCTCTCTCTCTTTGTTTATGTTTTTCTATTAACTGCAACTGTTGGGCTTTATTAAAAATACTAAAACGTTTCCAAAAATCCTGAAAATAAATGTGGGCTGTGTTTAGAATATTTCCAACAGCAAACATTTATTTCCAGAATTATTTGAGCATTTAAATTATTTTATAGCATTTAAATGCCCAAATTCAAATACTTATGATTTAATTCAATGACCTTCTGTTGACCTAGAAAATTGTGCACCAATTTTGCCAGAGGTTCTAACCCAAGACAAAGAGGGTGAACTTTTAAGAAGGGCATTTTAGGTTCATTGAAAATAATTTTAGTAAACCCTAGTTGTTTCCAGGGGGGTGTTGGGGGTTTCTGCCTTCCCCATTTCAAATTTAAGAGGAATTTAAACATGATGCACACTCTAATGCTTGAACTAGCTAGGGTGTGACACACTTGGACGGACGAGGTACTCTCCTTCACCTCTATTGGACGAATCTTGCCAATAGACAAGTCTTGGATTGTTTCCGAAGGGTCTTTGTCTCCTACATCAATTGGCAATTGCTCTACTTGTGAGCCATTAGATTCATCAAACTTCACATCTACCATCTCTTCAACCTTTCAGGTGAAATTGTTGTAGACACGGTAAGTGTGAGAGTTTGAGCCATAACCAAGTAGGAACCCTCATGAGATTTAGGAGCAAATTTAGAACGATGATGCTTATCAAGAATGTAGCACCTTGAGCCGAATACTCAAAAGTATCCAACTTGGGATTTCTTACCGATGAGAAGCTCGTATGCCATCTTGCCGAGTAGCTTGTGAAGATACAAGCGATTTGTTGCATGACAAGCTGTCGCAACCACTTCCGCCCAAAAGTATTTTGGCGTCTTGTACTCATCAAGCATCGTTCTCGCCATCTCAATAAGAGTTCGGTTCTTCCTCTTAACAACTCCATTTTGTTGAGGTGTGTATGTAGCCGAGAACTCGTGTGAAATCCCTTCTTTGTCAAGAAAGGTATCCACATTTGCGTTCTTGAACTCCGTTCCATTGTCTCTACGAACCTTCTTGATCTTCACTTCAAATTTATTTTGGGCCTTCCTAGCGAAGTTCTTGAAGATCTTTTGGACCTGCGATTTATCATCAAGAAAGAACACACACGTAAATCTTGAAAAATCATCGACTATGACTAGACCAAATGAGTTACCACCGATACTTTTATATGCATTGGGAGCAAAGAGATCCATATGAAGTAGCTCGAGCGGTCTTCTCGTGGTCCCGATGTTCTTCATGGGGTGACTTCCTCCAACTTGTTTTCCTGCTTGACAAGCACTGCACAATCAATCCTTGTCAAATAAAACATCTTCCACTCCAAGGATATGATCACCTTTAATTAGCTTATCAAGATTCCGCATGCCCATGTGACCTAACCTTCTATGCCACAACCAACCTTTGGAAGATTTAGCAATTAAGCAAGTTCTAGGTTGAGCCTTTTTAGTGAAATCAACAATGTAAAGATCACCTCTTCGTAAACCGGTAAAGACCATTTTATGATTATCTCTACGAAACACTTGGCAATCTACTTCAGTAAATAGGACATTGAAACCAAAGTCAGCAAGTCTAGATATGGAAAGTAAATTATAGCCAAGAGATTCAACAAGCATAACATTTTGTATGGAGCTATCATGTGAGATGGCCACCTTACCAAGGCCAACCACCTTACCCTTTGAGTTGTCACCAGTCATGTGATCGGTACATCCACTATCTCCGGTCATGTGATTGGTACATCCACTATAAAGAACCCAATCCTTTTATCCAGCCATGTAGCCGCGAAGATTTGCCATAAGACCAAAGTGTATCATAGACTCGTCGAGATCAAAGTCACTATCATCATCCTCATCATAGTATCCATGTTGAACATCGTCTTGTGATGGATCAATTCCTAGAGAGAGTGATTCATTAGATAAATGATCATCACAATAATCATCTTTATGAATTCTAATGGCTGCGGAGATGATATTGCTAATGATTCCAACATCTCCTTTGGCACGCATGAGGTTGGTAAGCTAAAATAAACAATCACTAAACTTAGGATCATTGGAATTCATCGTACTCAAAGCAATAGACTTGTGAAGAATCTCATCTAAGTTTTGCAAGGAATAATTTGGAAATCGTTCCTCAAGAAATCTCCATATGGTGTAAGCACAATCAAGAGGAGGCAAGCTAGCAATCAAGTTTCTAGGTAATCCTCTAGTGATTAAATTGACAATTCTAAGATTACGGATCATGTCAATAAAATCATCAAGGGTAGGATGCAAGGGGTCAACAAGGCGCGCACAAGGAGTAGTAATGTACTTGTTCAAGTGATATTCATTGAAAATCTCAAGCATCTCATTTTTCCACTCATGAAAGAACTCTCCATCAAGTATAGGCACTCTACGTCTAAGACTCCCCAACGTAGACTCATCCATCTTCCTCCAATGGCAATTAAACCAAAGCAATGGAGACCAATGCTCTGATACCAATTGTAGGATCGAGAAGAGGTGTCTAGAGGGGGGTAATAGACCCTCAACAAAGAAAAGTAGAAGCTTTTAGTTTCTTCAAGTTAAGGTGGAGTTTTAGCACAAGTTTAAACATTCACAATACATTTCAAGCAAGCATGGCAAGAGTATATGAGCGGCGAAAAGTAAAGCATGCAACTTGCAAGAAAGTAAAGGGATGGGATTGGAGTGTGCAAATGCAATTGGAGACACAAAGATTTTTGGCGTGGTTCCGGTAGGTGGTGCTATCGTACATCCATGTTGATGGAGACTTCAACCCATGAAGGGTAATGATTGCATGAGTCCATGGAGGGCTCCACCCACGAAGGGTCCACGAAGAAGCAACCTTGTCTATCCCACCATGGCCATCGCCCACGAAGGACTTGCCTCACTAGGGTAGATCTTCACGAAGTAGGCGATCTCCTTGCCCTTACAAACTCCTAGGTTCAACTCCACAATTTGTCGGAGGCTCCCAAGTGACACCTAACCAATCTAGGAGACACCACTCTCCAAAAGGTAATAGATGGTGTGTTGATGATGAACTCCTTGCTCTTGTGCTTCAAATGATAGTCTCCCCAACACTCAACTCTCTCTCACACAGATTTGTATTTAGTGGAAAAGATGATTTGAGTGGAAAGCAACTTGGGGAAGGCTAGAGATCAAGATTCATATGGTTGGAATGGAATATCTTGGTCTCAACACATGAGTAGGTGGTTCTCTCTCAAAAAATGTATGTTGGAAGTGTAGGCACATTCTGATGGCTCTCCTTTCTAATGAAGGAAGGGTGGAGGGGTATACATAGCCTCAACACAAAATCTAGCCGTTACACACAATTTACCAAAATCGGTGGGACCGAATCGTAAAACTCAGTCAGACCGATTTAGTTCAAAATGTGAACGTTAGGATTTTCACTGGGACCGATATGATCAACTCGGTGTAACCGATGTGCTAGGGTTAGGGTAAAACCTCCACTCGGTTTGACTGATTACACAAACACGGTGGGACCGATTTTGGTAATAAGCAAAACAAAGAGTTGGTCGAGCAAACTCGGTGGGACCGATTGCATATCTCGGTGAGACCGAAATAGTTGCAATAGGTAACAGAGAGTTTGCAAGCCCATCTCGGTGAGACCGAGATCCCATCGGTGAGACCGAACCGATTAGGGTTTCTGGCAGTGGCTATGTCAAGTAAACTCGGTGGTGCCGAATAGATCAAATCGGTGGGGCCGAGTTTGACTTTTGGTTTGGGACATATGTGGATATGAAAAAGTGGTTGAGGGCTTTGGAGCATATCACTAAGCACTTTGAGCAAGCAAACCATTAAGAAACACCTCACCCCTTTTAATAGTATTTGATTTCCTATGGACTCAATGTGATCTTGGATCACTAAAATGAAAATGCAGAGTCTTGAGCTTTTGAGCTTTTGCCAATCCTTTGTTCTTAGCATCTTGTAGGGGTTCCACATCCTCCTGTCCACGCCACTCCATTTGTTGAACTTATCTGAAATATACTAGATAAAAACGTTAGTCCAACAAGAGATATGTTGACATTAATTACCAAAATCACCCAAGGAGCACTTGTGCTTTCAAAGGTATATGGTGGGTGTATGGTACCGGCGAAAGTTGCGCGGCACAAGAGTGGCTACCAATGGTGGAAGGGTGAGAGTGCGTATAATCCATGGACTCAACATTAGTCATAAAGAACTCATGTACTTATTGCAAAAATCTATTAGTTATAGAAATGAAGTACTACGCGCATGATCCTAGGGGTATAGATTGGTAGGAAAAGCCCATAGCTCGTCCCCGACCGCCACTCATAAGGAAGACAATTAATAAATAAATCATGCTCTGACTTCAATACATAACGGTTCTCCATACATGCATTCTATGGCAATCGCAAACTTTAACACAAGTATTCCTCCAATTCCCAACTACTCACTAGCATGACTCTAATATCACCATCTTTATATCTCAAAACAATCATAAGGAATCAAACTTCTCATAGTATTCAATGCACTTTATATGAAAGTTTTTATTATATCCCTCTTGGATGCCTATCATATTAGGAATAAATTTATAACCAAAGCAAATTACCATGTTGTTTAGAGACTCTCAAAATAATATAAGTGAAGCACGAGAGTTCATCAGTTTCCATAAAATAAAACCACCACCAAAGATATAAGTGAAGCACTAGAGCAATATTGGCTAGCTCAAAAGATATAAGTGAAGCACATAGAGTATTCTAATAAATCACGATTCAATTGTGTCTCTCTCAAAACGTGTGTACAACAAGGATGATTGCGGCAAACTAAAAATCAAAGACTCAAATTATACAAGACGCTCCAAGCAAAACACATATCATGTGGTGAATAAAAATATAGCCTCAAGTAAAGTTACTGATAGACGAAGACGAAAGAGGGGATGCCTTCCGGGGCATCCCCAAGCTTAGGCTCTTAGTATCCTTGAATATTACCTTGGGGTGACATGGGCATCCCCAAGCTTGGGCTCTTGCCACTCCTTATTCCATAGTCCATCAAATCCTTACCCAAAACTTGAGAAATTCACAACACAAAACTCAACAGAAAATCGCTTAAGCTCCGTTAGTATAAGAAAATAAATCACCACTTTTGGTACTGTTGTGAACTCATTCTTTATGTATATTAGTGTAATATCTACTTCCAACTTTTCCATGGTTCATACCCCGTGATACTAGTCATAGATTCAACAAAAAAAGCAAACAACACATAGAAAACAGAATCTGTCAAAAACAGAACAATCTGTAGCAATCTGGATATTTCGAATACTTCTATAAGTCCAAAAATTCTGAAAATTTAGTAAGACCTAAGAAATTTGTTTATTAATATTTTTCAAAAATAATCAGTATTTTATCACGCTCCTGTTAAAAATGAGAATTGTTTTCCTGAGCGCAAAAGTTTCTGTTTTTTAGCAAGATCAAATCAACTATCACCGTAAGCTATCCCAAAGGTCTTACTTGGCACAAACACTAACTAAAACACAAAACCACATATAACCAGAGGCTAGATGAATTATTTAATGCAAAACAGAACCTAAAAAGCAAAAACTAAAAATAAAATTGGGTTGCCTCCCAACAAGCGCTATTGTTTAACGCCCTTAGCTAGGCATAAAACATGAATAGGTCTAGATATTATCATCTTTGGCATGCAATCCATAAGTGGCTCTCATAATAGATTCATAACGTAATTTAATTTTCTTTCTTGGAAAGTGTTCCATGCCTTTCCTTAACGGAAATTGAAATCTAATGTTTCTGTCTTTCATATCAATAATTGCACCAATCGTTTTAAGGAAAGGTCTACCAAGAATAATAGGACATGTAGGATTGCAATCTATATCAAGAACAATGAAATCTACAGGCGTATAATTCCTATTTGCAACAATAAGAACATCATTAATTCTTCCCATAGGTTTCTTAATACTGGAATCCGCAAGATGCAAATTTAAAGAACAATCATCAAATTCTTGGAAGCCTAACACATCATAGAGAGTTTTTGGAATCGTAGAAACACTAGCACCCAAATCACACAAAGCATGGCATTTGTAATCTTTAATCTTAATGTTAATAGTAGGTTCCCACTCATCATAAAGTTTTCTAGGGATAGAAACTTCCAATTAAAGCTTTTCTTCAAAAGATTGCATCATAGCATCAATGATATGTTTACTAAAAGCTTTGTTTTGATTATAAGCATGAGGAGAATTCAACACGGATTGCAATAAGGAAATACAATCTATTAAAGAAAAATTATCAGAATTAAATTCCTTGAAATCCAAAAGAGTGGGTTCATTGCTACTTAAAGTTTTGACCTCTCCAATCCCACTTTTATCAAAGTTTGCATCTAGATCTAAAAACTCCGAAACATTCGGACGCCTTTTAACTAAAGTTGACTCATCTCCAATCCTATCTTTATCAAGATTTATATTGGGAAAAAAATTCAATCGGATTCACATCAATCACTTTAAGATCTTCATCATTATTTTCACGGAAACTAGAAGAACACGCTTTACTAAACCAATCTTTTTAGCACGCATCTTAGCGGTTCTTTCTTTGCACTCATCAATGGAAATTGATGAGGACATCAATACCATTGTCACACCCACAACCCCTGCTGCTATACATACTGGATTAATTACTAGAGCTCGCGCACGCCAATTAAATTATTAGGTACTTCAGTTTCTTGGTAATGATTCTATTGTTCATGAGAATATGATGTTGCCTAAATTGGATACATTTGTCTTGCTTACAAATGAAGGGCCTAGCTGGGACAAGACGGATGAACATTTGAGCAAGATCAAGCATGGAGATGATGGCATGCGTAATGGGAAGAAGGACGGAGTTACAAGTGATGATTTCAGGACTTTGAAGCCACCATAATGAGTGCATGAAGCCTTGGATGAAATATACAAGATGCCACTCCATAAATTCGTCTAAAGGATATTATAGGTGTTGCGTCACCTTACTTTTAGGCCAGGCCCATGTAATTTCGAAATACTTAAGTATAGGCTGTTTTTAGAGTCCGTATGTGTGGAGAAACAAGAGTTTGGCATGGTTTTGGACCGCTCTTCCAAGGGTCACGAAATTCTCCCCTCTTCCTCCATATATACAGCCCTTAGGGCATTGTTTAGACTTTGGGTCTTGTTTAGATTAAAAGTTTTCCATAGCTGCAACTTCGCGTACTTCGTTTGTGTCCAACGACCAGACCAAGAAGTCACAGAACCCCTCCTTCATTAATAAAGCTTTCCTTTTTTATTTGCATTATCTAGATTGCAATCTTAGTTTTTTGCTTGTTCTTCGTTTGCTCACAGGAAATAGACCCTCGTGGTCAGGTTGATCATGCTCCGGCGTGGTCAATAACCCCTCGGAAGTTGGTTTAGTGATTGCTAAGGCGCGACGTCTTCGCACATTCATAGTTGGATCGTCAAAGTCGACTCCCATAAAAAATGATAGCTATCTCATCGAAACATTGGGGCACCTTTGCCTCTATCAAGTGGTATCAGATTTGTAGGTTGCTCGGTGAGATTTTCCAGTTTTTTGTAGTTTAGATCGAGACTGTTCTTCATACCTATAGTCCATGAAGAAGTCAAAATAAACTTAGGTTAGTTCATCATATCCGAACCAATCCGAGCCTTTGCATAGTATTTTTAGTGTCTTGCTTTGTTGAATTTGCGGTTGCATCGTCGTGTCGAGTTGCTGGTCTTAGCGCCTAGTTACCTTAGAGTTTCGAGTTCTGGTCACATGTTTTCAAGTTGCCGCCACACCATCGTCATCGCCACCGCCATATACTATCACCAAATATCCACTGCCAATCCAAGTCCATATACATCCACCGCATATCTTCCACCAATCTGAGTCATATACATGCATCAGGTCACCATCATGCCAATCCGAGTCCACCTCCACCATAGATTCGCCACCAGTCCGTGATCCACCGCCCATCATATACCATCATTACCAGTCCAAGTTCCACCAGATTCATCTCCACCACTAGTCCAAGTCCGAATCCAGTATTTGTTCCTTTATTTTCGAGTTCCATATCACGCGGTACTATGAGTCGTGACCATGTCGGACTCCCCAACTTCCGTGCTACCCGCAGTTAAAAAATAGTTCCAAACTAAAAAAAACTATGTCTGGAAAATTCTGGCTAGGCAGTTTTTAGACCATTTGTAGACTTTTTCGAAAAAATGTCCCTTTATTCTCTCACCACAAGACCACATCCACATCCTTACTACATCCAATGGTTCAACAACAGCGCCAAGGTTAAGGTAACACGTATTGTTCGTGTGCATTTTAGTATCTCTACATATGTTGATTATGTTGATTGTGATGTGGTAGCCATGCAAGCATGTTCCTTATTACTTGGTAGACCATGGCAATTTGATAAAAATTTTGTACACCATTGTACAAACAATTAGTATACTCTTGTACATAAGGATAAACATATTACTTTGCTTCCTATGGCTCCTAATTCCATTTTGAAATATGATATTAATAGAGCTAATAAAGCAAAACAGGAGAAAAATAAGAGTGAAAATCAGATTGTGGCAAAAGAATTTGAGCAACAAATGAAGCCTAATAATAAACCATCTAGTGTTGCTTCTGAAATTAAATTGAAAAGTGCATGTTTACTTGCCACCAAATCTGATATTGATGAGCCAGATTTCAGCAATTCTGTTTGCTACGCTTTTGTGTGCAAAGAGGCATTATTTTCATTCGAGGACGTGCCTTCCTCTTTGCCTCCTGCTGTCACTAACATTTTGCAGGAGTTCACTGATGTCTTTCCACAAGATTTACCACCGAGATTACCACCTATTCACAGGATTGAGCATCAGATTGATTTAATTCCCGGTGCTTCGCTGCCAAACCGTGCGCCATACCGTACCAATTCAGAGGAGACAAAGGAGATTATGCGTCAAGTACAAGAGCTACTCGACAAATGTTATATACGCAAATCTCTCAGTCCTTGTGTTGTTCCTATTATACTAGTGCCAAAAAAGGATGGTACATCACGTATGTGTGTTGATTGTAGAGGCATTAATAATATTATTATTCGTTATCGTCATCCTATTCCTAGGCTAGATGATATGCTTGATGACTTGAGTGGCTCAACAATATTCTCCAAAGTTGATTTGCGTAGTAGATACCATCAAATTCGTATGTGTAACATCCCCAAATTCTAAATTTTGGAATGTTATAGTAAATAGATAGTTTTGGTTGATTGTTTGTTTGTTGTGTGATTGATTGACTGAAATTTGGAACTTTTTGAAAGTTAAATGAGAGGGAATAGAAGGACTTTCCCAAACTTTCTTTTTGCATTTTGATCTCCATGAATTCAAATTCTTTTCAAATACAAAACCCTAGAGAGAATATGACATGACTTCTACCATTTAAATAAATGAAAAGGGTGTTTGAAAATATTTGAATTCCATTTGGAAAATATTTCCAATTCAGAAACTTTAAGAAACTCAATGATTTTCATGAGAGAAGATAAAATGACTTCTTCAAAAACATATGAAATATGAGTTGGAAGTTTTAGAAGAACTAAATTCAAAGTCCCATTGAAATTATTTTCAATTTGGGGTTATTTGGTTTTTATTCAAATTATTTTTCTCCAAAAATAAAATATATGGAAAATAGGGTAACATGATTCCATACAGTAGAAAATTGGAGAGAAGTGAATTTGAAATCATTCTGGTATTTTTAAAATGATTTTTATTGGATTTTAGTAGAGCAGTAGCACTGTTTGAATTGTTTGAATTTTTGTGTATTTTATTTGACGTTAGAAAAATGTCCATGTTGTAGAAAATGTTATTCTGAAAATTTTGATATAGTATATGCCTATGTAATATTTTTATTTATTATGTTTTTATTATATGGAAAATGTTTTTTGTTTTGTTTATCTTTCCAACCGACCGGGCCGGCCCAGCCAATCGGGCCAGGCCAGCCGCGGCCCAACCGAGCCCCATGCTCGTCCCCGTAGGTCTCCGACGCCCGCACGTCGCCGGACGCCGCCACGGACTCCGCCACCGCCTCACCTTGCCCCTCCCGCAAGCCTCTCCGGCCCTCCCCTTTATATAGCCCAGACACCGTCCGTCGCCGCCTCTCCTCCTCCCCTCGCGTCGCCGCCCCTCGCTAGATCCGCCGCCGCCGCCGTCGGTTGCCGCCGCCGCCGCTCGCTGTTGCTGCTCGCTACCCCTCGCAGCCTCGAGCCGCCGTTGCCCCGTGCGGCATCGCCCCGCCGTCGCCGCCTCCCTCGCCGGAACCCTTCCGCTGCCACCGCTCGCCGCCGCCGTCTCGCCGGGAATCGCCGACGCCGGTTTATTCGCCCCGAGTCGGTAAAGCCGATAAAACCGCCCTATTTTATTTTATTTAGTCGGTTTATCTTCGAGATCGTTTTTTTAATAAACTGTTTCATTTTTGTTAGTTAATGAATGCTTTCCGCTTAGTTAGTTTCAGTGAATAGTTTTCGTTCATTACCGATCGGAAATGAACATTCGTTATTTAGTTTTTTTCTTTTTCTGTTAGTTTTAGTCAGGGACTTCTTTGAAGATGTTTTATTTATAGTTTAGCCCCTGATCTTCAAACCTTCACAACGTTTTGCTCGTTTTTCCAAATCCAACGAAACCAACACCGACTTCTTTGTTATGAACTCCTCTATCCAGTAAAACAACTTAAACATGTTTTTGAATGATTAAAATTTGAATTCAAACAGATTTGATTTGAATCTTCTTTTGATCGTAACTTGAGTTTCGTAGCTCCGTTTGAGTTGATTCTTTTGCCAATCGAAGCTCTTGACCTAAACTTTCTGATAAGGCCAAATTCACTTAATTTTGGTACTGTTAGAAATTGTTTTATGTTGCAATAGTTATTTGCTTGGTTTTGATGTTTTCCGAATTGTCTTCTTTTTTCTTCCCGATCTTTTGAGTGATTGCTTATGTGTGGTTACTATTGCTTGCTTACGCTAGATTCACCGGAGTGTGACGAATAGAACTATCAAGAGTTATGAGTGCGAATAATCTTCATCAACAGTACAGGCAAGTTCACCATTTGATCATATCCCTTCATACCTAGTTTTTATGCATTAGTTTTCCCCTCAAACATTGCATGAGTAGGATTGATAACATGTGGGTATTGGGTAGTAGTTGATGAGGTAGGAACCTATTGCCCTGCATTCAAACCTTGGGAGTTACTACTACATTATTCTTATACTGCTATGCTATGCTCGTAGATGTGGATTGGTTTGAGAGAATTCATGAAAGATGTGAGAGGTTATTGTTAACTAAGGTTTAACTTAAGGTGGCTACTTTAATACACATTTGGGTGGATTGGTAGGGGCACCCTGGGGATATACCAGTGGCCTTGCCCGGACACCTGGGGATATACCAGTGTTGTCCTAGGAGATCTCGGGGTTATACCGTGTGATCCTCCTACGGTCCGCCACCCAGGCTCAAAGGGGTCATAAGATTATTCATGCTAGAAACTTCCGTGTGCAGCCACAAGATATTATGGGCTCTAGCATAGTTGAGTAAGTTGTGTGACCTCTTCCAGTGGTAGACTAGCAGATGTAGGTGATGTAGGTTGGTATGGTCTACCCGGGGTTAGAGTTAATGCTTCCGAAAGACTGTGTCTCGGTCATCCGTTTCTCAAACACCATGTAGTGCGGGAAATCCAATGGAGGAGATCGAGTCTTGTGGGGAAAAGTGCGCAAACCTCTGCAGGGTGTACAAACTAATCATGATTAGCCGTGTCCTTGGTTATGGACATCTTGAGTATCTGGTTCTTGGATTATCATGTTGATCTCAACACTCTATTTAATTAATTTGTTGGGTTGTTAACTTTTAATTGGGATTGAGTTGGGGATTTACCTTCTCAATGTTTTCAACAAACTTTGTAGTTAAATAAAATTGATTTCTTTGAGGTAGGGAAAAATTGGCTTTATGCAAAAATAAACTTAGAGCTTTTCCACCAGCCATATATGCATGTAGTGTTAGCTATTATTCATCATTATCCTATGGTGTGAATTTGCCAGTACATTCAATGTACTAACCCTTTGTGGCTGCAACGTCTCATGTTGCAGGATTCTTACGACGAGTAAGTGATACGTTAGGGTTACGATTTCTACACTCAACTTTGCCGTTGGTGTTGATGGGAATCCACAACCTTGTTGTTACTTCCGCAATTTGGATTGAGGTAATAGTATTTACGTTACTTTATACATGTGATTTACCTCTGTTATAAATCCTCGAGTACTTTGTGTGTCAGCATACCGATCCATGGATGACACTTAAGCATAGAGACTTGACCGTCTGAGGTCGGGTCGCTACAGTATGAAATTGGGAGACGAATGGAAAACAGCATTTAAAACTAAGTTTGGTTTATATGAGTGCTTAGTCATGCCTTTTGGGTTAACTAATGCACCTAGTACTTTCATAAGATTAATGAACGAAGTTTAACGTGCTTTCATTGGACGATTTGTGGTAGTCTATTTTGATGATATACTGATTTATAGCAAATCTTTGGAAGAACATTTGGAACATTTACGTGTTGTTTTTTTGCTCTATGTGATGCACGTTTGTTTGGTAACCTTGGGAAGTGCACCTTTTGCATCGACCGAGTATCTTTTCTTGGCTATATTGTTACTCCACAGGGAATTGAAGTTGATAAAGCCAAGATAGAAGCTATTGAGAGTTGGTCGCAGCCCAAAACAGTCACACAAGTGAGGAGTTTTCTTGGACTCGCTGGTTTCTATAGGCGTTTTGTGAGAGATTTTAGCACCATTGCTGCACCTCTCAATGAGCTTACAAGGATGTGCCTTTTGTTTGGGGTACTGCACAAGAAGAAGCCTTCACGGCATTGAAAGATAAGTTGACACATGCTCCTTTACTCCAACTTCCTGATTTTAATAAGACTTTTGAGCTTGAATGTGATGCCAGTGGAATTGGATTAGGAGGTGTGTTATTACATGATGGCAAACCTGTTGCATACTTTTTTGAAAAAATGAGTGGGCCTAGTCTGAACTATTCTACTTATGATAAATAATTATATGCTCTTGTTCGGACCTTAGAAACATGGAAACATTATTTATAGCCCAAAGAATTTGTTATACATTTTGATAATGAATCTTTGAAACACATTAAAAGTCAAGCAAAATTGAACCGTGGACATGCTAAATGGGTTGAATTCATTGAGACTTTGCCTTATGTCATTACACATAAGAAGGGTAAAGAAAATGTTATCGCTGATGCATTGTCTCGTCGTTATACTATGCTTTCACAACTTGGCTTTAAAAGATTTGGTTTGGAGACCATCAAAGATCAATATGGCATGATGCTGAATTTAAAGATGTATTGCAGAATTGTAAAGAAGGGAGAACATGGAACAAGTTCACCGTTAACGATGGATTTGTGTTTCGTGCTAACAAGCTATGCATTCCAGCTAGCTCTGTTCGTCTTTTGTTGTTGCAAGAGGCGCATGGAGGATGATTAATGGGACACTTTGGCGTGAACAAGACGGAGGGTATACTTGCTACACATTTCTTTTGGCCAAAGATGAGATGGGATGTTGAGCGTTTTGTTGCTCGCTGCACTACATGTCAAAAAGCTAAGTCACGGCTCAATCCTCATGGTTTATATATGCCTTTGCCTGTACCTAGCATTCCCTGGGAGGATATATCTATGGACTTTGTTTTAGGTTTACCTCAAACAAAGAAGGGGAGGGATAGCATATTTTTTGTCGTGGACAGATTCTCGAAAATGGCACACTCCATACCATGTCATAAAAGCGATGATGATGTTAATGTTGCTGATTTGTCCTTTCGTGAAATTACTCGCTTGCATGGTGTGCCAAATACTTTGTTTTGGATCGTGATACTAAATTTCTTAGCCACTTTTGGAGATGTTTATGGGCTAAGTTGGGGACTAAACTATTTTTAGTACAACTTGTCACCCCCAGACTGATGGACAAACTGAAGTAGTCAATAGAACATTGTCTACTATACTTAGGGATGTTTTGAAAAATAATAAGAAAATGTGGGATGAATGCTTGCCTCATATTGAATTTGCTTATAATCGTTCATTGCATTCTACTACTAAGATGTGCCCTTTTGAGATTGTGTATGGTTTCCTTCCTCGTGCACCCATTGATTTGGTGCCTCTTCCATCTTCAGAGAAGGTTAATTTTGATGCTAAACAACGTGCTGAATTGATCTTAAAAATGCATGAGATCACTAAGGAGAACACTCAGCGTATGGATGCTAAATATAAACTTGCTGGAGATAAGGGTAGAAAATGTGTTGTGTTTGCACCTAGAGATCTTGTTTGTTACATTTGCGCAAGGATAGATTTTTGGATTTGCACAAATCAAAGCTAATGCCACGTGTTGATGGTCCTTTTAAGGTGTTAGAGAAAATAAATGATAATGCATATAAACTTGAGATGGCTGCAGATTTTGTGGTTAGTCCCACTTTTAACATTGCAGATTTGAAGCCTTATTTGGGTGAGGAAGATGAGCTTCCGTCGAGGACGACTTCATTTCAAGAAGGGGAGGATGATGAGGACATCAATACCATTGTTACACCCACAGCCCCTGCTGCTATACATATTGGACCAATTACTAGAGCTCGCGCACGCCAATTAAATTATCAGGTACTTTCGTTTCTTAGTAATGATTCTATTGTTCATGAGAATATGATGCTGCCTAAATTGGATACATTTGTCTTGCTTACAAATGAAGGGCCTAGCTGGGGCAAGAGGGATGAACATTGGAGCAAGATCAAGCATGGAGATGATGGCATGCGCAGTGGGAACAAGAACGTAGTTACAAGTGATGATTTCAGGACTTTGAAGCCACCATAATGAGTGTGTGAAGCCTTGGACGAAATATACAAGAAGCCACTTCATAAATTCGTCCAGAAGCTATTATAGGTGTTGCCCCACCTTATTTTTAGGCCAAGCCCTTGTAATTTCGAAATACTTAAGTATAGGTTGTTTTTAGAGTCCGTATGTGTGGAGAAACAAGAGTTAGGGCTGGTTTCGGACCCCTCTTCCAAGGGTCACGAAATTCCCCCCTCTTCCTCCATATATATAGCCCTTAGGGTGTCGTTTAGACTTTGGGTTTTGTTTAGATTAAAAGTTCACCGTAGCTGCAACTTCGTGTACTTCGTTTGTGTCCAACGACCAGACCAAGACGTCATAGAACCCCACCTTCATTAATAAAGCTTTCCTGTTTTATTCGCAATATCTAGAATGCAATCTCAGTTTCTTGCTTGTTCTTTGTTTTCTTGTAGGAAATAGACCCTCGTGGTCAGGTTGATCGTGCTCCGGCGTGGTCAATAACCCCTCGGAAGTTGGTTTACTGATTGCTAAGGAGCGACATCTTCGCACGTTCATAGTCGGATCGTCAAAGTCGACTCCCACAGAAAATGATAGCTATCTCATCAAAACATCGGGACACCTTCGCCTCTATCAGAAATTCTCAATGCTTTGAGAAACTCATTGATATCATGCTTGGGTTGAATAGATCTAAGTTTCAAAGAATCAACATCAAGAGAAATTCTATCCACGTTCCTAGCCAAATCATCAATCTTGAGCAATTTTTCTTCAATCAAAGCATTGAAATTCTTTTATGAACTCATAATTTCTTTAACACTATTCTCAAATTTAGAGGGCATCGTATTATAATTTCCATAAGAATTGTTGAAGGAATTACCATAACTATTAGAGGAATTACTAGGAAAAGGCCTAGGATTAAAATTACCTCTATACGCGTTATTACCAAAATTGTTCCTACCTACAAAATTCGCATCCATAGAGGCATTAATGTTTTCAATCAAAGTAGACAAAGGCATATTATTTGGATCAATAGAATCACTCTTGCTAGAAAATAATTTCATAAGTTCATCCATCTTGCCACTCAAAACATTAATCTCTTCAATCGCATGTAGTTTTTTACTAGTGGAAGATCTTTCGATATGCCATTGAGAATAATTAACCATAATACTATCTAGGAGTTTGTTAGCTTCTCCTGGAGTAATTTTCATAAAAGTACCTCCCGCAGACGAATCTAAAAGATTTATAGAAGTAAAATTGAATCTGGCATAATTTTTTTTGTATAATCATCCACAAATTCAAACCATGAGTAGGGCAGTTTTGTATCACCAATTTCATCCTGTCCCAAGATTGTGCAACATGTTCATGATCAAGTTGTTTAAAATTCATAATATCATTCCTAAGGGAGATGATCTTAGCGGGAGGAAAATACTTGGAAATAAAAGCAGCTTTACACTTATTCCATGAATCAATACTATTTTTAGGCAAAGATGAAAACCAAGTTTTTGCACAATCTCGAAGTGAGAACAGAAATAGCTTCATTTTAACAATGTCATTATCCACATCTTTTTTCTTTTGCATATCACACAAATCAACGAAATTATTAAGATGGGATGCGACATCTTAATTGGGAAGGCCAGAAAATTGATCTTTCATAACAAGATTCAGGAAATTGGTGTTGATTTCACAAGATTCCGCACTAGTAGCGGGAGCAATCGGAGTACTAATAAAATCATTATTAGTGGTGTTGGAAAAGTCACACAATTTGGTATTCTCTTGAGTCATCGTGACAAAGCAAACAATCCAACACACGAGCACACAGACAGCAAGCGGAGAAGGCGAGCAGAAGAGGGGCAAAGAAAAAGGCAAATCTTTTCAAAAATCATTTTAGAAGAGGGGGAGAGAAAAATGAGAGGCGAATGGCAAATAATGTAATGCGAGAGATGAGAGTTTATGATGGGTACTTGGTATGTCTTGACTTGGTGTAGATCTCCCCGGCAACGGCGCTAGAAATTCTTCCTGCTACCTCTTGAGCTTGCATTGGTTTTTTCTTTGAAGAGGAAAGGGTGATGCAGCAATGTAGAGTAAGTATTTCCCTCAGTTTAGAGAAACAAGGTATCAATCCAGTAGGAGACAACGCACAAGTCACCGAATACCTGCACAAACAAACACCAACTTGCAGCCAACACGATAAGGGGTTGTCAATCTCTTCACGGTTATTTGCAAAGCGAGATCTGATAGAGATGGATAAATGGTAAGTAATATTTTTGGTTTATGCAACGAAAAGTAAAAGATTGAAAAGAAAGTAAATAGGAAACTAAAATTGTAGATCGGAAACTTATATGATGGAAAATAGAAGATTATATGATGGAAAATAGACCCGGGGCCATAGGTTTCACTAGAGGCTTCTCTCAAGATAGAAAATATTATGGTGGGTGAACAAATTACTGCCGAGCAATTGATAGAAAAGCGCATAATTATGACGATATCTAAGGCAATGATCATGAGTATAGGCCATCACGTCTGTATCAAGTAGACCGACTCCTGCCTGCATCTACTACTATTACTCCACACATCGACCGACTCCTTCCTGTATCTATAGTATTAAGTTCAGAGAACAGAGTAAAGCATTAAGTAAGATGACATGATGTAGCGGGATAAACTCAAGCAATATGATGAAAACCTCATCTTGTTATCCTCGATGGCAACAATACAATACGTGCCGGTTCCCCTTCTGTCACTGGGATCGAGCACCGCAAGATTGAACCCAAAGCTAAGCACTTCTCCCATTGCAAGAAAAACCAACCTAGTTGGCCAAACCAAATCGATAGTTCGAAGAGACTTGCAAAGATATCAAATCATGTATATAAGAATTCAGAGGAGATTCAAATAATATTCATAGATAAGCTGATCATAAATCCACAATTCATCGGATCTCGGCAAACACACCGCAAAAGAGTATTACATCGGATAGATCTCCAAGAACATCGAGGAGAACATGGTATTGAGAATCAAAGAGAGATAAGAAGCCATCTAGCTACTAGCTATGGACCCGTAGTGTAGCGCCCAAGATGCAATTCTATCCCAATCACATGATGAACTCATGATTGGGGCATAACCGCATTTCGAGCGCATAGCAAGGTGGATCTCATTACAACATACCATGTACTGAATAGATGAAAATACAAGATAAAGGCTTACACTCACCACAAGTTACAACATTCATACAACAATACATCAATACATAGCAATCATCAAACAGAAGAGCAGGATCCGACTACAGATGAAATCAAACAAAAAAGAAGAACGACATCCACCCTGCTAATCCCAGGTTCCCTGACCCGGAACCTATTCCCTTGATCGAATAAGCGGAGGAAGAACTCCAAAGAATCAAGGATCGCTCTCACATCAGAGCATCGCATTACATGTACCTGCAACTGTTATTGTAGTAAACTGTGAGCCACGAGGACTCAGCAATCCCATTACCATGGGTATCAAGACTAGCAAAGCTTAATGGGTATGGAATGGATAAGTGATGGGGTTGCAGCAAGCGGCTAAGCATTGTATGGTTGCTAACTTACGAATACAAGAGTAAGGTGAGAAGCTATGCAAACGGTCATGAACTAGTAATGATCAAGAAGTGATCCTGAACTACTTATGTTCAAACATAACCCCACCGTGTTCTCTTCTCGACTCACTCGAAAAGAGACATCTGTATTTAGAAAAATCTAAGACAAGAATTTTGGGACTGAGGGAGTAATATATACTAACAATATATGGTGTACTACTCGAAGTAGGATACACAATGTCAATATATGTATTAACAGTGAGAGGCTTTTGAGAAGTGCCTAGATTTAGTTATGTTTAAATTTTAGGGACAAGATTGCTTCTAACAATTTCTAGGCAGAACCACCATAAGCCCTAGAGCTCCAGCCTTGACCCAAAGCTTCTATCACTCCATATTCTATCCTTCAGCGAAGAAATGTGAGTGCTAAGCAGCAATGATGGAAAAAAATCGGAATTAGTGTTGATTTCTAACACTACCTGCATGTAACAAGTACCACTACACTACCCAGGTGCCCAAATTCAGAGCAACAAAGGTCAATGGGGAAAGCCAAGAACATGCACTTTATTGAAACAGTAAGGAGTTTTAGCCCACATTGGAATAAATATAACTGAAATCCTAATAGAGGCAAAAAAATCATACACCTGAAGAATTAACAAGAAAATGCCAGCGCGATTTATCATCAATTCATCAAACCGATGGGACAATTAAGGCATGGAAGATTCTAAACTGTTCTTATCTGGGCGGTGATCTTGCTCGCAATATTTATGTTTGACAGATGGATCAAAAATGAAAGCGAACGTCAGTAACATGCCCATCTTTTTTTAACGAAACATGGCCTACATTCTAAGAATCTTCCATATGACCTTGTATACCTGAGCCTATTCTTGTTTTGTTTTCTGAACTAACCCTTAGACCTGAAATAGGACTATATACTTTTGCTATTATAGCTGATAGGGACAAACTAACTATATGGCTTCACAAGTTGGAGCAACAAACCTTCACAAAATGTACGCAGAACTGAACGGTCCGCCTTCCGAGGTTTCACCCGCTGCTCTGGATCATTCGGCTCGCCCCCTGTGACCTGCCAGACACTAGGCATCTACAAGAGTCAAGAGACCAAGCCACCTGCCACCAAGGTAATTTCCCTTTATGAAATCTGAATCATGTTCACCTCATATAGTCATATGATAGTTAGTAGTGATGGTTTTTTAGAAAAATAGTAGTGTTGGTTTTCACTAGCTAAAGAATACAATTCCAAGGAATATACATCTACTTGAAGAAAATAATGTTGTTTATGCCATTGGGCATCAGCCTACATGATATTTCTGTAACTGTAACCTGTTCATGCTCAATCAACCAGCTTAAAAACTAAAATCAAAATGAATCATATTCTATTTTGATCAATCTATCGTTTTGCATTTTGGAACCGGCAGGTTGATTCTGGTTGTCCAGCCCACGCCTCGTCGGCGAGGCGCAAGAAGCCATCCATCTATCCAGGCATCTACAAGAGACCAAGCCACCAATGTAATTTCTCCTCTATTTTTAAACAAATCTCAAGCTTTTTTGTTAATTGCCGCTGATAGAAGCCATCCATCTGAATTCCTTAATAAAATATGTGAAGAAGCACCTAAGGAACAAAAGATTTAGTTGGTGCACTGGACCGTGAGTATCCTTGTTAACTCAGAAAAGACATACAGGGAAACAAACAAGTGATAGAATCTTGATCCATACATACAGGTGATGAGCTCGATGATGATAGAGGCGTTGTGGTGCTCGCTGGTAGCGAGTGTAGAGGAAGTGGTGGTGCAGCGCTTGTGATGAGGACATCAATACCATTGTTACACCCACAGCCCCTACTATTACATATACTGGACCAATTACTAGAGCTCGCGCACGCCAATTAAATTACCAGGTACTTTCGTTTCTTGGTAATGATTCTAATGTTCATGAGATTATGATCCTGCCTAAATTGGATACATTTGTTTTGCTTACAAATGAAGGGCCTAGCTTGGAGAAGGATGAACATTGGAGCAAGAACACGCATGGAGTTGATGGCATGCGCAAGGGGATCAAGAACGGAGTTACAAGTGATGATTTCAGGACTTTGAAGCCGCCATAAGGAGTGCATGAAGCCTTGGACGAAATATACAAGATGCCACTTCATAATATTCGTCCATAGGCTATTCTAGGTGCTGCCTCATCTTATTAATGGGCCAGGCCCATGTAATTTTGAGATACTTAAGTATAGGCTATTTTTAGAGTCCGTATGTGTGGGGAAACAAGAGTTAGGGTTGGTTTCGGACCCCACCCTCAAGGGCCACGAAATTCCCCCCTCTTCCTCCATATATACAGCCCTTAGGGCGTCGTTTAGACTTTGGGTTTTGTTTAGATTAAAAGTTCGCCATAGCTGCAACTTCGCGTACTTCGTTTGTGTCCAACGACCAGACCAAGACGTCATAGAACCCCACCTTGATCAATAAAGCTTTCATCTTATATTGGCAATATCCCGATTGTAATCTCAGTTTCTTGCTTGTTCTTCGTTTGCTCGCAGGAAACAGACCCTCGTGGTCAGGTTGATCGTGCTCCGGCGTGGTCAATAACCCTCGGAAGTTGGTTTAGCGATTGCTAAGGCGCGACGTCTCGCACGTTCGTAGTCGGATTGTCAAGGTCGACTCCCATAGAAAACGATAGCCACCATCTCATCGAAACATTGGGACACCTTAGCCTCTATCAGCTTGGTTGAACAATTAGTGGTTGACCTCCATAGGGCACGCCTGGAGCAGCTCTACCAGCACCGCGCCATCCGTCCTCCACAGCAGCAGGTGCTGCACGGCTGCACCCCAAGATGGTGCAGGCCCAACGAAGAAGAGGAACGCTCGACTCGATGTCAATGCAGCTTGCAGTTGACCCTTCTTGAACTGGATGCCATGAAGAAGAGGACATGTTTCGAAGGCAATGGCGTTGGGAGTGAGGGGGAGGGAGTCCTTGGAGAGGCCGTCGGGGATGAACTCCTCAGGAGACAAGCGACTACCCTCTCAGCTGATTTGGACGAGGCAGACAGGATGACGATAGGGGAAGCGGTGGTGGGGAGGTGAACAACCGGGTCGGTGTTGATGAGGCTCGGAGCGGCTAGATCCGGTAGCATCGACCACCAGTGCGGCCAGGCCGCCAGATCCGGCAGCATCGACCAACAGTGCGGCCAGACCGCCAGATCCTGCAATGACCAGGTCAGGCCGCTTTCATGGAAATGGCAGCTGAGTGGAGGAAGAGAGGTAAGGCGGAGGCACACAGGAAAGGGGAACGGGCCGGTAGAAGTAGGGTTAGGAAGGGACAGTGGTGGAGTGGGGGCAGCGATGGTGGCGGTGGGTCTGTGATTTGGGGAAGTAGGGTTTGGAATGGACGGGAGTGGGCGGGTTGATTCAGAGGGATTAGGGGAAGAAAGGTTGGGCTAGGCCGCGAAACCTTTTGGATGTCTCCAGCGCTAGGCCCGATACTATTTCAGGTTGGCGCCAAATAAGGGGGCCTGGCAGAGAACGGGTCGTGGTTGTGTTGTCCCATCAGAATATGCGCCTGGAAAGTATACCAGCAGTGTTAATGCCCCTGTGGCTCAAGTTCTACCGGCAGTTTGCGTGCCCTCAAGTATATATACTGGCAGAAACAAATGTCCCAGCAGATAGTTTTCCCTTATTCAGCAACTTCTCCCAGCAGTTAATTGACCCCAATTAAGTGTTGTGGTGTAGTGTACAACAAGATATTAACAAAGTCCCATCTGCCACATAACCGCGGGCACGGCTCTCGAAAGTTTAAACCCTGCAGGGGTGTCCCAACTTAGCCCATGTGATGTAGGGTGGAACCCCTTACGGCCGATCTTTCACGAAAGGAGCGGATCTCGCGATGAACACGAAGAACACAAGGGGAAATCATGAAGGGAAACACAAGAGAAACACTGAAACCAACGAGATTAGGTCACACATATGCTAGATCCTCGAAACACAAAGAGATACATGATTCGATTCCAACAAAGGACGATACATACACTACAAAAAAACACACATCCGTGACATTTTGGGCCGAACAAAAAAAGTCTGTCATACTTATGACACTTCTATGAAGATAATTGTGACAAAACCCGGTATCATCATAGATGTGGTGGGGTCCTACTTCTATGACAAAAAATCATGACAGAAAATGGGCTTTTTGTCCTGGGCGGGCCGGAGACGCAGCTGCATGACATTCTTTTGGTCGTCCATGATAGAAAAAACCATGCTAGAAGCGAGGGCGAGGACAATATCGGGGGAGTTCCCAGTTACGGTGGGTGGTCGGGGGCCGAGCGATGCATGTTTCTCTCGTACATATGCGCGTGTGTGTGAGGCGTTGCACTCTAACTGGACCTGAGTGAGGTGTTGGGCTCTAACTGAACCCGAGCGATTGCACTGCAGGCTACGCGTTACTGAACCCGAGCAATCGATCGATGGTTGTTAACTGAACCCGATTGAGCGATTCCTTCGCTACTGCTGCTAACTGAAGCTGATCGATGCTGCCTCTGAATGAACAGTGACCGTTGTTGGGGGTTTGGATGAGCAGTTCCCGGTGGGGGTTGGATGAACAGGAACCCGTGGTAGTAGAGGTCGTTGCCGCTGGATGAACAGTACCCCGATCGATCGAGCCGGTGGATGAACAAGACCCCGTGGAGGGCTGGATGAACAGGACCCCATGGAGGGCTGGATGAACAGGACCCCGTGGAGGGCTGGTTGAAGAGTAGCCGGTGGAGGGTTGGTTGAACAGTAGCTAGTGGAGGGCTGGATGAACAGTAGCCCATGGAGGGGTGGTTGAACAGGACCTCGTGGAGAGGGCTGGTTGAACAGTAGCCGGTGGAGGCTGGATGAACAGGAGCCCGTGGATGAACAGTCGTAGGTGGAGGCTGGAGGAGGTCGACGGTGGATGAACAGTAGCCCGTGGAGGCTGGAGGAGGTCGACGGTGGAGATGAACGGTATCCCGTGAACTCCCGTTTTGCGGTATGCCACACCCCTCCTAATGAACAGGACCCCCGTTTCGACCGCAACGCTCCAACAAAAGTCTGTTTCCTCCGTTTTGCGGTACACCACACTCCTCCCGATAAACAGGACCCCGTTTCGACCATAGGAGGCCCGTTTACTCCGTCTTGCGGTACGCCAGACCCCTCCCGATGAACAGGATCCCGTTTCCACCGTGGCCGGTCGAACACAAGGTCGTTTCCTCCGTTATGCGGTACGCTAGGCCTCGTTTCCATCGGCTATTCCGTCCAAGCTGGTTGGCTCCCGATGAACAACACACGTTCTGTTGCCTCCCGATGAACACGGCACATGTCCGTTGCCTCCCCATGAACACGATGACGACGCAGTTTCTCCGTTCCGCCAGCCACAACCATGTACACGAGCCCTGGTCGTACGTATGCGCGAGTAGGCTTTCTAGACCCAGCCCGTATGTACGTACGTGGCCGTATTTACTTTCTTGCACCCTGGCCACTGTACGTACATGTAGATGCTACGTGCGTGCCTCTACTACCACACGTGCACGCCTATACATCGACCAGTATGTACGTACACGTTCGTGACCAGAATGACAATGCTATGTATGCTTTGACCGGGTGAGTCCTGACTGTCAGGCACTTCCTTGCGTGCGAAGATGTAGCTGGTGGGTCCCAGCAGTCAAGGGGGCGAATCATTTTTTTGCCCGTAATATGGACGCACTTCCTTGCGTGCGAAGATGTAGTTGGTGGGTCCCAACAGTTAGGGGGAAACGTTTTTTTCGCGAAATACGGTGGCCCGTCCGATGGGTCCCTGCTGTCAGGTGGAGGAATCATTATTTTCTGAGAAATAAGGAGGCACTTCCTTGCTGCGGCCGTGGACCCAGCTGCCAGCCTCTCCACGTACAGTACTCTTCCGATGGATGTCGTTCCTTGACCACGTTGACCATGCCCCGGCGAGAGCACCCGGTCGATGGACGATGGTGAGGCCTAGGAAGGGGACAACGCGGAGCCGGGGAAGACGCGGCAGTGGATGCCCACTTGGAGAGGAGTACGAGGGTCCACTGGTTCGACTGCCGTCGCCGCAGGGCCTGACCATCGATGGGAGTAGTAGGGGGCGGTGAGGCCGCTGCGACATTACAGCCGACCACGGGAAGCAGGAGCACGTGGCACGACCGACGCTGGTTTGGGCGGCTGGAGCAACAAGACCAGAGGTTGAAGAAGCACTACAACAGTGGATGGACATCGTACGGTCACTGGATCTACAATCGTTCATATTGACTAAGTTGACAAAGCCCTCCATCCCCGTCAACTTAGTAGGCCCATAAGTCAGCCTCCCACTATGGTGGGCCCCAACTAGCAGGGGGTATTCATTTTTTTGTGTAATAAGGAGGCACTTCCTTGCGTGTGCAGATATAGCTGGTGGGTCCGACCTGTTAGCGGGGGGAACATTTTTTTGTGAAATAAAGAGGCCCTTCCAGTGGGTCCCAGCTATTAGGTGGAGGAATCATTATTTTGCACGTAATAAGGAGGCATTTCCTTGCGTGCGGCCGTGGACCCAGCTGTCAGCCTCTCCACGCGCAGTCTACTTTCGATGGATGTCGTTCGTTGACCACGTTGACTACTCTGCGCCGAGCGCATCCAAGGTGGTGGACGACGGCGAGGCCCCGGACAGCAACGAGCCAGAGATGGGAAGACGCGGGAGTAGAGTCATAGATGGAGAGGTGTATGAGGGATAACTGGTTCTGGTGCGGTGTGGTTCGGCAGTCGATGGAGAAGAACAGGAGGTGTGGAGGGGTGGAGGGATGGCCTATCCAATGGTGGGGTATCGCTTCACAACGAAGCATGCTAAGCAGAGCTGCTAGCAGCAGGAGGCGGGAGCAGGTGGTCCCGGCGGCACTGGAGGAAGAAGACGAGAGATTGAAGATGGATGCCGGTCGTTGGATGTAAATCCAAAGGCTAATGATGTCAGAATCATTTGTTGACTAAGTTGACAACGACTTGCGTTGGCTTCGACCTATTGGCCCACATTTCAGCCTAAAAAATGTGGCACGTATTCAACCCATTTTTCAGAATTTACAGTCAATTTGATCTCTCTTTTTTAGAATTACAGTCCATTTGCTGGGCTGGGTGAACAAATAATGTAGAGTCCATGCGGCCCATTTATTTTTCTCCTAAAAAATTACAGGCCATTTGCACTTTCTCGAAATACATGATTTTGCTGGGCTGATTCTAATTATAATGTTGGGTTGGGCGCATCAATGTTATCAATAAATAAATAGGGGCTGAGCATTTTATAAATATATTTAAATAATAAGTGATTTATTATTACATTGGTCCTTAAATCTTACCAAGCTTTTGTACACAATCACGAGGATTTTCGTGCCAAAAAATCCAATATTTTATTGTTAAGAAATTATTTTTATAAGTTAATAAGATGTGGGATATTGTTTTCTTACATATGTAAGTATTTGTTAAACATATGATGACAATAACAATAATATATAATAACATATAAAATAATTTAAATGTATATAATATAGTTAGAAGGGAAACAAAAGTTGGACCAGGCGTTCCTATTCTTATATAGAAAAATAGAAAGACCTCTGCGTTTTCTTCAAAAAAATACATAAATTGGGATGCCGATGTTTCAGGAAAAATAAAACCTTGGATGGGAGGTCCATAGGCCGGTCGATACATGACGGTCCTCCAAAAAATACAAACGAGTATGTCGTGGGTTGCGCATGTTAAAAAAGAAAGCCTAGGCGGGGCAGCGCAAAACCCAGCGGATACTTGCTGCCCCAGTGATAATAAATGATACTACCCGCCAGCTCCACAACTTCGTTGTGAATTTATCTCCTACGTTGAAGCACCTAAAAAATGTAACTATGTTGACAAACCCATGGGCCCCAACGTCAGTATAGCATTAGGAGGATGTTTTTTTCGATGAGGCACTAGCTTGCGTATGGCCATAGACCTGGTGGGACCAGACTGTCCGCCTCTCCAAGTACAGTCCTCTCCAGATTCCTCTCGTTTGTTCAGCATGTTCACAACGGCACACAGTGGCACCACGGCGAGCGCACAAAGGCGCAGGAGGTGACCAGACCACCCAAGGCGGTGCCTTATTTGTAACGAAAGTACTGAACTAGCCCAGTGGCCAAGTGACTGTAACATCCTAAATTTTCAATTTGGAATGTTATAAATAGGTCATTCATGCATATCATATTTTATTGCATTTCGTTTTGCGACCCATGAAATTCTAAGCAACTCAAGGACCCTCGGAGAGAGTTGGGGATTTCACGTTTTTCATATTTGAATTTTTATCAAATATTGAAACAAGGATCATTTTGGTTTTAATGATTTTTTCTCTCCGAAAATATTTCCTATCAAAACATACGAGAGGAGATAATATGACTTCTCCAAAATAAATGAAATACTAGAGGAAAAATATTAAAATCAAATAAGTTATTTTATTTGGGTTTTATCGCTATTTTATTAGAATTGGGAAAAATGTGTGTTTTTCAAAATTGCATTATAGGCCCAAATAAATGTTCACCTTGTCCGGCATATTTTTAGAGGGCGGGAAAAATTTATTTCAGGATTCTTGGAGTCCGTTTAGTATTTTTTTTCTTTGTTTTTCTGCGCGGAATTATTTAAAAAAGGGGGGTCAACCAACTCCGGGCCATACACGGCCTGGACTCCGCCCCGGCCGGCCCTTATAAGTCGCGCCCCCGCGACCCCCAGCCCACCAGCCCGAGCCGCACCAACCCTAGGCCCGCCCGAGCACCGCCGCCGCCACCTTCCGCCGTTGCCGCGCCTTGCGCCGCTGCCGCCGCCCGCGAGCGCCGCCGTCGGAGCCCGCCGCCTTGCCGCCCCGCCGCCGAGCCGCCCCGCCGCCGAGCCGCCCCGCCGCTGGAGCCTGCCGCACCGCCCCGCCCCGCCGGAGTTCCCGCCACCGCCGCCGACGTGTTTGCCGAGGTAGCCGCCGGTTTTCTTTAAAAACTGTTCGGTTTATTTCGAACCCTAGAACTGTTTTTTTAGATCAGTTCGTTCAGTTTTTTTTGGTTTAGTTATTTAGCAAACGCCTGTTCGTACGTTTGTTTTAACGAACGGTTTTCACCCGTTAACCGCAGACAGCGAACGTTCGTTCGTTAGCCTATTCGTTAGTTTTCTTTTTCCAGGGTTTTTCCGCGATTATTCACGATCGTGATTTCTGCCTTGTTCTTAGATTTAGTTTATCTTTTCACTCGTTTATCGGAATCAGGCGATTCAAGCGCCTAGATCTTCGTCTCGCAGCCCTCTTTCTGTTTAACCAACTTAAACAAGATTTTGGTACTGTAAAATTTGACTTTAGTCCAGATTAGTAATCAGATCTTGTTTCTTTCATAGTTTGAGTTTCGTTGCTCCGTTTGATTTGTTTCTTTCTACAAACCGGAGTTCTTCAGTTGAACTTTCTGATTAGATCTTCTTATTTGAGTTTTACCCGTGCATCCTTGCTTGATTGCTTATGTATGTTATTGTTTGTTTGCGATAGAACACCTGGAGGGCGAAGCATGCTACTACGAGTCTTTAGGATTTGCAGATCGTCAGCAAGGCAAGTAACACTTTGATCATACCCCTTTATCACCCAGTGATGAGGACATCAATACCATTGTTACACCCACAACCCCTACTGTTACATATACTGGACCAATTACTAGAGCTCGCGCACGCCAATTAAATTACCAGGTACTTTCGTTTCTTGGTAATGATTCTAATGTTCATGAGATTATGATGCTGCCTAAATTGGATACATTTGTTTTGCTTACAAATGAAGGGCCTAGCTTGGAGAAGGATGAACATTGGAGCAAGAACACGCATGGAGTTGATGGCATGCGCAAGGGGATCAAGAACGGAGTTACAAGTGATGATTTCAGGACTTTGAAGCCGCCATAAGGAGTGCATGAAGCCTTGGACGAAATATACAAGATGCCACTTCATAATATTCGTCCATAGGCTATTCTAGGTGCTGCGTCACCTTATTAATGGGCCAGGCCCATGTAATTTCGAAATACTTAAGTATAGGCTATTTTTAGAGTCCGTATGTGTGGGGAAACAAGAGTTAGGGTTGGTTTCGGACCCCACCCTCAAGGGCCACGAAATTCCCCCCTCTTCCTCCATATATACAGCCCTTAGGGCGTCGTTTTGACTTTGGGTTTTGTTTAGATTAAAAGTTCGCCATAGCTGCAACTTCGCGTACTTCGTTTGTGTCCAACGACCAGACCAAGACGTCACAGAACCCCACCTTGATCAATAAAGCTTTCATCTTATATTCGCAATATCCCGATTGCAATCTCAGTTTCTTGCTTGTTCTTCGTTTGCTCGCAGGAAACAGACCCTCGTGGTCAGGTTGATCGTGCTCCGGCGTGGTTAATAACCCTCGGAAGTTGGTTTAGCGATTGCTAAGGCGCGACATCTCGCACGTTCGTAGCCGGATCGTCAAGGTCGACTCCCACAGAAAACGATAGCCACCATCTCATCGAAACATCGGGACACCTTAGCCTCTATCAAGTGGTATCAGATTTCCAGGTTGCTCGGTGAGATTTTTACAGTTTTTCGTAGATTAGATCGAGTCTATTCTTCATACCTACAGTCCACGAAAAAAAAGCCACACAAAAAAAATTAGGGTTAGTTCATCATATCCGAACCAATCTGAGCCTTTGCATAATCTTTTTAGGGTTTTTGCTTTGTTGAATTTGCGGTTGCATCGTCGTGTCAAGTTGCTGGTCTTAGAGTCTAGTCTTTTAGAGTTTCGAGTTCTGGTCATAAGTTGTCACGCCGCCGCCGCACCATCATCATCGCCCATCTACCACTTTTTCTTATCCGCCACCGCTCTGAATCCATATCCATATACCACTACCAATCCGTATCCATATACCACCACCGCTACCATATACCACCACCGATGCCATATACCACAACCATATATCCACCACCAATCCGAGTTCTTCTCATATTAGGTTTGTTCTTGAGATCAATCTAAATTCCGAGTCGTGTTTCCTTGCCTGTGTAGGTCTCGGGAAAAAAAAGAGTCTGGAGACCCCCGGGCAGTTTTTAGGCCAAAATTTTCACGCGCAATTTTTTTCCCTATCCTATTTTTAGGCTTTTTCGAGTCTTTTGAGCCACTCGCCATTATAGTGATTTTTCGCAAAAAAAAAGAGGAGCGCAAAAAAAAGGAGCGCAAAAAAAAAGAGCGAAAAAAAGTTCCAGAGTGTGCTTTTCCCTTATTTACGTGCAGCGCCGTGATTTTGTTAGTGTTCTAGGCTCGCGTCTCTAGCACGGTCTAGCCTAGGACCAGCACAGTACCGTCGTTGAGCGTTTATTCAACTTTGCATCTCTGAATTGATTATTGCTGACCCTTTTTGCTACCATACTATAAGCCTTCCCAACTCCACATACATCTACGTCGTGCGTTTGACTCTCCCTGGCAATCGCTCTATCCAAGCTTTTGAGAGTTTTTGACTACAACGGTTGCCGATCACCGCCTGCTGCTGGGTAAGAACTGGTAAGAATTTGAGATTTGCTTGACGGATTTGTGACACCCGCCACCACCACCACTTGTTAGTAGTCTGTAGGATCATATTCTTGTGTGTTTCTATTGCTGCTAACCATGCCAGGATCACAAGCCGACGAGACTGACTGGGAGAACTTGACAAACAAGGAGCTTCATGATACGTTTCAGCAAATGATGAATGGACAGGTGCAAGATGTGATAAACAGATTTGAAGAGGCCATGGAGAAGATAGATGGCATGGAGAAGACGTTTGAAACAAAGCTCGATAACAAGTTTGCTGAATTGCTTTCACGTTTTCCACCACCACCACCGGCTGCTCCGGCCGCACCTCTGCAACAACAGCAACAACACCGACTACCTCCACGTCGGGAAACAGCCCTCCGCCGAGCGAGCCGTGTCCCTCTTCAGTCGGGCCAAACTGCTGGTGCTGCTATTGATACTTCTGTGGCTCCTACTACTGATGTGGAGGAGGATGCTTATGTGGGAGATTATGAGGATGAGGTTGATCAAAATCAGAACTACGTGCCACCAACAGCACAGCAACCACCAGGTCGTCCACATGCAAATAATGGCAATGGTAGGGCTCACCCTCAGGTACGAGATCATGACCATCTCCCTAAACTAAAATTGAATATTCCACCATTTGAGGGTAGATATGTTCCTGATATATATCTTACTTGGGAGTTAGAAACTGAACAACGATTTACATGTTTACAATATCCCGAGGAGAGACGTGTTCCTGCTGCTGTTTGTGCTTTCACTAGTTTTGCATGTGTTTGGTGGTCTGAGCATTGTAGATTATATCCTATTCCGGCTACTTGGGCTGCTTTGAAAACTGCTATGCGTACTCGTTGGGTTCCACCATATTATCAACATGAATTACTTCAAAAATTGCAGCGCTTAAGACAGGGAAAAAATTCTGTAGAAGAATATTATCAGGAATTACAAACTGGCATGATTAGATGTGGTATTGTTGAGGAGAATGAAGCTATGCTTGCACGTTTTATGGGTGGATTAAATAGAGAGATTCAGACGATTCTAGAGTATAAGGAGTATACTAATATCACTCGTTTATTCCATCTTGCTTGTAAAGCTGAACGTGAAGTGCAGGATCGACAGGCATTGGCGCGGACTAACTTTTCTGCAGGTCGACCTTCATCATGGACACCACGTGCATCATCTACTTCCACACGTTCTGCTACACCGGCGCCTCCGTCGGCTACCACCTCCAACCGTGATACAATAAAGCAGGCACAATCACCACTATCTGCCAAGAGCACACCTTCTGGGCCTGCAAAGAGCTCTTCTTCATCCATGGCATCAACAGGGCAAACACATGATATTATTTGTCGACGTTGCAAGGGTGGAGGTCATTATGCAAGAGAATGCCCATCTAAGCGTGTGATGATTGTTACTGAGGATGGTGGGTATGAGTCCGCTAGTGACTATGATGAGGAGACTTTGGCTCTTATTACACGTGACAAACACGGTGGAGACGATTCTGATCATGAGACGCAATACATGGCTCCTGAAGATGCTGACAGGTATGAATGTTTAGTTGCTCAACGTGTTTTGAGTGTGCAGGTTACACAAGCTGAGCAAAATCAGAGGCATAATTTGTTCCATACAAAGGGAGTTGTGAAGGAACGTTCTGTTCGCGTGATCATAGATGGAGGGAGCTGCAATAACTTGGCTAGCATGGAGATGGTGGAGAGGCTATCTCTCACCACAAGACCACATCCACATCCTTACTACATCCAATGGTTCAACAACAGCGGCAAGGTTAAGGTAACACGTACTGTTCGTGTGCATTTTAGTATCTCTACATATGCTGATTATGTTGATTGTGATGTGGTACGCATGTTCCTTATTACTTGGTAGACCATGGCAATTTGATAAAAATTCTGTACACCATGGTAGAAACAATCAGTATACTCTTGTTCATAACGATAAAAATATTACTTTGATCCTACGACTCCTGATTCCATTTTGAAAGATGATATTAATAGAGCTAATAAAGCAAAACAGGAGACAAATAAGAGTGAAAATCAGATTGTGGCAAAAGAATTTGAGCACCAAATGAAGCCTAATAATAAACCATCTACTGTTGTTTCTGAAATTAAATTGAAAAGTGCATGTTTACTTGCCACCAAATCTGATATTGATGAGCTAGATTTCAGCAAATCTGTTTGCTATGCTTTTGTGTGCAAAGAGGCATTATTTTGATTCGAGGACGTGCCTTCCTCTTTGCCCCCTGCTGTCACTAACATTTTGCAGGAGTTCGCTGACGTCTTTCCACAAGACGTGCCACCGGGATTACCACCTATTCGAGGGATTGAGCATCAAATTGACTTAATTCCCGGTGCTTCGCTACCCAACCATGCACCATACCGTACCAATCCAGAGGAGACGAAGGAGATTATGCGTCAAGTACAAGAACTGCTCGACAAAGGTTATATACGCGAATCCCTTAGTCCTTGTGCTGTTCCTATCATTTTAGTGCCGAAAAAGGATGGTACGTCGCGTATGTGCGTTGATTGTAGAGGCATTAATAATATTACTATTCGTTATCGTCATCCTATTCCTAGGCTAGATGATTTGCTTGATGAATTGAGTGGCTCTACAATATTCTCCAAAGTTGATTTGCGTAGTGGATACCATCAAATTCGTATGAAATTCGGTGATGAATGGAAAACAACATTTAAAACTAAGTTTGGATTATATGAGTGGTTAGTCATGCCTTTTGGGTTAACTAATGCACCTAGTACTTTCATGAGGTTAATGAACGAAGTTTTACGTGCTTTCATTGGACGATTTGTGGTAGTTTACTTTGATGACATATTGATTTATAGCAAATCTTTGGAGGAACATTTGGAACATTTACGTGCTGTTTTATTGCTCTACGTGATGCACGTTTGTTTGGAAACCTTGGAAAGTGCACCTTTTGCACCGACCGAGTATCTTTTCTTGGCTATGTTGTTACTCCACAGGGAATTGAAGTTGATAAAGCCAAGATTGAAGCTATTGAGAGTTGGCCGCAGCCCAAAACGGTCACACAAGTGAGGAGTTTCCTTGGCCTCGCTGGTTTCTATAGGCGTTTTGTGAGAGATTTCAGCACCATTGCTGCACCTCTCAACGAGCTTACAAAGAAGGATGTGCCTTTTGTTTGGGGTACCGCACAGGAAGAAGCCTTCACGGTATTGAAAGATAAGTTGACACATGCTCCTTTACTCCAACTTCCTAATTTCAATAAGACTTTTGAGCTTGAATGTGATGCTAGTGGAATTGGATTAGGAGGTGTGTTATTACAAGATGTAAAACCTGTTGCATACTTTTCTGAAAAATTGAGTGGGCCTAGTCTGAACTATTCTACTTATGATAAAGAATTATATGCTCTTGTTCGGACCTTAGAAACATGGCAACATTATTTATGGCCCAAGGAATTTGTTATACATTCTGATCATGAATCTTTGAAACACATTAAAAGTCAAGCAAAACTGAACCGTAGACATGCTAAATGGGTTGAATTCATTGAGACTTTCCCTTATGTCATTAAACACAAGAAGGGTAAAGAAAATGTTATTGCTGATGCCTTGTCTCGTCGTTATACTATGCTTTCACAACTTGACTTTAAAATATTTGGTTTGGAGACCATCAAAGATCAATATGTTCATGATGCTGAATTTAAAGATGTATTGCAGAATTGTAAGGAAGGGAGAACTTGGAACAAGTTCGTTCTTAACGATGGATTTGTGTTTCGTGCTAACAAGCTATGCATTCCAGCTAGCTCCGTTCGTCTTTTGTTGTTGCAGGAGGCGCATGGAGGAGGATTAATGGGACACTTTGGCGTCAAGAAGACGGAGGATATACTTGCTACACATTTCTTTTGGCCAAAGATGAGACGGGATGTTGAGCGTTTTGTTGCTCGCTGCACTACATGTCAAAGAGCTAAGTCACGACTCAATCCTCATGGTTTATATATGCCTTTGCCAGTACCTAGTGTTCCTTGGGAGGATATATCTATGGACTTTGTTTTAGGTTTACCTCGAACAAAGAAGGGGAGGGATAGCATATTTGTTGTCGTGGATAGGTTCTCGAAAATGGCACACTTTATACCATGTCATAAAAGCGATGATGCTGTTAATGTTGCTGATTTGTTCTTTCGTGAAATTATTCGCTTACATGGTGTGCCAAATACTATTGTTTCAGATCGTGATACTAAATTTCTTAGCCACTTTTGGAGATGTTTATGGGCTAAGTTGGGGACTAAGCTGCTTTTTAGTACTACTTGTCACCCCCAAACTGATGGACAAACTGAAGTAGTCAATAGAACATTGTCTACTATGCTTAGGGCTGTTTTGAAGAATAACAAGAAAATGTGGGAAGAATGCTTGCCTCATATTGAATTTGCTTATAATCGCTCATTGCATTCTACTACTAAGATGTGCCCTTTTGAAATTGTGTATGGTTTCCTACCTCGTGCACCTATTGATTTGCTGCCTCTTCCATCTTCAGAGAAGGTTAATTTTGATGCTAAAGAACATTCTGAATTGATTTTAAAAATGCATGAGTTAACAAAGGAAAACATTGAGCGTATGAATGCTAAATATAAACTTGCTGGAGATAAGGGTAGAAAACATATTGTGTTTGCGCCTAGAGATCTTGTTTCGTTACATTTGCGTAAAGATAGATTTCCTAATCTGTGCAAATCAAAGCTAATGCCACGCGCTGATGGTCCTTTTAAGGTGTTAGAGAAAATAAATGATAATGCATATAAACTTGAGCTACCTGTAGATTTTGGGGTTAGTCCCACTTTTAACATTACAGATTTGAAGCCTTATTTGCATGAGGAAGATGCGCTTCCGTCGAGGACGACTTCATTTCAAGAAGGGGAGGATGATGAGGACATCAATACCATTGTTACACCCACAACCCCTACTGTTACATATACTGGACCAATTACTAGAGCTCGCGCACGCCAATTAAATTACCAGGTACTTTCGTTTCTTGGTAATGATTCTAATGTTCATGAGATTATGATGCTGCCTAAATTGGATACATTTGTTTTGCTTACAAATGAAGGGCCTAGCTTCGAGAAGGATGAACATTGGAGCAAGAACACGCATGGAGTTGATGGCATGCGCAAGGGGATCAAGAACGGAGTTACAAGTGATGATTTCAGGACTTTGAAGCCGCCATAAGGAGTGCATGAAGCCTTGGACGAAATATACAAGATGCCACTTCATAATATTCGTCCATAGGCTATTCTAGGTGCTGCGTCACCTTATTAATGGGCCAGGCCCATGTAATTTCGAAATACTTAAGTATAGGCTATTTTTAGAGTCCGTATGTGTGGGGAAACAAGAGTTAGGGTTGGTTTCGGACCCCACCCTCAAGGGCCACGAAATTCCCCCCTCTTCCTCCATATATACAGCCCTTAGGGCGTCGTTTTGACTTTGGGTTTTGTTTAGATTAAAAGTTCGCCATAGCTGCAACTTCGCGTACTTCGTTTGTGTCCAACGACCAGACCAAGACGTCACAGAACCCCACCTTGATCAATAAAGCTTTCATCTTATATTCGCAATATCCCGATTGCAATCTCAGTTTCTTGCTTGTTCTTCGTTTGCTCGCAGGAAACAGACCCTCGTGGTCAGGTTGATCGTGCTCCGGCGTGGTTAATAACCCTCGGAAGTTGGTTTAGCGATTGCTAAGGCGCGACATCTCGCACGTTCGTAGCCGGATCGTCAAGGTCGACTCCCACAGAAAACGATAGCCACCATCTCATCGAAACATCGGGACACCTTAGCCTCTATCAAGTGGTATCAGATTTCCAGGTTGCTCGGTGAGATTTTTACAGTTTTTCGTAGATTAGATCGAGTCTATTCTTCATACCTACAGTCCACGAAAAAAAAGCCACACAAAAAAAATTAGGGTTAGTTCATCATATCCGAACCAATCTGAGCCTTTGCATAATCTTTTTAGGGTTTTTGCTTTGTTGAATTTGCGGTTGCATCGTCGTGTCAAGTTGCTGGTCTTAGAGTCTAGTCTTTTAGAGTTTCGAGTTCTGGTCATAAGTTGTCACGCCGCCGCCGCACCATCATCATCGCCCATCTACCACTTTTTCTTATCCGCCACCGCTCTGAATCCATATCCATATACCACTACCAATCCGTATCCATATACCACCACCGCTACCATATACCACCACCGATGCCATATACCACAACCATATATCCACCACCAATCCGAGTTCTTCTCATATTAGGTTTGTTCTTGAGATCAATCTAAATTCCGAGTCGTGTTTCCTTGCCTGTGTAGGTCTCGGGAAAAAAAAGAGTCTGGAGACCCCCGGGCAGTTTTTAGGCCAAAATTTTCACGCGCAATTTTTTTCCCTATCCTATTTTTAGGCTTTTTCGAGTCTTTTGAGCCACTCGCCATTATAGTGATTTTTCGCAAAAAAAAAGAGGAGCGCAAAAAAAAGGAGCGCAAAAAAAAAGAGCGAAAAAAAGTTCCAGAGTGTGCTTTTCCCTTATTTACGTGCAGCGCCGTGATTTTGTTAGTGTTCTAGGCTCGCGTCTCTAGCACGGTCTAGCCTAGGACCAGCACAGTACCGTCGTTGAGCGTTTATTCAACTTTGCATCTCTGAATTGATTATTGCTGACCCTTTTTGCTACCATACTATAAGCCTTCCCAGCTCCACATACATCTACGTCGTGCGTTTGACTCTCCCTGGCAATCGCTCTATCCAAGCTTTTGAGAGTTTTTGACTACAACGGTTGCCGATCACCGCCTGCTGCTGGGTAAGAACTGGTAAGAATTTGAGATTTGCTTGACGGATTTGTGACACCCGCCACCACCACCACTTGTTAGTAGTCTGTAGGATCATATTCTTGTGTGTTTCTATTGCTGCTAACCATGCCAGGATCACAAGCCGACGAGACTGACGGGGAGAACTTGACAAACAAGGAGCTTCATGATACGTTTCAGCAAATGATGAATGGACAGGTGCAAGATGTGATAAACAGATTTGAAGAGGCCATGGAGAAGATAGATGGCATGGAGAAGACGTTTGAAACAAAGCTCGATAACAAGTTTGCTGAATTGCTTTCACGTTTTCCACCACCACCACCGGCTGCTCCGGCCGCACCTCTGCAACAACAGCAACAACACCGACTACCTCCACGTCGGGAAACAGCCCTCCGCCGAGCGAGCCATGTCCCTCTTCAGTCAGGCCAAACTGCTGGTGCTGCTGTTGATACTTCTGTGGCTCCTACTGCTGATGTGGAGGAGGATGCTTATGTGGGAGATTATGAGGATGAGGTTGATCAAAATCAGAACTACGTGCCACCAACAGCACAGCAACCACCAGGTCGTCCACATGCAAATAATGGCAATGGTAGGGCTCACCCTCAGGTACGAGATCATGACCATCTCCCTAAACTAAAATTGAATATTCCACCAGTTGAGGGTAGATATGTTCCTGATATATATCTTACTTGGGAGTTAGAAACTGAACAACGATTTACATGTTTACAATATCCCGAGGAGAGACGTGTTCCTGCTGCTGTTTGTGCTTTCACTAGTTTTGCATGTGTTTGGTGGTCTGAGCATTGTAGATTATATCCTATTCCGGCTACTTGGGCTGCTTTGAAAACTGCTATGCGTACTCGTTGGGTTCCACCATATTATCAACGTGAATTACTTCAAAAATTGCAGCGCTTAAGACAGGGAAAAAATTCTGTAGAAGAATATTATCAGGAATTACAAACTGGCATGATTAGATGTGGTATTGTTGAGGAGAATGAAGCTATGCTTGCACGTTTTATGGGTGGATTAAATAGAGAGATTCAGACGATTCTAGAGTATAAGGAGTATACTAATATCACTCGTTTATTCCATCTTGCTTGTAAAGCTGAACGTGAAGTGCAGGATCGACAGGCATTGGCGCGGACTAACTTTTCTGCAGGTCGACCTTCATCATGGACACCACGTGCATCATCTACTTCCACACGTTCTACTACACCGGCGCCTCCGTCGGCTACCACCTCCAACCGTGATACAATAAAGCAGGCACAATCACCACTATCTGCCAAGAGCACACCTTCTGGGCTTGCAAAGAGCTCTTCTTCATCCATGGCATCAACAGGGCAAACACATGATATTATTTGTCGACGTTGCAAGGGTGGAGGTCATTATGCAAGAGAATGCCCATCTAAGCGTGTGATGATTGTTACTGAGGATGGTGGGTATGAGTCCGCTAGTGACTATGATGAGGAGACTTTGGCTCTTATTACACGTGACAAACACGGTGGAGACGATTCTGATCATGAGACGCAATACATGGCTCCTGAAGATGCTGACAGGTATGAATGTTTAGTTGCTCAACGTGTTTTGAGTGTGCAGGTTACACAAGCTGAGCAAAATCAGAGGCATAATTTGTTCCATACAAAGGGAGTTGTGAAGGAACGTTCTGTTCGCGTGATCATAGATGGAGGGAGTTGCAATAACTTGGCTAGCATGGAGATGGTGGAGAAGCTATCTCTCACCACAAGACCACATCCACATCCTTACTACATCCAATGGTTCAACAACAGCGGCAAGGTTAAGGTAACACGTACTGTTCGTGTGCATTTTAGTATCTCTACATATGCTGATTATGTTGATTGTGATGTGGTACGCATGTTCCTTATTACTTGGTAGACCATGGCAATTTGATAAAAAATCTGTACACCATGGTAGAAACAATCAGTATACTCTTGTTCATAACGATAAAAATATTACTTTGATCCTATGACTCCTGATTCCATTTTGAAAAATGATATTAATAGAGCTAATAAAGCAAAACAGGAGACAAATAAGAGTGAAAATCAGATTGTGGCAAAAGAATTTGAGCACCAAATGAAGCCTAATAATAAACCATCTACTGTTGTTTCTGAAATTAAATTGAAAAGTGCATGTTTACTTGCCACCAAATCTGATATTGATGAGCTAGATTTCAGCAAATCTGTTTGCTATGCTTTTGTGTGCAAAGAGGCATTATTTTGATTCGAGGACGTGCCTTCCTCTTTGCCCCCTGCTGTCACTAACATTTTGCAGGAGTTCGCTGACGTCTTTCCACAAGACGTGCCACCGGGATTACCACCTATTCGAGGGATTGAGCATCAAATTGACTTAATTCCCGGTGCTTCGCTACCCAACCGTGCACCATACCGTACCAATCCAGAGGAGACGAAGGAGATTATGCGTCAAGTACAAGAACTGCTCGACAAAGGTTATATACGCGAATCCCTTAGTCCTTGTGCTGTTCCTATCATTTTAGTGCCGAAAAAGGATGGTATGTCGCGTATGTGCGTTGATTGTAGAGGCATTAATAATATTACTATTCGTTATCGTCATCCTATTCCTAGGCTAGATGATTTGCTTGATGAATTGAGTGGCTCTACAATATTCTCCAAAGTTGATTTGCGTAGTGGATACCATCAAATTCGTATGAAATTCGGTGATGAATGGAAAACAACATTTAAAACTAAGTTTGGATTATATGAGTGGTTAGTCATGCCTTTTGGGTTAACTAATGCACCTAGTACTTTCATGAGGTTAATGAACGAAGTTTTACGTGCTTTCATTGGACGATTTGTGGTAGTTTACTTTGATGACATATTGATTTATAGCAAATCTTTGGAGGAACATTTGGAACATTTACGTGCTGTTTTATTGCTCTACGTGATGCACGTTTGTTTGGAAACCTTGGAAAGTGCACCTTTTGCACCGACCGAGTATCTTTTCTTGGCTATGTTGTTACTCCACAGGGAATTGAAGTTGATAAAGCCAAGATTGAAGCTATTGAGAGTTGGCCGCAGCCCAAAACGGTCACACAAGTGAGGAGTTTCCTTGGCCTCGCTGGTTTCTATAGGCGTTTTGTGAGAGATTTCAGCACCATTGCTGCACCTCTCAACGAGCTTACAAAGAAGGATGTGCCTTTTGTTTGGGGTACCGCACAGGAAGAAGCCTTCACGGTATTGAAAGATAAGTTGACACATGCTCCTTTACTCCAACTTCCTAATTTCAATAAGACTTTTGAGCTTGAATGTGATGCTAGTGGAATTGGATTAGGAGGTGTGTTATTACAAGATGGAAAACCTGTTGCATACTTTTCTGAAAAATTGAGTGGGCCTAGTCTGAACTATTCTACTTATGATAAAGAATTATATGCTCTTGTTCGGACCTTAGAAACATGGCAACATTATTTATGGCCCAAGGAATTTGTTATACATTCTGATCATGAATCTTTGAAACACATTAAAAGTCAAGCAAAACTGAACCGTAGACATGCTAAATGGGTTGAATTCATTGAGACTTTCCCTTATGTCATTAAACACAAGAAGGGTAAAGAAAATGTTATTGCTGATGCCTTGTCTCGTCGTTATACTATGCTTTCACAACTTGACTTTAAAATATTTGGTTTGGAGACCATCAAAGATCAATATGTTCATGATGCTGAATTTAAAGATGTATTGCAGAATTGTAAGGAAGGGAGAACTTGGAACAAGTTCGTTCTTAACGATGGATTTGTGTTTCGTGCTAACAAGCTATGCATTCCAGCTAGCTCCGTTCGTCTTTTGTTGTTGCAGGAGGCGCATGGAGGAGGATTAATGGGACACTTTGGCGTCAAGAAGACGGAGGATATACTTGCTACACATTTCTTTTGGCCAAAGATGAGATGGGATGTTGAGCGTTTTGTTGCTCGCTGCACTACATGTCAAAGAGCTAAGTCACGACTCAATCCTCATGGTTTATATATGCCTTTGCCAGTACCTAGTGTTCCTTGGGAGGATATATCTATGGACTTTGTTTTAGGTTTACCTCGAACAAAGAAGGGGAGGGATAGCATATTTGTTGTCGTGGATAGGTTCTCGAAAATGGCACACTTTATACCATGTCATAAAAGCGATGATGCTGTTAATGTTGCTGATTTGTTCTTTCGTGAAATTATTCGCTTACATGGTGTGCCAAATACTATTGTTTCAGATCGTGATACTAAATTTCTTAGCCACTTTTGGAGATGTTTATGGGCTAAGTTGGGGACTAAGCTGCTTTTTAGTACTACTTGTCACCCCCAAACTGATGGACAAACTGAAGTAGTCAATAGAACATTGTCTACTATGCTTAGGGCTGTTTTGAAGAATAACAAGAAAATGTGGGAAGAATGCTTGCCTCATATTGAATTTGCTTATAATCGCTCATTGCATTCTACTACTAAGATGTGCCCTTTTGAAATTGTGTATGGTTTCCTACCTCGTGCACCTATTGATTTGCTGCCTCTTCCATCTTCAGAGAAGGTTAATTTTGATGCTAAAGAACATTCTGAATTGATTTTAAAAATGCATGAGTTAACAAAGGAAAACATTGAGCGTATGAATGCTAAATATAAACTTGCTGGAGATAAGGGTAGAAAACATGTTGTGTTTGCGCCTAGAGATCTTGTTTCATTACATTTGCGTAAAGATAGATTTCCTAATCTGCGCAAATCAAAGCTAATGCCACGCGCTGATGGTCCTTTTAAGGTGTTAGAGAAAATAAATGATAATGCATATAAACTTGAGCTACCTGTAGATTTTGGGGTTAGTCCCACTTTTAACATTGCAGATTTGAAGCCTTATTTGCGTGAGGAAGATGCGCTTCCGTCGAGGACGACTTCATTTCAAGAAGGGGAGGATGATGAGGACATCAATACCATTGTTACACCCACAACCCCTACTGTTACATATACTGGACCAATTACTAGAGCTCGCGCACGCCAATTAAATTACCAGGTACTTTCGTTTCTTGGTAATGATTCTAATGTTCATGAGATTATGATGCTGCCTAAATTGGATACATTTGTTTTGCTTACAAATGAAGGGCCTAGCTTCGAGAAGGATGAACATTGGAGCAAGAACACGCATGGAGTTGATGGCATGCGCAAGGGGATCAAGAACGGAGTTACAAGTGATGATTTCAGGACTTTGAAGCCGCCATAAGGAGTGCATGAAGCCTTGGACGAAATATACAAGATGCCACTTCATAATATTCGTCCATAGGCTATTCTAGGTGCTGCGTCACCTTATTAATGGGCCAGGCCCATGTAATTTCGAAATACTTAAGTATAGGCTATTTTTAGAGTCCGTATGTGTGGGGAAACAAGAGTTAGGGTTGGTTTCGGACCCCACCCTCAAGGGCTACGAAATTCCCCCCTCTTCCTCCATATATACAGCCCTTAGGGCGTCGTTTAGACTTTGGGTTTTGTTTAGATTAAAAGTTCGCCATAGCTGCAACTTCGCGTACTTCGTTTGTGTCCAACGACCAGACCAAGACGTCACAGAACCCCACCTTGATCAATAAAGCTTTCATCTTATATTCGCAATATCCCGATTGCAATATCAGTTTCTTGCTTGTTCTTCGTTTGCTCGCAGGAAACAGACCCTCGTGGTCAAGTTGATCGTGCTCCGGCGTGGTCAATAACCCTCGGAAGTTGGTTTAGCGATTGCTAAGGCGCGACGTCTCGCACGTTCGTAGTCGGATCGTCAAGGTCGACTCCCACAGAAAACGATAGCCACCATCTCATCGAAACATCGGGACACCTTAGCCTCTATCACCCAGTTTTTATGCATTAGTTTCAACCTTCACACATTGCATGAGTAGGATCTCTTAACATGTGGGTCTGGGAAGTAGACGATGAGGTAGAACCTATTACCTGTTTTATTATCAAACCATGGGAGTTACTTCTACGTTATGCTTATATTGCCATGCTATGCTCGTAGACGTGGTTTGGGTTTGAGCGTATCCATGACATATGTGAGATGTTAATTAATGGTTTAACTTAAGGTGGCAACTTTAATACACATCTGGGTGGATTGCTTGTGGGCACCTGGGGAATCCAGTGTTGTCCTAGGATATCCCGGAGTACCCATGTGATCATCCTATAGTCCGCCACCCAGGCTCAAAGGGATCTTAAGACTATTCATGCTAGAAACTTCCGTGTGCAGCCACAAGCCATTATGGGCTCTGGCATAGTTGAGTAAGTTGCGTGAGTTCTTTGAAGAGGTGGACTAGCAGATGTAGGGGATTGTAGGTGTACCGGTCCACCCGGAGTAGAGAGCAAATGCTTCTGAAAGATTGTGTCTCGGTCATCCGTTTCTCAAACACCATGTAGTGCAAGAAATCCAACGGAGGAGATCGAGTCTTGTGGGGAAAAGTGCACAAACCTCTGTAGAGTGTATAAACTAATCATGGTTAGCCGTGTCCCGGGTTATGGACATCTTGAGTATCTGGCTCTTGGATTATCATATGGATCTCATCACTCTAAATTAACTTGTTGGGTTGATAATTAATTTTAATTGGGATTGAGTTGGAGGAACCTTCTCAATGTTGCTCAACTACCATGATAGTTAAATAAAATATATTCCTTTGTTGTAGGGAAAAATTGGCTTTACGCAAAACTTATTAACCATATAGCCTCCACCAGCCATATATGCATGTAGTGATAGCATCTATTCTGCTCATTATTCTCCTGTTGCCAGCATATTCCATGTGCTGGCATGTTTTCGGGCTGCAACGTATCATGTTGCATACTTTTTAGACGAGGAGTAAGACGCGATAGGTCGTTTGTCATGCACTCAGCTATGCCATTGGAGTTGATGGACTCACTTTATCTTCCAAGCCTTCCGTTGTTATCGTATTAGATGGCCTTAAGCCATATTTATTGTAATAAGTTCTTTCTTGAGACATTTGAAGTAATAACTGTGTGATTGCCACTCTGTTATAAATCCTTCGAGTACTGTGTGTGTCAGCATTACCGATCCAGGGATGACACTGAAGCATAGAGACTTGACCGTTTGAGGTCAGGTCGCTACAAGATGGTATCAGAGCACAGGATGAATGTAGGACACCGCCACTAAGAAAAGTCATAGACCACTCTTCTCTACTCATTTCTGACTCCTCTCCATTGTCTACTCTTTAGTATGGCGGATACGAGGAACAAGTTTGCACAACCGGATGAAGACACACCTGTTGGACAACACTTGAAGGAAGTCACTAAGTACCTGAACATTGGAATACCAAGCTTCATCGGGACCTACACCGCCACACTACTAGAAGAGGAACGTTGGTTGATTCGAGTTCAAGTTCCAGGAAGGACGTTCACGCCAGTCACTAAACCCATAGAGTTTTCCTTTGATGCACCCACCTGGAGTCTAGGCAAGAGTATGGCGGTCCACATCGCTATAGGACGTGTTGGAGAAGTCTACAAACATTAGCTGAAGGACACTATCTACCAGATATGTGGGCGCTGAGATGAGCAATTGGAGATGATCATCACTAGGAAGGACAGGTCCATTGCAACATTCATCCAGGAATTAAACCATAATATTCGTCGCTAGGAGAACCAGATGTGCGCAAGCATGATAGATTTGAAGAAAGCGATGATCAGGATCATAGAGCTAGAAGAGGAGCTTAAGTCTACACGCGATGGATATGAGGAGGAGATGATGATACTTGTGGAGAAGAATGATGACATGACAAGGAAGCTAGGAGTTTTCATGGGAGACCCCGCTCCAGGAGGAGAAGACGACGAACCCAAGGAGATTCGTTCTGAAGACTACATCATCATCAACGACACCGACTCCAACCCAGATAGTAGTGATGATGACTATGAAGATGAAGCTGGAGCAGATATCATGGAGTCTTCCACCGATCAAAATTTCTAGTAGAGCACCGTACTAATAGTAATACACCCCCCATGTAAATATCAGTAGTCCGAGCACTGTAACGATAGTTAGACCGATTACATGCCCTTGCTTGATTGATTGAGTGGTAGGATATGATTGTGTTTGTCTCGTGTGCATATGGGTAGTGTTTTCTCATTAGACCCCATTCTATTCTAATCTCTTCCCTCTAAACCCATCAGATCCCTCCGAGACATGACCTCGGTTTTGCTTTTTCACCGAAGATCACTCAGTTGAACCAGCAGCAGAATGCCTTGATGCAGTTGTTGGTTCAGAACCAAGGCAACAACAACAACAACAACAACAAAAAACAACCCTCCGCCGCCACCACTAGTTGACAACTTAGCCCGTTTTCTGAGGTTGAAGCCGCCGGTGTTTTCCAGTAGCACCGAGCCAATAGTTGCTGATGATTGGCTACGCAGGATAGGAAGGGAGTTGACCACCGCAGGTTGCATAGATGTTGAGAAGGTGCGTTTTGCCGCACACCAATTGGACGGACTGTCGGCGTTCTGGGAACGGCGGTCCCCAGACTTGGCTGCCTGCAGCCCGCGGCGTGGCCAAGCCAGTAGGCCGTACGGCCCATCTTCATCAACAAGGCATCCAAGACCCTCGCGAGGGGCCAAGCCTCGCGAGCCGGACGACACAAGACCTCCTCTGGAGTGGCCTAGTCGGGTAGGCTCACGAGGGGCAGAGATAACAAGGTGAGGCAAACCTCACGAGGCTCTCGTGACGTGAGCCATGACAATCGACACCAGGCGGGCGCCAGCGCGCGCAGCGTCCTTGTTTCCTCTTTGGTGCTAAGGAGGCCAGCGCAGGCGAGGAGTACCGAGGCATCAGGCAAAGGTTGCCATATCGGTGCAATAGGACCAAGAGTAGAAGGACGACAAGACGGAGGTCATCATGGAGCCCAAGACGGCGTCACCGCCAGAGCCTTTCGCAGGCGGAGACCACTTTTGTCAGGATAGCTTGTACTAGGTGCCCCCCTTCAAATTTGCCCGCCGTTGTTGGCTCCCTTCCCGCTCAATAATTGGGAAGAGGACCAGGGCCTCTATAAATAGGACTAGCCACCACCATAGGCGACGACGGATCCTGAAGATCATCCCCACACACACAAGTTAGCCAAGCACGAGAACACCTCACCCTCAGGAGGCTGTTCTTCCTCTTGTATTGTTCATCATCAGCCCAAGAGGCAATCCACCACCACCACACTGGAGTAGGGTATTACACCACAATGGTGGCCCAAACCAGTATAAATATTGTGTCTTTCTGTGTTGCGAGTTCATCGAGTTCGTCCGCGAGATCTTAGCGAGCTAGGGCATAGATCGGTGGGAGGAAAAGACTTCGCGCGCACCCCAGTGTTCGAACCTTAAGGGTTTGGCGGAACCCCACATCCGACATTTGGCGCGCCAGGTAGGGGTCCGCCATAGCTTCCCCTCTGTCGATCTGCGCCCCGTTGCCATCGCGCTTCGCCCACATGGCAGGCGCCCTGCCGCTGACTCCGACGGTCAGCGTTGACAACGGGGCCAGGGAGCTCCGAGCCCTGGCCCCCGCCCTGCGGTGGGTGCAGGGGCTGCCCAAGTTTAGAATGGAGATGCCGCCGCACTATGATGGTGCGGCAGACCCGTCAGCTTTCATGCTGACGTACGAGGAGGCCATCCTTGAAGCCGAGGGTGAGGACAAGGTCATGGCCAAATGGCTTCCCATGGCCCTCGACGGCGAGCCGCGCGCATGACTGCTCAACCATCCCGGATCCACGGTGGCATCTTGGGAGGAGCTCCGCAACCTCTTCACTGCTCGCTACGCGGTGCCAGCGCACCACACAGTCGCGGCCCTGCTGGGCGGCTCTCAAGCACCACCGTCAGACCGCCACGCCAAGTCGTTCCTCCGTCAGATTGGGGCCACCTCCAGGCGCCCGGGGGCTGCACCGGGTTGGGCTGCGCCAGAGGCCGACCTCAACTTCGGCTCAGAAGACCACCCCGACTCCACCGCCGGCTCTGGAATGCTCCCGATGCTCTGCACGCCCACCATCTGCAACGTGGCTGTGACCAAGACCCTCATCGACGGCGGTGCTGGCCTCAACTTGCTCTTTGTAGAAGCCTTTAGCCTTCTCCACGTGCCACTCGAGTGGCTCGGCCTCAGCAAGCCCTTCTCGGGAGTGGGTGGTGGAGCTGCCCACTCCCTGGGGCGAATCCGCCTCCCTGTCACCTTCGGCACGCGCGACAACTATCACACCGAGTGGTGGACTTCGACATCGCTCGCATCGGTCTCCCGTACGACGCCATCCTCGGGTACCCGGCTCTCGCTTAGTTCATGGCGGCGACTCACCCGGCTTACAACCTCATGAAGATGCCAGGGAGCAAGGGCGTCCTCACCATCAAGGGAGACACTAAGGAGGCCGTGACGGTGCTCAGGCTCGCCTTCAAGACCGCGGGAGCAGCACAACCCGTCGATGCCGGTGCCCCCGCGGCCAGGGAGGCCGCGCCCACCAAGAAGAAGCGGCTGTTCACCCAAGACAAGGCGGAAACCAAGCAGGTACCGGTCAGCGAGGACGGGTCTTCAGGAGCCACCTTCACCATAGGAGCCGGCCTTGACCCGGAACAAGAAGCCCTGGTGAGGTTCTTGCGCGCGAATAAGGAGATATTCGCGTGGGAGCCCAATCAGCTGGTAGGGGTCCTGAGGGAGGTGATCCAGCATCATCTAAGGGTGTGCCCCAACATCCGCCCTGTGAAGCAGCGAGCAAGACGGCAGTCCACTAAGAAGCAGGCCTTCATCGTCCAAGAGACATGCAAGCTGGAAGCGGCAGGTGCCATCCGGGAGGTCCGATACCCCGAATGGCTGGCGAAACCATTCGTAGTGCCGAAAAAAGGCGGGAAGGAACGGATGTGCCTCGACTTCACCAATCTTAACAAAGCCTGCCCCCAAGATCCATTCCCACTCCCGCGCATCGACCAGATTATCGACTCCACCGCCGAGTGTGACCTGCTGTGCTTCCTAGATGCGTTCTCAGGGTATCAGCAAATCAAAATGGCGGTGGAAGATGTGGAGAAGACGGCCTTCCTGACACCATGTGGGGTGTACTGCTACACCTGCATGCCCTTCGGGCTGCACAAAGAGGGCGCGACCTTTCAACGGTTGATGCACATTGCTCTGGGGCGGCAGCTCGGGAGAAACGCAGAGGCCTACGTCGATGACATAGTGGTCAAGTCTCGCGAGGCGAGGACATTGATTCAAGACTTGGAGGAGACCTTCGAGAGCCTGTGCCAAGTGAACTTGAGGCTCAACCCGGAGAAGTGCATGTTCGGCGTCCCCTCCGGCAAGCTGCTGGGATTCCTCGTATCCCACAGAGGGATCGAGGCTAACCCAGAGAAGATCAAGGACATTGAGGACATGAGCCCACCACAAACCCTCAAAGAGATGCAGAAGCTAGCAGGGCGGGTGACCGCGTTAGGGCGTTTCATCTCCAAATTAGGAGAGCGTGCCTTACCTTTATTCAAGCTCATGAAGAAGAAGGGCCCCTTCGAGTGGAGCCCGGAGGTCGAACGGGCCTTCCAAGACCTCAAGAAATACCTTACTAGCCCCCCGGTGATGGTGGCACCACGGCCCCTGGAGCCTCTGGTACTATACCTTGCTGCCACCCCGTACTCCGCCAGCGCGGCATTGGTGGCGGTTCGGGAGGAGCGCCAAGCCAAGGGCGCACCGCGCCAAGCCAGGGCTAAAGTCGCACGGGGCCAGGAAGGCATAGCAAAGGCATCAGCGGTGGAAGGTCAAGCTCAGCAGGGCGTCCTACCTCTTGAGCACTGCGTTGGTTTTCCCCGAAGAGGAAGGGATGATGCAGCAAAGTAGCGTAAGTATTTCCCTCAGTTTTTGAGAACCAAGGTATCAATCCAGTAAGAGGCTACACACCAGTCCCTCGTACCTGCACAAAACAAATAACTCCTCACAACCAACGCGATAAGGGGTTGTCAATCCCTACACGGCCACTTACGAGAGTGAGATCTGATAGATATGATAAGATAATATTTTTGGTATTTTTGTGATAAAGATGCAAAGTAAAATAAAAGGAAAGTAAAAAGCAAAGGAAATAACTAAGTATTGGAAGATTAATATGATGAAGATAGACCCGGGGGCCATAGATTTCACTAGTGGCTTCTCTCGAGAGCATAAGTATTCTACGGTGGGTGAACAAATTACTGTTGAGCAATTGACAGAATTGAGCATAGTTATGAGAATATCTAGGTATGATCATGTATATAGGCATCACGTCCGAGACAAGTAGACCGACTCCTGCCTGCATCTACTACTATTACTCCAGTCATCGACCGCTATCCAGCATGCATCTAGAGTATTAAGTTAATGAAAACAGAGTAACGCCTTAAGCAAGATGACATGATGTAGAGGGATAAACTCATGCAATATGATGAAAACCCACCTTGTTATCCTCGATGGCAACAATATAATATGTGCCTTGCTGCCCCTACTGTCACTGGGAAAGGACACCGCAAGATTGAAACCAAAGCTAAGCACTTCTCCCATTGCAAGAAAGATCAATCTAGTAGGCCAAACCAAACTGATAATTCGAAGAGACTTGCAAAGATAACCAATCATACATAAAAGAATTCAGAGAAGATTCAAATATTGTTCATAGATAGACTTGATCATAAACCCACAATTCATCGATCTCAACAAACACACCGCAAAAAGAAGATTACATCGAATAGATCTCCACAAGAGAGGGGGAGAACATTGTATTGAGATCCAAAAAGAGAGAAGAAGCCATCTAGCTACTAACTATGGACCCGTAGGTCTGAGGTAGGCTACTCACACTTCATCGGAGGGGCTATGGTGTTGATGTAGAAGCCCTCCATGATCGATGCCCCCTCCGGCAGAGCTCCGGAACAGGCCCCAAGATGGGATCTCGTGGATACAGAAAGTTGCGGCGGTGGAATTAGGGTTTTGGCTCCGTATCTGATCGTTTGGGGGTACGTAGGTATATATAGGAGGAAGGAGTACGTCGGTGGAGCAACAGGGGGCCCACGAGGGTGGAGGGCGCGCCTAGGGGGGCTAGGCGCGCCCCCTACCTCGTCGCCTCCTCTTTTGTTTCTTGACGTAGGGTCCAAGTCCCCTGGATCAAGTTCTGTGAGAAAATCACATTCCCGAAGGTTTCATTCCGTTTGGACTCCGTTTGATATTCCTTTTCTTCGAAACCCTGAAATAGGCAAAAAAAACAGCAATTCTGGGCTGGGCCTCCGGTTAATAGGTTAGTCCCAAAAAATAATATAAAAGTGGATAATAAAGCCCAATAATGTCCAAAACAGTAGATAATATAGCATGGAGCAATCAGAAATTATAGATACGTTGGAGACGTATCAAGCATCCCCAAGCTTAATTCCTGCTCATCCTCGAGTAGGTAAATGATAAAAACAGAATTTTTGATGCGGAGTGCTACTTGGCATAATTTTAATGTAATTCTTCTTAATTGTGGTATGAATATTCAGATCCGAAAGATTCAAGACAAAAGTTCATATTGACATAAAAATAATAATACTTCAAGCATACTAACAAAGCAATTATGTCTTCTCAAAATAACATGGCCAAAGAAAGTTCATCCCTACAAAATCATATAGTTTACTCATGCTCCATTTTCGTCACACAAGAATGCGCTCATCATGCACAACCCCGATGACAAGCCAAGCAATTGTTTCATACTTTAGTAATATCAAACCTATAAACTTTCACGCAATATATGAGCGCGAGCCATGGACATAGCACTATGGGTGGAATAGAATATAATGAGGGGGGTTATGTGGAGAAGACAAAAAGGAGAAAGTCTCACATCAACGAGGCTAATCAATGGGCTATGGAGATGCCCACCGATTGATGTTAATGCAAGGAGTAGGGATTGCCATGCAAAGGATGCACTAGAGCTATAAATGTATGAAAGATCAACAAAAGAAACTAAGTGGGTGTGCATCCAACTTGCTTGCTCACGAAGACCTAGGGCACTTGAGGAGGCCCATTGTTGGAATATACAAGCCAAGTTCTATAATGAAAATTCCCACTAGTATATGAAAGTGACAAAACAAGAGACTCTCTATCATGAAGATTACGGTGCTACTTTGAAGCACAAGTGTGGCAAAGGATAGTAACATTGTCCCTTCTCTCTTTTTCTCTCATTTTTTTATTTAGGCCTTTTTCTTTTTTTATATGGCCTTTCTCTCTCTTTTTTTAATTCCTCACTTGGGACAATGTTCTAGAAAATGATGATCATCACACTTCTATTTATTTTACAACTCAATGATTACAACTCGATACTAGAACAAAAGATGACTCTATATGAATGCCTCTGGCGGTGTACCGGGATATGCAATGAACCAAGAGTGACATGTATGAAAGAATTATGAACGGTGGCTTTGCCACAAATACTATGTCAACTACATGATCATGCTAAGCAATATGATAATAATGAATGTGTCATGATAAACGAAATGGTGGAAAGTTGCATGGCAATATATCTCGGAATGGCTATGGAAATGCCATAATAGGTAGGTATGGTGGCTGTTTTGAGGAAGATATAAGGAGGTTTATGTGTGAAAGAGCGTATCATATCATGGGGTTTGGATGCACCGGCGAAGTTTGCGCCAACTCTCAATGTGAGAAAGGGCAATGCACGGTACCGAAGAGGCTAGCAAGGATGGAAGGGTGAGAGTGCGTATAATCCATGGACTCAACATTAGTCATAAAGAACTCACATACTTATTGCAAAAATCTACAAGTCATCAAACACCTCGGCACTACGTGCATGCTCCTAGGGGGGTAGATTGGTAGGAAAATACCATCGCTCGTCCCCGACCGCCACTCATCAGGAGGACAATCAAATAACACCTCATGTTTCAAATTTGTTACATAACGTTTACCATACATGCATGCTACGTGACTTGCAAACTTCAACACAAGCATTTCTCAATTTCACAACTACTCAACTAGCACGACTTTGATATTATTACCTCCATATCTCAAAACAATCATCAAGCATCAAACTTCTCTTAGTATTCAAAACACTCATAAGAAAATTTTACTAATCTTGAATACCTAGAACATTAGGATTTTAAGCAAATTACCATGCTATTTAAGACTCTCAAAATAATCTTAAGTGAAGCATCAGAGATCAATAGTTTCTATAAAACAAATCCACCATCGTGCTCTAAAAGATATAAGTGAAGTACTAGAGCAAAACTATATAACTCAAAAGATATAAGCGAAGCACATAGAGTATTCTAACAAATTCCAAATCATGTATAGCTCTCTCAGAAGGTGTGTACAGCAAGGATGATTGTGGTAAACTAAAAAGTAAGGACTCAAATCATACAATACGCTCCAAGCAAAACACATATCATGTGGTGAATAAAAATATAGCTCCAAGTAAAGTTACCGATAGCAGTAGACGAAAGAGGGGATGCCTTCTGGGGCATCCCCATGCTTTGGCTTTTAGGTGTCCTTAGATTATCTTGGGGGTGCCATGGGCATCCCAAGCTTAGTCTCTTGCCACTCCTTGTTCCATAATCCATCAAATCTTTACCCAAAACTTGAAAACTTCACAACACAAAACTCAAAGTAGAAAATCTCGTGAGCTCCGTTAGCGAAAGAAAACAAAAGACCACTTCAAGGTACTGTAATGAACTCATTATTTATTTATATTGGTGTTAAACCTAGTGTATTAAAACTTCTCTATGGTTTATAAACTATTTTACTAGCCATAGATTCATCAAAATAAGCAAACAACACACGAAAAACAGAATCTGTCAAAAACAGAACAGTCTGTAGTAATCTGTAGCTAGCGCAAGATCTGGAACCCCAAAAATTCTAAAATAAATTGCTGGATGCGTGGAATTTATCTATTAACCATCTTCAGAAAGAATTAACTACATAACACTTTCCAAATAAAAATGGCAGCAGTTCTCGTGAGCGCTAAAGTTTCTGTTTTTTACAGCAAGTTTAACAAGACTTTCCCCAAGTCTTCCCAACGGTTCTACTTGGCACAAACACTAATTAAACACAAAAAAACACAATCTAAACAGAGGCTAGATAAATTATTTATTACTAAACAGGAGCAAAAGCAAGGAACAAAAATAAAATTGGGTTGCCTCCCAACAAGCGCTATCGTTTAACGCCCCTAGCTAGGCATAACAAGCAAGGATAGATCTAGGTATTGCCATCTTTGGTTGGCAATTCTTCAATGAGGCATCTACCATCTTTAGGAATTTCTTTCGTTTTATTAATTATCAAACTTTTAGGCACAAGATCAAAAAATTCATTTGTAACAAATGGTTCCTTAATGATAGCAAAAAGATTGGGATGAATACTTATAGATTTGAGATCCGCAGTTTCCTTACTAGAGGATTCACCCTTATTTTAGGAACATACATAAGCTTGGCAATTTTAGTGCGAGGACTTGGAGTATTCTTTACGGAAGAAAAAGCGGTTCCCAAGTTGGTAATGTTATCCTCAAGTTTATCGATTCTAGTGGAATCGTGATTTATTTTCTCATTAACTATGGGTTCCTTCTCTTTAATATTTTTCAAAGTGACTCCTACTTTAGATCCATATTGAGAGATTCGGTTGTGGATCTTTTTATCCACATTTTCAATTAACTCTATGGTAGCAACCTTATTTTCAATAATTTCAAGTCTTTGCATTACATGCTCCAAAGTTAATACAGTTTCATTAACCAAAAGAGGGGGTGAGCCAAACAAATCTATCATAGCATTATAAGAATCAAAAGTATGGCTACCCAAGAAGTTCCCTCCAGTAATAGTATCAAGGACATATCTATGCCAAGGAGTAACGTCTACATAAAAATTGCGAAGAAGAACGGAAGTAGATTGCTTCCTGGTAGATCTATTTTTAGCATTGCAAATTCTATACCAAGCATCTGTTAGATTTTCTCCCTCCCTTTGCTTAAAATTTAGAATTTCATTTTCGGGAGACAACGGAGAAGATAAGGGACTAGCCATAATGACAAGCAAACGAACTAACGTACAAGCAAACAAAAAGCGGGCAAAAAGAGGCAAACGGGAAAGAGAAGGAGGATAGAGAGAGAGGGCGAATAAAACGACAAGGGTGAAGTGGGGGAGAGGAAAACGAGAGGCAAATGACAAATAATGTAATGCGGGAGATAAGGGAATGTGATGGGTACTTGGTATATTGACTTTTGCGTAGACCTCCCCGGCAACGGCGCCAGAAATCCTTCTTGCTACCTCTTGAGCACTGCGTTGGTTTTCCCCGAAGAGGAAGGGATGATGCAGCAAAGTAGTGTAAGTATTTCCCTCAGTTTTTGAGAACCAAGGTATCAATCCAGTAAGAGGCTACGCGCCAGTCCCTCATACCTGCACAAAACAAATAAATCCTCGCAACCAACGCGATAAGGGGTTGTCAATCCCTACACAGCCACTTACAAGAGTGAGATCTGATAGATATGATAAGATAATATTTTTGGTATTTTTGTGATAAAGATGCAAAGTAAAATAAAAGGAAAGTAAAAAGCAAAGGAAATAACTAAGTATTGGGAGATTAATATGATGAAGATAGACCCGGGGGCCATAGGTTTCACTAGTGGCTTCTCTCGAGAGCATAAGTATTCTACGGTGGGTGAACAAATTGCTGTTGAGTAATTGACAGAATTGAGCATAGTTATGAGAATATCTAGGTATGATCATGTATATAGGCATCACGTCCGAGACAAGTAGACCGACTCCTGCCTGCATCTACTACTATTACTCCACTCATCGACTACTATCCAGCATGCATCTAGAGTATTAAGTTAATGAAAACAGAGTAACGATGCAATATGATGAAAACCCCATCTTGTTATTCTCGATGGCAACAATACAATACGTGCCTTGCTGTCCCTACTGTCACTGGGAAGGACACCGCAAGATTGAACCCAAAGCTAAGCACTTCTCCCATTGCAAGAAAGATCAATCTAGTAGGCCAAACCAAACTGATAATTCAAAGAGACTTGCAAAGATAACCAATCATACATAAAAGAATTCAGAGAAGATTCAAATATTGTTCATAGATAGACTTGATCATAAACCCACAATTCATCGTTCTCAACAAACACACCGCAAAAAGAAGATTACATCGAATAGATCTCCACAAGAGAGGGGGAGAACATTGTATTGAGATCCAAAAAGAGAGAAGAAGCCATCTAGCTACTAACTATGGACCCATAGGTCTGAGGTAGACTACTCACACTTCATCGGAGGGGCTATGGTGTTGATGTAGAAGCCCTGTGTGATCGATGCCCCCTCCGGCGGAGCTCTGGAACAGGCCCCAAGATGGGATCTCGTGGATACAGAAAGTTGCGGCGGTGGAATTAGGGTTTTGGCTCCGTATCTGATCGTTTGGGGGTACGTAGGTATATATAGGAGGAAGGAGTACGTCGGTGGAGCAACAGGGGGCCCACGAGGGTGGAGGGCGCGCCTGGGGGGTAGGTGCGCCCCCCTCCTACCTCGTGGCCTCCTCTTTTGTTTCTTGACGTAGGGTCCAAGTCCCCTGGATCACGTTCGGTGAGAAAATCACGTCCCGAAGGTTTCATTCCATTTGGACTCCGTTTGATATTCCTTTTCTTCTTAACCCTGAAATAGGCAAAAAACAGCAATTCTGGGTTGGGCCTCTGGTTAATAGGTTAGTCCCAAAAAATAATATAAAAGTGGATAATAAAGCCCAATAATGTCCAAAACAGTAGATAATATAGCATGGAGCAATCAAAAATTATAGATACGTTGGAGACGTATCAAGGCGGCATCGCAGAAGCCCCCGAGGACAATCAGGTCTCAGGGATCCTCCCACCTCATGATATGCCCCGATCGCCGCAGGACCCGAGCCTCGACAGTGTGTCGGCCCTTGTCGAACACCCGGTGTACTTTGTCAGCACCGTACTACGGGACGCGAGGGCACGCTACCCCATGCCCCAGAAACTCCTGCTCGCACTCCTGGTAGCCTCACGCAAACTCCGACCCTACTTCCAGGGCCACCCCATCAAGGTCGTCTCAGCCTACCCATTGGAGAGGGTGCTTAGGATCCCTAACTCGGCCGGAAGGATCGCTGAGTGGAACATCGAGTTGCAAGAATTCCAGTTGGAGTTCAGCACTACCAGGGTCATCAAGGGGGCCGCACTCGCTGACTTTGTGGCAGAATGGACGGATGCACCGACACTTGAGGAAGGAGAAGACTGGTCCACCTCCCCTGGAAGTGAGGCTCTGGACGGCTGGGTCATGTACTTCGATGGCGCCTTCGCGCACCAGGGCGTGGGGGCTGGAGCAGCGCTCATCTCGCCCACCCAAGACAAGCTCTACTACGTCGTGCAACTCTACTTTCAGCACGGCGAGAAGGTCTCCAACAATATTGCAGAATACGAAGGCCTCATAGCTGGCCTGAAGGCTGCGGTGGCTCTAGGGGTGAAGCGCCTCACTGTCAGAGGTGACTCACAACTCCTCGTCAACTTCTCCAACAAGGTGTATGAGCCAAAGGACGAGCATATGGAGGCCTACCTCGCGAAGGTGCGCAAGATGGAGAAATAGTTCCCGGGCCTGGAGCTGCAGCACGTACCCCGGGGCCCCAACAAGGAGGCCGACGACATCGCCAGGAGAGCATCCAAGCGGCAACCACAGGAGCCAGGCATCTTTGAGGACCGGCTCTTCAAGCCATCAGCTGCGCCACCTCTTTCAAGCACGACTCAACCTCGGGAGGAGCTCCCCCATCCTCTGGCCACAAGAGCCCCAGCCTGTGCCCCGACCTCAGGAGCTCCGCTGCTCTTGGTGCTCGAGCCCCAGGAGGAATGCTGGACCAAGGAATTCAAGGAGTACTTAACACACGGGACGTGCCGGAGAAGGAAGAGGAGGCGGAGCGCGTGGCCCGGCAAGCCATGGCATACTGTATCCAAGACTGCGAGTTATACAGCAAATGACCGAATGATGTCACGCTGCGCTGCATATCCAGCAATCAAGGAAGGGAGTTGCTGATTGACATACACGGCGGGGACTGCGGGCACCACTCATCATCACGGACCCTCCTCGACAAGGTGTTCCGCAGTGGATTCTACTGGCCTACAGCACTCAACGATGCAGCCGAGCTGGTAAAATCCTGCGAAGCTTGCCAGTTCCACGCCAAGCAAATCCATCAGCCGGCTCAGGGTCTTCAAACCATCCCACTCACATGGCCGTTCGCAGTCTGGGGCTGGATATCCTAGGCCCGTTCCCTCGGGCGCCAGGGGGCTATCGCTACCTCTACGTCGCCATCGACAAGTTCACCAAGTGGGCAGAAGTGGAAGTCGTCCGTACCATCCCAGTCGGCTCTGCTGTCAAGTTCATCAAGGGCCTCATAATCCGCTTCGGGGTCCCCAACCGCATCATCACAGATAATGGTTCATAGTTTACTAGCAACCTCTTCAAAACCTACTATGCTAACCTTGGAACGCAGATCTGCTACGCTTCGGTGGCCCACCCCAGGAGTAATGGACAGGCCGAACGTGCTAACGCGGAGGTCCTGAGGGGCCTCAAGACCAGGATCTTCAAGAAGAAGCTGGAGGCCTGCGGCAGGGGCTGGCACGACAAGCTCCAGTCCGTACTGTGGTCCATCCGAACCACCGCCACCAAGCCAATGGGAGAGACTCCATTCTTCCTCATCTACGGAGCTGAAGAGGTCCTTCCTCACGAGGTCAGGCATCGCTCCGCACGGGTCCTGGCGTTCGACAAAACGCAGCAGGACGCCACACGGGGGATGGATGTAACGCCCTCGATGCAGCTATATCTCCCATGTGTCGAAGCACGACTTAGAGGCATAACCGCATTTAAAGCAATGTCGCAAGTGAGGTAATCTTCACACAACCCATGTAATACATAAGGGAAAGAGATACATAGCTGGCTTACCATCGCCACTTCACACAAATACATGAATAAAGCATTACATCATCCAAATACAATCAGGGCCCGACTACGGAACCAAAATAAAAGAAGAACCCCAAATGCGACAAAGGTCCCCGATCGACCCCAACTGGGCTCCACTACTGATCAACTAGAACGAAGCAACGCAAAGGACAAGATCTTCATCGAGCTCCTCCTGAGCTGGGTTGCGTCATCTGCACGGACTCATCGACACCTGCAAGCTGGTTTTTGAAGTATCTGTGAGCCACGGGGACTCAGCAATCTCGCACCCTCACGATCAAGACTATTTAAGCTTATGGGTAAGGTAAAGGTATGAGGTGGAGCTGCAACAAGCGACTAACATATACGGTGGCTAAACATACGCAAAAGAGAGCGAGAAGAGAAGGCAAAGCACGATCGAACAACTATGATCAAGAAGTGATCCTAGAACAACCTACGTCAAGCATAACTCCAACACCGTGTTCACTTCCCGGACACCGCCGGAAAGAGACCATCACGGTTACACACGCAGTTGACTCATTTTAATTAAGTTAAGGTTCAAGTTATCTACAACCGGACATTAACAAATTCCCATCTGCCCATAACCGCAGGCACGGCTTTCGAAAGTTCAAATCCCTGCAGGGGTGTCCCAACTTAGCCCATGACAAGCTCTCACGGTCAACGAAGGAATAGACCTCCTCCCAAGACATTCCGATCAGACTCGGTATCCCGGTTCTACAAGACATCCTCGACAATGGTAAAACAAGTCCAGCAAGACCACCCGATGCGCCGACATCCCGATAGGAGCTGCACATATCTCGTTCTCAGGGCAACACCGGATAAGCAATCCGTACAACTAAAACCAGCCCTCGAGTTTCCCCGAGGTGGCGCTGCAAGGGGCTCTAGTTTGGACCAACACTTAAACAAGCACTGGCCTAGGGGGGTTAAAATAAAGATGACCCTCGGGATGCGCGACTCCCAAGGGAAAAAGGCTAGGTAGCGAATGGTAAAACCAAGGTTGGGCCTTGCTGGAGGAGTTTTATTCAAAGCGAACTGTCAAGGGGTTCCCATTATAACCCAACTGCGTAAGGAACGCAAAATCCGGGAACATAACACCGATATGACGGAAACTAGGGCGGCAAGAGTGGAACAAAACACCAGGCATAAGGCCGAGCCTTCCACCCTTTACCAAGTATATAGATGCATTAATTAAATAAGATATAGTGATATCCCACCAAGTAAACATGTTCCAAACAAGGAACAACATCTCCATGTTCCAACATGGAACAAACTTCAATCTTCACCTACAACTAACAACGCTATAAGAGGGGCTGAGCAAAGCGGTAACATAGCCAAACAACGGTTTGCTAGGACAAGGTGGGTTAGAGGCTTGGTTCAACAATATGGGAGGCATGATAAGCAAGTGGTAGGTATCGCAGCATAGGCATACCAAAAGAGCGAGCATCTAGCAAGCAAAGATAGTAGTGATTTCGAGGGTATGATCATCTTGCCTGCAAAGTTGTCAGAGTTGACTGGATCCTCGAAAGCAAACTCAACGGGCTCCTCGTTAGCGAACTCGTCTCCTGACTCTACCCAAACAAGACAAACAAGCAACAAGGACACAATCAACCACGTGCAAGGATCAAACAATATGATGCAAGGATGGTATGCTATGCGGGATGCGATGCGGGATGCATATGCAAGATTTGACAAGGAATGCATGAACCTGGCCTCAACTTGGGAATCCAAATGTGCCACTGGAAAGATGAGATGAAATCGCTAGAAAATGATATTAAGAACGCCGGAATCGGAGTTACGGTTTGGAAATGGCAAGCAATTCAAATATGGCATCGGTCTGCGATTTACAGCAAGTAGCCATCTAAATGCAATGAGATGAACATGCTACAGCACCCAAACATGACAACAAAATATATGGAAGGGATGAATTCACGATGCTTAACAAAAGTCTAGAACTGAGCTACGGCCAATTAATCCATTAACAGGTTCAAACAAGCATGGGAAAAATGCATATGGCAAACATATCTCAGACTTAGTGAAATTAACACTTGTCTGGAATTTCAGATCAGGTAGCACACTTCGGAGCAACAAAACTACATGCTACAGGACCCGAACATGGCAAAGTAAAGCATGGCATGGAGCTACTCAAAGAGCTTAACAAAAGTCCCTTAGTGACCTTGAGCCAAAAGGGATTAGAAAATACAATTGCAAGCATGTGAACATGGCAAAAACATAATCAGTTCTCAGACTTAGTGAAAACTGGAGCATGCTGAAAACAGATATCAAGTAGGCATGTTTACGAGCTTGATGCACTCACTACGGAGCAAGGAATGATAATCTAAGCATACACCCATAAAGAATACACATTATACAAGCTATACATGGCAAGAACAATAACATGGCATGCACGGATCAACTAAAACATCCTCGGCAAAATTGCTAACAAGTAGACAATCTGCCCAGATTCACGAAGTAGCAAAAGTAGAGCTCGATTGACTCAATCTAGGGTGCTCCATAATTGCAAACAAGGACATGGATGGATAGATCACTACAAGATTAACAAAACATCCTTACTGATCATCCTCAAAAGAGACACGGATCACTAGGAAACAACGTGAACATATGGCCATATGAGATAAATAGATCAAGGACTTAGTGGAAATGCTAAGTCCCTGAAATCAGCATTACCAAGTGCCTCACTTGGCAAGCTTGTACTAGTCACCACACACATCACAAAAATACATGGGTTGCACCTCTGGAAAGATGGCAAAACCCTTAACAAAACATATGTAGAGCTCACGGGCATATCATGCACACAAAAATCATGGCAAAATGACAAATATCTAAATGGAGCAGCAGATCTGACAATTATCTCAAGTAGCTCTCTTCTAACAGCATTTCGGGTATCAAGATGAACTCAAATGAAAATGATGCAGTGAGATGAAATGATGTACTCTCTAAGACGAACATTTTGATATGCCATATGCATGAATCGGAGCTATGGACGCAAAGTTACGACACGATGAACATGGGCATATGAATCTGGGAATTTCGGGGACTTAGTGAAATTATACCTCCGCGAAAGTCAACGCGGGACGGAGGGATCCGGGACGGAGCGGTGCAGATCTGAGACAGGACGTGTTTGGATGGGGAAGTGGTGGATCTGATCCATCTTCCTCGGATCCGGCGCGGGACGAGCTCCGGCGAACTCCTCGAGCTCCGGCGACGAAGGGGAGGCGGCGCGCGGAGGCCGGAGGTGACCGGACGGCAGCGTGCGGGCAAGGCGGCGAAGGAGGCCGACGCCGGCGAGCTAGGCGCGGGGCGGTGCGGGCTCACCGGAAGGGCGACGGAGCTGCGGGACTCCGGCGGCAGAGACGCGGAGTGGCGGCGCCGGCGTACGGCGGCGGAGCGGGCCCAGCGACAGCGGGCGAAGGCGGCCGGCGGGGTTCGGGCGGAGTGCCCGCGAAGTGCGGCGGCGGCGAGATGGGCCGGGAGGGCCTCCCCCGGGCCCCGGCGGGCTTCGGCAGGTGGTGGGAGGCGCGGCTGAGGTGGCGCGGCACGATTGGCGCGGGAGGCGGAGGCGGGTGACGTGGCAGGCCCTCATTGGCCGGGGTGAGGTGGAGGGCGCAGCGGACATGTCCGGCCGGCGCGGGAGGAATTGTCCGGCGGCGCGCGGAGGAGGAGGTTAGGGTTTCATCTGCGCGCAAATTCCGGGAGGGACACATATTTATAGGAAGAGGGAGGTAGGAGAGTCCAAATGAGGTGCAGTTTTCGGCCACGCGATCGTGATCGAACGACCGAGATGATGGAGGAGGTTTAGGTGGGTTTTGGGCCACTTTGGAAGGGTGTTGGGCTGCAACACACACGAGGCCTTTTCGTTCCCTCGTTTAACCGTTGGAGCATCAAACGAAGTCCAAATGGTACGAAACTTGACAGGCGGTCTAACGGTAGTAAACCAAGGCCGCATGACAAGTCTCGGTCCAATCCGGAAATGTTTAATCCCCACACACGAAAGAAAGGTAGAAATGACCACTGGAGGAGAATGAAGCGCCGGAATGCAAAATAGACAACAGGGAAAAAGCTCGGATGCATGAGACAAACATGTATGCAAATGAAATGCACATGATGACATGATATGCAAATGCATGACACGCAAGCAATGACAAGGCAACAACAGCGAATAACTGCACGACACCTGGCACATCGGTCTCGGGGCGTTACAATGGACCTCGTGCTGGGGGAGGAACGTCGCCGCGAAGCTGCGCTACGGGCGGCGAAGTACCAGCAGGCATTGCGGCGATACCACTGCCGCAACATCCGCTCCAGGACACTTGAGACGGGCGACCTAGTCCAGAGGCGGGTCCTCTCCAGGGAAGGCTTGCATAAGCTTTCACCAATGTGGGAGGGCCCATTTAAGGTCGTCCACATCTCCAGGCCTGGCGTCGTGCGCCTGGAGACACAAGACGGGGTACCAATCCAAAACGCCTGGAACATCCAGCACCTCCGGAAGTTCTACCCATGAAGCAAGGCCCATAGCCTGTGAAGCAAGGCCCAGAGCCTGTGAAGAAAGGCCCAGAGCCTGTGAAGAAGGCCCAGTGCCTGTGAAGAATCGCCGCCCATGACACTCTCACGTAATAATGAGTTGGGGCTGTACACGCCCCGGAGTCTCGGGGGTGCCGGCCTCAGGCCCTGGGGCTCCCGCCCACGCCTAGTGGCAGCACTTAGCTCCGCGCTGGTGAGAAGACTTGAAGACTAGATTAGGTGCCGGACGCGGCTTTTCATTTGCTTTCTGTAGTTGGCTTGCTTTTCCTTAATCGAAGTTTGCTTTTGGCGTTCCTTGCTGATCTGACCCCCTCACCTCTCACTGCATTTTTCCGGCTCGGGTTCGCTCGTGTTCTCTCTCTCGCATGCCTCACGAGGGGGCTAGGCAGGTGCCCTCGCAAGCATTTTCTTTCCCCTTCTCTGCCTTCTCGCGAGCCACCCTCGTTCGATCCCAAAAGCTGGCGTGCTTCTCCTAGTCCGTGCCCCTCGGGTACCGCGACACAAAGCGTCGGGTCAGGGCCAGGGTGATCAACAAATATTTTAGCGCACTTCCTAACGAGTTTTTGCAGTTTCCGAGCGAATGTAGGCCGCCAAGGCAAGATGGACACGAGGAAATGAGCGCCTCGTGAGGAAGAGGGTGTCCCGAATATACTAGGTTAAGTTCTTCGCACGAAATAACGACACAACACGGGAACAACACGCATAGTGCAACAATCGAGGAACTATAGTTTGATACACGACCCCTGGGCCCATACTGGTTTCATTCTTGATGCAGGAAAAAGAGTAAAACAAAAGTGGCATTGCAGCACTCCATGAAAGCAGACCCCTAGCGACACCTCGAGCCTAGCCGGATCCTTCTTCGCGCTTCACGGAGGCACGGCGACGAGATGACTCACTGCCGCCTTCAAAGCGGGCGCGGCGGCGCGGGGGCTCGTCGTAGCCACTGCTACTAGAACAGTCACTAGAGGAAGAGACGCCGTAGCTGGACAAGACACGGCCGCCCCCGAGGGCAGGCTCGACCTCATCCTTGTTGCGGCCGTCCCCGAGACCGAGCAGCTCCTCACCATCGTTCACCTCGGGGCAGCACCCGGCGCGGCGACCATCTTCCCCAAACACCCTCACATAGAGGGTCGATCCACCATCATACTTAAAGTGGAGGGCGCACCGCCTGCCCAAACCGCGCGCGCGGGCGAACGTCTGCCAGCCGCGGGCTAGAGCTATGTTGCCCGTGGCGGAAGTCGCGACTGCAACCCAAGAAGCCTTGCTACAGCAACCATCCGCCTGCAGCCAGAGTCCGCTTGGACCGGAGGCCGACAGCTCGTCGGCGAAGAAGCGCGGAAGTGGGAGCCAGTTGCCTACCGGGTTCTCCAACCAGACGACAAACTCCGGAGACACTTCCATCGTGTGGAAGCGCGGACAGGGGGACCACCAGAGCATGCCTCCCCTCGTCAACTGGATCGCCATGGCTGGGACGACCCCCTCCGCATGCCGCGGCACTGCACCGACGGTGGGCCGCGGCAGGGGATGCGGTGCGCTTGCGCGGATGCTCGCACCCGCGCTTGGGCGCCGGGGGGCCGGGTCCCTCGCGAGGGGCCTTTCCCTTCGTGGCGCCATTGGTGACACTGCAAGCAATGGAGCGAAGAAGAAGCAAGCAAGCGAGGAGGAGATGGGCGACGGGGGCTCCGTCCCCTCCCCATTTATAGCAAGAGAAGGCCAATCGGCGCCTCCCATGATCGCAGGTAATGATGGTTCTGCTTGCATCTCGCGGAGACTTGCCAAGTCATGCAGTTGCCGAGGCAGTGTGGGGAAGCAGAGACACCCATGTCCAATCAACCGCCACGCGTCAACCGAGGCCGAGACTTTTGGGGGCCCGCGGTGCTCCGTACCTGACCCTTGGCTTCACCGTGAAGCCAAGCCCGAGCACACCTTGTGCCCGGGGGCTACTGTCGGCATTCTGGGAACGGGGGTCCCCAGACTTGCCTGCCTGCGGCCCATGGCGTGGCCAAGCCAGTAGGCCGTACGGCCCATCTCCATCAACAAGGCATCCAAGACCCTCGCGAGGGGCCAAGCCTCGCGATGCGGACGACACAAGACCTCCTCTGGAGTGGCCTAGTCGGGCAGGCTGACGAGGGGCGGAGATAACAAGCCGAGGCAAACCTCACAAGGCTCTCGTGACGTGAGCCATGATGATTGACACCGGGCGGGCGCCAGGCGGGCACCAGCGCACGCAGCGTACTTGTTTCCTCTTTGGTGCAAAGGAGTCCAGCGTAGGCGAGGAGTACCGAGGCATCAGGCAAATGTTGCCATATCGGTGCAATAGTACCAAGACCAGAAGGACGGCAAGACGGAGGTCATCATGGAGCCCAACACGGCGTCACCGCTAGAGCCTTTCGTAGGCGGAGACCACCTTTGTCAGGATAGCTTGTTCTAGCTGTCCCCCTTCAAATTTTCCTGCCGTTGTTGGCTTCCTTCCTGCTCAATAATTGGGAAGAGGACCAGGGCCTCTATAAATAGGACTAGCCACCATCATAGGCGAGGATGGATCCTGAAGATCATCCCCACACACACAAGTTAGCCAAGCACGAGAACACCTCACCCTCAGGAGGCTGTTCTTCCCCTTGTATTGTTCATCATTAGCCCAAGAGGCAATCCACCACCACCACACTGGAGTAGGGTATTACATCACAACGGTGGCCCGAACCAGTATAAATCTTGTTTCTTTCTGTTTTGCGAGTTCGTCGAGTTCGTGTGCGAGATCTTAGCAAGCTAGGGCGTAGATCGGTGGGAAGAAAAGACTTCGCGCGCACCCCAGTTTTCAAACCTTAAGGGTTTGCCGGAACCCCACATCCGACACGGACCAGCAGCCGCATGGTGGGAGAATTACACAACCACTTTTCCTATAGCCAATGTCACTTGGGAGCAGTTTCAGCAAGCATTCCGCACAACCCATGTATCCACCGGAGCTATAAGCATGAAGAAGCGTGAGTTTCACAACTTACGCCAGGGGAACCGTACTGTAGGCCAGTACGTGGAGGAGTTTAGTAAGTTATCCCGCTATGCTCCAGATGATGTGGCCATAGATGCTGCGAAGCAGGAGAAGTTTATGGAAGGGCTAAATGATGAGATGAGTATGCAGTTAATGATGGCAACATTTAACAACTACCAGGAGTTGGTAGATAAAGCTCTCACGATCGAAGGGAAGAAGCAGCAGATAGAGAGCCGCAAGAGGAAATATGGACAAGGGAAGTACAATTCAGGAGCTCAGCAGAAGCCTCGCTTTACCCCAAACTTAGAAGGGCTTGCCCATAACCATGGAGGCCACACTCACAATGGAGGAATTTCCCATAATCATAATGGCCCAAGGAATGGGAATGGGAATGGAGCAAGCAACAATCAGAACCGCTCGAATCCAGCCACACCCGCCAAGAGGGACCTAAGCCACGTTACTTGTTTCAAGTGCGAGAAGACTGGACACTATGCCACGGAGTGCTCTGAAGCGAAGAATGAAAATGGTAATGGGAGCTCTGGGAAGAAGCCCAATCCATTTACCAAAGGACAAGTGAACCACGTGAACGTGGAGGAGGTTGAAGAACAACCAGATGCAGTTATCGGTAAGTTTTTAGTTAAGACATTTACTGCAATCGTTCTTCTTGATACTGGTGCATCGCATTCATACATATCAAGGGGATTTGTGGATAAGTATAAGTTGCCCACTAGAATTCTTAAGACATCTATGCTAGTAACCTCACCTGGAGCTGAGTATATGGCAAGCAGTGGATGTTTTCAGATGCCATTAACCATAGGTGGTCATGTTTTCCCCTCTGACTTGATAATTTTGTAGTCGCAAGGATTGGATGTGATACTAGGAATGGATTGGTTGTCGATGTATGGAGGAAACATCGATTGCGCCAGTAAGTCCATTATGCTCACCACTCCGGAGGGAAAAAGGATCAAGTATGTATCTAGGCATGCGCCAAGGGGAACCCACGTACATTCTCTCACGGGAGTTGTTCAGGAGGAAGTGCCTGTTGTGAAGGATTACCCAGATGTATTTCCAGAGGAGTTACCAGGCATGCCGCCAGATCAAGACATAGAGTTTTTGATAGAGCTGTTGCCAGGCACCGGGCCAATATCAAAGAGACCATACCAGATGCCTGCGAATGATCTGGAGGAGATCAAGAAACAGATTAAGGAGTTATTGGAGAAAGCTTACATTCGACGGAGTTCATCACCATGGGGAGCCCCGGTGTTGTTGGTTGAGAAGAAGGATAAGTACCTAAGAATGGTTGTTGATTATCGGGCATTGAATGAAGTGACAATCAAGAACAAGTACCACTGCCAATGATCAATGATCTGTTTGACCAGCTGCAAGGAGCTAAAGTGTTTTCGAAGATCGACCTGCGATCAGGCTACCACCAGCTGAAGATTCAAGAAAAGGATGTACCTAAGACAGCGTTCACCACATGGTATGGGCTTTATGAGTATACGATTATGTCATTTGGATTGACTAACGCCCCTGCCTATTTCATGAGTATGATGAATAACGTGTTCATGGAGTTCTTGGATAAGTTTGTCGTAGTGTTCATTGATGATATTTTAGTATACTCAAGGAATGAAGAGGAACATAAGGAGCATTTGCGGTTAGTTCTCGAGAAACTCAGGGAACATCAGTTATATGCCAAGTTTAGTAAATGTGAGTTTTGGTTGAAGGAGGTTGGATTTCTTGGACATGTTATATCAGGAGAAGGTATAGCAGTGGACCCTACCAAGGTTAAATTAGTCACTGAGTGGTTGGAACCCACCTCAGTTGGAGAGATCCGCGGTTTTCTTGGACTCGCGGGATACTATCGGAGATTCATTGAAAATTTCTCTAAGATTGCGAAGCCCATGACGACGTTGTTGAAGAAGGACACCAAGTTCCATTGGACTGAGGAATGTGAAGCAAGTTTCCCGGAGTTTAAGAAACGTTTGACTACAGCCCCAATGCTGATTGATAGAGCATTTCCTCATATAATCTTTTTAGCCTTTTTGCATCAAATTGTAATCATATTCTCACATTATTTACTCGAAAGATATTCAAATACTCATATTATGTCACATTTACAACACTACTCCATCTTTTGCAGAAAAAGGGCGAAAAGGCCCAAATCCTTCTATATTGGAGTGTCTAAGAGGTTGCGGTTGCTGCATTTTGCGGAGGGACTCGAGTGTGAAGAAGAATTAACCTCCAAGGGGCTAGCTGATGAAGAAGGGGACCAACTTGGGAAGAAAGAAGAAAACAAGGAGGGCTAAACAAGAAGAATGCAGATCTGATCGAGAGGGGTCAAATCCCTAGCCATCTCCTTCGATCCCCTTCGGGCCTGGCACACATCTCTCTCCCTCACCCCTCCTTCTCCACCACCGGCTACCGCCGCGGCCAGGCCGGCGTGGTGGCGCGCCACCGCGCAACCAGCACACCCACCACACGCCACCAAATCCATCCACCATCGCCACCATCTCCAGCCACCTCCACACCTCGCGCGCCCGATCAGACAAGAGGGTGACGAGCGTCTGGTCCTCCGCGTGAGCGCCCCCGTGCTGCTGATCTTCTTCTTCTCCTACGCCTTTCGGCTGCTCCTTCTTCCCTCGCCTTGCTGCTGCTCCTCCACTTCTCAACCCTCACCACGCTGCTGCTCCTTCTTCCCTCGCCTTATTGCTGCTCCTCCACTTCTCAACCCTCACCACGCTGCTGCTCCTCCTCTCCAAGTTGCTGCTACCGCTCCTTCCTTTGTTCTGCTGCTTCTTCTCTGTTCCACCTGCTGCTCCTCCTCCCTCACGCCCCTTCTCTAGCTGGCTGCTGCTGCTGCTCTTCACCTTCCCTTTCCCCAACCTGCTGCTACTTCTTCTCTCAACCTCCTGCTGCTACTTCTTCTCCAATCCCCATGCTGCGCCTATTCCCTTTTCTTGTTGGTGTTCCTTGACTGAAGAAAACAACCTGCTGCTATTATTTACTTGTTGCTGATCATGCATTTTTCTGCATCCCGAACTACTGCTTCCCTCTCTTTTTCTTGCAAAAATATTGTACGATGCCTTGTAAGAATTGGTGAATTGTCCAGTATTAAAGTGGTTTAGTAATATTCTGTTGATCTGCGAGTACTTGTTTAGTGGCTTGTGTAATTTCGTTTGTGTTGTCACTCGTGTAACCTGAACCTTGGTGTAGTACCTTGTGCCCATATGTGTGGCTATGTGTGTACTGTAGTTCCTACATCAACTATGTTCATGTGAAAATATATATGTTTGTGTTGTGATATATATTTGTCCCTGTCATATTATCTGGTTTCTTTCCTCTGTTAGATGTTTGATAGTTATATATGTGTCTTTGTCATGTTATTTTCCTTTTGTTTTAGTCTCTAATTTCTCCTGCCTAATAAAAATATCAAAAAGACAACTAGTACTCTCTCTTTACTGTTTGTCATTTTTATTTGTCACTGTCCTTGGTTATTTTAGGTTTATATTTTTGCGATCATCATATGAATTGTCACCTAGCTTTAGCCTAGTATAGTCGCTGTCGCCTAGTCCCTGTGGTGAACAACACATCCATAGTTTGGGGCGTAAAAACCCCGCTATACTTTCAATAGATCACTGATCCTGCCGGACATACGCAAGGATTTCCAAGTGTATTGCGACGCCTCTCTCTTAGGACTTGGAGGAGTACTTATGCAAGATAGAAGAGTTGTTTGATATGCCTCACGACAACTTCGACCGCAAGAGTTGAATTATGCCACACATGACTTGGAGTTGGCAGCCGTAGTGCATGCACTCAAGACCTGGAGACATTTTCTTATTGGGAACCATTGTGATGTGTACTCGAATCATAAGAGTTTGAAGTACATTTTCACACAGAAGGAGTTGAACCTCAGGCAAAGGAGATGGTTGGAGCTTATAAAGGATTATGATATGAAGTTGCACTATTATCTGGGAAAGGCCAATGTCATAGCAGACGCTTTGAGCTGAAAGAGTCATGCCAATACCTTAGTAACAGGAGGATTGCCAAAGGAGTTAGCAGAGGATTTCAAGGAGCTACGTTTAGAGATTGTTCCCAAAGGTTTTGTTACAACCATGGAAGTTCAGTCGACATTGTTGGGAAAGATTCGAGAAGCCCAGAAGGATGACAAAGAAATTGTCGAGATAAAGGAGAAGATGAGTGAAGGCAAAGCCAAAGGTTTTCGTGAGGATGAGCACGACACCTTGTGGTTTGAGGACCATATTTTTGTGCCCAATAATGCCGAGATCAGGAAGTTGATATTACAGGAAGCTCATGACTCACCATACTCGATACACCCTGGAAACACCAAGATGTATTTGGATTTGAAGGAGCGTTTCTGGTGGACTGGAATGAAGAAGGATATTGCCGAGTATGTAGCCGTATGTGATGTATGTCAGAGAGTGAAGGCAAAACGTCAGAAGCCAGCAGGATTACTACAACCTATGCTGATACCCGAATGGAAGTGGGATAAGCTTGACATGGATTATCACCGAATCACCCAGGTCCCAATCGGGGTATGATTCTATCTGGGTGGTAGTGGACCGCTTGACCAAAGTAGCTCACTTTATCCCAGTGAAAACCACATATACAAGTGCAAAGTTGGCCAAGATATATATGACCAGGATCGTATGTATGCATGGAGTTCCGAGGACCATCATATCAGACAAAGGAACACAATTTACATCAAAGTATTGGCACCAACTGCACCAGACTTTGGGAACCAAGCTGGAATTCAGTACAACTTCTCACCCGTGGACAGATGGACAGACCGAGAGAGTCAATCAGATTCTGGAGGACATGTTGAGAACTTGTGCACTAGACTATGGGTCTAGTTGGCATGATAATTTACCCTACGCGGAGTTCTCGTACAATAACAGCTACCACGACAGTTTGAAGCCCTGTACAGAATAAGATGTCAAACACCATTGATGTGGGATGAAGTTGGAGACCATCAGTTGTTTGGACCGGATTTGATCAAAGAGTCTGAAGAGAAGGTTAAGCTGACTCGAGATAGACTGAAAGTAGCTCAGTCCAGACAGAAGAGTCATGCAGACTCGAAATGCAAGGAGGTGGTCTATGAAATCAGAGATAGAGCATATCTGCGAGTATCACCTCTACGAGGAGTTAAGCGTTTTGGAGTTAAGGGAAAGTTAGCCCCGAGATTTGTAGGACCATACCGTGTTCTGGAGCGTATGGGAGAGGTTGCCTACAAGTTGGAGTTACCTGAAGGACTGTCAGGAGTTCATGATGTGTTTCACATTTCCCAGTTGAAGAAGTGCCATGCTGAGATAGCAGATATTCCTCTGAGAGATATAGTGCCCCTGGAAGCAATTCAGTTGGACAGTGATTTGACGTATGAGGAAAAACCAGTCAAGATTCTCAAGTTTGCCAGTCGAGTTACCCGCAGCAAGGTTATCAAGTTTTGCAAAGTTCAGTGGAGCCACCATACCGAGGACGAAGCCACCTGGGAAAGAGAGGATGATCTACGCAAAGACCACCCACACCTATTTTCTAGTCAACCTGAATCTCGAGGGCGAGATTCATCTTAAGGGGGTAGGTTTGTAACATCCCAAATTTTCAATTTGAAATGTTGTACATAGGTCATTCATGCATATAATATTTTATTGCATTTCGTTTTGCGATCCTCGAAATTCTAAGCAACTCAAGGACCCTGGGAGAGAGTTGGGGATTTCACGTTTTTCATATTTGAATTTTTATCAAATATTGAAACAAGGATCGTTTTGGTTTTAATGATTTTTCTCTACGAAAATATTTCATATCAAAACATACGAGAGGAAATAATATGACTTCTCCAAAATAAATGAAATATTAGAGGAAAAATATTAAAATCAAATAAGTTATTTTATTTGGGTTTTATCGCTATTTTATTCGAATTAGGAAAAATGCGCGTAAAAATTGCATTATAGGCCCAAATAAATGTTCACCTTGTCCGACATATTTTAAGAGGACGGGGAAAATTTATCTCAGGAATTTTGGAGTCCGTTTAGTATTTCTTTTTTTTGTTTTTCTGTGCAGAATTATTTAAAACAAAGGAGGGGGTCAACCGACTCCGGGCCGTACACGGCCTAGACTCCGCCCCGGCCGGCCCTTATAAGCCGCGCCCCCATGACCCCTAGCCCACCAGCCCGAGCCGCGCCAACCCTAGGCCCACCCGAGTGCCGCCGCCACCACCGCGCCTTGCGCCGCTGCCGCCGCCGCCGGAGCCCGCCGCCTTGCCGCCCCGCCGCCGAGCTGCCCTGCCACCGGAACCTGCCGCGCCGCCCCGCCGGAGTTCCCGCCGCCGCCGCAAATGTGTTTGCAGAGGTAGCCGCCGGTTTTTCTTTAAAAACCGTTCGGTTTATTTCGAACCCTAGATCTATTTTTTTAGATCGGTTCGTTCGTTTTTTCGGTTTAGTTATTTAGCGAACACATGTTTGTACGTTCGTTTTAACGAACGGTTTTCTCCCGTTAACCGCAGACAGCTAACGTTCGTTCGTTATCCTGTTCGTCATTTTTCTTTTTCCAGGGTTTTTCCGTGATTATTCACGATCGCGATTTCTGCCCTGTTCTTAGATTTAGTTTATCTTTTCACTCGTTTATCGGAATCAGGCGATTCAAGCGCCTAGATCTTCATCTCGAAGCCCTCTTTTTGTTTAACCAACTTAAACAAGATTTTGGTACTGTAAAATTTGACTTTAGTCCAGATTAGTAATCGGATCTTGTTTCTTTCGTAGTTTGAGTTTCGTTGCTCCGTTTGATTTGTTTCTTTCTGCAAAACGGAGTTCTTTAGTTGAACTTTCTGGTTAGATTTTCTTATTTGAGTTTTACCCATGAATCCTTGCTTGATTTCTTATGTATGTTATTGTTTGTTTGAGATAGAACACCTGGAGTGCGAAGCGTGCTACTACGAGTCTTTAGGATTTGCAGATCGTCAGCAAGGCAAGTAACACTTTGATCATACCCCTTTATCACCCAGTTTGTATGCATTAGTTTCAACCTTCACACATTGCATGAGTAGGATGTCTTAACATGTGGGTCTGGGAAGTAGATGATGAGGTAGAATGTAACGCCCCGAATTTAACTTACCATATTTGTACTCCGCCTCTTGCCATTTTCGGCTCTAAGTTATGAGATTCCCTTCGTGGTTGGGTTCTTGTCTTTGTTTTGCATTTTGTCCATGTCATGCATTTCATATCATGTCATCATGTGCATCGCATTTACATACGTGTTCATCTCATGCATCCGAGCATTTTCCCCGTTGTCCGTTTTGCAATCCGACACTCCTACGTCCTTCGGCGCCCCCTTTTGCCTCTTTTCATGAGCGGGTGCTAAACATTCTCGGAATGGACTGAGATTTTCCAAGCGGCCTTGGTACACCACCGGTAGACCGCCTGTCAAGTTTTGTGCCATTTGGAGTCCGTTTGATACTCCAACGGTTAACCGAGGAACCGTAAAGGCCTCGTGTGTGTTGCAGCCCAACACCCCTCCAAAGTGGCCCAATAACCCATCCAAACCCACTCCATCCTCTCAGCCGTTCGATCACGATCGCGTGGCTGAAAACCACACTCCATTTGGACTCTCCTAGCTCCCTCTACCTATATATTTGTCCTCCTCGTCCAAAATCCGGGTCCCGAAACCATAAAATTCCCCTCCGCGCCGCCGGACATTTCGCGCCGCCGCCGCGTGCCGGTGAGAGCACGCCACCTGTTGCCTCCGCCGCCGTTCCCACCGCGCACCGCCGCAGGCCCGCGCGGCCCAGATCCTGCCCACGGGGCCCTAGCCGCCCGCGCCCCCACGTCTCGCCGTCGCCCGATCCCACGCGCCCCGCCGCCTTTCGTCCTTGCCGCCGCCCGACTCTCTCCGCTCGCCGCCAATGCCGCACCACGCCGCCGACTCCACCGCGGCCCCGCTTCCCAGCTCCTCCACCGCATGCCGTCCTCACCGAATCCGGCCGCCCCGAGCTCGTCGGCGTCTCCCTCCACCCCGGCGTCAAGTCCGGCGACGATCTCCGGCCGCCTCCGACGATCCTCGATCTGCGAGCTCGACGAACCCTAGATCTCGCGGGGTGAGATTTCCACTAAGTCTTCATCTCTGCCACATTTTCAGGCCCTGTTCAACATGCCATAACTCCTCATCTTTAGATCCATTTTACATGCATGATATATCAAAATGTTCATCTGGATGTGATCTTCATTTTGTTACATTGTGCCATGCTTGTTTGAGTCCATCTTGATGCCCAAATCATGGGTGCAAGAGTGCTATAAAATGTTAGGTGCTGAATCTTAGCAGATTATGAGCATTTGTTATTTTTGCTACATTTATTGTGTGCTGCATATGAGCATGAGCTCTACATGTGTTTTGGGCTATGCCATGCCATATTTACAGGGGTGTATTCCATGTATTTTTGTGATCAATGTGGTGACTAGCACAAGCATGCAAAGTAGCTCTCGTAATATTGCTGTTTTCAGGGACTTAGAATTTCACCAAGTCATTGCTCTGCTGTTATTTTTATGCCATGTGTTCATGTTGCTATAGAGAGATCCATGCTTCTTTTGAGTATGTTCAGTAAGGTTGATTTTGACATATGGTTGTGCTCTATCCATCCATGTCCCTATTTGCATTTATGGAGTGCCCTAGCATGACTCAATCTTGCTCTACTTTTGTTATAAATGTTCCTCGCAGATTGTTTACGTGTTAATCAATTTTGCCAAGGTTGTTGTAGTTGATCCATGCATGCTATGAATTTGTTCTTGCTTTGGTTAGCTTCATGAACATGTCTTCTTGCTGGTAGTATTCTTAGCTTGTCATGCCATGCCTTGTGTTGAGTGAATGAAGCTCGCAAAGAGGCCTTCATAATTCTGTTTTTGCCATGTCCAGTTTTCTGCTAAGTCTAAATCCGTTAACGAAACTTACTCCTCGGTCCCTTCGTCGCTCTGTTGAGGCCTCCTAACGTAGAGTTTTGACTCTTCTCTCCTCAAATTTCACGAATTTTTTTTAGGATCACGCGGGTATCTTGGAATCGTTTCGATGGTTTTGTGACGAGAACATTGTTCTTGGTGCCTCCTGACATTTAGGGGTTGTGGCAGTGTCCCGGGGAGTTGTTCTCCGAGGTGTTGTCGTCAAAATTTTATCGTTGCAGTTCTGGAATACCTGAGTTCGCCGACATCGAAAATCTCCTTTATGAAGTTGTTGGTGAGATAACCTTGACGCCACCCTGTACTGGGGCGGGAGTTCGGGAGTATTGCCATAACTCGTATAATGGATGCTTTTCGAAGGTTGAGGTAAATGATTTCCGAAGGTTTCTTGGTTATGTGTTGAAGGATGGATACAGCTGGATGTAGGATTTGCTAGTTTTGGGTGAGATATTATGCTTCCCCTGTATCCCCAACACCCGATTGCATAACCAGAAAATTTCGGGAGTTTCATAGGTGGAAATTCATGTAGCTCTAGTATTTCTTCCCGCAGATATTTGGTTTGTGCTTGGGTAATCCTTACCAATTATTTGTTCATATTCGTACCTTGTTCATTTTATTCTTCTACCTTTATCTAAGTGGCTTCTCAACCTTATGGAAGTGTGATGATTTACTTTGGAATTCATTCGTTCATTCTTGCTCGGATGTTAAGGCTATATGTTGCAATTTCGATCCATTGATTCAGCTTGACTATATGTCTTTCAAGATACTAAGGGATGTCACCCTCTTCAGGATGGCTCCTCCAACGCGTCAGAATCCAGAACCTCCGCCACCACCTCCACCTCCGGAGGCATGGCAAGCTGTCATGGCCGCCACCAACGCCAACACGTAGATGCTTATGCAACTCTTGCAAGAGCGTAACCAAGGAAATCAAGGCCAAGGCAACAATCAAGCTCAGTTCACTACCCTCAATCAGTTCCTCGCAAACCAGCCGAAGTCCTTCAGAAACTGTGTCGAGGCCACAGACGCTGACGAGAAGAGCATGATTTATCAATACAACATCCTGTTTCAGAGGCTCGCTCGCTTTGCTAAACAACACGTCCCTGACGAGAAGAGCATGATTTATCAATTCAAAGGTGGCCTTAGAGAAGATCTGCAACTAGCTCTTGTGCTTTTTGAGCCGACCAAGTATGATGAGTTCTACAACATGGCACTAAAGCAAGAGGCTGCTCAGCTCAAGTGCGATGCTTCTAAGAAGAGAGTCAGGGATGCAACTCAATCGTCTTCTTCAACTCAAGTGGCAGCTAAGCAGCAAAAGTTCTGGTTGCCTCCTCCTCCTCCATTCCGTCAGCCTTATCAGCAGAAGAGCAAAGGTGGAAATGGATCTTCCCACCCACCCATCCGAGGCTATCAGAACAAAGCTCTGTCTCATGCTCCAAGGTCAAGTGCTCCTTATCACCGTCCACTCTCAAAGGCGACATGTAACAAGTGTCAGCAAAAAGGGCACTATGCAAACAAATGCTTCAACCAGAGGCGCCTTCCGCCTCCTCCTCCTGTGAGATCTGCCAGCAATGAAGTGGTCAAGCATAATCCCAAGTTTGCAAAGGTCAACATGATGAATGCAGCTCAGGCAGAGGACTCTTCAGAAGTGATCATGGGTAACCTTCCTGTTAACGATATTCCTGCAAAAGTTCCTTTTCGATACTGGCGCATCGCATTCTTTCATTTCAAGACCGTTTGTGGCTATGCATGATTTGGTTACTGAAGTATTGCCGAGACCTTTGTCTATTGTTTCTCCGGCCCGACAAATGACTTCTCGAGTATTCGTTCTAGATTCCGTTATCAAGATGGGCGACTACAAATTTCTGGCTTCTCCAATTGTTCTTGGTGACTCGGTTATTGATCTAATTCTCGGCATGGACTAGCTTTCTAAGCACAAGGCTCAACTTGATTGTGCTGCTAGGCAGATTCAATTGACACACTCGTCTGAGGATGTGATCATCTTTGCCGCTCGTGATGATACCATTAGACTGTTTTCTCTCAATGAGAAGGGCGAGTTGAATGCCAACAGTCAGATTCCAGTTGTTTGTGAATATCAAGATGTCTTTCTAGAAGAGCTTCTGGGAATGCCTCCTCACCGGCCAGTTGAATTCATCATCGATCTTGAGCCTGGCACGGAACCTGTTTGCAAACGTCCTTACAAGCTTGGACCAGAAGAGTTGAAGGAGCTGAAGAAACAACTCGATGTACAAGAGCGCATGGGTCTGATCCAACCGAGTTCATCTCCGTGGGGTTGTGGTGTTCTTTTTGTCAAGAAGAAGGATGTCGCGGACCGACTTTGTGTCGACTACCGCCCATTGAACAAGAAGACCATAAAGAACAAGTACCAACTTCCCAACATCAATGAGCTTTTTGAGCAGCTCAAAGGTGCTCAAGTATTCTCCAAGCTTGACCTCCGTATGGGCTATCATCAGATTCACATTCGTGAACAAGATATCCCCAAGACAGCATTCAGAACAAGCTATGGTTCTTACGAATACACTGTCATGTCTTTCGGCCTTGTCGATGCTCCTCCAACGTTCTCTCGCATGATGAACTTCATCTTCAACCCTTACACAAATGATTTCTTCTTCGTGTATCTCGATGATATTTTGGTCTTTTCCAAGAACAAGGAGGATCATGCCAAGCATTTGAGATTGGTGCTGGACAAACTCAGAGAACATCAGTTCTATGCGAAGTTTTCAAAGTGTGAGTTTTGGCTCGATGAGGTTCTCTACCTTGGGCATATCATCTCCGCCAAGGGCATACCTGTTAATCCTGAGAAGGTGTCTGCAATCGGGAATTGGGAACCGCCTCAGAATGTGAAGCAGCTCCGCAGTTTCCTTGGGCTTGCAAGCTATTGTCGAAGATTCGTTGAGAATTTCTCTAAGATCGCGAAGCCTCTTTCCAACCTCCTCCAGAAGCATGTGAAGTATGTCAGGACGCCTGAATGTGACATCGCTTTCAACACCCTCAAAGATAAGTTAGTCACAGCTCCAATTCTAACTCCTCCTGATGAATCCAAACCATTCGAAGTTTTCTGTGATGCTTCCCTTCAAGGTCTCGGTGCTGTGTTAATGCAAGAGAAGAAAGTTGTGGCCTATACCTCTCGCCAGTTGAAGCCCAATGAAAAGAACTACCCCACTCATGACCTCGAGTTGGCGGCAGTTGTCCATGCTCTTTTAACATGGAGACATCTCTTGTTGGGAAGGAAAGTGGACATCTTCACTGATCATAAGAGCCTCAAGTACATCTTCATTCAGCTCAACCTCAACCTCAGGCAGACTCGTTTGGTCGAAATGATTCAAGAGTATAACCCGAGTATTGAATATACTCCAGGCAAGGCCAATGTCATTGTTGACGCTTTGAGCAGGAAGGCTTACTACAACAGTTTGATTCTCAAGCCCTTCCAACCGGATCTTTGTGAAGCTTTCCGCAAACTTAATCTCCAAGTTGTTCCTCAAGGCTTCCTTCCCAACCTCCAAGTCTCTCCTACTTTGGAAGATCAGATTCGTGAGGCTCAACTTCTTGATGCAATGGTGAAGAAGGTGAAGAATGGGATTGCCAAGAGCCAACCCAAGTACAAGTGCTATCGCCTTGATGACAAAGATACTCTATTCTTCGAGGATCGAATTGTTGTTCCTAAAGGTGGCCTTCGTAAATTCATTATGAACGAGGCTCACAATTCACTCCTATCCATTCATCCTGGAAGTACAAAGATGTACAATGACCTCAAGCAGTCGTATTGGTGGACTCGAATGAAGCGATAAATTGCTCAGTTCGTGAATTAATGCGATGTCTGCAGAAGAGTGAAGGCAGAACACCAACGGCCAGCTGGTCTCCTCCAACCTCTTGCCATTCCAGAATGGAAGTTTGACCATATTGAGATGGACTTTGTGATTGGATTTCCCAAGTCCAAACATGGAAATGATGCTAGCTTTGTTGTCATCGACAAGCTTACTGAAGTGGCTCATTTTCTTCCTATCAAAGAATCTATCACAGCAGCTCAGTTGGCAGAGCTATATACCTCCAGGATTGTCTCCTTGCATGGCATTCCACAGTTGATATCTTCAGATCGTGGAAGCATCTTTACTTCTAAGTTCTGGGACTCCTTTCAGAAGGCCATGGGCACCAACATTCGCTTCAGCACAGCCTTTCATCCTCAAACTAGTGGACAAGTTGAGCGAGTAAATCAAATCCTTGAAGATATGCTCAGGTCTTGTGTCATTTCCTTTGGTATGAAGTGGGAAGATTGTCTTCCATATGCCGAGTTCTCCTACAACAACAGCTTCCAAGCGAGTTCGGGCAAGGCCCCATTCTAGATTCTCTATGGCAGAAAGTGTCGTACCCCTCTTAATTGGTGAGAGACTGGTGAACGCCAACTTCTTGGCAATGACTTAATCACGGAAGCTGAAGAAATTTGTAAAGTCATCTGTGAAAATCTCAAAGCCGCGCAATCGCGTCAGAAGAGTTACTATGATAGCAAGCATCGTGACTTGGCTTTCGAGATAGGAGACCATGTCTACCTCCGCGTCTCTCCAATGAAAGGTACTCATCGCTACGGTATCAAAGGGAAGCTTTCCCCTAGATATGTGGGTCCTTTCAAGATCATTGGCAAAAGAGGCGATCTTGCCTACCAACTTGAGCTTCCATCCAAGTTTGCAAACGTGCACGACGTGTTTCACGTGTCACAGCTTCGCAAGTGTTTCAAGACTCCTGACCGCACCATCAAATTCGAAGTGATTGATCTCCAAGAAGACCTGTCTTATCATGAGCATCTCGTTGCTATTATTGAAGAAACTGAGCGCAAGACTCGCAACAAGTCTATCAAATTCCTGAAATTGAAGTGGTCACATCATTTCGACCGAGAAGCCACCTCAGAACGCGAGGATCACCTCCGTTCCGAATATCCATAGTTCTTTCAGTCCTAGATCTCGGGATGAGATCCTATCGTAGTGGTGGAGTGTTGTAACGCCCCGGATGTAACTTGCCATATTTGTACTCCGACTCTTGGCATTTCGGCTCTAAGTTATGAGATTCCCTTCGTGGTTGGGTTCTTGTCTTTGTTTTGCATTTTATCCATGTCATGCATTTCATATCATGTCATCATGTGCATCGCATTTGCATACGTGTTCATCTCATGCATCCGAGCATTTTCCCCGTTGTCCGTTTTGCAATCCAACACTCCTACGTCCTCCGGCGCCCCCTTTTGCCTCTTTTCATGTGCGGGTGTTAAACATTCTTGGAATGGACCGAGATTTGCCAAGCGGCCTTGGTACACCACCGGTAGACCGTCTGTCAGGTTTTGTGTCATTTGGAGTCCGTTTGATACTCGAACTGTTAACCGGGGAACCATACAGGCCTCGTGTGTGTTGCAGCCCAACACCCCTCCAACGTGGCCCAATAACCCATCCAAACCAACTCCATCCTCTCGGCCGTTCGATCATGATCGCATGGCCAAACACCGCACTCCATTTGGACTCTCCTAGCTCCCTCTACCTATATATTTGTCCTCCCCGTCCAAAATTCGGGTCCCGAAACCCCAAAATTCCCCTCCGTGCCGACGGAAATATCCGGCGCCGTCGGACATTTCGCGCCGCCGCCGCGCGCCAGTGAGAGCACGCCACCTGTCGCCTCCGCCACCGTTCCCACTGCGCGCCGCGGCGGGCCCGTGCGGCCCAGATCCGGCCCGCGGGGCCCGAGCCGCCCGCGCCCCCGCGTCTCCTCGCCGCCCGATCCCGCGCGCCCCGTCGCCATTCGTCCTCGCCGCCGTCCAACTCTCTCCTCTCGCCGCCTTCCGGCCACCGGCCAGCCGCCGCGCCACGCCGCAGACTCCATCGCGGCCCCGCTGCCCAGCTCCTCCACCGCGGCCGTCCTCACCAGATCCGGCCGCCCCGAGCTCACCGGCGTCTCCCTCCACCCCGGCGTCAAGTCCGACGACGATCTCCTCCCGCCTCCGATGATCCTCTATCCGCGAGCTCGACGAACCCTAGATCTCGCGGGGTGAGATTTCCACTAAGTCTTCATCTCTGCCATATTTTCAGGCCCTGTTCAACATGCCATAACTCCTCATCCGTAGATCCATTTTGCATGCATGATATATCAAAATGTTCATCTAGATGTGCTCTTCCTTTTGTTACATTGTGCCATGCTTGTTTGAGTCCATCTTGATGACCAAATTGTTGGTGCAAGAGTGCTATAAAATGTTAGGTGTTGAATCTTAGCAGATTATGAGCATTTGTTATTTTTGCTGCATTTATTGTGTGCTGCATATGAGCATGAGCTCTACATGTGTTTTGGGCTATGCCATGCCATATTTACAGGGGTGTATGCCATGTATTTTTGTGGTCAATGTGGTGACTAGCACAAGCATGCAAAGTAGCTCTCGTAATATTGCTGTTTTCAGGGACTTAGAATTTCACCAAGTCATTGCTCTGCTGTTATTATTATGCCATGTGTTCATGTTGCTACAGAGAGATCCATGCTTCTTTTGAGTATGTTCAGTAAGGATGATTTTGACATATGGTTGTGCTCTATCCATCCATGTCCCTGTTTGCATTTATGGAGTGCCCTCGCATGACTCAATCTTGCTCTATGTTTGCTATAAAATGTTCCTGGCAGATTGTTTACGTGTTAATCAATTTTGCCAAGGTTGTTGTAGTTGGTCCATGCATGCTATGAGTTTGTTCTTGCTTTGGTTAGCTTCATGAACATGTCTTCTTGCTCGTAGTATGCTTAGCTTGTCATGAAATGCCTTTTGTTGAGTGAATCAAGCTCTCAAAGAGGCCTTCATAATTCTGTTTTTGCCATGTCCAGTTTTCTGCTAAGTCCGAATCCATTAATGAAACTTGCTATGTTTACATGGGTGCCATCATATCTTCTGATCCTTTTTGTCTTATGGTCAGTAAGGGACTTTTGTTCTATGCTTTGAGTAGATTCATGCCATGCCTTTGTTTGCTATGATCTGTTCTTGTAGCATGTTATTATCTTGCTCTAAACATCACTTCCTGATGTAAATTTCTGGCATGTTAGTATTTTCACTAAGTCTGTAAATTTCTGGCATGTTAGTATTTTCACTAAGTCTGTGAAGCTGATATCTTTTGCCCTTTTCCATGCTTGTTTGAACCTGCTCTTGTGTGATTTAGCCATAGCTCAGTGTTCATATTTTGTCAAGCATCTTGGCTAGATCACTGTCGTGTGCTTTGTTACTATGTTGCAGTGCAGTAGCTTAGTTTCTTGTTGCATACTAGAGGGCATCATGCTGTTAATCGCAAAACTGTGCCATTATTGTTTTACTTGCCATTTGCAAATCATGCATCCATTTTCGATGATCTTTATGTCGATTTCGACCAAAATCAAATCATCTTTCCAGCGGCGCACTGGGTTTGCCAAGTTGAGGCCTGGTTCAATTTTTAGTTCCGAAGCACGCATATGCATTGCATATCACATCCCGCATATCATGCCATGTTTTGCATCATGTTGCTTGCACATTGCACCGTGATTGATTGTTGGTCTGTTGCTTGTGTGCTTGGCTTGGGTAGAGCCGGGAGACGAGTTCGTGATCGAGGAACCCGTTGAGTACGCTTACAAGGATCAAGCTTACGTCAACTCGGAGAACTTTGCAGGCAAGATGACCATACCCTCGAAATCACTTCTATCTTTGCTTGCTAGTTGCTCGTTCTTTTGCTATGCCGCGATACCTACTACATTCTTTATCATTCCTCCCATATTGCCATGTCAAGCCTCTAACCCACCTTTCCTAGCAAATCATTGTTTGCCTATGTTACCGCTTTGCTCAGCCCCTCTTATAGCGTTTCTAGTTGCAGGTGAAGATGGAGTTTGTTCCTTGTTGGAACATGTTTATTGTTGGGATATAATTATTATATCGTGTTTACTTTAATGCACCTATATACTTGGTAAAGGGTGGAAGGCTCGGCCTTATGCCTGGTGTTTTGTTCCACTCTTGTCGCCCTAGTTTCTTTCATACCGGTGTTATGTTCCTTGATTTTGCGTTCCTTACGCGGTTGGGTTATAATGGGAACCCCTTGACAGTTCGCCTTGAATAAAACTCTTCTAGCAAGGCCCAACCTTGGTTTTACCATTTGCCACCTAAGCCTTTTTACCTTGGGTTTCGCGGACTCAAGGGTCATCTTTATTTTAAACCCCCAGGCTAGTGCTCCTCTGAGTGTTGGTCCAAACTAGAGCCCCTTGCAGCGCCACCTCTGGGAAACTTGAGGGTTGGTTTTAGTTGTACCGATTGCTTATCCGGTGTTCCCTGAGAACGAGATATGTGCAGCTCCTATCGGGATTTCTTGGCACATTCGGGTGGCTTTGCTGGTCTTGTTTTACCATTGTCGAAATGTCTTGTAACCGGGATTCCAAGTCTGATCGGGTCTTCCTTGGAGAAGGAATATCCTTCGTTGACCATGAGAGCTTGTGATGGGCTAAGTTGGACACCCCTGCATGGTTTTGATCTTTCGAAAGTCGTGCCTGCGGTTATGGGCAGATGAGAATTTGTTAATATCCGGTTGTAGAAAACTTGACACTTAACTTAATTAAAATGAATCAACCGTGTGTGTAGCCGTGATGGTCTTTTTTCGGCTGAGACCGGGAAGAGGACACGATTTCGTGTCATGCTTGAATGTAAGTAGTTTCAGGATCACTTCTTGATCTTATAGCTTCTCGACCGAGCTTTGCTTCTCTTCTCGCTCTCATTTGCGTAAGTTAGCCACCATATATGCTAGTGCCTGCTGCAGCTCCACCTCACTACCTTTTTCCTACCCATAAGCTTAAATAGTCTTGATCGCGAGGGTGTGAGATTGCTGAGTCCCCGTGACTCACAGATTACTTCCAAAACCAGATGCAGGTGCCGACGATGCCAGTGCAGGGGCCGCGACCGAACTCAAGTGGGAGTTCGATGACGATTCTGGACGTTACTATGTGTATTTTCCAGACGATCAATAGAGGATCCCAGTTGGGGCGATCGGGGATCTTTTGCATTAGGGGTTGTCTTTCTTTATTTGGTTCCGTAGTCGGACCTTGATTGTATTCTGGATGATGTAATGCGATATTTATGTATTGTGTGAAGTGGCGATTGTAAGCCAACTCTTTATCCCTCTATTTTTTAGTACATGGGATGTGTAAAGATTACCCCTCTTGCGACATGCCTACTATGCGGTTATGCCTCTAAGCCGTGCTCCGACACGTGGGAGATATAGCCGCATCGTGGGTGTTACAAGTTGGTAATCAGAGCCTTTCCCGACTTCGGTTTAGTTATTTAGCGAACACCTGTTTGTACGTTCGTTTTAATGAACGCTTTTCACCCGTTAACCGCAGACAGCGAACGTTCGTTCGTTAGCCTGTTCGTCAGTTTTCTTTTTCCAGGGTTTTTCCGCGATTATTCACGATCATGATTTCTGCCTTGTTCTTAGATTTAGTTTATCTTTTCACTCGTTTATCCGAATCAGGTGATTCAAGTGCCTAGATCTTCGTCTCGAATCCCTCTTTTTGTTTAACCAACTTAAACAAGATTTTGGTACTGTAAAATTTGACTTTAGTCCAGATTAGTAATCGGATCTTGTTTCTTTCGCAGTTTGAGTTTCGTTGCTTCGTTTGATTTGTTTCTTTCTGCAAACCGGAGTTCTTTAGTTGAACTTTCTGGTTAGATTTTCTTATTTGAGTTTTACCCATGCATCCTTGCTTTATTTCTTATGTATGTTATTGTTTGTTTGCGGTAGAACACCTGGAGTGCGAAGCGTGCTACTACGAGTCTTTAGGATTTGCAGATCGTCAGCAAGGCAAGTAACACTTTGATCATACCCCTTTATCACCCAGTTTTTATGCATTAGTTTCAACCTTCACACATTGCATGAGTAGGATGTCTTAACATGTGGGTCTGGGAAGTAGATGATGAGGTAGAATGTAACGCCCTGGATGTAACTTACCATATTTGTACTTCGACTCTTGCCATTTTCGGCTCTAAGTTATGAGATTCCCTTCGTGGTTGGGTTCTTGTCTTTGTTTTGCATTTTGTCCATGTCATGCATTTCATATCATGTCATCATGTGCATCGCATTTACATACGTGTTCATATCATGCATCCAAGCATTTTCCCCGTTGTCTATTTTGCAATCCAACACTCCTACGTCCTTCGGTGCCCCCTTTTGCCTCTTTTCGTGAGCGGGTGCTAAACATTCTCGGAATGGACCGAGATTTTCCAAGCGGCCTTGGTACACCACCGGTAGACCACCTGTCAAGTTTTGTGCCATTTTGAGTCCGTTTGATACTCCAATGGTTAACCGGGGAACCGTAATAGCCTCGTGTGTGTTGCAGCCCAACACCCCTCCAAAGTGGCCCAATAACCCATCCAAAACCACTCCATCCTCTCGGCCGTTCGATCACGATTGCGTGGCCAAAAACCGCACTCCATTTGGACTCTCCTAGCTCCCTCTACCTATATATTTGTCCTCCTCGTCCAAAATCCGGGTCCCGAAACCATAAAATTCCCCTCCGTGCCGCCGGACATTTCGCGCCGCCGCCGCGCGCCAGTGAGAGCACGCCACCTGTCGCCTCCGCCGCCATTCCCACCGCACACCGCCGCGGGCCCGCGCGGCCCAGATCCGGCCCACGGGGCCCGAGCCGCCCGCACCCCCGCGTCTCGCCGTCGCCCGATCCCGCGTGCCCCGCCGCCGTTCGTCCTTGCCACCGCCAGACTCTCTCCGCTCGCTGCCATCCGGCCGCCGTCCGCCGCCGCCAACACCGCACCACGCCGCCGACTCCACCGCGACCCCGCTTCCCAGCTCCTCCACCGCGCGCCGTCCTCACCGAATCCGGCTGCCCCGAGCTTGCCGGCGTCTCCCTCCACCCCGGCATCAAGTCCGGCGATGATCTCCGGCTGCCTCCGACGATCCTCGATCCACAAGCTCGACGAACCCTAGATCTCGCGGGGTGAGATTTCCACTCTGTCTTCATCTCCGCCACATTTTCAGGCCCTGTTCAACATGCCATAACTCCTCATCCATAGATCCATTTTGCATGCATGATATATCAAAATGTTCATCTGGATGTGCTCTGCATTTTGTTACATTGTGCCATGCTTGTTTGAGTCCATCTTGATGCCCAAATCGTGGGTGCAAGAGTGCTATAAAATGTTAGGTGCTGAATCTTAGTAGATTATGAGCATTTGTTATTTTTGCTACATTTATTGTGTGCTGCATATGAGCATGAGCTCTACATGTGTTTTGGGCTATGCCATGTCATATTTACAGGGGTGTATGCCATGTATTTTTGTGATCAATGTGGTGACTAGCACAAGCATGCAAAGTAGATCTCGTAATATTGCTGTTTTCATGGACTTAGAATTTCACCAAGTCATTGCTTTGCTGTTATTTTTATGCCATGTGTTCATGTTGCTACAGAGAGATCCATGCTTCTTTTGAGTATGTTTAGTAACGTTGATTTTGACATATGGTTGTGCTCTATCCATCCATGTCCCTATTTGCATTTATGGAGTGCCCTAGCATCACTCAATCTTGCTCTACTTTTGCTATAAATGTTCCTGGCAGATTGTTTACGTGTTAATCAATTTTGCCAAGGTTGTTGTAGTTGATCCATGCATGCTATGAGTTTGTTCTTGCTTTGGTTAGCTTCATGAACATGTCTTCTTGCTGGTAGTATGCTTAGCTTGTCATCCCATGCCTTGTGTTGAGTGAATGAAGCTCGCAAAGAGGCCTTCATAATTCTGTTTTTGCCATGTCCAGTTTTCTGCTAAGTCCGAATCAATTAACGAAACTTGCTATGTTTACATGGGTGCCATCATATCTTCTGATCTTTTTTGACTTATGGTCAGTAAGGGACTTTTGTTCTATGCTTTGAGTAGATTCATTCCATGCCTTTTTTTGCTATGATTTGTTCCTGTAGCATGTTGTTATCTTGCTCTAAACATCGCTTCCTGATGTAAATTTCTGGCATGTTAGTATTTTCACGAAGTCTGTGAAGCTGATATCTTTTACCCTTTTGGCATGCTTGTTTGAACCTGCTCTTGTGTTATTTAGCCATAGCTCAGTGTTCATCTTTTGTCAAGCATCTTGAGTAGATCACTGCCATGTGCTTCGTTGCTATGTTGGAGTGCAGTAGCTTAGTTTCTTGTTGCATACTAGAGGGCATCGTGCTCTTAATCGCAGAATTGTGCCATTATTGTTTTGCTAGCCATTTGCCAACCATGCATCCGTTTCCGGTGATCTTTATATCGATTTCGACCGAAATAAACTCATCTTTCCAGCGGCACTCTTGATTTGCCAAGTTGAGGCATGGTTCAATTTTTCCTTCCGAAGCACGCATATGCATTGCATATCACATCCCGCATATCATGCCATGTTTTGCATCATGTTGCTTGCGCATTGCACCGTGATTGATTGTTGGCCTTTTGCTTGTATGCTTGCCTTGGGTAGAGCCAGGAGACGAGTTTGTGATCGAGGAACCCATTGAGTACGCTTACGAGGATCAAGCTTACGTCAACTCGGAGAACTTTGCAGGCAAGATGACCATACCCTCGAAATCACTTCTATCTTTGCTTGCTAGTTGCTCGCTCTTTTGCTATGCCGTGATACCTACTACATGTTTTATCATGCCTCCCATATTGCCATGTCAAGCCTCTAACCCACCTTTCCTAGCAAATCGTTGTTTGGCTATGTTACCGCTTTGCTCAGCCCATCTTATAGCGTTGCTAGTTACAGGTGAAGATGGAGTTTGTTCCTTGTTGGAACATGTTTATTGTTGGGATATCATTATTATATCTTGTTTACTTTAATGCACCTATATACTTGGTAAAGGGTGGAAGGCTCGGCCTTATGCCTGGTGTTTTGTTCCACTCTTGTCGCCCTAGTTTCCATCATACCGGTCTTATGTTCCTTGATTTTGGCGTTCCTTACACGGTTGGGTTATAATGGGAACCCCTTGACAGTTCGCCTTGAATAAAACTCCTCCAGCAAGGCCCAACCTTGGTTTTACCATTTGGCACCTAAGCCCTTTTCCCTTGGGTTTTGCGGACTCAAGGGCCATCTTTAGTTTAAACCCTTGGGCCAGTGCTCCTCTGAGTGTTGGTACAAACTAGAGCCCCTTGTAGCGCCACCTTGGGGAAACTTGAGGGTTGGTTTTAGTTGTACAGATTGCTTATCCGGTGTGCCCTGAGAACGAGATATGTGCATCTCCTATCGGGATTTGTCGGCACATTCGGGTGGCTTTGCTGGTCTTGTTTTACCATTGTCGAAATGTCTTGTAACCGGGATTTCAAGTCTGATCGGGTCTTCCTGGGAGAAGGATTATCCTTCATTGACCGTGAGAGCTTGTGATGGGCTAAGTTCGGATACCCCTGCAGGGTTTTGAACTTTCTAAAGCCATGTCCGCGGTTATGGGCAGATGGGAATTTGTTAATATCCGGTTGTAGAAAACTTGACACTTAACTTAATTAAAATGAATCAACCGTGTGTGTAGCCGTGATGGTCTTTTTTCGGCGGAGTCCGGGAAGATAACACGGTTTCGTGTCATGCTTGAACGTAAGTAGTTTTAGGATCACTTCTTGATCTTATAGCTTCTCGACCGAGCTTTGCTTCTCTTCTCGCTCTCATTTGCGTAAGTTAGCCACCATACATCCTAGTGCGTGCTGCAGCTCGACCTCACTACCTTTTTCCTACCCATAAGCTTAAATAGTCTTGATCGTGAGGGTGTGAGATCGCTGAGTCCCTGTGTCTCACAAATTACTTCAAAAACCAGATGCAGGTGCCGACGATGCCAGTGCAGGGGACGCGACCGAACTCAAGTGGGAGTTCGACGAAGATTCTGAACATTACTATGTGTCTTTTCCGGACGATCAGTAGAGGAGCCCAGTTGGGGCGATCGGGGATCTTTTGCATTAGGGGTTGTCTTTCTTTATTTGGTTCCGTAGTCGGACCTTGATTGTATTGTGGATGATGTAATGATATATTTATGTATTGTGTGAAGTGGCGATTGTAAGCCAACACTTTATCCCTCTCTTTTTTAGTACATGGGATGTGTAAAGATTACCCCTCTTGCGACATGCCTACTATGCGGTTATGCCTCTAAGCCGTGCTCCGACACGTGGGAGATATAGCCACATCGTGGGTGTTACAAGTTGGTAATCAGAGCCTTCCCCGGCTTAGGAGCCCCCTGCTTGATCGAATCACTGGCGTTGTTGAGTCTAGAAAAAAAGTTTTGAGTCTTATAGGATTATATAAATCGGAGAGTAGGATTCTTTTTACTCCTCAGTCCCTTCGTCGCTCTGGTGAGGCCTCCTGACGTAGAGTTTTGACTCTTCTCTCCTCAAATTTCATGAATTTTTTTTAGGATCACGTGGGTATCTTGGAATCTTTTCGATGGTTTTGTGACGAGAACATTGTTCTTGGTGCTTCCTGACATTTAGGGGTTGTGGCAGTGTCCCGGGGAGTTGATCTCCGAGGTGTTGTCGTCAAAATTTTATCGTTGCAGTTTTGGAATACCTGAGTTCGCCGACATCGAAAATCTCCTTTATGAAGTTGTTGCTAAGATAACCTCGACGCCACCCTGTACTGGGACGGGAGTTCGGGAGTATTGCCATAACTCGTATAACGGATGCTTTTCGAAGGTTGAGGTAAATGATTTCCGAAGGTTTCTTGGTTATGTGTTGAAGGATGGATACAGCTGGATGTAGGATTTGCCAGTTTTGGGTGAGATATTATGCTTCCCCTATATCCCCAACACCCGATTGCATAACCAGAAAATTTCGGGAGTTTCATAGGTGGAAATTCATGTAGCTCTAGTATTTCTTCCCGCAGATATTTGGTTTGTGCTTGGGTAATCCTTACCAATTATTTGTTCATATTCGTACCTTGTTCATTTTATTGTTCTACCTTTATCTAAGTGGCTTCTCAACCTTATGGAAGTGTGATGATTTACTTTGGAATTCATTCGTTCATTCTTGCTCGGATGTTAAGGCTATATGTTGCAATTTCGATCCATTGATTCAGCTTGACTATATGTCTTTCAAGATACTAAGGGATGTCACCCTCTTCAGGATGGCTCCTCCAACGCGTCAGAATCCAGAACCTCCGCCACCACCTCCACCTCCGGAGGCATGGCAAGCTGTCATGGCCGCCACCAACGCCAACACGCAGATGCTTATGCAACTCTTGCAAGAGCGTAACCAAGGAAATCAAGGCCAAGGCAACAATCAAGCTCAGTTCGCTACCCTCAATCAGTTCCTTGCGAACCAGCCGAAGTCCTTCAGTAACTGTGTCGAGGCCACAGACGCTGACGATTGGCTCATGGATATCTTTAAACATTTTGAGTGTAGCAACGTCAGGGCTGAGGACTTTGTAAAGTTTGCTTCGTTCCAACTCAAAGACCAAGCTGCTGAGTGGTGTCAACAATACAAAGATTCCAGAGGAGGTCGTGTGATTACCTGGGATGATTTCCACCAAGACTTCAAAGCTCACCACATTCCCCAGTGTGTTGCTGAGAGTAAGCGTGAGGAGTTCCGCAATCTGAAGCAAGGCAGCATGTCTGTTTACCAATACAACATCCTGTTTCAAAGGCTTGCTCGCTTCGCTAAACAAGACGTCCCTGAAGAGAAGAGCATGATTTATCAATTCAAAGGTGGCCTCAGAGAAGATCTGCAACTAGATCTTGTGCTTTTTGAGCCGACCGAGTATGATGAGTTCTACAACATGGCACTAAAGCAAGAGGTTGCTCAGCTCAAGTGCAATGCCTCTAAGAAGAGAGTCAGGGATGCAACTCAATCGTCTTCTTCAACTCAAGTGGCAGCTAAGCAGCAAAAGTTCTGGTTGCCTCCTCCTCCTCCATTCCGTCAGCCTTATCAGCAGAAGACAAAGGTGGAAATGGATCTTCCCACCCACCCAACCCAGGCTATCAGAACAAAGCTCTGTCTCATGCTCCAAGGTCAAGTGCTCCTTATCACCGTCCACTCTCAAAGGTGACATGTAACAAGTGTCAGCAAAAAGGGCACTATGCAAACAAATGCTTCAACCAGAGGCGCCTTCCGCCTCCTCCTCCTGTGAGATCTGCCAGCAATGCAGTGGTCAAGCATAATCCCAAGTTTGGAAAGGTCAACATGATGAATGCAGCTCAGGCAGAGGACTCTTCAAAATTGATCATGGGTAACCTTCCTGTTAACGATATTCCTGCAAAAGTTCCTTTTCGATACTGGTGCATCGCATTCTTTCATTTCAAGACCGTTTGTGGCTATGCATGATTTGGTTACTGAAGTATTGCCGAGACCTTTGTCTATTGTTTCTTCGGCCCGACAAATGACTTCTCGAGAATTCGTTCTAGATTCCGTTATCAAGATGGGCGACTACAAATTTCTGGCTTCTCCAATTGTTCTTGGTGACTTGGTTATTGATCTAATTCTCGGCATGGACTGGCTTTCTAAGCACAAGGCTCAACTTGATTGTGCTGGTAGGCAGGTTCAATTGACACACTCGTCTGAGGATGTGATCATCTTTGCCGCTCGTGATGATACCATTAGACTGTTTTCTCTCAATGAGAAGGGCGAGTTGAATGCCATCTCTCAGATTCCAGTTGTTTCTGAATATCAAGATGTCTTTCTAGAAGAGCTTCCGGGAATGCCTCCTCACCGGCCAGTTGAATTCGTCATCGATCTTGAGCCTGGCACGGAACCTGTTTGCAAACGTCCTTACAAGCTTGGACCGGAAGAGTTGAAGGAGCTGAAGAAACAACTCGATGTACAAGAGCGCATGGGTCTGATCCAACCGAGTTCATCTCCATGGGGTTGTGGTGTTCTTTTTGTCAAGAAGAAGGATGTCACGGACCGACTTTGTGTCGACTACCGCCCATTGAACAAGACGACCATAAAGAACAAGTACCAACTTCCCAACATCAATGAGCTTTTTGAGCAGCTCAAAGTTGCTCAAGTATTCTCCAAGCTTGACCTCCTTATGGGCTATCATCAGATTCACATTCGTGAACAAGATATCCCCAAGACAGCATTCAGAACAAGCTATGGTTCTTACGAATACACTGTCATGTCTTTCAGCCTTGTCGATGCTCCTCCAACGTTCTCTCGCATGATGAACTTCATCTTCAACCCTTACACAAATGATTTCTTCTTGGTGTATCTCGATGATATTTTGGTCTTTTCCAAGAACAAGGAGGATCATGCCAAGCATTTGAGATTGGTGCTGGACAAACTCAGAGAACACCAGTTCTATGTGAAGTTTTCAAAGTGTGAGTTTTGGCTCGATGAGGTTCTCTACCTTGGGCATATCATCTCCGCCAAGGGCATAGCTGTTAATCCTGAGGTGTCTGCAATCGGGAATTGGGAACCGCCTCAGAATGTGAAGCAGCTCCGCAGTTTCCTTGGGCTTGCAAGCTATTGTCGAAGATTCGTTGAGAATTTCTCTAAGATCGCGAAGCCTCTTTCCATCCTCCTCCAGAAGCATGTGAAGTATGTCGGGACGCCTGAATGTGACATCGCTTTCAACACCCTCAAAGAGAAGTTAGTCACAGCTCCAATTCTAACTCCTCCTGATGAATCCAAACTATTGGAAGTTTTCTGTGATGCTTCCCTTCAAGGTCTCGGTGCTGTGTTAATGCAAGAGAAGAAAGTTGTGGTCTATACCTCTCGCAAGTTGAATCCCAACGAAAAGAACTACCCCACTCATGACCTCGAGTTGGCGGCAGTGGTCCATGCTCTTTTAACATGGAGACATCTCTTGTTGGGAAGGAAAGTGGACATCTTCACTGATCATAAGAGCCTCAAGTACATCTTCATTCAGCCCAACCTCAACCTCAGGTAGACTCGTTTGGTCGAAATGATTCAAGAGTATAACCCGAGTATTGAATATACTCCAGGCAAGGCCAATGTCATTGCTGACACATTGAGCAGGAGGGCTTACTACAACAGTTTGATTCTCAAGCCCTTCCAACCGGATCTTTGTGAAGCTTTCGGCAAACTTAATCTCAAAGTTGTTCCTCAAGGTTTCCTTCCCAACCTCCAAGTCTCTCCTACTTTGGAAGATCAGATTCATGAGGCTCAACTTCTTGATGCAATGGTGAAGAAGGTGAAGAATGGGATTGCCAAGAGCCAACCCAAGTACAAGTGCTATCGCCTTGATGACAAAGATACTCTATTCTTCGAGGATCGAATTGTTGTTCCTAAAGGTGGCCTTCGTAAAGTCATTATGAACAAGGCTCACAATTCACTCCTATCCATTCATCCTGGAAGTACAAAGATGTACCATGACCTCAAGCAGTCGTATTGGTGGACTCGAATGAAGCGATAAATTGCTCAGTTCGTGAATGAATGCGATGTCTGCAGAAGAGTGAAGGAAGAACACCAGCGGCCAGCTGGTCTCCTCCAACCTCTTGCCATTCCAGAATGGAAGTTTGACCATATTGAGATGGACTTTGTGACTGGATTTCCCAAGTCCAAACGTGGAAATGATGCTAGCTTTGTTGTCATCGACAAGCTTACTGAAGTGGCTCATTTTCTTCCTATCAAAGAATCTATCATAGCAGCTCAGTTGGCAGAGCTATATACCTCCAGGATTGTCTCCTTGCATGGCATTCCATAGTTGATATCTTCAGATCGTGGAAGCATCTTTACTTCTAAGTTCTGGGACTCCTTTCAGAAGGCCATGGGCACCAACATTCGCTTCAGCACAGCTTTCATCCTCAAACTAATGGACAAGTCGAGCGAGTAAATCAAATCCTTGAAGATATGCTCAGGTCTTGTGTCATTTCCTTTGGTATGAAGTGGGAAGATTGTCTTCCATATGCCGAGTTCTCCTACAACAACAGCTTCCAAGTGAGTTCGGGCAAGGCCCCATTCGAGATTCTCTATGGCAGAAAGTGTCGTACCCCTCTTAATTGGTGAGAGAATGGTGAACGCCAACTTCTTGGCAATGACTTAATCACGGAAGCTGAAGAAATTTGTAAAGTCATCTGTGAAAATCTCAAAGCCGCGCAATCGCGTCAGAAGAGTTACTATGATAGCAAGCATCGTGACTTGGCTTTCGAGATAGGAGACCATGTCTACCTCCGCGTCTCTCCAATGAAAGGTACTCGTCGCTTCGGTATCAAAGGGAAGCTTGCCCCTAGATATGTGGGTCCTTTCAAGATCATTAGCAAAAGAGGCGATCTCGCCTACCAACTTGAGCTTCCATCCAAGTTTGCAAATGTGCACGACGTGTTTCACGTGTCACAGCTTCGCAAGTGTTTCAAGACTCCTGACCGCACCATCAACTTCGAAGAGATTGATCTCCAAGAAGACCTGTCTTATCATGAGCATCTCGTTGCTATTATTGAAGAAACTGAGCGCAAGACTCGCAACAAGTCTATCAAATTCCTGAAATTGAAGTGGTCACATCATTTCGACCGAGAAGCCACCTGGGAATGCGAGGATCACCTCCGTTCCGAATATCTGTAGTTCTTTCAGTCCTAGATCTCGGGACGAGATCCTATCTTAGTGGTGGAGTGTTGTAACGCCCCGGATGTAACTTACCATATTTGTACTCCGACTCTTGCCATTTTCGGCTCTAAGTTATGAGATTCCCTTCATGGTTGAGTTCTTGTCTTTGTTTTGCATTTTGTCCATGTCATGCATTTCATATCGTGTCATCATGTGCATCGCATTTGCATACGTGTTCGTCTCATGCATCCGAGCATTTTCCCCGTTGTCCGTTTTGCAATCCGACACTCCTACGTCCTCCGACGCCCCCTTTTGCCTCTTTTCGTGTGCGGGTGTTAAACATTCTCGGAATGGACCGAGATTTGCCAAGCGGCCTTGGTACACCACCGGTAGACCGTCTGTCAAGTTTCGTATCATTTGGAGTCCGTTTGATACTCCAACGGTTAACCGGGGAACCATAAAGGCCTCGTGTGTGTTGCAGCCCAACACCCCTCCAACGTCGCCCAATAACCAATCCAAACCCACTCCATCCCCTCGGCCGTTCGATCATGATCGCGTGGCCGAAAACCGCTCTCCATTTGGACTCTCCTAGCTCCCTCTACCTATATATTTGTCCTCCCCGTCCAAAATCCGGGTCCCGAAACCCTAAAATTCCCCTCCGTGCCGACGGACATGTCCACGCGCCGCCGCCGCCGTGTGCCAGTGAGAGCACGCCACTTGTCGCCTCCGCCGCCGTTCCCGCCGCGCGCCGCGGCGGGCCCGTGCGGCCTAGATCCGGCCCGCGGAGCCCGAGCCGCCCGCGCCCCCGCGTCTCCTCGCCGCCCGATCCTGCGCGCCCCGCTGCCGTTCGTCCTCGCCGCCGTCCGAATCTCTCCTCTCGCAGCCGTTCGGCCGCCGGCCAGCCGTCGCGCCACGCCGCAGACTCCATCGCGGCCCCGCTGCCCAGCTCCTCCACCGCGGGCCGTCCTCACCGGATCCGGCCGCCCCGAGCTCACCGGCGTCTCCCTCCACCCCGGCGTAAAGTCCGACGACGATCTCCGGCCGCCTCCGATGTTCCTTGATCCGCGAGCTCGACGAACCCTAGATCTCGCGGGGTGAGATTTCCACTAAGTCTTCATCTCTGCCATATTTTCAGGCCCTGTTCAACATGCCATAACTCCTCATCCGTAGATCCATTTGGCATGAATGAAATATCAAAATGTTCATCTGGATGTGCTCTTCATTTTGTTACATTGTGCCATGCTTGTTTGAGTCCATCTTGATGACCAAATCGTGGCTGCAAGAGTGCTATAAAATGTTAGGTGCTGAATCTTAGCAGATTATGAGCATTTGTTATTTTTGCTACATTTATTGTGTGTTGCATATGAGCATGAGCTCTACATGTGTTTTGGGCTATGCCATGCCATCTTTACAGGGGTGTATGCCATGTATTTTTGTGATCAATGTGGTGACTAGCACAAGCATGCAAATTAGCTCTCGTAATATTGCTGTTTTCAGGGACTTAGAATTTCACCAAGTCATTACTTTGCTGTTATTTTTATGCCATGTGTTCATGTTGCTACAGAGAGATCCATGCTTCTTTTGAGTATGTTCAGTAAGGATGATTTTGACAAATGGTTGTGTTCTATCCATCAATGTCCCTGTTTGCATTTATGGAGTGCCCTAGCATGACTCAATCTTGCTCTACGTTTGCTATAAAATGTTCCTGGCAGATTGTTTACGTGTTAATCAATTTTGCCAAGGTTGTTGTAGTTGGTCCATGCATGCTATAAGTTTGTTCTTGCTTTGGTTAGCTTCATGAACATGTCTTCTTGCTGGTAGTATGCTTAGCTTGTCATGAAATGCCTTTTGTTGAGTGAATCAAGCTCGCAAAGAGGCCTTCATAATTTTGTTTTTGCCATGTCCAGTTTTCTGCTAAGTCTGAATCCATTAACGAAACTTGCTATGTTTACATGGGTGCCATCATATCTTCTGATCCTTTTTGGCTTATGGTCAATACGGGACTTTTGTTCTATGCTTTCAGTAGATTCATGCCATGCCTTTGTTTGCTATGATCTGTTCTTGTAGCATGTTATTATCTTGCTCTAAACATCACTTCCTGATGTAAATTTCTGGCATGTTAGTATTTTCACTAAGTCTATGAAGCTGATATCTTTTGCCCTTTTGCCATGCTTGTTTGAACCTGCTCTTGTGTGATTTAGCCATAGCTCAGTGTTCATATTTTGTCAAGCATCTTGACTAAATCATTGCCGTGTGCTTTGTTACTATGTTGCAGTGCAGTAGCTTAGTTTCTTGTTGCATACTAGAGGGTATCGTGCTGTTAATCGCAAAACTGTGCCATTATTATTTTGCTTGCCATTTGCAAATCGTGCATCCGTTTCCGGTGATCTTTATGTCGATTTCGACCGAAATCAAATCATCTTTCCAGCGGCGCACTTGGTTTGCCAAGTTGAGGCCTGGTTCAATTTTTCGTTCCGAAGCACGCATATGCATTGCATATCACATCCCGCATATCATGCCATGTTTTGCATCATGTTGCTTGCACATTGCACCGTGATTGATTGTTGGTCTGTTGCTTGTGTGCTTGGCTTGGGTAGAGCCGGGAGACGAGTTCGTGATCGAGGAACCCGTTGAGTACGCTTACAAGGATCACCTCCGTTCCGAATATCCATAGTTCTTTCAGTCCTAGATCTCGGGATGAGATCCTATCGTAGTGGTGGAGTGTTGTAACGCCCCGGATGTAACTTGCCATATTTGTACTCCGACTCTTGCCATTTCGGCTCTAAGTTATGAGATTCCCTTCGTGGTTGGGTTCTTGTCTTTGTTTTGCATTTTGTCCATGTCATGCATTTCATATCATGTCATCATGTGCATCGCATTTGCATACGTGTTCATCTCATGCATCCGAGCATTTTCCCCGTTGTCCGTTTTGCAATCCAACACTCCTACGTCCTCCGGCGCCCCCTTTTGCCTCTTTTCATGTGCGGGTGTTAAACATTCTCGGAATGGACCGAGATTTGCCAAGCGGCCTTGGTACACCACCGGTAGACCGTCTGTCAGGTTTTGTGTCATTTGGAGTCCGTTTGATACTCAAACTGTTAACCGGGGAACCATACAGGCCTCGTGTGTGTTGCAGCCCAACACCCCTCCAACGTGGCCCAATAACCCATCCAAACCAACTCCATCCTCTCGGCCGTTCGATCATGATCGCATGGCCAAACACCGCACTCCATTTGGACTCTCCTAGCTCCCTCTACTTATATATTTGTCCTCCCCGTCCAAAATCCGGGTCCCGAAACCCCAAAATTCCCCTCCGTGCCGACGGACATGTCCGCGCGCCGCCGGACATTTCGCGCCGCCGCCGCGCGCCAGTGAGAGCACGCCACCTGTCGCCTCCGCCACCGTTCCCACCGCGCGCCGCGGCGGGTCCGTGCGGCCCAGATCCGGCCCGCGGGGCCCGAGCCGCCCGCGCCCCCGCGTCTCCTCGCCGCCCGATCCCGCGCGCCCCGTCGCCATTCGTCCTTGCCGACGTCCAACTCTCTCCTCTCGCCGCCTTCCGGCCACCGGCCAGCCGCCGCGCCACGCCGCAGACTCCATCGCGGCCCCGCTGCCCAGCTCCTCCACCGCGGCCGTCCTCACCGGATCCGGCCGCCCCGAGCTCACCGGCGTCTCCCTCCACCCCGGCGTCAAGTCCGACGACGATCTCCTCCCGCCTCCGATGATCCTCTATCCGCGAGCTCGACGAATCCTAGATCTCGCGGGGTGAGATTTCCACTAAGTCTTCATCTCTGCCATATTTTCAGGCCCTGTTCAACATGCCATAACTCCTCATCCGTAGATCCATTTTGCATGCATGATATATCAAAATGTTCATCTAGATGTGCTCTTCATTTTGTTACATTGTGCCATGCTTGTTTGAGTCCATCTTGATGACCAAATTGTTGGTGCAAGAGTGCTATAAAATGTTAGGTGTTGAATCTTAGCAGATTATGAGCATTTGTTATTTTTGCTACATTTATTGTGTGCTGCATATGAGCATGAGCTCTACATGTGTTTTGGGCTATGCCATGCCATATTTACAGGGGTGTATGCCATGTATTTTTGTGGTCAATGTGGTGACTAGCACAAGCATGCAAAGTAGCTCTCGTAATATTGCTGTTTTCAGGGACTTAGAATTTCACCAAGTCATTGCTCTCGTAATATTTGTGGTCAATGTGGTGACTAGCACAAGCATGCAAAGTAGCTCTCGTAATATTGCTGTTTTCAGGGACTTAGAATTTCACCAAGTCATTGCTCTGCTGTTATTATTATGCCATGTGTTCATGTTGCTACAGAGAGATCCATGCTTCTTTTGAGTATGTTCAGTAAGGATGATTTTGACATATGGTTGTGCTCTATCCATCCATGTCCCTGTTTGCATTTATGGAGTGCCCTCGCATGACTCAATCTTGCTCTACGTTTGCTATAAAATGTTCCTGGCAGATTGTTTACGTGTTAATCAATTTTGCCAAGGTTGTTGTAGTTGGTCCATGCATGCTATGAGTTTGTTCTTGCTTTGGTTAGCTTCATGAACATGTCTTCTTGCTCGTAGTATGCTTAGCTTGTCATGAAATGCCTTTTGTTGAGTGAATCAAGCTCGCAAAGAGGCCTTCATAATTTTGTTTTTGCCATGTCCAGTTTTCTGCTAAGTCTGAATCCATTAACGAAACTTGCTATGTTTACATGGGTGCCATCATATCTTCTGATCCTTTTTGGCTTATGGTCAATACGGGACTTTTGTTCTATGCTTTCAGTAGATTCATGCCATGCCTTTGTTTGCTATGATCTGTTCTTGTAGCATGTTATTATCTTGCTCTAAACATCACTTCCTGATGTAAATTTCTGGCATGTTAGTATTTTCACTAAGTCTATGAAGCTGATATCTTTTGCCCTTTTGCCATGCTTGTTTGAACCCGCTCTTGTGTGATTTAGCCATAGCTCAGTGTTCATATTTTGTCAAGCATCTTGACTAAATCACTGCCGTGTGCTTTGTTACTATGTTGCAGTGCAGTAGCTTAGTTTCTTGTTGCATACTAGAGGGTATCGTGCTGTTAATCGCAAAACTGTGCCATTATTATTTTGCTTGCCATTTGCAAATCGTGCATCCGTTTCCGGTGATCTTTATGTCGATTTCGACCGAAATCAAATCATCTTTCCAGCGGCGCACTTGGTTTGCCAAGTTGAGGCCTGGTTCAATTTTTCCTTCCGAAGCACGCATATGCATTGCATATCACATCCCGCATATCATGCCATGTTTTGCATCATGTTGCTTGCACATTGCACCATGATTGATTGTTGGTCTTTTGCTTGTGTGCTTGCCTTGGGTAGAGTCGGGAGACGAGTTCGTGATCGAGGAACCCGTTGAGTACGCTTACGAGGATCAAGCTTACGTCAACTCGGAGAACTTTGCAGGCAAGATGACCATACCCTCGAAATCACTTCTATCTTTGCTTGCTAGTTGCTCGCTCTTTTGCTATGCCGCGATACCTACTACATGCTTTATCATTCCTCCCATATTGCCATGTCAAGCCTCTAACCCACCTTTCCTAGCAAATCGTTGTTTGGCTATGTTACCGCTTTGCTCAGCCCCTCTTATAGCGTTGCTAGTTGTAGGTGAAGATGGAGTTTGTTCCTTGTTGGAACATGTTTATTGTTGGGATATAATTATTATATCATGTTTACTATAATGCACCTATATACTTGGTAAAGGGTAGAAGGCTCGACCTTATGCCTGGTGTTTTGTTCCACTCTTGTCGCCCTAGTTTCTGTCATACCGGTGTTATGTTCCTTGATTTTGCGTTCCTTACGCGGTTGGGTTATAATGGGAACCCCTTGACAGTTCGCCTTGAATAAAACTCCTCCAGCAAGGCCCAACCTTGGTTTTACCATTTGCCACCTAAGCCTTTTTACCTTGGGTTTCGCGAACTCAAGGGTCATCTTTATTTCAAACCCCCGGGCTAGTGCTCCTCTGAGTGTTGGTCCAAACTAGAGCCCCTTGCAGCGCCACCTCGGGGAAACTTGAGTGTTGGTTTTAGTTGTACGGATTGCTTATCCGGTGTTCCCTGAGAACGAGATATGTGCAGCTCCTATTGGGATTTGTCGGCACATTTGGGTGGCTTTTCTGGTCTTGTTTTACCATTGTCGAAATGTCTTGTAACCAGGATTCCAAGTCTGATCGTGTCTTCCTCGGAGAAGGAATATCCTTCATTGATCGTGAGAGCTTGTGATGAGCTAAGTTGGATACCCCTGCAGGGTTTTGATCCTTCGAAAGTCGTGCCTGCGGTTATGGGCAGATGGGAATTTGTTAAAATCCGTTTGTAGAAAACTTGACACTTAACTTAATTAAAATGAATCCACCGTGTGTGTAGCCGTGATGGTCTTTTTTTGGCGGAGTCCGGGAAGAGAACATGATTTCGTGTCATGCTTGAACGTAAGTAGTTTCAGGATCACTTCTTGATCTTATAGCTTCTCGACCGAGCTTTGCTTCTCTTCTCGCTCTCATTTGCGTAAGTTAGCCACCATATATGCTAGTGCTTGCTGCAGCTCCACCTCACTACCTTTTTCCTACCCATAAGCTTAAATAGTCTTGATCGCGAGGGTGTGAGATTGCTGAGTCCCTATGACTCAGAGATTACTTCCAAAACCAGATGCAGGTGCCGACGATGCCAGTGCAGGGGCCGCGACCGAACTCAAGTGGGAGTTCGATGAAGATTCTGGACGTTACTATGTGTATTTTCCAGACGATCAATAGACGATCCCAGTTGGGGCGATCAGGGATCTTTTGCATTAGGGGTTGTCTTTCTTTATTTGGTTCCGTAGTCGGACCTTGATTGTATTCTGGATGATGTAATGTTATATTTATGTATTGTGTGAAGTGGCGATTGTAAGCCAACTCTTTATCCCTCTATTTTTCAGTACATGGGATGTGTAAAGATTACCCCTCTTGCGACATGCCTACTATGCGGTTATGCCTCTAAGCCGTGCTCCGACACGTGGGAGATATAGCCGCATCGTGGGTGTTACAAGTTGGTAATCAGAGCCTTCCGCGACTTAGGAGCCCCCTTCTTGATCGAATCGTTGGCGTTGTTGAGTCTAGAAAAAAAATTTTGAGTCTTATAGGATTATATATATCAGAGAGTAGGATTCTTTTTACTCCTCGGTCCCTTCGTCGCTCTGGTGAGGCCTCCTGACGTAGAGTTTTGACTTTCTCTCCTCAAATTTCACGAATTTTTTTTAGGATCATGCGGGTATCTTGGAATCGTTCCGATGGTTTTTTATGAGAATATTGTTCTTGGTGCCTCCTGACATTTAGGGGTTGTGGCAGTGTCCCGGGGAGTTGAGCTCCGAGGTGTTGTCGTCACAATTTTATCGTTGCAGTTCTGGAATACCTGAGTTCGCCGACATTGAAAATCTCCTTTATGCAGTTGTTGGTGAGATAACCTCGACGCTACCCAGTACTAGGGCGGGAGTTCGGGAGTATTGCCATAACTCATATAACGGATGCTTTTCGAAGGTTGAGGTAAATGATTTCCAAAGCTTTCTTGGTTATGTGTTGAAGGATGGATACAGCTGGATGTAGGATTTGCTAGTTTTGGGTGAGATATTATGCTTCCCCTGTATCCCCAACACCCGATTGCATAACCAGAAAATTTCGGGAGTTTCATACGTGGGAATTCATGTAGCTCTAGTATTTCTTCTCACAGATATTTGGTTTGTGATTGAGTAATCCTTACCAATTATTTGTTCATATTCGTACCTTGTTCATTTTATTCTTCTACCTTTATCTAAGTGGCTTCTCAAACTTATGGAAGTGTGATGATTTACTTTGGAATTCAATCGTTCATTCTTGTTCGGATGTTAAGGTTATATGGTGCAATTTTGATCCATTGATTCAGCTTGAATATATGTCTTTCAAGATGCTAATGGATGTCACCCTCTTCAGGATGGCTCCTCCAACATGTCAAAATCCGGAACCTCCGCCACCACCTCCACCTCCGGAGGCATGGCAAGCTGTCATGGCTGCCACCAACGCCAACACGCAGATGCTTATGCAACTCTTGCAAGAGCGTAACCGATGAAATTAAGGCCAAGGCAATAATCAAGCTTAGTTCGCTACCCTCAATCAGTTCCTCGCAAAGCAGCCGAAGTCCTTCAGTAACTATGTCGAGGCCACAGGCGCTGATGATTGGCTCGTGGGTATCTGTAAACATTTTGAGTGTAGTAATGTCAGGCCTGAGGACTTTGTCAAGTTTGCTTCGTTCCAACTCAAAGACCGAGCTGCTGAGTGGTATCAACAATACAAAGATTCCAGAGGAGGTCGTGTGATTACCTGGGATGATTTCCGCCGAGACTTCAAAGCTCACCACATTCCTCAAAGTGTTGCTAAGAGTAAGCGTGAGGAGTTCCGCAATCTGAAGCAAGGCAGCATGTCTGTTTACTAATACAACATCCTGTTTCAGAGGCTCGCTCGCTTCGCTAAACAAGACGTCCCTGACAAGAAGAGCATGATTTATCAATTCAGAGGTGGCCTCAGAGAATATCTGCAACTAGCTCTCATGCTTTTTGAGCCGACCGAGTATGATGAGTTCTACAATGTGGCACTAAAGCAAGAGGCTGCTCAACTCAAGTGCGATGCTTCTAAGAAGAGAGTCAGGGATGCAACTCAATCGTCTTCTTCAACTCAAGTGGCAGCTAAGGAGCAAAATTTCTGGTTGCCTCCTCCTCCTCCATTCCGTCAGCCTTATTAGTAGAAGAGCAAAGGTGGCAATGGATCTTCCCACCCACCCAACCCAGGCTATCAGAGCAAAGCTTCGTCTCATGCTCCAAGGTGAAGTGCTCCTTATCACCGTCCGCTCTCAGAGGTGACGAGCAACAAGTGTCAGCAAAAAGGGCACTATGCAAACAAATGCTTCAACCAGAGGTGCCTTCCGCCTCCTCCTCCTATGAGATCTGCTAGCAATGCAGTGGTCAAGCATAATCACAAGTTTGCAAAGGTCAACATGATGAATGCAGCTCAGGCATAGGACTCTTCAGAAGTGATCATGGGTAACCTTCCTGTTAACGATATTCCTGCAAAAGTTCCTTTTCGATACTGGTGCATCGTATTCTTTCATTTCAAGACCGTTTGTGGCTATGCATGATTTGGTTACTCAAGTATTGCCGAGACCTTTGTCTATTGTTTCTCCGGCCCGACAAATGACTTCTCGAGTATTCGTTCCGGATTCCGTTATCAAGATGGGAGACTACAAATTTCTGGCTTTTCCAATTGTTCTTGGTGACTCGGTTATTGATCTAATTCTCGGCATGGACTGGCTTCCTAAGCACAAGGCTCAACTTGATTGTGCTGCCAGGCAGATTCAATTGACACACTTGTCTGAGGATGTGATCATCTTTGCTGCTTGTGATGATACCATTCGACTGTTTTCTCTCAATGAGAAGGGCGAGTTGAATGCCATCTCTCAGATTCCAGTCGTTTGTGAATATCAAGATGTCTTTCTAGAAGAGCTTCCGGGAATGCCTCCTCACCGGCCAGTTGAATTCGTCATCGATCTTGAGCCTGGCACAGAACCTGTTTGTAAACGTCCTTACAAGCTTGGACCAGAAGAGTTGAAGGAGTTGAAGAAACAACTCGATGTACAAGAGCGCATGGGTCTGATCCGATCGAGTTCATCTCCATGGGGTTGTGGTGTTATTTTTGTCAAGAAGAAGGATGGCACGGACCGACTTTGTGTCGACTACCGCCCTTTGAACATGAAGACCATAAAGAACAAGTACCCACTTCCCAACATCAATGAGCTTTTCGAGCAGCTCAAAGGTGCTCAAGTATTCTCCAAGCTTGACCTCCGTATGGGCTATCATCAGATTCGCATTCGTGAACAAGATATCCGCAAGACAGCATTCAGAACAAGCTATGGTTCTTACGAATACACTGTCATCTCTTTCGGCCTTGTCAATGCTCCTCCAACGTTCTCTCGCATGATGAACTTCATCTTCAACCCTTACACAAATGATTTCGTCTTGGTGTATCTCGATGATATTTTGGTCTTTTCCAAGAACAAGGAGGATCATGCCAAGCATTTGAGATTGGTGCTAGACAAACTCTGAGAACATCAGTTCTATGCGAAGTTTTCAAAGTGTGTGTTTTGGCTCGATGAGGTTCTCTACCTTGGGCATATCATCTCCGCCAAGGGCATAGCTGTTAATCCTGAGAAGGTGTCTGCAATCATGAATTGGGAACCACCTCAGAATGTGAAGCAGCTCCGAAGTTTCCTTGGGCTTGCAAGCTATTGTCGAAGATTTGTTGAGAATTTCCCTAAGATCGCGAAGCCTCTTTCCAACCTCCTCCAGAAGCATGTGAAGTATGTCGGGACGCCTGAATGTGTCATCGCTTTCAACACCCTCAAATAGAAGTTAGCCACAGCTCCAGTTCTCACTCCTCCTGATGATTCCAAACCATTCGAAGTTTTCTATGATGCTTCCCTTCAAGGTCTCGGTGCTGTGTTAATGCAAGAGAAGAAAGTTGTGGCCTATACCTCTCGCAAGTTGAAGCCCAACGAAAAGAACTACCCCACTCATGACCTCGAGTTGGCGGCAGTTGTCCATGCTCTTTTAACATGGAGACATCACTTGTTGGGAAGGAAAGTGGACATCTTCACTGATCATAAGAGCCTCAAGTACATCTTCACTCAGCCCAACCTCAACCTCAGGCAGACTCGTTGGGTCGAAATGATTCAAGAGTATAATCCGAGTATTTAATATACTCCAGGCAAGGCCAATGTCATTGCTGACGCTTTGAGTAGGAAGGCTTACTACAATAGTTTGATTCTCAAGCCCTTCCAACCGGATCTTTGTGAAGCTTTCCGCAAGCTTAATCTCCAAGTTGTTCCTCAAGGATTCCTTGCCAACCTCCAAGTCTCTCCTACTGTGGAAGATCAGATTCGTGAGGATCACGAGGGTGTGAGATTGCTGAGTCCCCGTGACTCACAGATTACTTCCGAAACCAGATGCATGTGCCGACGATGCCAGTGCAGGGGACGCGACCGAACTCAAGTGGGAGTTCGACAAAGATTCTGGACGTTACTATGTGTCTTTTCCGGACAATCAGTAGAGGAGCCCAGTTGGGGCGATCGGGGATCTTTTGCATTAGGGGTTGTTTTTCTTTATTTGGTTCCGTAGTCAGACCTTGATTGTATTCTGGATGATGTAATGCTATATTTATGTATTGTGTGAAGTGGCGATTGTAAGCCAACTCTTTATCCCTCACTTTTTCAGTACATGGGATGTGTAAATATTACCCCTCTTGCGACATGCCTACTATGCAGTTATGCCTCTAAGCTGTGCTCCAACACGTGGGAGATATAGCCACATCGTGGGTGTTACATAGAACCTATTACCTGTTTTATTATCAAACCCTGGGAGTTACTTCTATGTTATGCTTATATTGCCATGCTATGCTCGTAGACGTGGTTTGGGTTTGAGCGTATCCATGACAGATATGAGATGTTAATTGATGGTTTAACTTAAGGTGGCAACTTTAATACACATCTGGGTGGATTGCTTGTGGGCACCTGGGGAATCTAGTGTTGTCCTAGGATATCCCGGTGTACCCGTGTGATCATCCTATAGTCCGCCACCCAGGCTCAAAGGGATCTTAAGACTATTCATGCTAGAAACTTCCGTGTGTAGCCACAAGCCATTATGGGCTCTGGCATAGTTGAGTAAGTTGCGCGAGTTCTTGAAGAGGTGGACTAGCAGATGTAGGGGATTGTAGGTGTACCGGTCCACCCGGAGTAGAGAGCAAATGCTTCTAAAAGATTGTGTCTCCGTCATCCGTTTCTCAAACACCATGTAGTGTGAGAAATCTAACAGAGGAGATCGAGTCTTGTGGGGAAAAGTGCGCAAACCTCTGCAGAGTGTATAATTAATCATGGTTAGCCGTGTCCCCGGTTATGGACATCTTGAGTATCTGGCACTTGGATTCTCATATGGATCTCATCACTCTAAATTAACTTGTTGGGTTGATAATTACTTTTAATTGGGATTGAGTTGGAGGAACCTGCTCAATGTTGTTCAACTACCATGATAGTTAAATAAAATATATTCCTTTGTTGTAGGGAAAAATTAGCTTTACGCAAAACTTATTAACCATACAGCCTCCACCAGCCATATATGAATGTAGTGATAGCATCTATTCTGTTCATTATTCTCCTGTGTTACATTGCCAACATAATCCATGTGCTGACCCGTTTTCGGGCTGCAACGTATCACGTTGCAGACTTTTTAGACGAGGAGTAAGACGTGATAGGTCGTTTGTCATGCACTCAGCTATGCCGTTGGAGTTGAGGGACTCACTTTATCTCCAAGCCTTCCACTGTTATCGTATTAAATGGCCTCAAGCCATATTTATTGTAATAAGTTCTCTCTTGAGACATTCGATGTAATAAGTGTGTGATTGCCACTCTGTTATAAATCCTTCGAGTACTGTGTGTGTCAGCATTACCGATCCAGGGATGACACTGAAGCAAGTGACTTGACCGTTTGAGGTCGGGTAGCTACAGTGACACTACCCGAAAGCTATTCCGCCCAGGTTCGATTCTAGCTGATGTAGGGGAAATATTTCCAATTTTTTTGCCTCTGCCATTATTGACATGTGGGTCCCCATTGTCATCTACGCACACCATGTCCAACACTTGCCAAAACTTCGTCCCTCATTTTCTCTTTTTTCGCACACTCGACATTGTGTGGGCATTTTGAAAATAGCATATCTTTTTGACTGTGCATCATATGAGGATGTGCTATGCATGAATGTTGATCAGCATGATGCTAACTGGCTGGTAGTTCCATTTTCGACCATGAATAAAACTTCCAAGATGATGTTAACCCAGTTTGAAAAGGCCGTGTTAATATAAATGTTCTGCCTCTGAAAGTTGTAGTTTCTTATCTGAAACTAAACTTGCAGTTTCTTATCTGAAACTGAAACTTGCAGTTTCTTCTCTGAGAATCACATTGTCTGCACTTTTATACTCCTATGAAACTACATTTTTTAAGTGCTAAAAATAGATCTCTAGAATTCATAAAATACTTCATATGCTCAATACTGCAAATCTGAAATTCAAAAGACATTCATATCTGAAAGTACTCTCAAAATACACAACACAAAACACAATTCACAACCTGCAAATACTGACAACCCTAAGCTCCTCCTGACAATTCACAACCTGCCTGACTATTGGGCTGGGGGCAGTCCCCTCCTATTCCTCGGCGGCAGACAGCTGCCCCGTGAGATGATGTGAACGGCGAGGGAGAGGATGGCGGGGAAGCGTCGTCGGGCCAACTGCTTTTATCCTCTTGCAGCTGGGTTCGGTCGACGAAGACTCCACCGGCTCGCTCTGGCATGACACCCTCACAAACGGCACACTCTAGAGGCTTGATCCTTCAGTCTCTGGTGGATGCTCCATCTGGGATCGATACTCCCACCACCGCTCCCTTACGACGGATTCGGTGAATCTGTTTGCTCCATGGCCTAAAGGAGCAGCTCTATGTACTCCCGCGTGACTCCCTCCGGGAGTATCGCTGCCTTTTCGCTCTATTGCAGATATTTGGCCATGGATGTCGCCGTCGCCGCTAGTTGGTCCTTGTTGTCAAACCAAGACTGTATCTCCAACATCCTAGCTAGCTTCACAAGGTCGCCATCTGCGATCCTCGCGTATCGGTTGTACTCCTCCATCGATCTACTTCTCCACAGCACCTTCACTCGCCGGCGGTGGTTTTTGAATGGAAGAGGAGAGGAGCAGCGCTGGTTTTGGATTAGAACGGGAGAGGAGTGATGTTGGTTTTGGATTGGAACAGGAGAGGAGGGGTGGTGGTTTTGAAATGGAAGAGGAGAGGAGCGGTGCTGGATATAGATTGGAACAGGAGAGGAGCGGTGGTGGTTTAAGAGGAGAGGAGCGGCGCTGGTTTTGGAAGTATTTGTTTGTTTTGCGTATTTTGGGTCAAAGTTTGACCATGTACTGTATTTGGCAAGTAAAATGTGAATGCATGTCACCAAAAATTGTATCGTTTGATTCGTATCTGAATGTACTTTCAAATTATATTATTTTTGCAACGTATAACATATATTTTATTTGTGAAAATCATGGTCAATTATGACCCGGACTAAAAGGGAGACTAGTTAATGTGGGGTCGCTTTCTTAATTGAAGGGTAAATTGATTTTGATGTTGATCCAGTCACAGCGCGCCGGCCCTCTCGTCCAAACCTAAATCGCTACCACACGCTCCTCTCCCTCTTCTCCATTGCAAAACCATCTCCTCTGCTCTCCATCATCTCCATTCCAAAACCACTGTATCGCATCTTCCTCTTCTCCATTGCAAAACCACCTCCTCTTTCCTCGGACGAGGATCCCCTGACGTAGCCCATCCTGCCATTGAGACACTGACACATGGGTCCCACCTAGCGTGGGGCCCACCTATCAGCGACCGAAAGGCAGGGAAACCTCTCCTCTCCATCATCTCCATTCCAAAACCACCGTCTAGCCTCTCCCTCTTCTCCATTTCAAAACCACCCTCTCTCCTCTCCATCATCTCCATTCCAAAACCACCGTCTCGCCTCTCCCTCTTCTCTATTGCAAGACCACCATCTCTCCTCCCATCTTCCAAAGCTAGCACCGGACCACTCAGAAGGTCATCTATGGAGAGGATGCAGTAGCGAATCAGGCAGATCGCCGGCGGTGACCAGGAAAAGTTAGCCAGGTTGAAGGAGATCCTTACTTGGTTTTACAATGAGTGGGAGATTTTGAGGACGGTGAGGGCCATGTGGCAATGTATGCGAAAGAGCGAGACGGCGGTGATGAGGGCGGCGATGTACTCCTCGGCGGCAGTCACGCTGCAGTCCTTCGAGTTCATCGAGTACCTCCTCTGGACGATGGAGCAGACATATTGGCCCGAGATGAAAGTCAGGTGGAGGTGGTGGGCGTACAGGTCGAAGGTCGAGCACCCAGAGGATAACAAATCGATCGAGTACGGTGTGCCGTTCGTGAGGGTTTAGAGCCAGCCGGAGACACGGGAGTATTCGTTCTCCCACTGCAAGAGGAGGACGGATGGCGCGACGTAGCTTCCCCGCCGTTCTCCACGGTTTCCTCGACGCTCGCCTCGTTTCAACGGCGTCGGTAGGGTTTAAGGTAAGCTTCGCACTAACCTAATATTCCATCTACTCATGCTTACAATCAGTCTTCAAGTGCTATGCCAATCACCCTAAAATAGCTCTGGACCTTTGGGTCAGAGTTGTGACACTGTGTACAAATAAAGAAAAATAGATTGGTGCTTCTTTCAAAAAAGAGTACTCCCTAGAAAACTGCCAATATAAGCTACTAGTATTTTTTTGAAGTCTAAGCTACTAGTATTTTGTTAGAGGATTTGCTGCAAAATCCGTCCATAGTGAGCGCCATACATCCCACCGGTGGTGGATGCCAATTCTTAGATGGAGCAGGGTTGGTGTCGGTAATTTTTACTTGGCACCTCGCACTCTGCATATATGCCGGTTCCATCCGTACATTTGTGCAGTTCCACCAAAATGCAGCTGGATAACCCTGTTTGCACAGATAATGAAAAGGCGTGATTACATTATAGTGGCACTAGTTGATGAAAAATACACTAACAAATAGAAGAAAATATTGCGATAGTATCACAGTATGCCATGCTGCAAGGGCGAGATGGATCCTTCGACGCCTCATACGGTACACCTCATACTGGAAATCGACCCAAGTCTCCCCGATACACCTTCTGCCAGTGATGAACATCAGTGTACAGCAGTAGTACAAGGAGGGGCCTTGAGACATTCCAATCTCTATTTTTCTGCAGATCAACTAAAATTAAGCACCCCAGTTTTCGGTTCAATATCCAGCGTATCTTGTAGTAGGGGTCCTAAGCTAGGCGTCTTGGAGCGATGGTAACATGGACACGGGATTTAACCCAGGTTTGGACCCTCTTGATGGAGGTAAAACCCTACGTCCTGCTTTTGATTGTATTCATATGGGTGTAGTACAGAGTACATATGTCTACCACGAGACTGTAGTAATGAATATTAGATTGTCTATTGACTAGCCTGGCCTCGGTTTATATAAGACACCAGAGGCCTAGGGTTTTAGCAGAGTCCTTGTCTTGGGCGCCAAGTCTTGTGGAGTCTTCCTTGTATGCGGCATGGGCTGTCCGAACTGGCCCAATATTGAACCGCCGTGGGGGTCCTCGGCCCGATCCAGCTGGTCGGGAGACGACGTGGTGAATACCCCCTAGTCCAGGACACCGTCAGTAGCCCCCTGAACCGGTCTTCAAGTTGGGGACGCTACTAGATTCTTCCGAACTGTTCTTCATCTTTGGTTGTCGGTCTTGAAAACTGGTTCAACAAATCTTTTCATCTTTAATCTTGAGGATCGCCGAAGTGAATCCGAAGAGTTTACATGTCAGGTATCCGAGGAGCCCCTTTAAGTCTTCGGCCTTTAACAATGCCTAACTATTTTTACACCACACCTCGGGTTTGAAGTTGTTCCCTTGCGGCGGCGTCCTCTTGCGTCCGAGCTCCAACTCCGGACTGCATTCAAGGTATCTTCTGCAGCCGAGCACCAACGTCGGACCGCTTCCGAGCTCCAACGTCGGAATGTATCCGAAGAGTATTGTTACAGCCGAGCTCCAATGCCGGATTATGTCCAAGCTCCAACGCCGGACTGTATCCGAGCTCCAACGCCGGAATGTATCCAAGCTCCAACGCCGGACTATATCCGAGGTGTCATAAATCACCTTGGTTCAAAAAAGTTGAAGGAGTTTAGCCAAGCTTAATGCCGGAAATGCCCTCTATGCAGCCAAACACTGGCGTCCGAGCTTTATGCCGGACTGCTTCCTAGGTGGTGCACCACCCTGACCGCGGGCCGATTTTTTGTCAATATTTTTGATTGGTGGAATTTATTATCTGCCGAGATATATAGCCAATAGCCCTCAAAGTGTGTATCGGTCTAAAACCCGAGATGCACCTGAAGGATGACATAAGACTGTTGATCCCAGTAGCCCCTGAGACTCAGGTTGATTCACAAAATCGGCATGAGGATGAACTCCTAGCTCGGCAGAATACTGCGGGACACAAAAAGTGGTGTGCAAAGCCCTCAAGACTCAGGTTGGGTGCGGCCGACCAACCTGAGGATCATAATCTCCTCGAAAACTATATTGCACTTAAATTTTCTTCATTGGATTGCCAATGCAGTAGCCCCCCGAGAATTGGGTTGGGCAACATGGCCGACCCTAGGATCGTACCTCCTTGGGAACTAGTTCAATTTTCATGTATATTTTGACAATACCGAGGTGGGGTTTGGCAGAAAAGATGTCGAACTATAGTTTTAGAAAAGAGTTTCACGCCGAACACCCCAATCAAGAGAATCTCCTGCTTCCTAAAAGGAAAACATAAAGTAGGTGAAAAGATGTTATGAGCTCAAAGGCCAAAAACATGCGTAAAAAACTTCACGTCTAGATTGAATCAAGCTATTTTGGTGCCAATAAGAAATTGGTCTTAAAATTGTACTTTCGTCATGATTTGACATGACACATCTGATCTCTAGACTTCAAGTGGGTCAGCCTGCGGCTTCAACCTCCCTATCCCGAATGCGGAGTGTTTCTCAGGCCAGTTTAGCGAACTAAACGCGAGCGGCTTTAGAGAGAAACCAGGCTACCCGGCTATTGATCATACACCTGAGTCGAGAAAGGAGTGGTGGAAAAAGACTGTGCATGTAGCGACCAGACCTCAAACGGTCCAATCTCTGTGCTCAGGTGTCATCCCTGGATCAGTAATGCTGACACCACACAGTACTTGAAGGATTTATAACAGAGTAGCAATCACACACTTATTACATCGAATGTCTCAAAAGAGAACTTATTACAATAAATATGGCTTAAGGCCATCTAATAACGATAACAACGGAAGGCTTGGAAGATAAGTGAGTCCATCAACTCCAACGGCATCACTGAGTATAGAACCACGACCTAAAAGCACCTTACTCGTCATCTGAAAAGTCTGCAACATGAACGTTGCAGCCCAAAACGGGTCAGCACATGGAATATGCTGGGAATGTAACACATAGAGAGTAATGAAAGATATAGGCTATACTATATGCATATTTGGTTGGTGGAAAGCTCTATGGTTATAGTTTTGTGAAAAGCCAATTTTTCCCTACTACAAAGGAATAAATTTTAATTAACTATCATGGTAGTTGTTAAACATTGAGAATGGTTGACAGCATTCTCAATCCCAATTAAGCATCATCATTAAACAAACCCAACAAAATTAATTAGAGTAACATGATGAGATTCACATGATAATCCAAGTACTAGATACTCAAGATGTCCATAACCGGGGACACGGCTAACCATGATTAGTTTATACACTCTGTAGAGGTTTGCGCACTTTTCCCCACAAGACTCGATCTCCTCCGTTGGATTTATCGCACTGCATGGTGTTTGAGAAACGGATGACCGGGACATAGTCTTTCAGAAGCGCTAGCACCTCACGATCGGGTAGATCGTTACACCTACTTTCCCCTACATCTGCCAGTCTACCACTGTAAGAGTTCGCACGACTTAGTCAACTATGCTAGAGCCCATAGTAGCTTGTGGCTGCACACGGAAGTTTCTAGCATGAATAATCTCATGATCCCTTTGAGTCTGGGTGGCGGTCCAATAGAAAAACAGGCAATCGCTGGAATACCCAGGTGCCTCAATCCACCCAGATGTGTATTTAAGTTGCCACCTTAGATAAACCATTAATTTAACAATCTCACATCTATCATGGATACACTCACCCAATCCACGTCTACTAGCATAGCATAGCATAATAAGCAAACGTAGAAGTAACTCCCAAAGGTTTTAATAATAAACAGGTAATAGGTACTACCTCAACTACTTCCCAAACCCACAATTTAAATTAGATCCTAAACATGCAAGGTGTGAGGATTGATCTAATGCAATAAAACTGGGTAATTGGAAGTATGATCAAAGTGTTACTTGCCTTGCTGATGATCCGGGAAACCTAGCGATTCGAAGTAGCAAGCGGCGCACTCCGGGTACTCTATCGCAAACAACCAAGCATACAATAAGTACTCATCTAATGCACAGGTAAAACTCGAATAAGAGATCTAACCAGAAAGTTCAACTTAAGAACTCCGGTTGGCAAAAGGAATCAAATCGAACGAAGCAACGAAAGACAAACGGAAAAAGAAACAGGCTTCGTTTACTATTATGGATCTAGGGCAATTTTTATAGTGGCAAAAACTTGTTTGAGTTGGTTAAACAGAAAGAGGGTTTCGAGACGAAACTCCAGGCGCTTGAATCACCTGATTCCGATAAACGAGCGAAAAGTTATACTAAAACGAAAATCGGATCAGGAATCGCGATCAGAAAAAATCACAGATTTAATCCAAGAAAAAGAAAAATGACGAACAGATTAACGAATGAACGTTCGTTATCTGGATCTAACCGATGAACGCGTTCGTTAAAACGAACGAACGAGCGAACGCTCGCTAATTAAATAAACCGGAAAGCCGATCTATAAAAAAACGAAACTAAAAAAACCGAACGAAAAACCGAAAAAAAACCGAACGGTTTTTCGAGAAAAACCGGCGGCGGCGAGGTCTACCTCCGGCGAGCGGAGGGGCGGCGGTCCGGCGGGCGGTGGGGTCCTGCGGCGGCGCGGCGGTCCGGTGGCGGCGGCGGGGCGGCTAGGGCAACTAGGGTTTGGGGGGTCCTGCTGGGCCTTCCCCGGCTTATAAAGCAGGCCGGGCCTAGTGTCCGGGTCGGACACGGCCCATTAGGTCGGTTCGTTTTTTTTTAAATAGTTACACTCAGAAAAAGAAAAAAAGGAATACTAAACGGAATCCAAAAATCCCAAAATAAATTTTTCCCGGCTTCTAAAATCAAGGCGCAGAGGATGAACATTTATTTGAGGCCTAAATACAATTTTGGAAAACGCGCATTTTTCCTAAATTCAAAAAAAATAGCAAATAAAACCAAAATAAAATCTTATTTGATTTTCTTATTAAATACTCCATATTTCTTTATTTTGGGAAAGTCATTTTATTCCCTCTCATATTTTTGTAATAGAAATAATCGAAGATAAAATAAATAAAATCAAATGATCCTATTTTCAAAATTTGAGAAAACTCAAATATGAAAATAACGAAATCCCCAACTCTCTCCGAGGGTCCTTGAGTTGCGTAGAATTTTCTAGGATCAACCAAAATGCAATAAATTATGATATGCAATGATGATCTAGTGTATAACATTCCAAATTGAAAATTTGGGATGTTACAAACCTACCCCCCTTAAGATGAATCTCGCCCTCGAGATTCGGGTTGGCTAGGAAATAGGTGAGGGTGGTCCTTTAGCAATTCTTCCTCTCGTTCCCAGGTGGCTTCATCCTCCATGTGGTGGCTCCACTGAACTTTGCAAAACTTGATAACCTTGCTGCGGGTTACTCGGCTGGCATACTCAAGAATCTTGACTGGTTTCTCCTCATAGGTATCACTGTCCAACTGAATTGCTTCCAGCGGCACTGTGTCTCTCAGCGGTATATCAGCCATCTCTGTGTGGCACTTCTTCATCTGGGAAACGTGGAACATGTCATGAACTCCTGACAATCCTTTGGGCAATTCCAACTTGTAGGCTACTTCTCCCATACGCTCCAAAACTTTGTATGCTCCTACAAAATGTGGCGCTAACTTTCCCTTAACTCCAAAGCACTTAACTCCTCGAAGTGGAGATACTCGAAGATAAACTCGGCCTCCGGCTTCGTAAACTGTCTCCTTGCGTTCAGAATCTGCGTAGCTCTTCTGCCTGGACTGGGCTACCTTGAGCCTATCGTGAATCAATTTTAATTTCTGTTCAGACTCCTTAATCAGATCTGGTCCAAACAACTGATGGTATCCAACTTCATCCCACGACAATGGGGTCCTGCACCTCCTTTCGTATAAGGCTTCGAAAGGGGCCATCTTCAAACTGGATTGATAACTGTTGTTATAAGAGAACTCTGCATATGGCAAATTCTCGTCCCAACTAGATCCGTAATCTAGCGCACAAGCTCTCAGCATATCCTCCAAAATCTGATTAACTCTCTTGGTCTGTCCATCTGTCTGCGGATGGAAAGCTGTACTGAACTCTAGCCTGGTACCCAAAGTTTCATGCAACTGATTCCAGAACTTTGAGGTAAACTGGGTTCCTCTATCTGATACAGTGCTCCTTGGAACTCCATGCAGACATACGATCCTGGTCATGTATATCTTTGCTAACTTTGCACTGGTATAGGTAGTCTTCACTGGAATGAAATGAGCTACCTTTGTCAAATGATCGACTAAAACCCAAATCGAGTCATAGCCTGAACGAGTTCTGGGTAAACCCGTAATAAAATCCATGCCTAGCTTATCCCACTTCCATTCGGGTATCGGCAATGGCTGTATCAATCCTACTGGCTTCTGATGCTCTGCCTTTACTCTCTGACATACATCACAAACTGCTACATACTCCGCAATGTCCTTCTTCATTCTAGTCCACCAGAAAATATCCTTCAAATCCAAATACATCTTGGTATTTCCTGGGTGAATCGAATATGGTGAATCATGGGCCTCTTGCAGAATTAACTTCCTGATCTCCAGGTCGTTAGGCACATAAACACGGTCTTCAAACCATAAGGTATCGTGCTCATCGTCACGAAATCCTTTAGCTTTTCCCTTGCTTATTTTCTCCTTAATAGAAGCGATCTCCTTGTCGGTTTTCTGGGCTTCTCTGATCTTATCCATCAACGTAGACTGAATCTCCAATGCTGCTACACAGCCTCTCGGAACTATCTCCAAACATAGCTCACGAAGATTTTCGGCTAACTCCCTTGGTAAATCTCCCGTTATTAGTGTGTTGACATGGCCCTTACGGCTCAGCGAATCAGCTACTACGTTAGCCTTTCCAGGGTGATAATGCAATCTCATATCATAATCCTTGATGAGCTCCAACCATCTCCTTTGTCTGAGGTTCAACTCCTTCTGTGTGAAAATATACTTCAAACTCTTGTGATCCGTGTACACCTCACAATGGTTTCCAATGAGAAAGTGTCTCCAGGTTTTCAATGCATGCACTACGGCTGCTAACTCCAAATCATGCGTAGCATAATTTAACTCATGAGGCTTAAGTTGTCGTGAGGCATATGAAACAACTCTTCCTTACTGCATAAGCACTGCTCCAAGTCCTCGACATGAAGCGTCGCAATACACCTCATAATCCTTGGTCTGATCAGGCAAAATCAACACAGGTGACGTAACCAAACGTTTCTTCAGCTCCTGGAAACTGGCCTCACATTCCTTAGTCCATATGAACTTGGTATCCTTCATCAACAACTCTATCATAGGCTTTGCAATCTTTGAGAAATTTTCAATAAATCTCCGGTAGTATCCTGCGAGTCCAAGAAAACTCCGGATCTCTCCAACTGTTGTTGGCGCTTCCCAATTTGTCACAGCCCTTGGTGGATCTACTACTATACCTTCTCCAGATATAACGTGTCCGAGAAATCCAACTTCCTTCAACCAAAACTCACATTTTCTAAACTTGGCATATAACTGATGTTCTCTGAGCTTACCAAGTACCAAACGCAAATGCTCCTTATGCTCCGCTTCATTCTTTGAGTAAACCAGGATATCATCAATGAACACTATGACAAACTTATCCAGAAACTCCATAAACACCTTGTTCATCATGTTCATAAAATATGCGGGTGTGTTAGTCAGACCAAATGACATAACGGTATACTCGTACAACCCATACATGGTGGTAAAAGCTGTCTTAGGTATATCCTATTCTCGAATCTTCAACTGATGGTATCCTGATCGCAGGTCGATCTTGGAAAATACTTTAGCTCCTTGCAATCGATCAAACAGATCATTGATCATCGGTAGTGGGTACTTATTCTTGATGGTTACTTCATTCAATCCTTGATAATCAACAACCATCCTTACGATCCATCCTTCTTCTCCACTAGAAGTACTGGCGATCCCCAAGGCGAAGAACTTGGGCGAATATATCCTTTATCCAGTAACTCCTTAATCTGCTTCTTAATCTCTACCAAATCCTTTGCGGGCATCCTATATGGTCTCTTAGATATTGGCCCTGTGCCTGGCAAAAGCTCAATCAAAAACTCAATATCTCTATCCAGTGGCATGCCTAGCAACTCTTCTGGAAATACATCAGGGAAATCCTTCACTACTGGTACTTCCTCCTGCACAACTCCTGTTAACGAATTCACTTGAGTCCTTTTCGGCACATGCCGGGACACATACTTGATCCTTCTCCCTTCTGGGGTGGTAAGCAAAATTGACTTACTGGCGCAATCGATGTTTCCTCCATACATCGACAGCCAATCCATACCCAGAATTACATCCAAACCTTGTGATTCCAAAATGATCAAATCCGAGGGAAACACATGCCTACCTATACTCAATGGCACTTGAAAACATCCCTTACTAGCCATATACTCCGCTCCTGGTGAGCTTACTAACATAGGTGTTCTAAGAACTTTAGTGGGCAGGTTATACTTATCCACAAATCCCCTTGATATGTATGAATGCGATGCACCAGTATTGAAAAGAACGAGTGCAGTAAATGACTTAACCAAAAACTTACCGATTACTGCATCCGGCTGCTCTTCAACCTCCTCCACGTTAACGTGGTTCACCTGTCCCCTGTTGAAAGGGTTCGGCTTCTTCCCAAAGCTTCCATTGCCATTTCCATTCTATGATTCAGGACATTCATTGGCATAATGTCCGGTCTTCTGGCACTTAAAGCAAGTGACTTGGCTCAGGTCTCTCTTGGCTGGGGTTGATGGGTTGGTGCGGTTCTGGCCGTTGCTTCCTCCATTCCCATTACCATTCTTGGTGCTGTTATGATTGTGCGAGCTACCTCCTCCATGGGTATGCTGAAAATGTCCTCGCGGTCTAGGGGTAAAACATGGCTTCTGCTGAGCTCCTGAATTGTACTTCCTTTGTCCATACTTCCTCTTACGATTCTCAATTTGCTGTTGCTTCCCTTCAATCATGAGAGCATGATCTACCAACTCCTGGTAGTTGTTGAAGGTTTCTACAATCAACTGCATGCTCAACTCATCATTCAGTCCTTCCAGAAACTTATCCTGCTTAGCTGCATCCGTAGCAATGTCATCTGGAGCATAACGTGCTAGCTTACTAAAGTCCTCCACATACTGGCCAATTGTCCGTCCTCCTTGGCGCAAGTTGTGAAACTCACGCTTCTTCATGGCCATAGCTCCTGCTGAAACATGGGCAGTACAGAAAGCCTGCTGAAACTGGTCCCACGTGACAGCGTTGACAGGGAAAGTGGCTGTGAAATTCTCCCACCATGATGCTGCGGGTCCTTCAAGCTGATGTGCAGCAACTTCACCTTTTCCGCATATGTGCATCCTGCCGTGGTCAACTCCCTTGCTATCTTGCGGAGCCAATCATCTGCTACTATCAGCTCGGTGCTACTGGAAAACACCGGTGGATTCAGCCTAAGAAAACGGGCTAAGTGATCAACAGGTGGTGGTGGTGGTGGGTTGTTGTTGTTCCCCTGATTCTGATTCTGGACTAGCAACTGCATCAATGTGTTCTGCTGCTGGATCAACTGGGTGAGCTCCAGTGGGAAGGTAAATCCGGGGTCACGTCTCGGAGGCATCTGAGGGTTTAGAAAAGATGAGATTTAAGAATAGAGAGGGGTCTAGAGAGAAAACACTACCCATATGCTCATGAGGCAAAAGCAAACAATTCACTTCATTCAATCAAACAAGGGCATACAATCGATCCAACTATCGCAAAAGTGCTCGGACTACTATATTTACATGGTGGACTACTACTACTGTTGGGGTGGTCTACTAAAAATACTCTTCGGTTGCAGACTCCATGATATCTGCTCCAGCTTCATCAACATATTCATCATTGCTATCATCTGGATCAGTGTCGGTGTCGTCGATGATGATGTAGTCTTCCGGGTGAATCTCCTTGGGTTCTTCGTCTTCTTCTACTAGTGTAGGGCCTCCCATAAATATTCCAATCTTCATTGTTAAGTCGGCATTCTTATCCACGAGTACTTCAATTTCCTCTTCATAATCTTCACGTGTAGCCTTGAATTCTTCCTCCAGTTCCTTGATTATTGTCCTCGCCTTCTTCAGATCTATCATGTCGGTGCACATCTGGTTCTCCTGACGTCGAATGTGCTGGTTTAACTCCTGGATAAAAGCTGCAACTGATCTATACTTCCTGGTACTGATCATCTCCCAATGCTCATCTCGGCGCCCACAAATCTGGTAGATAGTATCCTTGAGATCATTGCGGTAAAATTCTCCAATGCGTCCCATGGCGATGTGAGATGCCATGCTCTTCCCTAGATTCCAAGTTGGTGCATCAAAAGAAAACTCTATGGGCTCAGTGACTGGCATGAACGTCCTTCCTGGAACTTGAACTTGAATCATCCAGCGCTCTTCTTCAGGTAAAGTGGCGTTGTAAGTCCCGGTGAAGCTTGGTACTCCTATGTTCAGGTATCTAGTGACTTCCTTCAAGTGTCGTACAAAGGGTGTATCTTCATCCGGTTGCGTGAGCATGTTCCTTTCATCCGCCATCCTAAAAGAGCAGAAAAGATGAGAAGTCAAAATGAGAAGAGAGTGAGTAGTGATATAGGGCTTTAGCTTAGTGGTCGTGTCCTACAGTCAGCTTGTGCTCTGATACCATCTTGTAGCGACCAGATCTCAAACGGTCCAATCTCTGTGCTCAAGTGTCATCCCTGGATCAGTAATGCTGACACCACACAGTACTTGAAGGATTTATAACAGAGTAGCAATCACACACTTATTACATCGAGTGTCTCAAAAGAGAACTTATTACAATAAATATGGCTTAAGGCCATCTAATAACGACAACAGCGGAAGGCTTGGAACATAAGTGAGTCCATCAACTCCAACGGCATCATTGAGTATAGAACCACGACCTAAAAGCACCTTACTCGTCGTCTGAAAAGTCTGCAACATGAACGTTGCAGCCCGAAACGGGTCAGCACATGGAATATGCTGGCAATGTAACACATAGAGAGTAATGAAAGATATAGGCTATACTATATGCATATTTGGCTGGTGGAAAGCTCTATGGTTACAGTTTTGCGAAAAGCCAATTTTTCCCGAATGCAAAAGAATAAATTTTAATTAACTATCATGGTAGTTGTTAAACATTGAGAATGGTTGACAGCATTCTCAATCCCAATTAAGCATCATCATTAAACAAACCCAACAAAATTAATTAGAGTAACATGATGAGATTCACATGATAATCCAAGTACTAGATACTCAAGATGTCCATAACCGGGGACACGGCTAACCATGATTAATTTATACACTCTGTAGAGGTTTGCGCACTTTTCCCCACAAGACTCGATCTCCTCCGTTGGATTTCTCGCACTGCATGGTGTTTGAGAAACGGATGACCGAGACATAGTCTTTCAGAAGCGCTAGCACCTTACGATCGGGTAGACCGTTACACCTACTTTCCCCTACATCTGCTAGTCTACCACTGTAAGAGTTCGCACGACTTAGTCAACTATGCTAGAGCCCATAGTAGCTTGTGGCTGCACACGGAAGTTTCTAGCATGAATAATCTCATGATCCCTTTGACCCTGGCTGGCGGTCCAAAAGAAAAACAGGCAACCGCTGGAATACCCAGGTGCCTCAATCCACCCAGATGTGTATTTAAGTTGTCACCTTAGATAAACCATTAATTTAACAATCTCACATCTGTCATGGATACACTCACCCAATCCACATCTACTAGCATAGCATAGCATAATAAGAAAACGTAGAAGTAACTCCCAAAGGTTTGATAATAAACAGGTAATAGGTACTACCTCAACTACTTCCCAAACCCACAATTTAAATTAGATCCTAAACATGCAAGGTGTGAGGATTGATCTAATGCAATAAAACTGGGTAATTGGAAGTATGATCAAAGTGTTACTTGCCTTGCTGATGATCCGGGAAACCTAGCGATTCGAAGTAGCAAGCGGCGCACTCCGGGTACTCTATCGCAAACAACCAAGCATACAATAAGTACTCATCTAATGCATAGGTAAAACTCGAATAAGAGATCTAACCAGAAAGTTCAACTTAAGAACTCCGGTTGGCAAAAAGAATCAAATCGAAGGAAGCAACGGAAGACAAACGGCAAAAGAAACAGGCTTCATTTACTATTCTGGATCTAGGGCAATTTTTACAGTGGCAAAAACTTGTTTGAGTTGGTTAAACGGAAAGAGGGTTTTGAGACAAAACTAAAGGCGCTTGAATCGCCTGATTCCGATAAACGAGCGAAAAGTTATACTAAAACGAAAATCGGATCAGGAATCGCGATCAGAAAAAATCGCGGATTTTATCCAAGAAAAAGAAAAACGAAGAACAGATTAACGAACGAACGTTCGTTATCTGGATCTAACCGATGAACATGTTCGTTAAAACGAACGAACGAGCGAATGCTCGCTAATTAAATAAACTGGAAAAACCTATCTATAAAAAATCGAAACTAAATAATCCGAACGAAAAACCGAAAAAACAGAACGGTTTTTTGAGAAAAACCGACGGCGGCGAGGTCTACCTCCGGCGAGCGGCGGGGCGGCGGTCCGGCGGGCGGCGGGGCAGCGGTCCGGCGGGCGGCGGGGTCCGACGGTGTCGCGGGGCGGCGGCGCGGGCGGCGGCGCGGCGGTCTGGCGGCGGCGGCGGGGCGGCTAGGGTTTGGCGGTCCGGTTGGGCCTTCCCCGGCTTATAAAGCCGGGAGGGCCTAGTGTCCGGGTCGGACACGGCCTGTTAGGTCGGTTCGTTTTTTTTAATAGTTACGCTTAGAAAAAAACAAAAGGAATACTAAACGGACTCTAAAAATCCCGAAGTAAATTTTTCCCGGCTTCTAAAATCAAGCCGCACAGTATGAACATTTATTTGGGGCCTAAATGCAATTTTGAAAAATGTGCATTTTTCCTAAATTCAAATAAAATAGCAAATAAAACCAAAATAAAATCTTATTTGATTTTCTTATTAAATCCTCAATATTTCTTTATTTTGGGAAAGTCATTTTATTCCCTCTCTCATACTTTTGTAATATAAATAATTGGAGATAAAATAAATAAAATCAAATGATCCTATTTTCAAAATTTGAGAAAACTCAAATATGATAATAACGAAATCCCCAACTCTCTCCGAGGGTCCTTGAGTTGCGTAGAATTTTCTAGGATCAGTCAAAATGCAATAAATTATGATATGCAATGATGATCTAGTGTATAACATTCCAAATTGAAAATTTGGGATGTTATAGTGCAGCAACTAGTAAAAATGGCACATACTAATTCAAGAGCCCCCAAGCGACTTGGGTAAAAGAATTTTATCTATAATGAGTGTATGTACCGAAGTACTTATATCATAGTTGTGTTCAGCCAAACTTTAAACGCGTCTTAACCGACCTTCGGCTTCTCCCTCTTCGGTCAAGGACCGAAAAGTGTTATGTACTCCACCTGTCGAGAATATCGACGGTGTTTCTGATAATCAGGCAATCAGGTCATAAGGCTATAACAGACTAAGTGCGCTCAGGGAACTTATGCTATATTACTGACGAAGTGTAAAAAGCATCTTCGAAGAAAATAGTACCTCCACCGATACCTTTCTTCGGTTGCTCATTGTTACTATGAGACTTGTGCAATAGATTTTTTGTACTCATGAGTTCCGTTGTGTGCCGACCATTATTGAAAACAATAAGAGCGCTAGCTTTCGGCTTCACCCAGTCTGAGGTACTAACTCGGATGACTCGGTAGTGACAATCGCAGAGGTGCTCCCTTTACCGCCTAGCCGAACAATCGGGAACGTAGGGTAAGCACAGGAGCCAGGCAACCCAGCTTGCGAAACACTTAAGTCAACATGGTGCATATTGTGGCATAATACACGAACAAGGAACAAAGCCGTACAAGTATAATCATATGCAAGAGGAAAGGCTTCATAAAGGAAGCCCCCAAGTAAATGGGGTATTTGAATTTGCTTGCAACAAACAAGGTATTGACAATGAAAGTTTTTCGCAAATGACTTCTTGTCAAAAAAGCATAATGCTTGGTCGAACCGAACAAAATTTAAAACAGAAAGTTTTTGAGCATGAAAGCGACTTAGGTGGTTAATGCGCTCGGTATTGATGACGCGATTCCGGTTTGTGGTGGGATGAAGACGCCCATTGATCTGCAACAGATCCAACAAGGTTTGCAGTCCTCGGCATGGCCGAGGTCCCAGCCCCCAAGCCGGTTCCAACGTGTCCGAGAAAAGAGCTCGGCTTGACGAAGTGGCGACATAGCGCGGTTGACGTGTTGAGGAGCGGCCCCCGGTCCAGCCGAGCTGACAAAGCTGGTCATCTGATGATGCCAGAATCCCCGGAGTAGGTTTGATGAAGAGATGGCAAAGCCCCCGGTCCAGCCGAGGTGACGTGGTACGTCGTTACGCCGAGGTGACAACGCTGCCCAACCCGGATCATTTATCTGTGCACAGAAAATAGTGCAAGCCAGAGATAATTGTAGTAATAATAAATTATAAAAAATTCATAGCATAATAAATAATTTATGCAAAATGAGTAATAAGAGAGATATGGCCCGTGTGCCGAACACTCGATGAGCTTGAGCTGTCTCAGCAATGCCGAAGTCCTCGAGGCAACCAAACATGTCGATGACCTACACATGTAAAATAGTGCAGTCTGAAAAATAATAATATAAATATATAAAAATTCTCGCGTAATTAATTTACGCAAAATAAATTATTTAAAGAGACATCAGCGTGACAAAGCCTGAATTCATAGGGCGGTCTAAGTCCCTGATGCGGCGTTTGTCTGACTGTGGACAAGAAGTCTGGATACTCTTTGATGATGCTGCCGTCTGTGCAGAGTGTCCTCGGATTTATGCGGTACTGGCCTTGCTAGGCTTGTGTACTCCTCGGGACCCAGCGGTGCGTACGACACATGAAGCCAGCGTAAAGTGCGCTTGGCGTTGTGGCATGACGATGTTGACCAAGATCAGCCAGTCTGACGATGGCGAGAGGCCATCCAGGCCGCCGTCACATACAAACATTGGTAGAATTTCTCTGCAAAAATAATGCAGTACAAACCAACTGAAAGATATTTTGCATTGTAAACTGTTAGCTAGGAAAAATAAAACCTGGCATTATCCTGAGCAGTTGCGGCGACGGCTGTAGCAGAACGCAACAAAAAAGAGAAGTCGGTCTGTACTGAAATAATTCCAATTATCATGAGGAATTGGAGATTGGACATAGCATCAGTTGATCTAGTATACACGTAGTAGTAGTAGTAGTACTACTTGGACTAGTAGTCATCAATATACGTGGAGACCGGCTGCAAAACTAGCTCAATTGTACTATTCCTTTTAGCAAGCAAAGGACACCATTAGTGGATGATCAGCGATCGCATAAGCGTCAGAATAAAAAAAGGAAAAAGGAATTAAAGAGAGAAAGAAGAGAATCTCCCTGGATGGCCATCGAGCCGAACTCTTTTCGGCCTCACGTGCGCCGCGTGAGGAGTACTCGGGCATGGTTCCTCGGCTGGGGCGCCGTTTGATGGAAATTTCTTATTGCGTTGATCTTCCGTAGTCTGTTGCATGTGCGTCCATATGACACGACTACGGCATGGATCCAATGTAGTACCAGACGCCGGATACTTTTCTGGTCTCAATTTAACTACAAATAGGGCAGTGTGAAGCAACAACCATAATTTTGCAAAAACAAGAGTTCATGCGAATAGATTTAACTGAAAAAATATCACGTGATTATCCCATCGATCCACGATGAACACCCAGCAGGCTCTCAATGAAAGCACCAATGTCGGTTCAATATCTGGCGTATCTCATAGTAGGGGTCCTAAGCTAGGCGTCTTGGAGCGATGGTAACATGGACACGGGATTTTACCCAGGTTCGGGCCCTCTTGATGGAGGTAAAACCCTACGTCCTGCTTTTGATTGCATTCACATGGGTGTAGTACAGAGTACATATGTCTACCACGAGACTGTAGTAATGAATATTAGATTGTCTATTGACTAGCCTAGCCTCGGTTTATATAAGACACCGGAGGCCTAGGGTTTTAGGAGAGTCCTTGTCTTGGGCGCCAAGTCTTGTGGAGTCTTCCTTGTATGCGGCATGGGCTGTCCGAACTGGCCCAATAGTGAACCGTCATGGGGGTCCTCGGCCGATCCAGCTGGTCGGGAGACGACATGGTGAATACCCCCTAGTCCAGGAGACCGTCACCAGTTTGCAGAAACGCTTAAACATTAACAATGGGACTAGTTGATGAAACATAGACTAACAAAGAGAAGCACTTTCTTTATCTACATTGGAAATGAAATGATAGAGAGGACACTCGCTCTATTTAAACCGTATTATTACTTCATTTTATTAGTGGCACTAGGGTCGAGCATGTGCCAAACGAGGTGTACCGTGCGTCGCAAGGATGGAGGCTGGGGGTTCTTAGACTTGGATGCTGAAGCTGGCTCTTTCAGTCCCTATCTTCCCCTCTGATGTTTCTGTGGTAGCATTTGGGTTGTAATCCAAACTTGGTCGAGCTGGTGTTGCGCCCCCTACCTGCCTAGCTTATGTGGCAAACTTGTCTCCTGCTAGTACTCAGTATGTTCTAGTAGTTGTTGCATAACTGCCCATTTACACTGAGATGTTGTCGGATAATGGTTCTCTATGGTTGGATTTCTTTAATGAAATCGGAGGAAACCCCCTCTTTTGATATATAAAAAAAATTAGTGCCACTAGCGGTGCCAAAACATTGCCTCAAATTAATAGTGCCACTAGATTAAGGTGCAAAATAATAACATTGCTGCTTTATCATGGCAGTGCCAAAACAGTAGCACAAGAGCAGACTCAACATGTAGGATCTTTGGCAAACGGTCAGACCAAAAAGGAACATACCTCGTGATGGGAACCATGTCTGCAGTCAACGCCATCTTAGAAGGGATAACACCAGTCACCAACATGGATGATTCAATTCATGGGACCTTTTGGTGCAATTCACTTAAAAAGAAACAATGTCCCATGAGCTAGCAGCTTCTTCTTCATTTTTTTAAGAAAAGGGCTCCAGCCCCGGTTTCATTTCCATCAGAAAACGAAACCCACAGATCTTCTTCTTCATTAGTTGCAATAAAATTGAGCAACATCAAGGTTGGTTGTGAATCTCTTGGAATGTTCAACTATAATTTGGATATCATTTGTCCAGTTGAACTAAGATCAAGCGTGAAATGTATGTCTCCGTTTGCACAAAAAAGGTGGAAAGGAGGGTGACAAACAAGTGATGAAACATACATCAAATGAAAAGAAGCATGTTCCTTATCTGAATGGCAATCCTACAAGGACAGTAGCAATTTCTAAAGCAGCAGCATTGCTAGATATTAGTGTGGGCATTAGGATTAACTATGACAACCATTAAATACGACATTACTTTAATGGTGCCATTGCTTCATTTTACCAGCAACATTGGTTTAACGTGTCCTTACTTTTAGCAGTGCGACTGCTACATTTTACCAGTGGCATTACATAAGAGTGGCTCGGGGCAACAAACATCAGAACATCATATCTGGGTTGGTCCCATTTTTGTTCGGTATAGCCACCTTATACTGTGTGACGCTAGAAAATCTAGTGCTGGACTTACTCTGTTGACTTGTCCCCCAGTCCCCACTTTCTTTCCTTTTTCAACCAATAGATTAGGTTTATATTGAGTTTGTACTGCGCTTCCCTTTATTTCCCTTTTAGACCTAGAGACCAGTTGGATAGCCAGTCTCTGCTACTTTTCACTCCCATTATTTCCTCTTTTGACCAAGTCCTAGATTCAAGTAACAAATCTTCCCCCACCCCCCCACCCCCTTTCTTCCTTGTTTGAACCAAGTAGTACTAGATTCGAGTGCATGAACTAGTTTTACCTCTTAACAGTAAAAATTTAGGTGGCTTTCGAACAGCCGATCGATCCTACTCCCTCCGTTCCAAAATAGATGACTCAACTTTGTACTAACATTAGTACAAAGTTAATACAAAGTTGGGTCATCTATTTTGGAATGGAGGGAGTATCTATGAGGGGGCCAGGAAAATAGTAAAAGATACAAATGCAGCGTCAAGAGCTCGGGAAGTAGAGCAAGGCCGGTTTCGAAGGAAGTTATACCTGAGGGTCGCCGGGATGTCGCTAGGTGGGTGGCGGGAGGCCGGATCTGCCCACACTACGGCAGGGAGGAAGAAGGGGTCGAAGGCCCTCCCTAGCCAGCGGTGCTTGGGAGAGAACGACAAGGCACGCCGATCGAGACGTGCTGGCAGTGGGTAAGAGCCGTCGCCGAGGACGACCACGTGAACGTTGCACCTTCTCACCTTCCCCAACGGAGAGGATCCGACTGGATCTGTGACCAGCGGTGAGCAAAGAGAGAGAGATAGTGTGGCCACCATTGTCGCGTTTAGATCTGGAGAGGACGAGACAGTGTGAACAGAGCAACACTACCAAGCAAGCACGGAGGCTGCTGCCTATATATAGTGGAGTACTACTAGTTTTCTTTTGTCTACTGGAGCCAGCTTGACCTCGTCAATGACTGTCTTCATGCACGTGCCCCGGAGGCACAGCTTTCCTCATTTTGATCTGAAGCACCAGATTATAACATGACAAGAAACCATAACCTCACTGCCCAAAGGAGACAACATGAATCCCGACAGACAAACTAGATGAGGATCAAAGCTCAAATTAAAGATAAACTCATAAAAAAGGGGTCCATCGATAGATGCCCTAATTAGCATAGCCGGCTTGACATAGATGGCAGTCGAGTAGTCTTCGTGCATGTGGACCCCATGACTAGCGCCTTGGAGGAACCCAGTTGTCGCTATTTAACCCTCGCAGTGATCCGAAGCACATGACACCTAATTTTGCGATATGACAAGAAACCTTTTTTTAGATTTCTCACCAGAACTACAGCCCTGTACAACACAGCCTGCATGATATGTAGACGATAGCCAATCCAGGCATGTCTGCTGGAGTCTCGTCACATGCATGGACGAACTGATCTTCCGTGTCATGCAGGGATCGTCCAGGCGCCAACTGTCGGCGTTCTGGGAACGGGGGTCCCCAGACTTGCCTGCGTGCGGCCCACGGCATGGCTTTGCTAGCAGGCCTGTACGGCCCATCTTCATCAACAAGGAATCAAGACCCTTGCGAGGGGCCAAGCCTCGCGAGGCGGACGACACAAGACCTCCTCAAGAGCGGCCTCACCAGGCTAGCTCGTGAGGGGCGGAGAGTTCAAGGTCGGGCAAACCTCGCAAGGTTCTCGTGACGTAAGCCATGACGATTGAGACTAGGCGGGCGCCAGGCGGGCGCCAACACGCGCAGCGTCCTTGTTTCCCCTTTGGTGCTAAGGAGGCAAGCACAGGCGCGGAGTACTGAGGCATCCAGCAAAGGTTTCCATATTGGTGCAATGAGACCAAGACCAGAAGGATGACAAGACGGAGGTCACCGTGGATCCCAAGACGGCGTCACCACCAGAGCCTTTGGCAGGCGAAGACTGCTTTTGTCAGGATAGCTTGTACTAGCTGTCCCCTTTCAAAATGGCCGTTGTTGGCTCCCTTCCCGCTCAATATTTGGGAAGAGGACCAGGGCCCCTATAAATAGGACTAGCCACCGCCATAGGGGAGAGAGATCATTAAGATCATCCTCGACCACACAAGTTCACCAAGCACAAGAACACCTCAACCTCAGGAGGTTGTTCTTCCCCTTGTATTGTTCGTCCTCAACCCAAGAGGCAATCCACCACCACCACACTGGAGTAGGGTATTACACCACAACGGTGGCCTGAACCAGTATAAATCTTGTGTCCTTTGTGTTGCGAGTTCGTTGAGTTAGTTCGTGAGATCTTAGCTAAGTTAGGACGTGGATCGATAGGGGGGAGATCTTCGCCCGCACCCCAGTGTTCCAACCTTAAGGGTTTTTCCGGAACCCGTGATCCGACATTTGGTGTGCCAGGTAGGGGTGCGCCGAAGCTTCCTTCCCGCCGCTCCGCGTCACGTCGCTTCATCGTCTCCATGGCGGACGCACGTCGCGCCTGTGCTGAGCGCCGGGCTGCCATAGCCACCCGCGTTGCTCAGACGGCCCCTGTCGGTGGGCCACCCCGTCACTCTCCGTCGCCTGCCGCCAATGCAGCCACCGGCCCGGCGGGCAACGAGCAGCAAGCATCCTTGCTGCACCCCTCGGCGCGACAGGACGGCCGCACCGCCACTCCAATGCTGACTCCCGCTGGTTCGTCGTCTCACGCTCGTTGCGTTCCCACGGACGCATGGGCTGCGCTCCTCATCGCGCACGAGCTCCTGCGCTACCGCCCAGTCGACGACCTCTACGAGGACTGGCTTGACTGAATCGCCGAGCTTGTCCGCGCCGTAGGGGGCTCCCCTGCGCCGTCCCACTCTCCACCTCGCCCTCCGCCAGCCACGGGCGACGCAGCTCATGAAGCACCTCCACCACCTCTGCCCCAAGATGGCGCCCTAGCGCCAAGGCACGTGGCTTTGCAGCGCGACCCACCGCGTCCGGCGCCCGCGCGTGAGAATCTGTCAAGAAGTCCCTCGACCGCAAGCGAATGCTTCGCCGCTCCTTGCACCGCCGCACCAGGATCGTTTGTTGTGGCAGGGCCCTGCGCCACTTGCGTAGCGGCACGCGGGCCTCAAGACCAAGCTCCACCTCCAAGGCGGGCACCGGTGAGCACGGCCGGCTGTCGCGCCTTCGCCCCCGAGCTGCATGGCGTCGCCTGGCCGGGCAAGTTCTAGCCAGATCTGCCTCCTCGCTACAACAGCACCCTCGACCCCGCGAAGTTCCTGTGGCTCTACGAGCTGAGCATCGAGGCAGCCAACGGCGACGAGAAAGTCATGGCGAACTGGTTTCCCATGGCTCTCAAGGATGGCCCCCGCTCCTGGCTCCTGAACCTGCCTCCAGGCTCGATTTCCTCCTGGGACGAGATGCGCAACCGCTTCATCGCCAACTTCCAGGGCACTCGCGACCGCCCCCCGGTCGCGGGTGACCTGCGCCGCATCAAGCAACAACCAGGAGAGACCCTGCAGAAGTACATTCAGCGCTTCAACAGTGCGCGAATCAAAATCCCCAAGGTGATCGACGAGGCCATCATCTCAACGTTCTCCGACGGCGTCCGCGACGTCAAGATGAAGGAGGAGTCACCATCCATGAGGAGCTGTGCATGACCCTGGAGTTGTTCAACATCGCGACCAAGTGTGCAAGAGCTAAGGAGGGGCGCCTCTCCCTCCTCGAGCTCCCTGTTGCGGACCTAGAGGAGAAGAAGACCAAGGCCAAGGACGTGAAGCGCAAGGGAGCGGCCGTGCTCGCGACGGAGCCACACACCAAGCGCGACAGAGACCAGCCCGAGTCATCCAAGGGCAGCAGACCGTTATGCGCCTTCCATAACCTGCATACCCACAACACTAGCGATTGTCAAGAGCTCAAAGCCATTCGAGAAGGACGCTTTGGTCGACGCCCCGAGCACAGCGACCGGGGCTACGACCGAGGAGGAGGACATGGTGGCGGACGCTGGGACTACCGTGACCCACGCCAGGAGTGGCACGACCGGCCTCGTGAGGACCGTTGTAAGGATCAGCCTCGCGAGGGCGCCTGGAGGGACCAGCCTCGTGAGACTCGTCCTCAAGGCAACGCTGGCCTTCCTCCATTACCGCCACCACCCAGAAGGAATGACGACCACCATCAAGACAAGGGGGTTGGGGGCTTCCAGGAGCCACGCGCTATCGCCTGCATCTTGGGTGGAGCTCAAGCCCCAGCCTAGCAGCATATCTTCAAACAATTTGCTCGTGAAGTGAATGCAGTTCTCCCCAAGCTCAAGGCCACACGCCCACTCAGATGGTCCAGGTGCCCCATCACGTTCAATTTGGCAAATCAGCTCAAGTGCGCGGCTACTGCTGGCATCCTCCCAATGCTCTGTTCACCAGTCATCAGCAACGTGCAAGTTACCAAGACCCTCATCGACGGCGGCGCAGGGCTCAATGTCCTGTCCGTCAACATGTTCGACAACCTCCAAGTGCCATATGACCAACTTCAGCCTACCAAGCCTTTCTCAAGAGTGACCGACGGCTCTACTACCCCGATCGGGCAGGTCTGCCTCCCCGTTACCTTCGAAGAACGCAACAACTACCGCACCGAACTCATCGACTTCGATGTTGCCTACATCCACCTGCCATACAATGCCATCCTCGGGTATCCAGCCCTGGCCAAGTTCATGGCGGTGACCCATCATGGCTACAATGTCCTCAAGATGCGGGGGAGCGGCGAAATCATCACGGTCCCGTGCGAAGAGAGAGACGCGGTGTGCTCTAATAACCCACAAGTATAGGGGATCGCAACAGTTTTCGAGGGTAGAGTATTCAACCCAAATTTATTGGTTCAACACAAGGGGAGCCAAAGAATATTATCAAGTATTAGCAGCTGAGTTGTCAATTCAACCACACCTGGAAACTTAATATCAGCAGCAAAGTATTTAGTAGCAAGGTAATATGATAGTAGTGATAACAGTAGCAAAAGGTAACAGTAGTAAAAATAATATTTTTGGTATTTTGTAGTGATGATAGCAATAGCAACGGGAAAGTAAATAAGCGAAGAACAATATATGGAAAGCTCGTAGGCAATGGATCGGTGATGGAGAATTATGCCGGATGCGGTTCATCATGTAACAGTCATAACCTAGGGTGACACAGAACTAGCTCCAGTTCATTGATATAATGTAGGCATGTATTCCGAACATAGTCATACGTGCTTATGGAAAAGAACTTGCATGACATCTTTTGTCGTACCCTCCCATGGCAGCGGGGTCCTTACGGAAACTAAGGGATATTAAGGTCTCCTTTTAATAGAGAACCGGAACAAAAGCATTAACACATAGTGAATACATGAACTCCTCAAACTACGGTCATCACCGGTAAGTATCCTGATTATTGTCACTTCGGGGTTAATGGATCATAACACATAATAGGTGACTATAGACTTGCAAGATAGGATCAAGAACACTCATATATTGATGAAGACATAATAGGTTCAGATCTGAAATCATGGCACTCGGGCCCTAGTGACAAGCATTAAGCATAGCGAAGTTATAGCAACATCAATCTCAGAACATAGTGGACACTAGGGATCAAACCCTAACAAAACTAACTCGATTACATGATAGATCCCATCCAACCCATCACCATCCAGCAAGCCTACGATGGAATTACTCACGCACGGCGGTGAGCATCATGAAATTGGTGATGGAGGATGGTTGATGATGACGATGGCGACGGATCCCCCTCCCCGGAGCCCCGAACGGACTCCAGATCAGCCCTCCCGAGAGGTTTTAGGGCTTGGCGGCGGCTCTGTATCGTAAAATGCGATGATTTCTTCTTCTGTTTTTTTCTCATCGAAACTCAATATATGGAGGTGGAGTTGGAGTCGGAGAGGTAATAGGGGGTGCGCCCTAGGGGGGCAGGCGCGCCTCCCACCCTCGTGGCTAGGTGGTGGGCCCCCTGGCCTTCATCTTTTGCAGGTATTTTTCTTATTTTCTGAAAAGTGTCTCCGTGAAGTTTCAGGTCATTCCGAGAACGTTTGCTCCTGCACATAAATAACACCATGGTAATTCTGCTGAAAATAGCGTCAGTCCGGGTTAGTTCCATTCAAATCATGCAAGTTAGAGTCCAAAACAAGGGCCAAAGTGTTTGGAAAAGTAGATACGTTGGAGACATATCAACTCCCCCAAGCTTAAACCTTTGCTTGTCCTCAAGCAATTTAGTTGACAAACTAAAAGTGATAAAGAAAAACTTTTACAAACTCTATTTGCTCTTGTTGTTGTAAATATGTAAAGCCAGCATTCAAGTTTTCAGCAAAGATTATAACTAACCGCATTCACAATAAGCATAGGTCTCAAGTTTACTCATATCAATAGCATAATCAACTAGCGAGCCATAATAATAAAACTCGGATGACAACACTTTCTCAAAACAGTCACAATATGATATAACAGGATGGTATCTCGCTAGCCCTTTCTGAGATCGCAAAACATAAATGCAAAGCACCTTTAAAGACCAAGGACTGACTAGACATTGTAATTCATGGTAAAAGAGATCCAGTCAAGTCATATTCAATGTAAACTAACAGTAATGAATGCAAATGACAGCGGTGCTCTCCAATGGTACTTTTTAATAAGAGGATGATGACTCAACATAAAAGTAAATAGATAGGCCCTTCACAGAGGGAAGCAGGGATTTGTAGAGGTGCCAGAGCTCGGTTTTGAAACAGAGGTGAATAATATTTTGAGCGGTATACTTTCATTATCAACGTAACAACCAAGAGATGGCGATATCTTCCATGCTACACACATTATAGGCGGTTCCCAAATAGAATGGTAAAGTTTATACTCCCCCTTCCACCACAAGCATCAATCCATGGCTTGCTCGAAACAACGAGTGCCTCCAACTAACAAGAGTCCCAGGGGGAGTTTTGTTTGCAATTATTTTGATTTAGTTTGCATAAAGCATGGGACTGGGCATCCCGGTAACCAGCCATTTATCTCGTGAGTGAGGAGCGGAGTCCACTCCTCTTGAGAATAACCCGCCTAACATGGAAGATACAGACAGCCCTAGTTGATACATGAGCTATTCGAGCATACAAAATAGGATATTTATTTGAAGGTTTAGAGTTTGGCACATACAAATTTACTTGGAACAGCAGGTAGATACCGTATATAGGTAGGTATAGTGGACTCATGTGGAATAACTTTGGGGTTTAAGGAGTTTGGATGCACAAGCAGTATTCCCGCTTAGTACAGGTGAAGGCTAGCAAAAGACTGGGAAGCGACCAGCTAGAGAGCGACAACGGTCATGAACATGCATTAAAATTAATCGACACCGAATGCAAGCATGAGTAGGATATAATCCACCATGAACATAAATATCGTGAAGGCTATGTTGATTTTGTTTCAACTACATGCGTGAACATGTGCCAAGTCAAGTCACTTAAATCATTCAGAGGAGGATACCACCCTATCATACCACATCATAACCATTTTAATAGCATGTTGGCACGCAAGGTAAACCATTATAACTCATAGCTAATCAAGCATGGCATAAGAAACTATGATCTCTAGTTGTCGTTGCAAACATGTTTATTCATAATAGGCTGAATCAGGAATGATGAACTAATCATATTTACAAAAACAAAAGCGGTCGAGTTCATACCAGCTTTTCTCATCTCAGTTAGTCCATCATATATCATCATAATTGCCTTTCACTTGCATGACCGAATAGTGTGAATAATAATAATAGTGCGCGTGCATTGGACTAAGCTGGAATCTGCAAGCATTCAATAAACAGGAGAAGACAGGGCAATATGGGCTCTTTTGTCAGCTCAACAATAATGCATATAAGAGCCACTTCAATAATTTAATCATGGTCTTCTCCTATCGACCCCTAAAGAAAAGAAATAAAACTATTTACAGGGAAAGCTCCCAACAAACAAAAGAAGAACAGGAAATATTTTTGGGTTTTCTTTTTATTACTACTACAAGCATGGATATTAAACTGATTTAAATCTACCACTAAATTTTTTTAAACACACAAGAAGAAAGCATAAAAAGGTAAATAAACTAGCATGGATGATACAATGAAAAGGTATGAGCACCGACATCTAGCAATGAGTGTGTGAGCATAAATGTAATGTCGGTGGGAAATGCATACTCCCCCAAGCTTAGGCTTTTGGCCTAAGTTGGTCTATGGCCACGGCTGGCCTGGCGGATATCCATAATAGTAGCTGGGGTCGTACTGTGATGCAGCAGCTATCGCCTGCTGAGCTGCAGCGTGGCGACGAGAGGCCTCCTCTCTCCTCTCGTACTCATCCGCCCCCTCTATGGTAATAGTATATCCTCCTCTTGCCTGATAATCAAAGAAGGCAGGAGCAGGGAGAGTAATACGGACAGCACGGTGTCTGTCAAAGATTAGTCGATACTGGAGAGGTGGTTCATTCCTCTCGACAACTGGTGGTGAACCATAGCATTAAAATCTAGATAGGCAGGAGGTAGTTCAATATCATCTTTGCGTACATCTATACCAAGAAAATTAGCTATGCGGGTTGCATAAATTCCACCAAAGAAATCTCCATTACGTCTATTAAGATGCAATCTATGTGCAATAATGGCTCCCAAATTATATGATTTGTCTCCTAACACAGCACTCCTAAGAATACTAAGATCGGGGACACACATGTGACATGCCTCATCCTTACCATTTATGCATCTACCTATGAAGAGAGCAAAATAATGTATAGTAGGAAAGTGAATGCTCCCTATGGTAGCTTGTGTAATATCTCTAGATTCTCCCACAGTTATATTAGCAAGAAAATCTCTAAATTCAGATTTGCGAGGATCCCTGATACTACCCCATTGTGGAAGTTTGCATGCAGTGGTAAAATCCTCTAAGTCCATGGTATAAGATTTATCATAAAGATCAAACAGGACAGTTGGAGAATTACGTGAAGTTGAAAATTCAAACCTCCTCACAAAGGAGCTAGTGAGCTCACGATACTGACTGCACTTCTCTTCCTCGAAGCTCACGAGATCAGCGTTACGCAAATATGCGTTGAATTCTTCTTTTAGTCCCACTTGATCCATAAAATTTTCAAAAGGCCACTCACAAGGACGCACTGGAGCGTCTCTTGGTGGCTCTTTGTCAGCATCACGCATTGCAAGCCTGGGTCCTTGCTTCCTTGAAGAACCACCTTGGAACATTTTCCTAAGCATTTTTCTTCCTCTCAAAAATTCTGAAAATTTTTAGTAACTTAAAAATAAAAGTAAACCAAACTCAATAATATTGATAGCAACTACTCCTACAAGTGCATAGGGCCTATATCATGCATCAGAACTACTTTTGACCATATAAATTTGACATGCAAGCTCAAGAACAGGGTCACCTAAGCAGCAAGAATTTGCAATGAATAAAGCACTAGAACAAAACTAATTGGACCAATGGAGGAGTCACATACCAAGAACAATCTCCCCCAAGCAGTTTTGTGAGAGGTGCTTTGAGCAAGGAGATCAAAAATGGCAGCAAAACGAGCTTGGACTCGGGTTTGAGCTGGTTATTCGTGTTTGGGGGAGGAAGAAGAAGTGTATGGGTGAAAGGATAAGTGGAGGGGGGCCACCGTGGGCCCACGAGGCAGGGGGGCGCCCTAGGGGGTGGGCGCGCCCTCCACCCTCGTGGCAAGGTGGTTGGCCCCCCTGGTGTGTTCTTTGTTCCATAAATCCTCAAATATTCTAGAAAAAATCATATTTAATTTTCAGGGCATTTGGAGAACTTTTATTTTCGAGGTATTTTTATATTGCACGGATAATCAGATAACAGACAGACAAATATTTATTTTATTTTATTTAATATGAATAACAGAAAGTGGGTTACATAAAGTTGTGCCTTCTAGTTTCATCCATCTCATGATCATCAGAAGGAATCCACTAACAAGGTTGATCAAGTCTTGTTAACGAACTCATTCCGAATAACATGGAACCGGAGAAATTTCGAATAACACTATGTTACCTCAACGGGGATATGCACATCCCCAATAATAAGAATATCATATTTCTTCTTGACAGTAGGAAGAGGAAATTCAAAACCTCCAAATATAATCGATGGAATTTTTCCAATAGAGTTGATACTATGAACTTGAGGTTGTTTCCTCGGAAAGTGTATCGTATGCTCATTACCATTAACATGAAAAGTGACATTGCCTTTAGTGCAATCAATAACAGCCCCTGCAGTATTCAAAAAGGGTCTTCCAAGAATAATAGACATACTATCGTCCTCGGGAATATCAAGAATAACAAAGTCCGTTAAAATAGTAACATTTGCAACTACAACAGGCACATCCTCACAAATACTGACAGGTATAGCAGTTGATTTATCAGCCATTTCCAAAGATATTTCAGTGGGTGTCAACTTATTCAAATCAAGTCTACGATATAAAGAGAGAGTCATAACACTAACACCGGCTCCAAGATCACATGAAGCAGTTTTAACATAGTTTCTTTTAATAGAGCATGGTATAGTGGGCACTCCTGGATCTCCAAGTTTCTTTGGTATTCCACCCTTAAAAGTATAATTAGCAAGCATGGTGGAAATTTCAGCTTCAGGTGTCTTTCTTTTATTTGTAATAATATCTTTCATATACTTAGCATAAGGATTGGTTTTGAGCATATCAATTAATCGCATACGTAAAAAGATAGGTCTAATCATTTCAGCAAAGTGCTCAAAATCCTCAGCATCCTTTTTCTTGGATGGTTTGGGAGGAAAGGGCATGGGTTTCTGAACCCAGGGCTCTCTTTCTTTACCATGTTTCCTAGCAACAAAGTCTTTCTTATCATAATGTTGATTCTTTGATTGTGGGTTATCAAGATCAACAGCAGGTTCAATTTCTATATCATTATCATTACTAGGTTGAGCATCATCATGAACTTTATCAGTAACATTACCACTAGTTTCAGGTTCATTACCAGATTGTGTTTCAGCATCAGAAATAGAAATGTCATTTGGATTCTTAAGTGTTTCAACAATAGGTTCACTAGAAGCATGCAAAGTCTTATCATTTTTCTATTTCTTCTTTTTAGAAGAACTAGGTGCATCTGTATTATTTCTATGAGAATCTTGCTCAATTCTCTTAGGATGGCCTTCGGGATACAAAGGTTCCTGAGTCATTATACCAGTTCAAGTATCCACTCTAATAGCATAATCATTATCTTTATTATTCAATTCATTGAGCAAATCATTTTGAGCTTTAAGTACTTGTTCTACTTGAGTGGTAACCATAGAAGCATGTTTACTAATAAGTTTAAATTCACCTTTGACATTAGCCATATAATCACCCAAGTGTCCAAGCATATTTGAATTATATTTCAGTTGTCTACCAAAATAAGAATTAAAGTCTTCTTGCTTAGCCATAAATTTATCAAACTCATCTAAGCATGGGCTAGCAATTTTAATAAATGGGATTACAGCTTTATCATATTTATAGAGAGAATTTACCTTTACTACCTGTGTCGGGTTATCAAGACCATGAGTTTCTTCAATAGGTAAAGGATTTGGATTATATGTTTCTTCAACAGGCGGTAAATTAAGACCATGTATTTCTTCAATAGGAGGTAAATTCTTAACATCTTCAGCTTTAATACTCTTTTCTTTCATAGATTTCTTTGCCTCTTGCATATCTTCAGGACTGAGAAATAGAATACCCCTCTTCTTCGGAGTTGGTTTAGGAATAGGCTCAGGAATTTGCTCCGGAGGTGCTCAATTATTTTCATTTGTCAACATATTATTCAATAGAATTTCAACTTCATCCGGTGTTCTTTCCCTGAAAACGGAACCAGCACAACTATCCAGGTAATCTCTGGAGGCATCGGTTAGTCCATTATAAAAGATATCAAGTATTTCATTTTTCTTAAGATGATGATTAGGAAAAAGCATTAAGTAATTTGAGAAGCCTCCCCCAAGCTTGTGGGGGACTCTCTTCTTCAATTTGCACAAAATTATATATATCCCTTACAGCAGCTTGTTTCTTATGAGCAGGGAAATATTTAGCACAGAAGTAATAAATCATATCCTGGGGACTACGCACACAACTAGGATCAAGAGAATTAAACCATATCTTAGCATCACCCTTTAATGAGAACAGAAATATTTTAAGGATATAAAAGTAACGAGTTCTCTCATCTTTAGTGAATAGGGTGGCTATATCATTCAATTTAGTAAGATGTGCCACAACAGTTTCAGATTCATAACCATGAAAAGGATCAGATTCAACCAAAGTAATTATGTCAGGATCAACAGAGAATTCATAATCCTTATCAGTAACAAAGATAGGTGAAGTAGAAAAAGCAGGGTTAGGTTTCATTCTATCATTTAGGGATTGCTTACTCCATTTAGCTAATAATTTTTTAAGTTTTCTTCTATTTCTGCAAGCTAAAATAGCTAAAGAAGCATCTTGATCGAAAACATAACCCTTAGGAATAGCAAGTGGTTCTTCATCATCACTTTCATCAGTATCATCAGATCCAATATTTTCAATTTCTCTAGCTCTAGCAAGTTGTTCATCAAGAAAAGCACTAAGTGACATAGTAGTATCAGGCATAGAGGTACTTTCATCATAAGTATCATGCATAGCAGAAGTGGCATCATCAATAACATGCGACATATCGGAACGAATAGCAGAAGCGGGTGTAGGTGTCGCAAGCTTACTCAAAACAAAAGGTGAATCAGGTGCAGAGCTAGATGGCAGTTCCTTACCACCCCTCGTAGTTGAGGGATAGATCTTTGTTTTTGGATCTCTCAAGTTCTTCATAATGATAAGCAGATATATATCCCAAGTGACTCAAAGAATAGAGCTATGCTCCCCGGAACGGCGCCAGAAAATAGTCTTGATAACCCACAAGTATAGGGGATCGCAACAGTTTTCGAGGGTAGAGTATTCAACCCAAATTTATTGATTCGACACAAGGGGAGCCAAAGAATATTCTCAAGTATTAGCAGCTAAGTTGTCAATTCAACCACACCTGGAAACTTAATATCTGCAGCAAAGTATTTAGTAGCAAGGTAATATGATAGTAGTGATAACGGTAGCAAAAGGTAACAGTAGTAAAAATAATATTTTTGGTATTTTGTAGTGATGATAGAAATAGCAACGGGAAAGTAAATAAGCGAAGAACAATATATGGAAAGCTCATAGGCAATGGATCGTTGATGGAGAATTATGCCAGATGCGGTTCATCATGTAACAGTCATAACCTAGGGTGACACAGAACGCTCCAGTTCATTGATATAATGTAGGCATGTATTCCGAACATAGTCATACGTGCTTATGGAAAAGAACTTGCATGACATCTTTTATCCTACCCTCCCGTGGCAGCGGGGTCCTTACGGAAACTAAGGGATATTAAGGTCTCCTTTTAATAGAGAACCGGAACAAAGCATTAACACATAGTGAATAGATGAACTCCTCAAACTACGGTCATCACCGCTAAGTATCCTGATTATTGTCACTTTGGGGTTAACGGATCATAACACATAATAGGTGACTATAGACTTGCAAGATAGGATCAAGAACACTCATATATTGATGAAAACATAATAGGTTCAGATCTGAAATCATGGCACTCAGGCCCTAGTGACAAGCATTAAGCATAGCAAAGTCATAGCAACATCAATCTCAGAACATAGTGGACACTAGGGATCAAACCCTAACAAAACTAACTCGATTACATGATAGATCCCGTCCAACCCATCACCGTCCAGCAAGCCTACGAGGGAATTACTCACGCACGGCGGTGAGCATCATGAAGTTAGTGATGGAGGATGGTTGATGATGACGATGGCGACGGATTCCCCTCTCCGGAGCCCCGAACGGACTCCAGATCAGCCCTCCCGAGAGATTTTAGGGCTTGGCGGTGGCTCCGTATTGTAAAACGCGATGATTTCTTCTCTCTGATTTTTTTCTCATCGAAACTCAATATATGGAGGTGGAGTTGGAGTCGGAGAGGCAACAGGGGGCCCACGAGGTAGGGGGCGCGCCCTAGGGGGGCAGGCGTGCCCCCCACCCTCGTGGCAAGGTGGTGGGTCCCCTGGCCTTCATCTTTTGGAGGTATTTTTCTTATTTTCTAAAAAGTGTCTCCGTGAAGTTTCAGGTCATTCCGAGAACGTTTGCTCCTGCACATAAATAACACCATGGTAATTATGCTGAAAACAGCGTCAGTCCGGGTTAGTTCCATTCAAATCATGCAAGTTAGAGTCCAAAACAAGGGCAAAAGTGTTTGGAAAAGTAGATACGTTGGAGACGTATCTTGCTCCCTCGAGCGTGCCTTCCAAGCTGCAGCAATCGACGACCCGGAAAGTCAGGGCGAGCTCCCTCCTGAGGCCACCTCCAAGAAGAAGAAGCAGCTGCGCCACGCAAGGCCTCAGGCAAGCGGCGCCTCATCAGGATCGGCGCCCGCGCGTGGGACGCCTCCCTCCATCGCATAGGAAAGCGCGCCCAGCGCCCCTCTTGGGCAGGGCTCGTGGGCTCTCTTCTGGAGGGCCTCAGACTTTGCCAACATCACGAGGGAGGTGCTTGGGCACCACTTGGAGGCGTGCTTCGCGACACGTTTCCCTCAGGAGAGCACAGGGCAAGGAGTGCCCACCGCTCAGGAGTTCATCACCAAGACCACTCAGGAACTGCAAGATGCGAGGGCCATGCGCGGTGGCCGTTGCTCACCAGGCGCAGCTCCCCATCCAGGCGGGGATGCCGGGCTGCGCGTCTGCATCGACGTCCCAGGGCTCAATCGGGCCACCTCTCAGGAGCTTCTCTGGCCTTCGCGCGTGGGATGCTGCGAGTGGCCACCTCATAGCTATGTTGCATGCCCTTTGGCCTGCCCAGCGTGGCGGCCGCTTATCAGCGCAACCTGCGGAGCATCCTGGTGGCTCAGGAGGCAGGCACCACGCTGTGCTGACGGAGATGAAGACGGTCCTCAAGGAACCCCCTGGACCCCTAGAGCCTCCCGAGGCCCAGGGCCTCGGTGGCTCATGAGGGGCAGCCCCTTCGCCACACGCCTTCAGCTACCCCAACTCTCCTTCATCGACAGGACCAGGTGACATTTTCCAAAGTTCGTTCAGCTGGGGGCGCCCCTGTGGCATGTATCTTTCCTTTTATGTCTTTATCTTACCCTGTTGGGGGCGCCCCTCGGGCTGCATCATCCCAAAGCTGCTCGGGCCGGACCCAGTGGCATGCATCTTCCCTACATTTACCTGAGCTAGGTCGCTTTCCATGCTAAATCTATCTATGACTATCACTTGCTTGATTGTCACCCACCGTAGGAGCCGCACGCCAGCCGTCTTTCTTCAGGACCCCTCGCGTGAGTAAGTTAAGCATGATGTCTATGCTCAAGCCCGTCCCTGCAGCGTCGATAAATCCAGCGGCTGAGCTCTGTCTGGCAGGCCGGCCCCGTTCACGTCACCTCCTGGGGCCGTTGGTGGTTGGCTTTTTCACGTGATGACCTTAGGAGATTCGTTCGGTGCGGGTTGTCTAACCACCTCGTAGGACCAAGACAGCGAACAAGAATCAAGACCAGGCGCAACCCGCCTTGAGGTAGGTCCTTGTCAGTCCCGTGCTAGCCCACGAGTGCCCATATACACCTCATCTAGCCCTGCCGTGCAAGACACATGTCAGGGCGGGGCTGTACACGCCCCGGGGGCTCTCCGTAGTAGGGAGTCCCCTCTCACACGCCAGAAGCAAACCAACAATCACCACGGCGACCGGGGCCCTTCCTTGAGATAACTTGCAGGAACTTCATGAGGGCCACAACAGGCGGTACTGCGGACTCTCTCTCTCTCTCTTCTCTCATGCGATTCGCTTGCGCGTTAAAATGGGGGCTCCTGAGCATCGCACCTCAGGAGCTCTTACTGGCTCTCCAGCCCTCACCCCTGGCCTTGACCACGGCACACGACCTGGCATACCAGCGACGACTGAGCTCGCTCAAGGGCCATGACCTGAGGACGCAGTGCACCAAGAAGGACATGGAGGGGAGGGGGAGGCCCGCATGGGCCAAACCTAGCCACACCACAGCGACCGACGTACGAGTCCGGCACGACTCGAGGAGCCGACCCCGGACGGCCAAGATAAGTTCTCGCTCTGGATCCACCAGTCGCCCACGGCACGAGACCCTCGCTCACTCCCTTCGCTGCCCTGCTGCGGCAACATTTTCTCCCTTTCCCATCCTAAGACAGCTGCTTGCACACTAAAGGGGGACTCTTAAGCATCGCGCCTCAGGAGCTCTTACTGGACCTCGGGCTGCTCACCTCCTGGCCTTGACCACGGCACACGACCTGGCATACCAGCGATGGCTGCAGCCTGCCTGGGGACCGGGACCTGTCAGCGTAGAGTACCAAGCTGTCGCGGGATTCAAAAGGGGAGGCCGAGCCTCGGCAGGATATGCGCACACGAATCTTCATAATGAGGGCTATGTTGATAAAAGGCATTACAGACGCTTTACACACCCCCACGGGGTCCGTTTCTTGATTCCTCACAGGGAACAAAAGGGAAGGAATTCCTAGGGGTTCTATCTACACACACGAGGTGTCGTCGACGCCCTCATCAACAGTGGGACACGTGAGGCCGGCGCCAATCCCATCCAGATCAGCGGAGACGGCGGCTGGACGCCGCGGCCCTGCTCCGGGCTTGGCGGGAGCTCGGGGGCACGTAGCTGTCATCGCTCGTCTCCGGAGACTCCAAGAGCTCAGGAGAGTCGCTGGACCACTGGGAGTCGCCGCCATCGCTGGAGGAGCTACAGCCGAGACCGTTGGCGGGCCCCGCGCCCGCCGCATCATCGTCCTGGCAACCTCCTTCAGGGCAGCACTCTAGGCGGCGACCTTCCTCGTCGAAGACCTTGAAGGATAGCATGGAGGTGTCGTCGTACTCAAAGTGGATCGTGAGGGCACCCTCCGCACGGCAGACCCGGGCAATCTCACCCCAGCCTCGGTTCATGAAGATCTTCCCGGAGGCAACGGTTCCAATCTCCGCTCCGGTCGTTGGGGCATCACAGTTGGCATGCTGCAGCCAAAGTTCACGAAGGCCCATCGGCGGCATCTCGGCGGCGAAGAACGGCGGGAGGCATATCCAGGTGCTCGGGGGCATCGCCACCCACAACACGAACGCGCGCGAAGAGTCTGCAGCGTGGATCCCTGGGGCGACGGCGTGCGCCTCCGCGGCACGGCGACGACGGGCCTGGCGAGGGTGCCGCCGCTCACCGCTCCTCCCTCCAGAATCGGCGGCGTGAGTGTACAAGGGCAGTGGGTACCAAGGCCACGACACCACTGGCCTCACGACCATCTCACGGCAATGAGACCTCCTTTTCTTTGGCGGGAGCAGCTCGGGCACGTTGAGGGGAGCCTTGCCCTTCTCTGCGGCCGAGAACCTCCATGACGCGGGATTTCTTGACATGAGCTTTCATCATCTTTTCCACGGCCGCATTATGTACCTTGACAGCAGCCGGGTGCTCAATGCGGAGCTTCCCCAACTCCTCCTTCTGTTCCATGACGAGGGCCTGCAGCATTTTCATCGTGGAACTACTATTCTCATGCAACTTCTTCCAGCCGGCGTTCTCCTCCTTCAGCAGGTCGAGCTCGTAGCAGAGCTTCGCCTTGTCCTCCTGGAGTTGCAGGATTTCGTCGGTCCCCTTCTTCTCCAAGGCAATGCTCTTCTTCAGTAGCATCACCAAGCCGGCGGTCAACTCCCCCTGCTCATTGAGCTCAGCGGGCATGTCATCGAGGCTCTCCTTCAGCAGCTCCACCAAGCCATGGATGAACTCCTTGTGCTTATTGAGGTGCTTATTGAGCTGATCGGGCATGCCATCAAGGGATAACGACTCCAGCGCCGCTAGCTCGGCATGTTCGCCTCTGCGGCTACGGCGCTCCTAGGAGCCATCGCTTGCCCGTGAGAGATCTTTCGAGGTCTCTGCGTAGCGGCGAGCCCTCTCTTTTTTTCGCAGCCTTGGTTGCCGCTCCCTTGTTACGAGTAGTTCTCGACCTAGAGCTCTGCACACCGGCCATGGAAAGGATGGACGAAGAAGGAGGACTTATGAGGAGGAAGGTAGAGTAATTTTTGGTTAGGTAGTTCCCCTTTTTATAACCTAAGTACTAGCACTAGTACTAAAACCTGCATAGTGGGAACACGTTCAGGTTTGGTACGTACTGGTAGGTGTGAGCAGGCTTGCACTTAACTGTAGCACTAGTACTTTGGAATGTGATGGGAACAAGGTAAAGATTAATTGATGGTTTTGGTTTCGAGGCCCGAAACGGCTCCCGATGAGTTTAGTGGAACATAAATTTCAAGTACTCCTGATGAGTTTAGTAGAACATAAATTGTTTAACATAAAAATATATCATTAAAAATAGAATTTTTGAAGTTTCTAATGATATATTTTTCATAATGTATGCCTCTTGTTAAGTTGGTCAAATTAACGACCTAGGTACACGTGCAAGACTTGTAAACTGAGTTAGAGGGAGTACTACACTACTCAAATGCAGTCGCACAAGTCAGTGATGTAACTGGTCGTACATGTCAGACCAAGCCGATGTGTGTCCCTTCGGTGAGACGCGGGTCCGACCGACCGTCTGTTGGTGTGACCGACCATCTGTTGGTGTGACCGACCATAAAGTACTTACGCGATGGAGACTTCTAGTTGTGGCTTCGGTTGATTGTCACGACCAAGCATTCTAAAACTAGTGATAAATCAATTACCATGTTTTTCCAAATGACCAAGTATTTTTTACAGGAAAACAATACATATAGATGGAGTGATTGTCAAGGATGCAAACCGACATAGCGTTGCAAGTTCACTGCAGCAGCAACCGACTAGGTCACTGCATCGCTGGCGGGGAAGGAGGGCAGCTCACATCGCCTAAGATGCATGCCCAACGGCACCGCCGCAACTGATCCCGAGATTTGGCTTCTCCTACCGCCCATTTGAACAGTTGCACCGGCTGCTCATGCCATTACGCAGGCATGCGCGCTCTTTCCTCCGCAGTCGACTTTGTGAATATGATCTCTGCCATTAGCCCTAGCTCGAAATCAACGTGACGCTGCCAGATGCTGGCATCCCTCAGCAACTCTCCCCTGAGATCGACTTGCACCTCCACCTTGTGTTGCGCCAGGCGCAGCTCCTTGAAACTTCTCTCCAATCGAAGCGATGTTTCGTTGATCCAATTTGCCCTTGCTGCCCACCACCTAAAACGCAGCCCTGGCATGTCCTCCAGTGTCACCGATCTGTGATTCCAGAGCAATGGATCCCCTCTAAAAACACATGTGGGTTTCGCTCAAAGGCGGCAGTGCTGCGGGCCGCAGCGAGAGTGAAGCCCGCGGGATCCTGTGATCTAAGGGATTATCCATGATGGGATCCTCCATGGCGGGATCAGGTGGGTGAGGCGGGGAGGCGAGCCTAGGCACTGGGAGAGCCCTACGAGGCTAAGATAAAGATAGTACTACTCCACTCTGTCCATATTTAAATATAAAGGCCCCCAACAGTAGCCCTAGCAAAAATGGAGTAGTAATGTCTTTCTTCCGCCCTCACGTCCACTCAATTTGCATGCGCTGTATTAATTGACCATCAATGAAATGAAGGACTTTACACGCGTCAAATTATCACATGGGGTGGATCTTCGTACAAAAATGCATCGCCCCGTGTACCCGCGTGTGCATGCGAGGGAATGAGTGCGTGTGTGGGGTGTGTGCACATCTTCGCTTCATGCATGTACCGCCAATGTGGCTCAGAGAGGACGAGTACATTCTTCTGGAAGCAGCAGCACATCACTGTGATCAATCCACACAAGGAGGTCGGGACAACGCCTCCACATGTGCCACGTAGCTTCATGAACTGTAAGAGAGACACTGTGTAGCGTGCCATTGGAATTCTAATTTACGTGTTTTCACATACTCAAAGTACTAGTAAGGTACACGTGCATTGCATGCATCAGATTTGGCAACCAAATTATGAATAAATACCACACTATAGCATGTAAGCTCTGAGTCATATATGCCTGATGTAGACCTTCGTTTAATTCTTATAGTTCATCTCATTCAAAATAAATTAGTTTTTATAAAAAAGCTGGGGCCTCTTTGATTCGTAGGATTTCCAAAATGCGGGAATAGGAAAAACATGGGATTAGAATGGAATGTCATCTTGAATCCTACAGGATTGTACGAGTGTTTGATTGTGCATAGAAAAATGCAGGATTCTTTCAAAGTGGTTTGAGTGGATGGGATGTTTCCTATGAAATCTAGTGCAAATGAATCCTATGTAAAAATTTCTATGGTTTACAATCCTACGAATCAAACAACCAAGATAGGAAAAATTCCTAAGGATTAGAATCCTCCAAAATTCCTTTGGGAATCCTTTGAATCAAAGAAGCCCTTAATCTATTTTATGATTCATGCAATTGTGCGTTGTAAAGCATAAAGTAAAAACAAATAATTGCAATTCAACTAGAAAAAAAGTTTGTACAGTTATGATACGGAAGATTCTAGAACAAAGGAGAAGCACTTGTGTTTTGAGGTTTGTGCATTATGCTTAAGTTCAACCATGGAGTCTGCTAGATTGTACATGTGGCAAAATCCGGTGGGGGCTAGAAGATGGTGCGAGGGGCCAAGTGGAGGGAGACTATGAAGGAGTGCACAAGTGCGAGATCGATATTTGAAGAGAGGGGGCGAGAACGTGCGTTGTTGCACGCAGTGGCGGAGCCATGAAATATAAATGAGCCAGGGGCCAAGCATTGCTAATCCTTTACGAGGAGGGCCAATTCATCAACTTAAACCATTTTACCAGCAATTGTCTAATGATCACATTCATATTACCCTCGATATATAGTGATGTTAGGGGGGCAGGGCCCTTGCTGCCCCCTGTCTTCGCCATTGTGCGTGCATTTGAGAGATGAAGCGGAGTAATGGATGATGAGAGGGGGGTGTTGGATATATATTAATGTGGGTGTATTAGCTATGTAATCCTATATAGAGAGGTATAGATAGATCGATGTGGACGTGGGAAAGAGGGTGAGACCTCACTAGATGTATAGACTGATCGGTTTGTGTGGAAAACTATGAAAGACCTAGCTATATATACACACTCACAGAGGAACATCGATCATTGCGCATGCATGTGAGAGATAAAGAATGCCCGATATGATGGGGAGGGGGAGGTGTGTGTGTGCATGCATGGGAGACCAACCTGAAGAAAAAGATTGCATGTGTGCGATGGATAATGCCGACTGGTACTGTCTGTGCATGCATTCACGAGAGAAAGTTAATGGTGCAATTATAAAGAGAAGATGACTGTGTGGGTGTAAAAGACTAGGTGGCGTCATAATCAATGTAAAGTACAATTCAAATATTTGAATAAGAGATCATGATGTTTGAAACCCATGCATGCATGAATATAACTGAGATATGCGTGGTGTGGTTTGGAAACGAGCATGTTGTAGTGTATACACATTAAACAAGGTCAGACTGATTTGTATTTGAGATATCGATGGCAGACATCGTTTGGCCACATTGCATCCATGCATGGACACACTATTCTAATTGGAGATGATGGGTGGCTTTCGCATGACATATCTATATCTATACCCCTATATATATTATATTTTTTATTTTTTATATAGTGTGCGGATAACTTTAACTTTGAAAGATGGTCGTTGGATGAGGCCAATCCGATGGTGCAGAGATGACAAATTTGAGCACAACTGGCCGTTGGATATCATCTAGATTCCACCAGATTTTGCCACATGTACAATCTAGAAGACTGCATGGTTGAACTTAAGCATAATGCACAAACCTCAAAACACAAGCACTTCTTCTTTGTTCTAGAATCTTCCGTATCAGAATTGCCCAAATGTTTTTCTACATGATTTGCCATTATTTGTTTTTACTTTATGCCTTACAACGCACAATTCCATGAATCTTAACATAGATTAGCTTTCTTATAAAAACTAGATGATTTTGAATGAAATGAACTATAAGAATTAAACGAACATCTAGATCATGCATATATGACTCAAAGCTTACATGATATAATGTGGTATTTATTCATAATTTGGTTGCCAAATCTCATGCGTGCTATTCACGTGTACCTTACTAGTCTAAATGGTGTTTGTGTGTGTGCTGTGCTTGTTAAACACATTGTGCGTAGTATATCATACATGGTTTAGGTTCCGAACATCTAGCTAGAGCATACATGTACTATGATTTGAATTCAACATAAAATCTATACATATATTTGAATTTGAGATCGTATGTACATGTAGTTCGTATTTATATAGGAATTTACTTCTCCTATATTCATGTCATGTGTTGTGAAGATAATATTTAGATGGTTGTATAACTAACCCGAGTACAATCCCATTCAAACAGGGAAAATGTACTCAAATTTAGTCCATATGCTAGACAACACACATTGCTTTTTATTGTTGAGGGAAGTGCAAATTGTTTTGGTACTGTACACGTTATGTTTGTTGTCCTAATTTTTAGTTTTTTTGTTGTATTTGAATGCATTTCTAGTAATATAGTAAAATGGGACATAGCTCTCTCTAGTGATGAGGTGCGAATTGTCTTTTTTTGGGTACACGTTAAGCTTGTTCTCCCGAAATTTCAAGCCGCGCCTTGTTATGGCGAAATTTCAAGCTAGCGTTTCTGTCTATCGTGCTGCGAAACTCCCGCCTCTTCAACCCGCGCCTTGTTACACCGAAATATTCAAGATATATCTTTGTGTCGTTGTGCTCCAACAACTCCCTCCATCTCAACCCGCGCCTTGCTATTCCAAAATTACAACACGGCAACTACGAATGACTACGGGTTTTATGAAAACATGCGAATGCAATGCGGATGATGCGATGATGAAATGCAACAAACAAGTAAAACACACTCGACAAGGAAAAACAAATGTGATGCGTCTGAAGCGTCGGTCTCGGGTCGTTACACGTAGGTCTGAGGTAAACTACTCACGCTTCATCGGAGAGGCAATGGTGTTGATGTAGAAGCCCTCCGTGATCGAATCCCCCTCTGACAGGACGCCGGAAAAGGCCCCTAGATGGGATCTCACGGGTACATAAGGTTGCGGCAGTGGAAAAGTGTTTTCGTGGCTCTCTTGGTAGGTTTTGGAATATTTGAGAATATATAGGCGGAAGAAATAGGTCGGTGGAGTCACGAGGGGCCCACAAGGGTGGGGGCGCGCCCTACCCCCCTGGGCGCGCCCTCCGTCCTTGTGGCAGCCTCGTGGCTTCCCTAACTTGCACTCCAAGTCTTCTGGATGTCTTCTGGTCCAAGAAAAATCATCGCCAAAGTTTCATTTCATTTGGACTCCTTTTGGTATTCCTTTTCTGCGAAACTCTAAAAGAAGGGAAAAACAGAAACTAGCACTAGGCTCTAGGTTAATAGGTTAGTCCCAAAAATCATATAAAATAGCATATTAATGCATATAAAACATCCAAAACAGATAATATAATAGCATGGAACAATCAAAAATTATAGATACGTTGGAGACATATCAGGGGGCACCTGTGTTGCTGTGATGGAGGCGCTGGGGATGGGGCCTACTGGTCGCCGCCATAGCCTGCATGCTCCATCGGTCCATCCTTGGATACGCCAATGTAATGTTGCAGAAACATAGCTGCTTCAAGAACATCCCTCGTGCTTCAGTAACAACGATACAACTGCAAGCCAGTAATCGCGCTAAGATGATATTGTAGTGAGATGTTTCTGAAACATTGCCTATGTTGGTGTAACGCCCTCGATGCGGCTATATCTCCCACGTGTCGAAGCATGACTTAGAGGCATAACCGCATTGGAAGCAATGTCGCAAGTGAGGTAATCTTCGCAAACAACCCATGTAATATAATAAGGGAAAAGAGATACATAGTTGGCTTACAATCGCCACTTCACACAATTACATGAATAAAGCAATACATCATCCAGATACAATCAAGGTCCGACTACGGAACCAAAATAAAAGAAGAACCCCAAATGCGACAAGGTCCCCGATCGACCCCAACTGGGCTCCACTACTGATCGACTAGAACGAAACAACATAAATGACAAGATCTTCATCGAGCTCCTCCTGAGCTTGGTTGCGTCATCTGCACGGACTCATCGGCACCTGCAAGCTGGTTTTGGAAGTATCTATGAGTCACGGGGACTCAGCAATCTCGCACCCTCGCGATCAAGACTATTTAAGCTTATGGGTAAGGTAAAGGTATGAGGTGGAGCTGCAGCAAGCGACTAGCATATATGGTGGCTAAACATACGCAAATGAGAGCGAGAAGAGAAGGCAAAGCACGGTCGAGAAACTATGATCAAGAAGTGATCCTAGAACAACCTACGTCAAGCATAACTCCAACACCGTGTTCACTTCCAGGACTCCGTCGGAAAGAGACCATCACGGTTACACACACGGTTGATTCATTTTAATTAAGGTCAACTTCAGGTTTTCTACAACCAGACGTTAACAAATTCCCATCTGCCCATAACCGTGGGCACGGCTTTCGAAAGTTCAAATCCCTGCAGGGGTGTCCCAACTTAGCCCATGACAAGCTCTCACGGTCAACGAAGCAATAGACCTCCTCCCGAGACATTCCGATCAGACTCGGTATCCCGGTTCTACAAGACATCCTCGACAATGGTAAAACAAGTCCAGCAAGACCACCCGATGCGCCGACATCCCGATAGGAGCTGCACATATCTCGTTCTAAAGGCAACACCGGATAAGCAATCCGTACAACTAAAACCAGCCCTCGAGTTTCCCCGAGGTGGCGCTGCAAGGGGCTCTAGTTCGGACCAACACTTAGACAAGCACTGGCCCGGGGGGGTTTAAAATAAAGATGACCCTTGGGCTGGCCTAACCCAAGGGAAAAAAGGCTAGGTGGCAAATGGTAAAACCAATGTTGGGCCTTGCTGGAGGAGTTTTATTCAAAGCGAACTGTCAAGGGGTTCCCATTATAACCCAACCGCGTAAAGAACGCAAAATCCAGGAACATAACACCGATATGACAGAAACTAGGGCGGCAAGAGTGGAACAAAACACCAGGCATAAGGCCGAGCCTTCCACCCTTTACCAAGTATATAGATGCATTAATTAAATAAGATATATCGTGATATCGCAACAAAAAAAATATCCATGTTCCAACATGGAACAAGCTTCAATCTTCACCTGCAACTAACAACGCTATAAGAGGGGCTGAGCAAAGCGGTAACATAGCCAATCAACGGTTTGCTACGACAAGGTGGGTTAGAGGCTTGGTTTAACATTATGGGAGGCATGATAAGCAAGTGGTAGGTATCGCAGCATAGGCATAGCAAAAGAGCGAGCAACTAAGCAAGCAAAGATAGAAGTGATTTCGAGGGTATGGTCATCTTGCCTGAAATCCCGCAAGGAAGAAGAACGAGTCCATGAAGAAGACAAACGGACGAAGTCGAACGGATCCTCACAAACATGACGTTATCGGAACTAACCCGAAGAAGCAACACCGAAAGAAGCAAACAACATAGTAAACAACCACCACATAATCATGGCATGATGCATGTCCGGTTAAATGAATCATGACATGGCAAAGTGCACAAACAATACTACAAATTAAGTGGAGCTCAATATGCAACTCCATTGCATATTGACGGAACACCACATTAATTATTTAGTTCTCTCTCAGTTAGGTACTCAACAATATTAAATGTTGGTTAACATGGCAAGAGGTGAGGCATAAGAAAACTACACCATCTAAACAATTTAAATGGGGTCGGGTATAACAAATAACGAATCCGGTAAATCCCCATATGCATTAGTAATATATAGCAACAACAATTTAAACATTTTAATTGTTGTTATCATGATGCGGGTGACATGTTCAAGTTATGCAAGTTTTAAGAAAATGTTAACAAGAGCATATTATGAGGCATTTGTCATCGTGGCGGAAAGGAAAGGGGTGCCACGGCAACGATAACGAAAATGGTGCCACGACAGCGTTCCGGTTCGAGATACCGATGCAAAGGAGAAGTGTGCGGTTGCGTGCAAAAGATGGTGGGGCGCTCCCGGATACCGGGTGCCCCACGAGTTGGCGACAAGGAAACGAGTGACAAATTGGACACGGTGCAAACACGAGCATCTCAAACATTGCAAACATTCGTTCACGGACGGTCGTCTCGGGGTTATACCTTCGAAGTGTGCAAACGGGACGGTTCGAGTTCGTCGAGGGAAGTAGAGGAAGTAGTTGTTCCGCGATGGTAATCATTCACGTTCACGTTACACGGGTCTTCGTCGATGGTCGTCGTACATGGTTCGGAGTGGTACTTGCATCTTCGGACTTGACGAATCCGAGGGCTTCGGGGTTCACCGTTGAACTTGATGAAACCCACGGCGACGGAGAGGTACGCGTCGACGGTAGTCGTTCGGGCGGAGAGCGTCATCGAACTTGGCATTCTTCGGACTTGCTGGTCTTGTCGAAACGAAGGGGTACTTGGTACAATATACGTAGTCGTGCACTTGTCGTCGAGGGACTTGATGGTCTGGACAAAACGAAGGGGTACTCAGCAAAACCCTGTTCTTCAGAGGTCGACGGTAGTGGTTCCCGTATCAACACGGTGTGGTTGTACTTGATGGGTCCGGTCTTGGCGTGCGAATGAAGGATCACCGAATCATGGGGGGTGCAAGTGGTGGAGAGGTGGGATTTTGCAGCGATCATGAAGAGCATCGGGGCTGCATCTCGGCAGTCCAACGACAAGAAGCAGTCACGGCGAGGTACACGGGTCGTCGAAGGATCTCTGCGGCCAAAACAAGAGGCAACAGGGGCAGCGCTGGAGAGGAAACAGGATCATGGCGAGGTGGATGAGCTTCTGCGGATGCTCGCCGGAGGCGAACGGCGGCGAGGCAGGGCATCATCCTGCTGGATCGAAGGGCACATGACCATGGCAAGGAGCGCGAGGAAGAAGCCTAGGGCGCGGGGCTTCGAGGCGAGGAGGAGGCCATGGCAGGAGGCGCGGCGGCGCTCTCCGGGAGCTCGAGGCGAAGGTGAACGGCGGCGAGGAGGCCATGAACACGAGGAACACCGCGGCGCTCGCTGGACGGAGCTTGCAGGCGGCGAGGATGGAGCCATGCGGGGACGGGGCGTCGAGGTGCGCTGGCGAGGACGGGGACCGAGCGCAGGGGCTCCTGCGTGCATGGGTGGGGCGAGAGACCTCTCCTCTTTGGCGGCGCGAGCAGGGGAGAAGAGAGGGTCGGGAGAGAGCGAGTCTGCGAGGGAGATGGGGGAGTCGGGCGCTGCGGGAGGGAGAGATGGGATCGAGGGAAGGGAGCGTGCGTGCGTGCAGCGCTACTGGCGGCGGTGAGGGAACGAGGAGGAGGGAGAGATTAAGGGTTCGGTCAGCGCTAGGTTAGGGAGGGAGTGGGCCTTGGGCCGGCCTGGGTGCGGGTGGTGCAGGTGGGCCGACACGGAAAATGGCCTAGGGAGGCCCAGTTGGGCTCTCTGCTTTCTCTCTCTCTTTCCCATCTTTTCCATTTAAAACAAAACAGAAAAAGAGAAAGAAAAGAAAGAGAAGGTAGGGGAGGACTCTGGGCATGGGGATAATTTTCACAAACTCGTGAAAATGTGCACAGCCCGAGAAAATAGAAAAGGTCAAGTTTGAAAGATTAAATTCAAATTCATTTGAATTTAATTCAAAGGGTTTGAACTAGGATAGGTTTTTCGAAGTGCCCAAAAATGTTGAGAATTTAGGTGGAGCTTCAGAAAATGAAGAAAAGGTATATGACAAAGTTAGAGACCAAGAGTTGAGAAGGAAAAAGGCATGAGGATTATTTTTGCACGTGTGTTATGGTGAATATCAAATTAAAGAAATATTGAATATAGCTCCCAACTATCGGGAGGATAGGTTATAAAGAGAAACCACCATGTGAGTTCCCTCGATTTAAATGGACCGAAGATCCATGCAATTTATTTAGTGAGTTGAGGTGCAAAGATTTATGAGATGATGACATGATGACATGATGCAATGCACATGATGCAAAGATGAATGCAACAGACGAAACCAATCACACAACAAATCTTGGAAACCCTGGAAGACATCCGAAGCTCTGGTCTTGGGGCATTACAGTTGGAGAAGTCCATGAGTCTACGAAAAATTTTGCAACATAGTCTTTGTTGCAAATGTTTTCCACACCATGAGCTCTGGCTTCTATATTGTACCGAAGAGGCTAGCAAATTGCGGAAAGGTAAGAGCGCGTATAATCCATGGACTCACATTAGTCATAAAGAACTCACATGCTTGTTGCGAAAGTTTATTAGCACTTGAAGCAAAATACTACTACGCATGCCCCTAGGGAGATATATTGGTAGGAAAAGACCATCGCTCATCCCCGACCGCCACCCATAAGGAAGACAACCAATAATAAATCATGCTCCAACTTCTTAGCATAACTAGAGACTATACGTGCATGTTTCGGGAATCACAAACACCAATATTCTTAGTAAACCCCAATCATTCACTAGTACCTCCCACATATTACCATCTAAATATCGCAAAACTATTGCAAGGAATCAAAGTTATCATATTCAGTGATCGACATGAAAGTTTTTATTATATCCCTCTTGAATACCTATCATATTAGGACTAGATTCATAACACATGCATATTGCCATTACTATTTATTAGACTCCCAAAAATATATAAGTGAAGCATCATGGTGCAACTATTTCTTTAAAATATAACCACCACCGTGATCTAAAAGATACTCCCTTCATCCCAAAATTATTGTCTTAGATTTGTCTAGATACATATGTACCTAATACTAAAACGTGGCTTGATACATCCGTATTTAGACAAATATAAGACAAGAATTTTGGGATGGATGGGAGTATAAGTGAAGCACTAGAGCAACTGCCTAGATCAAAAGATACAAGTGAAGCACATAGAGCATTCTAACAAATCATGAATAAATGCATGTCCCTCTCAAAAGGTGTCTGCAACAAACAATGATTGTGGCAAAGTAAAAAGTAAACAAAGCAAATACTACTATAATACAAGACGCTCCAAGCAAAACTCATATCATGTGATGAATAAAAATATAGCTCTAAGTAATATACCAATGGATTATAGACGAAAGAGGGAAGCTTAGATGCTTGGTTCTCCTTGAATATTACCTTGGGGTGCCTTGGTCATCCCCAAGCTTAGGGTCTTGCTCCTCCTTATTCCTTCATACATCGTGATATCACCCAAAACTTGAAAACTTTAGCACACAAAACTCAATAGAAACTTGTGAGATCTATTTTATAACAAGCAAATCATAAACTTTAGGTACTGTTATGAACCCATTCATATTTTATTATTACATAATACCTACTGTATTCTAACTTCTCCATGACTTATACCCCCTGATATAATCCATAGCATCATTAAAACAAGCAAACTATGCAACAAAAACATAATCTCTCTAAAATAGAGCAGTCTGTAATATGAACAAATGCAATACTTATGTAACTCCAAAAATTCTTCAAAACTAGGACAACATGGAAAATTTGTATATCAATCATTTGTAATAAATTTAGAATTTTATCCCGTTCCATTGAATTTTAAAAAATCCAGAACTGGGCGCAAAAGTTTGTGTTTTTTCACATAATCAAGTCGACTATCAACCAAATCATCCCAAAGGATTTACTTGGCACAAACGCTAATTAAAACATAAAAAAAAATCAAAATAGTAGCATAATTGTGTGAACACTCAAAAACAAAAAAGAAAAAAGAAAAATAAGATAATTATTGTGTTGCCTCCCAACAAGTGCTATTGTTTTACGCCCCTAGATAGGCGTAATGCATAGTTTCAAGTATTGCCATCCTTAGTTTTCATCCCATAGGTCACCCTCATACTAGATTCATATGGTGGCTTAATTCTCTTTCTAGGGAAGTGTTCCATTTATTTCTTCAATGGAAATTGGAACCTTGTGTTTCCTTCTTTCATACCACTAATAGCACCTATGGTTCGTAGGAAAGGCCTACCAAGTATAATAGGATAAGACGGATTACATTCAATAGCAAGCACAATGAAATCCACATGCACATAGTTTCTATTAGCAATAATAAAGCACATAATTTATTCTACCAATGGTTTCTTAATAGTTGAATCTGCTAAGTGCAAATTAAGGGAATGTTCATCCATATCAACAAGGCCTAGCACATCACATAAAGATTTTGGAATAGTAGAAAAGCTAGCACCTAAATCACATAGAGCATTACATTCATAATCTTTAATCTTTACTTTAATACTAAGTTACCATTCATCATGTAATTTCCTATGTATTGAAACCTCCAACTCCACTTCATGAGCTTTCATCATAGCTTCTACGATATGTTTAGTAAAAGCTTTATTTTGTTCGTAAGCATTGGGTGAATTTATCATGGATTGCAACAAGGAAATACACTCAATTAAAGAACAACTATCATAATTAAAGCCCTTGTAATCCAAAGTAGTGGGCACATCACTACTTAAAGTCTTGACCTCTCCAAACCCACTTCTATTACTTTTGTCATTAAGATCATCACCCTCCGAACAATTGGGACACCTTCTAGCTAAAGTTGACTCATCTCCAGTCCCTTTTTCATCAAGTTTCATATTACTAAACAAAGATTCAATGGGTGAGATACCAATCATTTTAATATCTTCATCATGATTACGGAAAAAATCGGGCAGAATAGCCTTTTCTACCGTTAAGCTCTCAACCTAGTGGTTCTCTCTTTACTTTCATTAATGGAAACATTGATAGCTTTAATAGACTCATTAATACCATGCTTAGGTGGAAATTTTTTGGATTCAAGAGTTTCCACATCATGAGCAATTCTATCCATGTTCCTAGTCATATCATCAACTTTATTTAATTTTTCTTCTACATGGCATAAAAATCTTTTGAGAATTAATGAATTCTTTAATATTGATCTCAAGATCAATAGGTATCCTATTATTATTATTACCATAGGAATTACCGTAATTATTAGAGGAATTTCTGGGATATAGTCTAGGATTAAAATTACCTCTATAAGCATTGTTATTGAAATTATTTCTAGAGAAAAAATTCATATCAATGGCATCATTATTTTTCTCAGTCAAAGTAGATAATGGTACATCATTAGGATCAACATGAGCATTTTTATTAGCAACCAATTTCATAAGAACATCCATTTTATCACTCAAAGTAGTAATTTCTTTGTCATAATTTACCTTCTTACCAGTTTGAGCTCTTTTGGTGTGCAATTGAGATTAATTTGCCATTATATTATCAAGGAATTTTGTAGCTTCTTCCAATGTGATTTCCATAAAAGTACCACCTGCAGCAGAGTCTAGAAGATTTCTAGAAACAAAGTTTAGTCCCGCATAGAAATTTTGTATAATCATCCATAAACCTAAACCATGAGTGGGACAATTTCTTATCATTAATTTCATTCTCTCCAAAGATTGTGCAACATGTTCATGCTCAAGTTGCCTAAAATTCATAAATTGATTTCTAAGAGAAATAATTTTAGCGGGAGAAAATACTTGGCAATAAAAGCATCCTTACGCTTATCCCAAGAATCAATACTATTTCAAGCGAAGAATGAAAACCAAGTTTTAACACGATCTCATAGTGAGAACATAAATAATTTCAATTAAAAAATATCAGTATCCATATCTTTTTTCTTTTGCATATCACGTAATTCAACGTAAGTGTTAAGATGGGATGCAACATCTTCATTAGGACTACCAATGCAACATCTTCATTAGGACTACCAAAAAGTTGTTCTTCCATAACAAGATTTATCAAAACAACATTAATATCACATGATTCCGCACTAGTCGCGGGAGGAGCAACTTGAGTACTAATAAAAATAATTTTTATTGGTATTTGAAAAGTCACACAACTTGGTATTTTCTTGAGACATAGCGACAAAGCAAGCAAACGGGCAAACAATGTTTTTTTGTGTTTTTGTAAAAAAAATAGAAGTGGGGGGATGAAAACGAGAGGCAAAGGCAAATAAAAATTAGAGCAAGTAGATGATAGTTTGTGCGAAGGTACTTGATAGGTTTTGATGATGCCTCCCCGGCAACGGCGCCAGAAATTCTTCCTGCTACTTGTGAGCTGCGTTGGGATTTTACTTGAAGAGGAGAGGAGAATCACGCACCATAGAGATAAGTATTTCCCTCAGTGAGAACCAATGTCTCAATCCAGTAGGAGAATCACGCAAAGCCTCGTGAACAACACCTACACACAAAAGCAAATGCTCGCACCCAACGCGGGTAAGAGGGTTGTCAATCCCCTTGAACTCATAACTTACAAGGATCAAATCTTGTATAAGTAGATAGATAAATTGCAAAAAAAGATAAAAATTGCAGCAAAGATATTTTGGGTTATATATATATATGATAAAAGTAGACCCGGGGGCCATAGTTTTCACTAGATGCTTCTCTCTCGAACACATACAATGAACGATGGGTAGCACGTGGTGGAAATTGATGGATGGATGGTGGACAGCGGAAGGGATAACGATGCAGCGGCGGCATGACTAATGTGAACAGAACTCGAAACTCTAAATGAACTAGACACTAAGACCAGCAACTCGACAGGACGATGCAACAAATAATTCAACTATGCAAGCAATGAAAAGAAAATTGCAAAGGCTCAGACTGGCTTGGACAAAGGATGAATAGACCTAACTTTTTTTGTGGCTTTTTCTTGGACAATAGGTAAGAAAATAAATCTAATCTGGAAAAAACTGGAAATTCTCACCGAGCAACCTGAAAACTAATACCACTTGATAGAGGCGAGGGTCTCGGTCTTTCGATGAGATGATAACTATCGATTTGGTGGAGACAACTTTGACGATCCGACTACAAACATGCAAGACGTTGCGCCTTAGCAATCGCTAAACCAATCTTCTGAGGTTACTAACGATGCCGGAAGCACGGTCAGCCTGACCACGAAGGTCTATTCCTGCAAGCAATCGAAGAATGAGCAAGGATATGATAAAGTAATCTGAATATTGCGAATATATATGAAGTATTGATAATGGTGGGGATCCGTAAGCGGTCTTGGTCTGGTCGTTCGACACAAACAAAGTACGCGAAGTTGCAATGGCTAACTTTTAACTAAACAAATCCCCCAGGAAAAAGCTACTAGATGGATCTACTTATATAGGAGCAACGGGTGCCGGCCAAGGAGGTGGGAGGACATCCCAAGGCAGCCTAAAACTAACCCTAGGTGGTACAAGGCTCATGGGCCCAAGTGGAGGTAATGCAACACCTTTGGGCTTGTAGTTTGACTCGGATTCTGCTACAACGTCAGATTGTTTCGTCCCTAACTCAACGATCTGGACGAATTTGAAGGTGAATCCAATTGTGTTGGAAAGAGCATGAAATCTACTTTCAAAAAAAAAGAATCACCCAATTCGAAGTCCGTATGAAAAAGTTGTTGGCGTTTTGAGTCAGGTATGTTTGTGCAGTCCGAATCACCTTTGGGCTTGTAGTTTGACTCGGAATCTGCTACAACGTCAGTTTGTTTCGTCCATAAACCAATGCTCCGGACGAATTTGAAGGTGAATCCAATTGTGTTGGAAAGAGCACGAAATCTACTTTCAAACAAAAAAGAATCAGCCAATTCGGAGTCCGTATGAAAAAATTGTTGGTGTTTTGAGTCAGGTATGTTTGTGCAGTCTAAATCTGAATCCAGAACGTGAGAGACTTGGACTCTATCTTCTCTTGGCCCAAAAATGACGTCAGAGGACTTTTTAAACAGCACCTAAACTTCTCTTTTTTCCCTTATCTTCATATGCGGATTGTACAAATGTCCCATACACCTGCAATTAGACATGGCACAAAAGTTTGTGAAGTATTTTTGTCCTGGATGACATAAATAATTTATTGCATAGTTTGCATTAGAAATCACCTCACAAATATACATGTATGCAATATTTTTGGTCGTATCCAAGGTATTCATGTCCTCATCACATAGCGTATGGTGGGTGAACAAATTACTGTTGGGCAATTGATAGAAAAGTGCATAGTTATGACGATATTCAAGGCAATGATCATGTATATAGGCCTCACGTCTGAGACAAGTAGACCCACTCCTGCCTGCATCTACTACTATTACTCCACCCATCTATTGGGGAACGTAGTAATTTCAAAAAAAATCCTACGCACACGCAAGATCATGGTGATGCATAGCAATGAGAGGGGAGAGTGTTGTCTACGTACCCTCGTAGACCGAAGCGGAAGCGTTGACGCAACGTAGAGGAAGTAGTCGTACGTCTTCCCGGTCCAACCGATCCAAGCACCGTTACTCCGGCACCTCCGAGTTCTTGGCACACGTTCAGCTCGATGACGCTCCCCGGGCTCCGATCCAGCAAAGCATCGGGGAGGAGTTCTGTCAGCACGACGGTGTGGTGACGATCTTGATGTTCAACCGTTGCAGGGCTTCGCCTAAGCACCGCTACAATATGACCGAGGTGGAATATGGTGGAGGGGGCACCGCACACGGCTAAGGAACGATCACGAAGATCAACTTGTGTGTTCTAGGGTGCCCCCTGCCCCGGTATATAAAGGAGCCAAGGGGAGGGGGCGGCCGGCCAAGGAGGGCGCGCCAAGGGGGAGTCCTACTCCCACCGGGAGTAGGACTCCCTTCTTTCCTAGTTGGAGAAGGAGAAGTGGGAAAGAGGAGGAAGAGGGAAAGGAAAGGGGGGGCGCCGCCCCCCTCTCCTTGTCCTATTATGACTAGGGAGGGGAGGGGCGTGCCGCCACCTCTTGCCTCCTTTCCTCTTCTCCCTTAGGGCCCATGTAGGCCCAATAACCCCAGGGGGGTTCCGGTAACCCCCGGTACTCCGGTAAAATCCCGATTTCACCCGGAACGATTCCGATATCCAAATATAGGCTTCCAATATATCGATATTTATGTCTCGACCATTTCGAGACTCCTCGTCATGTCCATGATCACATCCGGGACTCAGAACAACCTTCGGTACATCAAAATACATAAACTCATAATGAAACTGTCATTGTAACGTTAAGCGTGCGGACCCTACGGTTCGAGAACAATGTAGACATGACCGAGACACGTCTCCGGTCAATAACGAATAGCGGAACCTGGATGCTCATATTGGTTCCTACATATTCTACGAAGATCTTTATCGGTCAGACCGCATAACAACATACGTTGTTCCCTTTGTCATCGGTATGTTACTTGCCCGAGATTCGATCGTCGGTATCTCAATACCTAGTTCAATCTCGTTACCGGCAAGTCTCTTTACTTGTTCCGTAATACATCATCTCACAACTAACTCATTAGTTGCAATGCTTGCAAGGCTTATGTGATGTGCATTACCGAGAGGGCCCAGAGATACCTCTCCGACAATCGGAGTGACAAATCCTAATCTCGAAATACGCCAACCCAACATGTACCTTTGGAGACACCTGTAGAGCACCTTTATAATCACCCAGTTACGTTGTGACGTTTGGTAGCACACAAAGTGTTCCTGCGGCAAACGGGAGTTGCATAATCTCATAGTCATAGGAACATGTATAAGTCATGAAGAAAGCAATAGCAACATACTAAACGATCGGGTGCTAAGCTAATGGAATGGGTCATGTCAATCAGATCATTCACCTAATGATGTGATCCCATTAATCAAATAACAACTCTTTGTCCATGGTTAGGAAACATAACAATCTTTGATTAACGAGCTAGTCAAGTAGAGGCATACTAGTGACACTCTGTTTGTCTATGTATTCACACATGTATTATGTTTCCGGTTAATACAATTCTAGCATGAATAATAAACATTTATCACGATATAAGGAAATAAATAATAACTTTATTATTGCCTCTAGGGCATATTTCCTTCAGTCTCCCACTTGCACTAGAGTCAATAATCTAGATTACACAGTAATGATTCTAACACCCATGGAGCCTTGGTGCTGATCATGTTTTGCTCGTGGAAGAGGCTTAGTCAACGGGTCTGCTACATTCAGATCCGTATGTATCTTGCAAATCTCTATGTCTCCCACCTGGACTAGATCCCGGATGGAATTGAAGCGTCTCTTGATGTGCTTGGTTCTCTTGTGAAATCTGGATTCCTTTGCCAAGGCAATTGCACCAGTATTGTCACAAAAGATTTTCATTGGACCCGATGCACTAGGTATGACACCTAGATCGGATATGAACTCCTTCATCCAGACTCCTTCATTTGCTGCTTCCGAAGCAGCTATGTATTCCGCTTCACACGTAGATCCCGCCACGACGCTTTGTTTAGAACTGCACCAACTGACAGTTCCACCGTTTAATGTAAACATGTATCCGGTTTGCGATTTAGAATCGTCTGGATCAGTGTCAAAGCTTGCATCAACGTAACCATTTACGATGAGCTCTTTTTCACCTCCATAAACGAGAAACATATCCTTAGTCCTTTTCAGGTATTTCAGGATGTTCTTGACCACTGTCCAGTGATCCACTCCTGGATTACTTTGGTACCTCCCTGCTAGACTTATAGCAAGGCACACATCAGGTCTGGTACACAGCATTGCATACATGATAAAGCCTATGGCTGAAGCATAGGGAACATCTTTAATTTTCTCTCTATCTTCTGCAGTGGTCAGGCATTGAGTCTTACTCAACTTCACACCTTGTAACACAGGCAAGAACCCTTTCTTTGCTTGATCCATTTTGAACTTCTTCAAAACTTTGTCAAGGTATGTGCTTTGCGAAAGTCCAATTAAGCGTCTTGATCTATCTCTATAGATCTTAATGCCTAATATGTAAGCAGCTTCACCGAGGTCTTTCATTGAAAAACTCTTATTGAAGTATCCCTTTATGCTATCCAGAAATTCTATATCATTTCCAATTAGTAATATGTCATCCACATATAATATCAGAAATGCTACAGAGCTCCCACTCACTTTCTTGTAAATACAGGCTTCTCCAAAAGTCTGTATAAAACCAAATGCTTTGATCACACTATCAAAGCGTTTATTCCAACTCCGAGAGGCTTGCACCAGTCCATAAATGGATCGCTGGAGCTTGCACACTTTGTTAGCTCCCTTTGGATCGACAAAACCTTCTGGTTGCATCATATACAACTTTTCTTCCAGAAATCCATTCAGGAATGCAGTTTTGACATCCATTTGCCAAATTTCATAATCATAAAATGCGGCAATTGCTAACATGATTCGGAAAGACTTAAGCATCGCTACGGGTGAGAAGGTCTCATCCTAGTCAATCCCTTGAACTTGTCGAAAACCTTTTGCAACAAGTTGAGCTTTGTAGACAGTAACATTACCGTCAGCGTCAGTCTTCTTCTTGAAGATCCATTTATTCTCTATTACTTGCCGATCATCGGGCAAGTCAACCAAAGTCCACACTTTGTTCTCATACATGGATCCCATCTTAGATTTCATGGCTTCAAGCCATTTCGCGGAATCTGGGCTCACCATCGCTTCTTCATAGTTCGTAGGTTCATCATGATCTAGTAGCATGACTTGCAGAACGGGATTACCGTACCACTCTGGTGCGGATCTTACTCTGTTTGATCTACGAGGTTCAGTAGCAACTTGATCTGAAGTTCTATGATCATCATCATTAACTTCCTCACTAATTGGTTTAGGTGTCACAGAAACCGGTTTCTGTGATGTACTACTTTTCAATAAGGGAGCAGGTATAGTTACCTCATCAAGTTCTACTTTCCTCCCACTCACTTCTTTCGAGAGAAACTCCTTCTCTAGAAAGGATCCATTTTTAGCAATGAATGTCTTGCCTTCGGATCTGTGATAGAAGGTGTACCCAACAGTCTCCTTTGGGTATCCTATGAAGACACATTTCTCCGATTTGGGTTCGAGCTTATCAGGTTGAAGCTTTTTCACATAAGCATCACAGCCCCAAACTTTAAGAAACGACAAATTTGGTTTCTTGCCAAACCATAGTTCATAAGGCGTCATCTCAACGGATTTTGATGGTGCCCTATTTAACGTGAATGCGGCTGTCTCTAAAGCATAACCCCAAAACGATAGCGGTAAATCTGTAAGAGACATCATAGATCGCACCATATCAAGTAAAGTACGATTACGACGTTCGGACACACCATTACGTTGTGGTGTTCCGGGTGGCGTGAGCTGCAAAACTATTCCGCATTGTTTCAAATGTAGACCAAACTCGTAACTAAAATATTCTCCTCCATGATCAGATCGTAGAAACTTTATTTTCTTGTTACGATGATTTTCAACTTCACTCTGAAATTCTTTGAACTTTTCAAATGTTTCAGACTTATGCTTCATTAAGTAGATATACCCATATCTGCTTAAATCATCTGTGAAGGTGAGAAAATAACGATATCCGCCACGAGCCTCAACATTCATCGGACCACATAAATCTGTATGTATGATTTCCAACAAATCTGTTGCTCTCTCCATAGTACCGGAGAATGGCGTTTTAGTCATCTTGCCCATGAGGCACGGTTCGCAAGTACCAAGTGATTCATAATCAAGTGGTTCCAAAAGTCCATCAGTATGGAGTTTCTTCATGCGCTTTACACCGATATGACCTAAACGGCAGTGCCACAAATAAGTTGCACTATCATTATCAACTCTGCATCTTTTGGCTTCAACATTATGAATATGTGTATCACTACTATCGAGATTCATCAAAAATAGACCACTCTTCAAGGGTGCATGACCATAAAAGATATTACTCATATAAATAGAACAACCATTATTCTCTGATTTAAATGAATAACCATCTCGCATCAAACAAGATCTAGATATAATGTTCATGCTCAACGCTGGCATCAAATAACAATTATTTAGGTCTAATACTAATCCCGAAGATAGATGTAGAGGTAGCGTGCCGACCGTGATCACATCGACTTTGGAACCATTTCCCACGCGCATCGTCACCTCGTCCTTTGCTAGTGTTCGCTTAATCCGTAGTCCCTGTTTTGAGTTGCAAATATTAGCAACAGAACCAGTATCAAATACCCAGGTGCTACTGCGAGCTCTAGTAAGGTACACATCAATAACATGTATATCACATATACCTTTGTTCACCTTGCCATCCTTTTTATCCGCCAAATACTTGGGGCAGTTCCGCTTCTAGTGACCAGTCTGCTTGCAGTAGAAGCACTCAGTTTCAGGCTTAGGTCCAGACTTGGGTTTCTTCTCCTGAGCAGCAACTTGCTTGCTGTTCTTCTTGAAGTTCCCCTGCTTCTTCCCTTTGCCCTTTTTCTTGAAACTAGTGGTCTTGTTAACCATCAACACTTGATGCTCCTTCTTGATTTCTACCTCCGCAGCCTTTAGCATTGCGAAGAGCTCGGGAATTGTCTTATCCATCCCTTGCATATTATAGTTCATCACGAAGCTCTTGTAGCTTGGTGGAAGTGATTGGATAATTCTGTCAATGACGCTATCATCCGGAAGATTAACTCCCAGTTGAATCAAGTGATTACAATACCCAGACATCTTGAGTATATGCTCACTGACAGAACTATTCTCCTCCATCTTGCAGCTATAGAATTTATTGGAGACTTCACATCTCTCAATCCGGGCATTCTGCTGGAATATTAACTTCAACTCCTGGGACATCTCATATGCCCCATGACGTTCAAAACACCGTTGAAGTCCCGGTTCTAAGCCGTAAAGCATGGCACATTGAACTATCGAGTAGTCATCAGCTTTGCTCTGCCAGACGTTCTTAACGTCGTCAGTTGCATCAGCAGCAGGCCTGGCACCCAGTGGTGCTTCCAGGATGTAACTCTTCTGTGCAGCAATGAGGATAATCCTCAAGTTACGGACCCAGTCCGTGTAATTGCTACCATCATCTTTCAACTTTGTTTTCTCAAGGAACGCATTAAATTCAATGGAACAACAACACGGGCCATCTATCAACATAAACAAGCAAGATACTATCAGGGACTAAGTTCATGATAAATTTAAGTTCAATTAATCATATTACTTAAGAACTCCCACTTAGATAGACATCCCTCTAATCATCTAAGTGATCACGTGATCCAAATCAACTAAACCATAACCGATCATCACGTGAAATGGAGTAGTTTTCAATGGTGAACATCGCTATGTTGATCATATCTACTATATGATTCACGCTCGACCTTTCGGTCTCAGTGTTCCGAGGCCATATCTGCATATGCTAGGCTCGTCAAGTTTAACCTGAGTATTCTGCGTGTGCAAAACTGGCTTGCACCCGTTGTAGATGGACGTAGAGCTTATCACACCCGATCATCACATGGTGTTTGGGCACGACGAACTTTGGCAACGGTGCATACTCAGGGAGAACACTTTTTATCTTGAAATTTAGTGAGAGATCATCTTATAATGCTACCGTCAATCAAAGCAAGATAAGATGCATAAAAGATAAACATCACATGCAGTCAATATAAGTGATATGATATGGCCATCATCATCTTGTGCTTGTGATCTCCATCTCCGAAGCACCGTCATGATCACCATCGTCACCGACGCGACACCTTGATCTCCATCATAGCATTGTTGTCGTCTCGCCAATCTTATGCTTCCACGACTATCGCTACCGCTTAGTGATAAAGTAAAGCATTACAGGGTGATTGCATTGCATACAATAAAGCGACAACCATATGGCTCCTGCCAGTTGCCGATAACTTGGTTACAAAACATGATCATCTCATACAATAAAATTTAGCATCATGCCTTGACCATATCACATCACAACATGCCCTGCAAAAACAAGTTAGACGTCCTCTACTTTGTTTGTTGCAAGTTTTACGTGGCTGCTACGGGCTTAAGCAAGAACCAATCTTACCTACGCATCAAAACCACAATGATAGTTTGTCAAGTTGGTGCTGTTTTAACCTTCGCAAGGACCGGGCATAGCCATACTCGGTTCAACTAAAGTTGGAGAAACTGACACCCGCCAGCCACCTGTGTGCAAAGCACGGCGGTAGAACCAGTCTCGCGTAAGCGTACGCGTAATGTCGGTCCGGGCCGCTTCATCCAACAATACCACCGAACCAAAGTATGACATGCTGGTAAGCAGTATGACTTATATCGCCCACAACTCACTTGTGTTCTACTCATGCATATAACATCAAACCATAAAACCTAGGCTCTGATACCACTGTTGGGGAACGTAGTAATTTCAAAAAAAATTCCTACACACACGCAAGATCATGGTGATGCATAGCAACGAGAGGGGAGAGTGTTGTCTACGTACCCTCGTAGACCGAAGCGGAAGCGTTGACGCAACGTAGAGGAAGTAGTCGTACGTCTTCCCGGTCCAACCGATCCAAGCACCGTTACTCTGGCACCTCCGAGTTCTTGGCACACGTTCAGCTCGATGACGTTCCCCGGGCTCCGATCCAGCAAAGCTTCGGGGAGGAGTTCCGTCAGCACGACGGCGTGGTGACGATCTTGATGTTCAACCGTCGCAGGGCTTCGCCTAAGCACCGCTACAATATGACCGAGGTGGAATATGGTGGAGGGGGGCACCGCACACGGCTAAGGAATGATCACGAAGATCAACTTGTGTGTTCTAGGGTGCCCCCCTGCCCCCGTATATAAAGGAGCCAAGGGGAGGGGCGGCCGGCCAAGGAGGGCGCGCCAAGGGGGAGTCCTACTCCCACCGGGAGTAGGACTCCCTTCTTTCCTAGTTGGAGAAGGAGAAGTGGGAAAGAGGAGGAAGAGGGAAAGGAAAGGGGGGGCGCCCCCCTCTCCTTATCCTATTCGGACTAGGGAGGGGAGGGGCGCGCGGCCACCTCTTGCCTCCTTTCCTCTTCTCCCTTAGGGCCCATGTAGGCCCAATAACCCCCGGGGAGTTCCAGTAACCCCCGGTACTCCGGTAAGATCCCGATTTCACCCGGAAAGATCCCGATATCCAAATATAGGCTTACAATATATCGATCTTTATGTCTCGACCATTTTGAGACTCCTCGTCATGTCCATGATCACATCCGGGACTCCGAACAACCTTCGGTACATCAAAATACATAAACTCATAATGAAACTGTCATCGTAACGTTAAGCGTGCGGACCCTACGGTTCGAAAACAATGTAGACATGACCGAGACACGTCTCCGGTCAATAACGAATAGCGGAACCTGGATGCTCATATTGGTTCCTACATATTCTACGAAGATCTTTATCGGTCAGACCGCATAACAACATACGTTGTTCCCTTTGTCATCGGTATGTTACTTGCCCGAGATTCGATCGTCGGTATCTCAATACCTAGTTCAATCTCGTTACCGGCAAGTCTCTTTACTCGTTCCGTAATACATCACCTCACAACTAACTCATTAGTTGCAATGCTTGCAAGGCTTATGTGATGTGCATTACCGAGAGGGCCCAGAGATACCTCTCCGACAATCGGAGTGACAAATCTAATCTCGAAATACGCCAACCCAACATGTACCTTTGGAGACACCTGTAGAGCACCTCTATAATCACCCAGTTACGTTGTGACGTTTGGTAGCACACAAAGTGTTCCTCCGGCAAATGGGAGTTGCATAATCTCATAGTCATAGGAACATGTATAAGTCATGAAGAAAGCAATAGCAACATACTAAACGATCGGGTGCTAAGCTAATGGAATGGGTCATGTCAATCAGATCATTGACCTAATGATGTGATCCCGTTATTCAAATAACAACTCTTTGTCCATGGTTAGGAAACATAACCATCTTTGATTAACGAGCTAGTCAAGTAGAGGCATACTAGTGACACTCTGTTTGTCTATGTATTCACACATGTATTATGTTTCCAGTTAATACAATTCTAGCATGAATAATAAACATTTATCATGATATAAGGAAATAAATAATAAATTTATTATTGCCTCTAGGGCATATTTCCTTCACCATCGACCACTATCCAGCATGCATCTAGGGTATTAAGTTCATGAAAAACGGAGTAACGCCTTAAGCAAGATGACATGATGTAGACAAAGTAAACCCAATCAATATGAATAAACCCCGTTGTTTTACCCTCAATGGCAACAATACAAATACGTGTCTTGTCCCCTACTGTCACTAGTATATAGAGCACCGCAAGATTGAACCCATTCAAAGGACCTCTCCCACTAAAGATAAATCAATCTAGTTGGCCAAATCAAATGGATAGATTGGAGAGAAATACAATGCTATAAAAATAAGGCATAATAAAGTTCAGAAAAGACTCCAGATCATAACCCACAATTAATCGGATCCCAACAAACACACTTCATAATATTCGCCATAAGGAGTGCATGAAGCCTTGGACGAAATATACAAGATGCCACTTCATAATATTCGTCCATAGGCTATTCTAGGTGTTGCGTCACCTTATTAATGGGCCAGGCCCATGTAATTTCGAAATACTTAAGTATAGGCTATTTTTAGAGTCCGTATGTATGGGGAAACAAGAGTTAGGGTTGGTTTCGGACCCCACCCTCAAGGGCCACGAAATTCCCCCCTCTTCCTCCATATATACAGCCCTTAGGGCGTCGTTTAGACTTTGGGTTTTGTTTAGATTAAAAGTTCGCCATAGCTGCAACTTCGCGTACTTCGTTTGTGTCCAACGACCAGACCAAGACGTCACAGAACCCCACCTTGATCAATAAAGCTTTCATCTTATAATCGCAATATCCAGATTGCAATCTCAGTTTCTTGCTTGTTCTTCGTTTGCTCGTAGGAAACAGACCCTCGTGGTCAGGTTGATCGTGCTCCGGCGTGGTCAATAACCCTCGGAAGTTGGTTTAGCGGTTGCTAAGGCGTGACGTCTCGCACGTTCGTAGTCGGATCGTCAAGGTCAACTCCCACAGAAAATGATAGCCACCATCTCATCGAAACATCGGGACACCTTAGCCTCTATCAAGTGGTATCAGATTTCCAGGTTGCTCGGTGAGATTTTACAGTTTTTCGTAGATTAGATCGAGTCTGTTCTTCATACCTACAGTCCACGAAAAAGCCAGAAAAAAATTAGGTTTAGTTCATCATATCTGAACCAATCTGAGCCTTTGCATAATCTTTTTAGGGTTTTTGCTTTGTTGAATTTGCGGTTGCATCGTCGTGTCAAGTTGCTGGTCTTAGAGTCTAGTCTTTTAGAGTTTCGAGTTCTGGTCACAAGTTTTCACGCCGCTGCCGCACCATCATCATCGCCCATCTACCACTTTTGCTTATCCGCCACCGCTCTGAATCCATATCCATATACCACCACCAATCCGTATCCATATACCACCATCAATCTCTATCCATATACCACCACCGCTACCATATACCACCACCGCTGCCATATACCACAACCGTATATCCACCACCAATCCGAGTTCTTCTCATATTAGGTTTGTTCTTGAGATCAATCTAAATTCCGATTCGTGTTTCCTTGCCTGCGTAGGTCTCGGAAAAAAAAAGAGTCTGGAGACCCCCGGGCAGTTTTTAGGCCAAAATTTTCACGGGCAAATTTTTTTCCCTATCCTATTTTTAGACTTTTCTGCGTCTTTTGAGCCACATGCCATCATAGTGATTTTTTGTCGCACTTTTTCGTCGTCGCTCCCCTGATTTCCGAAAAAAAAGTGAAAAAAAAATTTCATGCCCATCCTATCAGTTTGACGAGGGAAGAGTTTTGAGACACTCGCCATTATAGTGATTTTTCGCAAAAAAAAGAGGAGCGCAAAAAAAAAAGAGGAGCGCAAAAAAAAGGAGCGCAAAAAAAAGAGAGCGAAAAAAAAGAGAGAGTTCCAGAGTGTGCTTTTCCCTTATTTACGTGCAGCGCCGTGATTTTGTTAGTGTTCTAGGCTCGCATCTCTAGCACGGTCTAGCCTAGGACCAGCACAGTACCGTCGTTGAGCGTTTATTCAACTTTGCATCTCTGAATTGATTATTGCTGACCCTTTTTGCTACCATACTATAAGCCTTCCCAGCTCCACATACATCTACGTCGTGCGTTTGACTCTCCCTGGCAATCGCTCTATCCAAGCTTTTGAGAGTTTTTGACTACAACGGTTGCCGATCACCGCCTGCTGCTGGGTAAGAACTGGTAAGAATTTGAGATTTGCTTGACGGATTTGTGACACCCGCCACCACCACCACTTGTTAGTAGTCTGTAGGATCATATTCTTGTGTGTTTCTATTGCTGCTAACCATGCCAGGATCACAAGCCGACGAGACTGACTGGGAGAACTTGACGAACAAGGAGCTTCATGATACGTTTCAGCAAATGATGAATGGATAGGTGCAAGATGTGATAAACAGATTTGAAGAGGCCATGGAGAAGATAGATGGCATGGAGAAGACGTTTGAAACAAAGCTCGATAACAAGTTTGCTGAATTGCTGTCGCGTTTTCCACCACCACCACCGGCTGCTCCTGCCGCACCTCTGCAACAACAGCATCAACACCGACTACCTGCACGTCGGGAAACAGCCCTCCGCCGAGCGAGCCGTGTCCCTCTTCAGTCGGGCCAAACTGTTGGTGCTGCTGTTGATACTTCTGTGGCTCCTACTGCTGATGTGGAGGAGGATGCTTATGTGGGAGATTATGAGGATGAGGTTGATCAAAATCAGAACTACGTGCCACCAACAGCACAGCAACCACCAGGTCGTCCACATGCAAATAATGGCAATGGTAGGGCTCACCCTCAGGTACGAGATCATGACCATCTCCCTAAACTAAAATTGAATATTCCACCATTTGAGGGTAGATATGTTCCTGATATATATCTTACTTGGGAGTTAGAAACTGAACAACGATTTACATGTTTACAATATCCCGAGGAGAGACGTGTTCCTGCTGCTGTTTGTGCTTTTACTAGTTTTGCATGTGTTTGGTGGTCTGAGCATTGTAGATTATATCCTATTCCGGCTACTTGGCTGCTTTGAAAACTGCTATGCGTACTCGTTGGGTTCCACCATATTATCAACGTGAATTACTTCAAAAATTGCAGCGCTTAAGACAGGGAAAAAAATTCTGTAGAAGAATATTATCAGGAATTACAAACTGGCATGATTAGATGTGGTATTGTTGAGGAGAATGAAGCTATGCTTGCACGTTTTATGGGTGGATTAAATAGAGAGATTCAAACGATTCTAGAGTATAAGGAGTATACTAATATCACTCGTTTATTCCATCTTGCTTGTAAAGCTGAACGTGAAGTGCAGGATCGATAGGCATTGGCGCGGACTAACTTTTCTGCAGGTCGACCTTCATCATGGACACCACGTGCATCATCTACTTCCACACGTTCTGCTACACCGGCGCCTCCGTCGGCTGCCACCTCCAACCGTGATACAATAAAGCAGGCACAATCACCACTATCTGCCAAGAGCACACCTTCTGGGCCTGCAAAGAGCTCTTCTTCATCCATGGCATCAACAGGGCAAACACATGATATTATTTGTCAACGTTGCAAGGGTGGAGGTCATTATGCGAGAGAATGCCCATCTAAGCGTGTGATGATTGTTACTGAGGATGGTGGGTATGAGTCCGCTAGTGACTATGATGAGGAGACTTTGGCTCTTATTACACGTGACGAACACGGTGGAGACGATTCTGATCACGAGACGCAATACATGGCTCCTAAAGATGCTGACAGGTATGAATGTTTAGTTGCTCAACGTGTTTTGAGTGTGCAGGTTACACAAGCTGAGCAAAATCAGAGGCATAATTTGTTCCATACAAAGGGAGTTGTGAAGGAACGTTCTGTCCGCGTGATCATAGATGGAGGGAGCTGCAATAACTTGGCTAGCATGGAGATGGTGGAGAAGCTATCTCTCACCACAAGACCACATCCACATCCTTACTACATCCAATGGTTCAACAACAGCGGCAAGATTAAGGTAACACGTACTGTTCGTGTGCATTTTAGTATCTCTACATATGCTGATTATGTTGATTGTGATGTGGTACCTATGCAAGCATGTTCCTTATTACTTGGTAGACCATGGCAATTTGATAAAAATTCTGTACGCCATGGTAGAAACAATCAGTATACTCTTGTTCATAACGATAAAAATATTACTTTGCTTCCTATGACTCCTGATTCCATTTTGAAGGATGATATTAATAGAGCTAATAAAGCAAAACAGGAGACAAATAAGAGTGAAAATCAGATTGTGGCAAAAGAATTTGAGCACCAAATGAAGCCTAATAATAAACCATCTACTGTTGTTTCTGAAATTAAATTGAAAAGTGCATGTTTACTTGCCACCAAATCTGATATTGATGAGCTAGATTTTAGCAAATCTGTTTGCTATGCTTTTATGTGCAAAGAGGCATTATTTTCATTCGAGGACGTGCCTTCCTCTTTGCCCCCTGCTGTCACTAACATTTTGCAGGAGTTCACTGACGTCTTTCCACAAGACGTGCCACCGGGATTACCACCTATTCGAGGGATTGAGCATCAAATTGACTTAATTCCCGGTGCTTCGCTACCCAACCGTGCACCATACCGTACCAATCCAGAGGAGACGAAGGAGATTATGCGTCAAGTACAAGAACTGCTCGACAAAGGTTATATACGCGAATCCCTTAGTCCTTGTGCTGTTCCTATCATTTTAGTGCCGAAAAAGGATGGTACATCGCGTATGTGCGTTGATTGTAGAGGCATTAATAATATTACTATTCGTTATCGTCATCCTATTCCTAGGTTAGATGATATGCTTGATGAATTGAGTGGCTCTACAATATTCTCCAAAGTTGATTTGCGTAGTGGATACCATCAAATTCGTATGAAATTGGGAGATGAATGGAAAACAGCATTTAAAACTAAGTTTGGATTATATGAGTGGTTAGTCATGCCTTTTGGGTTAACTAATGCACCTAGTACTTTCATGAGGTTAATGAACGAAGTTTAACGTGCTTTCATTGGACGATTTGTGGTAGTTTACTTTCATGACATATTGATTTATAGCAAATCTTTGGAGGAACATTTGGAACATTTACGTTCTGTTTTTATTGCTCTACGTGATGCACGTTTGTTTGGAAACCTTGGAAAGTGCACCTTTTGCACCGACCGAGTATCTTTTCTTGGCTATGTTGTTACTCCACAGGGAATTGAAGTTGATAAAGCCAAGATTGAAGCTATTGAGAGCTGGCCGCAGCCCAAAACGGTCACACAAGTGAGGAGTTTCCTTGGCCTCGCTGGTTTCTATAGGCGTTTTGTGAGAGATTTCAGCACCATTGCTGCACCTCTCAACGAGCTTACAAAGAAGGATGTGCCTTTTGTTTGGGGTACCGCACAGGAAGAAGCCTTCACGGTATTGAAAGATAAGTTGACACATGCTCCTTTACTCCAACTTCCTAATTTCAATAAGACTTTTGAGCTTGAATGTGATGCTAGTGGAATTGGATTAGGAGGTGTTTTATTACAAGATGGAAAACCTGTTGCATACTTTTCTAAAAAATTGAGTGGGCCTAGTCTGAACTATTCTACTTATGATAAAGAATTATATGCTCTTGTTCGGACCTTAGAAACATGGCAACATTATTTATGGCCCAAGGAATTTGTTATACATTCTGATCATGAATCTTTGAAACACATTAGAAGTCAAGCAAAACTGAACCGTAGACATGCTAAATGGGTTGAATTCATTGAGACTTTCCCTCATGTCATTAAACACAAGAAGGGTAAAGAAAATGTTATTGCTGATGCCTTGTCTCATCGTTATACTATGCTTTCCCAACTTGACTTTAAAATATTTGGTTTGGAGACCATCAAAGATCAATATGTTCATGATGCTGAATTTAAAGATGTATTGCAGAATTGTAAGGAAGGGAGAACTTGGAACAAGTTCGTTCTTAACGATGGATTTGTGTTTCATGCTAACAAGCTATGCATTCCAGCTAGCTCCGTTCGTCTTTTGCGGTTGCAGGAGGCGCATGGAGGAGGATTAATGGGACACTTTGGCGTCAAGAAGACAGAGGATATACTTGCTACACATTTCTTTTGGCCAAAGATGAGACGGGATGTTGAGCGTTTTGTTGCTCGCTGCACTACATGTCAAAGAGCTAAGTCACGACTCAATCCTCATGGTTTATATAGGCCTTTGCCTGTACCTAGTGTTCCTTGGGAGGATATATCTATGGACTTTGTTTTAGGTTTACCTCGAACAAAGAAGGGGAGGGATAGCATATTTGTTGTCGTGGATAGGTTCTCGAAAATGGCACACTTTATACCATGTCATAAAAGCGATGATGCTGTTAATGTTGCTGATTTGTTCTTTTGTGAAATTATTCGCTTACATGGTGTGCCAAATACTATTGTTTCAGATCGTGATACTAAATTTCTTAGCCACTTTTGGAGATGTTTATGGGCTAAGTTGGGGACTAAGCTGCTTTTTAGTACTACTTGTCACCCCCAAACTGATGGACAAACTGAAGTAGTCAATAGAACATTGTCTACTATGCTTAGGGCTGTTTTGAAGAATAACAAGAAAATGTGGGAAGAATGCTTGCCTCATATTGAATTTGCTTATAATCGCTCATTGCATTCTACTACTAAGATGTGCCCTTTTGAAATTGTGTATGGTTTCCTACCTCATGCACCTATTGATTTGTTGCCTCTTCCATCTTCAGAGAAGGTTAATTTTGATGCTAAAGAACGTTCTGAATTGATTTTAAAAATGCATGAGTTAACTAAGGAAAACATTGAGCGTATGAATGCTAAATATAAACTTGCTGGAGATAAGGGTAGAAAACATGTTGTGTTTGCGCCTGGAGATCTTGTTTGGTTACATTTTTGCGTAAAGATAGATTCCCTAATCTGCGCAAATCAAAGCTAATGCCACGTGCTGATGATCCTTTTAAGGTGTTAGAGAAAATAAATGATAATGCATATAAACTTGAGCTACCTGTAGATTTTGGGGTTAGTCCCACTTTTAACATTGCAGATTTGAAGCCTTATTTGGGTGAGGAAGATGCGCTTCCGTCGAGGACGACTTCATTTCAAGAAGGGGAGGATGATGAGGACATCAATACCATTGTTACACCCACAGCCCCTACTGTTACGTATACTGGACCAATTACTAGAGCTCGCGCACGCCAATTAAATTACTAGGTAGTTTCGTTTCTTGGTAATGATTCTAATGTTCATGAGATTATGATGCTGCCTAAATTGGATACATTTGTTTTGCTTACAAATGAAGGGCCTAGCTTGGAGAAGGATGAACATTGGAGCAAGAACACGCATGGAGTTGATGGCATGCGCAAGGGGATCAAGAACGGAGTTACAAGTGATGATTTCAGGACTTTGAAGCCGCCATAAGGAGTGCATGAAGCCTTGGACGAAATATACAAGATGCCACTTCATAATATTCGTCCATAGGCTATTCTAGGTGCTGCGTCACCTTATTAATGGGCCAGGCCCATGTAATTTCGAAATACTTAAGTATAGGCTATTTTTAGAGTCCGTATGTGTGGGGAAACAAGAGTTAGGGTTGGTTTCGGACCCCACCCTCAAGGGCCACGAAATTCCCCCCCTCTTCCTCCATATATACAGCCCTTAGGGCGTCGTTTAGACTTTGGGTTTTGTTTAGATTAAAAGTTCGCCATAGCTGCAACTTCGCGTACTTCGTTTGTGTCCAACAACCAGACCAAGACGTCACAGAACCCCACCTTGATCAATAAAGCTTTCATCTTATATTCGCAATATCCCGATTGCAATCTCAGTTTCTTGCTTGTTCTTCGTTTGCTCGCAGGAAACAGACCCTCGTGGTCAGGTTGATCGTGCTCCGGCGTGGTCAATAACCCTCGGAAGTTGGTTTAGCGATTGCTAAGGCGCGACGTCTCGCACGTTCGTAGTCGGATCGTCAAGGTCGACTCCCACAGAAAACGATAGCCACCATCTCATCGAAACATCGGGACACCTTTGCCTCTATCAATAGCATGCACGGATCAACTACAACATCCTCGGCAGAATTGCTAACAAGTAGACAATCTGCCTAGATTCACGAAATGACAAAAGTAGAGCTCGATTGACTCAAGCTAGGGTTCTCCATAATTGCAAACAAATACATGGATGGATAGATCACTACAAGATTAACAAAACATCCTTATTGATCATCCTCAAAAGAGGCACGGATCACTAGGAAACAACATGAACATATGGCATATTGAGATAAACAGATCAAGGACTTAGTGGAAATGCTAAGTCCCTGAAATCAGCATTAACGAATGCTCCACTTTGCAAGCTTGTGCTAGTCACCACACATATCAAAAAAATACATGGGTTACACCTCTAGATAGATGGCAAAACATGTAACAAAACTCATGAAGAGCTCAGGGGCATATCATGCACACAATAAACATGGCAAAAATGACAAATATCTAATTGGAGCAGCAGATCTGACAATTATCTCAAATACCATTCTTCCAACAGCACTTCAGGCATCAAGATGAACTCAAATGAAAATGATGCAATGAGATGAAATGATGCACTCTCTGAGATGAACATTTTGAAACATCGGGACACCTTAGCCTCTATCATTTTCTTTGACCAAACTTTGAGTTCTCATGCTCCTTGTTTCAGTCTTTCTCCGATACACCTTGATCTCGGGTATTGACAACTTCCATAGTCTGCCAAGTTCCATAAGGGTAGCCTTCCTAGGTCATACAAATCTGGGAATTCTTCATAGCCTCCAATTCTCCTAGTCTTCGGAGTCTTCAACTGTTGTAGTTTCCATTATTCAGATGCACGGAAAATACTCTTCATTCCAAAGTGGTCTTAGTTGTCCGATATCTTGTACTTCTTGGAGTGGTCTCATCAGCCGATTCTTCATGTGGTCAAAAGGGGAAAGGGGTATGGTCTCACTAAAAGGGAATTTTTGAATAAGCTCAGAAGAGAAGAGAGGTAAAAGATCTTTTTGAAAGGGAAAGTTGTAGAGAAAAATCTTTGCTATGGGCTTGCCAGTTTCTAGGGTCACGTCCTACAGTCAACACGTGCTCTGATACCTTCTTGTGGCGACCCGACCCGAATGGATCAAGTCTCTATGCTTAAGTGTCATCCCTGGATCGGTATGCTGACACACAGTACTCGAGGATTTATAACAGAGGTAAATCACATGTATAAGTAACGTAAAATACTATTACCTCAATCCAAATAGCGAAAGTAACAAGGTTGTGGATTCCCATCAACACCAACGGCAAAGTTGAGTGTAGAAATCGTAACCCTAACGTATCTCTTACTCGTCGTAAGAAATCCTGCAACATGAGACGTTGCAGCCACAAAGGGTCAGTACATTGAATGTACGGGAAAATTCACACCATAGAGTATGATGAACAATGTCTATCACTACATGCATATTTGGCTGGTGGAAAAGCTCTACGGTTGTAAGGTTTTTGCGAAAAGCCAATTTTTCCCTACTACAAAGGAATAAATTTTATTTAACTATCATGGTGGTTGTTGAACATTGAGAATGGTTGACAGCATTCTCAATCCCAATTAAGTAACATCATTAAACCCAACAAACTTAATTTAAAGTAACATGATGAGATTCACATGATAATCCAAGTACTAGATACTCAAGATGTCCATAACCGGGGACACGGCTAATCATGATTAGTTTATACACTCTGCAGAGGTTTGCGCACTTTTCCCCACAAGACTCGATCACCTCCGTTTCGTTTCTCGCACTACATGGTGTTTGAGAAGACGGATGACCGAGACATAGTCTTTCAGAAGTGCTAGCACCTTACGATCGGGTAGACCGTACCACCTACATCCCCTACATCTGCTAGTCTACCACTGTAAGACTTCGCACGACTTAGTCAACTATGCTAGAGCCCATAATAGCTTGTGGCTGCACACGGAAGTTTCTAGTATGAATAATCTCAAGATCCCTTTGAGCCTGGGTGGCGGTCCATAAAAAAACAGGCAATCCTGGTCTACCCAGGTGCCTAGACAGGCAATCGTCGAATAACCAGGTGCCTCAATCCACCCAGATGTGTGTTTAAGTTGCCACCTTAAGTAAACCATTAATTAACAATCTCACATCTGTCATGAATACTCTCAAAACCCAATCCACGTCTACGAGCATAGCATGGCAATGTAAGCATAACGTAAAAGTAACTCCCAAGGTTTGACTGCAGGGCAATAGGTTCCTACCTCATCAACTACTTCCCAATTCCCACATGTTATCAATCCTACTCATGCAATGTTTGAGGGTGAAACTAATGCATAAAACTGGGTATGAAAAAGGTGTGATCAAAGTGTGAACTTGCCTGCAATGTTGATGAAGATGATTCGCACTCAAAAATCTTGATAGATCTACTCGTCACACTCTGGTCAATCTATCGTAAGCAAGCAATAGTAGCCATACATAAGCAATCACTCAAAAGATCAGAAAGATCGAAGAAGTCGATTCGGAAAACATCAAAACCAAGCAAATAGCTCTTGCAACATAAAACAATTTCTAACAGTACCAAAATTATATGAATTTGGCCTTATCAGAAAGTTTAGGTCAAGAGCTTCGATTTGCAAAAAGAATCAACTCAAACGGAGCTACGAAACTCAAGTTATGATCAAACGAAGTTTGAATTCAAATCTGATCTAATTTAAATTTTAAACTTTTCAAAAACATGTTTGAGTTGGATTACTGGATAGGGGAGATCGTAACGAAGAGGTGGGCGTTGGTTTCGTTGGATTTGGACAAACGAGTAAATAGTTATGCTTGTTTGAAGAACATGGACTATTCTATAAATAAAGTATTCACATTTAGGTCCCTGGCCGAAAATCTAAAAAGAAAAAAAAAATCTAAACAATGAACGTTCACTCCTGAACCCTAAACTATGAACTCGTTCGCTCCAGAGGCTAAACCAGCGAGCATTCTCTAAATATACTAAACGGGGTTTTAAAAGAAAACCGACTACTAAAACGAAAACCTAAAAAAACCGGACCGGGTAGTCCTTACCGGTTCGATCTAAATAAACCGGTGGCGGTTTACGGTGAAAACCGGCGACGGCAGTTCCCAGCGATATCCGGCGAGATCGCGGCGACGGCGGGGTGGGCGGTGGCTGTGCGGCGCGGGAAGGCGGCGCGGGAAGGCGGCGCGGGGCAGCGGAGCTAGCGGCGGCGGCGGCGCAAGGCGAGAGGCGGCTGTGGCGGCGCGGCAGAGGACCAGCGGAGGCGGCGCGGCCTTAGCAGCGGCGACGACGCAACGCGGGGCGAGGAGCGGCGGCTTCGGCCGTCGGGGATGACGGCGCGGCGCACGGAGAGAGGGCGGCGCGCTTTTTATGGACGAAGGGGGCGAGCTGGCGTGCAGAAGGGGGCAAGGGGCGGCGCAGAGTCTGGGGCGGCCCGGACGTCGAGGTGGCGGCGCGGCGGCGGACTCCCGAGCGGAGTCCCGCTCGGGGACGGGGCGATGGCGCGCTGGGCCTTGGCCTGGCTTCGGCTGGGCCGGCCCAATCGAAGGAGGAATTTTTTTTTTAGATTTTCCAGACAACATAAAAATAAATAAAACAAAAATAAATAAATTTTTTATATAGGCATATAATATACCAAAATTTGCAGAATTTTTTTCTACAACATGGACATTTTTATAATGCCAAATAAAATCCACACAAAATCAGATAAATCAAAGAGTGCTACTGGTCTATTAAAATCCAATAAAAATCATTTTAGAAATACCAGAATGAATTCAAATTTATTTATCTCCAATTTTCTGATGTAGGGAGTCATGTTACCCTATTTTCCATATATTTTATTTTTGGAGAAAAATAATTTGAATAAAACTCAAATAACTCCAAATTGAAAATAAATTCAAAAGAACTTTTGAATTTTATTCTTTGAAACTCCCAACTCATATTTCATATAATTTAAAGAAGTCATTTTATATTCTCTCATGAAAATCATTGAGTTGCATAAAGTTTCATAATTGGAAATATTCTCAAATGAAATTCAAATATTTTCAACACCCCTTGTCATTTAATTAAATGGAAGAAGTCATGTCATCTTCTCTCCAGGGTTTAGTGATGAAAAAGTATTTGAATTCACGGAGAGCATAAAGGCAAAAATGAAAGTTTGGGAAAGTCCTTTTATTCCCTCTCATTTAGCTTTCAAAAGTTTCAAATTTCACTCACTTTCAGTCAATCAATCAGACAGTCAATCAAATCTCTCTATTTATTATAACATTCCAAAATTTAGAATTTTGGGATGTTACATATGTTCACAATGAAAGCATGTGTAGCTGAGCATTTGGTTCCTGAGGGAGATACTTGTGTCTAGATTGGCTCATGTTCCTGACCAAACTGTTGTGGATCTGATTTTTGAGATGCACTGCCATATGTTGTCAACTCGCTATGTAATGTAATACCTTGTACCAGTGCCATATTGAGGAAGCTTGTGCTGAAAGCCATCGCGCTGAAGAAGACTGTATAGCTTGTGCTCGAAGCTTTTGTCAGACAGCTTGCTAAAGAATGTTGGGTACCGTACTTCAGAAGCTTCCCCCCTTAGTGGCTTGCTGGGGAAGACTCGATTTCTTATGCCGGAAGCTTTTGTGGTGGCTTACCGAGGAAGGTGGAGTATCTTATGCTGGAAGTCATCCACATATCATACCGAGGAAGACTAAGGAGACTTGCATTGTAAGATTCTCAGGTAGCTTGCGAGGGAAGATTGGGTTGCTTACACCAGAAGCTTCTACCTTTGACTGATAATATACTATTGGGCTTGCACACAACTTGTCTTCGAACTGATTTATCATCATTACTATGAAGATTGCACACTGATTTAGATTTGATGCTGATAATCAAGCCAAGATATCATTTGTATTCAGACCGGTTATTCTCAATACAATGCAGTCGGCTGAGAATTCCATACTATTTAGCTGAGCTTCCAAATATATGAATTCCTTGTTGATTCTTCGGAACCAGTGTCGGTTTACAAGCAACTTTAATAAGGGGAAATAATGCAACACTGAGGGCCCGAAGAAAGAACAAAAGAAACGACAAAAAACAAAAACACACAAGGCATACAAATAATATTATATTCAAGCAACATCACACATTACTGGTACTCACAACAATAATATGCACGCATACCTAAGAACACAAATCTCGCCGAAACTCCGGCATTACGGTCTAACATGTTGTGACGGTGTGCACGAAAGTGAATCCAAGTGTGGAAGGAGTTGGTGTAAACAAGGCTACGCCAAGCGCTGGCTTAACACCGGTCGCATCTGGGCGGACATGGAGGTGAGGACGGACTTGGTGATCATGTGGCGAAATGTGGAGGTCACAACCACACCATCATGAAGCGTATGGAAGGGAACCATACACGTCCAAAGAATGGGGTGACAAGGTAGGGTAGAGGTGAAAACCAAGGCCCACTGGCATCGCCCTTTTTTGACAGCAGAGATCAGTAAGGGTTGCCAACACGGCGAGATGAATGGCATAATCCGGGATAGAAACATGTCTACCATCGAAATGATAGGGGTGGCTGACAGACAGATAAGGATATGATACCTGCAAATCATGTCTGGAACACTTGGTACCTAGGCATCACTCCGCTGGGACAGAGATGACGCCGGACAACGAGAAACAGGTATGCAAAACTGGAGGGGTGCAGGTAGTGGATCGAAACCGATGCCACCTACACTCACATGATCAACGGTTAGCGACAAAACAATGAGTCTATATGCATGCTATGCGACAAACAAATGCAATAATCAAATAAAGAAGACAAACAAGACTCTATACTACCGTTTTCTAACACCCGCGTAGACTAGGATGTCCTACAGCGAGACGTGCTCTGATACCAATGCTTGTGGCACCCCAGCTCAAAGAGACTGGAACACCCCGTATTTCAGCCCAGAGATCGAGGTAAGTCTTCTGCAATATGGCACTACTTGGCATGGAACAAATTAGCTCTTATTACAATCGAAATGGATACAAGTGCATTACATCGGCACAACGACACTACGTCTGCCACGGTTGCTCTATGCAAGCAGCAAAACAATTCGAAGCAGCGGAATGACTACTAGCAGCGGAACAACGACGACAATGTTGGACTCCACTCCACAGGGACTCTGCCTGGGACACGATCTAGCTAGCATGAACGGTAACCTCGACAAGAAATCAATCATGGCATCACCTGCAATCTGGCATGACATGCCGGGTCGGTACATTGAATGTACTTACAAGCTCACAGCAACCAAAAGCAATCAAGACAAAGAACAACATGGCATTTACAAGTTAATCAATGATGAGCATGATATCACTAGAACAACATCAGATGAGCATGGCATGAACATAACACAACTAGCATCACATGAAATGAGCATGCCAAGGTTACTCATGATATGCACAAGATGATACTAGCATCCAACAAACTTCACATGATCCACTTACTCTGTTCGGGGTTACCTCGTAACCACCACATATACCACTTACCATCATGGACATCACATAATCACCTCAGGATCAAATCAAGCTTGGTATTAACAATACCGTAGTAATCATTACATGACCATAAGGAGCTTGATCTTTTCCTGGGATCATCACATGACACCACAAACATCAACCAACTTCGGTATCCACGATACCATTGTGATCCTCTCGCGATCACATAAAGATCAATCCACTTCTTTCCTCATCGAACTAGGGTTGTTCATTAATGAGGTTATTATTACTGTTGACCCATAGTGTGACCTCTACGAACTAGGCCCATATCCACGGGTGCGACTATCGATAATTTATACACTCAGCAGAAGTTAGTACACTATACCCACACCACGAAACCCAATGCCTCATGCTCCCATTCGGGTGTACCAACGGCGTTCCTTCAAAACCGATCTATTGCATGACACCCTCCCGGCCACCCCGACAAACTCCCCTTTGGGCTAAGTCATGGGTGGCCCCGATGTCACCTCGCGACATCCAATGGCCACCGCCGTGGCAAAACAGAAACGGTCCCAAACGAGGACAACCCGGGTATAACAACAACAAGCACATAGGGCTTATGGCCGCATACCTGATCAGGGTAACGCGCGCACATAACCTTCCCTAGTTAGAGGCATCGGAGAGAGGCATGACAATAGACCCAGTTAGGATCCCCCCATAAGGCAAGTGTGGCTGCACTTCAGCTTGATTCGATGGCACTATGACTCAGCCAACAGGTGTACAAGTTTGATTGAAGTCCGGTTAAACTTGAATAAGCAACAGCTGAGTCATAACAGAATAACATGATGAAATAACAATGCATATGAGCATGACATCAACATGAGCATGGATGGATAACACAACCATTTAGCACGTTCATCTTAACATCAATAACAATAAAATATTTACTCTACCAGATGCAAATGAACATGGCATAACGATGATCCTGAATAGCACAAGTATAGCAAAGCATATCACTAATATGAACATAGTATGACTACTAGCATCGTGAAAATAACTACCAGAATAGAACATGATAACAATATTAGCAAGTAAGCGTGTAACCAACTAGATGAAAATAATCATGGCATAAGAACAAGCATGGATCCATAAGCATAAGAAGCATTCACAGAAATATTAGCATGCACAACTTATTGAAATATTCAAGTTGAAAACCATGTCTACTGCAAATCCATCATGCAAGTGGCTATCGTGGCATGCCTGGGAATGAAGGAACCATCGGGGAGAGGTGCGGTGAAGCCACGGAAAGAATCATCAGAAACGTTTCTCCCTCGAAGGGGCTGATTAGAGGAAATGACATAATGGTCATTTCTAGTATGTGAACACATAGTGAAAATGGTACCAATAGTACAGGCGCGACAAACGAAGATTTGGGTTTGGAATCACCTCATTCGAAGTTACGGTTGTGGAGATGCAAGTGTTTGAAGAAAATGGACCAATCTGTAAAACTTTCTCCACAAACAAGTCTCTGGGCTGAAAAACAGAAAGCGTCTTCTGGAGAAATGTGTTTCTGCACAAAGAAAGCGTATTCTGAGCTGAAGAAGAACGACAGTGCACTTTCAGAAGTGGATAACGATTATGTTACAAAGAAGATCGGAGTACGCTTTCACTAATCGAAAGTGTATTTATAGAAATGTGTTTCCACTTACTGACGTGGCCCAAGCTGGGTCAACTCCCAAAGGCTTACAATTGGTGCCCTCCTAGAGGAGGGGCCCACCTGGCAAGGTCTTCTCCTACCTCCCGCCGTTCCCCGTGTGGAACAGAGCAGAAGCAGGGGAGGGGCACGCCGGCTGGCCCGCTGCCTCCGGCCACTCCCGACCGGGGCGAGGGCACCGACGACTAAGATAGGCTATGCCACGCCCGCTCAGCCACAGCCTGTACATCGGGGAGGAGTAACATGGAGGCTCCATGCAATGGCCGAGAGGAGGAGGCGGCGGTTGATCTTGGGGCGCGAGGCTACAGCAGCTCCGATGTCGAGAGGAGTGGGTGGGGAGGGGCGCCGGACTCCAGGGAATACGATTGTGGTGGAAAGGAGGGGAGAGGTGGCTTGGGCTTGCCGGAAACAAGTAGGGGCTGAGGCGGCCATGGCAGATGGAGGCGAGGTGGGGCAGCTCCGGTGGACTTGGAGGGCCGTGGAGAGAGCGGCGAGCTGTGTAAGAAGTCAGGCATGCTACTTATAGCTGCGGGTGAGGGAGTCCTGGATTAGGGGGTCCCCGGGCATCTGGGCTATGTGATGTGGGCTAGACTGGTGGGCCATGAAGATACAAGATAGAAGGCTTCCCCCGTGTTCGGATGGGACTCTCCTTGGCGTGGAAGGCAAGCTTGGCGTTCGGATATGAAGATTCCTTTCCCTGTAAACCTACTTTGTACAACCCTAGTCCCCTCTGGTGTCTATATAGACTGGAGGGTTTAGTCCGTAGAGGCAATCATAATCATACAGGCTAGACATCTAGGGTTTAGCCATTACGAACTCGAGGTAGATCAACTCTTGTAATCCCTATACTCATCAAATTCAATCAAGCAGGAAGTAGGGTATTACCTCCATTAAGAGGGCCCGAACCTGGGTAAACATCATGTCCCCTACCTCATGTTACTTTGATCCTTAGACCCACAGTTTGGGACCCCTACCCGAGATCTGCCGGTTTTGACAATGACATTGATGCTTTCATTGAGAGTTCCTCTGTGCTGTCGACAAAGGATTCGATGGCTCATTCGATCATCCACAATGATGTTGTTTCGGGGGAGATCCCCCCCCCCCCCGGGACAAATTTTCATATTCGGCGGCTTCGCGCTGCGTGCCAACTCGATTGGCCACCTCTAGCAAATCGACAGCTACGCCCCGGGTCATCAGATCAGTTTCGGGAGCCTAAACTATGTCGCCGCTATCCGAGGAGATTTGATCTTTGAAGGGTTCGCGACCCCGATCACCGCTCTGGCCTTAGATCCAGAGCAGGCTGTCAGGTCCGAAGACGGGAGTTTAGAGCTCGGCGGACTCTCAGCAATTATGGAACTTGTTGCCAGAGATCCGGAGGGGACGGCGCCATCGGCTAACCCAAAGATGAACCGAACTCCCCTTGTCACTCAAGCGCCGGATACCCCGTCGGACCCTAAGTCCGAACTCTCGAGGTCCGTGTCAAGCGGGCGCCGCTAGGAGGCTCCAACTCCGGACAACCCCATGGACTCTCGTTTCTCTGCCCAACCCTCACCTTTAAATGAGGCTCTGGACTTAATGCGATCACTCGCCATTATGGAAGGATCACTTCCGAACTATGCCCAGCCCAGACTAGGGGCTGAGAATGGGGAATTTTACGTCCCACCCACCACCAACTTCATAGCCATTGTCGAAGATCTAACCGACATGCTGGACTACGCCTTCGAAGACATTGACGGTATGGACGACGATGCCGGAGACGAACAAGGCCAAAACCCTCTGTTTACCGGACGATGGACGACCACCTCCACATACGACGTGTACATGGTGGACACACCCAAAGAGGATGGCGACGACGACAAGAAGGATCCGGTTGAGGACAAGCCTGCTGAAGCTCCTCCGAAGCGTCGATGTCAGCAGGGCCGCTCAAAATCGCGTCGCAACAAAGATGGCAATACCGGCACCGAAGACAATAATACTCCAGAGAATGCCGAAGACCCTGAATCCCCTGTAGAGCCAACATCTAAATAGGATGATTGGGAGGATGGGCAAGTAAACCCCGAGGATCCTGTCGGGAACGAGGACTCGAAGGAAATAACTACCTACCGAACTCCGAAGAGGATACGAGCCTCGGCAACAAAGATTTTATCGTGCCAGAGGAACCCCTCGAATAAGAGCGCTTCAAGCGTCGGCTAATCACCACTGCAAGAAGCCTGAAAAAGAAGCAGCAACAGCTTCAGGCTGATCAGGATTTGCTCAATGATAGATGGACTAATGTCCTGGCAGCCGAGGAATACGGCCTCGAACGCCCCACAAAGAGCTACCCAAAACGCAAGCTGCTACCCCAATTCGACGATGAGGCCCTGGAGCCCATACCGCCAATGCGTGGCACTACTGACAGACCTGACCGACCACCACGTGGTCGGGACAGAGCGGCAACCCAAGCCGAACACCAGCCCGTACCACCTCGCCATAAAGGCAGGGGAACAACGGCTCCGGGATACACCTACGACCTACAACAGGACCTGGACAATAGAGCCGGTCAGACCAGATCAATCTACGGATCACGAGGCCGTGCTCCAGCACGGGAAGACGGCCATCAGGCCTGGCGTGACAAGCACAACCTCACCCGGGCCGAAAACCACATTCGGACTTCATCCGAACTATGTCGCGACGTGGCCCGATACAGAGGCGTCGCACACCCACTATGCTTCACCGACGAGGTAATGGAGCACTAGTTCCTAGAAGGGTTTAAACCCGTGAACATCGAATCATATGACAGTACAACAGATCGCGTAGTATGGATTGAAGATTTTCTTCTCCACATTCACATGGCTCGCGGCGACGATCTACATGCCATCAAATACCTCCCCTAAAGCTTAAGGGACCAGCTCAGCACTGGTTAAATAGACACCCAGAGAAGTCTATTGGAAGTTGGGAAGACTTGGAAGACGCCTTTAGAGACAACTTCCAAGGCACTTATATCTGACCTCCGGACGCCGATGACCTCAGCCATATAGTCCAACAGCCCGGAGAGTTAGCCAAAAAATTTTGGACTAGGTACCTAATTAAAAAGAACCAGATTGTCGACTGCCCGGACATCGAAGCCCTGGCAGACTTTAAACATAGCATCCACGGTGAATGGCTCACCTGACACCTTGGCCAAGAGAAGCCAATGTCCATGGCAGCCCTTACAGCACTCATGACTCGCTTTTGCACGGGAGAAGTTAGCTGGTTAGCCCATAGCAACAACGGTGCCAGCAACCCGGGTACTTCAGAAACCAGAAATGGCAATGGCAGGCCACGATGCAAAAAACGCAAGTGTCGAAGCAGTAATAATAATAATGATACGGCGGTCAACACCGGATTCAGTGGCTCCAAGTCTGGTTAGTGGAAGAAGCGATTTAAAAGAAATGAAGACGACTCATCCAGCCTGGACCTAATACTAGATCGACCCCGCCAGATTCACGACACCCCCGACAAGCCTGCCAACCATACCAACAGAAGCTGTTGGGTCTTCAAACAGGCTGGTAAGCTGAGCATCGAACATAAGGAGAAGGGGTCGCCCAGCGAGGATGACGATGAGGAGCCTCACCCACTGAAAACAGGGGGACAGAAGAAATTTTCCCTCAAGGTCAAAACGGTGAATATGATATACGCTACTCACATCCCCAAGTGGGAGCGCAAGCACGCTCTAAGGGATGTCTATGCGATAGAGCCAGTCACCCCAAAATTCAACCCATGGTCAGCCTTCCCGATCACCTTTGATTTTAGAGACCATCCGACTAGTATCCGCCACGGAGGCTCAACCGCGTTGGTCCTCGACCCAATTATCAATGGATTACACCTTACACGAGTCCTCATGGACGGTGGTAGAAGTCTTAACTTGCTCTATCAGGACACGGTCAGCAAAATGGGTATTGATTCGTCAAGAATTAAACCCACCAAAAAACTACCATTAAAGGAGTAATACCTAGGGTAGAGGCCCGTTGCACGGGCTCAATCACATTGGAAGTCATCTTCGGTTCGCCGGACAATTTCCGAAGCGAAGACTTGACCTTTGACGTCATCCCCTTCTGGAGTGGCTATCATGCACTGCTCGGACAAACCGCATTCGCCCACTTCAATGCGATCCCGCATTACACATATCTCAAACTGAAGATGCCCGGACCACGCGGTGTTATAACAGTCAATGGAAACACAGAGCGCTCCCTCCATACTTAGGAGCACACCGCGGCCCTTGCAGCGGAGGTCCAGGGCGGCCATACCAAGCCAAACACTACATCGGTAGTCAAGCCCCCGGACACTGTTAAACGTGTCCGGACTACCCTACAGAGTGACAGTCCAGCTCATCCGGAGCTTGATTAGCAATCCGGCCTCTGTCTCAGCCCCAACCGAATTGCAGCACACGTGCCACGCGTACATAACTACATACTAAAGATACCATGGGCAAAGACGGAGGCATAGTAAAGACAAAGTCCACAATACAGCTCGACCCAATCTGGACCCTCATGTTTCTTTTCTCTTATTTTTTTCTTTTCTAGGTTCCTTCCCCATCACCTTCCAACGGTACCAAGGGCCCTTTTCTAGGCCCCTCATGAAAACTCGATCGTTGATCCTTTCGAAGGATAATACACCAAGGAGGAAAAACAGCGTAGACGTGTGGCAGAGTATTTAAAGGATCTCTAAAGATCACCTCTTCCTTTTTTAGGACCCGCACACAGCTTCCCCTGGTGCTCGGGATATAAAACAGCCTCTATGCTTATCGCATCATTTGTAAAAATACATTTTGACATATCAATCAGACTATAACGGAAACAGTTTTTCGCCCAACATATTTGGTACTGGCTTATTTCCTAATCCGTATTCCCTCTTTTTTAGTCTGATTGCCGTGTACACCTCGGTATGACTTAAATCGCCAGGGGCTCCATTCGGCCACGTACACTTCTCAAAAATAAAATAAGTCCGAACACTTTTATTGTACAATTCGGCGTCTCAAATATAGCATTATATGCATCGGCTCCGAATCATGTCTTTGGTCAATAGTTGGGTTGCCCGGCTCTTGTGGTTACTACCTTACGTTCCGCTCGTTCGGCTATGGTAGTAAAGGGAGAACTACTGTGATTGCGTTTCCGGTTCATCTAGATAAACACCTCAGTAGAGAAAGCCAAAAACTGACTGTCCTGATGCGGCGAGAGCTGGTCAGCTATTCGGCAACTAAGTATAAATCTATCACGCTTTTTCCGCATTACGCAAAGGACCGGTCTCCACCCTGGCAGGCGTCTACAACACCCAAGTTCGGATAATAGAATAATACTAGGGGCTGCGCCTACAATCTCATTATCAAACTCCTATGGCTAAGTGAGAGCGATAAAGCCACATAGTCTGATTTCCTGGTTCGCCGCACTAACACCTCCTTCAAGGACCAAGCCATTGGGTCAAGTGTGTCCAAGTGCTATTCCGAACACCCCCGTGCTACCCATGTGGGGGCTGAAGCCGACGACTAGCCAACTCTCAGATACCGTAAACAACCGCATAGGAGGAAAATAATTAGAGGTAAAACAAGCAACATATTATACATAAGCCTTGTTTCATAATACAAAGTTCGGGCAACACGGATACATTCATCCGAAATACTGTACTTTGAACACTGGCCCTCTACAATGCGAGAACCTTCCAAGACTTCATCAAAATACCGCTCTGGCGTGCGGTGCTCCTTGCCCGCGGGCGGTCCCTTGGTTGCTAGCTTGACGGTGTTCATCTTCGCCCACTGTACCTTGACACGGTCAAAGGCCATCCGGGCACCTTCGATACAGACCGACCGCTTTATGGCATCCAGCCGGGGGCAGGAACTAACTAGCCGCTTCACGAGCCCAAAGTAGCGGCCGAGTATGGGCTCGGCGGCCCAGAGACGGATTATAATATCTCTCATAGCTAATTAGGCCACCCTATGTAGTTCGGACAACTATTCCAGCTGATCACTGAGGGGCGCCGGATGCTCTGGCGCAAGGTACTACGACCAGCACAGCTTCTCCATCGAGCTCTCCTCTTCGGAACAACTCCACAACATTAGCAATACTTTGGGGCAGATCCGCAAATGCTCCTGGAGAACTCCAAACCCGGGTCAGTAAGAGGTACCTTCTCCTCACAAATTTGCTCTGCATATTAAAGCCCTTACCCGCCGCGATCTTCTTAGCAGGCGCCTTGGGCTTCAACCTAGGCCTCCTGCACGCTTTGGAGGGCCTTAGCAAGTTTGGAATCTTGATCTACAACCTTGCGCTCCAAGGAATCACATTTTCTTATGGCATCCTTGAGCTCTTGCTGAACCTCCTCCACCCTTGATTCATTCTTTTGGCGGGTGGCTCATTCCTCCTCCACCTCCTTCTTGGCTTCGGCCAGTGCATTCTTGAGGGTCTCGACCTCAGACGCGTCAACTGTAAGCATAATTACAAAACTCAGCAAGATAACAAAACAACAAGTCATATCATTTCAGATGTGAACAGGTATCACATACCTTGCTTCTCCTCCAACTGTTTGTTGGTGTGGATGAGCTCTTCATCGGCCCGCTCTAGCCTCCTCTTTAGTTCGGACACTTTGGCGGTATGAGCGGTTGCCGCCAACTTCGAAGCCTATTTGTTCAAATAGACATGTATGATCATCTCCTGTGAAATATTTGATCCTTTGTTCGGCCTTTCTTCATGAACGCCGAACAGAGTCTTAGGGGCTACTAACTACACATAGACATCTTTTTTATATAGCTAAAAAGTACTACATACCATACCTCAAAGCCTATTACAATGCTGGTGTAGGCTTCGTTCAGTCCATTTTTAGCGGACCGAACCCTTTCCACTATCGTACCCATAAGGGTATGATGCTCTTCCACAATGGAAGCGCTCTGAAGCGCTTCCACCAGATTGTCCGGCGCCTCCGGATTGACAGAGGTCGCCGGTGGAGTGGACGCGCCCCTTCCTTTAATGGAGGCCACTCACCTGATCCTGGAGTCATGTGGGTCTCCCAAATGACATCCGGTTGGGGGCTGGAGTGGTCCTAGCCCTCATCGCTAGTCTCCATGGGGGTCTGTTCCCCCATGTTCTCGGCAGCAGAGGTATTACCCTCTGGCACCACCTTGACAGCTTTCCGCACCTTTCCATGGCCCAGAAGGGTCCCTCGGGACAACACTTCGGTGTTGTCCATAGCAGTGGGTGGGGAGGCCGGTGGAGGCGACTCGCTCTCCATCATGTTCGAGCCCAGCGAATTCCCAGAAGACGATGATCGCTGGGGGAGATCGCGGGCCAGACTACAATACGTGATTCTGTGTGTTAGTATTGCAAGGCATAAAGCCGGATATATACATTATCCTTAAAAACTTACGATTCAGCCAAAGGCTTTGGCCTGGGGTTCCATTCGGGGATGGCTCCGACGTCCGATTCTGAATCGTCTGAAAGGGAGAGTTTCCCCTTCCAGGACGCTTCCGCCCGTAGATCCGCGGAAGCCCCCCTTTTCTTCTTTCCCCCTTAGGGGGGGAATTGTTCTCCTCCACTTCCTCCTCGTCTTCATCGTGGGAGGAGAGAGCTTCGATATCTTCAGATGATATGTCCGAAGTACCTTTGCAGCGAAGGCCACTTCAGACCTCCTTTCTCTTCTTCTTGGCCTTCTTTTCCGGCGCCTGGTACGGCATCGGAACTAGCATCTTCATCAGAAGAGGAATAGCTAGGTCTTCGGGCAGGGGAGCCGGACACTTGATCCGCTCTGCCTTCTTCGTCCAGCCCTGGGGGACAAGGGGAAGGTTTAAACTTACTCTTTTGATCCACAAATTGAAGATATGATTAGAAATCTGAAAAACTTACTGGAGTGGCTGGATGAGCACAGTCGTGGCCAAGGTCTTCGGTTGTTGGCGGCCACGTCTTTTGGGTCTTAAAAAGCAGCTTCCATATATCTTCGTGTCTCATGCCGACGAACCGCTGCAAGGTCCGGGGACTTGCCGGATCAAACTCCCACATATGGGGAGTCCGGCGTTGGCAGGGGAGAATCTGGCGAAACAACATCACCTGGATCACACTAGCAAGGCTGGTGTTCTTCTCCACCATGCTCTTGATATGCTTTTGCAGCGTGATCACCTCCTCGGATGACGCCGAATCCAGGCCTTTTTTGAGCCCTGATGTGAGGACCGGTTTTGAACTCAGGAGTGGCGGCCCATGTGGCGTCACGAGGTACCGTAACATAGAACCACTCCTGTTGCCACCCCTTCACGGTCTCTACAAAAGTCCCCTGGGGCCAGGTGACGTTAGGGAGCTTGCTCACCATGGCTCTGCCGCACTCCGCGTGTTGACCCTCGACCACCTTCGGCTTCACATTGAAGACTTTGAGCCATAGGCCAAAGTGGGTGGGGGGAATGCGGAGGAACACCTCGCACACGATGATGAATGCCGATATGTTGAGTAATGAATTTGGGGTTAGATCGTCGAAATCTAGCCTGTAATAGAACATGAGTCCGCGGACAAAAGGTTGAAGAGGAAACCCTAGCCCACGAAGAAAATGGAGGGTGAATACTACCCTCTCATTGGGCTCTGGTGTGGGAATGATCTACTTTTGGGCATGGAGCCGATGGACGATTTCTTTGGCTAAATACCCCACTTCTCGGAGTTCCTTGATGTTCTCCTCCATGACGGAGGAGGCTATCCACTTGACCTACGCTCCAGATCCGGACATGGTCGGAGTATTAGTTAGGGACGGAAGGGGTTGAAGCTGGGGCGCTAGAGCTTGAGGACAGATGGGCTGAGGAGGAAGAAGGCATGGGGTAAAAGGAGGATCTTTATCTTCTTATAAAGGCAGTGAATGTCGAGCGTCCCCCCACGAGCCTTAAAACTCTCTCATTCCCCAGGATTCGTGCGAGTGGCACGGTTGGATTACCCAAATCCGTATTGATGAGAATCCTGCAATAAGGGGACACGATCTCTGCTTTGACAAGACATGTCAATGAATACCACATCTCGAAACATGAGGCTGAAAACGGTTCGAAATAATAATAAGGCTGGAACACAATACCTCGCCGAAAAAGTTCTCAGAAGACATGACCTATTTTTGTTTAAGTATTTTTCCCTCACGGTTCAAGGTTGTAACTACTGTACAGAGCCGGATATAGTTCTTTTGATCAACTACTTTGGAGTATTCAGAGGAGGAACCCGCCTTGCAATGCCGAAGACAATCTGTGCACCAGACACATCGTCATTGAAGCATTGTTCAGGGGCTACTGAGGGAGTCCTGGATTCGGGGGTCCCCGGGCGTCCGGGCTATGTGACGTGGGCCGGACTGGTGAGCCGTGAAGATGCAAGATAGAAGGCTTCCCCCCCTTGTCCGGATGGGACTCTCCATGGCATGGAAGGCAAGCTTGGTGTTCGGATATGAAGATTCCTTTCTCTGTAAACCGACTTTGTACAACCCTAGTCCCCTCTGGTGTCTATATAAACCAGAGGGTTTAGTCCGTAGAGGCAATCATAATCATACAGGCTAGACATCTAGGGTTTAGCCATTATGATCTCGAGGTAGATCAACTCTTGTAACCCCTATACTCATCAAATTCAATTAAGTAGGAAGTAGGGTATTACCTCCATTAAGAGGGCCCGAACCTGGGTAAACATCGTGTCCCCTGCCTCTTGTTACATTCGGTCCTTAGACGCACAGTTCGGAACCCCCTACCCAAGATCTGTCGGTTTTGATACCGACGGCGGGGAGGCTCTGGAGAGCTCGAGGGCGCTCGGGCATCACAATAATGAAGGTGGGGTGGTGGTCAGGTCACGGGGACGGCTATCGGCACTCGAGGATGGCGAAACAGGAGAGGGGCAGAGCATAGTGCGAAGCAGAGGCTCACAGGAAATCTCAAGGACAAGGAGATGCATCGAGACGACGGACGAACGGATGAGCACAGTGCCACAGTTTCCAGAGTGCGTCAGTTTGGCACGTCTGCCCCGTGATCACCGAGTGAACACGGCGGTGACACGCTCTCTGGGTTGCCAAACGATGTCTAGGAGATAGACAGTCCTCCCCTGAGTGCCAGGGAAGAAACAATACATGTCAGGGGCAAAGAAGAGGAAAGCACTTTACTCCAAAGCAAAGCAGCACCAACCTGTTTGTGTTGTGCTAGGGGACACATGCTTGAGTATGAAGGAACTGGTTTGTGTGGGGTAGATCACATGCTAAGATGACTGTTCTGGCCAAAAATCAGACAAATGGAGATGTCTAGATGGCACTTGCTGTAGAAAATGCCCCACTGGTAAGAATTCCAAGAAATGAAGTAGCACTCTCATACTTGCTTGGATTGATCTAAAAATGATCATGGCACGATGATTTAGGCATATGAGGGCACCATAAAATTTTCATACCATTTGGACAAGCCAAAGTGGTATTTCCTTCATAATGCACCTCTCTGCAAAGAGTTTAAGAAAATTTGCTGAGGGCAAATAGATAGATGAAATGAGCCAAAACTTTGTGGAGAGAGTTTATATGGGTAAGAGCATGCCCTGGTAAATTTTCAGCAAAAATGAAGTAATATAAAATATAGTTGCTTCACAACCTGAAAATCTGACCAGAAACCAAGATTTGATGTTGAGCTCACATAGAGTGATGAAATGAGCCCAATTTTGTAGGAGAGTGATGATTTGATCATATGAAGGACCTTACAAAATTTTAACTCATTAGGATTACGCTAGCTAGTACTTCATTCACAAAGTCTTCCCTCAGACAGGAAGTGTAGAAATTTTCTGAGGAAGGTTCACTAGGCAACTTAAGTTGAATTTTGGCATGGGGCAATGATATGGACAGGAAAAGGTGTCCAAGAAGTTTGGGGTCAATCAAGCAAAGATAAATGCCACTTCCTTCTCAAAAATCCACTTAGGGCAGAATGAGAAAAGGAATATTTGTGAATTATCTTTGATGATGCTAAAGAAGGATTTTGTCATATCTGTGGAAGATATGACCCAAACAATTTATGAGAATCATTTGGGAAATTTGTGGATGACAGAAAGGTAGGTTGCTTCACAACCTAGGGCAAAAAGGGTTATCCCTTTAATAGAAAAAGGAATAATCCCAATAAAAAGAATATTGGGATTGGGCTAAGATGAAAATTACAAGGTCTAGAGATTTTTTTGAGGATGAAAAACCACTTGGGAGCATGAGAAGAGATGCTCTTCCCAGGTTTTAGGACCACAGAGCCACATATAAGCAATTCAAAAAAATCCAAAAGAAAAGGCAAGGGCCAAATATCAAGGTGTGACAAACTCGGTGGGACCGATGTGCTAGGGCTTAGGGAAAACCTCATCTTGGTGTCGCCGATTACATCAACTCGATGAGACCGAAGTGAAGCAATAGGGCAACAGAGAATTGGTCAAGCCATCTCGGTGAGACTAGTCGCAATTTTGGTGAGACCAAAATAATTGCAACAGATAACAGGAAGTTGGCAAGGCCATCTCGGTGAGACCGAGATCCGTATCAGTGAGACCGAATTGTTAGGATTTCTGGCTGTGGCTATGTCATATGAACTCAGTGGCGCCGGATAGAAAGAATTGGTGGGGCCGAGTTGGAGTTTAGGGTTTTGACATATTTGGATGGAGAAAGTGGTTGACGGTTTTGGAGCAATATTACTAAGCATTTGAGCAAGCAAGCCATTAAGCAACACCTCATCCCCTTTTAATAGTATTGGCTTTCCTATGGACTCAATGTGATCTTGGATTACTAAAACAAAGATGAAAAGTCTTGAGCTTTTGCCAATATGTGTCCTTAGCATTTTGAGGGGTCCACATTTCTAGTCCATGCCATGCCATTCATTGAACTTCCTGAAATATTCATCTTGAGTGGATGTTATAGTTCAATGAGCTATATGTTGTTATTAATTACCAAAACCACCCGGGGATTAGTTGCACTTTCAATCTCCCCCTTTTTAGTAATTGATGACAAGATATAGATAAAAGCTTCAACAAATGTTAAGATGAATGAAATACATCGTCGCTTTGAGAAGTATGTGATAAGAAAGAGCTTCCCCTAAATTTGTGCATTATTTAAAATTTGCGTTTGAATGCAAATGAACAATAGATTAGGATCATGAGTCACTCTTCCATGTGACATACATCTTGGTGGAGCGCACAAAATGATAAGAGTAATATAACATGCACTCATCACCAAAGGTACCAAGTGATTGATCATACACAAACAATCATAGAGATAGACATGCAAGCACACATTAAGCATAGTATGATCAAACACATGATCATACAAGGTATCTCACGAGCATAACACAAATGTAGCATCAAGTAGCATCGACCAAATGAAAGTAGCAAGGAAAATAAAAACCAACAAAGAAGCAAAAGACTCTCTCTCTCTCTCTCAGCCTATGATCTATACACTTTCTCCCCCTTTGGCAACAAGTTACCAAAAAGTTTGAAAACATATAGTGCTATACTACACTCTAGGCACGATCTCCGGGATCTCCTGAAGGGGTCTTCTAGCTTCTTGCTTCAGTGTGCGTGGATGGCATTGAGAGAACTGCGTCTGCAAATGCTTCTATTGAAGTCTGTTGAGCAGGGGGTTGACACTGGTGGTGGCACTATGGCAGTGATGGCAGGGGCAGAGTGAGCATGCCTTATGCCTGCAATTGGCTCAGTAGTAGACCTCTGTGCCCTTCGCACTGTCTGGAATCTGTCTGTGGTAGGTCTGTCATCTCTGTCCTCAGCATCATCTCGCAACTTCTCAACAATGGTCTGAATCTCAATGGCATTCACATCAAGGTTGTACATCTTGTCTTCAATAATCCGCTCTAGGCTCTCCTGATTCTTAGTCAAGTTGGCCAGACTCTTCGCAATCCTTAGAGTAGCTTCTAGTAGATATGTGTGCTGATCTTGCTTAGACTTGAGATTCACAATTGATGCATCTAGAGCACTTGCTGCTTTTGCTTCATTTGCAGCCTTTGCCTTATCAGCCTTCTCCTCGGCCTCAACTGAAATAGGATGTGAAGCATCCATCACAACTTCATTTTCCTCAAACTCTAGCCTAAGAGTTAAATGCTCTCTGTCAAGTAGATATGTGCCAGATCCAACCTTGGAATTGATCAACATCTAAATATGTGGTGCATATCCACATGACCACTTTGGGCAGCAGTTGTCCTCTTGACTGTCTCAACTATCAGACTCATAACCTTGAACTTTTGTGGTATGTCAAATAGATGCAGCGGGGTGATGGAATGGCCATGGGTCATTCTCTCATCTCCGGACTTGGGCAACAAGGTATACCTCAAGATGTAGTTGGTGGTGGCCAAACCAGCAAGTAGATAGTAGATGGAACCAAACTTGTGAGTCTCAACAGCTTTGTGAGGGATAGGCTTGTACATGTGAGCCATAGAGTTATGGTCCATCCTTGGTTTACCATATACATCTATGTCATTCTCATCTTCCTAAGGGGCATTGATAAGAGCAGCCCATTCTAAAATTGATGAGTGGTACCTGGTGCCCTCAATCATCCACATAATCTTCCCATCTGGATAGAAGTCTGAAGTGGAGTAGAATTGCATCACCATTTCATCATTCCACTTGGTGAGCTCTTGTCCAACAAAGCCATCAACTCCAGTCAACCTGAAGCTCTCATGAACACGGGGGAAGTAGTCCTGATTGGCATCTATGTACTTCCAATCAACCCACTTCATATCACTCACAATTGGCTTCTTGTCATGCAAAAATGTCTCATAGATGTCTTGTTGTTCTCTGGTGTGGAAACTATAATCAATACAGTCCTCCTCCTTGTAGCATATGGATCAGTTTTGCTCCACAGCCTCAGACCATTGTCCTTCCTCAACTTCATGTTCTCAGCCATTGGATGTCCATCATCATGATCTGAAATTTTGGGCTTTAATTTCCTAAGCACTTGGGGGTCTTCATCCTCTTGAACTTCTGGCGCTGGGGCCTTGTACTTCTCTGCAGCAGGAATGTTCCTGGTGGATCTCTTTGGAGTTGTAGTCTTGGGGGCAGCAGGTGGATCTTTTGACTTGGGCTTGGAGGGTGCACCGGTCTTAATGGCATCTACCATTAATTTCTGAGTTTTAGCTGGGGAACAAGTTCTTCCTCCTCCTCCTCATCATCATCATCCCTCATCATGGATGGTCTACCAATTACTCCGGCAATGGTTTTCTTAACTCTCTCCATTCTCTTCTTCTTCCCATCAGTAGCTTCACCTTCCTCTCTTGGCTCAAGAGTGAACTCCATAGTCTCTTGTGTAATAGTTGACTTTCTAGATTTAGACATGGGAGCTCTCTTGGCAGGAGGTTTCTTTTGAGGACCTGGCTTGGTGGCAGCAGCTGCAGCATACTCTTTCTTGAGCACTTTCTTCTTTGAGGTCACTTCTTCTTCAACAACAAAATCTTCATCCTCACTGTCTGAGTTTCTCTTCTTTCTCTGTCTAGTAGCAGCTTTGGGAAGATTGCTAGGAGTGCTTCCACAGCCTTCACCAAAGCTACTACTTGGGCTTTTGCCCTCATTGAGGTTGACCTGCTCCTCTGACTTGTTCTGTCTGTCACTTGCTTCAGACATCTCTGCAAAATGACCCCTAACTTGGTGACGGTTCGCTATGGCGGCAACGGCGGAGAGGAATCCCATTGATGATGGCCGAGACCTGCGGCGGTGGCGCAAAGGCAGAGACGACGATGATCCGGAGACCAAGGGGTGGCAATGTTGGGGCGTGGACTCTTGTGGTTTGAAGATTTTTTTCAACTGTACGGGTACCCAAGGTATATATACCCAGACGCTGTCGGTGGCACTGAGATGCAAAACTGCTTGCAGTTACTGCAACTCACTGAGACCGAGTCATTCTAATCGGTAGCACCGAGGTGAAAACCTAGATCAATCTAGTGGTTTCGATGGGACCGAATATGAGTTTGTTGGTCTGACCGAAATTCACAAGGAGGTTTTGGAATTCAGCCCTCGGTGGCTCCCAGTGCTCCTCACCCGGAGGGTACGAAAAAGACTTGTTCAAATTTTTGTGATGTAGCATGAATAGAGTTTGAGAAGAGAAAAGGCATAGATAGCTAGAGGAGGTTCTTAGGCATTCTTGTCCATCCATTTGGCCAATAAAAACCAAACAATCAAAACCAAAAATGGATGTCGTCGAATGGAAAAATTATGCAACCAATATGCTCACATGAAAAGATAGCAAATGAAATATGTGACAAATCATGCACAAACACTTCTAGCATCTATCAAGCAATTGGCGATGACTAGGTCATCTACATATGAGTATATTGACTTAGGAGTCAAATGAGAACATTTGATCGTAGGTCATACTCGTCGTTTAAGCACAAGTGTGGTTACCACTTTTACATAAAGCATTGATGTGTTCACACCATTAGAGTTGCTTTAGCTCAATTCTTAGAGAAAAGCTCCCCTAGATGTGATATCCCCCTAATAGGGATGAACTAACCATGGGTTTGGTCGATGATGACTTCATGTAGATAGTAAAGATGTGGATGCTCAATGTTGATGTAGATCTCTTGGAGCAATCCATTGGAGTGTTGCACTTTCAATATCTACATCGGTTAGTCCCACAAGGAACATACAAGGATATCCATAGACATAGTGAATTACACATATGATGATGTCCATGAAAGCATTGGGTTACCTTGTCCCTTGTCTTACCAACAAGAGGGTTTGTGACTCCATGAACTAGTGCAAGATATGAAAGTTGATTGCACATGTCCTTGCAAAAATGAATATGAGTGAAGTATGTTGGCGGAGTCACCCTCAAGAACACTCTAGTTCTTTTTCTTTGGGATCCGCATCAGCTTGATGGGAATCCTTGGAGTTGTAGTCGTACTTGATGAAGCAGAACTTAATGTAGTCTTGGCAACCCACTTGACCAGGGCCTTAGGAGCTTCTTCAAATGAGTCAATCTCTTCTAGAAGCTTGTCCTTGCCTTTTGGCTTGTGGTCTTATGGTGGAATATCATCTTGAGCTTGTGTTGCCTTGAAAGAAGTGGGGTCATAATTCTCTTGTTGAGGAACAAACTTCATCTTCGGGTATTGATCTTCTTCCCACTCAACTCCATTGGCATTGAACTTTCGCTCAAAACAAACACCTTGATTTTTTCGGTGTCTTACTTGATTGCATAAAATTTCCTCAAATTGCCTACTTCTGGCAAGGCTCTTGTAAACACCTTTCTTTATAATTCCCTTCAATAAGCTATTTTATTGCTCAAGTGTAAATTGTCTAAGAGAATCATTCGTGGAATCAAGAGAACTACTAGAAGCAACAACATTGGATTTAACGTGGTTATTGTTACTACTAGAGGAAGAACCTTTCTTGCTCTTATTGCTAGATTTTACTTGTGACATATAAGTAGACAAGAGGAGACATTGGGCAAGATAAGAAAAACTCTTCTTTAGAAGATCATCATTGATAGCATTTAGGAACTCATGCTCTTGCTCTAAATTTAGCTTCTTGAAGCGTAGCATCTCATGAGTCCTTTGGAGCTCTCTATGATCCTCTAGAGTTGTTTCATGTGCTAACTTAAGAGTGTTTAGTCCTTTAGCTAGAAGCTTAATCTCCTTCTTATATTGTCATTCATTTCATCTTGACTGGCATGATTACTAACAAGTACATCACAGTTTGCACCAATGTTGTCAACAAGTAAATCATCACCACCTAGCAAATCATCTTCATCACTATTGAAATCAACATACTCGGGGAGCAATACCTTAGGGCCTTTAGCCATGAAGCATCTTCCAATTCCTTCATTTCATGAGTCAAATATGTCGTAGGAGTTGGATGACACAAGTGCAAGACCGGCAACACCTTCATCTTGAGTATATTCGGAGTCGGAGTGATAGCTTATCTTGGAGTAGTTGTCGGAGTCGGAACCGGATACCCATTCACCAACATGAGATTGATATTTTCGTCTTGTGTAGCTCTTTGATGACTTGTCCTTCCTTTTTGAATCCTTGATTCTACGAGAGTGTCTTCGTTCATAATGATCATCTCTACTCCTTCTCTCTCTTTGAGGTGATTCATCTCTTCTACTCCTCCTTTTTGGTGAATCTTCTCTTTTCTTGTAGGGAGACGTACACTCATTGGATTAGTGTCCGGTTCTTCCACAATTGTAGCAATTATGATCATGATTAGAAGATCTTTTGTCATTGTAGGACCTTGACTTGGAGCTTGTCTCTTTGCTTCTATTCTTGTAGAACTTGTTGAAGTTCTTCACCATTAAGCTCAATTCTTCATTGGAGAATTGCTTCTCCCTTGATGTTGTAGGAGCATCACTTGAAGCTTTCTAAGCACCACTTGACTTGTTGTGGAGCTCTTCCTTATCCTTGAGTGACTTCTCATGAGCAACAATTCTACCAATGCTTCTGTAGGCTTGAGATCTTTGTAATTGGGAATCATTTGGATCAAGATGCACACAGTATCATATTTTCCATACAAGGCTCTTAGGATCTTCTTGATGATGTGTCGGTCATCTCTTCACTTCCTAGGCCAACAATCTCATTTGTCATGAGAGCAAGCCTAGAGTACATTTCGGCGACTCCTTAACCATCCTTCATCTTGAACTTGTCAAGTTGACTTTGAAGCACATCCAACTTGGATTCCTTGACGGACTCGATACCTTCATGCATATCAACCAAAGTATCCCAAATTTCCTTAGCATTCTCAAGTCGGCTGATTTAGTTGAATTCTTCAGGGCACAATCCATTGAAGAGAATATCACAAGCTTGAGTATTGTATTGCAACATCTTCATTTCTTCTGTTGTCGCTTCACGATCTGGTTCTTTTCCATCCTCGAAGAAATCACCTTCTAAGCCAATATGCACAACAGCCCAAACGGCAGGGTTATGACCAAGAATGTGCATTTTCATCTTATGCTTCCAACTAGCAAAATTAGTACCATCAAAGTAAGGACCTATACGGTGGTAATTTCCCTCGCTAGACGCCATACTCTCCTAGGTTGTGAAACCAAGGTTATGATCACCAAAACTATGAAAATCAAGGCAAAAGGAGACCAAAGCTCTGATACCACTTGTAGGATTGAAAGTATGTCTAGAGGGGGTGATTAGACTACTTGACCAAATAAAAGTCTAACCTTTTCCCAGTTAGTTGTGGGCAGATTTTAGCAATTAACACAAGTCAAGCAATCAACCTACACATGAAATTCTAAGAGTGTAGCAGCGAAAGTAAAACATTGCATATGAAGGTAAAGGGAACGGTTTGGAGAGTGAAAACGCAATGAAGACATGAAGATTTTTAGCATGATTCTGATAGGTGGTGCTATCGTACATCCACATTAATGGAGACTTCAACCCACGAAAGGTAACAATTGCGCGAGTTCACGGAGGGTTCCACCCACGAAGGGTCCGCGAAGAAGCAACCTTGTCTATCCCACCATGGCCATCGCCCATGAAGGACTTGCCTCACTCGGGTAGATCTTCACGAAATAGGCGATCTCCTTGCCCTTACAAACTTCTTGGTTCAACTCCACAACTTGACGGAGGCTCCCAAGTGACACCTAACCAATCTAGGAGACACCACTCTCCAAAAGGTAATAGATGGTGTGTTGATGATGAACTCCTTGCTCTTGTGCTTCAAATGATAGTCTCCCCAACACTCAACTCTCTCTCGCATATTTGGATATGGTGGAAAGATGATTTCAGTGGAAAGCAACTTGGGGAAGGCTAGAAATCAAGATTCTTGGGGTATGATTGGTATATCTTGATCTAAACACATGAGTAGGTGGTTCTGTCCCAGAAAATGTATGGTGGAAGTGTAGGCACGTTCTGATGGCTCTCTCACATATGGATAAGGGGGTGGAGGGGTATATATAGCCTCCACACAAAATCCAACCGTTACACACATTTGACCCATCTCGATGAGACCGGATAGCTAAACTCGGTGGGACCAATTAGTTCAAAATGTGAACATTAGGAATCTCAGTGGGACCGATGTTCTAGGGCTTAGGGAAAAGCTCATCTTGGTGGCGCCAATTTCATCAACTCGATGAGACCGAAGTGAAGCAATAGGGCAATAGAGAATTGGTCAAGCCATCTCGATGAGACCGATTGCAATTTCGGTGAGACTGAAATAATTGCATCAAATAACAAGGAGTTGGCAAGGCCATCTCTAGACTAAACTGTTAGGGTGAGTTGGAGTTTAGGGTTTTGACATAGTTGCATGGAGAAAGTGGTTGAGGGTTTTGGAGCAATATTACTAAGCATTTGAGAAAGCAAGCCATTAAGCAACACCTCATCCCCTTTTAATAGTATTGGCTTTCCTATTGACTCGATGTGATCTTGGATCACTAAAACAAAGATGAAGAGTCTTGAGCTTCTGCCAATATGTGTCCTTAGCATTTTGAGGGGTCCACATTTCCAGTCCATGCCATGCCATTCATTGAACTTCCTGAAATATTCATCTTGAGTGGATGTTAGTTCAATGAGTTATATGTTGTTATGAATTACCAAAACCCCCCAGGGATTAGTTGCACTTTCACATAATTTCTATTAGCAAGTATGAGCACATCATTTATTCTACCCAATGGTTTCTTAATAGTTGAATCCTCTAAGTGCAAATTAAGGGAACATTCATCCATATCGGTGAGACCTAGCACGTCACATAAAGATTTTGGTATAGTAGAGATGCTAGCTCCTAGATCACACAAAACATTACATTCATAATCTTTAATATTTACTTTAATAGTTGGTTCCCATTCATCGTGTAATTTTCTAGGTATAGAAACCTCTAATTCTAGATTTTTCATAAGGTTTCATCATAGCTTCTACAATATGTTGAGTAAAAGCTTTATTTTGTTCATAAGCATTTGGTGAATTGATAATGTATTGCAACAAGGAAATACATTCAATTAGAGAACAATTATAATTAAAGTCCTTGTAATCCAAAATGGTGGGCACGCTGCTATTTGAAGTCTTGACCTCTCCAAACCCACTTTTATCATTTTTTAAGATCGTCACCCTCCTAACAATTGGGACGCCTTCTAGCTAAAGTTGCCTCATCTACAGTCCCTTTTTCATCAAGTTTTATACTACTAAACAAAGATTCAATGGGTGTGACACTAGTCATTTTAATATCTTCATCATGATTATGGTAAAAACCGGGTGGAATAGCCTTTTCTAGGAATTCTCGCTTAGCTCTCAACCTAGCGGTTCTCTCTTTACTTTCATTAATATAGATTTGGATAGAATTGATTGACTCATTAATATCATGCTTAGATGGTAACATTGTAATTTTAAGATTTTCTGCATCATGAGCAATTATATCCATGTTTCTAGCCATATCATCAACCTTATGCATTTTTTCTTCTATCGTAGTATTGAAAATCTTTTGAGAACTACTCCCTCCGTTTCAGAATATAAGGTGTATTGGTTTCCTTGCAAGTCAACCATTTGAATGTTTGACCAAGATTATAGAATAAAATAACAACATCTGCATTACCTAGTAGATAAAATATGAAACTACTTTTCATGATGGATCAAATGATATAAACTTCGTATTGTGAATGTTGATATATTTTTCTAAAAGTTGGTCAAAGTTGCACTCATTTGACTTTTCAAAAAACAAATACACGTTATATAAAGGAATGGAGGGAGGAATAAATTCTTTAATTTGGCGATGATGACATCACTACCACAGTTCACTAGTACAACAAGGTGCTATACAAACAGTTTTTAACCCCTTTCCACGACGGCGTTTTGAACCGTCGCCAAGTGAGTGACTGCGATAGGGGGTCCTTCCCACACGACTCTGAAACCATCGGGGATGGGGTGCCTTGATTCATACGGTTGTCCCTACTAAATTATTTCTGATATCTCAAATATCCGAAACGCTCCATCCATGCAACTTGTTTGTGCTCGCATTGCCATCGCAGTCGGTATTCAGTGGTGCTACGTTTATGATGCGCGACCCATCACAAACAGTTCCCGATTATAGAAGCAGACAATCACACACATTTACTTTTCCTCGACTGTATGTGATTTTATGTAAGAGAGCACATAGTTGTCGCTATAAAACTGTACGAGAAGCTTGAATACATCCCACACGATTCATCCGTCGTACCCACGTCGGATGAAGACCTATCGCATGTGTTCTTCTATGACCAAACGTTTGTGATGTGCACAACATCACAAACAGTCCATAATTGCAAAGCGTGTGTGATAAGGTGATTATCGCAAACATTTAATAAGAAAGAACTGTGTGCCATGCTGTTGTTAATCGCACACGTTTTTTCTTGGCTGGTCGTGTGTGCTGTAGAGATTGATCGCACATGTAGTGGATCCTAGAAACGTGTCTGATATCCACATCTATCACAGACGTTTCGCTTTCGCAAACCGAGTGCAGTGTAATCCCTAATTAATCCCTACTTTGAAAATCACATGTTTTGAATTTGAAAGTAGGCAATCACTTATTTCATATCCAAACATGTTTATTACAAATACAGGTTCTACCACGAATGCATAATTCGATGCACAGGTGCATATACTGAAGAACTATGGAAGCACCAAGTAAAGATAATGAACCACAGTTGTACTAAAGACTGTAAAGAGAGAGGCAAAAGATATTCTGGTTGCTACAGAAGGTGAGGCGGAATGCCCATATTGTGCCCTCCTCCATGCGTAATGCGTGCACGACTCTAGGCCAACCCCTTGTGATGGCTGCCCGTCCATCCTTCACTACCTTCATTAGGACTTCTCGATGCTCATTGTAGTATGGATGAAATACTTTAACCTTCATTGCGTGTCCACCAATCATGTACTTTGTGAGGTAATATTGAGTGAACTGCTTCGGGAACCACTGCGAATGAAAAAGATTTAGACATTGTTGTCTAACAACTCATTATGGGCAGTAAAAAGAGAAGGATGTAGAGTTTGTAGTTACCATCCTACAACTCACTGTTGTCTTGGATAGAGCATAAGCAAATAATTTTCTTGCCACCTTTTGTATCTTTTTGCTAATAATCCTTATCAGTTTCCTCACTTGATGCTTGTTCATGAATATCTCGTTGCCCCATACGCAAAAGGGGTTGATGTGTGGATGCTTTCTCTAGAGCGGGCGTCGTTGTTGCACTGGTTGCGCTCACTGATCCGGCTAGGAGGTGGAAGAGGAGCATCACCATGACCTGCACCGGCGTGAGGGTGCTCGCCGAAAGGATGAGGGAGCTGGGTACCTTTAGTGGCCTCAGTTCCCACCCCAACTGTGGTGGGGGCGACAGTCGCACCGTCTGCGGTGACCGCACCATTCGTGGCGCCCAGTCCACCCGTCATGGTCGTGGTGCCCGCAGCCGCGGGTGAAGGAGCCTTCAAAGAAGAGGGTTGCGTCGCCGCCCAAATCTTCTTATTGGGAGCCATTGATGATGTAGAAGGTGATGAAGATCGATGCGCTAGCTACTAATTCAGGTTCGCACAGGTGAAGCCCCCTACCTAGCATGCCAAAAATGTTGTGGGGGAAATGCACGATCACCTATGGGTCGGGGTTGCCCCTTTTGTGGTTCGGCATGGGGATGTTCACATTGCACAAAGAGCAGAAACATCAAGGTAGCATGGCGATGGACTACTATCTTTTACCCAGGTTCGGGCCGCTTTGCAGCGTAAAACCCTACTCCTGATATGGTGGAATCATCTAGAGGAACACGAAGATAAGTTTGGCAAGTGTGCCTTGGGGAGAGCAGATGCGCGTGTACAAGTGTAAAGGGATCGAAGATTCAAACCCCTTTCTACGTTGCATCGGGCCTCCTTTTATAGCTTAAGGGGTGACAATAGTGGAAAACAGTCATTATTGTACGATAAGATAGCTAACAGTGTTATCATACCTAACTCTCGCAGTTAGGACAAAGGGCATTAAATGCACTGCTAGGTGTCATGCTGAGGTTGAAGCCTGACAAGCTTTCCGCGCTGCTTATCCATCTACCTCTTATTAGCGTGACAGGACGGGTGCCAATAAAGCCAATCTCTTCTCCAACAGGTCGTCGTGTATCTGATAGGATACACATAGCCACTTGGGAGCTCGTGTAGCGACCGGACCCGAATGGATCAAGTCTCTGTGCTTAAGTGTCATCCCTGGATCGGTATGCTGACACACACAGTACTCGAGGATTTATAACAGAAGTAAATAACATGTATAGAGTAAAATAAATACTATTAACTCAATCCAAATAGCGGAGGTAACAACAAGGTTGTGGGTTCCCATCAACACCAATGGCAAAGTTGAGTGTAGAAATCGTGACCCTAACGTATCACTTACTCATCGTAAGATTCCTGCAACATGAGATGATGCAGCCATGTAGATCAGTACATTGAATGTACTGGCAAATTCACACCAAAGAGCAATGATGAATAATGGCTATCACTACATGCATATTTGGCTGGTGGAGGCTCTAAGTTTAATTTTGCATAAGGCTAACTTTTCCCTACAACAAAGGAATATTTTTATTTAACTACCAAGTTGCTTAAAAATTATTGAGAAGGTTCCTCCAACTCAATCCTAAAATAATAATTATAACCCCACAAATTAATTAAGTAAAGTGATGAGATCAAATCAATAATTCAAGTACCAGATACTCAAGATGTCCATAACCGGCGACACGGCTAATCATGATTAGTTTGTACACTCTGCAGAGGTTTGTGCACTTTTCCCCACAAGCCTCGATTACCTCCATTGAATTTCTCGCACTACATGTTGTTTGAGAAACGGATGATCGAGACACAGTCTTTCCGAAGCATTAACTCTTTACTCTGGGTAGACAGTACCACTTACTTTCCCCCTACATCTGCTAGCCTACCACTAAAAGAGGTCACACAATGATAGAGGCTAAGGTGTCCTGATGTTTTGATGAGATGGTGGCTATCATTTTCTGTGGGAGTAGACCTTGACGATCCGACTACGAACGTGCGAGACGTCGCGCCTTAACAATCGCTAAACCAACTTCCGAGGGTTATTGACCACGCCGGAGCACGATCAACCTGACCACGAGGGTCTGTTTCCTGCGAGCAAACGAAGAACAAGCAAGAAACTGAGATTGCAATCGGGGTATTGCGAATATAAGATGAAAAGCTTTATTGATCAAGGTGGGGTTCTGTGACGTCTTGGTCTGGTCGTTGGACACAAACAAAGTACGCGAAGTTGCAGCTATGGCGAACTTTTAATCTAAACAAAACCCAAAGTCTAAACGACGCCCTAAGGGCTGTATATATGGAGGAAGAGGGGGGAATTTCGTGGCCCTTGAGGGTGGGGTCCGAAACCAACCCTAACTCTTGTTTCCCCACACATACGGACTCTAAAAATAGCCTATACTTAAGTATTTCGAAATTACATGGCCCTGGCCCATTAATAAGGTGACGCAGCACCTAGAATAGCCTATGGACGAATATTATGAAGTGGCATCTTGTATATTTCGTCCAAGGCTTCATGAACTCCTTATGGCGGCTTCAAAGTCCTGAAATCATCACTTGTAACTCCGTTCTTGATCCCCTTGCGCATGCCATCAACTCCATGCGTGTTCTTGCTCCAATGTTCATCCTTCTCCAAGCTAGGCCCTTCATTTGTAAGCAAAAAAAATGTATCCAATTTAGGCAGCATCATAATCTCATGAACATTAGAATCATTACCAAGAAACGAAAGTACCTGGTAATTTAATTGGCGTGCGCGAGCTCTAGTAATTGGTCTAGTATATGTAACAGTAGGGGCTGTGGGTGTAACAATGGTATTGATGTCCTCATCACACAACATACTCAATTATGCCAGAGCCCATAATGGCTTGTGGCTGCACACGGAAGTTTCTAGCATGAATAATCATATGATCCCTTTGAGCCTGGGTGGCATTTGGTAGGGTGATCACCCGGGTACTCCGGGATTCCCTTGGGCAAGCACTGGGTTCTCCAGGTGCCCGGGCAAACCACTAGGTGCTCCAGGGTGCCCCAACCTTTACACCTAGATGTGTATTAAAGTAGCCACCTTAAGTTAACCCTTAGATATAAATAACTCTCACATCTTTCATGAATCTCACAAACCAATCCACTTCTACGAGCATAGCATAGCAGTATAAGCATAACGTAGTAACACCCAGGGGTTTGAATATAAGACAGTAGGTTCCTACCTCATCAACTACTTCCCAAATACCCACATGTTATCACATCCTACTCATGCAATGTTTGAGGATGAGACTAATGCATAAAAGCTGGGTATGAAAAATATGATCAAAGTGTGAACTTGCCTTGTACTATTAACAAAGATGATTCGCACTCATAACTCCTGGTAGTTCTACTCATCACACTCCGTTCAATCTATCGTCAGCAAGCAATTTCATACATAAGCACTCATGCAAAAGAATCAAAGGAAAGACTTCGAAAAACTTCGAAAACAAGCAATTAACTCTTTTAACAGAAAACAATTTCTAACAGTACCAAAATTGGGTGGATTTGGTCTTATTAGAAAGTTTAGGTCAAGAGGTTCGATTTGCAAAAATAATCGACTAAATTGGAGTTACGAAACTCAAGTTATGATCAAAATAAGTTTGAATATGAATCTGAACAAATTTCGAAATTTGAAAATTTCAAAAAGTTGATGTGACAGGTTCCCTGGATAGGTGAAAACAAGATAAAACTATAGGCGCTGGTTTCATCTAATTTGGATAACGAGTAAAAAGTTATGGCTATTCGAAAAATCAGGGCCAAGCAGTTTTACGGAAAAAATAGCTTCGGCTAAAAGAATTCTAGGTCTAATGTATAAATAAAAAGACTAATTGATAATCTAATTATTCTACTGTACTAGTCTAAAAAATAATAAACTACAGAAGTATAAAAAGAAAACAAAAACGAAGAAAGATACCTTTATAAGGTAGAGAAAGACGACTTCAGAGAGAGGAGACAATTTCCAGAAGTCCCGTCAGAGAGGAGAAACATATTTTTCTTTAATGAATCTAGGTAAAGAAAAAAAATATTGATTTAACCCGAATCCGATGATTTTTGGAGGCTCTATGGGTCTATATTTATAGGTTGAAGGCATGCGTGAACATCTAAGGCTAGGCAATGTGGGACTAAATGTAGACGAAAATAAACGAAACAGGGAGAAAATCGAAATGCCTCGCACGGGCCTAAAGGCCATCGGCCGGCCGCGCGCTGTGCAGTTTTTTTTTGCCAAAGGAAGAAAGAATAAAAAAATCTAGGAAGAATAAGGATGGCTAGGCCTGGCCCATTTAGGAGAAAAAAATATGAGCAGCCCGCTGCCACTATGCTACGCGTGTGGGCGACAAATAGTTATGGGCCGCACGTACAATTTTTTATATAGAATCAGAAGGAAAACCGAATAACGAAAACAAACTAAAACTTTATATAGGCATATTATATATCAAAATTTTCAGAAAAAGATTTTCAACAATATGAACATTTTTCTAGTGCCAAATAAAATCCACAAAAAATTAAATAAAGCAAACAGTGCTACTGCTGCAATAAAACCTCATAAAAATCATTTTAAAAATACCAAAATAAATTCAAATTTATTTCTCTCCATTTTTATAATATAGGGAATCATTTTACCATAAGTTCCATATATTTTTTATTTTTGGAGAAAAATAATTTGAATAAAATCCAAATAACTCCAAAATGAGAATAATTTGAAAAGGGACTTTCAATTTGATTCTTTTAAACTCCCAACTCATATTTCATATGATTTAAAGAAGTCATTTTATCTTCTCTCATGAAAGTCATTGAGTTTCTTAAAGTTTCTGAATTGAAAAAATATTTCCAAATAAAAATTCAAATCTTTTCAAAACCCCTTACATTTATTTAAATGGAAGAAGTCATGTCATCTTCTCTCCAAGGTTTTTTGATGAAAAGAATTTGAATTCATGGAGATCAAAATGCAAAGTGAAAGTTTGGGAAAGTCCTTTTATTCCCTCTCATTTAACTTTCAAAAGTTTCAAATTTCACTCAATTGCACTCAAGCAACCACACCACAAATCAAACAATCAATCAAAACTATTTATTTAATATAACATTCCAAATTTTAGAATTTTGGGATGTTACAAACCTACCACCCTTAAAATGAATCTCGTCCTCGAGATTCGGAGAGGCTAGCAAGAAATAGGTTAGGGTTTGGGGGTCTCCTCAAAATCCATCGATTCTCGCAGGAGGGGGTCTGGGTGCTACCACCCTTAGAAGCATGGTTACGGTTCCATCAAACCTCATATACTTCCTCCTTTTCATTGACAGTGTCGATCCTCTCAGATCTTTAGGATAATTTATTCTCGGGGACCTTCCGGTAGTGGCATAACCTTTTTCCTCAATTCATGTGTCCTTTCATCTTGGTAAGGTTCTTCTGTGACTAGGTCTTCTTAGCTGACGGGTCTGGCGCCAATACTAAACAACTATCGATATCTCATGGTGGTCAACCATTTATGGTTTCTCCTGCAGGAAATGAGTCTGGGTTGAACCTCACCGTATGACCTACAGTTGGCAACAGCTGCCTTGTACAAGGGAAAATTGTCATACCATTCTAAGGTTCAAACAAGGTTGTGTTCGTCGTCTCTCTACTATGGGCAAGTCACTCAGATTTACCATCCCATACAGCAAGGCAAATAAAAAGAGTAAGTCAGTATGGTGATCAATCCATCCCGCACCCAAATCATTACCTTGTATATGGTTCAGCGAATCTCGCATTCTAACACTCGGTCATCCTCACAAGCATTGCATAATTTCTCTTGTCGATGAACCAAGTTTGGATAAATCCATTGATTCTGCAACCAAACAAACATCTATCGTTCCTTCACAACTCTCGGGTTTTACGTTACTCCTATAGGATCATATGTTGATAAAGGCATATCCTCTTATAGGGTTTTTCCTTCAGCAAGAGTGTGCTTGCTTCTTGGCAGGTCCTGAAGTCTGTGAGTTATGGCCCATCTCATCACTTGTAAACCTTGAACTCATCATCGGGGCAACTGGTCATTATTCCAACATTCCAACTTCCTAGCATTCTTAATTCCATCCAATTGTACTATCTCCCTTCCTCTATTGATACCAAACTAAGACGTGATTACTTAGACTCATCATGGAGTTACAATTGCTCCATATTACCAACATTACACCTCCTTTATAATCCAATAGTACTTCATCCCTTCATATTCTTGGGGTCTCCCACATATTAAGATAAAACTCGTACTTATTTTGTCCATAGTACACTTCGTGGAATATCATTATCTTCTCCAGGGGTCAAGTGTCCTCACAGGGTACTACCACCCTTGAAATGCAAAAATTCTTCCATAGACCATATTTCTCATATCCTCGGACATGGTCAAAATCTTTCTTCATAGAGTAACAACTCATAAAATCCAAATCAGTACCAATGATGCTAACTTTATTGATTCTCAAATTACTACAATCTTCTGGATTTCTCATACATGCCTCAACTCAACACCTGAATACAAAAAGAATGTTCCCACTACTGCTACTATCTTTCTCACAGACTCAACTATTTAACACAGATATCCTCATTGGGACAATCTCTAGCAAAGTGCGCTACTTCATTACAACTAACACATATTACTTTTGACAAGTCTCGAGGTTTCCTTGTGATTTCAAAGCCTCCTTGGGTCCTCGGCTTCCTTTTTGGGCAACCGCTGAAGTAGTGCCCTGACTCCTTGCACCTGAAACAGGTGATATGACTCAGGTCCTTCCTGGAATCCAATCTATTTCTCTTCCTGGATTTTTTTGTTCCAATCAGGGCTTCTATTTCCTGTGGGTCATACTCTACTTCCTCTGTCGGGAATTCTACTAGGTCCCCATTCAAACAATTTTGGGAGATGTGTCCTTCTCCACATGAATAGCATGACTTGGTGCAGTCTTTAATTATGTTTCCTTTGTGTTGTCCTCGACATCTTCCTTCATCACCAGTTCTTCTAAAATTTCCACGAGGGCTCCTTTCATTTCTTCTTTCTTATGTTGGATAGTTCGTTGTACCATGGGGTAAATGTGACACTAAGCAGGGTAGTGGGTAGTCCCTTCACATAAGAATCAAGTAATCTGCCTAGTTGGGCATTCCTCAGCTGGGTGACTTTCTTCACAATTAGGGCACTAATCCTTGTGATCTTTATGGTTGTGTCCTATTTCTCCACAGAGCTTGCATGCACAAGTTTTCTTCACATCATTTCCATATAGGCTTCATCTTCTGGGACATGAGACGAGACCTTTGCAGAGTTGACTTAAATTCTTTCCAAGTGGTTACTCCTTGCCGTCCTTTGATGGTGTGGTACATCCTCCACCAAGTAGCAGCACCTCTTTCAAAGCACTGAAGAGCATGCTGGGTCATATCCTTTCTGATATAGTGTTATTTTTCATGTGATCTTTCATGTTCTGAATCCATTGGCCCGTGTCCAATTGAGTCATCGGTCCAGAAAATATGAGTTCACCTCCATTCATCCTTGATAACCCACAAGAATAGGGGATCGCAACAGTTTTCGAGGGTAGAGTATTCAACCCAAATTTATTGATTCGACACAAGGGGAGCCAAAGAATATTCTCAAGTATTAGCAGCTGAGTTGTCAATTCAACCACACCTGGAAACTTAATATGAAGCAAAGTATTTAGTAGCAAAGTAATATGATAGTAGTGGTAACCATAGCAAAAGTAACGGTAGCAAAAGTAATGTTTTGGGTATTTTGTAGTGATGATAACAATAGCAACGGAAAAGTAAATAAGCGAAGAACAATATATGGAAAGCTCGTAGGCAATGGATCTGTGATGGAGAATTATGCCGGATGTGGTTCACCATGTAATAGTCATAACATAGGCTGACACAGAACTAGGTCCAATTCATTAATGTAATGTAGGCATGTATTCTGAATATAGTCATACGTGCTTATGGAAAAGAACTTGCATGACATCTTTTGTCCTACCCTCGCGTGGCAGCGGGGTCCTAGCGGAAACTAAGGGATATTAAGGCCTCCTTTTAATAGAGTATCGGACCAAAGCATTAACACATGGTGAATACATGAACTCCTCAAACTATGGTCAGCACCGGGAGTGGTCCCGATTATTGTCACTTCGGGGTTGTCGGATCATAACACATAGTAGGTGACTATAGACTTGCAAGATAGGATCAAGAACTCACATATATTCATGAAAACATAATAGGTTCAGATCTGAAATCATGGCACTCGGGCCCTAGTGACAAGCATTAAGCATAGCAAAGTCATAACAACATCAATCTCAGAACATAGTGGATACTAGGGATCAAACCCTAACAAAACTAACTCGATTACATGATAAATCTCATCCCACCCATCACCGTCTAGCATGCCTACGATGGAATTACTCATGCACGGCGGTGAGCATCATTAAATTGGTGATGGAGGATGGTTGATGATGACGACGGCGACGGATTCCCCTCTCCGAGCCCCAAACGGACTCCAGATCAGCCCTCCCGAGAGAGTTTAGGGCTTGGCGGCGGCTCCTTATCGGAAAACACGATGAATCTTTCTCCCTGATTTTTTCTCCCCGAACACGAATATATGGAGTTGGAGTTGAGGTTGATGGAGCTCCAGGGGGCCCACGAGGCAGGGGGCGCGCCCAGGGGGGCAGGCGCCCCCCACCCTCGTGGCTAGGGTGTGGGCCCCCTGGCCTTGATTCTTTGCCAGTATTTTTTTATTATTTCCAAAAATAATCTTCGTGGAGTTTCAGGTCATTCTAAGAAGTTTTGTTTCTGCACATAAATAACACCATGGCAATTCTGCTGAAAACAGCGTCAGTCCGGGTTAGTTCCATTCAAATCATGCAAGTTAGAGTCCAAAACAAGGGCAAAAGTGTTTGGAAAAGTAGATACGATGGAGACGTATCAACTCCCCCAAGCTTAAACCTTTGCTTGTCCTCAAGAAATTCAGTTGATAAACTGAAAGTGATAAAGAAAAACTTTTACAAACTCTGTTTGCTCTTGTTGTTGTAAATACGTCAAGCCAGCATTAAAGTTTTCAGCAAGGATTATGAACTAACCACATTCAGAATAACACTTAGGTCTCATTTTTACTCATATCAATGGCATACTCAACTAGCGAGCAATAATAATAAATCTCGGATGACAACACTTTCTCAAAACAATCATGGTATGATATAACAGGATGGTATCTCGCTAGCCCTTTCTGAGACCGCAAAACATAAATGCAGAGCACCTTTAAAGATCAAGGACGGACTAGACATTGTAATTCATGGTAAAAGAGATCCAGTCAAGTCATACTCAATGTAAACTAACAGTAATGAATGCAAATGACAGTGGTGCTCTCCAACTGGTGCTTTTTAATAAGAGGGTGATGACTCAACATAAAAGTAAATAGATAGGCCCTTCGTAGAGGGGGGCAGGGATTTGTAGAGGTGACAGAGCTCAATTTTAAAGTAGAGATAAATAATATTTTGAGCGGCATACTTTCATTGTCAACATAACAACCAAGAGATGTCGATATCTTCCATGCTACACGCATTATAGGCAGTTCCCAAACAGAATGGTAAAGTTTATACTCCCCCTCCACCAACAAGCATCAACCCATGGCTTGCTCGAAACAACGAGTGCCTCCAACTAACAACAGTCCCGGGGGAGTTTTGTTTGCAATTATTTTGATTTGATTTGCATAAAGCATGGGACTGGACATCCCGGTGACCAACCATTTTCTCGTGAGTGAGGAGCTGAGTCCACTCCTCTTGAGAATAACCCGCCTAACATGGAAGATACAGACAACCCTAGTTGATACATGAGCTATTCGAGCATACAAAACATAATGTTTATTTGAAGGTTTAGAGTTTGGCACATACAAATTTACTTGGAACAGCAGGTAGATACCGTAAATAGGTAGGTATGGTGGACTCATGTGGAACAACTTTGGGATTTATGGAATTGGATGCACAAGTAGTATTCCCGCTTAGTACTGGTGAAGGCTAGAAAAAGAATGGGAAGCGACTAGCTAGAGAGCGACAACACTCATGAACATGCATTAAAATTAATCAACACCGAATGCAAGCATGAGTAGGATATAATGCACCATGAACATAAATATTGTAGAGGCTATGTTGATTTTGTTTCAACTACATGCATGAACATGTGCCAAGTCAAGCCACTCGAATCGTTCAAAAGAGGATACCACCCTATCATACCACATCACACCATTTTAATAGCATGTTAGCACGCAAGGTAAACCATTATAAGCTCCTAGATAATTAAGCATGGCATAAGCAACTATAATCTCTAATTGTCATTGCAAACATGTTTATTCATAACAGGCTGAATTGGGAACGATGAACTAATCATATTTACAAAAACAAGAGAGGTCGAGTTCATACCAGCTTGTCCCATCTCAATCAGTCCATCATATATTGTCATAATTGCCTTTCACTTGCACAACCGAACGATGTGAATAATAATAAATGTGCACGTGCATTGGACTAAGCTGAAATCTGCAAGCATTCAATAAACATGAGAAGACAAGGAAATATGGGCTCTTTTCTCAGACAAACAATAATGCATATAAGAGCCACTTTAAAAATTTAATCATGGTCTTCTCCTATCGACCCCCAAAAGAAAAGAAATAAAACTATTTACACGGGAAAGCTCCCAACAAGCAAAAGAAGAAAGGGAAATCTTCTTGAGTTTTCTTTTTAGTTACTACTACAAACATGGAAATTAAAACTAGCTAAAAGCTACAACTAATTTTTTTGGTTTTTCTTAAGGTTTATTAAACACACAAGAAGAAAGCATAAAATGAGAAAATAAACTAGCATGGATATTACAGTGAAAGAGTATGACCACTGACATCTAGCAATGAGTGTGTGAACATGAATGTAATGTCAGTGAGAAATACGTACTCCCCCAAGCTTAGGCTTTTGGCCTAAGTGGGTTTATTGCCACGGATGGCCTGGCGGATATCCAAAGTTGTAGTTGGGGTCATACTGTGATGCAGCAGTCATTGCATCATCGGCTGCAGCTTGGAGGCGAGCTATCTCAGCCCTCCTCTTATACTCTTCCGCCTCCTCTCTGGTTATAAAATATCTCCCTTTTGCCTGAAAGTCAAAGAAAGTAGAAGAAGGGAGAGCAACGTGATAGGTGCATCGTCTGTCAAAGATTAGTCGGTATTGGAGGAACTGATCGTTCCTCTCAACAAAATTATGACGAACCATAGCCTCATAATCCAAATAAGCAGGAGGCAACTCAATATCATCCCCACGTATGGTTATACCAAGAAAATTAGCTATACGGATTGCATAAATTCCACCAAAGAAATCTCCATTAATTCTATTATGATGCAACCTACGTGCAACAATGGCTCCCAAATTATAATGTTTATCTCCTAACACAGCACTCCTAAGAATACTGAGGTTAGGGACACACATATGACATGCTTCATCTATACCATTTATGCACCTACCTATGAAGAGAGCAAAATAATGTATAGCAGGAAAATGAATGCTCCATATGGTAGCTTGTGCTATATATCTAGAGTCCCCCATAGTTATACTAGCAAGAAAATCTCTAAACTCAGATTTGCGAGGTTCACTAATACTACCCCATTGTGGAAGTTAGCAAGCAGTGGTAAAATCCTCTAAGTCCATCGTGTAAGAATTTTCATAGAGATCAAACATGACAGTTTGAGAATTGCGTGATGATGAAAATTCAAACCTCCTCACAAAGGAACTAGTGAGATAGTGGTACTGACGGCACTTTTCTGCCTTGAAGCTCACAAGATCAGCGTTACGAAAATATGTGTTAAATTCTTCCTTAATTCCTACTCGATCCATGAAGTCCTCTGAAGGCCATTCACAAGGCCGCATTGGGGCGTCCCTTGGTGTTTCATCATCAGCATGACGCATTGCATGCCTGGGTCCTTGCTTCCTTGAAGGACCACCTTGGTACATTTCCTAAACATATTTCTTCTTCTGAAAAATTTCTGAAATTTTTAGTAACTTCAAATAAAAGTGAACCAAGCTTAACAAAATTGATAGCAACTACTCCTACAAGTGCCTAGGACCTATATCATGCATTAGAACTACTTGGAACCATATAAATTTGACATGCAAGCTTAAGAACATGGTCACCTAGGCAACACAAATTTGCAATGAATAAAGTACTAGAACAAAAACTAATTGGACCAATGAAGGAGTCACATAGCAAGGAACAATCCCCCAAAGCAGTTTTGTGAGAGGTGCTTTGAGCAAGGAGATCGAAAATCGCAGCAAAATGAGCTAGAACTCGTGCTTGAGTTGGATGGTGAATTTTTTTGGGAGGAAGAAGAAGTGTGTGGGTGCAGGCATAAGTGGAGGGGAGCCACCGTGGGCCCATGCGGCAGGGGGCGCGCCAGGGGGGTGGGCGTGCCCTGGACCCTCGTGGCTAGGTGCTTGCTCCCCCTGCTATGTTCTCAGTACCAGATATTCTCAAATATTCCAGAAAAATCATATTAAATTGGCAGGGCATTCGGAGAACTTTTATTTTCGGGGATTTTTATATTGCACGGATAATTCAGAAAACTGACAGAAAATACTATTTTTACTTTATTTCAACTAAATAACAGAAAGTAAAAGGAGGGTACAGAAGGTTGTGCTTTCTAACTTCATCCATCTCATGCTCAACAAAAGGAATCCACTAATAAGGTTGATCAAGTCTTGTTAACAAACTCATTTCGAGTAACATGAAACCGAAGAAATTTCGAATGACACTATGTTACCTCAACGGGGATATACACATCCCCAACAATAAGAATATCATATTTCTTCTTGATAGAAGGAAGAGGAAATTCAAAACCTCCAAAAATAATCGATGGAATTTTTCCAATAGAATTGATACTGTGGACTTGAGGTTGTTTCCTCGGAAAGTGTACCGTATGCTCATTACCATTAACATGAAAAGTGGCATTGCCTTTGTTGCAATCAATAACAGACCCTGCAGTATTCAAAAAAGGTCTTCCAAGAATAATAGACATATTATCGTCCTCGAGAATATCAAGAATAACAAAGTCCGTTAAAATAGTAATGTTTGCAACTACAACAGGCACATCCTCACAAATACCGACAGGTATAGCAGTTGATTTATCAGCCATTTGCAAAGATATTTCAGTAGGTGTCAACTTATTCAAATCAAGTCTACGATATAAAGAGAGAGGCATAACACTAACACCGGCTCCAAGATCACATAAAGCAGTTCTAACATAGTTTCTTTTAATGGAGCATGGTATAGTTGGTACTCCTGGATCTCCTAGTTTCTTAGGTATTCCACCCTTAAAAGTATAATTTGTAAGCATGGTGGAAATTTCAGCTTCCGGTATCTTTCTTTTATTAGTAACAATATCTTTCATGTACTTAGCATAAGGATTCAGTTTAAGCATATCAGTCAAACGCATACGCAAAAAGATAGGTCTAATCATTTCAGCAAAGCGCTCAAAATCCTCATCATCCTTTTTCTTTGATGGATTAGGAGGAAAATGCATGGGTTTCTAAACCCAAGGCTCTCTTTCCTTACCGTGTTTCCTAGCAACAAAGTCTCTTTTATCATAATGTTGATTATTTGATTGCGGCTTATCAAGATCAACAGCAAGTTCAGCTTCTACATCATTATCATTGCTAGGTTGAGCATCAACATGAACATTATCATTAAAATTATCACTAGTTTCATGTTCATTACCAGATTGTGTTTCAGCGTCAGAAATAGAAATATCATTGGGATTCTCAGGTTGTTCAGCAATAGGTTCACTAGAAGCATGCAAAGTCCTATCATTTTTCTTTTTCTTCCTTTTAGAAGGACTAGGTGCATCTATATTATTTCTCTGAGAATCTTGCTCAATTCTCTTAGAATGGCCCTCAGGATACAAAGGTTCCTGGATCATTTTACCACCTCTAGTCATAACTCTAATAGCATTATCATTTTTCTTACTATTTAATTCATTGAGCAAATCATTCTGAGCTTTAAGTATTTTTTCTACTTGAGTGGTAACCATGGAAGCATGTTTACTAATGCGTTTAAGTTCACCTTTAACTCTAGACATATAATCACCCAAGTGTTCAATCATATAAGCATTTTGTTTCAATTCTCTACCAAAGTAAGCATTGAAGTATTCTTGCCTAACCATAAAGTTATCAAACTCATACATACATTGGCTAGCAAACTTAGTAGGAGGGATTTCAGCTTTATCATATCTATAGAGAGAATTTACCATTACTACCTATGTCGGGTTATCAAGACCATGTGTTTCTTCAATAGGTGATGGATTAAAACCATATATTTCTTCAACAGGCGGTAAATTAAGACCATGTATTTCTTCAATAGGAGGTAAATTCTTAACATCTTCATCTCTAATACCCTTTTATTTCATGGATTTCTTTGCCTCTTGCATATTTGTAGGACTAAGAAATAGAACACCCCTTTTCTTTGGAGTTGGTTTAGGAATAGGCTCGGGAGTTGGCTCAGGAGCTGGCTCAGGAAGTGTCGAATTATTTTCATTTGTCAACATATCATTCAATAGAATTTCAGCTTCATCTGGTGTTCTTTCCCTGAAAACAGAACCAGCACAACTATCCAGGTGGTCTCTAGAAGCGCAAAGATATCAAGTATTTCATTTTTCTTAAGAGGATGATCAGGCAAAGTGTTAAGTAATTGGAGAAGCCTCCCCCAAGCTTGTGGGAGACTCTCTTCTTCAATTTGCACAAAATTATATATATCCCTTAAGGCAACTTGTTCCTTATGAGCAGGGAAATATTTAGCAGAGAAGTAATAAATCATATCCTGGGGACTACGCACACAACCAGGATCAAGAGAATTAAACCATATCTTAGCATCACCCTTTAATGAGAACGGCAAGATTTTAAGGATATAAAAGTAGCGAGTTCTCTCATCATTAGTGAACAGGGTGGCTATATCATTTAATTTAGTAAGATGTGCCACAACAATTTCAGATTCATAGCCATAAAAAGGATAAGATTCAACCAAAGTAATTATATTAGGATCAATAGAGAATTCATAATCCTTATCAGGAACAAAGATAGGTGAAGTAGCATAAGCAGGATCATATTTCATTCTAGCATTCAGAGTTTTTTGTTTAAGCTTAGCTAATAATTTCTTAAGATCACTCATATCATTGCAAGCATGAAAATCTCTAGCAGTTTCTTCATCCATAACATAGCCCTCAGGCACAACAGGCAATTCATATTTATTAGGAGAGCCTTCATCATTACTTTCATCAATATTATCAGTTTCAATAATTTCATTCTCTCTAGCCCTAGCAATTTTTTCATCAAAAAATTCACCAAGTGGCACAATAGTATCAAGCATAGAAGTAGTTTCATCATAAGTATCATGCATAGCAGAAGTGGCATCATCAATAATATGCGACATATCAGAATTAATAGCAGAAGCAGGTTTAGGTGTCGCAAGCTTACTCAAAACAGAAGGTGAATCAAGTGCATAGCTAGATGGCAGTTCCTTACCTCCCCTAGTAGTTGACGGATAAATTTTGGTTTTCGCGTCTTTCAAGTTCTTCATAGTGACCAGCAGATATAAATCCCAAGTGACTCAGAGAATAGAGCTATGCTCCCCGGCAATGGCGCCAGAAAATAGTCTTGATAACCCACAAGTATAGGGGATCGCAACAGTTTTCGAGGTAGAGTATTCAACCCAAATTTATTGATTCGACACAAGGGGAGCCAAAGAATATTCTCAAGTATTAGCAGCTGAGTTGTCAATTCAACCACACCTGGAAACTTAATATCTGCAGCAAAGTATTTAGTAGCAAAGTAATATGATAGTAGTGGTAACGATATCAAAAGTAACGGTAGCACAAGTAATGTTTTTGGTATTTTGTAGTGATGATAACAATAGCAACGGAAAAGTAAATAAGCGAAGAACAATATATGGAAAGCTCATAGGCAATGGATCTGTGATGGAGAATTATGCCAGATGTGGTTCATCATGTAACAGTCATAACATAGGGTGACATAGAACTAGCTCCAATTCATCAATGTAATGTAGGCATGTATTCCTAATATAGTCATACGTGCTTATGGAAAAGAACTTGCATGACATCTTTTGTCGTTCCGTCCATGGCAGCGGGGTCCTAGCGGACACTAAGGGATATTAAGGCCTCCTTTTAATAGAGTATTGGACCAAAGCATTAACACATGGTGAATACATGAACTCCTCAAACTATGGTCATCACCGGGAGTGGTCCCGATTATTGTCCCTTCAGGGTTGCCAGATCATAACACATAGTAGGTGACTATAGACTTGCAAGATAGGATCAAGAACTCACATATATTCATGAAAACATAATTGGTATAGATCTGAAATCATGGCACTTGGGCCCTAGTGACGAGCATTAAGCATAGCAAGTCATAGGAACATCAATCTCAGAACATAGTAGATACTAGGGATCAAACCCTAACAAAACTAACTCGATTACATGATAAATCTCACCCAACCCACCACCGTCCAGCAAGCCTACGATGAAATTACTCAAGCACGGTGGTGAGAATCATGAAATTGGTGATGGAGGATGGTTGATGATGACGACGGCGATGGATTCCCCTCTCCGGAGCCCCGAACGGACTCCAGATCAGCCCTCCGGAGAGAGTTTAGGGGTTGGCGGCGGCTCCGTATGGTAAAACATGATGAATCTTTCTCCCTGATTTTTTTCTCCCCGAACACGAATATATGGAGTTGGAGTTGAGGTCGGTGGAGCTCCAGGGGGGCCACGAGGCAGGGGACGTGCCCCCCACCCTCGTGGCTAGGGTGTGGGCCCCTTGCCTTGATTCTTTGCCAGTATATTTTATTATTTCAAAAAATAATCTCCATGGAGTTTCAGGTCATTCTGAGAACTTTTGTTTCTGCACATAAATAACACCATGGCAATTCTGCTGAAAACAGCGTCAGTCCGAGTTAGTTCCATTCAAATCATGCAAGTTAGAGTCCAAAACAAGGGCAAAAGTGTTTGGAAAAGGAGATACGACGGAGACATATCAACTCCCCCAAGCTTAAACCTTTGCTTGTCCTCAAGCAATTCAGTTGATAAACTGAAAGTGATAAAGAAAAACTTTTACAAACTCTGTTTGCTCTTGTTGTTGTAAATATGTAAAGCCAGCATTCAAGTTTTCAGCAAGGAATATGAACTAACCACATTCAGAATAACACTTAGGTCTCATGTTTACTCATATCAATGGCATAATCAACTAGCGAGCAATAATAATAAATGTTGGATGACAACACTTTCTCAAAACAATCATGATATGATATAACAGGATGGTATCTCGGTAGCCCTTTCTGAGACCGCAAAACATAAATGCACAACACCTTTAAAGATCAAGGACTGACTAGACATTGTAATTCTTGGTAAAAGAGATCCAGTTGTAGCGACCAAACCTCAAACGGTCCAATCTCTGTGCTCAGGTGTCATCCCTGGATCATTAATGCTGACACCACACAATACTTGAAGGATTTATAACAGAGTAGCAATTACACACTTATTACATCGAGTGTCTGAAAAGAGAACTTATTACAATAAATATGGTGTAAGGCCATCTAATAACGATAACAGCGGAAGGCTTGGAAGATAAGTGATTCCATCAACTCCAACGGCATCACTGAGTATAGAACCACGACCTAAAACTCCTTAATCGTCGTCTGAAAAGTCTGCAACATTAACGTTGTAGCCCGAAACGGGTCAGCACATGGAATATGCTGGCAAAGTAACACATAGAGAGTAATGGAATGAAACAACTATTCTATATGCATATTTGGCTGGTGGAAAGCTCTATGGTTAAAGTTTTGCATAAAGCCAATTTTTCCCTACTGCAAAGGAATAAATTTATTTAACTATCATGGTAGTTGTTAAACATTGAGAATGGGTGACAGCATTCTCAATCCCAATTAAGCATCATCATTAAACAAACCCATCAAAATTTAATTTAGAGTAACATGTTGAGATTCACATGATAATCCAGGTACTAGATACTCAAGATGTCCATAACCGGGGACACGGCTAACCATGATTAGTTTATACACTCTGCAGAGGTTTGCGCACTTTTCCCCACAAGACTCGATCTCCTTCGTTGGATTTCTTGCACTACATGGTGTTTGAGAAACGAATGACCGAGACATAGTCTTTCAGAAGCGCTAGCACCTTACGAACGGGTAGACCGTACCAACCTACATCCCCTACATCTGCTAGTCTACCATTGTAAGAGTTCGCACAACTTAGTCAACTATGCTAGAGCCCATAATAGCTTGTGGCTGCACACAGAAGTTTCTAGCATGAATAATCTCATGATCCCTTTGAGCCTGTGTGGCGGTCCATAAACAAAAACTGGCAATCGCTGGAATACCCAGGTGCCTCAATCCACCCAGATGTGTATTTAAGTTGCCACCTCAAGTAAATCATTAACTAACAATCTCACATCTGTCATGGATACACTCACCCAATCCACGTCTACTAGCATAGCATGGCATAATAAGCAAACGTAGAAGTAACTCCCAAAGGTTTGATAATAACAGGTAATAGGTACTACCTCAACTACTTCCCAAACCCACAATTTAATTAGATGCTAATCATGCAATGTGTGAGGATTGATCTAATGCAATAAAACAGGGTACAGGGAAAAACATGATCATAGTGTTACTTGCCTTGCTGATGGTCCGGGAAACCTAGCGATTCGAAGTAGCAAGCGGCGCACTCCGGGTACTCTATCGCAAACAAACAAGCATACAGTAAGTACTCAACTAATGCACATGTAAAACTCAAATAAGAGATCTAACCAGAAAGTTCAACCTAAGAACTCCGGTTGGCAAAAAGAATCAAATCGAACGAAGCAACGGAAGACAAACGGCAAAAGAAACAGGCTTCGTTTACTATTCTGGATCTAAGGCAATTTTTATGGTCGCAAAAACTTGTTTAAGTTGGCTAAATGGAAAGAGGGTTTTGAGACGAAACTCCAGGCGCTTGAATCGCCTGATTTCGATAAACGAGCGAAAAGTTAAACTAAAATGAAAATCGGATCAGAAATCGCGATCAGAAAAATCATGGATTTAATCCGAGAAAAAGAAAAATGACGAACAGTTTAACGAACGAATGTTCGTTAACTGGATCTAAACGAAGAACACGTTCGTTAAAACGAACAAACGAGCGAACGCTCGCTAATTAGCCTAAACTAAAAAAAACCAAACGAAAACCGGCGAAAACCGAACAAAAACCGGCGGGTCAACCTCGGCCACTCGGTGGCGAGACGGGCGGCGGCGGCTCCGGCGAGGCGGCGGCGGCGGGATCCGGCAGGGCGGCGCAGGGCGGCGGCGGGCGGCGGCCAGGGCGGCGCGGGGCGGCGGCGTCGGGCGCGGCGGCGGAGGCGAAAGGCGGCGGCGGCGGGGAGGCGCGGGGTTCGAGGCGGGCGACGGCTAGGGTTTCGGCCCGGGGTGGGCCAGCGGCTTATAAAGGCTGAGTCCGGAGGAATCCGGGCCTAGCACGGACCGTAGGTCGGTTCCGACGACTTTCTTTAAATAATTATGCTCGGGAGAAAAAACAAACGAAATACTAAACGGACTCCAAAAATCCCGAAATAAATTTTCCCCGGCTTCTAAAATCAAGCCGCACAGGATGAACAATTATTTGGGGCCTAAAGGCAATTCTGAAAAACACGCATTTTTCCTAGATTCAAATAAAATAGCAAATAAAACCAAATAAAATCTTATTTGATTGTTTTATTAAATCCTCAATATTTCTTTATTTTGGGAAAGTCATTTTATTCCCTCTCTCATAATTTTTGTAATTGAAATAGTTGAAGATAAAATAAATAAAAATCAAATGATCCTATTTTCAAATTTTGAGACAACTCAAATATGAAAATAACGAAATCCCCAACTCTCACCGTGGGTCCTTGAGTTGCGTAAAATTTCTAGGATCAACCAAAATGCAACAAATATGATATGCAATGATGATCTAGTGTATAACATTCCAAATTGAAGATTTGGGATGTTACACCAGTCAAGTCATACTCAATGTAAACTAACAGTAATGAATGCATATGACAGCGGTGCTCTCCAACTGGTGCTTTTTAATAAGAGGGTGATGACTCAACATAAAAGTCAATTGATAGGCCCTTCGCAGAGGGAAGCAGGGATTTGTAGAGGTGCTAGAGCTCAATTTTAAAGCAGAGATAAATAATATTTTGAGCGGCATACTTTCATTGTCAACATAACAACGAAGAGATGGTGATATCTTCCATGCTACACACATTATAGGCGGTTCCCAAACAGAATGGTAAAGTTTATACTCCCCCTCCACCAACAAGCATCAACCCATGGCTTGCTTGAACCAACGAGTGCCTCCAACTAACAACAGTCCTGGGGGAGTTATGTTTGCAATTATTTTGATTTGATTTGCATAAAGCATGGGACTGGGCATCCCGGTGACCAGCCATTTTCTCGTGAGTGAGGAGCGGAGTCCACTCCTCTTGAGAATAACCCGCCTAACATGGAAGATACGGACATCCCTAGTTGACACATGAGCTATTCGAGCATACAAAACAAAATGTTTATTTGAAGGTTTAGAGTTTGGCACATACAAATTTACATGGAACGGCAGGTAGATATAGTATATTGGTAGGTATGGAGGACTCATGTGGAACAACTTTGGGGTTTATGGAATTGGATGCACAAGCAGTATTCCCGCTTAGTACAGGTGAAGGCCAGAAAAAGACTAGGAAGCGACCAGCTAGAGAGCGACAACAGTCATGAACTTGCATTAAAATTAATCAACACCGAATGCAAGCATGAGTAGGATATAATGCACCATGAACATAAATATCGTAGAGGCTATGTCGATTTTGTTTCAACTATACATGCGTGAACATGTGCCAAGTCAAGCCACTCGAATCGTTCAAAAGAGGATACCACCCTATCATACCACATCACAACCATTTTAATAGCATGTTGGCACGCAAGGTAAACCATTATAAGCTCCTAGCTAATTAAGCATGGCATAAGCAACTATATTCTCTAATTGTCATTGCAAACATGTTTATTCATAAAAGGCTTAATTAGGAACGATGAACTAATCATATTTACAAGAACAAGAGAGGTCGAGTTCATACCAGCTTGTCCCATCTCAATCAGTCCATCATATATCGTCATAATTGCCTTTCACTTGCATGACCGAACGATGTGAATAATAATAACAGTGCACGTGCATTGGACTAAGCTGGAATCTGGAAACATTCAATAAACATGAGAAGACATGGCAATATGGGCTGTTTTGTCAGATCAACAATAATGCATATAAGAGCCACTTTAACAATTTAATCATGGTCTTCTTCTATCGACCCCCAAAGAAAAGAAAAGAAATAAAACTATTTACACGGGAAAGCTCCCAACAAGCAAAAGAAGAAAGGGAAATCTTTTTGAGTTTTCTTTTCAGTTACTACTACAAGCATGGAAATTAAAACTAGCTAAAAGCTACAACTAATTTTTTTGGTTTTTCTTAAGGTTTATTAAACACACAAGAAGAAAGCATAAAAAGAGAAAATAAACTAGCATGGATATTACAGTGAAAGAGTATGAGCACCGACATCTAGCAATGAGTGTGTGAACATGAATGTAATGTCGGTGAGAAATACGTACTCCCACAAGCTTAGGCTTTTGGCCTAAGTGTGTTTATTGCCACGGATGGCCTAGCGGATATCCAAAGTTGTAGTTGGGGTCATACTGAGATGCAGCAGTCATTGCATCATGGGCTGCAGCTTGGAGGCGAGCTATCTCAGCCCTCCTCTTATACTCATCCGCCTCCTCTCTGGTTATAAAATATCTCCCTTTTGCCCGGAAGTCGAAGAAAGTAGAAGCAGGGAGAGCGACGTGATAGGTGCGTCGTCTGTCAAAGATTAGTCGGTACTGGAGGAACTGATCGTTCCTCTCAACAAAATGATGACGAACCATAGCCTCATAATCCAAGTAAGTAGGAGGTAACTCAATATCATCCTCATGTATAGTTATACCAAGAAAATTAGCTATATGGGCTGCATAAATTCCACCAAAGAAATCTCCATTAAATCTATTATGATGCTACCTACGTGAAACAATGGCTCCCAAATTATAATGTTTATCTCCTAACACAACACTCCTAAGAATATTAAGGTCAGGGACACACATATCACATGCTTCATCTTTACAATTTATGCACCTACCTATGAAGAGAGCAAAATAATGTATAGCAGGAAAATGAATGCTCCCTATGGTAGCTTGTGCTATATCTCTAGATTCCCCCGCAGTTATACTAGCAAGAAAATCTCTAAACTCAGATTTGCGAGGTTCACTAATACTACACCATTGTGGAAGTTTGCAAGCAGTGGTAAAATCCTCTAAGTCCATAGTGTAAGAATTTTCATAGAGATCAAACAGGACAGTTTGAGAATTGCGTGAAGATGAAAATTCAAACCTCCTCACAAAGGAACTAGTGAGATAGTGGTACTGACGGCACTTTTCTGCCTCGAAGCTCATAAGATCAGCGTTACGAAAATATGCGTTAAATTCTTCCTTAATTCCTGCTCGATCCATGAAGTCCTCTGAAGGCCATTCACAAGGCCGCACTGGGGCGTCCCTTGGTGGTTCATCATCAGCATCACGCATTGCAAGCCTGGGTCCTTGCTTCCTTGAAGGACCACCTTGGTACATTTTCCTAAACATATTTCTTCTTCTGAAAAATTTCTGAAATTTTTAGTAACTTCAAATAAAAGTGAACCAAGCTTAACAAAATTGATAGCAACTACTCCTACAAGTGCCTAGGACCTATATCATGCATTAGAACTACTTGGAAGCATATAAATTTGACATGCAAGCTCAAGAACATGGTCACCTAGGCAGCACAAATTTGCAATGAATAATGTACTAGAACAAAAACTAATTGGACCAATGGAGGAGTCACATACCAAGGAACAATCCCCCAAAGCAGTTTTGCTAGAGGTGCTTTGAGCAAGGAGATCGAAAATCGCAGAAAAATGAGCTAGAACTTGTGCTTGAGCTGGATGGTCATTTTTTTGGGAGGAAGAAGAAGTGTGTGGGTGTAGGCATAAGTGGAGGGGAGCCACCGTGGGCCCACGAGGCAGGGGGCGCGCCCAGGGGGGTGGGCGCGCCCTGGACCCTCGTGGCCAGGTGCTTGCTCCCCCTGCTATGTTATCAGTGCGCGATATTCTCAAATATTCCAGAAAAAATCATATTAAATTGGTAGGTCATTTGGAGAACTTTTATTTTTGGGGTATTTTTATATTGCATGGATAATTCAGAAAACTGACAGAAAATACTATTTTTACTTTATTTCAACTATATAACAGAAAGTAAAAGGAGGGTACAGAAGGTTGTGCTTTCTAACTTCATCCATCTCATGCTCAACAAAAGGAATCCACTAACAAGGTTGATCAAGTCTTGTTAACAAACTCATTTCGAGTAACTTGAAACCGGAGAAATTTCGAATGACACTATGTTACCTCAACGGGGATATGCACATCCCCAACAATAAGAATATCATATTTCTTCTTGACAGTAGGAAGAGGAAATTCAAAACCTCCAAAAATAATCGATGGAATTTTTCCAATAGAATTGATACTGTGGACTTGAGGTTGTTTCCTCGGAAAGTGTACCGTATGCTCATTACCATTAACATGAAAAGTGACATTGCCTTTGTTGCAATCAATAACAGCCCCTGCAGTATTCAAAAAAGGTCTTCCAAGAATAATAGACATACTATCGTCCTCAGGAATATCAAGAATAACAAAGTCCGTTAAAATAGTAACGTTTGCAACTACAACAGGCACATCCTCACAAATACAGACAGGTATAGTAGTTGATTTATCAGCCATTTGCAAAGATATTTCAGTAGGTGTCAACTTATTCAAATCAAGTCTACGATATAAAGAGAGAGGCATAACACTAACACCGGCTCCAAGATCACATAAAGCAGTTCTAACATAGTTTCTTTTAATGGAGCATGGTATAGTTGGTACTCCTGGATCTCCTAGTTTCTTAGGTATTCCACCCTTAAAAGTATAATTAGCAAGCATGGTGGAAATTTCAGCTTCCGGTATCTTTTTTTATTAGTAAAAATATCTTTCATGTACTTAGCATAAGGATTCAGTTTAAGCATATCAGTCAAACGCATACGCAAAACGATAGGTCTAATCATTTCAGCACATCGCTCAAAATCCTCATCATCCTTTTTCTTGGATGGCTTAGGAGGAAAAGGCATGGGTTTCTCAACCCAAGGCTCTCTTTCCTTACCGTGTTTCCTAGCACAAAGTCTCTTTTATCATAACGTTGATTCTTTGATTGTGGGTTATCAAGATCAACAGCAGGTTCAGCATCTACATCATTATCATTGCTAGGTTGAGCATCAACATGAACATTATCATTAACATCATCACTAGTTTCATTTTCATTACCAGATTGTGTTTCAGCGTCAGAAATAGAAATATCATTGAGATTCTCAGGTGGTTTAGCAATAGGTTTACTAGAAGCATGCAAATCCCTATCATTTTTCTTTTTCTTTGTTTTAGAAGGAGTAGGTGCATCTATATTATTTCTCTGATAATCTTGCTCAATTCTCTTAGGATGGCCCTCAGGATACAAAGGTTCCTGGTTCATTTTACCACCTCTAGTCATAACTCTAACAACATTATCATTTTTCTTACTATTTAATTCATTGAGCAAATCATTCTGAGCTTTAAGTACTTTTTGTACTTGAGTGGTAACCATAGAAGCATGTTTACTAATGAGTTTAAGTTCACCTTTAATTCTAGACATATAATCACCCAAGTGTTAAATCATATAAGCATTTTGTTTCAATTCTCTACCAAAGTAAGCATTGAAGTCTTCTTACCTAACCATAAATTTATCAAACTCATCCAAACATTGGCTAGCAAACTTAGTAGGAGGGATTTCAGCTTTATCATATCTATAGAGAGAATTTACCTTTACTGCCTGTGTCAGGTTATCAAGACCATGTGTTTCTTCAATAGGTGATGGATTAAAACCATATATTTCTTCAACAGGCGGTAAATTAAGACCATGTATTTCTTCAATAGGAGGTAAATTCTTAACATCTTCAGCTTTAATACCCTTTTCTTTCATGGATTTCTTTGCCTCTTGCATATCTTCTAGACCGAGAAATAGAACACCCCTTTTCTTCGGAATTGGTTTAGGAATAGGCTCGGGAGTTTGCTCAGGAGCTGGCTCAGGAAGTGTCCAATTATTTTCATTTGACAACATATTATTCAATAGAATTTCAGCTTCATCCAGTGTTCTTTCCCTGAAAACAGAACCAGCACAACTATCCAGGTGGTCTCTGGAAGCATCGGTTAGTCCATTATAAAAGATATCAAGTATTTCATTTTTCTTAAGAGGACGATCAGGCAAAGCGTTAAGTAATTGGAGAAGCCTCGCCTAAGCTTGTGGGACACTCTCTTCTTCAATTTGCACAAAATTATATATATCCCTTAAGGCAGCTTGTTTCTTATGAGCAGCGTAATATTTAGCAGAGAAGTAATAAATCATATCCTGGGGACTACGCGCACAACCAGGATCAAGAGAATTAAACCATATCTTAGCATCACCCTTTAATGAGAATGGAAATATTTTAAGGATATAAAAGTAGTGAGTTCTCGCATCATTAGTGAACAGGGTGGCTATATCATTTAATTTAGTAAGATGTGCCACAACAATTTCATATTCATAGCCATAAAACGGATCAGATTCAACCAAAGTAATTATATCAGGATCAATAGAGAATTCATAATCCTTATCAGTAACAAAGATAGGTGAAGCAGCATATGGAGGATCATATTTCATTCTAGCGTTTAGAGTTTTTTGTTTAAGCTTAGCTAATAATTTCTTAAGATCACTCCTATCATTGCAAGCAAGAAAATCTCTAGCAGTTTCTTCATCCATAACATAGCCCTCAGGCACAATAGGCAATTCATATTTATTAGGAGAGCCTTCATCATTACTTTCATCAATATTATCAGTTTCAATAATTTCATTCTCTCTAGCCCTAGCAATTTGTTCATCAAGAAATTCACCAAGTGGCACAGTAGTATCAAGCATAGAAGTAGTTTCATCATAAGTATCATGCATAGCAGAAGTGGCATCATCAATAATATGCGACATATCAGAATTAATAGCAGAAGCAGGTTTAGGTGTCGCAAGCTTACTCAAAACAGAAGGTGAATCAAGTGCAGATCTAGATGGCAGTTCCTTACCTCCCCTCATAGTTGAGGGATAATTTTTGTTTTCACGTCTTTCAAGTTCTTCATAGTGACCAGCAGATATAAATCCCAAGTGACTCAAAGAATAGAGCTATGCTCCTCGGCAACGGCGCCAGAAAATAGTCTTGATAACCCACAAGTATAGGGGATCACAATAGTTTTCGAGGGTAGAGTATTCAACCCAAATTTATTGATTCGACACAGGGGGAGCCACAGAATATTCTCAAGTATTAGCAGCTGAGTTGTCAATTCAACCACACCTGGAAACTTAATATTTGCAGCAAAGTATTTAGTAGCAAAGTAATATGATAGTAGTGGTAACGATAGCAAAAGTAATGGTAGGAAAAGTAATGTTTTTGGTATTTTGTAGTGATGATAACAATAGCAACGAAAAAGTAAATAAGCGAAGAACAATATATGGAAAGCTCGTAGGCAATGGATTAGTGATGGAGAATTATGCCGGATGTGGTTCATCATGTAACAGTCATAACATAGGGTGACACAGAACTAACTCCAATTCATCAATGTAATGTAGGCATGTATTCCGAATATAGTCATACATGCTTATGGAAAAGAACTTGCATGACATCTTTTGTCCTACCCTCCCGTGGCAGCGGGGTCCTAGCAGAAACTAAGGGATATTAAGGCCTCCTTTTAATAGAGTATCGGACCAAAGCATTAACACATGGTGAATACATGAACTCATCAAACTATGATCATCATCAGGAGTGGTCCCGATTATTATCACTTCAGGGTTGCCAGATGATAACACATCGTAGGTGACTATAGACTTGCAAGATAGGATCAAGAACTCACCTATATTCATGAAAACATAATAGGTTCAGATCTGAAATCATGGCACTCAGGCCCTAGTGACGAGCATTAAGCATAGGAAAGTCATAGCACCATCAATCTCAGAACATAGTGGATACTAGGGATCAAACCCTAACAAAACTAACTCGATTACATGATAAATCTCATCCAACCCATCACCGCCCAGCAAGCCTACGATGAAATTACTCACGCACAGTGGTGAGCATCATGAAATTGGTGATGGAGGATGGTTGATGATGACGACGGCGACGTATTCCCCTCTCTGGAGGCCTGAACGGACTCCAGATCAGCCCTCCCGAGAGAGTTTAGGGCTTGGCGGCGGCACCATATCATAAAACACGATGAATCTTTCTCCCTGGCTTTTTTCTCCCCGAACACGAATATATGGAGTTGGAGTTGAGGTCGGTGGAGCTCCAGGGGGGCCACGAGGCAGGGGGCGTGCCTAGGGGGCAGGCGCGCCCCCACCCTCGTGGCTAGGGTGTGGGCCCCCTGGCCTTGATTCTTTGCCGGTATTTTTTATTATTTCCAAAAATAATCTTTGTTGAGTTTCAGGTCATTCTGATAACTTTTGTTTCTTTACATAAATAACACCATGGCAATTCTGCTGAAAACAGCGTCAGTCCGGGTTAGTTCCATTCCAATCATGCATGTTAGAGTCCAAAACAAGGGCAAAAGTGTTTGGAAAAGTAGATACGACGGAGACGTATCAATCCTCTTTTGGGTCCAGGGTTTCGGGGTGAGATAAGAGAGATGGAGAGGGATACACACAATACACACAATAGTTTTGAAGAGGCAGATTTTATTTGTGGTTATCGGAAAAACATCAAACAAATGACAGCTCACAACCGTTGCATCTAACATGGGTATATAACAGGGGTTTGGTCTTCTAAATGTTAATAAATCTTCAATGTCGACAAACTCTTCAGGTCTTGTTCATGTCTCCGATGGCTTCTTCCGATCGTGCTTGTCCTTCTCAAGTTCTTTTGCCAGATCATCTCTGTTGGCGCGAAGTCTCTGATGACGTCCTTTAATATTCCTGGAGTTGCGTTCCAAACGTATAGGTTTCAACATCCTTGGCATGAACCATGGTCCTACTGTCCTTCAGTTCCTGACAAATCTCTGGTGTATCGAGGTTTTGCTCCACCAGCTTGGCTACTTTCAGCTTCTGGGTCCTGAGTTTCTCATGAAATGCTTCCCTATCAAATACAGCTTCCTGAAGGTCCATCTTAAAATTCTTGATGTAATACTCCAGATCCTGGTGATACACCAGCTAAGGTTAAAACTTCATCTTTTGCTGATAGATGATCCATTAGCCCTTTTGTCATCCAATCCTTCCGACGAAATGCATGCTTAACTCAGCACGGTGACAATAGCATAAGCGGGCGATAACCTCATGGATAGCCGTGTTTATGCCCATTTCTTTGCCATGAGATATCATTCCATAGTTGATATCTCTTGTCTTGGGGTTTTCTTGAGGGCCAAAATCTTGAGTCTTGACGCTCCATGTTCTGGTATTTCTCTAACACACCTTCATCTCAGGTATCGGCAACTTCAATAGCCTGACAAATTCCATAAGGTTGGATCATAGGAAAAGTCTTCGTAGTGTTGTCTTTGGTTCAGGGTGAAGCTCTTCATCTAAAATATGTAAGCCAGGGGTTCTTCGGTAAAGAAATTCAGAAGGGCACGAGAATAACTTAAGTGGATCCTATTCAGAGCCTTCCAAGTCACTTCACTTTGGGAATTCTTCAGAGCCTTCAAATTCTCCTAGTCTTCGGAGTCTTCAACCATTATAGTTTCCATTATTATAATGCACGGTAAAATCCTCTTCATTCCGAAGTGATCTTAGTTGTCTGGTATCTTGTACTTCTTGGAGTGATCTCATCAGTCGAATCTTCGTGTGGTCAAAAGGGGAAATGGGTATAGTCTAACTAAAAGGGGAAAGTATTTGATAAAACTCAGAAAAGAAGAGAGGTAAAACATCCTTTTGAAAATAAAGTTGTAGAGAAAATATTTCCTATGGGCTTGCCAGTTTCTAGGGGTCACGTCCTACAGTCAACATGTGTTCTGCTACCATCTTGTAGCGACCCGACCCGAATGGATCAAGTCTCTCTGCTTAAGTATCATCCTTGGATCGGTATGCTGACACACACAGTACTTGAGGATTTATAACAGAGGTAAATCACATGTATAGAGTAACGTAAATACTATTAGCTCAATCCAAATAGCTGAGGTAACAACAAGCTTGTGGATTCCTATCAACACCAACGACAAAGTTGAGTGTAGAAATCATAACCCTAACGTATCACTTACTCATCGTAAGATTCCTGCAACATGAGACGTTGCAGCCACGTAGGTCAGTACATTGAATGTACTGGCAAATTGACACCAAAGAGCAATGATGAATAATGGCTATCACTACATGCATATTTGGCTGGTGGAGGCTCTAAGTTTAATTTTGCATAAAGCTAATTTTTTCCTACAACAAAGGAATATTTTTATTTAACTACCAAGTTGGTTAAAATTATGGTGAAGGTTCCTCCAACTCAAGCCCAAAATAATAATTATAACCCCACAAATTAATTAAGTAAAGTGATGAGATCAAATCAATAATTCAAGTACCAGATACTCAAGATGTCCATAACCGGGGACACGGCTAATCATGATTAGTTTGTACACTCTGCAAAGGTTTGTGCACTTTTCCCCACAAGACTCGATCTCCTCCGTTGAATTTCTCGCACTACATGTTGTTTGAGAAACAGATGATCGAGACACAGTCTTTCCGAAGCATTAACTCTTTACTATGGGTAGACAGTACCACTTACTTTCCCCCTACATCTGCTAGCCTACCACTGAAAGAGGTCACACATCATACTCAACTATGCCAGAGCCCATAATGGCTTGTGGCCGCAAACAGAAGTTTCTAGCATGAATAATCTTATGACCCCGTTGAGCCTAGGTGGCATTCCATAGGGTGACCGCACGGGTACTCCGGGATTCCCTTGGGCTAGCACTGGGTTCTTCAGGTGCCCGGGCAAACCACTGGGTGCTCCCGGGTGCCGCAACCATTACACCCAGATGTGTATTAAAGTAGCCATCTTAAGTTAACCCTTAGATATAAATAACTCTCACATCTTTCATGAATCTCACAAACCAATCCATGTCTACGAGCATAGCATTGCAGTATAAGCATAACGTAGAAACACCCAGGGGTTTGAATATAAGACAATAGGTTCCTACCTCATCAACTACTTCCCAAATACCCACATGTTATCACATCCTACTCATGCAATGTTTGAGGATGAGACTAATGCATAAAAACTAGGTATGAAAAATATGATCAAAGAGTGAACTTGCCTTGTACTATTGATGAAGATGGTTCACACTGATAACTCCTGATAGTTCTACTCGTCACACTCCGTTCAATCTATCGTGAGCATGCAATTGCATACATAAGCACTCATGAATAAAAAATCGAAGAAAAGACTTCGAAAAACTTCGAAAACAAGCAATTAACTCTTGCAACAGAAAACAATTGCTAACAGTACCAAAATTTGATGGATTTGGTCTTATCAGAAAGTTTAGGTCAAGAAGTTCGATTTGCAAAAAGAATCAACTAAATCAGAGTTACGAAACTCAAGTTATGATCAAAAGAAGTTTGAATATGAATGTGAACAAATTTGAAAATTTGAAAATTTCAAAAAGTTGATGTGGCAGGTTCACTGGATAGGTGAAAACAAGACAAAACTATAGGCGCTGATTTCATCTAATTTGGATGAACGAGTAAAAAGTTATGGCTATTTAAAAAATTAGGGCCAAGTTGTTTTACGGAAGAAAAATAGCTACGGCTAAAAGAATTCTTGGTCTAATGTATAAATATAGAGACTAATTGATAATCTAATTATTGTACCGTACTAGTCTAGAAGTAATAAACTACAAACGTATAAAAAGAAAAAACGAAGAAAGATACATTTATAAGGTATAGAAAAGACGACTTCGGAGAGAGGAGACAATTTCCAAAAGTCCCGTCGGAAAGGGGAAAAGTATTTTTCTTTAATGAATCTAGTCAAAAGAAAATATTGATTTAATCCGAATCGGATGATGTTTGGAAGCTCTATGGGTCTATATTTATAGGTTGAAGGGATGCGTGAACATCTAACACTAGCAATGTGGGACTAAATGTAGAAGAAAATAAACGAAACAGGGAGAAAATCGAAATGCCTCGCACGGGCCTAGAGGCCATCAGCCGGCCGCGCGTGTACGATTTGTAGTTTATTTTTTGCCCAAGGAAGAAAGAATACAATAAAATCTAGGAAGAAAAAGGCTGGCTAGGCCTGGCCCATTTAGGAGAAAAAAATATGAGGAGCCAGCTGCCACTATGCTACGCGTGTGGGCGACAAATAATTATGGGCCACAATTTTTTTATATAGAAACAAAAGGAAAACCGTATAACAAAAATAAATTAAAATTTTATATAGGCATATTATATATCAAAAATTTCAGAAATAGATTTTCTACAACATGAATATTTTTCTAGTGCCAAATAAATTCCACAAAAAATTAAATAAAGCAAACAGTGCTACTGCTGTAATAAAACCTCATAAAAATCATTTTAAAAATACCAAAATAAATTCAAATTTATTTCTCTCCAATTTTCTAATGTAGGGAATCATTTTACCCTAATTTCCATATATTTTATTTCTGGAGAAAAATAATTTGAATAAAATCCAAATAACTCCAAATTGAGAATAATTTCAAAAGGGACTTTCAATTTGATTATTTTAAACTCCCAACTCATATTTCATATGATTTGAAGAAGTCATTTTATCTTCTCTCACGAAAATCATTGAGTTGCTTAAAGTTTCTGAATTGAAAAAAATATTTCCAAATAAAAATTCAAATCTTTTCAAAACCCCTTACATTTATTTAAATGGAAGAAGTCATGTCATCTTCTCTCCATGGTTTTGTGATGAACAGAATTTGAATTCATGGAGATCAAAATGCAAATTTAAAGTTTGGGAAGGTCCTTTTATTCCCTCTCATTTAACTTTCAGAAGTTTCAAATTTCACTCAATTGCACTCAAGCAACCACACCACAAATCAAACAATCAATCAAAACTTTTTATTTAATATAACATTCCAAAATTTAGAATTTTGCGATGTTACAGCTTGACATTGCACTGATTAGCGACTGGCGTACGAAGAGGTGGATCGGTGGCGTCTTGGCGGAGGCTTGCCGGTACGGAGCCTGCCGGGTCCTCGTCTTGTGGTCTTGGCGGCCCCGGGAACCTTGTTAGGACAATTTGGACGTGGCCTCAACCCTGTCGGGCTCACATGCCCGACAAGGGAGGCCTTCCTGGGGGTATTCTTTGGTCACTTTGGTCTTCTTAATGCACTCCTTGATCTCACGAAGAGCGGTTTCTCTGGCTTGTCTTTGACCATGTCTTGGTACTCGATGCATGGGTGGTCATACGTCGGTGCATAAATCAGGTCAGCAAACACACTTGTTTGTTGCACCGACAATCTCCAACGTATCTATAATTTTTTGTTGTTCCATGTTGTTATATTATCAATATTGGATGTTTTACATTCGTTTACTAGCAACTTTATATCATTTTTTGGGACTAACCTATTAACATAGTGCCCAGTGTCAGTTCCTGTTTTGGCTTGTTTTTTACTTTGTATAATATGCATATAAAACGAAGTCCAAATGCAGCAAAACTTTTTGGAGATTTTTTCTGCCCAGAAGACACGCAGGAGGCCCAAGAAGTGCACCAGAGGGACCCTGTGGGGCCCACTAGGCACCAAGGCGCCAGGGTCCCCAGTCACGCCATAGTGGGTAGTGGGGCAAACAGGCACCCCTCCGCTACCTCTCAATTCTATAAATACTCCAATATTCTAGAAACCCTAGGGGAGTCAACGAAACACAATTCCAGCTGCTGCAAGTTCTAGAACCACGAGATCCAATCTAGGGGCCTTTTCCGACACTTTGTCAGAGGGGTCAACGATCACAGAGGGGTTCTTCATCATCACCCTTGCCCCTCCGATGATGCATGAGTAGTTTACCACAGACCTACGGGTCCATAGGTAGTAGCTAGATGGCTTCTTCACTCTTTTTGATCTTCAATACAATCTTCTCCTCGATGTTCTTGCAGATCTATTTGATGTAATGACTTTTTGCGGCCTGTTTGTTGGGATCCGATGAATTCTAAGTTTATGATTAGATCTATCCATGAATTTTATTCGAGTCTTTGTTGAACTCTTTTATGCGTGATTTTTATAGCCTCGTATTTCTTCTCTAAAACTTTGGTTTGGTTTGGCCAACTAGATTGATTTTTCTTGCAATTGGAAGAGTTGTTGTGTTGTGGGTATCTTGCGGTGCTCATTCTCAGTGACAGAAGGAGACATGACACGCACATACCACTGCCATTAAGGATAAAAATATGGGGTCTATTCCTACATGAATAGATCTTGTCTACATGATGTCATCGTTCTTATTGCTTTACTCCGTTTTCCATGAAGTTAATACACTAGATGCATGCTGGATAGCGGTCGATGCGTGGAGTAATAGTAGTAGATGTAGGCAGGAGTCGGTCTACTAATCTTGGACGTGACGCCTATATACATGATCATTGCCTTGGATATCATCATAATTATTTGCTCTTCTATCAAGTGCCCAACAGTAATTTGTTTACCCACCGTATGCTATTATCTCGAGAGAAGCCACTAGTGAAACCTACGGCCCCTGGGTCTATTTCCTGTCGTATTATTTCCATATCTATTCTTCCAAAAACCCAAAAATACCTTGCTCCACTTTTTCTTTCTTTCTTTCTTTATTTTATGTTGTGTTTTTGCTGGATCTATTTATCAAATCTCATACAATATAATCTATCTCAGTACCAAGGAGGGACTGACAACCCCTCTTACGCGTTGGGTTGCAAGTATTTGTTACTTGTGTGCAGGTGTTGTTTACATAATGTTGCTTGGTTCTCCTACTGGATTGATAACCTTGGTTTCATAATTGAGGGAAATACTTACCGTTGCTCTGCTGCATCATCCTCTCCTCTTTGTGGAAATACCAATGCAGATATAAGCAATCACGTGACTTTTCAAATACTAATAATAATGATTTTATTAGTACTCCAATTGCTCCTACCGCTGCTAGTGTCGAGTCTTGTGATATTAATGTTGCATTGCTAAATCTTGTTATGAAAGAACAATTTTCTGGAAATCCTAATGAAGATGTTGCATCCCATCTTAATACTTTCATTGAATTATGTGATATGCAAATGAAAAACGATGCGGATAATGATATTATAAAGTTGAAATTATTTCCTTTCTCATAAAGAGATCGTGCTAAAACTTGGTTTTCATCCTTGCCTCGTAATAGTATTGATTCATGGGATAAGTGTAAGGATGCTTTCATTGCCAAGTATTTTCCTCCCGCTAAGATTATTTCTCTTCAAAATCAAATTATGAATAATAAGCAACTTGAGCATGAACATATTGCACAATCTTGGGAGAGAATGAAATTAACGATTAGAAATTGTCCCACTCATGCTTTAAGCTGATGGATGATAATCCAAAGAATTATGCGGGATTAAACTTTGTGTTGAGATATCTTCTAGACTCTGCTGCATGTGGTAATTTTATGGAAATTACATTGGGAGAAGCTACAAAACTCCTTGGTAGTATAATGACAAATTATTCTCAATGGCACACTGAACAAGCTCCAACTGATAAGAAGGTAAACTCTATTGAAAAAGTCTCTACTTTGAGTGATAAAATGGATGCTCTTATGAAAGCGCTTGCTAGTAAAAATGATCATGTTGATCCTAATAATGTTCCACTATCTACTTTGGTTGAGAAAAATAATTATGCCATTGATGTGAATTTTTTCTCTAAAAATAATTTCAACAAGTGTGGAGGGATCAAAGATTCAAACCCCTTGCTAGGTTGCCTCGAGCCTCCTTTTATAGCTTAAGGGGCGACCATTATGGCAAAATAGTCAATACGGTACGATTAGATAGCTAATAGTGTTATCATACCTAACTCTGGCAGTTAGGACAAAGTGTGTTAAATGCACTGCTAGGTGTCATGCTAAGGTTGAAGCCCGACAAGCTTGTCGCGCCGCTTATCCATCTACCTCTTATTAGCGTGACAGGGCAGGTGTCAATAAAGTCAATCTCTTCTCCAACAGGTCGCCGCATATCCGACGGGATCCTACTAGCCACTTGGAGCTAGACACCTCACTGATTAGTGACTAGCGTACGACGAGGTGGAGCGGAGGCGTCTTAGCATAGGCTTCCCGGTACGGAGCCTGGCGGGTCCCTGTCTTGTGGTCTTGGCGGCCCCGGGAACCTTGCCGGGACAATTTGGACTTGGCTCCGGGCATAGTCTTGACCCTGCTGGGCTCGCCTTCCCGGCAAGGAGGGCCTTCCTGGGATATTCTCTCATCACTTTGGTCTTCTTAATGCACTCCATGATCCCACAAAGAGTGGTTTCTCTGGCTTGTCTTGTACCATTTCTTGGTACTCGATGTATGGGCGGTCGTACACCGGTGCATAAATCAGGTCAGCAAACACACCTGTTTGTTGAACCGATAGTGTCCAACATATCTATAATTTTTTATTGTTCCATGTTGTTATATTATCAATCTTGGATGTTTTACATTCATTTACTAGCAACTTTATATCATTTTTGGGACTAACCTATTAACATAGTGTCAAGTGCCAGTTGCTGTTTTTGCTTGTTTTCTAGTTCTAAGAATATTCATATCAAACGAAGTCCAAATGCATAGTAACTTTTTGGAGATTTTTTTCTGCCCAGTAGACACCCAGGAGGCCCAAGAAGTGTACCAGAGGGGCCATGTGGGGCCCAGTAGGAACCAGGGCGCGTCAGGGCCCCTAGGCGTGCCCAAGTGGTTAGTGGGGCCAACTGGCACACCCTCCACTGCCTCTTAGTTCTGTAAATACTCTAATTTTCCACAAAACCTATGGGAGTCGACGAAACACAATTCCAGCTGCCGCAAGTTCCAGAACCACGAGATCCAATCTAGGGGCCTTTCTAGCACTTTGTCGGAGGGGTCAACGATCATAGAGGGGTTCTTCATCATTATCACCCTTGCCCCTCTGATGATGTGTGATTAGTTTACCACAGACCTACAGGTCCATAGGTAGTAGCTAGATGGCTTCTTCTCTCTTTTTAATCTTCTATACAATCTTCTCCTCAATGTTGTTGGAGATCTATTTGATGTAATGACTTTTTGCGATGTGTTTGTTGGGATCCAATGAATTCTGAGTTTATGATTAGATCTATCCATGAATAATATTCGAGTCTTTGCTGAACTCTTTTATGCGTGATTGTTATAGCCTCGTATTTCTTCTCTGAAACTTTGGTTAGGTTTGGCCAACTATATTGATTTTTCTTGGAATTGGAAGAGGTGTTGTGTTATGGGTATCTTGCGGTGCTCATTCTCAGTGACAGAACGAGACATGACACGCACATATCGCTGCCATTAAGGGTAAAAAGATGGGGTCGATTCTGGCATGAACGTATCTTGTCTACATCACGTCATCATTCTTATTGCATTACTCCGTTTTTCCATGTACTTAGTACACTAGATGCATGCTGGATAGCGGTCGATGTGTGGAGTAATAGTAGTCGGTGCAGGCAGGAGTCGGTCTACTAATCTTGGACGTGACGCCTATATACATGATCATTGCCTTGGATATCATCATAATTATTTGCTCTTCTATCAATTGTCCAACAGTAATTTGTTTACCCAGGGTGTGCTATTTTCTTGAGAGAAGCCACTAGTGAAATCTACGGCCCCCGGGTCTATTTCCTATCAAATTATTTCCAGATATATTCTTCCAAAATCCCAAAATACTATGCTACACCTTTTCTTTCTTTATTTATTTTATTTAGTGTTTTTGCCGGGTCTATTAATCAATTCTTTCACAATATAATCTGTGATAGAGGCTAAGCTATCCCGATGTTTCGATGAGATGGTGGCTATCGTTTTCTGTGGGAGTCGACCTTGACGATCCGACTACGAACGTGCGAGACGTCGCGCCTTAGCAATCGCTAAACCAACTTCCGAGGGTTATTGACCACGCCGGAGCACGATCAACCTGACCACGAGGGTCTGTTTCCTGCGAGCAAACGAAGAACAAGCAAGAAACTGAGATTGCAATCGGGATATTGCGAATATAAGATGAAAGCTTTATTGATCAAGGTGGGGTTCTGTGACGTCTTGGTCTGGTCGTTGGACACAAACGAAGTACGCGAAGTTGCAGCTATGGCGAACTTTTAATCTAAACAAAACCCAAAGTCTAAACGACGCCCTAAGGGCTGTATATATGGAGGAAGAGGGGGGAATTTCGTGGCCCTTGAGGGTGGGGTCCGAAACCAACCCTAACTCTTGTTTCCCCACACATACGGACTCTAAAAATAGCCTATACTTAAGTATTTCGAATTACATGGGCCTGGCCCATTAATAAGGTGACGCAGCACCTAGAATAGCCTATGGACGAATATTATGAAGTGGCATCTTGTATATTTCGTCCAAGGCTTCATGCACTCCTTATGGCGGCTTCAAAGTCCTGAAATCATCACTTGTAACTCCGTTCTTGATCCCCTTGCGCATGCCATCAACTTCATGCGTGTTTTTGCTCCAATGTTCATCCTTCTCCAAGCTAGGCCCTTCATTTGAAAGCAAAACAAATGTATCCAATTTAGGCAGCATCATAATCTCATGAACATTAGAATCATTACCAAGAAACGAAAGTACCTGGTAATTTAATTGGCGTGCGCGAGCTCTAGTAATTGGTCCAGTATATGTAACAGTAGGGGCTGTGGGTGTAACAATGGTATTGATGTCCTCATCATCCTCCCCTTCTTGAAATGAAGTCGTCCTCGACGGAAGCGCATCTTCCTCACCCAAATAAGGCTTCAAATCTGCAATGTTAAAAGTGGGACTAACCCCAAAATCTACAGGTAGCTCAAGTTTATATGCATTATCATTTATTTTCTCTAACACCTTAAAAGGACCATCAGCACGTGGCATTAGCTTTGATGTGCGCAGATTAGGAAATCTATCTTTACACAAATGTAACCAAACAAGATCTCCAGGCGCAAACACAACATGTTTTCTACCCTTATCTCCAGCAAGTTTATATTTAGCATTCATACGCTCAATGTTTTCCTTAGTTAACTCATGCATTTTTAAAATCAATTCAGAACGTTCTTTAGCATCAAAATTAACCTTCTCTGAAGATGGAAGAGGCAACAAATCAATAGGTGCACGAGGTAGGAAACCATACACAATTTCAAAAGGGCACATCTTAGTAGTAGAATGCAATGAGCGATTATAAGCAAATTCAATATGAGGCAAGCATTCTTCCCACATTTTCTTGTTATTCTTCAAAACAGCCCTAAGCATAGTAGACAATGTTCTATTGACTACTTCAGTTTGTCCATCAGTTTGGGGGTGACAAGTAGTACTAAAAAGCAGCTTAGTCCCCAACTTAGCCCATAAACATCTCCAAAAGTGGCTAAGAAATTTAGTATCACGATCTGAAACAATAGTATTTGGCACACCATGTAAGCGAATAATTTCACGAAAGAACAAATCAGCAACATTAACAGCATCATCGCTTTTATGACATGGTATAAAGTGTGCCATTTTCGAGAACCTATCCACGACAACAAATATGCTATCCCTCCCCTTCTTTGTTCGAGGTAAACCTAAAACAAAGTCCATAGATATATCCTCCCAAGGAACACTAGGTACTGGCAAAGGCATATATAAACCATGAGGATTGAGTCGTGACTTAGCTCTTTGACATGTAGTGCAGCGAGCAACAAAACGCTCAACATCCCGTCTCATCTTTGGCCAAAAGAAATGTGTAGCAAGTATATCCTCCGTCTTCTTGATGCCAAAGTGTCCCATTAATCCTCCTCCATGCGCCTCCTGCAACAACAAAAGACGAACGGAGCTAGCTGGAATGCATAGCTTGTTAGCACGAAACACAAATCCATCGTTAAGAACGAACTTGTTCCAAGTTCTCCCTTCCTTACAATTCCGCAATACATCTTTAAATTCAGCATCATGAACATATTGATCTTTGATGGTCTCCAAACCAAATATTTTAAAGTCAAGTTGTGAAAGCATAGTATAACGACGAGACAAGGCATCAGCAATAACATTTTCTTTACCCTTCTTGTGTTTAATGACATAAGGGAAAGTCTCAATGAATTCAACCCATTTAGCATGTCTACGGTTCAGTTTTGCTTGACTTTTAATGTGTTTCAAAGATTCATGATCAGAATGTATAACAAATTCCTTGGGCCATAAATAATGTTGCCATGTTTCTAAGGTCCGAACAAGAGCATATAATTCTTTATCATAAGTAGAATAGTTCAGACTAGGCCCACTCAATTTTTCAGAAAAGTATGCAACAGGTTTTCCATCTTGTAATAACACACCTCCTAATCCAATTCCACTAGCATCACATTCAAGCTCAAAAGTCTTATTGAAATTAGGAAGTTGGAGTAAAGGAGCATGTGTCAACTTATCTTTCAAAACTGTGAAGGCTTCTTCCTGTGCGGTACCCCAAACAAAAGGCACATCCTTCTTTGTAAGCTCGTTGAGAGGTGCAGCAATGGTGCTGAAATCTCTCACAAAATGCCTATAGAAACCAGCGAGGCCAAGGAAACTCCTCACTTGTGTGACCGTTTTGGGCTGCGGCCAGCTCTCAATAGCTTCAATCTTGGCTTTATCAACTTCAATTCCCTGTGGAGTAACAACATAGCCAAGAAAAAGATACTCGGTCGGTGCAAAAGGTGCACTTTCCAAGGTTTCCAAACAAACATGCATCACGTAGAGCAATAAAAACAGCACGTAAATGTTCCAAATGTTCCTCCAAAGATTTGCTATAAATCAATATGTCATCAAAGTAAACTACCACAAATCGTCCAATGAAAGCACGTAAAACTTCGTTCATTAACCTCATGAAAGTACTAGGTGCATTAGTTAACCCAAAAGGCATGACTAACCACTCATATAATCCAAACTTAGTTTTAAATGCTGTTTTCCATTCATCACCCAATTTCATACGAATTTGATGGTATCCACTACGCAAATCAACTTTGGAGAATATTGTAGAGCCACTCAATTCATCAACCATATCATCTAGCCTAGGAATAGGATGACGATAACGAATAGTAATATTATTAATGCCTCTACAATCAACGCACATACGCGACGTACCATCCTTTTTCGGCACTAAAATGATAGGAACAACACAAGGACTAAGGGATTCGCGTATATAACCTTTGTCGAGCAGTTCTTGTACTTGACGCATAATCTCCTTCGTCTCCTCTGGATTGGTACGGTATGGTGCACGGTTGGGTAGCGAAGCACCGGGAATTAAGTCAATTTGATGCTCAATCCCTCGAATAGGTGGTAATCCCGGTGGCACGTCTTGTGGAAAGACGTCAGCGAACTCCTGCAAAATGTTAGTGACAGCAGGGGGCAAAGAGGAAGGCACATCCTCGAATGAAAATAATGCCTCTTTGCACACAAAAGCATAGCAAACAGATTTGCTGAAATCTAGCTCATCAATATCAGATTTGGTGGCAAGTAAACATGCACTTTTCAATTTAATTTCAGAAACAACAGTAGATGGTTTATTATTAGGCTTCATTTGGTGCTCAAATTCTTTTGCCACAATCTGATTTTCACTCTTATTTGTCTCCTGTTTTGCTTTATTAGCTCTATTAATATCATCTTTCAAAATGGAATCAGGAGTCATAGGAAGCAAAGTAATATTTTTATCGTTATGAACAAGAGTATACTGATTGTTTCTACCATGGTGTACAGAATTTTTATCAAATTGCCATGGTCTACCAAGTAATAAGGAACATGCTTGCATAGGTACCACATCACAATCAACATAATCAGCATATGTAGAGATACTAAAATGCACACGAACAGTACGTGTTACCTTAACCTTGCCGCTGTTGTTGAACCATTGGATGTAGTAAGGATGTGGATGTGGTCTTGTGGTGAGAGATAGCTTCTCCACCATATCCATGCTAGCCAAGTTATTGCAGCTCCCTCCATCTATGATCACGCGAACAGAACGTTCCTTCACAACTCCCTTTGTATGGAACAAATTATGCCTCTGATTTTGCTCAGCTTGTGTAACCTGCACACTCAAAACACGTTGAGCAACTAAACTTTCATACCTGTCAGCATCTTCAGGAGCCATGTATTGCGTCTCATGATCAGAATCGTCTCCACCGTGTTCGTCACGTGTAATAAGAGCCAAAGTCTCCTCATCATAGTCACTAGCGGACTCATACCCACCATCCTCAGTAACAATCATCACACGCTTAGATGGGCATTCTCTCGCATAATGACCTCCACCCTTGCAACGTCGACAAATAATATCATGTGTTTGCCCTGTTGATGCCATGGATGAAGAAGAGCTCTTTGCAGGCCCAGAAGGTGTGCTCTTGGCAGATAGTGGTGATTGTGCCTGCTTTATTGTATCATGGTTGGAGGTGGTAGCCGACGGAGGCGCCGGTGTAGCAGAACGTGTGGAAGTAGATGATGCACGTGGTGTCCATGATGAAGGTCGACCTGCAGAAAAGTTAGTCCGCGCCAATGCCTGTCGATCCTGCACTTCATGTTCAGCTTTACAAGCAAGATGGAATAAACGAGTGATATTAGTATACTCCTTATACTCTAGAATCGTCTGAATCTCTCTATTTAATCCACCCATAAAACGTGCAAGCATAGCTTCATTCTCCTCAACAATACCACATCTAATCATGCCAGTTTGTAATTCCTGATAATATTCTTCTACAGAATTTTTTTCCCTGTCTTAAGCGCTGCAATTTTTGAAGTAATTCACGTTGATAATATGGTGGAACCCAACGAGTACGCATAGCAGTTTTCAAAGCAGCCCAAGTAGCCGGAATAGGATATAATCTACAATGCTCAGACCACCAAACACATGCAAAACTAGTGAAAGCACAAACAGCAACAGGAACACGTCTCTCCTCGGGATATTGTAAACATGTAAATCGTTGTTCAGTTTCTAACTCCCAAGTAAGATATATATCAGGAACATATCTACCCTCAAATGGTGGAATATTCAATTTTAGTTTAGGGAGAGGGTCATGATCTCGTACCTGAGGGTGAGCCCTACCATTGCCATTATTTGCATGTGGACGACCTGGTGGTTGCTGTGCTGTTGGTGGCACGTAGTTCTGATTTTGATCAACTTCATCCTCATAATCTCCCACATAAGCATCCTCCTCCGCATCAGCAGTAGGAGCCACAGAAGTATCAACAGCAGCACCAGCAGTTTGGCCCGACTGAAGAGGGACACGGCTCGCTCGGTGGAGGGCTGTTTCCCGACGTGGAGGTAGTCGGTGTTGTTGCTGTTGTTGCAGAGGTGCGGCAGGAGCAGCCGGTGGTGGTGGTGGAAAACGCGAAAGCAATTCAGCAAACTTGTTATCGAGCTTTGTTTCAAACGTCTTCTCCATGCCATCTATCTTCTCCATGGCCTCTTCAAATCTGTTTATCACATCTTGCACCTATCCATTCATCATTTGCTGAAACGTATCATGAAGCTCCTTGTTCGTCAAGTTCTCCCAGTCAGTCTCGTCGTCTTGTGATCCTGGCATGGTTAGCAGCAATAGAAACACACAAGAATATGATCCTACAGACTACTAACAAGTGGTGGTGGTGGCGGGTGTCACAAATCCGTCAAGAAAATCTCAAATTCTTACCAGTTCTTACCCAGCAGCAGGCGGTGATCTGCAACCGTTGTAGTCAAAAACTCTCAAAAGCTTGGATAGAGCGATTGCCAGGGAGAGTCGAACGCACGACGTAGATGTATGTGGAGCTGGGAAGGCTTATAGTATGGTAGCAAAAAGGGTCAGCAATAATCAATTCAGAGATGCAAAGTTGAATAAACGCTCAACGACGGTACTGTGCTGGTCCTAGGCTAGACCGTGCTAGAGACACGAGCCTAGAACACTAACAAAATCACGGCGCTGCACGTAAATAAGGGAAAAGCACACTCTGGAACTTTTTTTTCGCTCTTTTTTTTGCGCTCCTTTTTTTGCGCTCCTTTTTTTTTGAGAAAAATCACTATAATGGCGAGTGTCTCAAAACTCTTCCCTCGTCAAACTGATAGGATGGGCACGAAAAAAAAATTTTCACTTTTTTTTTCGGAAATCAGGGCAGCGACGACGAAAAAGTGCGACAAAAAATCAGTATGATGGCACGTGGCTCAAAAGACTCAGAAAAGCCTAAAAATAGGATAGGGAAAAAAATTTTGCCCGTGAAAATTTTGGCCTAAAAACTGCCCGGGGGTCTCCAGACTCTTTTTTTTCCGAGACCTACGCAGGCAAGGAAACACGACTCGGAATTTAGATTGATCTCAAGAACAAACCTAATATGAGAAGTGATGAGGACATGACTACCTTGGATACGACCAAAAATATTGCATACATGCATATTTGTCAGGTGATTTCTAATGCAAACTATTCAATAATCTATTTATGTTATCCAGAACAAAAATACTTCACACACTTTTGTGTTTTGTCTAATTGCAGGTGTATGGGACATTTGTACAATCCACATATGAAGACAAGGGAAAAGGAGAAGCTTAGGTTGTGTTCAAAAAGTCCTCTCACGTCACTTTTGGGCCAAGAGAAGATAGAGTCCAAGTCTCTCACGTTCTGGATTCAGATTCGGACTGCACAGACATACCTGACTCAAAACGCCAACAACTTTTTCATACGGACTCCGAATTTGAAGGTGAATCTTTTTTTGTTGGAAAGAGCCTTGTACGACATAGGGTTAGTTTTAGGCTGCCTTGGGACGTCCTCCCACCTCCTTGGCCGCCACCCCTTGCTCCTATATAAGTAGATCCATCTAGTAGCTTTTTCCTTGGGATTTGTTTAGTTAAAAGTTAGCCATTGCAACTTCGTGTACTTCGTTTGTGTCCAACGACCAGACCAAGACCGCTTACGGATCCCCACCATTATCAATACCTCATATATATTTGCAATATTCAGATTGCTTTATCATATTCTTGCTCGTTCTTCGATTGCTTGCAGGAATAGACCTTCGTGGTCAGGCTGACCGTGCTTCCGGCATCGTCAGTAACCTCAGGAGATTGGTTTAGCGATTGCTAAGGCGCAACGTCATGCACGTTTGTAGTCGGATCGTCAAAGTCATCTCCACCAAATCGATAGTTATCATCTCATCGAAAGATCGGGACACCCTCGCCTCTATCAAGAAGAACTCGGATTGGTGGTGGATATATGGTTGTGGTATATGGCAGCGGTGGTGGTATATGGTAGCGGTGGTGGTATATGGATAGAGATTGGTGGTGGTATATGGATACGGAATTAGGGTTACTTATCCACGAAAAATCCAAAACAAAATTAGGGTTACTTCATCCTATCCGAACTAATCTGAGCCTTTGCATAATCTTTTCTGTATTTGCTTTGTTGAATTTGCGGTTGCATCGTCGAGTCAAGTTGCTGGTCTTAGGGTCTAATCCTTTAGAGTTTCGTGTTCTGTTCACAAGTTGTCACGCCGCCGCTGCATCATCATCGTCACCGCTGCCATATACCACCATCATCATCACTGCTGCCATATATCACCATCGTCATCAGCGCTACCATATACCACATATCCACCGCCATCACGATAAACCGAGTCCACCTGCATCACCAATTCGCCACCAGTCCGTGTTCCACCGCCCTACATATATCCGCTACGAGTCTGAGTTTCCACCAGATTCATCTCCGCCACCAGGCCTAGTCCGAGTCCAGTATTTGTTGCTTTGTTTTCGATTTCTAGATCATGCCATACTTCGAGTGGTGACATAGAAGGAATCTCGAACTTCCATGTTACCAGAAGTAGAAAAATAGTTCTAGTTTTAGAAAAACTAAGTCTGGAAAATTCTGGCTAGGCAGTTTTTAGACCATTTGTAGTCTTTTTCAAAAAAAAATTGTTGCGGAGCAAAAAAAAGAGGAAAAAAGTGCACAAAAAGTGAAGAAAAAGAATCAGAGCGTGCTCCTCCCTTGTTTACGTCCAGCGTCGCGATTTTTTTAGTGTTCTAGGCTTGCGTCTCTAGCACGGTCTAGCCTAGGACCAGCACACTACCGTTGTTGAGCTTTTATTCAACTTTGCATCTCTGAATTGATTATTGCTGACCCTTTTGCTACCATATTATAAGCCTTCCCAGCTCCACATACATCTATGTCGTGCGTTTGACTCTCCCTGGTAATCGCTCTATCCAAGCTTTGAGAGTTTTGACTACGACGGTTGCCGATCACCGCCTGCTGCTGGGTAAGAACTGGTAAGAATATGATTTTTGTTGACGAATTTGTGACACCCACCACCACCTCTTGTTAGTAGTCTGTAGGATCATATTCTTGTGTGTTTCTATTGCTGCTAACCATGGCAGGATCACAAGCCGACGAGACTGACTGGGAGAACATGACGAATAAGGAGTTGCATGATAAATTTCAGCAAATGATGAGTGGATAGGTGCAAGACGTGCTAAACAGATTTGAAGAGGCCATGGAGAAGATAGATGGCATGGAGAAGACATTTGAAACAAAGCTCGATAACAAGTTTAATGAATTGTTCGCGCGTCTTCCACCACCACCACCGACTGCACCTAACGCACCTCTACAACAACAACAACAACAACAACAACAACAACGACTACCTCCACGGCGCGAAACAGCCCTTCGCTGAGCGAGACATGTCCCTCTTGTGCCTGGCCAAACTATTGGTGATGCTATTGATACTTCTGTGGCTCCTGCTGCTGATGACGAGGAGCATGATTATGCGGGAGATTACGAGGATGAGGTTGATCAAAATCAAAGCTACATGCAACCACCAGCACCACAACCACCAGGTCGTCCGCATGCAAATAATCACAATGGTAGGGCTCCCCCTCAGGTGCGAGTCATGACCATCTCCCTAAATTGAAATTGAATATTCCACCATTTGAGGCTAGATACGTTCCTGATATATATCTTACATGGGAGTTAGAAACCGAACAACATTTTACATGTTTAGAATACCCCGAGGAGAGACGTGTTGCTGCTGCACTTTGTGCTTTCACTAGTTTTGCTTGTGTGTGGTGGTCTGAACATCGTAGATTATATCCAAATAATATTCCAACTACTTGGGCTACTTTGACAACTTCTATGCGTACTCGTTGGGTTCCACCATATTATCAACGTGAATTACTTCAAAAATTGCAGCGTTTGAGACAAGGAAAATTTTTTGTAGAGGAATATTATCAGGAATTACAAACTGGCATGATTAGATGTGGTATTGTTAAGGATAATGAAGCTATGCTTGCACGTTTTATGGGTGGATTAAATAGAGAGATCCAAACCATTCTAGAGTATAAGGAGTATAATAATATCACTCGTTTATTCCATCTTGCTTGTAAAGCTGAACATGAAGTGCAGGATCAATAGGCATTGGCGCGAACTAACTTTTCTGCAGGTCGATCTTCATCATGGACACCACGTGCATCCTCTACTTCCACTGCACCATCACCTCCATCAGGTGCCACCTCCAGCCATGATACAAGAAAGCAGGCACAACCACCACTATCTGCCAAGAGCACACCTGTCGGGACTGCGCAGAGCTCTTCTTCTTCCATGGCATCAACAAGGCACACAAGTGATATTATTTGTCGTCATTGTAAGGGAAGAGGACATTTTGTGAGAGAATGCAAATCTCAGCGTGTAATGATTGCTACTGAGGATGGTGGGTATGAGTACGCTAGTGACTATGATGAGGAGACTTTGGCTCTTATTACACATGAAGAACACGGTGGAGATGATTCTGACCATGAGACGCAATACATGGCTGCTGAAGATGCTGACAGGTATGAATGTTTGGTTGCTCAACGTGTTTTGAGTGTGCAGGTTACACAAATTGAGCAAAATCAGAGGCATAATTTGTTCCATACAAAGGGAGTTGTGAAGGAACATTCTGTTCGCGTCATCATAGATGGAAAGAGTTGCAACAAGTTGGCTAGCATGGAGATGGTGGAGAAGCTATATCTCACCACAAGACCACATCCACATCCTTACTACATCCAATGGTTCAACAACAACAGCAAGGTTAAGGTAACACGTATTGTTCGTGTGCATTTTAGTATCTCTACATATGATGATTATGTTGATTGTGATGTGGTACCTATGCAAGCATGTTCCTTATTACTTGGTAGACCATGGCAATTTGATAAAAATTCTGTACACCATGGTAGAACTAATCAGTATACTCTTGTTCATAAGGACAAAAATATTACTTTGCTTCCTATGACTCCTAATTCCATTTTGAAAGATGATATTAATAGACCTAATAAAGCAAAACAGGAGCAAGATAAGAGGATGGTACGTCGCGTATGTGTGTTGACTGTAGAGGCATTAATAATATTACTATTCGTTATCGTCATCCTATTCCTAGGCTAGATGACATGCTTGATGAATTGAGTGGCTCTACAATATTCTCCAAAGTTGATTTGCGTAGTGGATACCATCAATTTTGTATGAATTGGGAGATGAATGGAAAACAACATTTAAAACTAAGTTTGGATTATGTGAGTGGTTAGTCATGCCTTTTGGGTTAACTAATACACCTAGTACTTTCATGGGATTAATGAACAAAGTTTTACGTGCTTTCATTGGACGATTGGTGGTAGTCTATTTTGATGATATACTGATTTATAGCAGATCTTTGGAGGAACATTTGGAACATTTATGTGTTGTTTTTATGGCTCTATGTGATGCATGTTTGTTTGGTAACCTTGGGAAGTGCACCTTCTACACCGACCGAGTATCTTTTCTTGACTATGTTGTTACTCCACAAGGAATTGAAGTTGATAAAGCCAAGATTGAAGCTATTGAGAGTTGGCCACAGCCCAAAACGGTCACACAAGTGATGAGTTTCCTTGGCCTCGCTGGTTTCTATAGGCGTTTTGTGAGAGATTTCAGCACCATTGCTGCACCTCTCAACGAGCTTACAAAGAAGGTTGTGCCTTTTGTTTGGGGTACCGCACAGGAAGAAGCCTTCACGATATTGAAAGATAAGTTGACACATGCTCCTTTACTCCAACTTCCTGATTTTCATAAGACTTTTGAGCTTGAATGTGCTGCCAGTGGAATTGAATTAGGAGGTGTGTTATTACAAGATGGCAAACCTATTGCATACTTTTTCGAAAAATTGAGTGGGCCTAGTCTGAACTATTCTACTTATGATAAAGAATTATATGCTCTTGTTTGGACCTTAGAAACATGGCAACATTATTTATGGCCCAAGGAATTTGTTATACATTCTGATCATGAATCTTTGAAACACATTAAAAGTCAAGCAAAACTGAACCATAGACATGCTAAATGGATTGAATTCATTGAGACCTTCCCTTATGTAATTAAACACAAGAAGGGTAAAGAGAATGTGTTGTAGGGCAAAACCGTAGAGGGGATCTTTTCACACTTGGAGGGGGAAAAGAGGAAGAACACTCAAGAACACAAGACACAGAACACTCAAACAAGACCAAATATGACATCCACTAGAGTAGCACACATGAGATCCACAAGATTACATGAACAATTCGAGGAAAATAGCACTAGGTAAGTTCTTCCCACTAGGTGAGGTATTGATCTTGATCTTCTCCAAGAGGAGGGGATACAAGGAGCAAAGCTCACAAATGTCTCACATATACTTTGCTAACCCTAAACATGGCTCTAGGTACGACTTCTATAGCCTTGGGGTCGAAGGAGATGAAGAGGAGGGCGAAATGCAATCTCAGTCGGCCATCCTGGGAGGCTCGTGTGCACGGGGGTCCCGTGGGCATGGTACACGCCCATGCGCACGGGGTGCTCCAGCGCCACCTTCCTGGGCAGTCCGTGGGCACGGGGTCTCGGGGGCCCGTGCGCATGGGGTCACCTAGGACTTCCAGTGTTGCTGCTGTTGCGCTCCATCTTGGTCCGCGTACCCTTGGGGTGGTCCTCCTTCTCCTTGGGGATGCTCCTGAGCCTCATGGTGGTGTTCCTCTTTGTACCTAATGAGACATAGCATATTTTGGTGAGGTAGCAACCAAGACCCATTCGTATCCGTATGCAAGTCAAGTAGGAAGGAGTTCACCTCGGTTTCCAAAACACGTGCTTTGGCTCTTGTGACAGGTCCACGTTGGGGTTGATGTGTTGGTGTAGAGTCCATGGGGATGGCGGAAGGATGCTCCGCATCATCTCCCCCCCCCTTGGGAGACACCCGACCATGAATCGTGATTGTCCTCACCATGGTACTTGGCCAAGTCTTTGACGTTGAAGATGTCGCTCACGTTGTACTTGTCGTGTGGGAGGTTAACCTTGTAGGCATTGTCGTTGTAGCGTGCGAGCACCTTGAAGGGTCCATCGGCTCTCGGGAGTAGCTTGGACTTTCTTTCCTTGGGGAAACGGTATTTGCGTAGATGTATCCATACTTGATCACCCGGTTGGAACACCATTGGAGACTTGTGGGTGTTGAACTTGGAGGCGAGTCGTTGTACGTGGCGCTCAATCGTAGAAGATGTTTCTTCATGCATATTGTTGAGGTAGGCAGCTCTTGTACTAGTGTCCATGTTTGCTCGTTCTTGGAGCGGTAGAGGAAGGATGTCCAATGGCAACAATGGGTTGAAGCTGTAGACAACCTGGAAGGGGGACTTGCCGGTTGTAGAGTGTCTTGCATGGTTGTAGGTGTACTCGGCGATAGGTAGGCACTCCTCCCACTCCTTGATATTCCTCTTGATCAACACGTGTAGGAGAGTGGCAAGCGTCCGGTTGGTGACTTCCGTTTGGCCATTGGTTTGAGGATGATACGCGGTGGAGAAGAGGAGCTTGATTCCGAGCTTGGCGCAAAGCATCTTCCAAAAGTAGCTTAAGAACTTGACATCCCGGTCCGACACAATTGTCTTTGGCACGCCGTGCAACCTCAAGATTTCCCTACAAAAGAGATTGGCAACATGTGAAGCATCGTCTATCTTATTGCATGGGATAAAATGAGCCATTTTAGAAAAGCGATCTACGACAACAAATATGGAATCCTTGCCATCTTGAGTTCTAGGTAAGCCAAGTATAAAATCCATGCTAATATCTTCCCAAGGTTGATGTGGAATAGGTAGGGGCATATGTAAACCATGGGATTGAGATTGTGACTTAGCTTTGCAACATGTAGAGCACCGTGTGGTGAAACGTGCAACATCGCGATACATGTGAGGCCAAAAATAGTGCTTGGAGAGCGAGGCAAAAGTCTTGTCGCGTCCAAAATGTCCCATGAGTCCACCTCCATGAGCTTCTTGCAAAAGTAACAAACGAAGAGAAGACTCGGGAATGCATAGTTTGTTAGCTTTCATAAGGTAACCATCTTCGATATAGTATTGTTCCCAAGAAGTATGCGTCACACACTTAGCACAAGGAATAGAAAAAGTCACATCATGCTCATACAAATGTTTGATATCATCAAATTCAACAACATTCAATTCAAGTTGAGTAAGTAACATGCATTTGAGGGAAAGGGAATCGGCCACAACATTCTCTTTGCCCTTAATGTACTTGATCACATAGGGAAAAGATTCAATAAATTCACTCCATTTAGCATGTCGTTTATTCAACTTGGTTTGGCCTTTAAGGTACTTTAGAGTCTCATGATCAGTATGTATGACAAACTCATGCGGTCTAAGGTAATTCTCCCAAACATGTAACACACACACTAAAGCATACAATTCTTTGTCACAGATGGGATAGTTAAGTTGAGCACTAGAGAGTTTTTCACTAAAATATGCAATAGCACGCTTTTCTTGCATTAAAACTCCTCCAATTCCATTACCACTAGCATCACAATGGACCTCAAAAGTTTTGTCGAAGTTAGGCAAAGCAAGAATCGGAGAATGAGTAAGCAAGGATTTGAGCTCATCAAAAGCGGTTGATTGCAAAGGTCCCCAAACAAAGGGTGCATTCTTCTTACTCAAAGCATGCAACGGTGCGGCGATAGAGCTAAAATCCTTTACAAAGCGATGATAGAAACCCGCAAGACCAAGAAAACTACGCACTTGTTGCAAATTAGTAGGTTGTGGCCAATTTTTAATTGCTTCAATTTTAGACTCATCAACATGGATACCCTTGGAAGAAACAACGAAACCCAAGAAAACAAGCTTGTCAGCTCCAAATGTGCACTTTTTCATGTTTGCAAAAAGACGTTCCTTGCGAAGTGGTTGCAACACAGTCCTAACATGCATCACATGATCTTTGATGGATTTGCTAAAAACAAGAATGTCATCAAAGTAGATCACAACAAACACTCCAATGTAAGGACGAATCACAAAATGCATAAGTCGCATGAAAGTACCGGGAGCTTCTGATAAACCCATAGGCGTAACTAACCACTCGTACAAGCCAAATTTAGTTTTGAAAGCAGTTTTCCATTCGTCACCTTCTTGTATGCATATTTGATAATATCCACTTTTGAGATAAATTTTGGAGAAAATGGTAGCACTGCTAAGCTCATCTAACATATCATCTAGGCGAGGTATGGGATGCCTATAACAAACGGTGATAGCATTGATGGGTCTACAATCGGAGAACACGTGAAAAAGACCATCTTGCTTGGGCACAAGTATAGCTGGAATGGCACAAGGGCTCAAGCTTTCACGTACATGACCGTTGTCGATGAGTTGTTGTACTTGCCGTTGGATCTCCTTAGTTTCTTCGGGATTGACGCGTATGGAGCCTTGTTTGGAAGAGGTGAACTGGGGATGAGGTCGATCCTATGTTCAATGCCACGTAGAGGAGGGAGATCGGGGGGTAGCTCATCAGGGAAGACATCTTTGAATTCCTTCAACAAGTTAGAAAACACTAGAGGTAGAGGATTAGGATTGTTAGTTTCTACCACCTCATCTTTGCATAGGAGGACAAAGTGGATGACACTCGATGGGTTCTCACATATGTCTCTCACCTCTGTTTTTGTGGCTAGGAGGGCTAAGTTTTTCTCTCTTGGCGAAGAGGCGCTCAATTTTGGCTTGTGGCTCTCACTTTGTTTTTGGTGGTTCACTCTCTCACTAGCCTCTCTATGTTGGGTGGAAACTTGCTTGTCGGCGATTACTTGGCTTGGTGACATAGGTCGAAGCACATATTCCTTGCCTTTCATCTTGAAGCTATAGTGGTTTGTTCTTCCATTGTGGGTGACTCCGCGGTCAAATTGCCAAGGTCGACCCAAGAGAAGATGGCACACAGACGTAGGTACTACTTCACACTCCAGGGTGTCCTCGTAGGCACCGATCTTGAATGAAACTTGTACCGTATGCTCCCGTTGAATAGTGCCGGAGTCGCTTAGCCATTGCACCTTGTAGGGACGAGGGTGCTTCTTCTTGACCAATTGCAGCTTGGAACATAGCTCGTCGCTTGCCAAGTTGTGACAACTTCCTTCATCGATGATGACCTTCATGGAACGCCCATTGATGCTGGCCTTAGTGTGGAAGATGTGGCATCGTTGGTCTTCATCTTGATGGTGTTGGAGCGTCAAAACCTTGGACACCATGAGAGAGGGTGATGAGGACATCAATACCATTGTTACACCCACAGCCCCTATTGTTACATATACTGGACCAATTACTAGAGCTCGCGCACGCCAATTAAATTACCAGGTACTTCCGTTTCTTGGTAATGATTCTAATATTCATGAGATTATGATGCTGCCTAAATTGGATACATTTGTTTTGCTTACAAATGAAGGGCCTAGCTTGGAGAAGGATGAACATTGGAGCAAGAACACGCATGGAGTTGATGGCATGCGCAAGGGGATCAAGAACGGAGTTACAAGTGATGATTTCAGGACTTTGAAGCCGCCATAAGGAGTGCATGAAGCCTTGGACGAAATATACAAGATGCCACTTCATAATATTCGTCCATAGGCTATTTTAGGTGCTGCATCACCTTATTAATGGGCCAGGCCCATGTAATTTCGAAATACTTAAGTATAGGCTATTTTTAGAGTCTGTATGTGTGGGGAAACAAGAGTTAGGGTTGGTTTCGGACCCCACCCTCAAGGGCCACGAAATTCCCCCCTCTTCCTCCATATATATAGCCCTTAGGGCGTCGTTTAGACTTTGGGTTTTGTTTAGATTAAAAGTTCGCCATAGCTGCAACTTCGCGTACTTCGTTTGTGTCCAACGACCAGACCAAGACGTCACAGAACCCCACCTTGATCAATAAAGCTTTCATCTTATATTCGCGATATCCAGATTGCAATCTCAGTTTCTTGCTTGTTCTTCGTTTGCTCGCAGGAAACAGACCCTCGTGGTCAGGTTGATCGTGCTCCGGCGTGGTCAATAACCCTCAGAAGTTGGTTTAGCGATTGCTAAGGCGCGACGTCTCGCACGTTCGTAGTCGGATCGTCAAGGTCAACTCCCACAGAAAACGATAGCCACCATCTCATCGAAACATCGGGACACCTTAGCCTCTATCAAGTGGTATCAGATTTCCAGGTTGCTCGGTGAGATTTTACAGTTTTTCGTAGATTAGATCGAGTCTGTTCTTCATACCTACAGTCCAAGAAAAAGCCAGAAAAAAAAATTAGGGTTAGTTCATCATATCCGCAAATAAGAGTGAAAATCAGATTGTGGCAAAAGAATTTGAGCACCAAATGAAGCCTAATAATAAACCATCTACTATTGTTTCTGAAATTAAATTGAAAAGTGCATGTTTACTTGCCACCAAATCTGATATTGATGAGCTAGATTTTAGCAAATCTGTTTGCTATGCTTTTGTGTGCAAAGAGGCATTATTTTCATTCGAGGACGTGCCTTCCTCTTTGCCCCCTGCTGTCACTAACATTTTGCAGGAGTTCGCTGACGTCTTTCCACAAGACGTGCCACCGGGATTACCACCTACTCGAGGGATTGAGCATCAAATTGACTTAATTCCCGGTGCTTCGCTACCCAACCGTGCACCATACCATACCAATCCAGAGGAGACGAAGGAGATTATGCGTCAAGTACAAGAACTGCTCGACAAAGGTTATATACGCGAATCCCTTAGTCCTTGTGCTGTTCCTATCATTTTAGTGCCGAAAAAGGATGGTACGTCGCGTATGTGCGTTGATTGTAGAGGCATTAATAATATTACTATTCGTTATCGTCATCCTATTCCTAGGTTAGATGATATGCTTGATGAATTGAGTGGCTCTACAATATTCTCCAAAGTTGATTTGCGTAGTGGATACCATCAAATTCGTATGAAATTGGGAGATGAATGGAAAACAGCATTTAAAACTAAGTTTGGATTATATGAGTGGTTAGTCATGCCTTTTGGGTTAACTGATGCACCTAGTACTTTCATGAGGTTAATGAACGAAGTTTTACGTGCTTTCATTGGACGATTTGTGGTAGTTTACTTTGATGACATATTGATTTATAGCAAATCTTTGGAGGAACATTTGGAACATTTACGTGCTGTTTTTATTGCTCTACGTGATGTACGTTTGTTTGGAAACCTTGGAAAGTGCACCTTTTGCACCGACCGAGTATCTTTTCTTGGCTATGTTGTTACTCCACAGGGAATTGAAGTTGATAAAGCCAAGATTGAAGCTATTGAGAGCTGGCTGCAGCCCAAAACGGTCACACAAGTGAGGAGTTTCCTTGGCCTCGCTGGTTTCTATAGGCGTTTTGTGAGAGATTTCAGCACCATTGCTGCACCTCTCAACGAGCTTACAAAGAAGGATGTGCCTTTTGTTTGGGGTACCGCACAGGAAGAAGCCTTCACGGTATTGAAAGATAAGTTGACACATGCTCCTTTACTCCAACTTCCTAATTTCAATAAGACTTTTGAGCTTGAATGTGATGCTAGTGGAATTTGATTAGGAGGTGTTTTATTACAAGATGGAAAACCTGTTGCATACTTTTCTGAAAAATTGAGTGGGCCTAGTCTGAACTATTCTACTTATGATAAAGAATTATATGCTCTTGTTCGGACCTTAGAAACATGGCAACATTATTTATGGCCCAAGGAATTTGTTATACATTCTGATCATGAATCTTTGAAACACATTAAAAGTCAAGCAAAACTGAACCGTAGACATACTAAATGGGTTGAATTCATTGAGACTTTACCTTATGTCATTAAACACAAGAAGGGTAAAGAAAATGTTATTGCTGATGCCTTGTCTCGTCGTTATACTATGCTTTCACAACTTGACTTTAAAATATTTGGTTTGGAGACCATCAAAGATCAATATGTTCATGATGCTGAATTTAAAGATGTATTGCAGAATTGTAAGGAAGGGAGAACTTGGAACAAGTTCGTTCTTAACGACGGATTTGTGTTTCGTGCTAACAAGCTATGCATTCCAGCTAGCTCCGTTCGTCTTTTGTTGTTGCAGGAGGCGCATGGAGGAGGATTAATGGGACACTTTGGCGTCAAGAAGATGGAGGATATACTTGCTACACATTTCTTTTGGCCAAAGATGAGACGGGATGTTGAGCGTTTTGTTGCTCGCTGCACTACATGTCAAAGAGCTAAGTCACGACTCAATCCTCATGGTTTATATATGCCTTTTCCTGTACCTAGTGTTCCTTGGGAGGATATATCTATGGACTTTGTTTTAGGTTTACCTCGAACAAAGAAGGGGAGGGATAGCATATCTGTTGTCGTGGATAGGTTCTCGAAAATGGCACACTTTATACCATGTCATAAAAGCGATGATGTTGTTAATGTTGCTGATTTGTTCTTTCGTGAAATTATTCGCTTACATGGTGTGCCAAATACTATTGTTTCAGATCGTGATACTAAATTTCTTAGCCACTTTTGGAGATGTTTATGGGCTAAGTTGGGGACTAAGCTGCTTTTTAGTACTACTTGTCACCCCCAAACTGATGGACAAACTGAAGTAGTCAATAAAACATTGTCTACTATGCTTAGGGCTGTTTTGAAGAATAACAAGAAAATGTGGGAAGAATGCTTGCCTCATATTGAATTTGCTTATAATCGCTCATTGCATTCTACTACTAAGATGTGCCCTTTTGAAATTGTGTATGGTTTCCTACCTCGTGCACCTATTGATTTGTTGCCTCTTCCATCTTCACAGAAGGTTAATTTTGATGCTAAAGAACGTTCTGAATTGATTTTAAAAATGCATGAGTTAACTAAGGAAAACATTGAGCGTATGAATGCTAAATATAAACTTGCTGGAGATAAGGGTAGAAAACATGTTGTGTTTGCGCCTGGAGATCTTGTTTGGTTACATTTGCGTAAAGATAGATTTCCTAATCTGCGCACATCAAAGCTAATGCCACGTGCTGATGGTCCTTTTAGGGTGTTAGAGAAAATAAATGATAATGCATATAAACTTGAGCTACCTGTAGATTTTGGGGTTAGTCCCACTTTTAACATTGCAGATTTGAAGCCTTATTTGGGTGAGGAAGATGCGCTTCCGTCGAGGACGACTTCATTTCAAGAAGGGGAGAATGATGAGGACATCAATACCATTGTTACACCCACAGCCCCTACTGTTACATATACTGGACCAATTAGTAGAGCTCGCGCACGCCAATTAAATTACCAGGTACTTTCGTTTCTTGGTAATGATTCTAATGTTCATGAGATTATGATGCTGCCTAAATTGGATACATTTGTTTTGCTTACAAATGAAGGGCCTAGCTTGGAGAAGGATGAACATTGGAGCAAGAACACGCATGGAGTTGATGGCATGCGCAAGGGGATCAAGAACGGAGTTACAAGTGATGATTTCAGGACTTTGAAGCCGCCATAAGGAGTGCATGAAGCCTTGGACGAAATATACAAGATGCCACTTCATAATATTCGTCCATAGGCTATTTTAGGTGCTGCGTCACCTTATTAATGGGCCAGGCCCATGTAATTTCGAAATACTTAAGTATAGGCTATTTTTAGAGTCCGTATGTGTGGGGAAACAAGAGTTAGGGTTGGTTTCGGACCCCACCCTCAAGGGCCACGAAATTCCCCCCTCTTCCTCCATATATACAGCCCTTAGGGCGTCGTTTAGACTTTGGGTTTTGTTTAGATTAAAAGTTCGCCATAGCTGCAACTTCGCGTACTTCGTTTGTGTCCAACGACCAGACCAAGACATCACAGAACCCCACCTTGATCAATAAAGCTTTCATCTTATATTCGCAATATCCAGATTGCAATCTCAGTTTCTTGCTTGTTCTTCGTTTGCTCGCAGGAAACAGACCCTCGTGGTCAGGTTGATCGTGCTCCGGCGTGGTCAATAACCCTCGGAAGTTGGTTTAGCGATTGCTAAGGCGCGATGTCTCGCACGTTCGTAGTCGGATCGTCAAGGTCAACTCCCACAGAAAACGATAGCCACCATCTCATCGAAACATCGGGACACCTTAGCCTCTATCAGAGGGACTTGAATCATTGTCACAAAACACTTGATCATCTTCATCTTCGTTCACGCGGCAGTGCATTGCGACGTGCTCAAGGGTTTCCATTTCTTCTTCGCTCATCGAGTCGTATGTGCCATCATCGTTGAAAATCATTGTCCGCTTGTTGGTGCATTCAAAGGACTTGTGTCCTCGGCCTCCACATGTGAAACACTTGAAAGAACTTGTCTTGACGGGGTCGTTTGGTGGCGCCGAAGATGATGGATTCTTGGACTTGTAGTTGCTTGCCAGAGAGCGAGTCGAGGAAGGCGTAGATTGCTTGGACCTTGACTTGTCGCCGGTACTTGGTGATGTTCCATTGAGGTAGGATTTGCCGAAGTCGCGGGAGCTTGAGAGTAGGAGCCGAAAGTCTTGGACGAGTACTTGGTGTATTTGAAGTCATCTTGCACTTGTCGCTCGGCCTTGGTCGCTTGGTGAACTAGCTCGAGAAGGTTTGAGTATGGTTGGAAGTCGGCAATCCGCTTGATGGGGTGGTTGAGGCCGTTCAAGAAGCGGGCCATTGTTTGCTTGTCGTCTTCCTTGACATTGGCTCGTATCATGGCGATCTCCATCTCTTGGTAGTATTCTTCCATCGTCTTCGTGCCTTGCTTGAGGAATTGCAACTTATTGAAGAGATCACGTGTGTAGTGTGTAGGCACGAAGCGATCTCTCATGATATCCTTCAGTTCCGTCCAAGTTGTTATTGGTGGTTCTCCTCGTGCTTGTCGTCGGTCGATCACTTGTTCCCACCAAATTAGGACATAGTCTTGGAACTCGAGTGAGGCCATGGCGATCTTCTTTTGCTCATCGTAGTTGTGAAGATGGAATATCTTGTCCACCTTCAAGGCCCATGAGAGATACTCTTCGGGGTCGTTGCTTCCGGAGAACTTGAGCATGGTGAACTTGAGCTTGCGGTAGCGGAGTTCTTCATCATAGTAGCAGTTGTCATGTTGCCCTTGTCGTGGCGGGAGGTGCTCGAATGCTTGTTCCTCATTGTCGCTCTTGGAGCGGAGGAGGGTCACGAATCACTTGTTCCACTTGGTGTCGTTCTTGTCGTGGAGGAGGACGAGGAATATGCGCTTGGTTGCACCTTTCTTGTTGTTCTTAGCGATGCGTGGCTTCTTCTTGGATCTCCCAACAAAGGGCTTCCTCTTGTTCTCACACTTGGCGGTTGCGCTCCGCAACGACTCGAGTGGACTCGCGGAGTGCGCATTGTGCTTCGAGTGCTTGTACTTGACGGATGGCTTCATCATCTTGAGTCTCTTGACGAGGTACTTCTGGAGGTACTTTCTCTTATTCCTTTAGTTCTTGTGCTTGTTGTCTCGACTTTTCACGAGCTTGAATTCGGTCTTGTAAGCCATTGCCATGGAAGGGATTTTCTGGAGGTTGGCGATCTTGAGGATCTTCAGGACGAGGGCTCGAGCTCGGGGAGGACTTGTTTCGTAGGAGGAGTAGTCCGAAGATTGCCGACTTGATCGGCGGCTTGAGTTGAGCCGTCTTGATGACGATGATGAGGAAGGTGGGCGTCGCACGATCAGGTTGCGGACTTCCTCCATTTGTGTATTGAACTTTTCATCCAAGTAGTCGCGGTTCCGTGTTTCCGATTGATGAAGGTCGGAGGCGAGTTGTTCCAAGCGTTCACCCAATGCTTCGCTCTCTTGATGTAGAGCTCGTTGCACGATGAAGAAGTGGTTCTTGGTGACATAGCTGTGATCACCATCTTGCTCCTCGAAAAGCGGGTTCGCCGACGAAGTTGGCCTATCCATCATAACCAAGTGGGGTGAGTAGGAAGATGAGAGAACAATACCGAAGTTACCTTTTCCGAGGATTGAGGATGTAACAAGTGTCACTCAATATAATGCCACAATAGTAGAATTGGAACCGGGTTTGTTTCTCACACCTACAAGTAGAAGGCTTATGGAGTAGCTCGGTTAGGAGGGTGGTAAAAATTTCAAGCAAATGTTAGACAAGATATCAATAAGGTTGAGAAGGTTCACAAAGATGCAAGTAAAGCAAATATATCAAACCCAAGGATATCACTAGGAACACACACACGGAAGATAGATGGGATCCGCACAACCAAGGGGTGAGCTCAAATGTGCAACCACGGAAAATGCTCTTGTTGTGCGAATACTAGAGAGACGCTAGCTCGATTTCTCAAATGGGCAAGATATGCATGTGCACCAACCTATGAGAGAAACGTGTCGTCTTCAATTCCAAATATGCTATGTATGTGGTGACCAAGATGATGTGACTATGCAACAAGGCTCAAAGCTATTGCTTACAAGCTCTATGTGTCTCCTCTTTTGCTTAAAAGTTTTTTTTCTATGCTTGATGCTCGAGCCAAGTATGATATGAGACAAGTATTGTAAGATATGCACGAGAGAGACTTAATGCACAAAGATGATAACACGATCACTATAGTGCACAAAAGCATGGCCCGACAATACTCAACTTGCTAGTCTCGATGGGTAAGCAACACAAAAAGGCTTGGGTTATTAATGCAAAAGCCAAGGTGAGTGTCATCGAGTTTACCGTCCTTGCTTACAGTTGGAATGGAGATGAATTTGTCAAAGCCGATGTGGAGTCTGAGTCGATGGTCGAGAAGCGATGAAGATGATGTACAAAGGCGCCTAAGTAGCCGAAACACCTTAGGACACACGAGAAACCGCAGCATGAAAATCAAACAACCACGAGAAATAGTGCGAAAGAACACGAGTGGTGGTTTGGAATCAAAACTATGCAAAACAGGAATGGCCGAAAGTTTCTGGAGGGTCCGTGCGCATGGGGTAAGTGAGGCCAGTTTGCACGGGGTCCCGATGTCCCGTGCGCACAGGGTGCTCTGTGAGCACATCAACTGCTCCTGATCCGTGGGAATCTCCAAGTTTTTGGCCAATTTTGAAGGAAGGAAAGGTGGGGAAGCTGGAAGCTGGGTAGATCCACTTGCCAAACACCAAATTCGTGGACCAAATCAACCAAATCTCACAAGATCCAACAAACAGCAAGAAAAAAATTTGGGACTATTTTTGGTGGAGATTTTCGAATTTGGACGAAAAACAACAAAATATAGCTAGCAAGTGGGGGGATGGGACTCCAAGATGTGAATCAACCTTGCTCATGATACCAAGATGTTGTAGGGCAAAACCCTAGAGGGTATCTTGTCACACTTGGAGGGGGAAAAGAGGAAGAACACTTAAGAACACAAGACACAAAACACTCAAACAAAACAAAATATCACATCCACTAGAGTAGCAAACATGAGATCCACAAGATTAGATGAACAATTCAAGGAAAATAGCACTATGTAACACTACAAAAAAAATACACTTCCGTGATTATACGTGTTTGTCACAGTAGGTCGCATTCTCTGTCATGCATGTACATCCATGACGATTTTATGACAGAATCAAGATAGTCATACCTGTGCTGTCGTAGAAGTGTTCCATGACATTACCAAAATTATCATCACGGAAGTGTCCACTTCCATGACGATAAATCGCGCATCACAGAAGTGCTTTCGTCAACGGTGACCGACACGTGGCATCCACCGTAACGAAATGTCATTAAGCTATCGGGTCGGGTTTTGGATCCAATAACCCGTTAACAGCCCCGACCAATAGGGATTTTCCACGTGTAAAATCATCATTGGCTGGAGGAAACACGTGTTGGCTCATCGCTGGGACAGATGTCATCCACTCATTGGACAGAAGGCGCCTATGATACGTCGACATGTGGCACGGCCCAACAGAGGCCCATTCCTATGAAAAGGCCGGCCCGTTTGACTTGGTCAAAAGGTGGCAGGCCGGCCCATGGAAAGCGTGTTAATGGCCTGTTCGCATATAGCCCATTTACAGCCCTCTAACCCAAGGCCTGTTACGCCCTATTCGAATTAGGCCCAGTAGCGTCATCTGGGCCATCCAATATGATTCCTACCCGTTTTCACTTCTGGCCCATGTATGGCCGATGACGTCTTTCGGCCCATATGAGGCCCTATGTAACTCTTGGCCTATTAACAGCCCGTGGTGAAACTGGCCCGTAATGAACAGTGTATCACTTTACACCCATTAACGGCCCGTGGTGAAACTGGCCCGTAAAGAGCAGTGTATCACTTTATACCCATTAACAGCCCGTTATTCCGTTGGGCCGTTTCTAGCCCATGTTATCTTTCGGCCTTCTCAGAGCCCATTTATTCTTGGGCTATTTTCCAGCATTCGTTTACTTACGGCCCGTTACTGTCATTTTCTGCTTGTGGGCCAAATTCAGCCTGTGGTTACAGTCGCCCCGTTAATAAGTTGGACCGTTTTGATAGCATCATCAAATACGGCCTATTAACGATGGTCCGTTATGGTCGGCCCATGAATGGACGATTCCAACTCTAGCCCGTTTACAGCCAGAATGCGGTCTATTTGGGCCATGTTTGGCCAATCGATCATACGGCCCGTATAAGGCCCATTGATGATACAGGCCGTAGAAGGCCCATTGTTTCTACGGCCCGTAGAAGGCCCACTGTTTCTACGGTCCGTAGAAGGCCCACTGTTTATACGACCCATAGAAGGCCCACTATTTCTACGGCCCGTAGGAGGCCAAGTGTCACTACAGTAAATATTAGCCAATGGTTATTGTGGCCTAGTTTTAAAAAATAGGTTATTGCAGCCACTAGAAAACCGCAGAAAAAGAACTGCACTGACTACAAGCAAACAAATAAACAAGACCACAAGGAAATAAATAAGCAAGCAACTTACACTAGGCTATCACGGCTATTACACATTTTACATCCACTGGGCATCAAAGTTTGCCACCAATGCAAATATAGGGAACACAGCAGCATATAAACGCCGCAGCAAAACAAGTCCAGAACTGAAACCACTTCAGAAGAGCTCAAGAAACAATATCCTAGGTACCCATAATGCTGGTAAGATGCTTAGCAAGCTTATTAACTTTCTCTTGTTTGGCGCTTAAGTCCTGCAGCGCTTGCTGTTGCACCAGAAAGTATGTATCTGAATTATGCAGGGACTTCCTCAGTCCTTCGGCTTCCTGTCGCATAACATCTGATCGATGTCTTTCAACTTGAAGTTGAGACTCAAGAAGCCGAACTGATTCAGGCAACGAGTTCGAAGAGCTGGTGCCAGCAGTGGTAGCCAGTAACTCGAACACTACATCAAGACAGGACTTTGGGGTTGTCTCAGTGTCTTCAATATAGTTTTATCAGCTTTCTTGGAGACCAAGAGGGATGTCTCACTATCGTGAACCTTATCTGCATTACTTCCTTTACCGTTGCATAACAGGGTACTCTTCTCCAATATTTTATCCGCGTTCTAAAAGAGAAACAAACAAACACATCTCAGGTTTACAATGTAGTATATGAAACTCATTTTGGTAAACCAGTTCAGTAGTAAGGTGGACAGGATAACAGCATGAAACAAACATATATCTATGTAGTATGGTCACTATATGGTCTATATCATTCTAGTTTATGTTGCCAAATCAAGATAGATACAGTTTGAATCATATCTATTTAAGACAAAGCAGCATAGACAAAATATAAGTGTGGGAAACTACACAGCAATAACAACACTTGTAATGTGCATGGCATGAGAACATAATTGTTTATTCAATTGAAACTGAAATCAACATAGAGCAAGTTACAACAGCAAACAGCCAAACACGTTCAAGAAACAGGTTTAAAGCATACCTATTGCGCCATTGGAGTTTTAATTGCATCCTTCAAATTTTGAAATTAGTTGGTATCCGTAAATACAGTGATGCAAGAGCAAAGTAGTATGAACCATAGCTGCGGAACCTGACCTGAGAACAATTCTTCTTCTGCTTTAAGCGTTGACTTCAGGTTCGGAGTGGTGGTCCTCGGGATTTGGGCACTGCAGTTGCCTTACTAACTGCTCGTGTTTGGGTGCTCTATGGTGGAGACGGTGCTGTGTCAACGGGAACTGGGTGTCTATCTACTGGGGTTGGGGTTAGAAGGGGTGTAGCTGGTTCTCTGTCCAACCGGGTAGGGGTACAATCTGCATGAGTGTGGGTTATGTGTGGTGGGGCTGGTTCTTGGGCAAGTACAACCGTAGTTCTATCTGCATCGACAGGTAGCATGATCTTTTGTGAAGACCGTGTTTTTACTCCCACAGAGACTGCCATCACTCCCTCCAATTGAAATGGCTGATAAACAAGAAAAGTAATTGAATGTACAGACATTGTAAGATAGATAGGTGCAATGGATAGTAGGGAAGAAAACAGGGCATGAAATAATTCACATTTATGTTATCTAAGCAAATAGAATAGTAGGACATAATTTCACATATATGATGGCTAATTAAACAGGATAGCATGACACAATTTCACATGTATGATGGCTAACTAAACAGGATAGAATGACATACTTCAAAATATGATGACTATGTAAACAGGATGACATGATATAACTATATGATGTGTCTATTAAAGTGGTTGGCATGCCATAAATCACAAACATGCCGTCGATGGAAACATGATGGCATGATGTAAAAACTAAGCATTGCAATACAACATATGCATTATATGAGTAATATAACCCTGCCAAGTTTGAGCATACACCTCAGGGGGATAATAGGACTGGTCATTTGCCTCTGAATCCTCCTTTGAAGAGCTATCTGTAACCAGCAAGATATCTGCTTCAGAAGGTAGCATTGTCTTCTCTGAAGACCTTGTTTTCACTCTAGATTTCCCCATCACCAATTCAAATGGCTAATGCACAGGAAGAGCAGTTGAATATACAAACATTGTCGACAAAAGCAATGAGAAATACAAAAAGGACGGCATGATATAATTCACATATATGACGCTTGCCTAAACAGCATGGCATTGGATAATTCACATACATAATGCCTTGCAACAAGATAACATTGCATAATTCACATATATAATGTCTTGCAACAAGATGGCATTGCATAAATCACATATATGGTAACTAGACACTAAACAGGTGGTATTCACACAAAGCATGTCTAAACTAAGCAAATGACATAGCAATGCAAGATACCATGCGCACGATATGAGCAACATAACCCTGCAAAGTTAGGGCATGCACCTCAGGGGGGGGAATATGACTGGTCATCTGTCTCTGAATCCTCCTCCGAGGAGCTATCGGTAACCAGCAAGACATGCGCTTCGTCAGATAGCATTGTCTGCTCTGAAGACCTTGTTTCCACTCTAGATCTTTCCATGACCGTGCCAAATGGCTGATGCACAGGAAGAGTAATTGAATGTACTAAAATTGTTGACAAATTTAAACGTAATAAAAAAATGATGGCATGATATAATTCACATATAAGATGACTAGCTAACCAGGGTGGCATTGCAAAATTCACATATATGATGCCTGGCTAGACAAGATGGCATTGCATGATTCACATATACGATAAAGAAACTAAACAGATGGCATTGACACAAAGCATGTCTAAACTAAGCAGATGACATCTTTAATGTGTGCAGTAAGCAATGCAAGGCACCATATGCATGATATTACCAACATCAACATGCCAAGTTAAAGCGAAGATGTCAGGACCCTGATTCCAAGTCACATCGATCTAGCCGGTAATTCCTCATATCACTTTGCGGCCTCAGGCACGGTATTCTCACGGGTGTCGCCTTACCATGGCCCGGGACCGTTTGCACCTTTTACCTCACGTATATGATAGTGTCGCTAGCATCCATATGATAGAGAACCCGGGCCGACATGGCTAGTCGTGAACCCAAAGCAGCACTAACCTATGGAGACAGGCATACATGAATCACATCGAGCATGTCGGTCAGCAGCGTGTGAATCCGGGTTGTAGCACTGGGCTAACAGGACTCCGGGAACCCGGGCTGTAGCAGGCTAGGCAGGACTCTGGATGTCCGTGTGACATTTCCCCGAAGGGACAGACACAAGAACGAAGTGAAACACATGCCGGCCAGTCAGGTGTCCTGAGCAGTAGTGCTGGGCTAACAGGACTCCGATGAACCGGGCTGTTGCGGACTACTATGGCTCATGGAAGCACTAGACTACATTTCCCCATAAGAGAGGCTTCCAAGGATAAACAACTAGATTGTCGGATCCCACACATACCAAGCATTTCAATCATACACACAATATGCTCGATATGTGTAAATACAACATGGCATCACAACATAACTCTACGACTCAAGTATTTATTCATTAGGCTCCGAGGAGCGAGATATTACAAACATGGGTCTCATGACCCAACAATCATAGCATACAAATCAAAGCACATGCGGAAGCTTAACATGTCTGAGTACAGACATCTACAAATGAAAAAGGCTGAGAAGCCTGACTATCTACTAGATCCTGCCGAGGGCACAAGATCGTAGTTGAGGTAGCAAGTTAAACGTCGAAGCCCACATGGAACTACTAGCGAGACTGATGTCTCTCTGCAAAACATAAATTAAGCAAACGTGAGTACAAATGTACTCAGCAAGACTTACATCAGAACTAACTACATATGCATCGATATCAACAAGGGGGTGGTGGAGTTTAACTGCAGCAAGCCAGCTTTGACTCAGTGGCTAACCTGAACTAAGACTGCAAGCAACTCTTTTGAGGTGGCGCACACGAGTCCACATATTCACCATATCAATACACCACTATGGATCCGCTCCCGTCTCCCTACAAGAAGGCCATCCATAGCACTCACGCTTATCTTGCGAGTTTTTAGCGTATCCACTTTCTGATAGAGGCAAAGGTGTCCCGATGTTTCGATGAGATGGTGGCTATCGTTTTCTGTGGGAGTCGACCTTGACGATCCGACTACGAACGTGCGAGACGTCGCGCCTTAGCAATCGCTAAACAAACTTCCGAGGGGTTATTGACCACGCCGGAGCACGATCAACCTGACCACGAGGGCCTGTTTCCTGCGAGCAAACAAAGAACAAGCAAGAAACTGAGATTGCAATCTGGATATTGCGAATATAAGATGAAAGCTTTATTGATCAAGGTGGGGTTCTGTGACGTCTTGGTCTGGTCGTTGGACACAAACGAAGTACGCGAAGTTGCAGCTATGGCGAACTTTTAATCTAAACAAAACCCAAAGTCTAAACGATGCCCTAAGGGCTGTATATATGGAGGAAGAGAGGGGAATTTCGTGGCCCTTGAGGGTGGGGTCCGAAACCAACCCTAACTCTTGTTTCCCCACACATACGGACTCTAAAAATAGCCTATACTTAAGTATTTCGAATTACATGGGCCTGGCCCATTAATAAGGTGACGCAGCACCTAGAATAGCCTATGGACGAATATTATGAAGTGGCATCTTGTATATTTCGTCCATGGCTTCATGCACTCCTTATGGCGGCTTCAAAGTCCTGAAATCATCACTTGTAACTCCGTTCTTGATCCCCTTGCGCATGCCATCAACTTCATGCGTGTTCTTGCTCCAATGTTCATCCTTCTCCAAGCTAGGCCCTTCATTTGAAAGCAAAACAAATGTATCCAATTTAGGCAGCATCATAATCTCATGAACATTAGAATCATTACCAAGAAACGAAAGTACCTGGTAATTTAATTGGCGTGCGCGAGCTCTAGTAATTGGTCCAGTATATGTAACAGTAGGGGCTGTGGGTGTAACAATGGTATTGATGTCCTCATCACTTTCACTTGTCTATGAACTATGCAAGGGGTCCAAGTTTCCATATCTGAGGAATCCGGCTATTCTAATAGATAATGATAACCCTGCAGGGGTGTACTTCTTCACACACGCTCTCACCACTTATCACCATATACACGTCATGTATCTCGGCAACCTTCAAGTGGAAGCCTGGCAAGGGTGTCGGCCACGACCTGACTAACCACACAAGTCTCTACTCCAGGTTTATCGCCTATTTGGGTTCCATCCGCGAGGAGATCCGGCCGGAGTTTTGCTCACAGCCCCAAACGATGTGTGCAGGGTTCCCGAGACACCAAACGGGCGCCTGGTACACCATACCATGGTGTATCTACCACATCATAGCCCACCCCTAGGGTCAGCGCTACGTACGGCCGCCAACACATATCCTATAAACACCAGAAACTAGTTGCAACTCCTGGACAGAGGACTAGGGAAGTTAATAAGTCGAGAGGGTCAATTAAGGATCCCAATGAGTGGTAGTAGCTATTCATGGATCACAAACACAGGAACTCAGTTCCCGAGGACGGTTTCAATGAGACAACCCACCATGTACTCCTACATGGCCTCTCACCGCTACCTTTACCAAATCGTGTTCACACACTTAGCTCACACACAGTAGGACATGTTCATCGACATTCCAATTCATCCCCGATGAATCAGACCCGACTCAACTCTAATCAGTAGCAGGCATGATAAACAAGCATGAATGAGTAGGCACATCAGGGCTCAAACAACTCCTACTCATGCTAGTGGGTTTCATCTATATACTGTGGCAATGACAGGTCATGCAGAGGAAAGGGGTTCAACTACCGCACCATGTAATAGTTGAATCATTGTTGTCCTAATGCAGTAAAAGAGAGCAGGAGCGAGAGAGTGTGATTGTATCAGAATGAACAAGGGGGTTTTGCTTGCCTGGCACTTCTGAAGATAGTATAGCTCTTCATCGGTGTCATCGATCATATCGCCGAAACACGTCTACTTAGAGGGGACAATTACCGGCAAGGGAACATAAACAACATTCAATTAATTCAATGCACAAGCGAATTAATGATATGACATATTAAGGTACTGAATTGACCTAATGCAATATCTAGCCAATTTGATTGGAGTGAAACTCAAACAAGATCAAATTCCAACTCCAAATGTTATTTCATAAATTGCCCTAGTCATCATTTGTCCTATTCAGTGAGGTTAACTTGTTCAAACATGCATGATCATGGCATAAACAGATTCTTCATATTTTTCTGATAATTTTTCATATATAAATTATTTCATTTGGAGTTACGGTTTAATTTCTATGATTTTTAGAAGTTTTGGGCATTTTCTGGAATTTCCTGATTATTTTTAAAACCAGAAAATGGTTAACTGCATCAGCATGACGTCTGTGTGACGTCAGCAGGTCAAAAGGGCTGCCCCGGGTCAAACTTGACCAGTGGGGTCCACTAGTCAGTGAACCAGTGCTGGTTAGGGTCGCTGACATGTGGGCCCAGTCAACTGCCTCGTCAGCATGGTCAGAGCTGATGCATGGGCCCACCGTGGTAAGTTAAACCTAAACAGAAAATAAACTATGTTTAATTAGGTAGTGGGGCTCAGCTGTCAGTGTCACTAGGAGGTTAATTAGCAGAACTGTTAGTCGCTAATGACGTTGCCATGTCAGCTGCAGGCGTTTAACCGCCGGCGACCAAATCCGTGGCAGAGGGAGTCGGGATTCCGCTGCAGGGCCCGATTTTGCACACGGGGAGCATCTACAAGGAGCTGGCGGAGGGGCGCATCCAGTGGTGGTGGCGGCTGGAGCTGGGGTGGCCGGAGTGGCGTCAGCGACGAGCTTTGGTGGCGCTGGTGTTCGGTGGTGCACAGGCGCGTCACTACGGTGCATCAGTGAGCAAAAGGAGAGGCTGAGCAGCACCCGCCAGACATGGGGAGCACTAAGAGCAGCATGGTGAGGCCAGGAGAGCACGGAGGCTATGCATGCAGCAGCAATGGTGGACGGCGGCTTCGGTGCTCGTGCGACGCTACGGCATGGGGGCGAGCATGCTGAGTTAGGGGAGAAGGTCAATGGCTCACGGCGATGACGAGGGGACGCTCGGCGAGGTCTGGGACGGTCCGGAGCCGACGAATTTGACGGAGATGGCCAGCGGTCCCGAGGTTGAAGAAGGCATCGATGGCGGTGTTGCGGTGAAACCTGGCTTGCGTGGCTCGTCGAGGAGATACTTCGCGTCCTTGCGGAGCTATTGGTCACAGTGGTTGGGCTAGGGGATGGCCGTCGCTGCGGCGGTGCTCGTCGGCGTGCAGCGGGGTGTTCGGGCGCGCTGCGGAGGGGGACCGGAGGCGGGAAAGGGCGAGGGAGTGGGACAGAGGGACCGGGGTGGCGTGTGGCGTCGTCCAGACGCGTCGGGGAGGCGGCAGGCAGGCAGGAGGTGGAGGCCTCGGGCGCGCGCGCGTCGACACGCCTCTGCCTACTGGCAGAGGTTGAAGATGACCGCTTCAGCCAGTGGGCTGGGCCAGCTGGAGGGGCTGGGCTAGGTGGGCCGCCAGGTAAGTCAGGTGGGTCTCTCTCTCTCTCTTCGTTTATTTGTTTCTGTTTTCTAGTTTTCTGCTATAGTTTTGAGCTTAGGAAAAATACCAAGGCATTTCCTAAAATCCTGAAAATATTCATGGACACTTGCTGAATTATTTCAGTGGCCCAAAAATAGTTCCAAAATTATTTGAACATTTAAATTATTTATAGTATTTAAATGCCCAAAGTCAAATACAATAAGATTTAATTCAAAAATCCAGAATGGCCTAGAAATATGTGCATGACTTTTGGCAGAGGTTTTCACCTTTAACACAAATCATGAACTTTTCTAAAGGGCATTTGGGATCATTGAAAATATTTTTATTGAACCTAGTTGAAATCATTTGGTGCTAGGGTTTCAACAATCCCAATTTCAAATTTAATTGAAAAATAAACATGATGCATGGATGCTTTAAGGCAACTAATGGCAAGCAAATTCTAGGTCTGTGACAACTCACCCCTACTAAACAAGAATCTCGTCCCGAGATTCAAGATGCGGGGTAAGAAGACAGAAGGGAACACAAGCTAACACGATCTACATGATCCAATTGCCCTTCTCGAAGATGTTGACTCATTGCTCCAGTTAGTGTTGGCGTCTTTGCCTTCGAGAACTTCATCTAGCATGATGACGATAGAGAAAAACTCTACAAGATTGGATCTTCATAAAGATCGAGCGGGTCACGAACAACTCGAATTGGATGAAAGAATGCCTCTTGAGCTAAAACACAAGACACTCATCGGGGTGAAAGGAAATAGATGGCGATAGCTCGAGTTGGTAGGAAACAATTCCACGCTTAAGAGGGTGGTGAGCGGTTGTCGACGTAGCGAGGAGTTGAGTGGCCATGATCCCATAACGAGACATCTTAAAGAAGGTGACTCGCAGAAATATTCCCTTAAGTGGCAAAAAGAATTACTTTTGATACAAAGATAATTGAGACTCTTTATACCAGCCTCAGGCAATCACAAACGATCGTGTGAAGGAGCTCGAAGGAATGGCATACTCGGACTAGAATGAATGATGTGGACTACCTTGTTGAAGAAAGCATAATGGATGATTTGCTTATCATCGGAGATGGATGGGACCCATGGTAAGTCCACTTTTGAAGACAATCCTGAACAACAACTACTAAGGTGCAAGCTGGGAACAAAATGCAAATGTTGGGAATGATTCTGGTAACTGGGGAAGAACTCAACAGTCGAGAGTGTTTCCAACGTTCCAATGGTTATATAATCATCGAAGAAACTAAGAGCACAAGGATCCCTAAGGAACAACTTCAAGAATAAGTCATGCGAAATCCTCATGGGAGGTGACCAAACGGCTTAATCAAGATACTACAACAACAGTGCTTCCAGCTCGGTGTGTCCACTCCACTGGAACCTATATCATAGTTCTCGGAAGAAGTTCCAACCATCATATCTGCCTGAGATTCAATTCTGGTTGGTAACAGGATAATTCAGACAATGTGTCTGGAAAGAAAGTTTGCAACACAAATCGACGAGATGACGTTGCGAGATTCTCGGGAAATGGACTATGGTAGTAAGCTCCAAAACATGAGCTGGTTCTGCTAAACACATGTGAACACGCGTCCCAGACAAGCATGACAACATGGTGGTCTTACAATGAAACACTACCGAATCCTGGTTGGGAACCGTCATCAAGGATATCGAAGTCCTTGCATAAGTCATATGATTAGCTCTTATGGAGAACTTCTTCCCCCTGAACAAGTCAATCAGTGGCTTGGTGTGCTAGGGATTACACATGGAGTGGAGGTAGCGAGCCTATCAAACCATGGAATACTTCGCACATGCATGACTAACTTGGGATGATTCCGGAGAAAGCAAAAACAATCTTTCTCAATTCACGACGGCAACTTGCACCTAATGCACATGAACTTGGAGAAAGTCACTTCTTACACCAAACATGTATTTCATGAACGGGACATGAAGATAATGCTTACAAAGTTTTCAACATTAGGTTGATGTTCAACATGAATTATGGGGGAGACAAAATGTTGCTGATGGGATCAACAACAACTCATCGGAATTCCACATCACTGGACTTCCACCATCATGTGAACACGGTGATAGCATTGGTCAGACCAAAAGATGTAATGGTGTATGCTCAAGGGATCAACCACGAGTAACACAACATTACAAAGATCGTTCGTTCTGATTTGACTTGACGATAGCCCATACTCAAGTCAAAGTTTTGACAAGGCGGTAGATCCAACAACTGATCACGGGGACCAATCGATGGAGATATCATCTTTCTTCAACGCACACACACAAAAAGATATCCCTTAACATGAACTAAGTCAGACAAGCTTTTATCTTCTAACTCTCCAAATTGTTGTCTAGCTCAACCAACTAGCTCAGGGATATCCAACACAGATTCTTGGAGAAGGAGTGATTTATTGGAAAACCAACTTGATCACGAACTCAACATAACAGTAAGGGGACAACCTGGTAATGCTTCCGAGAAGATATTCGGAAAATCACGAACCACCGATATGTTACTAAGCTCGAGAACAATCTTGCTTTTCAGGGCAAGACAATATGATCAAATAAGCAAGGATAGACACAATCCCAACTTTTGATCGAAGAGTGCGCTAGGAAAATGGACTAGGTAGCACGATCAATCTTAGAATGATGGTTCAGTAATCAACACGCTAAGAATGGAATTATCATCCAGTAAGTACCAAGCAACACAGTTGCTAGGGGTATTGATTTCACACATCACGATTCACTTGTCGGCATTCCTGTTACAATAACACGGGAACCGAGGAATGAGCAATGATGGCAAGAAGTATCACTACGTTAAGAATTCATAAGACAAGGTGCAATTCTCATGACGTTCCTGACATAAAGTGGGTAATACTTCAGGGTAGAACAGAACCAAAAGCTGGGTTGCATTTTGATCTGCGGGATACAACTACTTTGACCCAATCCTAGAAATGGATGAGGTACTAGAGTTTGTTTCTCCTAGTCATTCTGGAATAGAATGGCTTGACGGACCACAAGAGTAATAGGCATCGATGAACACGAATGCACAACTATTCCTGACTATCAATTGATAGACTAGGGTCGGAATACAGCTGAGGAAGGTCAACTCAAGGAGCATATAACTTTCTGAGTTGTGGATGGATAGATTAGTATGTCGAACCATGTTCGACATGTTTCTTCCGGATAATCCATGCAGAAAAGTAAAATTGGCAGAGTCACAATATAAAATCAAGAACTCATCAAGTGCACTCTGGTTGTGATCTTTCGGTTCCGCAAGGAACTTCTGTCTTAAGCAGTTAATGATATTTGGAAGAAGGATATACCATGAACCTCGAGGACTATCGCAAAGGTTACTAATATCCTAAAGGAACTAGCAACACTATCAACATGAAATAAGTAGGGCAAATCTCAAGTTCAGAAACCCAGGAGTAGAATGCCTACTAACTAATAACATCACAAGATGCTTTCGAGAATGGTGGCTAGAATCATCACACTGGGAACACAAAACATGGCTAGATTACTAGGTGACTCCCTAAAACAACTAGGGTCATAATAATAGCTCCGACATATATGTCAAGGCTATAAATTACCTCAACGCACCGGTTAGTGTGCTTATTCTGGCCATAAAGGACATCGGAAACGGAAAGAAGGGATTTACAAATGCATCAGACTGTTTAGAAACCTGGGATGACTCAGACAACATAACGGCTGTAAATGCTCAAAAGATTTGAGACATCATGCAAAATGGTGGCATAACCACTCAACAACACAATATCAAGGTTCCGAGATCAACTGTCAACATACGGAAGTAGTAGGAACGGAACTGAGGCTTGAAACTATCAATTATATAAGTCTATGGATTAGTAACACATCATCCTCATAGATAGATGAGAAGGCCTAGTTCTTAATCCCCGTAGAAGAGAAGAGGATGACTCAGATCAGAAGGCCATAAGGTAAAGGAGTAAAAAGAGCCTTATGTTCCCTTCCACAATCAATTCCCTTACATAACTAAAGCCTTTCTAGACACAACTTCGATCGGTTTGGCTTGGTAATCCTACAGGCAGTCAGGCTTTGATACCACCGCTGTCAGGACCCCGATTCCAAGTCACATCGATCTAGTCGGTAACACCTCATATCACTTTGCGGCCTCACGCACGGTATTCTCACGGGTGTCACCTTACCATGGCCCGGGACCGTTTGCGCCTTTTGGCTCACGTATATGATAGTGTCGCTAGCATCCATATGATAGAGAACCCGAGCCGACATGGCTAGTCGTGAACCCAAAGTGGCACTAACCTATGGGGACAGGCATACATGAATCACATCGAGCATGTCGGTCAGCAGCGTGTGAATCCGGGCTGTAGCACTGGGCTAACAGGACTCCGGGAACCCGGGCTGTAGCAGGCTAGGCAGGACTCCGGATGTCACCGCGTGACATTTCCCTGAAGGGACAGACACAGGAACGAAGTGAAACACATGCTGGCCAGTCAGGTGTCCTGAGCAGTAGTGCTGGGCTAACAGGACTCCGGTGAACCGGGCTGTAGCGGACTACTATGGCTCATGGAAGCACTAGACTACATTTCCCCATAAGAGAGGCTGCCAAGGATAAACAACTAGATTGTCGGATCCCACACATACCAAGCATTTCAATCATACACACAATATGCTCGATATGTGTAAATACAACATGGCATCACAACATAACTCTACGACTCAAGTATTTATTCATTAGGCTCCGAGGAGCGAGATATTACAAACATGGGTCTCATGACCGAACAATCATAGCATACAAATCAAAGCACATGCGGAAGCTTAACATGTCTGAGTACAGACATCTACAAATGAAAAAGGCTGAGAAGCCTGACTATTTACTAGATCCTGCCGACGGCACAAGATCGTAGCTGAGGTAGCAAGTTAAACGTCGAAGCCCACATGGAACTACTAGCGAGACTGATGTCTCTCTCCAAAACATAAAGTAAGCAAACGTGAGTACAAATGTACTCAGCAAGACTTACATCAGAACTAACTACATATGCATCGATATCAACAAGGGGGTGGTGGAGTTTAACTGCAGCAAGCCAGCTTTGACTCAGTGGCTAACCTGAACTAAGACTGCAAGCAACTCTTTTGAGGTGGCGCACAGGAGTCCACATATTCACCATATCAATACACCACTATGGATCCGCTCCCGTCTCCCTACAAGAAGGCCATCCATAGCACTCACGCTTATCTTGGGAGTTTTTAGCGTATCCACTTTCACTTGTCTATGAACTATGCAAGGGGTCCAAGTTTCCATATCTGAGGAATCCGGCTATTCTAATAGATAATGATAACCCTGCAGGGGTGTACTTCTTCACACACGCTCTCACCACTTATCACCATATACACGTCATGTATCTCGGCAACCTTCAAGTGGAAGCCTGGCAAGGGTGTCGGCCACGACCTGACTAACCACACAAGTCTCTACTCCAGGTTTATCGCCTATTCGGGTTCCATCCGCGAGGAGATCCGACCGGAGTTTTGCTCACAGCCCCAAAAGATGTGTGCAGGGTTCCCGAGACACCAAACGGGCGCCTGGTACACCATGCCACGGTGTATCTACCACATCATAGCCCACCCCTAGGGTCAGCGCTACGTACGGCCGCCAACACATATCCTATAAACACCAGAAACTAGTTGCAACTCCTGGACAGAGGACTAGGGCAGTTAATAAGTCGAGAGGGTCAATTAAGGATCCCAATGAGTGGTAGTAGCTATTCATGGATCACAAACACAGGAACTCAGTTCCCGAGGACGGTTTCAATGAGACAACCCACCATGTACTCCTACATGGCCTCTCACAGCTACCTTTACCAAATCGTGTTCACACACTTAGCTCACACACAGTAGGACATGTTCATCGCCATTCCAATTCATCCCCGATGAATCAGACCCGACTCAACTCTAAGCAGTAGCAGGCATGATAAACAAGCATGAATGAGTAGGCACATCAGGGCTCAAACAACTCCCACTCATTCTAGTGGGTTTCATCAATTTATTGTGGCAATGACAGGTCATGCAGAGGAAAGGGGTTCAACTATCGCAGCATGTAATAGTTGAATCCTTGTTGTCCTAATGCAGTAAAAGTGAGCAGGAGCGAGAGAGTGGGATTGTATCGGAATGAACAAGGCGGTTTTGCTTGCCTGGCACTTCTGAAAATAGTATAGCACTTCATCGGTGTCATCGATCATATCGCTGAAACACGTCTACTGAGAGGGGACAATTACCGGCAAGGGAACATAAACAACATTCAATCAATGCAATGCACAAGAGAATGAATGATATGACATATTAAGGTACTGAATTGACCTAATGCAATATCTAGCCAATTTGATTGAAGTGGAACTCAAACAAGATCAAATTCCAACTCCAAATGTTATTTCATAAATTGCCCTAATCATCATTTGTCCTATTCAGCGAGGTTAACTTGTTCAAACATGCATGATCGTGGCATAAACAGATTCTTCATATTTTTTGATAATTTTTCATATATAAATTATTTCATTTGGAGTTACGGTTTAATTTCTATGATTTTTAGAAGTTTTGGGCATTTTCTGGAATTTCCTGATTATTTTTAAAACCAGAAAATGGATAACTGTGTCAGCATGACGTCTGTGTGACGTCAACAGGTCAACAGGGCTGCCCCGGGTCAAACCTGACCAGTGGGGTCCACTAGTCAGTGAACCAGTGCTGGTTAGGGTCGCTGACGTGTGGGCCCAGTCAACTGCCTCGTCAGCATGGTCAGAGCTGACACATGGGCCCATCGTGGTTAGTTAAACCTAAAAAGAAAATAAACTATGTTAATTAGATAGTGGGGCTCAGCTGTCAGTGTCACTAGGAGGTTAATTAGCAGAACTGCTAGTCGCTAATGACATTGCCACGTCAGCTACCGGCGTTTAACCGCTGGCGACCAAATCCGCGACGGAGGGAGTCGGGATTTCGCTGCAGGGCTCGATTTGGCGCGCGGGGAGCATCTACAGGGAGCTGGCAAAGGGGCGCATCCAGTGGTGGTGGCGGCTAGATCTGGGGTGGCCGGAGTGGCGCCGGCGACGAGCTTTGGCGGCGGTGGTGTTCGGTGGTGCACGGGCGCGTCGCTACGGTGCATCAGTGAGCAAAAGGAGAGGCTGGGCAGCACCTGCTAGACATGGGGAGCACTAAGAGCAGCATGGTGAGGCCAGGGGAGCATGGAGGCTATGCGTGCAGCAGCAATGGCGGACGGCGGCTTCGGTGCTCGTGGGGAACGACGCTACGGCATGGGGGCGAGCATGCTTAGTTAGGGGAGAAGGTCAGTGGCTCACGACGATGACGAGGGGACGCTCGGCGAGGTCGGGGATGGTCCGGAGCCGAGGAATTTGACGGAGATGGCCGGCGGTCCCGAGGTTGAAGAAGGCATCGATGGCGGTGTTGCGGTGAAACCCGGCTTGCGTGGCTCGTCGAGGAGATGCTTCGCGTCCTTGCGGAGCTATTGGTCACGGTGGTTGGGCTAGGGGATGGTTGTGGCTGCGGCGGTGCTCGTCGGCGTGCAGCGGGGTGTTCGGGCGCGCTGCGGAGGGGGAGCAGAGGCGGGGAAAGGGAGAGAGCGTGGGAGAGAGGGACCGGGGTGGCGTGTGGCATCGTCCAGACGCGTCGGGGAGGCGGCAGGAAGGCAGGAGGTGGAGGGGCTGGGCCAGGTGGGCCGCCAGGTAAGTCAGGTGGGTCTCTCTCTCTCTCTTCGTTTATTTGTTTATGTTTTCTAGTTTTCTGCTATAGTCTTGAGCTTAGGAAAAATACCAAGGCATTTCCTAAAATCCTGAAAATATTCATGGACACTTGCTGAATTATTTCAGTGGCCCAAAAATAGTTCCAACATTATTTGAACATTTAAATTATTTATAGTATTTAAATGCCCAAAGTCAAATACAATTAGATTTAATTCAAAAATCCAGAATGGCCTAGAAATATGTGCATGACTTTTGGCAGAGGTTTTCACCTTTAACAAAAATCATGACCTTTTCTAAAGGGCATTTGGGATGATTGAAAATATTTTTATTGAACCTAGTTGAAATCATTTGGTGCTAGGGTTTCAACAATCCCCATTTCAACTTTAATTGAAAAATAAACATGATGCATGGATGCTTTAAGGCAACTAATGGCAAGCAAATTCTAGGGCTGTGACAGAAGACCTCATGGGGTAAATAGGAGTGGTCTTCTCCTTCTGAATCCCCCTCAGAACAGTTATCTTCCTCTTGATTACGATCCGAAATGGGTGAGAGGGGGGCTGCCTTTGCACCCACCATGGAACGACGTTTGCATGAAATTTTATTGCCACGCAGGGCTCGTCTCTTTTGCTCTACATGATCAGTTCCATTGTGTACAATAACTGGCATGCATAGGAATAAAACATAGTGAGATTATGTAAGGAGTGCATGCACAAATCCAGAGTGATGGTAGTAAGCTGTGGATAGACCCAAAACCAATGATAGTAGGCAGATAATAGCTTTAGTTAAAAAATACAGATAATGGCTCCTTTAATGTTTGTTTGCACCCAACATGAAACTCATAGTAGACACCGGAGATTAACCAGATAGTAGACAGATAGTACTGATTGCGGCCCCAATATGTACCCCACAACCATTTAAAAACTCAAGTTTCAGCATTAGTTTGGACCTGACTCGGAGTCTAATAGGTGAACACGATGATAATGTAGCATGGCATCATATTAAGCGACGTATAACGTAAGCAGATACGGAAGAGTGCGACCTCTCTTGCGGACCCGTGTAGTCCTCAAGGTCATCTGCTCAGTTGATGATGGTAATGCAGTTGCCGTGGCTTCCGGGGGGCGGGGAAGAAGATCTGAGGCAGCGAAAGACAGTCTGGAGAGCGGATCCCTACTGTGGTGAACCCTTCCGTCATTGGAGCAGCTGAGCTGGGGTGGAACACAGCGCCGCAGGAGCAGGACAAACCACACAAGGTTTTCTTTGACACATATCTGTAACAGAAGTAATTGAGTAAGGGCTTGTTTGAATTTGAGGATTCTAACAATGCATGGATAGGAAATAGACAGGAATAGGATAGGAATGCACGTGCAAAACAGAGAATTTAAAAGGGATAATTAATTTGGTACCCTTAGTTGTGTCTCGCTCGGCAGGTTTACCCCTAGTTTTCGAAAACACTTGTTCCTACCCAAACCACTTTGCTCCTCTTATTCTTTTGCCCTTTGACCGTTTGACCATCACCTTGAAAACTTCATAAAAATTTCATACTAACTCGGAAAAATTCAAATAAGATATCAAAGTGTTCAGAAAAGTATCACCTATATGTGCATGTCATTTGCATTCATGAAAAAAGTGTTGGCCAGTCCCCGTCCCAGTTTTAGCTCATATGATCTTAGCATGAATAGTAAAATCTAAAAAAATTCTAAAAATATTTGGTGGCAAACTTTGACTAATGTTTTCAGTGCTTGCGAAGTTTCATAAGGGAATGACATTCATGGAAGTCGTGGCAAAAAAATGAAATTCTGGAGCATTGATTTTTGTTTTTTTGCCATGACTTCCACGAATGTCATTCCCTTATGAAACTTGGCAATCACTCAAAACATTGGTCAAAATTTGCCACCAATTTTTTAGAATTTTTTTAGAATTTACTGTTCATGCTAAGAACATATGAGCTAAAACTGAAATGGAGACTGGCCAACACTTTTTTCATGAATAGAAATGGCTGCACATATAGGTGATGCTTTTGTGAACATTTTGATATCTTATTTGAATTTTTCTAAGTTAGTATGAAATTTTATGAAGTTTTCAAAGTGATGGTCAAACGGTCAAAGGACAAAAGCATAAGAGGAGCAAAGTGGTTTGGGCAGGAACAATTGTTTTCGAAAACTAGGGGTAAACCTGCCGAGTGTGACCGAACTAGGGGCATAAAATCAATTATCCCAATTTAAAAACACATGATTTCTGCCAATCTGGGTGTTTGATTGACAACAATTGGAAGATCACAGGACGCAAAAAAGCATGGTGAGATTAAGTCAAACCACAAGAAAATGTACGATTATAATGCTATTATGCTACTATCTCTTAGTATTGTGCTTGATGAATAGGAATATGAAAAGGAGGAGAAGTGGAAATTAAAATTCCGATGGTTTTTATTTCAAGGAGACACTAAAGGAACAAATCCTACAGTTTTCCTTTGCTCCATTCCTTTGCACCAAATTCATGAAAAGTAGTACCATAGGAAACTTTCCAATTCCGATGTTTTTCATTCACTTTTCCTTTCAAGCACTGGCGATTCTAGTAGGCAGGCTTGAGCAAGGAAAATCCTACACTAAAAAAATGTTTTTTTGCTACTTCTATTACTTTGGACCCAGACCACTGCCATACTAGCTCAACTCCCAGGCCCATCGACAAATGCACAGCTCAAACGCGCAGAGATAAATAATGATGGCATTCAAGAGAGTCCATCACGGATAGCTAAGTTGCCTGGTACCTCACTGCTTGTCATATAGTTGGATAAAATAATCGTATTTCCCGTTACTACGAGTGCTCAGTGGACAATATATATAACATGTAGAGTAAAAAAGAGATGCAACAAGTGTACAACCTCTTTGGCGAAGCCATGTCGATCTCAGCGTGATTGGGTTGGCCGGTGAGGATGCTCCGGCTGACTTGGCTGTCGAAGGAGGGGAAGAAGATCTAAGGCGTCTAGAGATGGAGCCCGAGGTACTGCTCCACTGTGATGGAGGGTTTCGTCGTTGGAGCAGCTCCAGTGAGTTGTACAACGCCGAGGCTGAAGCAGGACAAGAGAGACAACGAACAACGTTAACCTGAGTGGAATTCTAATAGCATCTCCAATACATGACGTAAAATACATAACCACAAAGTGCTAGATGTAAAATACATCAGCCGCTCATCTCTGAACTTAACTGTCAAAACTGAATTTAACTGTCGAAACTGAACTTAACTGTCGAAACTGAACTTAATTGTCGAAACTGGACTTAACTGTCGAAACTGAATTTTGCTGTCGAAACTGAATTTTGCTGTCGAAACTGAACGCACTAGCAAGGTGAGGCTACACGTCGGTTGACTGACTTTTTCATCTCTGGCCAGTCGATTTTGCAGCCATTGGATACGAAATCAAGGGCCTGCGGTTCATCTTCAACCTCCACCCCCCTGAGCTGCCAGCCACCACCGGGCAAACAGCAGCCCCCTGCCGCCCCCGGCCAGCGGTGCGCCGCCCCGCCCGCCCTGAAAACACGCCCCACCGCCGGTTCGCCGCTGCCCCGGCCATCCCTCTAGGCCCCCCGTGCCGAGCTTTTTCTTTGGCGATCCCCACGCCACCGCCCCGCCAACGCCCCGCCACCGCTGGCGACCATCGCCCCCATCCTGAACCCTAAGATAGATAGTGGGGTACCTCTCCGGCGAGCCCCCCTCCCCGCTGCGGCTGGTTCTTCCTCCACCCCAGCGAGCCCCCCCGCTGAAAATCGACTGACCCAAAAGTCGATTCAGTCGACTAAAGCGTAGCTAAATCGGAGCAGCATCGCAAGCAAGAGCAAGAGCGAGAGCAGCAGCGCGAGCAAGAGCAATAGCAAGAGAAGACCAGGCAGGGGACCGAGAGCAAGAGCAGAGCAGCAGCGCGAGCGAGAGCTAAAGCAGCAGCAGCTCCTACTGATGTGGACGTCGCCACCGAGGGAGCGACACCGTGGAGGAAGTGGCCGGCGACGCCGCCGTGGATGGAGCCGCGCCGTGTTGGCTCGGGACCGAGCGCCGGCAGCACCATGAGATCGAATCAAGAACAAAATGTGGCGATTAGTGTACAACCTCTTTGGTTGCACCGATTAGCCCGCAGCTTCATCCGAGGAAATGGTGATGATGATGCTCTTCCGGTGGTGCAAGTGAAGACGGTGGTGTGGGAATGGAGGTGGCACGAAAGACGACGGGAACGTCGGGGCAGCTCCTTGGAGGTGTAGGACGGGGTGGCTGAACCGGTGGGACAATGAGATCGACGACGGATCCTCATCCGGTACGGTGGATGAGGGACGTCGAGGTGTTGTTGTGGACGACGTCGTCGGGGAAGAGGCTCCGGCTGGGTGGGGGGCGGATCAGGGTGTGGGGTTTCATCGCGGGTTTTCGCGGCCTCAGTGTACGAATGGGTGGGCAGATTGGATGGCAGTGGGGAACCATGGCTTAGAGACGCGCTTGTCCGAAATGTGGGGTAAGTTACAAAAGTACCCCCACTGATTTGAGGCGCTTCTTTCGGTTCAAGGGTACCACGGGCATTTTGCGTGTCGGGATTTCACAGGAGGTGGGAGTTTTCACGTGCGTTGTAATTTCGGAATAGCAAGGCGCGGGTTGAGATGGAGGGAGTTGTCGGAGCACGAGACAAAGATATATCTTAAATATTTCAGGCTAACAAGGCGCGGGTTGAAGAGGCAGGAGTTTCGCAGCACGATAGACAGAGACGCTAGCTTGAATTTTCGGCATAACAAGGCGCAGCTTGAAATTTTGGAAGAACAAGCTTAACATGTACCCAAAAAAAAGACAATTTGCACCTCAACACGCACAACACACACAGAAACACCATTTAGACTAGAGTAAGGTACACGTGCATTGCACTCATGAGATTTGGCAACCAAATTATGAATAAATACCACATTATAGCATGCAAGCTTTGAGTCATATATGCATGATGTAGATGTTCGTTTAATTCTTATAGTTCATTTCATTCAAAATCATCTAGTTTTTATAAGAAAGCTAATATATTTTAAGATTCATGGAATTGTGCGTCGCAAGACATAAAGTAAAAACAAATAATGGCAAATCATGTAGAAAAACATTTGGGCAATTCTGATACGGAAGATTCTAGAACAAATAGGAAGTGCTTGTGTTTTGATGTTTGTGCATTATCCTTAAGTTCAACCATGGAGTCTTCTAGATTATACATGTGGCGAAATCTGGTGGAATCTAGATGATATCCAACGGCCAGTAGTGCTCAAATTTGCCATCTTTGGACCATCGGATTCGCCTCATCCAATGACCATCTTTCAAAGTTAAAGTTACCCGCACACAATATAAAAAATATAAAATATAATATATATATGGGTATAGATATAGATATGTGATGCGAAAGCCGCCCATCATCTCCAATTAGAATAGTGTGTCCATGCACGGATGCGACATGGCCAAATGATGTCTGCCATCGCTATATCAAATTCAAATCAGTCTGACCTTGTTCAATGTGTATACATTACAACATGCTTGTTTCCAAATCACACCGCGCAGATCTCCGTTATATTCATGCATGCATGGGTTTCAAACATCAGGATCTCTTATCCAAATATTTGAATTCAACTTTACATTGATTATGACCTCACCTATTCTTTTACACCCACACAGTAGTCTTCTCTTTATAATTGTACCACTAACTTTCTCTCGTGCATGCATGCACACACACTACCAGTCGGCATTATCCATCACACGCATGCAATCTTTTTCTTCAGGTCGGTCTCCCATGAAGGCACACACCCACACACATCCCCCTCCCCATCATATCGGGCATTCTTTATCTCTTATGCGTGCATGCGCAACGACCGATGTTCCTCTATGTATGTGTGTATATAGCTAGGTCTTTCATAGTTTTCCACACAAACCGATCAATCGATATATCCAGTGAGGTCTCACCCTCTTTCCCACGTCCACATCGATCAATCTATACCTCTCTATATAGGATTTACATATATAGCTAATACACCCACATTAATTATATATCCAATGTCCCCCTCTCATCATTCATGCTTTCCGCTTCATCTCTCAGACGCGTGCACAATGGCGAAGACAGGGGCAGTAAGGGCCCTGCCCCCCTCCCCACTAACATCACTATATATCGAGGCTAATATGAATGTGATCATTAGACAATTGCTGCTAAAAATGGTTTAAGTTCATGAATTGACCCTCCTCGTAAAGGATTAGCAATGCTTGGCCCCCTAGCTCATTTATTTTTCATGGCTCCACCACTGCGCGCAACAGCACACGTGTTCGCCCCCTCTCTCTAAATATCGATCTCGCACTTGTGCATTCCTTCGTAGTCTCCCTCCACTTGGCCCCTCGCACCATCTTCTAGCACCCCACCGGATTTGGCCACATGTACAATCAAGCAGACTCCATGGTTGAACTTAAGCATAATGCACAAACCTCAGAACAATAGTGGTTCTCTTTTGTTCTAGAATCTTCCATATCATAACTTCCCAAACTTTTTTTCTAGTTGAATTGCCATTATTTGTTTTTTACTTTATGCTTTACAACGCACAATTCCATGAATCATAAAATATATTAAGGGCTTCTTTGATTCAAAGGATTCTCAAAGGAATTTTGGAGGATTCTAATCATTAGGAATTTTTCCTATCTTGGTTGTTTGATTCGTAGGATTGTAAACCATAGGAATTTTTCCATATGATTCATTTGCACTAGATTTCATAGGAAACATCCCATCCACTCAAACCTCTTTGAAAGAATTCTGAGTTTTTTCTATGCACAATCAAACACTCGTACAATCCTGTAGGATTCAAGACAACATTCCACTATAATCCCATGTTTTTCCTATTCCCGCATTCTTAGCTTTCTTATAAAAACTAATTGATTTTGAATGAGATGAACTATAAGAACTAGTTGATTCCCCGCGCGTTGCAGCGGGATGATTTGCACCAATCAGCTCATGTGAGAGAATCACATTAAGAAAGAAAGGAAGAAACAAAAGTGATTTTTTTGCTAACCTGCATGAAAGGAGTAACCAAGATTAACTGTAAGCCATCTCCATCCAATGTATATCTGCACAAATATAGACAAGGAAGTACAAAAAACATCATATATTTAACTCATGGGATTTGGAGTGCATACCGAGCAATGTGAGGCCATTTGGAGATGATCATCGTCTTTACTAATGCAGAAACATATTAGCCGAGACATGTTCAGCCTAAATAACTTGATCAGATCCGAAATACATCTGAGAGTTGTTCCAAGAATGAATGGAACAACAAGTGGCGGCTGGAGAAGATCAATTCAATGATAAATCCACAAACAAAATCTTTAGTGGTAGAATGCTGCCTCCATGCCCAGACGTAAAGTTGACCATACCTCTACAATCTTCGTCGTTGAATCATAGCAGGCCAGTGAAATTAAAGACTTCCTTAATCATAGCTTTGGTGGTTGCAGCAAGGCCAAGATGCATAGTTCTTTTGAGAGAGAGAGAGGACATTTACGCCTCATGTTCAAGTATTCATCATACATCAAACAGAACAGCACATACGCGCACAGACACAAAGAAGGAAATAGAAATCTTCAGACCCGCCACCGAAGCAACATGAACCCCATAGAAACACAAAACATGCCGGCCGATCTCCGTCTGCTCGAGCAGCTGTCGAGAAACCATCATCTGCATCACCATCAAAGGCTTTGGAGGCCGCATGTATGTCCTATTCTAGCGAAGAGTAATAGAGATTGGGTTCCAGCGCATCGGTTGGGGATAATCCCCACAGACTGGATTGTCCATGCCTCCACCAATACTCTAGCTCGCCGGAGATGTGAAGGATTGCCGCAAACCTCGTCCCCAAAACAGGGACTGAAGCCCAGCATCCGTCGCCTCGCCGGAAGAAGCCACCATCACTGGCGCGGCTTCCAACAAAGAGAACCACCGCCATAGACTCCGGTCAACAGGATCCGCGATACAAAAGGGCTCCGGCTCCTCGTCGGCACTGTATCTGTTGCCGTACGGACGGGAAGAAGCCCGGCCATCCCGTGACGATGAGGGACACCACACCCCTAAACCAAACCCTATGTACACCTCCATGATGGGATCCCAGTTCCCCTCGGCCGCTCGGCACTGAATTGTCCGCGGGAACTGATGGGAAACGCCGGATCCGCCTGCTGGAAGGCACCTCCCTCGTGTCGCCCTTTTTTTGCCCCTCTGTACTATAGCACGGGAGAGGCCAAGAGTACACCAGATCTTGGTTAATCCTTTCATGCGTCCCTTTGGAGCCGAGGAGCCGAGAAAGCAGAGCCAACTTGAAAGCATTTGGTACACCAGATCAACTCTTGGGCTACCCTGTGGCTAATCAAACGACCGCATGGTTTTATGGTGACAGAATGACATGCATGCAGAATCGGCAGGGTTAAAATAGAGTGGAGGGGTAGTGCTGAAGTGGCAGTAGGAGAATGGATGATGATGTGGATAGCTTGCATGCTTAGTTAAATAGGTTAGTGGGGATGAACTATTTAGGTATTATAGATTAAACGAAGGGCTACATCAGGCATATATGACTCAGAGCTTACATGCTATAGTGTGGTATTTATTCATAATTTGGTTGCAAAATCTGATGTGTGCAATGCACGTGTACCTGACTAGTACTTCGAGTATGTGCAAAACACGTAAATTAGAATACCAATGGCACGCTACACAGTGTCTGTCTTACAGTTCATGAAGCCATGTGGCACATGTGGAGGCGTTGTCGCGACCTCCTTACGTGGATTGATCATAGTGACGTGCTGCTGGTTCTAGAAGAATGTACTCGTCCTCCCTGAGCCATACTGGCGGTGCATGCACGAAGCGAAGATGTGCACGCACGCCACACACGCACTCATTCCCTCGCACGCACACGCGGGTACACGGGCGGACGCAATTTTGTACCAATATCCACCCCATGTGTTGACGCGTGTAAAGTCGTTCACTTCATTGATGGTCAATTAATACAATGCATGCAAATTGAGTGGACGTGAGGGCGGAAGAAAGACATTATTACTCCACTGCGCGCATGCGAGTAGTTAAATCGTGGGTTGCTAGTAGTACTTCCATTGGTCTCCTTCGTATTTTGTGCCAATTTTTGACAGTAACATAATATTTACGCATTTGAGCAGTGTAGTACTTCAAATTTATGTTCCGCTAAACTCATCGGGAGCCGTTTCGGGCCTCGAAACCAAAACCATCAATTAATCTTTACCTTGTTCCCATCACATTCGAAAGCCTGCTCACACCTACTAGTACGTGCCAAATCTGAACGTGTTCCCACTATGCAGGTATTAGTACTAGTGCTAGTACTTAGGTTATAAAAAGGGGAACTACCTAACCGAAAATTACTCTACTTTTCCTCCTCATAAGTGCTTCTTCTTCGTCCGTCGTTGCTATGGCCGGTGAGCAGAGCTCTAGGTCGAGAACTACTCGTAATAAGGGAGCGGCAACGAAGGCTGCGGAAAAAAAGAGGGCTCGCCGCCACGCAGAGACCTTGAAAGATCTCTCACGGGCAGGCGATGGCTCCCAGGAGTGCCCTAGCCGCGAAGGCGAACATGCCGAGCTGGTGGAGCTGGAGACATTATCCCTCGACGGCATGCCCGATCAGCTCAATAAGCACCTCACTAAGCAGAAGGAGTTCATCCAAGGCTTGATGGAGTTGCTGAAGGAGAGCCTCGACGACACGCCCGCTGAGCTCAATCAGCAGGGGGAGTTGACCGCCGGCTTGGTGATGCTGCTGAAGAAGAGCATTGCCTCGGAGAAGAAGGCGACAGGTGAAATCCTGCGACTTCAGGAGGACAAGGCGAAGCTCTACCACGAGATCGACCTGTTGATGGAGAAGAACGCCGGCTGGAAGAAGCTGCATGAGAATAGTAGTTCCTCGATGAAGATGCTGCAGGCCCTCGTCATGGAATAGAAGGAGGAGTTGGCGAAGCTCCGCATCGAGCACCCGTCTTCTATCAAGGTATGTAATGCGGCCGTGGAACAGATGATGAAGGCTCGCGTCGAGAAATCCCGCGTCATGGACAGAATGAAGAAGATGGAAGAGGAGACGCGCAAGGAGATGGAGTTCGTGGAGGCGATGAAGAAGCAGTTACGACTCCGCGGCGAATTAGATCATTTGGGGTGATAATTTTCCTTCTTCTTTTGCTCCTGTGTTTCATCTTTTGCTTTGGGTGTTTCGCTGCACGTGTCACGTTCTCTGCGAGGCATGAATAGAACAATGGTTTTTTTGAGGGAATGAATAGAACAATGCTAACAATGAGATGACTAGCAAATTAGATCATTTTTATCACCATATGGCACTGGGCTGTCGTGTTTAGTGCTCCTCCGTCGCAGTACTACTCCAGTGGAAAACTTGAGTATACTTCACGGTTGTTTGCTCCTCCTCGATCAGGTCATCGGCGCATTTATACGAGCAGTCAAATCACAAGGCCCCGCCTTCCAGCAGTAATGAGCCGTCAAATCACAAAGGCCCTCGCCTCTCGTGAAACCGACCAAGCTAGACTGCCCCGCCCTCTAGCCTTTTAAAAAATGTATACTTTTGTACAACAGTAGTATCGATGGATTGCGCCATGGAGAAAAACTTGAAATTAAAAATAAGGTGGTACATATAGAGAGCGCTCATCGCCAAATTATGCATATAGTACTATTAAAAAGGCTAGTCACAATAATGGTGTCCAGCACAACCCACCCCTCAAATAAAACTAAGAGGGTGCTTGGATACGTTTTAGTCCCATGACTAAAAGTAGTGGGACTAAAACATGCTAGCCTCACCCATGCTTGGATCCAAATACTAAAAAGCCTAAAATCAAGTTAATGAGCATTTATTATCCTCCAAACCCTCCAATCCACAACTCGCATGTGTTAAAGGAGAAGAGTTAAATGACTAGAGAGAGGACTAATCCACATTTTAGTAGGGGCACCCCTAACTAAAAAAATTTAGTCTCAAGACTAGTTTTAGACCCTCTTTAGTCAGGGGTGCTTGGAACTTTAGCCTCTTAAAGAGACTATTTTTAGTCAGACTAAAATAAGTCCCTTGGATCCAAGCACCCTCTAAGCATCCTGGAATTCTTTGACAAAACTAAGCACCCTAAAATTCTTTGACAACTAAAATGCTGGCTATATGATGTTGGCCTTATATATTGTACGTATATAATGTGAAGAAACGAGTGGTAGTACTATACCAACTAAAAGATGAAATGTAAGAAATACTAGTATGTACATCCAGAAGAGTTAAAGTAACGAGAAGAAACATAACATAGTTCTGCTGGGGGCTCAGCACAACACACCCCTCAAATTAAATTAAGCACACCTGAAATTAAACTTTGCAACTATTCCGGTAGACACTGCATTACAACCACCATGCGCAACGACACTGCCACCTTACTCGGAGTCCTCGTCCACGTCCTCGAATTCGTCCTTGTCCCTCTTCCTCTTGGCCGATACTTCTTTGCTTGAACCGCACACTTGGCCGTTGCTCTTCATGCAACCCTTGTAGATATTGAAGCAAAGGTAGCCATCCATTGCAGCGTAGTGGATGTGGTCTATATCTAGTACATTCTGCTGCCATCCATGACGATGAAACGTGTATGGATGTTTCTCCAGTTTACCGTACGAAGGATGAACCATGGCTCCTGCCAGGGTCAGCATTGAAGGCTGATGAGAGGACACCAGCCGATTCTTCTGGAGGTCAAAGGTGTTGCCTACAACGAGGCCTATCCGACGCAGGACTTCTTTGTCATTACCAAAGTCTGCAGTAACGAATTTGACTAGGTTGCTCTCGAGGAAGTCCTTCAAATCCTGGCACTGAACGTTGGCATGGCATATGTGGTAGACCAAGCATAAGTCATAAATGTAAACCTGGATCACAGCGGGCTTCTTCCTCTCTTCGTCCTTTAGATCCTTCTCTTGTCCCAGGACTATGGTGTACTCAACATCTAGCCCAGCGACCCACTCATCATCTGAGTCTTCGAACATGCGCCTGAAGCGAGAAAGGCATCCTTTCACCGTCGCGGAAGAATGGGTGTAGATGACGTTGAACTCATCGCCGGTGATGGTTCTAACCTTGTACTCACCGCCGATCGTGGAGATTTGGGACACCATGGATATGGGAGGAGGGTTAGGATTAGTGGAACTGCTGTAATGTGAATGGACGGGACGACTAGGAGCGAACCGCCGTAGTATTGAAGGACGTGCAGGGACGAGTAGGAGAGCACTGCCAGCGTGCGAACGGCAGGGTAGTGGCTTTCCATTCTCCCATGATATGGGCTTCCGAGAGCCCTTGGATCTGAGATCGAACGGTTGCATGGCATGATTCCAGACCTATGGGTGAATATCCTATCCTGGAGGGTTATTCTGCAAATTTTCAGCAACTTAGCATGCGACTGTTTGATCTCAGATCCAAGGGCTGCCAGCAGCCCGTATCATGGTCGCGCCTACCACGACCGTCGCGTCGCTCGCGTGGTCGCGCCCTTGGAGATTTAAAACGGTGTGTTAGGCTATCTGATGTTGGCATGTCATACATAGTCATCACTTAGTCACTCACACTACAACAAGGTTGGCTATAAGGTTGGCTATAAGTGTATTTTTTTACTCCTCGCTATCTCTGTCTTCGTACTCCCTCCGTCCCTTAATATAAGAATCTTTTTGACACTAGTGTAGTGCCAAAAACGTTCTTATATTATGGGACACCAGGAGTACTAGTATTTATTGCATTTGCCAAGGAGTGACCTCTTCCAATGAAATGGTGTTGCTAAGTTTGCTTCATTTAATTAGCTATAGACTCAAAATTGTCTTTTCACCTAGGTACACGTGCTTAGCACCGTTTCTTCCTTGGGTCATCAAACTAGTCTCTCTCTTCTTGATTAACTTGCCACATCAGACTTTATGCCTATGTGGCAAGCTTAAGCACCTGTAGGAGCAAGTAAAAGTAAGTACAATAGTGCGCTTTACATGGCATTTTTGCATATGTGGAGGAAAGAGAGGCAAGGAAAAAGTGGAGAAGTGGGCTCTCAAGCAAGAGCCAGCCTCTACTACATGGTGGAGCATTGGGAGAGGCACGTGTATGGAGGTGGTCAGTAATCGGGAGACTCACATCGGTCGTAGCGCCACAGTTAAAATGATAATGGCAAGTCAAATCATGGGGCCCCACCTGTCCAGCAGTAACTCGCTCTCAAATCACATAGCCCTACATTTGTAGCAGCCTACTCCCTCGTCTTCTCGCGTCTCTGTCGAACCGACTAGGCAGAACTGCCCCGCCGCCTACCGCGCAGGAAAAGCCCCGCCCTCGACTTTTAAATAGTATACAGTATACTAATTTTGTATCCCTGGATTGTGCCCGCGCCATGGAGAAAAGCGTCTAGAAAACGGTGATACACATGTACGGAGTATACAGCACGCCCGTCGCGTTCGCGTCGCACCCCAGACGGTCGGTTGGTCTAGCACGCTGCTCTCCGAATGGAACGCGCGTCCTATTGCGTTTGCACACACATGTGGGACGGCAATTGAGAACCGACCATAGGCACACTCCCCGGCCCCGCAAGTCGGGTGACTTAATAGAAGAGGGAGACGAGCGATAGTACTAGAGAAGTGTTGTACTACGTTGGTGCCTAGACGATCCCTGCAAGACACGGAAGATCAGTTCGTCCATGCATGTGACCAGACTCTAGCAAACACGCCTGGATTGGCTATCGTCTACATATTGTGCAGGCCGTGTTGTACATGGCTGTAGTTGTGGTGAGAAATCTAAAAAAGGTTCCTTGTCATCTCGCAAAATTAGGTGTCATGTGCTTCGGATCACTGCGAGGGTTAAACAGCAACAACTGAGTTGGACTAGTCATTGGGGGCACATGCACGAACAGTGACTACTCGGCTGCTATCTAGGTCAAGTCGGCTATGTTAATTAGGACATCTATCGACGGACCCCTTTTCTACGAGTTTATCTTTAATTTTAGCTTTGTTCCTCGTCTAGTTTGTCTGTCGGGATTCATGTTGTCTCCTTTGGGCAGTGAGGTTATGATTTCTTGTCATGTGGCATTGTTTCATGTTATATGTTATAATCCGGCGCTTCAGATCAAAATGACGACAACAGCGCCTTCAGGCCACGTGCATGAAGACTTCTCGACAGTCATTGACGAGGTCAAGCCGGCTCCAGTAGACAAAAGAAAACTAGTACTACTCCACTATATAGGCAGGAGCCTCCGTGCTTGCTTGCTAGTGTTGCTCTCTTCACACTGTCTCGGCCTCTCCAGATCTAAACACGACAGTGGTGGCCACTCTCTCTCTCTCTCTCTCTCTCTCTCTCTCTCTCTTTGTCTCCGCTCATCGCTGGTCACAGATCCAGCCGGATCCTCTCCATCGGGGAAGGTGAGAAGGTGCAACGTTCACGCGGTCGTCCTCGATGACGGCTCCTACCCACTGCTGGGCGCGTCCCGATCAGCCTGCCTTGCCATTCTCTCCCAAGTACCGCTGGCGAGGGAGTGCCTCCGACCCCTTCTTCCTCGCTGCCGTAGTGTGGGCAGATCCGGCCTCCCGCCGCCCACCTAACGACATCCTGGCGACCATTAGGTATAACTTCCTTTGAAACCGGCCTTGCTCTACTTCCCGAGCTCCTGACATCGCTGCATTTGTATCTTTTACTATTTCTCAGGCCCCCTCATAGATAGGATCGATCAGCTGTTCGAAAACCACCTAATTTTTTTACGTTTAAGAGGTAAAACTAGTTCATGCACTCAAATCTAGTACTACTTGGTTCAAACAAGGAAGAAAGGGGGTGGGGGTGGGGGAGGATTTGTTACCTGAATCTAGGACTTGGTCGAAAGAGGAAATAATGGGGGCGAAAAGTAGCAGAGGCTGGCTATCCAACTGGTCTCTAGGTCTAATAGGGAAATAAAGGGAAACGCAGTACAAACTCAATATAAACCTGATCTATTGGTTGAAAAAGGAAAGAAAGTGGGGATTGGGGGACAAGTCAACATAGTAAGTCCAGCACTGGATTTGCTAGCCTCACACAGTATAAGGTGGGTATACCGAACAAAAATGGGACCAACCGAGATATCATGTTCTGATGTTTGTTGCCCCGAGCCACTCTTATGTAATGCCACTGGTAAAATGTAGCTGTCGCACTATTAGAAGTAAGGACATGTTAAACCAATGTTGTTTTCAATGTAATGCCTCTAGTAATATGAATCAATGGCACTTCTTTACATGTCCTGCTAAAATTTCCCATTAACATAAGTTGGTTCTTTTCGTTAGAAATGCAACTGTCCTGGTCCGCCTACTCTCCCATGCCCAAAGTAATGTCGTGTTTAACAGTTGTCATAGTTAATCCTAATGCCCACACTAATATCTAGCAATGCCAGTGCTTTACAAATTGCTACTGTCCTTGTAGGATTTCCATTCAGATAAGGAACATGCTTCTTTTCATTTGATGCATGTTTCATCACTTGTTAGTCACCCCCCTTTCCACCTTTTTTGTGCAAACAGAGATATACATTTCATGATCGATCTTAGTTGAACTGCATAAATGATATCCAAATTATAGTTGAGCATTCCAGGAGCTTCACAACCAACCTTGATGTTGCTCAATTTTATTGCAACTAATGAAGAAGAAGCTCTGTGGGTTTCGTTTTCTAATGGAAATGGAACCGGGGCTGGACCCCTTTTCTTAAAAAAATTGAAGAAGAAGCTGCTAGCTCATGGGACATTGCTTCATTTTAGGTGAACTGCACCAAAAGGTCCCATGAATTGAATCATCCATGTTGGTGACTGAAAGAGCCAGCTTCAGCATCCTAGTCTAAGCACCCCGGCCTCCATCCTTGCGACGCACGGTACACCTCATTTGCCACCTGCTCGACCCTAGTGTCACTGATAAAATGAAGTAATAATACAGTTAAAATAGAGCAAGTGTCATCTCTATCATTTCATTTCCAATGTAGATAAAGAAAGTACTTCTCTTTGTTAATGTATGTTTCATCAACTAGTCCCATTGTTAATGTTTAAGCGTTTCTGCAAACTGGGGTGCTTAATTTTAGTTGATATGTACAAAAATAGAGATCTGAATGTCTCAAGGAGCCTCCTTGTACTACCGCTGTACACTGATGTTCATCACTGGCAGAAGGTGTATCTGGGAGACTTGGGACGATGTCTAGTACGAGGTGTACCGTATGAGGATCGCAGGGCCCATCTTGCCCTCGCAGCATGGCATACTATGATACTATCACAATATTTTCTTCTATTTATCTTGTGTGTTTCATCAACTAGTGCCACTATAATGTAATCACGCTTTTTCACTATCTGTGCAAACAGGGTTATTCAGCTGCATTTTGGTGGAACTGCACAAATGTACGTATGGAACCGGCATATATGCAGAGTGCGAGGTGTGCCAAGTAAAATATTACCGACACCAACCATGCTGCATGCACGCATTGGCATCCACCACCACCAGTGGGATGTGTGGCGCTCTCTGTGGACGGATCTTTCTCGGCAGCAAATCATCTAACCAAATACTAGTAGCTTATATTGGCAGTTTTCTAGGGAGTACTCTTTTCTGAAAGAAGCACCAATCTATTTTTCTTTATTTGTAAACTGTGTCACAACTTTGACCCAAAGGTCCAGAGCTATTTTAGGGTGATTGGTGTAGTACTCGGAGACTGATTGTAAGCATGATTTTCATTAGCTTTCACACTGATTGTAAGCATGAGCAGGGGGAAGATTAGGTTAGTGCGAAGCTTACCTTAAACCCTACCGCCGCCGTTGAAACGAGGCGAGCGTCGAGGGAACCGTGGAGAACGACGCGGAAGCGACATCGCGCCATTCGGCCTCCTCTTGCGGTGGGAGAATGAATACTCCTATGGCTCCGGCTGGCTCTGCACCCTCATGAACGGCACACCATACTTGATCGATTCGTTATCCTCTGTGTGCTAGACCTTCGACATGTACGCCCACCACCTCTGCCTGACTGTCGCCTCGAGCGAACCTGTCTGCTCCATCGCCCAGAGGAGATACTCGATGAACTTGGAGGACTGCGGCGTGACTGCTGCCGACGAGTACATGTACATCGCCGCCCTCATTGTCGCTGTCTCGCTCTTTCGCATACATTGCCACATGGCCCGCACCGTCCTTGAAATCTCCCACTCATTGTCAAACCAACTAAGGATCTCCTTCAACCTGGCTAACTTTGCCTGGTCGCCGCCGGTGATCTGCCTGATTCGCTGATGCATCCTCTCCATAGATGTCCTTCTGAGTGGTCCGGTGCTAGCTTTGGAAGATGGGAGGAGAGACAGTGGTCTTGCAATAGAGAAGAGGGAGAGGTGAGACGGTGGTTTTGGAATGGAGATGATGGAGAGGAGAGGAGGTGGTTTTGCAATGGAGAAGATCAGAAGAGCGAGAGGTGAGACGGTGGTTTTGGAATGGAGATGATGGAGAGGAGAGGAGGTGGTTTTGCAATGGAGAAGAACAGAAGAGGGAGAGGCGAGATGGTGGTTTTGGAATGGAGATGATAGAGAGGAGAGGAGGTGGTTTTGCAATGGAGAAGAGGGAGAGGAGCGTGCGGCAGCGATTTAGGATTGGACGAGAGGGCCGGCGCGCTGTGACTGGATCAAAATCAAAATCAATTTACCCTTCAATTAAGAAAGCGACCCCACATTAACTAGTTTCCCTTTTATTCTGGGTCATAATTGACCATGATTTTCGCACATAAAATATATGTTATACGTTGCAAAAATAATATAATTTGAAAGTACATTCAGATACGAACCAAATGATACAATTTTTGGTGACATGCATTCACATTTTGCTTGTCAAATACAGTACGTGGTCAAACTTTGACCCAAAATACGCAAAACAACAAAAAAATACTTCCAAGACCAGCGCCGCTCTTCCGCTCTTCTCCTCTTAAACCACCACCGGTCCTCTCCTATTCCAATCTAAATGCAGCGCCGCTCCTCTCCTCTTCCATTTCAAAACCACCGCCCCTCCTCTCCTGTTCCAGTGCAAAACCAGCGTCGCTCCTCTCCCGTTCTAATCCAAAACCAGCGCTGCTCCTCTCCTCTTCCATTCAAAAACCACCGCCGGCGAGTGAAGGTGCTGTGGAGAAATAGATCGATGGAGGAGTACAACCGATACGTGAGGATCGCAGACGGCGACCCTGTGAAGCTAGCTAGGATGTTGGAGATATAGTCTTGGTTTGACAACAAGGACCAACTAGCGGCGACGGCGACATCCATGGCCAAATATCTGCAACAGAGCGAAAAGGCGGGGATACTCCCGGAGGGAGTCGCGCCGGAGTACATAGAGCTGCTCCTCTAGGCCATGGAGCAAACAGATTCACCGAATCCAATCGTGAGGGAGCGGTGGTGGGTGTATCGATCCCAGATGGAGCATGCACCAGAGATTGAAGGATCGAGCATCTACAGGGTGCCGTTTGTGAGGGTGTCCTGCCAGAGCGAGCCGGTGGAGTCTTCTTGACCGAACCCAACTACAAGAGGAAAAAAGCAGTTGCCCAACGACGCTTCCCCGCCATCGTCTCCCTCGCCGTTCACATCGTCTCACGGGGCCGCTGTCTGCCGCTTAGCAATAGGAGGGGGCTGCCCCCCTAGCCCAATAGTCGGGCAGGTTGTGAATTGTTAGGAGGAGCTTAGGGTTGTCAGTATTTGCAGGTTGTGAATTGTGTTTTCTGTTGTGTATTTTGAGAGTACTTTCAGATATGAGTGTCTTTTGAATTTCAGATTTGTAGTATTGAGCATATGAAGTATTTTATGAATTCTAGGGATCTATTTTTAGCACGTAAAAAAATGTAGTTTCATAGGAGTATAAAAGTGCAGACAATGTGATTCTCAGAGAAGAAACTGCAAGTTTTAGTTTCAGATAAGAAACTGCAAGTTCAGTTTTAGATAAGAAACCGCAACTTTCAGAGGCAGGCATTTATATTAACACGGCCTTTTCAAACAGGGTTAACATCATGTTGGAAGTTTTATTCATGGTCGAAAATGGAACTACCAGCCAGTTAACATCATGCTGATCAACATTCATGCATAGCACATCTTCATATGATGCACAGTCAAAATGCCCACACAATGTCGAGTGTGCGAAACACAGAGAAAACGAGGGACAAAGTTTTGGCAAGTGTTGGACGTGGATTTGGGCTGCCCCGTCTAGGCTTTCATTTTTAACATGCGCAGCCCACGACCTCGAATGGGAGGTCCATAGGCCTATTTGTATTTTCTTAGGGCCGTCATGTATCGACCGGCCTATGGACCTCCCATCCGAGGTTTTATTTTTAGCAGCCCAATTTATGTTTTTTTTGAAGAAAGTGCAGAGGTCTATTCTATTTTTCTATATAAGAATAGGAACGCCAGGTCCAACTTATGTTTCCCTTCTAACAATATTATATATATTTAAATTATTTTATATGTTATTATATATTATTTTTATTGTCATCATATATTTAACAGATACTTACATATGTAAGAAAACAATATCCCACATCTTATTAACTTATAAAAATAATTTCTTAACAAATAAAATCCTAGATTGTTTTGGCACGAAAATGCTAGTGATTGTGTACAAAAGCTTGGTAAGATTTAAGGACGAATGTAATAATATCACTTGTTATTTAAATATATTTATAACAAAATGCTCAGCCCCTTTTTATTTTTTGATAACATTGCTGGCCCAACACAACATTATAATTAGAATCAGCCCAACAAAATCGTGTATTTCGAGAAAGTGCAAATGGCCTATAATTTTTTAGGAAATAAAATAAATGGGCCGCACGGACGCTACATTATTTGTTCACCCAGCCCAGCTAATGGCTATAATTCAAAAAAAATATCAAATTGAGTGTAAATTCTACCGCACAAAAAAAGATTGTAAATTCTGAAAAAATGGGTTGAATACGTGCCACATTTTTGGAGGCTGAAATATGGGCCAATAGGTCGAAGCGAACGCAAGTCGTTGTCAATTTAGTCAACAAATGATTCTGACATGTTAGCCATTGGATTTACATCCAACGACTGGCATCCATCTTCAATCTCTCGTCTTCTTCGTCCAGCACCGCCAGGACCACCTCCCGCCTCTTGCTGCTAGCAGCTCTGCTTAGCACACTTCGCTATGAAGCGCTACTCCACCGTTGGCCAGGCCATCCCTCCACCCCTCCACACCTCCTGTTCTTCTCCACCGACTGCCGAACCACACCGCACTAGAACCAGTTAACCCTCGTACACCACTCCGTCTGTGACTCTACTCCTGCGTCTTCCCATCTCCAGCTCGTTGCTGTCACGGGCCTCGCCGTTGTCCACCACCTTGGATACGCTTGGCGTGGCATGGTCAATGTGGTCAACGAATGACACCATCAGAAGTAGACTATGCGTGGAGAGGCTGACAGCTGGGTCCACGGCCGCACACAAGGAAATGCCTCCTTATTACGCGCAAAATAATGATTCCTCCATCTGACATCTGGGACCCACCAGAAGGGCCTCTGTATTTCACGAAAATAACGTGCCCCCCACTGACATGTTGGACCCACCAGCTATCTTCACACGCAAGGAAGTGCCTCCTTATTACGCACAAAAAAATGAATATTCCCCCTGCCAGCTGGAACCCAGCATAGTGGGAGGCTGATTTGTGGGCCTACCAAGTTCACGGGGACGGAGGGCTTTGTCAACTTAGTCAATATGAATGATTCTAGCTCCTATTACCGTACGATGTTCATCCAATGGCCGTAGTGCTTCTGCAACCTCTGGTCTTCTTGCTCCAGCCGCCCAAACCAGCGCCGGTCGTGCCGCGTGCTCCCGCCTCCCGTGGCCGGCTATGATGCTGCGGAGGCCTCACCACCCCCTACTACTCCCACCGCTGGCCAGGCCATCCCTCTACTCACCCACACCCCCTGTTATTCTACGGCAACAACAGCCTCACACCGCAGCCGAACCAGTGAACCCTCGTACTCCTCTTCGTGTGGGCATCCACTGCTGCATCTTCCCCAGCCCCGAGTCATCCCCTTCCTAGTCCTCGGCATCGTCCACCACCGTGGTGCTCTCGACGGGGCGTGGTCAACATGGTCAAGGAACGACTTCCATCGGACGTGGACTGTACGTGGAGAGGCTGACAGCTGGGTCCACGGCCGCAGCAAGGAAGTGCCTACTTATTACACGCAAAAAAATGATTCCTCCACCTGACAGCGGGGACACACCGGACGGGCCACCGTATTTCATGAAAAAAACGTTTCCCCCTGACTGCTGGGACCCACCAGCTACATCTTCGCACGCAAGGAAGTGCGTCCGGGCAAAAAAAAACGATTCACCCCCCTGACTGCTGGGACCCACCAGCTACATCTTCGCACGCAAGGAAGTGCGTCCAGGCAAAAAAAAATGATTCACCCCCCTGACTACTGGGACCCACCAGCTACATCTTCGCACGCAAGGAAGTGCCTGACAGTCGGGACCCACCTGGTCGAAGCGTATGTAGCGTTGTCATTCTGGTCGCGAACGTGTACGTACATATATATTAGTGGATGTAGAGGCGCGCACATATCGTAGTAGAGGCACGTACGTGTCGTAGTAGAGGCGCGCACCTAGCATGTACACATACGTACAGTGGCCAGGGTGCAAGAAAGAAAATACGGTCACGTATGTGTACATATGAGTGGGGTCTCGAACGCCTACTCACGCATACGTACAGCCAGGGCTCGTGTACATGGCTGGGTCGAAATAGAGAAACAGCGTCGTCGTCGCGTTCATGGGGAGGCAATGGAATGCTTCATGTTCATGGGGAGTGTGGCACCCCGGCTCAGAGCTACCGGTTTACCATGATATTTTCGAAACTTATCCTTAAATTTCTCCCAGGTGATTTCCTCATCAATCGGCCACATGGCCTTTGTATTTTCCCACCATATGGCAGCTGCGCCTTCAAGGTAATGAGTTACAAATGGAACTTTATCATTTCCTTCAGGACGGGCAATCTCAAGCTTTTTCTCCATTGTGCGTAACCAATCGTCTGCATCCATTGGGTCAACAATCTGACTGAAACTGGGTGGATTGGTCCTCTGAAAGTCTGACAGCTTTGAGTGATGAACATTTAGATTTCCATTCTGTCCAACCATAGCTTGAACACTTCTCAATATTTCAATTAGATCATTGTTCCTTTTTTTCTTCAAAGATACGCAGAATTTGCTCGGTGGAGGGAGGATCAGGCGGTGGAGGTGGTGGCTGAACGTACGGCTTGGGAGAATGTCCTACCTGTCGTGCGGAACGACGAACAGGAGTTCTCTCACGAACGTTGCTACTGCTGCCTCCCCGCGTCATCCTATTGTGAATTTTTCCCAAGACAACACAATCGAGATGAGAAACACCCAAAAATAAATTGGGGAAAAGCCAACGACAAATCCCGAAAGAAAGCAGAAGAGCGAAAAATGCGGCGAATAAAGTCCCAACATACTTATACATAGACTCATACATGAAAAGTAAACAACATGACTGGTTCACTACTCTCATACAGGCAATGAAACATCATGACTCGACTACATCCATACATCATCCAGACAACTGCGAGTACTCAAAGATACTACTGCTCTGCTGGTGCTGCGGCGTCCTTCCCTGAAGTGGTCTTGGATCCCGAACTGACGAGGTTAATGGAAACCTCCAGGTTAAAGGTAACACGACGGCGCTGCCTCGAGGGCTCTCCCTCAGGGGCAGGGGTAGGATGAAGCATCGGGGCTATAGGAGTAGCGAGAAGTGAGACCCACTCGGCAGGAGTACTGAGAGGGTTCGCGGCCGAGACGCCCGTGCTACTCGGGGGAGTAACCGGCGAAATAGGGGAGCTAGAACTGACTGGGACATAAGGGGTAAATCCCAGTGAAGACGGAGTAGTGGCAGATCTAGAAGTGGCCAAAGTAGTGGCTAAAGCAGTACGAGTACGAGTCAGCTCTCGAGCCAGCTCGTGGATCATGAGATAGCTAGCTGTGATATAACGAGCAAGGTGGCTACCAACACTATCAGACTCCGGATCAATGAGAGGGAAATGGACATGACCGTTGTCGTGCAGAGATGGGTAGTAGTAGAAACCTGGGTGGTTCTGCATTCGGACCTCGTTGTAGCGAAGTTCGACAAGGACCTCAAATGCAGCAAACTGGACAACCTGAGAAGCGGTGGAGGCATAACCGCTCCGAGAAGTGCGAGTGTAAGAGTTGGAATCGGAACTAGTGCGCAGAGTGACCACTGCGTGATACTCATATACTGAATCAGCTAGATGCTCCCGGTACACACGATAGACTGGGTCGTCTCCGAGAGGGTACAGCCGACGCCACACGTTGCGAAGGAGGTGTCGTGGCGTGGACGGCATCAGCTGCAACTAGCACGGATACGGCACCGGAGCCATCTACACCCACAACCATTAGCAGGTTAGCATAAATATATAAACCGAATGCATGCAACTCAATAATCAACACAAATTACTACCGGTACTCAACTAAAACTCGTATCTAGCGCATCGTAGTCTAGCATGGCCTATAGTCAGCACGGATCTGATACCAAGCGTTGTGGCACCCCGGCTCAGAGCGACCGGTTTACCATGCATTGCCAGCCCAGAGACCATGTCTTCTGGGAACACACAACATCTTGGTACAGAATAACAACCGCTTTATTGATGCTAGAAGAACAGAGTTACATTACAACAGCTGTCGAGGCCAAGCGGCACACTCGGCGCGGCTGAACAATATGTACATTATTTAGTGAACATAAAGGGGCCTCGATCCGAACAACTACGTGGCAGCGGAATAACGTCGTGGCGGAAGCTCCATATCACAGGCACACCGATGTGGACACGATCTAGACTCGAACGGCGCTCCTCTCCAACGATATTTTCCTGAAATCTGGCATGACACGCCAGGTCAGTACATTGAATGTACTTGCAAGCTCACAACAGGCATAATCATAATGACAAACAATATCATGATATTTAACCAATTATTAAAAATGCAACACTATATGTCAACAGGCTATGGTCATGCTCGAATGTCCCTCAGGACAGCTTACCAACGATGATCATCTCTAGATCACAAACACACCAACAAAGTGGTCAGATTACAAACACACTAGCAAAGTGGTCTTTCTCAAGAACAACTCGTGATCCTTACGGCGATCACAACCACGACCATCATTTGGTCCCAAATGCCTCGATGGCTTTTCTGCCATCCATCAATAATGCAAAGTTCATAGCTTAGTGTGCAATTTTTATTAAACGTAGACTCATGGTGGGACTTACTACGAGGTGTCCGTAACCGTGGACTCGGCTATCGATAGATTACACACTCTGCAGAGGTAGCACACCGTACCCACACCACGGAACCCATGGCCTCACACTCCCATTCGGGTGGACCAACGGCATTCCGTCAAAACCCCTCCATTGCCAAAGCACTCTCCCGGCCACTCTGACCCAAATCCCCAACGGGCTGGTTCTGGGTGACCCCGTGTCTACCAAAGACACCCCAACCACCGTCGTGGTCAAAATACTCCCACTTGGTGACACTCCCACTCGGGGACTCGGTACCATAATCTCATCAACGAGCACACAAGATTATGTCTGCTTACCGGGCAGGGCAAGCACGACATAACCTTCCCTAGATGGAGGCACCGACGAGAGGCCGTGTCAATGGACCGAATCAAGGCCTTCCCACAAAGGCAAATGTGGTTCCACTGGAAAGAAACTCGATTCAGCGGCACCATGACCCAGTCAACGGTATATTCAAGTTGAGTTATATTCAGGTTTAACCTTGAACAAAAAATGACGCGTGTCATAGCATGCCATGAAATGCAAAACAACACATGCATCATATAGTGATAAAAATGACCGATGTCATCCTTATACACACCAAGCATAATGTCAACAACTCAAATTACTCTACTTGCTCAAATAACTCCCAACTTAACCAAAATATTTTGCAACAAGTTTTATTGATTTCTTATGAAAGAAAGTAACCCCGATAAATTTCTCTTATGCTTGTCAAAAAGATTTCACTATCAACAACTCTTACTTTCTTTATCACTAAGTTGGGTTCAAACATTTTGTAAGACAAGTAATATGATTAAACAAGTATTTAACAGGACATTTTCTAACAAAATTTTATCAATCTAAGAGGGCAAAAACATAGCTTTAACTAATTGCTAACATGCGTAACAAAATTATTTCTAACATCACCTCAAATAAATCTTATCTTGCTTTATCCACTAAACTAGTTTCACCCATTCTGTAGATCAAGCATAACAACTAACCAATGTTTAACAGAATATAAATAACTCCATAATCATTTAAATGCATGGATTAATCATTTCATTCAAGTAAGAAAATCACAAATATTGAAGTGACACCATGAAAATGTTGCTGTGGCTTGCCTTAGTGCAGATGAGGTTCACAAGCCTCCTAGTGATCCTCAAGACAAGCTTCACCTTCTGAAAATAGTTTTAAACACAAAAAAAAATATCAAGAACACTTCTGAAAATCACCAGAAATTCTAGACAGCTCAGAAAAATCTCATCTTTGGTGAGATGCTAGATTTCTTATCAAAGAACACAATGCAAAAAGAATCAATTCATTTGGTCTTATGGTTGAAAATTATAACTGTTTGAAGTGTTCTGTAAATTCAAATGAATTTGAATAGAAGAAATAGACTGGGGGTGACATTGAAGGTGTAAAGCCCAGGGGCGCCACCACTCGTACCGCTTCGCGCGCGTACTGAGTGGCTGACTAGCTGGCCCCACTAGTCAGGTGGGGGAAGAGGGAGAAGGAAACAGAGGGGGCTGCGGCTTCGCCGGAGCTCTCGCCGGCGACGAGGGCCCCTTGGCCCAAACAAGAGGGAGGGATGGCAAGAGGGGGTTGAGGCGCACCTGCCCGTACCCGTAGCATAGCTAGGGGCGGTTGGACGACGTCAGAATCAACCTCACAAGCGGAGGCGGAACGTGGAGGTCACCGGAGTTGAGGAAGACGGCGAGCAGAGGCCACTCCAGGGGCTCCAAGCGGGCGAGATGGCCTCATCGGAGAGAGGCGGAGGCCCTGGAGGGGTCGCCCAAGCCTGGGAGGGGCTGGAGCTACTGCAGCGACTATAGGGGATCGTCGGCGAGCTCAAACTTGGGGACGGCGGCCCGAGGCCTGCTCGGCCGGGCTCCGGCTTCCTACTCGATCGTGGGGTGTGTGTGAGTGCTGGATGGTGCTCGAGGAGGCTGGGGAGGGCTCTATTTATAGGCGAGCGGCGAGGGTGCTCCGGGCTCCGCCGGTGGACACCTGTCCACGGCGCCCGATGACGAGCGGCGTCAGTGAGAGAGGGAGAAGGCGACGGCGGTCACGCGGCCACTGTGGGCAGGCGGAGACAAGCACATGATCAAGAGGATGGCGACGAGCACAGTGCGCTCCGCACTGTTGGGCTGGCCGGACCTTGCCCGTGCTCGCTGCGGCGATCTCCGGCGTCGGCGAGCGCCAGGGAGGAGTTAAGAACGTTGGGATGATGATGGTGGCGAGAGTTGGCATGGTTGGGCAGGCAGGGAAGTGAGCACGCGAGCAACAGAGGCTCGGGCGCGTCACAGAGCGCGTCTGCTGCATGCCAGCACGCCTGGACGAACGCGGTCACCGCGTGAACTATGACATCAGGTCGATCTAAGCAAAAAATCAATGTCTGGCATGTTGTTCATGGTAGTTTTGAGTGTTACCACGATTTGGTTTGGATCCAGGTGCAGTCGAGAAGTTTTCACACACCAAGTAAGTTTCTGGTCAGTAACTTGGTGATGTTACTGTGGTCAAATGGCTTGGAGTTTGAAGCTGTGCTTGGAGGCTAGTGATAAGTTACTAAGGTAAAGATGCACAAGAAAGTTCTGGTCAAATGGAGCAAGTAAAATGGTAGTTGCTGTAGAAACTACCATTTTTGTCTAGAATAGAAAAGATTTTCTATAGCAAAAATATTCCAAAAAGTGATGAAATATTTTTGCTTAGGACGGTGCACTAGGGTTCACAGAATATTTGTGAATTATCTCAGATTTTTCTGAGCCATAAAAATTGGGGTTGCTTTTAAGCAAACAGATCTGGCTTAGGGTTTTTGGAAAGAAAATGAATATTTTTCATTTAAGAAAAATATTCCAAAGATTATTTTTGGGTGGGTTGGAAGTGAAATGATGATTTAGGAGGGAAGTGAAGCACTTGGGTGAAAGCCAATGATGCCCAAGTGTCTAAGTCCATATGAAAAGATTCAGAAACTCCAAGTTTCAAAAACATTCAAATGAAAAAATCAAGCAAATAAGAAAGGGCAAAACCGAGGCTGTCACAAACCTCCCCCACTTAGAATGAATCTCGTCCTCGAGATTCGGTTGCTTGGGAAAACCACTCTGGATACTGATCCCTAAGGAATTCTTCTCGCTCCCAAGTTGCTTATGACTCTGTGTGATGCTCCCACTGAACCTTCTAAATTTTTCTGACTTTACAACGAGTGACCCTTTTCATCTGATCCAAAATTTTGAACGGTCTCTCTTCATAAGTTCAATCTTTTGCCAATTCTATCTTAGCCGTTGTAGTTCTTTTCTCAGGCGGGGATATGCATCGTCTCAATTGCGAAACATGGAACACGTTGTGTATGTCTGCCAATTCCGGGGGTAGTTCTAGTTGATATGCAATCGTTCCCACTCGAGACATAATTAGGAATGGACCAATGAATCAGGGTGCCAACTTTCCACGAGTCTGAAATCTCTTGGCTCCTTTCATAGGAGTGACTCGGAGGTATGCGTGTTCTCCGGGTTCAAAACTGACCTGCTGATGTTTGGCATCATAATAACTCTTCTGTCGAGATTTGGCTAATTGCAGTCTGTCTCAGATTTCCCTAACTTGTTTCTGAGCTTCCAGCATGAGATCCGTTCTGAAGATACGACTATCTCCAGTCTGAGACCAATTTAGAGGAGTGCGGCACTTACGGCCATACAGAGCTTCGTATGGTGATATCTTTAGACTGGTCTGGAAACTGTTGTTATACTAGAACTCGGCATACGACAAGCAATCTTCCCGTTTAACCTTTGGCTAGCACACATGCTCGCAACATATCTTCGAGTATTTGGTTTACCCGCTCTGTTTGTCCATCTATCTGAGGGTGATAGGCAGTACTATATCTCAGTGTTGTCCCCAAGTCTTGATGGAGACGGGACCAAAAATCAGAGGTAAACAAAGAACCTCGGTCAGAAGTGATAGTTCGGGGTACTCCATGCAGACTGACGATCCTGGATACATACAGTTGTGCAAGTTCATTTGCTCTATATCTGGTGCTGATCGGAATGAAATGAGCAACCTTGGTCAGGGTGTCTATTATAACCCAGATTGCATCCTTGCCTCGCTGAGTCCTAGGAAATCCTGTGATGAAATCCATGCAAACGTCATCCAATTTCCGCTGTGAAACTGGCAGCGGTTGGAGAAGTCCGGCTGGTTTCTGATGATCTGCTTTCACCTTGTTGCATATGTCGCAACAGGCTACAAAATAGGCAATGTCTTTCTTCATTCCATCCCACCAGAATATTTGTCTAAGGTCCTCATACATTTTCGTACCTCCCGGGTGAATGGAATATGCGGATTCATGGGCTTCTAACAGGATTTTCTTCTTCAAGTCCGGTTGATTTGGCACACAAATGCGTCCACGGAATCGGAGGGTACCGAATTTGTCCTTGGAAAATTCAGAGGCCTGCTTTGCCATCTGGCCCTTGGCACGTCTCTGTAGGTTGGTGTCAGCTGCCTGTGCCTTGCAGATCTCCATCTCAAGTGTGGGGGTAACTTCCAAAATATTAGCGAGGTCAGCATCTATGATGACCAAGTTGAGCTGAGCGATCTCCTCTTGGAGTTTAGTGGGCAATGATTTTAACATGACATTTAAGCTGACGGGCTTTCGACTGAGCACATCAGCAATGACGTTGGCCTTGCCTGGATGGTAATTTATTCCAAGGTCATAATCCTTGACCAACTCTAACCATTTAAGCTGACGGGCTTTCGACTGAGCACATCAGCAATGACGTTGGCCTTGCCTGGATGGTAATTTATTCCAAGGTCATAATCCTTGACCAACTCTAACCATCTTCGCTGACGGAGGTTCAAATCTGGCTGAGTGAAAATGTACTTGAGGCTTTTGTGGTCGGTAAAAATTTGGCACCTTTTTCCAATGACGTAGTGTCTCCAAAATTTTAATGCATGAACCACTGCAGCCAATTCCAAATCATGAGTAGGACAATTTCCCTCATGAGGTCATAGCTGTCATGATGCATATGCTACTACCTTGCTGTCTTGCATCAACACGCAACCAATACCTTGTCTGGAGGCATCGCAGTACACATCAAAGCTGCGATAAATGTCTGGAAGAGTCAAGACAGGTGCAGTTGTCAGTCGTATCTTCAGCTCATTAAAACTCTTCTCACAGTCCTTTGTCCACTTAAACTTTGTATCCTTTTTGAGCAGCTCCGTTATGGGTTTAGCTATTTTGGAAAACCCTTCAATAAAACGACGATAGTATCCAGCTAATCTGAGAAAACTCCAGATCAGTGTCACGGTCGTGGGTGGTACCCAATCGAGCACATCCTTTACTTTGCTCGGGTCCACGGCTATACCTTCGGCGGATAGTACATGTCCGAGAAATCCAACCTTCTTGAGCCAAAAGTTTCACTTACTGAACTTGGCGTATAGCTGATGGTCGCGGAGCCGTTGTAATACTGCTCGGAGGTGATCCTTGTGTTCTTCTTCACCTTTGGAGTAAATGAGGATGTCATCGATGAAGACTACCACGAATTTGTCGAGGAAATCCATAAATACTTTGTTCATCATATGCATGAAGAAAGCAGGGGCATTGGTGAGACCAAAGGACATCACGGTATATTCGTAAAGACCGTACCGAGTAGTGAATGTGGTCTTAGGAATATCTTCCTTTTTAATCTTGAGCTGATGATATTCGGTCCGTAAATCGATTTTAGAGAATACCTTGGCCCCACTTAGCTGATCAAACATATCGTTAATCCTTGGCAGCGGGTCTTTATTTTTGATGGTGACCTCATTCAGCTGGCGGTAATCTATGCACATACGGAGACTACCATCCTTTTTACCCACGAAAACTGCAGTTGATCCCCACTGTGAGGAGCTGGGACGAATATAACCTTTTTCGAGTAATTCGTCAAGCTGTTTATTTAGCTCCACTAATTCTGATGAGGGCATCCGGTAATACTTCTTGTATAATGGTGCGGTTCCGGGCACAAGATCTATGGCAAACTCCAGTTCCCGATCTGGTGGCATGCCTGGCAGTTCTTCTAGAAACACATCAGGGTACTCACTGACCACATGAATAAATTCCAATTCAACCACAGCAGTGCACACTAATTCTGGCTTGGGTATATTCTTGCGAGCATAGAATTTGGTGAGCTGCCCATCCAGACTGGTCAGATTGACTTCTCGGGTTGCGTAGTTTATGCAAACTTGATATTTGGTCAACCAATTCATGCCCAATATAATATCCAACCTTTCAGACTCAAGGATTATCAGAGATATTGGAAAGCAGACCCCATTGATATTGATCTCCAGATCACGGCCGACCAGATTGCTCTTGATTATGGATCCCGAGGTTTGTACCAGCATATTTTTGCCCAAAATGGTGCAAGGAAAATTGTTTTGGGCGGCAAAACTCCGAGAAATAAAATAATGGGAAGCCCCAGAGTCAACTAAAATTATGGCAGGTATGTCATTAACAAAAAACATACCAATGACGACTTCTGGCTTTTCTTGGGCTTCATCGGCGGAGATAAGATGCACGTGCCCGGTCAAGTTTTGCTGGTTTGGCCGCGACTCCATAAAATTGACTTGCGGCCGGCTTAGGGCATTCGTCTTGTTGTTCTTGGGGCACTGCTTGGCATAATTTCCATGCTGCCCGCAAATGAAACAAGAATTATTGCGCTGACGCTCCTCATGCATTGGATTGGTCACAATATTCTTGACTTGAGTGGTGGTCTTGTTAACATTCTGCTGCCAATTTGGCCTGTATTCCACCTGAGTCTGCTGCTAGGTACGAGCCTTTTGCACAGGTGGCCCATCCTTCTTTGGCTCAAACTTGCGCTTGTTGTCGTTAGCAGGCCTATTATCGGAAATAAGCTTGTGCTCCCGTTCAGCAATGAAGGCCTTGTCCACCAGAGTTTGGAAATCCGTGAAATCAAACATACTGAGAGCACACTGAAGTTGCGGATTTAAACCTCCAAGAAATCTGTCAATCTTCCTTTCTTCGGTGGCCATGTCATACAGAGAGTAACGGGCCAAATGATTGAATTTTTGCAGATATTCAGCCACAGACTGATTTCCTTGGACAAGCACGAGAAATTCACGCTGCTTGGCCTTCATAACTCCAGTAGGGATATGATATTTTTGGAACTTATCCTTAAATTTCTCCCAGGTGATTTCCTCATCAATCGGCCACATGGCCTTTGTATTTTCCGACCATATGGCAGCTGCGCCTTCAAGGTAATGAATTACAAATGGAACTTTATCATTTCCTTCAGTACGGGCAATCTCAAGCTTTTTCTCCATTCTGCGTAACCAATCGTCTGCATCCATTGGGTCAACAATCTGATTGAAACTCAATGGATTGGTCCTCTGAAAGTCTGACAGCTTTGAGTGATGACCATTCAGATTTCCATTCTATCCAACCATAGCTTGAACACCTCTCAATTTCAATCAGGTCATTGTTTATTTTTTCTTCAAACATACGCAAAATTTGCTCGGTGGAGGGAGGATCAGGCGGCGGAGGTGGTGGCTGAACGTACGGCTCGGGAGAATGTCCTGCCTGTCGTGCGGAACGACGAACAGGAGTTCCCTCACGAATGTTGCTACTGCTGCCTCCCCGCCTCATCCTATTGTGAATTTTTCGCAAGACAACACAATCGAGATGAGAAACACCCAAAAATAAATTGGGGAAAAGCCAGCGACAAATCCCGGAAAAAAGCAGAAGAGCGAAAAATGCGACGAATAAAGTCCCAACATAATTATACATATACTCATACATGAAAAGTAAACAACATGACTGGTTCACTACTCTCATACACACAATGAAACATCATGACTCGACTACATCCATACATCATCCAGACAACTGCGAATACTCAAAGATACTACTGCTCTGCTGGTGCTACGGCGTCCTCCACTGAAGTGGTCTCGGATCCCGAACTGACGTGGTTAACGGAAACCTCCGGGTTAAAGGTAACACGACGGCGCTGCCTCGAGGGCTCTCCCTCAGGGGCAGGGGTAGGATGAAGCATCGGGGCTACAGGAGTAGCGAGAAGTGAGACCCACTCGGCAGGAGTACTAAGAGGGTTCGCGGCCGAGACGCCCGTGCTACTCGGGGGAGTAACCGGCGAAATAGGGGAGCTAGAACTAACTGGGACATAAGGGGTAAATCCCAGTGAAGACGGAGTAGTGGAAGATCTAGAAGTGTCCAAAGTAGTGGCTAAAGCAGTACGGGTACGAGTCAGCTCTCGAGCCAGCTCGTGGATCATGAGATAGCTAGCAGTGATATAATGAGCAAGGTGGCTAGCAACACTATCAGACTCCGGATCAATGAGAGGGAAACGGACACGACCTTTGTCGTGCAGAGATGGGTAGTAGTAGAAACCTGGGTGGTTCTGCATTCGGACCTCGTTGTAGCGAAGTTCGACAAGGACCTCAAATGCAACAAACTCGACAGCCTGAGAAGTGGTGGAGGCATAACCGCTCCGAGAAGTGTGAGTGTAAGAGCTGGAATCGGAACTAGTGCGCAGAGTGACCACTGCGTGATACTCCTATACTGAATCAGCTAGATGCTCCCGGTACACATGTGTGACGCCCCGAGACCGATGCGCCAGGTGTCTCCCAGTTATTCGCCGTCGTTTCCATGTTATTCACTTGCGCGTTGCATCTTGTCATGTCATCATGTGCATTGCATCATCATGTTTTTGAAACTTGCATTCGTCCGGGTTCCCCCTGTTCCGTCTGTTGTCCGTTCTAAGCCCATACACACTTGCACGCGCCCGCGACACGTCCGAAATAGTATTTTATAAGTGGCCGAAAAATGTTCTCTGAATGGGTTGAAAGTTGGCATGCAGTGTTGTTTTGTTGCCAGTAGGCCGCCTGCCAAGTTTCATCGCATTCGGAGTCCGTTTGATGCCCCAACGAATAACTATAGCGGCAGTATAGCCGGTCTAACGTCGGACGTTTTTGGTCTCCAGAAACAGTCGCCGGGCCTCTCTCTCTTCTCTTCCCTCAGCCTGAGGCCTTCTGCACAGTCCACTACCTACCGCCAGGTCCAACCCTAACCTCTCTCGTCAGCCCGCGGCCCTCCTCGTGCGCGCGTCCGAAAGCTGTCCCGGACCCGACCCGGGCAGTCGTCACCGTTGGGTCCGTTTCATCCCCTTACATGTATAAAACATCTCTGTTTTTCCTTTTGGTCTCCCTAGCCTATTTTTTTCCGACCATCTGATTTCGATCGGAGGGACTCGGTAGCCCCTAACCTAATCTCCTACCTATATTTGAGCCTAACCCTAATCCTAGGGTGTCCCATCCGTCCATTCCGCCCACCGCCGCGAGCCCACCTGGTCTCCCCCGTTCCTCGGGATCTTGCCCGATCCACCCAATCGATCCTGCCTTCTCCTCATTTTCCCCATCCCACCAACCAGCGCAGCCGTGCCCGATTCCCTCGGTCTCCACTCGCTGCCATCCACAAAGCCTTCCAGCCACCGGGAGCTTCCTCGCTATCCTCGTCGACCCAATGAGACGAGCACCTCCCGCAAGCCTGCAGGCTGACCCCGTCGCTGCTCCTCCTTTGCTCTTTTCCTTCCCGTCGTTTCCTCTCTCGTTTCTCTCATCTCTCTCTCTCTCGTTCTGGACAGGAAGGCAAGCATGGCTGCCCCTCCATGGAGATGAACTGCGCCACCCGAATCACCTGTGACCTCGGTTCGCCCTGCTTCGTCCTCGCCGCCCGTTGGTGCTCCGGCCGCCGCCAGGGCCTCCAGCTCTGCCCGCACGCCTGCCTCATGAACTGCCGCTCCGCCAAGGTCCTCGTCTGCGTCCTCCCGTCGAGCGCCGAGACGAACGACAGCAGCTCCAGTCTCGCCTCGGCCCTCCTCGACCTCCTGCGCACCGGATCCGTCCCTCTCGTCCTTCCACTCGTCCCCGGGAGACACCCACGCCAGGTCCACCACCGCCTGCATCCTCTGCTTCCAGGACGAGGCACCCGCTCGATCCGCTGGCACATGTTGACCGCGACAACGCGAGGGCTAGCAGCCTCCAAGCCCAGCAACCGGCCTACCTCTCCACCATCTGGGCCGAGGCCCATGGTGAGAGACCCCCCCAGCCCCTCCTATGCACTGATGGGCCAACCAGATCCGGCCCGTATCGTGTTTTTTATATAGAACGTTTTCCTATTTTCCCAGGGAACGACAGTTTTGTTGAATAGCCCCTAGAGTCCATGCATTTTATAAATCACCAACCATGCATCTTTTATAAAAACTTTATATATGAAAGATGCTTAGAATTTTGTGTAGATTCATATTTTGCAACTTTCATCTATATTTAAAATGTTTAAAATGATGTTTGCATATATTTTCCCATATTGCCATGTAAAATGATTTAATTCATAACTATTCAACCGTAGCTCTAAATTTAATAAACTTTATATGTAAATGGGGTAGAAAAAATGCCTAGTTTATATTGGTGCACTCATATTGCATGTTTAACAACTATAAAATATGGTTTAGGGCAGAACAGTACCAAATCGATAATTATGCTCATGAGGATTTTTCCGGAATTGTTGTTTGTTGTTCCGTCCTCATTTAAACTTTCCTAGATAGGTAGTTTCCTTTTGCTTCACCCCTTGCCATGTTAATCAACATTTAATATTGTTGGGTACATAAACGAGATCGAACTAAATAAACGAATGTGGTGCTTCGTCAATATGCAACTCGTTGCATATTGAGCTCCACTTAATTATAGGATTGCTTGTGCACTTTGCCATGCCATGCCTCATTAAACCAGACATGCATCATAGTTGGTTGTACATCATGCCATGTTTATGTGATGGTTGTTTACTATGTTGTTTGCTTCTTTTCGGGTTACTTCTCACGTTAGCTTTGGTTTGGTTCCGGAGTTGTGAGGATCCATTCATCTACGTCCGTTTGTCTTCTTCATGGACTCGTTCTTCTTCCTTGCGGGATCTCAGGCAAGATGACCATACCCTCGAAATCACTTCTATCTTTGCTTGTTAGTTGCTCGCTCTATTGCTATGCCTATGCTGCGATACCACCACTTGCTATATCATGCCTCCCACATTACCACGTCAAGCCTCTAACCCACCTTGTCCTAGCAAACTGTTGTTGGCTATGTTACCGCTTTGCTCAGCCCCTCTTATAGCGTTGTTAGTTGCAGGTGAAGATTGGAGTTTGTTCCTTTTTGGAACATGGATATTTGTTGGGATATCACAATATCTCTTATTTAATTAATGCATCTATATACTTGGTAAAGGGTGGAAGGCTCGGCCTTATGCCTGGTGTTTTGTTCCACTCTTGCCGCCCTAGTTTCCGTCATACTGGTGTTATGTTCATTGTTTTTGCGTTCCTTACACGGTTGGGTTATAATGGGAACCCCTTGATAGTTTGCCTTGAATAAAACTCCTCCAGTAAGGCCCAACATTGGTTTTACCATTTGCCACCTAGCCTTTTCTTTCCCTTGGGTTCTGCAGACTCAAGGGTCATCTTTATTTAACCCCCTCAGGCCAGTGCTTCTCTAAGTGTTGGTCCGAACCGAGTAGACTGCGGGGCCACCTCGGGGCAACTTGAGGGTTGGTTTTACTCGTAGGATGTCTCATCTGAGTGTGCCCTGAGAACGAGATATGTGCAGCTCCTATCAGGATTTGTCGGCACATTCGGGCGGCTTTGCTGGTTTAGTTTTACCATTGTCGAGATGTCTTGTAACCGGGATTCCGAGTCTGATCAGATTGTCTTGGGAGAAGGAATATCCTTTGTTGACCTTGAGAGCTTGTGATGGGCTAAGTTGGGACACCCCTGTGGGGATTTGAACTTTCGAAAGCCGTGCCCGCGGTTATGGGTAGATGGGAATTTGTTAATGTCCGGTTGTAGAGAACCTGAAACTTATCTTAATTAAAAATACATCAACCGCGTGGGTAGCCGTGATGGTCTCTTCTAGCCGGGGTCCGGAAAGTGAACACGGTGTTGGAGTTATGCTTGACGTAGGTTGTTCTAGGATCACTTCTTGATCATAGATTCTCGACCGTGCTTTGCTTTCTCTCCTCGCTCTCTTTTGCCTATGTTAGCCACCATATATGCTAGTGCTTGCTGCAGCTCCACCTCATACCTTTTCCCTACCCATAAGCTTAAATAGTCCTGATCGCGAGGGTGTGAGATTGTTGAGTCCTCGTGACTCACAGATTACTTCAAAACCAGTTTACAGGTTCCGATGATACCGTGCAGGTGACGCACCTGAGCTCAAGGAGGAGCTCGATGAAGATCGTGTCCGTTATGTTGGTCCGTTTCCAATTGATCATTAGTGGAGCCTAGTTGGGACGATCGGGGATCTGTAGCATTAGGGGTGGTCTTCTTTTATTTTGGTTCCGTAGTCGGGCCTTGATTGTATCTGGTTGTTGTAATTATATATTCATGTATTGTGTGAAGTGGCGATTGTAAGCCAACTCTGTACCTCTTTCTTATTCAGTACGTGGGATGTGTAAAGATTACCCCTCTTGCGACATTGCCTACAATGCGGTTATGCCTCTAAGTCGTGCTCCGACACGTGGGAGATATAGCCGCATCGTGGGTGTTACAAGTTGGTAATCAGAGCCTTCCCCGACTTAGGAGCCCCCTGCTTGATCGAATCGTTGGCGTTGTTGAGTCTAGAAAATGTTTTGAGTCTTTTAGGATTATATATATCGGGGAGTAGGACTGTTTTTACTCCTCAGTCCCTTCGTCGCTCTGGTGAGGCATCTTGACGTAGAGTTTTGACTCTTCTCTTCTCAGATTTCACTAAAAAAATTTAGGATCACGCGGGTATCTTGGAATCGTTTCGATGGTTTTGTGACAAGAACACTGTTCTTGGTGACTCCTGACATTTAGGGGTTGTGGCAGTGTCCCGGGGAGTTGAGCTCCGAGGTGTTGTCGTCACAATTTTATCGTTGCAGTTCTGGAATACCTGAGTTCGCCAACATCGAAAATCTCTTTTATGTAGTTGTTGGTGAGATAACCTCGACGCCACCCAGTACTGGGGAGGGAGCTCGGGAGTATTTCCATAACTCGTATAACGGATGCTTTTTGAAGGTTGAGGTAAATGATTTCCGAAGTTTTCTTGGTTATGTGTTGAACGATGGATACAGCTGGATGTAGGATTTGTTAGTTTTGGTTGAGATATTATGCTTCCCCTGTATCCCCAACACCTGATTGCATAACCAGAAAGTTTCGGGAGTTTATAAGTGGGAATTCAAGTAGCTCTTAGGATATCTTTCCGACAGATGTATGATATGAGATTGGGGTTCGACGTCTAGTGGTCCGCCTATCCACGGTTGGTTTTACAGTGGTCTCGTTGTGTCTTAAAGAGTCCTTGGCTATGCTGACTCAGGGACGCTTCGTATGTCATGTGCACTGCCTTGTACATGATGGTGCTATACGATCGATCCCGTGTAGGCCCCACCATGAAAACTTCGGATGAAATCTCTATCATATGTTTGTTCCGGCTTATTCCGCAAGCCAATCCTTTGTTTTTGTTTTTAGTCGTGGTATTCGAGTTGCTTCGATGTCAAATGTTGATTCCATGCCTTTTCCTAAACAGTGTTCTCATACTCCTATGTGAATACCAATCCTTCTTGATCATCGAGATTGTCATGTCAATTCTTTTTCAATTGGCGTGTTTCTCTTCAAGCGGATCCGACCATTTCAACACCAGCAAGATCAATTATCAGTTCTTTGCAACGGTGTTTGTTTCATCCATCTCCAAGTTGCCTTTGTTTTCCCACCCTCCCACCCTTTTTCTTCAAGGACTCAGATTTCGTAATCAACTATCATGTTATTGATGTGAAGTCTCTCCATTCATTTCCGTCAATATTCTTATCCGGCGAGTCAAAGAAAGATACTAACGGAGCCTCTCGTTCATCATTCTCCATTCTTTTCTTCTCCGGTGGATTCAATTAAAGCTTTGTTGATCATATTCCTTTAATTGTTTCAAATGTTTTCTCACGCCAGTGCACCTCTAAGTCATTCACCTCTCGCTATTCATTTGTTCTGGAGTGCTGAAGATATCTCAGAAGATTCAAGTTTTTCCATTCCCAATTCGTTCAAGTTCTTTTGAGGATGTTATCTCATTCAAACCATTTAAATCAACTGGTGCATTATCTCTTCCTAAGCAATCATTTCAACGGTGTTTTCTTTTGAGTGGGCCCTAACCCACATGTCTTTTTCCAGGATTTTACATGACTCTTCTTATTTTCCCAGAGTTATTCTCAATTCTTTTTCGAAGTTTGACGTAAGAATGATTCATCATCAATCAGATGGTTTCGCCAAGATCTTTCAAATTCTTTTCATCGTTCGCTCAACCTTTCCAAATTTCATTCCGGAGTGCCTCAAAAATTCTCAGTGGTGGTTCTCGTCATCATTCTCAACATTTGAAGACTGAAGAAGAGTTTCTTTTAAATCTTGCTCCATTCTCTGCCATCCTCTCATAATTGTTTTTGATTGTGAGATTTCTTTTCACCCATCCGGAGCAATTCAGGAGTCTTTTCAGTTTGATTCTCCGAAGGCCATCATTTCGGGTTTATTCATTCTCAGATTTGAACTATTGTTCTCCAAATCTTACCTGTGCATCATTCAAATATTCTCTAATCAGCTCGTGATCTCTTTGTTCTCGTGGATCTAAATTCCCTCAAGTATCTTCATTCGTTCTCTAATTCTTACCGGTGATTTATCCCTTTACTTCGTTCATTTCCAATTCTTACGGTGGATCGTTCAAGATCTCTTTTCCTTCGCTATCATATCAATTCATTCGTTCTTTCAAATCCTACCGGTGGTTCGTTGAAGACCTTCCCAAGTTGGCGCTATATCTATCTTCATCCTTGCTACAAGTATAAATAGTATGCCAAATTAGCTGTTTGTCATCAATTTAATTGATGAAGGATACGCATAATGTAATTCTTATTCTTGTTTCATCGACTGAATTCAATTCTTTATTCCGGAGGTTCATCAAAATTCTTGATTTTAGTTGTTTCATCTTTTCTTTTCCGGAGTTCCAAGTTTTTCTACATTATATTGTCGCGAAGCCCCATCTAAATCATCGCAAGGCTTCACCTTGTGTTTTCAATTTCTCCTTCCTTTCGTTTGATCATCCTTTTGTTACCGAGATTCTTCATGGAGGCTCTACATGATGGTTCATAAAGGATTTAATTCCTTCTACAAGTTTTCATCGAGATTCTTTTCTAAGGAGCTCAAGCATTCTTCATTTTGGAATCCGGAATGCAATTCTTTCTACTGTATCATTGGAGGTGGTATTATGTCATTCTTGATAATTTGAGTTCATGTTTCATGATTCACATGTTGTTAAGAATGAGGTATTTTAAATCCATCAATCTCTTCATTGGAGTTATATTGGGTTATATTTCACCTAAAACCTTTCCCTAAGGAATGTTGCTATTGGGGTGCTTATCAATAATCCAAGTTTTCCTCCTATTCTCGCGATGAAAGATGTTTTCATCTCTCCATCGCTCTCAAGCAAGAAATTGTTTTCGTTTGTGGCAGGTTTTCACCTCAAGTTTTTTTTTGAGATGTTTTCCATAAGACCACAACAACCTTATTCTTTTGTTGTTTAATTTTTAACAACTCCATTCAATCCTTCTTTCTAAGGACGCTTTCAAATTCATTCGACGTGGAAGATGTTGTTTTCTTCTTTGTTACTTTCAGTCCGTTCTATCTTTTGTTCCGGAGGCATTGTGATGCTGCTCTCTTCAACCCATCATCTTGTTTGTCAAGATCTTGTTCAATTCCTTCCATTTACAGTCAAAGTGTAGTCCACATTATATCAGTCTTATTCCTTCTCTATCTTGTTTTAACCGGAGTGTTATGTCTATCATTTCTCTTCTAACCGGAGTCTCATCCAAATTCTTTCATATTGCAAAGCTCATATTCTTTACCTTCCATTTCCAACCGAAGTGTTACCGTAATTGATCTTTATCATTCCTTGTACTTCTCGTTCTACCGGAGTGCTTGCATGTACTTCTTGTCCTTTGTGACACTCTTCTTATGTCTTTCAACCTACAAGGTTCTAGTAATGTTACTTGTTCCTTTTATCTAACGGAGTGTTTGCAACTTTGTTCATCTTCGTGGTTTTCTTTCTTTAAATTTGTTCAACCTCGCATGGTTCTTTGGTTTCACACGTTTGTCATAGAAGCAATTAGTTTTACCTCTTCTCTTCATCTCCCGCTTCTCTCCGGTGCCATCCTAGATCTCGGGATGAGATCCTCTCGTAGTGGTGGAGTGTTGTGATGCCCCGAGACCGATGCGCCAGGTGTCTCCCAGTTATTCGCCGTCGTTGCCATGTCATTCGCTTGCGTGTTGCATCTTGTCATGTCATCATGTGCATTGCATCATCAAGTTTTCAAAACTTGCATTCATCCGGGTTCCCCCAGTTCCGTCTGTTGTCCGTTCTGAGCCCATACACACTTGCACGCGCCCGCGGCACGCCCGAAATAGTAATCTATAAGTGGCCGAAAAATGTACTCTGAATGGGTTGAAAGTTGTCATGCGGTGTTGTCTTGTTGCCAGTAGGCCGCCTGCCAAGTTTCATCGCATTCGGAGTCCGTTTGATGCCTCAACGAATAACTATAGCGGCAGTATTGCCGGTCTAACGTCGGACGTTTTCGGTCTCCGGAAATAGTCGCCGGGCCTCTCTCTCTCTTCTCTTCTCTTAGCCTGAGGCCTTCTGCACAGTCCACTACCTACCGCCAGGTCCAACCTAAACTCTCTCGTCAGCTCGCGGCCCTCCTCGCGCGCGCGTCCGAAGGCTGTCCCGGACCCGACCCGGGCAGTCGTCACCGTTGGGTCCGGATCATCCCCTAACATCTATAAAACATCTCCATTTTTCCTTTTGGTCTCCCTAGCCTATTTTTTTCCGACCATCTGATTTCGATCGGAGGGACTCGGTAGCCCCTAACCTAATCTCCTACCTATATTTGAGCCTAACCCTAATCCTAGGGTGTCCCATTCATCCATTCCGCCCACCGCCGCCAGCCCACCTGGTCTCCCCCTTTCCATGGGATCTTGCCCGATCCACCCAATCGATCCTGCCTTCTCCTCATTTTCCCCATCCCACCAACCAGCGCAGCCGCGCCCGATTCCCTCGGTCTCCACTCGCTGCCATCCACAAAGCCTTCCAGCCACCGGGAGCTTCCTCGCTATCCTCGTCGACCCAAGGAGACGAGCACCTCCCGCAAGCCTGCAGGCCGACCCCATCGCTGCTCCTCCTCTGCTCTTTTCCTTCCCGTCATTTCCTCTCCCGTTTCTCTCATCTCTCTCTCTCTCGTTCTGGACAGGAAGGCAAGCATGGCTGCCCCTCCATGGAGATGAACTGCGCCACCCGAATCACCTGTGACCTCGGTTCGCCCTGCTTCGTCCTCGCCGCCCGTTGGTGCTCCGGCCGCCGCCGCCAGGGCCTCCAGCTCCGCCCGCGCGCCTGCCTCATGAACTGCCACTCCGCCAAGGTCCTCGTCTGCGTCCTCCCATCGAGCGACGAGACGAACGACAGCAGCTCCAGTCTCGCCTCGGCCCTCCTCGACCTCCTGCGCACCGGATCCGTCCCTCTCGTCCTTCCACTCGTCGCCGGGAGACGCCCGCGCCAGGTCCACCACCGCCTGCATCCTCTGCTTCCAGGACGAGGCGCCCGCTCGATCCGCTGGCACATGTTGACCGCGACAACGCGAGGGCTAGCAGCCTCCAAGCCCAGCAACCGGCCTACCTCTCCACCAGCTGGGCCGAGGCCCATGGTGAGAGACCCCCCCAGCCCCTCCTATGCACTGATGGGCCAACCAGATCCGGCCCGTATCGTGTTTTTTATATAGAACGTTTTCCTATTTTCCCAGGGAACATCAGTTTTGTAGAATAGCCCCTAGAGTCCATGCATTTTATAAATCACCAACCATGCATCTTTTGTAAAAACTTTATATATGAAAGATGCTTAGAATTTTGTGTAGATACATATTGTGCAACTTTCATCTATATTTAAAATGTTTAAAATGATGTTTGCATATATTTTCCCATATTGCCATGTAAAATGATTTAATAAACTTTATATGTAAATGGGGTAGAAAAAATGCCTAGTTTATCTTGGTGCACTCATATTGCATGTTTAACAACTATAAAATATGGTTTAGGGCAGAACGGTACCAAATCGATAATTATGCTCATGAGGATTTTTCCGGAATTGTTGTTTGTTGTTCCGTCCTCATTTAAACTTTCCTAGATAGGTAGTTTCCTTTTGCTTCACCCCTTGCCATGTTAATCAACATTTAATATTGTTGGGTACATAAACGAGATCGAACTAAATAAACGAATGTGGTGCTTCATCAATATGCAACTCGTTGCATACTGAGCTCCACTTAATTATAGGATTGCTTGTGCACTTTGCCATGCCATGCCTCATTAAACCGGACATGCATCATACTTGGTTGTACATCATGCCATGTTTATGTGATGGTTGTTTACTATGTTGTTTGCTTCTTTTCGGGTTACTTCTCACGTTAGCTTCGGTTTCGTTCCGGAGTTGTGAGGATCCGTTCATCTACGTCCGTTTGTCTTCTTCATGGACTCATTCTTCTTCCTTGCGGGATCTCAGGCAAGATGACCATACCCTCGAAATCACTTCTATCTTTGCTTGCTAGTTGCTCGCTCTATTGCTATGCCTATGCTGCGATACCACCACTTGCTATATCATGCCTCCCACATTGCCATGTCAAGCCTCTAACCCACCTTGTCCTAGCAAACTGTTGTTTGGCTATGTTACCGCTTTGCTCAGCCCCTCTTATAGCGTTGTTAGTTGCAAGTGAAGATTGGAGTTCGTTCCTTTTTGGAACATGGATATTTGTTGGGATATCACAATATCTCTTATTTAATTAATGCATCTATATACTTGGTAAAGGGTGGAAGGCTCGGCCTTATGCCTGGTGTTTTGTTCCACTCTTGCTGCCCTAGTTTCCGTCATACCGGTGATTATGTTCCTTGATTTTGCGTTCCTTACACGGTTGGGTTATAATGGGAACCCCTTGACAGTTCGCATTGAATAAAACTCCTCCAGCAAGGCCCAACATTGGTTTACCATTTGCCACCTAGCCTTTTCTTTCCCTTGGGTTCTGCAGACTCAAGGGTCATCTTTATTTAACCCCCCGGGCCAGTGCTTCTCTAAGTGTTGGTCTGAACCGAGTAGACTGCGGGGCCACCTCAGGGCAACTTGAGGATTGGTTTTACTCGTAGGATGTCTCATCTGAGTGTTCCCTAAGAACGAGATATGTGCAGCTCCTATCGGGATTTGTAGGCACATTTGGGCGGCTTTGCTGGTTTAGTTTTACCATTGTCGAGATGTCTTGTGACCGGGATTCTGAGTCTGATCTGATTGTCTTGGGAGAAGGAATATCCTTCGTTGACCATGAGAGCTTGTGATGGGCTAAGTTGGGACACCCCTGCAGGGATTTGAACTTTCGAAAGCCGTACCCGTGGTTATGGGCAGATGGGAATTTGTTAAGGTCCGGTTGTAGAGAACCTGAAACTAATCCTAATTAAAAATACATCAACCGCGTGGGTAGCCGTGATGGTCTCTTCTCGGCGGGGTCCGGGAAGTGAACACGGTGTTGGAGTTATGCTTGACGTAGGTTGTTCTAGGACCACTTCTTGATCGTAGATTCTCGACCGTGCTTTGCTTTCTCTCCTCGCTCTCTTTTGCGTATGTTAGCCACCATATATGCTAGTGCTTGCTGCAGCTCCACCTCATACCTTTTCCCTACCCATAATCTTAAATAGTCTTGATCGCGAGGGTGTGAGATTTCTGAGTCCCCGTGACTCACAGATTACTTCAAAACTAGTTTGCAGGTGTCGATGATACCGTGCAGGTGACGCACCTGAGCTCAAGGAGGAGCTCGATGAAGATCGTGTTCGTTTTGTTGGTCCGTTTCCAATTGATCATTAGTGGAGCCCAGTTGGGACGATCGGGGATCTGTAGCATTGGGGGTCTTCTTCTTTTATTTTGGTTCTGTAGTCGGACCTTGATTGTATCTGGTTGTTGTAATGCTATATTCATGTATTGTGTGAAGTGGCGATTGTAAGCCAACTCTGTACCTCTTTCTTACACAGTACATGGGATGTGTAAAGATTACCCCTCTTGCGACATTTCCTACAATGCGGTTATGCCTCCAAGTCGTGCTCCGACACGTGGGAGATATAGCCGCATCATGGGTGTTACAACACGATAGACTGGGTCGTCTCCGAGAGGGTATAGCCGACGCCACACGTTGCGAAGGAGGTGCCGTGGCGTGTACAGCATCAGCTGCAACTGGCACAGATACGGCACCGGAGCCATCTACACCCACAACCATTAGCAGGTTAGCACAAATATATAAACCGAATGCATGCAGCTCAATAATTAGCTCAAATTACTAATGGTACTCAACTAAAACTCCTATCTAGCGCGTCGTAGTCTAGCGTGGCCTATAGTCAGCGCGGCTCTGATACCAAGCATTGTGGCACCCCGGCTCGGAGCGACTGGTTTACCATGCATTGCCAGCCCAGAGACCATGTCTTCTAGCAACACACAACATCTTGGTACAGAATAACAACCGCTTTATTGATGCTAGCGGAACAGAGTTACATTACAACAGTTGTCGAGGCCAAGCGGCACACTCGGTGCGGCCGAACAATATGTACATTATTTAGTGAACATAAAGGGGCCTCGATCCGAACAACTACGTGGCAGCGGAATAACGTCGTGCCAGAAGCTCCATATCACAGGGACACCGATGTGGACATGATCTAGACTCGAACAGCGCTCCTCTCCAACGATACTTTCCTGAAATCTGGCATGACACGCCAGGTCAGTACATTGGATGTACTTGCAAGCTCACAACAGGCATAATCATAATGACAAACAATATCATGTTATTTAACCAATTATTAAAAATGCAACACTATATGTCAACATGCTGTGATCATGCTCGAACATCCCTCGGGACAGCTTACCAGCGGTGATCATCTCTAGATCACAAACACACCACCAAAGTGGTCAGATTACAAACACACCACCAAAGTGGTCTTTCTCAAGAACAACTTGTGATCCTTACGGCGATCACAACCACGACCATCATTTGGTCCCAAATGCCTCGATGGCCTTTCTGTCATCCATCAATAATGCAAAGTTCATAGCTTAGTGTGTAATTTTTATTAAACGTTGACTAATGGTGGGACTTACTACGAGGTGTCCATAACTGTGGACTCGGCTATCGATAGATTACACACTCTACAGAGGTAGCACACCGTACCCACACCACGGAACACATGGCCTCGCACTCCCATTCGGGTGGACCAATGACATTCCATCAAAACCCCTCCATTGCCACAACACTCTGCCGGCCACTCCGACCCAAATCCCCAACGGGCTGATCCTGGGTGGCCCCGTGTCTACCAAAGACACCCCGACCACCGTCGTGGTCAAAATACTCCCACTTGGTGAGACTCCAACTCCGGGAATCGGTACCATAATCTCATCAACGAGCACACAAGATTATGTCTGCTTACCGGGCCAGGGCAAGCACGACATAACCTTCCTTAGATGGAGGCACCGACCAGAGGCCGTGTCAATGGACCGAATCAAGGCCTTCCCACAAAGGCAAATGTGGTTGCACTGGAAAGAAACTCGATTCAGCGGCACCATGACCCAGTCAACGGTATATTCAAGTTGAGTTATATTCAGGTTTAACCTTGAACTAAAAATGACCGGTGTCATAGCATGCCATGAAATGGAAAACAACACATGCATCATATAGTGATAAAAATGACCGATGTCATCCTTATACACACCAAGCATAACGTCAACAACTCAAATTACTCTACTTGCTCAAATAACAACTTAACAAAAATATTTTGCAACAAGTTTTATTGATTTCTTACGCAAGAAAGTAACTCTAATAAATTTCTCTTCTGCTTGTCAAAAAGATTTCACTATCAACAACTCATACTTTCTTTATCACTAAGTTGGGTCCAAACATTTTGTAAGTCAAGTAATATGATTAAACAAGTATCTAACAGGACATTTTCTAACAAATTTTTATCAATCTAAGAGGGCAAAAACATAGCTTTAAATAATTGCTAACATGCGTAACAAAACTATTTCTAACATCACCTCAAATAAATCTTATCTTGCTTTATCCACTAAACTAGTTTCACCCATTCTGTAGATCAAGCATAACAACTAACCAATGTTTAACAGAATATAAATAACTCCATAATCATTTAAATGCATGGATTAATCATTTCATTCATGTAAGAAAATCACAAATATTGAAGTGACACCATGAAAATGTTGCTGTGGCTTGCCTTAGTGCAGATGAGGTTCACAAGCCTCCTGGTGATCCTCAAGACAAGCTTCACCTTCTGAAAATAGTTTTAAACACAAAAAGAAAATATCAAGAACACTTCTGAAAATCACCAGAAATTCTAGACAGCTCAGAAAAATCTCATCTTTGGTGAGCTGCTATATTTCTTATCAAAGAACACAATGCAAAAAGAATCAATTCATTCGGACTTATGGTTGAAAAGTTATAACTGTTTGAAGTGTTCTGCAAATTCAAATGAATTTGAATAAAAGAAATAGACTGGGGGTGACGTCGAAGGCATAAAGCCTAGGGGCGCCACCACTCGTACCGCTTCGCACGCGTACTGAGTGGCTGACTAGCGGGCCCCGCTAGTCATGTGGGGGAAGAGGGAGAAGGAAACAGAGGGGGCCGCGGCTTCGCCGGAGCTCTCGCCGGTGACGACGGCTCCTTGGCCCAAACGAGAGGGAGGGATGGCAAAAGGGGGTTGAGGCGCACCTGCCCATACCCGTTGCGTAGCTGGGGGCGGTCGGACGGCGTCAGAATCAACCTCGCAAGCGGAGGCAGAACATGGAGGTCGCCGGAGTTGAGGAAGACAGCGAGCAGAGGCCACTCCAGGGGCTCCAAGCGGGCGAGACGGCCTCACCGAAGAGAGGCGGAGGCCCTAGAGGGGTCGTCTAGGCCTGGGAGGGGCTGGAGCTACTGCGGCGACTAGAGGGGATCGGCGGCGAGCTCAAGCTTGCGGACGGCGGCCCGAGGCCTGCCCGGCCGGGCTCCAGCTTCCTACTCGATCGTGGGGTGTGTGTGAGTGCTGGATGGTGCTCGAGGAGGCTGGGGAGGGCTCCATTTATAGGCGAGCGGCGAGGGTGCTCCAGGGTCCGCCAGTGGACACCTGTCCATGGCGCCCGGCGACGAGCGGTGTTAGTGAGAGGGGGAGAAGGCGACGGAGGTCACGCGGCCACTGTCGGCGGGCGGAGACGAGCACAGGATCAAGAGCATGGCGACAAGCATAGTGCGCTCTGCACTGTTGGGCTGGCCGGACCTTGCCCGTGCTCGCTACGGCGAGCTCCGGTGTCGGTGAGCGCCAGGGAGGAGTTAAGAACGTTGAGACGATGATGGTGGCGAGAGTTGGCATGGTTGGGCAGGCGGGGAAGCGAGCACGCGAGCAACAGAGGCTCGGGCGCATCGCAGAGCGCGTCGGCTGCATGCGAGCACGCCTAGACGAACGCGGTCACTGCGTGAACTATGACATCAGGTCGATCTAAGCAAAAACTAAATGTCTGGCATGTTGTTCATGGTAGTTTTGAGTGTTACCATGATTTGGTTTAGATCCAGGTGCAGTAGAGAAGTTTTCACACACCAAGTAAGTTTCTGGTCAATAACTTGGTGATGTTACTGTGGTCAAATGGCTTGGAGTTTGAAGCTGTGCTTTGGAGGCTCGTGATAAATTACTAAGGTAAAGATGCACAAGAAAGTTCTGGTCAAATGGAGCAAGTAAAATTATAGTTGCTGTAGAAACTACCATTTCTGTCCAGAATAGAAAAGATTTTATGTAGCAAAAATATTCCAAAAAGTGATGAAATATTTTTGCTCGGGAAGGTGCACTAGGGTTCACAGAATATTTGTGAATTATCTCAGATTTTTCTGAGCCATAAAAATTGGGGTTGCTTTGAAGCAAACATATCTAGCTTAGGGTTTTTGGAAAGAAAATGAATCCAAAGATTATTTTTGGGTGGGTCAGAACTGAAATGATGATTTAGGAGGGAAGTGAAGCACTTGGGTGAAAGCCAAGGATGCCCAAGTGTTTAAGTCCAGATGAAAAGATTCAGAAACTCCAAGTTTTAAAAACTTTCAAATGAAAAAATCAAGCAAATAAGAAAGGGCAAAACCCAGGCTGTCATAGGGAGACAACGGGATGTCTCATGTTCATCGGGAGGCAACAGAACGCATGGGAGCCAACCGGCTGGGTCGGAACGGAATGCGTGGTTGTGTTCATCGGGAGGGCTTGGACGGAACAGGCGATGGAAACGAGGCCTGGCATACCGCAAAACGGAGGAAACGAACCTCCTACGTTCAGAACGGGGTCCTGTTGATCGGGAGGGGTGTGGCGTATCGCAAAACGAAGGAAACGGACCTCCTACGGTCGAAACGGGGGTCCTGTTGATCGGGAGGGGTGTGGCGTACTGCAAAACGGATGAAACGGACCTCCTACGGTCGAAACAGGGGTCCTGTTGATCGGGAGGGGTGTGGCGTACCGCAAAACGGACGAAACGGACCTCATACGGTCGAAATGGGGGTCCTATTCATCAGGACGGGTGTGGCGTACCGCAAAACGGGACTCCGCGAGATACCGTTCATCTCCACCGTCGACCTCCTCCAGCCTCCACGGGCTACCATCGACCTCCTCCAGCCTCCACGGGCTCCTGTTCATCCAGCCTCGACCGCGCGCTACTCCACCGGCTATTGTTCAATCACCCCTCCACGGGCACCCCTCCATCGTCTACTGTTCATCCAGCCCTCCACACCACAGGGTCCTGTTCAACCACCCCTCCATGGGCACCCCTCCACAGTCTACTGTTCATCCAGCCCTCCGCACCACGGGGTCATGTTCATCCAGAGGCAACGCCACCGCTCACTGTTCATCCAACCCCCCGGCAACGCTCACTGTTCATCCAATCGATCGGCTTCAGTTAGCAGCAGTAGCGAAGGAATCGCTCGATTGGGTTCAGTTAACAGCCATCGATCGATTGCTCGGGTTCAGTAATGCGTAGCCTGTAGCGCAATCGCTCGGGTTCAGTTGGAGCCCAACGCCTCGCTCGGGTTCAGTTAGAGCCAACGCCTCGCACACACGCACGTACATGTATGAGAGAAACGCGCATCGCTCGGCCCCCGACCTCCCACCGTAACCGGGAACTCCCCGAAATTTTCCTCCCCTCGCTTCTACCACGGTTTTTTCCGTCATGGACGGCCCAAAGAATGTCATGCAGCTGCGTGTCCGGCCCGCCCAGGGCGAAAAGCCCATTTTCTGTCATGATTTTTTGTCATAGAAGTAGGAGCCCACCACATCTATGATGATACCAGGTTTTGTCACAATTATCGTCAGAGAAGTGTCATATGTATGACAGAAAAAAATTGTTCGGCCCAAAATGTCACGGATGTGTCTTTTTTTGTAGTGTAAGTTCTTCCCACTAGGTGAGGTCTTGATCTTGATCTTCTCCAAGAGGAGGGCTTGATAATCCCAAGGATTCTTCCCAAGAGGGGTCTAGATCTCCAAGAGGAGGGGATACAAGGAGCAAAGCTCACAAATGTCTCACATATACTTTGCTAACCCTAAACATGGTTCTAGGTACGACTTATATAGCCTTGGGGTCGAAGGAGATGAAGAGGAGGGTGAAATTCAATCTCAGTCGGCCATCCAGGGAGGCCCGTGCGCACGGGGTAAGTTGGGCCCATGCGCACGAGGGTCCCATGGGCACGGTACACGCCCGTGCGCATGGGGTGCTCCAGCGCCACCTTCCTGGGCAGTCCGTGGGCACGGGGTCTCGGGGGCCCGTGCGCACGGGGTCACCTGGGACTTCCAGTGTTGCTGCTGTTGCGCTCCATCTTGGTTCGCGTGGCCTTGGGGTGGTCCTCCTTCTCCTTGGGGATGCTCCCGAGCCTCATGGTGGTGTTCCTGTTCATACCTAATGAGACATATCATATTTTGGAGAGGTAGCAACCAAGTCCCATTCGTATCCGTATGCAAGTCAAGTAGGAAGGAGTTCACCTCGGTTTCCAAAACACGTGCTCTCACTCTCGTGACAGGTCCACGTGGGGGTTGATGTGTTGGTGTAGAGTCCATGGGGATGGTGGAAGTATGCTCCGCATCACAATGTTATTGCTGATGCATTGTCAGGTCGTTATACTATGCTTTCACAACATGACTTTAAACATTTGGTTTGGAGACCATCAAAGATCAATATGTGCGTGATGCTGAATTTAAAGATGTATTGCAGAATTGTAAGGAAGGGAGAACTTGGAACAACTTCGTTGTTAACGATGGATTTGTGTTTTGTGCTAACAAGCTGTTAACGATGGATTTGTGTTTTGTGCTAACAAGCTATGCATTCCAGCTAGCTCCGTTCGTCTTTTGTTTTTGCAGCAGGCGCATGGAGGAGGATTAATGGGCACTTTGGCGTGAAGAAGACAGAGGATATACTTTCTACACATTTCTTTTGGCCAAACATGAGACGGGATGTTGAGCGTTTTGTTGCTCGCTGCACTACATGTCAAAAATCTAAGTCACTACTCAATCCTCATGGTTTATATATGCCTTTGCATGTACCTAGTGTTCCTTGGGAGGATATTTCTATGGACTTTGTTTTAGGTTTACCTCAAACAAAGAAGGTGAGGGATAGCAAATTTTTTGTCATGGATAGATTTTCGAAAATGGCACACTTTATACCATGTCATAAAAGCGATGATCCTGTTAATGTTGCTGATTTGATCTTTCGTGAAATTATTCGCTTGCATGGTGTGCCAAATACTATTGTTTCAGATTGTGATACTAAATTTCTTAGCCACTTTTGGACATGTTTATGGGCTAAGTTGGGGACTAAACTTCTTTTTAGTACTACTTGTCACCCCCAAACTGATGGACAAACTGAAGTAGTCAATAGAACATTGTCTACTATGCTTATGGCTGTTTTGAAGAATAATAAGAAAATGTGGGAAGAATGCTTGCCTCATAATGAATTTGCTTATAATCGTTCATTGCATTCTACTAGTAAGATGTGCCCTTTTGAAATTGTGTATGGTTTCCTACCTCGTGCACCTATTGATTTGTTGCCTCTTCCATCTTCGGAGAAGATTAATTTTGATGCTAAAGAACATGCTGAATTGATTTAAAAAAATGCATGAGTTAACTAGGGAAAACATTGAGCATACGAATGCTAAATATAAACTTGCTGGAGATAAGGGTAGAAAACATGTTGTGTTTGCACCTGGAAATCTTGTTTGGTTACATTTGCGTAAGGATAGATTTCCTAATTTGCACAAATCAAAGCTAATGCCACGTGCTGATGGTCCTTTTAAGGTGTTATAGAAAATAAATGATAATGCATATAAACATGAGCTGCCTGCAGATTTTGGGGTTAGTACCACTTTCAACATTGCAGATTTGAAGCCTTGTTTGGGTGAGGAAGATGAGCTTCCATCGAGGACGACTTCATTTCAAGAAGGGGAGGATGATTAGGACATCAATACCATTGTTACACCCACAGGCCCTGCTGCTATACATACTGGACCAATTACTAGAGCTCGCGCACGTCAATTAAATTATCAGGTACTTTCATTTCTTGGTAATGATTCTAATGTTCATGAGAATATGATGCTGCCTAAATTGTATACATTTGTTTTGCTTACAAATGAAGGGCCTGGCATGGATAAGAGGGATGAACACTAGAGCAAGACCAAGCATGGAGATGATGGCATGCGCAAGGGGACCAAGAACGGAGTTACAAGTGATGATTTCAGGACTTTGAAGACACCATAAGGAGTGCATGAAGCCTTGGAAAAAATATACCAGATACCACTTCATAAATTTTTTCCAAAGGCTATTCTAGGTGTTGTGTCACCTTTTTATTGGGCCAGGCCCATGTATTTTTGAAATACTTAAGTATAGGCTGTTTTTTGAGTCCGTATGTCTTGGGAAACAAGAGTTAGGGTTGGTTTTGGACCCCTCCGCCAAGGGCCACAAAATCCCCCCCCCCCCTCTTCCTCCATATATACAGCCCTTACGGCGTCGTTTAGACTTTGGGTTTTGTTTAGATTAAAGTTTTCCATATCTACAACTTCGCATACTTCGTTTGTGTTCAACGACCAGACAAAGGCGTCACAGAACCCCACCTTTGATCAATAAAGCTTTCCTCTTATATTCGCAATATCCAGATTGCAATCTTAGTTTCTTGCTTGTTCTTCGTTTTCCTATAGGAAATAGACCTTCATGGTTAGGTTGATCGTGCTCCGACGTGGTCAATAACCTCTCGGAGTTGGTTTAGCGATTGCTAAGGCGCGACGTCCTCACACGTTCGTAGTCGGATCATCAAAGCCAACTTCCTCCAAAACGATAGCCACTATCTCATTGAAAGACGGGACACGTTCGCCTCTATCACGGAGCCTGCCGGATCCCTATCTTGTAGTCTTGGCGGCCCGGGGAACCTTGTTGTGATGATTTGGACTTGGCTCTAGGCATAGTCTCGACCCTGCCGGGCTCGTCTGCCCTGCAAGGAAGGCCTTCCTGGGGATATTCACTTGTCACTTTGGTCTTCTTAATGCATTCCTTGATCCCACAAAGAACGGTTTCTCTGGCTTGTTTGTACCATGTCTTGGTACTCGATGTATGGGCGGTCGTACGCCGGTGCATAAATCAGGTCAGCAAACACACATGTTTGTTGTACCAACAGTCTCCAACGTATCTATAATTTTTTATTGTTCCATGTTGTTATATTATAAATCTTGGATGTTTTACATTCATTTACTATCGACTTTATATCATTCGTTGGGACTAACCTATTAACATAGTGCCCAGTGCCAGTTGCTGTTTTTTCTTGTTTTTTACTTCTTAGAATATGCATATCAAACGAAGTCCAAATGCATCGAATCTTTTTGGAGATTTTTTCTGCACAAAAGACACCCAGGAGGACCAAGAAGTGCACCAGAGGGCCCCTGTGGGGCTCACTAGGCACCAGGGCGTGCCAGGGCCCCTAGGCGCGCCCTAGTGGTTAGTGGGGCCAACAGGCGCCCCCTCCACTGCCTCTCAGTTCTATAAATACTCTAAAATTCCGGAAACCCTAGGGTGAAAGTGCAACTAATCCCTGGGTGTCTTTGGTATTCTTAACAACATATAGCTCATTGAACTAATATTCTCTCAAGATAATCATTTCAGAAAGTTCAATGATTGGCATGGCATGGACTAAAAGCTGTGGACCCCTCAAAATGCTAAGGACACATATTGGCAAAAGCTCAAGACTCTACACTTTCCTTTTAGTGATCCACGATCACATTGAGTCGATAGGAAAAGCCAATACTATTAAAAGAGAATGAGGTCTTGCTTAATGGCTTGCTTGCTCAAAATGCTTAGTGATATGCTCCAAAGCCCAACCACTCTCTCATTTCCACACATGTCCTAAACCTAAAGTCAAACTCAGCCCCACCGATTTGTTCTATCTGGCGCCACCGAGTTCACTTGACATAGCCATAGCCAGAAACCCTAATCAGTTCGGTCTTACCAATAGGGATCTTGGTCTGACCGAGATGGGATTGAAAACTTTCTGTTTCCCTGTGTAACATTTCGGTCTAACCGAGATGAGCGATCGGTCCCGTCGAGTTGGCAAAGCAAACTCTCTGTTTCCTTTTCGTAACGTTTCGGTCCCACCGAGTTTGCCTGACCAACTATCTGTTTGCTTATTACTGAAATCGGTCTCACCAAGATGAAGTAATCAGTCAAACCAAGATCAAGTTTTTCCCTAACCCTAGCACATTGGTCTCACCGAGTTGGTATTGCCAGTCCCATTGAAAAGCCAAACGTTCACATTTTGAACCAGATCGGTCTCACCGAGTTTCACTATCGGGTCCCACCGAGTTTGGTAAATTGTGTGTAATGGTTAGATTTCGTGTGGAGGCTATATATACCGCTCCACCCTCCTCTCCATTTGAGAGAGAGCCATCAGAATGTGCCTGCACTTCCAGCATTCATTTTCTGAGAGAGAACCACCTACTCATGTGTTGAGACCAAGACATTCCAATCCAACCACAAGAATCTTGATCTCTAGCCTTCCCCAAATTGCTTTCCACTCAAATCATCTTTCCACCAAATCCAAATCTGTGAGAGAGAGTTGAGTGTTGGGGAGACTATCATTTGAAACACAAGAGCAAGGAGTTCATCATCAATACACCACATATTACCTTTTGGAGAGTGGTGTCTCCTAGATTGGTTAGGTGTCACTTGGGAGCCTCCGTCAAGATTGTGGAGTTGAACCAAGGAGTTTGTAAGGGCAAGGAGATCTCCTACTTCGTGAAGAACTACCCAAGTGAGGCAAGTCTTTCGTGGGCGATGGCCATGGTGGGATAGACAAGGTTGCTTCTTCGTGGACCTTTCGTGGGTGGAGCCCTCCGTGGACTTGCGCAACCGTTAACCTTCGTGGGTTGAAGTCTTCATCAACGTGGATGTACGATAGCACCACCTATTAGAACCATGTTAAAAATATCCGTGTCTACATTGCTTTTTCTCCCTCCAAACTCCTCCCCTTTACCTTCATATGCAATGATTTACATTCCGGTGCTATACTCTTAGAATTTCATTTGTAGGTTGATTTCTTGACTTGTGTTAAGTTGCTAAAATCCGCCAAGACTTAAAATTGGGAAAAGGCTAGATTTTTATTTGGTCAAGTAGTCTAATCACCCCCCCTCTAGACATACTTTCGCTCCTAGAAGTGGTATCAGAGCATTGTTCTCCATTTGCCTTGATTTCCAGAGCTTTGGTGATCATAGCCTTAGTTTCACAACCTAGGAGAGTATGGCATCTAGCGAGGGAAATTAACACCGTAGAGGTCCTTACTTTGATGATACTAATTTTGCTAGTTGGAAGCATAAGATGAAAATGCATATTCTTGGACATAACCCCACCATTTGGGCTATTGTGTGTATTGGTTTGCAAGGTGAATTCTTTGATGGGAGGGAACCAAATCATGAAGCAACCGCTGAAGAATTGAAGATGTTACAATACAATGCTCAAGCTTGCAATATCGTCTTCAATGGATTGTGCCCCGAAGAATTCAACAAAATCAGCCGTCTTGAGAATGCAAAGGAAATTTGGGATACTTTGATTGATATGCACGAAGGTACCGACTCCATCAAGGAATCCAAATTGGATGTGCTTCAAAGTCAGCTTGACAAGTTTAAAATGAAGGATGGTGAAGGTGTCACTGAAATGTATTCTAGGCTTTCTCTCATCACAAATGAGATTACCGGCTTAGGAAGTGAAGAGATGACCGATAGATTCATTATCAAGAAGATCCTCAGAGCCTTGGATGGAAAATATGACAACGTGTGCACATTGATCCAAATTATCCCCAATTACAAAGATCTCAAGCCAATGGAAGTCATTGGTAGAATTGTTTCTCATGAGATGTCACTTAAGGACAAAGAAGAGCTTCACAACAAGTCTAGTGGTGCTTACAAAGCCTCATGTGATGCTCCTACATCATCAAGTGAGAAACAACTCTTTAATGAGGAATTGAGCATAATGGTGAAGAACTTCAACAAGTTTTACAAGAGTAGAAGCAAAGAGAGAAGTTCCAAGTCAAGTTCCTACAATGACAAAAGATCTTCTAGTCGTGAACATAATTGCTACAATTGTGGAAGACCCAAACACTACTCCAGTGAGTGTACGGCTCCCTACAAAAGAAGAGAAGACTCACCTAAATGTAGAAGTAGAAGAGAAGAATCACCTCCAAGAGAGAGAAGGGGTAGAGATGATCGTGATGAACGAAGAACCTCTCGCAGAAGCAAGGATTCGGAAAGGAAGGACAAGTCAACAAGGAGCTATACAAAACAAAGACATCAAGCTCGTGTTGGTGAATGGGTATCTGATTCTGACTCCGACAACCACTCCGAGAGAAGTTATCACTCCGACTCTGAATATACTCAAGATGAAGGTGTTGCCGGTCTAGCACTTGTGTCATCCAACTCCTACGACATATTTGACTCACCAAATGAAGGAATTGGGAGATGCTTCATGGCTAAAGGCCCAAAGGTATCACACCCCGAGTATGTTGATTCCAATAGTGATGAACATGATTTGCTAGGCGATGATGATTTACTTGTTGACAACTCTAGTAATGAAAACTATGATGGACTTGCTATTAATCATGCTAATCAAGATAAAACGAATGATGATGATAAGAAGGACATTGAGCGTCTAACTAAAGAACTAAACACTCTTAAGTTAGAACATGAAACTACCTTAGAAGATCATCGAGAGCTTTTGAATACTCATGAGAAGTTATGCTTTGAAAAGCTCAATCTAGAGAAAGAGCATGGGTTCTTAAAAGCAATCAATGATGATCTTCGTAAGAAAAGTTCTTCTTACATTGCCAAGCATTTACTCTTGTCTACTTACATGCCACAAGTTAAATCTAGCAACAAGAGTAAGAAAGATTCTTTTTATAGTAGTAACAATAATCATGTTAAATCCAATGTTGTTGCTTCTAGTAGTTCTCTTGATTCCACTAATGATTCCCTTAGCCAAGTTACGCTTGAGCAAGAAAATAGCTTATTGAAGGGAATTATAGAGAAAGGTGTTTACAACAGTCTTGCTGGAAGTAAGAAATTTGAGGAAATTGTACGCAAGCAAGGAAGGCACCGGAAGAATCAAGGTGTTAGTTTTGAACGAAAGTTCAATGCCAATGGAGTTGAGTGGGAAGAAGGTCAATACCCCAAGACGAAGTTTGTCCCTCAACTAGAGAAGTATGATCCTACTTCCTTCAAGGGGACACAAGCTCAAGATGATCTTCCACCACAAGACCACAAGATAAAAGGCAAGGACAAGCTTCAAGAGGAGATTGATGCATTTGAAGAAGCTCCTAAGGCCTTGGTCAAGTGGGTTCCCAAGACTACATCAAGTTCTACTTCATCAAGTACTACTACAACTCCAAGGATTCCCATCAAGATGATGTAGATCTCAAAGAAGAAGAACTAGAGAGTTCTTGAGGGTGACTCCGCCAACATACTTCACTCATATTCACATTGGCAAGGACAAGTGCAATCAACTTTCACATCCTACAAATAGTTCAAGGAGTCACAAACCCTCTTGTTGGTAATTCAAGGGACAAGGTAACCTAATGCTTTCATGGACATCATCTTGTGTGTACTTCACTCTATGTCTATGGATATCCTTGTTTGTTCCTTGTGGGACTAACCCATGTAGGTATTGAAAGTGCAACTCACTCCAATGGATTGCTTCAAATGATCTACATCAACATTGAGCATCTACATCTTCAACACCTACATGAAGTCATAATCGACAAAACCCAAGGTTAGTTCATCCTTCTTAGGGGGGATATCACATCTAGGGGAGCTTTACTCTAAGAATTGAGCTAAAGCAACTCTAATGGTGTGACAGAATAGTGCTTTATGTAAAAGTGGTAAACCACTTGTGCTTAAACGATGAGTATGACCTACGATCAAATGTTCTCATTTAACTCCTCAGTCAATATACTCATATATAGATGACCTAGTCATCGCCAATTGCTTGACAGATGCTACAGTGTTTGTGCATGCTTTGCCACATATTTCATTTGCCATCTTATTGTGTGAGCATGTTGAGTGCATATATTTTTTCATTCGAGGACAACCATTTGTTGCTTTGATTGTTTGGTCTTTTCTTTTGCCAAATGGACGGACAAGAATGCCTATGAACTCCCTCTAGCTATCTATGCTTTTCTCGTCTCAAACTCTATTCATGCTACATCAAAAAGTTTGATCAAGTCAGATTTGAAACCTCTGGGTGAGGAGCAATCGGAGCCACCGATTCGTCATAGACTTAAACTTCCAAAACCTCTTCGTGTAATTTGGTCTGACCGATTCATTCCTTTCGGTCATACCGAGTTCATTGAGTTGATCTAGGTTTCAATCTCGGTGCAACCGATTTGAACAGTTCGGTCACACCGAGTTGTAGTAATCGCTTGTGATTCTGCATCTCGGTGCCACCGAGTCATTCCACTAGGTCACACCGACAGGGTCTGGATATATATACCCACGGGTTGAATTTTGGAAATTTCTCCGAAACTCTTCGCCCGCGCCTGTCCAGCTCTGCTAACTCGAGAGGTCTCCGGATCATCTCCTCATCGCCAGCGACCCCCTGTCGCTGGTCTCCGCCACCATTGTCGTCGTAGCAAGCTCATCGCCAAGTTAGGGTATAAGTTCGATCCTTTGTGCTTTCTCATTCTGATTCTTGGCACAAAGACAAAGCCATGATTCTTGCCATGTTTGAATTTGTTCTATCCAGCAAAAACTTCCTTTAGATTTGTTTTGATTTGAAAATTTAGGGCTAGGTTTTCGCCAAATTCATCTTAGACCGACTGAGTTGTAGAAATCGGTCTAACCGATTTGGCCTAGGCCATTGCACTTGTGATTTTCGGTCTGACCAAAACTTACAAATCGGTGTGACCGATTTCAATTCTCAGCGAAACCCTAGCAATCTCGGAGTCATCGAACTGTGTCTCAGTCTGACCAATTTCACTAGTTTAGACTCTAATATTGCTTCGGTGTCACCGAGTTCAACAAATCGGTAGCTCCAAAATGCTTTCAATAGAAAACTAAAACTAAGTTTTTGACTCAATTATTTTGAAAAATCTCTGCACTTTGTGATGCTCATCCACTCTATCTCAACTATATCTATTCACAGGGCCAGCTTTCAGTTTCAGCCATGTGAGACCAGGGTGATAGCCAGAATAGATCTGAGGAACATGTTAACTTGAGTGAGGGCACTATACCTCTGGCAGCTATGATGAGGGTAGCAGAAGCACCCCAAGCAACTTGCCAAAAGCTGCAACCAAGACAAGGAGAAAGAGAAACTCAGAATCATAGGATGAAGACTTTGTTGTTGATGAGGAGGTCACTTCAAAGAAGAAGGTTGTCAAGAAAGAATTTGGCACAGCAGCTTCAACCAAGCCTGGGTTGCACAAGAAAGCTCCTGCTAAGAGAGTGCCAATGTCTAAGGCCAGAGCCTCAACTCTTGAACTCTCCAAATCAACTAAAGAAGAGGCTACTGGTGAGGGAAAGAAGAGGAAGGAAAGGGTCAAAAAGAGATGGCTAGAGTTATTGGAAAGCCATCTATGATGATCCAATCAGATGAGGAAGAGGACGAGGATGTTTCACCAACACCCAAAGCACAGAAGTTGATGGGGGATGCCATCAAGTTAGGGGCTACTCCATCAAAGCCCAAGACTGCCCCCAAGGCTGCTGCTTAAGCTTCTAAGCCTACAACACCCAAGAGGTCAACTAGAAACATACCAACTGCTAAGAAGAACAAGGCCCCAATGCCTGAAATGGAAGAAGAAGAAGAGCCCCAAGTGCTCAAAAAACTTTAAACCAAAGATTCCTTATCATGATGACAATCATCCAGTTGCTGAGAATATGAAGGAAAGAAAAGATGTAGGACTTAGATTGTGGAGACAGTCAGACCCCTATGCTATGAGAAGAAGAACTGTTGTGGACTATAGGTTTCACACTAAGGAACAGCAGGACTTCTATGAGACAGTCCTCTTGGACAAGAAGCCCATTGTGTGTGACATGAAATGGTTGGACTGGAAATACATTTACAGCAATGAAGATCATTTCCCTGGAGTGCATGAGAGCTTCAAGATGAATGGAGTTGATGCTTTTGTGGGTCAGAAATTGACCAAATGGAATGATGAGTTGATCATGCAGTTTTACTCCACAACACACTTTTACCCAGATGGGAAGATTATCTGGATGACTGAGGGTAGTAGGTACCAGTCTACAGTTGCTGAGTAGGCCAAGCTTATCAATGCCCCTGAAGAGCATGAGGATGACAGTGATGTGTATGCAAAGCCCAGGAAAGGTCATAACTCCATGGACACATGTACAAGGAAATTCCAGATGATGCCTTGGAAACACACAAGTTTGGCTCAATGTATTACCTTCTGTCAGGGCTGCCAACAATCAATACCATCCTCAGGCACACTTTGTTACCCAAGTCAGGAGATCACAGGATGATCAGAGGGCACTCCATCAATTTCCTACACATGTTTGATGTGCCAGAAAAATTTAAAGTGATGAGTTTGATTGTTGAGACTATCAAGAGAACTGCAGCAGATCAGAAGAGATCGTCTAGCTATGCTCCACACATCCAGATGCTCATAAATTCCAAGATGGGAAAACACACATATCTATTGGATAAAGAGCACCCTCCCTTGAGGACTGATTTTGAGGACAACACTATTGTGATGGATACTTCACATCCAACTTTAGCTGAGGCTCAAGAGAAGAGAGAGAAGGCACAAGCTGAAAAAGCTTCAAGGATTCCAGATCCCTCTACAGTCAATCTCAAGACCAAGCAGGACCAGCTCAGCTATCTGCTTGAGGCCACTATGATAATCGAGAAAGGACTAGCTACCCTGACTTGAACTCAAGAGAGCCTTGAAAGGATTTTTGAGACAAAGCTTCATGACTTGGATGTCAAAGTCACTGAGATTCAGACTTCAGTGGAGAAGATATAAGAAGAGCTTAAGGACAAGAGTGACAGGACTACCACTGATGCCTAGTAGACAGAGGTCTGCAGCAGTGCCAGTGACAGACTCTAGGGCCACAACTTCAGCTCCTGCAGCCACAACTTGAGTTGCCCCTCCAATGGAAACCCCTCCAGCTCCTCAGACGTCCGTCGAAGTCTTTGCAGATGTTGTTCTCTCCACACCATCTCAGCACTCCAGAGCTCCCGGAGATCTTGCTTAGAGTGTCATATAGTACTATGCATTTCTGAGCTTTTTGGTAACTTGTTTCCAAAGGGGGAGAAAGTGTATAGATCACAGGCTTCGAGAGAGAGTGTGTTTTGCTTCTTTTTGCCTCTCTGGCTACTTTATTTGCTTGCTCATTTGGTTGATACTTTACTTATGTGTGTGTGAGATACTTGTATGGTCACGTGCTTGATCGTATCATACTTTAATGTTTGTTCTTGAATGATGATATTCTATATCTCATGTATGATCATTCACATCTTGTCTTGGTGATGAGTGCATGTTATGTATGTTCTATCATTTTGAGCGCTCCACCAAGATGTATGTGACATGGAAGAGTAACCCCTGATCCTAATCGATTGTGCATTTGCATTCAAAAGCAAATTTCAAATAATGCACAAATTGCGACGATGTATTCCATTCTTATTATCATTTGTCGAAGCTTTGACCTATATGTTGTCATCAATTACCAAAAAGGGGGAGATTGAAAGTGCAACTAATCCCTGGGTGGTTTTGGTAATTCTTAACAACATATAGCTCATTGAACTAATATTCTCTCAAGATAATCATTTCAGAAAGTTCAATGATTGGCATGGCATGGGCTAAAAGATGTGGACACCTCAAAATGCTAAGGACACATATTGGCAAATCCTCAAGACTCTACACTTTCATTCTAGTGATCCAAGATCACATTGAGTCCATAGGAAAATCCAATACTATTAAAAGGGGATGATGTGTTGCTTAATGGCTTGCTTGCTCAAAATGCTTACTGATATGCTCCAAAGCCCTCAACCACTCTCTCATTTCCACATATGTCCTAAGCCTAAAGTCAAACTCGGCCCCACCGATTTGATCTATCCGGCACAATCGAGTTCACTTGACATAGCCATAGCCAAAAACCCTAATCAGTTCGGTCTTATAGATAGGGATCTCGGTCTCACCGAGATGGGATTGCAAACTCTATGTTTCCCTTTGTAACATTTCTATCTAACCGAGATGAGCGATCAGTCCCACCGAGTTGGCAATGCAAACTCTCTTTTTCCTTTTCGTAATGTTTCGGTCCCAACGAATGAGCGATCTGTCCCACCGAGTTTGCCTGACCAACTCTCTGTTTGCTTATTACTTAAATCGGTCCCACCGAGTTGAAGTAATCGGTCAAACCAAGATCAAGTTTTGCCCTAGCCCTAGCGCATCGGTCTCACCGAGTTGGTATTGGCGATCCTGCCGGAAAGCCTAACATTCACATTTTGAACTAGATTGGTCTCACCGAGTTTCACTATTCGGTCTCACCGAGTTTGGTAAATTGTGTGTAACGGTTAGATTTTGTGTGGAGGCCATATATACCCCTCCACCCTCCTCTCCATTTGAGAGAGATCCATCAGAACATGCCTACACTTCCAGCATTCATTTTCTGATAAAGAACCACCTACTCATGTGTTGAGACCAAGACATTCCAACCCAACCACAAGAATCTTGATCTCTAGCCTTCCCCAAGTTGCTTTCCATTCAAATCATCTGTCCACCAAATCTGTGAGAGAGAGTTGAGTGTTGGGGAGACTATCATTTGAAGCACAAGAGCAAGGAGTTCATCATTAACACACCATTTGCTACCCTTTGGAGAGTGGTGTCTCCTAGATTGCTTTGGTGTCACTTGGGAGCCTCTTTCAAGATTGTGGAGTTTAATCAAGGAGTTTGTAAGGGCAAGGATATCGCCTACTTCGTGAAGATCTACCCAAGTGAGGCAAGTCCTTCGTGGGCGATGGCCATGGTGGGATAGACAAGGTTGCTTCTTCGTGGACCCTTCGTGGGTGGAGCCTGAAGGAAATATGCCCTAGAGGCAATAATAAAGTTGTTATTTATATTTGCTTATATCATGATAAATGTTTGTTATTCATACTAGAATTGTATTAAACGGAAACTTTGTACATGTGTGAATACATAGACAAACAGAGTGTCCCTAGTATGCCTCTACTTAACTAGCTCATTAATCAAAGATGGTTAAGTTTCCTAGCCATAGACATGTGTTGTCATTTGATGAACGGGATCACATCATTAGAGAATGATGTGATGGACAAGACCCATCTATTAGCTTAGCATAATGATCGTTTAGTTTTTCTACTATTGCTTTCTTCATGACTTATACATGTTCCTCAGACTATGAGATTATGCAACTCCCGAATACCGGAGGAACACCTTGTGTGTTATCAAATATCACAACGTAACTGGGTGATTATAAATATGCTCTACAAGTTTCTCCGATGGTGTTTGTGGAGTTGGCATAGATCAAGATTAGGATTTGTCACTCCGTGTATCGGAGAGGTATCTCTGGGCCCTCTCGGTAATACACGACACTATGAGCCTTGCAAGCAATGTGTCTAATAAGTTAGCCATGGGATGATGCATTATAGAATGAGTAAAGAGACTTGCCAGTGATGAGATTGAACTATGTATGATGATACCGAAGATCGAATCTCGGGCAAGTAACATACCGATGACAAAGGGAACAACGTATGTTGTTATGCGGTTTGACCGATAAAGATCTTAGTAGAATATGTAGGAACCAATATGAGCATCCAGGTTCTGCTATTGCTTATTGACTGGAGATGTGTCTCAGTCATGTCTACATAGTTCTCGAACCCGTAGGGTCCGCACGCTTAACATTCGATGATGATTTGTATTATGAGTTTCGTGTTTTGATGAAGCGAAGTTTGTTCGGAGTCCCGGATAAGATCACGAACATGACAAGGAGTCTCGAAATGGTCGACACATTAGGATTGATATACTGAAAGGTTATGTTTGGACACCAGAATGGTTTCGGATAGGTTCGGGCATTTTCCGGAGTACCATGGGTTACCGGACCCCCCCGGGCAGTTAATGGGCCTTCATGGGCCCTAGTGGAAGAGAGGAGGCGGCGGCCAGGTGGAGGCGCCCCCCAAGCCTAATCCGAATTGGGTTAGGGTTGGGGGGCGGCCCCCCTTTCCTTCTCTCCCTCTCCTCTTTCCCCCTTCTCCTTGTAGAAATAGGAAACGGGGGGGGGGGGGGGGGCGAATCCTACTTGGACCGGGAGTCCAAGTAGGACTCCCCCCATGGCACGCCCCCTCCTAGGGCCGGCCTCCTCTCCTCCCCCTTTATATATGTGGGGAGGGGGCACCCCAAATACACACAAGTTGATATTTTAGCCATGTGTGGTGCCCCCCTCCACAGTTACACACCTCAGTCATATCGTTGTAGTGCTTAGGTGAAGCCCTGTGTCGGTAACTTCATCATCACCGCCACCACTCCATCGTGCTGACGGAACTCTCCCTCGGCATCAACAGGATCAAGAGTTCGAGGGACGTCATCGAGTTGAACATGTGCTGATCATAGAGGTGTCGTGCGTTCGGTACTTGGATCGGTTGGATCACGAAGACGTTCGACTACATCAACCGCGTTATTAAACGCTTCCGCTTTCGGTCTATGAGGGTACGTAGACACACTCTCCCCTCTCATTGCTATGCATCTCCTAGATATATCTTACGTGATCGTAGGTAAATTTTTTGAAATACTGCATTCCCCAATAGTGGCATCCGAGCCTGGTCTATGCGTAGATGTTATATGCACGAGTAGAACACAATGAGTTGTGGGCGATAATAGTCATACTGCTTACCAAGATTTCTTACTTTGATTCGGTGGTATTGTTGGATGAAGCGTCCCAGACCGACATTACATGACCGCGTTCATGAGACTGGTTCTACTGACATACTCTACACACAGGTGGCTAGTGGGTGTCTGTTTCTCCAGGTTTAGTTGAATCGAGTTTGACTATGCTAGGTCCTTGTTGAAGGTTAAAATAGCACACTTGATGAAAAATCGTTGTGGTTTTGATGCGTAGGTAAGAATGGTTCTTGATAGAAGCCCGTAACAGCCACGTAAAACTTGCAACAACAAAGTAGAGGACGTCTAACTTATTTTTGCAGGGCATGTTGTGATGTGATATGGTCAAGACGTGATGATATATAAATTGTTGTATGAGATGATCATGTTTTGTAAAATTTATCGGCAACTGACGGGAGCCATATGGTTGTCGCTTTATTGTACGAAATGCAATCACCATGTAATTGCTTTACTTTATCATTAAGTGGTAGTGATAGTCGTAGAAGCAATAGTTGGCGAGACGACAACGATGCTACGATGGAGATCAAGGTATCAAGCCGGTGACGATGGTGATCATGACGTTGCTTTGGAGATGGAGATCAAAGGCACAAGATGATGATGGCCATATCATATCACCTATTTTGATTGCATGTGATGTTTATCCTTTATGCATCTTATTTTGCTTAGTACGATGGTAGCATTATAAGATGATCTCTCACTAAATTTCAAGGTATTAGTGTTCTCCCTGAGTATGCACCGTTGCTATAGTTCGTCGTGCCGAGACACCATGTGATGATCAGGTGTGATAAGCTCTACGTTCACATACAACGGGTGCAAGCCAGTTTTGCACACGCAGAATACTCGGGTTCAACTTGACGAGCCTAGCATATGCAGATATGGCCTTGGAACACTGAGACTGAAAGGTCGAGCGTGAATCATATAGTAGATATGATCAACATAGTGATGTTCACCATTGAAAACTACTACATCTCACATGATGATCATACATGGTTTAGTTGATATGGATCATGTGATCATTTAGATGACTAGAGAGATGTCTATCTAAGTGGAAGTTCTTAAGTAATATGATCAACTAAACTTTAATTTATCATGAACTTAGTACCTGATAGTATTTTGCATGACTATGTTGTTGTAGATAAATGGCCCGTGCTACTATTCCTCTGAATTTTAATGCGTTCCTAGAGAAAGCTAAGTTGAAAGATGATGGTAGAAACTACATGGACTGGGTCCGTAACTTGAGGATTATCCTCATTGCTGCACAGAAGAATTACGTCCTGGAAGCACCGCTAGGTGAAAAGCCCGCTACAGGAGCAACACCAGATGTTATGAACATCTGGCAGAGCAAAGCTGATGACTACTCGATAGTTCAGTGTGCCATGCTTTACGACTTAGAATCGGGACTTCAACGACGTTTTGAACGTCATGGAGCATATGAGATGTTCCAGGAGTTGAAGTTTATATTTCAAACAAATGCCCGAATTGAGAGATATGAAGTCTCCAATAAGTTCTATGGCTGCAAGATGGAGGAGAATAGTTCTGTCAATGAATATATACTTAGAATGTCTGGGTACCACAACCACTTGACTCATCTAGGAGTTAATCTTCCTGATGATAGTGTCATTGACAGAGTTCTTCAATCACTGCCACCAAGCTACAAAAGCTTCGTGATGAACTATAATATGCAAGGGATGGATAAGACAATTCCCGAGCTCTTCACAATGCTGAGGTAGAAATCAAGAAGGAGCATCAAGTGTTGATGGTCAACAAGACCGCTAGTTTGAAGAAGAAGGGCAAAGGGAAGAAGGGGAACTTCAAGAAGAATGGCAAGCAAGTTTCTGCTCAGGTGAAGAAGCCCAAGTCTGGACCTAAGCCTGAGACTGAGTGCTTCTACTACAAAGGGATTGGTCACTGGAAGCGGAACTGCCCCAAATATTTGGGGATAAGAATTATGGCAAAGTGAAAGGTATATTTGATATACATGTTATTGATGTGTACCTTACTAATGCTCGCAGTAGCGCCTGGATATTTGATATTGGTTCTGTTGCTCATATTTGCAACTCAAAACAGGGGCCATGGATTAAGCGAAGATTGGCTAAGGATGAGGTGACGATGCGCGTGGGAAATGGTTCCAAAGTCGATGTGATCGCGGTCGGCATGCTACCTCTACATCTACCTTCGGGGTTAGCTTTAGACCTGAATAATTATTCTTTGGTGCTAGTGTTAAGCATGAACATTATATCTGGATCTTGTTAGATTCGAGACGGTTATTCATTTAAATCGGAGAATAATGGTTGTTCTATTTATATGAGTAATATCTTTTATGGTCATGCACCCTTGATGAGTGGTCTATTTTTATTGAATCTCGATAGTAGTGATACACATATTCATAGTATTGAAGCCAAAAGATATAAGTTTAATAATGATAGTGCAACTTATTTGTGGCACTGCGGTTTAGGTCATATTGGTGTAAAGCGCATGAAGAAACTCCATGCTGATGGGCTTTTGGAATCACTTGATTATGAATCACTTGATGCTTTCGAACCATGCCTCATGGGCAAGATGACTAAGACTCTGTTCTCCGGAACAATGGAGCGAGCAACAGACTTATTGGAAATAATACATACTGATGTATGCGGTCCGATGAGTGTTGATGCTCGCGGTGGGTATCGTTATTTTCTGACCATCACATATGATTTGAGCAGATATGGGTATATCTACTTGATGAAACATAAGTCTGAAACATTTGAAAAGTTCAAAGAATTTCAGAGTGAAGTGGAAAATCATTGTAACAAGAAAATTAAGTTTCTATGATCTGATCATGGAGGTGAATATTTGAGTTATGAGTTTGATCTTCATTTGAAACAATGCGAAATAGTTTCCCAACTCACGCCACCTGGAACACTACAGCGGAATGGTGTGTCCGAACGTCGTAATTGCACTTTTTTAGATATGGTGCGATCTATGATGTCTCTTACTGATTTACCGCTATCGTTTTGGGGTTATGCTTTAGAGACAGCTACATTCATGTTAAATAGGGCACCATCGAAATCCATTGAGACGACACCATATGAACTGTGCTTTGGCAAGAAACCCAAGTTGTCGTTTCTTAAAGTTTGGGGCTACAATGCTTATGTGAAAAAGATTCAACCTAATAAGCTCGAACCCAAATCGGAGAAATGTGTCTTCATAGGATACCCAAAGGAGACTGTTGGGTATACCTTCTATCACAAATCTGAAGGGAAGATATTCATTGCTAAGAATGGATCCTTTCTAGAGAAGGAGTTTCTCCGAAAGAACTGAGTGGGAGGAAAGTAGAACTTGATGAGGTAATTGTACCTTCTCCCTTATTGAAAAGTAGTTCATCACAGAAATCAGTTCCAGTGATTCCTACACCAATTAGTGAGGAAGCTAATGATGATGATCATGAAACTTCTGATCAAGTTACTACCAAACCTCGTACGTCAACCAGAGCAAGATCCGCACCAGTGTGGTACAGTAATCTTGTTCTGGAGGTCATGTTACTGGACCATGACGAACCTACGAACTATGAAGAAGCGATGATGAGCCTAGATTCCTTAAAATGGCCAGAGGCCATGAAATCTGAGATGGGATCCATGTATGAGAACAAAGTGTGGACTTTGGTTGACTTGCCCGATGATCGGCAAGCCATAGAGAATAAATGGATCTTCAAGAAGAAGACCGACGCTAACGGTAATATTATTGTCTACAAAACTCGACTTGTTGCGAAAGGTTTTCGTCAACTCAAGGAGTTGACTACGATGAGACCTTCTCACCCGTAGCGATGCTTAAGTCTGTCTGAATCATGTTAGCAATTGCCGCATTTTATGATTATGAAATTTGGCAAATGGATGTCAAAACAGCATTCCTTAATGGATATCTCAAAGAAGAGTTGTATATGATGCTAACAAAGTGTGCAAGCTTGAGCGATCCATTTATGGACTGGTGCAAGTGATGAGGACATCAATACCATTGTTACACCCACAGCCCCTACTATTACATATACTGGACCAATTACTAGAGCTCGCGCACGCCAATTAAATTACCAGGTACTTTCGTTTCTTGGTAATGATTCTAATGTTCATGAGATTATGATGTTGCCTAAATTGGATACATTTGTTTTGCTTACAAATGAAGGGCCTAGCTTGGAGAAGGATGAACATTGGAGCAAGAACACGCATGGAGTTGATGGCATGCGCAAGGGGATCAAGAACGGAGTTACAAGTGATGATTTCAGGACTTTGAAGCCGCCATAAGGAGTGCATGAAGCCTTGGACGAAATATACAAGATGCCACTTCATAATATTCGTCCATAGGCTATTCTAGGTGCTGCGTCACCTTATTAATGGGCCAGGCCCATGTAATTTCGAAATACTTAAGTATAGGCTATTTTTAGAGTCCGTATGTGTGGGGAAACAAGAGTTAGGGTTGGTTTCGGACCCCACCCTCAAGGGCCACGAAATTCCCCCCTCTTCCTCTATATATACAGCCCTTAGGGCGTCGTTTAGACTTTGGGTTTTGTTTAGATTAAAAGTTCGCCATAGCTGCAACTTCGCGTACTTCGTTTGTGTCCAACGACCAGACCAAGACGTCACAGAACCCCACCTTGATCAATAAAGCTTTCATCTTATATTCGCAATATCCCGATTGCAATCTCAGTTTCTTGCTTGTTCTTCGTTTGCTCACAGGAAACAGACCCTCGTGGTCAGGTTGATCATGCTCCGGCGTGGTCAATAACCCTCGGAAGTTGGTTTAGCGATTGCTAAGGCGCGACGTCTCGCACGTTCGTAGTCGGATCGTCAAGGTCGACTCCCACAGAAAACGATAGCCACCATCTCATCGAAACATCGGGACACCTTAGCCTCTATCAAGTGGTATCAGATTTCCAGGTTGCTCGGTGAGTTTTTACAGTTTTTCGTAGATTAGATCGAGTCTGTTCTTCATACCTACAGTCCACGAAAAAGCCAGAAAAAAAATTAGGGTTAGTTCATCATATCCGAACCAATCTGAGCCTTTGCATAATCTTTTTAGAGTTTTTGCTTTGTTGAATTTGCGGTTGCATCGTCGTGTCAAGTTGCTGGTCTTAGAGTCTAGTCTTTTAGAGTTTCGAGTTCTGGTCATAAGTTGTCACGCCGCCCCCGCACCATCATCATTGCCCATCTACCACTTTTGCTTATCCGCCACCGCTCTGAATCCATATCCATATACCACCACCAATCCGTATTCATATACCACCACCAATCTGTATCCATATACCACCACCGCTACCATATACCACCACCGCTGCCATATACCACAACCATATATCCACCACCAATCCGAGTTCTTCTCATATTAGGTTTGTTCTTGAGATCAATCTAAATTCCGAGTCGTGTTTCCTTGCCTGCGTAGGTCTCGGAAAAAAAAATTCCAGAGTCTTTTGAGCAGTTTTTAGGCCAAAATTTTCATGGGCAAATTTTTTTTCCCTATCCTATTTTTAGGCTTTTCTGAGTCTTTTGAGCCACGTGCCATCATAGTGATTTTTTGTCGCACTTTTTCGTCGTCGCTGCCCTGATTTCCGAAAAAAAAGTGAAAAAAAAAATTTCGTGCCCATCCTATCAGTTTGACGAGGGAAGAGTTTTGAGACACTCGCCATTATAGTGATTTTTCGCAAAAAAAAAGAGGAGCGCAAAAAAAAGAGCGAAAAAAAAAGTTCCAGAGTGTGCTTTTCCCTTATTTACGTGCAGCGCCGTGATTTTGTTAGTGTTCTAGGCTCGCGTCTCTAGCACGGTCTAGCCTAGGACCAGCACAGTACCGTCGTTGAGCATTTATTCAACTTTGCATCTCTGAATTGATTATTGCTGACCCTTTTTGCTACCATACTATAAGCCTTCCCAGCTCCACATACATCTACGTCGTGCGTTTGACTCTCCCTGGCAATCGCTCTATCCAAGCTTTTGAGAGTTTTTGACTACAACGGTTGCCGATCACCGCCTGCTGCTGGGTAAGAACTGGTAAGAATTTGAGATTTGCTTGACGGATTTGTGACACCCGCCACCACCACCACTTGTTAGTAGTCTGTAGGATCATATTCTTGTGTGTTTCTATTGCTGCTAACCATGCCAGGATCACAAGCTGACGAGACTGACTGGGAGAACTTGACGAACAAGGAGCTTCATGATACGTTTCAGTAAATGATGAATGGACAGGTGCAAGATGTGATAAACAGATTTGAAGAGGCCATGGAGAAGATAGATGGCATGGAGAAGACGTTTGAAACAAAGCTCGATAACAAGTTTGCTGAATTGCTTTCGCGTTTTCCACCACCACCACCGGCTGCTCCTGCCGCACCTCTGCAACAACAGCAACAACACCGACTACCTCCACGTCGGGAAACAGCCCTCCACCGAGCGAGCCGTGGCCCTCTTCAGTCAGGCCAAACTGCTGGTGCTGCTGTTGATACTTCTGTGGCTCCTACTGCTGATGTGGAGGAGGATGCTTATGTGGGAGATTATGAGGATGAGGTTGATCAAAATCAGAACTACGTGCCACCAACAGCACAGCAGCCACCAGGTCGTCCACATGCAAATAATGGCAATGGTAGGGCTCACCCTCAGGTACGAGATCATGACCATCTCCCTAAACTAAAATTGAATATTCCACCATTTGAGGGTAGATATGTTCCTGATATATATCTTACTTGGGAGTTAGAAACTGAACAACGATTTACATGTTTACAATATCCCGAGGAGAGACGTGTTCCTGCTGCTGTTTGTGCTTTCACTAGTTTTGCATGTGTTTGGTGGTCTGAGCATTGTAGATTATATCCTATTCCGGCTAATTGGGCTGCTTTGAAAACTGCTATGCGTACTCGTTGGGTTCCACCATATTATCAACGTGAATTACTTCAAAAATTGCAGCGCTTAAGACAGGGAAAAAATTCTGTAGAAGAATATTATCAGGAATTACAAACTGGCATGATTAGATGTGGTATTGTTGAGGAGAATGAAGCTATGCTTGCACGTTTTATGGGTGGATTAAATAGAGAGATTCAGACGATTCTAGAGTATAAGGAGTATACTAATATCACTCGTTTATTCCATCTTGCTTGTAAAGCTGAACGTGAAGTGCAGGATCAACAGGCATTGGCGCGGACTAACTTTTCTGCAGGTGGACCTTCATCATGGACACCACGTGCATCATCTACTTCCACACGTTCTGCTACACCGGCGCCTCCGTCGGCTACCACCTCCAACCGTGATACAATAAAGCAGGCACAATCACCACTATCTGCCAAGAGCACACCTTCTGGGCCTGCAAAGAGCTCTTCTTCATCCATGGCATCAACGGGGCAAACACATGATATTATTTGTCGACGTTGCAAGGGTGGAGGTCATTATGCGAGAGAATGCCCATCTAAGCGTGTGATGATTGTTACTGAGGATGGTGGGTATGAGTCCGTGATGAGGACATCAATACCATTGTGACACCCACAGCCCCTACTGTTACATATACTGGACCAATTACTAGAGCTCGCGCACGCCAATTAAATTACCAGGTACTTTCGTTTCTTGGTAATGATTCTAATGCTCATGAGATTATGATGCTGCCTAAATTGGATACATTTGTTTTGCTTACAAATGAAGGGCCTAGCTTGGAGAAGGATGAACATTGGAGCAAGAACACGCATGGAGTTGATGGCATGCGCAAGGGGATCAAGAACGGAGTTACAAGTGATGATTTCAGGACTTTGAAGCCGCCATAAGGAGTGCATGAAGCCTTGGACGAAATATACAAGATGCCACTTCATAATATTCGTCCATAGGCTATTCTAGGTGCTGCGTCACCTTATTAATGGACCAGGCCCATGTAATTTCGAAATACTTAAGTATAGGCTATTTTTAGAGTCCGTATGTGTGGGGAAACAAGATTTAGGGTTGGTTTCGGACCCCACCCTCAAGGGCCACGAAATTCCCCCCTCTTCCTCCATATATACAGCCCTTAGGGCGTCGTTTAGACTTTGGGTTTTGTTTAGATTAAAAGTTCGCCATAGCTGCAACTTCGCGTACTTCGTTTGTGTCCAACGACCAGACCAAGACGTCACAGAACCCCACCTTGATCAATAAAGCTTTCATCTTATATTCGCAATATCCCGATTGCAATCTCAGTTTCTTGCTTGTTCTTCGTTTGCTCGCAGGAAACAGACCCTCGTGGTCAGGTTGATCGTGCTCCGGCGTGGTCAATAACCCTCGGAAGTTGGTTTAGCGATTGCTAAGGCGCGACGTCTCGCACGTTCGTAGTCGGATCGCCAAGGTCGACTCCCACAGAAAACGATAGCCACCATCTCATCGAAACATCGGGACACCTTAGCCTCTATCAGTCCGCTAGTGACTATGATGAGGAGACTTTGGCTCTTATTACACGTGACGAACACGGTGGAGACAATTCTGATCATGAGACGCAATACATGGCTCCTGAAGATGCTGACAGGTATGAATGTTTAGTTGCTCAACGTGTTTTGAGTGTGCAGGTTACACAAGCTGAGCAAAATCAGAGGCATAATTTGTTCCATACAAAGGGAGTTGTGAAGGAACGTTCTGTTCACGTGATCATAGATGGAGGGAGCTGCAATAACTTGGCTAGCATGGAGATGGTGGAGAAGCTATCTCTCACCACAAGACCACATCCACATTCTTACTACATCCAATGGTTAAACAACAGCGGCAAGGTTAAGGTAACACGTACTGTTCATGTGCATTTTAGTATCTCTACATATGTTGATTATGTTGATTGTGATGTGGTACCTATGCAAGCATGTTCCTTATTACTTGGTAGACCATGGCAATTTGATAAAAATTTTGTACACCATGGTAGAAACAATCAGTATACTCTTGTTCAAAACGATAAAAATATTACTTTGCTTCCTATGACTCCTGATTCCATTTTGAAAGATGATATTAATAGAGCTAATAAAGCAAAACAGGAGACAAATAAGAGTGAAAATCAGATTGTGGCAAAAGAATTTGAGCACCAAATGAAGCCTAATAATAAACCATCTACTGTTGTTTCTGAAATTAAATTGAAAAGTGCATGTTTACTTGCCACCAAATCTGATATTGATGAGCTAGATTTCAGCAAATCTGTTTGCTATGCTTTTGTGTGCAAAGAGGCATTATTTTCATTCGAGGACGTGCCTTCCTCTTTGCCCCCTGCTGTCACTAACATTTTGCAGGAGTTCGCTGACGTCTTTCCACAAGACGTGCCACCGGGATTACCACCTATTCGAGGGATTGAGCATCAAATTGACTTAATTCCCGGTGCTTCGCTACCCAACCGTGCACCATACCGTACCAATCCAGAGGAGACGAAGGAGATTATGCGTCAAGTACAAGAACTGCTCGACAAAGGTTATATACGCGAATCCCTTAGTCCTTGTGCTGTTCCTATCATTTTAGTGCCGAAAAAGGATGGTACGTCGCGTATGTGCGTTGATTGTAGAGGCATTAATAATATTACTATTCGTTATCGTCATCCTATTCCTAGGCTAGATGATATGCTTGATGAATTGAGTGGCTCTACAATATTCTCCAAAGTTGATTTGCGTAGTGGATACCATCAAATTCGTATGAAATTGGGTGATGAATGGAAAACAGCATTTAAAACTAAGTTTGGATTATATGAGTGGTTAGTCATGCCTTTTGGGTTAACTAATGCACCTAGTACTTTCATGAGGTTAATGAACGAAGTTTTACGTGCTTTCATTGAACGATTTGTGGTAGTTTACTTTGATGACATATTGATTTATAGCAAATCTTTGGAGGAACATTTGGAACATTTACGTGCTGTTTTTATTGCTCTACGTGATGCACGTTTGTTTGGAAACCTTGGAAAGTGCACCTTTTGCACCGACCGAGTATCTTTTCTTGGCTATGTTGTTACTCCACAGGGAATTGAAGTTGATAAAGCCAAGATTGAAGCTATTGAGAGTTGGCCGCAGCCCAAAACGGTCACACAAGTGAGGAGTTTCCTTGGCCTCGCTGGTTTCTATAGGCGTTTTGTGAGAGATTTCAGCACCATTGCTGCACCTCTCAACGAGCTTACAAAGAAGGATGTGCCTTTTGTTTGGGGTACCGCACAGGAAGAAGCCTTCACGGTTTTGAAAGATAAGTTGACACATGCTCCTTTACTCCAACTTCCTAATTTCAATAAGACTTTTGAGCTTGAATGTGATGCTAGTGGAATTGGATTAGGAGGTGTGTTATTACAAGATGGAAAACCTGTTGCATACTTTTCTGAAAAATTGAGTGGGCCTAGTCTGAACTATTCTACTTATGATAAAGAATTATATGCTCTTGTTCGGACCTTAGAAACATGGCAACATTATTTATGGCCCAAGGAATTTGTTATACATTCTGATCATGAATCTTTGAAACACATTAAAAGTCAAGCAAAACTGAACCGTAGACATGCTAAATGGGTTGAATTCATTGAGACTTTCCCTTATGTCATTAAACACAAGAAGGGTAAAGAAAATGTTATTGCTGATGCCTTGTCTCGTCGTTATACTATGCTTTCACAACTTGACTTTAAAATATTTGGTTTGGAGACCATCAAAGATCAATATGTTCATGATGCTGAATTTAAAGATGTATTGCAGAATTGTAAGGAAGGGAGAACTTGGAACAAGTTCGTTCTTAACGATGGATTTGTGTTTCGTGCTAACAAGCTATGCATTCCAGCTAACTCCGTTCATCTTTTGTTGTTGCAGGAGGCGCATGGAGGAGGATTAATGGGACACTTTGGCGTCAAGAAGACGGAGGATATACTTGCTACACATTTCTTTTGGCCAAAGATGAGACGGGATGTTGAGCGTTTTGTTGCTCGCTGCACTACATGTCAAAGAGCTAAGTCACGACTCAATCCTCATGGTTTATATATGCCTTTGCCAGTACCTAGTGTTCCTTGGGACGATATATCTATCGACTTTGTTTAAGGTTTACCTCGAACAAAGAAGGGGAGGGATAGCATATTTGTTGTCGTGGATAGGTTCTCGAAAATGGCACACTTTATACCATGTCATAAAAGCGATGATGTTGTTAATGTTGCTGATTTGTTCTTTCGTGAAATTATTCGCTTACATGGTGTGCCAAATACTATTGTTTCAGATCGTGATACTAAATTTCTTAGCCACTTTTGGAGATGTTTATGGGCTAAGTTGGGGACTAAGCTGCTTTTTAGTACTACTTGTCACCCCCAAACTGATGGACAAACTGAAGTAGTCAATAGAACATTGTCTACTATGCTTAGGGCTGTTTTGAAGAATAACAAGAAAATGTGGGAAGAATGCTTGCCTCATATTGAATTTGCTTATAATCGCTCATTGCATTCTACTACTAAGATGTGCCCTTTTGAAATTGTGTATGGTTTCCTACCTCGTGCACCTATTGATTTGTTGCCTCTTCCATCTTCAGAGAAGGTTAATTTTGATGCTAAAGAACGTTCTGAATTGATTTTAAAAATGCATGAGTTAACTAAGCAAAACATTGAGCGTATGAATGCTAAATATAAACTTGCTGGAGATAAGGGTAGAAAACATGTTGTGTTTGCGCCTGGAGATCTTGTTTGGTTACATTTGCGTAAAGATAGATTTCCTAATCTGCGCAAATCAAAGCTAATGCCACGTGCTGATGGTCCTTTTAAGGTGTTAGAGAAAATAAATGATAATGCATATAAACTTGAGCTACCTGTAGATTTTGGGGTTAGTCCCACTTTTAACATTGCAGATTTGAAGCCTTATTTGGGTGAGGAAGATGCGCTTCCGTCGAGGACGACTTCATTTCAAGAAGGGGAGGATGATGAGGACATCAATACCATTGTTACACCCACAGCCCCTACTGTTACATATACTGGACCAATTACTAGAGCTCGCGCACGCCAATTAAATTACCAGGTACTTTCGTTTCTTGGTAATGATTCTAATGTTCATGCGATTATGATGCTGCCTAAATTGGATACATTTGTTTTGCTTACAAATGAAGGGCCTAGCTTGGAGAAGGATGAACATTGGAGCAAGAACACGCATGGAGTTGATGGCATGCGCAAGGGGATCAAGAACGGAGTTACAAGTGATGATTTCAGGACTTTGAAGCCGCCATAAGGAGTGCATGAAGCCTTGGACGAAATATACAAGATGCCACTTCATAATATTCGTCCATAGGCTATTCTAGGTGCTGCGTCACCTTATTAATGGGCCAGGCCCATGTAATTTCGAAATACTTAAGTATAGGCTATTTTTAGAGTCCGTATGTGTGGGGAAACAAGAGTTAGGGTTGGTTTCGGACCCCACCCTCAAGGGCCACGAAATTCCCCCCTCTTCCTCTATATATACAGCCCTTAGGGCGTCGTTTAGACTTTGGGTTTTGTTTAGATTAAAAGTTCGCCATAGCTGCAACTTCGCGTACTTCGTTTGTGTCCAACGACCAGAGCAAGACGTCACAGAACCCCACCTTGATCAATAAAGCTTTCATCTTATATTCGCAATATCCCGATTGCAATCTCAGTTTCTTGCTTGTTCTTCGTTTGCTCGCAGGAAACAGACCCTCGTGGTCAGGTTGATCGTGCTCCGGCGTGGTCAATAACCCTCGGAAGTTGGTTTAGCGATTGCTAAGGCGCGACGTCTCGCACGTTCGTAGTCGGATCGTCAAGGTCGACTCCCACAGAAAACGATAGCCACCATCTCATCGAAACATCGGGACACCTTAGCCTCTATCAGCAAGCCTCTCAGAGTTGGAATATACACTTTGATAGTGTGATCAAAGCATATGGTTTTATACAGACTTTTGGAGAAGCCTGTATTTACAAGAAAGTGAGTGGGAGCTCCGTAGCATTTCTGATATTATATGTGGATGACATGTTGTTGATCAGAAATGATACTGAATTTCTGAATAGCATAAAAGGATACTTGAATAAGAATTTTTCAATGAAAGACCTCGGTGAAGCTGCTTATATATTGGGCATCAAAATCTGTAGAGATAGATCAAGACGCTTAATTGGACTTTCACAAAGCACATACCTTGATAAAGTTTTGAAGAAGTTCAAAATGGATCAAGCAAAGAAAGGGTTCTTGCCTGTGTTACAAGGTGTGAATCTGAGTCAGACTCAATGCCCGACCACTGCAGAAGATGGAGAGAAAATGAAAGTCTTTCCGTATGCCTCAGTCATAGGTTCTATCATGTATGCAATGTTGTGTACCCAACCTGATGTGTGCCTTGCTATTAGTTTAGTAGGGAGGTATCAAAGTAATCCAGGAGTGGATCACTGGACAGCGGTCAAGAACATCCTGAAATACCTGAAAAGGACTAAGGATATGTTTCTCGTTTATGGAGGTGACAAAGAGCTCATCGTAAACGGTTACGTCGATGCAAGCTTTGACACTGATCCGGATGACTCTAAGTCACAAACTGTATACGTATTTTTTTAAATGGTGGAGCTGTCAATTGGTGCAGTTCTAAGCAGAGCGTCGTGGCGGGATCTACATGTGAAGCGGAGTACATAGCTGCTTCGGAAGTAGCAAATGAAGGAGTCTGGATGAAGGAGTTCATATCCGATCTAGGTGTAATACCTAGTGCATTGGGTCCAATGAAAATCTTTTGTGACAATACTGGTACAATTGCCTTGGCAAAGGAATCCAGATTTCACAAGAGAACCAAGAACATCAAGAGACGCTTCAATTCCATCTGCGATTAAGTGAAGGAGGGATACATAGAGATTTGCAAGATACATACGGATCTGAATGTTGCAGACCCATTGACTAAGCCTCTCTCACGAGCAAAACATGATCAACACCAAGACTCCATGGGTGTTAGAATCATTACGATGTAATCTTCTTCGTGACTCAAGATTAGGATTTGTCACTCCGTGTATCGGAGAGGTATCTCTGGGCCCTCTCGATAATACATGACACTATGAGCCTTGCAAGCAACGTGTATAATAAGTTAGCCACGAGATGATGCATTACGAAACGAGTAAAGAGACTTGCCGGTGACGAGATTGTACTAGGTATGCTGATACCGACGATCGAATCTCGGGCAAGTAACATACCGATGACAAAGGGAACAACGCATGTTGTTATGCGGTTTGACCGATAAAGATCTTCATAGAATATGTAGGAACCAATATGAGCATCCATGTTCCGCTATTGGTTATTGACTGAAGATGTGTCTCGGTCATTTCTACATAGTTCTCGAACCCGTAGGGTCCGCACGCTTAACGTTCGATGATGATTTGTATTATAAGTTTCGTGTTTTAATGAACCGAAGTTTGTTCTGAGTCTCGGATGAGATCACAAACATGACGAGGAGTCTTGAAATGGTCGATACATAAAGATTGATATATTGGAAGGTTATGTTTGGACACCAGAATGGTTTCGAATAGGTTCGGGCATTTTCCGGAGTACCGGGGGGTTACCGGAACCCCCCGGGGGGTTGATGGGCCTTCATGGGCCCTAGTGGAAGAGAGGAGGCGACAGCCAGGTGGAGGCGCGCTCCCCCAAGCCCAATCCTAATTGGGTTAGGGTTGGGGCGCGGCCCCCTTTCCTTCTCTCCCTCTCCTCTTCCCCCCTTCTCCTTGTAGAAAGAGGAAAGGGGGGCGAATCCTACTTGGACCGAGAGTCCAAGTAGGACTCCCGCCATGGCGCGCCCCCTCCTAGGGTCGGCCTCCTCTCCTCCCCCCTTTATATACATGGGGAGGGGGCACCCCGAAGACACACAAGTTGATCTTTTAGCCGTCTGCAGTGCCCCCTCCAGAGTTACACACCTCGGTCATATCGTTGTAGTGCTTAGGCGAAGCCCTGCGTCGGTAACTTCATCATCACTGTCACCACGCCATCGTGCTAACAGAACTCTCCCTCGGCCTCAACTATATCAAGAGTTTGAGGGACGTCATCGAGCTGAACGTGTGCTGATCGCGGATGTACCATGCGTTCGGTACATGGATCGATTGGATCGCGAAGACGTTCGACTACATCAACCGCGTTATTAAATGTTTCTGCTTTCGGTCTACGAGGGTACGTAGATACATTCTCCCCTCTCATTGCTATGCATCTCCTAGACAGATCTTGCGTGATCGTAGGTAAAATGTTTGAAATATTGTGTTCCCCAACAGAGCTCTCCGTGGACTCGCGCAACCGTTACCCTTGCTGGGTTGAAGTCTTCATCGACGTGGATGTACGATAGCACCACCTATCGGAACCATGCCAAAAATCTCCATGTCTACATTGCGTTTCCTCCCTCCATACTCCTCCCCTTTACCTTCATATGCAATGATTTATGTTCCGCTGCTATACTCTTAGAATTGCATGTGTAGGTTGATTGCTTGACTTGTGTTAAGTTGCTACAATCTGCCAAGATATAAAATTGGGAAAAGGCTAGATCTTTATTTGGTAAAGTAGTCTAATCACCCCCCTCTGGACATACTTTCGATCCTACATAGGGGAGTCGACAAAACACAATTCCAGCTGTCGCAAGTTCCAGAACCACGAGATCCAATCTAGGGGCCTTTTCTGGCACTTTGTCGGAGGGGTCTGATACGTCTCCAACATATCTGTAATTTTTGATTGTTCCATGCTACTATATTATCTGTTTTGGATGTTTTATATGCATTAATATGCTATTTTATATGATTTTTGGGACTAACCTATTAACCTAGAGCCCAGTGCCAGTTCCTGTTTTTTCCTTGTTTTAGAGTTTCACAGAAAAGGAATACCAAACGGAGTCCAAACGGAATAAAACTTTCGCGATGATTTTTCTTGGACCAGAAGACACCCAGGAGACTTGGAGTGCAAGTCAGAAGAGCCACAAGTCTGCAACAAGGCTGGAGGGCACGCCCAGGGTGGTAGGGCACGCCCCCCGACCTTGTGGGCCCCTCGGTGACAACCTGACCTAGATCTTCCTCCTATATATATATTCTCAAATAGCCCAAAAACTTCCAGGGGAGCCACGAAACCACTTTTCCACCGCCGCAACCTTCTGTACCCATGAGATCCCATCTAGGGGCCTTTTTCGGCATCCTACCGAAGGGGGATTTGATCACGGAGGGCTTCTGCATCAACACCATTACCTCTCCGATGAAGCGTGAGTAGTTTACCAAAGACCTACGGGTCCATAGCTAGTCGCTAGATTGATACGGAGCATCCCAAGGTCATCCCCATGGACCTACCTACGTCTCCTACGACACCACTTGGACCAATGACATGGGCCCGAGCAAAGACTATTGAAGATAAGGTGAACTCACTCCTCTCGGAACTACCACTTTCTATACATGAGACATGGCTACTAGCTCAAGCGGAAACACTATGTGTGATCAGGTACTTGGAGGAAGGCCACGGAATAGCTACATCCAACGGACAAGACGGCAAGGACACCAAGGTGTGAAGGACAAGAAGAAGAGCTGCCACTGAAGCTATAGCCACCGGACAACCGGTCAGGACCGGACGTCCGACACCTGAAGCCCTAGCCTACCCAGGTCCCAGCCAACGCAAGCTACAGCGAGCGAACGTCCGGCCAGGACCGGACGACTGGCGCCACCACACCCGAGCCAAAACAGTGGATGTCCGAAGCTACTAGATGACCAGTGACCAGACGATCGGCCATCCCCGGAAATCTGGTGCCACCTGAACTGAGCCAAATTAAGTGGAAGTCCGGCGACTTTCGGACGTCCGAACGCCCACGAGCCACTGGATGACCGTAACCCACCAGAGGCCCGGTACATGTCTGCGCACAGTTTCGGGCCCGAGGCCCATGTACCCCTTCACTTCGCCCCCATTTGCACTAAGACTATAAATAGACCTCCTGCTCCTCCTAGTTAGGGTTAGCAATGTGATAGCTCATATTAGAGATAGCTTTGGTCATCCACTTGGTTACTTCTCCTTTGGAGTCCACGACCTCTTCGGAGAAGATCCCCCTAGTGGATTCAAGACTCCTCATAGGAAGACCCCCATCAAGACCTCCTCACAGAGAAGAACTCGTTACCTATGCATCGTCCTTTGTTGGATTTGGATCGTGTATCTCTTTGTGTTTCGAGAATCTAGCATATGCGTAACCGAATCTTGTTGGTTTGAGTGATTTCTCTTGTGTTTCCCCTCGTTCCCCTCTCGTGTTCTTCTTAGGATCCGCTCCAATCATGAAAGATTGGCCCAAGGGTGCCCACCTGACATCATCTTGGTATCATGAGCCATGTTGATCATGGATTTGGAGCCCCTACCCCTTGTTTTCTAGCTTGATTTTGTTCTGTTCTTCCCCAATTTCGAAAATCCCCACCAAAAATCGCCCCAAATTTTTTGTGATTTGTTGGTGTGATGAAGTTTTGTTGGATTTGATCCATGGATTTGCTTTGCCACGAGTGGATCTAGCTTCCTCCATCATCCCCACCATTTCCATCCACAAAATTGCTCGGATTTGACCAATTTTGCCACCTCCACCTCGAACCCTCGCTGTTCATCCCGTGCCCGAAATCGCCTAGGCACCGGACGTCTGCCAGCCTCCAGACATCCGATCACCGGTCGTCCGACATCCACCGGGCGTCCGACATTACCTGGCGAGACTGAAAAAGTTCTATTCGGCCACCACCACCTCTCCACCTCTGCATATGCACTCCAATACCCATTCCACTTCCACATACGCACCCCGATACCACCACCGCTTTCCGCAACCACCATTGCTTGCTCGTTTCGCACTCCGAGACAATTTTGACACATTTTGCTTTAAGAATTTGAGTCGCGGTTTCCGTTTCCTAACATGTTTCGGCTACTTAGGGATGGTTCAACATCAACATCACCGCCACTCATCTTCGCCATGGATTCGTCATCGACAACAACCACTTCACCATTTGGACACCATACCGTATGCAAGAACGGTAACCTCATCTTGGTATCTTGATATCCCATCATTACACATTCTTGCCATTACATTGATAACCACCATAGCCCAATTTTGCGTATCTTACCTATCGAGACTAGCCTTTGAGTATTACCAGCAACGTCCCTTGTGCACATTAGTGGTCATACTTCCCATATCATCTTGGTACATATATAGGTATCATCTTTTGTGAAACAAGGTTGTCATCGCATACACAATTGCTATCTTGGTTCGAGAAGTTTTGCATGAGAAAAGATCTCAAAAGAGAAATATCAAAACAAGCTTTTAAGCAAAAGGGAAAGATAAGCAAAGAGCTTTTATGGAAGAACCATAGCATCATATTACATTAAGATTGTCATACTCGATCATCTTGGATCATATCATCGGAATACCATACATAGAGCATACTTGGGATAGAAGTCAGTGCATTTTTGCTTAGTAGGTTGTGCACAAGTTTTCGTATCCGCCTATTGTGTAATCGTGCTAGCATCTCTCTAGTGTTGTGCAATAAGAGCATTTTCGTGGATTCCACATTTGGCTTATTCCTTGGTTGCACGACCCCATTTATCTCTCCATGTGTGTGTCCCCGTGTACCATATCTTGCTACTGGTCTACTTGTTGCATTTGCAAATTTGTGACTCTTTTCCAACATTATAGAAGCTCACTAACAATTGCATCAAATTTTGTGCCACCATCCTAACCGAGATCCACCATAAGCTTTTAGTTGTGTAGGTGTGAGAAACCAACATGAATTGGTACCAATTGTGCTATTTCCTTGTTCCACGTTTGAGTGATCATTGATCCATCTTCAACATAGGTCAAGGTACATTTGGTATAAGTTCTTCTCTTTCTCCCACTCACATGTTTGCTTGGAATGATGGATAGGCCAAGTACTTCTACCAACCCACTCTTCATCGAGCAAGACGACGACATGTCCTCCTACGTCACAAAGAACCACCTCTTTGGTGCACAACAAGCTTTGCATCAAGAGCCACAAGCAATGAACGAGCGCATCGACAACCTCGCCTCCGACTTATGACAATCTGAGCAACGTACAAGAGACTACTTCGACACATCCATGGCATCTCTCAAGGAGGATATTAGAACCATGATGGTCAACCGCTCTTCTACCTCGGTGTCCTACTCAAGACGGAGCCGCTCAAGTCGACACTCCAACAACACCATTTCTGGCTCAAGTACATTGACATCGAACACTCTTCGTTCAGCCACACGTCATGAACATCAAGCAAACCGCAATCCTCTTCATGACACCGCTTCTCAATAACATCGACATCGCCAAAACCAATCTACCTTGGCGCAAGCACAAGAACGCCAACACCTACGCCGACAAGAGGAAAAGTGGACGCGCCAACATCAAGAGGAGCAAGACGCCGGGGCGCTCTGATATCAAAAACAACGGCGTGAAGCACAAGCACTTGAGGCCCAACGCGCCCTTCACGACACAAATCGCGCCTTCGCCGACTGCAATGGTCAAATGCGCAAGCAACAAGAAGCACTTCGTGAAGAAGTTCAAGAGAGGAACTATCAAGATCGAGACAATGGACATCCTCCAAAACAAGAACACGTTGAGGGAGTCAATCCTCCTCATCAAGGACGTCATCATCCCCGACTCCCAACACAATGAAGCGCAATGGTACAGCAAGCTAAAGTTCACCATGCCCAAGTTCACTGGAAGAAATGATCCCAAAGAATACCTTTCATGGGCATTGAAGGTTGACAAAATCTTCCGTTTGCATAACTATGAGGAAAAGAAGAAGATCACGATGGCATCCCTTGAGTTCCAATATTACGTCCTCATTTGGTGGGAACAAGTCATCGAGCGCTGAGAGGTAATAGGTGAACCACCCATCACAACTTGGGCGCAAATGAAGGATGTCATGAGAGCACATTTCATGCTGACCTACTACAACTGTGCTCTCTTCAAGAAAATCCAACTCCTCAAGCAAGGAACCAAGAGCGTTGAAGAATACTACAAGGAAATGGAGATTGCCATGATACGAGCCAATGTCATGGAAGATGATGAGCAAACTATGGCACATTTCTCGAATGGACTCAATCATCCTATCAAGAAGATTGCCGACTTCCAACCATACTCGAACCTCATTGAGCTAGTGCACCAAGCTACCAAGGCGGAATGGCATGTGGAAGATGACTTCAAGTATGCCAAGTACTCTTCCAAGAGCTACAGTTTCTCCAACACCCAAGCTTCAATGACTCCAATAACTTCTATCTCAACCAAATGATCGACAAGCAACAGCGACAAGTCAAGTTACAAGAAAACTTCGAAAACCTCAAGTCATCCTCCTACTACAAGCAACTTCAAGCCAAGAGATTCATCATCATCTACCCCAACCGATGAGACCATCAAGACAAGTTCCTTCAAATGCTTCACATGCGGTGGCCGCGGCCACAGGTACTTCAAGTGTACCAACAAACGCACCATGATCTTCAACAACGATGGTACATATGACTCCATGGGTGAAGGAGAAATGGAAGCCCTTGAGCAAGTGGCCATGCACCGGCAAGTGAACATAGATGAAGATGATCAAGTCTTTTGAGACGAAGATCCGAGCCTCGCTCTTGTTGTCAACAAGGTCTTGACACTTCAACATCAACAAGAAGAAGACCAAAGATGCCATATCTTCCATACCAAGTCCGGCATCAATGGAAGGTCCGTCAAGGTCATCATTGATGCAGGGAGTTGCCATAACTTAGCAAGTGAAGAACTATGCTCCAAGATCCAATTAGTCAAGATGAAGCACCCGCACCCCTACAAGGTTCAATGGCTAAGCGACTCCGGCACTATCCAAGTCGAGCATAGGGTACAAGTTTCCTTCAAGATCGGAGCTTACGAAGACACTTTGGAGTGTGATGTCATTCCAATGTCTGTTTGCCACCTTATTCTTGGGCGACCATGGCAATTTGATTGAGGTGTCATTCACAACGGGCGAACGAATAACTATAGCTTCAAGATGAAGGGAAAGGAGTATGTACTTCGACCCATGTCTCCAAGCCAAGTTATCGCTGATAAGAAAGCCACCCATCATGGAGAGAATAGTGAGAGTGCGAACCACCAAAAAGAGAGTGAGCACCACAAGACCAAATTGAGTGCCTCCACGATGAGCGACAAGAAAAATCTCGTCCTATTTGCCACCAAGAGATGAGAGAAGTGTGTGAGAACCCATCAAGTGTCATGCACTATGTACTTTTGTGCAAAGACGAGGCACCAAAACCTAACACCTCTCACAATCTGCCTTTAGTGTTATCTTCTCTTTTGCATGATTTCCAAGATGTATTCCCCGACGAGCTACCTCCGGGTCTACCTCCACAATGAGGCATCGAACACCGAATCGACCTCATCCCCGAAGCACCCCTTCCTAACAAGGCTCCCTACCGCATCAACACGGGAAACGAGGAATGAACAATGATGGCAAGAAGTATCACTGCGTCAAAAATTCATAGGAGGTGGTGCAATTCTCATGAAAATCCTGACATAAAGGGGGTAATACTCCAAGGTAGAATAAAACAAAAGCCGGTTTAGCATTTTGATCTGCGGAATACAACTGTTTTGACCCAATCCAAGAAATGGATGAGGTACTGGAGTTTGTTTCTCCTAGTCATTCTAAACTAGAACGGCTTGACGGACCACAAGAGTAAAAGGCATCGATTAACACGAATGCACAATACTCCCGACTATCAACTGATACACGAGGGTCAGGATACAACTTGAAAAGGGACCACTCAAAGGAACGTATCACTTTCTGAGTTGTGGATGCATAGATTAGTATGTCGAACAAAGTTCAACATAGTTCTTCCAGATGACCCATGCAGAAATGTAGATCTCGTAGAGTCACAATATATAATGGAGAACTCATCAAGAGAACTCTTATTGTGATCATTGGTTCAAAGATCTTCTGCCATAACCAGTTCATGGTATTTGGAAGAAGGAAATACCATGGACCCCGAGGACTATCGCAAAGATTACTAATATCCTAAAGGAACTAGCAAACGATACCAACATGAATGAGTAGAGTGAATCTTGGGCTCAAGAACCCATAAATAGAATGCCTGCTAACTAAATGGCATCATGGGATGCTTTCGAGAATAATGGCCAGAATCATCACACTCGGGATACAAAGCACTAGATTACTAGGTGATCCTCTAAGACACCTAGGGTCATAATATTAGCTCCAACATATATGTCGAGGCAATAGAGTACCTCAACTCACTGATTAGTGTGGTTGAACTGGCCCAAAGGGACATCAGGAACAGAAAGAAGGGATTTGCAAATGCATTAGACTATTTAGAAACGTGGGATGACTCGGATAGCATAACGGCTGTAATGCTCAAAAAGATTAGAGACATCCATCAAAATGGTGGCATAACCACTTGACATCACAATATCAAGGTTCTGAGATCAACTATCAACATACGAAAGTACTAGAACTGAACTGAGACTTGAATCCATCAATCTTATAACTCTAAGGATTAGTAACACGTGATCCTGATAGGAAGAATAGGAAGCCTAGTTCCTTAACCCCATAGGAAAGATAGGATGACTCGGATCAGAAGGGCATGAGGTATAAGAAGTAAAAAGAGCCTTATGTTCCCTTTCCCAAGCAATTCCCTTATATAACTAAAGCATTTCTAGACTCAACTTCGACCAGTTTGGCTTGGTAATCCTACAGGTAGTCAGGCTCTGATACCAAAACTATCAGGACCCCGATCCTAAGTCACATCGATCTAGCATGTAACACATCATATCACTTTGCGGCCTCACACAAGGTATTCTCTCGGGTGACACCTTACCTGGCCCAGGACCATTTGCGCCTTTTCGCTCACGTATATGATAGTGTCGCTAGCATCCATATGACAGAAAACCCGGGCCGACATGACTAGTCGTAAACCCAAAGCGGCACTAACTTACAGGGACAGGAATACATGACCCAGCAACGAACGTGTCGGTCATCAGCGAGTGAACCCGGGCTGTAGCAGCTGGGCTAACAGGACTCCGGTAGACACCGCGTGACATTTCCCCGAAGGAACAAACACAGGAACGAAGAAGGACACATGTCGGCCAGCCAAAGTGTTCCAGAGCAGTAGAAAGCTACCATGTCTCAGTGGAAGCACTAGGAGACATTTCCCGGTAAGAGAGGCTACCAAGGATAAACAACTGGGTTGTCGGATCCCACACATACCAAGCATTTCAATAACATACACACAATATGCTCGATATGTGCAAATACAACATGGTATCACAACAAAACTCTACGACAAAAAGTATTTATTCATTAGGCTCCGAGGAGCTAGATATTACAAACATGGGTCTGATGACCCAGCATTCAAGTCACACAAGCAATAAGCACATGCGGAAGCTTAACTTGTTTGAGTACAGACAACTACAAATGAAAAAGGCTGAGAAGCCTGACTATCTACAAGACCCTGCCGAGGGCACAAGATCATAGCTGAGGTAACAAGCTAAATGTCAAAGTCCACGCGGAACTACTAGTGAGACTGAAGTCTCTCTGCAAAAACATAAATTAAGCAAAAGTGAGTACAAATGTACCCAGCAATACTTACATCAGAACTAGCTACATATGCATCAGTATAAACAAAGGGATGGGGGGTTTAATTGCAGCAAGCCAGCTTTGACTCAGTGGCTATCCTGAACTACGTCTGCAACTAACTCTTTTGAGGTGGCGCACACGAGTCCACATATTCACCAATCAATACACCACTATGGATCCGCTCCCGTCACCCTACAAGAGCGCCATCCAGAGCACTCACGCTTATCTCGCACATTTTTAGAGTATCCACTTTCACTTGTCTATGAACTGTATAGGCAACCCAGAAGTCCTTTACCGCGGATGCGGCTATTCGAATAGATCATTTATAACCCTGCAGGGGTGTACTTCTTCACACATGTTTCCACCACTTAGCATCTGCACACGACATGTGCTCGACAGACTTCAAGCGAAAGCCGACGTGGGTGTAGAACACAACCTGACTAACCACACAAGTCCCTTATCCAGGTTTATTGCCTATTCAGGTTCCATCCGAAGGGAGTCCGACCGAGGTTTCCACTTACGGCCCCGAACGATGTGTGCAGGGTTCCCGAGGCACCAAACGGGCGACTCAGTACATCGGGCCACATGCCTACCACATCACAGCCCACCCCTCGGGCCAGCGCTGCGCACGGCCTCCAGCATACTACAAACACCAGAAACTACTTGCAACTCCTGGACAGAGGACAGGGCCGGTTAATAAGTCGAGGGGGGTCATATTTCAGGGTCTAACGTGTGGTAGTAGCTGTTCATGGATCACAAACACAGAACTCAGTTCCCGAGGACAGCTTCAATGAGACAACCCACCATGTACTCCTACATGGCCTCTCACCGCTACCATTACCAAATCATGTTCACACACTTAGCTCTCAATAGTAGGACATGTTCACCACATTCCAATTCATCCCCGATGAATCGGACCTGAGTCAACTCTAAGCAGGAGCAGGCATGACAAACAAGCATGAATGAGTAGGCACATCAGGGCTCAAACAACTCCTACTCATGCTAGTGGGTTTCATCTATTTACTGTGGCAATGACAGGTCATGCAGAGGAAAGGGGTTCAACTACCGTAGCATGTAACAGTTAAATCGTTGTTGTCCTGATGCACTAAAAGAGAGCAGGAGCGAGAGAGTAGGATTGTATCGGAATGAACAACGGGGTTTTGCTTGCCTGGCACTTCTGAAGATAGTATAGTTCTTCATCGGTGTCATCGATCTCATCGTCGGAACCACGTCTACTGAGAGGGCACAAGTACCGGCAATAGAGAATGAACACAAACAATGCAATGCAACAATATGATGCATGATCATGACATGGCAATATGCTATGGTTTGAGCTAATGCAACTAGCAACAATTTAAATGAAGTTGGTTTTAATCCAAGATTCAAATTCAAACTCCATATGTGATTATTCAAATGCCACTTAATTGATTTGACCTGATCAGCAGGCATAAGTTGCCCAAACATGCATGGAAAAGGTACATCTGGATAGATTGAATTTTTCTGATAATTTTCCATATATAAATCTTTTCATTCTGAGCTATATATTAATTTCTATGATTTTTTGAAGTTCAAATCATTTTCTGGATTTTTCTGGTTATTTAGAATTAAACAAAATCCAGTAAATGATTTACTGCATCAGCATGGCATCACGCTGACGTTAGCGGTCAACGTAGCAGCCCAGGTCAAACTGACCAGTGGGTCCCGCGTGTCAGTTACTAACTAAACTATCCTGGTTTAATTAGCGCTAATCCTAGGTTAATTAACAGGGTCGGGCCCGTGTGTCAGTGAACCAGGGGGTCAAATCCCTGGTCAACCCGTGGCTAACCCGCTGGCGACTTGATGCCGGCGAGGCCAGAGACGGCGGAGGGGCTCAGAATTGCTCCTCCGGTGTCCAAATGGACGGCGGAGAGCGGCTATGGGGAACTGGAGCTCGCCCGCATCCAGTGCAGCATGCAGCAATAGCTAGGGAGGCCGGAGACGACAGCAAGGGGCTCAGCCGCGGTGGTCGGAGCTCGGGCGTGAGCGCGGCAGTGCTACGGTGCACGAGCAAGCGAGCTGAGGCGCTAGCGGGGGCCTACGCGAGGTGGTGAGTGGGTTGGACGCGTCGGGCGACCATTTGGTCGCCGGAGTCACTTCGGCAGCGAGCGCAGGCGGCGGCGGGTTTGGGCGTAGGCGGTCCGGTGGCTACGGTGGTCTACGAGGAAGAAGAGAGGGATGGCCGGGGTCAAAGGCTCACGGCGAGTCGGACGAGCAGGTCGGCGAGCTCGGAGATGGTCCGGAGCAGTCGGGGCAGCGAGGGGGTTCTCTGGCGACCCGAGGAGGAAGAAGGGGTCGGGAACGGTGCTTCGAGGCGCCCGGCGTTGCGTAGCTCAGCGAGGAGGTCGAGGACGACTCAGCGGAGCTTTTGGACCGCTCGAGAGGAGGAGGGAAAGGCGATGGCCGCGTGTGGTGCTCATCGGCGGCGACGGGTGCGTTCGGTGGTGCCGCGCGGAGAGCAGAGGAGGGGAAGGGGTCCAGTGAGAGAGGGGAGAGCTGTAGGAGGTGCTAGGCATCTCCGTGGCGCTCGAATGGGTCCGGGGAAGGAGGATGCAGGCAGGGAGCCGGCCACGGAGATCGCGCGCGTGTCGACACGCCTCTGCCTACTGGCAGAGGTTGAAGACAGCCGCTTTGCCTGATGGGCTAGGCCGCGAGCTGGAGTTGGGCCAAGTAGGTACAGGTAAGTGGCCCAGTGGCCTTCCCTCTTTTATTTCTTTTCTGTTTTTCTTTTTTGTCAATTGTTTTGATTTAGTTTTAGGAACTAAATCATTTTATTTTCTTCTGATAACTTTTGTAGGAACTAATTCGATTATTCCAAATCCCTTCGCCGAAGATCAGAATTATTGGACATATATTAATTATTTAACAAATATATATCCAATGCAAATGGTTATTGATTTAATTCAAAGGCCCAAAATAAATATCTCTAAGATTCCAAAAATATTGTTTTGAGTTTTACCTCTTGCTAATATTTTTTTATAGAATAACAAGAACATTTTCTTGGACTCATTTAAAAAGATTTTAATGTTGATTATTTCTGAAGTGATTTCTGAGGGTTTCAACTAACCTCAATTCAACTTTCAGAATTTAGACATGATGCATGATGCTCTCAAATGCAACTAATATAATTATTTACAGACAAGTATTCTAGGGTTGTGATAGGCGGTGGCTCGATCAATGCGAGGTGACGGCGAGCCTATGAGTGTGGGCAATCAAGACCACAATCACGGCTTTGGTGGTTGCGCACATGCCAGTGAGCGCATCTGATGTCACACACCGAGGAACAACACTTCATAAAAATAGCTTCTCTTTGGCTGTGTGTTATTTGGAGATTTTTGCTCCATGTTGTTTCCCTTGATTAGGTTCAGAAGATGATCATAGCAGTTAGTCCAATTAGTATTTTGTTCGTATGCTTTGAATAAAACTGTGTTCAGAGATCATGTTGTATACACTTAGGATGCATACAATCATTTTTGTAGGTTCAAACAGGAGAAGTACTATCTTGCCTGCCTGTAATTGATGGGAGCTCAGCCTGAATGACGGATGTTCTTGAAGAAATACCTAGAATGTAGGATGGAGAGGTTAGCATGCTTACTCCATGTGTAATAATTTCAGAACTACTGTGTTGTAGTAATGTGTTTAGCTAAACCTCTTATTTGGCACATCCACAACTCAAACCAGTTTATGCGTGATGATTTAGGGTGTGTTTTTCTTTTTGCTACTTTAACTTTAAATGCTCAAGAAATTTGATAAGCGTAGATTGCAGTTGCAGAGAGTATGGTCATAAAAGTTTTAAAGAAATTTGTGAAGGTTGTCATTGTGATCTTTGAGGAGAGATATCTCCTTGTACCAAATGAAGCGGACGCTACAAGGCTTCTGCAGATGGGTGCATCAAATGGCTTCCCTGGTATTGTAGCAGTTGTTTTTACTGTGAAACATAAGCTCTTTTATAGTGCAATTATTAAATTGTAGTAGTAGTTTTTCTTGCAGCTTGTAGTAGTAGTTTTTCTTTTCAAAATTAGTCCTTTCTCTGTACTTGTTGATCTTTTTAGCCTGAATTTTCCAGCCAATTCAGGATTTTTGTTTTGCAACATTATGGACGATGCATGTCTTTTATATTGGCTCGGATTGCAAGCTCTTCTTTACATTGGTGACACATATGACCTACAACGTTAAATCATATGTATTTTTGGTTGAATTTCAAATCAAAAGTCTTGAATTACAGTTTCAATTCTTTTTTACTTAGCTTGGAAATCAGTTAACTATCCAAGTATAGCTTACTGAATGACATGTGTTGTCATGAATGAAAGCCGGTCCAGTCCAACCTGTTGTTTCTTTATTGGGTCTAAAATTTGACTAGACCTGAACTGAAGTTTAGCTCAGCCTCATTTGACAAACATATACACACACAACGCAGAATATATCTTCGTTCTTGAATGATATATTATATATATACCTCCTTGCACACTGTCTAATCACCAGTGCTTTTTGTTGTTGTCAGCGGCATCATGGGTGTCGGCGGCAGAATGACAGAGAAGGGCGGGAGAAGCAGGAGCTGCTCGGCCGCGCTGGCGCCGGTGAGATCTTCTAGCGTGCGCCGATGGACAAGGCGGAGTTCATGCTGGCCCAGATCGAGAAGGCAATCCCGCCTCACTGCTCGAGCGCTCGGTGATCAAGTCCTTCTGCTATGTGGTCCATGACCTCATCATCATCGCGTCCCTCCTGTACGTCGCGTTGGTCTGGATCCTAGCACTCCCGAGCATGCCACAGCTGGGCGCCTGGCCGCTCGCTCTACTGGGTCATGCAGGGCTGCATCAAACGGCGTCTGGGTGATCGCCCATGAGTGCGTCCACCACGCCTTCTCCGACTACTTGCTCTCCGCAACATGGTCAAAAGCTCATTATTGTCTTATCTAGCATCGCTATTATTCTAAACCTGGTCTGGCCTCAAAATAAACTGGAATAGGGGAGTTGTTGGTCAAGCAAATAATTTTGCATGTTTGGACAATTAGTTTTATGCACTTTAGTCATCTTTATGGTTTGTGTTCATGAATAATCAATGGTTGGCATCATTTTATATTTGCACCGTTTGAGTGCCGATTATAGTAGGTCTACATTTTTTAGTCAAAGTATCTTGATGTTAGTTTGTTCTTTCAGTTTTTTGTCGGTAGTTTGTTCAATTCGTATGCTTGGGATTTGTTTGATTGATGGACCTTGAAGCTGATGCAATAATGCATGAACTATATTCTGTCGTTTTTATGCCTAAGGTATAGTTCTCAAATTTTGATACTATAAACATGACTACATGAGGGAGAGTAGTGAAAAGCTTTCTATATCTTGTTTACCTGCATATCTTGATTGCATGATTAATTCTTTTGCTGGATGTTAGAAATCCAAATACCCCTTAATAGGAAGCTTGAAAGTCCGGTTTTCTGATGGTGAGTTATGTGTGGTTTCAGGGTTACAGATGCCACAAGGCTTGCCTAACAACGATGGGTTCCCTGAAAGGGAAGGCTTTCCAACCAAAAGGTGGTTCTTTCTTCTGTTAATTGTTTCGATCCTCTTTTTTGCAATTCACTGAAGAACTGTACCTTGAATTCTTGATTTTGCAATTCACTGAAGAATCACCCATCACAAACTCTGTTCATTGAGAACTTTACCTAGGTATGCTAAAGCTTGCCCACTGAGATTTGCTGTTCAGTTAGTGCTGGAGTTGTGCAACTCCCATGTAGTTTTCTGATGTGTTAACAAACTGAAAATTGTTGATCCTTCTCACTGCAGATTGTGTCATGAGCTCGGAGACATTAAGGCACTGTTAGTTAGATGTTCCAATTCTTGTGTACAGGAAGCGACATGTTGGTTCATGAGATAGATGCACTAGCTCAATCATAAGACCTTGGTGATGTAATGATGCTTGGCTAGGCTTTAGTAATGTACTAATTACATACCCATGGATTACATCAGAGATTAGAAGAGTTGCATGTGAATATATGTTGGAATAAGAGAATAGGGAAAAGGCCCAATACAGTGCTGCAACGACCAAAATTGTCAGATTGTGGGTTCCGGCAAACCCTTGAGGTTCAAACACTGGGGTGCGCACAAAGATCTCTCTCTTCCTCGCTCACTCTCGCAGCGATCTCTTAGCCTAGCTCGCTGAACCCAAGGAACAAGTGACATGAGAGTTTATACTGGTTCGGGCCACCATTGTGGTGTAATACCCTACTCCAGTGTGGTGTGGTGGATTGCCTCGTGGGCTAATGATAAACTAGTACAGTGGAAGAACAGCCTCCTGAGGAGAGGCGTTCTTGAGCTCGATGAGCTGGTGAGGTGGCCTTGGTGGAGTGGATCCGATCAAGATGAGCCGATCCTTGACTACGGTGGTGGCTAGCCCTATTTATAGAGGCCCTGGTCCTCTTCCCAAATGTTTAGGCGGGAAGGGATCCCACAACGGCCAATTTCAAAGGTAAACAACTAGTACAAGTTATCCTGACAAAACATGGTCTTCTCCTGCCAAAGGCTCTGGTGGTGACGCCGCCGTGTGCTCCGCGGTGACCCCCGTCCTGTCGTCCTACTGGTCTTGGTCTTGTTGCACGGATATGGAAACCTTTGCCTGATGCCTCAGGACTCCTCGCCTGTGCCTGCTTCCTTAGCACCAAAGAGGAAACTGGCACCCTGCGCCTGCTGGCGCCCGCCTGGCCTTAGTTGTCATGGCTCACGTCATGCGGACCTCGCGTGGTGCACCTTGCATAGATATCTCCGCTCCTCAGTAGCCAGCCTAGCGAGGCCGCCCCAGAGGAGGTCTTGGTGTCGTCCGCCTCACGAGGCTTGGCCCCTCACGAGGGTCTTGAGTGGTTGCTAGTGAATATGGGTCGTACCAAGCCGTTGGTGGAGCCACGCCCTGGGCCGCAGGCAGGCAAGTCTGGGTACCCCTGTTCCCAGGATGCCGACAGTAGCCCCCGGGCCCAAGGCGCGCTCGGACTTGGCTTCGAGGCTAAGCCAAAGGGCAAGTGCAGAGCGCCGCGAGCCCCAACCGCCTACATCCTCGATTGACGCGTGGCGATTGATAGGTCGTGGGCGTCTCCACTTCCCCACACTGCCTTGATACCCGCCTGGCTAGGCGGCCACTGTTGTCTACACAACCCACCTTCATTGCTGGCGGTCACTCCCCAGCTCCTCCGTCTTCTCGAAAGCAGTGGTCTCCTCCCCCAACCAGGCCAGGATCCAACCTCCTCCATCGCCATGGCGCCGAGCCAGAAGAAGAAGGGGAAGAAGAAGCCCCAGGCTTCAGGCTTCAATTTCTATGCTAGGTTGAAGCTTCTGTCACTCTTGCCCTCCAATACTTAGTCCTATCAACATACAACTAACCCTATGGTGTGATCCACACGCGTGCTCATATGATGGGCAACAAAGGACAGCAACATAACCACAGGCAAATTAAACCAATCATAGCAATTCACCAATTACCGATAGGACAACAAAAATCTACTCAGACATCATAGGATGGCAACACATCATTGGATAATAATATGAAGCACAAAGCACCATGGCCATGTAGATGGTACAACGGGTTGCGGGAGAGTGGACCACTGTAGATAGATGGGGGAAGGTAATGAAGACATTGGTGAAGATGACGGAGATGTTGGTGTAGATTGCGGTGACGATGATGGCCCCGGCGGCGTTCCGGCGCCACCGGAAGAGAGGGGGGAGGGCCCCCCCTTCTTCTTCTTCTTCCTTGACCTGCTCTCTAGATGGGAGAAGGGTTTCCCCTCTGGTCCATGGCATCCATGGCGGCGGAGGGACGAGAGCCCCTCTGAGATTGGATCTGTCTCTCTCTGTTTCTGCGTTCCTGATTCTGGCCTTTCACCGTTTCTTATATTCCCGGAGATCCATAACTCCGATTGGGCTAAAATTTTAACACGGTTTCTATCCAGATATTGGCTTTCTTGCGGCGAAAGAAGGGCAACAACCGCCTTACGGGGTGGCCACGAGGATCAGGGGCTCGCCTCCCTGCCTCGTGGCCCCCTCGGGCATCGTCTCGCGTTGATTCTTCTTCCCAAAAATCACATATATTCTAAAAAAATCTCCATAAGTTTTTATCCCATTTGGACTCTGTTTGATATGGACTTTCTGCGAAACAAAAAACATGCAACAAACTGGAAATAGCACTGGGCACTAGATCAATATGTTAGTCCCCAATAATAGTATAAAAAGTTGCCAAAAGTATATGAAAGTTGTATAATATTTGCATGGAACAATCAAAAATTATAGATACGACAGAGACATATCAGTGACCTCTATGGAACTTGGGATCATGGCATGGTCATTGAGGGCAATCTTGGATAGTTTCAGGAGAAATAATCAGTGTGGGATTGGGTCATAGCTTTTGTAGGATTGATGGCTTATAAAGTACTCCCTCTGTCCCGAAATAAGTGTCTCAACTTTAGTACAACTTATTTTGGGATGAAGGGAGTATTATATGATATACAGCGATGGTAAAATATTTGAAGATAGATCAGTGTAGATCAGAGCTTAAACATATTTATAACAAACCCTTCTCTTGGAAAGTAATTGAATCCATGACAATTGAGAAGTAAGAATTTATCATTTTCTTGATTGTCTAATTTGATAGCCTCCATGTTCCTGGATATCATTTTTGTTAACTCTCTGCCGATGTCACCTTGATGCTTGAATATTTTCATTCCTTGATGAATCATTGCTCTACATAATTGGTTGTTTAAAGAAGTTAACTCTTTTTGTAGTAGTTTGTCATGACCTGATGTGATGACAAAAATATGTATTCTTAAACCTAGTATATCAGCTCAAGCACCTGATCAGTAATATGGAGTTCTATTGGTCGTAGCTATTGATCTAAATAATTCAGAAAGAAAAACTGATATGCTGAATAAACTATCTGCTCTACTAACTTTATTTTTTAGTCTTCCTTCCATTCATGTATTTATAATACCATGGGTATCTATAATAGTGATAGTACAAATGATATGTAGAAGAACACATGTTTCACTATAATAAAGAAATATGGCATGAATTTAATTGGTGTTCACTTGAACTTAGGTGGTGTGATTGTTCATCCACTCCCACCCAAGTGAGGTAGGTTTAATTTTGACTTTATTTCAGTCACATGAAAAACATCATGGGTGTATATGAACACTATGTAAAAATACTCAATCTTGGCAACAAAAACTTAATTGTGTGATGTGTGTGTGAAATATATTACTTTCTGTTTGTTGAATTGAGAAGTCTTGCCGGTTATCTGTGATGGTTGGCATGGTGCTCCAACCATTTTAACATACTAAAATTATTGCCTTTTTATTCTACATTTTCCCTTAAAGATTTCTGGTGGAGCCACATTCATGCATTAGTGGTAAATTAGCGGTTTATTCTATTTGACATCGTCAGAATGGTCAAGCATGTTTTACTACGTTTTTGCAGGGTTCCTGCTCCTTCTATGTATTTTTGATTTGTTGGTGTTGACTGTACTCAATGGTGCTTGCAGATCCATGGACATAGTCAGAATAGTCACTTTCTTGCAGTATATTATTTTTATATCTCATGTTTCTCAAGGTAATGGACAAGATTGAGTTTTTGGTAATATGACACCATTAAATTATATTTTCTACTCTATTTGTCGTTCATTTGTTATGCACCATATTTAAGGGAACATAGAGCAGGTTTGTTTGCTATTGTTATAAATCTGTATCTGAATATTATTTGTAGATTTATGTTTACCAATCATGTTTTATTTTTCTATGTATATAGGTTCACATATTTCATGTACTAATACAGTAATTGAACAAATTTAAGAAATATGGTTGGAGATGAAGCAAACTGGTAATTTTCATAAGAAGATTATTGTCATGTGTTGTGATATACTCCCTCCGTTCCTAAATATTTGTCTTTTTAGAGATTTCAAATGGACTACCACATACAGATGTATATAGACATATTTTAGAGTGTAGATGCACTCATTTTGCTCAGTATGTAGTCACTTATTGAAATCTCTAGAAAGTCAAATATTAAAAAACGGAGGGAGTACTATTAGGTCATTTGTAATATTGCTTCTTTTTTCTTATATAGTTGTAATAATCCAATTTGCAGGTGACAAAAGAGAGATGGAAAAACTATTGTAGCACAACCATATAGAAAGCTTTGGCTCCATGCTTTTCTTAAGTAGTTCTATTAGGGCATTGAACAATTTGGTGCTATAGTTACTGTATAGTAAACCAACATAATATGAGAGATTGACTGTCAGATTTTAATTGTTTAGTAAATTAGGGAACTTGCAACCTCTCATATTGAACGATTCATCTACTGAAGCACTCGGTTTGTCTACATTTTTTGTAGGAGTTTAGATTACTCTGAGAACTGCCGGTACGATGCCATCACGGCTGCTTGCAAAATTAGTAAAAGGCTAAATTCCTTAGTTGTCTTAGTTATGTAGCATAGGAATTGAGTGTGAGTTGGGGAATTGATATGTGAGTCGGCTTCATTATGAAATCAAAAAGTACCTCTGTACATGCACGTAATTGAGTAGTGAATGGGTGATGGGGATAGGTTTCATAGAACTGATAATTATGAACTTGCTCAGTGTATCGTATATAAACATTACACCCCAAAAATTCAGTAGGGTGTTAACATTCAGCTTTACTCCAAATGGAATTGATGCTTTTGTGGGTCAGAAATTGACCAAATGGAATGATGAGTTGATCATGCAGTTTTACTCCACAACACACTTTTACCCAGATGGGAAGATTATCTGGATGACTGAGGGTAGTAGGTACCAGTCTACAGTTGCTGAGTAGGCCAAGCTTATCAATGCCCCTGAAGAGCATGAGGATGACAGTGATGTGTATGCAAAGCCCAGGAAAGGTCATAACTCCATGGACACATGTACAAGGAAATTCCAGATGATGCCTTGGAAACACACAAGTTTGGCTCAATGTATTACCTTCTGTCAGGGCTGCCAACAATCAATACCATCCTCAGGCACACTTTGTTACCCAAGTCAGGAGATCACAGGATGATCAGAGGGCACTCCATCAATTTCCTACACATGTTTGATGTGCCAGAAAAATTTAAAGTGATGAGTTTGATTGTTGAGACTATCAAGAGAACTGCAGCAGATCAGAAGATATCGTCTAGCTATGCTCCACACATCCAGATGCTCATAAATTCCAAGATGGGAAAACACACATATCTATTGGATAAAGAGCACCCTCCCTTGAGGACTGATTTTGAGGACAACACTATTGTGATGGATACTTCACATCCAACTTTAGCTGAGGCTCAAGAGAAGAGAGAGAAGGCACAAGCTGAAAAAGCTTCAAGGATTCCAGATCCCTCTACAGTCAATCTCAAGACCAAGCAGGACCAGCTCAGCTATCTGCTTGAGGCCACTATGATAATCGAGAAAGGACTAGCTACCCTGACTTGAACTCAAGAGAGCCTTGAAAGGATTTTTGAGACAAAGCTTCATGACTTGGATGTCAAAGTCACTGAGATTCAGACTTCAGTGGAGAAGATATAAGAAGAGCTTAAGGACAAGAGTGACAGGACTACCACTGATGCCTAGTAGACAGAGGTCTGCAGCAGTGCCAGTGACAGACTCTAGGGCCACAACTTCAGCTCCTGCAGCCACAACTTGAGTTGGCCCTCCAATGGAAACCCCTCCAGCTCCTCAGACGTCCGTCGAAGTCTTTGCAGATGTTGTTCTCTCCACACCATCTCAGCACTCCAGAGCTCCCGGAGATCTTGCTTAGAGTGTCATATAGTACTATGCATTTCTGAGCTTTTTGGTAACTTGTTTCCAAAGGGGGAGAAAGTGTATAGATCACAGGCTTCGAGAGAGAGTGTGTTTTGCTTCTTTTTGCCTCTCTGGCTACTTTATTTGCTTGCTCATTTGGTTGATACTTTACTTATGTGTGTGTGAGATACTTGTATGGTCACGTGCTTGATCGTATCATACTTTAATGTTTGTTCTTGAATGATGATATTCTATCTCTCATGTATGATCATTCACATCTTGTCTTGGTGATGAGTGCATGTTATGTATGTTCTATCATTTTGAGCGCTCCACCAAGATGTATGTGACATGGAAGAGTAACCCCTGATCCTAATCGATTGTGCATTTGCATTCAAAAGCAAATTTCAAATAATGCACAAATTGCGACGATGTATTCCATTCTTATTATCATTTGTCGAAGCTTTGACCTATATGTTGTCATCAATTACCAAAAAGGGGGAGATTGAAAGTGCAACTAATCCCTGGGTGGTTTTGGTAATTCTTAACAACATATAGCTCATTGAACTAATATTCTCTCAAGATAATCATTTCAGAAAGTTCAATGATTGGCATGGCATGGGCTAAAAGATGTGGACACCTCAAAATGCTAAGGACACATATTGGCAAATCCTCAAGACTCTACACTTTCATTCTAGTGATCCAAGATCACATTGAGTCCATAGGAAAATCCAATACTATTAAAAGGGGATGATGTGTTGCTTAATGGCTTGCTTGCTCAAAATGCTTACTGATATGCTCCAAAGCCCTCAACCACTCTCTCATTTCCACATATGTCCTAAGCCTAAAGTCAAACTCGGCCCCACCGATTTGATCTATCCGGCACAATCGAGTTCACTTGACATAGCCATAGCCAAAAACCCTAATCAGTTCGGTCTTACAGATAGGGATCTCGGTCTCACCGAGATGGGATTGCAAACTCTATGTTTCCCTTTGTAACATTTCTATCTAACCGAGATGAGCGATCAGTCCCACCGAGTTGGCAATGCAAACTCTCTTTTTCCTTTTCGTAATGTTTCGGTCCCAACGAATGAGCGATCTGTCCCACCGAGTTTGCCTGACCAACTCTCTGTTTGCTTATTACTTAAATCGGTCCCACCGAGTTGAAGTAATCGGTCAAACCAAGATCAAGTTTTGCCCTAGCCCTAGCGCATCGGTCTCACCGAGTTGGTATTGGCGATCCTACCGGAAAGCCTAACATTCACATTTTGAACTAGATTGGTCTCACCGAGTTTCACTATTCGGTCTCACCGAGTTTGGTAAATTGTGTGTAACGGTTAGATTTTGTGTGGAGGCCATATATACCCCTCCACCCTCCTCTCCATTTGAGAGAGATCCATCAGAACATGCCTACACTTCCAGCATTCATTTTCTGATAAAGAACCACCTACTCATGTGTTGAGACCAAGACATTCCAACCCAACCACAAGAATCTTGATCTGTAGCCTTCCCCAAGTTGCTTTCCATTCAAATCATCTGTCCACCAAATCTGTGAGAGAGAGTTGAGTGTTGGGGAGACTATCATTTGAAGCACAAGAGCAAGGAGTTCATCATTAACACACCATTTGCTACCCTTTGGAGAGTGGTGTCTCCTAGATTGCTTTGGTGTCACTTGGGAGCCTCTTTCAAGATTGTGGAGTTTAATCAAGGAGTTTGTAAGGGCAAGGATATCGCCTACTTCGTGAAGATCTACCCAAGTGAGGCAAGTCCTTCGTGGGCGATGGCCATGGTGGGATAGACAAGGTTGCTTCTTCGTGGACCCTTCGTGGGTCGAGCCTGAAGGAAATATGCCCTAGAGGCAATAATAAAGTTGTTATTTATATTTGCTTATATCATGATAAATGTTTGCTATTCATACTAGAATTGTATTAAACGGAAACTTTGTACATGTGTGAATACATAGACAAACAGAGTGTCCCTAGTATGCCTCTACTTGACTAGCTCATTAATCAAAGATGGTTAAGTTTCCTAGCCATAGACATGTGTTGTCATTTGATGAACGGGATCACATCATTAGAGAATGATGTGATGGACAAGACCCATCTATTAGCTTAGCATAATTATCGTTTAGTTTTTCTACTATTGCTTTCTTCATGACTTATACATGTTCCTCAGACTATGAGATTATGCAACTCCCGAATACCGGAGGAACACCTTGTGTGTTATCAAATATCACAACGTAACTGGGTGATTATAAATATGCTCTACAAGTTTCTCCGATGGTGTTTGTGGAGTTGGCATAGATCAAGATTAGGATTTGTCACTCCGTGTATCGGAGAGGTATCTCTGGGCCCTCTCGGTAATACACGACACTATGAGCCTTGCAAGCAATGTGTCTAATAAGTTAGCCATGGGATGATGCATTACAGAATGAGTAAAGAGACTTGCCAGTGATGAGATTGAACTATGTATGATGATACCGAAGATCGAATCTCGGGCAAGTAACATACCGATGACAAAGGGAACAACGTATGTTGTTATGCGGTTTGACCGATAAAGATCTTAGTAGAATATGTAGGAACCAATATGAGCATCCAGGTTCCGCTATTGCTTATTGACTGGAGATGTGTCTCAGTCATGTCTACATAGTTCTCGAACCCGTAGGGTCCGCACGCTTAACATTCGATGATGATTTGTATTATGAGTTTCGTGTTTTGATGAAGCGAAGTTTGTTCGGAGTCCCAGATGAGATCACGAACATGACAAGGAGTCTCGAAATGGTCGACACATTAGGATTGATATACTGAAAGGTTATGTTTGGACACCAGAATGGTTTCGGATAGGTTCGGGCATTTTCCGGAGTACCATGGGTTACCGGACCCCCCCGGGCGGTTAATGGGCCTTCATGGGCCCTAGTGGAAGAGAGGAGGCGGCGGCCAGGTGGAGGCGCCCCCCAAGCCTAATCCGAATTGGGTTAGGGTTGGGGGGCGGCCCCCCTTTCCTTCTCTCCCTCTCCTCTTTCCCCCTTCTCCTTGTAGAAATAGGAAACGGGGGGGGGGGGGGGGGGCGAATCCTACTTGGACCGGGAGTCCAAGTAGGACTCCCCCCATGGCACGCCCCCTCCTAGGGCCGGCCTCCTCTCCTCCCCCTTTATATATGTGGGGAGGGGGCACCCCAAATACACACAAGTTGATATTTTAGCCATGTGTGGTGCCCCCCTCCACAGTTACACACCTCAGTCATATCGTTGTAGTGCTTAGGTGAAGCCCTGTGTCGGTAACTTCATCATCACCGCCACCACTCCATCGTGCTGACGGAACTCTCCCTCGGCATCAACAGGATCAAGAGTTCGAGGGACGTCATCGAGTTGAACATGTGCTAATCATAGAGGTGTCGTGCGTTCGGTACTTGGATCGGTTGGATCACGAAGACGTTCGACTACATCAACCGCGTTATTAAACGCTTCCGCTTTCGGTCTATGAGGGTACGTAGACACACTCTCCCCTCTCATTGCTATGCATCTCCTAGATATATCTTACGTGATCGTAGGTAAATTTTTTGAAATACTGCATTCCCCAATAGTGGCATCCGAGCCTGGTCTATGCGTAGATGTTATATGCACGAGTAGAACACAATGAGTTGTGGGCGATAATAGTCATACTGCTTACCAAGATTTCTTACTTTGATTCGGTGGTATTGTTGGATGAAGCGTCCCAGACCGACATTACATGACCGCGTTCATGAGACTGGTTCTACTGACATACTCTACACACAGGTGGCTAGTGGGTGTCTGTTTCTCCAGGTTTAGTTGAATCGAGTTTGACTATGCTAGGTCCTTGTTGAAGGTTAAAATAGCACACTTGATGAAAAATCGTTGTGGTTTTGATGCGTAGGTAAGAATGGTTCTTGATAGAAGCCCGTAACAGCCACGTAAAACTTGCAACAACAAAGTAGAGGACGTCTAACTTATTTTTGCAGGGCATGTTGTGATGTGATATGGTCAAGACGTGATGATATATAAATTGTTGTATGAGATGATCATGTTTTGTAAAATTTATCGGCAACTGACGGGAGCCATATGGTTGTCGCTTTATTGTACGAAATGCAATCACCATGTAATTGCTTTACTTTATCATTAAGTGGTAGTGATAGTCGTAGAAGCAATAGTTGGCGAGACGACAACGATGCTACGATGGAGATCAAGGTATCAAGCTGGTGACGATGGTGATCATGACGTTGCTTTGGAGATGGAGATCAAAGGCACAAGATGATGATGGCCATATCATATCACCTATTTTGATTGCATGTGATGTTTATCCTTTATGCATCTTATTTTGCTTAGTACGATGGTAGCATTATAAGATGATCTCTCACTAAATTTCAAGGTATTAGTGTTCTCCCTGAGTATGCACCGTTGCTATAGTTCGTCGTGCCGAGACACCATGTGATGATCAGGTGTGATAAGCTCTACGTTCACATACAACGGGTGCAAGCCAGTTTTGCACACGCAGAATACTCGGGTTCAACTTGACGAGCCTAGCATATGCAGATATGGCCTTGGAACACTGAGACTGAAAGGTCGAGCGTGAATCATATAGTAGATATGATCAACATAGTGATGTTCACCATTGAAAACTACTACATCTCACATGATGATCATACATGGTTTAGTTGATATGGATCATGTGATCATTTAGATGACTAGAGAGATGTCTATCTAAGTGGAAGTTCTTAAGTAATATGATCAACTAAACTTTAATTTATCATGAACTTAGTACCTGATAGTATTTTGCATGACTATGTTGTTGTAGATAAATGGCCCGTGCTACTATTCCTCTGAATTTTAATGCGTTCCTAGAGAAAGCTAAGTTGAAAGATGATGGTAGAAACTACATGGACTGGGTCCGTAACTTGAGGATTATCCTCATTGCTGCACAGAAGAATTACGTCCTGGAAGCACCGCTAGGTGAAAAGCCCGCTACAGGAGCAACACCAGATGTTATGAACATCTGGCAGAGCAAAGCTGATGACTACTCGATAGTTCAGTGTGCCATGCTTTACGACTTAGAATCGGGACTTCAACGATGTTTTGAACGTCATGGAGCATATGAGATGTTCCAGGAGTTGAAGTTTATATTTCAAACAAATGCCCGAATTGAGAGATATGAAGTCTCCAATAAGTTCTATGGCTGCAAGATGGAGGATAATAGTTCTGTCAATGAATATATACTTAGAATGTCTGGGTACCACAACCACTTGACTCATCTAGGAGTTAATCTTCCTGATGATAGTGTCATTGACAGAGTTCTTCAATCACTGCCACCAAGCTACAAAAGCTTCGTGATGAACTATAATATGCAAGGGATGGATAAGACAATTCCCGAGCTCTTCACAATGCTGAGGTAGAAATCAAGAAGGAGCATCAAGTGTTGATGGTCAACAAGACCGCTAGTTTGAAGAAGAAGGGCAAAGGGAAGAAGGGGAACTTCAAGAAGAATGGCAAGCAAGTTTCTGCTCAGGTGAAGAAGCCCAAGTCTGGACCTAAGCCTGAGACTGAGTGCTTCTACTACAAAGGGATTGGTCACTGGAAGCGGAACTGCCCCAAATATTTGGGGATAAGAAGTATGGCAAAGTGAAAGGTATATTTGATATACATGTTATTGATGTGTACCTTACTAATGCTCGCAGTAGCGCCTGGATATTTGATATTGGTTCTGTTGCTCATATTTGCAACTCGAAACAGGGGCCATGGATTAAGCGAAGATTGGCTAAGGACGAGGTGACGATGCGCGTGGGAAATGGTTCCAAAGTCGATGTGATCGCGGTCGGCATGCTACCTCTACATCTACCTTCGGGGTTAGCTTTAGACCTGAATAATTATTCTTTGGTGCTAGTGTTAAGCATGAACATTATATCTGGATCTTGTTAGATTCGAGACGGTTATTCATTTAAATCGGAGAATAATGGTTGTTCTATTTATATGAGTAATATCTTTTATGGTCATGCACCCTTGATGAGTGGTCTATTTTTATTGAATCTCGATAGTAGTGATACACATATTCATAGTATTGAAGCCAAAAGATATAAGTTTAATAATGATAGTGCAACTTATTTGTGGCACTGCGGTTTAGGTCATATTGGTGTAAAGCGCATGAAGAAACTCCATGCTGATGGGCTTTTGGAATCACTTGATTATGAATCACTTGATGCTTTCGAACCATGCCTCATGGGCAAGATGACTAAGACTCTGTTCTCCGGAACAATGGAGCGAGCAACAGACTTATTGGAAATAATACATACTGATGTATGCGGTCCGATGAGTGTTGATGCTCGCGGTGGGTATCGTTATTTTCTGACCATCACATATGATTTGAGCAGATATGGGTATATCTACTTGATGAAACATAAGTCTGAAACATTTGAAAAGTTCAAAGAATTTCAGAGTGAAGTGGAAAATCATTGTAACAAGAAAATTAAGTTTCTATGATCTGATCATGGAGGTGAATATTTGAGTTATGAGTTTGATCTTCATTTGAAACAATGCGAAATAGTTTCCCAACTCACGCCACCTGGAACACTACAGCGGAATGGTGTGTCCGAACGTCGTAATCGCACTTTTTTAGATATGGTGCGATCTATGATGTCTCTTACTGATTTACCGCTATCGTTTTGGGGTTATGCTTTAGAGACAGCTACATTCATGTTAAATAGGGCACCATCGAAATCCATTGAGACGACACCATATGAACTGTGCTTTGGCAAGAAACCCAAGTTGTCGTTTCTTAAAGTTTGGGGCTACAATGCTTATGTGAAAAAGATTCAACCTAATAAGCTCGAACCCAAATCGGAGAAATGTGTCTTCATAGGATACCCAAAGGAGACTGTTGGGTATACCTTCTATCACAAATCTGAAGGGAAGATATTCATTGCTAAGAATGGATCCTTTCTAGAGAAGGAGTTTCTCCGAAAGAACTGAGTGGGAGGAAAGTAGAACTTGATGAGGTAATTGTACCTTCTCCCTTATTGAAAAGTAGTTCATCACAGAAATCAGTTCCAGTGATTCCTACACCAATTAGTGAGGAAGCTAATGATGATGATCATGAAACTTCTGATCAAGTTACTACCAAACCTCGTACGTCAACCAGAGCAAGATCCGCACCAGTGTGGTACAGTAATCTTGTTCTGGAGGTCATGTTACTGGACCATGACGAACCTACGAACTATGAAGAAGCGATGATGAGCCTAGATTCCTTAAAATGGCCAGAGGCCATGAAATCTGAGATGGGATCCATGTATGAGAACAAAGTGTGGACTTTGGTTGACTTGCCCGATGATCGGCAAGCCATAGAGAATAAATGGATCTTCAAGAAGAAGACCGACGCTAACGGTAATATTATTGTCTACAAAACTCGACTTGTTGCGAAAGGTTTTCGTCAACTCAAGGAGTTGACTACGATGAGACCTTCTCACCCGTAGCGATGCTTAAGTCTGTCTGAATCATGTTAGCAATTGCCGCATTTTATGATTATGAAATTTGGCAAATGGATGTCAAAACAGCATTCCTTAATGGATATCTCAAAGAAGAGTTGTATATGATGCTAACAAAGTGTGCAAGCTTGAGCGATCCATTTATGGACTGGTGCAAGTGATGAGGACATCAATACCATTGTTACACCCACAGCCCCTACTATTACATATACTGGACCAATTACTAGAGCTCGCGCACGCCAATTAAATTACCAGGTACTTTCGTTTCTTGGTAATGATTCTAATGTTCATGAGATTATGATGTTGCCTAAATTGGATACATTTGTTTTGCTTACAAATGAAGGGCCTAGCTTGGAGAAGGATGAACATTGGAGCAAGAACACGCATGGAGTTGATGGCATGCGCAAGGGGATCAAGAACGGAGTTACAAGTGATGATTTCAGGACTTTGAAGCCGCCATAAGGAGTGCATGAAGCCTTGGACGAAATATACAAGATGCCACTTCATAATATTCGTCCATAGGCTATTCTAGGTGCTGCGTCACCTTATTAATGGGCCAGGCCCATGTAATTTCGAAATACTTAAGTATAGGCTATTTTTAGAGACCGTATGTGTGGGGAAACAAGAGTTAGGGTTGGTTTCAGACCCCACCCTCAAGGGCCACGAAATTCCCCCCTCTTCCTCTATATATACAGCCCTTAGGGCGTCGTTTAGACTTTGGGTTTTGTTTAGATTAAAAGTTCGCCATAGCTGCAACTTCGCGTACTTCGTTTGTGTCCAACGACCAGACCAAGACGTCACAGAACCCCACCTTGATCAATAAAGCTTTCATCTTATATTCGCAATATCCCGATTGCAATCTCAGTTTCTTGCTTGTTCTTCGTTTGCTCACAGGAAACAGACCCTCGTGGTCAGGTTGATCATGCTCCGGCGTGGTCAATAACCCTCGGAAGTTGGTTTAGCGATTGCTAAGGCGCGACGTCTCGCACGTTCGTAGTCGGATCGTCAAGGTCGACTCCCACAGAAAACGATAGCCACCATCTCATCGAAACATCGGGACACCTTAGCCTCTATCAAGTGGTATCAGATTTCCAGGTTGCTCGGTGAGATTTTACAGTTTTTCGTAGATTAGATCGAGTCTGTTCTTCATACCTACAGTCCACGAAAAGGCCAGAAAAAAAATTAGGGTTAGTTCATCATATCCGAACCAATCTGAGCCTTTGCATAATCTTTTTAGAGTTTTTGCTTTGTTGAATTTGCGGTTGCATCGTCGTGTCAAGTTGCTGGTCTTAGAGTCTAGTCTTTTAGAGTTTCGAGTTCTGGTCATAAGTTGTCACGCCGCCGCCGCACCATCATCATCGCCCATCTACCACTTTTGCTTATCCGCCACTGCTCTGAATCCATATCCATATACCACCACCAATCCGTATTCATATACCACCACCAATCTGTATCCATATACCACCACCGCTACCATATACCACCACCGCTGCCATATACCACAACCATATATCCACCACCAATCCGAGTTCTTCTCATATTAGGTTTGTTCTTGAGATCAATCTAAATTCCGAGTCGTGTTTCCTTGCCTGCGTAGGTCTCGGAAAAAAAAAATCCAGAGTCTTTTGAGCAGTTTTTAGGCCAAAATTTTCATGGGCAAATTTTTTTTCCCTATCCTATTTTTAGGCTTTTCTGAGTCTTTTGAGCCACGTGCCATCATAGTGATTTTTTGTCGCACTTTTTCGTCGTCGCTGCCCTGATTTCCGAAAAAAAAGTGAAAAAAAAAATTTTCGTGCCCATCCTATCAGTTTGACGAGGGAAGAATTTTGAGACACTCGCCATTATAGTGATTTTTCGCAAAAAAAAGAGGAGCGCAAAAAAAAGAGCGAAAAAAAAGTTCCATAGTGTGCTTTTCCCTTATTTACGTGCAGCGCCGTGATTTTGTTAGTGTTCTAGGCTCGCGTCTCTAGCACGGTCTAGCCTAGGACCAGCACAGTACCGTCGTTGAGCATTTATTCAACTTTGCATCTCTGAATTGATTATTGCTGACCCTTTTTGCTACCATACTATAAGCCTTCCCAGCTCCACATACATCTACGTCGTGCGTTTAACTCTCCCTGGCAATCGCTCTATCCAAGCTTTTGAGAGTTTTTGACTACAACGGTTGCCGATCACCGCCTGCTGCTGGGTAAGAACTGGTAAGAATTTGAGATTTGCTTGACGGATTTGTGACACCCGCCACCACCACCACTTGTTAGTAGTCTGTAGGATCATATTCTTGTGTGTTTCTATTGCTGCTAACCATGCCAGGATCACAAGCTGACGAGACTGACTGGGAGAACTTGACGAACAAGGAGCTTCATGATACGTTTCAGTAAATGATGAATGGACAGGTGCAAGATGTGATAAACAGATTTGAAGAGGCCATGGAGAAGATAGATGGCATGGAGAAGATGTTTGAAACAAAGCTCGATAACAAGTTTGCTGAATTGCTTTCGCGTTTTCCACCACCACCACCGGCTGCTCCTGCCGCACCTCTGCAACAACAGCAACAACACCGACTACCTCCACGTCGGGAAACAGCCCTCCACCGAGCGAGCCGTGGCCCTCTTCAGTCAGGCCAAACTGTTGGTCCTGCTGTTGATACTTCTGTGGCTCCTACTGCTGATGTGGAGGAGGATGCTTATGTGGGAGATTATGAGGATGAGGTTGATCAAAATCAGAACTACGTGCCACCAACAGCACAGCAACCACCAGGTCGTCCACATGCAAATAATGGCAATGGTAGGGCTCACCCTCAGGTACGAGATCATGACCATCTCCCTAAACTAAAATTGAATATTCCACCATTTGAGGGTAGATATGTTCCTGATATATATCTTACTTGGGAGTTAGAAACTGAACAACGATTTACATGTTTACAATATCCCGAGGAGAGACGTGTTCCTGCTGCTGTTTGTGCTTTCACTAGTTTTGCATGTGTTTGGTGGTCTGAGCATTGTAGATTATATCCTATTCCGGCTACTTGGGCTGCTTTGAAAACTGCTATGCGTACTCGTTGGGTTCCACCATATTATCAACGTGAATTACTTCAAAAATTGCAGCGCTTAAGACAGGGAAAAAATTCTGTAGAAGAATATTATCAGGAATTACAAACTGGCATGATTAGATGTGGTATTGTTGAGGAGAATGAAGCTATGCTTGCACGTTTTATGGGTGGATTAAATAGAGAGATTCAGACGATTCTAGAGTATAAGGAGTATACTAATATCACTCGTTTATTCCATCTTGCTTGTAAAGCTGAACGTGAAGTGCAGGATCGACAGGCATTGGCGCGGACTAACTTTTCTGCAGGTGGACCTTCATCATGGACACCACGTGCATCATCTACTTCCACACGTTCTGCTACACCGGTGCCTCCGTCGGCTACCACCTCCAACCGTGATACAATAAAGCAGGCACAATCACCACTATCTGCCAAGAGCACACCTTCTGGGCCTGCAAAGAGCTCTTCTTCATCCATGGCATCAACGGGGCAAACACATGATATTATTTGTCGACGTTGCAAGGGTGGAGGTCATTATGCGAGAGAATGCCCATCTAAGCGTGTGATGATTGTTACTGAGGATGGTGGGTATGAGTCCGTGATGAGGACATCAATACCATTATTACACCCACAGCCCCTACTGTTACATATACTGGACCAATTACTAGAGCTCGCGCACGCCAATTAAATTACCAGGTACTTTCGTTTCTTGGTAATGATTCTAATGTTCATGAGATTATGATGCTGCCTAAATTGGATACATTTGTTTTGCTTACAAATGAAGGGCCTAGCTTGGAGAAGGATGAACATTGGAGCAAGAACACGCATGGAGTTGATGGCATGCGCAAGGGGATCAAGAACGGAGTTACAAGTGATGATTTCAGGACTTTGAAGCCGCCATAAGGAGTGCATGAAGCCTTGGACGAAATATACAAGATGCCACTTCATAATATTCGTCCATAGGCTATTCTAGGTGCTGCGTCACCTTATTAATGGACCAGGCCCATGTAATTTCAAAATACTTAAGTATAGGCTATTTTTAGAGACCGTATGTGTGGGGAAACAAGAGTTAGGGTTGGTTTCGGACCCCACCCTCAAGGGCCACGAAATTCCCCCCTCTTCCTCCATATATACAGCCCTTAGGGCGTCGTTTAGACTTTGGGTTTTGTTTAGATTAAAAGTTCGCCATAGCTGCAACTTCGCGTACTTCGTTTGTGTCCAACGACCAGACCAAGACGTCACAGAACCCCACCTTGATCAATAAAGCTTTCATCTTATATTCGCAATATCCCGATTGCAATCTCAGTTTCTTGCTTGTTCTTCGTTTGCTCGCAGGAAACAGACCCTCGTGGTCAGGTTGATCGTGCTCCGGCGTGGTCAATAACCCTCGGAAGTTGGTTTAGCGATTGCTAAGGCGCGACGTCTCGCACGTTCGTAGTCGGATCGCCAAGGTCGACTCCCACAGAAAACGATAGCCACCATCTCATCGAAACATCGGGACACCTTAGCCTCTATCAGTCCGCTAGTGACTATGATGAGGAGACTTTGGCTCTTATTACACGTGACGAACACGGTGGAGACGATTCTGATCATGAGACGCAATACATGGCTCCTGAAGATGCTGACAGGTATGAATGTTTAGTTGCTCAACGTGTTTTGAGTGTGCAGGTTACACAAGCTGAGCAAAATCAGAGGCATAATTTGTTCCATACAAAGGGAGTTGTGAAGGAACGTTCTGTTCACGTGATCATAGATGGAGGGAGCTGCAATAACTTGGCTAGCATGGAGATGGTGGAGAAGCTATCTCTCACCACAAGACCACATCCACATCCTTACTACATCCAATGGTTAAACAACAGCGGCAAGGTTAAGGTAACACGTACTGTTCGTGTGCATTTTAGTATCTCTACATATGCTGATTATGTTGATTGTGATGTGGTACCTATGCAAGCATGTTCCTTATTACTTGGTAGACCATGGCAATTTGATAAAAATTTTGTACACCATGGTAGAAACAATCAGTATACTCTTGTTCAAAACGATAAAAATATTACTTTGCTTCCTATGACTCCTGATTCCATTTTGAAAGATGATATTAATAGAGCTAATAAAGCAAAACAGGAGACAAATAAGAGTGAAAATCAGATTGTGGCAAAAGAATTTGAGCACCAAATGAAGCCTAATAATAAACCATCTACTGTTGTTTCTGAAATTAAATTGAAAAGTGCATGTTTACTTGCCACCAAATCTGATATTGATGAGCTAGATTTCAGCAAATCTGTTTGCTATGCTTTTGTGTGCAAAGAGGCATTATTTTCATTCGAGGACGTGCCTTCCTCTTTGCCCCCTGCTGTCACTAACATTTTGCAGGAGTTCGCTGACGTCTTTCCACAAGACGTGCCACCGGGATTACCACCTATTCGAGGGATTGAGCATCAAATTGACTTAATTCCCGGTGCTTCGCTACCCAACCGTGCACCATACCGTACCAATCCAGAGGAGACGAAGGAGATTATGCGTCAAGTACAAGAACTGCTCGACAAAGGTTATATACGCGAATCCCTTAGTCCTTGTGCTGTTCCTATCATTTTAGTGCCGAAAAAGGATGGTACGTCGCGTATGTGCGTTGATTGTAGAGGCATTAATAATATTACTATTCGTTATCGTCATCCTATTCCTAGGCTAGATGATATGCTTGATGAATTGAGTGGCTCTACAATATTCTCCAAAGTTGATTTGCGTAGTGGATACCATCAAATTCGTATGAAATTGGGTGATGAATGGAAAACAGCATTTAAAACTAAGTTTGGATTATATGAGTGGTTAGTCATGCCTTTTGGGTTAACTAATGCACCTAGTACTTTCATGAGGTTAATGAACGAAGTTTTACGTGCTTTCATTGGACGATTTGTGGTAGTTTACTTTGATGACATATTGATTTATAGCAAATCTTTGGAGGAACATTTGGAACATTTACGTGCTGTTTTTATTGCTCTACGTGATGCACGTTTGTTTGGAAACCTTGGAAAGTGCACCTTTTGCACCGACCGAGTATCTTTTCTTGGCTATGTTGTTACTCCACAGGGAATTGAAGTTGATAAAGCCAAGATTGAAGCTATTGAGAGTTGGCCGCAGCCCAAAACGGTCACACAAGTGAGGAGTTTCCTTGGCCTCGCTGGTTTCTATAGGCGTTTTGTGAGAGATTTCAGCACCATTGCTGCACCTCTCAACGAGCTTACAAAGAAGGATGTGCCTTTTGTTTGGGGTACCGCACAGGAAGAAGCCTTCACGGTTTTGAAAGATAAGTTGACACATGCTCCTTTACTCCAACTTCCTAATTTCAATAAGACTTTTGAGCTTGAATGTGATGCTAGTGGAATTGGATTAGGAGGTGTGTTATTACAAGATGGAAAACCTGTTGCATACTTTTCTGAAAAATTGAGTGGGCCTAGTCTGAACTATTCTACTTATGATAAAGAATTATATGCTCTTGTTCGGACCTTAGAAACATGGCAACATTATTTATGGCCCAAGGAATTTGTTATACATTCTGATCATGAATCTTTGAAACACATTAAAAGTCAAGCAAAACTGAACCGTAGACATGCTAAATGGGTTGAATTCATTGAGACTTTCCCTTATGTCATTAAACACAAGAAGGGTAAAGAAAATGTTATTGCTGATGCCTTGTCTCGTCGTTATACTATGCTTTCACAACTTGACTTTAAAATATTTGGTTTGGAGACCATCAAAGATCAATATGTTCATGATGCTGAATTTAAAGATGTATTGCAGAATTGTAAGGAAGGGAGAACTTGGAACAAGTTCGTTCTTAACGATGGATTTGTGTTTCGTGCTAACAAGCTATGCATTCCAGCTAACTCCGTTCATCTTTTGTTGTTGCAGGAGGCGCATGGAGGAGGATTAATGGGACACTTTGGCGTCAAGAAGACGGAGGATATACTTGCTACACATTTCTTTTGGCCAAAGATGAGACGGGATGTTGAGCGTTTTGTTGCTCGCTGCACTACATGTCAAAGAGCTAAGTCACGACTCAATCCTCATGGTTTATATATGCCTTTGCCAGTACCTAGTGTTCCTTGGGACGATATATCTATCGACTTTGTTTAAGGTTTACCTCGAACAAAGAAGGGGAGGGATAGCATATTTGTTGTCGTGGATAGGTTCTCGAAAATGGCACACTTTATACCATGTCATAAAAGCGATGATGTTGTTAATGTTGCTGATTTGTTCTTTCGTGAAATTATTCGCTTACATGGTGTGCCAAATACTATTGTTTCAGATCGTGATACTAAATTTCTTAGCCACTTTTGGAGATGTTTATGGGCTAAGTTGGGGACTAAGCTGCTTTTTAGTACTACTTGTCACCCCCAAACTGATGGACAAACTGAAGTAGTCAATAGAACATTGTCTACTATGCTTAGGGCTGTTTTGAAGAATAACAAGAAAATGTGGGAAGAATGCTTTCCTCATATTGAATTTGCTTATAATCGCTCATTGCATTCTACTACTAAGATGTGCCCTTTTGAAATTGTGTATGGTTTCCTACCTCGTGCACCTATTGATTTGTTGCCTCTTCCATCTTCAGAGAAGGTTAATTTTGATGCTAAAGAACGTTCTGAATTGATTTTAAAAATGCATGAGTTCACTAAGCAAAACATTGAGCGTATGAATGCTAAATATAAACTTGCTGGAGATAAGGGTAGAAAACATGTTGTGTTTGCGCCTGGAGATCTTGTTTGGTTACATTTGCGTAAAGATAGATTTCCTAATCTGCGCAAATCAAAGCTAATGCCACGTGCTGATGGTCCTTTTAAGGTGTTAGAGAAAATAAATGATAATGCATATAAACTTGAGCTACCTGTAGATTTTGGGGTTAGTCCCACTTTTAACATTGCAGATTTGAAGCCTTATTTGGGTGAGGAAGATGCGCTTCCGTCGAGGACGACTTCATTTCAAGAAGGGGAGGATGATGAGGACATCAATACCATTGTTACACCCACAGCCCCTACTGTTACATATACTGGACCAATTACTAGAGCTCGCGCACGCCAATTAAATTACCAGGTACTTTCGTTTCTTGGTAATGATTCTAATGTTCATGCGATTATGATGCTGCCTAAATTGGATACATTTGTTTTGCTTACAAATGAAGGGCCTAGCTTGGAGAAGGATGAACATTGGAGCAAGAACACGCATGGAGTTGATGGCATGCGCAAAGGGATCAAGAACGGAGTTACAAGTGATGATTTCAGGACTTTGAAGCCGCCATAAGGAGTGCATGAAGCCTTGGACGAAATATACAAGATGCCACTTCATAATATTCGTCCATAGGCTATTCTAGGTGCTGCGTCACCTTATTAATGGGCCAGGCCCATGTAATTTCGAAATACTTAAGTATAGGCTATTTTTAGAGTCCGTATGTGTGGGGAAACAAGAGTTAGGGTTGGTTTCGGACCCCACCCTCAAGGGCCACGAAATTCCCCCCTCTTCCTCTATATATACAGCCCTTAGGGCGTCGTTTAGACTTTGGGTTTTGTTTAGATTAAAAGTTCGCCATAGCTGCAACTTCGCGTACTTCGTTTGTGTCCAACGACCAGAGCAAGACGTCACAGAACCCCACCTTGATCAATAAAGCTTTCATCTTATATTCGCAATATCCCGATTGCAATCTCAGTTTCTTGCTTGTTCTTCGTTTGCTCGCAGGAAACAGACCCTCGTGGTCAGGTTGATCGTGCTCCGGCGTGGTCAATAACCCTCGGAAGTTGGTTTAGCGATTGCTAAGGCGCGACGTCTCGCACGTTCGTAGTCGGATCGTCAAGGTCGACTCCCACAGAAAACGATAGCCACCATCTCATCGAAACATCGGGACACCTTAGCCTCTATCACCAAGCCTCTCAGAGTTGGAATATACACTTTGATAGTGTGATCAAAGCATATGGTTTTATACAGACTTTTGGAGAAGCCTGTATTTACAAGAAAGTGAGTGGGAGCTCCGTAGCATTTCTGATATTATATGTGGATGACATGTTGTTGATCAGAAATGATACTGAATTTCTGAATAGCATAAAAGGATACTTGAATAAGAATTTTTCAATGAAAGACCTCGGTGAAGCTGCTTATATATTGGGCATCAAAATCTGTAGAGATAGATCAAGACGCTTAATTGGACTTTCACAAAGCACATACCTTGATAAAGTTTTGAAGAAGTTCAAAATGGATCAAGCAAAGAAAGGGTTCTTGCCTGTGTTACAAGGTGTGAATCTGAGTCAGACTCAATGCCCGACCACTGCAGAAGATGGAGAGAAAATGAAAGTCTTTCCCTATGCCTCAGTCATAGGTTCTATCATGTATGCAATGTTGTGTACCCAACCTGATGTGTGCCTTGCTATTAGTTTAGTAGGGAGGTATCAAAGTAATCCAGGAGTGGATCACTAGACAGCGGTCAAGAACATCCTGAAATACCTGAAAAGGACTAAGGATATGTTTCTCGTTTATGGAGGTGACAAAGAGCTCATCGTAAACGGTTACGTCGATGCAAGCTTTGACACTGATCCGGATGACTCTAAGTCACAAACTATATACGTATTTTTTTAAATGGTGGAGCTGTCAATTGGTGCAGTTCTAAGCAGAGCGTCGTGGCGGGATCTACATGTGAAGCGGAGTACATAGCTGCTTCGGAAGTAGCAAATGAAGGAGTCTGGATGAAGGAGTTCATATCCGATCTAGGTGTAATACCTAGTGCATTGGGTCCAATGAAAATCTTTTGTGACAATACTGGTACAATTGCCTTGGCAAAGGAATCCAGATTTCACAAGAGAACCAAGAACATCAAGAGACGCTTCAATTCCATCTGCGATTAAGTGAAGGAGGGATACATAGAGATTTGCAAGATACATACGGATCTGAATGTTGCAGACCCGTTGACTAAGCCTCTCTCACGAGCAAAACATGATCAACACCAAGACTCCATGGGTGTTAGAATCATTACGATGTAATCTTCTTCGTGACTCAAGATTAGGATTTGTCACTCCGTGTATCGGAGAGGTATCTCTGGGCCCTCTCGATAATACATGACACTATGAGCCTTGCAAGCAACGTGTATAATAAGTTAGCCACGAGATGATGCATTACGAAACGAGTAAAGAGACTTGCCGGTGACGAGATTGTACTAGGTATGCTGATACCGACGATCGAATCTCGGGCAAGTAACATACCGATGACAAAGGGAACAACGCATGTTGTTATGCGGTTTGACCGATAAAGATCTTCATAGAATATGTAGGAACCAATATGAGCATCCATGTTCCGCTATTGGTTATTGACTGAAGATGTGTCTCGGTCATTTCTACATAGTTCTCGAACCCGTAGGGTCCGCACGCTTAACGTTCGATGATGATTTGTATTATAAGTTTCGTGTTTTAATGAACCGAAGTTTGTTCTGAGTCTCGGATGAGATCACAAACATGACGAGGAGTCTTGAAATGGTCGATACATAAAGATTGATATATTGGAAGGTTATGTTTGGACACCAGAATGGTTTCGAATAGGTTCAGGCATTTTCCGGAGTACCGGGGGGTTACCGGAACCCCCCGGGGGGTTGATGGGCCTTCATGGGCCCTAGTGGAAGAGAGGAGGCGACAGCCAGGTGGAGGCGCGCTCCCCCAAGCCCAATCCTAATTGGGTTAGGGTTGGGGCGCGGCCCCCTTTCCTTCTCTCCCTCTCCTCTTCCCCCCTTCTCCTTGTAGAAAGAGGAAAGGGGGGCGAATCCTACTTGGACCGAGAGTCCAAGTAGGACTCCCGCCATGGCGCGCCCCCTCCTAGGGTCGGCCTCCTCTCCTCCCCCCTTTATATACATGGGGAGGGGGCACCCCGAAGACACACAAGTTGATCTTTTAGCCGTCTGCAGTGCCCCCTCCAGAGTTACACACCTCGGTCATATCGTTGTAGTGCTTAGGCGAAGCCCTGCGTCGGTAACTTCATCATCACTGTCACCACGCCATCGTGCTAACAGAACTCTCCCTCGGCCTCAACTGTATCAAGAGTTTGAGGGACGTCATCGAGCTGAACGTGTGCTGATCGCGGATGTACCATGCGTTCGGTACATGGATCGATTGGATCGCGAAGACGTTCGACTACATCAACCGCGTTATTAAATGTTTCTGCTTTCGGTCTACGAGGGTACGTAGATACATTCTCCCCTCTCATTGCTATGCATCTCCTAGACAGATCTTGCGTGATCGTAGGTAAAATGTTTGAAATATTGTGTTCCCCAACAGAGCTCTCCGTGGACTCGCGCAACCGTTACCCTTGCTGGGTTGAAGTCTTCATCGACGTGGATGTACGATAGCACCACCTATCGGAACCATGCCAAAAATCTCCATGTCTACATTGCGTTTCCTCCCTCCATACTCCTCCCCTTTACCTTCATATGCAATGATTTATGTTCCGCTGCTATACTCTTAGAATTGCATGTGTAGGTTGATTGCTTGACTTGTGTTAAGTTGCTACAATCTGCCAAGATATAAAATTGGGAAAAGGCTAGATCTTTATTTGGTAAAGTAGTCTAATCACCCCCCTCTGGACATACTTTCGATCCTACATAGGGGAGTCGACAAAACACAATTCCAGCTGTCGCAAGTTCCAGAACCACGAGATCCAATCTAGGGGCCTTTTCTGGCACTTTGTCGGAGGGGTCTGATACGTCTCCAACATATCTGTAATTTTTGATTGTTCCATGCTACTATATTATCTGTTTTGGATGTTTTATATGCATTAATATGCTATTTTATATGATTTTTGGGACTAACCTATTAACCTAGAGCCCAGTGCCAGTTCCTGTTTTTTCCTTGTTTTAGAGTTTCACAGAAAAGGAATACCAAACGGAGTCCAAACGGAATAAAACTTTCGCGATGATTTTTCTTGGACCAGAAGACACCCAGGAGACTTGGAGTGCAAGTCAGAAGAGCCACAAGTCTGCAACAAGGCTGGAGGGCACGCCCAGGGTGGTAGGGCACGCCCCCCGACCTTGTGGGCCCCTCGGTGACAACCTGACCTAGATCTTCCTCCTATATATATATTCTCAAATAGCCCAAAAACTTCCAGGGGAGCCACGAAACCACTTTTCCACCGCCGCAACCTTCTGTACCCATGAGATCCCATCTAGGGGCCTTTTTCGGCATCCTACCGAAGGGGGATTTGATCACGGAGGGCTTCTGCATCAACACCATTACCTCTCCGATGAAGCGTGAGTAGTTTACCAAAGACCTACGGGTCCATAGCTAGTCGCTAGATTGATACGGAGCATCCCAAGGTCATCCCCATGGACCTACCTACGTCTCCTACGACACCACTTGGACCAATGACATGGGCCCGAGCAAAGACTATTGAAGATAAGGTGAACTCACTCCTCTCGGAACTACCACTTTCTATACATGAGACATGGCTACTAGCTCAAGCGGAAACACTATGTGTGATCAGGTACTTGGAGGAAGGCCACGGAATAGCTACATCCAACGGACAAGACGGCAAGGACACCAAGGTGTGAAGGACAAGAAGAAGAGCTGCCACTGAAGCTATAGCCACCGGACAACCGGTCAGGACCGGACGTCCGACACCTGAAGCCCTAGCCTACCCAGGTCCCAGCCAACGCAAGCTACAGCGAGCGAACGTCCGGCCAGGACCGGACGACTGGCGCCACCACACCCGAGCCAAAACAGTGGATGTCCGAAGCTACTAGATGACCAGTGACCAGACGATCGGCCATCCCCGGAAATCTGGTGCCACCTGAACTGAGCCAAATTAAGTGGAAGTCCGGCGACTTTCGGACGTCCGAACGCCCACGAGCCACTGGATGACCGTAACCCACCAGAGGCCCGGTACATGTCTGCGCACAGTTTCGGGCCCGAGGCCCATGTACCCCTTCACTTCGCCCCCATTTGCACTAAGACTATAAATAGACCTCCTGCTCCTCCTAGTTAGGGTTAGCAATGTGATAGCTCATATTAGAGATAGAGCTTTGGTCATCCACTTGGTTACTTCTCCTTTGGAGTCCACGACCTCTTCGGAGAAGATCCCCCTAGTGGATTCAAGACTCCTCATAGGAAGACCCCCATCAAGACCTCCTCACAGAGAAGAACTCGTTACCTATGCATCGTCCTTTGTTGGATTTGGATCGTGTATCTCTTTGTGTTTCGAGAATCTAGCATATGCGTAACCGAATCTTGTTGGTTTGAGTGATTTCTCTTGTGTTTCCCCTCGTTCCCCTCTCGTGTTCTTCTTAGGATCCGCTCCAATCATGAAAGATTGGCCCAAGGGTGCCCACCTGACATCATCTTGGTATCATGAGCCATGTTGATCATGGATTTGGAGCCCCTACCCCTTGTTTTCTAGCTTGATTTTGTTCTGTTCTTCCCCAATTTCGAAAATCCCCACCAAAAATCGCCCCAAATTTTTTGTGATTTGTTGGTGTGATGAAGTTTTGTTGGATTTGATCCATGGATTTGCTTTGCCACGAGTGGATCTAGCTTCCTCCATCATCCCCACCATTTCCATCCACAAAATTGCTCGGATTTGACCAATTTTGCCACCTCCACCTCGAACCCTCGCTGTTCATCCCGTGCCCGAAATCGCCTAGGCACCGGACGTCTGCCAGCCTCCAGACATCCGATCACCGGTCGTCCGACATCCACCGGGCGTCCGACATTACCTGGCGAGACTGAAAAAGTTCTATTCGGCCACCACCACCTCTCCACCTCTGCATATGCACTCCAATACCCATTCCACTTCCACATACGCACCCCGATACCACCACCGCTTTCCGCAACCACCATTGCTTGCTCGTTTCGCACTCCGAGACAATTTTGACACATTTTGCTTTAAGAATTTGAGTCGCGGTTTCCGTTTCCTAACATGTTTCGGCTACTTAGGGATGGTTCAACATCAACATCACTGCCACTCATCTTCGCCATGGATTCGTCATCGACAACAACCACTTCACCATTTGGACACCATACCGTATGCAAGAACGGTAACCTCATCTTGGTATCTTGATATCCCATCATTACACATTCTTGCCATTACATTGATAACCACCATAGCCCAATTTTGCGTATCTTACCTATCGAGACTAGCCTTTGAGTATTACCAGCAACGTCCCTTGTGCACATTAGTGGTCATACTTCCCATATCATCTTGGTACATATATAGGTATCATCTTTTGTGAAACAAGGTTGTCATCGCATACACAATTGCTATCTTGGTTCGAGAAGTTTTGCATGAGAAAAGATCTCAAAAGAGAAATATCAAAACAAGCTTTTAAGCAAAAGGGAAAGATAAGCAAAGAGCTTTTATGGAAGAACCATAGCATCATATTACATTAAGATTGTCATACTCGATCATCTTGGATCATATCATCGGAATACCATACATAGAGCATACTTGGGATAGAAGTCAGTGCATTTTTGCTTAGTAGGTTGTGCACAAGTTTTCGTATCCGCCTATTGTGTAATCGTGCTAGCATCTCTCTAGTGTTGTGCAATAAGAGCATTTTCGTGGATTCCACATTTGGCTTATTCCTTGGTTGCACGACCCCATTTATCTCTCCATGTGTGTGTCCCCGTGTACCATATCTTGCTACTGGTCTACTTGTTGCATTTGCAAATTTGTGACTCTTTTCCAACATTATAGAAGCTCACTAACAATTGCATCAAATTTTGTGCCACCATCCTAACCGAGATCCACCATAAGCTTTTAGTTGTGTAGGTGTGAGAAACCAACATGAATTGGTACCAATTGTGCTATTTCCTTGTTCCACGTTTGAGTGATCATTGATCCATCTTCAACATAGGTCAAGGTACATTTGGTATAAGTTCTTCTCTTTCTCCCACTCACATGTTTGCTTGGAATGATGGATAGGCCAAGTACTTCTACCAACCCACTCTTCATCGAGCAAGACGACGACATGTCCTCCTACGTCACAAAGAACCACCTCTTTGGTGCACAACAAGCTTTGCATCAAGAGCCACAAGCAATGAACGAGCGCATCGACAACCTCGCCTCCGACTTATGACAATCCGAGCAACGTACAAGAGACTACTTCGACACATCCATGGCATCTCTCAAGGAGGATATTAGAACCATGATGGTCAACCGCTCTTCTACCTCGGTGTCCTACTCAAGACGGAGCCGCTCAAGTCGACACTCCAACAACACCATTTCTGGCTCAAGTACATTGACATCGAACACTCTTCGTTCAGCCACACGTCATGAACATCAAGCAAACCGCAATCCTCTTCATGACACCGCTTCTCAATAACATCGACATCGCCAAAACCAATCTACCTTGGCGCAAGCACAAGAACGCCAACACCTACGCCGACAAGAGGAAAAGTGGACGCGCCAACATCAAGAGGAGCAAGACGCCGGGGCGCTCTGATATCAAAAACAACGGCGTGAAGCACAAGCACTTGAGGCCCAACGCGCCCTTCACGACACAAATCGCGCCTTCGCCGACTGCAATGGTCAAATGCGCAAGCAACAAGAAGCACTTCGTGAAGAAGTTCAAGAGAGGAACTATCAAGATCGAGACAATGGACATCCTCCAAAACAAGAACACGTTGAGGGAGTCAATCCTCCTCATCAAGGACGTCATCATCCCCGACTCCCAACACAATGAAGCGCAATGGTACAGCAAGCTAAAGTTCACCATGCCCAAGTTCACTGGAAGAAATGATCCCAAAGAATACCTTTCATGGGCATTGAAGGTTGACAAAATCTTCCGTTTGCATAACTATGAGGAAAAGAAGAAGATCACGATGGCATCCCTTGAGTTCCAATATTACGTCCTCATTTGGTGGGAACAAGTCATCGAGTGCCGAGAGGTAAGAGGTGAACCACCCATCACAACTTGGGCGCAAATGAAGGATGTCATGAGAGCACATTTCATGCTGACCTACTACAACTGTGCTCTCTTCAAGAAAATCCAACTCCTCAAGCAAGGAACCAAGAGCGTTGAAGAATACTACAAGGAAATGGAGATTGCCATGATACGAGCCAATGTCATGGAAGATGATGAGCAAACTATGGCACATTTCTCGAATGGACTCAATCATCCTATCAAGAAGATTGCCGACTTCCAACCATACTCGAACCTCATTGAGCTAGTGCACCAAGCTACCAAGGCGGAATGGCATGTGGAAGATGACTTCAAGTATGCCAAGTACTCTTCCAAGAGCTACAGTTTCTCCAACACCCAAGCTTCAATGACTCCAATAACTTCTATCTCAACCAAATGATCGACAAGCAACGGCGACAAGTCAAGTTACAAGAAAACTTCGAAAACCTCAAGTCATCCTCCTACTACAAGCAACTTCAAGCCAAGAGATTCATCATCATCTACCCCAACCGATGAGACCATCAAGACAAGTTCCTTCAAATGCTTCACATGCGGTGGCCACGGCCACAGGTACTTCAAGTGTACCAACAAACGCACCATGATCTTCAACAACAATGGTACATATGACTCCATGGGTGAAGGAGAAATGGAAGCCCTTGAGCAAGTGGCCATGCACCGGCAAGTGAACATAGATGAAGATGATCAAGTCTTTTGAGACGAAGATCCGAGCCTCGCTCTTGTTGTCAACAAGGTCTTGACACTTCAACATCAACAAGAAGAAGACCAAAGATGCCATATCTTCCATACCAAGTCCGGCATCAATGGAAGGTCCGTCAAGGTCATCATTGATGCAGGGAGTTGCCATAACTTAGCAAGTGAAGAACTATGCTCCAAGATCCAATTAGTCAAGATGAAGCACCCGCACCCCTACAAGGTTCAATGGCTAAGCGACTCCGGCACTATCCAAGTCGAGCATAGGGTACAAGTTTCCTTCAAGATCGGAGCTTACGAAGACACTTTGGAGTGTGATGTCATTCCAATGTCTGTTTGCCACCTTATTCTTGGGCGACCATGGCAATTTGATTGAGGTGTCATTCACAACGGGCGAACGAATAACTATAGCTTCAAGATGAAGGGAAAGGAGTATGTACTTCGACCCATGTCTCCAAGCCAAGTTATCGCTGATAAGCAAGCCACCCATCATGGAGAGAATAGTGAGAGTGCGAACCACCAAAAAGAGAGTGAGCACCACAAGACCAAATTGAGTGCCTCCACGATGAGCGACAAGAAAAATCTCGTCCTATTTGCCACCAAGAGATGAGAGAAGTGTGTGAGAACCCATCAAGTGTCATGCACTATGTACTTTTGTGCAAAGACGAGGCACCAAAACCTAACACCTCTCACAATCTGCCTTTAGTGTTATCTTCTCTTTTGCATGATTTCCAAGACGTATTCCCCGACGAGCTACCTCCGGGTCTACCTCCACAATGAGGCATCGAACACCGAATCGACCTCATCCCCGAAGCACCCCTTCCTAACAAGGCTCCCTACCGCATCAACACGGGAAACGAGGAATGAACAATGATGGCAAGAAGTATCACCGCGTCAAAAATTCATAGGAGGTGGTGCAATTCTCATGAAAATCCTGACATAAAGGGGGTAATACTCCAAGGTAGAATAAAACAAAAGCCGGTTTAGCATTTTGATCTGCGGAATACAACTGCTTTGACCCAATCCAAGAAATGGATGAGGTACTGGAGTTTGTTTCTCCTAGTCATTCTAAACTAGAACGGCTTGACGGACCACAAGAGTAAAAGGCATCGATTAACACGAATGCACAATACTCCCGACTATCAACTGATACACGAGGGTCAGGATACAACTTGAAAAGGGACCACTCAAAGGAACGTATCACTTTCTGAGTTGTGGATGCATAGATTAGTATGTCGAACAAAGTTCAACATAGTTCTTCCAGATGACCCATGCAGAAATGTAGATCTCGTAGAGTCACAATATATAATGGAGAACTCATCAAGAGAACTCTTATTGTGATCATTGGTTCAAAGATCTTCTGCCATAACCAGTTCATGGTATTTGGAAGAAGGAAATACCACGGACCCCGAGGACTATCGCAAAGATTACTAATATCCTAAAGGAACTAGCAAACGATACCAACATGAATGAGTAGAGTGAATCTTGGGCTCAAGAACCCATAAATAGAATGCCTGCTAACTAAATGGCATCATGGGATGCTTTCGAGAATAATGGCCAGAATCATCACACTCGGGATACAAAGCACTAGATTACTAGGTGATCCTCTAAGACACCTAGGGTCATAATATTAGCTCCAACATATATGTCGAGGCAATAGAGTACCTCAACTCACTGATTAGTGTGGTTGAACTGGCCCAAAGGGACATCAGGAACAGAAAGAAGGGATTTGCAAATGCATTAGACTATTTAGAAACGTGGGATGACTCGGATAGCATAACGGCTGTAATGCTCAAAAAGATTAGAGACATCCATCAAAATGGTGGCATAACCACTTGACATCACAATATCAAGGTTCTGAGATCAACTATCAACATACGAAAGTACTAGAACTGAACTGAGACTTGAATCCATCAATCTTATAACTCTAAGGATTAGTAACACGTGATCCTGATAGGAAGAATAGGAAGCCTAGTTCCTTAACCCCATAGGAAAGATAGGATGACTCGGATCAGAAGGGCATGAGGTATAAGAAGTAAAAAGAGCCTTATGTTCCCTTTCCCAAGCAATTCCCTTATATAACTAAAGCATTTCTAGACTCAACTTCGACCAGTTTGGCTTGGTAATCCTACAGGTAGTCAGGCTCTGATACCAAAACTATCAGGACCCCGATCCTAAGTCACATCGATCTAGCATGTAACACATCATATCACTTTGCGGCCTCACACAAGGTATTCTCTCGGGTGACACCTTACCTGGCCCAGGACCATTTGCGCCTTTTCGCTCACGTATATGATAGTGTCGCTAGCATCCATATGACAGAAAACCCGGGCCGACATGACTAGTCGTAAACCCAAAGTGGCACTAACTTACAGGGATAGGAATACATGACCCAGCAACGAACGTGTCGGTCATCAGCGAGTGAACCCGGGCTGTAGCAGCTGGGCTAACAGGACTCCGATAGACACCGCGTGACATTTCCCCGAAGGAACAAACACAGGAACGAAGAAGGACACATGTCGGCCAGCCAAAGTGTTCCAGAGCAGTAGAAAGCTACCATGGCTCAGTGGAAGCACTAGGAGACATTTCCCGGTAAGAGAGGCTACCAAGGATAAACAACTGGGTTGTCGGATCCCACACATACCAAGAATTTCAATAACATACACACAATATGCTCGATATGTGCAAATACAACATGGTATCACAACAAAACTCTACGACAAAAAGTATTTATTCATTAGGCTCCGAGGAGCTAGATATTACAAACATGGGTCTGATGACCCAGCATTCAAGTCATACAAGCAATAAGCACATGCGGAAGCTTAACTTGTCTGAGTACAGACAACTACAAATGAAAAAGGCTGAGAAGCCTGACTATCTACAAGACCCTGCCGAGGGCACAAGATCATAGCTGAGGTAACAAGCTAAATGTCAAAGTCCACGCGGAACTACTAGTGAGACTGAAGTCTCTCTGCAAAAACATAAATTAAGCAAAAGTGAGTACAAATGTACCCAGCAATACTTACATCAGAACTAGCTACATATGCATCAGTATCAACAAAGGGATGGGGGGTTTAATTGCAGCAAGCCAGCTTTGACTCAGTGGCTATCCTGAACTACGTCTGCAACTAACTCTTTTGAGGTGGCGCACACGAGTCCACATATTCACCAATCAATACACCACTATGGATCCGCTCCCGTCACCCTACAAGAGCGCCATCCAGAGCACTCACGCTTATCTCGCACATTTTTAGAGTATCCACTTTCACTTGTCTATGAACTGTATAGGCAACCCAGAAGTCCTTTACCGCGGATGCGGCTATTCGAATAGATCATTTATAACCCTGCAGGGGTGTACTTCTTCACACATGTTTCCACCACTTAGCATCTGCACACGACATGTGCTCGACAGACTTCAAGCGAAAGCCGACGTGGGTGTAGAACACAACCTGACTAACCACACAAGTCCCTTATCCAGGTTTATTGCCTATTCAGGTTCCATCCGAAGGGAGTCCGACCGAGGTTTCCACTTACGGCCCCGAACGATGTGTGCAGGGTTCCCGAGGCACCAAACGGGCGACTCAGTACATCGGGCCACATGCCTACCGCATCACATCCCACCCCTCGGGCCAGCGCTGCGCACGGCCTCCAGCATACTACAAACACCAGAAACTACTTGCAACTCCTGGACAGAGGACAGGGCCGGTTAATAAGTCGAGGGGGGTCATATTTCAGGGTCTAACGTGTGGTAGTAGCTGTTCATGGATCACAAACACAGAACTCAGTTCCCGAGGACAGCTTCAATGAGACAACCCACCATGTACTCCTACATGGCCTCTCACCGCTACCATTACCAAATCATGTTCACACACTTAGCTCTCAATAGTAGGACATGTTCACCACATTCCAATTCATCCCCGATGAATCGGACCTGAGTCAACTCTAAGCAGGAGCAGGCATGACAAACAAGCATGAATGAGTAGGCACATCAGGGCTCAAACAACTCCTACTCATGCTAGTGGGTTTCATCTATTTACTGTGGCAATGACAGGTCATGCAGAGGAAAGGGGTTCAACTACCGTAGCATGTAACAGTTAAATCGTTGTTGTCCTGATGCACTAAAAGAGAGCAGGAGCGAGAGAGTAGGATTGTATCGGAATGAACAACGGGGTTTTGCTTGCCTGGCACTTCTGAAGATAGTATAGTTCTTCATCGGTGTCATCGATCTCATCGTCGGAACCACGTCTACTGAGAGGGCACAAGTACCGGCAACAGAGAATGAACACAAACAATGCAATGCAACAATATGATGCATGATCATGACATGGCAATATGCTATGGTTTGAGCTAATGCAACTAGCAACAATTTAAATGAAGTTGGTTTTAATCCAAGATTCAAATTCAAACTCCATATGTGATTATTCAAATGCCACTTAATTGATTTGACCTGATCAGCAGGCATAAGTTTCCCAAACATGCATGGAAAAGGTACATCTGGATAGATTGAATTTTTCTGATAATTTTCCATATATAAATCTTTTCATTCTGAGCTATATATTAATTTCTATGATTTTTTGAAGTTCAAATCATTTTCTGGATTTTTCTGGTTATTTAGAATTAAACAAAATCCAGTAAATGATTTACTGCATCAGCATGGCATCACGCTGACGTTAGCGGTCAACGTAGCAGCCCAGGTCAAACTGACCAGTGGGTCCCGCGTGTCAGTTACTAACTAAAATATCCTAGTTTAATTAGCGCTAATCCTAGGTTAATTAACAGGGTCGGGCCCGTGTGTCAGTGAACCAGGGGGTCAAATCCCTGGTCAACTCGTGGCTAACCCGCTGGCGACTTGATGTCGGCGAGGCCAGAGACGGCGGAGGGGCTCAGAATTGCTCCTCCGGTGTCCAAATGGACGGCGGAGAGCAGCTATGGGGAACTGGAGCTCGCCCGCATCCAGTGCAGCATGCAGCAATAGCTAGGGAGACCGGAGACGACAGCGAGGGGCTCAGCCGCGGTGGTCGGAGCTCGGGCGTGAGCGCGGCAGTGCTACGGTGCACGAGCAAGCGAGCTGAGGCGCTAGCGGGGGCCTACGCGAGGTGGTGAGTGGGTTGGACGCGTCGGGCGACCATTTGGTCGCCGGAGTCACTTCGGCAGCGAGCGCAGGCGGCGGCGGGTTTGGGCGTAGGCGGTCCGGTGGCTACGGTGGTCTACGAGGAAGAAGAGAGGGATGGCCGGGGTCAAAGGCTCACGGCGAGTCGGACGAGCAGGTCGGCGAGCTCGGAGATGGTCCGGAGCAGTCGGGGCAGCGAGGGGGTTCTCTGGCGACCCGAGGAGGAAGAAGGGGTCGGGAACGGTGCTTCGAGGCGCCCGGCGTTGCGTAGCTCAGTGAGGAGGTCGAGGACGACTCAGCGGAGCTTTTGGACCGCTCGAGAGGAGGAGGGAAAGGCGATGGCCGCGTGTGGTGCTCATCGGCGGCGACGGGTGCGTTCGGTGGTGCTGCGCGGAGAGCAGAGGAGGGGAAGGGGTCCAGTGAGAGAGGGGAGAGCTGTAAGGGGTGCTAGGCATCTCCGTGGCGCTCGAATGGGTCCGGGGAAGGAGGATGCAGGCAGGGAGCCGGCCACGGAGATCGCGCGCGTGTCGACACGCCTCTGCCTGCTGGCAGAGGTTGAAGACAGCCGCTTTGCCTGATGGGCTAGGCCGCGAGCTGGAGTTGGGCCAAGTAGGTACAGATAAGTGGCCCAGTGGCCTTCCCTCTTTTATTTCTTTTCTGTTTTTCTTTTTTGTCAATTGTTTTGATTTAGTTTTAGGAACTAAATCATTTTATTTTCTTCTGATAACTTTTGTAGGAACTAATTCGATTATTCCAAATCCCTTCGCCGAAGATCAGAATTATTGGACATATATTAATTATTTAACAAATATATATCCAATGCAAATGGTTATTGATTTAATTCAAAGGCCCAAAATAAATATCTCTAAGATTCCAAAAATATTGTTTTGAGTTTTACCTCTTGCTAATATTTTTTTATAGAATAACAAGAACATTTTCTTGGACTCATTTGAAAAGATTTTAATGTTGATTATTTCTGAAGTGATTTCTAAGGGTTTCAACTAACCTCAATTCAACTTTCAGAATTTAGACATGATGCATGATGCTCTCAAATGCAACTAATATAATTATTTACAGACAAGTATTCTAGGGTTGTGATAGGCGGTGGCTCGATCAATGCGAGGTGACGGCGAGCCTATGAGTGTGGGCAGTCAAGACCACAATCACGGCTTTGGTGGTTGCGCACATGCCAGTGAGCGCATCTGATGTCACACACCGAGGAACAACACTTCATAAAAATAGCTTCTCTTTGGTTGTGTGTTATTTGGAGATTTTTGCTCCATGTTGTTTCCCTTGATTAGGTTCAGAAGATGATCATAGCAGTTAGTCCAATTAGTATTTTGTTCGTATGCTTTGAATAAAACTGTGTTCAGAGATCATGTTGTATACACTTAGGATGCATACAATCATTTTTGTAGGTTCAAACAGGAGAAGTACTATCTTGCCTGCCTGTAATTGATGGGAGCTCAGCCTGAATGACGGATGTTCTTGAAGAAATACCTAGAATGTAGGATGGAGAGGTTAGCATGCTTACTCCATGTGTAATAATTTCAGAACTACTGTGTTGTAGTAATGTGTTTAGCTAAACCTCTTATTTGGCACATCCACAACTCAAACCAGTTTATGCGTGATGATTTAGGGTGTGTTTTTCTTTTTGCTACTTTAACTTTAAATGCTCAAGAAATTTGATAAGCGTAGATTGCAGTTGCAGAGAGTATGGTCATAAAAGTTTTAAAGAAATTTGTGAAGGTTGTCATTGTGATCTTTGAGGAGAGATATCTCCTTGTACCAAATGAAGCGGACGCTACAAGGCTTCTGCAGATGGGTGCATCAAATGGCTTCCCTGGTATTGTAGCAGTTGTTTTTACTGTGAAACATAAGCTCTTTTATAGTGCAATTATTAAATTGTAGTAGTAGTTTTTCTTGCAGCTTGTAGTAGTAGTTTTTCTTTTCAAAATTAGTCCTTTCTCTGTACTTGTTGATCTTTTTAGCCTGAATTTTCCAGCCAATTCAGGATTTTTGTTTTGCAACATTATGGACGATGCATGTCTTTTATATTGGCTCGGATTGCAAGCTCTTCTTTACATTGGTGACACATATGACCTACAACGTTAAATCATATGTATTTTTGGTTGAATTTCAAATCAAAAGTCTTGAATTACAGTTTCAATTCTTTTTTACTTAGCTTGGCAATCAGTTAACTATCCAAGTATAGCTTACTGAATGACATGTGTTGTCATGAATGAAAGCCGGTCCAGTCCAACCTGTTGTTTCTTTATTGGGTCTAAAATTTGACTAGACCTGAACTGAAGTTTAGCTCAGCCTCATTTGACAAACATATACACACACAACGCAGAATATATCTTCGTTCTTGAATGATATATTATATATATACCTCCTTGCACACTGTCTAATCACCAGTGCTTTTTGTTGTTGTCAGCGGCATCATGGGTGTCGGCGGCAGAATGACAGAGAAGGGCGGGAGAAGCAGGAGCTGCTCGACCGCGCTGGCGCCGGTGAGATCTTCTAGCGTGCGCCGATGGACAAGGCGGAGTTCATGCTGGCCCAGATCGAGAAGGCAATCCCGCCTCACTGCTCGAGCGCTCGGTGATCAAGTCCTTCTGCTATGTGGTCCATGACCTCATCATCATCGCGTCCCTCCTGTACGTCGCGTTGGTCTGGATCCTAGCACTCCCGAGCATGCCACAGCTGGGCGCCTGGCCGCTCGCTCTACTGGGTCATGCAGGGCTGCATCAAACGGCGTCTGGGTGATCGCCCATGAGTGCGTCCACCACGCCTTCTCCGACTACTTGCTCTCCGCAACATGGTCAAAAGCTCATTATTGTCTTATCTAGCATCGCTATTATTCTAAACCTGGTCTGGCCTCAAAATAAACTGGAATAGGGGAGTGGTTGGTCAAGCAAATAATTTTGCATGTTTGGACAATTAGTTTTATGCACTTTAGTCATCTTTATGGTTTGTGTTCATGAATAATCAATGGTTGGCATCATTTTATATTTGCACCGTTTGAGTGCCGATTATAGTAGGTCTACATTTTTTAGTCAAAGTATCTTGATGTTAGTTTGTTCTTTCAGTTTTTTGTCGGTAGTTTGTTCAATTCGTATGCTTGGGATTTGTTTGATTGATGGACCTTGAAGCTGATGCAATAATGCATGAACTATATTCTGTCGTTTTTATGCCTAAGGTATAGTTCTCAAATTTTGATACTATAAACATGACTACATGAGGGAGAGTAGTGAAAAGCTTTCTATATCTTGTTTACCTGCATATCTTGATTGCATGATTAATTCTTTTGCTGGATGTTAGAAATCCAAATACCCCTTAATAGGAAGCTTGAAAGTCCGGTTTTCTGATGGTGAGTTATGTGTGGTTTCAGGGTTACAGATGCCACAAGGCTTGCCTAACAACGATGGGTTCCCTGAAAGGGAAGGCTTTCCAACCAAAAGGTGGTTCTTTCTTCTGTTAATTGTTTCGATCCTCTTTTTTGCAATTCACTGAAGAACTGTACCTTGAATTCTTGATTTTGCAATTCACTGAAGAATCGCCCATCACAAACTCTGTTCATTGAGGACTTTACCTAGGTATGCTAAAGCTTGCCCACTGAGATTTGCTGTTCAGTTAGTGCTGGAGTTGTGCAACTCCCATGTAGTTTTCTGATGTGTTAACAAACTGAAAATTGTTGATCCTTCTCACTGCAGATTGTGTCATGAGCTCGGAGACATTAAGGCACTGTTAGTTAGATGTTCCAATTCTTGTGTACAGGAAGCGACATGTTGGTTCATGAGATAGATGCACTAGCTCAATCATAAGACCTTGGTGATGTAATGATGCTTGGCTAGGCTTTAGTAATGTACTAATTACATACCCATGGATTACATCAGAGATTAGAAGAGTTGCATGTGAATATATGTTGGAATAAGAGAATAGGGAAAAGGCCCAATACAGTGCTGCAACGACCAAAATTGTCAGATTGTGGGTTCCGGCAAACCCTTGAGGTTCAAACACTGGGGTGCGCACAAAGATCTCTCTCTTCCTCGCTCACTCTCGCAGCGATCTCTTAGCCTAGCTCGCTGAACCCAAGGAACAAGTGACATGAGAGTTTATACTGGTTCGGGCCACCATTGTGGTGTAATACCCTACTCCAGTGTGGTGTGGTGGATTGCCTCGTGGGCTAATGATAAACTAGTACAGTGGAAGAACAGCCTCCTGAGGAGAGGCGTTCTTGAGCTCGATGAGCTGGTGAGGTGGCCTTGGTGGAGTGGATCCGATCAAGATGAGCCGATCCTTGACTACGGTGGTGGCTAGCCCTATTTATAGAGGCCCTGGTCCTCTTCCAAAATGTTTAGGCGGGAAGGGATCCCACAACGGCCAATTTCAAAGGTAAACAACTAGTACAAGTTATCCTGACAAAACATGGTCTTCTCCTGCCAAAGGCTCTGGTGGTGACGCCGCCGTGTGCTCCGCGGTGACCCCCGTCCTGTCGTCCTACTGGTCTTGGTCTTGTTGCACGGATATGGAAACCTTTGCCTGATGCCTCAGGACTCCTCGCCTGTGCCTGCTTCCTTAGCACCAAAGAGGAAACTGGCACCCTGCGTCTGCTGGCGCCCGCCTGGCCTTGGTTGTCATGGCTCACGTCATGCGGACCTCGCGTGGTGCACCTTGCATAGATATCTCCGCTCCTCAGTAGCCAGCCTAGCGAGGCCGCCCCAGAGGAGGTCTTGGTGTCGTCCGCCTCACGAGGCTTGGCCCCTCACGAGGGTCTTGAGTGGTTGCTAGTGAATATGGGTCGTACCAAGCCGTTGGTGGAGCCACGCCCTGGGCCGCAGGCAGGCAAGTCTGGGTACCCCTGTTCCCAGGATGCCGACAGTAGCCCCCGGGCCCAAGGCGCGCTCGGACTTGGCTTCGAGGCGAAGCCAAAGGGCAAGTGCAGAGCGCCGCGAGCCCCAACCGCCTACATCCTCGATTGACGCGTGGCGATTGATAGGTCGTGGGCGTCTCCACTTCCCCACACTGCCTTGATACCCGCCTGGCTAGGCGGCCACCGTTGTCTACACAACCCACCTTCATTGCTGGCGGTCACTCCCCAGCTCCTCCGTCTTCTCGAAAGCAGTGGTCTCCTCCCCCAACCAGGCCAGGATCCAACCTCCTCCATCGCCATGGCGCCGAGCCAGAAGAAGAAGGGGAAGAAGAAGCCCCAGGCTTCAGGCTTCAATTTCTATGCTAGGTTGAAGCTTCTGTCACTCTTGCCCTCCAATACTTAGTCCTATCAACATACAACTAACCCTATGGTGTGATCCACACGCGTGCTCATATGATGGGCAACAAAGGACAGCAACATAACCACAGGCAAATTAAACCAATCATAGCAATTCACCAATTACCGATAGGACAACAAAAATCTACTCAGACATCATAGGATGGCAACACATCATTGGATAATAATATGAAGCACAAAGCACCATGGCCATGTAGATGGTACAACGGGTTGCGGGAGAGTGGACCACTGTAGATAGATGAGGGAAGGTAATGAAGACATTGGTGAAGATGACGGAGATGTTGGTGTAGATTGCGGTGACGATGATGGCCCCGGCGGCGTTCCGGCGCCACCGGAAGAGAGGGGGGAGGGCCCCCCCTTCTTCTTCTTCTTCCTTGACCTGCTCTCTAGATGGGAGAAGGGTTTCCCCTCTGGTCCATGGCATCCATGGCGGCGGAGGGACGAGAGCCCCTCTGAGATTGGATCTGTCTCTCTCTGTTTCTGCGTTCCTGATTCTGGCCTTTCACCGTTTCTTATATTCCCGGAGATCCATAACTCCGATTGGGCTAAAATTTTAACACGGTTTCTATCCAGATATTGGCTTTCTTGCGGCGAAAGAAGGGCAACAACCGCCTTACGGGGTGGCCACGAGGATCAGGGGCTCGCCTCCCTGCCTCGTGGCCCCCTCGGGCATCGTCTCGCGTTGATTCTTCTTCCCAAAAATCACATATATTCCAAAAAAATCTCCATAAGTTTTTATCCCATTTGGACTCCGTTTGATATGGACTTTCTGCGAAACAAAAAACATGCAACAAACTGGAAATAGCACTGGGCACTAGATCAATATGTTAGTCCCCAATAATAGTATAAAAAGTTGCCAAAAGTATATGAAAGTTGTATAATATTTGCATGGAACAATCAAAAATTATAGATACGACAGAGACATATCAGTGACCTCTATGGAACTTGGGATCATGGCATGGTCATTGAGGGCAATCTTGGATAGTTTCAGGAGAAATAATCAGTGTGGGATTGGGTCATAGCTTTTGTAGGATTGATGGCTTATAAAGTACTCCCTCTGTCCCGAAATAAGTGTCTCAACTTTAGTACAACTTATTTTGGGATGAAGGGAGTATTATATGATATACAGCGATGGTAAAATATTTGAAGATAGATCAGTGTAGATCAGAGCTTAAACATATTTATAACAAACCCTTCTCTTGGAAAGTAATTGAATCCATGACAATTGAGAAGTAAGAATTTATCATTTTCTTGATTGTCTAATTTGATAGCCTCCATGTTCCTGGATATCATTTTTGTTAACTCTCTGCCGATGTCACCTTGATGCTTGAATATTTTCATTCCTTGATGAATCATTGCTCTACATAATTGGTTGTTTAAAGAAGTTAACTCTTTTTGTAGTAGTTTGTCATGACCTGATGTGATGACAAAAATATGTATTCTTAAACCTAGTATATCAGCTCAAGCACCTGATCAGTAATATGGAGTTCTATTGGTCGTAGCTATTGATCTAAATAATTCAGAAAGAAAAACTGATATGCTGAATAAACTATCTGCTCTACTAACTTTATTTTTTAGTCTTCCTTCCATTCATGTATTTATAATACCATGGGTATCTATAATAGTGATAGTACAAATGATATGTAGAAGAACACATGTTTCACTATAAATAAAGAAATATGGCATGAATTTAATTGGTGTTCACTTGAACTTAGGTGGTGTGATTGTTCATCCACTCCCACCCAAGTGAGGTAGGTTTAATTTTGACTTTATTTCAGTCACATGAAAAACATCATGGGTGTATATGAACACTATGTAAAAATACTCAATCTTGGCAACAAAAACTTAATTGTGTGATGTGTGTGTGAAATATATTACTTTCTGTTTGTTGAATTGAGAAGTCTTGCCGGTTATCTGTGATGGTTGGCATGGTGCTCCAACCATTTTAACATACTAAAATTATTGCCTTTTTATTCTACATTTTCCCTTAAAGATTTCTGGTGGAGCCACATTCATGCATTAGTGGTAAATTAGCGGTTTATTCTATTTGACATCGTCAGAATGGTCAAGCATGTTTTACTACGTTTTTGCAGGGTTCCTGCTCCTTCTATGTATTTTTGATTTGTTGGTGTTGACTGTACTCAATGGTGCTTGCAGATCCATGGACATAGTCAGAATAGTCACTTTCTTGCAGTATATTATTTTTATATCTCATGTTTCTCAAGGTAATGGACAAGATTGAGTTTTTGGTAATATGACACCATTAAATTATATTTTCTACTCTATTTGTCGTTCATTTGTTATGCACCATATTTAAGGGAACATAGAGCAGGTTTGTTTGCTATTGTTATAAATCTGTATCTGAATATTATTTGTAGATTTATGTTTACCAATCATGTTTTATTTTTCTATGTAGATAGGTTCACATATTTCATGTACTAATACAGTAATTGAACAAATTTAAGAAATATGGTTGGAGATGAAGCAAACTGGTAATTTTCATAAGAAGATTATTGTCATGTGTTGTGATATACTCCCTCCGTTCCTAAATATTTGTCTTTTTAGAGATTTCAAATGGACTACCACATACAGATGTATATAGACATATTTTAGAGTGTAGATGCACTCATTTTGCTCAGTATGTAGTCACTTATTGAAATCTCTAGAAAGTCAAATATTAAAAAACGGAGGGAGTACTATTAGGTCATTTGTAATATTGCTTCTTTTTTCTTATATAGTTGTAATAATCCAATTTGCAGGTGACAAAAGAGAGATGGAAAAACTATTGTAGCACAACCATATAGAAAGCTTTGGCTCCATGCTTTTCTTAAGTAGTTCTATTAGGGCATTGAACAATTTGGTGCTATAGTTACTGTATAGTAAACCAACATAATATGAGAGATTGACTGTCAGATTTTACATGTTTAGTAAATTAGGGAACTTGCAACCTCTCATATTGAACGATTCATCTACTGAAGCACTTGGTTTGTCTACATTTTTTGTAGGAGTTTAGATTACTCTGAGAACTGCCGGTACGATGCCATCACGGCTGCTTGCAAAATTAGTAAAAGGCTAAATTCCTTAGTTGTCTTAGTTATGTAGCATAGGAATTGAGTGTGAGTTGGGGAATTGATATGTGAGTTGGCTTCATTATGAAATCAAAAAGTACCTCTGTACATGCACGTAATTGAGTAGTGAATGGGTGATGGGGATAGGTTTCATAGAACTGATAATTATGAACTTGCTCAGTGTATCGTATATAAACATTACACCCCAAAAATTCAGTAGGGTGTTAACATTCAGCTGACTGCTCCCATTTTTAGCTCGTTTTGTAGGTATAATTTAGGCAAAATTTGGTCTGCAAAGATACTGTTTCAGCAAAGGGCAAAGGGAAAAAAAGTCATCATAGAGGAGGATGAGCTGCGACTCTAAGGGCGACCCGCGGGGCGCCTCGCAGGCACCCGCGCCACCCCCGGCGGGCGTCTCCGCCGCCTCCCCTCCTTCCACTCCAGTAGCCTCCACCACCTCTAGGGCCACTGCTACTGGCTTCGCCATTGGCGGTGGACCTGTGCCGTTCCCTGCCGGCGATGACACCCCCTACACCCGCACCACCATCGTTCCGCGTCCAGGTATCTCTTTCCATGTCCGTGTTTAGTCGTCCTTCCTATCCGGTGTTTCCTCCACTCACCTCGGCTCTGTCCCGTCGGGGGTCCTCTGGGTGGTCGTGCCGTTCCCGGCGGCGTGCTTCTCGGCAGACAAGGTTGCCAGTTTTCTTTCCTACTTCTTCTGTGACCCCAGCGAGACCCTTGTCGCCACCCCGGTGGCTGACCTCATCTTCTCCATCCGCGTTGCTAGTGCTGCCGTCGCGCAGTTCGTCGCCGCTGTTGGTCCCGGGCTCATGACCGTGATCAACCTGTCTCTCCATGTCTCCTTGTGTGGGGCCCGTGCGGCTGCGGGGAAAGCTAGGGCATGGGCGGCTCACCCCGAATTCAAATCCCACCCCTCTGGTGTCAATGCGGGGGAGCGACGTCGTAGGGGGCGCGGCCTCATGCCTATCTAGTGTCCCATCGCATCCAGGTTTAATGGCGCTGGTTTGCTCCCCCTTCCCCCAGTCGACGTTTCACCCTCTGATTCGCTGCGCGCGACTGCTGGGACCGCAGGAGATCGTGTTCCCGCAGTGCCGACGGTCCCTGCCGCCCATCCCAGCGACAACGCGGCTCTCGTTTCCGGCTGTCGCCTAGGCATTGACTGCCTTGAGGTTGACTACCTCGCGGCGCCGGGGTACACTGTGTTTACTTCGCCATCCGCCGCCGCTGCTGGAACGTACAGAGAAGTGCTGCTCTCCCCTCCTCCGCCAAAACCTAGAAACAGAAACCCTCGCCCCATCCTGCCGCTCTCGCGCTCTGGTTGCTTTCGTTGCCTCTCTGACCTCCACCGCGTGTGTGACTGTCATGACTTCGTTCGCTGTCGGTGTTGTAGGATCTTCGGGCACCGCGCCGGCTCGCCTCACTGCGCCATGGCCTCTCGCTGCTCGCTCCTCAGGCTTCCGCTGCCTCCCCTGTCCGCCGCACTCCCCCACCGCCGCCTCCGCCCCCCCGGCGCGTTGGGCTCCCACCCCTTACCCCTCGGCTCGCCTCTGCACCACCATGCATCTGGCCAGTCTGGCTGCTACCATGCCTGGCCTTGCCCTGGAGGAGGGGGGCTCCGCCGCTGATTTGGAGACGGGGGCCAACGACGGGCCGTTTCCGCGACATCTCCACGTCTGAGGTGGTGTGCTCCCCGCCTCCGTCCTTGGTGCCATCCTCCCCAGTTAGCGGGCATCCCCAGCCGGTGCAGCTGCAGCCCGTGGTCGCCCCGATGCCTGCCCCTGGCGCTGGGTTGGATGGAGAGGCCGCCCCCCTTGACCTATCGGGGTCATCTTTCTCATCCCGCTCCTTCGGCGGCTCCTTTGCCGCCGAGTCGCAGCGCCCGGACTCCATCGAAGTCTTTGTGCCGGAGGAAGACAGCGATGCGGCTCTGCGGCTGGCCGTGGTCACCATTAAGCCGCCGAATGCCTTCCACAATGACACCGGGCTGTCCAAGCCGCCCTCCTTCGCTTCATCGGCCACATCCTCCCGAAGACGGTGCCATCCTCCGTCGGTGCCATGTACCTCCGGTTCGCCTCTACTGCGGACCGCGAGGAAGCGATGGGGCGACAGCCGTTTAGGCATGAGGGCGCCCGCATCGACCTCCACCGGGAGGAGGCGTTTGGGCGGGTTGACTTTCATGTTGGCCCCTGCGCTCTCCTGGCGGCGACTGGCTTCGCCACAGAATTCCTCAACCCTGTCGGCATCGCTGCGGCGTTCGCTCCCTTCACCGAAGTGCTCGAGATCGACCCCCTCACCCTTGCTGGTCGGGAGCTGGCTACGGTCAGGGTGGTCGTCCGCCTTCGTAGCCCGCGCGACGTGCCCTGCGACGTCTGGCCTCTAGGTGGTCGCTGGGGGGCCCGCGTGGTATCCGTTTGGCTAGTTCGGGTCTGGGATGCCGCCAACTCCTTTTCCCGTGACGGCGTCTACATCCCTTTCTTCCGCCCCCTCCGCCGTTGTTTGCCCACAACCTCCCCGTCCTCCATGGCCTGCCTCTGGGCAGCGGGCGTGGGGGTGGTGCGGCGCCGTCTGGTGGCCGCGGTAGGGGACGCCGGGGCGGACGGCAGCTCGCCTCCATTCTCCGTGTCCTGGGAGCGCCGCCACTCCCATGGCCTGCTCTTGAGCTTGGGGCGGGCTGCCTTGCCCCGTCCCCTCCCTGCGCCATCTCGCCGTTCTCGGGCTCGCCGTTCTTCTTCGACGCTGGGAGCTCGCACTCTGGAGTGACCCTAGTTGGGCTGGAGGGCGCGGAGTGCGGCGACGAGACCGCGGCTGCTGACGTTGGCGCCCCCCCCCCCGGAGCAGCAACGCAGCGCGTGCCTGGCCGAGAAGGAGGTGCCGGCCTGGGTTAGCGTGGAGGCGAAAGCCATCAAGTTGCGCGCCCTGAAGGACGCGCTCTCCAGCTGCTCAACTAGGCTCAAGTCGAAGGTTATGAAGAACAAGATCCTTGACGCCGTGATCGCTCCCATGGGCATGAAGCCTGTGTCCGATCTTCGTGCCGCCGCGTCCATTCCTGCTGCCCCGGTGTCTGCTAATGTTGATGTGTAGCCCGTGTCCGAGAACGAGACTGCGCGCTGGTGTGCGCCCCCCCCCCTCCGTGGTCACCATCCTTCCCCCCGTGTCTGGTGTGCTGTCTGTGTTTCCTTTCATGTAATACTGTCCCCCCTCTCTCCGTGTTCGGGTGTTGTATGTTGTAATGGATAGTGCCGCTTTCTGCTCAATCCGCACGCTCTCCTGGAATGTCCAGGGTTTGGGCGATTGGGATAAGTGTGATGTGGTTAATAACTTGCTATGTTCCTCTAATCCCAGCTTTGTTTGCATCCAAGAGTCTAAGCTTGCTCATCTTGACGCCCGTAAAGCCGTGTCTTTCCTCCCCCAGCACCTCATGCAGTTTGTCGCCAAAAATGCGGACGGGAGCCATGGCGGCATTATCACCGTGTGGGATCCTTCATCCTTCGCGCTTGTCTCCTCCTTCGAGTCTAGCTACTCTATCTCCGTCGCTCTCACGTGCTCTTCCTCGGGGGTGACCGTTACCCTAACTAACGTTTATGCCCCCTCCGACCACTCTTTCACCGAAAATTTCGTTGAGGACATGCTCGCGATCCCTCCTAGGGTCCTCGGGCCCTGGCTCGTTGTGGGGGATTTCAATCTCATTCGTCATCCTAGCGAGAAGACAGGGGGGAATTTTGATGCTGGGCGTGCTGCTCGTTTCAACTCCCTTGTGAATGCCCTAGCTCTGCATGAGCTGCACCTTTCAGACCGCGCCTTCACGTGGACCAATCGGCAGGATCCCCCCATCCTTGCCCGGCTTGATCGAGCGTTCTTCGACAATGCTTGGAATGACGTGTTCCCTGACTCCTCTCTCACCTCCCTCCCTCGCGTCACTTCTGATCATGTGCCCTTCCTGGTCACGACCTCGACCAAAAACCCGACCCCCTCGCGGTTTTTCTTTGAAATGGCCTGGCTCCAGGACCCAGCCTTCCTCCCTACTACTCTACCATCCTGGTCTTCTCCGGTGCGTGCTACGGGCGTGGGTGGGATCCTCGCGGCTAGGAAGAAAGAATTCAGGTTTGCTGCCAATGTTTGGAAAAAACAGCACCGGTTCATTCCCACTTTCGGTAATGATTGTTGTTTCATTATTGACGTATTTGACTTCCTGGAAGAGAACAGTGTTCTTTCCACAGATGAGAGCGCTCTCCGCCACGACGCCCGGCTTGCTCTCACCGCGTCCATTCGCCGGTAGTGTGCGCATTGGCGGCAGTGTGGCAAACAACGTGCGGTGTGCGAGGGGGATGAGAACACCAAGTTCTTCCATGCCTTTGCCTCGCAACATCGACGACGCAATCGCATCGCGGCCCTGGAAGTTGGAGGGGTGCAGGTGCTAGACCATGCAGGGATGGCTGCGGCCCTGCGTGCTTTCTACGTGGCGCTGTTGGGCCGGCCCAGGGAGCCCGTCTGGCATTTTGACCTGGCGGCCCTCTATGCTGGTGCCCCTTCTGCGGACGGGCCTGCTCTTGTGGCCCCCTTCGAGCGGGCCGAAATCAAGGCGGCGGTGCATGCCCTGGACCGCACCAGCGCCCCTGGCCCAGATGGGCTTGGTCCCGCGTTCTACCAGGCGGCCTGGGGCATGGTAGCGTTGGATCTTCTTCGTCTCCTTGATGAGTTCCACAACGGCGTCGCCCGCCTTGACAGGATCAATCGTGCCTACATCGCCCTACTACCCAAAGGGAGCGGTGTGCCATCCCCTGCCTCCTTTCGCCCCGTCTCGCTCAAAAACGGCGACATCAAGATCCTGTGTCGAGGGCTTACCTCATGACTTCAGCAGCAAATCCCTCTCCTGATCGACGAAGATCAGTCCGGCTTTGTGCGGGGGCGAAGCATCTCTGAAAACATCATCTATGCCACAGAAATGGTGCAGTGCTGCCATCGTCGCCGGGCCCCCACGATGGTCCTCAAACTTGACTTCGCCAAGGCGTTCGACTCCATCAACAGGGCGAGCCTGCGCGCTATCATGGAGGTCCGGGGGTTCCCGTCGCTCTAGTGCGACTGGATGGATGCCCTCTTCCACTCCTCGAGCTCGGCGGTCCTGTTGAACGGGGTGCCGAGGCGGTGGTTCCAGGTGCGCTGCGGCCTCAGGCAAGGGGACCCCATCTCCCCCTACCTCTTCCTCATCATCACCGATGCGCTCCTGCGGCTGATCCGTCAGGATGATGTGCTGCGCCACCCTCTCCTTCCATACGCGCCTGCAGTGGTGTTGAAGTACGCCGATGACATGCTGATCATCACGCGGGCGGCCGAGGGAGGCGCGGTCTGTCTCCGGCAAATTCTCGACCAGTTCGCCGCCGCCACGGGGCTGATCATCAACTTCACCAAAAGTACCCTGGTGCCGGTGCATGTGGAGGAGGAGGCTTTGGCCTGGGTGGTGGCTGCTCTAGGCTGCGCCACGGGATCATTCCCGCAGACGTACCTCGGTCTCCCTCTCTCATGGGAGAAACTGCACTTCGCGGATTTCCTGTCGCTGATTACGAAAGTGGACAAGTATCTCACCGGCTGGGCAGCTCGTCTTCTCTCCCCCGTTGGGCGTCTGGTACTCATCAACGCCGTCCTGGACGCGCTTCCCATGTATGCCATGGCGGCGTTGCTGCTACCGCCTGTCGTGGTGCGTGTGTTGGACGGGCTGTGCTGCGCCTTCCTATGGAACGTCGCCGAACGGGCCTCGGGCGCCCAATGCCTTGTTGCTTGGGAGAGGGTGTGCCGGGGGAAGAGCGAAGGCGGGCTGGGAGTCCGTGACCTGGCAACGCAAAACTTGTTTCTGCTGCTCAAGATGCTACATCGCCTACACACGACCCTGGACTCTAGGTGGGCGGCCTGGATATGGGGGGGGGGGGGCTGGTGGACGCTCCCTTCTCGCTCACGGCGAACTGGCCCTTGGTGAGCACCGGGCCGCGATCGTGAAATTGCTCCCACTCTACCGCGCCTTCTCCGTTGTCGACGTTGGGGAGGGGGAGCAAATGCTCTTTCTGGTGGGATCGCTGGCTGCCCTGCAGGGCTATCGCGGTGGCATACCCGGCCCTCTTCTCCCACGCCCTGGACGCAGAGGCGACGGTCGGGCATGTGCGCGCGCGGACTTGCTTGCTGCCGGGTGCCCCAGCTAACAAGCGTGGGTGAGCGCGAACTCACGGTGGTCGCTGCGCTCCTGGCCGCGTTGCCAGCGCGGGCCGGGGGTGATGAGAGAAAGCTTCTTCACGCTGCTGCACCCAAAGGCGCCATGTCGTCCAGCTCCGCTTATAGGCTCATACGGTTTGGCGGGGTGGCCGCTTGCTTCGCCCCCATGATCTGGCAGGCGCGTGCTCCGTCGCGGGTGAAGTTTTATTGCTGGCTGCTGGTGCAACGACGCATCCACACGAGGGACGTCCTGCTTCAGAAACGCATTGTCGATGTAGATGATGCCGGTTGTCCACTCTGCTCTACTGCTCTGGAAACTGCTGACCACATGCTCTTCTCCAGCCCATTCGTGGTGGCGTTCTGGAGGCATGTCCGGGTCGTTGTCGACGATGTTATGGTCTGCAAGCTCGGCGCACTTGCTGCTGCAGTGGCCGTAGGCGTCGAGTCGGAGGTCGAGTTTGCCATGTTGTGCTGCTAGCAGCTTTGGAAATACCGGAACGCGGTTGTTTTTCAACTCTTGCCGCCGTACCTTGCCCGCCTGCTTTGGTACTATAGGGAGGACGCGGTCCTATGGCGTGATCGGTTGACTGAAGCTCGTCGATCGCACGCGGGGGAATGGGTGCGTGCGTTCTTGGCATTGCCTCCGTGATGTTGTTTCGCCCCCTCCCTCCCTCATGTAAAGTCGGTGTTTGTAACTATCTGGGATTTTGGCCCACTGTGATCAATATATTCAGGTGGGGGATTCTCTCCCCCCGGTGAAAATTCAAAAAAAGGCCAAACGAACCCGGAATAATTCCAAATTTTAACACGACACTCATATAGTTGCATGTTCACTGCAGATAAATGTTCTAGCAATTCAAACACCATCTTTTCCTTCCCTAACACCATTTTGTGTTTCAAAACAGAACAAAAAAATCAGGTATACCACAAACAGTTTACTAGCAAGAATCATGTGGGATGAGATATGAAATATCTTGGCGCAACGTCTTGTCTGGCTTACGTAGGAAGCTTCGTCGTCTATAGTCCACTGCCCGCGCTTGAACCACACTTGCGCACCAGTTTCTCGTGGCACCGAGCGAAATTTTTCTGCCACCGCGGAAATATCTATCTCCCTGCCTCCCCCACCAAAAGCCACATTTCCATTGTTCCTCCTTGCTTTCCAAGTTCAAACCTTCATTGTTGCTTACTGGCAGCAACACCTCCTCGCTGGCGACCCTTCTTCTTGCTGTGTGGCCTCGTTAATATGGTCAGGTAATCCACACCCCACCCACACCATCCTCCTCCTTCCTCATCCCACATGCCGTGACCGACAGCACAACACCTTCCGCCCAAATCACTGCTCCATCCTCCAATTAAGTGTCGCCCCCTGCCATTTTGCACGCAGTATAGCGTGGAGCTTAGTAGCATCCAGAAGTGGAGAAGCAAATTGCGGCCGCTCTGCCATGTGTGCCAACCGTCAGATCTTGTAGGAGCACCTCGTCTTCATGGCCATCGTCGACACTACCACACAGTTGTCTACTTTAAAATAAAGTTCGTGTTGTTTTCTCGAGGCCACCACTAGTGCCTTCTAGTGATTTGTCCTTTGTAATGTTAATATGCAATCTGATATTCTGAAATGTAATGTTCAGTTAACAGTTTGGTCCAACAATTGCTACATTTCGTAGTAGTTCTCAAGAATTCTTGGTTTCGTTAACTGTCTTATCTTCTAGTGTATGTTCTTTTCTGCAATGTCGTGCTCAGTTAACTATTTTGGCTCATTTGTTCTGTTGTCCAATTAACTGTTTGGTTCAGTTCTGCAATTTGATTTTCATTTGTTGTGGGTACAATTTTGTATTGTTATGCATGTGAGAAATCGAATTTGGCCGTACTCAATACACAAGAAACATATATAATTGCTCTATTCCCAAGTTGTTTAGCATGTTTGGTTAGGTTAACTAGCTTTTCCATGCGTCTTGAGTTAATCTATTGGATCTGCAATTTGTTTATTTTTCATTAACATATTCTACTGATAGTATGGCAACTCTTAGTTAACCTGATCAAGATATTCCTTATATGTGTTGCAGGGAAACAATGGGAGCCACTGCAGTTTACCATCGAGGTTTGCTCATGCATGGTCCTTTCGCTAATAGCACATTATTGGGCAGTTGCAGGAATCATTATAATATTTAGGTTTCTTACAATTTGGTCTTGAACATGTAGGTCCTGCTGTCAGAGGCTTAGACCCACTGTTTGACCCATTTTGCATATGGGGTAATGAGATGTCCATGAATATTAGTCAAGTCACGAAACTCAGAAAGATTGTTAGGATAAAGATACTTGCGAGGAATAACAACAAGATCTTTGTTTGGACAATGAAGAAGACATCAGTTAACTATAGGATGCTAGTAACTCTTTTACCTTGGTTTTCCCCTTGTGCCATTTCAAAATTTACAACAGTGATTTATGCATATCTTTGTTTTTTGTACTTTCCAAAGCAGTTCACCGATGATTACCACTCAAACCACGTGCATGGTTAAGAGGCGAGGAAGGTATTCATTCAACACCAGTGGTACAATATTGAAGTCTTCCTCAAGAGGACGAAGGTTGGGTCGGCAATTATCCATAGCCACTGGCCTAAAGTTGCAAGGACATTCAACATCACTGAAGGATAAATATTTGCCTTCCATTTCTGCAGTTACCCAGATGAGATTCATCTGTCTATTTACTGTGTATGATGCTACTTTCCAAAGGTTTTCGATGTTGCATGTGAAACTTGGTGCTGTTGTGTAATCATTTAGCTAGCTACTCCCTCCATCCCGTAATATAAGAACATTTTTCAAGCTAACAAAGTTGAAAATCATTCCTATATTATGGGACGGAGGGAGTATATCCCTATATGGTGTAACTGAGTGCTGAAGCTATCTGATGTAATTCAATTATGAAATCCTAGTTGTCGTTATACGGATATGAAATATATGGTGTGTTCTATAAGAAATGTCATTTTGATTACTACATGGATTATCAATAATAGGCCAATTACCCTGTTTATTGGGGTTATCTATTACAGATGGTATCTCTGACAACACCATGGGTGGTGAACTCAAACAACCCACACGGTTTCTAGAAAGTAGGCGTGTTGGATCAATTAACAATCACACACGGCTTCTGCAAGAGAACTGTTTGCGTTAGGCCATGTGACGCCCCCGATTTAATCGTACACTAATCATACACGCAAACATGTACGATCAAGATCAGGGACTCACGGGAAGATATCACAACACAACTCTACAAATAAAAAAAAGTCATACAAGCATCATATTACAAGCCAGGGGCCTCGAGGGCTCGAATACAAGAGCTCGATCATAGACGAGTCAGCGGAAGCAACAATATCTGAGTACAGACATAAGTTAAGCAAGTTTGCCCTAAGAAGGCTAGCACAAACTGGGATACAGATCGAAAGAGGCGCAGGCCTCCTGCCTGGGATCCTCCTAACTACTCCTGGTCATCGTCAGCGGGCAGCACGTAGTAGTAGGCACCTCCGGTGTAGTAGTAGTCGTCGTCGAAGGTGGCGTCTAGCTCCTGGGCTCCAACATCTGGTTGCGACAACCAGGTAGAAGGGATAGGGGGAAAAGAGGGAGAAAGCAACCGTGAGTACTCATCCAAAGTACTCGCAAGCAAGGAGCTACACTACATATGCATGGGCATCAAATGAAATAAGGGTATCATATGTGGACTGAACTGCAGAATGCCAGAATAAGAGGGGGATAACTAATCCTTTCGAAGACTACGCTTCTGGCAGCCTCCGTCTTGCAACATGTAGAAGAGAGTAGACTGAAGACCTCCAAGTAGCATCGCATAGCATAATCCTAACCGATGATCCTCCCCTCGTCGCCCTGTGAGAGAGCAATCACCGGTTGTATCTGGCACTTGGAAGGGTGTATTTTATTAAGTATCCAGTTCTAGTTGTCATAAGGTCAAGGTACAACTCCAAGTCGTCCTGTTACCGAAGATCACGGCTATTCGAATAGATTAACTTCCCTGCAGGGGTGCACCACATAACCCAACACGCTCGATCCCATTTGGCCGAACACACTTTTCTGGGTCATGCCCGGCCTCGGAAGATCAACACGTCGCAGCCCTACCTAGACCAACAGAGAGGTCAGCACGCCGGTCTAAACCTAAGCGCACAGGGGTCTGGGCCCATCGCCCTTAGCACACCTGCATGTTGCAAACGCGGCCGGAAGCAGAACTAGCCCCCTTAATACAAGAGCAGGCTTACGTTCCAACCCTGCGCGCGCCGCTCAGTCGCTGACGTCACGAAGGCTTCGGCTGATACCACGACGCCGGGATACCCATAACTACTCCCGCGTAGATGGTTAGTGCGTATAGACCAAATGGCCAGACTCAGATCAAAAACCCAGATCTCGTTAAGCGTGTTAAGTATCCGCGAACGCCGACCAGGGCCAGGCCCACCTCTCTCCTAGGTGGTCTCAACCTGCCCTGTCGCTCCGCCTCAAAGTAACAGTCGGGGGCCGTCGGGAACCCAGGCCCACCTCTACCGGGATGGATCCACCTGCCCCTTCAGCCCCCATCTCCGAATAGTATCACAGGTAGGTAACTGTGTAAAGTATATTGTATATGCCCGTGATCACCTCCCGAAGTGATCACGGCCCAGTAGTATAGCATGGCAGACGGACAAGAGTATAGGGCCACTGATGGAACACTAGCATCCTATACTAAGCAGTAGGATAGCAGGTAATGGTAACAACAGTAGTAGCAAGGACAGGCTATGCATCAGGATAGGAATAACGGAAAGCAGTAACATGCTACACTACTCTAATGCAAGCAGTATAGAGGAGAGTAGGCGATATCTGGTGATCAAGGGGGGGGGGCTTGCCTGGTTGCTCTGGCAAGAGAGAGGGGTCGTCAACACCGTAGTCGTACTGGGTAGCAGCGGCGTCGGTCTCGGTGTCTAGCGAGAGAAGAGGGGGAAGAAATAATAAATATAATGCAAACAGATGCATAATGATGCATGACATGACAAAACATGATGCTAGGTGTGTCCTAACGCGGTACGAGGGGGTACCGGTGAAGGGGGAAACATCCGGGAAAGTATTCCCGGTGTTTCGCGTTTTCGGACAGATGAACCGGAGGGGGAAAGTTGCGTGTTCTCTATACTAGGGATGCGTGGCGGACGAACGGGCTGCGTATCCGAATTCGTCTCGTCGTTCTGAGCAACTTTCATGTACAAAGTATTTTCATCCGAGATACGGTTTATTTTATATTAATTTTAAAAGATTAAAATCATTTTTAGCATTTATTTAAATATTTAAATTCAACATTATCCAGAACAGTGCATGCTAACGTCAGCACGACGTCAGGAGTCAACAGGGGCGTTGACTGGTCAACTGACATGTGGGTCCCGATCGTCATTGACTGTTTAATCTAATTAGGGTTTAAATAAACTGACTAGTTAACTAGATTAATTAAACATGATTAATTAACTTAATTAATTACTTAATTAATTAATTTACTTATTAATTAATTAATTTACTTATTAATTAATTAATTATATTTTTATTTTTTAATTCTTTTTTTAAAACGTTTTGGAGGCAAGGCCCCACATGTCATTGGCACAGGGAGCCATAGCGGGTGTGTGTGTGGGGGGGGGCTCACGGGCGCAGGCGCAGCCCGTATGGGCGCTGCGGGCGCGACCGGCAGGGGCAACCCAACTGGGGCGCCGGCGACCACGGCAGAGCACCGAAGAAGAGGGAGGTCGGTGGCCTGGGGTGGCCTGGGTGGGCGCGGGTCGGCAGTGAGGGGAGCCGCAGCAAGGGGGCGTGGCACACAGGGGGACGGGGAAGTGCAGCAGTAGCTGCGGTCGGCGCGAGCGCGCGACTATGGGCACGCGAGCGAGCGTAAGGAGGGGGAGGCGGTGCGGTGCAGTGACCGTGGTGCCGTTCGGCGATCCCGTCGATGCGACGGAACGGACGACGGTGACGGGGAGAGAAGAGGAGGCCGGGGGCCTCACCGAGGGAGCGTAGGGGACGAGGCAGCGGGGTTGAGGAGGAGGACGGGGATGAGCGTCGTGGAAGAGGCAGTCCGGCGAGGAGGGGCTTGACGAATCCGGCGAGGAAGCTCCGGCGAGGTGGTCCGGCGAGGCAGCAAGGGCGGCGGGGTGACGGCGCCGGCCACGGTGTCGAGAGGCGGGGGAGAAGCCGGGCTGGGCGCGCGTGCTCAATGGGATGGACCCGGGAGCGGCAGCACGCTAGGCCGTTATGGGCGAGGCCAGCACAGGCCTGCCGGAGCAGCGAACGGCGGCGGGCGCGGTCGTGGAGGCGGAGGGCGACGCGGGCGGCACGGCGAGGGGCGACGACGGGATCGGGGCGCCCCCGATCCAGATCTCGCAGGGGGGGAGTGGGAATCACGGGTGAGAGTGGGGAGATCGTGGGGGTGGTTGGGCTGGGGTCTGAGGCGACTCGCCTCTGTCCTCGGTGTGCGGCGGCGCGAGAGGGAGAGTGAGGAGAATCGGGGGAGTGAGTGGGCAATGGGGTTAGGGTTTCGGGTGGGAGGCCTAGGAGGCCAGGGGCGTGGGTGGCCGGTTGGGCCGGCCAGGCAGCCTGGTGGCCGGCTGGGCCGAAGCCCAGCGAGGGAGGAGGGGTTGTTCTCCTTTTTTTATTTTGTTTTCTGTTTTTATCTTTTCTTTTATTTATTTTCTTGTACTGTTTTATTTCTAGTTTCTTTTATTTTTAGATTTATAAAAATTATAACTAGTACCTAAATTTGTATTTATAAACAATCTACTGTTAGATTAAATCTTGACCCATAATAAAATAATTTTAATTTTTTATAAAATTCAATAGGCATTTGTTTAATTGTTTTCACTACTGTTTTAATTATTTTAGAGCCCTTAAACATTTTATCAAGGTTTGGTTTCTCCACCAAAATTATCTATGCAATAATTGGTTCACCCCGAACATTTTTGTTTCGATGTTTGAAAACTTTTATTGTATGCCATATTTGGAATTTGAATTTTGAACCGGTTTTTGAACTAACGAGGGATTAGCAACAGTAACTGAGGTGACGTGGCATCATTAGCGGAGGTTCACTGTAGCTTAATTATCCGGGCGTCACAATTCTCCTCCACTACAAGAAATCTCGTCCCGGGATTTAAGAGGGGAGTAAGGGGAAAGTTCTGGTTACAATATGTTAACGGATCTTCTCGAAGAACTTAATCCCTTCCGTTGATGTCTTCAATTCTTTATTCCAATGCATCATGATGAAGTTGTCGTCCTTTCTTCGGGGAACTCCATTGTACTTACGAATAGGTAAGGGGCAGCCCTACCAGGATAGGATGTTATAAGGGAGAATCATCTAGGGGTATCCCAAGAATGAACATATGATTATCTCTCGAGTTGAACAAATGAAACACATCGAGAGCAAAGTAAGACGGTGCAATAAGAAGTTTCAAGCGGATAGGCAATCGTTCATTGCCTGAAACAGAGTGTGAAAGGGGTTCAGAGTAACATGAATAAGTATTACCAGAATAGATCACTAGCTAGGAACGTGGCTTATGAATTGCATACAAAGCCACACGCGAGGGACAACTTTGAAAACAAGGAGAGTCAGGTTTCGATCCTGTGGGACTGGTGGGTTATGGGCCCACCACGTGGGTTAAAAGTAGGAAGGGCGGTAACGTCTTGCATGATCGTGTAAGCAAGGCATGTCAGAGCTTAGCCTGTCAGTTATGTTGGCAACATCGTTCGTACCAAGGGCGAGGGATGAAGAGAACCTTTTTCCTGCTCGTTGAACGAGGCGTACCAATAGGCAAAGTTCTCGTCCATCGGTGGCTACCGGAATGTCATCAACAATAGTAACAGGGTCTTGCTGACAGAACTGTACACCGAGGGGTTTACGTAAGTAGGAGAATATTACTGCTTAGATCATATAGATCACAAGAAAGGTTAAACAGCCCAATGGAAAGGAAAATGTGATCATCGGATTAAACAACAATGGAAAGGATAATGTGTTTAAACACATATTTCAGGGGTATAACCTTCCCAAGGACAAGCAGTGCATGATATCCATGACAGGATAGAAAGTAGAAAACCATTTAGGTAATGGGAGAGGAATTTCATGACATTACCCATACAACGGTGTTTGGATAATTGAGCAGGAAAAATTTAGCATTGGGCTTCAAATGCTCTTGTGGAAAATCGGAGTACCATAGACATGCTTCGAGATAGCATTGGCATGGTCTCCAGGTGAAGATCAGACTTTGGATACAAAGGATCCACCAAAAACAACTTATAGAATAAGTTTTACAATTTCGTCATGGCAGAATGGTTAACCTTGCTAAAAGGGAAGTTATAACAATAGGGCCTACCGCCAGGTGTGCTAGGCATGACATCACCTTACCGGGTCATATAAAAGACCAGTGTTATAACTCTTGGGAATATGTTCCAACCATCAGATCTGACCGAGATTCAGATCTGATCAGTGTTAGGAAACCTCAGACTCGGAATGCTTGAGAAAAGGTGCAACACAAATTGACGAGATGACATTGTAAGATTCTCGGGACATGAACTATGGAAGTGAGTTCATCCTTAAACCAATAATAGGAAGAGGGGGTGGCTGATGGACTCAGCGACAATTCCTCAAGATTTCCAAAAGACGGATTCCCACCATTATGAGAACAAGGAGATAACATTTGTCGGATCAAATGATATATTGATGTATGCTTGAGGAAAACATACACAATTAAACTTTGGTTGAAAGGTGCATGCGAGATATGGGCTTAGGTAGCATGATCAACGTTAAAATGGTGGTTCAACAACCAATAGTCTAAGAACGAACTATCGACCATCAACTTCAAAGCAATAGGGTTGTTAGAAGTACAAAATCCACGCAGTACCGTTCACTTGTTGGAATCCCGGTTGGAATCAACACGAGGACCAAGAAAGAATGGTGATGGTGATAAGTATCACGATACCAAGAATTCTTAAGAGCTGGTGAAATTCTCACAACATTCTTGACATAAAAGATGGTAATACTCCAAGGTAAAGGAGAACAAATGCTGGATAGCAAGGATCTCAAGGTATAACACAAAACACGAACAAGTTTGTGTTGAACGGAAGGCAATCGAGTGGTCGATGATAACACAAATCATCGAGGGAAAGGATGGTATTTCTCATCAGGAATTCAATTGATATCCTTGAGGAGCTCGAAATGTTGATGATGATCATGACAATTTCTGTCAAGAGGTTTCATGGAGATGTAATCGGTCGGCGATGACATCAAGTCAAACGAATGATGAAGCGAAAGGTTATTGGAACCATGGGTGCGACACAAACTTGAAATCAAGTTTGTTGTTTGAGGTGAAACAATAAGACAAGAAAGATCAACGTAGGCTTAGCCCATCATCGAAATTGTGCTCCAGAAAAAAAGGACCAGGTAGCACAGTTAAAATTTGGCACGATAATGATATAGCCGAGTAGGCTCGGAATGACGTGATCGAGTTCAGACTCGTAAGTAATGAAGGTTACCAAGAGTTGTTGAATCGTAGTGCGGACTCAATTCAGTTGTCGGTGTCCTTGAGGGGTTCTAACAACTGAGAACCCGTTGGAAAAATGGAATCGGCAAGAATATTAGTTGATGAAGAACTCATAAGAAGTTATGTATCCCGTGGTATCCTTGAGATACCAGGGGGTAATACTCGACGACAGATCAAAGTAGAGGTTGGACTAGGGTATTGCTCTATAGAAGACAGGTGCTTAAACTTGCATGAGAAATGGTATTTAAAGGAGATCATGGTCGGAACCACGATTGCCAAAGGCCAGATCCCAGATATAAGCTGAACTTATACCAAGGGAGTAATTAATTTAAGAGAAGCTTTAATGATAAGATCTACATCGCGTCCATGGGCATGAACACAAAGCTCAAGGTCGACTCCCACTTCTTCAATGCATAACCTTACATTTACCTCCCCTTTTCGAAGTTGTAGTGCTGAAAAGTTATCTGACGAAGCATCAGCAGGGTATAACCCGCATAACTTTTGAGGTCACACAAATTAAGGAAGGCATAGGTTCAACCCGTCAGGGTATCGTGGAAACATATACCGCAAGCTTTGAGAGTAAATATTACCAGCTCGAAAGCAGAGCATGGTTGGCAAAAGGAGAGGATACAAATTACCAAAGGCATTATGTATCGGAGAAAGAACTCACAAGGTGATTAATTATGAAGGACATTGTCGGATAATAATCCAACAGTGGATATGGTGATCCACAATGGAGCTGATGTGAGTATCAATACCCAATCAGAGGAAGAAAGAATGCAAATGCATCGTTTTACAGAACATCTGAATAATTCAACGTTTAAATAACAAAGGATTTATGATTTTCAAATCAAGGGATCAGGAGCAAACGCTCTAATCAAGGACGGACAAGTTGAATAGACTTAGGGGTACAATCGATGGCAATCTGATTGGCCGAGGACCAGCTCACGTTTTAAATGACATCTGAGCTAGAAGGATGAATTCTATGATCTGAGTGAGGATTGCGAGCATTCGCAACATATTGAGTCAATGGACTCAAAATGATATTGACAAAGGTTGCCAATAAGATTACTATACTTATGGGATTAACCATAATGCAAGCAAGCAAGAATTTCAGGAGCAATAGGTTGCTGAGGATCTTCGGAAGACCGAATGGTATTTCGAAGAATTTTGTGAACTGCATGAATATCTGGGGATGAGCGGATACTCGATAAATGCGAGTAATTATCCGTACTGGTATGCATGTGGCAAAGAACTGCAAGGCAGTAGGCACAAAGTATTCTCGGGGTATCTTATAATAACAAGATCGACTGGGAATAAAAGTAAGCACGACAGGTCTAAATACTTGTCCATAGGGATATTTCGGTGGTAGGGAATTGCAAAAGCAACGACATAAGGTTTCGGGAGAACATCAGAGAGTATTGTCAGAATCTTCTGTTGAAGCAGTCGATCATCTGGCCTGAATGGGGCTCTCCGGGAGGAAGTATTTTCGAGAACCTAAAGTTAGATTTTAGTCAAATCATTTAACCCGAATAGAACAGAGATCAGAGTCCCAGAGTAAGGATCGAGGAGTAAAAGATCCTAATACCACCCAGATGGCGAAGTGGGCCCATGGGCCGCACAGCCATGTTAGAAAAACAGTTTTCATCGACTAGACTCAACTTCGGCCAAGGAGTTGGAAAGGGGATTCCTGCAGGCAGTCGGCTCCGATACCAACTTGTGACGCCCCCGATTTAATCGTACACTAATCATACACGCAAACATGTACGATCAAGATCAGGGACTCACGGGAAGATATCACAACACAACTCTACAAATAAAAAAAAGTCATACAAGCATCATATTACAAGCCAGGGGCCTCGAGGGCTCGAATACAAGAGCTCGATCATAGACGAGTTAGCGGAAGCAACAATATCTGAGTACAGACATAAGTTAAGCAAGTTTGCCTTAAGAAGGCTAGCACAAACTGGGATACAGATCGAAAGAGGCGCAGGCCTCCTGCCTGGGATCCTCCTAACTACTCCTGGTCGTCGTCAGCGGGTAGCACGTAGTAGTAGGCACCTCCGGTGTAGTAGTAGTCGTCATAGAAGGTGGCGTCTGGCTCCTGGGCTCCAACATCTGGTTGCGACAACCAGGTAGAAGGGATAGGGGGAAAAGAGGGAGAAAGCAACCGTGAGTACTCATCCAAAGTACTCGCAAGCAAGGAGCTACACTACATATGCATGGGCATCAAATGAAATAAGGGTATCATATGTGGACTGAACTGCAGAATGCCAGAATAAGAGGGGGATAACTAATCCTTTCGAAGACTACGCTTCTGGCAGCCTCCGTCTTGCAACATGTAGAAGAGAGTAGACTGAAGACCTCCAAGTAGCATCGCATAGCATAATCCTAACCGATGATCCTCCCCTCGTCGCCCTGTGAGAGAGCAATCACCGGTTGTATCTGGCACTTGGAAGGGTGTATTTTATTAAGTATCCAGTTCTAGTTGTCATAAGGTCAAGGTACAACTCCAAGTCGTCCTGTTACCGAAGATCACGGCTATTCGAATAGATTAACTTCCCTGCAGGGGTGCACCACATAACCCAACACGCTCGATCCCATTTGGCCGAACACACTTTTCTGGGTCATGCCCGGCCTCGGAAGATCAACACGTCGCAGCCCTACCTAGACCAACAGAGAGGTCAGCATGCCGGTCTAAACCTAAGCGCACAGGGGTCTAGGCCCATCGCCCTTAGCACACCTGCACGTTGCGAACGCGGCCGGAAGCAGAACTAGCCCCCTTAATACAAGAGCAGGCTTACGTTCCAACCCGGCGCGCGCCGCTCAGTCGCTGACGTCACGAAGGCTTCGGCTGATACCACGACGCCGGGATACCCATAACTACTCCCGCGTAGATGGTTAGTGCGTATAGACCAAATGGCCAGACTCAGATCAAAAACCCAGATCTCGTTAAGCGTGTTAAGTATCCGCGAACGCCGACCAGGGCCAGGCCCACCTCTCTCCTAGGTGGTCTCAACCTGCCATGTCGCTCCGCCTCAAAGTAACAGTCGGGGGCCATCGGGAACCCAGGCCCACCTCTACCGGGATGGAGCCACCTGCCCCTTCAGCCCCCATCTCCGAACAGTATCACAGGTAGGTAACTGTGTAAAGTATATTGTATATGCCCGTGATCACCTCCCGAAGTGATCACGGCCCAGTAGTATAGCATGGCAGACGGACAAGAGTGTAGGGCCACTGATGGAACACTAGCATCCTATACTAAGCAGTAGGATAGCAGGTAATGGTAACAACAGTAGTAGCAAGGACAGGCTATGCATCAGGATAGGAATAACGGAAAGCAGTAACATGCTACACTACTCTAATGCAAGCAGTATAGAGGAGAGTAGGCGATATCTGGTGATCAAGGGGGGGGGGGCTTGCCTGGTTGCTCTGGCAAGAGAGAGGGGTCGTCAACACCGTAGTCGTACTGGGTACCAGCGGCGTCGGTCTCGGTGTCTAGCGAGAGAAGAGGGGGAAGAAATAATAAATATAATGCAAACAGATGCATAATGATGCATGACATGACAAAACGTGATGCTAGGTGTGCCCTAACGCGGTACGAGGGGGTACCGGTGAAGGGGGAAACATCCGGGAAAGTATTCCCGGTGTTTCGCGTTTTCGGACAGATGAACCGGAGGGGGAAAGTTGCGTGTTCGCTATGCTAGGGATGCGTGGCGGACGAACGGGCTGCGTATCCGAATTCGTCTCGTCGTTCTGAGCAACTTTCATGTACAAAGTATTTTCATCCGAGATACGGTTTATTTTATATTAATTTTAAAAGATTAAAATCATTTTTAGCATTTATTTAAATATTTAAATTCAACATTATCCAGAACAGTGCATGCTAACGTCAGCACGACGTCAGGAGTCAACAGGGGCGTTGACTGGTCAACTGACATGTGGGTCCCGATCGTCATTGACTGTTTAATCTAATTAGGGTTTAAATAAACTGACTAGTTAACTAGATTAATTAAACATGATTAATTACTTAATTAATTAATTTAATTATTAATTAATTAATTATATTTTTATTTTTATTTTTTAATTCTTTTTTTAAACATTTTGGAGGCAAGGCCCCACATGTCATTGGCACAGGGAGCCATAGCGGGTGTGTGTGTGTGGGGGGGGGGGGGCTCACGGGTGCAGGCGCAGCCCGTATGGGCGCTGCTGTAACGCCCGGATAATCATGCTACAGTGATCTCACGTTAATGGTGACACGTCACCTCTGTCACTGTAATTAATCTCGGGTTGATTCAAAAACGTTTCAAATTTAAATTCAAATTAAAGTTAAACGACAAAGTTTTCAAAATATTAAACTAAAATGTTCGGGGTGTGTAGTTCAATGCCTGGATAATTATAATAAAGCAAACACATTTTTATAAAATGCCTAGATAATTTAAAATGATTTAAAACAGAAAAGAAAATAAATAAAAAAAAGAAAAGGAAACTACAAAAACAGAAAACAAAACAAAAAAAACAAAAGGGGGGAGAAGCCTCCCCTGCTGGACCGCGGCCCAGCTGGCCATCGGGCCAACCAGGCCGGCCCAGGTCGGCCCCCACTCCTCTCCCTTATCCACTCCTCCCCCCCACTCCCCACCGAAAGCCCCCACTCACCCCCGAAATATCCCCCCCTCTCCCCCGATCTGGATCGGGAGGAGACCACCGCCGAACCCCGTCGCTGCCTGGAGCTTCGCCCCCCCCCCCCCCCCCCCCCCGCCGGAGCTGCCTCCCCATCGTCGCCGGACTGCCGCCACCTTGACCCCTTCCTCGCCGGTCGTCCCCAACCTCCCCCGAGCCCGCTGCCCCGTGCCCTACGCTCCCTCGGTGAGGACCCCGGTCCTCCTCCTCCCCGTCCCCCTCTCGCCGGCGCTCGCCTCGCCGTGCTACGTTCGGCCAGGCCGAGCCTCGGCCACGCGCCCCGGCCACCACCGCGTCCCGCGCCCTCCTGGCCTCGCCCTGCCCCGCCGCACGAGCACGCGCTTGTGCCGCCGGGCGTGCCCCTGTGAGCCGCTCGTCCCCTCCTCTCTGTCCCTGGCCGCCGGCGCCCGCGCCCAGCTCTCCCTCGCCGCCTGGGCGGGCTACACCCGCACCCGCCGTCGCGCCCCGGCGCCCCTACTGCTGCTCCGCCGTGCCTCCACGCGCGGCCGTGCCTGCCGCCGGCAGGCCACCGCGGCCACCCTGGCCTCTGTCCTCGTTCCGCCGCTCCCTGCGGGCGAGAGCCCGCACAGCCGCCTGTCGCCCCCCATCCCGGGTGGACTCGGGCGCGTGCCCGCACCCCGTACCCAACACCCGCTAGGCCCCCCCCGGGCCACTGACTAGGGGGCCCCGCCCCATAACGTTTTTAGAAAAAAAAGAATTAAAAAAATAAATAAATAAAAGAAAATATATAATAAATAAATAATTAATTAGCTAAATAATTAACTTAATTAATCATGTTTAGATTAACTAATTAAGAATAATTAACCTAATAAATAGTTACCCTAATTAACTACTGTTAATTAGCTAAACAATCCCTAACAGGTGGGACCCACTTGTCAGGTTGACCAAGTCAACCCTGTTGACTGCTGACGTCAGCATGACATCATGCTGACGTCATAAATTCATTTTTCGAATTAAATAATTAATTAATTAAATTCCAGAAATTAATAAAATCTTTAGAAAATCATATCTTTTAATCCGTAACTCGGATTAAAATATTTTCAACATGAAAGTTGCTCAGAACGACGAGGCGAATTTGAATACGCAGCCCGTTTATCCGCCACGCATCCCTAGCATAGCGAACGCGCAACTTTCCCCCTCTGTTTCATCTGTCCGAAAACGCGAAACACCGGGGATACTTTCCCGGATGTTTCCCCCCTTCACCGGTATCACCTCATACCGCGATAGGGCACCCCTAGCACCGCTACTTGTCATGTCATGCATCACTATGCATATGCTTGCTTAAATATTTATTGTTTCTCCCCCCCTCTTCTCTCGCTAGACACCGGGACCGACGCCGCTGCTACCCAGTACGACTACGGAGTTGACGACCCTTCTCTCTTGCCAGAGCAACCAGGCAAGCCCCCCCTTTGATCACCAGATATCGCCTACTCTTCTCTATACTGCTTGCATTAGAGTAGTGTAGCATGTTACTGCTTCCCGTTAATCCTATACTGATGCATAGCCTGTCCTTGCTACTACTGTTGTTACCTTTACCTGCAATCCTAATGCTTAGTATAGGATGCTAGTTTATCATCAGTGGCCCTACATCCTTGTCCGTCTGCCATGCTATACTATCGGGCCGTGATCACTCGGGAGTTGATCACAGGTATATACTATATACTTTATACATGATACATGTGTTGACTAAAGACGGGTCGGCTTGAGGAGCACCCGCGAGTGGATCTTTGAGGCGGAGCGACAGGGCAGGTTCCGACCACCTAGGAGAGAGGTGGGCCTGGCCCTGGTCGACGTTCGCGGATACCTAACACGCTTAACGAGATCTGGGTATTTGATCTGAGTTTGGCCATTTGGTCTATACGCACTAACCATCTACGCGGGAGTAGTTATGGGTATCCCGGCGTCGTGGTATCAGCCGAAGCCTTCGTGACGTCAGGGACTGAGTGGCGCGCGCCGGATTGGAACGTAAGCCTGCTCTTGTATTAAGGGGGCTAGTTCTGCTTCCGGTCGCGTACGCAACGTGCAGGTGTGCTAAGGGCGATGGGCCCAGACCCCTGTGCGCTTAGGTTTAGACCGGCGTGCTGACCTCTCTGTTGTGCCTAGGTGGGGCTGCGACGTGTTGATCTTCCGAGGCCGGGCATGACCTAGGAAAGTGTGTTCGGCCAAATGGGATCGAGCGTGTTGGGGTATGTGGTGCACCCCTGCAGGGAAGTTAATCTATTCGAATAGCCGTGATCTTCGGTAACAGGACGACTTGGAGTTGTACCTTGACCTTATGACAACTAGAACCGGATACTTAATAAAACACACCCTTCCAAGTGCCAGATACAACCGGTGGTCGCTCTCTCACAGGGCGACGAGGGGAGGATCATCGGTTAGGGTTATGCTATGCGATGCTACTTGGAGGTCTTCAGTCTACTCCCTTCTACATGCTGCAAGACGGAGGCTGCCAGAAGCGTAGTCTTCGAAAGGATTAGCTATCCCCCTCTTATTCTGGCTTTCTGCAGTTCAGTCCACCGATATGGCCCTTTACACATTTACCTATGCATATGTAGTGTAGCTTCTTGCTTGCGAGTACTTTGGATGAGTACTCACGGTTGCTTTCTCCATCTTTCCCTCTATCCCTTCTACCTGGTTGTCGCAACCAGATGTTGGAGCCCAGGAGCCAGACGCCACCGTCGACAACGACCCCTACTACACCGGAGGTGCCTACTACTACGTGATGCCCGCTGACGACGACCAGGAGTAGTTTAGGAGGATCCCAGGCAGGAGGCCTGCGCCTCTTTCGATCTGTATCCCAGTTTGTGCTAGCCATCTTATGACAACTTGTTTAACTTATGTCTGTATTCAGATATTGTTGCTTCTGCTGACTCGTCTATGATCGAGCTCTTGTATTCGAGCCCTCGAGGCCCCTGGCTTGTAATATGATGCTTGTATGACTTATTTTATTTGTAGAGTTGTGTTGTGATATCTCCCCGTGAGTCCCTGATCTTGATCGTACACGTTTGTGTGTATGATTAGTGTACGATTAAATCGGGGGAGTCACAAGTTGGTATCAGAGCCGACTGCCTGTAGGAATTCCCCTTCCACACTCCTTGGCCGAAGTCGAGTCTAGACATTGCAAAAGCTTTTACTAACTTGGCTGTGTGCCTTACGGGCCCACGTCGCCATCGGGTGATACTAGGATCTTTTACTCCTCGACCTTTACTCTGGGACTCTGAACTCTCTTCTACTTGGGTTAAACGAATTTACCAACTCTGACACTAGGATCCCGTTACGACATTCACCCCAAAGTTGGATAAGCCCTAGTTATTCTTTAGAGTAGTACTTGAACATTATCCACATTGTCATTTGACTCCTGTGAAAACATCTTTGTTTTCAGATGGAACCCACGAGGCAGGTCGTGCGCCACACGACGGCCATTGGTGCCTCAGGATCACCTGCTGTGTTGGTTGAGATGATGACCTATCTAGGTTATCGCTGGCACCCTGAGTACACCGTCTATGAGGAGTATCAGGACTTCAACCAGGAGCAGTACCGTGCCATCGTCCACCTCTACTCTCGGGAGTATGACTCCACTACCGTGCTGCACACTGCTCATGGTGTTGGAGTGACTATCGATATGGCGGTCCACGATGCTGCTTATGCTGCTCTGACACGTCTCCGTGGAGAGTATCAGGAGTTGGATACCTCCCCCTTCAGGCACATTGCTATCGCATCCGATGTTGGTGCGGAGGGTTACTACACTGCTGCCTACTCCACTATCACCCGAGAGCCCTTCTACCATCAGAACCTGGTTCTGCATGCTGATGGGATGGATCGAGCTAACCGAGCTCTTCGCCACGAGTTGTACATCACTCGTCAGCACCTCTACCGTGCTCTGACGATGTTGCACCCCTTCGTCGGATCTGGGGAGCTGTCGCGTTCTGCTATCTACCCAGCCAGGACCGTGATGCCCGAGGGTGTCGGTTGGCCAGAGGTGGGAGGCTACTCTCCCGCACTTGGTCCGCTTCTGCCACTTGAGCGTCAGGTTCTGCACCAGAGTACCCGTGGACCCCAGGTTGCCGACGTGGTGTACCCGATGCCACACTACCAGCTTTCAGGCTACAGCTACCTCCGCAGTACCGCGTGGGACTAATGTAGACTTGCTTGTTAGTGTTAGATGCATTCGCCGCGAGCCTGCGTGCCGCCTGTGATGTCTTAGTCTATGTACCAGACTCTGTGTAACGAACTCCATGCATGATCTCTTTTGTAAGATATGCCGACTACTATGTAGTATCTATCGTGCTACTTTCGTTGTGCATGTTTCATCATGAATGATTCTCGTCTTTGCACATTTCTCAATACTGAACTACCCCTGTTATATATTAGCAGGATGGTTAGACCAGGTGGTCGTGGTCGTGGTCGTGGTGGCAACGCCCCACCACCGCCTGAGTACATGGCTGGGATGATGCAACAGTTTGAGCTGAACCGTCAGTTCATGGAGAATATTATGGCTCAGTTTCCTCGCCCCAATATGAACCAGCAGCCAACCCAAGTGACTCTGCAGGATTTCATGCGCCTCAACCCAACCGTGTACCGCAGCTCAACTCAGCCTCTGGATGCTGATGACTGGCTCCGTGACATCACCTATGAGATGGAGTCTGCTGATGTAGCCCCTGCCAGCTATGTCACCTTTGCTTCCTTCTTCCTGAAAGGACCCGCAGCTCAATGGTGGGATAGCCACAGGCGTACTCTGCCAGCTGGAACAATCATCACCTGGCCAGACTTCCAAGCTGCCTTCCATGCTCGCTTCATTCCTCAGGGAGTTATGGACCGGAAGAAGCGTGAGTTCCGCAACCTCACCCAAGGCAATAAAACTGTGGAAGCTTACCAGCGGGAGTTTCTTGACTTGTCCCGCTATGCTGAAGAAGACATCGCAACTGATGCACGCAGACAGGAGAAGTTCCGTGATGGCCTTCAAGCTGACATCAAGCTCGCACTTCTAGTGCACGACTTTGCTGATTTCGCCACTCTGGTGAACAAAGCCATCAACGTCGAAACTGGTCTACAGGAATACCAGAGCTCTCACAAGCACAGCCGTGACACGGGCTCATCTTCGGGCCCGTCCTCGCAGAAGCGCAAGATATGGATCCCCAACAGCATGTACCAGCCGGATGCACCTGCCCCAAGGCAGTCCTATGCTGCACCTCGTCTGCCTGCTCCTCCAACTAGGCAGACAAGACTTCCAGCTCCACCACCACAAGCTCCTGTTCCCACTCCCAATAATGGCCTCTGCTACAAGTGTGGTCAGCCAGGTCACCGTGCTAGGGATTGCAATCAAAACCAGAATCAACTGGCCCTCCCAGCAACTGGCCGTGGAAGCAACCAGCCTCGCAACAACAGTGCCAAGTCTTATGGTCGTGTTCATGCCAACCATGTTGATCTCAATGAAGTTCTAGACCAGCCTGCTACCGTGATGGGTACACTCCTCGTAAACTCAGTACCTGCATCTGTTTTATTCGATTCAGGGGCATCGCATTCATTCATGTCAGAAGATTTTGCATACAAGCATGACGTTAAATGTGAGGAGATGAACACTTCGGTATTGGTAAAAACCCCCGTGGGACAATGTCAAACCTCACTGGTTGGCATCGATGTCCCCGTGGAAATCGAAGGGCTGGAATTCTATGCCTCTCCCATTATCCTGAAGTCGTCTAACATCGACCTCATTCTGGGAATGGATTGGTTGAAAGCGCATACTGCTTCTATAGTTTGTGCCACTAAGGTCGTCCATCTGCTACACCCTTCTGACGAAATAATAGCTTACCAAGCTCATCTAGTTCAGAACGCCGAGGCACGTCTTTATGCCTTGAATGCGTTGAACGCTGCACCACTCGAGGGCATTGAAAACATTCCCGTCGTTCGTGAATTCCAAGATGTCTTCCCAGAAGAACTTCCAGGGATTCCCCCTGCTAGAGCTGTCGAATTCATCATCGACTTGAAACCCGGCACCACCCCTATAGCCAAACGACCCTATAAGATGCCGCCGCATGAACTCATTGAGCTTAAGGAGGAAATCGACAAATCTCTTGTCAAAGGTTTCATTCGTCCTAGTTGCTCTCCTTGGGGAGCACCTTCTCTCTTTGTTAAGAAAAAGGATGGGACAAACCGATTAGTCCAAGACTACCGTCCTATAAACCAAGCTACCATTCAGAATAAATATCCTCTTCCTCGGATCAATGATCTTTATGATCAACTGGCTGGCTCATCAGTGTTCTCCAAACTCGACTTGAGGTTGGGTTACCACCAGATCCGTGTTCGTGAAGAGGACATCCCAAAAACTGCCTTCGTGACTCGGTATGGATCATACGAGTACACCGTCATGTCATTCGGTTTAACGAATGCTCCAGCCACCTTCTCTCGTCTGATGAATTATATATTCATGGATTACCTCGACAAGTTCGTCGTGGTTTATTTGGACGATATCCTTGTATTTTCCAAGAACAAGGAGGAACATGCTGAACATCTTCGTCTTGTGCTGGAAAAACTTCGAGAGCATCAACTGTATGCTAAGTATTCCAAGTGTGAATTCTGGCTCCCCGAAGTAACCTATCTTGGGCATGTCATCTCCAAGAATGGTATTGCCGTCAACCCTGAACGAGTTCAGGCTATTCTCAATTGGACTCCTCCGAAGAATGTGAAGCAAGTCCGAAGTTTCCTCGGTCTCGCCAGCTATTGCCGTCGATTCGTCGAGAACTTCTCCAAGATTGCCAGGCCCCTGACTAATCTGTTGCATAAGGGTGTCAAGTTTGACTGGACAGACAAGTGTCAGGAAAGTTTCCAGGTGCTCAAAGACAAGTTGACTTCTGCCCCCGTACTTGCTCCACCTGATACTAAGAAGGACTTCGTCATTTACTGCGACGCTTCCCGTCAAGGATTAGGCTGTGTCCTAATGCAGGAGCGCAGAGTGATTGCTTATGCCTCTCGTCAACTGCGCCCTCACGAAGAAAACTACCCAGTTCACGACCTCGAGCTTGCTGCTGTCATTCATGCACTGAAGCAGTGGCGACATTACCTTCTCGGTAATCGTTGCGAGATCTTCACCGACCATCAAAGTCTGAAGTATCTGTTTACTCAGCCAGATTTGAACCTACGCCAGCAAAGATGGATGGAGACTGTTGCAGACTTTGACGTGGGTATATCCTATACACCCGGCAAGGCTAATGTAATGGCTGACGCCTTGAGCCGCAAGTCTTACTGCAACCATCTCCAGGTCCACAAAGTTCAGCCCTCGCTTGTCGAAGAATTTAGAGGGCTGAACCTCCATATTGTTCCTCCGGGATCACTCGCTCCCCCTCCCGAAGGTTTTCCCAAACGGAACCTCCATGTTGTTTCCAAGGGTTCTCTCAATACCCTGGTTGCGAAACCAGATCTTGTGGACACCATCAAATGGATACAGAAATGTGACGATGAAGTCCTCAAGATTAAGCGCGACCTCAAAAGAGGAAAGCCCTCATTCTTCACGATCGCTGACGATGGCGCCTTGTATTTCAAAGGCCGCCTAGTGGTACCATGTTCGAAGAAAAACCTGGATAAGACTAAAAGGGTTATGCAAGAAGCCCATGATACGCCTCTGTCCATCCATCCTGGTAGTACAAAGATGTACCAGGATATTCGTCAAAGATTCTGGTGGTCTAATATGAAGCAGGACATTGCTCGTTATGTTGCTGAGTGTGACGTTTGTCGCCGAATCAAAGCAGAGCATCAAAGGCCTGCTGGAACTCTGCAACCTATCTCTATTCCTGAATGGAAATGGGACCATGTTGAAATGGACTTCGTCACTGGATTTCCCAAATCGCAGAAAGGTAATGATGCTATTCTTGTCATCATTGACCGGCTTTCCAAAGTTGCCCATTTCCTGGCGGTCAAAGAGACAATCATTGCTAGTCAGCTTGCTACTCTCTACATGGCTAGAATTGTTTCACTTCACGGTATCCCACTGGTTATCAGTTCAGACCGTGGCAGCTTATTCACTTCAAGGTTTTGGGCGAGTTTCCAAGAAGCTATGGGGACTCATCTGTCGTTCAGTACTGCGTTCCATCCTCAGTCGCAAGGACAGGTTGAACGTGTCAAACAAGTTCTCGAAGACATGCTTCGAGCTTGTGTAATCTCATTCGGCAAGAAATGGGAGGAATCTCTTCCATATGCCGAGTTCTCTTATAATAATAGCTATCAAGCTAGTCTGAAGATGTCCCCCTTCGAAGTGCTATATGGACGAAAGTGTCGGACGCCTCTGAACTGGTCAGAAACTGGGGAACGTCCACTCTTTGGTCCGGATATTATCCAACAGGCCGAAGAACAAGTTCGCATTATTCGCGAGAATCTCAAGACTGCTCAGTCACGTCAGAAAAGTCAGTATGACCGTCATCACCAAGACATGGTCTATCAACCTGGCGAAAAGGCTTATCTTCGAGTTACCCCAATGAAGGGTGCTCACCGCTTCGGGATCAAGGGCAAGCTAGCTCCTCGCTATATCGGTCCCTTCACTATTCTCGAAAGGCGTGGAAAAGTGGCATATCAACTGGAGCTTCCGCCGAACCTTTCTCAGGTTCACGATGTGTTCCATGTGTCACAACTCCGCCGTTGCTTCAAGGATCCAATCCGAGGGGTGGATCATGAAGTGCTCGAATTGCAACAGGACCTCTCCTATAAAGAGCATCCGGTCCGCATTCTCGAACAAACTGAACGCGGCACCCGTCAGAAGGCAATCAAGTTCCTCAAGGTCCAGTGGTCGAATCACTCTGAAGACGAAGCCACCTGGGAACGCGAGGATCATCTTCGCGATGAATACCCTACACTGTTTCCTTCTACCTCCTAAATCTCGGGACGAGATTTCTTGTAGTGGAGGAGATTTGTAACGCCCGGATAATCATGCTACAGTGATCTCACGTTAATGGTGACACGTCACCTCTGTCACTGTAATTAATCTCGGGTTGATTCAAAAACGTTTCAAATTTAAATTCAAATTAAAGTTAAACGACAAAGTTTTCGAAATATTAAACTAAAATGTTCGGGTGTGTAGTTCAATGCCTGGATAATTATAATAAAGCAAACACATTTTTATAAAATGCCTAGATAATTTAAAATGATTTAAAACAGAAAAGAAAATAAATAAATAAAAAGAAAAGGAAACTACAAAAACAGAAAACAAAACAAAAAAACAAAAGGGGGGAGAAGCCTCCCCTGCTGGACCGCGGCCCAGCTGGCCATCGGGCCAACCAGGCCGGCCCAGGTCGGCCCCCACTCCTCTCCCTTATCCACTCCTCCCCCCCCCACTCCCCACCGACAGCCCCCACTCACCCCCGAAATATCCCCCCCTCTCCCCCGATCTGGATCGGGAGGAGACCACCGCCGAACCCCGTCGCTGCCTGGAGCTTCGCCCCCCCCCCCCCGCCGGAGCTGCCTCCCCATCGTCGCCGGACTGCCGCCACCTTGACCCCTTCCTCGCCGGTCCTCCACAACCTCCTCCGAGCCCGCTGCCCCGTGCCCTACGCTCCCTCCGTGAGGACCCCGGCCCTCCTCCTCCCTGTCCCCCTCTCGCCGGCGCTCGCCTCGCCGTGCTACGTTCGGCCAGGCCGAGCCTCGGCCACGCGCCCCGGCCACCACCGCGTCCCGCGCCCTCCTGGCCTCGCCCTGCCCCGCCGCGCGAGCACGCGCTCGTGCCGCCGGGCGTGCCCCTGTGAGCCGCCCCTCCCCTCCTCTCTGTCCCTGGCCGCCGGCGCCCGCGCCCAGCTCTCCCTCGCCGCCTGGGCGGGCTACACCCGCACCCGCCGTCGCGCCCCGGCGCCCCTACTGCTGCTCCGCCGCGCCTCCACGCGCGGCCGTGCCTGCCGCCGGCAGGCCACCGCGGCCACCCTGGCCTCTGTCCTCGTTCCGCCGCTCCCTGCGGGCGAGAGCCCGCACAGCCGCCTGTCGCCCCCCATCCCGGGTGGACTCGGGCGCGTGCCCGCACCCCGTACCCAACACCCGCTAGGCCCCCCCCCCGGGCCACTGACTAGGGGGCCCCGCCTCATAACGTTTTTAGAAAAAAAAGAATTAAAAAAAATAAATAAATAAAAGAAAATATATAATAAATAAATAATTAATTAGCTAAATAATTAACTTAATTAATCATGTTTAGATTAACTAATTAAGAATAATTAACCTAATAAATAGTTACCCTAATTAACTACTGTTAATTAGCTAAACAATCCCTAACAGGTGGGACCCACTTGTCAGGTTGACCAAGTCAACCCTGTTGACTGCTGACGTCAGCATGACATCATGCTGACGTCATAAATTCATTTTTCGAATTAAATAATTAATTAATTAAATTCCAGAAATTAATAAAATCTTTAGAAAATCATATCTTTTAATCCGTAACTCGGATTAAAATATTTTCAACATGAAAGTTGCTCAGAACGACGAGGCGAATTTGAATACGCAGCCCGTTTATCCGCCACGCATCCCTAGCATAGCGAACGCGCAACTTTCCCCCTCTGTTTCATCTGTCCGAAAACGCGAAACACCGGGGATACTTTCCCGGATGTTTCCCCCCTTCACCGGTATCACCTCATACCGCGATAGGGCACCCCTAGCACCGCTACTTGTCATGTCATGCATCACTATGCATATGCTTGCTTAAATATTTATTGTTTCTCCCCCCCTCTTCTCTCGCTAGACACCGGGACCGACGCCGCTGCTACCCAGTACGACTACGGAGTTGACGACCCTTCTCTCTTGCCAGAGCAACTAGGCAAGCCCCCCCTTTGATCACCAGATATCGCCTACTCTTCTCTATACTGCTTGCATTAGAGTAGTGTAGCATGTTACTGCTTCCCGTTAATCCTATACTGATGCATAGCCTGTCCTTGCTACTACTGTTGTTACCTTTACCTGCAATCCTAATGCTTAGTATAGGATGCTAGTTTATCATCAGTGGCCCTACATCCTTGTCCGTCTGCCATGCTATACTATCGGGCCGTGATCACTCGGGAGTTGATCACAGGTATATACTATATACTTTATACATGATACATGTGTTGACTAAAGACGGGTCGGCTTGAGGAGCACCCGCGAGTGGATCTTTGAGGCGGAGCGACAGGGCAGGTTCCGACCACCTAGGAGAGAGGTGGGCCTGGCCCTGGTCGACGTTCGCGGATACCTAACACGCTTAACGAGATCTGGGTATTTGATCTGAGTTTGGCCATTTGGTCTATACGCACTAACCATCTACGCGGGAGTAGTTATGGGTATCCCGGCGTCGTGGTATCAGCCGAAGCCTTCGTGACGTCAGGGACTGAGTGGCGCGCGCCGGATTGGAACGTAAGCCTGCTCTTGTATTAAGGGGGCTAGTTCTGCTTCCGGCCGCGTACGCAACGTGCAGGTGTGCTAAGGGCGATGGGCCCAGACCCCTGTGCGCTTAGGTTTAGACCGGCGTGCTGACCTCTCTGTTGTGCCTAGGTGGGGCTGCGACGTGTTGATCTTCCGAGGCCGGGCATGACCCAGGAAAGTGTGTTCGGCCAAATGGGATCGAGCGTGTTGGGGTATGTGGTGCACCCCTGCAGGGAAGTTAATCTATTCGAATAGCCGTGATCTTCGGTAACAGGACGACTTGGAGTTGTACCTTGACCTTATGACAACTAGAACCGGATACTTAATAAAACACACCCTTCCAAGTGCCAGATACAACCGGTGGTCGCTCTCTCACAGGGCGACGAGGGGAGGATCATCGGTTAGGGTTATGCTATGCGATGCTACTTGGAGGTCTTCAGTCTACTCCCTTCTACATGCTGCAAGACGGAGGCTGCCAGAAGCGTAGTCTTCGAAAGGATTAGCTATCCCCCTCTTATTCTGGCTTTCTGCAGTTCAGTCCACCGATATGGCCCTTTACACATTTACCTATGCATATGTAGTGTAGCTTCTTGCTTGCGAGTACTTTGGATGAGTACTCACGGTTGCTTTCTCCTTCTTTCCCTCTATCCCTTCTACCTGGTTGTCGCAACCAGATGTTGGAGCCCAGGAGCCAGACGCCACCGTCGACAACGACCCCTACTACACCGGAGGTGCCTACTACTACGTGATGCCCGCTGACGACGACCAGGAGTAGTTTAGGAGGATCCCAGGCAGGAGGCCTGCGCCTCTTTCGATCTGTATCCCAGTTTGTGCTAGCCATCTTATGACAACTTGTTTAACTTATGTCTGTATTCAGATATTGTTGCTTCCGCTGACTCGTCTATGATCGAGCTCTTGTATTCGAGCCCTCGAGGCCCCTGGCTTGTAATATGATGCTTGTATGACTTATTTTATTTGTAGAGTTGTGTTGTGATATCTCCCCGTGAGTCCCTGATCTTGATCGTACACGTTTGTGTGTATGATTAGTGTACGATTAAATCAGGGGAGTCACAGTTGCGGGCGCGACCGGCAGGGGCAACCCAACTGGGGCGCTGGCGACCACGGCAGAGCACCGAAGAAGAGGGAGGTCGGTGGCCTGGGGTGGCCTGGGTGGGCGCGGGTCGGCAGTGAGGGGAGCCGCAGCGAGGGGGCGCGACACACAGGGGGACGGGCAAGTGCAGCAGTAGCTGCGGTCGGCGCGAGCGCGCGACCATGGGCGCGCGAGCGAGCGCAAGGAGGGGGAGGCGGTGCGGTGCAGTGACCATGGTGCCGTTCGGCGATCCCGTCGATGCGACGGAACGAACGACGGTGACGGGGAGAGAAGAGGAGGCCGGGTGCCTCACCGAGGGAGCGTAGGGGAGGAGGCAGCGGGGTTGAGGAGGAGGACGGGGATGAGCGTCGTGGAAGAGGTAGTCTGGCGAGGAGGGGCTTGACGAATCCGGCGAGGAAGCTCCGGCGAGGTGGTCCGGTGAGGCAGCAAGGGCGGCGGGGGTGACGGCGCCGGCCACGGCGTCGAGAGGCGGGGGCGAAGCCGGGCTGGGCGCGCGTGCTCGACCGGATGGACCCGGGAGCGGTAGCATGCTAGGACGTTATGGGCGAGGCCAGCACAGGCCTGCCGGAGCAGCGAACGGCGGCGGGCGCGGTCGTGGAGGCGGAGGGCGACGCGGGCGGCACGGCGAGGGGCGATGACGGGATCGGGGCGCCCCCGATCCAGATCTCGCGGGGGGGGGGGGAGTGGGAATCACGGGTGAGAGTGGGGAGATCGTGGGGGTGGTTGGGCTCGGGTCTGAGGCGACTCGCCTCTGTCCTCGGTGTGCGGCGGCGCGAGAGGGAGAGTGAGGAGAATCGGGGGAGTGAGTGGGCAATGGGGTTAGGGTTTCGGGTCGGAGGCCTAGTAGGCCAGGGGCGTGGGTGGCCGGTTGGGCCAGCCAGGCAGCCTGGTGGCCGGCTCGGCCGAAGCCCAGCGAGGGAGGGGGGTTGTTCTCCTTTTTTTATTTTGTTTTCTGTTTTTATCTTTTCTTTTATTTATTTTCTTGTACTGTTTTATTTCTAGTTTCTTTTATTTTTAGATTTATAAAAATTATAACTAGTACCTAAATTTGTATTTATAAACAATCTACTGTTAGATTAAATCTTGACCCATAATAAAATAGTTTTAATATTTTTATAAAATTTAATAGGCATTTGTTTAATTGTTTTCACTACTGTTTTAATTATTTTAGAGCCCTTAAACATTTTATCAAGGTTTGGTTTCTCCACCAAAATTATCTATGTAATAATTGGTTCACCCCGAACATTTTTGTTTCGATGTTTGAAAAATTTTATTGTATGCCATATTTGGAATTTGAATTTTGAACCGGTTTTTGAACTAACGAGGGATTAGCAGCAGTAACTGAGGTGACGTGGCATCATTAGCGGAGGTTCACTGTAGCTTAATTATCCGGGCGTCACAGGCCACCTTGCACAAACATTTTCACATAAAAAATTGTGTGTGATATACATACGAACGAAAACTTTTTTCTTGGATTCATTGTGTGGGATGTACATATGAACGGAAACGATTGGGCCCGTATAATTGTCTCCGATGCCTTACCCCATCGCATGCAAGCTCATTTTGCCCCGCGTGTGTGACCGGAGGGCCTATCCCCAACAGTTTGTGGGTGGTGTGGGAAGGACCCCCCCTATCTCACACACTGACTAGGCGATGGTTCAAAACTTCGTCGTGAAAAGGGGGTAAAAACCGTTTGTATAGGACGTATTTGCACCAGTGGATGGAGGCTATCATTTTCGGTGGAGTAGACTTTGACGATCCGACTATGAACGTGTGAGGATGTCGCGCCTTTGCAATCGGTAAACCAACTCCGAGAGGTTATTTACTATGCCGGAGCATGATCAACCTGACCATGAAGGTCTATTTCCTGCACGCAAAATGAAGAACAAGCAAGAAACTGAAATTGCAATCTGAATATTGCAAATATAAGAGGAAAGCCTTATTAATGAAAGTGGGGTTCTTTGACATCTTGGTCTAGTCATAGAACACAAACGAATGACTCGAAGTTGTAGCTATGGCGAACTTTTAATCTAAAGAAAACCCAAGTCCAAACGGGGCCTTAAGGGCTATATTTATAGGGGAAAAGGGAGGGGATTTCATCCACTCTTGGCAAGGTGGGACTAAAACACCTCCCGAGTCGTCTCCCCCACAATACAGTCACCAAAACCAACCTATGAAGTATTATTTTGAAATTATATGGGCCTGGCCCAAAAATAAGGTGGCACAACACCTTTATTAAGCTATGGGCGAAATTTATGAAAGGCCATCCTGTATATTTTGTCCATGTCCTTCTACATCATCATGGTGGCTTCAAAGTGTTGAAAACTCAAGCACAAACTTCATTCTTGTTCCCTTGTGCATGCCATCCTCTCCATGCTTGATCATGCTCCAATGTTCATCGTTCTTGTCCATTCTAGGCCCTTCATTTGTAAGCCAAACACATGTATCCAATTTAGATAGTGTCATATTCTCATGAACAAAAGAATATTACCAAGAAATGAAAGTACTTGGTAATTTAATTGGCGTTCGCGAGCTCTAGTAATTGGTGCAGTATATGTAGCAGTAGGGGCTCTTGATACGACTGCCTATAATTGAAATACCGAGGTCATTGTTGTTTCGCCTAAAGCCGATGATGTGCAAAAATACATTGTATATACGTCAGAGCAGCTAAGCTACAACGATGAGAAGCCACTAGAAAATACCATGTGCATGCATGTTGATGTATTGCACACGATATGCATAGGCAAAGAAGAGAAACTTGTTCAGTTTGAGATATTAGCTTCTTCTAGTTTGGACGTGCATGCATCAACAGGAAACCAAACAAAATAATATTTTAATCCTTATGGTAAACCACATTTAGGAGGAGGCGTCAAGGAGGCTGGCCTTCTGCGTTTCCTTGCCACGACTTTTTATTACTAGAGGCAACTTGATATGTGGAGTCTGTTTTGGTTTAAAGAGCAGAAGGTGCAGATTAAGTTTCTATTTTTATTAAGGCCACATAAGGAATATCAGGCAAGTACAAGGACGTGGGATATTTCGAGTCTACTATGCTTGAAGGAAATTGGATGGGGCCCACCAGTACCAAAACTGAAGCCAGCGATGCATGCACAACAGAAAATACTACTAGTTGTTTTTGTTTTCCTAAGTACTAGATCAAGCCGGTTTAGCTTAGTCCTAGGTGTTATCTTCTTTTCAATTACGTACCATGTGCCTGCTTTCCAAGCTAGTTAGGATGTGTGACTATTATATAAAGTCAATCGAGTCTTTTGTAAAGGTCAGGTTATATTTTGACAATAAACACGATGTGTTTTTTTGGGTATACATCCGTATCGAGTTTTGGGGGAAGCTGTCAAAAAATCCCTAAGTTTTGGAGGAAGCTTTAGAAAACCTCTGTGTTGCGATTTCTTTTTGGGGAAATTGTTTGTGCGTTAGTACCGTCGTCGAGATTGGTTTTCTCGTACTGAGCCGCAAGGTTCAAACCCTCCTTTTGTGTACATCGCGTGCGCGGGCAAGAGGCTACTGCTGCTGAAGTTGGAGTGTCGTGAAAGGTCGGGCCGCAACAACGGATCGGATCTCGCGACAAGTATCAGTTTACATCAGGTGGTATTTAGAGCAAGGTTGTTCATGGAACTATACAGGAGATGACTGGATTATCATGGAAGCTAAGCTATGGATTTCAATTGGAGGAGGAAGGTCGATGGGATGGGCACTTTCATACTCGTGTTGTCGTATAGGAGAGATCATGTGCCATGACAATCAACCACATGAGTTTGATCAATGCTACAAGCATGGAAATGGTGGAGAAACTAGATCTACCAGTGACACCACGAGCATAGCCGTACTTGTTTCGTTTGGGGCATGAAGAGCTAAGTGTGATGCACCAAACCGAGGTACAATTTTTGTTGGGAAATTATTTTTGCGAGGTTTTGTGTGATGTGATTCCGGCACCAATGATTTCATGTTACTTGTTATTGGGTGAGCCATGGTACAAAGAGCATGATATAGCATATGATTGCAAAGCACATAGATATATAGTCAAGAGGGGTAAGAGGTGCAACCTCGTGCCAATGGGTGAGGATCTTTTTATTGCTTGGAGGAAAGAACATCTTGAGAATATAAAAAAGCAGAAAGAAGTAGAAAAAAAGAAGCACAAATCTGCTGATTTTTCTACAGCCGTCAGTCTGTCTATGGATAAAAATACTGTTGACTTGAAATAGAGGACGGTTTCATTGCAAGGAGGGGAGGATGATACGACCGCCTATAACTTAAATACTAAGGTCATTGTTGTTTCGCCTAAAGCCAATGATGTTCAAAAATACATTGTATATACATCAGAGCAGCTAAGCTACAACGATGAGAAGCCACTAGAAAATACTACGTGCATGCATGTTGATGTGTTGCACATGATGTGCATAGGCAAAGAAAAGAAACTTGTTCAGTTTGAGATATTAGCTTCTTCTGGTTTGGACATGCATGCATCAACATGAAACCAAACCAAAGAATATTTTAATCCTTTTTTTGAACCGAAAACCATAGAACAATCGCTCTACGGTATTTTTCATTCAAATCAACTCAAAGTTATATACATACAAGCAGAACAATAGGGTCTATCTAACCAATACCAGCTCTAGGAATATCCATGAACAATTAATAGAGGTTATCTGTAATCCATGCACTAAAAGCTTCCCTGTATTTTTCTTTGGTTCTCAAAATCGGCAACTTAAGATCATCTTTCAGTAGCTTTCTCCATTCTTGAAGCAATGGGTTTTGTGCTTTGAAAATTTTGGAGTTTCTCTGCATCCAAATGTGCCAACAACCCATGGTGATGATGCTCATTGCAAACTGTTTGGGCAGATGGATTGACAGCAAGTTGATCTCATCGAAAGCATTTATACCTCTGACTTTGGAAGGAACAATAGAATCCCAGCATTGTAGAGCAAAAGTGCAATCCCAAATGAGGTGGAGGCTGGTTTCTTCACAGGAACAGTTACAGAGCTCACAATTGTAATTTGGCAAATGAAAGTGCTTTCTGGCAAGAAGATTCCTGACATTCACTCTATCATGCAGCAGCAGCCATAGGAAGATTTTATATCTTAACATGGCAGCACTTTTCCAGATCCTTTTAAAGAGTGGAGAGTGTACTTCTTTTCCTTGCATGTGGCAGTACATTTTGATAGCCGAAAATTCATTGTTATGCTTGTTCCATGGCAGGTTCCAGATGTCCAGAGTATTATTCAATTGGGTAGCCTGCATGAGGGCAGATAGCTCTTGGAATTGTTGATGAGCCTGAGTTGATAGTGGGGTAAAGAAGTGTTCAGATGCATCCTCCAACTCTTTGATTTTCTGGACAAAAATCTGCTCTTTCCTACTGAAAGAGAACAACTGAGGGTATCTATCTTTCAATATGCCCTGATTCCAGTTGTCAAGCCAAAATCTTATAGTGTTGCCAGAGCCAATCTTGGGGACAGCAGCTTGTCTGAACTCAGGCACTAATTTGAGAATACTTTTCCACCAAAAAGATCCTTGTGGATTAGTGTGAAGCATTCTGTCAGGATAATATGTCTCCCAAATCAAATTGACCCAAGGAATATTCTGCTGGTTTAAGAACTTGCGGGCATGCTTCATAAGTAAACATTTGTTGTGACTAGCAATATCCAATACCCCAAGTCCTCCTTTCTCTTTTGGTTTGCAAACTTTGTCCCAAGCAATCAATGTAGTGCCCCTGGCTTCCATTCCATATTTTCTCAAAAAGAAATGTTTGGGATATTTCTTAATTTGCTCCATGACACCAGCTGGCAGTGCAAGTATACACATGAAGAAAATGGGCAGACTGTAGAACATAGACTTCACTAGAACCAATTTATCTCCATAAGATAGCAGGGATGAACAACCAGCCAGTCTTCTTTCAATTCTTTGCATGATGGGCATAAAATCCTCAATCTTTGGCCTGGACAGGCAAAGAGGTAAACCCAAGTATGTGAAGGGAAGAGATCCAACTTTGCAACCCATAATATTAGCCAGTTCTAGCATCTTATCATTAGTAGTGTTAATAGGAACAATCACTGATTTTTCATAATTGACTCTTAAGCCAGTGAAGGTACTGAAATACATGAGCAAATTTTTGAGCTGGTGCAGCTATGCAGTATTGGCTTGCATGACAAGGACTGTATCATCTGCATACTGGATTACAGGAAAATCTTGGGCAGAATTAGTGTTTATAGGGGCAGAGATCAGACCATTCCTCATAGCTTCATTTAAGATTGTTTGAAGCAGATCAGCAGCTATGACAAACAGCAGAGGTGAAAGAGGATCCCCCTGTCTAACTCCTCTTTTACAGAGAAACTGCTTTCTAGGCACCCCATTTAGCAGCACAGAAGAAAATCCAGAAGAGAAGATCATATCCATCCACATAATCCATTTAGGTCCAAAGCCTCTAGCAATGAGAATTTTCCTGATGGCTTCATGCTCAATCATATCAAAAGCTTTCTCAAAGTCTAACTTTAAGATAATTAATTCTTGCCCAGATTGATGACATTGGTGGATGAACTCATATGACCAGGCCAGACAATCTTGTATTGATCTCTTCTTAAGGAACCCATATTGATTTTGATGAACTAGCTTTAAGATGACAGCCTGCAGTCTGTTGGCAAGAAGTTTTGTGATAATTTTGATGGAGCAGTTGACTAAAGAGATTGGTCTGAAATCATTAGCATTGACACGAGCATCTTTTTTGGCACTAGAGTAATGAAGGAAGAGTTGATACTTTGCAAGTTTAATTTGCCATTGTAAAAGTCTTCAATTAACTCATAGAAATCTGGAGCAATGATGTCCCAACAATGCTTGATAAAGTCAGTATTGAAGCCATCTGGCCCTGGTGCCTTATCAGATGGGAGATCTTTAACCACTGCATCAATTTCCTCCTTAGTGAAAGGTTGGTCCAGCTCAATTAGTTCAGGCATCTTTGGGACAAGGGACTCAAGGTTCAGAAGATCAAAAGTGGGCACAGTTGCATTGAGTCTCTGTTTGAAGGCTTTCCACAGAATTGCAGCTTTAGTCTGATGATCATCTTGCATGTTACCAGCTTCATCCTGCAAACTAGCAATGTAGTTATTTCTGAAGTTAATGGTTGCTTTTACTTTCAGATATTTCGTATTAGCCTCCCCTTGCAAGATCCATCTAATTGTTGCTCTTTGCTTCCAGTATGCCCTTTGCATTTCCAACAAGTTAAGAAGATGCCTTTTAACAATTTCTCTGCCATTCCATTCAACACTGGATAAGGATCTAAAATCTTCAAAGGTGTCATAGAGCATAATGAGATCATTACAAGCTTGAATAAGTTTGGTCAGCTGTGAGAGCTCTTTGGCCCAAATCTTCAGGCCCTTTCTTAATCTCTTAAACTTAGCAGTGATTCTCTTTGCACTATCAGTTTCATTGACATCTTGTTGCCAAATATTTTTCACAGTGTCCTTGAAACTATCAATCTGCATCCAGTAATTTTCAAACCTGAAAATCTTAGACTTTGGAATCTTGGTGCCAATATTAATGATGCAGGGGATATGATTAGAAATAGGCTTTGAGAGAGGTAACACCATGGTGTTAGGGAAGTTGGAAGTCCAGGCTTCAGATGAAAAGACCCAATCAAGCTTCTCAAGTAAAGGGGCTGTCTGCATGTTGCTCCATGTAAAAGCTCCCCCTTTCAATGGAATTTCTAGAAGGCCCAAATTGCTAATTGCTTCATTGAATAGGAGCATATCATTGAGGTTACCCCCTTCTCTGTTTCTGTTTGAAGGATATCTAATATAATTGAAATCCCCCAGCATCAACCAATTACAATCATCTGGGATGTGAATATTAGAAAACCAGTCCATAAAAATAGCCCTTTCAGAAGAGTGACAAGGGCCATAGATATTTGATAAAGTCCAGGTATCAGAAGAGAGCTTGGAGGTGAAACGAATGGAGATAGAGAAGGTGTTTTTAGAGATAGTCTCACCCGTGAAAAGTGAATCATTCCAGACCACTAGTCAACCTCCTGATGCACCTACAAATGGCTGATAATCAAACTTGTTCAGACGTTTCGGGCAAAACTTCTTAAGATACCCGCTGTCAAATGTTTCCCTCTTTGTTTCTTGGATACAAATCATGTCACAATCTGACTCATCAATTTTGTTTCGAATAGCAAACCACTTATCTTTATCATTGATAATTCTAATATTCCAGTTCATGATTTTCCACTATTTATGCATGATAGAGATGTAGAAATAACTGAATATGATAAGTCTGCGTAGCTTTGCATAACTTAAAGGTCTCAGTATGCAACAGAACTAACAGTGCCAGCTCAACCACACCCCAGAACACAGGTTTACACAATATCATCTGATAAGACATAACCATTACATCCATGACTCAAAATGAAACCAGAAAGATCTCCTAAGAAATCCTTAAGATGGGCTGGGCAGTCCTGCCTTCTGTGGGCTTTTCTTGCTCTTCTCTTTCACCTCTTTGACCTTGCTCCCTTTCTTCTTCTTGGCTTGGTGCAGGGCCTCATCTAAGCAATCTTTCTCAGGTATCTGGGTTTCAACTAGAGGAGCTTTTTCCTTCCTCTTTTTGTAGACTTGAATGGCAAAGGTGCTGGAGGACATTCCAACTAATGAGGGCTTTGAGGGTGGGGTGGAAACTGCAGCAGTGGGGAGCACCTCTTCATCAGTCTGATTTTTGCAAATGCTCTGCAGAACAGATTCACATTTCTCAGGGAGGACAAAAGGTTTCAAGTTGGAGCTATCTGAATTTTCTGAAATAATTTTCCATAATTGAGAAGAAAGCAACTTTTTAACCCACTCAAACTTGTCTGGAGTAAGCAATGCAAGAGCAATAAAATTGGCCCACTCATTAGGTACCTGAATCACATCCTTGGGCTGCCCGTTAGGAGCAAAAAACTTCTTCCTAAACTCTGCTTCTTCCTGACCAGAGCAGTCCTTGTGCAACTCTTGCTGTTCTTGGGACAGAAACATCTTTTGCATGACAGGGTCTGAATCTAGGCTGGGTAGTTCTGAAGCTGCAGTGTTTACAGTTTGATTGGCCGTGGCAGAAAACACAGGCTCCTGAAATTTGTCCGGAGCAGCTTCCACAGGCTCCGCAGCAGTACCAACTACGAGTTGCTGGATGTTATCCTCTTGGGCAGCAAAAGGGGCTCGCAACAAATGGTGAGGAAGCAGAGCGTTATCAGGTAGTAGATCTGTCTAGTTGTGCAGTTCTGGCATCACTGGAACTGGCCGATCCTGCGACATCTGCACTGCAAAGGCATCATTAACTTGCACAACCGGTGGCACAAACATTGCAACATCAACATGGGCTTCAGGCATCTGCTCCATCTCCTCCTGCAGGTCAGCATGCAACAATGTAGCAGGGATCTCTGGTTGCTGCAATTCCACCTCAAGTGGCAGATTGATATCTGGAAGTTGTATCTCTGGCGTCAGTACTGACAGCTCATGTGGGACTAGGAGATTTCCAAACAACATAAGATTGTCAGCACCTTGAACTCAAATTGCAGTTTCAGCACTGTTGGAGTCAATGCCCAGAGAGAGGGTGAGGCCACTGTGATCTATCTCATGAGCTTGCACAGCAGCTTGATTCTGCACCGGAGCATTATCGAGGAGAGGAGACATCGCCCAGTGGTCCCAACCAAGATCATCTGCATTCTGCACATCTCCATTCTGAACATCTTGATCATTCTCAGGCTGCTCGTTGTTGTCATGTTGTGGTACAGGACCAAAGAATAGGTTGTGCTGATTGGGATGGTGATGCTGCTCAGGAGGCCTTGGGTATGGGTTGCCATCATCCGGAATGGGCTCCTCATCTGGGGGACCACCGCCCAGGCGAGGGTGTCCCGATCTTTCGATGAGATGATAACTATCGATTTGGTGGAGACGACTTTGACGATCCGACTACAAACGTGCACGACGTTGCGCCTTAGCAATCGCTAAACCAATCTCCTGAGGTTACTGACGATGCCGGAAGCACGGTCAGCCTGACCACGAAGGTCTATTCCTGCAAGCAATCGAAGAACGAGCAAGAATATGATAAAGCAATCTGGATATTGCAAATATATATGAGGTATTGATAATGGTGGGGATCCGTAAGCGGTCTTGGTCTGGTCGTTGGACACAAACGAAGTACACGAAGTTGCAATGGCTAACTTTTAACTAAACAAATCCCAAGGAAAAAGCTACTAGATGGATCTACTTATATAGGAGCAAGGGGTGGCGGCCAAGGAGGTGGGAGGACATCCCATGGCATCCTAAAACTAACCCTAGGTCGTACAAGGCTCATGGGCCCAAGTGGAGGTGATGCAACACCTTTGGGCTTGTAGTTTGACTCGGATTCTGCTGCAACATCAGATTGTTTCATCCGTAACTCAATGCTCCGGACGAATTTGAAGGTGAATCCAATTGGGTTCGAAAGAGCACGAAATCTAGTTTCCAACAAAAAAAGAATCACCTAATTCGGAGTCCGTATGAAAAAGTTGTTGGCGTTTTGAGTCAGGTATGTCTGTGCAGTCCAAATCTGAATCCAGAACGTGAGAGACTTGGACTCTATCTTCTCTTGGCCCAAAAGTGACGTGAGAAGGACTTTTTGAACACAACCTAAACTTCTCCTTTTCCCTTATCTTCATATGTGGATTGTACAAATGTCCCATACACCTGCAATTAGACAAAACACAAAAGTGTGTGAAGTATTTTTGTTCTGGATAACATAAATAGATTATTGAATAGTTTGCATTAGAAATCACCTGACAAATATGCATGTATGCAATATTTTTGGTCGTATCCAAGGTAGTCATGTCCTCATCATCCTCCCCTTTTTGAAAACAAAGCCGTCCTCGGCGTTGCTTAATCTGAAATGTGGCTAACAAAAGAGACAAGGTGTACATGTTGTATATGTATATGTCATCCAGTTTAACTTCCCTTGATTTTTGCACGTATGACACATGTATACATGAGTAACTTTCATAGTTCATAAAAACTAAAGCCAAAAAATTATCATAAGAAGTAGAAGGCATGAAAATATTAGAACTCAGTTTGCACATATAAGTGAAGCTCTTATTCATTTCAAAAGATTCGCAATGTTCATCATTAAACCATCCCAACTTTGGTGAATAAAACTTACTGGCATCAAATTTACATGCTACAACATGCTTAAATAAGCAAACATGCAATAAGTCATTGGACACAGAATCATCACCAAGATTGGAGGCCACATCAAAATGATTAAACATTAGTTCTTTTGCATCAGCAGTTAATTCAATGGGTGCACTCAAAATTGTTGATATTTCAGTTGTTTGATCACATGACGCATTCATGACAGTAACAAGATTCTCTAAAATAGGTGGTGTGCTCAAATCAACAGGTAACTCAATACATGACGCATTCAAGTTAACTAGGCATGCATCATACTCATGTGAAGTTATATCATCAATACCTTTACTGTTACCTTGTGGCAAAGATGTAGCTGATGCAGGTACGGACGTTGACAATGTACCATACCCTTGAGATGATGCCGCGCTCATAATCCGAGGTGCAATGATGGAGTAACCCACCGGCGGTGGTGAGCATGAACTGGAATAGTAGTTGTTGTAGTCACCTAATGCATCCTCCTGTATCTGTCTCTCAAAGGTACAAGCACGGACATACATGCCAGTAATGCAACGAGGAATATACTGAAATCTTGCCTGAATATCATGGTTCAAACCACCAAAAAATCTATTCATTGTATCATTCTCAGATTCTTCTATGTCACAATGATGCATATAACATTTGAACTCTTGGTAGTAAGCATGAATAGTGTTGTTGCCTTGTTTAAATTGTTCAAATTTGCGAAGCAATTCACGACGATAATAAGGAGGGAAAAATTGTTGTCTCATTACAGCTTTCAAAACTTTCCAAGTTGTGGGTTGGTTATCAATGTTTTTCTTACAATGTACACTCCACCAAACAGAAGCAAAATCAGTAAATGCTCTAGTGGCTGCTCGCACTCGCTCAAGTTCAGAAAAGTCATGGTGACTAAAAACTTGTTCTACTTTAAGCTCCCAAGTTAGATAAGTAGTAGGATTAAATCTACCCTCAAATGACGGTAAAAAGATAACCTGACCATGTGCTTGTGTGTGTTGTCCCAACTCTCGTGATGGTGAAGATGTGTCCGTCATCCAAGAACTTCTATCTTCAGATCCTGTCATGATTAGTAGAAACAAGAAACAAAATTCAAGAATAATGTTCCTATGAACTACTAGGGTGTGGTGGTAAAGCGCTCACAGTAAAGCAAATATCAATATCTTACAAGTTCTTACCAAGCAGCAGGTGGTGACAGGCAACTAGCAGGGTCAAATAACTCTGAAGATTGTGTAAAGCGATTGCCAGGGGAACGTACGTATATACGGTTTAGAAATATGTGGAGCTGGGTTGGCTATATATGGTAGCAAAAGATTAGCAATAATCAATTCAGAGATACAATGTTGAATAAACGCTCAACGACGGTACTGTGCTGGTCCTAGGCTAGACCGAACTAGAGACGCGAGCCTAGAACACTAATGAGGTCACGTCGTAGCACAACTAGCATCAATGAAGGATAGTAAGTAGCTCTGGACAGCAAGATATAAGTGAAGATCACAACGGCAGTAAAGATAATGATGTGAAACAACAGCCAAGCAGGATATATCAACAACTTTTTCTCCAACTTTCCTCTGAAAAAGTTTGTGCCGATTTTTTTGAATTTTTTTTTCAAGAATGGGATTGACTCAAGCTTTCAAACACCAAAGGAATCGCTCAATTCCGAGTTGATATGAGGAGTCAAAAAATTCGAAAACTGGCCTGAAAAAATGGAATAAGCTGTGTTCATGAACTTCGGAGGACAAAAAGACGTATTTAAAAGCCGATTTTGAGGTGCCAAATATTGAACTAGCTTCTTCAACTATTTAGATGCGAATCGTCGCTAGCTTTTGTTTGAGTACTCGCGTAGGCAAAACGGACTTCGTATGAGGAAGTTATGCCTGTTTTACTGAACAGTGCACAAAACAGATTCCAATCCGAATTCAACTACGAGACTGAGTCTAAAAAGATCCGAATTTTGTTTTTTTTCTTATCTCTTTTTTTTCCTCACACTTTTTTTTTCTTTCTCTCCTTTTTTCTTTGACTTTTTTCTCTTTTTTTTTCTCTTGTTTTTTTCTCTCTTTTTTTCTCCCTCTTTTCAGAACAAACTAGATAAGATGCAGATTGGATCAAGCGAAGATGTGAACGATCTCAACTATTATTATGATAATGAATGGTGGGTAGCACGTGGTGGAAATTGATGGATGGGTGGTGGACAGCGGAAGAGATAATGATGCAGCGGTGGCATGACTAATGTGAACAGAACTCGAAACTCTAAACAAACTAGACACTAAGACCAGCAACTCGACACGACGATGCAACCGATAATTCAACTATGCAAGCAATGAAAAAAAAATTGCAAAGGCTCAGACTGGCTTGGACCAAGGATGAATAGATCTAACTCTTTTTTGTGGCTTTTTCTTGGACAATAGGTAAGAAAATAAATCTAATCTAGGAAAACTGGAAATTCTCACCGAGCAACCTGAAAACTGATACCACTTGATAGAGGCGAGGGTGTCCCGATCTTTCGATGAGATGATAACTATCGATTTGGTGGAGACGACTTTGATGATCCGACTACAAACGTGCACGACGTTGCGCCTTAGCAATCGCTAAACCAATCTCCTGAGGTTACTGACGATGCCGGAAGCATGGTCAGCCTGACCACGAAGGTCTATTCCTGCAAGCAATCGAAGAACGAGCAAGAATATGATAAAGCAATCTGGATATTGCAAATATATATGAGGTATTGATAATGGTGGGGATCCGTAAGCGGTCTTGGTCTGGTCGTTGGACACAAACGAAGTACACGAAGTTGCAATGGCTAACTTTTAACTAAACAAATCCCAAGGAAAAAGCTACTAGATGGATCTACTTATATAGGAGCAAGGGGTGGCGGCCAAGGAGGTGGGAGGACATCCCAAGGCATCCTAAAACTAACCCTAGGTCGTACAAGGCTCATGGGCCCAAGTGGAGGTGATGCAACACCTTTGGGCTTGTAGTTTGACTCGGATTCTGCTGCAACGTCAGATTGTTTCGTCCATAACTCAACGCTCTGGACGAATTTGAAGGTGATTCCAATTGGGTTTGAAAGAGCACGAAATCTAGTTTCCAACAAAAAAAGAATCACCCAATTCGGAGTCCGTATGAAAAAGTTGTTGGCGTTTTGAGTCAGGTATGTCTGTGCAGTCCGAATCTGAATTCAGAACGTGAGAGACTTGGACTCTATCTTCTCTTGGCCCAAAAGTGACGTGAGAAGGACTTTTTGAACACAACCTAAACTTCTCCTTTTCCCTTATCTTCATATGTGGATTGTACAAATGTCCCATACACCTGCAATTAGACAAAACACAAAAGTGTGTGAAGTATTTTTGTTCTGGATAACATAAATAGATTATTGAATAGTTTGCATTAGAAATCACCTGACAAATATGCATGTATGCAATATTTTTGGTCGTATCCAAGGTAGTCATGTCCTCATCAACAACTCTTCCTGGAAAATAACGACAGGGCAAGTCCAAGATTCACCTTCGAAATGTCTGTCCTCGGTGACCGCCAAATTGACAGGAACATCTGACAGAGCATCGATTCTGACTTTAACTGCCACTACAGCATCAGTGGTTTTAACTCTATCCCAAGACAGTAATTTCCCAAAACTAGAGACTGTGTTATTGAGCTCATGCATACAGCGCAGATCCACAGGGAAACCAACTAACAGCAGCCAGCAGTCTCTAGCCAGGTTAAAATTCCTCTAGTTCATACCTTGGTCATGCTTTTCAAAGATGATGTGAATATCATCGAAAGGATGCGGGCTTCTATTGACCAAGGAATCCCTATCTGCTTTACTGTTGCATCTAACAAACGCCTGACCAAAAGGACATTTGGAGATCGAAGAGAAAACGACCCTTTGCGAAGCCAAGAAATCACTGAGAACCTCTCTGACATTGACGAAAGCAACTTCACCTTGGGGCATTGGCACTAGAGTGGCGATGGCAAGATTCTCGTTGGACAGCTGCATGTCTCCATGGATGACCTGAGCACGAGCTGGCCTCCCTTCCACCTCGATCGCTTGAGTGCCAGGGAGCAGGATAGGCGTCGGATCGAATGGAAAATTCACCATTGTCGAAGACCTCGGCGGAGCGAAACTGGTGGGGTGGAGCAATGTGGAAACCCTGGTTGGACGGAGTGATGGATGAGACTGAGGAGGGCGGAGGGAAAGAATTGGGAATTGAGCAGCAGCAGAGTCCCGAGCAGAGGGCAGTAAATTTTCTGCAGGGCCAGCATTACGGGAAGACGGAACGCTAGAGTCGCTGACGACTGGGTCCCGCCTACCACTGTTACCGGCTACCAGATTATTCACCAGCATAGGTGGATTTGTCGTGTCAGAAGAGGAAGGCGGAGCGACAATTTCGGGCCGAAATCTACAGTTGACTGCAATATGCCCCAATCTCTTGCAGGCCTTACAGCGGATTCTATTCTGGCATTTGGGCCTGGAGTGACCCGTCATGAGACAACGAACACAGAAATGGCATGCTTCATTATTGTGCAAAAGGCCCAAAGATTCAAAACGCGTCGATCCTGTCCTACCCAGCGCAGTGTTATTGGGCGAAGTTAAAACTGAATTTAATGGGCCCCTTGATTGTTGCATGGCTGGATCACGCGAATTAGGCATGTTTTGCGAAGAAAAGAATTGAGGCTGTTGAACAGCTTGAACATATAATCGACGAGATTTAGAATTGGTCACCACAGTCCACTCCTTAGAGGCCGCATCAAGATAACGGCGGTAAAGATGTTTGAGATCATCATCCCTCTCTCCCAGAGAAGAAAATTCATAGAGAAGAGATTGGTGGACAAGTTGCCGCCTCAAATAATTTTGAAACCCACTTCCGGAGAAGAGACACAGAACTTATATGACCAATTGCGCAGATGAGATACCTTAAAAAGATTGGCAGAGCCACCAAAGTAGGCCTGAATGATGAGGCCCACTGACTCTGGATTGAGCTTGATCAGCGATCGCTTGAATTCCACCATGAGGAAGAACTTTGATGATCCTAGCAAAACTTGTGCATTGACGCCAGTATCGCATTGCTTCTTGATGTATTCCTCGAAAGCTTTCCCCAGGGAGAAGTTTAGATCTGAGAGAGCCATTTGAAGATGTGGCCGACGGGATCGGAGTAATCACCGGTGAGAGATGGTCGCCGCGGTCAAAGCGACCCCGACGCAGAAGATGTGGTGGCCGCCGGGGCCGGAGTGGCCATCGGTGGGGAGCGGAGCGGGGGCTAGGCGGAGCGGGGGCTAGCGAAGATGTGGTGGCCACCGGGGCCGGAGTGGCCACCGGCGAGGAGCGGAGCGGGGGCTAGGCGGAGCGGGGCATGTCTTAGGGGCTAGGCTTTCGCTTGGAAAGTTGGCTGAGTTTTCTGAACCCCAACAGTGGAATGATTCTATTTTAATCCTTATGGTAAACCATGTTTAGGAGGAGGCGTCAAGGAGGCTGGTCTTCTGCGTTTCCTTGCCACGACTTTTTGTTACCAGAGGCAACTTGATATGCGGAGTCTGTTTTGGTTTAAAGAGCAAAAGGTGCAGATTAAGTTTCTATTTTTATGAAGGCCACGTAAGGAATACCAGGCAAGTACAAGGATGTGGGATATTTGGAGTCTACTATGCTTGAAGGAAATTGGATGGGGCCCACCAGCACCAAAACTGAAGCCAGCGATGCGTGCACAACAGAAAATACTACTAGTTGTTTTTGTTTTCCTAAATACTAGATCAAGCCGGTTTAGCTTAGTCCTAGGTGTTATCTTCTTTTCAATTACGTACCATGTGCTTGCTTTCCAAGCTATTTAGGATGTGTGACTATTATATAAAGTCAATCGAGTCTTTTGTAAAGGTCAAGTTATATTTTGATAATAAACACGATGTGTTTTTTTGGGTAGACACCACTATCGAGTTTTGGGGGAAGCTGTCTAAAAATGCCTAAGTTTTGGAGGAAGCTTTAGAAAACCTCTGTGTTGCGTGAGTACCGTCGTCGAGATTGGTTTTCTCGTACTGAGCCACAAGGTTCAAACCCCCTTTTTATGTACATCGCGTGCATGAGCAAGAGGCTACTATTGTTGAAGTTGGAGTGTCGTGAAAGGTCGGGCCACAACAACGGACTGGATCTCACGACGAGGTTCATCTTACATCAGTTGTGGGTGTAACCACTACTACAGGATGCTGCTAACACGACACTATGATCAGAGACCCTTTGACAAAACTGTGTGTGATGCATTAATCGCAAACAGGGATGTAAAAACCCGTCAAAAAAGATGTGAAACGTTTGCGACAGTGGAGACATCAAACACGGTTCAGATTTTCATTACGTGTGCGATTAGGGCCATATGGTTGATCCATACAAACTATTTGCGATTAGACAAAAAAACAGAAATGGGCAGCCATATCAATGTGTGTGCGATATACGGCATACAGTTCGCTCAGATGAACTTTTTTCTATTAGGGAATTCAAAAGAAATGGTCAGCCATATCAAGGTGTGTGATATACGACATACGGTTCACCCAGACAAACTGTTTTCGATTAGGGAAGAGAAAAGAAACGGTTCAACTTAACAAGATGCGTGTGATATGTGGCATACAGTTCACATAGATGAACCATTTGCGATGAGCCAAAAGAACACAAACGATTCATGTAAACAAGATATGTGTGATACGCAACAAATAGCCCACTCGGATGAACTGTTTGTGATGAGAAATTGTAACACAGACGGTTACTATAGTTAGTTCGTGTGCGATTCTGTTTGTATAAAAACTTTGAAAAATGCAAACTAGTTGCTTGAGGTGGCTAGGAGTATCGCACATGATGCGTCTGCGAGTACTTGTGTGCAATGATTAGTAACTTACACATATGTTTCCTTAGATAAATAACACGTGGCACCGCATACGGTATTTGGGTTGTGTGTGTGCTCCACTTAGTCTTCCTGCACTCCACATGGGTGAATTGTAAAATCCATGCCTCTTCCCTCATCGGTTTCCCGCCACCAGCTAATGGCTGGTTGCATATAACCCAGGCGGCAACGCACCGTCGCGACACTCTATGCAGATCTAGTCCTCACCCATCTACCATTAGTTATTCCAAGCATGCCAGGCAACGACCAAAGCTTCGATGTCGACCCCTACCCGCGTTACATTCGGTGAGGAGAACGAGCCAGAGCAGGTCGGGGAGCAAGAGCTTCGTCGACCGGTGCAGGCACCATGGCCCATCGGCAGCGATATCGGTGTGACAGTCCTTGGACGCACAATTGACATATTGAAGAGGAAGTGTGATGAGCAGTTTGCCATCCACCGCGCAAAAGATCCAGAGCTGCTCGACGGCATGATCGACGACCCACCCAAAGAGACGCCATCACCAGTGCTCATCGAGAGCCTGATGCCCCGCAAGGAATGGGCAGAGGACCTCTGTGATTCAGTTAAGACACAGCCAACATGCGTCTTCATCGTTGCGCGAGGCGGCCGTGTCAATCTTGACCCCGACGATGTGGTGGCCAGGCTCGAGCGCATCCTTGGCGGAGTTGATGTCCCCCACGAAGTAGTACATCGCCAACGTGATATCTTGAGGATGCAGGTGATGGACGGAATTTGCTACCCGGCTAGAGACATGGAAATGGAGCAGTTCCGGGGAGATATCATGCGCGCGATTGCGGGCTGTCAAGCTCTTTTGGAAGAGGCCCAACAGCCCCAAGAGCTTCGCAGCGCCAGCAGCTCTGTAGGCGAAGGTGGGTCTGGACACTTGGAATGAACAGCCGCAAGGGTGCTATGCTGATCATGGAGTCCGAGAAGACCGTCGGAAGGCCGTCAGCTCAGCCTTTAAGCCTATATTTTATTATAATTGTATGCATATGTAGGCCGTGAGTGTTTTGGGCATTGCCGCATGTGGCATTTTAAATTATCCTGAATCTGTAAGACAATTATTAACAGTTGCCATTGTAAATTTGCCTCAACGGCGAGTAGAGCGCGCGTAGGGACGCCAGAGAAGAGCACACCGTGGCCGCCTCAATGGCAAGAAAAACGCGTGGATGGACGCGAGCAGAGCGCGCCGCGGCCACCTCAACGGCGAGCAACCATGTGGTCAACCTTTTGGCACCCCGTGGGAGGTGCGACGGTGCATCCATCGGACACGATGGTGATATCTCGACCATGTGTGATAGTGGGCAGACACGTACACGTGCATCCAAGAACATAGGCCCTTGTTTTGGCCTTCTGATGCGTGGCATACGATTGATCCATAAGAACTATTTGCGATGAGATAGAACAACAAAAACGGGCTTTGTAGGCCTAGAACCATCAATAAATTTTGACCTTGTTTCTCGTCACATTGCAAATTACAACGCAATAAGTAATTGCAAATCTGTTCACACCAATCAAACCAATATGTGTTCACACATAGCACCGGGCTATAAAAACTACCCGCTCAAAAATTACTTCACAGTTCCTCTCCTCATCACCCACAAAACTGGTCTTTCCTGTCAAGTCGTTCCGCCATGAACGGTAGGAGGAGTTTCGGGTGGACATATAACTAGGGAGCAAGGACCAAGGCCACGGAAGCACTAGAGAGGTCCCACCACCATGCGGCAGCCGTAGCAAAGATGACTCGGCGCACCGCGGAGCCCTCGAACAAGCTCTCACTGGCACACGAGGGCTCTCACAAGCACACTCGCCGCATTGGCGATCGTGATGAGCTGGCGTTGCTGAAGTCCTTGGCCGGCGACGACGACATTCTCGCTGGCCTCATTAAGCAGCAGGAGCTGGTCGACGGCTTGATGTAGCTCCTCGAGATCACCGATGCCTCGGTTGAGAAGGCGGCCGGCCTCGTCGAGCAACTCATGGGTGACAAATGCGAAGCTCCTCAAGGCGCTCACCGAGAGGAGGAGGGGGCCGCCGATTGGAAGATGGTGCATGAGCAGAGAAGTGGCTCGGGGATGACGCTGACAGAGGTCGTCGAGGAACTGATGGGTGACTTGAGGAACCTCTGGATCGAGCGCGGGCAGGAAGTGGAGGAATCTGTGGCTGCTTTCAAGCAAAGTCGTGAGGAATTAAAGAAGGAGCTGGAGGATGTCGTTGCCCGGCGATCCATCCAGGAGTAGAGACAGTAGCAACCTAGATCGTTGTTTGCGATTTCCTTCTTCTCTTGCCCCCGTGTCTTCCGGGCTTTGCTACATGTGGCATTTTAAATTATCCGGAATATGTAAGACAATTATTATCCACGCCATTGTAAATTTGTCGTGGTATTATCCATTGCCATTTTATTTGTCGCCGTATTATCTGTTGCCCTATGTGGCATTTTAAATTAGGCCAGAGTACGAGTTGAAAACACGAACAAAGAAAATGCTAACATTGAGCGGGGCCATGGGATCACAAGCAAACACCCTCCGTCCAGGTGCTTTAATTAACCACATGTTAAAAAGCGGCTTGGCCGCCATTAATGGAGAAGTTGTGAGCAAGGAGGGCGGCTGGTGGATGGAGGCCAAAGAGCTCACTTCCCAGTGGGAATGGGCGGCCTTGCTGCTCGCACGTGTCCCATCGAGCCTACAAGGTGGACAGGATGCACGTGTCCCATCAAGCTTGCGCGGCGAACTGCTAGCATGCATCCCGTCGAGCCTGCACTGCGGACTTCTCGCGCTCATACCGTCTAATCAAACAGTTGCACACACGCCACCCAGTATGGTTAAGTTTTGGCATAAAATACAAAGATAACCAATGAACGAGGACAAAGGTAGTACTATCCCATAAGAAAAGAGGGACGCGTGGCCGCACTTAAATGGTTACGGGAACACACGGTTCATATAATACAATCGATTGCGATATTAACATGTCAGCTATTTGTTTCAGAAGGACTTCGTTGGCTATTAATGTGTGCGCCTTGTCTCAAACTGGATGATTTTTTACCACGACATATATGTGCCTTGTCATGAAACCATGCCTAGTTTCATTTGTTTTGGGCGAGTTTTCGATTTACTAGGATTTAAAAACCAATATTCTCAATGTTTCAGGATGACAATAAGTTTGTAATTCATTCCCATTCCTACAGTGATACATAAACATGCACCCAATGACACATGTATGATTTTCCACCCATTTTACTTCACTAGAGCATGTTCTTGTAGTTCAAATTTGAATTATGGACTACATTAAATGCATAGAAAACTCAATTAATATATAAATTGGCCAAACGAACCCTGAACAGTTTCAAATTTCAGCACGACACTCCTGTTATTCTATGTTGCCTATAGAAAACAAAGTTCAAGGCGAGAAGAGGCAGCGATTATTGTTTCGCGCACAAGAGGGGCATGTTTCCCTATCGGAACCACGAGGGTTGCGAGAAGCTTCGGTTTGTAAGAGGCTTGTAATATAGGTTGGCCCAAATTGGACAAGTATTTTACCACGACATATGTGTGCCATGTAGTGACACCATGCCAAGTTTCATAATTTTCTGGTGAGTTTTGGATTTACATAGATTCAAAAACTGAGATACACAATGTTTGTGGCCGAGCCAGGACATCGGGACTGTTGAATTCATTCCCATTCCTTCCATGTGACCTAAACATGCACCCCAAGGACACATGTACGTTTTTTCTAGCCATTTTGGTGCACTAGAGCATGTATTTATAGTTCAAATTTGAATTATGGACATTAAATGAACCTTGAATAATTTCAAAGTTCAGCGTGAATCTCCCGTTGTTCCATGTTGCGTGTAGAAGAAAATACAAGGCTAGAAGAGGGAGCGATTATCGTTTCACCCACAAGGGGACACGTTTCCCTATCGAAACCACGAGGGTTCTTGTGACAGGCTCCAATTTGTAAGAGGTTTGTAATAAAGCGTGGCCCAAATTGGACAATGTTTTTACCACGACATATACGTGCCATGGCGTGACACCATGCCAACTTTTGTGACTTTCTGGTGAGTTTTGGATTTATGGGAATTTAAAAACTGAGATTCCAAATGTTTGAGGATGAGCCAGGACACCGGTATGATTGTAAGTCATTCCCATTCCTGGCATGGGACCTAAACATGCACCCAAGGACACATGTATAATTTTCTAGCCATTTTGGTGAACTGGAGCATGTATTTGTAGTTTAGATTTGAATTATGGACAATAAATGCCTAGGAAACACAATTAATGTATAAAAGGCCAAATGAACCCTGAATAAGTTTAAATTTCAGCACGGATATCCTGTCGTTCCATGTTGCCCGTAGAAGAAAATACAAGGCAAAAAGAGGCAGTGATTATCATTTCACCCACAAGGGGGACACGTTTCCCTATTGGAACCACGAGGCTTCTTGAGAGAAGCTCCGGTTTGTAAGAGGCTTGTAATAATACTTGCGCCAAAATGGACAAAAAAATTCCTCGACATATATGTGCCATGTCGTGAGACCATGCCAAGTTTCACAATTTTCGGGTGAGTTTCAGATTTACGGGGATTTAAAAACCGAGATTCTTCTCACGAAATGTTTTCAAATAGCACACATTTCACTCACGAAGCCGTGTGCCTACCAAACCGTCGCCGATGCCCTTGTGCTGCGTGCATGATCTGAGTCATGCGTTCTGATTGGCCAGAACCCAAACCCCATGGATCGTATGTCTGCACCGTTGGATGCTCCCAGATCGAACAAGAATCCTCATCCCTTTCGATGGCACATGCAGTTCCGGTTGTGATTTTATTTATATGGGTAAGCACTATGTGCATGTGTTGTGCTAGCTCACGCTTCCTTCTCTACTAAGTTATCTATATTAATGTTGTTATATATCCAAACACGCTACCGTTTCCCGCCACTCCTCTTATCGGTTTCCCGCCTCTTCTCCCATCGTTTTCCCGCTTCCAGTGTAAGTGCTCATTGAAGGTTAGGCTGCGACACACCGGCCATGTAAATATCGCACACAGTTTCTAAAAGCACAAATGTGTGTGGTAGTAGGGAGTAGGTCCCATAGAGTGACCAGCGTGAAACGCTTTAAAGGCAAGGAGGCAATTCCTATCAGCAAGGGGCGGCTTCCCATCCGCTAGCCTAGTTGAATAGAACGCAGAAGTTAAGCATGATCGGGCAGGAGTAGTCTAAGGATGGGTGACCCAGTGGGAAGTTGCGTATCTCAAGCTTCATTTAAACGCTATGACACGGTCATTATAGAGATAAATGTCTCTATAGTGACCTGTCATGGCGATTATATAAACCTTGGGATCCTTGTTTTGCTAATTTGTAGACTATGTCTTTTATTGGTTATTTTTTGTTCTAAACAAAGAATGACTGACTCTATAGTGACCTATCAAGGCAATTATATAAACCTTGGGATCCTTGTTTTGCTAATTTGTAGACTATGTTTTTTATTGGTTAACTTTTGTTCTAAAAAATAAAAGAATGATCGACATATATAGGCCCACACCAATTATTCCTATGACTCAACACACGAGAAGGGTTTACTCTTTGGTCCGTGTGCTATGTTAGAGAAAATCAAGTTTCAGCACATGCGTTGGACGACACCCGGCCCCTACCCCCCATCCGCCTCGAAGTTGCATTCCCGACATCGTACATCTTTAACCTGGCCGTGGGGGGTACGATGTTTAGTTTGTAATGCTACTGATGTAGTTGGTGCCCCATTGAACTTGTGCTCTCGGGATTTGAACAAATCACACACCAAACTCATGGAATATTGAGCATCTTTGCAAGTTCTACCCATAAGGCACAGTTGTCGGGCCTTGTCCCGGCAACCTATTTTGTACAAGCATAGTCCCCGGGACTTGTGACCCTATCTACAAAGCAAGGCACATGCCCTGTGCATAGTTGAATAAAAAAAGTGTTTTCACAAAACTTGCATGCATGATTTTCTGTTTGCTTAAGTATGACCTTATTGTGATTACACACGCTTCTAGATGAAATGACTAACATGCTGAGGAAGGCCATGTGCTATCCTCTTTTCTCCTCTTCCTTTGATGACAACAAAAGGATTTTCGCTCGGAAAGGAGGATAAATGCGAGCCCATGCACTCGGTGCCCGACAACCTCTCCTTATCTAAGACGATAAGAAGGAAAGCAAAGAAAGATAAGTTCACATCCCATCATTCCGTGTTATGATTACATATGAGAGACTTGCACGTAAGGAGACCCTACTGCCTCTGCCATTCGCGCTCCTATATTTGACTCGAGTCTGCTTAACAAGGTTGGTTGTAGCTGCACATGGAGAGGTTTGCGAGGGGACAGCCTTCGTTCGCGCTCCTAACCTATTTTTGAGCTCACTAAACATGGTTTTAGTAGTAGCTGCGTGGAAGACCGGCAAGATGTCTTGTCGGAAAGGTTCGTTTACCAAGGGTATTGAAGGCTAGCCCTTTAGTATGTTTTAATACATGCACAAGATTCCGGCAAGCTCTTTTTTCAAAAATATGTGGACAAACAAGTATAGATCATACAAGTACTAACATGGATGAAGGACTACATAATTTTGATTCAAATATTGGCAAGTGCCTACATTTTTTCTAGATTAAAAAGATAAGTGCCATGTAATGTCTTTCTTGTCCCTCTCCACCTAGGAGTTACATTGAGAAGGAAGAAGGGCAAAAGGAGCGCATGGGCAGAAGCCCGGCCTGACCCCGTCAGGACCAGTGGGACGCAGACTGACAAAGTCGGGAGGGTGCCTCCCCAGCAGGGAAGAAGATAACGGGGACGGGGAGAGCGGCTAGGTGATGCCCTGGTCACCCCTGCCAGGACCAGAGGGACGCGGCTCAGCAGGGACATCGGTAGGGAAGACGAAGTTGGAGTCCACGAGCCTACCGGGGCCCAGCTGGAGGTGGTGCTGATGACCAGGCCAAGCACCCCCGGCAAATCGCTCTGTCGGGGTCTAGCTGCAGATGGATGTGATGCTGGTGCCTAGCCGACGATGACGATGTGCCCGGTGTTCAACCGGAGTCCGAGTCATCGTCTTCATGCTGGACGACTGGGGCTCGCCGTCGCCGTCTTCGCCGTCAGTGTCCTCCTCGTCGCTGTCGCTCGAGGAGGAGCTTTCATCATCGCTCGAGCTTTCCACGCAGTACCCTAGGCGAGCACCTGAACGCTCGAAGACATTGATGAAGAGCATATCAGACTCCACCAACTTGAAGCGGAGAACGTGCCCTTCTGCCACATAATGGGCACGGGCACCATTGCAGCTTGACGTGTAGTGCGGGGATCTCGACATTCGCCCACACAGCACCATTGCAGCAGCCACTCATACGCAGCCCCGGCTTGAGCGGTTGGTCGACCTCCATCATCTTGGCAAAGGGATGAGGGAGCCGCAGGCGGCTGCGTGGAGGATCGCGCAGCTTGACGATGAACTCTAGCGCAGTATCCCCCACGTGGCCTTCCGTTGGCATTGGAGCAGATGGAGGAGGACCGACAAATGCGCCACTCCGCCCACCTCGACCGCGGGTGCCGCGTCGAACCCTACCATACCCCGCGGCTTCCCTTGTGCATGGGATCTCGCCTCTGCAACTGCAGTGGAGGCAGAGACGGGGTGCTGAGAGGAAGTTCTCGTCACTATCGTCGGGGCACAAGCTCAGCCCCTTCCCATCGCCATGGTGGAAGCGGAAGCAAGGAAGGATAAGGAAGAGATGATGGATGAGCATCACCACCCCCTCACATCTCCTTTTATAGTGGAGTAAGAGGGGGAGGCTGGCTCTCCACTATTCTAAGGAAAACCGCCCCACTCCTCCAACCCAGCCTCCTGCATCCCTGATGGTGCCCTGATTCATCGGCCGCCCCACTACGCCAATCTGGGGTGTTGTGTATTCTGCCAACGGCACACATTCACGTGCCCTGCACGTCCACCACCAAGCCCGCGCAATGCATGCAGCACACATGGTGGAAACGACATTCATGGTGGGTGAACTTAAGGTAAAATGGCTATTTCCACAATTCACGTACGAGCGTCGTAATGGGCTCCCGTGGGCGTGGACGCCCCTGGTTTGCGACATGAACAACACGCACCATATGGAAACTGACCCAAGTCCAGGTTAATGAAGAAGCAAAGAAGATCTCAAAAATACAAGTGCCAGCCCCGGCAAGGATGTCTGTGGACGCCTATGCATTGATTGGGCCTACCCCAACGATGACTGGCAACACGTGTGGACCAGGCCTGGGGCTCCTATTGGTGCAACAAACAGGTGTGTTTGCTGACCTGATTTATGCATCAGCGTACGGTCACCCATAGATGGAGTACCAAGACATGGTACAAGACAAGCCAGAGAAACCATTGTTCGTGAGATCAAGGAGTGCATTAAGAATACCAAAGTGACCAGAGAATATCCCCAGAAAGGCCTCCCTTGCCGGGCAGGCGAGCCCAGCAGGGTCGAGACTACGCCCAGAGCCAAGTCCAAACCATCCTGGCAAGGTTCCTGGGGCCGCCAAGACCATAAGATAGAGACCCGGCATGCTCATACCGGCAAGCCTCCGCCAAGATGCCACCGCTCCACCTCGTTGTACGCTAGTCGCTAATTAATGTGGTGTCGAGCTCCCAAGTGGCTAGGTGGATCCCGTCGGATACGTGGCGACCTGCTGGAGAAGAGATGACTTTATTGACACCCGTCCTGATGGCGTGTCACACTAATAAGAGGTAGATGGATAAGTGGCGTGGCAAGCTTGCCGGGCTTCAACCTCAGCATGTCACCTATTAGTGCATTTAATGAACTTTGTCCTAACTGCCAGAGTTAGGTATGATAACACTGTTAGCTATCTAATCATATCGTAATGACTGTTTTGCCACTGTGGTCGCCCCTTAAGCTATAAAAGGAGGCCCGAGGCAACCTAGCAAGGGGTTCGAATCTTTGATCCCTCGACACTTGTATGCGCGCAACTGCACTCCCCGAGGCACACTTGCCGGGCTTGAGCGCTCGTGTCTTCGTATTCCTCCAGATCAATCCACCATAGCAGGAGTAGGTTTTACGCTGCAAAGCGGCCCGAACCAGGGTAAAAGAGGGTAGTCCATCGCTATGGTACCCTGTTGTTTCTACTCACATGATGTGAACAGCCACACGCCGAACCACAAAAGGGGCAACCATGCCCCATAGGTGATCGTGAATTTCCCCCATGATAGAGACGTATCAGCATCCCCAAGCTTAATTCCTGCTCGTCCTCGAGTAGGTAAATGATAAAAACAGAATTTTTGAAGTGGAATGATGCCTGAAATGTTCATCACATATTCTTTTCTTCTTTAGCATGGACATTCGGAATTTTAGATGATTTAAAGCAATAGTCTATAATTGACATGAGGACATAAATACTCAAGCATATCAACAAGCAACCATGTCTTTCACAATATCAACACTAAAGAAAGCTATCCCTAGCCCATCATGTTCACTCATTGATTCATTCATGAAACACACTCAAATACTGGCTAGATCCAATGCACAAGTATGATCATAGTGTTCCCTAGTTGGTTTTTCATAAGAGAAGTTTGAGACTCAAAAAATAAAAATTGCATAAAGTAAATAGATAGCCGCTTCGCAAAGGGAAGCAGAGATTTGTAGACGTGCCAGAGCTCAAAGCATAAATTGAGAGATAAAATATTTTGAGAGGCATGCTTTTCCCGTCAACCAAAACAACCAAGATTTCCCAATACTTTCCATGCTAGATACATCATACGTAGTTCCCAAACATAAAATAAAGTTTATTCCCTTTTCACCATTCTTTCACAATACATGGCTAGTTGTATCCACGGGTGCCCTCCATACCAACACTTTCCAAGGAATTTAATTGACAACATGATTTTTTTTCATTTTGGGACTGGGCATCCCTATTACCTTGCCACACTCTCATGAAATGACAAGTGAATCAACACTCATCTTGAGAATAACATATCTAGCATGGAAAATATCGACCACCCTCTGCTGCTCATGAGCGGTACGGGTACACAAAAAGGAAATTCATTTTGAAAATTAGAGTTGGCACATACAAATTTTCTTGGAACGACATGGAAATACCGCATATAGGTAGGTATGGCGGACTCATTGGCACAACTTGGTTTAAGGAGTTCGGATGCACAAGTTGTATTCCCGCTTAGTACAAGTGAAGGCTTGCAAATAGATTGAGAAGAAACCAACCAAAAAGCACAAACGATAATAAATGAGCATTAAACATAACTAACACCTAATAATGCACCACAAGTAGGATGTAACTTCATTGCATAACTATTGACTTTCGTGCTTGCATAGGGAATCACACACCTTAACACCAATATTCTTACTAAAGCATAATTACTCACCAACATGACTCACATATTACTATCTCCATATGTCAAAACTATTACAAGGAATCAAGTTTATAATATCCAATGATCTTCATGGAAGTTTTTATTGTATCCCCTTGGATATCTATCACTTTAGGACTAATTTCATAAATTACCATTACTAATAACAAGCTCTCAGATAAATTTAAGTGAAGAACTTGAGCATAAATATTTTTTTCATCTCTCAAAATAATATAAGTGAAGCATGAGCGAATTTATTCAAAAATTTACTAACTCTCAAATTGATCTAAGTGAAGCATGAGAGTATTTCTTCCAAAATTAAAGCATCGTTGTGCTCAAAATAATATAAGTGAAGCACTAGAGCAGTTCCATAGCTCAAAAAATTTAAGTGAAGCACATAGAGCAATTCTAACAAATCATAGCATCATTATGGCTCTCTCAAATGGGTGTGTCTAGCAAGGATGATTGTGACAAACTAAAAATCAAAACAAGCAAGGACTCGGATAATACAAGACGCTCCAAGCAATACTCATGATATGTGGCGAATAAAAATATAGCTCCAAGTAAAATTACCGATATTCGTTACAAGAAAGAGGGGATGCCTTCCGGGGCATCCCTAAGCTTAATTGCTTGGTTATCCTTGAATATCACCTTGGGGTGCCATGGAAATCCCCAAGCTTAGGCTATTTTCGCTCCTTATTCCTTCATCCATCATCATCTCACCCAAAACTTGAAAACTTCAATCACACAAAACTTAACAAAACCTTTGTGAGATCTGTTAGTATAATAAAGCAAATACCACTTTAAGTACTGTTGCCAACACATTCATATTTTATTATTGCATTATACCTATTGTGTTCCAACCTTTCCATGGCTTATACCCCCAGGTACGTCCCATGGATTCATCAAAATAAGCACACAATGCAACGAAAATAGAATCTGTCAAAATTAGAACAGTCTGTAGTAATCTGGACTTTGACCATACTTCTGTAACTCCAAAAATTCTGATATCTTAGGATAACATAGGCAATTTGTATATCAGTCTTGTGTAAAAAAATTAGATTTTTTTGTCGCTTATGTGATTTTTAAAAATTCAACTACTGGATGCAAAAGTTTCTATTTTTCAACAGGATCAAATCAACTATCACCCAAATCACCCCAAAGGCTTTACTTGGCACAAACACTAACTAAAACATAAAAAACACAATCATAACAGTAGCTTAATTGTGAGAACACACAAAAATAGAGAGAAAAGGAGAAAAATATATTTTATTCATTGGGTTGTCTCCCTATAAGTGCTATCATTTTATGACCATAGCTAGGCATAATGCATAGATTCAAGTATTGTCATCTTTGCTTTCCAATTCCTCAATCACACAACCATAATCCCTAGGAGTTCTAGCATATAAATTTTTGATAATCACGCTCTAAGGAACAAAGTCAAATGACATATTTTTATAGATCGGCTCCTTTATCAAATCTACGAAATTTGGGTGAACCCTAATAATTTTAAGATCTTCGTCGTTGCTACTAGAAGTGGTGCCCTTATTCTTTGGAGCATGTGTAGAATTGTAATTCTTATTCATATGGGTCTCTTAAATAGTTTTAATGGAAGAAAAACCTGAGCTCAAGTTACTAAAAATTTCTTCCAACTTATCAATCCGATGGGGCTCTCTTCTACCCTTTCATTAACTACGGGTCCTTTTTCTTTTAATAATTTAAGAGCATATCCCGCCTTTGACCTAGTTTTATTAGCAAGGTTATTGATCCCTTTGTCCAAATTTTCAATATGTTCTTCGCCGAGCATTTTCTTTTCAATAACATCTAGCCTTTGCATAACATGCTCAAGAGTTAAAATCATTTCATTGATAATGATAGGTGGTGATCCCACTAAATTTCCCATAGCATTAAAAGCATCTAGAGTGGGGCACATCAAGAAATCCCCTCCAGTGATAGTATAAAGAACAAATCTATACCAAGTAGTAATGCCCACATAAAAATTGCGAAGAAGGGTAGTAGTGGATTGCTTACAGTTAGATCAATTATGAGCATTGCAAATTCTATACTAAGCATCCTTTAAATTCTCCCTCCCCTTTGCTTAAAATTGAGAACTTCATTCTCGGGGGTACACGTAGTAGAGGAAGAACTAGTCATGATGATAAAGTAGGCAAGCAATATCACAAGCAAACAAAAGATCGAACGAGAAAAAGGCAAACAAAAAATATTTTTGTATTTTTGCAAAAATGTTTTAGAAGTGGGGGAGATGAAAACCAGAGGCAAATGGCAAATAAAATAAGTGCAAGGAGATGAGATTTGTGATTGGGTACTTGATAGGTGTTGATGATGTCTACCCGGCAACGGCCAGACATTCTTCCTGATGTAATGCACCTGCTATGTTTCAAAGATGCATGATGGCTATATTCTCTGACTTTTGTGAAAAGATTTGTGAGGTTTTCATGGTCGATTTCTCCATTTATGGATCCTCTTTTGATGATTGCTTAAGCAACCTTGATCGAGTTTTGTAGAGATGTGAAGAAACTAACCTTGTCTTGAATTGGGAGAAGTGCCACTTATGGTTAATGAAGGTATTGTCTTGGGGCACAAAATTTCTGAAAGGGGCATTGAAGTTGATAAAGCTAAAGTTGATGCTATTGAAAAGATGTCGTGTCCCAAGGACATCAAAGGTATAAGAAGTTTCCTTGGTCATGCCGGCTTTTATAGGAGGTTCATTAAGGACTTCTCAAAAATTTCTCAGCCTCTGACTAATTTATTACAAAAAGATATACCATTCATCTTTGATGATGATTGTGTAGAAGCATTTGAAATACTTAAGAAAGCATTGATCTCTGCACCTATTGTTCAGCCACCTGATTGGAATTTACCGTTTGAAATTATGTGTGATGCTAGTGATTATGCTGTAGGTGCTGTTCTAGGGCAAAGAGTTGATAAGAAATTAAATGTTATTCAATATGCTAGTAAAACTCTAGACAATGCCCAGCGAAGTTATGCTACTACCAAAAAATAATTCTTAGTAGTTGTATTTGCTTGTGATAAGTTCAGACCTTATATTGTTGATTTTAAACTAACTATTCAGACGGATCATGCTGCTATTAAATATCTTATGGAAAAGAAAGATGCTAAACCTAGACTTATTAGATGGGTTCTCTTGGTACAATAATTTGATTTGCATATTATTGATAGAAAGGGAGCTAAGAACCCCGTCACAGATAACTTGTCTAGGTTAGAAAATGTTCTTGATGACCAACTACCTATTGATGATAGCTTTCCTGATGAACAATTAAATGTCATAAACGCTTCTCATACTGCTCCATGGTATGCTGATTATGCTAATTACATTCTTGCTAAATTTATACCACCTAGTTTCACATACAAGGAAAAGAAAAAGTTTTTCTATGATTTAAAACATTACTTTTGGGATGACCCACATCTCTATAAAGAAGGAGTAGATGGTGTTATTAGACGTTGTGTACCTGAGCATGAACAGGAACAGATCCTATGCAAGTGTCACTCCGAAGCTTATGGACGACACCACACTGGAGATAGAACTGCACATAAGGTATTGCAATCCGGTTTTTATTGGCCTACTCTCCTCAAGGATGCCCGTAAGTTTGTCTTATATTGTGATGAATGTCAAAGAATTGGTAATATTAGTAGACGCCAAGAAATGCCTATGAATTATTCACTTGTTATTGAACCATTTGATGTTTGGGGCTTTGATTATATGGGACCTTTTCCTACCTCTAGTGGGTATACACATATTTTAGTTGCTGTTGATTATGTTACTAAGTGGGTAGAAGCTATTCCAACTAGTAGTGCTGATCATAACACCTCTATTAAGATGCTTAAAGTAGTTATTAGGTTCGAGGTCCCTAGATATTTAATGACTGTTGGTGGTTCACATTTTATTCATGGTGCTTTCCGTAAAATGCTTGCTAAGTATGATGTTAATCATAGAATTACATCTCCTTATCACCCACGGTCTAGTGGTCAAGTAGAATTGAGTAATAGAGAACTCAAATTAATTTTGCAAAAGATTGTTAATAGATCTAGAAAGAATTGGTCCAAGAAACTTGATGATGCATTATGGGACTATAGAACTACATATAAAAATCCTATGGGTATGTCTCCGTATAAAATGGTTTATGGAAAAGCATGTCACTTACCTCTCGAACTAGAACATAAGGTTTATTGGGCTATTAAAGAGCTCAATTATGATTTCAAACTTGCCAATGAGAAAAGGTTATTTGACATTAGCTCACTTGATGAATGGAGAACCGAAGCCTATGAGAATGCCAAGTTGTTTAAAGAAAAAGTTAAACGACAAAAGGATACAAAAGCGTGAGTTCAATGTACGTGATTATGTATTGTTATACAACTCTCGCTTAAGATTTTTGCAGGAAAACTTCTCTCTAAATGGGAAGGTCCTTAGGTTATCGAGGAGGTCTATTGTTCCGAGCTATAAAAATCAACAACTTCGAAGGCACAAATCCGAAGGTGGTGAACGGTCAAAGAATCAAACATTATATCTCAGGTAATCCTATAAATGTTGAAACCAATGTTATTGAAACCGTAACCCCGGAGGAATACATAAGGGACACTTTCCGGAACGTTTCAGACTCCGAAAAGGAATAGGTATGTGGTACGGTAAGTAAACCGACTCCAAAACAGTTCTAATGGCAATTTTTCTCCGTTTTGGAATATTAGAAAAATAGAAAAATAGGAAGCAGTCCGGGAAGGACACGAGGACTCCACGAGGGTGGAGGGCGCACCCTACCCCCCTGGGCGCGCCCCTGCCTTGTGGGCACCTCGTGCGCTCTCCGGACTCCGTTTTCTTGCACGTTACATATTTTGGTCGGTAAAAATTCATTATATAATCTCCCGAAGGTTTTGACTCCTGTATCACGCAATTGTCCTCTGTTCTTGTTTCGAGCTGTTTTCTGTCAGGGTTGTCAAGGCCAGGCATCCTGTCGTCCCCCTCCTCCAACAATGGTGACAATGATGCTTGGTTAATGAAGATAGAGCTGAAGAGGGAAGAACCCGTGGAGATCAACAAGGATGAAGGGATCAAGAAGGCCACGGAGGACCAAGTTCCGACAATAGAAGACATCCTTCAACTTGGTCACAATCTTCTTACCCCGACTAAGATGGAAGCTTTCAAGATGATTGAGTTAGCTCGTATACAAAACAAGTATCTCACACGTGAAAATATTTTGTTGAAGGAGCATATAGTTGCACTCAAGGGCATTATCCACAAGTTGGAGGATCTCTTACGCTCGATGTGCGACTACCCATCATCACCACCATCTTCTTCACCAAGAAAGGAGACATAATCATATGGGTATGGGCACTCCCCTTGGCAACTGCCAATCTTGGGGGAGTGCCCCGGTATCGTATCACCATCACATCTCTATCGTTATCGTTTTTCTTAGTTCGATCCTTTTAGTAATATCTTGATCTAGTAGAATAAAGTTTTTGGTATGATCTAGTTTTGAGTTTTGCCTTATGATCCCTCTATGTAATCGAGTCCGTGAGCTATATAATAAAAATTAGTGTTGAGTCAAGGGTTTGATTATTTTGCCATGATCTTGAGTGAATAAAAGAAAAGAGAAAGAATAAACGAAATAAAAGAGATCATATGGATCTTATGGAGAGTAATGAGCTCACATATAAAGAGTATGATGAATAAAAGTTGTTGAGAGTTGAAAAACATAGTTTTGGTCATCGTTGCAATTAATAGGAAGTAATAAAGAAAGAGAGGTCTTCACATATAAATACACTATCTTGGACATCTTTTATGATTGTGAGCACTCATTAAAATATGACATGCTAAAGAGTTGATGTTGGACAAGGAAGACAACGTAATGGGTTATGTTTTCTTACATCTGAGATAAATTATATTGTCATGGATCATCCAACATGATTGAGCTTGCCTTTCCCCTCATGCTAGTCAAATTCTTTGCACCAAGTAGAGATACTACTTGTGCTTCCAAATACCCCTAAACCCAGTTTTGCCATGAGAGTCCACCATATCTACCTATGGATTGAGTAAGATCCTTCAAGTAAGTTGTCATCTGTGCAAGCAATAAATATGTATGACTTATTAGTGTGGGAGAAAATAAGATTTATACGATCCTGTGATATGGAAGAAATAGAAGCGACGGACTGCATAATAAAGGTCCATATCACAAGTGGCAATATAAAGTGACATTCTTTCGCATTAAGATTTTGTGCATCCAACTATAAAAGCGCATGACAACCTCTGCTTCCCTCTGCGAAGGGCCTATCTTTTACTTTTATCTTCTACCTTATATAAGAGTCATGGTGATCTTCACCTTTCCTTTTACATTTTATCCTTTGGCAAGCACAATATGTTGGAAAGATCCTGGTATATGTGGCTAATTGGATGTGAGTTTCCATGAACTATTATTGTTGACATTACCCTTGAGGTAAAACGTTGGGAGGCAAAACTATAAGCCCCTATGTTTCTCTGTGTCCGATTAAAACTCCATACCCATAAGTATTGCGTGAGTGTTAGCAATTGTGAAAGACTATGTGATAGTTGAGTATGTGGACTTGCTGAAAAGCTCTTATATTGACTCTTTCCTATGTTATGATAAATTGCAATTGCATCAATGACTGAGATTAGAGTTTGTTGGTTCTCAATGAAGTTTATGATTCATACTTGAAATTGTGATTGAATTGTTACTTTAGCATAAGAGATCATATGATTATATATATATATATATGTTGCTGTTCTAAGAATGATCATGATGCCCTCATGTCCGTATTTTATTTTAATCGACACCTCTATCTCTAAACATGTGGACATATTTTTCGATTTCGGCTTTCGCTTGAAGACAAGCGAGGTCTAAGCTTGGGGGAGTTGATACGTCCATTTTGCATCATGCTTTTATATAAATATTTATTGCATTATGGGCTATTATTACACATTATGTCACAATACTTATGCCTATTCTCTCTTATTTTACAAGGTTTACATAAAGAGGGAGAATGCCGACAGCTGGGATTCTGGGCTGGAAGAGGAGCAAATATTAGAGACCTATTCTGCACAGCTCCAAAAGTCCTGAAACTTCACGGAAGCTATTTTCAGAATATATTAAAAATACTGAGCGCAAGAAGTTCCAGAGGGGGCCCACACCCTGGCCACGAGGGTGGGGGCACGCCCTACCCCCTGGGCGCGCCCCCTCCCTTGTGGGCCCCCTGGTGGCCCTCCGATGCCCATCTTCTGCTATATGGAGTCTTTCGTTGAGGAAAAAAATCATAAGCAAGCTTTCGGGAGAGACTCCGCCGCCACGAGGCGGAACCTTGGCGTAACCAATCTAGGGCTCTGGCGGAGCTGTTCTACCGGGGACACTTCCCTCCGGGAGGGGGAAATCATCGCCATCGTCATTACTAATGCTCCTCTCATCGGGAGGGGGCCAATCTCCATGAACATCTTCACCAGCACCATCTCCTCTCAAACCCTAGTTCATCTCTTGTATCCAATTCTTGTCTCTAAGTCTGGGATTGGTACCTGTAGGTTGCTAGTAGTGTTGATTACTCCTCGTAGTTGAAGCTAGTTGGTTTATTCGGTGGAAGATCATATGTTCAGATCCTATATGCATATTAATACCCCTTTGATTATGAACATGAATATGCTTTGTGAGTAGTTACGTTTGTTCCTGAGGACATGGGAGAAGTCTTGCTATTAGTAGTCATGTGAATTTGGCATTCGTTCGATATTTTGATGAGACGTATGTTGTCTCTCCTCTAGTGGTGTTATGTGAACGTCGACTACATGACACTTCACCATTATTTGGGCATAGAGGAAGGCATTGGGAAGTAATAACTAGATGATGGGTTGCTAGAGTGACAGAATCTTAAACCCTAGTTTATGCGTTGCTTCATAAGGGGCTGATTTGGATCCATATGTTTCATGCTATGGTTAGGTTTACCTTAATACTTCTGTTGTAGTTGTGGATGGTTGCAATGGGGGTTAATCATAAGTGGGATGCTTGTCCAAGTAAGGATAGCACCAAAGCACCGGTCCACCCACATATCAAATTATCAAAGTACCGAACGTGAATCATATGAACGATGAAAACTAGCTTGACAATAATTCACATGTGTCCTCAAGAGCGCTTTCTTCTATATAAGAGTTTGTCCAGGCTTGTCCTTTGATACAAAAAGGATTGGGCCACCTTGCTGCACTTTATTTACTTTTGTTACTTGTTGCTCGTTACAAATTATCTTATCACAAAACTATTTGTTATCTATAATTTCAGTGCTTGCAGAGAATACCTTGCTGAAAACCGCTTATCATTTCCTTCTGCTCCTTGTTGGGTTCGACACTCTTACTTATCAAAAGGACTATGATAGATCCCCTATACTTGTGGGTCATCACTCATCTGGAATAACTTTGGGTTCAAGGTTTATGATGTACAAGCAGAATCCCCACTTAGTACAGGCGAAGGCTAGCAATTTAGATTAAGAAGCGGCCAGCTAGAGAGCAACAACGATCATAACCATGCATTATGCATAAGTAACATTGGACACTAGCATGAGTAGGATATGAACACCATGAACATAAACATTATAGATGCTATGTTGGTTTTGATTTAACTACATGCATGAACATGTACCACGTCAAGCCACTTGAACATTCAGAGGAGGATACCATATCATCATACTACATCACAATCACCTCAATGCTATGTTGATATCCAAGATAAATCATTATTAACTCCGAGCTACTTATGCATGTCATGAGAAACTATAATCTCTAATTGTCATAGCAAACATGTTTACTCATAATGGGTTGAAGCTTGGATGCTAGGTTAAACATATTTACACAAACATAATAATTCGAGTTCATACCAGTTTCTCTTTGCCACGACCAGTTCATCAAATGTCGTCATTATTGCCTTTCACTTGCACGACCGAATGATATGAAAAATAATAATAGTGCAAGAGTGACATGGACTAAGCTCGAATCTACAAACATTTTATTCAACAGGAGAAGACAAGGTAAAATGGGCTCTTTATTAGTTCAACAGTTATTCATATGACAGTCACTCAACATTTTCATCGTGGTCTTCTCGTCGGTACAACTCGAATAAAAAAAGCAAATTTAGAGAAACACACTGAAATATTTTTGGAGTTTTTGGTTTTCTTCAGAAAGCAAATAAAAGGGAAAAGCAAAAAATGAGAAAAACTATTTACACGGGAAAGCTCCCAACAAGAAAAAGAAGAATAAGGAAATCTTTTTGGATGTTCTTTTTAGTACTACTACTAAGCATGCATAGAAAATAAATTAACTACAACTAATTTTTTTGGTTTTTCTAAAGTTTTTCAAACACACAAGAAGAAAGCAAGAAAATAAATCTAATCATGCATGATACAATGAAAAGTGTGAACATCGACAATTGAAATAAGTGGACATGAATGTAGAGTTGGTGGAAACACGTACTCCCCCAAGCTTAGGCTTTTGGCCTAACTTGGTAGTCGATCAGTATCCTGGATGGTAGTATGGATCATGAGGAGCAGGCATCCTCCGCAGCCTGTGCAGGCATAATCCGGTATCCGCCCCTGGTAGCAGAATCAAACAAAGAAGGCGCAAGTAATGGAATAACATCACGAGTTTCAACGCTATAGACCAGGTTGTAAGGAATGGCAATGTCAGGACGATCATGTACAAGAAAGTGATGGTGATCCATGGCTACATGATCTAGGTAAACCTTTGTCAGAGGGTAATCATGATTTGCCAAACGAGTGGCCAAAATCCCACCAATGTATTTTGCCCTGAGATTTATTAAGATAGAGGCGATGAGCCATGATAGCTCCCAAGCTATGCATGTTGTTGCCCTCTAGTGCACGTAAAATAACAAGGTCTGGTGAACTAAGTGCACCCACCTTCTCCCTAGCAAGCAAGCATTTGGTAATGAAAAGTGCAAAGTAACAAACGACGGGAAAATGTAAGCCAGCGGCAGTGATGGCTGACACTCCTCTCTCATCACCCACTGTCAGAGTGTGATAAAAGGCGTCAAACTCGGCCGGCCTAGGCTCGGCCAAGCACCCATCAGACGGGGTCGTGCATATGTCACAAAACTCAATAAGTGGTATCTGATGGTTTTCAGCATATAAATCAAAGCTCACTTCAGGAGGATTATTTCTAGGCAAGAAAGTACGCTCTGAACAAAGATGTTTGTGAGGATGTGGTGTTGGTCACACTCATCTGTGATGAAGTCGGTGAGGCCGGCATTACCAACATATTGCATGAAGTCCTCAAGAATTCCAGCCTCTTGCAGGAATGGGGTGTGCGGCCATTCGCATGGCCATACCTCCGCCAACCTCTGAGGGTGGAGATCACTGTCAGAAGACTCCCCTATAACACCCTTGGAGCTCTTCTTAGAGCCAAACTACTTGAAGATATTCATGTCCGCGTACAATTTTTCCTATGAACAAAAATCTGGATTTTTAGTCCACAAAATTTTCTCAAGAAAACTTCACAAAATTGATAACAACTACTCATAGGGATACATAGAGGCCATAGCAAGCATTCAAACTACTTAGAACACTAAGAATTCAACATGCAAGCACATCTATAGCAGCACCAAGAGTAGCTAATTATTCAAAGTATAAGCCACTAAACAAAAACTAATTGGACAAATGGTGGAGTCACATACCAAGAAACAATCCCCGAAACAGTTTTGTAAACGGAGCTTCGAGCAAAGAGATCGAATTCCGCAGGTTTGAGCTCAAGAACACGGGAGAGAGAGCAATGGGGATTTTTTCCTGGAGGTAAGTGATGATGTGGGATGAAGAGGTAAGTGAGGGGGCCCACATGGGGACCACAACCCACCAGGGCACGCCCAGGTGGGTTGTGCCCACCTGGTGCACCTCCCTCTGATGTTTATTGCACCAAAAATTCTCAAATATTCAGAAAAAATCATGTAAAAATTTCCGGGCATTTTGAGAACTTCTATTTTTGGGTCATTTATTATTGCACGGGAAATTCAGAAAACAGACAAAAACATGGCATTTCATTTTATTTAACTAATAAAAACATAAAACAAAGGGTAGGGATAGAAGGTAGTGCTTACTAAATTCATCAACTTCATACTGTTCAAAAATGATCCATTAATAAGGTTGATCAAGTCTTATTAACAACCACTTTCGATTAGCATGAAACCGAAGAACTTTCGTAAGTCACTAAGTTACCTCAATGGCGATATGCATTAGCCCAAAAATAAGTATTTCATATTTCTTTTTGACAGTAGGTAGAGGTGTTTGAAAACTTCCAATAGTGATTGTCAGAGATTTTTCAATAACATTAATACCATTCACTTGGAATTTTTTCTTCGGAAAGTGCACCGTATGCTCATTGCCATTAATATGAAAACTGACCATGCTTTTATTGCAATCAATAACAACCCCTGCAGTATTTAAGAATGGTCTACCAAGGATAATCGATATGTTGTCGTCCTCGGGCATCTCAAGTATAACAAAGTCAGTCAAAATAGTAACATTAGCAAAAACAACGGGAACATCCTCACAAATACCGATAGATATGGCAGTTGATTTGTCAACCATTTGCAAAGATATTTCAGTAGGTGTGAGTTTATTCAAGTCAAGTATTTTATATAAAGAGAAAGGCATAACACTAACACCAACACCTAAATCTCACAAAGTAGTTTTCACATTATTCTTTTTGATAGAGCAAGGTATAGTTGGTATTCTCGGATCTCCATGTTTTTGGGTACTCCATCTTTAATAGTGTAATTAGCAAGCATAGTGGAGATTTCAGCTTCCGGTATTTTTCTCTTATTTGTGATGATGTCTTTCATATATTTTGCATAAGGAGGCATTTTCAAGATATTAGTCATGTGAGTACGCAAAAAGACTGGCCTCAGCATTTCAGCAAAGCATTCAAATTCTTCATCGTCATTCTTTTTAGTTGACTTGGGTGGAAAAGGCATAGGTTTTTGATAGCATGGATCTTGGAGTCATCAACATGAACACCCTTAGAGGAAACAACAAAACCCAAGAAAACGAGCTTATCAACACCAAAAAGGCATTTCTCCATATTAGCATAGAGGCGCTCTTTTCTAAGAGTTTGCAAAACGGTGCGGACATGGGTGACATGCTCTTTGGTAGATTTGCTAAACACAAGAATGTCACCGAAGTAAACCACAACAAATATACCAATGTAAGGGCGAAAGACATGATTCATAAGGCGCATAAAAGTGCCAGGTGCCTCCGAGAGACCCATAGGCATGACTAACCACTCATACAAACCAAACTTGGTTTTAAAGGCGGTTTTCCATTCATCACCCTCTTGTATGCGGATTTGATAGTAACCACTCTTAAGATCAATTTTGGAAAAGATAGCGGCACCGCTAAGCTCATCAAGCATATCATCTAGGCGTGGAATGGGATACCGATAGCAAACGGTGACATCATTTATAGGTCTACAATCGGAGCACATGCGAAAGCTACCGTCCCGTCTTGGCACAAGAATGACCAGGACGGCACAAGGGCTCAAACTTTCACGCACATGTCCATGGTCTCTGAGATGCTTTACTTGCCTTTGTATTTCTTTGGTTTCTTCGGGGTTGACGCGGTAGGGAGCTTTGTTCTGAAGCGGTGCTCGGGGATGAGGTCGATGCGGTGCTCAATGCCTCGTAGAGGAGGTAGACTCGGAGGTAGCTCATCGGGGAAAACATCTTGAAATTCCTGCAAAAGAGAAGACAAGACTAGAGGAAGAGTGTGAGAAGTCTTATTTTTGTGGTGCATTGTCCTTGCACATGAGGACGCAGCGTAGGACACTAGATGGGTTCTCACACAATCCTCTTATCTCACTTTTGGTGGCAAATAGGACTAAGTTCTTCTTTTCGCTCATCGTGGAGGTGTTCGATTTGGGCTTGTGGCGCTCACTCTCATTATGGTGGCTCGCTCTCTCACTATGATCTCCACGATGGGTGGCTTGCTTGTCGGCGATCACTTGACTTGGCGACATTGAATGGAGGACGTACTCCTTGCCCTTCATCTTGAAGATGTAGTGGTTCGTTCGACCGTTGTGGACGACTCCTCTATCGAATTGCCATGGGCGTCCAAGGAGAAGATGGCAAACGGTCATTGGAACGACGTCGCACTCCAAGGTGTCTTCGTAGGCGCCAATTTTGAAGGAGACTTGTATGGTGCCGGAGTCGCTAAGCCATTGCACTTTGTATGGAAGTGGATGCTTCGTCTTGGGCAATTGGAGCTTGGAGCAAATTTCTTCGCTTGCGATATTATGACAACTCCCTCCATCGATGATGACCATGACGGATCGTCGATTGATGCCGGCCTTGGTGTGGAATATGTGTCATCTTTGGTCTTCTTCTTGGTGATGTTGGAGAGTCAAAACTTTCGAGACAACAAGTGCGGTACTTGAGTCTTCATCGCAGAAGACTTGTTCTTCGTCATTGTTCACTTGGCGGTGCATGGCGACTTGCTCAAGGGCTTCCATTTCGCCTTCACTCATGGAGTCATAAGTGCCATCATCGTTGAAGACCATGGTTCGCTTGTTGGTGCACTCATAGGACTTGTGGCCTCGTCCTCCGCAAGTGAAACACTTGAAGGAACTCATCTTGACGGTCTCATCGGTTGGGGTTGATGATGATGAAGCTCTCAGCTTGAAGTTGCTCGTAGTAGGATGGCTTGTAGTTGATGAAGCTTTCTTGGAACTCGACTTGTCGATGTTGGTAGTAGAAGGCTTTGTAGTCGGTGTTGGAGTCGTTGAAGCTTGGTTGTTGGAGAAGCCGTAGGACTTGGATAAGAACTTGGCATACTTGAAATCATCTTGCACTTGGCGTTCCGCTTTGGTAGCTTGGTGCACTGGCTCTATGAGATTTGAGTATGGTTGGAAGTCGGCGATCTTCTTGATAGGATGATTGAGTCCATTCAAGAAACGTGCCATTGTTTGCTCATCATCTTCTGTGACATTGGCTCGTATCATTGCAATCTCCATCTCCTTGTAGTACTCTTCAACGCTCTTTGTTCCTTGCTTGAGGAGTTGGATTTTCTTGAAGAGGTCGCAGTTGTAGTAGGTAGGTACGAAGCATGCTCTCATGACATCCTTCATTTGCGCGCAAGTAGTGATGGGTGGTTCACCTCTTGCCTCTTGACGCTCTATGATTTGTTCCCACCAAATGAGGACATAGTCTTTGTAACATCCCAAATTTTCAATTTGGATTTTTATACACTAGATCATCATTGCATATCATATTTATTGCATTTTGGTTGATCCTTGAAATTTCACGCAACTCAAGGACCCTCGGAGAGAGTTGGGGATTTTGTTATTTTCATACTTGAGTTGTCTCAAATTTTGAAAATAGGATCATTTGATTTTATTTATTTTATCTTCAATTATTTATATTGTAAAAATTATGAGAGAGGGAATAAAATGACTTTCCCAAAATAAAGAAATATTGGGGATTTAATAAAAAAATCAAATAATATTTTATTTGGTTTTATTTGCTATTTTATTTGAATTTAGGAAAAATGCGCGTTTTTCAAAATTGCATTTAGGCCCCAAATAAATGTTCATCCTGTGCGGCTTGATTTTAGAAGCGGGAGAAAATTTATTTCGGGATTTTTGGAGTCCGTTTAGTATTCCTTTTATTTTTTTCCGTGCGTAATTATTTAAAAAAAAAGAGTCCGAACCGACCTTGGGCCGTAACCGGCCAGGACTCCGCCCGGCCGGGCCTTCTTATAGCGCCCCGAGGCCCGAGGTCAGCCCCAAGCCGCCCCGCCCCCAAAACCCTAGGCCGCGCAGCCGCCCGCCCGCGCCGCCGCCGCCGTTCGCCGGAGTCGCCGGAGGTAGACCTCGCGCCGCCGGTTTTTTTAGGAAACCGATCGGTTTTTCGTCGGTTTTGTTTGTTTTTTTAGTTTTGGTTTTTTTAATAGATCGGTTTTTCCGGTTTATTTAATTAGCGAGCGTTCGTCCGTTCGTTCGTTTTAACGAACGTTCGTCATTTTTCTTTTTCTCGGATTAAATCCGCGGTTTTTCAGATCGTGATTTCTGATCCGATTTTCGTTTTAGTCTAACTTTTCGCACGTTTATCGGAATTAGGCGATTCAAGCGCCTGGAGTTTCGTCTCAAAACCCTCTTTCCATTTAACCAACTCAAACAAGTTTTTGCCACTATAAAAATTGCCTTAGATCCAGAATAGTAAATGAAGCCTGTTTCTTTTGCCATTTGTCTTTCGTTGCTTCGTTCGGTTTGATTCGTTTTGCCAACCGGAGTTCTTAAGTTGAACTTTCTGGTTAGATCTCTTATTTGAGTTTTACCTGTGCATTAGTTGAGTACTTATTGTATGCTTGTTTTTTTGCGATAGAGTACCCGGAGTGCGCCGCTTGCTACTTCGAGTCGCTAGGTTTCCCGGATCATCAGCAAGGCAAGTAACACTTTGATCATGCTTTTCCCTCTACCCAGTTTTATTGCATTAGATCAATCCTCACACATTGTATGATTAGGATCTAATTAAATTGTGGGTTTGGGAAGTAGTTGAGGTAGTACCTATTACCTGTTATTATCAAACCTTTGGGAGTTACTTCTACGTTTGCTTATTATGCCATGCTATGCTAGTAGACGTGGATTGGGTGAGTGTATCCATGACAGATGTGAGATTGTTAATGAATGGTTTATTTAAGGTGGCAAATTAAACACACATCTGGGTGGATTGAGGCACCTGGGTATTCCAGCGATTGCCTGTTTTTTTATGGCCGCCACCCAGGCTCAAAGGGATCATGAGATTATTCATGCTAGAAACTTCCGTGTGCAGCCACAAGCTATTATGGGCTCTAGCATAGTTGATTAAGTTGTGCGAACTCTTACAGTGGTAGACTAGCAGATGTAGGGGAAAGTAGGTGTAACGGTCTACCCGATCGTAAGGTGCTAGCGCTTCTGAAAGACTATGTCTCGGTCATCCATCTTCTCAAACACCATGTAGTATGAGAAACCAAACGGAGGCGATCAAGTCTTGTGGGGAAAAGTGCACAAACCTCTGCAGAGAGTATAAACTAATCATGATTAGCCGTTTCCCCGGTTATGGACATCTTGAGTATCTAGTACCTAGATTATCATGTGAATCTCAACATGTTACTCTAAAATTAATTTTGTTGGGTTTTGTTTAATGATGCTTAATTGGGATTGAGAATGCTGTCAACCATTCTCAATGTTTAACTACTACCATGATAGTTAAATAAAATTTATTCCTTTGCAGTACGGAAAAATTGGCTTTACGCAAAACTGTAACCATAGAGCTTTCCACCAGCCAAATATGCATATAGAATAGCCTATTTCATTCCATTACTCTCTATGTGTTATTTTGCCAGCATATTCCATGTGCTGACCCATTTCGGGCTGCAACGTTAATGTGCAGACTTTTCAGACGACGAATAAGGTGTTTTTAGGTCGTGGTTCTATACTCAGTGATGTCGTTGGAGTTGATGGACTCACTTATCTTCCAAGCCTTCTGCTGTTATCGTTATTAGATGGCCTTAAGCCATATTTATTGCAATAAGTTCTCTTTTGAGACACTCGATGTAATAAGTGTGTGATTGCTACTCTGTTATAAATCCTTCAAGTACTGTGTGGTGTCAGCATTACTGATCCAGGGATGACACCTGAGCACGGAGACTGGACCGTTTGAGGTCTGGTCGCTACAAGATGGTATCAGAGCACATGCTGACTATAGGACACGACCACTAAGCTAAAGACCTAGATCACTACTCACTCTCTTCTCCTTCTGGCTTCTCATCTTTTCTACTCTTTTAGGATGGCGGATGCAAGGAACAAGTTCACACAACTGGATGAAGATACACCCTTTGGACGTCACTTGAAGGAAGTCACTAGATACCTGAACATAGGAGTACCAAGCTTCACCGGAACCTACAACGGCACTTTACCTGACGAAGAGCACTGGATGATTCAAGTTCAAGTTCCAGGAAGGACGTTCATTCCAGTCACTGAGCCCATAGAGTTTTCCTTTGATGCACCAACTTGGGGTCTAGGAAAGAGCATGGCAGCTCACATCGCCATGGGACGCATTGGAGAAGTCTACTTCAATGGTCTCAAGGATACTATCTACCAGATTTGTGGGCGCCGAGATGAGCACCGGGAGATGTTCATTACCAGAAAGGATAGATTAGTTCACTTGGGTGGAAAAGGCATAGGTTTTTGAACCCATGGTTCTCTTTCTTTACCGTGTTTCCTAGCAACAAAGTTTGTTTTGTCATATCTTCTATTTTTAGTTTGTGGGTTATCAAGATCAACAGGTGGTTCTATCTGAACATCATTATCTCGTTCTTTTTCATTGTTTGGTTGAGAGTCTTCATGAACCTCATCATTATCTTTTTCATTATCAGTATGTGAGTGTTCATTACCAGATTGTGTTTCAGCATCAGAGATGGAAATTTCATTATCATTATCAGGAGGTTTTTCTATTTTAGGTTCACTAGGAGTGTGCAAAGTCCTATCATTTTTCTTTTTCTTTTTCTTCCTAGAAGGACTAAGTGCACTAGTGTTAGCTCTTTGTGAATCTTGTTAAATTCTTTTAGGGTGTCCCTCAGGATAAAGTGGTTCCTGAGTCATTTTACCTCCTCTAGTTGCAACTCTAATAGCAAAGTCATTCATATTATTATTCATTTCATCAAGCAATTCTCTTTGAGATTTAGCAACTTGCTCTAATTGAGTTTGAACCATAGAAGCATGCTTTCCAACACCTCTAACATCATTTGATATTCTAAATAACAAGTCACTCAAGTGAGCAATCATATCATAATTATATTTCAATTGTTTCATAACATTTGCATTGAAGTGATCTTGTTTTCTAATATAATTTTCAAACTCATAAAGGCATTGGCTAGGATGCATATTGTGAGGATTGTCATTACCATTAAACTTCATAAGAGAATTTACCTCTACCACCTTAGGCATTGGTGGTGTATTAAGCCCATGTATTTCTTCAATACGAGGTAAAATTTTAACATCCTCAGCTCTAATACCTTTTTCCTTCATAGATTTCTTTTCCTCTTGCATATCTTCGGGACTGAGATATAATATACCCCTCTTCTTCGGAGTGGGTTTAGGCGGTGGTTCAGGAATCGTCCAATCATCATAATTTTTCAATATGTTATTCAATAATTCTTCAGCTTGTCCAATAGTTCGTTCCCTAAAAACACAACTAGCACCACTATCTAGGAAGTCCCTAGAAGCATCAGTTAGTCCATTATAGAAGATATCAAGTATTTCATTTTTCTTAAGAGGATGATCAGGCAAAGCATTAAGTAACTGGCAAAGCCCCCCCCCCCCAAGCTTGTGGGAGACTATCTTCTTTAGTTTGCACAAAGCTAAATATTTCCTGTAAGGCAACTTGTTTCATATGAGCAGGAAAATGTTTTTCAGAGAAGTAATAAATCATATCCTGGGGACTACGCACACAACTAGGAGCAAGAGTGTTGTATCAAGCTTTAGCATCACCTTGAATGAGAAAGGAAATAATTTGAGAATAAAGTAATAGCGAGTTTTCTCATCATGAGTAAAAAGGGTGGCTATGTCATTCAACTTAGTAAGATGTGCCACAACAGTTTTCAGCTTCATAACCATGGAAAGAATCAGATTCAACCAGAGTAATTAGCTCTGGGTTGACACAGAATTCATAATCCTTATCATCAATAAAGATAGGTGAAGTAGCAAACTTAGTATCACATTTCATTCTAGCATTCAGAGATTTTTCTTTATACTTGTGTAGTAATTTCTCTAGATCATCTCTATCATAGCAAGAAAGAATGTCTCTTGTTGTTTCTTCACTCATAACATAACCTTCCGGTACCTTAGGCAATTCATATCTAGGAAGGCTAGTTCTAGCAGGTGTTTCAGGAGTTCCAGTTTCAAGCTCATCATCACATTGGACAACATCATGTTGTATAACTCTAGCAATTTGTTTATCAAGAAATTCACCAAGTGGCACATCATAATTATCAAGCAAGGTACTAGCATCATCATAAGCATCATTCATAGTAGAAGTAGCATCATCAATAACTTGCAACATATTAGAATTGATAGCGTGTGGTGGTGTTGCAAGTTTATTCATAACAAAAGGTGAATCTAAAGCAGAACTGGATGGCAGTTCCTTACCTCCCCTCATCCTTGAGGGAAATATCTTAGTATTAGGATCCTTCACATTCTTCATAGTGATAATATGATAATAATCCCAAGTGACTCAACAAATATAGCATTGCTCCCCGGCAACGGCGCCAGAAAAAGGTCTTGATAACCCACAAGTATAGAGGATCGCAACAGTTTTCGAGGGTAGAGTATTCAACCCAAATTTATAGATTTGACACAAGGGGAGCCAAAGAATATTTGAAGGTATTAGCAGCTGAGTTGTCAATTCAACCACACCTGGAGATTAATTATCTGCAGCAAAGTGATCAGTAGCAAAGTAGTTTGATAGTTTTGATAGTAGTGACAGCGGCAATAGTAACAGTAACAGTGATAGCAGTAATTTTGTAGCAAGTGTAACAGTGATGATAGCAGTAGTAACTTAGCAGAAACAATATTTAAAAGTTCGTAGGCATTGGATCGGTGACTTGTTGCATGATATTCATCATGTGACAGTTATAACCTAGGGCGATACGGCACTAGCTCCAGTTCATCAATATAATGTGGGCATGTATTCTGTAAATAGTCATACGTGCTTTATTAAAAGAACTTGCACGACATCTTTCGTCCTACCCTCCCGTGGCAGCGGGGTCCATATTGGAAACTAAGGGATATTAAGGCCTCCTTTTAATAGAGAACTGGAACAAAGCTTTAGCACATAGTGAATACATGAAGTCATCAAACCACGGTCATCACCGAGAGTGGGCCCGATTGTTGTCACTCCGGGGTTGTCAGATCATAACACGTAGTAGGTAACTATAACTTGCAAGATCAGATCCAGAACATGGATATAATGATGATAACATAAACGGTTCAGATCTGAAATCATGGCACCCGAGGTCAAAGTGACAAGCATTAAGCATAGTAAAGTCATAGCAACATCAATCTAAGAACATAGTGGATACTAGGGATCAGGCCCTAACAAAACTAACTCGGTTACATGATGAATCTCATCCAAATCCTCACTGACCAGCGAGCCTATGAAGGAATTACTCACTCCCGGTGGGGAGCATCATGGAATTGGTGATGGAGAGGGGTTGGTGATGACGAAGAACGAAGATCCCCCTATCCGGAGCCCCAAACAGACTCCGGATCTGTCCTCCCGAGGAAGAACAGGGCTTGGCGGCGGCTCCGTCTCATGGATCGTGATAATTCATTCTCCCTGATTTTTTTTCTCCGAAAATAGGAATTTATAGTGTTAGGGTTGAGGTCTGTGGGGCCACCAAGTGGGTACAACCCACCTGGGCGCGCCCTGGTGGGTTGTGCCCACCGAGGGGCCCCCTCTCCGGTAGGTCTTGACTCCAGAAATTCTTATATATTACATAAAAATTCCTTGCAAAGTTTCGTTCCATTCTGAGAACTTTTATTTCTGCACAAAAACAACACCATGGTAGTTCTTCTGAAAACAACGTCAGTCCGGGGTTAGTTCCATTCAAATCATGCAAATTTGAGTCCAAAACAAGAGGAAAAGCATGAGAAAAAGTAACGTATCACGCTGCTTCCGAAGCAGCTATGTATTCTGCTTCACATGTAGATCCCGCCATGACGCTCTGCTTAAAACTACACCAACTGAAAGGTCCACTATTCAATATAAATACGTATCCGGTTTGTGACTTAGTGTCATCTAGATCTGTGTTGAAGCTAGCATCAACGTAACCCTTCACAATGAGCTCTTCGTCACCTCCATAAACGAGAAACATACCATTGGTCCTTTTCTGGAACTTCAAGATATTCTTGCCTGTAGTCCAGTGATCCACCCCTGGATTACTTTTGTACCTCCCTGCCAAACTTATGGCAAGGCACACATCAGGTCTAGTACAAAGCATGGCATACATTATAGAACCTATGGTTGAGGCATAAGGAATGACATTCATTCTCTCTCTATCTTCTGTCGTGGTTGGACTTTGAAGTCTGACTCAGTTTCACACCTTGCAACACAGGCAAGAACCCTTTATTTGACTGGTCCATTTTGAACTTCTTCAGAACTTTGTCAAGGTATGTGCTTTGTGAAAGTCCTATTAAGCATATCGATCTATCCCTATAGATCTTGATGCCCAATATATAAGCAGCTTCACCGAGGTCTTTCATTGAAAAATTCTTATTGAAATATCCTTTTATGCTATCCAGAAATTCTATATCATTTCCAATCAGCAATATGTCATCCACATATAATATCAAAAATGTTACAAAGCTCATACTCACTTTCTTATAAATACAGGCTTCACTATAAGTCTATATAAAACCAAATGCTTTGATCACATCATCAAAGTGTATATTCCAACTCTGAGATGCTTGCACCAGTCCATAGATGGATCTCTGGAGCTTGCACACGTTGTTAGCACCTTTAGGATCTACAAAACCTTCTGGTTGCATCATATACAACTCTTCTTTAAGAAACCCGTTAAGGAATGATGTTTTGACGTCCATTTGCCAGATTTCATAATCATAAAATGCAGCAATTGCTAACATGATTCTGATAGACTTAAGCATCGCTACGGTTGAGAAAGTCTCATCGTAGTCAACCCCTTGAACTTGTGGAAAACCTTTTGCAACAAGTCGAGCTTCTTAGACGGTGATATTACCACCAGCATCCGCCTTCCTCTTGAAGATCCATTTATTCACAATGGCTTGCCGATCATCGGGCAAGTCCACCAAATTCCACACCTGTGCTCATACATGGATCCTATATCAGATTTCATGGCCTCAAGCCATTTATCGGAACCTGGGCTCATCACAGCTTCTTCATAGTTCATAGGCTCATCGTTGTCTAACAACATGACTTCCAGGACAGGATTACCATACCATTCTACTGACATATGCCTTCTGGTCGACCTGCGAAGTTCAGTAGTAACTTGATCTGAAGTTTCATGATCATCATCATTAGCTTCCTCTCTAGTTGGTGTAGGCATCATGGGAATGGTTTTATCTGATGTGCTACTTACCAATTCGAGAGAAGGTACAATTACCTCATCAAGTTCTACTTTCCTCCCACTCACTTCTTATGAGAGAAACTCCTTCTCTAGAAATGACCCATTCTTAGCAACAAATATCTTGCCTTCGGATCTGTGGTAAAAGGTATACCCAATAGTTTCTTTAGGGTATCCTATGAAGACACACTTCTCCGTTTTTGGTTTGAGCTTATCAGGTTGAAGCCTTTTGACATAAGCATCATATCCCCAAACTTTAAAAAATGACATCTTAGGTTTCTTGCCAAACCATAATTCATACAGTGTCATCTCAACAGATTTAGACGGTGCCCTATTTAACGTGAAAGCGGCTGTCTCTAATGCATAACCCCAAAATGATAAAGGCAAATCGGAAAGAGACATCATAGAACGCACCATATCTAATAAAGTACGGTTACGATGTTCGAACACACCATTACGCTGTGGTGTTCCAGGTGGCGTGAGTCGTGAAACAATTCCACATTGTCTTAAATTAAGGCCAAACTCGTAACTCAAATATTCGCCTCCGCAATCAGATCATAGAAATTTTATTTTCTTGTTACGATGATTCTCCACTTCACTCTAAAATTCTTTGAACTTTTCAAATGTTTCAGACTTGTGTTCCATCAAGTAGATATACCCATACATACTCAAATCATCTGTGAAGGTTAGAAAATAATGATACCCGCCGCGTGCCTCAACACTCATCGGACCGCATACTGTTGGGGAATGTAATATTTCAAAAAATTTCCTACGATCACACAAGATCTATCTAGGAGATGTATAGCAATGAGAGGGGAGAGTGTGTCCATGTACCCTCATATATCGAAAGCGGAAACGTTAAGTAACGCAGTTGATGTAGTCGAACGTCTTCGCAATCCAACCGATCAATTACCGAACGCACGACACCTCCGCGTTTTGCACATGTTCAGCTTGGTGACGTCCCTCGTACTCTTGATCCAGCTGAGGCTGAGGGAGAGTTTCATCAACACGATGGCGTGATGATGGTGATGATGAAGTTACCGACGCAGGGCTTCGCCTAAGCACTACAATGATATGACCGAGGTGGAAATCTGTGGAGGGGGCACCGCACACGACTAAGACAACTGTTAACTTGTTTGTCCATGGGGTGCCGCCCTCCTTCGTATATAAAGGAGTGGAGGAGGGGAGGGTCGGCCCTCTCTATGGCGCACCCCAAGGAGGATTCCTACTCCTAGTAGGAGTAGGTTTCCCCCCTTCCCTAGTTGGAGTAGGAGAAGAAGGAAAAAGGAGAAGGAGAGAAGGAAAGGGGGCCGGCCCCCTCCCCAATTCGGATTTGGCTTGTGGGGCACTGTAACACCCATGATGCAGCTATATCTCCCACGTGTCGAGGCACGACTTAGATGCATAGCCGCATGGTAGATTTGTCGCAAGAGGGGTGATCTTCACACAATCCCATGTACTGAATAAGAAAGGGATAAAGAGTTGACTTACAACCGCCACTTCACACAAATACAAGTTAAACATACATCATCCAGAATACAATCAAGGTCCGACTACGGAACCAAAATAAAAGAAGACAACCCCAAATGCATAGATCCCCGATCGTCCCAACTGGGCTCCACTACTAATCAACAGGAAACGAAACAAAAGAACGAACAAGATCTTCATCGAGCTCCCACTTGATCTGGGTTGAGTCACCTGCACTAGTATCATCGGCACCTGCAACTGTTTGGAAGTATCTGTGAGTCACAAGGACTCGGCAATCTCACACCCGCGATATCAAGACTATTTAAGCTTATGGGTAGGATAAGGTAATGAGGTGGAGCTGCAGCAAGCACTAAGCATATATGGTGGCTAACATACACAAATAAGAGCGAGAAGAGAAGCAATGCAACGGTCGAGAAGCTACAAGTGATCAAGCAGTGATTCTGAAACTACTTACGCACAACCATAACACAAGAACCGTGTTCACTTCCCGAACTCCGCCGAGAAGAGACCATCACAGTTACACACACAATTGATGTATTTTAATTAAATTAAGTGTCAAGTTCGCTACAACAGTATATTAACAAATTCCCATCTGCCCATAACCATGGGCACGGCTTTCGAAAGTTCAACAACCCTGCAAGGGTGTCCCAACTTAGCCCGTCACAAGCTCTCATGGTCAACGAAGGATATTCCTTCTCCCAGGAAGACCCGATCAGACTCGGAATCCTGGTTACAAGACATTTTGACAATGTTAAAACAAGACCAGCAAGACCGACCGATGCGCCGACATCCTGATAGGAGCTACACATATCTCGTCCTTAGGGCAGCACCGGATGAGACAGGCTACGAGTAAAACCAGCCCTCGAGTTTCCCCGAGGTGGCCCCGCAGGCGGATCGGTTTGGACCAACACTTAGAGAAGCACTGGCCCGGGGGGGGGGGGTTAAAATAAAGATGACCCTCGGGAGCACGACTCCCAAGGGAAAAGTAGGTGGTGGTGAGGCAAATGGTAAAACAAAGGTTGGACCTTGCTAGAGGAGTTTTATTCAAAGCAAACTGTCTAGGGGTCCCCATAACACCCAACCGTGTAAGGAACACAAAATCAAGGAACACAACACTGGTATGACGGAAACTAGGGCGGCAAGAGTGGAACAAAACACCAGGCATAAGGCCGAGCCTTCCACCCTTTACCAAGTATATAGATGCATTAATTAAATAAGAGATATAGTGATATCCCAACGTAACCATGTTCCAACATGGAAGAAACTTCATCTTCACCTGCAACTAGCCACGCTATAAGAGGGGATGAGCAAAGCGGTAACATAGCCAAACACCGTTTTGCTAGGAAAGGTGGGTTAGAGGCTTGACATGGCAATATGGGAGGCATGATATAACAAGTGGTAGGCAGCGCAACATAGCGATAGAGAGATCAACTAGCAAGCAAAGATAGAAGTGATTTCAAGGGTATGGTCATCCTGCCTGAGATCCCGCAAGGAAGAAGAACGAGTCCATGAAGAAGACAAACGGACGTAGTCAAACGAATCCGCACAACTCCGGAACGAAACCGAAGCTAACGAGAGAAGCAACCCAGAAATAAGCAAATAACACAGTAAACAACCACCACATAAACATGGCATGATGCACAACCAAGTATGATGCATGTCCGGTTTAATGAGCCATGTCATGGCAAAGTGCATAAACAAACCTACAAATTAAGTGGAGCTCAATATGCAACTCCGTTGCATATTGACGAAACACCACGTCAATTACTTAGTTCTCTCTCTTTTATGTACCCAGCAATGTTAAATGTTATTAAACATGGCAAGGGGTTAAGCACAACAAAACTACCTATCTAGGCAAGTTTAAATGAGGCCGGAAACAACGAACAACAATTCCGGTAAATCCCCATATGCATTTAGCAGTTTGGTGCAACAAAATTTTAAACATTTTAAATGTTATTATCATGATGCGGATGACATGTGCAAGTTATGAAATTTTATGAAATAGTTGCCATGAGCATGATAGAGCATTTGTCGCCATGGCGGAACAAAAGGGTGCCACGGCGACGATAACGAAAACGGTGACACGCAACATTCCTGTTCCGGTAACTCGACTGAGATACCGATGCAAAAGAGAAATGTGCGGATGCATGGAACACGCAAGAGATGGTGGGGTGATCCCGTTTACCGGGTGTCCCATGTGTCGGTGGCATGGCAACCGAGGGTCGTGCACGAAACAAAAGGGCACGGTGCAAACACGAGGTTCAACTCGTATCTCACAACCTTCATCCACGGTGGTCGTCTCGACGTTATACCTTTGAAGCATGTGTTTTCAGGGTGGAACAAGTTTGAAGAGAAGTAGTTGTTCCCGTGACGGTAGTCATTCACGTTCATAGTGGAAGTAGTCGTTCACGTTCGTTCAGAGAGGTACTTGATGACTCCAAGCCCTTCGCGGTCGAGGGTAGTCGTGCACGGGTCTTCGGTGATAGTAGGCGTACACATGTTGTAGCCAATCTTGACGCTTGCGTAACACGTGTCTTCGTCGACGGTAGTGGTACACACGAAGGTAGTCGAACTTGACATATCCGAGGGCTCCGGGCGTCGTGGTACTTGTCGAAATCCACATCGGATGTAGTTGTACATTTTGAAGAGGAACTTGGCGTGTCCAATGGGTACTTGACGGTTCCACATCGATCGTAGAGGTCCACACTTCGTTGATGTTCGGGGTCAACAGTAGTGGAACTTGGCATTCCCTGATTTGGACGGTCTTGACAACAACAAAAGGGGCCAGCGGTGGTGCACGAAGGCAGCGAGAGCTTCAGTGGAATGCAACACACAGCGGTGATGCTCGGGGTCCATGGAGGGGCACAGAGGCAAGCAGGCAATGAGGCAGGGGCGACGGGTCCCGGTGGCCGGCAGGAGAGGTTCGAGATGGTAGCGGTGAGACAAGGTGCGGCAGAGTGCCATGGTACTAGCAGCGTCACCTGCGAGCAGAGGCATCCGTAGGGCGGCAGAGTAGCAGCGACAAAGGCGGACGCGGAGGAGAAAGGATGGCATAGGTAGGGAGGCCCTGGTGGGGTGGTCGACGGTGGTAAGATGCGGCGAGCAAGCGGCCAGAGGAGACTCGGCGGAGGCACGGCGGTCGCTTGAAGGTCGAGGTCGCCGGCGGGGGCCTGGTGGTGCAGGGACGAAGGAGCAGGGTGTTTGTGCAGGTCGTCGACTGTGAAGGGGCATGGCTCCATGGGCGGCTCCGGCGACGCTGGAAGAAGGCAGCGGCGGTAGGCATCGCGGAAGGAGCAGGGAGAGGCGGCCGAGGACGAGGCAAGGGTGTCGTCCCTCTATGCGTGCACGGAGGCCGGTCCGGGCACCATCGGACTTGGCAGCTCTCACACGGGATCGAGGAGGAGGGACGCTAAGGCGGCGCTGGAGGGAGATCGAGAGGGAGGAGGGGGTCGAGCAGATGGCATTGGGCAGGGCTCTCCTTCCTGTCGGGGCGAGTAGGGAGACAAGAGGAGAGAGTGGGGGTCGAGGGAAAGAGAGGCTGCAAGGGTTATTGGGCTAGGTTTGGCTATAGGTGCGGCTGGGCTGGCTAGAGTGGGGAGGCCCAAGTGGGCTATGGTGCTGCGCGGAGAGAAGCTGGGCCTCGGCTAGAACTCTCCTCATCTGTTGTTTCCTCTTATTCATTTATACGATATAAATGGAACTTGCATAAATGCATAGAGAGGTAGCACTGGAATTAGGGAGAGACAAAAATAGTTCTGGAGTCCTCGGAATATGGTCAATTAAAGAAAAGTGGTGTGAGGATTTTACAGACTATAAATTTAAACATGTTCGAATTTAATCCAAACATGCATGAATTTATAACCTAACCAAACCGAACCCAAATGGGCTTAAATTTTATAGTATGACCCTACATAATAAATATGATTTATGGGCAAAAGAAGAACCTTTATTTGAGTAATTGTATTTGCAACTCAAATAAATAGAGAAAAGGGAAAAAGGAAGTGCCATAGGGATTTGAAACTTGGGTGAAACCAAGTTGGAAGTGAGCATGGGGTTGATGGAAGGATCAAGAGAAGACAAGAAGTTGCAATGCACATGAGCAACTAAATTAAACAAACACAACAATGGTATGGAGAAGATGCATGATGCAAAATAAAATAAAATAAACATCGCAAGCGAGCAAGCACGCATGAACATGATGGATGCAAATGCACATGGAAACATACATGAAAATGGAATGCCAAGGTGAGAATAAAAGATAACACAAGCATGGTGATGCAACAAATTATAAAAACACACGGCGACAAGGAGAAACATGGACGGCATCTGGAGCGTCGGTCTCGGGGCGTCACAACACTCCACCACTACAAGAGGATCTCGTCCCGAGATCTAGGATGGCACCGGAGGGAAAAGGAAGAGGAAGATAAGAGGTAAAACTGAGTTGCTTCTTTGACGAACGAGTGAAACAAAAGAACCTTGAAAGTTTAAATCATTTCGAGAAAAGAATACAATGGAGATGAACGAAATTGACAACACTCTGTTAGGAAAGAGGAAAGAGGAAGAACAAATTCGAACAGCACTCCGTTTGAAAAGAGATGCAAGACTTGATAAGGCGAAAAGAACTTGAGCAGAGGGCACAACACTCCGGTTAAAAGGATAAGCATGAAAAGAACACGATCCTCACAACTTGAGATGATGAGAGAAGAGAGCAACATCACAAGGCCTCCGGAAGAAAGAATAGAGGATAGATCATTGAAATAAAAGAATGGAGAAGAAAAGGCCAACTTCTGCCACAATTTAATTTGGAAAGCATCCTCGCAAGAAGGTTAGAGCGGAGTTGTTGGAAAAACCAACAATGAAAATATATGATCCTTGTGGGCTTATTGAGACATCTCAAAAATTGAGGTGAACTTCTGCCACTAACAAAAACAATTGCTTGCTTGAGATCAACGAAGAGATGAAAACTTGTTCCACCAAGAGGATAAAGAGCAAGCTTGGGTCATTGATAAGCACCACAATAGCAACATTGCTTAGGGAAGGCTTTAGGTGAAATCTTTATCACAATAACTCCAAGGAAGAAAAATGATGGGTTTAACTATCTCATTCCTGACAACTTATCACCCATGAAACATGAAGGAAAACTGTCAAGGATGACATAACACCATCTCAAAAGATAAGGTAGAAAGAATTGCACCTCGGAATGCAAGATGAAGAAAGCTTGAACTCCTCAAAACAAGACATGTGTTAAGCACCATGTTCATTTGAGAGTATAACTTGGCGGATCTTAACTTCGAGAGGAAAATCTTGAGGACAATTGAAGAATGAAAGGAATCCTTGACGAACCACGATGTAGAGCCTCCATGAAGAACTCCGGTAAGAAAATGATGATAAAAAGAAAGAGAAGTAGAAAACACAAGGTGAAGCCTTGTAATGATTTAGATGGATCACCATGATGATAGAATTGAGAGAGCTTGGAACTCCGGGAAAGTATGAAGCACTTGAACCGAGAATTTACTCATCGTGAACAAACTCCGGAAGATGAATCCATCACTTGGATGAAGCAAGAATAAGAATTATGTTATGCGCATCCTTAACCAATTTAAATTGATGACCAGCAATTGATTTGGCATACTACTTATTCTCGTAGAAAGGATTAAGAGAGATATAGCGCAAACTCAATGGACCATCGATAGGATTTGAAAGAACGAATGAATTGATATGATAAACAAGGAAGAGAACTCTTGAATGAACCACCGTAGAATTAAAAACGATTAAAGAAACATGAACGATTCACCGGGAGGAATTAGAAAACGACGTTCATACTTGACAGAATTTGATACAAGACAACAAAGAGATCACGAGCTAATTAGAGAATACTTGAACGATGCACCGTTAAGATTAGGAGAATGAGAGCTAAAAGCTAAAAATGAATACTTCTGAGATGATGGGCTCCGGAGAATCAAACTGAAAAGACTCCTGAATTACTCCGGATGGGTAAGAAAAGAATTACTGACAAACAGAATAATTTGAGAGGATAGAGTGAAGCTAGACCCATGAATCTTCAATAGAACAGACAAGCTTTAGGAAAAAAATTCTTCTTCGGTCTACAAGAGCTGAGAATGACGATGGGAACATCACCATGAATTGTTGGGGCACTCCAGAATGGAAATTAGAAAGGTTGAACCAATGATGAAAATAATTTGAAAGATCTTGGAGAAAGATATATGACTGATGAAAAATTCATTCTTACGTGAACTTTACAAGAATTGAGGATAGCTCCGGGAAATTAGAAGAGTCAGGTAAGATCCTGTGAAAAGACCTGTGCGTTAGGGCCCACTCAAAAGAAATACCATTGAACGATTTAAAAGGAAGATTGCGCCGGTTGAATTAAAAATCTTGAATGAGATAACAACCTCGAAATAGGTTGGATGGATCTTGAATGAAAAGACGAGCCTTCTGAGATATCTTCAGCACTCCAGAACAAATTAATGGCGAGAAGTGGATGATTAAGAGGTGCACCGACATGAGAAAGCATTTGAAACAATGAAAGGAATATAATCAACACCGAAACCTTGATTTGAATCCACTGGAGAAGATAAAAGAAACGAAGAATGATGAACTTGAAGCTCCTTTAGTATCTTCCCGAGAATCATCGGATAAGGATATTGACGGAAAAGAATGAAGAAACTTCCCATCAATAAAATGGATAACGGATTAAGAAATCCGAGTCCTTGAAGGAAAAGGGTGGGAGGGCGGGAAAACAAAGGCAACTTGGGGACGGATAAAACAAACACCGTTGACGAAAACTGAGTTTGGATGTTGCGAATAGGAAAAATGATAGGATCATCTTGAAGAGAATCGCACCGGTTGGAAAGAATTGACGTGACAATCTGGATGATCATGAAGGATTAGCATCCACATAGAAATATGAGAACACCGCTTAGGAAAAGGTATGGAATCAACATTTGACTTCGAAGCAACTCGAATACCACAACTCAAAACAAAACAAAGGATTTGGCTTGCAGCATAAGCCGGAAACAAACATATGATAGACCCCATATCGTATCATGTTTCTGTTGGAAAGATATCCTACGTGATACTTGAATTCCCACTTATAAACTCCCGAAACTTTCTGGTTATGCAATCAGGTGTTGGGGATACAGGGGAAGCATAATATCTCACCCAAACTAGCAATTCCTACATCCAGCTGTATCCATCCTTCAACACATAACCAAGAAACCTTCGGAAATCGTTTACCTCAACCTTCGAAAAGCATCCGTTATACAAGTTATGGCAATACTCCCAAACTACCGCCCCAGTACTGGGTGGCGTCGAGGTTATCTCACCAACAACTGCATAAAAGAGATTTTCGATGTCGGGGAACTCAGGTATTGCAGAATTGCAACGATAATATTGTGACGACAACACCTCGGAGCTCAACTCCCCGGGACACTGCCACAACCCCTAAATGTCAGGAGGCAGCAAGAACAATGTTCTCGTCACAAGACTATCGGAACGATTCCAAGATACTCGCGTGATCCTAAAAAAAATTCGTGAAATTTGAGGAGAGAAAAGTCAAAACTTCTACGTCAGCAGGCCTCACCAGAGCGACGAAGGGACTGAGGAGTAAAAAGAATCCTACTCTCTGTTATATATAATCCTAAGACTCAAAACATTTTGTTCTAGACTCAACAACATCAGCGATTCGATCAAGCAGGGGGCTCCTAAGTCGAGGAAGGCTCTGATTACCAACTTGTAACACCCATGATGTGGCTATATCTCCCACCTGTCGGGGCACAACTTAGAGGCATAGCCACATGGTAGGTTTGTCGCAAGAGGGTTAATCTTCACACAATCCCATGTACTGAATAAGAAAGGGATAAAGAGTTGGTTTACAATCGCCACTTCACACAAATACAAGTTAAACATACATCATCCACAATACAATCAAGGTTCGACTGCGGAACCAAAATAAAAGATGACAACCCCAAATGCATAGATCCCGGATCGTCCCAACTAGGATCCACTACTAATCAACAGGAAACGAAACAAAAGAACGAACAAGATCTTCATCGAGCTCCCACTTGAGCTGGGTTGAGTCACCTGCACTAGTATCAAGACTATTTAAGCTTATGGGTAGGATAAGGTAATGAGGTGGAGCTGCAGCAAGCACTAAGCATATATGGTGGCTAATATACACAAATAAGAGTGGAGGCGGACGCGGAGGAGAAAGGAGGGCACGGGCAGGGATGCCCTGGTGGGGTGGTTGACAGTGGTAAGATGCGGCGAGCAAGCGACCAGAGGAGGCTCGGCGGAGGCGCGGCGGCCGCTTGAAGGTTGAGGTCGCTGGCGGGGGCCTGGTGGTGCAGAGGCGAAGCAGCAGGGATTTTGCGTAGGTCGTCAACGGTGAAGGGGCATGGCTCCATGGGAGGATCTAGCGACGCTGGAAGAAGGCAGTAGCGGTAGGCATCATGGAAGGAGCAGGGAGAGGCGGCTGGGGACGAGGCAAGGGTGTCGTTCCTCTATGCGTGCGCGGGAGGCCGGTTCGGGCACCATCAGACTTGGCAGCTCTCACACGGGATCGAGGAGGACGGACGCTGAGGCGATGTTGGAGGGAGATCGAGAGGGAGGAGGGGGTCGAGTAGATGGCATCGGGCTGGGCGCTCCTTCCTGGCGGCGCGAGCAGGGAGACAAGAGGAGAGAGTGGGGGTCGAGGGAAAGAGAGGCTGCAAGGGTTATCGGGCTAGGGTTGGCTATTGGTGCGGCTGGGCTGGCTAGAGTGGGGAGGCCCAAGTGGGCTGTGGTGCTGCGCGGAGAGAAGCTGGGCCTCGGCTAGAACTCTCCTCCAGTGTTGTTTCCTCTTATTCATTTATACGATATAAATGGAACTTGCATAAATGCACAGAGAGGTAGCAGTGGGATTAGGGAGAGACAAAAATAGTTCTCGAGTCCTTGGAATATGGTCAATTAAACAAAAGTGGTGTGAGGATTTTACAGACTATAAATTTAAACATGTTCGAATTTAATCCAAACATGCATGAATTTATAACCTAACCAAACCGAACCCAAATGGGCTTAAATTTTATAGGATGACCCTACATAATAAATATGATTTATGGGCAAAAGATGAACCTTTATTTGAGTAATTCTATTTGCAACTCAAATAAATAGAGAAAAGGGAAAAAAGGAAGTGGCATAGGGATTTGAAACTTGGGTGAAACCAAGTTGGAAGTGAGCATGCACTAGTAGAAAACAGGGCTATGGTCCAGGCCGGCTCAGCCCATTAGTCCCGGTTCAGTGTAGAACCGGGACCAATGTGGGCATTGGTCCCGGTTCGTGAGCCCAGGGGGCCGGCCGGGCCACGTGGGCCATTGGTCCCGGTTCGTCTGGACCTTTTGGTCCCGGTTGGTGGGACGAACCGGGACCAATGGGCCTCGCTCCTGGCCCACCACCATTGGTCCCGGTTGGTGGCTTGAACCGGGACCAAAGGCTCCCCTTTGGTACCGGTTCATGCCACCAACCAGGACCAATGAGGTGCCTATATATACCCCCTCGCGCAAGAGCAGAGCACAGTGCTCTGTTTTTTCTGGCTGAGGGGGAGAGGGCTTTGTGGTGCTCTAGCTCACCTCCTATGCACATGAGGTGTTCGATGGAATGCCCGAGCCACACTACTTAAGCTTTCTCCTCTCGAAGCTCGACCTCCAAGCTCCATTTTCCTCGAGATTTGTCTAGATTTAGCGGTCCGTCACGCCCCGTCCCCGTCTTCACCGCTGTCGATCACCCGCGCCGATCTCATCACCGACACCACTGTGGTGAGCCTCTTGTTCTTATCTTCTTTCTGAAAGGAAAAATATTCTTACTTGTATGTTTAGATAGATACTTGTATCATTTTCTTACATTTATTATTGCATCTTATATAGTGCGATGGTTTTGGTATCCGCCCCCGTCGGCCCTCGTCCTGTCTATGATTCGGATTTGGTATGTATATTATCTTTATAACTATTGGTTCATTTATTGTTTATGAAAATTATGCCGACCAACGTGACATAGATTTTATTTATCTAGGATGTATGTGAATCGGAAATGCCAACCGACCCTATTGTCGAGAGGTTAAATTTAGTTGAAGAAGAAAACAATTTGTAGAAGGAAAAAATTAAAAAAAATTGAGGAGGAGAAGATGATATTGGAGTTGCATGTTGTGGATGTCGTCGATGATCACAAGATCAAGATGGATGCAATGCGCTTGAAGATTAGAAAATATGCCATTCATACCGAGGCTTGGTATCATTATGCCGTTGGATCAATTGTTACCTTGGTTGCGATTATGATCGCATTTGTTTTTGCATTGAAATGTTTTACATAGTTTCAATGTATGGTTTAATTAATTAGATGCTCTGGAGAGCTATATGTTGTTAGATGAGAACTATGTATGCACTTTGGTTTTAATGTGATGATGAACTTCTATTAATTTGGACACTTAATTATATATAATGCACGCAGATGAACCGGCAATGGATGTACGGTGACAGACACACCCGCGAGTACATTAAGGGCGTGCATGAGTTTCTCGATGCGGCTGAGGCAAACAAGCAGAATGGTTTATGTGTTGTCCATGCACTGAATGTGGGAATACGAGGTCTTACTCTAACCGGAAAATCCTTCACTCCCACCTGCTTTACAAGGGTTTCATGCCACACTATAATGTTTGGACGAGGCACGGAGAAATAGGGGTTATAATGGAAGACGGCGAAGAAGAAGAGTACGATGACAACTATGTGCCCCCTGAATACGGTGATGCTGCAACGGGGGGAGCTGGTGAAGATCAAGAGGAACCAGACGATGTGCCCAATGATGCTGCCACGGGTGAAGCTGCTGAAGATCAAGAGGAACCAGACGATGTGCCCGATGATGATGATCTCCGCCGGGTCATTGTCGATGCAAGGACGCAATGCATTAGTCAAAAGGAGAAGCTGAAGTTCGATCAAATGTTAGAGGATCACAAAAAAGGGTTATACCCCAATTGCGAAGATGGCAACACAAAGCTCGATACCGTACTGGAATTGCTGCAGTGGAAGGCAGAGAATGCTGTGGCTGACAAAGGATTTGAGAAGCTACTGAAAATATTGAAGAAGAAGCTTCCAAAGGATAACGAATTGCCCGACAGTACATACGCAGCAAAGAAGGTCGTATGCCCTCTAGGATTGGAGGTGGAGAAGATACATGCATGCCCTAATGACTGCATCCTCTACCGCGGTGCATACAAGGATCTGAACGCATGCCCGGTATGCGGTGCGTTGCGGTATAAGATCAGACGAGATGACCCTGGTGATGTTGACGGCGAGCCCCTCAGGAAGAGGGTTCCTGCGAAGGTGATGTGGTATGCTCCTATAATACCACGGTTGAAACGTCTGTTCAGAAACGAAGAGCATGCCAAGTTGATGCGATGGCACAGTGAGAACCGAAAGAAAGATGGGAAGTTGAGAGCACCCGCTGACGGGTCGCAGTGGAGAAAAATCGAGAGAAAGTACTGGGATGAGTTTGCAAAGGACCCAAGGAATGTTATGGTTTGCTTTAAGCGCGGATGGCATTAATCCTTTCGGGGAGCAGAGCAGCAATCACAGCACCTGGCCCGTGACTCTATGTATGTATAACCTTCCTCCTTGGATGTGCATGAAGCGGAAGTTCATTATGATGCCAGTTCTCATCCAAGGCCCTAAGCAACCCGGCAACGGAATTGATGTGTACCTAAGGCCATTAGTTGAAGAACTTTTACAGCTGTGGAATGGAAATGGTGTACGTACGTGGGATGAGCACAGACAGGTGGAATTTAACCTTAAGGCGTTGCTGTTCGTGACCATCAACGATTGGCCCGCTCTCAGTAACCTTTCAGGACAGACAAACAAAGGATACCACGCATGCACGCACTGTTTAGATGACACTGAAAGTATATACCTGGACAAATGCAGGAAGAATGTGTACCTGGGCCATCGTCGATTTCTTCCAACCAACCATCAATGTCGAAAGAAAGGCAAGCATTTCAAAGGCGAGGCAGATCACCGGAAGAAGCCCGCCATGCGCACCGGTGATCACGTGCTTGCTATGGTCAATGATTTACACTATGTAATCTTTGGAAAGGGTCCCGGTGGACTAGCTGTTCTGAATGACGCTAAGGGACACGCACCCATGTGGAAGAAGAAATCTATATTTTGGGACCTACCCTACTGGAAAGACCTAGAGGTCCGCTCCTCAATCGACGTGATGCACGTGATGAAGAACCTTTGCGTGAACCTGCTAGGCTTCTTGGGCGTGTATGGGAAGACAAAAGATACACCTGAGGCACGAGAGGACCTGCAACGTTTGCACGAAAAAGACGGCATGCCTCCGAAGCAGTATAAAGGTCCTGCCAGCTACGCTCTTACGAAAGAAGAGAAAGAAATCTTCTTTGAATGCCTGCTCAGTATGAAGGTCACGACTAGCTTCTCGTCGAATATAAAGGGAATAATAAATATGCCAGAGAAAAAGTTTCAGAACCTAAAGTCTCATGACTGCCACGTGATTATGACACAACTGCTTCCGGTTGCATTGAGGGGGTTTCTACCGGAAAACGTTCGATTAGCCATTGTGAAGCTATGTGCATTCCTCAATGCAATCTCTCAGAAGGTGATCGATCCAGAAATCGTACCAAGGCTAAGGAGTGATGTGGCGCAATGTCTTGTCAGTTTCGAGCTGGTGTTCCCACCATCCTTCTTCAATATCATGACGCACGTCCTAGTTCATCTAGTCGACGAGATTGTCATCCTGGGGCCCGTATTTCTACACAATATGTTCCCCTTTGAGAGGTTCATGGGAGTCCTAAAGAAATATGTCCGTAACCGCGCTAGGCCAGAAGGAAGCATCTCCATGGGCCATCAAATAGAGGATGTTATCGGGTTTTGTGTTGACTTCATTCCTGGCCTTAACAAGATAGGTCTCCCTAAATCGCGGTATGAGGGGAGACTGACTGGAAAAGGCACTCTGGGAAGAGACTCAATAATATGCAGGGACGGATATTCTTGGTCTCAAGCACACTACACAGTTCTACAGAACTCTACCTTGGTGACCCCGTATGTCGATGAACACAAGAACAGTCTGCGCTCCAAACACCCGGAGCAGTGCGACGACTGGATTACATGTGAACACATCAGGACTTTCAGCAGTTGGTTGGAAACACGTCTCAGAGGTGACAACACTGTTTGTGATGAGTTGTACTTGTTGTCCAGGGGACCATCTTTGACTGTATTGACTTACAAAGGATACGAGATAAATGGGAATACATTTTACACGATCGCCCAAGATCAAAAGAGCACCAACCAAAACAGCGGTGTCCGCTTTGATGCAGCAACCGAGAGCGGAAAGGACACATATTATGGTTACATAGTGGACATATGGGAACTTGACTACGGACCTGATTTTAAGGTCCCTTTGTTTAAGTGCAAATGGGTCAATCTGTTAGGCGGCGGGGTACAGGTAGACCCACAGTACGGAATGACAACAGTGGATCTGAAAAATCTTGGGTACACTGACGAACCGTTCGTCCTAGCCAATGATGTGGCACAGGTTATCTATGTGAAGGACATGTCTACCAAACTGAGAAAAAGAAAAGATAAGGAAGCGAATACATCATACAATGAGCCAAAGCGCCACATAGTTCTTTCAGGAAAAAGGGACATCCTGGGAGTGGACGGCAAGACAGACATGTCTGAAGATTATGAAAAGTTTCATGAAATTCCTCCCTTCAATGTCAAGGCTGACCCAAGCATCCTGATAAACAATGAAGATTATCCATGGTTACGGCGCAATAAGCAAATGACACAAGCGAAGAAAAAGTGAAGACTTTCTCCCGCAGTAAGCAAATGCTATGTGGGTGAAATTATGATACCATCCCAACTTTCAACTTTTTCAGAGTTCATTTGAAATGCTTTCATGTCTTATGGTTCGAAACTTTGATACTTCTAAAGTGATTGTCCATTTTGTACACGAAGTGCATCAAGTTTTTGTCGTAACCCTCTCTACTTTTTGGAACATGCTATGTGGGTGAAATGATGATACCATGCCAACTTTCAACCTTTTCAGAGTTCATTTTGAAATGCTTTCCAATTTCAGAGTCATTTAGCTCAAAGAATGAATTAATAGCAAACAGAATGAACTACAAAACTTTTATGAAAATAAAAACAATCAATTAAAATATTATGTTATGATCAACTAAAATAAAACTATAATATTCTTCAATAGCAAAAAGAATATAATTTTTGTGACCTAAAATCAAACTATAAGTATTTAATTGTAAGTATAAATAAAAAATAAATAGCAAAGAAGAAAAAAAATTCTATTTTTATAGTAAAGTTATTCATAAACTAGTGATTCACACAAATTTTATAAAATTCCAATATAAACTATTCAAAATTTTAAAACTAATGGCACTAACAGAAAGTTTATAATTTTTGTGACCTAAAAGCAAAAAAGAAATCACTAAAAAACTATAAGTATTTAGTTGTAAGTATAAATAAAAAAAATAGAAAAAAAATTCTATTTTTATAGTAAAGTTATTCATAAACTAGTGATTCACACAAATTTGTAAAAATTCAAATTTAAACTATTCAAAATTTAAAACTAATGGCACTAACAGAAAGTTTATAATTTTTGTGACCTAAAAGCAAAAAGAAATCACTAAAAAACTATAAGTATTTAGTTTTAAGTAGAAATAAAAAAATAAAAAACCAAAAAAACGTAGAAATAAAAAAGAAAATACCAAAAAAATGCCTCCTACTGGGCCTCCACGGCCTGAATACGACTAGAAACCCTACATGGGCCAGGATTCAGGCCCGCAGAGGCCCAATAGGCCCACAGGCAGTAGCAAGTTTAGGCCCGAAAGCCTGCATTAGAGAGGAGCTCGAATGGGGAGGCACAGGAGGGCTTATAAACCAGTGCCGACGCCCTTCAGCTAGCGATGTGGGACTAAACTTTTGGGCGCTGGCAGCACAAGGGCATTGGTCCCGGTTGGTGGCACCAACCGGGACTAAAGGGGGCATTAGTCCCGGTTCGTGGCACCAACCGTGACCAATGCCCCCCTTTAGTCCCGGTTGGTGCCACCAACCGGGACCAAAGGCCGCCGCTTCCCGCCCTTTGGGCTGCTGAAAATTGGCCTTTGGTCCCGGTTGGTGGCACCAACCGGGACCAAAGGGGGGCATTGGTCACGGTTTGTGCCACAAACCGGGACCATTGCTCTGGCTATATATACAACCCTTGCGAAATTTTCGCCAACTTCTACATTCCCCATCGCCGACGCCGCCAGGCTGCTCGTCCTCCTCGTCGCCGTCGCTGCGCCCTGCCCCATCGCCGTCGCCGCGCCCCGAGCCCCGCCTCCTCGATCGTCCTCCTCGTCGCCGTCGTCCGCCCTGCCCCGAGCCCCGCCTACTCGATCGTCCCCGTCGCCACCGTGTGCCGCCCCGAGCCCGCGGCCGTCCCCGTCGCCGTGTGCCACCCCGCCCCGAGCTCGCTACCGTCCGCCCTGCCCCGAGCCCCGCCTCCTCGATCGTCCCCGTCGCCATGTGCCGCCCCGAGCCCGCGGCCGTCCCCGTCTCCCCATCGCCCCGCGCACGCCGTCCCCGTCGCCGGCATCCCCGAGCCCGCCGTAGCTCCTTTCCCGTCGCTGGCCTCCTCTCCCCGTCGCTGCCCGCCCCCAGTGAGCTCCCCCCTTTCCCATCCCCGTCGCCGACGATGCCACCCATTGCCGCCGCTGCTCTCTGTTCATATATGCAAAAGTTACTTTTTTTAGAAAATCATCTATATATGTTCAGAAAAGTTCTATATGAATGTGGCTATATATATATGTTCAGAAAAGTTCTATATGTATGTGGCTATGTATGTGTATGTGGCTATGTGAATATGCAAAGAAGAGGAGATGAAGAAGATGATATATTTTCTTATTCGTGGGTGTGTCGAGAGGGTCATCGATAACTTTAGTGAATTTTAGGTTATTTTCATTTTAGGTCATTTTAGGCAGGGAAGAAGGGGAAGAAGAGGGAGAAGAAGAGGGGGTCGAGAGGGGGTCTAGGGTCGCCGAGGGGTCGAGAGTCGTCGAACATGAGAGGAGGAAGAGGATAAAAAAAGAAGAGGAATAAGAAAAGAAAAAAGAGGAGAAGAAAGAATAGAGGAGAAGATCTCCTCTATTCTTTCTTCTCCTCTTTTTTTTCTTCTTCTTCCTCTTTTTTTTATCAGGAACGAGGGTCGTCGAGGGTCACCGAGCGGTAGAGGAAGAAGAGGATAAAAAAGAAGAGGAAGAAAAAAAAGAGGGGTCGACGGTCGCCTAGGGGTCGAGGGTCGAGAGGGGGTCTAGGGTCGCCAAGAGGGGAGAGGAAGACGGGGAGAAATAAATAAGAAGAAGAAAAAAGAAGAAAAAGAAGAGGAGAAGAAGAAAGGAATAGAGGAGAAGAAGAGAAAAATAGAATATATATTCTATTTTCTCTTTTCTCCTCTATTCCTTTCTTCTTCTCCTATTTTTTTTCTTCTTCTTTTTCTTCGACACGTGGGGGGGGGGTCGAGAACGTCGGACTTTCATGAGAGAGGCGAAGAAGAAGGGGAAGAAGAGGGAGAAGAAGAGGAGAGGAAGAAGAGGAAGTCTTCTCCTCTATTCTTTCTTCTCTTCTTTTTTCTTCTTCTTCTTCCTCTTTATTTTATCGGGAACGAGGGTCGTCGAGAGGGTCGCTGAGCGGTAGAGGAGAAACCCTAAATAGAAAGTATCGTCAGTGTGAGATACATGTACCGTCGGTGTCGGACACTACACCCACATCCCACAAGTGGCGCGGGCTTCGACGCCCACGTCACTTGTGGGACGTGGATGTAGTGTCCGACACCGAAGGCCACATGTATCTCACACCCACGATACTTGCTAGCTATTTAGGGTTTCCTCTACCGAAAAGAAGAGGAGAAATAAATAAGAAGAAGAAGAAAAGAAGAAAAAAAAGAGGAGAAGAAGAAAGGAATAGTGGAGCTTCTGCTTCTTCTTCTTCTTATTCTTATTAGCTGGAAGTAGAGAGAGGTTTCCTAGTGTCAAAGTATTGAAGAAATCCATGCCTTCATCATTAGCCGGAAGTAACCAGGGCATGTTGGTACGAAGTTCTGCAAAGTTGTTTTGGAATGGAGTCCCGGATAGAATAATCCGCTTTTTGGTACGAATTCAGCAAAGGCCTTCCAAATAGCGATATTCGGAAGGCTCTTGCTGAACTTTGTACCAAAAAGCGAATTATCCTATCTAGGACTCCATTCCAGAACAACTTTGAAGAGCTTTGTACCATCATGCACATGTTACTTTCGCCTAATGATGAAGACATGGTTTTGTTGAATCCTTTGACACTAGGCAACCTCCCGACCCCTCGGCGATCCTCTCGAACATGAGAGGAAGAAGAGGGTCATCTAGGGGTCGAGGGTTCCAGGGTCGTCAAGGGTTCGAGGGGTCGAGGATCGCCGAGGGGTCGAGAGAGGTTTCCTATTGTCGAAGTATTGAAGAAATCCATGCCTTCATCATTAGCCGGAAGTAACCAGGGCATGTTGGTACGAAGTTCTGCAAAGTTGTTTTGGAATGGAGGCCCGGATAGAATAATCTGCTTTTTGGTACGAATTCAGCAAAGGCCTTCCAAATAGCGATATTCGGAAGGCTCTTTCTGAACTTTGTACCAAAAAGCGAATTATCCTATCTGGGACTCCGTTCCAGAACAACTTTGAAGAGCTTCGTACCATCATGCACATGTTACTTTCGCCTAATGATGAAGACATGGTTTTGTTGAATCCTTTGACACTAGGCAACCTCCCGACCCCTCGGCGATCCTCTCAAACATGAGAGGAAGAAGAGGGTCATCTAGGGGTCGAGGGTTCTTCTCCTCTATTCTTTCTTCTCCTCTTATTTTTCTTCTTCTTCCTCTTTTTTTATCAGGAACGAGGGTCGTCGAGGGACATAGATGTAGTGTCGTCGTTGTCAATATATACCCCCTCCCGATAGCTTACTATGATTAGGTAGCTAGTTCTACGGTTGGCACTAATATATCCATCTGTCATGTTTGAATAATAATTGCGATGTTGTAAATATTTGTAGAAACTATGGACACCGCCCTAGACGAAGTAACAAAAGAAGCGTTGTTGAGGGACATAATCGCAGAAGGAAGTGATGCCATCTCGTTGTTTCTCAACGAAACCGATGGTCTGGAAGGAGAGGGTGAACAAGCTGGCTACGGTGACCTAATGCCGGTGCAAGAAGAAGAACATGAGGACGGCTCCGGTGACCCAATGCTGGTGCAAGAAGGAGACCGTGATGACGGCTCCGGTGACCGAACCGAGTCCGGCTAGGTATATATATTAGTTAAGCCTATGCTGACTAGCTGATTGATGCATTCATTGTTTTGGTATGTACACATATTAATTAAGTCTTTGTTCTTTTTTCTAGCCCTCCGGATCGAGCACAACTTCGGTAAAGAGACGAGGCCCGAAGAAAAAGTTGATGTCGGATGAAAAGTTTGAGATCATAGCAATCGCGCCCGACGGCCAACCTATTGAACCCCTCCGAACAAAGAGCGCATTTGTTGCTCAGTGCGGGGTTCTGGTTAGGGACAAGATCCCGATAAGCATCCAGCAATGGTTTAAGCCGGCTACAGAAGACCCTGAGGTCTCTTACGTCAATGATATGCAGAAAAATGATCTTTGGACTGAGCTGAAGTCAAATTTCACCCTACCGCCTGAGGATAATCCAGAGAACCCAGTTAAAGAGAAATTAATCAAGTCTTTTGCTCTGAAGAGGATGGCAGAACTATTCAGGAGGTGGAAGAAAGAGCTGAATAAGTTTGTCGAAAATAATGAGACACCAGAATTCAAGGGCAGATATGAGAATATCAGAGATCACTGGCCCGCATTTGTGGACCACAAGACATCGGAAAAGAGTAAGAAGATGTCAGCGACAAACAAGCAAAATGCTGCAAAGAAGAAGCTTCACCATCGCACGGGGTCAGGTGGCTACCTCGTAGCCCGGCCTAAGTGGTCCAAGACTGAGAATGATCTGGTTCATAAAGGGATCGAACCAGAGACAATTAACTGGCCAGACCGTTGCCGGACTTGGTTCTTCGGGGCTGGCGGAACACTGGATCCTGTAACAGGGAAGTGCATTTGGACGAACGATCAATTGGACATACCAGTCAGTAAGCTTAAGCAGTATATCGAAGCAGCGCATGAAGGGACGTTCTTTCCAGACAGAGAGAATGACGAGCTCACAATGGCCCTCGGGAATCCTGAGCACCCTGGACGGACACGAGGCACGCCAGGCTCCATTCCGTGGAAGGTTGGGTTTCCGGACGCAGGCGGTTACAAATCCCATGAGAGGAGGAAAAAAGTGCAGCAGACCCAAATGCAGGCGCTAAAAGCAAGGGTAGACGCGATAGAGGAACGAGAAGCAAATCGCAGCAAACGTACTGCCGAAGCCTCCCCCGAAGCTACCCCGCCATCTCAGCGCAGAAGCAGCGTGGCTTCCACCGAGCTGCTTCAGCCGGAGCATGCCTTGACGGCTCCTGCCAGCTATCCCGTGGATGCTATAACGGAGTCTCAAAATTGCCACCTTATGACGCAATGGATGAATTTGAAGGTCAAGGCGGCTGTTGGCTCTGTTTTTCCTACTAAACCCGGCGCAACTTTTCACTGTCGGCCGATTCCAGAAGGATATGCTAGGGTGATGGTGGATGAGATAATGGAGGGATTTGAGGACCTCCAGCTTGACCACCCTACCGGTGAAGGGGAGACTCGGCTGGGGTCTGCTCTGAAGACTCCATGCCTATGGCGGAAGGAGCTCATCAACCTTCCGAACTGGACGCCACCGCCTCCTCCTCCTCCTCCGGCGAGTCAGGGCACTCCGCCTCCACCGCCTCCTCCTCCGGCGAGTGACGATCAGGGCCCTCGGCCGGCTCCTTCTCCGGCGCGTGGCGGCACTCCGCCTCCTTCTTCGCCTGCGCCGACGCGCCCGAGCAGCCAACCTCCTCCTTCTCCGCCTCGTCAGCAAGGGCGGAAGAGACCTGCCGCCGCTCCAGCTGCTCCGGCGCGTCGTAGTCCTTCTCCTTCGCCTCTTAAGCAAGTAAAGAAGACAACCGCTACGTCTGCTCGGTCGGCGTCTAGCAGTACAACCAGAGGCGGGAGGACATACAGATTCGGTCCTTCTCTGAAGACTCCAGAGAAGTTACCATACGAGAGGACCCAGGAGGAGAACGCCGAGATCGCGCGAGAAGAAGTGAAGAAATTCTTTGAAGGGGTGAAAGCAAAGAAACATCCACCTCCGGAGGAGAAGGTAGATCGGGTGAAAGTGAAGCGCACTCTGGCTGCCCTGACAAAACCACCAAAGTCTGATCCGCCGAAAGGAAACTATGACCGCATTATTGGAAAGGAATTTGCCGAAGCGGAGCGGTCGGGAAGTACTGTCAGTGATCAAAGGCTGAAAGAACGACGAGCTGGGAAACAAATTGCCCAGCTCGGCGAACAAGCGAAGCAATCGTGCCCCCCGCTCAAGGTGCCTAGCCACAACGTCGATAATGATCCGAGGATGGTGCCCGGTTATAGCAATCTTGCAGATTACCTGCCCGACGAAGTACATTATGAACCCATGGAGATGCAGATACAAAGATACGAGTACGGGAAGCCTCTCGTCAAAGATGAAAGATCTCTATCAACGATGATGCGAAGATTGCATGATTGGTACTTGAAAATCTGCAGAGACTCTGGGGGGAGGAGTACTTTGTATGTGAAAGTTAAAAAGGAGCATGACCTCATTGGAATTGATCTGTTGCCTGTTCCATTTGAGGAGTTCTATCAGTTTTTCAATCAATTGGCCCTCGATAAAACAACGGTCGCCTGCTACTGTCTGTAAGTAGTACTACTTCTGTCATTAAGTTTCTCTATATAGCTTAGCTCTTTCATTGCATGTATTTATAATCATCCTCACTATATTATGCAGATTGAAGATCATCGAATTGAAGAAAAGACAAGTCGGTGATATTGGGTTCATTAACACATATCTCATAGATGCAACTCAGGTTAAATTTCATGCCGCAGAAACCGAGGCCAGCATGCTTGAATCGTTGATAATAAATCAAAACAAAGATATAATACTCTTTCTTACAACTTCAAGTGAGTGTTACTGTCTTGTGCATATTCGGTTTCCCTTATATATTAGTCAAGGTTATAGTAATGTAATTGATGAGTTATGCATGCGTGTGCAGTTTCCACTATATTCTCCTACATATTAAGCTTGAGCAGGGACTAGTAACCGTCTTAGACTCAAGACGAAAAGATCCCAAGGACTATGCAGACATGACTCAAATACTCGAGAAGTAAGTTAAATCGATCATTATCCACCATATCAGCAACTTTGTTCATTTTCTGATATATCAAGTAATTGTTTTCTTTGTCCGGCAGGGTTTGGAGAAAATTCACCAGAAAAGCTCTGGGACTGCCGAAGGAGCTGCAATTTAGACACCCGAAAGTAAGTACTAGCTATAGTAGCATTTTAAGCGCATCTACTAGTCATTCAAGCGCTAGTTTCATCAATACCATTTGGCATTCTTGCTTATCAGTTTGATTAACCTCTATTTCTTGTAAAGTGGTTGTGGCAGGAACAAGGGAATGATTTCTGTGGATACTATGTTTGCGAGTCCATCCGCCACACGACCTGTGAGCGGGGCTACACTGACGAACAATATGAAGTACGTAAATAACAACATTCACAATTTTATTTTATTACCATCATTTGTGTTGAGTTTCATTCATTCATATATATATATATATGTATTGACCCCCTTCTTTAAATTAGATGTTTCGGAAGCGGGATGAACTCCTAGCACCAGCTCGCATGCGAGCAATTCAAGAGGAATTGGCGGCATTCTTTCTTGACCACGTGATCCCTGAAGACGGAGAATTCTATGTGGACCCTGAGTCCGTATGATTATATTTGTAAGAGATAATTATTGTATATATGTAGCCGGTAGTGTCAGATAGATATACGAGAACTTGTTGTTCGACCAATCTCTCGGAGAAGGAGAGGTGGTCGATATCACTTCTCTCTGTATATATGCATATATGTTCATGACGATCTTCTGTTTCCTTCGTTTGCTTACTAGCTAGCTAGCGTGTCTAGTCCTCTCTATATACGTATGTATAGTACGTAGCGTCGACCAAGCACGGACATAACAGAGGACACTTCTCTCTATTAATTATAACTAGCTAACACAATATATGAAACACCTAAATTAACCCCCCAAAACCCCCAACCCCCCCCCTTTCAAAAAAAACAAAAACCCCAGCCACAGAAGTGCTGACGCGTGGATGCCTATTGGTCCCGGTTGGTGGCACCAACCAGGACCAAAGGGTCTCCTGACTGGGCTCTGCGCACTGCCCACGTGGAGGGCCTTTAGTCCCGGTTCTGGATTGAACCGGGACTAAAGGGGGGAGGTATTAGTACCGGCACTTTAGTCCCGGTTCCGGAACTGAAGGCCCTTACGAACCGGGACTATAGGCCCTTTTTCTACCAGTGATGGGGTTGATGGAAGGATCAAGAGAAGACAAGAAGTTGCAATGCACATGAGCAACTAAATTAAACAAACACAACAATGGTATGGAGAAGATGCATGATGCAAAATAAAATAAAACAAACATCACAAGCGAGCAAGCACGCATGAACATGATGGATGCAAATGCACATGGCAACATACATGAAGATGGAATGCCAAGGTGAGAATAAAAGATAACACAAGCATGATGATGCAACAAATTATAAAAACACACGGCGACAAGGAGAAACATGGACGGTGTGTGGAGCATTGGTCTTGGGGTGTCACAGGAGCGCCCCCCACTTGGCCGCCTCCTTCTCTCTCCCACAATGGCCCATTAAGGCCCATTGACTCCTCGGGGGGTTCCGGTAATCCCCCGGTACTCCGGTAATTGCCCGAACTTATTCGAAACCATTCTGGTGTCCAAACATAGCCTTCCAATATATCAATCTTTATGTCTTTACCATTTCGAGACTCCTCGTCATGTCCGTGATCACATCCGGGACTCCAAACTACCTTCATTACATCAAAACACATAAACTCATAATACCGATCGTCATCGAACGTTAAGCGTGTGGACCCTACGGGTTCGAGAACTATGTAGACATGACCGAAACTCACTTCCGGTCAATAACCAATAGCGGAACCTGGATGCTCATATTGGTTTCTACATATTCTACAAAGATCTTTATCGGTCAAACCGCATAACAACATACGTTGTTCCCTTTGTCATCGGTATGTTACTTGCCTGAGATTCGATCGTCGGTATCTCAATACCTAGTTCAATCTTATTACCGGCAAGTCTCTTTACTCGTTCTGTAATGTAACATCCTACAACTAACTCATTAGTCACATTACTTGCGACGCTTATAGTGATGTGCATTACCGAGAGGGCCGAGAGATACCTCTCCGATACACGGAGTGACAAATCCTAATCTCGATCTATGCCAACTCAACGAACACCATTGGAGACACCTGTAGAGCATCTTTATAGTCACCCAGTTATGTTGTGACATTTGATAGCACACTAAGTGTTCCCCCGATATTCGGGAGTTGCATAATCTCATAGTCATAGGAACATGTATAAGTCATGAAGAAACCAATAGCAATAAACTAAACGATCATAGTGTTGTAGCGACCTGACCCGAATGGATCAAGTCTCTGTGCTTAAGTGTCATCCCTGGATCGGTACGCTGACACACACAGTACTCGAGGATTTATAAAAGAGGTAAATCACATGTATAAAGTAACGTAAATACTATTACCTGAATCCAAATAGCGGAAGTAACAACAAGGTTGTGGATTCCCATCAACACCAACGGCAAAGTTGAGTGTAGAAATCGAAACCCTAACGTATCACTTACTCGTCGTATGATTCCTGCAACATGAGACGTTGCAGCCATGTAGGTCAGTACATTGAATGTACTGGCAATTTCACACTGTAGAGCAATGCTAAATAATGGCTATCACTACATGCATATTTGACTGGTGGAGGCTCTAAGTTTAATTTTTTGCATAAAGCTAATTTTTTTCGTACAACAAAGGAATATGTTTTATTTAACTACAAAGTTTGTTGAAAATATTGAGAAGGTTCCTCCAACTCAATCCCAAATTAAAATAATCATAAACCCAACAAATTAATTAATAAAGTGATGAGATCGAATCAATAATTCAAGTACCAGATACACAAGATGTCCATAACCGGGGACACGGCTAACCATGATTAGTTTATACACTCTGCACAGGTTTGTGCACTTTTACCCACAAGACTCGATCTCCTCCGTTGAATTTCTCGCACTACATGATGTTTGAGAAACGAATGACCGAGACACAGTCTTTTGAAGAGGCCCCCCTTAACCGATAGATAGGCCTGTACACCTACAATCCCCTACATCTGCTAGCCCATCATGGAAAGGATTCCCACAACTTATTCAACTATGCCAGAGCCCATAATGGCTTGTGGCTGCACACAGAAGTTTCCAGCATGAATAATCTTATGATCCCTTTGAGCCTGGGTGGCATTCCATAGGGTGATCACACGGGTACTCTGGGATCCCCTTGGGCAAGCACTGGGTTCTCCAGGTGTCCGCGCAAACCACTGGGTGCTCCAGGGTGCCCCAACCATTCCACCCAGATGTGTATTAAAGTAGCCACCTTAAGTTAACCCTTAGATATAAATAACTCTCACATCTTTCATGAATCTAACAAACCAATCCACGTCTACGAGCATAGCATAGCAGTATAAGCATAACGTAGTAACACCCAGGGGTTTGAATATAAGACAGTAGGTTCGTACCTCATCAACTACTTCCCAAGTACCCACATGTTATCACATCCTACTCATGCAATGTTTAAGGATGAGACTAATGCATAAAAACCGGGTATGAAAAATATGATCAAAGTGTGAACTTGCCTTGTACTGTTGATGAAGATGATTCGCACTCATAACTCCTGATAGTTCGACTCGTCACACTCCGTTCAATCAATCGTGAGCAAGCAATTACATACATAAGAACTCATGCAAAAGAATCGAAGAAAAGACTTCGGAAAACTTCAAAAACAAGAAATTAACTCTTGCAACAGAAAAGTATTTCTAACAGTACCAAAATTGGAAGGATTTGGTCTTATCAGAAAGTTTAGGTCAAGAGCTTCGATTTGCAAAAAGAATCAACTAAATCGGAGTTACGAAACTCAAGTTATGATCGAAAGAAGTTTGAATATGAATCTGAACAAATTTCAAAATTTCAAAAAGTTGATATGACAGGTTCACTGGATAGGTGAAAACAAGACAAAACTATAGACGTTGGTTTCATCTAATTTGGATGAACGAGTAAAAAGTTATGACTATTTGAAAAATCAGGGCCAAGTTGTTTTACGGAAGAAAAATAGCTAGAGCTAAAAGAATTTTAGGTCTAATGTATACATACAAGGAATAATTGATAATCTAATTATTCTACGGTACTAGTCTAGAAATAATAAACTACAAAAGTATAAAAAGAAAAAACAAAGAAAGATACTTTTATAAAGTAGAGAAAAGACGACTTCGGAGAGAGGAGACAATTTCCAGAAGTCCCGCCGGAGAGGGGAAAAATATTTTTCTTGAATAAATCTAGTCAAACCAAAATATTGATTTAACTCGAATCGGATGATTTTTGGAGGCTTTATGGATCTATATTTATAGGTGGAAAAAATATTTAAGGGTCAAAGATTAGGCAATGTGGGACTAAACATATATGTACGTAGATGAAATTTGTAAAAATCATGGGCTAAAAGTTTGGCCCGGCCGGGCGCTGTAGTTTTTTTAAGCAAAATTCGGTCAAAGTGAAAAAAGGTTGACTGGGCCTGACCCATGTAGGAGAGAAGAAAAATAATAAAATGATGGGGTGCCCAATGTCACTATGCTGCGCACGTGGGCGACAGTGAGTTCCAGACGCACACACAGTTTTTTTAGTACAGTCAGAAAAGAAAAAACTAAATAACGAAAATGAAATTAAATTGTACATAGGCATATTATATATCAAAATTTTCAGAAAAAGATTTCATAAATGATGAACATATTTTCAGTGACAAATAAATTCCACAAAAAATAAAATAAAGCAAACAGTGCTACTGCTGCAATAAAACCTCATAAAAATCATTTTCAAAATACCAAAATAGATTCAAATTTATTTCTCTCCAATTTTCTAATGTACGGAATCATTTTACCCTAATTTTTGTATATTTTATTTTTGGAGAAAAGTAATTTGAATTAAATCCAAATAACTCCAAAATGAGAATAATTTCAAAAAGGACTTTCAATTTGATTCTTGTAACATCCCAAATTTTTAATTTGGAATGTTATACATTAGATCATCATTGCATATCATATTTTATTGCATTTTGGTTGATCCTAGAAATTCTAGGCAACTCAAGGACCTACGGAGAGAGTTGGCGATTTCATTATTTTCATATTCGAGTTTTCTTAAAATTTGAAAAGAGGATCGTTTGATTTTAATTATTTTCTCTTCCAATATTTCTTTTATAAAAATCAGAGAGACAGGATAAAATGACTTCCTCAAAATAGAGAAATATCGAAAATTTAATATTAAAATCAAATAAGATTTTTATTCGGAGTTTTATCGCTATTTTATTTGAATTAGGAAAAATATCTATTTTTGAAATTTGCATTTTGGGCCCAAATAAATGTTCACCTTGTCCGGCTTATTTTTAGAGGATGGGGAAAATTTATTTCGGGATTTTTGGAGTCCCTTTAGTATTTCTTTTCTTTCTTTTTCTGCACGTTGGAATTATTTTAAGAAAAAATGAACCGACTCCGGGCCGTACCCGAGCGGGACTCCGCCCGGGGGGCCTTTTTAAGCCGCGCCGCCGAGCCCACCGCAGCCCAAACCGCGCCGCCGCCCAAACCTTAACTCTAGCCGTGCTGCCGCCGATCCGCCGCCGCCACCTCGCCTCGCGCGCTGCCGCTGCCGCCGCCATCCGCCGCCCCATGCCACTGCACCGGAGCCGCCCCACCGTCGCCGGACCTCGCCGAACCCGAGGTAGCCGCCTCGGTTTTTGTGAGAAAACTGTCTGGATTTTTTTTCGAAACTCTAGATCCATTTTTTATATCCGGTTTGGTTTATTTTTTCGCTTTAGTTATTTAGTGAACGCCCGTTTTTACGTTCGTTTTAACGAATGGTTTTCACGGTTTAGCCCCAGACAGCGAACGTTCGTTCGTTGGCCTGTTCGTCAGTTTTTCTTTTTCTCGAATTTTCCGCGGTTATTTTCGATCGCGATTTCTGATCCGATTTTCGTTCTAGTACAACTTTTCGCTCGTTTATCGGAATCAGGCGATTCAAGCGCCTAGAGTTTCGTCTCGAAACCCTCTTTCCCTTTAACCAACTTAAACAAGTTTTTGCTACTGTAAAATTTGACTTTAGTCCAAGATTAGTAATCGGAGCTTGTTTTTTTCCCTGTTTGAGTTTTGTTGCTTCGTTTGATTTGATTCTTTTTGCAAACCGGAGTTCTTAAGTTGAACTTTCTGGTTAGATCTCTTATTTGAGTTTTACCCATGCCCTTGCTTGATTGCTTATTGTATGCTTGTTTCATTGCGATAGAGTACCCGGAGTGCAAAGCGTGCTACATTGAGTCTCTAGGTTTCACGGATCATCAGTAAGGCAAGTAACACTTTGATCATACCTCTTCACTACCCAGTTTTATTGCATTAGATCAATCCTCAAAAAATTGCATGGTTAGGATCTGAATTTAATTGTGGGTTTGGGAAGTAGATGAGGTAGTACCTATTCACATGTTTATTATCAAACCCTGGGAGTTACTTCTATGTTATGCGTATATTGCCATGCTATGCTCGTAGACATGGATTGGGTTTGAGTGTATGCATGACAGTGTGAGATTGTTAATTAATGGTTCAACTTAAGGTGGCAACTTAAATACACATCTGGGTGGATTGAGGCACCTGGGGTATCCAGTGATTGCCTGTTTTTTTGGAAATCCCGGGGTACCATGTGATTTTCCTATGGACCACCACCCAGGCTCAAAGGGATCATAAGATTATTCATACTTGAAACTTCCGTGTGCAGCCACATGCCATTACGGGCTCTGGCATAGTTGAGTAAGTTGTGGGAAACCTTTCCATGATGTGCTAGCAGATGTACGGGATTGTACGTGTATGGGCCTATCTATCGGTTAAGGGGACCTCTTCTGAAAGACTGTGTCTTGGTCATCCGTTTCTCAAACATTATGTAGTGTGAGAAATCCAACGGAGGAGATCGAGTCTTGTGGGGAAAAGTGCACAAACCTCTGCAGAGTGTACAAACTAATCATGGTTAGCCGTGTCCCCGGATATGGACATCTTGAGTATCTGGTTCTTGGATTATCATGTGGATCTCATAACTCTTTAATATAATTTGATTGGGTTAATGAAGGTTTTTCACGAAATGCTTCCTTGTCAAATAGAGCTTCCTAAAGGTCCATCTTAAAATCCTTGATGAAATGCTCCAGATCCTGGCGATACACCAGCTAAGGTTAAAACTTCATCTTTCACTGACAGATGCTCCATCAGCCTTCTACCATCCAATCCTTCCGAACAAATGCATGCTTAACTCAGCTTGGTGACAATAGCATGAGCGGGCGATAACATAATGGATAGCCGTGTTTATGCCCATGTCTTTGTCATGAGCTATCATTCCATAGTTGATATCTCTTGTCTTGGGGTTTTCTTGACAGTCAAAATCTTGAGTCTTGACGCTCCATGTTTTTTCTTTCTCCGACACACCTTGATCTCGGGTATTGACAACTTCAATAGTCTGATAAGTTCCATAGGGGTAGCCTTCCTAGGTCATACCAATCTGGGAATTCATTAGAACCTTCAAATTTCCCTAGTCTTCGGAGTCTTCAACCGTCGTAGTTTCATTATTAAAATGCTCGGTAAAATCCTCTTCATTCCAAAGTGGTCTTAGTTGTCCGATATCTTGTACTTCTTGAAGTGATCTCCTTAGTCGAATGTTCGTGTGGTCAAAAGGGGAAAGGGGTATAGTCTAACGAAAACGGAATATTTGATAAAGCTTAGAAAAGAAGAGAGGCAAAAGATATTTTTGAAAATAAGGTTTGAGAGAAAAATCTTTCCTATGGGCTTGCTAGTTTCTAGGGGTCACGTCCTACAGTCAACATGTGCTCTGATACCATCTTGTAGAAACCTGACCCGAATGGATCAAGTCTCTGTGCTTAAGTGTCATCCCTGGATCGGGATGCTGACACACACAGTACTCGAGGATTATAACAGAGGTAAATCACATGTATAAAGTAACGTAAATACTATTACCTCAATCCAAATGGTGGAAGTAACAACAAGGTTGTGGATTCCCATCAACACCAACGACAAAGTTAAGTGTAGAAATCGTAACCCTAACATATCACATAGTCGTCGTAAGATTCCTGCAACATGAGACGTTGCAGCCATGTAGGTCAGTACATTGAATGTACTGGCAATTTCACACTCTAGAGCAATGTTGAATAATGGCTATCACTACATGCATATTTGACTGGTGGAGGCTCTAAGTTTAATTTTTTGCATAAAGCAAATTTTTCCCTACAACAAAGGAACATATTTTATTTAACTACAAAGTTTTTTGAAAATATTGAGAAGGTTCCTCCAACTCAATCCCTAATTAAAATAATTGTCAACCCAACAAATAAATGAAGGAAATATGCCCTAGAGGCAATAATAAAGTTATTATCTATTTCCTTATATCATGATAAATGTTTATTATTCATGCTAGAATTGTATTAACCGGAAACATAATACATGTGTGAATACATAGACAAACAGAGTGTCACTAGTATGCCTCTACTTGACTAGCTCGTTGATCGAAGATGGTTATGTTTCCTAACCATAGACATGAGTTGTAATTTGATTAACGGGATCACATCATTAGGAGAATGATGTGATTGACTTGACCCATTCCGTTAGCTTAGCACTTGATTGTTTAGTTTGTTGCTATTGCTTTCTTCATAACTTATACATGTTCCTATGACTATGAGATTATGCAACTCCAGTTTACCGGAGGAACACTTTGTGTGCTACCAAACATCACAACGTAACTGGGTGATTATAAAGGTGCTTGTTGGGTTGGCGTATTTCGAGATTAGGATTTGTCACTCCGATTGTCGGAGAGGTATCTCTGGGCCCTCTCGGTAATGCACATCACTCAAGCCTTGCAAGCATTGCAACAAATAAGTTAGTTGTGGGATGATGTATTACGGAACGAGTAAAGAGACTTGCCGGTAATGAGATTGAACTAGGTATTAAGATACCGACGATCGAATCTCGGGCAAGTAACATACCGATGACAAAGGGAACAACGTATGTTGTTATGCGGTCTGACCAATAAAGATCTTCGTAGAATATGTAGGAGCCAATATGAGCATCCAGGTTTCGCTATTGGTTATTGACCGGAGACGTGTCTCGGTCATGTCTACATAGTTCTCGAACCCGTAAGGTCCGCACGCTTAAAGTTCGGTGACGATCGTAATTAGGTTTTTGTGTTTTGATGTACCGAAGGTTGTTCAGAGTCCCGGATGTGATCACGGACATGACGAGGAGTCTCAAAATGGTCGAGACATAAAGATTGATATATTGGAAGCCTATATTTGGATATCGGAAATGTTCCGGGTGAAATCGGGATTTTAGCGGAGTACCGGGGGGTTACCGGAACCCCCGGGGGGTTATTGGGCCTACATGGTCCATAAGAGAGAAGAGGAGGGCCGGCCAGGGCAGGCCGCACGCCCCCTCCCCCCTAGTCCGAATAGTACAAGGAAGGGGGCGCGCCCCCCTTTCCTCTTTGTCCCTTCCCCCTTCCTTTTCCAACAAGGCAAGAGGGGGGAGTCCTACTCCCAGTGGGAGTTGGACTCCTCTAGGCGCACCCCTAGTGCCGGCCGCACCTCCCCCTCTCCCTCCTTTATATATGGTGGCAAGGGGGCACCCCATGACACACAAGTTGATCTTCGTGATCATTCCTTAGCCGTGTGCGGTGCCCCCTTCCACCATATTACACCTCGGTCATATCGTAGCAGTGCTTAGGCGAAGCCCTACGTCAGTAGAACATCATCACACCGTCGTGCTGATGAAACTCTCCCTCAACGTTTTGCTAGATCAGAGCTCGAGGGACGTCACTCAGTTGAACGTGTGCAGAACTCGGAGGTGCCATACGTTCGGTACTTGGATCGGTCGGATCGGGAAGACGTATGACTACTTCCTCTATGTTGTGTCAACGCTTCCGTTGCCGGTCTACGAGGGTACGTAGACAACACTCTCCCCTCTCGTTGCTATGCATCACCATGATCTTGCGTGTGCGTAGGAATTTTTTTGAAATTACTACGTTCCCCAACAGTGGCATCTGAGCCTAGGTTTTATGCGTTGGTGTTGAGCGCGAGTAGAACACAAGTGAGTTGTGGGCGATATAAGTCATACTGCTTACCAACATGTCATAGTTTGGTTCGGCGGTATTGTTGGATGAAGCGGCCCAGACCGACATTACGCGTACGCTTACGCGAGACTGGTTCTACCGACGTGCTTTGCACACAGGTGGCTGGCGGGTGTTAGTTTCTCCAACTTTAGTTGAACCAAGTGTGGCTATGCCCGGTCCTTGCGAAGGTTAAAACAACACCAACTTGACAAACTATCATTGTGGTTTTGATGCATAGGTAAGAACGGTTCTTGCTAAGCCCATAGTAGCCACGTAAAACTTCCAACAACAAAGTAGAGAACGTCTAACTTGTTTTGGCAGGGCATGTTGTGATGTGATATGGTCAAGACATGATGCTAAATTTTAATGTATGAGATGATCATTTTTTGTAACCGAGTTATCGGCAACTGGCAGGAGCCATATGGTTGTCGCTTTATTGTATGCATTGCAATTGCGCTGTAATGCTTTACTTTATCATGAAGCGGTAGCGGTAGTCGTGGAAGCATAAGATTGGCGAGACGACAACGATGCTACGATGGTGATCAAGGTGTCATGCCGGTGACGATGGTGATCATGACGGTGCTTCGGAGATGGAGATCACAAGCACAAGATGATGATGGCCATATCATATCACTTATATTGATTGCATGTGATGTTTATCTTTTATGCATCTTATCTTGCTTTGATTGACGGTACCATTATAAGATGCTCTCTCACTAAATTTCAAGATAAAAGTGTTCTCCCTGAGTATGCACCGTTGCCAAAGTTCGTCGTGCCCAGACACCACGTGATGATCGGGTGTGTTAAGCTCTACGTCCATCTACAACGGGTGCAAGCCAGTTTTGCACATGCAGAATACTCAGGTTAAACTTGACGAGCCTAGCATATGCAGATATGGCCTCGGAACACTGATACCGAAAGGTCGAGCATGAATCATATAGATATGATCAACATATTGATGTTCACCATTGAAAGCTACTCCATTTCACGTGATGATCGGTTATGGTTTAGTTGATTTGGATCACGTGATCACTTAGAAGATTAGAGGGATGTCTTTCTAAGTGGGAGTTCTTAAGTAATATGATTAATTGAACTTAAATTTATCATGAACTTAGTACCTGATAGTATCTTGCTTGTCTATGTTTGATTGTAGATAGATGGCCCGTGCTTTTGTCCCGTTGAATTTTATGCGTTCCTTGAGAAAGCAAAGTTGAAAGATGATGGTAGCAATTACATGGACTGGGTCCGTAACTTGAGGATTATCCTCATTGTTGCACAGAAAAATTACGTCCTGGAAGCACCGCTAGGTGCCAGGCCTGCTGCTGGAGCAACACCAGATGTTATGAACGTCTGGCAGAGCAAAGCTGATGACTACTCGATAGTTCAGTGTGCCATGCTTTACGGCTTAGAATCGGGACTTCAACGACGTTTTGAACGTCATGGAGCATATGAGATGTTCCAGGAGTTGAAGTTAATATTTCGAGCAAATGCCCGGATTGAGAGATATGAAGTCTCCAATAAATTCTATAGCTGCAAGATGGAGGAGAATAGTTCTGTCAGTGAACATATACTCAAAATGTCTGGGTATCATAATCACTTGACTCAACTGGGAGTTAATCTTCCTATTGATAGTGTCATTGACAGAGTTCTTCAATCACTGCCACCAAGCTACAAGAGCTTCGTGATGAACTATAACATGCAAGGGATAGATAAGACAATTCCCGAGCTCTTCGCAATGCTAAAGGCTGCGGAGGTAGAAATCAAGAAGGAGCATCAAGTGTTGATGGTCAACAAGACTGCCAGTTTCAAGAAAAAGGGCAAAGGGAAGAAGAAGGGGAACTTCAAGAAGAACAGTAAGCAAGTTACTGCTCAGGAGAAGAAACCCAAATCTGGACCTAAGCCTGAAACTGAGTACTTCTACTGCAAGCAGACTGGACACTGGAAGTGGAACTGCCCCAAGTATTTGGCGGATAAGAAGGATGGCAAGGTGAACAGAGGTATATGTGATATACATGTTATTGATGTGTACCTTACTAGAGCTCGCAGTAGCACCTGGGTATTTGATACTGGTTCTGTTGCTAAAATTTGCAACTCGAAACAGGGACTACGGATTAAGCGAACACTGGCAAAGGACGAGGTGATGATGCGCGTGGGAAATGGTTCCAAAGTCGATGTGATCGTGGTCGTCACGCTACCTCTACATCTACCTTCAGGATTAGTTTTAGACCTAAATAATTGTTATTTGGTGCCAGCGTTGAGCATGAACATTATATCTGGATCTTTTTTGATGCGAGACGGTTATTCATTTAAATCAGAGAATAATGGTTGTTCTATTTATATGAGTAATATCTTTTATGGTCATGCACCCTTGAAGAGTGGTCTATTTTTGATGAATCTCGATAGTAGTGATACACATATTCATAATGTTGAAGCCAAAAGATGTAGAGTTAATAATGATAGTGCAACTTATTTGTGGCACTGCCGTTTAGGTCATATCAGTGTAAAGCGCATGAAGAAACTCCATACTGATGGACTTTTGGAATCACTTGATTATGAATCACTTGGTACTTGCGAACCGTGCCTCACGGGCAAGATGACTAAAACGCCGTTCTCCGGTACTATGGAGAGAGCAACGGATTTGTTGGAAATCATACATACACATGTATGTGGTCCGATGAATATTGAGGCTCGTGGCGGATATCGTTATTTTCTCACCTTCACAGATGATTTAAGCAGATATGGGTATATCTACATAATGAAACATAAGTCTGAAACATTTGAAAAGTTCAAAGAATTTCAGAGTGAAGTTGAAAATCATCGTAACAAGAAAATAAAGTTTCTACAATCTGATCGTGGAGGAGAATATTTGAGTTACGAGTTTGGTCTACATTTGAAACAATGCGGAATAGTTTCGCAACTCGCGCCACCCGGAACACCACAACGTAATGGTGTGTCTGAACGTCGAAATCGTACTTTACTAGATATGGTGCGATCTATGATGTCTCTTACAGATTTACCGCTATCGTTTTGGGGTTATGCTTTAGAGACGGCTGCATTCATGTTAAATAGGGCACCATTGAAATCCGTTGAGGCGACACCTGATGAACTGTGGTTTGGCAAGAAACCAAAGTTGTCGTTTTTGAAAGTTTGGGGCTGCGATGCTTATGTGAAAAAGCTTCAACCTGATAAGCTCGAACCCAAATCGGAGAAATGTGTCTTCATAGAATACCCAAAGGAAACTGTTGGGTACACCTTCTATCACAGATCCGAAGGCAAGACTTTCGTTGCTAAGAATGGAACCTTTCTAGATAAGGAGTTTCTCTCGAAAGAAGTAAGTGGGAGAATAGTAGAACTTGATGAAGTAACTGTACCTGCTCCCTTAATGGAAAGTAGTACATTACAGAAACCGGTTTCTGTGACACCTACACCAATTAGTGAGGAAGCTAATGATAATGATCATGAAACTTCAGATCAAGTTACTACCGAACCTCATAGATCAACCAGAGTAAGATCCGCACTAGAGTGGTACGGTAATCCTGTTCTGGAAGTCATGCTACTAGATCATGATGAACCTACGAACTGTGAAGAAGCGATGGTGAGCCCAGATTCCGCAAAGTGGCTAGAAGCCATGAAATCTGAGATGGGATCCATGTATGAGAACAAAGTGTGGACTTTGGTTGACTTGCCCGTTGATCGGCAAGCAAATGAGAATAAATGGATCTTCAAGAAGAAGACTGACGCTGACAGTAATGTTACTGTCTACAAAGCTTGACTTGTTTCGAAAGGTTTTTGACAAGTTCAAGGGATTGACTACGATGAGACCTTCTCACCCGTAGCGATGCTTAAGTCTGTCCGAATCATGTTAGTAATTGCCGCATTTTATGATTATGAAATTTGGCAAATGGATGTCAAAACTGCATTCCTGAATGGATTTTTGGAAGAAGAGTTGTATATGATGCAACCAGAAGGTTTTGTCGATCCAAAGGGAGCGAACAAAGTGTGCAAGCTCCAGCGATCCATTTATGGACTGGTGCAAGCCTCTCGGAGTTGGAATAAACGCTTTGATAGTGTGATCAAAACATTTGGTTTTGTACAGACTTTTGGAGAAGCCTGTATTTACAAGAAAGTGAGTGGGAGCTCTGTAGCATTTCTGATATTATATGTGGATGACATATTATTGATTGGAAATGATATAGAATTTCTGGATAGCATAAAGGGATACTTGAATAAGAGTTTTTCAATGAAAGACCTCTGTGAAGCTACTTACATATTGGGCATTAAGATCTATAGAGATAGATCAAGACGCTTAATTGGACTTTCACAAAGCACATACCTTGACAAAGTTTTGAAGAAGTTCAAAATGGATCAAGCAAAGAAAGGGTTCTTGCCTGTGTTACAAGGTGTGAAGTTGAGTAAGACTCAATGTCCGACCACCACAGAAGATAGAGAGAAAATGAAAGGTGTTCCCTATGCTTCAGCCATAGGCTCTATCATATATGCAATGCTGTGTACCAGACCTGATGTGTGCCTTGCTATAAGTCTAGCAGGGAGGTACCAAAGTAATCCAGGAGTGGATCACTGGACAGCGGTCAAGAACATCCTGAAATACCTAAAAAGGACTAAGGGTATGTTTCTCGTATATGGAGGTGACAAAGAGCTCATCGTAAATGGTTACGTTGATGCAAGCTTTGACACTGATCCAGACGATTCTAAATCGCAAACCGGATACGTGTTTATACTGAACGGTGGAGCTGTCAGTTGGTGCAGTTCTAAACAAGGCGTCGTGGCGGGATCTACATGTGAAGCGGAGTACATAGCTGCTTCGGAAGCAGCAAATGAAGGAGTTCATATCTGATCTAGGTGTCATACCTAGTGCATCGGGTCCAATGAAAATCTTTTGTGACAATACTGGTGCAATTGCCTTGGTGAAGGAATCCAGATTTCACAAGAGAACCAAGCACATCAAGAGACGCTTCAATTCCATTCGGGATTTAGTCCAAGTGGGAGACATAGAAATTTGCAAGATACATACGGATCTGAATGTTGCAGACCCGCTGACTAAGCCTCTTCCACGAGCAAAACATGATCAGCACCAAGGCTCCATGGGTGTTAGAATCATTAATGTGTAATCTAGATTATTGACTCTAGTGCAAGTGGGAGACTGAAGGAAATATGCCCAAGAGGCAATAATAAAGTTATTATTTATTTCCTTATATCATGATAAATGTTTATTATTCATGCTAGAATTGTATTAACTAGAAACATAATACATGTGTGAATACATAGACAAACAGAGTGTCACTAGTATGCCTCTACTTGACTAGCTCGTTGATTGAAGATGGTTATGTTTCCTAACCATAGACATGAGTTGTCATTTGATTAACAGGATCACATCATTAGGAGAATGATGTGATTGACTTGACCCATTCCGTTAGCTTAGCACTTGATCGTTTAGTTTGTTGCTATTGCTTTCTTCATAACTTATACATGTTCCTATGACTATGAGATTATGCAACTCCCGTTTACCGGAGGAACACTTTGTGTGCTACCAAACGTCACAACGTAACTTGGTGATTATAAAGGTGCTCTACAGGTGTCTCCGAAGGTACTTGTTGGGTTGGCATATTTCGAGATTAGGATTTGTCACTCCGATTGTCGGAGAGGTATCTCTGGGCCCTCTCGGTAATGCACATCACTCAAGCCTTGCAAGCATTGCAACAAATAAGTTAGTTGTGGGATGATGTATTACGGAACGAGTAAAGAGACTTGCCAGTAACGAGATTAAACTAGTTATTAAGATACCGACAATCGAATCTCGGGCAAGTAACATACCGATGACAAAGGGAACAACGTATGTTGTTATGCGGTCTGACCGATAAAGATCTTCGTAGAATATGTAGGAGCCAATATGAGCATCCAGGTTCCGCTATTGGTTATTGACCGGAGACGTGTCTCGGTCATGTCTACATAGTTCTCGAACCCGTAGGGTCCGCACGCTTAAATTTTGGTGACGATCGTAATTAGGGTTTTTGTGTTTTGATGTACCGAAGGTTGTTCGGAGTCCCGGATGTGATCACGGACATGAGGAGGAGTCTCGAAATGGTCGAGACATAAATATTGATATATTGGAAGCCTATATTTAGATATCAGAAACGTTCCGGGTGAAATCGGGATTTTAGCGGAGTACCGGGGGGTTACCGGAACCCCCTCGGGGATTATTGGGCCTACATGGGCCATAAGGGAGAAGAGGAGGGCCGGCCAGGGCAGGCCGCACGCCCCTCCCCCCTAGTCCAAATAGGACAAGGAAGGGGGGGCGGCGCCCCCCTTTCCTCTTTCTCCCTTCCCCCTTCCTTTTCCAACAAGGTAAGAGGGGGGAGTCCTACTCCCGATGGGAGTAGGCCTCCTCTAGGCGCACCCCTAGGGCCGGCCGCACCTCCCCCTCTCCCTGCTTTATATACGGGGGCAAGGCGGCACCCCATGACACACAAGTTGATCTTCGTGATCGTTCCTTAGCCGTGTGCGGTGCCCCCTTCCACCATATTCCACCTTGGTCATATCGTAGCAGTGCTTAGGCGAAGCCCTGCGTCGGTAGAACATCATCACCGTCACCGAGTTTCTGGATCGGAGCTCGAGGGATGTCACCGAGTTGAACGTGTGCAGAACTTGGAGGTGCCGTACGTTCGGTACTTGGATCGGAAGGATCGGGAAGACGTATGACTACTTCCTCTACGTTGTGTCAACGCTTCCGTTGCCGGTCTACGAGGGTACGTAGACAACACTCTCCCCTCTCATTGCGATGCATCAGTCACCATGATCTTGCGTGTGCGTAGGAATTTTTTTGAAATTACTACGTTCCCCAACAATAAATTAATAGAGTGATGAGATCAAATCAATAATTCAAGTACCAGATACTCAAGATGTCCATAACCGGGGACACGGCTAACCATGATTAGTTTATACACTCTGCAGAGGTTTGTGCACTTTCCCCCACAAGACTCGATCTCCTCCGTTGAATTTCTTGCACTACATGATGTTTGAGAAACGGATGACCGAGACACGGTCTTTTTGAAGAGACCCCCTTAACCGATAGATAGGCCTGTATAGCCATAATCCCCTACATCTGGTAGCCCATCATGGAAAGGATTCCCACAACTTACTCAACTATGCCAGAGCCCATAATGGCTTGTGGCTGCACACAGAAGTTTCCAGCATGAATAATCTTATGATCCCTTTGAGCTTGGGTGGCATTCCATAGGGTGATCACACAGGTACTCCGGGATCCCCTTGGGCAAGCACCGGGTTCTCCAGGTGCCCGAGCAAACCACTGGGTGCTCCAGGGTGCCCCAACCATTCCACCCAGATGTGTATTAAAGTAGCCACCTTAAGTTAACCCTTAGATATAAATAACTCTCACATCTTTCATGAATCTCACAAACCAATCCACATCTACAAGCATAGCATAGCATTATAAGCATAACGTAGTAACACCCAGGGGTTTGAATATAAGACAGTAGGTTCCTACCTCATCAACTACTTCCCAAATACCCACATGTTATCACATCCTACTCATGCAATGTTTGAGGATGAGACTAATGCATAAAAACTGGGTATGAAAAATATGATCAAAGTGTGAACTTGCCTTGTACTGTTGATGAATATGATTCGCACTCATAACTCCTAATAGTTCTACTCGTCACACTCCGTTCAATCTATCATGAGCAAGCAATTGCATACATAAGCACTCATGCAAAAGAATCGAAGAAAAGACTTCGGAAAACTTCAAAAACAAGCAATTAACTCTTGTAACAGAAAACAATTTCTAACAGTACCAAAATTGGGTGGATTTGGTCTTATCAGAAAGTTTAGGTCAAGAGCTTCGATTTGCAAAAAGAATCAACTAAATCGGAGTTACGAAGCTCAAGTTCTGATCAAAAGAAGTTTGAATATGAATCTGAACAAATTTTGAAATTTGAAAATTTCAAAAATTTGATGTGACAGGTTCACTGGATAGGTGAAAACAAGACAAAACTATATGCGCTGGTTTCATCTAATTTGGATGAACGAGTAAAAAGTTATGACTATTTGAATAATCAGGGCCAAGCTGTTTTACGGAAGAAAAATAGCTACGGCTAAAAGAATTATAGGTATAATGTATAAATACAGAGACTAATTGATAATCTAATTATTCTACGAAATAATAAACTTCGAATGTATAAAAATAAAAAAATGAAGTAAGATACCTTTATAAGGTAGAGAAAAGACAACTTTGGAGAGAGGAGACAATTTCCAGAAGTCCCGCCGGAGAGGAGAAAAATATTTTACTTTAATAAATCTAGTCAAACCAAAATATTGATTTAACCTGACCACGCGCAAAGGCTAAGCAATGTGGGACTAAAGATATACGTTTGTAGATGAAATTTGAAAAAGATCATGGGCTAAAAGTTCGGCCCAGCCGCGCTCTGTATTTTTTTAAACAAAATTTGGTCAAAGTGAAAAAAGGCTGGCTGGGCCTGGCCCATGCAGGAGAGAATAAAAAAAATAAAATGATGGGGCGCCCGATGCCACTATGCTGCACATGTGGGCGACAGTTAGTTCCAGGCACACGCGTAGTTTTTTTAATAGAATCAGAAAAGGAAAAACTGAATAACGAAAATAAAATAAAATTGTACATAGGCATATTATATATCAAAATTTTCAAAAAAAGATTTTCTAAATGATGAAGATATTTTCAGCAGCAAATAAATTCAAAAAAAATAAAATAAAGCAAATAGTGCTACTGCTGCAATAAAACCTGATAAAAATCATTTTAAAAATACCAAAATAAATTCAATTTTTTCTCCCTCCAATTTTCTAATGTAAGGAATCATTTTACCCTAATTTCCACATATTTCATTTTTGGAAAAAAATATTTGAATAAAATCCAAATTACTCCAAAATGAGAATAATTTCAAAAGGGACGTTCAATTTGATTCTTTTAAACTCCCAACTCATATTTCATATGATTTGAAGGAGTCATTTTATCTTGTCTCATGATAATCATTGAGTTGCTTAAGGTTTCTGAATTGAAAAAATATTTCCAAATAAAAATTCAAATCTTTTCAAAACCCCTTACATTTATTTAGATGAAAGAAGTCATGTCATCTTCTCTCCAGGGTTTTGTGATGAAAAGAAATTGAATTCATGGAGATGAAAATGCAAAGTGAAAGTTTGGGAAAGTCCTTTTATTCCCTCTCATTTAACTTCCAAAAGTTTCAAATTTCACTCAATTGCACTCAAGCAACCACACCACAAATCAAGCAATCAATCAAAATTATTTATTTAATATAACATTCCAAAATTTAGATTTTTGGGATGTTACAAGTGCTAAGCTAACAGATGGGTCAAGTCAATCAAATCATTCTCAAATGATGTGATCCCGTTCATCAAATGACAACTCATGTCTATGGTTAGGAAACTTAACCATCTTTTGATTAACGAGCTAGTCAATTAGAGGCATACTAGCGACACTCTGTTTGTCTATGTATTCACACATGTACTAAGTTTTTGGTTAATACAATTCTAAGATGAATAATAAACATTTATCATGATATAAGGAAATATAAATAACAACTTCATTATTGCTCTAGGGCATATTTCCTTCAGTCTCCCACTTGCACTAGAGTCAATAATCTAGATTACATAGTAATGATTGTAACACCCTTCGAGTCTTGGTGCTGATCATGTTTTTCTTGTGAGAGAGGCTTAGTCAACGGGTCTGCAACATTCAGATCCGTATGTATCTTGCAAATCTCTATGTCTCCCTCCTTGACTTGATCGCGGATGGAATTGAAGCATCTCTTGCTGTGCTTGGTTCTCTTGTGAAATCTAGATTCCTTTACCAAGACAATTGCACCAGTATTTTCACAAAAGATTTTCATTGGACCCGATGCACTAGGTATGACACCTAGATCGGATATGAACTCCTTCATCCAGACTCCTTCATTTGCTGCTTCCGAAGCAGCTATGTACTCCACTTTGCACGTAGATCCCTCCACGATGCTCTGCTTGGAACTGCACCAACTGACAGCTCCACCATTCAATAAAAATACATATCCGGTTTGTGACTTAGAGTCATCCGGATCAGTGTCAAATCTTGAATCGACGTAACCGTTTACGACGAGATCTTTGTCACCTCCATAAACGAGAAACATATCCTTAGTCCTTTTCATGTATTTCATGATGTTCTTGACCTCTGTCCAGTGATCCACTCCTTGATTACTTTAGAACCTCCCTGCTAAACTAATAGCAAGGCACACATCAGGTTTGGTACACAACATTGCACACATGATAGAACCTATGGCTGAAGCATAGGAAATGACTTTCATTTTCTTTCTATCTTCTGCAGTGGTCGGGCTTTGAGTCTGACTCAACTTCACACCTTGTAAAATAGGCAAGAACCCTTACTTTGCTTCATCCATTTTGAACTTCTTCAAAAACTTTATCAAGGTATGTGCTTTGTCAAAGTCCAATTAAGCGTCTTGATCTATCTCTATAGATCTTGATGCCCAATATATAATCAGCTTCACCGATGTCTTTCATTGAAAAATTCTTATTCAAGTATCCTTTTATGTTATTCAGAAATTCTGTATCATTTCTGATTAACAATATGTCATCCACATATAATATGATAAATGCTACAGATCTCCCACTCACTTTCTTGTAAATACGGGCTTCTCCAGAAGTCTGTATAAAACCATATGCTTTGATCACATCATCAAAGCGTATATTCCAACTCCGAGATGCTTGCACCAGTCCATAAATGGATTGCTGGAGCTTACACACTTTGTTTGCACCTTTTGGATCGACAAAACCTTCTGGTTGCATCATATACAACTCTTCTTTAAGATATCCATTTAAGGAATGTAGTTTTGACATCCATTTGGCAATTTTCATAATCATAAAATGCGGCAATTGCTAACATGATTCAGACGGACTTAAGCATCGCTACGGGTGAGAAGGTCTCATTGTAGTCAACTCCTTGAACTTGTCGAAAACCTTTCTTTACAAGTCGAACTTTGTAGATAGTAATATTACCGTCAGCGTCAGTCTTCTTCTTGAAGATCCATTTATTCTCTATGACTTGCCGATGATGAGAACATGACTACCTTGGATACGACCAAAAATATTGCATACATGCATATTTGTCAGGTGAGTTCTAATGCAAACTATTCAATAATCTATTTATGTTATCCAGAACAAAAATACTTCACACACTTTTGTGTTTTGTCTAATTGCAGGTGTATGGGACATTTGTACAATCCACATATGAAGATAAGGGAAAAGGAGAAGTTTATGTTGTGTTCAAAAAGTCTTCTCACGTCACTTTTGGGCCAAGAGAAGATAGAGTCCAAGTCTTTCACGTTCTGGATTCAGATTCGGACTGCACAGACATACCTGACTCAAAACGCCAACAACTTTTTCATACGGACTCTGAATTGGGTGATTCTTTTTTTGTTGGAAACTAGATTTCGTTCTCTTTCCAACCCAATTGGATTCACCTTCAAATTCGTCCGGAGCGTTGAGTTACAGACGAAACAATCTGACGTTGCAGCAGAATCCGAGTCAAACTACAAGCCCAAAGGTGTTGCATCACCTCCACTTGGGCCCATGAGCCTTGTACGACCTAGGGTTAGTTTTAGGCTGCCTTGGGACGTCCTCCCACCTCCTTGGCCGCCACCCCTTGCTCCTATATAAGTAGATCCATCTAGTAGCTTTTTCCTGGGGTTTTGTTTAGATTAAAAGTTCGCCATAGCTGCAACTTCGCGTACTTCGTTTGTGTGCAACGACCAGACCAAGACGTCACAGAACCCCACCTTGATCAATAAAGCTTTCATCTTATATTCGCAATATCCTGATTGCAATATCAGTTTCTTGCTTGTTCTTCGTTTGCTCGCAGGAAACAGACCCTCGTGGTCAGGTTGATCGTGCTCCGGCGTGGTCAATAACCCTCGGAAGTTGGTTTAGCGATTGCTAAGGCGCGACGTCTCGCACGTTCGTAGTCGGATCGTCAAGGTCGACTCCCACAGAAAACGATAGCCACCATCTCATCGAAACATCGGGACACCTTAGCCTCTATCAGCCGATCATCGGGCAAGTCAACCAAAGTCCGTACTTTGTTCTCATACATAGATCCCATCTCAGATTTCATGGCCTCAAGCCATTTTGCGGAATCTGGGCTCATCATCGCTTCCTCATAGTTCGTAGGTTCGTCATGGTCAAGTAACATGACTTCCAGAACAGGATTACCGTACCACTCTGGTGTGGATCTTACTCTGGTTGACCTACGAGGTTCGGTAGTAACTTGATCAGAAGTTTCATGATCGTCATCATTAGCTTCCTCACTAGTTGGTGCAGGAATCACTGGAACTGATTTTTGTGATGAACTACTTTCCAATAAGGGAGCAGGTACAATTACCTCATCAAGTTCTACTATCCTCCCACTCACTTCTTTTGAGAGAAACTCCTTCTCTAGAAAGGATCCATTCTTAGCAACGAATATCTAGCCTTCAGATCTGTGATAGAAGGTGTACCCAACAGTCTCTTTTGGGTATCCTATGAAGACACATTTCTCCGATTTGGGTTTGAGCTTATCAGGTTGAAGCTTTTTCACATACACATCTGATGTAGGGTAGGAACCCTAGGGGCCGATCTTTCCCGAAAGGAGCGGATCCTGTGAAGAACATGAAGAACACGAGGGAAAACACGAGGGGAAACACAAGGGGAAACATGAGAGAAACACTAAATGAACAAGAAATAGTCACACATATGCTAGATCCTCGCATACACAAGAGATTACGCGATCCACGGTCAACTAGGGACGATACAGAGGTAATGGTCTTCTCCATGAGGAGGTCTTGATGATCTTCTCCGCAAGGAGGTCTTGAATCGAAAGGGATCTTCTCCAAAGAGGGGCCGCGGTCTCTCTCATGGAGTAGATCCGATGTGGATGAGCAATCTCTATCTCTAATATGAGCTAAACCAATGCTAACCCTAAAACGTAGGTAGGAGAAGAGTATATATAGTCTAGGTGGGCAAAGGGGTACATGGGCTGCGGCCCAACACATAAACAACACACAGGCGTCCGATGTCCGAGAGTCACCGGTCGTCCGGAGCCTCGCGAGAGTCTGGACATGCAATGCTCGTCGGACGTCCGTAGATTCGTCTAGGGTGGTCTTTGGTCGGACGTCTGGTCGGGGTCAGACGTCCGGGGTGTCGGTCGTACGGAAGGCTTTGGAAGTCCATAGTTTTTGCTCGGGTGTGGGTGTGCCGGTCGTCTAGAGAGGGTCAGATGCCCGGAGCCTGGAGGTCGTCGGACGTCTAGGGTTCGTCGGTCGTCCAGACCCTGGGAGCTTCGAGCTGTCCTTCTTATTGTACCTTGAGCTTGGCATTCTCACCATCTTATCCGTTGAGTGTAGATGGTCCGTGGCGTTCCTCCAAGCACCTGGTCACACATAGGGTTTCCGCTTGAGGTAGTAGCCAATTCTCATGCATAGAAAGTGGTATTTCGGAGAGGAGCTCACCTTATCTTCGATAGCCTTCGCTCAGGCTCATGTCATTGGTACAAGTGGTGTCATAGGAGATGTAGGTAGGTCCATGGGGATGACCTTGGGATGCTTCGCATCATCTCCCCTCCCTTGGGGAAGATCCGACCTCGGATCAAATTCTTCATCACCATGGTAGGGCAAGAGGTCCTTGACATTGAAGATGTCGCTCACGTTGTACTTGTCGCGCGGGAGGTCGATCTTGTAAGCGTTGTTGTTGGTGCGAGCACCTTGAAGGGTCCATCCGCTCGAGGTAGAAGCTTGTACTTGTGTTCGTTGGGGAAGCGGTCTTTGCGAAGGTGTAGCCACACAAGATCACCAATGTTGAATACCATGGGTTGCTTGTTGATGTTGAGCTTGGTCGCAAGTCGTTGTACTTGGCGATCGATGGTGTGCCTTGTATCTTCATGCACCTTCTTGAGATGGTTCACACGTGCACTTGCGTCCAAATTGACGCGCTTTTGGAGTGGTAGAGGGAGAATGGCCAATGGGGACAATGGGTTGAATCCGTAGACGACCTCGAAGGGGGACTTGCCGGTTGTTGAGTGTCTTGCACGGTTGTAGGCGAACTCGGCGATAGGTAGACACTCCTCACACTCCTTGATGATCTTTTTGATGAGCACGCGAAGTAGAGCGGAGAGTTTGCGGTTGGTCACCTCTATTTGGCCGTCGGTTTGTGGATGATACACCATGGAGTAGAGTAGCTTGATTCCAATATTGGCGCATAGGGTCTTCCAAAAATAGTTTAGGAACTTGACGTCGCGGTCCGAGACAATTGTCTTTGGCACTCCATGTAGACGCAATATTTCCCTACAAAAGAGATTGGCAACATGTGAAGCATCGTCTATCTTGTTGCAAGGAATGAAATGTGCCATCTTAGAGAATCGGTCCACAACGACAAATACGGAATCCTTTCCATTTCTAGTCCTAGGAAATCCAAGTACAAAATCCATGCTAATGTATTCCCATGGTTGATATGGAATTGGGAGAGGCATGTAAAGGCCATGGGATTGAGCTTTATACTTAGCTTTGCGACATGTAGAGCGTCGGTTGGTGAAGCGGTTGACATCGTGAAACATCTTTGGCCAATAGTAATTCTTGGAGAGCGTGGCGAAAGTCTTGTCACGTCCAAAATGTCCCATTAGTCCTCCTCCATGAGATTCCTGCAAAAGGAACAAACGAAGAGAAGACTCAGGGATGCAAATATTGTTAGCTCTCGTAAGATATCAATTTTTGATGTAATAGCGTTCCCAAGAGGTATGCGTCAAACACTTGGCATAAGGAGTAGAAAAAGTGGGATCATGCATAAGTCTTTGTTGTGCTCAAAGCAAATGAAATCCATTCAAGTTGAGTAACAGGCATGCATACATGGGAAAGTGCATCCGCCACAACATTTCCCTTACCTTTGATGTACTTGATGACATAAGGAAAAGACTCAATGAATTCACTCCATTTAGCATGACGCTGGTTCAACTTGGTCTGACCCTTAAGGTATTTAAGCGTTTCATGATCGGTATGAATGATGAATTCATGAGGGCGAAGATAGTGTTCCCATTCATGCAAAACTCGCACTAAAGCATATAGCTCTTTTTCATAGATGGGGTAATTGAGTTGTGCTCCGGAAAGTTTCTCACTAAAGTAAGCTATGGGGCGCTTCTCTTGTGTTAACACACCTCCTATGCCATTACCACTAGCATCACAATGAATCTCAAAGGGCTTGTCAAAGTTGGGTAAAGCAAGCACGGGAGCATGAGTAAGAAAATTCTTAAGCTCATTGAAAGCGGTATCTTGGGATCGTCCCCAAACAAAAAGCATGTTTTCTTGCTGAAAGCATGCAAAGGTGAAGCAATGGTGCTAAAGTCCTTGACAAATCTATGGTAGAAATCGGCTAGACCAAGGAAGCTACGCACTTGATGCAAGTTGGTTGGTTGTGGACAAGTTTTAATAGCATTGATCTTGGAGTCATCAACATGAACACCCTTGGAGGAAACAACAAAACCCAAGAAAACGAGCTTATCAACACCGAAAAGGCACTTTTCCATGTTCGCATAGAGATGCTCATTTAGAAGAGTTTGCAAAGTGGTTCGAACATGGGTGACATGATCTTTAAGAGATTTGCTATAAACAAGGATATCATCGATGTAGACCACAACAAACACACCAATGTAAGGGCGAAAGACATGATTCATAAGACGCATAAAAGTACCCGGTGCTTCTGATAGACCCATAGGCATGACTAACCACTCATACAACCCAAACCTGGTTTTGAAAGCGGTTTTCCATTCATCACCCTCTTGTATGCGGATTTGATAGTATCCAATTTTAAGATCAATTTTGGAAAATATAGTGGCACCACTAAGTTCATCAAGCATATCATCAAGGCGTGGAATGGGATACCTATAGCGAATGGGGATAGCATTGATAGGTATACAATCGGAGCACATGCGAAAGCTACCGTCTCTTTTTGGCACAAGAATGACCGGGACGGCACAAGGGCTCAAACTTTCACGCACATGTCCATGGTCTATGAGATGTTTTACTTGCCTTTGGATTTCTTTGGTTTCTTCGGGGTTGACGCAGTATGGAGCTTTGTTCGGAAGAGGTGCTCCGGGGATGAGTTCGATGCGGTGCTCGATGCCTCGTAGTGGAGGTAGTCCCGGAGGTAGCTCGTTAGGGAAAATATCTTGAAATTCCTGCAAAAGAGAATACAACACTAAAGGTAGAGCGTGAGAGGTGTTAGCTTGTGTTGCGTTGTCATTGCACAAAAGTACATAGTGTAGGACACTAGATGGATTCTTACACACTCCTCTTATCTCATTTTTGGTGGCAAATAGAACTAAGTTCTTCTTGTCGCTCATCGTGGAGGCACTCGGTTTGGGCTTGTGGCGCTCACTCTCTTTTTGGTGGTTCGCTCTCTCACTATTCTCTCCATGATGGGTGGCTTGCTTGTCGGCGATCACTTGGCTTGGAGACATAGGTCGAAGTACATACTCCTTTCCTTTCATCTTGAAGATGTAGTGGTTAGTTCGGCCGTTGTGGATGACACCTCTATCAAATTGCCATGGGCGTCCAAGAAGAGATGGCAAACGGTCATTGGAACGACGTCACACTCCAAAGTGTCTTCGTAGGCACCAATTTTGAAGGAGACTTGTACTCGATGCTCGACCTGGATAGTGCCGGAGTCGCTAAGCCATTGAACTTTGTAGGGATGTGGGTGCTTCATCTTGGGCAATTGGAGCTTGGAGCAAAGTTCTTCACTTGCGAGGTTATGACAACTCCCTCCATCGATGATGACCTTGACGGACCTTCCATTGATTCCGTCTTTGGTATGAAAGATATGGCATCTTTGGTCTTCTTCTTTATGACGTTGAAGAGTCAAGACCTTGGAGACAACTAGAGCGGGACTTGAATCTTCATCACAAAGACTTGTTCTTCTTCATCGTTCACTTGCCGGTGTAGGGCCACTTGCTTAAGGGCTTCCATTTCTCCTTCACTCATTGAGTCATAAGTGTCGTCGTTGTTCAGGATCATGGTCCACTTGTTGGTGCACTCATAGGACTTGTGGCCTCGGCCTCCGCATGTGAAGCATTTGAAGGAACTTGTCTTGACGGTCTCATCGATTGGGGTGGATTATGATGAAGCTCTCGGCTTTAAGTTGCTCATTGTAGGAGGATGAGTTGGGGTTGAATAAGTTTTCTTGTAACTCGACTTGTCGACGTTGCTTGTAGAAGGTTTTGTTGATGAAGGCAGTGCTGGAGTCATTGAAGCTTGGGTGTTGGAGAAACCATATGACTTGGAAGAGAACTTGGCATATTTGAAGTCATCTTGCACTTGGAGTTCCGCTTTGGTAGCTTGATGCACTAGCTCGATGAGGTTCGAGTATGGTTGGAAGTCGGCGATCTTCTTGATAGGATGGTTGAGTCCATTCAAGAAACGTGCCATAGTTTGCTCATCATCTTCCGTGACGTTGGCTCTTATCATGGCAATCTCCATCTCCTTGTAGTACTCTTCAACGCTCTTGGTTCCTTGCTTGAGTAGTTGGAGTTTCTTGAAGAGGTCACGGTTGTAGTAGGTAGGCACGAAGCATGCTCTCATGACATCCTTCATTTGCGCCCAAGTAGTGATGGGTGGTTCAGCTCTTGCTTCACGGAGCTCGATGACTTGTTCCCATCAAATGAGGACATAGTCTTGGAACTCAAGTGATGCCATAGCGATCTTCTTCTCTTCTTCATAGTTGTGCAAGCGGAAGATTTTGTCAACCTTCAATGACCATGATATGTACTCTTCGGGATCATTGCTTCCGAAAAACTTGGGCATGGTGAACTTTAGCTTGCCATAGCGTTGCTCCTTATTGTGTTGGGGTCGGGGATGATGACGCCCAAGTTGTTGAGGATTGCCAAGCTCGTGTTGCTCTTGGCGAGGAGGTTTGTCGACCTCGTGTTGCTCTTTTCATGGAGGATTCCCATTGTCTTCATGCTCTTGGTGAACTTGATGTCCTTGGTGAGCTTGTGTAGGAACTTGTCGAGCTTGACGTTGCACGCGAGCTTGGAATCTTCGTTCGTGAGCTTCGACGTGAAGTGCTTCTTCATGTTCACGAGCTTGTCAGCCTCGGTTGGCTACGGCTCGACTGGAATCTTGGAGGGCTTGTTGCGCCTCAAGTGCTTGAACATCTCGCAATCATAACACTTGACGTTGTGCCTCGGCATCTTGTGCTTCTTGGTGTAGAAGCGCTCGCTCTTCCTCTTCATGTTGGCGTTGGCGTTGCCGTTCTCGTGCTTGTGCAAAGGCAGCTTGATTTTGACGGTGTCGGTGCTCTTGAGAGTCGGTGTCGCGTAGAGGATTGAGGCTTGCTTGACGATCGTTGCGCACGGCACGGCAAAGAGTGTTCGATGTCGGTGTACTTGAACCAGAGAGGGTGAAGCCGGAGTGTCGACTTGAGCAGCTCCATCTTGATGAGGATGAAGTGGAAGAAGAGTGGTTGAGCAACAAAGCACGAATCTCGTCCATTCTTGCGTCGTTCTCTTGCTTGTGATCGTCGAGCTTGTGGTCGAAGTAGTCCCTTTTATGTTGCTCAGAGAGTCGCAAGTCAGCGGCGAGGTTGTCGATGCGTTCGCTCATTGCTTGTTGCTCTTGATGCAAAGCATGTTGTGCACCAAAGAGGTGGCTCTTGGTGACATAGGAGTTCATGTCGTCGTCTTGCTCGATGAAGAGTGGGTTGGTAGAAGTACTTGGCCTATCCGTCATTCCAATAGAAATATGTGAGTGGGAGAAAGAGAAGAACGTATACCAAATGTACCTTGACCGAATTTGAAGGTGGATCAATGACCACTCCAATGTGGAACAAGGAAATAGCACAATTGGTACCAATTCTTGTCGGTTTCTCACACCTACACATGGTGGAGCTTGGTTAGGATGGTGGCACAAAATTTGATGCAAATGTTAGTGAGCTTCAATAATGTTGGAAAAGATTTGCAAGTTTGCAATGCAACAAGTAGACCAAGCAATATAAGGTACACGGAAACACACACGCCAAGAGATAAGTGGGTTCGTGCAACCAAGGGTGAGCCAAAATGTGGAATGCACAAAAATGCTCTTGTTGCACAACACTAGAGAGATGCTAGCACGATTGCACAATAGGCGGATACGAAGACTAGTGCACAACCTACTAAGCAAAAATGCAACGACTTCTATCGGAGTGGATCCCGCAAAAACACGAAGAACACGTGGGAAAACACGAGGGGAAACACAAGGGGAAACATGAGAGAAACACTAAACCAACAAGAATTAGTCACACATATTCTAGATCCTCGAGTACATAAGAGATAATGCAATCCACGGTCAACTAGGGACGATATAGGTAACGGTCTTCTCCGTGAGGAGGTCGTGATGATCTTCTCCGCAAGGAGGTCTTGAATACAAAGGGATCTTCTCCAAAGAGGGGCCGCGGTCTCTCTCATGGAGTAGATCTGATATGGATGAGCAATGCTCTATCTCTAATATGAGCTAAACCAATGCTCTATGTATGGTGTTTCGATGCTATGATCCAAGATAATCTAGTATGAAAATCTTAATGTTGTATTATGCTATGGTTCTTTCTTAAAAGTTCTTTGCTTATCGTTCCCTTTTGCTTAAAAGCATGTTTGGCTCTTTGTTGTTTGAACTCTTTTCTCATGCAATGCTTCACGAACCAAGATAGCAATTGTGTATGCGATGACAACATTGTGACACAAGAGATGATACCAAGATATGCACCAATGATGTATGTATGCTATGGGAAGTATGATCACTAATGTGCACAAGTCACGTTGCCGGCAATACTCAAAGGCTAGTCTCGATGGGTAAGCGATGCAAAGTACTAAGGCTATGATGGCTATCAATGTAATGGCAAGAATGATGTATCCAATACCAAGATGATGTTACCGTTTCTTGCATACGGTATGGTGTCAAAATGGTGTCACGAATACCAAGATGTTGATCACGCGTCCGTGGCGAAGATGAGCGGCATTCATGTTGATGTCGAACCGTACCTGAATAGCCGAAACACAATAGGACACGGAACCGCAACTCAAATTCTCAAAGCTCGAAGGGGGAAAACGTGTCGCAGTGCGACCGGGTAAGCAATGGTTGTGGTATGCGGAAGTGGTGATGGTTTATAGGTGGTGGGAGTGCGTATGCGGACGTGGGGCGGTGGTGGTGACCAAACTGAAGAAAATTCAGTTTCTTCAGGGAACGCCGGACATCCAGGCCTTTACGGTCGTCCAGTCGTCAGACATCCGGTGACTGTCGGACATCCGGTGCCCAGGAGATTTTCGGGCACGGGATGAACAGCTCGTGGACGTGGTTGATGAGGAGATATAGGACAAATCTGGGCGATTTTGTGGATGGAAAGGGTGGGGAAAGGGGTGAAAAGCTAGATCCACTCAAGGAAAAGCAAATCCACGGATCAAAATCCAACAAAATTTCAACACACCAACAAATCACAAAAAAAATTTGGGGCTGTTTTTGTGGGGAATTTTCGACTTAGGGACAAAAACAACAAAAACAAGGCTAGAAACACAACAGGGAGGCTCTGAAATCGTGATCAACGTGGCTCTAGATACCAAGATGATGTAGGGTAGGAACCCTAGGGGCCGATATTTCACGAAAGGAGCGGATCCCGCGAAAAACACGATGGAAAACACGAGGGGAAACACAAGGGGAAGCAAGAGAGAAACACTAAACCAACAAGAAATAGTCACACATCTGCTAGATCCTCGAGTACATAAGAGATTACTCGATCCACGGTCAACTAGGGACGATACAGGTAATGGTCTTCTCCGTGAGGAGGTCTTGATGATCTTCTCCACAAGGAGGTCTTGAATCGAAAGGGATCTTCTCCGAAGAGGGGCCGCGGTCTCTCTTGTGGAGTAGATCTGATGTGGATGAGCAATGGTCTATCTCTAATATGAGCTAAACCAATGCTCTATGTATGGTGTTTCGATGCTATGATCCAAGATGATCTAGTATGACAATCTTAATGTTGTATGATGCTATGGTTCTTTCTTAAAATCTCTTTTCTTATCGTTCCCTTTTGCTTAAAAGCTTGTTTGTCTCTTTGTTGTTTGAGTTCTTTTCTCATGCAATGCTTCATGAACCAAGATAGCAATTGTGTCAACCTTGTGACACAAGAGATGATAGCAAGATATGCACCAATGATGTATGTATGCTATGGGAAGTATGATCACTAATGTGCACAAGTCACGTTGCCAGAAATACTCAAAGGCTAGTCTCGATGTGTAAGCGACGCAAAGGAGTAAGGCTATGATGGCTATCAATGTAATGGCAAGAATGATGTATCCAATACCAAGATGATGTTACCGTTTCTTGCGTACGGTATGGTGTCAAAATGGTGTCACGAATACCAAGATGTAGTCGAGGTGGTTGTTGTTGATGATGCGTCCGTGGCGAAGATGAGTGGTGGTGATGTTGATGTCGAACCGTACCTACATAGCCGAAACACAATAGGACACGGAACCGCAACTCAAATTCTCAAAGCTCGAAGTGGCAAAACGTGTTGGAGTGCGAAACGGGTAAGCAATGGTTGTGGTATGCGGAAGTGGTGATGGTGTATAGGTGGTGGGAGTGCGTATGCGGAAGTGGGGTGGTGGTGGTGACCAAACTAAAGAAAATTCAGTTTCGTCAGGGAACGCCGGACATCCGGGCTTTCATGGTCGTTCGGTCGTCGGACGTCCGGAGACTGTCGGACGTCCGGTGCCTGGGCGATTTTCGGGCACGGGATGAACAGCTTGTGGACATGGTGGATGAGGAGAAATAGGACAAATCTGGGCGATTTTGTGGATGGAAAGGTTGGGGAAAGGGGTGAAAAGCTAGAACACTCAAGGAAAAGAAAATCCACGTATCAAATCCAACAAAATTTCAACACACCAACAAATCACAAAAAAATTGGGGCTATTTTTGTGGGGAATTTTGGAATTAGGGACATAAACAACAAAAACAAGGCTAGAAACACAATGGGGAGGCTCCGAAATCGTGATCAACATGGCTCTAGATACCAAGATGATGTAGGGTAGGAACCCTAGGGGCCGATCTTTCACGAAAGGAGCGGATCCCATGAAGAACATGAGGGAAAACACGAGAGAAACACTAAACCAACAAGAAATAGTCACACATATGCTAGATCCTCGAGTACATAAGAGATTACGCGATCCACGGTCAACTAGGGACGATACAAAGGTAACGATCTTCTTTGTGAGGAGGTCTTGATGATCTTCTCCACAAGGAGGTATTGAATCCAAAGGGATCTTCTCCGAGGAGGGGCCGCGGTCTCTCTCGTGGAGTAGATACGATGTGGATGAGCAATGCTCTATCTCTAATATGAGCTAAACCAATGCTAACCCTAAAACATAGGTAGGAGAAGAGTATATATAGTCTAGGTGGGCGAATGTGTACATGGGCTGCGGCCCAACACATAAACAGCACACAGGCGTCGGACGTCCGGGAGTCACCGGTCGTCCGGAGGCTCGCGAGGGTCTGGACGTCCGGTGCTCGTCGGACGTCCGTAGATTCGGCTCGAGTGGGCCTCGGCCGGACGTCCGGTCGGGGTCGGAAGTCTGGGGCATCGGTCGTCCGGAAGGCTTCGGAAGTCCGTAGTTTCAGCTCGGGTGTGGGTGTGGCGGTCGTCTGGAGAGGGTTGGACATCTGGAGCCTGGAGGTCGTCGGACGTCCCGGGTTCGTCGGTCGTCCCGAGCCTAGGAGCTTTGAGCTGTCCTTCCTCTTGTACCTTGAGCTTGGCGTTCTCACCGTCTTGTTCGTTGAGTGTAGTTGGTCCGTGGTTTTCCTCCAAGCATCTAGTCACACGTAGGGTTTTCGCTGAGGTAGTAGCTAATTCTCATGCATAGAAAGTGGTAGTTCGGAGAGGTGTGAGTTCACCTTATCTTCGATAGCCTTCGCTCGGGCTCTTGTCATTGGTCCAAGTGGTGTCGTAGGAGACGTAGGTAGGTGCATGGGGATGGCGTTGGGATGCTCCACATCAACATCGCAGGCCCAAACTTTAAGAAACGACAACTTGGGTTTCTTGCCAAACCACAGTTCATAAGGTGTCATCTCAACGGATTTCGGTGGTGCCCTATTTAATGTGAATGTAGCCGTCTCTAAAGCATAACTGATGAGGACATCAATACCATTGTTACACCCACAGCCCCTACTGTTACATATACTGGACCAATTACTAGAGCTCGCGCACGCCAATTAAATTACCAGGTACTTTCATTTCTTGGTAATGATTCTAATGTTCATGAGATTATGATGCTGCCTAAATTGGATACTTTGTTTTGCTTACAAATGAAGGGCCTAGCTTGGAGAAGGATGAACATTGGAGCAAGAACACGCATGGAGTTGATGGCATGCGCAAGGGGATCAAGAACGGAGTTACAAGTGATGATTTCAGGACTTTGAAGCCGCCATAAGGAGTGCATGAAGCCTTGGACGAAATATACAAGATGCCACTTCATAATATTCGTCCATAGGCTATTCTAGGTGCTGCGTCACCTTATTAATGGGCCAGGCCCATGTAATTTCGAAATACTTAAGTATAGGCTATTTTTAGAGTCCGTATGTGTGGGGAAACAAGAGTTAGGGTTGGTTTCGGACCCCACCCTCAAGGGCCACGAAATTCCTCCCTCTTCCTCCATATATACAGCCCTTAGGGCGTCGTTTAGACTTTGGGTTCTGTTTAGATTAAAAATTCGCCATAGTTGCAACTTCGCGTACTTCGTTTGTGTCCAACGACCAGACCAAGACGTCACAGAACCCCACCTTGATCAATAAAGCTTTCATCTTATATTCGCAATATCCCGATTGCAATCTCAGTTTCTTGCTTGTTCGTCGTTTGCTCGCAGGAAATAGACCCTCGTGGTCAGGTTGATCGTGCTCCGGCATGGTCAATAACCCTCGGAAGTTGGTTTAGCGATTGCTAAGGCGCGACGTCTCGCACGTTCGTAGTCGGATCGTCAAGGTCGACTCCCACAGAAAACGATAGCCACCATCTCATCGAAACATCGGGACACCTTAGCCTCTATCAAGTGGTATCAGATTTCCAGGTTGCTCGGTGAGATTTTTACAGTTTTTCGTAGATTAGATCGAGTCTGTTCTTCATACCTGCAGTGCACGAAAAAAAAAGCCACACAAAAAAATTAGGGTTAGTTCATCATATCCGAACCAATCTGAGCCTTTGCATAATCTTTTTAGGGTTTTTGCTTTGTTGAATTTGCGGTTGCATCGTCGTGTCAAGTTGCTGGTCTTAGAGTCTAGTCTTTTAGAGTTTCGAGTTCTGGTCACAAGTTGTCACGCCGCCGCCGCACCATCGTCATCGCCCATCTACCACTTTTGCTTATCCGCCACCGCTCTGAATCCATATCCATATACCACTACCAATCCGTATCCATATACCACCACCAATCTCTATCCATATACCACCACCGCTACCATATACCACCACCGCTGCCATATACCACAACCATATATCCACCACCAATCCGAGTTCTTCTCATATTAGGTTTGTTCTTGAGATCAATCTAAATTCCGAGTCGTGTTTCCTTGCCTGCGTAGGTCTCGGAAAAAAAATTCCAGAGTCTTTTGAGCAGTTTTTAGGCCAAAATTTTCACGGGCAAATTTTTTTCCCTATCCTATTTTTAGGCTTTTCTGAGTCTTTTGAGCCACGTGCCATCATAGTGATTTTTTGTCGCACTTTTTCGTCATCGCTGCCCTGATTTCCGAAAAAAAAAAGTGAAAAAAAAATTTTCGTGCCCATCCTATCAGTTTGACGAGGGAAGAGTTTTGAGACACTCGCCATTATAGTGATTTTTCGCAAAAAAAAGAAAGGAGCGCAAAAAAAAATAAAGAGCGAAAAAAAAGTTCCAGAGTGTGCTTTTCCCTTATTTACGAGCAGTGCCGTGATTTTGTTAGTGTTCTAGGCTCGCGTCTCTAGCACGGTCTAGCCTAGGACCAGCACAGTACCGTCGTTGAGCGTTTATTCAACTTTGCATCTCTGAATTGATTATTGCTGACCCTTTTTGCTACCATACTATAAGCCTTCCCAGCTCCACATACATCTACGTCGTGCGTTTGACTCTCCCTGGCAATCGCTCTATCCAAGCTTTTGAGAGTTTTTGACTACAACGGTTGCAGATCACCGCCTGCTGCTGGGTAAGAACTGGTAAGAATTTGAGATTTTCTTGACGGATTTGTGACACCCGCCACCACCACCACTTGTTAGTAGTCTGTAGGATCATATTCTTGTGTGTTTCTATTGCTGCTAACCATGCCAGGATCACAAGCCGACGAGACTGACTGGGAGAACTTGACGAACAAGGAGCTTCATGATACATTTCAGCAAATGATGAATGGACAGGTGCAAGATGTGATAAACAGATTTGAAGAGGCCATGGAGAAGATAGATGGCATGGAGAAGACGTTTGAAACAAAGCTCGATAACAAGTTTGCTGAATTGCTGTCGCGTTTTCCACCACCACCACCGGCTGCCCCTGCCGCACCTCTGCAACAACAGCAACAACACCGACTACCTCCACGTCGGGAAACAGCCCTCCGCCGAGCGAGCCGTGTCCCTCTTCAGTCGGGCCAAACTGCTGGTGCTGCTGTTGATACTTCTGTGGCTCCTACTGCTGATGTGGAGGAGGATGCTTATGTGGGAGATTATGAGGATGAGGTTGATCAAAATCAGAACTACGTGCCACCAACAGCACAGCAACCACCAGGTCGTCCACATGCAAACAATGGCAATGGTAGGGCTCACCCTCAGGTACGAGATCATGACCATCTCCCTAAACTAAAATTGAATATTCCACCATTTGAGGGTAGATATGTTCCTGATATATATCTTACTTGGGAGTTAGAAACTGAACAATGATTTACATGTTTACAATATCCCAAGGAGAGACGTGTTCCTGCTGCTGTTTGTGCTTTTACTAGTTTTGCATGTGTTTGGTGGTCTGAGCATTGTAGATTATATCCTATTCCGGCTACTTGGGCTGCTTTGAAAACTGCTATGCGTACTCGTTGGGTTCCACCATATTATCAACGTGAATTACTTCAAAAATTGCAGCGCTTAAGACAGGGAAAAAATTCTGTAGAAGAATATTATCAGGAATTACAAACTGGCATGATTAGATGTGGTATTGTTGAGGAGAATGAATCTATGCTTGCACGTTTTATGGGTGGATTAAATAGAGAGATTCAGACGATTCTAGAGTATAAGGAGTATACTAATATCACTCGTTTATTCCATCTTGCTTGTAAAGCTGAACGTGAAGTGCAGGATCGACAGGCATTGGCGCGGACTAACTTTTCTGCAGGTCGACCTTCATCATGGACACCACGTGCATCATCTACTTCCACACGTTCTGCTACACCGGCGCCTCCGTCGGCTACCACCTCCAACCGTGATACAATAAAGCAGGCACAATCACCATTATCTGCCAAGAGCACACCTTCTAGGCCTGCAAAGAGCTCTTCTTCATCCATGGCATCAACAGGGCAAACACATGATATTATTTGTCGACGTTGCAAGGGTGGAGGTCATTATGCGAGAGAATGCCCATCTAAGCGTGTGATGATTGTTACTGAGGATGGTGGATATGAGTCCGCTAGTGACTATGATGAGGAGACTTTGGCTCTTATTACACGTGACGAACACGGTGGAGACGATTCTGATCATGAGACGCAATACATGGCTCCTGAAGATGCTGACATGTATGAATGTTTAGTTTCTCAACGTGTTTTGAGTGTGCAGGTTACACAAGCTGAGCAAAATCAGAGGCATAATTTGTTCCATACAAAGGGAGTTGTGAAGGAACGTTCTGTTCGCGTGATCATAGATGGAGGGAGCTGCAATAACTTGGCTAGCATTGAGATGGTGGAGAAGCTATCTCTCACCACAAGACCACATCCACATCCTTACTACATCCAATGGTTCAACAACAGCGGCAAGGTTAAGGTAACACGTACTGTTCGTGTGCATTTTAGTATCTCTACATATGCTGATTATGTTGGTTGTGATGTGGTACCTATGCAAGCATGTTCCTTATTACTTGGTAGACCATGGCAATTTGATAAAAATTCTGTACACCATGGTAGAAACAATCAGTATACTCTTGTTCATAACGATAAAAATATTACTTTGCTTCCTATGACTCCTGATTCCATTTTGAAAGATGATATTAATAGAGCTAATAAAGCAAAACAAGAGACAAATAAGAGTGAAAATCAGATTGTGGCAAAAGAATTTGAGCACCAAATGAAGCCTAATAATAAACCATCTACTGTTGTTTCTGAAATTAAATTGAAAAGTGCATGTTTACTTGCCACCAAATCTGATATTGATGAGCTAGATTTCAGCAAATCTGTTTGCTATGCTTTTGTGTGCAAAGAGGCATTATTTTCATTCGAGGACGTGCCTTCCTCTTTGCCCCCTGCTGTCACTAACATTTTGCAGGAGTTCGCTGACGTCTTTCCACAAGACGTGCCACCGGGATTACCACCTATTCGAGGGATTGAGCATCAAATTGACTTAATTCCCGGTGCTTCGCTACCCAACCGTGCACCATACCGTACCAATCCAGAGGAGACGAAGGAGATTATGCGTCAAGTACAAGAACTGCTCGACAAAGGTTATATACGCGAATCCCTTAGTCCTTGTGCTGTTCCTATCATTTTAGTGCCGAAAAAGGATGGTACGTCGTGTATGTGCGTTGATTGTAGAGGAATTAATAATATTACAATTCGTTATCGTCATCCTATTCCTAGGCTAGATGATATGCTTGATGAATTGAGTGGCTCTACAATATTCTCCAAAGTTGATTTGCATAGTGGATACCATCAAATTCGTATGAAATTGGGTGATGAATGGAAAACAGCATTTAAAACTAAGTTTGGATTATATGAGCGGTTAGTCATGCCTTTTGGGTTAACTGATGCACCTAGTACTTTCATGAGGTTAATGAACGAAGTTTTACGTGCTTTCATTGGACGATTTGTGGTAGTTTACTTTGATGACATATTGATTTATAGCAAATCTTTGGAGGAACATTTGGAACATTTACGTGCTGTTTTTATTGCTCTACGTGATGCACGTTTGTTTAGAAACCTTGGAAAGTGCACCTTTTGCACCGACCGAGTATCTTTTCTTGGCTATGTTGTTACTCCACAGGGAATTGAAGTTGATAAAGCCAAGATTGAAGCTATTGAGAGTTGGCCGCAGCCCAAAACGGTCACACAAGTGAGGAGTTTCCTTGGCCTCGCTGGTTTCTATAGGCGTTTTGTTAGAGATTTCAGCACCATTGCTGCACCTCTCAACGAGCTTACAAAGAAGGATGTGCCTTTTGTTTGGGGTACCGCACAGGAAGAATCCTTCACGGTTTTGAAAGATAAGTTGACACATGCTCCTTTACTCCAACTTCCTAATTTCAATAAGACTTTTGAGCTTGAATGTGATGCTAGTGGAATTGGATTAGGAGGTGTGTTATTACAAGATGGAAAACCTGTTGCATACTTGTCTGAAAAATTGAGTGGGCCTAGTATGAACTATTCTACTTATGATAAAGAATTATATGCTCTTGTTCGGACCTTAGAAACATGGCAACATTATTTATGGCCCAAGGAATTTGTTATACATTCTGATCATGAATCTTTGAAACACATTAAAATTCAAGCTAAACTGAACCGTAGACATGCTAAATGGGTTGAATTCATTGAGACTTTCCCTTATGTCATTAAACACAAGAAGGGTAAAGAAAATGTTATTCCTGATGCCTTGTCTCGTCGTTATACTATGCTTTCACAACTTGACTTTAAAATATTTGGTTTGGAGACCATCAAAGATCAATATGTTCATGATGCTGAATTTAAAGATGTATTGCAGAATTGTAAGGAAGGGAGAACTTGGAACAAGTTCATTCTTAACGATGGATTTGTGTTTCGTGCTAACATGCTATGCATTCCAGCTAGCTCCGTTCGTCTTTTGTTGTTGCAGGAGGCGCATGGAGGAGGATTAATGGGACACTTTGGCGTCAAGAAGACGGAGGATATACTTGCTACACATTTCTTCTGGCCAAAGATGAGACGGGATGTTGAGCGTTTTGTTGCTCGCTGCACTACATGTCAAAGAGCTAAGCCACGACTCAATCCTCATGGTTTATATATGCCTTTGCCAGTACCTAGTGTTCCTTGGGAGGATATATCTATGGACTTTGTTTTAGGTTTACCTCGAACAAAGAAGGGGAGGGATAGCATATTTGTTGTCGTGGATAGGTTCTCGAAAATGGCACACTTTATACCATGTCATAAAAGTGATGATGCTGTTAATGTTGCTGATTTGTTCTTTCGTGAAATTATTCGCTTACATGGTGTGCCAAATACTATTGTTTCAGATCGTGATACTAAATTTCTTAGCCACTTTTGGAGATGTTTATGGGCTAAGTTGGGGACTAAGCTGCTTTTTAGTACTACTTGTCACCCCCAAACTGATGGACAAACTGAAGTAGTCAATAGAACATTGTCTACTATGCTTAGGGCTGTTTTGAAGAATAACAAGAAAATGTGGGAAGAATGCTTGCCTCATATTGAATTTGCTTATAATCGCTCATTGCATTCTACTAGTAAGATGTGCCCTTTTGAAATTGTGTATGGTTTCCTACCTCGTGCACCTATTGATTTGTTGCCTCTTCCATCTTCAGAGAAGGTTAATTTTGATGCTAAAGAACGTTCTGAATTGATTTTAAAAATGCATGAGTTAACTAAGGAAAACATTGAGCGTATGAATGCTAAATATAAACTTGCTGGAGATAAGGGTAGAAAACATGTTGTGTTTGCGCCTGGAGATCTTGTTTGGTTACATTTGCGTAAAGATAGATTTCCTAATCTACGCAAATCAAAGCTAATGCCATGCGCTGATGGTCCTTTTAAGGTGTTAGAGAAAGTAAATGATAATGCATATAAACTTGAGCTACCTGTAGATTTTGGGGTTAGTCCCACTTTTAACATTGCAGATTTGAAGCCTTATTTGGGTGAGGAAGATGCGCTTCCGTCGAGGACGACTTCATTTCAAGAAGGGGAGGATGATGAGGACATCAATACCATTGTTACACCCACAGCCCCTACTGTTACATATACTGGACCAATTACTAGAGCTCGCGCACGCCAATTAAATTACCAGGTACTTTCGTTTCTTGGTAATGATTCTAATGTTCATGAGATTATGATGCTGCCTAAATTGGATACATTTGTTTTTCTTACAAATGAAGGGCCTAGCTTGGAGAAGGATGAACATTGGAGCAAGAACACGCATGGAGTTGATGGCATGCGCAAGGGGATCAAGAACGGAGTTACAAGTGATGATTTCAGGACTTTGAAGCCGCCATAAGGAGTGCATGAAGCCTTGGACGAAATATACAAGATGCCACTTCATAATATTCGTCCATAGGCTATTCTAGGTGCTGCGTCACCTTATTAATGGGCCAGGCCCATGTAATTTCGAAATACTTAAGTATAGGCTATTTTAGAGTCTGTATGTGTGGGGAAACAAGAGTTAGGGTTGGTTTCGGACCCCACCCTCAAGGGCCACGAAATTCCTCCCTCTTCCTCCATATATACAGCCCTTAGGGCGTCGTTTAGACTTTGGGTTTTGTTTAGATTAAAAGTTTGCCATAGCTGCAACTTCGCGTACTTCGTTTGTGTCCAACGACCAGACCAAGACGTCACATAACCCCACCTTGATCAATAAAGCTTTCATCTTATATTCGTAATATCCCGATTGCAATCTCAGTTTCTTGCTTGTTCGTCATTTGCTCGCAGGAAATAGACCCTCGTGGTCAGGTTGATCGTGCTCCGGCGTGGTCAATAACCCTCGGAAGTTGGTTTAGCGATTGCTAAGGCGCGACGTCTCGCACGTTCGTAGTCGGATCGTCAAGGTCGACTCCCACAGAAAATGATAGCCACCATCTCATCGAAACATCGGGACACCTTAGCCTCTATCAATAACCCCAAAACGATAGCGGTAAATCAGTAAGAGACATCATAGATTGCACCATATCTAATAAAGTTCGGTTACGATGTTCGGACACACCATTACGCAGTGGTGTTCCAGGTGGCGTGAGTTGCGAAACTATTCCGCATTGTTTCAAATGAAGACCAAACTTGTAACTCAAATATTCTCCTCCACGATCAGATCGTAGAAACTTTATTTTCTTGTTACGATAATTTTCCACTTCTCTCTGAAATTCTTTGAACTTTTAAAATGTTTTAGACTTATGTTTCATCAAGTAGATATACCCGCCACGATCATCAACACTCATCGAACCGCATGCATCAGTATGTATTATTTCCAATAAGTCTATTGCTCGTTCCATTGTTCCGGATAACGGAGTCTTAGTCATCTTGCCCATGAGGCATGGTTCGCAAGCATAAAGTGATTCATAATCAAGTGATTCCAAAAGTCCATCAGTATGGAGATTCTTCATGCGCTTTACACCAATATGACCCAAACGGCAGTTCCACAAATAAGTTGCACTATCATTATTATACTTATATCTTTTGGCTTAAATACTATAAATATGTGTATCACTACTATCAAGATTTAGTAAAAATAGACCACTCATCAAGGGTGCATGACCATAAAAGATATTACTCATATAAGTAGAACAACCATTATTCTCTGATTTAAATGAATAACCGTCTCACATCAAACAAGATCCAGATATAACGTTCATGCTTAACGTTGGCACCAAATAACAATGATTCAGTTCTAGAACTAACCCCGAAGGTAGATGTAGAGGTAGCGTGCCGACGGCGATCACATCGACTTTCGAACCATTTCCCACACGCATCGTCACCTCGTCCTTAGCCAATCTTTGCTTAATCTGTAGCCCCTGTTTCGAGTTGCAAATATTAGCAACTGAACCAATATCAAAAACCCAGGCTCTACTATGAGCATTAGTAAGGTATACCGTTATGCGGTTTGACCGATAAAGATCTCCGTAGAATATGTAGGAGCCAATATGAGCATCCAGGTTCTGCTATTGATTATTGACCGAAGACATGTCTCGGTCATGTCTACATAGTTCTCGAACCTGTAGGGTCCGCATGCTTAACATTCAGTGACAATCGGTATTACGAGTTTATGTGTTTTGATGTACTGAAGGTAGTTCAGAGTCCCGTATTTGATCACGGACATGACGAGGAGTCTCGAAATGGTCGATACGTAAAGATCGATATATTAGAAGCCTATGTTTGGACATTGGAATGGTTCCGGGTGAAATCGGGAGTATACCGGAGTACCGGGAGGTTACCGGAACCCCCCAGGAGGTGTATCGGCCTTATTGGGCCTTAGTGGAAGAGAGGGAGAAGAAGCAAAGTTGGGGGTGCCCCCAAGCCCAATCCGAATTGGGAGGGGGGCCGACCCCCCTTTCCTTCCTTCGTCCTCCTCCTTCCTTCTCTCCTAAAACCAAACAACGGAAAGGGGGAGAATCCTACTCCCGATGGGAGTAGGACTCCCTTGTGCGCGCCTAGAGAGGCCAGTCCCCTCCCCCTCCTCCACTCCTTTATATATGGGGGAGGGGGGTACCCCATGGACACACAAGTTGATCATTGATCTTTAGCTGTGTGCGGTGCCCCCTCCACCATAATCCACCTCGGTTATATCATAGCGGTGCTTAGGTGAAGCCCTGTTCCGGTAGCATCACCGTCGTCACGCCATCGTGCTAACGAAACTCTCCCCCAAAGCTCTACTAGATCGTGAGTTCGCGGGACGTCACTGAGCTGAATGTGTGCAGATCGTGGAGGTGTCGTACCTTCGGTGCTAGATCGGTCGATCGTGAAGACGTACGACTACATCAACCACGTTGTAATAACGCTTCCGCTTATGGTCTACGAGGGTACATAGACGATACTCTCCCCTCTCTTTGCTATGCATCACCATGATCTTGCGTGTGCGTAGGAATTTTTTGAAATTATTGTGTTCCCAAACAGTGGCATCCGAGCTAGGTTTATGCGTAGATGTTATATGCATGAGTAGAACACAAGGAGTTCTGGCGTGGGTATATAGATATTGCTTGCCGTCACTAGTTGATTCTTGATTCAGTGGCATTGTTGGATGAAGTGGCCCAGACCAACATTACACGTACGCTTACGCGAGACTGGTTCTACTGACGTGCTTCGCACACAGGTGGCTAGTGGGTGTTTGTTTCTCCAGCTTTAGTTGAATCGTATTCAATGAACAGGGTTCTTTCTGAAGATCAAAAAGCAATCACTATACCGTGTTGTGGTTTTTGATGCGTAGGTAAGAACGGTTCTTGCTCAGCCCATAGCACCCACGTAAAACTTTCAACAACAAAGTAGAGGACGTCTAACTTGTTTTTGCAGGGCATGTTGTGATGTGATATGGTCAAGACATGATGCTAAATTTTATTGTATGAGATGATCATGTTTTGTAACACTGTTATCGACAACTGGCAGGAGCCATATGGTTGCCGCTTTATTGTATGAAATGCAATCTCCATGTAATTGCTTTACTTTATCACTAAGCGGTAGCGATAGTCGTAGGAGCAACAGTTGGCGAGACGACAATGATGCTTCGATGGAGATCAAGGTGTCAAGCCGGTGATGATGGTGATCATGACGGTGCTTTGGAGATGGAGATCAAAGGCACAAGATGATGATGGCCATATCATATCACTTATATTGATTGCATATGATGTTTATCCTTTATGCATCTTATTTTGCTTTGTTCGATGGTAGCATTATAAGATGATCTCTAACTAAATTTCAAGGTATAAGTGTTCTCCCTAAGTATGCACGATTGCTACAGTTCGTCGTGCCGAGACACCAGGTGATGATCGGGTGTGATAAGCTCAACGTTCACATACAATGGGTGCAAGCCAGTTTTGCACACGCAGAATACTCGGGTTAAACTTGATGAGCCTAGCATATGCAGATATGGCCTCGGAACACTGGAGACCGAAAGGTCGAGCGTGAATCATATAGTAGATATGATCAACATAGTTATGTTCACCATTGAAAACTACTCCATCTCACGTGATGATCGGACATGGTTTAGTTGATATGGATCACGTGATCACTTAGATGATTAGAGATATGTCTATCTAAGTGGGAGTTCTTAAGTAATTTGATTAATTGAACTTTAATTGAATTTTAATGCGTTCCTAGAGAAAGCTAAGTTGAAAGATGATGGTAGCAACAACACGGACTGGGTCCATAACTTGAGGATTATCCTCATTGTTGCACAGAAGAATTACGTCCTAGAAGCACTGCTAGGTGACAAATCCACTACAGGAGCAACGCCAGCGTTATGAATACCTGGCAGAGCAAAGTTGATGACTACTTGATAGTTCAGTGTGCCATGCTTTACGGCTTAGAACTGGGACTTCAACGACGTTTTGAACGTCATGGAGCATTTGAGATGTTCCAGGAGTTGAAGTTAATGTTTCAAGAAAATGCCCGGATTGAGAGATATGAAGTCTCCAATAAGTTCTACAGCTGCAAGACGGAGGAGAATAGTTTTGTCAGTGAACATATACTTAGAATGTCTGGGTACCACAACCACTTGACTCAGCTGGAAGTTAATCTTCCTGATGATAGTGTCATTGACAGAGTTCTTCAATCACTGCCACCAAGCTACAAGAGCTGCGTGATGAACTATAATATGCAAGGGATGGATAAGACGATTCCTGAGCTCTTCGCAATGCTAAAGGCTGCGGAGGTAGAAATCAAGAAGGAGCATCAAGTGTTGATGGTCAACAAGACCACCAGTTTCAAGAAAAAGGGTAAAGGGAAGAAGGGGAACTTAAAGAAGAACAACAAGCCAGTTGCTGCTCAAGTGAAGAAACCCAAGTCTGGACCTAAGCCTGAGAGAGAGTGCTTCTACTGCAAAGGAACTGGACACTGGAAGCGGAACTGCCCCAAGTATTTGGCGGAGAAGAAGGATGGCAAAGTGAAAGGTATATTTGATATAAATGTTATTGATGTGTACCTTACTAATGCTCGTAGTAATGCCTGGGTATTTGATACTGGTTCAGTTGCTAATATTTGCAACTCAAAATAGGGGCTATGGATTAAGCGAAGATTGGCTAAGGACGAGGTGACGATGCGCGTGGGAAATGGTTCCAAAGTCTATGTGATCGCCGTCGGCACGCTACCTCTACATCTACCTTTGGGATTAGTATTAGACCTAAATAATTGTTATTTGGTGCCAGCGTTGAGCATGAACATTATATCTGGATCTTGTTTGATGCGAGACGGTTATTCATTTAAATCAGAGAATAATGGTTGTTCTATTTATATGAGTAATATCTTTTATGGTTGTGATGGCCTGGCTTATTAGGGATGATAGACTACTCATATCAATAAGGAATTTCTTCTTTTCCGGTAGCCCATTCGGACAGAACTCCAAAGTTAAGCGTGCTCAGCTTGGAGTAGTGTCAGGATGGGTGACCGACCGGGAAGTTGCTCCCGGGTGCGCATGAGTGAGGACAAAGTGCGCAGAAAAGACTAGTATTGATCTATGGGGCCAGTCTAGATTCCGCCAGCAGTAACGACCACCGACGGGTGTGTCCCGGGGCGTTACAAGTTGGTATCAGAGCCGACCCTCGCGGTTACACGGGTGGTTGCGGACAGGTGCGTGGTCATGTTGTTCATGACATTTTGACCCGTCGTGGCACACGGCATGGCACATGTACTGGACTGGAAGCACAGACGTATGTGCTAAGAGGGAACGTTCTGTGGCCCGACGAGGACGTCGGTTCCTCTGAGTGGGGGTGTATGTGATGGCCTGGCTTATTAGGGATGATAGACTACTCATATCAATAAGGAATTCCTTCTTTTCCGGTAGCCCATTCGAACAGAACTCCAAAGTTAAGCGTGCTCAGCTTGGAGTAGTGTCAGGATGGGTGACCGACCGGGAAGTTGCTCCTGGGTGCGCATGAGTGAGGACATAGTGCGTAGAAAAGACTAGTATTGATCTACGGGGCTAGTGTAGATCCCGCCAGCAGTAACGACCACCGGCGGGTGTGTCCGGGGCGTTACAATGGTCATGCACCTCTAATGAGTGGTCTATTTTTTACTAAATCTTGATAGTAGTGATACACATGTTCATCATATTGAAGCCAAAAGATGAGTGAGGACAAAGTGCGTAGAAAAGACTAGTATTGATCTACGGGGCTAGTGTAGATCCCGCCAGCAGTAACGACCACCGGCGGGTGTGTCCGGGGCGTTACAATGGTCATGCACCTCTAATGAGTGGTCTATTTTTTACTAAATCTTGATAGTAGTGATACACATGTTCATCATATTGAAGCCAAAAGATGCATAGTTGATAATGATAGTGCAACTTATTTGTGGCACTGCCGTTTAGGTCATATTGGTGTAAAGCGCATGAAGAAGCTCCATTCTGATGGACTACTGGAATCACTTGATTATGAATCACTTGGTACATGTGAACCATGCCTCATGGGCAAGATGACTAAAACTTCGTTCTCTGGAACAATGGAGCGAGCAACAGAGTTATTGGAAATCATGCATATCGATGTATGTGGTCAATGAACATTGAAGCTCGCGGCGGATATCGTTATTTTCACACCTTCACAAATGATTTGAGCAGATATGGGTATATCTACTTAATGAAACATAAGTCTGAAACATTTGAAAAGTTCAAAGAATTTCAGAGTGAAGTGGAAAATCATCGTAACAAGAAAATCAAGTTTCTACGATCTGATCATGGAGGCGAATATTTGATTTATGAGTTTGTACTTCATTTGAAACAATGTGGAATAGTTTCGCAACTCACGCCAACTGGAACACCACAACATAATGGTGTGGCCGATCGTCATAATCGTACTTTACTAGATATGGTGCGATCTATGATGTCTCCCACTGATTTACCGCTATCATTTTGGGGTTATGCTTTAGAGACAGCTACATTCACGTTAAATAGGGCATCATCTAAATCCGCCGAGACAACACCTTATGAACTGTGGTTTGGCAAGAAACCCAAGTTGTCGTTTCTTAAAGTTTGGGGCTGCGATGCTAATGTGAAAAAGCTTCAACCTGATAAGCTCGAACCCAAATCAGAGAAATGTGTCTTCATAGGATACCCAAAGGAGACTGTTGGGTACACCTTCTATCAGAGATCCGAAAGCAATATATTCGTTGCTAAGAATGGATCCTTTCTAGAGAAGGAGTTTCTCTCGAAAGAAGTGAGTGGGAGGAAAGTAGAACTTGACGAGGTAATTGTACCTTCTCCCTTATTGGAAAGTAGTTCATCACTAAAAACAGTTCTAGGGATTCCTACACCAGTAAGTGAGGAAGCTAATGATGATGATCATGAAACTTCTGATCAAGTTACTACCGAACCTCGTAGGTCAACCAGAGTAAGATCTGCACCAGAGTGGTATGGTAATCCTGTTCTGGAAGTCATGTTACTTGACCATGACGAACCTACGAACTATGAGGAAGTGATGATGAGCCCAGATTCCGCATGATGGCTTGACGCCATGAAATCTGAGATGGGATCCATGTATGAAAACAAAGTATTTACTTTGGTTGACTTGCCCAATGATCGGCAGGCCATAGAGAATAAATGGATCTTCAAGAAGAAGAGTGACGCTGACTGAGGGAGTCCTGGATTAGGGGGTGTCCGGATAGCCGGACTATACCTTCGGCCGGACTCCTAGACTATAAAGATACAAGATTGAAGACTTCGTCCCGTGTCCGGAAGGGACTTTCCTTGGCGTGGAAGGCAAGCTTGGCGATACGGATATGTAGATCTCCTACCATTGTAACCGACTCTGTGTAACCCTAGCCCTCTCCGGTGTCTATATAAACCGGAGGGTTTTAGTCCGTAGGAAGAACAACAATCATACCATAGGCTAGCTTCTAGGGTTTAGCCTCTCTGATCTCGTGGTAGATCTACTCTTGTACTACCCATATCATCAATATTAATCAAGCAGGACGTAGGGTTTTACCTCCATCAAGAGGGCCCGAACCTGGGTAAAACATCGTGTCCCCTGCCTCCTGTTACCATCCGGCCTAGACGCACAGTTCAGGACCCCCTACCCGAGATCTGCCGGTTTTGACATCGACATTGGTGCTTTCATTGAGAGTTCCTCTGTGTCGTCACTTTTAGGCCCGATGGCTTCTCCGATCATCAACAGCGATGCGATCCAGGGTGAGACTTTTCTCCCCGGACAGATCTTCGTATTCGGCGGCTTTGCACTGCGGGCCAATCCGCTTGGTCATCTGGAGAAGATCGAAAGCTACGCCCCTGGCCATCAGGTTAGATTTGGAAGTTTGAACTACACAGCCGACATCCGCGGAGACTTGATCTTCGACGGATTCGAGCCACACCCGAGCGCGCCGTACTGTCACGATGGGCATGATCTAGCTCTATCGCTGAACAGTGCCCTGGAGGCCGCACCTGTGTCAGCTCCGACCCCTAGCTCGGAGCTGATCACACCAATCGAGGATGGGTGGTTAGACACCGCCTCGGGGGCTGCAATCTCTACAGCGATCGAGCCGAACACCAGCCCTATTCTCTGCGAAGCCCATGACTCCAAGGAGCCGGACTCCTCTCGTGACTCCAAGCCCTCCGCGCCCCTACCGATCGAACCCGATTGGGCGCCGATCATGGAGTTCACCGCCGCGGACATCTTTCAGCACTCGCCCTTCGGCGATATTCTGAATTCACTAAAGTCTCTCTCTTTATCAGGAGAGCCCTGGCCGGACTATGGTCAGCAAGGTTGGGATGTGGATGATGAAGAAATTCAAAGCCCACCCACCACCCACTTCGTAGCCACTGTCGATGATTTAACCGACATGCTCGACTTCGACTCCGAAGACATCGACGGTATGGACGCCGATGCAGGAGACGATCAAGAACCAGCGCCTATAGGGCACTGGAAAGCCACCTCGTCGTATGATATATACATGGTGGACACCCCAAAAGAAGGCAATGGCGATGGAACAACGGAGGATGACCCCTCCAAGAAGCAGCCTAAGCGCCGGCGTCAGCGGCGCCGCTCTAAATCCCGCCAAAGCAAAAACGGTGATTCCGGCACAGGAGATAATAACACCCCGGATAGTGCCAAAGACAACCACCTCTAGCAAGATTTAGCACAGGAGGATAGAGAAGCCAGCCCTCATGATAGAGCGGCAGACAAAGAGGTCGAGGACGATAATTATATGCCTCCCTCCGAAGACGAGGCAAGCCTCGACGACGATGAATTTGTCGTGCCGGAGGATCTCGTCGAACAAGAGCGTTTCAAACGCAGGCTTATGGCCACGGCAAGCAGCCTCAAGACAAAACAACAACAACTTAGAGCTGATCAAGATTTGCTAGCCAACAGATGGACTGAAGTCCTTGCGGCCGAAGAGTATGAACTCGAACGCCCCTCCAAGAGCTACCCAAAGCGCATGTTGCTACCCCAATTAGAGGAAGCACCTAAACCTACATCACCAGCGCATGATGCGGCCGACCGGCCACCCCGTGGCCGCGACAGAGAGGCCTCTCGGCCCTCCACTCAAGCCGCACCCCAGCGCCGCTCAAAAAATACCAAGGCATGGGAAAATGTGCCAGACCTGCGAGATATATTGGAGGACAAGGCTAGGCAAACAAGATCGATCTACGGATCACGTGGGCGCCCCACGGCACGAGACGGTACTTGTCACGCCGGATACAGTAAATCCGGCGGGGCCAAACACAGTAGACAAAGCTCGTTTGAGCTGCGTCGTGATATAGCCCAATACAGAGGCGCCGCACACCCACTATGCTTCACAGATGAAGTAATGGATCATCAAATCCCCGAGGGTTTCAAACCCGTGAACATTGAATCATACGATGGCACAACAGATCCTGCGGTATGGATCGAGGACAATCTCCTTCATATCCACATGGCACGCGGTGATGACCTACACGCCATCAAATACCTCCCACTCAACTTAAAGGACCAGCTCGGCATTGGCTTAACAGCTTGCCAGCAGAATCAATTGGTTGTTGCGAGGACCTGGAAGCCGCATTCCTCGACAATTTCCAAGGCACTTATGTGCGACCACCAGACGCTGATGACCTAAGCCACATAATTCAGCAGTCAGAGGAATCGGCCAGACAATTCTGGACACGGTTCCTAACCAAGAAAAATCAAATCGTTGACTGTCCGGACGCATAGGCCCTAGCAGCCTTCAAGCATAACATCTGCGACGAGTGGCTTGCACGACACCTAGGACAGGAAAAGCCGAAATCTATGGCAGCCCTCACGACACTTATGACCTGCTTTTGCGCGGGAGAAGACAGCTGGCTAGCTCGCAGCAATAACATGACCAAGATCCCTGGTAATTCGGATACCAAGGACAACAGTGGTAGGTCATGTCGCAACAAGCAAAAGCGCCACATTAACTGCGACAATGCTGAGGATACAGCAGTTAATGCCGGATTCAGAGGCTCTAAAGCCGGTCAGCGGAAAAAGCCATTCAAAAGAAATACTCCAGACCCGTCCAGTTTGGACTGAATACTCGACCGCTCATGCCAGATACATGGCACCCCTGAAAAACCAGCCAATCACACCAACAGGGATTGCTGGGTGTTCAAGCAGGCAGGCAAGTTAAATGCCGAAAGCAGAGACAAGGGGCTGCATAGCGATGACGAGGAGGAGCCCCGGCCACCGAACAACAGTGGATAGAATGGTTTTCCCCCACAAGTGCGGACGGTGAACATGATATACGCAGCCCACGTCCCCAAGAGGGAGCGGAAGCGTGCGCTAAGGGACGTATACGCGATGGAGCCAGTCGCCCCAAAGTTCAACCCGTGGTCTTCCTGCCCGATCACTTTTGATCGAAGGGACCACTCCACTAGCATCCGTCATGGCGGATTCGCCGCATTGGTTCTAGACCCAATTATTGACGGATTTCACCTCACTAGAGTCCTTATGGACGGCAGCAGCAGCCTGAACATGCTTTACCAGGATACAGTGCTGAAAATGGGCATCGATCCCTTGAGGATTAAACCCACTAAAACGACCTTTAAAGGCATCATACCAGGTGTAGAGGCCAACTGTACAGGCTCAGTTACACTTGAAGTGGTCTTCGGATCTCTGGGTAATTTCTGAAGCGAGGAGTTAATCTTCGACATAGTCCCGTTCCGCAGTGGCTATCACGCACTGCTTGGGCGAACCGCATTTGCTAAGTTCAATGCGGTGCCGCACTACGCATACCTCAAGCTTAAGATGCCAGGCCCTCGAGGAGTCATCACGTTCAATGGAAACACCGAACGCTCTCTCCGAACGGAGGAGCATACGGCGGCTATCGCAGCGGAAGTACAAAGCAGCCTCTCAAGGCAATTCTCCAGTCCGGCCATTAAACGTCTGGACACCGTCAAGCGCGCCTGGAGTAACCTACAACAAGACCGCCTGGCATGTTCCGAGCAAGCGTAGCAATGCGGCCCCAACCCCAGCCCTCGCGAACTTGCGAAATCAGTGTTGCGCGTACATAACTACGCTCTAGAAATACCATGGGCAAAGGGGGAGGGGCACCATCACGGCACGCCCGAAACGCGGCTTAAACCGCACTAGGGGCTGCCGATTTCTTAATTTTCTCTTACTTTCAGGACTCCATTCTTCGGAAGGCTTGTCCGGCAGTACAATTGCCGCACAAACGATACAACCAGGGAAGCAGAAAGCTACGCCGCACTATGGAACTCTAAGGTGGTCTCTATAACGAGTAGTATACCTGTTTCACATACCATTCCGCAGCTCGCCCCTGGAAAGGACACGTTTAAGAGTCCCATTTTTTGCTTATCGCACTATTTGTATCGTTCTGCTTTGATCGTAGCTTTTTTAAATAAACAATGCATAGCTTCCGTCTATTATTGCATTTCTCTTTTTTACGAATATATGTTCATTAATGACATGTTGCACCCGTACACTTTGGTACGGCCAATACGCCAGGGGCTTAAGTACCCCACAATACGGTGTGAGAAGTCCGAACACTTTCACAAGTGCGGCACCCCGAACTTATAGCATTATATGCATCAGCTCCGAATCATGTCTTGGGTCAATAGTTGGGTTTGCCCGGCTCCTATGTTTTGGTACCTTACATTCCGTTATATCGGCTAAGGTAGCACTAGGAGAACTACTACGATTGTGCCCCAGTTGAGCTGGGCTAAGCACCTCAGTAGAGAAAGCTAAAACTGACCGTCATGATGAGGCGAGAGCTGGTCGCTGTTCGAGAGGTTTTCGTGTCCCTAAAGACTTATGCCGCTTAGAGCGAGGAGTCGGCTTTGTCCGGCCTAGGCGTGGATAGCGCCCCGAACATGGTCTTCCAAACACTAGGGGCTTCGCCGAAATTTAAAATTATAGAATTCTTTGGCTAAGTGAGAGTGTTCAAGCATTATAGTCCGATTGCCTTGTTCGTTGTGTTGAGCGCCTCCCTCGAAGGACCCAAGAACGGGAAAAAGAGCGCTCATGTTTATCACGAACACCCCAGCACTCGTGGCATGGGGGCAGAAGCCGACGACTTGCCATCTCTCAAATTTGATAAACGGCCGCATAGAAGGTAATATTTTAAATTCAAAAGCGTTGCTTAGCGCATATGAACAAGTTTTCAGCGTACAGGATCACAAATGCAAGTTTACTCAAAAATTACATCTTTGGAGCATTCATCCGCTATAAGGAGGGCACCCTTCAGGACGCCCTCATAATACGCTTCCGGGACGCGATGCTCCTTTCCCGACGGCGGCCCGTCCTTCACCAGCTTCTCCGCATCCATCTTGCCCCAGTGCACTTTAGCACGGGCAAGCGCCCTACGGGCACCTTCGATGCAGACGGAGCGCTTGATTACTTCAAGCCGTGGACAGGCATCCACCAGCCGCCTCACCAGCCCAAAGTAGGTCCCAAGCAGAGCCTCTCCAGGCTAAAGCCGAACTACGAGGCCCTTTATGGCCTGTTCGGCCACCTTGTGGAGCTCGACCATTTGCTTCAGCTGGTCGCTCAAAGGCACCAGGTATCCGGCCTCAGCATACTGAGACTAGAACACCTTCTCTGTCAAGCTCCCCACCTCGGCTCGGTAGTAGCCGGCGGCATCAGACGCATTGCGGGGCAAATCTGCGAATGCTCCTGGAGAGCTCCGGACTCGGGTAAGTAACAAGTAATTCACTTTCACGTGCTTGCTTTGCATAATGAATGCCTTACCCTCCGCTATCTTCTTCATTGCTTCAATTTCTTGGAGGGCTTTCTGGGCTTCGGCCTTGGCAGACTTCGCGCTTTTGAGGGCTGCCGCAAGCTCGGACGCTTGCATCTTTGAGTCAAGCTCCAAACTCTCGTGTTTTTTCACGAGAGCCTGGAGCTCTTTCTGCACCTCCTCCACCCGTGCCTCCTGCTTCCCTCTCTCTGAGCGCTCCACGGCCGCTCTGTTTTCGGCCTCAAACATTTCTTGCTTAAGGGTTGCCACCTCGGTCGTGGCCCCTATAATAGCATGTTGATCCTGTCATTTTTTGCAACCACATCTTCTCTATATACTTGCGCAAGGTATTACTTACCTTCCTTCTCCTCGAGATGCCTCTTGGCATGGCCGAGCTCGTTCTCGGACCGCGCGAGGTTTTGCTTCAGCGTATCCACCTCCGCAGTCAGTGTGGTGGAGGCCAGCAGTGAAGCATGTATACACATATTGACTTGATTATGTTAGACTCCTGCGAATGTTATTAGATCCTCTATTCGGCTTTTCTTTCTGAACGCCGAACAGAGCATCAGGGGCTACTGTCTATGCGGTAATATTTTTATTCTTTACTTGCCTCAAAGCCTGTTAGAAGGCTGGCACAGGATTCAGTCAGTCCGCTCTTGGCGGACTGAACCTTCTCGACCACCGCACTCATAATAGTGCGGTGCTCCTCGTCGATGGAGGCGCCTTTAAGCACCTCCAGCAAATTGTCTGGTGCCTCCGGTTGGGCAGAGGTCACCGGCTCGGTAGGCTTACTCCTCTTGGAAGGAGGCTGCCTACCGGAGTCCGGAAGCGTTGAAGGTTCCGGCGCGGTGTCCGGCTCAAGGCCGGACTCGGGGCCCTTGGGGATTTTATCCCCTTTGCGCCTGGAGTCCGGGAGGTCGCCTTGCGGCGCCTCCAGGACCACCTCCTCCTGGCTTGGAACCTGTTGGGGCAGCACCTCGGCGTCGTCCGTAGGGCGGGGGAGGTAGCGGGCGGAAGTGAATTCATGTCCAACGAATCCAGGGAGCCGCTCGATGACTCGTCAAGCCTGGCCTTGGGCGGACTGCATAGTCATATTCGGCGTAAGGAGGAGCTGTGCAAGAAAGGAACACTATGAATTGCTCTGCTGTCTGAATACTTCCGATCTCGCCAGGGGCTTGGCCCTGTGCGGCCACTCCTCTTCGCCATCGTCGGCGTTGGTGGAGCCGTCCGGAAGAAGGGTTTTCCCCTTCTTGGACCCTTCGGCCTCCCTAGTTGGGGCGTCCTTCCTTTTCTTCTCTCCCCCCGCTGGAGGGGGAGAGGTCTCTTCTTCCTCCTCCTCGTCTTCACGGGAGGAGTGCGTCCTGGAGTCGTCGGATGATGAATCCGACACCCCCAGGCGCCGGGCACTTTTCGAGTCCCCGTGGCCTTTTTCTTGGCCTTCTTCTCCGGCACCACATAGGGTGCCGGAACTAGCAGCTTCGCTAAGTGAGCATCCGCTGGGCCTTCGGGCAAAGGAGACGGACAGTTGATCTGTCCGGACATCTTCTGCCAATCCTGTCAAAGGTAAGGGAGCTTAGATCCCGCATGGAGTCAAAATATGAAAAACTAATACCCTGTAAAAAGGTAAAAACAGCTTACCGCACTAGCGTGACGCTGCGTGCTGAATCCGCGATCCTCGGTAGCGGATGAAGGGGCCTCGGCACCCTTGAAAAGCACCTTCCAGGCATCTTGGTACGCCGTGTCGAAGAGCCTGCTCAGAGTTCGGTGCTGCGCCGGGTCGAACTCCCACAGGTTGAAAGCCCGTTGTTGACACGGGAGGATCCGGCGGATGAGCATAACTTGGACTACGTTGACAAGTTTGAGCTTGTCCACCAGGGTTTGGACGCATGTTTGGAGTCCGGTCAGCTCTCCTTTTTTACCCCACGACAGGCCCGTCACTTTCCAGGAGGTGAGCCGCATAGGGGGTCCGGATCTGAACTCGGGGGCTACGACCCATTTAGGGTCGCGCGGCTCGGTGATGTAAAACCACCCCGCTTGCCACCCCTTTAGGGTCTCCACGAAGGAGCCCTCGAGCCATAGGACATTGGGCATCTTGCCCACCATGGCGCCTCCGCACTCCTCCTGGGTGCCATGCACCACCTTCGGCTTGACATTGAAAGTCTTGAGCCATAGGCCGAAATGGGGGCGGATGCGGAGGAAGGCCTCACACACGACGATAAACGCCGAGATGTTGAGGACAAAGTTCGGGGCCAGATCGTGGAAATCCAGGCCATAGTAGAACATGAGCCCCCGAACAAATGGGTGGAGAGGGAAGCCCAGTCCGCAGAGGAAATGGAGGAGGAACACCACCCTCTCATGGGGCCTAGGGTGGGGATGAGCTGCCCCTCTTCGGGAAGCCGGTGCGCAATGTCGTTAGACAAGTATCCGCCCTTCCTCAGTCTTTTGATGTGTCCCTCCGTGACGCAGGAGACCATCCACTTGCCTCCCGCTCCGTGATAGAGGCTAAGGTGTCCCGATGTTTCGATGAGATGGTGGCTATCGTTTTCTGTGGGAGTTGACCTTGACGATCCGACTACGAACGTGCGAGACGTCGCGCCTTAGCAATCGTTAAACCAACTTCCGAGGGTTATTGACCACGCCGGAGCACGATCAACCTGACCACGAGGGTCTGTTTCCTGCGAGCAAATGAAGAACAAGCAAGAAACTGAGATTGCAATCTGGATATTGCGAATATAAGATGAAAGCTTTATTGATCAAGGTGGGGTTCTGTGACGTCTTGGTCTGGTCGTTGGACACAAACGAAGTACGCGAAGTTGCAGCTATGGCGAACTTTTAATCTAAACAAAACCCAAAGTCTAAACGACGCCCTAAGGGCTGTATATATGGAGGAAGAGGGGGGAATTTCGTGGCCCTTGAGGGTGGGGTCCGAAACCAACCCTAACTCTTGTTTCCCCACACATACGGACTCTAAAAATAGCCTATACTTAAGTATTTCGAAATTACATGGGCCTGGCCCATTAATAAGGTGACGCAGCACCTAGAATAGCCTATGGACGAATATTATGAAGTGGCATCTTGTATATTTCGTCCAAGGCTTCATGCACTCCTTATGGCGGCTTCAAAGTCCTGAAATCATCACTTGTAACTCCGTTCTTGATCCCCTTGCGCATGCCATCAACTCCATGTGTGTTCTTGCTCCAATGTTCATCCTTCTCCAAGCTAGGCCCTTCATTTATAAGCAAAACAAATGTATCCAATTTAGGCAGCATCATAATCTCATGAACATTAGAATCATTACCAAGAAACGAAAGTACCTGGTAATTTAATTGGCGTGCGCGAGCTCTAGTAATTGGTCCAGTATATGTAACAGTAGGGGCTGTGGGTGTAACAATGGTATTGATGTCCTCATCACTCCGGACATGGCTGGAGAAGGTTGAGGTGGGGTGTGCGGACTTGGGCGCTGGAGCTCGAGTGCGCGGAAATGGATAGGCAAAGGAGGAAGAAGGCGTGGATGAAAAGGTGGATCCTTATCCCCTTATATGGGTGGACGCGACTATGCGCCCCCACCAGCCTGGTAAAACTCGCTTATCTCCCAAGCGCCGTAATCGATGGCGTGGTTGGGTTACCCATGCCCGTATTGATGAGAATCCCGGAATAAGGGGACACAATCTCTGCTTTGACAAGACGTGCCAAGGAAACCGCCTCGCTAAACACGCTTAGGTGGGACAGTAAAACGATTCGAATAAAGACTTGGCCGTGGTGTGATGTCACGCTACGGGATACGTCAGCAGATTAGATTTGTGTAAATATTATTCTCTCTATGGCAATATGTGGAAACTTATTTTGCAGAGCCGGACACTACCTTTGTGTTCAAAATCTTCTATGAAGTACTTGGAGGAGGAACCCACCTTGCAATGCCGAAGACAATCTGCGCGCCGGACTCGTCGTCATTGAAGCCTGGTTCAGGGGCTACTAAGGGAGTCCTGGATTAGGGGGTTTCCGGATAGCCGGACTATACCTTCGGCCGGACTCTTGGACTATGAAGATACAAGATTGAAGACTTCATCCCGTGTCCGGAAGGGACTTTCGTTGGCGTGGAAGGCAAGCTTGGTGATACGGATATGTAGATCTCCTACCATTGTAACCGACTCTGTGTAACCCTAGCCCTCTCCGGTGTCTATATAAACCGGAGGGTTTTAGTCCGTAGGACGAACAACAATCATACCATAGGCTAGCTTCTAGGGTTTAGCCTCTCTGATCTTGTGGTAGATCTACTCTTGTACTACCCATATCATCAATATTAATCAAGCAGGACGTAGGGTTTTACCTCCATCAAGAGGGCCCGAACCTGGGTAAAACATCGTGTCCCCTGCCTCCTGTTACCATCCGGCCTAGGCGCACAGTTCGGGACCCCCTACCTGAGATCCGCCGGTTTTGACACCGACACTGACGGTAATGTTACTGTCTATAAAGCTTGACTTGTTGCAAAAGGTTTTTGACAAGTTCTAGGAGTTGACTATGATGAGACCTTCTCACCCGTAGCGATGCTTAAGTCCGTCCGAATCATGTTAGCAATTGCCGCATTTTATGATTATGAAATTTGGCAAATGGATGTCAAAACTGCATTCCTTAATGGATACCTTAAAGAAGAGTTGTATATGATGCAACTAGAAGGTTTTGTCGATCCAAAAGGTGCTAACAAAGTGTGCAAGCTCCAGAGATCCATTTATGGACTGGTGTAAGCCTCTCGGAGTTGGAATACACACTTTGATAGTGTGATCAAAGCATATGGTTTTATACAGACTTTTGGAGAAGCCTATATTTACAAGAAAGTGAGTGGGAGCTCCGTAGCATTTCTGATATTATATTTAGATGACATATTGTTGATCGGAAATGATACTGAATTTCTGAATAGCATAAAAGGATACTTGAATAAGAATTTTTCAATGAAAGACCTCGGTGAAGCTGCTTATATATTGGGCATCAAGATCTATGGAGATAGATCAATACGCTTAATTGGACTTTCACAAAGCACATACCTTGATAAAGTTTTGAAGAAGTTTAAAATGGATCAAGCAAAGAAGGGGTTCTTGCCTGTATTACAAGGTGTGAAGTTGAGTCAGACTCAATGCCCGACCACTACAGAAGATAGAGAGAAAATGAAAGGTGTTCCCTATGCTTCAGCCATAGGCTCTATCATGTATGCAATGCTGTGTACCAGACCTGATGTGTGCCTTGCTATAAGTTTAGCAGGGAGGTACCAAAGTAAACCAGGAGTGGATCACTGGACAACGGTCAATAACATCCTGAAATACCTGAAAAGGACTAAGGATATGTTTCTCGTATACGGAGGTGACAAAGAGCTCGTCGTAAATGGTTACGTAGATGCAAGCTTTGACACTGATCCAGATGACTCTAAGTCACAAACCAGATACCTGTTTTTATTGAATGGTGGAGCTGTCAGTTGGTGCAGTTCCAAGCAGAGCGTCGTGGCGGGATCTACGTGTGAAGTGGAATACATAGCTGCTTCGGAAGCAGCAAATGAAGGAGTTCATATCTGATCCAGGTGTCATACCTAGTGCATCGGTGTAACACCCCGGATATGACTTTCCCAATTTGTACTCCAACTCTTGCCGTTTCCGACTTTAAGTTATTTTATTTTCTCGGGTTCGGGTCTTTGTCTCCGTGCGTTTTTTATCGTTGTCATGCGTCTCATATCATGACACCATGTGCATTGCATTTGCATACGTGTTCATCTCATGCATTCGAGCTTTTTCCCCGTCGTCCGTTTTGCATTCCGGCGTTCCGTTCTCCTCCGGTGGTCATTCTACCTTTCTTTTGTGTGTGGGGATTAAACATTTCCGGATTGGACCGAGACTTGCCAAGCGGCCTTGGCTTACTACCGGTAGACCGCCTGTCAAGTTTCGTATCATTTGGACTTCGTTTGATACTCCAACGGTTAACCGAGGGACTGAAAAGGCCTCGTGTGTGTTGCAGCCCAACACCCCACCAATTTGGCCCAAAACCCACCTAAACCCTCTCCATCATCTAGAGCATTCGATCACGATCGCGTGGCCGAAAACCGCACCTCATTTGGACTTTCCTAGCTCCCTCTATGCCTATATAAAGATCCCTTCCCCGAAATTTCGGATCTCTTCCCCGAAACCCTAGCCTCCTTCTTCCTCCGCGCGCCGGACAACGTCCGCCAGTGCCGGACGTGTCCATTTCCACCCCCCGCCGCCGCGTGGCACGCCTCCATTGGCCCTGCGCCTCGGCCCCACTTCGTCGCCGCCGCCAGCCCGTGAGGCCCGGGACGGGCCCTCCCAGCCCACGCGCGCCCCGCACCTCCCCCGAGCCGCAGCGCCCCGCCCGCCGCCTCCTTCTCCAACTCTGGCGGCACAGCCACCGCGCCGCACCGCGCTGCTCGCCGGCGGCCGCCGCGCTCCTTGCCGGCCGGCCCGCGCCTCCTTTGCCGCGCCTCCCCCGCCGCCACTCCGGCTCCCCGCCGGCCAGATCCGGCGAGATCCGGCCCGGGAGCACCTCACCGCCTCCTTCACGCCGAACTCCGGCGACTCCGAGCTCCGTCCGGCGAACTTCGTTTTGCGTGCGCCCAGATCTGGATTCGGTTGCTACAGTAAACCCTAGGGTTGACCCCGTTTTTTTCCCAAGTCTACATATTATTTTGCATTCTTGTTCATGCCGTAACTCCGCATCCGTAGATCCGTTTTGGGCATATAGCATATCAAAATGTTCGCCTGAGAGAGCACATCATTTCATTCCATTTCATCATTTTCATTTGAGTTCATCTTGATGCCCGGAATGCTGTTAGAAGAGGGCTACTTGGGATAATTGTCAGATCTGCTACTCCATTTAGATATTTGTCATTTTTGCCATGTTTATTGTGTGCATGATATGCCCATGAGCTCTACATATGTTTTGTTAAGGGTTTTGCCATATTTCCAGAGGTGCAACTCATGTATTTTTGTGATGTGTGTGGTGACTAGCACAAGCTTGCAAAATGAGGCACTTGGTAATGCTGATTTCAGGGACTTAGCATTTCCACTAAGTCCTTGACCTGTTTATCTCATATGGCCTTATGTTCATGTTGTTTCCTAGTGATCCGTGCCTCTTTTGAGGATGATCAGTAAGGATGTTTTGTTAATCTTGTAGTGCTCTATCCATCCATGTCTTTGTTTGCAATTATGGAGCACCCTAGCTTGAGTCAATAGAGCTCTACTTTTGCTACTTCGTGAATCTGGGCAGATTGTCTACTTGTTAACGATTTTGCCGATGATGTTGTAGTTGATCCGTGCATGCTATGCTATTGTTCTTGCCATGTTTGGCTTTAATTTTGTGTATTCTTAATGGGTGTATGCTTAGCTTGTCACGACTTTCTCCGTAGTGAGTGCATCGAGCTCGTAAACATGCCTACTTGATATCTGTTTTCAGCATGCTCCAGTTTTCACTAAGTATGAGAACTGATTATGTTTTTGCCATGTTCACATGCTTGCAATTGTATTTTCTGATCCCTTTTGGCTCAAGGTCACTAAGGGACTTTTCTTAAGCTCTTTGAGTAGCTCCATGCCATGCTTTACCTTGCCATGTTCAGCTCCTGTAGCATGTAGTTTTGTTACTCCGAAGAGTGCTACCTGATCTGAAATTCCAGACAAGTGTTAATTTCACTAAGTCTGAAATCTGTTTGCCATATGCATTTTTGCCATGCTTGTTTGAACCTGTTAATGGATGAATTCGCCGTAGCTCAGTGCTAGACTTTTGTTAAGAATCTTGAATGCATCCCTGCCATGTATTTTTATGCCATGTTTGGGTGCTCTAGCTTGTCCATCTCGTTGCATTTATACGGCTACTTGCTGTAAATCGCAGACCGGTGTCATATTTGAATTGCTTGCCATTTCCAAACCGTAACTCCGATTCCGACGTTCTGTATATCGTTTTCAAGTGATTTCATCTCATCTTTCCAGTGGCACACTTGGATTTCCAAGTGGAGGCCAGGTTCATGCATCCCTTGTCAAATCTTGCATATGCATCCCGCATCGCATCCCGCATAGCATGCCATCATTACATCATATTGTTTGAGCTTTGCACGTGGTTGATTGTGTTCCGTTTGCTTGTTTGTCTTGTTTGGGTAGATCTGGGAGACAAGTTCGCTAACGAGGAGCCCGTTGAGTTTGCTTTCGAGGATCCAGTCAACTCTGACAACTTTGTAGGCAAGATGATCATACCCTCGAAATCACTACTATCTTTGCTATGCTAGATTGCTCGCTCTTTTGCTATGCCAATGCTACGATGGCTACCACTTGCTTTCAAGCCTCCCAAATTGCCATGTCAAACATCTAACCTACCATGTCCTAGCAAACCGTTGTTTGGCTATGTTACCGCTTTGCTCAGCCCCTCCTATAGCGTTGCTAGTTGCAGGTGAAGATTGGAGGCCGTTCCTTGTTGGAACATTTATTTACCTGTTGGGATATCATTATATTGCCATGTTATCTTAATGCATCTATACACTTGGTAAAGGGTGGAAGTCTCGGCTTCTCGCCTAGTGTTTTGTTCCACTCTTGCCGCCCTAGTTTCCGTCATATCGGTGTTATGTTCCCGGATTTTGCGTTCCTTACGCGGTTGGGTTATAATGGGAACCCCTTGATAGTCCGCCTTGATTAAAGCTTTTCCAGCAATGCCCAACCTTGGTTTTACCATTTGCCACCTAGCCCTTTTTCCCTTGGGTTTCCATAGCCCGAGGGTCATCTTATTTTAAACCCCCCCGGGCCAGTGCTCCTCTGAGTGTTGGTCCGACTGAGCTCCCCGTGGTGCCACCTCGGGGCAACTTGAGGGTTGGTTTTACTCGTAGCTAGTCTCATCTGAGTGTGCCCTGAGAACGAGATATGTGCAGCTCCTATCGGGATTTGTCGGTACATTCGGGCGGTGTTGCTGGTCTTGTTTTAACCTGTCGAAGAGTCTTGAAGAACCGAGATACCGAGTCTGATCGGAACGTCTCGGGAGGAGGTCTATTCCTTCGTTGACCGTGAGAGCTTGTCATGGGCTAAGTTGGGACTCCCCTGCAGGGATTTGAACTTTCGAAAGCCATGCCCGCGGTTATGGGCAGATGGGAATTTGTTAATGTCCGGTTGTAGATAACTTGAACCTTAACTTAACTAAAATGAATCAACTGAGTGTGTTACCGTGATGGCCTCTTCTCGGCGGAGTCCGGGAAGTGGACACGGTGTTGGAGTAATGTCTCGCAGGTTGTCCTCTAGTTTCTCGCTCGCGCTTTGCCTCCTCTTCTCGCTCTCTTTTGTGAACAGGATAGCCACCATATTTGCTAGTCGCTTGCTGCAGCTCCACATATTTACCTTGCCATACCTATTCAGCTTAAATAGTCTTGATCGCGAGGGTGCGAGATTGCTGAGTCCCTGTGGCTCACAGATTACTATTACACCAGATGCAGGGCCTGATGATTCCGCTCCAGGTGACGCGCTTGAGCTCAAGTGGGAGTTCGACGAGGACTCTCAATGATACTATGTTTCCTTTCCTGATGATCAGTAGTGGTGCCCAGTTGGGGGTGATCGGGACCGTGTCGCATGTTGGGTTATCTTTTATTTTGGCGCCGTAGTCGGGCCATGAGTGTTTGAATGATTTAATGTTATTTATGTACTTGCTTGACGTTGCGAGTGTAAGCCAACTATGTTATCTCCCCTTTTATTATCTATATATTACATGGGATGTTGTGAAGATTGCCTAACTTGCGACATATTCCTTCAATGCGATTAGGAGCCCCATTGCTTGATCGTTTTTAGCGGCCGAGTTGTGTCTAGAAAAATGTTTTGAGTCATTTAGGAATTATATATCGGAGAGTTTAGGAATTCTTTTTTACTTCCCAGTCTCCTCATCGCTCTGGTAAGGCATCCTGACGTAGAGTTTTGACTCTTCTATTCTCAAATTTCACTAAAAAAAATTTAGGATCACGCGGGTATCTTGGAATCGTTCCGATGGTTTTATGACCAGAACATTGTCTTGGTGCCTCCTGTCAGGGGTTTTGTGGAAGTGTCCCAGGGAGTTGAGCTCTGAGGTGTTGTCGTCATAATTTTATCGTTGCAGTTCTGGAATACCTGAGTTTAGTACGCCGACATCGAAAATCTCTTTTATGCAGTTCGTTGGTGAGATAACCTCGACGCCACCCAGTACTGGGGCGGGAGGTCGGGAGTATCGCCATAACTTGTATAACGGATGCTTTTCGAAGGTTGAGGTAGATGGTTTCTGAAGTTTTTCTTGGTTATGTGTTGAAGGATGGATACAGCTGGATGTAGGATTTGCTAGATTTGGGTGAGATATTATGCTTCCCATGTATCCCCAACACCTGATTGCATAACCGGAAAGGTTCGGGAGTTTCATAGGTGGGAATTCTAGTAGCTCTAGTTCTTCTTCCACGGATATTTGGTTTGAGATTGGGATTTCTTACCGAGTATTCGTTCTTGATCCACACCTTGTTGATTTATTTCTCGACCTTAATTCTCGTGGCTTCTCAATTTATGGATATGTGACCATTTCAAGAGGAATGCATTCGTTCATTTTGTTCGGATGTAAAGACTATATGTTGCAATTTTCATTCCGTTGGATTCAGCTCCAATATTTGTCTATCAATGTGCTAATGGTGGTCAACCTCTTCAGCATGGCTCCTCCAACACGCACGACTCCGAATCCTGATCCTCCACCACCTCCACCTCCTCCGGAGGCATGGCAAGCTGTGATGGCCGCAACCAATGCAAACACACAGTTGATCATGCAAATTCTTCAAGAGTGTAATCAAGGCAACCAAGGGAACCAAGGCAACAATCAGAATCACTTTGCTACACTCAACCAGTTCCTTGCTAACGGGCCAAAGACTTTCAGCAATTGTGTTGAGGCAACCGATGCTGACGATTGGCTTGTGGATCTGTGCAAGCATTTCAAGTGCAGTAACGTCAGGCCTGAGGACTTCGTCAAGTTCACTTCCTTCCAACTCAAAGATCAAGCTGCAGAATGGTTCCAGCAGTACAAGGACTCCAGAGGTGGATGTGTTATTACCTGGGATGAATTCCGTCAAGATTTCAGAGCTCACCATATCCCTCAGAGCGTGGTTGAAAGCAAGCATGAGGAATTCCGCAACCTGAAGCAAGGCTCTTTGTCTGTCTATGACTACAACAAGTTGTTCCAGAAGCTTGCCCGCTTTCCCAAGCAGGACGTACCCGATGAGAAGATCATGATATACCAGTTCAGGGGTGGTCTCAGAGAAGAAATTCAGCTCGCTCTTGTCCTCTTTGAGCCCTTGAGATACGATGAGTTCTACAACATGGCATTGAAGCAAGAGGCCGCTCAGCTGAGGTGTGATGCTTCCAAGAAGCGAGTCAGAGATGTTACTCTTTCTTCCTCTACTCATGTGGCCAAGCAGCAGAAGTATTGGCTTCCTCCTCCTCCGTTCCGTCAGCCGTATCAGCAGAAGAGTAAAGGTGGCAGTGGTTCTTCCCACCCACCCAACCCTGGCTTTCAGAACAAGACTTCGTCTCAAGCTTCAAGATCGAGTGCTCTGTATAACCGTCTGCTTTCAGAGGTCACGAGCAACAAGTGCCAATAGAAGGATCACTATGCCAACAAGTGTCTCAACTAGAGGCGTCTTCCTCCTCCTCCTCCTATCAGATCGGCAAGTACAGCTGTGGTCAAGCATAACCCCAAGCATGCCAAGGTCAACTTGATGAATGCAACTCAGGCAGAGGACTCGTTAGATGTGATTATGGGTAACCTTCCAGTTAACGATATTCTTGCAAAAGTACTTTTTGACTCTGGTGCATCGCATTCCTTCATGTCATTCCCATTTGCATCGGAGAACAATTTTAGTACTAAGGCTTTACCTAGAGCTATGCAAGTCGTCTCTCCGGCTAAGCGTCTGACCTCTAGTATGATGGTTCCGGATATTTCTATCTTGATGGGTGATTTCAAGTTTCTGGCTTCTCGAATGGTTCTTGGTAACTCGGATATTGATCTTATTCTCGGGATGGATTGGCTTTCTAAGCACAAGGCTCAGCTTGATTGTGCAGCCAGACAGATTCAATTGACTCATTCGTCTGAGGATGTAATTGTCTTTGCCGCTTGGGATAATACCATCCGTCTGTTTTCTCTTAGTGAGAAGGGTGAACTGGATGCTATCTGGCAGATTCCAGTCATTTGCGAATATGAAGACGTCTTTCCAGAAGAGCTTCCAGGAATGCCTCCGCACCGGCCAGTTGAATTCGTTATTGATCTTGAGCCTAGCACGGAACCTGTGTGCAAGCGTCCTTACAAGCTCGGACCTGAAGAGTTGAAGGAGCTGAATAAGCAACTTGATATTCAAGAAAGAATGGGTCTCATCCGGCCTAGTTCTTCTCCGTGGGGTTGTGGTGTTCTTTTTGTGAAGAAGAAGGATGGAACGGACTGACTTTGTGTTGATTACCGTCCATTGAACAAGAAGACCATCAAGAACAAATAGCCACTTCCCAACATCACTGAGCTGTTCGAACAACTCAAAGGTGCCCAAGTATTCTCCTAGCTTGATCTCCGTATGGGTTATCATCAGATTCGAATCCGTGAGCAAGATATTCCCAAGACGGCTTTCAGGACAAGCTATGGTTCATATGAATACACTGTCATGTCTTTTGGCCTTGTCAATGCTCCTCCGACGTTCTCTCGCATGATGTACTTCATCTTCAACGCCTACACCAATGACTTCATTTTGGTCTATCTCAACGACATTCTGGTTTTCTCGAAGAACAAGGAAGATCATGCCAAGCACTTGCGTCTGGTACTCGATAAGCTCAGAGAACACAAGTTCTATGCCAAGTTCTCCAAGTGCGAATTTTGGCTCGATGAGTTTCTTTATCTTGGTCATATCATCTCTGCCAAGGGCATTGCCGTGAATCCTGAGAAGGTGATAGAGGCTAAGGTGTCCCGATGTTTCGATGAGATGGTGGCTATCGTTTTCTGTGGGAGTCGACCTTGACGATCCGACTACGAACGTGCGAGACGTCGCGCCTTAGCAATCGCTAAACCAACTTCCGAGGGTTATTGACCACGCCGGAGCACGATCAACCTGACCACGAGGGTCTGTTTCCTGCGAGAAAACGAAGAACAAGCAAGAAACTGAGATTGCAATCGGGATATTGCGAATATAAGATGAAAGCTTTATTGATCAAGGTGGGGTTCTGTGATGTCTTGGTCTAGTCGTTGGACACAAACGAAGTACGTGAAGTTGCAGCTATGGCGAACTTTTAATCTAAACAAAACCCAAAGTCTAAACGACGCCCTAAGGGCTGTATATATAGAGGAAGAGGGGGGAATTTCGTGGCCCTTGAGGGTGGGGTCCGAAACCAACCCTAACTCTTGTTTCCCCACACATACGGACTCTAAAAATAGCCTATACTTAAGTATTTCAAAATTACATGGGCCTGGCCCATTAATAAGGTGACGCAGCACCTAGAATAGCCTATGGACGAATATTATGAAGTGGCATCTTGTATATTTCGTCCAAGGCTTCATGCACTCCTTATGGCGGCTTCAAAGTCCTAAAATCATCACTTGTAACTCCGTTCTTGATCCCCTTGCGCATGCCATCAACTCCATGCGTGTTCTTGCTCCAATGTTCATCCTTCTCCAAGCTAGGCCCTTCATTTGTAAGCAAAACAAATGTATCCAATTTAGGCAGCATCATAATCTCATGAACATTAGAATCATTACCAAGAAACGAAAGTACCTGGTAATTTAATTGGCGTGCGCGAGCTCTAGTAATTGCTCCAGTATATGTAACAGTAGGGGCTGTGGATGTAACAATGGTATTGATGTCCTCATCATCCTCCCCTTCTTGAAATGAAGTCATCCTCGACGGAAGCGCATCTTCCTCACCCAAATAAGGCTTCAAATCTGCAATGTTAAAAGTGGGACTAACCCCAAAATCTACAGGTAGCTCAAGTTTATATGCATTATCATTTATTTTCTCTAACACCTTAAAAGGACCATCAGCACGTGGCATTAGCTTTGATTTGCGCAGATTAGGAAATCTATCTTTACGCAAATGTAACCAAACAAGATCTCCAGGCGCAAACACAACATGTTTTCTACCCTTATCTCCAGCAAGTTTATATTTAGCATTCATACGCTCAATGTTTTCCTTAGTTAACTCATGCATTTTTAAAATCAATTCAGAACGTTCTTTAGCATCAAAAATAACCTTCTCTGAAGATGGAAGAGGCAACAAATCAATAGGTGCACGAGGTAGGAAACCATACACAATTTCAAAAGGGCACATCTTAGTAGTAGAATGCAATGAGCGATTATAAGCAAATTCAATATGAGGCAAGCATTCTTCCCACATTTTCTTATTATTCTTCAAAACAGCCCTAAGCATAGTAGACAATGTTCTATTGACTACTTCAGTTTGTCCATCAGTTTGGGGGTGACAAGTAGTACTAAAAAGCAGCTTAGTCCCCAACTTAGCCCATAAACATCTCCAAAAGTGGCTATGAAATTTAGTATCACGATCTGAAACAATAGTATTTGGCACACCATGTAAGCGAATAATTTCACGAAAGAACAAATCAGCAACATTAACAGCATCATCGCTTTTATGACATGGTATAAAGTGTGCCATTTTCGAGAACCTATCCACGACAACAAATATGCTATCCCTCCCCTTCTTTGTTCGAGGTAAACCTAAAACAAAGTCCATAGATATATCCTCCCAAGGAACACTAGGTACTGGCAAAGGCATATATAAACCATGAGGATTGAGTCGTGACTTAGCTCTTTGACATGTAGTGCAGCGAGCAACAAAACGCTCAACATCCCATCTCATCTTTGGCCAAAAGAAATGTGTAGCAAGTATATCCTCCGTCTTCTTGACGCCAAAGTGTCCCATTAATCCTCCTCCATGCACCTCCTGCAACAACAAAAGACGAACGGAGCTAGCTGGAATGCATAGCTTGTTAGCACGAAACACAAATCCATCGTTAAGAACGAACTTGTTCCAAGTTCTCCCTTCCTTACAATTCTGCAATACATCTTTAAATTCAGCATCATGAACATATTGATCTTTGATGGTCTCCAAACCAAATATTTTAAAGTCAAGTTGTGAAAGCATAGTATAACGACGAGACAAGGCATCAGCAATAACATTTTCTTTACCCTTCTTGTGTTTAATGACATAAGGGAAAGTCTCAATGAATTCAACCCATTTAGCATGTCTACGGTTCAGTTTTGCTTGACTTTTAATGTGTTTCAAAGATTCATGATCAGAATGTATAACAAATTCCTTGGGCCATAAATAATGTTGCCATGTTTCTAAGGTCCGGACAAGAGCATATAATTCTTTATCATAAGTAGAATAGTTCAGACTAGGCCCACTCAATTTTTTAGAAAAGTATGCAACAGGTTTTCCATCTTGTAATAACACACCTCCTAATCCAATTCCACTAGCATCACATTCAAGCTCAAAAGTCTTATTGAAATTAGGAAGTTGGAGTAAAGGAGCATGTGTCAACTTATCTTTCAATACCGTGAAGGCTTCTTCCTGTGCGGTACCCCAAACAAAAGGCACATCCTTCTTTGTAAGCTCGTTGAGAGGTGCAGCAATGGTGCTGAAATCTCTCACAAAACGCCTATAGAAACCAGCGAGGCCAAGGAAACTCCTCACTTGTGTGACCGTTTTGGGCTGCGGCCAACTCTCAATAGCTTCAATCTTGGCTTTATCAACTTCAATTCCCTGTGGAGTAACAACATAGCCAAGAAAAGATACTCGGTCGGTGCAAAAGGTGCACTTTCCAAGGTTTCCAAACAAACGTGCATCACGTAGAGCAATAAAAACAGCACGTAAATGTTCCAAATGTTCCTCCAAAGATTTGCTATAAATCAATATGTCATCAAAGTAAACTACCACAAATCGTCCAATGAAAGCACGTAAAACTTCGTTCATTAACCTCATGAAAGTACTAGGTGCATTAGTTAACCCAAAAGGCATGACTAACCACTCATATAATCCAAACTTAGTTTTAAATGCTGTTTTCCATTCATCACCCAATTTCATACGAATTTGATGGTATCCACTACACAAATCAACTTTGGAGAATATTGTAGAGCCACTCAATTCATCAAGCATATCATCTAGCCTAGGAATAGGATGACGATAACGAATAGTAATATTATTAATGCCTCTACAATCAACGCACATACGTGACGTACCATCCTTTTTCGGCACTAAAATGATAGGAACAGCACAAGGACTAAGGGATTCGCGTATATAACCTTTGTCGAGCAGTTCTTGTACTTGACGCATAATCTCCTTCGTCTCCTCTGGATTGGTACGGTATGGTGCACGGTTGGGTAGCGAAGCACCGGGAATTAAGTCAATTTGATGCTCAATCCCTCGAATAGGTGGTAATCCCGGTGGCACGTCTTGTGGAAAGACGTCAGCGAACTCCTGCAAAATGTTAGTGACAGCAGGGGGTAAAGAGGAAGGCACGTCCTCGAATGAAAATAATGCCTCTTTGCACACAAAAGCATAGCAAACAGATTTGCTGAAATCTAGCTCATCAATATCAGATTTGGTGGCAAGTAAACATGCACTTTTCAATTTAATTTCAGAAACAACAGTAGATGGTTTATTATTAGGCTTCATTTGGTGCTCAAATTCTTTTGCCACAATCTGATTTTCACTCTTATTTGTCTCCTGTTTTGCTTTATTAGCTCTATTAATATCATCTTTCAAAATGGAATCAGGAGTCATAGGAAGCAAAGTAATATTTTTATCGTTATGAACAAGAGTATACTGATTGTTTCTACCATAGTGTACAGAATTTTTATCAAATTGCCATGGTCTACCAAGTAATAAGGAACATGCTTGCATAGGTACCACATCACAATCAACATAATCAGCATATGTAGAGATACTAAAATGCACGCGAACAGTACGTGTTACCTTAACCTTGCCGCTGTTGTTGAACCATTGGATGTAGTAAGGATGTGGATGTGGTCTTGTGGTGAGAGATAGCTTCTCCACCATCTCCATGCTAGCCAAGTTATTGCAGCTCCCTCCATCTATGATCACGCGAACAGAACGTTCCTTCACAACTCCCTTTGTATGGAACAAATTATGCCTCTGATTTTGCTCAGCTTGTGTAACCTGCACACTCAAAACACGTTGAGCAACTAAACATTCATACCTGTCAGCATCTTCAGGAGCCATGTATTGCGTCTCATGATCAGAATCGTCTCCACCGTGTTCGTCACGTGTAATAAGAGCCAAAGTCTCCTCATCATAGTCACTAGCAGACTCATACCCACCATCCTCAGTAACAATCATCACACGCTTAGATGGGCATTCTCTCGCATAATGACCTCCACCCTTGCAACGTCGACAAATAATATCATGTGTTTGCCCTGTTGATGCCATGGATGAAGAAGAGCTCTTTGCAGGCCCAGAAGGTGTGCTCTTGGCAGATAGTGGTGATTGTGCCTGCTTTATTGTATCATGGTTGGAGGTGGTAGCCGACGGAGGCGCCGGTGTAGCAGAACGTGTGGAAGTAGATGATGCACGTGGTGTCCATGATGAAGGTCGACCTGCAGAAAAGTTAGTCCGCGCCAATGCCTGTCGATCCTGCACTTCACGTTCAGCTTTACAAGCAAGATGGAATAAACGAGTGATATTAGTATACTCCTTATACTCTAGAATCGTCTGAATCTCTCTATTTAATCCACCCATAAAACGTGCAAGCATAGCTTCATTCTCCTCAACAATACCACATCGAATCATGCCAGTTTGTAATTCCTGATAATATTCTTCTACAGAATTTTTTCCCTGTCTTAAGCGCTGCAATTTTTGAAGTAATTCACGTTGATAATATGGTGGAACCCAACGAGTACGCATAGCAGTTTTCAAAGCAGCCCAAGTAGCCGGAATAGGATATAATCTACAATGCTCAGACCACCAAACACATGCAAAACTAGTGAAAGCACAAATAGCAGCAGGAACACGTCTCTCCTCGGGATATAGTAAACATGTAAATCGTTGTTCAGTTTCTAACTCCCAAGTAAGATATATATCAGGAACATATCTACCCTCAAATGGTGGAATATTCAATTTTAGTTTAGGGAGATGGTCATGATCTCGTACCTGAGGGTGAGCCCTACCATTGCCATTATTTGCATGTGGACGACCTGGTGGTTGCTGTGCTGTTGGTGGCACGCAGTTCTGATTTTGATCAACCTCATCCTCATAATCTCCCACATAAGCATCCTCCTCCACATCAGCAGTAGGAGCCACAGAAGTATCAACAACAGCACCAGCAGTTTGGCCCGACTGAAGAGGGACACGGCTCGCTCGGCGGAGGGCTGTTTCCCGACGTGGAGGTAGTCGGTGTTGTTGCTGTTGTTGCAGAGGTGCGGCAGGAGCAGCCGGTGGTGGTGGTGGAAAACGCGAAAGCAATTCAGCAAACTTGTTATCGAGCTTTGTTTCAAACGTCTTCTCCATGCCATCTATCTTCTCCATGGCCTCTTCAAATCTGTTTATCACATCTTGCACCTGTCCATTCATCATTTGCTGAAACGTATCATGAAGCTCCTTGTTCGTCAAGTTCTCCCAGTCAGTCTCATCGGCTTGTGATCCTGGCATGGTTAGCAGCAATAGAAACACACAAGAATATGATCCTACAGACTACTAACAAGTGGTGGTGGTGGCGGGTGTCACAAATCCGTCAAGCAAATCTCAAATTCTTACCAGTTCTTACCCAGCAGCAGGCGGTGATCGGCAACCGTTGTAGTCAAAAACTCTCAAAAGCTTGGATAGAGCGATTGCCAGGGAGAGTCAAACGCACGACGTAGATGTATGTGGAGCTGGGAAGGCTTATAGTATGGTAGCAAAAAGGGTCAGCAATAATCAATTCAGAGATGCAAAGTTGAATAAACGCTCAACGACGGTACTGTGCTGGTCCTAGGCTAGACCGTGCTAGAGACGCGAGCCTAGAACACTAACAAAATCACGGCGCTGCACGTAAATAAGGGAAAAGCACACTCTGGAACTTTTTTTTTCGCTCTTTTTTTTCCGAGACCTATGCAGGCAAGGAAACACGACTCGGAATTTAGATTGATCTCAAGAACAAACCTAATATGAGAAGAACTCGGATTGGTGGTGGATATATAGTTGTGGTATATGGCAGCGGTGGTGGTATATGGTAGTGGTGGTGGTATATGGATACGGATTGGTGGTGGTATATGGATATGGATTCAGAGCGATGGCGGAGAAGCAAAAGTGGTAGATGGGCGATGATGATGGTGCGGCGGCGGCGTGACAACTTATGACCAGAACTCGAAACTCTAAAAGACTAGACTCTAAGACCAGCAACTTGACACGACGATGCAACCGCAAATTCAACAAAGCAAAAACCCTAAAAAGATTATGCAAAGGCTCAGATTGGTTCGGATATGATGAACTAACCCTAATTTTTTTGTGTGGCTTTTTTTTCGTGGACTGTAGGTATGAAGAACAGACTCGATCTAATCTGCGAAAAACTGTAAAAATCTCACCGAGCAACCTGGAAATCTGATACCACTTGATAGAGGCTAAGGTGTCCCGATGTTTCGATGAGATGGTGGCTATCGTTTTCTGTGGGAGTCGACCTTGACGATCCGACTACGAACGTGCGAGACGTCGCGCCTTAGCAATCGCTAAACCAACTTCCGAGGGTTATTGACCACGCCGGAGCACGATCAACCTGACCATGAGGGTCTGTTTCCTGCGAGCAAACGAAGAACAAGCAAGAAACTGAGATTGCAATCGGGATATTGCGAATATAAGATGAAAGCTTTATTGATCAAGGTGGGGTTCTGTGACGTCTTGGTCTGGTCGTTGGACACAAACGAAGTACGCGAAGTTGCAGCTATGGCGAACTTTTGATCTAAACAAAACCCAAAGTCTAAACGACGCCCTAAGGGCTGTATATATGGAGGAAGAGGGGGGAATTTCGTGGCCCTTGAGGGTGGGGTCCGAAACCAACCCTAACTCTTGTTTCCCCACACATACAGACTCTAAAAATAGCCTATACTTAAGTATTTTGAAATTACATGGGCCTGGCCCATTAATAAGGTGACGCAGCACCTAGAATAGCCTATGGACGAATATTATGAAGTGGCATCTTGTATATTTCGTCCAAGGCTTCATGCACTCCTTATGGCGGCTTCAAAGTCCTGAAATCATCACTTGTAACTCCGTTCTTGATCCCCTTGCGCATGCCATCAACTCCATGCGTGTTCTTGCTCCAATGTTCATCCTTCTCCAAGCTAGGCCCTTCATTTGTAAGCAAAACAAATGTATCCAATTTAGGCAGCATCATAATCTCATGAACATTAGAATCATTACCAAGAAACGAAAGTACCTGGTAATTTAATTGGCGTGGGCGAGCTCTAGTAATTGGTCCAGTATATGTAACAGTAGGGGCTGTGGATGTAACAATGGTATTGATGTCCTCATCAGAAGGTGTCTGCAATTGTGAATTGGGAACCTCCTCAGAACGTGAAGCAACTCCGTAGCTTCCTCGGTCTCACAAGCTACTGTCGAAGGTTCGTTGAAAACTTTTCTAAGATTGCGAAGCCTCTCTCAAATTTTCTCCAGAAGCACGTCAAGTACATTTGGTCTTCAGAGTGTGACATTGCTTTCAACACTTTGAAAGAGAAATTGATCACCGCTCCAGTTCTGACTCCGCCTGATGAATCCAAGCCGTACGAGGTCTTTTGTGATGCCTCTCTCCAAGGTCTTGGCGCAGTGTTGATGCAAGAGAAGAAAGTTGTTGCTTATACCTCTCGCCAGTTGAAGCCTAATGAAAAGAACTACCCCACTCATGATCTCGAGTTGGCGGCAGTTGTGCATGCTCTTTTGACTTGGAGACATCTCTTATTGGGAAGAAAAGTGGACATCTTCACTGACCACAAGAGTCTCAAGTACATCTTCACTCAGCCTAATCTCAACCTCAGGCAAACTCGATGGGTTGAAATGATTCAAGAGTATAATCTGAGTATCGAGTATACTCCAGGCAAGGCCAATGTGATTGCTGACGCATTGAGCAGGAAGGCTTATTGCAACAGTCTGATTCTCAAGCCTTATCAACCCGAGCTTTGTGAAGCTTTCCGCAAACTTAATCTGCCAACCTTCAAGTCTCTCCTACCTTGGAAGACCAGATTCGCCAAGCCCAGCTTCTTGATGCTATGGTGAAAAAGGTGAAGATTGGGATTGCCAAGAGTCAACCCAAGTACAAGTGCTACCGCCTTGATGACAAGGACACTCTCTTCTTCGAGGATCGTATTGTTGTGCCCAAAGGTGAACTTCGTAAAGTGATCATGAACGAGGCTCACAATTCTCTCCTCTCCATCCACCCTGGGAGCACAAAGATGTATCAGGACCTCAAGCAGGCTTATTGGTGGACTCGAATGAAGCGCGAGATTGCTCAATTCGTGAATGAATGTCATGTCTGCAGAAGAGTGAAGGCAGAACACCAAAGGCCAGCTGGTCTCCTCCACCCTCTTGCCATTCCAGAATGGAAGTTTGACCACATTGAAATGGACTTCGTGACTGTGTTTCCAAAGTCCAAGCGTGGCAATGATGCTATATTCGTTGTCATCGACAAACTCACCAAAGTGGCTCACTTTCTGCCTATCAAAGAGTCAATCACTGCAGCTCAATTGGCGGAACTCTATACCTCTCGAATTGTCTCTCTGCACGGTATTCCACAAGTCATCTCTTCAGACCGTGGCAGCATCTTTACCTCCAAGTTTTGGGATTCTTTTCAGAAGGCCATGGGCACCAACATCCGCTTCAGTACAGCTTTCCATCCTCAAACTAGCGGTCAAGTCGAGCGTGTCAACCAGATTCTTGAAGATATGCTCAGGGCTTGTGTGATCTCCTTCGGCATGAAGTGGGAGGATTGTCTTCCTTATGCTGAATTCTCCTACAACAACAGTTTTCAAGCAAGTTCGGGCAAAGCCCATTTGAAATTCTGTATGGCGGGAAGTGCCGTACCCCTCTCAACTGGTCCGAAACCGGTGAACGTCAGCTTTTGGGTAATGACTTAATCACAGAGGCAGAGGAAATGTGCAAAGTCATTCGAGATAACCTCAAAGCAGCCCAATCCCGTCAGAAGAGCTACTATGACAGTAAGCACCGTGATTTGGCTTTCGAGATCGGAGATCATGTTTACCTCCGCGTCTCTCCTATGAAAGGTACTCGTCGCTTCGGTATCAAAGGGAAGCTTGCCCCTAGATACGTGGGACATTTCAAGATTGTCAGCAAGAGAGGCGATCTCGCCTATCAACTCGAGCTTCCTTCAAACTTTGCGAATATTCATGATGTGTTCCATGTCTCTCAGCTTCAAAAGTGCTTCAAGACTCCTGACCGCACCGTCAACTTCGAGGACATTGAGCTCCAAGAAGATCTCTCCTATCGTGAGCACCCAGTTGCTATTCTTGAAGAGACTGAACGCAAGAATCGCAACAAGTCAATCAAATTCCTCAAAGTCAAGTGGCCACACCATTCCGACCGTGAAGCTACCTGGGAACGCGAGGATCACCTTCGTTCTGAGTACCCGGCGTTCTTTCAGTCCTAGATCTCGGGACGAGATCCTTTCGTAGTGGTGGAGTGTTGTAACACCCCGGATATGACTTTCCCAATTTGTACTCCAACTCTTGCCGTTTCCGGCTTTAAGTTATTTTATTTTCTCGGGTCCGGGTCTTTGTCTCCGTGTGTTTTTATCGTTGTCATTCATCTCATGCATTCGAGCTTTTTCCCCGTCGTCCGTTTTGCATTCCGGCGTTCCGTTCTCCTCCGGTGGTCATTTCTACCTTTCTTTTGTGTGTGGGGATTAAACATTTCCGGATTGGACCGAGACTTGCCAAGCGGCCTTAGCTTACTACCGATAGACCGCCAGTCAAGTTTCGTATCATTTGGACTTCGTTTGATACTCCAACGGTTAACCGAGGGACTGGAAAGGCCTCGTGTGTGTTGCAGCCCAACACCCCTCCAATTTGGCCCAAAACACACCTAAACCCTCTCCATCATCTAGAGCATTCGATCATGATCGCGTGGCCGAAAACCGCACCTCATTTGGACTTTCCTAGCTCCCTCTATGCCTATATAAAGATCCATTCCCCGAAATTTCGGATCTCTTCCCCGAAACCCTAGCCTCCTTCTTCCTCCGCGCGCCGGACAACGTCCGCCGGCGCTGGACGTGTCCGTTTCCACCCCCCGCCGCCGCGTGGCACGCCTCCATTGGCCCCGCGCCTCAGCCCCACTTCGTCGCTGCCGCCAGCCCGTGAGGCCTGGGACGGGCCCTCCCAGCCCACGCGCGCCCCGCACCTCCCCCGAGCCGCAGCGCCCCACCCGCCGCCTCCTTCTCCAACTCCGGCGGCCGAGCCACCGCGCCGCACCGCGCTGCTCGCCGGCGGCCGCCGCGCTCCTTGCCGGTCGGCCCACGCCTCCTCTGCCGCGCATCCCCCGCCGCCACTCCGGCTCCCCGCCGGCCAGATCCGGCGAGATCCGGCCCGGGAGCGCCTCACCGCCTCCTCCACGCCGAACTCCGGCGACTCCGAGCTCCGTCCGGCGAACTTCGTTTTGCGTGCGTCCAGATCTGGATTCGGTTGCTACAGTAAACCCTAGGGTTGACCTCGTTTTTTTCCCAAGTCTGCATATTATTTTGCATTCTTGTTCATGCCGTAACTCCGCATCCGTAGATCCGTTTTGGGCATATAGCATATCAAAATGTTCGTCTCAGAGAGCACATCATTTCATTCCATTGTATAATTTTCATTTGAGTTCATCTTGATGCTCGAAATGCTGTTAGAAGTGGGCTACTTGGGATAATTGTCAGATCTGCTACTCCATTTAGATATTTGTCATTTTTACCATGTTTATTGTGTGCATGATGTGCCCATGAGCTCTACATATGTTTTGTTAAGGGTTTTGCCATCTTTCCAGAGGTGCAACCCATGTATTTTTGGGATGTGTGTGGTGACTAGCACAAGCTTGCAAAGTGAGGCACTTGGTAATGCTAATTTTAGGGACTTAGCATTTCCACTAAGTCCTTGACCTGTTTATCTCATATGGCCTTATGTTCATGTTGTTTTCTAGTGATCCGTGCCTCTTTTGAGGATGATCAGTAAGGATGTTTTGTTAATCTTGTAGTGCTCTATCCATCCATGTCTTTGTTTGCAATTATGGAGCACCCTAGCTTGAGTCAATCGAACTCTACTTTTGCTACTTTGTGAATCTGGGCAGATTGTCAACTTGTTTACTATCTTTGCTATGCTATATTGCTCGCTCTTTTGCTATGCCAATGCTACGATGCCTACCACTTGCTTTCAAGCCTCCCAAATTGCCATGTCAAACCTCTAACCTACCATGTCCTAGCAAACCGTTGTTTGGCTCTGTTACCGCTTTGCTCAGCCCCTCTTATAGCGTTGCTAGTTGTAGGTGAAGATTGGAGGCCGTTCCTTGTTGGAACATTTATTTACCTATTGGGATATCATTATATTGCCATGTTATCTTAATGCATCTATACACTTGGTAAAGGGTGGAAGGCTCGGCCTCTCGCCTAGTGTTTTGTTCCACTCTTGCTGCCCTAGTTTCCGTCATATCGATGTTATGTTCCCGGATTTTGCGTTCCTTACGCGGTTGGGTTATAATGGGAACCCCTTGATAGTTCGCCTTGATTAAAGCTTTTCCAGCAATGCCCAACCTTGGTTTTACCATTTGCCACCTAGCCCTTTTTCCCTTGGGTTTCCGGAGCCCGAGGGTCATCTTATTTTAAACCCCCCCGGGCCAGTGCTCCTCTGAGTGTTGGTCCGACTGAGCTGCCTGCAGGGCCACCTCGGGGCAACTTGAGGGTTGGTTTTACTCGTAGCTAGTCTCATCTGAGTGTGCCTTGAGAACGAGATATGTGCAGCTCCTATCGGGATTTGTCGGCACATTCGGGCCGTGTTGCTGGTCTTGTTTTAACCTGTCGAAGTGTCTTGAAGAACCGAGATACCGAGTCTGATCGGAACGTCTCGGGAGGAGGTCTATTCCTTCGTTGACCGTGAGAGCTTGTCATGGGCTAAGTTGGGACTCCCCTGTAGGGATTTGAACTTTCGAAAGTCGTGCCCGCGGTTATGGGCAAATGGGAATTTGTTAATGTCCGGTTGTAGATAACTTGAACCTTAACTTAACTAAAATGAATCAACTGAGTGTGTTACCGTGATGGCCTCTTCTCGGCGGAGTCCGAGAAGTGGACACGGTGTTGGAGTAATGTCTGTGCAGGTTGTCCTCTAGTTTCTCGCTCGCGCTTTGCCTCCTCTTCTCGCTCTCTTTTGCGAACAGGATAGCCACCATATTTGCTAGTCGCTTGCTGCAGCTCCACATATTTACCTTGCCATACCTATTCAGCTTAAATAGTCTTGATCGCGAGGGTGCGAGATTGCTGAGTCCCTGTGGCTCACAGATTACTATTACACCAGATGCAGGGCCTGATGATTCCGCTCCAGGTGACACGCTTGAGCTCAAGTGGGAGTTCGACGAGGACTCTCAATGATACTATGTTTCCTTTCCTGATGATCAGTAGTGGTGCCCAGTTGGGGGTGATCGGGACCATGTCGCGTGTTGGGTTATCTTTTATTATGGCGCCGTAGTCAGGCCATGAGTGTTTGAATGATGTAATGTTATTTATGTACTTGCTTGACGTGGTGAGTGTAAGCCAACTATGTTATCTCCCCTTTATTATCTATATATTACATGGGATGTTGTGAAGATTGCCTAACTTGCGACATATGCCTTCAATGCGATTATGCCTCTAAGTCGTGCCTCGACACGTGGGAGATATAGTCGCATCGAGGGTGCTACAATCGGGTCCAATGAAAATCCTTTGTGACAATACTGGAGCAATTGCCTTGGCAAAGGAATCCAGATTTCACAAGAGAACCAAGCACATCAAGAGACGCTTCAATTCCGTCCGCTATCAAGTCAAGGAGGGAGACATAGAGATTTGCGAGTTACATACGGATCAGAATGTTGCAGACCCGTTAACTAAGCCTCTCTCAGAAGCAAAACATGATCAGCACCAAGACTCCATGGGTGTGAGAATCATTACAATGTAATCTAGATTATTGACTCTAGTGCAAGTGGGACACAGAAGGAAATATGCCCTAGAGGCAATAATAAAGTTTTTATTTATATTTTCTTATATCATGATAAATGTTTATTATTCATGCTAGAATTGTATTAACTGGAAACTTAGTACATGTGTGAATACATAGACAAACAGAGTGTCACTTGTTTGCCTCTACTTGACTAGCTCATTGAATCAATGATGGTTATGTTTCCTAACCATAGATATGAGTTGTCATTTGATTAACGAGATCAAATCATTAGAGAATGATGTGATTGACTTGACCCATCCATTAGCTTAGCACAATGATCGTTTAGTTTGTTGCTATTGCTTTCTCCATAACTATACTTGTTCCTATAATTATGAGATCGTGCAACTCCCGAATACCGGAGGAACACTTTGTGCGCTACCAAACATCACAACGTAAATGGGTGACTATAAAGGTGCTCTACAGGTGTCTCCGATGGTGTTTGTTGAGTTGGCATGGATCAAGGTTAGGATTTGTCACTCCGATTGCCGGAGAGGTATCTCTGGGCCCCCTCGGTAATGTACATCACAATAAACCTTGCAAGCAATGTAGCCAATGAGTTAGTTACGGGATGTAGCATTACGGAACAAGTAAAGAGACTTGCCGGTAACGAGATTGAACTAGGTATTGAGATACCGATGACCGAATCTCGGGCAAGTAACATACCGATGACAAAGGGAAAAACATATACCGTTATGCGGTTTGACCGATAAAGATCTTCGTAGAATATGTAGGAGCCAATATGTGCATCCAGGTTCCGCTATTGTTTATTGACTGGAGACATGTCTCGGTCATGTCTACATAGTTATCGAACCCGTAGGGTCCGCACGCTTAACGTTCGGTGACGATCGATATTACGAGTTTATGTGTTTTGATGTACCGAAGGTAGTTCGGAGTCCCGGATTTGATCATGAACATGACGAGGAGTCTCGAAATGGTCGTGACATAAAGATTGATATATTGGAAGCCTATGTTTGGAATTGGGAATGGTTCTGGGTATAATCGGGAGTATAGCGGAGTACGGGGAGGTTACCGGAACCCCCCGAGAGGTGTATGGGCGTTATTGGGCCTTAGTGGAAGAGAGGGAGAAGAAGCAAAGGAGGGGGCACGCCCCTAAGCCCAATCCGAATTGGGAGGGGGACGGTCCCCTTTCCTTCCTTCTTCCTCCTCCTTCCTTCTCTCATAAAACCAAACAAGGGAAAGGGGGGATCCTACTCCCGGTGGGAGTAGGACTCCCTTGGGCGCGCCTAGAGAGGCCGGCCCCCTCCCCCTCCTCCACTCCTTTATATACGGGGGAGAGGGGCACCCCATGGACACACAAGTTGATCATTGATCTTTTAGCCGTGTGCAGTGCCCCCCTCCACCATAATCCACCTTGGTTATATCGTAGCGGTGCTTTGGCGAAGCCCTGTTCCGGTAGCATCATCATCATCATCGTCATCATGCCGTCGTGCTGACGGAACTCTCCCTCGAAGCTCTACTAGATCGTGAGTTCGCGGACGTCACCGAGTTGAACGTGTGCAGATCGCGGAGGTGCCGTACCTTCGGTGCTAGCTCGGCCGATCGTGAAGATGTACGACTACATCAACCGCATTGTCATAACGCTTCCGCTTATGGTCTACAAGGGTATGTAGACGATACTCTCCCCTCTCGTTGCTACGCATCACCATGATCTTGCGTGTGTGTAGGAATTTTTTTGAAATTACCTCGTTCCCAAATAGAGCAGCAACTTGCTTGCTGTTCTTCTTGAAGTCCCCTTCTTCCCTTTGCCCTTCTTCTTGAAACTGGTGGTCTTGTTGACCATCAACACTTGATGCTCCTTAATGATTTCTACCTCTTCAGCCTTTAGCATTGTGAAGAGCTCGGGAATTGTCTTCTCCGTCCCCTACATATTATACTTCATCACGAAGCTGTTGTAGCTTGGTGGCAGTGATTGAAGAACTCTGTCAATGACACTATCATCAGGAAGATTAAGTCCCAGCTGAGTCAAGTGGTTGTGGTACCCCATACATTCTGAGTATATGTTCACTTGCCGAACTATTCTCTTCCATTTTGCAGCAGTAGAACTTATTGGAGACTTCACATCTCATATGCTCCATGACATTCAAAACGTCGTTGAAGTCCTGGTTCTAAGTCGTAAAGCATGGCACACTGAACTATCGAGTAGTCATTAGCTTTGCTTGGCCAGGCGTTCTTAACATCGTCAGCAGCATCTGCAGCAGGCTTGTCACCCAGCGGTGCTTCCAGGACGCAATTCTTCTATGTAGCAATGAGGATCATCCTCAAGTTATGGACCCAGTCCGTGTAATTGCTACCATCATATTGCAACTTAGCTTACTCTAGGAACACATTAAAATTCAACGGAACAACAACACGGGCCATTTATCTACAACAACATAGACATGCAAAATACTATCAGGTACTAAGTTCATGATAAATTAAGTTCAATTTAATCATATTACTTAAGAACTCCCACTTAGATAGACATCCCTCTAATCATCTAAGTGATCACGTGATCCATATCAACTAAACCATGTCCGATCATCACGTGAGATGGAGTAGTTTTCAATGGTGAACATCACTATGTTTATCATATCAACTATATGATTCACGCTTGACCTTTCGGTCTCAGTGTTCCCAGGCCATATCTGCATATGCTAGGCTCATCAAGTTTAACCCGAGTATTCTTCTTGTGCAAAACTGGATTGCACCCGTTGTATGTGAACGTAGAGCTTATCACACCCGATCATCACATGGTGTCTCGGCACGACGAACTGTAGCAACGGTGCATACTTAGGGAGAACACTTGTACCTTGAAATTTAGTGAGAGATCATGTTATAATGCTACCGCCGTACTAAGAAAAATAAGATGCATAAAGGATAAACATCACATGCAATTAAATAAGTTATATGATATGGCCATCATCATCTTGTGCCTTTTGATCTCCATCTCCAAAGCATTGTCATGATCACCATCGTCACCGGCTTGACACCTTGATCTCCATCGAAGCATCGTTGTCATCTCGCCAACTATTGCTTTTATGACTATCGCTACCGCTTAGTGATAAAGTAAAGCAATTACATGGCGATTGCAAATCATACAATAAAGTGAAAACCATATGGTTCCTGCCAGTTGCCGATAACAATGTTACAAAACATGACCATATCATACAACACTTATATAATCACGTCTTAACCATGTCACATCACTACATGCCCTACAAAAACAAGTAAGACGTCCTCTACTTTGTTGTTGCAAGTTTTACATGGCTGCTACGAGCTTCTAGCAAGAACCGTTCTTACCTACGCATCAAAACCACAACGTAGTATAGTGATTGCTTTTTGATCTTCACAAAGAACCCTGTTCATTGAAACCGATTCAACTAAAGTTGGAGAAACAGACACCCACTAGCCACCTGCGTGCGAAGCTCCTCGGTAGAACTAGTATCGCGTAAGCGTACGCGTAATGTCGGTCTGAGCCGCTTCATCCAACAATACCACTGATTCAAGAATCAACTACTGACGGCAAGCAATATGTATATACCCACGCCCACAACTACTTTGTTTTCTACTCGTGCATATAACATCTACACATAGACATGGCTCGGATGCCACCGTTGGGGAACGCAGTATTCCAAAAAATTCCTACGATCACGCAAGATCTATCTAGGAGATGCACAGCAGCGAGAGGGGAGTGTGCGTCCACGTACCACCGTAGACCAAAAGCGGAAACGTTAAGTAACGCGGTTGATGTAGTCGAACGTCTTCGCGATCGAACCGGTCAAGTACCGAACGCACGACACCTTCACGATCTGCACACGTTCAGCTCGGTGACGTCCCTCGTACTCTTGATCTAGCTAAGGCCGAGGGAGACTTTCGTCAGCACGACGGCGTGATGACGGTGATGATGAAGTTACCGACGTAGGGCTTCGCCTAAGCACTACAACGATATCGCCGAGGTGGAAATCTGTGGAGGGGGCACCGCACACGGCTAAGATAACTCTGAACTTGTGTGTCCATGGGGTGCCCCCTCCTCCGTATATAAAGGAGTGGAGGAGGGGAGGGCCGGCCCTCTCTATGGCGCGCCCCAAGGAGGATTCCTACTCCTAGTAGGAGTAGGTTCCCCGCTTCCCTAGTTGGAGTAGGAGAAGAATGAAAAAGGAGAAGGAGAGAAGGAAAGGGGCCCGACCCCCTCCCCAATTCGGATCGGGATTGGGGGGGGGCGCCCCCACATGGCCGCCTCCTTCTCTCTCCCACCATGGCCCATTTAGGCCCATTGACTCCCCGGGGGGGTTCCAGTAACCCCCTGGTACTCCGGTAATTGCCCGAACTTATCCGAAACCATTCCGGTGTCCAAACATAGCCTTCCAATATATCAATCTTTATGTCTCGACCATTTAGAGACTCCTCGTCATGTCTGTGATCACATCTGGGACTCCGAACTACCTTTAGTACATCAAAACACATAAACTCATAATACCGATCATCATCGAACGTTAAGCGTGCGGACCCTACAAGTTCGAGAACTATGTAGACATGACCGAGACTCACTTCCGGTCAATAACCAATAGCGGAACCTGGATGCTCATCTTGGTTCCTACATATTCTACGAAGATCTTTATCGGTCAAACCGCATAACAACATACGTTGTTCCCTTTGTCATCGGTATGTTACTTGCCCGAGATTCGATCGTCGGTATCTCAATACCTAGTTCAATCTCGTTACCGGCAAGTCTCTTTACTCGTTCCATAATGCAACATACCACAACTAACTCATTAGTCACATTGCTTGCAAGGTTTATAGTGATGTGCATTACCGAGAGGGCCCAGAGATATCTCTCCGATACACGGAGTGACAAATCCTAATATCGATCTATGCCAACTCAACAAACACCATTGGAGACACCTGTAGAGCATATTTATAGTCACCGAGTTACATTGTGACGTTTGATAGAACACTAAGTGTTCCTCTAGTATTCGGGAGTTGCACAATCTCATAATCATAGGAACATGTATAAGTCATGAAGAAAGCAATAGCAATGAACTAAATAATCATAGTGCTAAGCTAACAGATGGGTCAAGTCAATCACATCATTCTCTAATGATGTGATCCCGTTCATCAAATGACAACTCATGTCTATGGTTAGGAAATTTAACCATCTTTTGATTAACGAGCTAGTCAAGTAGAGGCATACTAGTGACACTCTGTTTGTCTGTGTATTCACACATGTACTAAGTTTCCGGTTAACACAATTCTAGCATGAATAATAAACATTTATCATGATATAAGGAAATATAAATAACAACTTTATTATTGCCTCTAGGGCATATTTTCTTCACATACATCAGTATGTATTATTTCCAATAAGTCGTTAGCTCACTCCATTGTTCCGGAGAATGGAGTTTTAGTCATCTTACCCATGAGGCATGGTTCACAAGTATCAAACGATTCATAATCAAGTGATTCCGAAAGTCCATTCGCATGGAGTTTCTTCATGCGCTTTACACCAATATGACCTAAATGGTAGTGCCACAAGTATGTTGCAATATCATTATCAACTTTGCATCTTTTGGCATCAATATTATGAATATGGGTATCACTACGATCGAGATTCAACAAGAATAGACCATTCATCAAAGGTGCATGACCATAAAAGATATTAACCATATAAATAGCACAACCATTATTCTCTGGCTTAAATGAATAACCATCTCACAATAAACAAGATCCAGATATAATGTTCGTGCTCAACGCTGGCACCAAATAACAGTTAGTGAGGTCTAAAACTAATCCCGAAGGTAGACGTAGAGGTAGCGTGCCGACGACGATCACATCAAACTTGGAACCATTCCCAACACGCATCGTCACCTCGTCCTTAGCCAATTTTCATTTATTCCGCAGCTCCTGTTTCGAGTTACAGATATGAGCAGCCAAACCAGAACCAAATACCCAGACGCTACTACGAGCATTAGTAAGGAACACATCAATAACATGTATATCAAATATACATGTGTTTACTTTTCCATCCTTCTTATCTGCCAAGTACTTGGGGCGGTTCCGCTTCCAGTGACCATTTCTTTTGCAATAGAGGCACTCAATTTCAGGATTGGGTCCAGCTTTGGACTTATTCACGGGAGCGGCAACTTGTTTGCCATTATTCTTGAAGTTCCCTTTCTTTCACTTGCCCTTTTTCTTGAAACTAGTGGTGTTGTTAACCATCAACACTTGGTGCTCTTTCTTGATTTCTACCTCCACCAATTTCAGCATCGCGAAGAGCCCGAGAATCGTTTTCGTCATCCCATGCATACTATAGTTCAACACGAATCTTTTGTAGCTTCGTGGCAGTGATTGAAAAACTCTGTCAATAACACTCTCAACTGGAAGATCAATTCCCAGTTGAGTCAAGTAGTTATGGTACCCAGACATTTTGAGTATGTGTTCACTTACAGAACTGTTCTCCTCCATCTTACAGCTATACAACTTGTTGGAGACTTCATATCTCTCAACCCGGGCATTAGCTTGAAATATCAACTTTAGCTCTTGGAACATCTCATATGCTCCGTGGCGTTCAAAACGTCTTTGAAGTCCGGTTCTAAGCCTTAAAGCATGGCACACTGAACTATCGAGTAGTCATCAGATCGAGCATGCCAGACGTTCATAAGATCTGCATCAGCTCCTCTAGCAGGTCTGTCACCTAGTGGTGCATCAAGGACATAATTCTTCTGTGCAGAAATGTGGATAATCCTCAAGTTACGGACCCAGTCCGTGTAGTTGCTACCATCATCTTTCAACTTAGCTTTCTCTAGGAACACATTAAAATTCAACGGAACAACAACACGGGCCGTTTATATACAACAACATAGACATGCAAAATACTATCAGGTACTAAGTTCATGATAAATTAAAGATCAATTTAATCATATTACTTAAGAACTCCCACTTAGATAGACATCCCTCTAATCATCTATGTGATCACGTGACCCAGTCCGTGTAGTTGCTACCATCATCTTTCAACTTAGCTTTCTCTAGGAACGCATTAAAATTCAAGGGAACGGTAGCACGGGCTATTGATCTGCAACATAGATATTGAAAAACTATTAAGACTAAGTTCATGGTAAATTTTAGTTCAAATAATCAAATTACTAATGAACTCCCACTTAAATCAACATCCCTCAAGTTGTCTAAGTGATACATGATCCAAATCAACTAACCCATGTCTGATCATCATGTGAGATGGGGTAGTCTTCAATGGTGAACATCTCTATGTTGATCATATCTACTATATGAATCATGTTCGACCTTTCGGTCTCTAGTGTTCCAAGACCTCGTCTGTACATGCTAGGCTCGTCAAGTTTAACCCAAGTATTATGCATGTGCAAAACTAGCTTACCCCCTTTGGATGTGAACATAGAGTCTATCACACCCGATCATCATGAGGTGCTTCGAAATGACGAACTTTAGCAATGGTGCATACTCGGGGAGAACACTTTTATCTTGAAATTAAATGAAGGGATCATCTTATAGTGCTATCGTCGTTCTAAGAAAAATAAGATGCATAAAGGATAAACATCACATGAAATCAAAATATGTGACATGATAGGGCAATCATCATCTTGTGCTTTTGATCTCCATATCCAAAGCATCGGCATGATCTCCAACATCACCGGTGCGACACCTTGATCTCCATCGTTGCGTCTGGGTCGTCTCGCCAACTATTGCTTCTACAAATATTGCTAACGCATAGCGACAAAGTAAAGCATTACATGGCGCTTAGTGATTGACATGCAGGTCATACAATAATTAGAAACAACCCTAAGGCTCCTGCCAGTTGTCGTACTCATTGGCATGCAAGTTTTGAACTTACTACAAAACATATTCATCTCATACATCAACATATATGAAATCACATCTTGACCATATCACATCACAACATACCTATCAAAAACAAGTTAGACGTCCTCTACTTTGTTGTTGCAAGTTTTATGTGGCTGCTACGGGCAACTAGCAAGAACCGTTCTTACCTACGCAAAACCACAACGATGATTATAAAGCTACTATTTAACCTTCTGTAAGGACCGCCATAGTCAAATCTGATCCAACTAAATTAGAAGAAATAGACACCCGCCAGCCACCTTTATGCAAAACAAGTTGCATGTTAGTCGGTGGAACCGGTCTCTTGTGTGTGGACATGTAAGGTTGGTCCGGGCCGCTTCATCCCACAATGCCGCCGAATTAAAATAGGACAATGGTGGGAAGCAATATGAACCTCACCGCCCACAACTCCTTTGTGTTCTACTTGTGCATATCATATATGCATAGACCTGGCTCATGATGCCACTATTGGGGAACATTGCATGGAAAATAAATAAAATTTTCTACGCACACGCAAGATCTATCCATGGAGATGTATAGCTACGAGAGGGCGAGAGCATCTACATATCCTAGTAGATGTCACATCCCAAGCTTTACCTTGCACTAGGCTAGCACTTGTCTGTTGCATCATGTTTAAATTTTATGTAAAGATGAAAGGGGGACTGATAAACCCTAGCAGCAAATGAAATTCAACTAGGGTCAAAATTAAATCTTTTCAATGAACCCAAAATGCCCTTCTAAAATGTTCATCATCTTTGCCTTGGTCTAGAACCTCTGACAAAAATGGTGCACAAATTTCTAGGTCATCCAAAGGTCACTGGATTAAATCATATGTTATTTGAATTTGGGCATTTAAATGTTAGTAAATATTTTAAATGCCCAAGTAATTCTAAACTAAAATGTTCCATGTTGGATATATTCTATACAGTGGGCATGTGTAGTTTGGTGATTTTTGAAAGGGTCTAGGTATTGATAAAGGCAAAGGTGTCCCGATGTTTCGATGAGATGGTGGCTATCGTTTTCTGTGGGAGTCGACCTTGACGATCCGACTACGAACGTGCGAGACGTCGCGCCTTAGCAATCGCTAAACCAACTTCCGAGGGGTTATTGACCACGCCAGAGCACGATCAACCTGACCACGAGGGCCTGTTTCCTGCGAGCAAACGAAGAACAAGCAAGAAACTGAGATTGCAATCAGGATATTGCGAATATAAGATGAAAGCTTTATTGATCAAGGTGGGGTTCTGTGACGTCTTGGTCTGGTCGTTGGACACAAACGAAGTACGAGAAGTTGCAGCTATGGCGAACTTTTAATCTAAACAAAACCCAAAGTCTAAACGACGCCCTAAGGGCTGTATATATGGAGGAAGAGAGGGGAATTTCGTGGCCCTTGAGGGTGGGGTCCGAAACCAACCCTAACTCTTGTTTCCCCACACATACGGACTCTAAAAATAGCCTATACTTAAGTATTTCGAAATTACATGGGCCTGGCCCATTAATAAGGTGACGCAGCACCTAGAATAGCCTATGGACGAATATTATGAAGTGGCATCTTGTATATTTCGTCCATGGCTTCATGCACTCCTTATGGCGGCTTCAAAGTCCTGAAATCATCACTTGTAACTCCGTTCTTGATCCCCTTGCGCATGCCATCAACTCCATGCGTGTTCTTGCTCCAATGTTCATCCTTCTCCAAGCTAGGCCCTTCATTTGAAAGCAAAACAAATGTATCCAATTTAGGCAGCATCATAATCTCATGAACATTAGAATCATTACCAAGAAACGAAAGTACCTGGTAATTTAATTGGCGTGCGCGAGCTCTAGTAATTGGTCCAGTATATGTAACAGTAGGGGCTGTGGGTGTAACAATGGTATTGATGTCCTCATCATCCTCCCCTTCTTGAAATGAAGTCGTCCTCGACGGAAGCTCATCTTCCTCACCCAAATAAGGCTTCAAATCTGCAATGTTAAAAGTGGGACTAACCCCAAAATCTGCAGGTAGCTCAAGTTTATATGCATTATCATTTATTTTCTCTAAAACCTTAAAAGGACCATCAGCACGTGGCATTAGCTTTGATTTGCGCAGATTAGGAAATCTATCTTTACGCAAATGTAACCAAACAAGATCTCCAGGTGCAAACACAACATGTTTTCTACCCTTATCTCCAGCAAGTTTATATTTAGCATTCATACGCTCAATGTTTTCCTTAGTTAACTCATGCATTTTTAAAATCAATTCAGAACGTTCTTTAGCATCAAAATTAACCTTCTCCGAAGATGGAAGAGGCAACAAATCGATAGGTGCATGAGGTAGGAAACCATACACAATTTCAAAAGGGCACATCTTAGTAGTAGAATGCAATGAACGATTATAAGCAAATTCAATATGAGGCAAGCATTCTTCCCACATTTTCTTGTTATTCTTCAAAACAGCCCTAAGCATAGTAGACAATGTTCTATTGACTACTTCAGTTTGTCCATCAGTTTGGGGGTGACAAGTAGTACTAAAAAGCAGCTTAGTCCCCAACTTAGCCCATAAACATCTCCAAAAGTGGCTAAGAAATTTAGTATCACGATCTGAAACAATAGTATTTGGCACACCATGTAAGCGAATAATTTCACGAAAGAACAAATCAGCAACATTAACAGCATCATCGCTTTTATGACATGGTATAAAGTGTGCCATTTTCGAGAACCTATCCACGACAACAAATATGCTATCCCTCCCCTTCTTTGTTCTAGGTAAACCTAAAACAAAGTCCATAGATATATCCTCCCAAGGAACACTAGGTACAGGCAAAGGCATATATAAACCATGAGGATTGAGTCGTGACTTAGCTCTTTGACATGTAGTGCAGCGAGCAACAAAACGCTCAACATCCCGTCTCATCTTTGGCCAAAAGAAATGTGTAGCAAGTATATCCTCCGTCTTCTTGACGCCAAAGTGTCCCATTAATCCTCCTCCATGCGCCTCCTGCAACAACAAAAGACGAACGGAGCTAGCTGGAATGCATAGCTTGTTAGCACGAAACACAAATCCATCGTTAAGAACGAACTTGTTCCAAGTTCTCCCTTCCTTAAAATTCTGCAATACATCTTTAAATTCAGCATCAGTAACATATTGATCCTTGATGGTCTCCAAACCAAATATTTTAAAGTCAAGTTGTGAAAGCATAGTATAACGACGAGACAAGGCATCAGCAATAGCATTTTCTTTACCCTTCTTGTGTTTAATCACATAAGGGAAAGTCTCAATGAATTCAACCCATTTAGCATGTCGACGGTTCAGTTTTGCTTGACTTTTAATGTGTTTCAAAGATTCATGATCAGAATGTATAACAAATTCCTTGGGCCATAAATAATGTTGCCATGTTTCTAAGGTCCGAACAAGAGCATATAATTCTTTATCATAAGTAGAATAGTTCAGACTAGGCCCACTCAATTTTTCAGAAAAGTATGCAACAGGTTTTCCATCTTGTAATAACACACCTCCTAATCCAATTCCACTGGCATCACATTCAAGCTCAAAAGTCTTATTGAAATTAGGAAGTTGGAGTAAAGGAGCATGTGTCAACTTATCTTTCAATACCTGAAGGCTTCTTCCTGTGCGGTACCCCAAACAAAAGGTACATCCTTCTTTGTAAGCTCGTTGAGAGGTGCAGCAATGGTGCTGAAATCTCTCACAAAACGCCTATAGAAACCAGCGAGGCCAAGAAAACTCCTCACTTGTGTGACCGTTTTGGGCTGCGGCCAACTCTCAATAGCTTCAATCTTGGCTTTATCAACTTCAATTCCCTGTGGAGTAACAACATAGCCAAGAAAAGATACTCGGTCGGTGAAAAAGGTGCACTTTCCAAGGTTACCAAACAAACGTGCATCACGTAGAGCAATAAAAACAACACGTAAATGTTCCAAATGTTCCTCCAAAGATTTGCTATAAATCAATATGTCATCAAAGTAAACTACCACAAATCGTCCAATGAAAGCACGTAAAACTTCGTTCATTAACCTCATGAAAGTACTGGGTGCATTAGTTAACCCAAAAGGCATGACTAACCACTCATATAATCCAAACTTAGTTTTAAATGCTGTTTTCCATTCATCTCCCAATTTCATACGAATTTGATGGTAACCACTACGCAAATCAACTTTGGAGAATATTGTAGAGCCACTCAATTCATCAAGCATATCATCTAGCCTAGGAATAGGATGGCGATAACGAATAGTAATATTATTAATGCCTCTACAATCAACGCACATACGCGACGTACCATCCTTTTTCGGCACTAAAATGATAGGAACAGCACAAGGACTAAGGGATTCGCGTATATAACCTTTGTCGAGCAATTCTTGTACTTGACGCATAATCTCCTTCGTCTCCTCTGGATTGGTACGGTATGGTGCACGGTTGGGTAATGATGCACCGGGAATTAAGTCAATTTGATGCTCAATCCCGCGAATAGGTGGTAATCCCGGTGGCACGTCTTGTGGAAAGACGTCGGCGAACTCCTGCAAAATGTTAGTGACAGCAGGAGGCAAAGAGGAAGGCACGTCCTCGAATGAAAATAATGCCTCTTTGCACACAAAAGCATAGCAAACAGATTTGCTAAAATCTAGATCATCAATATCAGATTTGGTGGCAAGTAAACATGCACTTTTCAATTTAATTTCAGAAGCAACACTAGATTGTTTATTATTATTAGGCTGCATTTGTTGCTCAAATTCGTTTGCCACAATCTGATTTTCACTCTTAGTTTTCTCCTGTTTTGCTTTATTAGCTCTATTAATATCATCTTTCAAAATGGAATCAGGAGTCATAGGAAGCAAAGTAATATTTTTATCCTTATGAACAAGAGTATACTGATTGTTTCTACCATGGTGAATAGAATTTTTATCAAATTGCCATGGTCTACCAAGTAATAAGGAACATGCTTGCATAGGTACGACATCACAATCAACATAATCAGCATATGTAGAGATACTAAAATGCACACGAACAGTACGTGTTACCTTAACCTTGCCGCTGTTGTTGAACCATTGGATGTAGTAAGGATGTGGATGTGGTCTTGTGGTGAGAGATAGCTTCTCCACCATCTCGATGCTAGCCAAGTTGTTGCAACTCCCTCCATCTATGATCACGCAAACAGAACGTTCCTTCACAACTCCCTTTGTATGGAACAAATTATGCCTCTGATTTTGCTCAGCTTGTGTAACCTGCACACTCAAAACACGTTGAGCAACTAAACATTCATACCTGTCAGCATCTTCAGGAGCCATGTATTGCGTCTCATGATCAGAATCGTCTCCACCGTGTTCGTCATGTGTAATAAGAGCCAAAGTCTCCTCATCATAGTCACTAGCGGACTCATACCCACCATCCTCAGTAACAATCATCACACGCTTAGATGGGCATTCTCGCGCATAATGACCTCCACCCTTGCAACGTCGACAAATAATATCATGTGTTTGCCCTGTTGATGCCATGGATGAAGCAGAGCTCTTTGCAGGCCCAGAAGGTGTGCTCTTGGCAGATAGTGGTGATTGTGCCTGCTTTATTGTATCACGGTTGGAGGTGGCAGTCGACGGAGGCGCCGGTGTAGCAGAACGTGTGGAAGTAGATGATGCACGTGGTGTCCATGAAGAAGGTCGACCTGCAGAAAAGTTAGTCCGCGCCAATGCCTGTCGATCCTGCACTTCACGTTCAGCTTTACAAGCAAGATGGAATAAACGAGTGATATTAGTATACTCCTTATACTCTAGAATCGTCTGAATCTCTCTATTTAATCCACCCATAAAACGTGCAAGCATAGCTTCATTCTCCTCAACAATACCACATCTAATCATGCCAGTTTGTAATTCCTGATAATATTCTTCTACAGAATTTTTTCCCTGTCTTAAGCGCTGCAATTTTTGAAGTAATTCACGTTGATAATATGGTGGAACCCAACGAGTACGCATAGCAGTTTTCAAAGCAGCCCAAGTAGCAGGAATGGGATATAATCTACAATGCTCAGACCACCAAACACATGCAAAACTAGTGAATGCACAAACAGCAGCAGGAACACGTCTCTCCTCGGGATATTGTAAACATGTAAATTGTTGTTCAGTTTCTAACTCCCAAGTAAGATATATATCAGGAACATATCTACCCTCAAATGGTGGAATATCCAATTTTAGCTTAGGGAGATGGTCTTGATCTCGTACCTGATGGTGAGCCCTACCATTGCCATTATTTGCATGTGGACGACCTGATGGTTGCTGTGCTGGTGGTGGCACGTAGTTCTGATTTTGATCAACCTCATCCTCGTAATCGCCAGCAAAATCATCCTCCTCCGCATCAGCAGCAGGAGCCACAGAAGTAGCAACAGCAGCACCAACAGTTTGGCCAGGTGCAAGAGGGAGACGGCTCGCTCGGCAGAGGGCTGTTTCACGATGTGTAGGTAGTCGTCGTTGTTGTTGTTGTAGAGGTGCGTTAGGTGCAGCCGGTGGTGGTGGTGGAAGACGCGCGAGCAATTCATTAAACCTGTTATCGAGCTTTGTTTCGAACGTCTTCTCCATGTCATCTATCTTCTCCATGGCCTCTTCAAATCTGTTTAGCACATCCTGCACCTGTCCATTCATCATTTGCTGAAATTTATCATGCAACTCCTGATTCGTCATGTTCTCCCAGTCAGTCTCGTCGGCTTGTGATCCTGCCATGGTTAGCAACAATAGAAAACACACAAGAATATGATCCTACAGAATACTAACAAGAGGTGGTGGTGGCGGGTGTCACAAATCCGTCAAGCAAATCTCAAATTCTTACCAGTTCTTACCCAGCAGCAGGCGGTGATCGGCAACCGTTGTAGTCAAAACTCTCAAAAGCTTGGATAGAGCGATTGCCAGGGAGAGTCAAACGCACGACGTAGAGGTATGTGGAGCTGGGAAGGCTTATAGTATGGTAGCAAAAAGGGTCAGCAATAATCAATTCAGAGATGCAAAGTTGAATAAACGCTCAACGACGGTACTGTGCTGGTCCTAGGCTAGACCGTGCTAGAGACGCGAGCCTAGAACACTAACAAAATCACGGCGCTGCACGTAAATAAGGGAAAAGCACACTCTGGAACTTTTTTTTCGCTTTTTTTTATTGCGCTCCTCTTTTTTTTGCGAAAAATTACTATAATGGCGAGTGTCTCAAAACTCTTCCCTCGTCAAACTGATAGGATGGGCACGAATTTTTTTTTTCACTTTTTTTCGGAAATCAGGGCAGCGACGACGAAAAAGTGCGACAAAAAATCACTATGATGGCACGTGGCTCAAAAGACTCAGAAAAACCTAAAAATAGGATAGGGAAAAAATATTTTTGCCCGTGAAAATTTTGGCCTAAAAACTGCCCGGGGGTCTCTCCAGAACGATTTTTTTTTCCGAGACCTACGCAGGCAAGGAAACACGAATCGGAATTGAGATTGATCTCAAGAACAAACCTAATATGAGAAGAACTCGGATTGGTGGTGGATATATGGTTACAGATTGGTGGTGGTATATGGATACAGATTGGTGGTGGTATATGGATACGGATTGGTGGTGGTATATGGATACGGATTCAGAACGGTGGCGGATAAGCAATGGTGGTAGATGGGCGATGATGATGGTGCGGCGGCGGCGTGACAACTTATGACCAGAACTCGAAACTCTAAAGGACTAGACTCTAAGACCAGCAACTTGACACGACGATGCAACCGCAAATTCAACAAAGCAAAAACCCTAAAAAGATTATGCAAAGGCTCAGATTGGTTCGGATATGATGAACTAACCCTAATTTTTTTTGTGGCTTTTTCGTGGACTGTAGGTATGAAGAACAGACTCGATCTAATCTACGAAAAACTGTAAAAATCTCACCGAGCAACCTGGAAATCTGATACCACTTGATAAAGGCAAAGGTGTCCCGATGTTTCGATGAGATGGTGGCTATCGTTTTCTGTGGGAGTCGACCTTGACGATCCGACTACGAACGTGCGAGACGTCGCGCCTTAGCAATCGCTAAACCAACTTCCGAGGGGTTATTGACCACGCCGGAGCACGATCAACCTGACCACGAGGGCCTGTTTCCTGCGAGCAAACGAAGAACAAGCAAGAAACTGAGATTGCAATCGGATATTGCGAATATAAGATGAAAGCTTTATTGATCAAGGTGGGGTTCTGTGACGTCTTGGTCTGGTCGTTGGACACAAACGAAGTACGAGAAGTTGCAGCTATGGCGAACTTTTAATCTAAACAAAACCCAAAGTCTAAACGACGCCCTAAGGGCTGTATATATGGAGGAAGAGAGGGGAATTTCGTGGCCCTTGAGGGTGGGGTCCGAAACCAACCCTAACTCTTGTTTCCCCACACATACGGACTCTAAAAATAGCCTATACTTAAGTATTTCGAAATTACATGGGCCTGGCCCATTAATAAGGTGACGCGGCACCTAGAATAACCTATGGACGAATATTATGAAGTGGCATCTTGTATATTTCGTCCATGGCTTCATGCACTCCTTATGGCGGCTTCAAAGTCCTGAAATCATCACGTGTAACTCCGTTCTCGATCCCCTTGCGCATGCCATCAACTCCATGCGTGTTCTTGCTCCAATGTTCATCCTTCTCCAAGCTAGGCCCTTCATTTGAAAGCAAAACAAATGTATCCAATTTAGGCAGCATCATAATCTCATGAACATTAGAATCATTACCAAGAAACGAAAGTACCTGGTAATTTAATTGGCGTGCGCGAGCTCTAGTAATTGGTCCAGTATATGTAACAGTAGGGGCTGTGGGTGTAACAATGGTATTGATGTCCTCATCAGGTATTTTCAGAAAAGCCACAAAGATTACAGAAAAGTAGAAAACTGAAACAAAAGAGAGAGAGAGAGAGAGAAAGGAACTTACCTGGATTACCTCACCTGTGCAGCCACCTGGAGCCCAAGTGGCTGGCCCAACCCACCTTCCCGGCTCCCTGTCGTCTTCCTCCCCGTGCCAATAGGCAGCGCGCGTGGCCGACGCATGCCGGCACGCGCCAGGCCACCTCCTGCTTCCGCCGCCGCCCCGACGCGTCTGGATGACGCCACGCACCCCCGACCTCTCTCTCTCTCTCTCGTGCCTTCTCCCCCTCCTCTGGCTCTCTCTCTCTCCCCCCACCGAGCGGAGCTCGTCGCCGCCGCTCATCGTTGCCGTAGTCGCCGCCTCTCCCTCGCCTCTCCGAGCTGTCCCCGAGCTCTGCCACGACGTCTTCGTCCACTCCACGGGGTCAAGCAGCGCCAGGAGCTTTGCTTCGTCCCCAACATCGCCGTCTTCCTCCTCGGCCGTCCGAGATCGCCGGCAACACCACGACACCGTCCGGCCACCCCCAAGCCAGCTGACCTGTTCATCTTCCCCGCCGTGAGCTACTGACCCGAACCCCCCCTCTCTATTTTCTCTGCTGCACGCCGTAGCTGACACACCTCGCCTGCCCACACGCGTCGCCGCCTGAGCTCCTCGCCGCCGTGGCCACCTACACTAGATCTCAAAACCGAGCGCATCACCGCTCATAGCGCGTCACCACGGGGCCGTAGCAACCACCCGTTGCTCCTGCCGTGCCCTACGGCGTCGAGTCTGTCGACGTCCGAACTCTGGCGCCATTCCGCTCGTCGGTGCCGTCGACTCCGGCCACCCCGGCCCCTCTCGTGTGCTTCCCTGGATGCGGCGCACGCCCAGCTCCATGCAGAGCCCCTCTGTCATCCTTTTGGTCGCCTGAGGGCGAAACCCGAGCCTCCGTCGTGCGTGCTGTCGCCGGCGACGAGCCGCCGGCGTGTTAGGCCTGTTGACCAGGGGTTTGACCTCCCCTGGGTCATTGACATGTGGGGCTAGCCCTGCTAATTACCTAGTTTAGGTTTAACTAAAATAGGATTAGCCCTGTGACACTGACACGCGGGCCCCACCATCCAGGTTTGACTTGGACCACCCAGTTGACTTGCTGACTTCGCTGTGATGTAATACTGACGCTACAAATCATTTTCTGGATTTAAGTTTAATCAGGAAATTCCAGAAAATGCTACAAACTTCAAAAATTCATAGAAATTAATCTGTAACTCCAAATGCAAAGATTTATATATGAAAAATGATCAGAAAAAATCCAATCTATCCACTAGTACTGGTTTCATGCATGACAAAGCAACTTTAACCTGGCTGTTCAAGTGAAACAAGTTAATGCACCTTTATGACCTCATAAAATGGGTTTGCATTAGAACGTTTGGTTCAAATGGACTCATTTCAATCTGTTCTAACTTGCACTAGCCCAAAACACATTCATATTGCCATGTCATTCATGCATCATATTGTTGCATGGCATTGATGGTGTTTATTCTTTGTTTGTCGGTGGTTGTCCCCCCTCAGTAGACGTGTTTCGACGACGAGTTCGTTGACACCGATGAAGAACTATACTATCTTCAGAAGTGCCAGGCAAGCAAACCCCCTTGTTCATTTCGATACAATACCACTCTCTCACTCCTGCTCTCTTTTGCTGCATTAGGACAACAACAATTCAACTGTTACATGCTGCGGTAGTTGAACCCCTTTCCTCTGCATGACATGTCGTTGCCAGAGTAAATATATGAAACCCACTAGCATGAGTAGGAGTTGTTTGAGCCCTGATGTGCCTACTCATTCATGTTTGCTTGTCATGCCTGCTATTGCTTAGAGTTGTGTCAGGTCTGATTCATCGGGGATGAATTGGAAAGTTGTGAACATGTCCTAATGTGTGTGAACTAAGTGTGTTGAACACGATTTGGTAAAGGTATCGTTGAGAGGCCATGTAGGAGTACATGGTGGGTTGTTTCATTGGAACCGTCCTTAAGCACCGAAATCTGTATGTGTGATTTAAGAACCAGTTACTACCATGCATTGGGATCCTTAATTGACCCTCTCGGCTTCTTAACCACCCTAGTCCTCTGTCCAGGAGTTGCAACTAGTTTCTGGTGTTTGTAGGATATGTGTTGGCGGCCGTGCGTAGCGCTGACCCCAGGGGTGGGCTATGATGCGGTAGATACACCATGGCCGGGCATGTCGGGCGCCCGTTTGGTGTCTCGGAACCCTGTACACATCGTTCGGGGCCGTATGTGGAAACCTCGGCCGGACTCCCTACGGATGGAACCTGGATAGGCGATAAACCTGGACTAGAGACTTGAGTGTTTAGTTAGGCCATGGCCGACACCCTCGTTGGGTTTCCGCTTGAAGGTTGCCGAGTACATGTCGTGTAAACGACGGTAAGTGGTGAGAGCGTGTATGAAGAAGTACACCCCTACAGGGTTAACATCATCTATTCGAATAGCCGTGTCCGCGGTAAAGGACTACTTGGTTGCCTATACAGTTCATAGAAAAGTGAAAGTGGATACTATAAAATGCGCAAGATAAGCGTGAGTGCTATGGATGGCGTTCTCGTAGAGAGACGGGAGCGGATCCATAGTGGTGTATTGAAATGGTGAATATGTGGACTCGTGTGTGCCACCTCAAAAGAGTTCTTGCAGTCGTAGTTTAGGATATCCACCGAGTCAAAGCTGGCTTGCTGCAGTTAAACTCCACCACCCCTTTTTGATACCGATGCATATGTAGATAGTTCTGATGTAAGTCTTGCTGGGTACATTTGTACTCACGTTTGCCTATTTTATGTTTTGCAGAGAGACTTCAGTCTCGCTAGTAATACCGCTTGGACTTCGACGTTTAGCTTGTTACCTCAGCTACGGTCCTGTGCCCTCGGCAGGATCTGGCAGATAGTCAGGCTTCTCAGCCTTTTTCATTTGTAGATGTCTGTACCCAGACATGTTAAGCTTCCGCATGTGCTTTGACTTGTATGGTCTGAATGTTGGGTCATGAGACCCATGTTTGTAATATCTCGCTCCTCGGAGCCTAATGAATAAATACTTGAGTCGTAGAGTTATGTTGTGATGCCATGTTGTATTTACACATATCGAGCATATTGTGTGTATGATTGAAATGCTTGGTATGTGTGGGATCCGACAACCTAGTTGTTTATCCTTGGTAGCCTCTCTTATGGGGAAATGTAGTCTTGTGCTTCCATGAGCCATAGTAGTCCGCTACAACCCGATTCACCGGAGTCCTGCTAGCCCAGCACTACTGCTCCGGAACACTTGACTGGCCGGCATGTCATTCACTTCGTTCCTGTGTCTGTCCCTTCGGGGAAATGTCACGCGGTGACATCCGGAGTCCTACCTAGCCTGCTACGGCCCGGGTTCCCGGAGTCCTATTAGCCTAGTGCAACATCCCGGATTCGCACGCTGCTGACCGACATGCTCGATGTTGATTCATGTATGCCTGTCCCCATAAGTTAGTGCCACTTTGGGTTCACGACTAGTCATGTCGGCCCGGGTTCTCTGTCATATGGATGCTAGCAACATTATCATATACGTGAGCCAAAAGGCGCAAACGGTCCCGACCATGGTAAGGCGACACCTGTGGGAATACCGTGCGTGAGGCCGCAAAGTGATATGAGGTGTTACCGGCTAGATTGATGTTACTTGGAATCGGGGTCCTGACAGTAGATCGCTAAGCGGAAGCATTTATCAACGCGGTTGATGTAGTCGTACACCTTCATGATCCATCCCGATCAAGTACCAAACGTAGCTCCATGCCATGTTCAGCTCCTGTAGCATGTAGTTTTGTTACTCCGAAGAGTGCTACCTGATCTGAAATTCCAGACAAGTGTTAATTTCACTAAGTCTGAAATCTGTTTGCCATATGCATTTTTGCCATGCTTGTTTGAACCTGTTAATGGATGAATTGGCCGTAGCTCAGTGCTAGACTTTTGTTAAGAATCTTGAATGCATCCCTGCCATGTATTTTTATGCCTTGTTTGGGTGTTGTAGCTTGTCCATCTCGTTGCATTTAGACGGCTACTTGCTGTAAATCGCAGACCGGTGTCATATTTGAATTGCTTGCCATTTCCAAACCGTAACTCCGATTTCGACGTTCTATATATCGTTTTCAAGCGATTTCATCTCATCTTTCCAGTGGCACACTTGGATTTCCAAGTGGAGGCCAGGTTCATGCATACCTTGTCAAATCTTGCATATGCATCCCGCATCGCATCCCGCATAGCATGCCATCATTGCATCATATTGTTTGAGCTTTGCACGTGGTTGATTGTGTTCCGTTTGCTTGTTTGTCTTGTTTGGGTAGAGTCGGGAGACGAGTTCGCTAACGAGGAGCCCGTTGAGTTTGCTTTCGAGGATCCAGTCAACTCTGACAACTTTGCAGGCAAGATGATCATACCCTCGAAATCACTACTATCTTTGCTATGCTAGATTGCTCGCTCTTTTGCTATGCCAATACTACAATGCCTACCACTTGCTTTCAAGCCTCCCAAATTGCCATGTCAAACCTCTAACCTACCATGTCCTAGCAAACCGTTCTTTGGCTATGTTACAGCTTTGCTCAGCCCCTCTTATAGCGTTGCTAGTTGCAGGTGAAGATTGGAGGCTGTTCCTTGTTGGAACATTTATTTACCTGTTGGGATATCATTATATTGCCATGTTATCTTAATGCATCTATACACTTGGTAAAGGGTGGAAGGCTCGGCCTCTCTCCTAGTGTTTTGTTCCACTCTTGCTGCCCTAGTTTTCGTCATATCGGTGTTATGTTCCCGGATTTTGCGTTCCTTACGCGGTTGGGTTATAATGGGAACCCCTTGATAGTTCGCCTTGATTAAAGCTTTTCCAGCAATGCCCAACCTTGGTTTTACCATTTGCCACCTAGCCCTTTTTCCCTTGGGTTTCCAGAGCCCGAGGGTCATCTTATTTTAAACCCCCCCGGGCCAGTGCTCCTCTGAGTGTTGGTCCGACTGAGCTGCCTGCAGGGCCACCTCGGGGCAACTTGAGGGTTGGTTTTACTCGTAGCTAGTCTCATCTGAGTGTGCCCTGAGAACGACATATGTGCAGCTCCTATCGGGATTTGTCGGCACATTCGGGCGGTGTTGTTGGTCTTGTTTTAACCTGTCGAAGAGTCTTGAAGAACCGAGATACCGAGTCTGATCGGAACGTCTCGGGAGGAGGTCTATTCCTTCGTTGACCATGAGAGCTTGTCATGGGCTAAGTTGGGACTCCCCTGTAGGGATTTGAACTTTCGAAAGCCGTGCCCGCGGTTATGGGCAAATGGGAATTTGTTAATATCCATCCGGTTGTAGATAACTTGAACCTTAACTTAACTAAAATGAATCAACTGAGTGTGTTACCGTGATGGCCTCTTCTCGGCGGAGTCCGGGAAGTGGACACGGTGTTGGAGTAATGTCTGCGCAGGTTGTCCTCTAGTTTCTCGCTCGCGCTTTGCCTCCTCTTCTCGCTCTCTTTTGCGAACAAGATAGCCACCATATTTGCTAGTCGCTTGCTGCAGCTCCACATATTTACCTTGCCATACCTATTCAGCTTAAATAGTCTTGATCGTGAGGGTGCGAGATTGCTGAGTCCCTGTGGCTCACAGGTTACTATTACACGACATGCAGGGCCTGATGATTCCCCTCCAGGTGACATGCTTGAGCTCAAGTGGGAGTTCGACGAGGACTCTCAACGATACTATGTTTCCTTTCCTGATGATCAGTAGTGGTCCCCAGTTGGGGGTGATCGGGACCGTGTCGCATGTTGGGTTATCTTTTATTTTGGCGCCGTAGTCAGTCCATGAGTGTTTGAATGATGTAATGTTATTTATGTACTTGCTTGACGTGGTGAGTGTAAGCCAACTATGTTATCTCCCCTTTTATTATCTATATATTACATGGGATGTTGTGAAGATTGCCTAACTGGCGACATATGCCTTCAACGCGATTATGCCTCTAAGTCGTGCCTCGACACGTGGGAGATATAGTCGCATCGAGGGTGTTACAAGTTGGTATCAGAGCCTTCCCCGACCTTAGGAGCCCCATTGCTTGATCGTTTTTAGCGGCCGAGTTGTGTCTAGAAAAATGTTTTGAGTCATTTAGGAATTATATATCGGAGAGTTTAGGAATTCTTTTTACTTCCCAGTCTCCTCATCGCTCTGGTAAGGCATGCTGACGTAGAGTTTTGACTCTTCTCTTCTCAAATTTCACTAAATTTTTTAAGGATCACGCGGGTATCTTGGAATCGTTCCGATGGTTTTATGACCAGAACATTGTCTTGGTGCCTCCTGTCAGGGGTTTTGTGGAAGTGTCCCGGGGAGTTGAGCTCTGAGGTGTTGTCGTCATATTTTATCGTTGCAGTTCTGGAATACCTGAGTTTAGTACACCGACATCGAAAATCTCTTTTATGCAGTTCGTTGGTGAGATAACCTCGACGCCACCCAGTACTGTGGCGGAAGTTTGGCAGTAACGCCATAACTTGTATAACGAATGCTTTTCGAAGGTTGAGGTAGATGGTTTCCGAAGTTTTTCTCGGTTATGTGTTGAAGGATGGATACAGCTGGATGTAGGATTTGCTAGATTTGGGTGAGATATTATGCTTCCCCTGTATCCCAAACACCTGATTGCATAACCGGAAAGGTTCGGGAGTTTCATAGGTGGGAATGCTAGTAGCTCTAGTTCTTCTTCCACGGATATTTGGTTTGAGATTGGGATTTCTTACCGAGTATTCGTTCTTGATCCACACCTTGTTGATTTATTTCTCGACCTTAATTCTCGTGGCTTCTCAATTTATGGATATGTGACCATTTCAAGAGGAATGCATTCGTTCATTTTGTTCGGATGTGAAGACTATATGTTGCAATTTTCATTCCGTTGGATTCAGCTTCAATATTTGTCTATCAATGTGCTAATGGTGGTCAACCTCTTCAGGATGGCTCCTCCAACGCGCACGACTCTGAATCCTGATCCGCCACCACCTCCACCTCCTCCGGAGGCATGGCAAGCTGTGATGGCCGCAACCAATGCAAACACACAGTTGATCATGCAAATTCTTCAAGAGCGTAATCAAGGCAACCAAGGGAACCAAGGCAACAATCAGAATCACTTTGCTACACTCAATCAGTTCCTTGCTAACGGGGCAAAGACTTTCAGCAATTGTGTTGAGGCAATCGATGCTGACGATTGGCTTGTGGATCTGTGCAAGCATTTTGAGTGCAATAACGTCAGGCCTGAGGACTTCGTCAAGTTCGCTTCCTTCCAACTCAAAGATCAAGCTGCAGAATGGTTCCAGCAGTACAAGGACTCCAGAGGTGGACGTGTTATTACCTGGGATGAATTCCGTCAAGATTTCAGAGCTCACCATATCCCTCAGAGCGTGGTTGAAAGCAAGCGTGAGGAATTCCGCAACCTGAAGCAAGGCTCTTTGTCTGTCTATGACTACAACAAGTTGTTCTAGAAGCTCGCCCGCTTTGCCAAGCAGGACCTACCCCATGAGAAGAGCATGATATACCAGTTCAGGGGTGGTCTCAGAGAAGAAATTTAGCTCGCTCTTGTCCTCTTTGAGCCCTTGAGATACGATGAGTTCTACAACATGGCATTGAAGCAAGAGGCCACTCAGCTGAGGTGTGATGCTTCCAAGAAGCGAGTCAGAGATGTTACTCTTTCTTCCTCTACTCAAGTGGCCAAGCAGCAGAACTATTGGCTTCCTCCTCCTCCGTTCCGTCAGCCGTATCAGCAGAAGATCAAAGGTGGCAGTGGTTCTTCCCACCCACCCAACCCTGGCTTTCGGAACAAGACTTCGTCTCAAGCTCCAAGATCGAGTGCTCCGTATCACCGTCCACTTTCAGAGGTCACGTGCAACAAGTGCCAACAGAAGGATCACTATGCCAACAAGTGTCTCAACCAGAGGCGTCTTCCTCCTCCTCCTATCAGATCGGCAAGTACAGCTGTGGTCAAGCATAACCCCAAGCATGCCAAGGTCGACTTGATGAATGCAGCTTAGGCAGAGGACTCGTCAGATGTGATTATGGGTAACCTTCCAGTTAACGATATTCCTGCAAAAGTACTTTTTGACTCTGGTGCATCACATTCCTTCATGTCATTCCCATTTGCATCGGAGAACAATTTTAGTACTAAGGCTTTACCTAGAGCTATGCAAGTCGTCTCTCCGGCTAAGCGTCTGAGTTCTAGTATGATGGTTCCGGATATTTCTATCTTGATGGGTGATTTCAAGTTTCTGGCTTCTCGAATGGTTCTTGGTAACTCAGATATTGATCTTATTCTCGGGATGGATTGGCTTTCTAAGCACAAGGCTCAGCTTGATTGTGCAGCCAGACAGAATCAATTGACTCATTCGTCTAAGGATGTAATTCTCTTTGCCGCTCGGGATAATACCATCCGTCTGTTTTCTCTCAATGAGAAGGGTGAACTGGATGCTATCTCGCAGATTCCAGTCGTTTGCGAATACCAAGACGTCTTTCCAGAAGAGCTTCCCGGAATGCCTCCGCACCGGCCAGTTGAATTCGTTATTGATCTTGAGCCTGGCACGGAACCTGTGTGCAAGCGTCCTTACAAGCTCGGACCTGAAGAGTTGAAGGAGCTGAAGAAGCAACTTGATATTCAAGAAAGAATGGGTCTCATCCGGCCTAGTTCTTCTCCGTGGGGTTGTGGTGTTCTTTTTGTGAAGAAGAAGGATGGAACGGACCGACTTTGTGTTGATTACCGTCCATTGAACAAGAAGACCATCAAGAACAAATAGCCACTTCCCAACATCAACGATCTGTTCGAACAACTCAAAGGTGCCCAAGTATTCTCCAAGCTTGATCTCCGTATGGGTTATCATCAGATTCGAATCCGTGAGCAAGATATTCCCAAGACGGCTTTCAGGACAAGCTATGGTTCATATGAATACACTGTCATGTCTTTTGGCCTTGTCAACGCTCCTCCGACGTTCTCTCGCATGATGAACTTCATCTTCAACGCCTACACCAATGACTTCGTTTTGGTCTATCTCGACGACATTCTGGTTTTCTCGAAGAACAAGGAAGATCATGCCAAGCACTTGCGTTTGGTACTCGATAAGCTCAGAGAACACAAGTTCTACGCCAAGTTCTCCAAGTGCGAATTTTGGCTCGATGAGGTTCTTTATCTTGGTCATATCATCTCTGCCAAGGGCATTGCCGTGAATCCTGAGAAGGTGTCTGCAATTGCGAATTGGGAACCTCCTCAGAACGTGAAGCAACTCCGTAGCTTCCTCGGTCTCGCAAGCTACTGTCGAAGGTTCGTTGAAAACTTTTCTAAGATTGCGAAGCCTCTCTCAAATTTTCTCCAGAAGCACGTCAAGTACATTTGGTCTCCGGAGTGTGACATTGCTTTCAACACTTTGAAAGAGAAATTGATCACTGCTCCAGTTCTGACTCCGCCTGATGAATCCAAGCCGTACGAGGTCTTTTGTGATGCCTCTCTCCAAGGTCTTGGCACAGTGTTGATGCAAGAGAAGAAAGTTGTTGCTTATACCTCTCGCCAGTTGAAGCCTAATGAAAAGAACTACCCCACTCATGATCTCGAGTTGGCGGCAGTTGTGCACGCTCTTTTGACTTGGAGACATCTCTTATTGGGAAGAAAAGTGGACATCTTCACTGACCACAAGAGTCTCAAGTACATCTTCACTCAGCCTAATCTCAACCTCAGGCAAACTCGATGGGTCGAAATGATTCAAGAGTATAATCCGAGTATCGAGTATACTCCAGGCAAGGCCAATGTGATTGCTGACGCATTAAGCAGGAAGGCTTATTGCAACAGTCTGATTCTCAAGCCTTATCAACCCGAGCTTTGTGAAGCTTTCCGCAAACTTAATCTTCGAGTTGTTCCTCAAGGTTTCCTCGCTAACCTTCAAGTCTCTCCTACCTTGGAAGACCAGATTCGCCAAGCCCAGCTTCTTGATGCTATGGTGAAAAAGGTGAAGATTGGGATTGCCAAGAGTCAACCCAAGTACAAGTGCTACCGCCTTGATGACAAGGACACTCTCTTCTTCGAGGATCGTATTGTTGTGCCCAAAGGTGAACTTCGTAAAGTGATCATGAACGAGGCTCACAATTCTCTCCTCTCCATCCACCCTGGGAGCACGAAGATGTATCAGGACCTCAAGCAGGCTTATTGGTGGACTCGAATGAAGCGCGAGATTGCTCAATTCGTGAATGAATGTGATGTCTGCAGAAGAGTGAAGGCAGAACACCAAAGGCCAGCTGGTCTCCTCCAACCTCTTGCCATTCCAGAATGGAAGTTTGACCACATTGAAATGGACTTCGTGACTGGGTTTCCAAAGTCCAAGCGTGGCAATGATGCTATATTCGTTGTCATCGACAAACTCACCAAAGTGGCTCACTTTCTGCCTATCAAAGAGTCAATCACTGCAGCTCAATTGGCGGAACTCTATACCTCTCGAATTGTCTCTCTGCACGGTATTCCACAAGTCATCTCTTCAGACCGTGGCAGCATCTTTACTTCCAAGTTTTGGGATTCTTTTCAGAAGGCCATGGGCACCAACATCCGCTTCAGTACAGCTTTCCATCCTCAAACTAGCGGTCAAGTCGAGCGTGTCAACCAGATTCTTGAAGATATGCTCAGGGCTTGTGTGATCTCCTTTGGCATGAAGTGGGAGGATTGTCTTCCTTATGCTGAATTCTCCTACAACAACAGTTTTCCAGCAAGTTCGGGCAAGGCCCCATTTGAAATTCTGTATGGCAGGAAGTGACGTACCCCTCTCAACTGGTCCGAAACCGGTGAACGTCAGCTTTTGGGTAATGACTTAATCACAGAGGCAGAGGAAATGTGCAAAGTCATTCGAGATAACCTCAAAGCAGCCCAATCCCGTCAGAAGAGCTACTATGACAATAAGCACCGTGATTTGGCTTTCGAGATCAGAGATCATGTTTACCTCCGCATCTCTCCTATGAAAGGTACTCGTCGCTTAGGTATCAAAGGGAAGCTTGCCCCTAGATACGTGGGACCTTTCAAGATTGTCAGCAAGAGAGGCGATCTCGCCTATCAACTCAAGCTTCCTTAAAACTTTGCAAATGTTCATGATGTGTTCCATGTGTCTCAGCTTTGAAAGTGCTTCAAGACTCCTGACCGCACCGTCAACTTCGAGGACATTGAGCTCCAAGAAGATCTCTCCTATCGTGAGCACCCAGTTGCTATTCTTGAAGAGACTGAACGCAAGACACGCAACAAGTCAATCAAATTCCTCAAAGTTAAGTGGTCACACCATTCCGACCGTGAAGCTACCTGGGAACGCGAGGATCACCTCCGTTCTGAGTACCCGGCGTTCTTTCAGTCCTAGATCTCGGGACGAGATCCTTTCGTAGTGGTGGAGTGTTGTAACACCCCGGATATGACTTTCCCAATTTGTAGTCCAACTCTTGCCGTTTCCGGCTTTAAGTTATTTTCTTTTCTCGGGTTCGGGTCTTTGTCTCCGTGTGTTTTTATCGTTGTCATGCGTCTCATATCATGACACCATGTGCATTGCATTTGCATACGTGTTCATCTCATGCATTCGAGCTTTTTCCCTGTCGTCCGTTTTGCATTCCGGCGTTCCGTTCTCCTCCGGTGGTCATTTCTACCTTTCATTTGTGTGTGGGGATTAAACATTTCCAGATTGGACCGAGACTTGCCAAGCGGCCTTGGCTTACTACCGGTAGACCGCCTGTCAAGTTTCGTATCATTTGGACTTTGTTTGATACTCCAACGGTTAACCGAGGGACTGAAAAGGCCTCGTGTGTGTTGCAGCCCAACACCCCTCCAATTTGGCCCAAAACCCACCTAAACCCTCTCCATCATCTAGAGTGTTCGATCATGATCGCGTGGCCGAAAACCGCACCTCATTTGGACTTTCCTAGCTCCCTCTATGCCTATATAAAGATCCCTTCCCCGAAATTTCGGATCTCTTCCCCGAAACCCTAGCCTCCTTCTTCCTCCTCGCGCCGGACAATGTCCGCCGGTGCCAGACGTGTCCGTTTCCACCCCCCGCCGCCGCGTGGCACGCCTCCATTGGCCCCGCGCCTCAGCCCCACTTCGTCGCTGTCGCCAGCTCGTGAGGCCCGGGACGGGCCCTCCCGGCCCACGCGCGCCCCGCACCTCCCCCGAGCCGCAGCGCCCCACCCCCGCCTCCTTCTCCAACTCCGGCGGCCGAGCCACCGCGCCGCACCGTGCTGCTCGCCGGCGGCCGCCGCGCTCCATGCCGGCCGGCCCGCGCCTCCTCTGCCGCGCCTCCCCCGCCGCCACTCCGGCTCCCCGCCGGCCGGATCCGGCGAGATCCGGCCCGGGAGCGCCTCACCGCCTCCTCCACGCCGAACTCCGGCGACTCCGAGCTCCGTCCGGCAAACTTCGTTTTGCGTGCGCCCAGATCTGGATTCGGTTGCTACAGTAAACCCTAGGGTTGACCTCGTTTTTTTTTCCAAGTCTGCATATTATATTGCATTCTTGTTCATGCCGTAACTCCGCATCCGTAGATCCGTTTTGGGCATATAGCATATCAAAATGTTCATCTCAGAGAGCACATCATTTCATTCCATTGTATCATTTTCATTTGAGTTCATCGTGATGATCGAAATGCTGTTAGAAGAGGGCTACTTGGGATAATTGTCAGATCTGCTACTCCATTTAGATATTTGTCATTTTTGCCATGTTTATTGTGTGCATGATATGCCCATGAGCTCTACATATGTTTTGTTAAGGGTTTTGCCATCTTTCCAGAGGTGCAACCCATGTATTTTTGTGATGTGTGTGGTGACTAGCACAAGCTTGCAAAGTGAGGCACTTGGTAATGCTGATTTCAGGGACTTAGCATTTCCACTAAGTCCTTGACCTATTTATCTCATATGGCCTTATATTCATGTTGTTTCCTAGTGATCCGTGCCTCTTTTGAGGATGATCAGTAAGGATGTTTTGTTAATCTTGTAGTGCTCTATCCATCCATGTCTTTGTTTGCAATTATGGAGCACCCTACCTTGAGTCAATCGAACTCTGCTTTTGCTACTTTGTGAATCTGGGCAGATTGTCAACTTGTTTACTATCTTTGCTATGCTAGATTGCTCGCTCTTTTGCTATGCCAATGCTACGATGCCTACCACTTACTTTCAAGCCTCCCAAATTGCCATGTCAAACCTCTAACCCACCATGTCCTAGCAAACCGTTGTTTGGCCATGTTACCGCTTTGCTCAGCCCCTCTTATAGCGTTGCTAGTTGCAGGTGAAGATTGGAGGCCGTTCCTTGTTGGAACATTTATTTACCTGTTGGGATATCATTATATTGCCATGTTATCTTAATGCATCTATACACTTGGTAAAGGGTGGAAGGCTCGGCCTCTCGCCTAGTGTTTTGTTCCGCTCTTGCCGCCCTAGTTTCCGTCATATCGGTGTTATGTTCCCGGATTTGTCGGCACATTCGGGCGGTGTTGCTGGTCTTGTTTTTACTTGTCGAAGTGTCTTGAATTATCGAGATACCAAGTCTGATCGGAACGTCTTGGGAGGAGGTCTGTTCCTTCGTTTACCATGAGAGCTTGTCATGGGCTAAGTTGGGACTCCCCTGCAGGGATTTGAACTTTCGAAAGCCGTGCCCGCGGTTATGGGCACATGGGAATTTGTTAATGTCCGGTTGTAGATAACTTGAACCTTAACTTAATTAAAATGAATCAACTGAGTGTGTTACCGTGATGGCCTCTTCTCGGCGGAGTCCGGGAAGTGGACACGGTGTTGGAGTAATGTTTGCGCAGCTTGTTCTCTAGTTTCTCGCTCGCGCTTTGCCTCCTCTTCTCGCTCTCTTTTGCGAACAGGATAGCCACCATATTTGCTAGTCGCTTGCTGCAGCTCCACATATTTACCTTGCCATACCTATTCAGCTTAAATAGTCTTGATCGCGAGGGTGCGAGATTGCTGAGTCCCTGCGGCTCACAGATTACTATTACACGAGATGTAGGGCCTGATGATTCCGCTCCAGGTGACGCGCTTGAGCTCAAGTGGAGTTTGACGAGGACTCTCAACGATACTATGTTTCCTTTCCTGATGATCAGTAGTGGTGCCCAGTTGGGGGTGATCGGGACCGTGTCGCATGTTCGGTTATCTTTTATTTTGGCGCCGTAGTCGGGCCATGAGTGTTTGAATGATGTAATGTTATTTATGTACTTGCTTGACTTGGCAAGTGTAAGCCAACTATGTTATCTCCCCTTTTATTATCTATATATTACATGGGATGTTGTGAAGATTGCCTAACTTGCGACATATGCCTTCAATGCGATTATGCCTCTAAGTCGTGCCTCGACTCATGGGAGATATAGTCGCATCGAGGGTGTTACAATTGGGTCCAATGAAAATCCTTTGTGACAATACTGGAGCAATTGCCTTGGCAAAGGAATCCAGATTTCACAAGAGAACCAAGCACATCAAGAGACGCTTCAATTCCGTCCGCTATCAAGTCAAGGAGGGAGACATAGAGATTTGCGAGTTACATACGGATCAGAATGTTGCAGACCCGTTAACTAAGCCTCTCTCAGAAGCAAAACATGATCAGCACCAAGACTCCATGGGTGTGAGAATCATTACAATGTAATCTAGATTATTGACTCTAGTGCAAGTGGGACACAGAAGGAAATATGCCCTAGAGGCAATAATAAAGTTTTTATTTATATTTCCTTATATCATGATAAATGTTTATTATTCATGCTATAATTGTATTAATTGGAAACTTAGTACATGTGTGAATACATAGACAAACAGAGTGTCACTTGTTTGCCTCTACTTTACTAGCTCATTGAATCGGTGATGGTTATGTTTCCTAACCATAGATATGAGTTGTCATTTGATTAACGAGATCAAATCATTAGAGAATGATGTGATTGACTTGACCCATCCATTAGCTTAGCACAATGATCTTTTAGTTTGTTGCTATTGCTTTCTCCATAACTATACTTGTTCCTATAATTATGAGATCGTGCAACTCCCGAATACCGGAGGAACACTTTGTGCGCTACCAAACATCACAACGTAAATGGGTGATTATAAAGGTGCTCTACAGGTGTCTCCGATGGTGTTTGTTGAGTTGGCATGGATCAAGGTTAGGATTTGTCACTCCGATTGCCGGAGAGGTATCTCTGGGCCCTCTCGGTAATGTACATCACAATAAACCTTGCAAGCAATGTAGCCAATGAGTTAGTTACGGGATGTAGCATTACGGAACGAGTAAAGAGACCTGCCGGTGACGAGATTGAACTAGGTATTGAGATACCGATGACCGAGATGACAAAGGGAAAAACATATACCGTTATGCGGTTTGACCGATAAAGATCTTCGTAGAATATGTAGGAGCCAATATGTGCATCCAGGTTCCGCTATTGTTTATTGACCGGAGACATGTCTCGGTCATGTCTACATAGTTATCGAACCCGTAGGGTCCGCACGCTTAACGTTCAGGGACGATCGATATTACGAGTTTATGTGTTTTGATGTACCGAAGGTAGTTCGGAGTCCCGGATTTGATCACGAACATGACGAGGAGTCTCGAAATGGTCGTGACATAAAAATCGATATATTGGAAGCCTATGTTTGGAATTGGGAATGGTTCTGGGTGAAATCGGGAGTATACCGGAGTACGGGGAGGTTACCGGAACCCCCCGAGAGGTGTATGGGCGTTATTGGGCCTTAGTGGAAGAGAGGGAGAAGAAGCAAAGGAGGGGGCACGCCCCTAAGCCCAATCCGAATTGGGAGGGGGCCGGCCCCCTTTCCTTCCTTCTTCCTCCTCCTTCCTTCTCTCCTAAAACCAAACAAGGGAAAGGGGGGATCCTACTCCCGGTGGGAGTAGGACTCCCTTGGGCGCGCCTAGAGAGGCCGGCCCCCTCCCCCTCCTCCACTCCTTTATATACGGGGGAGAGGGGCACCCCATGGACACACAAGTTGATCATTGATCTTTTAGCCGTGTGCGGTGCCCCCCTCAACCATAATCCACCTCGGTTATATCGTAGCGGTGCTTTGGCGAAGCCCTGTTCCGGTAGCATCATCATCATCGTCATCATGCCGTCGTGCTGACGGAACTCTCCCTCGAAGCTCTACTAGATCGTGAGTTCGCGGACGTCACCGAGTTGAACGTGTGCAGATCGCGGAGGTGTCGTACCTTCGGTGCTAGCTCGGTCGATCGTGAAGATGTACGACTACATCAACCGCATTGTCATAACGCTTCCGCTTATGGTCTACAAGGGTATGTAGACGATACTCTCCCCTCTCGTTGCTACGCATCACCATGATCTTGCATGTGTGTAGGAATTTTTTTTGAATTTACTGTGTTCCCAAACAGAGCAGCAACTTGCTTGTTGTTCTTCTTGAAGTTCCCCTTCTTCCCTTTGCCCTTCTTCTTGAAAATGGTGGTCTTGTTGACCATCAACACTTGATGCTCCTTAATGATTTCTACCTCTTCAGCCTTTAGCATTGTGAAGAGCTCGGGAATTGTCTTCTCCGTCCCCTACATATTATACTTCATCACGAAGCTGTTGTAGCTTGGTGGCAGTGATTGAAGAACTCTGTCAATGACACTATCATCAGGAAGATTAAGTCCCAGCTGAGTCAAGTGGTTGTGGTACCCCATACATTCTGAGTATATGTTCACTTGCCGAACTATTCTCTTCCATTTTGCAGCAGTAGAACTTATTGGAGACTTCACATCTCATATGCTCCATGACGTTCAAAACGTCGTTGAAGTCCCGGTTCTAAGCCGTAAAGCATGGCACACTGAACTATCGAGTAGTCATTAGCTTTGCTTGGCCAGGCGTTCTTAACATCGTCAGCAGCATCTGCAGCAGTCTTGTCACCCAGCGGTGCTTCCAGGACGCAATTCTTCTGTGTAGCAATGAGGATAATCCTCAAGTTATGGACCCAGTCCGTGTAATTGCTACCATCATATTGCAACTTAGCTTACTCTAGGAACACATTAAAATTCAACGGAACAACAACACGGGCCATTTATCTACAACAACATAGACATGCAAAATACTATCAGGTACTACGTTCATGATAAATTAAAGTTCAATTTAATCATATTACTTAAGAACTCCCACTTAGATAGACATCCCTCTAATCATCTAAGTGATCACGTGATCCATATCAACTAAACCATGTCCGATCATCACGTGAGATGGAGTAGTTTTCAATGGTGAACATCACTATGTTTATCATATCAACTATATGATTCACGCTTGACCTTTCGGTCTCAGTGTTCCCAGGCCATATCTGCATATGCTAGGCTCATCAAGTTTAACCTGAGTATTCTTCTTGTGCAAAACTGGCTTGCACCCGTTGTATGCGAATGTAGAGCTTATCACACCCGATCATCACATGGTGTCTCAGCACGACGAACTGTAGCAACGGTGCATACTTAGGGAGAACACTTATACCTTGAAATTTAGTGAGAGATCATGTTATAATGCTACCGCCGTACTAAGAAAAATAAGATGCATAAGGGATAAACATCACATGCAATTAAATAAGTGATATGATATGGCCATCATCATCTTGTGCCTTTTGATCTCCATCTCCAAAGCACTGTCATGATCACCACCATCACCGGCTTGACACCTTGATCTCCATCAAAGCATCATTGTCATCTCGCCAACTATTGCTTTTATGACTATCGCTACCGCTTAGTGATAAAGTAAAGCAATTACATGGCGATTGCAAATCATACAATAAAGCGAAAACCATATGGTTCCTGCCAGTTGCCGATAACAATGTTACAAAACATGACCATATCATAAAACATTTATATAATCACGTCTTAACCATGTCACATCACTACATGCCCTGCAAAAACAAGTTAGACGTCCTCTACTTTGTTGTTGCAAGTTTTACATGGCTGCTACGAGCTTCTAGCAAGAACCATTCTTACCTACGCATCAAAACCACAACATAGTATAGTGATTGATTTTTGATCTTCACAAAGAACCCTGTTCATTGAAACCGATTCAACTAAAGTTGGAGAAACAGACACCCACTAGCCACCTGCGTGCGAAGCTCCTCGGTAGAACCAGTATCACGTAAACGTACGCGTAATGTCGGTCTGAGCCGCTTCATCCAACAATACCACTGATTCAAGAATCAACTACTGACGGCAAGCAATATGTATATACCCACGCCCACAACTACTTTGTGTTCTACTCGTGCATATAACATCTACACATAGACCTGGCTCGGATGCCACCATTGGGGAACGCAGTATTCCAAAAAAATTCCTACGATCACGCAAGATCTATCTAGGAGATGCACAGCAGCGAGAGGGGAGAGTGCGTCCACGTACCATCGTAGACCAAAAGCGGAAACGTTAAGTAACGCGGCTGATGTAGTCAAACGTCTTCACGATTGAACCGATCAAGTACCGAACGCACGACACCTTCACGATCTGCACACGTTCAGCTCGGTGACGTCCCTCGTACTCTTGATCTAGCTAAGGCCGAGGGAGACTTTCGTCAGCACGACGGCGTGATGACGGTGATGATGAAGTTACCGACGCAGGGCTTCGCCTAAGCACTACAACGATATCACCGAGGTGGAAATCTGTGGAGGGGGGCACCGCACACGGCTAAGATAACTGTGAACTTGTGTGTCCATGGGGTTCCCCCTCCTCCGTATATAAAGGAGTGGAGGAGGGGAGGGCCGGCCCTCTCTATGGCGCGCCCCAAGGAGGATTCCTACTCCTAGTAGGAGTAGGTTCCCCGCTTCCCTAGTTGGAGTAGGAGAAGAATGAAAAAGGAGAAGGAGAGAAGGAAAGGGGCCCGACCCCCTCCCCAATTCGGATCGGGCTTGGGGGGGGTGCCCCCACTTGGCCGCCTCCTTCTCTCTCCCACCATGGCCCATTAAGGCCCATTGACTCCCCGGGGGGTTCCAGTAATCCCCTGGTACTCTGGTAATTGCCCGAACTTATCCGAAACCATTCCGGTGTCCAAACATAGCCTTCCAATATATCAATCGTTATGTCTCGACCATTTAGAGACTCCTCGTCATGTCTGTGATCACATCTGGGACTCCTAACTACCTTTAGTACATCAAAACACATAAACTCATAATACCGATCATCATCGAACGTTAAGCGTGCGGACCCTACAAGTTCGAGAACTATGTAGACATGACCAAGACTCACTTCCGGTCAATAACCAATAGCAGAACCTGGATGCTCATCTTGGTTCCAACATATTCTACGAAGATCTTTATCGGTCAGACCGCATAACAACATACGTTGTTCCCTTTGTCAGCGGTATGTTACTTGCCTGAGACTCGATCGTCGGTATCTCAATACCTAGTTCAATCTCGTTACCGGCAAGTCTCTTTACTCGTTCCATAATGCAACATACCACAACTAACTCATTAGTCACATTGCTTGCAAGGTTTATAGTGATGTGCATTACCGAGAGGGCCCATAGATATCTCTCCGATACACGGAGTGACAAATCCTAATATCCATCTATGCCAACTCAACAAACACCATTGGAGACACCTGTAGAGCATATTTATAGTCACCGAGTTACGTTGTGACGTTTGATAGCACACTAAGTGTTCCTCTAGTATTCGGGAGTTGCACAATCTCATAATCTTAGGAACATGTATAAGTCATGAAGAAATCAATAGCAATGAACTAAATAATCACAGTGCTAAGCTAACAGATGGGTCAAGTCAATCACATCATTCTCTAATGATGTGATCCCGTTCATCAAATGACAACTCATGTCTATGGATAGGAAATTTAACCATCTTTTGATTAACGAGCTAGTCAAGTAGAGGCATACTAGTGACACTCTATTTGTCTGTGTATTCACACATGTACTAAGTTTCCGGTTAATACAATTCTAGCATGAATAATAAACATTTATCATGATATAAGGAAATATAAATAACAACTTTATTATTGCCTCTAGGGCATATTTTCTTCACATACATCAGTATGTATTATTTCCAATAAGTCGTTAGCTCACTCCATTGTTCCGGAGAATGGAGTTTTAGTCATCTTACCCATGAGGCATGGTTCACAAGTATCAAATGATTCATAATCAAGTGATTCCGAAAGTCCATTCGCATGGAGTTTCTTCATGTGCTTTACACCAATATGACCTAAATGGTAGTGCCACAAGTATGTTGCAATATCATTATCAACTTTGCATCTTTTGGCATCAATATTATGAATATGGGTATCACTACGATCGAGATTCAACAAGAATAGACCATTCATCAAAGGTGCATGACCATAAAAGATATTAACCATATAAATAGCACAACCATTATTCTCTGGCTTAAATGAATAACCGTCTCACAATAAACAAGATCCAGATATAATGTTCGTGCTCAACACTGGCACCAAATAATAGTTAGTGAGGTCTAAAACTAATCCCGAAGGTAGACGTAGAGGTAGCGTGCCGACGATGATCACATCAAACTTGGAACCATTCCCAACACGCATCGTCACCTCGTCCTTAGCCAATTTTCGTTTATTCCGCAGCTCCTGTTTCGAGTTACAGATATGAGCAGCCAAACCAGAACCAAATACCCAGACGCTACTACGAGCATTAGTAAGGAACACATCAATAACATGTATATCAAATATACATGTGTTTACTTTTCCATCCTTCTTATCTGCCAAGTACTTGGGGCGGTTCCGCTTCCAGTGACCATTTCTTTTGCAGTAGAGGCACTCAGTTTCAGGATTGGGTCCAGCTTTGGGCTTCTTCACGGGAGCGGGAACTTGTTTGCCATTATTCTTGAAGTTCCCTTTCTTTCACTTGCCCTTTTTCTTGAAACTAGTGGTCTTGTTAACCATCAACACTTGGTGCTCTTTCTTGATTTCTACCTCCGCCGATTTCAGCATCGCGAAGAGCCCGAGAATCGTTTTTGTCATCCCATGCATACTATAGTTCAACACGAATCTTTTGTAGCTTGGTGGCAGTGATTGAAAAACTCTGTCAATAACACTCTCCACTGGAAGATCAATTCCCAGCTGAGTCAAGTAGTTATGGTACCCAGACATTTTGAGTATGTGTTCACTGACAGAACTGTTCTCCTCCATCTTACAGCTATACAACTTGTTGGAGACTTCATATCTCTCAACCCCGGCATTAGCTTGAAATATCAACTTTAGCTCTTGGAACATCTCATATGCTCCGTGGCGTTCAAAACGTCTTTGAAGTCCGGTTCTAAGCCTTAAAGCATGGCACACTGAACTATCGAGTAGTCATCAGATCGAGCATGCGAGACGTTCATAAGATCTGCATCAGCTCCTCTAGCAGGTCTGTCACCTAGTGGTGCATCAAGGACATAATTCTTCTGTGCAGAAATGTGGATAATCCTCAAGTTACGGACCCAGTCCGTGTAGTTGCTACCATCATCTTTCAACTTAGCTTTCTCTAGGAACACATTAAAATTCAACGGAACAACAACACGGGCCGTTTATATACAACAACATAGACATGCAAAATACTATCAGGTACTAAGTTCATGATAAATTAAAGATCAATTTAATCATATTACTTAAGAACTCCCACTTAGATAGACATCCCTCTAATCATCTATGTGATCACGTGACCCAGTCCGTGTAGTTGCTACCATCATCTTTCAACTTAGCTTTCTCTAGGAACGCATTAAAATTCAAGGGAACGGTAGCACGGGCTATTGATCTGCAACATAGATATTGAAAAACTATTAAGACTAAGTTCATGGTAAATTTTAGTTCAAATAATCAAATTACTAATGAACTCCCACTTAAATCAACATCCCTCAAGTTGTCTAAGTGATACATGATCCAAATCAACTAACCCATGTCCGATCATCATGTGAGATGGGGTAGTCTTCAATGGTGAACATCTCTATGTTGATCATATCTACTATATGAATCATGTTCGACCTTTCGGTCTCTAGTGTTCCAAGACCTCGTCTGTACATGCTAGGCTCGTCAAGTTTAACCCAAGTATTCTGCATGTGCAAAACTAGCTTACCCCCTTTGGATGTGAACATAGAGTCTATCACACCCGATCATCATGAGGTGCTTCGAAACGACAAACTTTAGCAATGGTGCGTACTCGGGGAGAACACTTTTATCTTGAAATTAAATGAAGGGATCATCTTATAGTGCTATCGTCGTTCTATGCAAAATAAGATGCATAAAGGATAAACATCACATGAAATCAAAATATGTGACATGATAGGGCAATCATCATCTTGTGCTTTTGATCTCCATCTCCAAAGCATCGGCATGATCTCCAACATCACCGGTGCGACACCTTGATCTCCATCGTTGCGTCGGGGTCGTCTCGCCAACTATTGCTTCTACAAATATTGCTAATGCATAGCGACAAAGTAAAGCAATTACATGGCGCTTAGTGATTGACATGCAGGTCATACAATAATTAAAAACAACCCTAAGGCTCCTGCTAGTTGTCGTACTCATTGGCATGCAAGTTTTGAACTTATTACAAAACATATTCATCTCATACATCAACATATATCAAATCACGTCTTGACCATATCACATCACAACATACCTATCAAAAACAAGTTAGACGTCCTCTACTTAGTTGTTGCAAGTTTTACGTGGCTGCTACGGGCAACTAGCAAGAACCGTTCTTACCTACGCAAAACCACAACGATGATTATAAAGCTACTATTTAACCTTCTGTAAGGACCACCATAGTCAAATCTGATCCAACTAAATTAGAAGAAATAGACACCCGCCAGCCACCTTTATGCAAAACAAGTTGCATGTTAGTCGGTGGAACCGGTCTCTTGTGTGTGGACATGTAAGGTTGGTCCGGGCCGCTTCGTCCCACAATGCCGCCGAATCAAAATAGGACAATGGTGGGAAGGAATATGAACCTCACTGCCCACAACTCCTTTGTGTTCTACATGTGCATATCATCTATGCATACACCTGGCTCATGATGCTACTATTGGGGAACATTGCATGGAAAATAAATAAAAATTTCTACGCACACGCAAGATCTATCCATGGAGATGTATAGCTAAGAGAGGGCGAGAGCATCTACATATCCTAGTAGATGTCACATCCCTAGCTTTACCTTGCACTAGGCTAGCACTTGTCTGTTGCATCATGTTTAAATTTTATGTAAAGATGAAATGGGGACTGATAAACCCTAGCAGCAAATGAAATTCAACTAGGGTCAAAATTAAATCTTTTCAATGAACCCAAAATGCCCTTCTAAAATGTTCATCATCTTTGCCTTGGTCTAGAACCTCTGACAAAAATGGTGCACAAATTTCTAGGTCATCCGAAGGTCACTGGATTAAATCATATGTTATTTGAATTTGGGCATTTAAATGTTAGTAAATATTTTAAATGCCCAAGTAATTCTAAACTAAAATGTTCCATGTTGGATATATTCTATACGGTGGGCATGTGTAGTTTGGTGATTTTTGAAAGGGTCTAGGTATTTTTAGAAAAGCCACAAAGATTACAGAAAAGTAGAAAACTGAAACAAAAGAGAGAGAGAGAGAGAGAGAGAAAGGAACTTACCTGGATTACCTCACCTGTGCAGCCACCTGGAGCCCAAGTGGCTGGCCCAACCCACCTTCCCGGCTCCCTGTCGTCTTCCTCCCCGCGCCAATAGGCAGCGCGCGTGGCCGACGCATGCCGGCACGCGCCAGGCCACCTCCTGCTTCCGTCGCTGCCCCGACGCGTCTGGATGACGCCACGCACCCCCGACCTCTCTCTCCCTCTCCCGTGCCTTCTCCCCCTCCTCTGGCTCTCTCTCTCCCCCCACCGAGCGGAGCTCGTCGCCGCCGCTCATCGTTGCCGTAGTCGCCGCCTCTCCCTCGCCTCTCCGAGCTGTCCCCGAGCTCTGCCACGACGTCTTCGTCCACTCCACGGGTCAAGCAGCGCCAGGAGCTCTGCTTCGTCCCCAACGCCGCCGTCTTCCTCCTCGGCCGTCCGAGATCGCCGGCAACGCCACGACACCGTCCGGCCACCCCCGAGCCAGCTGACCTGTTCATCTTCCCCGCCATGAGCTCCTGACCCGAACCCCCCTCTCTATTTTCTCTGCTGCACGCCGTAGCTGACACACCTCGCCTGCCCGCATGCGTCGCCGCCTGAGCTCCTCGCCGCCGTGGCCACCTACACTAGATCTCAAAACCGAGTGCATCACCGTGCATAGCGCGTCACCACGGGGCCGTAGCAACCACTCGTTGCTCCTGCCGTGCCCTACGGCGTCGAGTCCGTCGACGTCCGAACTCCGGCGCCATTCCGCTCGTCGGTGCCGTCGACTCCGGCCACCCCGGCCCCTCTCGTGTGCTTCCCTAGATGCGGCGCACGTCCAGCTCCATGCAGAGCCCCTCTGCCGTCCTTTTGGTCGCCTGAGGGCGAAACCCGAGCCTCCGTCGTGTGTGCTATCACCGGCGACGAGCCGCTGGCGTGTTAGGCCTGTTGACCAGGGGTTTGACCTCCCCTGGGTCATTGACATGTGGGGCCAGCCCCACCATCCAACTTATGGGGAAATGTAGTCTTGTGCTTCCATGAGCCATAGTAGTCCGCTACAGCCCGATTCACCGGAGTCCTGCTAGCCCAGCACTACTGCTCCGGAACACTTGACTGGCCGGCATGTCATTCACTTCGTTCCTGTGTCTGTCCCTTCGGGGAAATGTCACGCGGTGACATCCAGAGTCCTACCAAGCCTACTACGGCCCGGGTTCTCGGAGTCCTGTTAGCCTAGTGCTACAGCCCAGATTCGCACGCTGCTGACCGACATGCTCGATGTTGATTCATGTATGCCTGTCCCCGTAAGTTAGTGCCACTTTGGGTTCACGACTAGTCATGTCGGCCCGGGTTCTCTGTCATATGGATGCTAGCAACATTATCATATACATGAGCCAAAAGGCGCAAACGGTCCCGACCATGGTAAGGCGACACCCGTGGGAATACCGTGCGTGAGGCCGCAAAGTGATATGAGGTGTTACCGGCTAGATCGATGTGACTTGGAATCGGGGTCCTGACAGTAGATCGCTAAGAGGAAGCATTTATCAATGCGGTTGATGTAGTCATACACCTTCATGATCCATCCCGATCAAGTACCAAACGTACAACACCTCCGCTTTCAACACACGTTGAGCTCGATGACGTCCTCACCTTCTCGATCCAGCAAGAGAGGCGAAGTAGTAGATGAGAGGACGAACTATTTCCGCAGGGCTTCGCTAAGCACAACAGATTTAGGATGGAGGACGAACTAGAGGGAGAGGGGCGCGGACACATGGCTTGGTGGATCGTGGTGTCCCCCAGGGGCTAGCCCTGCTCCTCTATTTATCCGTTGAGCCCTGGGGTCGTTTCTTGGACAAATAGCCTCCTCAAAGTTGGTTTGCAACGCATGGTAGAGTCCTTCTCCGTTTTCAGTACCAGACGCCACGGTCCTCGATGTCTGGCCCAGACACCATGGGCCTCGGCATCTGGACCCTGGCGTCTGGTCCCTGACCTCCGCAAAACTTCCTTTTGCACCGACCTAAAGCCTTGTGGGCCTTACCCCTTGGCCCAACTGAGGGAGTCCTGGATTAGAGGGGTCTCCGGATAGCCGGATTATATACTTTGGCCGGACTGTTGGACTATGAAGATACAAGATTGAAGACTTCGTCCCGTGTCTGGATGGGACTTTCCTCCCTTGTAACCAACTCTGTGTAACCCTAGCCCCCTCCCATGTCTATATAAACCGGAGGGTTTAGTCCATAGGACAACATACAATCATACCATAGGCTAGCTTCTAGGGTTTAGCCTCTACAATCTCGTGGTAGATCAACTCTTGTAATACTCATATCATCAAGAATAATCAAGCAGGACGTAGGGTATTAACTCCTTCAAGAGGGCCTGAACCTGGGTAAACATCCTGCCCCTTGTCTCCTGTTACCATCCGCCGTAGATGCATAGTTCGGGACCCACTACCCGAGATCCGCTGGTTTTGACACGGACATTGGTGCTTTCATTGAGAGTTCCACTGTGTCGTCACCATAAGGCTTGATGTCTCCTTCGATCATCGATAGTGATGCGGTCCAGGGTGAGGTTTTCCTCCCCGGACCGATCTTTGTATTCGGCAACTTCGCACTGCGAGCCAATTCACTTGGCCATCTGGAGCAGGTCGAGAGCTACGCCCCTGGCCATCAGGTCAGATTCGGAAACTTAAACTACACTGCCGACATCCGTGGAGACTTGATCTTCGACGGATTCGAGCCCGTGTCAGGTGCGCCGCATAGTCATGACAAGCACGATGTAACTCTGCCGTCGGACAGTGTTCGGGAGATCGCATCTGCAACTACTCCGGCCTTCAATTCGGGGCAAATTGCGCCATCCAAGGACGGAGGGATAGACCCCGCCATGGAGGCCGCACTCTCAGTGGCGATGGAGCCGGATACTGACTTCACCCCTTACGAGAGCCATGTCGCCGAACCACTGGATTCATCTCCGGCCACGGACTCCGAGCCGCCTGCATCCGTGCCCATCGAATCCGACTAGGTGCCGAGCATGGAGTTCACCTCCGCGGATATCTTTCAGCACCCGCCTTTCGGTGATGTGCTAAATTCATTAAAGTCTCTCTCCGTGTCACGAGAACCTTGGCCGAACTATGTCTGGCTAGAATGGGATACGGACGACGAAGAAATTTGCTGCCCGCCCACCACCCACTTAGTAGCCACTCTCGACGACTTAACCGACATGCTCAACTTCGACTCCGAAGACATCGACGGCATGGACGAAGATGAAGGAGACGAACAGGATCTAGCGCCCATAGGGCACCGGAGAACCACTTCATCACATGACATATACATGGTGGATACACCCAAAGAAGGCAATGGCGAAGAGACAACGGAGGATGGCCCCTCCAAGAAGCAACCCAAGCGTCGAGGTCAGCGGTGCCGCTCTAAGTCCCGCCATAGCAAAAACAGCGATAACAGCGCAAGAGAAAATAACACTCCAGTCGACTCCAAAGGAAACGATGACGACATTGCCCTGACGGTAGAGCATGATGAAGCTGCAAGCGGCGAACATAGTACGATCCGACGTCCGAGCACGGAGACGCCAATGATAACCCTCATCAAACCCCATCTGGGGAGGAAAACAATCCGGACGAAGATGCACACATCATCCTAGAAACGCACTTGGAGCAAGAGAACCTCCGCAGAAGGCTTATTGCCACGACGAGGAGTCTGAAGAAGCAGAAGCAAAGGCTTAAGGCCGCACAAAACACAGTCAACAGCAGGTGGAACCAAGTGCTCGACAGCAAAGAAAAGTATGGTGGAAGTTACCACACAAAGAGCTATCCAATGCGCAAGTTGTTACTTGAATTCGACGATGAGGACTTAGAGCCCACACAGCCAAATAATGAAACGGCCAACCAGCCGGATCCACCACTGTGACGCCCCGAGACCGTTGCGCCAGGTGTCTTTCGGTGTTTCGTTGTTGTTGCCTTGTCATTTGCTTGCGTGTCGCATCTTGTCATGTCATCATGTGCATTGCATCATCATGTTTTCGAAACTTGTATGCATCCCGGCCTCCTCGTTTTCTCTGTTGTCCGTTCTGAGCCCAGACACACTTGCACGCGCCCGCGACACCTTCGAAATATTATTTTATAAGTGGCCGGAAAATGTTCTCGGTTTGGGTTGAAAGTTGGCGTGTGGTCTTATTATGGTGTAGATAGACCGCCTGTCAAGTTTCATCGCATTCGGAGTTCGTTTGATAGCCCAACCGTTAAACTATAGCGGCATTATAGCCGGTCTAACGTTGGACGTTTTCGGTCTCCAGAAATAGTCGCCGGGCCTCCCTCTCTTCTCTTCTCTCAGCTCGAGACCGTCTACACAGCCCACTACCTACCACCAGGTCCAATCTAACCTCTCGCGTCAACCCGCGGCCCTCCTCGTGCGTGCGCCCGAAAGCTGTCCCGGACCCGACCCGGACTGTCGCTACTGTTGTGTCCGGATCATCCCCAAACATCTACAAAATGTCACCGTTTTCTTATTAGTACTTCCTAGCCTATTTTATTCGCGGCCGTCCGATTACGATCGAAGGGACCGGATAGCCCCTAATTTAACCCACCTGCTATTTATACACAGATGAAACCCTAGCTGTCCCATCCATCCATCTAATCCTCCCCGCTGCCGCCACTCTCTCCCTTGGTTTCAGCGCCGAACCAATCCCTGCATCCCTCCGATCCAAACCATCAGCCAACCCCTACCACCTGCCAAGATTCGGTCAACCTCGACCTTTCGATCAGGATCAGATGGCCAGGAGCCATCCCAGGCATCCTCTCCCCTCAGCCCCGCAGCAGCCGCACCAAGCCAGATCAGGAGGAGCTCGATTTCGTCCACCTCGCCGGAGCTCCACTCCAGCACGCCGGCGATCACGGCGAGGACCGGCCTCGTCCGGCTCCTCTCCTCCCCTGTATCTCCCTTCCTCCCCGTGCTTCTCTATCTCTCATCTCTCTCGCTTCTGTTCACAGGAAACAGACCATGGCAACTGTCCATGGAGATGGAGCCGCGCCGCCCTAGTCACCTGCCAGCTCGGGTCACTTTTGCTTCGTCCTTGCCGCCCGCTCATGCTCCGGTGAGCCTTGCCGCTGCTCTCCTTCCCTTGTGTTCTCTCTTTCCTGCTGCATCCCCTCTAAATTCTTCCCCCGCCATGGCATCTGCAGCTCCTGCCATCAGGAACAAGCTCCCCTCATCAGATCCGGTGGATCCTCGCCGCCGTCCGCTGCCTGAAGAGCCCATCTCGCCGCACCTCCCTCTGTTTCGTGCGCCTACTCCAGCGCCATCGCAGCCTCACGCCGCTCCAGGCTCCCTGTCGCACCTCTGCCTCTGCAGTCGAGCAGGAGGGAGACGCCCCTGCCTCGAGCCTTCGTTGACCATGGCCTCACCCTGGCCCAACTCCAGCGACAACGTAGACCTCCTCTAGCGCCAAGGCCCAGTTCACCCCGGTCCAGATCCGCAGCACCAGTCGGGCCGATGTGAGCCGCCCTCTAGATCCCCTCTTCCTGTTGGGCCAACAGGATTTGGCCCAGTATCTATTTTTTTGAGGCTCTGCGAATTTAGCTATTATCCCAGGTTTTGCAGTTTTATAGAAAACCCCTTTGGGATCATGCATTTAATAACTTATAAACCGTGCATTGGATTAAAATGCTTTATATATAAAAAATGCCTAAAATTTTGTCTAGTTTCATAATATCCAATTTTCATCCATGTTTAAAATGTTAAAATGCTGTTTGGTTAAATTTGCTCCTATGCCATGTTAAAATGCTTTAATTCATAACTAAATAACCGTAACTCGGATTTTAATAAACTTTATATGTAAATGGGGTAGAATTTTGCCTAGTATAACATGGTGGCATCATATTGCATGTTTAATAACTATAAAATATGGTTTAGGGAAGAACAGTACCAAAACCTAAATTATGCACATGAGGAGTTTCCGGACTTGTTGTTTGTTGTTCCGGCCTCATTTAAACTTGCCTAGATGGGTAGTTTTCATATGCTTCACCTCTTGCCATGCTAACCAACATTTAGTTTTGTTGAGTACCTAAACGAGAGAGAACTAAGTAAGTCATGTGGTGTTTTCTTCAAAATGCAACTCCCTTGCATGTTGAGCTCCACTTAATTTGTAGGATTGTTTGTGCATTTTGCCATGCCATGCCTCATTAAACTGGATATGCATCATACTTGTTTGCGCATCGTGCCATGCTTATGTGATGTTTGTTTACTATGTTGCTTGCTTCTTTCCGGTGTTGCTTCTTCTCGGTAATCCGGTAACGTTGCATTTGTGAGGATACGTTGGCTACGTCCGTTTGTCTTCTTCATGGACTCGTTCTTCTTCCTTGCGGGATCTCAGGAAAGATGACCATACCCTCGAAATCACTTCTATCTTTGCTTGCTAGTTGCTCGCTCTTTTGCTATGCCTATGCTGCGATACCTACCACTTGCTTATCATGCCTCCCATATTGTTAAGCCAAGCCTCTAACCCACCTTGTCCTAGCAAACCGTTGTTTGGCTATGTTACCGCTTTGCTCAGCCCCTCTTATTGCGTTGTTAGTTGTAGGTGAAGATTGGAGTTTTGTTCCTTGTTTGAACATGGATATATTTTGTTGGGATATCACAATATCTCTTATTTAATTAATGCATCTATATACTTGGTAAAGGGTGGAAGGCTCGGCCTTATGCCTGGTGTTTTGTTCCACTCTTGCCGCCCTAGTTTCCGTCATATTGGTGTTATGTTCCCAGATTTTGCATTCCTTACACGGTTGGGTTATAATGGGAACCCCTTGACAGTTCGCCTTGAATAAAACTCCTCCAGCAAGGCCCAACATTGGTTTTACCATTTGCCACCTAGCCTTTTCTTTCCCTTGGGTCGGCCAGCCCAAGGGTCATCTTTATTTAAACCCCCGGGCCAGTGCTTGTCTAAGTGTTGGTCCAACCCAGAGCACCGTGCGGGGCCGTCCCTTGGCAACTTGGGTTATGTTGGCTCCCGTACGCTTAGCTTATCCGGTGTGCCCTGAGAACGAGATATGTGCAGCTCCTATCGGGATTTGTCGGCACAGCGGGTGGTCTTGCTGGACTTGTTTTACCATTGTCGAGGATGTCTTGTAACCGGGATGCCGAGTCTGATCGGATTGTCTTGGAAGAAGGAATATCCTTCATTGACTGTGAGAGCTTGTGATGGGCTAAGTTAGGACACCCCTGCAGGGATTTGAACTTTCGAAAGACGTGCCCGCGGTTATGGGCAGATGGGAATTTGTTAATTTTCGGTTGTAGAAAACCTAAAGTTGATATTAATTAAAATACACCAAACGCGTGTGTAACCGTGATGGTCTCTTCTCGGCGGAGTCCGGGAAGTGAACACGGTGTTGGAGTAATGCTTGATGTAGGTTGTTCTAGGATCACTTCTTGATCATAGTTCATCGATCGTGCTTTGCCTTCTCGTATCGCTCTCTTTTGCGTATGTTAGCCACCATATATGCTAGTCGCTTGCCGCAGCTCCACCTCATACCTTTTACCTACCCATAAGCTTAAATAGTCTTGATCGCGAGGGTGTGAGATTGCTGAGTCCCCGTGACTCACAGATATTTCCAAAACTAGTTTGCAGGTGCCAATGTTACCGAGCAGGTGAAGCAACCAAGCTCAAGGAGGAGCTCAATGAAGATCTTGTCCTTTGTATTGCTCCGTTTCCAGTTGATCAGTAGTGGAGCCCAGTCAGGACGATCGGGGATCTGTGTAGCATTTGGGGTAGTCTTCTTTCATTTTGGTTCTGTAGTCGGACCTTGAGTGTATTTGGATGATGTAATGCTTTATTCATATAATTGTGTGAAGTGGCGATTGTAAGCCAACTATGTTTCTCTTTCCCTTTATGTATTACATGGGTTGTGTGAAGATTACCTCACTTGCGACATTGCTTTCAATGCGGTTATGCCTCTAAGTCGTGCTTCGACACGTGGGAGATATAGCCGCATCGAGGGCGACCTGGCGTAGGGAGGTGCTGCTCCCGATCCGTCCTGGACGGAGGCACGGGAGGAGACGAGGCGCTCGGGCCTTGCGGCGCTGCACGGGGCTGCTGTATCCAGAGCCTCTGCGGGATGGACTGGGGCGACTGTGGCCGTTCGATCTGGATCTGATGCTCCAGATCGACGGTGGGGAGCTGCAACAAGTTAGTTGGTTGTGGTGTGGTGGATCTGGTGGTGCGAGGGCGGCTGCGTGTGGATAGGCTCGGGTGGGATCCCGAGGAAGATGCTGCTGGCGGCGGCGCGAGGGACAAGCTGCCTAGAAAATAGGGTTTGACTAGGAGTGGACGAATATATATACATCACGGGTTAGGTTAGGGGCTACCTCGTCCCTCCGATCAAAATCGGACGGTCGGGAAAAATAGGCTAGGGAGCCTAAATAAGAAAATGGAGATGTTTTGTAGATGTTTGGGGATGATCCGGACACAACAGTGACGACTGTGCGGGTCGGGTCCGGGACAACTTTCGGACGCGCGCGAGGGGCCGATGCACTGTGCAAGGAGGGGGTTTCGGGGCCTGGCGGTAGGTAGTGGGCTGTGCAGAAGGCCTTAGGCTGAGAAAAGAGAAGAGAGAAAGGCCCGACGACTGTTTCCGGAGACCGGAAATGTCCTGACGTTTGACCGGCTATACTGCCGCTATAGTTTAACGGTTAGGCTATCAAACGAACTCTGAACGCGATGAAACTTGGCGGGCAGTCTACTGACAACAAAACAACACCAAACGCCAACTTTCATCCCATTCCGAGAACATTTTCTGGCCACTAATAAAATAATATTTCGAACGTGCCACGGGCGTGTGCAAGTGAGTCTGGGCTCAGAACGGACAACGGAGAGAACGAGGAGACCGGGGCGGATGCAAGTTTTGAAAACATGATGATGCAATGCACATGATGACATGATAAGATGCAACACGCAAGCAAATGACATGGCAACGTAGCGAATAACTGGAAGACACCTGGCACATCGGTCTCGGGGCGTTACAACACTCCACCACTACGAGAGGATCTCGTCCCGAGATCTAGAATGGCACCGGAGGGAAAACAGAAGAGAAAGAGAAGAGGTAAAACTAAGTTGCTTCTTTGACAAATGATTGAAACCACGAACCTTGAAAAGGTTAAGCCATTTCGAGAAAAGAATACAACGGCGATGAACGAAGTTGAAAACACTCCGTTAGAAAAGAGGAACAAGGAAGAACAACTTCGAGCATTACTCCGGTTGAGAAGTTATGCAAGACTTGATACGATGAAAAGAACTTGAGCAGAGGACACGACACTCCGGTTAAACTATATAGAGAAGGAATAAGACAGATATAATTTGGACAGCACTCCGACTGTAAATGGAAGGGATTGAACATGAATTTGAGGAGATGGGATGATACTTGACGAAAACAATAACACAATGCCTCTGGAACTATTGCAAAAAATGGCACAAGGGGTAAGAAAGATTTCAGACATCACTCTGGTTGAGAATGGAGGTAAAACTTGATCCGATGATTGAACTGGAATGAACACACGACACTCTGGTTGAATGGTAAGCAAAGGAAAGAACATGATCTTTGACAAAACGAGATGATGGGTGAAAGAACAACACCACAATGTCTCCGGAAGAAATGAGAGAAAGGAATGGAATGAACAAAGTAGAAAACAAGATCTTGGCAGCGCACACTTCCAACAAAGGCTAGAACATTGTTGTTGGATTATCAACAACGAAAAGGATTAGCTTGATATGGACTTATAGAGGACATCTCAAAATTATGAGGTGACAACTTGCCACTCACGAAAAAAATTTGATTGGATTGATATCAGCAAGGAGACGAGAAAGCTATTTCACCTGGAGGATAAAAGAAGAACTTGGGTCCTTTATAAGCACCATAGATAGCAACAAACCTTAGGGAAGGCTTTAGGTGAAATATAGCCCAAGAGAACTCCAAAGAAGAGATTGACGGATTTAAAATACATCATACTTAATAACATGTGAATCCTGAAACATGAACTCGAATTATCAAGAATGACATAATACCACCTCCAAAGATATGGTAGAAAGAAATTGCACTCTGGATTGCAAGATGAAGAAAACTTGAGCTCCTCTGAAAAGAACCTTGATGAACACTTCGAGAAGGAATTAAATCCTAGATGACCCATCATGTAGAACCTTCAAGAAGAACTCCGGTAAACAAAAAGAATAACGAAAATAAAAAGAAGTTGGAAACACAAGGTGAAACCTTGTAATGATTTAGATGAATCTCCGTGGTGATATAATTGAGAGCTTGAAACTCCGGGAAAGAAAATATAGAGCATCTCGAACCGAGAATGTGATATGATGAACCACTCCGGAAGCAGGAATTGAATACACTCGATGAAACAAGAATAAGAATTACATTATGCTTATCCTTCACCAATTAAATTGATGACAATCAACGGATTTGACATATTACTTATTCTCGTAGAAAGGATTAAGATACATATAGCGCAAACTTGAGAAAGTCTTCCATGAACCACCGGAAAGACTGAAACAACGAATAAATTGATATGATAAAGAAGGAAAAGAAATCTTTGGAGAACCACCGTAAGAATTGAAAACGATTGAAGAAAAGATAAGAAACACCAGGAAGAATTGGAGAGCGAATGAAGATACCTGAGAGAATTTAGATACATGTGAACGAAGAGATCACGAGCCGATTAAAGATCACTTGAATGAAGCACCGGTAAAATTGGAGAATGATAGCTGAAAGCTAAGAATGAATAATCCCGAAATGATGGCCTTCGGAGAATCAAACTGAAAAGAATCTTGAATTGCTCCGGATAGGTGAAAAGAATTCCCACGATCAAAACAATTATGAGAGGATGGCATCACTCTAGAACCATGAATCTTTGAGAGAATAGATAAGATATGGAGGAAAAACTCTTCTTCGGTCTTCAAAATCTGAGAATGACGAGGAGAAACACCACCAAGAATTGTTGAGATACTCCGGAATAAAGAAGAATAGAAAAGTTGAACCAATGATGAAAAGAATTTGGAAGATCTTGGAGAAAGACATTTGACTGATGATAAATCATACTTACGTCAAACTTCGAAAAGAATTTGAGGATAACTTCGGAAAATAAGAAGAGTCAGGTAAGATCCTGGAAAAAGACATGTGGGTTAGGGCCCACTTAAAAGAAACACCGTTGAAAAGATTACTTGAAAAGAGAGGTTGCACCGGTTGAATTAAATGGCTTGAATGAGATAACATCCTCGCAAAATCTTGAACGCATTGAGAACAGAAACGAATCTTCTGAGATATCTTAAGCACTCCGGAACAAAAGAATAGCGAGAGGTGAACAATTAAGAGGTGCACCGGTATGAGAAGGCATCTGAAACGAGGAAAAAATATGATCAACACCGAAAGCTTGAATTGGTTCCACCGGAGAAGAAAGAAAACCGAGAATGATGAGCTTGAAGCTCCATTAGAATCTTCATGAGAATCGCCGGATAAGAGCATTGACGGAGAAGAATGGAGAGACTTCATAACCAATAAGATGGATACTTGATTAAGAATTCTGAGTCCTTGAAGAAAAAGGGAGGGTGGGCGGGAAAACAAAGGCAACTTGGAGACGAATGAAACAAACACCGTTGAGAAGAACTGATAATTGATCTTGCGGATCTTGAAATGATCCGATCCACTTGAAGAGAAGCACACTGGTTAAAAAGGATTGACATGATAATCTCAATTATCAAGAAGGATTGGTAATCACATCGGAGTATGAGCACACCGGTTTGGAAAGGTATGGAATCAACTCTTGACTTCGAAGCAACTCGAATACCACAACTCAAAACAAAACAAAGGATTGGCTTGCAGAATAAACCGGAACAAACATATGATAGAGATTTCGTCCGAAGTTTTCATGGTGGGGCCTACACGGGCTCGATCGTACAGCACCATCATGTACAAGGCAGTGCACATGACATACGAAGCGTCCCCGAGTCGGCATAGCCAAGGACTCTTTAAGACACAACGAGACCACTGTAAAACCAACCATGGATAGGCGGACCACTAGACGTCGAACCCCAATTTCATATCATACAACTCACGGAAAGATATCCTAAGAGCTACTTGAATTCCCACTTATAAACTCCTGAAACTTTCCAGTTATGCAATCAGGTGTTGGGGATACAGGGGAAGCATAATATCTCACCCAAAACTAGCAAATCCTACATCCAGCTGTATCCATCCTTCAACACATAACCAAGAAACCTTCGGAAATCGTCTACCTCAACCTTCGAAAAGCATCCGTTATACAAGTTATGGCAATACTCCCGAACTCCTGCCCCAGTACTGGGTGGCGTCGAGGTTATCTCACCAACAACTGCATAAAAGAGATTTTGATGTCGGCGAACTAAACTCAGGTATTCCAGAACTGCAACGATAAAATTGTGACGACAACACCTCGGAGCTCAACTCCCCGGGACACTGCCACAACCCCTAAATGACAAGAGGCACCAAGAACAATGTTCTCGTCACAACCATCGGAACGATTCCAAGATACCCGCGTGATCCTAAAAAAAATTTAGTGAAAATTTGAGAAGAGAAGAGTCAAAACTCGACGTCAGGATGCCTTACCAGAGCGATGAGGGGGACTGGGGAGTAAAAAGAATTCCTAAACTCTCTGATATATAATTCCTAAAAGACTCAAAACATTTTTCTAGACTCAACAACGGCCGCTAAAAACGATCAAGCAGTGGGGGCTCCTAAGGTCGGGGAAGGCTCTAATTACAAACTTGTAACGCCCTCGATGCGGCTATATCTCCCACGTGTCGAAGCACGACTTAGAGGCATAACCGCATTGAAAGAATTGTCGCAAGTGAGGTAATCTTCACACAACCCATGTAATACATAAGGGCAAAGATATACATAGTTGGCTTACAATCGCCACTTCACACAATTACATGAATAAAGCACTACATCATCCAGATACAATCAAGGTCCGACTACGGAACCAAAATAAAAGAAGACTACCCCAAATGCTACACAGATCCCCGATCGACCCCAACTGGGCTCCACTACTGATCAACTAGAACGAAACAACATAAAGGACAAGATCTTCATCGAGCTCCTCCTTGATCTTGGTTGCGTCACCTGCTCGGTTCAACGGCACCTGCAAGCTGGTTTTGGAAGTATCTGTGAGTCACGGGGACTCATCAATCTCGCACCCTCGCGATCAAGACTATTTAAGCTTATGGGTAAGGTAAAGGTATGAGGTGGAGCTGCAGCAAGCGACTAGCATATATGGTGGCTAACACACGCAAATGAGAGCGAGAAGAGAAGGCAAAGCACGGTCGATAAAAGTATGATCAAGAAGTGATCCTAGAACAACCTACGTCAAGCATAACTCCAACACCGTGTTCACTTCCCGGACTCCACCGAGAAGAGACCATCACGGTTACACATGCGGTTGATGTATTTTAATTAAGGTCAACTTCAGGTTTTCTACAACCAGACGTCAACAAATTCCCATCTGCCCATAACCGCGGGCACGGCTTTCGAAAGTTCAAATCCCTGCAGGGGTGTCCCAACTTAGCCCATCACAAGCTCTCACGGTCAACGAAGGATATTCCTTCTAGCGGGAAGACCCAATCAGACTCGGAATCCCGGTTACAAGACATTTCGACAATGGTAAAACAAGACCAGCAAAGCCGCCCGATGCGCCGACAAATCCCGATAGGAGCTGCACATATCTCGTTCTCAGAGCACACCGGATAGGTCAAGCTACGAGTAAAACCAACCCTCGAGTTGCCCCGAGGTGGCCCCGCAAGCTGCCCGTTTCGGACCAACACTCACAGGAGCACTGGCCCGGGGGGTTTAAAATAAAGATGACCCTCGGGCTCGCGAAAACCCAAGGGAAGGTTATAGGTTGTTAGTGCAAATGGTAAAACCAAGGTTGGGCCTTGCTGCAGGAGTTTTATTCAAGGCGAACTGTCAAGGGGTTCCCATTATTACCCAACCGCGTAAGGAACGCAAAATCCGGCAACATAACACCGATATGACGGAAACTAGGGCGGCAAGAGTGGAACAAAACACCAGGCATAAGGCCGAGCCTTCCACTCTTTACCAAGTATATAGATGCATTAATTAAATAAGAGGCATTGTGATATCCCAACAAGTAAACATGTTCCAAACAAGGAACAACATCTCCATGTTCCAACAAGGAACGAGCTTCAATCTTCACCTGCAACTAACAACGCTATAAGAGGGGCTAAGCAAAGCGGTAACATAGCCAAACAACGGTGTGCTAGGAAAAGGTGGGTTAGAGGCTTGGTTTAACAATATGGGAGGCATGATAAGCAAGTGGTAGGTATCGCGGCATAGGCATAGCAAAAGAGCGAGCATCTAGCAAGCAAAGATACAACTGATTTCGAGGGTATGGTCATCTTGCCTGAAATCCCGCAAGGAAGAAGAACGAGTCCATGAAGAAGACAAACGGACGTAGTCGAATGGGTCCTCACAACACGACGTTATCGGAACCAACCCGAAGAAGCAACACCGGAAAGAAGCACATAATATAGTAAACAACCATCACATAATCATGGCATGATGCACAATCAAGTATGATGCATGTCCGGTTTAATGAGGCATGGCATGGCAAAATGCACAAACAATCCTACAAATTAAACGGAGCTCAATATGCAACGAGTTGCATATTGACGAAACACCACATGACTTATTTAGTTCTCTCTCGTTTATGTATCCAACAAGATTAAATGTTGTTAGCATGGCAAGAGGGTGAAGCAAATGAAAACTACCTATCTAGTCAAGTTTAAATGAGGCCGGAAACAACGAACAAGAATTCCGGAAAATCCTCATATGCATATATTAGGTTTGGTACTGTTCTGCCCTAAACATAATTCTTGATTTGTTAAGCATGCAAAGTGATGCCACCATGTTAAACTAGGCAAAATTCTACCCCATTTACATATAAAGTTTAATAAAATCGGAGTTACGGTTGTTATGAATTAAAGTATTTTAGCATGGCATTTAAGCAAATTTACTCAAACAGCATTTAAAACATCTTAAACATAGATGAAAGTTGCATATTATTACACTAGATGAAATTCTAAGAAAGTTTCATATTAAGTTTGTTTTAATCCGATGCACGGTTGGGGAGTTAAAAAATGCATGGAGTTTAGGGGCCATCCTGCAAAACTCGCACTCGCTGGAAAAATTGGACAAATACACAGCTAGGAAAAAAACATCAGGCTGAATCTGCTGCATCGCTGGGCTGAACAGGAGGGCTGTGGGGAGCTCACCCATGGGCCAAGCCCAGCTGGAGAGGAGGAGGCCCAATCATCATAGATCTGGGCCTTGTGCATGCTTGCGGCCCAGGAGACTAGAGAGGAGACCGGTAGAGGGCAAGCTGGGCCGGTAGATGCGTTGGGCCTTGGCGCTCTTGTAGCCCACGCAAGCGACGAGGAGGCACGGGGCAGCAGGCGTCGCCCTTCTCCGCTCGATGCAGAGACTGAAGCCGACCGCGGTGGCTTCAGGTGGGACAGGGGACGACGTCCACGCGGGGAACGCAAGGAGGCGGCGGAGACGGGCGGATCCAGGCGCGTGACGGTGTTTTCCGGCGAGGTGGCGCGCGGGCGAAGCTGAAGGAGGCGGCACATGGAAGGTCCAGGAGCGGGATGACCAACTGATGCAGGGCAGCAGCAGGTTTAGTACAGAGGCGTCGACCTCCTGCTCGATGCAGTAGCAAAGGGGCGGCGAGCTTGCAGCGGATGCCGCGGTGGACTTGGCGCGACGTAGGCGAGGTAGCAGGCCGGCGGCGACTGCTGCTGCTGGAAGGTGAGCTTGGGGCTCGGCTCCCATTGTGGTGGTCTCCTATGAAAAACAACAAAGAGGGAGAGAACATGAGAGGGAGGAGACCGCAACGGGGGAAAGGAAAAGAGGAGGGACGCGAGGTAGAGAGGTGCTCTGCTCCGGCGAGCTGGCGTAGGGAGGTGCTGCTCCCGATCCGTCCTGGACGGAGGCACGGGAGGAGACGAGGCGCTCGGGCCTTGCAGCGATGCACGGGGCTGCTGGATCCAGATCCTCTGCGGGATGAACTGGGGCGACGGCGGCCGTTCGATCTGGATCTGACACTCCAGATCGACGGTGGGGAGCTGCAACAAGTTAGTTGGTTGTGGTGTGGTGGATCTGGTGGTGCGAGGGCAGCTGCGTGTGGATAGGCTCGGGTGGGATCCCGAGGAAGATGCTGCTGGCGGCGGCGCGAGGGACAAGCTGCCTAGAAAATAGGGTTTGACTAGGAATGGACGAATATATATACATCACGGGTTAGGTTAGGGGCTACCTCGTCCCTCCGATCAAAATCGGACGGTCAGGAAAAATAGGCTAGGGAGCCTAAATAAGAAAACAGAGATGTTTTGTAGATGTTTGGGGATGATCCGGACAACGGTGACGACTGTCCGTGTCGGGTCCGGGACAACTTTCGGACGCGCGCGAGGGGCCGATGCACTATGCAAGGAGGGGGTTTCGGGGCCTGGAGGTAGGTAGTGGGCTGTGCAGAAGGCCTCAGGCTGAGAAAAGAGAAGTGAGAAAGGCCCGACGACTATTTCCGCAGACCGGAAACGTCCTGACGTTTGACCGGCTATACTGCCGCTATAGTTTAACGGTTAGGCTATCAAACGAACTCCGAACACGATGAAACTTGGCGGGCGGTCTACTGACAACAAAACAACACCACACGCCAACTTTCATCCCATTCCGAGAACATTTTCCGGCCACTAATAAAATAATATTTCGGACGTGCCGCGGGCGCGTGCAAGTGAGTCTGGGCTCAGAACGGACAACGGAGAGAACGAGGAGACCGGGGCGGATGCAAGTTTTGAAAACATGATGATGCAATGCACATGATGACATGATAATATGCAACACACAAGCAAATGACATGGCAACGCAGCGAATAACTGGAAGACACCTGGCCCATCGGTCTCGGGGCGTTACATGGGAGGAGCTTGAGGACGCTTTTCGGGCTAATTTTCAAGGGACCTACATCCGACCTCCGGATGCAGACGATTTAAGTCATATAATTCAACAGTCCAAAGAGTCCGCCTGAAAGCTTTGGAACAGGTTTCTCACCAACAAGAACCAAATCGTCGACTGTCCGGACGCTGAAGCCTTAGCAGCTTTCAAACACAGCGTCCGAGACGAATGGCTCGCCAGACACCTCGGCCAAGAAAAACCTAGAACAATGGCAGCTCTAACAAGTCTCATGACCCGCTTTTGCATGGGCGAAGACAGCTGGTTAGCCCGCAGTAGCACCAGCGACCCAAGCACATCCGAAGTCAGGGATGGCAATGGAAAACCACAGCGCAATAAAAGCAAGCGTCGAAATAAAGAAGATAGCCCAGATAATACGGCGGTAAACGCCGGATTCAGGGGCTCTAGACCAGGTCAGCAGAAAAATCCTTCCAAAGGCAGCAGAGACGGACCATCTGGCCTAAACAAGATTCTTGACAAACTATGTCAGATTCATGGCACCCCCGATAAACCTGCAAATCACACCCACAGAGAATGCTGGGTCTTCAAGCAGGCCGGTAAGCTAAACGCCGAACACAAGGGGGAGGGGAGACACCAAGCGAAGACGAGGACGAGACTCACCAGCAAAGCATTGGAGGACAGAAAAAATTCCCACCAGAGGTTAAAACAGTCAACATGATCCATGTGATGAAAAGGAGAAGCAAACATGCACCCTGAGACACACGCGCCATAGAGCCCGTCACCCCTAGGTTCAACCCCTGGTTGGCCTGCCCTATCACTTTTGATCATGGGGATCACGCGACAAGCATCCGGCACGAAGGATTGGCTACCTTGGTGTTAGACCCAATAATAAACGGATACCATCTCACACGAGTCCTCATGGACGACGGCGGTGGTCTAAACCTGATATATCAGGACATAGTCTGCAAAATGGGGATAGACCCGACAAAAATAAGCCACCGTACTACTACCTTCAAGGGAATAATACTAGGCCTAGAGGCCCGCTGCACGGGCTCTCTATTACTAGAGGTTGTATTCGGTTCTTCTGACAACTTCCGAAGCGAAAGGTTAAATTTCTACATCGCTCCATTCTGAAGTGGCTATCAGGCACTACTTGGAAGAGCGGCTTTCGCTCGTTTTAATGCAATCCTGCAGTACGCTTCTCTCAAGCTTAAGATGCCTGGTCCACGTGGCAGCATCACAGTTAGCGGAAATATTGAGCGTGCTCTACGCGCGGAAGAATGTGCGGCGGCTTTAGCCACCGAGCACTAGACGGCCTCTCCAACCAGGAAAAATGACAGGTCGTCAAGACCACGGACACGGTTAGACGAGTCCGGTGCACCACTACATATACATGAGATGGGTTTGATGATCAAGCCCCCCCCCTAGACGGTACCAGGGGCTTCCCACGTGTAATCAGGGCTAGTCCGACTCAATTTGACTTATCTTGAATTTTACTGGTTTATTCATAATAACCAATTTTCCGGCACGACAACTTTCACCTAAGTTCTTCTGTTTTACAAATGACAATCGTGCTACAGCCGTCCAAGACACGTTACAACGAAGACACAGGCGCAGACGTGCAACAGGGACCCGCTCAAAGGTTTCTTTTTAGATTAAGACCATGCGTCAACCTTTTTTACTATCTCTTGTTGTTCACATCCTCCGGATACTCAATACAACCGAGAAGGATGCCGACGTATTGGCATGTGGCCACGTCAGGATATTGCACGTACCTGGACACCCGGGGTTTATTATTCAGGGCATTGTTCAGCCCGGCATATGTTATAAAGACCGAATACCTTAGGGAGTGTTCGGCGTCGCGAGTTTGGCCTTATATGCATCAGCTCCGAATCATGTCTTTGGTTAAATGTTGGGTTTGCCCGGCTCCCATGTTTTGGTACCTTACTCGGCTAAGGTAGCACTGGGAAAACTACTACGATTGTGCCCTCGGTCATCCGGATGAACACCTCAGTAGAGAAGGCCGAAAACTGACTGTCATGATATAGCGCGAGACTGGTCAACCACTCGATGACTCAGCGGAATCTTCGAGATTCCTCTGCATTAACGAAGGGCCATTTCCCGGTCATGTATGTACGCGCCCCTTATTCGGACGAGCGCATAAGTACCAGGGGCTATATAGTAGCCCCACCGTCAAACTCCTATGGCTAAGTGAAAGTGTTAAAGCAATATAGTCCGATTGCCTTGTTCGCTGCGCTACCACCTCCTTAATGGACCAAGACGTTGGATCAAGTGTGAATACGTTTTTTTTGTGGACACCCCCGCATTATATGCATGGGGGCGGAAGCCGACGACTGCAAACTTTCAGGTTATATACATATATACATAAACGGCCGCACAGGAGGCATCATAATACTTTCAGGAAAAAGTATAAACACATCCTTGACAACTTAATAAAACATTGTTCTTACAATGGGAGTACATATCACTAGAACATAATATTCTCCGAGCACTGAGCCTCTATCGAACGAGCGCCTTCAAGAACTTCTTCAAAGTAGTGCTCGACAGCCACTCGGCCTACGGGCGATCCCTGTGTTGCAATAGTGGTGGCCTCCATCTCTGCCTAGTATGTATTGACACGGGTAAAGGCCATCCGCGTACCCTCTATGCACGCCGACCTATTCATAGCGTCGATGTGCGGCACAGCACCAAGGAATTGTTGCACTAAACTAAAGTAACTATTCGGCCTGGGCCCTCCTGGCCACAGATGATCCACAACAGATCTCATGGCGAGTCCGGACAACCTATGGAGCTCGGCCCACTCTGCCATTCGCTCATTCAACGGCAGTGGACGCATTGGAGCATGGAACTGTGACCAGAATAGCTTTTCCACTTCGCGATCTTTTTGATCCTTGAAGTACTCGGTCGCATCAGCAGCACTTGCCGCAAAATCAATGTAGGCATCCGCCGAACTCCATAGTTGATCAAGAGGAGCATACTTCGGATCTCCGAACTTGGTCCGCAACAAGAAGGGCTTCCCAGCCACGATATCTGTAGCTTGATACAACTCCTCCTTCGTCACTCTAATTTTAGAGCGAGCTTCCTTGGCTGCTACCATGGCCTTTTCCAGGTCCGTCGCCCTCACCCGACTTTCTTTATCAAGAAGCTGGTAACGGTCAGCGGCATCTTTCAACTCAATGGCCATCTTGGCTATCCTTTCCTTGCTCTGGCGATGCGCGGACTGTTCGGCCGTCAGCTCTTCGACTGCCCTTAGAGCGGCCTCATCGCTATTCCTTGCTTGTTCCTTGGCTCGGGCAAGCTCTGCCCGAAGGGTCTCCATGGTGGCAGCTCCATCGGCAGTCACAACATATTAAAGATACTGGCATCATGCTCCTCTTACTTTGCGTTGATCGCCGGAGAAATCACTTACTCTATGCCTCGTCAAGCCGCTTGTTAACAAGCACGATGTCGGCATCTCCCGCATCAAGTTACTGCTTTAGCTCGACACACCCATCAGTCCGGCTAGCCACCGGTGCTTCAGTCACCTGCACATAAAGGCGGTCTGGTTATTACCTGGGATTATGATACTCTGTTTGCCGCCATTTTCGACGACAACCAGAGTCTTAGGGGCTACTATCTACATAGGGCACACCTAACGTGTGCGGTACTGTCAAAAACATACACTATGTCACATACCTCAAAGCCTTTCAGTAGAATCATAAAAGCTTCATGCAATCCGCTTTCAGCGGATGAAATCCTTTCAACTACCATACTCATTAGCGTACGATGCGCTTCCGAGATGGCCGCTTGCTCCAGAAGATCCTTTAGTGCGCCCAACCGCACACTATACGGTTCCAGACTCTTTCTATTGCTCTCTTTAGGAGCCGAATACTGAGGACTCTGGGTGGCCAAGGGATTACCCCTTGGCCTTGGAGGATCAGGAGAAACCCTCCGCGACGACACATCTGGGTTGCCCGCCTCATAAGGCGGGGTGGCAGGGGGAGGAGTTTCGCTCTCCATCATCTCCGGAAGAAGATCCCCCGAAGACGAACTCTGTCGAGAAGGGCTACGATCCGAACTACAAGATACAAGCTTCGGTTATTGTCTTCAGAAGTAAGGTAGGATATTTTCACTACTAAGTACTTTTTGATTACTTTCAGCTCGGTAGAGGGCTGATTCCCTTGCGAACACTGTGCGGCAAGGGTACACCCCGGGGCAGGAACCTCTGGCAAAGATTTCTTCCCTCGTTTGGAAACCTCTATTTCCGGATCTTCAGAGGTGGTCCTCTTCCTTCCCCCGGGGAGAGGGGATGTCAGATTCTTATCCCTGATTGTCCTCCTTCGCGCAGGCGCTCGTTCCCCCAGTTAGGATGAGTAGTGAGTGAGGCTCGCTTCTGGCCTCTTTATTCCCCCCTTCATCTTCCTTCGAGGGCACCTGATAAGGCGCCGGCTCCAGCATTCTATCTAGTACTGGATTGGCCAAGCCCTCGGGAAGGGGGGCCGGACACCAGATCATCTTCGCCTTTGTTATCCAGTCCTGGTCAAAGACTGACTTTTCAGCATGATCCTGTGATAAATAAGAGAAACAGTGTGTTCGGCCATGGGATTACTTACTTGGGTATCCGGGCGATTACAGCTCAGACCCGCATCCTCGGTGGTGTCCTGACACTTTATTTGTGATCCGAAGAACAACTTGTACATCTCCTCGAGTGTCATGCCGAGGAAGTGCTGAATGATTCGCGGTCCCTCCGGGTTGAACTCCCACAAACGGAGAGGTCTACATTTGCAAGGCGGGACCTGACGAACTAGCATGACCTGCATCACCGTGACCAGGTGGACGTCTCTCTCAATGAGATCTCGGATGTGACTCTGCAATATCGGCACATCCTTTACTGGACCCTAGTTTAGCCCCTCACTGATCCATGACGTCAGTTGTGGTGGGGGCCCGAGCGAAAGGCAGGGATGGCTGCCCAATTGGCACTTTGGGGAGCTGTGATATAAAACCACTCCCGCTGCCACAAACTGGATACCTCTGGGAAGGAACCCTCTGGCCATGGAGCATTAGCGCTTTTGCTTATTACGGCACCTCCGCACTCTACGTGCCGCCCCTCAATCATCTTCGGCTTCACGTTGAAGGTCTTGAGCCACAGGCCGAAGTGAGGGGTAATGCGGAGGAAGGCCTCACATACAACGATGAACGACGAGATGTGAAGGAGGGAATATGGGGCCAGATCATGGATATCCAGCCCATAGTAGAACATGAGTGCCCTAACAAAGGAATCTAGAGCGATGCCTAGTCCTCGGAGGAAGTGAGAGACGAACACAACACTCTCGTTGGGTTCGGGAGTGGGGATGACCTGCCCTCAGGCAGGCAGCCTATGCGAAATTTTGGCGGTCAGATATCTGGCCTCTCTCAGCTTCCTGATGTCCTCCTCTGTGATAGAGGAAGGCATCCACCGACCTTGGAGGTTGGATCCGAACATGGTTGAAGGTCCGAAGCACCTGACCTAAGCCTGGGGTGTTGGAACTCGAGGTAGGGGGAGGATTCGATTGAGCGCGAGAGGAAAAAGGGACCGGTCTTGGCCTCTTTATAAAAAGGGTGAATATCAAGCGTCCTCCTCGCGGCCATTTTGGGGCTCGCCTAGAATCGAGGAGTCATACCAACGGGCACGAGTGGGTTACCCACGTCCGTATTGATGAGAATCCAGTAATAAGGGGGACACGATCTCTGCTTCGACAAGACGTGTCAAGAAAACCGCCTTGCGATATGTGCGGTGCTGGCTGAGAAAAACGGTTCGAATAATGACCGGGCCATGACGTAACGTCGTGCTGTCTAAACACGTCAACAGATTAGATTTGTGGAAATATTATTCTCTCTACGGTGGTATGTGGAAATTATTTTGCAGAACCGGACACTATTCTAGTGTTCAAAATCTTCTATGGAGTATTCGGAGGAGGAACCCGCCTTGCAATGCCGAAGACAATACTTCACGCCGGACTCATCGTCATTGAAGCCTGGTTCAGGGGCTACTCAGGGAGTCCTGGATTAGGGGGTCTCCGACAGCCGGATTATATCCTTTGGCCGAACTGTTGGACTATGAAGATACAAGATTGAAGACTTCGTCCCGTGTCCGGATGGGACTCTCCTTGGCGTGGAAGGCAAGCTAGGCAATAAGGATATGTAGATCTCCTCCCTTGTAACCGACTCTGTGTAACCCTAGCCCCCTCCGGTGTCTATATAAACCGGCGGGTTTAGTCCGTAGGACAACATAAAATCATACCATAGGCTAGCTTCTAGTGTTAAGCCTCTACGATCTCGTGGCAGATCAACTCTTGTAATACTCATATCATGAAGAACAATCAAGCAGGACGTAGGGTATTACCTCCTTCAAGAGGGCCCGAACCTGGGTAAACATTGTGCCCCTTGTCTCCTGTTACCATCCGCCTTAGACGCACAGTTCGGGACCCCCTACCCGAGATCCGCCAGTTTTGACACTGACACCAACTATATCATCTATATATCAATCTTTACCTCCGGACCATTATGGAGCTCTTCGTCATGCCCGTGATCTCATCTGAATCTCTGAACAACATTCGGTCACCAACATACATAATTCATATAATACTATATCATCAACGAACGTTAAGCGTGCGGACCCTACAGGTTCAAGAATGATGTAGACATGACTGAGACGCTTCTCTGGTCAATAACCAATAGCAGGACCTGGATGCCCATATTGGTTCCTACATGTTCTACGAAGATCTTTATCGGTCAAACCTTTATGACAACATACGTAGTTCCCTTTGTCCGTCGGTATGTTACCTGCCCGAGATTCGTTCGTCGATATCTTCATACCAGTTCAATCTTGTTACCGAAAAGTTTCTTTACTCATTCCGTAATACATCATCTTCTAACTAACTCCGTAGTCACTCTGCTTGCAAGCTTCTTGTGATGTTGTATTACCGAGAGGGCCCAGAGATACCTCTCCGTCATACGGTGTGATGCGCGGATAATTAAGCTACAGTAACCCTATACTAATGATGTCACGTCACCTCGATTACTCTTGATAAACTAGCGTTGATTCGAAACCGAACTCAAATTTAGAATTTAGTCAAATTATTATTTCTTCAATCGGTAAAACAAAAATGTTCGTTGTGTTTCAAATATTCAATAAGAAATTGTGACGAATTAACCAACCTCATTTGAATTACTAAAATTCCCTTAACAAATTAATAAGTGGTCAACCAACACATATCTTGGCCATTTTGAATTCTAAAAATAATTATCTTTTTCCAAATATTCTAGCGACTTGTGTGTCGCCCAACAATTTTGCCCTGGATTTTTTGTGTGCGAAGTTTCACATTCGACTAAATTCATTTGGTCACTCAATTAAAATCAAGAGTAGTAAAGAAATATATAAAAAACAGAAATGAGGAGGTCCTACTCTACTGGAATATTTGGCCCATCTAGCACCATAACAGGCCCAACCCACGCAGGCCTCCTTCTGCCTCAACTACAGGAGGCAAAGAGGTCGTGGTGTGCATCCATGGCGCCTTGGCCATGGATGGCCTCCATGTCGCCCTCCCCACGACCTATAAAGGTGTTGACCGAAACCCTAGAGCACTCCCTCCCGTTCCCCTCCTCGATCCCCCTGCTCCCCTACCTCTACTGCTCGATTTCGAGCTCGAAAGATCTACGGTGACCGCTACCTCTCCGTCGATAGAGGCGGCCATCGGCCTCCCTGCACCTCCTGCTGATGCCCAATGGAACCGCCGTCGACCACTGCATCCTGTGCGGGCACCCACTTGCACGGAGCCGCTCCGTAGCTTCACCATCGTCCGGTCTTCTTCAACGGGATCCGTCGCCGCTCGACACCGATTCGCACCACCTCGACAACAATTGGCTTCCTCGAGCATGCCACCGACCTCCACCATGAGCCCCTCGTCCGATTCTCGTCCCTTACTCCATCAATCTGTCATCGTATGCCACACCCCCACCGCCATGGCCAGACCTCACTCTTGCCGCACCCGAGCTCCTATGCGCATATGCCCCGTGCTCGCCGCCCCTGCTAGTCTGGTTGCGCCTCCTCCCCTGTCGTTGCTGCTACGCGGCTGCTGCGCTGCCACTCGATGCCATCGTCCCCTGCTTCATCTTGCCGCCCGCACCGTTGTGCCCCACGCCGCACGCCATCGCCGCGCCCATTACCGCCCTGCGCCCTGCACTCATCGCGCCACGGCCGCCCTCTGCTCTTCCCGCGCGTGCCCTCAACTCACTAGACGAGCCCATGCTTGCACCCCCTACTCGCCGCCGCTCGCCACTGTTGCTTGCTGCCCGCACCCGCATCCGCCGCTTTTCCCCTTCTCGCGTCCGCCGCTCGCCCCACCGTGTTCACTGCCGCCGCCGGTGGCTCGGCTCTGCTGCCTCCTGGGACCATCCGCGCTGCCCCACGTCGAGGTTCCCACGGCCGGCCGGCCAAGCGCCGTGGCCGCCGCGCAGGGGCGCGCGCGTGCTTACCTGCTGAGGCCATGGCCGACAGATTCCATGGCTGACCCTTGTTTGGGTTAGATGCTAACCCCCACTAACATCTAGGCCCCACCCCACTAATTAAAGAAGTTAACTAAATTAAATTACCTCTAGTGTATGACGTGTGGGCCCTTTCATTCTAATATATACTATGACACTGACAGGAGGGTCCATTGGGGCCCACTTGACTGGTCAAACTGCTGACTGGACAACCCCAGTCAATGACATGTGGGTCTCGGTTGACTCTGTTGACCAGTCAACTTGTCATCAATTCACCTGCTGACTCAGCTGACTGGCCCCACATGTCATTGAATGTGGCGGGGTCTGGCTGTGTAATAAAACTATTTAGAATTTATATTCGAATTAAATTAAATCCAAAAATTCAAAAGGTCATTTAAAACTTTGTAAATTAATATAAAATAATCTGTAGCTCGGATGAAAAAACTTTGTACATGAAATTTGCTCAGAACAACGAGACGAATCCGAATACGCAGCCCGTTCGTCCACCACACATCCCTAGCATAGCAAACACGCAAGTTTCCCCCTCTAGTTCATCTGTCCAAAAAACGCGAAACACCGGGGATACTTTCCCGGATGTTTCCCCCCTTCGCCGGTATCACCTCCTACTGCGATAGGGCACACCTGGCACCGTTACTTGACATGTCATGCATCGATATGCATCTGTTTGCATTGTATTCATTGTTTCTTCCCCCTCTTCTCTCTGGTAGACTACGAGACTGACGCCACTGCTGGTGCCCCGATCAACTACGTTGTTGACGACCCCTCCTTGCCAGAGCAACTAGGCAAGCCCCCCCTTGATCAACCCGATATCACCTATTCTTGTCTCTACTACTTGCATTAGAGTAGTGTAGAATGTTACTACTTTTCGTTAATCCTATTCTGATGCATAGCCTGTCTTTGCTACTAGTGTTGTTACCTTTACCTGCAATCCTAAATGCTTAGTATAGGTTCCTAGTTTATCATGAGTGGCCTTACACTCTTGTCCGTCTGCCATGCTATACTACTGGGCCGTGATCACTTCGGGAGGTGATCATGGGTACATATACTATATACCTTTACATTACCTATGTTACTGTTCAGAGAAGGGAGCTGAAGGGGCAGGTGGTTCCATCCAGGTAGTGATGGGCCTGGGTTCCCGACAGCCCCCTGGTGGTTACTTTGTGGCGGAGCGACAGGGCAGGTTGAGACCACCTATCTGAGAGGTGGTCCTGGCCCTGGTTGGCGTTTGTGGTTAGATCTATTAACACGCTTAACGAGATCTAGGTATCTGATCTGAGTCTGGCCACTGACCTATACGCAGAAACCAACTACGTGTGAACAGTTATGGGCACTCAATGTCGTGGTACCAGCCGAAGCCTTCTTGACATCAGCGACTGAGCAGCGCGTGCCGGATTGGACTGGAATGCCTGCTCTTGTATTAGGGAGGCTAGGTCAGCTTCCGGCCGCATTCACAACATGCAGGTGAGCAACGGGCGATGGGCCCAGACCCCTGCATGCATAGGATTTAGACCGGCGTGTTGACCTCTTTCTTGTGCCTAGGTGGGGCTACGACCTGTTGATCTTCTGAGGCCGGGCATGACCCAGGAAAGTGTGTCCGGCCAAAGGGGATCGAGCGTGTTGGGTTATGTGGTGCACCCCTGCAGGGAAGTTTATCTATTCGAATAGATGTGTCCCTCGATAAAAGGACAACCCGGAGTTGTACCTCGATCTTATGTCAAATAGAACCAGATACTTAATAAAACACGCCCTTTCAAGTGCCAGATACAACCCGGTGATCGCTCTCTAACAGTGCCACGAGGAGAGGATTGCCGGCTAGGATTATGCTATGCGATGATACTTGGTTAACTTACCATCTATTCTCCTCTACTACTTCAAGATGGAGGCTGCCAGAAGCGTAGTCTTCGATAGGACTAGCTATCCCCCTCTTATTCTGGCATTCTACAGTTCAGTCCACAGATACTACCAATTTCATTGATATCATTGCATATGTAGTATAGATCCTTGCGTGCGAGTACTTTGGATGAGTACCCATGGTTGCTTTGCTAGTTCTTTTTCTCCCTTTCCCGGTTATTGCGATCATATGATGGAGTCTAGGAGCCAGAGGATCCTGAGGATGATTCTACGTGGAGTTCGACTTCGAAGAGTAGTTAGGAGGTCCTAGGCAAGAGGCCTTGCCTTTTTGATCGTTACTACATTTGTGCTAGCCTTCTTAAGGCAAACTTGTTTAACTTATGCCTATACTCAGATATTGTTGCTTCCGCTGACTCTTGTGTCTTCGAGCATTTGTATTCGAGCCTTCGAGGCCCCTGACGTGTAATATAAAGCTTGTATTATTTTAATTTGTGTCTAGAGTTGTGTTGTGATATCTTCCCATGAGTCCCTAATCTTGATCGTACACATTTGCATGTATGATTAGTGTACGATCAAATCGGGGGTGCCACAAGTTGGTATAAGAGCCGACTGCCTGTAGGAATCCCCCTTCCACATTCCTTGGCCGAAGTCAAGTCTAGACGTTGCAAAACTTTTACTAAGATGGCTGTGTGTCTTACGGGCCCACGTCGCCATTTGGGTGGTATTAGGATCTTTTACTCCTCGATCTTTACTATGGGACTCTGAACTATGTTCTATTCGGGTTAATTGAATTTTGCTAAATCTAATATCAGGATTTCATGATCACTTTCACCCAGAGAGCACATTATTACCGATGATCGTCTACTGCACCAGAAGATGCCGAGGATACTCTATGATGTTCTATCAAGACTTTGTGCCATCGCTTTTGCAATTCCCATACATCGATAAACCTCTATGGATAACCAGGTACACTTGCCATTCATACAATCATTCTCCGTTGATCTTGTTATTATAAGATACCTCGAAATCCTCTCTATTGTTCCGAGAATACTTTGTGCCTACTGCCTTGCAGTTCTTTGCCACATGAATACCCCTACAGATAATTCCTCGCACTTACCGAGTATCCGCTCATCCCAGTTGATTCTAGTATTACACAAAAGTCTTTGAAATACCATTCGATCTTTCGAAAATCCTCAACTGCCTATTGCTCTTGAAATTCTTGCTTGCATCATGATTAATCCCATAAGTCTTGTAATCTTATTGGCATCCTTTGTCATTATCATTTTGAGTCTGTATCAGCCGAAGCCTTCTTGACGTCAGCGACTGAGCGGCGCGTGTCGGATTGGACTGGAACGCCTGCTCTTATATTAGGAAGGCTAGGTCTGCTTCCGGCCACGTTTGCAACGTGCAGGTGAGCAACGGGCAATGGGCCCAGACCCATGCATGCATAGGATTTAGACCGGCGTGCTGACCTCTCTGTTGTGCCTAGGTGGGGCTATGACGTGTTGATCTTCCGAGGCCGGGCATGACCCAGGAAAGTTTGTCCGGCCAAAGGGGATCGAGCGTGTTGGGTTATGTGGTGCACCCCTGCAGGGAAGTTTATATATTCGAATAGCTGTGTCCCTCAGTAAAAGGACGACCCAGAGTTGTACCTCGACCTTATGAAAACTAGAACCAGATACTTAATAAAACACACCCTTTCAAGTGCCAGATACAACCCGGTGATCGCTCTCTAACAGGGCGACGAGGAGAGGATCGTCGGGTAGGATTATGCTATGTGATTATACTTGGTTAACTTACCATCTACTCTCTTCTACTGCTTCAAGATGGAGGCTGCCAGAAGCGTAGTCTTCAATAGGACTAGCGATCCCCCTCTTATTCTGGCATTCTGCAGTTTAGTCCCCAGATAGTACCCGTTTCATTGATACCATTGCATATGTAGTATAGATCCTTGCTTGCGAGTACTTTGGATGAGTACTCACGGTTGCTTTGCTACTTCCTTTTCCCCCTTTCCTGGTTATTGCGATCATATGATGGAGTCCAGGAGCCAGAGGATCCCGAGGATGATTCTACGTGGAGTTCGACTTCGAGGAGTAGTTAGGAGGTCCCAGGCAGGAGGCCTTGCCTTTTTGATCGTTACTACATTTGTGCTAGCCTTCTTAAGGCCAACTTGTTTAACTTATGTCTGTACTCAGATATTGTTGCTTCTGCTGACTCTTGTTTCTTCGAGCCTTCGAGGCCCCTGGCTTGTAATATAAAGCATGTATTATTTTAATTTGTGTCTAGAGTTGTGTTGTGATATCTTCCCATGAGTCCCTAATCTTGATCGTACACATTTGCGTGTACGATTAGTGTACGGTCAAATCGGGGGTGTCACAAGTTGGTAATAGAGCCGACTACCTGTAGGAATCCCCCTTCCACACTCCTTGGCCGAAGTCGAGTCTAGACATTGCAAAACTTATACTAACATGGTTGTGTGTCTTATGGGCCCACATCGCCATTTGGGTGGTATTAGGATCTTTTACTCCTCGATCTTTAATCCAGGACTCTGAACTCTGTTCTATTCGGGTTAATTGAATTTTGCTAAATCTAACATTAGGATTTCGTGATCACTTTCACCAAGAGAGCACCTTATTACCGATGATCGTCTGCTGCACCAGAAGATTCTGAGGATACTCTATGAAGTTCTCTCGAGACTTCATGCCATCGCTTTTGCAATTCCCATCCATCGATAAACCTCTATGGATAACCACGTACACTTGCCATTCATACAATCATTCTCCGTTGATCTTGTTATTATAAGATACCTCGAAATCCTCTCTAGTGTTCCGAGAATACTTTGTGCCTACTGCCTTTTAGTTCTTTGCCACATGAATACCCCTACAGATAATTCCTCACACTTACCGAGTATCCGCTCATCCCAGTTGATTCTAGTATTACACAAAAGTCTTTGAAATACCATTCGATCTTTCGGAAATCCTCAACCGCCTATTGCTCTTGAAATTCTTGCTTGCATTATGATTAATCCCATAAGTCTTGTAATCTTATTGGCATCCTTTGTCATTATCATTTTGAGTCCGTATCAGCCGAAGCCTTCTTGACGTCAGCGACTGAGCGGCGCGTATCGGATTGGACTGGAACGCCTGCACTTGTATTAGGGAGGCTAGGTCTGCTTCCGGCCGCGTTTGCAACGTGCAGGTGAGCAACGGGCAATGGGCCTAGACCCATGCATGCATAGGATTTAGACCGGCGGGCTGACCTCTCTGTTGTGCCTAGGTGGGGCTATGACGTGTTGATCTTCCGAGGCCGGGCATGACCCAGGAAAGTGTGTCCGGCCAAAGGGGATCGAGCGTGTTGGGTTATGTGGTGCAGCCCTGCAGGGAAGTTTATCTATTCGAATAGCCGTGTCCCTCGGTAAAAGGAAGACCCGGAGTTGTACCTCGACATTATGAAAACTAGAACCAGATACTTAATAAAACACACCCTTTCAAGTGCCAGATACAACCCGGTGATCTCTCTCTAATAGGGCGACGAGGAGAGGATCGTCGGGTAGGATTATGCTATGTGATTATACTTGGTTAACTTACCATCTACTCTCTTCTACTGCTTCAAGATGGAGGCTGCCAGAAGCGTAGTCTTCGATAGGACTAGCGATCCCCCTCTTATTCTGGCATTCTACAGTTCAGTCCACAGATAGTACCCATTTCATTGATACCATTGCATATGTAGTATAGATCCTTGCTTGCGAGTACTTCGGATGAGTACTCACGGTTGCTTTGCTACTTCCTTTTCCCCCTTTCCCAGTTATTGCGGTCATATGATGGAGTCCAGGAGCCAGAGGATCCCGAGGATGATTCTACGTGGAGTTCGACTTAGAGGAGTAGTTAGGAGGTCCCAGGAAGGAGGCCTTGCCTTTTTTATCGTTATTACTTTTGTTCTAGCCTTCTTAAGGCAAACATGTTTAACTTATGTCTGTACTCAAGTATTGTTTCTTCCGCTGACTCTCGTGTCTTCGAGCGTTTGTATTCGAGCCTTTGAGGCCAGTGGCTTGTAATATAAAGCTTGTATTATTTTAATTTGTGTCTAGAGTTGTGTTCTGATATCTTATTCTGAGTCCCTGATCTTGATCATACACATCTGCGTGTATGAATAGTGTACGGTCAAATCGGGGGCGTCACATACGGAGTGACAAATCCCAATATCGATTCACACCAACTCAACGGACACCTTCGAAGATACCTATAGAGCATCTTTATGATCACCTAGTTATGTTGTCATGTTTGATAGCACACAAGGTATTCCTCCGGTATCTGGGAGTTGCATGATCTCATGGTCAAAGGAATATGTATTTGACATTTAAGAAAGCAGTAGCAATAAACTGAATGATCATATGCTAAGTTAATGGATGGGTCTTGTCCATCACACCATTCTCCTAATGATGTGATCCCATTATCAAACGACAACCCATGTATATGGTCAGGAAACCTTAACCATCTTTTTATCAACAACCCATGAATAATAAACCTTTATCATGATTAAGGAAATATTATAATAACCACTTTATTATTGCCTCTAGGGCATGTTTCCAACATAATTAATGGGGTATGGAGATGCCCATCAATTGATATCAATGTAAGGAGTAGGGTTTGCCATGCAATGGATGCACTAGAGTTATAAGTGTACGAAAGCTCAAAAGAAAACTAAGTGGGTGTGCATCCAACTTGCTTGCTGATGAAGACCTCGGCCATTTGAGGAAGCCCATCATCGGAATATACAAGCCAAATTCTATGACCTATGTCGCCAAGTCAAGTGATCGCCGACAGGAAAGCATACACCCATCATGGAGAGAATAGTGAGAGAGTGATCACCGCTAGGTAAGTGAGAGTGAGCGCCACATGCCAAAATTAAGTGCCTCCATGATGAGCGACAAGAAAAACTTTGTTCTTTTAGCTACCAAAAGAGACATGAGAGAAGAGTGTGAGAACCCATCTAGTGTCATACACTATGTCCTCGTGTGCAAAGATGAAGAGGCATGGACTAATACTTCTAACCATCTTCCTGTAGTGTTGTCTAATTTGTTGTAGGAGTTCGCAGATGTTTTCCGCGATGAGCTACCTCCTAGCCTTCCTCCACTATGAGGCATCGAGCACCAGATCGACCTTATCCCCAGTGCACCTCTACCAAACAAGGCTCCATACCGCGTCAACCCCGAAGAAACTAAGGAGATACAAAGGCAAGTACAACAACTCATTGACAACGGGCATATACGCGAAAGTTTAAGTCCTTGTGTCGTCCAGTCAATCTTGTGCCTAAGAAAGATGGTAGTTTTTGCATGTGCTCCAATTGTCGTCCAATCACCGTTCGCTATAGGCATCCCATTCCATGCCATGACGATATGCTTGATGAGCTTAGCGGCGCCACCATTTTCTCAAAAATTGATCTTAAAAGTGGCTACTACTAAATCTGCATTCAAGAAGGTGATGGATGGAAAACCGCTCTCAAAACCAAATTTGGCTTGTATGAATGGCTAGTTATGCCTATGGGTTTATCCGAAGCTCCTAGTACTTCACGCATGTCATGCATTATGTCCTTCACCCATACACTCGCGTATTTGTTGTGGTCTACTTTGATGATATAGTTGTGTTTAGAAAATCTCTAAAAGATCATGTCACCCATCTTAGGGCCGTTTTGCAAACTCTTAGAAAAGAGTGTCTTTATGCTAACATGGAGAAATGCATTTTTGGTGTTGACAAGCTTGTTTTCTTGGGCTTTGTTGTGTCCTCTAAGGGTGTTCATGTTGATGAGTCTAAAATTGAAGCAATTAAAACTTGGCCACAACCCACAAATTTGCAACAAGTGTGTAGTTTCCTTGGTCTCATCGGCTTATACCATAGCTTTGTTAAGGATGTTAGCACCATTGCATGCCTTGAGTAAGAAGAATGTGAAGGAAATATGCCCTAGAGGCAATAATAAAGTTATTATATATTTCCTTATATCATGATAAATGTTTATTATTCATGCTAGAATTGTATTAACCGGAAACATAATACATGTGTGAATACATAGACAAACAGAGTGTCACTAGTATGACTCTATTGACTAGCTCGTTGATTACAGATGGTTATGTTTCCTAACCATAGACATGAGTTGTCATTTGATTAACGGGATCACATCATTAGCAGAATGATGTGATTGACATGACCCATTCCATTAGCTTAGCACCCGATCGTTTAGTATGTTGCTATTGCTTTCTTCATGACTTATACATGTTCCTATGACTATGAGATTATGCAACTCCCATTTACCGGAGGAACACTTTGTGTGCTACCAAACGTCACAACGTAACTGGGTGATTATAAAGGTGCTCTACAGGTGTCTCCAAAGGTACATGTTGGGTTGGCGTATTTCGAGATTAGGATTTGTCGCTCCGATTGTCGGAGAGGTATCTCTGGGCCCTCTCGGTAATGCACATCACTTAAGCCTTGCAAGCAATGCAACTAATAAGTTAGTTGCAAGATGATGTATTACGGAACGAGTAAAGAGACTTGCCGGTAACGAGATTGAACAAGGTATTGAGATACCGACGATCGAATCTCGGGCAAGTAATATACCGATGACAAAGGGAACAACGTATGTTGTTATGCGGTCTTACCGATAAAGATCTTCGTAGAATATGTAGGAGCCAATATGAGCATCCAGGTTCCACTATTGGTTATTGACCGGAGACGTGTCTCGGTCATGTCTACATTGTTCTCGAACCCGTAGGGTCCGCACGCTTAACGTTACAATGCTAGTTTCATTATGAGTTTATATATTTTGATGTACCGAAGGTTGTTCGGAGTCCCGTATGTGATCACAGACTTGACGAGGAGTCTCGAAATGGTCGAGACATAAAGATCGATATATTGGACGACTATATTTGGACACCAGAAAGGTTTCGGGTGAGATTGGGATAATACCGGATCACCGGGAGGTTATCGTAACCCCCGGGAGGTATATGGGCCTTATTGGGCCTTAGTGGAAAGGAGGGGAAAGGAGAAAGGGAGGGGGAGCGCCCCCCCAAGCCCAATCCGAATTTGGAAGAGGGCCGGCCCCCCCTTTCCTTCCTCCCTCCTTCCTCTTCCTTCCCTCTCCTACTCCTAATAGGAAAAAGGGGAGTCCTACTCCCGGTGGGAGTTGGACTCCCCCCCTTGGGCGCGCCACCCTCCTTGGCCGGCCCCCTCCTCCACTCCTTTATATACGGGGGCAAGGGGGCACCCCAGAGACACAACAATTGATCATTGATCTCTTAGCCGTGTGCGGTGACCCCCTCCACCATAATCCTCGATAATATTGTAGCGGTGCTTAGGCGAAGCCCTGCGATGGTAGAACATCAAGATCGTCATCACGCGGTCGTGCTGACGGAACTCATCCCCGACACTTTGCTGGATCGGAGTCCGGGGATCGTCATTGAGCTGAACGTGTGCTAGAACTCGGAGGTGTTGTAGTTTTGGTGCTTGATCGTTTGGGCCGTGAAGACGTACGACTACATCAACCGCGTTGTGCTAACGCTTCCGTTTCCGGTCTATGAGGGTACGTAGACAACACTCTCCCCTCTCGTTGCTATGCATCACCATGATCTTGCGTGTGCGTAGGATTTTTTTTTTGAAATTACTACGTTCCCCAACAGTGGCATTCGAGCCTAGGTTTTATGTGTTGATGTTATATGCACGAGTAGAACACAAGTGAGTTGTGGGCGATATAAGTCATACTGCTTACCAGCATGTCATACTTTGGTTCGGCGGTATTGTTGGATGAAGCGGCCCGGACCGACATTACGTGTATGCTTACGCGAGACTGGTTCTACCGACGTGCTTTGCACACAGGTGGCTGGCAGGTGTCAGTTTCTCCAACTTCAGCTGAACCTAGTGTGGCTACGCCCGGTCCTTGCGAAGGTTAAAACAGCACCAACTTGACAAACTATCATTGTGGTTTTTGATGCGTAGGTAAGATTGGTTCTTGCTAAGCCCGTAGCAGCCACGTAAAACTTGCAACAAACAAAGTAGAGGACGTCTAACTTGTTTTTGCAGGGCATGTTTGTGATGTGATATGGTCAAGGCATGATGCTAAATTTTATTGTATGAGATGATCATGTTTTGTAACCAAGTTATCAGCAACTAGCAGGAGCCATATGGTTGTCGCTTTATTGTATGCAATGCAATCGCCCTATAATGCTTTACTTTATCACTAAGCGGTAGCGATAGTCGTAGAAGCATAAGATTGGTGAGACGACAACGATGCTACGATGGAGATCAAGGTGTCGCACCGGTGACGATGGTGATCATGATGATGCTTCGGAGATGGAGATCACAAGCACAAGATGATGATGGCCATATCATATCACTTATATTGATTGCGTGTGATGTTTATCTTTTATGCATCTTATCTTGCTTTGATTGACGGTAGCATTATAAGATGATCTCTCACTAAATTTCAAGATAAAAGTGTTCTCCCTGAGTATGCACCGTTGCCAAAGTTCGTCGTGCCCAAACACCACGTGATGATCGGGTCTGATAAGCTCTATATCCATCTACAATGGGTGCAAGCCAGTTTTGCACACGCAGAATTGATAGAGGCTAGGTGTCTCGATGTTTCGATGAGATGGTGGCTATCGTTTTCTGTGGGAGTCGACCTTGACGATCCGACTACGAACGTGCGAGACGTCGCGCCTTAGCAATCGCTAAACCAACTTCCGAGGGTTATTGACCACGCCGGAGCACGATCAACCTGACCACGAGGGTCTGTTTCCTGCGAGCAAACGAAGAACAAGCAAGAAACTGAGATTGCAATCGGGATATTGCGAATATAAGATGAAAGCTTTATTGATCAAGGTGGGGTTCTGTGACGTCTTGGTCTGGTCGTTGGACACAAACGAAGTACGCGAAGTTGCAGCTATGGCGAACTTTTAATCTAAACAAAACCCAAAGTCTAAACGACGCCCTAAGGGCTGTATATATGGAGGAAGAGGGGGGAATTTCGTGGCCCTTGAGGGTGGGGTCCGAAACCAACCCTAACTCTTGTTTCCCCACACATACGGACTCTAAAAATAGCCTATACTTAAGTATTTCGAAATTACATGGGCCTGGCCCATTAATAAGGTGACGCAGCACCTAGAATAGCCTATGGACGAATATTATGAAGTGGCATCTTGTATATTTCGTCCAAGGCTTCATGCACTCCTTATGGCGGCTTCAAAGTCCTGAAATCATCACTTGTAACTCCATTCTTGATCCCCTTGCGCATGCCATCAACTCCATGCGTGTTCTTGCTACAATGTTCATCCTTCTCCAAGCTAGGCCCTTCATTTGTAAGAAAAACAAATGTATCCAATTTAGGCAGCATCATAATCTCATGAACATTAGAATCATTACCAAGAAACAGAAGTACCTGATAATTTAATTGGCGTGCGCGAGCTCTAGTAATTGGTCCAGTATATGTAACAGTAGGGGCTGTGGGTGTAACAATGATATTGATGTCCTCATCATCCTCCCCTTCTTGAAATGAAGTCGTCCTCGACGGAAGCGCATCTTCCTCACCCAAATAAGGCTTCAAATCTGCAATGTTAAAAGTGGGACTAACCCCAAAATCTACAGGTAGCTCAAGTTTATATGCATTATCATTTATTTTCTCTAACACCTTAAAAGGACCATCAGCACGTGGCATTAGCTTTGATTTGCGCAGATTAGGGAATCTATCTTTACGCAAATGTAACCAAACAAGATCTCCAGGCGCAAACACAACATGTTTTCTACCCTTATCTCCAGCAAGTTTATATTTAGCATTCATATGCTCAATGTTTTCCTTAGTTAACTCATGCATTTTTAAAATCAATTCAGAACGTTCTTTAGCATCAAAATTAACCTTCTCTGAAGATGGAAGAGGCAACAAATCAATAGGTGCACGAGGTAGGAAACCATACACAATTTCAAAAGGGCACATCTTAGTAGTAGAATGCAATGAGCGATTATAAGCAAATTCAATATGAGGCAAGCATTCTTCCCACATTTTCTTGTTATTCTTCAAAACAGCCCTAAGCATAGTAGACAATGTTCTATTGACTACTTCAGTTTGTCCATCAGTTTGGGGGTGACAAGTAGTACTAAAAAGAAGCTTAGTCCCCAACTTAACCCATAAACATCTCCAAAAGTGGCTAAGAAATTTAGTATCACGATCTGAAACAATAGTATTTGGCACACCATGTAAGCGAATAATTTCACGAAAGAACAAATCAGCAACATTAACAACATCATCGCTTTTATGACATGGTATAAAGTGTGCCATTTTCGAGAACCTATCCACGACAACAAATATGCTATCCCTCCCCTTCTTTGTTCGAGGTAAACCTAAAACAAAGTCCATAGATATATCCTCCCAAGGAACACTAGGTACAGGCAAAGGCATATATAAACCATGAGGATTGAGTCGTGACTTAGCTCTTTGACATGTAGTGCAGCGAGCAACAAAACGCTCAACATCCCGTCTCATCTTTGGCCAAAAGAAATGTGTAGCAAGTATATCCTCCGTCTTCTTGACGCCAAAGTGTCCCATTAATCCTCCTCCATGCGCCTCCTGCAACAACAAAAGACGAACGGAGCTAGCTGGAATGCATAGCTTGTTAGCATGAAACACAAATCCATCGTTAAGAACGAACTTGTTCCAAGTTCTCCCTTCCTTACAATTCTGCAATACATCTTTAAATTCAGCATCATGAACATATTGATCTTTGATGGTCTCCAAACCAAATATTTTAAAGTCAAGTTGTGAAAGCATAGTATAACGACGAGACAAGGCATCAGCAATAACATTTTCTTTACCCTTCTTGTGTTTAATGACATAAGGGAAAGTCTCAATGAATTCAACCCATTTAGCATGTCTACGGTTCAGTTTTGCTTGACTTTTAATGTGTTTCAAAGATTCATGATCAGAATGTATAACAAATTCCTTGGGCCATAAATAATGTTGCCATGTTTCTAAGGTCCGAACAAGAGCATATAATTCTTTATCATAAGTAGAATAGTTCAGACTAGGCCCACTCAATTTTTCAGAAAAGTATGCAACAGGTTTTCCATCTTGTAATAAAACACCTCCTAATCCAATTCCACTAGCATCACATTCAAGCTCAAAAGTCTTATTGAAATTAGGAAGTTGGAGTAAAGGAGCATGTGTCAACTTATCTTTCAATACCGTGAAGGCTTCTTCCTGTGCGGTACCCCAAACAAAAGGCACATCCTTCTTTGTAAGCTCGTTGAGAGGTGCAGCAATGGTGCTGAAATCTCTCACAAAATGCCTATAGAAACCAGCGAGGCCAAGGAAACTCCTCACTTGTGTGACCGTTTTGGGCTGCGGCCAGCTCTCAATAGCTTCAATCTTGGCTTTATCAACTTCAATTCCCTATGGAGTAACAACATAGCCAAGAAAAGATACTCGGTCGGTGCAAAAGGTGCACTTTCCAAGGTTTCCAAACAAACGTGCATCACGTAGAGCAATAAAAACAGCACGTAAATGTTCCAAATGTTCCTCCAAAGATTTGCTATAAATCAATATGTCATCAAAGTAAACTACCACAAATCGTCCAATGAAAGCACGTAAAACTTCGTTCATTAACCTCATGAAAGTACTAGGTGCATTAGTTAACCCAAAAGGCATGACTAACCACTCATATAATCCAAACTTAGTTTTAAATGCTGTTTTGCATTCATCTCCCAATTTCATACGAATTTGATGGTATCCACTACGCAAATCAACTTTGGAGAATATTGTAGAGCCACTCAATTCATCAAGCATATCATCTGACCTAGGAATAGGATGACGATAATGAATAGTAATATTATTAATGCCTCTACAATCAACGCACATACGCGACGTACCATCCTTTTTCGGCACTAAAATGATAGGAACAGCACAAGGACTAAGGGATTCGCGTATATAACCTTTGTCGAGCAGTTCTTGTACTTGACGCATAATCTCCTTCGTCTCCTCTGGATTGGTACGATATGGTGCACGGTTGGGTAGCGAAGCACCGGGAATTAAGTCAATTTGATGCTCAATCCCTCGAATAGGTGGTAATCCCGGTGGCACGTCTTGTGGAAAGACGTCAGCGAACTCCTGCAAAATGTTAGTGACAGCAGGGGGCAAAGAGGAAGGCACGTCCTCGAATGAAAATAATGCCTCTTTGCACACAAAAGCATACCAAACAGATTTGCTGAAATCTAGCTCATCAATATCAGATTTGGTGGCAAGTAAACATGCACTTTTCAATTTAATTTCAGAAACAACAGTAGATGGTTTATTATTAGGCTTCATTTGGTGCTCAAATTCTTTTGCCACAATCTGATTTTCACTCTTATTTGTCTCCTGTTTTGCTTTATTAGCTCTATTAATATCATCCTTCAAAATGGAATCAGGAGTCATAGGAAGCAAAGTAATATTTTTATCGTTATGAACAAGAGTATACTGATTGTTTCTACCATGGTGTACAGAATTTTTATCAAATTGCCATGGTCTACCAAGTAATAAGGAACATGCTTGCATAGGTACCACATCACAATCAACATAATCAACATATGTAGAGATACTAAAATGCACACGAACAGTACGTGTTACCTTAATCTTGCCGCTGTTGTTGAACCATTGGATGTAGTAAGGATGTGGATGTGGTCTTGTGGTGAGAGATAGCTTCTCCACCATCTCCATGCTAGCCAAGTTATTGCAGCTCCCTCCATCTATGATCACGCGGACAGAACGTTCCTTCACAACTCCCTTTGTATGGAACAAATTATGCCTCTGATTTTGCTCAGCTTGTGTAACCTGCACACTCAAAACACGTTAAGCAACTAAACATTCATACCTGTCAGCATCTTTAGGAGCCATGTATTGCGTCTCATGATCAGAATCGTATCCACCGTGTTCGTCACGTGTAATAAGAGCCAAAGTCTCCTCATCATAGTCACTAGCGGACTCATACCCACCATCCTCAGTAACAATCATCACACGCTTAGATGGGCATTCTCTCGCATAATGACCTCCACCCTTGCAACGTCGACAAATAATATCATGTGTTTGCCCTGTTGATGCCATGGATGAAGAAGAGCTCTTTGCAGGCCCAGAAGGTGTGCTCTTGGCAGATAGTGGTGATTGTGCCTGCTTTATTGTATCACGGTTGGAGGTGGCAGCCGACGGAGGCGCCGGTGTAGCAGAACGTGTGGAAGTAGATGATGCACATGGTGTCCATGATGAAGGTCGACCTGCAGAAAAGTTAGTCCGCGCCAATGCCTGTCGATCCTGCACTTCACGTTCAGCCTTACAAGCAAGATGGAATAAACGAGTGATATTAGTATACTCCTTATACTCTAGAATCGTTTGAATCTCTCTATTTAATCCACCCATAAAACGTGCAAGCATAGCTTCATTCTCCTCAACAATACCACATCTAATCATGCCAGTTTGTAATTCCTGATAATATTCTTCTACAGAATTTTTTCCCTGTCTTAAGCGCTGCAATTTTTGAAGTAATTCACGTTGATAATATGGTGGAACCCAACGAGTACGCATAGCAGTTTTCAAAGCAGCCCAAGTAGCCGGAATAGGATATAATCTACAATGCTCAGACCACCAAACACATGCAAAACTAGTAAAAGCACAAACAGCAGCAGGAACACGTCTCTCCTCGGGATATTGTAAACATGTAAATCGTTGTTCAGTTTCTAACTCCCAAGTAAGATATATATCAGGAACATATCTACCCTCAAATGGTGGAATATTCAATTTTAGTTTAGGGAGATGGTCATGATCTCGTACCTGAGGGTGAGCCCTACCATTGCCATTATTTGCATGTGGACGACCTGGTGGTTGCTGTGCTGTTGGTGGCACGTAGTTCTGATTTTGATCAACCTCATCCTCATAATCTCCCACATAAGCATCCTCCTCCACATCAGCAGTAGGAGCCACAGAAGTATCAACAGCAGCACCAGCAGTTTGGCCCGACTGAAGAGGGACACGGCTCGCTCGGCGGAGGGCTGTTTCCCGACGTGGAGGTAGTCGGTGTTGTTGCTGTTGTTGCAGAGGTGCGGCAGGAGCAGCCGGTGGTGGTGGTGGAAAACACGACAGCAATTAAGCAAACTTGTTATCGAGCTTTGTTTCAAACATCTTCTCCATGCCATCTATCTTCTCCATGGCCTCTTCAAATCTGTTTATCACATCTTGCACCTGTCCATTCATCATTTGCTGAAACGTATCATGAAGCTCCTTGTTCGTCAAGTTCTCCCAGTCAGTCTCGTCGGCTTGTGATCCTGGCATGGTTAGCAGCAATAGAAAGACACAAGAATATGATCCTACAGACTACTAACAAGTGGTGGTGGTGGCGGGTGTCACAAATCCGTCAAGCAAATCTCAAATTCTTACCAGTTCTTACCCAGCAGCAGGCGGTGATCGGCAACCGTTGTAGTCAAAAACTCTCAAAAGCTTGGATAGAGCGATTGCCAGGGAGAGTCAAACGCACGACGTAGATGTATGTGGAGCTGGGAAGGCTTATAGTATGGTAGCAAAAAGGGTCAGCAATAATCAATTCAGAGATGCAAAGTTGAATAAACGCTCAACGACGGTACTGTGCTGGTCCTAGGCTAGACCGTGCTAGAGACGCGAGCCTAGAACACTAACAAAATCACGGCGCTGCACGTAAATAAGGGAAAATCACACTGATAGAGGCTAAGGTGTCCCGATGTTTCGATGAGATGGTGGCTATCATTTTCTGTGGGAGTTGACCTTGACGATCCGACTACGAACGTGCGAGACATCGCGCCTTAGCAATCGCTAAACCAACTTCCGAGGGTTATTGACCACGCCGGAGCACGATCAACCTGACCACGAGGGTCTGTTTCCTGCGAGCAAACGAAGAACAAGCAAGAAACTGAGATTGCAATCTGGATATTGCGAATATAAGATGAAAGCTTTATTGATCAAGGTGGGGTTCTGTGACGTCTTGGTCTGGTCGTTGGACACAAACGAAGTACGCGAAGTTGCAGCTATGGCGAACTTTTAATCTAAACAAAACCCAAAGTCTAAACAACGCCCTAAGGGCTGTATATATGGAGGAAGAGGGGGGAATTTCGTGGCCCTTGAGGGTGGGGTCCGAAACCAACCCTAACTCTTGTTTCCCCACACATACGGACTCTAAAAATAGCCTATACTTAAGTATTTCAAAATTACATGGGCCTGGCCCATTAATAAGGTGACGCAGCACCTAGAATAGCCTATGGACGAATATTATGAAGTGGCATCTTGTATATTTCGTCCAAGGCTTCATGCACTCCTTATGGCGGCTTCAAAGTCCTGAAATCATCACTTGTAACTCCGTTCTTGATCCCCTTGCGCATGCCATCAACTCCATGCGTGTTCTTGCTCCAATGTTCATCCTTCTCCAAGCTAGGCCCTTCATTTGTAAGCAAAACAAATGTATCCAATTTAGGCAGCATCATAATCTCATGAACATTAGAATCATTACCAAGAAACAAAAGTACCTGGTAATTTAATTGGTGTGCGCGAGCTCTAGTAATTGGTCTAGTATATGTAACAGTAGGGGCTGTGGGTGTAACAATGGTATTGATGTCCTCATCATCCTCCCCTTCTTGAAATGAAGTCGTCCTCGACGGAAGCGCATCTTCCTCATCCAAATAAGGCTTCAAATCTGCAATGTTAAAAGTGGGACTAACCCCAAAATCTATAGGTAGCTCAAGTTTATATGCATTATCATTTATTTTCTCTAACACCTTAAAAGGACCATCAGCACGTGGCATTAGCTTTGATTTGCGCAGATTAGGAAATCTATCTTTACGCAAATGTAACCAAACAAGATCTCCAGGCGCAAACACAACATGTTTTCTACCCTTATCTCCAGCAAGTTTATATTTAGCATTCATACGCTCAATGTTTTCCTTAGTTAACTCATGCATTTTTAAAATCAATTCAGAACGTTCTTTAGCATCAAAATTAACCTTCTCTGAAGATGGAAGAGGCAACAAATCAATAGGTGCACGAGGTAGGAAACCATACACAATTTCAAAAGGGCACATCTTAGTAGTAGAATGCAATGAGCGATTATAAGCAAATTCAATATGAGGCAAGCATTCTTCCCACATTTTCTTGTTATTCTTCAAAACAGCCCTAAGCATAGTAGACAATGTTCTATTGACTACTTCAGTTTGTCCATCAGTTTGGGGGTGACAAGTAGTACTAAAAAGCAGCTTAGTCCCCAACTTAGCCCATAAACATCTCCAAAAGTGGCTAAGAAATTTAGTATCACGATCTGAAACAATAGTATTTGGCACACCATGTAAGCGAATAATTTCACGAAAGAACAAATCAGCAACATTAACAGCATCATCGCTTTTATGACATGGTATAAAGTGTGCCATTTTCGAGAACCTATCCACGACAACAAATATGCTATCCCTCCCCTTCTTTGTTCGAGGTAAACCTAAAACAAAGTCCATAGATATATCCTCCCAAGGAACACTAGGTACAGGCAAAGGCATATATAAACCATGAGGATTGAGTCGTTGTAACATCCCAAATTTTCAATTTGGAATGTTATACACTAGATCATATGCATATCATATTTTCTTGCATTTTGGTTGATCCTAGAAATTTCACGCAACTCAAGGACCCTCGGAGAGAGTTGGAGATTTCGTTACTTTCATATTTGAGAGTTTTTCTCGAATTTTGAAAATAGGATCATTTGATTTATTTATTTTATCTTCAATAATTTTTCCGGTGTCAAAATATGAGAGAGGGAATAATATGACTTTCCCAAATTTAGGAAAAATGAAGATATAATAAATAGATCAATTTTGCTTTCCGGTGTTTATTTGCATTTTATTTGGATAGGGAAAAATGCGCGTTTTCAAAAATTGCATTTTAGGTCCGGAGAAAAGTTCATTTTGTTCGGCTCATTTTTAGGAGTCGGGGAAAATTTACTTTAGATTTTTCGGAGTTCCTTTAGATCCCTTTTTTGTTTTTTTTTCTGCACGAGGAAACTATAAAAAAAAATTGAGCAGCGCCTTGGGCCAAAGGCCCAAGCCAAGCCACCTACCGCCGCGCTCCCAGGCGCCAGGCGCCGAGCCAGGAGCCGGTCGGCCGCCGCCGCCTCTTGCTAGGACCGAATCCTTTTAGGATTCTAGGGCGCCCCCTTGTCCCCTTTTCCTTATTTCATTTTCTTTAGTCCTACTCCGGTTATTTTCTAGATCTTTCCTACTCCTATTCTAATTCCTTGTCCTCTACCCCAAGTAAACCCCTCCCCTCCCCAATATAAATACCCAAGCACCCCCCTCTAAACACATCAAATCAAAGCTCTCCTCCACGCCGCGCCTTACCGCCGCCGAGCCGCATCACATCGCGCCCTGCGTCACCGCCGCCGCGCCGCCTCACCCGCGCCGCCACCCCACACCCCGCGCCTCCGCCGCACCTTACCGCCGCCGAGCCACATCACACCGCGCCCTGCGTCACCGCCGCCGCGCCGCCTCACCCGCGCCGCCGCCACCCCACACCCGCGCCGCCGCCGCACCTTGCCCACGCCGCCGCCCTACGCCGACGCCGCCGGAGCCCCGTTCACCGGAGACCTCGCCAAGGTTGCCCCGCGCTACATCTATTCTTTTTCTCGGATCGTTTTCTTCTAATCGTTCCGATTCTTTTCTTCTCTAAACCGTTCCGGTTTTCTAGATCGGTTTTTCGTTCGGTTTTTCTTCTCCGAAACCCTAGATCGGATTCGTTTTCTTCTCCGATTTAGTTGCTTTGGACCGTTCGCCGGACCGTTCGTCCTAACGAACGTGATCACCGGATTCTTCTAGGTTAACGAACGTCCGTTCGTTTAACCGTTCTTCTTTTTCTTTTCGTCGGATTTATTCCGCGATCGCGATCTCAGATCCGATCTTCTTTCTAGTCTTTCTTTTCGCTCGTTTATCGGAATCAAGTGATTCAAGCGCCTGGAGTTTCGTCTCGAAACCGCCGTTCCGTCTAATCAACTTAAACAAGCTTTTGTTACAGTAAAATTTTGACCTAGATTCAACTTGCTAGAACCGAGTTGTTTTCTTCCGCCGTTTGTTTTTCGTTCTTTCTTTGCAACCGGAGTTCTTAAGTTGAACTACCTGGTTCGTTCTCTTGTTCGAGTTTTACCTGTGCATTAGATGAGTACTTATTGTATGCTTGTTGTTTGTCTGCGATAGATTACCCGGATTGCGCCGCTTGTTACTTCGAAACCCTAGGACTCGCGGATCATCAGCAAGGCAAGTAACACTTTGATCATACCTTTTCTACAACCCATGTTTTACTGCATTAGATCAATCCTCACACATTGCATGATTAGGATCTAATTAAACTGTGGGATGGGAAGTAGATGAGGTAGTACCTATTACCTGTATTATTATGAAACCTTTGGGAGTTACTTCTACGTTTACTTATTATGCCATGCTATGCTAGTAGACGTGGATTGGGTGAGTGATATCCATGACAGATGTGAGATTGATAATTTTAATGGTTTATCTAAGGTGGCAACTTAAACACACATCTGGGTGGATTGAGGCACCTGATGTCTATCAGGACTTGCCTGTTTTTTTGGACCGCCACCCAGGCTCAAAGGGATCATAAGATAATTCATGCTAGAAACTTCCGTGTGCAGCCACATGCCACTATGGGCTCTGGCATAGTTGACTAAGTTGTGCGAACTCTTACGGGGTGGACTAGCAGATGTAGGGGATGTAGGTGTACCGGTCTACCCCACATGTAAGGTGCTAGTGCTTCTGAAAGACTATGTCTCGGTCATCCGTCTCTCAAACACCATGTAGTGCGAGAAAACAAACGGAGGCGATCGAGTCATGTGGGGAAAAGTGCGCAACCTCTGCAGAGTAACAAACTAATCATGATTAGCCGTGTCCCCGGTTATGGACAACTTGAGTATCTAGTACTTGAATATCATTGTGAATCTCAACATGTTACTTCTAATTAATGTTATTGGGTTTTAATTACTTTTAATTGGGATTGAGAATGCTGTCAACCATTCTCAATGTTTCACAACCACCATGATAGTAAATAAAATTTATTCCTTTGCAGTAGGGAAAAACTGGCTTTACGCAAAAACTGTAACCATAGAGCTTTCCACCAGCCATATATGCATATAGTATAGCTGTTTCATTCCATTACTCTCTATGTGTTACTTTGCCAGCATATTCCATGTGCTGACCCGTTTTCGGGCTGCAACGTTAATGTTGCAGACTTTTCAGACGACGATTGAGGTATGTTTAGGTCATGGCCCTATACTCAGTGATGCCGCTGGAGTTGATGGACCCATTTATCTTCCAAGTCTTCCGCTGTTATCTTTAAAATATGGCCTTAAGTCATATTTATTGTAATAAGTTCTTTTTGAGCCATCGATGTAATAAGTGTGTGATTGCAACTCTGCTATAAAACCTCGATGTACTGTGTGGTGTCAGCATTACTGATCCAGGGATGACACCGTAGCACAGTAGACGTGATCCATTCGGGTCAGGTCGCTACAGAGATGGTATCAGAGCACACGCTGACTGTAGGACACGACCACTAAGTTAAAGCCATAGATCACCCTTCTCTTCTCATTTTCTAACTCCTCATCTTTTCTACTCTTTTAGGATGACGCACGCGAAGATTAAGTACACTCAACCGGATGAAGGCACACCATTTGGATTTCACCTGAAGGAAGTCACCAAGTACCTGAACATTGGATTACCAAGCTTCACGGGAACCTTCAACGCCACTCTGCCTGAAGAGGAGCGCTGGAAGATTCAAGCTCACATTCCGGGAAGGACATTCGCACCAATCACGAAGCCCATAGATAGTGTTTTCAATGCACCAACCTGGAGTCTAGGAAGGAGCATGGCAGCTCATATCACCATAGGACGCATTGGAGAAGTTTATCAAGAAGACCTCAAGGACACTATCTACCAGATTTGCGGACGCCGTGATGAACAATGGGAGTTAGTCAGCACCAAGAAGGATAGATCCATTGCATCTTTCATCCAGGAGTTAAACCAGCACATTCGACGCCACGAGAACCAGATGTGCAATGATATGGTAGAGTTGAAGAATGCGAAGGCAAGGATCATCGAGCTAGAAGGAGAACTAAAGTCTACACGCAAGGACTACATGGACGAGATCGTAGCTCTAGCAAGGCACAATTGCGATCTTAAGCAGGAGATTGAAGAACTCAAGAGGAAGTTAGCATCCCAGGAGGACGACAAGTACGTCGCATGTCCAGACAACTACATCATCATCGACGACACCGATTCGGATCCAAGTGAACCCGACTTTGAAGACGAAGCTGGAGTAGATATCATGGAGTCTTCCACCGGTTTAAATTTCTAGATGACCACCAGATAGTAGTAGTATTCCCCCATGTAAACACATTATAGTCGAGCACTTTTGCGATAGTTAGACCGTTTGTAAGCCCTTGTTTGATTGATTGAAGTGAATTGTGTGCTTTTGCCTCATGTGCATATGGGTAGTGTTTTCCCTTTAGACCCCCTCTATTCTTAATTCTCGTCTTTTCTAAACCCTCAGATGCCTCCGAGACGTGACAATGGATTTCCACCGGAGCTCACTCAGTTGATCCAGCAGCAGAATCAATTGATGCAGATGTTAGTTCAGAATCAGCAGAACAACAACAACAACCCACCACCACCACCACCTGTTGACCACTTAGCCCGTTTCCTTAGGCTGAATCCGCCGGTGTTCTCCAGTAGCACCGAGCCAATAGTAGCAGACGATTGGCTCCGCAAGATAGGAAGGGAGTTGACCACTGCAGGATGCACGGATGGTGAGAAAGTGAAGTTTGCCGCACACCAGCTTGACGGACCCGCGGCAGCATGGTGGGAGAATTTCACAGCCACTTACCCAGTTGACACTGTCACATGGGATCAGTTTCAGCAAGCTTTCCGCACTGCCCATGTTTCAGCAGGAGCTATGGCCATAAAGAAGCGTGAGTTTCGCAACTTACGCCAAGGAGAAAGGACTGTTGGCCAGTATGTGGAAGAGTTTAGTAAGCTAGCCCGTTATGCCCCAGATGACGTTGCTACGGATGCAGCCAAGCAGGAGAAGTTTCTGGAAGGATTGAATGATGAACTAAGCATGCAGTTGATGGTAGCAAATTTCAACAACTACCAGGAGTTTGTAGATCGTGCCATCATGATTGAAGGGAAGCAACAGCAGATTGAGAACCGTAAGAGGAAGTATGGACAGGGGAAGTATAACTCTGGAGCCCAGCAGAAGCCCCGTTTTACCCCTAAACCGGGATTTCAGTTTCAGCATACCCATGGAGGAGGTAGCTCGCACAACCATAATGGCCACAAGAATGGTAATGGGAATGGAGGAAGCAACGGCCAGAACCGAACAACCCCATCAACCCCAACCAAGAGAGACCTGAGTCAAGTCACCTGTTTCAAGTGTTCGAAGACCGGACATTATGCCAATGAATGTCCTGAAGGCCAGAATGGAAATGGCAATGGAAGCTCTGGGAAGAAGCCGAACCCTTTCAATAGGGGACAGGTGAACCACGTTAATGTGGAGAAAATTGAAGATCAGCCCGATGCAGTAATCGTTAAGTTTTTGGTTAAGTCATTTACTGCACTCGTTCTTCTTGATACTGGTGCATCGCATTCATACATATCAAGGGGATTTGTGGAAAAGTATAGCCTGCCCACTAGGATTCTTAAAACACCTATGCTAGTAAGCTCGCCAGGAGCAGAATACATGGCCAGACAAGGATGTTTTCAAGTACCATTGAGTATAGGAAGGCATGTATTCCCAACGAATTTAATTATTCTGGAATCCCAAGGTCTGGATGTGATTCTTGGTATGGATTGGCTGTCGATGTATGGAGGAAACATCGATTGCGCCAGTAAGACAATTTTGCTTACCACACCAGAAGGAAGAAGGATCAAGTATGTATCCCGGCATGTGCCAAACAGGACACAAGTGAATTGCTTATCAGGAGTTGTGCAGGAGGAAGTACCAGTGGTAAAGGATTTTCCTGATGTATTTCCTGAGGAATCACCAGGCATGCCACCGGATAGAGACATTGAGTTTTTGATTGAGTTATTGCCAGGTACAGGCCCAATATCGAAGCGACCGTACCGGATGCCAGCAAAGGATTTGGTGGAAATTAAGAATCAGATTAAGGAGTTATTGGATAAAGGTTACATTCACCCAAGTTCTTCACCTTGGGGATCACCCGTACTTCTAGTGGAAAAGAAGGATGGATCATTAAGGATGGTTGTAGATTATCGGGGATTGAATGAAGTAACCATCAAGAACAAGTACCCACTGCCAATGATCAACGATCTGTTTGATCGATTGCAAGGAGCTAAAGTGTTTTCCAAGGTCGATTTGCGATCAGGGTACCATCAGTTGAAGATTCGAGAGCAGGACATACCTAAGACAGCATTCACCACAAGATATGGACTGTATGAGTATACCGTTATGTCATTTGGATTGACTAACGCACCTGCCTTTTTATGAACCTGATGAACAAAGTGTTTATGGAGTTTTTGGATAAGTTCGTCGTAGTGTTCATCGATGACATTTTGGTTTATTCAAAGAATGAAGAGGAGCATAAGGAACATTTGCGTTTGGTTTTGGAGAAATTAAGGGAACATCAGTTATATGCCAAATTCAGCAAATGTGAGTTTTGGTTGAAGGAAGTTGGATTCCTCGGACACGTTATATCCGGAGAAGGTATAGCAGTTGACCCCACAAAGGTTGAGACCGTAACCGAATGGGAAGCACCAACAACAGTTGGAGAGATCCGGAGTTTTCTTGGACTCGCAGGATACTACCGGAGATTTATTGAGAATTTCTCAAAAATTGCGAAGCCTATGACGGAGTTGTTGAAGAAGGATACTAAGTTCAAATGGACTGAGGAGTGTGAGGCTAGTTTCCAGGAGTTGAAGAAACGATTGGTTACCTCACCAGTGTTGATATTGCCAGATCAGACCAAGGATTATGAGGTGTATTGCGACGCTTCACGTCGAGGACTTGGAGCAGTGCTTATGCAGGAAGGGAGAGTTGTTTCGTATGCATCACGACAACTGAAGCCTCATGAGTTGAATTATGCCACGCATGATTTGGAGTTAGCAGCCGTAGTGCATGCGTTGAAAACGTGGAGACATTTCCTCATTGGAAATCATTGTGAGGTGTACACGGATCACAAGAGTTTGAAGTACATTTTCACGCAGAAGGAGTTGAACCTCAGACAAAGGAGATGGTTGGAACTCATCAAGGATTATGATATGAGATTGCATTATCATCCCGGAAAGGCTAATGTAGTAGCTGACGCATTGAGCCGTAAGAGCGATAATGACGGGGAAAATACCCAAGGAGTTAGCAGAAAACCTTCGTGAGCTATGTTTGGAAATAGTTCCGAAAGGCTATGTAGCAGCATTGGAGAGTCAATCAACATTGATGGATAAGATCAGAGAAGCTCAGAAATCTGACAAGGAGATTGCTGCTATAAAGGAGAAATTGAGCGAAGGAAAAGCAAAGGGATTTCGTGAGGATGAGCACGACACCTTATGGTTTGAGGACCGTGTTTATGTGCCCAATGACCCGGAGATCAGGAAGTCGATTTTGCAGGAGGCACATGATTCACCGTATTCGATTCACCCAGGGAATACCAAGATGTATTTGGATTTGAAAGAAACATTTTGGTGGACCGGAATGAAGAAGGATATTGCAGCATATGTGGCAGTTTGTGACGTATGTCAGAAAGTAAAGGCAGAGCATCAGAAGATGGCAGGATTGCTACAACCACTGCCGATACCCGAATGGAAGTGGGATAAGATAGGCATGGATTTTATCACAGGACTACCCAGGACGAAAGCAGGGTATGACTCGATATGGGTAGTAGTTGATCGTTTGACGAAGGAGCACATTTCATTCCAGTTAAGACCACTTACACCAGTGCTAAGTTGGCAAAGATATACATGACTAGAATCGTTTGTTTGCATGGAGTTCCGAGGAGTATCGTATCAGATAGAGGAACCCAATTTACCTCAAAGTTTTGGAATCAGTTGCATGAAACTTTAGGAACCAGACTAGAGTTCAGCACAACTTTTCATCCGCAGACAGATGGACAGACCGAGAGAGTCAATCGGATTTTGGAAGATATGCTGAGAGCTTGTGCACTAGATTATGGATCAAGTTGGGACGAAAACTTACCGTACGCGGAGTTTTCTTATAACAACAGTTACCAAACCAGTTTGAAGATGGCCCCTTTCGAAGCTTTATACGGAAGGAGGTGCAGGACACCGTTGTCCTGGAACGAAGTTGGAGACCGTCAATTCTTTGGACCAGATTTGATTAAGGAGTCAGAACGGAAGGTTAAGTTGATTCGCGATAGGCTCAAGGTAGCCCAGTCCAGGCAGAAGAGCTATGCAGATTCTAAACGCAAGGAGACAGTTTACGAAACCGGAGACAGAGTTTACCTTCGAGTATCCCCACTTCGAGGAGTTAAGCGTTTTGGAGTTAAGGGAAAGTTAGCACCGCATTTCGTTGGACCATTTAAGATCGTGAAACGTATGGGAGAAGTCGCTTATAAGTTGGAATTACCAGAAGGACTGTCAGGAGTTCATGATGTATTCCATGTTTCTCAGCTGAAGAAATGTCACGCCGAGATGGCGGAGGTACCGCTAAGAGATACCGTGCCATTAGAAGCAATTCAGTTAAAGGATCACCTAACATATGAGGAGAAGCCAGTCAAGATTCTCGATGTTGCCAGTAGAGTTACTCGCAGCAAGGTTATCAAGTTTTGCAAAGTTCAGTGGAACCACCACTCAGAAGATGAAGCCACCTGGGAGAGAGAAGAAGATTTGCTCAAAGACCACCCTCACCTATTTTCTAGCCAACCCGAATCTCGAGGGCGAGATTCATCTTAAGGGGGGTAGGTTTGTAACATCCCAAATTTTCAATTTGGAATGTTATACACTAGATCATATGCATATCATATTTTCTTGCATTTTGGTTGATCCTAGAAATTTCACGCAACTCAAGGACCCTCGGAGAGAGTTGGAGATTTCGTTATTTTCATATTTGAGAGTTTTTCTCGAATTTTGAAAATAGGATCATTTGATTTATTTATTTTATCTTCAATAATTTTTCCGGTGTCAAAATATGAGAGAGGGAATAATATGACTTTCCCAAATTTAGGAAAAATGAAGATATAATAAATAGATCAATTTTGCTTTCCGGTGTTTATTTGCATTTTATTTGGATAGGGAAAAATGCGCGTTTTCAAAAATTGCATTTTAGGTCCGGAGAAAAGTTCATTTTGTTCGGCTCATTTTTAGGAGTCGGGGAAAATTTACTTTAGATTTTTTGGAGTTCGTTTAGATCCCTTTTTTGTTTTTTTTTCTGCATGAGGAAACTATAAAAAAAAATTGAGCAGCGCCTTGGGCCAAAGGCCCAAGCCAAGCCACCTACCGCCGCGCTCCCAGGCGCCAGGCGCCGAGCCAGGAGCCGGTCGGCCGCCGCCGCCTCTTGCTAGGACCGAATCCTTTTAGGATTCTAGGGCGCCCCCTTGTCCCCTTTTCCTTATTTCGTTTTCTTTAGTCCTACTCCGTTTATTTCCTAGATCTTTCCTACTCCTATTCTAATTCCTTGTCCTCTACCCCAAGTAAACCCCTCCCCTCCCCAATATAAATACCCAAGCACCCCCCGCCCTCTAAACACATCAAATCAAAGCTCTCCTCCACGCCGCGCCTTACCGCCGCCGAGCCGCATCACACCGCGCCCTGCGTCACCGCCGCCGCGCCACCTGACCCGCGCCGCCACCCCACACCCTGCGCCGCCGCCGCACCTTACCGCCGCCGAGCCGCATCACACCGCGCCCTGCGTCACCGCCGCCGCGCCGCCTCACCCGCGCCGCCGCCACCCCACACCCGCGCCGCCGCCGCACCTTGCCCACGCCGCCGCCCTACGCCGACGCCGCCGGAGCCCCGTTCACCGGAGACCTCGCCAAGGTTGCCCCGCGCTACATCTATTCTTTTTCTCGGATCGTTTTCTTCTAATCGTTCCGATTCTTTTCTTCTCTAAACCGTTCCGGTTTTCTAGATCGGTTCGGTTTTTCTTCTCCGAAACCCTAGATCGGATTCGTTTTCTTCTCCGATTTAGTTGCTTTGGACCGTTCGCCGGACCGTTCGTCCTAACGAACGTGATCACCGGATTCTTCTAGGTTAACGAACGTCCGTTCGTTTAACCGTTCTTCTTTTTCTTTTCGTCGGATTTATTCCGCGATCGCGATCTCAGATCCGATCTTCTTTAAAGTCTTTCTTTTCGCTCGTTTATCGGAATCAAGTGATTCAAGCGCCTGGAGTTTCGTCTCAAAACCGCCATTCCGTCTAATCAACTTAAACAAGCTTTTGTTACAGTAAAATTTTGACCTAGATTCATCTTGCTAGAACCGAGTTGTTTTCTTCCGCCGTTTGTTTTTCGTTCTTTCTTTGCAACCGGAGTTCTTAAGTTGAACTACCTGGTTCGTTCTCTTGTTCGAGTTTTACCTGTGCATTAGATGAGTACTTATTGTATGCTTGTTGTTTGTCTGCGATAGATTACCCGGATTGCGCCGCTTGTTACTTCGAAACCCTAGGACTCGCGGATCATCAGCAAGGCAAGTAACACTTTGATCATACCTTTTCTACAACCCATGTTTTACTGCATTAGATCAATCCTCACACATTGCATGATTAGGATCTAATTAAACTGTGGGATGGGAAGTAGATGAGGTAGTACCTATTACCTGTATTATTATGAAACCTTTGGGAGTTACTTATTATGCCATGCTATGCTAGTAGACGTGGATTGGGTGAGTGATATCCATGACAGATGTGAGATTGATAATTTTAATGGTTTATCTAAGGTGGCAACTTAAACACACATCTGGGTGGATTGAGGCACCTGATGTCTATCAGGACTTGCCTGTTTTTTTGGACCGCCACCCAGGCTCAAAGGGATCATAAGATAATTCATGCTAGAAACTTCCGTGTGCAGCCACATGCCACTATGGGCTCTGGCATAGTTGACTAAGTTGTGCGAACTCTTACGGGGTGGACTAGCAGATGTAGGGGATGTAGGTGTACCGGTCTACCCCACATGTAAGGTGCTAGTGCTTCTGAAAGACTATGTCTCGGTCATCCGTCTCTCAAACACCATGTAGTGCGAGAAAACAAAAGGAGGCGATCGAGTCATGTGGGGAAAAGTGCGCAACCTCTGCAGAGTAACAAACTAATCATGATTAGCCGTGTCCCCGGTTATGGACAACTTGAGTATCTAGTACTTGAATATCATTGTGAATCTCAACATGTTACTTCTAATTAATGTTATTGGGTTTTAATTACTTTTAATTGGGATTGAGAATGCTGTCAACCATTCTCAATGTTTCACAACCACCATGATAGTAAATAAAATTTATTCCTTTGCAGTAGGGAAAAACTGGCTTTACGCAAAAACTGTAACCATAGAGCTTTCCACCAGCCATATATGCATATAGTATAGCTGTTTCATTCCATTACTCTCTATGTGTTACTTTGCCAGCATATTCCATGTGCTGACCCGTTTTCGGGCTGCAACGTTAATGTTGCAGACTTTTCAGACGACGATTGAGGTATGTTTAGGTCATGGCCCTATACTCAGTGATGCCGCTGGAGTTGATGGACCCATTTATCTTCCAAGTCTTCCGCTGTTATCTTTAAAATATGGCCTTAAGTCATATTTATTGTAATAAGTTCTTTTTGAGCCATCGATGTAATAAGTGTGTGATTGCAACTCTGCTATAAAACCTCGATGTACTGTGTGGTGTCAGCATTACTGATCCAGGGATGACACCGTAGCACAGTAGACGTGATCCATTCGGGTCAGGTCGCTACAGTCGTGACTTAGCTCTTTGACATGTAGTGCAGCGAGCAACAAAACGCTCAACATCCCGTCTCATCTTTGGCCAAAAGAAATGTGTAGCAAGTATATCCTCCGTCTTCTTGACGCCAAAGTGTCCCATTAATCCTCCTCCATGCGCCTCCTGCAACAACAAAAGACGAACGGAGCTAGCTGGAATGCATAGCTTGTTAGCACGAAACACAAATCCATCGTTAAGAACGAACTTGTTCCAAGTTCTCCCTTCCTTACAATTCTGCAATACATCTTTAAATTCAGCATCATGAACATATTGATCTTTGATGGTCTCCAAACCAAATATTTTAAAGTCAAGTTGTGAAAGCATAGTATAACGACGAGACAAGGCATCAGCAATAACATTTTCTTTACCCTTCTTGTGTTTAATGACATAAGGGAAAGTCTCAATGAATTCAACCCATTTAGCATGTCTATGGTTCAGTTTTGCTTGACTTTTAATGTGTTTCAAAGATTCATGATCAGAATGTATAACAAATTCCTTGGGCCATAAATAATGTTGCCATGTTTCTAAGGTCCGAACAAGAGCATATAATTCTTTATCATAAGTAGAATAGTTCAGACTAGGCCCACTCAATTTTTTAGAAAAGTATGCAACAGGTTTTCCATCTTGTAATAACACACCTCCTAATCAAATTCCACTAGCATCACATTCAAGCTCAAAAGTCTTATTGAAATTAGGAAGTTGGAGTAAAGGAGCATGTGTCAACTTATCTTTCAATACCGTGAAGGCTTCTTCCTGTGCGGTACCCCAAACAAAAGGCACATCCTTCTTTGTAAGCTCGTTGAGAGGTGCAGCAATGGTGCTGAAATCTCTCACAAAACGCCTATAGAAACCAGCGAGGCCAAGGAAACTCCTCACTTGTGTGACCGTTTTGGGCTGCGGCCAACTCTCAATAGCTTCAATCTTGGCTTTATCAACTTCAATTCCCTGTGGAGTAACAACATAGCCAAGAAAAGATACTCGGTCGGTGCAAAAGGTGCACTTTCCAAGGTTTCCAAACAAACGTGCATCACGTAGAGCAATAAAAACAGCACGTAAATGTTCCAAATGTTCCTCCAAAGATTTGCTATAAATCAATATGTCATCAAAGTAAACTACCACAAATCGTCCAATGAAAGCACGTAAAACTTCGTTCATTAACCTCATGAAAGTACTAGGTGCATTAGTTAACCCAAAAGGCGTGACTAACCACTCATATAATCCAAACTTAGTTTTAAATGTTGTTTTCCATTCATCACCCAATTTCATACGAATTTGATGGTATCCACTACGCAAATCAACTTTGGAGAATATTGTAGAGCCACTCAATTCATCAAGCATATCATCTAGCCTAGGAATAGGATGACGAGAACGAATAGTAATATTATTAATGCCTCTACAATCAACGCACATACGCGACGTACCATCCTTTTTCGGCACTAAAATGATAGGAACAGCACAAGGACTAAGGGATTCGCGTATATAACCTTTGTCGAGCAGTTCTTGTACTTGACGCATAATCTCCTTCGTCTCCTCTGGATTGGTACGGTATGGTGCACGGTTGGGTAGCGAAGCACCGGGAATTAAGTCAATTTGATGCTCAATCCCTCGAATAGGTGGTAATCCCGGCGGCACGTCTTGTGGAAAGACGTCAGCGGACTCCTGCAAAATGTTAGTGACAGCAGGGGGCAAAGAGGAAGGCACGTCCTCGAATGAAAATAATGCCTCTTTGCACACAAAAGCATAGCAAACAGATTTGCTGAAATCTAGCTCATCAATATCAGATTTGGTGGCAAGTAAACATGCACTTTTCAATTTAATTTCAGAAACAACAGTAGATGGTTTATTATTAGGCTTCATTTGGTGCTCAAATTCTTTTGCCACAATCTGATTTTCACTCTTATCTGTCTCCTGTTTTGCTTTATTAGCTCTATTAATATCATCTTTCAAAATGGAATCAGGAGTCATAGGAAGCAAAGTAATATTTTTATCGTTATGAACAAGAGCATACTGATTGTTTCTACCATGGTGTATAGAATTTTTATCAAATTGCCATGGTCTACCAAGTAATAAGGAACATGCTTGCATAGGTACCACATCACAATCAACATAATCAGCATATGTAGAGATACTAAAATGCACACGAACAGTACGTGTTACCTTAACCTTGCCGCTGTTGTTGAACCATTGGATGTAGTAAGGATGTGGATGTGGTCTTGTGGTGAGAGATAGCTTCTCCACCATCTCCATGCTAGCCAAGTTATTGCAGCTCCCTCCATCTATGATCACGCGAACAGAACGTTCCTTCACAACTCCCTTTGTATGGAACAAATTATGCCTCTGATTTTGCTCAGCTTGTGTAACCTGCACACTCAAAACACGTTGAGCAACTAAACATTCATAGTCATGATCAGAATCGTCTCCACCGTGTTCGTCACGTGTAATAAGAGCCAAAGTCTCCTCATCATAGTCACTAGCGGACTCATACCCACCATCCTCAGTAACAATCATCACACGCTTAGATGGGCATTCTCTCGCATAATGACCTCCACCCTTGCAACGTCGACAAATAATATCATGTGTTTGCCCTGTTGATGCCATGGATGAAGAAGAGCTCTTTGCAGGCCCAGAAGGTGTGCTCTTGGCAGATAGTGGTGATTGTGCCTACTTTATTGTATCACGGTTGGAGGTGGTAGCCGACGGAGGCGCCGGTGTAGCAGAACGTGTGGAAGTAGATGATGCACGTGGTGTCCATGATGAAGGTCGACCTGCAGAAAAGTTAGTCCGCGCCAATGCCTGTCGATCCTGCACTTCACGTTCAGCTTTACAAGCAAGATGGAATAAACGAGTGATATTAGTATACTCCTTATACTCTAGAATCGTCTGAATCTCTCTATTTAATCCACCCATAAAACGTGCAAGCATAGCTTCATTCTCCTCAACAATACCACATCTAATCATGCCAGTTTGTAATTCCTGATAATATTCTTCTACAGAATTTTTTCCCTGTCTTAAGCGCTGCAATTTTTGAAGTAATTCACGTTGATAATATGGTGGAACCCAACGAGTACGCATAGCAGTTTTCAAAGCAGCCCAAGTAGCCAGAATAGGATATAATCTACAATGCTCAGACCACCAAACACATGCAAAACTAGTGAAAGCACAAACAGCAGCAGGAACACGTCTCTCCTCGGGATATTGTAAACATGTAAATCGTTGTTCGGTTTCTAACTCCCAAGTAAGATATATATCAGGAACATATCTACCCTCAAATGGTGGAATATTCAATTTTAGTTTAGGGAGATGGTCATGATCTCGTACCTGAGGGTGAGCCCTACCATTGCCATTATTTGCATGTGGACGACCTGGTGGTTGCTGTGCTGTTGGTGGCACGTAGTTCTGATTTTGATCAACCTCATCCTCATAATCTCCCACATAAGCATCCTCCTCCACATCAGCAGTAGGAGCCACAGAAGTATCAATAGCAGCACCAGCAGTTTGGCCCGACTGAAGAGGGACACGGCTCGCTCGGCGGAGGGCTGTTTCCCGACGTGGAGGTAGTCGGTGTTGTTGCTGTTGTTGCAGAGGTGCGGTAGGAGCAGCCGGTGGTGGTGGTGGAAAACGCGACAGCAATTCAGCAAACTTGTTATCGAGCTTTGTTTCAAACATCTTCTCCATGCCATCTATCTTCTCCATGGCCTCTTCAAATCTGTTTATCACATCTTGCACCTGTCCATTCATCATTTGCTGAAACGTATCATGAAGCTCCTTGTTCGTCAAGTTCTCCCAGTCAGTCTCGTCGGCTTGTGATCCTGGCATGGTTAGCAGCAATAGAAAGACACAAGAATATGATCCTACAGACTACTAACAAGTGGTGGTGGTGGCGGGTGTCACAAATCCGTCAAGCAAATCTCAAATTCTTACCAGTTCTTACCCAGCAGCAGGCGGTGATCGGCAACCGTTGTAGTCAAAAACTCTCAAAAGCTTGGATAGAGCGATTGCCAGGGAGAGTCAAACGCACGACGTAGATGTATGTGGAGCTGGGAAGGCTTATGGTATGGTAGCAAAAAGGGTCAGCAATAATCAATTCAGAGATGCAAAGTTGAATAAACGCTCAACGACGGTACTGTGCTGGTCCTAGGCTAGACCGTGCTAGAGACGCGAGCCTAGAACACTAACAAAATCACGGCGCTGCACGTAAATAAGGGAAAAGCACACTCTGGAACTCTCTTTTTTTTGCGCTCCTTTTTTTTTCCGAGACCTACACAGGCAAGGAAACACGAATCGGAATTTAGATTGATCTCAAGAACAAACCTAATATGAGAAGAACTCGGATTGGTGGTGGATATATGGTTCTGGTATATGGCAGCGGTGGTGGTATATGGTAGCGGTGGTGGTATATGGATAGAGATTGATGGTGGTATATGGATACGGATTGGTAGTGGTATATGGATATGGATTCAGAGCGGTGGCGGATAAGCAAAAGTGGTAGATGGGCGATGATGATGGTGCGGCGGTGGCATGACAACTTATGACCAGAACTCGAAACTCTAAAAGACTAGACTCTAAGACCAGCAACTTGACACGACGATGCAACCGCAAATTCAACAAAGCAAAAACCCTAAAAAGATTATGCAAAGGCTCAGATTGGTTCGGATATGATGAACTAACCCTAATTTTTTTTGTGTGGCTTTTTCGTGGACTGTAGGTATGAAGAACAGACTCGATCTAATCGACGAAAAACTGTAAAATCTCACCGAGCAACCTGGAAATCTGATACCACTTGATAGAGGCTAAGGTGTCCCGATGTTTCGATGAGATGGTGGCTATCGTTTTCTGTGGGAGTTGACCTTGACGATCCGACTACGAACGTGCGAGACGTCGCGCCTTAGTAATCGCTAAACCAACTTCCGAGGGTTATTGACCACGCCGGAGCACGATCAACCTGACCACGAGGGTCTGTTTCCTGCGAGCAAACGAAGAACAAGCAAGAAACTGAGATTGCAATCTGGATATTGCGAATATAAGATGAAAGCTTTATTGATCAAGGTGGGGTTCTGTGACGTCTTGGTCTGGTCGTTGGACACAAACGAAGTACGCGAAGTTGCAGCTATGGCGAACTTTTAATCTAAACAAAACCCAAAGTCTAAACAACGCCCTAAGGGCTGTATATATGGAGGAAGAGGGGGGAATTTCGTGGCCCTTGAGGGTGGGGTCCGAAACCAACCCTAACTCTTGTTTCCCCACACATACGGACTCTAAAAATAGCCTATACTTAAGTATTTCGAAATTACATGGGCCTGGCCCATTAATAAGGTGACGCAGCACCTAGAATAGCCTATGGACGAATATTATGAAGTGGCATCTTGTATATTTCGTCCAAGGCTTCATGCACTCCTTATGGCGGCTTCAAAGTCCTGAAATCATCACTTGTAACTCCGTTCTTGATCCCCTCGCGCATGCCATCAACTCCATGCGTGTTCTTGCTCCAATGTTCATCCTTCTCCAAGCTAGGCCCTTCATTTGTAAGCAAAACAAATGTATCCAATTTAGGCAGCATCATAATCTCATGAACATTAGAATCATTACCAAGAAACGAAAGTACCTGGTAATTTAATTGGCGTGCGCGAGCTCTAGTAATTGGTCCAGTATATGTAACAGTAGGGGCTGTAGGTGTAACAATGGTATTGATGTCCTCATCACACACTCTGGAACTTTTTTTTCGCTCTTTTTTTTGCGCTCCTTTTTTTTGCGCTCCTCTCTTTTTTTTGCGAAAAATCACTATAATGGCGAGTGTCTCAAAACTCTTCCCTCGTCAAACTGATAGGATGGGCACGAAAAAAAAATTCACTTTTTTTTCGGAAATCAGGGCAGCGACGACGAAAAAGTGCGACAAAAAATCACTATGATGGCACGTGGCTCAAAAGACTCAGAAAATCCTAAAAATAGGATAGGGAAAAAAAATTTTGCCCGTGAAAATTTTGGCCTAAAAACTGCCCGGGGGTCTCCAGACTTTTTTTTCCAAGACCTACGCAGGCAAGGAAACACGACTCGGAATTTAGATTGATCTCAAGAACAAACCTAATATGAGAAGAACTCGGATTGGCGGTGGATATATGGTTGTGGTATATGGCAGCGGTGGTGGTATATGGTAGCGGTGGTGGTATATGGATAGAGATTGGTGGTGGTATATGGATACGGATTGGTAGTGGTATATGGATATGGATTCAGAGCGGTGGCGGATAAGCAAAAGTGGTAGATGGGCGATGATGATGGTGCGGCGGCGGCGTGACAACTTATGACCAGAACTCGAAACTCTAAAAGACTAGACTCTAAGACCAGCAACTTGACACGACGATGCAACCGCAAATTCAACAAAGCAAAAACCCTAAAAAGATTATGCAAAGGCTCAGATTGGTTCGGATATGATGAACTAACCCTAATTTTTTTGTGTGGCTTTTTTTTCGTGGACTGTAGGTATGAAGAACAGACTCGATCTAATCTACGAAAAACTGTAAAAATCTCACCGAGCAACCTGGAAATCTGATACCACTTGATAGAGGCTAAGGTGTCCCGATGTTTCGATGAGATGGTGGCTATCGTTTTCTGTGGGAGTCGACCTTGACGATCCGACTACGAACGTGCGAGACGTCGCGCCTTAGCAATCGCTAAACCAACTTCCGAGGGTTATTGACCACGCCGGAGCACGATCAACCTGACCACGAGGGTCTGTTTCCTGCGAGCAAACGAAGAACAAGCAAGAAACTGAGATTGCAATCGGGATATTGCGAATATAAGATGAAAGCTTTATTGATCAAGGTGGGGTTCTGTGACGTCTTGGTCTGGTCGTTGGACACAAACGAAGTACGCGAAGTTGCAGCTATGGCGAACTTTTAATCTAAACAAAACCCAAAGTCTAAACGACGCCCTAAGGGCTGTATATATGGAGGAAGAGGGGGGAATTTCGTGGCCCTTGAGGGTGGGGTCCGAAACCAACCCTAACTCTTGTTTCCCCACACATACGGACTCTAAAAATAGCCTATACTTAAGTATTTCGAAATTACATGGGCCTGGCCCATTAATAAGGTGACGCAGCACCTAGAATAGCCTATGGACGAATATTATGAAGTGGCATCTTGTATATTTCGTCCAAGGCTTCATGCACTCCTTATGGCGGCTTCAAAGTCCTGAAATCATCACTTGTAACTCCGTTCTTGATCCCCTTGCGCATGCCATCAACTCCATGCGTGTTCTTGCTCCAATGTTCATCCTTCTCCAAGCTAGGCCCTTCATTTGTAAGCAAAACAAATGTATCCAATTTAGGCAGCATCATAATCTCATGAACATTAGAATCATTACCAAGAAACAAAAGTACCTGGTAATTTAATTGGCGTGCGCGAGCTCTAGTAATTGGTCCAGTATATTTAACAGTAGGGGCTGTGGGTGTAACAATGGTATTGATGTCCTCATCAAGAATACTCAGGTTAAACTTGACGAGCCTAGCATATGCAGATATGGCCTCGGAATACTGAGACCGAAAGGTCGAGCGTGAATCATATAGTAGATATGATCAACATAGTGATGTTCACCATTGAAAACTACTCCATTTCACGTGATGATCGGTTATGGTTTAGTTGATTTGGATCACGTGATCACTTAGAAGATTAGAGGGATGTCTTTCTAAGTGGGAGTTCTTAAGTAATACGATTAATTGAACTTAAATTTATCATGAACTTAGTCCTGGTAGTATTAGCATATCTATGTTGTAGATCAATAGCTCGCGTTTAGCTCCCCTGTTTTATTTTTGATATGTTCCTAGAGAAAATTAAGTTGAAAGACGTTAGTAGCAATGATGCGGATTGGATCCGTGATCTGAGGATTATCCTCATTGCTGCACAGAAGAATTATGTCCTTAATGCACCGCTAGGTGACAGACCTATTGCAGGAGCAGATGCAGACGTTATGAACGTTTGGCTAGCTCAATATGATGACTACTTGATAGTTTAGTGCACCATGCTTAACGGCTTAGAATCGGGGCTTCAAAGACGTTTTGAACGCCATGGAGCATATAAGATGTTCCAAGAGTTGAAATTGGTATTTCATACTCATGCCCGTGTCGAGAGGTATGAGACCTCTGACAGTACTTTACATACAAGATGGAGGAGAATAGCTCAACCAGTGAGCATGTGCTCAGATTGTCTGATTACTACAATTGCTTGAATCAAGTGGGAGTTAATCTTCCAGATAAGAGAGTAATTGACAAAGTTCTCTAGTCACTATCATCGAGTTACTAGAACTTAGTGATGAACTATAATATGCAAGGGATGACAAAAGTAATTCCCAAGCTCTTCGTGATGCTCAAATCGACGAAGGTAGAAATCAAGAAAAGCATCAAGTGTTGATGGTAAACAAAACCACTAGTTTAAAGTAAAGGGACAAAGGGAAGAAAGGGGAACTTCAAGAAGAACGGCAAGCAAGTTGCTACTCAAGTGAAAAACCCAAGTCTGGACCTAAGCCTGAAACTGAGTGCTTCTACTGCAAAGGGACTAGTCATTGGAAGCGGAACTACCCCAAGTATTTGGCGGATAAGAAGGATGGCGAAGTGAACAAAGGTATATTTGATATACAGATTATTGATGTGTATTTTACTAGTGTTCGTAGCAACCCCTCGGTATTTGATACTGGTTCAGTTGCTAAGAGTAGTAACTCGAAATGGGAGTTGCAGAATGAATAGAGAATAGTTAAGGGTGAAGTGACGATGTGTGTTGGAAGTGGTTCCAAGATTGATATGATCATCATCGCACACTCCCTATACTTTCGGGATTAGTGTTGAACCTAATTAAGTGTTATTTGGTGTTTGCGTTGAGCATGAATATGATTTGATCATGTTTATTGCAATACGGTTATTCATTTAAGTAAGAGAATAAATTGTTGTTCTGTTTACATGAATAAAACCTTATATGGTTACACACCCAATGAAAATGGTTCGTTGGATCTCGATCGTAGTGATACACATATTCATAATATTGAAACCAAAAGATGCAAAGTTAATAATGATAGTGCAACTTATTTGTGGCACTGCCGTTTAGGTCATATTGGTGTAAAGCGCATGAAGAAAAACCATGCTGATGGGCTTTTGGAATCACTTGATTATGAATCAGTTGATGCTTGCGAACCATGCCTCATGGGTAAGATGACTAAGACTCCGTTCTCCGAAACAATGGAGCAAGCAACAGATTTGTTGGAAATCATACATACTGATGTATGTGGTCCGATGAATATTGAGGCTCGCAGCAGGTATCATTATTTTCTGATCTTCACAGATGATTTGAGCAGATATGAGTATATCTACTTGATGAAACACAAGTCTGAAACATTTGAAAAGTTCAAAGAATTTCAGAGTGAAGTGGAGAATCATCGTAACAAAATAAAAGTTTCTTTCATATGATCACAGAAGTAAAATATTTGAGTTACGAGTTTGGCCTTCAGTTAAAACAATGTGAAATAGTTTCACTACTCACGCCACCTGGAACACCACAGTGTAATGGTGTGTCCGAACGTCGTAACCGTGCTTTATTAGATTGGTGCAATATATGAAGTCTCTTACTGATTTACCGCTATCGTTATAGGGTTATGCATTAGAGACAGCCACATTCACGTTAAATAGGGCACCATCTAAATCCGTTGAGACGACACCGTGTGAACTATGGTTTGGCAAGAAACATAAGCTGTTGTTTCTTAAAGTTTGAGGTTGCAATGCTTATGTGAAAAAGTTTCAACCTGATAAGCTCAAACCCAAATCGGAGAAGTGCATCTTCATAGGATACCCAAAAGAAAATGTTGGGTGCACCTTCTATCACAGACCCGAAGGCAAGATATTCGTTGCTGAGAATGGATCCTTTGTAGAGAAGGGGTTTCTCTCGAAAGAAGTGACTGGGAGGAAAGTAGAACTTGATGAGGTAACTGTACCTGCTCCCTTATTGGAAAGTAGTTCATCACAGAAATCTGTTCCTGTGACTACTACACCAATTAGTGAGGAAGCTAATGATGATGATCATGTAACTTCAGATCAAGTTACTACCAAACCTCATAGGTAAACCAGAGTGAGATCCGCACCAGAGTGGTACGGTAATCCTGTTCTGGAGGTCATGTTACTTGACCATGACGAACCTACGAACTATGAGGAAGCGATGATGAGCCCAGATTCCGCGAAATGGCTTGAGGCCATGAAATCTGAGATGAGATCCATGTATGAGAGCAAAGTATGGACTTTGATTGACTTGCCCAATGATCGGCGAGCCATTGAGATTAAATGGATCTTCAAGAGGAAGACGGATGCGGATAGTAGTGTTACTATCTACAAAGCTAGAATTGTCACAAAAAGGTTTTCGACAAGTTCAAGGTGTTGACTACGATGAGAGTTTCTCACTCGTATCTATGCTTAAGTCTATCCAAATCATGTTAGAAATTGCCACATTTTATGAAATCTGGCAAATGGATAAACAAAACTGCATTCCTTAATGGATTTATTAAAGAAGAGTTCTATATGATGCAACCAGAAGGTTTTGTCAATCCTAAAGGTACTAACAAAATATGCAAGCTCCAGCGATCCATCTATGGACTGGTGCAAGCATCTCAGAGTTGGAATATATGCTTTGATAAGTTGATCAAAGCATATAGTTTTATACAGACTTGCGGTGAAGCATGTATTTACAAGAAAGTCAGTGGGAGCCCTACAGCATTTCTGATAAGTATATGTGTATGACATATTGTTGATCGGAGATAATGTAGATTTATTCTGCAAAGCATAAAGGAATGTTTGAAAGGAGTTTTTCAAAGAAAGACCTCGGTGAAGCTGCTTACATATTGAGCATCAAGATCTATAGAGATAGATCAAGATGCTTGATAAGTTTTTCAATGAGTACATACCTTGACAAGATTTTGAAGTAGTTCAAAATGGAACAGTCAAAGAACCTGTGTTACAAAGGTGTGAAGTTGAGTAAGACTCAAAACCCGACCACGGCAGAAGATAGAGAGAGAATGAAAGTCATTCCCTATGCCTCAGACATAGGTTCTATAAAGTATGCCATGCTATGTACCAGACCTATTGTATACCCTGCCCTGAGTTTGGCAAGGGAGTACAATAGTGATCTAGGAGTAGATCACTGGACATTGGTCAAAATTATCCTTAGTGGAATAAGGATATGTTTCTCGATTATGGAGGTGACAAAAGGTTTGTCGTAAAGGGTTACTTTGATGCAAGTTTTGACACTGATCCAGATGACACTAAGTCTCAATCTAGATACATATTGAAAGTGGGAGCAATTAGCTAGAGTAGCTCCGTGCAGAGCATTGTTGACATAGAAATTTGCAAAATACGTACGGATCTGAATGTGGCAGACCTGTTGACTAAACTTCTCTCACAAGCATAACATGATCACACCTTAGTACTCTTTCGGTGTTAATCACATAGCGATGTGAACTAGATTACTGACTCTAGTAAACCCTTTGGGTGTTGGTTACATGTCGATGTGAACTATGGGTGTTAACCACATAAAGATGTGAACTATTGATGTTAAATCACATGGCGATGTGAACTAGATTATTGACTCTAGTGCAAGTGGGAGACTGAAGGAAATATGCCCTAGAGGCAATAATAAAGTTATTATATATTTCCTTATATCATGATAAATGTTTATTATTCATGCTAAAATTGTATTAACCGGAAACATAATACATGTGTGAATACATAGACAAACAGAGTGTCACTAGTATGCCTCTACTTGACTAGCTCATTGATTAAAGATGGTTATGTTTCCTAACCATAGACATGAGTAGTCATTTGATTAACGGGATCACATCATTAGGAGAATGATGTGATTGACATGACCCATTCCATTAGCTTAGCACCCGATCATTTAGTATGTTGCTATTGCTTTCTTCATGACTTATACATGTTCCTATGACTATGAGATTATGCAACTCCCGTTTATCGGAGGAACACTTTGTGTGCTACCAAACGCCACAACGTAACTGGGTGATTATAAAGGTGCTCTACAGGTGTCTCCAAAGGTACATGTTGGGTTGGCGTATTTCGAGATTAGGATTTGTCGCTCCGATTGTCGGAGAGGTATCTCTAGGCCCTCTCGGTAATGCACATCACTTAAGCCTTGCAAGCAATGCAACTAATAAGTTAGTTGCAAGATGATGTATTACGGAACGAGTAAAGAGACTTGCCGGTAAAGAGATTGAACTAGGTATTGAGATACCGACGATCGAATCTCGGGCAAGTAACATACCGATGACAAAGGGAACAACGTATGTTGTTTCGCGGTCTGACCGATAAAGATCTTCATAGAATATGTAGGAGCCAATATGAGCATCCAGGTTCCGCTATTGGTTATTGACCGGAGACGTGTCTCGGTCATGTCTACATTGTTCTCGAACCCATAGGGTCCGCACGCTTAACGTTATGATGACAGTTTCATTATGAGTTTATATATTTTGATGTACCTAAGGTTGTTCGGTGTCCCGGATGTGATCACAGACTTGACGAGGAGTCTCGAAATGGTCAAGACATAAAGATCGATATATTGGACGACTATATTTGGACACCGGAAAGGTTCCGGGTGAGATTGGGACAATACCGGATCACCGGGAGGTTATCGGAACCCCCCGGGAGGTATATGGGCCTTATTGGGCCTTAGTGGAAAGGAGGGGAAAGGAGCAAGGGAGGGGGCGCCCCCCCAAGCCCAATCCAAATTGGGAAGGGGGCCGGCCCCCCCTTTCCTTCCTCCCTCCTTCCTCTTCCTTCCCTCTCCTACTCCTAATAGGAAAAAGGGGAGTCCTACTCCCGGTGGGAGTTGGACTCCCCCCTTGGGCGCGCCACCCTCCTTGGCCGGCCCCCTCCTCCACTCCTTTATATACGGGGGCAAGGGGGCACCCCAGAGACACAACAATTGATCATTGATCTCTTAGCCGTGTGCGGTGCCCCCCTCCACCATAATCTCGATAATATTGTAGCGGTGCTTAGGCGAAGCCCTGCGATGGTAGAACATCGAGATCGTCATCACGCCGTCATGCTGACGGAACTCATCCCTGACACTTTGCTGGATTGGAGTCTGGGGATCGTCATCGAGCTGAACGTGTGCTAGAACTCGGAGGTGCCGTAGTTTTGGTGCTTGATCGGTTGGGCCGTGAAGACGTACGACTACATCAACCGCGTTGTGCTAACGCTTCCGCTTCCGGTCTACGATGGTACGTAGACAACACTCTCCCCTCTCGTTGCTATGCATCACCATTATCTTGCGTGTGCGTAGGAATTTTTTTTGAAATTACTACGTTCCCCAACAGAATGCACCCTCTGTGTGGGGACCCTCTCAATCTACCGCATTTGATGAGCTTAAATCTTTGCTTGGACATACCCTAATTCTTTGAGGTCCATTGCAATGCTAGTGGAAATGGTATCGGTGGAGTTTTGATGCAAGACAAGTGACCCATTGAATATTTTAGCGAAAAACTTTTCGGTGCTCAACTTAACTATCCCATCCATGACAAGGAATTATATGCTTTAGTGCAAGTATTTCATGTTTGGGAGCATTACCTTCATCCTCATGAATTTGTCATACATACCGATCATGAGACACTTAAATACCTTAAAGGTCAAACCAAGTTGAATAGAAGGCATGAAAAACGGAGTGAATTCATTGAGTCTTTTCCTTATGTCATCAGATACAACGGGTAAAGAAAGTGTTGTGGCAGACACTCTTTCTCACGAATGCATGTTTGTTACTCAACTTGAATTGATTGTTGTTGGCTTCGAGCACATTAAGGACTTGTATGCACATGATGCCTCGTTTGCAACTCCATTTGCCAAATGTCAAGTTAACACTTATTGGGAACGATATTATCTCAAGGAAGTCTATCTTATGAGGGCTAACAAACTTTGTGTTCTCGAGTCTTCTCTTCGTTTATTGCTTTTGAAAGAGGCTCATCATGGCAGACTCATGGGACATTTTGGCCGTGACAAGATATTCGCCACACTTTCCTCCAAGTACTTTTGGTGAAATATGTTTTGCGACGTCGCATGCTATACAAATCGGTGCTCTACATGCCGCAAAGCTAAGTCTCAAGCTCAATCTCATGGTTTCCACATGCCACTTCCTATTCCATATCAACCATGGGAAGATATTAGTATGGATTTCGTGCTTGGATTACCTGGGACTCAAAATGGAAAAGATTAGGTATTTGTAGTTGTGGACCGATTCTCTAAAATGGCACATTTCATCCCATGCAATAAGGTCAACGATGTTTCACATGTTGCAAATCTTGTTTGTAGGGAAATCTTGAGGTTGCATGGAGTGCCAAGGACAATCGTGTCAGAACGCGCCGTCAAGTTCCTAAGCTACTTTTGGAAGACACTATACGCCAAGCTCAGAATTAAGTTACTTTTCTCGATGGCCTATCACCCACAAACCGATGGCCAAACGGAAGTCACTAACCGGACACTCTCTACTGTACTATGAGTAGATCTCCCCAGCAACCGGTCACTCTCTACTCTCCCACTCCAAGAATGCGCAAACATTGACACAAGCACAAGAGCCACCTACCTCAAGAAGATGCATGAAGAAACAAGGTCCACGATCGAGCGTCAAATACACCGCCACACCACCAAGCTCAACATGAACAAGACACCAACGATGTTTGAGGGAGTCCTGGATTAGGGGGTCCTCGGACAACCGGACTATATGCTTTGACCGGACTGTTGGACTATGAAGATACAAGATTGAAGACTTCGTCCCGTGTCCGGGTAGGACTCTCCTTTGCGTGGAAGGCAAGCTTGGCAATTCAGATATGTAGATCTCCTCCCTTGTAACCGACTCTGTGTAACCCTAGCCTCCTCTGTTGTCTATATAAACCGGAGGGTTTAGTCCGTAGGACAACAACAATCATAATCATCGGCTAGCTTCTAGGGTTTAGCCTTTACGATCTCTTGGTAGATCAACTCTTGTAATACTCATATCATCAAGATCAATCAAGCAAGAAGTAGGGTATTACCTCCATCGCGAGGGCCCGGACATGGGTAAACATTGTGTCCCCCCGCCTCCTATTACCATCCGCCTTAGACGCACAGTTCGGGACCCCCGACCCGAGATCCACCGGTTTTGACACCGACATTGGTGCTTTCATTGAGAGTTCCACTGTGCCGCCATGATAAGGCTTGATGGCTTGTGTTGTTGTCAAGGCCAACATTACCTCGGGGGGAGCCCTGGCTGTAGGCCAAACTCTCCGACTAGGCGGCTTCATCATGATCACTCGTTCGGCCGTCGCGCCGACGATGACTTCTCGGGTCATCAAAAACAACCTCCACGTCAGCTCGGGATTCACCGAGCAGATGGATCCAATAGAGCTCTCTTCCCTGAACGAGCTCTTGGATTGCATCGCCGCCCTGGGAGTCACAATGGACTATGATCGGATCGGGCTTAAACCCGACCAAAGGGAGATTAACTCTCCGCTGGTCACCCATCAGATAGCGGTGGTGGAGGAGCAATGTAGCAATTCTTCCTCTATTTTAAGGACAAACTATGTCCAGATTCCCAAGCTCTCCGAGCCGAATACCTGTCCACGGGAGGACATGGCCCAAGCCTCGAACCTAGAATCAAACGGTGGGCCAAAACTATTGGGCAACATCCCGGAGTCCGAACTACCAAGCTCGGAAACTCCTCCGCTCCTGGGTCTCAGATTGGGTCAGGGTTTGGACTTAAATCTACCCACCCACCTAGACTCAAGTGATCTTTCCCACATTAGACACGAGCCCCAAGAGATAGTACATCACTATTGGGCCAGATTCCTCCTTGTAATCAGCAATGTAAATGACTGTCGCGAGGATGACGCAATTTCATTCTTTTGAAAAAATTGCACGGACAAGGGAATCCTCAACGCCATAAGTCGCCGTGACGTAGCACACTTTGTTGACTTAGCGGCCATAGTACGGAATTACTGCGCGATGGAAAGCGCCTGGAAAACCCAAACCAAATTCTGGGACCCTCTGGCTCTCACTAAACCCCCCACCCCGTCCGAACTAAAAGGGTGTATTCTCATAAGTCACCCGATCCAATAACAAAGAAACAAAAGCCCATTACAGGGCGTAGAACTGTATTGGAGGGATGGCTCAATGGGCCATGCAAAATTCACAGTACAACGGATACCATGCCAACAGACAGCCTTAGAACATGTTGGATACTCCGGCAGGTGGCCAAGAGTGGCGAGGATATCCTCATCAACAATACAACAGAGTGCCATCCCGCGGAAAATAACAATACAGTATTGACAGTCTTCGAGACATTCGCCTCAAATAATAGGCGCAAACAAACACTCCGCAGCCTTGCTGAAGTCTGCCACGTTGCAGCAATAAATCCATGGAACGACACGGCCATAACCTTCAACGCCACTGAATAACCTCAATTCTGAAGAGCCCAAGCACCAGCCGCTTTGGTCCTCAGTCCAATTGTGGACGGCTTCCGGCTTACTAAAGTGCTCATGGACGGTGGCAGCGGATTAAACCTCACCTACGAGGAAACTCTTAGCAAAATCGAAATAGACAAGAGTCGCATTGAGCAAAGCAGCACGACCTTCAGAGGAATCATCCCTAGTCAGGAGGCACAATGTGCGGGAAAAATCACACTAGATGTGGTATTCAGCACGCCAGAGAATTATAGGTCCGAAGAAATCACATTCCAAGTGACCCAGTTTTGTAGCGGATACCACGCCCTTTTAGGGCAGGAGGCATTCATGATATTCCAAGCTATACCCCATTATGGGTACATGAACCTCAAAATGCCCGAGATCAATGGAATCATCACTCTGGCTAGTTATCCGGATGTAGCACTCCGTGACGAAAATAAAATCGCTGCACTAGCCCTCGAGGCGTTGTCCGAAGCCCTTGCGGCTGAAGAACTAACCGCGCTGCGCTCCACGGTGGACAGGGATGACGTGATACTTGAAAAAAGACCCAAGTCCACCTGTTTTAAACCAGCGGATGAAATAGTCAAATTCCAGGTCCACCCAATGGACCCTACAAAAACAGCATCCATCGGGGCACAGCTGAACCCCACAACAGATGCCGCACTGCGGGAGTTCTTGCGTGAGAATTGGGACATCTTCGCCTGGCATCCTTCAGACATGCTAGGAATCCCACGCAGGCTGGCTGAGCATAGCCTTAACATTCTAAAGGGGTTCAAGCCGGTCAAGCAGACTCTTCGGCGTTTCTGTGAGCCTAAGCGACAAGCCATGGGAGAAGAGCTAGCCAAGTTACTCGAGGCTGGATTCATTAGAGAAATAAAACATCCAGACTAGCTAGTAAACCTGGTGATGGTACCAAAGAAGGACAAATCCTGGCGCCTATGTGTCGATTTCAAGGACCTTAACAAGGCTTGCCCCAAGGATCCCTTCCCCCTCCCCCGCATCGATCAAATTATCGACGCTACCGTAGGACACTACTCATTGTGCTTTCTCGACGCATACTCCGGATACCATCAAACTAAGATGGCGGAGCCTGATCAAGCCACAACGACATTCATCACTCCATACGGCCCCTTCTGTTTTAACACCGTGCCTTTCGGGCTCAAAAACGCCGGTGCAACCTATCAACGCATGATTCAGACATGCTTGGAAACACAAATCGGCAAAACAGTGGAGGCATATGTAGACGATGTGGTCATTAAAACAAGACAAGTCGAATCCTTAATAGATAACTTGAGGCTCACGTTCGACAACCTCCGAACATATGACATCAAGCTCAATCCGGAAAAATGCGTTTTCGGCGTGCCCACCAGAAAGCTCTTGGGCTTCATCGTCTCCAATAGAGGAACTGAAGCAAATCCGGCTAAAATCCAAGCTTTGTCACAGTTGGCTATCCCAACAGACCTCAAGAAAATCCAGAAGTTAACTGGATGCGTGGCTGCCTTAAACCACTTTACCTCCCTAGGAGAAAAGGCACTAGTTCTTTATCGCCTTCTTCGACGCACCGAACACTTCGAGTGGACGGATGCGGCCACGGACGGATTGGAAGAAATAATGGCCGTATTGGCCACCAACCCAATCTTGGCCGCGCCAAATGTCGGCAAACCAAGGCTGTTATATATAGCAGCAACACACCAAGTTGTAAGTGCAGTGCTCGTCGTCGAACGAGAGACGGACATACATAAGTTCTCGCTTCAAAAGCCGGTATACTACGTATCCACCGTCCTCACTCCATGAAAATCACGGTACCCACATTATCAAAAGATGGCATACACGGTCTTCATGGCATCCTGGAAATTACGACACTACTTTCAAGAGTGTTCAATTATGGTGGCCTTCGAAGTACCACTCAACAACATAATAAATAACAACGATGCCACGGGCCGGATTGCTAAATGGGCTATCGAGCTCCTCCCGTTCGACATAACATATAAACCACGGCGAGCCATTAAGTCGCAAGTACTGGCTGATTTCATCACCGAATGGACGGAAGCCAAACTCCCTAAAGAGTACAGCGCGTACTCCAATTGGATCATGCACTTTGACGGCTCTAAGATGCTGGCTGGTCTAGGGGCAGGCGTCGTCCTGACATCCCCCACCGGAGATACAGTCCAATACGTACTCCAAATATTATACACAGACTCAAACAATGCAGTAGAATATGAGGCCCTGTTGCATGGTCTCTGGATGGCAGTCTCCATGGCAATTCAACGCCTAGAGGTGCGGGGGGATTCAAACCTTGCAATATCTCAAATGAACAGGGACTTTGACGCCAAGGACCCAAAAATGGCGGCTTACCGTAACTCCGTCCTCAAAATGTTAGCTCGGTTCAAGGGCCTCGAATTCAACCATGTGGTCTGAGAAAACAATCAAGCGGCGGATATCCTCGCCCGCATCGGCGCTTAGCGCGACCCTGTCCCACCTAATATCTTCTTGGAAAGGTTGTTTAAGCCATCCATGGTGTGGGAAGGGGAGACCGGAAAAAACAGTCCGGATCCGGCCACAACACCAGACCCCGAATACTCTGACATAATTGGAGGCTCTGCCACCGAAATAACACCTTCGGCCCACGTGATTATGGCTGTCATCGCCCCGTGGACAGAACCCTTCTTGGCTTACCTAACTAGGAAAGAACTCCCCGATGACCCAAACGAGGCATGTTGCATTGTGCGGCGGTCTAAAGCCTACAAGGTCCACGAGGGAGAGCTTTATAAAAAAAGCGCTACTGGAGTACTTCAAAGGTGCATCTCCGAAGATGAAGGACGGAAACTTTGGGCAGAAATTCATGCTGGACTTGGCGGCCACCACGTCGCAGCTCGGGCCCTTGTAAGCAAGGCCTTCCGTACAGGTTTTTACTGGCCGACGGCCCGAGGAGACGCACAGGACCTCGTTCAACATTGCATCGGTTGCCAGCTTTTTGCAAACCATAGCCATATGCCACGCACCGCTCACCAAACAATCCCCATTACTTGTCCCTTCGGGGTCTGGGGGCTTGACATGTTCGGACCCCTTAAAAGGGGAAGCCACAAGAAAAAATACCTACTGGTCATGGTGGATAAATTCACCAAATGGATAGAAGCCAAACCAGTTAAAACGGTCGAGTTCGGACCAGGGATAGACTTCATATCCGGGGTTGTACACCGTTACGACGTCCCCCACAGCATCATCACCGATAACGGCTCGAACTTTACAGCCGACGATGTAAAAACTTGGTGCAGCAAAATGGGCATTAAGCTCGATTATGCCTCTATCTATCACTCGCAAACTAACGGTCAAGTCGAGCGAGCAAATAGGCTTATCATGAGAGGCATCAAACCCATATTAGTGTGATCCTTGAAGGAATCAGATACACACTGGGTGGAGGAGCTTGACTCCGTACTATGGGGGATGCGGACCACGCCGAATCGCACTACCGGATACACACTGTCGGTGTCAAAACCGGCGGATCTCGGGTAGGGGGTCCCGAACTGTGCATCTAAGGCGGATGGTAACAGGAGCAGGGAACACGATGTTTTACCCAGGTTCGGGCCCTCTTGATGGAGGTAAAACCCTACGTCCTACTTGATTTATTATTGATGATATGAGTATTACAAGAGTTGATCTACCACGAGATCGGAGAGGCTAAACCCTAAAAGCTAGCCTATGGTATGATTGTATGTTGTCCTATGGACTAAAACCCTCCGGTTTATATAGACACCGGAAATGGCTAGGGTTACACAAGGTCGGTTACAAAGGAGGAGATATACATATCCATATTGCCTAGCTTGCCTTCCACGCCAAGTAGAGTCCCATCCGGACACGAGACGAAGTCTTCAATCTTGTATCTTCATAGTCTAACAATCCGGCCAAAGGATATAGTCCGGCTGTCCGGAGACCCCCTAATCCAGGACTCCCTCAGTAGCCCCTGAACCAGGCTTCAATGACGATGAGTCCGGCCCGTAGTGTTGTCTTCGGCATTGCAAGGCGGGTTCCTCCTCTGAATACACCACTGAAGAAATTGAATACAAGGATAGTGTCCGACCCTGCAAAATAAGTTCCACATACCACCGTAGAGAGAATAATATTTCACAAATCTAATTTGCTGACTTGTTTTGACAACACGACATTATGCCATGGCCCGGTGATTATTCGAACAGTTTCCTTTAACTAGCCCCACACATAACGCGAGGCAGTTTTTTGACACGTCTTGTCAAAGCAGAGATCGTGTCCCCCTTATTACGGGATTCTCATCAATACGGGCGTCGGTAACCCAACTGCGCCATCGCTTACGGTGCTTGGGGGATAAGCGAGTTTTACCAGGCTAGTGGGGGCGCATAGCTTCGGCCGCCCTTATGAAGGGATAAGGTTTAACCTTTTTCTACCCACGCCTTCTTCCTCCTTGCCTATCCGTTCTTGCGCACTCGAGCTCCAACGCCCAAGTTCACATCCTTCCCCTCAACCTTCTCCAAACATGTCCAGAGCGGGGGGCAAATGGATGGCTTCCTCCGTTACGAAGGGACACATCAAAAAGCTGCGCGGAGCCGGATACTTAGCCGCGAATATCGCGCATCAGCTGCCCGCTGTAGGGCAGATCGTCCCTACCCCGGAACCTCATGAGAGGGTAGTTTTCCTCCACCACTTCCTCCGTGGAGTGGGGTTTCCCCTTCATCCATTCGTCCGCGGCCTCATGTTCTACTACGGGCTGGACTTTCATGATCTAGCCCCGAACTTCATCCTCAACATTTCGGCGTTCATCGTCGTCTGTGAGGCTTTCCTCCGCATCCGCCCCCACTTCGGTCTATGGCTGAAGACCTTCAATATTAAGCCGAAGGTGGTGGGCGGCCAACAAGCGGAATGCGTCGGAGCCATGGTGGGTAAGATGCCCAACGTTATATGGCTTCAGGGCTCCTTCCGGACGAACTAGTGGATTGCCTTAAGAGGCTGCTTTGCGCTTCCGCTGTGAGGGTTGCAGTGTGCTCCTCCATTCAGAGAGAGCGCTCTGTGTTTCCATTAACTGTAATGACCCCTTGAGGTCCTGGCATCTTGAGCTTGAGGTATGCATATTGCGGTACCGCATTGAATCTCGCAAATGCGGTTCGCTCGAGCAGTGCATGATAACCACTGCGGAACGGGACTATATCAAAGATTAACTCTTCTCTTCGGAAGTTATCCGGGGATCCGAAGACCACTTCCAGTGTGATTGAGCTTGTGCAATGGGCCTCTACACCTGGTATGACGCCTTTAAAGGTCGTTTTTGTGGGTTTGATCCTTGAGGGGTTGATGCCCATTTTGCGCACTGTGTCTTGATAAAGCAGGTTCAGGCTGCTGCCGCCATCCATAAGGACTCGAGTGAGGTGAAATCCGTTGATGATTGGGTCTAGGACCAGTGCGGCAAATCCGCCATGACGGATACTAGTGGGGTGGTCCCTGCGATCGAAAGTGATCGGACAGGAGGACCATGGGTTGAACTTTGGGGCGACTGGCTCCAACGCATACACGTCCCTGAGCGCACGCTTCCGCTCCCTCTTGGGGATGTGGGTTGCATATATCATGTTCACCATCCGCACTTGTGGGGGGAACCTCTTCTGTCCTCCGGTGTTCGGCTGCCGGGGCTCTTCCTCGTCATCGCTATGTGGCCCCTTATCTTTGTTTTTGGAAATTAACTTGCCGGCCTGCTTGAACACCCAACAATCCCTTTTGGTGTGGTTGGCTGGCTTGTCTGGGGTGCCGTGTATTTGACACGAGCGATCGAGTATACGGTCCAAACTGGACGGGCCCGGAGTGCTTCTTTTGAATGGCTTTTTCCGCTGACCGGGTTTAGAGCCTTTGAATCCGGCATTGACTGCTATATCCTCGGTATTGTTGCTGTTAATGTGGCGCTTATGTTTGTTGCGACGTGACCTGCTACTACCGTCCTTGGTATCCTAAGTACCATGGTTCTTTGATATGTTGTTACTGCGAGCCAGCCAGCTGTCTTCTCCCGCACAAAAGCGGGTCATGAGTGTCATGAGGGCTGCCATAGATTTCGGCTTTTCCTGACCAAGGTGCCGGGCTAGCCACTCATCGCAGATGTTGTGTTTAAAAGCTGCTAGGGCCTCTGCATCCGGACAGTCGACGACTTGATTTTTCTTTGTTAGAAACCGTGTCTAGAATTGCCTGGCCGATTCCTCTGGCTGCTGCATTATATGGCTCAGGTCATCGGCGTCTAGTGGTCGCACATAAGTTCCCTGAAAGTTGTCGAGGAATGCGGCTTCCAGATCTTCCCAACAGCCAATGGACTCTGCTGGCAAGCTGTTGAGCCAATGCCGAGCTGGTCCTTTAAGTTTGAGTGGGAGGTATTTGATTGCATGTAGGTCATCACCACGGGCCATGTGGATGTGCAGGAGGAAATCCTCGATCCATACCGCAGGATCTGTCGTGCCGTCGTATGATTATATGTTTACGGGTTTGAAACCCTCTGGGATTTGATGATCCATTACCTCATCTGTGAAGCATGAAGGGTGTGCGGCACCTCTGTACTCGGCTATATCGCGACACAGCTCCAATGAGTCTTGCCCGCTGTGTTCGGCCCGACCGGATTTACTTTTACTGTATCCGGCGTGACGTTTATTGTCTCGCATAGTGGCACGACCTCGTGATCCGTAGATCGATCTTGCATGTTTTGCTTTGTCCTCCAATACGTCTCGCAGGTCTGGCGTATTTCCCCATGCCTTTTTAGGGCGTCGGGGTGCGGGCTGAGCTTTTGGCTGGAATGCCTCTCTATCGCGGCCACGAGGTGGCCGATCAGCCGCGTCACACGCTTCTTCCTCCAGTCGGGGTAGCAACTTGCATTTTGGGTAACTCTTGGAGGGGCGTTCGAGTTTATATTCCTTAGCCGCGAGGACTTCAGTCCATCTGTCAGCTAGCAGATCTTGATCAGCTTGAAGTTGCTGCTGCTTTTTCTTAAGGCTATTTGCCGTGGCTATAAGCCGGCGCTTGAAGCGCTCTTGTTCGACGGGATCCTCTGGTACGACGAATTCGTCATCGTCGAGGCTTGCTTCGTCTTCGGATGGGGGGCATGTAATTATCATCCTCCGCCTCTCCATATGCCGCTCTCTCTGGAGGGCTGGCCTCTCCATCCTCCTGTCCTAGATCATGCTGGAGGGGATTGTTGCCATCTTCGGCACTATCGGAGTGTTATTATCTCCTGTGCCGATATCACCACTTTTGCTTTGGCGGGACTTAGAGCGGTGCCGCTGACGTCGGTGCTTGGGTTGCTTCTTGGAGGGGTCATCCTCCGCTGTCTCGTCACCATTGCCTTCTTTGGGTGTGTCCACCATGTATATATCGTATGATGAGGTGGCTCTCCAGTGCCCTGTGGGCAGTGGTTCCTCTTCGTCTCCCGCATCGTTGTCCATACCGTCGATGTCTTAGGAGTCGAGCATGTCAGCTAAGTCGTCGATAGTGGCTACTAAGTGGGTGGTGGGTGGGCAGCGAATTTCTTCTTCATCCGCATCCCAATCCCGCCGGACATAGTTCGGCCAGGATCCTCCTGACAAGGAGAGAGACCTTAATGAGTTCAGTATGTCGCCAAAGGGCGAGTGCGAAAAATATTCGCGGAGGTAAACTCCATGATCGGCGCCCAATAGGATTCGCTAGGAACGGGCGCAGGCAGTTCGGAGTCCGTGGCCGGAGAAGGATCCGACAGTCAACACGACTCTCGTACAGGGTAAGGTCGATGTTCGGTTGGATCGCCACTGGGGGTAAGGCCTCCATGGCGGGGTCCATCCACCCGTCCATGGACGGCGCAACTGGCTCCGAATTGAGGGGCGGAGCGGCTGCCGGTGCGATCTCCTGAACACCGTCTGATGGTAGAGCTAAATCGTACTCATCGTGACCGCGTGACGCACAAGGCAGAGGCTCGATTCCATCGAAGATCAAGTCTCCGCGGATATCGGCCGTGTAGTTTAAGCTTCCAAACCTGACCTGGTGGCCAGGGGCGTAACTTTTGATCTGCTCCAGATGGCCAAGCGAGTTGGCCCGCAGTGCAAATCCGCCGAACACAAAGATCTGTCCGGGGAAAAAAGTATCACCCTGGACTGCATCACTATCGATGATCGTAGGAGCCATCAAGCCTAACGGCGACGACACAGAGGAACTCTCAATGAAAGCACCAATGTCGGTGTCAAAACTGGCGGATCTTGGGTAGGGGGTCCCGTACTGTGTGTCTAAGGCGGATGGTAACAGGAGGCAGGGAACACGATGTTTTACCCAGGTTCGGGCCCTCTTGATGGAGGTAAAACCCTACGTCCTGCTTGATTTATTCTTGATGATATGAGTATTACAAGAGTTGATCTACCATGAGATCGGAGAGGCTAAACCCTAAAATCTAGCCTATGGTATGATTGTATGTTGTCCTACGGACTAAAACCCTCCGGTTTATATAGACACCGGAAAGGGCTAGGGTTACACAAGGTAGGTTACAAAGGAGGAGATATACATATCCGTATTGCCTAGCTTGGCTTCCACGCCCAGTAGAGTCCCATCCGGACACGAGACGAAGTCTTCAATCTTGTATCTTCATAGTCTAATAGTCCGGCCAAAGGATATAGTCCGGCTGTCCGGAGACCCCCTAATCCAGGACTCCCTCACACACTGTTCTTTATGGTGTACGGCGCACAAGCGGTACTGCCCTGTGAGATCATTCATGACTCACCTCGAGTGCGCATGTACAAAGAGAAAGAAGTCGAGCTTGTTCAACAAGACAGTTTGGACGCCCTGGAGGAGGAGCGTGACGTGGCGAAAGCTCGCTCCGCATTCTATCAGCAACAGGCTCGGTGGTATCAAAGTAGAGGAGTACGGGTTAAAACTTATAACGTTGGCAAACTTGTTCTACGCCTACCGGAGAAGAAAAAGGACAAGCTCAAGCCCAAATGGGAAGGTCCCTTCGTTATTGACAAAGTTCTGACCGGTGGAGCATATCGTCTACGGGATGCATCGAACAATCGACTCGAGCCAAACCCATGGAACGCAGCCAGACTCCGAAGGTTCTATGCCTAGCGCCGGACTCTGTGTTCGTCTCCTTACCTCCGTCAATTTTTTATATATATCTGTTATCTGTCTTTCTTTCTTTCTTCCCTTTTTCTTCATGGCCTTAAAAGGTTAAAATGTGTCTTGACTACACAATCTTGACACTCTAGGCGTGCTCATTATACCTGGGGGCTTCTTATACAGAAGCTTAATATAACTATGTTCCGGGCTTTATGCCCCCCGCACATGTGTTACTTTTCCACATGTACCTTTTCTTCGCCATTATATGCATTGATATGACTTAAGTTTTGGCCAAGCCGGGTTTCCTAGCTCTTGTGTTTATGCCCTACGTTCCCATTAATTCGACTAGGGCATAAGGGGAGCACCTCTTCGATTGTTACTGCCGGGTCAGCCGGATGTGTACCTCAGACTGGGTGAAGCCGAAAGTTAGTGTTCTTAAGGGAATATTCGGTCGGTGAACAAAAGATGACTTTTATTTATTATGATACATGCCCCCAGATGTTTATATCCAGCGTCTCTTCTCGCAGTCTGGACATGCACATTAATGCATGCGTACCCAGGGAAAGGAACCCTTAACGGAACTATTCTCCCTGGAAGATGTTTCTTACTATCCATGTAATATAACATAGCTAGATGGGTACTTGTCTGTTCAAGCACTTATGACCCCTACGCCTGGTTTCGACACATACCCCGGTTTTTACATAACTGAGCAGGTATTCGGATACACTCCGAACTGTCGGGTCCGGAGGTTGAAGCGAAAAGGTACGCCATGACAAATGATTTATAATCCGGCTAGGGACAATACATGTCATTTGAAGTACACAGTCACTTAGACTAACTAAATTCTTCTTCTATACCATCCAACATGCTGTCTAGCCTACAATCCTGTTGGGAATACTTTGCAGCTAATTTCACCTGGTCATACACCAAACTGACGGGGATCTCTTTCCCATCAAACCCCACAGGTCCGACCTCGGCCATGTGGTTCGGGTCAGCCTTGGTATATAGCGTCTTCACCATGGCCCAGGCTTCCCTTGCACCTTGTCGGCAGGCTGATATCTTCCATAATCGGAAGCGCCGCCACGCTCCCTTGAGCATCTCTACAAGCTCCCCCATGCCTCCTGGCAGGGAGGCGGATGGCCACAAGGCTTGGGCAATGCCCTGTATCACCTGTCGAACTTGTTCGTGCAGTTGTGAGAGCTCTGGCAGAAGATCACCCGCAGACCCGGACATCTCCTCTGCGGGATGACCCGTCAGCATACCTACAGATATAACTCCGTTAGCCGGTTTCCTTGCTGAACTCTATAAAAGTTCATTCAAGCACTTATTAAAAATGCCACATCAAAACCTTTTATTCTCCTTTACGGAGTCAGCTAGCTGGGCCAGAACGTCTTTCAGTTCAACGCCCAGCTGGGTATTAGCATCTTGGAGATCATTTTTCTCCTGCCTAACCTGCATAAGCATGCGCTCGCCAGCCTCTAGCTGTCATTGAGCATGTTGCTCATCCCCTCGCACGACCTCCGGATTCACTCCGGGGTCATCTTCAGAATCTATTGTTAGATTTGCATACATGCCGAATACTAACCGGTACATATCCTTCTTTTCGATAGAAACAAGTGTTACCAGATGGGGCCTTCGCGGACTCCTTCATTGCGGCAACTGCGGCCCGCAACTGGGCTTTGCACTCCTCCAACTCTTGAGACAACTGGGTATTCTTCTCCGTAAGAGCCTACACAAATAATGATCCTTAAATCAGTTGTGTCAACTGTTTCAAGTCTCAGAGGCTACTGATATATATAATTATCAGATTTTCTTACCCGTATATCCTTTACATACTGGTCTGTGGCTCTGGCAAGACCATTTTGAGCAGCTCGGATGTACGCGTCTCCTGAGTTGAAGGCATCGAACGCCTCTTCGGAGAAACCAGGGTCGCGGAGTACGGCCCGGCGGCGCCTGTGATTCTTGGCACTCTCCACTTCGGAATTCGTAGCGGACAGCCTATCCGCATCCTCTATAGGAGGAATATCCAGTGTTGTCCCCACATCAGCATCTGCCCCTAAGTCCGGCTCTGGAGTCCGGCTGGTGGAGGCATGGCCGGCAGGCTCTCCGGGCATGGTCCGGTGAGCGTTTTTTCTGCCAGGAACCATGGACGTTATTATATTTTAAAGACGACAAACCCCAGAGCAGGGTTTTTTCATACCTCTACGATGGCATCTCAGTCCTGACTGCCTTCCTTTTAAGCCTATCTGGTTTCGGTGCCCCTTGCTGGTGAGTCACCGCGGTTCGGCGTGGCTTCCCGAGGGCCTTCCTTGTAGGACACCATATGTGTGCGATGGGTCAAGTGCAAAAAAGGGATCCTTCTCGGAAGTTGGGACTCTGGTTTTACATACATGCGATGCAGGGAGCAGGCCCAGATAATCGGCTATGATTGCCACCAAGGCACCGTCGCAGCTCAGCTGATAGAACGTGATGTCGATGAGTTCCACAAATATGTCCGGATCTTCTTCGAGTCCGGGGTCGAGGGCCCGGTCAGGGTCCTCTGGCTGTGGAGATGGGCTATGGACCTCCCTCATAGCTTTTCGCAGTTCCTGCTATGAAATAGCAAGGTAAATAGTTATAATGAAGAATGCAGGAAGATCTGGAGTAAAAGGTAGCAGCTCACCTAGTTTGGGGGGTTGTACATGGAGAATCCATCCTGTGGTTTAATACGGATGAACTCCTCTTCCTCTCCTTTGTATAAATCGGACAGTACTTTCGCTAGAGCGGCAACGAAGTCCGGACCTTTACGGCTGTAGCGGGTGGCATCGTCTTCTCCATTGAAGTGCCACATGGGTTTCCCCCAATACTGAAGTGGCTGCACCCCCCGCATTATACATATTGACATAACCTCGATTATTGCTAGTCCTGGTTTGGCCAGCGTTTCTATCCTGCCCATCAGGTAAAGGACCTCTTTGTTATCTTCCTCCTGGGGGCTCCGAGGACGCCAACTGCGGTGTTTCTTAAAAGGGGCATTATTGAACTCAGGAAGGCCCATCCGAATAGGGTCCGGAAGGGGGACGTCCTCCATATAAAACTACTCCGAAGGCCAGTCTTCTTCGGGGTACTGGATAGGAATCCGGTCCCGGCGATGCGCCATATTTCGGCTCCGCCCACTTGATATATTGACTCCTTCTGCGTACGGGGTACAAGGCAGAATAGCCTTTTCCATAGCTCGAAATGAGCTTCGCAGCCCAGAAACAGCTTGCAAAATGCGACGTAGCCGGTGATGTGTAATATTGTCGGGATGTGGGGTTCCGGCAAACCCTTGGGGTGCACGCGATGTCTTTCCCTCCGACCGATCTACGCTCTAGCTTGCTAAGATCTTGCGGACGAACTCGACGAACTCACAACATAGAAGGACATGGGGTTTATACTAGTTCGGGCCACCGTTGTGGTGTAATACCCTACTCCAGTGTGGTGGTGGTGGATTGCCTCTTGGGCCGATGATGAACCATACAAGGGAAGAACGGCCTCCTGAGGTTGAGACGTTCTTGAGCTCGGTGAGCTTGTGTGTGGGGGGTGGTCTCTCCCCTTTCATTAAGGTGGTGGCTAGTCCTATTTATAGAGGCCCTGGTCCTCTTCCCAAAAGTCGAGCGGGAAGAGAGCCAACAATGGCGAGCTAATTTGAAGGGGGACATCTAGTACAAGCTATCCTGACAAAAGTAGTCTTTGCCTGCACAAAGTACTGGTGGTGACGCTGTTCTGGGCTCCACGATGACCTCCGTCTTGCAGTCCATGGTCTTGGTCTTGTTGCACCGAAATGGCAACCTTTGCTTGAGGCGTCGGTACTAAGCGGCTGCGCTTGCCCCCTTTGCACCAAAGAGGAAACAAGGACGCTGTGCGCGCTGGCGCCCGCCTGGTGTCGATTGTCATGGCTCACGTCACGAGAGCCTCGAGAGGTTCGCCTCGCCTTGATATCTCCGCTCCTCGTGAGCCTGCCTAGCTAGGCCACGCCAGAGGAGGTCTTGCGTCGTCCGCCTCGCGAGGCTTGGCCCCTCGCGAAGGTCTTGGGCGCTTTGTTGGTGAAGATGGGCCGTAAGGCCTGCTGGCTCAGCCAAGCCGTGGGCCGCAGGCAAGCAAGTCTGGGGACCCCCGTTCCCAGAATGCCGATAGTAGCCCTCGGGCCCAAGGTGCGCTCGGCCTTGGCTTCGCGGCGAAGCTAAGGGTCAAGTTCGGAGCACCGCGGGCCCCAAAAGCCTGCGGCCTCGGTTGATGGATGGCGGTTGATTGGACGTGGGCGTCTCCGCTTCCCCATGCTGCCTTGACGACTACATGACTTGACAAGTCCATGCGACATGCAAGGGAAACCATCATTACCTGCGATCGTGGGAGACGCCAGTTGGCCTTCTTTGCTACAAATGGGGAGGGGGGCGGAGCCCCCGTTGCCCATCTATTCCTTGGTTGCTTCCTCCTTCTTGCTCCACTGCTTGCTCCAATGGCGCCTCAAAGGAAGTTCTCTACCGCCGGAAGGGAAAGGCCCCTCGCGAGGGCCCGAGTTCCCCGGTGCCCAAGCGCGGCCGCGGCCTCCCGCACAAGCACGCTGCGACCCCCGCCGTGGCCCACCGTCGAGGCGGCGCCACGGCACGCGGAGGGGGCCGTCCCAACCATGGCGGTCTAGTTGACGGGGGGAGGCGCGCGATGGTGGCGAGGCCTCCCCGCCCGCGCTTTCATTCAGCGGAGGCGTCGCCGGAGCTCGTTGTTTGGTCGGAAAACCCGGCCGGCAACTGGCTCCACCTTCCGCGCTTCCTTGTCGATGAGCTGCTGGCCCCTGGTCCAGGGGGCTCTAGTTGCAGGCGGATGGTTGCTGTAGCAAGGCCTCCTCGGTCGCGGTCGAGACTTCTGCCGCAGGCAACATAGCCCTGGCCCGTGGCTGGCAGACGTTTCCCCGCGTGCGTGGCCTGGGCAGGCGGTGCACGCTCCACTTCAAGTATGACGGCGGGTCGACCCTCTACGTGAGGGTGTTCGGGGAAGATGGCCGCCATGCCGGGTGCTGCCCCGAGACGAACGACGGTGAGGAGGTGTTCGGCCTTGGCGACGGTCGTGACAAGGGTGAGGGCGAGCCTGCCCTCAACGGCGACCTCATCTCCTCCAGCTACGGCGGCTCTCCCTCATGCGACAGCTCCAGCAGCAATGGCTACGATCAGCCGCCGCGCCTGCTTCGAAGGAGGCAGTAGGTCATCTCATCGTTTTGCCTCCGTGAAGCGCGAGGAGGGGTCAGGCTAGGCTTGGGCGTCGCTAAGGGCCTGCCCCCGCGGATTGCTGAAACGTCGCTTTGTTTGGCTTTTTCCTTTCTTTTCCTGCACCAGAAAATGAAACCAGTATGGGCCCAGAGGGGCGTGTATCGAACTGTGGTTCTTGGTTAATGCAACGTGTGTGTTATTCCCATGCCATGCTGTTATTTTGCGCAGAGATAACCTAACCTGGCGTGTTTGGGACGCCCCTTCCTTTACGAGATATCTGTGTTTGCTCAGGAACTGCAAGAATTTGTTAGGGGGTGCGCTAGAGGATTTTGCCGTTCACCCGAACCTTGACTTGGCGCTTTGCATCGCGGTACCCGAGGGGCATGGATTTAGGAGAGTTGCGCCAGCTTCCAGGCTCGAACGAGGGTGACTCGCGAGAAGGCAGAGAGAAGGAAAAGCTCGCGAGGTCACCTGCCTAGCCCCCTCGCGAGGTATGTGAGAGAGAGATCATGGGTAAACCAAAGCCGAAAAATGTGGTAAAAGGCGAAGGAACCAAATCAGCAAGGAACGCCAAAGGCAAACTCGATTAAGGAAAAGCAAGCCAACTACGGAAAGCAAATGAAAAGCCGCATCCGGCACCTAATCTAGTCTTCAAGTCTTCTCACCAGCTTGGAGCTAAGTGCTGTCCACTAGGCGTGGGAGGGAGCCCTAGGGCCTGAGGCCGGCGCTCCTGAGACTCCGGGGCGTGTACAGCCCCAACTCATTATTACGTGAGAGTGTCACGGGCTGCGATTCTTCACATGCACCAGGCCTTGCTTCACAGGCTCTGGGCCTTTCTTCACAGGCTCTGGGCCTTGCTTCACAGGCACTGGGCCTTGCTTCACAGGCTCTGGGCCTTTCTTCACAGGCACTGGGCCTTCCCTCATGGGAAGAACTTCCGGAGGTGCTGGATGTTCCAGGCGTTTTGGATAGGTGTCCCCTCTTGCGTCTCCAAGCGCATGGCGCCAGGCTTGGAGATGTGGACGATCCTGAACGGGCCCTCCCACATGGGTGAGAGCTTGTGCAAGCCTTCCCTAGAGAGGACCCGCCTCAGGACCAAGTCACCCATCTCGAGCGTCCTGGAGCGAATGTTGCGGCAGTGGTAGCGCCGCATCGCTTGCTGGTACCTTGCCACCCTTAATGCAACTTCACGGCGACGTTCCTCCCCCAGCAGGAGATCCATCCCCCCGCATGGCGTCCTGCTGCATTTCGTCGAACGCCAGGACCCGTGCGGAGCGATGGCTGACCTCGTGAGGGAGGACTGCTTCATCTTCGTAGACGAGGAAGAACGGAGTCTCGCCCGTTGGCTTGGTAGCGGTGGTGTGGATGGACCACATCACGGACTGGAGCTCGTCGTGCTAGCCCCTGCCACAGGCCTCCAACTTCTTCTTGAAGGTCCTGGTCTTGAGGCCACTCAGGACCTCAGCTTTGGCACGCTCAGCTTGACCATTGCTCCTGGGGTGGGCTACCGAAGCGTAGCAGATCTGCGTTCCAAGGTTAGCACAATAGGTTTTAAAGAGGTTACTAGTAAACTGCGAACCGTTATCTGTGATAATGCGGTTGGGGACCCTGAAGCGGATCTCAAGGCCCTTGATGAACTTGACAGCAGAGCCGGGTGGAATGGTTCGGATGGCTTCCACCTCTGCCCACTTGGTGAACTTATCGATGGCGACGTAGAGATAGAGGTAGCCCCCTGGCGCTCATGGGAACGGGCCTAGGATGTCTATCCCCCAGACCGCGAACGACCACGTGAGTGGGATGTTTGGAGGCCCTAAGTAGGCTGGTGGATTTGCTTGGCGTGGAATTGGCAAGCTTCTCAGAACTTCACCAGTTCAGCTGCATCGTTGAGTGCTGTAGGCCAATAGAATCCGTTGCGGAAGGCCTTGCCGACGAGGGTCCGTGATGACGAGTGATGTCCACAGTCACCGCTGTGTATTTCAGTCAGCAGCTCCCTCCCTTGGTCGCTGGAGATGCAGCGCAGCGTGACGTCGTTCGGCCGTTTCCTGTACAACTCACCGTCTTGAATGCAGTATGCCGTGGCCTGTCGGGACACGCGCTCCGCGTCCTCTTCTTTCTTCGGCAGTGTCCCATGCATCAGTTACTGCCTGAACTCCTTGGTCCAGCACTCCTCCTGGGGCTCGAGCATCAAGAGTAGCCGAGCTCCTGAGGTTGGGCCGCAATCTAGGGCTCCCGAGGCCGGGGGCTGAGGGAGCTCCTCCCGAAGCTGAGTCATGCTTGAAAGAGGCGGCGTAGCTGACGGCTTGAAGAGCCGCTCTTCGAAGATGCCGGACTCTTGCGGTTGCCGCTTGGATGCTCTCTTGGTGATGTCGTCAGCTTCCTTGTTGGTGCCCCGGGGCACGCGCTGCAGCTCCAAGCCTGCGAACTGCTTTTCCATTTTGCGCACCTCAGCAAGGTAGGCCTCCATGTGTCCGTCCTTTGGCTCGTACACTTTGTTGGAGAAGTTGACGAGGAGCTGCGAGTCGCCCTTGACGGTAAGGCGCCTCACCCCCATAGCCGATGCAGCCTTCAGGCCGGCTATGAGGCCCTCGTATTCTGCGATATTGTTGGAGACCTTCTCGCCATGCTGAAAGCAGAGTTGCACGGCGTAGCAAAGCTTGTCCTGAGTGGGCGAGATGAGCACTGCTCCAGCCCCCGCGCCCTGGTGCGCAAAGGCGCCATCAAAATACATGACCTAGCCGTCTGGCGCCTTGCTTCCTGGGGAGGTGGACCGTTCTTCTCCTTCCTCAAGAGCCGGGGCATCTATCCATTCTGCCACAAAATCGGCGAGCGCGGCTCCCTTGATGACCCTGGTGGTGCTAAACTCTAGCTGAAATGCTTGCAGCTCGATGTTCCATTCGGCGACCCTTCCGGCTGAGTTTGGGCTCCTAAGTATCCTCTCCAATGGGTAAGACGACACGACCTTGATGGGGTGCCCCTGGAAGTAGTGCCGCAGCTTGCGCGAGGCCACCAAAAGTGCGAGAAGGAGCTTCGGCGGCATGGGGTAGCGCGCCCTCGCGTCCCACAGTAGAGTGCTGACGAAGTACATCGGGTGCTCGACAAGGGCCGGTACACTATTGAGGCTCGGGTCCCGCGTAGATTGCGGCATATCCTGAGGTGATGGGTCTCCTGAGACCTGACCGCCCTCAGGAGCTTTCGCGATGTTGCTCTTCTGAGCTAGGTCCTCCGGCGCGGATGGCTTTGCTGCACCTCTCTGGCCCCGTGCTGCATCAGCTCTACCCTTGTCTTCACGCTCCTCCCGAACCACCACCAGCGCCGCGCTGGCGGAGTACGGGGTGGCGGCAAGGTAGAGCAAAAGAGGCTCGAGAGGCCGTGGTGCCACCATCACCGGGGGGGCTGGTGAGGTATTTCTTGAGGTCTCGGAAGACCTGGTCGGCTTCCGGGGTCCACTCGAAGGGGCCTTCCTTCTTCATGAGCTTAAAGAAGGGCAAGGCGCGTTCGCCTAGCTTATAGATGAAACGCCCTAACACGGTCACCCGTCCTGCCAGCTTTTGCATCTCCTTGAGGGTTTGAGGTGGGGTCATGTCTTCGATGGCCTTGATCTTTTCCGGGTTCGCCTCGATCCCTCTGTGGGATACGAGAAACCCTAGCAACTTGCCGGATGGGACGCCAAACACACACTTCTCTGGGTTAAGCCTCAAGTTCACTTGGCGTAAGCTCTCGAAGGTCTCCTCCAAGTCTTGAATCAACGTCCTTGCCTCGCGAGATTTGACCACTATGTCATCAACGTAGGCCTCTATGTTCCTGCCGAGTTGCCGCCCCAAGGCGATGTGCATCAGCCACTGAAAGGTTGCACCCGCGTTGCGAAGGCCGAAAGGCATGCAGCTGTAGCAGTACACCCCACATGGTGTCAAGAAGGCCGTATTCTCCACATCCTCCACCGCCATCTTGATCTGATGGTATCCAGAGAACGCATCTAGGAAACACAACAAATCGCACTCAGCGGTGGAGTCGACAATTTGATCGATGCGTGGAAGGGGGAACGGGTCCTGGGGGCAGGCTTTGTTTAGGTTGGTGAAGTCGATGCACATCCATTCCTTCCCGCCTTTCTTCGGTACTACAACGGGGTTCGCCAGCCATTCGGGGTATCGAACTTCTCGGATTCTACCTGCCGCCTCCAGCTTGCATGTCTCTTGGACGATGAAGGCCTTCTTCTTAGTGGACTACCGTCTTGCTCGCTGCTTCACGGGGCATACATTGGGGTACACCTTTAGATGATGCTGGATTACCTCTCTCGGGACCCCTACCAGTTGATCGGGCTCCCACGCGAATATCTCCTATTTCGCGTGCAAAACCTCACCAAAGCCTCTTCTTGCCCCGGGTTAAGGCCGGTTCCTATGGTGAAGGTGGCTCCTGAAGACCCATCCTCGTTGACCGGCACCTGCTTGGTCTCCGCCTTGTCTTGGGTGAACAACTGCTTTTTCTTGGTGGGCGCGGCCTCCTTGGCCTCCAGCGCACCGGCGCCGACTGGCTGCGCCGCTGCCGCGTTCTTGAAGGCGAGCCTGAGCGCCATCACGGCCTCCTTAGCGTCCCCTTGGATGGTGAGGATGCCCTTGCTCCCTAGCATCTTCATGAGGTTGTAGGCCGGGTGAGTTGCCGCCATGAACTGAGCAAGGGCCGGGTACCCGAGGATGGCATTGTATGGGAGACTGATGCGGGCGATGTCAAAGTCCACCAGCTTGGTGCGATAGTTATCCCGCGTGCCAAAGGTGACAGGGAGGCGGATCTGCCCCAAGGGATGAGCAGCTCCACCTCCCACTCGTGTGAAGGGCTTGCTGAGGCCGAGCCGTTCGAGCGGCACATGAAGAAGGCTGAAAGCTTCCATGGAGAGCAAGTTGAGGCCGGCGCCGCCGTCGATGAGGGTCTTGGTGATGGCCATGTTGCAGATGGTGGGCGTGCAGAGCATCGGAAGCATTCCTGAGCCGGCGGTGGAGCCGGGGTGGTCTTCCGAGTCGAAGGTGAGGTCGGCTTCCGGCGGAGCCCCCGGTTGCTTGCACGCGGCCCCAATCTGATGAAAGAAAGGCTTGACGTGGCGATCTGAAGGAGGTGCTTGGGAGCCGCCCAGCAGTGCCGCGACTGCGTGGTGTGCTGGCGCCGCGTAGCGCGTAGTGAAGAGGTCATGGAGTTCCCCTAGGACGTCACCGTGGATCCCGGGAGGCCGAGCAGCCAAGCGCGCGGCTCCCGGCGAGGGCCAGGGGGAACAAGTTTGCCATGATCTTGTCGTCACCTCCGGCTTCAAGGATGGCCTCCTCGTACGCTAGCAGGAACATCACCAAGTCTGCCGCGCCGTCGTAACGCAGCGTCATCTCCGACCTGAACTTGACCGGCCACTGCACTCACTGCAGAGCGGGGGCCAGGTCTCGGTACCCTGACTCCCTGGTGCTGGCGTCGGCCGGGGAGGTCGGTGGCAGGGCACCTTCCATGGGAGCGCAGTGCGGCGGTACGGGGCGCTGGTTGATGGAGAGAAGCTCCGGCGCACCCCTACCTGGCGCGCCAAATGTCGAGATGTGGGGTTCCGGCAAACCCTTAAGGTTCGAACACTGGGGTGCGCACGAAGTCTTTCCCTCCAACCGATCTACGCTCTAGCTCCCTAAGATCTTGCGGACGAACTCGACGAACTCACAACACAGAAGGACACAGGGTTTATACTGGTTCGGGCCACTGTTGTGGGGTAATACCCCTACTCCAATGTAGTGGTGGTGGATTGCCTCTTGGGCTGATGATGAACCATACAAGGGAAGAACGACCTCCTGAGGTTGAGAAGTTCTTGAGCTCGGTGAGCTTGTGTGTGTGGGGGGGGGGGTCTCTCCCCTTTCTCTAAGGTGGTGGCTAGTCCTATTTATAGAGGCCCTGGTCCTCTTCCCAAAAATCGAGTGGGAAGGGAGCCAACAATGGCAGGCTAATTTGAAGGGGGGCAGCTAGTACAAGCTATCCTGACAAAAGTAGTCTTCGCCTGCACAAAGTTCTGGTGGTGACGCTGTTCTGGGCTCCACGATGACCTTTGTCTTGCAGTCCATGGTCTTGGTATTCTTGCACCGAAATTTCAACCTTTGCCTAAGGCCTCGGTGCTCTGCGGCTGTGCTTTCCCCCTTTGCTCCAAAGAGGAAACAAGGACACTGTGCATACTGGCGCCCGCCTGGCGCCTGCCTGGTGTCGATCGTTACGGCTCACGTCACGAGAGCCTCGTGAGGTTCGCCTCGCCTTGATATCTCCGCTCCTCGTGAGCCTGCCTAGCTAGGCCACTCTAGAGGAGGTCTTGCGTCGTCCGCCTCGCGAGGCTTGGCCCCTCGCGAGGGTCTTGGTTGCTTTGTTGGTGAAGATGGGCCGTACGGCCTGCTGGCTCTGCCACGCCGCGCGCCGCAGGCAGGCAAGTCTGGGGACCCCCCGTTCCCAGAACACCGACAAATATGGAGGCGGGAGTAAAGTTATGCAGCTGGAGGCCATAGAATTCCAGGAGCCCATGGAGGAACGGATGGATTGGAAATCCGAGTCCCCTCAATAAGTAAGGGACAAGGCATACCCGCTCCCCCATAGACGGGTTGGGGAAGCTCTCTGCTTGCTCCTCGCCGTTATAAGTGGCTAGTCCGGCTCGGACGGGGACCATATACACAGGAGGGAGAAACCCCTGGGTCTGTCACTCTACTAATTGGCTGTGAGGGACGGAACACTTCTCCGAAATGCCTGGCTTAGCGCTACGGGAGCGAGAGGAGGAGCTGCGATGGCCGGCCATGATAGAATGGTCTTTTCCGGGCGCGCTCCGATGGATACTCGCTGTGGGAAGATGGTGTGATCTGATCTGAGGATCCCCAACTCTTTAAATAGGCGATTTGCTCACAGGGTTAGGTTGGCAAATGTAAAAATGCCCCGACTTCTCACATTCGCTCGACACGTGGAAGATAGCCATTATTAAAGCGCAAAAGCCGAGGAGTGCGACATTTATGGGAAGCTGAACTCTACTCGTAATCAGGATTTGGAGGAGAAACCGCCTTGCAATGCCGAAGACAATCTGCGCGCTGGACTCATCGTCATTGAAGCCTGGTTCAGGGGCTACTAAGGGAGTCCTGGATTAGGGGGTCCTCGGACAGCCGGGCTATATGCTTTGGCCGGACTGTTGGACTATGAAGATACAAAATTGAAGACTTCATCCCGTGTCCGGGTAGGACTCTCCTTTGCATGGAAGGCAAGCTTGGCAATTTGGATATGTAGATCTCCTCCCTTGTAACCGACTCTGTGTAACCCTACCCCCCTCCGGTGTCTATATAAACCGGAGGGTTTAGTCCGTAGGACAACAACAATCATAATCATAGGCTAGCTTCTAGGGTTTGGCCTTTCGATCTCGTGGTAGATCAACTCTTGTAATACTCATATCATCAAGATCATTCAAGCAGGAAGTAGGGCATTACCTCCATCGCGAGGGCCCGAACCTGGGTAAACATTGTGTCCCCTGCCTCCTGTTACCATCCGCCTTAGACGCACAGTTCGGGACCCCCTACCCGAGATCCGCCGGTTTTGACACCGACAGTGTTCAAACCGGGTGACCTCGAATGGCTACATCTCCGCAAGGACCGCTTCCCCAACGAGCACAAGTCCAAGCTACTTCCGTGAGTCGATGAACCCTTCAAGGTGTTTTTCCATTAAAATGACAACGCCTACAAGATCGACATCCCATGTGACAAGTACAACGTAAGCGACATCTTCAACGTCAAGAACTTGTCCCAATACCATGGTGATGAAGATCACGATCCGAGGACGGATCTCTCCCAAGGGTGGGAAATGATGCGGAGCATTCCTCCCTCATCCCCATGGACTCTACTACAACTCATCAAGCACCATGTGGGGCAATGACAAGAGCCCGCTCACGTGCCATTGAGATCGAGGTTTACTCTTTCCTCTTCGAGCTTGCTTTGGACTCACAGGAGAATTGGCTTCTACCTCAAATGGAAACTCTTTGCATTCTTTGGTACCAAGGAGAAATCCATGAAGAAGCTAGGAGGGAGATCCAAGCACCCATGGAGAAGGAGAAGGAAGGAGGACGCTCAAAACGCGAAGCAACGGAGGCCTCAGACCCCCGGGTGCCCGGCCACCAACACCTTAGGGTGCCTCGCCCCTAGCCGCCGGCTGGCTGAGGCTCTGGTTGCCCCGGGTGCCCAGCCCTCTGTCCCCCTCCTCCGGGTGATGCCCTTGACCGCCTCGGATGCCCAGGTCCTCAGCACCGGGTGCCCAGCCTCCTCAGCCACCAAGGGCGGGCCCCCTAACTGCCCCGGGTGCCCGGCCCGCTCATCGGGCGTGCCCCGGGTGCCCGCCCCCCTCCCCCAGGGGACCCCGGGGTGCCCGAACCCCTTCACCCCGGGTGCCCAAACCGTCCAGCTGATGCCTGCACACATTTAGGGTTAAAAGACCCTTGTACCCCCCTTTTCCTCTCATTTCATCCCTAGGCTATAAGTACTCCCCATCTAGCTCATTTCTAGGGTTAGCAAAGTATTGGATAGACATTGAGAGAGCTTTTCTCATCTTTCCCCTCCCCTGGGAGATCAAGACCTCCAAGGAGTAGATCCCCTTGTGGATTTCAAGGCCTCCTCTTGGAGAATACTATCATCAAGACGACACCTCCTTGGGAGTGGGAAGAACCTTGCCCTAGTGTTATTTTCCTTGAATTGTGCTTGTATTCTTCTGGATCTCATGTGTGCTACTCTAGTGGATGTGTAATTGGGTTTGTTTGAGTGATTTTCCCCTTGTGTTCTTGTGAGTTCATCCTTTCCCCCCTTCAAGTGTGAAAATATCTCCCTTAGGGTTTCACCCTACAACACACTCCCTCCTAAGTGCAAACCAAGAGAACAGCCAAAGAAACCATCAATGGACGTAGATGGGGCCGACCAAGCTCCACATAGGCCACCATGGCATCCTCATCCACACGAGGTGGACGCGGAAGAGAAGGTGAGACAGTTTGGTCAGCACAACTCCTCTTTCCCCTCTCTTTGTCTGTCTCCAGTACAAATTTTGAAGCAGAGAATACAAGCATAACCAGCAGCAAGGACATGTCTGCATCTTATAACAACCTCTCGCCCGAGACCCTTGCGGTGCCATCCACGTACAAGGCGGGCCCGCCCACCACGACGTTGATGTATCCGTCGTGTTCACCGTAAAAAAACGGTTGCCATCGACAGCTATTGGCAACCCTAGCTCTAGCTCCTAAGAAGGGTGAGGGGGCGACCGAGTTGCCTAGCTCCTTAGATATATCTGAAGGAAATATGCCCTAGAGGCAATAATAAAGTTATTATTTATTTCCTTATATATCATGATAAAAGTTTATTATTCATGCTAGAATTGTATTAACCGGAAACATAATACATGTGTGAATACATAGACAAACAGAGTGTCACTAGTATGCCTCTAATAGACTAGCTTGTTAATCAAAGATGGTTATGTTTCCTAACCATGGACAAAGAGTTGTCATTTGATTAACAAGATCACATCATTAGATGAATGATCTGATTGACATGACCCATTCCATTAGCTTAGCACCCGATCGTTTAGTATGTTGCTATTGCTTTCTTCATGACTTATACATGTTCCTATGACTATGAGATTATGCAACTCCCGTTTGCCGGAGGAACACTTTGTGTGCTACCAAACGTCACAACGTAACTGGGTGATTATAAAGGATCTCTACAGGTGTCTCCAAAGGTACATGTTGGGTTGGCGTATTTCGAGATTAGGATTTGTCACTCCGATTGTCGGAGAGGTATCTCTGGGCCCTCTCGGTAATGCACATCACATAAGCCTTGCAAGCATTGCAACTAATGAGTTAGTTGTGAGATGATGTATTACGGAACGAGTAAAGAGACTTGCCGATAACGAGATTGAACTAGGTATGGGATACCGACGATCGAATCTCGGGCAAGTAACATACCGATGACAAAGGGAACAACGTATGTTGTTATGCGGTCTGACCGATAAAGATCTTCGTATAATATGTAGGAGCCAATATGAGCATCCAGGTTCCGCTATTGGTTATTGACCGGACACGTGTCTCGGTCATGTCTACATTGTTCTCGAACTCATAGGGTCCGCACGCTTAAGGTTTCGATGACAGTTATATTATGAGTTTATGAGTTTTGATGTACCGAAGTTAGTTCGGAGTCCCGGATGTGATCACGGACATGACGAGGAGTCTCGAAATGGTCGAGACATAAAGATTGATATCTTGGACGGCTATATTCGGACACCGGAAGTGTTCCGGGTGATTTCGGAGAAAACCGGAGAGCCGGAGGGTTACCGGAACCCCCCCGGGAGAAGTAATGGGCCATATGGGCCTTAGTGGAGAGATAGAGAGGGGCAGCCAGAGGTGGGCCGCGCGCCTCCTCCCCCCTGGTCCGAATTGGACTAGGAGAGGGGGGCGGCGCCCCCCCTTTCCCTCTCCCTCCCCACTTCTTTCCCCCTCCTAGTAGGAGTCCTACTCCTACTAGGAGGAGGACTCCTCCTTGGCGCGCCTATAGGGCCGGTCGGCCTCCTCCCCTTGCTCCTTTATATACGGGGGCAGGGGGCACCCCTAGAGACACAAGTTGATCCACGTGATCATATTCTTAGCCGTGTGCGGTGCCCCCTTCCACCATAGTCGTCGATAATATTGTAGCGGTGCTTAGGCGAAGCCCTGCGACGGTAGTGCATCAAGATCGTCACCACGCCGTCGTGCTGATGGAACTCTTCCCCGACACTTTGCTGGATCGGAGTCCGGGGATCGTCATTGAGCTGAACGTGTGCTAGAACTCGGAGGTGCCGTAGTTTCGGTGCTTGATCGGTCGGGCCGTGGAGACGTACCACTACATCAACCAAACGCTTCCGTTGCGATATACAAGGGTACGTAGATCACACTCTCCCCCTCTCGTTGCTATGCATCACCATGATCTTGTGTGTGCGTAGGAAATTTTTGAAATTACTACGAAACCCAACACTATCGCCTCTCCTTCGACCTATCAGGTGTTGCTCCTCTCCTTCCACGCCACTTGCTGTTTGGATCTAACGAGGGCAAGGAAAAAAGGGATCGAGATGAGGATCAAGATGAGATGATTCTTTTTTGAGAGAGATAGTGAAGTGGTGGTTTGTAGCGATCTGAGTTGCCTTGTCGGGTAGCGCGTGCGCTAGTCCTTCAAATATAGTGTGCCACCTAATTAAGAATTTTAGGTTAAACTAGAACAATGCCCGTGTGTTGCAAGAAGATATAAATATTCTAGCATGTTAGCTTGTGACTTACCTGTCAATAATAATGTGATTGTGTACATAAATGTTCCTTAAATTCTGACCATGAATTACCTTATATTTTGATTAGAAGTTTGATAAGTAAGTTGAAATGGAATTGGATCGGAAGGTAAATAAATTAAGGTGATTGATTATCATATACATGAAGGTTGGACGAAGAGGTGGTGGGAACAAAGGTGAAATGGTAACCTTACGTTCTTTTAATTTTTATAAGCTGTAGAGATTTGTGATTCCATGGCAATGCAAGGTCATCCAGCTAATCCTTTGTAAGGTCAAAATTCCGCTCGTAATTTCCGCATCGAACAGCAAACAGGGAACACCATGTCACGGTCAAATGCTTCGTGGCCAACTTTTTATATATCTTTTTTTACGATCAAACTCGTACTTAATTTAAGCTGCCCCCGAGGGTATCTCGTCCGAAAAAACTTGTAGAATACAGTCTGGTGTCTGTTGTAGCCAAACCCTATTTGATTCGTGAGAAACACCTTCTCTAGCTAGAACATGAACACCTTTATTACCTAATCTCCTAACCCGCGTAACTGTAAAAGCTTCAAAGGATTGCAAGATCCTCTTCACGTCCTCGATGATTGGCCCTATGGATGATAGATTGATCACAGTGTCGTTAAGCATCGCTGCAATTCCTTTGTTGTCCAACTCTACATGGACACGAGAAACTCCAGTTTGGGCTACCAAAGGCACTCCCTTGGAACAAGTCAGGACCTCGGCGAGTTCAGGGTCTGCAACTCCCAAGAAAGCAAAGGACGCCCCACCCCTGAAAGCTCTGCCATGATCACGGAGAACCACTCTGCCACCACCTCTCTCTCTGAACTTCGACAGCGCCCCATCCACAATCACTTTGAGCTACCTAGGTTCAGGTGGTTACCATCTCACAGCCAGTGCTGGTGCTTGAACTTCTTTTTGGCGATCATGGACAGCCGCCCACTCCAAGATATGCGCAAACACTGAGTCAACAACAGTTTTTAGGTCAGCTATCTTCTTACCTTCCCTAGCATCATTTCTCGCCACCCACAGTCCATATAACGCATGTATCATCAATTCTTTATCCTGCTCACATGCATCGGCCAGCCATTGCATTGGCCACGCCATAAGCTCGCCACGGGGCCCGTCAGTCATCGGTGGGGTTTCCACCAAGGCCCCTTTCTATGAGCTTAGAACCTTCCAAAACATAGCAGAATACGGACAAGTCCAAAATTGATGCAGCACAATTTGTTCTCTTCCACAAGTGCAACAAAATACTCCCGGTTTGATCTTATGCCTATGAAGTTACCAAAAAAGGCTTTCGCCCCGCTTTATAAATAAAGCAACCACCAAGCACAAGTCAACAAGGTATCATCCAACACACAGACACACAACGCCACCACACCAAGGTCCAACACAGACGCACAAACAACACACACACCACAGAATCCGCTGTGGGCACAGCACAACAAGCCCAAACACCACAAGGGGCACAAACAACACACGACGGCGGCGTCGAAGACGGAGAATAGCTAATATGGCTCAGGTGGTGGTGGGGGAAGTTGCGGAGCCATACGAAGATCCATCGCGCGAAGCTGGGTGATGATGGAGGTGATGGCGTCTCTCTCCCTGGGACGGCTAAGCGGCCGCCAAAGCTGCAAGTAACCAGACCATTTGAACAAAGCATCAGTAGCATGTCTAAGAGGAATCTGCTGAATCACAAGCTTATTCCTAATAGTCCACAGCGTCCAGGCAAGCACACCGATAGTCAGCCATCTGATGTGGCGGGACGAGGGTGGCAGTGCCTGGAGTTTGGCGAAAAGATCGGGGAAGTTGTTATGGTCCCAACTACCTCCAACCATTTCACGGAAACAGCTCCAGAGGAACTGCATGGACAAGCAGGTGAAGAAGATATGGTTCGGATCTTCTTCCGGCCCGCAAAGCGGGCAACGACCATCCCCGGGGGCGTTGCGCTTCAGGACTTCCACCCCAGATGGAAGGCGGCCACGAATCCATTGCCACAGGAATATCCTGATTTTCAAGGGGAGCCGGATCTCCCAGATGGCGGTAAGCGCCGCAAGGCCCGGAGTGGGGGCGATCGCCTTGTAGAGCGACGAGGTGGAGAAAAGCCCGAATGGCTCTAGTCGCCATCGAGTGCGGTCCTCACCTGTCTCAAGCACAGGTTCGTGAAGCGCAATGCATGCGATCAGGTCATCCCAGGCCGCAGTCTCTGCCGAACCAAACTGGCGTCAGAATGTGAGACGCCCTAAGTCACTAAGGGTCATCGCAACCGGAATCCGCGGGTCTACCGCAATGGAGAACAGGTCAGGAAAACGCGCCGCGAAGGGTGCATCCCCAGCCCAGCGGTCGAATCAAAACAACGTGGCGGTACCAGATCCGACCGTAATCGAGGATCCAATTCGAAGGACAGGAAGCAGCTGTATGATCGATTGCCAGAACTGTGAACCACCGGACCGCTGGCAAAAGGCGAGGGGTTGGCCTCGTAGGTATTTCCGCTGAATGATGCGAAGCCAAAGGCCACCCTCGCCATTCGTAATCCACCACAGCCATCTAGTTAGGAGGTTAATGTTCATCCTCTTGGAGCACATTATCCCAAGCCCTCCCTGATCACGGGGCTTACAAATTTCAGACCATCGCACCATGTGGTATTTCTGCTTGTCTCCTTCACCGGCCCAATAGAAGCGACCCTGAACCCTGGCAATCTCATGGTGAAGAGTCTCGGGCAGGCTGTAAAAGCTCATTATGAATAGGAGCAGGCTGGACAGGGACGAGTTGATCAGCACCGTTCGGGCGGCTTTGGAAAGCCACCTTCCCTGCCATGGCTCCACACGGTGCTGGAGCTTGCCAACCGTGGGCCACAGCTCGGCCACTGTGAGCCTCAAGTCACTAATGGGTATCCCCAGGTAAGTCGTGGGGAAACTCCCGAGCGGGCAATTGAGCCGGTCTGCGATGCTCTGGCGATCAGAGTCGGAGTAGCCCAGAACCATCACAGAGCTCTTATCAAAGTTAATCTTGAGGCCAGACATCTGCTGGAAGCAGAGAAGGAGAAACTTCAGGTTCGTTATGTCGCTCGCCGATCCTTCCACCATGATAATGGTGTCGTCCGCATATTGTAGGAGGGACAAGCCGGTCCCTCCTACTAAGTGTGGGACTATTCCTTTGATGTGTCCCGCAGCTTTTGCTTTGTCTAAGATGGCCGCCAGGGCATCTACCACAACGTTGAACAGGAACAGAGAGAATAGATCGCCCTGGCGCACCCCACAGAAGGTGGGGAAGAATGGGCCAATCTCGCCGTTGATATTCACTGCGGTTCTGCCCTAGCAGACCATCAGCATCACCCGGGTCACCCATCGCTCGTCAAAGCCCTTCCGGAGCAGGCATTCCCGCAGGAAGTGCCAGCTGACCGCGTCATAGGCCTTGTGGAAATCTAGTTTCAAGAAGACTGCCTTGAGGTCCTTGGAATGCACCTTGTGTAGAGCTTCGTGAAACACTAGGACTCCGTCCAGGATATAACGGCCCTGGATGAAAGCCGACTGATCCGGGTGGATGATCCGGTCTGCAATTGGGGCCACCCTATTGGCGTACCGCTTTGCGAGGATTCAAAAGATGACATTGATCACCGTGATTGGGGGAAATTGGCGGATGTCCGAGGCACCCAAAACTTTGGGAATGAGCGTGATTATTCCAAAGTTGAGTCTGGTGAGGTCAATGGACCCAACGTAGAATTCTCCAAATAGAGCCATGACCTCTGGTTTAATGGACTCCCAGAAAGTTTGGAAGAACTTTACTGGGAGGCCATCGGGGCCGGGGGCCGAGGACGAGTTCATGTTCTTAATGGCTGCCCATACTTTAGCTTTAGAGAACGGCGTCGTTAGAGCAACGTTATCCTCCTCTGAAACACAGTATCGGGGCGGCCAAATATCATGGGCAAGGGCTAATCCTCCCCGAGGGGAGGCAGAGAATAGGTCTCTGTAGAAGCCATCAACATGGGCCCGGATGGCCTCCGGCTGTTGTAGCAAGGTATCTCCATCCCAGAGCAGGGGGATGGTGTTACGGCATCGGCGGCCGTTGGCGATTGCCTGAAAGTAAGTTGTATTGGCGTCCCCCCTGAGGACCCAATTCTACGTACCTCGGAGGCGCCAGAATGCCTCCTCGTCCATGTAGATGATCGTGAGTTGATCTTCCAAGTGGTATCTAAGCATCCATTCCTCAGCCGAGAGGCTCGCGGCATCTGCCCGAAGGTCTAGTGCCTAGATGCCCTCAAGAAAAGTTAGCACCCCACCCTTTCATGAATTGGCGCGACCGTTTAGCACAGAAATGCCAGGAGTCGACGGCCGAGAGGGAGCGGTGGGGTGTCTCCCGAGCCTCCCGCCACCGAGCGGCAACCGCAGCAGCGAACCCACTGCCAAGCTATTTCTAACAAGTCGCCACATATGAATATTTACCTTACCAGGAGCATTAGTATTCCATAGTGATAGCCAACTCTTGTGCTTGTTTACTAACGAGGAGGACTCCCGCCGTCCAGATTTAGTCCTATTTAACGTCATTCACGGATGATACGTCGACCTCTCTGTGAAGTTACCTGGTTCTGTATAATTCCATCTAAGGACATTGCTGCATCCTAGCCCTCCTATGGCCACCTGCTTTACATAACGTGCATCCTTAGCAGAAAACATACTATCAACCTTCATCTCATCCCATCCAGTTCCCTCAGTATTCATGAGATCACACACCCGTGTAATTCCTTCTATGTAAGTTTGCCCAAGCGGTTTGAGACTCCCGCTCTCGGGATCCAGTTTGCATGATGAATGTTAACATAAGTTCCATCCTCGATACGCCAGATAACTGCTTCCTGCAGCAAGTATCTCCCATGCAAAATACTCCTGCATGTATATGACGCTCCTGCCGGGTAGGTCGCGCTCATTATAGAGCAGTCTTTAAAGTACCTAGCCTTTAGTACCCTTTCACACATTGATGAAGGGCATTGTAGGATCTGCCATGCTTGCTTTGCCAACAATGCTTGGTTAAAAGCTTCGAAATTTCTGAAACCCATGCCCCCATCCCTCTTAGGTAAGCACATTTTTCCCCATGAAACCCAATGCACTTTCCTTTCACCCTGAGCTGCACCCCACCACAATTACGAAGAGATTGAAGTTAGGTTCCGACACATCTTCTTTGTGAGTTGAAAATAGCTCATGGTAAAAGTTGGTATTGATTAGACTCCTGATTTGACGAGTACCTCACGCGCAGCTTTCGATAAACCTTGGCCCTTCCATCCTGAAACTTTCCCAGAAGAGCTTTCTCTAACATATTTGAACACACCATCCTTTGATCTACCAACCACTGTTGGAAGACTGAGTTACCTCTCACTCAGCGCTTCCGAGTCATTTCCTATGGGTTTTTTCATAAAGCCCTTGTCCTCCTCGCATCCTTTCCCAAAGAAGATAGACGATTTCTGAAGATTCCCTTTCTGCCCAGAAGCCTCTTTGTATATTCAAAAAATATCCTTTAATGCCAGAAGATTGCTTTGTGATCCTGCCAAAAAAACTATATTATCATCTGCAAACAATAAGTGAGTGACATGGGGGCCAGTGCTCCCAAAATTGACACCCTTAATGCTATTTTCCTTCTGAGCATTTTTTAGCAAGGCAGAGAAGCCCTCCACACAAAATAAGAACAAATATGGTGAGAGGGCGTCCCCCTACCGGAGTCCTTGGGAAGGTAGAAAGTTGCGCGACAAACCACCATCAGCTTAACAGTGAACCTTGCAGTCATGACACATCGCATAATCATCTTAATCCACATTTGATCAAAGACAAATATCTTTAAAGTTCTTCTCACAAAAGACCACTCGACTCTATCATAAGCTTTCATCATGTCAAGCTTGACCGCATAGAGCGGAAGTTTCCTCTTCCGTCCTCTAACTACGTGCACACACTCAGGAGCCACTGGAACATCATTCGTGATTGGTCGCCCGGGAACAAAAGCGCTTTGCTGTTCCGAAATAAGCACCAGGAGGATTTGCTTCAGTCTATTTGCCAACACTTCCACGATATCTTATACAAAACATTACACAAGTTAATAGGGTGAAGCTGTGATAGAAGCTCCCATGAGTTGACTTCGGGATCATCACAATAATCGCCTCAATTAAACTATCTTGTGTCGCCGCTCCTCCCAGAAATTTCTGAACTGCTTTGCACACATCCTCCTATACCAATAGCCACTGCTTCTGGTAGAACAGCGCCGGTAAACCATCCAGACCAGGGGCCTTTGTTGGTCCCATCCGAAAGAGTGCCGTCTCAATCTCCGCATAAGAAATATGAGTTGTTAACTTACTGTTCATCTTGGGCGTAACAAGTTCTTCGAACAAGTGCAGAATCCAGTCTGCTCCATTAGAGCCTTCTGCTTCAAACATTTTTTCATAAAATGCGGTAATCATCTCTCTCATACCTTCATCTACCATGCATTTGGATCCATCCTCTCGCCTCAAACCTCGAATCGTATTTTTACGTTTTTTGTGGGATGCACGGTTCAGAAAATACTGAGTATTCTGGTCACCCTTTTCAACCATCCAACTCTCGAATGTTGTTTGTACATTACTTCCCCCCTCTCATATATCTCTTTCAGTTGGCTCTCAATATCTTTCACCTCTTGTGTGTAGCCAGTTACAAGGGACCCTTCCTTTGCATCCAGGAGCTAGTTCTTTTGATGGCAATAAGCCATGCACATGGCGATGGCGACCGGCATGAAGATGACCAAATCGAGTCCGTAGCATGTGTGTCCCCGGCGTGAGCCCGTGCTTGCGTTCGTGGAGTGAAGGAGCTACATGCGCAGGGCCGTTGCAATCTGTTGGAGTCAGGTGCGGCGTGCGCGCGGCTGGAGGAAGTTAGTTGCATGCTAGCTAGATGGTTGGTCGGGTCATGCTAGTGCATGCATGGGCTAGCCGGCAGGTCATGTGGTAGTGGCCGATGTGTGCGTGCGTGACTTGCGGTGTGGCTGGGGCGTGCATGCGTGTGTGGCCATGGTACGTGTGAGTGAGTCAGGTATAAATCCCCCCACCTGTGTATTAGTTAGTCGCGTCGGTCAGTTGCCGCGCCACGGTGACGGTATGTGCCGAGCCGATGGGGAGGATCCTAAGGAAGATGTATTCTCCGTCGGGACTGTGGTATGCGCCCGGTCGATGTGAGAGTTCTTTCAGGGTTGTGCTGTGTGTGTGCGTGTGTACCTCCATGTATGTGTGTTTGAGTAGCTAAGTTGAATAGAAGCCAACATACAGGCCGTTCGGCGGCCGGGGCGTTCGTCGCCGAAAAATTCTGTTCATCTTCTTATACCTCCGTCCGGCGTTTGTCGCCGGAGGGCGGTTCGGCGTATGTCGCTGGTGGGTTTGTCCCAGCAATTGGTATCATGAGCTTGGTGTCTTGGGCGTGCTGGCCGTGCCGGAGGCGTGGCGGCGAAGGCGGCACTCGCCGGCAGCTGCGCGACGGAGCTTTGGGCCGTGTCAGCCCATGGAGGTGGGTGGCGCTGTGGCTATCATGGCGCATGGCGGAGGCAGTGGGCGGTGACGTCGTACATGCGGCGACCACGGAGGTCGCCGAGGCGCTGTGTGGTGGCACGGCGGTGCAGCACGGCGTGGCGGCATGGAGGCACTGCATGGCGGCATGGAGGCCGCGGCGGTGCAGGGAAATAAGCCGCGGCGGTAAGCCGGGCGCGACCCGTGCGTGTTATTGGTGTGCACTGTACGCGTCGGGCGCGTCGGGACCACGGGCGCGCGGTGAGCGCACTGGTGTGGTTGGGCCCGTCGGGCGCGTCGGATGCGCGCGGAACGTGCGAGACGCACTGGTGTGGTCGGACTCGTCGGGCGCATCGGGTGCGCGCGGGTCGTGCGGGACGCACTGGGGCGGTCGGATGCGTCGGGTGCGCGGGGGACGTGCGGGGCGCCGAGGGACGCCATGCGTGTGTCGCCGGCGGAGAAGGAGCTCGGCGTGTGTCGCCGGAGTCGTGACGCAGCACGGTGCGACCGACGTCGTTGCGCTAGGTCGGGTCCGCGGGCTGGGTTATAGTGGAGACATCGACGACGAGAGCTGCAACAACTCCGACGACAATAATGTCATGGCTTAGGGGGTGAGTGATGGCAATAAGCCATGCATATGGCGATGGCGACCGGCGTGAAGATGACCAGATTGAGTCCGTAGCGTGTGTCCCCGGCATGAGCCCGTGCTTGCGTTCGTGGAGTGAAGGAGCTGCATGCGCAGGGCCGTTGCAATCTATTGGAGTCAGGTGCGGTGTGCGCGCGACTGGAGGGAGTTAGTTGCATGCTAGCTAGATGGTTGGCCGGGTCATGCTAGTGCATGCATGGGCTAGCCAACGGGTCATGTGGTAGTGGCCGATGTGTGCGTGCGTGACTTGCGGTGTGGCTGGGTGTGCATGCATGTGTGGCCATGGTGCGCGTGAGTGCCTCAGGTATAAATCCCCCCGCCTGTGTATTGGTTAGTCGTGCCGGTCAGTTGCCGCGCCACGGTGCCGGTATGTGCCGAGCCGATGGGGAGGGGCCTAAGGAAGATGTAGTCTCCGTCGGACCTGTGGTATGCGCCCAGTCAATGTGAGAGTTCTTTTAGGGTTGTGCTGCGTGTGTGCATGTGTACCTCCATGTATGTGTGTTTGAGTAGCTGAGTTGAATAGAAGCCAACATACAGGCCGTTCGGCGGCCGGGGCGTTCGTCGCCAGAAAATTCTGTTCATCTTCTTCTACCTTCGTCCGGCATTTGTCGCTGGCGGGCAGTTCGGTGTCTGTTGCCGGTGGGTTTGTCCCAACATCTTTAGCCTAGAAATTTGCCTCTTGATGGACCCAAAAACTGCACGTTCCCATTCCTGCATGCTGCGAGTAACTCGGCTCAGTTTGCCACACACCCTAGCTATCCCATTGGCCCTTCCGGCCGCTTGACATGCCACATCTACCATTTGCTCACACAGCTCATGCCTTGACCACATTTCTTTGTACTGGAAAGGCCTCGCCCCCTTCGCCCGTGCAACTAGAGTTGTCTCCATTACACGGATCAGGATTGCCATGTGGTCTGATTCCTCGGTGATAATATTTTCCACCATAGTATCAGGGAACATGGCCATAAAAGAATTGTTACAAGTATTCCTGTCCAACCTAACTTGCACATTTTTGCCATCGTCTTTCTTGTTATCCCATGTAAAAGGGTACCCAGTATAGCCCAAGTCTACCAATCCGCAGTCAGATAAGCATTCCCTAAAATCTTCCATCTGTAAAAAAACTCCTTGGATTACCCCCACGCTTCTCCGCTTGTACCAAAATCTCATTGTAGTCCCCCGCGCACAACCATGGCAAATTATCTTGCACCTTCAGATACCGCAGAGCATGCCAAGATTTCTTTCTTTGTTCTATCTTGGGCTCCCCATAGAATCGAGTGAATCATAGACTATCGATGGCAAGCTCTGCATCAATGAAGTATTGGACCATGGTCTAACCGTGGCTTGCACATTATCTCTCCACCATAAGGCTAGCCCTCCACTTTGCCCATTACAGTCCATAGCCACTCCTTGGCGAATCTCCAAGCTCCACTTTAACCTCTCCATAGCCCTCGCTTTTTTCGTTGTCTCACTCAGAAACACCACCGTTGGGTTGTACAACTGTAGCATGTCTCGTAGCTCGTCAACTATCGAGTTCAACCCCAATCCTCGATAGTTCCAGGCAAGACAATTCATTGGTCCGGGCAGCCCTGCTGCTCAGGGTCCGTCGATCTAGCATTAGTTTCCTCAAGATGGTCAAACACACTAGAGTTATTTTTGCCTCGTGTCGCGAATGAACAAATCATTCTGCAATTGCCTAATTGAATCACCTTTCACAATCCATTGCTGCTCTAGTGGCCTCTTCTTTTCCCTCTCATGGTAAACATGTTGCTCCTTCCTCTCTCTGTCCACATCCTTCCTTGGTTTCCTGACATAATGTCCTCTTCTTCTTTCCCTCTGCCCAACTCTATCAGGAGTGTACTCACGCCCAGAGACCCAGTGGCCCTGACGATGCTCCTCATACCTGCTGCTTGCATAGTTGTTTTTCAGTTCCTGCCTCCTCGCATCTTGCCGCTGCTTCAGCTCCTGCCTAAGATCCTTCTCACGCTTCTGTTCCAAACTATCACGTAGATCTTTTTCCTTTCCCTTGGTGTATCTGGTGTTTTGTTTGTTTGGACTGGACACCTTCGGCTATTCGGACCTGACACCATCGCCAATGCGTGAGTCAGCCAAAGGATTAAAATCACAGTATAGGTTACTCTTCACAGGATGGTCACATACTGAAGCCTTGTTCCTATTGCCATTTGCACTGTCATCAGTCCAGGACATGCCTCTACTATTGCTATTCATAGGGCCCTTGGACGATATCTCTTTCAAAGGAGATGAGGTACCACCTGCAGATGCTCTCAACCACGACCCCCATTGACTTGCAGATTCCATAGGTGGGTCACACACCCCATTTCATGAACTAATCTACCACATTCAAAGCAAAAATGCCGTATATTCTCGTAGCCAAACTCAGACCATGTGCCTTCTTGATCTTCTAGTGAAGATGTTAGCCTAAACCATCTTACCAAAGGCTCAAAATAGGAATCTTGGCCCTCACCCGTAGATACTCCCTTCTGGCAAACCCATCTTCTTCAACGTCCACTGAGACAACCTTTCCAAGCCACTCCCCTAGAGCTTCAACAAATTCATTTGTCCTGTTATCAAGCGGCAGATCAACAACTCGCATCCATGTCTCCACTGTGTCAAATAACATCTCCGATGTACGGGTGCTACCCTCGTAATCCATTAGCACCAACACATGATTTTTTTGCCATGGACCACTATTAAGAGCATGCCTCCAATCTCCCTCGCTTCCAAATTGTACAACAAAGATATTATTCCCCAAGTCCTTGAATTTAGCTTCCTTGTGTGAGGGAGTCATGGACTAAGGGGTCCTCGGGGCGACGGCCCATCGTACATGGGCCGGACTAGTGGAGCCGTATAATGACAGGAAATCTGAGAAGCTGTGGTGTCCCATCCAAGTAAAGAAGGTGCAGGATCTCTTTAAACCCTTGTTGTAATCTATCTTCGGTATCCCTAACCCTACCAGTGTCAATATAGACCGAGGGTTTTTAGTATTTAGGGCTAGAGCTACATTCATCACCTCATCGCCTTAGGGTTTAGCTTATGTTGATCTCGAGGTAGATCAACTTTGTAAACCATATCATACATTCAATAAAATCAAGCACGACGTAGGGTTTCACCTCTTCGAGAGGGCCCGGACTTGGGTAAACACTATGTTCGCCATCCCTTGTTCCCCATCGATCCTAGATCCACAGATCAGGACCCCCTACCCTGAGGTCTGCCGGTCCTGACACTGACATTGGTGCATTCATTGAGAATTCTGCTAGAGGATCACGCGACAGATCGATGGCTCGCCTAATCATAGGAGAAGAGATTGGATCCGGGGACTTCTTGATGAGGACATCAATACCATTGTTACACCCACAGCCCCTACTGTTACATATATTGGACCAATTACTAGAGCTCGCGCATGCCAATTAAATTACCAGGTACTTTCGTTTCTTGGTAATGATTCTAATGTTCATGAGATTATGATGCTGCCTAAATCGGATACATTTGTTTTGCTTACAAATGAAGGGCCTAGCTTGGAGAAGGATGAACATTGGAGCAAGAACACGCATGGAGTTGATGGCATGCGCAAGGGGATCAAGAACGGAGTTACAAGTGATGATTTCAGGACTTTGAAGCCGCCATAAGGAGTGCATGAAGCCTTGGACGAAATATACAAGATGCCACTTCATAATATTCGTCCATAGGCTATTCTAGGTGTTGCGTCACCTTATTAATGGGCCAGGCCCATGTAATTTCGAAATACTTAAGTATAGGCTATTTTTAGAGTCCGTATGTGTGGGGAAACAAGAGTTAGGGTTGGTTTCGGACCCCACCCTCAAGGGCCACGAAATTCCCCGCTCTTCCTCCATATATACAGCCCTTAGGGCGTCGTTTAGTCTTTGGGTTTTGTTTAGATTAAAAGTTCGCCATAGCTGCAACTTCGCGTACTTCGTTTGTGTCCAACGACCAGACCAAGACGTCACAGAACCCCACCTTGATCAATAAAGCTTTCATCTTATATTCGCAATATCCCGATTGCAATCTCAGTTTCTTGCTTGTTCTTCGTTTGCTCGCAGGAAACAGGCCCTCGTGGTCAGGTTGATCGTGCTCCGGCGTGGTCAATAACCTTCGGAAGTTGGTTTAGCGATTGCTAAGGCGCGACGTCTCGCACGTTCGTAGTCGGATCGTCAAGGTCGACTCCCACAGAAAACGATAGCCACCATCTCATCGAAACATCGGGACACCTTAGCCTCTATCAAGTGGTATCAGCTTTCCAGGTTGCTCGGTGAGATTTTACAGTTTTTCGTAGATTAGATCGAGTCTGTTCTTCATACCTACAGTCCACGAAAAAGCCACACACAAAAAATTAGGGTTAGTTCATCATATCCGAACCAATCTGAGCCTTTGCATAATCTTTTTAGGGTTTTTGCTTTGTTGAATTTGCGGTTGCATCGTCGTGTCAAGTTGCTGGTCTTAGAGTCTAGTCTTTTAGAGTTTTGAGTTCTGGTCATAAGTTGTCACGCCGCCGCCGCACCATCATCATCGCCCATCTACCACTTTTGCTTATCCGCCACCGCTCTGAATCCATATCCATATACCACTACCAATCCGTATCCATATACCACCATCAATCTCTATCCATATACCACCACCGCTACCATATACCACCACCGCTGCCATATACCACAACCATATATCCACCACCAATCCGAGTTCTTCTCATATTAGGTTTGTTCTTGAGATCAATCTAAATTCCGAGTCGTGTTTCCTTGCCTGCGTAGGTCTCGGAAAAAAAAGAGTCTGGAGACCCCCGGGCAGTTTTTAGGCCAAAATTTTCACGGGCAAATTTTTTTTCCCTATCCTATTTTTAGGCTTTTCTGAGTCTTTTGAGCCACGTGCCATCATAGTGATTTTTTGTCGCACTTCTTCGTCGTCGCTCCGCTGATTTCCGAAAAAAAAATGAAAAAAAAATTTTCGTGCCCATCCTATCAGTTTAACGAGGGAAGAGTTTTGAGACACTCGCCATTATAGTGATTTTTCACAAAAAAAAAGAGGAGCACAAAAAAAAAGGAGAGCAAAAAAAAAGGAGCAAAAAAAAAGGAGCGCAAAAAAAAGAGCGAAAAAAAGAGAGAGTTCCAGAGTGTGCTTTTCCCTTATTTACGTGCAGCGCCGTGATTTTTTTAGTGTTCTAGGCTCACGTCTCTAGCACGGTCTAGCCTAGGACCAGCACAGTACCGTCGTTGAGCGTTTATTCAACTTTGCATCTCTGAATTGATTATTGCTGACCCTTTTTGCTACCATACTATAAGCCTTCCCAGCTCCACATACATCTACGTCGTGCGTTTGACTCTCCCTGGCAATCGCTCTATCCAAGCTTTTGAGAGTTTTTGACTACAACGGTTGCCGATCACCGCCTGCTGCTGGGTAAGAACTGGTAAGAATTTGAGATTTGCTTGACGGATTTGTGACACCCGCCACCACCACCATTTGTTAGTAGTCTATAGGATCATATTCTTGTGTGTTTCTATTGCTGCTAACCATGCCAGGATCACAAGCCGACGAGACTGACTGGGAGAACTTGACGAACAAGGAGCTTCATGATATGTTTTAGCAAATGATGAATGGACAGGTGCGAGATGTGATAAACAGATTTGCAGAGGCCATGGAGAAGATAGATGGCATGGAGAAGACGTTTGAAACAAAGCTCGATAACAAGTTTGCTGAATTGCTGTCGCGTTTTCCACCACCACCACCGGCTGCTCCTGCCGCACCTCTGCAACAACAGCAACAACACCGACTACCTCCACGTCGGGAAACAGCCCTCCGCCGAGCGAGCCGTGTCCCTCTTCAGTCGGGCCAAACTGCTGGTGCTGCTGTTGATACTTCTGTGGCTCCTACTGCTGATGTGGAGGAGGATGCTTATGTGGGAGATTATGAGGATGAGGTTGATCAAAATCAGAACTACGTGCCACCAACAGCACAGCAACCACCAGGTCGTCCACATGCAAATAATGGCAATGGTAGGGCTCACCCTCAGGTACGAGATCATGACCATCTCCCTAAACTAAAATTGAATATTCCACCATTTGAGGGTAGATATGTTCCTGATATATATCTTACTTGGGAGTTAGAAACTGAACAACGATTTACATGTTTACAATATCCCGAGGAGAGACGTGTTCCTGCTGCTGTTTGTGCTTTCACTAGTTTTGCATGTGTTTGGTGGTCTGAGCATTGTAGATTATATCCTATTCCGGCTACTTGGGCTGCTTTGAAAACTGTTGTGCGTACTCGTTGGGTTCCACCATATTATCAACGTGAATTACTTCAAAAATTGCAGCGTTTAAGACAGGGAAAAAATTCTGTAGAAGAATATTATCAGGAATTACAAACTGGCATGATTAGATGTGGTATTGTTGAGGAGAATGAAGCTATGCTTGCACGTTTTATGGGTGGATTAAATAGAGAGATTCAGACGATTCTAGAGTATAAGGAGTATACTAATATCACTCGTTTATTCCATCTTGCTTGTAAAGCTGAACGTGAAGTGCAGGATCGACAGGCATTGGCGCGGACTAACTTTTCTGCAGGTCGACCTTCATCATGGACACCACGTGCATCATCTACTTCCAGACGTTCTGCTACACCGGTGCCTCCGTCGGCTGCCACCTCCAACCGTGATACAATAAAGCAGGCACAATCACCACTATCTGCCAAGAGCACACCTTCTGGGCCTGCAAAGAGCTCTTCTTCATCCATGGCATCAACAGGGCAAACACATGATATTATTTGTCGACGTTGCAAGGGTGGAGGTCATTATGCGAGAGAATGCCCATCTAAGCGTGTGATGATTGTTACTGAGGATGGTGGGTATGAGTCCGCTAGTGACCATGATGAGGAGACTTTGGCTCTTATTACACGTGACGAACACGGTGGAGACGATTCTGATCATGAGACGCAATACATGGCTCCTGAAGATGCTGACAGGTATGAATGTTTAGTTGCTCAACGTGTTTTGAGTGTGCAGGTTACACAAGCTGAGCAAAATCAGAGGCATAATTTGTTCCATACAAAGGGAGTTGTGAAGGAACGTTCTGTTCGCGTGATCATAGATGGAGGGAGCTGCAATAACTTGGCTAGCATGGAGATGGTGGAGAAGCTATCTCTCACCACAAGACCACATCCACATCCTTACTACATCCAATGGTTCAACAACAGCGGCAAGGTTAAGGTAACACGTACTGTTCGTGTGCATTTTAGTATCTCTACATATGCTAATTATGTTGATTGTGATGTGGTACCTATGCAAGCATGTTCCTTATTACTTGGTAGACCATGGCAATTTGATAAAAATTCTGTACACCATGGTAGAAACAATCAGTATACTCTTGTTCATAACGATAAAAATATTACTTTGCTTCCTATGACTCCTGATTCCATTTTGAAAGATGATATTAATAGAGCTAATAAAGCAAAACAGGAGACAAATAAGAGTGAAAATCAGATTGTGGCAAAAGAATTTGAGCACCAAATGAAGCCTAATAATAAACCATCTACTGTTGTTTCTGAAATTAAATTGAAAAGTGCATGTTTACTTGCCACCAAATCTGATATTGATGAGCTAGATTTCAGCAAATCTGTTTGCTATGCTTTTGTGTGCAAAGAGGCATTATTTTCATTCGAGGACGTGCCTTCCTCTTTGCCCCCTGCTGTCACTAACATTTTGCAGGAGTTCGCTGACGTCTTTCTACAAGACGTGCCACCGGGATTACCACCTATTCGAGGGATTGAGCATCAAATTGACTTAATTCCCGGTGCTTCGCTACCCAACCGTGCACCATACCGTACCAATCCAGAGAAGACGAAGGAGATTATGCGTCAAGTACAAGAACTGCTCGACAAAGGTTATATACGCGAATCCCTTAGTCCTTGTGCTGTTCCTATCATTTTAGTGCCGAAAAAGGATGGTATGTCGCGTATGTGCGTTGATTGTAGAGGCATTAATAATATTACTATTCGTTATCGTCATCCTATTCCTAGGCTAGATGATATGCTTGATGAATTGAGTGGCTCTACAATATTCTCCAAAGTTGATTTGTGTAGTGGATACCATCAAATTCGTATGAAATTGGGTGATGAATGGAAAACAGCATTTAAAACTAAGTTTGGATTATATGAGTGGTTAGTCATGCCTTTGGGTTAACTAATGCACCTAGTACTTTCATGAGGTTAATGAACGAAGTTTTACGTGCTTTCATTGGACGATTTGTGGTAGTTTACTTTGATGACATATTGATTTATAGCAAATCTTTGGAGGAACATTTGGAACATTTACGTGCTGTTTTTATTGCTCTACGTGATGCACGTTTGTTTGGAAACCTTGGAAAGTGCACCTTTTGCACCGACCAAGTATCTTTTCTTGGCTATGTTGTTACTCCACAGGGAATTGAAGTTGATAAAGCCAAGATTGAAGCTATTGAGAGTTGGCCGCAGCCCAAAACGGTCACACAAGTGAGGAGTTTCCTTGGCCTCGCTGGTTTCTATAGGCGTTTTGTGAGAGATTTCAGCACCATTGCTGCACCTCTCAACGAGCTTACAAAGAAGGATGTGCCTTTTGTTTGGGGTACCGCACAGGAAGAAGCCTTCACGGTATTGAAAGATAAGTTGACACATGCTCCTTTACTCCAACTTCCTAATTTCAATAAGACTTTTGAGCTTGAATGTGATGCTAGTGGAATTGGATTAGGAGGTGTGTTATTACAAGATGGAAAACCTGTTGCATACTTTTCTAAAAAATTGAGTGGGCCTAGTCTGAACTATTCTACTTATGATAAAGAATTATATGCTCTTGTTCGGACCTTAGAAACATGGCAACATTATTTATGGCCCAAGGAATTTGTTATACATTCTGATCATGAATCTTTGAAACACATTAGAAGTCAAGCAAAACTGAACCGTAGACATGCTAAATGGGTTGAATTCATTGAGACTTTCCCTTATGTCATTAAACACAAGAAGGGTAAAGAAAATGTTATTGCTGATGCCTTGTCTCGTCGTTATACTATGCTTTCACAACTTGACTTTAAAATATTTGGTTTGGAGACCATCAAAGATCAATATGTTCATGATGCTGAATTTAAAGATGTATTGCAGAATTGTAAGGAAGGGAGAACTTGGAACAAGTTCATTCTTAACGATGGATTTGTGTTTCGTGCTAACAAGCTATGCATTCCAGCTAGCTCCGTTCGTCTTTTGTTGTTGCAGGAGGCGCATGGAGGAGGATTAATGGGACACTTTGGCGTCAAGAAGACGGAGGATATACTTGCTACACATTTCTTTTGGCCAAATATGAGACGGGATGTTGAGCGTTTTGTTGCTCGCTGCACTACATGTCAAAGAGCTAAGTCACGACTCAATCCTCATGGTTTATATATGCCTTTGCCAGTACCTAGTGTTCCTTGGGAGGATATATCTATGGACTTTGTTTTAGGTTTACCTTGAACAAAGAAGGGGAGGGATAACATATTTGTTGTCGTGGATAGGTTCTCGAAAATGGCACACTTTATACCATGTCATAAAAGCGATGATGCTGTTAATGTTGCTGATTTGTTCTTTCGTGAAATTATTCACTTACATGGTGTGCCAAATACTATTGTTTCAGATCGTGATACTAAATTTCTTAGCCACTTTTGGAGATGTTTATGGACTAAGTTGGGGACTAAGCTGCTTTTTAGTACTACTTGTCACCCCCAAACTGATGGACAAACTGAAGTAGTCAATAGAACATTGTCTACTATGCTTAGGGCTGTTTTGAAGAATAACAAGAAAATGTGGGAAGAATGCTTGCCTCATATTGAATTTGCTTATAATCGCTCATTGCATTCTACTACTAAGATGTGCCCTTTTGAAATTGTGTATGGTTTCCTACCTCGTGCACCTATTGATTTGTTGCCTCTTCCCTCTTCAGAGAAGGTTAATTTTGATGCTAAAGAACGTTCTGAATTGATTTTAAAAATGCATGAGTTAACTAAGGAAAACATTGAGCATATGAATGCTAAATATAAACTTGCTGGAGATAAGGGTAGAAAACATGTTGTGTTTGCGCCTGGAGATCTTGTTTGGTTACATTTGCGTAAAGATAGATTTCCTAATCTGCGCAAATCAAAGCTAATGCCACGTGCTGATGGTCCTTTTAAGGTGTTAGAGAAAATAAATGATAATGCATATAAACTTGAGCTACCTGTAGATTTTGGGGTTAGTCCCACTTTTAACATTGCAGATTTGAAGCCTTATTTGGGTGAGGAAGATGCGCTTCCGTCGAGGACGACTTCATTTCAAGAAGGGGAGGATGATGAGGACATCAATACCATTGTTACACCCACAGCCCCTACTGTTACATATACTGGACCAATTACTAGAGCTCGCGCACGCCAATTAAATTACCAGGTACTTTCGTTTCTTGGTAATGATTCTAATGTTCATGAGATTATGATGCTGCCTAAATTGGATATATTTGTTTTGCTTACAAATGAAGGGCCTAGCTTGGAGAAGGATGAACATTGGAGCAAGAACACGCATGGAGTTGATGGCATGCGCAAGGGGATCAAGAACGGAGTTACAAGTGATGATTTCAGGACTTTGAAGCCGCCATAAGGAGTGCATGAAGCCTTGGACGAAATATACAAGATGCCACTTCATAATATTCGTCCATAGGCTATTCTAGGTGCTGCGTCACCTTATTAATGGGCCAGGCCCATGTAATTTCGAAATACTTAAGTATAGGCTATTTTTAGAGTCCGTATGTGTGGGGAAACAAGAGTTAGGGTTGGTTTCGGACCCCACCCTCAAGGGCCATGAAATTCCCCCCTCTTCCTCCATATATACAGCCCTTAGGGCGTCGTTTAGACTTTGGGTTTTGTTTAGATTAAAAGTTCGCCATAGCTGCAACTTCGCGTACTTCGTTTGTGTCCAACGACCAGACCAAGACGTCACAGAACCCCACCTTGATCAATAAAGCTTTCATCTTATATTCGCAATATCCCGATTGCAATCTCAGTTGCTTGCTTGTTCTTCGTTTGCTCGCAGGAAACAGACCCTCGTGGTCAGGTTGATTGTGCTCTGGCGTGGTCAATAACCTTCGGAAGTTGGTTTAGCGATTGCTAAGGCGCGACGTCTCGCACGTTCGTAGTCGGATCGTCAAGGTCGACTCCCACAGAAAACGATAGCCACCATCTCATCGAAACATCGGGACACCTTAGCCTCTATCACTTCTTGTTGGGAAACGTTGCATGGAAAACAAAAAATTTCTATGCGCACGCAAGATCGATCCATGGAGATGCATAGCAACGAGAGGGGGAGAGTGTGTCTACGTACCCTCGTTGACCGTAAGCAAAAGTGTTTAACAACGTGGTTGATGTAGTTGAACTTCTTCGTGCTCCAACCGACCAAGTATTGAATGCTTGGCACCTCCACGTTCTGCACACGTTCATCTCAGTAACGCCCTCCGCCTTCTTGATCCAGCAAGACAGCGAGGTAGTAGATGAGTTCTGACAGCACGATGGTGTGGTGACGGTGATGGTGAAGTGATCTCCGCAGGGATTTGCCTAAGCAGTACAAAAATACGACCGAGGAAGTAAACGGTGGACTGGGGCGCCGCACACGGCTAAGCAATTGTCTGGTGTGTGCTAGGGCGCCACCACATATATATATATATATATATATATAGGTGGGAGGGAGGGAGGAGAAGCCATAGGAGGCGCCCAGATAGGAGGAATCCTACTTGGAGTCCCTCCCAAGGCGCGCGCCCCCCCTGCCATATATAACCGAGGGGGAAGGAAAGAGGGGGAGAGGAAAGGAAGGGGAGTCCTACTGCACACTTTCCTTTCCCTCCCCTCTTTCCTTCCTCCTCATAGGGTATGACCATAGAAGGTTTTATTCATGTAAACAGAACAATAATTATTCTCTGACTTAAATGAATAACCGTATTGCAACAAACATGATCTAATCATATTCATGCTTAACACAAACACCAAATAACATTTATTTTAGGTTCAACACTAATCCCGAAGGTAGAGGGAGTGTGTGATGGTGATCGTATCAACCTTGGAATCACTTCCAACACACATCGTCACTTCACTCTTATCTAGTCTCTGATCATTCTACAACTCCTGTTTCGAGTTACTAATCTCAGCAACTGAACCGGTATCAAATACCCAGGGGTTGCTATAAACACAAGTAAATTACACATCAATAACTTGTATATCATATATACCATTGTTCACTTTGACATCGTTCTTATCCGCCAAGTATTTGGGGCAGTTCCGCTTCTAGTGACCATTTCCTTTGTAGTAGAAGCACTCACTTTCAGGCCTGGGTCTAGCTTTGGGCTTCTTCATGCGAGTGGCAACTTGCTTGCCCTTCTTCTTGAAGTTCCCTTTCTTTCACTTGCCCTTTTACTTGAAACTAGTGGTCTTGTCAACCATCAACACTTGATGCTCTTTCTTGATTCCTACCTTCGCCGATTTCAGCATCATGAAGAGCTCGGGAATTGTTTTCGTCATCCCTTGCATATTATAGTTCATCACGAAGTTCTAGTAGCTTGGTGATAGTGACTAGAGAACTATGTCAATCACTATCTTAAGTGGAAGATTTACTCCCACTTGATTCAAGTAATTGTAGTACCCAAACATTCTGAGCACATGCTCATTGGCTGAGCTATTCTCCTCCATCTTGTAGGCAAATTACTTGTCAGAGTTCTCATACCACTTGACACAAGCATGAGTCTGAAATACCAATTTCAGCTCTTAGAACATCGTGTATGCTCTATGGCGTTCAGAACATTTTTAAGTCCCGATTCTAAGCCATAAAGCATGGCGCACTAAACTATTAAGTAGTCATCATATAAAGCTTGCCAAACTTTCATAACATCTGCATCTGCTCCTGCAATAGGTCTGTCACCTAGCGGTGCATCAAGGACATAATTCTTCTGTGCAGCAATGACGATAATCCTCAGATCACGGACCCAGTCGGCATCATTGCTACTATCATCTTTCAACTTAGTTTTCTCTAGGAACATATCAAAAATATAAGGGAGCTAAATTGCGAGCTATTGATCTACAACATAGATATGCAAAAACTATTAAGACTAAGTTCATGATACATTTAAGTTCAATTAATCATATTACTAAAGAACTCCCACTTAAATAGACGTCCCTCAAGTCATCTAAGTGATACGTGATCCCAATCAACTAACTCATGTCCGATCATCACGTGATATGGGGCAGTCATCAACGGTGAACATCTCTATGTTGATCATATCTACTATATGATTCACGTTCGACCTTTCAGTCTCCAGTATTCCGAGGCCATGTCTATACATGCTAGGCTCGTCAAGTTTAACCCAAGTATTCCGCATGTGCAAAACTGTCTTGCACCTGTTGTATGTGAATGTAGAGTCTATCACACTCGATCATGACGTGGTGTCTCAACACGACGAACTGCAGCAATGGTGCATACTTAGGTAGAACACTTTTACCTTGAAATTTAGTGAAGGGATCATCTTATAATGCTACCGCCGTACTAAGAAAAATAAGATGCATAAAAAGATAAACATCACATGCAATCAAAAATATGTGACATGATATGGCCATCATCATCTTGTGGTTTTGATCTCCATCTCCAAAGCATCGTCATGATCTCCATCGTCACCGGCTCGACACCTTGATCTCCATCTTAGCGTCGTGGTCATCTCATCAACTATTGCTTCTACAACTATCGCTAACGCATAGTGATAAAGTAAAGAAATTACATGGCTTTTGCATTTCATACAATAAAGAGACAACCATAAGGATCCTGCCGGTTGCTAGATATCTTACCAAACTTCTGGTAGGCCAGCCCAGAGTTGCCCCTGGTGGCCACCGGCGGCTGACAGTTTGGACCAACACTCAGAGGAGCACTGGCCCGGGGGGGTTAAAATAATGATGACCCTTGAGTCTGCAGAACCCAAGGGAAAGAAAAGGCTAGGTGGCAAATGGTAAAACCAATGTTGGGCATTGCTGGAGGAGTTTTATTCAAGGCGAACTGTCAAGGGGTTCCCATTATAGCCCAACCGCGTAAGGAACGCAAAATCCGGGAACATAAAACCGATATGACGGAAACTAGGGCGGCAAGAGTGGAACAAAACACCAGGCATAAGGCCGAGCCTTCCACACTTTACCAAGTATATAGATGCATTAATTAAATAAGAGATATTGTGATATCCCAACAAATAAACATGTTCCAACAAGGAACAACATCTCCATGTTCCAACAAGGAACAAACTTCAATCTTCACCTACAACTAACAATGCTATAAGAGGGGCTGAGCAAAGCGGTAACATAGCCAAACAACGGTTTGCTAGGACAAGGTGGGTTAGAGGCTTGGTTCAACAATATGGGGGGCATGATAAGCAAGTGGTAGGTATTGCATCATAGGCATAGAAAAAGAGCGAGCAACTAGCAAGCAAAGATAGAAGTGATTTCGAGGGTATGGTCATCTTGCCTGAAATCCCGCAAGGAAGAAGAACGAGTCCATGAAGAAGACAAACAGATGTAGTCGAACGAAACCTCACCAACGCGACGTTATCGGAACCAACCCGAAGAAGCAACACCGAAAAGGAGCAAACAACATAGTAAACAACCACCACATAAACATGGCATGATGCACAATCAAGTATGATGCATGTCCGGTTTAATGAAGCATGGCATGGCAAAGTGCACAAGCAATCCTACAAATTAAGTGGAGCTCAATATGCAAAGGTGCATATTGACGAAACACCACGACAAGTTATTTAGTTCGATCTCGTTTATGTACCCAACAATATTAAATGTTGTTAAACATGGCAAGAGGGTGAAGCAAAGAAAACTACCTATCTAGTCAAGTTTAAATGAGGCCGGAAACAACAAACAACAATTCCGGAAAAACCTCATGTGCATATTTTACGGTTTGGTACTGTTCTGCCCTAAACCATATTTTAGAGTTATTAAACATGCAAAACAAGTACACCATGTTAAACTAGGCATTTTTCCACCCAATTTACATATAAAGATTACTAAATTTGGAGCTACGGTTATTTAGTTATGAATTAAATCATATTAACATGGCAATAGGCAAAATATATGCAAACAACATTTTAAACATGTTAAACGTGGATGAAAATTGCATATTACGAAACTAGACAAGATTCTAAGAATATTTCATATATAAAGTTTTTCCATGTGATGCATGGTTAGAGAGTAATGAAATGCATGAAGTTTAGGGGCTGATCTGCAAAAGTGTAATTCCCTAGAAATTGATAAAATCGCAGCTAAGGAAAAAATGATCTGGGCCAAAACTGGCTGGCCCATTAGTGCACAGGAGGGGCTGGGGGTTCTCTCACCATGGACCTCGGCCCGTTCAAAAAAAAATAGACGAGGCCTGGCGCTGGGCCTAGCGAAGAGGGAGATGCGGTCAACGCGAGCGGTTGCCTCGTTCGTTCTCCTCGCGCACAGAGACGAGCGGGAGGAGCAGAAGCAGGGCACGACGGAGGCAGGGGACTGCAGGACGGGCTGCTCCGGCGAAGAGGCGCAGGGACTTGCCGGTCCGGCGGCGGCTGGAACGAATGGATCGGGCCTTGGGGCACCAGATCTTGTGGGTGGTGGAGCTCCATGGGCGGTGACGCTGCGGCTTGGTGCTAGGAGGAGATGGCGCTACCTGCGAACGCCATGAGAGAGAGAGATCGTGAGAGAGAGAAGGAAGGGAGAGGAAGCTGCGGGGGAGACGGGAAGGAGCAAGGACGGTCTGAGGGCGGGCTGCTCCGGCGTTCGACATGCGCCATGGAACCGATCCACGACGAAGTGTTCGAACAGGGAGGCGGCTTGGAGTTTCCGGCGACGATGATGAGCGAGGCAAGGCGGGCGCGGCGAGACTATTGACCGACTCCACAGCCACGGCTCCAGGGAGGCACGGCTCTGGCGAGCAGGGGCCGGAGACAAGGTACGGAAGGACGACTTCCATGGCCTCCTCACGTTCCTGTAGAAAGAGAGAAAAGAGAGAGATTTGAGAAGGGAGGGAGCAACGAGATGAACAGGGAGAAAGGAGGGATGGAGCGGGGGCGCGGGGTCCTGCTGGAGCGGTGGCTTGCTGCGGTGGTGGATCGAGCAGAGTGAATCGGGGAGGAGCAGTGGGGAGCATTGGTTGGAGGGGATGGATCGATGGAATTGGGGGTGACGGGTGGTTGGCCCGATTGGAAAAATCAAGGAAGGATTTTGGATCGGGAGGGGATCCCGATGTGGATTCGGTGGAGTGTGGCGGCGGCTGAGGGGGGACAAAAGACCTAGATTTTAGGGTTGCTGCCTACGGGATTGGTCTATATATATAGCACTGGATTTTTGGGTAGGGGCTAATCCGTCCCTCCGATCGTAATCGGACGGTCGGGAAAAATAGGCTAGGGAGCCCAAATAAGAAAAAGGAGACGTTTTGTAGATGTTTGGGGACGATCCGGACACAACGGTGATGACAGTCCGGGTCGGGTTCAGGACAACTTTCGGATGCGCACGAGGGGAGGGCTGTGGGCTGATGAGAGAGGTTAGGTTGGGCCTAGCGGTGAGAGTTAGTGCAGAAGGTAGAGGGCTGAGAAGAGAGAAGAGGAGAGGCCCGGCGACTGTTTCCGGAGACCGAAAACGTCCGACGTTTTGACCGACTATAATGTCGCTATAGTTATCCATTGGGGCGTCAAATGGACTCCGAACGCGATGAAACTTGGCAGGCGGTCTACTAACAACAAAACAACACTGCACGCCAACTTTCATCCCATTCCGAGAACAATTTTGCGACCACTTATAAAATACTATTTCGGACATGCTGCGGGCGCGTGCAAGTGTGGTTGGGCTCAGAACGGACAACGGAGAGAACTCGGAGAACCCAGACGAATGCAAGTTTTAAAACATGATGATGCAATGCACATGATGACATGATGAAATGCAACACGCAAGCAAAAGACATGGCAACGACGGCGAATAATTGGAAGACACCTGGCGCAACGGTCTCGGGGCGTCACACCCCGGTAGGGTTGAGAATGGTATAGGCGAAGCTACTCTGGTAGGGTTGACGATGGTGTCGGCGAAGCGGCTCCAGTAGGGTTGAGGAAGGTTTCGGTGAAGAGGATTAGAGGCCGTCGACAGGGGCGTCGGTGGGGCGGCTCCGGGGGGTGTGGACGAAGCGTCTCCGGTGGGGAGTACGAATGAGCCACTGCAGATGCGCGGCGGTTGACGAGAGTACCAGCGAAGCAGATCCGGTGCCGTGGACAAGGCCGGCACTGAATGGGCTGTGGTATAGTGGTGGATGAGCAGTCTACTTGTTTCTAGGGGAGGTGTGTAACACCCTCGATGCGACTATAGCTCCCACGTGTCGAGGCACGACTTAGAGACATAATTGCATTTAAGGCATATGTCGCAAGTTAGGCAATCTTCACAACATCCCATGTAATATAAATAATAAAGGGGAGATAACATAGTTGGCTTACACTCGCCACGTCAATCAAGGACATAAATAACATTACATCATCCAAACACTCATGGCCCGACTACGGCGCCCAAATAAAATATAACCCAACATGCGACAACGATCCCGTTCACCCCCAACTGGGCACCACTACTGATCATCGGGAAAGGAAACATAGTAACGTTGAGAGTCTTCGTCGAACTCCCACTTGAGCTCGTACGCGTCTCCTGGAGCGGAATCATCAGGCCCTGCATTTGGTGTAATAGTAATTTGTGAGCCACAGGGACTCAGCAATCTCGCACCCTCGCGATCAAGACTATTTAAGCTTATAGGTAAGGCAAGGTAAATATAGGTGGAGCTGCAGCAAGTGACTAGCATATATGGTGGCTAACTTATTCGCAAAAGAGAGCGAGAAGAGGAGGCAAAGCGGGAGCGAGAAACTAGAGAACAACCTGCGCAAACATTACTCCAACACCGTGTCCACTTCCCGGACTCCGCCGAGAAGAGGCCATCACGGTAATACACTCAGTTGATTCATTTTAATTAAGTTAAGGTTCAAGTTATCTACAACCGGGCATTAACAAATTCCCATGTGCCCATAACCGCGGGCACGGCTTTCGAAAGTTCAAATCCCTGCAGGGGAGTCCCAACTTAGCCCATGACAAGCTCTCACAGTCAACGAAGGAATAGACCTCCTCCCAAGACGTTCCGATCAGACTCGGTATCTCGATAATTCAAGACACTTCGACAGGTTAAAACAAGACCCGCAACATCGCCCGAATGTGCCGACAAATCCCGATAGGAGCTGCACATATCTCTTTCTCAGGGCACACTCAGATTGTCCTAGGTACGGGTAGGCCAGCCCAGAGTTGCCCCTGGTGGCCACCGGTAGCTGACAGGTGGACCAACACTCAGAGGAGCAGTGGCCCAGGGGGGTTAAAATAATGATGACCCTTGAGTCTGCAGAACCCAAGGGAAAGAAAAGGCTAGGTGGCAAATGGTAAAACCAAGGTTGGGCATTGCTGGAAAAGCTTTAATCAAGGCGAACTATCAAGGGGTTCCCATTATAACCCAACCGCGTAAGGAACGCAAAAATCCGGGAACATAACACCGATATGACGGAAAACTAGGGCGGCAAGAGTGGAACAAAACACTAGGCGAGAGGCCGAGCCTTCCACCCTTTACCAAGTATATAGATGCATTAAGATAACATAGCAATATAATGATATCCCAACAAGTAAATAAAAGATGTTCCCACAAGGAACGGCCTCCAATCTTCACCTGCAACTAGCAACGTTATAAGAGGGGCTAAGCAAAGCGGTAACATAGCCAATCAACGGTTTTCTAGGACAAGGTGGGTTAGAGGTTTGACATGGCAAAAAGGGAGGCTTGCAAGCAAGTGTTAGGCATCGTAGCATTGGCATAGCAAAAGAGCAAGCAAACTAGCATAGCAAAGATAGTAGTGATTTCGAGGGTATGATCATCTTGCCTGCACAGTTGTCAGAGTTGACTAGATCCTCAAAAACAAACTCAACGGGCTCCTCGTTAGCGAACTCGTCTCCCGTCTCTACTCAAAGAAGACAAACAAGCAACAAGGATACAATCAACCACGTGCAAACTCAAACAACGCAATGCAAAGATGGTATGCTATGCGGAATGCGATGCGGGATGCAAAATGCAAGATATGACAGGAAATGCATAAACCTAGATTCAACTTGGAAAACCAAGTGTGCCACTGGAAAGATGAGATGAAATCGCTTGAAAACGATATAAAGAACGCCGGAATCGGAGTTACGGTTTGAAAATGGCAAGCGATTCAAAAATGACACCGGTCTGCGATTTACAGCAAGTAGGCATCTAAATGCAATGAGATGAACATGCTACAACACCCAAACATGACAACAAAATACATGGCAGGGATGCACACAAGATGCTTAACAAAAGTCTAGCACTGAGCTACGGCCAATTCATCCATTAACAGGTTCAAACAAGCATGGCAAAAATGCATATGACAAACAGATCTCAGACTTGGTGAAATTAACACTTGTCTGGAATTTCAGATCAGGTAGCCCTCTTTGGAGCATGAAAACTACATGCTACAGGACCTGAACATGGCAAAGTAAAGCATGGCATGGAGCTACTCAAAAATCTTAACAAAAGTCCCTTAGTGACCTTGAGCCAAAAGGGATCAGAAAATACAATTGCAAGCACGCGAACATAGCAAAAACATAATCAGTTTTCAGACTTAGTGAAAACTGGCACATGCTGAAATATAACCCAAGTAGGCATGTTTACGAGCTCGATGCACTCACTACAGTGTAAGTCATGGCAAGACAAGCATACACCCATCAAGAAGGAACAAAATTCAAGCTATACATGGCAAGAACAATGGCATAGCAAGCACGGATCAACTACAACAACATCGGCAAAATTGCAAACCAGTTGACAATCTGCCCAGATTCACGATGTAGCAAAAGTAGAGCTCGATTGACTCAATCTAGGGTGCTCCATAAATGCAAACAAATACATGGATGAATAGATCACTACAATATTAACAAAACATCCTTACTGATCATCCTCAAAATAGGCACGGATCACTAGGAAACAACAAGAACATATGGCATCATGAGATAAACAGCTCCAGGACTTAGTGAAATCACAAGTCCCTGAAAAGAGAATTATCAAGTGCACCACTTTGCCAGCTTGCACAAGTCACTATACACATCACAAAAATAAATGGGTTGCACCTCTGGAAAGATGGAAAAACCCTTAACAAAACATATGTAGAACTCATGGGCATAGCATGCACACATTAATCATGGCAAAAATGACAAAAGTGCTAAACGGAGTAGCAGATCTGACAATTAACTCAAGTAGCCCTCTTCTAACAGCATTTCGGGCCTCAAGATGAGCTCAAATGAAAATGATGCAATGGAATGAAATGATGTACTCTCTGAGATGAACATTTTGATATGCTATATGCATGAATCAGAGCTACGGATGCAAAGTTACGGGTTTACGAACATGTGCATATGGACTGAGAATATCAGGGACTTAGTAAAAAACAACCCCAGATCTAGGGTTTGACCGGCGCGGAATCCGAGGCGGGGCCGGCGCGCACTGTTCACGCCGGAGTTCGTCGTCGACATCGCCGAAGTGGAGAGGAGAGGCCGGGCCGGGGCCGGCGGTGGCGGCCGGAGGCGGCGGCCGGGCGAGGCGGTGGCGGCGGCGCGAGGCGGCGGCCGGGAGGCGGCGGCGCGCGGACCGGGAGGTGGCAGCGCGACGGCTCGGGCCGCGGGGGCCCTCCCTGGGCCTGGCGGGCCGCGGCGGTGGGGACGGTGGTTGTGGCCACGTGGCGGCGCGGGAGAGGCTGGGCGTGGCGGAGCGGACGCATCCGGTCCGTCCCGGACACGTCCGGCGGCGGCGGTGGATGGATCTAGGGTTAGGGGAAGAGTGGAACCGCGAATTTGGAGGGGGTCTATATATAGGCATAGAGGGAGCTAGGAGAGTCCAAATGAGGTGCGGTTTTCAGCCACGCGATCGTGATCGAACGATCTAGATGATGGAGCAGAGTTAGGTGGGTTTTGGGCCAAATTGGAGGGGTGTTGGGCTGCAACACATATGAGGCCTTTTCGGTCCCTCGGTTAACCGTTGGAGTATCAAATGAAGTCCAAATGATACGAAACTTGACAGGCGGTCTACCGGTAGTAAACCAAGGCCGCTTGGCAAGTCTCGGTCCAATCCGGAAATGTTTAATTCCCACACACGAAAGAAGGCTAGAAATGACCACCGGAGGAGAACGAAGCGCCGGAATGCAAAACGGACAACGGGAAAAATGCTCGAATGCCTGAGACAAGCACGTATGCAAATGCAATGCACATGATGACATGATATGAGATGCATGACAACGATAACAACACAAGAAGACAAAACCCAAACCCGAGGAAATAAATATAACTTAACGCCGGAAACGGCAAGAGTTGGAGTACAAATAGGGAAAGTTATATCCGGGGTGTTACAACACTCCACCACTACGAAAGGATCTCGTCCCGAGATCTAGGACTAAAAGAACGCCGGGTACTCAGAACGGAGGTGATCCTCGCGTTCCCAGGTAGCTTCACGGTCGGAATGGTGTGACCACTTGACTTTGAGAAATTTGATTGACTTGTTGCGAGTCTTGCATTCAGTCTCTTCAAGAATAGCAACTGGGTGCTCACGATAAGAGAGATCTTCTTGGAGCTCAATGTCCTCGAAGGTGACGGTGCGATCAGGAGTCTTGAAGCACTTTCGAAGCTGAGAGACATGGAACACGTCATGAACATTTGCAAAGTTTGAAGGAAGCTCGAGTTGATAGGCGAGGTCGCCTCTCTTGCTGACAATCTTGAAAGGTCCCACGTATCTAGGAGCAAGCTTCCCTTTGATACCGAAGCGACGAGTACCTTTCATAGGAGAGACGCGGAGGTAAACATGATCTCCGATCTCGAAAGCCAAATCACGGTGCTTACTATCATAGTGGCTCTTCTGGCGGGATTGGGCTGCTTTGAGGTTATCACGAATGACTTTGCACATTTCTTCTGCCTCTGTGATTAAGTCATTACCCAAAAGCTGACGTTCACCAGTTTCAGACCAGTTGAGAGGGGTACGGCACTTCCTGCCATACAGAATTTCAAATGGGGCCTTGCCCAAACTTGCTTGAAAACTGTTGCTGTAGGAGAATTTAGCATAAGGAAGACAATCCTCCCACTTCATGCCGAAGGAGATCACACACGCCCTGAGCATCTCTTCAAGAATCTGGTTGACACGCTCGACTTGACCGCTAGTTTGAGGATGGAAAGCTGTGCTGAAGCGGATGTTGGTGCCCATGGCCTTCTGAAAAGAATCCCAAAACTTCGAGGTAAAGATGCTGCCACGGTCTGAAGAGATCACTTGTGGAATACCGTGCAGAGAGACAATTCGAGAGGTCTAGAGTTCCGCCAATTGAGCTGCAGTGATCTACTCTTTGATAGGCAGAAAGTGAGCCACTTTGGTGAGTTTGTCGATGACAACGAATATAGCATCATTGCCACGCTTGGACTTTGGAAACCCAGTCATGAAGTCCATTTCAATGTGGTCAAACTTCCATTCTGGAATGGCAAGAGGTTGGAGAAGACCTGCTGGCCTTTGGTGTTCTGCCTTCACTCTTCTGCAGACATCACATTCATTCACGAATTGAGCAATCTCGTGCTTCATTCGAGTCCACCAATAAGCTTGCTTGAGGTCCTGATACATCTTCGTGCTCCCAGGGTGGATGGAGAGGAGAGAATAGTGAGCCTCGTTCATGATCACTTTACGGAGGTCACCTTTGGGTACAACAATACGATCCTCGAAGAAGAGAGTGTCCTTGTCATCAAGGCGGTAGCACTTGTACTTGGACTGACTCTTGGCAATCCCAATCTTCACCTTTTTCACCATAGTATCAAGAAGCTGGGCTTGGCGAATCTGGTCTTCCAAGGTAGGACAAACTTGAAGGTTGGCGAGGAAACCTTGGGGAACAATTTGTAGATTAAGTTTGCGGAAAGCTTCACAAAGCTCGGTTTGATAAGGCTTAAGAATCAGACTGTTGCAGTAAGCTTTCCTGCTCAATGCGTCAGCAATCACATTAGCCTTGCCTGGAGTATACTCGATACTCGGATTATACTCTTGAATCATTTCGACCCATCGAGTTTGCCTGACGTTGAGATTAGGCTGAGTGAAGATGTACTTGAGACTCTTGTGATCGGTGAAAATGTCCACTTTTCTTCCCAATAGAAGATGTCTCCAAGTCAACAGAGCATGCACAACTGCCGCCAACTCGAGATCATGAGTGGGGTAGTTCTTCTCATTAGGCTTCAAACGGCGAGATGTATAAGCAACAACTTCTTCTCTTGCATCAATACTGCGCCAAGACCTTGGAGAGAGGCATCACAAAAGACCTCGTACGGCTTGGATTAATCAGGCGGAGTCGGCACTGGAGCAGTGATCAATTTCTCTTTCAAAGTGTTGAAAGCAATATCACACTCCGGAGACCAAACGTACTTGACATGCTTCTAGAGAAGATTAGAGAGAGGCTTCGCGATCTTAGAAAAGTTTTCAACGAATCTTCGGCAATAGCTTGCGAGACCGAGGAAGCTACGGAGTTGCTTCACGTTCTGAGGAGGTTCCAAATTCACAATTGCAGACACCTTCTCAGGATTCACGGCAATGCCCTTGGCAGAGATGATATGACCAAGATAAAGAACCTCATCGAGCCAAAATTCACACTTGGAGAACTTGGCGTAGAACTGATGTTCTCTGAGCTTATCAAGAACCAAACGCAAGTGCTTGGCATGATCTTCCTTGTTCTTCGAGAAAACCAGAATGTCGTCGAGGTAGACCAAAACGAAGTCATTGGTGTAGGCGTTGAAGATGAAGTTCATCATGCGAGAGAACGTCGGAGGAGCGTTGACGAGGCCAAAAGACATGACAGTGTATTCATATGAACCAAAGCTTTTCCTGAAAGCCGTCTTGGGAATATCTTGCTCACGAATTCGAATCTGATGATAACCCATACGGAGATCAAGCTTGGAGAATACTCGAGCACCTTTGAGTTGTTCGAACAGCTCATTGATGTTGGGAAGTGGATATTTGTTCTTGATAGTCTTCTTGTTCACTGGACGGTAATCAACACAAAGTCGGTCCGTTCCATCCTTCTTCTTCACAAAAAGAACACCACAACCCCACGGAGAAGAACTAGGCCGGATGAGACCCATTTTCTCTTGAATATCGAGTTGCTTCTTCAGCTCCTTCAACTCTTCAGGTCCGAGCTTGTAAGGACGTTTGCACACAGGTTCCGTGCCAGGCTCAAGATCAATAACGAATTCAATAGGCCGGTGCGGAGGCATTCCTGGAAGCTCTTCTGGAAAAACGTCTTGATATTCGCAAACGACTGGAATTTGCGAGATAGCGTCCAATTCACCCTTCTCATTGAGAGAAAACAGACGAATGGTATTATCCCGAGCGGTAAAGACAATTACATCCTCAGACGGATGAGTCAATTGAATCTGCCCGGCAGCACAATCAAGATGTACCTTGTGCTTAGAAAGCCAATCCATCCCGAGGATAAGATCAATATCCGAGTGACCGAGAACCGTTGGGGAAGCCAAGAACTTGTAGTCACCCAAAGTGATAGTAACATCTGGAACGATGGAGTTAGCATGCATGCGCTTACCGGGAGAGACAACTGCTAAAGGACTAGGCAAAACTTGCGAAACCAATTCATGCCTATTTGTAAACGGTCTCGAGATGAAGCAATGCGATGCACCAGTGTCAAAAAGAACTTTTGCAGGTATATCATTAATAGGAAGGTTACCCATGATCACATCTGACGAGTCCTCTGCCTGAGCTGCATTCATCAAGTTGTCCTTGGCATGCTTGGGGTTATGCTTGACCACAGCTGTACTTGCCGATCTGACAGGAGGAGGAGGAGGAAGACGCCTCTGGTTGATACACTTGTTGGCATAGTGCCCCTTCTGTTGGCACTTGTTGCACGTGACCTCTGAAAGCGGACGGTGATACGGAGCACTCGATCTTGGAGGTTGAGACGAAGTCTTGTTCTGAAAGCCAGGGTTGGGTGGGTGGGAAGAACCACTGCCACCTTTGCTCTTCTGCTGATACGACTGACAGAACGGAGGAGGAGGAAGCCAATACTTCTGCTGCTTGGCCACTTGAGTAGAGGAAGAAGGAGTAACATCTCTGACTCGCTTCTTGGAAGCGTCGCACCTCAACTGAGCAGCCTCTTGCTTCAGTGCCATGTTGTAGAACTCATCGTATCTCAAGGGTTCAAAGAGGACAAGAGCGAGCTGAATTTCTTCTCTGAGACCACCCCTGAACTGATATATCATGCTCTTCTCATCAGGGACGTCCTGCTTGGCAAAGCGGGCGAGCTTCTGGAACAACTTGTTGTAGTCATAGACAGATAAAGAGCCTTGCTTCAGATTGCGGAATTCCTCACGCTTGCTTTCAACCACGCTCTGGGGAATATGATGAGCTCGGAAATCTCGACGGAAATCATCCCAAGTGATAACACGTCCACCTCTGGAGTCCTTGTACTGCTGGAACCATTCTGCAGCTTGATCTTTGAGTTGGAAGGAAGCGAACTTAACAAAGTCCTCAGGCCTGACGTTACTGCACTTGAAATGCTTACACAGATCCACAAGCCAATTGTCAGCATCGGTTGCCTCAACACAATTGATGAAAGTCTTTGGCCCGTTAGCAAGGAACTGGTTGAGTGTAGCAAAGTGATTCTAATTGCTGCCTTGATTCCCTTGGTTTCCTTGATTGCGCTCTTGAAGAATTTGCATGATCAACTGTGTATTTGCATTGGTTGCGGCCATCACAGCTTGCCATGCCTCTGGAGGAGGTGGAGGTGGTGGCGGATCAGGATTCGGAGTCGTGCGCGTTGGAGGAGCCATCCTGAAGAGGTTGACCACCATTAGCACATTGACAGACAAATAATGAAGCTGAATCCAACGGAATGAAAATTGCAACATATAGTCTTCACATCCGAACAAAATGAACGAATGCATTCCTCTTGAAATGGTCACATATCCATAAATTGAGAAGCCACGTAGAATTAAGGTAGAGAAATAAATCAACAAGGTACGGATCAAGAACGAATAATCGGTAAGAAATCCCAATCTCAAACCAATATCCGTGGAAGAAGGACTAGAGCTACTAGAATTCCCACCTATGAAACTCCGGAACCTTTCCGGTTATGCAATCAGGTGTTGGGGATACAGGGGAAGCATAATATCTCACCCAAATCTAGCAATTCCTACATCCAGCTGTATCCATCCTTCAACACATAACCCAGAAACCTTCGGAAACCATCTACCTCAACCTTCGAAAAGCATCCGTTATACAAGTTATGGCGATACTCCCGAACTCCCGCCCCAGTACTGGGTGGCGTCGAGGTTATCTCACCAACGAACTGCATAAAAGAGATTTTCGATGTCGGCGTACTAGACTCAGGTATTCCAGAACTGCAACGATAAAATTATGATGACAACACCTCAGAGCTCAACTCCCCGGGACACTTCCACTAAACCCTGACAGGAGGCACCAAGACAATGTTCTCATCATAAAACCATCGGAACGATTCCAAGATACCCGCGTGATCCTAAATTTTTTTAGTGAAATTTGAGAAGAGAAGAGTCAAAACTCTATGTTAGGATGCCTTACCGGAGCGATGAGGAGACTGGGAAGTAAAAAGAATTCCTAATCTCTCTGATATATAATTCCTAAAGACTCAAAACATTTTTCTAGACACAACTCGGCCGCTAAAACGATCAAGCAATGGGGCTCCTAAGGTCGGGGAAGGCTCTGATTACCAACTTGTAACACCCTCGATGCGACTATAGCTCCCACGTGTCGAGGCACAACTTAGAGACATAATCGCATTTAAGGCATATGTCGCAAGTTAGGCAATCTTCACAACATCCCATGTAATATAAATAATAAAGGGGAGATAACATAGTTGGCTTACACTCGCCACGTCAATCAAGGACATAAATAACATTGCATCATCCAAACACTCATGGCCCGACTACGGCGCCCAAATAAAAGATAACCCAACATGCGACAACGATCCCGTTCACCCCCAACTGGGCACCACTACTGATCATCGGGAAAGGAAACATAGTAACGTTGAGAGTCTTCGTCGAACTCCCACTTGAGCTCGTACGCGTCTCCTGGAGCGGAATCATCAGGCCCTGCATCTGGTGTAATAGTAATCTGTGAGCCACAGGGACTCAGCAATCTCGCACCCTCGCGATCAAGACTATTTAAGCTTATTGGTAAGGCAAGGTAAATATAGGTGGAGCTGCAGCAAGTGACTAGCATATATCGTGGCTAACTTATTCGCAAAAGAGAGCGAGAAGAGGAGGCAAAGCGCGAGCGAGAAACTAGAGAACAACCTGCGCAAACATTACTCCAACACCGTGTCCACTTCCCGGATTCCGCCGAGAAGAGGCCATCACGGTAACACACTCAGTTGATTCATTTTAATTAAGTTAAGGTTCAAGTTATCTACAACCGGACATTAACAAATTCCCATGTGCCCATAACCGCGGGCACGGCTTTCGAAAGTTCAAATCCCTGCAGGGGAGTCCCAACTTAGCCCATGACAAGCTCTCACGGTCAACGAAGGAATAGACCTCCTCCCAAGACGTTCCGATCAGACTCGGTATCTCGATAATTCAAGACACTTCGACAGGTTAAAACAAGACCCGCAACACCGCCCGAATGTGCCGACAAATCCCGATAGGAGCTGCACATATCTCTTTCTCAGGGCACACTCAGATTGTCCTAGGTACGGGTAGGCCAGCCCAGAGTTGCCCCTGGTGGCCACCGGTAGCTGACAGGTGGACCAACACTCAGAGGAGCAGTGGCCCAGGGGGGTTAAAATAATGATGACCCTTGAGTCTGCAGAACCCAAGGGAAAGAAAAGGCTAGGTGGCAAATGGTAAAACCAAGGTTGGGCATTGCTGGAAAAGCTTTAATCAAGGCGAACTATCAAGGGGTTCCCATTATAACCCAACCGCGTAAGGAACGCAAAAATCCGGGAACATAACACCGATATGACGGAAAACTAGGGCGGCAAGAGTGGAACAAAACACTAGGCGAGAGGCCGAGCCTTCCACCCTTTACCAAGTATATAGATGCATTAAGATAACATAGCAATATAATGATATCCCAACAAGTAAATAAAAGATGTTCCCACAAGGAACGGCCTCCAATCTTCACCTGCAACTAGCAACGCTATAAGAGGGGCTAAGCAAAGCGGTAACATAGCCATTCAACGGTTTGCTAGGACAAGGTGGGTTAGGGGTTTGACATGGAAATGATAGAGGCTAAGGTGTCCCGATGTTTCGATGAGATGGTGGCTATCGTTTTCTGTGGGAGTCGACCTTGACGATCCGACTACGAACGTGCGAGACGTCGCGCCTTAGCAATCGCTAAACCAACTTCCGAGGGTTATTGACCATGCCGGAGCACGATCAACCTGACCACGAGGGTCTGTTTCCTGCGAGCAAACGAAGAACAAGCAAGAAACTGAGATTGCAATCAGGATATTGCGAATATAAGATGAAAGCTTTATTGATCAAGGTGGGGTTCTGTGACGTCTTGGTCTGGTCGTTGGACACAAACGAAGTACGCGAAGTTGCAGCTATGGCGAACTTTTAATCTAAACAAAACCCAAAGTCTAAACGACGCCCTAAGGGCTGTATATATGGAGGAAGAGGGGGGAATTTCGTGGCCCTTGAGGGTGGGGTCCGAAACCAACCCTAACTCTTGTTTCCCCACACATACGGACTCTAAAAATAGCCTATACTTAAGTATTTCGAAATTACATGGGCCTGGCCCATTAATAAGGTGACGCAGCACCTAGAATAGCCTATGGACGAATATTATGAAGTGGCATCTTGTATATTTCGTCCAAGGCTTCATGCACTCCTTATGGCGGCTTCAAAGTCCTGAAATCATCACTTGTAACTCCGTTCTTGATCCCCTTGCGCATGCCATCAACTCCATGCGTGTTCTTGCTCCAATGTTCATCCTTCTCCAAGCTAGGCCCTTCATTTGTAAGCAAAACAAATGTATCCAATTTAGGCAGCATCATAATCTCATGAACATTAGAATCATTACTAAGAAACGAAAGTACCTGGTAATTTAATTGGCGTGCGCGAGCTCTGGTAATTGGTCCAGTATATGTAACAGTAGGGGCTGTGGGTGTAACAATGGTATTGATGTCCTCATCATCCTCCCCTTCTTGAAATGAAGTCGTCCTCGACGGAAGCGCATCTTCCTCACCCAAATAAGGCTTCAAATCTGCAATGTTAAAAGTGGGACTAACCCCAAAATCTACAGGTAGCTCAAGTTTATATGCATTATCATTTATTTTCTCTAACACCTTAAAAGGACCATCAGCACGTGGCATTAGCTTTGATTTGCGCAGATTAGGAAATCTATCTTTACGCAAATGTAACCAAACAAGATCTCTAGGCGCAAACACAACATGTTTTCTACCCTTATCTCCAGCAAGCTTATATTTAGCATTCATACGCTCAATGTTTTCCTTAGTTAACTCATGCATTTTTAAAATCAATTCAGAACGTTCTTTATCATCAAAATTAACCTTCTCTGAAGATGGAAGAGGCAACAAATCAATAGGTGCACGAGGTAGGAAACCATACACAATTTCAAAAGGGCACATCTTAGTAGTAGAATGCAATGAGCGATTATAAGAAAATTCAATATGAGGCTAGCATTCTTCCCACATTTTCTTGTTATTCTTCAAAACAGCCCTAAGCATAGTAGACAATGTTCTATTGACTACTTCAGTTTGTCCATCAGTTTGGGGGTGACAAGTAGTACTAAAAAGCAGCTTAGTCCCCAACTTAGCCCATAAACATCTCCAAAAGTGGCTAATAAATTTAGTATCACGATCTGAAACAATAGTATTTGGCACACCATGTAAGCGAATACTTTCACGAAATAACAAATCAGCAACATTAACAACATCATCGCTTTTATGACATGGTATAAAGTGTGCCATTTTCGAGAACCTATCCACGACAACAAATATGCTATCCCTCCCCTTCTTTGTTCGAGGTAAACCTAAAACAAAGTCCATAGATATATCCTCCCAAGGAACACTAGGTACTGGCAAAGGCATATATAAACCATGAGGATTGAGTCGTGACTTAGCTCTTTGACATGTAGTGCAGCGAGCAACAAAACGCTCAACATCCCGTCTCATCTTTGGCCAAAAGAAATGTGTAGCAAGTATATCCTCCGTCTTCTTGACGCCAAAGTGTCCCATTAATCCTCCTCCATGCGCCTCCTGCAACAACAAAAGACGAACGGAGCTAGCTGGAATGCATAGCTTGTTAGCACGAAACACAAATCCATCGTTAAGAACGAACTTGTTCCAAGTTCTCCCTTCCTTACAATTCTGCAATACATCTTTAAATTCAGCATCATGAACATATTGATCTTTGATGGTCTCCAAACCAAATATTTTAAAGTCAAGTTGTGAAAGCATAGTATAACGACGAGACAAGGCATCAGCAATAACATTTTCTTTACCCTTCTTGTGTTTAATGACATAAGGGAAAGTCTCAATGAATTCAACCCATTTAGCATGTCTACGGTTCAGTTTTGCTTGACTTTTAATGTGTTTCAAAGATTCATGATCAGAATGTATAACAAATTCCTTGGGCCATAAATAATGTTGCCATGTTTCTAAGGTCCGAACAAGAGCATATAATTCTTTATCATAAGTAGAATAGTTCAGACTAGGCCCACTCAATTTTTCAGAAAAGTATGCAACAGGTTTTCCATCTTGTAATAACACACCTCCTAATCCAATTCCACTAGCATCACATTCAAGCTCAAAGTCTTATTGAAATTAGGAAGTTGGAGTAAAGGAGCATGTGTCAACTTATCTTTCAAAACCGTGAAGGCTTCTTCCTGTGCGGTACCCCAAACAAAAGGCACATCCTTCTTTGTAAGCTCGTTGAGAGGTGCAGCAATGATGCTGAAATCTCTCACAAAACGCCTATAGAAACCAGCGAGGCCAAGGAAACTCCTCACTTGTGTGACCGTTTTGGGCTGCGGCCAACTCTCAATAGCTTCAATCTTGGCTTTATCAACTTCAATTCCCTGTGGAGTAACAACATAGCCAAGAAAAGATACTCGGTCGGTGCAAAAGGTGCACTTTCCAAGGTTTCCAAACAAACGTGCATCACGTAGAGCAATAAAAACAACACGTAAATGTTCCAAATGTTCCTCCAAAGATTTGCTATAAATCAATATGTCATCAAAGTAAACTACCACAAATCGTCCAATGAAAGCACGTAAAACTTCGTTCATTAACCTCATGAAAGTACTAGGTGCATTAGTTAACCCAAAAGGCATGACTAACCACTCATATAATCCAAACTTAGTTTTAAATGTTGTTTTCCATTCATCACCCAATTTCATACGAATTTGATGGTATCCACTACGCAAATCAACTTTGGAGAATATTGTAGAGCCACTCAATTCATCAAGCATATCATCTAGCCTAGGAATAGGATGACGATAACGAATAGTAATATTATTAATGCCTCTACAATCAACGCACATACGCGACGTACCATCCTTTTTCGGCACTAAAATGATAGGAACAGCACAAGGACTAAGGGATTCGCGTATATAACCTTTGTCGAGCAGTTCTTGTACTTGACGCATAATCTCCTTCGTCTCCTCTGGATTGGTACGGTATGGTGCACGGTTGGGTAGCGAAGCACCGGGAATTAAGTCAATTTGATGCTCAATCCCTCGAATAGGTGGTAATCCCGGTGGCACGTCTTGTGGAAAGACGTCAGCGAACTCCTGCAAAATGTTAGTGACAGGAGGGGGCAAAGAGGAAGGCACGTCCTCGAATGAAAATAATGCCTCTTTGCACACAAAAGCATAGCAAACAGATTTGCTGAAATCTAGCTCATCAATATCAGATTTGGTGGCAAGTAAACATGCACTTTTCAATTTAATTTCAGAAACAACAGTAGATGGTTTATTATTAGGCTTCATTTGGTGCTCAAATTCTTTTGCCACAATCTGATTTTCACTCTTATTTGTCTCCTGTTTTGCTTTATTAGCTCTATTAATATCATCTTTCAAAATGGAATCAGGAGTCATAGGAAGCAAAGTAATATTTTTATCGTTATGAGCAAGAGTGTACTGATTGTTTCTACCATGGTGTACAGAATTTTTATCAAATTGCCATGGTCTACCAAGTAATAAGGAACATGCTTGCATAGGTACCACATCACAATCAACATAATCAGCATATGTAGAGATACTAAAATGCACACGAACAGTACGTGTTACCTTAACCTTGCCGCTGTTGTTGAACCATTGGATGTAGTAAGGATGTGGATGTGGTCTTGTGGTGAGAGATAGCTTCTCCACCATCTCCATGCTAGCCAAGTTATTGCAGCTCCCTCCATCTATGATCACGCGAACAGAACGTTCCTTCACAACTCCCTTTGTATGGAACAAATTATGCCACTGATTTTGCTCAGCTTGTGTAACCTGCACACTCAAAACACGTTGAGCAACTAAACTTTCATACCTGTCAGCATCTTCAGGAGCCATGTATTGCGTCTCATGATCAGAATCGTCTCCACCGTGTTCGTCACGTGTAATAAGAGCCAAAGTCTCCTCATCATAGTCACTAGCGGACTCATACCCACCATCCTCAGTAACAATCATCACACGCTTAGATGGGCATTCTCTCGCATAATGACCTCCACCCTTGCAACGTCGACAAATAATATCATGTGTTTGCCCTGTTGATGCCATGGATGAAGAAGAGCTCTTTGCAGGCCCAAAAGGTGTGCTCTTGGCAGATAGTGGTGATTGTGCCTGCTTTATTGTATCACGGTTGGAGGTGGTAGCCGACGGAGGCGCCGGTGTAGCAGAACGTGTGGAAGTAGATGATGCACGTGGTGTCCATGATGAAGGTCGACCTGCAGAAAAGTTAGTCCGCGCCAATGCCTGTCGATCCTCCACTTCACGTTCAGCTTTACAAGCAAGATGGAATAAACGAGTGATATTAGTATACTCCTTATACTCTAGAATCGTCTGAATCTCTCTAGTTAATCCACCCATAAAACGTGCAAGCATAGCTTCATTCTCCTCAACAATACCACATCTAATCATGCCAGTTTGTAATTCCTGATAATATTCTTCTACAGAATTTTTTCCCTGTCTTAAGCGCTGCAATTTTTGAAGCAATTCACGTTGATAATATGGTGGTACCCAACGAGTACGCATAGCAGTTTTCAAAGCAGCCCAAGTAGCCGGAATAGGATATAATCTACAATGCTCAGACCACCAAACACATGCAAAACTAGTGAAAGCACAAACAGCAGCAGGAACACGTCTCTCCTCGGGATATTGTAAACATGTAAATCGTTGTTCAGTTTCTAACTCCCAAGTAAGATATATATCAGGAACATATCTACCCTCAAATGGTGGAATATTCAATTTTAGTTTAGGGAGATGGTCATGATCTCGTACCTGAGGGTGAGCCCTACCATTGCCATTATTTGCATGTGGACGACCTGGTGGTTGCTGTGCTGTTGGTGGCACGTAGTTCTGATTTTGATCAACCTCATCCTCATAATCTCCCACATAAGCATCCTCCTCCACATCAGCAGTAGGAGCCACAGAAGTATCAACAGCAGCACCAGCAGTTTGGCCCGACTGAAGAGGGACACGTCTCGCTCGGCGGAGGGCTGTTTCCCGACGTGGAAGTAGTCGGTGTTGTTGCTGTTGTTGCAGAGGTGCGGCAGGAGCAGCCGGTGGTGGTGGTGGAAAACGCGAAAGCAATTCAGCAAACTTGTTATCGAGCTTTGTTTCAAACGTCTTCTCCATGCCATCTATCTTCTCCATGGCCTCTTCAAATCTGTTTATCACATCTTGCACCTGTCCATTCATCATTTGCTGAAACGTATCATGAAGCTCCTTGTTCGTAAAGTTCTCCCAGTCAGTCTCGTCGGCTTGTGATCCTGGCATGGTTAGCAGCAATAGAAACACACAAGAATATGATCCTACAGACTACTAACAAGTGGTGGTGGTGGCGGGTGTCACAAATCCGTCAAGCAAATCTCAAATTCTTACCAGTTCTTACCCAGCAGCAGGCGGTGATCGGCAACCGTTGTAGTCAAAAACTCTCAAAAGCTTGGATAGAGCGATTGCCAGGGAGACTCGAACGCACGAGTAGATGTATGTGGAGCTGGGAAGGCTTATAGTATGGTAGCAAAAAGGGTCAGCAATAATCAATTCAGAGATGCAAAGTTGAATAAACGCTCAACAACGGTACTGTGCTGGTCCTAGGCTAGACCGTGCTAGAGACGCGAGCCTAGAACACTAACAAAATCACGGTGCTGCACGTAAATAAGGGAAAAGCACACTCTGGAACTTCTTTTTTTCGCTCTTTTTTTTGCGCTCCTTTTTTTTGCGCTCCTCTTTTTTTTTGCGAAAAATCACTATAATGGCGAGTGTCTCAAAACTCTTCCCTCGTCAAACTGATAGGAGCGGCACGAAAAAAAATCACTTTTTTTCGGAAATCAGGGCAGCGACGACAAAAAATCACTATGATGGCACGTGGCTCAAAAGACTCAGAAAAGCCTAAAAATAGGATAGGGAAAAAAATTTGCCCGTGAAAATTTTGGCCTAAAAACTGCCCGGGGGTCTCCAGACTCTTTTTTTTTCCGAGACCTACGCAGGCAAGGAAACACGACTCGGAATTTAGATTGATCTCAAGAACAAACCTAATATGAGAAGAACTCGGATTGGTGGTGGATATATGGTTGTGGTATATGGCAGCGGTGGTGGTATATGGTAGCGGTGGTGGTATATGGATAGAGATTGGTGGTGGTATATGGATACGGATTGGTAGTGGTATATGGATATGGATTCAGAGCGGTGGCGGATAAGCAAAAGTGGTAGATGGGCGATGATGATGGTGCGGCGGCGGCGTGACAACTTATGACCAGAACTCGAAACTCTAAAAGACTAGACTCTAAGACCAGCAACTTGACACGACGATGCAACCGCAAATTCAACAAAGCAAAAACCCTAAAAAGATTATGCAAAGGCTCAGATTGGTTCGGATATGATGAACTAACCCTAATTTTTTTTGTGGCTTTTTTTCGTGGACTGTAGGTATGAAGAACAGACTCGATCTAATCTACGAAAAACTGTAAAAATCTCACCGAGCAACCTGGAAATCTGATACCACTTGATAGAGGCTAAGGTGTCCCGATGTTTCGATGAGATGGTGGCTATCGTTTTCTGTGGGAGTCGACCTTGACGATCCGACTACGAACGTGCGAGACGTCGTGCCTTAGCAATCGCTAAACCAACTTCCGAGGGTTATTGACCACGCCGGAGCACGATCAACCTGACCACGAGGGTCTGTTTCCTGCGAGCAAACGAAGAACAAGCAAGAAACTGAGATTGCAATCGGGATATTGCGAATATAAGATGAAAGCTTTATTGATCAAGGTGGGTTTCTGTGACGTCTTGGTCTGGCCGTTGGACACAAACAAAGTACGCGAAGTTGCAGCTATGGCGAACTTTTAATCTAAACAAAACCCAAAGTCTAAACGACGCCCTAAGGGCTGTATATATGGAGGAAGAGGGGGGAATTTCGTGGCCCTTGAGGGTGGGGTCTGAAACCAACCCTAACTCTTGTTTCCCCACACATACGGACTCTAAAAATAGCCTATACTTAAGTATTTCGAAATTACATGGGCCTGGCCCATTAATAAGGTGACGCAGCACCTAGAATAGCCTATGGACGAATATTATGAAGTGGCATCTTGTATATTTCGTCCAAGGCTTCATGCACTCCTTATGGCGGCTTCAAAGTCCTGAAATCATCACTTGTAACTCCGTTCTTGATCCCCTTGCGCATGCCATCAACTCCATGCGTGTTCTTGCTCCAATGTTCATCCTTCTCCAAGCTAGGCCCTTCATTTGTAAGCAAAACAAATGTATCCAATTTAGGCAGCATCATAATCTCATGAACATTAGAATCATTACCAAGAAACGAAAGTACCTGGTAATTTAATTGGCGTGCGCGAGCTCTAGTAATTGGTCCAGTATATGTAACAGTAGGGGCTGTGGGTGTAACAATGGTATTGATGTCCTCATCAGGAAAAAAGGGAGGCTTGCAAGCAAGTGGTAGGCATCGTATCATTGGCATAGCAAAAGAGCGAGCAAACTAGCATAGCAAAGATAGTAGTGATTTCGAGGGTATGATCATCTTGCCTGCACAGTTGTCAGAGTTGACTGGATCCTCAAAAGCAAACTCAACGGGCTCCTCGTTAGCGAACTCGTCTCCTGGCTCTACTCAAAAAAGACAAACAAGCAACAAGGATACAATCAACCACGTGCAAACTCAAACAACGCAATGCAAAGATGGTATGCTATGCGGAATGCGATGCGGGATGCAAAATGCAAGATATGACAGGAAATGCATGAACATGGACTCAACTTGGAAAAGCAAGTGTGCCACTGGAAAGATGAGATGAAATCGCTTGAAAACGATATAAAGAACGCCGGAATCGGAGTTACGGTTTGAAAATGGCAAGCGATTCAAAAATGACACCGGTCTGCGATTTACAGCAAGTAGGCATCTAAATGCAATGAGATGAACATGCTACAGCACCCAAACATGACAAAAAAATAAATGGCAGGGATGCACACAAGATGCTTAACAAAAGTCTAGCACTGAGCTACGGCCAATTCATCCATTAACAGGTTCAAACAAGCATGGCAAAAATGCATATGACAAACAGATCTCAGACTTGGTGAAATTAACACTTGTCTGGAATTTCAGATCAGGTAGCCCTCTTTGGAGCATGAAAACTACATGCTACAGGACCTGAATATGGCAAAGTAAAGCATGGCATGGAGCTACTCAAAGATCTTAACAAAAGTCCCTTAGTGACCTTGAGCCAAAAGGGATCAGAAAATACAATTGCAAGCACGCGAACATAGCAAAAACATAATCAGTTTTCAGACTTAGTGAAAACTGGCACATGCTGAAATATAACCCAAGTAGGCATGTTTACGAGCTCGATGCACTCACTACAGTGCAAGTCATGGCAAGACAAGTATACACCCATCAAGAAGGCACAAAATTCAAGATATACATGGCAAGAACAATGGCATAGCAAGCAAGGATCAACTACAACAACATCGGCAAAATTGCAAACAAGTTGACAATCTGCCCAGATTCACGAAGTAGCAAAAGTAGAGCTCGATTGACTCAATCTAGGGTGCTCCATAAATGCAAACAAAGACATGGATGGATAGATCACTACAATATTAGCAAAACATCCTTACTGATCATCCTCAAAAGAGGCACGGATCACTAGGAAACAACAAGAACATATGGCATCATGAGATAAACAGCTCCAGGACTTAGTGAAATCACTAAGTCCCTGAAAACAGAATTATCAAGTGCACCACTTTGCAAGCTTGCACAAGTCACTACACACATCACAAAAATACATGGGTTGCACCTCTGGAAAGATGGCAAAACCCTTAACAAAACATATGTAGAACCCATGGGCATAGCATGCACACATTAATCATGGCAAAAATGACAAAAGTGCTAAACGGAGTAGCAGATCTGACAATTAACTCAAGTAGCCCTCTTCTAACAGCATTTCGGGCATCAAGATGAGCTCAAATGAAAATGATGCAATGGAATGAAATGATGTACTCTCTGAGATGAACATTTTGATATGCTATATGCATGAATTGGAGCTACGGCTGCAAAGTTACGGGGCTACGAACATGTGCATATGGACTGAGAATATCAGGGACTTGGTAAAACAAAAAACACCAGATCTAGGGTTTGACCGGCGCGGAATCCGAGGCGGGGCCGGCGCGCACTGTTCACGCCGGAGTTCGTCGCCGACGTTGCCGGAGTGGAGAGGAGAGGCCGGGCCGGGGCCGGCGGTGGCGGCCGGAGGCGGCGGCCGGGCGAGGCGGCGCGAGGCGGCGGCCGGGAGGCGGCGGCGCGCGGGCCGGGAGGTGGCGGCGCGGCGGCTCGGGCCGCGGGGGCCCTCCCTGGGCCTGGCGGGCCACAGCGGCGGGGACGGCGGCTGTGGCCACGTGGCGGCGCGGGAGAGGCTGGGCGCGGCGGAGCGGACGCTTTCGGTCCGTCCAGGACATGTCCGGCGGCGGCGGTGGATGGATCTAGGGTTAGGGGAAGAGTGGAACCGCGAATTTGAAGGAGGGGGTCTATATATAGGCATAGAGGGAGCTAGGAGAGTCCAAATGAGGTGCGGTTTTCGGCCCCGCGATCATGATCGAACGGTCTAGATGATGGAGCAGAGTTAGGTGGGTTTTGGGCCAAATTGGAGGGGTGTTGGGCTGCAACACACACGAGGCCTTTTCGGTCCCTCGGTTAACCGTTGGAGTATCAAATGAAGTCCAAATGATACGAAACTTGACAGGCGGTCTACCGGTAGTAAACCAAGGCCGCTTGGCAAGTCTCGGTCCAATCCGGAAATGTTTAATCCCCACACACGAAAGAAGGCTAGAAATGACCACCGGAGGAGAACGAAGCGCCAGAATGCAAAACGGACAACGGGAAAAATGCTTGAATGCCTGAGACGAGCACGTATGCAAATGCAATGCACATGATGACATGATATGAGATGCATGACAATGATAACAACACACGGAGACAAAACCCGAACCCGAGGAAATAAATATAACTTAACGCCGGAAACGGCAAAGAGTTGGAGTACAAATAGGGAAAGTTATATCCGGGGTGTTACAAGGTGGGAGGGGTAGATGCGGCCGCAGAAGCAGATCCGCTGAGGTGGACGCCGCTGGCAATGAATGGGCTATCGTACGCCGGTGGATGAGCAGTCTAGGGTTTCGAGAGGGGAGGGGAGAAAGGGCGATGATGTACGGACGGCGTGATGTAAGATGCTCTGGTGCTCTGGTACTGTTGGTCTCTGTGCACCAAGGACAAAAGGGGGATTTCACATGCTAAAGACTAAGGTGGCGGGAGATTTTGCCGCCTGCGGGATCGTTCGTATCCGATTTCAACTAATTTTGGACCGTGCTAGCGGGAAGGTCATGCTAGACTGTGCACACGGGGCACGCGTCAGCAGTTAATAACTGGTGTGAAGTCCACCCTAGAAAAAAGACAATAACTCGGGATGATGCGCCGATAACTTGGACGTTCACACGGGCATGGCCAATCGTACGGGTGTAGTGGCGCGTTCACAAAAAAAGGGATCAAACACTCAGCCTGTGTATTTCTCGTGTAAATAGATAATTTAGTGTCATTGGTTATTTTACTTTAAACATAATGCATTGACGTGTTAGTGTAGAGGCGCACAAAAAGAAATGGATATTGTAGTCAGCTACTTAAAAGTGTTACCTCATATGATTACATAGCCTCCATTTCATAAATTGCGTACCCGCTGAATTCATATATGAATATTACATATATTACTTCAAAATAGAAACTTAAATCATCCAAGACTAATGAATTTGAATGCAAGAGTAACAATGGTGCATGTACATGATAGCTACATTGGTTGTTTGAAGAAATTGAATCGATATTGTACCTTTGGCCATGATACGAAGTAGATATTGACTTATGTTCAAGCGATGCACGTCCACGATCGCTAGATAGTGATACGTGAATGAATTGTGCAATCTCTCTCTCACACATACATATCTCATTTCCCTGTGGGCATCGGGATCACACACGCGCACTTCGTGTATTTCTCTCCCTCCGTCAAGGTTAAATTCGTCTTTCTACCCCGTCCTACAAGTCTCTCACACGCTCTCCATGTCTAACATGCCCACCGCTTTACTTCCGCCCACCCACAGCCACTAATGTCTCAAAGTATAATAATGTATCTCACACATATGCTATCTACCTATCCCTTAATATAGCTAGATATGTGTCACACAAACTCCTTCTCCCTACTAGCAAGATGCCCATGCATTGCACGGAACATCAAGATGCATTTGTATGAGAAGTTTATCTTATGGGAGAAAAGGATGAACGAGGGAATGCCTTATTTGCAAATGCGGAGAGGGGTGTGGGTATCTTTTTGCAAAATTGCCATAGTTTCCTTCCTGTCTGTCGGATATAAATCGGATGGCCTGTATTGCAGGATGGCAGGAACACCATCATCACCCACTCTGTTTTTTTATATGAGTAGAGATATGTGAGTGTCACTGCCCCCCCCCCCCCACACACACCCACACTTCCCAACACCGAAGGAGTAGGGTGACGCGTCGATCTTGATACTAATCTATCGACTGGCTTCTCTCTCAAACACACACACACTACCCAGCACCGAAGGAGTAGGGTGGCACATCGATCTTGATAATAATCTATCTACTCCTCTTTCAAACACACACACACACACACTCGCTAGTTCTGCCTCTGTGCCTACGGCGCACACTCTCGATACGTCTTTCTCTCCCTCCCCCCAACAATGACAGCAGAAGGGTCACAACTCGATCTGATCATAATCTGTCAATTGGTTTCTCTCTCAAACATTGTGTCTCGGTGCCTTGCTCGGTAGCCCCCTCGATATGTAGACTTCTCGCACGCGCACAGCTGTGGTGACGATGACGCTGAACCCAGTGTGCCTTGTTTTTACCGGCCTCATGTGATAGTTTTCACCCTGTTTTCTGTTAATTAACAAGGCAACCTTTTCTTTGTTACTACTAGTGAATCTGAAATCATTCAGGGCAGACATAAAATATATCACTTCAACCCAATTATCGCAGCAACTATTTTAAAAGAAATTAGCTAGCTGCCCGTGCGTTGCACGGAACATCAAGATGCATTTGTATGAGTAGTTTATCTTGTGAGAGAAAAGGTTGAACGAGGGAAGGCCTTATTTGCGAACGTGGAGAGACGTGTGGGTATATTTTTGCAAAATCGCCATAGTTTCTTTCCTATCCGTTAGATATAAATCTGACGGCCTATATTGCAGGATGGCACGCACACGATCATCACCAACTCTGTTTTCTACTCCCTCCGTTTGAAAATACTTGTCATCAAAATGGATAAAAAGAGATGTATCCAAAACTAAAATACGTCTAGATACATTTCCTTTTATCCATTTTGATGATAAGTATTTCCAGACGGAGGGAGTATTTGTCTTTTTAGAGATTTCAACAAGTGACTATGACCGGACCTTACCAACATACTCAAAAAAGTAGTCCATAATTTTTATGTTACCCTCTTTTCTTGGTGGTGCAGTGCCATCTGGATACCTCATAAACAAATCAAGGAGAAATCTGACCCCTTCCTGAGAAGACATACGGAGCAAAATGAGTGAATCTACACTCTAAAATATGTCTACATACAGATCCGTATGTGGTAGTCCATTTGAAATCTGAAAAAGACAAATATTTAGGAACAAATGGAGTATAATAAGAGTAGACATTGAGATATATCTCCAGCATGGTCTACAACAAAAATGTGCTGGGCTGGTTAGCGCCGGATGCTCGCAACGCGATGACATGAGTTCGAATTCTGTCTTTTAACTTTATATTTTTATATTATATATTACTCTACTTATTTAATATATACTTCTTTCGCTACTGTACTGACAGTGGAACCCACAGAGTACTTAGAATACAAGATTAAGGATGGACTTGTTTCTTTTTAAATTTCTGTACGAAGTTGTAGCCACCCTAAAAGTCACGTGTACACTGTACATGCAATTAACTTTTTATAGAGCGACAATCATACAGGCAATTAACTCAAATGGATTGGATGTCACTCTATTATTTCCAGCATAAAGAGCATCTCCAACGGCAGCCGTCAAATTTCCTCCCGCTTCCTTAAGCGGAGGACGACATCAAACGCCAGCAGCATACATTTTTACAACTCTAACCAACAAGATGAAATTCGTGCAAACACGGACTGATTTCATATAAGCATGAAGGATTTCGTATAAAAAAGCCGGATCTTCATATAAACATGATGGATTTCATTACATTTACATGAACTAAGAGGTGCCAATCCGGCTCTCTTGTATAATTAATACTCCCTCCGTCCAGAAATACTTGTCCTAGAAATGGATGTATCTAGAATTATTTTAGTTCTAAATGGCCGCCCGCGGATCCCTTTGTCTTCCTCATGTCTGTTAGACACTTGCGGGGTCGACGAAGGTCCTCGGAAGAGACGAAGCAGCAAAGAAACCACCTGAATCCGTGGTCGTCGCCTCGGCGGTGGCCTTCATGGGTCCCAAGTGGCGGTGGCCTCCCGTGTTCTACTTCTCCTCGATGATGGCGGCGGACACGGAGAAGCTGGCCACCGACTCGTCGCTCTCCACGCACCCGGCTTTTGTCTCTACCTGCATGGCGCTGCCGCAGGCACGGAAGGCGCGCCCATAGACACGGGAGGCGCGACCACCCCAGACACTGGTGGCGCGGTATGACGCGGCAGCGACGGCGCCCGTACCGGCGTGCTCGCCGCCGTGCCGGCGTGGAGCAACTCGCCACTCCTCATCGACCTGAACTGGAGCAGCGATTTGCCGAACCACGCGCCTGTTTGGGGCGGCAACTGGCTCCGTCAGGCCAAGCGAGGTTGGTGAAGCACCGTGCGGCCTCGCCTGTATCCGGAGGGCTCGGCGGACCACCCAGCCGGGTAATATGCCGGAGAGCGGCTCATCGGAAGCCATCGGAAGAGTGGAGAAAATGGTGATGGGGGAGCGGCGGAGGGGTGTGATTCTTTCCCGTTGTCTGTCTGGACTCGTGTAAATAGAGGGCGGATGGTAGGAGCTTGGCCGGCGTCTGGCCTTGTTTAAACTAAGGGCGGACGGGAGGAGCTCGGCCGGTGTTGCATTTAATTCCGGCCCGCTCATGAACGGACGTGTGGCCGGAGTAGGATTCTCGGTTTGCATGCGGGTTTAACGGAGGGGTTTAATGGAGGCGCCGGGCGTGCAGCGGGCGGCGCAGTACTATTCAATTTGACAGCAGTAATGTGCCATCAAATCACAAAGGCCCTCGCCTCTCGTGAAACCGATCGAGCTAGACTGCCCCGCCCTCTAGCCTTTTAAAAAATGTATATACTCCACTTTTGTACAGTAGTAGTATCGATGGATTGCGCCATGGAGCAAAACTTGAAATTAAAAAAAGGTGGTACATATAGAGAGCGCTCGTCGCCAAATTATGCATATAGTACTATTAAAAAGGCTTGTCACAATAATGGTGTCCAGCACAAGTGCACAACCCACCCCTCAAATAAAACTAAGCAGCCTGGAATTTTTTGACAAAACTAAGCACCCTGAAATTCTTTGACAACTAAATTGCTGGCTATATGATGTTGGCCATATATATTGTAAGTATATAATGTGAAGAAACGAGTGGTAGTACTATACCAACTAAAAGATGAAATGTAAGAAATACTAGTATGTACGTACTGAAGAGTTAAAGTAAAAAGAAGACACATAACATAGTTCTGCTGGGGGCTCAGCACAACACACCCCTCAAATTAAATTAAGCACACCTGAAAATAAACTTTGCAACTATTCCGGTAGACGGTGCATTAGAACCACCATGAGCAACAACACTGCCACCTTACTCGGAGTCCTCGTCCACGTCCTCAACTTCGTCCTTGTCCCTCTTCCTCTTGGCCGATACTTCTTTGCTTGAACCGCACACTTGGCTGTTGCTCTTCATCCAACCCTTGTAGATATTGAAGCAAAGGTAGCCATCCATTGCAGCGTAGTGGATGTGGTCTATATCTAGTACATTTCGCTGCCATGCATGACGATGAAACATGTATGGAGGTTTCTCCAGTTTACCATACGAAGGATGAACCATGGCTCCTGCCAGGGTCAGCATTGAAGGCTGACGAGAGGTCACTAGCCGATTCTTCTGGAGGTCGAAGGTGTTGCCTACAACGAAGCCTATCCGACACAGGACTTCTTTGTCATTACCAAAATCTACAGTAACGATTTGACTAGGTTGCTCTCGAGGAAGTCCTTAAAATCCTGGCACTCAACATCGGCATGGCATATGTGGTAGACCAAGCATAAGTCATGCACGCAAGCCTGGATCACGGCGGGCTTCTTCCTCTCTTCGTCCTTTAGATCCTTCTCTCATCCCAGGATTGTGGTGTACTCAACATCTAGCCCAGCGACCCACTCATCATCTGAGTCTTCGAACATGCGTCTGAAGCGAGAAAGGCATCCTTTCACCGTCGCGGAAGAACGGGTGTAGATGACGTCGAACTCATCGCCGGTGATGGTTCTAACCTTGTACTCACCGCCGATCGGGGAGATTTGGGATGCCATGGATTTGGGAGGAGGGTTAGGATTAGTGGAACTGCCGTAATGTGAATGGACGGGACGACTAGGAGCGAACCGCCGTAGTATTGAAGGACGTGCGGGGACGAGTAGGAGCGAACTGCCAGCGTGCGAATGGCAGGGTAGTGGCTTTCCATTCTCCCATGATATGGGCTTTCAAGAGCCCTTGGATCTGAGATCGAACGGTTGCATGGCGTGATTCTAGACCTATGGGTGAATATCCTATCCTGGAGGGTTATTCTGCAAATTTTCAGCAACTTAGCATGCGACCGTTTGATCTCAGATCCAAGGGCTGCCAGCAGACCGTATCGTGGTCACGCCTACCACAACGGTCGCGTCACTCGTGCGGTCGCACCCTTGGAGATTTAACACGGTGCGGTAGGCTATCTGATGTTGGCCTGTCATACATAGTCATCACTTAGTCACTCATACTACAACAAGGTTTTGGCTATAAGGTTGGCTATAAGTGTATTTTTTTACTTCTCTCTGTCTCTTTCTTCGTACTCCCTCCATCCCATAATATAAGAACGTTTTTGACACTAGTGTAGTGCCAAAAAAGTTCTTATATTATGGGACACATGGAGTACTAGTATTTATTGCATTTGCCAAGGAGTGACCTCTTCCAATGAAATGGTGTTGCTAAGTTTGCTTCATTTAATTAGCTATAGACTCAAAATTGTCTTTTCACCTAGGTACACGCGCTTAGCACCGTTTCTTCCTTGGGTCACCAAACTAGTCTCTCTCTTCTTGATTAACTTGCCACATCAGACTTTATGTCTATGTGGCAAGCTTAAGCACCTGTAGGAGCAAGTAAGTACAATAGTGCACTTTACATGGCATTTTTGCATATGTGGAGGAAAGAGAGGCAAGGAAAAAGTGGAGAAGTGGGCTCTCATGCAAGAGCCAGCCTCTACTACATGGTGGAGCATTGGGAGAGGCACCTGTATGGAGGTGGTCAGGAATCGGGAGACTCACGCCGGTCGTAGCGCCGCAGTTAAAATGATAATGGCAAGTCAAATCACGGGGCCCCACCCGTCCAGCAGTAACTCGCTGTCAAATCACACAGCCCTACGTTTGCAGCAGCCTACTCCCTCGTCTTCTCGCGTCTCTATCGAACCGACTAGGCGGAACTGCCCCGCCTACCGCGCAGGAAAAGCCCGCGCAGTATACTCCCTCCGTCTAGGTGACCAAGGTGGAGAGGAAAACGAGAGAACTTAATGTTTAGTACTTCGTATTTTCTAAGGCTGGTTGTAATGGTACTAGCCTTAGCAATTTTGATGAGGTGTCATAGAATTAAATGAAGAAAGAGAGAGAGAGTTGAGTACTATGTGTCATACATGGCAATAAATAAAGTACTACATGATACTAATATAGGATACATGGCGCAGGAGTACTAAGTATTATTAATACAGTTTTGCTAGAACTCATCTAGATGAGATATAATTTGGTCTCATTCATCTTTTATAGCCATTGGATGTGATGCTATATAAGATGCGTGTGTGCTGACGTGGTTTGTATTTGTTCTTGTGCAATGAACTGACCACTGCATGTCATGTTTGATAGTCTCAAGTCATTAAAAGCATACAAGCCCCACATCTCTTCTTGGTTGATTTCTCTATTTATGTCAAAAAATAAGAAACAACGTGAGAGTTAATGCACCACGCCTATGTGTTTACTATTTGGTTTTCGTAAGATGACTTAATACTCACCTGGACGGAGGGAGTATTCGATTTGACAGCGGGCGGCGCAGTTCCCGATACGGCTTTAATGCGGACGAGGGAGGGAGTAGCGGTTCCCGATATGTTGAACGGCCAATGCATCCTCCTTCAATTAATGCATGAGGGAAGTAATGGGAGGAGGTCCGGGAAAAGAGGCTGCATGACGTGAATGCAACGCAGTTTGCCCTCATTGCCCTCATATAAAGGTGCCCCTCCATTCCAATACATCTACCACATCGTACGCACCTAAGAATTTGCCTAAGCACCTACACTAAGCGCAAAAGAGCTCACTCCAAACCCATGGCGGCGATGCGTGTGAGCGGCCAGCGGCTGTGCCAGATTGTCCACGACGCCGGCCTGCGACATCGCGTCGAGGATCGTCTCCAGACGGTGTTGGAGACCGGCTAGTTGATGGCCGCCGTCGATGCCAACTATGACTCTCAGTTGGACCAGATGATCGTTGCCACCAGCAACAAGTTCACCATCCTCAAGAAGCTCGTGGACGACATCGCCGTACTCCTCCAGCCCGCGCGTCCGGGCTCCTCATTGCCTGCCACCCTAATCGGCCTCCATGGCCGGAACCTCTTTCAAGCACTGGTGGCCCTGCGACTGCCCGCCGACACCATGAAGAATGTCCACCTGGAGGTCGCGCTCCCTGCGAGGCGCCTCACCCTGCAAGAATTCGTCGACCTACACATCCACATGTATGAGCAAATCGTGTACATAGGTATCTACAAGGCCAGTGAGGACGCAACGATGTTGGACTTCCTCAACCGGCTGGAAGCCTTGGATGCCTTTGCTGAGAAGCACCTCGACCTCGCCACAAAAGCCACCGCTCCTTAGCCGCCGGTCGGTGGCCCGGTGCTCTAAGTTGAGGAGGAGGAGGTCGTACATTCGTGGATCCATCTTTCTTCTTGCCTTATGTAACCACCACTGCGACCGCATCATCGTGGCCTTAATTCTCATTGTATTGTTGCATTCTCGTTCCAGTCAATACCGACATGTGTGATCCCTTTGCTTAATTATATGCATCACTGTAACTAGTACTCCATCCGTCAATTTATAAGTTGTGCTTACCTTTTCCATGAACTTCGTGCAACGTGCGGGCATCTTGCTAGAAACACTAGAATATGTCTATATAATCCGTATGTGATAGTCCATTTGAAATCTCAAAAAAGACAAATATTAAGTACAGAGGGAGTAATATATTAGGAGTATATCAAAACAATAGTGATTTCTTTCAAGTTTGTCAACAAATACTACTATTCTACTACTTTGGATCTGTCGCAACGCACGGGCACATTGCTGGTAAAAGGAAAAGGCCTGTCACGTTCGCGTCGCACCCCCACACGCCCGGGAATCGGGAGTACAACACGGCCCATCCGGCACGACACATAGCTTAGGGAAGGCGTGTTGCCTAGCATTTTCACATTCATGTGGGACCGCCGTTGAGCAAACCGACACCCCGCCCACCGCCGGGTTGGAAAAGAGAAACAAGGGGAAGATCTAGCTGTAGCACGGAAGCCAAGAAATTTGGTTTCAGACGAGGCTCGTTGATAGAGTAGGAGCATTCCATACTAGTACTACTCCTACTAGTACCAAGTTTGTACTCCTAATACTATATTACTAGTACTACCACTTTACAACTAGTAGGTATGTGCACGACACAACATCGTAGGAACAAAAAACGGGAAGATCTTGTTTTGGGTGATTTATCTTTTTTTTCAATGAACGTAGTATGAATAATATGATGTGGGGGGCACCCATGAAGCTTATGTGGCTTGGTTGCATGGCTACGGAAGGTTAGAGAAAAATAAATAGATAATGTGTTTAGAGTGGACTCCACTAAATAGATATACTTTGGATCCATTGCAACGGACCGGCACATCTATATCTATACCCCCTATATAGTGTGTGAAAAACTTTGAAAGTTGGTCGTTGGATGAAGCCAATCCGACGGTACAAAGATGGCAAATCCGAGCACTACTGGCCGTTGGATATCATCCACCAGATTCTGCCACATGTATAATCTAGAAGACTCCATGGTTGAACTTAATTCATGACTAACTTTGCCACAACTAAGCTTAGGAAAAGTTATTAGTTCTTCAAAATGAGAGCCACAAGTTGGCAAACCTAAGGGAATCTTGCCACATTTTGTGTGTATGTCATGTGGGGCCTTAGTGTGGCTTGCCTAAGGTGTGGCTTGAAAAAAACACTCACCTAAGTTAATAAAAGTTGCCTAACCTTACATTCCACCAGATTTTGCCACATGTTAGAATCCAGAAAGCTCCACATGTAGAAGCATAATGCACAAACCACCAGAATCTCATGCGTGCAATGCACGTGTACCTTACTAGTACTAGTTGCTAGTAGTAAGAAACAAATTCCAGTTTTGGCACGAGCTCGTACTGTGGGAGCACCACAAGGCCTGCCACAGGAGTTACATTTCCCTGTCGGGGCCCATGGGACCGAACTTCAGTGGCTTAGTGCCCGGCCTATGAGTCAATGACATGCGGACCTTAAATGCGGCTGGCCCACATGTCATTCTCATGGTGGTGGCGTGGTTCATGACTCACTCATTCGAGATGAACCGGCCGGTGGTGGCGTGGCCATGGCGAGGGTGCCACAGCTGGGCGTCAGGGCGTTACAAGGCGTAGATGGCCACACCGGCGGGTACTACCTGTAGTTCATAAGTACTCCAGCTAAGGATTGATGCCCGGGACGAAATGTGTCACAGCCGTTGGATGAAAATTCGATGGTGCGGGGGTACGGATCGGAGCACAATAGCGGAGCAGGCAAACCGCGTCCAATCGGGTGTGTCTGTGGTAGAAAGTTGATGGTCGCCGTAGTTCAGCTGGCCCGCATGTCATGCACACAAAGGCAGAGGAGCGGTGGGGCCGAGAGGGATGAGGGGCACGTCAGGGGGATGAGGATCCCCTGACGCGAACAATCCTACCATTCTGTCACTGACATGTGGGACCCATAAGCATGGGTCCCACCTGTCACGAAGGAAAGGCAGGGCAAGGCAGTGATAGCCACGTCAGAGGATCCATGTCCACGTCAGGGGACGTCGTGCCATGCATTGGAGCGGCATCGTGGGAATCGCGTGTGGGTGTGGCAGTGGTAGAAACAAGAAACATGATGGTCACCATGGTTCAACTTCCATCGACAAGCTGTCATGTCTGCTGACACATGTATATCAAAACTAGAGTGTTTATATTTCAAGCACGTGAACAAGTATTATTCTACTACTTTGGATCCATTGCAACGCACGGGCCAGCACATTGGTAGTAGTAGTGTCCATCTCTATCTCTAGAGGCCTTCCCTCGTTCATCCTTTTCTCTCACAAGATAAACTACTCATACAAATGCATCTCGATGTTCCGTGCAACGCACGAGGATGTTTCCTTGGGGGTCTCTCTAGCGCGGCGTGGCCATAGTTGCAAGTTGACGCCCCTTGAGATGCCGACGTTGAGGGGCACTCGGATTTCCTCCGATGAGCAGGTAAGATGAGTTTGATCACGTAGTAAATGCATTCTAAAGACTACTTCCGTGTCCATTTCCTAATTCTCCCCCTGCCCACTGTTTCACAGGTTAGGCTCGGTGCAAGTGGAGATTGGCTTGCATATGTACGGGTGGGTACCAACATCAAATTGCACAACATTTACAACGGTGACACCGTTCCCGTAGAACCTTTGTCCAACATACGAAAGGGGTGCTATGGCAACGACAACAAAAATGGTGCCACGGCAACATTCCGATGATCCGACATCTCATCGAGATGTCGGTGCAAAAGAACAAGTGTGCAGAGGTACGAAACATGCTAGAGATGGTGGGGTGATCCCGTGATAGAGGCTAAGGTGTCTCGATGTTTCGATGAGATGGTGGCTATCGTTTTCTGTGGGAGTCGACCTTGACGATCCGACTACGAACGTGCGAGACGTCGCGCCTTAGCAATCGCTAAACCAACTCCCGAGGGTTATTGACCACGCCGGAGCACGATCAACCTGACCACGAGGGTCTGTTTCCTGCGAGCAAACGAAGAACAAGCAAGAAACTGAGATTGCAATCGGGATATTGCGAATATAAGATGAAAGCTTTATTGATCAAGGTGGGGTTCTGTGACGTCTTGGTCTGGTCGTTGGACACAAACGAAGTACGCGAAGTTGCAGCTATGGCGAACTTTTAATCTAAACAAAACCCAAAAGTCTAAACGACGCCCTAAGGGTTGTATATATGGAGGAAGAGGGGGGAATTTCGTGGCCCTTGTGGGTGGGGTCCGAAACCAACCCTAAATCTTGTTTCCCCACACATACGGACTCTAAAAATAGCCTATACTTAAGTATTTCGAAATTACATGGGCCTGGCCCATTAATCAGGTGACGCAGCACCTAGAATAGCCTATGGACGAATATTATGAAGTGGCATCTTGTATATTTCGTCCAAGGCTTCATGCACTCCTTATGGTGGCTTCAAAGTCCTGAAATCATCACTTGTAACTCCGTTCTTGATCCCCTTGCGCATGCCATCAACTCCATGCGTGTTCTTGCTCCAATGTTCATCCTTCTCCAAGCTAGGCCCTTCATTTGTAAGCAAAACAAATGTATCCAATTTAGGCAGCATCATAATCTCATGAACATTAGAATCATTACTAAGAAACGAAAGTACCTGGTAATTTAATTGGCGTGCGCGAGCTCTAGTAATTGGTCCAGTATATGTAACAGTAGGGGCTGTGGGTGTAACAATGGTATTGATGTCCTCATCATCCTCCCCTTCTTGAAATGAAGTCGTCCTCGACGGAAGCGCATCTTCCTCACCCAAATAAGGCTTCAAATCTGCAATGTTAAAAGTGGGACTAACCCCAAAATCTACAGGTAGCTCAAGTTTATATGCATTATCATTTATTTTCTCTAACACCTTAAAAGGACCATCAGCACGTGGCATTAGCTTTGATTTGCGCAGATTAGGAAATCTATCTTTACGCAAATGTAACCAAACAAGATCTCTAGGCGCAAACACAACATGTTTTCTACCCTTATCTCCAGCAAGCTTATATTTACCATTCATACGCTCAATGTTTTCCTTAGTTAACTCATGCATTTTTAAAATCAATTCAGAACGTTCTTTATCATCAAAATTAACCTTCTCTGAAGATGGAAGAGGCAACAAATCAATAGGTGCACGAGGTAGGAAACCATACACAATTTCAAAAGGGCACATCTTAGTAGTAGAATGCAATGAGCGATTATAAGCAAATTCAATATGAGGCAAGCATTCTTCCCACATTTTCTTGTTATTCTTCAAAACAGCCCTAAGCATAGTAGACAATGTTCTATTGACTACTTCAGTTTGTCCATCAGTTTGGGGGTGACAAGTAGTACTAAAAAGCAGCTTAGTCCCCAACTTAGCCCATAAACATCTCCAAAAGTGGCTAAGAAATTTAGTATCACGATCTGAAACAATAGTATTTGGCACACCATGTAAGCGAATAATTTCACGAAAGAACAAATCAGCAACATTAACAGCATCATCGCTTTTATGACATGGTATAAAGTGTGCCATTTTCGAGAACCTATCCACGACAACAAATATTCTATCCCTCCCCTTATTTGTTCGAGGTAAACCTAAAACAAAGTCCATAGATATATCCTCCCAAGGAACACTAGGTACAGGCAAAGGCATATATAAACCATGAGGATTGAGTCGTGACTTAGCTCTTTGACATGTAGTGCAGCGAGTAACAAAATGCTCAACATCCCGTCTCATCTTTGGCCAAAAGAAATGTGTAGCAAGTATATCCTCCGTCTTCTTGACGCCAAAGTGTCCCATTAATCCTCCTCCATGCGCCTCCTGCAACAACAAAAGACGAACGGAGCTAGCTGGAATGCATAGCTTGTTAGCACGAAACACAAATCCATCGTTAAGAACGAACTTGTTCCAAGTTCTCCCTTCCTTACAATTCTGCAATACATCTTTAAATTCAGCATCATGAACATATTGATCTTTGATGGTCTCCAAACCAAATATTTTAAAGTCAAGTTGTGAAAGCATAGTATAACGACAAGACAAGGCATCAGCAATAACATTTTCTTTACCCTTCTTGTGTTTAATGACATAAGGGAAAGTCTCAATGAATTCAACCCATTTAGCATGTCTACGGTTCAGTTTTGCTTGACTTTTAATGTGTTTCAAAGATTCATGATCAGAATGTATAACAAATTCCTTGGGCCATAAATAATGTTGCCATGTTTCTAAGGTCCGAACAAGAGCATATAATTCTTTATCATAAGTAGAATAGTTCAGACTAGGCCCACTCAATTTTTCAGAAAAATATGCAACAGGTTTTCCATCTTGTAATAACACACCTCCTAATCCAATTCCACTAGCATCACATTCAAGCTCAAAAGTCTTATTGAAATTAGGAAGTTGGAGTAAAGGAGCATGTGTCAACTTATCTTTCAAAACCATGAAGGCTTCTTCCTGTGCGGTACCCCAAACAAAAGGCACATCCTTCTTTGTAAGCTCGTTGAGAGGTGCAGCAATGGTGCTGAAATCTCTCACAAAACGCCTATAGAAACCAGCGAGGCCAAGGAAACTCCTCACTTGTGTGACCGTTTTGGGCTGCGGCCAACTCTCAATAGCTTCAATCTTGGCTTTATCAACTTCAATTCCCTGTGGAGTAACAACATAGCCAAGAAAAGATACTCGGTCGGTGCAAAAGGTGCACTTTCCAAGGGTTTCCAAACAAACGTGCATCACGTAGAGCAATAAAAACAGCACGTAAATGTTCCAAATGTTCCTCCAAAGATTTGCTATAAATCAATATGTCATCAAAGTAAACTACCACAAATCGTCCAATGAAAGCACGTAAAACTTCGTTCATTAACCTCATGAAAGTACTAGGTGCATTAGTTAACCCAAAAGGCATGACTAACCACTCATATAATCCAAACTTAGTTTTAAATGCTGTTTTCCATTCATCACCCAATTTCATACGAATTTGATGGTATCCACTACGCAAATCAACTTTGGAGAACATTGTAGAGCCACTCAATTCATCAAGCATATCATCTAGCCTAGGAATAGGATGATGATAACGAATAGTAATATTATTAATGCCTCTACAATCAACGCACATACGCGACGTACCATCCTTTTTCGGCACTAAAATGATAGGAACAACACAAGGACTAAGGGATTCGCGTATATAACCTTTGTCGAGCAGTTCTTGTACTTGACGCATAATCTCCTTCGTCTCCTCTGGATTGGTACGGTATGGTGCACGGTTGGGTAGCGAAGCACCGGGAATTAAGTCAATTTGATGCTCAATCCCTCGAATAGGTGGTAATCCCGGTGGCACGTCTTGTGGAAAGACGTCAGCGAACTCCTGCAAAATGTTAGTGACAGCAGGGGGCAAAGAGGAAGGCACGTCCTCGAATGAAAATAATGCCTCTTTGCACACAAAAGCATAGCAAACAGATTTGCTGAAATCTAGCTCATCAATATCAGATTTGGTGGCAAGTAAACATGCACTTTTCAATTTAATTTCAGAAACAACAGTAGATGGTTTATTATTAGGCTTCATTTGGTGCTCAAATTCTTTTGCCACAATCTGATTTTCACTCTTATTTGTCTCCTGTTTTGCTTTATTAGCTCTATTAATATCATCTTTCAAAATGGAATCAGGAGTCATAGGAAGCAAAGTAATATTTTTATCGTTATGAACAAGAGTATACTGATTGTTTCTACCATGGTGTACAGAATTTTTATCAAATTGCCATGGTCTACCAAGTAATAAGGAACATGCTTGCATAGGTACCACATCACAATCAACATAATCAGCATATGTAGAGATACTAAAATGCACACGAACAGTACGTGTTACCTTAATCTTGCCGCTGTTGTTGAACCATTGGATGTAGTAAGGATGTGGATGTGGTCTTGTGGTGAGAGATAGCTTCTCCACCATCTCCATGCTAGCCAAGTTATTGCAGCTCCCTCCATCTATGATCACGCGAACAGAACGTTCCTTCACAACTCCCTTTGTATGGAACAAATTATGCCTCTGATTTTGCTCAGCTTGTGTAACCTGCACACTCAAAACACGTTGAGCAACTAAACATTCATACCTGTCAGCATCTTCAGCAGCCATGTATTGCGTCTCATGATCAGAATCGTCTCCACCGTGTTCGTCACGTGTAATAAGAGCCAAAGTCTCCTCATCATAGTCACTAGCGGACTCATACCCACCATCCTCAGTAACAATCATCACACGCTTAGATGGGCATTCTCTCGCATAATGACCTCCACCCTTGCAACGTCGACAAATAATATCATGTGTTTGCCCTGTTGATGCCATGGATGAAGAAGAGCTCTTTGCAGGCCCAGAAGGTGTGCTCTTGGCAGATAGTGGTGATTGTGCCTGCTTTATTGTATCACGGTTGGAGGTGGCAGCCGACGGAGGCGCCGGTGTAGCAGAACGTGTGGAAGTAGATGATGCACGTGGTGTCCATGATGAAGGTCGACCTGCAGAAAAGTTAGCCCGCGCCAATGCCTGTCGATCCTGCACTTCACGTTCAGCTTTACAAGCAAGATGGAATAAACGAGTGATATTAGTATACTCCTTATACTCTAGAATCGTTTGAATCTCTCTATTTAATCCACCCATAAAACGTGCAAGCATAGCTTCATTCTCCTCAACAATACCACATCTAATCATGCCAGTTTGTAATTCCTGATAATATTCTTCTACAGAATTTTTTCCCTGTCTTAAGCGCTCCAATTTTTGAAGTAATTCACGTTGATAATATGGTGGAACCCAACGAGTACGCATAGCAGTTTTCAAAGCAGCCCAAGTAGCCGGAATAGGATATAATCTACAATGCTCAGACCACCAAACACATGCAAAACTAGTAAAAGCACAAACAGCAGCAGGAACACGTCTCTCCTCGGGATATTGTAAACATGTAAATCGTTGTTCAGTTTCTAACTCCCAAGTAAGATATATATCAGGAACATATCTACCCTCAAATGGTGGAATATTCAATTTTAGTTTAGGGACATGGTCATGATCTCGTACCTGAGGGTGAGCCCTACCATTGCCATTGTTTGCATGTGGACGACCTGGTGGTTGCTGTGCTGTTGGTGGCACGTAGTTCTTATTTTGATCAACCTCATCCTCATAATCTCCCACATAAGCATCCTCCTCCACATCAGCAGTAGGAGCCACAGAAGTATCAACAGCAGCACCAGCAGTTTGGCCCGACTGAAGAGGGACACGGCTCGCTCGGCGGAGGGCTGTTTCCCGACGTGGAGGTAGTCGGTGTTGTTGCTGTTGTTGCAGAGGTGCGGCAGGAGCAGCCGGTGGTGGTGGTGGAAAACGCGACAGCAATTCAGCAAACTTGTTATCGAGCTTTCTTTCAAACGTCTTCTCCATGCCATCTATCTTCTCCATGGCCTCTTCAAATCTGTTTATCACATCTTGCACCTGTCCATTCATCATTTGCTGAAACGTATCATGAAGCTCCTTGTTCGTCAAGTTCTCCCAGTCAGTCTCGTCGGCTTGTGATCCTGGCATGGTTAGCAGCAATAGAAACACACAAGAATATGATCCTACAGACTACTAACAAGTGGTGGTGGTGGCGGGTGTCCCAAATCCGTCAAGAAAATCTCAAATTCTTACCAGTTCTTACCCAGCAGCAGGCGGTGATCTGCAACCGTTGTAGTCAAAAACTCTCAAAAGCTTGGATAGAGCGATTGCCAGGGAGAGTCAAACGCACGACGTAGATGTATGTGGAGCTGGGAAGGCTTATAGTATGGTAGCAAAAAGGGTCAGCAATAATCAATTCAGAGATGCAAAGTTGAATAAACGCTCAACGACGGTACTGTGCTGGTCCTAGGCTAGACCGTGCTAGAGACGCGAGCCTAGAACACTAACAAAATCACGGCGCTGGACGTAAATAAGGGAAAAGCACACTCTGGAACTCTCTCTTTTTTTTTCGCTCTCTTTTTTTGCGCTCCTTTTTTTTGCGCTCCTCTTTTTTTTGCGCTCCTCTTTTTTTTTGCGAAAAATCACTATAATGGCGAGGGTCTCAAAACTCTTCCCTCGTCAAACTGATAGGATGGGCACAAAAAAAATTAACTTTTTTTTCGGAAATCAGGGGAGCGACGACGAAAAAGTGCGACAAAAAATCACTATGATGGCACGTGGCTCAAAAGACTCAGAAAAGTCTAAAAATAGGATAGGGAAAAACATTTGCCCGTGAAAATTTTGGCCTAAAAACTGCCCGGGGGTCTCCAGACTCTTTTTTTTCTGAGACCTACGCAGGCAAGGAAACACGAATCGGAATTTAGATTGATCTCAAGAACAAACCTAATATGAGAAGAACTCGGATTGGTGGTGGATATATGGTTGTGGTATATGGCAGCGGTGGTGGTATATGGTAGCGGTGGTGGTATATGGATAGAGATTGATGGTGGTATATGGATACGAATTGGTGGTGGTATATGGATATGGATTCAGAGCGGTGGTGGATAAGCAAAAGTGGTAGATGGGCGATGATGATGGTGCGGCAGCGGTGTGACAACTTGTGACCAGAACTCGAAACTCTAAAAGACTAGACTCTAAGACCAGCAACTTGACACGACGATGCAACCGCAAATTCAACAAAGCAAAAACCCTAAAAAGATTATGCAAAGGCTCAGATTGGTTCGGATATGATGAACTAACCCTAATTTTTTTTCTGGCTTTTTCGTGGACTGTAGGTATGAAGAACAGACTCGATCTAATCTACGAAAAACTGTAAAATCTCACCGAGCAACCTGGAAATCTGATACCACTTGATAGAGGCTAAGGTGTCCCGATGTTTCGATGAGATGGTGGCTATCGTTTTCGGTGGGAGTTGACCTTGACGATCCGACTACGAACGTGCGAGACGTCGCGCCTTAGCAATCGCTAAACCAACTTCCGAGGGTTATTGACCACGCCGGAGCACGATCAACCTGACCACGAGGGTTTGTTTCCTGCGAGCAAATGAAGAACAAGCAAGAAACTGAGATTGCAATCTGGATATTGCGATTATAAGATGAAAGCTTTATTGATCAAGGTGGGGTTCTGTGACGTCTTGGTCTGGTCGTTGGACACAAACGAAGTACGCGAAGTTGCAGCTATGGCGAACTTTTAATCTAAACAAAACCCAAAGTCTAAACGACGCCCTAAGGGCTGTATATATGGAGGAAGAGGGGGGAATTTCGTGGCCCTTGAGGGTGGGGTCCGAAACCAACCCTAACTCTTGTTTCCCCACACATACGGACTCTAAAAATAGCCTATACTTAAGTATTTCGAAATTACATGGGCCTGGCCCATTAATAAGGTGACGCAACACCTAGAATAGCCTATGGACGAATATTATGAAGTGGCATCTTGTATATTTCGTCCAAGGCTTCATGCACTCCTTATGGCGGCTTCAAAGTCCTGAAATCATCACTTGTAACTCCGTCCTTGATCCCCTTGCGCATGCCATCAACTCCATGTGTGTTCTTGCTCCAATGTTCATCCTTCTCCAAGCTAGGCCCTTCATTTGTAAGCAAAACAAATGTATCCAATTTAGGCAGCATCATAATCTCATGAACATTAGAATCATTACCAAGAAACGAAAGTACCTGGTAATTTAATTGGTGTGCGCGAGCTCTAGTAATTGGTCCAGTATATGTAACAGTAGGGGCTGTGGGTGTAACAATGGTATTGATGTCCTCATCACAATCCCCTACATCTGCTAGTCCACCTCTTCAAGAACTCACGCAACTTACTCAATTATGCCAGAGCCCATAATGGCTTGTGGCTGCACACGGAATTTTCTAGCATGAATAGTCTTATGATCCCTTTGAGCCTGGGTGGCGGACCGTAGGATGATCACACGGGTAGTCTGGGATATCCTAGGACAACACTGGATTCTCCAGGTGCCCACAAGCAATCCACCCAGATGTGTATTAAAGTTGCCACCTTAAGTTGAACCATTAATTAACAACTCACATCTGTCATGGATACACTCAAACCCAAACCACGTCTACGAGCATAGCATGGCAATATAAGCATAACGTAGAAGTAACTCCCAAGGGTTTGATAATAAAACAGGTAATAGGTTCTACCTCGTTATCTACTTCCCAGACCCATATGTTAAGAGATCCTACTCATGCAATGTGTGAAGGTTGAAACTAATGCATAAAAACTGGGTGATAATCGGGTATGATCAAAGTGTTACTTGCCTTGCTGACGATCTGCAAATCCTAAAGACTCGTAGTAGCATGATTCGCACTCCAGGCGTTCTATTGCAAAAAAACAATAGCATACATAAGAAATCAAGCAAATACGCACGGATAAATCTCACATAAGAAGATCTAACCAGAAAGTTCAACTGAAGAACTCCGGTTTGCAAAAAGAATCAAAACAAACGGAGCAACGAAACTCAAACTACGAAAGAAACAAGATCTGATTACTAATCTGGACTAAAGTCAAATTTTACACTACCAAAATCTTGTTCATGTTGGTTAAACAGAAAGAGGGCTTCGAGACGAAGATCTAGGCGCTTGAATCGCCTGATTCCGCTAAACGAGCGAAAAGATAAACTAAAACGAAAAACAGGGCACAAATCGTGATCGAGAATAATCGTCGAAAAACCCTGGAAAAAGAAAACTAATGAACAGGCTAAAGAACGAACGTTTGCTGTCTACGGTTAATCGGTGAAAATCGTTCGTTAAAACGAATGTACAAATGGGCGTTCGCTAAATAACTAAACCGGGGAAAAAATCGAACTGATCTATTAAAAAAATGAATCTAGGGTTTTTCGTAAAAAACCGAACAGTTTTTGGAATAAAACCGACGGCTACCTCGCGGACCAGGACGGCGGCAGCGGCGAACTCCGGCGGTGGCGGGCTCCGGCGACGGGCGGCGGGACGGCGGCGCGGCGAGACGGCGCGGCGGGGCGGCGGCGAACTCCAACGGCTACGGGCTCCGGCGAATCCGGTAGCGGCGGTGCGGCATGGATTTCGAGGTGGGGCGGGCGCTAGGGTTTGGGTGCTGGGGCGGGTGCAGTGTCCTAGTCGGACACGGCCCGGTAAGGCGGTTGACTTTTTTTTAAATAATTCCGCATAGAAAAACAAACAAAAGAAATACTAAACGCACTCCAAAAATCCTGAAATAAATTTTCCCTGTCCTCTAAAAATATGCCGGACAAGGTGAACATTTATTTGGACCTCTAATGCAATTTTGAAAAACTCATATTTTTCCTAATTCAAATAAAATAGCGATAAAACCCCAATTAAAAACACAAATTGATTTTAATGTTTTTCCTCCAACATTTCTTTTATTTTGGAGAAGTCATATTATCTTCTCTCATATAATTTTAATATGAAATATTTTTGGGCAGAAAAATAATTAAAACCAAAGTGATCCTTGTTTCAATATTTGATAAAACTCAAATATGAGAACGAGGGAAAACCCCCAACTCTCTCCGAGGGACCTTGAGTTTCTTAGGATTTCGAGGATCACAAGAACGAAATGCAATAAAATATGATATGCATGGATGACCTATGTATAACATTCCAAATTGAAAATTTGGGATGTTACAAACCTACCCCCCTTAAGATGAATCTCGCCCTCGAGATTCGGGTTGGCTAGAAAATAGGTGTGGGTGGTCCTTGCGTAGATCATCCTCTCTTTCCCACGTGGCTTCGTCCTCGGTATGGTGGCTCCACTGAACTTTGCAAAACTTGATAACCTTGCTGCGGGTAACTCGACTGGCAAACTCGAGAATCTTGACTGGTATATCCTCATACGTCAAATCACTGTCCAACTGAATTGCTTCCAGGGGTACTGTATCTTTTAGAGGAATATCGGCCATCTCGGCATGGCACTTCTTTAACTGGGAAACATGAAACACATCATGAACTCCTGATAGTCCTTCGGGTAATTCCAACTTGTAGGAAACCTCTCCCATGCGCTCCAGAACACGGTACGGTCCTACAAATCTCGGGGCTAACTTTTCCTTAACTCCAAAACGCTTAACTCCTCGCAGAGGTGACACTCACAGATATGCTCTATCTCCGATTTCATAGACTACCTCCTTGCGTTTCGAGTCTGCATAACTCTTCTGTCTAGACTGAGCTACTTTCAGTCTATCTCGAATCAGCTTAACCTTCTCCTTGTACTCCTTAATCAAATTCGGTCCAAACAACTGGCGGTCTCCAACTTCATCCCACATCAATGGTATTCGGCATATTCTTCCGTACAGGGCTTCAATCTTCAAACTGGCCTGGTAGTTGTTGTTGTATGAGAACTCCGCGTAGGGTAAATTATCATTCGAACTAGACCCGTAGTCTAGTGCACAATCTCTCAACATGTCCTCTAGAATCTGATTGACTCTCTTAGTCTGTCCATCTGTGTGCGGATGAAAGGCTGTACTGAACTCCATCGTACTTCCCAAAGTCTGGTGCAGTTGATGCCAAAACTTTGAAGTAAAATGTGTTCCTCTGTTTGATATGATGGTCCTCGGAACTCCATGCAGACATACGATCCTGGAAATATATATCTTGGCCAACTTTGCACTTGTATATGTGGTTTTCACTGGGATAAAGTGAGCTACTTTGGTCAAGCGGTCCACTACTACCCAGATAGAATCATATCCTGACCGGGTCCTGGGTAATCCGGTGATAAAATCCATGCCAAGTTTGTCCCACTTCCATTCGGGTATCGGCATAGGTTGTAGTAATCCTGCTGGCTTCTGATGTTCTGCCTTCACTCTGACATATATCACATACGGCCACATACTCGGCAATATCCTTCTTCATTCCAGTCCACCAGAAATGCTCCTTCAAATCCAAATACATCTCGGTGTTTCTGGGTTGTATCGAGTATGGGGAGTTGTGAGCTTCCTGTAATATCAACTTTCTGATCTCGGCATTATTAGGCACAAAAATCCGGTCCTCAAACCACAAGGTGTTATGCTCATCCTCATGAAAACCTTTGGCTTTGCCTGCACTCATCTTCTCCTTTATCTCGACAATTTCTTTGTCATCCTTCTGGGCTTCTCGAATCTTTCCCAGCAAGGTCGACTGAACTTCCATTGTTGTAACAAAACCTTTGGGAACAATCTCTAAACGTAGCTCCCTGAAATATTCTGCTAACTCCTTTGGCAATCCTCCTGGTACTAAGGTATTGGCACAACTCTTTTGGCTCAGAGCGTCTGCTACGACATTGGCCTTCCCCGGATGATAGTGCAACTTCATATCATAATCCTTTATAAGCTCCAACCATCTCCTTTGCCTGAGGTTCAACTCCTTCCGTGTAAAAATGTACTTCAAACTCTTATGATCTGTGTACACATCACAATGGTTTCCAATGAGAAAATGTCTCCAGGTCTTGAGTGCATGTACTACGGCTGCCAACTCCAAGTCATGTGTGGCATAATTCAACTCATGCGGTTGAAGTTTTCGTGAGGCATATGAAACAACTCTTCCGTCTTGCATAAGTACTCCTACAAGTCCTAAATGAGAGGCGTCGCAATACACTTTGAAATCCTTGCGTATATCCGGCAGGATCAGCACTGGGGCTGTAGTCAAATGTTTCTTCAACTCCTGGGAACTTGCTTCACATTCCTCAGTCCAATGGAGCTTGGTGTCCTTCTTCAACAATGTCGTCATAGGCTTCGCAGTCTTAGAGAAATTTTCAATGAATCTCTGATAGTATCCCGCGAGTCCAAGAAAACTGCGGATCTCTCCAACTGAGGTGGGTGCCAACCACTCAGTTACTGAATGAACTTTGGTGGAGTCTACTGCTGTACCTTCTCCTGATATAACATGTCCAAGAAATCCAACTTCCTTCAACCAAAACTCACATTTGCTGAACTTGGCATACAACTGATGCTCCCTGAGTTTCTCGAGTACTAAGCGCAAATGCTCCTTGTGTTCCTCTTCATTCTTTGAGTATACTAAAATATCATCAATGAACACCACGACAAACTTATCAAGAACTCCATGAACACCTTATTCGTCATACTCATAAAATAGGCAGGGGCGTTAGTCAATCCAAATGACATAACCATATACTCATAAAGCCCATACCTTGTGGTAAAAGTTGTCTTAGGTATATCCTTTTCTCGAATCTTCAGCTGGTGGTAACCTGATCGCAGGCCGATCTTCGAAAACACTTTAGCTCCTTGCAGATGGTCAAACAGATCAATGATCATCTGCAGTGGGTACTTGTTCTTGATTGTCACTTCATTTAACGCCTGATAATCAACAACCATCCTTAGAGATTTATCCTTTTTCTCAACCAATAGCACTGGGGCTCCCCATGGTGATGAACTCCGTCGGATGTAACCTTTCTCCAATAACTCCTTAATCTGTTTCTTGATCTCCTCCAAATCATTCGCGAGCATCCGGTATAGTCTCTTTGATATAGGCCTGGTGCCTAGCAATAGCTCTATCAAAAACTCGATGTCTCGATCTGGCGGCATGCCTGGTAACTCCTTCGGAAATACATCTGGGTAATCCTTCACAACAGGCACTTCCTCCTGAACAACTCCCGTAAGAGAATGTACTTGGGTTCTCCTTGGCGCATGCCTGGATACATACTTGATCCTTTTTCCCTCCGAGGTAGTAAGCAGAATTGACTTACTGACGCAATCGATGTTTCCTCCGTACATCGATAGCCAATCCATTCCTAGTATCACGTCTAATCCTTGCGACTCCAGAATTATCAAGTCAGAGGGGAAAACATGACTACCTATGGTTAATGGCATCTGAAAACATCCATTGCTTGCCATATACTCGGCTCCAGGTGAGGTTACTAGCATAGGTGTCTTAAGAACTCTAGTGGGCAACTTATAGTTATCCACAAATCCCCTTGATATGTATGAATGCAATGCACCAGTATCAAAAAGAACGATTGCAGTAAGCGACTTAACTAAAAACTTACCAATAACTGCATCTGGTTGCTCTTCAACCTCCTCCACGTTCACGTGGTTCACTTGTCCTTTGTTAAATGGATTGGGCTTCTTCCCAGAGCTCCCATTACCATTTCTGTTCTTCGCTTCAGGGCACTCCGTGGCATAATGTCCAGTTTTCCCGTACTTGAAACAAGTAACGTGGCTTAGTTCCCTCTTAGCGGGTGTGGCTGGATTGGAACGGCTCTGATTGCTGCTTGCTCCATTCCCATTCCCATTCCTTGGGCCAGTATGATTATGGGTACTTCCTCCATTGTGAGTGTGGCCTCCATGATTATGGGTAAGCCCTCCCGAGTTCGGGGTAAAGCGAGGCTTCTGCTGAGCTCCTGAATTGTACTTCCCTTGTCCATATTTCCTCTTGCAGCTCTCTATCTGCTGCTGCTTCCCTTCGATCATGAGAGCTTTATCTACCAAGTCCTTGTAGTTGTTAAATGTTGCCACCATTAACTCATACTCATCTCATCATTCAGCCCTTCCATGAACTTCTCCTTCTTCGCTTCATCTGTGGCAACATCATCTGGAGCATAGCGGGATAACTTACTAAACTCCTCCACGTACGGGCCTACAGTACGGTTACCTTGGCGTAAGTTGCGAAACTCACGCTTCTTCATGCTCATAGCTCCAATGGATACGTGGGTTGTGCGGAATGCTTGCTGAAACTACTCCCAGGTTACATTGGCTATAGGAAAAGTGGCTGTGTAATTCTCCCACCATGCGGATGCTGGTCCATCCAATTGGTGTGCGGCAAAACGCACCTTTTCCACATCTGTGCAACCTACGGTGGTCAACTCCCTTACAATCCTGCGCAGCCAATCATCAGCAACTATTGGCTCGGTGCTACTGGAAAACACCGGTGGCTGCAGCCTCAGAAAACGAGCTAAGTTGTCAACTGGTGGTGGTGGCGGTGGGTTGTTATTGTTGTTGTTGCCTTGGTTCTGAACTAACAACTGCATCAAGGCATTCTGCTGCTGGATCAACTGAGTGAGCTCCGGTGGGAAAGCAAAACCGGGGTCACGTCTCGGAGGCATCTGATGGGTTTAGAGGGAATGGATTAGAATAGAATGAGGTCTAATGATAAAACACTACCCATATGCACATGAGACAAACACAATCATATCATATCACTCAATCAATCAAGCAAGGGCATACAATCGGTCTAACTATCGTTACAATGCTTGGACTTCTAAAATATACAGGGGTACTACTAATAGTATGGTGGTCTACTAGAAATTTTGCTCGGTGGAAGAATCCATGATATCTGCTCCAGCTTCGTCTTCATAGTCATCATCACTACTATCCGGGTCGGAGTCTGTGCCGTCTATGATATCGTTACAGTGCTTGGACTTCTAAAATATACAGGGGGTACTACTAATAGTATGGTGGTCTACTAGAAATTTTGCTCGGTGGAAGAATCCATGATATCTGCTCCAGCTTCGTCTTCATAGTCATCATCACTACTATCCGGGTCGGAGTCTGTGCCGTCTATGATGATGTAGTCTTCAGAACGAATCTCCTTGGGTTCGTCGTCTTCTCCTCCTGGCATGGGGTCTCCCATAAAAACTCCTAGCTTCCTGGTCATGTCGTCATTCCTCTACACAAGTATCATCATTTCCTCCTCATATCCATCGTGTGTAGACTTAAGCTCCTCTTCTAGCTCCGTGATCCTGATCATCGCCTTCTTCAAATCTATCATGCTTGCGCACATCTGGTTCTCTTAGCGACGAATGTGGTGGTTTAATTCCTGGATGAATGTTGCAATGGACCTGTCCTTCCTGGTGTTGATCATCTCCCATTGCTCATCTCGGCGTCCACATATCTGGTAGATAGTGTCCTTCAGCTCCTTGTGGTAAACTTTGCTGATGCGTCCTATAGCGATGTGGGCTGGCATACTCTTGCCTAGACTCCAGGTGGGTGCATCAAAGGAAAACTCTATGGGTTTAGTGACTGGCGTGAACATCCTTCCTGGAACTTGAAATCGAATCATCCATCGCTCCTCTTCTGGTAAAGTGGCGGTATAGGTCCCGGTGAAGCTTGGTATTCCAATTTTCAGGTACTTAGTGAGTTCCTTCAAGTGTCCTCCAAAAGGTGTGTCTTCATCTGGTTGTGCAAACTTGTTCCTTGTATCCGCCATCCTAAAGAGTAGAAAATGGAGAGGAGTCAGAAATAAGTAGAGAAGAGTGGCCTGTGGCTTTTCTTAGTGGTCGTGTCCTACATTCAGTGTGTGCTCTGATACCATCTTGTAGCGACCTGACCTCGAACGGTCAAGTCTCCGTGCTTCAGTGTCATCCCTGGATCGGTAATGCTGACACACAGAGTACTCGAAGGATTTATAACAGAGTGGCAATCACACACTTATTACATCGAATGTCTCAATAAAGAACTTATTACAATAAATATGGCTTAAGGCCATCTAATACGATAACAACGGAAGGCTTGGAAGATAAAGTCAGTCCATCAACTCCAACGGCATAGCTGAGTGCATGACAAATGACCTATCGCACCTTACTCCTCGTCTGAAAAGTCTGCAACATGATACGTTGCAGCCTGAAAATGGGTCAGCACATGGAATATGCTGGCAATGTATCACATGAGAGTAATGAACAAATAAAAGCTAGCACTATATGCATATATGGCCGGTGGAGGATGTATGGCTAATATGTTTTGCGTAAAGCCAATTTTTCCCTACAACAAAGAAATATATTTTATTTAACTATCATGGTAGTTGAACAATATTGAGAAGGTTCTTCCAACTCAATCCCAATTAAAATTAATTATCAACCCAATAAATTAATTTAGAGTGATGAGATCCATATGATAATCCACGAACCAGATACTCAAGATGTCCATAACCGGGGACAAAGCTAACCAGGATTATTTTATACACTCTGCAGAGGTTTGCGCACTTTTCCCCACAAGACTCGATCTCCTCCATTGGATTTCTCGCACTATAGGGTGTTTGAGAAAACGGATGACCGAAACACAATCTTTCAGAAGCATTTGCTCTTTACTCCGGGCTGACCGGTACACCTACAATCCACTACATCTGCTAGTCCACCTCTTCAAGAACTCACGCAACTTACTCAATTATGCCAGAGCCCATAATGGCTTGTGGCTGCACACGGAAGTTTCTAGCATGAATAGTCTTATGATCCCTTTGAGCCAGGGTGGCGGACAGTAGGATGATCACACGGGTACTCCGGGATATCCTAGGACAACACTGGATTCTCCAGGTGCCCACAAGCAATCCGCCTAGATGTGTATTGAAGTTGCCACCTTAAGTTGAACCATTAATTAACAACTCACATCTGTCATGGATACACTCAAACCCAAACCACGTCTACGAGCATAGCATGGCAATATAAGCATAACATAGAAGTAACTCCCAAGGGTTTGATAATAAAACAGGTAATAGGTTCTACCTCATTATCTACTTCCCAGACCCACATGTTAAGAGATCCTACTCATTCAATGTGTGAAGGTTGAAACTAATGCATAAAAACTGGGTGATAAAGGGGTATGATCAAAGTGTTACTTGCCTCGCTGACGATCTGCAAATCCTAAAGACTCGTAGTAGCATGCTTCGCACTCTAGGTGTTCTATCGCAAACAAACAATAGCATACATAAGCAATCAAGCAAAGACGCATGGGTAAATCTCAAATAAGAAGATCTAACCGGAAAGTTTAACTAAAGAACTCCAGTTTGCAAAAATAATCAAAACAAATGGAGCAACGAAACTCAAACTTCGAAAGAAACAAGATCCGATTACTAATCTGGACTAAAGTCAAATTTTACAGTACCAAAATCTTGTTCAAGTTGGTTAAACAGAAAGAGGGCTTCGAGACGAAGATCTAGGCGCTTCAATCGCCTGATTCCGCTAAATGAGCGAAAAGATAAACTAAAACGAAAAACAGGGCAGGAATCGCGATCGAGAATAATCGTGGAAAAACCCTGGAAAAAGAAAACTGACGAACAGGCTAACGAAAGAACGTTCGCTGTCTGCGGTTAACGGGTGAAAACCATTCGTTAAAACGAACGTACGAACGGGCATTCGCTAAATAACTAAACCGGGGAAAAAATCGAACCGATCTATTAAAAAAACAGATCTAGGGTTTTTTGGTTAAAAAAGAACCAAACGGTTTTTAGAAGAAAACCGACGGCTACCTCGCGGATCGGGACGGCGCTGGTGGCGGCAAACTCCTGCGACGGCGGGCTCCGGCGGCGGCGGGGTCGGCGGCGGGCGGGGGGATGGCGGCACGGCGAGACGGCACGGCGGCGACGAACTCCGGCGGCGGTGGGATCCGGCGAATCCGGCGGCGGCGGCGCGGCATGGATTTCAAGGTGGGGCAGGCGCTAGGGTTCGGGGGCTGGGGCGGCTCGGGCCTCGGCCTTAAAAAGGCCGGCGGGGTGCGGTGTCCTAGTCGGACACGTCCCGGTAAGGCGGTTGACTTTTTTTAAAAATAATTCTACGCAGTAAAACAAAGAAAAGAAATACTAAACGGACTCCAAAAATCCTGAAATAAATTTTCCCCTTCCTCTAAAAATACGCCGGACAAGGTGAACATTGATTTGGGCCTCTAGTGCAATTTTGGAAAACGCATATTTTTCCAAATTCAAATAAAATAGCGATAAAACCCCAATTAAAAACACAATTTGTTTTTAATATTTTTCCTCCAACATTTCATTTATTTTGGAGAAGTCATATTATCTCCTCTCATATAATTTTAATATGAAATATTTTGGGGGAAAAAATAATTAAAACCAAAGTGATCTTTGTTTCAATATTTGATAAAACTCAAATATGAGAACGAGGGAAAATCCCCAACTCTCTCCGAGGGTCCTTGAGTTGCTTAGGATTTCGAGAATCACAAGAACGAAATGCAATAAAATATGATATGCATGGATGACCTATCTATAACATTCCAAATTGAAAATTTGGGATGTTACAAGATTTCTCCGCGATACTGTGATTAACAGGTTCGGGGAGTATATATAGATTTTTTATCTTGGGTACAAGCAAACTGTAGAAAAAGGGGTCCGGAACCCACCTGGGCGTTCCAGGCTTGCCTGGCGCGCCCTGGTGTCTTGTTCCCACTAGGGTACGCTTCCTGGAAGTTTCTTATTTTCCTATCTTTCTAAATATTCCAAAACTGACAAAAAAAATTTGTGGATTTTTCGGAGTCCGTTTACTTACTGTATCACGTACCTCCTGATTATCACGATTCTGGAGTGTTCCGGAAGGACTCTTTTATGTGTTCTTCCAGTGTCAAAGTTTGGATAATATTACTTTCAACATTAATTGGCGTACCTGAGTACAATATTTTATTCGTTACCCATTGACAACCTTTGGGTTAGTACCTTCAACATTAGGCCAATAAACCTCCTCGATAACGTAGGGGCCTTCCCATTTTGAGAGGAGTTTTCCTGCAAAGAATCTGAAACGAGAGTTGTACAAAAGAACATGTTCTCCGACTTCAAACTCACGCTTTTGGAGTCTTTTGTCATGCCATCTTTTAACTTTTTCTTTGAATAATTTTGCACTTTCATACGCTTGGGTTCTCCATTCATCTAATGAGCTAATATCAAATAACCCCTTTTCACCATCAAGTTTAAAATCATAGTTGAGTTCTTTGATTGCCCAATATGCTTTATGTTCTAACTCAATAGGCAAATGACAATCTTTTCCATAAACCATTTTATAAGGAGACATACCAGTAGGATTTTTATATGCTGTTCTATAAGCCCAAAGTGCATCATCTAATTTCTTAGACCAATTCTTCCTGGATCTATTGACAGTCTTTTGCAAAATTAATTCTATTTCTCTATTGATAGTTCAACTTGACCACTAGACTAAGGATGATAAGGTGATGCAATCCTATGGTTAACATCATACTTGGCAAGCATTTTACGGAAAGCGCCATGAATAAAGTGTGAACCACCATCAGTCATTAAATATATAGGGACTCCAAACCTTGGGAAAATAACTTCCTTAAGCCTTTTAATAGAGGTGTTGTGATCAGCACTACTAGTTGGAATATGTAACATCCCAAAATTCTAAATTTTGGAATGTTATAAACAAATAGATAGATTTGATTGATTGTTTGATTGATTGTCTGAAAGTGAGTGAAATTCGAAACTTTTTGAAAATTAAATGAGAGGGAATAAAAGGACTTTCCCAAACTTTCATTTTTGCATTTTGCTCTCCGTGAATTCAAATACTTTTTCATCACGAAACCCTAGAGAGAAGATGACATGACTTCTTCCATTTATTTAAATGACAAGGGTTGAAAATATTTGAATTTCATTTGAAAATATTTTCAATTCTGAAACTTTATGCAACTCAATGATTTTCACGAGAGAAGATAAAATGACTTCTTCAAATTATATGAAATATGAGTTGGGAGTTCAAAGATTTAAATTCAAAGTCCTTTTGGAATTAATTTTCAATTTGGATTTATTTGAGTTTATTCAAATTATTTTTCTCCAAAAATAAAATATATGGAAAATAGGGTAACATGATTCCCTACATTAGAAAATTGGAGAAAAATTAATTTGAAATCATTTTGGTATTTTTAAAATGATTTTAGTTGGATTTTAATAGACCAGTAGCACTCTTTGTTTTATCTGAATTTGTGTGGATTTTATTTGAAGTTATAAAAATGTTCATGTCGTAGAAAATCTTTTTCTGAAAATTTTGATATATTATATGCCTATATAATATTTCCATTTAATTTGTTTTATTATTTCTATTTTTCTGGAAATGTTTTAAAAAAAAATTCCCCCGGCCGGACTCCGCGTCCTCCTCGTGCCCCCTCGCCCAAGGAACGCCTCGGCCTCGTGCCTTTATAAGGACGGCCCCGGACCCCGCCTCCCTCTCCTCCCCGCCTCCCTCTCCTCCCCGCCTCTCGCCAGACGCCGGAGCCGCCCGCGTCGCGCCCCTCTGCTGCCTCGCCGCGCGCCGCCTCGCCTCGCTGCCGCCTTTGCTGCCTCGCCGCGCGCCGCCCCGCCTCTGCTGCTCGCCGCCGCCGCCCCGCGCCACCCTGCCTCGCCGCGCTCGCCGGAGCTGCCTCGCCTCGCTCGCCGGAGAACACCGCCGCCGCTGGTTTTCCGCCCCGAACCGGTATAAACCGCCCCCGGTCCGGTTTATTTTATATTTTATAGGTTTTCTCTAGTTTTCTTTTTAAACCGGGTTTTGTTAGGTTTATTATTTAGAGAACGTTCGCTGGTTAGGTATAGAAAACGAATGTTCGCCTTTTAATTTTTTTTCTTTTTCTGTTATTTCGGCCAGGGACCCGTTTGTGAATAACTTATTTGCAGAATAGCCCCTGATCTTCGAAACATCGTAACTTTTTGCTAGTTAGTCCCAATCCAACGAAACCAACGCCCACATCTTCGTTATGATCCCCTCTATCCGGATAAACAACTTAAACATGTTTTTGAAAAGTTTAAAATTTGAATTAGATCAGATTTGAATTCAAACTTCGTTTGATCATAACTTGAGTTTCATAGCTCCGTTTGAGTTGATTCTTTTTGCAAATCGAAGCTCTTGACCTAAATTTTCTGATAAGGCCAAATTCACATAATTTTGGTACTGCTAGAAATTGTTTTACGTTGCAAGGGTTATTTGCTTGGTTTTGATGTTTTCAAAATCGTCTTCTTTGTTCTTTCTGATCTTTTGAGTGATTGCTCATGTGTGGTTACTATTGCTTGCTTACGATAGATTGACCGGAGTGTGACGAGTAGAACTATCAAGAGTTTTGAGTGCGAATCATCTTCATCAACATTGCAGGCAAGTTCACACCTTGATCATACCTCTTTCATACCCAGTTTTTGTTGCATTAGATCAAACCTCAAACATTGCATGATTAGGATCTAATTAAATTGGGGGTATTGGGAAGTAGTTGATGAGGTAGGAACCTATTGCCCTGCATTCAAACCTTGGGAGTTACTTTTACATTATGGTTACATGGCCATGCTATGCTCGTAGACGTGGATTGGGTTTTGAGAGTATCCATGACAGATGTGAGATTGTTAATTAATGGTTTACTTAAGGTGGCAACTTAAACACACATCTGGGTGGATTGAGGCACCTGGTTATTCTAGGATTACCTGTCTAGGCACCTGGGTAATCCAAGACTTGCCTGTTTTCTTTTGGACCGCCACCCAGGCTTAAAGGGATCATGAGATTATTCATACTAGAAACTTCCGTGTGCAGCCACAAGCCATTATGGGCTCTGGCATAGTTGATTAAGTCGTGCGAACTCTTACAGGGTAGACTAGCAGATGTAGGGGAAAGTAGGTGTACCGGTCTATCCATCGTAAGGTGCTAGCGCTTCTGAAAGACTGTGTCTCGGTCATCCGTTTCTCAAACACCATGTAGTGCGAGAAATCCAACGGAGGCGATCGAGTCTTGTGGGGAAAAGTGCGCAAACCTCTGCAGAGTGTACAAACTAATCATGATTAGCTGTGTCCCCGGTTATGGACATCTTGAGTATCTAGTTCTTGGATTATCCTGTGATCTCATCACGTTACTTTAAATGAATATTGTTGGGTTTTAATGATGATGCTTAATTGGGATTGAGAATGCTGTCAACCATTCTCAATGTTTAACAACCACCATGATAGTTAAATAAATTTAATCCTTTGCAGTAGGGAAAAATTGGCTTTTCGCAAAAACATTATAACCATAGAGCTTTTCCACCAGCCATATATGCATATAGTGATAGCCATTGTTCATCATTTTCTCTATGGTGTGAATTTGCCAGTACATTCAATGTACTGACCCGTTTCGGGCTGCAACGCCTCATGTTGCAGGTTTCTTACGACGAGTAAGTGATATGTTAGGGTTATGATTCTACACTCAACTTTGCCGTTGGTGTTGATGGGAATCCACAACCTCGTTGCTTCCGCTATTTTGGATTTGAGGTAATAGTATTTATGTTACTTTTACATGTGATTTACCTCTGTTATAAATCCTCGAGTACTGTGTGTGTCAGCATACCGATCCAAGGATGACACTTAAGCACAGAGACTTGACCCATTCGGGTCGGGTCGCTACAAGATGGTATCGGAGCACATGTTGACTGTAGGACATGCCCCTAGAAACTGGCAAGCCCATAGCAAAGATTTTTCTCTACAACTTTCCCTTTCAAAAAGACCTTTTACCTCTCTTCTCTTCTGAGCTTATTCAAAAAATTCCCTTTAGTGAGACCATACCCTTTTTCCCTTTTGACCACTCGAGGATTCGACTGATGAGACCACTCCAATAAGTACAAGATATCGGACAACTAAGACCACTTCGAAATGAAGAGTATTTTCCGTGCATCTGAATAATGGAAACTACAACGGTTGAAGACCAAAGACAAGTAGAATTTGAAGGCTCTGAAGAATTCCCAGATTTGTATGACCTAGGAAGGCTACCCTTATGGAACTTGACAGATTATGGAAGTTGTCAATACCCGAGATCAAGGTGTATCGGAGAAAGACTGAAAGAAGGAGTATGAGAACTCGAAGTTTTGTCAAAGAAACCCTAAGGCAGGAGATATCAACTATGGGATGGTAGCTCATGGAAATGACAAGAGCAGAAACACGGTTATCCGTGATGTCATCACCCGCTAATGCTATTGTCACTGTGCTGAGTTAAGGATGCATGTCTTCAGAATGGATTTGATGGAAGAAGGCTGATGGAGCACCTATCATAAGATGAAGTTTTAGCCCTAGCCGGTGTATCACCAGGATCTGGAGTAGTACATCAAGAAGTTTAAAATGGAGCTCCAAGAAGTCGTATTAGACAAGGAAGTATTTCATGAGGAACTCAGGATCCTGAAGATGAGAGTAGCCAAGCTGGAGGAGCTACAACCTCGAGATACCGGAGAATTGTCAGGAACTGAAGGACAGTATGACCATGGTTCATGTGAAGGATGTTGAAACCAGAAGTTTGAAATGCAACTCCGGAATATTAAAGGATGTCATGAGAGATTTCACGTCAACAGAGATTGATCTGGCAAAAGAACTTGAGAAAGACAAGCATGATCGGAACAAGCCATTGGAGGCATGAACAAGTCTTGAAGAATTTGGAGACGTTGAAGATTTATTGACCTTTAGAAGACCAAACCCTTGTTATATACCTACATTAGATGCGATGTTTGTGAGCTATCATTTGTTTGATGTTTTTCCGATAGCCATAGATAAAATCTGTCTTTTCAAAACCATTGGTTGTATTGTGTGTATCCCTCTCTATCCCTCTTATCTCACCCCAAAACCCTTGGACCCAATAGAGGATGAATGGAGATGAGCTTGTATTTTCTGGACCGATGAGTCAATTGGAGACAGACCGATGGATTCAGAACATGGAAGATCACATGGAGAATAACCCTATAGTTGGAAATGATATGACCCAGCATGCTCTTCAGTGCTTTGAAGGAGGTGCTGCTACTTGGTGGAGAATGTACCAAACCATGAATGGATGGCAAGGAGTAACCACTTGGAGAGAATTAAAGTTGACTTTGCCAAAGTCTCGGTTTGTGTCCCAGAAGTTGAAGCCTTATGGAAAGGATATGAAGAAACCTTGTGCATGCAAGCTTTGTGGAGAAATAGGACACAACCAGAAAAAAAACACAAGGATGAATGCCCAAATTGTGAAGGAAGTCACCCAGTTGAAGAATGCCCAACTAGGAAGATTACTTGTTTCTTGTGTGAAGGGACTACCCACTATCCTGCTCAGTGCCACATCTACCCCATGGTACAACGAACCATCCAGCAGAAGAAAGAAGAAATGAAAGGAGCCCTCATGGAAATTTTAGAAGAAGCTGTGATGGAGGACACATCTAAAGAAGACCCGAGTAAACCCTGCACTAAGTCTTGCTATTCATGTGGAGAAGAAGGACACATCTCCCAAAATTGTTTGAATGGGGATCAAGTAGAATTCCCGACGGAGGAAGTAGAATATGACCCACAAGAAATAGAAGCCATGATTGGCATGAAGAAGTCCAGGAAGAGAAGCAGATTGGATTCCAGGAAGGACCTGAGTCATATTACCTGTTATAGGTGCAAGGAGTCAGGGCACTACCTCAACAGTTGCCCAAAAAGGAAACCTCGAGACTTGTCAGAAGTAGTATGTTTTAGTTGTAATGGAGCAGGGCACTTTGCCAGAGAATGCCCTAAGGAGAAGGAAACTTGTGCTAGATAGTTGAGTTTGCAACAAAAGAAATGGAGTAGTAGAAGTGAGAACATTTTCTTTTATATTGAGGTGTTGAGTTGAGACATGTAATGGAGAAGCGAGAGATTGTAATCATTTGAGAATGAATAAAGTTAGCATCGTCGGTACTGATATGGATTTTATGAGTTGTTACTCTATGAAGAAGAATTTTGGCCATTCTGAGGATATGAGAAATATGGTCTATGGAAGATTTGTGCATTTTAAGGGTGGTAGTACCCTGTAAGAACCGTTGACCCCTGGAAAAGATAAGGATACTCCACTGAGTGGATTTCGGACAAAATGAATACGAGTTTTGTCTCGATATGTGTGATACCCCAAGAGTATGTGGGATGAAGTTGGAGACCGTCAGTTGTTTGGACCAAATGTGATCAAGGAGTCGGAAGAGAATGTTAAGTTGATTCGAGATAGACTGAAAGTAGCTCAGTCCAGGTAGAAGAGTTATGCAGACTTAAAAATGCAAGGAGGTACTCTATGAAATTAGAGATAGAGCATGTCTTCATGTGACCCCTCTGCGAGGAGTTAAACAATTTGGAGTTAAGGGACAGCTAGCCCCGAGATTTGTAGGACCATACCGAGTTTTGGAGCGTATGAGAGAAGTGGCCAACAAGTTGGAGTCACCCGAAGGACTGTCAGGAGTTCATGATGTGTTTCATGTTTCCCAGTTGAAGAAGTGCCATGCAGAGATGACCAATATTCCCCTGTAAGGACGCTTGACCCTGGAAAGGATAATGATGTTCCACAAAGTAGAGTATGGACTTCATAAGTATAAGTTTTTACCTCGGTATGTGGGATATCCCATGAGGATGAAGAGATAAATTACTATTGGTTATAAAGGAGGTATGATGTCGGAAATATGGATCAATGAAAACTCCATGATGAGTCTGAGTAATCATGTCCTAGTTTGGTGCCAATAGAAGGAAGGAAGACAGTACAATTGGATGAATTTTAAGGATGTTAGGAAGTTGGAAGTTGGAACAATGATCAGTTGCCCGATGATAAGTTCAAGGACTACAAGTGATGAGGTGGGCCCATAACCCACAGGCCCCAGGACCTGCCAAGAAGCAAGCACACTCTTGCTGAAGGAAAAACCCCGGAGGAAGATACGACGTTTATCGATAGACGATCTTATAGGAGTTTACGCAAACCTGAAAGTGGTGAAGGAACGCTAGATGATTGTTTGGCTTGCAGAATCCATGGATTTATCCGAACCCAGTTCGTCGACGAGAGAAATTCTGCAATGCTTGTGAGGATGACCGAGTGTTACAATGCGAGATTCGCTAAACCGTATACAAGGTAATGATTTGGGTGCGGGATGGATTGATCACCATACCGACTTACTCTTATTATCCGCCTTGCTATATGGGATGGTAAATCTGAGTGACTTGCCTATAGTAGAGAGACGACGATATTAAACCCTGTTAAACCTTAGAATGGTATAGGTATTTTTCCCTTGTACAAGGCAGCTTTGCCAACCGTAGGTTATACAGTGAGGATCAACCCAGACCCATTTCCTGCAGGAGAAACCACAAATTGTTGACCACCATGAGATATCGATAGTTGTTTAGTTTTGGCGCCAGACCCGTCAGCTAAGAAGACCCAATCTCGGAAGAACCTTACCTAGATGAAAGACACAAGAATTGAGGAAAAGGTTATGCCACTACCGAAAGAGCCCAGATAAGGAATCATCCTGAAGATCTGAGAAGACCGACACTGTTAACAATATGGATGAAGTATATGAGTTGTGATGAAACCGTAACCATACTTCTAAGGGTGGTAGCACCCCAGACCCTTGAGATGATCGATGGATTTTGAGAAGACCCTAAACCCTAACCTATTTCTTTCTAGCCTCTCCGAATCTCGAGGACGAGATTCATTTAAGGGTGGTAGGTTTGTAACATCCCAAAATTCTAAATTTTGGAATGTTATAAACAAATAGATAGATTTGATTGATTGTTTGATTGATTGTCTGAAAGTGAGTGAAATTCGAAACTTTTTGAAAGTTAAATGAGAGGGAATAAAAGGACTTTCTCAAACTTTCATTTTTGCATTTTGCTCTCCGTGAATTCAAATACTTTTTCATCATGAAACCCTGGAGAGAAGATGGCATGACTTCTTCCATTTATTTAAATGACAAGGGTTGTTGAAAATATTTGAATTTCATTTGAAAATATTTTCAATTCTGAAACTTTATGCAACTCAATGATTTTCACGAGAGAAGATAAAATGACTTCTTCAAATTATATGAAATATGAGTTGGGAGTTCAAAGATTTAAATTCAAAGTCCTTTTGGAATTAATTTTCAATTTGGATTTATTTGAGTTTTATTCAAATTATTTTTCTCCAAAAATAAAATATATGGAAAATAGGGTAACATGATTCCCTACATTAGAAAATTGGAGAAAAATTAATTTGAAATCATTTTGGTATTTTTAAAATGATTTTAGTTGGATTTTAGTAGACCAGTAGCACTCTTTGTTTTATCTGAATTTGTGTGGATTTTATTTGAAGTTATAAAAATGTTCATGTCGTAGAAAATCTTTTTCTGAAAATTTTGATATATTATATGCCTATTTAATATTTCCATTTAATTTGTTTTATTATTTCTATTTGTCTGGAAATGTTTAAAAAAAAATTCCCCCGACTGGGCCGGCCCAGCTCCTGCCAGGCCGCGGCCCAGCCCAGCTCGCCGTCGCCCCGTCCCCGATCTCCCGCAGGAGACCGACTCCCGCACGGGAGCGCCGCCGCCGGAGTCCGGCCGGACTCCGCGTCCTCCTCATGCCCCCTCGCCCAAGGAAGGCCTCGGCCTCGTGCCTTTATAAGGACGGCCACGGACCCCGCCTCCCTCTCCTCCCCGCCTCCCTCTCCTCCCCGCCTCTCGCCGGACGCCGGAGCCGCCCGCGCCGCGCCCCTCTGCTGCCTCGTTGCGCGCCTCCTCGCCTCGCTGCCGCCTCTGCTGCCTCGCCGCGCGCCGCCCCGCCTCTGCTGCTCGCCGCCGCCGCCCCGTGCCACCCTGCCTCGCCGCGCTCGCCGGAGCTGCCTCGCCTCGCTCGCCGGAGAACACCGCCGCCGCTGGTTTTCCGCCCCGAACCGGTATAAACCGCCCCCGGTCCGGTTTATTTTATATTTTATAGGTTTTCTCTGGTTTTCTTTTAAAAACCGGGTTTTGTTAGGTTTATTATTTAGAGAACGTTCGCTGGTTAGGTATAGAAAACGAACATTCGCCTTTTAATTTTTTTCTTTTTCTGTTATTTCGGCCAGGGACCCGTTTGTGAATAACTTATTTGCAGAATAGCCCCTGATCTTTGAAACATCGTAACTTTTTGCTCGTTAGTTCAAATCCAACGAAACCAACGCCCACATCTTCGTTATGATGCCCTCTATCCGGATAAACAACTTAAACATGTTTTTGAAAAGTTTAAAATTTGAATTAGATCAGATTTGAATTCAAACTTTGTTTGATCATAACTTGAGTTTCGTAGCTCCGTTTGAGTTGATTCTTTTTGCAAATCGAAGCTCTTGACCTAAATTTTCTGATAAGGCCAAATTCACATAATTTTGGTACTGTTAGAAATTGTTTTACGTTGCAAGGGTTATTTGCTTGGTTTTGATGTTTTCCAAATCGTCTTCTTTGTTCTTTCTGATCTTTTGAGTGATTGCTCATGTGTGGTTACTATTGCTTGCTTACGATAGATTGACCGGAGTGTGACGAGTAGAACTATCAAGAGTTTTGAGTGCGAATCATCTTCATCAACATTGCAGGCAAGTTCACACCTTGATCATACCTCTTTCATACCCAGTTTTTGTTGCATTAGATCAAACCTCAAACATTGCATGATTAGGATCTAATTAAATTGGGGGTATTGGGAAGTAGTTGATGAGGTAGGAACCTATTGCCCTGCATTCAAACCTTGGAAGTTACTTTTACGTTATGGTTACATGGCCATGCTATGCTCGTAGACGTGGATTGGGTTTTGAGAGTATCCATGACAGATGTGAGATTGTTAATTAATGGTTTACTTAAGGTGGCAACTTAAACACACATCTGGGTGGATTGAGGCACCTGGTTATTCTAGGATTGCCTGTCTAGGCACCTGGGTAATCCAGGACTTGCCTGTTTTCTTTTGGACCGCCACCCAGGCTCAAAGGGATCATGAGATTATTCATACTAGAAACTTCCGTGTGCAGCCACAAGCCATTATGGGCTCTGGCATAGTTGATTAAGTCGTGCGAACTCTTACAGGGTAGACTAGCAGATGTAGGGGAAAGTAGGTGTACCGGTCTATCCATCGTAAGGTGCTAGCTCTTCTGAAAGACTGTGTCTGGGTCATCCGTTTCTCAAACACCATGTAGTGCGAGAAATCCAACGGAGGCGATCGAGTCTTGTGGGCAAAAGTGCGCAAACCTCTGCAGAGTGTACGAACTAATCATGATTAGCCGTGTCCCCGGTTATGGACATCTTGAGTATCTAGTTCTTGGATTATCCTGTGATCTCATCACATTACTTTAAATGAATATTGTTGGGTTTTAATGATGATGCTTAATTGGGATTGAGAATGCTGTCAACCATTCTCAATGTTTAACAACCACCATGATAGTTAAATAAATTTAATCCTTTGCAGTAGGGAAAAATTGGCTTTTCGCAAAAACATTATAACCATAGAGCTTTTCCACCAGCCATATATGCATATAGTGATAGCCATTGTTCATCATTTTCTCTATGGTGTGAATTTGCCAGTACATTCAATGTACTGACCCGTTTCGGGCTGCAACGTCTCATGTTGCAGGTTTCTTACGACGAGTAAGTGATACGTTAGGGTTACGATTCTACACTCAACTTTGTCGTTGGTGTTGATGGGAATCCACAACCTTGTTGCTTCCGCTATTTTGGATTTGAGGTAATAGTATTTACGTTACTTTTACATGTGATTTACCTCTGTTATAAATCCTCGAGTACTGTGTGTGTCAGCATACCGATCCAGGGATGCCACTTAAGCACAGAGACTTGACCCATTCGGGTCGGGTCGCTACAGAATAGCTTCTACCCGTTTAGTAACGTAATCAACAGCAACCAAAATATGTGTATACCCATTACAGGAAGGAAAAGGTCCCATATAATCAAATCCCCAAACATCAAATGGTTCAACAGTAAGTGAATAATTCATAGGCATTTCTTGACGCTTACCGATATTACCTATTCTTAGACATTCATCACAAGATAAGACGCACTTACGGGCATCCTTGAAGAGAGTAGGCCAATAAAATCCAAATTGCAATACCTTGTGAACAGTTCTATCTCCAGCATGATGCCCTTCATAAGCTTCGGAGTGACATTTCCGTATGATTTGTCCCTGTTCATGCTCAGGTACACAACGTCTAATAATACCATCTACTCCTTTATAAATATGTGGGTCATCCCAAAAGTAATGTCTTAATTCATAGAAGATTTTTTTCTTTTATTGGTATGTAAAGCTATGTGGTAAATATTTAGCAGCAATGTAATTAGCATAGTGAGCATACCAAGGAGTATTATGAGCAACATTTATTGCACCTAACTCCTTATCGGGAAAACTATCATCATTAGGTAGCGGGTCATCAAGCACATTTTCAAGCTTAGATAAATTATCAGCTATGGGGTTCTCAGCTCCTTTTCTATCAATGATATGTAAATCAAATTCTTGTAATAAGAGAACCCATCTAATAAGTCTAGGTTTAGCATCCTTCTTTTCCATAAGGTACTTAATAGTAGCATGATCGGTGTGAACAATTACTTTGGAATCAACAATATAAGGTCTAAATTTATCACAAGCAAACACCACTGATAAGAATTCTTTTTCAGTAGTAGCATAATTACGTTGAGCACTGTCTAGAGTTTTACTAGCATAATGAATAACATTTAGTTTCTTATCAACTCTTTGTCCTAGAACAACACCAACAACATAGTCACTAGCATCACACATAATTTCAAAAGGCAAGTTCCAATCAGGTGGTTGAATAATATGTGTAGAAATTAAGGCTTTCTTGAGTGTTTCAAAGGCTTCTAAACAATAATCATCAAAAACAAAAGGAATATCCTTTTGCAAAAGATTCGTAAGAGGCCTAGAAATTTTAGAAAAGTCTTTGATAAATCTCCTATAGAAACCAGCATGACCTAAGAAACTACAAAAACCTTTTACATCTTTAGGACATGGCATTTTCTCGATTGCATCAACCTTAGCTTTCTCCACTTCAATACCTCTTTCAGAAATTTTATGACCCAAGACAATGCCTTCATTAACCATAAAGTGGCACTTCTCCCAATTCAAGACAAGATTTGTTTGTTCACATCTCTGCAAAACTCGATCAAGATTGGTTAAACAATCATCAAAAGACTTCCCGTAAACAGAGAAGTCATCCATGAAAACCTCAACAATCTTTTCACAAAAGTCAGGGAATATAGCAGTCATACATCTTTGAAAGGTAGCAGGTGCATTACATAAACCGAAAGGCATACGTCTATAAGCATAGGTTCCAAAGGGACAAGTAAAAGTGGTCTTTTCTTGATCAGGTTGAGAAACATGTAGGTGTGAAAAACCAGAATATCCATCAAGGAAGCAAAAATTTGTGTTCTTAGATAATCTTTCAAGCATTTGATCAATAAAAGGCAGAGGGTAATGATCTTTTCTAGTTGCTTTGTTTAATTTTCTAAAATCAATTACCATTCTATAGCATGTAACAATTCTTTGTGGAATAAGTTCATTCTTATCATTAGGAACAACAGTTATACCTCCTTTCTTAGGGACACAATGAACAGGAATTACCCATCTACTATCAGCTATAAGATAGATTATACCTGCTTCCAGAAGTTTTAATATTTGCGTTCTTACCACTTCTTTCATCTTCGGATTTAACTGATGTTGGTGATCAACAACGGGTTTAGCATCAGGTTCCATATTAATTTTGTGCTGACATAGAGTGGGACTGATGCCCTTTAAATCATCAAGAGTATACCCAATAATCTTTCTTCTTCATGTTCTGAAAGGTTAGCACTAATAATAATAGGATATATCTTATTTTCATCAATATAAGCATATTTCAAAGTGTATGGCAATTGTTTTAATTCAAACACATGATCACCTTTAGGTGGAGGACTTCCTAAAGTTTCAATAGGCAAATTGTGTTTAAGCAGAGGACGTTGTTCAAAGAAAATATTATCTATTTCATTTCATTTCTTTCATGCATATGTAAATCATTTTCATTGTCTAGCAAATATTGTTCTAGTGGATCAGAGGTGGTACAACAATAGAAGCAAGACCAATTAATTCATCCTTACTAGGCAATTCTTTTTCATGAAGCTTTCTACTAAACTTGGAAAAACTAAACTCATGAGACTCATCACCAAAACTAACACCAAGAGTTTGTTTCTCACAATCTATTCTAGCATTAACGGTGTTCAAGAAAGGTCTACCAAAGATAATGGGACAAAAGTCATCTTGTGGGGAACCAAGAACAAGGAAATTAGTAGGGTATTTTATTTTCCCACACAAGACTTCAACATCTCTAACAATCCCAATTGGTGATATAGTGTCTCTATTAGCAATTTTAATAGTAACATCTATGTCTTCTATCTCTATGGGTGCTATGTCATTCATAATTTCTTCATATAAGGTGTAAGGAATAGCACTCACACTAGCACCTATGTCACATAAACAATGATAACAATGATCTCCTATTTTAACTGAGATAACGGCTGATACGTCTCCAACGTATCTATAATTTTTTATTATTCCATGCTATTATATTATCTTTTTAGATGTTTAATGGGCTTTAATATGCTCTTTTATATTATTTTTGGGACTAACCTATTAAACGGAGGCCCAGTGCTAGTTTCTGTTTTTTTGCCTATTTTAGAGTTTCGCAGAAAAGGAATACCAAACGGAATTAAACCTTCGCGATGATCTTTCTTGGACCGAAAGCAAACCAGAAGACTTGGAGTTGAAGTCTAGAACGCCACGAGGCGGCCATGAGGCAGGAGGGCGCGCCCCCACCCTTGTGGGCTCCTCGTAGCTCCGCCGACATACTTCTTCTGCCTATATATACTCTTATACCCTAGATCGATCACAGAGAGCCATGAAACCACTTTTCCACTCCCGCAACCTTCTGTACCTGTGAGATCCCATCTTGGGGCCTCTTCGGTGATCTGTCGGAGGGGGAATCGATCATGGAGGGCTTCTACATCAACACCATAGCCTCTCCGATGAAGCGTGAGTAGTTTACCACAGACCTTCGGGTCCATAGTTATTAGCTAGATGGCTTCTTCTCTCTCTTTGATTCTCAATACAAAGTTCTCCTCGAAGTTCTTGGAGATCTATTCGATGTAATACTCTTTTGCGGTGTGTTTGCCGAGATCCGATGAATTGTGGGTATATGAAAAAGATTATCTATGAATATTATTTGGTTCTTCTCTGAATACTTATATGCATGATTTGATATCTTTGCATGTCTCTTCGAATTATCGGTTTAGTTTGGCCTACTAGATTGATCTTTCTTGCAATGGGAGAAGTGGTTAGCTTTGGGTTCAATCTTGCGGTGTCCTTTCCGAGTGACAGTAGGGGCAGCAAGGAATGTATTGTATTGTTGCCATCGAGGATAAAAAGATGGGGTTTATATCATATTGTTTGAGTTTATCCCTCTACACCATGTCATCTTGCTTAATGCATTACTATGTTCTTATGAACTTAATACTCTAGATGCATGCTGGATAGCGGTCGATGTGTGGAGTAATAGTAGTAGATGCTGAATCGTTTCGATCTACTTGACACGGACGTTATGCCTATATTCATGATCATTGCCTTAGATATTCTCATAACTATGCGCTTTTCTATCAATTGCTCGGCAGTAATTTGTTCACCCACCGTAATACATGCTATCTTGAGAGAAACCACTAGTGAAACCTATGGCCCCTGGGTCTCTTTATTATTATATTGCATCTCTTTTATTTACATCGCATCTCGTTTACTATTTTGTAATCTTACTTTCCAATCTATAAAACAAAAATACCAAAAATATTTATCTTACTATCTTTATTAGATCTCACTTTTGCGAGTGACCGTGAAAGGATTGACAACCCCTTTATCGCATTGGTTGCAAGGTTCTTGATTGTTTGTGCAGGTACTAGGTGATTTGTGCGTTGTCTCCTACTAGATTGATACCTTGGTTCTCAAAAACTGAGGAAAATACTTACGCTACTTTGCTGCATCACCCTTTCCTCCTCAAGGGAAAACCAATGCATGCTCAAGAGGTAGCAACGGCATGCCAACAATAGGTCTATGTTTATCCTTTTTATCAGGTTTGGCAATTCTAGAGGCTTCTTCACAGAAGTAAATAACATGCCCATATACATCTTCTGCCAAGAGATATTTAACCATAGCAATACTAGGTTCTACTTTAATTTGTTCATCAGGTTTAGGTGTTCTAATATAGCTTTTGTTGACCATAGTTGAAACTTTAGCATGTTCCTTTATCCTAACAAGGAAAGGTGGTTTCTCAATATAAGCAGAAGGAACAACTGGATCAACATTGTAAAGTATAGTTTCTTCTTTAGCTAGTACCGGTTCTTTGAATTCTTCTTTAATAGGTGGATGATATTTAAACCACTTCCCTTTAGGGAGATCAACATGACTAGCAAATGATTCACAAAAGGAGGCTACTATCTCAGAGTCAAGTCCATATTTAGTGCTAAACTTTTGAAAAGCATCGGTATCCATAAAAGATTTAACACAATTATACTTAAGTTTAATACCTGACTCTTTACCTTCTCGAGTTCCCAATCTTCAGAGTTGTGTTCAATTCTTTCCAAAAGATCCCACCGGGATTCAATAGTGTTCTTCATAAAAGAGCCAGCACAAGAAGTATCGAGCATGGTTTGATCATTACGAGAAAGCCGGGAATAAAAGTTCTGGATAATAATTTCTCTTGAGAGCTCATGATTGGGGCATGAATGTAACATGGACTTAAGCCTCCCCCAATCTAGAGCGATACTTTCTCCTTCACGATGCCAAAAATTATATATATGATTCTGATCACGATGAACTAGCTGCATAAGATAATTTTTTTGATGGAACTCCAATTTCAAATGATTCCAATTCCAAGATCCGATATCATCGCATAGCCTATACCATGCCAATGCTTTTCCCTTCAAAGATAAAGGGAAAAGCTTCTTCATAACTTCATCTTCGGGTAAACCTGCAAGCTTGAACAATCCACAAATTTGTTCTACATATATCAAGTGCATATCAGGATGTTCGGTTCCATCTCCTGCATAAGGATTAGCTAGCAGTTGTTCTATTATACCCGAAGGAATTTCATATTCAATATCTTCAATAGGTGCATTAGGTTGAGGGGTAGCTAATTGTGGTTCCGGTCAAGGTGAAGATACCCCGAACATACCCCTCAAAGGATTGTTTTCCATAGTAACAAGTAACAATAAATTACAGCACACTATATAAATGTTTCCTTACCAAAGGCGCTTCACTCCCTGGCAACGGCGCCAGAAAATAGCCTTGATGACCCACAAGTATAGGGGTCAATTGTAGATCTTTTCAATAAGTAAGAGTGTCAAACCCAACGAGGAGCAGAAGGAAATGACAAGTGGTTTTTAGTAAGGTAATGTCTGCAAGTGCTGAAATTATAAGTAGCAAAGTAGTTTGATAGCAAGGTAATTTGCAACGAGCAAGTAACACTAGTAGTAACAAAAGTGCAACAAGGTAGCCCAATCCTTTTGAGGCAAAGGACATGCCAAAACGGTTTCTTATACTAGGCAAAGCATTCTTGAGGGTACACGGGATTTTCATCTAGTCACTTTCATCATGTTGGTTTAATTCGTGTTCGGTATTTTGATAATTTGATATGTGGGTGGACCGGTTCTTAGGTGCTGTTCTTACTTGAACAAACCTCCTACTTATGATTAACCCTCCCGCAAGCATCCGCAACTATGAGAAAAGTATTAAGAATAAATTCTAACCATAACATTAAACTTTTGGATCAAATCTGGGGTTTAAGCTTTTGTCACTCTCGCAACCCATCATCTAATTGCTACTCCACAATGCATTCCCTTAGTCCCAAATATGGTGAAGTGTCATGTAGTCGACGTTCACATGACACCACTAAGGGAATCACAACATACATACTATCAAAATATCGAACACATATCAAGTTCACAAGATTACTTGCAACATGATTTCTCCCGTGACCTCAAGAACAAAAGTAACTACTCACAAATGATAACCATGCTCAAGATCAGAGGGGTATTAAATAGCATATTGGATCTGAACATATAATCTTCCACCAAATAAACCATATTGTAATCAACTACAAGATGAAATCAACATAGTCACCCACATGCACCAATCTATAGTTTCAGTAACAAGATTGAACACAAGAGATGAACTAGGGTTTGAGATGTGATGGTGCTGTTGAAGATGATGATGGAGATTGCCCTCCCCAAGATGGGAGAGTTGTTGGTGATGATGATGACGATGATTTCCCCCTCTGGGAGGGAAGTTCCCCCAGCGGAATCGCTCCGCCGGAGGGCAAAAGTGCTCATGCCCAAGTTCCGCCTTGAGACGGCGGTGCTCCGTCTCGAAAGTCCTCTCCTTATTTTTTCTAGGTCAAAATGACTTATATAGCAGAAGATGGGCACCGGAGGTGGGCCTGGGTGAGCAGAACCCACCAGGGCACGCCTGGGCTCCCTGGCGAGTCCACGTGGATTGTGCCCACCTGGTGGGCCCCCTCTGGTAGTTATTTGCTCCAATATTCTTCATATATTTGATAAAAAATCTCCGTGAAGTTTCAGCTTGTTTGGAGTTATGCAGAATAGGTGGCTTGACGTAGCTTTTCCAGGTCCAGATTTCCACGTGTCGGAATTCTCCCTCTTTGTGTATATCTTGCATATTATGAGAGAAAAGGCATTAGAATTACTCCAAAAAGCATTATTATGGATAAAAACATAATAAATAATAGTTAGAAAACATGATGTAAAATGGATGTATCAGCTGCTAGGTATACAGCCTACCAAACTAACTATTACAACCGCATTATGAGGAAAAAAGCATTACTTGACTTACCACAAATCCTGTCAGAAGGCCTTGAATAACGTCGTTCAATCCGGATTGGACGGACCGAACACCCAGCATAACGGCACTCATAAGAGTGCGGCATCAGTCAATGATGCGGAGTTGTCCACCAGCTCCTCCAGCACATCTGGCCAGCCAGCCGCCGTTCGTGTCGAGGTGTTCGGCGCTGACTTCGCCCCCGGCCCCTTCCCCGCTGGGAGGTGATGTTGCTTGAAGCTATGTCGGTATTTCCCCAAAGTGGAAGGCATGATGCAGCACAACGACGGTAGGTATTTCCCTCAGATACGAAACCAAGGTTATCGAACCAGTAGGAGAACCAAGCAACACAACATAAACAACCCCTACACACAGATAACAAATCCTCGCAACCCGGCATGTTAAAGGGGTTTTCAATCCCTTTCGGGGTACGGCGCCTCAAGATAGGCAAACATATGTGAGATAAAATTGTAGTAGATTGATAGATCGAATGCCACATAAATAAATAAAGGAAAAACTACAGTAAGGTATTTTTGGATTAGTAGATCTGAAAATAAATGCAAGAGAAAAGTAGATCGCAAAGGCAAATATATGAGAAAGAAGACCCGAGGGCCGTAGGTTTCACTAGTGGCTTCTGTGGAGAAAAATATCAAACAGTGGGTAAACAAATTACTGTTGGGCAATTGGTAGAACCTCAAATAATTATGACGATACCCAGGCAATGATCATTATATAGGCATCACGTCCAAGATTAGTAGACCGACTCCTGCCTGCATCTACTACTATTACTCCACACATCGACCGCTATCCAGCATGCATGCAGTGTATTAAGTTCATGGAGAAACGGAGTAATGCAATAAGAATGATGACATGATGTAGAAAAGATATATCTATGTGGCGATAGACCCCATCGTTTTATCCTTAGTAGCAACGATACATACGTGTCCTTTCCCTTTCTATCACTGGGATCAAGCACCGTAAGATCGAACCCACTACAAAGCACCTCTTCCAACTGCAAGATAAATAGATCAATTTGGCCAAACAAAACCAAAATATCGGAGAAGAAATATGAGGCTATAAGCAATCATGCATATAAGAGATCAAAGAAACTCAAATAACTTTCATGGATATAAAAGATAGATCTGATCATAAACTCAAAGTTCATCGATCCCTACAAACACACCGCAAAAGAGTTACATCATATGGATCTCCAAGAGACCATTGTATTGAGAATCAAGAGAGAGAGGTGAAGCCATCTAGCTACTAACTATGGACCCGAAGGTCTACAAAGAACTACTCACGCATCATCGGAGAGGCACCAATGGAGGTGGTGAACACCATCCGAGATGGTGTCTAGATTGGACCTGGTGGTTCTGGACTCTACAGCGGCTGGATGAATATTTCGTCGACTCCCCTAGGGTTCTGGGATTTCTGGGGTATTTATAGAGCAAAGAGGCAGTCTGGGGGGCACCCGAGGTGGGTACAACCCACCAAGGAGCGCCTGGGCCTCCTGGCGCGCCCTGGTGGGCTGTCCCCTCCTCAGAACTCCCCCCAGGTGCAACCAGGGCCCAACATGTTCCTTCTAGTCCATAAAAAATCTCTGTGAAGTTTCGTGGCATTTGGGCTCCATCTGATATTGATTTTCTGTGATGTAAAAAACACAGAAAAAACAAGAACTGGCACTTGGCACTATGTCAATAGGTTAGTACCAAAAATGATATAAAATGACTATAATATGATTATAAAACATCCAAGATTGAGAATATAATAGCAATAAAAAAATTATAGATACGTTGGAGACATATCAGCATCCCCAAGCTTAACTCGTACTCGTCCTCGAGTAGGTAAGTGATAAAAACAAAAAAAATATGTGGAATGCTGCCTATCATGTCATATCATATTCTTTTACTTATTGCATGGACAATTGGACTTTTAGTTGTTCAAAGCAATAGTCTAGTTTTGGCATGCTAATTTAGATACTCAAGCATATCAACAAGCAACCATGTCTTTCAAAATATCAATGCTAAAATAAGTTATCCCTAGCTCATCATGCTCAAACATTGATCCATTCATGAAACACACTCGAATATTGGCTACACCCAATGCTTAAGTACGATCATATTGCCTCCTAGTTGGTGCTTTTATAAGTGAAGATGGAGACTCAAAGTAAAAATTGCACAAAGTAAAAGAAAGGCCCTTCACAGAGGGAAGTACAGATTTGGTGAGGTGCCAGAGCTCAAAGCGAAAAACTTAGAGATAAAAACATTTTGAGAGGTGTATCCATCCCACCAATGAAAACGACTTAGAGTTCCCAATACTCCATGCATAGATATATCATAGGCAGTTCCTAAAAAGAAAAGTAATGTTTATACCTTTTTTCCACCATAACTTTCACTTTCCATGGCTAGCCGTATCCACAGTTGCCCTCCATACCAACACTTTCCAAGGAATATATTATTTGACAACATAAAGTAAATTCATTTTTGCATTTCGGGATTGGGCATCCCTAATACCTTTGCCTTACTCTCGTGCAATGACAAGTGAATAAACACTCATCTTGAGAATAACACATCTAGCATGGAAAATATTAGCCACCCATCACCGCTCTGCGAGCGAAACAAACAGACAAAAAGAAGTTTATTAGGAAAATTAGAGATGACACATGCAAATTTGCTTAGAACGGAAAAAGAATACCGCATATAGGTAGATATAGTGGACTCACGTGGTAAAATTAGTTTAAGGTTTTTGGATGCACAAGTAGTGATCATACTTAGTGCAAAATGAAGGCTGGCAAAAGATTGGGAAGCGACCAACTAAGAAACAGATAATCTCATAAGCAAGCATTAAGCAAAAATAACACCGAATAATGCACCATAAGTATGATATAATTTCATTGCATGACTATTGACTTTCGTACTTGCATAGGGAATCACAAACCTTAACACCAATATTCTTACTAAAGCATAATTACTCATCAAGATGACTCACATATCACATCATCATATCTCAAAGCTATTCCTAAGAATCAAGTTTATTCTGTCCAATGATCTTCATGAAATTTTTTATTCTATCCTTCTTGGATATCTATCACTTTGGGACTAATTTTCATGTATTGCTTTTGACAAGCTCCAACAAATATAAGTGAAGATCATGAACATAATATTTCTTCTTTCTCTCAAATTAATTTAAGTGAAGTAAGAGAGAATTTCTTGAAAATTTTACTAACTCTCAAATAAATCTAAGTGAAGCAAGAGAGCAGTTCTTCAAAAATACTAAAGCACACCGTGCTCAAAAAGATATAAGTGAAGCACTAGAGCAAGTCCATTGCTCATAAAAATCAAAGTGAAGCATAGAGAGCAATTCTAACAAGTCATGACATAATTTTGGCTCTCTCAAATAGATGTGTCCAGCAAGGATTGATAACTTAAAACATAAAAGAAAACAAGCAAAGACTCATATCATAGAAGACGCTCCAATAAAAACACATATCATGTGACGAATAAAAATATAGTTTCGAGTAAAATACCGATGATCGTTGGAAGAAAGTGAGGATGCCACTCGGGGGCATCCCCAAGCTTAGTTGGTTGCTCATTTTTGGATACTAGCAAAAGCTTAATGGGTATGGAAAGGATAAGTGGTGAGGTTGCAGCAGCGGCTAAGCAATGTATGGTGGCTAACTTACGAGTACAAGAGTAAGATGAGAAACTACGCAAACGGTCGCAAACTAGTAATGATCAATAAGTGATCCTGAACTACTTATGTTCAAACATAACCCAACCGAGTTCTCCTCTCGAACTTCCCCGAAAAGAGACAGTCATGGTTAAACACGTGGTTGGTGTATTTTAATTGAGTTTACTTCAAGTTCTCTACAACCGGATATTAAAAAATTCCCATCTGCCACATAACCGCGGGCACGGCTCTCGAAAGTTTAAACCCTGCAGTGGTGTCCCAACTTAGCCCATGACAAGCTCATGATCCACGGAGACAACCCTCCATCGCGGCACCCTCTAATCAGACTCAAAATCCCGGTGCACAAGACATTTCAACAATGGTAAAACTAATCCAGCAAGACCTCCCGACATGCCGACACCCTCATAGTAGCCGCGCGTATCTCGTCTCAGGCCACGACGGATGAACTAAGCGTACAGGTACCAAAATACCCCAAGTTGCCAAGAGGCGGTCCCGCACGGTGCTCTAGTTTGGGACCAACACAATCAGCACTGGCCCCTTGTATGTAGAAAAGAATCTCTAGGTTCATGACGCCCTATGCCAATTAATTATTTACTTCAAGTATTATTATGGAAAATGTTAAAACCAAAGTTGGGCCTTGCTGGAAGAGTTTTATTCAAAGCGAACTGTAAAGAGGGGCCCATAAACCCTCACCGTCTTAGGGACACAAAATCAAGGAACATGACACCGGGATGATGGAAACTAGGGCGGCAAGAGTGGAACAAAACACCAGGCAAAAGGCCGAGCCTTCCACCCTTTACCAAGTATATATGTGCATTAATTAAATAAGAGATATTGTGATATCCCATGATATCCATGTCCCAACATGGAACAACCTGCAACTGCAATGAGCAACTCTATTAGAGGGGCTGAGCAGAGCGATAACATAGCCAAACAACGGTTTGATAGGACGGTGGAAAAGGTTAGAGGTTTTCATGGCAATTTGGGAGGCTTGATAAACAAGTGGTAGGTAGCGCGACATAGTGATAGCATCGAGACAACTAGCATAGCAAAGATAGTAGTGAGATCCAAGGTGACGGTCATCTTGCCTGAAATCCCGCTAGGAAGAAGATCGAATACATGAAGTAGACGAACCAACGTAGTCGAACGGATCCTCACAATCGCAACATAACCGGAACTATCAAGGAGAAGCGCAAACGGAAAGAAGGAAACATCATGGTAAACAACCATCACATAAACATGGCATGATGCATAATCAAGTATGATGCATGTTCGGTTTAATGAGGCATGGCATGGCAAAGTGCAACAAACAATAGTACAAATTAAGTGGAGCTTAATATGCAACGAGTTGCATATAGACGAAACTTCACAACAATTATTTAGTTCTCTCTCGTTTATGAACAAGACAAGATTAAATGTGGTTAAACATGGCAAGAGGTGAAACATAATTAAATTAACTATTTAGGCAAGTTTAAATGAGACCGGAAATACCAAACAACAATTCCGAAAAATCCCCATATGCATATAGCAATTTAATGCAAACAACAATTTTAAACATTTTAAATGTTGTTATCATTATGCGGATGACATATACAAGTTTATGCAATTTTATAAAAATGTTACATGAGCATGTCATGAAGCATTTGGTCACCATGGCGGAACGAAAGGGGTGCTATGGCAACGACAATAAAAATGGTGCCACGGCAACATTCCGATGATCCGACAACTCATCGAGATGTCGGTGCAAAAGAACAAGTGTGCAGAGGTACGAAACATGCTAGAGATGGTGGGGTGATCCCGTGATAGAGGCTAAGGTGTCCCGATGTTTCGATGAGATGGTGGCTATCGTTTTCTGTGGGAGTCGACCTTGACGATCCGACTACGAACGTGCGAGACGTCGCGCCTTAGCAATCGCTAAACCAACTCCCGAGGGTTATTGACCACGCCGGAGCACGATCAACCTGACCACGAGGGTCTGTTTCCTGCGAGCAAACGAAGAACAAGCAAGAAACTGAGATTGCAATCGGGATATTGCGAATATAAGATGAAAGCTTTATTGATCAAGGTGGGGTTCTGTGACGTCTTGGTCTGGTCGTTGGACACAAACGAAGTACGCGAAGTTGCAGCTATGGCGAACTTTTAATCTAAACAAAACCCAAAAGTCTAAACGACACCCTAAGGGCTGTATATATGGAGGAAGAGGGGGGAATTTCGTGGCCCTTGTGGGTGGGGTCCGAAACCAACCCTAACTCTTGTTTCCCCACACATACGGACTCTAAAAATAGCCTATACTTAAGTATTTCGAAATTACATGGGCCTCGCCCATTAATCAGGTGACGCAGCACCTAGAATAGCCTATGGACGAATATTATGAAGTGGCATCTTGTATATTTCGTCCAAGGCTTCATGCACTCCTTATGGTGGCTTCAAAGTCCTGAAATCATCACTTGTAACTCCGTTCTTGATCCCCTTGCGCATGCCATCAACTCCATGCGTGTTCTTGCTCCAATGTTCATCCTTCTCCAAGCTAGGCCCTTCATTTGTAAGCAAAACAAATGTATCCAATTTAGGCAGCATCATAATCTCATGAACATTAGAATCATTACCAAGAAACGAAAGTACCTGGTAATTTAATTGGCGTGCGCGAGCTCTAGTAATTGGTCCAGTATATGTAACAGTAGGGGCTGTGGGTGTAACAATGGTATTGATGTCCTCATCATCCTCCCCTTCTTGAATTGAAGTCGTCCTCGACGAAAGCGCATCTTCCTCACCCAAATAAGGCTTCAAATCTGCAATGTTAAAAGTGGGACTAACCCCAAAATCTACAGGTAGCTCAAGTTTATATGCATTATCATTTATTTTCTCTAACACCTTAAAAGGACCATCAGCACGTGGCATTAGCTTTGATTTGCGCAGATTAGGAAATCTATCTTTACGCAAATGTAACCAAACAAGATCTCCAGTCGCAAACACAACATGTTTTCTACCCTTATCTCCAGCAAGTTTATATTTAGCATTCATACGCTCAATGTTTTCCTTAGTTAACTCATGCATTTTTAAAATCAATTCAGAACGTTCTTTAGCATCAAAATTAACCTTCTCTGAAGATGGAAGAGGCAACAAATCAATAGGTGCACGAGGTAGGAAACCATACACAATTTCAAAAGGGCACATCTTAGTAGTAGAATGCAATGAGCGATTATAAGCAAATTCAATATGAGGCAAGCATTCTTCCCACATTTTCTTGTTATTCTTCAAAACAGCCCTAAGCATAGTAGACAATGTTCTATTGACTACTTCAGTTTGTCCATCAGTTTGGGGGTGACAAGTAGTACTAAAAAGTAGCTTAGTCCCCAACTTAGCTCATAAACATCTCCAAAAGTGGCTAAGAAATTTAGTATCACGATCTGAAACAATAGTATTTGGCACACCATGTAAGCGAATAATTTCACGAAAGAACAAATCAGCAACATTAACAGCATCATCGCTTTTATGACATGGTATAAAGTGTGCCATTTTCGAGAACCTATCCACGACAACAAATATGCTATCCCTCCCCTTCTTTGTTCGAGGTAAACAAAGTCCATAGATATATCCTCCCAAGGAACACTAGGTACTGGCAAAGGCATATATAAACCATGAGGATTGAGTCGTGACTTAGCTCTTTGACATGTAGTGCAGCGAGCAACAAAACGCTCAACATCCCGTCTCATCTTTGGCCAAAAGAAATGTGTAGCAAGTATATCCTCCGTCTTCTTGACGCCAAAGTGTCCCATTAATCCTCCTCCATGCGCCTCCTGCAACAACAAAAGACGAACGGAGCTAGCTGGAATGCATAGCTTGTTAGCACGAAACACAAATCCATCGTTAAGAACGAACTTGTTCCAAGTTCTCCCTTCCTTACAATTCTGCAATACATCTTTAAATTCAGCATCATGAACATATTGATCTTTGATGGTCTCCAAACCAAATATTTTAAAGTCAAGTTGTGAAAGCATAGTATAACGACGAGACAAGGCATCAGCAATAACATTTTCTTTACCCTTCTTGTGTTTAATGACATAAGGGAAAGTCTCAATGAATTCAACCCATTTAGCATGTCTACGGTTCAGTTTTGCTTGACTTTTAATGTGTTTCAAAGATTCATGATCAGAATGTATAACAAATTCCTTGGGCCATAAATAATGTTGCCATGTTTCTAAGGTCCGAACAAGAGCATATAATTCTTTATCATAAGTAGAATAGTTCAGACTAGGCCCACTCAATTTTTCAGAAAAGTATGCAACAGGTTTTCCATCTTGTAATAACACACCTCCTAATCCAATTCCACTAGCATCACATTCAAGCTCAAAAGTCTTATTGAAATTAGGAAGTTGGAGTAAAGGAGCATGTGTCAACTTATCTTTCAAAACCATGAAGGCTTCTTCCTGTGCGGTACCCCAAACAAAAGGCACATCCTTCTTTGTAAGCTCGTTGAGAGGTGCAGCAATGGTGCTGAAATCTCTCACAAAACGCCTATAGAAACCAGCGAGGCCAAGGAAACTCCTCACTTGTGTGACCGTTTTGGGCTGCGGCCAACTCTCAATAGCTTCAATCTTGGCTTTATCAACTTCAATTCCCTGTGGAGTAACAACATAGCCAAGAAAAGATACTCGGTCGGTGCAAAAGGTGCACTTTCCAAGGTTTCCAAACAAACGTGCATCACGTAGAGCAATAAAAACAGCACGTAAATGTTCCAAATGTTCCTCCAAAGATTTGCTATAAATCAATATGTCATCAAAGTAAACTACCACAAATCGTCCAATGAAAGCACGTAAAACTTCGTTCATTAACCTCATGAAAGTACTAGGTGCATTAGTTAACCCAAAAGGCATGACTAACCACTCATATAATCCAAACTTAGTTTTAAATGCTGTTTTCCATTCATCACCCAATTTCATACGAATTTGATGGTATCCACTACGCAAATCAACTTTGGAGAACATTGTAGAGCCACTCAATTCATCAAGCATATCATCTAGCCTAGGAATAGGATGACGATAACGAATAGTAATATTATTAATGCCTCTACAATCAACGCACATACGCGACGTACCATCCTTTTTCGGCACTAAAATGATAGGAACAACACAAGGACTAAGGGATTCGCGTATATAACCTTTGTCGAGCAGTTCTTGTACTTGACGCATAATCTCCTTCGTCTCCTCTGGATTGGTACGGTATGGTGCACGGTTGGGTAGCGAAGCACCGGGAATTAAGTCAATTTGATGCTCAATCCCTCGAATAGGTGGTAATCCCGGTGGCACGTCTTGTGGAAAGACGTCAGCAAACTCCTGCAAAATGTTAGTGACAGCAGGGGGCAAAGAGGAAGGCACGTCCTCGAATGAAAATAATGCCTCTTTGCACACAAAAGCATAGCAAACAGATTTGCTGAAATCTAGCTCATCAATATCAGATTTGGTGGCAAGTAAACATGCACTTTTCAATTTAATTTCAGAAACAACAGTAGATGGTTTATTATTAGGCTTCATTTGGTGCTCAAATTCTTTTGCCACAATCTGATTTTCACTCTTATTTGTCTCCTGTTTTGCTTTATTAGCTCTATTAATATCATCTTTCAAAATGGAATCAGGAGTCATAGGAAGCAAAGTAATATTTTTATCGTTATGAACAAGAGTATACTGATTGTTTCTACCATGGTGTACAGAATTTTTATCAAATTGCCATGGTCTACCAAGTAATAAGGAACATGCTTGCATAGGTACCACATCACAATCAACATAATCAGCATATGTAGAGATACTAAAATGCACACGAACAGTACGTGTTACCTTAACCTTGCCGTTGTTGTTGAACCATTGGATGTAGTAAGGATGTGGATGTGGTCTTGTGGTGAGAGATAGCTTCTCCACCATCTCCATGCTAGCCAAGTTATTGCAGCTCCCTCCATCTATGATCACGCGAACAGAACGTTCCTTCACAACTCCCTTTGTATGGAACAAATTATGCCTCTGATTTTGCTCAGCTTGTGTAACCTGCACACTCAAAACACGTTGAGCAACTAAACATTCATACCTGTCAGCATCTTTAGCAGCCATGTATTGCGTCTCATGATCAGAATCGTCTCCACCGTGTTCGTCACGTGTAATAAGAGCCAAAGTCTCCTCATCATAGTCACTAGCGGACTCATACCCACCATCCTCAGTAACAATCATCACACGCTTAGATGGGCATTCTCTCGCATAATGACCTCCACCCTTGCAACGTCGACAAATAATATCATGTGTTTGCCCTGTTGATGCCATGGATGAAGAAGAGCTCTTTGCAGGCCCAGAAGGTGTGCTCTTGGCAGATAGTGGTGATTGTGCCTGCTTTATTGTATCACGGTTGGAGGTGGTAGCCGACGGAGGCGCCGGTGTAGCAGAATGTGTGGAAGTAGATGATGCACGTGGTGTCCATGATGAAGGTCGACCTGCAGAAAAGTTAGTCCGCGCCAATGCCTGTCGATCCTGCACTTCACGTTCAGCTTTACAAGCAAGATGGAATAAACGAGTGATATTAGTATACTCCTTATACTCTAGAATCGTCTGAATCTCTCTATTTAATCCACCCATAAAATGTGCAAGCATAGTTTCATTCTCCTCAACAATACCACATCTAATCATGCCATCTATCTTCTCCATGGCCTCTTCAAATCTGTTTATCACATCTTGCACCTGTCCATTCATCATTTGCTGAAACGTATCATGAAGCTCCTTGTTCGTCAAGTTCTCCCAGTCAGTCTCGTCGGCTTGTGATCCTGGCATGGTTAGCAGCAATAGAAACACACAAGAATATGATCCTACAGACTACTAACAAGTGGTGGTGGTGGCGGGTGTCACAAATCCGTCAAGCAAATCTCAAATTCTTACCAGTTCTTACCCAGCAGCAGGCGGTGATCGGCAACCGTTGTAGTCAAAAACTCTCAAAAGCTTGGATAGAGCGATTGCCAGGGAGAGTCAAACGCACGACGTAGATGTATGTGGAGCTGGGAAGGCTTATAGTATGGTAGCAAAAAGGGTCAGCAATAATCAATTCAGAGATGCAAAGTTGAATAAACGCTCAAGGACGGTACTGTGCTGGTCCTAGGCTAGACCGTGCTAGAGACGCGAGCCTAGAACACTAACAAAATCACGGCGCTGCACGTAAATAAGGGAAAAGCACACTCTGGAACTTTTTTTTTCGCTCTTTTTTTTTGCGCTCCTTTTTTTTGCGCTCCTTTTTTTTTGCGAAAAATCACTATAATGGCGAGTGTCTCAAAACTCTTCCCTCGTCAAACTGATAGGATGGGCACGAAAAAAAAAATTCCACTTTTTTTCGGAAATCAGGGCAGCGACGACGAAAAAGTGCGACAAAAAATCACTATGATGGCACGTGGCTCAAAAGACTCAGAAAAGCCTAAAAATAGGATAGGGAAAAAAAAATTTGCCCGTGAAAATTTTGGCCTAAAAACTGCCCGGGGGTCTCCAGACTCTTTTTTTCCCGAGACCTACGCAGGCAAGGAAACACGACTCGGAATTTAGATTGATCTCAAGAACAAACCTAATATGAGAAGAACTCGGATTGGTGGTGGATATATGGTTGTGGTATATGGCAGCGGTGGTGGTATATGGTAGTGGTGGTGGTATATGGATACAGATTGGTGGTGGTATATGGATACGGATTGGTCGTGGTATATGGATATGGATTCAGAGCGATGGCGGATAAGCAAAAGTGGTAGATGGGCGATGATGATGGTGCGGCGCCGGCGTGACAACTTATGACCAGAACTCGAAACTCTAAAAGACTAGACTCTAAGACCAGCAACTTGACACGACGATGCAACCACAAATTCAATAAAGCAAAAACCCTAAAAAGATTATGCAAAGGCTCAGATTGGTTCGGATATGATGAACTAACCCTAATTTTTTGTGTGGCTTTTTTTTCGTGGACTGTAGGTATGAAGAACAGACTCGATCTTATCTACGAAAAACTGTAAAAATCTCACCGAGCAACCTGGAAATCTGATACCACTTGATAGAGGCTAAGGTGTCCCGATGTTTCGATGAGATGGTGGCTATCGTTTTCTGTGGGAGTCGACCTTGACGATCCGACTACGAACGTGCGAGACGTCGCGCCTTAGCAATCGCTAAACCAACTTCCGAGGGTTATTGACCACGCCGGAGCACGATCAACCTGATCACGAGGGTCTGTTTCCTGCGAGCAAACGAAGAACAAGCAAGAAACTGAGATTTGCAATCGGGATATTGCGAATATAAGATGAAAGCTTTATTGATCAAGGTGGGGTTCTGTGACGTCTTGGTCTGGTCGTTGGACACAAACGAAGTACGTGAAGTTGCAGCTATGGCGAACTTTTAATCTAAACAAAACCCAAAGTCTAAACGACGCCCTAAGGGCTGTATATATGGAGGAAGAGGGGGGAATTTCGTGGCCCTTGACGGTGGGGTCCGAAACCAACCCTAACTCTTGTTTCCCCACACATACGGACTCTAAAAATAGCCTATACTTAAGTATTTCGAAATTACATGGGCCTGGCCCATTAATAAGGTGACGCGGCACCTAGAATAGCCTATGGACGAATATTATGAAGTGGCATCTTGTATATTTCGTCCAAGGCTTCATGCACTCCTTATGGCGGCTTCAAAGTCCTGAAATCATCACTTGTAACTCCGTTCTTGATCCCCTTGCGCATGCCATCAACTCCATGCGTGTTCTTGCTCCAATGTTCATCCTTCTCCAAGCTAGGCCCTTCATTTGTAAGCAAAACAAATGTATCCAATTTAGGCAGCATCATAATCTCATGAACATTAGAATCATTACCAAGAAACGAAAGTACCTGGTAATTTAATTGGCGTGCGCGAGCTCTAGTAATTGGTCCAGTATATGTAACAGTAGGGGCTGTGGGTGTAACAATGGTATTGATGTCCTCATCATAGTGGTACTTGGCATTCCACGGGATCTTCGGGGTTCGGGCGTGTAGGCGAACAACGGTAAGGCTGTTGGTCTTGCATCAACGACAACCGACAGTCAAGGCGCCCAAAACAACATCAGGAGGCTACAGCGATGGTCGAGCTCAGGCGGATCAGGGCGCGGGCAACGCGAGTAGCGCCCGCATCCTGAAACTGACGAAGCGGGCGGCGACAGCTTCGTTCGTCTGATCGAAGAAGAGACGAGGCCTTGCGGCGGGAGGCGAGCATTGGCAGTCGGGGCGAGAGGAGCCCGGTGGAGCCGGCCCAATCCGGCGACAGGGACGGGAAGGACAGACACGACAGCTCCGTTCACCGGCGGCCATGGCAGTAGAGGAGGTCTGCGGGCGGAGCTCGAGGCAGGGGCAACATGGTCCTTCATGGCGGTGCGGTGGTCGTGGGAGGACGGAGCAGAGGCGGAGGAAGGGCTCCGGCGAAGGGGACGTCGAGGGTGAGCTGGGTCGAGGGGGGCGAAGCTCGGAGCAGGTTGGGCCCGGCCATGGCGATGGGACACAAGGTGGCAATGCTACGAGGAGGGTCAGCTCAGTCGACGGCCACGGTAGCCGAGGCGCTTGAGGGCCCGGCGCGGCTGGATGATAGGGTCGGACGAGGAGCACGAGCAGGAGGGGATCGGGACAAGGGCGCAGCGCGTGTGTGGGTGGTGGCGCGAGGGAGGTGGTGAGGGAGAGAGACGAGGGGATCGAGCAGGGGTCGAGCTAGGGTTATAGGTGCGGTCGGATGGGCCTAGGTGGGCCACCTGGTGGTGGGATGGTTGGGCTCTCTTCTCTCTCTCTCTTATTTTCTTTAGCAAAAAAGAATTAGAGAGAAGAAAAAGAAAGAGAGGGTTAGGGGAAGAATTTGAGCATCGGGTTAATTTCCTCAGACTCGGAAAAATGAGTTTAATCCAAGAAAATAGGAATGGGCATGGATGCAAGTTTAGATTCAAACATGTTTGAATTAAATTCAACTGGGTGAACAGGGAGTGGCGGTTCGGAAGGAAAAATGTTGAGAATTTGGGAAGAGCCTCGATAAATGAGATAAGAATAGTTGGCAAAGTTTGGGGACCAAACTTGAAGTAGAAAGGGCATGGGAATTCTTTGCAGGTGTGTTTATGGGTGATTCCAAACTTAATGGGATATTTTAATATAGCTCTCTAATAATAGTAGGAGACTTGAATATGTTTTAAAGAGAATCACCATGTGCATTTCTGTCAATTTAAATAGATCAATGATCTATGCTATTTACTTATGAGAAAATATTTAAGTTGGTAATGGTGACATGATGCAATGCAAAATATGCAAAGATGAATGCAACAAACAAAACAAATCACATGACGAATCTCGGAATACAAGGAAGGCATCTGGAGTTCGGTCTTGGGGCGTTACACTTGTCATGCATCATATTTGGTTGAGCATCATGTCGTGTTTATGTGTTGCGTATTTACCATGTTGTTTGCTTCTTTCCGGTTGTGCTCCTTCTTGATAGATCTCGTTTTGTTGCGTTTGTGAGGATTCAGTCGACTATGCCCGTTCGTCTTCTTCATGGACTCGTTCTTCTTCCTAGCGGGATTTCAGGCAAGATGACCGTCACCTTGGATCTCACTACTATCTTTGCTATGCTAGTTGTCTCGATGCTATCGCTATGTCGCGCTACCTACCACTTGTTTATCAAGCCTCCCAAATTGCCATGATAGCCTCTAACCTTTTCACCCTTCCTAGCAAACCATTGTTTGGCTATGTTACCGCTTTGCTCAACCCCTTTTATAGTGTTGCTAGTTGCAGGTGCAGTGCAGGTTGTTCCATGTTGGTAAAGGGTGGAAGGCTCGGCCTTTTGCCTGGTGTTTTGTTCCACTCTTGCCACCCTAGTTTCTGTCATACCGGTCTCATGTTCCTTGATTTTGCGTCCCTAACACGATGAGGGTTTATGGTCCCCTCTTGACAGCTCGCTTTGAATAAAACTCTTCCAGCAAGGCGCAACATTGGTTTTACCATTAGCCTAATAACAAATAAAACTTGCATAGGGACTTTTCGGACCCCAAGTATTTTAATCAACCCCCGGCCCAGTGCTCCTTTGAGTGTTGGTCCAAACCGGGCAATCTGCAGGGCCACCACGGGGAAACTCGTGGACTGGTTTTACTCGTAGCTTGACCCATCCGGTGTGCCCTGAGAACGAGATACGCACGACTCCTATCAGGATTTGTCGGCACATTCGGGCGGTCTTGCTGGTTTTGTTTTACCATTGTCGAAATGTCTTGTGCACCAGGATTCCGAGTCTGGTCGGAGGGTCCCGCGATGGAGGATTGTCTCCACGGATCATGAGCTTGTCATGGGCTAAGATGGGACACCCCTGCAGGGTTAAACTTTCGAGAGCCATGCCCATGGTTATATGGCAGATGGGAATTTGTTAATATCCGATTGTAGTGAACTTGAAGTAAACTCAATTAAAATATACCAACTACGTGCATAACCATGACTGTCTCGTTTCGAGGAAGTTCGAGAGGAGAACACGGTTGCGTTATGTTTGAATGTAAGTAGTTCAGGATCACTTCTTGATCATTACTAGTTTGCGACCGTTACGTAGTTGCTCATCTTAATCTTGTACTCGTAAGTTAGCCACCATACATTGCTTAGCCACTACTGCAACCCCACCACTTAACCTTTCCTACCCATTAAGCTTTGGTAGTCTTGATACCCATGGTAATGGGATTGCTGAGTCCTCGTGGCTCATAGTTTACTACAACAACAGTTGCATGTACAGGTAATGCGATGATTCGACGTGAGCGTGATGTTTACTTGTTTGGAGTTCTTCTTCTTCGTCGATATTGGGTTAGGTTCCTGGTCGGCAGCCTGGGCTAGCAGGGTGGATGTCGTTTGAGTTTCTGTTATTGTTTCATATGTAGTCGGATGTTGTTCTCTTGTATGATGTTTGATGTATTCTTGTGGCATTTTTATGCCCTTGTATGTAATGGTATGATGTAATGATATCCACCTTGCAAAAGCGTGTCAATATGCAGTTCCATCCTTGGTGGGACCTTTGAGTTCCTTTAGGATAGAGTCGCATATTGGGCATGACAAACCCTCAGCCCCGTGGGTGGACTACTCCCTCCTCATAATGGTGGCTGCCGGCATGATGAAGATTTCCACCGGTGTTGATTTCCCCTCCGGCAGGGCTGTGGAACTGGGTCTAGATTAGTTTTTTGTGGCTATAGAGGCTTGCGGCAGCAGAACTTCTGATCTAGGGTTATTTCTGATGGTTTCTCTATTTATAGAAATTTCTAGCATTGGAATCACGCAAAAATAAAAAGTCATCAAAAAGTTTCGTTGCATTTGGAGAATTTTTATTTTTGCACACAAAAAACAACACCACGGTAGTTCCGCTGAAAACAGCGTCAGTCCGGGTTAGTTCCATCCAAATCATACCAAAACTATATAAAATTGTTGTAAACATGGCATGAATACTTCATAAATTATAGATACATTGGATACGTATCAGCATCCCCAGCTTAATTCCTACTCATCCTTGAGTAGGTAAATGATAAAAGAAATAATTTATGAACTTTGAATGCTAACATAGTGCATCAGTTTGATCAATGATAATTTCAATCAGTTTTCCTAGCATCATAACAACAATTATTTCTCATAAAACTTCTCATGTTAAAGTAGCAACCAATTCACATGTTAAGGTTCAAACAATGAATTCTCTTAAAACTCAATAACCTATATTCTTAGTCACCAAACAATCGCAATTCAACTTATTCAACAGAGTCTAAGTAAGAGCTCCACATACTCAATCATCATATAGTCTTCTATGATTGCTAGTACTCAAAGCATATTTTTAGAACAAATGGCATCCATCAAACACATAGAAAGGTAGGGTCTTAATGTTCCGCCTCCAAACTCATTTATCATAGAGATAATTGACAACAATAATAAATCATGATCAAATATATTTGACTGGCCATATGTGCCTAGATCTTTCCCCACCACATGATGCTTTCCAACTAGAGAATAATTGAGGTTGAATGCGGATGTATACTATTGACTCTTGCATAAAAGTAAATACTAGAAGGTAAAAGATAGGCCCTTTATAGAGGGAAGCAGAGGCTGTCATGCACTTTTTGGTTTTGTATGCACAATCGCTTAATGCAAAAGAATAACACGTTATATTTCCCCTTATGATAGCAACCTTTATTATGAAGTCGTCGCTTTTATTACTTTGCCATCACAAGTTCGTACAACTCTCAATTTTCTCTTACGCTAAATGATCAAACACATTTAGGAGCAATTTTATTGCCTTTTTGCACCGATGGCAACTTACTTGAAGGATCTTATTCAATCCATAGGTAGGTTTGGTGGACACTCATGGCAAGCAACTGGGTTTAAGGGTTTTTGGTGTTGGAGATATGCCCTAGAGGCAATCATGTGATGATGATATTTTCATATGTATTCATGAGTCCTTTGTATTGCCCTTGAACATCATCAATGATATGTATCAATAAGTATGTGACTTGTTTGTGGAACTATGTATTGTATGACGATTGTTCTAATGGTCCCTAGTTGATAAGGTTATGCGGACACGTATCCTTGACTAGTATTCGACTCGGTTGATGACTATGTTTCACAAGTCATGTGCATGGAGATGCTAAACCAATAGTATGGAATCGGGGATGAAGATCACCGAGTCGGACAGACCCACTTTGAGACGCAACGAGATATAGTCATCTGTTAGTCTCAAGTACAATGTCTATGCCATGTCCTGGACTTGAGGTCATCACATGTTCTCGGGATGAGGATCGACTCACTTAGGGTCTATCTAATGCTGCTCCGTAACTGGGTAGTTATAAAGGTAGCTTTCGGGTGAGTCATGAGATTTGCCGCAAGACATGGTTGACCAAGATGGGATTTGCCCCTCCTATTTGGAGAGATATTCTCTAGGCCCTCTCTAGTGATCAAATTCGGAAAGCATGGCCATGCAACTTGGGTTAAGTGTTAACCCAGTTTGGGAATCTATATCATGGTTTCGAGAAGAGAGGTCGAGCCACAAGGGTAGCAAGTACTCGCCTTGAGCTCGACAACAAATATCGTGAGGCAAAAGGAATGTTGCATATGACACATTGTCGAGGTTCATCAAATGACTTTATGCACACATGGGAGTTGGCATGTTCTGCTAGGAGCCACTACCAACTATCGACTTGGTCATGTCCATGCGTACAGGAACCTATAGGGTCACGCACTTAAGGGGCTACAGCCCATTTAGATTGGATCCGAGTGGAAAATGGACTCCTAGTGGGCTCAAGTGTCGAGCCCACCTCGGAGGTCTATATAAAGGGGAGTGGGAGAACCACTTAGGGTTGATCCTTTTTCTGACCCTGGTTAGCCACCACAACTCCCCACGCCCATGCCGCATGATCGGACCTAGCAGTCCGTAGCTCGACGCTGCTCCCCGTACGTGTGGATACCTTGGAGGCATCGCATCTGCGGTGCTTGGATGAACCGTTCGAGGGAACCGCGAGGTGCCATTCGCAGGAGATCACCGTTCACGAGTCTTCGCTGTTCGCGGGAGATCGCCGTTCACGGGTCTTCGCTGTTCGCGGGAGATCGGCAACACTAGGAGGAGACGGCCTGGGAGATCGGCTACACGCATCACCAACTCCACTTCCACTGCGGTGACTGCACATCTAGTGGTAAACCCGATCTCGTAATCTATTTCCAGTAGCATGATCTTGGGTGTATGGTAGAAAATTTTATTTGACACTAGCATAGCTTACCGCGTGTTCCAACATTTGGATGCACAAGTAGTATCTCTACTTAGTACGAATTTTTGGCTAGTGAAAGATCCTAAGCAAACACCACATGTTGGAGGATCCATAACAATATAACTTCTATGCAAACAATATGCAAACATAACTCATTACATTGTCTTCCTTGTCCAACTTCAACTAATTTTCTCAATTTTGAAAATAATTAATGGGTATTGACAATCATAGAAGATGTCCAAGATAATATATTTGTATGTGAAAGTTCTCTTCCTTATACTAATCATTCATGAATTGCTTGTATGACCATTTATTGTGATTGTCAAGCTTCAAAATATTTCACATTCTAAACCCAATGTGAAGCTACCACTAGGCATGATATTAACATATAATTTCAACTTCATGATATTCAATTTATTCAGTGATTTACTCGTAGGATATAAGTGAAGCACAGGAGTAAATGACAAACTAATCCAAAAAGATATAAGTGAAGATCAAATGCGTAGTTACATAAAGGGTAGCTAATTGAGGACTCTCTCTTATTTAAAACTTTTAGATCTAAGTATTTTATTAAAGCAGAAAGAAAACAAAAAAATGACATTCTAAGAATAGCACAACTCATGTGAAGAAGCAAAAACTTAGGCTCAACCGATACTAACCGATCATTGTTGATGAAGAAAGGTGGGATGCCTACCGGGGCATCCACAAGCTTAGATGCGTGAGAATTCTTGAAATATTATCTTGGGATGCCTTGGGAATCCCAAGCTTGAGATTTTGTGTCTTCTTAATTCCCTTTATATCACGGTTTTCCTAAATCTCAAAAAAACTTCATCCACACAAAACTCAAGAAGAACTCGTGAGATGAGTTAGTATAAATCAATGCAAAGACCTTATAATTCTCTATTGTAGCAAATTATTTAACATTGCATACTAAATGCCTCTACATATTTAAAACTCCTATCCTCAAATAGAATCATTAAATAGGCAAATATATGCAAACAATGCAAACATAACTCCAAAACAGGACAATCTGTAAAGAATGCAAGAGGAATCTTACTTCTCTAACTCCAAAAATTATGAAAAATTGCCATACTATAGAAAATTTATCATAGCATATTGTGTAAAAATTTCAAGATTTTATCACGTTCTGACTTCCCAGAAGAATCAGACAATGATAGAAAACTTTCAGTTTTCAAACAGCAACATATGGACTTGCAAAATAAGCATGGTAAAGGCTATACTTGACATTTTTATTGAAATATAATATATAAAACTTTATTCTAAATAACAGAAAGCAAAGACGAATAAAAATAAGTGACACTCCAAGAAAAACTCATATCATGTGACGTATAAAAATGTGGAAAGCTTGAAAAAAGGCTCGAATGGTACGATCCCTCCGTCACCCCAGAATGAAAGGGGTGATCTCGTAGTTCCTGGTCTGTGAAGATGCATTGTTAGGTGCTCCATTTTCCCATTGAGGACAAACCTCAACCTGTGCTCGAAAGATAGCTCTCCATACACTCACTGATATTGTTGGAGACAAAAGAGGCACGACTAGGGAAATGCCTAGCAGTCGCGCTGGTTTTGGGCTAGCAGTAGCATGGGTGACCGTGCTACTGCTGCGGTGCTATAGCTAGATGGTAGCACTAGCGTTGATTTACCTGCGCTACTGCTATACCTACTTAGCAGTAGCGCTATTTCAAGAACGCGCTACTGGTAGTTACTAGCAGCGCCACTCTACCCGTGCTACTACTATTATTACGTATTCGATTTATTTTTTATTTTATGTCATATTCATACACCATTATACAAGTTTTCATACAGTAGCAATATAGAGATTGTTATTACATCATTGGGTGAAAGAACCACGTATTAGTTTCAAGTGGATGGATCCAAAGTGCTAATCCATGACTTGGTCACTTTGGATCCATCCACTTGAAACTAAGTCACGGTTCTTTCACCCAATGATATAATAACTCATCATCATCATCATCATAATATCATTAACAACTTATCATCGTAATACATCATTGTCATATAACAACTCCTCATCATGATCATTTTTTCCATGAGACATCATATAACAAGTCAGTCACTAGTCATAAGCACAACTCCTCCTCCTCCTCATCATCATCATCAAATCTAACACAATGTAGCACATAATAACAACTTCTCATCAACATCATAGTCATAATCAACACTAACTAATTGTTCTTAATACCTAGGACCTACTCCTCTCTCCTAGGTAAAATACCATAAAACAGATAAACAAGTTCATCTCCATAATGGAGAATGGACATAAACATATCTCCAACTTATGGCTTGTGCACATTCATGTTGTCTCCAATTAGTTGCGTGTGCGGATTCATCACTTTGCTCCATTCTTTGATTTTGAGCCTTCCATCATTTAAAGAAATGAAGTATGCAGTGTGGTAAGCCTTCAAAGGAGTTGGTCATAAGCTAACCATATGCATATCACCTTCGGTAAACAACATGTAAGGCACAACCTCCTTTGGGATCCTCTGTTGAAAAATGTAATAGTAACATATAGTTAGCAACGTAATTTACTTAAGAAGAATGTATGCAATGAAGTTACCATCATTAACAAAATCTTACCAAGTTTTTGGCAATGAAGTTACCATCATGCAATTTCTTGACTAGTGGCATGTATCCAGTAAAATTTGGGAGGATAGAGTGATTGGTTTTAAAGGCCTCAACATCATCTATGAACGCGACAAGGTAACTTTTCTCCTCACAACTAAGCTCGGAGTCATAGCTGTAGTATGTCCTATCTACAGCCTTCCGAGTATTTTTTTTGAAGATAAGAAATAAGCTGGTGATTATAAAAAAATAAGTTTAGTACCGACGAACACCAAATATTTTTAAATAACAATATAAATTACTTAACTTAACAAATTATTTTGACAAACTCACATTAAGGAAAAACTATAGGATATCCACATCCACCCAGATGTCGATATTATCATCATCATCATCTTCGGGATGAATATCAAATGTTATTTGTGTACCCTCGTCAAATCCATATGCCTTGCATAGATATTCCCAATTAGAGCAACCGAATGGGAGTGATTGACCGCATTGTACAGCTGAACAAAAACACATAAACATGTTTCATTCTTAAGTGAGCCCTCCACGTCTCGATATTCTCAAAGTCTTTGAAACCGAGCTTCTGCAATACATATGTGTCGGATTCGGGGCTCCGCGGACCCAAGAAAGATTCAAACTCTAGGGTGCGTGCGAAGAACTCAATCTCCCCAGCCCACCAACTCGAAGCTCTCACAGCCTAGCTCGATGAACGGGAAAGGAAAGGGACATGACAGTTCACCCAGGTTCGGGCTACCTTGCGGCGTAATACCCTACTCCTGCTTTGGGTGGATTAGCCTCGCGGTGGGCTGAGGATGAACTAGTACAAAGGAAGAACTACATCAGGAGGTCTGTTCTTGTGTTGGTGTGAGATGGTGGGGGTTCGGTTCCAATCTCCCCTTCTATGGTGGTGGCTAACCTATATTTATAGTGGCCTTGGTCCTCTTCCCCCAAAATGAAGGAGGGAAGGGATCCCACAATGGCCAAGTTTGAAGGGAGACAAATAGTACATCTTATCCTGATGAAAGGTGGTCTTCGCGTGCAAAGCTTCTGGTTGTGACATCATGGTGGGCTCGGCGATGACCTCCGTCCTACCGTCCTAGTGGTCTTGGTCTTGCAGCACGGGAATGGAAACCTTTGGCTGATTCCTCAAGACTCCACGCCTGCGCTTGCCTCCTTAGCACCAAAGAGGAAACCTGTTGTACTGCGCCTGCTGGTGCCCACGTGGCCTTGGTCGTCATGGCTTGTGTCACCTTTAGCTCATGAGGTGGGCACCTGCACAGGAATCTCCGCTCCTCAGGAGCCTGCCTAGGGAGGCCGCTCCCTCTGGAAGTTTTGGCGTCATCCCCCCTCGCGAGGCTTGGCCCCCCATGAGGGTCTTGCTTTGTCGATGCTGAAGATGGGCCATACCAGGCCATTGATGGAGCCACTCCGAGGGCCACAGGCAGGCAAGTCTGGGTAACCCGGTGCCCAGAACGCCGACAGTAGCCCTCGGGCCCAAGGCGCGCTCGGACTTGGCTTCGAGGAGAACCCAAAGGGCAGGGGCAAAGCACCACGGGCCCCAATCGCCTACGGGCCGAGTCGACGCGTGGCGCTTGATGGGAGGTGGGCCTCTTCGCTTCCTCAAGCTGCCTCGACAATCATTCGAGTTGACAACAACCTGCTGCATGCAAAAATGATAATCAGTACTGGGGATCATGGGGGCCTGCGGTTGGCCGGCCTCTGGGTATAAATGGGGGGGAGCCCCCTTCTCATCTCCGTCTTCTCGCTGCTTGCTCCTCCTTCTTCCTTCTTGTCCCACAATCTTCTCAAAGCAACCATGGCGCCGGTGAGGAGGTTTTCTGCGGTGAAGAAAGGGAAGGCCCCCAAGGAGGAGCCAGGCTCGCCGCCGCCAAAGAGAGACTGTGGGCGGCCCCGAAAGCACGCAGCTGCTACCTCTTGAGCTTGCATTGGTTTCCCCTTGAAGAGGAAAGGGTGATGCAGCAAAGTAGCGTAACTATTTCCCTCAGTTTTGAGAACCAAGGTATCAATCCAGTAGGAGGTAACACGCAAGTCCCTAGTACCTACACAAACAAATAAGAACCTCGCAACCAACGCGAAAAAGGGGTTGTCAATCCCTTCACGGTCACTTACAAAAGTGAGATCTGATAGAGATAATAAGATAAATATTTTTGGTATTTTTATTGTATAGATTGGAAAATAAAGATTGCAAAATAAACAACGATGGAAATAGCAAGTAGATAAGCAAATAATATGATGGAAGATAGACCTGAGGGCCATAGGTTTGACAAGTGCCTTCCCTCAAGATAGCAAATTCTACGGTGGGTGAACAAATTACTGTCGAGCAATTGATAGAAAAGCGCATAGTTATGAGAATATCTAGGCATGATCATGTATATGGGCATCACATCCGTGACAAGTGGACCGAAACAATTATGCATCTACTACTATTACTCCACACATCGACCGCTATCCGGCATGCATCTAGAGCATTAAGTTCATAAGAACAGAGTAACGCATTAGGCAAGATGACATGATGTAGGGGGATAAACTCAAGCAATATGATATAAACCCCATCTTTTTATCCTCGATGGTAACAATACAATACGTGCCTTACTGCCCCTGCTGTCACTGGGAAAGGACACCGCAAGATTGAACCCAAAACTAAGCACTTCTCCCATTGAAAGAAAGATCAATCTAGTATGCCAAACCAAACTGATAATTCGAAGAGACTTGCAAAGATATTAAATCATGCATAAAATATTTCAGAGAAGAATCAAATATTGTTCATAGATAATCTTGATCATAAACCCACAATTCATCGGACCTCGACAAACACACTACAAAAAGAATTACATCAAATGGATCTCCAAGAGAATCAAGGAGGACTTTGTATTGAGATCCAAAGAGAGAGAAGAAGCCATCTAGCTAATAACTATGGACCCGAAGGTCTGTGGTAAACTACTCACACATCATCAGAGAGGCTATGGTGTTGATATAGAAGCCCTTCGTGATCGATTCCCCCTCCGGCGGAGCGCCGGAATAGGCCCCAAGATGGGATCTCACGGGTACAGAAGGTTGCGACGGTGGAAATAGGGTTTCGTGGTGCTCTGGGATGTTTTCGAGGTATATGGGTATATATAGGAGGAAGAAGTACATCGGTGGAGCTGTGAGGGGCCCACGAGGGTGGGGGCGCGCCCTCCTGCCTCGTGGCCTCCTTGCTTCTTTCTTGACGTCTAGTCCAAGTCTCCTAGATCACGTTTGTTCCAAAAATAACTCTCCCGAAGGTTTCATTCCGTTTGGATTCCATCTGATGTTCCTTTTCTGTGAAACACTGAAATAGGCAAAAAAAACAACAATTTGCACTTGGCCTTTGGTTAGTAGGTTAGTCCCAAAAATAATATAAAAAGGTATATTAAAGCCCATTAAACATCCAAAACAGATAATATAATAGCATGGAACAATCAAAAATTATAGATACATTGGAGATGTATCAAGCATCCCCAAGCTTAATTCCTACTTTTCCTCGAGTATGTAAATGATAAAAACAGAATTTTTGATGTGGAATGCTACCATAATTCTCAATGTAATTTTCTTTATTGTGGCATGAATGTTCAGATCCGAAAGATTCACAAAAAAAGTTTAATATTGACATGAAAATAATAATACTTCAAGCATACTAACAAAGCAATCATGTCTTCTCAAAATAACATGGCCAAAGAAAGTTATCCCTACAAAATCATATAGTCTGGCTATGCTCTACCTTCATCACACAAAGTATTTAATAATGCACAACCCCGATGACAAGCCAAGCTATTGTTTCATACTTTTGACGTTCTCAAACTTTTTCAATCTTCACGCAATACATGAGCGTGAGCCATGGATATAGCACTATAGGTGGAATAGAATGGTGGTTGTGGAGAAGACAAAAAGGAGAATATAGTCTCACATCAACTAGGCGTATCAAAGGGCTATGGAGATGCCCATCAATAGATATCAATGTGAATGAGTAGGGATTGCCATGCAACAGATGCACTAGAGCTATAAGTGTATGAAAGCTCAACAAAAGAAACTAAGTGGGTGTGCATCCAACTCGCTTGCTCATGAAGACCTAGGGCATATGGAGGAAGCCCATCATTGGAATACACAAGCCAAGTTCTATAATGTAAAATTCCCACTAGTATATGGAAGTGACAACATAGGAGACTCTCTATCATGAAGATCATGGTGCTACTTTGAAGCACAAGTGTGGTAAAAGGATAGTAGCATTGCCCCTTCTCTCTTTTCTCTCATTTTTTATTTGGACCTTTTCTCTCTTTTTTATTGCCTCTTTTTTCGTCCGGAGTCTCATCCCGACTTGTGGGGGAATCATAGTCTCCATCATCCTTTCCTCACATGAGACAATGCTCTAATAATGATGATCATCACACTTTTATTTACTTATAACTCAAAAATTACAACTAGATACTTAGAGCAAAATATGACTCTATGTGAATGCCTCCGGCAGTGTACCGGGATGTGCAATGACTCAAGAGTGACATGTATGAAAGAATTATAAAGCTGGCTTTGCCACAAATACGATGTCAACTACGTGATCATGCAAAGCAATATGACAATGACGAAGTGTGTCATAACAAACGGAATGGTGGAAACTTGCATGACAATATATCTTGGAATGGCTATGGAAATGCCATAATAGGTAGGTATGATGTCTGTTTTTAGGAAGGTATATGGTGGGTTTATGGTACCGGCGAAAGTTGTGCGATACTAGAGAGGCTAGCAATGGTGGAAGGGTGAGAGTGTGTATAATCCATGGACTCAACATTAGTCATAAAGAACTCACATACTTATTGCGAAAATCTATTAGTTATCGACACAAAGTACTACGCGCATGCTCCTAGGGGGATAGATTGGTAGGAAAAGACAATCGCTCGTCCCCGACCGCCACTCATAAGGAAGACAATCAATAAATAAATCATGCTCCGACATCATCACATAACGGTTCACCATACGTGCATGCTACGGGAATCAAAAACTTTAGAACAAGTATTTCTCAAATTCACAACTACTCAATTAGCATGACTTTAATATCACGATCTTCATATCTCAAAACAATCATCAAGTATCAAACTTCTCATAGTATTCAATGCACTTTTTATGAAAGTTTTTATTATACCCATCTTGGATGCCTATCATACTAGGACTAATTTTATAGCCAAAGAAAATGACCATGCTGTTCTAAAATACTCTCAAAATAATATAAGTGAAGCATGAGAGATCAATAATTTCTAAAAAATAAAACCACAACCGTGCTCTTAAAGATATAAGTGAAGCACTAGAGCAAAATTATCTAGCTCAAAAGATATAAGTGAAGCACATAGAGTATTCTAAGAAATTCCGATTCATGTGTGTGTCTCAAAAAGGTGTGTACAGAAAGGATGATTGTGGTAAACTAAAAATCAAAGACTCAAATCATACAAGACGCTCCAAGCAAAACACATATCATGTGGTGAATAAAAGTATAGCATCAAGTAAAGTTACCGATGGACGAAGACGAAAGAGGGGATGCCTTCAGGGGCATCCCCAAGCTTAGGCTTTTGGTTGTTCTTGAATTTTACCTTGGGGTGCCTTTGGAATCCCCAAGATTAGGCTCTTGCCACTCCTTGTTCCAAAATCCATCAAATCTTTACCCAAAACATGAAAACTTCACAACACAAAACTCAACAGAAAATCTCATGAGCTCCGTTAGTATAAGAAAACAAACCACCACTTCAAGGTACTGTAATAAACTCATTCTTTATTTATATTGGTGTTAAACCTACTGTATTACAACTTCTCTATGGTTCATATCCCCGTGATACTAGCCATAGGTTCATAAAAATAAGCAAACAACACATGAAAAACAGAATCTGTCAAAAACAGAACAGTCTGGAGTAATTTGTAGGTTTCGAATACTTCTGTAACCCCAAAAATTATAAAATAAATTGGTGGACGTGAGTAATTTGTCTATTAACCATTTGCAAAATGAATCAACCTAATCGCACTCTCCAGTAAAAAAAGGGCAGAAAATCTCGTGAGCGCTAAAGTTTCTAATTTTTACAGCAAGTTCACAAAGACTTCCCCCAAGTCTTCCCAAAAGTTCTACTTGGCACAAACACTAATTAAAAACATAAAACCACATATAAACAGAATCTAGATGAATTATTTATTACAAAACAGGAACAAGAAACAAAAATAAAATTGGGTTGCCTCCCAACAAGCGCTATCTTTTAACGCCCCTAGCTAGGCATAAAAACAAGAATAGATCTAGGTACTGTCATCTTTGGTATGCAATCCATAAGTGGCTCTCATGATAGATTCATAAGGTAATTTAATTTTCTTCCTAGGAAAGTGTTCCATGCCTTTCCTTAACGGAAATTGGAATCTAATATTTTGTAACACCCACGATGCGGCTATATCTCCCATGTGTCGGAGCGCCACTTAGAGGCATAACCGCATGGTAGGCATGTCGCAAGAGGGGTAGTCTTTACACATCCCATGTACTAAATAAGAAAGGGATAAAGAGTTGGCTTACAATCGCCACTTCACACAATACATAAATATAGCATTACATCATCTAGAATACAAACAAGGTCCGACTATGGAACCAACATAAAAGAAGATAACCCCTAATGCTAGATCCCCGATCGCCCCGACTGGGCTCCACTACTGATCAACTCGAAATGAAACAACACAACGAACACGATCTTCATCGAGCTCCCACTTGAGCTGGGTTGTATCATCTGCACTGGTATCATCGGCATCTGCAACTGTTTGGAAGTATCTCTGAGCCACGAGGACTCAACAATCTCACACCCTCGAGATCAAGACTATTTAAGCTTATGGGTAGGAAAGGGTAGTGAGGTGGAGCTGCAGAAAGCACTAGCATATATGGTGGCTAACATACGCAAATAAGAGCGAGAAGAGAAGCAAAGCACGGTCGTGAACTAGTAGTGATCAAGAAGTGATCCTGAAACTACTTACGCACAAACATAACACCAAAACTATGTTGATGCATCACGACTACACACGTGGTTGATGCATTTTAATTAAGTTAAGTGTCAAGTTCTCTACAACCGGATATTAACAAATTCCCATCTGCCCATAACCGCGGGCATGACTTTCGAAAGTTCAAAACCCTGCGGGGGTGTCCCAACTTAGCCCATCACAAGCTCTCACGGTCAACAAAGGATATTCCTTCTCCCAGGAAGACCCTATCAGACTCGGAATCCCGGTTACAAGACATGTCGACAATGGTAAAACAAGACCAGCAAGACCGCCCGATGCGCCGACATCCCGATAGGAGCTGCACATATCTCATTTTTAGGGCAACACCAGATGAGACATCCTACGAGTAAAACCAAACCTCAAGTTTCCCCGAGGTGGCCCCGCAGTCTACTCAGTTTGGACCAACACTTAGACAAGCACTGGCCCGGGGGGCTTAAAATAAAGATGACCCTCGGGTTGGTCGACCCGAGGGAAGGGTAGGTGGCGGTGAGGCAAATGGTAAAACCAAGGTTGGGCCTTGCTGGAGGAGTTTTATTCAAAGTGAACTGTCAAGGGGTCCCCATAACACCCAACCGTGTAAGGAATGCAAAATCAAGGAACATAACACCGTTATGATGGAAACTAGGGCGGCAAGAGTCGAACAAAACACCAGGCATAAGGCTGAGCCTTCCACCCTTTACCAAGTATATAGATGCATTAATTAAATAAGAGATATTGTGATATCCCAACAGTATCCATGTTCCAACAAGGAACAAACTTCATCGTCACCTGCAACTAGCAACGCTATAAGAGGGGCTGAGCAAAGCGGTAACATAGCCAAACAACTATTTCTAGGAAAAGGTGGGTTAGAGGCTTGACATGGCAATATGGGAGGCATGATCTAGCAAGTGGTAGGTATCGCGGCATAGCAATAGAGCGAGCAACTAGCAAGCAAAGATAGAAGTGATTTCGAGAGTATGGTCATCTTGCCTGATATCCCGCAAGGAAGAAGAACGAGTCCATGAAGAAGACAAATGGACGAAGTCGAACGGATCCTCACAAACGCGACGTTATCGGAACTAACCCGAAGAAGCAACACCGAAAAGAAGCAAATAGCATGGTAAACAACCATCACATAAACATGGCATGATGCACAACCAAGTATGATGCATGTCCGGTTTAATTACGCATGGCATGGCAAAGTGCACAAGCAATACTACAAGTTAAGTGGAGCTCAATATGCAACTCCGTTGCATATTGACGGAACACCACATTCAAGTTATTTAGTTCAATCTCGTTTATGTACCCAACAATATTAATTGTTGATTAACATGGCAAGAGGTGAAGCAATTGCAAACTACCTATCTAGGCAAGTTTAAATGAGGCCGGAACAACAAGCAACAAGTCCGGAAAAATCCTCATGAGCATATTATAAATTTGGTATTGTTCTGCCCTAAACACAATTTTAGAGTTATTAAACATGCAAAGTAAAGTCACCATGTTAAACTAGGCATTTTTCTACCCCATTTACATATAAAGTTTATTAAGTCTGGAGCTACGGTTAATTAGTTATGAAATGAAGCATTTTAGCATGGCATTAGGTAAATTATAAGCAAACATCATTTTAAACATTCTTGATGTTGTTATCATGATGCGGATGACATGTGCAAGTTTTATGCAGTTTTTATGAAAATGTTGACATGATAAGATATGCGGCATTTGTCATCATGGCGGAAACGAAAGGGGTGCCACGGCAACGATAACGAAAACGGTGCCATGGCAATGTTCCAGTTCCGGTAACTCGATTGAGATACTGATGCAAAAAAGGAATGTGTGGATGCGTGGAACACGCAAGATATGGTGAGGTGATCCCGGTTACCAGGTGTCCCATGTGTCGGTGGCATGGCAACCGAGGGTCGTGCACGAAACAAACGGGCACGGTGCAAACACGGGGTTCAACTCGTATCACACAACATTCGTCCATGGTGGTCGTCTCGATGTTATACCTTTGAAACGTACGTTTTCGGGACGGAACGAGTTCGTAGAGGGAAGTACAGGAAGTAGTAGTTCATGGGTCGTCGAGGGAGGTAGTGGTTCATGTCCGTAGATGTTCGAGGTCACGACACAGAAGTTGACGTCCACGGGGTCTTCGGCGATTGTCGTGGTACATGTTCCATAGACGTTTAGCCGATGGTAGTGGTACACGCTTCGTAGCCGTTCGAGTCATCGGTAGAGGAACTTGATGCTTGCGTTACACGGGGCAACTAGGGTCTTCGGACTTGCCGGACTCGGTTCTTGTGACGATAGTGGTACAAGGAACTTGTGTTCCGGTCGTGTAGTCGTACTCGAGGTGGTCTTGGCGAAACCAAGGCCGACGGTGTACTTGGCGTAATTCGAGTCGACGGTAGTTATACACGGCATTCTTGGTCGAACTTGGAGGGACCTCGGTAGTTGTTCCCGTTCGTCTTGGTACTTTTGGTGCCATCTTGGTCTTGGCGACGGTAGTGGTACTTCCATGTAGACAGCCGCGGAACTTGATGCATCATCCTATGTAGTCGTACTCGGTGTCCTCAGGGTATCGGCAATAGTCATACTCGAACCGGTTCTTGACGAATCCTGGATGGTCTTGTCGGTTCTGGAGCAGGGTTAGTGCAAAGGCGAACGAGGCTGCTGGGACTTGAGGTATGTGTGACGTGCGGCTGCTGGCGAAAGGGACCCACACCGAGGTGGTCAACGCGGGCTCACGCGGCCTCCTGCGGGACTTGGCGAACAACACAGAAGCAGGGGAGCAACGACGTTGCTCCTGCGGTGGAGGTCAGCACCGATGGGGACGGGGCACCGGAGTTGGGTCTGGCCGTGACCTCGCCGGATCTTGGGGCGAACAACGGAGGCGGAGGACTTGGAGCTCCGGACGTCGGCGCAACTGGAGCACGGGGAGGCGAAGCCGGCGGGAGCAGAGGAGAGGTAGAGGCGCCAGGCTCCGGCGACAGGATGGACGATGGTGACGGGGACAGCGCGGGACGCCGGACCGAAGAGCGGGCGTCGCTCGGCGGCAGGGGCGGCGCTGGACGTGGCTGCCGGAGGGAGATCGGGCGCAGGCGTCGGATATAGGTGCTCGCGGAAGGAGGGGATCGGGTCGAGGCGCGATGGAAGGAGGGGCCAGCGTGGGATCCGGGCAGCAGAGGGAGGAGGGCCACGGATCGGGAGGCGCGGGCGTGCGCTCCTCTTTGGTGCATTGCGTGTGTGGTGGTGGCACTAAGGAAACGAACGGGAGGAGGAGGGAACGAGAGAAGGGGTGCGCGATTGGGATTGGGGAAACAGTCGGGCTAGGTTTAGCCAATGGGCGGCTGGGCCTTGGCCTTGGGCCACACAGGTGGAGATGGAAAAGGCCATAGGCCTGGTCGGCTGGGCTGCAGGCTCTCTTCTCTCTCTCGCTCTCTTCTATTATCAAATAATAGAAAATAAAATACATAGAATAAGAAAAATATAAAGAGAGGGTTAGGGGTGGAATTTGGGCATGGGGATAATTTCCCCGGACTCACAAAAATGTGCTCATTCCGTGAAAATAGAAATGGCCAAGATTGAAAGATTAAATTCAAACTCATTTGATTTAAATTCAAATGATTTGAATAGGAAGTGAGGTTTGGGAAGGTCCAAAATGTTCAGTTTTTTAGAGGAGCCTCGATAAAAGAGATAAAGAATTGTGGACAAGATTTGAAGGACAAACTCGAAGAGGAATAGGCATGGGAATTATTTTGCACGTGGGTTATGGTTAATTCCAAAAGAATGGAATATTTTTTTTATAGCTCCCTAATATTGGGAGGGCATGTTGTAAAGAGAATCACCATGTGACTTCCCTCGATTTAAATGGACCAAAGATCCATGCAATTTATTTAGTTGAGTTTTGAAACGGGTTGCATGATTACATGATGCAATGCACATGATGCAATGATGAATGCAACAAGCAAAAACAAATCACACAACGAATCTTGGAAACCTTGGAAGGCATCTGAAGCTCCAATCTTGGGGCGTCACAACACTCCACCACTACAAGAGGATCTTGTCCCGAGATCTAGGATGGCACGGGAGAGAAACAGAAGATGAAGAGGTAAAACAAAGTTGCTTCTTTGACAAACGAGTGAAACCACGAACCTTGAGAGGTTGAACAAATTGAAAGAAAGAATACAACGAACATGAACAAAGTTGAAAACACTCCGTTAGAAAAAGAGGAACAAGGAACATTACGAGAACTTTGTAGGTTGAAAAGCATAAGAAAAAGGATTGAAATGGACAAGTACATGCATGCACTCCGGTTGAAACGAGATGTACTAGGAACGATAAAGATCAATTACTTCCACACTCTGGTTGGAGATGGAAGGTAAAACTTGACGAAATGGGAAGAACTTGAAAAGAGGGCACGACACTCCGGCTGAATGGATAAGCACAAAAAGATCATGAACTTTGGCAAAAATAGGGATGATGGGTCGAATAGTGCAACATCACAATGCCTCCGGAACGAAAGAATAGAAGCTAGAACGTTAGGAAGAAAGGAAGTAGAAGAAAATGATAACTTCTACCACCAATGAATTTGAAAAGCATCTTTAGAACGAAGGAGAAAACAACATCTTATACCTCAAATGAACTTGAAAAGCATCTTTAGGAGAAAGGTCGAACAAAGTTGTTGGAAAACCAACAACGAAAAGAGTAATCTTGTTGTGGGCTTATGCAAAACATCTCGGAATCTTGAGGTGAAATTCTACCACTAACAAAAATCAATGGGTTGGATTGATATGAACAAGGAGACGAGAAACTTATTTCACTAGGAGGATAAATGAAGAACTTGGATCATTTATAAGCACCATAAATAGCAACAATCCTTAGGGAAAGCTTTAGGTGAAATATAAACCAATCTAACTCCAATGAAGAGATTGATTGGTTGAAAAGATATCTTGAACAAAGAGAAAATGATGGATTTAGATATGTCACTCTTGAAAACTTGTGAATCATGAAACACAAAGGGAAATTATCAACAATGACATAACATGACCTCAAAAGATAAGATAGAAAGAATTGCACTTTGCAATGCAAGATGAAGAATACTTGAAGTATAGCTTGGCGGATCATCGCTTCAAGAGAAATCTTGACGAACAATTGAAGAATGAAAGGAATCCTTGATGAACCACCATGTAACCTCCATGAAGAACTCCGGTAAACAAGGATGATAGAAAGAAAGAGAAGTTGAAAACACAAGGTGAAGCCTTGCGAAGATTTAGATGGAGCTTCGTGGTGATATAATTGAGAGATCTTGGACTCCGGGTGTAACGCCAGGATAATCATGCTATAGTGATCTCACGTTAATGGTGACACGTCACCATTATCACTGTAATTAATCTCGGGTTAATTCAAAACCATTTCAAATTTAAATCCTAAATAAGTCAAACGACAAAAGTTTTCAAATATTAAAATAAAATGTTCGGGCTATGTCTATTATTGCATCGGTAATTATGGTGAAGTAAACACATTTTTATAAAATGCCTAGATACTTTTAAATGAATTAAAACAGAAAAGAAATAATAAAAGATAATACAAAAGGGACAAACCAACAGAAAACAAAAATTAGAGAAACCACCCCCCTGGGCCGTGGCCCAACTGGGCCAACCCATCGGCCCAACCGGCCACCCAAAGCCCCCCCTTATCCACTCACCACCTCACCCCCACTCCACCGACACCCCCACTCCTCTCCCGCAAAATATCCCCTCCCCTCCTCTCTCCCGATCTGGATCAGGATCGAGAGGAGGCCACCGACGCGCCTCGCCGTCGCTGTTGGCCACCGCCGCCCGGAGCGCCTCTTCCTCGCCGGCCTGCTTCGCCCTCCCCCACCGGACTGCCTCCCACTCCGCCGTGTCGTCCCTGTCGGCCTCCCGAACCTCACCGCGCCCATTGCCCTAGCCCCTGCACTCCCGGTGAGGCCCCCGGCCTCCTCTCTCTCCCTCGCCCCGCTCCCCCTCTGCGCACGCACGCACCCGCTTGGCCCGTGCTCACCCCTGCTTCCCCCCGCTCCGCTCCGGCCTCCCTCGCCGCGTCTCGCATCGCCGCGCCCTCACCGGCCACGACCGCGCCCGTCCGCGCCTCGCCCACCGTCCCCGTCCCCTGCTACTGCTCGGACCACGCCATTGCCCCGCCTACCGCTCGCGCCTTTGCTCGTCGCCGTCCTGCACTGCCGTCCCTCACCGCTGCTGGCAGCTGCCGGCGCCCCGCCGGCCTCGCCCCGCCCCAGGCAGGCTGCGGCCTCCACGGGCGCCCGCCCCGCTCCCGACCCCGGGGTTCCGCCCGTTAACCCGCCCCGCGGGGTTGGCCTAGTGCCACTGACGAACGGGCCCCACCCCACAGAACGTTTCCAATAAAAAAAGAAATAAATAAATAAATAAACTTAATTAATTAATTAATTAACTAAATTAATTAAGTTAATTAATCCTAGTTAATTAATCTAACTAATCTGTTAGTTAATTAAACAGTAGTTCGTTTAGCCTAATCTCTAATTAACCTAAAAAGTGTAAGACTGGTGGGTCCCACTGGACCCACTGGTCAGGTTGACCAAGTCAACTCTGTTGACTGCTGATGTCAGCATGACATCATGCTGATGTCATTAATCTATTTTTCGAATTAATTTAAATAATTAATTAAATTCCAGAAATTAATAAAATCTTCAGAAACTCATATCTTCTAATCCGTCACTCGGATTAAAATATTTTGAACATGAAAGTTGCTCAGAACGTCGAGACGATTCCGGATACGCAGCCCGTTCGTCCGCCACAGACCCCTAACATATCAAACTCGCAACTTTCCCCCTCCGGCTCCTCTGCCCGAAAAGGCGAAACACCGGGGATACTTTCCCGGTTGATTCCTCCCTTCACCGCTATCACCTCATACCGCGTTAGGGCACCACTAGCACCGATACTTGTCATGTCATGCATCGCTATGCATCTGTTTGCTTAAATATTTATTGTTTCTTCCCCCCTCTTCTCTCGCTAGACACCGAGACCGACGCCGCTGCTACCCAGTACGACTACGGAGTTGACGACCCCTCTCTCTTGCCAGAGCAACCAGGCAAGCCCCCCCTTTGATCACCAGATATCGCCTACTCTTCTCTATACTGCTTGCATTAGAGTAGTGTAGCATGTTACTGATTTCCGTTATTCCTATCCTGATGCATAGCCTATCCTTGCTACTACTGTTGTTACCATTACCTGTTATCCTACTGCTTAGTATAGGATGCTAGTGTTCCATCAGTGGCCCTACACTCTTGTCCGTCTGCCATGCTATACTACTGGGCCGTGATCACTTCGGGAGGTGATCACGGGTATATACTATATACTTTATACATGATACATGTGATGAATAAAAGACGGGTTGGATCGTAGGAGTACCCGCGAGTGGATCTTTGTGGCGAAGCGACAGGGCAGGTTGAGACCACCTAGGAGAGAGGTGGGCCTGGCCCTGGTCGGTGTTCGCGGATACTTAACACGTTTAACGAGATCTTGGTATTTGATCTGAGTCTGGCTACTGGCCTATACGCACTAACCATCTATGCGGGGACAGTTATGGGCACTCGACGTCGTGGTATCAGCCGAAGCCTTCGTGACGTCAGCAACGGAGCGGCGCGCGCTAGATTGGACTGGAACGCCTACTAGGCTAGGTCTGCTTCCGGCCGCCCACGCAACATGCAGGTGTGCTAAGGGCGATGGGCCCAGACCCCTGGGCGCTTAGGTTTAGACCGGCGTGCTGACCTCTCTGTTGGTCTAGGTGGGGCTATGACGTGTTGATCTTCCGAGGCCGGGCATGACCCAGAAAAGTGTGTCCGGCCAAATGGGATCGAGCGTGTTGGGTTATGTGGTGCACCCCTGCAGGGAAGTTAATCTATTCGAATAGCCGTGATCTTCGGCAACAGCACGACTTGGAGTTGTACCTTGACCTTATGACAACTAGAACTGGATACTTAATAAAACACACCCTTCCAAGTGCCAGATACAACCGGTGGTCGCTCTCTCACAGGTCGACGAGGGGAGGATCATCGGTTAGGGTTATGCTATGCGATGCTACTTGGAGGACTTCAGTCTACTCTCTTCTACATGCTGCAAGATGGAGGTGGCCAGAAGCGTGGTCTTCGACAGGATTAGCTATCCCCCTCTTATTCTGGCTTTCTGCAGTTCAGTCCACCGATATGGCCCTTTACACATTTACCCATGCATATGTAGTGTAGCTCCTTGCTTGCGAGTACTTTGGATGAGTACTCACGGTTGCTTTCTCCCTCTTTTCCCCCTATCCCTTCTACCTGGTTGTCGCAACCAGATGTTGGAGCCCAGGATCCAGACGTCACCGTCGACGACGACTCCTACTACACCGGAGGTGCCTACTACTACGTGCTGCCCGCTGACGACGACCAGGAATAGTTAGGAGGATCCCAGGCAGGAGGCCTGCGCCTCTTCCGATCTGTATCCCAGTTTGTGCTAGCCTTCTTAAGGCAAACTTGTTTAACTTATGTCTGTACTCAGATATTGTTGCTTCCGCTGACTCGTCTATGATCGAGCCCTTGTATTCGAGCCCTCGAGGCCCCTAGCTTGTAATATGATGCTTGTATGACTTATTTTATTTGTAGAGTTGTGTTGTGATATCTTCCCGTGAGTCCCTGATCTTGATCGTACACGTTTGCGTGTATGATTAGTGTACGGTCAAATCGGGGGCGTCACAAGTTGGTATCAGAGCCGACTGCCTGTAGGAATCCCCCTTCCACACTCCTTGGCCGAAGTCGAGTCTAGTGATTGCAAAAACTTTTACTAACATGACTGTGTGGCTTACAGGCCCACGTCGCCATTAGGTGGTATTAGGATCTTTTACTCCTCGATCCTTACTCTGGGACTCTGAACTCTCTCCTACTCGGGATAAATGATTTTACTAACTCTAACGCCAGGATCCCGTGACCACGTTCACCCCAAAGTTGGATAAGCCCTAGTTATTCTTTAGAATTAGTATTTGAACCTTATCCACATTGTCATTTGACTCCTGTGAAAACATCTTTGTTTTCAGATGGAACCGACGAGACAGGTCGTGCGCCACACGACGGCCATTGGTGCCTCAGGATCGCCTGCTGTGTTGGTTGAGATGATGACCTATCTGGGTTATCGCTGGCATCCTGAATACACCGTCTATGAGGAGTACCAGGACTTCAACCAGGAGCAGTACCGTGCCATCGTCCACCTCTACTCTCGAGAGTATGACTCCACTACCGTGCTGCACACTGCTCATGGTGTTGGAGTGACCATCGACATGGCGGTCCACGATGCTGCTTATGCTGCTCTGACACGTCTTCGCGGAGGGTATCAGGAGTTGGACACCTCCCCCTTCAGGCACATTGCTATCACATCTGATGTTGGTGCGGAGGGATACTACACTGTTGCCTACTCCACCGTCACCCGAGAGCCCTTCTACCATCAGAACCTGGTTCTGCATGCTGATGGGCTGGATAGAGCTAACCGAGCTCTTCGCCACGAGTTGTACACCACCCGTCAGCACCTGTACCGTGCTCTGACGCTGTTGCACCCCTCTGTCCGATCGGGTGATCTGTCGCGTTCTGCGGTCTACCCTGCCAGGACCGTGATGCCCTAGGGCGTCGGCTGGCCAGATGTGGAAGGCTACTCTCCTGCACTTGGTCCTCTCCTGCCACCTGCGCATCGGGTTCCGCACCAGAGTATCCGCGGACCCCAGGCTGCTCGCGTGGAGGTCTTCCCTTCGCGTCACTACCAGCTGTCAGGCTACACCTACCTCCACAGTTCCTCCTGGGACTGATGAAGGCTTGCTTATTAGTGTTAGGTGCATTCGTCGTGAGCCTGCGTGCCGCCTATGATGTATTAGTCTATGTACTGAACTCTGTGTACCAAACTCTATGCATGATCTCTTTTGTAAGATATGCCGTCTACTATGTAATATCTATCGTGCTGCTTTCATTGTGCATGTTTCATCATGACTGCTTCTTGTCCTTGCAAAATTTCTCGATGTTGAACTACCCCTGTTATATATTAGCAGGATGGTTAGACCAGGTGGTCGTGGACGTGGTGGCAACCTCCCACCACCGCCTGAGTACATGGCTGGTATGATCCAACAGCTTGAGATGAATCGCCGGTTCATGGAGAATATGATGGCTCAGTTTCCTCACCCCAATATGAACCAGCAGCCAACCCCAGTAACTCTGCAGGATTTCATGCGCCTGAACCCAACTGTGTATCGCAGCTCAACTCAGCCTCTGGATGCTGATGACTGGCTCCGTGACATCACCTATGAGATGGAGTCTGCTGATGTAGCCCTTGCCAGCTATGTCACCTTTGCTTCCTTCTTCCTGAAGGGACCCGCAGCTCAATGGTGGGACAGCCACAGGCGTACTCTGCCAATTGGAACAATCATCACCTGGCCAGACTTCCAAGCTGCCTTCTGTGCTCGCTTCATTCCTCAGGGAGTCATGGACCGTAAGAAGCGTGAGTTTCGCAACCTCACCCAAGGCAACAAGACTGTTGAAGCTTATCAGCGGGAGTTTCTTGACTTGTCCCGCTATGCTGAAGAGGACATTGCAACTGATGCACGCAGACAGGAGAAGTTCCGTGATGGCCTTCAAGCTGACATCAAGCTCGCACTTCTAGTGCATGACTTTGCTGATTTCGCCACTCTGGTGAACAAGGCCATCAATGTCGAAACTGGTCTGCAGGAATACCAGAGCTCTCACAGGTGCAACCGTGACACGGGCTCATCTTCGGGCCCGTCCTCGCAGAAGCGCAAGATATGGATTCCCAATAGCTTGTACCAGCCGGATGCACCTGCCCCAAGGCAGACCTATGCTGCACCTCGTCTGCCTGCTCCTCCGACTAGGCAGCCAAGACTCCCAACTCCACCACCACAAGCTCCTGTTCCCACTCCCAATAATGGGTTGTGCTTCAGGTGTGGACAACCAGGGCACCGTGCTAGGGAATGCAACCAGAACCAGAATCAACTGGCCCTTCCAGCAACTGGTCGTGGAAGCAACCAGCCCCGCAGCAACAATGCCAAGTCTTATGGTCGTGTTCATGCCAACCACGTTGATCTGAGCGAAGCTCAAGACCAGCCTGCTACTGTGATGGGTACCCTCCTCGTAAATTCAGTACCAGCATCCGTTTTATTTGATACAGGTGCATCGCATTCATTCATGTCTGAAGGTTTTGCATGCTTGCACGACATTAAATGTGAGGACATGGATGCTTCACTATTAGTACACACCCCTGCGGGCCAATGTCGAACCTCCATGATTTGCAACGACGTCCCTGTAGAAATCGAAGGACTGGAATTCCTTGTCTCTCCCATCGTACTGAAGTCCTGTAGCATTGATCTCATTCTGGGAATGAATTGGTTAAAAGCGCATACTGCTTCTATAGTTTGCGCCACTAAGACCGTCCATCTGCTACACCCTTCAGACGAAATAGTTACCTACCAAGCTCATCTGGTGCAAAACGTCGAGGCACGGCTTTATGCCTTGAATGCGTTGAACGCTGCACCACTCGAGGGCATTGAAAACATTCCCGTCGTTCATGAATTCCAAGATGTCTTCCCAGAAGAACTTCCAGGGATTCCCCCTGCTAGAGCTGTCGAATTCATCATCAACTTGAAACCCGGCACTACCCCTATAGCTAAACGACCCTACAAGATGCCGCCGCATGAACTCATTGAGATTAAGGAGGAAATCGACAAATCTCTTGTCAAAGGTTTCATTCGCCCAAGTTGCTCTCCTTGGGGAGCACCTTCTCTCTTTGTTAAGAAGAAGGATGGGACAAACCGATTAGTCCAAGACTACCGTCCTATAAACCAAGCTACCATTCAGAATAAATACCCTCTTCCTCAGATCAATGATCTTTATGATCAACTGGCTGGCTCATCAGTGTTCTCCAAACTCGACTTGAGGTTGGGTTACCACCAGATCCGTGTTCGTGAAGAGGACATCCCAAAAACCGCCTTCGTGACTCGGTATGGATCATACGAGTACACCGTCATGTCATTCGGCTTAACGAATGCTCCAGCCACCTTCTCTCGTCTGATGAACTATATATTCATGGATTACCTCGACAAGTTCGTCGTGGTTTATTTGGACGATATCCTTGTATTTTCCAAGAACAAGGAAGAACATGCTGAACATCTTCGTCTTGTGTTGGAAAAACTTCAGGAGCATCAGCTGTATGCTAAGTATTCCAAGTGTGAATTCTGGCTCCCCGAAGTAACCTATCTTGGGCATGTCATCTCCAAGGATGGTATTGCCGTCAACCCTGAACGAGTTCAGGCTATTCTCGATTGGACTCCTCCGAAGAATGTGAAGCAAGTCTGAAGTTTCCTCGGTCTCGCCAGCTATTGCCGTCGATTCGTCGAGAACTTCTCCAAGATTTCCAGGCCCCTGACTAATCTGTTGCATAAGGGTGTCAAGTTTGACTGGACAGACAAGTGTCAGGAAAGTTTCCAGGCGCTCAAAGACAAGTTGACTTCTGCCCCCGTGCTTGCCCCACCTGATACTAAGGACTTCGTCATTTACTGCGACGCTTCCCGTCAAGGATTAGGCTGTGTCCTAATGCAGGAGCGCAGAGTGATTGCTTATGCCTCTCGTCAACTGCGCCCTCACGAAGAAAACTACCCAGTTCACGACCTCGAGCTTGCTGCTGTCATTCATGCACTGAAACAGTGGCGACATTACCTTCTCGGTAATCGTTGCGAGATCTTCACTGACCATCAAAGTCTGAAGTATCTGTTTACTCAGCCAGATCTGAACCTCCGTCAGCAGAGATGGATGGAGGCTGTTGCAGACTTTGACGTGGGTATATCCTATACCCCCGGCAAGGCTAATGTAATGGCTGATGCCTTGAGCCGCAAGTCTTACTGCAACCACCTCCAGGTTCATAAAGTTCAGCCCTCGCTTGTCGAAGAATTTAGAAAGCTGAAACTCCATATTGTTCCTCCTGGAGCACTCGCTCCCCCTCCCCCGGAATTCCGCAAGATGAATCTTCTTGTTGTTACTAAGGGTTCTCTAAATACCCTGACTGTCGTACCAGATCTCGTAGCTGGTATAAAGACTATACAAGGTTATGACTCTGAAGTCCATAAGATTAAACGCCATCTAGCAGAAGGAAAGCCCTCATTCTTCACTATCGCCGACGATGGCACCTTGTATTTCAAAGGCCGCCTAGTGGTACCATGTTCGAAGAAAAACCTGGATAAGACTAAAAGGGTTATGCAAGAAGCTCATGATACGCCTCTGTCCATCCATCCTGGTAGTACAAAGATGTACCAAGATATTCGTCAAAGATTCTGGTGGTCTAATATGAAGCAGGACATTGCTCGTTATGTTGCTGAGTGTGACGTATGTCGCCGTATCAAAGCAGAGCATTAGAGGCCTGCTGGAACTCTGCAACCTATCTCTATTCCTGAATGGAAATGGGACCATGTTGAGATGGACTTCGTCACTGGATTTCCCAAATCACAGAAAGGTAATGATGCTATTCTTGTCGTCATTGACCGGCTTTCTAAAGTTGCACATTTTCTGGCGGTCAAAGAGACAATCACTGCTAGTCAGCTTGCTACTCTCTACATGGCCAGAATTGTTTCACGTCACGGTATTCCACTGGTTATCAGTTCAGACCGTGGCAGCTTATTCACTTCAAGATTCTGGGCAAGTTTCCAACAAGCTATGGGGACTCATCTGTCGTTCAGTACTGCGTTTCATCCTCAGTCTCAAGGACAGGTTGAGCGTGTCAACCAAGTTCTCGAAGACATGCTTCGAGCTTGTGTAATATCATTCGGCAAGAAATGGGTGGAATCTCTTCCATATGCCGAGTTCTCTTATAATAATAGCTATCAAGATAGTCTGAAGATGTCCCCCTTCGAAGTGCTATATGGAAGAAAGTGTCAAACCCCTCTGAACTGGTCAGAAACGGGGGAACATCCACTCTTCGGTCCGGATATTATCCAACAGGCCGAAGAACAAGTTCGCATTATTCGCGAGAATCTCAAGACTGCTCAGTCACGTCAGAAAAGTCAGTATGACCATCATCACCAAGACATGGTCTATCAACCTGGCGAAAAGGCTTATCTTCGAGTTACACCAATGAAGGGTGCACACCGCTTCGGGATCAAAGGAAAGCTAGCTCCCCGCTATATTGGTCCTTTCACTATTCTCGAAAAGCCTGGAAAAGTGGCATACCAACTGGAGCTTCCGTCAAACCTTTCTCAGGTTCACGATGTGTTCCACGTGTCGCAACTTCGGCGCTGCTTCAAGGACCCAATCCGAGCAGTGGACCATGAAGTGCTCGAAATGCAACAGGACCTCTCCTATAAAGAGCATCCGGTCCGCATTCTCGACCAAGCTGAACGCCGCACCCGTCAGAAGGCGATCAAGTTCCTCAAGGTCCAGTTGTCGAATCACTCTGAAGACGAAGCCACCTGGGAACGCGAGGATCGTCTTCGCGATGAATACCCTGCACTGTTTCCTTCTACCTCCTAAATCTCGGGACGAGATTTCTTGTAGTGGAGGAGATTTGTAACGCCCGGATAATCATGCTACAGTGATCTCACGTTAATGGTGACACGTCACCATTATCACTGTAATTAATCTCGGGTTAATTCAAAACCGTTTCAAATTTAAATCCTAAATAAGTCAAACGACAAAAGTTTTCAAATATTAAAATAAAATGTTCGGGCTATGTCTATTATTGCATCGGTAATTATGGTGAAGTAAACACATTTTTATAAAATGCCTAGATACTTTTAAATGAATTAAAACAGAAAAGAAATAATAAAAGATAATACAAAAGGGACAAACCAACAGAAAAAAAATCAGAGAAACCACCCCCCTGGGCCGTGGCCCAACTGGGCCAACCCATCGGCCCAACCGGCCACCCAAAGCCCCCCCTTATCCACTCACCACCTCACCCCCACTCCACTGACACCCCCACTCCTCTCCCGCAAAATATCCCCTCCCCTCCTCTCTCCCGATCTGGATCAGGATCGAGAGGAGGCCACCGACGCGCCTCGCCGTCGCTGTTGGCCACCGCCGCCCGGAGCGCCTCTTCCTTGCCGGCCTGCTTCGCCCTTCCCCACCGGACTGCCTCCCACTCCGCCGTGTCGTCCCCGTCGGCCTCCCCGAACCTCACCGCGCCCATTGCCCTAGCCCCTGCACTCCCGGTGAGGCCCCCGGCCTCCTCTCTCTCCCTCACCCCGCTCCCCCTCTGCGCACGCATGCACCCGCCGCGCGGCGGCCGCGCCCGCCACACGCGCTGCTCGTCGCCCGCGCCTCGGGCCTCCCCCGCTCGCGCCCCGCTTGGCCCGTGCTCACCCCTGCTTCCCCCCGCTCCGCTCCGGCCTCCCTCGCCACGACTCGCATCGCCGCGCCTGCACCGGCCATGACCGCGCCCGTCCGCGCCTCGCCCACCGTCCCCGTCCCCTGCTACTGCTCGGACCACGCCATTGCCCCGCCTACCGCTCGCGCCTTTGCTCGTCGCCGTCCTGCACTGCCGTCCCTCACCGCTGCTGGCAGCTGCCGGCGCCCCGCCGGCCTCGCCCCGCCCCAGGCAGGCTGCGGCCTCCACGGGCGCCCGCCCCGCTCCCGACCCTGGGGTTCCGCCCGTTAACCCGCCCCGCGGGGTTGGCCTAGTGCCACTGACGAACGGGCCCCACCCCACAGAACGTTTCCAATAAAAAAAGAAATAATAAATAAATAAATAAATAAATAAACTTAATTAATTAATTAATTAACTAAATTAATTAAGTTAATTAATCCTAGTTAATTAATCTAACTAATTTGTTAGTTAATTAAACAGTAGTTTGTTTAGCCTAATCTCTAATTAACCTAAAAAGTGTATGACAGGTGGGTCCCACTGGACCCACTGGTCAGGTTGACCAAGTCAACTCTGTTGACTGCTGATGTCAGCATGACATCATGCTGATGTCATTAATCTATTTTTCAAATTAATTTAAATAATTAATTAAATTCCAGAAATTAATAAAATCTTTAGAAACTCATATCTTATAATCTGTAACTCGGATTAAAATATTTTGAACATGAAAGTTGCTCAGAACGTCGAGACGATTCCGGATACGCAGCCCGTTCGTCCGCCACAGACCCCTAACATATCAAACTCGCAACTTTCCCCCTCCGGCTCCTCTGCCCGAAAACGCGAAACACCAGGGATACTTTCCCGGTTGATTCCTCCCTTCACCGCTATCACCTCATACCGCGTTAGGGCACCACTAGCACCGATACTTGTCATGTCATGCATCGCTATGCATCTGTTTGCTTAAATATTTATTGTTTCTTCCCCCCTCTTCTCTCGCTAGACACCGAGACCGACGCCGCTGCTACCCAGTACGACTACGGAGTTGACGACCCCTCTCTCTTGCCAGAGCAACCAGGCAAGCCCCCCCTTTGATCACCAGATATCGCCTACTCTTCTCTATACTGCTTGCATTAGAGTAGTGTAGCATGTTACTGCTTTCCGTTATTCCTATCCTGATGCATAGCCTATCCTTGCTACTACTCTTGTTACCATTACCTGTTATCCTACTGCTTAGTATAGGATGCTAGTGTTCCATCAGTGGCCCTACACTCTTGTCCGTCTGCCATGCTATACTACTGGGTCGTGATCACTTCGGGAGGTGATCACGGGTATATACTATATACTTTATACATGATACATGTGATGACTAAAAGACGGGTCGGCTCGTAGGAGTACCCGCGAGTGGATCATTGTGGCGAAGCGACAGGGCAGGTTGAGACCACCTAGGAGAGAGGTGGGCCTGGCCCTGGTCGGTGTTCGCGGATACTTAACACGTTTAACGAGATCTTGGTATTTGATCTGAGTCTGGCTACTGGCCTATACGCACTAACCATCTATGCGGGGACAGTTATGGGCACTCGACGTCGTGGTATCAGCCGAAGCCTTCGTGACGTCAGCAACGGAGCGGCGCGCGCTAGATTGGACTGGAACGCCTACTAGGCTAGGTCTGCTTCCGGCCGCCCACGCAACATGCAGGTGTGCTAAGGGCGATGGGCCCAGACCCCTGGGCGCTTAGGTTTAGACCGGCGTGCTGACCTCTCTGTTGGTCTAGGTGGGGCTGTGACGTGTTGATCTTCCGAGGCCGGGCATGACCCAGAAAAGTGTGTCCGGCCAAATGGGATCGAGCGTGTTGGGTTATGTGGTGCACCCCTGCAGGGAAGTTAATCTATTCGAATAGCCGTGATCTTCGGCAACAGCACGACTTGGAGTTGTACCTTGACCTTATGACAACTAGAACTGGATACTTAATAAAACACACCCTTCCAAGTGCCAGATACAACCGGTGGTCGCTCTCTCACAGGTCGACGAGGGGAGGATCATCGGTTAGGGTTATGCTATGCGATGCTACTTGGAGGACTTCAGTCTACTCTCTTCTACATGCTGCAAGATGGAGGTGGCCAGAAGCGTGGTCTTCGACAGGATTAGCTATCCCCCTCTTATTCTGGCTTTCTGCAGTTCAGTCCACCGATATGGCCCTTTACACATTTACCCATGCATATGTAGTGTAGCTCCTTGCTTGCGAGTACTTTGGATGAGTACTCACGGTTGCTTTCTCCCTCTTTTCCCCCTATCCCTTCTACCTGGTTGTCGCAACCAGATGTTGGAGCCCAGGATCCAGACGTCACCGTCGACGACGACTCCTACTACACCGGAGGTGCCTACTACTACGTGCTGCCCGCTGACGACGACCAGGAATAGTTAGGAGGATCCCAGGCAGGAGGCCTGCGCCTCTTCCGATCTGTATCCCAGTTTGTGCTAGCCTTCTTAAGGCAAACTTGTTTAACTTATGTCTGTACTCAGATATTGTTGCTTCCGCTGACTCGTCTATGATCGAGCCCTTGTATTCGAGCCCTCGAGGCCCCTAGATTGTAATATGATGCTTGTATGACTTATTTTATTTGTAGAGTTGTGTTGTGATATCTTCCTGTGAGTCCCTGATCTTGATCGTACACGTTTGCGTGTATGATTAGTGTACGGTCAAATCGGGGGCGTCACACCGGGAAAGTATGAAGCACTTGAACCGAGAATTTACTCATCGTGAACAAAACTCCGGAAGAAGGGATTTAACACTTGGAAGAAACAAGAATAAGAATTACATTATGTGTATCCTTCACCAATTAAATTGATGACGAGCAACGGATTTGGCATACTACTTATTCTCGTAGAAAAGATTAAGAGAGATATAGCGCAAACTTGAATAAGGTCTTGATGGAACCACCGGTGGGATTCGGAAACAACGAATGAATTGATATGAGAACATAGGAAGAGGAATCTTGAACAAACCACCATAAGAATTGAAAATGAAAGTAGCAAAAGCACAATTCACCGGGAAGACTTAGAAAACGAATGAAGATACTTGAGGGGATTTGATACAAGAGAACAAAGAGATCACGAGCTTATTAGAGAATACTTGAACGATGCACCGGTAAGCTTTGAAGAACGAGAGCTGAAAGCTGGAATGAATAATTCTGAGATGATGGACTCCGGAGAATCAAACTGAAAAGACTCCTGAATTGCTCCGGAAGGGTGAAAAGAATTCTCACAAACGAAACCAATTATGAGAGGATAGCATCAAGCTAGAATCATGAATCTTTGAAAGAACGGGTAAGGATTGAAGAGAAACTCTTCTTCGGTCTTCAAATACAGAGAAAGACGATGAAAAATACCACCACGAATTGTTGAGATACTCCCGGATGAAAATTAGAAAGGTTGAACCAACGATGAAAAGAATTTGACAGATCTTGGAGAAATACATATGATTAATGGTAATTCATTCTTACGTCAAACTTGGAGAAGAATTTGAGAGTAACTCTGGGAAATTAGAAGAGTCAGGTAAGATCCTGGGAAAAGACCTGTGGGTTAGGGCCCACTCAAAAGAAACACCATTGAACGATTTAAGAGAGAATGCACCGGTTGAGTTAAATGGCTTGAATAAGGTAAGACCTCGAAATAGCTTGAAAGGATCGAGAATGGAAACGTGGATCTTCTGAGATATCTTCAGCTCTCCGGAACAATTGAATAGCGAGAGGTGAATAAATAAGGGAGTCTTCGGTAAGGACTTCCAACATGGAAAACATGTGAACCCATGAAAAAGATATGATCAACATCGAAAGCTTGCATTGAATCCACCAGAGAAGGAAAAGAATGAAGAATGATGAACTTGAAGCTCGTTAGAATCTTCACGAGAATCACCAGATAAGAACATTGACGGAAAAGAATGGAGAGACTTCCCATCCATAAGATGGATATTTTATTGAGATATCTGAGTCCTCGAAGAAAAATGGGTGGGTGGGCGGGAAAACAAAGGCAACTAGGGGATAGATCAAACAAACAACATTGGAGAAAAACTGAGAGGTGATCTTGCGGATGTTGAAATGATCGGGTCCACTTGAAGTGAAACACGCCGGTTGAAAAAAGATTGACATGACAATCTCGATTATCATGAAGGATTGGTATTCACATAGGAGTATGAGAACACCGCTTAGGAAAGGTATGGAATCAACGCTTGACTTCGAAGCAACTCGAATACCACAAACCAAAACAAAACAAAAGATTGGCTTGCAGAATAAGCCGAAACAAACATATGATAGATCCCATATCGTATCATGTGTCTGTTGGAAAGAATTCCTACGTGATACTTGAATTCCCACTTATAAACTCCCAAAACTTTCTGGTTATGCAATCAGGTGTTGGGGATACAGGGGAAGCATAATATCTCACCCAAAACAAGCAAATCCTACATCCAGCTGTATCCATCCTTCAACACATAACCAAGAAACCTTCGGAAATCATTTACCTCAACCTTCGAAAAGCATCTGTTATACGAGTTATGGCAATACTCCCGAACTCCCGCCCTAGTACTGGGCGGCGTCGAGGTTATCTCACCAACAACTACATAAAGGAGATTTTCGATGTCGGCGAAACTCAGGTATTCCAGAACTGCAACGATAAAATTGTGATGACAGCACCTCAGAGCTCAACTCCCCAGGACACTGCCACAACCCCTAAATGTCAGGAGGCACCAAGAACAATGTTCTCGTCACAAAACCATCGGAACGATTCCAAGATACCCATGTGATCCTAAATTTTTTTTTCGTGAAATTTGAGAAGAGAAGAGTCAAAATTCTATGTCAGGAGGCCTCACTAGAGCGACGAAGAGATTGAGGAGTAAAAAGAATCCTACTCTCTGATATATATATAATCCTATAAGACTCAAAACATTTTTCTAGACTCAACAACGCCAGCGATTCAATCAAGCAGGGGGCTCCTAAGTCGGGGAAGGCTCCGATTACCAACTTGTAACACCCACGATGCGGCTATATCTCCCACGTGTCGGAGCACGACTTAGAGGCATTACCGCATGGTAGGCATGTCGCAAGAGGGGTAGTATTTACACATCCCATGTAATGAATAAGAAAGGGATAAAGAGTTGGCTTAGAATCGCCACTTCACACAATACATAAATATAGCATTACATCATCCAGAATACAAACAAGGTCCGACTACGGAACCAACATAAAAGAAGACAACCCCTAATGCTAGATCCCCGATCGCCCTGACTGGGCTCCACTACTGATCAACTGGAAACGAAACAACACAACGAACACGATCTTCATTGAGCTCCCACTTGAGCTGGGTTGTATCATCTGCACTGGTATCATCGGCACCTGCAACTATTTGGAAGTATTTGTGAGCCACGAGGACTCAGCAATCTCACACCCGCGAGATCAAGACTATTTAAGCTTATGGGTAGGGAAGGGTAGTGAGGTGGAGCTGCGGCAAGCACTAGAATATATGGTGGCTAACATACACAAATAAGAGCGAGAAGAGAAGCAAAGCACGGTCGTGAACTAGTAGTGATCAAGAAGTGATCCTGGAACTACTTACGCACAAACATAACACCAAAACCGTGTTCACTTCCCGGACTCCGCCAAGAAGGGACCATCACGGCTACACACGCGGTTGATGCATTATAATTAAGTTAAGTGTCAAGTTCTCTACAACCGGATATTAACAAATTCCCATCTGCCCATAACCGTGGGCACAGCTTTCGAAAGTTCAAAACCCTGCAGGGGTGTCCCAACTTATCCCACCACAAGCTCTCACGGTCAACGAAGGATATTCCTTCTCCCAGGAAGACCCGATCAGACTCGGAGTCCCGGTTACAAGACATTTCGACAATGGTAAAACAAGACCAGCAAGACCGCTCGATGCGCCGACATCCCGATAGGAGCTGCACATATCTTATTCTCAGGGCAACACCGGATGAGACATCCTACGAGTAAAACCAAACCTCAAGTTTCCCTGAGGTGGTCCAGCAGTCTACTCTTTTCGGACCAACACTTAGACAAGCACTGGCCCCGGGGGCTTAAAATAAAGATGACCCTCGGGTTGGCTGACCCGAGGGAAGGGTAGGTTCTGGTGAGGCAAATGGTAAAACCAAGTTTGGGCCTTGCTGGAGGAGTTTTATTCAAAGCGAACTGTCAAGGGGTCCCCATAACACCCAACCGTGTAAGGAACGCAAAATCAAGGAACATAACACCGGTATGACTGAAACTAGGGCGGCAAGAGTGGAACAAAACACCAGGCATAAGGCCGAGCCTTCCACCCTTTACCAAGTATATAGATGCATTAATTAAATAAGAGATATTGTGATATCCCAACAGTATCCATGTTCCAACAAGGAACAAACTTCATCTTGACCTGCAACTAGCAATGCTATAAGAGGGGTTGAGGAAAGCGGTAACATAGCCAAACAACAGTTTGCTAGGAAAAGGTGGGTTAGAGGCTTGTCATGGCAATATGGGAGGCATGATCTAGCAAGTGGTAGGTATCGCGGCATAGCAATAGAGTGAGCAACTAGCAAGCAAAGATAGAAGTGATTTCGAGGGTATGGTCATCTTGCCTGAGATTCCGCAAGGAAGAAGAACGAGTCCATGAGGAAGACAAACAGACGAAGTCGAACAGATCCTCACAAACGCGACGTTATCGGAACTAACCCAAAGAAGCAACACCGGAAAGAAATAAATAGCATGGTAAACAACCATCACATAAACATGGCATGATGCACAACCAAGTATGATGCATGTCCGGTTTAATTATGCATGGCATGGCAAAGTGCACAAGCAATACTACAAGTTATGTGGAGTTGCATATTGACGGAACACCACATTCAAGTTATTTAGTTCGATCTCATTTATGTACCCTACAATATTAAATGTTGATTAACATGACAAGAGGTGATGCAAATGAAAACTACCTATCTAGGCAAGATTAAATGAGGCCGGAACAACAAGCAACAAGTCCGGAAAAATCCTCATGAGCATATTATAGATTTGGTACTGTTCTGCCCTAAACACAATTTTAGAGTTATTAAACATGCAAAGTAAAGTCACCATGTTAAACTAGGCATTTTTCTCCCCATTTACATATAAAGTTTATTAAGTTTGGAGCTACGGTTAATTAGTTATGAAATGAAGCATTTTAGCATGGCATTAGGTAAATTATAAGCAAACATCATTTTAAACATTCTTGATGTTGTTATCATGATGTGGATGACATGTCCAAGTTTTATGCAGTTTTTATGAAAATGTTGACATGATAAGATTTGCAGCATTCGTCATCATGGCGGAAATGAAAGGGGTGCCATGACGATGATAAAGAAAATGGTGCCACGACAACGTTCCAGTTCCGGTATCTCAATTGAGATACCGATGTAAAAAAAGGAATGTGCGGATGCGTGGAACACGCAAGAGAAGGTGGGGTGATCCCGGTTACCGGGTGTCCCATGTGTTGGTGGAATGGCAACCGAGGGTCGTGCACGAAACAAACAGGCACGGTGCAAACACGGGGTTCAACTCGTATCACACAACATTCGTCCACGGTGGTCGTCTCGACATTATACCTTTGAAGCGTGCGTTTTCGGGACGGAACGAGTTCGTAGAGGGAAGTAGAGGAAGTAGTAGTTCACAGGTCGTCGAGGGAAGTAGTGGTTCATGTCCGTAGATGTTCGAGGTCACGACGCGGAACTTGACGTCCACGGGGTCTTCAGCGATGGTCGTGGTACATGTTCCGTAGACGTTCGGGCGACGATAGTGGTACACGTTTCATAGCCATTCGAGTCATCGGTAGAGGAACTTGATGCTTGCGTTACACGGGGCAACTAGGGTCTTCGGATTTGCCGGACTCGGTTCTTGTGACGATAGTGGTACAAGGAACTTGTGTTCCGGTCGTGTAGTCATACTTGAGATGGTCTTCGCGAAACCAAGGTCGACGGTGTACTTGGCGTAATCCGAGTCGATAGTAGTTATACACGGCAATCTTGGTCGAACTTGGAGGGACCTCGGTAGTCGTTCCCGTTCGTCTTGGTACTTTTGGTGCCATCTTGGTCTTGGCGACGGTAGTGGTATTTCCATGTAGACAGCCGTGGAACTTGATGCATCATCCTATGTAGTCGTACTCGGTGTTCTCGGGGTATCGGTGGTAGTCATACTCGAACAGGTTCTCGACGAATCCTGGATGGTCTTGGCGGTTCTGGAGCAGGGTTAGCTCAAAGGCGAACGAGGCCGCTGGGACTTGAGGTATGTGTGACGTACGGCTGCTGGCGAAAGGGACCCACGCCGACGTGGTCAACGCGGGCTCGCGCGGCCTCCTGCGGGACTTGGCGAACAACACAGAAGAAGGGTAGCGACGACGCTGCTCCTGCGGTGGAGGTCAGCAACGATGGGGATGGGGCACCGGAGTTGTGTCCGGCCGTGACCATGCCGGATCTTGGGGCAAACAACGGAGGCGGAGGACTTGGAGCTCCGGACGTCGGCGCAACTGGAGCACGGGGAGGCGAAGCAGGCGGGAGCATAGGAGGGGTAGAGGCGTCGGGCTCCGGCGACAGGATGGACATTGGCGACGGGGACAGCACGGGACGCCGGACCGAAGAGCGGGCGTCGCTCGGCGGCAGGGCCGGCGCTGGATGTGGCTGCCGGAGGGAGATCGGGCGCGGGCGTCGGAGACGGGTGCTCGCGGCAGGAGGGGATCGGGTCGAGGCGCGATGGAAGGAGGGGCCGGCGCGGGATCCGGGCAGCACAGGGAGGAGGGCCACAGATCGGGAGGCGCGGGCGTGCGCTCCTCTCTGGTGCATTGTGTGTGTGGTGGCGGCGCTGAGGAAACGAACGGGAGGAGGAGGGAACGAGAGAAGGGGTGCGCGATTGGGATTGGGGAAACAGTCGGGCTAGGTTTAGCCAACGAGCGGATGGGCCTTGGCCTTGGGCCGCACTGGTGGAGATGGAAAAGGCCATAGGCCTGGTCGGCTGGGCTGCAGGCTCTCTTCTCTCTCTCACTCTCTTCTATTATCCAATAAAAGAAAATAAAATAGATAGAATAAGAAAAATATAAAGAGAGGGTTAGGGATGGAATTTTGTCATGGGGATAATTTCCCCAGACTCACAAAAATGTGCTCATTCTGCGAAAATAGAAATGGCCAAGATTGAATGATTAAATTCAAACTCATTTGATTTAAATTCAAATGATTTGAATAGTAAGTGAGTTTTGGGAAGGTCCAAAAATGTTCGGTTTTTGAGAGGAGCCTAGATAAAAGAGATAAAGAATTGTGGACAAGATTTGAAGGTCAAACTCGAAGAGGAATAGGCATGGGAATTATTTTGCACGTGGGTTATGGTTAATTCCAAAAGAATGGAATATTTATTATAGCTCCCTAATATTGGGATGGTATGTTGTAAAGAGAATCATCATGTGACTTCCCTCGGTTTAAATGGACCAAAGATCCATGCAATTTATTTAGTTGAGTTTTAAAATGGGTTGCATGATGACATGATGCAATGATGAATGCAACAAGCAAAAACAAATCACACAACGAATCTCGGAAACCTTGGAAGGCATCTGAAGCTCCGGTCTTGGGGCGTCACGTATTTCCTTCTTTCATATCAATAATTGCACCAATCGTTCTGAGGAAAGGTCTACCAAGAATAATAGGACAAGTAGGATTGCAATCTATATCAAGAACAATGAAATCTACGGGCACATAATTCTTATTTGCAACAATAAGAACATCATTACTCCTTCCCATAGGTTTCTTAATAGTGGAATCCACAAGATGCAAATTTAAAGAACAATCATCAAATTCACGGAAAACCAACAGATCACACAAAGTTTTTTGAATCGTGGAAATACTAGCACCCAAATCACATAAAAGCATAGCATTCATGATCTCTAATTTTAATTTTAATAGTAGGTTCCCACTCAACATAAAGTTTTCTAGGGATAGAAACTTCTAATTCAAGCTTTTCTTCATAAGATTGCATTAAAGCATCAACGATATGTTTGGTAAAATCTTTATTTTGATCATAAGCATGAGGAGAATGTAGCACGGTTTGCAACAAGGAAATATAATCTATCAAAGAGCAATTATCATAATTAAATCCCTTGAAATCCAAAATAGTGGGTTCATTGCTATGCAAAGTTTTGACCTCTTCAATCCCACTTTTAGCAATTTTTGCATCAAGATCTAAAAACTCCGAATCATTGGGACACCTTTTAACTAAAGTTGACTCATCTCCAGTCCCATCATTATCAAGATTCATATTGCAAAACAAAGATTTAATAGGAGACACATCAATCACTTTTAGATCTTCATCCTTATTATCATGAAAACTAGAAGAACACGCTTTCATAAAGCAATCTTTTTTAGCACGCATCCTAGCGGTTCTTTCTTTGCACTCATCAATGGAAATTATCATGGCTTTGAGAGACTCATTGATATCATGCTTAGGTGGAAAGGATCTAAGTTTCAAAGAATCAACATCAAGAGAAATTATATCCACGTTCCTAGCCAACTCATCAATCTTAGGCAATTTTTCTTCAAGCAAAGCATTGGAATTCTTTTGCGAAATCATAAATTCTTTGACACTAGTCTCAAAATCAGAGGGCATATTATTAAAATTTCCATAAGAGTTGTTGTAGGAGTTACCATAATTATTAGAGGAATTACTAGGAAATGGCCTAGGATTAAAGTTTCCTCTATACACGTTGTTACCAAAATTGTTCCTACCAACAAAAATCACGTCCATAGATTCATTATTATTCTCAATCAAAGTAGACAAAGGTATATCATTAGGATCAGAAGAAACACACTTATTAGCAAAAAAATTCATAAGTTCATCCATCTTTCCACTCAAAACATTAATTTCTTCTATAGCATGAACCTTTTTACTAGTAGATCTTTTGGTGTACCATTGAGAATAATTAACCATAATATTATCTAGGAGTTTAGTAGCTTCTCCTAAAGTGATTTCCATAAAAGTGCCTCCCACGGCCGAATCTAAAAGATTTCTAGAAGCAAAATTCAATCTAGCATAAAAATTTTGTATGATTATCCATAAATTTAATCCATGAGTAGGGTAATTATGTATCATTAATTTCATCCTCTCCCAAGCTTGTGCAACATGCTCATGATCAAGTTGTTTAAAATTCATAATATCATTTCTAAGAGAGATGATCTTAGCGGGAGGAAAATACTTAGAGATAGAAGCATCTTTGCACTTATTCCATGAATCAATACTATTTTTAGGCAAAGATGAAAACCAAGTTTTAGCATGAAAACGGAAATAGCTTCAATTTAACAATATCATTATCCAATCTTTCTTCTTTTGCATATCACACAAATCAACAAAGTTGTTTAGATGGGTAGCGACATCTTCACTAGAAAGGCCAGAACACGGATCTTTCATGACAAGATTCAGCGAAGTAGTATTAATTTCACAAGAGTTAGCATCGGTAAGAGAAGCAACCAGAGTGCTAATAAAATCATTATTGTTGGTATTGGAAAAGTCACACAATTTTGTATTATCTTGAGCCATCGTGACAAACAATCCAACACACAAGCACACAAGAAGCAAGCAAAAAGAGGCGAACGGAAAAGAGGCGAACGGAAAAGAGGGCGAATAAAATGGCAAGGGTGAAGTGGGGGAGAGGAAAACGAGAGGCAAATGGCAAATAATGTAATGCAAGGGATAAGAGTTTGTGATGGGTACTTGGTATGTCTTGACTTGTGCGTAGATCTCCCCGGCAATGGCGCTAGAAATCCACACGTTGGCGGGAGATCAAATCTTGACTTGACTTGGTGTAAACCTCCCCGGCAACGACGCCAGAAATCCTTCTTGCTACCTCTTTAGGTTGCGTTGGTTTTCCCTTGAAGAGGAAAGGGTGATGCAGCAAACTAGCATAAGTATTTCCCTCAGTTTTGAGAACCAAGGTATCAATCCAGTAGAAGGTAACACGCAAGTCCCTAGTACCTGCACAAACAAACAAGAACCTCACAACAACGCGAAAAAGGGGTTGTCAATCCTTTCACGGTCACTTACGAAAGTGAGATATGATAGAGAAAATAAGTGTAACGCCCTGTATGTAACTTGCCATATTTGTATTCCAACTCTTGCCATTTTCGGCACTAAGTTATGATATTCCCTCGTGGTTGGGTTTTGTCTTCATTTTGCATTTTGTCTATGTCATGCATCTCATATCATGTCATCATGTGCATCGCATTTGCATACATGTTCGTCTCATGCATCCAAGCATTTTCCCCGTTGTCCATTTTGCATTCCGGCACTCCTACGTCCTCCGGCGTCCCCTTTTGCCTCTTTTCGTGTGAGGGTGTTAAACATTCTCGGATTGGACCGAGACTTGCCAAGAGGCCTTGGTTCACTACCGGTAGACCGCCTGTCAAGTTTCGTGCCATTTGGAGTCCGTTTGATACTCCAACGTTTAACCGAGGAACCGTAAAGGCCTCGTGTGTGTTGCAGCCCAACACCCCTCCAAAGTGGCACAAAACCCACCTAAACCCCCTCCATCCTCTCGGTCGTTCGATCACGATCGCGTGGCCAAAAACCACACCTCATTTGGACTCTCCTAGCTCCCTCTACCTATATAAACCCCCTCTCCCCTGAAATTTCGGGCAAAAACCACCCCTAACCCTAGCCTCTTCCTCCTCCCGTCGCCGGACGTGTCCGGATCAGGACGGACACGTCCGCCCGCCGCCGCCCGACCAATCAGTTGACGCCACGTGGCAGTGCCGCCCGTGCCCCGCCGTGGCCCGCCCCCCGGCCCTATAGCCCGCACCACGTCGCCGCCCGGCTCACGTCCCCACCGCCGTCCGCCTTTTGCCGCCTGCCGTCGACCGCCCGCCGGTGCTGATTCGCCTCGCCGCTCCCCTCCACGCCACCGGCGACCGCGGCCGTTCGCCGCCGTAGCACGCCGGCCGCGCCCGTGGCCGCCGCCGCCCGCGCGTTCCCTGGCCACGCCCGTGGCCGCCGCCGCCCGCGCGTTCCCCGGTCGCGCCCGCTCCGGCCACCGCGTCCCTCCCTCTCCGGCCGCGCCCGCGCCGTCCATTGCCTTCTCCCCGAGCTCCGGCGAGAGCTCCGACGTGCCTCGGTTTCCGTGCACTAGATCCAGATCCAAAATATCTAAGGTTGACCTCTCTTTTCCCCTAAGTCCCTAATATTTTCTAGGCATGTTCATCATATCATATCTCATCATCCGTACCTCCGTTTTGCGCGTGTGATATATCAAATTGTTCGTCTGGTTGTGATCTTATTTTTGTTCCATTGAACCATGCTTATTTGAGTCCATCTTGATGCCCTAAATTCTGTTGCAAAAGTGCTATAAAATGTTAGTTTATGTTTCTTAACAGATTATGATCATTTGTCATTTTTGCCATGATTAATGTGTGCCTCCTATGAACTTGAGCCCTACATGTGTTTTGGGCTATGCCATGCCATCTTTAAAGGGGTGTATGTCATGTATTTTTGTGATCAATGTGGTGACTAGCACAAGCATGCAAACTAGCTCTCGTGATGTTGCTGATTTCAGGGACTTACAATTCTTCTAAGTCATTTCCCTAATGTTATTTTTATGCCATGTATTCATGTGGCTACAGAGTGATCCATGCCTCTTTTGAGCATGTTCAGTAAGGATGATTTTGAGATATTGTTATGTTATCCATCCATGTCTTTCTTTGCAATTATGCAGTACCCTAGAATGACTCAATCTTGCTCTACTTTTGCTATAAAATGTTCCTGGCAGATTGTTTACGTGTTAATAAATTTTTGCCGAGGTTGTTGTAGTTGATCCATGCATGCTATGAGATGGTTCGTGCCATGGTTAGCTACTTGATCATGTCTTCTTGCTGGGTGTATGCTTAGTTTGTCATGCAATGCCTTGGGTTGAGTGCATCGAGCTCGCAAACATGCCTACGTAACTCTGTTTTTGCCATGTCCAGTTTTCTGCTAATTCTGAATCTGTTAACTAAACTTGCTATGTTTACATGGGTGCCATCATATCTTCTGATCCTTTTGGCTTATGGTCAGTAAGGGAATTTTGTTATATGCTTTGAGTAGTTTCATGCCATGCCTTGCTTTGTCATGATATGTTCCTGTAGCATGTTGTTATCTTGCTCTAAACATTGCTTCCTGATGTTAAATCCTGACATGTTGTTATTTGCACTTTTGTACTTTTGCCATGCTTGTTTGAACCTGCTATTGTGTGAATTAGCCGTAGCTCAATGTTCATCTTTTGTCAAGCATCTTGAGTGGATCACTGCCATGTGCTTTGTTGCTATGTTAGAGTGCAGTAGCTTAGTTTCTTGATGCATTTTAGATGGCATCGTGCTGTTAATCGCAGATTAGTGCCATTATTGTTTTGCTTGCCATTTGCAAACCGTGCATCCGATTCTGGTGATCTTTATATCCATTTTGACCGAGATAAACCCATCTTTCCAGCGGCACTCTTGGTTTGCCAAGTTGAGGCCTGGTTCAATCTTTCCTTTCCGAAGCACGCATATGCATTGCATATTACATCCTGCATATCATGCCATGTTTTGCATCATGTTGCTTGCGCATTGCACCATGGTGAAGGAAATATGCCCTAGAGGCAATAATAAAGTTATTATTTATTTCCTTATATCATGATAAAGGTTTATTATTCATGCTAGAATTGTATTAACCGGAAACATAATACATGTGTGAATACATAGACAAACAGAGTGTCACTAGTATGCCTCTACTAGACTAGCTCGTTAATCAAAGATGGTTATGTTTCCTAACCATGAACAAAGAGTTGTTATTTGATTAACGAGGTCACATCATTAGTTGAATGATCTGATTGACATGACCCATTCTATTAGCTTAGCACCCGATCGTTTAGTATGTTGCCATTGCTTTATCCATGACTTATACATGTTCCTATGACTATGAGATTATGCAACTCTCGTTTGCCGGAGGAACACTTTGGGTACTAACAAACGTCACAACGTAACTGGGTGATTATAAAGGAGTACTACAGGTGTCTCCAATGGTAGATGTTGGGTTGGCGTATTTCGAGATTAGGATTTGTCACTCCGATCGTCGGAGAGGTATCTCTGGGCCCTCTCGGTAATGCACATCACTTAAGCCTTGCAAGCATGGCAACTAATGAGTTAGTTGCGGGATGATGTATTACGGAACGAGTAAAGAGACTTGCCGGTAACGAGATTGAACTAAGTATTGGATACTGACGATCGAATCTCGGGCAAGTAACATACCGATGACAAAGGGAACAACGCATGTTGTTATGCGGTCTGACCGATAAAGATCTTCGTAGAATATGTAGGAACCAATATGGGCATCCAGGTCCCGCTATTGGTTATTGACTGGAGACATGTCTCGGTCATGTCTACATTGTTCTCGAACCGTAGGGTCCGCACGCTTAACGTTATGATGACAGTTATTATGAGTTTATGCATTTTGATGTACCGAAGGTTGTTCGGAGTCCCGGATGTGATCACGGACATGACGAGGAGTCTCGAAATGGTCGAGACGTAAAGATTGATATATTGGAAGCCTATGTTTGGACATCGGAAGTGTTCCGGGTGAAATCGGGATTTTACCGGAATACCGGGAGGGTTACCGGAACCCCCCGGGAGCCAAATGGGCCAACATGGGCCTTGGTGGAAAGGTGAAAGGGCTGCCCCATGGGCTGCACGCCTCCCCCCTTCTCCTAGTCCTATTAGGACTAGGGAAGGTGGCCGGCCAACCCCTCTCTCTTTCCCCACTTGGGGAGTCCTATTTGGAATAGGATTGGAGGGGAGTCCTACTCCCGGCGGGAGTAGGACTCCTCCTATGGCTGCCGCACCCCTCCCCCTTTGCCCCTTTATATACGGGGGCAGAGGGCACCTCTAGACACACAATTGATCATTGAGATCGTTCCTTAGCCATGTGCGGTGCCCCCTGCCACCATATTCTACCTCGGTCATATTGTTGCAGTGCTTAGGCGAAGCCCTGCGTCGGTAGTACATCAAGATCGTCACCACGCCGTCGTGCTGACGGAACTCTTCCTCGACGCTTTGCTGGATCGGAGCCCGAGGATCGTCATCGAGCTGAACGTGTGCTAAGAACTCGGAGGTGCCGGAGTAACGGTGCTTGGATCGGTCGGATCGGGAAGAAGACGTACGACTACTTCCTCAACGTTGTGTCAACGCTTCCGTTGCGATCTACAAGGGTACGTAGATCATACTCTCCCCTCGTTGCTATGCATCACCATGATCTTGCGTGTGCGTAGGAAAATTTTGAAATTACTACGTTCCCCAACAGTGGCATCCGAGCCTAGGTTTTATGGTTTGATGTTATTTGCACGAGTGGAACACAAGTGAGTTGTGGGCGATACAAGTCATACTGCCTACCAGCATGTCATACTTTGGTTCGGCGGTATTGTTGGACGAGACGACCCGGACCAACCTTACGCGTACGCTTACGCGAGACCGGTTCCCTCGACGTGCTTTGCACATAGATGGCTTGCGGGCGACTGTCTCTCCAACTTTAGGTGAACCAAGTGTGGCTATGCCCGGTCCTTGAGAAGGTTAAAACGGAGTCTATTTGACAAACTATCGTTGTGGTTTTGATGCGTAGGTGAGATGAGTTCTTGCTTAAGCCCGTAGCAGCCACGTAAAACTTGCAACAACAAAGTAGAGGACGTCTAACTTGTTTTTGCAGGGCATGTTGTGATGTGATATGGTCAAGGCATGATGCTAAATTTTATTGTATGAGATGATCATGTTTTGTAACCGAGTTATCGGCAACTGGCAGGGAGCCATATGGTTGTCGCTTTATTGTATGCAATACAATCGCGATGTAATGCTTTACTTTATTACTAAGCGGTAGTGATAGTCGTGGAAGCATAAGATTGGCGAGACGACAATGATGCTACGATGGAGATCAAGGTGTCGCGCCGGTGACGATGGTGATCATGACGGTGCTTCGGAGATGGAGATCACAAGCACAAGATGATGATGGCCATATCATATCACTTATATTGATTGCATGTGATGTTTATCCTTTTATGCATCTTATCTTGCTTTGATTGACGGTAGCATTATAAGATGATCTCTCACTAAATTATCAAGAAGTGTTCTCCCTGAGTATGCACCGTTGCAAAAGTTCTTCGTGCTGAGACACCACGTGATGATCGGGTGTGATAGGCTCTACGTTCAAATACAACGGGTGCAAAACAGTTGCACACGCGGAATACTCAGGTTATACTTGACGAGCCAAGCATATCCAGATATGGCCTCGGAACACGGAGACCGAAAGGTCGAGCGTGAATCATATAGTGGATATGATCAACATAACGATGTTCACCATTGAAAACTACTCCATCTCACGTGATGATCGGTTATGGTTTAGTTGATTTGGATCACGTGATCACTTAGAGGATTAGAGGGATGTCTATCTAAGTGGGAGTTCTTAAGTAAATTTGATTAACTGAACTTAAACTTATCATGAACTTAGTACCTGATAGTATCTTGCTTGTTTATGTTGATTGTAGATAGATGGCTCGTGCTGTTGTTCCGTTAAATTTTAATGCGTTCCTTGAGAAAGCAAAGTTGAAAGATGATGGTAGCAATTACACGGACTGGGTCCGTAACTTGAGGATTATCCTCATTGCTGCACAGAAGAATTACGTCCTGGAAGCACCGCTAGGTGCCAGGCCTGCTGCTAGAGCAACACCAGAAGTTATGAACGTCTGGCAGAGCAAAGCTGATGACTACTCGATAGTTCAGTGTGCCATGCTTTACGGCTTAGAATCGGGACTTCAACGACGTTTTGAACGTCATGGAGCATATGAGATGTTCCAGGAGTTGAAGTTAATATTTCAAGCAAATGCCCGGATTGAGAGATATGAAGTCTCCAATAAGTTCTATAGCTGTAAGATGGAGGAGAACAGTTCTGTCAGTGAGCATATACTCAAAATGTCTGGGTATAATAATCACTTGATTCAATTGGGAGTTACTCTTCCGGATGATTGCGTCATTGACAGAATCCTCCAATCACTGCCACCAAGCTACAAAAGCTTCGTGATGAACTATAATATGCAAGGGATGAACAAGACTATTCCCGAGCTCTTCGCAATGCTGAAAGCTGCGGAGGTAGAAATCAAGAAGGAGCATCAAGTGTTGATGGTTAACAAAACCACTAGTTTCAAGAAAAAGGGCAAAGGGAAGAAGAAGGGGAACTTCAAGAAGAACAGCAAGCAAGTTGCTGCTCAAGAGAAGAAACCCAAGTCTGGACCTAAGCCTGAAACTGAGTGCTTCTACTGCAAGCAGACTGGTCACTGGAAGCGGAACTGCCTCAAGTATTTGGCGGATAAGAAGGATGGCAAGGTGAACAAAGGTATATGTGATATACATGTTATTGATGTGTACCTTACTAATGCTCGCAGTAGCACCTGGGTATTTGATACTGGTTCTGTTGCTAATATTTGCAACTCGAAACAGGGACTACAGAATAAGCGGACACTAGCAAAGGACGAGGTGACGATGCGCGTGGGAAACGGTTCCAAGGTCGATGTGATCGCGGTCGGCACGCTACCTCTACATCTACCTTCGGGATTAATATTAGACCTAAATAATTGTTATTTGGTGCCAGCGTTGAGCATGAACATTATATCTGAATCTTGTTTAATGCGAGGCGGTTATCCATTTAAGTCAGAGAATAATGGTTGTTCTATTTATATGAGTAATATCTTTTATGGTCATGCACCTTTGAAGAGTGGTCTATTTTTGATGAATCTCGATAGTAGTGACACACATATTCATAATGTTGAAACCAAAAGATGCAGAGTTGATAATGAAAGTGCAACTTATTTGTGGCATTGTCGTTTAGGTCATATCGGTGTAAAGCGCATGAAGAAACTCCATACTGATGGACTTTTGGAACCACTTGATTATGAATCACTTGGTACTTGCGAACCGTGCCTCATGGGAAAGATGACTAAAACACCGTTCTCCGGTACTATGGAGAGAGCAACAGATTTGTTGGAAATCATACATACCGATGTATGTGGACCGATGAATATTGAGGCTCGTGGCGGATATCGTTATTTTCTCACCTTCACAGATGACTTAAGCAGATATGGGTATATCTACTTAATGAAACACAAGTCTGAAACATTTGAAAAGTTCAAAGAATTTCAGAGTGAAGTTGAAAATCATCGTAACAAGAAAATAAAATTTCTATGATCTGATCGTGGAGGAGAATATTTGAGTTACGAGTTTGGTGTACATTTGAAAAATTGTGGAATAGTTTCGCAACTCACGCCACCCGGAACACCACAGCGTAATGGTGTGTCCGAACGTCGTAATCGTACTTTACTAGATATGGTACGATCTATGATGTCTCTTACTGAGTTACCGCTATCATTTTGGGGTTATGCTTTAGAGACGGCCGCATTCACGTTAAATAGGGCACCATCAAAATCCGTTGAGACGACGCCTTATGAACTATGGTTTGGCAAGAAACCAAAGTTGTCGTTTCTTAAAGTTTGGGGCTGCGATGCTTATGTGAAAAAGCTTCAACCTGATAAGCTCGAACCCAAATCGGAGAAATGTGTCTTCATAGGATATCCAAAGGAAACTATTGGATACACCTTCTATCACAGATCCGAAGGCAAGATTTTTGTTGCTAAATTCGGAAAATTTCTAGAGAAGGAGTTTCTCTCGAAAGAAGTGAGTGGGAGGAAAGTAGAACTTGACGAGGTAACTGTACCTACTCCCTTATTAGAAAGTAGAACATCACAGAAAACTGTTTCTGCGACACCTACACCAATAAGTGAGGAAGCTAATGATGATGATCATGAAACTTTAGATCAAGATACTATTGAACCTCGTAGATCAACCAGAGTGAGATCCGCACCAGAGTGGTACGAAAATCCTGTTCTGGAAGTCATGCTACTAGATCATGATGAACCTACGAACTATGAAGAAGCGATGGTGAGCCCAGATTCCGCAAAGTGGCTTGAAGCCATGAAATCTGAGATGGGATCCATGTATGAGAACAAAGTATGGACTTTGGTTGACTTGCCCGATGATCGGCAAGCAATTGAGAATAAATGGATCTTTAAGAAGAAGACTGACGCTGATGGTAATGTTACTGTCTACAAAGCTCGACTTGTCGCAAAAGGTTTTCGACAAGTTCAAGGGATTGACTACGATGAGACTTTCTCACCCGTAGCGATGCTTAAGTCTGTCCGAATCATGTTAGCAATTGCCGCATTTTATGATTATGAAATTTGGCAGATGGATGTCAAAACTGCATTCCTGAATGGATTTCTGGAAGAAGAGTTGTATATGATGCAACCGGAAGGTTTTGTCGATCCAAAGGGAGCTAACAAAGTGTGCAAGCTCCAGCGATCCATTTATGGACTGGTGCAAGCCTCTCGGAGTTGGAATAAACGCTTTGATAGTGTGATCAAAGCATTTGGTTTTATACAGACTTTCGGAGAAGCCTGTATTTACAAGAAAGTGAGTGGGAGCTCTGTAGCATTTCTAATATTATATGTGGATGACATATTACTGATTGGAAATGATATAGAATTTCTGGATAGCATAAAGGGATACTTGAATAAAAGTTTTTCAATGAAAGACCTCGGTGAAGCTGCTTACATATTAGGCATAAAGAGCTATAGAGATAGATCAAGACGCTTAATTGGACTTTCACAAAGCACATACCTTGACAAAAATTTGAAGAAGTTCAAAATGGATCAAGCAAAGAAAGGGTTCTTGCCTGTGTTACAAGGTGTGAGATTGAGTAAGACTCAAAGCCCGACCACTGCAGAAGATAGAGAGAAAATGAAAGATGTTCCCTATGCTTCAGCCATAGGCTCTATCATGTATGCAATGCTGTGTACCAGACCTGATGTGTGCCTTGCTATAAGTTTAGCAGGGAGGTACCAAAGTAATCCAGGAGTGGATCACTGGACAGCGGTCAAGAACATCCTGAAATACCTGAGAAGGACTAAGGATATGTTTCTCATATATGGGGGTGACAAAGAGCTCACCGTAAGAGGTTACGTTGATGCAAGCTTTGACACTGATCCGGACGATTCTAAATCGCAAACCGGATACGTGTTTACATTAAACGGTGGAGCTGTCAGTTGGTGCAGTTCTAAACAAAGCGTCGTAGCGGGATCTACATGTGAAGTGGAGTATATAGCTGCTTCGGAAGCAGCGAACGAAGGAGTCTGGATGAAGGAGTTCATATCCGATCTAGGTGTCATACCTAGTGCATCGGGTCCAATGAAAATCTTTTGTGACAATACTGGTGCAATTGCCTTGGCAAAGGAATCCAGATTTCACAAAAGGACCAAACACATCAAGAGACGCTTCAACTCCATCCGGGATCTAGTCCAGGTGGGAGACATAGAGATTTGCAAGATACATACGGATCTGAATGTTGCAGACCCGTTGACTAAGCCTCTTCCACGAGAAAAACATGATCAGCACCAAGACTCCATGGGTGTTAGGATCATTACAGTGTAATCTAGATTATTGACTCTAGTGCAAGTGGGAGACTGAAGGAAATATGCCCTAGAGGCAATAATAAAGTTATTATTTATTTCCTTATATCATGATAAAGGTTTATTATTCATGCTAGAATTGTATTAACCGGAAACATAATACATGTGTGAATACATAGACAAACAGAGTGTCACTAGTATGCCTCTACTAGACTAGCTCGTTAATCAAAGATGGTTATGTTTCCTAACCATGAACAAAGAGTTGTTATTTGATTAACGAGGTCACATCATTAGTTGAATGATCTGATTGACATGACCCATTCTATTAGCTTAGCACCCGATCGTTTAGTATGTTGCTATTGCTTTATCCATGACTTATACATGTTCCTATGACTATGAGATTATGCAACTCCCGTTTGCCGGAGGAACACTTTGGGTACTACCAAACGTCACAACGTAACTGGGTGATTATAAAGGAGTACTACAGGTGTCTCCAATGGTAGATGTTGGGTTGGCGTATTTCGAGATTAGGATTTGTCACTCCGATCGTCGGAGAGGTATCTCTGGGCCCTCTCGGTAATGCACATCACTTAAGCCTTGCAAGCATGGCAACTAATGAGTTAGTTGCGGGATGATATATTACGGAACGAGTAAAGAGACTTGCCGGTAACGAGATTGAACTAAGTATTGGATACTGACGATCGAATCTCGGGCAAGTAACATACCGATGACAAAGGGAACAACGTATGTTGTTATGCGGTCTGACCGATAAAGATCTTCGTAGAATATGTAGGAACCAATATGGGCATCCAGGTCCCGCTATTGGTTATTGACTGGAGACGTGTCTCGGTCATGTCTACATTGTTCTCGAACCGTAGGGTCCGCACGCTTAACGTTATGATGACAGTTATTATGAGTTTATGCATTTTGATGTACCGAAGGTTGTTCGGAGTCCCGGATGTGATCACGGACATGACGAGGAGTCTCGAAATGGTCGAGACGTAAAGATTGATATATTGGAAGCCTATGTTTGGACATCGGAAGTGTTCCGGGTGAAATCGGGATTTTACCGGAATACCGGGAGGGTTACCGGAACCCCCCGGGAGCCAAATGGGCCAACATGGGCCTTGGTGGAAAGGTGAAAGGGCTGCCCCATGGGCTGCACGCCTCCCCCCTTCTCCTAGTCCTATTAGGACTAGGGAAGGTGACCGGCCAACCCCTCTCTCTTTCCCCACTTGGGGAGTCCTATTTGGAATAGGATTGGAGGGGAGTCCTACTCCCGGCGGGAGTAGGACTCCTCCTATGGCTGCCGCACCCCTCCCCCTTTGCCCCTTTATATACGGGGGCAGAGGGCACCTCTAGACACACAATTGATCATTGAGATCGTTCCTTAGCCGTGTGCGGTGCCCCCTGCCACCATATTCTACCTCGGTCATATTGTTGCAGTGCTTAGGCGAAGCCCTGCGTCGGTAGTACATCAAGATCGTCACCACGCCGTCGTGCTGACGGAACTCTTCCTCGACGCTTTGCTGGATCGGAGCCCGAGGATCGTCATCGAGCTGAACGTGTGCTAAGAACTCGGAGGTGCCGGAGTAACGGTGCTTGGATCGGTCGGATCGGGAAGAAGACGTACGACTACTTCCTCAACGTTGTGTCAACGCTTCCGTTGCGATCTACAAGGGTACGTAGATCATACTCTCCCCTCGTTGCTATGCATCACCATGATCTTGCGTGTGCGTAGGAAAATTTTGAAATTACTACGTTCCCCAACAGTGGCATCCGAGCCTAGGTTTTATGGTTTGATGTTATTTGCACGAGTGGAACACGAGTGAGTTGTGGGCGATACAAGTCATACTGCCTACCAGCATGTCATACTTTGGTTCGGCGGTATTGTTGGACGAGACGACCCGGACCAACCTTACGCGTACGCTTACGCGAGACCGGTTCCCTCGACGTGCTTTGCACATAGATGGCTTGCGGGCGACTGTCTCTCCAACTTTAGGTGAACCAAGTGTGGCTATGCCCGGTCCTTGAGAAGGTTAAAACGGAGTCTATTTGACAAACTATCGTTGTGGTTTTGATGCGTAGGTGAGATGAGTTCTTGCTTAAGCCCGTAGCAGCCACGTAAAACTTGCAACAACAAAGTAGAGGACGTCTAACTTGTTTTTGCAGGGCATGTTGTGATGTGATATGGTCAAGGCATGATGCTAAATTTTATTGTATGAGATGATCATGTTTTGTAACCGAGTTATCGGCAACTGGCAGGGAGCCATATGGTTGTCGCTTTATTGTATGCAATACAATCGCGATGTAATGCTTTACTTTATTACTAAGCGGTAGTGATAGTCGTGGAAGCATAAGATTGGCGAGACGACAATGATGCTACGATGGAGATCAAGGTGTCGCGCCGGTGACGATGGTGATCATGACGGTGCTTCGGAGATGGAGATCACAAGCACAAGATGATGATGGCCATATCATATCACTTATATTGATTGCATGTGATGTTTATCCTTTTATGCATCTTATCTTGCTTTGATTGACGGTAGCATTATAAGATGATCTCTCACTAAATTATCAAGAAGTGTTCTCCCTGAGTATGCACCGTTGCAAAAGTTCTTCGTGCTGAGACACCACGTGATGATCGGGTGTGATAGGCTCTACGTTCAAATACAACGGGTGCAAAACAGTTGCACACGCGGAATACTCAGGTTATACTTGACGAGCCAAGCATATCCAGATATGGCCTCGGAACACGGAGACCGAAAGGTCGAGCGTGAATCATATAGTGGATATGATCAACATAACGATGTTCACCATTGAAAACTACTCCATCTCACGTGATGATCGGTTATGGTTTAGTTGATTTGGATCACGTGATCACTTAGAGGATTAGAGGGATGTCTATCTAAGTGGGAGTTCTTAAGTAAATTTGATTAACTGAACTTAAACTTATCATGAACTTAGTACCTGATAGTATCTTGCTTGTTTATGTTGATTGTAGATAGATGGCTCGTGCTGTTGTTCCGTTAAATTTTAATGCGTTCCTTGAGAAAGCAAAGTTGAAAGATGATGGTAGCAATTACACGGACTGGGTCCGTAACTTGAGGATTATCCTCATTGCTGCACAGAAGAATTACGTCCTGGAAGCACCGCTAGGTGCCAGGCCTGCTGCTAGAGCAACACCAGAAGTTATGAACGTCTGGCAGAGCAAAGCTGATGACTACTCGATAGTTCAGTGTGCCATGCTTTACGGCTTAGAATCGGGACTTCAACGACGTTTTGAACGTCATGGAGCATATGAGATGTTCCAGGAGTTGAAGTTAATATTTCAAGCAAATGCCCGGATTGAGAGATATGAAGTCTCCAATAAGTTCTATAGCTGTAAGATGGAGGAGAACAGTTCTGTCAGTGAGCATATACTCAAAATGTCTGGGTATAATAATCACTTGATTCAATTGGGAGTTACTCTTCCGGATGATTGCGTCATTGACAGAATCCTCCAATCACTGCCACCAAGCTACAAAAGCTTCGTGATGAACTATAATATGCAAGGGATGAACAAGACTATTCCCGAGCTCTTCGCAATGCTGAAAGCTGCGGAGGTAGAAATCAAGAAGGAGCATCAAGTGTTGATGGTTAACAAAACCACTAGTTTCAAGAAAAAGGGCAAAGGGAAGAAGAAGGGGAACTTCAAGAAGAACAGCAAGCAAGTTGCTGCTCAAGAGAAGAAACCCAAGTCTGGACCTAAGCCTGAAACTGAGTGCTTCTACTGCAAGCAGACTGGTCACTGGAAGCGGAACTGCCTCAAGTATTTGGCGGATAAGAAGGATGGCAAGGTGAACAAAGGTATATGTGATATACATGTTATTGATGTGTACCTTACTAATGCTCGCAGTAGCACCTGGGTATTTGATACTGGTTCTGTTGCTAATATTTGCAACTCGAAACAGGGACTACAGAATAAGCGGACACTAGCAAAGGACGAGGTGACGATGCGCGTGGGAAACGGTTCCAAGGTCGATGTGATCGCGGTCGGCACGCTACCTCTACATCTACCTTCGGGATTAATATTAGACCTAAATAATTGTTATTTGGTGCCAGCGTTGAGCATGAACATTATATCTGAATCTTGTTTAATGCGAGGCGGTTATCCATTTAAGTCAGAGAATAATGGTTGTTCTATTTATATGAGTAATATCTTTTATGGTCATGCACCTTTGAAGAGTGGTCTATTTTTGATGAATCTCGATAGTAGTGACACACATATTCATAATGTTGAAACCAAAAGATGCAGAGTTGATAATGAAAGTGCAACTTATTTGTGGCATTGTCGTTTAGGTCATATCGGTGTAAAGCGCATGAAGAAACTCCATACTGATGGACTTTTGGAACCACTTGATTATGAATCACTTGGTACTTGCGAACCGTGCCTCATGGGAAAGATGACTAAAACACCGTTCTCCGGTACTATGGAGAGAGCAACAGATTTGTTGGAAATCATACATACCGATGTATGTGGACCGATGAATATTGAGGCTCGTGGCGGATATCGTTATTTTCTCACCTTCACAGATGACTTAAGCAGATATGGGTATATCTACTTAATGAAACACAAGTCTGAAACATTTGAAAAGTTCAAAGAATTTCAGAGTGAAGTTGAAAATCATCGTAACAAGAAAATAAAATTTCTATGATCTGATCGTGGAGGAGAATATTTGAGTTACGAGTTTGGTGTACATTTGAAAAATTGTGGAATAGTTTCGCAACTCACGCCACCCGGAACACCACAGCGTAATGGTGTGTCCGAACGTCGTAATCGTACTTTACTAGATATGGTACGATCTATGATGTCTCTTACTGAGTTACCGCTATCATTTTGGGGTTATGCTTTAGAGACGGCCGCATTCACGTTAAATAGGGCACCATCAAAATCCGTTGAGACGACGCCTTATGAACTATGGTTTGGCAAGAAACCAAAGTTGTCGTTTCTTAAAGTTTGGGGCTGCGATGCTTATGTGAAAAAGCTTCAACCTGATAAGCTCGAACCCAAATCGGAGAAATGTGTCTTCATAGGATATCCAAAGGAAACTATTGGATACACCTTCTATCACAGATCCGAAGGCAAGATTTTTGTTGCTAAATTCGGAAAATTTCTAGAGAAGGAGTTTCTCTCGAAAGAAGTGAGTGGGAGGAAAGTAGAACTTGACGAGGTAACTGTACCTACTCCCTTATTAGAAAGTAGAACATCACAGAAAACTGTTTCTGCGACACCTACACCAATAAGTGAGGAAGCTAATGATGATGATCATGAAACTTTAGATCAAGATACTATTGAACCTCGTAGATCAACCAGAGTGAGATCCGCACCAGAGTGGTACGAAAATCCTGTTCTGGAAGTCATGCTACTAGATCATGATGAACCTACGAACTATGAAGAAGCGATGGTGAGCCCAGATTCCGCAAAGTGGCTTGAAGCCATGAAATCTGAGATGGGATCCATGTATGAGAACAAAGTATGGACTTTGGTTGACTTGCCCGATGATCGGCAAGCAATTGAGAATAAATGGATCTTTAAGAAGAAGACTGACGCTGATGGTAATGTTACTGTCTACAAAGCTCGACTTGTCGCAAAAGGTTTTCGACAAGTTCAAGGGATTGACTACGATGAGACTTTCTCACCCGTAGCGATGCTTAAGTCTGTCCGAATCATGTTAGCAATTGCCGCATTTTATGATTATGAAATTTGGCAGATGGATGTCAAAACTGCATTCCTGAATGGATTTCTGGAAGAAGAGTTGTATATGATGCAACCGGAAGGTTTTGTCGATCCAAAGGGAGCTAACAAAGTGTGCAAGCTCCAGCGATCCATTTATGGACTGGTGCAAGCCTCTCGGAGTTGGAATAAACGCTTTGATAGTGTGATCAAAGCATTTGGTTTTATACAGACTTTCGGAGAAGCCTGTATTTACAAGAAAGTGAGTGGGAGCTCTGTAGCATTTCTAATATTATATGTGGATGACATATTACTGATTGGAAATGATATAGAATTTCTGGATAGCATAAAGGGATACTTGAATAAAAGTTTTTCAATGAAAGACCTCGGTGAAGCTGCTTACATATTAGGCATAAAGAGCTATAGAGATAGATCAAGACGCTTAATTGGACTTTCACAAAGCACATACCTTGACAAAAATTTGAAGAAGTTCAAAATGGATCAAGCAAAGAAAGGGTTCTTGCCTGTGTTACAAGGTGTGAGATTGAGTAAGACTCAAAGCCCGACCACTGCAGAAGATAGAGAGAAAATGAAAGATGTTCCCTATGCTTCAGCCATAGGCTCTATCATGTATGCAATGCTGTGTACCAGACCTGATGTGTGCCTTGCTATAAGTTTAGCAGGGAGGTACCAAAGTAATCCAGGAGTGGATCACTGGACAGCGGTCAAGAACATCCTGAAATACCTGAGAAGGACTAAGGATATGTTTCTCATATATGGGGGTGACAAAGAGCTCACCGTAAGAGGTTACGTTGATGCAAGCTTTGACACTGATCCGGACGATTCTAAATCGCAAACCGGATACGTGTTTACATTAAACGGTGGAGCTGTCAGTTGGTGCAGTTCTAAACAAAGCGTCGTAGCGGGATCTACATGTGAAGCGGAGTATATAGCTGCTTCGGAAGCAGCGAACGAAGGAGTCTGGATGAAGGAGTTCATATCCGATCTAGGTGTCATACCTAGTGCATCGGGTCCAATGAAAATCTTTTGTGACAATACTGGTGCAATTGCCTTGGCAAAGGAATCCAGATTTCACAAAAGGACCAAACACATCAAGAGACGCTTCAACTCCATCCGGGATCTAGTCCAGGTGGGAGACATAGAGATTTGCAAGATACATACGGATCTGAATGTTGCAGACCCGTTGACTAAGCCTCTTCCACGAGAAAAACATGATCAGCACCAAGACTCCATGGGTGTTAGGATCATTACAGTGTAATCTAGATTATTGACTCTAGTGCAAGTGGGAGACTGAAGGAAATATGCCCTAGAGGCAATAATAAAGTTATTATTTATTTCCTTATATCATGATAAAGGTTTATTATTCATGCTAGAATTGTATTAACCGGAAACATAATACATGTGTGAATACATAGACAAACAGAGTGTCACTAGTATGCCTCTACTAGACTAGCTCGTTAATCAAAGATGGTTATGTTTCCTAACCATGAACAAAGAGTTGTTATTTGATTAACGAGGTCACATCATTAGTTGAATGATCTGATTGACATGACCCATTCTATTAGCTTAGCACCCGATCGTTTAGTATGTTGCTATTGCTTTATCCATGACTTATACATGTTCCTATGACTATGAGATTATGCAACTCCCGTTTGCCGGAGGAACACTTTGGGTACTACCAAACGTCACAACGTAACTGGGTGATTATAAAGGAGTACTACAGGTGTCTCCAATGGTAGATGTTGGGTTGGCGTATTTCGAGATTAGGATTTGTCACTCCGATCGTCGGAGAGGTATCTCTGGGCCCTCTCGGTAATGCACATCACTTAAGCCTTGCAAGCATGGCAACTAATGAGTTAGTTGCGGGATGATGTATTACGGAACGAGTAAAGAGACTTGCCGGTAACGAGATTGAACTAAGTATTGGATACTGACGATCGAATCTCGGGCAAGTAACATACCGATGACAAAGGGAACAACGTATGTTGTTATGCGGTCTGACCGATAAAGATCTTCGTAGAATATGTAGGAACCAATATGGGCATCCAGGTCCCGCTATTGGTTATTGACTGGAGACGTGTCTCGGTCATGTCTACATTGTTCTCGAACCGTAGGGTCCGCACGCTTAACGTTATGATGACAGTTATTATGAGTTTATGCATTTTGATGTACCGAAGGTTGTTCGGAGTCCCGGATGTGATCACGGACATGACGAGGAGTCTCGAAATGGTCGAGACGTAAAGATTGATATATTGGAAGCCTATGTTTGGACATCGGAAGTGTTCCGGGTGAAATCGGGATTTTACCGGAATACCGGGAGGGTTACCGGAACCCCCCGGGAGCCAAATGGGCCAACATGGGCCTTGGTGGAAAGGTGAAAGGGCTGCCCCATGGGCTGCACGCCTCCCCCCTTCTCCTAGTCCTATTAGGACTAGGGAAGGTGACCGGCCAACCCCTCTCTCTTTCCCCACTTGGGGAGTCCTATTTGGAATAGGATTGGAGGGGAGTCCTACTCCCGGCGGGAGTAGGACTCCTCCTATGGCTGCCGCACCCCTCCCCCTTTGCCCCTTTATATACGGGGGCAGAGGGCACCTCTAGACACACAATTGATCATTGAGATCGTTCCTTAGCCGTGTGCGGTGCCCCCTGCCACCATATTCTACCTCGGTCATATTGTTGCAGTGCTTAGGCGAAGCCCTGCGTCGGTAGTACATCAAGATCGTCACCACGCCGTCGTGCTGACGGAACTCTTCCTCGACGCTTTGCTGGATCGGAGCCCGAGGATCGTCATCGAGCTGAACGTGTGCTAAGAACTCGGAGGTGCCGGAGTAACGGTGCTTGGATCGGTCGGATCGGGAAGAAGACGTACGACTACTTCCTCAACGTTGTGTCAACGCTTCCGTTGCGATCTACAAGGGTACGTAGATCATACTCTCCCCTCGTTGCTATGCATCACCATGATCTTGCGTGTGCGTAGGAAAATTTTGAAATTACTACGTTCCCCAACAGTGGCATCCGAGCCTAGGTTTTATGGTTTGATGTTATTTGCACGAGTGGAACACGAGTGAGTTGTGGGCGATACAAGTCATACTGCCTACCAGCATGTCATACTTTGGTTCGGCGGTATTGTTGGACGAGACGACCCGGACCAACCTTACGCGTACGCTTACGCGAGACCGGTTCCCTCGACGTGCTTTGCACATAGATGGCTTGCGGGCGACTGTCTCTCCAACTTTAGGTGAACCAAGTGTGGCTATGCCCGGTCCTTGAGAAGGTTAAAACGGAGTCTATTTGACAAACTATCGTTGTGGTTTTGATGCGTAGGTGAGATGAGTTCTTGCTTAAGCCCGTAGCAGCCACGTAAAACTTGCAACAACAAAGTAGAGGACGTCTAACTTGTTTTTGCAGGGCATGTTGTGATGTGATATGGTCAAGGCATGATGCTAAATTTTATTGTATGAGATGATCATGTTTTGTAACCGAGTTATCGGCAACTGGCAGGGAGCCATATGGTTGTCGCTTTATTGTATGCAATACAATCGCGATGTAATGCTTTACTTTATTACTAAGCGGTAGTGATAGTCGTGGAAGCATAAGATTGGCGAGACGACAATGATGCTACGATGGAGATCAAGGTGTCGCGCCGGTGACGATGGTGATCATGACGGTGCTTCGGAGATGGAGATCACAAGCACAAGATGATGATGGCCATATCATATCACTTATATTGATTGCATGTGATGTTTATCCTTTTATGCATCTTATCTTGCTTTGATTGACGGTAGCATTATAAGATGATCTCTCACTAAATTATCAAGAAGTGTTCTCCCTGAGTATGCACCGTTGCAAAAGTTCTTCGTGCTGAGACACCACGTGATGATCGGGTGTGATAGGCTCTACGTTCAAATACAACGGGTGCAAAACAGTTGCACACGCGGAATACTCAGGTTATACTTGACGAGCCAAGCATATCCAGATATGGCCTCGGAACACGGAGACCGAAAGGTCGAGCGTGAATCATATAGTGGATATGATCAACATAACGATGTTCACCATTGAAAACTACTCCATCTCACGTGATGATCGGTTATGGTTTAGTTGATTTGGATCACGTGATCACTTAGAGGATTAGAGGGATGTCTATCTAAGTGGGAGTTCTTAAGTAAATTTGATTAACTGAACTTAAACTTATCATGAACTTAGTACCTGATAGTATCTTGCTTGTTTATGTTGATTGTAGATAGATGGCTCGTGCTGTTGTTCCGTTAAATTTTAATGCGTTCCTTGAGAAAGCAAAGTTGAAAGATGATGGTAGCAATTACACGGACTGGGTCCGTAACTTGAGGATTATCCTCATTGCTGCACAGAAGAATTACGTCCTGGAAGCACCGCTAGGTGCCAGGCCTGCTGCTAGAGCAACACCAGAAGTTATGAACGTCTGGCAGAGCAAAGCTGATGACTACTCGATAGTTCAGTGTGCCATGCTTTACGGCTTAGAATCGGGACTTCAACGACGTTTTGAACGTCATGGAGCATATGAGATGTTCCAGGAGTTGAAGTTAATATTTCAAGCAAATGCCCGGATTGAGAGATATGAAGTCTCCAATAAGTTCTATAGCTGTAAGATGGAGGAGAACAGTTCTGTCAGTGAGCATATACTCAAAATGTCTGGGTATAATAATCACTTGATTCAATTGGGAGTTACTCTTCCGGATGATTGCGTCATTGACAGAATCCTCCAATCACTGCCACCAAGCTACAAAAGCTTCGTGATGAACTATAATATGCAAGGGATGAACAAGACTATTCCCGAGCTCTTCGCAATGCTGAAAGCTGCGGAGGTAGAAATCAAGAAGGAGCATCAAGTGTTGATGGTTAACAAAACCACTAGTTTCAAGAAAAAGGGCAAAGGGAAGAAGAAGGGGAACTTCAAGAAGAACAGCAAGCAAGTTGCTGCTCAAGAGAAGAAACCCAAGTCTGGACCTAAGCCTGAAACTGAGTGCTTCTACTGCAAGCAGACTGGTCACTGGAAGCGGAACTGCCTCAAGTATTTGGCGGATAAGAAGGATGGCAAGGTGAACAAAGGTATATGTGATATACATGTTATTGATGTGTACCTTACTAATGCTCGCAGTAGCACCTGGGTATTTGATACTGGTTCTGTTGCTAATATTTGCAACTCGAAACAGGGACTACAGAATAAGCGGACACTAGCAAAGGACGAGGTGACGATGCGCGTGGGAAACGGTTCCAAGGTCGATGTGATCGCGGTCGGCACGCTACCTCTACATCTACCTTCGGGATTAATATTAGACCTAAATAATTGTTATTTGGTGCCAGCGTTGAGCATGAACATTATATCTGAATCTTGTTTAATGCGAGGCGGTTATCCATTTAAGTCAGAGAATAATGGTTGTTCTATTTATATGAGTAATATCTTTTATGGTCATGCACCTTTGAAGAGTGGTCTATTTTTGATGAATCTCGATAGTAGTGACACACATATTCATAATGTTGAAACCAAAAGATGCAGAGTTGATAATGAAAGTGCAACTTATTTGTGGCATTGTCGTTTAGGTCATATCGGTGTAAAGCGCATGAAGAAACTCCATACTGATGGACTTTTGGAACCACTTGATTATGAATCACTTGGTACTTGCGAACCGTGCCTCATGGGAAAGATGACTAAAACACCGTTCTCCGGTACTATGGAGAGAGCAACAGATTTGTTGGAAATCATACATACCGATGTATGTGGACCGATGAATATTGAGGCTCGTGGCGGATATCGTTATTTTCTCACCTTCACAGATGACTTAAGCAGATATGGGTATATCTACTTAATGAAACACAAGTCTGAAACATTTGAAAAGTTCAAAGAATTTCAGAGTGAAGTTGAAAATCATCGTAACAAGAAAATAAAATTTCTATGATCTGATCGTGGAGGAGAATATTTGAGTTACGAGTTTGGTGTACATTTGAAAAATTGTGGAATAGTTTCGCAACTCACGCCACCCGGAACACCACAGCGTAATGGTGTGTCCGAACGTCGTAATCGTACTTTACTAGATATGGTACGATCTATGATGTCTCTTACTGAGTTACCGCTATCATTTTGGGGTTATGCTTTAGAGACGGCCGCATTCACGTTAAATAGGGCACCATCAAAATCCGTTGAGACGACGCCTTATGAACTATGGTTTGGCAAGAAACCAAAGTTGTCGTTTCTTAAAGTTTGGGGCTGCGATGCTTATGTGAAAAAGCTTCAACCTGATAAGCTCGAACCCAAATCGGAGAAATGTGTCTTCATAGGATATCCAAAGGAAACTATTGGATACACCTTCTATCACAGATCCGAAGGCAAGATTTTTGTTGCTAAATTCGGAAAATTTCTAGAGAAGGAGTTTCTCTCGAAAGAAGTGAGTGGGAGGAAAGTAGAACTTGACGAGGTAACTGTACCTACTCCCTTATTAGAAAGTAGAACATCACAGAAAACTGTTTCTGCGACACCTACACCAATAAGTGAGGAAGCTAATGATGATGATCATGAAACTTTAGATCAAGATACTATTGAACCTCGTAGATCAACCAGAGTGAGATCCGCACCAGAGTGGTACGAAAATCCTGTTCTGGAAGTCATGCTACTAGATCATGATGAACCTACGAACTATGAAGAAGCGATGGTGAGCCCAGATTCCGCAAAGTGGCTTGAAGCCATGAAATCTGAGATGGGATCCATGTATGAGAACAAAGTATGGACTTTGGTTGACTTGCCCGATGATCGGCAAGCAATTGAGAATAAATGGATCTTTAAGAAGAAGACTGACGCTGATGGTAATGTTACTGTCTACAAAGCTCGACTTGTCGCAAAAGGTTTTCGACAAGTTCAAGGGATTGACTACGATGAGACTTTCTCACCCGTAGCGATGCTTAAGTCTGTCCGAATCATGTTAGCAATTGCCGCATTTTATGATTATGAAATTTGGCAGATGGATGTCAAAACTGCATTCCTGAATGGATTTCTGGAAGAAGAGTTGTATATGATGCAACCGGAAGGTTTTGTCGATCCAAAGGGAGCTAACAAAGTGTGCAAGCTCCAGCGATCCATTTATGGACTGGTGCAAGCCTCTCGGAGTTGGAATAAACGCTTTGATAGTGTGATCAAAGCATTTGGTTTTATACAGACTTTCGGAGAAGCCTGTATTTACAAGAAAGTGAGTGGGAGCTCTGTAGCATTTCTAATATTATATGTGGATGACATATTACTGATTGGAAATGATATAGAATTTCTGGATAGCATAAAGGGATACTTGAATAAAAGTTTTTCAATGAAAGACCTCGGTGAAGCTGCTTACATATTAGGCATAAAGAGCTATAGAGATAGATCAAGACGCTTAATTGGACTTTCACAAAGCACATACCTTGACAAAAATTTGAAGAAGTTCAAAATGGATCAAGCAAAGAAAGGGTTCTTGCCTGTGTTACAAGGTGTGAGATTGAGTAAGACTCAAAGCCCGACCACTGCAGAAGATAGAGAGAAAATGAAAGATGTTCCCTATGCTTCAGCCATAGGCTCTATCATGTATGCAATGCTGTGTACCAGACCTGATGTGTGCCTTGCTATAAGTTTAGCAGGGAGGTACCAAAGTAATCCAGGAGTGGATCACTGGACAGCGGTCAAGAACATCCTGAAATACCTGAGAAGGACTAAAGATATGTTTCTCATATATGGGGGTGACAAAGAGCTCACCGTAAGAGGTTACGTTGATGCAAGCTTTGACACTGATCCGGACGATTCTAAATCGCAAACCGGATACGTGTTTACATTAAACGGTGGAGCTGTCAGTTGGTGCAGTTCTAAACAAAGCGTCGTAGCGGGATCTACATGTGAAGCGGAGTATATAGCTGCTTCGGAAGCAGCGAACGAAGGAGTCTGGATGAAGGAGTTCATATCCGATCTAGGTGTCATACCTAGTGCATCGGGTCCAATGAAAATCTTTTGTGACAATACTGGTGCAATTGCCTTGGCAAAGGAATCCAGATTTCACAAAAGGACCAAACACATCAAGAGACGCTTCAACTCCATCCGGGATCTAGTCCAGGTGGGAGACATAGAGATTTGCAAGATACATACGGATCTGAATGTTGCAGACCCGTTGACTAAGCCTCTTCCACGAGCAAAACATGATCAGCACCAAGACTCCATGGGTGTTAGGATCATTACAGTGTAATCTAGATTATTGACTCTAGTGCAAGTGGGAGACTGAAGGAAATATGCCCTAGAGGTAATAATAAAGTTATTATTTATTTCCTTATATCATGATAAAGGTTTATTATTCATGCTAGAATTGTATTAACCGGAAACATAATACATGTGTGAATACATAGACAAACAGAGTGTCACTAGTATGCCTCTACTAGACTAGCTCGTTAATCAAAGATGGTTATGTTTCCTAACCATGAACAAAGAGTTGTTATTTGATTAACGAGGTCACATCATTAGTTGAATGATCTGATTGACATGACCCATTCTATTAGCTTAGCACCCGATCGTTTAGTATGTTGCTATTGCTTTATCCATGACTTATACATGTTCCTATGACTATGAGATTATGCAACTCCCGTTTGCCGGAGGAACACTTTGGGTACTACCAAACGTCACAACGTAACTGGGTGATTATAAAGGAGTACTACAGGTGTCTCCAATGGTAGATGTTGGGTTGGCGTATTTCGAGATTAGGATTTGTCACTCCGATCGTCGGAGAGGTATCTCTAGGCCCTCTCGGTAATGCACATCACTTAAGCCTTGCAAGCATGGCAACTAATGAGTTAGTTGCGGGATGATGTATTACGGAACGAGTAAAGAGACTTGCCGGTAACGAGATTGAACTAAGTATTGGATACTGACGATCGAATCTCGGGCAAGTAACATACCGATGACAAAGGGAACAACGTATGTTGTTATGCGGTCTGACCGATAAAGATCTTCGTAGAATATGTAGGAACCAATATGGGCATCCAGGTCCCGCTATTGGTTATTGACTGGAGACGTGTCTCGGTCATGTCTACATTGTTCTCGAACCGTAGGGTCCGCACGCTTAACGTTATGATGACAGTTATTATGAGTTTATGCATTTTGATGTACCGAAGGTTGTTCGGAGTCCCGGATGTGATCACGGACATGACGAGGAGTCTCGAAATGGTCGAGATGTAAAGATTGATATATTGGAAGCCTATGTTTGGACATCGGAAGTGTTCCGGGTGAAATCGGGATTTTACCGGAATACCGGGAGGGTTACCGGAACCCCCCGGGAGCCAAATGGGCCAACATGGGCCTTGGTGGAAAGGTGAAAGGGCTGCCCCATGGGCTGCACGCCTCCCCCCTTCTCCTAGTCCTATTAGGACTAGGGAAGGTGGCCGGCCAACCCCTCTCTCTTTCCCCACTTGGGGAGTCCTATTTGGAATAGGATTGGAGGGGAGTCCTACTCCCGGTGGGAGTAGGACTCCTCCTATGGCTGCCGCACCCCTCCCCCTTTGCCCCTTTATATACGGGGGCAGAGGGCACCTCTAGACACACAATTGATCATTGAGATCGTTCCTTAGCCGTGTGCGGTGCCCCCTGCCACCATATTCTACCTCGGTCATATTGTTGCAGTGCTTAGGCGAAGCCCTGCGTCGGTAGTACATCAAGATCGTCACCACGCCGTCGTGCTGACGGAACTCTTCCTCGACGCTTTGCTGGATCGGAGCCCGAGGATCGTCATCGAGCTGAACGTGTGCTAAGAACTCGGAGGTGCCGGAGTAACGGTGCTTGGATCGGTCGGATCGGGAAGAAGACGTACGACTACTTCCTCAACGTTGTGTCAACGCTTCCGTTGCGATCTACAAGGGTACGTAGATCATACTCTCCCCTCGTTGCTATGCATCACCATGATCTTGCGTGTGCGTAGGAAAATTTTGAAATTACTACGTTCCCCAACACATGGTTGATTTCATTTCCCTTGATTGTGTTCTTGCTTTGGGTAGAGCCGGGAGACTAGTACGTGATCGAGGAACCCGTTGAGTACGCTTACGAGGATCAAGCTTACGTCAACTCGGAGAACTTTGCAAGCAAGATGACCATACCCTCGAAATCACTTCTATCCTTGCTTGCTAGTTGCTCGCTCTATTGCTATGCCTATGACGCAATACCTACCACATGCTTTATCATGCCTCCCATATTGCCATGTCAAACCTCTAACCCACCTTGTCCTAGCAAACCGTTGTTTGGCTATGTTACCGCTTTGCTCAGCCCCTCTTATAGCGTTGTTAGTTGCAGGTGAAGATTGGAGTTTGTTCCTTGTTGGAACATGATTATTGTTGGTATATCATTATTATATCTTGTTTACTTTAATGCACCTATATACTTGGTAAAGGGTGGAAGGCTCGGCCTTATGCCTGGTGTTTTGTTCCACTCTTGCCGCCCTAGTTTCCGTCATACCGGTGTTATGTTCCTTGATTTTGCGTTCCTTACGCGGTTGGGTTATAATGGGAACCCCTTGACAGTTCGCCTTGAATAAAACTCCTCCAGCAAGGCCCAACCTTGGTTTTACCATTTGCCACCTAAGCCTTTTCCCTTGGGTTCCGCGGACTCAAGGGTCATCTTTATTTTAAACCCCCGGGCTAGTGCTCCTCTGAGTATTGGTCCAAACTAGAGTCCTTTGCAGCGCCCCCCTCGGGGAAACTCGAGGTTTGGTTTTAGTTGTACGGAGCGCTCTTCCGGTGTGCCCTGAGAACGAGATATGTGCAGCTCCTATCGGGATTTGTCGGCACATTCGGGCGGCTTTGCTGGTCTTGTTTTACCATTGTCGAGATGTCTTGTAACCGGGATTCCGAGTCTGATCAGGCCATCCTGGGAGAAGGAATATCCTTCGTTGACCGTGAGAGCTTGTGATGGGCTAAGTTGGGACACCCCTGCAGGTATTTGAACTTTCGAAAGCCGTGCCCACGGTTATGGGCAGATGGGAATTTGTTAATGTCCGGTTGTAGAAAACATGAAACTTAACTTAATTAAAATGGGTCAACGGCGTGTGTAGCCGTGATGGTCTCTTTTCAGCGGAGTCCTGGAAGAGAACACGGTCTCGTGTTATGCTTGAACATAAGTAGTTCTAGGATCACTTCTTGATCATAGATTCTCGAACGTGCTTTGCCTTCTCTTCTCGCTCTCATTTGCGTAAGTTAGCCACCATATATGCTAGTGCTTACTGCAGCTCCACCCCACATACCTTTTACCTACCCATAAGATTAAATAGTCTTGATCGCGAGGGTGTGAGATTGCTGAGCCCCCGTGACTCACAGATTACTTCCAAAACCAGATGCAGGTGTCGATGATACCATTCCAGGCGATGCGACTGAACTCAAGTGGGAGTTCGACGAGGACTCATGACGTTACTATGTTTCTTTTCCAGACGATCAGTAGTGGAGCCCAGTTGGGGCGATCGGGGATCTTATGCATACAGGGTTGTCTTTATTTTGGTTCCATAGTCTGACCTTGATTGTATCTGGATGATGTAATGCTATATTTATGTATTGTGTGAAGTGGCGATTGTAACCCAACTCTGTACCTCTTTCTTATTCAGTACATGGGATGTGTAAAGATTACCCCTCTTGCGACATGCCTACAATGCGGTTATGCCTCTAAGTCGTGCTCCGACACGTGGGAGATATAGCCGCATCATGGGTGTTACAATAAGATAAATATCTTTGGTATTTTTATTGTATAGATTGAAAAATAAAGATTGCAAAATAAACTACGATGGAAATAGCAAGTAGATAAGAAAATAATATGATGGAAGATAGACCCGGGGGACAAAGGTTTCACTAGTGGCTTCTCTCAAGATAGCAAATTCAACGGTGGGTGAAAAATTACAATCGAGCAATTGATAGAAAAGCGCATAGTTATGAGAATATCTAGGCATGATCATGTATATAGGCATCACGTCCGCGACAAGTAGACCGAAACGATTCTGCATCTACTACTATTACTCCACTCATCGACCGCTATCCAGCATGCATCTAGAGTATTAAGTTCATAAGAACAAAGTAATGCATTAGGCAAGATGACATGATGTAGAGGGATAAACTCAAGCAATATGATATAAACCCCATCTTTTTATCCTCGATGGCAACAATACAATACATGCCTTGCTGCCCCTGCTGTCACTGGGAAAGGACACCGCAAGATTGAACCCAAAACTAAGCACTTCTCCCATTGCAAGAAAGATCAATCTAGTAGGCCAAACCAAACTGATAATTCAAAGAGACTTGCAAAGATATTAAATCATGCATAAAAGATTTCAGAAAAGAATCAAATATTGTTCATAGATAATCTTGATCATAAACCCACAATTCATCGGATCTCGACAAACACACCGCAAAAAGAAATACATCAAATAGATCTCCAAGAGAATCGAGGATAACTTTGTATTGAGATCCAAAGAGAGAGAAGAAGCCATCTAGCTAATAACTATGGACCCGAAGGTCTATGGTAAACTACTCACACATCATCGGAGAAGCTATGGTGTTGATGTAGAAGCCCTCCGTGATCGATTCCCCCTCCGGCGGAGCGTCGGAAAAGGCCCCAAGATGGGATCTCATGGGCACAGAAGGTTGCGGCGGTGGAAATACAGTTTCGTGGTGCTCTTGGATGTTTTCGGGGTATATGGGTATATATAGGAGGAAGAAGTACGTCGGTGGACCTGTGAGGAGCCCATGAGGGTGGGGACGCGCCTACCCCCCTGGGCGAACCCTCCTACCTCGTGGCCTCCTTGCTTTTTTCTTTACGTCCAGTCCAAGTCTCCTGGATCACATTTGTTCCAAAAATAACACTCCCTGAAGGTTTCATTCCATTTGGATTCCGTTTGATATTCCTTTTCTGTGAAATAATGAAATAGGCAAAAAAACAACAATTTGCACTGGGCCTTTGGTTAGTAGGTTAGTCCCAAAAATAATATAAAAAGGTATATTAAAGCCCATTAAACATCGAAAACAGATAATATAATAGCATGGAACAATCAAAAATTATAGATACATTGGAGACGTATCAACGGTGACTCCGGTGGCGGCCTCTCAGGGGCGCAGGCGCACCCGTTCAACGACCGGTGTTGCCTCTGGCGGCCGTGGTGGTGCCGCTTCTCATGGTAGGAGATGCTGCGGACGGGGCGACCTCAGTGATGGGGGGAGGCGTGCGGCCATCGCCTGGCCACCACAGTCATGCTCCCACTCAGCTGACGCATCTTCGGAATTCGTCGTGTGGTCGAGGAGACCAGCGGGCATCTGGTTCCAGCTTCCGCATTCCTTCGCGAGTGCCCTGCCGGCCGGAGGGCCCAGTGGCCTCTTGCTGCAGGCTAACGGCTGGAACAGCAAGGCCTTATGGGTGGATGTTGAAGTCACCGCTGCTGGCAACGTGTTTCTGAACCGCGGGTGGCAGCCATTTGCCCGCACGCACATGAAAGTGCAACTAATCCCTGGGTGGTTTTGGTAATTATTAACAACAAATAACTAATTGAACTAATATCCTTACAAGATAATCTTTTCAGAAAGTTCAATGATTGGCATGGCATGGACTAGAGATGTGGACCCCTCAAAATGCTAAGGACACATATTGGCACAAGCTCGAGACTCTACATTTTCATTTTAGTGATCCAAGATCACATTGAGTCCATAGAAAATCCAATACTATTAAAAGGGGATGAGGTGTTGCTTAATGGCTTGCTTGCTCAAAATTCTTAGTGATATGCTCCAAAAGCCCTCAACCACTTTCTGATTTTCCACATTTGTCCCAAACCAAAAGTCAAAATTGGCCCCACCGATTTGATCTATCCGGCGCCACCGAGTTCATTTGACACAGCCATAGTGAGAAACCCTAATTAGTTTGGCTCACCGATAGGGATCTCGGTCTCACTGAGATGGGATTGCAAACTCTCTGTTTCCCTTCACAACGTTTTGGTCTAACCGAGATGAGCGATCGGTCCCATCGAGTTTGCAACGCAAACTCTCTGTTTCCTTTCCGTAATGTTTCGGTCTCACCAAAATGAGCGATCGGTCCCATCGAGTTTGCATGAGCAACTCTATGTTTGCCTATTACTGAAATCGTTCTCACTGAGTTCATGTGATCGGCCTCACCGAGATTAAGTTATGCCCTAAACCTAACAAAATCGGTCCCATAGAGTTGATCGTGTCGGTCCCACCGAAATGCCTAATGTTCACATTTTGAACTAAATCGGTCTGACTGAGTTTCACTATTCAGTCCCACCGAGTTTGGTAAATTGTGTGTAACAGTTAGATTTTGTGTGGAGGCTATATATACCCCTCCACCCTTCCTCCATTCATGGATGAGAGCCATCAGAACGTGGCTACACTTCCAGCATTCATTTTCTGAGAGAGAACCACCTACTCATTTGTTGAGACCAAGACATTCCAATCCAACCACAAGAATCTTGATCTCTAGCCTTCCCCAAGTTGCTTTCCACTCAAATCATCTTTCCACCATATCCAAATCTGTGAGAGAGAGTTGAATGTTGGGGATACTATCATTTGAAGCACAAGAGCAAGGAGTTCATCATCAATACACCATATATTACCTTTTGGAGAGTGGTGTCTCCTAGATTGGTTAGGTGTCACTTGGGAGCCTCCGTCAAGATTGTGGAGTTGAACCAAGGAGTTTGTAAGGGCAAGGAGATCGCCTACTTCGTGAAGATCTACCCAAGTGAGGCAAGTTTTTCGTGGGCGATGGCCATGGTGGGATAGACAAGGTTGCTTCTTCGTGGACCCTTCGTGGGTGGAGCCCTCTGTGGACTTGCGCAACCGTTAACCTTCATGGGTTGAAGTCTCCATCAACGTGGATGTACGATAGCACCACCTATCGGAACCACGCCAAAAATCTCCGTGTCTACATTGCGTTTGCTCCCCTCAAACTCATCCCCTTTACCTTCATATGCAATGATTTACATTGAGCTGCTATACTCTTAGAATTGCATGTGTAGGTTGATTGCTTGACTTGTGATAAGTTGCTAAAATTTGCCAAGACTTAAAATTGGGAAAAGGATAGATTTTTATTTGGTCAGGTAGTCTAATCACCACCCCTCTAGACATACTTTTGATCCTATAGTGCGGCCTGCATGGGAGGTGCACCCTCTACTTCAGGTATGGCAGCATCGTGCCTTTCTATGTCAGGGTCTTCGGGGAAAACGTTCGGCGCCTAGGGTGCTTCTCGGAGAGCCACAGCGACGACGTGGACGACAACATCAGCATCACCGCTGGCGGTCAGCTTGCCCTTGGCGACGGCCACACCGCCTCCAGCAGCGGAGGCTCCTATTCTGGGCAGAGCACAAGCGATGGCGACTACGATGAGCCGCCACACTGCCGGGCTCGAACCGGGGAGGACGACGAGCTGCATCGCCGGTGCGCCCCGGTGAAGCAGGAGGAAGACTCCGACTGAGCTCGAGCGTTGTTGGAGTCGGGCCTCAGGAGCCACTGTAGTCGCACAACTTGCTTTTGTTTCTCTATTTCTCGTGCATCGAAAAAAGTAGAAGGCCCTGTTGGGGTGTGTAATGAACCATGGCGCTTGCGCCAGTATGCTATGCTCGTTACTCTATGTTATGTGGTGATATCCATGTTGCTACTGGGTGTGGTTAGGGTGACTTAGTTCGATGTCCTCGCGGTAGATTCCCATGATGCGAGAGCATGCCCTTTCAGGAGCGTCTTTCGAGGGCTTCCTTATTGGAAACTCGAGGATGGTCGAACCCCCGGAGGTGCCACGTGTCTACACGGTTAGAAAACCTCATGAGGCGCCATACCTCTCGCAAGCCCCACAGCGTGGGTTAATTGCGGCTAGTATGCCATGTCGCAATGCCCGGAGGCATGAACTCGAGAGGGCGCCTGCCTGTGAGCTCGTTTGAGAGCGTCCCGCGAGGATTAAATCGCCAAAGTTGGGGTAACAATGTTTTGGTGAGGTGTGGTCGCGGGCGAGCCTAGGCGCACACACCGTACCCAGCCCCCGCACGCGGAATGCGCGAGGAAGAGCGACGGGCAACTATCACTCTTCCTAAAACAAGGTTCAAAGGGCAAACACTACAGGGAGAGAAAAGAAAGAAACTTCCCAACCCTTGTGAATAAAAGACACGAAAACTTCAAATTTCATTCAAGAAGTCGAAAACCAGCTACAGAAAGCAAGCAAAAGAACGACCGCGTCCGGCACTTAGTATAGTCTTGTCTTCCCACCAGTGTGAAGCATGGGACCTCCACTAGGACGTTGGTGGGAGCCCTCGTGAGTCCCAGGGGCGGCACTCAGGAGACTCCGGGGCGTTTACAACCCCAACTCATTATTACGTGAGAGTGTCATGAGCGGAGATCTTCACAAGCACTGGGACTTGTTCATGGGTAGAACTTCCAGAGGTGCTGGGTATTTTAGGCGTTCTGGATGGGGACCCCGTCCTGCGTCTCCAGGTGCGCAGCGCCAAGCCTGGAGACACGGGCGATCTTGAACGGGGCCCTCCCACATGGGTGAGAGCTTATGAAGCCCTTACCTAGAGAGCACCCGCCTTAGCACAAGGTCACCCACGTCGAGAGTCCTGGAGCGGACGATGTAGCAGTGATACCGCTCCAGCGCCTGCTGGTACCTCGCTGCACGGAGCGAGGCTTGACGGCAACGTTCCTCCCCCAGCACGAGGTCCATCCCCTTCCTGGCGTCCTGCGCACCTCATCAAATGCCAAGACTCACATGGAGCGATGCCTGACCTCATGAGGGAGGACTACCTTGGCTCCGTAGATGAGGAAGAATGGAGTCTCGCCGGTGGGCTTCGTTGTAGTGGTGCGGATGGACCACAGCACGGACTGGAGCTCATCGTGCCATCACCTACCGTAGGCCTCGAGCTTCTTCTTGAAGGTCCGTGCCTTGAGGCCCCTTAGGGTCTCCGTGTTGGCGCGCTTAGCCTGGCCATTGCTTCATGGGTGTGCCACTGAAGCATAGCATACCTGCGTTCCAAGGTTAGCACAATATGTTTTGAAGAGGTTGCTCGTGAACTTTGAGCCATTGTCGGTGATAATGCGGTTAGGAACCCCTAAATGACTCATGAGGCCCTTGACGAACTTGACGGCCGAGCCAGCTGGGATGGTGCGGACGGCCTCCACTTCCGCCCACTTGGTGAACTTGTCGATGGTGACGTACATGTAGCGGTAGCCCCCGGGCGCTCGAGGGAACGGGCCCAGGATGTCCAGCCCTCAGACTGCGAATGGCCAGGAGAGCGGAATAGTCTGGAGACCCTGAGCGGGCTGGTGGATCTGCTTGGCATGGAACTGACAGGCCTCACAAGATCTTACCAACTCAGTGGCATAATTGAGCGACGTGGGCTAGTAGAATCTACTGCGGAACGCCTTGCCCATGAGGATGCTCGATGAGGAGTGATGTCCGCAGTCCCCGCCACAGCCAACAGCTCGCATCCCTGCTCCCTAGAGATGCATCATAGAGAAACGTCGTTCGGGCGCCTTCAGTAGAGCTCACCGTCCTGGATGCAGTATGCTGTGGCCTGGCGAGCCACACGCTCCGCGTCCTCCTCCCTCTCCGGCAAGGCGCCCCAAAGCAGGTATGATTTGGACTCCTCAGACCAGCACCCCTCCTGAGGTTCGAGTGCAAGGAGCAGGTGGGCCCCCGAGGTTGGGCCGTAAGCTGGGCACCTGAGGGGGCGTCGGGTGGAGCTCCTCTTGAGGCGATCCTGGTCCCGCAGCGGGGGACCTGCTGACGGTTTGAAGAGCTGCTCCTCAAAGACACCAGGTTCCTGAGGGTAACGCCGGGACGCCCTCTTGGCGATGCCGTCCGCCTCCTTGTTCGTGCCGCGCGGCACGTGCTGCACTTCCAAGCCTAAGAATCGTTTCTCAATTTTGATTACCTCCTCAAGGTATGCCTCCATGTGCTCGTCCTTTGGCTTGTACGCCTTGTTGGAGAAGTTGACGAGGACCTGGCAGTCACCCCTGATGGTGAGGCGCCTCATCCCCAGAGCCGCGCGCAGACTTGAGGCCGGCGATTAGGCCCTCATATTCCGTGATGTTGTTGGAGACCTTTTCTCCATGCTGAAAGAAGAGCTGCACGGTGTAGTAGAGCTTGTCTTGGGTAGGGGCGATGAGCACGACTCCAGCCCCCGCGCCCTAACGCGCGAATGCTCCGTCGAAGTACATGACCCAACCATCCGGTGCTTTGCTTCCGGGCATTAGAGAACGGTCCTCGCCCACTTCTCGTTCAGGGGCGTCATTCCATTCTGCCACAAAGTCAGCGAGGGCCACACCTTTGATGATTCTAGTGGTGCTGAACTCCAATTGGAACGCCTGCAGCTCAATGTTCCATTCGGCGACCCTCCCCGCGGCGTTAGGGCTCCGGAGTACCCTCTCCAAGTGGTAGGCTGAGACGTCCTTGATGGAGTGGCCTTGGAAGTAGTGACACAACTTTCGGGAGGCAATGAGGAGTGCGAGCAAAAGCTTTTTTGGCATGGGGTAGCGCGCCCACGCATCATGCAGCACCGTGCTGACGAAGTACACCGGGTGCTCGACGAGGGTGGAAGCGTTGGCGGGGTCCCGTGCCTCCTGAGGCTGGGGAACCTCAGGAGTTCTGTCATCTAACGGGGCAACCGTGGCCTCAGGAGCGCCATCCTCAGGAGTCCCGCTGATCGGAGGGATGTCCGAGGCCTCAGGAGTACCGTCCTGAGGCTGCGGCGCCTCGGCCGGGTGTGGGGCGCTGTGCCACCTGCCGTTAACCGGACACTCCTCCCAGACTTCCACGAGCACTGCGCTGGCAGAGTCAGGTGTGGCTGCCAGGTAGAGCACCCAGGGTTCAAGGGGGTGTGGGGCTACCATCACCAGCTGGCTGGTGAGGTACCTCTTGAGGTCGTGGAAGGCTGCGTTGGCCTGCGGAGTCCACTCAAACAGGGCCTTCTTTTTCATGAGCTTGAAGAAGGGGAGGGCGTGCTCTCCTAGCTTGGAGATGAAATGCCTGAGCGAGGTTACGCAGTGTGGGGACCCCGACTCATAAGTCGTGATCACCGAATGCACGTGTACAGTGATCTCAGAGATCAATGCTCACTGAAGGGGTCAATAAGGATAATATATCTTAGTTTATGAAGAGCTCGAAAGGGAAGAGAAGTATAGATAGTTTTTGAAAATTAGTAATAGTTTTGAAAATAGCTTTACCCTAACTAACGACCATGCTAACTAAGGCTTCTGAAACGTCTCCAACGTATCTATAATTTTTGATTGCTCCATGCTATATTATCTACTATTTTGGACATTATTGGGCTTTATTATCCACTTTTATATTATTTTTGGGACTAACCTACTAATCGGAGGCCCAACCCAGAATTGTTTTTTTTTTTGCCTATTTTAGGGTTTCGAAGAAAAGGAATATCAAATGGAGTCCAAACGGAATGAAACCTTCAGGAATGTGATTTTCTCACCAAAAAAGATCCAGGAGATTTGGACCCTACGTCAAGAAACAAAGGAGGAGGCCACCAGGTAGGGGGGCACCCCCCCAGGCAAGCCCTCCACCCTCGTGGGCCCCCTGTTGCTCCATCGACGTACTCCTTCCTCCTATATATACATACGTACCCCCAAACGATTAGATACGGAGCCAAAACCCTAATTCCACCCCCGCAACTTTCTGTATCCACGAGATCCCATCTTGGGGCCTGTTCTGGAGCTCCACCGGAGGGGGTATCCATCACAGAGGGCTTCTACATCATCACCATAGCCCCTCCGATGAAGTGTGAGTAGTTCACATCAGACCTACGGGTCCATAGTTGTTAGCTATATGGCTTCTTCTCTCTTTTTGGATCTCAATACAATGCCCTCCCCCTCTCTTGTGGAGATCTATTCGATGTAATCTTCTTTTTGCGGTGTGTTTGTTGAGACCGATGAATTGTGGGTTTATGATCAAGTCTATCTATGAAAAATATTTGAATCTTCTCTGAATTCTTTTATGTGTGATTGGTTATCTTTGCAAGTCTCTTCGAATTATCAGTTTGGCTTGGCCTACTAGATTGATCTTTCTTGCAATGGGAGAAGTGCTTAGCTTTGGGTTCAATCTTGCGGTGTCCTTTCCCAGTGACAGTAGGGGCATCAAGGCACGTATTGTATTGTTGCCATCGAGGATAACAAGATGGGGTTTTCATCATATTGCATGAGTTTATCCCTCTACATCATGTCATCTTGCTTAAGGCGTTACTCTGTTTTCATGAACTTAATATTCTAGATGCATGCTGGATAGCGGTCGATGAGTGGAGTAATGGTAGTAGATGCAGGCAGGAGTCGGTCTACTTGTCTCGGACGTGATGCCTATATACATGATCATACCTAGATATTCTCATAACTATGCTCAATTCTGTCAATTGCTCAACAGTAATTCGTTCACCCATCGTAAAATACCTATGCTCTTGAGAGAAGCCACTAGTGAAACCTATGGCCCCCGGGTCTATCTTCATCATATTAATCTTCCAATACTTAGTTATTTCCTTTTCTTTTATTTTACTTTGCATCTTTATCATAAAAATACCAAAAATATTATCTTATCATATCTATCAGATCTCACTCTCGTAAGTGGCCGTGTAGGGATTGACAACCCCTTATCGCGTTGGTTGCGAGGATTTATTTGTTTTGTGCAGGTGCGAGGGACTCGCGCGTAGCCTCCTACTGGATTGATACCTTGGTTCTCAAAACTGAGGGAAATACTTACACTACTTTGCTGCATCATCCCTTCCTCTTCGGGGAAATCCAACGTAGTGCTCAAGAGGTAGAAGCTTCCTACAGTTAGGATGGCTCTGATACTAGCTCTGTGGGGACCTCGACTCATAAGTCGTGATCACCGAATGCACGCGTACAATGATCCCAGAGATCAATGCTCACTGAACACACATAAGCTGAATAACAAGAGTCTTACATCCATACATACCGTTTTTCACAAATTGTGACCATTGTGGTCAAGTCTTGAGTATATCATCGCAGCGGAAATCTTCGTCGACAACTTGGACCCATGCCATCTGCCTTAACCCTACAGGCATTCTGACTGGGAAGTGTCCTAGCTCGCATGATCGTCACCAAAGAACTCTTCTTCGTATTCATGTTCTTTCATGCCTCGCCAATAAAATAACCAGTGGCAAGCCAATGAGTACTTGGAATGTACTCGCAAGCAACCCAAGAGTGATAACAAAATAATTATGCAAGGCTCTACTACTAAATTGGCATTTTCGCGGAAAGCTAGTTTTTGTCATGCAAGTATGATCAACATTTACCAAGGACATGCATGCATTTGCAACAAGTATTAGGAGGTTATAGACATCAACATCGAGAAAGAGTTATGAACAACTCATGCTCAAGCTCATTGTGACTTCCTCATGAATCACCTCATATTTACCAAACCGTGTTGTTTGTCAGAAACATATGGACATTGTCTAAGCAGCACCACCCAACTGTCCTTGACCATGGACACGACTATTCGAATAGTTTGACACTCTGCAGAGGTTGCACACTTTACCCACAAGATCCCGGAAGCTTTCGTGTCATCCACGATCCCGCAGTACCTCAAGTACCCGGGGGAAGCACCCGATCACCACCTTTCCCTAGCCGTGACTAACAAGGAGTCCACTCGATTGGTAGCAGCCCCCATGCCAAACATTGACACATAATACATTTTTTGTGGAGCCACACTCCCATATTAATCACATATCACAAGCACGAGGTACGGTGTGTCCAGTGCCCTGTAAAAACGGTTATGGCCGCCCTACCTGGCACGACCCCATCCCGAGAGTGACCACGCCACTCCTATCACTAGTAATGCGGGCATTCAAGCTTGAACGAACTAGGTAATCAATAATGCCCTTTCCCATATAAGGGTAGAGTGGTTGTGCATGTTTGGTTCGAACGGTTAACAAATCTTAAGTCTAATCCGTCTCTGTAAACAACACTTTCATCAAGCCTCGGTACACTACTTCTCCACCAACTAGTGACCTAGTTCATCATCATCTCCCAAGGGCATTAGTGGCACCCATTGGGCTTTCGAGAGATTTCTCTCAAGGTGATTTTCATGAAAATGCAAGTCCATGCATCAACAGCTATGGTTTCACCATCATACCTCTAAGCACATATTAGAGCTACGAATCATGCAAGTATCAACGGGGATGCATCAATGCAACATGCAAAGCAAGCTCATCATCGACATCATCATCGTGCATACGGAAATGTATCAAAGCACATGAAAGGGGTATCATGGTTAAAGGGCTTCTAGCCTGGTTCATCAGAGTCTTCAAATCTTCTAATCCAACTCCGAGTATTTCATTCACTTCGTCAACTAACGTCGGAAACAATCATAGTAAGCAACACAACAACGCAAAAATATAAGTGCTCTAAAAATATGAATTTGACTTTTCTAGGACATCTCCGGTTATATGAAAAATAACCAGAGTGGTTTCATTGGGATTGGATCATTGGATATTTTTGAACATTTCAATATGATGGAATCAATGGATTTAATGGATCCGCGAGTTGTCCATAGAATGCCTTTTTGTAAAAATGAGTAAAAGTACCTATTAAATCAGGCATAATTTTAGAAACATTTATAAATTGGTTTCACTGGACTTGGAGTCCAAATGAATATCCTATGGATTTTTGAAGTGGACTTATATGGATAAGTCACCTATTTAATGTATCCAATGAACACTAAGAACAGTAAAAATGTTCAATACGGCTCGTTAAATAGACCTAGATTTATGAGTCTCTAGAAATTTGAATCATCAAATTTGGACATGAAATAAATTAACTATGGATTTTATAAGTTCACTGGAAAAGAAAAACAAGAAGATTTGGGTTATACCTAAAGTGTGCACAGGGCGCAGTTTAGCACCGCAGTGCACTGCGCCGGCCCAGCGGCTCGGCCACGCGGACGACAGGGCGACGTCGAAGGCATCTTCGGCGCAGTACGCCTTCACCTGGGGGTGGAAGGTTTTCCCCAGTTCGTCTCCACGTAAACGGGCGGGCTGGCCCGCTGGGTCACTGACGCGCGGGTCCCAGCGCTCAGGCCATCGCCTACCTCCTGCTCGAACAAAGCAGAGGCGGGGGAGGTGAAGCCGAGCGGGTGGCAGCGCTCTTCCGAGCAGCACGGGCCACCTCCGGCGGCGCCCGGCACGCCGGCGGACTCAGCGCGACGAGGCGCACCCATCCATGTGCTGCACGCTTGCGCCGGTGCTCAGAGTTGAGCAGGGCTTCGGGTGCAGTGGATGGCGGGGACGGGCTTGGTGGTGGTACCCGTTTTGGCTGCGGAGGAAGGGTCCTGGGGTGTTGGGAAGGTCCGTGGAGGCTTGTGGGGTGCCGTGGACTGGTTCATAGGAGGAAGGGAGGCTGGGGCGGCTCGAATTTGAGCAGGGTTCCGGGGCGACAATGGCGGCAGAGGAGGAGGGAGAAGGAATGGGAGGGGAGTGGGTTGGTCCTAGAGGTGAAGGGGAGAGAGGAGGGTCCAGGAGAGGCGAGATAGAGCTAGTGGGTGGCTCTATATGGCGAGGCCATGGATCACCATGGACGGCGACCACGGCCGCAGCCTAGGCAATGCCAGGGGCCGAATTGGCACACCGGGCCATGTCTGGGGTGTTCGTGGGGGTGTAGTAGGGCGCCAGGAAGAGAGATAGGGAGCGGGGTGAGCTCCGAGTGGAGCCACGAGCTTGCACGCACATTGGTGGGCTTGGGCGGCTCTCGGCACGGGCAGGACAGAGAGAGGAACAAGGGGCCAGTGCGGTGGCATGTTTCGGACGTCGAGGCACCTCGATTGGCGTAAGGGGGAGGCTCGAGGTGGTTGGGGGACGCGGTGTCAATGGTCGAACCCCCTTCCATGCACTCCATAGCATGTTTTTGGCCGGCATCCGCGGCTTTTCTGCGCGCACCCGTGTGTCCACTTGTGTCTAGTGGCTGCAGGTGGGCGTAAACAATGTGGCAAAGGCATTGGATGCCCTGGGCAGCCACTGGAGGAGAGGTGGGGTTGAGAGAGAAGGAGGGAAAACTGTTGTCCAGGGAAGAAAAATGGGTCTCTGCCCCCCTTAATCATTGCTCCTTGGGCAGCAAAGCATGCAGGAGGTAGAGGAGGACCAGATGAGGCTGTGGGAAATGTTTCAGCTCATGGAGATTAGTGGAAGGGGTTGAAACATGCATTTGGAAATTCTGCCAGAAGGTGTTTGATGGTGGTTTGGGCTAGATAATTTCCTCAACTTGCTTTCAGACTTAACAAGAGTGATTGGCACCAGAAAATAGCAGTGTCCACCAAATTTGAGACCAAAAGGAGAAAGTGGCCAATGCAACTTTTGTAAACCCTAGAAATGGGCAGAAATAGTTTTGGCTAGATTTGATCATGCTATCTTGTTCTCCTTGATGCACTACTTGGTTTAGTGTCATTATTTGGGTATTGAGCATGTCCACCAAAAATGAGATCAAAAGGTGACAATCGGCAATGTAGAGTTGTTCAAACTCAGATCTGAATAGAGAGGGTTTTGGGCACTTTGATCAATATATACTTCTTTCCAACTTGTGCCATTTTGTCTAGATTCGTATTTAGACCATTTGAGAATGTGAACCAAGTTTGAGAGCATTTGGACATGTTTGGCAATGTAAGGTTGCTCAAACTTCAAAATGGACAGAAGTGGTTTTAAGGGGTTTTGATGAAGTTCCCTTGTTCTTCAAGACATGAGGCTTGGCAAGATCATCAAATATGTCATTTGTGACATGCTAGAATTTTCTTGGAATTAATGAGGAACATTTCCTTTGTAAATATTTCAAAAGCTTGAAATATCCAGAAAGGGTTTTTGAGGGATTTAACCAATATTTTGGTCATGACCATGTGTTGAAACTCATATATATCTACAATATATGTCCACTGAGTCTCCCTAAATTTTCTCAAATATTTTTGAAATATTAAAATAATTTTAACCTATTAAAGACCATTTCTGGCCTTAAGAAAAAACCTTTAAATAAAATAGTAAAACAACTTTTAAAATAATATTTTTGTGGTTTCTATGAGTCCTTTATCTAATAGGAGTCAAATAATTTTTTTGAAAGATTTTTCACACCGTTAACTAAGTACTTGTAGTTCAAGTCTCAACTCAGGGGGTTTTGGAAAACCTAATTTAAAAAACACCTTTTGGCCAAAATATTTTTGTAAGAAAATACTATTCTGTCCTATACGCATGGCATGATCATTGGGCAAAGTTTTGAATCAATAAGAAGGAGTATAAGAGTTGGAGGATTTATTTGATTTTTAGAGCACTTGCAAACAGCAAAGAAAATCCAATCATAGCAAGGACCAAAACACTCAAAAGTTTTTTGTCAAACCACATTTTATCATGATTTATTAGCTTAAGTGTTGTGGCATGAAAATCTGGGTGTGACAGACCTACCCCCCCCCCCCCTTACAAGGATCTCGTCCTCGAGATTCCCAAACTAGGCGCGGAAAGGAATACAGAAACTTAGATGTGGGGTAGTCTTCACGCCCTCATACTGCTTCTGCTTCCGTGTGGTGCTCCATTGAACCTTGAAGTACTGGATGATGCGGCTTCGTGTATGACATTCTGCTTGATCCAAGTTGCTAATGGTCTCTCGGATAGGTCAGGTCGGGCTGGAGGTCGGTGGCTCGGTGATCAATGTCCTTGTAGAGATCGGGCTAGTTAGGAAGTTGAAAACACTTCCGGAGTTGTGTCGTGTGGAAAACGTTGTGCACAGTGGGTAACTTAGGTGGTAACTCCAGTTGATAGCCATCTACTCTTTGTCTTGGAGTGATCTTGGAGGGGGGCGGTAAATCTTGGTGTGAGCTTCCTTTTCACATGGAAAATGCTTGGTTCCTTCGAGAGGAGTGGTTTGCAGATAGGCACGGTCTTCGATGAGGAAGTTCACTTCTTGACGATGATGGTTGGTATAGTTCTTCCTTGACATGGCGGTCTTCAAATGTTCCCTAACCCGCTGAATGGTTCTTCTTCCGTCTACGGGTAGGAAAGTAGGTCACCAAATAAAGATGACAACCAACTTGTCCAAGTACTCCATGAAGACATGTTCATGGGGTACATACAGTGGGATGGGGCATTGATGGTGGTCATAGTTGAGTATTGGCCAAGGTCTTCTCGATCTAGAGCCAAGGCCTATGGTCATGATCTGACCATGTTGTGGCTTGGTAGGGCTTTAGGATTTCAAGGATTCTAGGGTGAGAGTGAACGTTTGTCATCTTATCCTTGAGCACATATTCTAAGACGCCAATTGTTCTATCTAGTCTTCCCAACAAATCACATCATATTACCGAAAGAAACATCCCGTATAGGTCAACTCCAATCATCACTCATGCTATTCATATCCTCATGGCTCCCGGGAGGAGGTCTTAACAAAATCATTCATGTCTACTATCCCCAAACTCATGTGTATGGCTATCCTCATGTAAAAATCCATGGGTAGAACATACAACTGCCAAACTTGAATTAAACATGACAATCCAAGTGCTCGGCCTATTCTTCCAAGGTCCAAGATATTGCATCTCTATCCTAAGACCTTGTTTCCTTCCTATGAATCAACTCCACGGCCCATTAACTTCCATCATCACTACGTAATCCATTAATTCTACAAATCCAATGTGTATGGAGTCCCACATGACCCCCTAATGTCCTATAATCCCCAAATTCTTGAAAGGGTTGCCCTTACTATAGCTAGTCCCCCAATTCTCATTATCGTGATCTGATAAACTCCAATCTCAAGCTCATATAGATCCCTAAATCAACTCCGACAATTAATCCAATCTCATAGTTTATTGTCCACCGAGAAACATGGCATCATGATCGAGATCATCAACCTAAATCTAATTTACTCTGAGCCATGTAGACATACTCAGCATCTATACTCTACTAGGATAACTTATTTAAATCCAAATTTACTCCGTGGTGATGAAAGCTATGCTACTCTATCCACATGATCCCACCAAGTTCATCTACCAACTTGAATGCCTCATAATCCCCCAAAGTGTCTCAGATAATTCCTCAAGGTTACTAGTATAGCTCCATCAAGTCATTTGTCCTCTATTCCTATATGCTCAAATTTGTCTTTCCTATGGCATCACCAGTTCTTGTGCTATGTTAGGATGACAACATGCATGCTCACCTCTTCCTCTAGTTCCGTAATGAACCCAGTGCTGAGCAAGGTTACGGAGGCTTAACTGGTTCTCTTGCAATTTTGTGGGTTAAGCACATGGTTAAGGATTCGAGTTGAGGTATCTTGTGAAGTCTTGAAGGGTCTAGGAGCAGTTTTCCAGTCTTGAGGGGTAAACATAACTCTACGGGGTTGCACTTGGTCGAGGAGCCTGTAGCAAAATTCTTCAGTGCTAGCTGGTTGCCATGGTAGAAGCCTTGGTGCATCTTGTCTTGCTAATCTTCAGTTGATGAGAGAGATGAGAGGGGAAAAGTAGCATAGAGGAGGGGAATGCCTAAAGGGGGTTCTATAGTGCAAGTGCAAACAAATAGGTGCAAAAAGGGCCAAACAAAAGAAACAAGGTAAGGATGGTGATATAGCACGTACTTGTTTCCTAGGGAAAAAGTGCGACCTATATCAAAACACAAACAAATAAAAACAAGCAACACACAATCATGGTTCTATTCGAACCATCATACGGACTCGACTGTGCATAGGGGGGTACATGACTCATCCTAACCTAGGGGTTCTCAGACTCAGTAGTCGTGCTTTGCTCCGTGTCTCGTGCAGTCTTCTACATTTTTCCTTGGGTGTCGCTATGTCTCTTGTAGTTGTTCAATGAAACGATCCGGGTTGAGCCTGAAGAGTATTCAACAAATTCTCGCCTATTGAAGTGATGGGGTGAAGGTGGCTCCTCGTAGCTGGCATCGGCTTGGTCTGCTCTTGTCTTCTTAATCATGAAGATCCCTTTTGCCTTCTAAGGCGTCGACGGTACCAGGTAGGCAATTCTTTATTCAATGACATAATCAAGGCATATTAGAGGTCCAATCTGTCGGACACATTGTTGATAGTATCTTCATCGAGAGCGGGGGATGTTGAGAATCGTTTTGCTGCTCATGATAGCGAGGCAGACCAAATGGCGAGGTTCTCATCTGCCAGTGGTTGCTGATACCACAACAGTGGTGACAGGGTTACTCTATTAGTGATGCATATCACGATCTTGCATATCATATTCCCTGATCATCGTAGGCCAAGGTTGCATTATCCTGGATCAACGTCGAAGGTGTCACCATCCGCTGGGTCTTCATGTATTCATTCCGCAAGGATGTTTCTTCTGTTGGCATCGTCTTGTTGTGGTGTGGCCAATCTTGTGTTCAGAAGAGGTGGGTGAGTATCTGGCAAGGCATCTTCCTTCTAGATTATCCGCGAGGATTACAAGGAACCTAGTGGTCAGGGGAATAAGGGTTCTAACAACCATTTGCAAAAGTTTTGTAGGGGAAGAGGTCAATAAGGAAAATATATCTTAGTTTTTGAAGAGCTCAAAAGGGAAGAGAAGTATAGATAGTTTTTGAAAATTAGTAATAGTTTTGAAAATAGCTTTACCCTAACTAACAACCATGCTAACTAAGGCTTCCTACAATTAGGATGGCTCTGATACTAGCTCTGTGGGAACCCCGACTCATAAGTTGTGATCACCGAATGCATGTGTACAGTGATCCCAGAGATCAATGCTCAGTGAACACACAGAAGCTGAATAACAAGAGTCTTACATCCATACATACCGTTTTTCACAAATTGTGACCATTATGGTCAAGTATTGAGTATATCATCGCAGCGGAAATCTGCGTTGACAACTTGGACCCATGCCATCCGCCTTAACCCTACGGGCATTCTGACTAGGAAGTGTCCTAGCTCGCACGATCATCACCAAAGAACTCTTCCTCATATTCCTGTTCTTTCATGTCTGGCCAATAAAATCACCAGTGGCAAGCCAATGCGTTCTTTGAATGTACTCGCAAGCAACCCAAGAGTGATAACAAAATAACTATGCAAGGCTCTACTACTAAATTGCCATTTTTGTGGAACGCTAGTTTTTCTCATGCAAGTATGATCAACATTTACCAAGGACATGAATGCATCTGTAACAAGTATCAGGAGGTTACATACATCAACATCGAGAAAGAGTTATGAAGAACTCATGCTTAAGCTCATCGTGACTTCCTCATGAACCACCTCATATTTACCAAACCGTGTTGTTTGTCAAAAACATAAGGACATAGTCTAAGCAGCAGCACCCAGCTGTTCTTGACCATGGACACAGATATTCGAATAGTTTGACACTCTGCAAAGGTTGCACACTTTACCCACATGATTCGGGAAGCTTTCGTGTCATCCACAATCCCGCAGTACCAGAAGTACCCGGGGAAGTACCCGGGGGAAGCACCCGATCACTAACAAGGAGTCCACTCGATTGGTAGCAGCCCCCGTGCCAAACATTTTCACATAATACATTTTTTGTGGAGCCACACTCCCATATTCATCACATATCACAAGCACGGGGTAACAACGGTGTGTCCGGTGCCCTGTAAAAACGGTCATGGCCGCCCTACCTGGCACGACCCTGTCCCGAGAGTGACTACGCCACTCCCATCACTAGTAATGCAGGAATCCATGCTAGCACGAACTAGGTAATCAATAATGCCCTTTCCCATATAAGGGTAGAGTGGTTGTGCAGGTTTGGTAGGGACGGTCAAGAAATCTTAAATCTAATCCGTCTCTGTAAACAATACTTTCATCAAGCCTCGGTACACTTCTTCTCCACCAAGCAGTGACCTAGTTCATCATCATCTCCCAAGGGCATTAGTGGCACCCATAGGGCTTTCGAGAGATTTCCCTCAAGGTGATTTTCATGGAATTTATGCAAGTCCATGCATCAACAACTATAGTTTCACCATCATAACTCTAAGCACATATTAGAGCTACGAATCATGCAAGTATCAACAGGGATGCATCAATGCAACATGCATAGCAAGCTCGTCATTGACATCATCATCGTGCATACGGAAATGTATCAAAGCACATGAAAGCAGTATCATGGTGAAAGGGCTGCTTGCTTGGTTCATCAGAGTCTTCCAATCTTCTAGTCCATCTCCAAGTATTTTGTTTACTTCGTCAACTAATGTCGGAAACAATCATAGTAAGCAACAAAAAATGCAAAAATTAAACTGCTCTAAAAGTATGAATTTGACTTTTCTAGGACATCTCTGGTTATATGAAAAATAACCAGAGTGGTTTCATTGGGATTGGATCAGTGGATATTTCTAAACATTTCAATATGATGGAATCAATGGATTTAATGGATCTGCGCGTTGTCCATAGAATGCCTTTTTTGTAAAAATGAGTAAAAGTACCTATTAAATTAGGCATGATTTTAGAAACATTTATAAATTGGTTCACTGGATTTGGAGTCCAGATGAATATCCTATTGATTTTTGAAGTGGACTTATGTGGACAAGTGACCTATTTAATGTAACCAGTGAACACCAAGAACACTAAAAATGTTCACTACGGCTCATAAAATAGACCTAGATTTACGTACTCTCTGTAATTTGAATCATCAAATTTGGACATTAAATGAATTAACTATGGATTTTAGAATTTCACTGGAAAAGAAAAAGAAGAATAATTGGGTTATACTTAAAGTGTGCACAGGGCGCAGTTTAGCACCGCAGTGCACTAGGCCGGCCCAGCGGCTCGGCCACGCGGATGACAGGGCGACGTCGAAGGCGTCTTCGGCGCAGTACGCCTTCACCTGGGGGTGGAAGGTTTTCCCCGATCTGTCTCCACTTAAACAGGCGGGCCGGCCCGCTGGCCGTTGACGCGCGGGGCCCAGCGCTCTGGCCATCGCCTACCTCCCGCTCGAACAAAGCAGAGGCAGGGGAGGTGAGGCCGAGTAGGGGTCGGCGCTATTCCGAGCGGCACAGGCCATCTCCGGCGGCGGCCGGCACACCGGCGGACTCAGCGCGATGAGGCACACCCATCCATGTGCTGCACGCATGCGCCTGTGCTCGGAGTTGAGCAGGGCTTTGGGTGAAACGGATGACCGCGGCGGGCTTGGTGGTGGTGCCCGTTTTGGCTGCAGAGGAGGGGCCTGGGGTGTTGGGCAGGTCCGTGGAGGCTTGTGGGGTGCCGTGGACTGGTTCAGAGGAGGAAGGGAGGCCGGGGCGGCTCGAATTTGAGCGGGGGTCTGGGGCGACAATGGCGACATAGGAGGAGGAAGAAGGAACCGGAGGTGGAGTGGGTTGGTCCTGGAGGTGAACGGGAGAGAGGAGGGTCCAGGAGAGGTGAGATAGAGCTCGGGGGTGGCTCTATATGGCAAGGCCACGGAGCACCATGGACGGCGACCACGACCGCGGCCTAGGCAACGCCAGGGGCCGAATTGGCAAAATGGGCCATGTCTGGCGTGTTCGTGGGGGTGGAGTAGGGCGCCAGGAAGAGAGATACAGAGCGGGGTGAGCTCTGGGTGGAGCCACGAGCTCGCACGTGCATTGGAGGGCTCGGGTGGCTCTCGGCACACGCGACACGGAAGGATAGAGAGGGGAAGGAGGGGGCCAGTGCGGTGGCGTGTTTCAGACATCGAGGCACCTCAATTGGAGCAAGGGGGAGGCTCAAGGTGGTCGGGGGACGCGGTGTCCACGGTCGAACGCCCTGCCAGGCGCTCCAGAGCGTGTTTTTGGCTGGCATCCACGGCTTTTCCGCGCGCACCCGCGTGTCCAGTTGTGTCTAGTGGCTGCAGGTGGGAGTAAACAATGTGGCAAAGGAATTGGATGCCCTAGGGAGCCACTGGAGGAGAGGTGGGGTTGAGAGAGAGAGAGAGGGAAAACTACTGTCCAGGGAAGAAAAATGGGTCCCTACCCCACCTTAATCATTGCTCCTAGGGCAGCAAAGCATGCAGGAGGTAGAGTAGGACCAGATGAGGCTATGGGAAAAGTTTCAGCTCATGGAGATTAGTGGAAGGGGTTGAAACATGCATTTGGAAATTCAACCAGAAGGTGTTTGATGGTGGTTTGGGCTAGCTAATTTGATCAACTTGCTTTCAGACTTAACAGGAGTGAGTGGCACCACAAAATAGCAGTGTCCACCAAATCTAAGAACGAACGGAGAATGTGGCCAATGCAACTTTTGTAAACCCTAGAAATGGGCAGAAATAGTTTTGGCTAGATTTGATCATGCTATCTTGTTCTCCTTGATGCACTACTTGGTTTAGTGTCATTATTTGGGTATTTGAGCATGTCCACAAAAATTGAGATCAAAAGGAGACAGTTGGGAATGTATAGTTGTTCAAACTTAGATCTGGACAAAGAGGGTTTTGGGGCACTTTGCTCAAGATATACTTCTTTCCAACTTGTGCCATTTGGTCTAGATTTATATTTAGATCATTTCAGAATGTGAACCAAGTTTGAGAGCATTTGGACATGTTTGGCAAGGTAAGGTTGCTCAAACTTCAAAATGGACAGAAGTGGTTTTGATGAAGTTCCCTTGATCTTCAAGACATGAGGCTTGGCAAGATCATCAATATGTCATTTGTGACATGCTAGAATATTCTTGGGATTAATGAGGAATATTTCCTTTGTAAATATTTCAAAAGCTTGAAATATCCAGAAAGGATTTTTGAGGGACTTGACCAATATTTTGGTCATGACCACATGTTGAGACTCACATATATGGACAATATATGTCCACTGAGTCTCCCTAATTTTTCTCAAATATTTTTGAAACATTAAAATAATTTTAACCTATTAAAGACCATTCCCGGCCTTAAGAAAAAGCCTTTAAATAAAATAGTAAAACAACTTTTAAAATAATATTTTTGTGGTTTCTGGGAGTCCTATGTCTAATAGGAGTCAAATAAATTTTTTGAAAGATTTTTCACACCCTTAATTAAGTACTTGTAGTTCAAGTCTCAACACGGGGGGGTTTGGAAAACCTAATTTAGAAAATACCTTTTGGCCAAATTATTTTTGTAAGAAAATACTTTTCTATCCTATACACATGGCATGATCATTGGGCAAATTTTTTAATCGATAATAAGGAGTATAAGAGTTGGAGGATCTATTTGATTTTTAGAGCACTTGCAAACATCAAACAAAATCCAATCAAAGCAAGTACCAAAACACTCAAAAGTTTTTTGTCAAACCACGTTTTATCATGATTTATTAGCTTAAGTGTTATTGCATGAAAATCAAGGTGTGACACGCAGCCTGCCAGCTTCTACATCTCCTTCAGGGTTTGCTGTGGGCTCATCCTTTCTATGGCCTTGACCTTCTCTGAGTTGGCCTCGATCCCTCTGTGTGACACCAGGAAACCCAGTAGCTTGTCAGACGGGACACCAAACACACATTTTTCTAGGTTGAGTCGCAGGTTCACCTTACGCAGACTGGCGAATGTCTCCTCCAGATCTTCGATAAGGGTTCTTGCCTCAGCGTTCCTCCCAAGCAGCTGACCCAGGGTTATGTGCATTAACCGCTGGAAGGTTGCTCCAGCATTGCGCAACCCTAACGGCATGCAGGTGTAGCAGTACATCCCGCAAGGGGTCAGGAAAGATGTCTTCTGAACATCCTGCATTGCCATCTTGATTTGGTGATAGCCCGAGAAGGCGTCCAGGAAGCACAATAAATCACACTCGGTTGTGGAGTCGACGATCTGATTGATGCGTGGGAGAGGGAAAGGGTCTTGAGGACAAGCCTTGTTGAGGTTGGTGAAATCGACGCACATGCGCTCCTTCCCGGCATCTTCATGAGGTTGTAGCCGGGATGAGTCGCCGCCATGAACTTGGCCAGGGCTGGATACGCAAGGATGGCGTTGGGCGAGAGGCCGATGCGGGCGATGTCAAAGTCGATGAGCTCGGTGCGGTAGTTATCGCGTGTGCCAAAGGTGACGGGGAGGCAGATCTGCCTAGACGGCAGGTAGAGCCATCAACAACCCTAGAGAAAGGCTTGGTGGGGAGGAGCTGGCCATAAGGCACATGAAGAAGGCCGAATGCTTCCATGGAGAGGACGTTGAGGCCAGCGCCGCCATCGATGAAGGTCCTAGTGACTGCCACATTGCAAATGGTGGGGTGTAGAGCATAGGAGTGCACCGACACCTACTATGGTCTCAGGGTGGTCAACTGAGTCGAAGGTGAGGTCGGCCTTAGGCGCTGAGGGAGTCCTGAACTAAGGGGTCCTCAAGAGTCCGGCCCGTGTGTTGTGAGCCGAACTAATGGGCCGTGAAGATACAAGGTAGAAGGCCTTCCCCCGTGTCCGGATGGGACTCTCCTTTGCGTGGATGGCAAGGTACGGATGCGTAGTTTCCTTTCTCTGTAAACTGACTCTGTACAACCCTAGGCCCCTCCGGTATCTATATAAACCGAAGGGGTTAGTCCGTAGAGGCTATTAGAATTCATATAGGCTAGACATCTAGGGTTTAGCCATTATGATCTCGAGTAGATCAACTCTTGTAATGCCTATACTCATCAAATATAATCAAGCAGGATGTAGGGTTTTACCTCCATTAAGAGGCCCCGGACCTGGGTAAACATCATGTCCCCCTAGTCTCCTGTTACCTTCGATCCTCAGACGCATAGTTCGGGACCCCCTACCCAAGATCGGACGGTTTTGACACCAACATTGGTGCTTTCATTGATAGTTCCACTGTGCCGTCGACAGAAGGTTCGATGGCTTGTTCGATCATCAACAACAATGCTGTTTCAGAGGAAACTTTCCTCCCGAGTCAAATTTTTGTGTTCGGCGGCTTCGCTCTGCATGCCAACTCAATTGGCCACCTCGAATAGATTGACAACTACGCCCCCGATCATCAGATCAATTTTGGGAACCTAAATTATGTCGTTAATATCCGAGGAGACTTGATCTTCAAAGGGTTCGCGACCCCTCCCACCGCTCTGGCCTTAGATCTGGAGCAAACTGTCGGGTCCGAAGATGGGAGTTTGGAGCCCGCCGGACTCTGTGCTATGAAGCTCACTACCGGAGATCCGGAGGCGATTGTGTCCTCGGCAAGCCCGGAGTTAGATAGGGTTCCCCCTATCGTTGGAAATCCGGACTCGCCCCCGGACTCTAGCTCCGAACTCTCGAAATCCATGCCAAGTGAGCATGGCCAAGAGGGTTTTGCCCTGGCTAGCTCCACGGACTCTCATTTCCCCGTCCAAACCTTGCTCTTAAACGAGGCTCTAGACTTAATGAGATCCCTCGCCATTACAGAGGGATCACCTTCGAACTACGCCCAACCCGGATTAGGGGCTGAGAGCAGGGAATTTTACGTCCCACCAACCACCCACTTCATAGCCACCCTCGAGGACTTAACCGACATGTTGGATTACACCTCAGAAGACATCGACGACATGAACGATGATGCCAGAGACGAAAAAGGCCAAAACCCGCCGTTTACTGGACATTGGATGGCCACCTCCATATACGACGTGTATATTGTGGATACACCCAAAGAGGATGACGGTGAAGGCAGGAAGGATCCGGTCAAGGACAAACCTGCTGAGGCACCACCGAAGCGTCGACGCCAGCGACGCCGCTCAAAATCGAGTCGTGAAAAAGACAGTAATACTGGCACCAGAGCCAATGACACTCTAGAAAACGCCAAAGACCCTGAAGCCCCCGTCGAGCCCGCATCCGAACAGGATGATGGGGAGGAGGGGCAAGTTAACCCCGACGATTCGGTCAGGAACGAGGATTTGGAAGATAGCAACTATCTACCGGTCTCCGAGGATGATGTCAGTCTCAACAACGAAGATTTCATCGTGCCAGAGGAACCCCTCGAGCAGGAGCGCTTTAAGCACCAACTAACCGCCACTACGAGAAGCCTAAAAAAGAAGCAGCAACAGCTCCAAGCCGAACAGGATACACTCAATGACAGATGGACCCAAGCCCTAGCCGCGGAAGAATATGGCCTCCAACACCCAACAAAGACTTATCCAAAGCATCAGCAACTACCACAATTTGATGACGAGGCCCTTGAGCAAATACCTTCAAGACATGACCGCGCCGATGAACCAGACTGGCCACAACGTGGGCGAGATAAAGCGACCATCTACGCCGAACACCAACCCGCACCACCTCACCGTAGAGGCAGAGAAACAACGACTCCGGGATACACCCACGACCTACGATAGGACCTGGACAATAGAGCAAGCCAAGCCAGATCAATCTATGGATCAAGGGAGCGTGCCCCAACGCAAGAAGACGACCATCAGGCCTGGCGCGATAGGCATAACCTCACCCAGGCCGAAAACCGCATACGGATGTCATCCGAACTCCATCGTGACATTACCCAATACAGACGCGACACACACCCCTTATGCTTTACCGATGAGGTAATGCAGCACCAGTTCCCGGAAGGGTTTAACCCCGTAAACATCGAATCGTACGATGGCATGACAGATCCCGCGGTATGGATCGAAGATTTCCTTCTCCATATCCATATGGCTCGCAGTGACGATCTCCACGCCATCAAATATCTCCCCTTAAAACTGAAAGGACCAGCAGCACTGGTTAAACAGCCTCCCAGAGAACTCCATAGGTAGCAGGGAAGATTTGGAAGATGCCTTTAGAGACAACTTCCAAGATACATATGTCCGGCCTCCGGACGCTGATGACCTTCGTCATATAGTCCAGCAACCCAGAGAGTCAGCCCGAAAACTCTGCACTAGCTTCTTAATTAAAAAGAACCAAATTGTCGATTGTCCGGACGCTGAAGCCCTCGCGGCCTTTAAACACAGTGTCCGCGACGAATGGTTTGCCCGACACCCTAGCAAAGAAAAACTGAAGTCCATGGTAGCTCTTACCGCACTCATGACCCACTTTTGCGCGGGAGAAGACAACTGGATATCTCATAGAAGCAACAACACGAGCGACCCTGGAACCTCCGAAGCCAGAGATGGCAATGGTAGGCCACGGCGCAATAAACACAAGCGTCGAAGCAACAATGAAGATACCGAAGACATGGCGGTCAACGCCAGATTCAGTGGCTCTAAATCCAGTCAGCGGAAGAAGCCATTCGAAGGAAACAAAGATGTTCCATCTAGTTTGGATAAAATACTCGATCGGCCTTGCCAGATTCATGGCACCCCTGACAAGCCTGCCAATCATTCCAACAGAAATTGTTGGGTCTTCAAACAAGCCGGTAAGCTAAACACCGAACATAAGGGGAAAGGGCCGCCTAGCAAGGATGACGATGAGCCTTGACCAACGAACACAGGGGGCAAAAGAAATTTCCCCCCAAGGTAAAAACAGTGAATGTGATATACGTCACGCATATCCCTAAGAGGGAGCACAAGCGCGCACTAAGGGACGTCTACGCCATAGAGCCAGTCGCCCCAAAATTCAACCCATGGTCGGCTTGTCCGATCACTTTTGATTGCAGGGACCATTCGGCCAGTACCCGTCATGGAGGTTCGACAGCATTGGTCCTCGATCCAATCATCTACGAATTCCATCTCACGCAAGTCCTCATGGACGGCGGCAGCAGTCTTAGCCTGCTTTATCAGGACACTACCTGCAAAATGGTTATTGATCCGTCAAGGATCAAGCCTACTAAAACCACCATTGAAGGAGTAATACCAAGTGTAGAGGCCAGCTGCACAGGTTCAATAAAGCTAGAAGTAGTCTTCGGCTCACCGGATAATTTCCGAAGCGAAGATTTAATCTTTGACATCGTCCCCTTCCGTAGTGGTTATCATGCACTACTCGGATGAACCGCTTTCGCCCGTTTCAATGCAGTCCTGCACTATGCTTACCTCAAGCTCAAGATGCCTGGACCATATGATGTCATAATAGTCAATGGAAATATGGAGCGCTCCCTCCGTACCGAGGAGCATACTGCGGCCCTTGCAGCTGAGGTACAGGGTGGCCTTTCAAGCCAAATACGTCATCGGCCATCAAGCCCCCGGACACTGTCAAACGAGTCCGGTCTACCCTTCAGAATGACAATTCAGTTCATCCAGAGTTGGACTAGCAATTTGGCCTTCGTCAAAAACCCCACCTAATCGCGGCATACGTACCCCGCGTGCATAACTATGCACTAAAAATACCATGGGCAAGGACGGAGGCACACTACGGACAAGGTCCACAATACGGATCGACCCTGTTCGGACCTTAATCTTCTCCCTTTTCCCCTTTTAATCTCTTATTTCAGGTTCTTTAAAACCTAGATCACTTTTTTTGTGGTACAAGGGCCCTTTCCTAGGCCCCTTCTATATATATGATCGTTGATCCTCTCAAAGGATCCTTCACCAAGGTGAAAAGTGGCGTAGACGTGCGGCAGGGTGTCCAAAGGATCTTCAAGACCAACTTTTTTAGGACATGTATACAGCTTTCCCTTGTTCTCAAATTCTTGGCATGTAAAATAGCCTTGATGCTTGTGGCATTCTCTGTAAGAGCACATTCTGACGTTTCAATCAGACTATAGCGGAAACAGTTTTTTCCAACCCTATTCGGTATTGGCTTATTTCATAATATGTATTATGTCTTTACGACAGATTGACATATACACCTCGGCATAAATTGCCAGGGGATCTATTCGGCCACATATATTTTTCAAAAACAAAAAGTCCGAACACTTTTATAGTATACCTCGGCGTCTCGAATACTGCATTATATGCATCAGCTCCGAATCATGTCTTTCGTCAATAGTTGGGTTTCCCGACTCCTGCGGTTACCACATTATGTTCCGCTTGTTCGGCTAAGGTAGTAAAGGGAGAACTACTATGATTGTGTTTCTGGTTCGTCCGGTCAAACACCTCAGTAGAGAAAGCCGAAAACTGACTGTCATGATATAGCAAGAGTTGGTCAGCAGTTCGGCAACTTACTAAATCCTTTGCGATATTTTCCGTATTATACGAAGGAATGGCCTCCACCCAGTCAAGCGCCTAAGGCATCCATGTTCGGATAGCCGCACACGCACCAGGGGCTAGCTCATAGTCCAATTTTCAAACTCCTATGGCTAAGTGAGAGTGATAAAGCCGCATAGTCTGATTGCCTAGTTCGCTGCACAATCACCTCCTTTATAGACCAACACGTTGGGTCAAGAGTGGTCATGTGCTATCCCGAACACCCCCGTAGTATCTACGTGGGGGCTGAAGCCGATGACTGGAAAACTTTCAGATATAAAAATGGCCGCACAGGAGGAAAATAATTTTAGATAAAAGCACAAATATATTGCAAATGCCTTGGTTCATAAAATAAAGTTTGGGCAGCCCGGATACATTCATTCAAATATAATATCCTTTGAGCATTGACCCTCTATTAAACGGGCACCCTATAGGACGTCTTCGAAATATCCCTCCGGCTTGCGATAGTCCTTGCCTTCAGGTGGGCCCTCAACTGCCACGGCGGCGGCCTTCATCTTCGCCTAGTGCATCTTGACACGGGCAAAGGCCATCCAAGCGTCCTCTATGCACGCCGAGCGCTTTACAGCTTCAACTCGGGGCAAAGCGTCACCGAGCCGCTTGACCAGGCCGAAGTAGCTGCTAGGAATGGGTCCGGCTGGCCATTGCCAGACTATGATGTCCTTCATGGCCAAACCGGACATCCTATGCAGCTCCGCCGGTTGCATCATCTGGTTGTTCAGCAGCGCTGGCCGCTCCGGCACCAGGTACTACGACCAGAAGAGCTTCTCCGTCGTGTTCCCTTCTTGGGCCCGGAAATACTGTGCAGCGTTGGCAGCACTCCTCGGAAGGTCCGCAAAGGCGTCTGGATAACCCCATAGTCGATTAAGTAAAGCATATCTCTGACCGCCAAATATACTCTGTAAAAGAAAGGGCTTACAAGCCGCTATCTGTTCGGCCAGCTTGATCTCCTCGTGAGCCGCCCGGGACTCGGTCTGCGCCTCCTTGGCCTCCTGAAGAGACTTGGTAAGATTGACCACTTGGGCATTATTCTTCTCCTCCAAGGCCTCGCACTTGCTGGCGTCATCCTTGAGCTCCTGCTCCACTTTAGTCACCCGCTCCTCATACTTGCGGCGGGTGACCTGCTCGGCCTTTAGATCCACAGCCGCTTTGTCAGCGGCCGCTTGGCTCACCCGTGCCTGTTCCATGGCTTGAGCGAGGGCGCTCTTTATGGTCTTGACCTCGACCGCACCACCTGCAAATAAAATCAGGGCAACATAGGAGATTTGACTCCGCATTGGAATATTACTTCAGGTATGTAAACATTTTTTTCAAACATATCTTGCGCCTCATCAAACCGCTTCTTAATGCGGATGAGGTCCTCATCGACCCACTCCAGCTTCCGCTTGAGTTCGGACACTTCGGCGGCCTGGGTGGTCACCGCTAACAGTGAAGCATGTTTATCAAAACAGACAAGTATGTTATCTCCTGCGAATATTACTTGATCCTCTGTTAGGCGTTTTTTCAAAAGCAGAATAGAGTCTCAGGGGCTACTATCTATATACAGGCATATTTCCTTCATACGAAAAAGCGTCTTATGTCGCATACCTCAAAGCCCATCCGCAGGCTGGTGAACGCTTCATTCACCCCGCTCTTGTCATACCAAATATTCTCAACCACCATAACCATCAGGGTACGGTGCTCCTTCACGAAGGAAGCACGTCGAAGTGCATCCACCAACGTGTCCGGCGCCTCCGGATTGATGGAGGTCTCCAGTGGAGTCGACACTCCCCCCTCCTTCAAAGGGGTTTGCTCGCTCGATTCCGGAGCCATGTGGGTCTCCAGAATGGTGTTCGGCTGGGGGCCAAATTGGTCATGGCCCCCGTCGTCAATCTCCATGGGGGTTGGTTCCCCCATGTTCTTGGCGGCCGAGGTGTTACCCTATGGCGTCGTTTTGGCGGCCTCCCGCACCTCTCCATGGCCTAGAGAGGCTCTTTGGGACAACACTTGGTGTCGTCCGTAGCGGGTGGCGGGGAGGCTCGCGGAGGCGTGTCGCTCTCCACCATCCTAGGCTCCAGCGAGTTCCCCAAAGATGAGGATAATTGGGTAAGATCATGGGTCGGACCGAAGCACACAATATAGTATCCTTGGATACTTACGATGCGGCCAGGGGCTTTAACTTGGGGTGCCACTTGGGGATGACTTCGGCATCCGAATCTGAGCCGTCCGAGAGGGATATCTTCCCCCTCTTGGATGCCTCTGCCTCTGGGTCTATGGAGACCGCCCTTTTCTTCTTCCTCCCCTTAAGGCGAGAATTGCTCTCTTCCTCCTCCTCCTCTTTGTCTTCATCTCCCTCGTGGGAGGAGGGAGCTTCGGTATATCCGGACGTAGCGTCCGAAGTACCTTTACGGCGGAGGTCACCTTTCGTCTCCTTGCCCTTCTTCTTGGCCTTCTTCTCTGACACCTGGTATAGCGCCGGGACCAGCATCCTCGTTAACAGGGGAATGGCTGGGTCTTCGGGTAGTGGAGCCAGACACTTGATCTGCTCCGCCTTCTTTGTCCATCCCTAATTGAAGGACGGAAGGCTGAGCATACCCTTTGAATTACGAACCTAAGTTATGTTCGGAAACTAGAAAACTTAGGGGGCGGCCGGATGAGCGCAGTCGAGGACGATGTCGTCGGTCGTCTCTGGCCACGACTTCTGGGCCTTGAAAAGCAGCTTCCAGATCTCTTCGTGTGTTGTGTTGAAGAATCGCTGTAGGGTCTGCGAACCTTCCGGGTTGAACTCCCACATGTGGAGAGGCCGGCACTGGCAGGGGAGGATCCGGTGGAAAATCATCACCTGAATCACATCAGCAAGACTGGTGTTCTTCTCTATCATATTTTTTATGCGCTTTTGCAGCACCATCACTTCATCAGACGATGCCCAATCCAGGCCCTTATTAATCCACAACGTGAGCCACATTGGGGGTCTGAATTTAAACTCAGGAGTGGCTGCCCATGTGGCGCCGCGGGGTTCGGTGATGTAGAACCACTCCTGTTGCCATCCCTTCATGGTGTCCATGAAGGCCCCTTTGGGCCAGGTGACGTTGAGGAGCTTGCTCACCATGGCGCCGCCGCAGTCTGCATGTTGCCCGTCGACCACTTTCGGCTTCACATTGAAAACCTTAAGCCATAGGCCGAAGTGAGGGGGGGATGCGGAGGAGCGCCTCGCACACGACGATGAACGCCAAAATGTGGAGGAAGGAATTTGGACCTAGATCATGGAAATCTAGCCCATAATAGAACATGAGGCCGCGGACGAAAGGGTGGAGGGGAAACCCTAGTCCGCGAAGAAAGTGGGGGATGAACACCACTCTCTCGCCGGGCTCTAGAGTGGGGGTGGTCTACTTTTTGGAAGGGAGCCTGTGCGCGATACTTGCAGCCAGGTACCCCGCTTCCCGGAGTTCTGTGCCGTTCTTCTCCGTGACGGAGGATGTCATCCACTTGCCCTGTGAACCGGATCTGGCCATGGATGGAGAGGTTGGGCGGTGGGAAAGATTGAAGCTTGGGCGTTGGAACTCGAGGATGGGAAGGCTAAGGAAGGAAGAAGGCGTGGGTTAAAAAGATGGATCTTTATCCGGTTATATAGGCAGTGAATATCAAACGCCCCCCGCAAGCCTTAAAACTCGCCTGTTCCCAAGGGGTCGTGCGAATGGCACTGTTGGATTACCCAAACCTGTATTGATGAAAATCCTGCAATAAGGGGACATGATCTCTGCTTTGACAAGACATGTCAATGGAGGCTGCGCCTCGAAACACGAAGCGGGAGGCCGGAAAATAGTTCAAAATAATAAAAAGGCAAGATGTAACGTTTCGCCGAAAAAGCTGTCAGTAGACATACCTTATTTTAATTAAGTATTGTACCCTTGTGGTTGAGGGTTGTAATTGTTATACAGAGCCGGATACAATTCTCTTGCTTAGAAGACTGCTTTGAAGTATGCAGAGAAGGAACTCGCCTTGCAATACATAAGACAATCTACGAGCCGAACACATCATCATTGAAGACCGGTTCAGGGGCTACTGAGGGAGTCCTGGACTAAGGGGTCCTCAAGAGTCCGGCCCGTATGTTGTGAGCCGGACCGATGGGCCGTGAAGGTACAAGGTAGAAGTGTTAGGGAACATAGTAATTTCAAAAAGTTTCCTACGCACACACAGGATCATGGTGATGCATAGCAACGAGAGGTGAGAGTGTTGTCTACGTACCCTCGTAGACCGAAAGCGGAAGCATTAGCACAACGCGGTTGATGTAGTCGTACGGCTTCACGATCCGACTGATCCATGTACCGAACGTACGACACCTCCAAGTTCAGCACACGTTCAGCTCGATGACGTCCTGCGAACTCCGATCCAGTACAGCTTCATGGGAGAGTTCCATCAGCACGACGGTGTGATGACGGGGATGATGTTGCTACCGATGCAGCGCTTCGCCTAAGCACCGCTACGATATGATCGAGGTGGAATATGGTGGAGGGGGGCACCGCACACGGCTAAGAGATCAAGAGATCAACTGTTGTGTCTAGAGGTGCCCCCTGCCCCATATATAAAGGACCAGGGGGAGGAGGCGGCCGGCCAGGGGAGGGCGTGCCAGGGAGGAGTCCTACTCCCACCGGGAGTAGAACTCCCTTCTTTTCCTAGTTGGAGTAGGAGGGGAAAAGGAAGGGAAGGAGAGAGGGGAAGGAAAGGGGGGCGCCACCCCCTCCTTTTCCAATTCGGACTAGAGGGGTAGGGGCATGCGGCCTGCCCTAGCCGCCCCTCCTCTTCTCCACTAAGGCCCATCTTGGCCCATTAAACTCCCCGGGGGGGGGGGGGTTCCGGTAACCCCCGGTACTCTGGTATATGTCCGAAACTCCCCGAAACCATTCCGGTGTCCGAACATAGTCGTCCAATATATTGATCTTTATGTCTCGACCATTTCGAGACTCCTCGTCATGTCCGTGATCACATCCGGGACTCCGAACTACCTTCGGTACATCAAAACACAAAAACTCATAATACAGTCGTCACCGAAACTTTAAGCGTGCGGACCCTACGGGTTCGAGAACTATGTAGACATGACCGAGACATGTCTCTAGTCAATAACTAATAGCGGAACCTGGATGCTCATATTGGATCCAACATATTCTACGAAGATCTTTATCGGTCAAACCGCATAACAACATACGTTGTTCCCTTTGTCATTGGTATGTCACTTGCCCGAGATTCGATTGTCGGTATCTCAATACCTAGTTCAATCTCGTTACCGGCAAGTCTCTTTAATCGTTCCGTAATACATCATCCCGCAACTAACTCATTAGTTACAATGCTTGCAAGGCTTATAGTGATGTGCATTACGGAGTGGGCCTAGAGATACCTCTCCGACAATCGGAGTGACAAATCCTAATCTCGAAATATGCCAACCCAACAAGTACCTTTGGAGACACCTGTAGAGCAACTTTATAATCACCCAGTTACGTTGTGACGTTTGGTAGCACACAAAGTGTTCCTCCGATAAACGGGAGTTGCATAATATCATAGTCATATGAACATGTATAAGTCATGAAGAAAGCAATAGCAACATACTAAACGATCAAGTGCTAAGCTAATGGAATGGGTCAAGTCAATCACATCATTCTCCCTAATGATGTGATCCCGTTAATCAAATGACAACTCGTGTCTATGGCTAGGAAACATAACCATCTTTGATTAGCGAGCTAGTCAAGTAGAGGCATACTAGTGACACTCTGTTTCTCTATGTATTCACACATGTATCATGTTTCCGGTTAATACAATTCTAGCATGAATAATAAACATTTATCATGATATAAGGAAATAAATATTATTATTATTATTATTATTATTGCCTCTAGGGCATATTTCCTTCAGTCTCCCACTTGCACTAGAGTCAATAATCTAGTTCACATCTTTATGTGATTAGTTCACATCTCCATGTGACTAATACCCAAAAGGGTTTACTAGAGTCAATAATCTAGTTCACATCGCTATGTGATTAACACCAAAGAGTGATCATGTTTTGCTTGTGAGAGAAGTTTAGTCTACGGGTTTGCCACATTCAGATTCGTATGTATTTTGCAAATTTCTATGTCAACAATGCTCTGCGCGGAGCTATTCTAGCTAATTTCTCCCACATTCAAAATGTATCCAGATTGAGACTTAGAGTCATCTGGATCAGTGTCAAAATTTGCATCGACATAACACTTTACGACGAACCTTTTGTCACCTCCATAATCGAGAAACATATCCTTATTCCACTAAGGATAATTTTGACTGATGTCCAGTGATCTACTCCTAGATCATTATTGTACTCCCTTGCTAAACACAGTGTAGGGTATACAAATAGATCTGGTACACAACATTGCATACTTTATAGAAACTATGGCTGAGGCATAGGGAATGACTTTCATTCTCTTTCTATCTTCTGCCGTGGTCAGGCTTTGAGTCTTACTCAATTTCACACCTTGTAACACAGGTAAGAACTCTTTCTTTGACTGTTCCATTTTGAACTACTTCAAAATCTTGTCAAGGTATGTACTCATTGGAAAAACTTATCAAGCGTCTTGATCTATCTCTATAGATCTTGATGCTCAATATGTAAGTAGCTTCACCGATGTCTTTATTTGAAAAACTCCTTTCAAATACTCCTTTATGCTTTCCAGAAAATTCTACATTATTTTTGATCAACAATATGTCATTCACATATATTTATCAGAAATGTTGTAGTGCTCCCACTCACTTTCTTGTAAATACAAGCTTCACCACAAGTCTGTATAAAACTAAATGCTTTGATCAACTCATCAAAGCGTATGTTCCAACTCTGAGATGCTTGCACCAGTCCATAGATGGATCGCTGGAGCTAGCACATTTTGTTAGTACCTTTAGGATCGACAAAACCTTCTGGTTGCATCATATACAACTCTTCTTGAAGAAATCCATTAAGGAATGTAGTTTTGACATCCATTTGCCAAATTTCATAAAATGTGGCAATTTGCTAACATGATTCGGATAGACTTAAGCATCGCTACGAGTGAGAAAATCTCATCATAGTCAACACCTTGAACTTTGTCAAAACCTTTTTCGACAAGTCTAGCTTTGTAGATAGTAACACTACTATCAGTGTCCGTCTTCCTCTTGAAGATCCATTTATTTTTTATGTCTTGCCGATCATCGGGCAAGTCAACCAAAGTCCACTCTTTGTTCTCATACATGGCCTCATATTTCATGGCCTCAAGCCATTTCACGGAATCTGGGCTCATCATCGCTTCCTCATAGTTCGTAGGTTTGTCATGGTCAATTAACATGACTTCCAGAACAGGATTACCGTACCACTCTGGTGCGGATCTCACTCTGGTTGACCTATGAGGTTTGGTAGTAACTTGATCTGAGGTTACATATCATCATCATTATCTTCCTCACTAATTGGTGTAGGAGTCACAGAAACAGATTTCTATGATGAACTACTTTCCAATAAGGGAGCAGGTACAGTTACCTCATCAAGTTCTACTTTCCTCCCACTCACTTCTTTCGAGAGAAACTCCTTCTCTAGAAAGGATCCATTCTCAGCAACAAATATCTTGCCTTCGGATCTGTGATAGAAGGTGTACCCAATAGTTACTTTTGGGTATCCTATGAAGACGCACTTCTCCGACTTGGGTTTGAGCTTATCAAGATGAAACTTTTTCACATAGGCATCACAACCCCAAACTTTAAGAAATGACAGCTTATGTTTCTTGCTAAACCACAGTTCATATGGTGTCGTCTCAATGGATTTAGATGGTGCCCTTTTTAATGTGAATGCAACTATATCTAATGCATAACGCCAAAATGATAGTGGTAAATCGGTAAGAGACATCATAGATTGCACTATATCAAATAAAGTACAGTTATGACGTTCGGACACACCATTACGCTGTGGTGTTCCAGGTGGCATGAGTTTGTGAAACTATTCTACATTGTTTTAATTGAAGGCCAAACTCGTAACTCAAATATTCGCCTCTGCGATCAGATCGTAGAAACTTTATTTTCTTGTTACGATGATTTTCCACTTCACTCTGAAATTCTTTGAACTTTTCAAATGTTTCAGACTTATGTTTCTTCAAGTAGATATACCCATATTTGCTCAAATCATCTGTGAAGGTCAGAAAATAATGATACCCGCCGCGAACCTCAACACTTATCCGACCTCATAGATCAGTATGTATTATATCCAATTAGTCAGTTGCTTGCTCCATTGTTCTGGAGAATAGAGTCTTAGTCATCTTTTCCCATGAGGCATGGTTCACAAGCATCAACTGATTCATAATCAAGTGATTCCAAAAGCCCATCAGCATGGATTTTCTTCATGCACTTTACACCAATATGACCTAATTGGCAGTGCCACAAATAAGTTGCACTAAAATTATTAACTTTGCATATTTTGGCTTCAATATTATGAATATGTGTATCACTACAATTGAGATTTAACCAACCATTTTCATTGGTGTATAACCATAGAAGGTTTTATTCATGTAAACAGAATAACAATTATTCTCTAACTTAAATGAATAACCGTATTTCAGTAAACATGATCAAATCATATTCATGCTCAACGCAAACACCAAATAACATTTATTTAGGTTCAACACTAATCCCGAAAGTATAGGGAGTGTGCGATGATGATCATATCATTCTTGGAACTACTTCCAACACACATCATTACTTCACCCTTAACTAGTCTCTGTTCATTCTGTAACTCCCGTTCTTGTTACTACTCTTAGCAACTGAACTAGTATCAAATACCGAGGGGTTTATATAAACACTAGTAAAGTACACATCAATAACATGCATGTCAAATATACTTTTGTTCATTTTGCCATCCTTCTTATCTGCCAAGTATCTAGGGGTAGTTATGCTTCCAGTGACCAATCCCTTTGTAGTAGAAGCACTTAGTCTCAGGCTTAGGTCTAGACTTGGGCTTCTTCACTTGAGCAGCAACTTGCTTGTTGTTTTTCTTGAAGTTACCTTTTCTTCCCTTTGCCCTTTTCTTGAAACTAATGGTCTTGTCAACCATCAACACTTGATGTTTTTCTTGATTTCTACCTTCGTCGATTTCAGCATCACGAAGAGCTTCAAAATCGTTTTCGTTATCCCTTGCATATTATAGTTCATCACAAAGTTCTAATAACTTGGTGATAGTGACTAGAGAACTCTGTCAATCACTATCTTATCTGGAAGATAAACTCCCACTTGATTCAAGTGATTGTAGTACTCAGACAATCTGAGCACATGCTCACTGGCTGAGCTATTCTCCCCCATCTTGTAGGCAAAGTACTGTCAGAGGTCTCATACCTCTCGACATAGGCATGCGTATGAAATTCCAATTTCAACTCTTGGAACATCTTATATTCTCCTTGGTGTTAAAAACATTTTTGAAGAACCGTTTCTAAGCCGTAAAGCATGGTGCACTAAATTAGCAAGTAGTCGTCATACCGAGCTTTGCCAAACGTTCATAATGTTTGCATATGCTCCTGCAATACGTCCGTCACCTAGCGGTGCATCAAGGACATAATTCTTCTGTGCCGCAATGAGGATAATCCTCAGATCACGGATCTAATCCGCATCATTGCTACTAACATGTTTCAATTTATTTTTCTCTAGGAACAATATAAAAAATAAACGGGGAAGCTATGTGCGAGCTATTGATCTACAACATAGATATGCAAATACTATCAGGACTAAGTTCATGATAAATTAAAGTTCAATTAATCATATTACTTAAGAACTCCCACTTAGATAGACATCCCTCTAATCCTCTGAGTGATCACGTGATCCATATCAACTAAACCATGTCCGATCATCACGTGAGATGGAGTAGTTTCAATGGTGAACATCACTATGTTGATCATATCTACTATATGATTCACGCTCGACCTTTCGGTCTTAGTGTTCCAAGGCCATATCTGCATATGCTAGGCTCGTCAAGTTTAACCTGAGTATTCCGCGTGTGCAACTGTTTTGCACCCGTTGTATTTGAACATAGAGCTTATCACACCCGATGATCATGTGGTGTCTCAGCACGAAGAACTTTCGCAACGGTGCATACTCAGGGAGAACACTTATACCTTGAAATTTAGTGAGAGATCATCTTATAATGCTACCGTCGATCTAAGCAAAATAAGATGCATGAAAGATAAACATCACATGCAATCAATATAAGTGATATGATATGGCCATCATCATCTTGTGCTTGTGATCTCCATCTCCGGAGCACCGTCATGATCACCATCGTCACCGGCGCGACACCTTGATCTCCATCGTAGCATCGTTGTCGTCTCGCCAACTATTGCTTCTACGACTATCGCTACTGCTTAGTGATAAAGTAAAGCAATTACAGGGCGATTGCATTGCATACAATAAAGCGACAACCATATGGCTCCTGCCAGTTGCCGATAACTTGGTTAAAAAACATGATCATCTCATACAATAAAATTTAGCATCATGCCTTGACCATATCACATCACAACATGCCCTGCGAAAACAAGTTAGACGTCCTCTACTTTGTTGTTGCAAGTTTTTACGTGGCTGCTATGGGCTGAGCAAGAACCGTTCTTACCTACGCATCAAAACCACAATGATAGTTTGTCAAGTTAGTGATGTTTTAACCTTCTGAAGGACTGGGCATAGCCACACTCGGTTCAACTAAAGTTGGAGCTGACACCCGCCAGCCACCTGTGTGCAAAGCACGTCGGTAGAACCAGTCTCACGTAAGCGTATGCGTAATGTCGGTCCGGGCCGCTTCATCCAACAATACCGCTGAACCAAAGTATGACATGCTGGTAAGCAGTATGACTTGTATCGCCCACAACTCACTTGTGTTCTACTCGTGCATATAACATCTATGCATAAAACCTGGCTCTGATGCCACTGTTGGGGAACGTAGTAATTTCAAAAAAATTCCTACGCACACACATGATCATGGTGATGCATAGCAACGAGAGGGGAGGGTGTTGTCTACATACCCTGGTAGACCGAAAGCGGAAGCGTTAGCACAATGCGGTTGATGTAGTCGTTCGTCTTCATGATCCGACCGATCCAAGTACCGAACGGATGGCACCTCCGAGTTCAGCACACGTTCAGCTCGATGATGTCCCGCGAACTATGATCTAGCAGAGCTTCACGAGAGAGTTCCGTCAGCACGACGGTGTGATGACGGTGATGATGTTGCTACCGAAGCAGGGCTTCGCCTAAGCACCGCTACGATATGATCGAGGTGGAATATGGTGGAGGGGGCACCACACACGGCTAAGAGATCAAGAGATCAACTGTTGTGTCTAGAGGTACCCCCTTCCCCCATATATAAAGGACCAGGGGGGAGGAGGCGGCCGGCCAAGGGAGGGCGCTCCAGGGAGGTGTCCTACTCCCACCGGGTGTAGGACTCCCTTCTTTTCGTAGTTGGAGTAGGAGGGGAAAAGGAAGGGAAGGAGAGAGGGGAAGGAAAGCCCACCCCTCCTTGTCCAATTCGGACTAGAGGGGGAGGGGCGCGCGGCCTGCCCTAGCCGCCCCTCCTCTTCTCCACTAAGGCCCATCTTGGCCCATTAAACTCCCCGCGGGGGGGGGGGGGGTCCAGTAACCCCCGGTACTCCGGTATATGTCCGAAACTCCCCGAAACTATTCCGGTGTCCGAACATAGTCATCCAATATATCGATCTTTATGTCTCAACCATTTCGACACTCCTCGTCACGTCCGTGACCACATCCGGGACTCCAAACTACCTTCGGTACATCAAAATACAAAAACTCATAATACAATCGTCACCAAAACTTTAAGCATGCGGACCCTACGCGTTCGAGAACTATGTAGACATGACCGAGACATGTCTCTGGTCAATAACCAATAGCGGAACCTGGATGCTCATATTGGATCCTACATATTCTACAAAGATCTTTATCAGTCAAACCGCATAACAACATACGTTGTTCCCTTTGTCATCGGTATGTTACTTGCCCGAGATTCGATCGTCGGTATCTCAATACCTAGTTCAATCTCTTTACTGGCAAGTCTCTTTACTCGTTCTGTAATACATCATCCTGCAACTAACTCATTAGTTACAATGCTTGCAAGGCTTATAGTGATGTGCATTACCGAGTGGGCCTAGAGATACCTCTCCGACAATCGGAGTGACAAATCCTAATCTTGAAATACGCCAACCCAACAAGTACCTTTGGAGACACCTGTAGAGCACCTTTATAATCACCCAGTTACGTTGTGACGTTTGGTGGCACACAAAGTGTTCCTCTGGTAAACGGGAGTTGCATAATCTCATAGTCATAGGAACATGTATAAGTCATGATGAAAGCAATAGTAACATACTAAACGATCAAGTGCTAAGCTAACGGAATGGGTCAAGTCAATCACATCATTCTCCTAATGATGTGATCCCGTGAATCAAATGACAACTCATGTCTATGGCTAGGAAACATAACCATCTTTGATTAATGAGCTAGTCAAGTAGAGGCATACCAGTAACACTCTGTTTGTCTATGTATTCACACATGTATCATGTTTGCAGTTAATACAATTCTAGCATGAATAATAAACATTTATCATGATATCAGGAAATAAATAATAATATTATTATTGCCTCTAGGGCATATTTCCTTCAAGAAGGCCTTCCCCCGTGTCCGGATGGGACTCTCCTTTGCGTGGATGGCAAGTTTGGCGTCTGGATGCGTAGTTTCCTTTCTCTGTAAACCGACTCTGTACAACCTTAGGCCCCTTCGGTATCTATATAAACTGAAGGGGATAGTCTATACAGGCTATCAGAATTCATATAGGCTAGACATCTAGGGTTTAGCCATTACGATCTCGAGGTAGATCAACTCTTGTAACCCCTATACTCATCAAATATAATCTAGTAGGACGTAGGGTTTTACCTACATTAAGAGGGCCCGAACCTGGGTAAATATCGTGTCCCCCTAGTCTCATGTTACCTTCGAGCCTCAAACGCACAGTTCGGGACCCCCTACCCGAGATCGGCCGGTTTGGACACCAATAGGTGCCACCCATCCCAGAGGGACTCCCGCTGCGTGTGAGTGGCACCCGTCCGACGGAAGAATTGTTGCATGTGGCGGACCGAGGCTGGCGCCTGCGGCCGCCAAGGAGGGCCGCAATGGTGTGGGGCAATGGTGCCACGAAAAGCGCGATGAAGAGGCCACACAACTCTTCCCATGAGGCCACTGAAGACTCCGGTAAGGCTAGGAGCCAGGCTCGTGGCACACCCGTAAGGGCCACGGGGAGCCAATTCTCCATGACTTGTCGTCGCCACCGGCTGCCCAGACAGCCTCCACAAATGCCTGGAGAAACCCTGCCGGATCCACCATGCCATCATATCGAGGCAGTAGCTCCGGCCTGAACCTTGGCGGCCATTGCACTTGTCGCAAGTTGGGGGTGAAAGCTCAGTGGCTCGGAGTGCCTCCGAACACACCCGACGGCCCGTCCAGTGGAGCGGCTCCCGCCATGAGAGCCAAACCGCGAGGGCGAAGTACAATAGACGAGGAGGTGAATCTTTGATGTACCCCTACCTGGTGCACCAAATGTCGGATTCAGGGCTTCGCGGACCCAAGAAACATTTGAACTCTGGGGTGCGTGAGAAGAACTCAATCTCCCCAGCCTACAAACTCGACGCTCTCATGACCTAGCTCGATGAACGGGAAAGGAAAGGGACATGACAGTTTACCTAGACTCGGGCGACCTTGCGATGTAATACCCTACTCCTGCTTTGGGGTGGATTGGCCTCGCAGTGGGCTGAGGATGAACTAGTACAGGGGAAGAACAACCGCAAGAGGTATGTTCTTGTGTTGGTGTGAGATTGTGGGGGTTTGGATCCAATCTCCCCTTCTATGGTGGTGGCTAACCTATATTTATAGTGGTCATGGTCCTCTTCCCCCCAAATTAAGGAGGGAAGGGATCCCACAATGGCCAAGTTGGAAGGGAGACAAATAGTACATCTTATCCTGACGAAAGGTGGTCTTTGCCTGCAAAGCTTCTAGTCTTGACGTCGTGGTCGGCTCGGCGAAGACCTCCGTCCCGCCGCCCTGGTGGTCTTGGTCTCATAGCACGGGAATGGAAACCTTTGGCTGATTCCTCGAGACTTCGCGCCTGCGCTTGCCTCCTTAGCACCAAAGAGGAAACCTATTGTACTGCGCTCGCCGGCGCCCTCCTAGCCTTGGTCGTCATGGCATGTGTCACCTTAAGCTCATGAGGTGAGCACCTGCATTGGAATCTCTGCTCCTCAGGAGCCAGCCTAGGAGGCCGCTCCCTCTGGAGGTCTTGGCGTCGTCCCCCTGCCCCTCGCGAGGCTTGCCCCCCCGTGAGGGTCTTGCTTTGTCAATGCTGAAGATGGGCCATACTAAGCCGTTGATGGAGCCACGGCGTGGGCCGCAGGCAGGCAAGTCTGGGTACCCCGGTTCCCAGAACACCGACAATATGTTCTTGCATGGCACGAGATGTACTAATCAAATTGAAAAAAAATCTAGAAAATACACGTTGAACAAAACAATAACAAGTGATGATATTAATTACGATGAAATCCTTGTCGTTGTGTACCATACAAACATCAAAGGTCTCGTCCAGCTTCATGGTGAAAAACCTATCATTTTGCAGGTGAGGAAACCTGTCGCACAAACCCCGGTCATCGTAGCAGTAATCGCACTCCGGGATCATATCATCATCGGACATCTCCTGTGTTCATAATTCAAAGATTAAACTTTTGAATTTCAATATGTGTACTACAAAAACAAATTCGGTCATTAATATTCTTCATGGGTTGACTTTCAGTCTGTCGAGACTTTTGTTGAAAACTCTCATCTCATGTGGTGTGTATGGTGGGCACTTCCTCTCTGATATATTCGACCATTGGTGATGGTCGCTCCAACCTTTGTCCCCGAGTGCATTACACCAAAATGTCTAGCACACGGGAACAAAGGAGAAGCGACACCAACGGCAATAGTCGGGATTCTTCCTCTCTGACATTTGTGACCGTCGGTGATGGCAGCTACTCCTGTCATTCCAAAGGGCATTACACCAAAATGTCTAGCACCTTGGAATGAAGAAGAAGCTACCCACACAACAACAGTCGGGATTCTTCGTCCTCTCATATATGGTGGAGACTCTCCCTCACTAATTCCTCTCTGACATTTGCGATCGTCGGTGATGGTCATTCTTCTCTTCCTTCTCGTGCATTACCAAAAGGTCTATCACGAGAAAGAAGAGGAAGAATGACCCCCATGACAATACTCGACATTCTTCTTCTCTCATATATGATGGAGTCCTGGCAGACTTAAAGTCAACCTGAAATGTCGTTTATTTATCTTTGTAGAAAATCCGAGCACTCGATATTTCCTACATATTCTAGAACAAGTCATGCCAAAATTCACAGAAAAATCCGACATGACCTTTGCTAAAAAGGACATATATCGAGCGCCTGAAATTTGCCGGAATGGAAATTAATCAAAACTCCGGCAAAACATAGGCCAATCTAAGGTGTTCCCTGCAAACACAGGCCACTTGGGCAAGCACTAGTAGTACACAACACGACATATCACATGTCTAAATCTCCATCATATTTCGAAGACCTACAATGAAAATATTCTATTCCATGGAAATTGTCATAGCTACTCAGCTATCTACTACTCTACTACATCTATCAAAACATCTACATCATCATGGACATGGGGATTTGGCTTGTCTCACCTCGAGGTTGGAGGGGGTCGGTGACGGGGACGATGGCGGGGATGATGCAGGGGCTCCTTGATTTCTACAAAAACAAAATATAAACAAAAACATTATTATCATCATCTTAGGACTTAGTGAAACCCTGTAAGCTATCAACTAAACATTATTATGCTGATTCAAAAGACCTATATTTACTAAAAGTTTGTATTATCTAAAATATCCTTGTTATAACCCTAAGAGCTATCCATCCATCCATCTATCTATCCAAAGCATTACTAAAGAAAACCTAGTTTAATCCATCTGGCTATCCATCTATCTATCCTAGCATTAAAAAAACCTAATTTCATCCACCCATTTATCTATAAGATTTCTACTAGTAGTGGGTTCATATATATGAACACCTAGGGTTACATATATCTACATTCTATTGTACTCAAAAAACCTATTTAGTGCTCTAATGATGAAATGGGCTCATATATATGAACACCTAGGGTTCATATATAAGACCAAAATTAGTAAAAAAAATCTGAACATATTGCATTTGCTAATTCATCCAACACATTCAGAGATACCTAGCTTTTGGGTGAATTGAGAAGAGAAGGAGGTACTCACACGGTAGGTAGCCCAGGGCCGAGAAGGGGATGGAGAGGGTAGACGCGGGGGAGGACGGCGGCGCATGGGGGAGGTCCAACGCAGGGTGAGGGAGTCCTGGATTAGGGGGTCTCCGGACAGCCGGACTATATCCTTTGGCCGGACTGTTGGACCATGAAGACACAAGATTGAATACTTCGTCCCGTGTCCGGATGGGACTCTACTTGGTGTGGAAGGCAAGCTAGGCAATACAGATATGCATATCTCCTCCTTTGTAACCGACCTTGTGTAACCCTAGCCCCCTCCGGTGTCTATATAAACCGGAGGGTTTTAGTCCGTAGGACAACATACAATCATACCATAGGCTAGCTTTTAGGGTTTAGCCTCTTCGATCTCGTGGTAGATCAACTCTTGTACTACTCATACTATCAAGAATAATCAAGCAGGACGTAGGGTTTTACCTCCATCAAGAGGGCCCGAACCTGGGTAAAACATCGTGTCCCCTGCCTCCTGTTACCATCCGCCTTAGACGCACAGTTCGGGACCCCCTACCCGAGATCCGCCGGTTTTGACACCGACATTGGTGTTTTCATTGAGAGTCCCACTGTGTCGTCGCCGTAAGGAAGGATGCCTCGTCTCGTTGTTAAAAACAACATTACCACCGGGGGATCCCTGGCTATCGGCCAAACTCTCCGGCTTGGCAGTTTCATCATAACTGCCCGTTCGGCCGCTGCACCGACGATGACCTCTCGGTCATCAAAAACAGCCTCCACGTCGGCTCGGAATTCGCCGAGCAGATGGATCCAATGGAGCTCTCTTTCCTAAACGAGCTCTTGGATCGTATCGCCGCCTTGGGAGTCACTACAGACTATGATCGGATTGGTCTTAAACCCTATCAAAGGGAGATTAACGCTCCACCGGTCACCCATCATATTGCGGTGGTGGAGGAATAATGCGGCGATTCTTCCTCTATCTTGAGGGCTAACTATGTCCGGATTCCTGAGCTCTCCGAGCCGGATACCCATTTATGGGAGGACATCACCCAAGCCCTAAACCTAGAGTCAGGCAGCGGGCCAGACTTATCGGGCAACACTCCGGAATCCGAACTTCCAAGATTGGAAACTCCTTGGCCCCTGGGTCTTAGATCGGGTAGGGGTTCGGACTCAAATCCACCCACCCACCCAGACATAAATGATCTTTCCCACATCAGGCAAGAGCCCCATGAAACAGTACATCATTATTGGGCCAGATTCCTCCTTGTGATGAACAAGGTTAAGGACTGTCGCGAGGAAGACGCAGTCTCATTCTTCTGCAATAATTGCATGGACAAGGGAATCCTTAACGCCTTAAGTCGCCGTGACATATCACGCTTCGCTGACTTGGCGTCCATAGTATGAAAGTACTATGCGATGGAAAGCGCCTGGAAAACCGAAATGAAATTTTGGGATAATCCGGCTCGAAATATACACCCAGTCCGAAGTAAAAGCGTGCACTATCATAAGACACCCGAGTTAGTTACAAAGAAACAAAAACCCTCCACAGGGCATGGAACCGTATTGGAGGGATGGCTTAGCGAACCCTGCAAAATTCATAGTACAGCGGATACCATACCAACACACAGCCTTAGAGCTTGTTGGATACTCCGGCAGGTGGCCAAAAGTGGTGAGGATCTTCTCATCCCAAATGCCACAGAGCACCATCCCGTGGATAACAATACGGTATTAACGGTCTTTGAAACCTTCGCATCAAATAATAGGCGCAAGAGAACACTCTGCAGCCTCGCCGAAATCTGCCACGTGGCAGCAATGAATCCATGGAGTGACACGGCTATTACCTTCAATGTGAGTGACGAACCTAAATTCTGAACAGCCCGAGCACCAGCTGCACTAGTCCTCAGTCCAATTGTGGACGGCTTTCGACTCACCAAAGTACTCATGGACGGCGGCAGTGGATTAAACCTCATCTATGAGGAAACTCTTCAAAAAATGGAAATATACAGGAACTGCATTGAGCAAAGCAGCACAACCTTCAGAGGAATTATCCCCAGTCGGGAAGCACGCTGTGCTGGGAAAATCACACTAGATGTGGTATTCGGCACGACGGAGAACTATAGGTCCGAAGAAATTACATTCCAAGTGGCCCCGTTCAATAGTGGATACCATGCCCTTTTAGGACGGGAGGCGTTCACGATCTTCCAAGCCATACCCCATTATGGGTACATGAAGCTCAAAATGCCCGGGTCCAATGGAATCATCACTCTCGCTAGTGATCCGGACACAGCACTCCACGCTGAAAACAAGACAGCTGCATTGGCCCTCGAGGCATTATCTGAAGCCCTTTCGGCCGAGGAATTAACTGCGCTATGCTCCACAGTGGACAGGGACGACATGATAATTGACAAGAGATCCAAGTCCACCTCTTTTAAACCAGCGGATGAAATTGTCAAATTCCAAGTACACCCAACGGACCCTACAAAAATAGCCTCCATCGGGGCACAGTTAAACCCCGCCGTGGACGCCGCACTACGAGAGTTCCTGTGCAAGAATTAGGACATATTCGCCTGGCACCCCTCAGACATGCCAGGAATTCCATGCATGCTGGCCGAGCATAGCCTCAATATCCTAAAGGGATACAAGCCGGTCAAGCAGGCTCTTCGGCGTTTCTCTTAACCTAAGAGACAAGCTATGGGAGAGGAACTAGCCAAGTTATTGGAGGCCGGATTCATTAGAGAAATAAAACACCCAGACTGGCTAGCAAACCTGGTGATGGTACCAAAGAAGGACAAATCCTGGCGCCTATGTATCGACTTCAAGGACCTTAACAAGGCTTGCCCAAAGGATCCCTTCCCCCTCCCCCGCATTGATCAAATTATCGATGCTACCGTAGGACACGAATCATTGTGTTTCCTCGACGCATACTCCGGCTACCACCAAATCTAGATGGCGGAGTCCGACCAAGCCTCAACGGCATTTATCACACCATACGGCCCCTTCTGTTTCAACACAATGCCTTTTGGGCTAAAAAACGCCGACACAACATATCAGCGCATGATTCAGACATGTCTGGAGAAACAGATCGGCAAAATAGTAGAGGCATACGTAGATGATGTGGTCATTAAAACCAAACACGTTGACTTTCTAAGAGACGACTTGAGGCTCACATTCAACAACCTCCGAACAAAAGACATCAAGCTCAATCCAGAAAAATGCGTTTTTGGCGTACCAGCCGGAAGCTCCTGGGCTTCATTGTCTCTAGTAGAGGAATTGAAGCTAATCCGGCCAAAATCCGAGCTCTGTCACAGTTGGCTATCCCAACGGACCTCAAAAAAATCCAGAAATTAACTGGATGTGTGGCGGCTCTAAGCCGCTTTATCTCCCGCTTAGGAGAAAAGGCATTACCCCTTTATCGCCTCCTTCGGCGCACCGAACACTTCGAGTGGACGGACGCTGCCACAGCCGGATTGGAAGAAATAAAAGCCATACTGGCAACGAAACCAATCCTGGCGCGCCAAACATTGGCGAACCAATGTTGTTGTACATTGCGGCAACTCATCAGGTTGTAAGCGCAGTGCTCATCGTCGAACGAGAAGCGGACGGACATAAATTCCCTCTTCAAAAGCCGGTATATTATGTATCCACTGTCCTCACTCCATGCAAATCACGGTACCCACATTATCAAAAGATAGCCTATGTGGTATTCATGGCATCCTGGAAGCTGCGACACTACTTTCAAGAGTGTTCGATTACAGTATCCTCGGAAGTGCCACTTAATGATATTATAAACAACCGCGATGCCACGGGCCGGATTGACAAATGGGCCATTGAGCTCTTCCTGTTCGACATAACATACAAACCTCGGCGAGCCATTAAATCGCAAGTATTGGCCAACTTTTTCGCCGAATGGACGGAAGCCGAACTCCCTAAAGAGTACGACGCATACTCCAATTGGATCATGCACTTCGACGGCTCCAAAATGCTGGTTGGTTTGGGGGCTGGCGTCGTCCTGATGTCCCCAACCGGAGATATAGTGCAATACGTACTGCAGATACTGTATACAGACTCCAACAACGCAGCCGAATACGAAGCCCTGTTACATGGTCTTCGGATGGCAGTTTCCATGGGCATTCAACGCCTGGAGGTGCGTGGGGATTCAAACCTCACAATATCCCAAATAAATGGAGACTTCGATGCCAAGGATCCGAAGATGGCGGCCTATCGAAACGCCATCCTAAAGATGTCAGCTCTGTTCGAGGGGCTCGAATTTCACCATGTGGCTCGGGAAAACAATCAGGCGGCGGATATCCTCGACCGCATCGGCGCAAAACGCGATGCGGTCCCCCCCAACATCTTTTTGGAGAGGTTGTTTAAGCCATGCGTGGTATGGGAAGGGGACACCGGTAACAATAGTCCGGACCCGGCCAAAATTCCCGATACCGAACACTCTGACATAATTGGAGGCTCTGCCACCGAAATAACACCTTCAGTCACATCATAATAGCCATCATTGCCCCATGGACAGAACCATTCTTGGCCTACCTAACTACGCAGGAACTTCCCGAGGACCAAAATGAGGCACGCTGCTAGTGCGGCGATCTAAAGCCTACAGGGTCCACGAGGGAGAGCTGTATAAAAAAAGCACTACCAGAGTCCTTCAAAGGTGCATCTCCGAAGAGGAAGGGCGGAAGCTTTTGGCAGAAATTCACGCCGGACTCGGCGGCCACCATGCCGCAGCCCGGGCCCTTGTAAGCAAGGCCTTCCGTACAGGTTTTTATTGGTCGACGGCCCGGGCAGACGCATAGGACTTGGTCCAACGCTGCGTCGGTTGCCATCTTTTTGCAAAACAAAGCAACATGCCACCCACCGCCCTCCAAACAATCCGCATTACCTGGCCCTTCGCGGTTTGGGGGCTTGACATGGTTGGGCCCCTTAAAGGGGGAACCCATAAGAAAAAATACTTACTGGTCATGGTTGATAAATTCACCAAATGGATAGAAGCCAAACCTGTTAAAACAGCCGAATCCGGACCAGTGATAGACTTCATATCCAGGGTTGTACACCGTTATGGCGTCCCCCATAGCATCATCACTGACAACGGCACGAACTTCACGGCCGACGAGGTAAAACTCTGGTGCAGCAACATGGGCATCAAGCTCGATTATGCTTCCGTCTATCACCCACAAACCAACAGCCAAGTTGAGCGAGCAAATGGTCTTATCATGAGCGGCATTAAACCCAGATTAGTGCGGTCCTTAAAGGAGTCTAACATGCACTGGGTAGAGGAGCTCGACTCCGTACTCTTGGGGCCGCAGACCACGCCAAATCATACTACCGGATATACACCCTTCTTTATGGTGTACGGCGCAGAGGCAGTTCTGCCCTGCGACATAATTCATGACTCACCTCGAGTGCGCATGTATGAAGAAAGAGAAGCCAAGCTCGATCGGCAGGACAGTATGGACACCCTGGAGGAGGAGCGCGACGTGGCAAAAGCCCGTTCCGCATTCGATCAGCAAAAGGCTCGCAGATACCAAAGTAGGGAAGTACGGGCCAAAACTTATAACGTTGGCGAGTTAGTTCTACGCCTGCCAGAGAAGAAAAAGACCAAGCTCGAGCCCAAATGGGAAGGTCCCTTCATTATTGACCAAGTTCTGACTGGTGGAACGTACCGTCTGCGGGATGCATCGAATAATCGATTTGAGCCGAACCCATGGAACGCAGCCAGGCTCCGAAGATTCTACGCCTAGCACCGGACTCTGTGTTCGTCTCCTTCCTCTGTCCATTTTTTGCATATACATTATCTGTCTTTTTTCTCTTTCTTTCTTTTATTCTTTCTCAAGGCCTTCAAGGGCCAACTTGTGCCTCGCTTGCACACTATAGATGCGCTAACCGCGCTCATTATACCTGGGGGCTTCTTACACAGAAGCTTAATTATCTATCTAGGCTTCATGCCCCGCACATGTGTTATTATTCCACATGTACCCTTTCTTCACCACTATATGCATCGATATGACTTAAGTTTTGGCCAAGCTGGGTTGCCTGGCTCTTGTATTTATGCCCTACGTTCCCGTTAATTCGGCTAGGGCATAAGGGGAGCACCTCTGCGATTCTTACTGCCGGTTCAGTCGGATGTGTACCTCAGACTGGGTGAAGCCGAAAGCTAGCGTTCTTAAGGCAATATTCGGTCGGCGAACAAAAGATGATTTTTTATTTTCCATATATGCCCCCAGATGTTTTTTCCTGCGGCTCCGCTCACAGTCCGGACATGCACTTTAGGGCATGTGTACCCAGGGAAAGGAACCCCTAACGGAACTATTCTCCCTGGAAGATGTTTCTTACTACCCATGTAATATAACATAACTAGTTGGGTACTTGTCTGTTCAAGCACTAATGACCCCTACGCCTTGTTTCCACGCATACCCCGGTTCTTATATAACTGAGCGGGTATTCGGACACACTCCGGACTATCGGGTCCCGAGGTTGAAGCGAAAAGGTCCGCCATGATAAATGATTTACAATCCGGTTAGAAGGCATTATACATGTCACTTTAATTACATAGTCATGTAGACTGACTAAATTCCTCTTCTATACCATCCAACAGGCGGTCTAGCCTACAATCCTGTTGGGAATACTTTGCGGCTAATTCTACTTGCCCATAGACTAAGCTAACGGGGATCTCTTTCCCATCGGGCCCCACAGGTCTGACCTCGGCTATGTGGTTTGGGTCAGCCTTGGTATACCGCGTCTTCACCATGGCCCAGGCTTCCCTGGCACCTTGACGGCAGGACGATATCTTCCATAATCGGAAGTGCCGCCGTGCTCCCTTGAGCTTCTCCGCAAGCTCTCCAATGCCTTCTGGCAGGGAGACTGATGGCCACAAGGCCTGGGCAATACCTTGCATCACCTGCCGAACTTGTTCGTGCAGTTGTGAGAGCTTGGATAGAAGATCACCCTCAGACCTGGGCATCTCCTCCGCGGGACAACCCATCAGCATACCTGCAGACATAACTCTGTTAGCCGGCTTCTCCGCCGTCCCCTTTTTAAGGGTTCATTCAAGCACTTACTGAAAATGCCGCGTTGAAGCCGCTTATTCTCCTTCTCGGAGTCCGCAAGTTGGGCTCGAACATATTTCAGTTCCACGCTCATCTTGGTATTGGTGTCTTGGAGATTGTTTTTCTCTCGCCTGACCTCAGTCAGCATGCGTTCGCCAACTTTTAGCTGTCGTACGGCATGCTGGTCCTCCGGATTCTCTCTGGATTCATCTGTAATATCTATTGTTAGATCGGCAGCCACGCTGCATGCTATATGGTACCTATCATTCTTTGAAACAAATGTTACCAGCTGGGGACTTTTAGGTTCCTTCAATGCAGCAACGGCGGCCTGAAGTTGGGTCTTGCATTCCTCTAGCTCCTGTGACAGTCGAGTATTCTTCTCTGTAAGAACCTGCACAATAGATGATCCTTAAATCAGTTCTACTAACTGTTTCAAGTCTCAGGGGCTACTGATACATATAATCATCAGATTTGCTTACCCGTACATCCCTTACATACTAGTACGTGGTTCTAGCTAGACCATTTTGAGCAGCACGGAGGTACGCGTCTCCAGAATTGAAGGCATCAAATGCCTCTGGGGAGAAGCAAGCATCACGGAGTACGGCTCGGCGACGCCTATGATTCATGGCGCTCTCCACTTCTGAATTTGTAGCGGATAGTCTATCTGCATCCTCTGTAGGGGGAGTATCCGGCGTCCGCCCCATGTTGGCTTCCGCCTCTATGTCCGGTCCTGGAGCCCGACTAGTGGAAGCATGATCGGCAGCCTCACCGGACATATTCCGGCAAGCGTTTTTTCTATTAAAGAAACATGGACGTCATTACATTTTTAGAAAGACAACAACCACGGAGCAGGATCTTTGTCATACCTCTACGCCGGCATCTCCGTCCTGACCGCCTTCCTTTTTGGCCTGCCCGACCTCGGTGCCTCTTGTTGGCGAGTTGCTGCGGGTTCGGCACGGCGTCCCAAATGCCTTCCCTGTAAAACACCATATGTATATGGTAGGTGAAGTGTCTAAAAGGGGATCCTAGTTTTTGGAGTTGGGATTTTTGGTTTTTCTTACATGCGACGCAGGAAGCAGACCGGGATAGTCGGTCATAATGGCCACCATGGCGTCATCACAACTTAATTGATAGAACTGCCAGTCTATCAGCTCCACGAATATGTCCGGATCTTCTTCGAGTCCGGGACCGAGGGCCCGGTCAGGGTCCTCTGGTTGCAGAGATGGGCTGTTGACCTCCCTTATGGCTTTTCACAGTTCCTGGCGCAAAATGGCAAGGTGAGTACCTACGACAAAGAATGTGGCAAGAATGGGAGTAAGGAGATATAACTCACCCAGCTTGGAGGGTTGTACATGGAGAATCCATCCTGTGGCTTGATGCGGATGAACTCCTCTTCCTCTCCCTTGAACAACTCGGATAGAATTTTTGCTAAAGCAGCAGCGTTTTCCGGACCCTTACGCCCGCAACGGGTGGCATCATCTTCCCCGTTAAAACACCACAAGGGGTGCCCTCGATATTGAAGTGGCTGCACTCCCTGCATTATGCATATTGACATAACCTCGATTACTGTCAATCCTGATTGAGCCAGCGCTGTAATCCGGTTCATCAGGTAAAGGACTTCTGCGTTGTCTTCCTCCTGGGGGCTCCGTGGGCGCCAACTTCAGTGTTTCTTCAGAGGAGCATTGTTGAACTTAGGAAGACCCCGCCGAACAGGGTCCGGAAGGGGGACATCCTCCATATAAAACCATTCCGAAGGCCAGTCTTCAGACGTCTTCTTTGGAGTACCAGACAGGTATCCAGTTTCGGTGATGCGCCATATTTCGGCTCCACCCACTTGATAAAGTGACCCCTTCTGTGTGCGGGGGACGAGGCATAATAACCTTTTCCACAGCTCGAAATGAGCCTTGCAGCCCAGGAATAACTCGCAGAGGGCAACATAGCCGGCGATGTGTAATATGGAAGCAGGGGTGAAATTATGCAGTTGGAGGCCGTAAAACTCCAGGAGCCCGCAGAGGAACGGATGAATTGGAAATCCGAGTCCCCTTAATAAGTAAGGAACAAGGCATACCCGCTCCCCCGTAGAGGGGCTGGGGAAGCTCTCCGCTTGCTCCCCGCCATTGTAGGTGGCGAGCCCGGCTCGGACGGGAACCATATACGCTGGAGGGAGATATCCCTTAGTCTGCAGTTCGACTAATCGACTATGTGGGACAGAACACCTCTCCTAATCGCCGGGCTTAGGGCTATGGGGGCGGGAGGAGGAGCTGCGGTTGTCAGCCATGCTGGAGTGGATTTTTCCAAAGCACGCTCCGATGGATTCTCGCTGGGGGAGGATGATATGGATTGGATCTAAGAATCCCCATCCCTTTAATAGACAATTTATTTATCTGGCTAGGGGGCGAATGTAAAAACGCCCTGGCTCCTCGTATTCATTCGACGCGTGGAAGAGAGCCCTTATTGGGTGTAGAAGCCAAGAGGTCCAACATTTATGGTGCCGGATACTGCTCAACAAACATTCGAAATTTGGAGAAGAACCCGCCTTGCAATGCCGAAGACAATACTGCGTGTCGGACTTGACGTCATTAAAGCCTGGTTCGGGGGCTATTGAGGGAGTCCTGGATTAGGGGTTCTCCGGACAGCCGTACTATATCCTTTGGCCGGACTGTTGGACCATGAAGACACAAGATTGAAGACTTCGTCCCGTGTCCGGATGGGACACTACTTGGCGTGGAAGGCAATCTAGGCAATACGGATATGTATATCTCCTCCTTTGTAACCGACCTTGTGTAACCCTAGCCCTTTCTGGTGTCTATATAAACTGGAGGGTTTTAGTCCGTAGGACAATATACAATCATACCATAGGCTAGCTTTTAGGGTTTAGCCTCTCCGATCTCGTGGTAGATCAACTCTTGTACTACTCATATTATCAAGAATAATCAAGCAGGACGTAGGGTTTTACCTCCATCAAGAGGGCCTGAACCTGGGTAAAACATCATGTCCCCCTCCTCCTGTTACCATCCGCCTTAGACGCACAGTTCGGGACCCCCTACCAGGGATACGTCGGTTTTGACACCGACACAGGGGGAGGGCCGGCGCATGGGGACGGCGGGCGCGGACCGGTGCAGGGCGGACTGAGTAGGGCGGGGCAGGCCGCTGACGAGGGTGGGAGAGAGAGTGGAGATGGAGAGTGAGGGGGGAGACTGAGAGGTCAAGCGAGGAGGATGACTTTAACATGGGCTTAGTAGTAGCGTGTCTTTAAGCTCAAGGCTACTACCAAAGTAAATAGTTGTAGCGCCGGTACAAGACATGCGCTACTGCTAAGTGGGGATGGGCACCTAGGCCCAGGCTGTCCATAATAGTAGTGTGGTTCACCAGCATGGGCTACTGCTAACCACCTACTAGTAGCGCTCGAAACAAGAACGCGCTACTCCTAATTAGTAGTAGTGCATCTCTTTAACCCGCGCTACTGACAAGACTTTGTGTATAAGGTTTTCCCTAGTTGTGAGGGGATGCCTTCCGGGGCATCCCCAAGCTTAGTTGCTTGGGTCTTCCTTGAATATTACCTTGGGGTGCTTGGGCATCCCCCATCTTAGGGTTTTTTCACTCCTTATTCTCCTCATATCAATATCTCACCCAAAACATGAAAACTTCAATCACACAAAACTTAACGGAACTTCCTGAGATAGGTTAGTATGATAAAGACAAATAATTCACTTTGGTACTGTCAAAGACAAGATTCATAATTGTTCTCACACAATTCCTACTGTACCTTATCATTTCCACAATTTATTTTGAGCAATATAAGCCATAGAAACTAGAAAACAAGCAAACTATGCATTGGAAACAGAATCTGTCAAAAACAGAATAGTCTGTAATGATCTGAACAATAATCATACTTCTGCTAATCCAAAAAGTCTGCAAAATTAGGACAACATGGAAAATTTGTATATCAATCATTTGTAAAAAATTAAAGAATATATCATGTTCCAGCAGAGCAGATCAATTTCGTTACTGGGCACAAAAGTTTCTATTTTTGCACAGAATCAAGTCAACTATCATCCACACTATCCCAAAGGCTTTACTTGGCACTTTATTGAAACAAAAGGTATAAAACATGATTACTACAGTGTCTTGATCATGTTAATACACAAAAATAGTAGGGGTTAATGTTGGGTTGTCTCCCAACAAGCGCTTTTCTTTAATGCCTTTTTAGCTAGGCATGTTGATTTCATGATGCTTGCATAAAAGATAAGAATTGAAACATAACAAGAGCATCATGAAACACATGGCAAGCCATTTAAGCCTAACCCACTTCCTATGCATAGGGATTTTATGAGCAAACAATTTATGGGAGCAAGAATCAACTAGCATAGGAAGGCAAAACAGGTGCAACTTCAAAACTTTCAACATAAAGAGAGGAAACTTGATATTAGTGAGATACGTAAAAGCATATGTTACTCTCTCACAATAATTTTCAGTAGCATCATGAATGAATTCAACAATATAACTATCACATAAATCATTCTTTTCATGATCCATAAGCATGGAAATTTCACTACTCTCCACAAAATAAAATTTATTCTCATGAATAGTAGTGGGAGCAAACTCAACAAAATAACTATCACATGACACTTAATTGGCATAATCCAATTGAAAATTGAAATCATGATGACAAGTTTCATGGATATCATTATTCTTTATAGCATACATGTCATCAGAATAATCATCATAGATAGCAATTTTGTTCTCATAATCAATTGAAACCTCTTACGAAATAGTGGATTCATCATTAAATAAAGTCACGAGTTCACCAAATACACTTTCATCAATATAATCATCATAAATAGGAGGCATGCTTTCATCATAATAAATATTCTCATCAAAACTTTGGGGACTAAAAAATATCATCTTCATCAAACATAGCATCCCCAAGCTTATGGCTTTGCATATCACTAGCATCATGGATATTCAAAGAGTTAACACCAACAACATTGCAATCATGCTCATCATTCAAAGATTTTTTGTCAAACATTTTATAGAATTCTTCCTCTATCAATTGAGCAAAAATTTCCTTTCCATCATTTTCATGGAAGACATTATAAATATGAACAATATGATGCAACCTCAATTCCATTTTTTGTAGTTTTGTTTTACAAACCAAACTAGTAATAAAACAAGAAACTAAAAGATTTAATTGCAAGATCAAAAGATATACCTTCAAGCACGCACCTCCCCAGCAACGGCGCCAGAAAAGAGCTTGATGTATAGTACACAACTTGTTCTTGTAGACTTGTGTTGGGCCTCCAAGCGCAGTGTTTTATAGGACAGTAGCAATTTTCCCTCAAGTGGATGACCTAAGGTTTATTAATCCATGGGAGGCATAGGATGAAGATGGTCTCTCTCAAACAACCCTGCAACCAAATAATAAAAGTCTCTTGTGTCCCTAACACACCAAATACAATGGTAAATTGTATAGATGCACTAGTTTGGCGAAGAGATGGTGATACAAGTGTAGTAATAGTAGATATTGATTTTTGTAATAGGAACAATAAAAATAGCAAGGTAGCAAGTAACAAAAGTGAGCACAAATGGTATTGCAATGCTTGAAATTGAGGCATAGGGTCCATACTTGCGCTAGTGCAATCTCTCAACAATGCTAATATAATTGGACTGTGTAAGCATCCCTCAACGTGCGATGAAGAATCACTCCAAAGTTCTTATCTAGCGGAGAACATAAGAAGAAATTGTTCGTAGGCTAGGAAACCACCTCAAAGCTATTCTTTCTGATCAATCTATCCTAGAGTTCGTACTAAAATAACGCCAAGATATTCTTTCTGATCGATCTAACTAAGAGTTCATACTAAAATAACACCATATGATACACATCAACCAACTCTAATGTCACCTAGATACTCCAATGTCATCGCGAGTATCCGTGAGTTGATTATACGATATGCATCAAACAATTTCATATTCACAATACTCAATCCAACACAAAGAACCTCAAAGAGTGCCCCAATATTTCTACCGGAGAAACAAAGACGAGAATGTGCATTAACCAATATGCATGGATTACCCCAATGTCACCTCGGGAATCTGCGAGTTGAGTGCTGAAACACATATCAAGTGAAGCAATATGATACCCCATTGTAACATTCATAGCAAGACATACATCAATTGCTCTCAAATCCATAAAAGTATTCAATCCCATAAAACGAAATTTCAAAAGGAAATCTCAATTCACAACAAGATAGAGGGGGAAAAACACCATATGATCCAACTATATTAACAAAGCCTGCGATACATAAAGATCGTGACATCTCAAGAACACAAGAGAGAGAGAGATTAAACACATAGCTACTAGTACAAACCCTCGGCCATGAGGGTATTCTAATCCCTCCTGATCATGGTGTCCGCCTAGATGATCAACATGGCCACCAGTGTTGATTTCCACCTCCGGTAGGGTGCCGGAACTGGGTCTAGATTGGTTTTTTGTGGCTATAGAGGCTTGCAGCGGCGGAACTTATGATCTAGGGTTATTTTTGATGGTTTCTCTATTTATATAGAAATTTTTGGCATTGGAATCACGCTAAGATGGGCCTCGAGGTGAGCATAACCCACCCGGGCATGCCTGGGCCTCGTGGCGCGCCCAGGTGTCTTGTGCTCACCTCCTTCACCTTCTGGTCCTCCCATGAAGCTTCTAGTGCCTCTTTTGTTCAAAAAAAATCGTGAAAAAGTTCCGTTGCATTTGGAGAACTTTTATTTCTACACAAAAAACAATACCATGGTTCTTCTACTGAAAACAATGTCAGTTCGGGTTAGTTATATCAAAATCATACCAAAACCATATAAAATTATTGTAAACATGGCATCAATACTTCATAAAATAGATATGTTGGACACGTATAATATGTCCGGCAAGCTTCTTGGATTCTTTGTGTCTCAGCGAGAGATAGAAGCCAATCCCGAGAAGATCAAGGCAATAGAGCAGATCCAAGCCCCGAAGACCGTCAAGGATGTGAGACACCTGACTGGCTGTGTGGCCGCACTGGGCAGGTTCATTTCTAAAACCGCTGAGCGTACCTTGTCGTTCTTCAAATTTTTTAAGAAGGTCGGTCTAGTAAAATGGACTCCAGGGGCCGAGGCTATGTTGCGGGATTTGAAACCTTACCTTTGTTCTGCCCCAACCTTGGTCGCACCCAAGAAACAAGAGATGTTGCTGCTATATCTAGTGGCAACAAATCAAGTGGTCAGTGCAGCCTTGTAGCGCAGACGGAAGTTGACAGCGAAGAAGCTACTGCGGCAGAACCACCCAGTGTTGAGCCTGCTTTGTCCCCGACAAAGCCTGCCGATGGCGACGAAGGGAGACCACAAATTAGCGCTGACAAATGGGAAGGGGTGGCAAGAAAGAAAATGGTTCAGTGACCAGTTTACTTTGTTAGCTCCCTCTTGAAGGGGGTGAGATCAAGGTACTCTAGTGTACAAAAATTGATCTTCGGCCTCCTCATGGCCTCGAGGAAGCTGCGCCATTACTTTCAAGCTCATGAGATCACCATTGTGACTCGCCTCCCACTATAGTGAATCTTGAGGAACACCGAAGCCACCAGCAGGATAGTAGAGTGGGCTATGGAGCTATCAAGTTTTGCCTTAAAATTTGAGACCATGGCAAACTATCCAAAGCAGAGCACTGGCAGAATTCATAGTGGAGTGGACGCCGACGCCTAATGAAGAGATTGTGGAAACTGCCCTCCCCGGCAAGGAGGCCCCTAAGGAATGGGTCATGTGCTTTGACGGTCCTTTCTCGCTCCAAGGTGTTGACGCGGGGGTATTACTCATTGCGCCCACCGGAGAACACCTCAAGTACGTCGTCCAAATGCATTTCCCTAGGGAAGATGCCACCAACAATACATCAGAATATGAAGGGCTCCTTGCTAGGTTCCGGATTGTTGTCGAATAGGGAATCAAGAAGTTAATCATACGCAATGACAACCAGCTTGTTGTGAGGTAGGTGGACAAGGATTATCAGAGCCCGCTGATGGAAGGTTATGTGGAAGAGGTGAGGAAGCTAGAAGAGCACTTTGACGGGCTGCAAACAGAGCACGTACCTATGTGGAAAACAGCATCGCTGATCACCTGTCGAAGTGTGCTGCATTGAAGCTTCCTGTGGAACCGGGCACTTTTGTGCTCCACCTTACCCAACCGACAGTTTCTCCATCAGCCTTGGCTAGAAAAAGAAGGAAACTTAGCACCGGCAAGCATTCCCTGACAGAGCCCCCTGGGGGCACTGGCGAGAAGGCTGTCAGAGCAGATCCTACGGTGACTGATGAGTTGTGCTATCAAGCAGAATCCTAGGTTCTTGCCGAAAATAAAAGTGCTCCCATAGCCAAAGAAATGCCTTCAGTCCTTGCTGCCGAGCCTCAGTCTGCGACATGGGCACAACACATAGTCCAATTGTTCCAAACTGGAGAACTTCCCGATGATCCGGAGGAATCTAAAAAAGTGGCCTGACAATCAACTATGTACCAGTTTGTGGACAACATTGTATACAGAAAGAGGCCCATAGTCGAGAGAATGGACTAGTGCTGTTGGCGGAGATACATGGAGGCATGTGTGGCTCACATCTGGGATCGAGAGCACTTGTCAGGAAAGCTTTTTGGCAAGCATTGTACTGGCCCGCCACCCTCTGGGATGCTACTGACCTCGTCACCAAGTGTGAAGCATGCCAGTTCCATTCCAAGAATATCCATCAACCAGCTCAAGCCTTGCAGACTATCCCTTTATCCTGGCCCTTCATAGTCTAGAGGATCGACATCTTGGGCCCCTTTCCCCGTTCTACCTATTTTGTACAAGCATAGTCCCCCAGACTTGTAACCCTTTGTATAAAGCCAAGCACGGACCCTGTGCAAAGATAATAAAATGAAGCGCTGGCACAAGACTTGCATGCATGTTTAATTAAGTATGGCTTTATTATGATTACAATAACCCTAATACAAGATGACTAATCCCTTACAAAGGATCGTATGCAGTTGTTTTCTCCCATGCCCTTCTTTTTCTTGAAGTTAACAACGGGGTTCTACCGTGGGTGAACTTCCCAGAGGAAGGCGAGATCAAGCCCGCATATCGGTCCCCGACAGCTCCTCCTTATTGGGAACAACAAGAAGGACAACAAACACAGATAAGTTCACCTTGCCATCCATGATGTATTCACATATGAAAAACATGGGCGTAAGGAAACCTTGTCGTTCCCAATATATGTGCTCCCATCTTTTGATTTGAATTCTTTTCGGTCAAGTTGGTTGCAGTAGCATTTGGGGGGACTGACAAGGGGCCGACCTCCATCCACGCTCGTAACCCATCAGGTAGGGTTTAGTTGCAGCTGTGGAAAGGACCGAGAAGATGTCTTGCCAGAGAACTTTGTTTACTTGAAAGTATTGAGGGATCATTCCTCAGCATGGATATGACACGTGCACAAGTACTCGGCAAGCATCCTTTTTTCCATTAGTACGTGGATAAACAAGTACAGATCATACATAATACAAACATGGATAGAGGGTTACATAATTTGAACTAAAACTTGGCTAGTGCCTACATCTTTTAAAATGAAAAATGATAAGTGCCCTGTAATGCCTTTCTTGTCCCTCTCCTCCTAGGAGTTGCATCGAGAAGGAAAGAAGGAAAAAGGAGCACTTGGGTAGAAGCCAGCCCGACACGGTCACGGCCTGCGGGACGCAGCCTGACAAGATCGGGAGGGCGCCTCCCCAGCAAGGAAGAAGAGACCGTAACTGTGATCATATCATCTTCACCTCCAAGAATTTTTTGCGCTGCCTGAACTGACTGATAATCTCCACCTACCTCTGTCATTGGAAGCCTATCAGGAGCTCATCCAGCTTCAATCCTTACTGACCCTAGTTAGTCTAGACCTGGAGGGCAAGGACATATGGACGTGGCCATCCAAGTCTGGAGAGTTTCAGTCAAAGATCTACTATGAGTTTCGATACTCACATCTGGTGGTTGATCCTATATTTAAGTGGATCTAGAAATGCTCACACACTCTTAAGTTTAAAGTGTTTGGTTGGATGCTTTTGATGGATCGATTGAATACCAGGGATATGATGCAACACCGACATTGGAACATTCAAGATGACATCTGTGTAATGTGCCATATTTCCAATCATGAGGATCGTGTCCATCTATTCTTTGCTTGCAACTTCAGCCATTGTGTTTGGAACTACCTAGGGATTTCTTGGATCGCCCAACCAAACCAGTGAACTTCTGAGATGTCCTTAGCTGCCAGGAGGCACTTTGGCTTCCCTTTCTTTTCTGAAGTGGTTTTCACTGCCACATGGAATATTTGGACTAAAAGGAATGGAAATATCTTCAGAAATGAGACTCCTAGTTTTAGATCTTGGAGGAGTAACTTTGTACATGATATTTCTCTTTTAGCTCAAAGGATTAAATGTAAATATAGAGACATCCTTCTCTCTTGGATAGCTTCCCTCTCATAGTTTATTTGTAAGTATTTTTTTCTCTCTCCCTGTAATTTGTAACTCTGTGGTTTTCAGTTTTAATAAAGAGCCGTGAGGCTGTTGTCTCGCAGTACGTGGTCCAAAAAAAGGAAGAAGGGGCCGGGGATGGGGAGAGCGGCTAGGCAATGCCTAGGTCACCCCCTCCAGGACCATAAGTATGGGCAAGAGGGGCGTCGGCAGGGAAGACGAAGCCGGAGTCCATGAGGAAGCCCGCCGGGGTCCAGCTGGTGGAAGCGGACTCGACTGGGCCAAGCATGCCCGGCAAATCGCTTTGTCAGGGTCCAGCTGCAGATGGTGGTGCTGCCGGCACCTAGGTGACGGTGATAGTGTGTTCGGCACTCAGCCAGAGTCCGGGTTGTTGTCTTCATGCTTGACGACCGGGGGCTCGGTGTCACCGTCTTCGCGGTCAGTGTCCTCTTCGTCACTTTCGCTCGAGGAGGAGCTTTTGTTGTCGGTCGAGCTTTCCACAGAGCACCCTAAGCGAGCACCCGAACAACCAAAGACCTTGATGGAGAGCAGATCGACCTCCATTAACTTAAAATGAAGGACATGCCCTTCCGCCGAGCACAGGCAAAAAATTTCCAGCCACGCTGGAGAAGCATGACATGAGGTGCAGGGAACTCAACATCCACCTGCATGTTGCCATTGCAGCAACCCCTCGTGTGCAACTTCAACCCATGTGGTTATTCAACCTCCATCACCCTTGCAAAGGAGCCAGGAAGCCGAAGACGGCTGCGCGGGGGCTTGCGCAGCCTTACAATGAATTCGAGTGCCGTGTCTCCAACATGGACTTCCGTTGGAGTCGGAGCGGCTGGGGGAAGCGCGATCAGAGGACCTCCGCGTCCTCCTCAGCCCCGAGCATCATGCCAGCCACGACCGCGTCTTACGGCTCCGCCTTGCACACTGAATCCTGCCCTTGCATCCCCAAGAGGGGCGGGAATGCGGTGTCGAGAGGAGGCCCTTGTCGCAATTGTTAGAGCTGGAGCGCGCCCTCTTCCCCTTGCCATGGTGTGAGGAGAACACGAGAAGAAGGAGGAGAAGGTGCGTGGGTGAGCATTCCGATTCCCCCTGCACTCCTTTTTATAGCGGAACGTGGCAGGGGGCTGGCTCCCCACCATCCAGAGGCAACCTCCCCACTCCTCCAATCCGGTTTGTCTGCGTCACTGGCGACGTCTAGATTCGCCAGCCGCCCTCCTACGCCAATCTGTGGCACCATGCTTTCTGCCATGGCACTCATTCTCGCACCCTACGCATCCGCCACCAACCCATCATAATGCATGCAGCGTGTGTGGCGGAAATGGCAGGCGTCGTCAGGAGGGTAAAATGGCAGTTACCCCTGGATCGTGTGCAGGCACTTCAATTAACTTCTCGTTAACGTAGGCGCCCTTTGGGCCCATTACGTGGGTGGACCCACATCGTTTGACATCGCATGACTCGCGGGGAACCATGGAATTGATTCAGTTTCAGGTTAATGAAGAAGTAAAGGAGATCTCATGGACATGGAGTCCACCGCGGCAAGGTCAGAGTACCAGCTTGTGCATTGTTAGGCCTATCCCAACGATTCCCGACAGCACATGTGGGCCAGGCCCGGGGGCTCCTGTCGGTGCAACAAACATTCATGTTTGCTGACCGAACTCATGCACACGCATGTTAACGATCATACATCCAGCACCAATGCATGACACAAAGTTAAGCCAGAGAACCCGCTCTTTATGAGATCAAGGACATCATTAAGAAGAACAAGATAGCAGAAGGCCACCTTGGGAAGTCCTCCCTTGCCGGGCAGGAGAGCCTGGCCAGGTCGAGGCCGCACCTGACGACCGGTCCATATTCGCCCCGACAGGGTTGCCGGGGCTGCCAAGACCAAACCCTGCCAAGCTCCTTTGACGAGGAACCTTCACCAAGATGCCACCGCTCCACCTCATCGCACCCGAGTCACTAATAAGTGTGATGTCAAGGTACTAAGCAACCAGATAGATCCTATCAAGCATGTGGCGGCATCGAGGAGAAGAGATTAGCTTTGTTGACACCCGTCCAGGAGGTGTGTCAAGCTAATAAGAAGAGGCAGATAAGCGGCGTGGTAGGCTTGCCAGGCTTCACCCTCGGCAGGACACCTAGCAGTGCATTTAATACACTTTGTCCTAACTGCCATAGTTTGGTATGATAGTGCTACTACATGCCACATGGAGTGATAAATGCGGTCTTCTCTTCATTTTCCTTAGACATGAAAATTTGATGATACCCAGAGTAGGCATCAAGAAATGACAGCAAGTCATATCCGGCAGTGGAGTCAACAATCTCGTCGATGTGTGACAAGGGAAACTTTGGACAAGCTTTATTGATATCAGTATAGTCAATACAAAGCCTCCATTTCCTGTTAGCCTTGCCCACTACAACTGGATTGGACAACCACGTTGGATAGAGCACTCCTCTAACTAAGGTTGTTGCTTACAACTTCTTGATCTCCTCGGCAATAAATTGTTGCCATTCTAAGCTTGCTTTCTCACCTTCTACTTGACGGGTCATGCATGGGGACAGACAACAAGGTGGTGCTCAATTACTTCCCTGGGAACAGTAGGGATGCTAGATGGTTGCCATGCAAACACATCGACACTCACCCACGAGAAGCAATGAACGCGCTTTTCTATTTGTTGTCAAGGGTGGAACTTATGGTGAAAGTTCCTCCCATGCCGTCCTCCACGGTGGACACCTTCTTGTTTTTTTTTTGAAACCTTGAGCAGTGGGAGAGGCTCCCACTCTTTTCTTCCTTTACTTAAATAAAGTTACATTGTACATGGAATAATTACAGACACACTCCCATTGTGGGCAGTGTGTGAAGATCTGTACAAAGGGGGTGGGGGTTACAAGGGAAATGGTCTAAAGGGAATTAACAAATGCATGGATAAAGGCCTTATTATCTTCTTGAACTTTGCATTCAAGGATTCCAAAGTCTTTCTTAAATCTGTCCATCCAGGAAATGTGGGTGGGGGGATCCCACGAAAGTGTTTATTGTTCCTTTCCTTCCAAATGCTCCAAGATGCTTGTAGGAATATCTCCATGAACATAGGTTTCCTCCATGTGCCTCATGAAGTCTCAAGGATTGCATGGCATGTGTACTGTGGCCCCCAGGAAACACCAAGTTTCAACCAGCAAGTTTTACTAAAGGGGCACTCAAATATGAGGTGATCTATGTCCTCTTCCACTTGTTGTGAACAAGGTAAGCAATTGAAGTCATCTTCAATATTACAATGTCTCCTGAGCATGTTCCTGGTGTTAATCCTATCAGACAATAGAAGTCAACCAAAAACTTTGATCTTCAAAGTTACTTTAGACTTCCAAAGCCACTTGTAGGTTTTATGAGCTTTGACATCTGTGAAGAAAAACTTATAGTAGTACCTTGCAGTGCATGTCTTTGCCTCCCAAATGCATGTCCAAACGTCCTTAGGCCCCTCATTGGTGCCACCAATATTTGCTGTCAGTTATTCTAGATCTTTGATCTCATCAAAAGCTTGTAGGGAAAGTGGTAGGTGAAATACATCGACCAGCACCGTGGTGCCCAAGAAATCTCCAACTGAGTAATCCTCATGCTTTGCGAAGGAGAAAGCCCTTGGGTGTGTGTGTCTTCGAGGACGCTGCCAAGCCATAGGTCTTTCCACATCAGCACAATATCCCCTTGATGGACAGTCACAAGCGTTATGCCACGGTATATTGGAGATAGCTTGAGGATGTCACACCACTAGAATGACCCATGAGGATCGCATGCATGTGGGATTTTATTGTTGTAGTATGAGGACCAGATTAATTCTACCCATGGTATATCATGATTATTATAAAATTGTGCAGATGTTTGAGCAATAGAGCAACAATTTGAGTTGTGATGTTAATGATACCAAGTCCTCCACTATCTTTTGGGTGGCAGACCATATCCCAAGCAGCTAGTGAATTGCACTTTTCTCCTTGTTCAGTTTTTTTGGTCCAGAGGCACCTACTCCCAATCTTGTCAAGTAGTTCCAATATTTTAGGAGGTAATCTAAGGGTCCATAGCGTATAGATAGTCATAGAAGTGATGATTGAGTTTAGTAACGATAGCTTCGCTCCATATGACATCAAAGATAAGGTGGTCATTAGGCGTCTTTCAACAATGCACACTAAGGACACCTTCTTGGTTGCTGGTGGAGTTGATTTGTTTTTCTTACTATTGCCGACAAAGCTCTCTGGCACGTCCCCGACGGGAGCGCAGCACTTCGAAGAGGTGCGCTTGCTAGAGTCCTTGTTAGTGGTCTTGCCGGTCTTCTTCTCCTCGAGATCTTTGTTGGCAGGAGCAAGTGCCTTGCCCGCAGATGCTGCAACTGCCTCCTGGTAGAGTTGGTCAGCACAGATCAGTGCATCCTTCTTGTTAGAATGGATGGTGATGATGCTCATCGGACCTGGCATCTTCTGTGTGTTGTACGCATAGTACGATGCTGCCATGAACTTCGTCGGGCCGGGCAGCCAAGGATTCCATTGTATGGCAATGGAATCTTGACAACATCAAAGACAATCTTCTCTGTCTTGTAGTTGAGCTCACTGCAAAACGTCACCGGCAGTGTGATCTTGCCCTTCGGCTGACTCCTTCCTGGATTGATCCCTTCAAATGTACCCATCTTCTTGAGATCTTCATCAAAAATCTGCAACCGCTTAATCACATCCAGTGAGATCAAGTACAGACCATCCCCACCGTCAACCAACATCTTCGTCACCTTGAGGTTGCATATTGTTGGTGAAGCCAACATAGTTAAGCACCCAACCACAGTTGTGCGATCAGGGTGGTCCTTGGCGTCAAAAGTTATGGGCGCGTTGGACCATCTTAGTGGCTATTGGGCATCAGCTACCGGTTCCGCTGCATTAACCTCACACACCCTCTGTTTGAGTTGGCAGTGAGAGGAGTGCAAAGACGCTCCTCTGTCAATGCACATCGCTTCAATGGCCTTCTGGAACTCATGCTCTCTGGACTCTTCATCCTCCTCATCGTCCTCATCATCATCCTCTTCCTTCTTGTCACGACCCCTAGCAGGCTTCTCCTTCTGCTGTTCGGCCTTGCCGCGACGACCTCCTCAGCCACCATGTTTCTTGTTGTACCCACCAATACCTTCCTAAGACTTCTCCTTGTGTCTCTTCTCATACTCTGCTTTCCACTTCTCGGCAAGGTGCTCGACTTGCCGGCAGTCTTGGAGGTCATAGCTCTTGGTACGGTGGATCTTGCAGTATTGCTTGCCGGAACCCCCGTGGTCTGGTCGGCAGCCGCCAAGGCTTGACACGAGGCGCACCCGACTACCTCCTTACAGGGGCTCTCAATTGTAGCCCTCTTGGTGGTGTCACCATTGCCGTATCCCTCAATAGTGACCACTGCCTTGCTCTTGCGCTTCCTATTGTGCTTGCGACCCTTCTTCTTCGGGGTGGTGGTGGCGTCATCATCCTCAGAATCGACCTCTGTGCCAGCATCCTCCTCGAGAAGTCTCCTCCCCTCTTCAACACATGTGCACTTATCAGCTAGTGCATAAAGCTCGGTGATATCCTTCACTAGATTCATGGCCAGCTCCTCCCGCATCTTCCATTTATGCATATTCATGTGGAATGCAGTAATCATAGCTACAGGGTGGATGTCAGGGATGCTACGCTAAACACGGCTAAATATCTAAATATACTTGTGGAGGGACTCGCCATTCCTCTATGGTATCACATGCATATCACTGGGCTAACCAGGGACCTTGTGGCCCCCGGTGAGAGCACGAACGAAATGATGGCACATATTTGACCATGAGGAGATGGAGTTCTTCGGCAAGTTCATCAACCACGACCAGATGTTGGGCTTGAGCGCCAACAGGAAGTACTTGGTGAGGATTTTCTTGTCCCAAGCCCCAGGAGCCTGTAAGGAGATGGTGTACATGCCCAGGAACTCTGACAGTTGAATCTTGCTGTCATATTTCTCCGGCAGCTCTGGCTTGAAGTGTTGGGAAGTGGGCCACTAGACTTTCTGTAGCTCTCGTGTAAATGTTCGGCAGCCTACTGATACGTCTCCAACATATGTATAATTTTTATAGTTCCATGCTATTATATTATCCATTGTGGATGTTTTATATGCATTATTAAGCTATTCTATATCATTTTTTTGGAACTAACCTATTAACCTAGTGCCAAGTGCCAGATGTTGTTTTTTCCTTGTTTTTTGTCTTCTACAGAAAATCCATAACAAACGGAGTCCAAACGGAATGAATTTTTGAGAATTTTTCTTGGACCATAAGATACCCAGGGACCTTCGGGAGGAGGTCAGAGGGGCCACCAGTTGGTGACAAGCTCGGAGGGCGCGCCCTACGGGGGCGCCCCCAGGCTTGTGGTGCCCCTGATGCTCCTCTAACCCTAATCTTTGTTCTATAAATACCCAAATATTCCCCATAGACGAGGGGGCACACCAAAAATACTTTTCCACCACCACAAGTTTCTGTCCTCGTGAGATCCCATCAGGAGGCCTTTTTGGTACTCTATCGAAGGGGGATTCCATCACGGAGGGCCTCTACATCAACCTTGCTGCCCTTCTGATGATGTGTAAGTAGTGTACCACATACCTACGGGTCCATAGCTAATAGATAGATGGCTTATTCTCTCTCTATGATTTTCAATACAATGTTCTCCTCAATGTTCTTTGAGATCTATTCAATGTAATCTTCTTTTAGGTGCGTTTGTTGAGATCCGATGAATTGTGGGTTTATGGTTAGATTATTTATGAATAGCATTTGAGTTTTCTCTGAACTCTTTTATGCATGATTAATATAGCTTTGTATTTCTCTCTGGTCTATTGATTTGGTTTGGCCAACTGGATTTGATTTTTCTTGCAATGGGAAAGGTGCTTTGTTTTGGGTTCAATCTTGTGGTGCTTATTCCCAGTGACAGAAGGGGACATGACACATATTGTATTTTTTCCATTAAGGATAAAAAGATGGGGTTTGTTCATATTGATTGAATCTATCCCTCTACATCATGTCATCTTGCTTAAGGCGTTACTCCATTCTTGGTAACTTAATACACTAGATGCATGCTGGATAGCGATTAATGTGTGGAGTAATAGTAGTAGATGCAGGCAGGAGTCGGTCTACTTGTCATGGATGTGATGCCTATATACATGAACATTGCCTTATATATCGTCATAACTATGTGCTTCTATCAATTCCTCATCAGTAATTTGTTTACCCACCATATGCATTCTTTCAAGAGAGAAGCCTCTAGTGAAAACTATGCCCCAAGGTGTATTTTTATCATATTATTTTCAGATCTATAAAACCAAAAACCCAAAAATACCTTGCTGCAATATATTTACCTTTAATTTATTTCACACTTTTACTTATCTTTTATACCTATCTCTATGAGATCTCATCCTTGCAAGTAACCATTAAGGGACTGACAACCCCTTTATCGCGTTTGGTGCAAGTATTTGTTTGTTTGTGTAGGTGCAACCATTGGTGACTTGTGCATTCCTCCTACTGGATTGATACCTTGGTTCTCAATCTGAGGGAGATACTTATCTCTACTTTGCTGCATCACCCTTTACTCTTCAAGGGAAAAACCAACGCAAGCTCAAGAAGTAGCAAGAAGAATTTCTGGCACCGTTGCCAGGGAGGATCTACATCAAGCCTACCAAGTACCCATCATAAACTCTCATCTCTTGCATTTACATTATTCGCCATTTGCCTCTCGTTTTCCTCTTCCTCACTTCTAAAACCTTTTCAGAAAAAAAATATTTGCCTTCTTTCCGTTTGCTTTTTGTTTGCTTGCGTGCTAGATTGCTTGCTTTTTCACGATGTCTCAAGAAAATACTAAGTTGTGCGATTTTTCCAACACTAATAATAATAATAATTTTATTAGTACTCTGACTGCTCCCGCCACTAGTGGGGAATCTTATGAAATTAATGCCGATTTGTTGAATCTTGTTATGAAAGAACAATTTTCTAGTAGTCCTAATGATGATTCTGCATCCTATCTAAATACTATAGTTGGATTGTGTGATATGCCAAAAGAAAAAAATTGGATAATGATATTGTTAAATTGAAGCTATTTCCATTCTCACTACGAGATCGTGCTAAAAGTTGGTTTTTGTCCTTGCCTAAAAATAGTATTGATTCAGGGAATAAGTGGAAGATGCTTTTATTTCCAAGTATTTTCCTCCCGCTAAGATCATCTTTGTGGCACCCCGGCTCAGAGAAACCGGAACACCCCGTATTCCATCCCAGAGATTAAGTCTTCTGGAATATGGCACTGCTTGACATTGAACAAATCAGCTCTTATTACAAAGGGTAATGGTACAAGGGTCCGATGTTACAAAGGATCACCTCAGCATGGCGACACTACGCCTGCTAAGGTAGCTCTATGCTAGTAGCAGAACAACTTGTGGCAGCGGAAACTTCTAGCAGCGGGACAACGACAACAGTGGTGAACTCCACTCCGCACGGACTCTGGTTGCGACACGATCTAGCTCGCACGCGCGGTAACCTCGACAAGCAATCAATCACGGCATCACCTGCAATCTGGCATGACATGCCAGGTCAGTACGTTGAATGTACTTGCAAGCTCACAACAACCAAAAGCATCAAGGCAAGACAAAAACATAGTATTAACAAGTTAAGTTATCAATAACTACTATGATGTGGAAGCAATAACTAAGCATGATATGGTACTACTAAGATTACTATTGAACCACTATCTCAAGAACAATCTCACTCTTGGCTATCCGGCCAAGCAATATATCACCTCGTGATCAATACCTCCATGTGGTCACCACGTGACCACATCACAAACTGAATGATCATCCCAACCTCATCATCGACATCCTGCCAAACTGTTACTATTCACATTATCACATATAAGTCATCTAAAAAGTCATTCCGTCATGTGAGTGTTGATCGAACGGTGTGACCTAGTATGAACTGTGCCCATGACCGAGGATGCGACTATCAATAGATTAAACACACTCTGTAGAGGTCAGCACACTGTACCCACATCATAGAACCTATGGCCTCATGCTCCCATTCAGGTGGACCAACGATGTTCTAACAAAACCGATCTACTGCATGACACTCTCCCGACCACTCCGACAAACTCCCCTTTGGGCTAAGTCATGGGTGACCCCGATGTCACCTCATGACACCCAACGACCACCGTCGTGGCAAAACAAAAATGGTCCCAAACGGGGACAAGAGCGCTCAAACAACTCGGGCACACAAAGTTATCACCGCCTACCGGGCCAGGGCAGCGCGCGTACATAACCTTCCCTAGTAGGAGGTACCGGCGAGAGGCATGAAAATAGACCGCATTAGGGCCTTCCCATAAAGGCAAATGCGGTTGCACTCGAAAAGCCAGGTTCGGCGGCACCTAACCAACGAAATGACAGAATTTGTCTCCAAGGTGTATTTGTGATAACTGATACTCTGATAGCATATATCCACCTGTAATCCAAGTTATAGTGATGTCCAACAAATGATCCAAAGCATAATATAGTCATATCACAATACTCTGAGGATAGCATTAACTAAAATCAGGATGAATCCAAGAACCAATGACACTACTAATCCAATAACAAGAGCAAGATAGCTAACCATAGATCAACATGATAGCATCATATCCAAAGTAACACTCCAAATAATAATATGAAATACTATCATGAAAATAATCATAATAGCCACTAATAATCCAATGGCAACATGTCATCCTCATCATCTGCAAAATATTGGTCCTAGAAATCCAAACAGCGTCATGGCAGTAGTAAGATCAACATATCACTCCAAGAAATGCAATGAATAAATCATTTGTAGCTAATGCAAATTTTAAATAAGTTTATTTAAACAAAACCATATATTGCATTACAATCATGCAAATGGAGGGTGTGGCTTGCCCAGGAGGGATGGATTCACCAGGAAGAAGTACGAGGAGCTCGTGGAAAGAATCGCCGAAAAATGTTCTCTCTTAGAGGGGGCTGAATAAGGGTGGTTTGCTTCACCTTTCCCAAATGATGACGGGTCTTTCCTCATATACCAAATCCTTTTGCTGACATTAATTTTTTCATATCTGTGATGATATCCAAGGGGCCTGAGCATAAATTCCCTTTTGTCATGAATTTTTTTTACTTGTGCCATGGGGTTGCTCAAACAAACGCATATCTTCCGGGTTCAATCCATGCCGAGAATCATGCCCATTATCCTAACAATATCAGACTGCTCGTAGGTGGTGCTGACTTATTTTATTTTGTTTCTTTGGCTCGAGCATGCAACATGTACCAAAGATTTGACTGCTTTCTATCATGAGCAATATAAAAGAGGTATGGATTTATAGTTGTATGAAAGTGCAACTAATCCCTGGGTGGTTTAGGTAATTCTTAACAACATATAGCTCATTGAACTAATATTGTTTCAAGATTAGCATTTCAGAAAGTTCAATGATTGGCATGGCATGGACTAGAGATGTGGACCCCTCAAAATGCTAAGGACACATATTGGCAAAATCTCAAGACTAGTGATCCAAGATCACATTGAGTCCATAGGAAAAGCCAATACTATTAAAAGGGGATGAGGTGTTGCTTAATGGCTTGCTTGCTCAAAATGCTTAGTGATATGCTTCAAAAGCCCTCAACCACTTTCTCATTTCCACATATGTCCTAAACCTAAAGTCAAACTCGGCCCCACCGATTTGATCTATCCGGTGCCACCAAGTTCATTTGACATAGCCATAGCCAGAAACCCTAATCAATTCGGTCTCACCCATAGGGATCTCGGTCTCACCGAGATGGGATTGCAAACTCTCTATTTCCCTTCGTAACGTTTCGGTCCAACTGAGATGAGCGATCTGTCCCATCGAGTTCACAATGCAAACTCTTTGTTTCGTTTTTGTAACGTTTCGGTCTCACCGAAATGAGCGATCGGTGCCACCGAGTTTTGCTGGCCAACTCTCTATTTTCTTATTACCGAAGTCAGTCTCACCGAGTTCATGTGATTGGTCTCATCGAGATGAAGTTTTGCCCTAACCCTAGAGCATCGGTCGCACCGAGTTGATCATGTTGGTCCCACCGAAAAGCCTAACATTCACATTTTGAACCATATCGGTCTGACCGTGTTTCACTATTCGGTCCCACCGATTTTGCTAAATTGTGTGTAACGGCTAGTTTTTGTGTGGAGGTTATATATACCCCTCCACCCTCCTCTCCATTTGGTGAGAGACCCATCAGAACATGCCTACACTTCCAACATTCATTTTTTGTGAGAGAACCACCTACTCATGTGTTGAGACCAAGACATTCCAATCCAACCACAAGAATCTTGATCTCTAGCCTTCCCCAAGTTGCTTTCCACTCAAATCATATTTCCACCATATCCAAATCTGTGAGAGAGAGTTGAGTGTTGGGGAGACTATCATTGGAAGCACAAGAGCAAGGAGTTCATCATCAACACACCTTCTATTACCTTTTGGAGAGTGCTATCTCCTAGATTGGTTAGGTGTCACTTGGGAGCCTCCTTCAAGATTGTGGAGTTGAACCAAGGAGTTTGTAAGGGCAAGGAGATCGCCTACTTCATGAAGATCTACCCAAGTGATGCAAGTCCTTCATGGGCGATGGCCATGGTGGGATAGACAAGGTTGCTTCTTTGTGGACCCTTCTGATGTAGGGTGGAATCCCTAGGGGCTGATCTTTCACGAAAGGAGAGGATCCCATGAAGAACACGAGGAACATGAGGGGAAAATGAGGGAAATCACAAGGGGAAACACGAGAGAATCACTAAAACCAACAAGAAATAGTCACACATATGCTAGATCCGAGTACACATAGAGATCACATGGTCCACGGTCAACTAAGGACGATACTGGTAGCACGATCTTCTCCGTGAGGAGGTCTTGAGGTTCTTATCCGTGAGGAGGTCTTGAATCCGCTTGGGGGAACTTCTCCGAGGAGGCACGACCTCCGAGGAGAAGGTATCCGAGTGGATGAGCAAAGCTCTCACACAAATATGCGCTAATCCTTCATGGCTAACTCCTTGATACCTGAGTATGCACAATGTCTCCATTTGAGGTAGTAGCCATGTCTCATGTGCAACGATGTGGACTTGTGAGAGGAGAGATGCCACCTCGGTTTCGAGAGCTCTTACACGAGCTCGTGTCATGGGCCCGCTAGGCACTTGGTGAGACGATGGTAGGTCCATGGGGATGACCTTGGGATGCTCCGCATCATTTCCCCTCCCTAGGGAAAGATCCGACCTCGGATCAAAGTCTTCATCACCATGGTAGGGCGAGAGGTCCTTGACATTGAAGATGTCTGTCGGTGGAAACGACACCTATGGGGTCACTGGGATCCCTTCTATGGTTCGCGAGCGCGAGGTTGTGCAAAGAGCGGGTCTGGCAGGAAGCAAACGGATCGTTTACCCAGGTTCGGGCCGCGAAGATGCGTAATACCCTATTCCTGCTTTGGTGGATGTATTAGAGAGTGCTCTTGTGTTCTTGAGCTAGCTACGGGGTGCAATTTTGCCCAAAAGATCCGAATCCCTCTCCTGGTCGCCTCGGGGCTCCTTTTATAGAAAAAGGGGTTGCCACAGTGGCACACAAGAGGTGGAAAGGTCTACAGTCGATAATCCTATCATTTGGGACCATCAGACAAACGCATTTAATGCGCTGCCAATGTGCCCCCCTTGCTATATCGGGGACGCCAGGGAAGCACGTCCTAGCCGTCGTTGCCTCGCCTGGCCTTGACATGCGTCCGAGGTGATGAGGCATCACGGCGCCACGTTGGCTGGCTGCTGGGCTAGCGCGATGGTGGAGCCTTCATGAAGGGTTGCATGCCGCCACGTAGGTGCTTCCTGAGTTGGTGTAGAGGCCGCCCATTGCCACGCAGGTGCCTACCCAGCTGGTTGAGCTAGCAGCTGCTTGGGGACGGTGGTGGAGCTTTGGCAGACGCGGGCCTGGTAGTGGCCCTGCTGATGCCCTCGGCAAGGGTCTTACCGGGGGCCCGGCAAGGGTATAGCCGTGGCATTGCAGTCGTCTCCGACAAGGGTCTTGCCGGGGGTCTTGTGGATTTCCTTGGCTAGGATCCCGAGCTTTGGTTCCTATGTAGTTGGTTGGGTTGGAGCCTGTGGGCTCAAGGGTGGCTTGCTCTGCTGGCATTGGGCAAGTTGCCCCAACAAGGCTCTTGCCGGGGCTGCGGAGGCTGCCTCGGCAAGGATCTTGCCGAGGGAGTCCACCTCGCCTTCTTGCTCTCCTGCGTTTCTGGTCTTGGCGTTGCCTTGGTAGTCTCGTGCTTCGGCTTCTCTCCGGCTTCCCTCCTCTGCCTGGTTAAGTGTGACCGTGTGCGCGGCTCCGACTGCCCGCGCACAATTAGTGGGGTCAAAAGGGGGAGCCCCTACTTTTGTACACCGACAGGAGCCCCCAGGCCTGGGCCACACATAAGCGCGCCGCGTTGTTGGGCTAGGCCCAGAACGGTGCGCAGGCAGGTGGGGCAGATTTTACCGCAGTAACTTCTCGTCCGCTGCGCTTCCCCACGACCTGCGTTGAACGCGCAACGTGGAGGGTCGTGCGTGACATGGGGGTCATGCGTGGGGCGGTTTCTGCACACAAGCGTCACATTGTGGTAAAGAGGCGGCCCGCGCCTTCCCCGTAAAAAAGAAGAGGGAGACGCAGAGGCGAGGCTCATTTACTGAGTGTACTCGGGTCGCGGTCTTCAAGGCGCCCACGCCCCACGTTCACGGGGTGGGGAATGGTCGTCTCACCCGTCCCCTCGATCCTGCTCGCTCGCCACGCATCCCCCATGCAGGTGGGAGGCGGTGGAGGCAGGAAACCGGGCCGTCGCTGATTGGGGCAGCGGGTCGGTCCTGATTCCCTGCGCCTCCGGTGGCTGGATTGGTTGAGTGGGGCGGCCGAGCCTCGACCCCGCCCCTTCATAAGGAGGGTGAGGGGGTGTCATCCCACATTCTCTCAGCATCCATCCTCTTCCACCTACCATGGCGAGAGGGGGTGCTGGCCCTTCGACGGTGGCAGCGAGGGTCGCCGCTCGACAGCGCGTTCCCCCTTCCCAATAGCCCGCGGCGGAGGAGCCGACTACGAGAGGAAGGGGGCGAGGCCGAGGTCGCCGTGGCGCTCAGGGAAGAGGGGGACGAGGCAGCGCAATGGCCGTGCCTTCGCTAACGATGCTCCCCGTGATGGAGGGTCACGTCGGGGACCAGCCCCGCGAGTTCTTCATCAGGCTGCGCCGGCCGCCGCGTCGTCGTCTTCGCCTCCCCATCCCATTTGCTCGGGAGATGGAGCTCGATCCGCCCCAGACCCTCGGGCTGCACATGAGGGGCTGCGGGAACGGCGGCACGCGGGTAGACTTCGACTTCCCCGCTCCTCACATCATGTACCTCTGTCGCGGATGGAAGACGTTTGCTTGCGTCCACAGCCTAACGGCGGGGCTCGTCCTCTACTTCAAGTTAATGGAGGGCGGCCTGCTCTCCGTCAAGGTCTTTGGAGATCTTGGAGCTCGCCTAAAGTGCTGCGTGGAGAGCTCCTCCGATGATGAAGATTCCTCCTCGGGCGGGAGTGACGAGGAGGACAGCTACAACGACGATGAGGGAGTCGAGCGGCGGGATGCCGACCCCGACTCCGACTGACCGCGCCGCCCCTCCCTCGGCCACGCACCCTGCCGAGGGCCTTCCTCGTCAAGCTCTCCATCGGGGCGCTCCCCGTCATCTCCTTGGGCGGCTAGTGTAGGAGGGCCGGAGAAGGCGAAGAAGGCGGGTGGCGGCCGCCAAGTTGGAGTACGAGGGCACCGACGCCTTCGTCGCGTATTGCCGGCCCACTGCCTCGTCTTCTAGCTCCTTTCCTGGCACCAAGATGTTCTCTTGGTGCCTTCTGCTCCTTATACCTTGCCTAGGCGCTCTTTTTTGCCCTCCCGCCACGTTATTCCGCTTTCTGAGAGGGACAAGAAAGGGATTACGGGCATCTTATCTCTTTTTAGTTTGTAAGCCTGTCGGCACTTGTTAATTTGAAGACTTGTAATCCCCTTGCTCATGTTTTTAATTCCGTATGAACTGTACCTATATGGGATGTTTTTAATGAAAAAGGGTGCTTGTCGGGTTCTTTGTGCGCGAGCGAGGCCCATGCCAAGGAATGAATCCTTGGTATTTTTAAGATAAACATTGTCGCCCGGCAACAGGCCTTGCCGTCCCCTGACTTCAATCGACCATTCTCACGCTTTTGGCGGAGGCAGGGGCGAAGTAGAGTTAGGCCCTTCGTTTATTTCCTTGCCACCGGGTCTATGACCCGGTTCTGTCCCAGGGACTTGGGTACAAGAAGAAGGGGGCACGGTGGTCTTGGAGCAAAACGAGGTTTCATTTGTCTGAGTTCCATATGGAAATGCACAACAGGGGATGAAGGACTTATCTGAATTTGCAGCCCCCGGCAACTTTGGCTTGCCATGGTTAGATCCTTGTGTCTTCAGCCCCCGGAAGTCTTGGCTTGCCGGGGCCGGAGCGCCGGTTCGCTTTCTTTCTCCCAAGCGGCTCAGCAGAAATATCCACGTGCCCTGCGAACCAAAGAAGACAGAAAGACGCATACTCGACCTCTAGGCTAGGGGTTAGTCGCCGCTATGCACTATCAACCCTAACCGAGGGAGAGACTTAACCTAGCATGCATGCTAAGACTTAGGGCGCCAGCGTTTCATTTATGTATGCTCAGGGTCTGCGCCTGGCTTTGTACAGAGGGTTACATGCCTTGCCGGCAAGGCTTGTACAAAAGGTGGGTTGCCGGGGGCCCGGCAACCGCGCCTTATGGGTAAAACTTGCGAAGATGTTCAATGTTCTAGGAGTTGCTCACTGGAACAGCATCTTCGGTCTCCAGGTGAACTGCGCCAGGCCTGGTGACTCGTATTACCCGATAAGGGCCTTCCCACTTTGGCATCAACTTGTGGGAATTCTTGGCCGACTGAATGCGCCGAAGATCAAGGTCGCCTTCCTCAAGGCTTCGAGCATGAACCTTGCGGCTATGGTAGCGGCGCAAGTCTTGGTGGTAGCGTGCTTCTCTCACAGCCGCCCGAAGACGATCTTCCTCAAGGAGCGTTGCATCATCTTGCCGCAATTTCTCTTGCTCAAGCTCGTCATAAGCGAGCACTCGAGGTGACCCGTATATGAGTTCTGTGGGGAGAACTGCTTCTACCCCGTATACTAGGGTAAAGGGTGTCTGGCCGGTTGCTCGATTTGGCATCGTTCTGATCGACCAAAGAACCACCGGCAACTCATCAATCCAGCGCTTTCCGCTCTTGTACATCCTATCAAAAGTGTTTGTCCTCAGGCCTCGCAACACTTCAGCATTTGCCCTCTCCGCCTGGCTGTTGCTCCATGGGTGTGCCACGGAAGCGAAACAGACCCTGCTGCTGAGGTCTTGGATGTATTGCATGAAGGTGTGGCTAGTGAACTACGTGTCGTTGTCGGTGATGACTCTGTTTGGCACACCAAAACGGCACACTAGCCCCTTGAAGAACTTGACAGCTGACTGTGCTGTCACCTTCCTCACTGCTTCCACCTCTGGCCACTTTGTGAACTTGTCGATCGCAATGTACAAGTACTCAAAGCCCCCGACAGTGTGACGCCCCAGATTTGACCGTACACTAATCATACACGCAAACATGTACGACCAAGATCAGGGACTCACGGGAAGATATCACAACACAACTCTACAAATAAAATAAGTCATACAAGCATCTTATTACAAGACAGGGGCCTCGAGGGCTCGAATACAAGAGCTCGATCATAGACGAATCAGCGGAAGCAACAATATCGGAGTACAGACATAAGTAAACAAGTCTGCCTTAAGATGGCTAGCACAAACTGGGATACAGATCGAAAGAGGCGCAGGCCTCCTGCCCGGGATCCTCCTAAACTACTCCTGGTCGTCGTTCTGCGGCCTGCACATAGTAGTAGGCCCCTCCTTAGTAGTAGCAGTCGTCATCGACAGTGGTGTCTTGCTCCTGGTCTCCAACGTCTGGTCGCAGCAATCGGGTAAAGGAAGGGGGAAAAGGGGGAGCAAAGCAACCGTGAGTACTCATCCAAAGTACTCGCAAGCAAGGAACTACACTACGTATGTATACATTGGTATCGAATGGAAAAGGGGTAACATATGTGGACTGAACTTCAGAATGCCAGAATAAGAGGGGGATGGCTAGTCCTGTCGAAGACTACGCTTCTGGCAACCTCCATCTTGCAGCATGTAGAAGAGAGTAGATGGTAAGTTCACCAAGTATCATCGCATAGCATAATCCTAACCGATGATCCTCCCCTCGTCGCCCTATGAGAGAGCGATCACCGGTTGTATCTGGCACTTGGAAGGGTGTGTTTTATTAAGTATCCGGTTCTAGTTTTCATAAGGTCAAGGTACAACTCCAAGTCGTCCTGTTACCGAAGATCACGGCTATTCGAATAGATTAACTTCCCTGCAGGGGTGCACCACATTTCCCAACATGCTCGATCCCCTTTGTCCGGACACACTTTCCTGGGTCATGCCCGACCTCGGAAGATCAACACGTCGCAGCCCCACCTAGGCACAACAGAGATGTCAGCACGCCGGTCTAAATCCTATGCGCGCAGGGGTCTGGGCCCATCGCCCATTGCACACCTGCACGTTGCGTGGGTGGCAGGAGAGCAGACCTAGCAACCTCCATTACAAAGTTATGTTATGCGGTCCAACCCGGCACATGCCGCTCAATCGCTGACGTCACGAAGACTTCAGCTGATACCACGATGTCGAGTGCCCATAACTGTTCCCGCGTAGTTGGTTAGTGCGTATAGGCCAGTGGCCAGACTCAGATCAAATACCACAATCTCGTTAAGCGTGTTATTTTGACATAACCGCGGACGCCGACCAGGGCCAGGCCCACCTCTCTCCTAGGTGGTCTCAACCTGCCCTGTTGCTCCGCCTCAAAGTAATAGTCGGGGGCCGTCGGGAACTCAGGCCCACCACTACCTGGATGGAGCCACCTGCCCCTTCAGCCCCCAACACCGGAATCACTTGCGGGTACTCCACGAGCCGACCCGACTTTAGTCACCACAAGTATCATATATAAAGTATATAATATATACCCGTGATCACCTCCCGAGTGATCACGGCCCGATAGTATAGCATGGCAGACAGACAAGAGTGTAGGGCCACTGATGATAAACTAGCATCCTATACTAAGCATTTAGGATTGCAGGTAAGGTATCAACAGCTGTAGCAACAATGACAGGCTATGCATCAGAATAGGATTAACGCAAAGCAGTAACATACTACACTACTCTAATGCAAGCAGTATAGAGAAGAGTAGGCGATATCTGGTGATCAGGAGGGCTTGCCTGGTTGCTCTGGCAAGAGAGAGGGGTCGTCAACATCATAGTCGTACTAGGTAGCAGCGGCATCGGTCTCGTAGTCTATCGGAGAGAAGAGGGGGAAGAAACAATGAATATAATGCAAACAGAAGCACAACGATGCATGAAATGACAAATAGCGGTGCTAGGGGTGCCCTAACGCGGTATGAGGTGGTACCGGTGAAGGGGGAAAACATCCGGGAAAATATCCCCGGTGTTCCGCGTTTTCGGACAGATGAACCGGAGGGGGAAAGTTGCGTGTTTGCTATGCTAGGGATGCGTGGCGGACGAACGGGCTGCGTATCCGGATTCGTCTCGTCGTTGTGAGCAACTTTCATGCACAAAGTTTTTCCATCCGAGTTAAGGTTTATTTTATATTAATTTTTAAAAGATTTAAATTAATTTTAGCATTTATTTAATTAATTTAATTGAACATTATTCAGAACAGTGCATGCTGACATCAGCATGACGTCATCATGACGTCAGCAGTTGACCGTTGACCTGGTCAACCTGACAGGTGGGTCCCACCTGCCAGGGACTATTTAGCTAGTTAACAGTATTCAATTAGGTTAATTAGTTCTTAGGTTAATTAATCATACTTAGTTTATTTTTAAACATAATTAATTAAGTTATTTATTTAGTTAATTAATTAATTATTTATTTTAATTATTAATTATTATTTTTTATTCTCTTTTTTTATTAAACGTTTTGGGGGGGCCCTTGTCATAGGCCCTGGGGCTAGCCTTAGTGGGCGCGCAGGCTGCCGGTTATGGGCGCGGGCGCCATAACGGGCGCGGCTGTGCGGGGCCGACAGCCATGTCGCTGGCCAATGGGGGTGGGGGCGAGCCGCGGTGGTCGGGGCAAGGCCAGGGGCAGCGATGAGCGAGGCGAGCGGTGTGGCTGTGCCGCGGGTGGGGAAGAGGGCGTCGTGGCGCGATCGGAGCTGCGGCAGGAAGCATAACAGCGGGGCGGGGGTGCGAGGCACGGCGTGGGAGCAGAGGAGCAGGCGCTGGTGAGCACGCGAGGACCCGCAGGGGAGGGGCGGAGCCGGCGAGGTCAGTTGGCGGCGGGCGGGTCGGCAGCAGGCGGGGCTGAAGCAGCAAACGGCACGGGCGGCGGCGCATCGATGGAGAGCGGCGGCGGCCACGCGCGTGGCGCGGATGGCGCGACACGCGCACGCGTTGAGGCACCAGCGAGCGAGCGGCAGTGGCGGCGCGGCGCGGTGGCTAGCGCGCGGTCGCGGCTGCGGCGGCCGTGCGCGGCGGCAACAATAGCAATGAGCAGCGCGACGGCGGTCAGCGGCAGGAGGAGGCACTGTGTGCGGACGAGCAGCAGCAGGCCGGCGGGGGCGGCAGCAGAAGCGCGCATGGGGACATGGGGAGGAGCCAGAGGCACGCGGGCGCGGCCATGGACGGCCAAAGCCAGGGCGTGCACGTTCTCGGGCGCAACAGCGCAACTCTAGGCAGGGGAGGCGGGACGTGACTTGCGGCGACAAGGAAAAAGGGAAGCGGGGCGCGGGAGCTCACCGTGTGGGCGCACGGGGACCCGTTGATGGATTAGTAGCAGCAGCGGCGTGGCGTAGATGGGAGGGTGGCGGTGGCCGGTGGCGAAGGCGACAGCGGCGACCCGAGGAAGACGATGAAGGGGATCCAACGTTGTAGAGCTCCCTAGATCCAAATCGTCAGCGTGCAGGACGTAGAGGAGGATGACGACGTTCGGGGACTAGTCGGAGGGGCTCGGGGACGACGGTGGACGTGGTTAGCACGGCGGCGCGGCCATGGGCGTGCTCGGGCGCTGCAGATCTGGAGGGGGGAAGAGAGTGTGTGGGAGAGCGAGGGGCAAGTGGGGAGGGGAACCCGAGGGGACGCGGCGTCGGCGTGCTTATCCACTCGTCTGCGCTGTCAAGCTGGTCCGGCGGGGTGCCCCCTGTAGCGACCCCAGTCGGGGGAACAGGAGGTCGACCGAGGGAGGGGGTAGTGGGCCGGCTGTGTGGGAGTGGGCCAAGTCCTAGGGGAGCCAGGGGGTTTCCATTTTTGTAAGTTTTGTTTCTGTTTTTGCGCTTTCTTTTCTTTTTCTTTATTTCTTTTACTGTTTTATTTTATTTTCTATTTGCTAAAGTTTTATTAAGAAAATATATAATTTGTTCCTAAAATAATGTTACTACTTATGCTAATGCCACAATAACTTGGGCTCCCAAATAAATTAGTTTATTATTTTCTATATTACAAAAAGCATTGGATTATTGGTTATAGCCACTAATTTAATTAATTTAGTGCATTTAAACATTTTATAAAAAAACTTGTTTTCTCCACCAATATATCTTGTGAATTATTTGTCAAAATAAGAACATTTTAGTTTTAATATTTAAAAACTTTTATTGTTTGCTTGATTTTAAATTTTGAATTTGAAACGTTTTCGAACTAATGCGAGATTAGCAACAATAACTGAGGTGACGTGGCATCGTTAACATGGGATTACTGTAGCTTAATTATCCGGGCGTCACACACAGCGCGGGGGAAAGGGCCTAGGTTGTTGAGCTCCCAAACCGAGAATGGCCAGGAAAGAGGAATTGTTCGAAGGGCTTGAGCTGGTTGATGAAGCTTCCTAGAATGGAACTGACACGCTTCACATTTCGTTACTCGTGTCGTTGCATCCTGGAGGGCAGTGGGCCAGAAGAAACCCTGCCGGAATGCCTTGCCAGCAAGGGTCCTCGACCCTATGTGGGAGCCACATAGGCCTCTGTGTATCTCCGCCAACAGCTCCAGTCCTTCTTCCCGGGGAATGCACTTCAATTTCACACCATTCGGTCTCTTCCTGTACAGGACGTCATCAACGAACTGATACATGGCAGACCGACGGGCTACTTTCTCTGCTTCTTCCTGCTCCTCAGGAAGCTCCCCTGTTTGGAGGAGTCAGACCGTATGTTGTGCCCATGCCGGAGCCTGGGGCTCGACGGCAAGGACCAAAGGCATTTCTTCTTCCATGGGAGCGGCCGTCTCTACGGCCAGGGCTTGACGGCCCGTCGGAATCAGTCGCTCCTCGGCAGGCTTAGAATCCACGGCAACACCCTTGCCGGCGGCCCCTGGGGGCTCAGCGGGAAAGTACTTGCCGGGGCCTGATTTCGTCCGTTTGTTCTGCTCCGTTGATGGTTTGACGGATGGTTGAGTTAACCGAAGCAAAAAAGAACCTGGTTCCACAGGTAGCTTGAATGCAGCGCGCTTTGACGGGTAATCGGCGATGTCGTTCTCCGCTCGGGGAACGTGCTCCGCTTGTATACCGTCAAAGCGCTCCTCCAGCTTCCTCACCTCATCTACGTAGGCCTCCATCAACGGGCTCTAATAATCTTTGTTAACTTGTCTGACGACAAACTGTGAATCACCCCTGACGATGAGCTTCTTGACCCCAAGGTCCGCCACGATGCTGAGGCCGGCAAGCAACCCCTCATACTCAGCGGTGTTGTTGGTGGACATCTCCCTGGGAAAGTGCATCTGGATTACATACTTGAGGTTCTCTCTGGTAGGTGCGACGAGCAGCACACCAGCACCGGCGCCTTGCGGCGAGAAAGCCCCGTCAAAGTACATGATCCAGTTGTGACTTGCTTCCTTGATGGGGAGGGTGGTCTCCTGGATTTCCTTGTCAAGCGTTGAGGTCCATTCTACAATGAACTCTGCCAAGACTCTGCTCTGGATTGTCGAAGTACTTTCAAACTTCAAACCAAAGCTCAAAAGCTCCAAGGCCCACTCCACAATCCTTCCGGTTGCGTCTGGGTTGTACAATATCCATTGTAATGGGAGGCGGGTGACAACGGTGATTTCGTGTGCTTGGAAGTAGTGACACAGCTTCCTCGATCCCATAAGGAGGCCGAAGAGCAATTTCTGCACATCAGAGTACCTTGACATAGCCCCTGCAGGAGGGAGCTGACAAAGTAAACCGGGTGCTGCATCATCTTCTTCTGCACCACCTCATTTGATTGCATGGGGCCTGTCCTGATGGCGTCAGACTCCGCCGGGGGCCTTGCCTTGCTAGCATCGAGCCCTGCCGGGGGAATCTATGGCTTGCCATCTGCTAGTCCCGCCGTTGCCACTGCCTCTTTACCGACCTCCCTCTGCGCCACTAGCGCGGCACTGACCTCTTGATTCGTCGCCGCCAGATACAGCAGCAACGCCTCTTGTGGTTTAGGCGCAACCAATATTGGTGTAGAGGAAAGGTATTTCTTCAGATCCTGCAATGCTGCCTCGGCCTCTGGGGTCCACTCCATTGGGCCCGCCTTCTTCAAGATCTTGAAAAAGTGAACGGCATACTCAGCGGACTTGGAGATGAATCTGCTCATGGCGGCAACGCAGCTAGTGAGCCGACGCACATCCTTGATCCGCTTGGGTGCCTCAATCTGCTCAATAGGCTTGATCTTGTCCGGGTTTGCCTCGATCCCACGTTGTGACACAAAGAACCCGAGAAGTTTGCCGAACAGAACGCTGAAGACACACTTCTCAGGGTTCAGCTTGAGGTTGATCTTGCGTAGGTTGGCAAACGTCTCTTCTAAGTCTTATACAAGGGTTGCCTCGTCCTTGGTTTTGACCACTATGTCATCCATATAAGCTTCCATATTTCTATGTAGCTGGGGCTCAAAACCAATTTGGACCGCCCTTGCGAATGTCAAGCCAGCACTCTTCAACCCGAAAGGCATCCGTAAAAAGCAATGTGTACCACATGGGGTGATGAATGTTGTCTCTCTTCGTCTTCCTTTGCCATGAAGATCTGGTGGTAGCCCGAGTAGGCATCGAGGAATGATAACAGATCGCACCCAGCCATGGAGTCAACAATCTGGTCAATGCGCGGCAACAGGAAGGGGTCCTTAGGACAAGCCTTATTGATATATGTGTAATCAATACACAGCCTCCACTTCCCGTTCGCCTTGCGCACCACCACCGGATTGGCCAACCACGTTGGATGGAGCACTCCTCTCACCAGGCATGTCGCTTCCAACTTCTTGATCTCCTCTGTGATGAATTCATGTTGTTCCAAAGCTTGCTTCCTGACCTTCTGCCTGATGGGTCGCGCATGGGGACGACAGCAAGATGGTGCTCAATCACTTCCCTGGGAACGCCGAGGATGTCGGATGCCTGCCATGCAAACACATTGACATTCGCCCACAGGAAAGTGACAAGCGCGCTTTATTATTTGCTGTCGAGGGTGGATCTTATGGTGAAAGCCCCTCCCGTGCCATCCTCCTTGACGGACACGCTCTTAGTCTCTGGTGGTGCAGCTCTGGATTTCTTGCTCTTGCCGGTGGAGCTCTCTGGCATGTCCTCGGCGGTAGCACAACACTCCGAAGAGGTGCGCTTGCCGAAGTGGGTGCGAGGGGTCTTGCCGGTATTCTTCTTCCCTCCCGAGGCTTCAGTGGCAGGAGCAAGTGCCTTGGCGGCAGCTGCTGCAACTTCTTCTCGGTAGAGTTGCTCAACGCAGATCAGAGCATTCTTCTTGTCGGAGGGGACGGTGATGATGGTCATCAGCACAGGCATTTTCAGCGTGTTGTAGGCGTAGTGCGACGCCGGCATGAACTTGGCTAGTGCTGGGCGGCCGAGGATCTCGTTGTAGGGCAAGGGGATCTTGGCTACATCGAAGACAATCCTCTCCGTCATGTAGTTCAACTCGCCTCCAAACTTCACAGGCAATGTGACCTTCCCCTTCGGCTGGCTCCTTCCTGGGTTAACCCCTTGAAACATGCGTGTTTCCTCGAGGTCTCCATCAGGAATTTGCAACCTTTTGATCACAATGGGTAAGATCAAGTTCAGACCGGCCCCGCCGTCAACTAGCATCTTGTTCACCTTGAGGTTGCGTATCATTGGTGAGACCAACAACAGCAAACACCCGACCGTAGTTGTGCGGTCAGGTTGGTCCTCGGCGTCAAAGATGAGGGGCGTGCTGGACCACTTTAGTGGCTTCTGAGCGTCGAACGAGGGCTCCGCTGCTATGATCTCATGCGCCCACTATTTGAACTGGCGGTGAGAAGTATGCAGCGAGGCACCACCATCGATGCACATGGCATCCGTAGCCTTCAGGAACTCATGCTCGTCGGACTCGTCGTCCTCATCATGATCATCGTCCTCCTGCTTCTTGTCGCGGCCCCGAGCAGGCCTCTCTTGCTGGTTATCCTTGTCGCGGCGACCTCCTTGGCCGCCACGCTTCTTGCCGGATCGCCATCTTGGCCCTTCTCCTTGTCCTGCCTCTCATACTCGGCTTTTTTCTTTTCAGCAACCAGCTCGACTTGTCGGCAGTTCTGGAGGTCGTGGCCTTTGGTGCGGTGGATCTTGCAGTACTGCTTGTCGGAGCCCCCTGGCTTGTCGGCAGCCACGAAGGCCCGGCAAGCGGCGCACCCGGCAATATCCTTGCCGGGGTCGTCTACCTTGGCCTTCTTGGCGGCGCCGGTGTCGTCAGATCCCTCGATAGCAAGCATGGTCTTGCCCTTGCGCTTCCTGTTGCGACGCCCATCCTTCTTCGTCGGGGCGGCGGCGTCTTTGTCTGTAGAGTCGGTTTTCGCACTGGCGTCTTCGCCGGGGTACTTCCTCCCATCTTCTGCCCGAGCGCATCTATCTGCCAGAACATAAAGTTCGGCCACATCCTTGACCTTGTTCATTGCCAGCTCTTCGCGCATCTTGCGGTTGCGCACATTCTGATGGAATGTGCTGATCACGGCGGCAGGGTGAACATATAGGATGTTGTATTGCACTCGGCTGAACCTCTGTATGTACTTGCACGGGTTTTCACCTTCCTTCTAGGCAATGATATGCAAATCACTCGCCTGGCCATGAGCTTGGTGGCCTCTAGTGAAGGCACCAACTAACTCATGACACATGTCCGACCAAGAAGAAATGGAATCCACCGGCAAGTGCATGAACGAAGACATGACATTGGGTTTCAGGGCCAATGGGAAGTAATTGGCAAGCACCTTATCGTCACGAGCCCCAGCGGCTTGCATCGCGATGGTGTATATGCTGAGGAACTCCGATGGGTGAGTCTTGTCATTGTACTTCTCGCCGACATCGGGCTTGAACATGCGGTGGGACGGCCACTGGAACTGCCGCAGCTCACGGGTAAAGGCAGGGCAACCCACCTCGTAAGGTAGGCCGCCGGAGCCTCCCGATGTTGGGTGGTCCATGGCGGGCCCCTCCCGCCTATCTGATTGGTGGCCTGTATCGCGCCGGCGCTTGATGGTGGTTCGAGCGTCTTCATGGGCTCGCTTCCGAACTGGCATTGGTCGCGGTGGGTCCGTGGGTTGGACAACACTATGGAAATTTTATCACAAGCATCATCACAACGGACTGACATCCGGGGTGACTGGCGTGGAGGAGGAGAGTGCACCGTGGCTGCAACGCCTCCGGCTCCTCCACCGCTGGCGTGCAATGGCTCGATGGAGCGACGGCCTGAGGGCCCCGCTGGCCGTGGCTCGTCTTTGTTGGCGATGCCGTCGAGGCTCCGGATAGTGGCTCTCCACTCGTCGAGCTGCTCTGAAGCAGGAGGGAAGTCGAGGAGCAACCGCGCGCACGCCAAAGCTTCTGCTGGCGTGGGTGGCGAGGAAAGTTGTGTGGACCATGGCGCGCTTCGACTTCTAACCACGTTAGAAGGAGCTCTGTCATGGCCCGGTGGCTGTGTGCCATTTTTCCAGCACTTCGGCGGGCATGTTGGCCTCCTTTGTCCCGCAATGACGCACAGGACTCTTCCCACGGTGGTGTCCTGGGTCACCGGCGTGGTGATGCTGCTCGTCGCGCACAACCTGGGAAGAGCGCGCTATGGGCACCGGGGTGGGTGTCTTGGAGGTCACCACGCCGCCCGTGGGTGGCACGGCGACGCCCCCGGAGGGTCCGGCGCCACCTGCGGGGGGGGGGGGGGGGGGGGGAGGGCAGCTCCGTCTCTGGATTTTGTGGCGTGCGGCCCGTCGCCTTGCGCACGAACAACGCCGCTCGCCAGGATCTGACTGCCAGAGCGATGTTGGTGCTCGCGGGCCACGCCACGGGTCCTGTCCACAACTGGTCGGCTGCTCGCCTGCATCGGTACGAGCCGTCCGGCTCCCGACGAACCGACCGCCGTGGCCGCCTTCTTCTTGGGAGCCATGATGATGAAGAACCGCTAGGTTGACTGCCAGACTGGATTTTCACGACTGCGCCCCCCTACATGGCGCGCCAAAGATGTCGGTGGAAACGATACCTATGGGGTCACTGGGATCCCTTCTATGGTTCGTGAGCGCGAGGTTGTGCAAAGAGCGGGTCTGACAGGAAGCACACAGATTGTTTACCCAGGTTCGGGCCGCGAATATGCGTAATACCATAGTCTTGCTTTGGTGGATGTATTTGAGAGTGTTGTTGTGTTCTTGAGCCAGCTACGGTGTGCAACTTTGCCCAAAAGATCTGACTCCCTCTCCTGGTCGCCTCGGGCCTCCTTTTATAGGAAAAAGTGGTTGTCACAGTGGCACGCAGGAGATGGAAAGGTCTACAGTCGATAAGCCTATCCTCAGGGACCGTTGGACAAACCATTTAATGCGCTGCCGACATGCCCCCCTTGCTTTATCGGGGACACCAGGGAAGCACGTCCTAGCCGTCGCCGCCTCGCCTGGCCTGGACACGTGTTCGAGCTGATGAGGCATCGCGGGGCCATGTTGGCTGGCTGCTGGGCTGGCGCGGTGGTGGAGCCTTCATGAAGGGTCGCATGCCGCCACGCAGGTGCTTGCTGAGTCGGTGTAGAGGCCGCCCGTCACCATGCAGGTGCCTGCCCAGCTGGTTGAGCTAGCAGCTGCTTGGGGACGGTGGTGGAGCTTTGGCAGACGCAGGCCTGGTAGTGGCCCTGCTGATGCCCTCTGCAAGGGTCTTGCCGGGGGCCCAGCAAGGGTATAGCCATGGCATTGCAGTCGTCTTCGGCAAGGGTCTTGCCGGGGGTCTTGTGGATTTCCTTGGCTAGGATCCTGCCGAGGGTCGCCGTCTTCTGGTTCTCATCTTATCTCACATGTTTTATGATCTTGACGAAGATTTGCATGCCACCACAGAGGCGCCTCCCGAGCTTTGGTTCCAATGTAGTTGGTTGTGTTGGAGCATGTGGGCTCAAGGGTGGCTTGCTCCGCTGGCATCGGGCAAGTTGCCCCTGTAAGGCTCTTGCCGGGGCTGCGGAGGCTGCCTCGGCAAGGATCTTGCCGAGGGAGTCCACCTCGCCCTCTTGCTCTCCTGCGTTTCTGGTCTTGGCGTTGCCTTGGTTGTCTCGTGCATCGGCTTCTCTCTGGCGTCCCTCCTCTGCCTGGTTAACTGTGGCCGCGGGCGCGGCTCTGACTGCCTGCGCACAAGTAAAGGGGTCAAAAGGGGGATCCCCTACTTTTGTACACCAACAATGTCGCTCACGAAGTACTTCTCGCGTGGGATGTCGATCTTGTAGGAGTTGTTGTTGTAGCGTGCAAGCACCTTGAATGGTCCTTCGGCTCTTGGTAGAAGCTTTGACTTGCGCTCATTGGGGAAGCGGTCCTTGCGAAGGTGTAGCCACACAAGATCACCAATGTTGAATACCATGGGTTGTTTATTGATGTTGAGCTTGGTCGCAAGTCGTTGTACTTGGTGCTCCATGGTATGCCTTGTATCTTCATGCACCTTCTTTAGATGATTCACACATGCACTTGCGTCCATATTGATCCGCTCTTGTAGTGGTAGAGGAAGAATGTCCAATGGGGACAATGGGTTGAATCCGTAGACGACCTCGAAAGGGGACTTGCCGGTTGTTGAGTGTCTTGCGCGGTTGTAGGCGAACTCGGTGATAGGAAGACACTCCTCCCAGTCCTTGATGTTCTTCTTGATGAGCACGCGAAGTAGAGCGGAGAGTGTGCGGTTGGTCAGCTCCGTTTGGCTGTCGTTTTGTGGATGGTACGCCGTGGAGAAGAGTAGCTTCATTCCGAGCTTGGCGCATAGGGTCTTCCAAAGTAGCTTAGGAACTTTACGTCGCGGTCTGAGACAATCGTCTTTGGCACTCCATGTAGACGCAATATTTCCCTACAAAAGAGATTGGAAACATGTGAAGCATCGTCTATCTTGTTGCATGGTATGAAATGTGTCATCTTAGAGAATTGGTCCACAACAACAAATATCGAATCCTTTCCATTTCTAGTCCTAGGCAATGTAAGTACAAAATCCATGCTAATATCTTCCCATGCTTGATATGGAATTGATAGAGGCGAGGGTGTCCCGATCTTCGATGTGATGATAACTATCGATTTGGTGGAGACGACTTTGACGATCCAACTACAAACGTGCACGATGTTGTGACTTAGCAATCGCTAAACCAATCTCCTGAGGTTACTGACGATGCCGGAAGCACGGTCAGCCTGACCACGAAGGTCAATTCCTGCAAGCAATCGAAGAACGAGCAAGAATATGATAAAGCAATCTGAATATTGCGAATATATATGAAGTATTGATAATGACGGGGATCCGTAAGCGGTCTTGGTCTGGTCGTTGGACACAAACGAAGTACACGAAGTTGCAATGGCTAACGTTTAACTAAATAAATCCCTAGGAAAAAGCTACTAGACGGATCTACTTATATAGGAGCAAGGGGTGGTGTCCAAGGAGGTGGGTGGACGTCCCAAGGCAGCCTAAAACTAACCCTAGGTCATACAAGGCTCATGGGTCCAAGTGGAGGTGATGCAACACCTTTGGACTTCTTGTTTGACTCGGATTCTGCTGCAGCGTCAGATTGTTTCATCGATATCTCAATGCTTCGGACGAATTTGAAGGTGAATCCAATTGGGTTGGAAAGAGCACGAAATCTACTTTCCACCCAATTCAGAGTCTGTATGAAAAAGTTGTTGGTGTTTTGAGTCAGGTATGTCTGTGCAGTCCGAATCTGAATCCAGAACGTGAGAGACTTGGACTCTATCTTCTCTTGGCCCAAAAGTGACATGAGAGGACTTTTTGAACACAACCTAAACTTCTCATTTTCCCTTATCTTCATATGTGGATTGTACAAATGTCCCATACACCTGCAATTAGACAAAACACAAAAGTGTGTGAAGTATTTTTGTTCTGGATAACATAAATAGATTATTGAATAGTTTGCACTAGAAATCACCTGACAAATATGCATGTATGCAATATTTTTGGTCATATTCAAGGTAGTCATGTCCTCATCATCCTCTCCTTCTTGAAAACAAAGCCGTCCTCGGCATTGCTTAATCTGAAATGTGGCTAACAAAAGAGATACGGTGTACATGTTGTATATGTATATGTCATCCATTTTTACTTCCCTTGATTTTTGCACATATGACACATGTATACATGAGTACCTTTCATAGATCATAAAATATAAAGCCAAAATATTATCATAAGTAGAAGGCATGAAAATATTGCAACTTAGTTTGCACATATAAGTGAAGCTCTTATTCATATCAAAAGATTGACAATATTCATCATTAAACCATCCCAACATTGGTGAATAAACCTTATGTGCATCAAATTTACATGCTACAACATTCTTAAATAAGAAAACATGCAATAAGTCATTTGACAAAGAATGATCACCAAGATTAGAGGTCATATCAAAATGATTAAACATTGGCACAATTATTTTAAAATATATTTGATCCAAATCTGATTTATTTCCTGATTCACATGGTTCTCTGACATCAACAGTTAATTCAATGGGCGCACTCAAAATTGTTGGTATTTCAGTTGTTTGATCACATGATGCATTCATGCCAGTAACATGATTCTATAAAATAGGTGGTGTGCTCAAATCAACAGGTAACTCAACACATGATGCATTCAAGTTAACTAGGCATGCATCATTCTCATATGAAGTTATATCATCAATACCTTTACTGTTACCTTGTCGCAAAGACGTAGCTGATGTAGGTACGGACGTTGACAATGTACCATATTCTCGAGATGATGCCGCGCTCACAATCCGAGGTGGGGCTGCTCTAGTAGGTGCGACGGTGGAGGAAACAACCGGCGGTGGTGAGTATGAACTGGAATAGTAGTTGTTGTAGTCACCCAAAGCATCATCATGTATCTGTCTCTCGAAGGTACAAGCACAAACATACATACCAGTAATGCAACGAGGAATATACTGAAATCTTGCCTGAATATCATGGTTCAAACCACCAAAAAATATATTCATTGTATCATCCTCAGATTCTTCTATGTCACAATGATGCATATAAGATTTGAACTCTTGGTAGTAAGCATGAACAGTGTTGTTGCATTGTTTAAATTGTTCAAATTTGCGAAGCAATTCAGGACGATAGTAAGGAGGGGAAAATTGTTGTCTCGATACATATTCAAATCTTTCCAAGTTGTGGGTTGGTTATCATTGTTTTTCTTACAATGCACACTCCACCAAACAGAAGAACGGTGTTGTTGCCTTATTTAAATTGTTCAAATTTGCGAAGCGATTCACGACGATAGTGAGGAGGGAAAAATTGTTGTCTCGATACATATTCAAATCTTTCCAAGTTGTGGGTTTGTTATCAATGTTTTTCTTACAATGCACACTCCACCAAACAGAAGCAAAACAAGTAAATGCTCTAGTGGTAGCTTGTACTCGCTCAAGTTCAGAAAAGTCATGGTGACTAAAAACTTGTTCTACTTCAAGCTCCCAAGCTAGATAAATATCAGGATTAAATCTACCCTCAAATGACGGTAAAAAGATAACCTAACCATGTGCTTGTGTGTGTTGTCCCAACTCTCATGATGGTGAAGATGTGTCCGTCGTCCAAGAACTTCTATCTCCGGAACCTATCATGATTAGTAGAAACAAGAAACAAAATTCAAGAATAATGTTCCTATGAACTACTAGGGTGTGGTGGTAAAGCACTCACAATAAAGAAAATATCAATATCTTACAAGTTCTTACCAAGCAGCAGGTGGTGACAGGCAACCAGCGGTGTCAAATAACTCCGAAGATTGAGTAAAGCGATTGCTAGGGGAATGTATGTATACACGGTGTAGAAATATGTGGATGTTGTAAGGCTTAAATATATGGTAGCAAAAAGAGATGCAATGTTGAATAAACGCTCAACGATGTTACTTTGCTGCTCCTAGGCTAGACCAGACTAGAGACGCGAGCCTAGAACACTAATGAGGTCACACCGTAGCACAACTAGCATCAATAAAAGATATGAAGTAGCTCTGGACAGCAAAATATAAGTGAAGATCACAATAGCCGTAAAGATAATGATGTGAAACAATAGCCAAGCAGGATTTATCAACAACTTTGTCTCCAACTTTCCTCTGGAAAAGTTTGTGCCAATTTTTTGATAATTGTTTTCAAGAATGGTATTGACTCAGGCTTTCAAAGGCAAAAGGAATCACTCAATTCTGAGTTGAAATGAGGAGTCAAACAGTTCTAAAACTGGCCTGAAAAACTGGAATAAGCTGTGTTCCTAAACTTCGGAGGGCAAAAAGACATATTTATAAGCCGATTTTGAGGTGCCAAATATTGAACTAACTTTTGCAACTATTTAGATGCGGATCGTCGCTAGCTTTCATTTGAGTACTCATGGAGCCACAACGGACTTAGTATGAGGATGTTACGTCTGTTTTACTTAACAGTGCACAAAACAGATTTCAATCTGAATTCAACTATGAGATTGAGTCTAGGTAGATCCGAATTTTGTTTTTTTTCTTCTCTCTTTTTTTCTCTCTACCTCTTTCCAAAACAAACTAGATAAGATGCATATTGGATCAAGCGAAGATGTGGACGATCTCAACTATGATTATGAAAATGAATGGTGGGTAGCACGTGGTGGATGGATGGGTGGTGGACAGCGGAACGGATAACGATGCAGCGGCGGCGTGACTAATGTGAACATAACTCAAAACTCTAAACGAACTAGACACTAAGACCAGCAAATCGACACGATGATGCAACTGATAATTCAACTATGCAAGCAATGAAAAGAAAATTGCAAAGGCTCAGACTGGCTAGGACAAAGGATGAATAGATCTAACTTTTTTGTGGCTTTTTCTTGGACAATAGGTAAGAAAATAAATCTAATCTACGAAAAACTAGAAATTCTCACTAAGCAACCTGAAAACTGATACCACTTGATAGAGGCGAGGGTGTCCCGATCTTTCGATGAGATGATAACTATCGATTTGGTGGAGACGACTTTGACGATCCGACTAAAAACGTGCACGACGTTGCGCCTTAGCAATCACTAAACCAATCTCCTGAGGTTACTGACGATGCCGGAAGCACGGTCAGCCTAACCACGAAGGTCTATTTCTGCAAGCAATCAAAGAGCGAGCAAGAATATGATAAAGAAATCTGAATATTGCAAATATATATGAAGTATTGATAATGGTGGGGATCCGTAAGCGGTCTTGGTCTGGTTGTTGGACACAAACGAAGTACACGAAGTTGCAATGGCTAACTTTTAACTAAACAAATCCCCAGGAAAAAGTTACTAGATGGATCTACTTATATAGGAGTAAGGGGTGGCAGCCAAGGAGGTCAGAGGATGTCCCAAGGCAGCCTAAAACTAACCATGGGTCGTACAAGGCTCATGGGCCCAACTGGAGGTGATGCAACACCTTTGGACTTCTTGTTTGATTCGGATTCTGCTGCAGCATCAGATTGTTTCGTCGATATCTCAATGCTTCGGACGAATTTTAAGGTGAATCCAATTAGGTTGGAAAGAGCACGAAATCTACTTTCCAACAAAAAAATCACCCAATTCGGAGTCCATATGAAAAAGTTGTTGGCATTTTGAGTCAGGTATGTCTGTGCAGTTCGAATTTGAATCCAGAATGTAAGAGATTTGGACTCTATATTCTCTTGGCCCAAAAGTGACGTGAGAGAACTTTTGGAACAGAACCTAAACTTCTCCTTTTCCCTTATCTTCATATGTGGATTGTACAAATGTGACATACACCTGCAATTAGACAAAACACAAAAGTGTGTGAAGTATTTTTGTTCTGGATAACATAAGTAGATTATTGAATAGTTTGCACTAGAAATCAGCTGACAAATATGAATGTATGCAATATTTTTGGTCGTATTCAAGGTAGTCATGTCCTCATCGGGAATTGGGAGAGGCATGTAAAGGCCATGGGATTGAGCTTTAGACTTAGCCTTGCGACATGTAGAGCATCGTTTGGTGAAGCGGTTGACATCGCGAAACATCTTGGGCTAAAAATAGTTTTTGGAGAGCGTGGCGAAAGTCTTGTCGCGTCCAAAATGTCCCATTAGTCCTCCTCCATGAGATTCCTGCAAAAGCAACAAACTAAGAGAAGACTCGGGGATGCAAAGCTTGTTAGCTCTCATAAGATATCCATTTTGATGTAATAGCGTTTCCAAGAGGTATGCATCAAACATTTGGCATAAGGAATAGCAAAAGTAGGATCATGATCATACAATTTTTTATGTGCTCAAAGCCAATGACATCCAATTCAAGTTGAGTAACGAGCATGCATATACGGGAAAGTGCATCCGCCACAACATTTTCCTTACCTTTGATGTACTTTATGATATAAGGAAAAGACTCAATGAATTCACTCCATTTAGCATGACGCTTGTTCAAGTTTTTGACCCTTAAGGCATTTAAGCATTTCATGATCGGTATGAATGATGAATTCATGAGGGCGAAGATAATGTTCCCATTCATGCAAAACTCGCACTAAAGCATATAACTCTTTGTCATAGATGGGGTAATTGAGTTGCGCTCTGGAAAGTTTCTCACTAAAGTAAGCTATATGGGGCGCTTCTCTTGTGTTAACACACCTCCTATGCCATTACCACTAGCATCACAATGAATCTCAAAGGGCTTGTCAAAGTTGGGGAATGCAAGCATGGGAGCATGAGTAAGCAAATTCTTAAGCTCATTGAAAGCGGTATCTTGGGATGGTCCCCAAACAAAAGGCGCATTTTTCTTGCTCAAAGCATGCAAAGGTGAAGCAATGGTGCTAAAGTCCTTCACGAATCTATGGTAGAAACCGGCTAAACCAAGGAAACTACGCACTTGTTGCAAATTGGTTGGTTGTGGCCAAGTTTTAATAGCATTGATCTTAGAGTCATCAACATGAACACCCTTAGAGGAAACAACAAAACCCAAGGAAACGAGCTTATCAACGCCGAAAAGGCACTTTTCCATGTTAGCATAGAGATGCTCTTTTCGAAGAGTTTGCAAAATGTTTTGAACATGGGTGACATGATCCGTAAGAGATTTGCTATAAACAAGGATATCATCGAAGTAGACCACAACAAACTCACCAATGTAAGGGTGTAAGACATGATTCATTAGACGCATGAAAGTACTCGGTGCTTCCGATAAACCCATAGGCATGACTAACCACTCATACAAACCAAACTTTGTTTTGAAAGCGGTTTTCCATTCATCACCCTCTTGTATGCGGATTTGATAGTAACCACTTTTAAGATCAATTTTGGAAAATATAGTGGCACCGCTAAGTTCATCAAGCATATCATCAAGGCGTGGAATGGGGTACCTATTGATACGTCTCCAACGTATCTATAATTTTTTATTGCTCCATGCTATATTATCTACTGTTTTGGACATTGTTGGACTTTATTATCCACTTTTATATTATTTTTGGGACTAACCTATTAACCGGAGGCCCAGCCCAGAATTGTTGTTTTTTGCCTGTTTTAGGGTTTCGAAGAAAAGGAATATCAAACAGAGTCCAAACGGAATGAAACCTTCGGGAATGTGATTTTCTCAACGAACAAGACCCAGGAGACTTAGACCCTACGTCAAGACACAAAAGAGGAGGCCACGAGGTAGGGGGTGCGCCAACCCCCCCAGGCACGCCCTCCACCCTCGTGGGCCCCTTGTTGCTCCACCGGCGTACTCCTTCCTCCTATATATACCTACGTACCCCCAAATAATCAGATACGGAGCCAAAACCCTAATTCCACCGCCGTAACTTTTTGTATCCACAAGATCCCATCTTGGGGCCTGTTCCGGAGCTCCGCCGGAGGGGGCATCGATCACGGAGGGCTTCTACATCAACACCATAGCCCCTCCGATGAAGTGTGAGTAGTTTACCTCAGGCCTACGGGTCCATAGTTATTAGCTTTATGGCTTCTTCTCTCTTTTTGGATCTCAATACAATGTTCTCCCCCTCTCTTGTGGAGAACTATTCGATGTAATCTTCTTTTTGCGGTGTGTTTGTTGAGACCGATGAATTGTGGGCTTATGATCAAGTCTATCTATGAACAATATTGGAATCTTCTCTAAAATCTTTTATGTATGATTGGTTATCTTTGCAAGTCTCTTCGAATTATCAGTTTGGTTTGGCCTACTAGATTGATCTTTCTTGCAATGGGAGAAGTGCTTAGCTTTGGGTTCAATCTTGCGGTGTCCTTTCCCACTGACAGTAGGGGCAGCAAGGCACATATTGTATTGTTTCCATTGAGGATAACAAGATGGGGTTTCCATCATGTTGCATGAGTTTATCCCTCTACATAATGTCATCTTGCTTAAGGCGTTACTCTGTTTTCATTAACTTAATACTCTAGATGCATGCTGGATAGCGGTCGATGAGTGGAGTAATAGTAGTAGATGCAGGCAGGAGTCGGTCTACTTGTCCCGGACATGATGCCTATATACATGATCATACCTAGATATTCTCATAACTATGCTCAATTCCGTCAATTGCTCAACAGTAATTTGTTCACCCACCGTAGAATACTTATGCTCTCGAGAGAAGCCACTAGTGAAACCTATGGCCCCCGGGTCTATCTTCATCATATTAATCTCCCAATACTTAGTTATTTCCTTTGCTTTTACTTTGCTTTTATTTTACTTTGCATCTTTATCACAAAAATACCAAAAATATTATCTTATCATATCTATCATATCTCACTCTCATAAGTGGCCGTGTAGGGATTGACAACCCCTTATCGCGTTGGTTGCGAGGATTTATTTGTTTTGTGCAGGTATGAGGGACTGGCGCGTAGCCTCCTACTCGATTGATACCTTGGTTCTCAAAAACTGAGGGAAATACTTACGCTACTTTGCTGCATCATCCCTTCCTCTTCGGGGAAAACCAACGCAGTGCTCAAGAGGTAGCAAGAAGGATTTCTGGCGCCGTTGCCGGGGAGGTCTACGCAAAAGTCAACATACCAAGTACCCATCACATACCCTTATCTCCTGCATTACATTATTTTCCATTTGCCTCTCGTTTTCCTCTCCCCCACTTCACCCTTGTCGTTTTATTCGCCCTCTCTCTCTATCCTCCCTCTCTTTCTCTATTTGCCTCTTTTTAGCGTTAGTTCGTTTGCTTGTCGCTATGGCTAGTCCCTTACCTTCTGTCTCTATGTCTGAAATTGGGGAAATTATTGTCAATGTGGACAATAATAATATCATGAAAAATTCTGATGCTCCTGCTAAAGAACCACCCATCTTACATACAAAAAAATCTGTGTTGGTAGTGGTAATATTATTGGAAAAGGAGTTATTCAAGATTTATTTACTTGTGTCGGTGCTTTACCTTCTATGGGTAGTTCCATCCTTCATAGAACTAGTAGTCTTGCGGACGCTAGTGCCATGCTTGTAGTTGAACTTGAAAGACAATTCATGCACATGCACCCTTGCATACAAAGGATTTTCCTAGAATTTTCTAATATTGAACATTCTTCTGTTAAGTGTGCCGCTACTATCTTTTTGGCTCATGAGTTTAGATTCATAATAAAAGAAGCCAAAGAAATCTTTGCGCATTATAGGGTGGACGCTTGTCGTCCTCCCATAGAGGCCATCCTCTTTGCTCAAGAAGAAATAATGTGTTTTCAATCTCTAGACTATGTTGGTTTCAATGAAAATCTTAGAAAAAGGGTTCCTACCAATGTTTTTGTTGACAGAATTTCTGAACTTAATGATGATTTGGCTATTCGAAATAATGAACTAGGATATTCTCTTGAATATAGGCTCACAAAGTTTTGTCAAAAGAATGCTTACAATGATGAATTAGTTGTGCAATACGAAGGACCAAAGGAGGAACCTATACCTCCTAAGGTTGATCTTGGGGACTTCTGCCCCCATTAAATTTAGCCCTTTTGATTACTTTTGCTTGCCTCAAAGAAAACTTGTCGCCGAATGTAGAGAATATGAAATGAGTTTTAATGATCTATCTTATTACTATGGCAATACCTAGATCTATCCTTGCTTGTTATGCCTAGCTAGGGGCGTTAAACGATAGCGCTTGTTGGGAGGCAACCCAAATTTATTTTTATTCCTTGCTTTTTTCTCCTGTTTAGTAATAAATAATTTATCTAGCCTCAGTTTTGGTTGTGTTTTTTTTGTGTTTAATTAGTGTTTATGCGAAGTAGAACCGTTGGGAAGACTTGGGGAAAGTCTTGTTACACTTGCTGTAAAAAACAGAAACTTTAGCGCTCACGAGAACTGCTGCTATTTTTATTTGGAAAGCGTTATTTAGTTAATTCTTTTTGAAGATGATTAATAGATAAATTCCTCACGTCACCAGTTTATTTTAGAATTTTTGGGGTTCCAGATCTTGCGCTAGCTACAGATTACTACAGACTGTTCTGTTTTGACAGATTCTGTTTTTCGTGTGTTGTTTGCATATTTTGATGAATCTATGGCTAGTAAAATAGTTTATAAACCATAGAGAAGTTGGAATACAGTAGGATTAACACCAATATAAATAAATAATTAGTTCATTACAGTACCTTGAAGTGGTCTTTTGTTTTCTTTCGCTAACGGAGCTCACGAGATTTTCTACTTTGAGTTTTGTGTTGTGAAGTTTTCAAGTTTTGGGTAAAGATTTGATGGATTATGGAACAAGGAGTGGCAAGAGCCTAAGCTTGGGTATGCCCATGGCACCCCCAATATAATCTAAGGACACCTAAAAGCCAAAGCTTGGGGATGCCCCGGAAGGCATCCCCTCTTTCGTCTACTTCTATCGGTAACTTTACTTGGAGCTATATTTTTATTCACCACATGATATGTGTTTTGCTTGGAGCATCTTGCATGATTTTAGTCTTTGATTTTTAGTTTACCACAATCATCCTTGTTGCACACACCTTTTGAGAGAGCCATGCATGATTTGGAATTTGTTAGAATACTCTATGTGCTTCGCTTATATCTTTTGAGTTATATAGTTTTGCTCTAGTACTTCACTTATATCTTTTAGAGCACGGTGGTGGTTTTGTTTTATAGAAACTATTGATATCTCATGCTTCACTTAGATTATTTTGAGAGTCTTAAATAGCATGGTAATTTGCTTAAATAATCCTAATATGCTTGGAATTCAAGAATAATAAAAGAACTTCCTTATGAGTGTGTTGAATGCTATGAGAAGTTTGATGCTTGATAATTGTTTTGAGATATGAATATGGTGATATTAGAGTTATGCTAGTTGAGTAGTTGTGAATTTGAGAAATACTTGTGTTAAAGTTTGTGATTCCCGTAGCATGCACGTATGGTGAACCGTTATGTGATGAACTCGGAGCATGATTTATTTTTTGATTGTCTTCCTTATGAGTGGCGGTCGGGGACGAGCGATGGTCTTTTCCTACCAATCTATCCCCCTAGGAGCATGCGCGTAATACTTTGCTTTGATAACTTGTAGATTTTTGCAATAAGTATATGAGTTCTTTATGACTAATGTTGTGTCCATGGATTATACGCACTTTTCTCACCCTTCAACCTTCGCTAGCCTCTCTAATACCGCGCACCTTTCGCCGGTATCATACACCCACCATATACCTTCCTCAAAACAGCCACCATACCTACCTATTATGGCATTTCCATAGCCATTCCGAGATATATTGCCATGCAACTTTCCATCGTTCCATTTATTATGACACACTCCATCATTGTCATATTGCTTAGCATGATCATGTAGTTGACATAGTATTTGTGGCAAAGCCACCATTCATAATTCTTTCATACGTGTCACTCTTGATTCATTGCACATCCCGGTATACCGCTGGAGGCATTCATATAGAGCCATATTTTGTTCTAATTATCGAGTTGTAATTGTTGAGTTGTAAGAAAAATAAAAGTGTGATGATCATCATTATTAGAGCATTGTCCCAGTGAGGAAAGGATGATGAAGACTATGATTCCCCCACAAGTCGGGATGAGACTCCGGACGAAAAATAAAAAAAAGGAAAGAAAAGAGGCCATAAAAAAAGAGAAAAGGCTCAAATAAAAAAATGAGAGAAAAAGAGAGAAGGGACAATGTTACTATCCTTTTACCACACTTGTGCTTCAAAGTAGCACCATGATATTCATGATAGAGAGTCTCCTATGTTATCACTTTCATATACTAGTGGGAATTTTTCATTATAGAACTTGGCTTGTATATTCCAATGATGGGCTTCCTCAAAATGCCCTAGGTCTTCATGAGCAAGCAAGTTAGATGCACACCCACTTAGTTTCTTTTGTTGAGCTTCATATACTTATAGCTCTAGTGCATCCGTTGCATGGCAATCCCTACTCACTCACATTGATATCTATTGATGGGCATCTCCATAGCCCGTTGATATGCCTAGTTGATGTGAGACTATCTTCTCCCTTTTTGTCTTCTCCACAACCACCATTCTATTCCACTTATAGTGCTATATCCATGGCTCACGCTCATGTATTGCGTGAAGATTGAAAAAGTTTGAGAACACCAAAAGTATGAAACAATTGCTTGGCTTGTCATCGGGGTTGTACATGATTTAAATATTTTTTGTGGTGAAGATGGAGCATGGCCAGACTATATGATTTTGTAGGGACAAATTTCTTTCGCCATGCTATTTTGAGAAGACATGATTGCTTTGTTAGTATGCTTGAAGTATTATTATTTTTATGTCAATATTAAACTTTTATCTTGAATCTTTCGGATTTGAATATTCATACCACAATTAAGAACAATTAGATTAAAATTATGCCAAGTAGCACTCCGCATCAAAAATTCTGTTTTTATCATTTACCAACTCGAAGACGAGCAGGAATTAAGCTTGGGGATGCTTGATATGTCTCCAACGTATCTATAATTTTTGATTGCTCCATGCTATATTATCTACTGTTTTGGACATTATTGGGCTTTATTATCCACTTTTATATTATTTTTGGGACTAACCTATTAACCGGAGGCCCAGCCCAGAATTGCTGTTTTTGCCTATTTTAGGGTTTCGAAGAAAAGGAATATCAAACGGAGTCCAAACGGAATGAAACCTTCAGGAACGTGATTTTCTCAACGAACAAGATCCAGGAGACTTGGACCCTACATCAAGACACAAAAGAGGAGGCCACGAGGTAGGGGGCGCGCCTAACCCCCCCCGACGCGCCCTCCACCCTCGTGGGCCGCCTGTTGCTCCACCGACGTACTCCTTCCTCCTATATATACCTACGTACCCCCAAACGATCAGATACGCAGCTGAAACCCTAATTCCACCGTCGTAACTTTCTGTATCCACGAGATCCCATCTTGGGGCCTGTTTTGGAGCTCCGCCGGAGGGGGCATCGATCACGGAGGGTTTCTACATCAACACCATAGCCCCTCTGATGAAGTGTGAGTAGTTTACCTCAGACCTACGGGTCCATAGTTATTAGCTAGATGGCTTCTTCTCTCTTTTTGGATCTCAATACAATGTTCTCCCCCTCTCTTGTGGAGAACTATTCGATGTAATCTTCTTTTTGCGGTGTGTTTGTTGAGACCGATGAATTGTGGGTTTATGATCAAGTCTATCTATGAACAATATTTCAATCTTCTCTAAAATCTTTTATGTATGATTGGTTATCTTTGCAAGTCTCTTCGAATTATCAGTTTGGTTTGGCCTACTAGATTGATCTTTCTTGCAATGGGAGAAGTGCTTAGCTTTGGGTTCAATCTTGCGGTGTCCTTTCCGAGTGACAGTAGGGGAAGCAAGGCACGTATTGTATCGTGGCCATTGAGGATAACAAGATGGGGTTTTCATCATATTGCATGAGTTTATCCCTCTACATCATGTCATCTTGCTTAAGGCGTTACTCTGTTTTCATTAACTTAATACTCTAGATGCATGCTGGATAGCGGTCGATGAGTGGAGTAATAGTAGTAGATGCAGGCAGGAGTCGATCTACTTGTCTCGGACGTGATGCCTATATACATGATCATACCTAGATATTCTCATAACTATGCTCAATTTTGTCAATTGCTCAACAGTAATTTGTTCACCCACCGTAGAATACTTATGCTCTCGAGAGAAGCCACTAGTGAAACCTATGGCCCCCGGGTCTATCTTCATCATATTAATCTCCCAATACTTAGTTATTTCATTTGCTTTTACTTTGCTTTTATTTTACTTTGCATCTTTATCACAAAAATACCAAAAATATTATCTTATCATATATATCAGATCTCACTCTCGTAAGTGGCCGTGCAGGGATTGACAACCCCTTATAGCGTTGGTCGCGAGGATATATTTGTTGGTGCAGGTACGAGGGACTGGCGCGTAGCCTCCTACTGGATTGATACCTTGGTTCTCAAAAACTGAGGGAAATACTTATGCTACTTTGCTGCATCATCCCTTCCTCTTCGGGGAAAACCAACGCAGTGCTCAAGAGGTAGCACCTATAACGAATGGTGATAGCATTGATAGGTCTACAATCGGAACACGTGCGAAAGCTACCGTCTCTTTTTGGCACAAGAATGACCAGAACGGCACAAGGACTCAAATTTTCACGCACATGTCCATGTTTTATGAGATGCTTTACTTGCCTTTGTATTTCTTTGGTTTCTTCGGGGTTGACGCGGTAGGGAGCTTTGTTCGGAAGTGGTGCTCCGGGGATGAGGTCGATGTGGTGCTTGATGCCTCGTAGTGGAGGTAGTCCCGGAGGTAGCTCATCGGGGAAAACATCTTGGAATTCCTGCAAAAGAGAAGACAACACTAAAGGTAGAGTGTGAGAGGTGTTAGCTTTTGGTGCGTCGTCCTTGCACAAAAGGATGTAGTGTATCACACTAGATGGGTTCTCACACACTTCTCTTATCTCACATTTGGTGGCAAATAGAACTAGGTTCTTCTTTTCGCTCATTGTGGAGACAGTCGATTTGGGCTTGTGGCACTCACTCTCTTTTTGGTGGTTCGATCTCTCACTATTCTCTCCATGATTGGTGGCTTTCTTGTCAGCGATCACTTGGCTTGGAGACATAGGGTGAAGTACGTACTCCTTTCCTTTCATCTTGAGGATGTAGTGATTCGTTCGGCCGTTGTGGATGACACCTCTATCAAATTGCCATGGTCATCCAAGAAGAAGGTGGCAAACGGTCATTGGAACGACATCACACTCCAAAGTGTCTTCGTAAGCTCCGATTTTGAAGGAGACTTGCACTCTATGCTCGACTTGAATAGTGCCGGAGTCGCTTAGCCATTGAACTTTGTAGGGATGTGGGTGCTTCGTCTTAGGTAATTGGAGCTTGGAGCAAAGTTCTTCACTTGCTAAGTTATGATAACTCCCTCCATCGATGATGACCTTGACGGACCTTCCATTGATGTCGACCTTGGTATGAAAGATGTGGCATCTTTGGTCTTCTTCTTGTTGATGTTGGAGAGTCAAGACCTTGGAGACAACAAGAGCGGGACTTGAATCTTCATCACAAAAGACTTGTTCCTCTTCATCGTTCACTTGCCGGTGCATGGCGACTTGCTCAAGTGCTTCCGTTTCTCCTTCACTCATGGAGTCGTATGTACCATCGTGATTGAAGATCATGGCTCGCTTGTTGGTACACTCGAAGAACTTGTGGCCTCGGCCTCCACATGTGAAGCATTTGAAGGAACTTGTCTTGACGGTCTCATCGGTTGGGGTAGATGATGATGATGCTCTCGGCTTGAAGTTGCTTGTAGGAGGATGACTTGGAGTTGTCGAAGTTTTCTTGTAAGTAGACTTGTCGATGTTGCTTGTAGAAGGCTTGGTTGAGGTAGACGGTGTGGGAGTCGTTGAAGCTTGGGTGTTGGAGAAGCCGTGTGACTTGGAGGAGAACTTGGCATACTTGAATTCATCATGCACTTGACATTCCTCTTTGGAAGCTTGATGCACTAGCTCGATGAGGTTCGAGTATGGTTGGAAGTCGGCGATCTTCTTGATAGGGTGATTGAGTCCATTCAAGAAACGTGTCATAGTTTGCTCATCATCTTACGTGACATTGGCTCGTATCATTGAAATCTCCATTTCCTTGTAGTACTCTTCAACGCTCTTGGTTCCTTGCTTGAGTAGTTGGAGTTTCTTGAAGAGGTCGCGGTTGTAGTAGGTAGGCACGAAGCGTGCTCTCATGACATCCTTCATTTGCGCCCAAGTAGTGATGGGTGGTTCACCTTTTTCCTCTCGGCGCTCAATGACTTGTTCCCACCAAATGACGACATAGTCTTGGAACTCAAGGGATGCCATCGCGATCTTCTTCTCTTCTTCATAGTTGTGCAAGCGGAAGATTTTGTCGACCTTCAATGCCCATGAAAGATACTCTTCAAGATCATTGCTTCCATGGAACTTGGGCATGGTGAACTTTAGCTTGCCGTAGCTTTGCTCTTCATTGTGTTCGGGACGGGGATGATGAAGTCCTTAACGAGGAGGATCGTCTCTCACAATTTTCTCTTGCCGTGGAGGATTTCCATTGTCTTCTTGTTCTTGTTGGACTTGATGTTCTTGGCGAGCTTGTGGAAGAACTTGTCGAGCTTGACGTTGCACATGAGCTTGATATCTTCGTTCGTGAACTTCTTCGCGAAGTGCTTATTCATGTTCACGAGCTTGCCGGCCTCGGTTGGCTACGGCTCGACTTGAATCTCAGAGGGTTTGTTGCGCCTCAAGTGCTTGAGCATGTCGCAATTGTTGCTCTTGAAGTTGTGCCTCGGCATCTTGTGCTTCTTGGTGAAGACGCGCTCGCTCTTCCTCGTCATGGTGGTGTTGTCGCTGTCGTTCTCGTGCTTGCACAAAGGTAGCTTGGTTTTGACGGTGTCGGTGCTCTTGAGAGTTGTTGTCGCATAGGGGATTTAGGCTTGCTTGACGATCATTGTGTGCGGCATGGCGAAGAGTGTTCGAAGATAGTGTACTTGAGACGGAGAGGGTGGAGTCAGAGTGTCGACTTGAGCGGCTCCGTCTTGATGAGGAAGAAGTGGAAGAAGAGCGGTTGAGCAACAAAGCACGAATCTCGTCCATTCTTGCATCATTATCTTGCTCGTGATCGTCGAGCTTGTGGTCGAAGTAGTCTCTTGTACGTTGCTCGGAAAGTCGTAAGCCGGTTGCAAGGTTGTCGATGCGTTCACTCATTGCTTGTTGCTCTTGATGCAAAGCATGTTGTGCACCAAAGAGGTGGCTCTTTGTGACGTAGGAGTTCATGTCGTCGTCTTGCCCAATGAAGAGTGGGTTGGTAGAAGTACTTGGCCTGTTCATCATTCCAAGAGAAATATGTGAGTGGTAGAAAGAGAAGAATGTATACCAAATGTACCTTGACCAAAGTTGAAGGTGGATCAATGATCACTCCAATGTGGAACAAGGAAATACCACAATTGGTACCAATTCTTGTCGGTTTCTCACACCTACACAAGTAAAAGCTTATGGTGGAGCTTGGTTAGGATGGTGGCACAAAATTTAATGCAATTGTTAGTGAGCTTCAATAATGTTGGAAAAGATTCTCAAGTTTTCAATGAAACAAGTAGACCAAGCAATATAAGGTACACGGAAACACACACGCAAAGAGATAAGTGGGGTCGTGCAACCAAGGATGACCCAAAATGTGGAAACCACGAAAATGCTCTTGTTGCACAACACTAGAGAGATGCTAGCATGATTGCACAATAGGCAGATACGAAGACTTGTGCACAACCTACTAAGCAAAAATGCAACGACTTATATCCCAAGTATGCTCTATATATGGTGTTTCGATGATATGATCCAAGGTGATCTAGTATGACAATCTTAATGTTGTATGATGCTATGGTTCTTGCTTAAAGGCTCTTTTCTTATCTTTCCCCTTTTGCTTAAAAGCTTGGTTGGCTCTTTGTTGCTTGAGCTCTTTTCTCATGCAATGATTCACGAACAAAGATAGCAATTGTGTATACGATGACAACCTTGTGACACAAGAGATGATACTAAGATATGCACCAATGATGGATGTATGCTATGGGAAGTATGATCACTAGTGTGCACAAGTCACGTTGTCGGCAATACTCAAAAGCTAGTCTTGATGGGTAAGCGACGCAAAAGAGTAAGGCTATGATGCCTATCAATGTAATGGCAAGAATGATGTATCCAATACCAAGATGAGGTTACCGTTCTTGCTTACGGTATGGTGTCAAAATGGTGTAGCGGTTGTTTTCGATGACGCGTCTGTGGCGAAGATGAGCGGCAGTGATGTTGACGTCGAACCGTACCTAAATAGAAAACACAATAGGAGACGGAACCGCAACTCAAATTCTCAAAGCACAATGTTGCAAAACAAGTCGGAGTGCAAAACGGGTAAGCAATGTTTGTGGTATGCGGAAGTGGTGATGGTGTAGAGGTGGTGGGAGTACGTATGCGGAGGTGTGGCGGTGGTGGATACCAAACTGGAAAAAAATTCAGTTTTGTCAGGGAACGCCGGACGTCCGGGGGTTTACGGTCGTTCGGTCGTGGGACGTCCGGAGGCGATCGGACGTCCAATGCCTGGGCGAAATTCGGGCATGGGAAGAACAACTAGGGTTCATGATGGGGAGGAAAAATTCTTTGAATCCCGGTGATTTTGTGGATGGAAAAGGTGGAGATGAAGGGGAAAAGCTAGATCCACTCAAGGCAAAGGAAATCCATGGATCAAATCCAATAAAATTTCATCACACCAACAAATCACAAAAAACAATTGGGGCTATTTTTGTGGGGAATTTTTGAATTTGGAACAAAATCAACAAAAACAAGGCTAGAAACACAACGGGGAGGCTCCGAAATCGTGATCAATGTGGCTCTAGATACCAAGATGATGTAGGGTGGAATCCCTAGGGGCCGATCTTTCACGAAAGGAGCGGATCCCGCGAAGAACACGAGGGGGGAAACGAGGGAAATCACAAGGGGAAACACGCGAGAATCACTAAAACCAACAAGAAATAGTCACACATATGCTAGATCAAAGTACACATAGAGATCACACGGTCCAAGGTCAACTAAGGACGATACAAGTAGCACGATCTTCTCTGTGAGGAGGTCTTGAGGTTCTTCTTCGTGAGGAGGTCTTGAATCTGCTTGGGGGATCTTCTTCGAGGAGGCGCGATCTCCGAGGCGAAGGTATCCAAGTGGATAAGCAAAGCTCTCACACAAATATGAGCTAATCCTTTGCTAACCCTAACTAAGAGAAGGGAGAGGTCTATTTATAGTCCCAGTGCAAAAGAGGGGCGAAGTGGAGGGGTACATGGGCTTCGGCCCGAAACTGGGCGCAGCCAGGGTCCGGACGTCCGTGAGGGGTCGGTCATCCGGAGGCTCGCGGAGATCCGGACGTCCATAGGTCTTCGGATATCCATAGATTAGGTTCTATCGCCACGGCCTCGGACGTCCGTAGGTGTCCGGTCATCCGGTCGCCGGTCGTCCGGTCTTCCTTGGACTTCCGCTAATCGCGTTCTGTTGGCGTAGCGTTGGTCGTCGAGAGGGGTTCGGGCTTCCGAAGCCTGGGAGTCATCGGACGTCCGATCCTGGTCGGTCGTCCGGCCGCTGTAGCGTTCGCAGGTCTGAGTTCCTTAGGCTGCTGTGACCTCCAGGGGTCGGACGTCTGGGATGGGCCGATCGTCCGGTGCCTGTAGCTTCTTCCGTGGCTCTCCTTCTCCGCCTTCACGTCCATCTTCCTCTTCTGATTCTCCTTGCTCCTTAGCTTCTTCATGGCTAACTCCTTGATACCTGAGTATGCACAATGTCTTCGTTTGAGGTAGTAGCCATGTCTCATGTGCAACCAAGTGGACTTGTGAGAGGAGAGATGTCACCTCGGTTTCGAGAGCTCTTGCACGAGCTCGTGTCATGGGCCCGCTAGGCACTTGGTGAGACGATGGTAGGTCAATGGGGATGACCTTGGGATGCTCCGCATCACCTTCGTAGGTGGAGCCCTCTGTGGACTCGTGCAACCATTACCCTTCATGGGTTGAAGTCTCCATGAACGTGGATGTACGATAGCACCACCTATCGGAACCACACCAAAAATCTCCGTGTCTATATTGCGTTTGCTCCCTCCAAACTCCTCCCATTTACCTTCATATGCAATGATTTACATTCCGCTGCTATACTCTTAGAATTGCATATGTAGGTTGATTGCTTGACTTGTGTTAAGTTGCTAAAATCTGCCAAGACTTAAAATTGGGAAAAGGCTAGATTTTTATTTGGTCAAGTAGTCTAATCACCCCCCCTCTAGACATACTTTCGATCCTACAAGTGGTATTAGAGCTTTGGTCTCCATTTTCCTTGATTTCCATAGCTTTGGTGATCATAGCCTTGGTTTCACAACCTAGGAGAGTATGGCGTCTAGCGAGGGAAATTACCACCATAGAGGTCCTTACTTTGATGGTACTAATTTTGCTAGTTGGAAGCATAAGATGAAAATGCATATTCTTGGACATAACCCCGCCGTTTGGGCTATTGTGTGCATTGGCTTGCAAGGTGAATTCTTCGATGGGAGAGAACCGAATCGTGAAGCTACCGCGGAAGAATTGAAGATGTTGCAATAGAATGCTCAAGCTTGCAATATCCTCTTCAACGGATTGTGCCCCGAAGAATTCAACAAAATCAGCCGTCTTGAGAATGCAAAGGAAATTTGGGATACTTTGATTGATATGCACGAAGGTACCGACCCCGTCAAGGAATCCAAGTTGGATGTGCTTCAAAGTCAACTTGACAAGTTCAATATCAAGGATGGTGAAGGTGTCGCTGAAATGTACTCTAGGCTTGCTCTCATCACAAATGAGGTCGTGATAGAGGCTAAGGTGTCCCGATGTTTCGATGAGATGGTGGCTATCGTTTTCTGTGGGAGTTGACCTTGACGATCCGACTACGAACGTGCGAGACGTCGTGCCTTAGCAATCGCTAAACCAACTTCCGAGGGTTATTGACCACGCCGGAGCACGATCAACCTGACCACGAGGGTCTGTTTCCTGCGAGCAAACGAAGAACAAGGAAGAAACTGAGATTGCAATCTGGATATTGCGAATATAAGATGAAAACTTTATTGATCAAGGTGGGGTTCTGTGACGTCTTGGTCTGGTCGTTGGACACAAACGAAGTACGCGAAGTTGCAGCTATGGCGAACTTTTAATCTAAACAAAACCCAAAGTCTAAACGACACCCTAAGGGCTGTATATATGGAGGAAGAGGGGGGAATTTCGTGGCCCTTGAGGGTGGGGTCCGAAACCAACCCTAACTCTTGTTTCCCCACACATACGGACTCTAAAAATAGCCTATACTTAAGTATTTCGAAATTACATGGGCCTGGCCCATTAATAAGGTGACGCAACACCTAGAATAGCCTATGGACGAATATTATGAAGTGGCATCTTGTATATTTCGTCCAAGGCTTCATGCACTCCTTATGGCGGCTTCAAAGTCCTGAAATCATCACTTGTAACTCCGTTCTTGATTCCCTTGCGCATGCCATCAACTCCATGCGTGTTCTTGCTCCAATGTTCATCCTTCTCCAAGCTAGGCCCTTCATTTGTAAGCAAAACAAATGTATCCAATTTAGGCAGCATCATAATCTCATGAACATTAGAATCATTACCAAGAAACGTAAGTACCTGGTAATTTAATTGGCGTGCGCGAGCTCTAGTAATTGGTCCAGTATATGTAACAGTAGGGGCTGTGGGTGTAACAATGGTATTCATGTCCTCATCATCCTCCCCTTCTTGAAATGAAGTCTTCCTCGACGGAAGCGCATCTTCCTCACCCAAATAAGGCTTCAAATCTGCAATGTTAAAAGTGGGACTAACCCCAAAATCTACAGGTAGCTCAAGTTTATATGCATTATCATTTATTTTCTCTAACACCTTAAAAGGACCATCAGCACGTGGCATTAGCTTTGATTTGCGCAGATTAGGAAATCTATCTTTACACAAATGTAACCAAACAAGATCTCCAGGCGCAAACACAACATGTTTTCTACCCTTATCTCCAGCAAGTTTATATTTAGCATTCATACGCTCAATGTTTTCCTTAGTTAACTCATGCATTTTTAAAATCAATTCAGAACGTTCTTTAGCATCAAAATTAACCTTCTCTGAAGATGGAAGAGGCAACAAATCAATAGGTGCACGAGGTAGGAAACCATACACAATTTCAAAAGGGCACATCTTAGTAGTAGAATGCAATGAGCGATTATAAGCAAATTCAATATGAGGCAAGCATTCTTCCCACATTTTCTTGTTATTCTTCAAAACAGCCCTAAGCATAGTAGACAATGTTCTATTGACTACTTCAGTTTGTCCATCAGTTTGGGGGTGACAAGTAGTACTAAAAAGCAGCTTAGTCCCCAACTTAGCCCATAAACATCTCCAAAAGTGGCTAAGAAATTTAGTATCACGATCTGAAACAATAGTATTTGGCACACCATGTAAGCGAATAATTTCACGAAAGAACAAATCAGCAACATTAACAGCATCATCGCTTTTATGACATGGTATAAAGTGTGCCATTTTCGAGAACCTATCCATGACAACAAATATGCTATCCCTCCCCTTCTTTGTTCTTAGTAAACCTAAAACAAAGTCCATAGATATATCCTCCCAAGGAACACTAGGTACAGGCAAAGGCATATATAAACCATGAGGATTGAGTCGTGACTTAGCTCTTTGACATGTAGTGCAGCGAGCAACAAAATGCTCAACATCCCGTCTCATCTTTGGCCAAAAGAAATGTGTAGCAAGTATATCCTCCGTCTTCTTGATGCCAAAGTGTCCCATTAATCCTCCTCCATGCGCCTCCTGCAACAACAAAAGATGAACGGAGCTAGCTGGAATGCATAGCTTGTTAGCACGAAACACAAATCCATCGTTAAGAACGAACTTGTTCCAAGTTCTCCCTTCCTTACAATTCTGCAATACATCTTTAAATTCAGCATCATGAACATATTGATCTTTGATGGTCTCCAAACCAAATATTTTAAAGTCAAGTTGTGAAAGCATAATATAACGACGAGACAAGGCATCAGCAATAACATTTTCTTTACCCTTCTTGTGTTTAATGACATAAGGGAAAGTCTCAATGAATTCAACCCATTTAGCATGTCTACGGTTCAGTTTTGCTTGACTTTTAATGTGTTTCAAAGATTCATGATCAGAATGTATAACAAATTCCTTGGGCCATAAATAATGTTGCCATGTTTCTAAGGTTCGAACAAGAGCATATAATTCTTTATCATAAGTAGAATAGTTCAGACTAGGCCCACTCAATTTTTCATAAAAGTATGCAACAGGTTTTCCATCTTGTAATAACACACCTCCTAATCCAATTCCACTAGCATCACATTCAAGCTCAAAAGTCTTATTGAAATTAGGAAGTTGGAGTAAAGGAGCATGTGTCAACTTATCTTTCAATACTGTGAAGGCTTCTTCCTGTGCGGTACCCCAAACAAAAGGCACATCCTTCTTTGTAAGCTCGTTGAGAGGTGCAGCAATGGTGCTGAAATCTCTCACAAAACGCCTATAGAAACCAGCGAGGCCAAGGAAACTCCTCACTTGTGTGACCGTTTTGGGCTGCGGCCAACTCTCAATAGCTTCAATCTTGGCTTTATCAACTTCAATTCCCTGTGGAGTAACAACATAGCCAAGAAAAGATACTCGGTCGGTGCAAAAGGTGCACTTTCCAAGGTTTCCAAACAAACGTGCATCACGTAGAGCAATAAAAACAGCACGTAAATGTTCCAAATGTTCCTCCAAAGATTTGCTATAAATCAATATGTCATCAAAGTAAACTACCACAAATCTTCCAATGAAAGCACGTAAAACTTCATTCATTAACCTCATGAAAGTACTAGGTGCATTAGTTAACCCAAAAGGCATGACTAACCACTCATATAATCCAAACTTAGTTTTAAATGCTGTTTTCCATTCATCACCCAATTTCATACGAATTTGATGGTATCCACTACGCAAATCAACTTTGGAGAATATTGTAGAGCCACTCAATTCATCAAGCATATCATCTAGCCTAGGAATAGGATGACGATAATGAATAGTAATATTATTAATGCCTCTACAATCAACGCACATACGCGACGTACCATCCTTTTTCGGCACTAAAATGATAGGAACAGCACAAGGACTAAGGGATTCGCGTATATAACCTTTGTCGAGCAGTTCTTGTACTTGACGCATAATCTCCTTCGTCTCCTCTGGATTGGTACGGTATGGTGCACGGTTGGGTAGCGAAGCACCGGGAATTAAGTCAATTTGATGCTCAATCCCTCGAATAGGTGGTAATCCCGGTGGCACGTCTTGTGGAAAGACGTCAGCGAACTCCTGCAAAATGTTAGTGAAAGCAGGGGGCAAAGAGGAAGGCACGTCCTCGAATGAAAATAATGCCTCTTTGCACACAAAAGCATAGCAAACAGATTTGTTGAAATCTAGCTCATCAATATCAGATTTGGTGGCAAGTAAACATGCACTTTTCAATTTAATTTCAGAAACAACAGTAGATGGTTTATGATTAGGCTTCATTTGGTGCTCAAATTCTTTTGCCACAATCTGATTTTCACTCTTATTTGTCTCCTGTTTTGCTTTATTAGCTCTATTAATATCATCTTTCAAAATGGAATCAGGAGTCATAGGAAGCAAAGTAATATTTTTATCGTTATGAACAAGAGTATACTGATTGTTTCTACCATGGTGTACAGAATTGTTATCAAATTGCCATGGTCTACCAAGTAATAAGGAACATGCTTGCATAGGTACCACATCACAATCAACATAATCAGCATATGTAGAGATACTAAAATGCACACGAACAGTACGTGTTACCTTAACCTTGCCGCTGTTGTTGAACCATTGGATGTAGTAAGGATGTGGATGTGGTCTTGTGGTGAGAGATAGCTTCTCCACCATCTCCATGCTAGCCAAGTTATTTCAGCTCCCTCCATCTATGATCACGCGAACAGAACGTTCCTTCACAACTCCCTTTGTATGGAACAAATTATGCCTCTGATTTTTCTCAGCTTGTGTAACCTGCACACTCAAAACACGTTGAGCAACTAAACATTCATACCTGTCAGCATCTTCAGGAGCCATGTATTGCGTCTCATGATCAGAATCGTCTCCACCGTGTTCGTCACGTGTAATAAGAGCCAAAGTCTCCTCATCATAGTCACTAGCGGACTCATACCCACCATCCTCAGTAACAATCATCACACGCTTAGATGGGCATTCTCTCGCATAATGACCTCCACCCTTGCAACGTCGACAAATAATATCATGTGTTTGCCCTGTTGATGCCATGGATGAAGAAGAGCTCTTTGCAGGCCCAGAAGGTGAGCTCTTGGCAGATAGTGGTGATTGTGCCTGCTTTATTGTATCACGGTTGGAGGTGGCAGCCGACGGAGGCGCCGGTGTAGCAGAACGTGTGGAAGTAGATGATGCACGTGGTGTCCATGATGAAGGTCGACCTGCAGAAAAGTTAGTCCGCGCCAATGCCTGTCGATCCTGCACTTCACGTTCAGCTTTACAAGCAAGATGGAATAAACGAGTGATATTAGTATACTCCTTATACTCTAGAATCGTTTGAATCTCTCTATTTAATCCACCCATAAAACGTGCAAGCATAGCTTCATTCTCCTCAACAATACCACATCTAATCATGCCAGTTTGTAATTCCTGATAATATTCTTCTACAGAATTTTTTCCCTGTCTTAAGCGCTGCAATTTTTGAAGTAATTCACGTTGATAATATGGTGGAACCCAACGAGTACGCATAGCAGTTTTCAAAGCAGCCCAAGTAGCCGGAATAGGATATAATCTACAATGCTCAGACCACCAAACACATGCAAAACTAGTGAAAGCACAAACAGCAGCAGGAACACGTCTCTCCTCGGGATATTGTAAACATGTAAATCGTTGTTCAGTTTCTAACTCCCAAGTAAGATATATATCAGGAACATATCTACCCTCAAATGGTGGAATATTCAATTTTAGTTTAGGGAGATGGTCATGATCTCGTACCTGAGGGTGAGCCCTACCATTGCCATTATTTGCATGTGGACGACCTGGTGGTTGCTGTGCTGTTGGTGGCACGTAGTTCTGATTTTGATCAACCTCATCCTCATAATCTCCCACATAAGCATCCTCCTCCACATCAGCAGTAGGAGCCACAGAAGTATCAACAGCAGCACCAGCAGTTTGGCCCGACTGAAGAGGGACACGGCTCGCTCGGCGGAGGGCTGTTTCCCGACGTGGAGGTAGTCGGTGTTGTTGCTGTTGTTGCAGAGGTGCGGCAGGAGCAGCCGGTGGTGGTGGTGGAAAACGCGAAAGCAATTCAGCAAACTTGTTATCGAGCTTTGTTTCAAACGTCTTCTCCATGCCATCTATCTTCTCCATGGCCTCTTCAAATCTGTTTATCATATCTTGCACCTGTCCATTCATGATTTGCTGAAACGTATCATGAAGCTCCTTGTTCGTCAAGTTCTCCCAGTCAGTCTCGTCGGCTTGTGATCCTGGCATGGTTAGCAGCAATAGAAACACACAAGAATATGATCCTACAGACTACTAACAAGTGGTGGTGGTGGCGGGTGTCACAAATCCGTCAAGAAAATCTCAAATTCTTACCAGTTCTTACCCAGCAGCAGGCGGTGATCGGCAACCGTTGTAGTCAAAAACTCTCAAAAGCTTGGATAGAGCGATTGCCAGGGAGAGTCAAACGCACGACGTAGATGTATGTGGAGCTGGGAAGGCTTATAGTATGGTAGCAAAAAGGGTCAGCAATAATCAATTCAGAGATGCAAAGTTGAATAAACGCTCAACGACGGTACTGTGCTGGTCCTAGGCTAGACCGTGCTAGAGACGCGAGCCTAGAACACTAACAAAATCACGGCGCTGCACGTAAATAAGGGAAAAGCACACTCTGGAACTCTCTCTCTTTTTTTCGCTCTCTTTTTTTTGCGCTCCTTTTTTTTTGCGCTCCTCTTTTTTTTGGGGCTCTTTTTTTTGCGAAAAATCACTATAATGGCGAGTGTCTCAAAACTCTTCCCTCATCAAACTGATAGGATGGGCACAAAATTTTTTTTTTTCACTTTTTTTCGGAAATCAGGGGAGCGACGACGAAAAAGTGCGACAAAAAATCACTATGATGGCACGTGGCTCAAAAGACTCAGAAAAGTCTAAAAATAGGATAGGGAAAAAAATTGCCCGTGAAAATTTTGGCCTAAAAACTGCCCGGGGGTCTCCAGACTCATTTTTTTTCCGAGACCTACGCAGGCAAGGAAACACGACTCGGAATTTAGATTGATCTCATGAACAAACCTAATATGAGAAGAACTCGGATTGGTGGTGGATATATGGTTGTGGTATATGGCAGCGGTGGTGGTATATGGTAGTGGTGGTGGTATATGGATAGAGATTGATGGTGGTATATGGATACGGATTGGTAGTGGTATATGGATATGGATTCAGAGCGGTGGCGGATAAGCAAAAGTGGTAGATGGGCAATGATGATGGTGCGGCGGCGGCGTGACAACTTATGACCAGAACTCAAAACTCTAAAAGACTAGACTCTAAGACCAGCAACTTGACACGACGATGCAACCACAAATTCAACAAAGCAAAAACCCTAAAAAGATTATGCAAAGGCTCAGATTGGTTCGGATATGATGAACTAACCCTAATTTTTTTTTGTGTGGCTTTTTCGTGGACTGTAGGTATGAAGAACAGACTCGATCTAATCTACGAAAAACTGTAAAATCTCACTGAGCAACCTGGAAATCTGATACCACTTGATAGAGGCTAAGGTGTCCCGATGTTTCGATGAGATGGTGGCTATCGTTTTCTGTGGGAGTTGACCTTGACGATCCGACTACGAACGTGCGAGACGTCGTGCCTTAGCAATCGCTAAACCAACTTCCGAGGGTTATTGACCACGCCGGAGCACGATCAACCTGACCACGAGGGTCTGTTTCCTGCGAGCAAACGAAGAACAAGCAAGAAACTGAGATTGCAATCTGGATATTGCGAATATAAGATGAAAGCTTTATTGATCAAGGTGGGGTTCTGTGACGTCTTGGTCTGGTCGTTGGACACAAACGAAGTATGCGAAGTTGCAGCTATGGCGAACTTTTAATCTAAACAAAACCCAAAGTCTAAACGACGCCCTAAGGGTTGTATATATGGAGGAAGAGGGGGGAATTTCGTGGCCCTTGAGGGTGGGGTCCGAAACCAACCCTAACTCTTGTTTCCCCACACATACGGACTCTAAAAATAGCCTATACTTAAGTATTTCAAAATTACATGGGCCTGGCCCATTAATAAGGTGACGCAGCACCTAGAATAGCCTATGGACGAATATTATGAAGTGGCATCTTGTATATTTCGTCCAAGGCTTCATGCACTCCTTATGGCGGCTTCAAAGTCCTGAAATCATCACTTGTAACTCCGTTCTTGATCCCCTTGCGCATGCCATCAACTCCATGCGTGTTCTTGCTCCAATGTTCATCCTTCTCCAAGCTAGGCCCTTCATTTGTAAGCAAAACAAATGTATCCAATTTAGGCAGCATCATAATCTCATGAACATTAGAATCATTACCAAGAAACGAAAGTACCTGGTAATTTAATTGGCGTGCGCGAGCTCTAGTAATTGGTCCAGTATATGTAACAGTAGGGGCTTTGGGTGTAACAATGGTATTGATGTCCTCATCAGGTCGCCGGCTTAGGAAGTGAAGAGATGACCAACAGATTCATCATCAAGAAGATCCTAAGAGCCTTAGATGGAAAATATGATACCGTGTGCACATTGATCCAAATGATTCCCAATTACAAAGATCTCAAGCCAACGGAAGTCATTGGTAGAATTGTTGCTCATGAGATGTCACTCAAGCATAAAGAAAAGCTTCAAAACAAGTCTAGTGGTGCTTACAAAGCCTCATGTGATGATCCTACATCATCAAGTGAGAAACAAGTCTTCAATGAGGAACTGCGCTTAATGGTGAAGAACTTCAACAAGTTCTACAAGAGTAGAAGCAAAGAAATAAGTTCCAAGTCAAGGTCCTACAATGACAAAAGATCTTCTAGTCGTGAACGTAATTGCTACAATTGTGGAAGACCCGGACACTGCTCCAATGAGTGTACGACTCCCTACAAAAGAAGAGAAGACTCACCTAAAAGGAGAAGAATAAGAAGGGAAGAATCACCTCCAAGAGAAAGGAGTAGAGATGATCGTTATGAACGAAGAGCGTCTTGCAGAAGCAAGGATTCGGAAAGGAAGGACAAAATCATCAAGGAGCTATACAAAACAAAGACATCAAGCTCATGTCGGTGAATGGGTATCCAGTTCCGACTCCGACAACCACTCCAAGAGAAGTTATCACTCCGGCTCTGAATATACTCAAGATGAAGGTGTTGCCGGTCTAGCACTTGTGTCAACCAACTCCTATGACATATTTGACTCACCAAATGAAGGAATTGGAAGATGCTTCATGGCTAAAGGCCCAAAGGTATCACACCTCGAGTATGTTGATTTCAATAGTGATGAAGATGATTTGCTAGGTGATGAAGATTTACCTGTTGATAACTCTAGTGATGAAAACTATGATAAACTTTCTATTAATCATGCTAATTAAGATAAAACGAATGACGATGATAAGAAGGAGATTGAGCGTATAACTAAAGAACTAAATAGTCTTAAGTTAGCTCATGAAACTACCTTAGAAGATCATCAAGAGCTTTTAAAGACTCATGAGAAGCTAGGCTTTGAAAAGCTCAACCTAGAGAAAGAGCATGGGTTCTTAAAAGCAATCAATGATGACCTTCATAAGAAAAGTCCTTCTTACATTGCCAAGCATTTACTCTTGACTACTTACATGCCACAAGTAAAATCTAGCAACAGGAGTAAGAAAGATTATTCTTCTAGTAGTAACAATAATCATGCTAAATCCAGTATTGTTGCTTCTAGTAGTTCTCTTGATTCCACTAATGATTCTCTTAGCCAAGTTACACTTGAGCAAGAAAATAGTTTATTGAAGGGAATTATAGAGAAAGGTGGTTTACAAGAGCCTTGCCAGAAGTAAGCAATTTGAGGAAATTGTACGCAAGCAAGGAAGGCACCGAAAGAATCAAGGTGTTGGTTTTGAATGGAAGTTCAATGCCAATGGAGTTGAGTGGGAAGAAGATCAATACCCCAAGACGAAGTTTGTTCCTCAACAAGAGAAGTATGATCCTACTTCCTTAAAGGGAACACAAGCTCAAGATGATCTTCCACCACAAGACCACAAGCTAAAATGCAAGGACAAGCTTCAAGAAGAGATTGATGCATTTGAAGAAGCACCGAAGGCCTTGGTCAAGTGGGTTCCCAAGACTACATCAAGTTCTACTTCATCAAGTATGACTACAGCTCCAAGGATTCCCATCAAGATGATGTGGATCCCGAAGAAGAAGAACTAGAGAGTTCATGAGCGTGACTCCACTGACATACTTCACTCATATTCATGTTGGCAAGAACAAGTGCAAACAACTTCCACATCTTGCACTAGTTCAAGGAGTCACAAACCCTCTTGTTGGTAAGTCAAGGGACAAGGTAACCTAATGCTTTCATGGACATCATCTTGTGTGTACTTCACTCTATGTCTATGGATATCCTTGTTTGTTCCTTGTGGGACTAACCCATGTAGGTATTGAAAGTGCAACTCACTCCAATGGATTGCTCCAAATGATCTACATCAACATTGAGCATCTACATCTTCAACATATACATGAAGTCATCATTGACAAAACTCAAGGTTAGTTCATCCCTCTTTGGGGGGGATATCACATCTAGGAGGAGCTTTACTCTAAGAATTAAGCTAAAGCAACTCTAATGGTGTGAACACAACAATGCTTTATGTAAAAGTGGTAACCCCACTTGTGCTTAAACAGTGAGTATGACCTATGATCAAATGTTCTCATTTGACTCCTCAGTCAATATACTCATATATAGATGACCTAGTCATCGCCAATTGCTTGGTAGATGCTAGACTGTTTGCACATGATTTGCCACATATTTCATTAGCCAAATGGATGGACAAGAATGCCTAAGAACTCCCTCTAGCTATCTATGCTTTTCTCGTCTCGAACGCTATTCATGCTACATCATTAAGTTTGATCAAGTCAGATTCGAACCCTCTGGGTGAGGAGCACTCGGAGCCACTGATTCATCATAGACTTAAACTTCCAAAACATCTCTATGTATTTCGGTCTGACCGATTCATTCCTTTCGGTCATACCGAGTTCATTGAGTTGATTTAGGTTTCAATCTCGGTGCAACCCATTTCAACTATTAGGTCACACCGAGTTGCAGTAACCTCTTGCAATTCTGCATCTCGGTGCCGTTGAGTCGTTCCACTCAGTCACACTGACAGGGTCTGGATATATATACCCATGGGTCAAATTTTGGAAATTCCTCCGAAACCCTTCGCCTGCGCATATCCAGCTCTGCCTAGTCGAGGTCTTCGGATCATCTCCTCATCGCCATCGACCCCCTACCACTGGTCTCTGCCGCCGTTGTCGGTGTAGCGAGTTCACCGCCTAGTTAGGGTATGAACTCGACCCCTATGTGCAATCTTAACCTCTGATTGCTGCACTTAGGTCAATGCCATGATTCTTACCACATATGAGATTGTTCTATCCAGCAAAAACTTCCTTCAGATTAGTTTTGATTTGAAAATTTAGGGTTAGGTTTCCGCCGAACTCATCTCGGACCAACCAAATTGTAGAAACCGGTCTCACCGATTTGGCCTAGGCCATTGCACTTGTGAATTTCGGTCTGACCGAAACTTACAAACTGGTGTGACCGAGTTCAACTCTTAGTGAAACCCAAGCAATCTCGGATTCACCGAACTGTGTCTCAGTCTGACCGGTTCCACTAGTTTAGACTCTAATATTATTTTTGTGTCACCGAGTTTAACAAATCGGTACCTCCGAAATGCTTTATGTAGAAAACTAAAACTAAGTTTTTGACTCAATTGTTTTGCAAAATATCTGCACTTTGTGATGCTCATCCACTCTATCTCAACTATATCCATTCACAGGGTCGGCTTTCAGGTCAGTTTGCAGTTTCAGCCATGTCAGATCAAAGTGACAACTAGAACAAGTCTGAGGAACAAGTCAACCTGAGTGAGGGCACTAGTCCCTCTGGCAGCTATGATGTGGGTAGCGGAAGCACCCCAAGCAACTTGCCCAAGGCAGCAACCAGAACAAGGAAGAAGAGAAACCCAGTCCTAGACTAAGGGGTCCTCGGGCTGCTGGTCTATCTTTGATGGGCTGAACAGGTGGGCCACTCTGTAACTACTGGAAGGCTGAGCTATAAGGTGACTCCGTGTTCAGGAATGAAACTTTGGAAGCCTTGGTGTGTCCTCCAAGTCAAGATGGAAAGAAACAACATGTTTATTCCCAGATGGCAACCGACCATGTGTAACCCTAGGTACCCTTGGAGTCTATACAAACTAGAGGGTTTAGTCCGTAGAGGCTAGAAGAAGAACCATCATCCTACTCATCTAGAGTTTAGTTCATCTGATCTCCTGGTAGATCGACTCTGCAACCATACCCACATCAATATAATCAAGCGGGATGTAGGGTTTTACCTCTTCGAGATGGCCTGAACCTGGGTAAATATTTTCCATGTCTTTCCTGTTCCCCATTGATCCAAGATCCATAGCTTGGGACCTGATACGTCTCCGTCGTATCTACTTTTCCAAACACTTTTGCCCTTGTTTTGGACTCTAACTTGTATGATTTGAATGGAACTAACCCGGACTGACGCTGTTTTCAGCAGAATTGCCATGGTGTTGTTTTATGTGCAGAAAACAAATATTCTTCGAATGACCTGAAACTCCACGGAACATCTTAATAAAAAATCCTCGCCAAAGATGAAGACCAGGGGTCCCACACCCTTCTCACGAGGGTGGGGGCGCCCCCCCCTAGGGCGCGCCCCCCTACCTCGTGGGCCCCCTGGAAACCCTCCGACACCAACTCCAACTCTATATATTTGCTTTCGGAGAGAAAAAATCAGAGAGAAGAAATCATCACGTTTTACGATAGGAGCCGCCGCCAAGCCCTAAAACTTCTCGGGAGGGCTGATCTGGAGTCCGTTCGGGGCTCCGGAGAGGGGGATCCATCGCCGTCGTCATCATCAACCATCCTCCATCACCAATTTCATGATGCTCACCGCCGTGCGTGAGTAATTCCATCGTAGGCTTGCTGGACGGTGATGGGTTGGATGAGATTTATCATGTAATCGAGTTAGTTTTGTTAGGGTTTGATCCCTAGTATCCAGTATGTTCTGAGATTGATGTTGCTATGACTTTGCTGTGCTTAATGCTTGTCACTAGGGCCCAAGTGCCATGATTTCAGATCTGAACCTATTATGTTTTCATGAATATATGTGAGTTCTTGATCCTATCTTGCAAGTCTATAGTCACCTACTATGTGTTATGATCCGGCAACCCCGAAGTGACAATAATCGGGACCACTCCCGGTGATGACCATAGTTTGAGGACTTCATGTATTCACTATGTGCTAATGCTTTGTTCCGGTTATCTATTAAAAGGAGGCCTTAATATCCCTTAGTTTCCAATAGGACCCCGCTGCCACGAGAGGGTAGGACAAAAGATGTCATGCAAGTTCTTTTCCATAAGCACGTATGACTATATATGGAATACATGCCTACATTACATTGATGAATTGGAGCTAGTTCTGCGTCACCCTATGTTACGACTGTTACATGATGAACCGCATCCGGCATAATTATCCATCACTGATCCGGTGCCTACGAGTTTTCCATATACTGGTTCTCGCTTATTTACTTTCTCACTGCTACTGTTACAATCACTACAAAATACCAAAAACATTACTTTTGCTGTCTTTACTTTTGTTGCCGCTACCACCACTATCATATTACTTTGCTACTAAACACTTTGCTGCAGATACTAAGTTTCCAGGTGTGGTTGAATTGATAACTCAGCTGCTGATACTTGAGAATATTCTTTGGCTCCCCTTGTGTCGAATCAATAAATTTGGGTTGAATACTCTACCCTCGAAAGTTGTTGCGATCCCCTATACTTGTGGGTTATCAGGACTAATTTCTGGCGCCGTTGCCGGGGAGCATAGCTCTATTCTTTGAGTCACTTGGGATTTATATCTGCTGGACACTATGAAGAACTTGAGAGATCCAAAAACCAAGATCTATCCCTCAACTATGAGGGGAGGTAAGGAACTGCCATCTAGCTCTGCACTTGATTCACCTTCTGTTATGAGTAAGTTAGCGACACCTACACCTGCTTCTTCTATTCGTTCTGATATGTCGCATGTTATTGATGATGCCACTTCTGCTACGCATGATACTTATGATGAAACTGCTTCTATGCCTGATACTACTGTGCGCCTTGGTGAATTTCTTGATGAACAAATTGCTAGGGCTAGAGAAAAAGAAATTATTGAATCTGAATACGATAATGATAGTGATGATGAAAATATGCCTGTTATTCCTGAGGGTTATCTTTTTGATATGGAATCTTCTACCGCTATTTTAGCTTGTAAAGATAGATATGAGATTAAGAGGTTATTAATTAAATGGAACAAAGAATCACTTAGAGATAAAATGAAACCCGACCCTGCTTTTCCTACTTCACCTATTTGTGTTCCTGATAAGGATTATGAATTCTCTGTTGATCCTGATATAATTACTTTGGTTGAATCTGATCTGTTTTATGGCTATGAATCTGAAACTATTGTGGCACATCTTACTAAGTTAAATGTTATAGCTGCCCTATTCACTAATGATGAGAGATCGCGTTACTTTTATATACTTAAAATATTTCCGTTCTCATTAAAGGGTGATGCTAAGATATGGTTTAATTCTCTTGATCCTGGTTCTGTGTGTAGTCCCCAGGATATGATTTATTACTTCTCTGCTAAATATTTCCCCGGTCATAAGAAACAATCTGCTTTGAGGGAAATATACAACTTTGTGCAAATTAAAGAAGAGAGTCTCCCACAAGCTTGGGGGAGGCTTCTCAAGTTACTTAATGCTTTGCCTGATCATCCTCTTAAGAAACCCGAAATACTTGATATCTTTTATAATGGACTAATCGATGCTTCCAGAGATTACCTGGATAGTTGTGCTGGTTCTCTTTTCACGGAAAGAACACCGGATGAAGCTGAAATTCTATTGAATAATATGTTGACAAATGAAAATAATTGGGCACCTCCTGAGCCAGCCCCTGAGCCAACTCCTGCTCTAATTACTGAGCCTATTCCTAAACCAACTGCGAAGAAGAGAAGTGTTCTATTCCTCAGCCCCGAAGATATGCAAGAGGCAAAGAAATCTATGAAAGGAAAAGGTATTAAAGCTAAAGACGTTAAGAATTTACCTCCTATTGAAGAAATACATGGTCTTAATATACCGCCTGTTGAAGAAACATATGATCTCAATTCTTCATTTATTGAAGAACCTCCTGATCCTGATATCCTGACACAGGTAGTAAAGGTAAATTTTCTCTATAGATATGATAAAGCTGAGATCCCTCCTACTAAAATTGCTAGTCAGTGCTTGGATGAGTTTGATAACTTTATGTTTAAGCAAGACAACTTCAGTGCTTATTTTGGTAGACAATTAGAAGAAAATGCTTATATGATTAGACGCTTGGGTGATTATATGGCTAGTATTAAAGGTGAACTTAAACTTGTTAGCAAACATACTTCTATGGTTACCACTCAAGTAGAACAAGTACTTAAGGCTCAAAAAGAAGTGCTTAATGAAATGAATAGTAAGAAAAATGATTATGTTGTTAGAGTGGCTACTAGAACTGGTAGAATGACTCAGGAACCTTTGTATCCTGAAGGCCACCCTAAGAGAATCGAGCAAGATTCTCAAAGAAATAATATTGATGTTCCTAGTTCTTCTAAAAAGAAGAAGAAGAAAAATGATAAAACTGTGCAAACTTCTAGTGAACCTATTGCTGAACCACCTAATAATCCAAATGATAGTTCTATGTCTGATGCTGAAACACAATCTAGTAATGAACATGAACCAAGTAAAAATATTAATGATGATGTTCATGATGATGCTCAACCTAGTAATGATAATGATGTAGAAATTGAACCTGCTGTTGATCTTGATAACCCACAATCGAAGAATCAACGTTATGATAAAAGAGACTTTGTTGCAAGGAAACATGGTAAAAAAAGGGAACCTTGGGTTCAGAAACCCATGCCTTTTCCTCCAAAACCATCCAAGAAAAAGGATGATGAGGATTTTGAGCGCTTTGCTGAAATGATTAGGCCTATCTTTTTGCGTATGAGATTAACTGATGTGCTTAAAACAAATCCTTATGCTAAATATATAAAACATCATTACTAATAAAAGAAAGATACCGGAAGCTGAAATTTCCACCATGCTTGCTAATTATACTTTTAAGGGTGGAATACCAAAGAAACTTGGAGACCCCGGAGTACCTACTATACCTTGCTCCATTAAAAGAAATTATATTAAAACTGCTTTATGTGATCTTGGAGCCAGTGTTAGTGTTATGCCTCTCTCTTTATATTGTAGACTTGACTTGAATAAGTTGACACCTACTGAAATATCTTTGCAAATGGCTGATAAATCAACTGCTATACCTGTCAGTGTTTGTGAGGATGTGCCTATTGTGGTTGCAAACGTTACTATCTTAACGGACTTTGTTATTCTTGATATTCCCTAGGATGATAGTATGTCTATTATTCTTGGAAGAACTTTTCTTAATACTGCAGGGGCTGTTATTGATTGCAACAAAGGCAATGTCACTTTTCATGTTAATGATAATGAGCATACGGTACACTTTCCGAGGAAACAACCTCAAGTTCATAGTATCAACTCTATTGGAAAAATTCCATCGATTATATTTGGAGGTTTTGAATTTCCTCTTCCTACTGTCAAGAAGAAATATGATATTCTTATTATTGGGGATGTGCATATCCCCGTTGAGGTAATTTAGTGTTATTCGAAATATCTCCGGTTTCATGATTATCGGAATGAGTTTGTTAACAAGACTTGATCAACCTTGTTAGTGGATTCTTTTTTATGAGCATGAGATGGATGAAACTAGAAGCACAACCCTCTGTACCCCACTTTTACTTTCTATTAATTAGTAGAAATAAAGTAAAAATAGTATTTTTCTGTGTGTTTCCTGACTTATACGTGCAATATAAAAATATCCCAAAAATAAAAGTCCTCAGAATGACATGCCAATTTAATATGATTTTTTCAGGAATATTTGAGGATTTACTGTGCAAAAATCACCGCGGGAGGAGCTGCCACCTGGGCACGAGGGTGGTGCCCCCCCTCTAGGGCGCGCCCCTTGCCTCATGGGCCCATGGTGCCCTCCTCCACTTATCCTAGCACCCATCTTCTTCCTCTGTCTCACACAAACCCGAAAAACCAACTCAAGCACGAGTTCCAGCCACTTTTGCTGTGATTTTCAATCTCCTTTCTCAAAGCACCTCTCGCAAAACTGCTTGGGGAGATTGTTCCTTGGTATCTGACTCCTCCATTGGTCCAATTAGTTTTTGTTCTAGTGCTTTATTCTTTGCAAATTTTTGCTGCATAGGTGACCATGTTCTTGAGCTTGCATGTCAAATTTATATGGTTCTAAGTAGTTCTAATGCTTGATATAGGCTCTAGGCACTTGTAGGAGTAGTTGCTATCAATATTATTGAGTTTGGTTTACTTTTATTTTGAAGTTACTAAAAATTTCAGAATTTTTTAGAGAAAAACAATATCCTTAGGAAGATGTTCCAAGGAGGTTCTTCTAAGAAGCAAGGACCCAGGATTGCTATGCGCGATGCTGACGAGGATCCACCAAGAGACGCTCCAATACGGCCTTGCGAATGGCCGTCGGAAAATTTTATGGACCGTGCGGGAATTAAAGAAGAATTCAAAGCATATTTGTGCAATGCCAGTCTTGAGGATTTTGAGGCTAACAAATGCCCCTAGTATCATGATCTCAAGTTCATTTGTGAGGAGGTTTGAGTATTCATCTTCGCATAATTCTCCTTCAGTCATGTTTGATCTCTATGACAAATCTTATACCATGGACTTAGAGGATTTCACTTCTCCTTGCAAACTTCCATCATGGGGTAGTGTTAGGGAGCCCCCTAAATCTGAATTTAGAAACTTTCTTGCTAGTATAACTGTGGGGGAATCTGGAGATATAATGCAGGCTACCATAGGGAGCATTCACTTTCCTGCTATACATTATTTTGCTCTCTTCATTGGTAGATGCATAAATGCTAAGGATGAAGCATGTCACATGTGTGTCCCTGATCTCAGCATTCTTAGGAGTGCTGTGTTAGGAGACCAATCTTATCATATGGGAGCCATTGTAGCTCGTAGGTTGCATCATAATAGACATAATGGAGATTTCTTTGGAGGAATTTATGCAACCCGCTTAGCTCATTTTCTTGAGATAGACATTCGTGAGGGTGATATAGAGTTGCCTCCTACATATTTAGATTATGACTCTATGGCTTCGTACCAGTTTGTCGAGAGGCCTGAATCACCTCTCTTATATCGTTTAATTTTTGATAAACGACGTGTTTTCCGTATTACTCTCCCTGCTCCTGCCTTCTTTGATTCACAGACAAAAGGAAGATATGTTATTACCAGAGAGGAGGCAGAAGAGTATGAGAGGAGAGCGGAGGCAGCTCGACTCCACGCTGCAGCTCAGCAGGCGATAACCGCTGCACATTAGCATGATCCCAACTATTCCTCCTCATCACAATACGACCCCAACAACTATTATTATGGATATCCGCCAGGCCAGCCGTGGCCAAAGACCAACTTAGGCGAGGAGGCAGAAGAGTACGAGAGGAGAGCGGAGGCAGCTCGACTCCACGCTGCAGCTCAGCAGGCGATAACCGCTGCACATTAGTATGATCCCAACTATTCCTCCTCATCACAGTACGACCCCAACAACTATTATTATGGATATCCGCCAGGCCAGCCGTGGCCAAAGACCAACTTAGGCCAAAAGCCTAAGCTTTGGGGAGTACGTATTTCTCAGCGACATTACATTTATGCTGACACACACTCATTGCTAGGTGTCGGTGCTCATACTTTTTCACTGTAATATCCATGCTAGTTTATTTTCTTTTTCCTGCTTTCTTCTTGTGTGTTTGTTAAACCTTAAGAAAAACCAAAAAAATAGTAGTAGTTTTTTTTTCTGCTGTAGTAGTAATAATTAAAAAGAAAACCCAAAAATATTTCCCATTCTTATTTTGCTTGTTGGGAGCTTTCCCGTGTAAATAGTTTTACTTCTTTTCTTTTATTTGGGGGTCAGTAGGAGAAGACCATAATTAAATTGTTGAAGTGGCTCTTATATGCATTATTGTTGATTTAACCCAGAGCCCATATTGCCTTGTCTTCTCCTGTTTATTGAATGCTCGCAGATTCCAGCTTAGTCCAATGCACGTACACTCTTATTATTATTCACACCATTCGGTCGTGCAAGTGAAAGGCAATTATGATGATATATGATGGACTGACTGAGATGAGAAAAGCTGGTATGAACTCGACCTCTTTTGTTTTTGTAAATATGATGAGTCCCTCGTTCTTGATTCAGCTTATTATGAATAAACATGTTTGCAATGACAATTAGAGATCATAGTTGCTTGTGCCATGCTTGATTAGCTATGAGTTATAATGATTTACCTTGTATGCCAACATGCTATTGAGATGATTATGATGTGGTATGATGGGGTGGTATCCTCTTTTGAATGATTTAAGTGACTTGACTTGGCACATGTTCACGCATGTAGTTGAAACAAAATCAACATAGCCTTCACGATATTTATGTTCATGGTGGATTATATCCTACTCATGCTTGCATCCAATGTTTATTAATTTTAATGCATGTACATGGCTGTTGTCGCTCTCTAGTTGGTCGCTTCCCAGTCTTTTGCGAGCCTTCACTTGTACTAAGCGGGAATACTGCTTGTGCATCCAATCCCTTAAACATCAAAGTTATTACAGATGAGTCCACCATACCTTCCTATATGCGGTATCTACCTGCCGTTCCAAGTAAATTTGTATGTGCCAAACTCTAAACCTTCAAATAAACATTCTGTTTTGTATGCTCGAATATCTCATGTATCAACCAAGGATGTCCTTATCTTCCGTGTTAGGCGGGTTATTCTCAAGAGGAGTGGACTCCGCTCCTCACTCACGAGAAAATGGCTGGTCACCGGGATGCCCAGTCCCATGCTTTATGCAAACTAAATCAAAATTAATTGCAAACAAAACTCCCCCTGGGACCTGATGTATGTTGGAGGCACTCGTTGTTTCAAGCAAGCCATGGATTGATGCTTGTTGGTGGAGGGGGAGTATAAACTTTACCATTCTGTTTGGGAACCGCCTATAATGTGTTTAGCATGGAAGATATCGCCATCTCTTAGTTGTTACGTTGACAATGAAAGTATACCGCTCAAAATACAATTTATCTCTATTGCAAAATCGAGCTCTAGTACCTCTACAAATCCCTATTTCCCTCTGCGAAGGGTCTATCCATTTACTTTTATGTTGAGTCATCACCCTCTTATTAAAAAGCACTAGCTGGAGAGCACAGTCATCATTTGCATTCATCACTGTTAATTTATATTGGGTATGACTATGATTGGATCTCTTTTACCATGAATTACAATGTCTAGTCAGTCCTTGATCTTTAAAGGTGCTCTGCATTTATGTTTTGCGGTCTCAGAAAGGGCTAGCGAGATACCATCTTGTTATATCATATTATGATTGTTTCGAGAAAGTGTTGTCATCCGAGATTTATTATTATGACTTGCTAGTTGATTATGCTATTGACATGAGTAATTATGAGACCTGAGAATTATTGCAAATGTGGTTAGTTATGATCTATGCTGAAAACTTGAATGCTGGCTTGACATAGTTACAACAACAAGAGCAAACAGAGTTTGTAAAAGTTTTTCTTTCTTTCTTTCAGTTTGTCAACTGAATTGCTTGAGGACAAGCAAGGGTTTAAGCTTGGGGGAGTTGATATGTCTCCGTCGTATCTACTTTTCCAAACACTTTTGCCCTTGTTTTGGACTCTAACTTGTATGATTTGAATGGAACTAACCCGGACTGACGCTGTTTTCAGCAGAATTGCCATGGTGTTGTTTTATGTGCAGAAAACAAATATTCTCGGAATGACCTGAAACTCCACGGAACATCTTAGAAAAAATAATAAGAAATCCTCTCCAAAGATGAAGACCAGGGGCCCACACCCTTCTCACGAGGGTGGGGGGCGCGCCCCCCTACCTCGTGGGCCCCCTGGAAACCCTCCAACGCCAACTCCAACTCTATATATTTGCTGTCGGAGAGAAAAAAATCAGAGAGAAGAAATCATCGCGTTTTATGATACGGAGCCGCCGCCAAGCCCTAAAACCTCTCGGGAGGGCTGATCTGGAGTCCGTTCGGGGCTCCGGAGAGGGGGATTCGTCGCTGTCGTCATCATCAACCATCCTCCATCACCAATTTCATGATGCTCACCACCGTGCGTGAGTAATTCCATCATAGGCTTGCTAGACGGTGATGGGTTGGATGAGATTTATCATGTAATCGAGTTAGTTTTGTTAGGGTTTGATCCCTAGTATCCATTATGTTCTGAGATTGATGTTGCTATGACTTTGCTATGCTTAATGCTTGTCATTAGGGCCCGAGTGCCATGATTTCAGATCTGAACCTATTATGTTTTCATGAATATATGTGAGTTCTTGATCCTATCTTGCAAGTCTATAGTCACCTACTATGTGTTATGATCCGGCAACCCCGAAGTGACAATAATCGAGACCACTCCCGGTGATGACCATAGTTTGAGGAGTTCATGTATTCACAATGTGCTAATGCTTTGTTCCGGTTCTCGATTAAAAGGAGGCCTTAATATCCCTTAGTTTCCAATAGGACCCTGCTGCCACAGGAGGGTAGGACAAAAGATGTCATGCAAGTTCTTTTCCATAAGCACGTATGACTATATACGGAATACATGCCTACATTACATTGATGAATTGTAGCTAGTTCTGTGTCACCCTATGTTATGACTGTTACATGATGAACCGCATCCGACATAATTATCCATCACTGATCTGGTGCCTACGAGTTTTCCATATACTGGTTCTCGCTTATTTACTTTCCCGCTGCTACTGTTACAATCACTACAAAATACCAAAAACATTACTTTTGTTGTCTTTACTTTTGTTGCCGCTACCACCACTATCATATTACTTTGCTACTAAACACTTTGCTGCAGATACTAAGTTTCTAGGTGTGGTTGAATTGACAACTCAGCTGCTAATACTTGAGAATATTCTTTGGCTCCCCTTGTGTCGAATCAATAAATTTGGGTTGAATACTCTACCCTCGAAAGCTGTTGTGATCCCCTATACTTGTGGGTTATCAGGACCCCCTACCCGAGATCCGCTGGTTTTGACACCGACATTGGTTCTTTCATTGAGAGTTCCATTGTGGGATCACCAAAGGATCGATGGCTCGCTTAGTCATCAGCGATGGCATTCGCTCCGAGGATATCTTCGGCCCCAGCTAGCTCTTCACATTCGGCAGTGTCGTCCTACACGCTGATTCGTTTGGTCACCTCAACTCGATCGGTAGCTTTGCCCTAGAGCGGGAAATCAGGTTCGGCAACTTAGAGTGTGTCGCTGATCCTCGGGCGTTCTGGTCTTTACTAGATTTGCAGCCCCGCTCGATGAGCCCAAAAATCCCGAAGCTTTGACTTCAGACCTTCTCCTAGACCCCATTTCCGGGTCGATCCTAACCTCAGATCTGGCTTTGAGCTCGGACCCGATAAAAGCATTCGAAAACTAGGGGTCAGCCTTGGCCAAACACCCTCCCTGGACCGACATACCGAAGGCTATCTCCGAAATATGCCGGAAGACGAATCCGGCTGACCTCTCGCTATTAAATGAGACGCTGGCCCGGATCCAGATGATGAACATTATGGACGACCCGCCCTCGACTTACGCTCGGATTGGTCTTGAGACAGGCCACGGGGAATTATACATCCCACCCACCACCCACTTAGTAGCCACCATCGAAGATTTAACCAACATGCTGGACTACGCCTCTGAGGAGGCCGATGACATAGATGAAGATGTCGATGCCAATACTACTGCCCCTCCCACCACCGGACGGTGGACATCCACATCCACCTATGACGTCTATATGGTGGACACCCCCAACGACAAGGGCGATGGCACCACTGGGAAAAACGGCGACGACACCCCCAGAAAGGATGGGGATAAGCCCAACGAGGAGCTTCCCAAATGCCAACATCAGCGCAGACAATCCAAGGGGCGTAAGGGCATGGAAAGCAACATGGGCACCGAAGAAAATGATACCCCAAACAATATGGAAGACCTCGGTGACCCCGATGCCCCCGAACAACAACTCAATGACTCGGAGGGACATGAGGATTAGTATAACCCCGAGGACCTCAATGACTCCGAGGACAACAACTACCTTTGATGCGGAGCATCCTACGGTCATCCCAATGGACCTACCATCGTCTCACGAAGTGCCAAGAGGACCTATGACATGAGCTAGAGCTAGAGCTCTCGAGACCGAGGTGACTTCCTTCCTTAGTGATATCACATATGATCCTCTCGAGACATGGCTACTACCTAAGTTCAGAATGTTGTGCATGATTAGGTACCAAGAGGACCCTCCCGAAGAGGCACGTGAAGACGGACAAGTCCCCAAGTTCACGGATGAAGAGAACCAATGGAAGGAGTCAAGAACATCTTCCAAGCCCCAGACATCCGGCCATGACCCCGGACATCCGGCCCCTGGAGCATCGCCCGCAACAGCCGCCAGCTGCCAAGCACCTACAGGCCCTGGACATCCGGTCCCAGCCTGGAAATCCGGACCAAGCCCGGAAATCCGGAACCCCCAGTCCCGAATGCGTCAAGGCCAGCCCCTCCAACCCAGACATCCAGCCACCCCAGCCCGGACATCCGGCCCCTCGTGTAAGCCCGGACATCCGGCCCGACGCCCGGACATCCCTCCCCTGTCTGCGCACAGTGTAAGGGCCCGAGGCCCGTGTACCCCTTCGCCCACCTAGACTATATATACTCCTCCTCCTCCCTCTGTCTAGGGTTAGCGTTGTGTTAGCTCATTTCTGAGATAGAGCTTCGCTCGTCTATCCAGATCTACTCCATTGCGAGGGACCAACACCTCGTCGGAGAAGATCCACTTGGATTCAAGACCCCTAACAGGAAGAAAACAAGACCACCTCACGGAGAAGAACCGGATACCCTTTGTATCGTCCCTTGTTGACTTTGGATCGTGTGATCTCTATGTGTACTCGGATCTAGCACATGTGTGATTGTTCTTGTTGATTTGAGTGATTCTCTCGTGTTACCCCTCGTGTTCTTTGTGTTCTTTGTGGGATCCGCTCCTTTCATGAAAGATCGGCCATCTAGGGTTCCACCCTACATCTTCTTGGTATCTAGAGCCACGTTGATCACGATTTCGGAGCCTCCCCGTTGTGTTTTCTAGCCTTGTTTTGTTGATTTTATCCCTAATTCGGAAATTCCCCACAAAAATAACCCCCCAATTTTTTTGTGATTTGTTGGTGTGATGAAGTTTTGTTGGATTTGATCCGCGGATTTCATGTGTTGCAGGTAGATCTAGCTTTCCCCCATCTTTTCCTCATTTTCCATCCACAAAATATCCCGAATTTGCCTCTTCCACGTGGAGTTTCTCGAGTTCGTCCACGGATCCAGCGCCCGGACATCCAGCCCGAACCCCTGGACATCCGGCCCTCAAGCTCGGACATCCGGCCCCTGACAGCAACATCTCCATCCACCGCCCCGTTTTCCGTCCAAATTTCGCCCAATTTTGTTCTGGTGCCCACTTTCACTTACGCATACCACCATCACCTCCGCATAGCACCACCATTTCCCACATACACCACCATCGCTTACCCATTACCAATTCTGACAACTTTGACACGTTTTGCTTTGAGAATTTGAGTTGCGGTTACGTGTCCTATTGTGTTTCAGCATCACCGCCTCTCATCTTCGCCACGGACTCGTCATCAACAAAGACCACTCCAGCATTTTGACACCATAGCATAAATCAAGAATTGGTAACCTCATCTTGGTATCATGATATATCATTCTTCCCATTGCATTTGATAACCACATAGCTCAATTTTGCATATCTTACCCATCGAGACTAGCCTTTGAGTATTGTCGGCAACGTCACTTGTGCACATTAGTGATCATACTTCCCATTGCATACATATCATATCATCGGTCTATATCTTGGTATCATCTTTTGTGTCACAAAGTTGTCATCGCATACACAATTACTATCTTGGTTCGTGAAACATTGCATGAGAAAAGAGCTCAAAAGAGAAAGAGCCAAACAAGCTTTTAAGCAAAAGGGAAAGATAAGCAAAGAGCTTTTAAGCAAGAACCATAGCATCATACTACATTAAGATTGTCATACTAGATCATCTTGGATCATATCATCGGAATACCATACATAGAGCATACTTGGGATAGAAGTCGTTGCATTTTTGCTTAGTAGGTTGTGCACAAGTCTTCGTATCCTCCTATTGTGCAATCGTGCTAGCGTCTCTCTAGTGCTGTGCAAAAAGAGCATTTTCATGGATTCCACATTTTGGCTCACTCCTTGGTTGCACGACCCCATTTATCTCTTTGCGTCTATGTTTCCATGTACCATATTTTGCTATTGGTTTACTTGTTGCATTGCAAATTTGCGAATCTTTTCCAACATTATTGAAGCTCACTAACAATTGCATCAAATTTTGTGCCACCATCCTAACCAAGCTCCACTATAAGCTTTTAGTTGTGTAGGTGTGACAAACCAACAAGAATTGGTACCAATTGTGCTATTTCCTTGTTCCACATTGAGTGATCATTGATCCATCTTCAACATTGGTCAAGGTACATTTGGTATAAGTTCTTCTCTTTCTCCCACTCACATATTTTTTGGAACGATGGATAGGCCAAGTACTTCTACCAACCCACTCTTCATCAAGCAAGATGACGACATGTCCTCCTACATCACAACGAGCCACCTCTTTGGTGCACAACGTGCTTTGCATCAAGAGCAACAAGGAATGAGTGAACGCATCGACAACCTCACCACCGACTTGCGACTTTCCGAGCAACATACAAGAGACTATTTCAACAACAAGCTCGATGACCACAAGCAAGAGAATGATGCAAGAATGGACGAGATTCGTGCTTTGTTGCTCAACCACTCTTCTTCCACTTCGTCCTCCTCAAGCGGAGCCGCTCAAGTCTACAATCCGGCTACACCATCTCCGGCTTAAGTAAACCAACATCGAATACTCTTCGACGTGCCGCGCGCCAAGATCATCAAGCAAACTGCAACCCTCTACTCGGCAACAACTCTCAAGAGCAACGACACCGTCAAAACCAAGCTACTTTTGCGCAAGCACGAGAATGGCAATGCCAACAGCAACACGAAGAGGAAGAAAGAGCGCGACTACACCAAGATGCACAAGATGCCAAGGCACAACGCCAAGAACAACAATTGCGAGAAGCTCAAGCACTTGAGGCGCAACGTCCCCTTCGAGATTCAAGTCGAGCCGTAGCCACACGCAACCGACAAGCTCGTGAGCAATAAGAAGCGCTTCGCGAAGAGGTTTAAGAGAGGATTTTTCAATGAATAGTGAATCGTCAAGTCCCTCAAGCTCCTCCACAAGCTCGACGAGCACCTCAAGTTCACCAAGAGCAAGAAGACAATGGAAATCCTCCAAGACAAGAGCAAGTTGAGGGAGATGATCCTCCTTGTCAAGGACGCCATCACCCCTGACCCCAACACAACGAAGAGCAATGCTATGGCAAGCTAAAGTTAACCATGCCCAAGTTCAACGGAAGCAATGATCCCGAAGAGTACCTTTCATGGGCATTGAAGGTTGACAAAATCTTCCGCTTGCACAGCTATGAGGAAGAGAAGAAGATCTCTATGGCATCCCTTGAGTTCCAAGATTACATCCTCATTTGGTGGGAACAAGTCATTGAGCGTCGAGAGGCAAGAGGTGAACCACCCATCACTACTTGGGCGCAAATGAAGGATGTCATGAGAGCACGCTTCGTGCCAACCTACTACAACCGCGGCCGCTTCAAGAAACTCCAACTCCCCAAGCAAGGAACCAAGAGAGTTGAAGAATACTACAAGGAAATGGAGATTGCAATAATACAAGCCAATGTCATGGAAGATGATGAGCAAACTATGGCATGTTTCTTGAATGGACTCAATCATCCTATCAAGAAGATCGCCGACTTCCAACCATACTCGAACCTCATCGAGCTAGTGCATCAAGCTACCAAAGCAGAACGTCAAGTGCAAGATGACTTCAAGTATGCCAAGTTCTCATCCAAGTCCTATGGCTTCTCCAACACCGAAGCTTCAACGACTCCAACACCTTCTACCTCAACCAAGCCATCTACAAGCAACACCGACAAGTCGAATTACAAGAAAACTTCGACAACCTCAAGTCATCCTCCTACAACAAGCAACTTCAAGCCAAGAGCTTCATCATCATCTACCCCAACCGATGAGACCATCAAGACAAGTTCCTTCAAATGCTTCACATGCGGAGGCCGAGACCACAAGTCCTTTGAGTGTACCAACAAGCGCACCATGATCTTCAACGACAATGGTACATACGACTCCACGAGTGAAGGAGAAATGGAAGCACTTGAGCAAGTGGCCATGCACCGGCAAGCGAACGAAGATCAAGAGGATAAAGTCTTTTGTGACGAAGATTCAAGCCCTGCTCTCGTTGTCTCTAAGGTCTTGACTCTTCAACATCAATAAGAAGAAGACCAAAGATGCCATATCTTTCATACCAAGGTCGGCATCAATGGAAGGTCTATCAAGCTCATCATAGATGGAGGGAGTTGTCATAACTTGGCAAGTGAAGAACTATGCTCCAAGCTCCAATTGGTCAAGATGAAGTACCCACATCCCCATAAAGTTCAATGGCTAAGCGACCCCGGCACTATCCAAGTTGAGCATAGAGTGCAAATCTCCTTAAAAATCGGAGCTTACAAAGACACTTTGGAGTGTGATGTCATTCCAATGTCCGTTTGCCACCTTCTTCTTGGGCGACCATGGCAATTTGATCAAGGTGTCATCCAAAATGGCCGAACGAATCACTATATATTCAAGATGAAAGGAAAGCAGTACATACTTCGACCTATGTCCCCAAGCCAAGTGATCGCCAACAAGCAAGCCACCCATTGTGGAGAGAATAGTGAGAGAGTGAACCACCAAAAAGAGGGTGAGCGCCACAAGCCCAAAATGAATGCCTCCATGATGAGCGACAAGAAGAACTTAGTTCTATTTTCCACCAAAAGTGAGATAAGAGAAGTGTGTGAGAACCCATCAAGTGTCATGCACTATGTCCTTTTGTGCAAGGACGAGGCACCAAAAGCTAACACCTTTCACAATCTACCTTTAGTGTTATCTTCTCTTTTGCGGGAATTCCAAGACGTTTTCCCCGACGAGCTAGCTCCGGGTCTACCTCCTCTACAGGGCATCGAGCACCAAATCGACCTCATCCCTGGAGCACCCCTTCCTAACAAGGCTCCCTACCGCGTCAACCCCGAGGAAACTAAGGAGATCCAATGGCAAGTACAACAACTCATCAACAACGGCCATGTTTGAGAAAGTTTGAGCCCTTGTGCCGTCCCGATAATCCTTGTTCCAAGAAAGATGGTACATATCGCATGTGTTCCGAATACCGTCCTATCAAGGCTATTATCGTGCACTATCGTTACCCTATTCCACGCCTAGATGATATGCTTGATAAACTTAGCGGAGCCACCATTTTCTCTAAGATTGATCTTAAGAGTTGCTACTATCAAATACGCATCCAAGAAGGTGATGAATGGAAAAGTGCATTTAAGACCAAATTTGGCTTATATGAATGGCTTGTTGTGCCAATGGGTTTATCCGAAGCACCCAGTACTTTCATGCGACTCATGCATTTTGTTTTTGACCTTACATTCGTGTATTTGTTGTGGTCTACTTTGACGATATTCTTGTGTTTAGCAAATCTATAAAAGACCATGTCACCCACCTTCGAACCATGCTACAAACTCTTATAAAAGAGCACATTTTTGCTAATATGGACAAATGCCTTTTTGGTGTTGATAAGATTGTTTTCTTGGGCTTCGTTGTCTCTTATAAGGGTGTTCATGTAAATGAATCTAAGATCAATGCTATTAAAACTTGGCCCCAACCAACCAACTTGCAACAAGTGCTTAGCTTCCTTGGTTTAGCCAGTTTCTACCAGAGATTCGTTAAGGATTTTAGCACCATTGCTTCTCCTTTGCATGCTTTGAGCAAGAAAAATGCACCTTTTGTTTGGGGACCATCCCAAGATAACGCATTCAATGAGCTTAAGAATTTTCTTACTCATGCTCCCATGCTTGCTTTACCAAACTTTGACAAACCCTTTGAGATTCATTGTGATGCTAGTGGTAATGGCATAGCAGGTGTGTTAACGCAAGAGAAGCGCCCCATAGCTTACTTTAGTGAGAAACTTTCTGGAGCGCAACTCAATTACCCCATCTATGAAAAAGAGCTATATGCTTTAGTGCGAGTTTTGCATGAATGGGAACATTATCTTTGCCCTCATGAATTAACCATACCGACCATGGAACACTTAAATACCTTAAGGGTCAAACTAAGTTGAACAAGCGTCATGCTAAATGGAGTGAATTCATTGAGTCTTTTCCTTATGTCATCAAGTACATTAAAGCTAAGGAAAATGTTGTGGCGGATGCTCTTTCCTGCATATGCATGCTTGTCACAAAACTTGAACTAAATGTCATTGGCTTTGAGCACATAAAAGACTTGTATGCTGATCCTACTTTTGCTATTCCTTACGCCAAATGTTTGACGCATACATCTTGGGAACGCTATTACATAAAAGATGATTATCTTACGAGAGCTAACAAACTTTGCATCCCCGAGTATTCTCTTAATTTGCTACTTTTGCAAGAATCTCATGGCAGAGGACTAATGGGACACTTTGGACGTGACAAAACATTTGCTACGCTCTCCAAGAACTATTTTTGGCCCAAGATGTTCCGCAACATCAACCGCTTCACCAACCGATGCTCTACATGTCGCAAAGCTAAGTCTAAAGCTCAATCCCATGGTCTCTATATGCCTCTTCCAATTCCGTATCAACCATGGGAAGATATTAGCATGGATTTTGTGCTTGGCTTGCCTAGAACTAGAAATGGAAAGGATTCTGCGTTTGTTGTTGTGGACCGATTCTCTAAGATGGCTCATTTCATTCCTTGCAACAAGATAGACGATGCTTCACATGTTTCCAATCTTTTTGTAGGGAAATCTTATGCCTACATGGAGTACCAAAGACGATTGTCTCGGACCGCGACGTCAAGTTCCTAAGCTACTTTTTGAAAACCTTATGCGCCAAGCTCGAAATCAAGATACTTTTCTCCACGGCATACGATCCACAAACTGACGGCCAAACGGAGGTGACCAACCGCATACTCTCCGCTCTACTTCGTGTGTTAATCAAGAAGAACATCAAGGAGTAGGAGGAGTGTCTACCCATCGCCGAGTACGCCTACAACTGAGCACGACATTCGACTACCGGCAAGTCCCCCTTTGAGGTCGTCTATGGTTTCAACCCATTGTCCCCATTGGACATTCTTGCCCTACCACTACAAGAGGGCACAAACATGGATGCGAGTGCCCGAGTCAAATATCTCAAGAAGATGCATGAAGATACAAGGCACACCATGGAGCGCCAAGTACAACAACTCGTGGCCAAGCTCAACCTCAACAAGCACCCCATGGTATTCAACAATGGAGATCTTGTGTGGCTACACCTTCGCAAGGACCGCTTCCCCCACGAACACAAGTCCAAACTTCTACCATGAGCGGATGGACCCTTCAAGGTGCTTGAATGCTACTACAACAACGCCTACAAGATGGACATTCCATGAGACAAGTACTCCGTGAGCGAAATCTTCAATGTCAAAGATCTCTCTCCCTACCATGGTGATGAAGATTTCGATCCAAGGTTGGATCTTTCCCAAGGGAGGGGAGATGATGTGGAGCATCCTATGGTCATCCCCATGGACCTACCATCGTATCATGAAGTGCCAAGAGGACCTATGACACAAGCTAGATCTAGAGCTCTCGAGACCGAGGTGACTTCCTTCCTTAGTGATATCACATATGATCCTCTCGAGACATGGCTACTACCTAAGTCCGGAATGTTGTGCATGATCAGGTACCAAGAGGACCCTCCTGAAGATGCACGTGAAGACGGACAAGTCCCCAAGTTCACGGATGAAAAGAACCAACGGAAGGAGTCAAGAACAGCTTCCAGGCCCCGGACATCCGGCACCTAGAGCATTGCCCGTTGCAGCCGTCGAGCACCTACAGGCCCCGGACATCCGTCCCGAGCCCAGAAATCCGGACCAAGCCCGGAAATCCGGAACCCCCAGTCCCGAATGCGTCAAGGCCAGCCCCTCCATCCCGGATGTCCGGCCACCCCAGCCCGGACATACGGCCCCTCGTGTAAGCCCAGATATCCGGCCCGACACCCAGACATCCGGCCTCCCCTGTCTGCGCATAGTGTAAGGGCCCGAGGCCCGTGTACCCCTTCGCCCACCTAGACTATATATACTCCTCCTCCTCCCTCTTACTAGGGTTAGCGTTGTGTTAGCTCATTTGTGAGATAGAGCTTCGCTCATCCGTCCGGATCTACTCCATTGCGAGGGACCGACACCTCTTCAGAGAAGATCCACTTGGATTCAACACCCCTAAGGGGAAGACATCAAGACCTCCTCACGGAGAAGAACCGGTTACCCTTTGTATCATCCCTTGTTGACTTTGGATCGTGTGATCTCTATGTGTACTCGGATCTAGCATATGTGTGATAATTCTTGTTGGTTTGAGTGATTCTCTCGTGTTTCCCCTCGTGTTCTTCACTGGATCCGGTCCTTTCATGAAAGATCGGCCATCTAGGGTTTCACCCTACATGAACCTTCCTCTTTCCGGAGAGAAGGTTAGCCTCGGAGCCGAGGATTTCATCGTCCTCGGGGACCCACTGGTTCAAGAACGGTTCAAGCGGCAGCTTATAGCCACTACCCGAAGCCTGAAGAAGAAGCAGAAGTAGCTAAAAGCCAAACAAGATACCCTCAACAACAGATGAATGAGAGTCCTAGTAGCCGAAGAAGGGTACGTCAATGAGCGGCAAGATCAAAACAAAAGCTACCCATGCCGACGTTTGTTTCCGCAATTCAACGACGAGGATCTTGAGCTCGCAACCCCAAGAAATATTCAGGCACACCAAATCGAATGCCCCCCTCGAGGACAGGACAGGACGGCTGGAGAGGCCAAAGATCCACCTGCACTCCCTCTTCGGAGAGCCAAGGAGCCGATGCAGCTAGAGGACCCATATGACCTACGACACGACCTGGCCACCAGAGCAGGTCAAACAAGATCCATCTATGGATCTAGAGGGTATACTCCCGTTGGACGGGACTGATACCAACCTTGGCGCGACGGAAACAATAGAGATCGAGAGCAGCACTGGGCTCGAATGGCAGTTGATCTCCGGTGCGATGTAGCCCGGGTTAGTGGCGTCGCTCACCCAATGTGCTTTACAGATGACGTGATATAGCACTAGTTCCCCGAAGGGTCCAAACACGTAAACATTGAACAATACAACGGGACTAGAGACCCAGCCGCATGGATTGAAGACTTCCTTCTCCACATTCACATGGCCCGAGGAGACGACCTACAGGCCATCAAATATCAACCACTCAAGCTCGAAGGAACAGCCAGTCATTGGTTGAACAAACTCCCTGAAAACTCCATCAGGAGCTGATATGTCTCCAACGTATATGTAACTTTTGATTGTACAATGCTATTATATTATCTGTTTTGGATGTTCTATATGCATTGTTATGCCATTTTATATTATTTTTGGCACTAACTTATTAACCTAGAGCACAGTGCCAGTTTCTGTTTTTCCTTGTTTTTGAGTTTTACAAAAAAGGAATATCAAGCGGAGTCCAAATGGAATAAAATTTTACGATGATTTTTCTTGGACCAGAAGACATCCATGAAGCTTGGAGAGGGGGCTAGAAGAGTCCTAAGGGCTCCACAAGCCCTCAGGGCGCGCCCTAGGGGGGCGCCCCCTGGCTTGCGGGCCCCATGGGACTCCGCCAACCCTAATTTTTGCTCTATAAATTCAAAAATATTCCCAAACCAACAGAAGCATCCACCAAAATACTTTTCTGCCACCGCAAACGTCTGTTTCTGCGAGATCCCATCTTGGGGCCTTTTCCGGCATCCTGCCGGAGGGGGATTCGATCAAGAGGGCATCTACACCAACTCTATTGCCCTACTGATGAAGCGTGAGTAGTTTACCACAGACCTACGGTTCCATAGCTAGTAGCTAGATGGCTTCTTCTCTCTCTTTGATCTTTAATACAATATTCTCCTCGATGTTCTTGGAGTTCTATCCGATGTAATATTCATTTGCGGTGTGTTTGTCGAGATCCGATGAATTGTGGGTTTATGATTAGATTATCTATTAATATTATTTGATTCTTTCCTGAATTCTTATATGCATGATTTGATATCTTTGTATCTCTCTTAAAATTATCGGTTTCGTTTGGCCAACTAGATTGGTTTTTCTTGCAATGAGAGAGGTGCTTAGTTTAGGGTTCAATCTTGCAGTGTCCTCACCCAGTGACAAAGTAGGGGTAGCGAGGCATGTATTGTATTGTTACCATCAAGGGTAAAAAGATGGGGTTTTCATCATATTGCTTGAGTTTATCCCTCTACATTATGGCATCTTACTTAAGGCGTTACTCTGTTCTTATGAAGTTAATACTCTAGATGCATGCTGGATAGCGGTCGATCTATGGAGTAATAGTAGTAGATGCAGGCAGGAGTCAGTCTACTTCACACGGACGTGATGCCTATATTCATAATCATTACCTTGGATATCATCATAACTTTGCTCTTTTCTATCAATTGCTCGACAGTAATTTGTTCACCCACCGTATTATTTTTCTTCAAGAGAGAAGCCTCTAGTGAAACCTATGGCCCCCGGGTCTATTTTCCATCATATATTTTTAGATCTACAAACCCAAAAAAACCAAAAATTCCTTGCTGCAATTTATTTGTTTTTACTTTGTTTTACGTTTTAGTAATCTTTTATATCTATCTCTATCAGATCTCATCCTTGCAAGTGATTGTCAAGGGATTGACAACCCCTTTATCATGTTGGGTGCAAGTGTTTGATTGTTTGTGCAGGTGCATAGATTGGAGACTTGCGTGTAACTCCTACTGGATTCATACCTTGGTTCTCAAACTGAGGGAAATACTTATCTCTACTTTGCTACATCACCCTTTCCTCTTCCAGGGAAAACCAACGCAAGCTCAAGAAGTAGTAGGAAGAATTTGTGGCGTTGTTTCTGGGGAGGTTCTACATCAAGCCTACCAAGTACCCACCATAAACTGCCTACCCACCATAAACGGCCATCTCTTGCATTACATTATTTGCCATTTGACTCTCGTTTTCCTCTCCCCACTTCTAAAACGTTTTCAGAAAAAACACAAAAATATCTGCTTTTTTCGCCCTTCTTTCGTTCGTCTTTTCGTTTTCTCATTTGCCCTAATGGCTCAACCCAAGAACTTTGATCCCTACTTTAGGAAGTTGTAAGAGATTGAAAATAATGCTAAAAGTTTCATGTCCTTACAATTTGAGCATAATAGTTTCTTTAGGAACGAACTTAAAGAGCAAAAAAAACTATGATGGAGTATATTAATAAAGAGCTTGATGATTTAGTAAGGAATTTTATGGTCTTAAATCTCAATTTGCTCATCTTGAAAATTTAGTAGGCCAAATTACCGACAAGCAAACTACTTTGATAAATAAGATGGCCGCTAAACCGGAGTCATGTGAGAATAATGATGAAGATCTTAAAGTGATTGGTGTGACTCCTATTGACTCTATTTTTTCTAACATAAATCTTGATAAAGATGGGACTGGAGATGATTCAACTTTAGCTAGAAGGCGTCCCAATGATTCGGAGTTTATAGATATTAATGCAAAAATTGATAAAAGTGGGATTCGAGAGGTCAAAACTTTAAGTAGCAATGAACACACTCTTTTGGATTTCAAGGATTTTAATTATGATAATTATTGTTTGACAGATTGTATTTCCTTGTTGCAATCCATGTTGAATTCTCCTCACGCTTATAATCAAAATAAAGCTTTTACTAAACATATCGTTGATGCTATCATGAAATCTTTTGAAGAAAAGCTTGAATTGGAAGTTTCTATCCCTAGAAAACTTTGTGGTGAGTGGGAACCTACTATTAAGATTAAAATGAAAGATTATGAGTACCATGCTTTGTGTGATTTGGGTTTTAGCTTTTCCACGATTCCAAAAACTTTATGTGATGTGTTAGGTTTTCATGAAGTTGATGATCGTCCTCTGAATTTGCATCTAGCAGATTCCACTATTAAGAAACCTATGGGAAGAATTGATGATGTTCTTATTGTTGCAAATAGGAATTATGTGCCCGCAGATTTTATTGTGCTTGATATATATTGCAATCCTACATGTCCTATTATTCTTGGTAGACCTTTCCTTAGAACATTTGGTGAAATTATTGATATGAAAGAAGGAAACATTAGATTTCAATTTTCGTTAAAGAAGGGCATGGAACACTTTCCAAGAAATAAAATTAAGCTGCCATATCAATCTATTATGAGGGCTACTTATGGTTTGCATACCAAATATGACAATACCTATATTTATGTTTTATGCCTAGCTAGGGCCATTAAACAATAGCGCTTGTTGGGAGGCAATCCAATTTTATTTTTATGTTTTTGGTTTTTGGTTCTATTTTGCAATAAACACACATTATTACCTCTATAATAATTGTGTTTTCGTGTTTTAATTAGTGTTTGAGCCAAGAAAGACCTTTGGGATGGTCTACAGTGATAGTTGATTTGATCTTGCTGAAAAACAGAAACTTTTGCGCTCATTGCGGAAAATGTAATAAATCACAGAAACGAGCTTTTGATCTGAATTGTTTACACAAGATTTATGTACAAATTACCTAGGTTGTCCTAATTTTCCAGAATTTTTGGAGTGACAGAAGTATACGAAGTTTTCAGATTGCTACAGACTCTTCTGTTTTTGACAAATTCTCTTTTCTATGTGTTGTTTGCTTATTTTGATGAATCTATGGGTAGTATCGGGGGGTATGAACCATGGATAAGTTGGAATATAGTAGATGGAGAAGTTGTAATATAGTAGATATTACACCAATATAAATAAAGAATGAGTTCACAATAGTACCAAAAAGTGGTGATTTATTTTCTTATAATAATGGATCTCATGAGTTTTTTGTTGAGTTTTGTGTTGTGAAGTTTTCAAGTTTTGGGTAAAGATTTGATGGACAACGGAATAAGGAGTGGCAAGAGACTAAGATTGGGGATTCCCACGGCACCCCAAGGTAATATTCAAGGACAACCAAGCGTCTAAGCTTGGGGATGCCCCGGATGGCATCCCCTCTTTTGTCTTCGTCTATCCGTAAATTTAATTGAGGCCATATTTTTATTCACCACATGGTATGTGGTTTGCTTGGAGCGTCTTGTATGATATGAGTCTTTTCTTTTTATTTTTCCACAATCATCCTTGTTGTACACACCATTTGAGAGGTACACGCATGAATTGCAAATTTATTAGAATTCTCTATGTGCTTCACTTATATTTTTAGCTAGGCAATTTTCTCTAGTGCTCAACTTATATATTTTTAGAGCATGGTGGTGGCTTTGTTTTTTAGAATTGTTGAACTCTCATGCTTCACTTATATTATTCTAGGATTCTCTAAATAGCATGGTAATTTGCTTAGGTTATGAATTTAGTCCTAATATGATGGGCATCCAAGAGGGATACAACAAAAACTTTCATATAAAGAGCATTAAATACTATGCGAAATTTGATTCCTAATGATTATTTTGAGATATAAAGATGGTGATATTAGAGTCATGCTAGTGAGTAATTGTGGATTGGTAGAAATACTTGTGTTAAAGTTTGTGATTCCCGTAGCATGCGCGTATGGTGAACCGTTATGTGATGAAGTCGGAGCATGATTTATTTTTTGATTGTCTTCCTTATGAGTGGTGGTTGGGGACGAGCGATGGTCTTTTCCTATCAATCTATCCCCCTAGGAGCATGCATGCAGTCCTTTGTTTTGGTAGCTAATAAATTTTTGCAATAAGTATGTGAGTTCTTTATGACTAATGTTGAGTCCATGGATTATACGCACTCTCACCCTTCCACCATTGCTAGCCTCTCTAGTACCACGTAATTTTCGCCAGTGCATTTAACCCATCATATAACTTCCTCAAAACATCCACCATACCTACCTATTGTGGTATTTCCATAGCCATTCTGAGATATATTGCCATACAACTACCACCGTTCTATTTTATTATGACACGCACCATCATTGTCATATTGCTTTGCATGATCATGTAGTTGGCATAGTATTTGTGGCAAGGCAACCATTCATCTTTTATACATGTCACTCTTGATCATTGCACATCCCGGTACATCGTCGAAGGCATTCATATAGATTCATATTTTGTTCTAGTATCAAGTTGTAATTCTTGAGCTGTAAGTAAATAAAAGTGTGATGATCATCATTATTAGAGCATTGTCCCGTGTGAGGAAAGTGTGATGGAAGCTATGATTCCGTCACAAGTTGGGATGAGTCTCTGGACTTAAAAATAAAAGAGGCCAAAGAAGCCAACAAGAAAATAAAACAGGCCAAGAAGCCCAAACAAAAAAATGAGAGAAAAAGAGACAAGGGACAATGTTATTATCCTTTTTCACACTTGTGCTTCAAAGTAGCACCATGAACTTCATGATAGAGAGTCTCCTATGTTTTCACTTTCATCTAGTGGGAAGTTTTCATTATAGAACTTGGCTTGTATATTCCAATGATGGGCTTCCTCAAATTGCCCAAGGTCTTCGTGAGCAAGCAAGTTGGATGCACACCCACTTAGATTCTTTTTGAGCTTTCATACACTTATAGCTCTAGTGCATCTGTTGCATGGCAATCCCTACTCATTCACATTGATATCTAAAGATGGGCATCTCCATAGCCCATTAATATGCCTAGTTGATGTGACACTATCTCCTTCTTTTTTGTCTTCTCCACAACCACCATATTCTATTCCACCTATAGTGTTATATCCAAGGCTCATGCTCATGTATTGCGTGAAAATTAAAAAGTTTGAGAGACCAAAAGTATGAAACTATTGCTTGGCTTGTCGTCAGGGTTGTGCATGATAAATACTTTGTGTGATGAAGATGGAGCATAACTAGACTATATGATTTTGTAGGGATAACTTTCTTTGGCCATGTTATTTTGAGAAGACATGATTGCTTTATTAGTATGCTTGAAGTACTATTGTTTTTATGTCAATATTAAACTTTTGTTTTGAATCTTATGGATCTGAATATTCATGCCACAATAAAGAAAAATATATGGATAAATATGTTAGGTAGCATTCCACATCAAAAATCTGTTTTTATCATTTACCTACTCAAGGATGAGTAGGAATTAAGCTTGGGGATGCTTGATACGTCTCCAACGTATCTATAACTTTTTATTCTTCCATGCTATTATATTATATGTTTTTGATGTTTTATATGCATTATTATGCTATTTTATATTATTTTTTGGGACTAACTTATTAACCTAGAGCCCAGTGTCAGTTTCTGTTTTTTCCTTATTTTTGAGTTTTATAAAAAAGGAATATCAAACGGAGTCCAAACGGAGTCCAAACGGAGTAAAACTTTACAATGATTTTTCTTGGACCAAAGACATCCACGGACCTTGCAGAGGGGGCCAAAAGAGTCCCGAGGGCTCCACAAGCCGCAAGTCCTAGGGCGCGCCCCTGGCTTGTGGGCCCCATGGGACTCTGCGAACCCTAATTTTTTTCTCAATAAATTCCCAAATATTCCCAATCCAACAGAAGCGTCCACCATAATACTTTTACACCGCCGCAAGCCTCTGTTTCTGCGAGATCCCATCTTGGGGCCTTTTTCGGCATCCTGACGGAGGGGGATTCGATCACGGAGGGCATCTACATCAACTCTATTGCCCTATCGATGAAGCGTGGGTAGTTTACCACAGACCTACGGTTCCATAGCTAGTACCTAGATGGTTGCCTCTCTCTCTTTGATCTTCAATACAATGTTCTCCTCGATGTCCTTGGAGTTCTATCCGATGTAATATTCTTTTGCGGTGTGTTTGTTGAGATCCGATGAATTCTAGATTTATGATCAGGTTATCTATGAATATTATTTGAGTCTTTCCTAAGTTATTATATGCATGATTTGATATCTTTATATTTCTCTTCGAATTATCGGTTTGGTTTGGCCAACTAGATTGGTTTTTCTTGCAACAGGAGAGGTGCTTAGTTTTCGGTTCAATCTTGTGGCGTCCTCACCCAGTGAAAAATTAGGGGTAGCGAGGCACGTATTGTATTGTTGCCATCAAGGGTAAAAAGATGGGGTTTCCATCATATTGCTTGAGTTTATCCCTCTACATCATGTCATCTTACTTAAGGCATTACTTCGTTATTATGAACTTAATACTCTAGATGCCTGCTGGATAGCGGTCGATGTGTGTAGTAATAGTAGTAGATGCAGGCAGGAGTCAGTCTACTTGACACGGAGGTGATGCCTATATTCATAATCATTGCCTTGGATATCATCATAACTTTGTGCTTTTCTATCAATTGCTCGACAGTAATTTGTTCATCCACTGTATTATTTTCCTTCAAGAGAGAAGCCTCTAGCGAAACCTATGGCCCCCGGGTCTATTTTCCATCATATATTTTCATATATATAAACCAAAAAACCCAAACATACCTTGCTGCAATTTATTTGTTTTATGTTTTAGTAATCTTTTATATCTATCTCTACCAGATCTTCATCCTTGCAAGTGATCGTGAAGGGATTGACAACCCTTTTATCGTGTTGGGTGCAAGTGTTTGATTGTTTGTGCAGGTGCATAGATTGGAGACTTGTGTGTACCTCCTACTGGATTGATACCTTGGTTCGGAAACTGAGGGAAATACTTATCTCCGCTTTGCGGCATCACCCTTTCCTCTTCAAGGAAAAAACCAACGCAAGCTCAAGAAGTAGCAGGAGCTGGGGAGAGCTCGAGGATGCCTTCCGCGCTAACTTTCAAGGCACTTATGTTCGGCCTCCGGATGCCGACGAACTGAGCCACGTGGTCCAAAAGCCCGGAGAGTCAGCCTAGAAATTTTGGAATCGGTTCTTCATGAAGAAAAATCAAATCATCGGTTGTCCTGATGCCGAGGCAATAGCCGCCTTCCGGCATAGTATCCGGGACGAATGGCTCGCCCGCCAACTCGGCCAAGACAAGCCGAAGACAATGTCGGCCAAGACAAGCAGGTGAGGATAGTTGCTTAGCTCGTAGAAGCAACCACCAGGACGAACCTGGCACCTCAGAAGTCTGGGACGAGAATGAAAAGCCATGGCGCAACGAGAACAAGCGATGGCACAATGGCGGTGAAACCAAAGACATGACAGTAAATGCCGGATTCAACAACTCAAAATCGATACCACGGAAGAAGCCCTCTAAAGGGAACCGGGGTGGACCTACCGCGCTAGAAAAAATCCTGGATAGGCCCTGCTAGATCCATGGCACCCTAGACAAACCCGCCAACCACACCAACCATAACTGTTGGGTGATCAAACAGGTCGGCAAACTTATAGCCGAGGAATAGGGCAAGGGCCCCCGCGGTGAGGACAATGACGAGCCTCGTGGGCCGAACAATGGAGGCCAGAAGCAATTTCCTCCTGAGTAAAAACTGTGAACATGATATACGTCACACGCATACCGAAGAAGGAGAGGAAGCATGCGCTTCAGGATGTCTATGCCGTAGAGCCGGTGGCCCAAAATTCAACCCATGGTCGGCGTACCCGATCACCTTCGACCGCAGGGACCATCCGACCAGTATCCATCATGGAGGATTAGCGGCCTTGGTACTTGACCCCATTATTAATGGGTATCACCTAACTAGAGTCCTCATGGATGGAGGCAGCAGCCTCAATCTGTTTACTCAGATACAGTGACAAAAATGGGTATTGATCCATCAAGGACCAAACCCAGCAACACCACCTTTAAAGGAGTAATCCCAGGCGTCGAAGCCCACTGCTCGAGCACTGTTACTTTGGAAGTAGTGTTTGGATTTCTCGACAACTTTCGCAAGGAAGACTTGATCTTCGACATCGTCCCTTTCTACAGCGGCTACCATGCATACAACATTCGCTCGCTTCAACGCCCTCCCCGATTACGCATATCTGAAGCTTAAGATGCCCGGACCTAAGGGTGTCATCACCGTTAATGTCAACATGGAGCGCTCGCTCCGAACCGTGGAGCACACAGCGACTCTGGTAGCCTACGTCCAGGTCAGCAATGAGGCGCCGAAGTCCCACTTCACCGTCAAGGCACGAGAGGCGAGCAAATGAGTCCGAGCCCTATCTCAGCTCCCAGAGTCCTCCCATGCTCAACATAAATAGGAACACGCTCCCCACAGCATGGCCCCGCTAGCCATAAAGTACATGCCCCGGAGGCACAATTTCATGCTCAAAATACCATGGGCAGCTGTGGGGACCTACTATCCAAGGATCAAGTGTTCGGCTTGTGACGCCCCGAGGCCGATGCGCCAGGTGTCTCCCAATTATTCGCCATCGTTGCCATGTCATTCGCTTGCGTGTGCATCTTGTCATTGCATCATGTGCATTGCATCATCATCTTTTCAAAACTTGCATCCGTCCGGGTTCTCCGAGTTCCTTCTGTTGTCCGTTCTGAGCCCAACCACACTTACACGCGCCCGCGGCATGTCCGAAATATTATTTTATAAGTGGCAGGAAAATGTTCTCGGAATGGTTTGAAAGTTGGCATGCAGTCTTATCATAGTGTAGATAGACCGCTTGTCAAATTTCATCGCATTCGGAGATCGTTTGATGCCCAACGGATAACTATAGCGACATTATAGTCGGTCAAATCGTCGGACATTTTCGGACTCCGGAAACGGCTGCCGGGTCTCTCTCTCTTCTCTTCTCTCAGCCCAAGGCTTTCTGCACAGCCCACTACCACTCACCGCCAGGCCATATCTAACCTCTCTCGTCAGCCCGCGACCCTCCTCGTGCGCGCGTCCAAAAGCTGTCCCGGACACGACCCGGGCAGTCGGCACCGTTGGGTCCGGATCATCCCCAAACATCTACAAAACATCTTCGTTTTTTTATTTGGACTCCATGGCTATTTATTTGCGATCGTCCGATTGAGATTGGAGGGACGAGGTAGCCTCTAACCTAAATTCATCTGTATATATATCGTCCAACCCTAGATCCTAGGGAGATGTCCCATCCCGCCGCCACTCCACCCAAATCCTCTCGGGATCCCCTCCCTCGATCCCGCAGCCTCCTCCCACCTCTCTTCGGATCCAGATCCAGCCAACCACCACAACCTCTTCCCACCCGATCTGGACCACCAGATCTCAGATCCGACAACCCAGAGAGCCTCTGCAGCCCTAGCTTCTCACAGCTCCCGCACGAGCCGAGAGCCTCCTCCCGCTCGAGCGTGTTGGCGAGCGCCACCGCCGGAGATGCTCCGTCCGCCGCCCAAACCTGCCAAGACGAGCTCCAGCAGGGCCGCCCTCTCCTTCCCTGTCTCTCCTTTCTTCTTCCCTTCTCCCTCCTGTCTCATCTTCCTGCCTCTTCTCCACAGGAACCGGAGCACTGCCTGACTCCCTCGATCTGCAACGGGAGACTCCTCAAGCCGCCACCATCTTCTTCCAGGAGCCCGCAGCCTTCTCTGCTTCCCCTCCACGTGCCTCGCCGGCAGCAAGCTCTGCCACGCCAAGTCCGCCGCCGTTCTCGAGTTCCCTGCTGCCATGGACGCCAAGCAGACCATCTCCGAGCCCTGCTTCCCCTGTAGGCGGCCCCTGTTCGTCTCCTAGCCGTGTGCTGCTGCATTTTCTTCCCAAAAGACCCGTCCGTCTTGCCCGGCCTCCGTTCGCCTCCACACCGTCCCCGTCCCCAAGTCCGGCCATGGTCGTCGCCCCTGCATCCTCTGCTTCAAACAGGAGGACGAGCGCTGCTCGCGTTGACCTCCTCCCCACGACGACCTCACCCACTCGTACACGCGTGTGTGTGTGGGCTGCTAGTGCCGCCAAGGCCCAGCGGCGCCTTCCCTTCGCCACATCCAACCCCGCTGGCCTGCTGCTACCTCTCCAGATCCAGGCCATGGCCCATGGTGAGGACGCGCCCGACCCCTCCCCTATTCCTGTTGGGCCAGCAATATTCAGCCCAACGCATGTTTTTTTCTAGATGTTTTAGCTAATTTTTTCAGAGAGGGCAGTTTTACAGGAAAGCCCCTCTACATCATGCATTTAATAACTCACAAACGGTGCATCGTATTAAAACAAACTTTATATGAAAAATGCTTAGAATTATGTGTAGATTAATAATATGCCACTTTCATGCATGTTAAAAATATTTAAACTGTTGTTTGTTTAAATTTGCTTAATTGCCATGTTAAAATGACTTAATTCATAACTAATTAACCGTAGCTCCAAATTTAACAAACTTTATATGTAAATGGGGTGGAAAAAGGCATAGATTATCATGGTGGCATTACTTTGCATGTTTAATAACTCTAAAATTGTGTTTAGGGCAGATCAGTACCAAATTCAAATATTGCATATGGGGATTACCGGATTTGTTGCTTGTTATACCCGGCCCCATTTAAATTGTTTAGATAGTATAGTTTTGTTATGCTTCACCTCTTTCCATGTTAAGAACATTTAATATTGTTGGGTACATAAACGAGAGAGAACTAAATAATTGACGTGGTGTTCCGTCAATATGCAACGGAGTTGCATATTGAGGTCCACTTAATTTGTAGTATTGTTTGTGCACTTTACCATGCCATGCCTAATTAAACCGGACATGCATCATACTTGGTTGTGCATCCTGCCATGTTTATGTGATGGTTGTTTACAATGTTGTTTGCTTCTTTATGGTGTTGCTTCTTCGGGTTAGTTCCGCTAACGTCGCATTTGTGAGGATTCGTTCGACTTCGTCCGTTTGTCTTTGCTCGCTCTTTTGCTATGCCGCGATACCTACCACTTGCTATATCATGCCTCCCATATTGCCATGTCAAGCCTCTAACCCACCTTTCCTAGCAAATCGTTGTTTGGCTATGTTACCACTTTGCTCAGCCCCTCTTGTAGTGTTGCTAGTTGCAGGTGAAGATGGAGTTTGTTCCATGTTGGAACATGGATATGTTGGGATATCACAATGTCTCTTATTTAATTAATGCACCTATATACTTGGTAGAGGGTGGAAGGCTCAGCCTTATGCCTGGTGTTTTGTTCCACTCTTGCCGCCCTAGTTTCCATCATACCGGTGTTATGTTCCTTGATTTTGCGTTCCTTACACGGTTGGGTGTTATAGGAACCCCTTGACAGTTCGCTTTGAATAAAACTCCTCCAGCAAGGCCCAACCTTGGTTTTACATTTGCCTCACCTAGCCTTTTTACCTTGGGTTTCTGGAGCCCGAGGGTCATCTTTATTTTAATCCCCCCCCGGGCCAGTGCTTCTCTAAGTGTTGGTCCAACCTGAGCGATGTCCAGCGCCCCCTGGGCAACCAGGGTCTATGCCAACCTGATGTCTTGCTCATCCGGTGTGCCCTGAGAACGAGATATGTGCAGCTCCTATCGGGATTTGTCGGCACATTCGAGCGGCTTTGCTGGTCTTGTTTTACCATTGTCGAAATGTCTTGTAACCGGGATTCCGAGTATGATTGGGTCTTCCTAGGAGAAGGAATATCCTTCGTTGACTGTGAGAGCTTGTGATGGGCTAAGTTGGGACACCCCTGTAGGGTTTTGAACTTTTGAAATCCGTGCCCGCGTTTATGGGCAGATGGGAATTTGTTAATGTCTTGTTGTAGATAACTTGACACTTAAGTTAACTAAAATGCATCAACCGCGTGTGTAGCCATGATGGTCTCTTCTCGGCGGAGTCCGAGAAGTGAACACAGTTCTTGTGTTATGCTTGAACGTAAGTAGTTTCAGGATCACTTCTTTATCACTTCTAGTTCACGACCGTGCTTTGCTTCTCTTCTCGCTCTTATTTGCGTAAGTTAGCCACCATATATGCTAGTGCTTGCTGCAGCTCCACCTCACTACCCTTTCCTACCCATAAGTTTAAATAGTCTTGATCTCGCGGGTGTGAGATTGATGAGTCCTCGTGACTCACAGATACTTCCAAACAGTTGCAGGTGCCGATGATACCATGGCAGATGACGCAAACAAGCTCAAGTGGGAGCTCGATGAAGATTGTGTTTGTTGTGTTGTTTCGTTTCCAGTTGATCAGTAGTGGAGCCCAGTTGGGGCGAATGGGGATCTAGCATTAGGGGTTGTCTTTCTTTATTTGGTTCCGTAGTCGGACATTGATTGTATTCTGGATGACGTATTGCTATATTTATGTATTGTGTGAAGTGGCGATTGTAAGCCAACTCTTTATCCCTTTCTTAATCAGTACATGGGATGTGTAAAGATTACCCCTCTTGTGACATCCCTACTATGAGGTTATGCCTCTAAGTCGTGCTCCGACACGTGGGAGATATAGCCGCATCGTGGGTGTTACAAGTTGGTAATCAGAACCTTCCCCGACTTAGGAGCCCCCTGCTTGATCGAATCGCTGGTGTTATTGAGTCTAGAAAAAAAATTGAGTCTTATAGGATTATATATATATATATATATCGGAGAGTGGGATTCTTTTTTACTCCTCAGTCCCTTCGTCGCTCTGGTGAGGTCTCCTGACGTAGAAGTTTTGACTTCCCTCTCCTCAAATCTCACGATTTTTTTAGGATCACGCGGGTATCTTGGAATCGTTCCGATGGTTTCGTGATGAGAACATTGTTCTTGGTGCCTCCTGACATTTAGGGGTTGTGGCAGTGTCCCGGGGAGTTGAGCTCCAAGGTGTTGTCATCACAATTTTATCGTTGCAGTTCTGGAATACCTGAGTTTCACCGACATCGAAAATCTCTTCTATGCAGTTGTTGGTGAGATAACCTCAACGCCACCCAGTACCGGGGCAGGAGTTCGGGAGTATTGCCATAACTCGTATAACGGATGCTTTTCGAAGGTTGAGGTAAATGATTTCCGAAGGTTTCTTGGTTATGCGTTAAAGGATGGATATAGCTGGATGTAGGAATTGTTAGTTTGGGTGAGATATTATGCTTCCCCTGTATCCCCAACACCTGATTGCATAACCAGAAAGTTTAGGGAGTTTATAAGTGGGAACTCAAGTAGCTCCTAGTATATCTTTCCGACAGATGCATGATATGAGATTGGGGTTCGACGTCTAGTGGTCCGCCTATCCACGGTTGGTTTTACAGTGGTCTCGTTGTGTCTTAAAGAGTCCTTGGCTATGCTGACTTGGGGACACTTCGTATGTCATGTGCACTTCCTTGTACATGATGGTGCTGTACAATCGAGCCCGTGTGGGCCCCACCGCGAAAACTTTGAACAAAATCTCTATCATATGTTTGTTCCAGCTTATTCTACAAGCCAATCCGTTGTTTTTTTTGTTTTGTTTGTGGTATTCAAGTTGCTTCAAAGTCAAATGTGGATTCCATACCTTTTCTAAGTGGTGTTCTTATATTCCTATGTGAATTACAATCCTTCTTGATCATCGAGATTGTCATGTCAATTCTTTTCCAACCGACGTGCTCCTCTTCAAGTGGATCCAATCATTTCAACATTCGTGAGATCAATTCTCAGATCTTTGCAACGGTGTTTGCTTCATCCGTCCCAAGTTGTCTTTGTCTTTCCTGCCCTCCCACCCTTGTTTCTTCAAGAACTCATATATCTTAATCGAGTATCCATTTTATTCATGTGAAGTCTCTCCATTCTTTTCTGTCAATGTTCTTATCCGGTGATTCTCAGGAACATTCTAACGAAGCTTCAAGTTCATCATTATTCGTTCTTTTTCTTCTCCGGTGGATTCAAGTCAAGTTTTCGGTGTTGATCATATCTCTTTCCTTATTTCAAATCCTTTCTCATGCTGGTGCACCTCATAATCATTCCCCGCTTGCTATTCAATTGTTCCGGAGTGCTGGAGATATCTCACAAGACTCACGGTTACATTCGCGATCCATTCAAACTATTTCGAGGCTGTTACCTCATTCAAGCCATTTAATTCAACCGGTGCAATATTTCTTTAAATCGTTCAACGATGTATCTTTTGAGTGGGCCCTAACCCACAGGTCTTTTACCAGGATCCTACCTGACTCTTCTAGTTTTACCGGAGTTATTCTCAAATTTTTCAAAGTTGACGTAAGAATGAATTATCATCGGTCAAATGTCTTTCTCTAAGATCTTTCAAATTCTTTTCATTGTTGATTCAGCCTTTATATTCTTCATTATTCCAGAGTGTCTCAACAATTCATGGTGGTCTTTCTCATCGTCATTCTCGGAGTTGAAGACCGAAGAAGAGTTTTTCCTCCAAATCTTACCCGTTCTCTCAAGACTCGTGGTTCAAGTTTGATGCCATCCTCGCATAATTGTTTTGATTATGAGAATTCTTTTCACCCATCTGGAGTAATTCAGGAGTATTTTTCAGTTTGATTATCCAGAGGCCATCTTTTCAAATATTACTCATTCTCATCTTTTAGCTCTCGTTCTCCAAATCTTACCGGTGCATCATTCAAGTTTTCCCTAATCAGCTCGTGATCTCTTCGTTCTCATTCCCTCAAGCATCTTAGTTCATGTGCTAATTTTTCCCGGTGTTTCGCTATCTTTTCCTTGATCATTTTTAATTCTTACGGTGGTTCATTCAAGAGTTCTCTTCATTCCTTATCATATCAATTCATTCGTTCTTCCCAATCCTACCGGTGGTTCATCGAAGACCTTCTCAAGTTTGTGCTATATCTCTCTTTAATTCTTTTCAACGAGAATAAGTAGTATGCCAAATCCATGCTTGGCATCAATCTAAATTGGTGAAGGATGAGCATAACGTAATTCCTATTCTTGATTCACCCAAATGATTAATTCTTTATTTTGGAGGCTCATCAAATTCTCGGTTTCACTTGATTCATCTTTTATTTTCCCGGAGTTCTAAGCTCTCTCAATTTTCTCGTCATGAAGATCCATCTAATCATTGCAAGTCTTCACCTTGTGTTCTCAACTTCTCTTTCATTTCGATTGATCATTCTTTTGTTACCGGAGTTCTTCATGGAGACTCTACATGTTGGTTCATAAAGGATTTAATTACTTCTCGAAGCGTTCATCAAGATTCTTTTCAGAGGAGCGCAAGCATTCTTCATCTTGCAATCCGGAGTGCAATTGTTCTCCCTTATCTTTTGAGGTGGTAATATATCATTCTTCATTCACAAGAATGAGATATTTAAACCCATCAATCTCTTCATTGGAGTTATCTTGGGTTATATTTCACCTAAAGCTTCTCCTAAGGGTTGTTGCCATTTATGGTGCTTATAAATGACCCTAGTTCTTCTTTTATCCTCCCGATGAAATAAGTTTCTTGTCTCCTTGTTCATATCAATCCAATCTATTGTTTTTCGTTAGTGGCAAAATTTCACCTCATAATTTTTGAGATGTCTTCCATAAGTCCACATCAAGCTTATCCTTTCGTTGTTGATACTCTAACAACTTCGTTCTAGCATTTGTTGTAAGCGTTCTCTCTCAAGATCTTGTTTCCCTCCGTTCATTTCATTCCATTTTTTTTCTTCCTCCGGAGGCATTGTGATGTTGCTCTTTTCTCTCATATTCTCGAGTTGTGAGGATCGTGTTCTTTTCATGCTTATCCATTAAACCGGAGTGTCGTGCCCTCTATTCAAGTCCTCTCATCTTATCAAGTTTTCCATCCCTTCTCAACCGGAGTGCTGTTTGAAATAGTTCTTACCCCTTGTGCCATTCTTTCAATGGTTTCGGAGGCAGTGTGGTGTTGATTTCATCAAGTATCCTCTCATCTTGTCAAGTTCATGTTCAATTCCTTCCATTTACAGTCAGAGTGCTGTCCAAATTATATCATTCTTATTCCTTCTCTATTTTTTCTAACGGAGTGTTTTCAACTTTGTTCATCTTCGTCGTATTCTTTCTTTAAATTTGTTCAACCTCGCAAGGTTCTTTGGTTTCACTTATTTGTCAAAGAAGCAACTTTGTTTTACCTTTTCTCTTCCTCTTCCGCATCTCTCCGGTGCCATCCTAGATCTCGGGACGAGATCCTATCGTAGTGGTGGAGTGTTGTGACGCCCCGAGGCCGATGCGTCAGGTGTCTCCCAGTTATTCGTCGTCGTTGCCATGCCATTCGCTTGCATGTGCATCTTTTCATTGCATCATCATGTTTTCAAAATTTGCATCCGTCCGGGTTCTCCGAGTTCCTTCCGTTGTCCGTTCTAAGCCCAACCACACTTACACGCGCCCGCGGCATGTCTGAAATATTATTTTATAAGTGGCCGGAAAATGTTCCAGACCCGACCCGAGCAGTCGGCACCGTTGGGTCCGGATCATCCCCAAACATCTACAAAATATCTCCGTTTTTTTATTTGGACTCCCTAGCTATTTATTCGAGATCGTACGATTGCGATCGGAGGGACGAGGTAGCCTCTAACCTAAATTCATCTGTATATATATCGTCCAACCCTAGATCCTAGGGAGATGCCCCGTCCCGCCGCCACTCCACCCAAATCCTCTTGGGATCCCCTCCCTCGATCCCGTAGCCTCCTCCCACCTCTCTTCGGATCCAGATCCAGCCAACCACCACAACCTCTTCCCACCCGATCTGGACCACCGGATCTCAGATCCGACGGCCCAGAGAGCCTCTGCAGCCCCAGCTTCTCACAGCTCCCACACGAGCCGAGAGCCTCCTCCCGCTTGACCGCGTTGGCGAGCGCCACCGCTAGAGATGCTCCGTCCGCCGCCCGAACCTACCAAGACGAGCTCCAGCAGGGCCGCCCTCTACTTCCATGTCTCTCCTTTCTTCTTCCCTTCTCCCTCTCGTCTCATCTTCCTACCTCTTCTCCACAGGAACCGGAGCGCCGCCTGACTCCCTCGATCTGCAATGACAGACTCCTCAAGCCGCCACCATCTTCTTCCAGGAGCCCGCAGCCTTCTCTGCTTCCCCTCCCCGTGCCTCGCCGGCAGCAAGCTCCGCCACGCCAAGTCCGCCGCCGTTCTCGAGTTCCCTGCTGCCATGGACGCCAAGCCGGCCTTCTCCGAGGCCTGCTTCCCCTGTAGGCGGCCCCTGTTCATCTCCTAGCCATGCGCCGCCGCATTTTCTTCCCGAAGACCCGTCCGTCTCGCCCGGCCTCCGTTCGCCTCCACACCCCCCGTCCCCAAGTCCGGCCATGGTCGTCGCCCCTGCATCCTCTGCTTCGAACAGGAGGACGAGCGCTGCTCGCGTTGACCTCCTCCCCACGATGACCTCGCCTGCTCGTGCACGCGTGTGTGCGTGGGCTGCTAGTGTCGCCAAGGCCCAGCGGCGCCTTCCCTTTGCCAGATCCAGCCCCGCTGGCCTGCTGCTACCTCTCCAGATCTGGGCCATGGCCCATGGTGAGGACGCGCCCAGCCCCTCCCCAATTCCTGTTGGGCCAGCAAGATTCGGCCCAACACATGTTTTTTTTTTCTGGACGTTTTAGCTAATTTTTCTAGAAAGGGCAGTTTTACAGGAAAGCCCCTCTAGATCATGCATTTAATAACTCACAAACAGTGCATCGTATTAAAACAAACTTTATATGAAAAATGCTTAGAATTATGTGTAGATTAACAATATTCCACTTTCATGCATGTTAAAAATGTTTAAACTATTGTTTGTTTAAATTTTCTTAATTGCCATGTTAAAATGATTTAATTCATAACTAATTAACCATAGCTCCAAATTTAACAAACTTTATATGTAAATGGGGTGGAAAAAGGCATAGATTATCATGGTGGCATTACTTTGCATGTTTAATAACTCTAAAATTGTGTTTAGGGCAGATCAGTACCAAATTCACATATTGCATATGGGGATTACCAGATTTGTTGCTTGTTATACCCGGCCCCATTTAAATTGTTTAGATAGTATAGTTTTGTTATGCTTCACCTCTTGCCATGTTAAGAACATTTAATATTGTTGGGTACATAAACGAGAGAGAACTAAATAATTGATGTGGTGTTTCGTCAATATGCAACGGAGTTGCATATTGAGCTCCACTTAATTTGTAGTATTGTTTGTGCACCTTGCCATGCCATTCCTAATTAAACCGGACATGCATCATACTTGGTTGTGCATCATGCCATGTTTATGTGGTGGTTGTTTATTATGTTGTTTGCTTCTTTCCAGTGTTGCTTCTTCGGGTTAGTTCCGCTAATGTCGCGTTTGTGAGGATTCGTTCAACTTCGTCCATTTGTCTTCTCCATGGACTCATTCTTCTTCCTTGCAGGATCTCAAGCTGACCATACCCTCGAAATCACTTCTATCTTTGCTTGCTAGTTGCTCGCTCTTTTGCTATGCCGCGATACCTACCACTTGCTATATCATGCCTCCCATATTGCCATGTCAAGCCTCTAACCACCTCTCCTAGCAAACCGTTGTTTGGCTATGTTACCGCTTTGCTCAGCCCCTCTTATAGTGTTGCTAGTTGCAGGTGAAGATGGAGTTTGTTCCAAGTTGGAACATGGATATGTTGGGATATCACAATATCTCTTATTTAATTAATGCACCTATATACTTGGTAAAGGGTGGAAGGCTCGGCCTTATGCCTGGTGTTTTGTTCCACTCTCGCCGCCCTAGTTTCCGTCATACTGGTGTTATGTTCCTTGATTTTGCGTTCCTTACACGGTTGGGTGTTATGGGAACCCCTTGACAGTTTGCTTTGAATAAAACTCCTCCAGCAAGGCCCAACCTTGGTTTTACATTTGCCTCACCTAGCCTTTTTCCCTTGGGTTTCCGGAGCCTGAGGGTCATCTTTATTTTAACCCCCCCCCCTGGGCCAGTGCTTATCAAAGTGTTGGTCCAACCTGAGCGATGTCCGGTGCCCCCTGGGCAACCAGGGTCTATGCCAACCCGACGTCTTGCTCATCCCGTGTGCCCTGAGAACGAGATATGTGCAGCTCCTATCGGGATTTTTCGGCACGTTCGGGCGGCTTTGCTGGTCTTGTTTTACCATTGTCGAAATGTCTTGTAACTGGGATTCCGAGTCTGATCGGGTCTTCCTGGGAGAAGGAATATCCTTCGTTGACCATGAGAGCTTGTGATGGGCTAAGATCAGACACCCCTGCAGGGTTTTGAACTTTCGAAAGCCGTGCCCGCGGTTATGGGCAGATGGGAATTTTTTAATGTCTGGTTGTAGATAACTTGACACTTAAGTTAACTAAAATGCATCAACTGCGTGTGTAGCCATGATGGTCTCTTCTTGACGGAGTCCGGGAAGTGAACACAGTTCTTGTGTTATGCTTGAACGTAAGTAGTTTTAGGATCACTTCTTGATCACTTCTAGTTCACGACAGTGCTTTGCTTCTCTTCTCGCTATTATTTGCGTAAGTTAGCCACCATATATCCTAGTGCTTGCTGCAGCTCCACCTCACTACCCTTTCCTACCCATAAGCTTAAATAGTCTTGATCTCGCGGGTGTGAGATTGTTGAGTCCTCGTGACTCACAGATACTTCCAAGCAGTTCAGATTATACGGTTAGATGTCACGATTTCATCAGAAATAAAGACCATTCTTTACGGTCCCATTGCAATTATTTATGTTGCATAACTCTTTCCGGTCTTCAATGCCGAAACAAACTAATTCGGTATGCTTTTCTTTAGATGCGATCGGCTAATAGACCGAGGGCTCGTTTATAAAACTCGCACCAAGCATCACTCAGGCACTAATTTCTATGTCATGTGCTTGGCGTCTCGGGTATTGCATTATATGAATCGGTTCTGGATTATGTCTTGGGTCAATAGTTGGGTTGCCCAACTCCTATGTTTACCCTCTTACATTCTGCATGTTCACCTAGGAGGGTAAAGGGAGAAGCACTGTGATTGTACTTCTAGCTCGCCTGGTTAAGTACCTCAGTGGAGAAAGCCAAAAACAGACTGTCATAATAAGCGAGAACTAGTCAGCAATCCAATGAAAAGTGTTAAACTAAAAATTGTTGGAGGTTATGTCGTGTTATACGAAGGGTTTGTACTCACACAAACCAAGTGATAATGGTTTCAACCTTGGCACACCCGAACATCACAAAACACTATCAAGCTCCTATGGCCAAGTGAAAGCACTAAAGTCACACAGTCTAGTTGCCTCATTTCCCTTACACACTACCGCCTCCGAGCACCGAGACGTCGGCTAAGGGTCATGGTGTGGAGGTGGAAACACACTTTGTAGCATCTACGAGGGGGCTGAAGCCGACGACTGGTAACTTTAAGAATAAAATAGTCGCACAGGAGTCAAAATAAACAAACAAAGCATGATATATACCATGCAAAGCAACCGCGTCATAAAGCAAAAAAAAGTTCAACTGTCATTTGATACAAGATAGTACGCTCATTCATAAATTACATCTTTTGAGCATTGGGCCTCTATCGCCCGAGCACCATCCATTATGATGGGAAAATACTGCCCAGTGCTCCTATGCTCCTTCCCAAGGGGCGGGGGTCCGGTGGCCATCTCCACTGGCTTGATCTTCGGCCAGTGCACCATGGTCTTCGCGAAGGCCATCCGAGCTCCCTCGATGCATACGGAGCGCTTCAAAGCATCAATCCGGGGCGCGGCGTTGCATAGCTTCTGCACTAAGCCGAAGTAGCTGCTCGGCAACATTTCCGAAGGCCAGAGCCGGACATAGAGGTCCTACATGGCTGGCTCCACCATCCGATGCAACTCCATCAACTGCTTCATCTGGTTGCTTGGGAGGGGATGGTGCTCGGGCGCCTAGAACTGCGCCCAAAATAGTCTGTGCTTGGCATCGCCCTCCTGGGACGCAAAATTCCTTGCCGCATCTGTCGCACTCCTCAAAAGATCCGCAAAAGCGCCTGGGGAACGCCATACTAGCGTGAGCAAAGTGAAACTGTTACCACTGAAGACACTTTGTAGTAAGTAGGGCTTACCATCCACAATAAGCTTAACTTGGCAGAGTTCTTCTCGGGAGCCTCGTGCCTCTGTCCTCGCCTCCTAGATCGCCAAATTCACTCAGGATAGCTTGGTGTCCTGACCCTTATTTTTCTGCTCAAGGTCCTCACATTTACTGACCGCATCCTTGAGCTCTTGCTGCACCTCAGTCACTCTGGCCTTGTGCTTGTCACTGACGGTCTTCACCGTCATTAGTTCGGCAGCTGCTCATTCGACTGCCACCTTCTGTTCTGCGACCTCTTACTTCGCCTTCTTTAGCTCGGCCTTGAGGTTCTCGACCTCCACGGCGACAGCTGCAGTCATAATAAGCACCTCTCGCTTAGGGATAGACTTGAATACCTCACTCGATGAGGAAAACCGCGGTATTAAACAGTCTAGTCTGGACTTACCTTGCGCTTCGTCGAACTGCTTGTTGAGAAGGTCGAGCTCCTCATCGGAGCTCTTGAGCTTTCATTTCACCTCGGCCAGCTCTTGGTGGCTACCGCCGAAGATGAGGCATGCATAACACCTTATGCATTTCAAACTCCCATTCATTGATTTTTAGATCCTCTGCCAGGCTTTCTCCAATCCTGCCAGAGTCTCAGGGGCTACGGTTCACTCTTGCTATCATCAGTGTTTCTGAACTCTTCGTCCCCCGCTTGAGTTTTTCAAACTCACCCAGGACTTGGGGCTACTATATATGAGGATGGAACAACTCTATAAAATAAAATTCTCTTTGTAAAAAGGTATTACAGGATTTATCTTGAAGCCCGTCAAGAGGCCGCCAAAAGCCTCCTTCAGTCCACTGTCAACGGACCGAATGCTTTGTAAAACCACGCCCATTAGGGTGTGGTGTTCTTCAACGATGGAGGATCTATTAAATGCCTCCTCCATCATGGTCGGCCACCCAGTTTTGACACGCTCTACTACGAGTGGCACTGGTGGCGGCACCTCAGCTTCCCTTCGGTGGAGGCCGGGATGGACGACTCCAGGGGCCTTTGGGGATCCGGGACCGTCTTCGGAGAGAGATCGAGCTGACAAAGACCCCCTCTTTGTTCGCCAGAAGGGATCCCCTCTCCTAGTCTTCGGCAAACAAGGTATTAACCTGGCCATGAGGTCATCGCCCCGCCCCCCGTGTTCGGCCTAGGAGGGATCTTCCGGGACAGCACCTCCATGGTCTTCTCGATGACCGGAGGAGGTGTAGTGTGTAATGCAGTCCCACTCTCCGCTAGCTCGGTTGGCGGGGAGTCCCCTTCCGAAACTAGATCAGTGGGAAAGTCACACTGCGGGCTACAATATGAAAGGCACACACATGGTTAGTAATGAACTTACTATAAACGCACAGAGGCGTCTTCGGATACATACCTTTGAGTTGGGGGCTTGACACTGAGGTTCCTTTGCGAAACCTCTTCGGAAGCCTTGGACTCCTCAGCGGAGTCCGAACTGTCATTGGACAGGACCACCGTAGCCCTGCATTGCTTCTTCGGGGCAGGAGGAGGCTGATCCTCCTCGGCGTCATCTGACGCCGACCTCTTCCTTGTTCAGAGGAGTCACTCTCCTCCCCGTCCTCCCCTAATCACCCTCATGAGAGGAAGGGGCTTGAGTTTCCTCAGACTTAGTATCCGGGGGTCCTCTTGGGCGGAGGCCTTCTCGGGCCTCCCTCTTCTCGCCCTTCTTCTTCTCCTTCATTTCCAGCGCCTTGTACAATGCCACGGCCAACATCCCCATCAGTAAGGCTATCCTGGGGCCCCCGGGCAGCGGGGCCGGGCCGTCGATATGCACGGCATTCTCTAGCCACCTCTACGAATGCGGGGAAGAAAGGGTCAAGTTCCTTGTTGATGTCGCTTGAACTACGTCTATATTTCCCCAAAGAGGAAGGGATGATGCAGCACAGCTACGATAGGTATTTCCCTCAGTTATGAAACCAAGGTATCAATCCAGTAGGAGAACCAAGCAACACTATGTAAACAGTACCTTCACACAAAGAACAAATACCTGCAACCCGACGCATATAAGGGGTTGTCAATCCCATCTTCGGGTAATGGCGCCAGAAATTGTCAAGTTGACGGGATAAAATTGTGATAGATTGGATAAATATATCTCGGTAAAACGCAAAATAAAATAAGTAATAAAAAGTGCAGCAAGGTATTTTGGGGTTTCTGGAATAATAGATCTGGAAATAAAAGTGGCAAATAATAGATCGAAAAGAAAATATGATGAAGAATAGACCTGGGGGCCGTAGATTTCTCTAGTGGCTTCTCTCAAGAAATAGCACACGGTGGGTAAACAAATTATTGTTGGGCAATTGATAGAAAATCAAATAGTTATGATGATATCCAAGGAAATGATCAATATATAGGCATCACTTCCAAGATTAGTAGACCAACTCCTGCCTGCATCTACTACTATTACTCCACACATCGACCACTATCCAGCATGCATCTAAAGTTCATGGAGAAACAGAGTAATGCAATAAGAACGATGACATGATGTACACGAGATCTATTCATGTAGGAATAGCCCCCATCTTGTTATCCTTAATAGCAATGATACATGTGTGTCTTGCTGCCTCTTCTATCACTAGGAAAGAATACCGCATGATCGAACCCATCACAAAGCACCTCTTCCCATGGCAAGAAAAATCAATCTAGTGGGCCTAACTAAACCAAAGATTCGAAGAAGAAATACGAGGCTATAAATAATCATGCATATAAGAGATCAAAATAAGACTCAAATAATATTCATGGATATAGATCTGATCATAAACTCAAAGTTCATCGGATCCCAACAAACACACCGGAAAAAGAGTTACATCAAATAGATCTCCAAGAGACCATTGTATTGAGAAAAAAAGAGAGAGGAAGCCATCAAGCTACTGCCTACGGACCCATAGGTCTATGATGAACTACTCATGCATCATCGGAGAGGCACCAGTGAGGATGACGAACCCCTCTGTGATGGTGTTTAGATTGGATCTCGTGGTTCTGGAACTTGCGGCGGCTAGAATTGTGTTTTGTCGACTCCCCTAGGATTTTTGGAATATTTGGGGATTTATAGGGCGAAGAGACGGTGCAGGAGGCCACCGAGGTGGGCACAACCCACCTGGGCTCCTGGGAGCGCCCTGGTGGGTTGTGCTCCCCTCGGAGCCCCCCTCTGGTACTTCTTTGGCCCATTGGATGTCTTCTGGCCCAGAAAAATTCTCCAAAAAGTTTTGTTGCGTTGGGACTCCGTTTGGTATTGATTTTCTGCGAAGTAAAAAACAAGCAAAAACATCAACTGGCATTGGGCACTATGTCAATAGGTTAGTCCCAAAAAGTGGTATAAATTTGCTATAAAATGATTTTAGAACATCCAAGAATGATAATATAACAGCATGGAACAAGCAAAAAATTATAGATACATTGGAGACATATCAGCATCCCCAAGCTTAATTCCTACTCGTCCTCGAGTAGGTAAATGATAAAAACAGAATTTTTGATGTGGAATGCTGCCTAACATGTTCATCACATATTCTTTACTTTTGTAGCACGGACATTTGGACTTTTATATGGTTCAAAGCAATAGTCTAGTTTTGACATGAAGATTTCAATATTCAAGCATATCAATAAGCAACCATGTCTTTCAAAATATCAACACTAAAGCAAGTTATCCCTAGCCCATCATGCTCAATCATTGATCCATTCATGAAACACACTTGCATATTAGCTACACCCAATGCTCAAGTACGATCATAGTGCCCCTTAGTTGGTGCTTTATAAGAGAAGATGGAGACTCAAATAAAAATAAAAATTGCATAAAGTAAATAGAAAGGCCCTTCACAAAGGGAGGTAGGGATTTGTAGAGGTGCCAGAGCTTAAAGCTTAAATTGAGAGATAAAAATTTTGAGAGGCATACTTCTCCCGTCAACGAAAATGACCGAGTAATTCCCCACACTTTCCATGCTAGATATATCATAGGCGGTTCACAAATAGAAAATAAAGTTTATTCCTTTTTCCACCATTCTTTCACAATCCATGGCTAGTTGTATCCACGAGTGCCTTCCATACCAACACTTTCCAAGGAATTTAAATTTGACAACATAAAGTAAATTTCTTTTTCATTTCGGGATTGGGCATCCCTATTATCGTCGTACTCTTGTGCAATGACAAGTGAATAAACACTTATCTTGAGAATAACACATCTAGCATGGAAAATATTGGCCACCCCCTGCCGCTTCATGAGCGGTAACAGCACACACAAAGGAAATTTATTTTGAAAATTAGAGATGGCACATACAAATTTACTTAGAACGGCACGGGAATACCGCATATAGGTTGGTATGGTGGAATCATATGGCAAAAGTGGGTTTAAGGATTTTGGATGCACAAGTAGTATTTCTACTCAGTACAAGTGGAGGCTAGCAAATAGATTGAGAAGCAACCAACCAAGAAAAAAATCACATAAGTGAGCATTAAGCATAACTAACACCGAATAATGCACCACAAGTAGGATGTAATTTCATTGCATAACTATTGACTTTCCTTCTTGCATAGGGAATCACAAACCTTAACACCAATATTCTTACTAAAGCATAATTACTCACCAACATGACTCACACATTATTATCATCATATCACAAAACTATTACAAAGAATCAAGTTTATATTGTCCAATGATCTTCATGAAAGTTTTTATTATATCCCTCTTGAATATCTATCACTTTGGGACTAATTTCATATGTTGCTTTTGATAGCTCAAACAAATTTAAGTGAAGAACTTTGTCAGTGTTCTGGGAACGGGGGTATCCAGACTTGCCTGCCTGTGGCCCATGGCGAGGCTTCATCGATGGCCTAGTACGGTCCAGCTTCAGCATCCACAACCCAAGACCCTCGCCAGGGGCCAAGCCTCGCGAGGCGGACGACACCAAGACCTCCATGAGGAGCGGCCTCCTCAGGCTGGCTCCCGACGAGCGGAGATTTCTATGCAGGCTTCACCTCATGAGGTCAGGATGACGTGAGCCATGATGACCAAGGCCAGGCGGGCGCCAGCAGGCGCAGTATATAAGTTTCCTCTTTAGTGCTAAGGAGGCAAATGCAGACGCAGAGTCCCGAGGAATCAGGCAAAGGTTTCCATTCCGATGCAACAAGACCAAGACCGCTAGGACGGCAGGACGGAGGTCATCGCCGAGCCCACCGTGGTGTCACGACCAGAGGCTTTTGCAGACGAAGACTACTTTTGTCAAGATAGCATGCACTAGTTGTCTCCCTTCAAATTTGTCCGTTGTGGGATCCCTTCCCGCCTTCATTTGGGAAGAGGACCAAGGCCACTATAAATATGACTTAGCCACCACCATGGAGATGGGGGGACGAGAGACGGGATCGGATCCATTCCATCCTCACACTCACCAGCTCACTCGAGCCCAAGAACACTCCTCCTCCTGAGGATGTTCTCCCACTGTACTAGTTCATCCTCAGCCCCTCGAGGCCAATCCACCACAAAGCAGGAGTATGGTTTTACACCGCAAGGTGGCCCAAACCTAGGTAAACTATTGTGTCTCGTTTCCTTCCTATTCATCGAGCTAGGCGAAGAGATTGGCCAGTAGGCAGACTGGGAGGTTGAGTTCTCGGCACGCACCCCAGAGTCCGAACCTCTCAAGGGTCTGCGGAACCCAAAATATGACATTTGGTGCGCCAGGTAGGGGTGCGTCGGAGCCTCTCTTCCTCTGGTCGATTCGCCACCACCCCGCCATTCGAATGCTGACACTCCGAGGGCTCACGTTGAGAGCTGGGTTGCTCTGCCTACCCGAGCAATGTCGTCCGCCCAAGGGGATCTCTAGTCCACGCTTCTGGCGGCCCACGCACTGCCCAACGTCACCGGTCGCCGGCCGTGTGGACCGCCGCCGCCCGCCCTCGCGCCATGACGTGCTCGCGCCACCACGAGATCTTCGAGCTACGCCGCGGTAACAGCGCCGCACACTCGCAGGTAGCAAGAAAACATGCAGGCCGCGCTCATCGTGGCACGGGAGCTGCTGCGATGCAGGTTGGCGGAGGGCGGCCATGATGCCCTGCTGGAGCGGGTCATCGAGCTGCTCAATGCCGCTTGTAGGGGCGCGACACCTTTCTGTACCTTGCCTACGTCTCAAACGGCGCTGGGGACGCGTGCCAGCCGTCGTCACGTCCGCGCACCCCTCCTTGGAGCGCCTGGGGAGCCCGACGGCGCCAACCTGACCCGCAACGCCGCACATCCTACCCAAGTTGTGCCACCCCCGGGCGAGGCAAGCTCGGGCGGTCCCTCTTGGGGCCGTGCTGGGGCGCCATCCTACACCCATCGGAACCCGGCGCCTGGCCTGGTGGCGGATGACATGGGACGGCCAGGTGACAACCCAGGCGCGGTAACTTTGGATGGCTACATGCCTTCCATGGTGGACCTGCAGTACGCGTCGGGAGAAGGTGAAGGAAATATGCCCTAGAGGCAATAATAAAGTTATTATTTATTTCCTTATATCATGATAAATATTTATTATTCATGCTAGAATTGTATTAACCGGAAACATAATACATGTGTGAATACATAGACAAACAGAGTGTCACTAGTATGCCTCTACTTGACTAGCTCGTTAATCAAAGATGGTTATGTTTCCTAACCATGGACAAAGAGTTGTTATTTGATTAACGGGATCACATCATTAGGTGAATGATCTGATTGACATGACCCATTCCATTAGCTTAGCACCCGATCGTTTAGTATGTTGCTGTTGCTTTCTTCATGACTTATACATGTTCCTATGACTATGAGATTATGCAACTCCCGTTTGCCGGAGGAACACTTTGTGTGCTACCAAACGTCACAACGTAACTGGGTGATTATAAAGGTGCTCTACAGGTGTCTCCAAAGGTACATGTTGGGTTGGCGTATTTCGAGATTAGGATTTGTCACTCCGATTGTCGGAGAGGTATCTCTGGGCCCTCTCAATAATGCACATCACATAAGCCTTGCAAGCATTGCAACTAATGAGTTAGTTGTGAGATGATGTATTACGGAACGAGTAAAGAGACTTGCCGGTAACGAGATTGAACTAGGTATTGAGATACCGACGATCAAATCTCGGGCAAGTAACATACCCATGACAAAGGGAATAACGTATGTTGTTATGCGGTCTGACCGATAAAGATCTTTGTAGAATATGTAGGAACCAATATGAGCATCCAGGTTCCGCTATTGGTTATTGACCGGAGACGTGTCTCGGTCATGTATACATTGTTCTCGAACCGTAGGGTCCGCACGCTTAACGTTACGATGACAGTTTCATTATGAGTTTATGTATTTTGATGTACCGAAGGTTGTTCGGAGTCCCGGATGTGATCATGGACATGATGAGGAGTCTCGAAATGGTCGAGACATAAAGATCGATATATTGGAAGCCTATATTTGGATATCAGAATCGTTCCGGGTGAAATCGGGATTTTACCGGAGTACCGGGGGGTTACCGGAACCCCCCCGGGGGTTATTGGGCCTACATGGGCCCTAAGGGATAAGAATAAAGGAGGCAAGAGGTGGCCGCGCGCCCCTCCCCTCCCTAGTCCGAATAGGACAAGGAGAGGGGGGCGGCGCCCCCCCCCTTCCTTTCCCTCTTCCTCCTCTTTTCCACTTCTCCTTCTCCAAATAGGAAAGAAGGGAGTCCTATTCCCGATGGGAGTAGGACTCCCCCTTGGTGCGCCCTCCTTGGCCGGCCGCCCCCTCCCCTTGGCTCCTTTATATACGGGGGCAAGGGGGCACCCTAGAACACACAAGTTGATCTTCGTGATCGTTCCTTAGCCGTGTGCGGTGCCCCCCTCCACCATATTCCACCTCGGCCATATTGTAGCGGTGCTTAGGCGAAGCCCTGCGACGGTTGAACATCAAGATCGTCACCACGCCGTCGTGCTGACGGAACTCATCCCCGAAGCTTTGCTGGATCGGAGCCCGGGGAGTGTCATCGAGCTAAACATGTGCCAAGAACTCGGAGGTGCCGGAGTAACGGTGCTTGGATCGGTTGGACCGGGAAGATGTACGACTACTTCCTCTACGTTGCGTCAACGCTTCCGCTTCGGTCTGCGAGGGTACGTAGACAACACTCTCCCCTCTCGTTGCTATGCATCACCATGATCTTGCGTGTGCGTAGGAAAAAATTTGAAATTACTACGTTCCCCAACAGTGGCATCCGAGCCAGGTTTTATGGTTTGATGTTATATGCACGAGTAGAACGCAAGTGAGTTGTGGGCGATATAAGTCATACTGCTTACCAGCATGTCATACTTTGGTTCGGCGGTATTGTTGGATGAAGCGGCCCGGACCGACATTACGCGTACGCTTACGCGAGACTGGTTCTAACGCCGTGCTTTGCACACAGGTGACTGGCGGGTGTCAGTTTCTCCAACTTTAGTTGAACCGAGTATGGCTACGCCCGGTCCTTGCGAAGGTTAAAACAGCACCAACTTGACAAACTATCATTGTGGTTTTGATGCGTAGGTAAGATTGGTTCTTGCTTAAGCCCGTAGCAGCCACGTAAAACTTGCAACAAACAAAGTAGAGGACGTCTAACTTGTTTTTGCAGGGCATGTTGTGATGTGATATGGTCAAGGCATGATGCTAAATTTTATTGTATGAGATGATCATGTTTTGTAACCAAGTTATCGGCAACTGGCAGGAGCCATATGGTTGTCGCTTTATTGTATGCAATGCAATCGCCCTGTAATGCTTTACATTATCACTAAGCAGTAGCGATAGTCATAGAAGCATAAGATTGGCGAGATGACAATGATGCTACGATGGAGATCAAGGTGTCGCACCGGTGACGATGGTGATCATGACGGTGCTTCGGAGATGGAGATCACAAGCACAAGATGATGATGGCCATATCATATCACTTATATTGATTGCATGTGATGTTTATCTTTTATGCATCTTATCTTGCTTTGATTGATGGTAGCATTATAAGATGATCTCTCACTAAATTTCAAGATAAAAAGTGTTCTCCCTGAGTATGCACCGTTGCCAAAGTTCATCGTGCCCAGACACCACGTGATGATCGGGTGTGATAAGCTCTACGTCCATCTACAACGGGTGCAAGCCAGTTTTGCACACGCAGAATACTCAGGTTAAACTTGACGAGCCTAGCATATGCAGATATGGCCTCGGAACACTGAGACCGAAAGGTCGAGCGTGAATCATATAGTAGATATGATCAACATAGAGATGTTCACCATTGAAAACTACTCCATTTCACGTGATGATCGGTTATGGTTTAGTTGATTTGGATCACGTGATCACTTAGATGATTAGAGGGATGCCTATCTAAGTGGGAGTTCTTAAGTAATATGATTAATTGAACTTAAATTTATCATGAACTTAGTCCCTGATAGTATCTTGCTTGTTTATGTTGATTGTAGATAGATGGCCCGTGTTGTTGTTCCGTTGAATTTTAATGCGTTCCTTGAGAAAGCAAAGTTGAAAGATGATGGTAGCAATTACACGGAGTGGGTCCGTAACTTGAGGATTATCCTCATTGCTGCACAGAAGAGTTACGTCCTGGAAGCACCGCTGGGTGCCAGGCCTGCTGCTAATGCAATTGACGATGTTAAGAACGTCTGGCAGAGCAAAGCTGATGACTACTCGATAGTTCAATGTGCCATGCTTTACGGCTTAGAACCGGGACTTCAACGACGTTTTGAACGTCATGGGGCATATGAGATGTTCCAGGAGTTGAAGTTAATATTCCAGCAGAATGCCCGGATTAGGAGATATGAAGTCTCCAATAAATTCTATAGCTGCAAGATGGAGAATAGTTCTGTCAGTGAGCATATACTCAAGATGTCTGGGTACTGTAATCACTTGATTCAACTGGGAGTTAATCTTCCGGATGATAGCGTCATTGACAGAATTCTCCAATCACTTCCACCAAGCTACAAGAGCTTCATGATGAACTATAATATGCAAGGGATGGATAAGACAATTCCCGAGCTCTTCGCAATGCTAAAGGCTGCGGAGGTAGAAATCAAGAAGGAGCATCAAGTGTTGATGGTCAACAAGACCACTAGTTTCAAGAAAAAGGGCAAAGGGAAGAAGAAGGGGAACTTCAAGAAGAACAGCAAGCAAGTTGCTGCTCAGGAGAAGAAACCCAAGTCTGGACCTAAGCCTGAAACTGAGTGCTTCTACTACAAGCAGACTGGTCACTGGAAGCGGAACTGCCCCAAGTATTTGGCGGATAAGAAGGATGGCAAGGTGTACAAAGGTATATGTGATATACATGTTATTGATGTGTACCTTACTAGAGCTCGCAGTAGCACCTGGGTATTTGATACTGGTTCTGTTGCTAATATTTGCAACTCGAAACAGGGACTACGGATTAAGCGAACACTGGCAAAGGAAAAGGTGACGATGCGCGTGGGAAATGGTTCCAAAGTCGATGTGATCGCGGTCGACACGCTACCTCTACATCTACCTTCGGGATTAGTATTAGACCTAAATAATTGTTATTTGGTGCCAGCATTGAGCATGAACATTATATCTGGATCTTGTTTAATGCGAGACGGTTATTCATTTAAATCAGAGAATAATGGTTGTTCTATTTATATGAGTAATATCTTTTATGGTCATGCACCCTTGAAGAGTGGTGTATTTTTGATGAATCTCGATAGTAGTGATACACATATTCATAATGTTGAAGCCAAAAGATGCAGAGTTGATAATGATAGTGCAACTTATTTGTGGCACTGCCGTTTAGGTCATATCGGTGTAAAGCGCATGAAGAAACTCCACACTGATGGACTTTTGGAACCACTTGATTATGAATCACTTGGTACTTGCGAACCGTGCCTCATGGGCAAGATGACTAAAACGCCGTTCTTCGGTACTATGGAGAGAGCAATAGATTTGTTGGAAATCATACATACAGATGTATGTGGTCCGATGAATGTTGAGGCTCGTGGCGGATATCGTTATTTTCTCACCTTCACAGATGATTTAAGCAGATATGGGTATATCTACTTAATGAAGCATAAGTCTGAAACATTTGAAAAGTTCAAAGAATTTCAGAGTGAAGTTGAAAATCATCGTAACAAGAAAATAAAGTTTCTACGATCTGATCGTGGAGGAGAATATTTGAGTTACGAGTTTGGTCTACATTTGAAACAATGCGGAATAGTTTCGCAGCTCACGCCACCCGGAACACCACAATGTAATGGTGTGTCCGAACGTCGTAATCGTACTTTACTTGATATGGTGCGATCTATGATGTCTCTTACAGATTTACCGCTATCGTTTTGGGGTTATGCTTTAGAGACGGCCGCATTCACGTTAAATAGGGCACCATCAAAATCCGTTGAGACGACGCCTTATGAACTATGGTTTGGCAAGAAACCAAAGTTGTCGTTTCTTAAAGTTTGGGGCTGTGATGCTTATGTGAAAAAGCTTCAACCTGATAAGCTCAAACCCAAATCGGAGAAATGTGTCTTCATAGGATACCCAAAGGAGACTATTGGGTACACCTTCTATCACAGATCCGAAGGCAAGACATTCATTGCTAAACATGGATCCTTTCTAGAGAAGGAGTTTCTCTCGAAAGAAGTGAGTGGGAGGAAAGTAGAACTTGATGAGGTAACTGTACCTGTTCCCTTATTGGAAAGTAGTACATCACAGAAACCGGTTTCTGTGACACCTAAACCAATTAGTGAGGAAGTTAATAATGATGATCATAGAACTTCAGATCAAGTTGCTACTGAACCTCGTAGATCAAACAGAGTAAGATCCGCACCAGAGTGGTACGGTAATCCTGTTCTGGAAGTCATGCTACTAGATCATGATGAACCTACGAACTATGAAGAAGCGATGGTGAGCCCAGATTCCGCGAAATGGCTTGAAGCCATGAAATCTGAGATGGGATCCATGTATGAGAACAAAGTGTGGACTTTGGTTGACTTGCCCGATGGTCGGCAAGCAATTGAGAATAAATGGATCTTCAAGAAGAAGATTGACGCTGACGGTAATGTTACTGTCTACAAAGCTTGACTTGTTGCAAAAGGTTTTCGACAAGTTCAAGGGATTGACTACGATGAGACCTTCTCACCCGTAGCGATGCTTAAGTCTGTCTGAATCATGTTAGCAATTGCCGCATTTTATGATTATGAAATTTGGCAAATGGATGTCAAAACTGCATTCCTGAATGGATTTCTGGAAGAAGAGTTATGATGCAACCAGAAGGTTTTGTCGATCCAAAGGGAGCTAACAAAGTGTACAAGCTCCAGCGATCCATTTATGGACTGGTGCAAGCCTCTCGGAGTTGAAATAAACGCTTTGATAGTGTGATCAAAGCATTTGGTTTTATACAGACTTTTGGAGAAGCCTATATTTACAAGAAAGTGAGTGGGAGCTCTGTAGCATTTTTGATATTATATGTGGATGACATATTACTAATTGGAAATGATATAGAATTTCTGGATAGCATAAAGGGATACTTGAATAAGAGTTTTTCAATGAAAGACCTCGGTGAAGCTGCTTACATATTAGGCATTAAGATCTATAGAGATAGATCAAGACGCTTAATTGGACTTTCACAAAGCACATACCTTGAAAAAGTTTTGAAGAAGTTCAAAATGGATCAAGCAAAGAAAGGGTTCTTGCCTGTGTTACAAGGTGTGAAGTTGAGTAAGACTCAATGCCCGACCACTGCAAAAGATAGAGAGAAAATGAAAGATGTTCCCTATGCTTCAGCCATAGGCTCTATCATGTATGCAATGCTGTGTACCAGACCTGATGTGTGCCTTGCTATAAGTCTAGCAGGGAGGTACCAAAGTAATCCAGGAGTGGATCACTGGACAGCGGTCAAGAACATCCTGAAATACCTGAAAAGGACTAAGGATATGTTTCTCATTTATGGAGGTGACAAAGAGCTCATCGTAAATGGTTACGTTGATGCAAGCTTTGACACTGATCCGGACGATTCTAAATCGCAAACCGGATACGTGTTTACATTAAATGGTGGAGCTGTCAGTTGGTGCAGTTCTAAACAAAGCGTCGTGGAGGGATCTACGTGTGAAGCGGAATACATAGCTTCTTCGGAAGCAGCAAATGAAGGAGTCTGGATGAAGGAGTTCATATCCGATCTAGGTGTCATACCTAGTGCATCGGGTCTAATGAAAATCTTTTGTGACAATACTGGTGCAATTGCCTTGGCAAAGGAATCCAGATTTCACAAGAGAACCAAGCACATAAAGAGACGCTTCAATTCCATCCGGGATCTAGTCCAGGTGGGAGACATAGAGATTTGCAAGATACATACGGATCTGAATGTAGCAGACCCATTGACTAAGCCTCTTCCACGAGCAAATCATGATCAGCACCAAGGCTCCATGGGTGTTAGAATCATTATTGTGTAATCTAGATTATTGACTCTAGTGCAAGTGGGAGACTGAAGGACATATGCCCTAGACGCAATAATAAAGTTATTATTTATTTCCTTATATCATGATAAATGTTTATTATTCATGCTAGAATTGTATTAACCGGAAACATAATACATGTGTGAATACATAGACAAATAGAGTGTCACTAGTATGCCTCTACTTGACTAGCTCGTTAATCAAAGATGGTTATGTTTCCTAACCATGGACAAAGAGTTGTTATTTGATTAACGGGATCACATCATTAGGTGAATGATCTGATTGACATGACCCATTCCATTAGCTTAGCACCCGACCGTTTAGTATGTTGCTATTGCTTTCTTCATGACTTATACATGTTCCTATGACTATGAGATTATGCAACTCCCGTTTGCCGGCAGAACACTTTGTGTGCTACCAAACGTCACAACGTAACTGGGTGATTATAAAGGTGCTCTACAGGTGTCTCCAAAGGTACATGTTGGGTTGGCGTATTTCGAGATTAGGATTTGTCACTCCGATTGTCGGAGAGGTATCTCTGGGCCCTCTCGGTAATGCACATCACATAAGCCTTGCAAGCACTGCAACTAATGAGTTAGTTGTGAGATGATGTATTACGGAACGAGTAAAGAGACTTGCCGGTAATGAGATTGAACTAGGTATTGAGATACTGACGATCAAATCTCGGGCAAGTAACATGCCGATGACAAAGGGAACAACGTATGTTGTTATGCGCTCTAACCGATAAAGATCTTCGTATAATATGTAGGAACCAATATGAGCATCCAGGTTCCGCTATTGGTTATTGACCGGAGACGTGTCTCGGTCATGTCTACATTGTTCTCAAACCATAGGGTCCGCACGCTTAACGTTACGATGACAGTTTCATTATGAGTTTATGTATTTTGATGTACCGAAGGTTGTTCGGAGTCCCAGATGTGATCATGGACATGACGAGGAGTCTCGAAATGGTTGAGACATAAAGATCGATATATTGGAAGCCTATATTTGGATATCAGAATCGTTCCGGGTGAAATCGGGATTTTACCGGAGTACCGGGGGGTTACCGGAACCCCCCCGGGGGTTATTGGGCCTACATGGGCCCTAAGGGATAAGAGGAAAGGAGGAAAGAGGTGGCCGCACGCCCCTCCCCTCCCTAGTCCGAATAGGACAAGGAGAGGGGGGCGGCGCCCCCCCCCTTTCCTTTCCCTCTTCCTCCTCTTTCCCACTTCTCCTTCTCCAACTAGGAAAGAAGGGAGTCCTACTCCCGGTGGGAGTAGGACTCCCCCTTGGCGCGCCCTCCTTGGCCGGCCGCCCCCTCCCCTTGGCTCCTTTATATACGGGGGCAAGGGGGCACCCTAGAACACACAAGTTGATCTTCGCGATCGTTCCTTAGCCATGTGCGGTGCCCCCCTCCACCATATTCCACCTCGGTCATATTGTAGCGGTGCTTAGGCGAAGCCCTGCGCCGGTTGAACATCAAGATCGTCACCACGCCGTCGTGCTGACGGAACTCCTCCCCGAAGCTTTGCTAGATCGGAGCCCGGGGAGTGTCATCGAGCTGAACGTGTGCCAAGAACTCGGAGGTGCCGGAGTAACGGTGCTTGGATCGGTTGGACCGGGAAGACGTACGACTACTTCCTCTATGTTGCGTCAACGCTTACGCTTCGGTCTACGAGGGTACGTAGACAACACTCTCCCCTCTCGTTGCTATGCATCACCATGATCTTGCGTGTGCGTAGGAAAATTTTTGAAATTACTACGTTCCCCAACAGAAGGACCCGGCCAGTTCCCCTTGTCGGGCTGGGTGTCGGGAGCACATGAAGCCGAGGCTCTCCACAAGCCGCCCCGGAGCTTGACCAACATCTTCAACGACAACAGCCACTGGGTACAGCCAATCTCTCAGGAGCACGATTACGCTAACCATGGACCGCAGGTGAACCCAGCCACGGAGGCAGCTAGGGACCCCAGGGCAATGGCCCCGCTACCCGCGAGCGGGGTGCACTGGGGCTGCACAGGGGGAGCCCCAGGCCAGGGCTTCCCCCGCGCTGCACGGACGTAGGTCCTCTGCCGGGGAAGGCGCCGGCGAGCCCTTCACCCGCGGTGGAGGGCCTGCGGTCACCGAGGGCACCGCCAGCGCCCCCCTTGCCCCTTGGTCTCGTCCTGGTTTCTGGACGCCCCAACGGTGGTCGGGGGAGGCGTAGGGTGGGGCCCTCGTTAGGCACCATGAAGCAAGGCCCCGCGCCTATGAAGGTCTTCGCTCGTGACACTCTCACGTAATAAGGAGTGGGGTTGTACACACCTCGGAGCCTCTTGAGTGCCGCCCTCGGGCCTCACGGGGGCTCCCACCCATGTCCAAGTGGAAGCACCATGCTCTGCGCTGGCCGTCGACACTGTCCCCCAATGATTATGCCCATGCCCAGTGGAAGCACTTAGCTCCGCGCTGGTGAGAGGACAAGAAGACTAGCTAGGCGCCGGACGCGGCTGTTTGCTTTTGCCCTCTTTCTGAAACCAACTTGCCGCCTTTTTGAATGAGATTTGGAGTTTCTTGCGTTTGTCAAAAACTGGGGGAGTTTTTTTTTGGCTTGTGGCGATTTCTTGCTTTTTGGCTTCGTGTTTGAGTGTGAGGCTCACGCCTGCTGTCGGTGTCAAAACCGGCAGATCTCGGGTAGGGGGTCCCGAACTATGCATCTAAGGTCGATGGTAACATGAGACAGGGGACACGATGTTTACCCAGGTTCGGGCCCTCTTGATGGAGGTAATACCCTACTTCCTGCTTGATTGATCTTGATGAATATGAGGGTTACAAGAGTTGATCTACCACGAGATCATAATAGCTAAACCCTAGAAGTCTATCCTGTATGATTGTGTTCTCTCTCTACGGACTAAACCCTCCGGTTTATATAGACACCGGAGGGGCCTGGGGTTGTACAGAGTCGGTTTACAGAGGAACGAATCTTCATATCCGAATGCCAAGCTTGCCTTCCACGCAAAGGAGAGTCCCATCCGGACACGGGAGGAAGTCTTCTATCTTGTATCTTTACGGCCCATCAGTTCGGCCCATGTCACATAACCCGGACGTCCGAGGACCCCTTAATCCAGGACTCCCTCAGTAGCCCTGAACCAAGCTTCAATGACGATGTGTCCGGCGCGCAGATTGTCTTCGGCATTGCAAGGCGGGTTCCTCCTCCGAATACTCCAAAGTATTCTTCGAACACAGAGAATGTGTCCGGCTCTGCAAAACAAGTACCACACACAACCGTAGAGAGTGTAATATTTCATGGGTCCCATCTACTGACAACTTTTGTAGCGAGATGCCACGTCTCCACCCGGTCATTATTTCAAACCGCTTTTTAGCCTCCCACTCCACGTTTCGAGATGCAGTTTTCATTGGCGCGTCTTGTCAAAGCAGAGATCGTGTCCCCTTATTGCGGGATACTCATCAATACGGGCGTGGGTAATCCAACCGCGCCGCCCGCACGACCCTTGGGGAATAGGCCAGTTTTAAGGCGAGTGGGGAGGCGCTTGACATTCGTTGTCTTTATAAGAGGATAAAGATCCATTTTTCACCCACGGCTTCTTCCTCTCTGCCCATCTGTTCTTGAGCTCCAGCGCCCAAGCTTCCAACCTTTCCGCCTCCAAAAAAGCACTCCGACCATGTCCGGATCTGGAGCGCATGGCAAGTGGATGGCCTCCTCCGTCATGGAGAAGGACATCACGAAGCTCCGGGAGGTGGGATACTTGGCCCAAGAAATCTCCCACCGGCCAAGGGCCAGATCGTTCCCACCCCGGAGCCTCATGAGAGGGTGGTATTCATCCCCCACTTCGTCTGTGGGCTGGGATTTCCTCTCCACCCATTCATCCACGGACTCATGTTCTACTACGGGCTAGATTTCCATGATCTGGCCCCAAACTCCTTCCTCAACATCTCGGCATTCATTGTCGTGTGCGAGGCCTTCCTCCACATCACACCCCACTTCAAATTGTGGCTGAAGACCTTCAATGTGAAGCCAAAGGTGGTGGGAGGTCAACATGCAGAGTGCGGAGGCGCTATGGTAAGCAAGATGTCCAATGTCTCATGGCCCAAAGGCACCTTTGTGGAGACCGTCAAAGGGTGGCAGAAGTAGTGGTTCTACGTCACAGAGCCCCGCGACACCACCTGGGCCGCGGATCCCGAATTCAAGTCCGGGGCCCCTATGCGGCTCACCTCCTGGCTAGAGAAGGGCCTGGACTGGGCGTCATTGGATGAAGTGTCTGCGCTGCAGACGTGCATCAAGAGCATGGTGGACAAGAACATCAAGCTTGTCAATGTGATCCAGGTGATGCTTTTTTGCCGAATCCTTCCTTGCCAAAGCCGGACTTGCAATTTGTGGGAGTTCGATCCGGCCAAGCACCAGACCTTGCAACAGTTCTTCGGCGTTACACACGAAGGCATCTGGAAGGTGCTTTTTAAGGCTAATGAGACATGGCCGAAGACGACCGAGGACCGTGGGTACAACCTGACCCATCCCGCCAGTCTAGTAAGTTTTTCATATTTCAAGGTGTGTCCTTCATCTGTGCAATCAAGGAAGATGTCTAACCTTCCCTATGTGTCTTTCCAGGGCTGGACAAGGAAGACGGAGCGGATCCAGTGTCCGGCTCCATTGCCGAAAAACCCAACAATCCCACTTCTGACAAAGATGCTGGTTCTGTCGCCCTACCATGCGCCGGAGAAGAAGGCCCAGAAGAAGGGCCCGGCGGGAAGAAGGGCCTTCACCGTAAAGGCACTTCAGACGTGACGTCCGAAGACGCTGAAACCCACTCCTCCCCCGCCACCGAGGACGATGAGGAGGAGGAAGAAAGCAACTCTCCCCCTAAGGGGGGAAGGAAGAAGAGGACGACCTCCATGGATCTAGAGGCTGATACGTCTCCAACGTATCTATAATTTTTTATTGTTCCATGCTATATTATATTCTGTTTTGGACATTATTGGGCTTTATTATACACTTCTATATTATTTTTGGGACTAACCTATTTACCGGAGGCCCAGCCCAGAATTGTTGTTTTTTGCCTATTTTAAGGTTCCGCGGAAAAAGAATATCAAACGGAGTCCAAATGGAATGAAACCTTCGGGAACGTGATTTTCGGAACGAATATGATCCAGAGGACTTGGACCCTACGTAAAGACATCAACCAGGAGGCCACGAGGTAGGGGGCGCGCCTACCCCCCCCCCCCCCAGGCGTGCCCTCCACCCTCGTGGGCCCCCTGTTGCTCCATCGACGTACTCCTTCCTCCTATATATACCTACGTACCCCCAAACTACCAGATACGGAGCCAAAACCCTAATTCCACCGCCGTAACTTTCTGTATCCATGAGATCCCATCTTGGGGCCTGCTCCGGAGCTCCACCGGAGGGGGCATCGATCACGCAGGGCTTCTACATCAACACCATAGCCTCTCCGATGAAGTGTGAGTAGTTTACCTCAGACCTACGGGTCCATAGTTATTAGCTAGATGGCTTCTTCTCTCTTTTTGGATCTCAATACAGAGTTCTCCCCCTCTCTTGTGGAGATCTATTCGATGTAATCTTCTTTTGTGGTGTGTTTGTTGAGACCGATGAATTGTGGGTTTATGATCAAGTTTATCTATGAACAATATTTGAATCTTCTCTGAATTCTTTTATGTATGATTGGTTATCTTTGCAAGTCTCTTCGAATTATCAGTTTGGTTTGGCCTACTAGATTGATCTTTCTTGCAATTGGAGAAGTTCTTAGCTTTGGGTTCAATCTTGCGGTGTCCTTTCCCAGTGATAGTAGGGGCAGCAAGGCACGTATTGTATTGTTGCCATCGAGGATAACAACATGGGTTTTTCATCAGATTGCATGAGTTTATCCCTCTACATCATGTCATCTTGCTTAAAGTGTTACTCTGTTCTCTTGAACTTAATACTCTAGATGCATGCTGGATAGCCGTCGATGTGTGGAGTAATAGTAGCAGATGCAGGCAGGAGCCGGTCTACTTGTCTCGGACGTGATGCCTATATACATGATCATACCTAGATATTCTCATAACTATGCTCAATTGTGTCAATTGCTCAACAGTAATTTGTTTACCCACCGTGAATACTTATGCTCTTGAGAGAAGCCACTAGTGAAACCTATGGCCCCCGGGTCTATCTTCTATCATATTAATCTTCCAATACTTAGTTATTTCCTTTGCCTTTTATTTTACTTTGCATCTTTATCATAAAAATACCAAAAATATTATCTTATCATATCTATCATATCTCACTCTCCTAAGTGACCGTGTAGGGATTGACAACCCCTTATCGCGTTGGTTGCGAGGATTTATTTATTTGTGTAGGTGCGAGGGACTCATGCGTGGCCTCCTACTGGATTGATACCCTGGTTCTCAAAAACTGAGGAAAATACTTACGCTACTTTGCTGCATCACCCTTTCCTCTTCAAGGGAAAACCAACGCAAGTGCTCAAGAGGTAGCAAGAAGGATTTCTGGCGCCGTTGTCGGGGAGTCTACGCAAAAGTCAACATACCAAGTACCCATCACAAACCCTTATCTCCCGCATTACATTATTTGCCATTTGCCTCTCGTTTTCCTCTCCCGCACTCCACCCTTCCCGTTTTATTCGCCCTCTCTCTCTCTCTCTGTCCTCCCTCTCTTTCTCTATTTTCCTCTTTTTGCCTGTCTCTTGTTTTCTTGTGTGCTGGATTGCTTGCTTATCACGATGGCTTTACCTAGATTTGGTGATCTTCACCTTAAAAGGTTTGAAGAGATCAAAAGCAACGTCAGGAGTTTTATGGTTTTACAATTTGAGCATAATAGTTTCTTTAGAAATGAGCTTAAAGAACAAAAAAATATGGGTTATATGAATAAAGAGCTTGATGATATCTCTAAAGAATTTGATGGTTTGAAATCTCAGATTGCTTATCTTGAGAAGTTAATAGCTGAAGGTTCGGATAAGCAAGCCACCTTAGTTAATAAGATGGCCGCTAAGCCGGAAAATTTTCTGGAAGATAAAGATGAAGATCTAAAAGTTATTGATGTGTCCCCTATTAAATCTTTGTTTTGCAATATGAATCTTGATAATGATGGGACTGAATATGATCCATCTTTACCTAGACGGCGTTGCAAGAATTCAGAATCTTTAGATCTTGATGCTAAAATTGTTAAAAGTGGGATTGAAGAAGTCAAAACTTTAAATATTAATGAACCCACTATTTTGGATTTCAAGGAATTTAATTATGATAATTGCTCTTTGATAGATTGTATTTCCTTGTTGCAATCCGTGCTAAATTCTCCTCATGCTTATAGTCAAAATAAAGCTTTCACTAAACATATCGTTGATGCTTTGATGCAATCTTATGAAGAAAAACTTGAGTTGGAAGCTTCTATCCCTAGAAAACTTTATGATGAGTGGGAACCTACTATTAAAATTAAAATTAAAGATCATGAATGCTATGCTTTGTGTGATTTGGGTGCTAGCGTTTCCACGATTCCAAAGACTTTGTGTGATTTGTTAGGTTTCCGTGATTTTGATGATTGCTCTTTAAACTTGCACTTTGCAGATTCCACTATTAAGAAACCTACGGGAAGAATTAATGACGTTCTTATTGTTGCAAATAGGAATTATGTGCCCATAGATTTTATTGTTCTTGACATAGATTGCAATCCTTCATATCCTATTATTCTTGGTAGACCTTTCCTTAGAACGATTGGTGCAATTATTGATATGAAGGAAGGGAATATTAGATTCCAATTTCCGTTAAGGAAAGGCATGGAACACTTCCCTAGAAAGAAAATTAAATTACCTTATGAATCTATTATGATAGCCACTTATGGATTGCCTACCAAAGATGGCAATACCTAGATCTATCTTCGCTTTTATGCCTAGCTAGGGGTGTTAAACGATAGCGCTTGTTGGGAGGCAACCCAATTTTATTTTTATTCCTTGCTTTTTGATCCTGTTTAATAATAAATAATTTATCTAGCCTCTGTTTTGGTTGTGTTTTTGTGTTTAATTAGTGTTTGTGCCAAGTAGAACCGTTGGGAAGACTTGGGGGAAGTCTTTTTAATCTTGCTGTAAAAAAACAGAAACTTTAGCGCTCACGAGAACTGCTGCCATTTTTATTTGGAAAGTGATATTTAGTTAATTATTTTTGCAGATGATTAATAGATAAATTCCTAACGTCCAGAAATTTATTTTAGAATTTTTGGGGTTCCAGATCTTGCGTTAGCTACAGATTACTACAGACTATTCTGTTTTTGACAGATTCTGTTTTTCGTGTGTTGTTTGCTTATTTTGATGAATCTATGGCTATTAAAATAGTTTATAAACCATAGAGAAGTTGGAATACAGTAGGTTTAACACAAATATAAATAAATAATGAGTTCATTACAGTACCTTGAAGTGGTGTTTTGTTTTCTTTCGCTAACGGAGCTCATGAGATTTTCTACTTTAAGTTTTGTGTTGTGAAGTTTTCAAGTTTTGGGTGGAAGATTTGATGGATTATGGAACAAGGAGTGGCAAGAGCCTAAGCTTGGGGCCCATGGCACCCCAAGATAATCTAAGGACACCTAAAAGCCAAAGCTTGGGGATGCCCCGGAAGGCATCCCCTCTTTCGTCTACTTCCATCGGTAACTTTACTTGGAGCTATATTTTTATTTACCACATGATATGTGTTTTGCTTGGAGCGTCTTGTATTATTTGAGTCTTTATTTGTTAGTTTTCCACAATCATCCTTGATGTACACAGCTTTTGAGAGAGACACACATGATTCGGAAATTGTTAGGATACTCTATGTGCTTCACTTATATCTTTTGAGTTATATAGTTTTTGCTCTAGTGCTTCACTTATATCTTTTAGAGCACGTCGATGGATTTGTTTTATAGAAACTATTGTTCTCTCATGCTTCACTTAGATTATTTTGAGAGTCCTACAAAACAGCATGGTAATTTGCTTTAATTATGTTAGGCATTCAAGATTAATAATAAAAATTTCTTATGGGTGTGTTGAATACTATGAGAAGTTTGATACTTGATAATTGTTTTGAGATATGGAGATGGTGATATTACAGTCATGCTAGTTGAGTAGTTGTGAATTTGAGAAATACTTGTGTTAAAGTTTGTGATTCCCGTAGCATGCACGTATGGTGAACCGTTATGTGATGAAGTCGGAGCATGATTTATTTATTGATTGTCTTCCTTATGAGTGGTGGTCGGGGACGAGCGGTGGTCTTTTCCTACCAATCTATCCCCCTAGGAGCATGCGCGTCATACTTTGCTTTGATAACTTGTCGATTTTTGCAATAAGTATATGAGTTCTTTATGACTAAGGTTGAGTCCATGGATCATACGCACTTTTCTTCCGTCCACCATTGCTAGCCTCTCTAATACCGCGCACCTTTCGCCGGTATCATACACCCACCATATACCTTCCTCAAAACAGCCGCCATATCTACCTATCATGGCATTTCCATAGCCATTTCGAGATATATTGCCATGCAACTTTCCACCATTCCGTTTACTATGACACGCTCCATCATTGTCATATTGCTTTGCATGATCATGTAGTTGACATTGTATTTGTGCCAAAGCCACCGTTCATAATTCTTTCATACATGTCACTCTTGATTCATTGCATATCCCGGTACACCACCGGAGGCATTCACATAGAGTCATATTTTGTTCTAAGTATTGAGTTGTAATTGTTGAGTTGTAAGTAAATAAAAGTGTGATGATCATCATTTTTAGAGCATTATCCCAAGTGAGGAAAGGATGATGGAGACTATGATTCCCCCACAAGTCGGGATGAGACTCCGGACGAAAAAAAGGCCATAAAAATAGAAAAGGCCCAAAAAAAGAGAGAAAAAGAGAGAAGGGACAATGCTACTATCCTTTTACCACACTTGTGCTTCAAAGTAGCACCATGATCTTCATAATAGAGAGTCTTCTATGTTATCACTTTCATATACTAGTGGGAATTTTTTATTATAGAACTTGGCTTGTATATTCCAATGATGGGCTTCCTCAAAATGCCCTAGGTCTTCGTGAGCAAGCAAGTTGGATGCACACCCACTTAGTTCCTTTTGTTGAGCACATATACTTATAGCTCTAGTGCATCCGTTGCATGGCAATCCCTACTCACTCACATTGATATCTATTGATGGGCATCTCCATAGCCCGTTGATATGCCTAGTTGATGTGAGTCTATATTCCCCCCTTATGTCTCCTCCACAACCACCATTCTATCCCACCTAAAGTGCTATGTCCATGGCTCGCGCTCATGTATTGCGTGAAGATTGAAAAAGTTTGAGAACATCAAAAGTATGAAACAATTGCTTGGCTTGTCATCGGGGTTGTGCATGATTTAAATACTTTGTGTGGTGAAGATAGAGCATAGCCAGACTATATGATTTTGTACGGATAACTTTCTTTGGCCATGTTATTTTGAAGAGACATAATTGCTTAGTTAGTATGCTTGAAGAATTATTATTTCTATGTCAATATTGAACTTCGATCTTGAATCTTTTGGATCTGAATATTCATACCACAATTAATAAGAATTACATTGAAATTATGCCAAGTAGCATTCCACAACAAAAAAATTGTTTTTATCATTTACCTACTCGAGGACGAGCAGAAATTAAGCTTGGGGATGCTTGATACGTCTCCAACGTATCTATAATTTTTTATTGTTCCATGCTATATTATATTCTGTTTTGGACATTATTGGGCTTTATTATACACTTTTATATTATTTTTGGGACTAACCTATTAACCGGAGGCCCAGCCCAGAATTGTTGTTTTTGCGTATTTTAAGGTTTCGCAGAAAAAGAATATCAAACGGAGTCCAAAGGGAATGAAACCTTCGGGAACGTGATTTTCGGAACGAACATGATCCAGAGGACTTGGACCATACGTCAAGACATCAACCAGGAGGCTCCGAGGTAGGGGGGCGCGCCTACCCCCCAGGCGTGCCCTCCACCCTCGTGGGGCCCCTGTTGCTCCACCAATGTACTCCTTCCTCCTATATATACCTACGTACCCCCAAACTACCAGATACAGAGCCAAAACCGTAATTCCACCGCCATAACTTTCTATATCCATGAGATCCCATCTTGGGGCCTATTCCGGAGCTCCGTCGGAGGGGGCATCGATCACGCAGGGCTTCTACATCAACACCATAGCCTCTCCGATGAAGTGTGAGTAGTTTACCTCAGACCTACGGGTCCATAGTTATTAGCTAGATGGCTTCTTCTCTCTTTTTGGATCTCAATACAAAGTTCTCCCCCTCTCTTGTGGAGATCTATTCGATGTAATCTTCTTTTGCAGTGTGTTTGTTGAGACCGATGAATTGTGGGTTTATGATCAAGTTTATCTATGAACAATATTTGAATCTTCTCTGAATTCTTTTATGTATGATTGGTTATCTTTGCAAGTCTCTTCAAATTATCAGTTTGGTTTGGCCTACTAGATTGATCTTTCTTGCAATGGGAGAAGTGCTTAGCTTTGGGTTCAATCTTGCGGTGTCCTTTCCCAGTGATAGTAGGGGCAGCAAGGCACGTATTGTATTGTTGCCATCGAGGATAACAACATGGGTTTTTCATCAGATTGCATGAGTTTATCCCTCTACATCATGTCATCTTGCTTAAAGCGTCACTCTGTTCTCTTGAACTTAATACTCTAGATGCATGTTGGATAGCTGTTGATGTGTGGAGTAATAGTAGTAGATGCAGGCAGGAGTCGGTCTACTTGTCTCGGACGTGATACCTATATACATGATCATACCTAGATATTCTCATAACTATGCTCAATTCTATCAATTGCTCAATAGTAATTTGTTTACCCACCGTGAATATTATGCTCTTGAGAGAAGCCACTATTGAAACCTATGGCCTCCGGGTCTATCTTCTATCATATTAATCTTCCAATACTTAGTTATTTCCTTTGCCTTTTATTTTACTTTGCATCTTTATCATAAAAATACCAAAAATATTATCTTATCATATCTATCAGATCTCACTCTCGTAAGTGACCGTGTAGGGATTGACAACCCCTTATCGTGTTGGTTGCGAGGATTTATTTGTTTGTGTAGGTGCGAGGGACTCGTGCGTGGCCTCCTACTGGATTGATACCTTGGTTCTCAAAAACTGAGGGAAATACTTACGCTACTTTGATGCATCACCCTTTCCTCTTCAAGGGAAAACCAACGCAAGTGCTTAAGAGGTAGCAGAGGCAGAGACATCCAAGAAGGGGAGGGTCTCCCTCGTGGATAATTCCATGTTGGACACTGATAGCAGCTCCAAGTGGCGCCCCAGGGAGAAGCCCCTCGCCGAATCGTAAGTACTCAAAGGCACTTATACACACATATATCCCACTTCTTTACTTTCGTGGTTTTAATATGTAGAATCATGCGCTGCAGTCCGGCCCATGCCCGCCCCCAGCGATCCTCATCTTTGGGGAATTCGCTGGTTCCAAAGGCGATGGACAGCGGGTGACTTCCGATGGCCTCCTCTCCCAAGGCTGCGAACGACGCCGAGGTGTTGTCCCGAAGGACCTTCCCAGGCCTGGGAGGGGTACAGGAGGCCGTCAGGGTGGCGCCAGAGGGTGATACCTCGGCCGCCGGACACATGGGGGAGTAAATCCCCCTGGATAATGGCGATGGGGGCCACATCCAATTCGGCCCCCAGCCGAATACTATTCCGGAGGTCCATACGACTCCGGAATCAGGCAAGCAGCCTCCTTCGAAAGAAGGAGGTGCACCTATTCCGCCGGTGACCTCTGTCCATCTAGAGGCTCTATTGGAAGCACTGCAAAGTGCTTCCATTGTTGAGGAACACCGTATCCTTATGGGTACGGTGGTTGAAAGGGTTCAGTCCGTTAAGAGCAGACTGACCGAAGCATGCACCAGCCTTCTGACAGGTTTTGAGGTATGCGACGTTATTATGCAGAAAGGATGTCATAGTATAGACAGTAGCCCCTGAGACTCTGTCCGGTGCTCGAAAAGAGAAGCCGGACAGTGTATCAAATAATTTTTCGCAGGAGACTAACCATACATGTCTATGTGAATAAACATCGTCGATGCTGGTTGTGACCTCCCATTCTGCTGAAGTCTCCAAACTAAGGTGGAGTCTAGAGCGGGCCGAGGAAGAGCTTGGCCATGTGAAAAAACAACTAGATGACAAGCAAGGTATGAAATGGCCTATTCAGATCTGGAAAGATATGAATTGTTTGTGTTGATCATGTTATCATGATATTTCGCAGGAGCTGCGACCGAGGTGGAGACCCTCAAGAGCATGCTGGTCGAGGCCTAGAAGAGAGCGGCAAATGAACAAGCCGCCCGCGAAAAACACGAGGCAAGGGTCGGGGAGTTCTAGCGGGAGCTCCAGGATGTCGTAAAGAAATGTGAGTCCTTGGATCTCAAGATTACAGACCAAGAGTCCGAACTTGCCAAGGCTCACCAAAGCGTACAAGAGTCCCGGGTTGAAGCCCAGGGCACCCTCCAGGAAATCCAGGAGGCCAAGATAATCGCGGCGGGTAAGGCCTTTATTATGCAAAGCAAATAAATGAAGGAAAGGTACATCTTACTGACCCAGATTTGGAGTTCTCCAGGAGCGTTTGCGGGTCTGCCGCGCGGTGTGACTGATGCTGCGGAGTTCTTCCGAGCCGAAGAGGGGAGCTCAATGGAGAAGTTGTTCTGGTCACAATACCTTGCGCCAGAGCATCCGATGCCCTATAGCGATCAGCTGAAACAGCTGACCTAACTGCATAGGGTGGCCGAATCGGCCATGAAGGATTTGATAATCCGTCTGTGGCCTGCCGAAGCCATACCTAGCAGCTACTTCGGGCTCGTGAAGCGGCTGGTCGATGCCTGCCCTCGGCTTGATGCCATCAAGCGGTCGGTCTGCATCGAAGGTGCGCGGATGGCCTTCGCCCGTGTCAAGGTGCAGTGGGCGAAGATGGACGTTGTCAAACTCGCGACCGAGGGACCGCCCGCAGGCAAGGTGCACCGCATGCCCGAGCGGTATTTTGATGATGTCCTGAAGGGATCCCGCATTGTAGAGGGCCAGTGCGCAAAAGACAATATCTTTTAATGAAGACATGCATGTTATCTCGTCCTGCATTATGAAACAAAGCTGATATGTAATATAATGCTTGTTGTTTGTTTAAAATTTTGCCTCCTGTGCGGCCGTTTTATTAAATCTAAGAGTTAGCCAGTCGGCGGCTTCAGCCCCACATAGGTAGTACGGGGGTGTTCGGGTTAGAACCTAAACACTCTTGATCCAAGAGTTTGGTCCTTGAAGGAGGTGTTTAGCGCAACGAACCAGGCAATCGGACTATGTGGCTTTATCACCCTCACTTAGCCATAGGAGTTTGACAATAGAAATGCAGGCCCAGCCCCTAGTTAGTATTTGTTAATACGGACTAGGGTGTTGTAGACACCTGATCGGGTGGAGGTCGATCCGTCGCATAATGCGGAAAAATCACAAAAGATTTTAACCTCCGAATAGCTGACCAGCTCTCGCCGCATCATGACAGTCAGTTTTCGGCTTCCTCTACTGAGGTGTTAATCCGGATAAACCAGAAACACAATTGCAGTAGTTCTCCCTTTACTACCCTAGCCGATAGGACAGAACGTAAGGTAGCAAGCACAGGAGCCGGGCAACCCAACTATTGACCAAAGACATGATTCAGAGCCAATGCATAGTATGGGGCGGAATGAAGCCCCAACGAATTAAAATGTACCAAAGTGTACGGGTGCAATCGATAAGAATAGCGAAATAAGATGAAGTAGTGAGCCAGTGCCACATAAGTTGGGCCGCAAATTGTTTCCATTGTAATTAGATTAATACATTGAAGTGTATTTGTACAAATAGTGCGATAGGCAATAGGGCGATTTAACATACCAAGACCAAGGGGGAGCCGCATGCGGGTCTTGAAAATAGGTAGAGTGATTGTCAAGAAGACCACATAAAGATTCCACCACACGTCTATGCTGCTTGCCACCTTGGTATATCCATCCTTCGAAACGATCGGTGATCGGGCCGTCGTGAGGGGCCTGTGGAAAAGAAAAGGAAAAAAAGGTAAAGTATGTGTGTCCGGGGAAGGTCGAGCCGTATTATGGACCACAGTCGAGTTATACCTCCGTCTATGCCCATGGTATTTTGAGTGCATCGTTATGTACGCGCGGTACGTACTCCGCCATTTGGTCGGGACTGAGATGGAGGCCGAATTGCTAGTCGAGCTCCTGATGAGCTGGACTGTCAAGTTGCGGAGTAGGCCGGACTTGTTTGACTGTGTCCAGGAGCTTGGCCGTTGAATTAAAGTTCTGCTTGACAAGGCCACTCTGTACTTCCGCTACCAGGGCCGCGGTGTGCTCCTCGGTATGGAGGGAGCGTTCGGTGTTTCCATTGACTGTTATGACACCACGTGGTCCGGGCATCTTGAGTTTGAGATAAGCATAGTGTGGCACCGCATTAAATCGAGCAAATGCAGTTCGCCCGAGTAGTGTGTGATAGCCACTGCGGAAGGGGACGATATCGAAGATCAAGTCTTCGCTTCGGAAGTTGTCCGGGGATCCGAAGACGACTTCCAATGTGATTGAGCCCATGCAGAGGGCCTCTACACCTGGTATTACTCCTTTAAAGGTAGTTTTTCTGGGCTTGATCCTTGATGGATCGATGCCCATCTTGTGGACTGTATCCTGATAGAGCAGGTTGAGGTTGCTGCCATCGTCCATGAGGACTCGCGTGAGGTGGAATCCATCAATGATTGGGTCGAGGACCAGTGCGGCTGAACCGCCATGACGGATACGGGTCGGATGGTCCCTGCGATCAAAGGTGATCAGGCAGGACGACCATGGGTTGAATTTTGGGGCGACTGGCTCTATCGCGTAGACGTCCCTGAGCGCGTGTTTGCGCTCCCTCTTGGGGATATGGGTAACATATATCATGCTCACCGTTTTAACTTGGGGGGCAAACTTCTTCTGTCCCCCTGTGTTTGGCGGGCGGGGCTCCTCGTCTTCGTCCTCACTTTGCGACCCCTTCTCCTTGTTCTCGGTATTTAACTTACCGGCCTGTTTAAAGACCCAACAGCTTCTGTTGGATGATTGGCTGGTTATCGGGGGTGTCGTGGATCTGACATGGACGATCGAGTATGCGGTCCAAGCTGGATGGGCCCGGATTGTTTCTTTTAAATGGCTTCTTCCGCTGGCCAGACTTGGAGCCACTGAATCTGGCGTTGACTGTCGTGTCAGCAGTATTGTCACCGTTGTTTCGACGCTTGTGTCTGTTGCGTCGGGGCTTGTCGTTGCTATTTCTGGATTCGGAGGTGCCAGGTTCGCTTGCGTTATTATTGCTACGGGCTAGCTAGCTATCTTCGCCCGCGCAAAAGCGGGTCATAAGTGCTGTGAGGGCTGCCATGGACTTCAGTTTTTCTTGGCCGAGGTGTCGGGCGAGCCATTCGTCGTGGATGCCATGCTTAAAGGCCGCTAGGGCTTCGGCATCTGGACAGTCGATGATCTGGTTCTTTTTAGTTAGCAACCTAGTCCAGAATTTCCTGGCTGACTCTCCAGGCTGTTGGACTATGTGTCTTAAGTCATCGGCATCCGGAGGTCGGACGTATGTACCTTGGAAGTTGTCACGGAAGGCGTCTTCCAAGTCCTCCCAGCTGCCAATGGAGTTTTCAGGCAGGTTGTTCAACCGGTGCCGAGCTGGTCCCTTGAGCTTTAGCGGGAGGTATTTGATGGCATGAAGATCATCACCACGGGCCATATGAATATGGAGAATAAAGTCCTCAATCCATACCGCGGGATCCATTCTTCCATCATATGATTCTATATTTATGGGTTTAAACCCTTCTAGGAATTCATGCTCCATTACTTCATCAGTGAAGCAGAGGGGGTGTGTGGTGCCTCTATAGCAGGCCAAGTCGCGACGTAGCTCAGATGGAGTCCGTCTGCGGTTTTCGGCACGGACGTGGTTATGCTTGTCACGTCCGTCTAGATAGCCGTCGTCGCGCATCGGGCACGCCCCCGTGATCCATAGATCGATCTGGTCTGACATGCTCTCTTTTCCAGGTCCTAGCGCATGTCATATGTATATCCCCGAGCTGTTGTGTCCCTACCTTTACGGCGAGGTAGTATAGGCTGGTGTTTGGCCTGAGTTGTCATTTTGTCCTGGCCACGAGCTGGTCGGTCAGCCGCATTACGCATTGATGGTACGGGCCCAAGTGCCTCGTCGTCGAATTGAGGTAGTAGCTTGCGCTTCGGGTAACTTTTCGTTGGGCGCTCGAGGCCATATTCCTCGGCTGCCAGGACATTAGTCCACCTGTCGTTGAGTAGGTCTTGATCATCTTGAAGCTGCTGCTACTTCTTTTTCAGGCTCCTTCCAGTGGCAATTAGCCGGCGCTTAAAGCGCTCCTGCTCGAGGTGTTCCTCAGGCACGATAAAGTCTTCGTCGCCGAGGCTCACCTCCTCCTCGGAGAGTGTAATATAATTACTATCCTCCGAGTCCACGTTTACGGCCTGTTCATCAGGGCTAACTTGCCAATCTTCCCGTTCGTCCTATTCGGAGGTTGTCTCGACGGGGTCTTATTGGTATTCGACGTCGTCTGGAGTATTTTTGTCTCTCATGCCGGTATCACTGTCTTTTTCATGGCGTGATTTAGAGCGGCGCCGCTGATGTCGGCGCTTTGGCTGTATCTCAGGAGGTTTATCCTTGACCAGATCTTTATCGTTATCGCCGTTACCCTCTTTGGGTGTATCCACCATGTACACGTCATATGAAGAGGTGGCCGCCCGGCATCCGGTAAACGGCGGGCTTTGGGCCTGCTCTTCTCTGGCATCATCATCCATACCATCGATGTCTTCGGAGCCGTAATCGAGCATGTCAGTTAAGTCCTCGACAGTGGCTATGAAGTGGGTGGTGGGTGGGACGTAAAATTCCCCGCTCTCAGCCCCTAGTCCGGGCTAGGCGTAGTTTGGACGTTGCTCCTCTGTAATGACGAGGGATCACATCAAGTCTAGAGCCTCGCTTAAAGGCGAGGTATGGCCGGGGAGAAGAGAGTCTGTGGAGTACGGTGGGGAGGAGACTCCTTGGCCGAGCTCACACAATGCTGACTCCGAGGGTTCGGAGCCAGTGTCCGGAGAGGAGTCTGGCTTCATGATGGTTGCCAGCGACACTACTTCCTTCGGCTCTCCCGTACTGGGCTTAGTAGCCGCAGATAGTCCAGTGGGCTCAGGAATCCCGTCTTTGGGCCTGGTGATGCGCTCCGGATCTAAGGCCGGAGTGGAGGTTGGGGTCGTGAACCCTTGGAAGATCAAGTCTCCTCGGATATCAGTGACTTAGTCCAGATTTCCCAAACTAATCTGGTGACCTGGGGCGTAGCTGTCAAGCTGCTCTAGATGGCCAAGCGAGTTAGCCCGTAGTGCGAAGCCGCCAAATACGAAGATCTGGCCGGGGAGAAAAACCTCCCCCGGGGCGGCATTGTTGTAGATGACTAATGGAGCCATCGAACCTTCTGATGACGACAGAGAGGAACTCTCAATGAAAGCACCAATGTCGATTTCAAAACCGGTGGATCTCGGGTAGGGGGTCCTGAACTATGCGTCTAAGGTCGATGGTAACAGGAGACAGGTGACACGATGTTTACCTAGGTTCGGGCCCTCTTGATGGAGGTAATACCCTACTTCCTGCTTGATTGATCTTGATGAATATGAGGGTTACAAGAGTTGATCTACCATGAGATCGTAATAGCTAAACCCTAGAAGTCTAGCCTGTATGATTGTGTTCTCTCTCTACGGACTAAACCCTCCAGTTTATATAGACACCGGAGGGGCCTAGGGTTGTACAGAGTCGGTTTACAGAGGAAGGAATCTTCATATCCGAACGCCAAGCTTGCCTTCCACGCAAAGGAGAGTCCCATCCGGACACGGGAGGAACTCTTCTATCTTGTATCTTTACGACCCATCAGTCCGACCCATGTCACATAGCACGGGCGTCCGAGGACCCCTTATTCCAGGACTCCCTCGCCTGCCACCCCCCCCCCCCAGCGAGCGCCCCGCGAGCGGGGGCTGGGTGTGGTATGCGCGCGTAGAGTACGCTCGGGCTAGCCTAGGCAGCGCCAAGGCCCACCCGGGGTCAAGGATGCAACCGCCTCAGGACCACCGCGCGCACCTTTCCATAATCTGGCAATCGGCCCTCGCGTGGCTCTCTGTGCGGGCCAGCAGGCTCCTCGGGAGGGACGAAACCTCGCGAGCCTCTGGAGGGCTCACCTCAAGAGGAGGGCGCTTCTACAACGATAGGGCCCCCTCGGGGCCCACATGACCGGAGATAAATCATGACAACTACTCCCCTCCCAGGTCCACGGCGACACATTCCAAGCCCTATTTTTAAGGCACATTGTCATTTCAAACATTATAAGGGTCCCCCTTTAAAAATACTTTCAAGCCCCGCGGGGTCGTCCCCGAAGGTTTTTCCTTACAGGTCAGAACAAAAATGGAAATATAGACCTAGCTGGACGCGCTGCTTCCGACGTTGTCTTCATCGTCTCCATCCACGCCACATGTGCTATCGCTGGCATCGTCCTCATCATCGCCATCGGCACTGCCCTCGTCGGCCGCAATCACGACCGCGTCATCCTCAGGAGCGAACTTCACGACCAGGTCATCCACATGGTCGTCCACCCAGCCCGCCAGGTTGTCTTGGATGACCCGGGGCACAGGGGCTATGGCGGCGTCGAAGTCAAAGTGAGGCTCAAGGTTGAGGAGGTGATTGAAAACTCGCGAGAAGGCCCGAGCTTCTCTCTTCAATGAGCTAGCGATCCATCGTGGCTCGGTCTTCTAGGCGGGTCACGGTCTGGGTGAAGAAGTGCATATGGTTGGCGTCGTCATCCTCGTTCGGATGGGCAACACTCTCTTCGCAAATGGTGCCCAAAGCCCGGTTGGCCCTGACCCTGAGGGCCTGGAGCTTCGAAGAACGCTCGCGCTGCACTGTCCGACGGCGGCATGCCTCGTTCTCGGTCTGCTCTGCACGGGACGCAACGGCCTCGACCTACTGCTAAAGTGAAGATAGGTCAGTTTGAGCAGAGGCCAGGTCTGCCTGGGCGGAGGCCAGAGCCTCCTTGGTAGCCTTCTCGCGTTGTTCCGCTGCATCCAGCTTCATCTTGAGGGCGGTGATCCTGCCCTTAAGCTCGGCCTCCAGGAGCTCCAACTTCAGCCGGTGATCGTCGGCAAGAGTCGTGAAAGCCTTCGCCACCCTCTGGTCGACCTCCTGCTGGATCCTGGCCTCCCAAGTGGCGATGGCATCCTCAGCCATGGCTACCTGACGCTCCCTCACCTCCAAACACTCAAGCTCCAGGCTGCGCTCCAAGACCTCCAGCCCAGCGCCTCCTCGCGTTCCCGGATCTCCTTCTCATCGGAGGAAACCTCACTCAGTGATGCTGCCAAGGCGGCCTTGCGCTCTTGGATTTGCCGCTTGAGGGCGGCGTTCGAAGCTTGAAGCTTGAAGCTCACGCTCCCGCTCCTCGACCGCCTCACGGCGGTGGTCGGTGTCATTGGCCTCCTCCTGAGCACGGGCGCAAACCTCGCGAGAGTCTGTGAGGGACACCGCGACACTCGCGAGGGCACGCTCGTGCTGAAGATGCCCAAGGTTGATGGCGACCTTCAGCTGGCGCCACTCGTGCGCCAAGCGGAGGTCCTTCGTCTCAAGACGGGCGTCGACATCAGCAAGCTCTCCTTCAAGCCGGCTCACCGTGCTCATCACCTTGCGGGAAAGCTCATGACGGACGGCACTATGCCCGCGTGCGAGCCCCAACGTGTGGCCAAGCTCATCCTCCGTGCCGGGGGCTGCCGGAGAGGCGCGGAGTGGCTCGCCTGCCTCCCCCAGGGGGCTAGAGGTTGGTTCCTTCCCGGTCGCTCTCCCGGACTCACTAGAGGTGCCGGGTGGCACGATCTCGCGGCTCGAAGATGAAGCAGACGCTGGGACCGCCCAGCCTCCGGAGATGACTAGCGGGGGAGCCCTCAGCACGCCTCCTGCTCCCCAGGCCTGGCCGCAAAGGAAGAATGCCGGGAGCACCGGCTCATGGCTCCCCAGCGGCGCGTCTGCCTCGTAAGTCGGCCCCGCGCCTCGCGCGGGCATCCAGCACGGGGTGCTCGGAGCCACAAGTGGGTCATGGACTTCCGGAGGCCGCTTCAAAGGAGGTCTCGCTGCCACAGCCGGGGAGATCCTGAAGAACCATAGTCGGGAAAGGACGTGGCACGCGGGAAATCACAGAGATAAGGTACTTACTCGTCTATGGCTATGTACTTCCTCTGCTTTAGCGGCCGGTAGGCGTCACCACTGCAGATTGGAGGGCCCTTCCTCTTGCAGAGTGATTCAAGGTTCAGGCAGAGCTGGCCGAGGCTCGGGCGCGGCTATTAGCAGCTGGGGCACTTGGCGAGGCTTCTTGGGCAGCAGCCTCGGGAGCATCAGGCCGCACCTGCCCGCCAGCCGCCGCCTCAGGACCACTCGCCTGAGCTTCGGTGACAATCGCCTCAGGAATGTCGGGCTACCCTAGCTCCCCAGCGGCCCCCTCAGGAGCAGCTGCCTCGGGAGCACCTGGTGACACCCGCTCCCCAGTAGTCGTCCCAGCAGTACCCGGTGGCGTTCGCCCCTCTGTATCCACATCCGGGGCACGCGCCGTAGGGTCGACAAGCAAAGGAGCCACGCGGATGGGATTCTCGCGAGGGCCTTCAAAAGGGGGCATCTGCCTCACAAAGTCCTCCTTATTCGAGCATTGGTACAGGAGGCAGCCCTCCTCCGGAAGTGCGGCTGGCACTGAGTCACCCATCAAACTTGAGTATTGTGCGCAGCATCTTGGAATGAAGCGCAGGCACCTGGAGCCTCATGGGGTCCGTGCTGCCAGCGAAGTCCCACATTGGGTGAGAATGGCGCTGGAGCAGAGCGATGCGGCACCGGACGAACTCCCTCACCACCATCGGCGCAGTCACCCCGACCTTCTTCAACCTGGTCATCCTGGACCAGACATGGGCGAGCTGACGGTCGACAAGCTTCATGTGCCCCCAACAGGAGATGGGTACCGTCGGCACTCGCGGAAGCAGGAGCAAGGGATTGAGCACGCCGGCATCCACATACACCTAGCGCTTCTGGAACTCCCTCACATCGGGATAGAGCTCAAAGTCGATGCCTGAGCCGGCCGTTGCCACTACGGCCTGGAAGGCCACGCACCCCAAGCGCTGGAGGGCGTCGACCAGATGAAGTGAGAAGAAATGGTGAAACAGGGCTACGAAGGGAGCAATGCCCACCATAGCCTCACAAAGGAAGGCGAAAACAGCAAGGAGGATGATGGATTGGGGGTCCAAATGCAGCGCCTGGATTTGGTAATGCGATATTATAGAATTGAAGAAATCAGAGAAAGGGGGATCAAGCCAGCCAAGAGAGCGTGAAGATGGATGGGGATCTCGGTGGCTTCCATGTCGATCATGGCCCGAGAAGCGGGCCAAGCCTTCATCACCTTCCACTCATTGGAATCGGCGGCAAGGGCCGGACGGACCTTGGACGACCCCTCTTGATTGACCACGTCGTCCGCTCAAGAGCAGGCTATGGAGGCCTGAGCATGGGTCTTCCCCTTCATCTTCGACCGCGGGGCCATGGCGGCGAGAGAGGGTCGGCGCCGGCGTCAAATCTAGGAGAGGGATCGCGTCTTCTCAGGAAGGTGGAGGAGCCAAGGGTGAGCACGGCAAGCAATGAAGGCGAAGCTGCACTACCAATGGGCGGCCGTCATGCCTGGCGGATATCTAGGCTGTGTGGGAAAGTGGGGGGCACGTCCCGTCAAGCGCCACGCGTCGACCAAGGATGCAGGTGGTTGGGGTCGGCAGCGCTTCGCACTCGCCCTTTGGCTTTGCCTCGAAGCCAAGTTCGGGCGCGCCTTGTGCCCGGGGCTACTGTCGGCGTTCTGGGAACGGGGGTACCCAACTTGCCTGCCTGCGGCCCATGGCGTGGCTTCATCGAAGGCCTGGTCCGGCCCAGCTTCAACATCCACAACCCAAGACCCTCGCAAGGGGGAAAGCCTCGCAAGGCAGACGACACCAAGACCTCCACGAGGAGCGGCCTCCTCAGGCTGGCTCCCGAGGAGTGGAGATTTCTATGCAGGCTTCACCTCATGAGGTTCGGATGATGTGAGATATAAGGACCAAGGCCAGGCGGGCGCCAACGGGCGCAGTATATCAGTTTCCTCTTCAGTGCTAAGGAGGCAAGTGCAGATGCAAAGTCCCGAGGAATCAGCCAAAGGTTTCCATTCCGGTGCAACAAGACCAAGACCGCCAGGACAGCAGGACGGAGGTCATCGCCGAGCCCACCGCGGCGTCACGACCAGAGGCTTTTGTAGGCGAAGATTACTTTTCTCAGGATAGCATGTACTAGTTGTCTCCCTTCGAATTTTTCCATTGTGGGATCCCTTCCCGCCTTCATTTGGGAAGAGGACCAAGGCCACTATAAATACGACTTAGCCACCACCATGGAGATGGGAGGGACGGGAGACGGGATCGGATCCATTCCATCCTCACACTCACCAGCTCACTCGAGCCCAAGAACACTCCTCCTCCTGAGGTTGTTCTCCTACTGTACTAGTTCATCCTCAGCCCCTCGAGGCCAATCCACCACAAAGCAGGAGTAAGGTTTTACACCGCAAGGTGGCCCGAACCTGGGTAAACTGATGTGTCTCGTTTCCTTCCTGTTAATTGAGCTAGGCCGAGAGATTGGTGAGTAGGCAGACTGGGGAGGTTGAGTTCTCCGCACACACCCGAGAGTTCGAACCTCTCAAGGGTCTGCGAATCCCGAAATCCGACAAACTTGAGCATAAAAATTTTCATCTCTCAAAATAATGTAAGTGAAGCATGAGAGAATTTCTTCAAAAATTTGCTAACTCTCAAATAAATCTAAGTGAAGCATGAGAGCATTTCTTCAAAAATATTAAAGCACACAGTGCTCAAAAAGATATGAGTGAAGCACTAGAGCAATTCCATAGCTCAAAAAAATTAAGTGAAGCATAAAGAGCAATTCTAACAAATCATAGCATAATTTTGGCTCTCTCAAATAGGTGTGTCCAGCAAGGATATATGACACAAACTAAAAATCAAAACAAGCAAATACTCATATAATACAAGACACTCCAAGCAAAACTCATGATATGTGACGAATAAAAATATAGCTCCAAGTAAAATACCGATGGTCGTTAGAAGAAAGAGGGGATGCCTTCCGGGGCATCCCCAAGCTTAGTTGCTTGTTTCTCTTTAGCTAATCACTTGGGGTTCCATGGGGCATCCCCAATCTTAGGCTCTTCTTACTCCTTATTCCTTCACCCATCATGATCTCACCCAAAACTTGAAAACTTCAATCACACAAAACTTAACAAAAACCTTCGTGAAATCTGTTAGTATCAGAAAGCAAATCACCACACTAAGTATTGTTGCAAACCCATTCATATTTTATTTTTGCAATATATCTACTGTATTCTAACTTTACCATGGCTTATACCCCCCAATACAACCATAGATTCAACAAAATAAGCACACAACACAAAGAAAACAGAATTTGTCAAAAACAGAATAGTCTGTAGTAATCTGAAAACTTCGTATACTTCTGCAACTCCAAAAATTCTGAAAACTTGGGACTACGTAGGCAATTTGTATATCAATCTTTTGTAAAAAATCAGTCTTTTTCATCGATTCTATGATTTTTAAAATTTATTTTACTGGACGCAAAAGTTTCTGTTTTTCAACAAGATCAAATCAACTATCACCCAACATAACCCCAAAGGATTTACTTGGCACAGACACTAATTAAAACATAAAAAACACAATCATAACAGAGGCATAATTTGTGGCACCCATGGCCGGGCCGCCTCTTATGGCCTGCTCTAGGTGTCACTTCCTGGGCCGTAGGTGTGACGCCCCAAGACCAGAGCTTCAGATGCCTTCCAGGGTTTCCGGGTTTCGCCGTGTGTTTCATTTGTGCCTGCCCTTTTATTTTTTGCATTGCATCATGTCATCATGCCATCTTCTCATAAATCTTTTGCAACTCAACTAAATAAATGGCATGGATCTTTGATCCATTTAAACCGAGGGAATTCACATGGTGATTCTCTTTATAACATACCCTCCCGATATTAGGGAGCTATATTAAATATTCCATTTGTTGGAATTCACCGGAACACACTTGCAAAATAAATCTCAATGCCTTTGTTATCACAACTCTTGGCCTCTAACTTTGCTATTTATTCTTTCATCATATTTCGAGGTTCCTCCAAAAATCCAAACATTTTTTGGATACTCCTAAAACCTCGTCCTAGTTCAAATCATTTGAATTAAATTTACATGAGTTTGAATTAAACTCTTCTATTTCGCATGAAACTTCTTTTCTTGGACTAAGTATAATTCTTAGACTCGGTAGGAGAAGTTTCAGCATTTTCTAAAACCCCTAGCTATTTCTTTCCTTCCTTTTTCCTTCTGTCTACTTTTCTGTTAATGAGAAATAGCAAAAGTTGGCCTTTTTGCTCCGAAGCGGCAACTGGCCGCCCATATGCAAGCCCAGCCGAACCCCCCTCCTAGTCCCTCTCTAAGGCCCCTGGTCTTTTGCCTTCTCCACTAGGCCGACCTCTAAGGCCCAGCCCAACCGGCTCTAACCCTAACCCTCGTTCGATCTCTCCCATTTCCCCTCGTTGCGCCGCCAGGAGAGCCATGGCTCGATCCATCTCTCCCTCCTCTCGTTCTCTTCCTCACGCGCCAGGCAGAAGCCCCACGCCCGACCCCCATCTCCTCGATCTCCTCCTTCTCTCATGCCTTTCCCACGACCCTCTCCCTCTCGTTTCTCCTAGCGCCGCCGCACACTTCGCACCAGGGAGAGGAGCTCCCGTGCTCGACGCCACAGGCGCACCAAGGGTGCCTCCCATGGCCGCCGTTGCCCGCTGCTCCCCTCCTCCGTCTCCTGTGCGTTGCCGCCATCCAAGACCAGCAGGCCACTGTAGCACCATTTTGCCTCCTCGTCAGCGTCTTGCTTCGCTAGAGCCCAGCGCCAAGACCTCCCCTGCCTCGTCATGTCTAGGGCGAGGAGGACGACCCGCATCACCTCCTGCCCATGCTTCTCCTTCCGTTCCCAGCACCGCTGCGTCATCGGAGAAGCACCTGCTCCTCTGCTTCGGGTCCCGGCGCCCCCACTTCGCCAGCAGTGTCGGCCTACAGCCCTGCATCGCGCCCATGCCGCCGCGCCAAGTTCCCGCCGATGCCGCTGCAAGTCCCGTGGCTGTCACCCCTGCATCGCGCCAAGTCCCTGTACTGCGCCCTGAACTGCCAAGGAAGACCACCGAACAGGGAAGATCACCAAGTACCACGACGCCAAGTACCCCTTCAGAACGCCAAGCTGGATCTCTACCGTTGACGAGGTTCCAATAAGATCGTCAAGAGAACAACTACAGTGGACGTGTTTTTTGCCAAGTACCATTACCGTCGCACGCTTGAACAACTACAGGCCGAAACGTCAAGTTCCTCGAGGAACCGTGTGAGACTACCGTTTCCTGTGGATTCACCTAAGTACCACGAAATGGACGACCCTACAAGTTCAACTATAGTTGCTGTGTACGACTACCGTCGCCTCGAAGACCTCGGATTCACCAAGTTCCCACGACGACAAGTGTAACCCGTCGGATCGCCAAGTTTCGTTACCGTCGCAACCATGTACAACTACTTCCACTACCGCTGTTGAAGATCGTTGAGTGAACAAACTACCGACGACGTGTATGACTACTCCGTGAACGTGTACCACTACCACCGCTCGAACGTCTACAGAACATGTACCGTCGACCCTCAAAGACCCGTGGACGTCAAGTTCCTTGTTTTAACCCCGAACACCTACGAAGTGTGAACATCTACGAGACGAGAACGACTACTTCCACCACCGCCGTCGCAAGAATGCCTACTTCCCTCTACGAACTTGATACGTTCTGATAATGCACGCTTCGAAGGTATAACCCCGAGACGACCGCCCGTGAACGAATGCATGTGTGATGTATGAGATGCTCGTGCTTGCTCGGTGCTCGAATTGTCGGTGCATGTTGCCCCTCTTTTGCCTTGTCACCGTCGTCGACCCGTGGGAACCCGGTAACCGGGATCACCCCACCATCTTTTGCACGGTCTCGCCACACTTTCTTTTGCACCGACGTCTCAATGAGTTGTCGGAACCGGAACGTTGCCGTGGCACCGTTTCGTTATCGTCGCCGTGACACCCCTTTTGTTTCCGCCACGATGACAAATGCCTCATCTCTTATCATGTCAACTTCTCCATAAAACTTGCATATGTCATCCGCATCATGATAACAACATCTAAAATGTTTAAAATTGTTGTTTGCTTTAAATTGCTAAATGCATATGGGTTTTACCGGAATTGTTGTTTGATGTTTCCGGCCCCATTTAAATTGCTTAGATTGTGTAGTTTACTTTTGCTTCATATCTTTCCATGTTTATCAACATTTAATATTGTTGGGTACATAAACGAGATCGAACTAAATAATGGATTGTGGTGTTTTGTCAATATGCATCCCGATGCATATTGAGCTCCACTTAACTTGTAGTGTTGTTTGTGCACCTTGCCATGCCATGCATTTTTAAACCGGACATGCATCATACTTGGTTGTGCATCATGCCATGTTTATGTGATGGTTGTTTACGATGTTGTTTGCTTCTTTCCGGTGTTGCTTCTTCGGGTTAGTTCCGATAACGTCGCGTTTGTGAGGATCCGTTCGCCGTTTGTCTTCTTCATGGACTCGTTCTTCTTCCTTGCGGGATCTCAGGCAAGATGACCATACCCTCAAAATCACTTCTATCTTTGCTTGCTAGTTGCTCGCTCTTTTGCTATGCCGCGATACCTACCACTTGCTATATCATGCCTCCCATATTGTCATGCCAAACCTCTAACCCACCTTGTCCTAGCAAACCGTTGTTTGGCTATGTTACCGCATGCTCAGCCCCTCGTATAGCGTTGTTAGTTCAGGTGAAGATCGGAGTTTGTTCCTTGTTGGAACATGTTTATTGTTGGGATATCACAATATCTCTTATTTAATTAATGCATCTATATACTTGGTAAAGGGTGGAAGGCTCGGCCTTATGCCTGGTGTTTTGTTCCACTCTTGCTGCCCTAGTTTCCGTCATACCGGTGTTATGTTCCTCGATTTTGCATTCCTTACATGGTTGGGTTATAATGGGAACCCCTTGACAGTTCGACTTGAATAAAAGTCCTCCAGCAAGGCCCAACATTGGTTTTACCATTCGCCACCTAGCCTCTTTTTCCCTTGGGTCGGCCAGCCCAAGGGTCATCTTTATTTAAACCCCCGGGCCAGTGCTTCTCTAAGTGTTGGTCCAACCCAGAGCACTGTGCGGGGCCGTCCCTTGGCAACTTGGGTTACGTTGGCTCCCGTACGCTTAGCTTATCCGATGTGCCCTGAGAACGCGATATGTGTAGCTCCTATCGGGATTTGTCGGCACAGCGGGTGGTCTTGTTGGTCTTGTTTTACCATTATCGAATTGTCTTGTAACCGGGATTCCGAGCCTGATCGAGTCTTCCTGGGAGAAGGAATATCCTTCGTTGACCGTGAGAGCTTGTGATGGGCTAAGTTGGGACACCCCTGCAGGGTTTTGAACTTTTGAAAGCCGTGCCCGCGGTTATGGGAAGACGGGAATTTGTTAATGTCCGGTTGTAGAAAACCCGAAACTTATCTTAATTAAAATGCATCAACCGCGTGTGTAGCTGTGATGGTCTCTTTCCGGCCGAGTTCGGGAAGTGAACACAGTGTTGGAGTTATGCTTGACGTAGGTTGTTCTAGGATCACTTCTTGATCATAGTTTCTCGACCGTGCCTTGCCTTCTCTTCTCGCTCTCATTTGCATATGTTAGCCACCTTATATGCTAGTGCTTGCTGCAGCTCCACCTCACATACCTTTTCCCTACCTATAAGCTTAAATAGTCTTGATCGCAAGGGTGTGAGATTGCTGAGTCCCTGTGACTCACAGATTACTTCCAAAACCAGCTTGCAGGTGCCGATGATACCGTGCAGGTGACGCAACCAAGCTCAAGGAGGAGATCGATGAAGATCTTGTTCATTGTGTTGTTTCGTTTCCAGTTGATCAGTAGTGGAGCCTAGTTGGGGTCGATCGGGGATCTGTAGCATTAGGGGTAGTCTTCTTCCATTTTGGTTCCATAGTCAGACCTTGATTGTATCTGTATGATGTAATGCTTTATTCATGTTTTGTGTGAAGTGGCGATTGTAAGCCAACTATGTATCCCTTTCCTTTTCATTACATGGGTTGTGTGAAGATTACCTCTCTTGCGACATTGCCTTCAATGCGGTTATGCCTCTAAGTCGTGCTCCGACACGTGGGAGATATAGCCGCATCAAGGGTGTTACAAGTTGGTAATCAGAGCCTTCCCCGGCTTAGGAGCCCCCCTGCTTGATCGAATCGTTGGCGTTGTTGAGTCTAGAAAAATGTTTTGAGTCTTATAGGTTTATATATATCGGAGAGTAGGATTCTTTTTACTCCTCAGTCCCTTCGTCTCTCTGGTGAGGCATCCTGACGTAAAGCTTTGACTCTTCTCTTCTCAAATTTCACTAAAAAAATTAGGATCACGCGGGTATCTTGGAATCATTCCGATGGTTTTGTGACGAGAACATTGTTCTTGGTGCCTCCTGACATTTAGGGGTTGTGGCAGTGTCCCGGGGAGTTGAGCTCCGAGGTGTTGTCGTCACAATTTTATAGTTGCAGTTCTGGAATACCTGAGTTTCACCGACATCGAAAATCTCTTTTATGCAATTGTTGGTGAGATAACCTGGACGCCACGCAGTACTGGGGCGGGAGTTCGGGAGTATTGCCATAACTCGTATAACAGATGCTTTTCGAAGGTTGAGGTAAACAATTTCCGTAGGTTTCTTGGTTATGTGTTGAAGGATGGATACAGCTAGATATAGGATTTGCTAGTTTTGGGTGAGATATTATGCTTCCCCTGTGTCCCCAACACCTGATTGCATAACCAGAAAGTTTTGGGAGTTTATAAGTGGGAATTCAAGTAGCTCTTAGGATATCTTTCCGACAAATGTATGATATGAAATTGGGGTTCGACGTCTAGTGGTCCGCCTATCCACGTTTGGTTTTACAGTGGTCTCGTTGTGTCTTAAAGAGTCCTTGGCTATGCTGACTCGGGGACGCTTCGTATGTCATGTGCACTACCTTGTACATGATGGTGTTGTACGATCGAGCCCGTGTAGGCCCCACCACGAAAACTTCGAACGAAATCTCTATCATATGTTTGTTCCGACTTATTTTGCAAGCCAATCTTTTGTTTTTGTTTTCAGTTGTGGTTTTCGAGTTGCTTCGAAGTCAAATGTTGATTCCATACTTTTCCTAAGCGGTGTTCTCATACTCCTATATGAGTACTAATCCTTCTTGATAATCGAGATTGTCATGTCAATCCTTTTCAACCTGTGTGCTTCTCTTCAAGTGGACCCGATCTTTTCAACATCTGCAAGATCACCTCTCGGTTTCCCCAAGTTGTTCGCTCCATCTGTCCCCAAGTTGGCTTTGTTTTTCCCACCCTCCCAACCTTTTTTCTTCAAGGACTTGTATTTCTTAATCAAGTATCATGTTATGGATGTGAATCCTCTCCATTCTTTCCGTCAATGTTCGTATCCAGTGATTCTCAGGAAGATTCTAATGGAGCTTCAAGCTCATCATTCTTCCTTCTTTTCCTTCTCCGGTGGTTCCAACTCAAGCCTTTCAGGGTTGATCGTATTATTTTCCTCGTTTCAAATACTTTTCCATGCCATTGCACCTCTTAACTTTTCACCTCTCACTATTCATTTGTTCGGGAGTGCTGAAGATATCTCAGAAGGCTCGTCTTTTCATTCAAGATCCGTTCAACCTATTTCGAGGTTGTTATCTCAGTCAAGTCATTCAATTCAACCGGTGCAAACTCTCTTTTCAAGCAATCTTTCAACGGTGTTTTCTTTTGAGTGGAACCTAACCCACAGGTCTTTTCCTAGGATCTTACCTGACTCTTCTTATTTTTCCCAGAGCTATCCTCAAATTTCTTTTCGAAGTTTGACGTAAGAATGAATTATCATCAGTCATATGTCTTTCTCCAAGATCTTTCAAATTCTTTTCATCGTTGGTTCAACCTTCCTAATTTTCATCCCAGAGTATCTCAACAATTCATGGTGGTGTTTCTCATCGTCATTCTCAACATTTGAAGACCGAAGAAGAGTTATCCTCCATATCTTGCTCCATTCTTTCAAGATTCGTGATTCTAGCTTGATGATTTCCTCTCATAATTGTTTTCGATTTTGAGAATTATTTTCACCCATCCGGAGCATTTCATGAGTTGTTTCCATTTCTTTCCTCCGAAGATCATTATCTCAGGATTATTCATTCCAGCTTTCAGCTCTCGTTCCCCAAAAATCTTACCGGTGCATCGTTCAAATATCCTCTAATCAGCTCGTGATCTTGTCGTTCTCATGTATCAAATTCCGTCAAGTATTGTCATTCATTTTATACCTGGTGTTTCTTATTTATTTTTCTTCTTCGCTCTTTTTCAATTCATACGGTGGTTCTCCCAAGATTCTTCTTCCTTCGTGTATCATATCAATGCATTCGTGCTTTTCAAATTCTACCGGTGGTTCATAGAAGACATTTCCAAGTTTGCGCTATATCTCTCTTAATCCTTTCTACGAGAATAAGTAGTATGCCAAATCCGTTGCTTGTCATCAATTTATTTGGTGAAGGATAAGCATAATGTAATTCTTATTCTTGTTTCATCCAAGTGATTAATTCCTTATTCCGGAGGTTCTTCATATCACATTCTTGGTTTGAGATGCTTTATCTTTTCTCCTGGAGTTCAAAGTTTCCATTTTATCTCGTCGCAAAGCTTCATCCAATCATTACAAGGATTCACATTGTGTTTTCAACTTCTCTTTCATTTCGTTTGACCATTCTTTTATTACCGGAGTTCTTCATGGAGGTTCTACATGATGGTTCATCAAGGATTTAATTTTTTCTCGAAGTGTTCATCGAGATTCTTTTCTAAAGAGCTCAAGTTTTTTTTCTTCATCTTGCTATCCGGAGTGCAATTCTTTCTTTCGTATCATTGGAGGTGGTATTATGTCGTTCTTAATAATTTGAGTTCATGCTTCATGTTTCATAAGTTATCAAGGATGAGATATTTTAAATCCATCAATCTCGTCATTGGAGTTATCTTGGGTTATATTTCACCTAAAGCTTTCCCTAAGGATTGTTGCTATTTATGGTGCTAATAAATGACCCAAGTTCTTCATTTATCCTCTCAATGAAATAGTTTCTCGTCTCCTTGTTCTTATCAATCCAATCCTTTTCCGCAAGTGGCAGGTTGTCACCTCATAATTTTGAGATGTATTCCATAAGACCATATCAAGTTTATGTTTTTCGTTGTTGATAATCCAACAACTCCATTCCAGCATTGTTGTAAGCGAGCTCTCTCAAGATCTTGTTCCCTTCCATCCATTCCATTCCATTCTTTCATTTCTTCCGAAGGCTTTGTGATGTTGTTCTTTTCAGTCATCATCTCGAATTTGTGAAGACCATGTTCTTTCCTTTGCTTATCCATTTAACCGGAGTGTTGTGCTCTTTTGCTCAAGTTCTTTTTGACTTATAAAGTCTTGCATCTCTTTTCAACCGGAGTGTTGTCCAAATTTGTTCTTCTTCATTCCACTTTTCTGACGGAGATTGTCAAATTCGTTCATCTCCGTTGTATTCTTTCTTTCAAGTTGTTCAACTTTTGAAGGTTCTTTGGTTTCACTCGTTTGTCGAAGAAGCAGCTTAGTTTTACCTCTTCTCTTTCTCTTCCGTTTTTCCCTCCGGTACCATTCTAGATCTCGGGACGACATCCTCTCGTAGTGGTGGAGTGTTGTGACGCCCCAAGACCGGAGCTTCAGATGCCTTCCAGGGTTTCTGGGTTTCGCCGTGTGTTTCATTTGTGCCTGCCCTTTTATTTTTTGCATTGCATCATGTCATCATGCCATCTTCTTATATATCTTTTGCAACTCAACTAAATAAATGGCATGGATCTTTGATCCATTTAAATCGAGGGAATTCACATGGTGATTCTCTTTATAACATACCCTCCCGATATTAGGGAGCTATATTGAATATTCCATTTGTTGGAATTCACCGGAACACACTTGCAAAATAAATATCAATGCCTTTGTTATCACAACTCTTGGCCTCTAACTTTGCTATTTATTCTTTCATCATATTCCAAGGTTCCTCCAAAAATCCGAACATTTTTTGGATACTCCTAAAACCTCATCCTAGTTCAAATCATTTGAATTAAATTTAAATGAGTTTGAATTAAACTCTTCTATTTCGCGTGAAACTTCTTTTATTGGACTAAGTATAATTCTTAGACTCGGTAGGAGAAGTTTCAGCATTTTCTAAAACCCCTAGCTATTTCTTTCCTTCCTTTTTCCTTCTGTCTACTTTTCTGTTAATGAGAAATAGCAAAAGTTGGCCTTTTTGCTGCGAAGCGGCAACTGGCCGGCCCATATGCAGGCCCAGCCAAACCCCCTCCTAGTCCCTCTCTAAGGCCCATGGTCTTTTGCCTTCTCCACTGGGCCGACCTCTAAGGCCCAGCCCAACCAGCTCTAACCCTAACCCTCGTTCGATCTCTCCCGTTTCTCCTCGCTGCGCCGCCAGGAGAGCCGCGGCTCGATCCATCTCTCCCTCCTCTCGTTCTCTTCCTCACGCGCCAGGCAGAAGCCCCACGCCCGACCCCCATCTCCTCGATCTCCCCCGTCTCTCATGCCTTTCCCATGACCCTCTCCCTCTCGTTTCTCCTAGCGCTGCCGCACGCTTCGCACCAGGGAGAGGAGCTCCCGTGCTCGACGCCACGGGCGCACCAAGGGCGTCTCCCATGGCCGTCGTTTCTGGTTGCTCCCCTCCTCCGTCTCCTGTGCGTTGTCGCCATCCAAGACCAGCAAGCAACCGCAGCACCATTTTGCCTCCTCGTCAGTGTCCTGCTTCGCTGGAGCCCAGTGCCAAGACCTCCCCTGCCTCGTCATGTCTAGGGCGAGGAGGACGACCCGCATCACCTCCTGCCCATGCTTCTCCTTTCGTTCCCTGCACCGCTGCGTCGCCGGAGAAGCACATGCTCCTCTGCTTCGGGTCCCGGCGCCCCCAGGTCGCCAGCAGCGTCGGCCTACATCCCTGCATCGCGCCCATGCCACCGCGCCAAGTTCCCGCCGATGCCGGTGCAGGTCCTATGGCTGTCGCCCCTACATCGCGCCAAGTCCCTGCACTGCACCCTGAACCGCCAAGGAAGACCACCGAACAGGGAAGATCGCCAAGTACCACGACGCCAAGTACCCCTTCAGAACACCAAGCTGGATCTCTACCGTTGATGAGGTTCCGATAAGACCGTCAAGAGAACAACTACAGTGGACGTGTTTTTTGCCAAGTACCATTACCGTCGGACGCTCGAACGACTACAGGCCGAAACGTCAAGTTCCTCGAGGAACCGTGTGTGACTACCGTTTCCCGTGGACTCACCTAAGTACCACGAAATGGACAACCCTGCAAGTTCAACTACAGTTGCCGTGTATGACTACCGTCGCCTCGAAGACCTCGGATTCACCAAGTTCCCATGACGACAAGTGTAACTTGTCGGATCGCCAAATTCGGTTACCGTCGCAACCATGTACAACTACTTCCAGTACCGCCGTTGAAGAACGTTGAGTGAACAAACTACCGACGACGTGTACGACTACTCCGTGAACGTGTACCACTACCGCCGCTCGAACGTCTACAGAACATGTACCGTCGACCCTCGAAGACCTGTGGACGTCAAGTTCCTTGTTTTGACCCCGAACACCTACGGAGTGTGAACATCTGCGAGACGAGAACGACTACTTCCACCACCGCCGTCGCAAGAACGCCTACTTCCCTCTAAGAACTTGATCCGTTCCGATAATGCACGCTTCGAAGGTATAACCCCGAGACGAGCGCCCGTGAACGAATGCATGTGTGATGTATGAGATGCTCGTGCTTGCTCCGTGCTCGAATTGTCGGTGCACGTTGCCCCTCTTTTGCCTTGTCACCATCGTTGACCCATGGGAACCCGGTAACCGGGACCACCCCACCATCTTTTGCACGCTCCCGCCACACTTTCTTTTGCACCGACATCTCAATGAGTTGTCGAAACCGGAACGTTGTCGTGGCACCGTTTCGTTATCGTCACCGTGACACCCCTTTTGTTTCTGCCACGATGACAAATGCCTCATCTCTGATCATGTCAACTTCTCCATAAAACTTGCATATGTCATCCCCATCATGATAACAACATCTAAAATGTTTAAAGTTGTTGTTTGCTTTAAATTGTTAAATGCATATGGGTATTACCGGAATTGTTGTTTGATGTTTCCGGCCCCATTTAAATTGCTTAGATTGTGTAGTTTACTTTAGCTTCATCTCTTGCCATGTTTATCAACATTTAATATTGTTGGGTACATAAACAAGATCGAACTAAATAATGGATTGTGGTGTTTTGTCAATATGCATCCCGATGCATATTGAGCTCCACTTAACTTGTAGTGTTGTTTGTGCACTTTGCCATGCCATGCATTTTTAAACCGGACATGCATCATACTTGGTTGTGCATCATGCCATATTTATGTGATGGTTGTTTACCATGTTGTTTGCTTCTTTTCGGTGTTGCTTCTTCGAGTTAGTTCTGATAACGTCACGTTTGTGAGGATCCGTTCGACTATGTCCATTTGTCTTCTTCATGGACTTGTTCTTCTTCCTTGCGGGATCTCAGGCAAGATGACCATACCCTCGAAATCACTTCTATCTTTGCTTGCTAGTTGCTCGCTCTATTGCTATGCTGAAATACCTACCACTTGCTATATCATGCCTCCCATATTATCATGCCAAACCTCTAACCCACCTTGTCCTAGCAAACCGTTGTTTGGCTATGTTACCGCTTGCTCAGCCCCTCTTATAGCGTTGTTAGTTGCAGGTGAAGATCGGAGTTTGTTCCTTGTTGGAACATGTTTATTTTTGGGATATCACAATATCTCTTATTTAATTAATGCATCTATATACTTGGTAAAGGGTGGAAGGCTCGGCCTTATGCCTGGTGTTTTGTTCCACTCTTGTTGCCCTAGTTTCCGTCATACCGGTGTTATGTTCCTCGATTTTGCGTTCCTTACACGGTTGGGTTATAATGGGAACCCCTTGACAGTTCACCTTGAATAAAACTCCTCCAGCAAGGCCCAACATTGGTTTTACCATTCGCCACCTAGCCTCTTTTTCCCTTGGGTCGGCCAGCCCAAGGGTCATCTTTATTTAAACCCTCGGGCCAGTGCTTCTCTAAGTGTTGGTCCAACCCAGAGCACCGTGCGGGGCCGTCCCTTGGCAACTTGGGTTACATTGGCTCCCGTATGCTTAGCTTATCCGGTGTGCCCTGAGAACGAGATATGTGCAGCTCCTATCGGGATTTGTCGGCACAGCGGGTGGTCTTGCTGGTCTTGTTTTACCATTGTCGAAATGTCTTGTAACAGGGATTCCGAGCCTAATCGGGTCTTCCTGGGAGAAGGAATATCCTTCGTTGACCGTGAGAGCTTGTGATGGGCTAAGTTGGGACACCCCTGCAGGGTTTTGAACTTTTGAAAGTCGTGCCCGCGGTTATGGGCAGATGGGAATTTGTTAATGTCCGGTTGTAGAAAACCCTAAACTTATCTTAATTAAAATTCATCAACCGTGTGTGTAGCCGTGATGGTCTCTTTCCGGCGGAGTTCGGGAAGTGAACACGGTGTTGGAGTTATGCTTGACGTAGGTTGTTCTAGGATCACTTCTTGATCATAGTTTCTCGACAGTGCCTTGCCTTCTCTTCTCGCTCTCATTTGCGTATGTTAGCCACCTTATATGCTAGTGCTTGCTGCAGCTCCACCTCACATACCTTTTCCCTACCTATAAGCTTAAATAGTCTTGATCACGAGGGTGTGGGATTGCTGAGTCCCCGTGACTCACAGATTACTTCCAAAACCAGCTTGCAGGTGCCGATGATACCGTGCAGGTGACGCAACCAAGCTCAAGGAGGAGCTCGATGAAGATCTTGTTCATTGTGTTGTTTCATTTCCAGTTGATCAGTAGTGGAGCCCAGTTGGGGTCGATCGGGGATCTGTGGCATTAGGGGTAGTCTTCTTCTATTTTGGTTCCATAGTCGGACCTTGATTGTATCTGTATGATGTAATGCTTTATTCATGTTTTGTGTGAAGTGGCGATTGTAAGCCAACTATGTATCCCTTTCCTTTTCATTACATGGGTTGTGTGAAGATTACCTCTCTTGCGACATTGCCTTCAATGCGGTTATGCCTCTAAGTTGTGCTCCGACACGTGGGAGATATAGCCACATCGAGGGTGTTACAGTAGGCAGCAGGCCTGTGGTACCTTGGTTTCCACTGGGCCGACACTTTTGAACAATGAGTTAGAGTTGAATATCCATAAGGAAAGAAATTCTCTTGCTTGCCTATACAGTTGGTTAGCAAAGAAAATTTGGCTTGAGAAATTATAACTAGTTTAGGTGCAGCTATTCAATTGTGGATACTTTCTTGAATTACATTGCATGACAAGAGAAGATGGATATGATACATTCCTTCGAGTCGTTAAAACTTCTTTCTACTGAATCAAGCTCCCTTCCATTCCCTTGATTTCTTGTTTGCTCAAGGGCAAGAAAATCCTAAGCTTGGGGGAGTTGATGGCTCGAGAATTTGTGATGATTTAGTATTTATTCTTGCTTGTTTTCATTGGAATTTGTATTACTCTTCGAATATTTCTAACGCAAATCGCTCGAGAGAGAAGGAAATCCATTTTCGTCGTGTTTGGCGGGAAATTTCAATTATGGAATGAAGCCAAGGAGGATTGCTACAAATCAAGCCAAATGGAGCTACTTTCTTGAAGAGACTCTGGTCATTAGGCGCAGCAGAGCAAAAGACGGCATTCCATACGACCGCAAGCAGTCGTATGAGCGGTCATATGGACTGCCATCGGCTCCACGACGTCTATACAAGCCACTTTCGTGAAGGGCCCTAGAAGAGAAGAGAACCCAAGCCGCCGCCACACCATCCAGAATAGGAGAAGAGCGAATCTGAGTAACTATCGAAGATCTTCTTAGTTTCGGTCCTTTCATATCCATCATCATCATCACCCCTTTCACTATTGTAATAGGAATTCCAATTTGGGAGAACAATTGTAATTCTACACAATCTCATCTGGAGATCAAGACTATTTGAGTTACCCATTTCATCTTATTGTGGATCTTCCCGGTATTATTGATATGGTTTTCATGGGTTTTATCTCTCTTGTGATTGATTCCCCTCTTATGATGTGTGAGCGATCCCCCCTACGTGTGGGAGATGTAGGTAAGTAGTAAGATTAATCTGTTCCTATTCTATATGTCTTCATTTGCATTCGTAGTAGTGTGGTCTATCTAGTATGTTGTTATGATGTGATGAACTCTATGCATGTCGTCCAATTTAAGGGCCTAGGCAACATGATCTCAAGACCTACACAGGTAACACATATTGTTTAGGAAATCTGTGACCTCTCATGTGATAGGTGGAGATATCTATGAGGACCAAAGACAATATGAGATAATGGTGATCCATTGAACTTAATGCTTGGTTCTGGTCTAAGGACCTTAATTGTGGGAATGACCACTCTATGGAAACAGTGAAGTAGGACCACAAAATGAAATATAATCCTGCGTGGAGGAGTTTCATAAATTTAGGGGGAACCACCTAAAGAACACATATATCAAAGTCTATGAGTACAGTACAAGATAATTGGTATTATCATCGCACTAGCACACTTTATATATTTCTTACCATGAACTGAAATCTCTCCGCATCTAATCTCTTCACTGCAGGAAACACAACCTATAGCCCTACTCATGTTATTTACTTTTAGTAGTTACTCTACCAGTCACTTTCAAACTCTCCTTATATTTGTCAAACTGGTTTATCCGTGATCCAGGACAGTAACAATATTTGCAGAAGCCCAAGCAGTTACTTCACACAAGAACGGTGACACCTTGTGTGTGATAGAAACGCTACGTATAAATACTCATCTTCGCTCTTCGTTGGAATGATTACACATTGGGACACTTCTGTGAAAGTGCTACACTACCTTGTTTGGCTTACAGGCATCACACATCTCCTTCAGTCTACAACTACAACGACAAGTTCGATGCCATGATCACCTCGACACCAAGATGGATGCTCGAATGGAGGATCTCAAAGTCCTTATCAACACCAGCAAAAGGTCTTCCTCATCTTCGAGAAGACGCTCAAGTGCACATACTCTCAATCTAACATCTCCGGCAAGGTCACACCAGCATCGACACAATCACTATCGTGAAGAAATAACAATGCCCACATCAAGGCTTCCAACCACGCGAAAGCATGAAGGTTAAGAGATCGACACCACCAACCGTTGTATGAGTTCACCTCCCACCTTGGCATCTTCTCCATGCAACTTCAAGGCATCTTCTCTGAGCTACTACGACTTTGACACTGACCATGAGATCCATTTTTATGGGACTGCTACTTGTAAACTGCATTGGGATTTTCCCCTGAGAGGATGGGTGAAGCAGTACAGTAGAGATAAGTATTTCCCTCGGTGAGAACCAAGGTTATCGAACCAATAGGAGCACCAAGCAAATTCCTGTCTTCGGTACCTACACACACAAAAGCAAATACTTGCACCCAACACGGGCAAGAGGGTTGTCCATCCTCTTGAACTCGTTACTTGCAAGGACTAATTCTGATAGTGATAGATAGATAAAAAGGAAAGTAAAACAAAAAGAGTAAAATTGCAGCAAAGTAATTTTGGTTTTAATAATATGATAAAAGTAGACCCGGGAGCCATAGTTTTCACTAGAGGTTTCTCTCTCGACCACATAACATACGGTGGGTAAACAAATTACTATTGACAAATTGATAGAAAAGCACATAGTTATGACGTATTCATGGCAATGATCATGTATATAGGCATCATGTCCGTGACAAGTAGACCGACTCCTATCTGCATCTACTATTATTACTCCACCAATCGACCGCTATCCAGCATGCATCTATGTTACTAAGTTCATGACAAACATAGTAACGCCTTAAGCAAGATGACATGATGTATAAAAAGTAAACTCAAGCAATATGATTAAACCCCATCATTTTACCCTTAATGGCAACAACACTATACAGGCCTCGCTGCCCCTTCTGTCACTTAGTGAGGACACCACAAGATTGAACACATTACAAAGCACCTCTCCTGCTGAAGATAAATCAATCTAGTTGGCCATACCAAATGGATAGATTGGAGAGAAATACAAAACTATAACAATCATGCATAATAAAGTTCAGAAAAGGCTCAGTTGCTTTCAATGAATAATTTGATCATAAACCCACTATTCATGGGATCCCAACAAACGCACTGCAAAAGAAGATTACATCAGATAGAACTCCAAGAAGATCGAGGAGAACATTGTATTGAAGATCAAAGAGAAAGAAGAAGCCATCTAGCTACAAGTTATGGACCCGTAGGTTTGTGGTAAACTAATCACGCATCATCAAAAGGCAGCAAAGATGATGTAAAAGCCCTCCGTGATTGATTTCCCCTCCAGCAGAGTACCGGAAGGCCTCCAGATGGGATCGCGGAAGAATAGAAGCTTGCGGCGGTGGACAAAGTGTTTCGGGTGGCTCTCTGTTGGTTTGGGAATATATGTGAACTTATAGAGGTGGAACTAGGTCAAACGGAGTTGCGTGGGGCCCACAAGCTCAAGGGGCACGCCCTACCCCCCCCCCCCCCCAGGTCATGCCATGTGAGCTCATGTCTCTCTCATACCTTCCGAACCTTCTAGGGTCCCTTTTGGTCCAGAAAAAATCACCGTAAAGTTTCATCGTGTTTGGACTTCGTTTGGTATTGATTTTCTGAAAAGCCAAAAACAAGTAGAAAACAACAACTAGCACTGGGCTCTGGGTCAATAGGTTAGTCCTAAAAATGATATAAAATAGCATAAAAATTTATATAAAGCATCCAAGATTGATAACATAATAGCATGAAACAATCAAAAATTATAGATACATTGGAGACGTATCAGGGACTTGAGAACCCGAAGAGTACCTCGAGTGGGAGCACAATATGGACACCTACCTCAAGCTACTTCAAGTCCCCTCCAAAAATTAAGTGAACTGCACCACAAATAACTTCCATGATTATGCGGCAACATGGTGGCTTCACACACCTTTGAAGAGCTTTCAGATGAGTTGGCCCAAGATGAAGAAAGTTATCCGGTGAGAGTTTTCAAGCTACACCGAACATCTTTGACACCAATTGGAGAACACTAAACAAGGTTCCAAGTCCCTCGACATTTGATGACCACCAGAAGTCCAGTCCCTCGCGACCGACCGGACATCCGGTAAACACCGGATTTCACGTACTTGCATGTGTGCAGTCACAGGCCTTTGGCCTTGTATCTCTCTCCCACTTACCCCTTCATGACTAGCACTATAGTAGACCTCCCCATCCTCATTTCTAGGGTTAGCTAAGATTAGAACTACACTAGGTCTTAGCTCACGTATCTCCCCTTGTGGGATTCCTCTTGAGAAAGAGAAGACTCGGTTGGAGAAGTTCCCCAGTGGATTCAAGGCCCATATATGGGAAAATCAATCTATGTATTTTTTCCTCCTTGTCCGAGGACTTGGGGAAGAACCCTATCTTGTTCCTTCTCTTCTCTTTGGATGATTTCGATCAAGTATCTATCCATGTGTATATTTATTTTCATCTACGTGTGTTTCCCCTCATGTTCTTCGTGTTTTTCCTCGAGTCCACCTCCAATTCGTGAACATCAGGCCTCCATAGGATTTTCCCTATATCACCTTCAAGCGAGGTCGCCCAGGTCCAACGTGACCGACTCAGCCCCGCGTCTTTAGCCCTGCGCGGGGCATATATGCCACCAGGCAGGTCTAGCATGGCTCGCGCGCAAGAAAGCACGCAGTGCCTCACCCACGAGAGCGCCTGACGCTGCCCAATGTATGTGGCCCCGTGCGCGTGGACGGTCCACCTGCTATGGACCCTCCAGCCGGATCGCCCAGGTCTGAGTTGTCCGGGAAGATTGGACGGCTCGAAGCACGTCCAATAGACTTCTACTGCACACCACTGAGCAACGGACGGCTTAGAGGCGCTCTTCATCCGCGAAGAGCCCAGGGAGGTGGGTACTCCAGCATTCTTTATAGATTAATGGCATAAAAATAAAAAGAGTGTACAAGAGAGAGGTTAACAGCTACCCACCAACAACAATAGATAGTTTCACACGACTCAAGCAACATCCTAAACGTGCATACTACGACATCAGCAGGGTTAACAAAGCAAAAACAGCAAGCAATTAACTTGGCATGCTAGGAATGGAAGGTAAAGGCAATATCAAGTGACAATAATAAGCCTATGCATAAGAATAGGCATCGACGACTCACTATAGCATCACTACACTAATGCATGAATAAGGGAGAAAGCAGAGGATGTGTCGGAATGTTCATGGAGGTTTTTCTTGCTTGTATTCTGCGCTTGGTACATTCTCAAACCTTGCATCATTGATCACACCATCTGCAAGGCTTATTGTGAGGAAGAAGCACAAACACTACGAATGCAACCTTACTACTACAGAAAAGATCCAACATGCAATGAATGACATAGCATAGATGATGTGTAATACTTCCTCCAATCCATGTTAGTTGTCGCTCAAATGGATGTATCTAGCACTAAAATACATCTAGAAACATCCATTTCAGTGGCAAACTAAGATGGATCTGAGGGAGTACTAATTTAATGCATCATGATGCAAGTTAAGTTGAATTAACATGCAATGGATTGGTCAAAAAAATAAACATGCAATAGTTATGGTGTCACAGCCCTAGTTCACCCTTGCTTGACTTCGCTTGTTCATCATGCCATCATGTTTAAATTCCAAAGAAACTTGAAATGGGGATTGTTGAAACCCTAGCACCAAATAAATTCAACCAGGTTCAATAAAAATATTTTCAATGATCCCAAATGCCCTTTAGAAAAGTTCATGATTTTAGTTAAAGGTGAAAACCTCTGCCAAAAATGATGAACATGTTTCTAGGCCATTCTGGATTTTTGATTTAAATCATAAAGTATTTGCATTTGGGCATTTAAATGCTATAAAATATTTTAAATGCTCAAATAATCATAAACTAAAATGTTTACTGTTGGATATATTCTAAGCAGTAGCCATGATTAGTTTTATGATTTTTGGAAATGCCCTCGCATTTTTAATAAAGCCCTGAAGTTACAGAAGAAATAGAAAATAGAAATTAAAGAGAGAGAGAGAGAGAGAGAGATTTACCTGGCCTCACCTGCGCAGCCCACCTGGCCGGCCCAGCTAGCAGCCCGGCCAACTGGCCCAGCCCACTGGCCTCCTCCTATCGTCTTCCTCCTTGCCAGGAGGACGGGCGCGTGCCCGACGCGCGCGCACCGCCGTGCGGACACCTCCACCCTGCCTGGCTGCCCCCCCCCATCGCCCTGGACCTCCCTCGCGACGCCACGCACCCCCTGAACCTCTCTTGCTCTCTCCCCGAGCTCCTCTCCTCCTCTGGCTCCTTCGCTCGCAACCACCGAGCGCTGTCGTCGCCGCCGACGAGCACAACCACGGCCATCGCCTCTCCCTTGCCTCTCCGTGCTGTCCAGAGGCTCCGCCTCGACGCCACGGAGCCCCAAGACGAAGCACACGCCCGCGGGACGCCCGAAGCGACGCCATCATCCTCATCCCCGCTGCCGGCCGCCGGAGATCCCCCTCGCCGCCCCGCTCGCTCCGGTTCCGCCCCGACCTCGCCGTCAAAAGTGCCAGGCAAGCAAAACCCCCTTGTTCATTCCGATACAATCTCACTCTCTCGCTCGTGCCCTCTTTTACTGAATTAGGACAACAATGGTTCAACTGTTACATGCTGCGGTAGTTGAACCCCTTTCCTCTGCATGACCTGTCATTGCCACAGTAAATAGATGAAACCCACTAGCATGAGTAGGGGTTGTTTGAGCCCTGATGTGCCTACTCATTCATGCTTGTTTGTCATGCCTGCTACTACCTAGAGTTGAGTCAGGTCTGGTTCATCGGGGATGAATCGGAGGTGTGTGAACATGTCCTACTGTGTGTGAGCTAAGTGTGTGAACACGATTTGGTAAAGGTAGCGGTGAGAGGCCATGTAGGAGTACATGGTGGGTTGTCTCACTGAAACCGTCCTCAGGAACTGAGTTCTGTGTTTGTGATCCATGAAACAGCTACTACCACACACTGGGCCCTGAAATATGACCCCGCTCGACTTATTGACCCCTCTCGTCCTCTGTCCAGGAGTTGCAACTAGTTTCTGGTGTTTGTAGGTTATGTGTTGGCGGCCGTGCGTAGCGCTGACCCTAGGGGTGGGCTATGATGCGGTAGATACACTGTGGCCGGGTATGTCGGGCGCCCGTTTGGCGTCTCGGGACCCTGTACACATCGTTTGAGGACACCCCGGCCAGATTTCCTTGCGGATGGAACCCGAATAGGCGATAAACCTGGACTAGAGACTTGTGCGGTTAGTCAGGTCGTGGTCTACACCCACGTCGGCTTTCACTTGAAGTCTGCCGAGCACATGTCGTGTGTAGACGCTAAGTGGTGGAAACATGTGTGACGAAGTACACCCCTGCAGGGTTATAAATGATCTATTCGAATAGCCGCGTCCGCGGTAAAGGACTTCTGGGTTGCCTATAACAGTTCATAGATAACTTGAAGTGGATACTCTAAAACTCGCAAGATAAGCATGAGTGCTATGGATGGCCTTCTCGTAGGGAGACGGGAGCAGATCCATAGTGGTGTATTGATATGGTGAATATGTGGACTCGTGTGCGCCACCTCAAAAGAGTTGCTTGCAGTCGTAGTTCAGGATAGCCACCGAGTCAAAGCTGGCTTGCTGCAGTTAAACTCCACTACCCCCTTTGTTGATATCGATGCATATGTAGCTAGTTCTGATGTAAGTCTTGCTGGGTACATTTGTAATCACGTTTGCCTATTTTATATTTTGCAGAGAGATGTCAGTCTCGCTAGTAGTTCCATGTGGACTTTGACGTTTAGCTTGTTACCTCAGCTACGATCTTGTGCCCTCGGCAGGATCTAGTGGATAGTCAGGCTTCTCAGCCTTTTTCATTTGTAGATGTCTATACTCAGACATGTTAAGCTTCCGCATGTGCTTGTTGCTTGTATGCTCTGTATGTTGGGTCATGAGACCCATGTTTGTAATATCTCGCTCCTCGGAGCCTAATGAATAAATACTGGAGTCGTAGAGTTATGTTGTGATGCCATGTTGTATTTACACATATCGAGCATATTGTGTGTATGATTGAAATGCTTGCTATGTGTGGGATCCGACAATCTAGTTGTTTATCCTTGGCAGCCTCTCTTATGGGGAAATGTAGTCTAGTGCCTCCTTGAGCCATAGTAGTCCGCTACAGCCCGGTTCACCGGAGTCCTGCTAGCCCAGCACTACTGCTCAGGACACTTGACTGGCCGGCATGTGTTTCACTTCGTTCCTGTGTCTGTCCCTTCGGGGAAATGTCACGCGGTGACATCCGGAGTCCTGCCTAGCCTGCTACAGCCCGGTTCATCGGAGTCCTGTTAGCCCAATGCTACAGCCCGGATTCACACGCTGCTGACCGACATGCTCGAGGTTGATTCATGTATGCTTGTCCCCATAGGTTAGTGCCGCTTTGGGTTCACGACTAGCCATGTCGGCCCAGGTTCTCTGTCATATGGATGCTAGCGACACTATCATATACGTGGGCCAAAAGGCGCAAACGGTCCCGGGCCATGGTAAGGAGACACCCGTGGGAATACCGTGCGTGAGGCCGCAAAGTGATATGAGGTGTTACCGGCTAGATCGATGTGACTTGGAATCGGGGTCCTGACAGTGTTGGTATCAGAGCCTGACTGCCTGTAGGATTACCAAGCCAAACTGGTCGAAGTTGAGTCTAGAAATGCTTTAGTTATATAAGGGAATTGATTGTGGAAGGGAACGTAAGGCTCTTTTACTCCTTTACCTTATGCCCTTCTGATCTGAGTCATCCTCTTCCTTTCTACGGGGGTTAAGAACTAGGCCTTCTCATCTATCTATTAGGATGACGAGTTACTATGATAGAGACTTATAGGATTGTTGGTTCCAGGCCTCAACTCAGTTTCTACTACTTTTAGTCTGCTGTCGGCTGAACCAGAACCTTAATATGATGTTGTTGAGTGACTATGCAAATCCTTGTGAATGTCTCAAATCTTTTTCTGAGCATTTACAGCCGTTATGTTGTCCGAGTCATCCCAGGTCTCTACATAGTATGATGCATTTGCAAATCCTTTCTTTCCGTTCCCGATGTCCTTTTGGGCCACATTAAGCACACTACACGGTCTGTGAGGTACTCTGTTGCCTCGGCGTATATGTTGGAGCTACTATTATGACCCTAGGTGTCTTATGAAACCATCTAGTAATCTAGCCATGTTTTATGTTCCCAGTGTGATGAATCTGGCCACCATTCTCGAAAGCATCCCGTGATGCCACTTAGTAGTAGGCATTCTACTCCTGGGTTTTGAACCCGAGATTCACCCTACTTACCTCGTGTTGATAGTGTTGCTCGTACCTTAGGATGTTAGTAACCTTTGCATTAGTCCTCGAGGTCTGTGGTAGTTCCTTCTTCCAAACACTACGAACCGCTTATGGCAGAAGTTCTTTGAACCAAAAGATCACAACCAGAGTGCTCTTGATGAGTTCTCCATTCTGCATTGTGAATCTACCAGTCCTACCTTTCTGCATGGGTTGTCCGGAGAAATGTTGAGCTTTGCTCGACATACTAATCTATGCATCCACAACTCAGAAAAACATATGTTCCTTTGAGTTGTCCCTCTTTAGCTGTGTCCTGACCTCCGTCTATCAAGTGATAGTCAGGAATAGTTGTGCCATCATGTTCGTCATTGTCTATTATTCTTGTGGTCTGTCAAGCCATTCTATTCCGGAATGAATAGGAGAAACAAACTCCATTACCTCATCCATATCCAGGATTGGGTCAAAGCAATTGTATTCCGCAGATCAAAATGCCAATCCAGCTTTTGCTCTGTTCTACCCCGGAGTATTACCCCCTTTATGTCAGGATTTTCATGAGAACTGCACCATCTCTCATGAATTCTTGACGCAGTGATACTTCTCGCTATCATTATTCATTCCTCGGTCCCGTGTTGTTGTAACCGGAATGCCGACAAGTGAACTGTGATGTGTGGAATCGATACTCCTAGCAACCTCGTTGCTTGGTAGTTAATGGGCAATATTCTCATTCTTAACGTGTTGGTTATCGAATCATCATCCTAAGATTGATCGTGCTATCTAGTCCTTACTTCTGGTGCACTCCTCGATCAATGAGTTAGGATTGTGCCAAACCCTTGCTCCTTTGATCACATCATTTTGCCTTGAAAGCAAGATTGTTCTCAAGCTTAGTGATATATCAGTGGTTCATGATTTTCTAAAAGTCTTCTCGGAAGTATAACCAGGTTGTCACCTGACCGTTATGTTGAGCTCGTGATCATGTTGGTTTCTTATAAACCACCCCTTCTCCAAGAATCTGTGTTGCATACCTTGAGCTAGTTGGTTAAGCTAAACAACAACTTGGAGAGTTGGAAGATAAAAGCTTGTCTGACTTAGTTCGTGTTAAGGGATATCTTTGTGTGTGTGTGTGTGTTGAAGAAAGATGATGTCTTCATCGACTGTTCCTCGTGACCGGTTGTTGGATCTATTGTCTTGTCAAAACTTTAACTTGAGTATGGGCTATCGTCAAGTCAAATCAGAACCAACGATGTTCGTAAGGTTGTCTTACTTGTGGTTGATCCCTCGAGCATACACCATTACATCTTTTGGTCTGACCAACACTATCACCGTGTTCACCTGATAGTGGAAGTCCAGTGATATGGAAATTCCGACGAGTTGCTATTGAGTCCATCAACAGCATTTTGTCTCCCCCATGAATCATGTTGAACATCAACCTAGTGTTGGAAACTTTGTAAGCAATGCCTTCGTGTTCCGTTCATGAAGCTTATGCTTGGATGGAAGAAGTGACTTCCTCGAATTCATGTGCATTTGGTGCAAGTTGCCGCCGTGAGTTTGAGAAAGATTGTTTTGTTTTCCTTGGAATCATCCCAAATCAGTCATGCATACGTGCGAAGTATTCTATGGTTTGGTAGATTAATTACCTCCACTCCATATGTGTTCCTAGCACACCAAGCCACTGATTGACTTGTTCAAGGAAAAGGAGTCTATGCTTGGGATCTAATCCATGGACTTGCGTACGAATTCAAAATCCTTGATGATGGTTCCCCACCTGAACTCGATAGTGTTTTATTACAAGACTATTACGTGGTCATGCTTGTCTTGGACAACATGCTCACATGTATGTAGCACAACCAGCTCATGTTTTGGAGCTTGCTATCGTAGTTCATTTCCCGAGAATCTCGCAACGTCATCTCGTCGATTTGTGTTGCAAACTTTCTTTTTAGACATGCTGAGTCTGAAGTATCCTATCACCAATCGGATCTGAATCTCAGGCAGATATGATGGTTGGAACATTCCCAACAGTTGCATTCCGTTCCCAGCTTGCACCTCCATTGTGCCAATTTCCCATGGGCTGCCCTCCTCAGCAGTTGTTGTCCAAAATCATCTTCAAAAGTGGACTTACCATGGGTCCCATCCATTCCCGATGATAAGCAAAATCATCCACCGCGTTGTCTTCAACAAGGTAGTCCACATCATCCATTCTAGTTCGGGTATGACATCCCTTTGTACTCCGCCAAACGATTGTTGTGAATTTCCTTAGGCTGGTATAAAGAGTTTCAATGATCTCTGAATCAAAAGTAATTCTTTTTGCCACTTAAGGGAATAGTTCTTCGAGTCACCTTTCCCAAGGTGCCCCGTTACGGGATCATGGCAATTATATCCTCGCCACCTTGACACCATCCGCCATCTTTCTAAGTGTGGAATTTTTGCCCACCAAATCAAACCCCGTCGTTGTTCTTCCATCCCTCTCGATGTGATTTGTGCCTCAACTCGAGATGTTTCAACATCTCATTCCGCGAGTTGATCTTGTATAGCTCGATCTTCGACAAGATCAATCCTAGTATAGTTTCTTTCTGTCGTCATCGCATGGATGAAGATCTCAAAAGCGAGGATGTCAAGATCAACGTATGCAATGAAGCAACAACCTTATGAGGTGCCACCTGGATCGTGAAGATTGTGTTGGTCTTGTGCCCCCTCTGTCTTCTTACCTCACGTCTTGAATCTTGGGACGAGATTCTTGTTTAGTAGGGGTGAGCTGTCACAGCCCCAGTTCAGCCCTTGCTTGACTTTGCTTGTTCATCATGCCATCATGTTTAAATTCCAAAGAAACTTGAAATGGGGATTGTTGAAACCCTAGCACCAAATGAAATTCAACCAGGTTCAATAAAAATATTTTCAATGATCCCAAATGCCCTTTAGAAAAGTTCATGATTTTAGTTAAAGGTGAAAACCTCTGCCAAAAATGATGAACATGTTTCTAGGCCATTCTGGATTTTTGATTTAAATCATAAAGTATTTGCATTTGGGCATTTAAATGCTATAAAATATTTTAAATGCTCAAATAATCATAAACTAAAATGTTTACTGTTGGATATATTCTAAGCAGTACCCATGATTAGTTTTATGATTTTTGGAAATGCCCTCGCATTTTTAATAAAGCCCTGAAGTTACAGAAGAAATAGAAAATAGAAACTAGAGAGAGAGAGAGAGATTTACCTGGCCTCACCTGCGCAGCCCACCTGGCCGGCCCAGCTAGTAGCCTGGCCAACTGGCCCAGCCCACTGGCCTCCTCCTATCGTCTTCCTCCTTGCCAGGAGGACGGGCGCGTGCCCGACGCGCGCGCACCGCCGTGCGGCCACCTCCACCCTGCCTGGCTGCCCCCCCCCCTCATCGCCCTGGACCTCCCTCGTGACGCCACGCACCCCCTAAACCTCTCTTGCTCTCTCCCCGAGCTCCTCTCCTCCTCTGGCTCCTTCGCACGCAACCACCGAGCGTTGTCGTTGCCGCCGACGAGCACAACCGCGGCCATCGCCTCTCCCTTGTCTCTCCGTGCTGTCCAGAGGCTCCGCCTCGACGCCACGGAGCCCCAAGACGAAGCACACGCCCATGGGATGCCCGAAGCGACGCCATCATCCTCATCCCCGCTGTCGGCCGCCGGAGATCCCCCTCGCCGCCCCGCTCGCTCCGGCTCCACCCCGACCTCGCCGTCTGCTCCGCTGTGACCGCTGTGAGCTTCTGCCTCTCCTCCCCCTCTTCGTTCTCGCTGCTGCGCGCCATAGCAACCGCACCGAGCACACCCGCATGCGCCACCGCCTGAGCTCGCCGCCTACATGGCTCAGGCCACGCAATGGCCTTGCCGTCCTATCCTTTGACCTCCCCGCACCTCGTAGGGTTTCTAGGAGTTAACCCCAAGCCTCCACGCGCACCGTAGCAACGGCTTCGAGTTCGCCCGAACTCCGGTCGCCGCCCAACTTGCCGCCGCCGCCGCCACAGACCACCCCAGGTCCAGCCACCACCACCATCAGATGCGCCCTGCTGCGGGCGTTCCAACGCGCCCGGCCACGCGAGCTCCCGTCGTCGGAGTTGGCCGGACAGGCGTCGCCGTCGTGCTGTGCTTAGCACCGGTGTTTAGCCGCCGACGTGGCACCTTCATTAGTGGCTAATGACGCTGCTAATTTAACCCCACGACCGCTGACAGATGGGCCCCATGCCCTAATTAATCCTAGTTTCGTTTCTGGTTAGGTTAGTTTAAACCCCAGCGGGACCCACGCGTCGGAGTTGACTGTGCTGACTTGTCTGTTGACCGGACCCACCTGTCATTGACCCTAGGATGCACTGGGTCACTGACCAGTGGACCCCACTGGTCATGTTTGACCCGGACCAGCCCCTGTTGACTCGCCGACGTCACACCGACGTCATGCTGACGCGGTAAAGGATTTTCTGGATTAAATCTAATTCAGGAAATCTCAGAAAATAGCCAAAACTTCTAAAAATCATAGAAATTCAACCGTAACTCCAAATGAAATAATTTATATATGAAAAATTATCAGAAAAATATAAAGAATCTGTTTATGGCATTCTCATGCATGTTTGAACAACTTACAGCCACTGTATATGAAAATTTGAATCAATGGTATTTGAAATGCCTCATGTGGAGTTCAAATTTGAATCTAGTGTTCAAACCAACTCCATTTAAATCGTTGCTAGCTGCATTAGCTCAAATCATAGCATATTGCCATGTCACATTCATGCATCATATTGTTGCATTGCATTGATTGCGTTTCCTCTCTGTTGCCGATAACCGTCCCCTCTCAGTCGACGATGTTTCCGACGACGTGATCGATGACACCGATGAAGAACTATATTATCTTCAAAAGTGCCAGGCAAGCAAAACCCCCTTGTTCATTCCGATACAATCCCACTCTCTCGCTCCTGCTCTCTTTTACTGCATTAGGTCAACAACGATTCAACTGTTACATGCTGCGGTAGTTGAACCCCTTTCCTCTGCATGACCTGTCATTACCACAGTAAATAGATGAAACCCACTAGCATGAGTAGGGGTTGTTTGAGCCCTGATGTGCCTACTCATTCATGCTTGTTTGTCATGCCTGCTACTGCCTAGAGTTGAATCAGGTCTAGTTCATCGGGGATGAATCAGAGGTGTGTGAACATGTCCTACTGTGTGTGAGCTAAGTGTGTGAACACGATTTGGTAAAGGTAGCAGTGAGAGGCCATGTAGGAGTACATGGTGGGTTGTCTCACTGAAACCGTCCTCGGGAACTGAGTTCTGTGTTTGTGATCCATGAAACAGCTACTACCACACATTGGGCCCTGAAATATGACCCCGCTCGACTTATTGACCCCTCTCGTCCTCTGTCCAGGAGTTGCAACTAGTTTCTGGTGTTTGTAGGTTATGTGTTGGCGGCCATGCGTAGCACTGACCCTAGGGGTGGGCTATGATGCAGTAGATACACTGTGGCCGGGTATGCCGGGCGGCCGTTTGGCGTCTCGGGACCCTGTACACATCGTTTGGGGCCGTTGAGGACACCCCGGCCAGATTTCCTTGCGGATGGAACCCGAATAGGCGATAAACCTGGACTAGAGACTTGTGCGGTTAGTCAGGTCGTGGTCTACACCCACGTCGGCTTTCGCTTGAAGTCTGCCGAGCACATGTCGTGTGCAGACGCTAAGTGGTGGAAACATGTGTGACGAAGTACACCCCTGCAGGGTTATAAATGATCTATTCGAATAGCCGCGTCCGCGGTAAAGGACTTCTGGGTTGCCTATAATAGTTCATAGATAACTTGAAGTTGATACTCTAAAACTCGCAAGATAAGCGTGAGTGTTATGGATGGCCTTCTCGTAGGGAGACGGGAGTGGATCCATAGTGGTGTATTGATATGGTGAATATGTGGACTCGTGTGCGCCACCTCAAAAGAGTTGCTTGCAGTCGTAGTTCAGGATAGCCACCGAGTCAAAGCTGGCTTGCTACAGTTAAACTCCACTACCCCCTTTGTTGATACCGATGCATATGTAGCTAGTTCTGATGTAAGTCTTGCTGGGTACATTTGTACTCACGTATGCCTATTTTATATTTTGCAGAGAGACGTCAGTCTCGCTAGTAGTTCCGTGTGGACTTCGACGTTTAGCTTGTTACCTCAGCTACGATCTTGTGCCCTCGGCAGGATCTAGTGGATAGTCAGGCTTCTCAGCCTTTTTCATTTGTAGATGTCTGTACTCAGACATGTTAAGCTTCCGCATGTGCTTGTTGATTGTATGCTCTGTATGTTGGGTCATGAGGCCCATGTTTGTAATATCTCGCTCCTCGGAGCCTAATGAATAAATACTGGAGTCGTAGAGTTATGTTGTGATGCCATGTTGTATTTACACATATCGAGCATATTGTGTGTATGATTGAAATGCTTGCTATGTGTGGGATCCGACAATCTAGTTGTTTATCCTTGGCAGCCTCTCTTATGGGGAAATGTAGTCTAGTGCCTCCTTGAGCCATAGTAGTCCGCTACAGCCCGGTTCACCGGAGTCCTGCTAGCTCAGCACTACTGCTCAGGGCACTTGACTGGCCGGCATGTGTTTCACTTCGTTCCTGTGTCTGTCCCTTCGGGGAAATGTCACTCGGTGACATTTGGAGTCCTGCCTAGCCTGCTACAGCCCGGTTCACCGGAGTCCTGTTAGCCTAGTGCTACAGCCCAGATTCACACGCTGCTGACCAACATGCTCGAGGTTGATTCATGTATGCCCGTCCCCATAGGTTAGTGCCGCTTTGGGTTCACGACTAGCCATGTCGGCCCGGGTTCTCTGTCATATGGATGCTAGCGACGCTATCATATACGTGAGCCAAAAGGCGCAAACGGTCCCGGGCCATGGTAAGGCGACACCCGTGGGAATACCGTGCGTGAGGCCGCAAAGTGATATGAGGTGTTACCGGCTAGATCGATGTGACTTGGAATCGGGGTCCTGACATATGGCAAGATCAAGTGCAACGTTTAAGGATATTTTGTTACAAGTTAAGTGAAATTTGGTTGAGAAATATCCTTGAACAATTCGTGGGCATGTCCACCGGCGGAATTCCAGATGTCGTCCATGACCATTGAAGTTGCGATGACTCATACATCTTGTTCAGGAAGGCGTTCGGGTCTTGCGTCAATGCATCCGGGATGCCCAGCCAATGCGAAGTTGGAACACCATTGAACATGGGCATACCCAAGGGTGCGACTGTGGTGGATGCCATCAAAGCAGACTCCATGTCGATGATCTCCTTCGTCACAACCGGTCTTCTCGACCATCTCGTCCTTCCCACAGACGCGCTACCAAACATGCCGATCATTTTGGGTGACGCTCTCTGCGTTGGCCGCCAGAATGGTGGAGACACCCATGGACTACACTGACCCAGTGTCCATGGCAGCAGTCGTGCTACCGAACTTGTCAATCCTTGCGGGCAATGCTCTCTGCATTGGCCACTGGAACGGTGGAGACACCCATGAACAACACTAACCTGGTGTCCATGGCGGCGTTCGCAAGGCGAAGCAAGCATTGACGGCTAGGATGAGGGAGGGTTACGATGTGAACGTAAAATGGAGACTTGCGTGGGAGAGGGGGTGATTTTGCCAAATTTGATGACATTTGGGGTGGGTCTAGTGTGTCGTGTCCAACGTGACATTCACATCCAAACGGCCTTAAATATTCCCCACATATATGCTTGGTTTGAGGGGTATCAAATAGCCCGGACACATGGGTGTCTAGTTGTTGGGTCCAAACCTTGTCCCCAGATAAAAAAGGGGGGAGTACGGGTAAGAAACCGGGTGCAATTCCGACTTCTGTCAAGCAAGAAAAAATATTAAAGTAAATTTCTATATAAAAAATAATACTCCCTCCATAAGATTATATAAGACGTTTCTTGACACTATGACATAGTGTCAGAAAACGTCTTATATTATGTTACGGAGGGGGTACTAGGATGAAATAAGAGTATCACTTGAAAGAAGTCTTACAGTCGAGGACATAAGATTAAATGGTCTCAGCAAATCACCTCGTCAATGGGGTGTAACCACATGATTCTGGAGACAGATTCAACAGTACTGAAGAAAGCTATTAGATCAAGTTATTATGATCTAGCGCTGCTAGGTGTTTTATGGACGTGGCTAGGGAGCGCATGCGCGCTCGTTCGTTTGATCGAGCAGACCCCCTTTTTGAAAAGAGACAACCAAGTCCTAAAGATGGCACAAAAATAGAAAGCCACATGCCCCCCCCCTCCTCCCTCCACCTTTTATGTGTCTACATACGCTATCATATAATCAACCAAGATCTTTGTCCCACGTGCATTTATTTTCTATTTAATAAAAAAATTAAAAGCCGTAACTTTTGATTCGAGCTTCAGAATCAGATCCATTTTGACTATTGGGTTTCTTACGACGAATTCTTCAAAACTAGATTCCATATGGATAGGTTTCATAAAAAAACATGAGCAACTTTGGATGCAATGGAAGCAACTTTAGTGATATAGAGAAGCAACTTCTTCTTTTTGGCCTCGTACAACTACCAATTAGGTTGGTTTGTATGAAACGGGAAAATCACACAAAACATGAGGTGCCTTTAGTACTCATATAAGCAATTTCACTGCACTATGTGTACCTGTGAATTTTGCTAACATTATCCCAACTTGCTTATTGATGATAGTTAGTTGCCTGCGGTTCATGCTTAGTTGTCTACAAATTCTATGAAATTGCCCACCATTGTTGCCTAGTTGCCAGCCATTGGTAATTAGTTATCTATCATCGCTGCTCAGTTGCCTAACTTTGTGAATTAGTTGTCTACAATATTGTAAAGTTGCTTATCCTTATTTTTCTATGTTGTCTACAAACACTATGAAGTTGCCTACTGGTGATGCTTAGTTGCCTACCAGTGATGTTGATATGACCATATGTAAAACAACAATGTCTGCTGCTTATACGGCGGCTGACGTTGTTGTAGTTAAAGAAGACAAGGATGATACGGCCGCTGTGATAGTTTATGTCGACGGTGTACATGTTGCGAGGGTTTTGCTTAAGTCTTGGCCGAAGTACCAAGGAGTGCTTTCATATTTGCATGCATCGGGCAATCAAACAGATGGCATGCATGCCAGTGGGTCCAGCCAAAAATCAATTAGAGTAGATGCTACCATGTTTTATACCACGTACACGTACATGTGTATGAGTTTGTTTCAGATTTAAAAGGAATACATCACGTTGGTTATTTCTTTGGGAGACTACGGCCACCGGACCAATCAAGCATTGGACCCAGCAAGAAGTTTCTCACGTTGAAGCGATGGTGTTTAAAGGAATCAGGGTGGGGGCCACCAGCTAGCAAAACCAAATTAACTGGCGTTCAAGTATGAGATATAAACTTTATTTTTAGCAGGTCCTTTTAGTGCATGCCGAGATGTAAAAGGCAATTTAGTTTAAACCAAATAAGAGTCCAGAATTCTTGGGAAAGCTCGTGTGCGTTAATCCTTGTTAGTTGGGACAGCTATACTAGTAGTACTAGTATAAATAGGCATAGTACGCCATGTAAAAGGCCAGGTTATATTTTTGAAAATAAATATAATGTATTTTTAGTATAGACACCCGTATCGAGTTTTGGGGGAAGCTGTTTAAAAATCCTTAAGTTTTGAAGGAAGCTTTAGAAAACCTCTTTGTTGCGATTTCTGTGAGGAAATTGTTTTGCGTCTGAGTACCGTCGTCGAGATTGGTTTTCTCATGCTGGACCGTAAGGTTCAATCCCTCTATTTCTCGTACATCGCGTGCGCGGGCGAAAGGTTACTATTGCTGAAGGAGGACTGTCGTGAAAGGTCGGGACGCAACAACAATCGGATCTCGCCACGAGGTTTGGTCTACATCAGATGTTATAGGCAACTTCTTAATATGGTAGACAACCAGGACAAATATGCTTTTTACAAAACATGGACAAGACAAATATGCTTTTTATAAAACATGGATAGGCGATAATAGGATCACATACGCGTAATGTATGTTGTATGCACCTTCGTAACGGGAGTTTCCTCATTTAGTGCCGAAAGTTGCCTCAATGTAATGCCAAAGCTGCCTACAATGATGCTCAGTTGTCTATATACGGTGAAAATTTGTCTCATGGTTTCTATGTCGTCTATAATATACTTGTTAGGTAAATTCACTGGTACATATGATACAAGAAAGTTGCTTCTATTTAGCACTAAAGTTGACTAATCTAGAGCCAAACTTGCTTTTAAAAAATCATTAAAACATATTCATATGGGATCTAATTTTAAAGAGCTCATCGCGAGAAACCTAACAATGAAAACGAATCTTTGTTCTGACTCCCGTTTAAAAAGTTGTAGCTTTTCAAAATAAATGAGATGAAATACAGTGGAATGACATGAACACATGCATGTAGTTAATCCTTACCCCTAACCTTGTGCACTACCAACACTACCACGCGGTTCCTGCCAGAGTCACATGTACGACATTGGACAGCAACGTGAGGGTGCGCTCGTTTCAACGAAATAGTGCAGCTACATTATTAAGCATTTGAGGTGCTTTGTTTAGATATAGAAATAAAAACCATGTTGTATGTTAGGGTTTGAAATTAGCTCGTGAACTAACTGTGCATGGCTCTCTGTTGAGGGATGGCAATCGTGAGATGTGAGTTTGCCATCTGCCACAGTTTGTACTTAACATGTGGTTTTCCTTGCAAAAAAAAAGAAAAAAAGAAAAAAAAAAGAAAAAATATCCAGAACTCGGTTCTGGTGGCCAAATATGTGTCAAACGAGTATAAAATTGGGTCATCTATTTTGGAACGGAGAGAATACAACTTAAGAGAACTGACAGTTCCGTGATGCAAAATGACAGAAGTGATGCCAGGATGCAGGATGCTTCAAATGATTGAATCTGTTTAAGTGAATCTCATACAGGGAAAATGCCCATTAAATAAGATTGCAAAGTGAGAAAAAAATATCAAAAAAATGCCAAAAGGCTGAAACATGAAACTGTGGTCCTACTACTGATATAAATATTTACAAGGGAAAACTGGAAAATTGTGAAGTTAATCTGCATTTCACTCCGTGAGGTGCATAATTTCAGCTCTTATGTGGCTTGAACAGACGTCCCTTTGGCAAATAGTAATGACTGATATCATGGATTTGCAGTACTGTCCTTTCCAGTTCAATCAAAACTCAAGGATTCTTATCTGCTTTAGTTCCAAAACGAGGCAAATACACAACCAGCTTCCTCTGAAAGTCCTCGTCAAAATCGCCGAGGGCTTCCTCTTTGCGGTTCAGGTGATCTGGATGCAGAAATGTGTGGATGAAGTTTATCTCCAGCATGATTCCTGAACTGCTTCACAGCACCATTATGTTCATATGGTTTGACAGTTCCATATCTATCATTACATCTTTTATCATCACCATTCCCATCATGCTTATTTCCCCTTTTGAAGTCACGTGGGCGGTGGAATTCTCGAGATCTTGACCGTCCTTGGGAATCCATTAAATCGAACATGTCATTTCTTGAGGTGATTCTCAGAGGTGGGCTCCTCCGAGAATACCGTTTCTTGTGATAAGAAATATCTAGTGTTGAGCAGCTCCTTCCTTCAACCCATGTTGAATCATGTTGAGAGTAAGTGGAATTTATTGATGGACTACCACGCATAACTCGATCATTGAATCGATGTTGTCTTTGAGGTGAAGTCATTCTACCAATTCTAACTTCAGTCATGTAATTAGGAGATCTACTATGCCTCCGTATACTTGAGCCTCCGTTGGATGTCCAAGCATGTGGTGATCGAGATCTAGATCCTGAAGGAGATCTGCTGTGAGCACGTGACAGGTCGAGTGAGGCTCTATGCGCTGGGAACCTCCGTTGTCTATTAGACAGTGAGCTATGAACTGAACTCAAATTTTCATCAATGGCATGATCTTTATCGATCTGAGGACCATATCGACCAGACCGGTTGCCACTAGCACCAAAGCATCGTTCTGGAGGTGCTTCCCTAGCATGTGCAGGTTCTCTGGACAACCCACCACTTCCATCTCTGTCAACTGGGGAACACCGTCTAGACAAAGGGTGATAGAAGCTACTTTTGTTTCTCATCCTTCTAGACATGGTACTTGTATTTGCTGCATCAACAGCTCTTACCAAAGTGCCATCAGCTGCAACAACAAAGCCACTGCTCTCCATCTTTGCAACAGCAGCTTCAGCAGCATTTCTTGGACCAGCTGGGCCATAATTATTATAATCAGGTGATCTTCGCTGGGTAGAACGAGAACTATTTGAATTTTCAGCCCACTGCTCCCCTCGGATGTTTGCTTGAACATGCCGAGATGCTCCACCCCTGCCATGTGGCCTATCAACAGACCTTTCAGCTTTTGAGCCAGAACCATAGCCATCATCAGATCTGGATTAAAGAAGAGAGTATGCGGCATTAGTCACTAGGATTACGATACTGCACAAACAAGGATTTAATTATGTGTAAGATGACAGCTAAACATATTAACTCAAATTTACCTGCAGTGCTCATTTCTGTGGGGTCTGTCAAATGATCTTAGCCGATCAAGTCGTGATTGCACGTCTCTATTTGGTAATCCCATTGGTCGAAATGATTCACAGGCTTCAGCTGCCTCTAATGTACCTAAAACACACAGGTTAGAAGAATCAACTCTGTCTCTTGAATCTTCTCGAGAGAGCCTCTGATCTTCAGGCAACATATCCCATCCCACGGGCTTTGATCTGATATTCAATGGATCCTCACCTAAACCATCACCACCCCTTTCAGACTGGCTAACGGTCCCAGCAGATCGAGCTATTGTAAGGTCTAGGTTGTCATACATTCGAGTCTCATTTTTCATATTCACATGAATGCTCCGAGCACTTGCAGCACACATCATTCCAGATCCACCATCCAAGCAGTTACTTGACCATGAGCGCTTCAATGAGACAGGAGAAACATCACAATCTTCCTTCCTGGATAATGTTCCATTGTAATTAGCAACTGGCATAACCATATTGTTTGAAACAGAGCCAACAGGTACATGATGAATGTCTGGGGCAGCTTTTTCATCCTTGTAATCTGATACCTGATAATTAGCACATTTAACTTCTTCATAAATGTCATCGGCCCAATAACGGTCACCAGATTCCCTAAGCTCCCCATCCTCATACTGAGAATCATCTTCCTCGACGTCAACTTTTCCGGTCACAGAAAGATCTTTGCTAAAACGAGACGTGTCTGTCCGATAGCAGTGTTCAAGGCAATTATTTGATGTGACCTTCTGAAGATCATGTTTGTAACCACTTGGTTGGCTTTGTGCTCTAGATTTTGAATCCACAATATTGTCCATGTCAGTATCTGCTTGTTTAGAGCACTCTGAATTGAGACCATGAGCATGAATATCACTGGTGATGTAACATGTTTCTGCACTGGTAGCGTTGGCACAAGCAAGTAAACGATTTCTGTAATCGATTGTTGCATCCACACCACCCTCTATATGTGCATAGGACATGACGCAATCAGAAGTGCGTAGGTTATCCTCTGGATGAGAATCAGGGAGGTCGGAATCATTGTCTGCATCTCCAACTTTCTTGTCAACGCACAATACGTCAGTGTCATGTTCAGCCTTCTCATTGACGGACTGATCAATTTTACTAGTTCCTGAATCAACATCCAAAAGTTCATGGTTTTTAAATTCAGATATGCTCTGTAGTGAAGCCTGCCCAAGTTTATCATCGCTCCACCCAGCGTCAGTAAAACTTTTACTGGAAACTGTTGCAATATTTGTGCTTTCCTCAGAAACTAATCTGCTTGTCATAGGCTTCACTCTGGAGCCCAGAACACTTGTTTGAATTGAACTACCTCCAGCATGAGCATCCTCAGAAGTCAAGTGAGACAAACCTTCACAATCAAGGGGTGAAATGTGTGACACATCAAGTTTCTCCACATTTGCAGCAAATGCGAAATGTTCCTGAGTAAGAGACAGAGAACTCAAGTCTGGATTAGATCCGATATGCAATGCCACATTAGAAACATAACTACTCTTCTGCAGATCAAGCAAATTGTTTGTTTCGGCAGAGGAATCATTTCCATCTAAACATTCGGATTCCAATAGCTGAACTTTCGGGGGAGACCGACTGCACAAAGGATGAAATGAACCATCACCTGAGAAATCACTTTCACCCTTTGTGTTACCATCTTTTGCTGCATCAGCCACGTGAATTTTATCAACAGAATGACGAACTATGACCTCAGCAACTGTTGACTGAGAAAGATCCCGACACACCTGTGATTTGTTCATCTCCTTTTGAGCATCATTACAATCACTTACAGAAGCTACAGGATCAGGACCAACCATATCATGATTATCATCATCACCACAATGGGTGTCCCACGCCTCCATCGCAATGTTAAGATCCCAGTGCAGTCTAGAATCATGAGCCGCATTGGAATGCTTGGTGTGCACAACTGTATCTCCAAAGCAGCCTACTGATTTGCCTGGATTGCTTGAGTTAGTTAACATGGTAACATCCGAAGATTTAGCATCAGAAACAGATGAAAAAATATCAGTTTTGTTTGCATTGCTCAACAAAGAATAAAGTGCAGTATTACCCTCCAGAGCAGCTGCAAATCCAACAAGATTCTCTGGACCATTTAATGTTGTGGGGAACAAGGGCTTCATGTCAGGAGCAGACTCAGAGCTATTTGATGTAGTGGGAAACAAAGGCCTCATGTCAGGAGCAGTTTCAGATAATTTCAGGGCCCTGTCTGGGATATTTAGCTTATCCCCCTTAATTTCATGTAGAGGATCCAACAGTGAACTGCCAGAGATAATTTCTGGCTTTCTTTCATCAAGAGAGCAGGCTGACTTCGAGCATTCACCATTTAACTTAGCAACATCCATCTCACTTTCACAGGCAGCAGCAGCCAGTATTGATATACCAGAAAAATCAGCAGCTTCAAGAGGTCCTCTCTTTTCTTCCATGTGCTTGCCTCCTAGTGTTTTAACCTTGCGATGCTCGCCATATGATGAAATGCCTCCACCAGATCTGCTCGGTATTTTTTCATAAGGATCCACTAGCAGTGGGGTGGATGGAGGTGATGGAGAACAATCCATATGAACTCTTCTCTTTTTTATTGGAACATTTTCCATGGGATCACCAAAGCGCCGACCAAGAATAGATACCCCAAGCTGCAGACGGATAATTAAATAGTCAAGAATATATTCATTAAATGGGGCAATTGACTCTCATTTCACCGTATTCTCAAGGAGGAAATAAATACCTTCTCAGATTCAGAGGCTGAATCCTCTTCTTGAGCCACTTCTAGACTCATGGGATTGCCACATGCATAGAAAGATCTAATTTCATCCTTCAATCTGTCTCCTCCAGAAAAGGTCCTTGCTCTCCTTGCAGCTCTTTGCCTTCTGTTTACAGTCTTCCATCTCACCTCAGGATCTATAGGTCTGGGGAGCTCCAAGCCGCTGGTGTTAAGGTTGCTGCTACACGATGGCCCACCTCTGTCCACTGTTGATTTGCCACCACAGCTTTTGCAGGTCATCATAATATTTCTGGTATTAGGATTATGAAGTGACGAGGACCTTCTAGTACAACTGCACACTCGAATCTGGCAAGAGAATCGAACAGCAGAAGTTAGAAATCAAAGATGAGGCAAAACATAGATATTTATAGCAAACTCAAGACAATGGCAAGCTTTTAGCACGGCGCAAAGTGCTGGAAAATCACGTGCATACCATCAAATCAGATCGCGTTCCTCCTGTTTGAGTAGAAACAGAAGATGGGTTCACATCAATCCCATGCTTAAATCCAATAGATCCCTCGATACCCTCTGGAAAACAAAAACAACAGAAGGTTGTTGTTGAGCACCATACCACCAATGCTTAGGATACTGTTCGAAGAATAATAGTGTGACAGTCCACAGAGTATGCACATAAGCAAGAGTTAAAAAGTAAAGAGGATTCCTCAGCAATGCCACTGCCCCCCTGGGCAACCATCAACAGCCACTTCCTTGAACCAAATCAGCGCTAAATTAAGGAAAACATTGAGTTTCTGAGTCAGTTTTCAGTGGCAAAATAAGAAACTTTGAGCTTCCGACCAGGCTACAAACAAGCACATTTGTCCTGCAGCACCAACAGCACGCCAGAAGCTAAACTATGTGGTTTCTCCTGCCAGGACTGAACACCCTTGGTACCAGAAGAAGACCACCACAAGTCTAGTCAACTGCCTTCATCCTTTCATTGGCCTCCTCCGCCGCATAGAGAACCACAGCAAGCGGGTAGATCTGAAAGATGAGGAATTTCCGAGGAGAACCTGTCGCTGCCAGATGCACAGAAAGGATAAACAAGAGCTACAGGCCCCAGATTGACCTGAGACAAACTGCGCTGCCAGAAGTCCAAAATCCTCGGACAAAGCAGATCTAATACCCGAACGGCGAGAACATGTCCTCCATCCGTAGCTCGTGGCGGAACCAGCAAGAAACAGCGTGGTCACCGTGGCGGCGGCCGCCGCCAGACCCAAGCTGACCTGTAAAACCGACCTGATCCGGGCGGCAGGGGAGCTAGCAAAGCAGCAGGTAGAGAGACTAGTGAGATTTCTAAGATCTAGGGTTTCGTATACCTTTTGTTCCAGACTTCCTCATCAAACACAGCACCGCCGCCTCCGGCTGCCTCCGCTCTCCGTCCTGCGCGTGTGTGCGTGCGTGGGTGCGCGCACCGCTCAGCTAGAATCCAAACCCTTCCTTCCCATTCGCTCCGTTCCCTTGGTGGCTGGATTCTTTGCGTGCGCTGCGGCTGGAAGAAATTCCCCGCTACTTTTCGACCCTTTTCACCCTGCCTGCCTGGTCAGGCACGCGACGAAACGATCGGCGGTGACTCCCGACTGCCCTTGCCTGCGCCCAAAGTGGCCTGGCCGTGGCCGTCGCCACGGCTGCTCCAGACTTCTCTATTGGGCCTTCTACTTCGCCGCCTGCGGAGGGTGGGAGGAGAAGACGAAGACCATAATATTTTTTCAGTGATTTTGGAGGGCCGTCCAATTAATACTCGATTTCCTCCCGTTTGGTGGGTATAAGGACACGTATCCGGGTTGGATGGACCGGATTACCCCTGGAGCCTTTCCGGAGATGGACGTTGGGCTATATAACAAATACTTCCTCGGGTTTATTAGGCCCCCAACCAAAATATAGGTATCAAGATAAATGATCAATTTTTGGAGTAAGTGTTGTTTTTTCGGTTTTCATGCGTGATTTACTGCCCAAAGCAAACCGCTTCACGCGCATGCAACCTAGGCTCAGTTAGTTTTCTTGTCGCTTTCGAACAAGGCGCCAGCTCGCGCGCGCTCGGTCGCTGCATGACGCATGCATGCCTAATGAAAAGATGATTAGAATCGCATGCACTGGCTGGCTGGGAGACTAGGAGAAGTACCAGTACGGTCAATGTACATCAGTTTCTACATGCCAATGGCTGGTAATTGATTGCGCTCCGTAAGACGAACCGTAGCCTGGGAGATCGATAAAGAAATGGAGCGCACTTACTTTTGGCAGCCGGATCAACAGAGGGGCCTAATAAGAGCGGACGCGCTCCCTCCTCCCACGGGCCCAATAAACCCGGACGAAGGGAGTATATAAAAAGTCGAAACATACGCTCGTTCGTTGGCGGGTCCACCTCGTTTTGCGAAGGAAACCCTGGAGGCGACGGAAAAGGCGACCTGGAGATCACAAGGCCGTCGTCTTGCTAGGGTTCTAACGCGAGGGTGGTGCTTCTTCGGGTGAACTGTGACGACAGCGACAATGCCATCTAGCAGGTCGATCGACGCAGGATCTGCTTCTGGTGGCAAGGACGTGGAGGAGCATGGGGGAGAAAGGAGAGGTTGCCTCGAGGAAGGTGGCTACCCTGACCGGCAGAGCGGGAGCATCGAGTCGGGGATCGACGGCATCTCTGGCTGACGACAAAACTTCTGAGGCGGCTTCTAGCCTTTCGGCGAAATTGGGGAGTCTGATTCTAACGGAGAAAGAGAAGAGGAGGCTTATCTTTGCGGATCCAAATCCCACTCAAATAAGGGTTCCCAAGTGGTCGGCTGTGGGGAAATCTTTCTCTCCATGTCCCCTGAATAGGTATGCGCTTGAACGAGCAATGCAGAAGGCATGGGGATTACACAATGTCGGTGTCAAAACTGGCAAACCTCGGGGTGGGGGGTCCCGAGCTGTGAATCTAGGATCGATGGGGAACAAAGGACGACGAACACAGTGTTTACCCAGGTTCGGGCCCTCTCGAAGAGGTAAAACCCTACGTCCTGCTTGATTTTATTGGATGTATGATATGGTTTACAGAGTAGATCTATCTCGAGATTAGCATGAACTAACCCTAAGGCGATGAGGTGATGAATGTAGCTCTAGCCCTAAAGACTAAAACCCTCGGTTTATATAGACACCGGTAGGGTTAGGGTTACCGAAGATAGATTACAATAAGGGTTTAAAGAGATCTTGCTCCTTCTTGACTTGGAGGGCACACCATAGCTTCTCAGATCTTGTGACGCCCCGAGACCAATGCGCTAGGTGTCTTCCAGTTGTTCGTTGTTGTTGCCTTGTCTTTCGGTTGCGTGTTGCATCTTGCCATGTCATCATGTACATTGCATCATCATGTTTTAAAACTTGCATCCGTCCGGGTTCCCCCATTTCCGTCCGTTGTCCGTTCTGAGCCCAGTCATACTTGCACGCGCCCGCGGCACGTCCGAAATAGTATTTTATAAGTGGCCGGAAAATGTTCTCGGAATGGGTTGAAAGTTGGAATGCGGTGTTGTTATGTTGTTAGTAGGTCGCCTGCCAAGTTTCATCGCATTCGGAGTCCGCTTGACGCCCCAACAGATAACTATAGCGACAATATAGTCGGTCAAACCGTCGGACATTTTCGGTCTCCGAAAACTATTGCCGGGCTTTCCCGCTCTTTCCTCCCTAAACCGTCTACACAATCCACTACTTACCGCCAGGCCCAATCTAACCTCGCTCGTCAGCCCGCAGCCCTCCTCGCGCGCGCGTCCAAAAGCTGTCCCGGACCCGACCCGGGCAGTCGTCACTGTTGGATTCGGTTCATCCCCAAACATCTACAAAACATCACCGTTTTCTTATTTGGACGCCCTAGCCTATTTTTCCTGACCGTTCGATTTTGATCGAAGGGATCGTATACCCCCTAACCTAAGCCAATAATGTATATAAGAGAGCAACCCTAAAATTTAGGCGAGTTGTCCCATCATTCCCTCACCCGCCGCCACCACACTCCCGCATCCACCTCGGGATCCTCCCAGATCCGATCGAACTAACCACCTGCAACCATCTCCTTCTCCTTGAATTCATCCATCGGCCAATCACCACCGATCCGTCCAACCACCAATCAGCTCGGCCGCCTCCCCTGTTCGGTCCTCGCCGCATCTGCAGCTCCCCTCGCACCAGCGTAGCAGCGCCCAAGCCATTGTCGTCGCTCAGGAGCTCACCCCCAAAGCTCCTCCTGCCTCATCTTCTAGCTCCTGGACGCATCCGGCCGCCCGCAGCCGTCGTCGTCCACGCCCACAGGAGCCAACAGCTGCATCCCCGAGCGGGGAACGCTCGATCTGCTCGTGCTAGAGCACCTCCGCAGAGCCGAGGAGCTCCACACCTTGCCTCCGCCGCCTTCATCGTTCCTGCGCCGCCGTCACCCCGTGTCCCTGAGCACCTCGTCGCCGGAGCAGCTCGATCCCGACCACCTCGCCGAAGCTCCTCTCCAGCACGCCGGACACCCTGAGCATGCCCGGCCTCCCCGCTCGCCCTCCTCTCGTTTGGATCGAGCAGCAGCTCTTCCCGAGCGGAGCGCTCGCTTCAGCCGTCGACCGCGAGCCGCATTGTGGGTGTTACAGATCTCCTATCATTATACGGCTCCACTAGTTCGGCCCATGTACAATGGGTCGTTGCCCCAAGGACCCCTTAGTCCATGACTCCCTAAGAAGCCCCCGGACTTGCCTCCAACACCAAGACTTGTATCCGGTATTCATTCATCCGACCAGTATTCGGCTTGCGAGGCGAGTTTTTAGTATGTTTCTCCCCTATTCGGAACCAGGCGATGTCCGGAATCTGAAACGGCAGTTTTGCTTAACACCGAAGGTAATAATAAAAAAATAACGCTCAAGCGCAAATGATGCCTCCATCCGACAACCTTTTCTCTTTCAAAGAAGAGTTGCTTCCGGCCATAACGCCGAGCAGTTACTATTTCTCGAAGCGCTGCTCGAGGCCGACGCCATGTTTGACACGCCCCCTCGAGGTGGAGATCGTGTCTCGCTTTTGGGGGATATGGTTAATGATTTTGATTCCCCTTCCCACTCATAACGTCGCGACCATATCGGGAAGTGGAGAAGCCAACGGCGTGGAAAAAGGTAACCCCATGCCTGTCATCTGCCTATAATGGGGGGCTGCTACAGTCTGCATCTCACGCCCTCTTCCACCTTCTGGTTACGCAGACCTCCAGAGCTCCAACGCCCTTTCTCTCTGCTTCCACAACGAATCCCTCTTTGTCTCCTTCGAACATGGCTGGATCCGGAGCCAATGGGAAGTGGGAGGCCTCCAGCGTCACTGAGGGGGACATTTGAAGCTGAAGGAGGCCGGCTATTTTAAAGGAAATATGCCCTAGAGGCAATAATAAAGTTGTTATTTATATTTCCTTATATCATGATAAATGTTTATTATTCATGCTAAAATTGTATTAACCGGAAACTTAGTACATGTGTGAATACATAGACAGACAAAGTGTCACTAGTATGCCTCTACTTGACTAGCTCGTTAATCAAAGATGGTTAAGTTTCCTAGCCATGGACAAAGAGTTATCATTTGATGAATGGCATCACATCATTAGAGAATGATGTTATTGACTTGACCCATCCGTTAGCTTAGCACTTTGATCGTTTAGTTTACTGTTATTGCTTTCTCCATAACATATACATGTTCCTATGACTATGAGATTATGCAACTCCCGAATACCGGAGGAACACTTAGTGTGCTATCAAACGTCACAACATAACTGGGTGACTATAAATATGCTCTACAGGTGTCTCCGATGGTGTTTGTTGAGTTGGCATAGATCGATATTAGGATTTGTCACTCCGTGTATCGGAGAGGTATCTCTGGGCCCTCTCGGTAATGCACATCACTATAAGCCTTGCAAGCAATGTGACCAATGAGTTAGTTACGGAATGTTGCATTACGGAATGAGTAAAGAGACTTGTCGGTAACGAGATTGAACTAGGTATTGAGATACCAACGGTCGAATCTCGGGCAAGTAACATACCGATGACAAAGGGAACAACGTATGTTGTTATTCGGTTTGACCGATAAAGATCTTCGTAGAATATGTAGGGGCCAATATAAGCATCCAGGTTCCGTTATTGGTTATTGACCGGAGATGAGTCTCGGTCATGTCTACATAGTTCTCGAACCCGTAGGGTCCGCACGCTTAACGTTCGGTGACGATCGGTATTATGAGTTTATGTGTTTTGATGTACCGAAGGTAGTTCGGAGTCACGGATATGATCGCGGACATGATGAGGAGTCTCGAAATGGTCAAGACATAAAAATCGATATATTGGAAGGCTATGTTTGGACATCGGAATGGTTCCGCGTGAGTTCGGGCATTTACCGGAGTGCCGAGGGGTTACCGGAACCCCCCGGGGAGTGTATGGGCCTTATTGGGCCTTAGTGGGAGAGAGGAGGAGGCGGGTAAGGTGGAGGGTGCCCCCCTAGCCCAATCTGAATTGGGTGGGCCCCCCCTTCCTTCCCTCTCTCTCCCCCTTCCTTCTCTCCTACTCCAACAAGGGAAAGGGGGAATCCTACTCCCACCGGGAGTAGGACTCCCCCCTTGGGCGCGCCATAGAGGGCTGGCCCTCTCCCTCCTCCACTCCTTTATATACGGGGGAAGGGGCACCCCATAGACACACAAGTTGATTGTTTTAGCCGTGTGCGGTGCCCCCTCCACAGATTTCCACCTCGGTCATATCGTTGTAGTGCTTAGGCGAAGCTCTGCGTCGGTAACTTCATCATCACCGTCATCACGCTGTCGTGCTGACAAAACTCTCCCTCGACCTCAACTGGATCTAGAGTTCGTGCGATGTCACCGAGCAGAACGTGTGCAGATCACGGAGGTGCCGTATCTTCGGTGCTAGGATCGATCGGATCGTGAAGACGAATGACTACATCAACTGTGTTGTCATAACGCTTCCGCTTACGGTCTACGAGGGTACATGGGAAACACCCTTCCCCTCTTGTTGCTATGCATCACCTAGATGGATCTTGCGTGTGCGTAGGAAACTTTTTGAAATTACTGCGTTCCCCAACAGTGGCATCCGAGCCAGGTCTATGCGTAGATGTTATATGCACGAGTAGAACACAAAGGAGTTGTGGGCGTGGGTATATACATATTGCTTCCCGTCACTAGTTGATTCTTGATTCAACGGTATTGTTGGATGAAGCGGCTCAGACTGACATTACGCGTACGCTTACGCGAGACTGGTTCTACCGACGTGCTTCACACACAAGTGGCTAGTGGGTGTCTATTTCTCCAACTTTAGTTGAATCAGATTCAATGAACAGAGTTCTTTCTGAAGATCAAAAAGTAATCACCATACCGCGTTGTGGTTTTTTTTATGCGTAGGTAAGAACGGTTCTTGCTCAGCCCGTAGCAGCCACGTAAAACTTGCAACAACAAAGTAGAGGATGTCTAACTTGTTTTTGCAGGGCATGTTGTGATGTGATATGGTCAATACATGATGCTAAATTTTATTGTATGAGATGATCATGTTTTGTAACACAGTTATCGGCAACTGGTAGGAGCCATATGATTGTCGCTTTATTGTATGAAATGCAATCGCCATGTAATTGCTTTACTTTATCACTAAGCGGTAGCGATGGTCGTAGAAGCAATAGTTTGTGAGACGACAACGATGCTTCGATGGAGATCAAGGTGTCAAGCCGGTGACGATGGTGATCATGACGGTGCTTTGGAGATGGAGATCAAAGGCACAAAATGATGATGGCCATATCATATCACTTATATTGATTGCATGTGATGTTTATCCTTTATGCATCTTATTTTGCTTAGTTCGGCGGTAGCATTATAAGATGATCTCTCACTAAATTTCAAGGTATAGGTGTTCTCCCTGAGTATGCACTGTTGCTACAGTCCGTCGTGTCGAGACACCACATGATGATCGGGTGTCATAAGCTCTACGTTCACATACAACGGGTGCAAGCCAGTTTTGCACACACGGAATACTCGGGTTAAACTTCACGAGCCTAGCATATGCAGATATGGCCTCGGAACACTGAGACCGAAAGGTCGAGCGTGAATCATATAGTAGATATGATCAACATAGTGATGTTCACCATTGAAAACTACTCCATCTCACGTGATGATCAGACATGGTTTAGTTGATATGGATCACGTGATCACTTAGATGATTAGAGGGATGCCTATCTAAGTGGAAGTTCTTAAGTAATATGATTAATTGAACTTTAATTTATCATGAATTTAGTACCTGATGGTATTTTGCATGTCTATGTTGTTGTAGATAGATGGTTCATGTTGTTGTTCCGTTGAATTTTAATGTGTTCCTAGAGAAAGCTAAGTTGAAAGATGATGGTAGCAATTACATGGACTGGGTCCGTAACTTGAGGATTATCCTCATTGTTGCACAGAAGAATTACATCCTGGAAGCACCGCTAGGTGACAAACCCGCTGCAGGAGCAACACCAGATGTTATGAACGTCTGGCAGAGCAAAGCTAACGACTACTCGATAGTTCAGTGTCCAATGCTTTACGGCTTAGAACCGGGACTTCAACGACGTTTTCAACATCATGGAGCATATGAGATGTTCCAGGAGTTGAAGTTAATATTTCAAGAAAATGCCCGGATTGAGAGATATGAAGTCTCCAATAAGTTCTACAGCTGCAAAATGGAGGAGAATAGTTCTGTCAGTGAACATATACTCAGAATGTCTGGGTACCACAACCACTTGACTCAGCTGGGAGTTAATCTTCCAGTTGATAGTGTCATTGGCAGAGTTCTTCAATCACTGCCACCAATCTACAAGAGCTTCATGATGAACTATAATATGCAAGGGATGGATAAGACGATCCCCGAGCTCTTCGCAATGCTAAAGGTTGTGGAGGTAGAAATCAAGAAGGAACATCAAGTGTTGATGGTTAACAAGACCACTAGTTTCAAGAAAAAGGGTAAAGGGAAGAAGGGGAACTTTAAGAAGAATGGCAAACAAGTTGCTGCTCAAGTGAAGAAGCCCAAGTCTGGACCTAAGCCTGAGACTGAGTGCTTCTACCGCAAAGGGACTGGTCACTCGAAGCGGAACTGCCCCAAGTATTTGGCGGAGAAGAAGGATGGCAAAGTGAAAGGTATATTTGATATACATGTTATTGATGTGTACCTTACTAATGCTCGCAGTAGAGCCTAGGTATTTGATACTAGTTCTGTTGCTAATATTTGCAACTCGAAACAGGGGCTACGGATTAAGCGAAGATTGGCTAAGGACGAGGTGACGATGCGCGTGGGAAATGGTTCCAAAGTTGATGTGATCATCGTCGGCACGCTACCTCTACATCTACCTTCGGGATTAGTATTAGACCTGAATAATTGTTATTTGGTGCTAGCATTAAGCATGAACATTATATCTGGATCTTGTTTGATGCGAGATGGTTATTCATTTAAATCAGAGAATAATGGTTGTTCTATTTATATGAGTAATATCTTTTATGGTCATGCACCCTTGATGAGTGGTCTATTTTTACTAAATCTTGATAGTAGTGATACACATGTTCATAGTATTGAAGCCAAAAGATATAAGTTTTATAATGATAGTGCAACTTATTTGTGGCACTGCCGTTTAGGTCATATTGGTGTAAAGCGCATGAAGAAACTCCATGATGATGGGCTTTTGGAATCACTTGATGCTTGCGAACCATGTCTCATGAGCAAGATGACTAAGTCTCCGTTCTCCGGAACAATGGAATGAGCAACAGACTTATTGGAAATAATACATACTGATGTATGCGGTCCGATGAGTGTTGATGCTCGTGGCGGGTATCGTTATTTTCTTACCTTCACAGATGATTTGAGCAGATATGGGTATATCTACTTGATGAAACATAAGTTTGAAACATTTGAAAAGTTCAAAGAATTTCAGAGTGAAGTGGAAAATCATCGTAACAAGAAAATCAAGTTTCTATGATCTGATCGTGGAGGTGAATATTTGAGTTATGAGTTTGGTCTTCATTTGAAACAATGCGGAATAGTTTCGCAACTCACGCCACCTGGAACACCATAGCGTAACGGTGTGTCAGAACATCGTAACCGCACTTTATTAGATATAGTGCGATCTATATGTCTCTTACTGATTTACCGCTATCATTTTGGGGTTATGCTTTAGAGACGACTGCATTCACGTTAAATAGGGCACCATCAAAATCCGTTGAGACGGTACCTTATGAACTATGGTTTGGCAAGAAACCCAAGTTGTCGTTTCTTAAAGTTTGGGGCTGCGATGCTTATGTGAAAAAGCTTCAACCTGATAAGCTCGAACCCAAATCGGAGAAATGTGTCTTCATAGGATACCCAAAGGAGATTGTTGGGTACACCTTCTATCACAGATCCAAAGGCAAGATATTCGTTGCTAAGAATGGATCCTTTCTAGAGAAGGAGTTTCTCTCGAAATAAGTGGATGGGAGGAAAGTAGAACTTGATGAGGTAACTGTACCTGCTCCCTCATTGGAAAGTAGTTCATCACAGAAATCAGTTCCAGTGATTCCTACACCAGTAAGTGAGGAAGCTAATGATGATGATCATGAAATTTCTGATCAAGTTTCTACCGAACCTCGTAGGTCTACCAGAGTAAGATCCGCACCAGAGTGGTACAGTAATCCCGTTTTGGAGGTCATGTTACTTGACCATGACGAGCCTACAAACTATGAGGAAGCGATGATGAGCCCAGATTCCGCAAAATGGCTTGAGGCCATGAAATCTGAGATGGGATCCATGTATGAGAACAAAGTGTGGACTTTGGTTGACTTGCCCGATGATTGGCAAGCCATAGAGAATAAATGGATCTTCAAGAAGAAGACTGACGCTGACAGTAATGTTACTGTCTACAAAGCTCGACTTGTTATGAAAGGTTTTTGACAAGTTCAAGGAGTTGACTACGACGAGATCTTCTCACCCGTAGCGATGCTTAAGTTCGTCCGAATCATGTTAGCAATTGCCACATTTTATGATTATGAAAGTTGGCAAATGGATGTCAAAACTGCATTCCTTAATGGATATCTTAAAGAAGAGTTGTATATGATGCAACCAGAAGGTTTTATCGATCCGAAAGGTGCTAAGAAAGTCCAGCGATCCATTTATGGCCTGGTGCAAGCCTCCCGGAGTTGGAATATACGCTTTGATAGTGTGATCAAAGCATATGGTTTTATACAGACTTTTGGAGAAGCCTGCATTTACAAGAAAGTGAGTGGGAGCTCGGTAGCATTGTGATATTATATGTGGATGGCATATTGCTGATCGGAAATGATACTGAATTTCTCAATAGCATAAATGGATACTCGATTAAGAATTTTTCCATGAAAGACCTCGGTGAAGCTGCTTATATATTGGGCATCAAGATCTATAGAGATAGATCAAGACGCTTAATTGGACTTTCACAAAGCACATACCTTGATAAAGTTTTGAAGAAGTTCAAAATGGATCAAGCAAAGAAAGGTTCTTGCCTGTGTTACAAGGTGTGAAGTTGAGTCAGATTCAATGCCCGACCACTGTAGAAGATAGAGAGAAATTGAAAGTAATTCCCTATGCTTCAGCCATAGGTTCTATCATGTATGCAATGCCATGTACCAAACCTGATGTGTGCCTTGCTATTAGTTTAGCAGGGAGGTACCAAAGTAATCCAGGAGTGGATCACTGGACAGCGGTCAAGAACATCCTGAAATACCTGAAAAGGACTAAGGATATGTTTCTCGTTTATGGAGATGACAAAGAGCTCGTCATAAACGGTTACATTGATGCAAGCTTTGACACTGATCCGGATGACTCTAAGTCACAAACCGGATACATATTTTTATTAAATGGTGGAGCTGTCAGTTGGTGCAGTTCCAAGCAGAGCGCCGTGGCGGGATCTACGTGTGAAGCGGAGTACATAGCTGCTTCGGAAGCAACAAATGAAGGAGTCTGGATGAAGGAGTTCATATCTGATCTAGGTGTCATACCTAGTGCATCGGGTCCAATGAACATCTTTTGTGACAATACTGGTGCAATTGCCTTGGCAAAGGAATCCAGATTTCACAAGAGAACCAAGCACATCAAGAGACGCTTCAATTCCGTCCGTGATCGAGTAAAGGAGGGAGACATAGAGATTTGTAAGATACATACGGATCTGAATATTGCAGACCCATTGACTAAGCCTCTCTCACGAGCAAACATGATCAGCACCAAGACTCCATGGGTGTTAGAATCATTACAATGTAATCTAGATTATTGACTCTAGTGCAAGTGGGAGACTGTAGGAAATATGCCCTAGAGGCAATAGTAAAGTTTTTATTTATATTTCCTTATATCATGATAAATGTTTATTATTCATGCTAAAATTGTATTAACCGGAAACTTAGTACATCTGTGAATACATAGACAAACAGAGTGTCACTAGTATGCCTCTACTTGGCTAGCTCGTTAATTAAAGATGGTTAAGTTTCCTAGAAATGGACAACGAGTTTTCATTTGATGAACGATATCACATCATTAGAGAATGATGTGATTGACTTGACCCATCCGTTAGCTTAGCACTTTGATCGTTTAGTTTACTGCTATTGCTTTCTCCATAACTTATACATGTTCCTATGACTATGAGATTATGCAACTACCGAATGCCGGAGGAACACTTAGTGTTCTATCAAACGTCACAACGTAATTGGGTGACTATAAAGATGCTCTACAGGTGTCTCCGATGGTGTTTGTTGAGTTGGCATAGATCGAGATTAGGATTTGTCACTCCGTGTATCGGAGAGGTATCTCTGGGCCCTCTTGGTAATGCACATCACTATAAGCCTTGCAAGCAATGTGACTAATGAGTTAGTTACGGAATGTTGCATTATGGAATGAGTAAATAGACTTGCCGGTAACGATATTGAACTAGGTATTGTGATACCGACGATTGAATCTCGGGCAAGTAACATACCGATGACAAAGGGAACAACGTATGTTGTTATGCGGTTTGACCGATAAAGATCTTCGTAGAATATGTAGGAGCCAATATGAGCATCCAGGTTCCACTATTGGTTATTGACCGGAGATGAGTCTCGGTCATGTCTACATAGTTCTCGAACCCGTAGGGTCCGCACGCTTAACGTTCAGTGATGATCGGTGATAACCCACAAGTATAGGGGATCGCAACAGTTTTCGATAAGTAAGAGTGTCGAACCCAACGAGGAGCTAAAGGTAGAACAAATATTCCCTCAAGTTCTATCGACCACCGATACAACTCTACACACGCTTGACGTTCGCTTTACCTAGAACAAGTATGAAACTAGAAGTACTTTGTAGGTGTTGTTGGATAGGTTTGTAAGATAATAAAGAGCAAGTAAATAAAAGCTAAGGGCTGTTGTAAGTAAAGAAGCAATAAAGTAAATATAGCGAGTGTGGAAAAGTGGTGGTAGGAGTTGTGAAATTGCCCCTAAGCAATTGACTACTTTACTAGACCGATAGCAAGTATTATGTGGGAGAGGCCACTGCTAGCATGTCATCCCTGACTTGGAATTCTATGCACTTATGATTGGAACTATTAGCAAGCTGTAACGCCCCGAGACCGATGTGCCAGGTGTCTTCCAGTTATTTGCTGTTGTTGCCTTGTCATTGCTTGCGTGTCATGCATTGCATATCATGTCATCATGTGCATTTCATTTGCATACGTGTTCGTCTCTTGCATCCGAGCTTTTTCCCCGTTGTCCGTTTTGCATTCTGGCGCTCCTATCTCCTTTGAGGGTCATTTCTACCTTCTTTTCATGTGTGGGGGTTAAACATTTCTGGATTGGACCGAGACTTGCCAAGCGGCCTTGGTTTACTATCGGTAGACCGCCTGTCAAGTTTCATGCCATTTGGACTTCGTTTGATACTCCAACGGTTAACCGAGGGACCGAAAAGGCCTCGTGTGTGTTGCAGCCCAACACCCCTCCATTTTGGCCCAAAACCCACCAAAATCCTCTCCATCATCTAGAGCGTTCGATCACGATCGCGTGGCCGAAAACCGCACCTCATTTGGACACTCCTAGCTCCCTCTATGCCTATTTAAAGACACCCCCGAAAATCTCCTTTCCCTTCCTCCCGAAACCCTAGATCCATCCCCACCCACCGCTGCCGGACAAAATCCGCCGAGCCGGACATGTCCGGCTAGCCGCCCGCCGCCATGTGGCGTCCTCTCATTGGCTGCGCCGCCACCCCGCACCGCCCATGGCCAATCGAGCGAGGCCACGTCGCCTCTCGAGAGCCCCACTTCGCCCCGGCCCCCAGGGCCCATCTGAAGCCCGCCCGGGCCCGTAACCGCGCCGCCGCGCGCAGCGCAGGAGCGCTCGCCCTGCACCTCCAGTCTTCCACGTGGGAACCACTAGCTTCGTCACCCGCCCGTTCCCGCCGTTTTCCGTCCACCCCGTCGCTCGCCGGAGTCGCTGCCGGCGATCCACTCCAGTTAGTTCAGCACTGCTGCCTTGCCTCCCCGTCGCCCTCTCCTTCTCTTTTTCGACCTCACTTCTCTCTCTCCCTTCCCCTGCAGAGCTATCCTGGACGAGTCCCACCTCGCCGGATCCTGCATCCCGAGCGCCGCCGATCACTTCTGTCACCGGATCTGGAACCTCCGTCCTCGGATCCGCCCATCCCCATCGTCCGGCAGGTTCCCGTCGACCGAGTCGCCGCCGTCATGCCGAGTTCGCTGCCAGCCGCCATTGTTGCTCTGCTTCCGTCGAACAGAGGTCGACGCACCCAGTCATTCGCGTTGATCGTTCTTGGGCCGCCACCTCCTCATCGGGCCTGCTAGCCCAAGGACACGCCAGAGCCTGCCAACCTTGCCTCCCACCGACCGGGCATTGGCCCATGGGTGAGCTCCCCGCAGCCCCTCCTCTCTGTTGGCCCAGTTCAGCAGATTCGGCCCTATAGTGTTTTTTCCTCTGGACGGATTTATTCAATTATCCCAGGATTTACTGTTTTGCAGAAAAACCCTCATAGTACATGCATTTAATAACTTCTCAACTGTGCATCATATGGAAAAACTTTATATATGAAATATGCTTAGAATTGCATCTAGTTTCATAATATGTCATTTCCATCCATGTTTAAAATGTTGTTTGATTAATTTTTGCTCTATGCCATGCTAAAATGGTTTAATTCATAACTAAATAACCGTAACTCGGAATTTAATAAATTTTATATGTAAATGGGGTAGAAAAATGCCTAGTTTAACATGATGCACTCACCTAGCATGTTTAACAACTCTAAAATTATGTTTAGGGCAGAACAGTACCAAACCTAATATATGCATATGAGGAGTTTCCGGACTTGTTGTTTTGTTGTTCCGGCCTCATTTAAACTTGCCTAGTTAGGTAGTTTTGTTGTGCTTCACCTCTTGCCATGCTAACAACATTTAATATTGTTGGGTACATAAACAAGATCGAACTAAATAAGTCATGTGGTGTTTTCTTCAATATGCAACTCCGTTGCATATTGTGCTCCACTTAATTTGTAGAATTGTTTGTGCATTTTTGCCATGCTTATTTGAACCTGTTAATGAATGAATTGGTCGTAGCTTAGTGCTAGATTTTTGTTAAGCATCATGAATGCATCCCTGCCATGTATTTTTATGCCATGTTTGAGTGCTGTAGCATGTTCATCTTGTTGCATTTAGATGACTACTTGCTGTAAATCGCAGAACGTGGTCATATTTGAATCGCTTGCCATTTCCAAACCGTAACTCCGATTCTGGTGATCTTTATATCGTTTTCAAGCGATTTCATCTCACCTTTCCAGTGGAACACTTGGATTTCCAAGTTGAGGCCAGGTTCATGCATTCCTTGTCCAATCATGCATATGCATCGCATACCGCATCCCGCATATCATACCATGTTCATGTGTTGGTTGTTTACTATGTTGTGTGTTTCTTTCCGGTGTTTGCTTCTTCGGGTTGGTTCAGGTAACGTCGTGTTTGTTCTTCTTCATGGACTCGTTCTTCTTCCTTGCGGGATCTCAGGCAAGATGATCATACCCTCGAAATCACTACTATCTTTGCTATGCTAGATTGCTCGCTCTTTTGCTATGCCAATGCTACGATGCCTACCACTTGCTTTCAAGCCTCCCAAATTGCCATGTCAAACCCCTAACCCACCATGTCCTAGCAAACCGTTGATTGGCTATGTTACCACTTTGCTCAGCCCTTCTTATAGCGTTGTTAGTTGCAGGTGAAGATTGGAGACCGTTCCTTGTTGGAACATTATTTACTTGTTGGGATATCATTATATTGCCATGTTATCTTAATGCATCCATATACTTGGTAAAGGGTGGAAGGCTCGGCCTCTCGCCTAGTGGTTTGTTCCACTCTTGCCGCCCTAGTTTCCGTCATATCGGTGTTATGTTCCCGGAGTTTGCGTTCCTTACGTGGTTGGGTTATAATGGGAACCCCTTGATAGTTCGCCTTGATTAAAGCTTTTCCAGCAATGCCCAACCTTGGTTTTACCATTTGCCACCTAGCCTCTTTTCCCTTGGGTTTCCGGAGCCCGAGGGTCATCTTATTTAACCCCCCCCCCCCCCCGGGCCAGTGCTCCTCTGAGTGTTGGTCCGACCGAGTAGACTGCGGGGCCACCTCGGGGCAACTTGAGGGTTGGTTTTACTCGTAGGATGTCTCATCTGAGTGTGCCCTGAGAACGAGATATGTGTAGCTCCTATCGGGATTTGTCGGCACATTCGGGCGGTGTTGCTAGTCTTGTTTTAACCTGTCGAAGTGTCTTGAAGAACCGAGATACCGAGTCTGATCGGAACGTCTCGGGAGGAGGTCTATTCCTTCGTTGACCGTGAGAGCTTGTCATGGGCTAAGTTGGGACTCCCCTGCAGGGATTTGAACTTTCGAAAGCCGTGCCCGCGGTTATGGGCAGATGGGAATTTGTTAATGTCCGGTTGTAGATAACTTGAACCTTAACTTAATTAAAATGAATCAACAGTGTGAGTTACCGTGATGGTCTCTTCTCGGCGGAGTCCGGGAAGTGAACACGGTGTTGGAGTAATGCTTGCGCAGGCTGTTCTCTAGTTTCTCGCTCGCGCTTTGCCTCCTCTTCTCGCTCTCTTTTGCGAACAGGATAGCCTCCATATATGCTAGTCGCTTGCTGCAGCTCCACATATATTTACCTTGCCATACCTATAAGCTTAAATAGTCTTGATCGCGAGGGTGCGAGATTGCTGAGTCCCTGTGACTCACAGATTACTATTACACCAGATGCAGGGCCTGATGATTCCGCTTCAGGTGACGCGCTCGAGCTCAAGTGGGAGTTCGACGAGGACTCTCAACGATACTATGTTTCCTTTCCTGATGATCAGTAGTGGTGCCCAGTTGGGGGTGATCGGGACCGTGTCGCATGTTGGGTTGTCTTTTATTTTGGCGCCATAGTCGGGCCATGAGTGTTTGAATGATGTAATGTTATTTATGTACTTGATTGACGTGGCGAGTGTAAGCCAACTATGTCATCTCCCCTTTTATTAATTATATTACATGGGATGTTGTGAAGATTGCCTGACTTGCGACATATGCCTTCAATGCGATTATGCCTCTAAGTCGTGCCTCGACACGTGGGAGATATAGTCGCATCGAGGGTGTTACACAAGCGTCCGCAACTACTAACGTTCATTAAGGTAAAACCCAACCATAGCATTAAAATATATTGGTCCCCCTTCAATTCCGTATGCATCAATTTCTATGCTAGGTTGAAGCTTCTGTCACTCTTACCCTCCAATACATAGTCCTATCAACATACAACTAACCCTATGGGTGTGATCCACGTGCGCGCTCATATGATGGGCACCAAAGGACAGCAACATAACCACAAGCAAATTAAATCAATCATAGCAATTCATTAACCACCGGTAGGACAACGAAAATCTACTCAGACATCATAGGATGGCAAGACATCATTGGATAATAATATGAAGCATAAAGCACCATGTTCAAGTAGAGGGTACATCGGGTTGCGGGAGAGTGGACCGCTGTAGATAGAGGTGGGAAGGTGATGGAGATGTTGGTGAAGATGGCAGAGGTGTTGGTGTAGATTGCGGTGATGATGATGGCCCCCGGTGGCACTCCGGCGCCACCGAAAGCAATGGGGAGAGAGCCCCCCTCCTTATTCTTCTTCCTTGACCTTCTCCCTAGATGGGAGAAGGGTTTCCCCTCTGGTCCATGGCCTCCATGGCATGGGAGGGGCGAGAGCCCCTCCGAGATTGGATCTGTCTCTCTGTCTCTCTCTGTTTATGCGTTCTCAGATTCTACCCCTTCACCGTTTTATATATTCCCGGAGATCCGTACCTCCGATTGGGCTGAAATTTTAACACGATTTCTATCCGGATATTAGCTTTCTTGCGGCGAAAGAAGGGCATCAACCGCCTTACAGGGTGGCCACGAGGGTCAGGGGCGCGCCCCTGCCTCATGGCCCCCTCGGGCATCGTCTCGCATGGATTTTTCTTCCCAAAAATCATATATATTCCAAAAAAAATCTTCGTCAGTTTTTATCCTGTTTGGACTCCGTTTGATATGGATATTCTGCGAAACAAAAAACATGCAACAAATAGGAACTGGCACTGGGCACTGGATCAATATGTTAGTCCCAAAAATAGTATAAAAAGTTGCCGAAAGTATATGAAAGTTGTAGAATATTGGCATGGAACAATCAAAAATTATAGATACGACGGAGATGTATCAGCATCCCCAAGCTTAATTCCTGCTCGTCCTCGGGTAGGTAAATGATAAAAATGATAATTTTTGATGTGGAATGCTACCTAGCATAATCTTGATCATGTAATCTAATCATGGCATGAATATTAAGACACGAGTGATTCAAAGCAATAGTCTATCATTAGACATAAAAACAATAATACTTCAAGCCCACTAATAAAGCAATCATGTCTTTTCAAAATAACAAGGCCAAAGAAAGTTATCCCTACAAAATCATATAGTCTGGCTATGCTCCATCTTCACCACACAAAATATTCACATCATGCACAACCCCGATGACAAGCCGAGCAATTGGTTCATACTTTTTAACGCGCTTCAGCATTTTCAACCCTCACACAATACATGAGCGTGAGCCATGGATATAGCACTATAGGTGGAATAGAATGGTGGTTGTGGAGAAGACAAAAAGGAGAAGATAGTCTCACATCAACTGGGCGTATCAACGGGCTATGGAGATGCCCATCAATAGATATCAATGTGAGTGAGTAGGAATTGCCATGCAACGGATGCACTAAGAGCTATAAGTGTATGAAAGCTCAGACTGAAAACTAAGTGGGTGTGCATCCAACTTGCTTGCTCATGAAGACCTCGGGCATTTGAGGAAGCCCATCATCGGAATATACAAGCCAAGTTCTATAATGAAAATTCCCACTAGTATATGAAAGTGATAACTCAAGAGACTCTCTATATGAAGAACATGGTGCTACTTTGAAGCACAAGTGTGGTAAAAGGATAGTAACATTGCCCGTTCTCTCTTTTTCTCTCATTTTTGTATATTTTTTGGGCCTTCTCTCTTTTTTTGGCCTTTCTCTTTTTTATATTTATTTTTTATTTTTTTCGTCTGGAGTCTCATCCCGACTTGTGGGGGAACCATAGTCTCCATCATCCTTTCCTCACTGGGGCAATGCTCTAATAATGATGATCATCACAGTTTTATTTACTTACAACTCGATACTAGAACAAAGATATGACTCTATATGAATACCTCCGGCGGTGTACCGGGATGTGCAATGATCCAGCGTAGCAATGACATAAAAAAAACAGACAAGCCATGAAAACATCATGCTAGCTATCTTACGATCATGCAAAGCAATATGACAATGAATGCTCAAGTCATGTATATGATGATGATGGAAGTTGCATGGCAATATATCTCAGAATGGCTATGAAAATGCCATGATAGGTAGGCATGGTGGCTGTTTTGAGGAAGGTATATGGTGGGTTTATGGTACCGGCGAAAGTTGCGCGATACTAGAGAGGCTAGCAATGATGGAAGGGTGAGAGTGCGTATAATCCATGGACTCAACATTAGTCATAAAGAACTCACATACTTATTGCAAAAGTTTATTAGCCCTCGAAGCAAAGTACTACTACGCATGCCCCTAGGGGGATATATTGGTAGGAAAAGACCATCGCTCGTCCCCGACCGCCACTCATAAGGAAGACAATCAATAAATACCTCATGCTCCGACTTCGTTACATAACGGTTCACCATACGTGCATGCTACGGGAATCACAAACCTCAACACAAGTATTTCTACTAATCCACAACTACCCACTAGCATGACTCTAATATCACCATCTTTATATCGCAAAACTATTGCAAGTAATCAAACATATCATACTCAATGATCTACAAGTTCTATGTAGGATTTTGTGACTAACCATGTGAATGACCAGTTCCTGTCATCTCTCTAAATAGATATAAGTGAAGCAAGAGAGTTTAATTCTTTCTACAAAAGATATGCCCACTCTCTAACAAATATAAGTGAAGCAAAAGAGCATTCTACAAATGGAGGTTTTCTATGTAAAGAGAAACAGGCAATCCAAACTTCAAATGATATAAGTGAAGCACATGAAGCATTCTATAAAGCCATACTCAAAAGATATAAGTGAAGTGCATAGAGCATTCTATAAATCAACCAAGGACTACCTCATACCAGCATTGATGAGGGCATGACTACCTTGGATACGACCAAAAATATTGCATACATGCATATTTGTCAGGTGATTTCTAATGCAAACTATTCATTAATCTATTTATGTTATCCAGAACAAAAATATTTCACACACTTTTGTGTTTTGTCTAATTGCAGGTGTATGGGACATTTGTACAATCCACATATGAAGACAAGGGAAAAGGAGAAGTTTAGGTTGTGTTCAAAAAGTCCTCTCACGTCACTTTTGGGCCAAGAGAAGATAGAGTCCAAGTCTCTCACGTTCTGGATTCAGATTCGGACTGCACAGACATACCTGACTCAAAACGCCAACAACTTTTTCATACGGACTCCGAATTGGGTGATTCTTTTTTTGTTCGAAACTAGATTTCGTGCTCTTTCCAACCCAATTGGATTCACCTTCAAATTCGTCCGGAGCGTTGAGTTACGGACGAAACAATATGACGTTGCAGCAGAATCCGAGTCAAACTACAAGCCCAAAGGTGTTGCATCACCTCCACTTGGGCCCATGAGCCTTGTACGACTTAGGGTTAGTTTTAGGCTGCCTTGGGACGTCCTCCCACCTCCTTGGCCGCCACCCCTTGCTCCTATATAAGTAGATCCATCTAGTAGCTTTTTCTTTGGGGGATTTGTTTAGTTAAAAGTTAGCCATTGCAACTTCGTGTACTTCGTTTGTGTCCAACGACCAGACCAAGACCGCTTCCGAATCCCCACCATTATCAATACTTCATATATATTTGCAATATTCAGATTGCTTTATCATATTCTTGCTCGTTCTTCGATTGCTTGCAGGAATAGACCTTCGTGGTCAGGCTGACCGTGCTTCCAGCATCGTCAGTAACCTCAGGAGATTGGTTTAGCGATTGCTAAGGCGCAACGTCGTGCACGTTTGTAGTCGGATCGTCAAAGTCGTCTCCACCAAATCGATAGTTATCATCTCATGAAAGATCGGGACCCTCGCCTCTATCAAGCATGGTGCATAAAAGAAAAATGAAAACTAAATGCAAAAGACGCTCCAAGATTGCACATATCGCATGAACGAAACGAATCCGAAAACATACCGATACTTGTTGAAGAAAGAGGGGATGCCTTCCAGGGCATCCCCAAGCTTAGACGCTTGAGTCTCCTTGAATATTTACTTGGGGTGCCTCAGGCATCCCCAATCTTGAGATCTTGCCTCTCTTCCTTCTTCTCACATCGAGACCTTCTCGATCATCGAACACTTCATCCACACAGAACTTCAACAAAAAACTCAGTAAGATCCGTTAGTATAATAAAGCAAATCACTACTCTAAGTACTATTGCAAACCAATTCATATTTTGTTTTTGCATTGTTTCTACTGTAATATAACTTTTCCATGGCTTAATCCAATGATATAAATTGATAGTTTCATCAAAACAAGCAAACTATGCATCAAAAACAGAATCTGTCTAAAACAGAACAGTCTGTAATAATTTGAACATTCACCATACCTCTGATACTTGAAAAATTATGCCAAAATTAGGAAAAATGAACACTTTGTATAGAAAGACATTGCAAAAATAATCAGAACCATTTGACGTTCCAGCTAAAAATGTAAAATCGCGCGCTACAGCCAAAGTTTCTGTCCTGCACCGTACAAACCAACAATCAAAGTAAACATCCTAAAGGCAAACCTTGGCACATTATTTTTATAATACAATGGAATTGTACAAGGAAATAATTATTTTTGTTGAAAAGTTTCTGTAATCAAGATTCACAAAGTTGCTATGAGCATGAACAAAGTTCAAGGAGCTCTCCCACTTCAACAATGCTTGTCTTTCTCACTTTTACTTTCCTTTTTGAAAAAGTTTTGGGTTCCCCTCTTTATTTTTGTTGTTTTTAAACTATATGAAAGCACTCAACAGAAATAAATGACTCCCTAAAATTTCCGGGTTGTCTCCCTGGCAGCGCTTTCTTTAAAGCCATTAAGCTAGGCATATAGTGCTCAAGTAGTGAATCCACCCGGATCCCAAGGTATATCAAAGCCAATTTTAATTAACAATGATTTAGAATTTAGTAGTGAGCACAAAGTAACATATATCATGAAACAACGAAGTCTAACTCTCTTCCTATGCATTGGCATGTCATAAAAGAACAATTCATGCACACATAGTAAAGGCCAATGCATAGTATAAACAGTTTCTTGCAATTTTATCACATGGGAAACATAGAGAGGTGGAGATATAGTTCCTCTCTCATAATAATTGCAAGTAGGAGCAGCAAGCACATGCATATTATATTCATCAAAATCATCATGTGCAACGGTATAAGGCAACCCATCAATATAATCCTTAATAAGGGTAAACTTCTCCGATATAGTGTAGTCGGGAGAATTCAAAAAGATAATAGGACTATCATGCGTGGGTGCAATAGCAACAATATCATGTTTAACATGAGGACATATAACAAGTTCATCTCCACAAGCATAATTCATATTGGCATCTTGTCCACAAGCATAGCAAGCATCATCAAAAAGGGATATTTCGAAAGAATCAACGGGATCATAGCAATTATCATAGCATTCATCCTTCGGTAAGCACGAAGGGGAATTAAACAATGTATGAGTTGAAGAGTTACTCTCATTAGAAGGTGGGCACGGGTTATCAATCCGCTCTTCCTCCTTTTGTTCTTCGCTCTCCTCCTCATCTTTTTCATCCAATGAGCTCACAGTTTCATCAACTTCTTCTTCCATAGATTCCTGCAAAATATTAGTCTCTTCTTGGACAGTGGAGACTTTCTCAATAAGTGCATTAATATCGGAATTGTATTCATAATTCTCATAGCAATATTTAAGGATAGCTAAATTTTCAGGTCTATAAACCGAATCATCTAAATCTTCAAACTCTTTAAACACAGATTCAATTTGATAAGCACCCATAAAAGCAACAAATTCTTCTATTTGTTCCACATCATAGTAATCATATATACCATTAGCATAAGAAGCTAAGGATTTATTATCATTAAATTCGCATAAAAAGGGAAGGTGTGGAGCCTTCATCCTAGAGCAACAAGTATAATCATATCTCAAGCATAGTTGCCTAGCATACCACTTCAATATATGAATTTGATCCCATAATAGTTTCCCTTTTTGTGTCAAGCGGTAATCCCTAAAGTATTCACGTTGATCCAACGTTACTCCCATTACATAATTTAATGGGGTTTTCTCATGATTATTAAAGTAGTACATACTATCTTTCACATAACCAGCATCGAGGGTTTTAGGAGGTTCCCCATCTCCATGAGCAGAAAGTACACCTAATTTTTTTTGGTATTTCGTGTTCCATATCCATAACTAAAGATAAATAACAACTAAGAACAGCAAATAAAAATTACTTAGTGATAAAAGCAAACAAGCACACACGAGAATATTCACCCCACGCTATTGCTCCCCGGCAACGGCGCCAGAAAAAGGTCTTGATAACCCACAAGTATAGGGGATCGCAACAGTTTTCGATAAGTAAGAGTGTCGAACCCAACGAGGAGCTAAAGGTAGAACAAATATTCCCTCAAGTTCTATCGACCACCAATACAACTCTACGCACGCTTGACGTTCGCTTTACCTAGAACAAGTATGAAACTATAAGTACTTTGTAGGTGTTGTTGGATAGGTTTGCAAGATAATAAAGAGCAAGTAAATAAAAAGTAGGGGCTGTTGTAAGTAAAGAAGCAATAAAGTAAATATAGCGAGTGTGGAAAAGTGGTGGTAGGAGTTGCAAAATTGCCCCTAAGCAATTGACTACTTTACTAGACCGATAGCAAGTATTATGTGGGAGAGGCCACAGCTAGCATGTCATCCCTGACTTGGAATTCTATGCACTTATGATTGGAACTATTAGCAAGCATCCGCAACTACTAATGTTCATTAAGGTAAAACCCAACCATAGCTTTAAGATATATTGGTCCCCCTTCATTCCCGTATGCATCAATTTCTATGCTAGGTTGAAGCTTCTGTCACTCTTGCCCTCCAATACATAGTCCTATCAACATACAACTAACCCTAGGGTGTGATCCACGCGCACAATCATATGATGGGCACCAAAGGACAACAACATAACAACAAGCAAATTAAATCAATCATAGCAATTCATCAACCACCGATAGGACAACGAAAATCTACTCAGACATCATAGGATGGCAACGCATCATTGGATAATAATATGAAGCATAAAGCACCATGTTCAAGTAGAGGGTACAACGGGTTGCGGGAGAGTGGACCGCTGTAGATAGAGGGGGGAAGGTGATGGAGATGTTGGTGAAGATGGCGGAGGTGTTGGTGTAGATCACGGTGATGATGATGGCCCCCGGTGGCACTCCGGCGCCACCGGAAGCGAGGGGGAGAGAGCCCCCCCTCCTTCTTCTTCTTCCTTGACCTTCTCCCTAGATGGGAGAAGGGTTTCCCCTCTAGTCCATGGCCTCCATGGCATGGGAGGGGCGAGATCCCCTCCGAGATTGGATCGGTCTCTCTGTCTCTCTCTGTTTCTGCATTCCCAGATTCTTCCCTTTCATCGTTTCTTGTATTCCCGGAGATCCGTAACTCCGATTGGGCTGAAACTTTGACATGATCTCTATCCGGAAATTAGCTTTCTTGCGGCGAAAGAAGGGCATCAACCACCTTACGGGTGGTCCACGAGGGTCAGGGGCGCGCCTGGGGGGCAGGCGCGCCCTCCTGCCTCGTGGCCACCTCGGGCACCGTCTCGCGTGGATTTTTCTTCCCAAAAATCATAAATATTCAAAAAAAAATCTCCATCAGTTTTTATTCCGTTTGGACTCCGTTTGATATGGATATTCTGCGAAACAAAAAACATGCAACAAATAGGAACTGGCACTAGGCACTAGATCAATATGTTAGTCCCAAAAATAGTATAAAAAGTTGCCAAAAGTATATGAAAGTTGTAGAATATTGGCATGGAACAATCAAAAATTATAGATACGACGGAGACGTATCAGAACCGTGCAAGAATTCCACAACCTCAACAACAAAACAATCAAGTGGAGCATGAGGAGCAAGCGGCTCAAGACCCTCTACCACGGCCAGAGAGTCAACCCCCTTGACAACAACGAAATAAAGAGCAATGCTACGTCAAGATCAAGTTCAACATGCCTAAGTTCTCCAGCGGCACCGACCCCGAAGACTACCTCTCATGGGCATTGAAGGCTGAGAAGATCTTTCTCTTACACAACTATGAAGAAGAGAAGAAGATTGTTGTGGCCTCTCTTGAGTTCCAAGACTATGTCCTCATTTGGTGGGAGCAAGTCATTGAGCGCCAAGAAGCAATAGGTGACCCACCCATCAGCACATGGAATCGAATGACGGATGTCATGCGAGCGCGCTTTGCACCCACGTACTATAGCCGCAACCTCTTCAAGAAATTGTAACTCCTCAAGCAAGGAACCAAGTCCGTTGAAGAGTACTACAAGGAAATGGAGATTGCCATGATTCGAGCAAATGTCACCGAAGATGAGGATCAAACCTTGGCATGATTCTTGAATGGACTCAACCATCCCATCAAGAAGATTACGGATTTCCAACCGTACACGAACCTCCTCGAGCTAATGCACAAGCTACCAAGGCGGAGCAACAAGTGCAAGATGATTATAGGTACACCAAGTACTCGTCCCAGACATATGGTTCATACACCCAAGCTTCAACGACTGCAACGCCTTGTACCGCAACCAATGTTAGTGTTCTGGGATCAGGGGTACCCAGACTTGCCTGCCTACGGCGCAGGACGCGGGCTTATCGACGACCCAGTATGACCCAGCTGCAAGACCCACAAGACAAGACGCTCCCGAGGGCCCCCATCCTCGTGAGGAGAATAATGCCAAGACCTCCAGAGGAGCAGCTCCCGGGCCTGCCTCCCGAGGGGCGGAGAACTCTATGCAAGCCTCCAGCCTCATGAGGCTGTGATGATGTGAGATTGGACCTATCTCCCTGTCTCTCTCTGTTTCTGTGTTCTCAGATTCTACCCCTTCACCGTTTTATATATTCCTGGAGATCCGTAACTCCGATTGGGCTGAAATTTTAACACGATCTCTATCCGGATATTAGCTTTCTTGCGGCGAAAGAAGGGCATCAACCACCTTACACTACAGGAATCAGCTACTTTGCCGTCAGCCATGGCGGACGACAAAAGGTGACGGCAAAGTAAGGTTCGGCAAAGAGGTACTTTGCCGTCTGCTTCGGGCGGCTGACGGCAAAGGAGCCTTTGCCATCAGCAGCGGACGGCAAAGAGTGCAGACGACAATAAGTGCGCTGTTACTCCGTTAGGTGGCTAACGGCAGGCCTTTGCTGTCCGCCGCTGACGGCAAACTTCGGAAGGCCTTTGCCGTCCGCCGTGTGATGTCAGCCGACGTCACTACACGGCAGGCCTTTGCCGTCCGCCGCTGTAGGCAAAGTTTTTGCTCTTTGCCGTCCGCTGCGGACGGCAAAGCCTTTGCCGTCAGCCACTGTAGGCAAACTGACCAAATTGGTCAGCCTCCCAGGAAGCACAGCTGCCTGCCACGTGGCCTCTTTGCCGTCCGCTGCTGATGGCAAAGAGCTCTTTGCCGTCGGTGGCAGACGGCAAAGAGCCTGCATATTGGCTCTTTTTTCCTGTTTTTTTGAATCCAACAATTTTCAGAGCAAATATATATGACATATATAGATATATTTCCATATCAGATATCCAGCACATAAGTTTCATATCACATATCACATAAGTTTCATCCATACACATTGTTCATACCTAAGCAAGTTCCATCCATATACATATTACAATGCAAAGTTTCATCAAGATAGGAAGTTCCATCATAGCAAGCTAGATACAATGCAAAGTTTCATGAAAGGAAAAGCAAGCACTCCATCATAGCAAGCTAGGTTCCATGAAGTGAATGAAATCTGCAAAATGGTAAATAAGAAAGTTAGAAATAGGTGACTAGAACAAGAAGAAGACTAGAACAAGAAGTATATGTCATTTATGAGCTAACTTAGTTGAAATGGATCATATATGAGCTAACTAAGTTGAAATGGGTTGTTTATGAGCTAACTTAGTTGAAATGGATCATTTATGAGCTAACTTAGTTGAAATGGGTCATTTATGAGCTAACTAAGGTGAAGGGCATCGTTTTTGAGCTAACTAAGGTGAAATGAATAGTTTTTGAGCTAACTAAGGTGAAATGGATCATTTATGAGCTAACTTAGGTGAAATGGATCATTTATGAGCTAACTTACTTGAAATGGGTCGTTTATGAGCTAACTAAGGTGAAATGGATCTTTTTGAGCTAACTAAGGTGAAATGGATTGTTTTTGAGCTAACTTAGGTGAAATGGATCATTTATGAGCTAACTTAGTTGAAATGGATCATTTATGAGCTAACTAAGGTGAAATGGATCGTTTTTGAGCTAACTAAGGTGAAATGGATCGTTTTTTAGCTAACTTAGGTGAAATGGATCATTTATGAGCTAACTTAGGTGAAATGGATCATTTATGAGCTAACTAAGGTGTTTTTGAGCTAACTAAGGTGAAATGGATCTTTTTTGAGCAAACTTAGGTGAAATGGATCATTTAAGAGCTAATTTAGGTGAAATGGATCGTTTTTAGCTAACTTAGGTGAAATGGATCGTTTAGGAGCTACTGTAGGTAAATTGGGTCATTTTAGAGCTAACTTGGATAAACTGGATCATTTATAAGCTAACCTAGGTAAGATGGGTCATTTTGGAGCTAACCTAGGTGAAATGGGTCATTTTGGAGCTAACCTAGGTGAAATGGGTCATTTTAAAGCTAACATAGGTAAAATGGATCATTTAGGAGCTAATCTACGTAAAATGGGTCATTTTAGAGCTAACTTGGATAAATTGGATCACTTATAAGCTAACTAAGGTAAAATGAGTCATTTTAGAGCTAACTTAGGTAAAATGGATCGTTTATGAGCTAACTAAGTTAATTATGCAATTTTTGACATAAGTAAGCTAAGTACATATTGTTTTAGAGCTAACTTAGGTAGAATGGATGGTTTATGAGGTCAGTAAGCTTATTAAGTCATTTTGGAGGAAAAGAAGCTAACTCTAGGTCATTATGGTAAGCATATTGGAGGAAATAAAGCTAAGTCCAGGTCTTTATGCATTTGTTAAGCAAAACACTAGAGAAACTTACCGTGATCACGGAGGTGTAGGACCGGGCTGGCTCGCGCCGGTAGCTGGAGAAGGAGCGGGCTGGCTCTCGCCGGTAGCTGGAGAAGGATCGTGCGATGCGTTTCTGGAGTTAAGCTGCACCAAAGATCATTTCCAATGTCTCGTTAGCATTATGACACTCAAATGTTAAGACTAGCAAGTAATGTCCATTCAAATTAAACTCACCGTGCTCCCAGGAGCAATCACTAGCATCGGCGGAGTGGTCTGACCGGACTTCTCGCACACAGACTGCACATTTGGTTTTCACAACAGAGTCATACTAGTTAGTAATGAGACTCAAATGTTAAGACTAGCAAGTAATCTGCAGAAGAAACTTACCACAAGGAGCTCGTACATGGCCCTTGCCTGCATGTCATTCCGTGCCCTCTCCTCCTCCAACATCTTTGTCGTCCTCTCCTCCAACTCCCGCTGCCTCTCCGCCGCCTCCGCCAGAAGTTTCTCCGTTCTATCTCTCTCACTCTGTATAGCAGCCTGCAACACCACTCACATGACCATTTGTAATCATTGATGGAAGCGCACACAATGTAATGGAGAAAGATAGCTGAGTACGTATAACTAACCTTGAAGGCGAGTTGGACTGGCCGTTCACGAGGCCTTATCTCAGGAGCGGAGCTCGACTGGCGCGCCTTGATCTCCGGGAGAGTGCTAGGACAACAGATAAGTCCATCTCCCATGGCTATGGAGCCATGGGACCTCCCGCCACCAGATATCATCAGCAGCTCTGTATCAATGGGACCCTGGCTCGGGTTAAAGTCCTCCCCTTTCCTCGCCTTCCCCTGATCTCTATATTGCATGAGCTTGTCGTGGGCGGAGATGTTGGTGAAGTTCTTTGGATCATCGAGGTCAGACACAGAGAATGCCTTGACTTTCTTGTAAGGGCCAGTGTGGGCCCTGGCATACAGGTCGTACACCTCTGGCACCTTATCCGCCTTATTGTAGCGTGCCTGAAAGAGAGAAACAAAGTAAATTAGTAATTAAAGGGCTAAAGCTAGCATGATGAATGAATTGCATGAATCATGAAGCAAACCACATACCCAGTTCCGCCCGTACTGAAATAAGTTGGAGCTGCCTTGGTGGTGTGGCACACCTTCCATTTGGGCACGTTTGTCCTTGGCCTCTTTGTGGGTGGCCAGCCATTCTTCTGAGCACCACGCATTGACCAACACCTCCCAACAATCCATCCGATCCACACACCATCTCGGAGGGGCCTAAGTTAGCAAATAGAAACTTGAGCGCTAAGGCTATGAATTACTAAATGATGGAAGTAAGTACAAGGCCTTAAGAATTACCTTCATGTACTTCTCCTTACTCAAGAACTTACCGCGGCACTCCTGCTTGGGCTTCTTGATACCACGCCCGGCGTAGTAGTCTCGAACAGCCTGCACCCGAACCTCATGCCGTAAGTTCTGAAGTAGGCGCTTGCACTCCTTGTGGATAACATGATCCGCCTCCTCCTCGTATCCCTCCTCACACCTGTAGAATGTCTGCAATCAAATGAGACGATATTGATTAGTACAATTAATAACTAGCTAGTTGAAGATTTTTAATTGTGTAAAGGAGCAATTACCTAGAACTTTCTCATCACGACGTCTGCCCTCGTCTTGCACAAGACACCGTCGATAATCTCACCCGGCGGGGCCGGGGCAGCCAAGTAGTGCTCCCAAGTCAATCCAACCTCTGGAAGCCGACCCTCACCAGGCAACGTGACAAACCCCGGGAAGTTTTGCCGAATCAGAACTCCAAGGACGGAGTTGGGCCGGCGGACACTTTCATGGTGGTCCCAACCCCTGCAGCATGACAAGGTCAACACATCAGTTATTTGAAGAAACATGAATGCAGAAGGTACAAAAAGATTAAATGCACTTACCTCTCCCCATCAGGGAAAATCAACCACCTCTGCTCGCGGGTCGCCGGCACGGACGGGAGCCGTGTAGCACCACGCTGGTAGACGTTGTCCCCCTCCTCCCCCTCCTCATCAGTCGGCTCCCCGCCATCATCAGCATGGCCACTCGGCTCCCCGCCATCCTCAGGCTGACCCGACCAGGTACCCCATCCAGACGTGTGCTCCTCCGGGGTCTCGTGGGCCGAAGGCCCGTCGACCCGAGGCTCGTGGGTCGAAGACTCGTGGACCGGAGGCTCGTGGACCGGAGGCTCGTGGACCGGAGTCCGTGCAGCCTCCTCCTCAGACGAGTCCACCCTAGCAGTCACGTGCTCGGGTGAAATAGCTGGGGGCGGTGGCGAGGAAGGCGCCGTAAGAGTCACCCTACCTCCTCTCCTGCGACCACGTGCTCCACCTCCTCTCTTCTTCTTACCTCGTCCCCTGCTGGGCACCGCAGTCGACGAAGAAGGGCCTGGCGGTGTCGCCATACTGTCCAGCAACGCTCGGCGGAGAGGTGCGTGTGGAATGGAAGACCTCGCACCACGCGCCGACGAAGAAGGGGCCTCGGCGCGCTCCCGACCAGCGCCCACCATCTTTCAACACCTGCCATGACAAAGAATAAACGAAATTAGTACAACATAAAAAAAGTACCGACATGAATAATAATATGTATATCACTTAAGTGTATCATCATCAAGTACAACATAAAAAAATTGAATACCTGACACTACTAATAATCTCGATCAGTATCATCAATAAATGCATAATCATCATCATCACTATAATCAATGATGGGCTCATAGGGTTCATTGGCATCAACATGTGTAAGGCCACCTTGACGTAATCGGTCAAGCATTGACAGGTCATCCGTAGCAGTAACCTCTTCTTGTTCCGGCTCTTCTTGTTCCTCCTCTGGGGTGATGTCGGATTCATTGTCGCTGTCTACTTCAATGTTTTGGGGTGAAGTATAGCGGTTCTTGAAACGCTTTTTGGAAAGACGTGTCTCTTGGAAGAATTCTCCTTCATATGTGTCTGGGTTAATGTGAGGTTCATAATCCTCTTCCTTTGGGGGAGAAAGTCTAGCACGTGGCGGCACTTCATAAACGACATCCCAACCTTTCAGATTTGGATTAGTTTGGCAGGCCCACGGTAGATAGAATACTTGGGTCGCCTGTTGAGCCATAATATAGACATCAGGAACATCTAAATGAGTGCTTTGGTTGATTTCAACTAGCCCTATATGTTCATGAGTCCTTCTAGTCTCCTTCGGCTGAAACCAATAACATTTGAAGACTACGACATTCAGTGGGTTTTCACCATAGAACAGAAGTTCATAAATTGCTTCAACTCTCCCATAATACTCGGTACCTCCTTCGCCGATAGCAGATACACAACAATTTGTAGACTTCCGGTCGGCCATAGATAGCTCTTTGCCATAGGTACAAAAGCGATACCCGTTGATGTCGTACTTGTCAAATGAACGGACCTTATAGTCAAAACCATTAGCGACTTGTCTCAATTCGGCATCCATAGACTCTGAATTAGCCTACAAGTTTAATATGAAAGGATTGTTGCATTATGCACAAATTAGTGAATGAAATGAAATTGTCTAATAGAAATTACCGTTTGTTTGAACCAAGAGATGAAACCGGGATAGCCACCTCCTTGCTTTGCGAGAAGCTCATACTCTTCGACTATGGCGACGTATCGACTGTATGACATATCCAGGAATAAGAGTAGTTCAAAGGAAATAGAAGTTGCGAAACAATGTACCGAGAACTTACTCGATGTACGGCCGCACTTCTATCAGGTTGTTGAAGATATACAACGAAATGGTCCGCCATTCTTCGTTATCCAAAGATACTGGATGTGAAACACTAGCTGGTGCGAGATTCCCTTTGAATAGGCTGAGGTTGGATCCACCCTTTTTAGGCTCGTCAGCATTGTACCGAGGCTTCAGATTATGCAAATGACGATTTTTGGCTTCATAGTGCGCTGTTACGAAGTTTGCCGCCTCCTCTGTGATGAATGCCTCAGCCATCGATGCTTCAATTCTACGTTTATTTTTACATTTTTCTCGAAGCGTCTTCTGCATCCTCTCAGTTGGGTAGCACCAACGATTTTGCACGGCCCCCCCAATCTTGCCTCGGTCGGGAGATGCAAAATCAAACGCTGCATTGGATTAAAGAAGCCCGGTGGAAAGATCTTCTCTAACTTGCAGATCAACTCCGGCGCCAACTCTTCCATTTCTTCTAGCACGCCAGACGATAGTTCTTTCGCACAAAGAACACGGAAGAAACAGCTGAGTTCTGCCAGTACTAGCCATTCATCCTCAGGGATGAAGCCACGCAACATCACCGGCATTACCCGCTCAATCCATATGTGCCAATCATGACTCTTGAGACCAAATATCTTCAGTTTATCAAGATTCGCTCCCCTCTTTAGATTCGCTGCATACCCATCGGGGAACATCAACTGCTGTTGCACCCACAAGAGAATTTCCCTCATAGCTGGCCTTCCAAGATTGAACCATGCCTTTGGCTTCGTCCAGTTCTGCTTTCCTTTCGGTTCTTTCATGTTTTGTAACGGCCTATCACATAGCGCCTCCAGATCGACTCTAGCCTTAGTATTATCCTTTGACTTCCCATCTATGCCGAACAATGTACCAAAAAGTGCCTCGGCGATATTCTTCTCAGTGTGCATCACGTCGATGTTGTGTGGGCAAAGGAGGTCTTTGAAGTAAGGCGGATCCCATAAGCATGTTTTGTGAGTCCACGCGTGCTTAGTATTATACCCCTTGAAGTACCCTGGATGTTGTGGATCTGGCTCGAGAGTGTTTAACTGATCCAGGGTCTGTTGGCCTGTCAATGCAGGTGGTGTAGAGTTTTTGACAACTCTACCCCTGATGAATTTCTTCTTGTCTTTCCTGAACTTATGGCGAGGATCCAGGAACTGTCTATGCATGTCGAAGCAAGAAAACTTGCGACCGGCCTGAAGCCAACGAAACTCAAGAGCTCCCTTGCATGTGGGGCACGGGAACCTTCCATGCACACACCAGCAACCGAATAGCGCATATGCCGGCAGGTCATGCGTCGAGTACATGTACCAGACACGCATTATGAAGTTCCGTTTGCTAAAGGCGTCGTATGTCTTGAACCCATTATCCCAGGCTTCTTGCAATTCGTCCTTAAGCGGCTGCATGTACACATTCATATTTTTGCCCGGATAGTTGGGTCCTGGAATTATCAACATCAGGAAAATGTTCTTTATTTGCATAATCTGTCCGGGGGGGGGGGGGGGGGAGATTGAGTGGAAAGACAAATACGGGCCAACAACTGTATTGGGCTGCCGTCATACCAAACACACTGAACCCATCCGTGCTGATGCCGACTCGAGGATGCCTCGGATCTGCCGCTTTGTCAGCATGTAATTCATCAAACTTTTTCCACGCAACACCATCCGATGTGTGTACCATCATCAGATTCCCATCCGCATCTAGTTCGGTTCTTTTGCCTGTTTTGTGCCATGTCATCTGTCTGGCCGTCTCTTCGACCATGAAAAGACGTTGAAGTCTTGGTACGATTGGCATATACCGAAGAACACTAATGGGAATTTTGGTCTGTGTCTTCTCACCCATACCGTTGTCTACCACAATATACCTGGAAGACTTGCAAATGGGACAATAGTTCAAGTCCGCATAGTCAAGCCTAAATAAGGCACATCCTTTCTCACAGGCATGTATCTTCTCATAGGGCATCTTCAGTGCACGGAGGATTTTGTCCGACTGGTACAGGTTTGCAGGCATTACATGGCCTTTGGGTAGAAAGCGTCCAAATACTGTCATAATTGCATCATAGCACTCTCTGCCCAAGTTGAACTGAGCCTTCAGAGCCATTACTTGTGAGATGGCATCCAACTGACAAAGCTCAGTGTGCTCGTGGAGCGGACGTTTCGAAGACTCCAACATTTCATTGAAGGCCTTTGCAGATTCCTCCATCTCCTCGTCCGAATCCCGAGCATCATCATAGCCTTGCACCATGTTTTCCATCCCGGTACCATGCTCGTCGGTGCGATGATGATCCACCTCAGCTCGGTCACGTTGGGCAGACTCACCATGAAATGTCCACACCGTATAATCGGGCGTAAAACCACTCTTCTGCAGGTGTTTGCCCATTTCAGCCTCTGTCTTCTTTTCCCAATTGCCGCACCGGAAACAAGGGCACCAGGTTTTCTTTTGGCCATTTGCAAATGCGGCTTGCACAAACCCCTTAGTTTTTGTGAACCATTCAGCGCTCCATTTGTTCTGACCAGTGTGACCGGTATACATCCATGCACGGTCACTCATCTTGAATTTCAGAGCTACTGGACACACAACAATTATATATGTAATTCACCATGTATATATTCATCAGTTGATCTACTTTGTCAATTTTATTACGTCCATGCAACCTACACTCTAATAGGTAATGATAGGTCCTAATCCCACCCGTGTATGTGTAGATTGGGTTCATTTTCCCATGCTATGCTCCGGATCCGACGCAAAATTTCGGCAGCACCTCCCCGCTGTTCTCCTGATACACGTCTCTGCAATAAACAGAGAGGATGTGTACCCGGAGAACAACAGGGGAGGCACTGACGAAATATATGCGTCGGATCCGGAGCAAAGCATATGGGAAAATGAACCCAATCTACACATACTCGGGCTGTCCAAGGATAGCGTTGGACAATTCAAAAGAATCAAGGTTATAAATATGCAAATGCATGCATATTTATAACTATGACGCTTTCGAACGGGAGACACATATTGGTTACGCATACTGATGATTCAAGACACATATATAGCAAGCTATCAAGTTTCATCGGAATAGATCAAATAATTAATGGGGGAGGAGGACTTGTCATTTGTGCTCACCCACGAACGAAGGGGCAGAGCTCGTCAAACGCACGGCGAGGTCGTCGAACACCAAACCTCGCAGTGATGAAACAACTACACATTTAAAACTACATGATCAACACAATTATATATGATGTTTTTCATAACAAAATCGAAAAATATATGACCTAACTAATAATTCACAAATATATGACCCCGTCGGCCTCTGGAAGGCCAAAGAACACCTTTTCGGGAGGTGTCGGTGGTCGGGGTGTCCTGTCGGTGTCGGGGTGCCGTGTCGGGGTCGGGGTGCTGTTTCGGGGTCGGGGGGTCGGGGTAGGGGGTCAGGGAGTCGGTTGTCGGGGTGTGGTGTCGGGATTGGGGTGTCGGGGTCGGGGTGTCGTGTCGGGGTCGGGTGTCGGGGTATCGGGGTGTCGTGTCGGGGTCGGGGTGTGGTGTCAGGGTGTCGGGGGTCGGGGTCGGGGTGTCGGGCCGGGGTGTCGGGGTGTCGGGGGTCGGGGTGTCGGGCCGGGGTGTCGGGGTGTCGGGGGTCGGGGTCGGGGTGTCGGGGGTCGGGGGTCGGGGTCGGGGTGTCGGGGTGGCGCGTCGGGGTCTTCTTCTTCTTATTCTTTCTTCTTCTTTTCTTTCTTCTTCTCCCTCTCCTCTTCCTCCTCCTCCTCCTCCTCCGCCTCTTCTTTCTTCTTCTTCTTCTTCTTGATGAGGACATCAATACCATTGTTACACCCACAGCCCCTACTGTTACATATACTGGACCAATTACTAGAGCTCGCGCACGCCAATTAAATTACCAGGTACTTTCGTTTCTTGGTAATGATTCTAATGTTCATGAGATTATGATGCTGCCTAAATTGGATACATTTGTTTTGCTTACAAATGAAGGGCCTAGCTTGGAGAAGGATGAACATTGGAGCAAGAACACGCATGGAGTTGATGGCATGCGCAAGGGGATCAAGAACGGAGTTACAAGTGATGATTTCAGGACTTTGAAGCCGCCATAAGGAGTGCATGAAGCCTTGGACGAAATATACAAGATGCCACTTCATAATATTCGTCCATAGGATATTCTAGGTGCTGCGTCACCTTATTAATGGGCCAGGCCCATGTAATTTCGAAATACTTAAGTATAGGCTATTTTTAGAGTCCGTATGTGTGGGGAAACAAGAGTTAGGGTTGGTTTCGGACCCCACCCTCAACGGCCACGAAATTCCCCCCTCTTCCTCCATATATACAGCCCTTAGGGCGTCGTTTAGACTTTGGGTTTTGTTTAGATTAAAAGTTCGCCATAGCTGCAACTTCGCGTACTTCGTTTGTGTCCAACGACCAGACCAAGACGTCACAGAACCCCACCGTGATCAATAAAGCTTTCATCTTATATTCGCAATATCCAGATTGCAATCTCAGTTTCTTGCTTGTTCTTCGTTTGCTCGCAGGAAACAGACCCTCGTGGTCAGGTTGATCGTGCTCCGGCGTGGTCAATAACCCCTCGGAAGTTGGTTTAGCGATTGCTAAGGCGCGACGTCTCGCACGTTCGTAGTCGGATCGTCAAGGTCAACTCCCACAGAAAACGATAGCCACCATCTCATCGAAACATCGGGACACCTTAGCCTCTATCACTTCTTCTTCTTCTTCTTCTTCTTCTTCTTCTTCTTCTTCTTCTTCTTCTTCTTCTTCTTCTTTCTTCTTCTCCTTTTTCCTCTTCTATATTGTTCTGTTTTTCAACTTTCTTCTTATTCTTCTTCCTTTTTTTCCCTTTTCCTCTTCTTCTACTTCTTCTTCTTTTTTTCAACTTTCTTCTTCTTCTAATAATCTAAACCTATATCTAGCACTAACCTAAACCAACCACTAACCTAAACCTATCAATAACCTAATTAAACCTAAACAGCAAAGAAAAACAGTAGAAAAAAACAAAAAAATGCTCACCTTGGCTACTCTCGATGAAGGATGGAGGGGGCGGCGCGGGCGGAGGGGCGGCGGCGAGCCTGGCTCCGGGGCGGGGGGCGCGAGGCGGACGCAGGGGCGGCGGGGGGGGGGGGGGGCGAGGCAGACGCAGGCCTAGGGGCGAGCCTGCCTCCGGGGGCGGCGCGGGCGCAGGGGCGGCGGCGAGCCTAGCTCCGGGACGGGGGGGCGCGAGGCGGACGCAGGGGGCCCGCGGCGAGCCTGGCTCCGGCGCGGGCGACGGGACGCCGGGGCGGTGGCGTGTGGTGGGGGCGACGGGGTGAGGGGCGGTGGGGCCAGGGGGCGGTGGCGGGTGGCGGCGGCGGCGAGTGCTTGGGACGGTGGGGCGACGGGGCGAGGGGAGGTGGGGCAAGGGGGCGGCGGTGGGTGGCAGGGGCGGCGGCGGTGGCGGTGGTCGTCGGGGAGGAGAGGAGGACAGATCGAACAGAGAGAGATGGGCGGGGTGGGGCGCTGTTAGTAACCTAAACGTTTGCCGTCCGCCCCCCTTTGCCGTCCGCTTACTTGCTCTTTGCCGTCGGCTAGCAGATGGCAAAGAGGGGGGCTGTTAAGTTTTTCTAAACCAGCTCGTCAGTGGGGCCCCCTCCCTCTTTGCCGTCCGCTAGCCGACGGCAAAGCTTCTTTGCCGTCTGCTAGCGGACGGCAAAGAACTGGCTGATGGCAAAGAAGTACTTTGCCATCAACCAGTTCTTTGCCGTCTGCTTTTGGGTAGCTGATGGCAAAGAGCTTCTTTGCCATCCGCTAGCAGACGGCAAAGAGCTGGCAGATGGCAAAGTAGCTGATTCCAGTAGTGTTACGGGATGGCCACGAGGGTCAGGGGCGCGCCCCCCTGCCTCGTGGCCCCCTCGGGCATCGTCTCGCGTGGATTTTTCTTCCCAAAAATCATATATATTCCAAAAAAATCTCCATCAGTTTTTATCCCGTTTGGACTCCGTTTGATATGGATATTCTGCGAAGCAAAAAAACATGCAACAAACAGGAACTGGCACTGGGCACTAGATCAATATGTTAATCCCAAAAATAGTATAAAAAGTTGCCAAAAGTATATGAAAGTTGTAGAATATTGGCATGGAACAATCAAAAATTATAGATACGACGGAGACGTATTAATCAGTATTATGAGTTTATGTGTTTTGATGTACCGAAGGTAGTTCGGAGTTCCGGATATGATCACGGACATGACAAGGAGTCTCGAAATGGCCGAGACATAAAAATCGATATATTGGAAGGCTATGTTTGGACATCAGAATGGTTCCAGGTGAGTTCGGGCATTTACCGGAGGACCGAGGGGTTACCAGAACCCCCCGGGGAGTGTATGGGCCTTATTGGGCCTTAGTGGGAGAGAGGAGGAGGCGGCCAAGGTGGAGGGTGCGCCCCCCTTCCTTCCCTCTCTCTCCCCCTTCCTTCTCTCCTACTCCAACAAGGGAAATGGGGAATCCTACTCCCACCGGGAGTAGGACTTCCCCCTTGAGCGCGCCATAGAGGGCCGGCCCTCCCCCTCCTCCACTCCTTTATATACGGGGGAAGGGGCACCCCATAGACACACAAGTTGATTATTTTAGCCGTGTGCGGTGCCCCCATCCACAGATTTCCACCTCGGTCATATTGTTGTAGTGCTTAGGCGAAGCCCTGCGTTGGTAACTTCATCATCACCGTCATCACGCCGTCGTGCTAAAGAAACTCTCCCTCGACCTCAGTTGGATCTAGAGTTCGTGGGACGTCACTGAGCAGAACGTGTGCAGATCGCGGAGGTGCCGTATCTTCGGTGCTAGGATCATTCGGATCATGAAGACGTACGACTACATCAACCGTGTTGTCATAACGCTTCCGCTTAGGGTCTACGAGGGTACGTGGACAACACTCTTCCCCTCTCGTTGCTATGCATCACCTAGATGGATCTTGCGTGTGCGTAGGAATTTTTTTGAAATTACTGTGTTCCCCAACATATTTGTCGGCCAATGTTCCTCCTCAGGCCCCCGAAGAGGGCCAGGTCATCTCCACGGCCCAGCCGGGCGAGAGGGTCGTGTTTCTTCCCCATTTTCTTAGAGGGCTAGGATTTCCTCTGCACCCCTTTGTGCGGGGGTTGATGTTCTTCTACATGCTAGATTTTCAAGATCTAGCCCCCAATTCCCTCCTCCACATCTCGACCTTCATTGTTGTATGTGAAGCGCTCCTTCGAGTTCAGCCGCACTTTGGTTTGTGGCTAAAGTGTTCAACGTCAAGCCTAAGGTGGTTAGCGGTGAGCGTGCGGACTACGAAGGGGCCATGATCAGTAAACTGACGCGTGTCCAATGGCCAGATGACCACTTCATCAACACCATTCGGATGTGGCAAAAGGAGCTATTTTACATCACCGAGCGAGGGAGGCCGCATGGGGAGTGGCCCCCATATTTACGTCTGGACCACCAAGGCTCCGGACTGGGGGTGTGTCACCCACACGAAGTCGTTGCAGAAGTGCATCGACAGCATAATAGAGACCAGCGCGAAGCTGGTTGATGTGCTCTAGATCATGCTCCACCGTCAGCTCCTCCCTTGGCAAGAGAGGGCCAAGCCTATGTGGGAGCATGAGCCCGAGGATCCGGCCACCGTGCTACACCTCTACGGCATGACCCCTGACAAAATATGGGGCCAATTATTCCAGCCCTAGAAGGACTGGTCGGTCGAGGGGAAGGACATCGGCCTTGACGCCACGAACCCCCAAAGGAGGTGAGTGGCATTTTTCTTCGAGGAGTGTTCGAATATTCATACCACGTTTAATTCAGTCTAACCTTGCACGCGGGTTTTTCCTGGGCTGGCTCGCCAAGGCCAAAACGACCAGCGGCCCGGCGCCTCTGCCGGAAGGGCCCCGATCAGAGCAGCTGGGGAAGCTACTGGTCGTGGTGCCCTACAAGGCGCCTGCCAAGAAGGGCAAGAAGAAATAAGTGTCGGAGGCCAGGTAGGGCCTCCGCCGCAGGGTTCGTCTGGGCAACCGGTCTGGAGATGCTGCGGCCTCATCCGTGCAGGATGGGGCAAGGATGAAGACGAGGACAAGAGTGCCTCCTCGCACTCCAAGAAGAGGGCGGCGTCTGAGGACGTCGAGGAGGTCCAACCTTCTCCGGCCTAGAAGAGATGCTGCCGGCCTAAGCTAGTTCTGTCCGATAGCTCGTGCTCTGACAAGGAGTATGAGGCGTCCGAGGAGCTCCCGAAGAAGGGATCCAGGGTCAAGCCTCCTGCCAGCAGGTAAGGCATTGGTATTTTTAGCTATTCTATGTTTAGTAATTTGTTTTAGTTGAAGGTCAATCCCTCCGAATTGCAGCCCCCCACATGAATGCCACACCGAGCAGACTTTGGAGGGACATCTCCGCCCGCCGAACTGGCAGACAGTGGGTCTATGGCGCACTCCGCGCCTCCTCTGATCCTCGAAGAGACCGAGGAGGTGTTGTAAGTGCATCTAGTGCCCCTTAGTGATTTTGGTGTATTGAAGACTTATAGGTTAAGGGACTAATGTGTTTGTGAGTGTACACATGTCTATAAGTCTATGAGGAGTTTGATATTTACAGACAAAGTCGACCCCTAAAAATGAATGTCTTCGACTGAAGACTTTGGATTTCTGAAGACTTTGAAAGTGAAGAAATTGGTGTGACAGTGAAGATTTGATATTCATACGAGGAACATGAAGTGTGAAGCTTTTGTTTTTGTAGTTTCATTTTCTCTTTCTTGAGTCATAGGAAACACCGTACTGTTAAAGGGGGCCGAGGTAAAACTAAGGAAAAGTTTCCAAGTGATGCTCATCTCAAAATCCTACACCTTCCAATCCCCTCGAGTGAAGCCATTGGAAATCTCATATAGTTCAGTCAATTTCTTCAGTGATAGAGATGAAGTTCTTCTGGTCTCTGAGGAATTTGTCCTGACTGAGGAGTTAGGAATTCGCCAGTGCGGACTGCCTACAAGTGAGGATCATGATAGCCCTCAGGAATTTGATAGTCAAATTTCCGACCGTTGCTGTGCTACGCGCCAGCTGTCCCAAAATATCTACCCAACTAACGGTCATATCATTGAAGGGCATTTATGTCTTATCATGTCGGGCTGCTCCCTTGGCTATTAATAGCCGCCCCCTACAACCACTAGCTGGTTGGCTGCTTCGCGAGAAACTGACACTTGTCATTGAGAGCATCCCATCCTCCGAGGACTTTGAGCGAAAATCATCAAGTGAGGAAAAACCCAAAACCCCAAACCAAACACCTACAAACCCAAAGTGATTGAGCATCACTGAAGAGATTGTTCCTATGTGGAACCGACGCTTGTTACCTTTGAGGACTGTGCATCCTCCAGACGATTAGGCGTCGTGGTCTAGAGCATCCAAGAGGAAATTGCGGATCACCGAGTGACCGAGTCTGTGCAGGTTTGGAAGTCACCTGAAGACTTACCACGAGTGATTGGAGGAGGTCTGTGTGACCTTAGTTCAAGGAGAATACAATGAGGACTGTGTGTCCTCAGGTTTAAATACGTAGCCGCTCTAACCAGACGTACAACTGTCACAACAATTGGAACTGGTCTACCAAATCATTGTCTTCACCAAGCTTACTGGTTCTATTTCCTCAACCCTTTCATTTCTTCATTACTGTGCTGTGTACTTGTTCATATCTGTTTGAAGGCTTTGACTGAAGACTTTCTCAATTTCCTTAGTTCAATTTCTTCAGTCTGTTTGTCTACATCATGTCTTATCATGTGCTTACGCTTTCTGTACTTTGTGTCTGATTTCATTTCATCATGATATCCATGTTTATGTTATGTCATTTATGCGTCTGAGTACTTATTCCACTGCAAGTAGTTCTTCGCTCATGAATTTTCTCACCCTGAAATTCCTTAGTGAAGAATTCATAAAAAACGCCTATTCACCCCCCTCTAGTCGACTTAACGCACTTTTAGTTGGTATCAGAGCAAGGTACTCCCTTGTTCTGTGTGATTTTGGTTTAACCGCCTGGAGTTTTAGTTATGTTGACCGCATGTATGATCAAGGTTCCTGCTAGGTGTCCTACCTTCGATGGGATGGACTACCCCTACTGGAAGAATAAGATGTGCATGCATCTTGAGGCGATTGACAACGATCTCTGGTACATTGTGGAAAATGGCGCTCCCTCTGTCACTCCTACTGTTGGGAATATAGCTACCAGGTATGACCCGCCCAGGAGGGGCCGGGTCAACCCCAATGGCGGGTTACAAAAGAAGCCCAGTAATATTCAAGGTGACAGTGTATTAAGACTTGTAGAAGGCCTAGGCACAGAGGCGGCTTAAGGCCCAATATTGTAAACCGATGTATGTAAAGAAAGACTTGTAAAAAAGGCATATAAAAGAAGTCACCGAGTCAGACACGTTTTATGAGCCAGCCGGGACTTTGTAGGCCGCCAGGCGTCAACCCATGTATATAAGGGGACGACCCGGCGGCGGCTTAGGACAAGAAACAAGAGATCGATAGCCAAGCTAGCGGATTCGCTCCTTGGTCATCGAAACCTAGCAATACAACATCAACTGGACTAGGCCTTACCTTCACCGTAAGGGTCCGAACCAGTATAAACCTCTCGTGTCCTTTGTCCCGATTAACCCCTTTAAGCTTCCTAGTTGCGATGGCCCTATGATTAAGTCCTTTCGCTAGGACATCTTCCGTGACAATTCCACGACAGTTGTCGCCCACCGTGGGGCCTGCTCACGGTGGATTTGAATTCTTGAAGGGCAACTTCGAAGGGATCAAGGGATACGCTGTGGGCCGGATGACCAAGAGTCATCGCGGAAAGATCTACATCGACGACGAAGGCTGGGGCCCCGAGGCCGGCTCAATTGAGTACGGGTACCAGGTCCCCTTTGGCGGAATCCATGTCTTCATCGGCTGGATCGGTGAGTCGGGCCCTGAGCCGGACGTCTGCACCAACCTCATCGAGGCGGCTCAGCGCGTGAGATCCGCCCGGGCCCAACCTGCCGTAAGGCATGCCTTCGTGGGTTGCATCCACGGGGGTGAGTTCTCTGAAGGATCAGTGGGTGGCGGTGAGACGGCCATCTGTTCGGACAGTGAGTCGTCCTCAGGTGAGACAGATTCTTTGTATCATCTACAAGATGGCGTGCTTGGGGGTTGTTCCGATGGCAGCAGTATTCCAGACCTTTCTGAGCCGTCGAATTGAGCCGGAGTTTTCATGTCTGGCACTCAACCGGGGCAGAACTCTACGGCTGCGACAGCAATAACCACCGGGTCGGCAGCAGTCGGGTCAGGAGACCCCTCGTGCCCCCCGGCTCAGGTGCTAATGGACCTCATGGATAAGTTGACGGCTCAGTTGACTGTTGTAGTGGAGCAGGCGGATAAGGCTCAGCATGACGCGGAGGTGGCACGGCTACGCGAAGAGATGGCACATGCCAAGGAAAATTTAGCAGCAGAAGAGGTCAGGATGGCCATGGAGCGGGCGGCTTTGGATGCTCGTGCTCAGCAGCTTCAAGCAGAGACTTTCCAGCTCTCGGTGGATCTGAACGCGTCAAACGAGGTCATGAGGAGAAGGCACCAGAAAGCTCAGTCACGTCTGCCTCTGACGTACGAGCCTAGGAACCTTTTCCACACACCCGGGGCTGGTCCAAATAACCCACCGGAGGCAAACCGGATCACGACACCCGGGGCTGGGGCGCCGGTTCAACCGCGGGCCATGGAGCCACCTCGTATGAATACCGCTCCGCCTCATTACACACCAATACCACCGGGTCACTTTTCTAACCCTTTGGAGAATCTCATTGCCGCGTCGGCTCGTTTGGCGGCTCTCCCGATGGAAGGCGATTCTCCGACATCAATTGAAAAACGAAGGGTGAGAGAACTTCTTCAGACGGCTCTGGTGCAGCAGGATGCATACTCTTATAGTCGAGACAGAATCCATTCAACCCCTCGCCCAAGCCGGAGCCCGAGCTATAGCAGGCATATGGACTCAACCGCTATGTCGAGCAACGCTCAACGCCGTAACCAACCGCACAGGCATGAGCCGGCGCAGGGTGGAGTCCTTAACTTGGCAGAACAGGAGAAAACCCGTCAAGAGGCTGAGCGGGCGATTCAACTGGCAGCTGAGCAGGCGGCTCATCAGGCTTTTCCGGTTTAGCAGGCAACCTCTGTTGAGGCAGGAGTAGCCACAAGAACAGGAGGTGTCCCTTGCCTGGTGCCGGCTATACGTAATGAGCGCTTGCCAAAAGACTTTAAGGGGCCTCGTAAGGTGCCTAATTACACGGCCGACTTGCAGCCGGGGGCATGGATTGAAAGTTATGAGATGACGATGGAGCTGTTGGAGGTCAGCAATGCAGCAATGGATAAGTATTTCACTATGATGTTGGATGGAACGGCTCACATTTGGTTGAAAGGGCTGCCACCCAATTCCATTGGCTCGTGGGCGGAGTTAAAAGCCCGGTTCATTTAGAACTTCAAGGACACATGTAAACAACCTATGTCAATCGTGGACCTGACTAATTGTAAGCAAGAGGAAGGTGAGTCCACGACCCATTGGGTGCGCTGGGTCAAGGAGATAATACATTCATCTGATAAGATGCATGCTGGCTCTGCGGTCTTAATGTTGGAGAAAAATTGCCGTTTTGAACCTCTAAAACAGAAGCTGGGGCGGCTCAAGCATGACTATAATGACATGGGCCAGTTGATGGCGGCCCTAGTCAAATATGTTGATTCTGACAGTACCAAGGACCCCGTGTTGGATGAAGAGAAGACAGGGAAGGGAAAGAAGAACGGCAACGGCAAGGGTCATCAGCATAACCCAGCGAATCAAGGAGGTAATAAACGTAAGGCTGACGAGTTTGTGGCTAACACCAATGCACAGGGCAACAACCAACGGCGCAAGGGTAGGCCACCTCCTCGGTTAGGTGGGTCAGGTCCCACCCTCGAGCAACTACTGAATGAACCTTGTCCAAGACATGGCACTCGGGAGAAGCCAGCTACCCATCTGTGGAAGGACTGTACGATCATGAAGGCATTTAAAAATTCCAACATGTTTGATGATAGCCACGGACCTGGCGGCGGTTCAGGTGGGGGCAATTTTCGTGGCCCGGGTGCCGGTTCAGGCGGAGGCGGTTTTCACGGCTAGGGCCATCCGGGTAACCAGGGTGGTTATAATCAGCAACCCAGCCAAAGTAATCAGCAGCAACAGCAGCAACAGTCCGGGTATCAGAGTAACCCAAAACAGTTGAATAGTGGGCAGTACCATGTATTTACCACTAGTTTATGCAAGAGGGACCAGAAGCTTCATAAGAGGGCTGTCAATGCTGTTGAGCCGGCGATTCTACGTTATTTGAGGTGGTCAGAACAGCCTATTGTGTGGAGTAGGGAAGATCACCCTCCCCGGGTTGATAATCCGGGTCACTTGGCCTTGGTGGTGTCACCTCAGGTTGGTGGATATAAGTTTCACTAAGGTGCTCATGGATGGAGGCAGTAGCATCAACATCCTCTATTATGAGACGTTTCGTCGGATGGGGTTGACTGATAAGAGTCTTAAACAATCCAACACTGTTTTTCATGGTGTTGTGCCCGGTATGTCGGCATACCCAGTTGGTAAGATTGAACTGGAAGTAGCCTTTGGGGATGAATATGATTCCAGGGCTGAGAAGTTAACTTTTGAGGTGGTTAAGATCAAAAGCCCATATCGTGCTTTGTTTGGACGGCCGGCTTATGCCAAGTTCATGGCTTGGCTGTGTTATGTGTATCTGCAGCTCAAGATGCCGGGTTATAAAGACGGCCGGCTTATGCCAAGTTCATGGCTTGGCTTGCCAGTACTGTTTAAGTCGGTTAGGCAGTTTCTTCGACGGTTTAATGAGGAAAGACGCAAGGCCATTGGAGAAGAGGTGTGTAACGCCCCGAGACCGATGTGCCAGGTGTCGTCCAGTTATTCGCCGTCGTTGCCATGTCATGTGCTTGCGTGTTGCATCTTGTCATGTCATCATGTGCATTGCATCATCATGTTTTTCAAGACCTGCATCCGTCCGGGTTCTCCCAGTTCCTTCCGTTGTCCGTTCTGAGCCCAGACTCACTTGCACGCGCCCGCGGCATGTCCGAAATAGTATTTTATAAATGGCAGGAAAATGTTCTCGGAATGGGATGAGAGTTGACGTGTGGTCTTATTATAGTGTAGATAGACCGCCTGTCAAGTTTCATCGCATTCGGAGTTCGTTTGACGCCACAACGATTAACTATAGCGGCATTATAGCCGGTCTAACGTCGGACGTTTTCGATCTCCAGAAACAGATGCTGGGCCCTCTCTCTCTCTCTCTCTCTCTCTCTCTCTCTCTCTCTCTCTCTCTTCTCCCCCTCGCAGTCTCGCCACAGCCCACCTAGTCCATCCTGCTTCCCCTCTTCGCTTCCGGAGTTGTCCGATGCGACCGCACGGTCCGAAACCCTCTCTGCACAGTGCATCGAACCCCTCATGTGAGCGTTCGAAAGTTGTCCCGGACCCGAACCGAGCAGTCGTCACCGTCGTGTCCGGATCATCCCCAAACATCTACAAAACATCTCCTTTTTCCTATTTGGTCTTCCTATCTTTTATTTCTCGACCGTCCGATCAAAATCGGAGGAACCAAATACCCCTAACCAAAAATTCTCGTTGCTATATAAATAGTGGACAACCCTAGAAACTAGGGATCCTGTCCCCTCCATCCATCCAATCACTCCGCCGCCGCCATTCCACCAAATCCCCTCGGGATCCCCCGCTCCTCGTTTTCCACCACCCACCAACCAGGAGCCCGAGCTCCTTCTCCCACACCCACGAGCACCGATGCCTCTGCTTCTCCTCGCACCGCATCAGCAGCCCCACGCGCCTGTGGATCCCCTTGGCCTCGCATGAGCTCGCCGGGGAGCAGAGCACGACGACGCCCGATTTCCCGGCCTCTACTCGATCCATGCCTACAGCCGCAGCCACCCGAGCTCGTCTTCTCGCGCCTGTAGCCGTCTGAACCTCCCTGTCTCTCTTCCTCTGTTCCAACAGGAGCGCCCGACGCCTCCCATGGGGTTCCTTGCAGCCGCCTCGCTGCCCGGATCCACGCCGTCCCTAACCTCTCTCTCATGCCCTGGTGTCTCTCCCTCTTGTCAGATGTAGGAGCAGCGGAAGCTCCGCTATGGCTGCCAAGGGCCTTCTCCTGCGTCGATCCGTCAAGTCCACTGCCGGGAACGGCCTCCACCGCCCGGATGCATGCCTCCCCAGCCGCAGTCAAGTTCGCGTCCGGCCCCGATCTCATCTGCCTCCCCGCCTCGGATCCGGCCTTCCCGCGCCAAGTTTGCCATCACCACTCCCCTGCATCGCCATGATCTGCAGCTCTGCCCGTCGTCGCTGCTGCCTTGCTTCGTCTGAACCTCCCTCCATGCCGCCAAGTCCATTGCTGCTTCCCCTGCATCTGTGTGCGAGCGCGGAGGATGAGTACGACAGCGCTAAGTCCCGCGGCCACCAAGTTCCGGCCGGTTCCCGCCGATCTCGTCGCTGAACCTCGTGCGTCGCGCCTTCTACCTCGTTTTCAGCCTGTCGCTGTCGTTCTTCTTCAGAGCGAGCCGACTGCAGCGCCTCGCCCGCTCGCCCGCCAGCCACAGCGACTGCTCGCCCGCCAGCCACAGCGACCGCGATTCAAAAATGACATCGGTCTGCGATTTACAGCAAGTAGGCATCTAAATGCAATGAAATGAACATGGTACAGCACCCAAACATGACAACAAAATACATGGCAGGGATGCACACAAGATGCTTAACAAAAGTCTAGCACTGAGCTACGACCAATTCATCCATTAACAGGTTCAAACAAGCATGGCAAAAATGCATATGGCAAACAGATCTTAGACTTAGTGAAATTAACACTTGTCTGGAATTTCAGATCAGGTAGCCCTCTTCGGAGCCACAAAACAACATGCTACAGGACCTGAACATGGCAAAGTAAAGCATGGAATGGAGCTACTCAAATAGCTTAACAAAAGTCCCTTAGTGACCTTGAGCCAAAAGGGATCGGAAAATACAATTGCAAGCATGTGAACATAGCAAAAACATAATCAGATCACATACTTAGTGAAAACTGACACATGCTGAAATATAACTCAAGTAGGCATGTTTACGAGCTCGATGCACTCACTACGGTGCAAGTCATGGCAAGACAAGCATACACCCATCAAGAAGTCACAAAATGCAATCGAGACATGGCAAGAACAATAACATAGCATGCACGGATCAACTACAACATCACCGGCAAAATCGCAAACAAGTTGACAATCTGCCCAGATTCACAAAGTAGCAAAAGTAGAGCTCGATTGACTCAAACTAGGGTGCTCCATAATTGCAAACAAAGACATGTATGGATAGAGCACTACAATATTAAGAAAACATCCTTACTGATCATCCTCAAAAGAGGCACGAATCACTAGGAAACAACATGAACATATGGCATCATGAGATAAACAGATCAAGGACTTAGTGGAAATGCTAAGTCCCTGAAAACAGAATTACTAAGTGCACCACTTTGCAAGCTTGCACTAGTCACCACACACATCCTAAAAATACATGGGTTGCACCTCTGGAAAGATGACAAAACCCTTAACAAAACACATGTAGAGCATCAGGGCATATCATGCACACATTAAACATGGCAAAAATGACAAAACCTAAACGGAGTAGCAGATCTGACAATTAACTCAAGTAGCCCTCTTCTAACGGCATTTCGGGCATCGAGATGAGCTCAAATGAAAATGATGCAATGGAATGAAATGATGTACTCTTTGAGATGAACATTTTGATATGCTATATGCATGAATCGGAGCTATGGATGCAAAGTTACAGCCTGATGAACAAGAGCACTTGAACTGAAAATATCTGGGACTTAGTAGAAAAAAAATCACCTCGCGAGAAAAAAAATCAACTCCGGCGAGAAGAGGCCGGTTCCTCCGTCTCCGGCGACGGCGAGGCTTGAGCGCGGCGGGGGGAGGCCGGGGAGCGGCCGAACTCCGCCGCGCTCAAGCCTCGCCGTCGCCGGAGACGGAGGAACCGGCCTCTTCTCGGCCGAACTCCGCCGGGGCGGCCGGATCTGGCTCCGGGAGGCGCGGGCGGCGCGGATCCGAGGCGGCGGCGAGCGGATCGGGGCGGCGGCGAGGTTCCGGTGGCGGCGGCGGCGCGGCCAGCGACGAGGAGGTGAGGCGGGCGGCCGGCTCGGGCTGAGGAGGCAGGCGGCGGTGATGGGCTCGCGGGGGCCCCGAGCGGGCCTCGCGGGCCGCGGCGGCGGCTGGCGGCGGAGTGCCACGTGGCGGGCGCCTATTGGCCCGGGCGGCGGAGCGGACAATGTCCGGCGGCTGGATTTTTGTCCGGCGTGGCGCGGGGATGATTTCTAGGGTTTCGCCCGGGATTTGGAATGTGGGGATCTATATATAGGGGTAGAGGGAGCTAGGAGAGTCCAAATGAGGTGCGGTTTTCGGCCACGCGATCGTGATCGAACGCTCTAGATGATGGAGCAGAGTTAGGTGGGTTTTGGGCCAAATTGGAGGGGTGTTGGGCTACAACACACACGAGGCCTTTTCGGTCCCTCGGTTAACCGTAGGAGTATCAAACGAAGTCCAAATGGTACGAAACTTGACAGGCGGTCTACCGGTAGTAAACCAAGGCCGCTTGGCAAGTCTCGGTCCAATCCGGAAATGTTTAATCCCCACACACGAAAGAAAGCTAGAAATGACCACCGGAGGAGAACGAAGCGCCGGAATGCAAAACGGACAACGGGGAAAATGCTCGAATGCATGAGACGAACACGTATGCAAATGCAATGCACATGATGACATGATATGAGATGCATGACAACGATAACAACACACGGAGACAAAGACCCGAACCCGAGGAAATAACTAACTTAACGCCGGAAACGGCAAGAGTTGGAGTACAAAATTGGGAAAGTTACATCCGGGGTGTTACAACACTCCACCACTATGAAAGGATCTCGTCCCGAGATCTAGGACTGAAAGAACGCCGGGTACTCAGAACGGAGGTGATCCTCGCGTTCCCATGTAGCTTCACGGTCGGAATGGTGTGACCACTTGACTTTGAGAAATTTGATTGACTTGTTGCGAGTCTTGCATTCAGTCTTTTCAAGAATAGCAACTGGGTGCTCACGATAGGAGAGATCTTCTTAGAGCTCAATGTCCTCGAAGTTGATGGTGCGGTCAGGAGTCTTGAAGCACTTTCGAAGCTGAGGGACATGGAACACTTCATGAACATTTGCAAAGTTTGAAGGAAGCTCGAGTTGATAGGCGAGGTCGCCTCTCTTGTTGACAATCTTGAAAGGTCCCACGTATCTAGGGGCAAGCTTCCCTTTGATACCGAAGCGACGAGTACCTTTCATAGGAGAGACGCGGAGGTAAACATGATCTCCGATCTCGAAAGCCAAATCACGGTGCTTACTATCATAGTAGCTCTTCTGGCGGGATTGGGCTGCTTTGAGGTTATCACGAATGACTTTGCACATTTCTTCTGCCTCTGTGATTAAGTCATTACCCAAAAGCTGACGTTCACCGGTTTCAGACCAGTTGAGAGGGGTACGACACTTCCTGCCATACAGAATTTCAAATGGGGCCTTGCCCGAACTTGCTTGAAAACTGTTGTTATAGGAGAATTCAGCATAAGGAAGACAATCCTCCCACTTCATGCCGAAGGAGATCACACAAGCCCTGAGCATATCTTCAAGAATCTGGTTGACACGCTCGACTTGATCGCTAGTTTGAGGATGGAATGCTGTGCTGAAGCGGATGTTCGTGCCCATGGCCTTCTGAAAAGAATCCCAAAACTTCGAGGTAAAGATGCTGCCACGGTCTGAAGAGATCACTTGAGGAATACCATGCAGAGAGACAATACGAGAGGTATAGAGTTCCGCCAATTGAGCTGCATTGATCGACTCTTTGATAGGCAGAAAATGAGCCACTTTGGTGAGTTTATTGATGACAACGAATATAACATCATTGCCACGCTTGGACTTAGGAAACCCAGTCACGAAGTCCATTTCAATGTGGTCAAACTTCCATTCTGGAATGGCAAGAGGTTGGAGGAGACCTGCTGGCCTTTGGTGTTCTGCTTTCACTCTTTTGCAGACATCACATTCATTCACGAATTGAGCGATCTCGCGCTTCATTCGAGTCCACTAATAAGCCTGCTTGAGGTCCTGATACATCTTCGTGCTCCCAGGGTGGATGGAGAGGAGAGAATTGTGAGCCTCGTTCATGATCACTTTACGAAGGTCACCTTTGGGTACCACAATACGATCCTCGAAGAAGAGAGTGTCCTTGTCATCAAGGCGGTAGCACTTGTACTTGGGCTGACTCTTGGCAATCCCAATCTTCACGTTTTTCACCATAGCATCAAGAAGCTGGGCTTGGCGAATCTGGTCTTCCAAGGTAGGAGAGACTTGAAGGTTGGCGAGGAAACCTTGAGGAACAACTTGCAGATTAAGTTTGCGGAAAGCTTCACAAAGCTCGGGTTGATAAGGCTTAAGAATCAGACTGTTACAATAAGCTTTCCTGCTCAAAGCGTCAGCAATCACATTGGCCTTGCCTGGAGTATACTCAATACTCGGATTATATTCTTGAATCATTTTGACCCATCGAGTCTGCCTGAGGTTGAGATTAGGCTGAGTGAAGATGTACTTGAGACTCTTGTGATCAGTGAAAATGTCCACTTTTCTTCCCAATAGAAGATGTCTGCAAGTCAAAAGAGCATGCACAACTGCCGCCAACTCAAGATCATGAGTGGGGTAGTTCTTCTCATTAGGCTTCAACTGGCGAGAGGTATAAGCAACAACTTTCTTCTCTTGCATCAAAACTGCGCCAAGACCTTGGAGAGAGGCATCACAAAAGACCTCGTATGGCTTGGATTCATCAGGCGGAGTCAGAACTGGAGCAATGATCAATTTCTCTTTCAAAGTGTTGAAAGCAATATCACACTCTGGGGACCAAACGTACTTGACGTGCTTCTGAAGAAGATTCGAAAGAGGCTTCGCGATCTTAGAAAAGTTTTCAACGAATCTTCGTCAATAGCTTGCGAGACCGAGAAAACTGTGGAGCTGCTTCACGTTCTGAGGAGGTTCCCAATTCACAATTGCAGACACCTTCTCAGGATTCACGGCAATGCCCTTGGCAGAGATGATATGACCAAGATAAAGAACCTCATCAAGCCAAAATTCACACTTGGAGAACTTGGCGTAGAACTGATGTTCTCTGAGCTTATCGAGTACCAAACGCAAGTGCTTGGCATGATCTTCCTTATTCTTGGAGAAAACCAGAATGTCGTCGAGATAGACCAAAACGAAGTCATTGGTGTAGGCGTTGAAGATGAAATTCATCATGCGAGAGAACGTCGGAGGAGCGTTGACGAGGCCAAAAGACATGACAGTGTATTCATATGAACCAAAGCTTGTCCTGAAAGCCGTCTTGGGAATATCTTGCTCACGGATTCGAATCTGATGATAACCCATACGGAGATCAAGCTTGGAGAATACTTGGGCACCTTTGAGTTGTTCGAACAGCTCATTGATGTTGGGAAGTGGGTATTTGTTCTTGATGGTCTTCTTGTTCACTGGACGGTAATCAACACAAAGTCGGTCCGTTCCATCCTTCTTCTTTACAAAAAGAACACCACAACCCCACGGAGAAGAACTAGGCCGGATGAGACCCATTTTCTCTTGAATATCGAGTTGCTTCTTCAGCTCCTTCAACTCTTCAGTCCGAGCTTGTAAGGACGTTTACAAACAGGTTCCGTGCCAGGCTCAAGATCAATAACGAATTCAACTGGCCGGTGCGGAGGCATTCCTGGAAGCTCTTCTGAAAAGACGTCTTGATATTCGCAAACGACTGGAATCTGAGAGATAGCATCTAATTCACCCTTCTCATTGAGAGAAAACAGACAAATGGTATTATCCCGAGCGGCAAATACAATTACATCCTCAGACGAATGAGTCAATTGAATCTGCCTGGCAGCATAATCAAGCTGAGCCTTGTGCTTAGAAAGCCAATCCATTCCGAGAATAAGATCAATATCCGAGTTACCAAGGATCATTGGGGAAGCCAGAAACTCGAAATCACCCATCGAGATAGAAATATCCGGAACTTCGTAGTTAGCAAGCAAGCATCTACCCGGAGAGACAACTGCTAATGGCTTATGCATAACTTGAGAAAACCACCCATGCTTAGATGCAAAAGGTCTCGAGATAAAACAATGCGATGCACCCGTGTCAAAAAGAACTTTTGTAGGAACATCATTAACTGGAAGGTTACCCATGATCACATCTGACGAGTCCTCTGCCTGAGCTGCATTCACCATATTGACCTTGGCGTACTTGGGGTTATGCTTGACCACAGCTGTACTTGCCGATCTGACAGGAGGAGGAGGAAGACGCCTCTGGTTGAAACACTTGTTGGCGTAGTGACCCTTCTGCTGGCACTTGTTGCACGTGACCTCTGAAAGCAGACGGTGATACGGAGCGCTCGATCTTGGATCTTGAGACGAAGTCTTGTTCTGAAAGCCAGGGTTGGGTGGGTGGGAAGAACCACTGCCACCTTTGCTCTTCTGCTGATACGGCTGACGGAACGGAGGAGGAGGAAGCCAATACTTCTGCTGCTTGGTCACTTGAGTAGAGGAAGAAGGAGTAGCATCTCTGACTTGCTTCTTGGAAGCATCACACCTCAACTGAGCAGCCTCTTGCTTCAGTGCCATGTTGTAGAACTCATCGTACCTCAAGGGCTCGAAGAGAACAAGAGCTAGCTGAATTTCTTCTCTGAGACCACCCCTGAACTGGTATATCATGCTCTTCTCATCAGGGACGTCCTGCTTGGCAAAGCGGGCGAGCTTCTGGAACAACTTGTTGTAGTCATAGACAGACAAAGAGCCTTTCTTCAGGTTGCGGAATTCCTCACGCTTGCTTTCAACCACGCTTTGAGGAATATGATGAGCTCGGAAATCTCGACGGAATTCATCCTAGGTGATAACACGTCCACCTCTGGAGTCCTTGTACTGCTGGAACCATTCTGCAGCTTGATCTTTGAGTTGGAAGGAAGCGAACTTAACAAAGTCCTCAGGCCTGACGCTACTGCACTCGAAATTCTTACACAGATCCACAAGCCAATCGTCAGCATCAGTTGCCTCAACACAATTGCTGAAAGTCTTTGGCCCGTTAGCAAGGAACTGGTTGAGTGTAGCAAAGTGATTCTGATTGCTGCCTTGATTCCCTTGGTTGCCTTGATTGCGCTCTTGAAGAATTTGCATGATCAACTGTGTGTTTGCATTGGTTGCGGCCATCACAGCTTGCCATGCCTCTGGAGGAGGTGGAGGTGGTGGCGGATAAGGATTCGGAGTCGTGCGCGTTGGAGGAGCCATCCTGAAGAGGTTGACTACCATTAGCACATTGACAGATAAATATTGAAGCTGAATCCAACGGAAAGAAAATTGCAACATATAGCCTTCACATCCGAACAAAATGAACGAATGCATTCCTCTTAAAATGGTCACATATCCATAAATTGACAAGCCACGTAGAATTAAGGTAGAGAAATAAATCAACAAGGTACGGATCAAGAACGAATAATCGGTAAGAAATCCCAATCTCAAACCAATATCCGTGGAAGAAGAACTAGAGCTACTAGAATTCCCACCTATGAAACTCCCGAACCTTTCCGGTTATGCAATCAGGTGTTGGGGATACAGGGGAAGCATAATATCTCACCCAAACTAGCAATTCCTACATCCAGCTGTATCCATCCTTCAACACATAACCAAGAAACCTTCGGAAACCATCTACCTCAACCTTCGAAAAGCATCCATTATACAAGTTATGACGATACTCCCGAACTCCCGCCCAGTACTGGGTGGCGTCGAGGTTATCTCACCAACGAACTGCATAAAAGAGATTTTCGATGTCGGCGTACTAAACTCAGGTATTCCAGAACTGCAACAATAAAATTATGATGACAACACCTCAGAGCTCAACTCCCCGGGACACTTCCACTAAACCCCTGACAGGAGGCACCAAGACAATGTACTCATCATAAAACCATCGGAATGACTCCAAGATACCCACGTGATCCTAATTTTTTTAGTGAAATTTGAGAAGAGAAGAGTCAAAATTCTACGTCAGGATGCCTTACCAGAGTGATGAGGAGACTGGGAAGTAAAAAGAATTCCTAATCTCTCCGATATATAATTCCTAAAAGACTCAAAAACATTTTTTCTAGACACAACTCGGCCGCTAATAACGATCAAGCAATGGGGCTCCTAAGGTCGGGGAAGGCTCTGATTACCAACTTGTAACACCCTCGATGCGATTATAGCTCCCACGTGTCGAGGCACGACTTAGAGGCATAATCGCATTGAAGGTATATGTCGCAAGTTAGGCAATCTTCACAACATCCCATGTAATATAAATGATAAAGGGGAGATAACATAGTTGGCTTACACTCGCCACGTCAATCAAGTACATAAATAACATTACATCATCCAAACACTCATGGCCCGACTACGACGCCAAAATAAAAGACAACCCAACATGCGACACAGTCCCGTTCACCCCCAACTGGGCACCACTACTGATCATCGGGAAAGGAAACGTAGTAACGTTGAGAGTCTTCGTCGAACTCCCACTTGAGCTCATATGCGTCTCCTGGAGCGGAATCATCAGGCCCTGCATCTGGTGTAATAGTAATCTGTGAGCCACAGGGACTCAGCAATCTCACACCCTCGCGATCAAGACTATTTAAGCTTATAGGTAAGGCAAGGTAAATATATGTGGAGCTGCAGCAAGTGACTAGCAAGTATGGTGGCTAACTTATTCGCAAAAGAGAGCGAGAAGAGGAGGCAAAGCACGAGCGAGAAACTAGAGAGCAACATGCACAAACATTACTCCAACATCGTGTCCACCTCCCGGACTCCGCCGAGAAGAGGCCATCACGGTAACACACTCAGTTGATTCATTTTAATTAATTAAGGTTCAAGTTATATACAACCGGACATTAACAAATTCCCATCTGCCCATAACCACGGGCACGTCTTTCGAAAGTTCATATCCCTGCATGGGAGTCCCAACTTAGCCCATGACAAGCTCTCACGGTCAACGAAGGAATAGACCTCCTCCCAAGACGTTCCGATCAGACTCGGTATCTCGGTCATTCAAGACACTTCGACAGGTTAAAACAAGACCAGCAACACCGCCCGAATGTGCCGACAAATCCCGATAGGAGCTGCACATATCTCTTTCTCAGGGCACACTCAGATTGTCTAAACTTCCGGTAGGCCAGCCCAGAGTTGCCCCTGGTAGCCACCGGCGGCTGACAGTTTGGACCAACACTCAGAGGAGCACTGGCCCGGGGGGGGGGGTAAAATAATGATGACCCTTGAGTCTGCAGAACCCAAGGGAAAGAAAAGGCTAGGTGGCAAATGGTAAAACCAAGGTTGGGCATTGCTGAAAAAGCTTTAATCAAGGCGGACTATCAAGGGGTTCCCATTATAACCCAACCGTGTAAGGAACGCAAAATCCGGGAACATAACACCGATATGACGAATCTAGGGTGGCAAGAGTGGAACAAAACACTAGGCGAGAGGCCGAGCCTTCCACCCTTTACCAAGTATATAGATGCATTAAGATAACATAGCACTATAATGATATCCCAACAAGTAAATAGATGTTCCAACAAGGAACGGCCTTCAATCTTCACCTGCAACTAGCAACGCTATAAGAGGGGCTGAGCAAAGCGGTAACATAGCCAATCAACGGTTTGCTAGGACATGGTGGGTTAGAGGTTTGGCATGGCAATTTGGGAGGCTTGAAAGCAAGTGGTAGGCATCGTAGCATTGGCATAGCAAAAGAGCGAGCAAACTAGCATAGCAAAGATAGTAGTGATTTCGAGGGTATGATCATCTTGCCTGCACAGTTGTCAGAGTTGACTGGATCCTCGAAAGCAAACTCAACGGGCTCCTCGTTAGCAAACTCGTCTCCCGTCTCTACCCAAATAAGACAAACAAGCAACAAGGATACAATCAAACACGTGCAAACTCAAACAACGCAATGCAAAGATGGTATGCTATGCGGGATGCGATGCGGGATGCGAAGTGCAAGATATGACAGGAAATGCATGAACCTGGCCTCAACATGGAAATCCAAGTGTGCCACTGGAAATATGAGATGAAATCGCTTGAAAACAATATAAAGAACGCCGGAATCGGAGTTACGGTTTGGAAATGGCAAGCGATTCAAAAATGACACCGGTCTGCGATTTACAGCAAGTAGGCATATAATGCAATGAAATGAACATGCTACAGCACCCAAACATGACAACAAAATACATGGAAGGTATGCACACAAGATGCTTAACAAAAGTCTAGCACTGAGCTACGGCCAATTCATCCATTTACAGGTTCAAATAAGCATGGCAAAATTGCATATGGCAAACAGATCTCAGACTTAGTGAAATTAACACTTGTCTGGAATTTCAGATCAGGTAGCCCTCTTCGGAGCCACAAAACTACATGCTACAGGACCTGAACATGGAAAAGTAAAGCATGGCATGGAGCTACTCAAAGAGCTTAACAAAAGTCCCTTAGTGACCTTGAGCCAAAAGGGATCGGAAAATACAATTGCAAGCATGTGAACATAGCAAAAACATAATCAGATCACATACTTAGTGAAAACTGACACATGCTGAAATATAACTCAAGTAGGCATGTTTACGAGCTTGATGCACTCACTACGGTGCAAGTCATGGCAAGACAAGCATACACCCATCAAGAAGGCACAAAATGCAACCGAGACATGGCAAGAACAATAACATAGCATGCACGGATCAACTACAACATCACCGGCAAAATCGCAAACAAGTTGACGATCTGCCCAGATTCACAAAGTAGCAAAAGTAGAGCTCGGTTGACTCAAGCTAGGGTGCTCCATAATTGCAAACAAAGACATGGATGGATAGAGCACTACAATATTAAGAAAACATCCTTACTGATCATCCTCAAAAGAGGCACGGATCACTAGGAAACAACATGAACATATGGCATCATGAGATAAACAGATCAAGGACTTAGTGGAAATGCTAAGTCCCTGAAAACAGAATTACTAAGTGCACCACTTTGCAAGCTTGCACTAGTCACCACACACATCCTAAAAATACATGGGTTGCACCTTTGGAAAGATGACAAAACCCTTAACAAAACACATGTAGAGCATCAGGGCATATCATGCACACATTAAACATGGAAAAAATGACAAAACCTAAACGGAGTAGCAGATCTGACAATTAACTCAAGTAGCCCTCTTCTAACGGCATTTCGGGCATCGAGATGAGCTCAAATGAAAATGATGCAATGGAATGAAATGATGTACTCTCTGAGATGAACATTTTGATATGCTATATGCATGAATCGGAGCTACGGATGCAAAGTTACAGCCTGATGAACAAGAGCACTTGAACTGAAAATATCTGGGACTTAGTAGAAAAAAAATCACCCCGCGAGAAAAAAAAATCAACTCCGGTGAGAAGAGGCCGGTTCCTCCGTCTCCGGCGACGGTGAGGCTCGAGCGCGGTGGGGGGAGGCCGGGGAGCGGCCGGACTCCGCCGGGGCGGCCGGATCTGGCTCCGGGAGGCGCGGGCGGCGCGGATCCGAGGCAGCGGCGAGCGGATCGGGGCGGCGGCGTGGCCGCGACGAGGAGGTGAGGCGGGCGGCCGACTCGGGCTGAGGAGGAGGCAGGCGGCGGCGATGGGCTCGCGGGGGCCCCGACCGGGCCTCGCGGGCCGCGGCGGCGGCTGGCGGCGGAGTGCCACGTGGCGGGCGCCTATTGGCCCGGGCGGCGGAGCGGACAATGTCCGGCGGCTGGATTTTTGTCCGGCGTGGCGCGGGGACGATTTCTAGGGTTTCTCCCGGGATTTGGAATGTTGGGATCTATATATAGGGGTAGAGGGAGCTAGGAGAGTCCAAATGAGGTGCGGTTTTCGGCCACGCGATCGTGATCGAACGCTCTAGATGATGGAGCAGAGTTAGGTGGGTTTTGGGCCAAATTGGAGGGGTGTTCGGCTGCAACACACACGAGGCCTTTTCAGTCCCTCGGTTAACCGTAGGAGTATCAAACGAAGTCCAAATGGTACGAAACTTGACAGGCGGTCTACCGGTAGTAAACCAAGGCCGCTTGGCAAGTCTCGGTCCAATCCGGAAATGTTTAATCCCCACACACGAAAGAAAGCTAGAAATGACCACCGGAGGAGAACGAAGCATCGGAATGCAAAACGGACAACGGGGAAAATGCTCGAATGCATGAGACGAACACGTATGCAAATGCAAAGCACATGATGACATGATATGAGATGCATGACAACGATAACAACACACGGAGACAAAGACCCAAACCCGAGGAAATAAATAACTTAACGCCGGAAACGGCAAGAGTTGGAGTACAAAATTGGGAAAGTTACATCCTGGGTGTTACAAGTTATGCTTGACGTAGGTTGCTCTAGGATCACTTCTTGATCATAGTTTCTCGATCGTGCTTTGCCTTCTCTTCTCGCTCTCTTTTGCGTATATGTTAGCCACCATATATGCTAGTCGCTTGCTGCAGCTCCACCTCATACCTTTACCTTACCCATAAGCTTAAATAGTCTTGATCGCGAGGGTGCGAGATTGCCGAGTCCCCGTGGCTCACAGATACTTCCAAAACCAGCTTGCAGGTGCCGATGAGTCCGTGAAGACGACGCAACCAAGCTCAGGAGGAGCTCGATGAAGATCTTGTCCTTTGTGTTGTTTTGTTCTAGTTGATCAGTAGTGGAGCCCAGTTGGGGACGATCGGGGATCTGTGTAGCATTTGGGGTAGTCTTCTTTTATTTTGGTTCCGTAGTCGGACCTTGTGTGTATTTGGATGATGTAATGCTTTATTCATGTAATTGTGTGAAGTGGCGATTGTAAGCCAACTATGTATCTCTTTTCCCCTTATTGTATTACATGGGTTGTTTGCGAAGATTACCTCACTTGCGACATTGCTTTCAATGCGGTTATGCCTCTAAGTCGTGCTTCGACACGTGGGAGATATAGCCGCATCGAGGGCGTTACAAGTTGGTATGAGAGCCTTCCCCGACCTTAGGAGCCCCATTGCTTGATTGTTTTTTATTAGCTGCCGTTGTTGAGTCTAGAAAAATGTTTTTGAGTCATTTAGGAATTGTATATCGGAGAGTTTAGGAATTCTTTTTACTCCCCAGTCCCTTCATCGCTCTGGTGAGGCATCCTGACGTAGAGTTTTGACTCTTCTCTTCTCAAATTTCACTAAAAAAATTTTTAGGATCACACGGGTATCTTGGAATCGTTCCGATGGTTTTGTGATGAGAACATTGTCTTGGTGCCTCCTGTCAGGGGTTTTGTGGCAGTGTCCCGGGGAGTTGAGCTCCGAGGTGTTGTCGTCACAATTTTATCGTTGCAGTTCTGGAATACCTGAGTTTAGTTCGCCGACATCGAAAATCTCTTTTATGCAGTTGTTGGTGAGATAACCTCGACGCCACCCAGTACTGGGGCGGGAGTTCGGGAGTATTGCCATAACTCGTATAACGGATGCTTTTCGAAGGTTGAGGTAGACGATTTCCGAAGCTTTCTTGGTTATGTGTTGAAGGATGGATACAGCTGGATGTAGGATTTGCTAGTTTTGGGTGAGATATTATGCTTCCCATGTATCCCCAACACCTGATTGCATAACCGGAAAATTTCGGGAGTTTATAAGTGAGAATTCAAGTAGCTTTTAGGATATCTTTCCGACAAATGTATGATATGAAATTGGGGTTCGATGTCTAGTGGTCCGCCTATTCACGGTTGGTTTTACAGTGGTCTCATGGTGTCTTAAAGAGTCCTTGGCTATGCCGACTCGGGGACGCTTTGTATGTCATGTGCACTGCCTTGTACATGATGGTGCTGTACGATCGAGCCTGTGTAGGCCCCACCACGAAAACTTCGGGCGAAATGTCTATCATATGTTTGTTCTGGCTTATTCTGCAAGCCAATCCTTGTTTTGTTTTGAGTTGTAGTATTCGAGTTGCTTCGAAGTCAAATGTTGATCCCATACCTTTCCTAAGTGGTGTTCTCATACTTCGATGTGAATACTAATCCTTCTCGATCATCGAGTTTGTCATTTCAATTTCTTTTCACCGGCGTGTTTCTCTTCAAGTGGATCCGATCATTTCAACAACCGCAAGATCAAGTATCAGTTCTTCTCAATGGTGTTTGTTTCATCCGTCTCCAAGTTGCCTTTGTTTTTGCCCGCCCACCCACCCTTTTTCCTCAAGGACTCGGATTTCTTTTTCAAGTATCATTTGATTGATGTGAAGTCTCTCCATTACTTTTCTCCGTCAATGTTCTTATCCGGTGATTCTCATGAAGATTCTAACGGAGCTTCAAGTTCGTCACTCTTCACTCGTTTTCTTCTCCGGTGGTTTCAATTCAAGCTTTTGGTGTTGATCATATCCTTTCCTCGTTTCAGAAGTTTTATCATACCGGTGCACCTCATAATCATCCACTCTTTGCTATTCAATTGTTCCGGAGTGCTCAAGATATCTCGAAGATTCGTGTTTCCACTCTGCAGTCGTTCAAGATCTTTCGAGGATGTTATCCCATTCAAGCCATTTAATTCAACCGGCGCAATCTATCTTTTAAATCATTCAACGGTGTTTATTTTGAGTGGGCCCTAACCCACAGGTCTTTTCCCAGGATCTTACCTGACTCTTCTTATTTTCCCGGCGTTACTCTCAAATTCTTTTCCAAGTTTGACGTAAGAATGAGTTATCATCAGTCAAATGCCTTTCTCCTTGATCTTTCAAATTCTTTCATCGTTGGTTCAACCTTTCCATTTTCATCCCGGAGTATCTCAACAATTTGGTGGTTTTTCTCATGATGTGAAGACCGAATAAGATTTTTCTCCCAATCTTGTTCTTGTCTCTTCAAGACTCGTCATTCTAGCTTGTTGCCATTCTCTCATAGTTGTTTTTGGATTGTGAGAATTTTTTTTCACCTATCCAGAGCAATTCAAGAGTCTTTTGAGTTTGATTCTCCGGAGCCCAACATCTCAGAATTATTCATTCCAGCTTTCAGCTCTCATTCTCCAAATTTTACCAGTGCATCGATCAAATATCCTCTAATCAGTGCATGATCTCTTCGTTCTCTCATATATAATTTCTCTCAAGCATCTTCATTCATTTGCTAATTCTTACCGGTGATTCACCCCTACTTCGATCATTTTCAATTCTTACGGTGGTCCGTTAAAGAGTTCTCTTCCTTGGTCACCATATCAATTTATTCGTTGTTTCAACCCTTCCGGTGGTTCGTTCAATACCTTCTCAAGTTTGCGCTATATCTCTCTTAATCCTTTCTACGAGAATAAGTAGTGTGCCAAATCCATTGTTTTTCATCAATTTAAATTGGTGAAGGATAAGCATAATGTAATTCTTATTCTTGTTTCATCGAGTGAACTCAATTCCTTATCCCAGAGGTTCATCAAAATTCTTGTTTCCAATTGTTCATCTTCTCTTTTTCCCGGAGTTCCAACCTTTTTTTTTTCAATTACATCTCCACGGAGATTCATTTAAATCATTGTAAGGCTTCAACCTTATTCTTTTCATCCTTCATTTCGTTTGATCATTTCTTTTGTTGCCGGAGTTCTTCATGAAGGTTCTTCATGATGGTCCATCAAGGATTTAATTCCTTCTTGAAGTTTTTGTCAAGATTCTTTTCAGGGGAGCTCAAGTTTTCTTCTTCTTGCTATCCGGAGTGCAATTCTTTCTACCATATCATTGGAGGTGGTATTATGTCATTCTTGATAATTGAGCTCATGTTTCCTGATTCACATATTGTTAAGAATGAGGTATTTTAAATCCATCAACCTATTCGTTGGAATTATCTTGGGTTATATTTCACCTAAAGCCTTCCCTAAGGATTGTTGCTATTTATGGTGCTTATAAATGACCCAAGTTCTTCAATTATCCTCCCGGCGAATAAGTTTCTCGTCTCCTCGTTCATATCAATCCAAATCTTTTCCCGTGAGTGGCAGGTTGTCACCTCATAATTTGAGATGTATTCCATAAGACCATATCAAGCTTATTCTTTTCGTTGTTGGCTTTTCCAACAACTCCGTGTGAACCTTCTCCTTAAAATGCTTTCCAAGCTCATCGGAGGTACAAGATGTTGTTTTCTTCTCCATTCTTATGTTCCGACGATCCAACTTCTATTCTTTCATTCCGGAGGTGTTGTGTTGTTGCTCTTTTCAACCTTTCTTCTTATTTTTGTTAGAACCTTATTCTTTTCATGCCTATCCACTTAACCGGAGTGTTGTGTCACTTTTGCTCAAGCTCTTTCATTTTTCAAGTCACTCACCTCCTTTCAACCGAAATGCTACCTGAATCGGTTCTTTCTTATTCCTCTTTCTTTACGGAGTGCTTTCAACTTTGTTCTTCTCTGTTGCTTTCTTTCTTTCATTTTGCTCAACCTTTTCAAGATTCTTTGGTCTCACTCGTTGTCAAATAAGCAACTTAGTTTTACCTCTTCTCTTTTCTCTTCTGTTTTTTCCCCGGTGCCATTCTAGATCTCGGGACGAGATCCTCTCGTAGTGGTGGAGTGTTGTAACGCCCCGAGACCGATGTGCCAGGTGTCGTCCAGTTATTCGCCATCGTTTCCATGTCATGTGCTTGCGTGTTGCATCTTGTCATGTCATCATGTGCATTGCATCATCATGTTTTTCAAGACCTGCATCCGTCCGGGTTCTCCCAGTTCCTTCCGTTGTCCGTTCTGAGCCCAGACTCACTTGCACGCGCCCGTGGCATGTCCGAAATAGTATTTTATAAGTGGCGGGAAAATGTTCTCGGAATGGGATGAGAGTTGACGTGTGGTCTTATTATAGTGTAGATAGACCGCCTGTCAAGTTTCATCGCATTCGGAGTTCGTTTGACGCCCCAACGATTAACTATAGCGGCATTATAGCCGGTCTAACGTTGGACGTTTTCGGTCTCCGGAAACAGATGTCGGGCCCTCTCTCTCTCTCTCTCTCTCTCTCTCTCTGCTCCCCCTCGCAGTCTCGCCACAGCCCACCTAGTCCATCCTCCTTCCCCTCTTCGCTTCCGGAGTTGTCCGATGCGACCGCACGGTCCGAAACCCTCTCTGCACAGTGCATCGAACCCCTCACGTGAGTGTCCGAAAGTTGTCCTGGACCTGAACCGAGCAGTCGTCACCGTCGTGTCCGGATCATCCCCAAACATCTACAAAACATCTCCTTTTTCCTATTTGGTCTTCCTATCTTTTATTTCTCGACCGTCCGATCAAAATCGGAGGAACCAAATACCCCTAACCAAAAATTCTCGTTGCTATATAAATAGTGGACAACCCTAGAAACTAGGGATCCTGTCCCCTCCATCCATCCAATCACTCCGCCGCCGCCATTCCACCAAATCCCCTCGGGATCCCCCGCTCCTCGTTTTCCTCCACCCACCAACTAGGAGCCCGAGCTCCTTCTCCCACACCCACGAGCACCGACGCCTCTGCTTCTCCTCGCACCGCATCAGCAGCCCCACGCACCTGTGGATCCCCTTGGCCTCGCGTGAGCTCGCCGGGGAGCAGAGCATGACGACGCCCGATTTCCCGGCCTCTGCTCGATCCATGCCTACAGCCGCAGCCACCCGAGCTCGTCTTCTCGCGCCTGTAGCCGTCTGAACCTCCCTGTTTCTCTTCCTCTGTTCCAACAGGAGCGTCCGACGCCTCCCATGGGGTTCCTTGCAGCCGCCTCGCTGCCCGGATCCACACCGTCCCTAACCTCTCTCTCATGCCCCGGTGTCTCTCCCTCTTGTCAGATGCAGGAGCAGCGGAAGCTCCGCTATGGCTGCCAAGGGCCTTCTCCTGCGTCGATCCGTCAAGTCCGCCGCCGGGAACGGCCTCCACCGCCCGGATGCATGCCTCCCCAGCCGCAGTCAAGTTCGCGTCCGGCCCCGATCTCATCTGCCTCCCCGCCTCGGATCCGGCCTTCCCGCGCCAAGTTTGCCATCACCACTCCCCTGCATCGCCATGATCTGCAGCTCTGCCCGTCGTCGCTGCTGCCTTGCTTCGTCTGAACCTCCCTCCACGCCGCCAAGTCCATTGATGCTTCCCCTGCGTCTGTGTGCGAGCGCGGAGGATGAGTACGACAGCGCCAAGTCCCGCCACCGCCAAGTTCCGGCCGGTTCCCGCCGATCTCGTCGCTGAACCTCGTGCGTCGCGCCTTCTACCTCGTTTTCAGCCTGTCACTGTCGTTCTTCTTCAGAGCAAGCCGACTGCAGCGCCTCGCCCGCTCGCCCGCCAGCCACAGCGACCGCGCCCTGGGCCTCAAGCCAGGAGCAGCCCAGCAGCCGGCCTCATCCACCTAAGCGCCTGGCCCAGCCGCGTGCGTTGACTGTGCCGCCAAGGCCCAACGCGGTCGCATCTGTTCCGCCTGCCCAAGATCCGCGCCGCCCCATCCGGCCTCCTCTGCTTTCTACTGGGCTGAGCCCATGGGTGAGAAGCCCTCCAGATCCCCTGTTCCATTGGGCCAGCCTGCAGATTCAGCCCAAGTGTGTTTTTTTCCTGTCCAACGATTTTCCAATTTATCCCAGAGAGTGCAGTTTTACAGAAAAGTCCTTCATCATCATGCATTTAATATCTCACAAACCGTGCAAGTTATATATGAAAGTTGCTTAGAATTTTGTGTAGTTTAATAATATCCAACTATCATCCATGTTTAAAATATTTAAAATGATGTTTGATTAAATTTGCTCCTATGTCATGTTAAAATGCTTTAATTCATAACTAAATAACCGTAGCTCTGAATTAACTAATCTTTATATGTAAGTGGGGGAGAAAAACGCCTAGTTTAACATGGTGGCATCATCTTGCATGTTTAATAACTATAAAATATGGTTTAGGGCAGAACAGTACCAAACCTAAAATATGGACATGAGGAGTTTCCGGACTTGTTGTTTGTTGTCTTCGGCCTCATTTAAACTTGGCTAGATAGGTAGTTTCCTTTTACTTCATCCTCTTGCCATGTTTAACAACATTTAATATTGTTGGGTACATAAACGAGAGAGAACTAAATAAGTCATGTGGTGTTTTCTTCAATATGAAACTCGTTTGCATAATGAGCTCCACTTAATTTGTAGGATTGTTTGTGCAATTTGCCATGCCTCTTTAAACCGGACATGCATCATACTTGATTGTGCATCATGCCATGATTATGTGATGGTTGTTTACTATGTTCTTTGCTCCTTTCCGGTGTTGCTTCTTCGGGTTGGTTCCGATAACGTCGTGTGTGTGAGGATTCGTTCGACTTCGTCCGTTTATCTTCTTCATGGACTCGTTCTTCTTCCTTGCGGGATTTCAGGCAAGATGACCATACCCTCGAAATCACTTCTATCTTTGCTTTGCTAGATGCTCGCTCTTTTGCTATGCCTATGCTGCGATACCTACCACTTGCTTATCATGCCTCCCATATTGTTGAACCAAGCCTCTAACCCACCTTGTCCTAGCAAACCGTTGTTTGGCTATGTTACCGCGTTGCTCAGCCCCTCTTATAGCGTTGTTAGTTGCAGGTGAAGATTGAAGTTTGTTCCTTGTTGGAACATGGAGATGTTGTTCCTTGTTGGAACATGTTTACTTGTTGGGATATCACAATATATCTTATTTAATTAATGCATCTATATACTTGGTAAAGGGTGGAAGGCTCAGCCTTATGCCTGGTGTTTTGTTCCACTCTTGCCGCCCTAGTTTCCGTCATATCGGTGTTATGTTCCCGGATTTTGCGTTTCTTACGCGGTTGGGTAATAATGGGAACCCCTTGACAGTTCGCCTTGAATAAAACTCCTCCAGCAATGCCCAACCTTGGTTTTACCATTTGCACTAACAACCTACCACCTTCCCTTGGGTTCTGCAGACTCAAGGGTCATCTTTATTCTAACCCCCCCGGGCCAGTGCTCCTCTGAGTGTTGGTCCGAACTGAGCTGCCTGCGGGGCCACCTCGGGGAAACTTGAGGGTTGGTTTTACTCGTAGCTAGTCTCATCTGAGTGTGCCCTGAGAAAGAGATATGTGCAGCTCCTATCGGGATTTGTCGGCACATTCTGGCGGTGTTGCTGGATTTGTTTTAACTTGTCGAAGTGTCTTGTAGAACCGGCATACCGAGTCTGATCGGAACGTCTCGGGAGGAGGTCTATTCCTTCATTGACCATGAGATCTTGTGATGGGCTAAGTTGGGACACCCCTGCAGGGATTTGAACTTTCGAAAGCCGTGCCCGCGGTTATGGGCAGATGGGAATTTGTTAATGTCCGGTTGTAGAAAACCTGAAGTTGACCTTATTTAAAATACATCAACCGCGTGTGTAATCATGATGGTCTCTTTCCGGCGGAGTCCGGGAAGTGAACACGGTGTTGGAGTTATGCTTGACGTAGGTTGCTCTAGGATCACTTCTTGATCATAGTTTCTCGATCGTGCTTTGCCTTCTCTTCTCGCTCTCTTTTGCGTATATGTTAGCCACCATATATGCTAATCGCTTGCTGCAGCTCCACCTCATACCTTTACCTTACCCATAAGCTTAAATAGTCTTGATCGCGAGGGTGCGAGATTGCTGAGTCCCCGTGGCTCACAGATACTTCCAAAACCAGCTTGCAGGTGCCGATGAGTCCGTGCAGACGACGCAACCAAGCTCAGGAGGAGCTCGATGAAGATCTTGTCTTTTGTGTTGTTTCGTTCTAGTTGATCAGTAGTGGAGCCCAGTTGGGGACGATCGGGGATCTGTGTAGCATTTGGGGTAGTCTTCTTTTATTTTGGTTCCGTAGTCGGACCTTGTGTGTATTTGGATGATGTAATGCTTTATTCATGTAATTGTGTGAAGTGGCGATTGTAAGCCAACTATGTATCTCTTTTCCCCTTATTGTATTACATGGGTTGTTTGCGAAGATTACCTCACTTGCGGCATTGCTTTCAATGCGGTTATGCCTCTAAGTCGTGCTTTGACACGTGGGAGATATAGCCGCATCGAGGGCGTTACAAGGTGGCCCGGCTCTTGGCGGCCGGGTTTATTGTTGAAGTTTTTCACCTAGAGTGGTTGGCTAACCTGGTGCTTGTACTCAAGAAGAATGGCACCTGGTGTATGTGTGTGGATTACACCGATTTGAACAAGGCTTGTCCGGCTGATCCTTTTGCTCTCCCTCGTATTGATCAGATCATTGATGCTACGGCGGGTTGCGAGTGTTTGAGTTTTTTGGATGCATATTTAGGTTATCATCAGATTAAGATGGCAGTTAAAGATCAGGAGAAGACGGCTTTCATCACTCCATTTGGAGCCTTCTGCTATGTGTCTATGCCTTTTGGACTGAAAAGTGCCCAAGCGACTTATCAACGATGTGTACAGAATTGTCTTCACAGTCAAATTGGGCGTAACGTTCATGCTTATGTGGATGACATAGTGGTGAAATCCAGAGATAAGGAAACCTTGGTAACTGATCTGAAGGAGACCTTTGAGAACCTCCGGGTCTACAAGATGATGCTTAACCCGGCCAAATGTGTTTTTGGAGTCCCAGCTGGCAAACTTTTGGGGTTTTTTGGTGTCTAACAGAGGTATTCAGGCTAATCTGGAGAAAATTAAGGCAATTACATATCTGGCTAAAACGGTGTGACGTTCAGCGTTTAGCGGGTCGCATCGCTGCCTTGAGCCGGTTCATAAGCCGGTTAGGGGAGAAAGCGATGCCTTTGTATCAAATGATGAAAAAGGCGGATGATTTTGTCTGGAGTGACGCCGCTAACTCTGCTTTTGAGGATCTGAAGAAATAGCTCACTGAGCCGCCGGTTCTTGCTGCTCCGATTGAGAAAGAGCCGTTGTTGTTATATGTAGCTGCTAACTCATGTGCTGTCAGTGTGGCCATTGTTGTGGAGCACAAGGAGGCTGGCAAGGAACATCCGGTCCAACGGCCGGTTTACTACGTCAGTGAGGTGCTAATTGAATCTAAACAAAGATATCCACATTGGCAAAAGCTCGTTTACAGGGTGTTCATGGCAAGCCGGAAGCTCAAACATTACTTTCAGGGTCACCCTATCACTATGGTTAGCTCTGCTCCTCTAGGAGACATCATTCAAAATAGAGAAGCCACAGGACGAGTCGCCAAGTGGGCTATTGAACTTGGGTCTCATGGTTTGAAGTATATGCCACGTACTGCGATCAAGTCTCAAGCGCTGGTTGACTTCATTAACGACTGGACAGAGTTGCAGATGCCAGAGGAGAAACCAGACAACACATATTGGACGATTCATTTTGATGGGTCCAGACAGTTGGAAGGCTCGGGGGCTGGAGTTATTTTAACTTCTCCTCAAGGGGACAAGTTTTGTTATGTGTTGCGATTGATGTTTCCTTGTACTAACAACGCATCAGAATATGAAGCCTTGCTCCATGGTCTTCGAATAGCTAAAGAGATGAGTCTGAGCTGGGTCTGGTGCCTTGGCGATTCAGATTTGGTGGCTCAACAGGTGTCAGGCAAGTGGGATTCCAAGGATCCTCTCATGGCGGCTTATCACCGCGAGGTCGACGTTGTTGCAGGGCATTTTAAGGGTTATCAAGTGGAACACATTGACCACAGAAAGAACGAAGCGGCCGATGCCTTAAGCCGGTTGGGATCTCAGCGTAAGCAGGTACCACCTAACACCTCTTTGGATGTTTTACATAACCCGTCTGTTAAGTTGCCTACAGAGGAAGATTTGGCTATTCCTGACCCGGAGGCGCAGTTAGTGGCGGCTATTCATGTTATTCCAAATTGGACAGTACCGCTCCTGGCTTACATGACCCGGGGCGAGTTGCCAGAGGACGAGACCCTGGCCCGACAGATAACCCGGCGGTCCAAGTCAATGACGATTTCTGACGGAGAGTTGTACCATCTCAGCGTCACTGGAGCGTTTCAGCGTTGTGTTTCTCCTGAAGAAGGCCAAGAAATACTTCGTAAGATCCATGAAGGGGATTGTGGTCATCATGCCGGGTCAAAGTCTCTTGTGGCCAAAGCTTTTCGTCATGGTTTTTACTGGTTAACGGCTCACGCTGATGTAGAGGATCTGGTCAGTAGGTGTGATGGATGTCAAAAATTTGCAAGACGAGCGCATGTGCCGGCTCAAGAGTTGCGGATGATTCCAATCACTTGGCCGTTTGCAGTTTGGGGGCTTGACATGGTCGGACCTTTCAAAAGGTCCAAGGTTAAAAAGACACAGCTTTTAGTGGCAGTTGACAAATTCACAAAATGGGTTGAGGCAGAGCCAGTGAGTAAGTGTGATGCAACCACGGCGGTTCAGTTCATGAAAAAGGTGATTTTTCGCTTTGGTTTTCCACACAGCATTATCACTGATAATGGCACTAATTTGTCCCATGGTGCTATGGAGGAGTTTTGTCAACATGAGCATATCCGGCTTGATGTTTCTTCCGTAGCTCACCCTCAATCTAATGGTCAGGCTGAGAGAGAAAATCAGGAAATCTTAAAAGGTCTCAAGCCCCGGCTTATGGTTCCCTTACAACGGACGCCGGGTTGTTGGGTAGAGGAATTACCCTCGGTGCTGTGGAGTATCAACACCACTCCTAACAGGTCTACAGGTTATACACCTTTCTTCATGGTTTATGGAGCGGAAGCGGTGCTGCCTAGTGACATCCATCATGAATCGCCTCGCGTGGCGGCTTACGTTGAAGCTAATAATGAACAAGCCCGATAGCATGCACTTGACTTGTTAGATGAGGAGAGAGACTTGGCGGCGGCTCGATCATCAATTTATCAATAGGACCTGCGCCGTTATCACAGCCGCCGAGTAAAGTCCAGGACCTTTCAAGAAGGTGACCTGGTGCTCCGGCTCATCCATGATCTGTCGGATGCACACAAACTATCCCTGCCTTGGGAAGGACCCTTTGTGGTAAGCAAGAATTTAAACAACGGGTCATATTACCTCATTGACGTTCGAGAGCACAAAGACTCACGTAAGTTGGAGGAGGAGACCCGCCGGCCGTGGAACATTGCTCAGCTTTGGCCATACTACACCTGAGCTACCGGCTCTCGTCATGTACATACGTTGACATTGTACATATTATGATAAGTAATACAGCAGGACCTCTGTCTTTTTCCTCTTCAAAGATCATATATCTTTACTATTTTCATTATTTAAATGACTATTAAGGAGCTGATCATATCTGAATCTAGCTTAAACTTTCTGGTCCGGCTTATGATCGTATTCGAATCTAGCTGTAAACCTCATGATCATTTGGGGGCTTCCTATTCAAACATAGGTCATATTCGAACCCAAGAGAACATAGCTGTCGTAACCCTCTTGATCGGCTCAAAGCCGAACTCACTAGGGGGCTTCTTGATCGTATCCGAATCATAGCTTAACCCCTTTTGGGCCCGACTTGGATCGTATTCGAATAGGGGTTGTTAAAAACCTCTCAAGGTCATTTGGGGGCTTCCTGTTCAAACATAGGTCGTATTCGAACCAAAGAGAACATAACTGTCGGTAACCTCTTGATCGGCGCAACGCCAAAGCCACTGGGGGCTATATGATCGTATTCGAATCTTAGCTTAACCCCTCTGGTCCGGTTTACTGATCGTATTCGAATTAGAAACCCCCACATTTATGTTGTTTGAAATCTAATTTTTTTTGTCTTACTGGTTTTTATTGTCTCAAGTTTAAACTATCCGTATGGTTTTTATTTAACCCGACTTGACTATTTGACAATAAGCTGCCAAAGCATGATAGTCATCAGGTATATGGAAGCATTGATTTCTCAAAAAAGATTGTATCATGAAAACCGGCAGTCCAAACACAGGTATGACAGTGTTGTTCACGAACAGGTTTTTCAGCCTTGTTTATCTTTTCCAATATGACAATTTCATGAAGACATATACCGAGTGTTTTTGACTCGTCCGGTGTTAAACCGCCAGGCCAGCTCTTTCACTTTTTGCAGGAGCAAAGTTAAAAACATTGCAGATGTAATCAAAGATGTGTTGGCAAAGAGTAGTATGCAATATTTTGTGTGTGATGGCATAAGCAACACATACAGTTTCAAGCTAAATCTATTACAAGGCTTTAAGAGCCCACAAGATGGTTATGACTCTCCCCTCGCCGGTTCACCTCCTTGTACTGATTGGAAGCTGGGATTGGACCAGTCAAAGCCATTCAGGGCAATGAATTCTGCTTCATCATCAATCAGGCCGGCCGGATCAACTTCCGGAGCAAAAGTATGTTGACGAACTGGCGGGATAAGATCTGTCACCTTATAAGAGGGAGTCGCCATCTTCTTATTCTCCATATCAAAACCCGGTTGTTATTTATTGATGTTGGTCTCATCTCCAAGAATGGTAGCTTGAGGTCGAACTCCCCTCACGCAGGCAATGAAGTCATCTTGCTCAAATAGAGTCCCGTCTTCCTTCACGGTAGGGTACCCCTTAGCTACATCCGCTGGGTCTAGATCTGGCACCCAGGCTTTGGAGCGGCTCAGGGCAGTCAGGGCTCCGGCTCTGGCACAAGATCGTTTGACCTCTTGAAACCTGGCGGGTAAGATTGACAACTTCTTCGAGACATCACTCAACCGATTGGGTCCTTGGTTGGCAGGGGAGATGGTGGCAAGTGCTCGTTGAGAGCCAGTATACAATTGCTCAACCAAGGTATAAACCGCCTTCAATTTTGTCACACTGTCTTGGCTCAGATTTTTGCTTCGTGGACCTGCGAGTGTTTTTAAACAAAGGCTCAGCAGGCGGCTTATATTCCGGGTCAAAAGAAGGTATAAGTGATTAATACAGATGACTTACCAAAGATGGCGGAGACCATTTGAGGCACCCGGTTCTTTAAGCCGGTGAGCTCCGTGGTAACCTCCTCAAGAGCCGTTTCAGCTATTTCAGCATGTTGTATTAGCAGCATCTTTTCTTCGGCCCAGGATTTCTTCTTTGCAATCAAGCTGGTCTTCAATTTTTCTGTCTCGAAAAGACTCAATTGGAGTTTAGAGTCAGCAGTCTTGATTTCTGCCTCTTGATCTGTCAGCCAGGTCTTTGCATTAGTTGATTGGGAGCTCAATTCAGATAGGGCGTTCTACAAAACATACACAGGTGTGTCAAGGCTTAAACTAAAAGCTATAAGGGTTCAAGTCTCAAGTACTATGCACCGCAATACCACTTGACACTTGGGGGCTAATGTCTGCCAAAGCAATTTTTTATGACTCTTATATGTTTCAAGTCCCAAGTGCTTTACAAAGTAGCAACATTTGGCACTTGGGGGCTAATGCATGATATTCAGAAAGTTTCTCAAGATTAAGCCGGATTGCAATACTTATTGGGACTAGTAAAAAGACAGTTATGAAGTTAAGTACCGGTTCATTTATGATAAATTGAGCCGGCCCTTGGGGACTACAGGTGAAGTTTACACTACTTTGTTGGACTTTCGAAAAACTTAGAGAGAAAGTATCAACCTATATTAAAGTCTACAGATCATTTAGGTTCATCATCTGAAGACTTGGGGGCTGGCAGAGTATAAGTGAACCGGAGAACATACCTCATATTTTAGCTGCAATTGCTTGACCATCTCAATTTTTGACTCACGGCTGGAATGAACATGACTGAGATAGCCGGACAGTATGTCACTAGCATTCAGATGAGTGTAGTGAGAGATATCAAAACACACTTTCTGCTTCTCCAAGGCTTCTTTTTTAGCAGTGTGTCGGGCTAACACAGTGAGGGTCCCCGGTTCAACAAATCGGCTACCAGTAATCAACACATCAGTATCAGAAGTTGTTGGCAGGTTAGCTGAACTAGATGGTTCAGTGATAGGCGGATTAAGCATGATCTCATCGGCTGAAAACTCAGGAGGATCCAATTGAGTATGAACAGCCAGGTCTTCAGGTGCTTCAGTTTCAGAGGGAGGAGTTGGCATGGCCGGCTCAGGTGTAGGAACCTTCGGGTCTTCTGACGGCTTAATCACCTTGGCCTTCTTGGATTTGGCTTGGCCGCCAAGAAAAGTTTTATGAGACAGTTAGTATAAGAATGCAGTTTTTAAAGATACAGAGGAAAGCTGATTGTTCCTTACCCAGGAGCAGTTTTGAAAGCCGGAAACTGAGTCTGAGATAAGTCGCCAGAAGAGCGAGAAACCTCCTGTAAAAGGTAAAATAAAGTCAGCGAGGCAAGGGAATAGATTCATTAATGAAAGCAACAGATGAAGATGAAAGAAACCTCATTCTGGCGCTTTTGAGGAGTTTGTTGTAAAACGGAAGGCGGTTCATCGTCGTCATTATTCCGGGCCTGACGGCGGCTCTCATGTTGCTACTTTTTCAAAAGAAAATGAGGGTCCAAATAAGCCAAAGGGTGCGAAAACCTTATTTGCCGGGTTACAAGTCGAAGTTTGTGTCTTGGCAAATGGGCTGAGTCAGAGGAAATAGTTACCCTGACTGGCCCCCGTGTCGTCCTGGCAATAGTCAGTGTCAATAAGGTTATTAGGAAACTGGCCAAGGGAGTCAAGGGCTACCTCTGACTCAGTATCATCGTCAAGCTTTAACAGGTCCGAAGCAGTGCTCCTTTTCTTCTTGGACCTCCGGGTCGTCTTCCTGGCGGCTATGGCGGCGACTCTAGCCTTCTTGGCAGCTTCGTGGTCATACTTGGCTTTCCAGAAGTCAGATTTGGCCTGTAAACAAATAAACAGGATAAAAGGTCATGCAAGTATTTAAAACTACTGAAAAAACACAAAAGAGAAAGAGGTCAGGGGTTTCTCACCTCTTGTGCCGGGTTAAGTTTATAGAAGGGGTTTAACCCAACCTTACTGCAGTCCTCATACTTGCTGTTCACAAGGATAGTTCACATTGAAACAATGTCTTCTTCAGTTAGTTGTACAGAGTTGTGACGCCGAGAGTCATCTGGGCCTCCGCCATATTCATACATCAATTTGGATCGGCGGCTTAGAGGAATGACCCGCCACGTGACCCAGCAATGGATCAAGTCAACTTCGGTTAAGCCATTCCCCAGTAAGGCATTGATCCTTTTAATAGATGGAATAAGCTTCTTGTGTTCAGCAGCAGTAAGCTTATCAGGGAGCACAAACTTGGAATCCAGACGCTCCGCGCGATAACCCGGCAGTGGTTTTTCGTTGGATGGAGACGTATCTTGGCAATAGAACCAGGTCTGATTCCAATCTTTGGGATGACTCGGTAAGACTATTAAGGGAAAGACGGCGCCCTGACGGCGCTGAATTGAGATTCCACCAAGTTCCAAGCTAGGGCCATTGGTACACTCATTCTGGCGGTTCATATAAAAGTACTCTCTGAAGAGTTCCACAGTCGGCTCTTCTTGAAGATACACCTCACAGAGAACTTGGAAATTTCAAATGTTGGATATGGAATTAGGTCCAAGATCTTGAGGGTGAAGTTTGAAAAAATGAAGAACGTCTCTGAAGAACTTTGAGCCGGGTGGTGAAAAACCCCGATTCATGTGGTCAGTGAAGACAATAACTTCACCGTCTTTAGGATTAGGCCGTTCCTCATCCGGGTCAGGTGCACGATAAGACATAACATTTTCCCTGGAAAAAATCCTATGGTGAAGAATTCCTTCAAGGTATCTTCAGTGATTGTGGAAGGGACCCAGTTGCAGACAGTCGGTGCTTTTGACGGCATGATGATCAAAGGACAAACTGAAAAGAAAGTAACGTGCCGGTTCAAGTCAATGGTGAAATTAAAAGTTAAATGATGATGGTGCAAATAAGTAATGGCGGCTTAAGTAAGGGCTAATGTCATATAAGGGAAAACTGAGCCGGCGTAATAAGCCGCCATGACTAAAGACATTTGAAGGAAACCAGAAATAGAATTGGCTAAGTGTTGAGACAAATAGATTTCCCAAAGCTATCACTAGTATTCTGGATCAAAATGGGTCAGAAAATAAAAATAAATCTAGACCTAAAGAATGAGCGCGGAGGAGTTCATCAGCTCTAAGAAGGTATCTGTGCAAAGGAAAAGGATCCACTAACATCTAAAATGGGCGTAAAACCACTACCGCATAAGTTCTACTTTCCTTCTGGATCAAGAGAGGGTACAAAGAAGAAACTACAAGGAGGTCTGTGATGAACGGCGAAGAACGTCGATGAACTCGTAACCCTAAACAGATCTAAGGGCGCGGAAAGGTAGGAACTTACAAATGCAGAGCTTCTGCGAAGGGTCGCCGCAGTTCTTGGGACGAGCACAGGGTGATGCAGTGGCCGACGTTGAGAGGCGACGGCAGGCCCTGCGGTGATGGCGGAGCTCGAGAGGCAGAGAGGTAGCGAGAATATGAGGAAGAAGAAGAAAAGGGGAAAGATCGGCCAAGCCTATTTATAAGGGGATAGGTGAACAGGCAGGCACGAAAATTGAGGGAGACCAAGACAATGATTATCCAGCTAAACGGACGCCTCGATTCTCGGAAGACATTAAAAGATAAAGATCCGTTGAAGATGACGTCATAGCAGGCTTTCGTGTTTTTAGAAGATGACATCATGGCTGGTTGCAGAATTTTTACAGAGAGAGGAAGATGGATTTCGTGTAAGTATTGAAGATTGACAAAGAACAAAGTTCAAGTCAACCTAGGGCCTAATGTTGGGAATATAGCTACCAGGTATGACCTGCCCAGGAGGGGCCGGGTCAACCCCAATGGCGGGTTACAAAAGAAGACCAGTAATATTCAAGGTGATAGTTTATTAAGTCTTGTAGAAGGCCTAAGCCCAGAGGTAGCTTAAGGCCCAATATTGTAAACCATCGTATGTAAAGAAAGACTTGTAAAGAAAGGCATATAAAAGAAGTCACCGAGCCGGACACGTTTTATGAGCCGGCCGGGGCTCTGTAGGCCGCCAGGCGTCAACCCATGTATATAAGGGGACGACCCGGCGGCGGCTTAGGACAAGAAACAAGAGATCGATAGCCAAGATAGCGGATTCCCTCCTTGGTCATCGAAACCTAGCAATACAACATCAACTGGACTAGGCCTTACCTTCACCGTAAGGGACCGAACCAGTATAAACCTCTCGTGTCCTTTGTCCCGATTAACCCCTTTAAGCTTCCTAGTTGCGATGGCCCTACGATTAAGTCCTTTCGCTAGGACATCTGCCGTGACAATTCCACGACACCTACCATCAACGCTACTGATGTGAAGAGATTCAAGCAACTCGACTCTCAAGCGAAGAACATCATATGTGGCCATCTGAGCAAAGGGCAGTATGGCAGAGTGAGTGCCTTGGAGATAGCAAAGCTCATCTGGGACAGGCTGTCCAAGGTCAATGAAGGAGTCTCAACACAGCGTGACTCTCGAGTTGACGTTCTTCGCAATCTCTTCAACCACTTCAAAAGACTCGACAATGAAAATGTTCGGCAAACCTTTGATCGCCTCACTGACATTTCAAATGAGCTTCAAGCACTTGGTGCCTCTGATATCACTGACCACGAGGTGGTGAAGAAATTGCCTCGATCGCTTGATTCCTCATTTGACACCCTTGCACCGATGATACAAGAATGTGGAGACTACAACTCACTTGATCCCGCTGATATCCTCGAGAGGCTAAACACTCATGAGTTCCAGCTTGCTGAGAAGAGAGATCTCTATGGACCAAGCTATGGCAGATTATGAGCTCTGAAGGCCAAGGCAGTGTTTGAATCTGAAGGTGAGGATTCTGGTAGCAGCCTTGGTGATCCTGAAGAACTGAGCCAGGAGCTAGCAATGCTCGTGAGGAAATTCCAGAAGTTCTCAAGACATGGTTGTTTTGGAAAATCCTCAAGAAGTGATGACTTAAGATCGGATTCCTCATCCCGTCATTACAAGAAGAGACTTCCCATAAATGCAAGAAACCTGGTCACTACATTCAAGATTGTCCTCGGAGGGAAAAGGAATCAAAGAAGAAGAAGTACAAGGACTACAGTTCTGATGATTCAAAGAAGAAGAAGAAATCCTCAAAGTCCTCTTCATAAAAACCTTAAAGGTCTTCATCTCACAAGAAGAGCAGCTCTAAGAAGGCTCGGTTATTCATTGGCAAGGAAATGGACTCTGAGGCTGAATCTGAGGAAAATGAGGAAGAGGAGGAATATGAGGAGTCAGACTCTGGTGTGGCGAGCCTAGCCCTCGCTACCACGTTCGTCAGCAAGTCCATCTTCAACTCTGAGGAAAACGACCTCCCCAACACCACTGACGACGGCGATGATGACTACGCTCCCACCTATTGCTTCATGGCAAAAGGTGCAAAGGTACTAAAATATCCCTCCTCTGAATCAAATGAGGATGAATCTGATGAAAACCTCAAGCCTAGTTATTCTAAACTTGCTAAGATTGTTGTGAAATAACAAAAGGCTCTTGAAAAGGTTCAAAATATGCTAGACAAAAGCGATGATATCTTGGGTGATGAAATGGATCGCACTAAAACTTTGACTAAAAATCTTCAGAGACTTCAGACTAAGTTTGATAACCTTCAGAGTGATCATAACACTCTCTTATCTGATCATGAGAAGCTTTCTTACGATTTTCTTCAAAGAAAGCAAGATCTCGAGAAGTTAAGAGTGAGTTATGAAGATCTACAAAAGGAGCGTGATTCATTACTTGCTCAACAAATCAGCGCTGCTCGGGAAGAGTTTATTCCTCCATGTTTAAAATGCATTGAACGTGAATCTGCTAATTCTTCACCGAAATGCTCAAATGCTTCTATTGCTGAAAATTCTTCAACTGTCTCTGCTATCATTAATTCCTCATCTAAGGATGCTGCGAGTATCACTGACCATGCAGGGCTGAAGGAATTGTATATGACAGGTATGTACAAAAGCCTCAAAGGGCATCAGGCTCTTTGTGATGTTCTTAAAAAGCAGATCCTCAATAGGAACCCTAGGAAAGAGGGTATTGCCTTTGAGGGGAAACTCAATGCTGATGGGACCTACTAGAAGCCTGAGCAGTATCCCAAAACCTCATGGGTTGCTGCAAAGGGACCTTCAGTGGATCCATCTACTTTATCTGGCTTTACATGTGAATCTTCATATTCTTCCGATGAGTCATTTGACTCCAATTATAAACTGTTCAAAAATCAGAATGGTAAGTATTTGCTAGATATGTTGGCACAAACTGCAGGAACGGTCCTCCTATGAAGAAAATATGGGTTCCCAAAAGGTGTCTTGAAAGTCTTCAGGTGAATGTCATCATGACACCACCTGTGAAGAATAGGAACCCCAGATCAAATTCTTCATATGGACCAAAGTCTTCATATGGACCACATTCCTCACATGGATCAAAGTACTCACATGAACATCATCGTGCTAACACCTCTGTTTCACAGGGAAAGGCTAAGGATTATGGATATGTGCACTATTCTTCAAATCATTATGTTCATAAATCCTTGAAGAATTTCTCTACTTACTCGTATGCTTACCCTAACCCCTCTTATATGGAATGAAGTAGAGTGGCATCTATGCCACCTTTCTCTTATGGAGCTTGCAGAATGATGAACTCTTTGCCACCCCTTCATATGTGGGTGGTGAAGAAAAATAAGTAATCTCTTATGCAGGGTTAGGTCTCCAGACGAACCTAAACGTTTGAAGAATTTGCTGGAGACCTGAATATGTTTCAAAGGACGCAAGCTAATCATGAAGAAATGAATTTTCATTTCTCACGTCATCACATTGCTATATCTGTTCTATTGCTTGATGAAATTGATTTGATGAAGTTGATGTCGTATTCTTCACTAATGAAATATATGAGTTCGTAAGCTGCACTAATTCATCTGCAGGATGATCAACCCAAAGCCACTGAGTGGGTCCTCGATAGTGGATGCACAAATCACATGACTGGTGACAAGAATCTATTGATGGACGCTCCCTTATCTCCATCGCATCTGAAGCATATTACCTACACTGACAAAGGCAAAAGCAAGGTATTGGGTCTAGGTAAGGTTGCAATCTCAAAGGATCGACACATGGACAAAGTCATGCTTGTCAAGTCCTTAGGGTTCAACCTCATGTCTGTCTCAATGCTTTGTGATCTTGATATGATTGTTGTCTTTGGAAAGTATCATTGTGTTGTGATCATGGAAGCTGACAATTCCAAAGTCTTCGAAGGCTTTAGGAGATGAGATTTATATATTGTTGATTTCTCTACAGGACCACAACCTGCTACATGTCTACTTGCAAAAGCTTCAGAAGGCTGGCTATGGCATCGACGACTTGGTCATGCTGGGATGAGGAACTTGCACACGCTCACCAAGAAAAAGCATGTCATTGGCATCGAGCATATCAAATTCCTCAAGGACCATTTGTGTGGAGCTTGTGAAGCTAGAAAGATGACCAAGGCCAAGCATCCCTCAAAGACCATCATGACTACCACTCGTCCATTTGAATTGCTTCACATGGATCTCTTTGGCCCTACTCACTATGCCACGTTTACTAATGCTGCATCTTTATATGGCTTTGTCATTGTTGATGATTGTTCTCGCTATACATGGGTGCATATCATCACTTACAAAACTGAAGTGCAGGAAGTCTTCAAACGATTTTCCTCGAGGGCTTCAACCAACTTTGGTGTGAAGATCAAGCACATCAGAAGTGACAATGGAACTGAGTTCAAGAACACTGGTCTTGATGACTATCTTGATGAACTTGGTACTACTCATGAGTTATCTGCTCCTTATACTCCTCAGCAGAATGGTGTCGTGGAGCGTAAAAACAAGACTCTTGTTGAGATGGCCCGCACTATGCTTAATGAGTACAAAATGCCTCCTCGCTTCTGGCCTGAGGCAATTGATATTGCGTGCCACATCATCAACAGAGTATATCTTCACAAATTCTTCAAGAAGACTGCATATGAACTCCTCACTAACAAGATACCCAATGTGAGTTATTTCAAAGTCTTTGGTGCTAAATGCTGGATTAGAGATCCTCATCACAGTTCTAAATTTTCACCGAAAGCACATGAAGGTTTTATGTGTGGTTATGGTAAGGACTCACACACCTACAGAGTCTTCAACACCTATCACCACAAGGTTGTTGAAACTATAGATGTGCGGTCTGATGAAACTAATGGCTCGCAAAGAGAGCACTTACCTCCTGTGATAGATGAAATACCTCCCGAGGAATCCATTAAGTTCAAGGCTACTGAGGATGTCATTCCTACCGAAGAATTTGCTGAAGAAGTCATTCCAGAACGTGAATAAAATCATGTTGGCGTTTTTGAAGAAAATGGCTTTAAAGAAAATGCTGAGAAAATTCCTCATCGTCAACTAGCTCATCCTCGCGTCGCTAATGAAGTGCAGATTGAGAAAATCATCAGCGACATCAACACACCACGTCCTCTCACGCGCTCAAAAGCTTCACATTTATCTAACTTTTTTGGGCACTTTGCTTTCGTCTCTATCACAGATCCCACTAAGGTAGATGAAGCATTTCTGGAGCCCGAGTGGATTCAAGCTATGCAAGAGGAATTACATCAGTTCAAGCTCAACAACGTCTGGGGACTTGTCAAGCGAGCAGACCCTTGCAAGCACAATATCATGGGCACAAAATGGATCTACCGCAACAAGCAAGATGAAAATGGCCTTGTGGTGAGGAATAAGACACGACTTGTAGCTCAAGGCTACACACAGGTTGAAGGAATTGATTTCAATGAAACTTTTGCACCTGTTGCTAGACTTGAAGCTATTCCGCATATTACTTGCTTATGCTAACCATCATGATATCATCTTATATCAAATGGATGTGAAAAGTGCATTCCTCAATGGTAAGCTTGAGGAAGAAGTATATGTTGCTCAACCCCCAGGTTTTGAAGATCCAAAGCATCCTGACAAAGTCTTCGGACTCAATAAGGCCCTGTATGGCCTCAAGCAGGCCCCTCGGGTGTGGTATGATACTTTGAAGGAATTCCACATGAAGAAAGGCTTCAAACCCAGTTTACTTGACCCAACTATTTTCACCAAAGCTTATGATGATGAATTATTCATGTGCCAAATATATGTTGATGATATCATCTTTGGCTGTACTGACTAACGTTACAGTGATGAATTTGCCTACATGATGAGTGAAGAATATCAAATGTCTATGATGGGAGAATTGAAATTCTTCTTAGGTCTTCAGATTCGTCAACATCATAATGGCATATTCATATCTCAAGAAAAATACCTCAAGGATGTATTGAGGAAATTCGGCATGCAAGATTGCAAAGGCGTCAAAATCCCTATGCCCACAAATGGCCATCTATGCACTGATGAAAACGGTATTGACTTCGATCAAGAGGTATACCGCTCCATGATTGGTTCTTTATTGTATTTATGTGCATCTAGGCCATATATTATGCTTAGTGTTTGCATGTGTGCCCATCTTCAAGCTACACCGAAGGAATCACACCATAAGGCTCTGAAGCATATTCTTTGATATCTAGCTCACACTCCAACACTTGGATTATGGTATCCCAAGGGCTCGGCTTTTGATCTCATTGGATATTCAGACTCTGACTATGCTGGTGATTGTGTGGACCGGAAGTCAACGGCAGGCACATGCCATTTCCTCAGACGATCCTTGGTCTGCTGGTCTTCCAAGAAACCGAACCGCGTATCACTTTCTACTACTGAAGCTGAATACATTGCTGCTGGATCGTGTTGTGCTCAATTGCTATGGATGAAGCAAACTCTCAAGGACTACGACATTAATGTGAAGAATGTGCCACTCTATTGTGACAATGAGAGTGCCATCAAGATTGCTCATAACCCAGTTCAGCACTCGAAGACAAAGCACATTCATATCCGTCATCATTTTCTTCATGATCATGTGTTGAAGGGCGACATCTCCATCGAGCACGTGATAACTGAAGAACAGCTAGCCGATATCTTCACAAAGCCCTGAGATGAGAAGAGATTTAGCAAGTTGCGATGTGAGCTAAATATCTTAGAATCTTTGAATGTCCTTTGAAAAGGACACAAATCCAAACACTTATGCAAAATTGATGACTTAGATGCGCAACACACGAAGTAACATTTTTCTTCAATCAATGAAGACTAACCCTCTAAGTGTGAAGAAATTAACGAAGAATTTGATTCTTAGAGCCCTACGACAATTGTACGCGGCGTATGAAATCATCATTCTTATACGGTGGGTCACGCCACCAACAAAAGTTGAAAATCTTCAATTTGAGTTTTTCTTCATTTTTGAGATTCCTCAGTTGTTCAAATTCTTCAACTTTGCAATGTCTTCACTGTTTCCGTCGTTTTTCTTCATTGGCTATATAAATATATGAGTTTATGTCCTCTACAACATTCACTTATTGCTATTTCTTCAAGTTTTTTTTGCTAAGTGAATGTGATCGGACCCTTCCCCCTGACTAAACTCAACCCAGTTTGTTCACAAATTCCTCATATGTGTTCTACTTGAAACCCGTTCAAAATCTTCAATGTGTCCTTGTCAGCTGAAGTATTTGCGAACGAAACATTAAAATTTTCATATCTGAATTTTCGGCTTTTGCCGCTCAAATCGTTCCACATTCCATGATAATACTTATCTATTCACCCATGATCTCACATGATCTCCACCTCGCAGTACATGGGTGACACATGTCACACAGATGAGAAAGGTCAGGGGCACGTTCGTCCATTTTCCTCGGACGAGCAGTTTTTCACCGTGGCTATATATACCCCTTCCCTTCCTCAGTCTATTTTTACTCCGCTCGACCTCACTCCCTCGCTGGAGCTCTCAAAACCTAGCGCCGCCGCTACTTCCATCGTCACCGGTGAGGAAGAGCTTCGCTGCCTTGACCTCATCGCCGTCGTACTCGCGCTGGCCGTGGATTTCTTCACTCCACCGCCGGCGTAGCTATCTTCCTCTGCCAAGTTAGGGCGTGGAAGATCTGGACTGACGAACTTCCAATCTACATTCCCAGTTCGTCATGTTCTTCATCAAGGGTAATTAAAAGTTACTTTTACTGCCCTTATTGATTCTAGTGATTTCGTCAAAATCTTCAAAAGGTGTTTATTCTTCAATCTTCACACTCTAAAACACCTCACACAAACATCTGTTCTTGATCTGTTTCCTAAGCCATGTTTTCTTCAAGATTACTCAATTGTGTGGATTTTCAATCTACACAACTTTGGAACCTAAGTCAAAGAACGCTTAGTGAAATTCCTCAAGACACATCGGGTCAAATTCCTCAAACTTGTTCTTTTTGCAAAAACTTCTGAGAACACATATGACCTCTCCAAATTCTTCGCACCTATACTCTGTTCACAGGTACACATGTCTGCTGCTGAATCACTAGGTTCTCATCAACTTAACTCATTTGCAGTGTTCCTCGAAGAAAAACTGCATACCTCTTCAGAGAACTCAACTGTTGAAAATCCTCAGCTGAAGAAAATGGCTAATGGAAAGAAACCTCAGAAGGGAGGAAAGAAGTTGGAAGTCGACACTGCATTTGAAATCCCTGAAGACATCTATGCAGGGTATTGCACTCCAGATGAGGCAATTCATGGAAAAGAGACAAAGAATGAGCGCAAAGTGCGCATTCAAAAAATAGAGAGGAGGTGGGCCAGAGAATGGAGGGAGTACAGATATGTGACTCCCAAGTACATGAAGAAATTCGCTCTACACCCTCCATGCCCAAGACCTCCCTTGGCACCAGGCCGAGTTGCTGATCCCTCAAGCATCAGACGAGGTGAGGAATTTCCTACTGAATGGGCCAAGTGTTAGGCTAAGTTGGCCAAAGTAGCAAAAGAGGCAGTGAAGAAATTCAATGAAGACTCTACTGCTGCTACTGCCGCTGCTGAGGCCTCTGCTACCAAGCCCAAGAAGGCTATGCCTAAGAAGCCTGCACATAAGCCCAGTGCTTCTTCTTCAATGCCCTCACGGCCAAGCTCCTCTGCTAAACCCTCACGACCAATTCCTCAAGCTGCCCTAGTTCCTCAAGTTCCAAAACCCTCAGCTCCTCTGGCAAAGTCCTCAGCACCTGTGCATCTCACCTCGTGCCAACGGACCATAGGAAAATATATTGCCTCAGGACCCTCTGCAAGTTCTTCAGCTCCTCTGCATTCCTCAACTGGCCCCATATTGCTGAAGACCAAGGCCACTGCTAGACGAGGCACTAGACCCAGTTCTCAAAAGAAGCAGGTCACCTTTCAAGTACCATCCTCTGATGACGAAGCGGATGATGATGAACTCACAGAAATCATCAGAGACAGACAGCAGAGGGCCGCTAGAGCCAAAGGAAGTGAAGTTCCTCTCCTACTGGATCCTAAGTTGATCCTTGAATACATTGATCTCTGGCACAAGGACCCCAACACTCCTATGCCAGACTTCAAGCTGACTTCTTGCCAAACACATGCTGACCGCCTTCATAGGCGAAGAAAAATGGAAGTTTGAGAAGGCCAGGCAGTTGAAGAAAGCGCAGTACAAGAAAGAGCACTATTTGAAGAAGAACGTTGTCAAGATGACAACTGATGAACTTGTGACTGTTCAAGCTGAAATCAAAAACCTCAGTGATGAATTTGATGCCTACCATGCTGACTGGAAGGGAGCCAAAGTCAGATTTGTGAAATTGGCAAAGACATTCACCTCCAATGTTGCTACTCAAACGCACATTGAAATTCCTCGGGCTGAAGCATATCCTCAGTCGACTGAAGAACATGCCAGCACCGTTGATGAAAATCAGGCTGCTGAAGAAAATGAGAGTACCAGGGCTGATGACTGCATTCCAGCAGCTGATGACATTGCCAGGGCAACCACTAGTGTTGTGCCTGAAGAATAAGCCAGGCCAGCTGAGGCTTCAACTGCTGGGCCTGAAGAATCTATACTAACCAGGGAAACTGCATCAGTTGCGCCTGAGGAAACTAAACCTATTTCCTCTGCTCCTCCTGCACCAACAACAAGTACAGTTCTTCCTTCTGCATCAGAAGCGAAGAAAACCAAAGCTGCGGAGCGAGCAATAGTGAAGAAAAGGAAAGCATCTACTTCATCTCAGTCTTCAGCACCGAAGAAGATGAATAAATTCACAAGCTCTTTCGAGAATCAGATTGATGCTATTCCAGTTTCAAGCATGCCATCAAAGGAACTCGTTCCTTTTGGTGAAGATTATGAGATCCCAAGCGGATCGGATGAATACGTCCCTTCTGCTGCTTCTTCAGAGCAGTTGGACGAAGAATTTGAAGCGGATGATATCCCTTCAACTCCAATCATCTCATCGCCTATGCCTCAGTTCACAGTTGAAGACGCAGGCGTTGAAGAATTAAATGAAGAAGATGAAGACATGGATATTGGGTGCTCCACTCCAGTGCTAAATGATGACTATTGGGATAGTCAGCACCCCAACTCTCCGCTCTTCACCCCTCTACAACAAATCCCCCAGTCCCCTGTGCACACTGAAGTTCTTATGGGCTCTGAAGAACCCCGTATCCCTGAAGCAATTCCAACCACTAGTGCTGATGAAAATGCTACTGAAGAAATTCCACCCACTAGTGCTGATGCAAATATTGATGAAGAAATGAAGAACCAGGCTGCAACTGAAACTGAAATTCCTCAGCCTGTGGTTCCGGAGAACGTGATTCCTGAGGCTGTGATGACTTTGACTAACACTCCTCAACTCAAGCTGAAGAATCCCTTCTCCAAGAAGCAAAAATTCAAGGCTGCTGACTTCTTCCATGAGCACGTATTCTTCATAGATTACAACCCATATGACTCTGCTCGTCTTAGAAGGAAGCGTTTCTGGACTGCCAACCAAGCCAACTTCTATTCTTCACTGCTTTTCAATAAGGACAAAGTATTTGATCATGCAAATATTCCTCACGTGGACATGGAATCACTACCTTGCTTCACGCCAGTCCTCAGTGTTCTTCACGATGCTGGACTTCTCAACTTCTGCACAGATATATGTGATTAGAATGAAGAACTAATTCTTCAGTTCTATGCAATGCTGCACATCACAGGAAATGCTGAAGATGTGAACTCTTGGGTATTGGACTGGATGACAGAGTATACTCACTTCAAAGCACCGGCCTCTGAATTGCTTCATGCCCTGCCTGTTAGTCATCCTCTTATAGGTGCACGTTGTATATATCATGAACCCGAACTTACTGACCACTATATGCAAGTGTTGATGAAGCCGCTGAAGCCCGATCAAGCCTCAAGAACCAAATTCCTCGTGAAGGAATTGATGTATGTGCCACGGACTGTATATCGCATCTTCTCCAAGACGTTGAGTCCAATCAAGGGCCACGACTCTAATGAAGAAGAGGTCATTGGTATCATGAAGAATCTGCTATTCAACCTCATTCATGGCATTCCTGTCAACTACCATGATTTCTTCATGACGACTCTGGCAAATGTAGCTTTGTCCCCTTTTGAATTGAAGCCTTATGCTCCCTAGATTATGAGATTCCTCAGATCAAGGTCTTCAATCAACTACAAGGCTGATTTGCAGAATCACATCAGCTACTTGCCCCTAATAGAAGTCCTCAAGCAGACATTTTCCTCAGCTGATGAAAAGGGCAAGGCTACTGCTATTATTGATGAAGGCATTAGTCCATTGGATGGTCAATTCCACAAAGCTGCATCTTATTCCACCAATGATGACTCTGCCACTCATGACTCTGCCGCCAATGCCTCAAAGCAAAATCCTCAAGGCACATCTCCTAGGGTGATGACTAATCGTGAGCTTCTCCTCAGTCTTCACCAAAAGGTCGATCACAACCACAAATGGGTTAAGCGTCAGTTTGGTTCTATTCTTCACAACATGACTGCTACACACAATGCAGTGAAGAAGAACCACTTCTACCTCCATGAAGTATTCAATCACACCTGGGCTATTCTGTCTCATCTCTATGGTGAAGAAGATCTGAAGCAAATGGGTTTCAAGCAGGACTTTGAATGGTCTCAACCACTAGCGAAGAAATTCAAGAAAACCAAAGTTCCTTCCTTGGTAGCTAGCTCATATTCTTCATTGCGTGAGACTGATGAGCATGAAGATTTGGACGACGCTGCGGCTGGTCCTACCTCAACAACCGACCCCAACAATGCTGACGCTCCTTCATCGACTCAATGATGATATTCTTTAGGGGCGTTAGTCCTCATTTTTCGTCCGTTTTGGTCATTCGATGACAAAGGGGGAGAAATTTGAGTTAGTCTTCAAGCGGGTCTCTATACATGGGCATTTTTTCTCTAAGTTACAACTCTCATTTTCTAAAGATTTATTGGATCGAGTTGTAAACTTAAACCCGATGGTGGTCTGATACTTTTGCTATGTTCTTCTGCATGCTATTTCTTCATATATGTTAATGCACTCATGCCGAATCACATCAGTCACCATATTTCATCATGCATTTCAAATTCTTCATATCATATGTTAAATGCGTGTATGAATTACAAGATATAGGGGGAGATCTCCATGATTCTACTCTTCAAATGTGCATTGCTTCAAAAGCAAATTCCTCACTATGCACATCTTCAGGGGGAGTTCTTCTATATCTTGCAATCAACTTCCTCAATATCAGTATTTACACTTCATATGTTTATCCCCGTTGAAAACTTAACCTATATTGTCATCAAACACCAAAAAGGGGGAGATTGTAAGTGCATCTAGTGCCCCTTAGTGATTTTGGTGTATTGAAGACTTATAGGTTAAGGGACTAATGCGTTTGTGAGTGTACACATGTCTATAAGTATATGAGGAGTTTGATATTTACAGAGAAAGTCGACCCCTAAAAACGAATGTCTTCGACTGAAGACTTCGGATTTCTGAAGACTTTGAAAGTGAAGAAATTGGTGTGACTATGAAGACTTTATATTCATACGAGGAACATGAAGCGTGAAGACTTTTGTTTTCATAGTTTCATTTTCTCTTTCTTGAGTCATAGGAAACACCGTACTGTTAAAGGGGGTTAAGGTAAAACTAAGGAAGAGTTTCCAAGTGATGCTCATCTCAAAATCCTACACCTACCAATCCCCTCGAGTGAAGCCATTGGAAATCTCATATAGTTCAGTCAATTTCTTGAGTGATAGGGACGAAGTTCTTCTGGTCTCTAAGGAATTTGTCCTGACTGAGGAGTTAGGAATTCGCCAGTGCGGATTGCCTACAAGTGAGGATCATGGTAGCCCTGAGGAATTTGATAGTCAAATTTCCGACCGTTGTTGTGCTACGCGCCAGCTATCCCAGAATATCTACCCACCGAACGGTCATATCATTGAAGGGCATTTATGTCTTATCATGTCGGGCTACTCCCTAGGCTATAAATAGCCACCCCCTACAACCACTAGCTGGTTGGCTGCTTCGCGAGAAACTGACACTTGTCATTGAGAGCACCCCATCCTCCGAGGACTTTGAGCGAAAATCTTCAAGTGAGAAAAAACCCAAAACCCCAAACCAAACACCTACAAACCCAAAGTGATTGAGCATCACTAAAGAGATTGTCCTATGTGGAACCGACACTTGTTACCTTTGAGGACTGTGCATTCTCCAGACGGTTAGGCATCATGGTCTAGAGCATCCAAGAGGAAATTGTGGATCGCCAACTGACCGAGTCTGTGAAGGTTTGGAAGTCACTTGAAGACTTACCACGAGTGATTGGACGAGGTGTGTGTGACCTTAGTTCAAGGATAATACAATGATGACTGTGTGTCTGGGACTGTGTGTCCTCAGGTTTAAATACCTAGCCGCTCTAACCAGACGTACAACTGTCACAATAGTTGGAACTGGTCTACCAAATCATTGTCTTCACCAAGCTTACTGGTTCTATTTCCTCAACCCTTTCATTTCTTCATTTCTGTGTTGTGTACTTGTTCATATCTTTTTGAAGACTTTGACTGAAGACTTTCTCAATTTCCTCAGTTCGATTTCTTCAGTCTGTTTGTCTTCATCCTGTTTTATCCTATGCTTACGCTTTCTGTACTCTGTGTCTGATTTCATTTCATCATGATATCCATGTTTATGTTATGTCATGTATGCGTCTGAGTACTTATTCCACTGCAAGTAGTTCTTCGCTCAGGAATTTCCTCACCATAAAATTCTTCAGCGAAGAATTCATGAAAATCACCTATTCACTCCCCCTCTAGTCGACTTAACACACTTTCAGGTGCGGTCCCGAAGGACTCCTCCTCCTCCGAACACAGAGGCGGAGGCTGAAGCCATAATGGCCGAGGTTAACACCTTGGTCACCGAAGACCAGGAGGGAGCATCCCTCCTGGCTGACGCGGGAAAGGAGTCCGGACCATCCGGATCCCATCCGTCGACCACTCCCGAGCCCCTAAGGCTTCTGAAGGCACATGCTCCTCCTGATACATCTCCAATGTATCTATAATTTTTGATTGTTCCATGCTGCTATATTATCAATCTTGGATGTTTTATAATCATTTTATATCATTTTTTGGTACTAACCTATTGACATAGTGCCAAGTGTCAGTTCCTGTTTTTTCCGTGTTTTTACATCACAGAAAATCAATATCATACGGAGTCCAGATGCCACGACACTTTACGGAGATATTTATGGACCAGAAGGAACATGTTGGGCCCTGGTTGTACCTGGGGGGAGTCCCGAGGAGGGGACAACCCACCAGGGCACGCCAGGAGGCCCAGGCACGCCCTGGTGGGTTGTGCCCACCTCGGGTGCCCCCCGGACCGCTCTTTGCTCTATACATACCCCAAAAGTCCCAGAACCCTAGGGGAGTCGATGAAATATTCATCCATCCGCCACAAAGTCCAGAACCACCAGATCCAATCTAGACACCATCTCGGATGGGGTTCACCACCTCCATTGGTGCCTCTCCGATGATGCGTGAGTAGTTCTTGGTAGACCTTCGGGTCCGTAGTTAGTAGCTAGATGGCTTCATCTCTCTCTCTCTTGATTCTCAATACAATGGTCTCTTGAAGATCCATATGATGTAACTCTTTTGCGGTGTGTTTGTTGGGATCGATGAACTTTGAGTTTATGATCAGATCTATCTTTTTATATACATGAAAGTCATTTGAGTTTCTTTGATCTCTTATATGCATGATTGCTTATAGCCTCGTATTTCTTCTCCGATATTTGGGTTTTGTTTGGCCAACTTGATCTATTTATCTTGCAATTGGAAGAGGTGCTTTGTAGTGGGTTTGATCTTATGGTGCTTGATCCCAGTGACAGAAAGGGAAACGACACGTATGTATCGTTGCTACTAAGGATAAAACGATGGGGTCTATCTCTACATAGATAGACCTTGTCTACATCATGTCATCGTTCTTATTGCATTACTCCATTTCTCCATGAACTTAATACACTAGATGCATGCTGGATAGCGGTCGATGTGTGGAGTAATAGTAGTACATGCAGTCAGGAGTCGGTCTACTAATCTTGGACGTGATGCCTATATAATGATCATTACCTGGATATTGTCATAATTATTTGAGGTTCTACCAATTGCCCAACAGTAATTTGTTTTTCTCGAGAGAAGTCACTAGTGAAACCTACGGCCCCGGGGTCTTCTTTCTCATATATTTTCCTTTGCGATCTACTTTTCTCTTGCATTTATTTTCAGATCTATTAATCCAAAAAATCCAAAATACCTTGCTGCAATTTTTCCTTTATTTATTTATTTGGCGTTCGATCTATCAATCTACTACAAATATATCTCACGTCCATTTGCCTATCTTGAGGCTCCGTACCCCGAAAGGGATTGACAACCCCTTTAACATGTCAGGTTGCGAGGATTTGTTATCTGTGTGCAGGGGCTGTTTACGTTATGTTGCTTGGTTCTCCTACCTGAGGGAAATACCTATCGCCGCTGTGTTGCATCATCCCTTCCTCTTTGGGGAAATACCGACGTAGCTTCAAGCGACATCAAAAGGAATTTCTGGCGCTATTGCCGGGGATGATCTTCAACATATACCAGGTTCCTAATCACAAATCTCATCTCCTCGCAATTTACATTATTTGCCATTTGCCTCTCTTTATCCTCTCCCCCCACTTCACAAAAATTTGCCGTTTTATTCGCCTCTCTTTTTCCGTTCGCTGTTTTCTTGTCAGATCTATCCTTTGCTTGCAATCATGAGTGATTTCGGTATGGCACCAACAGATGATGGCCTAACTCCTACAATAGGACGTACGAACAATCTGGATGCTAATTTTTTTATCTTGGGGCAAGGGAACATTATGGGAAAAGAACATATCCAAGAATTTTTCAGTTGTGTTGGGAAGCTAAGTCTTGATGATGCTCCTATACTCAAAACTACTAGGTCTTATGCGGATGCTATTTCAGCACTAGTTCTGAAACTTGAAAGTAAATTTATTCGTACCCATCCTACCTTACAAAGATTATTTTTTGAGCTCCCCGTTATAAAGAATCCTAGAGCTAAAAAGTTGGCCACCCTCGTTCTTATGAATGAGTTTGACTACATAATACTGGAAGCTAGGGAAATCTTTGACTTTTATGGTATGAATTGTGAAAAACCTGTGATAGATGAAATTCTTCACAATAGCAACTATGCTTTAATACATTTGCTTGGGGATACTAAAATCTTTGATGAGAATCTTAAAAAGGAAGTCCCCATTTTAGATATAATCCAACAAGTTTCAATAATGTTAATCAACATTATTCTTGGATTGTTGCGGGGAATCAAAAGGGTTATGATGAACACCAACTTAGGAACGCTAAGGTTTCCATGGATAATATGTTTTATGTTGTGTTCACAAAACCCCATGATGGAAATACCTCTAAGAAAGTTAAGAACAAGGATGACAATACTTAGATCCTTGCTTTATGCCTAGCTAAGGGCGTAAAACTATAGCGCTTGTTGGGAGGCAACCCAATGAATAAAATTTATTTTTTATTTTGCTTTATGTTCTTGTGTGTTAGCACAATTATGCTACTGTTATGATTGTGTTTTTATGTTTTAATTAGTGTTTGTGCCAAGTAAAGCCCTTAGGATCTTCTTGGGTGATAGTTGTTTAATCTTGCTGAAAAAACAAAAACTTTTACGCTCACGAAATTAATTTTCGTTTTTTACCAGAGAGCGATAAAATACCCATTCCACCTGCAGTATATCAATATACAAATTGCTCAGGTCGTCCTAATTGTTCAGAATTTTTGGAGTTACAGAAGTATTCGAAATAGTCAGATTGCTACAAACTATTCTGTTTTGACAGATTCTATTTTCTTTGTGTTGTGTGCTTATTTTGATGGCTCTATGGTTTTATTTGATGAGTTTTTGCCATAGAAAAGTTGGAATATAGTAGACATAATACAAAAACAAAATATGTATTGGTTTGATACAGTACTTATAGTAGTGATTTATTATTTTCTTACACTAACGGATCTCATGAAGGTTTTGTTGTGTTTTGTGTGATTGAAGTTTTCAAGTTTTGGCTTATCTCACGATGGATGAAGGAAGGATCGAAGAGATTAAGCTTGGGGATGTCCCGGCATCCCAAGATAGTCTTGATACCCATGGTAATGGGATTGCTGAGTCCTCGTGGCTCACAGATTACTACAACAATAGTTGCAGGTACATGTAATGCGATGATCATGACGTGAGAGCGATGCTTGCTTGTTTGGAGTTCTTCTTTCACTTCTTCTTCGATCAAGGGAATAGGTTCCGGGTCGGGAGAGCCTGGGATTAGCCAGGTGGATGTCGTTCTTCTTTTCATTTGGTTTCATCTGTAGTCAGATCCTGCTCTTCTGTATGATGATTGCTATGTATTGATAAACTGTTGTATTGATGCTGTAGCTTGTGGCGAGTGCAAGCCTTTATCTTGTATTCCCATCTATTCAGTACATGATATGTTGTAATGATATCCACCTTGCTATGCGATCAAAATGCGGTTGTGCCCCAATCATGAATTCATCATGTGATTGGGATAGAATCGCATCTTGAGCACTACAAGATGGTATCAGAGCCTTATTGACCTTAGGAGCCCCCTTGATTGATCGAACCACTGGCGTTGTTGATTCTAGAAGAAAACTATTTTGAGTCTAGTTATATCAGAGAGTAGGATTTCTTTTTACTCCTTATCCCCTTCGTCGCTCTGGTGAGGACCCCTGACGTAGATGTTTTGACTTCACTCTCCTCTTATTCACTCATTTTTTTTAGGATCACACGGGTATTGTTGGATCGTTGCGATATCATTGTGACGGCGATTTTGTCTTGGTGCCTCCTGACATTTAGGGGTTGTGGCAGTGTCCCGGGGAGTTAAGCTCCAAGGTGTTTTCGTCACAGTGTTTATTGTTTCAGTTCCGGAATACCAGAGGTCGCCGACATCGAAAACGCTTCTATACTCTTTGTGGTGAGAGTAGTTTGACGACACCCAGTACTGGGGAGAGCGATCAGATGTATTGCCACATCTAGTATATCGGATGTTTTCGAAGGTCTGAGGTACAAAATTTCCAAAGGTTTCTTGGTTATGTGTTGAAGGATGGATATAGTTGGAGCGTAGGGCTTGTTAGTTGTGTGATATATTTGTGCCTCCCTGTATCCCCAACATCAGATTGCATAACCAGAAAGTTTCGGGAGTTCTTAGGTGGGAATTCAAGTAGAGATTGGGGTTCGACTCTAGTGGTCCGCCTGTCCACGGTTGGTTTTAAAGTGGTCTCGTTGTGTCTTACAGAGTCCTTGGCTATGCCGACTCGGGGACGCTTCGTATGTCATGTGCACTGCCTTATACATGATGGTGCTGTACGATCGAGCCCGTGCGGGCCCCACCATGAAAATTTCGGATGAAATCACTATCATATGTTTGTTTCTGGCTTATTCTGCAAGCCAAATCCTTTTGTTTTGTTTTGAGTTGTGGTATTTGAGTTGCTTCGAAGTCAAGTGTTGATTCCATACCTTTCATAAGCGGTGTTCTCATATTTCTATGTGAATGCTAATCCTTCTTGATCATCAAGATTTTCATGTCAATCATTTCCAACCGGTGCACTTCCCTGCAAGCCTGAGGATTGTCCGTTCATCCGTCCCAAGTTGCCTTTGTTTTCCCACCATCCCACCCTTTTCTTCAAGGGCTCACATTCTTAATCAAGTATCCAATCTATTCATGTTAAATTTCTCCATTTTCCCCTTCAATGTTCTTATCCGGTGTTTCCTCGTGAAGATGCTCAAGAGCTTCAAGCTCATCATTCTTCGTTCTCGTTTTATTTTCAGGTGGACTAAATTCTAGTTCGATGTTGATCATCTCACTTCCTTTTGTTTCACATATTTTTCCATGTTGCAATTTCTTATCCAAGACTCTCTTGTTTATTCAACTTTCTCTCTGGAGTGTGGAAAATATTTCAGAAGATTCGTGTTTCCATTCTTAATCCGTTCAAACTATTTGGAGGTTGTTACCTCATTCAAGCCATTTAATTCAACCGGTGCAATCTCTCTTTTAAAAAAGTCGCTCTACGGTGTTTCTTCAAGCCCTAACCCACAGGTCTTTTCCCAGGATCTTACCTGACTCTTCTAATTTTCTAGAGCTATTCTCATATTCTTTTTAAAGTGTGATGTAAGGATGAATTTTCATCAGTCAGATGCCTTCTCCAAGATTGCTTTCAAATTATTTTCATCTTTGGCTCAACATTTATATTCTTCATCGTTCTGGAGTGTCTCAACAATTTTCATGGTGGTTCTTATCGTCATTCTCAACATTTGAAGACCGAAGAAGAGTTTCTCTTAAATCTCATTTGTTCTCTCCAAGATTCGTAGTTCAAGCTTGATGCCATCCTCCCGTAATTGTTTTCGATTGTGAGAATTCTTTTCAACCATCCAACGCATTTCAAGAGTTGCTTCCTTTCTCGATCATCCAAAGGCCATCATTTCTGAATACTACTCATTCTCATGTTCAGCTCTCAGTCCTATTTCTTGCTGGTGCATCGTTCAAGTATTCTTCTGTCAGCTCGTGAAGTATTTGTTCTCATGTATCTAAATTCTGCCAAATATCTTTATTCGCTATCTAATTCTTCCCGGTGAATTGTGCCTTTGCTATGTTCATTTTCAATTCTTACGGTGGTTCATTCAAGATTTCTCTTCCTTTGTTATCATATCAATTCATTCGTTGTTTCCAAATCCCACCAGTGGATCCATCAAGACCTTCTCAAGTTTGTGCTATATCTCTCCTCAATCCTTTTCAAGAGGAATAAGTAGTATGCCGAATCCGTTTCCTGTCATCAATTTAAATTGGTGAAGGATATGCATAACATAATTCTTATTCTTGGTTCATCCAAGTGATTCATCTTTCTTTCCGGAGTTGTTCATCATATCACATTCTCGGTTCGAGATGCTTCATCTTTTCTTTTCGGAGTTCCAAGCTCTCTCAATTGTTTCATCACGAAGCTCCATCTAAATCATCACAAGAGAAAATCTTGTCAGTTTTCAACCTTCACTTCCTTCCTACCATTTCTTTTCTTACCGGAGTCCTTCAAGAGTTTCTTCATGGTGGTTCATCATGGATTTAATTCATTATTGAAGTATTCGTCAAGATTCTTGTTGGAGGAGCTTAAGCATTCTTTATCGTCCATTCTGAAGTGCAATTCTTCTTCATTATGTTTTGAGGTGGTCTTATATCATTCTTGACAATTTTCCTTCGTGTTTGATGATTCACAAGTTATCAAGAGTGAGATATTTAAACCCATCGTTTCTTCATTGGAGTTATCTTGGGTTATATTTCACCTAAAGCCTTCCATAAGAAATGTTGCTAATTGTGGTGCCTATCGATAATCCAAGTTTCCTCCTATTCTCTCGGCAAAGGAGTTTCCATCTCCTTATTGGTCTCAATCCAATCAACTGTTCACGTTAGTAGCCGGTTGTCACCTCAAGTTTTTGGGATGTTTTCCATAAGCTAACAACAAGCTTGTTCTTTCCGTTGTTTATTTTCCAACAACTCTGTTCAATCCTTATTTGTAAGGATGCTTTTCTACTTCAATGTGGTAGAAGTTGTCATTTTCTACTCCGTTCTTTTTCTTTCAAATGATTGAGCTTCTATTCTTTTCCGGAGGCATTGTGTTGCTGCTCTCTTCGAGTTATCATCCCATCTTGTCCAGTCCATGTTCCATTCTTTCCATGTTCAAGTGGAGTGCTGTCCAAATTTTGTCATTCTTGTTCTTTGGTTATCTCATTATACCAGTGTGTGGTTTCATACTCTTTTGGTTCTTTAAGCTTGTGTTTCATGTCTTTCAACCTACAAGGCTCTCGTAATATTCCTTGTTCCTCTCTTCTAACGGTGTGTTTCCAACTTCGTTCATCTCCATTGTATTCTTTCTTTCAATTTGTTCAACCTCTCAAGGTTCGTGGTTTCATTCGGTTGTCAAAGAAGCAACTTTGTTTTACCTCTTCCTCTTCCGCTTCTCTCTGGTAGCATCCCTAGATCTCGGGGCGAGATCTCTTGTAAGTGGAGGAGAGTTGTAACACCCCAAGACCGACGCTCCAGATGCCTTCCTTGTATTCCGAGATTCGTCATGTGATTTGTTTTGTTTGTTGCATTCATCTTTGCATATTTTGCATTGCATCATGTCACCATTACCAACTTAAATGTTTTCTCATAAATAAATTGCATAGATTGTTGATCTATTTAAATTGAGGGAAATGCACATGGTGATTTCTCTTTAAAACATATTCAAGTCTCCTACTATCATTTGGGAGCTATATTAAAATATCCCATTAACTTTGGAATCACCCATAAACACACTTGCAAAGAATTCCCATGCCCTTTCTACTTCAAGTTTGGTCCCCAAACTTTGCCAACTATTCTTATCTCATTTATCAAGGCTCTTCCCAAATTCTCAACATTTTTGGACCTTCCAAACCCCCACTCCCTATTCACTCATTTGAATTAAATCCAAATGTGTTTGAATCTAAACCTTGCATCCATGCCCATTCCTATTTTCTTGGATTAAGCTCATTTTCCCGAGTCTGAGAAAATTAACCCCATGCTCAAATTCTTCCCCTAACCCTCTCTTTCTTTTTCTTCTCTCTAATTCTTTTCTGCTAAAGAAAATAAGAGAGAGAGAGAGAGAGAGAGAGAGAAGAGAGAGCCCAACCAGCCCACCACCAGGTGGCCCACCTACGCCCATCCGATCGCACGTATAACCCTAGCTCGACCCTCCTCTATCCCCTCGTCTCTCTCCCTCACCATCTCCCTCGCACCGCCACCCACACACGCGCTGCACCCTCATCCCGATCCCCTCCTGCCCGTACTCCTCGTCCGACCCTCTCGTCCAGCCGCGCCGCACCCTCAAGCGCCTCACGTCTCACAGCCGTCGACCGAGCTGACCCTCCTCATAGCGCTGTCGCCTCATCTCCCCTCGCCATGGCCGGGCCTGACCTGCTCCGAGCTTCGCCGCCCTCGACCCGGCTCACCCTCGACGTCCCCTTTGCCAGAGCCCTTCCTCTGCCTCCGCTCCGGCCTCCCATGACCACCGCGCTGCCGTGAAGGACCCTGTTGGCCCTGCCTCGAGCTCCGCCCACCGACCTCCTCTGTTGCCATGGCCGCCGGTGACCGGAGCCACTGTGTGTGTCCTCCCCGTCCCTGCCGCCGTATCGGGCCGGCTCTGCCCAGCTCCTCTCGCCCGACTGCCAGTGCTCGCCTCCCGCCGCATGGCCTTGTCTTTGCTTCGATCAGACGAATGAAGCTGTCGCCGCCCGCTTCATCAGTTTCAGGATGCGAGCGCTGCTTGGGTTGATCGCGCCCTAGATCGCCTGAGCTCGACCACCTTTGCAGCCTCCTGTAGCTTTTCTGTGCGCCTTCACTGTCGGTTGCCGTTGACGCAAGACCAACAACCTCACCGCCGTTCGCCTACACGTCCGAACCCCAAAGATCCCGTGGAATTCCAAGTACCACTATCCATCTCCGAGGATTTCAACAAGTACCACACCGGACGCCAACTACAATGATGATCCGCAAAGACCCTAGTTGCGCCAAGTTCCTCTTCGACCAACGTACAACTACCGGTCCATTCCTAAAGTCCGACTACAACGTGAACGACTACCGTCGACCCTCAAAGACCCTGTGGACGTCAAGTTCCTCGTTGTGATCCCAAACATTTACGGAATGTGTACGACTAGGAAACGTGTACCACTACTTCGACTATGACCATCCCGAGAACGTCTACTTCCACTACACCGCATCGAACCCGATCCATTTTGAAAACGCATGCTTCAAAGATATAACCCCGAGACGACCGCCCGTGAATGAATGCATGTGTGTTGCATGAGATGCCCGTGCTTGCACCGTGTCCGAATTGTCGCTTGCACGTTCCAACTCATTTGCCATGCGTCGACTCGTGGGAACCTGGTAACCGGGATCACCCCACCATCTCTAGCATGTTCCGCACCTCTGCACACTTGTTCTTTTGCACCGACATCTCGATGAGTTGTCAGATCATCGGAATGTTGCTGTGACACCATTTTCGTTGTCGTTGCCGTGGCACCCTTTTCATTCCGCCATGGTGACCAAATGCTTCATGACATGCTCATGTAACATTTTCATAAAATTAGATAAACTTGTATATGTCATCCGCATCATGATAACAACATTTAAAATGTTTAAAATTGTTGTTTGCATTAAATTGCTATATGCATATGGGGATTTTCCGAAATTGTTGTTTGGTATTTCCGGCCTCATTTAAACTTTCCTAAATAGTTAATTTAATTATGTTTCACCTCTTGCCATGTTTAACGACATTTAATCTTGTCTTGTTCATAAACGAGAGAGAACTAAATAATTGTTGTGAGGTTTCATCAATATGCAACTCGTTGCATATTGAGCTCTACTTAATTTGTAGTATTGTTTGTTGCACTTTGCCATGCCATGCCTCATTAAACCGGACATGCATCATACTTTATTGTGCATCATGCCATGTTTATGTGATGGTTGTTTACCATGATGTTTCCTTCTTTCCGGTTGTGCTTCTCCTTGATAGTTTTTGTTATGTTGCGATTGTGAGGATCTGGTCGACTATGTTGGTTCATCTACTTCATGGATTCGAACTTCTTCCTAGCGGGATTTCAGGCAAGATGACCGTCACCTTGGATCTCACTACTATCTTTGCTATGCTAGTTGTCTCGATGCTATCACTATGTCGCGCTACCTACCACTTGTTTATCAAGCCTCCCAAATTGCCATGAAAGCCTCTAACCTTTTCCACCATCCTAGCAAACCGTTGATTGGCTATGTTGCCACTTTGCTCAGCCCCTCTTATAGCGTTGCTAGTTGCAGGTGCAGTTGCAGGTTGTTCCATGTTGGGACATGGATATCATGGACATCATGGGATATCACAATATCTCTTATTTAATTAATGCACATATATATTTGGTAAAGGGTGGAAGGCTCAGCCTTTTGCTTGGTGTTTTGTTCCACTCTTGCCGCCCTAGTTTCCGTCATAGCGGTGTTAAGTTCCTTGATTTTGCGTCCCTAACACGGTGAGGGTTTATGGGCCCCTCCTGACAGTTTGCTTTGAATAAAACTCTTCCAGCAAGGCCCAAATTTGGTTTTAAAATTTGCCATAATAATACTTGAACTAAATAATTAATTGGCATAGGGCGTCATGAACCCAAGGATTCTTTTCTACATACAGGGGGGAAGTGCTGATGGTGTTGGTCCCAAACTAGAGCACCGTGCGGGACCGCCTCTTGGCAACTTGGGGTATTTTGGTACCTGTACGCTTAGCTCATCCGTCGTGGCCTGAGACGAGATACGTGTGCCTACTATAAGGGTGTCGGCATGTCGGGAGGTCTTGCTAGATTATTTTTACCATTGTCGAAATGTCTTGTGCACCAGGATTCCGAGTCTGATCGGAGGGTCCCACGATGGAGGATTGTCTCCGCGGATCATGAGCTTGTCATGGGCTAAGTTGGGACACCCCTGCAGGGTTTAAACTTTCAAGAGCCGTGCCCGCGGTTATGTGGCAGATGGGAATTTGTTAATATCCAGTTCTAGAGGACTTGGAGTAAACTCAATTAAAATACACCAACCGCGTGTGTAACCGTGACTGTCTCTTTTCGGTGAAGTTCAAGAGGAGAACACAGTTGGGTTATGTTTGAACGTAAGTAGTTTAGGATCACTTATTGATCATTACTAGTTTGTGACCGTTTGCATAGTTTCTCATCTTACTCTTGTACTCATAAGTTAGCCACCATACATTGCTTAGCCGCTGTTGCAACCTCACCACTTATCCTTTCCATACCCATCAAGCTTTCCTAGTCTTGATACCCATGGTAATGGGATTGCTGAGTCCTCGTGGCTCACAGATTACTACAATAACAGTTACAGGTACAGGTAATGCGATGATCATGACGTGAGAGCAATGCTTTCTTGTTTCGAGTTCTTCTTTCGCTTCTTCTCCGCTCAAGGGAATAGGTTCCGGGTCGGGAGAGCCTGGAATTAGCAGGGTGTATGCCGTTCTTCTTTTCGTTTGGTTTCATCCGTAGTCGGATCCTGCTCTTGTGTATGATGATTTCTATGTATTGATGAACTATTGTATTGATGTTGTAGCTTGTGGCGAGTGTAAGCCTTTATCTTGTATTCTCATCTATTCAGTACATGGTATGTTGTAATGATATCCGCCTTGCTATGCGCTCAAAATGCGGTTGTGCCCCAATCATGAATTCATCACGTGATTGGGATAGAATCGCATCTTGGGCGCTACAACAAGGCTACATGATGCTACTCATGGAAAGAGATGATGCATACAAGAACAACACATCAAAACAAGGTTAAATGAGGTCGGAAACAACATATAACAATTTTGGTAAGCCCTCATGCAAATTTCGAAATTGGTCCTGATCTGATTACAACACAATGTTGAAGGTGTTAAACAGCAAGTTAAGATGCACCATGACGATCTACATAGTTTTCCAATTAAGTTACATATAAAGTTCACTTAATTCGGAGCTACAGCCTAGACGATATGAGCAAAACAAGTTAAACATGGCATTGATGCAAAAGCAAGCAAAACACAATCACAAACTCTCCAAAAGATGGATGCAACATGCATGATGAAACTACATGCAAAACCAAGTAAGTTTCATATAGAGCATGCTCCAAAGGGAGCCACGGTTCAACACATACACTCAACACAAGTTTCAAACACAATATTCCCAAAACAGCAACTAAGCACTTTGCGATCAAGGAAACGACATGCTACAGAAAACATATGGACACAAACTTGATATGCACTCAAAGCACATGTTACATGCTTCAAATATCATTAAGGTTCAGGTTCATAGGCACCAAGATTAATCCAAGATGATCAATGCAAAAAGCCACTTGATAACACATATTATGACTTAGTGAAAAACAGAGCATATGCATGAGCAGAGTTTATACGATGTCATGTTGGAGGCAAGAAATAATTAAGCTATAGTGCAAGAACATGGCAAGCAAAAGCATGGCATGCTAGTACATATCATGGAGCTCAAAACAAACAACATGTCATAACCATATGAGCAACAGGTTCATGGGAATCATCAAGACAAGGTGCAAACATGATATAAGCTGATTCTCAGAGTTAGAGGAGATCTGGGAACGCAAAACAATAGCATTATGATGCCGACTTTGGAGGCACATACCATCAAGCATAGCAACTTTAATAATTATGCAAAAGACATGGGCATTTAGTAAACATGATATACTTCAACTTAGTCCATGTGCACAAATTCAGATGATGCAAGGAGTAATTACTATGATACTTGTAAAATGGAACATGCTGTTAACAGGTTGGCAGATTTGGCATGATGGCAACTTGAGAGCAAGAAAGAGACAAAGTACACCAAGTTATATGGCAACCAAGGGCATGTCCTAAAATTAAACATAACAAATAGCAAATAACATCAAGGCATCATCACCATATGGCTCCTGGACTAGTGGGAACCATCAAGACAAGTTTGAATGTTGTAACAGTTTTAGCAAGTGTAAAACAATAGCATCATCATAGCATGTTTGCAAGCATGGAATAGAGGACATATGAAGTCCAAAATTATCAAACTTGGCATGTCGACAAAGTACTCATAGCATACTTCAATTCATGTAATTGGAGCATCTCCAAAAGAGGCATAGATTAATCAATAACAAGCTCACAACATGGCATCATGAAGTTAACAGAAAACTGGAATATCATTTAGGCATGTTCATGGCAGTGAAAACATATTCTACATGACATATATGAGGCGTCAAATGACATGGCGTGATAGAGCATAACTTGGACATAAAAACATGTCAACTAGGCATCTCAAGATTATGCATGGAATTGATGGTATCAGCAAGTTAACATGGCAACATAATGTAATAGTTACAGACTTCGCAAAAATCACTAAGTCTCAGAAAACAGCAAACATCAAGTAGCACACTTTGCAAGCTTGATGCACTCACCACAAGGCACATAAAAATACATGGATTACACCACTGCAAATATGGCATGAAGATGCTCCTAAAACATGTTGACATGATGCTCAAAAGATAAACACACAAAATGCTATGAAAAAGACAAATCAGCAAGTTATGATAATTTTCAGGAGGTTATAACATTTAGCACTCTTGCAACGATGATTAAGGCATCAATATGAATACTTACATGCATGCAAAGCGCAGCACCATGGAGAGCATCACGAGATGAACAATTGGACATATCATACACTCAAATCGGGTAAGCATGCACAAAGTTACGACATGACAAAGATGCATACATGCTGATGAAATCTCAGGGACTTGGCAGTTTACTGGGAAAAAAATTGACCGAGTGAGAAATAGCTAAGCGGCACTCAGGGCGGGGAATAGGTGGGCTCACCACTGGGCTCGACACAGGTGTGGAGAGGAGGTGGGTTGGGCGCTGCTGGGCCTGGCAGCTGGGCGGGCGCCATGTGGCCCAGGCAGGGGGGTCGAGCGCTCGGGGTCGTCCTCCCGACGCGGGACGAGGCCGGCGACGACTCCGGTGACGGGGTAGACAGAGGGAGGACTGGAACGGGTACAGGGAGCGAATCCGCGGCGGAGGATGCCGGATCCAGTCATTGAGGGCCCGATCCGGGCAACGGCGATGGTTGCGGAGCTCGGGGCGGCGCAAGCTCGAGCTTCGGGCGGCTGCCGGTGGCGAGGAGCAAGGGTGGCGGCGGGTGGCATCCTGCAGGGGCACGGGAAAGGGCATGAGCGCCAAAGAAATGGAGGGAGGATGAGAAGGAGGCACGACGGCGCTCATCTGTGGCGGCGGGGGATCTCGGTGGCGCGCCAGCGGGGCAGAGCGGGCGGCGGCGCGGGCGCTCGTGAGGAGGAGGAGCTACAGGAGGTGGGAAGCGGGATCCGGGCGGCAGTTGTGGGCGGCTTCGGGCCCGGTGGAACCCAGGGGTGGGCCAGAGATGGGCTCTGCGGGCCCGACGGCGAAGTGGGCGCGGGGAGATGACATGTCACGCTCTGATTGGTCGGGGGGTGGGGTGGACACGTCCGGCGGCGGAGTGGACATGTCCGACGTGCGGAGGAAGAAGAAGGCTAGGGTTTTCCCATAAAATTCGGAGGGGAAGATGTTTATATAGGTAGAGGGAGCTAGGAGAGGGCTATTAAGGTGCGGTTTTTGCCAACACGATCGTGATCGAACGACGGTGAGCATGGAGGGGGTTTAGTTGGGCTAGTGGGCTGTTGCGGAGGGGTGCTGGGATACAAAGAGAAAGAGGTTCGGGGTTAACGCGGTTAGCCGTTGGGGTATCAAACGACCTCCAAATGGATTGAAATTTGACAGGCGTCCTACCGGTGATGTACCAAGGCAACTCGACAAATATCAGCCCATTCCGAGAACGTTTTTCTCCCGCTCACAAAACAAGATCTGAGAGGGGAGACGGGTGCATGTGAGAGGGTCGGACTCCGAAACGGACAACAGGGAAAGAGACCGATGCAAGTTTTGAAAAAAACATGAGGATGCAATGCACATGATGACATGGCAAGGTGCAACACGCAAGCGAATGACATGGCAGTGAATATCTGGAAGACACTTGGCGCATCGAACTCGGGGCGTTACAACTCTCCTCCACTAATGGAAGATCTCATCCCGAGATCTTAGGAACAATACGGAAGAGAAAGAGGATAAGGAGGAATAAGAGCGCCAAAAGAGAAGATGACCAAGGTCAAGAGCACTCATGTAGAAAAGAGAAACGACAATTATGACAAGAATCGAAAGCTCAAGGAATAGATAGACTCTTAAACCACTCCAGTTAGAAGAAAATAGAAAAGGAATAATAACGAAGGAATTGGGATAGCATCCCGGTTGAACATGGAATGTAATAGAACATGAACTTGACAAGATGGAACGATACTTGACGAGAGGAACAACACAACGCCTCTGGAAGAATTGAAAGAGTGGAAAGAAAAGAACAAAGAAGAAAAATGACATCTTCTGCCACAATTGAGTTTGAAAAGCATCTTTGCAAGGAAGGATTGAACGGAGTTGTTGGAAATTCAAGAACGAAAAGAATAAGATTGTTGTGGGCTTTATGGAGAATATCTCAAAATTATGAGGTGATAACCAGCCACAAACGGAAATGATTGAATAGCTAAGAAGAACGAAGAAATACAAAACTCCACTTCAAAATAATACAGAGAATTAATTGCACTTTGAGACGCAAGGGAAAAGATACTTGCGCTCCTCCAACAAGAATCTTGATGAACACTTGAAGAATGAATTAAATCCTGATGAACCACCATGAAGAACTCCGATAACGAAAGGATGATGAGATAGAATTCAAGGATAAAAAGAATAAGATTAAAGCCTTGCAATTATTTAGATGGAGCTTCGCGACAAGACAAGCTAGACAAAACTTGGAACTCCGGAAAAGAAAAGATGAACAACTTAGAACCAAGAGATTATTCCTCATGAAAAAATATCTGAAGGAAGGAATTAATCAACTTGATGAAAGAAGAATAAGAATTATGTTATCCTTATCCTCCACCAATTAAATTGATGAGAAGCAATGGATTTGCATACTACTTATTCTCATTGAAGGAGATTAAGGGGAGATATAGCGTAAAACTTTGGGAAGGTCTTCATGAACCACCGGTAGGGCTGGAAAGAACGAATGAGTTGATACGATAACAAAGGAATAGGAATGTTGAACGAACCACTGTAAGAATTGAAAATGAATGAAGAAAGAGAATGAATCGTCGGGAAGAATTAAAAAACGAATGAAGATACTTGAGTGAATCAAGATGCAAGAGAACGAAGAGATCGCAGAATGACTAAAGAATTCTTGAACAATGCACCGGTATGAATATGGAGACGAATGAAGTGGCGTCAGTTTAGAATAATTGGAGAATGAAGATGAAAACTTGGAACAAAGAAGTATTCCGAAATGAAGGTCTGCGGATAATCAAAACAGAAAACAACCCTGAAATACTCTGGATGGTTAAGAAAAGAATTCTTGATGATCCGAACAATTTGAGAGGTTAACATGAAGCTAGAACCACGAATCTTCGAGAGAACGTACAAGATTTAGAGGAAAAATCTTCTTCGCTCTTCAAATGTTGAGAATGACGACGAGAAACATCACCCAAATTGTTGAGATACTCCGGGAGAATGAAAAAGTGAAGAGGTTGAACCAACAATGAAAATAATTTGAAATCGATCTTGGAAAAGCATATGACTGATGAAATTCATTCCTACGTTAAACTTCAAAAAGAATTTGAGAATAATTCCGAGAAAATGGAAAGAGTCAGGTAAGATCTTGGGAAAAGACCTGTGGGTTAGGGCCCATTGAAAGAAACACCATCAGAAAGGATTGTTGGAGAGAGAGCTGATGCACTGGAACAACTGAAAGACTTGAATGAGGTGAGAACCTTGAAATAATTGAATGCAATTGTGAATCTTCTGAGATGTCTTAAGCACTCCAGAAGGACAAACTGGCGAGAGGCGAACGAGCAAGGGGAAATACTAGAGCCAAAGAAAGGAATATGATCAACCCAGAAAACATGAATTGAATCCACCAGAAAGAAAAAGAGATGAAATGATGAACTTGACGAGAATTCATCGGTTGAGACAATTGAGAAAATAATGAAGGGGCTCCGCACGAATGAAATTGATGATTGAATAGAGGCTCAGACTCCGGGAAGAAAAGGGGTGGGAGGGCGGGAAAACAAAGGCAACTGGAACGGGGAACCGACGAATAACTTGAAGAGAAATGCACCGGTTGAAATAATTGAGGAAAGAATGCAAAGGCTTCGCACGAGTAGGATGGATACTCAATTACGGACTCCGGCTCTGATAAGAAAAAGGGGTGGGCGGGTGAAAAAAAAGACAACTTCAGACGACATTGTTTATCTTCGGATAGGGAAACAACATTGTTGAGAAAGAACTGAGGATTGATCTTGCAAAAGATGAAGAGGATCGAGTCGACTTGACGAGAAATGCACCGGATAAAAGAGCTGACATCACAATGATCGGAAAACTAACTGCGTGATCCTAAAAAAATTTAAGGGGAAGAGGAGTATATCAAAACACCTATGTCAAGATTTCGCACTAGAGCGACGAAGGGGCTGAGGAGTAAAAAGAAGTCCTACTCTCCGATATAACTAGACTTCGAAAAATGTTTTCTTCTAGACTCGACAACAGCCAACTACGGACAATCAATGGGGCTCCTACGGTCGGTCGAGGCTCTGATACCAACTTGTCACGCCCATTATGCGACTCTATCCTAAAGGAACTCGAAGGTCCCACCAAGGATAGTATCGCATATTGACACGCTTTTGCAAGGTGGATATCATTACATCGTACCATTACATAGTAGTTAGGGATAAATACAAGGGCATACAAATGCCACAAGAATACATCAAACATCATACAAGAGAACAACATCTGATTACGGATGAAACACAAACAGAAACTCAAATGACACCCCCCTACTAGCCCAGGATTCCCACCAGGAACCTAACCCAAGATCAACGAAGAAGAAGAATTCCAAACAAGTAAACATCACGCTCATGTCGGATCATCGCATTACATGTACCTGCAACTGTTGTAGTAAACTGTGAGCCACGAGGACTCAACAATCCCATTACCATGGGTATCAAAACCAGCAAAGCTTAATGGGTAGGAAAGGGTAAGTGGTGGGGTTGCAGTAGCGGCTAAGCAATGTATGGTGGCTAACTTACGAGTACAAGAGTAAGATGAGCAACTATGCAAACGGTCGCAAACTAGTAATGATCAAGAAGTGATCCTGAACTACTTACGTTCAAACATAACCCAACCGTGTTCTCCTCTCGAACTTCCTCGAAACGAGACAGTCACGGTTACGCACACGGTTGGTGTATTTTAGTTGAGTTTACTTCAAGTTCACCACAACCGGATATTAACAAATTCCCATCTGCCACATAACCGTGGGCATGACTCTTGAAAGTTTAACCCTGTAGGGGTGTCCCAACTTAGCCCATGACAAGCTCACGATCCATGGAGACAATCCTCCATTGCGGGACCCTCCGATCAGACTCGGAATCCCGGTGCACAAGACATTTAGACAATGGTAAAAAAAACCCAGCAAGACTGCCCAAATGTGCCGACAAATCCCGATAGGAGCCGCGCGTATCTCGTTCTCAGGGCACACCGAATGGGTCAAGCTATGAGTAAAACCAGTCCATGAGTTTCCCCGCGGTGGCCCCGCAAGTTGCCCGGTTTGGACCAACACTCAGAGGAGCACTGGCCCAGGGGTTGATTAAAATCCTCGGGGTCCTGAAAGTCCCTATGCAAGTTTTAGTTGTTATTAGGCAAATGATAAAACCAATATTGGGCCTTGCTGGAAGAGTTTTATTCAAAGCGAGCTGTCAAGAGGGGCCCATAAACCCTCTTCGTGTTAGGGATGCAAAATCAAGGAACATGATACCGGTATGAAGGAAAATAGGGCGGCAAGAGTGGAACAAAACACCAGGCAAAAGGCCGAGCCTTCCACCCTCTACCAAGTATATAGATGCATTAATTAAGTAAGAGATATTGTGATATCCCATGATATCCATGTCCCAACATGGAACAACCTGCACTGCACCTGCAACTAGCAATGCTATAACAGGGGCTGAGCAAAGCGGTAACATAGCCAAACAACGGTTTGCTAGGAAGGGTGAAAATGTTAGAGGCTATCATGGCAATTTGGGAGGCTTGATAAACAAGTGGTAGGTAGCACGACATAGCGATAGCATCGAGACAACTAGCATAGCAAATATATTAGTGAGATCCAAGGTGACGGTCATCTTGCCTGAAATCCCGCTAGGAAGAAGAACGAGTCCATGAAGAAGACGAACAGGCGTAGTCGAACGAATCCTCACAAACGCAACGAAACATGAACTATCGAGAATGAGCACAACTGGAAAGAAGAAGACAACATGGTAAACACGCAACACATAAACACGACATGATGCTCAAGGAAATATGATGCATTACAAGGCTACATGATGCTACTCATGGCAAGACATGGTGCATACAAGAACAACACATCAAAGTAAGGTTAAATGAGGCCAGAAACAACATATAACAATTCCGGTAAGCCCTCATGCAAATTTCGAAATTGGTCCTGATCTGATTACAACACAATGTTGAAGTTGTTAAACAACAAGTTAAGATGCACCATGATGACCTACACGGTTTTCTAATCAAGTTACATATAAAGTTCATTTAATTTGGAGCTACGACCTAGAAGATATGAGCAAAACATGTTAAGCATGCCATTGATGCAAAAGCAAGCAAAACACAATCACAAACACTCCAAAACATGGATGCAACATGGCATGATGAAACTACATGCAAAACCAAACAAGTTTCATATAGAGCATGCTCCAAACGGAGCCACGGTTCAACACATACACTCAACACAAGTTTCAAACACAATCTGCCCAAAACAACAACTAAGAACTTTGTGATCAAGGAAACGACATGCTACAGGAAACATATGGACACAAACTTGATATGCACTCAAAGTATAGGTTACATGCTTCAAATATCATTAAGGTTCAGGTTCATAGGCATCAAGATCAATCCAAGATGATCAATGCAAAAAGCCACTCGATAACACAGATTATGACATAGTGAAAAACAGAGCATATGCATGAGCAGAGTTTATACGATGTCATGTTTTTGGCAAGAAATAATTAAGCTACAGTGTAAGAACATGGCAAGCAAAAGCATGGCATGCTAGTACATATCATCGAGCTCAAAACACATAACATGGCATAACCATATGAGCAACAGGTTCATGGGAATCATCAAGACAAGGTGCAAACATGATATAAGCTGATTCTCAGACTTAGAGGAAATATGGGACGCAAAACAATAGCATTATGATGCTGACTTTGGAGGCACATAACAACAAGCATAGCAAATTTAATAATTATGCAAAAGACATGGACATGTAGTAGACTTGATATACTTCAACTTAGTCCATGGGCACAAATTCAGATGATGCAAGGAGTAATTACTATGATACTTGCAAAATGGAACATGCTGTTAATATGTTGATAGATTTGGCATGATGGCAACTTGAGAGCAAGAAAGAGACAAACTACAACAAGTTATATGGCAACCAAGGGCATGGCATAAAATTACTCACAACAAAGAGCAAATAACATCAAGGCATCATCACCATATGGCTCCTGGACTAGTGGGAACCATCAAGACAAGTTTGAATGTTGTAACATTTTCAGCAAGTGTAAAACAGCAGTATCATCATAGCATGTTTGCAAGCATGGAATAGAGGACATATGAAGTCCAAAATTATCAAACTTGGCATGTCGACAAAGTACTCATATCATACTTCAATTCATGTAATTGGAGCATCTCCAAAAGAGGCATAGATTAATCAATAACAAGCTCACAACATGGCATCATGAAGTTAACAGAAAACTGGAATATCATTTAGGCATGTTCATGGCAGTGAAAACATATTCTACATGACATATATGAGGCGTCAAATGACATGGCGTGATAGAGCATAACTTGGACATAAAAACATGTCAACTAGGCATCTCAAGATTATGCATGGAATTGATGGTATCAGCAAGTTAACATGGCAACATAATGTAATAGTTACAGACTTCGCAAAAATCACTAAGTCTCAGAAAACAGCAAACATCAAGTAGCACACTTTGCAAGCTTGATGCACTCACCACAAGGCACATAAAAATACATGGATTACACCACTGCAAATATGGCATGAAGATGCTCCTAAAACATGTTGACATGATGCTCAAAAGATAAACACACAAAATGCTATGAAAAAGACAAATCAGCAAGTTATGATAATTTTCAGGAGGTTATAACATTTAGCACTCTTGCAACGATGATTAAGGCATCAATATGAATACTTACATGCATGCAAAGCGCAGCACCATGGAGAGCATCACGAGATGAACAATTGGACATATCATACACTCAAATCGGGTAAGCATGCACAAAGTTACGACATGACAAAGATGCATACATGCTGATGAAATCTCAGGGACTTGGCAGTTTACTGGGAAAAAAATTGACCGAGTGAGAAATAGCTAAGCGACGCTCAGGGCGGGGAATAGGTGGGCTCACCACTAGGCTCGGCCCAGGCACGGAGAGGAGGCGGGCTGGGCGCTGCTGGGCCAAGTAGCTGGGTCGACGCCATGTGGCCCAAGCGGGGGGGGGGGGTCGAGCGCTCGGCGTTGTCATCCTGACGCGGGACGAGGCCTGCGACGACTCCGGCGACGGGGTAGACGGAGGGAGGACCGGAACGGGTGCAGGGAGCGGATCCGCAGCGGAGGATGCCGGATCCGGTCATTGGGGGCCCGAACCGGGCAACGGCGACAGTTGCGGAGCTCGGGGCCGTGCGAGCTCGAGCTTCGGGCGGCGACCGACGGCGAGGAGCACGGGTGGTGGCGGGCGGCGTCATATAGGGGCATGTGGAAGGGCATGATTGCCAAGGAAATAGAGGGAGGAGGGGAAGGAGGCACGTCAGCGCTCATCTGTGGCGGCGGGGATCTCGGCGGCGTGCCGGCGGGGTAGAGCGGGCGGTGGCGCTCGCGCTCGGGAGGAGGAGGAGCTGCGGGAGGCGGGATCCGGGCAGCGGTTGCGGGCGGCTTCGGGCCTGGTGCGACCTAGGGGCGGGCCGGAGATGGGCTCCGCGGGCCCGGTGGCGAAGTGGGCGCGGGGAGATGACATGGCACACTCTGATTTGTCCGGGGGGGGCTGGACGCGTCCAGCGGCGGAGTGGACATGTCCGGCGTGCAGAGGAAAAGGAAGGCTAGGTTTTGCCCGTAAATTTCGAAGGGGGAGGTGTTTATATAGGTAGAGGGAGCTAGGAGAGGGCTATTGAGGTGCATTTTTCGCCCACAAGATCGTGATCCAACGACGGAGAGCATGGAGGGGGTTTAGTTGGGCTAGTGGGCTATTGTGGAGGGGTGCTGGGCTGCAAAGAGAAAGAGGTCCGAGGTTAATGCGGTTAGCCGTTTGGGGTATTAAACTACCTCCAACTGGAACGAAATTTGACAGGCGGCCTACCGGTGATGTACCAAGGCCACTTGACAAATCTCAGCCCATTCCAAGAACGTTTTTCTCCCCCTCATGAAACAAGATCTGAGAGGGGCAACGGGTGCATGTGAGAGGCTCGGACTCCGAAATGGACAACGGAGAAATAGACTAGATGCAAGTTTTGAAAAAAGCATGAGGATGCAATGAACATGATGACATGGCAAGGTGCAACATGCAAGCAAATGACATGGCAACGACAACGAATAGCTGGAAGACAGCTGGCGCATCGGACTCAGGGTGTTAGAGGGTTTTTACCAGTAGCTATGTGTCTAATCTCTCTCTCTCTCTCTCTCTCTCGTTTTCTTGAGATGTTACGATCTTGATGTATCGCGGGCTTTGTTAATATAGTTGGATCATATGGTGTTTTCCCTCTCAATCTTGTTGTGAATTTAGTTTTCCCTTTGAGTTTTCATTTTATCGGATTGAATACTTTTATGGATTTGAGAGCACTTGATGTATGTCTTGCTATGGATACCCGTGGTGACAATGGGTATCATATTGATTAACTTGATATGTGTTTTGGCACTCAAATCGTAGATTCCCGAGGTGACATTGGTGTAATCTATGCATGTTCTCGTCTTTGTTTCTCTGGTAGAAATCTTGGGGCACTCTTTGAGGTTCCTTGTGTTGGATTGAGTATTATGAATATGAAATTGTTTGATGCATATCGTATAATCAACTCACGGATACTCACGGTGACATTGGAGTATCTAGGTGACATTAGAGTTGGTTGATGTGTATCATATGGTGTTATTTTAGTACAAACTCTTGGTTAGATAGATCAGAAAGAATAGCTTGGTGTTATTTTAGTGCGAACTCTAGGATAGATTGATCAAAAAGAATAGCTTTGAGGTGGTTTCATACCCTACAAACAATTTCTTCATATGTTCTCCGCTAGATAAGAACTTTGGAGTGATTCTTCATCGCATGTTGAGGGATGGTTATATGATCTAATTATATTAGCATTGTTGAGAGATTGCACTAGTGAAAGTATGCACCCCAGGCCTCACTTTCAAGCATTGAAATACCGTTTGTGCTCACTTTTGCTACTTCCTACCTTGTTGTTTTTATTGTTCCTATTACAAAAATCAATATCTAGTCATTATTACACTTGTATCCCCATCTTCTTCGCCGAACTAGTGCACCTATACAATTTACCATTGTATTTTGTGTGTTGGGGACACAAGACACTTTTTATTATTTGGTTGTAGGGTTGTTTGAGAGAGACCATCTTCATCCTATGCCTCCTAGATTGATAAACCTTAGGTCATCCACTTGAGGGGAAGTTGCTACTGTCCTACAAAACACCGCGCTTGGAGGCCCAACACAAGTCTACAAGAACAAGTTGTGTAGTAGACAACAATGGAACGCCAAAAACACATACGGATTGAGATTCAAGTTGATCTTCCGCAAATTTGCAAATGTTTCTTCTAAATCCTTGATGAGTGAAGATTTGCCCTTGGTTTTGACCACTATATCATCCATGTATGCTTCAATGTTCCTATCCAGCTGTGGCACGAAACCAATCTGCACGGCCCTTGTGAATGTAGAACCTGTATTCTTCAGTCCGAAGGGCATACACACAAAGCAGTACATGCCACATGGGGAGATGAAGGTGGTCTTTTCTTCGTCTTCCTTGGCCATGAAGATCTGGTGGTACCCAGAGTACGCATCTAGGAAGGAAAGCTAGTCACATCCAGAGGTGGAATCAAAAATCTGATCAATGCATGACAAAGGGGAAGGGATCCTTTGGACAAGCCTTGTTCAAGTCAGTGAAGTCAATACAAAGCCTGCACTTCTCATTAGCCTTGCGCACTACCACTGGATTTGCTAACCAAGTTGGATGCAGTACCCCTCGGACCAAACCTGTTGCTTCCAGCTTCTTAATTTCCTAGCAATGGACTGTTGCCGCTCCAAGGCCTGCTTCCTAACTTTTTGTTTGACGGGGCGGGCGTGAGGACCGACAACAAGGTGGTGCTCAATTATCTCCCTGGGTACACCGGGGATGTCAGATGGTTGCCAGGCAAACACATCGACATTCGCCCATAGGAAGACAACGAGCGCTGTCCTATTTGTCATCAAGGGTAGCACTAATGGTGAAAGTACCATCAGTGCCATCCTGCCTCGCCAGAACTTTCTTGGTTGCAGGGGGGTAGTCTTGGATCTTTTGCTAGTAGAACTCTCCGTCGCTCCCGGGCGCAACATACTCCAAAGAGATGCGCTTCCCGAAGTCCTTATGGGAGTCCCTACTGGTTTCCTTGACTTTCTTCTCATTCTTGGCGGGACCTAGGGCCCCGACGGCCTCTGTTGCGACTGCATCTCTATACATCTTATCCACACAGATAACTGCGTCTCTCTTATCCGACGGGATGGTAATAACTCCCATAGGACCAGGCATCTTCATAGTGTTGTAGGCGTAGTGGGACGCCACCATGAACATGGCCAGAGCTGGTCGGCCAAGAATCTCGTTGAATGGAAGGGGAAGTTCAACAACGTCAAACACAATCTTCTCAGTCTTGAAGTTTATTTCTGATGAGGACATCAATACCATTGTTACACCCACAGCCCCTACTGTTACATATACTGGACCAATTACTAGAGCTCGCGCACGCCAATTAAATTACCAGGTACTTTCGTTTCTTGGTAATGATTCTAATGTTCATGAGATTATGATGCTGCCTAAATTGGATACATTTGTTTTGCTTACAAATGAAGGGCCTAGCTTGGAGAAGGATGAACATTGGAGCAAGAACACGCATGGAGTTGATGGCATGCGCAAGGGGATCAAGAACGGAGTTACAAGTGATGATTTCAGGACTTTGAAGCCGCCATAAGGAGTGCATGAAGCCATGGACGAAATATACAAGATGCCACTTCATAATATTCGTCCATAGGCTATTCTAGGTGCTGCGTCACCTTATTAATGGGCCAGGCCCATGTAATTTCGAAATACTTAAGTATAGGCTATTTTTAGAGTCCGTATGTGTGGGGAAACAAGAGTTAGGGTTGGTTTCGGACCCCACCCTCAAGGGCCACGAAATTCCCCTCTCTTCCTCCATATATACAGCCCTTAGGGCGTCGTTTAGACTTTGGGTTTTGTTTAGATTAAAAGTTCGCCATAGCTGCAACTTTTCGTACTTCGTTTGTGTCCAACGACCAGACCAAGACGTCACAGAACCCCACCTTGATCAATAAAGCTTTCATCTTATATTCGCAATATCCCGATTGCAATCTCAGTTTCTTGCTTGTTCTTCGTTTGCTCGCAGGAAACAGGCCCTCGTGGTCAGGTTGATCGTGCTCCGGCGTGGTCAATAACCCCTCGGAAGTTGGTTTAGCGATTGCTAAGGCGCGACGTCTCGCACGTTCGTAGTCGGATTGTCAAGGTCGACTCCCACAGAAAACGATAGCCACCATCTCATCGAAACATCGGGACACCTTTGCCTTTATCAATTTCCCCGCCAAATGTTACCAGCAATGCAATCTTTCCCTTCGGCTAGCTCCTTCCTTGGTTGATTCCTTAGAAAGTGCTGGTCTTCTTCAGGTCTTCATCTGGAGTCTGGAGTTTCTTAAGCACACCAGGAGAAAACAAATTTAAGCCTGGCCCACCGTCAACCAACATCTTGGTGACCTTGAGGTTGCGGATTGTTGGTGAAACCAACAATGACAAACATCCTACCTTAGTAGTGCGGTCTGGATGGTCCTCAATGTTAAAGATGATGGGCATGCGGGACCACTTGAGCGGTTCTCGAGTGCTTGCTACTGGTTCTACATCATTAACCTCACGTGCCCACTGCTTGAGTCGGCGGTGAGAGGAGTGCATATATGCACCCCGTCAATGCACATTGCCTCAATAGCTTTCTGGAACTCCGGTTCACTAGTTTCATCATCTTCTTCTTCACTATCATCTTCTTTTTCTTTCCTCTCACAGCCTATGGCGGGTTTCTCTTTCTACTGATCAGACTTGCTGCGGTGGCCATTACGACCACCACGGCCCTTCCTGTTAGTACCATTCTGGTTTCTCTCCATGTCGCGCCTTTCATACTCAGCTTTCTGCTTCTCAACCAACTACTCGACTTGCTTGCAATCTTGGAGATCATGACCCTTGGTCCGATGGATCTTGCAGTATGGCCTGTCACACTTGCCGGTTTTCTCAGCAGCCGCTGCCGCCCGACAATCAGTGCATGTAGCAGCTCCCTTGCCGGGCGTCTCAGTTTTTGCTTTCTTGATGGCGCTAAGATCACCGACACTCTCAACGACCATCACTGCCTTCTCCTTTTAGCTTCTTGTTGCGCTTCTTGTTCTTCTTCCTGGGTGTGGCAGGGTCGCCGTCGTCCTCCGAATTTACTTTGACGCCCACCTCTTCCCCTGGAAGTCTTCTCCATTATTCAGCGCGAGCACACTTATCCGCCAGTGTATAGAGTTCGCTGATGGTCTTGGGCAACCGAACATTCATCTTGGCATGCATTCTGCAGTTGCACACATTCATATGAAATGCGGCAATCACAGCTGCCAGGTGTATCTTTGGGATGTTGCGGTGTACCCGGCTGAACCTCTGCTAGTATTTGCGCCAACTCTCTCCCTCATTTTGCAGAAGGGTTTGTAGGTCACTAGGCCGTCCTGGTTCTTGGTGTCCACTCGTGAAGGCGCCCACGAATTCGTTGCACATATCTGCCCAAGAGGAGATGGTGTCCTCTGGCAAGTGCATTAGCCAGGACCTCACGTTCGGCTTGAGAGCCAATGGGAAGTAGTTGGCAAGTACCTTCTCACCCCTTCCCCCAAAAAATCTGCCGGGTTCAGCTTCCCATCGTACTTCTCAGGCAGGCTTGAAGGTGCGAGAGGATGGCCACTGGACTTGCCGCAACTCGCGGGTGAAGGCCGGGCAGCCTACCTTGTAAGGCAGGTACCCGCCAACACTGGGAGCGGGCTCGTCGACATCGGCACTATCACACCCATTTGGTTGACGGCGTGTCTCACGATGCCGCTCAATGGTGACGCGAGCGTCCTCCTTCCTCCTGTCTCTCAACACTTGACATTGATCTTGCTGGAGTCGTGGATCCGATGAGGCCATTGATGCCTCATCAGGATCATCAACACCTTGGGGTTGCTGAGCTTGTTGTGGCCCCCCTAAGTGGGCTGCCACAGACGTGACTGCATCATAGGTGTGGTCCTCCCATCTTGGCCACCGGCGTGGGTCGCCGGTGTCGCCTGTGGGTGCCGCAATGGCTCCGCGCACGACATCTTGTTGATCTCAGCAAACCCAAGGAGGCTTTGGATGGTAGCTCTCCACCCATCCATTTTGTCTGCTGCTAGAGGAAAATCCAACATCAATTGAGCCCTCGCCACTGCTTCGGCCGCCGTCTTCGACATGGCGTGGGAGGCAGAGCACGACAACGCTCGGCTTCTGGTCGAGCCAGAAGGAGCGTCGGCGGGCTCTCGCCACCTCAGGCCCGCTGCCGGAGGGACCTGATGCAACCGAAGCTGTTCTTGGTGATCGGTCTGTTGGACAGCTGGGCTCTTCCCATGCGGGCTTGGTCGTTGTGGGTCGACAGCGCCGCTCGGGGTGTGGTTGCGTTCGCTCGATGCGGGACGAGGCGCATGTCCCTTCTCCGCCCCTCCAGGTGGCGCGGCCGGTGGGTCTTGGCTCGCACTGGAGCGGGCGTCGATGTTGCGTTGGTTGAGGACACTGATGAGGACATCAATACCATTGTTACACCCACAGCCCCTACTGCTACATATACTAGACCAATTACTAGAGCTCGCGCATGCCAATTAAATTATCACGTACTTTCATTTCTTAGTAATGATTCTAATGTTCATGAGCATATGATGCTGCCTAAATTGGATACATTTGTTTTGCTTACAAATGAAGGGCCTAGCATGGATAAGAGGGATGAACACTGGAGCAAGACCAAGCATGGAGATGATGGCATGCGCAAGGGGAATAAGAACGGAGTTACAAGTGATGATTTCAGGACTTTGAAGCCACCATAAGGAGTGCATGAAGCCTTGGACAAAATATACAAGATGTCACTTCATAAATTTCATCCAGAGGCTATTCTAGGTGCCGCGTCACCTTATTATAGGGCCATGCCCATGTAATTCCAAAATACTTAAGTATAGGCTGTTTTTAGAATCCGTATGTGTGGGGAAACAAGAGTTAGGGTTGGTTTCGGACCCCTCCCCCAAGGGACATGAAATTCCCCACTCTTCCTCCATATATACAGCCCTTAGGGCGTCGTTTAGACTTCGGGTTTTGTTGAGATTAAAAGTTCGCCATAGCTGCAACTTCGCATACTTCGTTTGTGTTCAACGACCAGACAAAGGCGTCACAGAACCCCACCTTCATTAATAAAGCTTTCCTCTTGAATTCGCAATATCCAGATTGCAATCTCAGTTTCTTGCTTGTTCTTTGTTTGCTCACAGGAAATAGACCCTCGTGGTTAGGTTGATCATGCTCGGGCATGGTCAATAGCCCCTCGGAAGTTGGTTTAGCGATTGCTAAGGCGCGACGTCTCGCACGTTCGTAGTCGGATCATCAAGGTCGACTCCCATAGAAAACGATAGCCACCATCTCATCGAAACATCGGGACACCTTCGCCTCTATCAAGTGGTATCAGATTTCCAGGTTGCTCGGTGAGATTTTATAGTTTTTTGTAATTTAGATCGAGCCTGTTCTTCATACCTATAGTCCACGAAAAAGCCAAAAAGGGCTAGTTCATCATATCCGAACCAATCTAAGCCTTTGCATAATCTTTTTAGGGTTTTGCATTGTTGAATTTGTGGTTACATCGTCGTGTCTAGTTGCTGGTCTTAGTGTCTAGTCCTTTAGAGTTTCGAGTTCTGTTCACAAGTTGTCACACCACCGCCGCACCATTGTCATCACCGCTGCCATATACCACCATCGTCATCACCGCTGCCATATACCACCATCGTCATCACCGCTGCCATATACCACCATCGTCATCACCGCTTCCATATACCACCATCGTCATCACCGCTACCATATACCACCATCGTCATCACCGCTGCCATATACCACATATCCACCGCCATCACGATAATCCGAGTCCACTTCCATCATAGATTCGCCACCAGTCCGTGTTCCGCCGCCCTACATATATCCGCCACCAGTCCGAGTTTCCACCAGATTCATCTCCGCCACTAGTCCTAGTCCGGGTCCAGTATTTGTTCCTTTGTTTTCGATTTCCAGATCATGCCATACTCCGAGTCGTGACAGAGTAGGATTTCCGAACTTCTGTGTTACCCACAGTAGAACAATAGTTCTAGTTTAAAAAAAACTAAGTCTTGAAAATTCTAGCTAGGCAGTTTTTAGCCCATTTGTAGACTTTTTTTAAAAAAAATTGCGAAGCAAAAAAAGAGGGAAAAAGTGCAAAAAAGTGAAAAAGAAGAGAACAAAAATTCATAGTGTGCTCCTTTCTTGTTTACGTGTAGCGCCGTGATTTTTGTTAGTGTTCTAGGCTCGCGTCTCTAGTACGGTCTAGCCTAGGACCGGCACAGTACTGTCTTTGAGCGTTTATTCAACTTTGCATCTCTGAATTGATTATTTCTGACCCTTTTTGCTACCATATTCTAAGCCTTCCTAGATCCACATACATCTACGTCGTGCATTTGACTCTCCCTGGTAATCGTTCTATCCAAGATTGGAGAGTTTTGACTACAACGGTTGCCGCTCATAGCCCCCTGCTGGGTAAGAATTGGTAAGAATTTGAGATCTGCTTGACAGATTTGTGACACCCACCACCACCACTTGTTAGTAGTCTGTAGGATCATTTTCGTGTGTGTTTCTATTGCTGCTAACCATGGCAGGATCACAAGCCGACGAGATTGACTGGGAGAACTTGACGAACAAGGAGCTTCATGATAAGTTTCAGCAAATGATGAGTGGACATGTGAAAGATGTGCTAAACAGATTTCAAGAGGCCGTGGAGAAGATAGATGGCACGGAGAAGACATTCGAAAAAAAGCTTGATAACAAGTTTAATGAATTGCTCGCGCGTTCTCCACAACCACCACTGTCTGCACCTGTCGCACCTCTACAACAACAACAACAACAACAACAACAACGTCGCCTTCCAAATCAAGTGGGACAAGCCCTGCGCGTTCCACTTGAGCCTAGTAAAAATTATGGTGCTGATGTACCTACTGTTGATGCTTCTATAGGTCCTACTGCTACTGCAGAGGTGGAGGACCATTACGAGGATGAGGTTGATCAAAATCAGAACTACGTGCAACCACCAGCACCACCACCACCAGGTCGTCCTCATGCATATCATCGTAATGGTAGGGCTGCACCACCACCTGAGGTACGAGATCATGACCATCTTCCTAAACTGAAATTGAATATTCCACCATTTGAGGGTAGATATGTTCCTGATATATATCTTACTTGGGAGTTAGAAACTGAACAACGTTTTACATGTTTACAATATCCCGAGGAGAGATGTGTTCCTGCTGCTGTTTGTGCTTTCACTAATTTTGCATGTGTTTGGTGGTCTGAACATTGTAGATTATGCACTATTCCATCTACTTGGGCTGCTTTTAAAAATGCTAAGCATACTCGTTGGGATCCACCATATTATCAATGTGAATTGCTTCAAAAATTGCAGCGTTTGAGACAAGGAAAAAAATTCTGTAGAAGAATATTATCAGGAATTACAAACTGGTATGATTATATGTGGTATTGTTGAGGATAATGAAGCTATGCTTGCACGTTTTATGAGTGGATTAAATAAAGAGATTCAGACCATTCTGGAGTATAATAATATCACTCATTTATTCCATCTTGCTTGCAAAGCTGAACGTGAAGTGCAAGATCGACATGCATTGGCGCGAACTAACTTTTCTGTAGGTCGACCTTCATCATGGACATCACGTGCATCCTCTACTTCCACACGTTCTGCTGCACCGGCGCCTCCGTCAGCTGCCACCTCCAACCGTGATACAAGAAAGCAGGCACAACCACCACTATCTGCCAAGAGCACACCTTCTGGGCCTGCACAGAGCTCTTCTTCATCCATGGCATCAACAGGGCAAACACATGATATTATTTGTCATCGTTGGAAAGGTGGAGGTCATTATGCAAGAGAATGCACATCTAAGCGTGTGATGATTGTTACTGAGGATGGTGGGTATGAGTCCGCTAGTGACTATGATGAGGAGACTTTGGCTCTTATTACAAGTGAAGAACACGGTAGAGATGATTCTGATCATGAGACGCAATACATGGCTGCTAAAGATGCTGACATGTATGAATGTTTAGTTGCTCAACGTGTTTTGAGTGTGCAGGTTACACAAGCTAAGAAAAATCAGAGGCATAATTTGTTCCATACAAAGGGAGTTGTGAAGGAACGTTCTGTTCACGTCATCATAGATGGAGGGAGCTGCAACAACTTGGCTAGTATGGAGATGGTGGAGAAGCTATCTCTCACCACAAGACCACATCCACATCCTTACTACATCCAATGGTTCAACAACAACGGCAAGGTTAAGGTAACATGGACTATTCATGTGCATTTTAGTATCTCTACATATGCTGATTATGTTGATTGTGACGTGGTACATATGCAAGCATGTTCCTTATTACTTGGTAGACCATGGCAATTTGATAAAAATTCTATACACCATGGTAAAAACAATCAGTATACTCTTGTTCATAAGTATAAAAATATTACTTTGCTTCCTATGACTCCTGATTCCATTTTGAAAGATGATATTAATAGAGCTAATAAAGCAAAACAGGAGAAAAATAAGAGTGAAAATCAGATTGTGGCAAAAGAATTTGAGCAACAAATGAAGCCTAATAATAAACCATCTAGTGTTGCTTCTGAAATTAAATTGAAAGGTGCATGTTTACTTGCCACCAAATCTGATATTGATGATCTAGATTTCAGCAAATCTGTTTGCTATGCTTTTGTGTGCAAAGAGGCATTATTTTGTTTCGAGGATGTACCTTCCTCTTTGCCTCCTACTATCACTAACATTTTGCAGGAGTTCGGCACGTCTTTCCACAAGACGTGCCACCGGGATTACCACCTATTCGAGGGACATCAAATTGACTTAATTCTCGGTGCTTCGCTGCCTAACCGTGCGCCATACCGTACCAATCCAGAGGAGACGAAGGAGATCATGTGTCAAGTATAGGAGCTGCTCGACAAAAGTTATATATGCGAATCTCTTAGTCCTTGTGATGTTCCTATTATACTAGTGCGAAAGAAGGATGGTGTGTCGCGTATGTGCGTTGATTGTAGAGGCATTAATAATATTACTATTCGTTATCGTCATCCTATTCCTAGGCTAGATGACATGCTTGATGAATTGAGTGGATCTACAATATTCTCCAAAGTTGATTTGCGTAGTGGATACCATCAAATTCGTATGAAATTGGGAGATGAATGGAAAACAACATTTAAAACCAAGTTTGGATTATATGAGTGGTTAGTCATGCCTTTTGGGTATCAAATTCGTATGAAATTGGGAGATGAATGGAAAACAACATTTAAAACTAAGTTTGGATTATATGAGTGGTTAGTCAGGCCTTTTGGGTTAACTAATGCACCTAGTATTTTCATGAGATTAATGAACGAAGTTTTACGTGCTTTCATTGGACGATTTGTGGTAGTCTATTTTGATGATATACTGATTTATAGCAGATCTTTGGAGGAACATTTGGAACAATTACATGCTGTTTTTATTGCTCTACATGATGCACGTTTGTTTGGTAACCTTGGGAAGTGCACCTTTTGCACCGACCGACTATCTTTTCTTGGCTATGTTGTTACTCCACAGGGAATTGAAGTTGATAAAGCCAAGATTGAAGCTATTGAGAGTTGGCCGCAGCCCAAAACGGTCACACAAGTGAGGAGTTTTCTTGGCCTCGCTGGATTCTATAGGCGTTTTGTGAGAGATTTCAGCACCATTGCCGCACCTCTCAATGAGCTTACAAAGAAGGATGTGCCTTTTGTTTGGGGTACCGCACAGGAAGAAGCCTTCACGGTATTGAAAGATAAGTTGACACCTGCTCCTTTACTCCAACTTCTTGATTTTAATAAGACTTTTGAGCTTGAATGTGATGCTAGTGGAATTGGATTAGGAGGTGTGTTATTACAAGATGGAAAACCTGTTGCATACTTTTCTGAAAAAAAAGAGTGGGCCTAGTCTTAATTATTCTACTTATGATAAATAATTATATGCTCTTGTTTGGACTTTAGAAACATGGCAACATTATTTATGGCCCAAAGAATTTGTTATACATTCTGATCATGAATCATTGAAACATATTAAAAGTCAAGCTAAACTGAATTGTAGACATGCTAAATAGGTTGAATTCATTGAGACTTTCCCTTATGTCATTAAACACAAGAAGGGTAAATAAAATGTTATTGCTGATGCATTGTCTCGTCTCTATACTATGCTTTCACAACTTGACTTCGAAATATTTGGTTTGGAGACCATCAAAGATCAATATGTGCATGATGCTAATTTTAAAGATGTAATGCAGAATTTTAAAGAAGGAAGAACATGGAACTAGTTCGTCGTTAATGATGGATTTGTGTTCCGTGCTAACAAGCTCTGCATTCCAGCTAGCTCCGTTCGTCTTTTGTTATTGCAGGAGGCACATGGAGGAGGATTAATGGGACACTTTGGCGTGAAGAAGACGGATGACGTACTTGCTACACATTTCTTTTGGCCAAAGATGAGATATGATGTTGAGCGTTTTGTTGCTCGCTGCACTAAATGTCAAAAAGCTAAGTCACGACTCAATCCTCATGGTTTATATATACCTTTGCCTGTACCTAGTGTTCCTTGGGAGGATATATCTATGGACTTTGTTTTAGGTTTACCTCGAACAAAGAAGGGGAGGGATAGCATATTTGTTGTCGTGGATAGATTCTCGAAAATGGCACACTTTATACCATGTCATAAAAGCGATGGTGTTCTTAATGTCGCTAATTTGTTCTTTCGTGAAATTGGATACATTCGCTTGCATGGTGTGCCAAATACTATTGTTTCGGATCGTGATACTAAATTTCTTAGCCACTTTTGGAGATGTTTATGGGCTAAGTTGGGGACTATACTGCGTTTTAGTACTACTTGTCACCCCCAAACTAATGGACAAACCAAAGTAGTCAATAGAACATTGTCTACTATGCTTAGGGCTGTGTTGAAGAATAACAAGAAAACGTGGGAAGAATGCTTGCCTCATATTGAATTTGCTTATAATGGTTCATTGCATTCTACTACTAAGATGTGCCCTTTTGAAATTGTGTATGGTTTCCTACCTCGTGCACCTATTGATTTGTTACCTCTTCCATCTTCGGAGAAGTTTAATTTTGATGCTAAACAACGTGCTGAATTGATCTTAAAAATGCATGAGCTAACTAAGGAGAACATTGAGCATATGAATATTAAATATAAACTTGCTAGAGATAAGGGTAGAAAACGTGTTGTCTTTGCACCTGGAGATCTTGTTTGGTTACATTTGCGTAAGGATAGATTTACTAATTTGCGCAAATCAAAGCTAATGCCACGTGCTGATGGTCCATTTAAGGTGTTAGAGAAAATAAATGATAATGCATTTAAACTTGAGCTGCATGCAGATTTTGGGGTTAGTCCCACTTTTAGCATTGCAGATTTGAAGCCTTATTTGGGTGAGGAAGATGAGCTTTCATCGAGGACGACTTCATTTCAAGAAGGGGAGGACGATGAGGACATCAGTACCATTGTTACACCCACAGCCCCTACTTCTACATATACTAGACCAATTACTAGAGCTCGCGCATGCCAATTAAATTATCCAGTACTTTCATTTCTTGGTAATGATTCTAATGTTCATGAGCATATGATGCTGCCTAAATTGGATACATTTGTTCTGCTTACAAATGAAGGGCCTAGCATGGATAAGAGGGATGAACACTGGAGCAAGACCAAGCATGGAGATGATGGCATGCGCAAGGGGAATAAGAACGGAGTTACAAGTGATGATTTCAGGACTTTGAAGCCACCATAAGGAGTGCATGAAGCCTTGGACAAAATATACAAGATGTCACTTCATAAATTTCATCCAGAGGCTATTCTAGGTGCCGCGTCACCTTATTATTGGGCCATGCCCATGTAATTCCGAAATACTTAAGTATAGGCTGTTTTTAGAATCCGTATGTGTGGGGAAACAAGAGTTAGGGTTGGTTTCGGACCCCTTCTCCAAGGGACACGAAATTCCCCGCTCTTCCTCCATATATACAGCCCTTAGGGCGTCGTTTAGACTTTGGGTTTTGTTTAGATTAAAAGTTCACCATAGCTGCAACTTTGCGTACTTCGTTTGTGTTCAATGACGAGATAAAGGCGTCACAGAACCCCACCTTCATTAATAAAGCTTTCCTCTTGAATTCGCAATATCCAGATTCCAATCTTAGTTTCTTGCTTGTTCTTCATTTGCTCGCAGGAAACAGACCCTTGTGGTCAGGTTGATCATGCTCTAGTGTGGTCAATAACCCCTCGGAAGTTGGTTTAGCGATTGCTAAGGCGCGACGTCTCGCACGTTCATAGTCGGATCGTGAAGGTCGACTCCCACAGAAAGCGATAGCCACCATCTCATCAAAACATCGGGACACCTTCGCCTCTATCAGATGCCGATGGGGTGAGCGAGAGGAAGCTGCACGTCATCGTGACCCGCATCGGCGGAAGTATGATCAGCGGCATGATGACAAGACCCGGTCGCGCCCATGGCCCTTGTCCCCACTCCAGCCACGACGGGAGTGTTAATGGCACCACATGCCTCACCGGCTCTGCCCGCCGCAGCCACGGCGCCCGCAACACCCATAGCCACGTGTGATGAAGCCTTCGGGGTGGAAGGATGCACCCCTGCTCCACTTCTCTTCTTAGGAGCCATGGATGATGAATATCGATGAAGATTGACGCGCTGGCTACTGCTTCAGGTTCGCACAAGCGACACACCTACCTTGTACACCAAATATGTTGGCGTGGAAGCACGATCACCTATTGGGCATGGGTGCCCCTTTGTGGTTCAGCATGGGGGCGGCCATGTTGAACAAAGAGCAGAAGCAATAGGGGACAACACGGCGACGAACTCTCTCTTTTTACCCAGGTTTAGGCCAATTTGCAGCGTAAAACCCTACTCCTGCTGTGGTGCTGGATTCATCTGGGGAAACAGGAAGGCTCGACACGCTCTGGCCCAGCAAGGTTTCCTCGGGAAGAGTGACGTGAGCATACAAGTGTTGTGGGATCGAATGTCTGAATCTGATGTAGGGTGGAACCCTAATCGGCCAATCTTTCATGAAAGGAGCAGATCCCGCAAGGAACACGAAGAACACGAGGGGAAACACAAGAGGAAACATGAGGAAGTCACTAAACCAATGAGAAATAGTCAAACATATGCTAGATCCTCGAGTACATAAGAGATCACACAATCCACGGACAACTAAGGACGATACAAAGGTAGCCGGTCTTCTCCGTGAGGAGGTCTTGATGTTCTTCTCCACAAGGAGGTCTTGAATCCAAAGGGATCTTCTCCGAAGAGGGGCCACGGTATCTCTCGTGGAGTAGATCCGATGTGGATGAGCAATGCTCTATCTCTAATATGAGCTAAACCAATGCTAACCCTAGCTAGGAGGAATAGGAGGTCTATTTATAGTCTTAGTGCAAATGGGGGCGAAAGGAGGGGGTACATGGGACTCGGTCACGAAACTGGACACAACCAGGTACCGGACGTCCGCTAGGTACCGGTCGTCTAGTGGCTCATTGGCGTCCGGATGTCCGGTGGCTTCCGAACATCCGCTAGATCCGTTCTGTGATGGGGGTGCCGGACATCCGGTCACTTCGGACTTTCGCTGATATTGGCTCGGGTGCAGTGGCGCCGGTCATCCGGTCCGGGCCGGACGTCCGCTCGTTGTAGCTCGGCTAGGGTTGCAGGCGCCGGACGTCCGGTCCTGACCGGTCGTCCGGTGGCTGGAACTTCAGGCTCCGGACGTCCGGTCTCAACCGGTCGTCCGGTGGTTGGGGATTCTTCCGTAGCTCCTCTTCTTCTCCGTCTTCAAGTCCATCTTCCTCTTCTGATTCTCCTTGCTCCTTAGCTTCTTCATGGCCAACTCCTAGATACCTGAGTATGCACAGTGTCTCCGTTTGAGGTAGTAGCCATGTCTCATGTGCATCAAAGCGAACTCGTGACAGGAGAGATGTCACCTCGGTTTCGAGAGCTCTTGCACATGCTCGTGTCATGGGGCCGCTAGGTACTTGTTGAGACGATGGTAGGTCCATGGGGATGACCTTGGGATGCTTCGCATCATCTCCCCTCCCTCGGGGAAGATCTGACCTCGGATCAAATTCTTCATCACCATGGTAGGGCGAAAGGTCCTTGACATTGAAGATGTCGCTCACGTTGTACTTGTCACGCGGGAGGTCGATCTTGTAGGCGTTGTTGTTGTAGCATGCAAGCACCTTGAAGGGTCCATCCGCTCGAGGTAGAATCTTGGACTTGCGTACATTGGGGAAGCGGTCTTTGTGAAGGTGTAGCCACACAAGATCACCAATGTCGAATACCATGGATTGCTTGTTGATGTTGAGCTTGGTCGCAAGGCATCGTACTTGGCACTTGAATGTGTGCCTTGTATCTTCATGCACCTTCTTGAGATGTTTCACACGCACACTTGCATCCAAATTGATGCGCTCTTGTAGTGGTAGAGGAAGAATGTCCAATGGGGACAATGGGTTGAATCCGTAGACAACCTCGAAGGGGGACTTGCCGGTTGTTGAGTGTCTTGCCTGGTTATATGCAAACTCGGCGACAGGTAGACACTCCTCCCACTCCTTGATGTTCTTCTTGATGAGTACTTGAAGTAGAGCGGAGAGTGTGCGGTTGGTCACCTCCGTTTGGCTGTCGGTTTGTGGATGATATGCCGTGGAGAAGAGTAGCTTGATTCCGAGCTTGGTGCACAGGGTCTTCCAAAACGCAATATTTCCCTACAAAAGAGATTGGCAAAATGTGAAACATCGTCTATCTTGTTGCAAGGAATGAAATATGCCATCTTAGAGAAGCGGTCCACAACGACAAATACCGAATCCTTTCCATTTCTAGTCCTAGGCAATCCAAGTACAAAATCCATGCTAATATCTTCCCACGGTTGATATGGAATTGGTAGAGGCATGTAAAGGCCATGTGATTGAGCTTTTGACTTAGCTTTGCGACATGTAGAGCATCGGTTGGTGAAGCGTTTGATGTCGTGAAACATCTTGGCCAATAGTAGTTCTTTGAGAGCGTAGCGGATGTCTTGTCGCGTCCATAATGTCCCATTGGTGCTCCTCCATGAGATTCCTGCAAAAGCAACAAACAAAGAGAAGACTCAGGGATGCAAAGCTTGTTAGCTCTCATAAGATATCCATCTTTGATTTAATAGCGTTCCCAAGAGGTGTGCGTCAAACACTTGGCATAAGGAGTAGCAAAAGTAGGATCATGCTCATACAAGTCTTTTATATGCTCAAAGCCAATGACATCCAATTCAAGTTGAGTAACAAGCATGCATATGCGGTAAAGAGCGTCCGCCACAACATTTTCCTTACCTTTGATGTACTTGATGACATAAGGAAAAGACTCAATAAATTCACTCCATTTAGCATGATGCTTGTTCAACTTGGTTTGGCCCTTAAGGTACTTGAGCGTTTCATGATCGATATGAATGATGAATTCATGAGGGCAAAGATAGTGTTCCCATTCATGCAAAACACTCACTAAAGCATAGAGCTCTTTGTCATAGATGGGGTAATTGAGTTGCGCTCCGGAAAGTTTCTGACTAAAGTAAGCTATGGGGCGCTTCTCTTGCATTAACACACCTCCTTTGCCATTACCACTAGCATCGCAATGAATCTCAAAGGGCTTTTCAAAGTTGGGTAATTCAAGCACGGGAGAATGAGTAAGCAAATTCTTAAGCTCATTGAAAGCGGTATCTTGGGATGGTCCCCAAACAAAAGGCACATTCTTCTTGCTCAAATCATGCAAAGGCGAAGCAATGGTGCTAAAATCTTTCACAAAGCGACGATAGAAACCCGCAAGGCCAAGAAAACTACGCACTTGTCGCAAGTTGGTTGGTTGGGGCCAAGTATTAATAGCATTGATCTTGGACTGATCTACATTTCTTAGAAGATACAACAAAACCCAAGAAAATGAGCTTATCAACGCCAAAAAGGCACTTTTCTATGTTAGCATAGAGGCGCTCTTTTCGAAGAGTTTGCAAAACGGTTCGAACATGGGTGACATGATCTTTGAGAGATTTGCTAAAAACAAGGATATCATCGAAGTAGACCACAACAAACACACCAATGTAAGGGCGAAAGACATGATTCATAAGACACATAAAAGTACCTGGTGCTTCCGATAGACCCATAGGCGTGACTAACCACTCATACAACCCAAACTTGGTTTTGAAATCGGTTTTCCATTCGTCACCCTCTTGTATGCGGATTTGATAGTAACCACTTTAAAGATCAATCTTGGAGAATATAGTGGCACCACTAAGTTCATCAAGCATATCATCAAGGCGTGGAATGGGATACTTATAGCGAACGGTGATAGCATTGATAGGTCTACAATCAGAGCACATGTGAAAGCTACCGTCTCTTTTTGGCACAAGAATGACCGGGACGACACAAGGGCTCAAACTTTCACGCACATGTCCATGGTGTATGAGATGCTTTACTTGCCTTTGTATTTATTTGGTTTCTTCGGGGTTGACGCGGTAGGGAGATTTTTTCAGAAGAGGTGCTCCGGGGATGAGGTCGATGCGGTGCTCAATGCCTCGTAGTGGAGGTAGTCCCGGAGGTAGCTCGTCGGGGAAAACATCTTGAAATTCCTACAAAAGAGAAGACAACACTAAAGGTAGAGCGTGAGAGGTGTTAGCGTTTGGTGCGCTGTCCTTTCACAAAAGGACATAGTGTAGGACACTAGATGGGTTCTCACACACTCCTCTTATCTCACTTTTGGTGGCAAATAGGACTAAGTTTTTCTATTCGCTCATCGTGGAGGCGCTCGATTTGGGCTTGTGGCCCTCACTCTCTTTTTGGTGGCTCGCTCTCTCACTATTCTCTCCACGATGGATGGCTTGCTTGTCGGCGCTCACTTGGCTTGGAGACATGGGGCGAAGTACGTACTCCTTTCCCTTCATCTTGAAGATGTAGTGGTTCGTTCGGCCGTTGTGGATGACACCTCTATCAAATTGCCATGGGCGTCCAAGAAGAAGGTGGCAAATGGTCATTGGAACGACGTCGCACTCCAAAGTGTCTTCCTAAGCACCAATTTTGAAGGAGACTTGTATTCGATGCTCGACTTGGATAGTGCCGGAGTCGCTAAGCCATTGCACTTTGTAGGGATGTGGATGCTTCGTCTTGGGAAATTGGAGCTTGGAGCAAAGTTCTTCACTTGCGAGGTTATGACAACTTCCTCCATCGATGATGACCTTGACAGTTCGTCCATTGATGCCGGCCTTGGTATGAAAGATGTGGCATCGTTGGTCTTCCTCTTGGTGATGTTGGAGCGTCAAGACCTTGGAGACAACTAGAGCGGGACTTGAATCTTCATTGCAAAAGACTTGTTCCTCTTCATCATTCACTTGCCGGTGTATGGCCACTTGCTCAAGGGCTTCCATTTCTCCTTCACTCATTGAGTCATATGTGCCGTCGTCATTGAGGATCATGGTCCGCTTGTTGGTGCACTCATAGGACTTGTGGCCTCGGCCTTTTGAAGGAACTTGTCTTGACGGTCTTATCGGTTGGGGTTGATGATGATGAAGCTCTCGGCTTGAAATTGCTCGGTGTAGAAGGATGACTTGGAGTTGACGAAGCTTTCTTGTAACTCGATTTGTCGATGTTGCTTGTAGAAGGCTTTGTTGATGTAGAAGGTGTTGGAGTCATTGAAGCTTGGTTGTTGGAGAAGCCGTATGACTTGGATGAGAACTTGGCATATTTGAAGTCATCTTGCACTTGGCGTTTCGCTTTGGTAGCTTGATTAGCTCGATGAGGTTTGAGTATGGTTGGAAGTCAGAAATCTTCTTGATAGGATGATTGAGTCCATTCAAGAAATGTGCCATAGTTTGCTCATCATCTTCCGTGACATTGGCTCGTATCATGGCAATCTCCATCTCCTTGTAGTACTCTTCAATGTTCTTGGTTCCTTGCTTGAGTAGTTGAAGTTTCTTGAAGATGTCATGGTTGTAGTAGGTAGGCACGAAGCGTGCTCTCATGACATCCTTCATTTGTGCCCAAGTAGTGATGGGTGGTTCACCTCTTGCCTCACGGTGCTCGATGACTTGTTCCCACCAAATGAGGACATGGTCTTGGAACTCAAGGGATGCCATCGCGATCTTCTTCTCTTCTTCATAGTTGTGCAAGCGGAAGATTTTGTCGACCTTCAATGCCCATGAAAGATACTCTTCGGGATCATTGCTTCCATTGAACTTGGGCATGGTGAATTTTAGCTTGCCGTATCGTTGCTCTTCATTGTGTTGGGGTCGGGGATGATGACGCCCATGTTCTTGATGATTGTCAAGCTCGTGTTGCTCTTGGTGAGGAGGGTTGTCAACCTCATGTTGCTCTTGTCATGGAGGATTCCCATTGTCTTCACGCTGTTGGTGAACTTGTGGAGGAACTTGTCAATCTTGACGTTGCACGCGAGCTTGATGTCGTCGTTCGTGAGCTTCTTCGCGAAGTGCGTCTTCATGTTCACGAGCTTGTCGGCCTCGGTTGGCTATGGCTCAACTTGAATCTTGGAGGGCACGTTGCGCCTCAAGTGCTTGAGCTTCACAGAGTTGTTGTTCTTGTCGTTGTGCCTCGGCATCTTGTGCATCTTGGTGTAGACGCGCTCGCTCTTCCTCTTCATGTTGGCGTTGTCATTGCCGTTCTCGTGCTAGCGCAAAAGCCGCTTGGGTTTGACGTTGTCGATGCTCTTGAGAGTCGATGTCGCATAGAGGATTGAGGCTTGCTTGAGATCGTTGCACGCAGCATGGTGAAGAGTGTTTGATGTCGGTGTACTTGAGCCGGAGAGGGTGAAGTCGGAGTGTCGACTTGAATGGCTCCTTCTTGAAGAGGACGAAGTGGAAGAAGAGCGGTTGAGCAACAAAGCACGAATCTCGTCCATTCTTGCGTCATTCTCTTGCTTCTGATCATCGAGCTTGTGGTCAAAGTAGTCCCTTGTACGTTTCTCGGAGAGTCACAAGTCGGCGGCGAGGTTGTCGACGTGTTCACTCATTGCTTGTTGCTCTTGATGCAAAGCACGTTGTGCACCAAAGAGGTGGCTCTTGGTGACGTAGGAGTTCATGTCGTTGTCGTGCTCAATGAAGAGTAGGTTGGTAGAAGTACTTGGCCTATCCATCATTCCAAGAGAAATATGTGAGTGGGAGAAAGAGAAGAACATATACCAAATGTACATTATCAATGATCACTCCAATGTGGAACAAGGAAATAACACAATTGGTACCAATTCTTGTCGGTTTCTCACACCTACACAAGTAAAAGCTTACGTGGAGCTTGGTTAGGATGGTGGCACAAAATTTGATGCAATTAAAAGTGAGCTTCAATAATGTTGGAAAAGATTCGAAAGATTGCAATGCAACAAGTAGACCAAGCAATGTAAGATACACGGAAACACACACACACACAAAAAGATAAGTGGGGTCATGCGACCAAGGGTGAGCCGAAATGTGGAATCCACAAAAATGCTCTTGTTGCACAACACTAGAGAGACGCTAGCACAATTGCACAATAGGCGGATACAAAGACTTGTGCACAACCTACTTGGCAAAAATGCTCTTTGCTTATCTTTCCCTTTTGCTTAAAAGCCTGTTTGGCTCTTTGTTGTTTGAGCTCTTTTCTCATGCAATGCTTCATGAACCAAGATAGCAATTGTGTATGTGATGACAACTTTGTGACACAAGAGATGATACCAATATATGCACCAATGATGTATGTATGCTATGGGAAGTATGCTCACTAATGTGCACAAGTCTCGTTGCCGGCAATACTCAAAAGCTAGTCTCGATGGGTAAGCGACACAATGGAGGAAGGCTATGATGGCTATCAATGTAAAGGCAAGAATGATGTATCACGATACCAAGACGAGATCACCGTTCTCGCTTATGGTATGGTGTCAAAATGGTGGCATGAATACCAAGATGTAGTCGATGTGGTCGTTGTTGATGACGCGTCCGTGGCGAAGATGAGCGACGGTGATGTTGATGTCGAACCGTACCTAGATAGCCGAAACACAACAGGACACGAAACCGCAACTCAAATTCTCAAAGCTCGAAGTGGCAACACGTGTCGGAGTGTGAAACGGGTAAGCAATGGTGGTGGTATGCGGAAGTGGTGATGGTGTATAGGTGGTGGTTGTGCGTATGCGGAAGTGGGGCGGTGGTGGTGGCGAAAACTAAAAAAAAATTAGTTTCGTTAGGGTACGTGGGACGTCCGGTATGGGCCGGTCGTCCGGTCATCGGATGTCCGCTGGCGGTTGGACGTGCAGTGCCTGGGCGATTCTCGGGCATGGGATGAACTGGTGGTGTTCGTGATGGAGAGGTCGAAATTCTTCGAATCCGGGCAAATTTGTGGATGGAAAAGGTGGGGAAAGGGGGGGAAAAGCTAGATCCACTCAAGACAAAGCCAATCCATAGATCAAATCCAACAAAAAATCAACACACCAAAAAATCACAAAAAAAATTTGGGGCTATTTTTGTGGGGAATTTTCTAAATAGGGACAAAATCAACAAAAACGAGGCTAGCAACACAATGGGGAGGCTCCAAAATCATGATCAACCTGGCTCTAGATACCAAGATGATGTAGGGTGGAACCCTAATCGGCCGATCTTTCATGAAAGAAGGGGATCCCGCGAGGAACACGAAGAACACGAGGAAAACATGAGGGGAAACACGAGAGGAAACACGAGGAAGTCACTAAACCAACAAGAAATAGTCACACATATGCTAGATCCTCGAGTACATAAGAGATCACACGATCCTGAAAGCACAAGTGCTCCCTAGGTGGTTTTGATAATTGATGACAACATATCTCTTGTTGGACTAACATTTCTATCTAGCATGTTTCAGATAAGTTCAACAATGGAGTGGCATGGACTAAAGGTTGTGGGAACTCCTTCAAGATGCTAAGGACAAAGGATTGGCTAAAGCTTCAAGCTCAAGACTCTTCATTTTACATTTTAGTGATCCAAGATCACATTGAGTCCATAGGAAAATCCAATACTATCAAGGAGGGATGAGGTGTTGCTTAATGAGCCTCTTCCTTCATGTGCTGAATGATATGCTCCAAAATCCTCAGCTACTTTCCCACTTCCACATATGACCTAAACCCAAAGCCAAACTCGGACCTACCGATTATTCATATCCGGCGCCACCGAGTTTCACCTGTCATAGCCACTGCCAGAAACCCTAATCAGTTCGGTCTCACCGATGGGATCTCGGTCTCACTGAGATGGGCTTGCAAACTCTCTGTTACCTATCGCAATATTTTTGGTCCCACCGAGATATGCAATCGGCCCCACCGAGTTTGCTTGGCCAACTCTCTGTTTCACTTATTACCCAAATCGGTCCCACCGAGTTTGAGTAATCGGTCAAACCGAGTTTTGGATTTACCCTAACCCTAGCACATCGGTCCCACCGAGTTGATCCAGTCGGTCCCACCGAAAATCTCTAACGGTCACTAGGTTTACCTTTTCGGTCCGACCGAGTTTGTTGATTCGGTCCCACCGAGATTGGAAAACTGTGTGTAACAGTTGGATTTTGTGTGGAGGCTATATATACCCCTCCACCTCCTCTTCATTCGTAGAGAGAGCTATCAGAACACATACACAATTCCAACTCATATGTTCTAAGAGAGAACCACCTACTCATGTGTTGAGACCAAGATATTCCATTCCTACCATATGAATCTTGATCTCTAGCCTTCCCCAAGTTGCTTTCCACTCAAATCTTCTTTCCACAAAATCCAAATCCTATGAGAGAGAGTTGAGTGTTGGGGAGACTATCATTTGAAGCACAAGAGCAAGGAGTTCATCATCAACACACCATTTGTTACTTCTTGGAGAGTGGTGTCTCCTAGATTGGCTAGGTGTCACTTGGGAGCCTCCGACAAGATTGTGGAGTTGAACCAAGGAGTTTGTAAGGGCAAGGAGATCGCCTACTTCATGAAGATCTACCGCTAGTGAGGCAAGTCCTTCGTGGGCGATGTCCATGGTGGGATAGACAAGGTTGCTTCTTCATGGACCCTTCGTGGGTGGTTGCTTCTTCGTGGACCCTTCGTGGGTGGAGCCCTCCGTGGACTCGCGCAACCGTTACCCTTCGTGGGTTGAAGTCTCCATCAACGTGGATGTAGGATAGCACCACCTATCCGAACCACGGGAAAAACATCCGTGTCTCCAATTGCGTTTGAATTCTCCAAACCCTTCCCTTTACATTCTTGCAAGTTGCATGCTTTATTTTCCGCTGCCTATACACTCTTTGCATGCTTGCTTGATATGTACTGTGAATGTTAAAATTATGCCTAAACTCCACTTAAACCGAAAAAGCTTAAAAATTGCAACTTTAGCATTAAGTGTCTAATCACCCCCCCTCTAGACACATCTACTTCAAGATCCTACAAGTGGTATCAGAGCTTTGGTCTCCATTGCCTTGGTTTAATCACCATTGGAGGAAGATGGATGTGTCTACCTTAGGGAGTCTTAGACATAGAGTGCCTATTCTTGATGGAGAGTATTTTCATGAGTGGAAAAATGAGATGCTTGTAATTTTCAATCAATATCATTTGAACAAGTATATTGCTAGCCCTTGTGCACCTCATATTGATCCTTTGCATCCTACCCTAGATGAAGATATTGACATGATTCGCAATCTTAGAACTATTGAGCTCATCATTAGAGGATTGCCCAAAAATTTGATTGCTAGTTTGCCTACTCTTAATTGTGCCTATACTATATGGAAATTTCTTGAGGAACGATTTCCCGATCATTCCTTGAAAACTTTGGATGAAATTCTCCATAAATCTATTGCCTTGAGTAAGATGAACTCTAGTGATCCTAGTTTTGGTAATTGTCTATTTGAACTTACCAATCTTAAGCATGCTAAAGGAGGTGTTGGAATCATTAGTGATATCATATTCGAAGCTATAAGAATTCATAAAGGTGACCACTTTGATGATCATTTATCTAATGAATTACCCCCTCTAGGAAATGATGAGTCACAAGATCATGGTGAACATGGATACTATGATGATGATGATGATGATAGTGACTTCGATCTTGATGATGCAATAAGACATTTTGGTCTTATGGCAAATCTTCGGGGATATGAGTCAGGAGGAAAGGAATGGGTTCTTGATAGTGGATGTACTGATCATATGACCGGAGATGAAGAGATGTTCCGTGAGCTTGCTGAAAATGACGGCCCTCGAAAATATGTCTCCTTTGGTGATAGTTCAAAGGGTAAAGTGGTTGGCCTTGGTAAGGTGGCCATCTCACATGATAGTTCCATTCAAAATGTCATGCTCGTTGAATCTCTTGGCTACAACTTACTTTCAGTATCTAGACTTGCTGATTTCGGTTTGAATGTCCTATTTACTGAGGTAGAGTGCCAAGTATTTCGTCGAGACAATCATAAAATGGTCTTTACCGGTATGCGTAGAGGTGATCTTTACATTGTTGATTTCTCTAAAAAGGCACAACCTAAAACTTGCTTTATTGCTCAATCCTCAAAAGGTTGGTTGTGGCATTGACGACTAGGTCACGTTGGCATGAGAAACCTTGACAAGCTTATTAAAGGAAATCATATCCTTGGAGTTAACGATGTCATATTTGATAAGGATAGACTTTGTAGTGCTTGTCAAGCAGGTAAACAGGTTGGAGGAAGACATCCCGTGAAGAACATCATGACCACAAGGAGGCCACTCGAGCTACTTCATATGGATCTTTTTGGTCCCAACGCCTACAAGAGTCTCGGTGGAAATTCTTTTGGTCTAGTTATAGTTGATGATTTTTCAAGATTTACGTGGGTGTTCTTTCTTAATGACAAGTCACAGGTCCAGAAGATCTTCAGAAACTTCGCTAGGAAGGCCCAAAATCAGTTTGACGTGAAGATCAAGAAGTTTCGGAGTGACAACGGAACGGAGTTCAAGAACGCAAATGTGGACACCTTTCTTGACAAAGAAGGGATTTCACACGAGTTCTCGACTACGTGCACATCTCAACAAAATGGAGTTGTTGAGAGGAAGAACCGGACGCTCATCGAAATGGCAAGAACGATGCTTGATGAATACAAGACGCCGAAGCACTTTTGGGCAGAAGCGGTTGAGACAGCTTGTCACGCAACAAATCGCTTGTATCTTCACAAGCTACTCGGCAAGACGACATACGAGCTTCTCACCGGTAACAAACCCCAAGTTGGATACTTTCGAGTATTCGGCTCAAAGTGCTACATTCTTGATAAGCATCGTCGTTCAAAGTTTGCTCCTAAATCTCATGAAGGTTTCCTACTTGGTTATGGCTCAAACTCTCACACTTACCATGTCTACAACAATTTCACCCAAAAGGTTGAAGAGACGGTAGATGTGAAGTTTGATGAATCTAATGGCTCGCAAGTAGAGCAATTGCCAATTGATGTAGGAGACAAAGACCCTTCAGAAGCAATCCAAGACTTGTCCGTTGGCAAAATTCGTCCAACGGAGGTGAAGGAGAGTACTTCATCCGTCCAAGTGGAAGCTTCTACTTCACGACAAAGTGAACCAAGAATTGACACGGAAGCATCCACAAGTGGGACACACCAAGATGAAGAAAACGAGGAAATACATCAAGACGAACATCAACAACCTCCTTCTCCACCACGACAAGAGAACGACAACGTCAACAATGAAGAAGACCAAGAAGAAGAACAAGATGAAGAAGATGTTCGACAAAGACCCAAGCAAAAGCTCTCACGAGTTCGAGCAAGAATTGCCAAAGATCATCCCGTCGAGCAAATCCTAAATGATATACAAACCGGGAGAATCACTCGCTCAAAGACTCGTTTAGCTAACTTTTGTGAAAACTATTCATTCATCTCTAGCATTGAACCTATGAAGGTTGAAGAAGCATTGGAAGATTCGGATTGGATAAACGCTATGCATGAAGAGCTACACAACTTTGAGAGAAACCAAGTTTGGACATTAGTTGAGAAGCCCGGCAACAACCACAACATCATTGGTACCAAATGGGTGTTTCGCAACAAGCAAGATGAAGATGGACAAGTGGTTCGCAACAAAGCACGTCTCGTCGCCCAAGGATACACACAAGTCGAAGGTATGGACTATGGTGAGACATATGCTCCCGTTGCTAGACTTGAGTCCATTCGCATCTTACTTGCCTATGCTAATCACCATAATATCACCTTGTACAAAATGGACATCAAAAGTGCTTTTCTAAATGGTGAAATAGAGGAGGAAGTTTATGTCAAACAACCTCCCGGTTTTATCAATCCTAAGAAACCAAATCATGTTTACAAACTTCACAAAGCTCTTTATGGTCTTAAACAAGCTCCTAGAGCATGGTATAAATGCTTGACCAAGTTCCTTACTACAAGTGGTTTTGAAATTGGTAAAATTGATTCTACTCTTTTTACTAAAAGGATTAATGGAGAACTATTTGTATGCCAAATTTATGTTGATGATATCATATTTGGTTCAACTAACCCTCTCTTTAGTGAAAAGTTTGGAAAGCTAATGTCAGAGAAGTTTGAGATGTCTATGATGAGTGAACTCAAATTCTTTCTCGGTTTGCAAATCAAGCAAACTAAGGAAGGTACATTTGTCTCTCAAACAAAGTACACCAAGGACTTATTCAAGAAGTTCAATATGCAAGAATGCAAAGGTATGTCTACACCCATGCCTACTAGTGGACATAATGATTTGACCAAAGATGGTGAACCGGTTGATCAAAAGGTTTATCGCTCTATGATTGGTTCATTGTTATACCTATGTGCTTCACATCCCGATATTATGCTAAGTGTGTGCATGTGTGCACGATATCAAGCTGCTCCTAAAGAATGTCATCTTAAGGTTGTGAAAAGGATAGTGAGATATTTAATCCATACACCAAATTTTGGCATTTGGTATCCTAAGAGGTCTTCTTTTGATCTTGTTGGCTATTCCGACTCGGATTATGCCGGAGATAAGGTTGATAGAAAGTCCACGTCGGGTACTTGTCAATTTCTTGGTAGATCTCTTGTGTCTTGGTCTTCCAAGAAACAAAACTCGGTATCCTTATCCACCGCCGAAGCGGAATACATTGCCGCTGGTTCATGTTGTGCTCAATTACTTTGGATGACCCAAACTCTTAAAGATTATGGGTTCTATGTGAAACATGTTCCACTACTTTGTGACAATGAAAGTGCTATCAAAATTGGTCATAATCCTGTACAACATTCTCGAACTAAGCATATTGAAGTTCGTCATCATTTCATTCGAGACCATGTTGCTAAGGGTGACATTGATCTTAAGCATGTTCGCACCGATAAGCAATTAGCGGATATATTTACTAAACCTCTTGATGAGAAAGTGTTTTGTAGGTTGAGAGGAGAATTGAACATCATTGATGCTTCGAACTTGGAGTAGAAACTCCATTGGATACATGCAAGACATGAGCTTATGACTAATCCATGATATATCTCTTATGATAACTATCTTATGTCTTGGATATATTTGCACCTTGCATGTTGTCTAACCCATGTAGGTGCTTGGTTGAATCTAATTCCATGAGATTGCGACTCACTCACATCTTGAGCAATCTCTACATCACCAAGACTCTACACAATGGTGGTTGAAGACAAGGAAGCACAAAACCATTCAAACATATCCTTTGACAAATTCTATGTTGAGCTTCATGATTGTCATTTTTGGATACACAAGTGCTCTTCCTTGCAAGAACTAACCCATGTAGGTAGATGAACTCAAACTCCAAGTGGTGCTCCTAACTCTTGATGAGCTACATCAACCTTGAGCACCCACACAAGTTCAACTACATGAGCAAGAACCACACCACCACCCAAGTTATGTTATTCCATCTTAGAGAAGCTTTACTCCAAGACATGAGTCAAAGCAACTCAACAAGATGTGAATACATCAAGATGCTTAAACGAAAAATGGTAACCCCATTTTGAGCTTAAACGATGAGTATGACCTATGATCAAGTGTTCTCACTTGACTCCTAAGTCAATATACTCTAACATAGGTGACTATGTCACCGCCCAACTCTAGATGAAGTTCTCTTGTGTTCTTTTTGTGTGTATCTCATGCATGTTTAGTTTCTTTCTCTTTTTCGAAAAAAAAACTCCATCTAGATTTTTCAGTCTCTTCTCTTTTCTTTCTGTTTATGTTCTGCATTTTCTACATTTAATTCCTTGCAAATCCTTCAGGTAATTCATTGCAAATCTTTGTGAGATCCTACATGTCTAGTGAGCTGAGGTGACAAGTGTTTTTCTCTGTGTGAACTCGGTTTCACCGACTTGTAATTTTCGGTCCAACCGAATCTTTTCGGTGCCATCGAAACATACCACTCGGTGCCACCGACTTCGCAACAGGAAAAACAGTTTGCCACTTGTTCTATATTTCTTCTGATCTAGCTCTACTCAATGAATCTTGTCCTCTACAAGCATCACAGTTTTATCCATTGCTTTGTGCTGAGTCTCAAGGACCAAACCTATACGACGGATTCCAGAAAGCCCTTCTTGGAAATTGATGTCAAAGGGGGAGAGAGAGATCACATCAAAGCTTGTAGGAGAGAGAGATCACATCAAGGGAGAGAAAAAGTCTCAAGGACCAAACCTACAAGAGAGAAAGTATTAAGGGGGAGAGAGAGACTTCCAGGGGGAGAGAATACTCAAGGATCCCAGATGCTTGATGTTCAAGAGGAGAGATGTCACATGCCTTTTTGGGGGAAAGACATGTATTTGCATTAAGTTCTATCCATTTGTATCTTTCAGCTCTGATTTTCTGTTCCCTATCTTCTCCCAATATCCCATGTAAGATTCAGGGGGAGCAAGACACCTAAGGGAAAGAAATCAGTCAAATTCATTGCATATCTTTATTCTTGGGGACATGTTGAATCCAATGTGGTACCTTGTACTCACTCTCTACATGTCATCCCAGTCTTGGTATTCTTGTGGTTTCTTGTGTTTGCTCTGGCTAGTGGATGTACCTGTGTTATCTAACTTTGTTTGTGCAGGTTCATTCCATCCTAAGCCAACTCAAGACCACAAGGTAAGTATATGCATCAAAATCATGAGTATGAGGAGTTCTTGCTTATGTACATACTGTTTGCAAGAAGGACTCATGAGCATGAAGGTATTTTCCTTGATAATCTTTTGCTCTGATGCATATGGCCAAGATACATGTAACACATTGCCTACTCTGTCATGGTTATGCTCTCACATGCCTCTATATTTCATATTTACATGAGTGCATACATGTAAGGGGAGCCTATGCTTGTTACATGTCCTTCCAAAGCTTTACTTGTTGTTCTTTATATCTTTATCTAAAGCTTTGATGTATGTTGCCATCAATTACCAAAAAGGGGGAGATTGAAAGCACAAGTGCTCCCTAGGTGGTTTTGATAATTGATGACAACATATCTCTTGTTGGACTAACATTTCTATCTAGCATGTTTCAGATAAGTTCAACAATGGAGTGGCATGGACTAAAGGTTGTGGGAACTCCTTCAAGATGCTAAGAACAAAGGATTGGCTAAAGCTTCAAGCTCAAGACTCTTCATTTTACATTTTAGTGATCCAAGATCACATTGAGTCCATAGGAAAAGCCAATACTGTCAAGGAGGGATGAGGTGTTGCTTAATGAGCCTCTTGCTTCATGTGCTTAATGATATGCTCCAAAATCCTCAGCTACTTTCCCACTTCCACATATGACCTAAACCCAAAGCCAAACTCGGACCTACCGATTATTCCTATCCGGCGCCACCGAGTTTCACCTGTCATAGCCACTGCCAGAAACCCTAATCAGTTCGGTCTCACCGATGGGATCTCGGTCTCACCGAGATGGGCTTGCAAACTCTCTGTTACCTATCGCAATATTTTTGGTCCCACCGAGATATGCAATCGGCCCCACCGAGTTTGCTTGGCCAACTCTCTGTTTCACTTATTACCCAAATCGGTCCCACCGAGTTTGAGTAATCGGTCAAACCGAGTTTTGGATTTACCCTAACCCTAGCACATTGGTCCCACCGAGTTGATCCAGTCGGTCCCACCGAAAATCTCTAACGGTCACTAGGTTTACCTTTTCGGTCCGACCGAGTTTGTTGATTCGGTCCCACCGAGATTGGAAAACTGTGTGTAACGGTTGGATTTTGTGTGGAGGCTATATATACCCCTCCACCTCCTCTTCATTCGTAGAGAGAGCTATCAGAACACATACACAATTCCAACTCATATGTTCTGAGAGAGAACCACCTACTCATGTGTTGAGACCAAGATATTCCATTCCTACCATATGAATCTTCATCTCTAGCCTTCCCCAAGTTTCTTTCCACTCAAATCTTCTTTCCACAAAATCCAAATCCTATGAGAGAGAGTTGAGTGTTGGGGAGACTATCATTTGAAGCACAAGAGCAAGGAGTTCATCATCAACACACCATTTGTTACTTCTTGGAGAGTGGTGTCTCCTAGATTGGCTAGGTGTCACTTGGGAGCCTCCGACAAGATTGTGGAGTTGAACCAAGGAGTTTGTAAGGGCAAGGAGATCGCCTACTTCGTGAATATCTACCTCTAGTGAGGCAAGTCCTTCGTGGGCGATGGCCATGGTGGGATAGACAAGGTTGCTTCTTCGTGGACCCTTCGTGGGTGGTTGCTTCTTCGTGGACCCTTCGTGGGTGGAGCCCTCCGTGGACTCGCGCAACCATTACCCTTCGTGGGTGGAGCCCTCCGTGGACTCGCGCAACCGTTACCCTTCATGGGTTGAAGTTTCCATCAACGTGGATGTAGGATAGCACCACCTGTCCGAACCACAGGAAAAACATCCGTGTCTCCAATTGCGTTTGAATTCTCCAAACCCTTCCCTTTACATTCTTGCAAGTTGCATGCTTTATTTTCCGCTGCCTATACACTCTTTGCATGCTTGCTTGATATGTATTGTGAATGTTGAAATTATGCCTATACTCCACTTAAACCAAAAAAGCTTAAAAATTGCAACTTTAGCATTAAGTTTCTAATCACCCCCCTCTAGACACATCTACTTCAAGATCCTATAGATCCACAGACAACTAAGGACGATACAAAGGTAGCCGGTCTTCTCCGTGAGGAGGTCTTTATGTTCTTCTCCGCAAGGAGGTCTTGAATCCAAAGGGATCTTCTCCGAAGAGGGGCCGCGGTCTCTCTCGTGGAGTAGATCCGATGTGGATGAGCAATGCTCTATCTCTAATATGAGCTAAACCAATGCTAACCCTAGCTAGGAGGAATAGGAGGTCTATTTATAGTCTTAGTGCAAATGGGGGCGAAAGGAGGGGGTACATGGGCCTCGGCCCCGAAACTGGATTCAGTCAGGTACCGGACGTCCGATGGGTACCGGTCGTCCGGTGGCTCATCGGCGTCCGGACGTCCGGTGGTTTCCTAATGTCCGATGGCTTCCGGACATACGCTGGATCCATTCTTTGATGGGGGTGCCGGACGTCCGGTCACTTCGGACTTCCGCTGATATTGGCTCGGGTGTAGTGGCACCGGTCGTCCGGTCCGGACCGGACGTCTTCTCGTTGTAGCTCGGCTGGGGTTGCAGGCGCCGGACGTCCGGTCCCGACTGGTCGTCCATTGGCTGGGACTTCAGGCTTCGGACGTCCGGTCCCGACCAGTCGTCTGGTGGCTGGGGCTTCTTTCGTAGCTCCTCTTCTTCTCCGTCTTCACATCCATCTTCCTCTTTTGATTCTCCTTGCTCCTTTGCTTCTTAATGGCCAACTCCTTGTTACCTGAGTATGCACAATGTATCCGTTTGAGGTAGTAGCCATGTCTCATGTGCAACGAAGTGAACTCGTGAGAGGAGAGATGTCACCTCGGTTTCGAGAGCTCTTGCATGTGCTCGTGTCATGGGGCCGCTAGGTACTTGGTGACACGATGGTAGGTCCATGGGGATGACCTTGGGATGCTACGCATCAAAATCCCTTGCTATGTTGTCTCGGGCCTCCTTTTATAGGATAAAGGTTGACCACAGTGGAAAAACAGTCATTTGAGTGTGATTAGATAGCTAACAGTGCTATCATACCTAACTCTGGCAGTTAGGACAAAGTGCATTAAATTCACTGCTAGGTGTCGTGCCAAGGGTGAAGCCTGGCGAGCCCGTCGCACCGCTTATCTGCCTCTTGTTATCAACTTGACATGCCTCCTATACGGGTGTTAATAAAGCTAATCTCTTCTCCTCGACGCTGCCACGTGCTTGATAGGATCCACCTGGTTGCTTAGTACCTTGACACTGCACTAATTAGCGATTCGGGTGCGATGAGGTGGAGCGGTGGCGTCATGGTGAAGGTTCCTCGTCAAAGGAGCTTGGCGGGGTTTGGTCTTGGCGGCCCCGGCAACCCTGCTGGAGTGAATATGGACCGGTCCTCAGGTGCGTCCTCGACCTGGCAAGGCTCTCCTGTCCGGCAAGGGAGGCCTTCCCAAGGTGGCCTTATGCTATGTTTTTCTTCTTAATGCTCTCCTTGATCTCACAAAGTGCGGCTTCTCTGGCTTAAATTTGTGTCATGCGTTGGTGCTGGATGTGTGATCGTTAGCATGCCTGTGCATGAGTTCGATCAGCAAACGTGAATGTTTGTTACACCGATAGTATGCCTTTCGGATTGAAAAGTGCTAGTTGCACCTTTGCAAGAGCAGTCCAGACCGGTTTTGAACACCAGCTACACAGGGATGTGGAAGCGTATATGGATGATATAGTGGTCAAAATGAAGGACAAAGCAACAATGGTACAAGATCTAGAAGAGACTGTTGGATTCAGGGTTCCGCAGACCCTTGTGAGGTTCAAACACTGGGGTGCGTGCAAAGAACTCCCTCTTCCCAACCCGTTGGCTCAACGAATTCACAAACCTAGCTCAACGAACCCGAGGGACAAGGGACACAACGGTTTATCCTGGTTCGGGCCACCTTGCGGTGTAATACCCTACTCCAGCTTTGTGGTGGATTGCCTCGAGGGGCTGAGGATGAACTAGTACAGTCGACGAACAACCTCAGGAGTTGAGGTGCTCTTGAGCTCAATGAGCTAGCGAGGTGGTCAGGATGGAATGGATCCCCCCTCTATGGTGGTGGCTAGGTCCTATATATAGTGGCCTTGGTCCTCTTCCCAAATGTAGGCGGGAAGGGATCCCACAACGACCAAATTTGAAGGGGGACAACTAGTACAAGCTATCCCGACAAAAGTAGTCTTCGCCTGCAAAGCCTCTGGTGGTGACGCTGTAGTGGGCTCTGTGATGACCTCCGTCCTGTTGTCTTGTTGGTCTTGGTCTCGTTGCACCAATATGGAAACCTTTGCTTGATTCCTCGGGACTCCGCGCCTACACTTGCCTCCTTGGCACCAAAGGGGAAACCGGTACACTACGCCTGCTGGCGCCCACCTGGCCTTGGTCGTCATGGCTCACATCATGTGAACCTCGCGAGGTGCACCTTGCACTGATATCTTCACTCCTCGGGAGCCAGCCTAGTGAGGTCGCCCCTCAAGGAGGTCTTGGCATCGTCTGCCTCGAGAGGGTCTTGGGTTGTTGTTGATGAAGCTGGGCCGTATCAGACCGTCGATGGAGCCACGCCGTGGGCCTCAAGCAGGCAAGTCTGGGTACCCCCGTTCCCAGGGCGCCGACAGTAGCCCCCGGGCCCAAGGCGCGCTCGAACTTGGCTTGGAGGCAAAGCCAAAGGGCAAGTGCAGAGCGCCGCAGGCCCCAACCACATACAGCCTTGGTCGACGCGTGGCGATTGATGGGACATGGGCGCCTCCACTTCCCCACGCTACCTCGGCAACCGTTCGACTTGACGAGACTCTGCTGCATGTGGAGGAAAACCATCATTACGTGCGATCGTGGGAGCTGGCGGTTGGCCTCCTCCTGGCTATAAATGAGGGGAGGGGCAGAGCCCCCTTGCTCATCTCCGTCTTCTCGCAGTCCGCTTCTTCTTCTTCTTGTTGTTGTTCCTGGTCTCTCCATCTTGCTGACTTGCCGTAGCACCCATGGCGCCGATGCGGAAGCTCTCCCCTGCTGAGAAAGGGAAGACCCCCAAGGAGGGACCCAGCTCACCACCGCCTAAGAGGGGCGAGGCCGCCCCCGCAAACATGCCATGACCCCTGCGGTGGCTCCTGGGGGGCGAGGGCGCGCCTCCGCCAGTCGTGGAGGCTATTCTTCTCGTGGTGGGTATCGCTGGGGGCGAGGCAGCCCTTGCGAGGAGGGAACGCGTGCCATGGTTGCCCGACCTCCGCGGTCGCGCTTCCACTTGGCGGAGGTGCTCCCGGAGTTCATCGCGTGGTCGGAGAGGCCGGCCGGCACCTGGCTCCAGCTTCCGCGCTTCTTCGCCGGCGAGCTGCCGACCATGGGTCCTGAGGCCTCTGGCTGTAGGCTGACGGCTGCCGCAACAAGGCCTCGTGGGCTGCGATCAAGATCTCTGCTGCGGGCAGCGTGGCCCTAAGTTGCGACTGGCAGATGTTCGCCCGCGCATGCGGCCTGAGCAGGAGGTGCACCCTCCACTTCAAGTACGATGGCGTCGTGACCCTCTTCATGAGGGTGTTTGGGGAAGATGGTCGCCACGCAGGGTGCTGCCCCGAAGATAGCAGCGGCTACGACGAGCTCGGCCTTAACGACGGCCGCGGTTCGTCCAGCGGCGGCGGCTCCTTCTCCAGTGAGAGCACCAGTAGCGGTGGCTACAACCATCCGCCACACCACCGGGCTCTCTTCGAGGACGGTGGCGGGTCATCTCGTCGCCATGCTTCGGTGAAGCGTGAGAAAGGCTCGTGCTGAGCTAAGTCTGGGAGGCCCTTCAAACCAGGTCTCGTGAGCTGCTACGGTCGCTCGGGCCACTTATGTTTAACCTTTCCTTCCTTCCTGCATTTGATAAAGAAAGCAAAGGGCCCTGCAGGAGCGTGTAATGAACTATGGCATTTATGCTACTATGCTATGTTTATTGTTCCGATGTTATGCTGCGATGTTCATGCTTCAAATGGGTAGGTAGGATAACCTTAGCTTGATATACCCGCGGTATTCTTGCATCCCGTGATGGCGCGTCCTCCATCATATCGTGAGGTCCCCTTAGCGCTGGCTCAGGGGTGGCTGGCCTCAGGAGGCATCGTAAAGCTGTAGAATCATTAGAAAATTTTGTCGGGTGTCCTGTTCTCCCTTGCGCGAGTCCTCAGGCGCGAGCTAGTGGCGGCTTAGTGCATCACGTCGCGGTACCCGGGGGGCACAGACCTAAGGAGATGTGCCAACCACGAGCTAGGTCGAGAGCGTCTCACGAGGATAGAAAAAGCCAAGGCCCTGGGGACAGGGCTGCGGCAAAGTATGTTCATGGTGCGGGACGGGGCTGACATGCACGCACATACCTGCCTAGCCCCTGCGCGTGAGACGCGCGAGGAAGAGCGGCGGGCAAGTGCCGCATCTCCTGGCCCGTGACCGGTCGGTCAAGAGAAAAGGCGAGAGGGAAATCCAACTTGGCAATCCAAAATGCGAAAAATCCAAATTCCACTAAGAAAGATCGCAAACCAACCACAGAAAGCAAGCAAATGAACAACCGCGTCGAGCAGCTAGTCTAGTCTTCTCACCAGCGTGGAGCTAAGTGCTGCGACTAGGACGTGGGAGGGAGCCCCCGAGGCCTGAGGGCGGCTCTCCTGAGACTCCGGGGCGTGTACAACCCCACTCATTATTACGTGAGAGTGTCACGAGTAGAGACCTTCATAGGCACTGGGCCTTGCTTCATGGGTAGAACTTCCGGAGGTGCTGGATGTTTTGGGCGTTCTGGATGGGGATCCCGTCCTGCGTCTCTAGGTGCACGGCGCCAGACCTGGAGACGCGGGCGACCCTAAACGGGCCTTCCCACATGGGTGAAAGCTTATGCAACCCTTCCCTGGAGAGCACCCGCCGTAGGACGTGATCACCCACCTCGAGCATCCTGGAGCGGACGCTGCGGCAGTGATACCGCCGCCGCGCTTGCTGGTACCTTATCACCTAGAGTGAGGCTTGACGTCGGCATTCCTCCCCCAGCACGAGGTCCATCCCCTGCGTGGTGTCCTGGCATGCCTCGTCAAACGCCAAGACCCATGCGAAGCGATGTCTGACCTCATGTGGGAGAACCGCTTCAGCTCCGTAGACGAGGAAGAATGGAGTTTTGCTAGTTGGCTTGGTCGCGGTGGTGCGGACAGACCACAACACAGACTGGAGCTCATCGAGCCAGCCCTTGCCGCAGGCCTCGAGCTTCTTCTTTAAGGTTCTTGTCTTGAGGCCTCTTGGGACCTCCGTGTTGTCGCGCTCAGCTTGGCCGTTGCTCCTCGGGTGTGCTACTGAGACATAACATATATGCGTTCCAAGGTTAGCACAATATGTTTTGAAGAGATTGCTAGTGAACTGCGAGCCATTGTCGGTGATGATGCGATTAGGGACCCCGAAGCGGCTCACGAGGCCCTTCATGAACTTGACCGCCGAACCGGCCGGGATGGCGCGGACGGCTTCCACCTCCGCCCATTGGGTGAACTTGTCGATGGCAACGTAGAGGTAGCGGTAGCCCCCAGGCGCTCGAGGGAATGGAGCCAACATGTCCAGCCCCCAGACCGCAAACGGCCACAAGAGCGGGATGGTCTGGAGGCCCTGAGCAGGCTGGTGGATTTGCTTGGCATGGATTTGGCAGGCTTCAGAGGATCTCACTAGCTCAGCCGCGTCGCTGAGTGCCGTGGGCCAGTAGAACCCACTGCGGAACGCCTTACCCACCAAGGTGTGCGATGATGAGTGATATCCACAGTCTCCGCCATGTATGTCGGCTAACAGCTCGCACCCCTGCTCCCTGGAGATACACGACAAGGAAACATCATTCGGTTGTTTTCGGTATATCTCACCGTCCCAAATGCAGTAAGCTGTGGCCTGCCGAGCCACGCGCTCGCCGTCTTCTTCCTTCTCCGACAGGGTTCCCTGAAGTAGGTATAGCTTGAATTCTTCGGTCCTGCACCCCTCCTTAGGCTTGAGTGCTAGGAGCAGGCGTGCTCCTGAAGTCGGGCCACAGGCGGGGCTCCCGAGGTTGGTGCTGGTGGGAGCTCCTCCTGATGCAGTGCTAGCCCCGCAACTGGAGGGGCCGCCAAAGGTTTGAAGAGCCGCTCCTCGAAGACACCGGGATCTTGAGGCAGGCACTTGGATGCTCTCTTGGTGATGTCGTTGGCTTCCTTGTTCATACCCCGGGGCACGCGCTGCAGCTCCAGGCCCAAGAATTGTTTCTCCATCTTGCGTACGTCCGCCAGGTATGCTTCCATGTGTTCATCCTTCGGCTTGTACACTTTGTTGGAGAAGTTGACGAGGAGTTGGGAGTCGCCCTTGATGGTGAGGCGCTTCACACCCAAAGCGGATGTGGCCTTGAGGGCGGCGATCAAGCCTCGTACTCTGCGATGTTGTTGGAGACCTTTTTGCCGTGCTGGAAGCAGAGCTGCATGGCGTAGTAGAGCTTGTCCTGAGTAGGCGAAACAAGCATAGCTCCAGCCCCTGCACCCTGCCATGTGAAGGCACCGTCGAAGTACATGACCCAGCCGTCTGGCGCTTCTCTCCCCGGCGAGAGCGATCGGTCCACGCCCGCTTCCTGTCCTGGGGCGTCTGTCCATTCCGCCACGAAGTTAGCGAGCACAGCTCCCTTGATGACCCTGTTGGTGCTGAACTCCATCTAAAATGCCTGTAGTTCGATGTTCCATTCGGTGACCCTACCTGCAGCATTGGGGCTCCGGAGCACCCTCTCTGGTGGGTAGGCCTAAACGACCTTGATGGCGTGGCCTTGGAAGTAGTGGCGCAGCTTGCGTGATGTGACGAGAAGCACGAGCAAGAGCTTCCACGGCATGGGGTAACATGCCCGCGTGTCCCGCAGTACTGTGCTGATGAAGTACACTGGGTGCTCGATGAGGGTTGGGCTATCGGTGTAGTCCGGGACCTCCTGGGTGAGGCGCCTCCTGAGGCTGGCGGACCTCAGGAGCTTGGTCGCCCGTTGGCACAGCTGTGGCATTAGGAGCGCCGCCTTGAGGCTGCGTCGTCTTGACCGACCATGTGGAGTCGTGTGGTAGGCCCTTGGGCTGGCATTCTTCCCTGACGGTCACCAGCACCGCGTAGGCTGAGTGAGATGTGACAGCCAAGGAAAGCACCAGAGGCTCGAGTGGACGTGGTGCCACCATCACCGGCAGGCTGGTGAGGTATCTCTTGAGGTCTTGGAATGCGACGTCAGCCTCCGGGGTCCACTCAAATAGTCCCTTCTTCTTCATCAGTTTAAAGAATGGGAAGGCGCGCTCCCCCAGCTTGGAGATGAAGCGCCCTCGCGAGGTCACACAGCCCACCAGCTTTTGCATTTCCTTAAGGGTCTGTGGGGGACTCATCCTTTCTATCGCCTTGACCTTCTCTGGGTTTTCCTCGACCCCCTGTGTGACACCAGAAAGCTCAACAGCTTGCCGAAGGGGACGCCAAACACGCATTTCTCCGGGTTGAGCCGCAAGTCCACCTTGCGTAGGCTAGCGAACGTCTCTTCCAGGTCCTCTATGAGGGTCCTCGCCTCCCGAGACTTCACCACTATGTCATCGACGTAGGCCTCGGTGTTCCTCCCGAGCTGCCTGCCCAGAGCGATGTGCATCAACCGCTGGAAGGTTGCTCCGGCGTTACTGTGACCCCCCGAGACCGATGTGCCAAGTGCCTTCCAGTTATTCACTGTTGTTGTCTTGCCATTCACTTGCGTGTTGCATCTTGCCATGTCATCATGTGCATTGCGTCCTCATGTTTTCAAAACTTGCATTTGTCCGGGTCTCCCCATTCCTTCCGTTGTCCATTTTGAGCCCAGACACACTCGCACGCGCCCGTCGCATGTCCCAAAAAGTATTTTTATAAGTGGTCGGAAAATGTTCTCGGAATGGGTTGAAAGTTGGCATGCGGTCTTATTATAGTGTAGATAGCACGCCTGTCAAGCTTCATCACATTTGGAGTCCGATTGACGCCCCAACGAATAACTATAGCGGCAGTATAGCCGGTCTATCGTCGGACGTTTTCGGTCTCCGGAAGCAGTCGCCGGGCTGCATTCATCCTCTTTCCTCCCAGTCCAACCCATCTGCACAACCCTTTAGCCCACCTACACTACCTAGTTGTTTCGGAATGTCCGATCGAGATCAAATGATCTGAAAGCGGACTAGTTCCCCTAACCCTAGACCCCCTACCCTATTTAAGCACCCTCCCTTCCAAATTTGGGCATTCCTAGTCTAAACCCTAACCCCCTAACCCTCCTTCCTCGGATCCGGCGCCACCACCTCGAAATCTGCGTCCCACCGCTGCCCTGCCACCACTTGTCACCTCCCCGCAGGCCAGCGCCGCCTCCAGCCTCTCCCTCCACCTCTCCCTGCTTGCCACGTGGCCCCTGCCCGCTCCCCTCCGCTGCAGCCCTGCGAAGCCCGCGGGAGGCCCGCCCGGGCCCAACTGCGTCGCTCCCTGCAAACCGCGTCGCCCCCGAGCTCCAGATCGGGAGAGGAGCTCCCGATCCAGAGCCCTCGCCACCCTGCCGCCGTTACTCCACGTCCTCGACCTCGTCGGACACCGGAGCAGCACCGTGCCCGCAGTCGCCTTCTCCCCGCCTCCTCATGTCCATCTTGCTGCTCGATCCGGTCCTCCATTCCTCCTCGCGCTCCTGGTTGTGAACCCCTGCCGTTGCTACTGCCTTTTGGTGCAGGGGCTCGCCGCCGCTCATGGCCTTGTCTCCGGCAAGATCCATCCGTCCCCGACGCCCTTGCCCGGATCCAATCGTTCCCACCGCCTAGTCCCCGCTGCCAGGGCCACACCAACCGCAAGCCATCGCTGGAACCGTCTCCATCGACCTCCGTTCGGCGCGCCGCCGCCGGGATCCGCTCCCCTGCCTTGCCCGCTCGTCTCTGCCGCTTTGGCCGTGCGTTCGCCCATCGCCTCGCTGGGTCGTTGCCAAGGCCCAGTCTGTTTTCCCCAAGAGCCGGCCCCATCGTGCCCGCGTGGACCGCATCCCGTAGCAAGGCCCAGCCGAAGCCAGCCAGCCTCAGCCTCCGTCCTCACAAACGGGCCGAAGCCCATGGGTGAGCTGCCCTAGTGCCTACTCTGTTCAGCCCTGTTCCAGATCCGTCCTGTGCAGGTTTTTTAGGATCTATGATTTAGCTATTTTCCAGAGTTTACCAGTTTTGCAGAAAAGCCCTTCTAGATCATGCATTTAATTACTCCACAACCGTGCATTGGAATTAAACAAACTTAATATGTAAAGTGCTTAAAATTTTGTGTAGTTTAATAATTTCCAACTTTCATGCATGTTTAAAATATTTAAAATGCGGTTTGTTTTAATTTGCTTAAATGCCATGTTAAAATGATTTAATTCATAACTAAATAATCGTAGCTCCAAACTTAATAAACATTATATGTAAATGGGGTAGAAAAATGCCTAGTTTAACATGGTAGCACTACTTTGCATGTTTAACAACACTAAAAATATGCTTTAGGGCAGAACAGTACCAAATCTAATATATGCTCATGAGGATTTTTCCAGACTTGTTGCTTATTGTTCCTGCCTCATTTAAACTTGCCTAGATAGGTAGTTTTAATATGCTTCACCCCTTGCCATGTTTAAGAACATTTAATATTGATGGGTACATAACCGAGAGAGAACTAAATAAGTCATGTGGTGTTTCGTCAATATGAAACTCGTTGCATATTGAGCTCCAGTTAATTTGTAGTATTGTTTGTTGCACTTTTCCATGCCATGCCTCATTAAACAGGACATGCATCATACTTGGTTGTGCATCATGCCATGTTTATGTGATGGTTGTTTACTATGCTGCTTGCTTCTTTCCGAGTTGCTTCTCTCGTTAGCTTCGGTTGCGTTCCGGAGTTGTGAGGATCCGTTTGTCTACGTCCATATGTCTTATTCATGGACTCATTCTTCTTCCTTGCGAGATCTCAGGCAAGATGATCATACCCTCGAAATCACTTCTATCTTTGCTTGCTAATTGTTCGTTCTATCGCTATGTTGCGCTACCTACCACTTGTTTTATCATGCCTCCCATATTGCCATGTCAAGCCTCTAACCCACCTTTCCTAGCAAACCGTTGTTTGGCTATGTTACCGCTTTTGCTCAGCCCCTCTTATAGCGTTGCTAGTTGCAGGTGAAGCTGAAGTTTGTTCCATGTTGGAACATGGCTATGTTGGGATATCACAATATCTCTTATTTAATTAATGCATCTATATACTTGGTAAAGGGTGGAAGGATCGGCCTTATGCCTGGTGTTTTGTTCCACTCTTGCCACCCTAGTTTCCGTTATACCGGTGTTATGTTCCTTGATTTTGCGTTCCTTACGCGGTTGGGTGTTATGGGGACCCCTTGCCAGTTCGCTTTGAATAAAACTCCTCCAGCAAGGCCCAATCCTTGGTTTCACATTTGCCTAACAACCTATTACCCTTCCCTTGGGTCGGCCAACCCAAGGGTCATCTTTATTTTAACCCCCCCGGGCCAGTGCTTCTCTAAGTGTTGGTCCGAACCAGATTCACTTGCGGTGCCACCTCGGGGAAACTTGAGGGCTGGTTTTAGCTGTACATAGTGTTCATCCGGTGTTGCCCTGAGAACGAGATATGTGCAGCTCCTATAGGGATGTCGGTGCATCGGGCGGTCTTGCTGGTCTTGTTTTACCATTGTCGAAATGTCTTGTATCCGGGATTCCGAGACTTATCGGGTTTTCCCGGGAGAAGGAATATCCTTCGTTGACCGTGAGAGCTTGTGATGGGCTAAGTTGGGACACCCCTGCAGGGTTTGAACTTTCGAAAGCCGTGCCCGCGGTTATGTGGCAGATGGGAATTTGTTAATGTCCAGTTGTAGAGAACTTGACACTTGACTTACTTAAACTGCATCAACCGCGTGTGTAGCCGTGATGGTCTCTTTCCGGCGGAGTCCGGGAAGTGAACATGGTCTTGTGTTATGCTTGAACGTAAGTAGTTTCAGGATCACTTCTTGATCAGTTCTAGCTTCACGACCGTGCACTGGTTCTCTTCTCGCTCTCTTTTGCGTATGTTAGCCACCATATATGCTTAGTGCTTGCCGCAGCTCCACTTCACTACCTTTCCTACCCATAAGCTTAAATAGTCTTGATCTTGCGGGTGTGAGATTGCTGAGTCCTTGTGACTCACAGATACTTCCAAACAATTGCAGGTGCCGAAGATATCAGTGCAGGTGATGCAACCCAGCTCAAATGGGAGCTCGATGAAGATCTTGATCGTTGTTTTGTTTCGTTTCCTGTTGATCAATAGTGGAGCCCAGTTGGGATGATCGGGGATCTAGCATTTGGGGTTTTCTTCTTTATTTTGGTTCCATAGTCGGACCTTGATTGTACTCTGGATGATGTATGTTTAATTTGTATTTGTTTGAAGTGGCGATTGTAAGCCAACTCTTTATCCCTTTCTTATTCAGTACATGGGATTGTGTGAAGATTACCCCTCTTGCGACAAACCTACCATGCGGCTATGCCTCTAAGTCATGCCTCGACACGTGGGAGATATAGCCGCATCGTGGGTGTTACAAGTTGGTATCAGAGCCTTCCCTGACTTAGGAGCCCCTGCTTGATCTAATCACTGACATTGTTGAGTCTAGAAAAAAATGTTTTGAGTCTTAGGATTATATATATCGGAGAGTAGGATTCTTTTTACTCCTCAGTCCCTTCGTCGCTCTAGTGAGGCCTCCTGACGTAGAAGTTTTGACACTTCTCTCCTCAAATTTCACGATTTGTTTTTTAGGATCACGCGGGTATCTTGGAATTGTTCTGATAGTCTTGTGATGAGAACATTGTTCTTGGTGCCTCCTGACATTTTGGGGTTGTGGCAGTGTCCCGGGGAGTTGAGCTCCGAGGTGTTGTCGTCACAATTTTATCGTTGCAGTTCTAGAATACTTGAGTTCACCGACATCGAAAATCTCTTTTATGCAGTTGTTGGTGAGATAACCTCGATGCCACCTAGTACTGGGGCGGGAGTTCGGGAGTATTGCCATAACTTGTATAATAGATGCTTTTCGAAGGTTGAGGTACACGATTTCCGAAGGTTTCTTGGTTATGTGTTGAAGGATAGATACAACTGGATGTAGGAATTGCTAGTTTGGGTGAGATATTATGCTTCCCCTGTATCCCCAACACCTGATTGCATAACTAGAAAGTTTCGAGAGTTTATAAGTGGGAATTCAAGTAGCTCCTAGGATATCTTTTCGACAGATGTATGATATGAAATTGGGGTTTTACGTCTAGTGGTCCGCCTATCCACGGTTGGTTCTACAATGGTCTTATTGTGTCTTAAAGAGTCCTTGGCTATGCTGACTCGGGGACACTTCGTATGTCATGTGCACTGCCTTGTACATGATGGTGCTGTACGATCGAGCCCGTGTGGGCCCCACCATGAAAACTTCGGACGAAATCTCTATCATATGTTTGTTCCGGCTTATTCTGCAAGCCAAATCCTTTGTTTTGTTTTGAGTTGTGGTATTCGAGTTGCTTCGAAGTCAAATGTTGATTCCATGTATGGTGTTCTAATATTTCTATGGGAATACTAATCCTTCATGATAATCGAGATTGTCATGTCAATCTTTTTCAACCGACGTGTTTCTCGTCAAGTGGATCCGATCATTTCAACATTCACAAGATCACCTCTCAGTTTTCCCAACGTTGCTCGTTTCATCCGTCCCCAAGTTGCCTTTGTTTTCCCGCCCTCCCACCCCTTGTTTCTTCAAGGACTCAAATTTCTTAATCAAGTATCTATTTTATGGATGTGAAGTCTCTCCATTCTTTTCCGTCAATGTTCTCATCCGAGAATTCTCAGGAAGATACTAAGGAAGCTTCAAGTTTATCATTCTCCGTTTTTTTCTTCTCCGGTGGATTCAATTCAAGCTTTGTGGATCATATCCTTTCCTCATTTCAAATGTTTTCTTATGCCGGTGCACTTCATAATCATTCCCCGCTTGCTATTCAATTGTTCCGGAGTGCTGAAGATATCTCGAAGATTCATGTTTCCACTCTGCATTCGTTCAAGGTTCAAGCCATTTAATTCAACGGGCGCAATCTATCTTTTAAATCGTTCAACGGTGTTTCTTTTGAGTGGGACCTAACCCATAGGTCTTTTCTAGGATCTTACCTGACTCTTCTAATTTTTCCCGGAGCTATCCTCAAATTCTCTCAAAGTTTGACGTAAGAATGAATAGTCATCAGTCATATGTCTTTCTCTAAGATCTTTCAAATTCTTTTCATTGTTGATTCAACCTTTATATTCTACATTATTCTGGAGTGTCTCAAAAAATTCATGGTGGTGTTTCTCGTCATCATTCTCGGATTTTGAAGATCAAAGAAGAGTTTTTCCTCCAAATCTTATCCGTTCTCTTGGAGATGCGTAGTTTAAGCTTGCTTCCATCCTATCATAATTATTTATGATTGTGAAAATTCTTTTCACCCATCCAGAGAAATTGAGGTGTATTTTCAGTTTGGGTTCTCCGAAGTCCATCATTTCAGGTTTATTCATTCTCAGCTTTCAGCTCTCATTCTAGAAATCTTACCGGTGCTTCATTAAGGTATTCTCTAATCAGCTCGTGATCTCTTCGTTCTCTTGTATCAAATTCCCTCAAGTATCATCTTTCGTTTTCCAATTCTTCCCGGTGATTGTGCCTTTGCTACATTCATTTTCAATTCTTACGGTGGTTCATTCAATATTTCTCTTCCTTCGTTATCATATCTGTTTATTCGTTGGTTAAATCCTTCCGGTGGTTCGTCAAAGACCTTATGTATATCTTAATCCTTTCTACAAGAATAAGTAGTATGCCAAATCCATTGCTTGTCATCAATTTAATTGGTGAAGGATGAGCATAATGTAATTCTTATTCTTGTTTCATCGAGTAAATTCAATTCCTTATTCCGAAGGTCCATCAAAATTCTTGGTTTCATTTGTTCATCTTTCTTTTCGGAGTTCCAAGTTTTCTCGATTATATCATTTCAAAGCTTCATCTAATCATTGCAAGGCTTCACCCGGAGTTGTTTTCAACTTTCCCTTTCGTTTGATCATCCTTTTATTACCGGAGTTCTTTGAGAGTTTCTTCATGATGGCTCATCAAGGATTTAATTCCTTCTCGAAGTGTTCATCGACATCCTTTTTAGAGGAGCTCAAGTATTCTTCATCTTGCATTCCGAAGTGCAATTCTTTCTACCTTATCTTTTGAGATGGTGTTATGTCATTGTTGACAATTTCACTTCGTGTTTCATGATTCATAAGTTGTCTGGAATGACATATTTTAAACCCATCATTTTCAATTCGTTCATGAGTTCCTTTGCAACCCATCAATCTCTTCATTGGAGTTATCTTGGGTTATATTTCACCTAAAGCTTTCCCTAAGGATTGTTGCTATTTATGGTGCTCATAAATGACCCAAGTTCTTCAGTTATCCTCCCGGTGAAATAAGTTTCTCGTCTCCTTGTTCATATCAATCCAACCTATCATTTTTCGTATGTGGCAGAATTTCACCTCAAGATTTCGAGATGTTTTCCATAAGCCCACAACAAGCTTAATCTTTTCGTTGTTGGTTTTCCAACAACTCCGTTATAACCTTCTTGTAAGGGTGCCTTCCAAGCTCATTTGTGGCAGAAGTTGGCATTTTCAACTCCATTCTTTTATTACAATGATCTAGTTCCTATTCTTTTGTTCCGGAGGCTTTGTGATGTTGCTATATTCACTCATCATCTCAGGTTGTGCGGACCGTGTTCTTATCCATTTTCAATCGGAGTGTCGTGTCCTTCATTCAAGTTCTCTCATCTTATCAAGTTTCGCCTCCCTTCTCAACCGGCGTGCTGTCTGAAATCTGTCTTACCCATTGCGCCCTTCTTTCAATAGTTCCGGAGGCAGTGTGTTGTTGATTTCATCAAGTATCCTCTCATCTTGTCAAGTTCTTGTTAATTCCTTCCATTTGCAGTTGGAGTGCTGTCCAAATTATATCATTCTTATTCCTTCTCTATCTTGTTTTAACCGGAGTGTTGTGGCTATCATTCCTCTTCTAACCGGACTCTTATCCAAGTGCTTTCATTTTACCAAGCTCATATTCTTTACCTTCCTTTTTCCAACCGGAGTGTTGTCGTAATTGATCCTTATCGTTCCTTGTACATCTCGTTTCTACCGGAGTGCTTGCTTGTACTACTTGTCCATTGCAACCCTTTTTCTTATGTCTTTCAACCTACAAGGTTCTAGTAATGTTCCTTGTTCCTCTTTTCTAACGGAGTGTTTTCAACTTTGTTCATCTTCGTTGTATTCTTTTTTTCAATTTGTTCAACCTCTCAAGGTTTGTGGTTTCACTCGTTTGTCAAAGAAGCAACTTACTTTTACCTCTTCTTTTCCTCTTCCGTTTCTCTCCGGTGCCATCCTAGATCTCGGGACGAGATCCTCTCGTAGTGGTGGAGTGTTGTGACGCCCTGAGACCGATGCACCAGGTGTCTTCTAGTTATTCGCTGTTGCTGTCTTGCCATTCGCTTGCGTGTTGCATCTTGCCATGTCATCATGTGCGTTGCATCATCATGTTTTCAAAACTTGCATTCGTCCGGGTCTCCCCATTCCTTCCGTTGTTTGTTCTGAGCCCAGACACACTCGCATGCGCCCGCGGCATGTCCGGAATAGTATTTTTATAAGTGGCTGGAAAATGTTCTCAGAATGGATTGAAAGTTGGCATGCAGTCTTATTATAGTGTAGATAGCACGCCTGTCAAGCTTCATCGCATTCTGAGTCCGTTTGACGCCCCAACGGATAACTATAGCAATAGTATAGCCGGTCTATCGTCGGACGTTTTCGGTCTCCGGAAACAGTCGCCGTGCTGCATTCATCCTCTTTCCTCTCAGTCCAACCCATCTGCACAGCCCTTTAGCCCACCTACACTACCTAGTCGTTTTGGAACGTCCGATCGAGATCAAATGATCCGAAAGCGGATTAGTTCCCCTAACCCTAGATTCCTACCCTATTTAAGCACCCTTCCATCCAAATTTGGGCATTCCTAGTCTAAACCCTAACCCCCTAACCCTCCTTCCTCGTATCCGGCGCCACCACCTCGAAATCTGCATCCCACCGCTGCCCTGCCGCCACTTATCGCCTCCTCGCAGGCCAGCGCCCCCACCAGCCTCGCCTTCCACATCTCCCTGCTTGCCACGTGGCCCCTGCCCGCTCCCCTCCACCGCGGCCCTGCGAAGCCCGCGGGAGGCCCGACCGCGTCGCTCCATGCAAACCGCGTTGCCCCCGAGCTCCAGATCGGGAGAGGAGATCCCGATCCAGAGCCCTCGCCACCCTTCCGCCGTTACTCCGCGGCCTCGACCTTGTCGGACACTGGAGCAGCACCGTGCCCGCAGTCGCCTTCTCCCCGCCTCCTCAGGTCCATCTTGCTGCTCGAGCCGGTCCTCCATTCCTCCTCACGCTCCTGGTTGTGAACCCTTGCTGTTGCTGCTGCCTTTTGGTGCACGGGCTCGCCGCCGCTCATGGTGTAACACCCTCGATGCGACTATATCTCCCACGTGTCGAGGCACGACTTAGAGGCATAATCGCATTGAAGGCATATGTCGCAAGTTAGGCAATCTTCACAACATCCCATGTAATATGAATCATAAAGGGGAGATTACATAGTTGGCTTACACTCGCCACGTCAATCAAGTACATAAATAACATTACATCATCCAAACACTCATGGCCCGACTACGGCGCCAAAATAAAAGAGAACCCAACATGCGACAACGGTCCCAATCACCCCCAACTGGGCACCACTACTGATCATCGGGAAAGGAAACATAGCAACGTTGAGAGTCTTCGTCGAACTCCCACTTGAGCTCATACGCGTCTCCTGGAGCGGAATCATCAGGCCCTGCATCTGGTATAATAGTAATCTGTGAGCCACAGGGAATCAGCAATCTCACACCATCGCGATCAAGACTATTTAAGCTTTAGGTAAGGCAAGGTTAATATATGTGGAGCTGCAGCAAGCGACTAGCAAGTATGGTGGCTAACTTATTCGCAAAAGAGAGCGAGAAGAGGAGGCAAAGCGCGAGCGAGAAACTAGAGAACCATCTGTGCAAACATTACTCCAACACCGTGTCCACTTCCCGGACTCCGCCGAGAAGAGGCCATCATGGTACCACACTTAGTTGATTCATTTTAAATTAAGGTTAAAGTTATCTACAACCAGACATTAACAAATTCCCATCTGCCCATAACCGCGGGCACGGCTTTCGAAAGTTCAATCCCTGCAGGGGAGTCCCAACTTAGCCCATGACAAGCTCTCACGGTCAACGAAGGAATAGACCTTCTCCCAAGATGTTCCGATCAGACTCGGTATCTCGGTTCTTCAAGACACTTCGACAGGTTAAAACAAGACCAGCAACACCGCCCGAATGTGCTGAAAAATCCTGATAGGAGCTGCACATATCTCTTTCTCAGGGCACACTCAGATTGTCTAAACTTCTAGTAGGCCAGCCCAGAGTTGCCCTGGTAGCCACCGGCGGCTGACACTTTGGACCAACACTCAGAGGAGCACTGGCCCGGGGGGGGGGGGGGGTAAAATAATGATGACCCTTGAGTCTGCAGAACCCAAGGGAAAGAAAAGGCTAGGTGGCAAATGGTAAAACCAAGGTTGGGCATTGCTGGAAAAGCTTTAATCAAGGCGAACTATCAAGGGGTTCCCATTATAACCCAACCGCGTAAGGAACGCAAAAACCGGGAACATAACACCGATATGACGGAATCTAGGGTGGCAAGAGTGGAACAAAACACTAGGCGAGAGGCCGAGCCTTCCACCCTTCTCCAAGTATATAGATGCATTAAGATAACATAGCAATATAATGATATCCCAACAAGTAATAAAAGATGTTCCAACAAGGAACGGCCTTCAATCTTCACCTGCAACTAGCAATGCTATAAGAGGGGCTGAGCAAAGTGGTAACATAGCCAATCAACGGTTTGCTAGGACAATGGTGGGTTAGAGGTTTGACATGGCAATTTGGGAGGCTTGAAAGCAAGTGGTAGGCATCATAGCAATGGCATAGCAAAAGAGCGAGGAAACTAGCATAGCAAAGATAGTAGTGATTTCAAGGGTATGATCATCTTGCCTGCACAGTTGTCAAAGTTGACTGGATCCTTGAAAGCAAACTCAACGGGCTCCTCGTTAGAGAACTCATCTCCCGGCTCTACCCAAACAAGAGAAACAAGCAACAAGGATACAATCAACCACGTGCAAACTCAAACAACACAATGCAAAGATGATATGCTATGCGGGATGCGATGCGAGATGCAAAATGCAAGATATGACAGGAAATGCATGAATCTGGCCTCAACTTGGAAAACCAAGTGTGTCACTGGAAATATGAGATGAAATCGCTTGAAAACGATATAAAGAACGCCGGAATCGGAGTTACGGTTTGGAAATGGCAAGCGATTCAAAAATGACACCGGTCTGCGATTTATAGAAAGTAGGCATCTAAATGCAATGAAATGAACATGCTACAGCACCGAAACATGACAAAAAATACATGGCTGGGATGCACACAAGATGCTTAACAAAAGTCTAGCACTGAGCTACGGCCAATTCATTCATTAACAGGTTCAAACAAGCATGGCAAAAATGCATATGACAAACAGATTTCAGACTTAGTGAAATTAACACTTGTCTGGAATTTCAGATCAGGTAGCCCTCTTCGGAGCCACAAAACTACATGCTACACGACCTGAACATGGCAAAGTAAAGCATGGCATGGAGCTACGCAAAGAGCTTAACAAAAGTCCCTTAGTGACCTTGAGCCAAAAGGGATCAGAAAATACAATTGCAAGCATGTGAACATAGCAAAAACATAATCAGTTCACATACTTAGTGAAAACTGACACATGCTGAAATATAACTCAAGTAGGCATGTTTACGAGCTCGATGCACTCATTACGGTGAAAGTCATGGAAAGACAAGCATACACCTATCAAGAAGGCACAAAAAACAATCGAGACATGGCAAGAACAATGGAATAGCATGCACGGATCAACTACAACATCATCGGCAAAATTGCAAACAAGTTGACAATCTGCCCAGATTCACAAAGTAGCAAAAGTAGAGCTCGATTGACTCAAGCTAGGTTTCTCCATAATTGCAAACAAAGACATGGATGGATAGACCACTACAATATTAACAAAACATCCTTACTGATCATCCTCAAAAGAGGCACGGATCACTAGGAAACAACATGAACATATGGCATCATGAGCTAAACAGATCAAGGACTTGGTGGAATTGCTAAGTCCCTGAAAACAGAATTACTAAGTGCACCACTTTGCAAGCTTGAACTAGTCACCACATACATCCTAAAAATACATGGGTTGCACCTCTGGTAAGATGACAAAACCCTTAACAAAACACATGTAGAGCATTAGGGCATATCATGCACATATTAATCATGGCAAAAATGACAAAAACCTAAACGGAGTAGCAGATCTGACAATTATCTAAAGTAGCCCTCTTCTAACAGCATTTCAGGCATCAATATGAGCTCAAATGAAAATGATGCAATGGAACGAAATGATGTACTCTCTGAGATGAACATTTTGATATGCTATATGCATGAACGGGAGCTACGGATGCAAAGTTACGGAGCTATGAACAGGGGCACTTGGACTGAAAATATCAGGGACTTAGAAAAAAAACAACCCTCAGATCTAGGGTTTGACCGGCGCGCGAACCGAGGTGGGATACGAGCTCGCCGGAGATGCCCTGTTCGCCGGAGTTGGAGGGGGTCGCCGGACTTGGAGATGCCGCCGGATCCGGGAGGAGGACGGGGCGGCGCCCGGCGTCGGGGCGCGGGCCGGGCGAGGCGGCGGCGGCAGCGGCGGCAGCTGGGCGAGGCGGCGGCGCGGGGCGCGGCGCGAGGCGGCGGGCGGCTACAGGCCGCGGGGGCCGTCCCTGGGCCTGGCGGGCCGCGGCGGTGGAGGCGGTGGCTGTGCCACGTGGCAGCGCGTGGGTGGCGGGCGGCGGCGTGTCCGGCGCCGGCGGACAATGTCCGGCGCGCGCGAGGGGTGGATCTAGGGTTTGACGAGGGGGATCCGGATTTCGGGGAAGGGGTCTATATATAGGCATTGGAGGAGCTAGGAGAGTCCAAATGAGGTGCGGTTTTCGGCCACACGATCGTGATCGAACGCTCTAGATGATGGAGCATAGTTAGGTGGGTTTTGGGCCAAATTGGAGGGGTGTTGGGCTGCAACACACACGAGTGCTTTTCGGTCCCTCGGTTAACCATAGGAGTATCAAACGAAGTCCAAATGGTACGAAACTTGACAAGCCGTCTACCGGTAGTAAACCAAGGCCGCTTGGCAAGTCTCGGTCCAATCCGGAAATGTTTAATCCCCACACACGAAAGAAAGCTAGAAATGACCACCGAAGGAGAACGAAGCGCCGGAATGCAAAACGGACAACGGGGAAAATGCTCGAATGCATGAGATGAACACGTATGCAAAAGCAATGCACATGATGACATGATATGAGATGCATGACAATGACAACAACACACGGAGACAAAACCCGAACTCGAGGAAATAAATATAACTTAATGCCGGAAACGGCAAGAGTAGGAGTACAAATTGGGAAAGTTACATCCGGGGTGTTACAACACTCCACCACTACGAAAAGATCTTGTCCCGAGATCTAGGACTGAAAGAACACCGGGTACTCAGAACGGAGGTGATCCTCGCATTCCCAGGTAGCTTCACGGTCGGAATGGTGTGACCACTTGACTTTGAGAAATTTGATTGACTTGTTGCGAGTCTTGCGTTCAGTCTCTTCGAGAATAACAACTGGGTGCTCACGATAAGAGAGATCTTCTTGGAGCTCAATGTCCTCGAAGTTGACGGTGCGGTCAGGAGTCTTGAAGCACTTTCGAAGCTGAGAGACATGGAACACGTCATGAACATTTGCAAAGTTTTAAGGAAGCTCGAGTTGATAGGCGAGGTCGCCTCTCTTGCTGACAATCTTGAAAGGTCCCACGTATCTCGGGGCAAGCTTCCCTTTGATACCGAAGCGACGAGTACCTTTCATAGGAGAGACGCGGAGGTAAACATGATCTCCGATCTCGAAAGCCAAATCACGGTGCTTACTATCATAGTAGCTCTTCTAGCGGGATTGGGCTGCTTTGAGGTTATCACGAATGACTTTGCACATTTCCTCTGCCTCTGTGATTAAGTCATTACCCAAAAGCTGACGTTCACCGGTTTCGGACCAGTTGAGAGGGGTACAGCACTTCCTGCCATACAGAATTTCAAATGGGGCCTTGCCCAAACTTTCTTGAAAACTGTTGTTGTAGGAGAGTTCAGCATAAGGAAGGCAATCCTCCCACTTCATGCCGAAGGAGATCACACAAGCCCTGAGCATATCTTCAAGAATCTGGTTGACATGCTCGACTTGACCGCTAGTTTGAGGATGGAAAGCTGTGCTGAAGCGGATGTTCGTGCCCATGGCCTTCTGAAAAGAATCCCAAAACTTCGAGGTAAAGATGCTGCCACAGTCTGAAGATATCACTTGTGGAATACCATGCAGAGAGACAATACGAGAGGTATAGAGTTCCACCAATTGAGCTGCAGTGATCGACTCTTTGATAGGCAGAAAGTGAGCCACTTTGGTGAGTTTGTCGATGACAACGAATATAGCATCATTGCCACGCTTGGACTTTGGGAACCCAGTCACGAAGTCCATTTCAATGTGGTCAAACTTCCATTCTAGAATGGCAAGAGGTTGGAGGAGACCCGCTGGCCTTTGGTGTTCTGCCTTCACTCTTCTGCAGACATCACATTCATTCATGAATTGAGCGATCTCGCGCTTCATTCGAGTCCACCAATAAGCTTGCTTAAGGTCCTAATACATCTTCATGCTCCCAGGGTGGATGGAGAGGAGAGAATTGTGAGCCTCATTCATGATCACTATACGGAGGTCACCTTTGGGTACAACAATACGATCCTCGAAGAAGAGAGTGTCCTTGTCATCAAGGCGGTAGCACTTGTACTTGGGCTGACTCTTGGCAATCCCAATCTTCACCTTTTTCACCATAGCATCAAGAAGCTGGGCTTGGCGAATCTGGTCTTCCAAGGTAGGAGAGACTTGAAGGTTGGAGAGGAAACCTTGAGGAACAACTTGCAGATTAAGTTTGCGGAAAGCTTCACAAAGCTCGGGTTGATAAGGCTTAAGAATCAGACTGTTACAATAAGCTTTCCTGCTCAAAGCGTCAGCAATCACATTGGCCTTGCCTGGAGTATACTCAATACTCGGATTATACTCTTGAATCATTTCGACCCATCGAGTCTGTCTAAGGTTGAGATTAGGCTGAGTGAAGATGTACTTGAGACTCTTGTGATCAGTGAAAATGTCCACTTTTCTTCCCAATAGAAGATGTCTCCAAGTCAAAAGAGCATGCACAACTGCCGCCACCTCGAGATCATGAGTGGGGTAGTTCTTCTCATTAGGCTTCAACTGGTGAGACGTATAAGCAACAACTTTCTTCTCTTGCATCAATACTGCGCCAAGACCTAGGAGAGAGGCATCACAAAAGACCTCGTACGGCTTGGATTCATCAGGCAGAGTCAGAACTGGAGCAGTGATCAATTTCTCTTTCAAAGTGTTGAAAGCAATGTCACACTCCGGAGACCGAACGTACTTGACGTGCTTCTGAAGAAGATTTGAGAGAGGCTTCGCGATCTTAGAAAAGTTTTGAACGAATCTTCGGCAATAGCTTGCGAGACCGAGGAAGCTACGGAGTTGCTTCACGTTCTGAGGAGGTTCCCAATTCACAATTGCAGACACCTTCTCAGGATTCACGGCAATGCCCTTGGTGGAGATGATATGACCAAGATAAAGAACCACATCAAGCCAAAATTCACACTTGGAGAACTTGGTGTAGAACTGATGTTCTCTGAGCTTATCGAGTACCAAACGCAAGTGCTTGTCATGATCTTCCTTATTCTTGGAGAAAACCAGAATGTTGTCGAGATAGACCAAAACAAAGTCATTGGTGTAGGCGTTGAAGATGAAATTCATCATGCGAGAGAACGTCGGAGGAGCGTTGACGAGACCAAAAGACATGACAGTGTATTCATATGAACCAAAGCTTGTCCTGAAAGCCGTCTTGGGAATATCTTGCTCACGGATTCGAATCTGATGATAGCCCATACGGAGATCAAGCTTGGAGAATACTTGAGCACCTTTGAGTTGTTCGAACAGCTCATTGATGTTGGGAAGTGGGTATTTGTTCTTTATGGTCTTCTTGTTCACTGGACGGTAATCAACACAAAGTCGGTCCTTTCCATCCTTCTTCTTCACAAAAAGAACACCACAAACCCACAGAGAAGAACTAGGCCGGATGAGACCCATTTTCTCTTGAATATCGAGTTGCTTCTTCAGCTCCTTCAACTCTTCAGGTCCAAGCTTGTAAGGACGTTTATAAACAGGTTCCGTAAGGCTCAAGATCAATAACGAATTCAACTGGCCGGTGCGGAGGCATTCCTGGAAGCTCTTCTGGAAAGACGTCTTGATATTCGCAAATGACTGGAATCTGAGAGATAGCATCCAATTCACCCTTCTCATTAAGAGAAAACACACGAATGGTATTATCCCGAGCGGCAAAGACAATTACATCCTCAGACGAATGAGTCAATTGAATTTGCCTGGCAGCACAATCAAGCTGAGCCTTGTGCTTAGAAAGCCAATCCATTCCGAGAATAAGATCAATATCTGAGTTACCAAGGATCATTGGAGAAGCTAGAAACTTGAAATCACCCATCGAGATAGAAATATCCGGAACTTCGTAGTTAGCAAGCAAGCATCTACCCGGAGAGACAACTGCTAATGGCTTATGCATAACTTGAGAAAACCACCCATGCTTAGATGTAAAAGGTCTCGAGATAAAACAATGCGATGCACCCGTGTCAAAAAGAACTTTTGTAGGAACATCATTAACAGGAAGGTTACCCATGATCACATCTGACGAGTCCTCTGCCTGAGCTGCATTCACCATATTGACCTTGGCGTACTTGGGGTTATGCTTGACCACAGCTGTACTTGCTGATCTGACAAGAGGAGGAGGAGGAGGACGCCTCTGGTTGAAACACTTGTTGGCATACTGACCCTTCTGTTGGCACTTGTTGCACGTGACCTCTGAAAGCGGACGGTGGTACGGAGCACTCGATCTTGGAGCTTGAGACGAAGTCTTGTTCTAAAAGCCAGGGTTGGGTGGGTGGGAAGAACCACTGCCACCTTTGCTCTTCTGCTGATACGGCTGACGGAACGGAGGAGGAGGAAGCCAATACTTCTGCTGCTTGGTCACTTGAGTAGAGGAAGAAGGAGTAGCATCTCTGACTCGCTTCTTGGAAGCATCACACCTCAACTGAGCAGCCTCTTGCTTCAGTGCCATGTTGTAGAACTCATCGTACCTCAAGGGCTCGAAGAGAACAAGAGCTAGCTGAATTTCTTCTCTGAGACCACCCCTGAACTGGTATATCATGCTCTTCTCATCAGGGACGTCCTGCTTGGCAAAGCGGGCAAGCTTCTGGAACAACTTGTTGTAGTCATAGACAGACAAAGAGACTTGGTTCATATTGCGGAATTCCTCACGCTTGCCTTCAACCACGCTCTGGGGAATATGATGAGCTCGGAAATCTCGACGGAAATCATCCCAAGTGATAACACGTCCACCTCTGGAGTCCTTGTACTGCTGGAACCATTCTGCAACTTGATCTTTGAGTTGGAAGGAAGCGAACTTAAGAAAGTCCTCAGGCCTGACGTTACTGCACTCGAAATGCTTGCATAGATCCACAAGCCAATCATCAGCATTGGTTGCCTCAACACAATTGCTGAAAGTCTTTGGTCCGTTAGCAAGGAACTGGTTGAGTGTAGCAAAGTGATTCTGATTGTTGCCTTGATTCCCTTGGTTGCCTTGATTGCGCTCTTGAAGAATTTGCATGATCAACTGTGTGTTTGCATTGGTTGCGGCCATCACAGCTTGCCATGCCTCTGGAGGAGGTGGAGGTGGTGGCGGATCAGGATTCGGAGTCGTGCGCGTTGGAGGAGCCATCCTGAAGAGGTTGACCACCATTAGCACATTGACAGACAATTATTGAAGCTGAATCCAACGGAATGAAAATTGCAACATATAGTCTTCACATCCGAACAAAATGAACGAATGCATTCCTCTTGAAATGGTCACATATCCATAAATTGAGAGGCCACGTAGAATTAAGGTAGAGAAATAAATCAACAAGGTATGGATCAAGAACGAATAATCGGTAAGAAATCCCAATCTCAAACCAATATCCGTGGAAAAAGAACTAGAGCTACTAGAATTCCCACCTATGAAACTCCCGAACCTTTCCAGTTATGCAATCAGGTGTTGGGGATACAGGGGAAGCATAATATCTCACCCAAACTAGCAAATTCTACATCCAGCTGTATCCATCCTTCAACAAATAACCAAGAAACCTTCGGAAACCATCTACCTCAACCTTCGAAAAGCATCCGTTATACGAGTTATGGCGATACTCCCGAACTCCCGCCCCAGTACTGGGTGGCGTCGAGGTTATCTCACCAACGAACTGCATAAAAGAGATTTTCGATGTCGGCGTACTAAACTCAGGTATTCCAGAACTGCAACGATAAAATTATGATGACAACACCTCAGAGCTCAACTCCCCGGGACACTTCCACTAAACCCCTGACAGGAGGCACCAAGCCAATGTTCTCATCATAAAACCATCGGAACGATTCCAAGATACCCGCGTGATCCTAAAAATTTTTTTTAGTGAAATTTGAGAAGAGAAGAGTCAAAACTCTATGTCAGGATGCCTTACCAGAGCGATGAGGAGACTGGGAAGTAAACAGAATTCCTAAACTCTCCGATATATAATTCCTAATTGACTCAAAACATTTTTTCTAGACACAACTCGGCCGCTAAAAACGATCAAGCAATGGGGCTCCTAAGGTCGGGGAAGGCTCTGATACCAACTTGTAACACCCTCGATGCGACTATATCTCCCACGTGTTGAGGCACGACTTAGAGGCATAATCGCATTGAAGGCATATGTCGCAAGTTAGGCAATCTTCACAACATCCCATGTAATATAAATTATAAAGGGGAGATTACATAGTTGGCTTACACTCGCCACGTCAATCAAGTACATAAATAACATTACATCATCCAAACACTCATGGCCCGACTACGGCGCCAAAATAAAAGAGAACCCAACATGCGACAACGGTCCCAATCACCCCCAACTGGGCGCCACTACTGATCATCGGGAAAGGAAACATAGCAACGTTGAGAGTCTTCGTCGAACTCCCACTTGAGCTCATACGCGTCTCCTGGAGCGGAATCATCAGGCCCTGCATCTGGTATAATAGTAATCTGTGAGCCACAGGGAATCAGCAATCTCACACCATCGCGATCAAGACTATTTAAGCTTTAGGTAAGGCAAGGTTAATATATGTGGAGCTGCAGCAAGCGACTAGCAAGTATGGTGGCTAACTTATTCGCAAAAGAGAGCGAGAAGAGGAGGCAAAGCGCGAGCGAGAAACTAGAGAACCATCTGCGCAAACATTACTCCAACACCGTGTCCACTTCCCGGACTCTGCCGAGAAGAGGCCATCACGGTAACACACTCAGTTGATTCATTTTAAATTAAATTAAGGTTAAAGTTATCTACAACCGGACATTAACAAATTCCCATCTGCCCATAATCGTGGGCACGACTTTCGAAAGTTCAATCCCTGCAGGGGAGTCCCAACTTAGCCCATGACAAGCTCTCACGGTCAACGAAGGAATAGACCTTCTCCCAAGACGTTCCGATCAGACTCGGTATCTCGGTTCTTCAAGACACTTCGACAGGTTAAAACAAGACCAGCAACACCGCCCGAATGTGCCGACAAATCCCGATAGGAGCTGCACATATCTCTTTCTCAGGGCACACTCAGATTGTCTAAACTTCTGGTAGGCCAGCCCAGATTTGCCCCTGGTAGCCACCGGCGGCTGACACTTTGGACCAACACTCAGAGGAGCACTGGCCCGGGGGGGGGGGGGGGTAAATAATGATGACCCTTGAGTCTGCAGAACCCAAGGGAAAGAAAAGGCTAGGTGGCAAATGGTAAAACCAAGGTTGGGCATTGCTGGAAAAGCTTTAATCAAGGTGAACTATCAAGGGGTTCCCATTATAACCCAACCGCGTAAGGAACGCAAAAACCGGGAACATAACACCGATATGACGGAATCTAGGGTGGCAAGAGTGGAACAAAACACTAGGTGAGAGGCCGAGCCTTCCACCCTTCTCCAAGTATATAGATGCATTAAGATAACATAGCAATATAATGATATCCCAACAAGTAAATAAAAGATGTTCCAACAAGGAACGGCCTTCAATCTTCACCTGCAACTAGCAATGCTATAAGAGGGGCTGAGCAAAGCGGTAACATAGCCAATCAACGGTTTGCTAGGACAATGGTGGGTTAGAGGTTTGACATGGCAATTTGGGAGGCTTGAAAGCAAGTGGTAGGCATCATAGCAATGGCATAGCAAAAGAGCGAGCAAACTAGCATAGCAAAGATAGTAGTGATTTCGAGGGTATGATCATCTTGCCTGCACAGTTGTCAAAGTTGACTGGATCCTTGAAAGCAAACTCAACGGGCTCCTCGTTAGAGAACTCATCTCCCGGCTCTACCCAAACAAGAGAAACAAGCAACAAGGATACAATCAACCACGTGCAAACTCAAACAACACAATGCAAAGATGATATGCTATGCGGGATGCGATGCGAGATGCAAAATGCAAGATATGACAGGAAATGCATGAATCTGGCCTCAACTTGGAAAACCAAGTGTGTCACTGGAAATATGAGATGAAATCGCTTGAAAACGATATAAAGAACGCCGGAATCGGAGTTACGGTTTGGAAATGGCAAGCGATTCAAAAATGACACCGGTCTGCGATTTACAGCAAGTAGGCATCTGAATGCAATGAAATGAACATGCTACAGCACCCAAACATGACAACAAAATACATGGCAGGGATGCACACAAGATGCTTAACAAAAGTATAGCACTGAGCTACGGCCAATTCATTCATTAACAGGTTCAAACAAGCATGGCAAAAATGCATATGACAAACAGATTTCAGACTTAGTGAAATTAACACTTGTCTGGAATTTCAGATCAGGTAGCCCTCTTCGGAGCCACAAAACTACATGCTACAGGACTTGAACATGGCAAAGTAAAGCATGGCATGGAGCTACTCAAAGAGCTTAACAAAAGTCCCTTAGTGACCTTGAGCCAAAAGGGATCAGAAAATACAATTGCAAGCATGTGAACATAGCAAAAACATAATCAGTTCACATACTTTGTGAAAACTGACACATGCCGAAATATAACTCAAGTAGGCATGTTTACGAACTCGGTGCAAGTCATGGCAAGGCAAGCATACACCCATAAGGAAGGCACAAAAAGCAATCGAGACATGGCAAGAATAATAGCATAGCATGCACGGATCAACTACAACATCATCGGCAAAATTGCAAACAAGTTGAGCTCGATTGACTCAAGCTAGGGTGCTCCATAATTGCAAACAAAGACATGGTTGGATAGAGCACTACAATATTAACAAAACATCCTTACTGATCATCCTCAAAAGAGGCACGGATCACTAGAAAACAACATGAACATATGGCATCATGAGCTAAACAGATCAAGGACTTGGTGGAATTGCTAAGTCCCTGAAAACAGAATTACTAAGTGCACCACTTTGCAAGCTTGAACTAGTCACCACATACATCCTAAAAATACATGGGTTGCACCTCTGGTAAGATGACAAAACCCTTAACAAAACACATGTAGAGCATTAGGGCATATCATGCACACATTAATCATGGCAAAAATGACAAAAACCTAAACGGAGTAGCAGATCTGACAATTATCTAAAGTAGCCCTCTTCTAACAGCATTTCGGGCATCAATATCAGCTCAAATGAAAATGATGCAATGGAATGAAATGATGTACTCTCTGAGATGAACATTTTGATATGCTATATGCATGAATGGGAGCTACGGATGCAAAGTTACGGAGCTATGAACAGGGGCACTTGGACTGAAAATATCAGGGACTTAGAAAAAAAACAACCCTCAGATCTAGGGTTTGACCGGCGCGCGAACCGAGGTGGGATCCGAGCTCGCCGGAGATGCCCTGTTCGCCGGAGTTGGAGGGGGTCGCCGGACTTGGAGATGCCGCCGGATCCGGGAGGAGGACGGGGCGGCGCCGGGCGTCGGGGCGCGGGCCGGGCGAGGCGGCGGCGTCGGAGAGGCGGCGACCGGGCGAGGCGGCGGCGGCAGCAGCAGCTGGGCGAGGCGGCCGCGCGGGGCGCGGCGCGAGGCGGCGGGCGGCTACGGGCCGCGGGGGCCGTCCCTGGGCCTGGCGGGCCGCGGCGGTGGAAGCGGTGGTTGCGCCACGTGGCAGCGCGTGGGTGGTGGGTGGCGGGCGGCGGCGTGTCCGGCGCCGGCGGACAATGTCCGGCGCGCGCGAGGGGTGGATCTAGGGTTTGACGAGGGGGATCCGGATTTCGGGGAAGGGGTCTATATATAGGCATTGGAGGAGCTAGGAGAGTCCAAATGAGGTGCGGTTTTCGGCCATGCGATCGTGATCGAACGCTCTAGATGATGGAGCAGAGTTAGGTGGGTTTTGGGCCAAATTGGAGGGGTGTTGGGCTGCAACACACACAAGGCCTTTTCGGTCCCTCGGTTAACCGTAGGAGTATCAAACGAAGTCCAAATGGTACGAAACTTGACAGGCAGTCTACCGGTAGTAAACCAAGGCCGCTTGGCAAGTCTCGGTCCAATCCGGAAATGTTTAATCCCCACACACAAAAGAAAGCTAGAAATGACCACCGAAGGAGAACGAAGCGCCGGAATGCAAAACGGACAACGGGGAAAATGCTCGAATGCATGAGATGAACACTTATGCAAAAGCAATGCACATGATGACATGATATGAGATGCATGACAACAACAACAACAACAACAACACACAGAGAAAAAACCCGAACCCGAGGAAATAAATATAACTTAACGCCAGAAACGGCAAGAGTTGGAGTACAAATTGGAAAGTTACATCCGGGGTGTTACACATGGCCTCGTCTCCGGCAAGATCCATCCGTCCCCGACCCCCTTGCCCAGATCCAGTCGTTCCCGCCGCCTAGTCCCCGCTGCCAGGGCCACACCAACCGCAAGCCATCGTTGGAACCGTCTCCATCGACCTCCGTTCGGCGCGCCGCCGCCGGGATCCGCTCCCATGCCTTGCCCGCTCGTCTCAGCCACGTTGACCACGCGTTCGCCCATCGCCTCGCTGGGCCGCTGCCAAGGCCCAATCTATTTTCCCCAAGAGCCGGCCCCATCGTGCCCGCGTGGACCGCATCCCGCAGCAAAGCCCAGCTGAAGCCGGCCAACCTCAGCCTCCGCCCTCACAAACGAGCCGAAGACCATGGGTGAGCTGCCCCAGTGCCTGCTCTGTTCGGCCCTATTCCAGATCCGGCCTGTGTAGGTTTTGTTTAGGATCTGTGATTAGCTATTTTCCAGAGTTTACCAGTTTTGCAGAAAAGCCCTTCTAGATCATGCATTTAATTACTCCACAACCGTGCATCGGAATTAAACAAACTTAATATGTAAAGTGCTTAAAATTTTGTGTAGTTTAATAATTTCCAACTTTCATGCATGTTTAAAATGCGGTTTGTTTTAATTTGCTTAAATTCCATGTTAAAATGATTTAATTCATAACTAAATAACTGTAGCTCCAAACTTAATAAACTTTATATGTAAATGGGGTAGAAAAATGCCTAGTTTAACATGGTAGCACTAATTTGCATGTTTAACAACTCTAAAATATGCTTTTGGGGCAGAATAGTACCAAATCTAATATATGCTCGTGAGGATTTTTCCGGACTTGTTGCTTGTTGTTCCGGCCTCATTTAAACTTGCATAGATAGGTAGTTTTAATTTGCTTCACCCCTTGCCATGTTTAAGAAAATTTAATATTGATGGGTACATAACCGAGAGAGAACTAAATAAGTCATGTGTGTCGGGGTATGGGGTCCCGACAAACCCTTAAGGTTCGAACACTGGGGTCCGCGCGAAGTCTTTCCCTTCAACCGATCTATGCTCTAGCTTGCTAGGATCTCGCGGACGAACTCGACGAACTAACAACACAGATGGACACAGGGTTTATACTGGTTCGGGCCACCGTTGTGGTGTAATAGCCTACTCCAGTGTGGTGGTGGTGGATTGCCTCTTGGGCTGATGATGAACAATACAAGGGCAGAACGGCCTCCTGAGGCTAAGGCGTTCTTGCGCTCGGTGAGCTTGTGTGTGAGGTGGTCTCTCTCGAGCTAAGATGATATCGTCCTCTCTCTCACTCTGCTCCCATCCCCTCTCCATTGTGGTGGCTAGTCCTATTTATAGAGGCCCTGGTCCTCTTCCCAAATATCGAGCGGGAAGGAAGCCAACAATGGCGGGCTAATTTGAAGGGGGATAGCTAGTACAAGCTATCCTGACAAAAGTAGTCTTCACCTGCACAAAGTTTTGGTGGTGACGCTGTTCTGGGCTCCACGGTGACCTCCGTCTTGCAGTCCATGGTCTTGGTCTTGTTGCACGGAAATGGCAACCTTTTCCTGAGGCCTCGGTACTCCACGGCTGCGCTTGCCCCCTTTGCACCAAAGAGGAAATAAGGACGCTGTGCGCGCTGGCGCCCGTCTGGTGTCGATCATCACGGCTCATGTCATGAGAGCCTCGTGAGGTTCGCCTCTCCTTGATATCTCTGCTCCTCGTGAGCCTGCCTAGATAGGCCACTCCAGAGGAGGTCTTGCATCGTCCGCCTCGCGAGGCTTGGCCCCTCGCGAGGGTCTTGGGTGCTTTGTTGGTGAAGATGGGCCGTACGGCCTGCTGGGTCAGCCACGCCGCAGGCCGCAGGCAGGCAAGTCTGGGGACCCCCATTCCCAGAACACTGACAGTAGCCCTCGGGCCCAAGGTGCGCGCGGGCTTGAATTCGCAGCGAAGACAAGGGCGAGCTCGAAGCACCGCGGGCCCCAAAAGCCTGCGGACTTGGTTGACGCGTGGCGGTTGATTGGACGTGGGCGTCTCCGCTTCCCCACGTTGTTTCGGCAACTGCTTGACCTGACAAAAGGCTGGTGCGGGCGGCCCTTGCCTTCATTGCTTCTTCCTCGCCTCGCTCCAGATCGCCTTTCTTGCTCTTCGCCGCCGCTACCTACAGATCTGCTTCAGCCTCGCTTTGCATCTGCCGCCCATGATGCCTCGCAAGGTCAAGACTTCCTCGTCCCCGGCTTGGTACGAGCCCGCTTGAGGGAGTCCTAGATTAGGGGGTCTCGGGATAGCCAGACTATATCCTTTGGCCGGACTGTTGGACTATGAAGATACCAGATTGAAGACTTCGTCTCGTGTCCGGATGGGACTCTACTTGGCGTGGAAGGCAAGCTAGGCAATACGGATATGTATATCTCCTCCATGGAAACCGACCTTGTGTAACCCTAGCCCTTTCTAGTGTCTATATAAACCAGAGGGTTTAAGTCCATAGGAAAACATACAATCATACCATAGGGCTACCTTCTAGGGTTTGGCCTCTCCGATCTCGTGGTAGATCAACTCTTGTAATACTCATATCATCAAGAATAAATCAAGAAGGACGTAGGGTTTTACCTCCATCAAGAGGGACCGAACCTGGGTAAAACATCGTGTCCCCTGCCTCCTGTTACCATATGCCTTAGACGCACAGTTCGGGACCCCCTACCCAAGATTCGTCGGTTTTGACACCAACATTGGTGCTTTCATTGAGAGTTCCTCTGTGTCGTCACCGTTAGGCTTGATGGCTCCTATGATCATCGATAGCGATGCAGTCCAGGGTGAGACTTTTCTCCCCGCACAGATCTTTGTGTTCGGCGGCTTCGCACTGCGGGCCAACTCGCTTGGCCATCTGGAGCAGATCGAAAGTTACGCCCCTAGCCACCAGGTCAGGTTTGGAAGCTTAAACTACATGGCCAATATCCGCGGAGACTTGATCTTCGATGGATTCGAGCCCCTGCCTTGTGCGCCACGCGGCCACGATGAGTATGATTTAGCTCTACATTGGACCGTATTCAGGAGATCGCACTGGCAGCCACTCCGACCCTCAATTCGGAGCTAGTTTCATCCGAGGGCAGGTGGATAGACCCCATCACGGAGGCCGTACCCTCTGCAGCGATCAAGCCGAATATCGACCTTACCCTTCACGAGAGCCGTGTTGCCAAACTGTCGAATCCTTCTCCGGCCACGGACTGCGAACCGCTTGCGCCCGCTCCTATCGAATTCGATTGGGCGCCGATCATGGAGTTCACCTTCGCGGATATTTTTTAGCACTCGCCCTTCGGCGACATACTGAACTCATTAAGGTCTCTTTCCTTGTCAGGAAGATCCTGGCCGAACTACGTCCGGCAGGATTGGGATGCGGATGATGAAGAAATTCACCGCCCACCCACCACCCACTTAGTAGCCACTGTCGATGACTTAACCAACATGCTCGACTTTGACTCCGAAGACATCGACGGTATGGATGACGATGCGGGAGTCAAAGAGGAACCACTGCCCACAGGGCACTGGACAGCCACCTCATCATATGATATATACATGGTGCACACACCCAAAGAAGGCAATGGCGACCAGACAACGGAGGATGACCCCTCCAAGAAGCAATCCAAGCGCCGGCGTCAGCGGCGCCGCTCTAAGTCCCTCCAAGGCAAAAGTGGTGATACCGGCACTGGAGATAATAGCACTCCGGACAGTGCCTAAGACAACAACAATCCCCTCCAGTCAGATTTAGAGCAGGAGGATGGAGGAGCCAGCGCTCCTGAGAGAGGGGCAGATGGAGAGGCGGAGGATGATAATTACACGCCCCCTCCGAAGACGAGGCAAGCCTCGGCGATGACGAATTCGCCGTGCCAGAGGATCCTGTCAAACAAGAGCGCTTCAAGCGCAGGCTTATGGCCATGGCAAATAGCCTTAAGAAAAAGCAGCAGCAGCTTCAAGCTAATCAAGATTTGCTAGCTGACAGATGGACTGAAGTCCTGGCGGCCGAAGAGTATAAACTCGAACGCCCCTCCAAGAGTTATCCAAAATGCAGGTTGCTACCCCGACTGGAGGAGGAAGCACCAAAACCCACATCCCCGGCGTATGACGTGGCTGATCGGCCACCTCGTGGCCGCGACAGAGAGACATTCCAGCCAAAAGCTCAGCCCGCACCCGGACGTCATTCAAATAAAAAGGCATGGGGAAATACGCCAGACTTGCGAGATGTATTGGAGGATAAAGCAAAACATGCAAGATCAATCTACGGATCACGAGGGCGCGCCACTATGCGATACGATAATCGTCACGCCGGATACAGTAAAAGTAAGTCCGGCCGGGCCGAACACAGCGGGCAAGACTCATTCGAGCTGCGTCGTGATATAGCACAGTACAGAGGCGCCACACACCCCTTATGCTTCACAGACGAAGTAATGGATCATCAAATCCAAGAGGGTTTCAAACCCGTAAATATAGAATCATGCGACGACACAACAGATCCTGCGGTATGGATCGAGGATTTCCTCCCACACATCCACATGGCCCGCGGTGATGACCTACACGCCATCAAATACCTCCCACTCAAACTCAAAGGACCAGCTCGGCATTGGCTCAACAGCTTGCCAGCAGAGTCCATTGGCTGTTGGGAAGATCTGGAAGCCGCATTCCTCGACAACTTTCAGGGCACTTATGTGCGACCACCAGATGCCGATGACTTGAGCCACATAATTCAGTAGCCAGAGGAATCGGCCAGGCAATTCTGGACATGGTTCCTAACAAAGAAAAATCAAATCGTCGACTGTCCGGATGTAGAGGCCCTAGCAGCCTTCAAGCACAACATCCGCGACGAGTGGCTAGCCCGGCACCTTGGTCAGGAAAAGCTAAAATCTATGGCAGCCCTCACGACACTCATGACCCGCTTTTGCGCGGGAGAAGACAGCTGGCTGGCTCGCAGTAATAACATATCAAAGAACCATGGTACTTCAGATACCAAGGACGACAATGGCAGGTCACGTCGCAACAAACATAAGCGCCGCATTAATAGCGACAATACCGAGGATACGACAGTCAATGCCGGATTCAAAGGCTCTAAACCCGATTAGCGGAAAAAGCCATTCAAGAGAAGCACTCCGGGCCCGTCCAGTTTGGACCGTATACTCGATCGCTTGTGTCAAATACACGGCACCCCCGACAAGCCAGCCAATCACACCAACAGGGATTGTTGGGTGTTCAAGCAGGCCGGCAAGCTAAATGCCGAAAACAAAGATAAGGGGTCACATAGAGATGACGAGGAGGAGCCCCGGCAACCGAACACCGGAGGATAGAAGAGGTTCCCCCCACAAGTGCGGACGGTGAACATGATATACGCAACCCACATCCCCAAGAGGGAGCAAAAGCGTGCGCTCAGGGACGTATATGCGTTGGAGCCAGTCGCCCCAAAGTTCAACCCATGGTCCTCCTGTCCGATCACCTTCGATCGCAGGGACCACCCCACTAGCATCTGTCACGGAGGATTCGCCACACTGGTCCTAGACCCAATCATTGATGGATTTCACCTCACTCAAGTCCTAATGGACGGCGGCAGCAGCCTGAACCTGCTTTATCAGGACACAGTGCGCAAAATGGGTATAGACCCCTCAAGGATCAAACCCACTAAAACGACCTTTAAAGGCGTCATACCAGGTGTAGAGGCACATTGCACAGGCTCAGTCACACTGGAAGTGGTCTTCGGATCTCCGGATAACTTCCGAAGCGAAGAGTTAATCTTCGACATAGTCCCGTTCCGCAGTGGCTATCATGCACTGCTAGGGCGAACCACATTTGCAAGATTCAATGCGGTACCGCATTATGCATATCTCAAGCTCAAGATGCCAGGACCTCGGGGGGGGGGGGTCATCACAGTCAATGGAAACACAGAGCGCTCTCTCCGCACGGAGGAGCACACTATGGCCCTCGCAGCAGAAGCGCAAAGCAGCCTCTTAAGGCAATCCACTAGTTCGGCGATTAAGGACCCGGACACCTTCAAGCGCGCCCGGAGTAATCGGCAACAGGACCGCCTGGCACGTTCCGAGCTCGCATAGCAATGCGGCCCCCACCCCGGTCCCAGCCAAACGGCGAAAGCCATGCCACACGTACATAATTACGCATTAAAAATATCATGGGCACGGGCGGGGAGGGGGGCACAACGGCGGCACGCCCCAAGTCACGGCTTAAACCGCACTAGGGGCTTCCCGCTTTGTTATTTTTCTCTTTCAGGACTTTAATCTCTTGAAACCCTGTCCGGCAGCGTGATTGCCGAACACATGATGAAGCAACCAAGGAGGCAGAAAGCTATGTCGCACCATGAAACTCCCAGATGGATTACGATAACGAGTGAAATATTTTCTTTAATACTATTCCTCAGCTTGCCCTTGGAAGGGACATGTCAAACAGTCCTACTTTCTGCTTCCCGCACTACTTGTATTATTCTGCTTTAAATGCACCTTTTTGAATAAAAAATGCATAGTATTAAGACTATTATTGCATTCTTCCTTTTTATATATATGTTCATTCATGACATCCAGCACCCGTACACTCTAGTATGGCCAATACGCTAGGGGCTTAAGCATACCCCATAATACGGCGTGAGAAGTCCGAACACTTTCGACAGCGCGGCACCCCGAACATATAGCATTATATGCATCAGCTCCGAATCATGTCTTGGGTCAATAGTTGGGTTTGCCTGGCTCCCATGTTTTGGTACCTTACGTTCCGCTATATCGGCTAAGGTAGCACTGGGAGAACTACTGCGATTGTGCCCCGGTTCTGCTGGGCTAAGCACATCAGTAGAGAAAGCTAAAACTGACTATCATGATAAGGCGAGAGACTAGTCGCTGTTCGAGATGTTTTGAGTCCCTAAAGGCTTATGCCGCTTAGAGCGAGGAGTCGGCCCTGTCCGCCTTAAGGAGTGTATCGCGCCCCGAATTCGGCCTTCCGAATACTAGGAGCTTCGCCGAAATTTAAAATTATAGAATTCTATGGCTAAGTGAGAGTGATAATGCATTATAGTCTGATTGCCTTGTTCGTTGTGCTGAGCACCTCCCTCGAAGGACCCAACAATGGGAACAAGAGTGCTCAGGTTTATCCCGAACACCCCAGCACTCATGGCGTGGGGGCGGAAGCCGATGACTAGCCATCTCTTAGATTTGATAAATAGCCGAACAAAAGGTAATATTTTAAATTCAAACAAGCATTGCATAGACATATGAACAAGTTTTCATAAATACAGGATTACACGAGCGAGTTCACTCAAATATTATATATTTCATACACTCGTCCACTACAAGACGAGCACCCTTCAGGACACCCTCATAGTACATATCGGGGTGGCGATGCTCCTTGCCCTCCGGCGGCCCTTCCTTAATCAGCTTCACGTCGTCCAGCTTGGCCCATTGCACCTTCACACGGGCGAAAGCTCGATGTGCACCTTTGATGCAGACGGACCGCTTGATGAATTCCAGCCGTGGGCAGGCATCCACAAGCCGCCTCACCAGGCCGAAGTAGCTGTTGGGAAGGGCGTCTCTAGGCCACATCCAGACTATAAAGCCCTTCATGGCCTGTTCGGCCGCCTTGCAACTCGACCAGTTGCTTCAGCTGGTCGCTCAGAGGCATCGGGTGTTTGGTCCCAGTATACTGAGACCAGAACAGCTTCTCGGTTGAGCTTCCCTCCTCGGCCTGGTAAAACTGTGCGACATCCGACACGCCGCGGGGCAAATCTGTGAATGCTCATGGAGAGCTCCGGATTCGGGTAAGTAACAGGTAATTTACTTTCACATGCTTGCTTTGCATATAGAATGCCTTACCCGTCGCTATCTTCTTCATCGCATCAATCTCCTGGAGGGCCTTCTGTGCTTCGGCCTTGGCACTATTTGCACCTTCACGGGCGGTGGCAAGCTCGGACTCTCGCATCTTCAAGTCAAGCTCCAACGCCTCGTGCTTCGTAACGAGAGCGTGGAGCTCTTACTGCACCTCGCCCACCCGTGCCTCATGCCTTTCCCACTCGGTGCGCTCCTTGGCTGCTTCGTTTTTGGCCTTGGATAGCGCTTGCGTCAGGGTCGCCACCTCGGTCGTGGCCCCTGGCAAATTTACGATGATCCTGTCATTTTGCAATCGCATTCTTTTTATATATATCCATAGACTAGGTACTACTTACCTTTGTTCTCCTCGAGCTGCCTCTTGGCAAGGCCGAGTTCTTTCTTGGACCCTTCGAGGTCCTGCTTCAGTGTGGCGACCTCCGCAGTCAGTGCGGCTGAGGCCAGCAGCGAAGCCTGCATACGCATATAGACATACTTATATCAAGACTCCTGTGATATTGTTTGATCCTTTGTTCGGCTTTTCTTTGTGAACACCGAACAAAGCAACAGGGGCTACTGTCTATGCGGTAATATTTTTCCTATAAACTTACCTCAAAGCCTGTTAGATGGCTAGCACAGGATTCAGTCAGTCCGCTCTTGGCAGACTGAACCTTCTGGACCACCGCACTCATAATAGTGCGGTGCTTTTCGTCGATGGAAGCGCTGCGAAGCGCTCCCAGCAGACTGTCCGGTACCTCTGGATGGACAGAGGTCACCGGCACAAGCGTCTTGCCCCTTTTAGATGGAGGCCGCCTGCCCGAGTCCGGAACCACTAGGGCCGAACTCAGAGCCCTCGGGAGCCTTGCTCCCTCTGCTCCCAGAGTCCGGAAGGTCGCCTTGAGGCGCCTCCGGGACTGTCTCCCCTCGACCCGGTGCCTCTTGAGACAATACCTCAGCGTTGTCCATAGGGCAGGGGGAGGTGACGGTCAGAAGTGGATCGCTATCCATATCCGACGAGCCCAGGGAGCCGTCCGACGATACGTCGATACGGGCTCATGGCAGTCTGCATAATCATAATTCGGCGTTAGAAGAAACAGTGCGACAAATGAATGCTATGAGTTACTCTGGCATCCCAATACTTATGACTTTGCCAGGGGCTTGGCCCTGAGCAGCCACTCGTCTTCGCCTTCGACGGCGGTGGTGGAGTAGTCCGGAAGGAGAGTCCTTCCCTTCTTGGACCCTTCGCCCCCCCCCCCCCTGGTTGGGGCGGCCTTCCTTTTCTTGTCTCCCCTGACTGGAGGCATAATATCTTCATCCTCCTCCTCGTCTTCGGGGGAGGAGTGCATCGCGGAGTTATCGGACGATGAGTCCGATAACACCTGGCATCGGGAACTCTTTCGTGTTCCCTTGGCCTTCTTGGTCTTCTCCGACACCTTGTAAAGAGCCGGATTCAGCATCTTTGTTAGGAGAGCGTCCGCAGTGTCGTAGGGCAGAGGGGCCGGACAGTTAATCTGCCTCGACGTCTCCACCCAGTCCTGTCAAAGGCATGGAGCTCAGACCCCGCACATGATTAAGCTAGGGAAGATAAATATCCTATCGGATGTACATAACTCACCGAATGCGCTCGACGCTTCGCGCTTAGCCCATGGTCCTCGGTGAGAGAGGGAGGGACCTCGGCGCCCTTGAACAGCACCCTCCAGACGTCCTTGTGTGTCGTGTTGAAGAGCTCGCTCAGAGTCTGGTGCTGTGCCGGGTCGAACTCCCACAAGTTGAAATCCCGTTGTTGGCACGGGAGGATCCGGCGGATGAGCATGACTTGGACTATGTTGACAAGCTTGAGCTTCTTGCCTGCCATATTTCGGATACATTTCTGGAGTCCGTCCAGCTCCACCGATGGACCCCAGGACAGGCCCTTCTCTTTCCAGGAGGTGAGCCGCGTGGGGATTCCGGATCGAAACTTGGGGGCAGCCACCCATTTGGCGTCGCGCGGCTCGGTGATGTAGAACCACGCCGACTGCCACCCCTTTATGGTCTCCACGAAGGAGCCTCCAAGCCATATAATGTTGGGCATCTTGCCCACCATGGCTCCGCCGCATTCTGCTTGTTGGCCACCCACCACCTTCGGCTTGATATTGAAGGTCTTTAACCATAGGCCGAAGTGGGGACGGATGCGGAGGAAAGCCTCACACACGATGATGAACGCCGAAATGTTGAGGACGAAGTTCGGGGCCAGATCATGGAAGTCCAGCCCGTACTAGAACATGAGACCACAGAAGAATGGATGGAGGGGAAAACCCAGTCCGCGGAGGAAGTGGTGAAGGAAGACTACCCTCTCGTGAGGTTTAGGGGTAGGAACGATCTGCCCCGTAGCAGGCAGCCGATGCACGATATTCGCGGCCAAGTATCCGGCACCGCGCAACTTCTTGATGTGACCCTCCGTAACGGAGGAAGCCATCCATTTGCCTCCCGCTCCGGACATGATTGGGGAAGGTTGAGGGGAGGATGTAGGCTTGGGCGTTGGAGCTCGAGAGCGCAAGAGTGTATGAGCAAGGAGGAAGAAGGCATGGGTAGAAAAAGGTTAAACCTTGTCCCTTTATAAGGGCGGCCGAAACTATCCGCCCCCACTAGCCTGGTAAAACTCGCTTATCCCCCAAGCGCCGTAATCGATGGCGCGGTTGGGTTACCCACGCCCGTATTGATGAGAATCCCGTAATAAGGGGGACACGATCTCTGCTTTGACAAGACGTGTCAAAAAACTGCCTTGCGTTATGTGTGGGGCTAGTTAAAGGAAACGGTTCGAATAATCGCCGGGCCATGGCATAATGTCGTGTTGCCAAAACAAGTCAGCAGATACGGATATGTATTATTCTCTCTACGGTGGTATGTGGAACTTATTTCGCAGGGTCGGACACTATCCTTGTATGCAAATTCTTCTGTGGTGTATTCGGAGGAGGAACCCGCCTTGCAATGCCGAAGACAATACTGCGCGCCGGACTCATCGTCATTGAAGCCTGGTTCAGGGCCTACTGAGGGAGTCCTGGATTAGGGGGTCTCCGGACGGCCGGACTACATCCTTTGGCAGGACAGTTGGACTATGAAGATACCATATTGAAGACTTCGTCTCGTGTCTGGATGGGACTCTACTTGGCGTGGAAGGCAAGCTAGGAAATACGGATATGTATATCTTCTCCTTTGTAACCGATCTTATGTAACCCTAGCCCTTTCTGGTGTCTATATAAACCGGAGGGTTTTAGTCCGTAGGACAATATACAATCATACCATAGGCTAGCTTCTAGGGTTTAGCCTCTCCGATCTTGTGGTAGATCAACTCTTGTAATACTCATATCATCAAGAATAAATCAAGCAGGACGTAGGGTTTTACCTCCATCAAGAGGGCCCGAACCTGGGTAAAACATCGTGTCCCCTGCCTCCTGTTACCATCCGCCTTAGACGCATAGTTCGGGACCCCCTACCCGAGATCCGCCGGTTTTGACACCGACACCGCTCTTGAGGCGCCCACTGTCACGGAGAAGAGCCTTGCCTCCGTGCGCCTGCTGACGGCGGTCGAGATCAATGAGTGCGGGAAGACAGAGCTCCGGCTTGCCTCCGACGAGCCGGAGCCTGAGGGGAGCACCTTCCTCCCCTTCTTTTCGAGCAGCGTTGCCGTCAGGTTGGTTCCTCCCTTCTCTGATTTCTTCTATGAAGTCCTCGGCCACTATGAGCTGTAGGCGTTGCATCTCCACCCCAACTCTGTCCTTCTCCTATCCATCTTTGCCTACTACTGTGAGGCATACCTGGGTGTGATGCCTTCCGTGGCGCTCCTGCGCCACTTCTTCTTCCTTCGTGTCAGCGAGGGTCACATCTCTGGATGCGCCAACTTCGTCGTGTCCGGCAAGGCCAACTCTATCTCGAGCACCAGGAAGACGGCCGATAACATTCGATCCAAATGGGTCATGGTGGACGCCAATCTCACCCATCCGCGCCTGGCATTGCCGACGGAGGCGCCCGGCAAGGCAAGGAGTGGCCCAGGGCGGAGCTTGTCGATGAGCGGGCATCGCCAGTGTTGGAGCAGATGATGGCTGACCTGAAGCCGGGCAATGCAAGGGCGGCTAAAATAATGGGAGCGATGCTCCTGAGGGAGTTCTTGATGCTGCGGGTCGCCCCACTCCAGGCGCGCGCACCCCTTCTGGCAGCTTGAAGGAGGGGAAAACAAGGCCCGCTTGAGGCCGGGGGACCTACCTGACGACGAACTAGACGCCGTCCTGTGCCTCATAGTTGGAGAGAACCAGGAGTACCCTCCTAGCGCCTTCATTCCCCTGTTCCAACGCAGGGACCGGGAGGGATTCGTCGCCTCCAGGCTATCAGGAGCTCCATCGACACAGAAGCCGGTGGAGGTGTCTTCTGGCGAGTCCCGCAGAAAGGGCGAGGAGGAGGAGGACTCTGAGGAGAACCCGGAAGAGGTGGAGGAGACCTCCCCTTCGAGCAAGGCCGAGATTCTCCGCGCCCTTCCTAATGATGCCGAGGCCAACGCCTACCAAGGAGGGAAGGAGCAACCACCCGCCCCGACGAAGGGTAGGTCGTCGCTTGTGGATCGCGGTGCTGCCTCCACCCCAACACCTCCTGGGACTGGATCCAGTTCCGCCTCCGCACCGCATGGCGCCACCGGAGCCTGAGCGCCTGCCCCTAGGTCTCGAAGCTGTCGGGCCTCAAGCTCCTCAAGCGAAAGGTGGAGTATCTTGCGGTGGACCGGTAGGTGTTTCGAACTTCGCTTGGTCCTCGCTGGTGCTTGTTTTTTCCTGACGCTCGCCCTTGGTTGATCAGGCCGACATCTTCGGCGAAGAAGAGGAATGAAGGGAAGGCAGATGTGCCTCCCTCCGGAGAGCCAAGGGGCAACATCGCCCGTGTGTCCCCAGCCTGGTCGTCTTCGCGGGGCCAAGAGGAGCATCGCCGCGTGGAGTCAGCCCCCACGGCCCCGACGGCTCCGAAGGTGCCGGTGCTTGGCACGGCTGATGAGGTCCTAGCTGGTCCGGAACCCGCGGTCTCCCAAGCCCTGGTGATGATGTCGCTTCCTTCCGCTGCTGCGTCTCCACTTCCTGAGCATTCTGCTCCCGCCGCTATCCTGGAGCATGCCCTTTCAGAGATGACACAACTGCGGGCGGATCTCCTGAGCGCTGACCCGCGCTCGGTGGCCGGGCGTCTGGAGTTGGCCTTCGACTGGCTTCATTCCGACCTGGGGGTACGCAAGGCGCTGGGCCAGGCCGTTGCGGCTTCCGAGAGGGAGACGCAAGGGGCCGCCAGCACTGCAGCCTATCATGAGGAGGCGCTGAGGGACACCAAGGCCGCCCGTGACCGCTGCCAAGTGCTGGAGGGCGAGTTGAGGAGCCTGCGCGACAAGCACGCCGAAGAGGCACGCCGCCGCCAGTCAGAGGAGAAGGAGATGAAGGCCCAGGAGGAAGCCGTCAAGAACCGTGATGCTGAGCTGGCAGAGCTAGGGAAGGAGCATGCCGCCGAGCGCAACCGGTTGGAAGAGATGGAGCAGAAGATAGGGGCGAGGGAAGCCGATCTTGCCACCAAGGCGCGAGTCCTGGCCAAAGACTGTGTGGCCTTTGCCGATCTCGAGTAGAGATCTCGCGAGGTGCTGAAGACGCTGTACGAGCGTGGCCTGGAGAAGACGCTGGACACTGACGAGGACAGCCCTGCCCAGCTGCTTCCTCTCGTGGTGAAGGCGCTTGAGGAGGTCGTTGAGGGCCTTGATCCCATGGCGGAGGCAGAAGCTCAGGTTCCGTTCGCCGCCGCACTGACTCGCATCCTGAGCCATCTGCACCTCTGCGACCCCAACGCCCGCCTTGACGAGCTGCTGGAGCCTGTAGCTGAAGACCTCTGCGAAGCCATCGCCGCAGCTGTTCAAGGTCACGTGGAGGCTTTGCTGGGGAAGTTCTGCAGCTTTGTCTCTGATCCTCTGTCTGGTGATGGCGCGGATCCTGCGGCTGGTGGTGAAGGCGAGCACATCGTCGCCCGTGGGGAAGCACCTTCCGCAGGCGACGGCGACATCCAGGGGTGACCTGCGGCTATTCTTCTCGTTCCATTCCTGCGACATACATCAAGCCTCGTGGAGGCATTTAGACTTTTCATTTGATATTGTGAGAACAATGTGCTTGTAATATTTGCTTCGAGGTTTTGTGTTTTCCTTCCTATTTGCTTTGTTCTGCGTCGGCAGAGCCCGGCCCCGCGCATACCTCAACCGCCGTTGGGCCGACCGGAGACCAGGACGGACCAAGGAGTGAGGGGCTACGTGACCAATTAGGCTCCCGAGTCGCGATGCTCAGGAGTCCCCCTTGACGTGCGAACAACATATAGCGAGAGTTCACGAAGATAGATTAATGTTCTACGTCGGCAGAGCCTAGGCCCGCGCATACCTCAACTACCGTTGGACCGACCGGAGACCAGGACGGACCAAGGAGTGAGGGGCTACGTGACCAGTTAGGCTCCTGAGTCACGATGCTCAGGAGTCCCCCTTGACGTTCAAACAATTTCCATACCTTCCCTCGCCGAGGCCTCAGGAGGGGCGCGTGATGCCCAGGTCCGGGGGACCTGGTTGGGTGGCATGTGCTTGGGCGTGACCCGAGCGCAGCCCCCGTGCCTAGCCCCCTCATGCGACTCTCCTGAGGGGAGGTGCCGTGGTGGGACTGGGCGTTGAGTTCTGGGCTCCCTAAGGTTGGTATGACCATGGGGTCGCCCTCAGTTGTTTATCACCAGCGCGGAGCATAGTTCTTCTGCTTGTGCACGGGCATATCCGCTCCTTAGCAGCGTCGACAGCCAGCGCGGAGCATGGAGCTTCCACTTGGGCATGGGATGGGGGCCCCCCTCCGGGAGGAGCCCCCGGGGCGTGTACAGCCCCGCCCTGACACGTGGCTTGCACGACAGGGCTGCGAGGTGTATCTGGGCACTCGTGAGCCAGCGCGGGACTCACGAGGCCCTACCTCAAGGCGGGTTGTGCCTGGTCTTGATTCTTGGTGACTGTATGTCCCTGCGAGGTGGTTAGATGCAAGCACTCTACGTCCTCTGGTCCCGGCCCTCGAGCGAGCTCAGCCGCCGCGGGTATGCCAGGTCGCGATGCCGTGGTCTAGGCCAGGGGGTGAGGGCTGGAGAGCCAGTAAGAGCTCCCGAGTCGCGATGCTCAGGAGCCCCCTTTTAACGTGCAAGCAAATTGCATGGGGCGAATGGACCCGTGGCGGGCGGTGATCAAATAGGCGATAGCGGTTCGGCAGGTTAGGCATGAAGAGCAGATCGACTAGGATAAATGCAGGAAGATACATGCCACTAGGTCTGGCCCGAGCGGCGTGGGGATGATGCAGCCCGAGGGGCGCCCCCAGCAAGGTAAACTTAGGAACATAAGCAAAAGGGATACATGCCACAGGGACGGACCCACGTGGCCTGGGAATAGTGTAGCCCAAGGGGCGCTCCCAGCTTAAATGAACTTGGAAGATGTCACCTGGGTCTGTAGATGAAGTAGAGCTGGTGCAGCTGAAGCCACGCGTCGAAGGAATGACTCGTCATGAGCCACCGGGACCCTGAGCTTCAGGAGGCTCTGGGGGCTCAGGAGGTTCCCTGAAGGCCGCCGCCATCTCCTCCAGAACGGCATGGAACCTGGCCTCCTGAGCCGCCTGGACTTGCCGCATATTGCGCCGATGGGCCGACGCCACGCTCGGCAAGCCGAAGGGCATGTGAATGAAGCTGTGTGGTGGACCCTCACAGTGGCCCGCGCGTGATGGCCAGAAGCGTTCCTGAGATGCGGCCCTATTGAGCCCGAGGATGTCGATGCAGGCGCGCAGCTCAGCACCCTCGCGCCCACCCACACTCTATGAGCGGCTGCCGCCACGCATGGCTCTTGCGTCTTGTAGCTCTTGGGTGGTCTTGGTGATGAACTCCTGGGTGGTGGGCATTCCTTGCCCCATGCTATCCTGAGGAACACGTGCCGTGAAGCACGCTTCCAAGTCATGCCCAAGCGCCTCCCTCGTGAGATTGGCAAGGTCTGAGGCCCTCTAGAAGAGAGCCCCCGAGCCTTGCTTGAGGAAGGCGCCGGGCACGCTTTGCTATGCGGTGGAGGGACGCGCCCTTGGAGTGGGCGCCGATCCCGACGAGGCTCCTGATGCGACGCCATCTTCCTGGGGTCCTGCACGACGCGGTAGCTTCTTCTTGGGGATGGTCTCCGGAGGGCCTTCACTTCTGCTGTCAGGGTTGTCGATTTCCGCGGCTTGGAAGGCGCTCAAGGGAGCACACCGCATCCCTTTCTTCACATGGGACCGTGATGACCCCCCCCCCCCCCCCGCTTCCGGCATCTTGAGGACGTTGTAGCCGTGGTGAGTGACTACCATGAACTTGGCCAGGGCTGGATACCCGAGGATGGCATTGTACGGCATGCAAATGTGCGGGACGTCGAAGTCGATGAGCTCGGTGCCGTAATTCTTGTGCTCCCAGAAGGTGACAGGCAGGCGGACTTGCCCTATTGGTGTGGTGGAACCGTCAGTCACTCCTGAGAAAGGCTTGGTTGGCTGGAGCTGCTCATAAGGCACTAGGAGGTTGTCGAACGTGTCGGCAGATAGGACATTGAGCCCTGCACCGCCGTCGATGAGAGTCTTGGTGACTTGCACATTGCTGATGACTGGGGAGCACAGCATAGGGAGTGTGCCAGCGGTGGCTGCACACTTGAGCTGGTCGGCCGAGCTGAAGGTGATGGCGCATTGGGACCACCGGAACGGGCGCGTGGCCTCGAGCTTGGGGAGCGCCGCATTTATTTCGCGAGCGAACTATTTGAAGATGCGCTGGGAGGCTGGGGCCTAAGCGCCGCCCAGGATGCAAGCGACTGCGCATGGCTCCTAGAAGCCCCCAGCCCCCTCGTCCTGGTGGTGGTCGTCGTTCCTCCTTGGCGGCGGCAACAGGGGAAGACCAGCGTCGCCCTGGGGGCAATCCTCATGAGGCGGGTCCCTCCAGGTGCCCTCACGAGGTTGGCCCTGCCAGCGGTCCTCACGAGGCCGGTCACGCCACTCTTGGCGCGGGCCACAGTCGTCCCAGCGTCTGCCTCCGCGTCCTCCTCCATGGCCGTAGCCCCGGTCGTTGCGCTCGGGGCATCGGCCGAAGCGTCCTTCCCGAATAGCTCTGAGCTCTTGACAGTCGCTGGTGTTGTGGGTGTTCAGGTTGTGGAAGGCGCAGAATGGGTGGCCGTTCTTGGATGACTCGGGCTAATCTCTGCCTCGCTTGGTGTCGGGCTCTGCTCGTTGCGCTCGGGGCATCGGCCGAAGCGTCCTTCCCGAATAGCTCTGAGCTCTTGATAGTCGCTGGTGTTGTGGGTGTTCAGGTTGTGGAAGGCGCAGAATGGGTGGCCGTTCTTGGATGACTCGGGCTAATCTCTGCCTAGCTTGGTGTCGGGCTCTGCTGCGAGCACTACTGCCTCCTTGCGCTTCACGTCCTTGGCCTTGGCCCTCTTTTCCTCCACTCCTGCAGCTGGCGGCTCAAGGAGAGAGAGGCGCCCCTCCTCAGCTGTTGCGCACCTGGTTGCCAGGTTGAACAGCTCCTGAGATGTGCAAAGCTCCTCATGGGTTGCCAGCTCTTCCTTCATCTTGACATCGCAGACGCCATCGGAAAACACGGAGATGATGGCCTTGTCCGTGACCTTGGGGATCTTGAGGCGGGTGCTGTTGAAGCGTTGGATGTACTTCTGGAGGGTCTCTCCTGGCTGTTGCTTGATGCGGCGTAGGTCGCCCACGACCGGTGGGCGGTCACGATGCCCTGGAAGTTGGCGACGAAGCGGTCGTGCATCTCGTCCCAGGAGGAGATCGAGCCGTGCTGCAGGTTCAGGAGCCAGGAGCGGGACCCATCCTTGAGAGCCATGGGAAACCAGTTCGCCGTGACTTTTTCGTCGCCGTTGGCCGCTTAGATGCTCAACTCATAGAGCTGCAGGAACTCCGTGGGGTCGGCGGTGCTGTCGTACCGAGGAGGCAAATCTGGCTTGAACTTGCCCGGCCAAGCAACACTGCGCGACTCAGGGGTGAAGGCGCGGCAGCCTGCCGTGGTTGCCGGGGCCCGCTTCGGGGGCGGAGCTTGGTCTTGGCGAGGTCCACGCTATGCCACTGCAGGCAGCGCGCGGTCTTGACGAGGTGGCGCGGGAAGCGCCGGTGCAGCTTCACGCGGCCGCGGGATTTCTTGGCAGCTCCTTTCTTCACGCGCGGGCGCCGGGCGCGGTGGATCGCGCCGCGGAGGCGCGCGCCTTGGCGCCAAGGCACCGTCTTGGGGTCGAGGTGGTGGAGGCGCACCACGAGCCCTGTTGCCCGTGGCCTGATGAGGGGGAGGCAGAGACAGCACCAGAGAGCCCCCCGCGACATGGACGAGCTCGGCGACGCGGTTGAGCCACTCCTCATAGACGTCATCGACCGGGCGGTAACGCAGGAGCTCGCTCGCCGCGATGAGCGCAGCCCGCGCCTCCAGGGGAGCGTGGTGCGCGTGGGACAAAGAGCCAGCAGGTGTAAGTGATGGAGTAGCGGTGCGGCCGTCTTGCCGCACCGAAGGATGTTGCGAGGATGCCTGCTGCTCGTTTCCCACCAGGCCAGTGGAAGCGTTGGCGGCGGGGGACGGAGAACGACGAGGCGGCCCGCTAACAGGAGCCGTCTGAGCAACGCGGGTGGCGAGGGCGGCCCGACGCTCAGCTCGAGCGCGGCGAGCGTCCGACATGGAGACGATGGATCGACGGAGCGATGAACTGATGGAAGGGAAGCTACGGTGCACCCCTACCTGGCACGCCAAATGTCGGGGTATGGGATCCCGGCAAACCCTTAAGGTTCGAACACTGGGGTGCGCGCGAAGTCTTTCCCTTCAACCGATCTATGCTCTAGCTTGCTAGAATCTCGCGGACGAACTCGACGAACTCACAACACAGATGGACATAGTGTTTATACTGGTTTGGGTCACCGTTGTGGTGTAATACCCTACTCCAGTGTGGTGGTGGTGGATTGCCTCTTGGGCAGATGATGAACAATACAAGGGCAGAACGGCCTCCTGAGGTTAAGGTGTTCTTGCACTCGGTGAGCTTGTGTGTGAGGTGGTCTCTCTCGAGCTAAGATGATATCGTCCTCTCTCTCACTCTGCTCACATCCCCTCTCCACTGTGGTGGCTAGTACTATTTATAGAGGCCCTAGTCCTCTTCCCAAATATCAAGCGGGAAGGGAGCTAGCAATGGCGGGCTAATTTGAAGGGGGACAACTAGTACAAGCTATCCTGACAAAAGTAGTCGTCGCCTGCACAAAGTTCTGGTGGTGACGCTGTTCTGGGCTCCACGGTGACCTCCGTCTTGCAGTCCATGGTTTTGGTCTTGCTGCATCGAAATGGCAACCTTAGCCTGAGGCCTCGGTACTCCGTGGCTGCGCTTGCCCCCTTTGCACCAAAGAGGAAACAACGACGCTGTGCGCGTTGGCGCCCGCCTAGTGTCGATCATCATGGTCACGTCACGAGAGCCTCGTGAGGTTCGCCTCGCCTTGATATCTCCGCTCCTCGTGAGCCTGCCTAGCTAGGCCACTCCAGAGGAGGTCTTGCCTCGTCCTCCTCGTGAGGCTTGGCCCCCCGCGAGGGTCTTGGGTGCTTTGTTGGTGAAGATGGGTCGTACGGCCTGCTGGCTCAGCCACGCCGCGGGCCGCAGGTAGGCAAGTCTGGGGACCCCCGTTCCCAGAACGCCGACAATGTGGTGTTTCGTCAATATGCAACTCGTTGCATATTGAGCTCCACTTAATTTGTAGTATTGTTTGTTGCACTTTGCCATGCCATGCCTCATTAAACCGGACATGCATCATACTTGGTTGTACATCATGCCATGTTTATGTGATGGTTGTTTACTATGCTGCTTGCTTCTTTCCGGGTTGCTTCTCTCGTTAGCTTCGGTTGCGTTCCGGAGTTGTGAGGATCCGTTTGTCTACGTCCGTTTGTCTTCTTCATGGGATCGTTCTTCTTCCTTGCGGGATCTCAGGCAAGATGATCATACCCTCGAAATCACTTCTATCTTTGCTTGCTAGTTGTTCGTTCTATCGCTATGTCGCGCTACCTACCACTTGTTTTATCATGCCTCCCATATTGCCATGTCAAGCCTCTAACACATATTGCTATGTTACCACTTTTTCTCAGCCCCTCTTATAGCGTTTCTAGTTGCAGGTGAAGCTGAAGTTTGTTCCATGTTGGAACATGGATATGTTGGGATATCACAGTATGTCTTATTTAATTAATGCATCTATATACTTGGTAAAGGGTGGAAGGCTCGGCCTTATGCCTGGTGTTTTGTTCCACTCTTGCCGCCCTAGTTTCTGTTATACCGGTGTTATGTTCCTTGATTTTGCATTCCATACGTGGTTGGGTGTTATGGGGACCCCTTGACAGTTCGCTTTGAATAAAACTCCTCCAGCAAGGCCCTACCTTGGTTTTACATTTGCCTAACAACCTATTACCCTTCCCTTGGGTCAGCCAACCCCAGGGTCATCTTTATTTTAACCCCCCGGGCCAGTGCTTCTCTAAGTGTTGGTCCGAACCAGATCCACTTGCGGCGCCACCTCGGGGAAACTTGAGGGCTGGTTTTAGCTGTACGTAGTGTTCATCCGGTGTTGCCCTGAGAACGAGATATGTGTAGCTCCTATGGGGATGTCGGCGCATCGGGCGGTCTTGCTGGTCTTGTTTTACCATTGTCGAAATGTCTTGTAACCGGGATTCCGAGACTGATCGGGTCTTCCCGGGAGAAGGAATATCCTTCGTTGATCGTGAGAGCTTGTGATGGGCTAAGTTGGGACACCCCTATAGGGTTTGAACTTTTGAAAGCCATGCCTGCGGTTATGTGGCAGATGGTAATTTGTTAATGTACGGTTGTAGAGAACTTGACACTTGACTTACTTAAAATGCATCAACCACATGTGTAGCCGTGATGGTCTCTTTCCGGCGTAGTCCGGGAAGTGAAGACGGTCTTGTGTTATGCTTGAACGTAAGTAGTTTCAAGATCACTTCTTGATCAGTTCTAGCTTCACGACCGTGCGCTGCTTCTCTTCTCGCTCTCTTTTGCGTATGTTAGCCACCATATATGTTTAGTGCTTGCTGCAGCTCCACCTCACTACCTTCCCTACCCATAAGCTTAAATAGTCTTGATCTCGCTGGTGTGAGATTGCTGAGTCCTTGTGACTCACAGATACTTCCAAACAGTTGAAGGTGCCGAAGATATCAGTGCAGGTGACGCAACCCAGCTCAAGTGGGAGCTCGATGAAGATCTTGATCGTTGTTTTGTTTCGTTTTCTGTTGATCAGTAGTGGAGCCCAGTTGGGACGATCGGGGATCTAGCATTTGGGGTTTTCTTCTTTATTTTGGTTCCATAGTCGGACCTTGATTGTACTCTGGATGATGTATGTTTAATTTGTATTTGTGTGAAGTGGCGATTGTAAGCCAACTCTTTATCCCTTTCTTACTCTGTACATGGGATTGTGTGAAGATTACCCTTCTTGCGACAAACCTACCATGCGGCTATGCCTCTAGGTCGTGCCTCGATACGTGGGAGATATAGCCGCATCGTGGGTGTTACAGTTACGTAGCCGAAAGGGCATGAATGTGTAGCAGTACACCCCGCACGGGGTCTGGAAGGCCGTCTTCTCGACATCTTGTACCGCCATCTTGATTTGGTGATACCCTGAGAATGCGTCCAAGAAGCACAACAGGTCGGACTCAGTGGTGGAGTCGACGATATGGTCGATGCGTGGTAGCAGAAAGGGGTCTTGAGGGCATGCCTTGTTAAGGTTGGTGAAGTCGATGCACATGCGCTCATTCCCCCCTTTCTTGGGCACGACGACTGGGTTTGCCAGCCACTCCCGGTACCGCACCTCGCAGATGACACCAGCTTCCTGCAGTTTGTGGGTCTCCTGGGATGAAGGACTGCTTCTCCGTGGACTCCCGCCGCGCCTTTTGCTTTACCGGGCGTACATTGGGGCACACATTCAGGTCATGCTCGATCACGCCCCTTGGGACTCCAACCAGGTCCTTGGGATCCCATGCGAACACCACCTTGTTCTCGCGCAAGAAATCGACCAGTGCCTTTTCTTGGTCTGGGGCGAGGTTGGCTCCTATGGTGAAGGTGGCTCCTGATGCCCCATCTTGGATGACCGACACCTGCTTCGTCTCGGCCCGGCCTTGAGAGAACAACTTCTTCTTTTTTGCTGGAGCAGCCCCCGGAGCCCCCGGGGTCCCTTCCTGCACCGACCGCGTGGCAGCTGCGGTCCTGAAGGCGAGCTTGAGAGCCGCCAGCGCTTCCTTGGTGTCCTCAGCCACTATGAGGATGCCGCTGCTTCCTGGCATCTTCATGAGGTTGTTGGCGGGGTGGGTTGCCGCCATGAACTTGGCTAAGGCCGGGTACCTGAGGATGGCATTGTATGACAGGCCGATACGGGCGATGTCAAAGTCGATGAGCTCGGTTCGGTAGTTGTCGTGGGTGCCGAAAGTGACTGGGAGGCGGATCTGTCCCAGAGGGCTAGTGGAGCTGTCGACGACCCTAGAGAACGGCTTGCTGGGGCGGAGCCGACCGTGTGATACGTGAAGCAAGCCAAAAGCTTCCATGGAGAGCATGTTGAGCCCGGCCCCACCGTCGATGAGAGTCTTGGTTACCGCCACATTACAGATGGTGGGGGTGCAGAGCATCGGGAGCGCACCTGCGCCCGCGGTGGTCACATGATGGTCTCTTGAGTTGAAGGTGAGGTCGACCTCAGGAGCTGCCCATCCTGGAGGAGCTCCCTGTTGCACGCACGCGACACCCGCTTGACGAAAGAACTACTTGATATGGCGGTCTGAGCACGTTGCCTGAAAACCACCGAGGAGGGCTGCGACTGTGTGGGGCGCCGGTGCCGCAAAGTGCGCGACGAAGAGGCCGCGTAGCTCCTCCCAGGAGGCCATAGAAGACTCCGGCAGGCTGAGAAGCCAGGCGCGCTGTACGCCAGCGAGGGCCACGGGTAACCAGTTTTCCATGACCTTGTCGTCGCCTCCTTCCACCCAGACAGCCTCCTCATACGCCTAGAGGAAGCCTGCCGGGTCCGCCGCGCCGTCGTACCGGGGCGACAGGTCCGACTTGAACTTGGGCGACCACCGCACTCGTCGCAAAGCAGGGGTGAAGCCTCGGAGGCCCTCGGCGCCTCCGTGCATGCCGGTCGATCCAGCCGGAGGGGCGGCGCCTGCCATGGAAGCCGAACGAAGGGATGAAGCGACCAGAGAGATGAAGCGGACAGAGGGGTGAAACTTCAATGCACCCCTACTTGGCTCACCAAATGTTGGATTCGGGGTTCTGTAGACCCTTGTGAGGTTCGAACACTGGGGTGCGTGTGAAGAACTCCCTCTTCCCAACCTGTCGGCTCAACGAATCCACAACCTAGCTCAACAAACCCGAGGGACAAGGGACATAGCAGTTTATCCTGGTTTGGGCCACCTTGCGGTGTAATACCCTACTCCAGCTTTGTTGTGGATTGCCTCTAGGGGCTGAGGATGAACTAGTACAGTCAACGAACATCCTTAGGAGTTGAGGTGTTCTTGAGCTCAATGAGCTAGCGAGGTGGTCAGGGTGGAATGGATCCCCCCTCTATGGTGGTGGCTAGGTCCTATATATAGTGGCCTTGGTCCTCTTTCCAAATGTAGGCGGGAAGGGATCCCACAACGACCAGATTTGAAGGGAGACAACTAGTACAAGCTATCCGGACAAGAGTATTCTCCGCCTGCAAAGGCTTTGGTGGTGACGCTGCAGTAGGCTCCGCGATGACCTCCGTCCTGTCGTCTTGGCAGTCTTGGTCTTGTTGCACCAATATGGAAAACCTTTGCTTGATTCCTCGGGACTCTGCACCTGCGGTTGCCTCCTTGGCACCAAAGGGGAAGCTGGTACCCTGCGCCCGCTGGCGCCCGCTTGGCCTTGGTCGTCATGGCTCACGTCATGTGAACCTCAAGAGGTGCACCTTGCATGGATATCTCCGCTACTCGAGAGCCATCCTAGTGAGGCCGCCCCTCAAGGAGGTCTTGGTGTCGTCCGCCTCGCGAGGCTTGGTCCGTCGCGAGGGTCTTGGGTTGTTGTTGATGAAGCTGGGCCGTACCGGGCCGTCGATGGAGCCACACCGTGGGCTGCAGGCAAGCAAGTCTGGGTACCCCCGTTCCCAGGATGCCGGCAGAGACATTTGCTAATCTATGCAAGATCAATCTAAAGATCAATCCTGAGAACTGTGTGTTTGGCTTTCCAACTGTCAATCTTCTCAGGTTCTTTGTGTCTCAACATGGAATTGAAGCAAACCCTAACAAGATCAAAGCAATTGAGCAGATTGAAGCACCGAAGCGCGTCAAGGATGTGCGCCGCCTTGCCGGCTGCATTGCTAGATTGAGCAGGTTCATCTCGAAAATGGTAGGTCCAACGAAATGGACTCTGGAAGTGAGGTCGCGCTGCAAGATTTTAAGAAGTACCTATCCTCTGCGCCAACACTAGTCACACCAAGGCCACAAGAGCCGCTGCTGTTGTACTTTGCGGCAACGATTCAAGTGGTCAGTGCTGCACTAGTGGCAGAGAGGGAAGCTGAAAATGAACAAGCAACAGATGCATATCCATCAGGAAACAAGCAGAATCTTTTCTGGGAAGTCCTAGTGCCAACAAGTCAAGTGCGGATCAAGCGAATGCAATAAAATAGCAAGTTGTGCAAAAGAAAAAGTTGGTGCATTGAACACTTTATTTTGTAAGCTCTCTTCTCCAAGTGGCTAGGTCAAGATATTCTGGTGTGCAGAAACTGCTTTTTCGTCTTCTCATGGACTCAAGGAAGCCACACCACTACTTTCAAGCACATCAGATTACTATCGTCACCTGCTTTCTGGTGCAAAGGATCTTGAGAAATCCATATGCTACCGGTAGGATTGTTAAGTGGGCACTGGAACTGTCAAGCTTTGATCTCAAGTTCAAAAGTAGATCAACAATTTAGAGCAGGGTCTTGGAAGAGTTAATTGCAAAACGGGTGCCAACGACAGACAAAGAAATTCCAGAGACTTCTCTCGCTGGCAAGGAAACAACTCAAGACTGGATTGTGTACTTTGACGGGATTTTTTGCTGCAAGGCGCCGGTGCTGGAGTGCTGTTTGTTGCACCAACCAGAGAGCGCCTCAAATATGTAATTCAGATGCATTTTCACAGGGAGAAAGCAACAAGCAACACTATTGAGTATGAAGGACTGCTTGCAGGTCTCAGGATCGTGGCAGACCTCGGAATCAGGAAGCTTATCATTAGAGGCAACTCGCAGTTGGTTGTGAAGAAAGTTTACAAAGATTGTTAGAGTCCATTGATGGAGGCATATGTTGATGTAGTGAGGAAATTGGAAGAGCACTGTGATGAATTGCAAACAAAGCACATCCCTCGTGCGGAGAACGGCATAGCAGATGATCTGAAGCGTGCCACCCTTAAGTTACATATGGAACTAGGAACTTTTTGTGCTCCATTTGACTCAGCTATTTGTAACACCATTAATAGGGCAGAACAAGAGAAGAAAGTTGAACAATGGGAAGTACTTTGCCGCTGAGCTCCCAAAAGATGCTGGCAAGGATGTTTCCAGGAACAACGACAAGCTTGCCGGTGAGCAGCAAGCTCCGACAGGAAACCAAGTCCTTGTCATTGAAACTAGCGCTCCCGCAACTGAAGATACACCTTTAGTACTTGTCGTCGAGCCACAAGCTCTGACATGGTCACATCAGATTTTCCTGTTCCTTCAAACAGGAGAACTTCCCGAAGAGCAAGAAGAAGCTAAAAAAGTATCCCGTCAATCTAGTATGTACTAGTTCGTGGACAACGTTCTATACAAAAAGAGATCTAATGGGGTGGAATTGAAGTGCATTTGCCTAGAAGAAGGACATCAACTGTTGGCGGAGATATATGGAGGCATATGTGGCTCACACATAGGATTAAGAGCTCTTGTCGGCAAAGCATTCTGGCAAGGTTTCTATTGGCCCGCTGCCCTCCAGGATGCAATTGAGCTAGTAACCAAGTGTGAAGCATGCTAGTTCCATTCAAAGAAATCCCATCAGCTAGCTCAAGCTCTTAATACAACCCCTCTCTCCTGGCCCTTCTCGGTTCGAGGGCTCGACATATTGGGCCCCTTCCCTGGTGCTGTCGAGGGCTTTGAGTACTTGTATGTCACAGTCGACAAGTTCACAAAGTGGCCTGAGGTAGAGCCAGTGAGGAAGGTGATAGCACAATCAGCCGTCAAGTTCTTCGAAGGACTTGATCGCCATTTTGGAGTGCCCAACAAGGTCATCATAGACAATAGCACATAGTTCACGAGCCACACATTCATGCAATACATGGAAGACCCTGGCAGCAAGATCTGTTTTGCATCAGTTGCTCATGCATGGAGCAACAGCCAGACCGAAAGGGAAAATGCTGAAGTGCTGCAAGGCCTCAAGACAAGAACTTTGTCGGTGCAACAAACCCTGGGTCCGTGGCCCAGACTGTGCACATGCACAACGACGAGATTGAGGCACCTGCTTAAGTCAGAGATTAAAGGACCAAGAGATTTGAAGAACCAACAAACAGCTCACAGGGACCAAGATCGAGCCAGAGGAGAGAGATATCGGCAAGAGAAGGGCGTCCCTTGCCGGGCAGGTGAGCCCGGCAAGGGGCTAGGCCACCACGAGAAGCAGGCAACCAAGGCCCCGGCAAGGTCTGCCGGGGCTCGCAGGGGCAGAACCACCCCACCAACCACTCAAGCACGACCCGCGTCATTAATCAGTGCGGTGTCAAGCCGCAATATGATTAAGTGGCAGCCATTTCCTACAGAGGAAACCCACAAGTGACACCCATCCTGTGATGTGTCAAGAGAACAGCCGAGGAGCTGGCAAGATAGCCCGACAAGCCTTGCCGGGCAACCAGTGATGTGACACTAAGCGGTGCATTTAATGCACCCTGACAGCCCGCAGAGTTAGGTATGATAGCACTGTTTGCTATCATATTAGTGGATAATGACTATTTTGCAATTGTGGTGGCCCGTTAATCTATAAAAGGAGGCCCATGACACCCGTAGGAGATGGTTAGAAAGTGGACAAACCCATACACGCATAGTCACAACTACCCATAGGCAACCCCTGCCGGGCAAGTGTACTACGCCTCACCACCTCCATTCTGCCATAATCCACCAAAGCAGGAGTAGGGTTTTACGCCTCACGTCGTCCTGAACCTGGGTAAATTGCTTGTGTGCTCTTTGCCATGCTGTCGTGCGCTAGTCTGCTCTTTGTGCAACGCGACATCCCCCTGCCGAACCAGTAAGGGGCCTCCTGGTCCCATAGGTGGCCATGGATATCCTACGACATCTTTGGCGCTAGGTAGGGGGCTCGCTTGCGCGAACCTTAAAGTGTGCACAGCGCGTCATCTTCATCACCATCTTTGTATTCGACGACGCCCACGACCATGGTGCCTAAGAAGAAGAAGTCTGGCCCTTCGGCGCATTCGTCCACCTCGAAGGCTCCGTCCCCCGCGGCCTCTAGTGCCTCGGAAGATGTGGGGGCGAGCGAGGACGTGAACGCTGCTGGGGCACGATTGGAATAGGTGGCGCCATCGTTGCTCCCCCCGAGGCCGACGCGGTGGCTAGAGATGTCGGAGGAGAACAACAACAACAACAACAACGCCTTGGCGGTCACGCTCCACAAGGTGCGGGCGAGGGCCTCACTCCGTCTGCACCCCTCCTCCCACTAATGGGCACAGCCGCAGCAACGACGCTCGGTTCGAGGCGAGCCATCACCCTAGGGCCTCCCCCACTGCGGGAGCGACCGCGGCCCCTGCACCTCCTCCCGGACGAGCCAACCAGACGGCTGCTCCCGACGGAGCCGCTGACCCTCAAGCACCCCCGCCGCCCGACCCCGTGCTACCTCTTGAGCACTGCGTTGGTTTTCCCTGAAGAGGAAGGGATGATGCAGCAAAGTAGCATAAGTATTTCCTTCAGTTTTTGAGAACCAAGGTATGAATCTAGTAGGAGGCTACGTGCGAGTCCCTCGTACCTGCACAAAACAAATAAATCCTCGCAACCAATGTGAATAGGGGTTGTCAATCCCTACACGACCACTTACGAGAGTGAGATCGGATAGATATGATAAGATAATACTTTTGGTATTTTTTTGATAAAGATGCAAAGTAAAATAAAGGCAAAGTAAAAAGTAAAGGAAATAACTTAGTAGGAGATCAATATGATAAAGATAGACCCGGGGGCCATAGGTTTCACTAGTGGCTTCCCTCGAGAGCATAAGTATTCTATGATGGCTGAACAAATTACTATTGAGCAATTGACAGAATTGAGCATAGTTATGAGAATATCTAGGTATGATCATGAATATAGGCATCACGTCTGAGACAAGTAGACTGACTCCTGCCTGCATCTACTACTATTACTCCACTCATCGACCGCCATCTAGCATGCATCTAGAGTATTAAGTTAATGAAAACAGAGTAACGCCTTAAGCAAGATGACATGATGTAGAGGGATAAACTCATGCAATACGATGAAAACCCCATCTTGTTATCCTCGATGGCAACAATATAATACATGCCTTGCTGGCCCTACTGTCATTGGGAAAGGACACCGCAAGATTGAACCCAAAGATAAGCACTTCTCCCATTGCAAGAAAGATCAATCTAGTAGGCCAAACCAAACTGATAATTCAAAGATATTTGCAAAGATAACCAATCATACATAAAAGAATTCAGAGAAGATTCAAATATTATTGATAGATAGACTTGATCATAAACCCACAATTCATCGGTCTCAACAAACACACCGCAAAAAGAAGATTACATCGAATAGTTCTCCACAAGAGAGGGGGAGAACATTGTATTGAGATCCAAAAAGAGAGAAGAAGCCATCTAGCTAATAGCTATGGACCCGTAGGTCTGAGATAAACTACTCACACTTCAGCGGAGAGGCTATGGTGTTGATGTAGAAGCCCTCCGTGATCGATGCCCCCTCCGGCGGAGCTCCGGAATAGGCGCCAAGATGAGAACTCATGGATACAGAAAGTTGCGGCGGTGGAATTAGGTTTTTGGCTCCGTATCTGGTCGTTTGGGGGTACATAGGTATATACAGGAGGAAGGAGTACATCGGTGGAGCAACAGGGGGCCCATGAGGGTGGAGGGCGCACCTGGGGGGGGGGGGTAGGCGCCCCCCCCTACCTCGTGGCCTCCTCTCTTGTGTCTTGACGTAGGGTCCAAGTCTCCCGGGTCTTGTTTGTTGAGAAAATCATGTTCCCATAAGGTTTCATTCCGTTTGGACTCCATTTGATATTCCTTTTCTTCGAAACCCTAAAACAGGCAAAAAACAACAATTCTGGGTTGGGCCTCCGGTTAATAGGTTAGTCCCAAAAATAATATAAAAGTGGATAATAAAGCCCAATAATGTCCAAAACAGTAGATAATATAGCATGGAGCAATCAAAAATTATAGATACGTTGGAGACGTATCAAGCATCCCCAAGCTTAATTCCTGCTCGTCCTCGAGTAGGTAAATGATAAAAACAGAATTTTTGATGCGGATGCTACTTGGCATAATTTTAATGTAATTCTTCTAAATTGTGGTATGAATATTCAGATCCGAAAGATTCAAGACAAAAGTTTAATATTGACATAAAAATAATAATACTTCAAGCATACTAACAAAGCAATTATGTCTTCTCAAAATAACATGGCCAAAGCAAGTTATCCCTACAAAATCATATAGTCTGGCTATGCTCCATCTTCACCACACAAAATATTTATATCATGCACAACCCCGATGACAAGCCAAGCAATTGTTTCATACTTTTGACATTCTCAAAACTTTTTCAATTTTCACGCAATACATGAGCGTGAGCCATGGACATAGCACTGTAGGTGGAATAGAACGGTGGTTGTGGAGAAAACAAAAAGGGGAAGATAGTCTCACATCAACTAGGCATATCAATGGGCTATGGAGATTCCCATCAATAGATATCAATGTGAGTGAGTAGGGATTGCCATGCAACGGATGAATGCTCAAAAAGAAACTAAGTGGGTGTGCATCCAACTTGCTTGCTCATGAAGACCTAGGGTGAGTTGAGGAAGCCCATCATTGGAATATACAAGCCAAGTTCTATAATGAAAAATTCCCACTAGTATATGAAAGTGATAACATGAGAGACTCTCTACTATGAATATCATGGTGCTACTTTGAAGCACATGTGTGGTAAAAGGATAGTAACATTGTCCCTTCTCTCTTTTTCTCTCATATATATATATATATTTTATTTGGGCCTTTTCTCTCTTTTTTATGGCCTCTTTTCTTTCTTTTTTTTATTTATTGTCCGGAGTCCCATCCCGAATTGTGGGGGAATCATAGTCTCCATCATCCTTTCCTCACTGGGACAATGCTCTAATAATGATGATCATCACACTTTTATTTTCTTACAACTCAACAATTACAACTTGATACTTAGAACAAAATATGACTCTATATGAATGCCTCCGGCGGTGTGCCGGGATGCAATGACTCATGAGTGACATGTATGAAAGAATTATGAATGGTGGCTTTGACATAAATACGATGTCAACTACATGATCATGCTAAGCAATATGACAATAATGGACTGTGTCATAATAAACGAAACGGTGGAAAGTTGCATGGCAATATATCGCGGAATGGCTATGGAAATTCTATAATAGGTAGGTATGGTGGCTGTTTTGAGGAAGGGTATATGGTGGGTGTATGATACCGGCGAAAGGTGCGCGGTATTAGAGAGGCTAGCAAAGGTGGAAGGGTGAGAGTGCGTATAATCCATGGACTCAACATTAGTCATAAAGAACTCATATACTTATTGCAAAAATCTACAAGTTACCAAAGCAAAGTATTACGCGCATGCTCCTAGGGGGATAGATTGGTAGGAAAAGACCATCGCTCGTCCCCGACCGCCACTCATAAGGAAGACAATCAAAAAATAAATCATGCTCCGACTTCATCACATAATGGTTCACCATACGTGCATGCTACAGGAATCACAAACTTTAACACAAGTATTCTTCAAATTCACAACTACTCTACTAGCACAACTTTAATATCACCATCTTCATATCTCAAAACAATTATCAAGCATCGAAGTTCTCATAGTATTCAACACACTCATAAGAAAGTTTTATTATTAATCTTGTATACCAAGAATATTAGGATTTTAAGAAAATTACCATGATATTTAAGACTCTCAAAATAATCTAAGTGAAGCATGAGAGATCAATAGTTTCTATAGAACAAATCCACCACCGTGCTCTAAAAGATATAAGTGAGGCACTAGAGCAAAACTATATAACTCAAAAGATATAACCGAAGCACATAGAGTATTTTAACAAATTTCAAATCATGTATGGCTCTATCAAAAGGTGTGTACAGCAAGGATGATTGTGGTAAACTAACAAATAAATACTCAAATCATACAAGACGCTCCAAGCAAAACACATATCATGTGGCGAATAAAAATATAGATCCAAGTAAAGTTACCGATAGAAGTAGACGAAAGAGGGGATGCCTTCCGGGGCATCCCCAAGCTTTGGCTTTTAGGTGTCCTTAGATTATCTTGGGGGTGCCATGGGAATCCCCAAGATTAGGCTCTTGCCACTCCTTGTTCCATAATCCATCAAATCTTTACCCAAAACTTGTAAACTTCACAACACAAAACTTAAAGTAGAAAATCTTGTTAGCTTTGTTAGCGAAAGAAAACAAAAGACTACTTCAAGGTACTGTAATGAACTCATTATTTATTTATATTGGTGTTATACCTACTGTATTCCAACTTATCTATGGTTTATAAACTATTTTACTAGCCATAGATTCATCAAAATAAGCAAACAACACACGAAAAATAGAATCTGTCAAAAACAGGACAGTCTGTAGTAATCGGTAGCTAGCGCAAGATATGGAACCCCAAAAATTCTAAAATAAATTTCTGGACGTGAGGAATTTATCTATTAATCATCTTCAAAAATAATTAACTAAATAGTACTCTCCAAATACAAATGACGGCAGTTCTCGTGAGCGCTAAAGTTTCTATTTTTTACAGCAAGTGTAACTAGACTTTCCCCAAGTCTTCCCAGCGGTTCTACTTGGCACACACATTAATTAAACACAAAAAACACAACCAAAACAGAGGCTATATAAATTATTTGTTACTAAACAGGAGAAAAAAGCAAGGAATAAAAATAAAATTGGGTTGCCTCCCAACAAGCGCTATCGTTTAACGCCCTAGCTAGGCATAACAAGCAAGGATAGATCTAGGTATTGCCATCTTTGGTAGGCAATCCATAAGTGGCTCTCATAATAGATTCATAAGTTAATTTAATTTTCTTTCTAGGAAAGTGTTCCATGCCTTTCCTTAATGGAAATTGGAATCTAATATTTCCTTCCTTAATATCAATAATTGCACCAATCATTCTAAGGAAAGGTCTACCAAGAATAATAGGACATGAAGGATTGCAATCTGTGTCAAGAACAATAAAATCTATGGGTACATAATTCCTATTTGCAACAATAAGAACATCATTAATTCTTCCCATAGGTTTCTTAATAGTGGAATCCGCAAGGTGCAAGTTTAGAGAGCAATCATCAAAATCACAGAAACCTAACAAATCCCACAAAGTCTTTGGAATCGTGGAAACACTAGCACCCAAATCACATAAAGCATAGTATTCATGATCTTTAATTTTAATTTTAATAGTTGGTTCCCACTCATCATAAAGCTTTCTAGGGGCAGAAACTTCCAATTCAAGTTTTTCTTCATGAGATTGCATCAAGGCATCAACGATATGTTTAGTAAACGCTTTATTTTCACTATAAGCATGAGGAGAATTTAGCACGGATTGTAACAAGGAAATACAACCAATCAAAGAGCAATTTTCATAGTTAAATTCCTTGAAATCCATAATAGTGGGTTTAGCAACATCTAGGGTTTTAATTTCTTCAATCCCGCTTTTATCAATTTTAGCATCAAGATCAAATAATTCTGAATTCTTGGAACACCTTCTAGGTAAAGGTGGATCATATTCAGTCCCATCATTATCAAGATTAATATTGCAAAACAAAGATTTAATAGGGGACACATCAATAACTTTTAGATCTTCATCTTTATTTTCATAGGAACTAGAAGAACACGCTCTTATAAAGGCATCTTTCTTAGCACACATCCTAGCGGTTCTTTCTTTGCACTCATCAATGGAAATTCTCCTGGCTTTGAGAGACTCATTGACATCATGCTTAGGTGGAATATATCTAAGTTTCAAAGAATCAACATCAAGAGTAATTCTATCAATGTTCCTAGCCAAATCATCAATCTTAAGCAATTTTTCTTCAATCAAAGCATTGAAATTCTTTTGCGAAGTAATAAATTCTTTAATATTAGATTTAAAATCAGAGGGCATCTTGTTATAATTTCCATAATAATTGTTGTAGGAATTACCATAATTATTAGAGGGATTACTAGGATAAGGCCTAGGATTGAAATTTCCTCTATACGCGTTGTTACCAAAATTGTTCCTACCAACAAAATCCACATCCATAGATTCATTATTATTCTCAATCAAAGTAGACAAGGGCATATCATTAGGATCAGAAGAAACACTCTTATTAGCAAATAATTTCATAAGTTCATCCATCTTTCCACTCAAAACATTAATTTCTTCTATTGCGTGCACCTTTTTATTAGTAGATCTTTCAGTATGCCATTGAGAATAATTAACCATAATATTATCTAGGAGTTTAGTAGCTTCTCCTAAAGTGATTTCGATAAAAGTGCCTCCCGCGGCCGAGTCTAGAAGATTTCTAGAAGCAAAATTCAATCTGGCATAATTTTTTTGTATAATCATCCACAAATTTAAACCTTGAGTAGGGAAATTACGTATCATTAGTTTCATTCTCTCCCAAGCTTGTGCAACATGTTCATGATCAATTTGCTTAAAATTCATAATATCGTTTCTAAGAGAGATGGTCTTAGTGGGAGGAAAATACTTAGAGATAAAAGCATCTTTGCACTTATTCCATGAATCAATACTATTTTTAGGCAAAGACGAAAACCAATCTTTAGCACGATCTCTAAGTGAAAAAGGAAATGGCTTCAATTTAACAATATCATTATCCACATCTTTCTTCTTTTGCATGTCACACAAATCAACGAAGCTATTTATATGGGTAGCGACATCTTCACTAGGAAGGCCGGAAAACGGATCTTTCATGACAAGATTCAGCAAAGCAGTATTAATTTCACAAGATTCAGCGTCGGTAAGAGGAGCAATCGGAGTGCTAATAAAATCATTGTTGTTGGTACTGGTGAAGTCACATAATTTAATATTATCTTGAGCCATTGTGACAAGCAAGCGAACTAACACACAAGAAAACAAAAAGCAAGCGGGCGAAAAGAGGCAAAGAGAGAAAGAGAGGGAGGATAGAGAGAGGGTGAATAAAACGGCAAGGGTGAAGTGGGGGAGTGTAAAACGAGAGGCAAATGGCAAATAATGTAATGCGGGAGATAAGGGTATGTGATGGGTACTTGGTATGTTGAATTTTGCGTAGACCTCCCCGGCAACAGCGCCAGAAATCCTTCTTGCTACCTCTTGAGCACTGAGTTGGTTTTTCCCGAAGAGGAAGGCATGATGCAGCAAAGTAGCGTAAGTATTTCCCTTAGTTTTTGAGAACCAAGGTATCAATCCAGTAGGAGGCTATGCACGAGTCCCTCGTACCTACACAAAACAAATAAATCCTCGCAACCAACGCGAATAGGGGTTGTCAATCCCTACACGGCCACTTACGAGAGTGAGATCTGATAGATATGATAAGATAATATTTTTGGTATTTTTGTGATAAATATGCAAAGTAAAATAAAGGCAAAGTAAAAAAGCAAAGGAAATAACTAAGTAGTAGGAGATCAATATGATAAAGATAGAGCCGGGGACCATAGGTTTCACTAGTGGCTTCTCTCGAGAACATAAGTATTCTACGGTGGGTGAACAAATTACTGTTGAGCAATTGATAGAATTGATCATAGTTATGAGAATATCTAGGTATGATCACGTATATAGGCATCACGTCCGAGACAAGTAGACCGACTCCTGCCTGCATCTACTACTATTACTCCACTCATCGACCGCTATCCAGCATGCATCTAGAGTATTAAGTTAATGAAAACAGAGTAACACCTTAAGCAAGATGACATGATGTAGAGGGATAAACTCATGCAATATGATGAAAACCCCATCTTGTTATCCTCGATGGCAACAGTACAATACGTGCCTTGCTGCCCCTACTGTCACTGGGAAAGGACACCGCAAGATTGAACCCAAAGCTAAGCACTTCTCCCATTGCAAGAAAGATCAATCTAGTAGGCCGAACCAAACTGATAATTTGTCAGGACCCTGGTTCTAAGTCACACCAATCTAGCCTGTAACACCTCATATCACTTTGCGGCCTCACGCACGGTATTCCCGCGGTGTCGCCTTACCATGGCCCGGGACCGTTTGCGTCTTTCGGCTCACGTATATGATAGTGTCGCTAGCATCCATATGGCAGAGAACCCGGGCCGACGTGACTAGTCGTGAACCCAAAGTGGCACTAACTTACGGGGACATGCATACATGAATCAACATCGAGCATGTCGGTCAGCAGCGTGCGAATCTGGGCTGTAGCACTGGGCTAACAGGACTCCGGGAACCCGGGCTGTAGCAGGCTAGGCAGGACTCCGGATGTCACCGCGTCACATTTCCCCGAAGGGACAGACACAGGAACGAAGTGAATCACATGCAGGCTAGTCTAAGTGTTCCTGAGCAGTAGTGCTGGGCTAGCAGGACTCCGGTGAACCGGGCTGTAGCGGACTACTATGGCTCATGGAAGCACAAGACTACATTTCCCCATAAGAGAGGCTACCAAGGATGAACAACTAGGTTGTCGGATCCCACACATACCAAGCATTTCAATCATACACACAATATGCTCAATATGTGTAAATACAACATGGCATCACAACGCAACTCTACGACTCAAGTATTTATTCATTAGGCTCCGAAGAGCCAAATATTACAAACATGGGTCTCATGACCCAACATTCAGAGCATACAAGTCAAAGCACATGTGGAAGCTTAACTTGTCTGAGTACAGACAACTAAAAATGAAGAAGGCTGAGGAGCCTGACTATCTACAAGACCCTCCCAAGGGTACAAGATCGTAGCTGAGGTAACAAGCTAAACGTCGAAGTCCAAGCGGAACTACTAGTGAGATTGACGTCTCTCTACAAAACATAAATTAAGCAAATGTGAGTACAAATGTACTCGGCAAGACTTATATCAGAACTAACTACATATGCATCAGTATCAACAAAGGGGTGGTGGAGTTTAACTGCAGCAAGACAGCTTTGACTCGGTGGCTATCCTGAACTACGACTACAAGTAACTCTTTTGAGGTGGCGTACACGAGTCCACAAATTCACCATACCAATACACCACTATGGATCCGCTCCCGTCTCCCTACGAGAAGGCCATCCATAGCACTCACGCTTATCTTGCGCATTTTAGAGTATCCACTTTCACTTGTCTATGAACTATGCAAGGGGTCCAAGTTTCCATATCCGAGGAATCCGGCTATTCGAATAGATAATTATAACCCTGCAGGGGTGTACTTCTTCACACACGCTCTCGCCACTTACCACCATGTACACATCGTGTATCTCGGCAACCTTCAAGCGGAAGTCTGGCGAGGGAGTCGGCCACGACCTGACTAACCAACAAGTCTCTAGTCCAGGTTTATCGCCTATTCGGGTTCCATCCGCAAGGAGATCCGGCCGGTGTGTCGCTCACGGCCACAAACGATGTGAGTAGGGTTCCCAAGCCCACCATCCGGGTGCCACTTGGTACATCGTGCCACTGTGCCTAGTCTATCCCAAGCCCACCTATACCGGGTGCCACTTAGTAGACTACTAGCACTACCTACAAACACCAGAAACTAGTTGCAACTCCTGGACAGAGATCAGGTTGATTAATAAGTCGAGACGGGCACTTAAGCATTCCAATGTGTGGTAGTAACTGTTCATGGATCACAAACACAGAACTCGGTTCCTGAGGATGGTTTCAGTGAGACAACCCACCATGTACTCCTACATGGCCTTTCACCGCTACCTTTACCAAATCGTGTTCACACACTTAGCTCACACACAGTAGGACATGTTCATCACCATTCCAATTCATTCCCGATGAATCAGACCTGACTCAACTCTAAGCAATAGCAGGCATGACAAACAAGCATGAATGAGTAGGCACACCAGGGCTCAAACAACTCCTACTCATGCTAGTGGGTTTCATCTATTTACTGTGGCAATGATGGGTCATGCAAAGGAAAGGGGTTCAACTACCGCAGCATGTAACAGTTGAAACGTTGTTGTCCTAATGCAGTAAAAGAGAGCAGGAGCGAGAGAGTGGGATTGTATCAGAATGAACAAGGGGTTTTTGCTTGCCTGGCACTTCTGAAGATAGTATAGTTCTTCATCGGTGTCATCGATCTCATCGTCGGAACGTCGTCTACTGAGAGGGGATAATTACTGGCAAACAAGGAAGAACACAATCAATGCGATGCAACAATATGATGCATGATTATGACATGGCAATATGCTGTTGATTGAGCTAATGCAACTAGCAACAAGTTAAATGGAGTTGGTTTGAACACTAGGTTCAAATTCAAACTCCATATGTGCTTTCTTAAATGCCATTAATTCAAATTGTCATATACAGTGGCTGTAAGTTGTTCAAACATGCATGAGAATGGTACAGATGGATAGATTGAATTTTTTTGATCATTTTTCATATATAAAATATTTCATTTGGAGCTACGGTTGATTTTCTATGAATTTTTGAAGTTTTAAACATTTTCTGGAATTTCCAGAGTAAGAATAAATCCAGAAAAACCTATTGTTGCGTCATGCTGACCTCAGCAGGTCAACAGCGCCGTCCAGGTCAAACCTGACCAATGGGGTCCACTGGTCAGTGAAACAGTGCGGGTTTGTGTCGATGACGGGTGGGGCCGGGTCAACAGACACGTCAGCAAGTTAATACTGACGTGTGGGGTCGGTCAACGTGTGACGTGGCCAGGTCAAACTGACATGTGGGGCCCGTGGGGGGTTAGTTTAATCTAAATGCAAATAAAACCTGGGTTAGTTAGGGCGTGGGGCCCAGCTATCATTGTCATAGGGTTAGACTAATAACATAATTAGTACTAATATAATCTGCCACGTCAACAGTTGACGCCGGCAACCACAGCAACGGCCGGAACTCGCCGGAGTTGCTCGGGAAGGTGGTACGAAGCACCGTTTCGCGCGTGGTTTGCGGCTACGGCGAGCTAAAGGTGCGGCGCATCTAAAGGAGGCAGCGGCAGGTGCCGGGGTGCAGTGTAGCGACGGCGGCGACGGGCGGAGTGGCGGCCGGAGCTCGGGCGTTGATGAGAACGACGCCACAGAGCATGAGAGAAGGAACTGATGGTGGTGTTCGTCTCCTGGGAGGGTGCAGAGCTCGTTGGCTGGCCCGGACGTAGGTTGCAACAACTCTAGCCGTGGCGGCGCCATGGCCAGCGGTGGCGAGCTCGGGAGCTTGCGGAAACGGAAACTAGAGGATGTGCGAGGCCGGGGCGAGAGAGGGGTTTTGTTCGCGAGCTCACCACGGTACGATGGGATTCGAAGAAGAGGCAGGGGAAGCGCTGTGGCCGGCGAATCGGCGACGGCGATCGCCGGCGCCTGACGTTGAAGACGATGGCGTGGAAGCGATGCAGAGCTTCCCGGCTCGCGTGGCTCGGCAATAAGGACGGGGCGTCATGGCGGTTCTTCCGGATGCGTCAAGCGGTCGAGGGGGAGGCATTGGCTATGCGAATGGCGGCGGTGGTCAGCGGCTACGTTCGGACGCGAGCGAGGGAGCAGAGGAGGTGGGGAACCAGAGATCAAGGGGAAAGTGAGGGGAGGCGTTGGGCGTCTCCATGGCGTGGCTGGAAGCGGCGGGCCGTCGCGCTGGAGCAGGAGGTGGCGTCGTCGGCCACGTGTGTGCAGGCACGCAGCTGCTTCTCCTCCTGGCAGGAGGAAGAAGACGGTGTTGCCCCTGTGGGCTGGGCTAGAACAGGATTTGGGCCAGGCAGGTAAGTCAGGTAAGGCCCTTTCCTTTGTCTGTTCTATTTCTTCTGTTTTGTTTCCTTTTATTTAAACTTGCCACTGTTTAAAATTTAGGACAAATTAAAACAATGCCAAAATCCTCTAAGTATAACTTATGTTGCTCATTGGACATTTCCAAATGCACATAAATTATCACAGAGCATTTAAAAACATATCCATATATATTTGAATATATTTTCAAATTCAAATAGAATATTGTTTTAAATTCAGAGACCAAATAATTCCTTAAAAATGTTCCAAAATTTTGGTTTGGTATATAACCCTTGCCAAAATTCTCAAAACTATTTTTAGGAAATTTTGGATTCACTGAATGCAATTTAAAGGGTTCTTGGCCTTCTTTTAAAAGATCTTGAGGCTTTCAAATTCCCTCAATTCAAGTTTCTTCAATTTAAACATGATGCATGCTCACGGATGCAACTATTACACTCAGATATTCTAGGGCTATGACAACTCACCCCCACTAAACAAAAATCTCGTCCCGAGATTCAAGACGTGAGGTAAGAACACAGAGGGGACAGGGATCTGACACAGTCTTCATGATCCATTGCATTTCTGAAGATGTTGATTCGTTGCATCATATTGATCTTGACGTGTTTGCCTTCGAGATCCTTGTCCAACACGATGATGGCAGAAAGAAACTCTATAGAAATCGATCTCCTTAAAGATCAAGCAACTCACGATCAACTCACGGAATGAGGCGTTTAACATCTCTTGAGCTGAGGGGCAAAACACACCTTAAAAAGGACGGAAGAAACAATTGACGAGGGTTTCAAAGTAGCGAGGAAAAATTGCCATGGTTCCATAACAGGAAACCTCGGGGAAGGTGACTCATAGAATTATTCCCTTAAGTGGCAAAAAGAATTACTTTTGATGCAGAGATCATTGAAACTCTCTATACCAGCCTAAGGAAAATCACAATTGATCATTTGAATGAATTAGAAGGAATGGCATACTCAGCTTGGAGAGAAAACTAGAGTTATAGGACAAATCGGCAACGGAAGGCACATTCCAAATGATACCGAGGATACAACCCAATGACTGAGCGTGCTCTCAAGAACTTGAGCATTTCCGTATTCATCAAGGTTTTACCAACATCCGTGCCGAGGATCCTGGCAACACATCATGCTACCATGATAAACGGTGATGGAGGATGCAGATGCAAAGGAGGCCATCACTTTCTCAGATTTTTCCTTAGCAATGCCAAAGAAGCAAATCTGGATGATCGACCGAGAGACATTTAGCACTCCGCTTCTAATGTTCTCCTTGATGTACTAGGTACCACGGTCAATGCTTAAAAGCATCAACATGGCCATCGAGCAAAGGTCGGACTTCGGGAGCACAAAAATCCATAAGGAACAACTTGTGGAATAAGTCATACCAAATCCTCATGGAGAAGAAGGTCGAATTGCTCGTTCAAGATACTACAATAATAGATCTTCCGGCTAGGTGTGTCGTCCAGAACATCAACCTCGTCGGGACCTACATCATAGATCTTGGAAATGTTCCAGCCATCATATCTGCCTGAGATTCAGATCTGGCTGGTAACAAGATTTTTCAGACAACATGTCTAGAAAAGGAAGGTTGCAACACAAGTCGATGAGACAAAGTTGTGAGACTCTCGGGAGATGAACTACGATAGCAAGCTCCAAAGCATGAGTTGGTTCTGCTACACACATGTGAACATGTTGTCCAAGACAAGCATGACCACAGAGTAGTCTTACAATAAAACACTACCAAAGTTCAGGTGAGGAACCATCATCGAGGATATCGAAGTCCTTACACAAGTCCGGATTAGCTCTTAGGAAGGAACTTATTCTCCTTGAACAAATCAATTAGTGGCTTGGTGTGCTAAGGAATACATATGGAGTGGAGGTAATTAATCTACCAAACCATATAATACTTCGCACGTATGCATGATTGATTTGGGATGATTCCAGAGGAAACAAAACAAACCTTTCTCAATTCATGGCGGCAACTTACACCTAATGCACATGAACTTGGAGAAAGCCACTTCTTTCACCAAAACATATACTTCATGAACGGGAGATGAAGAAATGCTTACAAAAGTTTCCAACACTAGCTTAGATGTTCAACATGAATCATGGACAAGATGAAATGTTGATGATGAGATCAACAACAATCATCGAGATTTCCATGAAGATGGAATTCCACAACTATGTGAACAAGGTTATAGCATTGGTCAGACCCAAAAGATATAATGATGTATGCTCGAGGAAACAACCATGAGTAAGACAACATTACGAATATTGTTGGTTCTGATTTGATTTGAGGATAGCCCATACTTGAATCAAAGATTGGATAAGATGATAGGTCCATTAACTGATCACGAGGGTCAATCAATGAAAATACCATCTTCCTTCAACACACATACAAGATATCCCTTAAGATGAACTAAGTCGGACAAGCTTTTATCTTCCAACTCTCCAAGTCGTTGTTTAGCTTATCCAACTAGCTCAGGGGGTATCCAACACAGATTCTTGGAGAAGGGGTGGTTTGCAAGAAACCAACTTGATCACAAGCTCAACATAACAGTCAGGGGACAACCTGGTGATACTTCCGAGAAGATAATCAGAAAATCACGAACCACCGATATGTTATTAAGCTCGAGAACAATCTTGCTTTTCAGGGCAAGACAATATGATCAAATAAGCAAGGAGTTGGCACAATCCCAACTCATTGATCGAAGTGTGCACCAGAAATATGGACTAGGTAGCACGATCAATCTTAGGATGATGATTCAATAACCGGCACGCTAAGAATGAGAGTATTGTCCATTTACTACCAAGCAATGGGGTTGCTAGGGGTATTGATTTCACACATCACAATTCACTTGTCGGTATTCCGGTTACAATAACACGAGGACCAAAGAATGAACGATGATGGCGAGAGGTATCACTATATCAATAGTTCATAGGAGGTGGTGCAATTCCAACGACATTCTTGATATAAATATGGTAATACCGTAAGGTAGAACAGATCAAAGGCTGGATTGGCAATTTGATCCATGGAATACAATTGCTTTGACCCAATCCTAGATATGGATGAGGTACTGGAGTTTGTTTCTCCTAGTCATTCTGAATTAGAACGGTTTGATAGACCACATAATAATAGGCATCGATAACACGAATGGACAACTACTCTTGACCATCAATTGGCAGACGAAGGTCAGTTATCAACTAAGATGGGACAACTCAAAGGGACATATATCTTTCTGAGTTGTGGATGCATAGCTTAGTATGTAGAGCAAAGCTCAACATTTCTTCCGGATAACCCATGCAGAAAGGTAGAGCTGGCAGATTCACAATATAGAATCAAGAACTCATCAAGAGCACTCTGGTTGTGATCGTTCGGTTCAACGAGAAACTTCTGCCATAAGTAGTTCATGGTATTTGGAAGAAGGAAATACCATGAACCTCGAGCACTATCGCAAAGGTTACTAATATCCTAAAGGAACTAGCAACACTATCAACATGAAGTAAGAGGGTGAATCTCGGGTTCAGAAACCCAGGAATAGAATATCTACTACTAAGTAGCATCACGGGATGCTCTTGGGAATGGTGGCCAGAATCATCACACTGGGAATATAAAGCATGGCTAGATTATGGGTGGTTCTCTAAGATGCCTAGGGTCATAATAATGGCTCCAACATATATGTCGAGGCAATAAAGTACCTCAACTCACCGATTAGTGTGGTTGAACTGGCCCAAAGGGACACCAGGAACGGAAAGAAGGGATTTGCAAATGCATCAGACTATTTAGAAACCTGGGATGACTCGGACAGCATAACGGCTGTAAATGCTCAAAATGATTTGAGACATCCTGCAAAATGGTGGCATAACCACTCAACATCACAATATCAAAGTTCCGGGATCAACGGTCAACATACGGAAGTAGTAAGAACTGAACTGAGGCTTAAACCCAACAATCCTAGGCAACTACGGTTTAGTAACACGTCATCCTAAGAGATAGAAGAGAAGTCTAGTTCTTGACCCCCGTAGAAAAGAAGAGGTTGACTCAGAGCAGAAGGGCATAGGGTAAAGGAGTAAAAAGAGCCTTACGTTCCCTTTCGCAATCAATTCCCTTACATAACTAAAGCATTTCTAGACACGACTTTGACCAGTTTGGCTTGGTAATCCTACAGGCAGTCAGGCTCTGATACCAAAGCTGTCAGGACCCCGGTTCTAAGTCACACCGATCTAGCCTGTAAGACCTCATATCACTTTGCGGACTCACGCACGGTATTCCCACGGTGTCGCCTTACCATGGCCCGGGACCGTTTGCGTCTTTTGGCTCACGTGTATGATAGTGTCGCTAGCATCCATATGACAGAGAACCCGGGCCGACGTGACTAGTCATGAACCCAAAGTGGCACTAACTTACGGGGACAGGCATACATGAATCAACATCGAGCATGTCGGTCAGTAGCGTGCGAATCCGGGCTGTAGCACTGGGCTAACAGGACTCCGGGAACCCGGGCTGTAGCAGGCTAGGCAGGACTCCGGATGTCACCGCGTCACATTTCCCCGAAGGGACAGACTCAGGAACGAAGTGAATCACATGCCGGCCAGTCTAAGTGTTCCGGAGTTGTAGTGCTGGGATAGCAGGATTCCGGTGAACCAGGCTGTAGCGGACTACTATGGCTCATGGAAGCACAAGACTACATTTCCCCATAAGAGAGGCTACCAAGGATGAACAACTAGGTTGTCGGATCCCACACATACCAAGCATTTCAATCATACACACAATATGCTCGATATGTGTAAATACAACATGGCATCACAACATAACTCTACGACTCAAGTATTTATTCATTAGGCTCTGAAGAGCCAGATATTACAAACATGGGTCTCATGACCCAACATTCAGAGCATACAAGTCAAAGCACATGCGGAAGCTTAACTTGTCTGAGTACAGACAACTAAAAATGAAGAAGGCTGAGGAACTTGACTATCTACAAGACCCTCTCAAGGGTACAAGATCGTAGCTGAGGTAACAAGCTAAACGTCGAAGTCCAAGCGGAACTACTAGTGAGACTGACGTCTCTCTGAAAACATAAATTAAGCAAACATGAGTACAAATGTACTCAACAAGACTTATATCAGAACTAACTACATATGCATCAGTATCAACAAAGGGGTGGTGGAGTTTAACTGCAGCAAGCCACCTTTGACTCGGTGGCTATCCTGAACTATGACTACAAGTAACTCTTTTGAGGTGGCGCACACGAGTCCACAAATTCACCATACCAATACACCACTATGGATCCGCTCCCGTCTCCCTACGAGAAGGCCATCCATAGCACTCACGGTTATCTTGCGCATTTTAGAGTATCCACTTTCACTTGTCTATGAACTATGCAAGGGGTCCAAGTTTCCATATCCGAGGAATCCGGCTATTCGAATAGATAATGATAACCCTGCAGGGGTGTACTTCTTCACACACGCTCTCTCCACTTACCACCATGTACACATCGTGTATCTTGGCAACCATCAAGCGGAAGCCTAGCAAGGGAGTCGGCCATGGCCTGACTAACCAACAAGTCTCTAGTCCAGGTTTATCGCCTATTCGGGTTCCATCCGCAAGGAGATCCGGCCGGGGTATCACTCACGGCCCCAAACAATGTGAGCAGGGTTCCCAAGCCCACCATCCGGGTGCCACTTGGTACACCGTGCCACTGTGCCTAGTCTGTCCCAAGCCCAATTGTACCGGGTGCCACTTAGTAGACTACTAGCACTACCTACAAACACCAGAAACTAGTTGCAACTCCTGGACAGAGATCAGGTTGATTAATAAGTCGAGACGGGCACTTAAGCATTCCAATGTGTGGTAGTAACTGTTCATGGATCACAAACACAGAACTCAGTTCCCGAGGACGGTTTCAATGAGACAACCCACCATGTACTCCTACATGGCCTCTCACTGCTACCTTTACCAAATCATGTTCACACACTTAGCTCACACACATTAGGACATGTTCATCACCATTCCAATTCATTCCCGATGAATCAGACCTGACTCAACTCTAAGCAATAGCAGGTATGACAAACAAGCATGAATGAGTAGGCACACCAGGGCTCAAACAACTTCTACTCATGCTAGTGGGTTTCATCTATTTACTGTGGCAATGACGGGTCATGCAAAGGAAAGGGGTTCAACTACCGCAGCATGTAACAGTTGAAACGTTGTTGTCCTAATGCAGTAAAAGAGAGCAGGAGCGAGAGAGTGGGATTGTATCGAAATGAACAAGGGGTTTTTGCTTGCCTGTCACTTCTGAAGATAGTATAGTTCTTCATCGGTGTCATCGATCTCATCGTCGGAACATCGTCTACTGAGAGGGGACAATTACCGGCAAACAAGGAAGAACACAATCAATTCGATGCAACAATATGATGCATGATCATGACATGGCAATATGCTGTTGATTGAGCTAATGCAACTAGCAACAAGTTAAATGGAGTTGGTTTGAACACTAGGTTCAAATTCAAACTCCATATGTGCTTTCATAAATGACATTAATTCAAATTGTCATATATAGTGGCTGTAAGTTGTTCAACCATGCATGAGAATGGTACAGATGGATAGATTGAATTTTTCTGATCATTTTTCATATATAAAATATTTCATTTGGAGCTACGGTTGATTTTCTATGAATTTTTGAAGTTTTAAACATTTTCTAGAACTTCTTGAGTAAGAATAAATCTAGAAAAACCTATTACTGCGTCATGCTGACCTCAGCAGGACAACAACGCCGTCCATGTTAAACCTGACCAGTGGGGTCCACTGGTCAGTGAAACAGTGCGGGTTTGTGTCGCTGACGGGTGGGGCCGGGTCAATAGACATGTCAGCAAGTCAATACTGATGTGTGGGGTCGGTCAACGTGTGACGTGGCCAGGTCAAACTGACGTGTGGGGCCCGTGGGGGTTAGTTTAATCTAAACGCAAATAAAACCCGGGTTAGTTAGGGCGTGGGGCCCAGCTATCATTGTCATAGGGTTAGACTAATAACATAATTAGTACTAATATAATTTGCCACGTCAGTAGTTCGTCGGAGGTGCTCGAGACGATGGTACGGAGCACCGTTTCGCGCGTGGTTTGCGGCTACGGCAAGCTGGAGGTGCGACGCGTCTAAAGGAGGCAGCGACAGGTGCCGGGGTGCAGTGTAGCAGTGGCGGCGACGGGCGGAGCGGCGTCCGGAGCTCGGGCGTTGATGAGAACGACGCCACAGAGCATGGGAGTAGGAACTGATGGTGGTGTTCGTCTCCTAGGAGGGTGCAGAGCTCGTTGGCTGGCCCGGACGTAGGTTGCAGCAGCTCTAGCTGTGGCGGCGCCATGGCCAGCGGTGGCGAGCTCGGGGCGATAGAGGGGTTTCGTTCGCGAGCTCACCACGGCACGATGGGAGTCGAAGAAGAGGCAGGGGAAGTGCTGTGGCCGGCGAATCAGCGACGGCGATCGGCGGCGCCCGACGTTGAAGACGATGGCGTGGAAGCGATGCAGAGCTTCCAGGCTCGCGTGGCTCGACAATAAGGACGGGGCGTCATGGCGGTTCTTCCGGATGCGTCAAGCGGTCGAGGGGGAGGCATTGGCTATGCGAATGGTGGCGGCGGTCGGCGGTTGCGTTCGGACGCGAGCGAGGGAGCAGAGGAGGTGGGGAACCAGAGAGCAAGGGGAAAGTGAGGGGAGGCGTTGGGCGTCTCCGTGGCGTGGCTGGAAGCGCCGGGTCATCGCGCTGGAGCAGGAGGTGGCGTTGTCGGCCGCGCGTGTGCATGCACGCAGCTGCTTCTCCTCCTAGCAGGAGGAAGAAGACGGTGTTGCCCCTGTGGGCTGGGCCAGAACAGGAGTTGGGCCGGGCAGGTAAGTCAGGTAAGGCCCTTTCCTTTGTCTGTTCTATTTCTTCTGTTTTGTTTCCTTTTATTTAAACTTGCCACTGTTTAAAATTTAGGACAAATCAAAACAATGCCAAATATCCTCTAAGTATAACTTATGTTGCTCATTGGACATTTCCAAATGCACATAAATTATCATAGAGCATTTAAAAACATATCCATATATATTTGAATATATTTTCAAATTCTAATAGAATATTGTTTTAAATTCAGAGACCACATAATTCCTTAAAAATGTTCCAAAATTTTGGTTTGGTATATAACCCTTGCCAAAATTCTCAAAACTATTTTTAGGAAATTTTGGATTCACTGAATGCAATTTAAAGGGTTCTTGCCCTTCTTTTAAAAGATTTTGAGGCTTTCAAATTCCCTCAATTCAAGTTTCTTCAATTAAAACATGATGCATGCTCACGGATGCAACTATTACACTCAGATATTCTAGGGCTGTGACATAATTCGAAGATATTTGCAAAGATAACCAATCATACATAAAAGAATTCAGAGAAGATTCAAATATTATTCATAGATAGACTTGATCATAAACCCACAATTCATCGGTCTCAACAAACACACCGCAAAAAGAAGATTACATCGAATAGTTCTCCACAAGAGAGGGGGAGAACATTGTATTGAGATCCAAAAAGAGAGAAGAAGCCATCTAGCTAATAGCTATGGACCCGTAGGTCTGAGATAAACTACTCACACTTCAGCGGAGAGGCCATGGTGTTGATGTAGAAGCCCTCCGTGATCGATGCCCCCTCCGGCGGAGCTCCGGAACAGGCGCCAAGATGAGAACTCATGGATACAGAAAGTTGTGGCGGTGGAATTAGGTTTTTGGCTCCATATCTGGTCGTTTGGGGGTACATAGGTATATATAGGAGGAAGGAGTACATCGGTGGAGCAACAGGGGGCCCATGAGGGTGGAGGGCGCACCTGGGGGGGGGGGGTAGGCGCCCCCCCTACCTCGTGGCCTCCTCTCTTGTGTCTTGACGTAGGGTCCAAGTCTCCCGGGTCTTGTTTGTTGAGAAAATCACGTTCCCGAAGGTTTCATTCCATTTGGACTTCCTTTGGTATTCCTTTTCTTCGAAACCCTAAAACAGGCAAAAAACAACAATTCTGGGCTGGGCCTCCGGTTAATAGGTTAGTCCCAAAAATAATATAAAAGTGGATAATAAAGCCCAATAATGTCCAAAACAGTAGATAATATAGCATGGAGCAATCAAAAATTATAGATACATTGGTGACGTATCACCCCACTGCCCAGGTGGTCATCCCACAGCTGCGTGGACGCGGCACCACAACCATCGTAGCTGCTGGCACCGTCAGGAGCCAGGCAATGGTGCAGTCGACATCATCAACATCTATGCCGAGCAAAGCCTCGGAGGCTATGGCGCTAGCTCAGTTGCTACTGAGGTTCCCGCCAGTGGCCGAGCAGATGGATGAATGGCATGCCACCATCCAGGGCCTACTCGGTTTCGCCAAAGCTGGGGGCTCACGATGAGCTGGCCTGCCACGACCTCCCAAAGCGACAGCAACCGCTCGTACCGTTGGCCGAACGGAGGGGGCCGTCCCCACGGTGCAGTCCCCACCACGGCAGCCAATGCGGGCGCAGCAGAATCAAGACCCTGACGACGTCTCGATGGCCTCTTCTGACCTTCGAGCACGTCTAGGCCAACGTCGAGTGTCAGGACCCCGATCCTAAGTCACACCGATCTAGCATGTAACACATCATATCACTTTGCGGCCTCACGCACGGTATTCCCATGGGTGCCACCTTACCTGGCCCGGGACCGTTTGCGCCTTTTGGCTCACGTATATGATAGTGTCGCTAGCATCCATATGACAGAGAACCTAGGCCGACATGACTAGTCATAAACCCAAGGTGGCACTAACTTACAGGGACAAGCATACATGACCCAGCAATGAACGTGCCGGTCATCAACGTATGAACCCAAGTCGTAGCAAGCTACAAGGACTTAAAGGAACAATGCGTGACATTTCCCCGAAGGGACAGACAAAGTAACGAAGAAGGACACATGCTGGCCAGCCTAAGTGTTCCGGAGCAGTAGCAAGATACCATGGCTCAGTGTAAGCACTAGGATACATTTCCCCATAGGAGAGGCTACCAAGAATAAACAACTAGGTTGTCGGATCCCACACATACCAAGCATTTCAAATCATACACATAATATGCTCGATATGTGCAAATACAACATGGCATCACAACAAAACTCTATGACTCAAAGTATTTATTACATAGGCTCCGAGGGTATAACACCCACAATGCGGCTATATCTCCCACGCGTCGAGGCACGACTTAGAGGCATAGCCACATGGTAGTTTTGTCGCAAGACGGGTAATCTTCACACAATCCCATGTACTGAATAAGAAAGGGATAAATAGTTGGCTTACAATCGCCACTTCACACAATACATAAATAATTCATACATCATCCAAATACACTCAAAGACCGACTACGGTCAAAACCAAATAAAAAGGAAGATAAACCCCAAATGCTAGATCCCCGATCGTCCCAATTGGGCTCCACTACTGATCATCAGGAAACGAAATGTAGTAACGACCCAGATCCTCGTCGAACTCCCACTTGAGTTCGGTAACATCACCTGCACTGGTATCCTCGGCACCTGCAACTGTTTGGAAGTATCCGTGAGTCACGAGGAATCAGCAATCTCACACCCGCGAGATCAAGACTATTTAAGCTTATGGGTAGGAAAAGGTAGTGAGGTGGAGCTACAGCAAGCACTAAGCATATATGGTGGCTAACATATGCAAGTAAGAGCGAGAAGAGAAGAAATGCAACGGTCGAGGAAATAGAAGTGATCAAGAAGTGATCCTGAAGCTACTTACGTTCAAGCATAACACGAGAGTGTGTTCTCTTCCCGGACTCCGTCGAAAAGAGACAATCATGGCTACACACACAGTTGATTCATTTTAATTAAGTTAAGTATCAAGTTCTCTACAACCGGATATTAACAAATTCCCATCTGCCACATAACCGCGGGCACGGCTCTCAAAAGTTTATACCCTGCAGGGGTGTCCCAACTTAACCCATCACAAACTCTCACTGTCAATGAAGGATATTCCTTCTACCGAGAAGACCCGATCAGTCTCGGAATCCCGGTTACAAGACATTTCGACAATGGTAAAATAAGACCAGCAAAGCCGCCCGATGTGCCGACAAATCCCGATAGGAGATGGACATATCTCGTTCTCAGGGCACACCGGATAGGTCAAGCTATGAGTAAAACCAGCCCTCAAGTTGCCCTGAGGTGGCCCCACAGGCTGCCCATTTCGGACCAACACTCATAGGAGCACTGGCCCGGGGGGGGGGGTTATGTAACGCCCCAAACACACCCGCCGGTGGTCGTTACTCCCGGCGGGATCTAGACTGGCCCCACACATCAATACTAGTCTTTTCTGCACACTTTGTCCTCACTCGTGCACACCCGTGAGCAACTTCCCGGTCGGTCACCCATCAATACTAGTCTTTTCTGCGCACTTTGTCCTCACTCGTGCACACCCGTGAGCAACTTCCCGGTCGGTCACCCATCCTGAAATTACTCCAAGCTGAGCACGCTTAACTTTGGAGTTCTATCCGAATGGGCTTTCGGAAAAGAAGGAATATCCTTAACTTTGGAGTTCTAAACCCTAAACCCTAAGTTTATACCCTGCAGGGGTGTCCCAACTTAACCCATCACAAACTCTCACTGTCAATGAAGGATATTCCTTCTACCGGGAAGACCCGATCAGTCTCGGAATCCCGGTTACAAGACATTTCGACAATGGTAAAACAAGACCAGCAAAGCCGCCCAATGCGCCGACAAATCCCGATAGGAGATGGACATATCTCGTTCTCAGGGCACACCGGATAGGTCAAGCTATGAGTAAAACCAGCCCTCAAGTTGCCTTGAGGTGGCCCCACAGGCTGCCCATTTCGGACCAACACTCATAGGAGCACTGGCCCGGGGGGGTTATGTAACGCCCCGAACACACCCGCCGGTGGTCGTTACTCCCGGCGGGATCTAGACTGGCCCCACACATCAATACTAGTCTTTTCTGCACACTTTGTCCTCACTCGTGCACACCCGTGAGCAACTTCCCGGTCGGTCACCCATCAATACTAGTCTTTTCTACGCACTTTGTCCTCACTCGTGCACACCCGTGAGCAACTTCCCGGTCGGTCACCCATCCTGAAATTACTCCAAGCTGAGCACGCTTAACTTTGGAGTTCTATCCGAATGGGCTTCCGGAAAAGAAGGAATTCCTTATTGATATGAGTAGTCTATCATCCCTATTAAGCCAGGCTATCCCCACTCAGAGGAACCGACGCCCACGTCGGGCCACAGGAACGTTCCCTCTTGGCACATACGTCTATGCATCCAGTCCGGTACATGTGCCATGCTGTGTGCCACGACGGGTCACAAATTTCATGAACGACATGACCACGCACCTGTCCGCAAACATCCGTGTAACCGTGAGGGTCGGCTCTGATACCAACTTGTAACGCCCCGGACACACCCGCCGGTGGTCGTTACTCCTGGCAGGATCTAGACTGGCCCCACACATCAATACTAGTCTTTTCTGTGCACTTTGTCCTCACTCTTGTGCATCCGGGAGCAACTTCCTGGTTGGTCACCCATCCTGAAATTACTCCAAGCTGAGCACGCTTAACTTCGGAGTTCTATCCGAATGGGCTTCCGGAAAAGAAGGAATTCCTTATTGATATGAGTAGTCTATCAACCCTATTAAGCCAGGCTATCACAGTTTAAAATAAAGTTGACCCTTGACTCTGCAGAACCCAAGGGAAAGGTATATGGTGGTAGGTATGCAAATGGTAAAACCAAGGTTGGGCCTTGCTGGAGGAGTTTTATTCAAAGCGAACTGTCAAGGGGTTCCGATAACACCCAACCACGTAAGGAACACAAAATCAAGGAACATAACACCGGTATGACGGAAACTAAGGCGGCAAGAGTGGAACAAAACACCAGGCATAAGGCTGAGCCTTCCACCCTTTACCAAGTATATAGATTCATTAAACTAAATAAGATATAATAATTATATTCCAACAATATCCATGTTCCAACATGGAACAAACTTCAACTTCACCTACAACTAGCAACGCTATAAGAGGGGCTGAGCAAAAGCGATAACATAGCCAAACAACAGTTTGCTAGGAAGGTGGGTTAGAGGCTTGACATGGCAACATGGGAGGCATGATATAACAAGTGGTAGGTAGTGCGACATAGCGATAGAACGAAACAACTAGCAAGCAAAGATAGAAGTGATTTCGAGGGTATTGTCATCTTTCCTGCAAAGTTCTCAGAGTTGTCGAAAGCTTGATCCTCGTTAGCGTACTCAAAAGGTTTCTCAGTCACATACTTGTCTCTCGGCTCTACCCAAAGCAATAACACAAGCAATGTAACAACAATCAATCACGGTGCAATGCACAAGCAACATGATGCAGAACATGGCATGATATGCAAGACAAGATATGCAATGCATATGCATGCTCCGGATGGGAAATAATGATCAAGGCATCAACTTGGCAAACCAAGTATGCCGCTGGAAACATGAGATGATTTCAGTTGAAATCGATATAAAGATCACCGGAAACGGATGCGCGGTTTGCAAATGGCAAGCAAAACAAGAATGACGCAAATCTGCGATTAACAGCATGATGCCACTTAGAATGCAATAAGAAACTAAGCTACTGCACTCCAACATAGCAACAAAGCATATGGCAGTGATGTGCAAGAGATGCTTGACAAAACATGAACACCGAGCTACGGCTAAATCACACTAGAACAGGTTCAAACAAGCATGGCAAAAGTGCAAAAGATATCAGCTTCACAGACTTAGTGCAAATACTAACATGTCAAAAACAACATCAGGAAGCAATGTTTAGAGCAAGCAAGCAACAAGCTACAAGAACATATCATAGCAAATAAATGCATGGCATGATTCCGCTAAATGCATAGAACAAAAGTCCCTTACTGAACATGAGCCAAAAAGGCACAAAAGGTATGATGGCACCCATGTAAACATAACAAATTTTATTAACAGTTTCAGACTTAGAAGAAAAACAGAGCATGACATAAATAGATTTATGATAGCGACTTTGCGAGCTCATGCCACGCACCACAAAGCATTGCATGACAACATAAGCATATCAACAGCGAGATGACATATTCATGAAGCTAACCTTGGCAAGAGTAAGTTCATAGGGTACATGCATCATTAGCAACAACCATGGCAATATTAATTAACATGTTAACAATCTGCCAGGAACATTTTAATAGCAAAAGTAGAGAAAGAAAATGACATGCTAGAGCACTCCATAATTGCAACCAAGGACATGAATGGATAGAGCATAACCACATGTTCAAAACATCCTCACTGAAGTATCCCAAAATAAGCATGGATCTCAATGTAGCATCAAGTTTACATGGCATCAAAATAACAGCAGGAAAAGGACTTAACAAAATCCTAAGTCCCTGAAAACAACAACATCACGGAGCCTAGTTTGCATGCTTATGCTAGTCACCACATAGATAAAAAAATACAAGACTTGCACCTCTGTAAATATGACATGCTGTAGTTCAAAACATATGTAGACCTCATGCTCATATAATGCACACATCAAATGCAACAAAAATGACAAATCATCATGATCTGATAAGTACCAGTAGCTAACATTTTATAGCACTCTTGCAACAATGAAAATGGCATCATAATGGACAGTAACATGCATGAAAATGCTACTGGCATGAAGAGCTCAACGAGAAGAACATTTTGACATATCATATGCATGATTTGGAGCTACAGTCATGGAGACATGATGCGTTGAATAGGGGTATAAAAATATCAGGGGCTAAAAGACTTAGAGGAATTTTACCCCGCGAATCCCAGATCTAGGGTTTCACACGTAGATCGAGTATGGCCGGAGTGGTGACGGACGGCGGCCGGAGTTGCAAGGGGGGCGCCGGCGACGAGGGGGCGGAGGAGGCGGTGACGGGGATCGGATCCGGGGCGGCGACCGGGCGGCGAGACGGTGGGGTCGCCGGGCGGCGAGCTCGGCATGCGGTATATATATCAGCTTGTGATGGGCTAAGTTGGGACACCCCTGCAGGGTATAAACTTTTGAGAGCCGTGCCCGCGGTTATGTGGCAGATGGGAATTTGTTAATATCCGGTTGTAGAGAACTTGATACTTAACTTAATTAAAATGAATCAACTGTGTGTGTAGCCGTGATTGTCTCTTTTCGACGGAGTCCGGGAAGAGAACACACTCTCGTGTTATGCTTGAACGTAAGTAGCTTCAGGATCACTTCTTGATCACTTCTAGTTCCTCGACCGTTGCATTTCTTCTCTTCTCGCTCTTACTTGCGTATGTTAGCCACCATATATGCTTAGTGCTTGCTGGAGCTCCACCTCACTACCTTTTCCTACCCATAAGCTTAAATAGTCTTGATCTCGCGGGTGTGAGATTGCTGATTCCTCATGACTCACGGATACTTCCAAACAGTTGCAGGTGCCGAGGATACCAGTGCAGGTGATGTTACCGAACTCAAGTGGGAGTTCGACGAGGATCTGAGTCGTTACTACGTTTCGTCTCCTGATGATCAGTAGTGGAGCCCAGTTGGGACGATCGGGGATCTAGCATTTGGGGTTTATCTTCCATTTTATTCGGTTTTGACCGTAGTCGGTCTTTGAGTGTATTTGGATGATGTATGAATTATTTATGTATTGTGTGAAGTGGCGATTGTAAGCCAACTCGTTATCCCTTTCTTATTCAGTACATGGGATTGTGTGAAGATTACCCCTCTTGTGACAAAACTACCATGCGGCTATGCCTCTAAGTCGTGCCCCGACACGTGGGAGATATAGTCGCATTGTGGGTGTTACAAGTTGGTAATCAGAGCCATCCCCGACTGAGGAGCCCTTGCTTGATCGAATCACTGATGTTGTTGAATCTAGAACAAAATGTTTTGAGTCTTAGGATTATATATATTGGAGAGTAGGGTTCTTTTTACTCCTCAGTCCCTTCATCGCTCTGGTGAGACCTCCCGATGTAGAAGTTTTGACTCTTCTCTCCTCAAATTTCACGAATTCTTTTTAGGATCACACGGGTATCTTGGAATTATTCTGATAGTTTTGTGATGAGAACATTGTTCTTGGTGCCTCCTCACATTTAGCGGTTGTGGCAGTGTCCTGGGGAGTTGAGCTCCAAGGTGTTGTCGTCACAATTCTATCGTTGCAGTTCTGGAATACCTGAGTTCGCCGACATCGAAAATCTCTTTTATGCAATTGTTGGTGAGATAACCTCAACGCCACCCAGTACTGGGGTGGGAGTTCGGGAGTAGGGATACAACTGGATGTAGGGATTGTTAGTTTGGGTGAGATATTATGCTTCCCCTGTATCCCCAACACCTGATTGCATAACCAGAAAGTTTTGGGAGTTTTGTAGGTGGGAATTCAAGTAGCTCTAGTATTTCTTCCCGCAGATATTTGGTTTGTGATTGGGTAATCCTTACCACTTATTTGTTCATATCCGTATCTTGTTGCTTTATTCATCTACCTTTATCTAAGTGGCTTCTCACCTTTATGGACGTGTGATGATTTACTTTGGAATTCATTCGTTCATCCTTGTTCGAATGTTTATTGTGAAGACCATATGTTGCAATTTCTATCCATTGATTCAGCTTAAATATCTGTCTTTCAAGATTCTAACAGATGTCACCCTCTTCAGGATGGCTCGTCCAACGTGTCAGAATCCGGACCGCAATGATGGGGATCAGTCGAACCCTCCGCCACCACCTCCACCTCTGGAGGCATGAAAAGCTGTCATGGCAGCCACCAACGCCAACACTTAGATGCTTTTGCAACTCTTGCAAGAGCGAAACCAAGGTCAAGGCAACCAAGGAAATCAAGGCCAAGGCAACAACCAGCCTCAGTTTGCTACCCTCAACCAATTCCTCGCAAACCAGCCGAAGTCCTTCAGCAACTGTGCCGAGGCCACAGACACCGACGACTGGCTCGTGGACATTTGCAAGCATTTTGAATGTAGCAATGTCAGACCTGAGGACTTTGTCAAGTTTGCTTCGTTTCAACTCAAGGACTAAGCTGCTGAGTGGTATCAACAATACAGAGATTCTAGAGGAGGCCGTGTGATTACCTGGGGTGATTTCTGCCGAGACTTCAAAGCTCATCATATCCCACCAAGCGTTGCTGAGAGTAAGCGTGAGGAGTTCCGCAATCTCAAGCAAGGCAACATGTCTATGTACCAATACAATATCCAGTTTCAGAAACTTGCTCGCTTCGCTAAACAAGACGTTCCTGATGAAAAGAGTATGACCTATCAATTCAGAGGTGGCCTTAGAGAAGATCTGCAGTTAGCTCTCGTGCTTCTTGAGCCGACTAAGTTCGATCAATTATATAACATGGCACTAAAGCAAGAAGCTGCTCAGCTCAGGTGTGAGGCTTCGAAGAAGAGAGTCAGGGACACAGTTCAGTCTTCTTCTTCTTCTTCTTCTTCTTCTTCTTCAAAAGTGGCAGCTAAGCAACAGATGTTCTGGTTGCCTCCTCCTCCGTTTCGCCAGCCCTACCAGCATAAGAGCAAAGGTGGCAATGGATCTTCCCACCCACCCAACCCAGGCTATCAGAACAAAGCTCAGTCTCAAACTCCAAGGTCAAGTGCTCCTTATTATCGCCCGCTCTCAAAGGTTAATTGCAACAAGTGTCAGCAGAAAGGACACTATGCAAACAAGTGCTTCAACCAAAGACGCCTTCCGCCTCCTCCTCCTGTGAGATCTTCAAGCAATGCAGTGGTCAAGCATAATCCCAAGCATGCTAAGGTGAACATGATGAATGCAGCTTAGGTAGAGGATTCTTCAGAAGTGATCATGGGTAATCTTTCAGTTAACTCCTTTCCTACAAAAGTCCTATTTGATACAGGTGCATCACATTGTTTCATGTCAAGACCGTTTTTTTGCCAAGCATGAATTCACTTCTTCTCATTTGTGTAAACCCATGGATATCGTTTCTCCGGGTAAACGATTGAGTGCCAGTTTGGTGGCTCCGGATGTTTCCATCAAGATGGGAAACTATAAATTTCTGTCTTCTCCAATGGTTCTTGGCGACTCAGATATTGATCTAATTCTCGGCATGGACTGGCTTTCTAAGCATAAGGCTCAGCTTGATTGTGCTGCCAGGGAAATTCAATTGACACACTCTTCTGAGGAATCTATGCCGCTCGGGACGAAACCATTCGACTGTTTTCTCTCAATGAGAAGGGCGAGTTGAATGCCATCTCTCAGATTCCAGTCGTTTGTGAATATCAAGACGTCTTTCCAGAAGAGCTTCCGGGAATGCCTCCTCACCGGCCAGTTGAATTCGTTATTGACCTTGAGCCTGGCATGGAACCCGTTTGTAAGCGTCCTTACAAGCTTGGACCAGAGGAGTTGAAGGAATTGAAGAAACAACTCGATGAACAAGAGCGTATGGGTCTGATTAGACCGAGTTCATCTCCATGGGGTTGTGGTGTTCTTTTTGTCCGAAAGAAGGATGGAACGGAACGACTCTGCGTCGACTACCGTCCATTGAACAAGAAGAAAATTAAGAACAAGTATCCACTTCCAAACATCAATGAGCTATTCGAGCAACTGAAAGGTGCCAAAGTATTCTCCAAGCTTGACCTCTGTATGGGTAATCATCAGATTCCCATTCATGAAGAAGATATCCCCAAGACAGCATTCAGAATAAGCTATGGTTCTTATGAATATACTGTCATGTCTTTCGGCCTTGTCAATGCTCCTACAACGTTCTCTCGCATGATGAACTTCATCTTCAACCCTTACACAAATGATTTCGTCCTGGTGTATCTCGATGATATCTTGGTCTTTTCCAAGAATAAGGAGGATCATGCCAAGCATTTGAGATTGGTGCTCGACAAGCTCAGAGAGCATCAATTCTATGCAAAGTTTTCCAAGTTTGAGTTCTGGCATGACAAAGTTCTTTACCTTGGTCATATCATCTCCTCCAAAGGCATTGCTGTTAATCCCAAGAAGGTGTCTACAATTGTGAATTGGGAACCTCCTCAGAATGCCAAGCAGCTCCGCATTTTTCTTGGGCTTGCAAGCTATTGTCGAAGATTCATTGAGAATTTCTCTAAGATTGCAAAGCCTCTTTCCAGCCTCCTCCAGAAGCATGTCAAGTATGTATGGATGCCTGAGTGTGACGTTACTTTCAACAACCTCAAAGAGAAGCTAGTCACAGCTCCTGTCTTGACTCCTCCTAATGAATCCAAGCCATTCAAAGTTTTCTGTGATGCTTCCTTGCAAGGTCTCGGCACTGTGTTAATGCAAGAGAAGAAAGTTGTGGCTTACACCTCTTGTCAGTTGAAGCCAAACGAAAGGAACTACCCCACTCATGATCTTGAGTTGGTGGCAGTTTTCCATGCATTATTAACGTGGAGACATCTCTTGCTGGGAAGGAAAGTGGACATTTTCACAGATCATAAGAGCCTCAAGTACATCTTCACTCAACCCAACCTCAACCTCAGACAGACTCGATGGGTCGAAATGATTCAAGAGTAAAATCCGAGTATTCAATATACTCCAGGCAAGGCCAATGTCGTTGCAGATGCTTTGAGCAGGAAGGCTTACTGCAACACCTTAATTCTCAAGCCCTTCCAACCGGACATTTGTGAAGCTTTCCGCAAACTGAATCTCCAAGTTGTTCCTCAAGGCTTTCTTGCCAACCTCCAAGTCTCTCCTACTTTGGAAGATCAAATTCGTGAGGCACAACTCCTGGATACCATGGTGAAGAAGGTGAAACATGGGATTGCCAAGAGCCAACCCAAATACAAGTGCTATCGCATTGATGACAAAGACACTATTCTTTGAGGACCGGATTGTGGTTCCTAAAGGTGATCTAAGGAAAGTCATTATGAACGAGGCGCACAATTCCCTTCTATCCATTCATCATGGAAGTACGAATATGTACCATGACCTCAAGCAGTCATATTGGTGGACTCGAATGAAGTGAGAGATCGCCCAATTCGTGAATGGATGTGATGTCTGCAGAAGAGTGAAAGCAGAACACCAACGACCAGCTGGTCTCCTCCAACCTCTTGCTATTCCAGAATGGAAGTTTAACCATATTGAGATGGACTTCGTTACTGGATTTCCTAAGTCCAAGCGTGGAAATGATGCTATTTTCGTTGTCATCAACAAGCTTACAAAAGTGGCTCATTTCCTTCCAATCAAATAATCTATCACATCATCTCAGTTGGCAGAGCTATACACCTCCAGGATTGTCTCCTTGCACGGTATTCCACAATTGATCTCTTCAGACCGCGGAAGCATTTTCACTTCTAAGTTCTGGGACTCCTTCCAGAAGGCTATGGGCACCAACATTCGCTTCAGCACAACTTTTCATCCTCAAACAAGCAGCCAAGTCGAGCGAGTCAATCAAATCCTCGAAGATATGCTCAGGTCTTGTGTCATCTCCTTCGGTATGAAGTGGGAAGATTCTCTTCCATATGCCGAGTTCTCCTACAACAACAGCTTCCAAGCGAGTTCGAGCAAGGCCCCATTCAAAATTCTCTATGGAAGAAAGTACCGTACTCCTCTCAATTGGTCAGAGACTGGTGAACGCCAACTTCTTGGCAACGACTTAATCACAGAAGCTGAAGAAATGTGTAAAGTCATCCGTGAAAATCTGAAAGCCGCACAATCGTGCCAGAAGAGTTACTTTTATAGCAAGCACCGTGACTTTTCCTTCGAGATCGGAGACCATGTCTACCTCTGTGTCTCTCCAATGAAAGGCAATCGTCGCTTCGGTATCAAAGGGAAGCTTTCCCCTAGATATGTGGGTCCTTTCAAGACCATTGGCAAAAGAGGTGACCTCGCCTATCAACTTGAGCTTCCGTCCAACTTCACAAATGTGCACGATGTGTTTCATGTGTCACAGCTTCGCAAGTGTTTCAAGACTCCTGAGCGCACCATCAACTTCAAAGAGATTGATCTCCAAGAAGATCTGTCTTATCATGAGTATCCCGTTGGTATTCTTGAAGAAATCAAGCGCAAGACTCGCAACAAGTCAATCAAATTCTTGAAGGTGAAGTGGTCACACCATTCTGACTGAGAAGCCACCTGGGAACGTGAGGATCACCTCCGTTCCGAATATCTGGAGTTCTTTCAGTTCTAGATCTCGGGACGAGATCCTCTTGTAGTGGTGGAGTGTTGTAACACCCGGATGTAACTTGCCATATTTGTAACTCCGACTCTTGCCATTTTCGGCTTTAAGTTATGAGATTCCCTTCGTGGTTAGGTTTTGTCTTCCGTTTTGCATTTTTTCATGTCATGCGTTTCATATCATGTCATCTTGTGCATCGCATTTGCATTCAGGTTCGTCTCATGCATCCGAGCATTTTCCCCGTTGTCCGTTTCGCAATCCGACACTCCCACATGCACCGGCGCACCCCTCTTTGTCTCGTTTCGTGAGCGGGAGTAGAACCTTCTCGGAATGGGCCGAGATTTGACAAGTGGCCTTGGTACATCACCGGTAGACCGCCTGTCAAATTTTGTCCCATTTGGAGGCCGTTTGATGCCCCAACGGTTAACCGGGTAACTGCAAAAGCCTCTTTTGTGTTGCAGCCCAACGCCCCTCTAAAACAGTCCAATAACCCATCTAAACCATCTCCATGTCCTCCGTCGTCGGATCACGATCGTGTGGATGAAAACCGCACCTCATTTGGACACTCCAAACTCCCTCTACCTATAAATATGTGCTTCTCCCCCGAAATTCGGGTCCAAAACCCTAGTCTAGGTCCCTCCACGCCGCCGGACACGTCCGGGCGCCACCGGACGAAATCCCGCCACCGCTCCGCGCCAATCTGGATCTGCCACGTGTCCCACCGCCGCTGTCCGCTGCCGAAGCCCGCTGGGCCCTAGGCCGGCCCCCACGGGTCCGTTCGCCGCCGCCCCGCACCCACGAGCGCCCGCGCCGGCCGACCACCGCTCCGCCGCCCCGTGCCCGTCGGCCGCCGCTCCATCGCGCCCACCTTGCTACCGCCTGTCTCCGCGCCGGCCGCCGCACGCCGAGCTCGCCGTCTGGCGACCCTGCCGTCTCGCCGCCCCGGATCTGATCCCCGTCGCCGCCGCCTCCGCCCCCTCGTCGCCGGCGTGGAGCGCGCCTCCCCGTCGCCAGCGCCCCCCTCGCAACTCTGGCCGCCGTTCCTCACCACTCCGGCCATCCTCGATCTACGTGCAAAACCCTAGATCTGGGATTCGCGGGGTAAAATTCTTCTAAGTCTTTTACCCTCTTGATATTTTTATGCCCCTGTTCAACGCAACATATCTCCATGACCGTAGCTCCAAATCATGCATTTGATATGTCAAGATGTTCATCTCATTGATCTCTTCATGCCAGTATCATTTTCATGCATGTTACTGTCCATTATGATGCCATTTTCATTGCTTCAAGAGTGCTATAAAATGTTAGCTGCTGGTACTTATCAGATCATGATGATTTGTCATTTTTGTTGCATTTGATGTGTGCATTATATGAGCATGAGGTCTACATGTATTTTGAAATACAGCATGCCATATTTACAGAGGTGCAAGTCTTGTATTTCTTTGATCTATGTGGTGACTAGTACAAGCATGCAAACTAGGCTCCGTGATGTTGCTGTTTTCAGGGACTTAGGATTTTGTTAAGTCCTTTTCCTGTTGTTATTTTGATGCCATGTAAACTTGATGCTACATTGAGATCCATGCTTATTTTTGGATACTTCAGTGAGGATGTTTTGAACATTTGATTATGCTCTATCCATTCATGTCCCTGGTTGCAATTATGGAGTGCTCTAGCATGTCATTTTCTTGCTCTACTTTTGATATAAAAATGTTCCTGGCAGATTGTTAACATGTTAATCAATATTGCCATGGTTGTTGCTAATGATGCATCTACCCTATGAACTTTCTCTTGTCATGGTTAGCTTCTTGAACATGTCATCTTGCTGTTGGTATGCTTATGTTGTCATGCAATTCTTTGTGGTGAGTGGCATGAGCCCTCAAAATCGCTATCATATATCTGTTTATGTTATGCTCTATTTTTCTTCTAAGTCTGGAACTGTTAATAAAACTTGCTATGTTTACATGGGTGCCATCATATCTTCTGTGCCTTTTTGGCTCATGTTCAGTAAGGGACTTTTGTTCTATGCATTTAGTAGAATCATGTCATGCCTTTGTTTGCTATGATATGTTCCTGTAGCTTGTTGTTTGCTTGCTCTAAACATTGCTTCCTGATGTTTTTTTGACATGTTAGTATTTGCACCAAGTCCGTGAAGCTGATAACTTTTGCACTTTTGCCATGCTTGTTTGAACCTATTCTAGTGTGATTTAGCCGTAGCTCTGTGTTCATGTTTTGTCAAGCATCTCTTGTACATCTCTGCCATATGCTTTGTTGCTATGTTGGAGTGCAGTTGCTTAGTTTCTTGTTGCATTCTAAGTGGCATCATGCCATGTTTTGCATCATGTTGCTTGTGCATTGCACCATGATTGATTATCGTTCCATTGGTTGTGTTCTTGCTTTGAGTAGAGCCGAGAGACGAGTATGTGACCGAGGAACCTGTTGAGTACGCTAACGAGGATCAAGCTTTCGACAACTCTGAGAACTTTGAAGGCAAGATGACCATACCCTCGAAATCACTTCTATCTTTGCTTGCTAGTTTTTTCGTTCTATCGCTATGTCGCGCTACCTACCACTTGTTATATCATGCCTCCCATGTTGCCATGTCAAGCCTCTAACCCACCTTCCTAGCAAACCGTTGTTTGGCTATGTTACTGCTTTTGCTCAGCCCCTCTTATAGCGTTGCTAGTTGCAGGTGAAGTTGAAGTTTGTTCCATGATGGAACATGGATATTGTTGGAATATCATTATTATCTCTTATTTACTTTAATGCATCTATATACTTGGTAAAGGGTGGAAGGCTCGGCCTTATGCCTGGTGTTTTGTTCCATTCTTGCTGCTTTAGTTTCCGTCATACCAGTGTTATGTTCCTTGATTTTGCGTTCCTTACGCGGTTGGGTGTTATGGGAACCCCTTGACAGTTCACTTTGAATAAAACTCCTCTAGCAAGGCCCAACCTTCATTTTACCATTTGCATACCTACGACCATATACCTTTCCCTTGGGTTCTGCAGACTCAACGGTCATCTTTATTTTAAACCCCCCGGGCTAGTGCTCCTCTGAGTGTTGGTCCGAAACGGGCAGCCTGCGGGGCCACCTCGGGGCAACTTGAGGGTTGGTTTTACTCGTAGCTTGACATATCCAGTGTGCCCTGAGAAAGAGATATGTGCAGCTCCTATCGAGATTTGTCAGCACATCGGGCGGCTTTGCTGGTCTTGTTTTACCATTGTCGAAATGTCTTGTAACCGGGATTCCGAGACTGATCGGGTCTTCCCGAGAGAAGGAATATCCTTCGTTGACCGTGAGAGCTTGTGATGGGCTAAGTTGGGACACCCCTGTAGGGTATAAACTTTCGAGAGCCGTGCCCGCGGTTATGTGGCTGATGGGAATTTGTTAATATCCGGTTGTAGAGAACTTGACACTTAACTTAATTAAAATGAATCAATTGCGTGTGTAGCCGTGATGGTCTCTTTTTGGCGGAGTCCGGGAAGAGAACACGGTCTCGCGTTATGCTTGAATGTAAGTAGCTTCAGGATCATTTCTACTTCCTCGACCGTTGCGTTGCTTCTCTTCTCTCTCTTACTTGCGTATGTTAGCCACCATATATGCTTAGTGCTTTCTGTAGCTCCACCTCACTACCTTTTCCAACCCATAATCTTAAATAGTCTTGATCTCGCGGGTGTGAGATTGCTGAGTCCTCCTGACTCACGGATACTTCCAAACAGTTGCAGGTGCCGAGGATACCGGTGCAGGTGATGCTACCGAACTCAAGTGGGAGTTCGACGAGGATCTGGGTCGTTACTACGTTTCGTTTCCTGATGATCAGTAGTGGAGCCCAGTTGGGACGATCGGGGATCTAGCATTTGGGGTTTATCTTCCTTTTTATTCGGTTTTGACCGTAGTCGGTCTTTGAGTGTATTTGGATGATGTATGAATTATTTATGTATTATGTGAAGTGGCGATTGTAAGCCAACTCTTTATCCCTTTGTTATTCACTACATGGGATTGTGTGAAGATTACCCCTCTTGCGACAAAACTACCATTCGGCTATGCCTCTAAGTCGTGCCCTGACACGTGGGAGATATAGACGCATTGTCGGTATTACAGAGGGGCCAAGCATTACAAACATGGGTCTCATGACCCAACATTCAGAGCATACAAACAACAGAAGCATAACATGTCTGAGTACAGACAACTACAAATGAAAAGGGCTGAGAAGCCTGACTATCTGCAAGATCCTCCCAAGGGTACAATATCATAGCTGAGGTGACAAGCTACACGTCGAAGTCCACGCGGGACTACTAGTGAGACTGAAGTCTCTCTGCAAAAACATAAATTAAGCAAACGTGAGTACAAATGTACCCAACAAGACCTACATCAGAACTAGCTACATATGCATCAGTATCAACAAAGGGGTGGTGGAGTTTAACTGTAGCAAGCTAGCTTTGACTCAGTGGCTATTCAGAACTACGTTTGCAAGTAACTCTTTTGAGGTGGCACACACGAGTCCACATATTCACCAATCAATACTATGGATCCGCTCCCATCTCCCTACAAGAACGCCATCCATAGCACTCACGCTATCTTGTGCATTTTAGAGTATCCACTTTCACTTGTCTATGAACTGTATAGGCAACCAAGTAGTCCTTTAATGCGGACGCGGCTATTCGAATAGATGATGTTAACCCTGCAAGGGTGTACTTCTTCACACACACTCTCACAACTTATCGCTGTTTACACGACATGTACTCAGCAACCTTCAAGCGAAAGCCCAGTGAGGGTGTCAGCCACAATCTGAGTAACCACACAAGTCCCTAGTCCAGGTTTATCGCCTATTAATGTTCCATCCACATGGAGTCAGGCCGAGGTTTCCACTACGGCACCGAACGATGTGTGCAGGGTTCCCGAGGCACCAAACGGGCGTCACGGTACACCATGCCATGTGCCTACCGCATCACAGCCCAACCCTAGGGTCAGCGTTGTGCACGGCCTCCAGCATACTACAAACACCAGAAACTACTTGCGACTCCTAGACAGAGGACATGGGCGATTAATAAGTAGAGAGGGTCCATTGGTTTCGGGCCCAACGCATGGTAGTAGCTGATCTTAAATCACATACACAGATCTCAGTTCCTCAGGATGGTACCAATGAAACAACCCACCATGTACTCCTACATGGCCTCTCATCGATACCTTTACCAAATCGTGTTCACACACTTAGCTCACACACAGTAGGACATGTTCATCACCATTCCCATTCATCCCCGATGAATCGAACCTGACTCAACTCTAAGCAGTAGCATGCATGATAAACAAACATGGATGAGTAGGCACATCAGGGCTCAAACAACTCCTACTCATGCTAGTGGGTTTCATCTATTTACTTTGGCAATCACAGGTCTTGCAGAGGAAAGGGGTTCAACTACCGCAACATGTAATGGTTGAATCGTTGGTGTCCTAATGCAGTAAAAGAGAGCAGAAGCGAGAGAGTGGGATTGTATCGGAATGAACAAGGGGGTTTTGCTTGCCTAGCACTTCTGAAGATAGTAAAACTCTTCATCAGTGTCATCAAACTCATCGTCGGAACTACGTCCACTGAAAGGGGACAAATACCGGCAAACATAGAAAGACCACAATCAATGCAATGCAACAATATGATGCATGAATGTGACATGGAAATATGTTGTTGGTTGAGCTAATGCAACTAGCAACAAGTTAAATGAAGTTGGTTTGAACCCTAGGTTCAAATTCACACTCCATATGTTGATATTCAAATGCCATTTAATTGATTTGACATGATCAGCAGGTTTAACTTTCTTTAACATGCATGAAAACAATACCACTGGATAGATTGGATTTTTCTGATCATTTTTCATATATAACTCTTTTCAATCTGAGTTATAGATTATTTTCTATGGTTTTTAGAAGTTTTAACTATTTTCTGGAATTTCCTGGATTATTTTTAACCCAGAAAATTGTTAACTACGTCAGCATGACGTTTGTGTGATGTCAGCAAGTCAACAGGGGTGGCCCCTGTCAAACCTGATGCTGGGGCCAACATGTCAGTGTAACAGGGCTAACTAATTAAGTTTAAATCTAAACTAAACTAATTAGTAGGACGAGCCCCACTTGTCATTGACGCAGAGTCTAAACAGTGATTTAATTAATTTTAACTAAGTTCATTAGGGCACCTGGGCCTACATGTCAGTGTCTAGTTTTAAACTAAAGAGGGTGGTTAGTGGCTCATTAAGCCGAACACGTCAGCCCACCGTAGTTAGTCGCCGGTGACCCGTGGCCACGCCGAAAGCACACCGGGAGGCCACGGGGGCGGTGGAGGAAGGCACCAGGAGGTAGCCCGCACGCCCGCGCGTCGAGCGGAGGCATCAGCAGGTCGCGGGGTGTCCGGAGTCGACGACGTCGAGCACTTGGGCGACGGCCGGAGATCAGGCGTCGGCGAAAACGATGCTACATCGAACGGTAGGAACAGCGGGTCGGGGTTTTGGGCTTCTGGCAGGGCGCTGAGCACGGTGGTATGCTCAGCCACGACGTGCGTGAGCTCTAGCCATGGCGGCGATACAGCCGGCAGCGACAGGTTCTCGAGATCGATAGAAGTGACGGCTACACGACAACGAGCATGGGGAGAGAGAGGGGCGGCGTAGAAGCTCACAGCGAAGAGGACGAGGTGGTCAGCGAGCTCGGAGACGGTCGGAGTTCAGCGAATTGAGCGACAGCGACCGGTGGGTCTGAGGTAGGAGATGAGCTCGAAGGCGTCTCTGCAGGGCATTCGGGCTCATGGGACTGGGTATAGTGGTGCGCCGCAGCGAGGCAGAGCTCGTGGGCTAGCTGGCTGGGCAAGGGGAGGTCGGTGTCCGCGGTGGTGCTCGTCGGCGTTCTCAGGTGCATCCGGGGGGAGAACGAGGGAGAGAGATAGAGGAGGGGGATGGGCGCGGGAAGAGTCGAGAGGGAGCCAGGGGGTGCGTGTCCTCATCCAGGGGTTCGGGGAGGGGGCAAACAATTAGGAGGAGGTGCGCGCGTGTGCACGCACGGTGGCCACACGCCCTCCTGCCCATTGGCAGGAGGTTAAAGACGGTGGGCACCTGGTGGGCTGGGCTAGTAGTGCCAGGCCAGGTGGGCTGCACAGTAGCTTGGCTGCAGGTGGGTCTTCTCTCTCTTTCCTTATTTCCGTTTTGTTTTCTATTTTGCTTTTTTGTTGTTATTAATTTAGTAAAATACTAAACCACTTACAAAGCTTCTGAAATTATTTGTGGGCAGAATTAGAACTATTTCCAACAGCCCCAATTTAGTTTCAGAATTATTTGGGCATTTAAAATAATTATAGCATTTAAATGCCCAAATTCAAATACTTTATGATTTAATTCAAAATTCTAGGAATGACCTAGGTATATGTTCATCATTTTTGGCAGAGGTTTTCACCTTTATCAGAAACCATGAACATTCTCAAAGGGCATTTTGGGTTCATTGAAAAAGATTTTATTTGAACCTGTTTGAATTGCATTTGTGCGAGGGTTTATCAATCCCCGTTTCAAATTTTCTTCAATTTAAACATGATGAAAGATTGCTTTGATGCAATTAGTTACAAGCAATTCTAGGGCTGTGACAACTCAACCCCACTAAACAAGAATCTCGTCCCGAGATTCAAGACATGAGGTAAGAAGTCATAGGGGTCACAAAGCTAACATAATCTTCACGATCCAGGTTGCATTTCATAAGAACATTGGTTCGATCATCATCATTGTCACGATGTCTTGCTCTGAGAACTCCATCCAACATGACGACAAGAAGAAACGGAAACTCTACAAGAATCGATCTTCTCAAAGATCGAGCAACTGACGATCAACTCACGGGATGAGACATAGAACACCTCTTGGGTTGGGATGTCCAAACACACATCGAGAGGAATGGAAGAACAGAGGACGGAGGTTCAATTTCGTAAGCAACAATTCCACACTTAGAACAGATGGTGAACGCGGTCAGAGTAGCGAGTAGTTAATTGCCATGATTCCATAATGGGGCACCTTAGGGAAAGTGACTCGTAGAATTACTCCCTTAAGTGGCAAAAATAATTACTTTTCATACAAGGATCATTGAAACTCTTCATACAAGGCTAAGGCAATTCACAATTGATCGTTTGAAGGAGTTCGAAAGAATGGCATACTCAGACTAGAATGGATGATGTGGGCTATCTTGTTGAAGACAGCGCGATGGATAATTTTGCTTATCATTGAGAAAGGATAGGGCCCAGGGTAAGCCCACTTTTGAAGATGATCCTACGCAACAATTACTGAGAGGGGCAACCCATGGAAAAATTGGCACAATGGCGGTGCAAGCTGGGAACAAAATGCAAATGTTGGGAATTTTTCAACCATCATATCTTCCTGAGATTTAGATCTGGTTGGTAACAGGATATTTCAGACATCATGTCTAGAAAAGAAAGTTTGTAACACAAACCGATGAGATGACATTGCGAGATTCTCGGGAAATGAACTACGATAGCAAGCTCCAAAACATGAGATGGTTCTGCTACACACATGTGAACACGCTGTCCCAGACAAGCATGACCACATAGTAGTCTTACAATAAAACACTACTGAGTTCTGGTTGGGAACCATCATCGAGGACATCAAAGTCCTTGTGCACTGATCGAAGAACTTCTTATCCTTGAACAAATCAATTAGTGCCTTGGTGTGCTAGGAATTACATATGGAATGAAGATGATCAGTCTATCAGACCATAGAATACTTCACACAGGCATGACTAACTTGGGATGATTCCAGAGGAAGCAAAAAAAGCTTTCTTGAATTCATGGTGGCAACTTGCACCAAATGCACATGAATTAGAGGAGGTCACTTCTTTCATCGAACATATAGTTCATGAGCTGGACATGAACATAAGGCTTATAAAAGTTTCCAACACTAACTTAGATGTTCAACATGAATCATGGACAAGATGAAAATGTTGTCAATGGGCTCAACAACAATTCATCCAGGTTTCCATATAAGTGGAATTCCACAATTCATCCAGACCCAAAAGATATAATGGTGTATGCTCGAGGAATCAACCACGAGTAAGACAACATTACGAATATCATTTCTTCTGATTTGATTTGACGATAGCCCATACTGAAATCAAAGATTGGATAAGATGATAGGTCCATTAACTGATGACGAGGGTCAATCGATGAAAATACAATCTTTCTTCAACACACATACAAGATATCCCTTAAACTGAACTAAGTCGGACAAGCCTATATCTTCCAACTCTCCAAGTTGTTGTTTAGCTCAACCAACTAGCTCAGGGGTATCCTACACAAATTCTTGGAAAAGGTGGTTTACAAGAAACCAACTTGATCACGAGCTCAACACAACGGTCAGGGGACAACCTGGTGATACTTCCGGGAAGATATCCGGAATATCTCGCACCACCTATATGTTATAACCTCGAGGACAATCTTGCTTCTTAGGGCAAGACGATATGATGAGGACATCAATACCATTGTTACACCCACAACCCCTGCTGCTGTACATACTGGACCAATTACTAGAGCTCGCGCACGCCAATTGAATTATTAGGTACTTTCATTTCTTGGTAACAATTCTAATGTTCATGAGAATATGATTATGCCTAAATTAGATAAATTTGTTTTGCTTACAAATGGAGGGCCTAGTTTGGACAAGAAAGATGAACCTTGGAGCAAGTTCAAGCATGGAGATGATGGCATGCGCGAGGGGATCAAGAACGGAGTTACAAGTGATGATTTCAAGACTTTGAAGCCACCATAAGGAGTGCATGAAGCCTTGGAAGAAATATACAAGATGCCACTTCATAAATTTTGTCCAGAGGCTATTCTAGGTGCTGCGTCACCTTATTATTGGGCCAGGCCCATGTATTTTCGAAATACTTAAGTATAGGTTGTTTTTAGAGTCCATATGTGTGGGGAAACAAGAGTTAGGGTTGGTTTCGGACCCCTCCTGCAAGGGACACGAAATTCCCCTCCTCTTCCTCCATATATACAGCCCTTAGGGCGTCGTTTAGACTTTGGGTTTTGTTTAGATTAAAGTTCTTCATAGCTGCAACTTCGCGTACTTCGTTTGTGTTCAACGACCAGACAAAGGCGTCACAGAACCCCACCTTGATCAATAAAGCTTTCATATTATATTCGCAATATCCATATTGCAATCTCAGTTTCTTGCTTGTTCTTCATTTGCCTGTAGGAAACAGACCTTCATGGTCAGGTTGATCGTGCTCCGGCGTGGTCAATAACCTCTCGGAGTTGGTTTAGCGATTGCTAAGGCGTGATGTCCTCGCACGTTCGTAGTCGGATCGTAAAAGTTGACTTCCTCCAAAACGATAGCCACCATCTCATCGAAAGACGGGACACCTTTGCCTCTATCAAGTGGTATCAGATTTCTGGGGTGCTCGGTGAGATTTTACAGTTTTTTCATAGTTTAGATCGAGTCTGTTCTTCATACCTACAGTCCACGAAAAGCCAAAAAAATTTTAGGGTTAGTTCATCGTATTCGAACCAGTCTGAGCCTTTGCATAGTATTTTCAGTATTTTGCTTTGTTGAATTTGCGGTTGCATCATCGTGTCCAGTTGCTGGTCTTAGAGTCTAGTCTTTTAGAGTTTCGAGTTCTGGTCATAAGTTGTCATGCCGCCGCTTCGCCATCATCATCGCCCCTGCCATCTACCACCACTGCTTATCCGCCACCGATCCGTCTCCATATACCATCACCAATCCGTATCCATATACCACCACCAATCCGTATCCATATACCACCACCAATCCATATCCATATACCACCACCAATCCGTATCCATATACCACCACCGCTGCCATATCCTACCACCATATATCCACCACCAATTCGAGTTCCTTTCATATTAGGTTTTTTTTTCGAGATCCATCTAATTTCCATTTCGTGTTTCCTTGCCTGATTAGGTCTCTAAGAAAAGTCTGGAGACCCCCGGGTAGTTTTTAGGCCAAAATTTTCCTAAGAAAAAATATTTTTTCCCTATCCTATTTTAGGATTTTCTGAGCCTTTTGAGCCACGTGCCATCATAGTGATTTTTTGTTGCACTTTTTCGTCGTCGCTGCCATGATTTCCGAAAAAAGTCAAAAAAAAATTCATGCCCATCCTATCAGTTTGACGAGGGAAGAGTTTTGAGACACTCGCCATTATAGTGTTTTTCGCAAAAAAAGAGGAGCGAGAAAAAGAGGGGCGCAAAAAAAACAAAGCAAAAAAAGTTCGAGAGTGTGCTTTTCCCTTGTTTATGTGCAACGCCGTGATTTTATTAGTGTTCTAGGCTCTCGTCTCTAGCATGGTCTAGCCTAGGACCTGCATAGTACCGGCGTTGAGCGTTTATTCAACTTTGCATCTCTTGCTTGATTATTGCTGACCCTTTTTGCTACCATATTATAAGCCTTCCCAGCTCCACATACATCTACGTCGTGCGTTTGACTCTCCCTGGTAATCGCTCTATCCAAGCTTTGAGAGTTTTGACTATAACGGTTGCTGATCACCACCTGCTGCTGGGTAAGAACAGGTAAGAATTTGAGATTTGCTTGACGGATTTGTGACACCCACCACCATCTCTTGTTCGTAGTCTGTAGGATCATATTCTTGTGTGTTTCCAATCATAACTCTTGTTTCCCCGCACATACGGACTCTAAAAACAGCCTATACTTAAGTATTTCGAAAATACATGGGCCTGGCCCAATAATAAGATGACGCAGCACCTAAAATAGCCTCTGGACGAAATTTAGGAAGTGGCATCTTGTATATTTCATCCAAGGCTTCATGCACTCCTTATGGTGGCTTCAAAGTCCTGAAATCATGATGAGGACATCAATACCATTGTTACACCCACAGCCCCTGCTGCTATACATACTGGACCAATTACTAGAGCTCGCGCACGCCAATTGAATTATCAGGTACTTTCATATCTTGGTAACGATTCTAATGTTCATGAGAATATGATGCTGCCTAAATTGGATACATTTGTTTTGCTTACAAATGAAGGGCCTAGCTTGGACAAGAAAGATGAACCTTGGAGCAAGTTCAAGCATGGAGATGATGGCATGCGCAAGGGGATCAAGAACGGAGTTACAAGTGATGCTTTCAGGACTTTGAAGCCACCATAAGGAGTGCATGAAGCCTTGGACGAAATATACAAGATGCCACTTCCTAAATTTCGTCCAGAGGCTATTTTAGGTGCTGCGTCACCTTATTATTGGGCCAGGCCCATGTATTTTTGAAATAACTAAGTATAGGCTGTTTTTAGAGTCCGTATGTGTGGGGAAACAAGAGTTAGGGTTGGTTTCGGACCCCTCCTCCAAGGGCCACGAAATCCCCCCCTCTTCCTCCATATATACAGCCCTTAGGGCGTCATTTAGACTTCGGGTTTTGCTTAGATTAAAGTTCGCCATAGCTGCAACTTCGCGTACTTCGTTTGTGTTCAACGACCAGACAAAGGCGTCACAGAACCCCACCTTGATCAATAAAGCTTTCATCTTATATTCGCAATATCCAGATTGCAATCTCAGTTTCTTGCTTGTTCTTCGTTTGCTCGCAGGAAACAGACCCTCGTGGTCAGGTTGATCGTGCTTCAGCGTGGTCAATAACCCTCGGAAGTTGGTTTTGCGATTTCTAAGGCGCGACTTCTCGCACGTTCGTAGTCGGATCGTCAAGGTCGACTCCCACAGAAAACGATATCCACCATCTCATCGAAACATCGGGACACCTTTGCCTCTATCAAGTGGTATCAGATTTCCAGGTTGCTCGGTGAGATTTTACAGTTTTTCGTAGTTTAGGTCGAGTCTGTTCTTCATACCTATAGTCCACGAAAAAGCCAAAAAAGGGTTAGGTCATCATATCCGAACCAATCTGAGCCTTTGCATAGTCTTTTTAGAGTTTTGCTTTGTTGAATTTGCGGTTGCATCGTCGTGTCAAGTTGCTGGTCTTAGCGTCTAGTCCCTTAGAGTTTCGAGTTCTGTTCACAGGTTGTCATGCCGCCGCCGCACCATCGTCATCATCATTACCATATACCACCACCCCACCATATACATCACCGCTGCCATATACAACCACCACTCCGAGTCCACATATACCATCGCCATATACCACCACCAATCCGAGTCCAGATATACCATCGCCATATACCACCACCAATCTGAGTCCAGATATACCACCACAGTCTGAGTTCCACCAGATTCATCTCCGCCACTAGTCCTAGTCCGAGTCCAGTATTTGTTGCTTTGTTTTCGAGTTCCAGATCACGCCATACTCCGAGTCGTGACAGAGTAGGACTCCCGAGATTACGTGCTACCCGCAGAAGAAAAATAGTTCCAAACTCAAAAAAAAACTAAGTCTGGAAAATTCTGGCTAGGCAGTTTTTAGACCATTTGTAAACTTTTTCGAAAAAAATTTGTTGCGGAGCAAAAAAAGAGGAAAAAAGTGAAAAAAAGTGAAAAAAGGAAAAAAATTCAGAGCGTGCTCCTCCATTTTTTACGTGCAGCGCTGTGATTTTGTTAGTGTTCTAGGCTCGCGTCTCTAGCACGGTCTAGCCTAGGACCAGCACAGTACCATCGTTGAGCGTTTATTCAACTTTGCATCTCTGAATTGATTATTGCTGACCCTTTTTGCTACCATATTATAAGCCTTCCTAGCTCCACATACATCTACGTCGTGCGTTTGACTCTCCCTGGTAATCGCTCTATCCAAGCTTTGAGAGTTTTGACTATGACGATTGCCAATCACCACCTGCAGCTGGGTAAGAACTGGTAAGAATTTGAGATTCGCTTGCCGGATTTGTGATACACCACCACCACCACTTCCTAGTAGTCCGTAGGATCATATTCTTGTGTGTTTCTCTTGCTGCTAACCATGGCAGGATCACAAGCCGATGAGACAGATTGGGAGAACATGACGAACAAAGAGCTACATGATAAATTTCAGCAAATGATGAGTGGACAGGTGCAAGATGTGCTAAACAGATTTGAAGAGGCCATGGAGAAGATAGATGGCATGGAGAAGACGTTCGAAACAAAGCTCGATAACAAGTTTAATGAATTACTCGCGCGTCTTCCACCACCACCACCGGCTGCACCTAACGCACCTCTACAACAACAACAACAACAACAACATCACCTTCCAAATCAAGTGGGGCGGGCACTGCTCATTCCCCTTGAGCCTGGTCAAAATTCTGGTGCCGCTGTTGATGCTTCTGTAGCTCCTGCTCCTGCTACTACTGCAGAGGTGGAGGACCATTACGAGGATGAGGTTGATCAAAATCAGAACTACGTGCAACCACCAGCACCACCGCCACCAGGTCGTCCTCATGCATATCATCGCAATGGTAGGGCTGCACAACCACCTCAGGTACGTGATCATGACCATCTCCCTAAACTGAAATTGAACATTCCACCATTTGAGGGTAGATATGTTCCTGATATATATCTTACTTGGGAGTTAGAAACCAAACAACGATTTACATGTTTACTTTATCCTGAGGAGAGACGTGTTCCTGCTGCTATTTGTGCTTTCACTAGCTTTTCATGTGTTTGGTGGTCTGAACATTGTAGATTATATCCTATTCCAGCTACTTGGGCTGCTTTGAAAACTGCTATGCATACTCATTGGGTTCGACCATATTATCAACGTGAATTACTTCAAAAATTGCAGCATTTAAGACAAGGAAAAAATTCTGTAGAAGAATATTATCAAGAATTACAAAACTGGCATGATTAGATGTGGTATTGTTGAGGAGAATGAAGCTATGCTTGCACGTTTTATGGGTTAATTAAATAGAGAGATTCAGACCATTCTAGAGTATAAGGAGTATACTAATATCACTCATTTATTCCATCTTGCTTGTAAAGCTGAACGTGAAGTGCAGGATCGACCGGCATTGGCGCGAACTAACTTTTCAGCAGGTCGATCTTCATCATGGACACCACGTGCATCCTCTATTTCCACTGCACCAGCACCTCCATCAGGTGCCACCTCCAGCCGTGATACAAGAAAGCAAGCACAACCACCACTATCTGCCAAGAGCACACCTGCTGGGCCTGCACAGAGTTCTTCTTCTTCCATGGCATCAACAGGGCACACAAGTGATATTATTTGTCGCCATTGTAAGGGAAGAGGACATTTTGCGAGAGAATGCAAATCTCAGCGTGTGATGATTGTTCCTGAGGATGGTGAGTATGAGTCCGCTAGTGACTATGATGAGGAGACTTTGGCTCTTATTACGTTCAGCTTTACGTGTATGAAGAACACGGTGGAGAGGATTCTGATCATGAGACGCAATACATGGCTGCTGAAGATGCTGACAGGTATGAATGTTTAGTTGCTCAACGTGTTTTGAGTGTGCAGGTTACACAAGCTGAGCAAAATCGGAGGCATAATTTGTTCCATACAAAGGGAGTTGTGAAGGAACGTTCTGTTCGCGCCATCATAGATGGAGGGAGCTGCAATAACTTGGCTAGCATGGAGATGGTGGAGAAGCTATCTCTCACCACAAGATCACATCCACATCCTTACTACATCCAATGGTTCAACAATAGCGGCAAGGTTAAGGTAACACGTACTGTTCGTGTGCATTTTAGTATCTCTACATATGCTGATTATGTTGATTGTGATGTGGTACCTATGCTAGCATGTTCCTTATTACTTGGTAGGCCATGACAATTTGATAAAAATTCAGTACACCATGGTAGAAACAATCATTATACTCTTGTTCATAAGGATAAAAACATTACTTTGCTTCCTATGATTCCTGATTCAATTTTGAAAGATGATATTAATAGAGATAATAAAGCAAAACAGGAGAAAAATAAGAGTGAAAATCAGATTGTGGCAACAGAATTTGAGCAACAAATGAAGCCTAATAATAAACCATCTAGTGTTGTTTCTGAAATTAAATTGAAAAGTGCATGTTTACTTGCCACCAAATCTGAGATTGATGATCTAGATTTTAGCAAATCTGTTTGCTATGCTTTTGTGTGCAAAGAGGCATTATTTTCATTCGAGGACGTGCCTTCCTCTTTGCCTCCTGCTATCACTAACATTTTGCAGGAGTTCGCCGACGTCTTTCCACAAGACGTGCCACCGGGATTACCACCTATTAGAGGGATTGAGCATCAAATTGACTTAATTCCCGGTGCATCATTACCCAACCGTGCACCATACCGCACCAATCCAGAGGAGATGAAGGAGATTATGCGTCAAGTGCAAGAACTGCTCGACAAAGGTTATATACGCGAATCCCTTAGTCCTTGTGTTGTTCCTATCATTTTAGTGCCAAAAAAGGAAGGTACGTCGCGTATATGCATTGATTGTAGAGGCATTAATAATATTACTATTCGTTATCGTCATCCTATTCCTAGGCTAGATGATATGCTTGATGAATTGAGTGGCTCTACAATATTCTCCAAAGTTGATTTGCGTAGTGGATACCATCAAATTCGTATGAAATTGGGAGATGAATGGAAAACAACATTTAAAACTAAGTTTGGATTATATGAGTGGTTAGTCATGCCTTTTGGGTTAACTAATGCACCTAGTACTTTCATGAGATTAATGAACGAAGTTTTACATGCTTTCATTGGACAATTTGTGGTAGTTTACTTTGATGACATATTGATTTATAGCAAATCTTTGGAGGAACATTTGGAACATTTATGTGCTGTTTTTATTGCTCTACGTAATGCATGTTTGTTTGGTAACCTTGGAAAGTGCACCTTTTGCACCGACCGAGTATCTTTTCTTGGCTATGTTGTTACACCATAGGGAATTGAAGTTGATAAAGCCAAGATTGAAGCTACCGAGAGTTGGCCGCAGCCCAAAACGGTCACACAAGTGAGGGGTTTCCTTGGCCTCGCTGGATTCCATAGGCGTTTTGTGGGAGATTTCAGCACCATTGCTGCACCTCTTAACGAGCTTACAAAGAAGGATGTGCCTTTTGTTTGGGGTACAGCACAGGAAGAAGCCTTCACGGTATTGAAAGATAAGTTGACACATGCTCCTTTACTCCAACTTCCTGATTTTAATAAGACTTTTGAGCTTGAATGTGATGCTAGTGGAATTGGATTAGGAGGTGTGTTATTACAAGATGGCAAACCTGTTGCATACTTTTCTGAAAAATTGAGTGGGCCTAGTCTGAACTATTCTACTTATGATAAAGAATTATATGCTCTTGTTCGGACCTTAGAAACATGGCAACATTATTTATGGCCCAAAGAATTTGTTATACATTCTGATCATGAATCTTTGAAACACATTAAAAGTCAAGCTAAACTGAACTGTAGACATGCTAAATGGGTTGAATTCATTGAGACTTTCCCTTATGTCATTAAACACAAGAAGGGCAAAGAAAATGTTATTGCTGATGCTTTGTCTCGTCGTTATACTATGCTTTCACAACTTGACTTTAAAATATTTGGTTTGGAGACCATCAAAGATTAATATGTGCATGATGCTGAATTTAAAGATGTATTGCAGAATTGTAAGGAAGGGAGAACTTGGAACAAGTTCGTTCTTAACGATGGATTGGTGTTTCGTGCTAACAAGCTATGCATTCCAGCTAGCTCCGTTCGTCTTTTGTTGTTGTAGGAGGCGCATGGAGGAGGATTAATGGGACACTTTGGCGTCAAGAAGACGGAGGATATACTTGCTACACATTTCTTTTGGCCAAAGATGAGATGGGATGTTGAGCGTTTTGTTGCTCGCTGCACTACATGTCAAAAAGCTAAGTCATGACTCAATCCTCATGGTTTATATATGCCTTTGCCTGTACCTAGTGTTCCTTGGGAGGATATATATATATATGGACTTTGTTTTAGGTTTACCTCGAACAAAGAAGGGGAGGGAGAGCATATTTGTTGTCATGGATAGGTTCTCGAAAATGGCACACTTTATACCATGTCATAAAAGCGATGATGATGTTAATGTTGCTGATTTGTTCTTTTGTGAAATTATTCGCTTGCATGGTGTGCCAAATACTATTTTTTCAGATTGTGATACTAAATTTCTTAGCCACTTTTGGAGATGTTTATGGGCTAAGTTGGGGACTAAACTGCTTTTTAGTACTACTTGTCACCCCCAAACTGATGGACAAACTGAAGTAGTCAATAGAACATTGTCTACTATGCTTAGGGCTGTTTTGAAGAATAACAAGAAAATGTGGGAAGAATGCTTGCCTCATATTGAATTTGCTTATAATCGTTCATTGCATTCTACTACTAAGATGTGCCCTTTTGAAATTGTGTATGGTTTCCTACCTCATGCACCTATTGATTTGTTGCCTCTTCCATCTTCGGAGAACGTTAATTTTGATGCTAAAGAACGTGCTGAATTGATTTTAAAAATGCATGAGTTAACTAAGGAAAACATTGAGCATATGAATGTTAAATATAAACTTGCTGGAGATAAGGGTGAAAAACAGGTTGTGTTTGCACCTAGAGATCTTGTTTGGTTACATTTGCGTAAGGATAGATTTCCTAATTTGCGCAAATCAAAGCTAATGCTACGTGTTGATGGTCCTTTTAAGGTGTTAGAGAAAATAAATGATAATGCATATAAACTTGAGCTGCCTGCAGATTTTGGGGTTAGTCCCACTTTTAACATTGCAGATTTGAATACTTATTTGGGTGAGGACGATGAACTTTCGTCGAGGACGACTTCATTTCAAGAAGGGGAGGATGATGAGGACATCAATACCATTGTTACACCCACAGCCCCTGCTGCTATACATACTGGACCAATTACTAGAGCTTGCGCACGCCAATTGAATTATCAGGTACTTTCGTTTCTTGCTAACGATTCTAATGTTCATGAGAATATGATGCTGCCTAAATTGGATACATTTGTTTTGCGTACAAATGAAGGGCCTAGCTTGGACAAGAAAGATGAACCTTGGAGCAAGTTCAAGCATGGAGATGATGGCATGCACAAGGGAGTCAAGAAGGGAGTTACAAGTGATGATTTCAGGACTTTGAAGCCACCATAAGGAGTGCATGAAGCCTTGGACGAAATATACAAGATGCCACTTCCTAAATTTCGTCCAGAGGCTATTTTAGGTGCTGCGTCACCTTATTATTGGGCCAGGCCCATGTATTTTCGAAATAACTAAGTATAGGCTGTTTTTAGAGTCCGTATGTGTGGGGAAACAAGAGTTAGGGTTGGCTTCGGACCCCTCCTCCAAGGGCCACGAAATCCCCCCTCTTCCTCCATATATAAAGCCCTTAGGGCGTCGTTTAGACTTTCGGTTTTGTTTAGATTAAAGTTCACCATAGCTGCAACTTCGCGTACTTCGTTTGTGTTCAACGACCAGACAAAGGCGTCACAGAACCCCACCTTGATCAATAAAGCTTTCATCCTATATTCGCAATATCTAGATTGCAATCTCAATTTCTTGCTTGTTCTTTGTTTGCTCGCAGGAAACAGACCCTCGTGGTCAGGTTGATCGTGCTCCGGCGTGGTCAATAACCCTCGGAAGTTGGTTTAGCGATTGCTAAGGCGCAACGTCTCGCACGTTCGTAGCCGGATCATCAAGGTCGACTCCCACAGAAAACGATAGCCACCATCTCATCGAAACATCGGGACACCTTCGCCTCTATCAAATCATCACTTGTAACTCCATTCTTGATCCCCTTGCGCATGCCATCATCTCCATGCTTGAACTTTCTCCAAGGTTCATCTTTCCTGTCCAAACTAGGCCCTTCATTTGTAAGCAAAACAAATGTATCCAATTTAGGAAGCATCATATTCTCATGAACATTAGAATTGTTACCAAGAAAGGAAAGTACCTGATAATTCAATTGGTGTGCGCGAGCTCTAGTAATTGGTCCAGTATGTATAGCAGCAGGGGCTATGGGTGTAACAATGGTATTGATGTCCTCATCACGGTATGATCATAAGAGCGAGGAATTGACACAATCCTAACTCGTTGATCGAAGAGTGCATTAGAGAAAAAGGACTAGATAGCATGATCAATCTTAGAATGGTGAGTCAATAACCAACACGCTAAGAATGAAGTTATCGCCCATTAACTCCCAAGCAACAGGGTTGCTAGGAGTATTGATTTCACACATCGCGGTTCAATTGTCGGCATTCCAGTTACAATAATACGGAACCAAGGAATGAATAATTGTGGTGAGAATGATCACTATGGCAAGAATTCATAAGAGGTTGTGCGATTCCTATGATATTCTTGACAAAAAGAGGGTAGCACTCCAAGGTAGAATACAACAAAAGCTAGTTTGGCATTTTGATATGTGGAATACAACTACTTTGACCCAATCCTAGGAATGGATGGGGTACTATAGTTTATTTTTCCTAGTCATTCCGAAATAGAATGGAAGGCATCGATGAACACGAATGCATGACTACTCCTGACTATCGGGTGGTAGACGAAGGTCAGAAACAACTAAAGGGGAACAAATCAAAGGAACATATGATTTTCCGAGTTGTAGATGCATAGATTGGTATGTCGAACAAGTTCAACATGTTTCTTCCGGATAACCCATGCAGAAAGGTAGGATTGGCAGAGTTGCAATATAGAATGGGGAACTCATTGAGAGAACTCTTGTTGTGATCTTTTGGTTCAAAGAACTTCTGCCATAAGCAGTTCATGGTATTTGGAAGAAGGGAATACAACCGACCTCGAGGACTATCGCAAAGCTTACTAATATCATAAAGGAACTAGCAAACACTACCAACATGAATGAGTAGAGTGAATCTCGGGTTCAAGAACCTAGGAATGGAATGCCTACTAACTAAATGGCATCATGGGATGCTTTCGAGAATGACGGCTAGAATCTTCACATTGGGAACACAAAACATGCCTAGATTACTAGGTGACTCCCTAAGACACCTAGGATCGTAACAATAGCTCCAACATATATGTCGAGGCCATAGAGTACCTTAACTCACCGTTTAGTGTGGTTGAACTGGCCCAAAGGTACATGGGAATGGAAAGAAGGGATTTGCAAATGCATCAGACGTTTAGAAACCTGGTATGACTCGGACAACAAAATAGATATAAATGCTCAAAAAGATTTGAGAAATCCTACAAAAAGGTGGCATAACCACTTAACATCACAATATCAAGGTTCTAATATCAACTGTCAACACACGGAAGTAGTAGGAACTGAACTAGGGCAACCATCAATCATATAAGTCTACGGATTAGTAACACATGATCCTAATAGAAAGTTGAGAAGCCTAGTTCTTAATCCCCATAGAAAAAAGAGGTTGACTCAGATCAGAAGGGCATAAGGTAAAGGAGTAAAAAGAGCCTTACATTCCCTTATATAACTAAAGCATTTCGAGATGCAACTTCGACCAGTTTGGCTTGGTAATCCTATAGGCAGTCAGGCTCTGATACCAAAGCTATCAGGACCCCGATCCAAAGTCACGCTGATCTAGCATGTAACACATCATATCACTTTGCGGCCTCACGCACGATATTCCCACGGGTGCCACCTTACCTGGCCCGGGACCATTTGCGCCTTTTGGCTCACGTATATGATAGTATCGCTAGCATCCATATGACAAAGAACCCGAGCCTACATGACTAGTTGTAAACCCAAGGTGGCACTAACTTATAGGGACAGGCATACATGACCCAGCAACAAACGTGTCGGTCATCAACGTATGAACCCAAGTCGTAGCAAGCTACAAGGACTTAAAGGAACGACGCGTGACATTTCCTCGAAGGGACAGACACAAGAACGAAGAAGGACACATGCCGGCCAGCCTAAGTGTTCCAGAGCAGTAGCAAGCTACCATGTCTCAGTGGAAGAACTAGGAGACATTTCCCTATAAGAGACACTACCAAGAATAAACAACTAGGTTGTCGGATCCCACACATACCAAACATTTCAAATCATACACACAATATGCTCAATATGTGCAAATACAACATGGCATCACAACAAAACTCTACGACTCAAAGTATTTATTCCATAGGCTCTGAGGAACCAAACATTACAACCACGGGTCTTATGACCCAACATTCAGAGCATACAAACAACGAAAGCATAACATGTCTGAGTACAGACAACTACAAATGAAAAGGGCTGAGAAGCCTGACTATCTACAAGATCCTCCCAAGGGTACAAGATCATAGCTGAGGTAACAAGCTAAGCATGGAAGTCCACGCGGGACTACTAGTGAGACTGAAGTCTCTCTGCAAAAACATAAATTAAGCAAATGGGAGTACAAATGTACTCAGCAAGACTTACATCAGAACTAGCTACATATGCATCAGTATCAACAAAGGGGGGGTGGAGTATAACTGTAGCAAGCCAGCTTTGACTTAGTGGCTATTCTGAACTACGTCTACATGTAACTCTTGTGAGGTGGCGCACACGAGTCCACATATTCACCAATCAATACACCACTATAGATCCGCTCTCGTCTCCCTACGAGAATGCCATCCATAGCACTCACACTTATCTTGCACATTTTAGAGTATCCACTTTCACTTGTCTATGAATTGTATAGGCAACCAAGTAGTCCTTTACTGCGGACGCGGCTATTCGAATAGATGATGTTAACCCTGCAGGGGTGTACTTCTTCACACACGCTCTCACCACTTATCGCCGTTTACACGACATGTACTCGGAAACCTTCAAGCGGAAGCCTAGCGAGGGTGTCAGCCACGACCTAACTAACCACACAAGTCCCTAGTCCAGGTCTATCGCCTATTCAGGTTCCATCCGCAGGGAGTCCAGCCGAGGTTTCCACTATAGCCCCTAACGATGTGTGCCGGGTTCCCGAGGCACCAAACGGGCGTCCCAGTACACCGTGCCATGTGCCTACCACATCACAGGCCACTCCTAGGGTCAGCGCTGCGCATGACCTCCAGCATACTACAAACACTAGAAACTACTTGCAACTCCTGGACAGAGGACAGGGGCGATTAATAAGTCGAGAGGGTCGATTGGTTTCGGGCCCAACGCGTGGTAATAGCTGATCTCAAACCATATACACAGATCTCAGTTCCTAAGGATGGTCCCAATGAAATAACCCACCATGTACTCCTACATGGCCCCTCATCGATACCTTTACCAAATCATGTTCACACACTTAGCTCACGCATAGTAGGACATGTTCATCACCATTCCAATTCATCCCCGATGAATCGAACCTGACTCAACTCTAAGCAGTAGCAGGCATGACAAACAAGCATAGATGAGTAGGCACATCAGGGCTCAAACAACTCCTACTCATGCTAGTGGGCTTCATCTATTTACTATGGCAATGACAGGTCATGCAGAGGAAAGGGTTTCAACTACCGTAGCATGTAACGGTTGAATTGTTGTTGTCCTAATGCAGTAAAAGAGAGCAGAAGCGAGAGAGTGGGATTGTATCAGAATGAACAAGGGGGTTTTGCTTGCCTGGCACTTCTGAAGATAGTAAAACTCTTCATGGGTGTCATCGAACTCATCGTCAGAACTACGTCCACTGAAAGGGGACAAATACTGGCAAACATAGAAAGACCACAATCAATGCAATGCAACAATATGATGCATGAATGTGACATGGAAATATGCTATTGATTGAGCTAATGCAACTAGCAACAAGTTAAATGAAGTTGGTTTGAACCCTAGGTTCAAATTCAAACTCCGTATGTTGATATTCAAATGCCATTTAATTGATTTGACCTCATCAGCAGGTTTAACTTGCTTTAAAATGCATGAAAACAGTACCACTGGATAGATTGGATTTTCTGATCATTTTTCATATATAACTCTTTTCAATTTGAGTTATAGATTATTTTCTATGATTTTTAGAAGTTTTAACTATTTTCTAGAATTTCCTTGATTATTTTTAATCCAAAAAAATGTTAACTGCATCAGCATGACGTTAGTGTGACGCCAGCAAGTTAACAGGGGCGGTCTAGGTCAAACCTGATGCTGGGGCCAACTTGTGAGTGTAACAGGGCTAACTAATTAAGTTTAAAACTAAACTAAACTAATTAGCAGGACGGGCCCCACTTGTCATTGACACAGAGTCTAAAACTAAGTTTATTAGTGCACCTGGGCCTACATGTCAGTGTCTAGTTTTAAAATAAACAGGGTGGTTAGTGGTTAATTAAGCCGGACACGTCAGCCCGTCGGAGTTAGTCGCCGTGACCTGTGGCCACGGCGGAAGCACACCGGGAGGCCACGGGAGTGGCAGAGGAAGGCACCAGGAGGTAGTCCGTGCGCCCGTGCATCCAGCGGAGGCATCAGCAGGTCGCGGGGTGCTCGGAGTCGAGGAGGGCGAGCACTTGGGCAGCGGCCGGAGATCGGGTGTCGGTGAAAACGACGCTACAGCGAACGGTAGGAATACTGGGTCAGGGTTTTGGGCTTATAGCAGGGCGCTGAGCATGGTGGTATGCTCAGTCGTGACGTGCGTGAGCTCTAGCCACGGCGGCGACACGGCTGGTGGCGACGGGTTCTCGGGATCGACAGAAGTTACGACTACACGGCAAAATCAAGCATGGGGAGAGAGAGGGGTGGCGTAGAAGCTCACAGCGGAGAGAACGAGGTGGTCAGCGAGCTCGGGGATGACCGGAATTCAGCGAATCGAGCGACGGCGACCGGCGGGTCCGAGGTAGGAGACGAGCTTGAAGACGTCTCCGCAGGGCATCCGAGCTCGTGGGACTGGGCGTAGAGGTGCGCCGCAGCGACGGGGAGCTCATGGGCTAGCTGGCTGGGCATCAGGAGGTCAGTGTCCGCGGTGGTGCTCGTCGGCGTTCTCGGGTGCATCTTGGGGAAGAACGAGGGAGAGAGAAAGAGGAGGGGGATGGGCGTGGGAAGAGTCGAGAGGGAGCCAAGGGGTGCATGTCCTCATCTAGGGGGGTCAGGGAGGGGGCAACCAAGCAGGAGGTGGCGCGAGTGTGTGCGCGCACGGCGGCCACACGCCCTCCTGCCCACTGGCGGGAGGTTGAAGACGGCGGGCACCTGGTGGGCTGGGCCAGCAGCGCCAGGCCAGGTGGGTTGCACAGTAGCTGGGTCGCAGGTGGGTCTTCTCTTTCTCTTTTCTTATTTCTATTTTGTTTTCTATTTTTCCTTTCTATTGTTGATTTAGTAAAATACTAAACCACTTCTAAACTTCTGAAATTATTTGTGGGCACAATTAGAATTATTTCCAACAGCCCCAATTTAGTTTCGAAATTATTTGGGCATTTAAAATAATCATAGCATTTAAATGCCCAATTTCAAATACTTTATGATTTAATTCAAAATTCCAGGAATGGCCTAGGAATATGTTCATCATTTTTGGCAGAGGTTTTCACCTTTATTAGAAACCATGAACATTTTCAAAGGGCATTTTGGGTTCATTGAAAAAGATTTTATTTGAACCTGTTTGATTTGCATTTGTGCCTGGGTTTATCAATCCCCATTTCAATTTTTTCTTGAATTTAAACATGATGAAAGAATGCTTTGATGCAATTAGTTACAAGAAATTCTAGGGCTATGACATCGAGCCCTGGAGGATAGGTGGCGGGGAGATGCGCACGTCATCAAAGATCGGGGCCGTGAAGACCTCCGCTAGACCGACGGGTGCGGTCCCTTAATGTCGATGAGCCTGCGCTCAGTATTGGCGGGTGCCTACGTTTCGAGGTTGGCTGCCGTGCCTTTACACGAGAGCTGCGGCAAGTCCGTTGGCCGTCCATTCGCACGTTTAAGCCTGAGATACCTGAGAAGTATGATGGAAGGCTGAACCCGGCAGAGTTCCTGAGCATCTACACCATTGCTATTCAAGATGCCAGGGGAGGAGATGAGAAGGTGTTTGCCAACTACTTCACTTTGGCTCTCAAGCCCAACGTGAGGTCTTGGCTGATGCACCTGTCGGAGAACTCCATTTCGTCATGGGCGGACATGTGCCACGAGTTCATCGGTGCCTTCACTAGCGGCCACTAGGAGCCCGACGGGCCCAGAGACCTACAACTTCTCTAGCAGAAGGTAGGAGAAACTCTCCGTAAGTATTTACAGAGATTTAGTAAAGTTCATAGGAATATTCTAAATATCCATCAGACAGCTATTATAGCAGCCTTCCAGTCCAATGTGTGCAACCGTCGCATTCGTTCTAAGATGAATGTGCGGTTGCCCAAGACTATGAAGGAATTATACACACTGGTGGATAAGTGTTCTCGGATGGAGGAAGGAAGGAAGTTGACCGGAGAGGAGGATCGCATCAATGTTGATTCAGAGGATGAAGATGAATCAACTAGTCAGAGGAACGACAAGAAGCATAGTAAGAGGCCAAGAGATAAGGCAGTGATGATTGTAGAAGGTTTGGGCACACCTACTACCGGCAAGAAGGCCAAGGTTGAGGCCCCCGGCAAGGAAGTTGCCGCTTGCACAGCCTGCTGGGAAGCCGATGTCGCCGAGAAAGTTGGGAAAGGCGATGTCATGTACTGCAAGTTCCACCGGACCAAGGGCCATGACCTTCAGGAGTGTTACCAGGTTGAGCAGCTTGTCAAGAAATAGAGGGCAGAATATGATAAGCATGACAAGGAAAAAGGTCAGAATGCCACGGGCGGAAAGGGCCAAGGCGGTGAAGCAAATCGCCCCGGCAAACCCTTTTGGAACCAAGGAAAACCCGTCAGGGGACAAGAGAAGTGAAAGTGCAACTATCCCCGGGTGGTTTTGGTAATTCCTAACATATAGCTCATTGAGCTAACATTATTCCAAGATTAATATTTCAGGAAAAGCTCAATGAATGGCATGGCATGGATGAGGAAAGTGGATCCCTCAAAATTCTAAGGTCAAAAAGTTTGGCTCAAGCTTCAAGATCAAGACTCTACATTTTATATTTTAGTGATCCAAGACCACATTGAGTCTATAGGAAAAGCCAATACTATCAAGGAGGGATGAGGTGTTGCTTAATGGCTTGCTTGCTCAAAGTGCTTAGTGATATGCTCCAAAACCCTCAACTACCTTCCCACATCCACATATGACCTAAACCAAAAGTCAAACTCGGTCCCACCGATTCTTTCTTCCGGCGCCACCGAGTTTCAAATGTCATAGCCACTGCCACAAACCCTAGCAATTCGGTTCACCGATAGGGATCTCGGTCTCACCAAGATGGGATTGTAATATCTCTGTTTCCCTTCGTAACGTTTCGGTCTTACCGAGATGAGCGATCGATCCCACCGAGATTGCAATGTAAACTCTCTGTTTCCCTTTTGTAACATTTCGGTCTCACCGAGATGAGCGAATCGGTCCCACCGAGTTTACCTGACCAACTCTCTGGTTAGCTTATTACCAAAATCGGTCCCACCGAGTTTGTGTAATCGGTCATACCGAGATTGTGTAATCGGTCACACCGAGATTACGTTATGCCCTAACCCTAACCATATCGGTCCTACCGAGTTGCATCTCAGTCCCACCGAAAGTCCTAACGGTCACTAGGTTTGCTGAATCGGTCTGACCGAGTTTAACCATTCGGTCCCATCGAGTTTGGCAAATTGTGTGTAACGGTTAAATTCTGTGTGGAGGCTATATATACCCCTCCACCCACTCTTCATTCGTGGAGAGAGCCATCAGAACTTAACTACACTTCCAATACACATTTTCTGAGAGAGAACCACCTACACTTGTGTTGAGGTCAAGATATTCCATTCCAACCATATGAATCTTGATCTCTAGCCTTCCCAAGTTGCTTTCCACTCAAATCTTCTTTCCACCAAATCCAAATCCTGTGAGAGAGAGTTGAGTGTTGGGGAGACTATCATTTGAAGCACAAGAGCAAGGAGTTCATCACCAACACACCATTTGTTACTTCTTGGAGAGTGGTGTCTCCTAGATTGGCTAGGTGTCACTTGGGAGCCTCCGACAAGATTGTGGAGTTGAACCAAGGAGTTTGTAAGGGCAAGGACATCGCCTACTTCGTGAAGATCTACCGCTAGTGAGGCAAGTCCTTCGTGGGCGACAGCCGTGATGGAATAGACAAGGTTGCTTCTTCGTGGACCCTTTGTGGGTGGAGCCCTCCGTGGACTCGCGCAACCGTTACCGTCCGTGGGTTGAAGTCTCCATCAACGTGGATGTACGATAGCACCACCTATCGGAACCACGACAAAAACATCCATGTCTCCAATTGCGTTTGAATCCTCCAAACCCTTCCCTTTACATTCTTGCAAGTTGCATGCTTTACTTTCCGCTGCTCATATACTCTTTTGCATGCTTGCTTGAATTGTGTGGAGATTGCTTGACTTGTGCTAAGATAGCTAAAATCTGCCAAGAACTAAAATTGGGAAAAGGCTAGATTTTTATTTGGTCAAGTAGTCTAATCACCCCCCTCTAGACATACTTTCGATCCTACAAGAAGGAAGTCTGTGATGATGGGAGTGATGAAGGGAATGAAGAGGAAACCAGTGAGAAGGAATTTCAGAAGGCCACTGACGCCCTATGCATTGATGGGGGTGCATCTTTGCACGCCTCCCACAACCAGCTCAAGCACTGGGCACGAGAGTTCAATGCTATGGAGCCATCGCCAGAGACCCGGAAGCCGCTCAAATGTCCCGCACGCGAATCATCTTTGATGAGGAGGATCATCCTGGCCGTACCACTGCGGTAGGATGCTTGCCATTGTTGGTCTCCTCGACAATTCGCAACCTCAGGGTCACAAAGATGCTAATGGATGGCGGGGCCAGGTTGAATCTGATTTCCCCAGCAGTCATTAACAAGCTTCAGATAGGAGAAGAGGAGTTCGAGGTTACCGACACGTTTCAAGGAGTTAACCTCGACAGGAGCCATCCTAAACGGAAGATTACGTCGCCGGTGATGTTTGGGGGAGAGCTGAACTATCGGACAGAGAAAGTTATGTCTGATGTGGTTGATCTTCCCCTGCCTTACAATGGGATCCTTGGAAGCCCGGCCCTGGCCAAGTTTATGGCAGCATCCCACTATGCTTATAACACTCTGAAGATGCCTGGGCCGCTAGGGGTCATCACCATCCCATCAGATGAGAAGGATGCAATTATCTGCATGGACAAGATGTACCGGGATGCAGTCGCAGCAGAGGCTGCGGCAGCAACAGCTCCCGCCAAGGAAAGGAAAGGAAAGGAAAGAAAAGGGATTGTTGGACCTCCGGCAAGGAGTCCAGGAAGCGTGCCCCCTTCGAGTGCATGACACCCGTTGACGACGTGCCGGAGTGTTCCAACTGCAAGAGATCCAAGGTTGCTGCACCCCAAGTGAAGAAGGTCCCGACAGGACTGGCTGGCGTTGATGGCACTTTCACTATCAGCGCCACCCTTGATGACAAATAGGAAAGCACACTCGTTGCTTTCCTGCGGGCGAATATTGATGCGTTTGCCTGGCAACCATCTGATATCCTTGGTGTTCCCAAGGAGGTAATCGAGCACCACCTTTCTCTCTGCCCACACGCCCGACCTGTCAAGCAGAAAGTCCGGAAGTAGGCCTCGGAAAGGCAGCAGTTTATTGCCGAGGAGATCAAGAAACTGGAGGAAGCTGGTTTGGTCAGAGGAGTACCGCATCCTACATGGTTAGTGTCGGTGTCAAAACCGGCGGATCTCGGGTAGGGGGTCCCGAACTGTGCGTCTAGGCCGGATGGTAACAGGAGGCAAGGGACACGAAGTTTTACCCGGGTTCGGGCCCTCTTGATGGAGGTAAAACCCTATGTCCTGCTTGATTAATATTGATGATATGGGTAGTACAAGAGTAGATCTACCACGAGATCGGAGAGGCTAAACCCTAGAAGCTAGCCTATGGTATGATTGTTGTTCTGTATGTTGTCCTACAGACTAAAACCCTCCGGTTTATATAGACACCGGAGAGGGTTAGGGTTACAAAGTCGGTTACAATGGTAGGAGATCTACATATCCGTATCGCCAAGCTTGCCTTCCACGCCAAGGAAAGTCCCTTCCGGACACGGGACGAAGTCTTCAATCTTGTATCTTCATAGTCCAGGAGTCCGGCTGAAGGTATAGTCCGGCCATCCGGACACCCCCTAATCCAGGACTCCCTCAGTAGCCCCCGAACCAGGCTTCAATGACGATGAGTCCGGCGCATAGATTGTCTTCGGCATTGCAAGGCGGGTTCTCCTCCAAATTCCGTGTACCTGTTGAATAAAGTCCGGTTTCTTGTAAATGTTGCGCTTCTTGGCTTCTACGCCCAATAATGGCCGTCTCCCACGTGTCAAACGAATATGAAAAGTCTGAGTGTTTTTACATCCACACCCCTAGCCGCGTAAATGAGCCGCCCATTTAAGGGGACGAGGATTTAGATCCAAACGACACCTTCTCCCCTTCGCGAGTGTTCATCAGAGCGCATCCGACAAAGGTCCATTCCACCATGGCCAGCCATCGCAACTCCTCCTTTCGCCCTTCCAGCCCTCAGCCTGGATATTGGGAGAGATGCTCCATCCCGCATAGCGAGCTAGTGACGCTCCAGACCAAGGGATTTCTCCCCCCGACCTATATGGTCCCGGTTCGAGCCGGTCTTGCCATTTATAATGGCGGAGAGCAAGCGGAGAGTGCCCCTAATCCCTCTAAAGGAGAGCGGGTATGCCTTGTCCCTTATTTAATAAGAGGGCTCGGATTTCCAATCCATCCGTTTCTCCGGGGGCTCCTAGAGTTCTATGGCCTCCAGCTACACAATCTTACGCCTGCCTCCGTATTGCATATCGCGGGCTTCGTAGCCCTCTGCGAGCTGTTTTTGGGTGTTGAGGCTCATTTCGGGCTGTGGAAAGCGCTATTCTGCCTTGTGCCCCGTTCTCAGAAGGGGTCAATATATCAAGTGGGCGGAGCCAAAGTGTGGCACATCGCCGGGACCGAATATCTATCCGGAACCCCAAAGAAGGCGTCCGAGGACTGGCCTTCGGAATGGTTTTACATAGAGAGACGCCCCACTGCCGGATCCTATCCGGATCGGCCTCCCTGAGTTCGACAGTGCTCCACTAAAGAAGCGCCTAAGTTGGCATCCACGGAGCCCTCAGAGGGAAAGTGACAAGGACGTCCTTTACCTGATGGGCCGGATAAGATTGTTAGCTCATTCCGGACTGACCATTATCGGGGTCATGGCCGCATGCATCATGCGAGGGGTGCAGCCGCTACAGTATAGAGGCCACCCCATGTGGGACTTCAACGGGGTGGACGATGACATCCGCTACGGCCGTAAGGGACCGGATTCGGCTGCGGCTCTAACAAAGACCTTGTCCGCTTTGTACAAGGGAGAAGAGGAGGAATTTCTCCGCGTTAACCCACAGGGTGGATTTTGTATGTACAATCCCCCAAACTAGGTAAGTGGTCACATTTACTTGCCCATCCGTTTTATATTCCCATTGTTAAATATTCAGTCTAACGACTTCAACGTAGGAACTGCGCCAGGCTGTTAAAGAAATAAACAACCCTCCTCCACAACCCGAGGACCCAGGACGGTCCCTCGACCCGGCCTCTCAAGAGGATCCGGACTTATCTGTGGAGCTGATTGATGGAGTGTTCCATCAATTGAGCAAGGACAACGCCTTGGTGGCCATTACGGCCGATTACCCAGGGCTAATCCCAGCCTCCCAGGTAACTGAGATCGAAGTCCCAGTACCCCGAATAGGGGTCCGCCCTCTCGTGTTTTCAGTTTCCTGATTACAACCGAGCTTTGCAGGGGAGGTTTTTGAGACGGGAGGCCGAACCTGCGGCGACAAGCCAACGAGGGGCCACAGGGCCCCGTGGGTAGAAAAGAGGTGCAGTCCGGACCGAGGCGTCAGCGCAAAGGTATGGCGCGCCCCCTTATCCCAGGTGTTATACCTTCAAGGCATATTAACACTCGTGCTCTCTTCAGGACAAAGACCTCGCCAGACTATATCCGGAGAGGCTGCCATTCGCGCCTCCACCAGCCAGGCTCCAAAGCCTGGTCCGAAGGTGGAGGCGAACACAAGGCGTGCACCGGACGCTCCTCCAACGGAGGATGTGGACAGGTTGTCTGCCACCAACTCTGAGGTGGAGAGTGTCATGAACCATAGGCGTCGCCGGACAATTCTTCGTGATGCTTGTTTCTCCCAAGAGGCATTAGATGCCTTCAATTCGGGAGATGCGTACCTCCGTGCCGCTCAAAATGGTCTAGCCAGAGCCACGGAGCAATATGTAAAAGACATACGGGTAAGAAAATTTTGGTAATTATATATATATATATATATATATATATATATATACCAGTAGCCCCCGAGACTTGAAACAGTTAGAATAACTGATTTAAGGATCATTTGTTATGCAGGTTCTTACAGAAAAGAATTCCCTACTGTCCGAGGAGCTGGAAGAGTGCAAAGCCCAACTTGAGGCCGCACTAGCCGTGGCAGGGGAGCCCAAGGAGACCCCCTCTGGTAATGTACACTTCGAAAGATAAGTATTTTGCGAAGCACGGCATGGGTGCGAATCTGACAAATGAAATTGCAGATGGCGCCGGATTGAATCCGGAAAGGCAACAACTCCTACGCCAGCTGAAGGCTGGTGAGAAGGTGCTGACAAAGGTGAGGCGGGAGAAGAACGATCTCCAAGATGCCAACACCAAGCTGGGCGTCGACCTGAAAGATGTTCGTGCCCAGCTGTCAGACTCCGTTAAGGAGAATCAGCGGCTTCATCACAACATATTTAGTAAGTGCTTCAACAAACCTTTGAAAAAAAGTTCGGCAGGGAAGTCGACTAACAGAGTAATGTCTGTAGGTGTGCTAACAGGTCGTCCTGCAGAGGAGATGCCCGGTTCTACGGGTGACCTTCTTCCCGAGCTCTCACAACTGCTCGAGCGAGTTCGGCAGGCGATGCAAGGCGTCGCCCAGGCCTTGTGGCCATCCATCTCCATGCCCGAAGGTCTTGGAGAGCTTGCGGAGAAGCTAAAGGGAGCACGGTGGCACTTCCGATTGTGGAAGATATCGGCCTGCCGTCAAGGCACTAGGGAGGCCTGGGCCATGGTGAAGACGCGGTACACAAAGGCTGACACCAACCATATGGCCGAGGTCGGTCCTGTGGCGCCCGATGGGAAGAGATCCCTGTAAGCTTAGTATACGGCCAAGTAGAATTGGCCACAAAGTATTCCCAGCAGGACTGTAAATTAGACAGCATGTTAGATGGTATTGAAGAGGAATACAATCAGTCAGAATGACTATGTAATTTAATTGACATTTATAATGCCTTCTAGCCGGATTGTAGATCGTTTGTCATGGCCGACCTTTTCGCTTCAGCCTCGGGACCTGACAGTCCGGAGTGTGTCCGAATTCCCATGCGGTTATATAAGAACCTGGGAATGCATGGAGACCAGGCGTAGGGGTCATTAGTGCGTGAACAGACAAGTGCCCGACTAGTTATGTTATATTACATGGTTAGTAAGAAACATCTTCCAGGGAGAATAGTTCTGTTAGGGGTTCCTTTCCCTGGGAGGCATGCCCATTCTGCGAAAAAGACGTGGGAAAAAGCATCTGGGGGCGCATAAATAAATAAGTGAAAAGATCATCTTTTAGGTCACCGACCGAATATTCCCTTAAGAACGCTAGCTTTCGGCTTCACCCAGTCTGAGGTACGCATCCGGCTGATCCGGCAGTAACAATCGCAGAGGTGCTCCCTTTATCGCCTAGCCGAATAATCAGGAACGTAGGGGTAAGCACAGGAGCCAGGCAACCCAGCTTGGCCAAAACTTAAATCATATCGATGCATATAATGGTGAAATACAAGGTACATGCGGAAGTGTAACACATGTGTTAGGCATGAAGCCCGTATAAATAAGCTTCTATTAAAAGAAGCCCCCGGATTTAATGAGTGCGAATAGCACGTCATTTGATGAGCCTTTAAAGGCTATAAGAGAAAGGAAGGGGAGAAGGAGAGAAATGTAAGGCAGACAATATATAAAAAATGCACACAGGAAGGAGATGAACACAGAGTCTAGCGCTAGGCATAGAATCTTCGGAGACGGGCTGCGTTCCATGGGTTCGGCTCGAGTCGTTTATCCGATGTATCTCGCAGGTGGTACGCTCCACCAGTCAGGACTTGGTCAATTATGAAGGGACCTTCCCACTTGGGCTTGAGTTTGTCCTTTCTCTTGTCCGGTAGGCGTAGAACTAATTCGCCAATGTTGTAATTTTTGACCCGTACTTCTCTGCTTTGGTATCTTCGAGCCTGCTATTGATAGAATGCGGAACGGGCTTTTGCCACGTCACGCTCCTCCTCCAATGCGTCCAAACAATCCTGCCAATCGAGCTCGGCTTCTCTTTCTTCGTACATGTGCACTCGAGGTGAGTCATGAATTATGTCGCAAGGCAAAACTGCCTCTGCCCGTACACCATAAAGAATGGTGTGTATCCGGTGATGCGATTCGACGTGGTCCGCAGCCCCCAGAGTATGAAGTCGAGCTCCTCTACCCAGTGCGTGTTAGATTCCTTGAGGGACCGTACTAATCTGGGTTTGATGCCGCTCATGATAAGACCATTTGCACGTTCGACCTGGCCGTTAGTTTGTGGGTGATAGACGGAAGCAAAATCGAGCTTGATGCCCATGTTTTTGCACCAGAGTTTTACCTCGTGGGCCATAAAGTTCGTGCCATTATCAGTGATGATGCTATGGGGGACGCCGTAACGGTGTACAACCCCGGATATAAAGTCTATCACCGGCCCGGATTCAGCCGTCTTAACAGGCTTGGCTTCTATCCATTTGGTGAACTTATCCACCATGACCAGTAAGTATTTTTGCTTGTGGGTTCCACCTTTAAGGGGTCCAACCATGTCAAGCCCCCAGACCGCGAAGGGCCAAGTGATGGGGATGGTTTGGAGGGCGGTGGGTGGCATATGGCTTTGGTTTGCAAAGAGCTGGCAACCGACACATCGTTGGACTAAGTCCTGGGCGTCTGCCCGGGCCGTCGGCCAATAAAAGCCTGTACGGAAGGCCTTGCTTACAAGGGACCGAGCTGCAGCGTGATGACCACCGAGTCCGGCGTGAATTTCAGCCAGGAGGTTCCGCCCTTCCTCTTCGGAGATGCACCTTTGAAGGACTCCGGTAGTGCTTTTCTTATAAAGCTCTCCCTCGTGGACTTTGTAGGCTTTGGATCGCCGCACTATGCAGCATGCCTCATTTTGGTCCTCGGGGAGTTCCTGCCTAGTAAGGTAGGCAAGGAATGGTTCTGTCCATGGGGCGATGACGGCCATTTTTACGTGGGCTGAAGGTGTTATTTCATTGGCAGAGCCTCCGATTGTGTCAGAATGTTCGGTGTCGGGCAGTGCGGTTGGGTCCGGGCTGTTATTGTTCGGCTCCCCTTCCCATACTACGGATGGCTTGAACAGCCTTTCTAAGAAGATGTTGGGGGGGACTACATCACGTTTTGCGCCGATGCGTGCCAGGACATCTGCCGCCTGATTATTTTCCCGGGCTATATGGTGAAATTCAAGCCCTTCGAACCGAGCTGACATTTTTAGGACGGCGTTGCGGTAAGCTGCCATTTTTGGATCCTGGGCATCGAAGTCTCCATTTATTTGGGATATTGCGAGGTTCGAGTCCCTGCGCACCTCTAGGCGTTGAATGCCCATGGATACTGCCATCCGGAGACCATGTAAAAGGGCCTCATATTCGGTTGCATTGTTGGAGTCTGTGTACATAATCTGGAGTACGTATTGAACTGTGTCTCCAGTGGGGGACGTCAAAACGACGCCAGCCCCTAGTCCGGCCAACATCTTGGAGCCGTCGAAATGCATGATCCAATTTGAATATGTGCCCTACTCTTTAGGGAGTTCGGCCTCTGTCCATTCTGTGACGAAGTCGGCCAAAACTTGCGACTTGATGGCTCGCTGTGGCTTATAAGTTATGTCGAACGGGAGGAGCTCAATGGCCCATTTTGCAATCCGGCCCGTTGCGTCACGGTTGTTTATAATATCGTTAAGTGGTACTTCCGAGGCTACTGTTATTGAACACTCTTGAAAGTAGTGTCGTAGGTTCTGGGATGCCATGAATACCGCGTACGCAATCTTTTGATAATGCGGGTACCGTGATTTGCACGGAGTGAGGACAGTGGACACATAATAGACCGGCTTTTGAAGGGGGAATTTGTGTCCGTCCGTTTCTCGTTCGACGACGAGCACTGCGCTTACAACCTGATGTGTTGCTGCAATGTACAATAGCATTGGTTTGCCAATGTTTGGCGTGGCCAGGACTGGGTTTGTTGCCAATATGGCTTTTATTTCGTCAAGTCTGGCCGTGGCTGCATCCGTCCATTCGAAGTGTTCGGTGCGCCGAAGGAGGCGGTAAAGGGGTAGGGCCTTTTCTCCCAAGCGGGAGATAAAGCGGCTTAGAGCCGCCACGCATCCGGTTAACATTTGTATTTGTTTGAGGTCCTTTGGGATATCCAATTGTGACAGAGCTCGGATCTTGGCTGGATTTGCTTCAATTCCTCTACCGGATACAATGAAGCCCAAGAGCTTTCCGGCTGGAATGCCGAAAACGCATTTTTCCGGGTTGAGCTTGATGTCGTATGTTCGGAGGCTATCAAATGTGAGCCTCAAGTCTTCTACTAGAGATTTGACATGTCTTGTTTTGACGACCACATCATCTACATATGCCTCCACTGTTTTGCCGATCTGGTTTGCCAGACATCTCTGAATCATGCGCTGATATGTTGCGCCGGCGTTTTTGAGCCCGAAGGGCATTGTGTTGAAGCAGAATGGGCCGTATGGTGTGATAAATGCCGTTGCGGCTTGGTCTGATTCTGCCATCTTGATTTGATGGTAGCCGTAATATGCGTCGAGGAAACACAACGAATCGTGTCCCGCGGTAGCGTCGATAATTTGATCGATGCGGGGGAGGGGGAAGGGATCCTTTGGGCAAGCCTTGTTAAGGTTTTTAAAATCAACGCACGGGCGCCAGGATTTGTCCTTCTTTGGTACCATCACCAGGTTTGCTAGCCAGTCCGGATGTTTTATATCTCTGATGAATCCGGCCTCCAATAGCTTTGCTAGCTACTCTCCCATGGCCTATCTCTTAGGTTCGGAAAAACACCGAAGAGCTTGTTTGACAGGTTTGAATCCTTTTAGGACATTTAAGCTGTGCTCGGCTAGCCTGCGTGGGATTCCTGGCATGTCTGAAGGGTGCCAGGCAAAAATGTCCCAGTTCTCTTGTAGGAACTCTCGCAGTGCGGCGTCTACATCAGGGTTTAACTATGCCCCAATGGAAGCTGTTTTATTGGGGTCCGTTGGATGGACCTGGAATTTGACTATTTCGTCCGCCGGTTTAAAGGAGGTGGACTTGGATCTTTTGTCGAGTACCACATCGTCCCTATTCACCGTGGAGCGCAACGCAGTCAGTTCCTCAGCCGCTAGGGCTTCGGATAGTGACTCGAGGGCCAGTGTGGCTGTCTTGTTTTCGGCGCGGAGTGCTATGTCCGGATCACTAGCGAGAGTGATGATCCCATTAGGCACGGGCATCTTGAGCTTCATGTACCCATAACGGGGTATTGCTTGGAAGATTGTAAATGCTTCCCGTCCTAGCAGAGCATGATAACCACTGCTGAATGGAGCCACATGGAACGTGACCTCTTCGGACATGTAATTATCCGGTGTGCCGAACACCACATCTAGTGTGATTTTTCCTATACAGCGCGCTTCTCGACTGGGGATTATTCCTCTAAAGGTTGTGCTGCTTCGCTCAATGCGGTTCTAGTCTATTTCCATTTTTTGAAGGGTTTCCTCATAAATGAGGTTCAATCCGCTGCCGCCATCCATGAGTACGTTGGTAAGACGAAAGCCGTCCACTATTGGACTGAGGACCAATGCGGCTAGTGCTCGGGCTGTTCGGAATTTAGGTTCATCACTGGCGTTAAAGGTAATAGCCGTGTCACTCCATGGGTTTATTGTTGCTACTTGGTAGACTTCGGCAAGGCTGCAGAGTGTCCTTTTTCGCATATTATTTGATGCGAAAGTCTCGAAGACTGTTAAGACCGTATTGGTGTCTCTGGGGTGGCTTTCTGTGGCCTCCAGAATTAGGAGATCTTCGCCAATTTTGGCCACCTGCCGGAGTATCCGACATGCTCTAAGGCTATGAGTTGGTGTGGCATCCTCTGTACTGTGAATTTTACAGGGTCCCTTAAGCCATCCTTCCAGTAGGCTATTTTATTGGGGTCCGTTGGATGGACCTGGAATTTGACTATTTCGTCCGCCGGTTTAAAGGAGGTGGACTTGGATCTTTTGTCGAGTACCACATCATCCCTATTCACCATGGAGCGCAGCGTAGTCAGTTCCTCAGCCGCTAGGGCTTCGGATAGTGCCTCGAGGGCCAGTGCGGCTGTCTTGTTTTCGGCGCGGAGTGCTATGTCCGGATCACTAGCGAGAGTGATGATCCCGTTAGGCCCGGGCATCTTGAGCTTCATGTACCCGTAATGGGGTATTGCTTGGAAGATTGTAAATGCTTCCCGTCCTAGCAGAGCGTGATAACCGCTGCTGAACGGAGCCACATGGAACGTGACCTCTTCGGACCTATAATTATCCGCGTGCCGAACACCACATCTAGTGTGATTTTTCCTGTACAGCGCGCTTCCCGACTGGGGATTATTCCTCTAAAGGTTGTGCTGCTTCGCTCAATGCGGTTCCAGTCTATTTCCATTTTTTGAAGGGTTTCCTCATAAATGAGGTTCAATCCGCTGCCGCCATCCATGAGTACCTTGGTAAGACGAAAGCCGTCCACTATTGGACTGAGGACCAATGCGGCTGGTGCTCGGGCTGTTCGGAATTTAGGTTCATCACTGGCGTTAAAGGTAATAGCTGTGTCACTCCATGGGTTTATTGTTGCTAGTTGGTAAACTTCCGCAAGGCTGCGGAGTGTCCTTTTTCGCATATTATTTGATGCGAAAGTCTCGAAGACTGTTAATACCCTATTGGTGTCTCTGGGGTGGTTTTCTGTGGCCTCCGGAATTAGGAGATCTTCGCCAATTTTGGCCACCTGCCAGAGTATCCAACATGCTCTAAGGCTGTGAGTTGGTGTGGCGTGCTCTGTACTGTGAATTTTACAGGGTCCATTAAGCCATCCTTCTAGTACGGTTCCATGCCCTGTAGAGGGTTTTTGCTTTTTGGTGTTTGACCCGGGTGTCTGGCGATGATGCACCCTTTTATTTTGGACTGGGTTTGTATTCAGGGCCGGATCGTCCCAAAATTTTATTTTGGTTTTCCAGGCGCTTTCCATCGCACAGTACTTTCGTACAATGGACGCCAAGTCAGCGAAGTGTGTAATATCACGGCGACTTATGGCGTTGAGGATTCCCTTGTCCGTGCAATTATTGTAGAAGATTGAGATTGCGTCTTCCTCGCGGCAGTCCCTTATCCTGTTCCTAACCAGGAGGAATCTGGCCCAGTAATGATGTACTGTTTCTTCGGGCTCTTGCCTGATTTGGGATACATCACTTATGTTCGGGTGGGTGGGTGGAATTAAATCCGAAGCCTCACCCAATCTGAGGCTCAGAGGCCGAGGAATTTCCGAACTCGAAAATTTGGATTCCTGGATGTTGTCCAATGAATCCAGCCCGTCGCCTGACGCTAAGTTCAGGTCTTGAGTGATATCCTCCCCTCCGCGGGTATCCGGCTTGGAGGGATCGGGAATCCGGATGTAGCTAGTCCTTAAGATAGATGAAGGGTTGCCGCACTGTCCCTCTACCACGGCAACGTGATGGGTGACTTGGGGAGAGTTAATCTCTCTCAGATCGGGTTTAGGCCCAATCTGGTCGTAATCCGTAGTGACTCCCAGGGCGGCGATGCGATCCAAGAGCTCGTTTATGGAGGAGAGCTCCATTGGATCTAACTGCTCGGCAAGTTCCGAGCTGACATGAAGATTGCTTTTGATGGCTCGAGAGGTCATCGTCGGCGCAGAAGCCGAACAGGCGGTCATAAGAAAACCACCTAGCCGGAGGGTTTGGCCGACAGCCAAAGCTCCCTTAGCAACGGTGCCGTCTTTAAAGACGGGGCGAGGCATCCTTCCTGATGGCGACGACACAGAGGAACTCTCAATGAAAGCACCAATGTCGGTGTCAAAACCGGCGGATCTCGGGTAGGGGGTCCTGAACTGTGCCTCTAGGCCGGATGGTAACAGGAGGCAAGGGACACGAAGTTTTTGTTGGGGAACGTAGTAATTTCAAAATTTTCCTACGCACACGCAAGATCATGGTGATGCATAGCAACGAGAGGGGAGAGTGTGATCTACGTACCCTTGTAGACCAACAGCGGAAGCGTTGTGACAACGCAGTTGATGTAGTCGTACGTCTTCACGATCCGACCGATCCAAGCACCGTTACTCCGGCACCTCTGATTTCTTGGCACACGTTCAGCTCGATGACGATCCCCGGGCTCCGATCCAGCAAAGCGTCGGGGAGGAGTTCTGTCAGCACGACGGCGTGGTGACGATCTTGATGTTCTACCGTCGCAGGGCTTCGCCTAAGCACCGCTACAATATGACCGAGGTGGAATATGGTGGAGGGGGGCACCGCACACGGCTAAGGAACGATCACGAAGATCAACTTGTGTTAATGGGATGCCCCTTGCCTCAGTATATAAAGGATGGAGGAGGAGGAGGCCGGCCAAGGCACTTGGTGTGGCCAGGATGTGGAGTCCTACTAGGACTCCAAGTCCTAGTAGGAGTCCATCAAGAGGGGAGGAAGGGAGAAGGAAGTGGAGGAGAAGGAAAGGTGGCCGGCCCCCTTTTCCCTAGTCCAATTCGGACTAGAGGGGAGGGGGGGCGCAGCAGCCCCTTGGCCCTTTCTCCTCTTCCCACTAAAGCCCATCAAGGCCCATTGCTTCTCCCGTAACTACCCGGTACTCCAAAAAATACCCGAATCACTCGGAACCTTTCCGATGTCCGAATATAGTCGTCCAATATATCGATCTTTACATCTCGACCATTTCGAGACTCCTTGTCATGTCCTCGATCTCATCCGGGACTCCGAACTCCTTCGGTACATCAAAACTCATAAACTCATAATATAACTGTCATCGAAACTTTAAGCGTGCGGACCCTACGGGTTCGAGAACAATGTAGACATGACCGAGACACGTCTCCGGTCAATAACCAATAGCGGGACCTGGATGCCCATATTGTCTCCTACATATTCTACGAAGATCTTTATCGGTCAGACCGCATAACAACATACGTTGTTCCCTTTGTCATCAGTATGTTACTTGCCCGAGATTCGATCGTCGGTATCCAATACCTAGTTCAATCTCGTTACCGGCAAGTCTCTTTACTCATTCTGTAATACATCGTCCTGCAACTAACTCATTAGTTGCAATGCTTGCAAGGCTTAAGTGATGTGCATTACCGAGAGGGCCCAGAGATACCTCTCCGACAATCGGAGTGACAAATCCTAATCTCGAAATACGCCAACCCAACATGTACCTTTGGAGACACCTGTAGAGCACCTTTATAATCACCCAGTTACGTTGTGACGTTTGGTAGCACACAAAGTGTTCCTCCGGCAAACGGGAGTTGCATAATCTCATAGTCATAGGAACATGTATAAGTCATGAAGAAAGCAATAGCAACATACTAAACGATCGGGTGCTAAGCTAATGGAATGGGTCATGTCAATCAGATCATTCAACTAATGATGTGATCCCGTTAATCAAATAACAACTCTTTGTCAATGGTTAGGAAACATAACCATCTTTGATTAACGAGCTAGTCAAGTAGAGGCATACTAGTGACACTTTGTTTGTCTATGTATTCACACAAGTATTATGTTTCCGGTTAATACAATTCTAGCATGAATAATAAACATTTATCATGATATAAGGAAATAAATAATAACTTTATTATTGCCTCTAGGGCATATTTCCTTCAGTCTCCCACTTGCACTAGAGTCAATAATCTAGTTCACATCGCTATGTGATTTAACAGCAATAGTTCGCATCACCATGTGATTAACACCCATAGTTCACATTGATATGTGATCAACACCCAAAGGGTTTACTAGAGTCAATAATCTAGTTCACATCGCTATGTGATTAACACCCAAAGAGTACTAAGGTGTGATCATGTTTTGCTTGTGAGATAATTTTAGTCAACGGGTCTGTCACATTCAGATCCGTAAGTATTTTGCGAATTTCTATGTCAACAATGCTCTGCACGGAGCTACTCTAGCTTATTGCTCCCACTTTCAATATGTATCTAGATCGAGACTTAGAGTCATCCAGATCTGTGTCAAAACTTGCATTGACGTAACTTTTTACGATGAACCTTTTTGTCACCTCCATAATTGAGAAATATTTCCTTATTCCACTAAGGATAATTTTGACCGCTGTCCAGTGATCTACTCTTAGATCACTATTGTACTTCCTTGCTTAACTCAGTGTAGGGTATACAATAGATCTGGTACACAGCATGGCATACTTTATAGAACCTATGGCTGAGGCATAGGGAATGACTTTCATTCTATTTCTATCTTTTGCCGTGGTCGGGCTTTGAGTCTTACTCAATTTCACACCTTGCAACACAGGCAAGAACTCTTTCTTTGACTGTTCCATTTTGAACTACTTCAAAATCTTGTCAAGGTATGTACTCATTGAAAAAACTTATCAAGCGTCTTGATCTATCTCTATAGATCTTGATGCTCAATATGTAAGCAGCTTTACCGAGGTCTTTCTTTGAAAAAATCCTTTCAAACACTCCTTTATGCTTTGCAGAATAATTCTACATTATTTCTGATCAACAATATGTCATACACATATACTTATCAGAAATGATGTAGTGCTCCCACTCACTTTCTTGTAAATACAGGCTTCACCGCAAGTCTGTATAAAACTATATGCTTTGATCAACTTATCAAAGCGTATATTCCAACTCCGAGATTCTTGCACCAGTCCATAGATGGATCGCTGGAGCTTGCATATTTAGTTAACACCTTTAGGATCGATAAAACCTTCTAGTTGCATCGTATACAACTCTTCTTTAGTAAATCCATTAAGGAATGCAGTTTTGTTTATCCATTTGCCAGATTTCATAAAATGCGGCAATTGCTAACATGATTCGGACAGACTTAAGCATAGATACGAGTGAGAAAATCTCATCGTAGTCAACACCTTGAACTTGTCGAAAACCTTTTGCGACAATTCTAGATTTGTAGATAGTAACACTACTATCAGCATCCGTCTTCCTCTTGAAGATCCATTTATTTTCTATGGCTTGCCGATCATCGGGCAAATCCATCAAAGTCCATACTTTGTTCTCATACATGGATCATATCTCAGATTTCATGGCCGCAAACCATTTCACGGAATCTGGGCTCATCATCGCTTCCTCATAGTCCGCAAGTTCGTCATGGTCTAGTAACATGACTTCCAGAATAGGATTACCGTACCACTCTGGTGTGGATCTCACTCTGGTTTACCTACGAGATTTGGTGGTAACTTGATCTGAAGTTACATGATCATCATCATTAGCTTCCTCACTAATTGGTGTAGTAGTCACAGGAACAGATTTCTGTGATGAACTACTTTCCAATAAGGGAGCAGGTAGAGTTACCTCATCAAGTTCTACTTTCCTCCCACTCACTTCTTTCGAGAGAAACTCCTTCTCTGGAAAGGATCCATTCTAAGCAACGAATATCTTGCCTTCGGATCTATGATAGAAGGTGTACCCAACATTTTCTTTTGGGTATCCTATGAAGACGCACTTCTCTGATTTGAGTTTGAGCTTATCAGGATGAAACTTTTTCATATAAGCATCGCAACCCCAAACTTTAAGAAACGACAACTTTGGTTTCTTGCCAAACCATAGTTCATACAGTGTTGTCTCAACAGATTTAGATGGTGCCCTTTTAACGTGAATGCAGCTGTCTCTAATGCATAACCCCAAAATGATAGTGCTAGATCGGTAAGAGACATCATAGATCGCACCATATCTAATAAAGTATGGTTATGACGTTCGGACACACCATTACATTGTGGTGTTCCAGGTGGCGTGAGTAGTGAAACTATTTCACATTGTTTTAAACTGAAGGCCAAACTGGTAACTCAAATACTCTTCTCTACAATCAGATCGTAGAAACTTTATTTTCTTGTTACGATGATTTTTCACTTCACTCTGAAATTCTTTGAACTTTTCAAATGTTTCAGACTTATGTTTCATCAAGTAGATATACTCATATCTGCTCAAATCATCTGTGAAGATCAGAAAATAATGATACTTGTCACGAGCCTCAATATTTATCGGACCACATACATCAGTATGTATGATTTCCAACAAATCTGTTGCTCGCTCCATTGTTCCGAAGAACAGAGTCTTAGTCATCTTGCCCATGAGGCATGGTTCGCAAGCATCAACTGATTCATAATCAAGTGATTCCAAAAGCCCATCAGCATGGAGTTTCTTCATGCGTTTTACACCAATATGACCTAAACGGTAGTGCCACAAATAAGTTGCACTATCATTATTAACTTTGCATCTTTTGGTTTCAATATTATGATTATGTGTATCACTACGATCGAGATCCAACGAACTATTTTCATTGGGTGTGTAACCATATAAGGTTTTATTCATGTAAACAGAACAACAATTTATTCTCTTACTTAAATGAATAACCGTATTACAATAAACATGATCAAATCATATTCATGCTTAACGCAAACACCAAATAACACTTATTCAGGTTCAACACTAATCCCGAAAGTATAGGGAGTGTGCGATGATGATCATATCAATCTTGGAACCACTTCCAACACACATCGTCACTTCACCCTTAACTAGTCTCTGTTTATTCTGCAACTCCCGTTTCGAGTTACTAATCTTAGCAACTGAACTAGTATCAAATACTGAGGGGTTGCTATAAACACTAGTAAAGTGCACATCAATAACATGTATATCAAATATACTTATGTTCACTTTGCCATCCTTCTTATCTGCCAATCACTTGGGGTAGTTCCGCTTCCAGTGACCAGTCCCTTTGCAGTAGAAACACTTAGTCTCAGGCTTAGGACCAGACTTGGGCTTCTTCACTTGAGCAGCAACTTGCTTGATGTTCTTCTTGAAGTTCCCCTTCTTCCCTCTACCCTTTTCTTGAAACTAGTGGTCTTGTCTACCATCAACACTTGATGTTTTTCTCGATTTCTACCTTCGTCAATTTCCGCATTATGAAGAGCTTGGGAATCGTTTCCGTTATCCCTTGCATATCATAGTTCATCACGAAGTTCTACTAACTTGGTGATGGTGACTAGAGAATTCTGTCAATCACTATCTTATCTGGAAGATTAACTCCCACTTGATTCAAGCGATTGTAGTACTCAGACAATCTGAGCATATGCTCACTAGTTGAGCGATTCTCCTCCATCTTTTAGCTATAGAACTTGTTGGAGACTTCATATCTCCCAACTCGGGTATTTGCTTGAAATATTAACTTCAACTCCTGGAACATCTCATATGCTCCATGACGTTCAAAACGTCTTTGAAGTCCCGATTCTAAGCCATTAAGCATGGTGCACTAAACTATCAAGTAGTCATCATATTGAGCTAGCCAAACGTTCATAACGTCTGCATCTGCTCCTGCAATAGGTCCGTCACCTAGCGGTGCATCAAGGACATAATTCTTTTGTGCAGCAATGAGGATAAACCTCATATCACGGATCCAATCCGCATCATTGCTACTAACATCTTTCAACACAATTTTCTCTAGGAACATATCAAAATAAACACAGGGAAACAACAACGCGAGCTATTGATCTACAACATAATTTGCAAAATACTACTAGGACTAAGTTCATGATAAATTTAAGTTCAATTAATCATATTACTTAAGAACTCCCACTTAGATAGACATCCCTCTAATCCTCTAAGTGATTACGTGATCCAAATCAACTAAACCATGTCCGATCATCACGTGAGATGGAGTAGTTTCATTGGTGAACATCACTATGTTGATCATATCTACTATATGATTCACGCTCGACCTTTCGGTCTCCGTGTTCCGAGGCCATATCTGTATATGCTTGGCTCGTCAAGTATAACCTGAGTATTCCGCGTGTGCAACTGTTTTGCACCCGTTGTATTTGAACGTAGAGCCTATCACACCCGATCATCACGTGGTGTCTCAGCACGAAGAACTTTCGCAATGGTGCATACTCTGGGAGAACACTTCTTGATAATTAGCGAGAGATCATCTTAAAATGCTACCGTCAATCAAAGCAAGATAAGATGCATAAAAGATAAACATCACATGCAATCAAAATATGTGACATGATATGGCCATCATCATCTTGTGCCTTTGATCTCTAACTCCAAAGTATCGTCATGATTTCCATCGTCACTGGCATGACACCATGATCTCCATCATCTTGATCTATATCAATGTGTCGTCACATGGTCGTCTCGCCAACTACTGCTCTTGCAACTATTGCTATCGCATAGCAATAAAGTAAAGCAATTATTTGGTGCTTGCATCTTATGCAATAAAGAGACAACCATAAGGCTTCTGCCAGTTGCCGATAACTTCAACAAAACATGATCATATTATACAACAACTTATATCTCATCATGTCTTGACCATATCACATCACAACATGCCCTGCAAAAACAAGTTAGACGTCCTCTACTTTGTTGTTGCAAGTTTTACGTGGCTGCTACGGGCTGAGCAAGAACCGTTCTTCCCTACGCATCAAAAAAACCACAACGATAGTTTGTCAAGTTGGTGCTGTTTTAACCTTCGCAAGGACCGGGCGTAGCCACACTCGGTTCAACTAAAGTTGGAGAAACTGTCACCCGCTAGCCACCTTTGTGCAAAGCACGTCAGGAGAACCGGTCTCGCGTAAGCGTACGCGTAATGTCGGTCCGGGACGCTTCATCCAACAATACCGCCGAACCAAAGTATGACATGCTGGTAAGCAGTATGACTTATATCGCCCACAACTCACTTGTGTTCTACTCGTGCATATAACATCAACACATAAAACCTAGGCTCGGACGTCACTGTTGGGGAATGTAGTAATTTCAAAATTTTCCTACGCACACGCAAGATCATGGTGATGCATAGCAACGAGAGGGGAGAGTGTGATCTACGTACCCTTGTAGACCAACAGCGGAAGCGTTGTGACAACGCGGTTGATGTAGTCGTACGTCTTCACGATCCGACCGATCCAAGCACCGTTACTCCGGCACCTCCAAGTTCTTGGCACACGTTCAGCTCGATGACGATCCCCGGGCTCCGATCCAGCAAAGCGTCGGGGAGGAGTTCTGTCAGCACGACGGCGTGGTGACGATCTTGATGTTCTACCGTCGCAGGGCTTCGCCTAAGCACCGCTACAATATGACCAAGGTGGAATATGGTGGAGGGGGGCACCGCACACGGCTAAGGAACAATCACGAAGATCAACTTGTGTTCATGGGGTGCCCCTTGCCTCAGTATATAAAGGATGGAGGAGGAGGAGGCCGGCCAAGGCACTTGGTGCGGCCAGGATGTGGAGTCATACTAGGACTCCAAGTCCTAGTAGGAGTCCATCAAGAGGGGAGGAAGGAAGAAGGAAGTGGAGGAGAAGGAAAGGTGGCCGGCCCCCTTTTCCCTAGTCCAATTCGGACTAGAGGGGAGGGGGGGCGCAGCAGCCCCTTGGTCCTTTCTCCTCTTCCCACTAAAGCCCATCAAGGCCCATTGCTTCTCCCGTAACTACCCGGTACTCCGAAAAATACCCGAATCACTCGGAACCTTTCCGATGTCCGAATATAGTCGTCCAATATATCGATCTTTACGTCTCGACCATTTCGAGACTCCTCGTCATGTCCCCGATCTCATCCGGGACTCCGAACTCCTTCGGTACATCAAAACTCATAAACTCATAATATAACTGTCATCGAAACCTTAAGCATGCGGACCCTACGGGTTCGAGAACAATGTAGACATGACCGAGACACGTCTCCGTTCAATAACCAATAGCGGGACCTGGATGCCCATATTGGCTCCTACATATTCTACGAAGATCTTTATTGGTCAGACCGCATAACAACATACGTTGTTCCCTTTATCATCGGTATGTTACTTGCCCGAGATTCGATCGTCGGTATCCAATACCTAGTTCAATCTCGTTACCGGCAAGTCTCTTTACTCGTTCTGTAATACATCGTCCCGCAACTAACTCATTAGTTGCAATGCTTGCAAGGCTTAAGTGATGTGCATTACCGAGAGGGCCCAGAGATACCTCTCCGACAATCGGAGTGACAAATCCTAATCTCGAAATACGCCAACCCAACATGTACCTTTGGAGACACCTGTAGAGCACCTTTATAATCACCCAGTTACGTTGTGACGTTTGGTAGCACACAAAGTGTTCCTCCGGCAAACGGGAGTTGCATAATCTCATAGTCATAGGAACATGTATAAGTCATGAAGAAAGCAATAGCAACATACTAAACGATCGGGTGCTAAGCTAATGGAATGGGTCATGTCAATCAGATCATTCAACTAATGATGTGATCCCGTTAATCAAATAACAACTCTTTGTCAATGGTTAGGAAACATAACCATCTTTGATTAACGAGCTAGTCAAGTAGAGGCATACTAGTGACACTTTGTTTGTCTATGTATTCACACAAGTATTATGTTTCCGGTTAATACAATTCTAGCATGAATAATAAACATTTATCATGATATAAGGAAATAAATAATAACTTTATTATTGCCTCTAGGGCATATTTCCTTCAGTTTTACCCAGGTTCGGGCCCTCTTGATGGAGGTAAAACCCTACATCCTGCTTGATTAATATTGATGATATGGGTAGTACAAGAGTAGATCTACCACGAGATCGGAGAGGCTAAACCCTAGAAGCTAGCCTATGGTATGATTGTTGTTTTGTATGTTGTCCTACAGACTAAAACCCTCCGGTTTATATAGACACCGGAGAGGGTTAGGGTTACAAAGTCGGTTACAATGGTAGAAGATCTACATATCCGTATCGCCAACCTTGCCTTCCACGCCAAGGAAAGTCCCTTCCGGACATGGGACGAATTCTTCAATCTTGTATCTTCATAGTCCAGGAGTCCGGCTGAAGGTATAGTTCGGCCATCCGGACACCCCCTAATCCAGGACTCCCTCAGTTAGCAAATCCAGTGGTAGTCCGGAAGGCTAATGGGAAATGGAGGCTTTGCATTGATTTCACATACCTCAACTAGGCTTGCCCGAAGGACCCATTTCCTTTGCCGCGCATCAACCAGATTGTGGATTCCACTTCAGGGTGTGATTTGCTCTCCTTCCTGGATGCCTATTCCGGATATTACCAGATCGTCATGTCCAAAGAAGATGAAGAGAAGACATCATTCATCACTCCGTGTGGTACGTACTGCTTTGTCCGCATGCCATTCGGACGAAAGAGTGCCAGGTACACTTTTGCAAGGGCAGTTCCGATTCGTTTTGAGCCATAGTTATACAGAAACATAGAAGCCTATATGGATGATATCGTGGTCAAAAGCAAGGATAATACCACTCTTATCTAGGATTTGGAGGAGACATTTGCTAATCTGCACAAGGTCAATTTGAATCTTAATCCGGAGAATTGTGTGTTTGGAGTCCCCTCTGGCAAGCTGCTTGGTTTCTTCGTGTCCCATCGGGGGATCGAAGCTAACCCCGACAAGATCAAAGCCATCGAGCAGATCCAAGCACCAAGAACAATTAAGGATGTGAGGCACTTGACGGGATGTGTTGCCACACTAAGCAAATTCATTTCCAAGTCTGCCGAGCGTGCCCTGCCATTCTTTAAAATTTTGAAGAAGGAAGGGCCTATGAAGTGGACCCCGAAGCAGATGCGGCTCTGCAGGAGTTGAAGGCCTACCTATCGTCTTTGCCTACCTTGGTTGCACCCAAACCTCGAGAGCCGTTGTTGCTATACTTGGTGGCAACCAACCAAGTGGTCAATGCGACCTTGGTGGCACAACGAGAGGTGGATGAGGCATAAAGTGGGCAGATAACAACAGAGTTAGAAAAGGACCAGGACAACAATGAGCACGGCAACTAGGGTAACCCCAAGGACGCGGCAAGGAAGGAAGTGGTGCAGCACCCAGTGTACTTCGTCAGCTCCTTGTTACAAGGGGCTAGATAGAGGTACTCTGGCATGCAAAAGTTGATCTTATTTGGTCTCATTATGGCCTCAAGGAAACTGCGCCACTACTTCTATGCCCATGAGATCACGGTTGTCACTCATTTTCCGTTGCAAAGGATACTCCGAAATCCTGAGGCCACCGGCAGAATAGTGGAGTGGGCTTTGGAGTTATTCAGCTTCGGTTTGATGTTTGAGAGCACATCAACTATCCAGAGCAGGGCGCTGGCAGAGTTTATTGCTGAATGGACACCAACCCCTAATGAGGAAGTGACAGAGACAGCTATCCCCGACAAGGAATCACCCCAAGAATGGATTATGTATTTTGATGGTGCTTTTTCCCTACAAGGTGCAGGGGCTGGCGTGTTTCTTGTTGCCCCCTCCGGGGAGCACTTGAAGTACGTCGTCCAAATGCACTTTGCCCGAGAAGAAGCCACAAACAATACAGTTGAGTATGAAGGGCTCCTTGCCGGGCTCATAATTACAGCAGAATTGGGAATCAGGAAGTTGATCATATGAGGAGAATCACAGCTTGTGGTGAGACAAGTCAACAACATTATGAAAGCCCGTTGATGGAAGCATACATCGAGGAAGTAAGGATATTGGAGGAGCACTTTGATGGGTTGCAAACAGAGCACGTACCCCGTGCGGAAAATAGCATAGTTGATCACTTGACAAAGTGTGCTATGCAGAAGCCTCCTGTGGAACTAGGAACTTTTGTTCTCCATCTCTCTCGACCCTCCGTATCACCAGCCACAATGGCTCAGAAAAGGAGAAAGTTGGACTACGGTAAGCCTCTCCCGGTCGAGCCGTCTACTCCTAGCAGAGAGCCTGTTGGAAACAACTCCTCATAGCCTACCGGACCACCCCCTCCTGCCGGGCCCATGGACCCCGCGAACGAGGCTGGTGCTCCCGCAGCAGAGGAGGTGCCGCTAGTCCTTGTTGTCGAGCCCCAGGCTCCAACTTGGGCAAGGCACGTCATTCGCTTCCTCCAAACCGGGGAGCTTCCCGACGACCTAGATGAAGCTGAGAAAGTAGCTCGGAGGGCCAGTATGTATCAGTTTGTCAACGACACTCTATACAGAAGGAGGCCCAATGGTGTCAAATTGAAGTCTGTTTGTCGGGAGGATGGAAAGGAACTACTGGCTGATATTCACAGAGGAATGTGAGGCTCACACATTGGATCAAGGGCATTAGTTGGGAAAGCATTCTGGCAAGGATTCTATTAGCCCACAGCCCTCCAAGATGCGGTCGAGCTCGTCACGACATGTCAAGCCTGCCAGTTCCATTCCAAGAGAACACACCTGCCTACCCAAGCCCTTCAGACAATCTCTTCATCATGGCCATTTTTAGTCTGGGGGCTCGATATCCTCGGGCCCTTCCCCTAAGCAAACAGGGGCTTTGAATTCTTGTTCGTCGCTACCAACAAGTTCACAAAGTGGCCGGAAGTGACTATCATGAGGAAGGTGACTGCTGAGTCAACTATCATGTTCTTGAAAGAATTGGTGTGTCGTTTTGGAGTTTCGGCAAGGATCATCACCGACAATGGCACCCTATTCAACAGCCACACCTTCATGCAATATGTTCGTACCCTCGGATGCAAGATCTCATTCGCCTCTGTGGCACACCCTCGGAGCAATGGACAAAACTGAGAGGGCAAGCATTGAAGTGCTACACGGACTCAAGACAAGAACTTTCGATACGCTACAGAAGCACGACATGCGGTGGGTCGAGGAGCTGTCGGTAGTTCTCTAGTCCCTCAAAACGACACCTAGCTGAGCTACCAGGCAGACTCCCTTCTCCCTAGTCTACGGGGCAGAAGCAGTTATCCCCATGGAACTCATTTACGGGTCCCCTCGATTGCTTGCCTACGATGAAGTAGCGCAAGATCAGCACCGGCATGACGATGCTATGCTACTCAACGAGAACCGTCTCCGGGCTGCTACACGTGTTGCATGCTATCAGCAAGCCCTGCGTCCCTATCACAGCCGCAAGGTTCATGCCCGGTGTTTTGAGGAAGGTGACCTTGTCCTTAGGCGCATTCAGTCCGCCAAGGGTACAAACAAGCTATCACCGAATTGGGAAGGCCCTTACCGGGTGGTACAAGTCACCAGACCCCGTGCAGTCCGTCTAGAGACCGGAAATGGCACTCAGTTGCAAAACTCATGGAACATTAAGCATCTCCGCAAGTACAACCCGTAAGGCGCGAGGCTGCCGGGCAGTGCCCGGCAGCCACTCTTTTGTACAGGCCTTGCCTCAGCTGCATGTAACCCCTTGTATGAAGCCGAGGCAATGACCCCATGCAAGAGAAAATAAAGAAGCGTTGTAGGGGGCCCCCAACTAAGATTGCATGCATGCATGAGCACACCAAGATTACTGCATAAGCATTTCATGAGCATTTCATATGCATATAGATAGGATCGCATCCTGCAATCATTCTCATCTACATGAAGTTGCAGGTTCCTGCCATGAACTTGGCTTCGACAAGGGACGAGAAGATTGCACGGCACAGCGATCCCCGGCAAGCCAAACAGATAAGTTTTAGCTCTTGTCCATTAGTGTTCTGTAAAGCTATAACTTTGCATGAGAAAACCTCGCCTCTCTTTTGAAACTTAGGTGCTCCCATCCATGACTCGAACGTTGCTTCGGTCAGGATGGTCGCAGTGTCCTTTAGTAAAAAGGAGTTGGCGGGGGCTGGCCCCTCTCTCTGTTCCCCGGCAGACGTAGCTCTCCGATAGACAAAGAGGGTGCCGGCAGGATACCCTGAAGGGGAAAACTCGTTTATTTTCATTAAAGAGGCGCTCCACCTCTGCATGGACATACACATCCACGGGTTCCCGGCAGGGTTCATCTTTTTCATTCATATGCAAATACAAGTACAAGCATTAAAACACACAAAGATGGACTCGAAGGATTACATTATTTGAATTAAAATTTGGCAAGTGCCAGCAAGTTTAAGATTGAAAGAAGATAAGTGCTCTGTAATGCCCTTTCTTGTCCCTCTCCGCTAGGCACGACCGTTGAAGGCAAGGAGGGAAAAAGGAGCACCAGAGTAGGAGTCCAGTCCGCTCCCGTCGGGCTCCAGGAGAGGTAGTCCGGTAGGAACTGGAGCGTGAGTGAACGTCTCGATGGAGAGCACGGTGGAGGGTGGCCCTGTCAACCACCGTCACCAGGGCCAACAGGACTCGGCAAGGCTAACTGTAACACCCCAAGACCGAAGCTTTCAGATGCCTTCCATGTTTCCGAGTGTTGTCGGGTGTTTCGTTTTGGTTCGTTGCATCCTGTGCATTGCATCATGTCATCATGCCATCATATCTTTAATTTTTTTTCAACTCAACTAAGTAAATCGTATGGATCTTCGATCCGTTTAAATTGAGGGAACTCACATGGTGGTTTCTCTTTAAACATACCCTCCCGATATTTAGGGAGATATTATAAAATATTCCTTTATTTTGGAATTACCTTTAACACACTAGCAAATAATCACATGTCTTTTCTGCGTCAAGTTTGGCCCCAAACTTTGCCCATAATTTCTTTCATCATTTTTCGGAGCTCTACCAAAATTCTCAACATTTTTGGATACTCCTAGAACCTCGTCCTAGTTCAAACCCATTTGAATTAAATTCAAATGAGTTTGAATTCTTATCATTCGATCTGGACTTTTCTAATTTTCTCAGACCAAGCATATTTTTGTGAGTCCAAGAAAATTAACCACATGCCCAAATTCTTCCTCTAACCTTCTCTTCTCTCGTTTTCCTTTCTCTTTTTCTCTGTTAATGTAAAGAGAAGGATAAAGGAGAGAGAAGAGCCTAGCTAGGCCTCCCAGCCCAGCTGCAACTTGCCCAAACAACAAGCTCGTTGCTTCTCTTGGGCCTTACAACATCTCGCGCCGGCCCATCTAAACCTAACCCTAGGCCCGAGCGACCTAGCACTCCCGCATCGCTCTCTCCCTCTCCATCGTCTCCACCCCGCCGCCAGAGAGACCCGCTCGATCCCCTCGCCCTCTCCCCATCGAACCCTTCCTCTCGTTCGTCTCTTTCTTTCCCTGCGCCCGATCCCCCACCTCCCTTCTCTGCCTCCTTCCTCCTCCACCGCGCCAAGCGTCCCCTTCTCCTTCCCAAGACTGCCGCTGCCGCCCTAGCAGGCTGCTGCCGTCCGTCTCCTCCGCCTGGTGCCTGCGCAGCCGTGCGTCCAGAGGCCGCCGCCCACTCCTCCCTCAATCCCACTGGAATCCAGCGCCGGCCTCGTCCCCTCCCTCAAGCACGTCATCGCCTCCCTCCTTCCTCTCCTGCAGCGCGTCCTCGACCACCTAGGCTGAAGCCCCCGCTGCTGCGCCTGGGACAGGAGGTCCCCCATGGAGGCCGCCCCTTGCTCGTCTCGCGCCGCTTCTCCATGCCCCGTCGGCCTCCTCTGCATAGCACCTCCCGACGCCACCCCACCTCCATCGCCCTTGCTGCTGCTGCTAGACCACCATGGCCACCTTCCCATGTTTCTTCTTCGGCCTTCAGTGCATCGAACACCCCACTGGTGCCTCTGTGAACGCTGTCAAGTTTGGCCACCACCAAGACCTTCTAATCCTGTACCCGGAGCCCAAGTTTGAAGACTGCGTGGATGTGCATCTCACTTGTGCCACTTTGGATCATCAAGACCGTTTTGGGATTCGCCAAGTACCGCTACGCCCGAAGACCACGGATCCGTGAAGTTCCACTACCGTCGCCGTGGATCCGACAAGTACCCTGGCAACGTGTACCACTACCGTCGACCTTCGAAGGACATGGTTTTGCCGAGTACCCCTTCGTGTTGTAAAGACCGTCAAGTCCTTCGACGACAAGTGCATGACCACACGGCTTGTGCCAAGTACCCCTTCGAGCTATCAAGACCGCAAGCGCCAAGTTACTCGACGACCCTCGAAGACTTCAGATTCGACAAGTCCGATGAGGCTCTTGTACAACTACGTTGCCGAGTCCGGGACCGGCAAGACCAACGATGCGGAAACGCCAAGTACCTCTACCGCCTTTTTTCGGAATCCCAAGAACGCCAAGTACCTCGACACCCGGCGCCTAGAACGACTACCGACGCCGAAGACCCATGAACAAAAACCGTCAAGTTCAACTACCGTCGACGTGCACTTCACCAAGTACCACACCGTTTTGGAAGACCCTGAACATCAAGTTCTTTGCCATGAACGGTTACAGTGTTGTGGGACCGGCAAGTACCCTCTCTGGATCGCCAAGTTCAGCTACCAATGACACATACCACTACCATCGTCGTGTACCCCACTACTTCCACTACGAACGTCCCGGGAACGTCTACTTCCTCTACTTGGCATCGAACGAGAACCGTCCCGTTTGCACACCTCGAAGGTATAACCCGAGATGACGTCCGTGAAACGAATGCTTGCGATGTTTGAGATGCTCATGTTCGAACCGTGTCCGAGTTGTCATTGCACGTTCCTCCTCGGTTGCCATGTCGTCGACCCATGGGAAAACCCGGTATCCGGGATCACCCCACCATCCTCGCATGATCCCTTCATCCACATTTTCTCTTGCACCGACATCTCAATGAGTTGTCGGATCACCCGGAATGTTGCCGTGGCACCATTTCCGTTGTAGTTGCCATGGCAGCCTTTTTGTTCCGCCATGATGACCAAATGCTTCTTAATGCTCTTGTCAAACTTCTAATAAAAAATTGCATAAACTTGCTCATGTCATTCGCATCATGATAACAACTTTTAAAATGGTTAAAAATTGTTGTTTGCATTAAATTACTAATGCATATGGGGTTTTACCGAAATTGTTGCTTGTTGTTTCGGCCCCATTTAAACTTGCCTAAATGTTTAGTTTACTTATGCTTCACCTCTTGCCATGTTAATCAACATTTAATTTTGTTGGGTACTTAAACGAGATCGAACTAAATAACTTGTTGTGGTGTTTCGTCAATATGCAACTCATTGCATATTGATCTCCACTTAATTTGTAGAATTGCTTGTGCACTTTGCCATGCCATGCCTCATTAAACCGGACATGCATCATACTTGATGGCGCATCGTGCCATGATTATGTGATGGTTGTTTTACTATGTTGTTCGCTTTCTCTCCGGTGTTGCTTCTTCGGGTTAGTTCTGATAATGTCGTGTTTGTGAGGATCCGTTTGATTACGCCCGTTTGTCTTCTTCATGAACTCGTTCTTCTTCCTTGCGGGATCTTAGGCAAGATGATCATACCCTCGAAATCACTTCTATCTTTGCTTGCTAGTTGCTCGCTCTTTTGCTATGCCTATGCTACGATACCTACCACTTGCTTATCATGCCTCCCATGTTGTTAAACCAAGCCTCTAACCCACCTTGTCCTAGCAAACCGTTGTTTGGCTATGTTACCGCTTTGCTCAGCCCCTCTTATAGCGTTGTTAGTTGCAGGTGAAGATTGAAGTTTGTTCCCTATTCGAACATGGAGATGTTGTTCCTTGTTGGAAGATGTTTACTTGTTGGGATATCACAATATATCTTATTTAATTAATGCATCTATATACTTGGTAAAGGGTGGAAGGCTCGGCCTTATGCCTGGTGTTTTGTTCCACTCTTTCCACCCTAGTTTCTGTCATATCGGTGTTATGTTCCCGGATTTTGCGTTCCTCACGCGGTTGGGTTATAATGGGAACCCCTTGACAGATCGCCTTGAATAAAACTCCTCCAGCAATGCCCAACATTGGTTTTACCATTCGCCACCTAGCCTTTTTCCCTTGGGTTTCACGGACCCAAGGGTCATCTTTATTTTAACCCCCCCCCTCGGGCCAGTGCTTCTCTAAGTGTTGGTCCGAAACGGGCAGCCTGCGGGGCCACCTTGGGGAAACTCGAGGGCTGGTTTTACTCGTAGCTTGACCTATCTGAGTGTGCCCTGAGAACGAGATATGTGCAGCTCCTATCGGGATTTGTCGGCACATTCGGGCGGTGTTGCTGGACTTGTTTTACCATTGTCGAGGATGTCTTGTAACCGGGATTCCGAGCCTGATCGGGTCTTCCCGCTAGAAGGAATATCCTTCGTTGACCGTGAGAGCTTGTGATGGGCTAAGTTGGGACACCCCTACAGGGATTTGAACTTTCGAAAGTCGTGCCCGCGGTTATGGGCAGATGGGAATTTGGTAATGTCCGGTTGTAGAAAACCTGAAGTTGACCTTAATTAAAATACATCAACCGCGTGTGTTACCGTGATGGTCTCTTCTCGGTGGGGTCCGGGAAGTGAACACTGTGTTGGAGTTATGCTTGACGTAGGTTGTTCTAGGATCACTTCTTGATCCTAGTTTCTCGATCGTGCTTTGCCTTCTCTTCTCGCTCTCATTTGCGTATGTTAGCCACCATATATGCTAGTCGCTTGCTGCAGCTCCACATCATACCTTTACCTTACCCATAAGCTTAAATAGTCTTGATCGCGAGGGTGTGAGATTGCTGAGTCCCCGTGACTCACAGATACTTCCAAAACCAGCTTGTAGGTTTTGAGGTTACCATGGAGATGACGCAACCAAGCTCAAGGAGGAGCTGTTTGAAGATCTTGTCCTTTGTGTTGTTTCGTTCTAGTTGATCAGTAGTGGAGCCCAGTTGGGGTTGATCGGGGACCTTGTCGCGCTTGGGGTTCTTCTTCTATTTTGGTTTCGTAGTCAGACCTTGATTGCATTTGGATGATATAATGCTTTATTCATGTATTGTGTGAAGTGGCGATTGTAAGCCAACTATGTATTCTTTTCTCTTATGTATTACATGGGTTGTGTGAAGATTACCACACTTGTGACATTGCTTTCAATGCGGTTATGCCTCTAAGTCGTGCTTCGACACGTGGGAGATATAGCCGCATCGAGGGTGTTACAAGTTGGTATTAGAGCCTTCCCCGACCTTAGGATCCCCCACTGCTTGATCATTTTTAGCAGCCGTTGTTGAGTCTAGAAAAATGTTTTGAGTCTTATAGGATTATATATATCAGAGAGTTAGGAATTCTTTTTACTCCCCCGTCCCTTCATCGCTCTGGTAAGGCATCCTGACGTAGAGTTTTGACTCTTCTCTTCTCAAATTTCACTAATTTTTTTTAGGATCACGCGGGTATCTTGGAATCGTTCCGATCGATTTGTGACGAGAACATTGTTCTTGGTGCCTCCTGTCATTTAGGGGTTGTGGCAGTGTCCCGGGGAGTTGAGCTCCGAGGTGTTGTCGTCACAATTTCATCGTTGCAGTTCTGGAATACCTGAGTTTAGTTTCGCCGACATCTAAAATCTCTTTTATGCAGTTGTTGGTGAGATAACCTCGACGCCACCCAGTACTGGGGCGGGAGTTCGGGAGTATTTCCATAACTCGTATAACGGATGCTTTTCGAAGGTTGAGGTAAACGATTTCCGAAGGTTTCTTGGTTATGTGTTGAAGGATGGATACAGCTGGATGTAGGATTTGCTAGTTTTGGGTGAGATATTATGCTTCCCCTGTATCTCCATCACCTGATTGCATAACTGGGAAAATTTCGGGAGTTTATAAGTGGGAATTCAAGTAGCTCTTAGGATATCTTTCCGCCAGATGTATGATTTGAAATTGGGGTTCGACGTCTAGTGGTCCGCCTATCCACGGTTGGTTTTACAGTGGTCTCGTTGTGTCTTAAAGAGTCCTTGGCTATGCCGACTCGGGGACGCTTCGTATGTCATGTGCACTGCCTTGTACATGATGGTGTTGTACGATCGAGCCCGTGTAGGCCCCACCACGAAAACTTCGGACGAAATCTCTATCATATGTTTGTTCCGGCTTATTCTGCAAGCTAATCCTTTGTTTTTGTTTGGAGTTGTGGTATTCGAGTTGCTTCAATGTCAAGTGTTGATTCCATACCTTCCCCAAATGGTGTTCTCATACTCCGATGTGAATACTAATCCTTCTCAATAATCGAGATTGTTATGCCAATCTTGTTCTACCGGTGTGTCTCTCTTCAAGTGGATCCGATCACTTCAACATTCACAAGATCAATTATCAGTTCTTCTCAATGTTGTTTGTTTCATCCGTCTCCAAGTTGCCTTTGTTTTTCCCGCCCTCCCTCCCTTGTTTTTCTTTAAGGACTCAGATTTCTTAATCGAGTATCCATCTTATTGATGTGAAGAATCTCCATTCTTTTCCTTCAATGTTCTTATCCGGTGATTCTCATGAAGATTCTAACGGAGCTTCAAGTTCATAATTCTTCATTCTTTTCATCTCCGGTGGTTTCAAGTCAAGCTTTGTTGATCATATCCTTTTCTCGTTTCAATGCTTTCTCATGTCGGTGCAATTCTTAATCATTCACCTCTCGCTATTCAATTATTCCGGAGTGCTAAAGATATCTTGAAGATTCGTGTTTCCACTCTGCATTCGTTCAAGCTCTTTCGAGATGGGTATCTCATTCAAGCCATTTTAATTCAACCGGTGCAATCTCTCTCTTAAATCATTTTAATGGGGTTTCTCTTGAGTGGACCCTAACCCACAGGTCATTTTCTCGGGAACTTAACTGACTCTTCTAATCTTTCCGGAGTTATTCTCAAATCTTCTAAAGTTTGACGTAAGAATGAATTGTCATCAGTCGTACGTATTTCTCCAAGATCTTTCATTTCTTTTCATCGTTGGTTCAACCTTTAAAATCATCATTCCGGAGTATCTCAACAATTCATGGTGGTGTTTCTCGTCGTAATCCTTAGATTTTGAAGACCGGAGAAGAGTTTTTCATCCATATCTTATCCGTTCTCTCAAAGATTCGTCATTCTAGCTTGTTGCCATCCTCTCATAGTTGTTTTAGGATTGTGAGAATTCTTTTCACCTATCCGGAGCAATTCAAGATTCTTTTCAGTTTGTTTCTCCGGAGCCCATCATCTTAGATTTATTCATTCCAGCTTTCAGCTCTCGCTCTCCAAATCTTACCGGTGCATCATTCAAGTTTTCTTTAATCAGTTCGGGATCTCTTCGTTATCTTGCTTCTTGATTCACCCCTTTACTTCGTTCGTTATCAATTCTTACGGTGGTCCAATCAAGGATTCTATTTTGTTGTTTTTTTTCTATCAATTTATTCGTTGTTTCCAAATCCTACCGGTGGATCGTCGAAGACCTTCTCAAGTTTGTGCTATATTTATCTTAATCCTTTCTACGAGAATAAGTAGTATGTCAAATCCGTTGCTTGTCATCAATTTAATTGGTGAAGGATAGGCATAATGTAATTCTTATTCTTGTTTCATCGAGTGAACTCAATTCCCTATTCCGGAGGCTCATCAAATTCTTGGTTTCAATTGTTTCATCTTCTCTTTTTCCCGGAGTTCCAACCTTTTTCAATTATTTCACCACGGAGATTCATTTAAATCGATACAAGGATTCACCTTGTGTTTTCAACTACCCTTTCTTTCTGTTTGATCATTCTTTTGTTTAACGGAGTTCTTCATGGAGGTTCTACATGATGGTTCATCAAGGATTTATTTCCTTCTCGAAGTGTTCATCGAGATTTTTTCAGAGGAGCTTAAGTTTTCTTCATTGTAATACGAAGTCCAATTCGTTCTATCTTATCTTTTGAGGTGGTGTTATGTCATTTTTGATAATTTTCCTTCGTGTTTCAGGATTCACAAGTTATCAAGAATGAGATATTTTAAATCCATCAATCTCGTCATTGGAGTTATCTTCGTCTATATTTCGCCTAAAGATTTCCCTAAGGATTGTTGCTATATATGGTGCATTTAAATGATCCAAGTTCTTCATTTTTCCTCCCGGTGAAATAGTTTTCTCGTCTCCTGTTCATATCAATCCAATTCTTCTTCCCGTGAGTGGCAGGTTGTCACCTCATAATTTGTAATGTTTTCCATAAGCCCAGTTCAAGCATATCTTTTCGTTGTTGGGTTTCCAACAACTCCGTTCGACCCTTCTCCTAAGGATGCCTTCTCAAGCTCTTTTGTGGCAGAAGTTGGCATTTTATTCTCAATTCTTCTATTTCAATTATCTATCTTCTATTCTTTTGTTTCGGAGGAATTGTGATGTTGCTCTCTTCCACCCATCTTCTTATTATATCAGGATCATGTTATTTTCATGCTTATTCACTTAACCGGAGTGTTGTGTCTATTATTCCTCTTCTAACCAGAGTCGCATCCAAGTGCTTTCGTTTTTCCAAGTTCATATTCTATGTCTTACATTTCCAACCGGAGTGTTATCGTAATTGATCCTTATCGTCCCTTGTACATCTCGTTTCAACCGGAGTACTTGCATGTACTTCTTGTTCATTGCAACCTTTTTCTTATGTCTTCAACCTACAAGGTTCTAGTAATGTTCCTTGTTCCTCTTGTCTAACGAAGTGTTTTCAACTTTGTGCATCTTCGTTGTTTTCTTATGTTCAATTTTTCAACCTCTCGAGGTTCTTTGGTTTCACTCGTTTGTCAAAGAAGCAACTTAGTTTTACCTCTTCTCTTTCTTTTCCGTTGTCCCTCCGGTGCCATTCTAGATCTCGGGACGAGATCCTCTCGTAGTGGTGGAGTGTTGTAACGCCCCAAGACCGGAGCTTTCAGATGCCTTCCATGTTTCCGAGTGTTGTCGGGTGTTTCATTTTGGTTCGTTGCATCCTGTGCACTGCATCATGTCATCATGCCATCATATCTTTAATTTTTTTTCAATTCAACTAAGTAAACCGTATGGATCTTCGATCCGTTTAAATTGAGGGAACTCACATGGAGGTTTCTCTTTAAACATACCCTCCCGATATTTAGGGAGATATTATAAAATATTCCTTTATTTTGGAATTACCTTTAACACACTAGCAAATAATCACATGTCTTTTCTGCGTCAAGTTTGGTCCCAAACTTTGCCCCTAATTTCTTTCATCATTTTCCGGAGCTCTACCAAAATTCTCAACATTTTTGGATACTCCTAGAACCTCGTCCTAGTTCAAACCCATTTGAATTAAATTCAAATGAGTTTGAATTCTTATCGTTCGATCTGGACTTTTCTAATTTTCTCGGACCAAGCATATTTTTGTGAGTCCAAGAAAATTAACCACATGCCCAAATTCTTCCTCTAACCTTCTCTTCTCTCTTTTTCCTTTCTCTTTTTCTCTGTTAATGTAAAGAGAAGGATATAGGAGAGAGAAGAGCCTAGCTGGGCCTCCCAGCCCAGCTACAACTTGCCCAAACAACCAGCTCGCTGCTTCTCTTGGGCCTTACAACATCTCGCGCCGGCCCATCTAAACCTAACAGGCCCGAGCGACCTAGCACTCCCGCATCACTCTCTCCCTCTCCATCGTCTCCACCCAGCCGCCAGAGAGACCCGCTCGATCCCCTCGCCCTCTCCCCATCGAACCCTTCCTCTCGCTCGTCTCTTTCTTTCCCTGCGCCCGATCCCCCATCTCCCTTCTCTGCCTCCTTCCTCCTCCACTGCGCCAAGCGTCCCCTTCTCCTTCCCAAGACTGCCGCTGGCGCCCCAGCAGGCTGCTGCCGTCCGTCTCCTCCGCCTGGTGCCTGCGCAGTCGCGCGTCCAGAGGCCGCCGCCCGCTCCTCCCTCGATCCAACCAGAATCCAGTGCCGGCCTTGTCCCCTCCCTCAAGCACGTCGTCGCCTCCCTCCTTACTCTCCTGCAGCGCGTCCCCGACCACCTAGGCCGAAGCCCCCGCTGCTGCGCCTGGGACAGGAGGTCCCCCATGGAGGCCGCCCCTTGCTCGTCTCGCGCCGCTTCTCCATGCCCCGTCGGCCTCGTCTGCGTAGCACCTCCCAACGCCACCCCACCTCCATCACCCTTGCTGCTGCTGCTAGACCACCATGGCCACCTTCCCATGTTTCTTCTTCGGCCTTTAGTGCATCGAACACCCCACTGGTGCCTCTGTGAACGCTGTCAAGTTTGGCCACCACCAAGACCTTCTAATCCTGTACCCGGAGCCCAAGTTTGAAGACTGCGTGGATGTGCATCTCACTTGTGCCACTTTGGATCATCAAGACCGTTTTGGGATTCGCCAAGTACCGCTACGCCCGAAGACCACGGATCCGTGAAGTTCCACTACCGTCGCCGTGGATCCGACAAGTACCCTGGCAACGTGTACCACTACCGTCGACCTTCGAAGGACATGGTTTTGCCGAGTACCCCTTCGTGTTGTAAAGACCGTCAAGTCCTTCGAAGACAAGTGCGTGACCACATGGATTGTGCCAAGTACCCCTTCGAGCTATCAAGACCGCAAGCGCCAAGTTACTCGACGACCCTCGAAAACTTCAGATTCGACAAGTCCGATGACGCTCTTGTACAACTACGTTGCCGAGTCCGGGACCGGCAAGACCAACGACGCGGAAATGCCAAGTACCTCTACCGCCTTTTTTCGGAATCACAAGAACACCAAGTACCTCGACACCCGGCGCCTAGAACGACTACCGACGCCGAAGACCCATGAACAAAAACCGTCAAGTTCGACTACCGTCGACATGCACTTCGCCAAGTACCACACCATTTTGGAAGACCCGTGAACATCAAGTTCTTTGCCATGAACGGTTACAGTGTTGTGGGACCGGCAAGTACCCTCTCTGAATCGCCAAGTTCAGCTACCGATGACACATACCACTACCGTCGTTGTGTACCCCACTACTTCCACTACGAACGTCCCGAGAACGTCTACTTCCTCTACTTGGCACCGAATGAGAACCGTCCCGTTTGCACACCTCGAAGGTATAACCCGAGATGACATCCGTGAAACGAATGCTTGCGATGTTTGAGATGCTCATGTTCGAACCGTGTCTAAGTTGTCATTGCACATTCCTCCTCGGTTGCCATGCCGTCGACCCATGGGAAAACCCGGGATCCGGGATCACCCCACCATCCTCGCATGATCTGTTCATCCACATTTTCTCTTGCACCGACATCTCAATGAGTTGTCGGATCACCCGAAATGTTGTCGTGGCACCATTTCCATTGTAGTTGCCGTGGCACCCTTTTTGTTCCGCCATGACGACCAAATGCTTCTTAATGCTCTTGTCAAACTTTTAATAAAAAATTGCATAAACTTGCTCATGTCATTCACATCATGATAACAACTTTTAAAATGGTTAAAAATTGTTGTTTGCATTAAATTACTAATGCATATGGGGTTTTACCGAAATTGTTGCTTGTTGTTTCGGCCCCATTTAAACTTGCCTAAATGTTTAGTTTACTTATGCTTCACCTCTTTCCATGTTAATCAACATTTAATTTTGTTGGGTACTTAAACGAGATCGAAGTAAATAACTTGTTGTGGTGTTTCGTCAATATGCAACTCGTTGCATATTGATCTCCACTTAATTTGTAGAATTTCTTGTGCACTTTGCCATGCCATGCCTCATTAAACCGGACATGCATCATACTTGATTGTGCATCGTGCCATGATTATGTGATGGTTGTTTTACTATGTTGTTTGCTTTCTTTCCGGTGTTGCTTCTTCGTGTTAGTTCCGATAACGTCGTGTTTATGAGGATCCGTTTGACTACGCCCGTTTGTCTTCTTCATGGACTCGTTCTTCTTCCTTGCGGGATCTCAGGCAAGATGATCATACCCTCAAAATCACTTCTATCTTTGCTTGCTAGTTGCTCGCTCTTTTGCTATGCCTATGCTACGATACCTACCACTTGCTTATCATGCCTCCCATGTTGTTAAACCAAGCCTCTAACCCACCTTGTCCTAGCAAACCGTTGTTTCGCAATGTTACCGCTTTGCTCAGCCCATCTTATAGCGTTGTTAGTTGCAGGTGAAGATTGAAGTTTGTTCCCTGTTGGAACATGGAGATGTTGTTCCTTGTTGGAACATGTTTACTTGTTGGGATATCACAATATATCTTATTTAATTAATGCATCTATATACTTGGTAAAGGGTGGAAGGCTCGGCCTTATGCCTGGTGTTTTGTTCCACTCTTGCCGCCCTAGTTTCCGTCATATCGGTGTTTGTTCCCGGATTTTGCGTTCCTCACGCGGTTGGGTTATGATGGGAACCCCTTGACAGTTTGCCTTGAATAAAACTCCTCCAGCAATGCCCAACATCGGTTTTACCATTCGCCACCTATCCTTTTTCCCTTGGGTTTCGCGGACCCAAGGGTCATCTTTATTTTAACCCCCCCCCCCCCCCCGGGCTAGTGCTTCTCTAAGTGTTGGTCTGAAACAGGCAGCCTGCGGGGCCACGTCAGGGAAACTCGAGGGCTGGTTTTACTCGTAGCTTGACCTATCTGAGTGTGCCCTGAGAACGAGATATGTGCAGCTCCTATCGGGATTTGTCGGCACATTCGGGCGGTGTTGCTGGACTTGTTTTACCATTGTCGAGGATGTCTTGTAACCAAGATTCCGAGCCTGATCGGGTCTTCCCGCTAGAAGGAATATCCTTCGTTGACCGTGAGAGCTTGTGATGGGCTAAGTTGGGACACCCCTGCAGGGATTTAAACTTTCAAAAGCCGTGCCCGCGGTTATGGGCAGATGGGAATTTGTTAATGTCCGGTTGTAGAAAACCTGAAGTTGACCTTAATTAAAATACATCAACCGCGTGTGTTACCGTGATGGTCTCTTCTCGGCGGGGTCCGGGAAGTGAACACGGTGTTGGAGTTATGCTTGACGTAGGTTGTTCTAGGATTACTTCTTGATCATAGTTTCTCGATCGTGCTTTGCCTTCTCTTCTCGCTCTCATTTGCGTATGTTAGCCACCATATATTCTAGTCACTTGCTGCAGCTCCACATCATACCTTTACCTTACCCATAAGCTTAAATAGTCTTGATCGCGAGGGTGTGAGATTGCTGAGTCCCCGTGACTCACAGATACTTCCAAAACCAGCTTGCAGGTTTCGAGGTTACCGTGTAGATGACGCAACCAAGCTCAAGGAGGAGCTCTTTGAAGATCTTGTCCTTTGTGTTGTTTCGTTCTAGTTGATCAGTAGTGGAGCCCAGTTGGGGTTGATCGGGGACCTTGTCGCACTTGGGGTTCTTCTTCTATTTTGGTTTCGTAGTCGGACCTTGATTGCATTTGGATGATGTAATGCTTTATTCATGTATTGTGTGAAATGGCGATTGTAAGCCAACTATGTATTCTTTTCTCTTATGTATTACATGGGTTGTGTGAAGATTACCTCACTTGCGAGATTGCTTTCAATGCGGTTATGCCTCTAAGTCGTGCTTCGACACGTGGGAGATATAGCCGCATCGAGGGCATTACACTAACGGAGCAGCAGCCCGAGAGGAAGCCTACCAGGGTCCACCTGGAAGACTGCTGGAGGAGCCCGACAACACCATCCGCACCCAACTCCCCGACAAATCACATTGCCGGGGAGGAGACGCAAATGCACATGATGGTGCTGCCGCCTGATGAAGATGGTGCGGGCGATGATCAGCCGGAGTCAGAGTCATCGCTCCCCCGACCACTACCATCGTCGCATCACTATCCTCCTCGTCACTGTCGTCCGAGGAGGAGGTTTCTTTGTCGGTTGAGCTCTCCACGTAGCACCCTAAGCGACCTCCCGAGCGCCCGATGATCTTAATGGAGAGAAAGCCGCTCTCCATCAATTTGAATTGGAGAACATGCCCCTCCGAGAAGCTATGAGCACTGGCGAAGGTCTTCCAGCCACGGTGAAGATACATCACATGAGGGGCAGAGAAATCAACATCAACCCACATGTTGCCATTCCCTCAACCCCTCATGTGCAGCCTCAGGGCGCGTGGTTGCTCGAGCTCCATCTCTTGTGCAAAGGGAGTTTGGAAGACGAAGGTTATCACACAAGAGCTTGTACATCTTGATGATGAACTCTCGAGGTTGATCGCCGACGTGGTCTTTTATCGAAGGAGGAATCGCCGGTGGGGGCGCAGCCAAGGCGCTCCCCCGCCCTCCTCCTCCTCGAGCACCACGGCGGCCTCGGCCTCGCCCCCTCCTCCCTCCCCTCGTGGTGGACTTCGTCGCCTCAGGTTCCATAGGGGGAGGAAATGCGCTGCCGGGTGGAAGCCCTAATCGCCGCTGCCAGAACACTACTACGCCCTCGCCCTCTCACCATGGCTAAGAGAGAAGAACTACACAGAAGAAGGAGAAGTGTGTGCAGAAGAACACCTCCTCAACCCCCTTTTTATAGGGAAATGGGGTAGGGGGCTGGCTCCTCATGCGGGAAACGGCCGCCCCTCTCCTCTAATGGAGTCCCTCTGCACCCACTGTGACTCTGAGGGAAATGCCAACCCTCTGCTCCAACCATCGACGCCGTGGTTTTCAACTATGGCACTTCTCCGTGTACCCTCCGCATCCACCACCTACCGCGCCCAATGCATGCGGAGCAGAGGGCGAGTGGGATGGCGGTTTCCGCCCCGTGATCATGAGGCGAGACGAATCCACAAGCCACGATCAAAGTTCCCCCATGGCATTATGCACGACGTGTGGGAAAATTGGAAACTGGACCGAAATCAAGGCTAATGAAGCAGCAATGGAAACCTCGAACGGGCCAACCCCTTCAGCAACCCTGCCTGTGCACTTATTAGGCCCTACCCCGATAATGCTCAGCAGCGCGTTCGGGGTAGGACCGGGGGCTTCTGTCAGTGCAACAAACCCTGGGTCCGTTGCCCAGACTATGCACAGGCGCAAGGACGAGATTGAGGCACCGCCTTAAGTCAGAGATTAATGGACCAAGATATTTGAAGAACCAACATACACCTCAGAGGGACCAAGATCGAGCCAGAGGAGCAAGATATCGGCAAGAGAAGGGCCTCCCTTGCCGGGTAAGCGAGCCCGGCAAGGGGCGAGGCCACCACCAGAAGCAGGCAACCAAGGCCCCCGACAAGGTCTATCGGGGCTCGCGGGGGCAGAACCACCCCACCAACCACTCAAGCACGACCCGCGTCATCAATCAGTGTGGTGTCAAGCCGCAAGATGATTAAGTGACAGCCATTCGCCACATGGCAGCCATTTCCTACAGAAGAAACCCACAAGTGACACCCGTCCTGCGACGTGTTAAGAGAACAGGCGCGGAGCTGGCAAGATAGCCCGTCAAGCCTTATCGGGCAACCAGTGATGTGAAAATAAGCGGCACATTTAATGCACCCTGTCAGCCCGCAGAGTTAGGTATGATAGCACTATTTGCGATCATATCAGTGGATAATGACTATTTCGCCATTGTGGTGACCCCTTAATCTATAAAAGGACGCCCATGGCACCCGTGGGAGAGGGTTAGAAAGTGGACAAACCCATACGCGTGTAGTCACAACTACCCTTAGGCAACCCCTGCTGGGCAAGTGTACTACGCCTCACCACCTCCATTCCACCATCAATCCACCAAAGCAGGAGTAGGGTTTTACGCCTCACGGCGACCCGAACCTGGGTAAATTGCTTGTGTGCTCTCTGCCATGCTGCGCTGTTCTGCTCTTCGTGCAACGCGACGTTCCCCTGCCGATCCAGTAAGGGGCCTCCTGGTCCCATAGGTGGCCATGGATATCCCGCAACAAACTTTTGATGAGCTACACAAGTGCAGAAGATGGTGGATTGATGAGTTCCGGGTGGTTCTTTGGTCACTCAGGACGACACCAAATAGAGCCACTGGCAAGACACTCTTCCTCTTGTATATGGTGTAGAGGCGGTGCTGCCCACGGAACTCATATACGGGTCACCTTGAGTGCTCACTTACGATGATCTTGAGCAAGAGCAGCAGCGTCAAGATGCGCCATGCTCCTTTAGGCAGATGGTCTTCGGGCTATTGTGCGTGCTGCACGCTACCAGCAAGCTTTGCGCTACTACCATAGCTGCAAAGTTCATGCCCGACATTGTTCTTCTACAGGTTCGGCTCACCAAGAATTCAAACAAGTTGACGCCAAAGTGGGAAGGCCCTTACCGGGTAGTACGAGTCACTAGGCCTGGCGTAGTCTGCCTAGAGATCGAAGATGGCACGTCTATGCATAGCTCATGGAATATTGAGCATATTTGCAAGTTCTATCGATAAGGCGCGGGTTGCCAGGCTACCCAGCAACCACCTTTTGTATTAGTCTACTGACAAGGCATGTAATCCTTTGTAGAAAGCCAGGTGCAGACCCTGTGCATAGTGAAATAAAGCTAAGTGTTTTACAACTCTTGTCAATTCACATGTTTAATTATATGAGTTTGTATGTGATGTTGTGTTACATTCAACTTGTATCAATGTTGAAGAACCATCTAGGTTCCATATCTCCTTTTTCCCTTATTTCGTTCTGGCGCAAGGTAAAAGCCCCTGCGCAGCAAATCTGCAAACGCCCCTGGAGAACTGCAAATCCGGGTCAGTAAGAGATACCTCTTGCTCACATAGTTGCTTTGCATAATAAAAGCCTTACCCGCCGCGATCTTCTCGGCCTCTTGGATCTCCCGGAGGGTTCCTTGGGCTTCAGCCTGGGCCTCTTGTGCACTATGGTGGGCCTTAGCGAGTTCGGACTCTTGGTCCGCATTCTGGCACTCCAAGGACTCACATTTCTTCACGGCGTCCTGGAGCTCCTGCTGGACCTCACCAACCCTGGTCTCATGCTTTTCTCGGGCGGCCTTTTCCTTTACCGCTCTCACCTCGGCCTTGTCCAGCGCCTTCTTGAGGGCCTCCACCTCGGTCGCCGCCCCTACGAAAATATCACGGCACTGTGGTCAGCGCAAAAACATTCATACTTTCCGGACATGCATAAAATGATTGAATAGCTTGATTGTCCTCCAGCTGCTTTTTCGAACAACTGAGCTCTTCCTCGGTCTGCTCCAGCCTCTGCTCCAATCCGATGACTTCGGCAGCATGAGAAGTCATGGCTAGCAGCGACGCCTGCTTATTCACATAGACATACATGGTTAGTCTCCTGCGAATAACTATTTGATCCTCTGTTCGGCTCTTCTTTCCGAACCCCGGATAGAGTCTCAGGGGCTACTGTCTATACTGTGACTTTCTTTTCAAAAATTACATTGCTTACCTCAAAGCCTGTTAAAAGGCTTATGTAGGCTTCGGTCAGTCCGCTCTTTGCGGACTGAATCTTCTCAATCACCGCACCCATGAGGGTGCGGTGTTCCTCACCGATGGAAGTGCTTCGCAGTGCTTCTAGTGGAGTATCCGGCGCCTCTAGTTGGACAGAGGTCACCAGCAGAATGGGCACACCTCCTTCCGATGAAGGAGGCTGCTTGCCGGATTTTGGAGCCGTATAGGTCTCCGGGACCGTATTCGGCTGGGGCCCGAATTGCACATGGCCCCCATCGCCTGTCTCCATGGGGATCTTCTCCCCATGTGTCCGGTGGCCGAGGTATCTCCCTCTGGCGCCGTCCTGATGGCCTCCTACGTCTCTCCCTGGCCGGGGATCCTTCGGGACAACACCTCAATATCATCCACGGACCTGGGAGAGGAGGCCGTCGGAAGGGACCCGCTGTCCATCACCTTCGGGTCCAGCGAGTTCCCCGAAGAGGAGGATCGCTCAAGGGCGGAATGAGCCAGACTGCAAGTGCATAATTCGACATGTTAAAATTATGAAGTAAATAGGCGGATATATGAATGCGTCAGGGTGTTCGGATACTCACGATTCGGCCAGGGGCTTATCTCGAGGGCGTCGTTCTAGGCTGCTATCGACGTCCCTTCTTGGACGCCTCCGCTTCTAGAACAGTGGAGGCCGCCCTCTTCTTCCCCCCTCAGGAAGGCGGAAGTTGCTTTCTTCTTCCTCCTCCTCGTCGTCTACGGCGACGGAGTGAGTTTTGGCATCTTCGGACACCATGTCCGAAGTACCCTTGGGACGGAGGCCACCTTTGGTCCCCTTGGCCTTCTTCTCCGGCGCCTTGTAGGGTGCCTGAACCAGCATCTTCGTCAGAAGTGGGATAGCTAGTTCCTCGGGCGGCGGAGCCGAACACTGAATCCGCTCCGCCTTCTTTGTCCAACTCTGAAAAAACAAATAGGGAAGTTCGGACATCCTCCTCGAAGTAAGAAAGTAAGGGATACACCTTGAAACACAGAAAACTTACCGAACTGGCGGGATGGGCCAGGTCGTGCCCGCGGTCCTCGGTCGTCTTCGACCACGTCTCGTTGGCCTTGAAGAGCACCTTCCAGATATCTTCGTGCGTAGTTCTGAAGAACCGTTGCAAGGTCTTGTGCTCGGCCGGATCAAACTCCCATAGGTGGCTAGCCCGGTTCTGGCATGGAAGGATCCGGCGAATTAGCATCACCTAAATCACATCGACAAGCTTGACGTTCTTGTCCATCATGCTCCTGAAGCGCGTCTGGAGCGCTGTCAGCTCGTCCGACAAAGACCAATCTAGGCCCTTCTCTTGCCAGGAAGTGAGCCGCATTGGGGCCCCGGATTTGAATTTGGGGGCCGCGGCCCAAGTAGTGTTATGGGGCTCTGTGACATAGAACCACAACTTCTGCCACCCCTTGACGGTCTCCACGAAGGTGCCATTGGGCCACGGGACGTTGGAAATTTTTCTCACCATGGCGCCTCCGCACTCTGCGTGTTTGCCGCCCACCACCTTCGGCTTCACATTGAAGGTCTTCAGCCACAGTCCGAAATGGGGGGATGCGGAGGAAAGCCTCACACACGATGATGAGCGCCGAGATGGTGAGGAAGGAATTGGGGGCCAGATCATGGAAATCCAGCCCATAGTAGAACATGAGCCCGCGAACGAAGGGGTGGAGTGGGAATCCCAGCCCACGGACAAAGTGGGGGATGAAAACAACCCTCTCATGGGGCTCCGGGGTAGGGATGATCTGTCCCTCGGTTGGAAGCCGATGGGCGACCTCCTTGGCCAGGTATCCGGCCTCCCGAAGCTGGGTGATGTCCTTCTCCTTGATGGTGGAGGCCATCCACTTGCCCTGCGCTCCGTACATGGTTGGAGTGCTCTCTTGGGGCAGGAAAGACGAGAACTTGGGCGCTGGAGCTCGAGAGTGGGTAGGCGGAAAGAGAGAGGGCGTGGGTGAAAGAGGCGAATCCTTATCTGCTTATGAAGGCAGTGAATATCAAGCGCCTCCTGATACGTCTCCAATGTATCTATAATTTTTGATTGCTCCATGCTATATTATCTACTGTTTTGGACATTATTGGGCTTTATTATCCACTTTTATATTATTTTTGGGACTAACCTATTAACCGGAGGCCCAACCCAGAATTGCTGTTTTAGGGTTTCGAAGAAAAGGAATATCAAACGGAGTCCAAACGGAATGAAACCTTCGGGAGCGTGATTTTTAGGAAGATTATGATCCGGGAGACTTGGACCCTACGTCATGAAAGAAAAGATGAGGCCACGAGGTGGGGGGGCGCGCCTACCCCCACCAGGCGCGCCCTCCACCCTCGTGGGCCCCATGTTGCTCCACCGACGTACTCCTTCCTCCTATATATACCTACGTACCCCCAAACGATCATATACGGAGCCAAAACCCTAATTCCACCGTCGTCACTGATAGAGGCTAAGGTGTCCCGATGTTTCGATGAGATGGTGGCTATCGTTTTCTGTGGGAGTTGACCTTGACGATCCGACTATGAACGTGCGAGACATCGCGCCTTAGCAATCGCTAAACCAACTTCTGAGGGTTATTGACCACGCCAGAGCACGATCAACCTGACCACGAGGGTCTGTTTCCTGCGAGCAAACGAAGAACAAGCAAGAAACTGAGATTGCAATCTGGATATTGCGAATATAAGATGAAAGCTTTATTGATCAAGGTGGGGTTCTGTGACGTCTTGGTCTGGTCGTTGGACACAAACGAAGTACGCGAAGTTGCAGCTATGGTGAACTTTTAATCTAAACAAAACCCAAAGTCTAAACGACGCCCTAAGGGCTGTATATATGGAGGAAGAGGGGGGAATTTCGTGGCCCTTGAGGGCGGGGTCCGAAACCAACCCTAACTCTTGTTTCCCCACACATACGGACTCTAAAAATAGCCTATACTTAAGTATTTCAAAATTACATGGGCCTGGCCCATTAATAAGGTGACGCAGCACCTAGAATAGCCTATGGACGAATATTATGAAGTGGCATCTTGTATATTTCGTCCAAGGCTTCATGCACTCCTTATGGCGGCTTCAAAGTCCTGAAATCATCACTTGTAACTCCGTTCTTGATCCCCTTGCGCATGCCATCAACTCCATGCGTGTTCTTGCTCCAATGTTCATCCTTCTCCAAGCTAGGCCCTTCATTTGTAAGCAAAACAAATGTATCCAATTTAGGCAGCATCATAATCTCATGAACATTAGAATCATTACCAAGAAACGAAAGTACCTGGTAATTTAATTGGCGTGCGCGAGCTCTAGTAATTGGTCCAGTATATGTAACAGTAGGGGCTGTGGGTGTAACAATGGTATTGATGTCCTCATCATCCTCCCCTTCTTGAAATGAAGTCGTCCTCGACGGAAGCGCATCTTCCTCACCCAAATAAGGCTTCAAATCTGCAATGTTAAAAGTGGGACTAACCCCAAAATCTACAGGTAGCTCAAGTTTATATGCATTATCATTTATTTTCTCTAACACCTTAAAAGGACCATCAGCACGTGGCATTAGCTTTGATTTCGCAGATTAGGAAATCTATCTTTACGCAAATGTAACCAAACAAGATCTCCAGGCGCAAACACAACATGTTTTCTACCCTTATCTCCAGCAAGTTTATATTTAGCATTCATACGCTCAATGTTTTCCTTAGTTAACTCATGCATTTTTAAAATCAATTCAGAATGTTCTTTAGCATCAAAATTAACCTTCTCTGAAGATGGAAGAGGCAACAAATCAATAGGTGCACGAGGTAGGAAACCATACACAATTTCAAAAGGGCACATCTTAGTAGTAGAATGCAATGAGCGATTATAAGAAAATTCAATATGAGGCAAGCATTCTTCCCACATTTTCTTGTTATTCTTCAAAACAGCCCTAAGCATAGTAGACAATGTTCTATTGACTACTTCAGTTTGTCCATCAGTTTGGGGGTGACAAGTAGTACTAAAAAGCAGTTTTGTCCCCAACTTAGCCCATAAACATCTCCAAAAGTGGCTAAGAAATTTAGTATCACAATCTGAAACAATAGTATTTGGCACACCATGTAAGCGAATAATTTCACGAAAGAACAAATCAGCAACATTAACAGCATCATCGCTTTTATGACATGGTATAAAGTGTGCCATTTTCGAGAACCTATCCACGACAACAAATATGCTATCCCTCCCCTTCTTTGTTCGAGGTAAACCTAAAACAAAGTCCATAGATATATCCTCCCAAGGAACACTAGGTACTGGCAAAGGCATATATAAACCATGAGGATTGAGTCGTGACTTAGCTCTTTGACATGTAGTGCAGCGAGCAACAAAACGCTCAACATCCCGTCTCATCTTTGGCCAAAAGAAATGTGTAGCAAGTATATCCTCCGTCTTCTTGACGCCAAAGTGTCCCATTAATCCTCCTCCATGCGCCTCCTGCAACAACAAAAGACAAACGGAGCTAGCTGGAATGCATAGCTTGTTAGCACGAAACACAAATCCGTCGTTAAGAACGAACTTGTTCCAAGTTCTCCCTTCCTTACAATTCTGCAATACATCTTTAAATTCAGCATCATGAACATATTGATCTTTGATGGTCTCCAAACCAAATATTTTAAAGTCAAGTTGTGAAAGCATAGTATAACGACGAGACAAGGCATCAGCAATAACATTTTCTTTACCCTTCTTGTGTTTAATGACATAAGGGAAAGTCTCAATGAATTCAACCCATTTAGCATGTCTACGGTTCAGTTTTGCTTGACTTTTAATGTGTTTCAAAGATTCATGATCAGAATGTATAACAAATTCCTTGGGCCATAAATAATGTTGCCATGTTTCTAAGGTCCGAACAAGAGCATATAATTCTTTATCATAAGTAGAATAGTTCAGACTAGGCCCACTCAATTTTTCAGAAAAGTATGCAACAGGTTTTCCATCTTGTAATAACACACCTCCTAATCCAATTCCACTAGCATCACATTCAAGCTCAAAAGTCTTATTGAAATTAGGAAGTTGGAGTAAAGGAGCATGTGTCAACTTATCTTTCAATACCGTGAAGGCTTCTTCCTGTGCGGTACCCCAAACAAAAGGCACATCCTTCTTTGTAAGCTCGTTGAGAGGTGCAGCAATGGTGCTGAAATCTCTCACAAAACGCCTATAGAAACCAGCGAGGCCAAGGAAACTCCTCACTTGTGTGACCGTTTTGGGCTGCGGCCAACTCTCAATAGCTTCAATCTTGGCTTTATCAACTTCAATTCCCTGTGGAGTAACAACATAGCCAAGAAAAGATACTCGGTCGGTGCAAAAGGTGCACTTTCCAAGGTTTCCAAACTAACGTGCATCACGTAGAGCAATAAAAACAGCACGTAAATGTTCCAAATGTTCCTCCGAAGATTTGCTATAAATCAATATGTCATCAAAGTAAACTACCACAAATCGTCCAATGAAAGCACGTAAAACTTCGTTCATTAACCTCATGAAAGTACTAGGTGCATTAGTTAACCCAAAAGGCATGACTAACCACTCATATAATCCAAACTTAGTTTTAAATGTTGTTTTCCATTCATCACCCAATTTCATACGAATTTGATGGTATTCACTACGCAAATCAACTTTGGAGAATATTGTAGAGCCACTCAATTCATCAAGCATATCATCTAGCCTAGGAATAGGATGACGATAACGAATAGTAATATTATTAATGCCTCTACAATCAACGCACATACGCGACGTACCATCCTTTTTCGGCACTAAAATGATAGGAACAGCACAAGGACTAAGGGATTCGCGTATATAACCTTTGTCGAGCAGTTCTTGCACTTGACGCATAATCTCCTTCGTCTCCTCTGGATTGGTATGGTATGGTGCACGGTTGGGTAGCGAAGCACCGGGAATTAAGTCAATTTGATGCTCAATCCCTCGAATAGGTGGTAATCCCGGTGGCACGTCTTGTGGAAAGACGTCAGCGAACTCCTGCAAAATGTTAGTGACAGTAGGGGACAAAGAGGAAGGCACGTCCTCGAATGAAAATAATGCCTCTTTGCACACAAAAGCATAGCAAACAGATTTGCTGAAATCTAGCTCATCAATATCAGATTTGGTGGCAAGTAAACATGCACTTTTCAATTTAATTTCAGAAACAACAGTAGATGGTTTATTATTAGGCTTCATTTGGTGCTCAAATTCTTTTGCCACAATCTGATTTTCACTCTTATTTGTCTCCTGTTTTGATTTATTAGCTCTATTAATATCATCTTTCAAAATGGAATCAGGAATCATAGGAAGCAAAGTAATATTTTTATCGTTATGAACAAGAGTATACTGATTGTTTGTACCATGGTGTATAGAATTTTTATCAAATTGCCATGGTCTACCAAGTAATAAGGAACATGCTTGCATAGGTACCACATCACAATCAACATAATCAGCATATGTAGAGATACTAAAATGCACACGAACAGTACGTGTTACCTTAACCTTGCCGCTGTTGTTGAACCATTGGATGTAGTAAGGATGTGGATGTGGTCTCGTGGTGAGAGATAGCTTCTCCACCATCTCCATGCTAGCCAAGTTATTGCAGCTCCCTCCATCTATGATCACGCGAACAGAACGTTCCTTCACAACTCCCTTTGTATGGAACAAATTATGCCTCTGATTTTGCTCAGCTTGTGTAACCTGCACACTCAAAACACGTTGAGCAACTAAACATTCATACCTGTCAGCATCTTCAGGAGCCATGTATTGCGTCTCATGATTAGAATCGTCTCCACCATGTTCGTCACGTGTAATAAGAGCCGAAGTCTCCTCATCATAGTCACTAGTGGACTCATACCCACCATCCTCAGTAACAATCATCACACGCTTAGATGGGCATTCTCTCGCATAATGACCTCCACCCTTGCAACATCGACAAATAATATCATGTGTTTGCCCTGTTGATGCCATGGATGAAGAAGAGCTCTTTGCAGGCCCAGAAGGTGAGCTCTTGGCAGATAGTGGTGATTGTGCCTGCTTTATTGTATCACGGTTGGAGGTGGCAGCCGACGGAGGCGCCGGTGTAGCAGAACGTGTGGAAGTAGATGATGCACGTGGTGTCCATGATGAAGGTCGACCTGCAGAAAAGTTAGTCCGCGCCAATGCCTGTCGATCCTGCACTTCACGTTCAGCTTTACAAGCAAGATGGAATAAACGAGTGATATTAGTATACTCCTTATACTCTAGAATCGTCTGAATCTCTCTATTTAATCCACCCATAAAACGTGCAAGCATAGCTTCATTCTCCTCAACAATACCACATCTAATCATGCCAGTTTGTAATTCCTGATAATATTCTTCTACAGAATTTTTTCCCTGTCTTAACCTGCAATTTTTGAAGTAATTCATGTTGATAATATGGTGGAACCCAACGAGTACGCATAGCAGTTTTCAAAGCAGCCCAAGTAGCCGGAATAGGATATAATCTACAATGCTCAGACCACCAAACACATGCAAAACTAGTGAAAGCACAAACAGCAGCAGGAACACATCTCTCCTCGGGATATTGTAAACATGTAAATCGTTGTTCAGTTTCTAACTCCCAAGTAAGATATATATCAGGAACATATCTACCCTCAAATGGTGGAATATTCAATTTTAGTTTAGGGAGATGGTCATGATCTCGTACCTGAGGGTGAGCCCTACCATTGCCATTATTTGCATGTGGACGACCTGGTGGTTGCTGTGCTGTTGGTGGCACGTAGTTCTAATTTTGATCAACCTCATCCTCATAATCTCCCACATAAGCATCCTCCTCCACATCAGCAGTAGGAGCCACAGAAGTATCAACAGCAGCACCAGCAGTTTGGCCCGACTGAAGAGGGACACGGCTCGCTCGGCGGAGGGCTATTTCCCGACGTGGAGGTAGTCGGTGTTGTTGCTGTTGTTGCAGAGGTGCGGCAGGAGCAGCCGGTGGTGGTGGTGGAAAACGCGACAGCAATTCAGCAAACTTGTTATCGAGCTTTGTTTCAAACCTCTTCTCCATGCCATCTATCTTCTCCATGGCCTCTTCAAATCTGTTTATCACATCTTGCACCTGTCCATTCATCATTTGCTGAAACGTATCATGAAGCTCCTTGTTCGTCAAGTTCTCCCAGTCAGTCTCGTCGGCTTGTGATCCTGGCATGGTTAGCAGCAATAGAAACACACAAGAATATGATCCTACAGACTACTAACAAGTGGTGGTGGTGGCGGGTGTCACAAATCCGTCAAGCAAATCTCAAATTCTTACCAGTTCTTACCCAGCAGCAGGCGGTGATCGGCAACCGTTGTAGTCAAAAACTCTCAAAAGCTTGGATAGAGCGATTGCCAGGGAGAGTCAAACGCACGACGTAGATGTATGTGGAGCTGGGAAGGCTTATAGTATGGTAGCAAAAAGGGTCAGCAATAATCAATTCAGAGATGCAAAGTTGAATAAACGCTCAACGACGGTACTGTGCTGGTCCTAGGCTAGACCGTGCTAGAGACGCGAGCCTAGAACACTAACAAAATCACGGCGCTGCACGTAAATAAGGGAAAAGCACACTCTGGAACTCTCTCTTTTTTTTGGCACTCTTTTTTTTGCGCTCCTTTTTTTTGCGCTCCTCTTTTTTTTATTATTATTATTATTTTTGCGAAAAATCACTATAATGGCGAGTGTCTCAAAACTCTTCCCTCGTCAAACTGATAGGATGGGCACAAAATTTTTTTTTTTCACTTTTTTTCGGAAATCAAGGGAGCGACGACGAAAAAGTGCGACAAAAAATCACTATGATGGCACGTGGCTCAAAAGACTCAGAAAAGCCTAAAAATAGGATAGGGAAAAAAAAATTTTGCCCGTGAAAATTTTGGCCTAAAAACTGCCCGGGGTCTCCAGACTCTTTTTTTTTCCGAGACCTACGCAGGCAAGGAAACACGAATCGGAATTTAGATTGATCTCAAGAACAAACCTAATATGAGAAGAACTCGGATTGGTGGTGGATATATGGTTGTGGTATATGGCAGCGGTGGTGGTATATGGATAGAGATTGATGGTGGTATATGGATACGGATTGGTAGTGGTATATGGATATGGATTCAGAGCGGTGGCGGATAAGCAAAAGTGGTAGATGGGCGATGATGATGGTGCGGCGGCGGCGTGACAACTTATGACCAGAACTCGAAACTCTAAAAGACTAGACTCTAAGACCAGCAACTTGACACGACGATGCAACCGCAAATTCAACAAAGCAAAAACCCTAAAAAGATTATGCAAAGGCTCAGATTGGTTCGGATATGATGAACTAACCCTAATTTTTTTGTGTGGCTTTTTCGTGGACTGTAGGTATGAAGAACAGACTCGATCTAATCTACGAAAAACTGTAAAATCTCACCGAGCAACCTGGAAATCTGATACCACTTGATAGAGGCTAAGGTGTCCTGATGTTTCGATGAGATGGTGGCTATCGTTTTCTGTGGGAGTTGATCTTGACGATCCGACTACGAACGTGCGAGACGTCGCGCCTTAGCAATCGCTAAACCAACTTCCGAGGGTTATTGACCACGCCGGAGCACGATCAACCTGACCACGAGGGTCTGTTTCCTGCGAGCAAACGAAGAACAAGCAAGAAACCGAGATTGCAATCTGGATATTGCGAATATAAGATGAAAGTTTTATTGATCAAGGTGGGGTTCTGTGACGTCTTGGTCTGGTCATTGGACACAAACGAAGTACGCGAAGTTGCAGCTATGGTGAACTTTTAATCTAAACAAAACCCAAAGTCTAAACGACGCCCTAAGGGCTGTATATATGGAGGAAGAGGGGGGAATTTCGTGGCCCTTGAGGGCGGGGTCCGAAACCAACCCTAACTCTTGTTTCCCCACACATACGGACTCTAAAAATAGCCTATACTTAAGTATTTCAAAATTACATGGGCCTGGCCCATTAATAAGGTGACGCAGCACCTAGAATAGCCTATGGACGAATATTATGAAGTGGCATCTTGTATATTTCGTCCAAGGCTTCATGCACTCCTTATGGCGGCTTCAAAGTCCTGAAATCATCACTTGTAACTCCGTTCTTGATCCCCTTGCGCATGCCATCAACTCCATGCGTGTTCTTGCTCCAATGTTCATCCTTCTCCAAGCTAGGCCCTTCATTTGTAAGCAAAACAAATGTATCCAATTTAGGCAGCATCATAATCTCATGAACATTAGAATCATTACTAAGAAATGAAAGTACGTGATAATTTAATTGGCATGCGCGAGCTCTAGTAATTGGTCTAGTATATGTAGCAGTAGGGGCTGTGGGTGTAACAATGGTATTGATGTCCTCATCAGTGTCCTCAACCAACGCAACATCGACGCCCGCTCCAGTGCGAGCCAAGACCCACCGGCCGCGCCACCTGGAGGGGCGGAGAAGGGACATGCGCCTCGTCCCGCATCGAGCGAACGCAACCACACCCCGAGCGGCGCTGTCGACCCACAACGACCAAGCCCGCATGGGAAGAGCCCAGCTGTCCAACAGACCGATCACCAAGAACAGCTTCGGTTGCATCAGGTCCCTCCGGCAGCGGGCCTGAGGTGGCGAGAGCCCGCCGACGCTCCTTCTGGCTCGACCAGAAGCCGAGCGTTGTCGTGCTCTGCCTCCCACGCCATGTCGAAGACGGCGGCCGAAGCAGTGGCGAGGGCTCAATTGATGTTGGATTTTCCTCTAGCAGCAGACAAAATGGATGGGTGGAGAGCTACCATCCAAAGCCTCCTTGGGTTTGCTGAGATCAACAAGATGTCGTGCGCGGAGCCATTGCGGCACCCACAGGCGACACCGGCGACCCACGCCGGTGGCCAAGATGGGAGGACCACACCTATGATGCAGTCACGTCTGTGGCAGCCCACTTAGGGGGGCCACAACAAGCTCAGCAACCCCAAGGTGTTGATGATCCTGATGAGGCATCAATGGCCTCATCGGATCCACGACTCCAGCAAGATCAATGTCAAGTGTTGAGAGACAGGAGGAAGGAGGACGCTCGCGTCACCATTGAGCGGCATCGTGAGACACGCCGTCAACCAAATGGGTGTGATAGTGCCGATGTCGACGAGCCCGCTCCCAGTGTTGGCGGGTACCTGCCTTACAAGGTAGGCTGCCCGGCCTTCACCCGCGAGTTGCGGCAAGTCCAGTGGCCATCCTCTCGCACCTTCAAGCCTGCCTGAGAAGTACGATGGGAAGCTGAACCCGGCAGATTTTTTGGGGGAAGGGGTGAGAAGGTACTTGCCAACTACTTCCCATTGGCTCTCAAGCCGAACGTGAGGTCCTGGCTAATGCACTTGCCAGAGGACACCATCTCCTCTTGGGCAGATATGTGCAACGAATTCGTGGGCGCCTTCACGAGTGGACACCAAGAACCAGGACGGCCTAGTGACCTACAAACCCTTCTGCAAAATGAGGGAGAGAGTTGGCGCAAATACTAGCAGAGGTTCAGCCGGGTACACCGCAACATCCCAAAGATACACCTGGCAGCTGTGATTGCCGCATTTCATATGAATGTGTGCAACTGCAGAATGCATGCCAAGATGAATGTTCGGTTGCCCAAGACCATCAGCGAACTCTATACACTGGCGGATAAGTGTGCTCGCGCTGAATAATGGAGAAGACTTCCAGGGGAAGAGGTGGGCGTCAAAGTAAATTCGGAGGACGACGGCGACCCTGCCACACCCAGGAAGAAGAACAAGAAGCGCAACAAGAAGCTAAAAGGAGAAGGCAGTGATGGTCGTTGAGAGTGTCGGTGATCTTAGCGCCATCAAGAAAGCAAAAACTGAGACGCCCGGCAAGGGAGCTGCTACATGCACTGATTGTCGGGCGGCAGCGGCTGCTGAGAAAACCGGCAAGTGTGACAGGCCATACTGCAAGATCCATCGGACCAAGGGTCATGATCTCCAAGATTGCAAGCAAGTCGAGTAGTTGGTTGAGAAGCAGAAAGCTGAGTATGAAAGGCGCGACATGGAGAGAAACCAGAATGGTACTAACAGGAAGGGCCGTGGTGGTCGTAATGGCCACCGCAGCAAGTCTGATCAGTAGAAAGAGAAACCCGCCATAGGCTGTGAGAGGAAAGAAAAAGAAGATGATAGTGAAGAAGAAGATGATGAAACTAGTGAACCGGAGTTCCAGAAAGCTATTGAGGCAATGTGCATTGACGGGGTGCATATATGCACTCCTCTCACCGCCGACTCAAGCAGTGGGCACGTGAGGTTAATGATGTAGAACCAGTAGCAAGCACTCGAGAACCGCTCAAGTGGTCCCGCATGCCCATCATCTTTAACATTGAGGACCATCCAGACCGCACTACTAAGGTAGGATGTTTGTCATTGTTGGTTTCACCAACAATCCGCAACCTCAAGGTCACCAAGATGTTGGTTGACGGTGGGCCAGGCTTAAATTTGTTTTCTCCTGGTGTGCTTAAGAAACTCCAGACTCCAGATGAAGACCTGAAGAAGACCAGCACTTTCTAAGGAATCAACCAAGGAAGGAGCTAGCCGAAGGGAAAGATTGCATTGCTGGTAACATTTGGCGGGGAAATTGATAAAGGCAAAGGTGTCCCGATGTTTCGATGAGATGGTGGCTATCGTTTTCTGTGGGAGTCGACCTTGACAATCCGACTACGAACGTGCGAGACGTCGCGCCTTAGCAATCGCTAAACCAACTTCCGAGGGGTTATTGACCACGCCGGAGCACGATCAACCTGACCACGAGGGCCTGTTTCCTGCGAGCAAACGAAGAACAAGCAAGAAACTGAGATTGCAATCGGGATATTGCGAATATAAGATGAAAGCTTTATTGATCAAGGTGGGGTTCTGTGACGTCTTGGTCTGGTCGTTGGACACAAACGAAGTACGAAAAGTTGCAGCTATGGCGAACTTTTAATCTAAACAAAACCCAAAGTCTAAACGACGCCCTAAGGGCTGTATATATGGAGGAAGAGAGGGGAATTTCGTGGCCCTTGAGGGTGGGGTCCGAAACCAACCCTAACTCTTGTTTCCCCACACATACGGACTCTAAAAATAGCCTATACTTAAGTATTTCGAAATTACATGGGCCTGGCCCATTAATAAGGTGACGCAGCACCTAGAATAGCCTATGGACGAATATTATGAAGTGGCATCTTGTATATTTCGTCCATGGCTTCATGCACTCCTTATGGCGGCTTCAAAGTCCTGAAATCATCACTTGTAACTCCGTTCTTGATCCCCTTGCGCATGCCATCAACTCCATGCGTGTTCTTGCTCCAATGTTCATCCTTCTCCAAGCTAGGCCCTTCATTTGTAAGCAAAACAAATGTATCCAATTTAGGCAGCATCATAATCTCATGAACATTAGAATCATTACCAAGAAACGAAAGTACCTGGTAATTTAATTGGCGTGCGCGAGCTCTAGTAATTGGTCCAGTATATGTAACAGTAGGGGCTGTGGGTGTAACAATGGTATTGATGTCCTCATCAGTCACTATCTGTATCCACGAGACCCCATCTTGGGGCCTGTTCCGGAGCTCCGCCGGAGGGGGCATCGATCACGAAGGGCTTCTACATCAGCACCATAGCCTCTCCGATGAAGTGTGAGTAGTTTACCTCAGACCTACACGTCCATAGTTAGTAGCTAGATGGATTGTTCTCTCTTTTTGGATCTCAATACAATGTTCTCCCCTCTCTTGTGGAGATCTATTCGATGTAATCTTATTTTTGCGGTGTGTTTGTTGAGACTGATGAATTGTGGGTTTATGATCAAGTCTATCTATGAATAATATTTGAATCTTCTCTGAATTCTTTTATGTATGATTGGTTATCTTTGCAAGTCTCTTCGAATTATTAGTTTGGTTTGGCCTACTAGATTGATCTTTCTTGCAATGGGAGAAGTGTTAGCTTTGGGTTCAATCTTGCGGTGTCCTTCCCCGGTGATAGGAAGGGCAGAAAGGCACGTATTGTATTGTTGCCATCGAGGATAACAAGATGGGGTTTTCTTCATATTGCATGAGTCTATCCCTCTACATCATGTCATCTTGCTTAAGGCGTTACTCTGTTTTTAACTTAATACTCTAGATGCATGCTGGATAGCGGTCGATGAGTGCAGTAATAGTAGTAGATGCATGTAGGAGTCGGTCTAGTTGTCTCAGACATGATGCCTATATACATGATCATACCTAGATATTCTCATAACTATGCTCAATTCTGTCAATTGCTCAACAGTAATTTGTTCACCCACCGTAGAATGCTTATGCTCTCGAGAGAAGCCACTAGTGAAACCTATGGCCCTCGGGTCCATCTTCATCATATTAATCTCCTACTACTTAGTTATTTCCTTAGCTATTTACTTTGCCTTTATTTTACTTTGCATCTTTATCATAAAAATACCAAAAATATTATCTTATCATATCTATCAGATCTCACTCTCATAAGTGGCCCTATAGGGATTGACAACCCCTATTTGCGTTGGTTGCGAGGATTTATTTGTTTTGTCCAGGTGCGAGGGACTCGCGCGTAGCCTCCTACTAGATTGATACCTTGGTTCTCAAAAACTGAGGGAAATACTTACGCTACTTTGCTGCATCATCCCTTCCTCTTTGAGGAAAACCAACGCAGTGCTCAAGTGGTAGCAAGAAGGATTTCTGGCGCCGTTGCCGGGGAGGTCTATGCAAAAGTCAACATACCAAGTACCCATCACATACCCTTATCTCCCGCATTACATTATTTGCCATTTGCCTCTCGTTTTCCTCTCTCCCCACTTCACCCTTGCCGTTTTATTCGCCCTCTCTCTCTCTATCCTCCCTCTCTATTTGCCTCTTTTTGCCCGCTTGCTTTTTGTTTGCTTGTGTGTTAGTTTGCTTGCTTGTCACGATAGCTCAATATAATACTAAATTGTGTGACTTCACCAATACCAACAATAATTATTTTATTAGCACTCCGATTGCTCCTCTTATCGATGCTGAATCTTGTGAAATTAATACTGCTTTGCTAAATCTTGTCATGAAAGATCTCTTCTCCGACCTTCCTAGTGAAGATGCCGCTACCCATCTAAATAGCTTCGTTGATTTGTGTGACGTGCAAAAGAAGAAATATGTGGATACTGATATTGTTAAATTGAAGCTATTTCCTTTTTCGCTTAGAGATCGTGCTAAAGCTTGGTTTTCGTCTTTGCCTAAAAATAGTATTGATTCATGGAACAAGTGCAAAGATGCTTTTATCTCTAAGTATTTTCCTCCCACTAAGATCATCTCTCTTAGAAATGATATTATGAATTTTAAGCAAATTGATCATGAACATGTTGCACAAGCTTGGGAGAGAATGAAATTAATGATACGTAATTGCCCTACTCATGGTTTAAATTTGTGGATGATTATACAAATTTTTTATGCCGGATTGAATTTTGCTTCTAGAAATCTTTTAGATTCGGCCGCGGGAGGCACTTTTATGGAAATCACTTTAGGAGAAGCTACTAAACTCCTAGATAATATTATGGTTAATTATTCTGAATGGCATACTGAAAGATCTACTAATAAAAAGGTGCATGCGATAGAAGAAATTAATGTTTTGAGTGGAAAGATGGATCAACTTATGAAATTATTTGCTAATAAGAGTGTTTCTTCTGATCCTAATGATATGCCCTTGTCTACTTTGATTGAGAATAATAGTGAATCTATGGTTGTGAATTTTGTTGGTAGGAACAATTTTGGTAACAACGCGTATAGGTGAAATTTTAATACTAGGCCTTATCCTAGTAATCCCTCTAATAATTATGGTAATTCCTACAACAATTCTTATTGAAATTATAATAAGATGCCCTCTAATTTTGAATCTAATATTAAAGAATTTATTACTTCGCAAAAGAATTTTAATGCTATGATTGAAGAAAAAATGCTTAAGATTGATGATTTGGCTAGGAACATTGATAGAATTTCTCTTGATGTTGATTCTTTGAAACTTAGATCTATTCCACCTAAGCATGATATCAAAGAGTCTCTCAAAGCCATGAGAATTTCCATTGATGAGTGCAAAGAAAGAACCGCTAGGATGCGTGCTAAGAAAGAAGCCTTTATAAGATCGTGTTCTTCTAGTTGCTATGAAAATAAAGATGAAGATCTAAAAGTTATTGACGTGTCCCCTATTAAATCTTTGTTTTGCAATATGAATCTTGATAATGATGGGACTGAATATGATCCAACTTTACCTAGACGGCATTCCAAGAATTCGGAATTTGTTGTTCTTGATGCTAAATTTGATAAAAGTGGGATTGAAGAAATTAAAACCCTAGATGTTGCTAAACCCACTGTTATGGATTTCAAGGAATTTAACTATGAAAATTTCTCTTTGATTGATTGTATTTCCTTGTTGCAATCCGTGCTAAATTCTCCTCATGCTTATAGTCAAAATAAAGCGTTTACTAAACATATCGTTGCTACCTTGATGCAGTCTTATGAAGAAAAACTTGAATTGGAAGTTTCTATCCTAGAATACTTTATGATGAGAGGGAACCAACTATTAAAATTAAAATTAAAGATCATGAATGCTATGCTTTATGTGATTTGGGTGCTAGTGTTTCCATGATTCCAAAGACTTTTTGTGATTTGTTAGGTTTCCGTGATTTTGATGATTGCTCTCTAAAATTGCTCCTTGCGGATTCCACTATTAAGAAACCTATGAGACGAATTAATGATGTTCTTATTGTTGCAAATAGGAATTATGTTCCCGTAGATTTTATTGTTCTTGACATAGATTGCAATCCTTCATGTCCTATTATTCTTGGTAGATCTTTCCTTAGAACTATTGGTGCAATTATTAATATGAAAGAAGGAAATATTAGATTCCAATTTCCATTAAGGAAAGGCATGGAACACGTTCCTAGAAAGAAGATTAAGTTACCTTATGAATCTATTATGAGAGCCACTTATGGATTGCCTACCAAAGATGGCAATACCTATATCTATTCTTGCTTGTTATGCCTAGCTAGGGGCGTTAAACGATAGCGCTTGTTGGGAGGCAACCCAATTTTATTTTTATTACTTGCTTTTTGCTCCTGTTTAGTAATAAATAATTTATCTAGCATCTGTTTTGGTTGTGTTTTTTGTGTTTAATTAGTGTTTGTGCCAAGTAGAACCGTTGGGAAGACCTGGGGAAAGTCTTGTTGGACTTGCTGTAAAAACCAGAAACTTTAGCGCTCATGAGAACTGCTTTCATTTTTATTTGGAAAGTTCTATTTAGTTAATTATTTTTGCAGATGATTAATATATAAATTCCTCACGTCCGGAAATTTATTTTAGAATTTTTGGGGTTCCAGATCTTGCCCTAGCTACAGATTACTACAGACTGTTCTGTTTTTGACAGATTCTGTTTTTCGTGTGTTGTTTGCTTATTTTGATATCTATGGCTAGTAAAATAGTTTATAAACCATAGAGAAGTTGGAATATAGTAGGTATAACACCAATAAAATAAAGAATGAGTTCATTGCAGTACCTTGAAGTGGTCTTTTATTTTCTTTCACTAACGGAGCTCACGAGATTTTCTACTTTAAGTTTTGTGTTGTGAAGTTTTCAAGTTTTGGGTAAAGATTTGATGGATTATGGAACAAGGAGTGGGAAGAGCCTAAGCTTGGGGATGCCCATGGCACCCCCAAGATAATCTAAGGACACCTAAAATCCAATGCTTGGGGATGCCCCGGAAGGCATCCCCTCTTTCATCTACTTCTATCGGTAACTTTACTTGGAGCTATATTTTTATTTACCACATGATATGTGTTTTGCTTGGAGCGTCTTGTATGATTTGAGTCTTTGCTTGTTAGTTTACCACAATTATCCTTGCCGTACACACCTTTTGAGAGAGCCATACATGATTTGGAATTTGTTAGAATACTCTATGTACTTCACTTATATCTTTTAGACCACGGTGGTGGATTTGTTTTATAGAAACTATTGATCTCTCATGCTTCACTTAGATTATTTTGAGAGTCTTAAATAGCATGGTAATTTTCTTAAAATCCTAATATGCTTGGTATGCAAGATTAATAATAAAACTTTTTTATGAGTGTGTTGAATACTATGATAAGTTTGATACTTGATAATTGTTTTGAGATATAGAGATGGTGATATTAAAGTCATGCTAGTTGAGTAGTTGTGAATTTGAGAAATACTTGTGTTGAAGCTTGTGATTCCCGTAGCATGCACGTATGGTGAATCGTTATGTGATGAAGTCGGAGCATGATTTATTTATTGATTGTCTTCCTTATGAGTGGCGGTCGGGGATGAGCGATGGTCTTTTCCTACCAATCTATCCCCCTAGGAGCATGCGCGTAATACTTTGCTTTGATAACTTGTAGATTTTTGTAATAAGTATATGAGTTCTTTATGACTAATGTTGAGTCCATGGATTATACGCACTCTCACCCTTCCACCTTTGCTAGCCTCTCTAATACCGCGCACCTTTCGCCGGTATCATACACCCACCATATACCTTCCTCAAAACAACCACCATACCTACCTATTATGGCATTTCCATAGCCATTCCGAGACATATTGCCATGCAACTTTCCACCATTCTGTTTATTATGACGCACTCCATCATTGTCATATTGCTTAGCATGATCATGTAGTTGACATCGTATTTGTGGCAAAGCCACCATTCATAATTCTTTCATACATGTCCCTCATGAGTCATTGCATATCCCGGTACACCGCCAGAGGCATTCACATAGAGTCATATTTTGTTCTAAGTATCGAGTTGTAATTGTTGAGTTGTAAGAAAAATAAAAGTGTGATGATCATCATTATTAGAGCATTGTCCCCGTAACGAAAGGATGATGGAGACTATGATTCCCCCACAAGTCAGGATGAGACTCTGGATGAAAAATAAATAAAAGAGGCCAAAGAAGCCCAAATAAAAAAAGGAGAAAAAAGAGGCCATAAAAAAGAGAAAAGGGCCCAAATAAAAAAATGAGAGAAAAGAGAGAAGGGACAATGTTACTATCCTTTTGCCACACTTGTGATTCAAAGTAGCACCATGATCTTCATAGTAGAGAGTCTCTCATGTTATCACTTTCATATACTAGTGGGAATCTTTCATTATAGAACTTGGCTTGTATATTCCAATGATGGGCTTCCTCAAATTGCCCTAGGTCTTCATGAGCAAGCAAGTTGGATGCACACCCACTTAGTTTCTTTTTGAGCTTTCATATACTTATAGCTCTAGTGCATCCGTTGCATGGCAATCCCTACTCACTCACATTAATATCTATTGATGGTCATCTCCATAGCCCGTTGATACGCCTAGTTGATGTGAGACTATCTTCTCCCTTTTTGTCTTCTCCACAACCACCACTCTATTCCACCTATAGTGCTATATCCATGGCTCACGCTCATGTAGTGCGTGAAGATTGAAAAGGCTTTGAGAATGTCAAAAGTATGAAACAATTGCTTGGCTTGTCATCGGGGTTGTGCATGATTTAAATATTTTGTGTGGTGAAGATAGAGCATAGCCAGACTATATGATTTTGTAGGGATAACTTTCTTTAGCCATGTTATTTTGAGAAGACATAATTTCTTTGTTAGTATGCTTGAAGTATTATTATTTTTATGTCAATATGAACTTTTGTCTTGAATCTTTCGGATCTGAATATTCATACCACAATTAAAAACAATTACATTAAAAATTATGCCAAGTAGCACTCCGCATCAAAAATTCTGTTTTTATCATTTACCTACTCGAGGACGAGCAGGAATTAAGCTTGGGGATGCTTGATACGTCTCCAACGTATCTATAATTTTTTATTGCTCCATGCTATATTATCTAATGTTTTGGACATTATTGGGCTTTATTATCCACTTTTATATTATTTTGGGACTAACCTATTAACCAGAGGCCCAACCCAGAATTGCTATTTTTTGCCTGTTTTAGGGTTTCGAAGAAAAGGAATATCAAACGGAGTCCAAAAGGAATGAAACCTTCGGGAACGTGATTTTTAGGAAGATTATGATCTGGCAGACTTGGACCCTATGTCAAGAAAGAAAAGAGGAGGACACGAGGTAGAGGGGTGCGCCTACCCCCACCAGGCGCGCCCTCCACCCTCGTGGCCCCCCTGTTGCTCCACTGATGTACTCCTTCCTCCTATATATACCTACGTACCCCCAAACGATCATATACGGAGCCAAAACCGTAATTCCACCGCCGTAACTTTCTGTATCCACGAGATCCCATCTTGGGGCCTGTTCTGGAGCTCCGCCGGAGGGCTTCTACATCAACACCATAGCCTCTCCGATGAAGTGTGAGTAGTTTACCTCAGACCTATGGGTCCATAGTTAGTAGCTAGATGGCTTCTTCTCTCTTTTTGGATCTCAATACAATGTTCTCCCCCTCTCTTGTGGAGATCTATTCGATGTAATCTTCTTTTTGCGGTGTGATTGTTGAGACCGATGAATTGTGGGTTTATGATCAAGTCTATCTATGAATAATATTTGAATCTTCTCTGAATTCTTTTATGTATGATTGGTTATCTTTGCAAGTCTCTTCGAAATATCAGTTTGGTTTGGCCTACTAGGTTGATGTCACACCCTAGCTAGTTCATGCATTAGAGTGTTGCATCATGTCTACTTCTCTAGAAAATTGAAATGGGGATGGCAGAACCCCCAGCACCCCCTGGAAACAACTAGGGCTTACTAAAATCATTTTCAATGAACCTGAAATGCCCTTCTAAAAAGTGCACCCTTTTTGTCTTGGGTTAGAACCTCTGACAAAATGGGTTCTAAATTTTCTGGGACACATAAGGTCATTGGATTAAATCATTACCTATTTGCATTTGGGCATTTAAATGCTATAAAATATTTTAAATGCCCAAATAATTCTGGAAATAAGTGTGGGCTCTTGGAAATAATCCAAACAGAGCCCCTGATTATTTTCAGCATTTTTGGAAGTGTTTAACTATTTTTAATAAAGCCACACAGTTACAGAAAATAGAAAAACAAAAACAGAAATAAAAGAAACCGCTTACCTGGCCGCAGCCCACCTCCCGGCCCACCTGGCGGCCCAGCACTGTGCTGGCCCGTGCCAGCCAGCTGCTTCCTCCCACCAGGCAGGCAGGCAGGAGGTGACGCCGGCGCGCGAGAGCTCGCCACCGTGCCACCTGCTTGCCACTCGCGCCTGTGGACACCTGGACGAGCTCCACGTCACCGCCTCGACCTCGCAGACACACCCGTTCTCCCCCTGCGTCTCTTCCTCGCGCTCTCCCGCCATGGCCGACGCCCCTGCCGCCGCAGCGTCGACGTAGCCGCGTTCCCCATCGTCCTCGCGCCGCACCACCGTGTCCAGAAGCTCCGTCGCCCTCCTCTCCTTCGAGCAAGCCAAGCCCCGAGCGCTCGTGTGCCCCGAAGCCACCGCAACAACCTCGCCCGACCTCGCCGTCGCCGGAGATCCCTTTCCCCGTCCCCTCCGCATTAGCTCGTCCCCGACCGCGTCGTCTGCACCGTCGTGTTCGCCGTGAGCTGCTACACCTCTCCATCCCTCTCGTCCTTGCTCTCGCGCCTCGTAGCCACCACACCGAGCTCGGCCGCACCCGCCGCCGCCATGGCACGTCGCCGTCGTGGCCACAGCCACTTGGGCTTGATTTCGGGCACGTCACCGTCTTCACCGCACTCGCAGGAGCCCAACGCACCACCCCACGTGCCTCGCCGTGCCCCATAGCCTCAGGTTCGACCTTGCCCGAACTCCGACGACAGCCAAGGTCGTCGCCGGCATCGTTTCCGGCGACCCCGAGCTCCACCACTGCCACCACTCGACGCGGCTTGCTCCCAGCTACGCGTAGGAGGTCTCCGCCGTCCTTTTTGTCGTCGGAGTGCAAAACCCGCACTGCCCCGCCGCGTCTGGCCTCGCCGGTGGCTAAACGCCGGCAAGTTTAACCCCGTTTGACCCTGGTTGACTCCGTGTGGGCCCAGGTTGACTCCTCCCTCAGTCCATGACAGGTGGGGCCCGTCTGCTAATTAAGTTAGGTTTAGTGCTAACTAAAAATTAGTTAGGCTAATTATACTGACACGGGGGATCCACTGGTCAAGTTTGACCTGTACCGGCTCCATTGATCGCTGACGTCACCATGACGCACTATTGATGCAATAACTATTTTCTGGATTTACTTTTATACAGGAAATTCCAGAAAATACTACAAACTTCAAAAATTCATAACTTTTAATCTGTAACTCCAAATGCAAAGATTTATATATGAAATTTGATCAGAAAAAATCAATCTTTCCATCTGTAATGGTTTCATGCATGACAGAACACTTTAACCTTGCTATTTAGGTGAAACAAGGTAATGCACTTATATGACTTAATAACTTGAGCTTTCATTCGATTCTTTGATTCAAATAGACTCAAACCAACATGTTTAACAATGCATTAGCCAAGACACATCATATTGCCATGTCATAGCATGCATCATATTGTTGCATATTGCCATGTGATGATTGTGTTCTGTGGTGTCTTTCGTGATAGGTTCTGCCTCTGAGGATACCTTCGATTATCCGACTGAAGGATAGTACCCTACTACTACTCCATCAGGCAAGCAGCCCCATTGATCATATCGACACAATCCCATGTTCTCGCTCCTGCTCTCATTTACTGCATTAAGACAACAACGTTTCAAACTGCTGTGTGCTGTGGTAGTTGAACCCTTATCCTCTGCATGACCTGTCATTGCCACAGTGACTAGATGAAACCCACTAGCATGTGTAGGAGTTGATTGAGCCATGTATGTGTTTCCTACCTTGCTATGCCTGCTATGCTTAGGGTTGTGTCAGGTCTGGTTCATCTGGGTGATCGGCTAGAGTGAAATGATTACGTCGGTAATGTGAGGGATGTGTTGAACATGATTTGGTAAAGGTGTCGATGAGAGGCCATGTAGGAGTACATGGTGGGTTGTTTCATTGAGGCCGTCCTTAAGAACTAAGATCTGTATGTGTGATTTAAGAATCAGTTACTACCATGCATTGGGATCCTTAATTGACCCTCTCAGCTTCTTAACCACCCTAGTCCTCTGTCCAGGAGTTGCAACTAGTTTCTGGTGTTTATAGGTTATGTGTTGGCGGCCGTGCGTAGTGCTGACCCTAGGGGTGGGCTATGATGTGGTAGATACACTGTGACACGGTGTATCGAGTCACCCGTTTGGTGTCTCGGGAACCCTGTACACATCGTTCGGGGCCGTATGTGGAAACCTCGGCCAGACTCCCTGCGGATGGAACCTGGATAGGTGATAGACCTGGACTAGAGACTTGAGTGTTTAGGTAGGCCGTGGCCGACACCCTTGTTGGGCTTCCGCTTGAAGGTTGCCGAGTACATGTCGCGTAAACGACGATAAGTGGTGAGAGCGTGTATGAAGAAGTACACCCCTGTAGGGTTAACATCATCTATTCGAATAGCCACGTCCGTGGTAAAGGACTACTTGGTTGCCTATATAGTTCATAGACAAGTTAATGGTTACTACTAAAAGACTCAAGATAAGTGTGAGTACCAAGGATGGCCTTCTCGTAGGATGACGAGGGAGGATCCACGGTGGAGTATTGTGATGGTGTTTAGTGGACTCATGTGCAAAAACTATTTTACATGTGGTGTCTCGTAGGATAGCTTTGTCAGGACCCCGATTCCAAGTCACATCGATCTAGCCGGTAACACCTCATATCACTTTGCGGCCTCACGCACGGTATTCCCATGGGTGTCGCCTTACCATGGCCCGGGACCGTTTGCGCCTTTTGGCTCACGTATATGATAGTGTCGCTAGCATCCATATGACAGAGAACCCGGGCCGACATGGCTAGTCGTGAACCCAAAGCGGCACTAACCTATGGGGACGGGCATACATGAATCACATCGAGCATGTCGGTCAGCAGCGTGTGAATCCGGGCTGTAGCACTGGGCTAACAGGACTCCGGGAACCCGGGTTGTAGCAGGCTAGGCAGGACTCCGGATGTCACCGCGTGACATTTCCCCGAAGGGACAGACACAGGAACGAAGTGAAACACATGTTGCCAGTCAAGTGTCCTGAGCAGTAATGCTGGGCTAACAGGACTCCGGTGAACCGGGCTGTAGCGGACTACTATGGCTAATGGAAGCACTAGACTACATTTCCCCATAAGAGAGGCTGCCAAGGATAAACAACTAGATTGTCGGATCCCACACATACCAAGCATTTCAATCATACACACAATATGCTCGATATGTGTAAATACAACATGGCATCACAACATAACTCTACAACTCAAGTATTTATTCATTAGGCTCCGAGGAGCGAGATATTACAAACATGGGTCTCATGACCCAACAATCATAGCATACAAGTCAAAGCACATGTGGAAGCTTAACATGTCTGAGAACAGACATCTACAAATGAAAAAGGCTAAGAATCCTGACTATCTACCAGATTCTGCCGAGGGCACAAGATCGTAGCTGAGGTATCAAGCTAAACGTCGAAGTCCACGCGGAACTACTAGCGAGACTGAAGTCTCTCTGCAAAACATAAATTAAGCAAACGTGAGTACAAAGGTACTCATCAAGACTTACATCAGAACTAGCTACATATGCATCGGTATCAACAAGGGGGGGTGGTGGTGGAGTTTAACTGCAGCAAGCCAGCTTTGACTTAGTGGCTAACCTGAACTACGACCGCAAGCAGCTCTTTTGAGGTGGCGCACACGAGTCCACATATTCAACATTCAATACACCACTATGGATCCACTCCCGTCTCCCTACGAGAAGGCCATCCATAGCACTCACACTTATCTTGCGAGTTTTAGAGTATCCACTTTCACTTGTCTATGAACTGTTATAGGCAACCCAGAAGTCCATTACCGCGGACACGGCTATTCGAATAGATGATGTTAACCCTGCAGGGGTGTACTTCTTCACACACGCTCTCACCACTTACCGTCGTTTACACGACATGTACTCGGCAACCTTCAAGGGGAAGCCCAACGAGGGTGTCGGCCACGACCTACCTAAACACTCAAGTCTCTAGTCCAGGTTTATCGCCTATCCAGGTTTATCGCCTATCCAGGTTCCATCCGCAGGGAGTCCGGCCGAGGTTTCCACATATGGCCCCGAACGATGTGAACAGGGTTCCCGGGACACCAAACGGGCGCCCGGTACACTGTGCCACGGTGTATCTACCGCAACATAGCCCACCCCTAGGGTCAGCGCTATGCATGGTCGCCAACACATATCCTATAAACACTAGAAACTAGTTGCAACTCCTAGACAGAGGACAAGGGTGATCAAGAAGCCGAGAGGGTCCATTGGTTTCGGGCCCAATGCGTGGTAGTAACTGTTTCATGGATCACAAACATAGAACTCAGTTCCTCAGAACGTTTCAATGAGACAACCCATCATGTAATCCTACATGGCCTCTCACCGCTACCTTTACCAAATCATGTTCACACACTTGGCTCACACATTGTAGGACATGTTTACACACCTCCGGTTCATCCCCGATGGACTAGAACTGACACGACTCTATGCAATAGTAGGCATGGAAAACAAGCATGAATGAGTAGGCACATCAGGGCTCAAACAACTCCTACTCATGCTAGTGGGTTCCATCTATTTACTGTGGCAATGACAGGTCATGCGAAGGAAGGGGTTCAACTACCGCAGCATGTAACAGTTGAATCGTTGTTGTCCTAATGCAGTAAAAGGGAGCAAGAGCGGGAGAGTGGGATTGTATCAGAATGAGCAAGGGGGTTTTGCTTGCCTGGCACTTCTGAAGATAATATAGTTCTTCATTGGTGTCATCGATCTCATCACCGGTACAACATCTACTGAAGGGGGACAATTACCGGCAAACAAAGAGGGACACAATCAATGCAATGCAACAAATATGATGCATGATAATGTCATGGCAATATGCTGTTGATTGAGCTAATGCAACTAGCAACCATATTAAATGAAGTTGGTTTGAACCCTAGGTTCAAATTCAAACTCCATATAAGGCATTTCAAATGCCATTTATTCAAATTGTCTTATACAGCAACTTTAAGTTGTTCAAACATGCATGAAAGTGGTACAGATGGATAGGTTAGATTTTTCTGATAATTTTTCATATATAATTTATTTCATTCTGAGCTACGGTTGAATTTCTATGATTTTTAGAAGTTTAGGCAATTTTTGGAATTTCCTGATTTATTTTAAAACCAGAAAATGATTTATTGCATCAGCATTAGGTCATGCTGACCTCAGCAGGTCAACAGGCGTCGTCCAGGTCAAACCTGACCAGCGGAGTCCACTGGTCAGTGACACAAAGCTGTCTGGGTCACACACATGTGGGGTCAGGTCAACATCCACGTCAGCACAGTCAACTCTGACGTGTGGGTCCCGCTGGATTAGATAAAACTAAGCATAAATTAGACTGGTGTTAGTTAAGGGCGTGGGGCCCAGTATTCAGTGAGAGGGGGGGTTAGTTGGTGGCATCATTAGCCACTAATGACGATGCCACGTTGGCACGGCCGGAGTTAACCCGCCGGCGACCAAAACAACGTCGGAGGCTCGCCGGACTTGAGCTATAGGCGGCAGCTGGACTCGCGGAGACCACCGGGGCGTAGCCCGTGCTCTCCCGCATCTAGAGGAACAGGTGGGTGGCCGCGGGGGCACCAGAGCTCACTGGAACGAAGCTCGCGGCGGCTACCGGAGTTCGGGGTTGGTGCGGGTTGGCGCTAGGGGGCACGGTAGGTCGAATGGGTGGGCGCGCCCGGCTCCTGGAAGCGTGCTGAGCACAGCGGTGTGCTCGGCTTCAAGCTACCATGGCTCTAGCCACGACGGCGACGAGGCACAGCGGCGGCGAGCTTCGGGTGCTCGCGGGGCAGCAGCTACGGGGCGAAAACGACGGCGTGGTTAAGGGGGAAGGACCGGGAGCTCACAGTGAGGCCGATGACAGGCTCAGCTGGCTCGTGGGCGACCGGAAGGCGACGAATCCGTCGATGGAGTCTGGCGGCCGTGCTCGGGGAAGACAACTCGTGGCGGCGATGTGGGGCTCCCGCGGTGGCGTGGCTCGGGGTGGAAGAGAGAGGGGGTCGAGGCGGAGCCTTTGGAAATGCTGGGTGGACTAAGGAGGGCCGGTGGCCATGGCTACGGTGAGCGCCAGCGATGGTGGCGCTCGGGTGGTCATGTGCGAGAGAGACAGAGGAGGGGAGAGACGATGGGAGAGGTCGAGAGAGGGTCCAGGGGGCACGTGGCGTTGCAGAGGAAGGCCAGGGCGATGAGGGGGCAGCCAGGCAGGCAGCTGCTGGCGTGGCACGCCACGGCGCTGTGGCTGTCTTCTCCTCTGCCTTCTGGCAGGAGGAAGAGGACGCCCGTGCCCTCGGTGGGCTGGCCAGCTGGCTGGGCCGCCAGCTGGGCCGGCCAGATAAGTGGCCTAGGTAAGCCAGGTGGGGTTCTCTCTCTCCATTTCTATTTTATTTCTCTTTTCTCTTTTGTTATTTTGTTCTGCGCTTTATTAAAAATACTTAGGCACACTCAAAAATCTCCAAACTGCTCATGGCCACTGTTTGGAATATATCCAACATGGAACATTTCAGTTTAGGATTATTTGAACATTTTAATTACTTTATAGTATTTAAATGCCCAAATTCAAATACTATATGATTTAGTTCAGAGCCCAAATATGTCATGGAAAAATGTGCAACACCTCTGGTTATTGTTCTAGCATTTCCCAGAAATGATGAACATTTTTGAAAGCCATTTGGAAACACTGGAAATATTTTAGTTGAACCTAGTGAATTCCTTTGATGCTAGGGTTTAGGCAATCCCCATTTCAAGTTTAAGCAACATGTAAACGTGATGCAACAACCAAGACTAGGCACAAGCAGAGCTAAAGCTAGGGCTGTGATAGCTCACCCCCACTAAACAAGAATCTCGTCCCGAGATTCAAGCGTAGGGTAAGATGAAGGGGATACGCAGTCCAACACAATCTTCACGAGCCAGGGTGCACTTCATAGGAATGTTGACACGATCACCATCTTTGTCTCGATGTCTTGCTCTGAGAACTCCATCCAACACGATAACGGGAAGAAAAAAACTCTCGAAGAATCGATCTTCTCGAAGATCGAGCTACCGACGATCAATTCACAGAATGAGACATAGCGACATCTGTCGAGATGAGACACGATACACACATCAAGAAAGATGGAAATGAGCATATGTCAAGGTTTAAATAAATAGCAGAATTCCCACACCTAAGGGGGTGGTGAACGGTGTCAACGTAGCGAGGATTTGGGTTGCCATGATACCACAATGAGACACCTTAAGGAAGGTGACTCACAGAAATATTCCCTTAAGTGGCAAAAAGAATTACTTTCAAACCATAGATCATTGAAGCTCCTCATACCAGCTTAAGGCAATTTACGGATGATCGCTTGAAAGAGCTCGAAAAACTGGCATACTCGGACTAGAATGGACGATGTGGACTACCTTGTTGAAGACAACGCAATGGATGACTTTTGCTTATCACCGGAAATGGATGGGACTCATGGCAAGTCCACTTTTGAGGATGATCCTAGACATCAATTACTGAGAGGGGCAGCCCATGGAAATTGGCACAATGGCAGTGTGAGCTGGGAACAACATGCAACTGTTGGGAATGTTCCAACCATCATCTCTGCCTGAGATTCAGATCCGATTGGTGATAGGATAACTCAGACTCAGCATGTCCGAAAAGAAAGTTTGCAACACAAATCGACAAGATGACGTTGCGAGATTCTCGGAATATGAACTACGATAGCAAGCTCCAAAACACGAGCTGGTTCTGCTACATACTTGTGAACACGCTGTCCCAGACAAGCATGACCACACAGTAGTCTTATGATAAAACACTACCAAGTTCAGGTGGGGAACCATCATAGAGGATATCGAGGTCCTAACATAAGTCATGATTAGCTCTTATGAAGGAACTCCTTCTTCTTGAACAAATCAGTCAGTGGCTTGGTGTGCTAGGGACACATATAGAACGAAGGTTGCAAGTCTCCGAACCACAGAATACTTCGCACGTATGCATGACCGATTTGGGATGATTCCAACAGAAGCAACATTGACTCTCTCGAATCCACGGCGGCAACTTGCATCAGATGCACATGAATTAGAGAAAGTCACTACTTTCATCCAAACATATTCTTCATGAACAAAACACGAAGAAATGCTTACACAAATTTCCAACACTAAGTTGATGTTCAACATGAATCATGGGGGAGACAAAATGTTGCTGATGGGCTCAACAACAACTCATCGGTATTTCCATATCACTGGACTTCCACCATCATGTGAACGATGTGATAGTATTAGTCAGACCAAAAGATGTAATGGTGTATGCTCGAGGGATCAACCACGAGTAAGACAACATTACGAACATCGTTGGTTCTGATTTGACTTGACGATATCCCATACTCAAGTCAAAGTTTTGTCAAGGCAATAGATCCAACAACTGATCACGAGGACCAATTGATGAAGATATCACCATTCTTCAGCACACACACACACAAGGATATCCCTTAAGAGTGAACTAAGTAGATTAAGCTTTTATCTTCCAACTCTCCAAGTTGTTGTTTTAGCTTAACCAATTAGTCTAGGGGTAACCAACACAGGTTCTTGGGGAAAAGTGGTTTATCAGAAAACCAACTTGATCATGAACTCAACATAACACTCAGGTGACAACCTGGTAACACTTCCGAGAAGATATCCGGAAAATCACGAACCAGTGATATGTTACTAAGCTCGAGATCAATCTTGCTTTCAAGGCAAGACGATGTGATCAAAAGAGCAAGGGTTTGGCAGAATCCTAACTCATCGATCGAAGAGTGCGCCAGAAATAAGGACTAGGTAGCACAATCTATCTTAGAATGATGATTCAATAACCAACACGCTAAGAGTGATATTAATGTCCATTAACTACCAAGCAACATGGTTGCTAGGAGTATTGATTTCGCACTTCATGGTTCACTTGTCGGTATTCCGGTTGCAACAACACGGAACCGAGGGATGAACAATAATGGTAAGAAGTATCACTGCGTCAAGAATTCATAAGAGAAGGTGCAATTCTCATGACGTTCCTATCATAAAGTGGGTAATACTTCAGGGTAGAACAGAACCAAACACTGGGTTGCATTTTGATCTGCGGAATACAACTGCTTTGACCCAATCCTGGATATGGATGAGGTACTGGAGTTTGTTTCTCCTAGTCATTCTGAAATAGTATGACTTGACGAACCACAAGAGTACTAGGCATCGATGAACACGAATGCACACATACTCCTGACTATCAATTGATTGATGATGGTCGGAATACAAATGAAGAGGGACAACTCAAGGGGACATATATCTCTCTGAGTTGTGGATGCATAGATTAACATGTCAAACCAAGTTCACAGGTTTCTTCCAGATAATCCATGCAGAAAGGTAGAACTGGCAGAATCACAGTTATGAATGGAGAACTCCTCAAGAGTACTCTGATTGTGAGCTTTTGGTTCAAATAACTTCTGCCTTAATGGTTCATGGTATTTGGAAGAAGGAAATACCATGGACCTCGAGGACTGTCGCAAGGTTACTAATATCCTAAAGGAACTAGCAACACTATCAACATGAGGTAAGTAGGGTGAATCTCGGGTTCAAGAACCCAGGAATAGAATACCTACTACTAAATGGCATCACGGGATGCTTTCGAGAATGGTGGCCAGAATTATCATACTGGGAACACAAAACATGGCTAGATTACTAGGTGGTTCTCTAAGACACCTAGGGTCATAATAGTAGCTCCAACATATATACCGAGGCAATAAATTACCTCAATGCACCGGTTAGTGTGCTTATTCTGACCAAAAGGACATCGGGAACGGAAAGAAAGGATTTGCAAATGCATCAGACTATTAGAGACCTGGATGTCTCGGACAGCATAACGGCTGTAAATGCTCAAAATGATTTGAGACATCCTGCAAAAATGGTGGCATAGCCACTCAACATCACAATAACAAAGCTCTGAGACCAACTAAAAACACACGGAAGTAGTAGGAACTGGACTGGGGCTTGAAACCAACAATCCTATAAGTCTAAGGATTAGTAACTGATAGAGGCTAAGGTGTCCCGATGTTTCGATGAGATGGTGGCTATCATTTTCTGTGGGAGTCGACCTTGACGATCCGACTACGAACGTGCGAGACGTCGCGCCTTAGCAATCGCTAAACCAACTTCCGAGGGTTATTGACCACGCCAGAGCACGATCAACCTGACCACGAGGGTCTGTTTCCTGCAAGCAAACGAAGAACAAGCAAGAAACTGAGATTGCAATCGGGATATTGCGAATATAAGATGAAAGCTTTATTGATCAAGGTGGGGTTCTGTGACGTCTTGGTCTGGTCGTTGGACACAAACGAAGTACGCGAAGTTGTAGCTATGGCGAACCTTTAATCTAAACAAAACCCAAAGTCTAAACGACGCCCTAAGGGCTGTATATATGGAGGAAGAGGGGGGAATTTCGTGGCCGTTGAGGGTGGGGTCCGAAACCAACCCTAACTCTTGTTTCCCCACACATACGGACTCTAAAAATAGCCTATACTTAAGTATTTCGAAATTACATGGGCCTGGCCCATTAATAAGGTGACGCAGCACCTAGAATATCCTATGGACGAATATTATGAAGTGGCATCTTGTATATTTCGTCCAAGGCTTCATGCACTCCTTATGGCGGCTTCAAAGTCCTGAAATCATCACTTGTAACTCCGTTCTTGATCCCCTTGCGCATGCCATCAACTCCATGCGTGTTCTTGCTCCAATGTTCATCCTTCTCCAAGCTAGGCCCTTCATTTGTAAGCAAAACAAATGTATCCAATTTAGGCAGCATCATAATCTCATGAACATTAGAATCATTACCAAGAAACGAAAGTACCTGGTAATTTAATTGGCGTGCGCGAGCTCTAGTAATTGGTCCAGTATATGTAACAGTAGGGGCTGTGGGTGTAACAATGGTATTGATGTCCTCATCATCCTCCCCTTCTTGAAATGAAGTCGTCCTCGACGGAAGCGCATCTTCCTCACCCAAATAAGGCTTCAAATCTGCAATGTTAAAAGTGGGACTAACCCCAAAATCTACAGGTAGCTCAAGTTTATATGCATTATCATTTATTTTCTCTAACACCTTAAAAGTACCATGAGCACGTGGCATTAGCTTTGATTTGCGCAGATTAGGAAATCTATCTTTACGCAAATGTAACCAAACAAGATCTCTAGGCGCAAACACAACATGTTTTCTACCCTTATCTCCAGCAAGTTTATATTTAGCATTCATACGCTCAATGTTTTCCTTAGTTAACTCATGCATTTTTAAAATCAATTCAGAACGTTCTTTAGCATCAAAATTAACCTTCTCTGAAGATGGAAGAGGCAACAAATCAATAGGTGCACGAGGTAGGAAACCATACACAATTTCAAAAGGGCACATCTTAGTAGTAGAATGCAATGAGCGATTATAAGCAAATTCAATATGAGGCAACATTCTTCCCAAATTTTCTTGTTATTCTTCAAAACAGCCCTAAGCATAGTAGACAATGTTCTATTGACTACTTCAGTTTGTCCATCAGTTTGGGGGTGACAAGTAGTACTAAAAAGCAGCTTAGTCCCCAACTTAGCCCATAAACATCTCCAAAAGTGGCTAAGAAATTTAGTATCACGATCTGAAACAATAGTATTTGGCACACCATGTAAGCGAATAATTTCACGAAAGAACAAATCAGCAACATTAACAGCATCATCGCTTTTATGACATGGTATAAAGTGTGCCATTTTCGAGAACCTACCCACGACAACAAATATGCTATCCCTCCCCTTCTTTGTTCGAGGTAAACCTAAAACAAAGTCCATAGATATATCCTCCCAAGGAACACTAGGTACTGGCAAAGGCATATATAAACCATGAGGATTGAGTCGTGACTTAGCTCTTTGACGTGTAGTGCAGCGAGCAACAAAACGCTCAACATCCCGTCTCATCTTTGGCAAAAAGAAATGTGTAGCAAGTATATCCTCCGTCTTCTTGACGCCAAAGTGTCCCATTAATCCTCCTCCATGCGCCTCCTGCAACAACAAAAGACGAACGGAGCTAGCTGGAATGCATAGCTTGTTAGCACGAAACACAAATCCATCGTTAAGAACGAACTTGTTCCAAGTTCTCCCTTCCTTACAATTCTGCAATACATCTTTAAATTCAGCATCATGAACATATTGATCTTTGATGGTCTCCAAACCAAATATTCTAAAGTCAAGTTGTGAAAGCATAGTATAACGACGAGACAAGGCATCAGCAATAACATTTTCTTTACCCTTCTTGTGTTTAATGACATAAGGGAAAGTCTCAATGAATTCAACCCATTTAGCATGTCTACGGTTCAGTTTTGCTTGACTTTTAATGTGTTTCAAAGATTCATGATCAGAATGTATAACAAATTCCTTGGGCCATAAATAATGTTGCCATGTTTCTAAGGTCCGAACAAGAGCATATAATTCTTTATCATAAGTAGAATAGTTCAGACTAGGCCCACTCAATTTTTCAGAAAAGTATGCAACAGGTTTTCCATCTTGTAATAACACACCTCCTAATCCAATTCCACTAGCATCACATTCAAGCTCAAAAGTCTTATTGAAATTAGGAAGTTGGAGTAAAGGAGCATGTGTCAACTTATCTTTCAAAACCGTGAAGGCTTCTTCCTGTGCGGTACCCCAAACAAAAGGCACATCCTTCTTTGTAAGCTCGTTGAGAGGTGCAGCAATGGTGCTGAAATCTCTCACAAAACGCCTATAGAAACCAGCGAGGCCAAGGAAACTCCTCACTTGTGTGACCGTTTTGGGCTGCGGGCAACTCTCAATACCTTCAATCTTGGCTTTATCAACTTCAATTCCCTGTGGAGTAACAACATAGCCAAGAAAAGATACTCGGTCGGTGCAAAAGGTGCACTTTCCAAGGTTTCCAAACAAACGTGCATCACGTAGAGCAATAAAAACAGCACGTAAATGTTCCAAATGTTCCTCCAAAGATTTGCTATAAATCAATATGTCATCCAAGTAAACTACCACAAATCGTCCAATGAAAGCACGTAAAACTTCGTTCATTAACCTCATGAAAGTACTAGGTGCATTAGTTAACCCAAAAGGCATGACTAACCACTCATATAATCCAAACTTAGTTTTAAATGCTGTTTTCCATTCATCACCCAATTTCATACGAATTTGATGGTATCCACTACGCAAATCAACTTTGGAGAATATTGTAGAGCCACTCAATTCATCAAGCATATCATCTAGCCTAGGAATAGGATGACGATAACGAATAGTAATATTATTAATGCCTCTACAATCAACGCACATACGCGACGTACCATCCTTTTTCGGCACTAAAATGATAGGAACAGCACAAGGACTAAGGGATTCGCGTATATAACCTTTGTCGAGCAGTTCTTGTACTTGACGCATAATCTCCTTCGTCTCCTCTGGATTGGTACCGTATGGTGCACGGTTGGGTAGCGAAGCACCGGGAATTAAGTCAATTTGATGCTCAATCCCTCGAATAGGTGGTAATCCCGGTGGCACGTCTTGTGGAAAGACGTCAGCGAACTCCTGCAAAATGTTAGTGACAGCAAGGGGCAAAGAGGAAGGCACGTCCTCGAATGAAAATAATGCCTCTTTGCACACAAAAGCATAGCAAACAGATTTGCTGAAATCTAGCTCTTCAATATCAGATTTGGTGGCAAGTAAACATGCACTTTTCAATTTAATTTCAGAAACAACAGTAGATGGTTTATTATTAGGCTTCATTTGGTGCTCAAATTCTTTTGCCACAATCTGATTTTCACTCTTATTTGTCTCCTGTTTTGCTTTATTAGCTCTATTAATATCATCTTTCAAAATGGAATCAGGAGTCATAGGAAGCAAAGTAATATTTTTATCGTTATGAACAAGAGTATACTGATTGTTTCTACCATGGTGTACAGAATTTTTATCAAATTGCCATGGTCTACCAAGTAATAAGGAACATGCTTGCATAGGTACCACATCACAATCAACATAATCAGCATATGTAGAGATACTAAAATGCACACGAACAGTACGTGTTACCTTAACCTTGCCGCTGTTGTTGAACCATTGGATGTAGTAAGGATGTGGATGTGGTCTTGTGGTGAGAGATAGCTTCTCCACCATCTCCATGCAAGCCAAGTTATTGCAGCTCCCTCCATCTATGATCACGTGAGCAGAACGTTCCTTCACAACTCCCTTTGTATGGAACAAATTATGCCTCTGATTTTGCTCAGCTTGTGTAACCTGCACACTCAAAACGCGTTGAGCAACTAAACTTTCATACATGTCAGCATCTTCAGGAGCCATGTATTGTGTCTCATGATCAGAATCATCTCCACTGTGTTCGTCACGTGTAATAAGAGCCAAAGTCTCCTCATCATAGTCACTAGCGGACTCATACCCACCATCCTCAGTAACAATCATCACACGCTTAGATGGGCATTCTCTCGCATAATGACCTCCACCCTTGCAACGTCGACAAATAATATCATGTGTTTGCCCTGTTGATGCCATGGATGAAGAAGAGCTCTTTGCAGGCCCAGAAGGTGTGGTCTTGGCAGATAGTGGTGATTGTGCCTGCTTTATTGTATCACGGTTGGAGGTGGTAGCCGACGGAGGCGCCGGTGTAGCAGAACGTGTGGAAGTAGATGATGCACGTGGTGTCCATGATGAAGGTCGACCTGCAGAAAAGTTAGTCCGCGCCAATGCCTGTCGATCCTGCACTTCACGTTCAGCTTTACAAGCAAGATGGAATAAACGAGTGATATTAGTATACTCCTTATACTCTCTAGAATCGTCTGAATCTCTATATTTAATCCACCCATAAAACGTGCAAGCATAGCTTCATTCTCCTCAACAATACCACATCTAATCATGCCAGTTTGTAATTCCTGATAATATTCTTCTACAGAATTTTTTCCCTGTCTTAAGCGCTGCAATTTTTGAAATAATTCACGTTGATAATATGGTGGAACCCAACGAGTACGCATAGCAGTTTTCAAAGCAGCCCAAGTAGCCGGAATAGGATATAATCTACAATGCTCAGACCACCAAACACATGCAAAACTAGTGAAAGCACAAACAGTAGCAGGAACACGTCTCTCCTTGGGATATTGTAAACATGTAAATCGTTGTTCAGTTTCTAACTCCCAAGTAAGATATATATCAGGAACATATCTACCCTCAAATGGTGGAATATTCAATTTTAGTTTAGGGAGATGGTCATGATCTCGTACCTGAGGGTGAGCCCTACCATTGCCAATATTTGCATGTGGACGACCTGGTGGTTGCTGTGCTGTTGGTGGCACGTAGTTCTGATTTTGATCAACCTCATCCTCATAATCTCCCACATAAGCATCCTCGTCCACATCAGCAGTAGTAGCCACAGAAGTATCAACAGCAGCACCAGCAGTTTGGCCCGACTGAAGAGGGACATGGCTCGCTCGGCGGAGGGCTGTTTCCCGACGTGGAGGTAGTCGGTGTTGTTGCTGTTGTTGCAGAGGTGCGGCAGGAGCAGCCGGTGGTGGTGGTGGAAAATGCGAAAGCAATTCAGCAAACTTGTTATCGAGCTTTGTTTCAAACGTCTTCTCCATGCCATCTATCTTCTCCATGGCCTCTTCAAATCTGTTTATCACATCTTGCACCTGTCCATTCATCATTTGCTGAAACGTATCATGAAGCTCCTTGTTCGTCAAGTTCTCCCAGTCAGTCTCGTCGGCTTGTGATCCTGGCATGGTTAGCAGCAATAGAAACACACAAGAATATGATCCTATAGACTACTAACAAGTGGTGGTGGTGGCGGGTGTCACAAATCCGTCAAGCAAATCTCAAATTCTTACCGGTTCTTACCCAGCAGCAGGCGGTGATCGGCAACCGTTGTAGTCAAAACTCTCAAAAGCTTGGATAGAGCGATTGCCAGGGAGAGTCAAACCACGACGTAGATGTATGTGGAGCTGGGAAGGCTTATAGTATGGTAGCAAAAAGGGTCAACAATAATCAATTCAGAGATGCAAAGTTGAATAAATGCTCAACGACGGTACTGTGCTGGTCCTAGGCTAGACCGTGCTAGAGACGCGAGCCTAGAACACTAACAAAATCACGGCGCTGCATGTAAATAAGGGAAAAGCACACTTTGGAACTTTTTTTTCGCTCTTTTTTTTGCGCTCCTCTTTTTTTTGCGAAAAATCACTATAATGGCGAGTGTCTCAAAACTCTTCCCTCGTCAAACTGATAGGATGGGCACGAAAAAAAAATTCAATTTTTTTCGGAAATCAGGGCAGCGACGACGAAAAAGTGCGACAAAAAATCACTATGATGGCACGTGGCTCAAAAGACTCAGAAAAGCCTAAAAATAGGATAGGGAAAAAAATTTGCCCGTCAAAATTTTGGCCTAAAAACTGCCCGGGGGTCTCCAGACTCTTTTTTTTTTGTTTTTTTTCCGAGACCTACGCAGGCAAGGAAACACGACTCGGAATTTAGATTGATCTCAAGAACAAACCTAATATGAGAAGAACTCGGATTGGTGGTGTTTATATGGTTGTGGTATATGGCAGCGGTGGTGGTATATGGTAGCGGTGGTGGTATATGGATAGAGATTGGTGGTGGTATATGGATACGGATTGGTAGTGGTATATGGATATGGATTCAGAGCGGTGGCGGATAAGCAAAAGTGGTAGATGGACGATGATGATGGTGCGGCGGCGGCGTGACAACTTATGACCAGAACTCGAAACTCTGAAAGACTAGACTCTAAGACCAGCAACTTGACACGACGATGCAACCGCAAATTCAACAAAGAAAAAACCCTAAAAAGATTATGCAAAGGCTCAGATTGGTTCAGATATGATGAACTAACCCTAATTTTTTTTGTGTGGCTTTTTTTTCGTGGACTGTAGGCATGAAGAACAGACTCGATCTAATCTACGAAAAACTTTAAAAATCTCACCGAGCAACCTGGAAATCTGATACCACATGATAAAGGCTAAGGTGTCCCGATGTTTCGATGAGATGGTGGCTATCATTTTCTGTGGGAGTCGACCTTGACGATCCGACTACGAACGTGCGAGACGTCGCGCCTTAGCAATCGCTAAACCAACTTCCGAGGGTTATTGACCACGCCGGAGCACGATCAACCTGACCACGAGGGTCTGTTTCCTGCGAGCAAACGAAGAACAAGCAAGAAACCGAGATTGCAATCTGGATATTGCGAATATAAGATGAAAGTTTTATTGATCAAGGTGGGGTTCTGTGACGTCTTGGTCTGGTCATTGGACACAAACGAAGTACGCGAAGTTGCAGCTATGGTGAACTTTTAATCTAAACAAAACCCAAAGTCTAAACGACGCCCTAAGGGCTGTATATATGGAGGAAGAGGGGGGAATTTCGTGGCCCTTGAGGGTGGGGTCCGAAACCAACCCTAACTCTTGTTTCCCCACACATACGGACTCTAAAAATAGCCTATACTTAAGTATTTCGAAATTACATGGGCCTGGCCCATTAATAAGGTGATGCAGCACCTAGAATAGCCTATGGACGAATATTATGAAGTGGCATCTTGTATATTTCGTCCAAGGCTTCATGCACTCCTTATGGCGGCTTCAAAGTCCTGAAATCATCACTTGTAACTCCGTTCTTGATCCCCTTGCGCATGCCATCAACTCCATGCGTGTTCTTGCTCCAATGTTCATCCTTCTCCAAGCTAGGCCCTTCATTTGTAAGCAAAACAAATGTATCCAATTTAGGCAGCATCATAATCTCATGAACATTAGAATCATTACCAAGAAACGAAAGTACCTGGTAATTTAATTGGCGTGCGCGAGCTCTAGTAATTGGTCCAGTATATGTAACAGTAGGGGTTGTGGGTGTAACAATGGTATTGATGTCCTCATCAGTAACACGTCATCCTAATAGATAGATGAGAAGGCCTAGTTCTTAATCCCCGTAGAAGAGAAGAGGATGACTCAGATCAGAAGGCCATGAGGTATAAGGAGTAAAAAGAGTCTTACGTTCCCTTCCATAATCAATTCCCTTACATAACTAAAGCATTTCTAGACACAACTTTGACCGGTTTGGCTTGGTAATCCTACAGGCAGTCAGGCTCTGATACCAAAGCTGTCAGGACCCCGATTCCAAGTCACATCGATCTAGCCGGTAACACCTCATATCACTTTGCGGCCTCACGCACGGTATTCCCATGGGTGTCGCCTTACCATGGCCCGGGACCGTTTGCACCTTTTGGCTCACGTATATGATAGTGTCGCTAGCATCCATATGACAGAGAACCCCGGCCGACATGGCTAGTCATGAACCCAAAGCGGCACTAACCTATGGGGACAGGCATACATGAATCACATCGAGCATGTCGGTCAGCAGCGTGTGAATCCAGGCTGTAGCACTGGGCTAACAGGACTCCGGGAACCCGGGCTGTAGCAGGCTAGGCAGGACTCCGGATGTCACCACGTGACATTTCCCCGAAGGGACAGACACAGGAACGAAGTGAAACACATGCCGGCCAGTCAAGTGTCGTGAGCAGTAGTGCTAGGCTAACAGGACTCCGGTGAACTGGGCTGTAGCGGACTACTATGGCTCATGGAAGCACTAGACTACATTTCCCCATAAGAGAGGCTGCCAAGGATAAACAACTAGATTGTCGGATCCCACACATACCAAGCATTTCAATCATACACACAATATGCTCGATATGTGTAAATACAACATGGCATCACAACATAACTCTACAACTCAAGTATTTATTCATTAGGCTCCGAGGAGCGAGATATTACAAACATGGGTCTCATGACCCAACAATCATAGCATACAAGTCAAAGCACATGCGGAAGCTTAACATGTCTGAGAACAGACATCTACAAATGAAAAAGGCTAAGAAGCCTGACTATCTACCAGATCCTGCCGAGGGCACAAGATCGTAGCTGAGGTATCAAGCTAAACATCGAAGTCCACGCGGAACTACTAGCGAGACTGAAGTCTCTCTGCAAAACATAAATTAAGCAAATGTGAGTACAAAGGTACTCAGCAAGACTTACATCAGAACTAGCTACATATGCATCGGTATCAACAAGGGGTGGTGGTGGAGTTTAACTGCAGCAAGCCAGCTTTGACTTAGTGGCTAACCTGAACTACGACTGCAAGCAGCTCTTTTGAGGTGGCGCACACGAGTCCACATATTCACCATTCAATACACCACTATGGATCCACTCCCGTCTCCCTACGAGAAGGCCATCCATAGCACTCACACTTATCTTGTGAGTTTTAGAGTATCCACTTTCACTTGTCTATGAACTGTTATAGGCAACCCAGAAGTCCATTACCGCGGACACGGCTATTCGAATAGATGATGTTAACCCTGCAGGGGTGTACTTCTTCACACACGCTCTCACCACTTACCGCCGTTTACACGACATGTACTCGGCAACCTTCAAGCGGAAGCCCAACGAGGGTGTCGGCCACGGCCTACCTAAACACTCAAGTCTCTAGTCCAGGTTTATCGCCTATCCAGGTTCCATCCGCAGGGAGTCCGGCCGAGGTTTCCACATATGGCCCCGAACGATGTGAACAGGGTTCCCGGGACACCAAACGGGCGCCCGGTACACCGTGCCACAGTGTATCTACCGCAACATAGCCCACCCCTAGGGTCAGCGCTACGCACGGCCGCCAACACATATCCTATAAACACCAGAAACCAGTTGCAACTCCTGGATAGAGGACAAGGGTGATCAAGAAGCCGAGAGGGTCCATTGGTTTCGGGCCCAATGCGTGGTAGTAACTGTTTCATGGACCACAAACATAGAACTCAGTTCCTAAGAACGGTTTCAATGAGACAACCCACCATGTACTCCTACATGGCCTCTCACCGCTACCTTTACCAAATCATGTTCACACACTTGGCTCACACATTGTAGGACATGTTTACACACCTCCAGTTCATCCCCGATGGACCAGACCTGACACGAATCTATGCAATAGCAGGCATGACAAACAAGCATGAATGAGTAGGCACATCAGGGCTCAAACAACTCCTACTCATGCTAGTGGGTTTCATCTATTTACTGTGGCAATGACAGGTCATGCAAAGGAAGGGGTTCAACTACCGCAGCATGTAATAGTTGAATCATTGTTGTCCTAATGCAGTAAAAGGGAGCAAGAGCGGGAGAGTGGGATTGTATCGGAATGAGCAAGGGGGTTTTTCTTGCCTGGCACTTCTGAAGATAATATAGTTCTTCATTGGTGTCATCGATCTCATCACGGGTACAACATCTACTGAAGGGGACAATTACCGGCAAACAAAGAGGGACACAATCAATGCAATGCAACAAATATGATGCATGATAATGTCATGGCAATATGCTGTTGATTGAGCTAATGCAACTAGCAACCATATTAAATGAAGTTGGTTTGAACCCTAGGTTCAAATTCAAACTCCATATAAGGCATTTCAAATGCCATTTATTCAAATTGTCTTATGCAGCAACTTTAAGTTGTTCAAACATGCATGAAAGTGGTACAAATGGATAGATTAGATTTTTCTAATCATTTTTCATATATGATTTATTTCATTCTGAGCTACGGTTGAATTTCTATGATTTTTAGAAGTTTAGGCAATTTCTGGAATTTCCTGATTTATTTTAAAACCAGAAAATGATTTATTGCGTCAGCATTAGGTCCTGCTGACCTTAGCAGGTCAACAGGCGTCGTCCAGGTCAAACCTGACCAGTGGGGTCCACTGGTCAGTGATACAAAGCTGTCTGGGTCACACACATGTGGGGTCATGTCAACATCCATGTCAGCACGGTCAACTCTGACGTGTGGGTCCCGCTGGATTAGATAAAACTAAGCATAAATTAAACTGGTGTTAGTTAAGGGCGTGGGGCCCAGTATTCAGTGAGAGGGGGGAGGTTAGTTGGTGGCATCATTAGCCACAAATGACGGTGCCACGTTGGCACGGCTGGAGTTAACCCGCCGGCGACCAAAACAACGGCGGAGGCTCGCCGGATTGAGCTACAGGCGGCGGCTAGACTCGCAGAGACCACCGGGGCGTAGCCCGTGCTCTCCCGCATCCAGAGGAACGGGTGGGTGGCTGTGGGGGCACCAGAGCTCGCTAGAACGAAGCTCGCGGCGGCTACCGGAGTTCGGGGTTGGTGCGGGTTGGCGCTAGGGGGCATGGTAGGTCGAATGGGTGGGCGCGCCGGGCTCCTGGAAGCGTGCTGAGCACAGCGGTGTGCTCGGCTTCGAGCTACCGTGGCTCTAGCCACGACGGCGACGAGGCACAGCGGCGGCGAGCTTCGGGTGCTCGCGGGGCAGCAGCTACGGGGCGAAAACGACGGCGTGGTTAAGGGGGAAAGGACCGGGAGCTCACAGTGAGGCCGACGACAGGCTCAGCTGGCTCGTGGGCGACCGGAAGGCGACGAATCCGTCGATGGAGTCCGGTGGCCGTGCTCGGGGAAGACGACTCGTAGCGGCGATGTGGGGCTCCCGCGGTGGCGTGGCTCGGGGTGGAAGAGAGAGGGGGTCGAGGCGGAGCCTTTGGAAATGCTGGGTGGACTAAGGAGGGCCGGTGGCCATGGCTACGGTGAGCGCGGGCGATGGTGGCGCTCGGGTGGTCATGTGCGAGAGAGACAGAGGAGGGGAGAGACGATGGGAGAGGTCGAGAGAGGGTCCAGGGGGCGCGTGGCGTTGCGGAGGAAGGCCAGGACGATGAGGGGGCAGCCAGGCAGGCAGCTGCCGGCGTGGCACGCCGTGGTGCCGTGGCTGTCTTCTCCTCTGCCTTCTGGCAGGAGGAAGAGGACGCCCGTGCCCTCGGTGGGCTGGCCAGCTGGCTGGGCCGCCAGCTAGGCCGGCCAGATAAGTGGCCTAGGTAAGCCAGGTGGGGTTCTCTCTCTCCATTTCTATTTTATTTCTCTTTTCTATTTTGTTATTTTGTTCTGGGCTTTATTAAAAATACTTAGGCACAATCAAAAATCTTCAAACTGCTCATGCCCACTGTTTGGAATATATCCAACATGGAACATTTCTGTTTAGGATTATTTGAACATTTTAATTATTTTATAGTATTTAAATGCCCAAATTCAAATACTATATGATTTAGTTCAGAGCCCGAATATGTCATGGAAAAATTTGCAACACCTCTGGTTATTGTTCTAGCATTTCCCAGAAATGATGAACATTTTTGAAAGCCATTTGGAAACACTGGAAATATTTTAGTTGAACCTAGTGAATTCCTTTGATGATAGGGTTTAGGAAATCCCCATTTCAAGTTTAAGCAACATGTAAACGTGATGCAACAACCAAGACTAGGCACAAGCAAAGCTAAAGCTAGGGCTGTGACAAGCTTAGCCAAGAGTCAAAGCTGGCTTGCTGCAATAACTCCACCACCTTCTTGAGAATGAGCATGTATAGTAGGATCTGTTGTAAGACTTGCTGAGTACCTTTGTACTCATGTTGCTTTAATTACTGTTTTCAGACGACAACACCGCCCCTCCAACGGGTTTTACGTAGACCTCGACGTCGATGAGTGACTTGCCACCCAGGTGGTGATTCCGAGACATGGAGGGTCCTATGTAGATAGACAGGCTTCGTCAAGCCTTCTTTCTTTCTAGTGTGTGTACTCAGACTAGTTTGCTTCCGCATGTGCTTGTATGCTTGTATGACTTGAGTGTCGGGTCATGTGACCCCTACCTGTATGAACATGTTATGTTTCGGAGCCTTTAAATAAAGTACTTGAGTTGTAGAGTTTTGTTGTGATGCCATGTTGTATTTACACATATCCAGCATATTGAGTGTATGATTGAAATGCCTGGTATGTGTGGGATCCGACAATCTAGTTATTTATCCTTGGCAGTCTCTCTTATGGGGAAATGTAGTCCAGTGCTTCCATGAGCCATAGTAGTCCGCTACAACCCGGTTCACGGGAGTCCTGCTAGCCCAGCACCACTGCTCGAGCACTTGACAGGCCGGCATGTGATTCACTTCATTCCTGTGTTTGTCCCTTTGGGGAAATGTCACACGGTGACATCCAGAGTCCTGCCTAGCCTGCTACAGCCCGGGTTCACCGGAGTCCTGTTAGCCCTGTGCTACAGCCCGGATTCACACGCTGCTGACCGACATGCTCGATGTTGAATCATGTATGCATGTCCCCATAAGTTTGTGCCGCTTTGGGTTCATGACTAGCCATATCAGACTGGGTTCTCTATCATATGGATGCTAGAGACACTATCATATACGTGAGCCAAAAGGCGCAAACGGTCCCGGGCCATGGTAAGGCGACACCCGTGGGAATACCGTGCATGAGGCCGCAAAGTGGTATGAGGTGTTACAGGCTAGATCAGTGTGACTTGGAATCGAGGTCCTGACAATTGATCTTTCTTGCAATGGGAGAAGTGCTTAGCTTTGGTTTCAATCTTGAGGTGTCCTTTCCCGGTGACAGTAAGGGCAGCAAGGCACGTATTGTATTGTTGCCATCGAGGGTAACAAGATGGGGTTTTCTTCATAATGCATGAGTCTATCCCTCTACATCATGTCATCTTGCTTAACGTGTTACTCTGTTTTTAACTTAATACTCTAGATGCATGTTGGATAGCGGTCGATGAGTGGAGTAATAGTAGTAGATGCAGGCAGGAGTCGGTCTACTTGTCTCGGACGTGATGCCTATATACATGATCATACCTAGATATTTTCATAACTATGCTCAATTCTCTCAATTGCTCAACAGTAATTTGTTCACCCACCGTAGAATGCTTATGCTCTCGAGAGAAGCCACTAGTGAAACCTATGGCCCCCGGGTCTATCTTCATCATATTAATCTCCTACTACTTAGTCATTTCCTTTGCTATTTACTTTGCCTTTATTTTACTTTGCATCTTTATCATAAAAATACCAAAAATATTATCTTATCATATCTATCAGATCTCACTCTCGTAAGTGGCCCTATAGGGATTGACAACCCCTATTTGCGTTGGTTGCGAGGATTTATTTATTTTGTGCAGGTGCGAGGGACTCGCGCGTAGCCTCCTACTGGATTGATACCTTTGTTCTCAAAAACTGACGGAAATACTTACGCTACTTTGCTGCATCATCCTTTCCTCTTCGGGGAAAACCAACGCGGTACTCAATAGGTAGCACCTCCCCACTCGCCATAAAACTCGCCTTTTCCCCAGGGGCCGTGTAGGCAGCACGGTTGGATTACCCACACCTGCATTGATGAGAATCCCGCAATAATAGGACACAATCTCTGCTTTGACAAGACGTGCCAATAAAGCCGCATCTCGAAATATGGAGCGGCTGGCTGAAAAATGGTTCGAAATAATAATCGGGCAGGGACGTGATATCATGTTACAAAAAGTTGTCAGTGGATTGGACTCGTGAAATATTATACTCTCTACGGTGGTGTGTGGTACTTGTTTTGCAGATCCAGACACGTTCAAAGACTGTGTTGGAGTATTCGGAGGAGGAACCCGCCTTGCAATGCCGAAGACAATCTTTGCGCCGGACACCTTCTCATTGAAGCCTGGTTCAGGGGCTAATGAGGGAGTCCTAGACTAAGGGGTCGTTGGGCGTCCAGCCTGTTGGACATGGGCCGGACTGATGGGCGATGAAGATACAAGACCAAGGACTCTCACCCGTGTCCGGATGGGACTCTCCTTGGCATGGATGGCAAGTTTGGCGTTCAGATATGAAGATTCCTTTCTCTGTAACCGACTTTGTATAACCATAGTCTCCTTCTGTGTCTATATAAACTGGAGGGTTTAGTCCATAGAGGCAATCATAATCATACAGGCTAGACTTCTAGGGTTTTGGCCATTATGATCTCGACGTACATCAACTCTTGTAATACCCATATTCATCAAGATTAATCAAGCAGGAAGTAGGGTATTACCTCCATAGAGAGGGCCCGAACCTGGGTAAACATCATGTCCCCTATCTCCTGTTACCATCAACCTTAGACGCACAGTTCGGGACCCCCTACCCGAGATCCACCGGTTTTGACACCGATAGGAGCGGCGCCACCGAGGCGCGATGCCCATGAAGGCCTCACATAGGAAAGCAAAGACGGAAAGGACGATGATGGATTCGGGATCGAGGTGGAGTGTGTGGACTTGGTAGTGCAACAACACGACATTGAAGAAATATGAGAACGAAGGCAATAAGTCAGAGAAGAGAGCGTGGAGATGAAGGGAAATGGTGGTGGCCTCCCATTCGGTGGAGCGCAAGGAGGCCGACCAGATCCTCATCACTTTCCACTCATGGGAATCAGCTGCGACTGCGGGTAAGACCTTGTCTAATCCCTCTAAATTGATCAAGGTGGACCGGGCAAGGGTAGGCTCTGGCCCCGTCCGGCGGCCCGCCCCCACTGCGGCTCTGCTTCTCTTATTCCCTCGGGCCATGGCTAGCCAATGGGTCTTTGGCAGCGCAAGATCTGGTGGGCGATGCACGAGTTTGCTGAAGAGGGATGTGGCGGAGATCAGGCGCACGGTGAAGCAGTGATGGCCCTACAGGGCGCGCCAGTCTTTCATCAGCCGGGGCAGTTCCCGAGGCGACATGGGGAATTGGAGGCGTCTGCCTCCCATCATGCGCCATGCGTCGAGCCTGGCCCGTAGGCGGTTGGGGCCCGCGTCGCTTCGCCCTTCGCTCCTTGGCTTCGCCTCAAAGCCAGCCTGAGCGTGCCTTGGGCCCGGCGGGGGCAACAGTCACCATTCTGGGATTTGGGGTACCCAGACTTGCCTGCCTGCGGCCCAGCGCACGGCCTCATCGACGCCCCGGTAGGGCCCAGCTAGAAGACCTCGAGGACAATACTCTCACAAGGGCCCCCATCCTCGCAAGGTGAACGACGCCAAGACCTCCCGAGGAGTAGCTCCCCGAGCCTGCCTCTTGAGGAGCGGAGACTTCTATGAAGGTACCCAGCCTCACGAGGCACTCGATGACGTAAGCCATGATGACCAAGGCCATGTGGGCGCCAGCGGGCGCAGAGGAGGACAATTTCATCTTTGGCGCTTAGGAGGCAAGGACGTACGCGGGTTCCCAAGGAGCCCCCCAAAGGTTTCCATTCTGGTGCAACAAGACCAAGACCACGGGCTCGGCAGGACGGATGTCATCGCCGAGCCCACCTCTGCGTCAGGACCAGAAGCTTTGCAGGAGAAGACCACCTTTCGTCAGGATAAGATGTACTGCAAGTCCCCTTTCAAATTGGCCGTTGTGGAATCCCTTTCCGCTTAAGCTGGGAGGGAAGAGGACCAAGGCCACTATAAATATAGGCTAGTCTCCATCGTATAGAGGGATCCGGTCAATACCAATCCCACTCCTAGAGCCCTCGCGGGGCAGCTCATCCACTGTACCTGTTCATCCTCATCCCCCTCAGGAGGCAATCCACCACAAAGCAGGAGTAGGGTTTTACACCACAAGGTGGCCCGAACCTAGGTAAATCTCTGTGTTCATTCCCTTCCCCGCTCACGCTAACTCGACAAGGCCGAGCCATGAGGTGATGAGTTTGAGGCTGAGGCTGGATTAGATCTTCGTACACGCCCCAGAGTTTGAACCTTGTTTGGGTCCGCGGAGCCCCGATTCTGACAACTTTGACATGGACTCCTGGAGAAAAGATGGAGCGAGCTGGCTACTCCCTGCGCCGGCCTTCAACCCTCTTCACTTCGCTCACCTTGTTGAAAATAGGCTTGATGCTCTGTTTAATTGCCTTGGTATCTGCATTATTTGGCAAGCTTGCAAGGATATTGGTAAAGTTGGTGTCGGGGTTCTAATAACCATCCTTGATGAGTACTTTGAAGAGGACAGCCTGGCAGATTGCGGGCTTGTTCGGCACGGGAAGTGGATTGGTTGGCTTGGAGTAGCTTGAGGGCGTCGACGACACTCTCAAAGAACATGGACAGTCTGGCGCTAGAGCTCACTTTGTTGTTGCTAGACTGGCTAATGTTCTATAGGCCCGTGATGGACTGCTGTGGAGTGAGATTTTGGGCTGCATAAACAAGGCTCTCGGTCCAGATCTTCACACCTTTTTCAAAATCATTATAAGTGCTAGCGGCGCTGGCGACCATCCTTCTTTTTCTGCAGATCTTTGACCAAAATCTTCTGCCAAGCTCTACTCTCTTCATGGTTCTTCTCATGCGTCTCCACCTTCAACTTCAAATTGACAATGGATTCATTGGCCACACCAAGATCTTTAGTTTTGCTAGATATGGAAGTTTGTATCTCCACCAAGTCATAGAGTATTTTCTCTCTGTCGACCTTGAGCGTAGAGAGATCCTTGTTGCTGACCTCGAGATCTACCTCCAGCTTCTTCGCCTTGCCTTCCAGCTCTTTCTTGGCGGCTTCTGCATCTTTGGCAGCATCGATGGCATCCTTAAGCTTTCCAGTGTGATTCGTGGCATCAGCTTCAAGCGCCTCCTTGTGCTTCTGCTCCAGCTCCTGGGTCCACCACGCAACAAGGTTTTCAATTTCTTCATCCTTGTCATGGAGCTTGGCGGCAAGCGGCTCCTCGCGAGCGGTAAGGTCTTCTTCATGAGCATCAAGCCCAACCTTGCCGTGGAGCTTGGCGGCAAGCGCCTCAGCTGGTCCTGGTAGTTGGTAACTTCTTGGAGGACTTCAGTGTACCTAATATGCATTTCATCGATCCGCTTCTAGAAATTTGTTTCTTCCACTCCTATGATTGTTGTCCTAGAGAGCAAGCTCTCTGTCGGGCTCCGGAAAACTGCCTGTAGTTGTTGGAAATTCTTGCTCATGTCCTTCAGGAGCTGCTCTTACTTAGACCCACTACTACTGGCGAATGGTTCATCAACGATCTTTAGCCAAACTGCGGCGATGATATCCTCGACGAGGATCTCTCCTTCAGTTGTCCCCCCAATTCTTGCCGTACCTGGCATGCTCACGAGCAAGTTGTCACCAACCTTGAGGTATCTGCTTGCCCAAGGATCTTCACATGTCGAAGGTTGATCCTCGATAACAGCTTTGCCCACAATTGACACCCTCATGGCTGGGTCAGCGCCAAGTGCACCTACGGCAGGAATGCCATCAGTGCCCCCTGTGGACTCGCTGTCGTCCTCCTCAGCAACTTTCTTGGTGGCCTCCTCGTATGCAATCCTGGCGGCCTCGTCAGCGGCGATCTTGTCGGCCTTAGCAGCAACATCCTTGGTATTTCGCACAATGCCAACATCAATGTTCATGTCGTCGGGTGGAGGCGGATCTACAAATGCAGGAGAAAAATAAAGCAAATTCAAGATCAAGTTCAAGAAAACATAAACAAGAAAGGAAAAACTAACACTCAGAAGCAAGTGAATCATTGGTATGGGACTGTTGAGGAGTAATTTCTTCTCCTCCGGCAACGTCTATTGCCGTCGCATGGCTGCCGACACCCATGCTTGCCGGCTCCTCAACGCGGACAGGCTCGTCACTGGAGGCCTTTGCCGGAGAGCCATCTCCGAGCAATCTGGTTGGCGAGGACGACATGTCAAGATTTGCCTTTGGATGATCTCCTTGGTGCTGATGTTCTCCTACAAGCTCGTTGATGTCAGCAATGAAGATCTCCACACCAAAGCTTGCCAGCGGGAAATGAGTGGTAGACTGATGCTGGGGGCTGTGTTGGGGCCTGCCTCGAGGACTGAGCTCCAGGATGATGACGACGATCTCTAGATCAGCCACGGTACTTGTCAGTGGCTTGCCGCTTGTCGAGGTCTTTGCCCTCATTGTCTACCTCCGCGCCAGCATTTCTGCATCTCTGAGAAAACAAAACAAGACAACTCAAATCAACAAGTCAAGAAATCAAAGATTGGAGGAAGTGACAAGATCTCTTACTCTTGTTTCTCGCATTCACTTATGGTAGAGATGTCGAACTCGACCTCTAGTCCAGTGTTCATGCGGGGAGTTGGAGTCCTTGCGCGCTTGGCCACGACAAGAGAGGTAGGTTGAGATGACCCCACTGATCCATTTGCTAGCACGGTTGTACACCTTGTGCGCCGCATAGGCTGCTGTCGAGTTCCTTGCCGCTGTGTGGCCATGTCGGTCGCCTTCTTGTCAGCAACCCCGCTGCTTGAAGGACGCACCGCGTCGCCGGAAACTGCCTTTTGAAGGACGCATGGTTTCCTTGCAGGAGCAGGGGGCTCCTCGTGATGCTGCTCTTCAGGGGCGTCTTCGTCAGTGGAGACCCCGACAGCCTTGTCGCCCTACTCCCCGGCAGCCTCGCCTTCGTCAGCAGGATCTTCCTCGGGCAACCATACTCCTTCTTCACCGGTTTTGGCTACCAAATGACAAAAATCACCAACCTCTGCACCTACTTGAGCTTCCTCTGCTCTGCTGGCAATGTAGGCCACTTCCTCATCGGTGGTTGGGCGGATGAGCTCTGGCTCCTCTCGGATGGCCCTCTCCCAGAAGTTATCAAAGAACTCCTGCACGCGCTCTGCAGACAGTTCAGCCCAGGTTCTAAGAACACCATGATCGTCGCACTCCGGCATCATGGCAATGATGGCGCCTAGGGAAGAATTGTTGCATAGAGGAATTATGCCTTCCAGCAGCTTGTACTTGTTGTCTAGCCTGAACAGTGCATGGCAGAGAGAAGTATTTTGCAAGACCGTCAAGTTGTTGTTCAACCCTAGATGCATCCTTATGATGTCAACATCGTTGTTGAACTCCCATGCCGGCCTTCCTTTATTCTGCAGAGGAGCAATCCGGCGGCGAAGGGAATCAGCACCAACCATTTCAATTGTGAGCTCGACATTTCTAAGGCGATGGATCCTGGTAACGACAATGGGGAGCTTCTCGTCGTCTTTGTCGAGGTCGCTCCAATCCCTTGCCACAGACTACCTTTGTCTGCTGGGGTGAGTAGAACAGCGAGAAATTTTTCTCCTTGATCCAGCACCATTCCGCCTGCCACTCATCCCATTTCCGATGAAGGTTTGCCTCTGGGTATATGTGCTTGTTCCAGCCCCTTGGGGTCCAAGTGATGGCCCCGGAAAGAGCATCAACAGTTTCGATGTGGGGAACAAAATAGTGGCGGTGTCAGGACCCCAATTCCAAGTCACATCGATCTAGCCGGTAACACCTCATATCACATTGCGGCCTCACGCACGTTATCCCCACGGGTGTCGCCTTACCATGGCCCGGGACCGTTTGCGCCTTTTGGCTCACGTATATGATAGTGTCGCTAGCATCCATATGACGGAGAACCTAGGCCGACATGGCTAGTCGTGAACCCAAAGCGGCACAGACCTATGGAGACAGACATACATGAATCACATCGAGCATGTCGGTCATCAGCGAGTGAATCCGGGCTGTAGCACTGGGCTAACAGGACTCCGGGGAACCCGGGCTATAGCAGGCTAGGCAGGACTCCGGATGTCGCCGCGTGACATTTCCCCGAAGAGATAGACATAGGAACGAAGTGAAACACATGCCGGCCAGTCAAGTGTCCTGAGCAGTAGTGCTGGGCTAGCAGGACTCCGGTGAACCGGGCTGTAGCGGACTACTATGGCTCGAGGAACACTAGACTACATTTCCCCATAAGAAAGGCAGCCAAGGATAAACAACTAGATTGTCAGATCCCACACATACCAAGCATTTCAATCATACACACAATATGCTCGATATGTGCAAATACAACATGGCATCACAACAAAACTCTACAACTCAAGTACTTTATTTAAAGGCTCCAGAGAGCCATACATAACAAGTTCGTATAGGTAGGGGTCACATGACCCGACACTCAAGTCATACAAGCATACAAGCACATGCGGAAGCAAATAGTCTAAGTATAGACACTAGAAAGAAAGAAGGCTTCTTGAAGCCTGTCTATCTACATAGGGCCCTCCATGGCCAGGATCACCACCTGGGTGGCAAGTCACTCATCGACGTCGAGATCTACATAAAACCAATCAGAGGGGGCGGTGTTGTCGTCTGAAAACAGTAATTAAGCAAACATGAGTACAAAGGTACTCAGCAAGTCTTACATCAGAACCTACTATACATGCTCATTCTCAAGAAGGTGGTGGAGTTATTTCAGCAAGCCAGCTTTGACTCTTGGCTAAGCTATCCTACGGGACACCACTAGTAAAATAGTTTTCGCACACGAGTCCACTAATCACCAACACAATACTCCACCAGGGATCCTCCCTCGTCATCTTACGAGAGGGCCATCATCGGTACTCACACTTATCTTGAGTCTTTTAGTAGTATCTATTAACTTGTCTATGAACTGTATAGGCAACCAAGTAGTCCTTTACCGCGGACGCGGCTATTCGAATAGTTTTATACCCTGCAGGGGTGTACTTCATCACACATGTTTCCACCACTTAGCGTCTGCACACGACATGTGCTCGGCAGACTTCAAGCAAAAACCGACGTGGGTGTAGACCACAACCTGACTAACCACACAAGTCTCTAGTCCAGGTTTATCGCCTATTCAGGTTCCATCCGCAAGGAAATCCGGCCGGGTGTCCTCAACGGCCCCAAACGATGTGTGCAGGGTTCCCAAGACACCAAACCGGCGACTCGGTACACCGTGCCACGGTGTATCTACCGCATCATAGCCCACCCCTAGGGTCAGCGCTACACACGTCCGCCAACACATAACCTACAAACACCAGAAACTAGTTGCAACTCCTAGACAGAGGACGAGGGGGGTCAGTAAGTCGAGCGGGGTCATATTTCAGGACCCAATGTGTGGTAGTAGCTGAATCTTAAATCATGCATACAGGTCTCAGTTCTTATGGACGGCCTCAATGAAACAACCCACCATGTACTCCTACATGGCCTCTCATCGATACCTTTACCAAAACATGTTCAACACATCCCTCACATTATGGACATAATCATTTCACTCTAGCCCATCACCTAGATGAACTAGACCTGACAAAACTCTAAGCATAGCAGGCATAGCAAGGTAGGAAACACATACATGGCTCAATCAACTCCTACACATGCTAGTGGGTTTCATCTAGTTACTGTGGCAATGACAGGTCATGCAGAGGATAAGGGTTCAACTACCGTAGCACACAACAGTTTGAAACGTTGTTGTCTTAGTGCAGTAAATGAGAGAAGAGGCGGGAACATGGGATTGTATCGATATGATCAATGGGGCTGCTTGCCTGATGTAGTGGTAGTAGGGTACTGCCCTTCAGACGGATATTCGGGGTTATCCTCGAAGGCAGAACCTACCACGAAAGACACACCGAACAGAATCAAAACATGAGAATATGCAACAATATGATGCATGCTATGACATGGCAAAATGAATGTGTCTTGGCCTAATGCAAGCTAAAACAGAAAGGAATGAACCCATTTGAATCAAAGATTCAAATGTTAGTTCATTTAACATAGCCATATTAGTGCATTATCTTATTTTTCTTAAACAGCAAGGTTAACTTGTTTTGTCATGCATGAAACCATTACCAATGGATAGATTGAATTTTTCTGATCAAAATTGATATATAAATCTTTTCATTTGGAGTTACAGATTAATTTCTATGAGTTTTTAAAGTTTGCAACAATTTCTGGAATTCTCTATATAAAAATAAATCCAGAAATTAGTTATTGCGTCAGCAGTGCGTCAGGGTGACGTCAGTGGTCAACGGGGACGTCCAGGTCAACCTGACCAGTGGGTCCCGCGTGTCAGCAGTTATTTAAAATAACAAAATTTAGTTAAAACTAATCTGGGTTAATTAGCAGAGGGGGGTCCACTTGTCATAGACTCAGGGGAGTCAACCTGGGCCCACCCAGTCAAGGTCAACGGGTCAAACCCGCCGGTGTTAAGCCGCCGGCGAGGACAGACGCGGCGGAGGGCGTCGGGATTCCTCCTCCGACGACCAAATGGCCGACGGAGGGCATCTACATGCTGCTGGTGAACTCGCGCGCCGAGTGGAGCAAGCGGTGTGTGCGGAGGTGGCCGGAGATGACGTCGGCGTCGAGCCAGGCGGCAGCCGGAGTTCGGGCGTGCACAGAAACGGCATTATGAGGCACGGCAGGGAGCACAGAGGGGTGCTACGGCCTCCTGGGGGTGCAGTGAGTGTGTTGGACATGGTGGTGTGGCCGGTGGTTGGCCGGAGACACGTCGGCGACGAGCTCGGCGGTGGCGCGTGCGGTGAAGCTTCGTGCAGTTGCTACGGTGCACGATAAAGAAAATGGAGAGGATGGGGAGGCAGCTGAGCTCACGGCGGTCACGTAGGAATGGACGGCGCGGTCGGGGACGAGCTGATGCGGTGGCGACGATGAAGAGGATCTCCGGCGATGGCTGAGTCGGGCGAGGTTGTTGCAGAGGCTGTGGGGCAAGCGAGCGCTCGGGGCTCGGCTTGCTCGAAGGAGTGGAGGGCGGCGGAGCTTCTGAACATGGTGGCTTGGCGCGGGGACGACGGAGGGCGCGACTACGGCGGCGGTGCGGCGGCAGGTGCGTCGGCCATGGTGCGGGAGAGCGAGGGAGAGAGGCAGGGGGCGAGTGAGGTGTCCACGAGGTCGGGGCAGCGACGTGGAGCCTATCCAGCGTCCAGGCACGCAAAGCGGCAAGCTGCTGGCACCGTGGCGAGCTTGCGCTCACGGGCGTCAGCTCTCTGCCTGCCTGGCGGGGACGAAGCAGCTGGCTGGCATGGGCCAGCACAGCGCTGGGCCGCCAGGTGGGCCGGCTGATGGCCTGCGGCCAGGTAAGTTCTCTCCCTCTCTTTTAATTTTCGTTTTCTATTTTTCTGTAGGTTTTTGGCTTTATTAAAAATAGCTAGGCACTTCTAAAAATCCCGAAAATAATCAGAGGCTCTGTTTAGAATATTTCCAACAGCCCACACTTATCTTCAGAATTATTTAAGCATTTAAAATATTTACTAGCATTCAAATGCCCAAATGCAAATTACATATGATTTAATTCAATGACCTTCTGTTGACCTAGAAAAATGTGCACCAATTTTTCCAGAGGTTCTAACCCAAGACAAAGAGAGTGAACTTTTTAGAAGGGCATTTCAGGTTCATTGAAAATATTTTTAGTAAACCTTAGTTGATTCCAGAGGGGGTGCTGGGGGTTCTGTCTTCCCCAATTCAAGTTTCTGATGAAAGGTAGACATGATGCGACACTCTAATGCATGACTAGCTAGGATGTGACAACTCACCCCCACTCAAACGAATCTCGTCCCGAGATTTAGAATCCGCCGGGAAGAAGGTGGGGTACTCGAGTCGAAGACGATCCTCCCTTTCCCAAGTAGCTTCTTGCTCGGAATGGTGTGACCATTGAACCTTGAGAAACTTGATATTATGGCGTCGAGTGGTACGCTCGGCTTGATCAAGGATATGAACGGGATATTCCCGATATGAGAGGTTATCTTGTAGATCAAGCATTTCGTGGTCCACTCCACGGATAGGATCCGCGAAGCAACGCCTGAGTTGAGAAATGTGGAAGACATCGTGAACTCTGGAAAGATGCGAAGGTAGTTCCAATTGGTAGGCAACTTCTCCTTGTTTGGCAAGAATGCGAAAGGGTCCAATGTAACAAGGATCCAACTTACCCTTGATACCGAATCGATGGGTTCCCTTTAAAGGTGTAACCCGAAGGTAAGCCTTCTCGCCAACTTCATAAGACATAGGCTTATGCTTGCGGTCATATTGACTCTTTTGGCAAGATTGGGCCGTTTTCAATTTCTCACGAATAACGCGAACCTGCTCTTCTGCTCCTGGATCATATCCGGGCCAAAGAGTTGTCTTTCCCCGGTTTCTGACCAGTCAGGAGGCGTTCGACATTTTCGTCCATAGAGAACTTCGAAAGGAGCTTTGCCCAAGCTAGCTTGATAACTATTGTTATAAGAAAACTCCGCAAATGGAAGGCATTTCTCCCAACCCATTCCGAACGAGATGACAGAAGCTCGGAGCATATCTTCCAGAATTTGATTGACTCGCTCTACTTGACCACTTGATTGAGGATGGAAGGCGGTGCTAAAAGAGAGACGAGTTCCCATAGCATTTTGGAAACTTTCCCAAAATCGAGAGGTGAAGAGACTCCCACGGTCTGAGTTAATTTCCAATGGGACACCATGAAGAGACACTATTCGGGAGATGTATAAATCAGCTAGCTGGCTAGCGGTGATACTCTCACGAACAGGTAGGAAATGGGCTACTTTGGAAAGACGGTCGATCACGACGAAGATGGAATTATTCACCCTCTTGGTCCTGGGAAACCCAGTAATGAAATCCATACTGGTTTTATCCCATTTCCACTCAGATATAACCAAAGGTTGAAGGGTGCCAGTAGGCCGTTGATGCTCTGCTTTAACACGACGACAAACGTCGCAGCCAGCAATGTATTGAGCAATTTCTCTCTTCATCCTAGTCCACCAAAACCTCTGGCGTAGGTCTTGATACATTTTGGTACTACCGGGATGAATGGTGAGAGGGGATTCATGAGCTTCCTTAATTATCAACTGGCGTAAATGTTGTTTCTTGGGAACCACCAAGCGGTTCTCGAAGAAGACAACACCTCGCTCATCCATGGAAAAACATTTAGCAACTCCGCTAGCGATGTTTTCCTTAATCCAGGATATGCCCTTATCATGTTTCTGGGCAGTTATGATTTGATCCATAAGGTTAGGCTTCGCCACCAGGGTGAATAGGAATCCTCGAGGAACAATGTGAAGATTAAGCTTACGAAATTCCTCATGGAGAAGTGGTTGACTTTGTTGTAACATCAGGTTGTTACAATAAGATTTACGACTTAGTGCATCAGCCATGACATTGGCTTTGCCCGGGGTGTAAGTTATTCCTAAGTCGTAATCCGAGATCAACTCAACCCAACGTCGTTGCCTAAGATTCAAATCCGGTTGGGTGAAGATATATTTCAAACTTTGGTGATTGGTGAAGATCTCGCAACGATTACCGAGGAGGTAATGTCGCTGAGTTTTAAGTGCATGGACTACAGCTGCAAGCTCTAGATCATGTGTGGGATAATTTTCCTCATGTGGGTGTAATTGCCGTGAAGCATAGGCAATTACCTGATGATCTTGCATGAGTATGCAACCTAGTCCTTGTCGCGAGGCGTCGCAATAGATAATAAAGTCCTTGGAGAAATCTGGTGGTACCAGTACAGGAGCAGATGTCAGGCGTCTTTTCAGTTCCTGGAAGCTGAACTCGCACTGTGGGGTCCACTCGAACTTTTTATCTTTCTTGAGGAGTTCAGTTAGAGATTTAGCAACCTTGGAGAAATTCTCGACGAAGCGGCGGCAATAGCTCGCTAAGCCAAGGAAGCTCCGAACTTGCTTGACCGTCTCAGGTGGAGTCCAATCAAGGACGGCTTGAACTCGCTCAGGATTGATAGCAATACCCTTACCAGAGATTACATGGCCTAGATAGGTCACTTCTGGCAACCAAAATTCACACTTGGAGAATTTGGCATAAAGGCGATGCTCTCGAAGTTTCGTCAATACCAGCATTAGATGTGCGGCATGTTCCTCTTCATTCTTGGAGTAGATGAGTATGTCATCGAGGTATACTATGACGAATTTATCCAAATACTCCATGAAGACCGAGTTTATTAACCGAGAGAAGGTGGCTTGGGCATTGCTTAGACCGAAGGACATAACGGTGTACTCGTATTGGCCATAATGAGTAACAAAGGCCGTTTTGGGAATGTCCCCATTTCTGATTTTGATTTGATGGTAGCCCAACCTCAAATCCATCTTGGAAAAGACTGAGGATCCCGCGAGCTGGTCATACAGATCGTTGATCCTGGGAAGCGGATACTTGTTCTTGATAGTGACCAAGTTGACAGGTCGGTAATCTACAACCATCCGATCCGTTCCATCCTTCTTTTTGACGAAGAGGACGGGGCAAGCCCAAGGAGAGGAACTAGGACGGATGAAACCCTTTTTCAAGGACTCATCGAGTTGGTTCTTAAGCTCGGCTAGTTCTAAGGGTGCCATCTTATAGGGTCTTCTAGAAATTGGAACGGTTCCTGGAACAAGGTCTATCACAAACTCGACATCCCTGTCAGGTGGAACACCTGGCAGTTCTTCTGGAAAGACATCTAGAAAGTCCCGGACTACCGGAATATCTTCAAGGTCTGGAAGGGGGTTGGCATTTAGTGAGTAAAGCTGGCGCTTGGCCACTCGAGTTAAGACATTGACTGTCTTGCCCGATGGGTGAGTAAGTTGAACGGTTCTAGTGGCACAATCAATCTTAGCGTAATGAGCTGACATCCAGTCCATACCCAAGATGATGTTTATGTCCGAGGCCATGAGAGCTATTAAGGATGCAAGGAAGACATGTCTATGGACAAGAATTTCGTTCCCATGGCTTACTCTAGAAGTTTGCCATTTGGAACCCGGAGTTTGAATTACCATGGAAATGGGCATGTCACAGAATGTTCTGTTATGCAATCGAGCATAGCTCTCAGATATGAATGAATGAGATGCTCCAGTATCGAAAGAACAGATGCCGGATGGCAATTAACAAGGAGCGTACAAGGACGACGTTAGGATCCTCATGACCCTCCTCGGCTAAGACATAGTTGACATGGCCACGTGCAGTGGTGACCGGCTTGGCGTAGAATGCCTTTCCCGCTGGCTTACCACGACCAACGGACTTTCCAAACTGATTGGGGTTGTTGTTCTGGGGACACTCTCGACTATAGTGACCCGGCTCTCCACACTTGAAACATGTCACAACATTGGGGCGTGGAGCAGCATTAGCAGCGGGGCCACCATAGGGCTTGGGCGGTGCAAACTGCTGGTTGGGACGAGGTGCCTCAAAGGATGGCCTCGGAATGAACCTGGGTGGCAGTGCCATGCTTGGAATCCACACGCGGCGCTTCTGAGATCCAGAGCCGGATGAAGAGCCAAAATCATGAGAGTGCTTGCGTGAAGCGTCATAGTCAGACTGGCCTGTCTTAGCACTGATGGCTTTATTGACCAACTTCTAAAAGGAGGTGCACTCGTGCAGACGAAGATCGCGGCGAAGCTCGGGGCTAAGTCCCTTGCGGAACCTTGCCTGCTTCTTAGCGTCGGTGGATACCTCTTCAGGAGCATATCGTGCCAGATTCCCAAATTCACGACTATATGCATCCACAGTCAGTCTTCCTTGGGTGAAATTGCAGAACTCTTCCCTCTTGCGATCTATGAGACCTTCTGGGATGTGATGCTCATGGAAAGCCTCACTGAATTCAGCCCAAGTAGTGATTTGGCCGACCGGGCGCATAGCTTCAAAATTTTCCCACCAAAGGCTAGCAGTGCCTTCGAGGTGATAGGCAGCATAAGTAACGTTATCAGCTTTGGCTACGTTGGCAGAACGTAGCTTGTGGGTGATGCTGCGAAGCCAGTCATCCGCGTCGAGGGGCTTGACGGAATGGTTAAACTTTGGTGGGTACAACTTGATGAAGTCATTGATTGACACCAAGTCATTTCGCTAATGGCGTGCAGTGTTCTGCTCAATCCGCTCCAACAAGCGGTTAGTCTCACGCTTGTTTCTTTCCGCCTCTAGCATCACTTCGGCCAGAGAAGGCGGGTGAGGCAGATTTTCACCCCTAACTGCACTGGCTTCCCCCTACTCCGGGGCAGCAGGGTTGCTGCGGGTGTTGACCATCCTAGGAGAAAACAAGACAACGGTTTAGATAAGGATGGCACAACTTAGCAAGGAAGTGCAGAATGTAATGGATAAGACGGAATGCAGAGATGTTCATCCGTATGTCATGGTAATATAGAACTGCCATATATATACCAACGGTCATACACACCATACATAGTTTAGTACAAGCCCAGGCTACAGTACAACTATGATGAAAGACGTTACATCTCATCGGAGGCATTCCAAGCTCCTATACATTATTTTTCTACACCTCCGGAATTGATTACACACTAAGTCATATTCCACAAGTCACGCAGGACAGTGGAGCACTACTAGAAAAAGGGCTATAGATGGGATTGACACTAATGGCGCACCAGACAAGCGGTGCGCCATTAGTACATTAGTATATACTAATGGCGCACCACCTTCCGATATGCCATTAGAGCTGAAACTACTAATGGCGCACCTGGCCCAGGGTGCGCCATTAGTATCAATTTTTTTTTGAACTAGTGCGCCTGTCCAAACATACTAATGGCGCATCCAGACACAGTGCGCCATTACTAGTTGTAACTAGTAATGGCGCACCTGTCAGAAAGTGCGCCACTAATGTTGTTTTTTTTATTATATTTTTTATTCCTTTTTTTGCAAAACTACTAATGGCGCACTATTCGACCGTGCGCCATTACTAGTTTAAACTAGTAATGGCGCACTGTGGAACAGTGCGCCATTAGTATGTTTTTTTTTTTGCAAAACTACTAATGGCGCACCACCAGAAGGTGCGCCATTAGTAACCTGAATTACTAATGGCGCATTTAGAGTTGGTGCGCCATTAGTAAGTGGGCAGCAACAAGATATTTTGGACAGCCTCTCCTACCCACACTCACTTTCTCCCCACTTCATTCTCTCCACCTCCTCCTTGTCTCGGGTGCCTCCTCTTTTTCACCTCATTTCCACCATAGATTCATTCAATTTAAGTGGTTAAATTACCTTGTTTTGATAGGTAAGTAAGGGGGGAAGCTATATTTATGTTGTTCTCCCTACAACAATGTGCACATGCACTTTTTATGGCCTAGCTAGATCTATGTATGTTCGTGGTGTTGCATATGTTTGTGGTGTTGCATATGTGTTTGTGTTTGGAGGTGTACCGGTATTTGAAATGCGATAGTTGCCAATATTTTGCCGGGATGTTGATTCATTTCCGTTTCAGCGAGAATTTTGGCATTAAGAATTCTTTTTGGTCCTATTTTTAGGGAAAGTCATGCCAAATTTTTTCTTGGTTCTAAAATATCGTTTTGCTCTACCCCGCAGGCGACCATGGTCCGCACGATGACCGAAGGCATCGTGAATAGGATTTTGAGGTCCGCGAAGGCCGAGATGCTTCAAAAGAACGAGACGGAGATAAGATGTCCGTGTCGAAGATGCAAGCTGAAGAGCCTTATTGCGGACCCGGAATCCGGGCAGGTGCGGGACCACCTGCTCTTGCATGGTTTCATGGAAGGCTATCGGTGGCAAGGTGATGAAGATGACTACGAAGTCGTCCATGGGGGCCGGGCAAGAAATGAGGAAGGGCAGCAAGACAACCACCGCGGCTCGGGCGGGCGAGAAGACAAAGAATCCCCAGGAGATGATCACGATGGTGATGCTGTACACAGTCATCATGTAGAAGATGCAGGACATGATGATGAGGAAGATGCCGGAGCAGACGACGGGCATGATCATGAAGATGATGATGCCGGCGGAGCAGACGACGCTGGACCATCGATGGGCTGGGTACAGGACCCTCATATTCAAGAGCTGCTTCTCAAGTAGACGGATAACGCAAGAGCTGCCGCCCGAGAGAAAGCCAAGATGGATCAACTTGAGTTAGACGCGGTTACTCCATTGTATGAAGGATGCAGGCCCGAGGATACCCGCCTGAAAGTAACGCTCATGGCTCTAGAGATGAACGTAAAACACAAAATGACCGACGCATGCTTCGACAAGAACATGTCATTCTGGCACGAACGTCTTCCCAAGGGGAACAAGTGCCCGACCAGTTTGGAGGAGGCGAAGAAAATCATGTGTCCTCTGGATTTACCACACGTGAAATACCATGTGTGCATGAACAATTGCATCATTTATCGGGACGAGCACGCGGAGTCTATCATATGTCCGGTGTGCGGCGTCACTCGATACAAGAAGAGGAAGAAAGCTCCTCGAAAAGTGGTGTGGTACTTTTCCGATCACTCCTCATCTGCAGCGGTATTTCACGGACCCTAAGGTAGCAAAGCTCCTGCGTTGGCACGCGGATAGGGAGGAGAAGAAGCGAGAAGATGACGCAAATGATCCGGAGATAGATAAAAAAGACAAGATGCTGAGTCACCCTAAGGATGCGAGCCAGTGGCAAGCGTTGAACTTCGAAGACCTAGAATTTGGGAACGATCCAAGGAACATCGTGCTGGGCGCGAGCACCGATGGAGTCAATCCGTTTGGCAGCTAGAGAAGCACACATAGCACCTGGCCTGTGTTTGTGTGGATGTACAACCTTCCCCCCTGGTTGTGCATGAAGAGGAAGTACATTCACATGAGTATGCTAATTGAAGGACCGAAACAACCAGGGAACGACATCAATCTGTATCTGGGGCTGCTGAAAGAGGAACTTGACATGCTGTGGAAAATGCCAGCCAATACGTGGGACGCCGCAGAGAAAGAATATTTCCCTATGAGAGCCGCGCTGCTCACGACGGTGCACGACTATCTCGGTTACGGATATGTCGCGGGGCAGGTGGTCCACGGATTTTCTGGATGCGTCAGGTGCATAGATGACACAACGTATCACCAGCTAGATAGAGATCCTGGGTCTTCGAAAGCCGTGTTCATGGGACATCGAAGGTGGCTTCGCGACGATGACCCGTGGAGAAAACGCAAGGATCTGTTCGATGGTGAAACCGAACCCCGAGGACGCCCGCGTACGAGGAGCGGCGAGGAAATAGACGAGCTGTTGAAAAATTGGAAAGATTGCCCACTGCCGGGAAAGAAGCAAAAGGCGCCAGAGTCGGGAAAGAAGCGAAAGGCGCCAGAGCCGCTGGTGAAGGTATGGAAAACGAGGTCTGTTTTCTGGGACTTGCCGTACTGGAAGATCCACCGTGTGCCTCACAGCCTTGATGTAATGCATATCACGAAGAACGTGTGCGAGAGTCTGCTTGGTACCCTGCTCAACATGCCAGAGAGGACCAAAGATGGGCCGAAAGCAAGGGCAGACTTGAAATCAATGGGCATCAGGCAGGAGCTTCATGCTATATATGATGATGATGAGGCGAAGCAGGACACGGAAAGTCGTCGCAAAGGCAAAAAGGCCAAGAAGACCGGAAATGACTACCCTCCCGCGTGCTTCACTCTAAGTCAGGAGGAGATCGAGCAGTTTTTCACCTGCCTCGTAGGAGTAAAACTTCCTTACGGTTACGCGGGGAAGATAAGCAGATACCTAGACCCAGCGAAGCAGAAGTTCAGCGGGATGAAGTCTTACGACTGTCACGTGTTGATGACGCAGATACTTCCAGTTGCAATCCGTGGGATCATGGACGCGCACGTCCGGGAAACGCTATTTGGCCTATGCAACTTTTTCGACGTCATCTCTCGGATGTCTGTTGGCGTGAGGCAACTCAGAAGGCTACAGGAAGAGATCGTGGTGATACTATGCGAGCTTGAGATGTACTTCCCGCCCGCATTCTTCGACGTTATGGTGCATCTGCTGGTCCATATCGTGGACGATATCATCCAACTCGGGCCGACGTTCCTGCACAGCATGATGCCGTTCGAAAGGATGAATGGTGTCATCAAAGGATACGTTCGCAACATGTCACGTCCAGAGGGAAGCATAGCCAGGGGCTTTCTGACCGAAGAGTGCATCTCCTACTGCACGAATTATCTAGGCATCGAGAACCCCGTTGGTCTGCCCGTCAACAGGCACCTCGGCAGGCTCGCTGGATGGGGTCACCGTGAGGGTCGCCGCGAAATGCATGTTGACTTTGAGGGTCGACTCGCCGACTTTGAAAGAGCAAACCTAGTCGCGCTACAACACATAGACGTGGTCGATCCTTGGGTGGTAGAGCAGAAAACCTTTATTAAGAAGACGTACAATGACCGAGGCCAACAGAGGACGGATGGAGATATACTCAAAGAGCACAACTCATGTTTCACGCGTTGGTTCAAGCAGAAGCTTCTGTCGTACCCTTTACATGAGAATTCTTCCGCGGAAGAACAACTCATATTCGCCCTGTCACAGGGCGCCGAGCACAACCTGATGACCTATGAGGCGTACGATATCAACGGCTACACATTCTACACCGAGGCTAAGGACATGAAGAGCGATGGTTATCAGAACTCCGGGGTAACGATGGAATCCTACACCGGTAACGACAAGGACAGATACTACGGAAGGATCGAGGAGATCTGGCAGCTGAGCTACGCTGGAGAGAAGGTCCCGATGTTCCGTGTCAGATGGGCGAAGAGCGTCCTAAAAGAAGACCGGTATTTCACCACCATGGTTATACCCGAAGCCAAATCCAAGACCGCGGCCGCAAACGTCACCGCGAAAAATGAGCCATGGGTACTGGCTTCCCAAGTGGACAAATGCTTCTTCATTACCGACCCGTCAAAGCCCAGTCGTGTTGTCGTGAGGAGAGGCAAAAGGAAGATCATCGGAATGGATGGAGTAGCCAACGAGCAAGACTTCGACAAGTACGGCGACCCGAGGATCGAACATGACGACGATGATGAAGTAGCAGCATACACCACAAGAAGAAGCAGGACCACCCTACCTAAAGGACGTCCGTTCCACAGAAGAACTCCCTTTGCGAGAAAGAAGGGCAAGAAGATTGTGAACAGATAGCTAGCTAAGATCGATTGTATTTAAATCGTAGCCTTCATTTCTCGATTGTATTTCATGGGCACTTTTTGAACTATCATGAATATTTTTAAATTTCATGGACACTAGATCTCGATCCCCCTCCATCTCGATCGCTATCCCACCTCGCCAGATCTGGTCCCCCTCGCCGCCGAGCACCCCCCAGTCCACCGGCCGCCGCCACCGACCCCCCGCACCCTCGATTCCCCTACTCAACCGCCGCCGCCGACCACCCGCTCCCCGCGCACCCTCCCCCGCTCCACCGGCATTACTGTTCGATGATATTTTTTAAAAAATTATTACTGTCTTATAAATTTTTTTTTACTGTTGCAGTAGCCATCTTATAAAAAAATTATTACTATCTTATAAAAAAATTATTACTGTCTTATAAAACAAGTTTGAACATATTTAAACACAAATACTAATGGCGCACCGGGGTGAGGTGCGCCATTAGTATGGATGTACTTATGGCGCACCAGGGTGAGGTGCGCCATTAGTATGGATGTACTAATGGCGCACCAGGGTGAGGTGCGCCATTAGTATGGATGTACTTATGGCGCACCAAGGGGTGGTGCGCCATTAGTATTGTGCCGCCCCCATCCATATTTCCACCCCGGCCCAAACCTATCCCCTCTCTCTCCCTCGCCCTCGATCCCCTTCCCCTCTCCTCTCCCGACGCCGCTGCCCCGCCGCCTCGACGCTGCCCCGCCGCCTCGACGCCGCCCCGACGTCGCCTCGACCCCGCCGCGACGTCTCCAACCACCGCCGCCCGAGGCCCCGACATCGGCGCCGCTCTCCCCGTCGCCCCACCTCGTTGGACGCCATCGCCCCGCCGCCCTCGTCGCCGGCGGCCCGGATGCCGCCCCGTCCACACCACCGTCGCCGGAGCACCACCACCATCCGGACCTCGTCGCCTCCTCCCCTGCGTCGTCGTCGTCCCCGACATCCTCCCCGCGCCCCACTGCCCTATCCCTACGGCCACCGTGAGCTCCCCCTCCTCCTCTCCCCCTCTCCCCCTCGCGCGCACGCACTTACATCGTTTAGCACATTAGGGTAATGCACCCCCATCCTCCCTCCCTCCTCCGGATATGTTCTTCTTAGTTATCTGAATCTATTCAAGTCTGAAACTGTTAGTGTGAGGTGTCTGCAACTGTTGCAATCTTGTTGATAAGTAAAAGATGATCTGAAATTGAAACCCCAAATCACATGATTCACAATTAGATGATCTGAATCTATTAAGCAGTTTTAGACAATGGTATGATTTCTGAGTTGGACCGACCAGGAGAGATTGTTCATGATTAGTATATCCCCAAGTTCAACTGTTGCTAACTTCCTAGCTATAGTTCTTGATACATACTTAGAATTGGTCCACTGATTATCTAGGTTTGATGCACCGTATTTGTCCCAAGGTTGTCGATGGTTTTCACCAATTGATTGTGTGTTTGCATTGCCTGCTCGTGCACTTTACTTTAAATCTGAGCATCCAAGTACTTATATTTACTACAATAGATCTAAATCCAGTAATGTCATGTGTGATCAAGGCTGCATAATTATGTAGGGCTTAAGAGTTTCACTTTGATGATGATGCCCTTTGCTGCTCAAGATTTTTCATATATGGGCACTGGAACTCACGCATCTATTATTTCACAGTGAACATGTAACCTTTTCACTTTTGCTCTGCATGTGCTTCTCAGTTTGCTAGCTATATCTCTAGATTCTTGATTGGCTTCACTAGTTGATTGGTTGTTTGCATTGTCTGTTTGTGCTACTTTCCCCCGAGCACCCGTGATCTATATCGAAGAATGTTACTTTTGAATTCTGATTATGCCGAATAGTTGTATAGGGGTAAGAATTTTCACTTTGAAGATGCCTTTGGTGTTCTGGATGTTCCAATATGAGCACCAGAACTCAGATGTCTACTATTTGCATTGAATAGATATTAGCAGTTGACCTCTTTGCTTATGCTCTATCTGCGCTTGTCAATTTGGAAAGTCAATTCAGTTTACCTTGTACCTTATTGATTGAGCACTTACTAGGTAATTTTAGCTTAAAATACTAGGTAATTGCCATCCGGATGTGAAGTGCATAACTAGTATATCCCCAAGTGCATCTGGTGCTAGCTTCCTAGTTATAGTCCTTGTTACAGACAGAGAGTTGGTCCACTAGTTATGTAGTTTTTAGGAAAATGCTAGTAACTTGTGCTTTCATATCCTAGTTATGTAGTTTTTAGGCAAATGCTAGTAACTTGTGCTTTCATATCTCTGTATTGGTTCGTGTTGCTGTTGTAGTTCTTGAATTTGTTCAGTTACCTCCTGGTAGGTTAGATGCAGGTGATTAGTTTCCCTAGTTTAGGGTTTTCTCAGTGTATCAGATTTAATGAGTCAGCTCTTCTTTATTCCTGTGTCTATATGGTTTTCTAGTGCCTTTCACTGGATGTTTTTAAGTGTAATCCCCATGTGTTTTTAGCCCTGTATTGGTTCAGTAGGTGTTTCCTTTATTTTGTCAGTGTTAGATCATCTCACTGAATTTGTGTGTACAAGCCCTGCAGTGCAGATGTATTTTAGTGTAAGCTCAGCAACTTTTGATGAATTCTCAGTGTAATATACCCCAGAATTATAGTGCAATTTATCCCATATTTTGAGTGTATTTGTCAGTGTAATATACCCTAGAATTACAGTGTAATTTAGCCCATATTTTCAGCGTAATCTCCATGATTAAATTTTCTGGTTGCAGTGCAGTTCTTGTTATATATTTCTGGTTGTTAGACTGTTCAGCTATGCAGAGTGAAATACAAGTTCAGCATGTCGATAATGATTTTGGCAGCAGTGTGAGGCAGCAGTGTGCGGCACAATTCCTTCATTGGATAATGATTTTGCAGGTACCCCGAGAGGCCCTTGAGTTTGCCGGAATGTCGATTAACTTCCGTTCCGGCAAATTCGGGTACTCCATATGTCCTATTTTCAGCAAAGGTCATGCTGAAATTTTCCGTGAATTTTAGCATGACTTTCCTAAAAATAGGACATATGGGGTACTTGTGACTAATGCATGGGCCGGGGTATCTTAGTAGTTAATTAAGTAGGATCAAGTGCCCTGGCGTACTTGTGACTAATGCATGGCTTTTAGGGTGCCTCAGTGTCGATAAAAACCGAAATGATGAAAGCTTAGGCTTTTAGGGTGCCTCGGCATCGAAAAACCCTCAATGATAAAAGCTTAGCTTTTAGGATGCCTCGGTGTCGACAAACCCTAAATGATGAGACCATGATCTTGTTCCTTGACAATAACCAACTTTTTGACCAAACTTTGTTCCTATTTAGAGAGAAACATGGCCAACAACGATGAGGCCGGGGGTTCGGGCGGCAAGGCATTCTAGAAGCTGTCCCAGGAGATGGAGGAACAACCTCACTTGTATGAGGACGCCGCCTTCCCCACCGATCCTGAGACCACTGATGGTACCGCCGAGGATGACCCCACTGATGCCACCACTGATGGTGCCGCCGAGGATGCCACCACTGATGATGGCGGCGCACGCACAGATGGCAGCCAACCGAAGAGGCAACGGAAGGACCGGCGCCCGACCGTGCTCCGCACCCTCAAGGAGGAAGTTACTAAAGTGGACTCCGACGGGACTCCAACGGCGCCCGAACGAATAGTCAAGGGGTACTCACTTCAGCTCGGGTGCATTCTCCGGAGCACCGTCTCGATCAACACCGAGAACCTGAGGCATCCTGACCGAGGGAATTTGCGCAACCTCCTCTTCACGAAGCTGCACGAACGATACAAGTTCCCCGCTGAATTTGAAAACACAAGCCTCAAAGGGAATAAAGTGAACAATGCTGCCCTCACGAAGATGAGCAAGGCCCTGTCTACTTGGAAAAGCAATGTGAAGAGAATGATCGAGAAAGGTGAGAGTTATGAGAAGATCAAGGAGAAAAATCCTTCGATCACCGAAGATGAATACAACGACTTCAAGATCAATTGCTCGAGCACCGCAAACTCCGAATCAAGTAAGTGGGGGAAAGAAATGCGAGAGCTGAACTTAGGGGAACACACACTCGGTCCCGGCGGTTACAGAGTGGCGGAGCCTATATGGGACAAGGAGGAGGCAGACCGTGCCAAGCAAGGCCTACCGCCCCTCTTCGATAAATACGGTGACAAGCAGACCAGGAACTTTGTCAGGGCCCGGTACAAGAAGGACCCGAAAACAAAGGAGCTTACCACGGATCCGAAGACCAAGGCGCTTGAGCTTGTTCTGGTAAGGAATACACCCCCGCGTAATTAGCTCCATATGGTTGCATTCTAATTAATGAAGCCAAATTTCTAAATGGTTCACATTCCTTCCGCAGGCGACTGAAAGCAGTAGCGCGGGGTCGACTAAGAGCAACCCTTGGGACACCACTCTAAATAGGGCGTTGAATGTAATGAAGAACAAGGATAAGCTCAGTAAGCCGACGTCAGCTGGTCGTGTGGCCGGCAAAGGCTTGTCGACAAAATGGTCGTCATACTATAACACTGGTGGGCGAAAGGAGAAAAAGACCAGCTCGGAAAGCCAGGCGCGCGAGGTTCAAGAACTCAGGGCACAGGTGGCGCGGATTCCGGAGATTGTCCAAGAGCAAGTGCAACAACAACTCGGAGCGACAATCACCGCCATTGTGCCTACCTTGATCCAGGGGATTAGTGCGTGGATTGCGGGCGGCCAACAGGGGTCTCCGGCGGAGGCGGCATTGGTGTCTCCGACGCCGGCACGGGAGCTTAATGCACCCGGGTGTACGCCGGCCGGCACCTCTGCAGCCAGCGGCCCCTCCGTCAACCGCCCGCCCGCCGTTGGCGGTGCCTCGACATTAGCCGAGCTCGACGCCATCATCACGGTAACTAATTAAGCCTCTCTCGGCCGAGGACTTCATCTCCTTGCCTTTGACTGGGCATCCCTGACGCCCTACATGTTTTCGCAGGGCGCCGCCGATGTTCCGTGCACTCTCCTGCACTTCGTGAACAACGAGTTGGTCGATGTTGCCAAGGGCAAAATCGTTCAACCGGGCAACCCCTTGTTCCACGGTACCCAGATGCCACCCAACTTGTTTAGGGTTCAACTGGTTCGGGTGCTGCCAGGCTGCGACGAGTTGTCACCTCCGATTCGACCCGTCGGGGCCGACGATGATGACGTGATGACCCTCAGCGCCTGCCTGAGCTGGCCCCTGCTTTGGCCGAAGAGCCAGATTCGTTTGGGGGCGGGGGACACCACCCCAAAGTCAACACCGCCATTCGTGCCCGCGCCAAGTCCGCCCCATGGGAAGACCGCCGCAACGGTGCCGGACATCCCTATGCCACTAGATCCAAACATGCATATGGCACAGGATCAGAACGACGATGACAACGATACATTTGCCAACGTCGATCAGTACTTTGCAGATCATGGGTACGGTGGGGACTTCATGGGGCCTCCTTCTCAAGAACCCAACCCAACAAAAGACGTGCGCGATCTAGCTGGTACCGCGGAGAAGCCAAGTTGCAACAGGCGTCGTCTGCCGTTCAGCTCTCAGGAGACGCCTCCAGCTGCCGACTTCACCGAGCCTCAGATAGGCGAGGTGCGAAATATTATCAGCCCCAACACACTCAAGAAGGCGGTCTGTGAGCAGAACTCGGTCCCATTACAGGAGAAGAAGAAGGCACGCAAAAGAAAGACTAACAAGGGTGCGGGCCAGCCGGCACCGAGTACGATCCGTGCTCAGGACGGGCCACCTTCACCTGAGGATATCTTGAGGAGGGTGCATGTGGCAGGTAGGCTGATGCTACTGAGAAATATGCTCGATGCTGCAACCGGTGCTATGCGGAGTCTGCATGACAGTGTTCTTTCTTTGGAGAAGCGGCGTCTCATAGAGAAGGATGTGGCATACCCGGTTTTCGCGGCCAAGGTGCCAGAGGGCAAGGGCTTTGTGGATAACTCCATCGGGGGTACGATCGTCCTGCGGTTTGATGACATCCACGCTATATTGAACCTTCATCCGCTGCACTACACCTTCGTTCGGCTATTTTCGCTGAGTATGGAGATGCGGATCATTCGCGACAAGACCCTGGACATCGTGATAGTCGACCCTTTCTACATGCGTGCCAAGATCTTGGGCAGTGCTGGGGACCGGCAAGTCGTGACTTCTTACCTCGAAGGCGTCATTCTGGCAAACCAAGATAAGGATAACTTCCTCGTGCCTTACTTTCCCGAGTAAGTCCTCCCCTCAACCGCCCCGTAACATATGAATTCTTACATTTCGATCGTTTTTCTTTTAACATTCCGTGTTTTCTGCAGTGACACACATTGCACGCTCATCCTCCTAAGCCCCAAATATTCCATGGCCACGTATTTCGACCTGGACCGTCAGTCGAACGTAGACTACACAAATGTCAAGAAGGTTCTTGATGATGTTCTCCCCGGCTACGTCAAATCTGGAGGCACCTTCACCAGGCCTATTCGTAAGTACGGCAAGCACGTGTTCTCCCACAATACGACGTTCTGCTGCGTCAAGCAGCCGCCTGGCGGTCAGAAGGGTGCCTACTACGCCATCCATCACATGCGGGCGATCGTACGGGACCATCATCAACTTCTGCTACCAAGTAAACTCAAAGATTGGGCCGCGAGCGTGTCGGCAATCCAGGACGCGGACATTAGACAAGAATTCTTTCGCATCCAGTCGGAGTTTGCGGAAATCATCCATCAAGATGTCCTTCGTACCTCGGGGCAGTTCTACCTCAGAAATCAACCGTCCAATAGTGACATCGACACAATGCTACAAATGCAGGCTGACAACGACCATTATTTCATGACTCCCACGATAGACGGCGGCTTCATCCACGCTCCGGTCCCTTGAGTCGAGTCGAAAGCAGTGATGCTGTGTCTAGTTCTGAAACATCGATTGGCTCATGTTGTAATTAAACTTTAATGAACTTGTAGTATGTCTCTTTGGTTTCGAGAGTCGTTCAACTTAGATGTAATCGATGCTATTAGTGTCTTGCTTTTCTCTTCCGATCGTTCTGTTGCATACTTATATATTGCTTATGTATTGTCTGTGAATTGGTACTAACGTTTCGTTTGGCTACTGCATAGCGATGCCGTCGTATGTCGTGTACAAGGGTAAGGTTCCCGGAGTCTACGACGACTGGGAGGAGTGTCGGAGACAGATTCACCGATTCAGCGGTAACAGTTACAAAGGGTACACCACTAGGGCCGAGGCCGAATCTAGATATGCCCGCTATCTAGCGGGAGAGGGGAGGGAGCGCTGGAGGAACCGGATGAAGACGAGTTTCATCATGATGATGCTCATCGTGATGACCGCAGCTCTCTTCTATGTGATGGTAGTTTAGATGATCGATATCGACTTGTAATGTGAAGACAAACTCGCTACTCGCGGTCTCGAGACTTGTAATATAATGTTCTATCTTTCTTCGGTCTTTTCAATTCGGAGACTAATATGATGAATTGTATTTGGAGACTAATATGATGAATTGTATTCAGAGACTAATCTTCTATTGTATTCGATGAATCTGTTGTTGATGTGTGCTGTCTATATTTTATCCAATTATACATTTTGTAACCTGTGCAAAAAACAGAAAATAAAAAAATAAAAAAAACCTAATATCATACTAATGGCCCATCACATCACAGTGCGCCATTAGTATGCCAAAGGATACTAATGGCGCATCATTAAACAGTGCGCCATTAGTATGCTGAAGTTACTAATGGCGCATCTTGTTGTTGTGCGCCATTAGTATGCCAAAGCACCTACGTATACATGGCCCCCTGGGAGGCATACTAATGGCGCACTGTTGTATATACTAATGGCGCATCTGAGGTGCGCCATTAGTATACCAGATACTAATGGTGCACCTGTGGTGCGCCATTAGTAAAATATACTAATGGCGTGGCACTAATGGCGCACCACTAATGCGCCATTAATGGCCAAATTAGGTGCGCCATTAGTAGGCCTTTTCCTAGTAGTGGAGATACAACTATTACAATACTAGTGATACTACTACTAACTCATACAGCTCCGTAGTAGTCCTCATAGAAGTCACCTCCATAGCCTGGAAGTTCAACGTGATCATCCGGGAACAGACGGTCCTGAGGAGCTTATGGACCATAGGGGCTAGGATGAGGTCTTGGACCAATAAACGGTGGCCTGCGGGGACCACAGGGTGGGGTGATACCTCCCACATCACGCCAATCCACCATGTCTGGCAGAGCCGATCTCACAGGATACAGATCCCTTGTATCCATACATCCAACTTGCACAGCAGGTGCAAACCGAGTCAAAGTGGCCCAATGATTAGCACGGGTGTTGAAAAGCTCCAGTCTCAAGGCCCGATTCTCTCGGTCCTTATCCTCGAGCATCTCGGCAGTGGTGCGAGTTAGTGAGTTGTCACGTGTGGAGTCAGCATAGATAGCCTGGAGATACCCTTACGCTCCCGGGAGTGAAGCTGGCATATAATGGAAATCGGTGTTCCGAAGCAGGCCAGTCCGGACTCGCATGATGGTCATCATGGAATAGGCAGCATCTTGCATGGCCATCTCAACAGTAACCTCGAGTCCATAGGAACAGTGGAGGGGATCGGTAGATCCAGGATAAGAAGGAAATATCCCGACGGTGTAGAAATATTGGCTTTGATTAAAGTCTCAGAATTGCTCTTCGACAGTGTATTCGGGATACCAATGGTAACCCATCTCGATCATTACCCGGACTAACATAGCAGTATGACCGGGCACATCGAGGCACCGGGTCAGGCAAACCACTTGGTTTTGAGCACGAGTGGCCATCTGAAAGCACAACCAGAATGCAAAGACATTAGAATTTCTAGGGAAAATTGGACAGCATAACGGCTGCAAATGCTCAGAAAAAGATTGGAGACATCCACAACAGTTTGCAATACCACTCAACAACATCATATCAGGGTTCTGATTCAACTGGCAACATAATAAAAGTAGTAGAAACTGTACTGAGGCTTGTAACAACAATCCTATAAGCTACTACGGATTAGTAACACGTGAACCTGACAGAAGAAGAGAGCCTAGTCCTTAACCCACGTAGAAAGAGAAGAGAATGACACAGATCAGAGGGCATAAGGTAAAGGAGTAAAAGAGCCTTACGTTCCCTCCCACAATCAATTCCCCTACATATAACTAAAGCATTTCTAGACTCGACATCGACCAGTTTGGCTCAACAAACCTACAGGCAGTCCGGCTCTGATGCCAACGCTGTCAGGACCCCGATTCCAAGTCACATCGATCTAGTCGGTAACACCTCATATCACATTGCGGCCTCATGCACGGTATCCCCATGGGTGTCGCCTTACCATGGCCCGGGACCGTTTGCGCCTTTTGGCTCACGTATATGATAGTGTCGCTAGCATCCATATGACGGAGAACCCGGGCCGACATGGCTAGTCGTGAACCCAAAGCGCCACAGATCTATGGAGACAGACATACATGAATCACATCGAGCATGTCGGTCATCAGCGAGTGAATCCGGGATGTAGCACTGGGCTAACAGGACTCCAGGGAACCCGGGCTGTAGCAGGCTAGGCAGGACTCTGGATGTCACCGCGTGACATTTCCCCAATGGGACAGAGATAGGAACGAAGTGAAACACATGCCGGCCAGTCAAGTATCCTGAGCAGTAGTGCTGGGCTAGCAGGACTCCGTTGAACCGGGCTATAGTGGACTACTATGGCTCGAGGAACACTAGACTACATTTCCCCATAAGAAAGGCTGCCAAGGATAAACAACTAAATTGTCGGATCCCACACATACCAAGCATTTCAATCATACACACAATATGCTCGATATGTGCAAATACAACATGGCATCACAACAAAACTCTACAACTCAAGTACTTTATTTAAAGGCTCCATAGAGCCATACATAACAAGTTCATACAGGTAGGGGTCACATGACCCAACACTCAAGTCATACAAGCATACAAGCACATGCGGAAGCAAATAGTCTGAGTACAGACACTAGAAAGAAAGAAGGCTTCTCGAAGCTTGTCTATCTACATAGGGCCCTCCGTGGCCAGGATCACCACCTGGGTGGCAAGTCACTCATCGACGTCGAGATCTACATAAAACCCATCGGAGGGGGCGATGTTGTCGTCTGAAAACAGTAATTAAGCAAACATCAGTACAAAGGTACTCAGCAAGTCTTACATCAGAACCTACTATACATGCTCATTCTCAAGAAGGTGGTGGAGTTATTGCAGCAAGACAACTTTGACTCTTGGCTAAGCTATCCTACGAGATACCACTAGTAAAATAGTTTTCACACACGAGTCCACTAATCACCAACACAATACTCCACCGGGGATCCTCCCTCATCATCCTACGAGAGGGCCATCCTCAGTACTCACACTTATCTTGAGTCTTTTAGTAGTATCCATTAACTTGTCTATGAACTATATAGGAAACCAAGTAGTCCTTTACCGCGGACGCGGCTATTCGAATAGTTTGATACCCTGCAGGGGTTTACTTCATCACACATGTTTCCACCACTTAGCGTCTGCACACGACATGTGCTCGGCAGACTTCAAGCGAAAACCGACATGGGTGTAGACCACGACCTGACTAACCGCACAAGTCTCTAGTCCAGGTTTATCGCCTATTCAGGTTCCATCCGCAAGGAAATCCGGCCAGGGTGTCCTCAACGGCCCTAAACGATGTGTGCAGGGTTCCCAAGACACCAAACGGGCGACTCGGTACACCGTGCCATGGGGTATCTACCACATCATAGCCCACCCCTAGGGTCAGCGCTACGCACGGCCGCCAACACGTAACCTACAAACACCAGAAACTAGTTGCAACTCCTGGACAAAGGACGAGAGGGGTCAGTAAGTCGAGCGGGGTCATATTTCAGGGCCCAATGTGTGGTAGTAGCTGAATCTTAAATCACGCATACAGATCTCAGTTCTTATGGACAGCCTCAATGAAATAACCCACCATGTACTCCTACATGGCCTCTCATCGATACCTTTACCAAAACATGTTCAACACATCCCTCACATTATGGACATAATCATTTCACTCTAGCCCATCACCCAGATGAACCAAACCTGACACAACTCTAAGCATAGCAGGCGTAGCAAGGTAGGAAACACATGCATGGCTCAATCAACTCCTACACATGCTAGTGGGTTTCATCTAGTTACTGTGGCAATGACAGGTCATGCAGAGGATAAGGGTTCAACTACTGTAGCACACAGCAGTTTGAAACGTTGTTGTCTTAGTGCAGTAAATGAGAGCAGAGGCGGGAACATGGGATTGTATCAATATGATCAATGGGGCTGCTTGCCTGATGTAGTGGTAGTAGGGTACTGCCCTTCAGACGGATATTCGGGGTTATCCTCGGAGGCAGAACCTACCACGAAAGATACACCGAACATAATCAAAACATGACAATATGCAACAATATGATGCATGCTATGACATGGCAAAATTAATGTGTCTTGGCCTAATGCAAGCTAATACAGAAAGGAATGAACCCATTTGAATCAAAGATTCAAATGTTAGTTCATTTAACATAGCCATATTAGTGCATTATCTTATTTTGCTTAAACAGCAAGGTTAACTTGTTTTGTCATGCATGAAACCATTAACAATGGATAGATTGAATTTTTCTTATCAAAAATCATATATAAATCTTTTCATTTGGAGTTACAGATTAATTTCTATGATTTTTTAAAGTTTGCAACAATTTCTGGAATTCTCTATATAAAAATAAATCCAGAAATTAGTTATTGCGTCAGCAGTGCGTAAGGGTGACGTCAGTGGTCAAAAGGGACGTCCAGGTCAACCTGACCAGTGGGTCCCGCGTGGCAGCAGTTATTTAAACTAACTAAATTTACTTAAAAACTAATCTGGGTTAATTAGCAGAGGGGGGCCCCACTTGTCATAGACTCAGAGGAGTCAACCTAGGCCCACCCAGTCAAGGACAACGGGTCAAACCCGCTGGCGTTAAGCCGCCGGCGAGGACAGACGCAGCAGAGGGTGTCGGGATTCCTCCTCCGGCGACCAAATGGCCGGCGGAGGGCATCTACGTGCTGCTGGTGAACTCGCGCGCCGAGTGGAGCAAGCGGTGTGTGCGGGGGTGGCCGGAGATGACGCCGGTGTTGAGCCAGGCGGTGGCCGAAGTTCGGGCGTGCACGGAAACGGCGTTATGAGGCACGGCAGGGGGCGCAGAGGGGTGCTACGCCCTCCTGGGGGTGCAGTGAGTGTGTCGGACACGATGGTGTGGCCGGTGGTTGGCCGGAGACACGTCGGCGACGAGCTCGGCGGTGGTGCGTGCGGTGAAGCTTCGTGCAGTTGCTACGGTGCACGAGAAAGCAAACAGAGAGGATGGGGAGGTAGCTGAGCTCACGGCGGTCACGTAAGAATGGACGGCACGGTCGGGGACGAGCTGATGCGGTGGCGACGACGAAGAGGATCTCCGGCGATGGCGGAGTCGGGCGAGGTTGTTGCAGAGGTTGCGGGGCAAGTGAGCGCTCGGGGATCGGCTTGCTCGAAGGAGTGGAGGGCGGCGGAGCTTCTGGACACGGTGGCATGGCGCGGGGACGACGGAGGGTGTGACTACGGCGGCGGTGCGGCGGAAGGTGCGTCGGCCATGGTGCGGGAGAGCGAGGGAGAGAGGCAGGGGACGAGTGAGGTGCCCACGGGGTCGGGGCGGTGACGTGGAGCCTATCCAGCGTCCAGGCGCGCAAAGCGGCAAGCTGCTGGCGCCGTGGCGAGCTTGCGCTCGCCGGCGTCAGCTCTCTGCCTGCCTGGCGGGGATGAAGCAGCTGGGTGGCATGGGCCAGCACAGCGCTGGGCCGCCAGGTGGGCCGGCTGATGGCCTGCGGCCAGGTAAGTTATCTCCCTCTCTTTTAATTTCTGTTTTCTATTTTTTTGTAGGTTTGTGGCTTTATTAAAAATAACTAGGCACTTCTAAAAATCCCGAAAATAATCAGAGGCTCTGTTTAGAATATTTCCAACAGCCCACAGTTATCTTCAGAATTATTTAAGCATTTAAAATATTTACTAGCATTCAAATGCCCAAATGCAAATTACATATGATTTAATTCAATGACCTTCTGTTGACCTAGAAAAATGTGCACCAATTTTGCCAGAGGTTCTAACCCAAGACAAAGAGAGTGAACTTTTTAGAAGGGCATTTCAGGTTCATTGAAAATATTTTTAGTAAACCTTAGTTGATTCCAGAGGGGGTGCTGGGGGTTCTGTCTTCCCCAATTCATGTTTCTGATGAAAGGTAGACATGATGCAACACTCTAATGCATGACTAGCTAGGATGTGACAGGCGGAAAAGGGCAGTGTTGGGGACTACTCGGACAAAGTTTTCGCAAAGATGTGCAAAGACTGGCATGCATGTTACAACATTTGGTGTGAAGTCAAGGAGATCGAATCCACGTGTGTACATGATGTCATTGAAGAAATACGAAAATTGGGGTAGAGTCCATAGTAAAAATACGCAATGAAGAAGTGGAATTTATCTGTGCTGGTCTTGACAGAGCTGGGAAGTACATGGGGGGTAGTGTGAGCTTTCGTCTTTCTCCCCCACATGTATGCGTACCACTCGACCAGATTGCTCTTGTCAAGCACCGGCTAGAAGACAACATTTTGTCTCTGCAACTCCACCAACGCTTCCTTCCTTGCCTCCGCCTCTGAGTTGAGGACCTTCTCCGCCTTGTCCTTGCTCGTCTTAGGGGCCATGGAAGCTATGGACGTGGGGGATAAGGAGGAGCAGGTGTGTGGGGTGGCGGATGGATGCATAGTGCTCTGTTTTGGGATCAAGGAGGAAGACGATGGTGGCTTGCGAGATTGGAAACAGGGGAGGTAAATGGGCAGCGCCCGCTACGTGTTCCCTTTTATGGGGAAGGCGCGGGGCTGGCTCTTTACTGTCTGGTGTGGATGCGCTTTGGCAGGCGCACTACCACCACAACCATTTCATCCCACCTCTCCCACGTTCCGCATTTAATGTGTGTCATGGGGGCGCAGTTAAAGAGAAGATTATGGCAGTTATCCTCTGCCACGCATGCCTGTGCATTGTTTGGGCCTAGCCCAATGACGCCTCACATGCGTGTGTGGCCTAGGCCATGGGGCTTCTATTCGTGTACTAAGACTTGGGACCTTAGTACCCCAGACTTGTGCACAGGTAGTGGCAGCCTTCCCGACGGCAAGGCTTGTCGAAGGGCAACTAAGAACAAGATCAAGACCGGATGACAAGATGTTAAGAAGACACCCAAGTCAGATATCAGAAGAACAAAAGAACAATCTTGGGGTTGCCGGCAAGGTCCTTCCCAGAAAGCTAGTGAAGACCTGGCAAGCTCTGAACCTGGCAAGTTTCCACTACCTTGCCACCGCTCCACCTCATCGACCAGCTTGGCACTTGTCACATAGGTGTCGAGCGGGCAGGCAGTTAGGTAAGCTTTGTCTAGGCACGTGGGAGCTCGCCACTGAAGATAAAACTTTAATGACACCCGTCCCATGATCGTGTCAAGAAAATATGAGGTAGATGGGTGAACGACACATAAGCAGAGATACCTCTTGCTGGGGAACTTCATCAATGTGACACCCCATGGGTCAATTGATGTGTTTGTCCTAACCCGCCAGAGTTAGGTATTTAGCACTGTAGCCTCTATTTGTAGTGTGCATTTACTGTTTTGCCATTGTGGTAACCCCTTTATCTATAAAAGAGGCCCATGGCTACCTTTACAAAGGTCGACACTTTGCTCAATTACACCCGTAGCTGCATTTCCTGCACAAACCTTGTTGGCAAGTTGTGCTCCTTGTACCTGTGCACATACACACACTACAATCAAATTAGGAGTAGGGTTTTAGGCTTCACAACGGCCTGAACCTGGATAAACTTTGTGCGTTCTACTAGTTCTGCTCTTTGTGCTCACCGATCTTCCTAGTCGAACCGCAAAGGTGCCTTTGCTGGTCCCATAGATCATCGTACGCATGACACCTGCGGTCGACATAACTAAAATTCCAGGTGCTTAAACCAAATCACACAGAACAAGGGAGTACCTTGCTCTGATACAAATTGAAAGTGCAGGTTTACTCCTGAGGGGGGGTGAATGGGAGATTTTTAGAAATTTGTCAAACTCTGATGAATTTGAGGAAGATTAGAGTGACGAAATGGAAATACAAGGCAAGTAATTCATCACAGCAGTGGAAAGCATACATATAGGTGAAGAACATGCAATCATACAAGCATACAAGCATGAGGAAGATAAACTGAAGCAATCAAAAATGGCATAATGCAAGTCTTCATTTCAAATTCTTTAGAAGGAAGATCATGAATTCTTTAGGAATGAGATAACGTAAAGGTAAAGCGAGGAATTTGAAACTATGTAGGCTCGGTGAAGACACATCGATTTGGTAGACCAGTTCCAGTTGCTATATCTACTACACGTCTGGTTGAGGCAGTTGAGACGAACTTAGAGGATACTTAGTCATCATAGTATTCCTCTTGAGCCAAGGTCACTTAGACCTCGCCCAATCACTCATGGAAAGTCCTCAAGGTAGACTTCCAAAACCTAAACAGACTTGTTCACTGACACACCACAATGACTCTTGGGTGCTTAGAACATGACGCCTAACTGTCTGGAATAATGACAATCTTCAAAGGTAACATGCGTCGGATCACACAGATCAATCTCTTTAGTGATGCTCGATCACTTTGGCTATGGTTGGATTTTTCCGCACTTAGGATTCTCACAAAGTCATTAGAGGATCGGTTGCTCTGAAATGACAAGTGTCAAGTTCTCTCTAGAGCATCCAACCAAGAAGTAATTGTGGGGGCGGCTATTTATAGATAGGGGGCAATCCAGCATGAATTGCCATAAATGCCCTTCTCGGACATCACTGTATTTAGGATAAGGGTCCACTCGACAATTTGCACGCGGCACAACAACGGTCGGAAATTTTAGCTCTTAATTTCATCGTGGCACTCAATTTGCTCACGATAGGCAGGTCGCACTAGTGAAATCCTAACTCCTCACCCTGACCAAATTTGCCAGTGACCAGATGAACTTCGTCACTGTCGCTAGAAAATTTGTCAGCTATTCCATAGATTTCAAAAGGCTTCACTCGAAGCGGCTTGTGTATGTATAGATTTGAGCATCACTTTGGAAATGTGAACTATGATTCACCTAGACCCTCTTTAACAGTACGACATTTCCTATGACTCAAAATAAGAAGAAAGAAACTACGAAAACAAAGTCTTCACATCAATTTCTTCAAATGCCGCACCAATATTTTCACTTCAAGAAATACACTTTTAGGGCTTGTCTTCCATGGGTTAAAGTAAATCTTCAGGGACTATGACCCACGTGTACACTCACAAACACATTAGTCCCTCAACCCATATGTCTTCATATGGTACGTCTCCAACATATCTATAATTTATGAAGTATTCATGCCATGTTTACAACAATTTTATATGGTTTTGGCATGACTTGATTAGAACTAACCCAGACTGGCGATGTTTTCAGCAGAACTACCGTGGTGTCATTTTTTGTGCATCAATAAAAGTTCTTAGAATGGGCTCAAATTTTACGGTGATTTTTATGGACCAAAAGAAATCTTCGAAGCACTGGAGCTAGGCCAAGAAGTGGACGAGGAGGCCACAAGCTCTCTAGGCGCGCCCTACCCCACCAGGGCGCTAGCTCCGATCTTGTGGGCCCCTCGGGCACCCCCTTGACGTGAGACATATGCCAAAAATTCCTATTAATACCCAAACCCCCGAAAAGAACCCTAGATGAGAAGTTCCACTGCCGCAAGCCTCTGTAGCCAATAAAAACCAATCGGTACCCCGTTCCGGCACCTTGACAGAGGGGGAAATCATCACCGGAGGCCATCTTCATTGTTCCGGCGGCCACCAAGATGAGGAGGGAGTAGTTCAGCCTCAGGGATGAGGGTATGTACTAGTATGTCAGTGTACAAAAAGAGGGGTACACTTTTTGTACCCCTATAACTGTGCACGGGCAGTTTGAGCCACAGGCACCACCACACTAAGCAAGGCAAGGGAGGTGAGCCAAGGTAAGGCGGAAGTTCAGGAGAAGCAGAACGACGCCAAGACCAAGACCACAAAGAGCGAAGGGGACGAATCGGACCCCTTGGCAAGATCCTTGCCGGGAGGCGGTTTTAGCAAACCCGGCAAGACCCTTGCCGTGGCAGCTCGCCCCACACCTATGGAGTGAGTCACCCTTGAGTCCACTGCCCCCATGGGGCAAGGATTCGGGAGACATCCCCGTGGTGGCATGCAGATCTTTGTGAAGACATTCAAGATCAGATACACCCTTTAGAAGATGATGATCCTTGGTGGGATCCCAGCCAAGGAGGACCACAAGGCCCCCGGCAAGAGCCTTGGCGGGGATGACAGCGGGCGCCACGGCAAGACCCTTGCCGGGGCCCCGGCAAGGCCCTTGCCATGAACACCCGTAGGGCCACCATCAGGCCCACGCCAGTCAAACCTCCACCGCCGTTCGCATGCAGCTGCCGACCCAACCAGCTGGGCAGGCACCTGCGTGGCGGCATGCGGATCTTCGTGGAGACCCACCACTGCGCCACCTCAGCTGCCTTCCTGCCTACATGGCACCGCGGGCGCCGCTGGCCAGGGCGCGTGTCGACACGAGAGGGAGCGGCGACGGACAAGACAGGGCTCTCCCCCGTCCCTGATAAAGCAAGGACACCTGGGCAAGACGCATTAAATGCGCCTTGTCATGTAATGCGAGGGATAACCTCGCATCACTGTACCCTTTCCAGCTCCTGTGTGCCACTGTGGCAACCCCTTTCCTATAAAAGGAGGCCTGAGGCGACCAGGAGGAGGATTCGGCTTTTTGGAGCTCCTCACGCCCCATAGCTAGCTCAAGAACACAGATATACAATCCACCAAAGCAGGAGTAGGGTTTTACGCATCCCCGCGGCCCGAACCTGGATAAACGAACCGTGTGCTATCTATTTGATCCGCTCTTCTCACGACCCCGCGCCCCGCAACCGTAGTAGGGATTCTTGTGATCCCATAGGTGTCGTTCCCACCGACATCTTTGGTGCGCCAGGTAGGGGGCACAGTTGTGAGAATCGGCTTTGGCAGTTAGTTCGACGCTTCTTCATCATCATGGCGCCCAAGAAGAAGGTGGCGGTGGCGGTTGGCCCGTCGGAAGCCGGACATCCCGTCCCGACGCGGGTGAGCAGTAGACCGGTCGCAGAAAGGACCCGGGGCGCCGTTCGCGAACACCTACACCGTCCCAACAGCCGGAGTTTGGGAGGCGGCGATGTTCGTGTGCCTGGTAACGGGCCGCACGCCGCCAAATCCAAAGACGGAGCCAGGCCATCCGCGGGTGGCGCGGGGCCTTCCAAGATCGCTACCGCCCCGCCCGAAGGCGATGCGAGGGCCTCCAAGACTCCCACGCCGGCGCCGATGGCACGCTCCACTCAAGCGGCGCGCGACGAATGGCGCAATCACGCCGAAGACCCCGGGCGTCGCCGCGGGAAGAGCCCCGAGCGCCACTCCCGGGAGGTAGAGGACCTGCCCGCTCGCCGAGGCGCTGGTGAAGATGGCATGAGACCGCGGGGTCGTGATAGAGCTCCTTCTGACATGGTCAGAAGTCGAAGCGCGTCGCGATCCGTGTAGGTTTCGCTGCCACCAACGCCAGTAGAAGCCCTGGCGCGCGCGCAGTTGCTCCTCGATTTTCCTCCCACTACGGGGAAACTTGACGAATGGAGAGCCACAATCCGAAGCCTTGTTGCGGTGGCCAACAAAGACGAACCGAGTCCGGTGGAGCCCCCGGGTCGATGCTCCGACGGAGTCCCACGCACCAGTGGCAGGAAAGTCGGCGGCGCCGCGACCACGGTGCACTCGCCTCCTCCTCACCCGGTACCGCGGACGCCATCCCGTCGCGACATTGCGGGCGACGAAATCTCCATAGCGTCGTCCGACCCGCGGACCCACTGTGACCAGCGCCAAGTCCTTCGGGAATGAGAACATGAAGACGCTCGAACCACTATCGAGCGCCGGCGTGGAGCGCGCCACCAGTCAGATAGGCGAGCAGGGCCTGCTGTGAACCACCCGGCACCAGAGAGCCCTGGAGGCCTACCTTACGAGGTAGGTTGTCCGGCTTTTACCCGTGAGCTGCGGCAGTTCCAGTGGCCCACTCACCGCACCTTCAAACCTGACGTGGGCGAAAAGTACAGCGACAAGACCCACCCGTCCGAGTTCCTCAGCATCTACACCATTGCGATGCAAGCTGTCGGAGCCCGCGACGATAAGGTGCTTGCGAATTACTTTCCGTTGGCTCTTAAACCCAACGCCATGTCATGGTTGATGCACTTGCCGGTAGACTCTATTTCCTCCTGGTCGGATTTGTGCCATGAGTTTGTGGGCGCCTTTACTGGAGGCCACCAAGCCCATGGCCAAGCGAGCGACCTGCACGTCATTCCCCAGAAGGGAGGCGAGAGTCTCTGCAAGTAGATACAGAGGTTCAGCCGGATACAGTACAATATCCCTGATGTTCACCCTGCCGCCATCATCAGCGCGTTCCATCAGAACATGCGTAACCGCAAGATGCGCGAAGAGCTGGCAATGAACAAGGTGAAAGATGTAGCAGAACTCTATGTTCTTGCTGAAAAATGTGCCCGGGCTGAAGAGGGAAGGAAGTACCCCGGCAAAGACGCCGGTGTGGAAACCGACTCCTCAGATAAAGATACTGCCGCCCCGGCGAAGAAGGGCCAGCGCCGCAATAGGAAGCGCAAAGGTAAAGCTGTGCTTGCCGTCGAGGGATCTGGTGACACCGGCTCCACCAATAAAACCAAGGTAGATGACCCCGGCAAGGAAATTGCCGGATGTGTCACCTGCCGGGCCTTGGCGGTTGCCGAGAAGCCAGGGAACTCCGACAAGCGATACTGCAAGATCCATCGCACCAAAGGCCATGCTCTCCAAGACTGCCGACAAGTTGAGCTCCTCGCTGAGAAGCAGAGGGCTGAATATGAGAGGCAGGACAAGGAGAAGGGCCAAGACGGTGCTGAGGGGTCCGGCAAGAAGCATGACGGCCAGGCGGGCCGTCGCGGCAAGGATAAACAACAGGAGAGGCCCGCCCGGGGCCGTGACAAAAAGCCAGAAGACCACGATCAAGAAAAGGACGACGAATCCGGCGAACAAGAGTTTCAGAAAGCTACAGAGGCCATGTGCATCGACAGCGGCGCCTCGCTGCATACTTCTCACCGCCAGCTTAAATAGTGGGTGCGAGAGATTACAGTGGCAGAGCCGTCGTTTGATGCCCAAAGGCCGCTGAAGTGGTCCAGCACACCTATCATTTTTGACACTGAGGATCACCCTGATCGCACTACTGCGGTCGGGTGCTTGCCATTGTTGGTTTCACCAACAATACGCAACCTCAAGGTGACAGAGATGCTAGTCGATGGCGGGGCCGGTCTAAACTTGATCTCGCCTGCCGTGATCAAGAAACTGCAGATTCCTGATGGAGACCTCGAGGAGACGGGCACGTTTCAGGGGATCAACCCGGGAAGAAGCCAACCTAAGGGAAAGGTCACGCTGCCCGTGACTTTTGGAAGAGATCTGAACTACAGGACGGAGAGGATCGTGTTTGATGTTGCCAAGATCCCCTTGCCCTACAATGGGATCCTTGGCCGCCCAGCGCTGGCCAAGTTCATGGCGGCGTCACACTACGCCTACAACACCCTGAAGATGCCAGGACCTGTGACGATCATCACCATCCCCTCTAATAAGAAAGATGCGCTGATTTGCGCTGACCAACTATACTAGCAAGCAGCTGCAGCAGCTGCCGCCACTAGGGCACTTGCTCCTGCCGCTGGGACCCCGGGAGGGAAGAAGAAGAAGAAGACCGGTGAGACCTCGGACACCCACTCCGGCAAGTGCACCTCTTCGGAGTGTAGCGCTCCCGTCGAGGACGTGCCAGAGAGCTCCACTGGCGGAAACAAGAATCCCAGGGCCATACCGCCGGGAACCAAGAAGGTTTCTGTCAATGAGGATGGCACGGGAGGGGCTTTCACCATAAGCTCCACCCTTGACGACAAATAGGAATACGCGCTCGTCACCTTCCTGTGGGCGAATGTCGATGTGTTTGCATGGCAAGCTTCCGACATCCCCGGCGTTCCCCAGGAGGTGATTGAGCACCGCTTTGCTATCTGTCCTCATGTGCGGCCCGTCAAGCAGAAGGTCAGAAATCAAGCTTTTGAACGACAAGAGTTCATCACAGAGGAGATCCGGAAACTGGAAGCAGCGGGTTTGGTAAGAGGAGTGCTCCATCCAATGTGGTTGGCCAATCCGGTCATAGTCCGCAAGGCTAATGGGAAGTGGAGGCTGTGTATTGATTACACAGATACTGATAGAGGCTAAGGTGTCCCGATGTTTTGATGAGATGGTGGCTATCGTTTTCTGTGGGAGTCGACCTTGACGATCCGACTACGAACGTGCGAGACGTCGCGCCTTAGCAATCGCTAAACCAACTTCCGAGGGTTATTGACCATGTTGGAGCACGATCAACCTGACCACGAGGGTCTGTTTCCTGCGAGCAAACGAAGAACAAGCAAGAAACTGAGATTGCAATCGGGATATTGCGAATATAAGATGAAAGCTTTATTGATCAAGGTGGGGTTCTGTGACGTCTTGGTCTGGTCGTTGGACACAAACGAAGTACGCGAAGTTGCAGCTATGGCGAACTTTTAATCTAAACAAAACCCAAAGTCTAAACGACGCCCTAAGGGCTGTATATATGGAGGAAGAGGGGGGAATTTCGTGGCCCTTGAGGGTGGGGTCCGAAACCAACCCTAACTCTTGTTTCCCCACACATAAGGACTCTAAAAATAGCCTATACTTAAGTATTTCGAAATTACATGGGCCTGGCCCATTAATAAGGTGACGCAGCACCTAGAATAGCCTATGGACGAATACTATGAAGTGGCATCTTGTATATTTCGTCCAAGGCTTCATGCACTCCTTATGGCGGCTTCAAAGTCCTGAAATCATCACTTGTAACTCCGTTCTTGATCCCCTTGCGCATGCCATCAACTCCATGCGTGTTCTTGCTCCAATGTTCATCCTTCTCTAAGCTAGGCCCTTCATTTGTAAGCAAAACAAATGTATCCAATTTAGGAAGCATCATAATCTCATGAACATTAGAATCATTACCAAGAAACGAAAGTACCTGGTAATTTAATTGGCGTGCACGAGCTCTATTAATTGGTCCAGTATATGTAACAGTAGGGGCTGTGGGTGTGACAATGGTATTGATGTCCTCATCATCCTCCCCTTCTTGAAATGAAGTCGTCCTCGACGGAAGCGCATCTTCCTCACCCAAATAAGGCTTCAAATCTGCAATGTTAAAAGTGGGACTAACCCCAAAATCTACAGGTAGCTCAAGTTTATATGCATTATCATTTATTTTCTCTAACACCTTAAAAGGACCATCAGCACGTGGCATTAACTTTGATTTGCGCAGATTAGGAAATCTATCGTTACGCAAATGTAACCAAACAAGATCTCCAGGTGCAAACACAACATGTTTTCTACCCTTATCTCCAGCAAGTTTATATTTAGCATTCATACGCTCAATGTTTTCCTTAGTTAACTCATGCATTTTTAAAATCAATTCAGAACGTTCTTTAGCATCAAAATTAACCTTCTCTGAAGATGGAAGAGGCAACAAATCAATAGGTGCATGAGGTAGGAAACCATACACAATTTCAAAAGGGCACATCTTAGTAGTAGAATGCAATGAGCGATTATAAGCAAATTCAATATGAGGCAAGCATTCTTCCCACATTTTCTTGTTATTCTTCAAAACAGCCCTAAGCATAGTAGACAATGTTCTATTGACTACTTCAGTTTGTCCATCAGTTTGGGGGTGACAAGTAGTACTAAAAAGCAGCTTAGTCCCCAACTTAGCCCATAAACATCTCCAAAAGTGGCTAGGACATTTAGTATCACGATCTGAAACAATAGTATTTGGCACACCATGTAAGCGAATAATTTCACGAAAGAACAAATCAGCAACATTAACAGCATCATCGCTTTTATGACATGGTATAAAGTGTGCCATTTTCGAGAACCTATCCACGACAACAAATATGCTATCCCTCCCCTTCTTTGTTCGAGGTAAACCTAAAACAAAGTCCATAGATATATCCTCCCAAGGAACACTAGGTACTGGCAAAGGCATATATAAACCATGAGGATTGAGTCGTGACTTAGCTCTTTGACATGTAGTGCAGCGAGCAACAAAACGCTCAACATCCCGTCTCATCTTTGGCCAAAAGAAATGTGTAGCAAGTATATCCTCCGTCTTCTTGACGCCAAAGTGTCCCATTAATCCTCCTCCATGCGCCTCCTGCAACAACAAAAGACGAACGGAGCTAGCTGGAATGCATAGCTTGTTAGCACGAAACACAAATCCATCGTTAAGAACGAACTTGTTCCAAGTTCTCCCTTCCTTACAATTCTGCAATACATCTTTAAATTCAGCATCATGAACATATTGATCTTTGATGGTCTCCAAACCAAATATTCTAAAGTCAAGTTGTGAAAGCATAGTATAACGACGAGACAAGGCATCAGCAATAACATTTTCTTTACCCTTCTTGTGTTTAATGACATAAGGGAAAGTCTCAATGAATTCAACCCATTTAGCATGTCTACGGTTCAGTTTTGCTTGACTTTTAATGTGTTTCAAAGATTCATGATCAGAATGTATAACAAATTCCTTGGGCCATAAATAATGTTGCCATGTTTCTAAGGTCCGAACAAGAGCATATAATTCTTTATCATAAGTAGAATAGTTCAGACTAGGCCCACTCAATTTTTCAGAAAAGTATGCAACAGGTTTTCCATCTTGTAATAACACACCTCCTAATCCAATTCCACTAGCATCACATTCAAGCTCAAAAGTCTTATTGAAATTAGGAAGTTGGAGTAAAGGAGCATGTGTCAACTTATCTTTCAAAACCGTGAAGGCTTCTTCCTGTGCGGTACCCCAAACAAAAGGCACATCCTTGTTTGTAAGCTCGTTGAGAGGTGCAGCAATGGTGCTGAAATCTCACACAAAACGCCTATAGAAACCAGCGAGGCCAAGGAAACTCCTCACTTGTGTGACCGTTTTGGGCTGCGGGCAACTCTCAATACCTTCAATCTTGGCTTTATCAACTTCAATTCCCTGTGGAGTAACAACATAGCCAAGAAAAGATACTCGGTCGGTGCAAAAGGTGCACTTTCCAAGGTTTCCAAACAAACGTGCATCACGTAGAGCAATAAAAACAGCACGTAAATGTTCCAAATGTTCCTCCAAAGATTTGCTATAAATCAATATGTCATCAAAGTAAACTACCACAAATCGTCCAATGAAAGCACGTAAAACTTCGTTCATTAACCTCATGAAAGTACTAGGTGCATTAGTTAACCCAAAAGGCATGACTAACCACTCATATAATCCAAACTTAGTTTTAAATGCTGTTTTCCATTCATCACCCAATTTCATACGAATTTGATGGTATCCACTACGCAAATCAACTTTGGAGAATATTGTAGAGCCACTCAATTCATCAAGCATATCATCTAGCCTAGGAATAGGATGACGATAACGAATAGTAATATTATTAATGCCTCTACAATCAACGCACATACGCGACGTACCATCCTTTTTCGGCACTAAAATGATAGGAACAGCACAAGGACTAAGGGATTCGCGTATATAACCTTTGTCGAGCAGTTCTTGTACTTGACGCATAATCTCCTTCGTCTCCTCTGGATTGGTACGGTATGGTGCGCGGTTGGGTAGCGAAGCACCGGGAATTAACTCAATTTGATGCTCAATCCCTCGAATAGGTGGTAATCCCGGTGGCACGTCTTGTGGAAAGACGTCAGCGAACTCCTGCAAAATGTTAGTGACAGCAAGGGGCAAAGAGGAAGGCACGTCCTCGAATGAAAATAATGCCTCTTTGCACACAAAAGCATAGCAAACAGATTTGCTGAAATCTAGCTCATCAATATCAGATTTGGTGGCAAGTAAACATGCACTTTTCAATTTAATTTCAGAAACAACAGTAGATGGTTTATTATTAGGCTTCATTTGGTGCTCAAATTCTTTTGCCACAATCTGATTTTCACTCTTATTTGTCTCCTGTTTTGCTTTATTAGCTCTATTAATATCATCTTTCAAAATGGAATCAGGAGTCATAGGAAGAAAAGTAATATTTTTATCGTTATGAACAAGAGTATACTGATTGTTTCTACCATGGTGTACAGAATTTTTATCAAATTGCCATGGTCTACCAAGTAATAAGGAACATGCTTGCATAGGTACCACATCACAATCAACATAATCAGCATATGTAGAGATACTAAAATGCACACGAACAGTACGTGTTACCTTAACCTTGCCGCTGTTGTTGAACCATTGGATGTAGTAAGGATGTGGATGTGGTCTTGTGGTGAGAGATAGCTTCTCCACCATCTCCATGCTAGCCAAGTTATTGCAGCTCCCTCCATCTATGATCACGCGAGGAGAACGTTCCTTCACAACTCCCTTTTTATGGAACAAATTATGCCTCTGATTTTGCTCAGCTTGTGTAACCTGCACACTCAAAACACGTTGAGCAACTAAACATTCATACCTGTCAGCATCTTCAGGAGCCATGTATTGCGTCTCATGATCAGAATCGTCTCCACCGTGTTCGTCACGTGTAATAAGAGCCAAAGTCTCCTCATCATAGTCACTAGCGGACTCATACCCACCATCCTCAGTAACAATCATCACACGCTTAGATGGGCATTCTCTCGCATAATGACCTCCACCCTTGCAACGTCGACAAATAATATCATGTGTTTGCCCTGTTGATGCCATGGATGAAGAAGAGCTCTTTGCAGGCCCAGAAGGTGTGCTGTTGGCAGATAGTGGTGATTGTGCCTGCTTTATTGTATCACGGTTGGAGGTGGTAGCCGACGGAGGCGCCGGTGTAGCAGAACGTGTGGAAGTAGATGATGCACGTGGTGTCCATGATGAAGGTCGACCTGCAGAAAAGTTAGTCCGCGCCAATGCCTGTCGATCCTGCACTTCACGTTTCAGCTTTACAAGCAAGATGGAATAAACGAGTGATATTAGTATACTCCTTATACTCTAGAATCATCTGAATCTCTCTATTTAATCCACCCATAAAACGTGCAAGCATAGCTTCATTCTCCTCAACAATACCACATCTAATCATGCCAGTTTGTAATTCCTGATAATATTCTTCTACAGAATATTTTCCCTATCTTAAGCGCTGCAATTTTTGAAGTAATTCACGTTGATAATATGGTGGAACCCAACGAGTACGCATAGCAGTTTTCAAAGCAGCCCAAGTAGCCGGAATAGGATATAATCTACAATGCTCAGACCACCAAACACATGCAAAACTAGTGAAAGCACAAACAGCAGCAGGAACACGTCTCTCCTCGGGATATTGTAAACATGTAAATCGTTGTTCAGTTTCTAACTCCCAAGTAAGATATATATCAGGAACATATCTACCCTCAAATGGTGGAATATTCAATTTTAGTTTAGGGAGATGGTCATGATCTCGTACCTGAGGGTGAGCCCTACCATTGCCATTATTTGCATGTGGACGACCTGGTGGTTGCTGTGCTGTTGGTGGCACGTAGTTCTGATTTTGATCAACCTCATCCTCATAATCTCCCACATAAGCATCCTCCTCCACATCAGCAGTAGTAGCCACAGAAGTATCAACAGCAGCACCAGCAGTTTGGCCCGACTGAAGAGGGACACGGCTCGCTCGGCGGAGGGCTGTTTCCCGACGTGGAGGTAGTCGGTGTTGTTGCTGTTGTTGCAGAGGTGCGGCAGGAGCAGCCGGTGGTGGTGGTGGAAAATGCGAAAGCAATTCAGCAAACTTGTTATCGAGCTTTGTTTCAAACGTCTTCTCCATGCCATCTATCTTCTCCATGGCCTCTTCAAATCTGTTTATCACATCTTGCACCTGTCCATTCATCATTTGCTGAAACGTATCATGAAGCTCCTTGTTCGTCAAGTTCTCCCAGTCAGTCTCGTCGGCTTGTGATCCTGGCATGGTTAGTAGCAATAGAAACACACAAGAATATGATCCTATAGACTACTAACAAGTGGTGGTGGTGGCGGGTGTCACAAATCCGTCAAGCAAATCTCAAATTCTTACCGGTTCTTACCCAGCAGCAGGCGGTGATCGGCAACCGTTGTAGTCAAAACTCTCAAAAGCTTGGATAGAGCGATTGCCAGGGAGAGTCAAACCACGACGTAGATGTATGTGGAGCTGGGAAGGCTTATAGTATGGTAGCAAAAAGGGTCAGCAATAATCAATTCAGAGATGCAAAGTTGAATAAACGCTCAACGACGGTACTGTGCTGGTCCTAGGCTAGACCGTGCTAGAGACGCGAGCCTAGAACACTAACAAAATCACGGCGCTGCATGTAAATAAGGGAAAAGCACACTCTGGAACTTTTTTTTCGCTCTTTTTTTTTGCGTTCCTCTTTTTTTTTGCGAAAAATCACTATAATGGCGAGTGTCTCAAAACTCTTCCCTCGTCAAACTGATAGGATGGGCACGAAAAAAAATTCACTTTTTTTCGGAAATCAGGGCAGCGACGACGAAAAAGTGCGACAAAAAATCACTATGATGGCACGTGGCTCAAAAGACTCAGAAAAGCCTAAAAATAGGATAGGGAAAAAAATTTGCCCGTGAAAATTTTGGCCTAAAACCTGCTCAAAAGACTGGAATTTTTTTTTCTGAGACCTACGCAGGCAAGGAAACACGACTCGGAATTTAGATTGATCTCAAGAACAAACCTAATATGAGAAGAACTCGGATTGGTGGTGGATATATGGTTGTGGTATATGGCAGCGGTGGTGGTATATGGTAGCGGTGGTGGTATATGGATAGAGATTGGTGGTGGTATATGGATACGGATTGGTACTGGTATATGGATATGGATTCAGAGTGGTGGCGGATAAGCAAAAGTGGTAGATGGGCGATGATGATGGTGCGGCGGCGGCGTGACAACTTATGACCAGAACTCGAAACTCTAAAAGACTAGACTCTAAGACCAGCAACTTGACACGACGATGCAACCGCAAATTCAACAAAGCAAAAACCCTAAAAATATTATGCAAAGGCTCAGATTGGTTCGGATATGATGAACTAACCCTAATTTTTTTGTGTGGCTTTTTTTTCGTGGACTGTAGGTATGAAGAACAGACTCAATCTAATCTACGAAAAACTTTAAAAATCTCACCGAGCAACCTGGAAATCTGATACCACTTGATAAAGGCTAAGGTGTCCCGATGTTTCGATGAGATGGTGGCTATCGTTTTCTGTGGGAGTCGACCTTGACGATCCGACTACGAACGTGCGAGACGTCGCGCCTTAGCAATCGCTAAACCAACTTCCGAGGGTTATTGACCACGCCGGAGCACGATCAACCTGACCACGAGGGTCTGTTTCCTGCGAGCAAACGAAGAACAAGCAAGAAACTGAGATTGCAATCGGGATATTGCGAATATAAGATGAAAGCTTTATTGATCAAGGTGGGGTTCTGTGACGTCTTGGTCTGGTCGTTGGACACAAACGAAGTACGCGAAGTTGCAGCTATGGCGAACCTTTAATCTAAACAAAACCCAAAGTCCAAACGACTCCCTAAGGGCTGTATATATGGAGGAAGAGGGGGGAATTTCGTGGCCCTTGAGGGTGGGGTCCGAAACCAACCCTAACTCTTGTTTCCCCACACATACGGACTCTAAAAATAGCCTATACTTAAGTATTTCGAAATTACATGGGCCTGGCCCATTAATAAGGTGACGCAGCACCTAGAATAGCCTATGGACGAATATTATGAAGTGGCATCTTGTATATTTCGTCCAAGGCTTCATGCACTCCTTATGGCGGCTTCAAAGTCCTGAAATCATCACTTGTAACTCCGTTCTTGATCCCCTTGCGCATGCCATCAACTCCATGCGTGTTCTTGCTCCAATGTTCATCCTTCTCCAAGCTAGGCCCTTCATTTGTAAGCAAAACAAATGTATCCAATTTAGGCAGCATCATAATCTCATGAACATTAGAATCATTACCAAGAAACGAAAGTACCTGGTAATTTAATTGGCGTGCGCGAGCTCTAGTAATTGGTCCAGTATATGTAACAGTAGGGGCTGTGGGTGTAACAATGGTATTGATGTCCTCATCAGTAACACGTCATCCTAATAGATAGATGAGAAGGCCTAGTTCTTAATCCCCGTAGAAGAGAACAGGATGACTCAGATCAGAAGGCCATGAGGTATAAGGAGTAAAAAGAGTCTTACGTTCCCTTCCGCAATCAATTCCCTTACATAACTAAAGCATTTCTAGACACAACTTTGACTGGTTTGGCTTGGTAATCCTACAGGAAGTCAGGCTCTGATACCAAAGCTGTCAGGACCCCGATTCCAAGTCACATCGATCTAGCCGGTAACACCTCATATCACTTTGCGGCCTCACGCACGGTATTCCCATGGGTGTCGCCTTACCATGGCCCGGGACCGTTTGCACCTTTTGGCTCACGTATATGATAGTGTCGCTAGCATCCATATGATAGAGAACCCCGGCCGACATGGCTAGTCGTGAACCCAAAGCGGCACTAACCTAGGGGGACAGGCATACATGAATCACATCGAGCATGTCGGTCAGCAGCGTGTGAATCCGGACTGTATCACTGGGCTAATAGGACTCCGGGAACCCGGGCTGTAGCAGGCTAGGCAGGACTCCGGATGTCACCGCGTGACATTTCCCCGAAGGGACAGACACAGGAACGAAGTGAAACACATGCCGGCCAGTCAAGTGTCCTGATCAGTAGTGCTAGGCTAACAGGACTCCGGTGAACTGGGTTGTAGCGGATTACTATGGCTCATGGAAGCACTAGACTACATTTCCCCATAAGAGAGGCTGCCAAGGATAAACAACTAGATTGTCGGATCCCACACATACCAAGCATTTCAATCATACACACAATATGCTCGATATGTGTAAATACAACATGGCATCACAACATAACTCTACAACTCAAGTATTTATTCATTAGGCTCCGAGGAGCGAGATATTACAAACATGGGTCTCATGACCCAACAATCATAGCATACAAGTCAAAGCACATGCGGAAGCTTAACATGTCTGAGAACAGACATCTACAAATGAAAAAGGCTAAGAAGCCTGACTATCTACCAGATCCTGCCGAGGGCACAAGATCGTAGCTGAGGTATCAAGCTAAACGTCAAAGTCCACGCGGAACTACTAGCGAGACTGAAGTCTCTCTGCAAAACATAAATTAAGCAAATGTGAGTACAAAGGTACTCAGCAAGACTTACATCAGAACTAGCTACATATGCATCGGTATCAACAAGGGGGGTGGGTGGTGGAGTTTAACTGCAGCAAGCCAGCTTTGACTTAGTGGCTAACCTGAACTACGACTGCAAGCAGCTCTTTTGAGGTGGCGCACACGAGTCCACATATTCACCATTCAATACACCACTATGGATCCACTCCTGTCTCCCTACGAGAAGGCCATCCATAGCACTCACACTTATCTTGCGAGTTTTAGAGTATCCACTTTCACTTGTCTATGAACTGTTATAGGCAACCCAGAAGTCCATTACCGCGGACACGGCTATTCGAATAGATGATGTAAACCCTGCAGGGGTGTACTTCTTCACACACGCTCTCACCACTTACCGCCGTTTACACGACATGTACTCGGCAACCTTCAAGCGGAAGCCCAACGAGGGTGTCGGCCACGGCCTACCTAAACACTCAAGTCTCTAGTCCAGGTTTATCGCCTATCCAGGTTCCATCCGGAGGGAGTCCGGCCGAGGTTTCCACATACGGCCCCGAACGATGTGAACAGGGTTCCCGGGACACCAAACGGGCGCCCGGTACACCGTGCCACAGTGTATCTACCGCAACATATCCCACCCCTAGGGTTAGCGCTACGCACGGCCGCCAACACATATCCTATAAACACCAGAAACTAGTTGCAACTCCTGGATAGAGGACAAGGGTGATCAAGAAGCCGAGAGGGTCCATTGGTTTCGGGCCCAATGCGTGGTAGTAACTGTTTCATGGACCACAAACATAGAACTCAGTTCCTAAGAACGGTTTCAATGAGACAACCCACCATGTACTCCTACATGGCCTCTCACCGCTACCTTTACCAAATCATGTTCACACACTTGACTCACACATTGTAGGACATGTTTACACACCTCCAGTTCATCCCCGATGGACCAGACCTGACACGACTCTATGCAATAGCAGGCATGACAAACAAGCATGAATGAGTAGGCACATCAGGGCTCAAACAACTCCTACTCATGCTAGTGGGTTTCATCTATTTACTGTGGCAATGACAGGTTATGCAAAGGAAGGGGTTCAACTACCGCAGCATGTAACAGTTGAATCATTGTTGTCCTAATGCAGTAAAAGGGAGCAAGAGCGGGAGAGTGGGATTGTATCGGAATGAGCAAGGGGGTTTTTCTTGCCTGGCACTTCTGAAGATAATATAGTTCTTCATTGGTGTCATCGATCTCATCACGGGTACAACATCTACTGAAGGGGACAATTACCGGCAAACAAAGAGGGACACAATCAATGCAATGCAACAAATATGATGCATGATAATGTCATGGCAATATGCTGTTGATTGAGCTAATGCAACTAGCAACCATATTAAATGAAGTTGGTTTGAACCCTAGGTTCAAATTCAAACTCCATATAAGGCATTTCAAATGCCATTTATTCAAATTGTCTTATGCAGCAACTTTAAGTTGTTCAAACATGCATGAAAGTGGTACAAATGGATAGATTAGATTTTTCTAATCATTTTTCATATATGATTTATTTCATTCTGAGCTACGGTTGAATTTCTATGATTTTTAGAAGTTTAGGCAATTTCTGGAATTTCTTGATTTATTTTAAAACCAGAAAATGATTTATTGCGTCAGCATTAGGTCCTGCTGACCTTAGCAGGTCAACAGGCGTCGTCCAGGTCAAACCTGACCAGTGGGGTCCACTGGTCAGTGATACAAAGCTGTCTGGGTCACACACATGTGGGGTCATGTCAACATCCATGTCAGCACGGTCAACTCTGACGTGTGGGTCCCGCTGGATTAGATAAAACTAAGCATAAATTAAACTGGTGTTAGTTAAGGGCGTGGGGCCCAGTATTCAGTGAGAGGGGGGAGGTTAGTTGGTGGCATCATTAGCCACTAATGACGGTGCCACGTTGGCACGGCCGGAGTTAACCTGCCGGCGACCAAAACAACGGCGGAGGCTCGCCGGATTGAGCTACAGGCGGCGGCTAGACTCACAGAGACCACCGGGGCATAGCCCGTGCTCTCCCGCATCCAGAGGAACGGGTGGGTGGCTGTGGGGGCACCAGAGCTCGCTGGAACGAAGCTCGCGGCGGCTACCGGAGTTCGGGGTTGGTGCGGGTTGGCGCTAGGGGGCATGGTAGGTCGAATGGGTGGGCGCGCCGGGCTCCTGGAAGCGTGCTGAGCACAGCGGTGTGCTCGGCTTCGAGCTACCGTGGCTCTAGCCACGACGGCGACGAGGCACAGCGGCGGCGAGCTTCGGGTGCTCGCAGGGCAGCAGCTACGGGGCGAAAACGACGGCGTGGTTAAGGGGGAAAGGACCGGGAGCTCACAGTGAGGCCGACGACAGGCTCAGCTGGCTCGTGGGCGACCGGAAGGCGACGAATCCGTCGATGGAGTCCGGTGGCCGTGCTCAGGGAAGACGACTCGTAGCGGCGATGTGGGGCTCCCGCGGTGGCGTGGCTCGGGGTGGAAGAGAGAGGGGGTCGAGGCGGAGCCTTTGGAAATGCTGGGTGGACTAAGGAGGGCCGGTGGCCATGGCTACGGTGAGCGCGGGCGATGGTGGCGCTCGGGTGGTCATGTGCGAGAGAGACAGAGGAGGGGAGAGACGATGGGAGAGGTCGAGAGAGGGTCCAGGGGGCGCGTGGCGTTGCAGAGGAAGGCCAGGGCGATGAGGGGGCAGCCAGGCAGGCAGCTGCCGGCGTGGCACGCCGCGGCGCCGTGGCTGTCTTCTCCTCTGCCTTCTGGCAGGAGGAAGAGGACGCCCGTGCCCTCGGTGGGCTGGCCAGCTGGCTGGGCCGCCACCTAGGCCGGCCAGATAAGTGGCCTAGGTAAGCCAGGTGTGGTTCTCTCTCTCCATTTCTATTTTATTTCTCTTTTCTATTTTGTTATTTTGTTCTGGGCTTTACTAAAAATACTTAGGCACAATCAAAAATCTCCAAACTGCTCATGGCCACTGTTTGGAATATATCCAACATGGAACATTTCAGTTTAGGATTATTTGAACATTTTAATTATTTTATAGTATTTAAATGCCCAAATTCAAATACTATATGATTTAGTTCAGAGCCCAAATATGTCATGGAAAAATTTGCAACACCTCTGGTTATTGTTCTAGCATTTCCCAGAAATGATGAACATTTTTGAAAGCCATTTGGAAACACTGGAAATATTTTAGTTGAACCTAGTGAATTCCTTTGATGCTAGGGTTTAGGCAATCCCCATTTCAAGTTTAAGCAACATGTAAAGGTGATGCAACAACCAAGACTAGGCACAAGCAAAGCTAAAGCTAGGGCTGTGACAAGCTTAGCCAAGAGTCAAAGCTGGCTTGCTGCAATAACTCCACCACCTTCTTGAGAATGAGCATGTATAGTAGGATCTGTTGTAAGACTTGCTGAGTACCTTTGTACTCATGTTGCTTTAATTACTGTTTTCAGACGACAACACCGCCCCTCCGACGGGTTTTACGTAGACCTCGACGTCGATGAGTGACTTGCCACCCAGGTGGTGATTCTGAGACATGGAGGGTCCTATGTAGATAGACAGGCTTCGTCAAGCCTTCTTTCTTTCTAGTGTGTGTACTCAGACTAGTTTGCTTCCGCATGTGCTTGTATGCTTGTATGACTTGAGTGTCGGGTCATGTGACCCCTACCTGTATGAACATGTTATGTTTCGGAGCCTTTAAATAAAGTACTTGAGTTGTAGAGTTTTGTTGTGATGCCATGTTGTATTTACACATATCCAGCATATTGTGTGTATGATTGAAATGCCTGGTATGTGTGGGATCCGACAATCTAGTTATTTATCCTTGGCAGTCTCTCTTATGGGGAAATGTAGTCCAGTGCTTCCATGAGCCATAGTAGTCCGCTACAACCCGGTTCACCGGAGTCCTGCTAGCCCAGCACCACTGCTCGAGCACTTGACAGGCCGGCATGTGATTCACTTCATTCCTGTGTTTGTCCCTTCGGGGAAATGTCACACGGTGACATCCAGAGTCCTGCCTAGCCTGCTACAGCCCGGGTTCACCGGAGTCCTGTTAGCCCTGTGCTACAGCCCGGATTCACACGCTGCTGACCGACATGCTCGATGTTGAATCATGTATGCATGTCCCCATAAGTTTGTGCCGCTTTGGCTTCATGACTAGCCATATCGGACCGGGTTCTCTATCATATGGATGCTAGAGACACTATCATATACGTGAGCCAAAAGGCGCAAACGGTCCCGGGCCATGGTAAGGCGACACCCGTGGGAATACCGTGCATGAGGCCGCAAAGTGGTATGAGGTGTTACAGGCTAGATCAGTGTGACTTGGAATCGAGGTCCTGACAATTGATCTTTCTTGCAATGGGAGAAGTGCTTAGCTTTGGTTTCAATCTTGAGGTGTCCTTTCCCGGTGACAGTAAGGGCAGCAAGGCACGTATTGTATTGTTGCCATCGAGGGTAACAAGATGGGTTTTTCTTCATAATGCATGAGTCTATCCCTCTACATCATGTCATCTTGCTTAACGTGTTACTCTGTTTTTAACTTAATACTCTAGATGCATGGTGGATAGCGGTCGATGAGTGGAGTAATAGTAGTAGATGCAGGCAGGAGTCGGTCTACTTGTCTCGGACGTGATGCCTATATACATGATCATACCTAGATATTTTCATAACTATGCTCAATTCTCTCAATTGCTCAACAGTAATTTGTTCACCCACCGTAGAATGCTTATGCTCTCGAGAGAAGCCACTAGTGAAACCTATGGCCCCCGGGTCTATCTTCATCATATTAATCTCCTACTACTTAGTCATTTCCTTTGCTATTTACTTTGCCTTTATTTTACTTTGCATCTTTATCATAAAAATACCAAAAATATTATCTTATCATATCTATCAGATCTCACTCTCGTAAGTGGCCCTATAGGGATTGACAACCCCTATTTGCGTTGGTTGCGAGGATTTATTTATTTTGTGCAGGTGCGAGGGACTCGCGCGTAGCCTCCTACTAGATTGATACCTTTGTTCTCAAAAACTGACGGAAATACTTACGCTACTTTGCTGCATCATCCTTTCCTCTTCGGGGAAAACCAACGCGGTACTCAAGAGGTAGCACCTCCCCACTCGCCATAAAACTCGCCTTTTCCCCAGGGGCCGTGCAGGCAGCACGGTTGGATTACCCACACCTGCATTGATGAGAATTCCGCAATAATAGGACACGATCTCTGCTTTGACAAGACGTGCCAATAAAGCCGCATCTCGAAATATGGAGCGGCTGGCCGAAAAATGGTTCGAAATAATAATCGGGCAGGGACGTGATATCATGTTACAAAAAGTTGTCAGTGGATTGGACTCGTGAAATATTATACTCTCTACGGTGGTGTGTGGTACTTGTTTTGCAGATCCAGACACGTTCAAAGACTGTGTTGGAGTATTCGGAGGAGGAACCCGCCTTGCAATGCCGAAGACAATCTTTGCGCCGGACACCTTCTCATTGAAGCCTAGTTCAGGGGCTAATGAGGGAGTCCTAGACTAAGGGGTCGTTGGGCGTCCGGCCTGTTGGACATGGGCCGGACTGATGGGCGATGAAGATACAAGACCAAGGACTCTCACCCGTGTCCGGATGGGACTCTCCTTGGCATGGATGGCAAGTTTGGCGTTCAGATATGAAGATTCCTTTCTCTGTAACCGACTTTGTATAACCATAGTCTCCTTCTGTGTCTATATAAACTGGAGGGTTTAGTCCATAGAGGCAATCATAATCATACAGGCTAGACTTCTAGGGTTTTGGCCATTATGATCTCGACGTACATCAACTCTTGTAATACCCATATTCATCAAGATTAATCAAGCAGGAAGTAGGGTATTACCTCCATAGAGAGGGCCCGAACCTGGGTAAACATCATGTCCCCTATCTCCTGTTACCATCAACCTTAGACGCACAGTTCGGGACCCCCTACCCGAGATCCACCGGTTTTGACACCGATAGGAGCGGCGCCACCGAGGCGCGATGCCCATGAAGGCCTCACATAGGAAAGCAAAGACGGAAAGGACGATGATGGATTCGGGATCGAGGTGGAGTGTGTGGACTTGGTAGTGCAACAACACGACATTGAAGAAATATGAGAACGAAGGCAATAAGTCAGAGAAGAGAGCGTGGAGATGAAGGGAAATGGTGGTGGCCTCCCATTCGGTGGAGCGCAAGGAGGCCGACCAGATCCTCATCACTTTCCACTCATGGGAATCAGCTGCGACTGTGGGTAAGACCTTGTCTAATCCCTCTAAATTGATCAAGGTGGACCGGGCAAGGGTAGGCTCTGGCCCCGTCCGGCGGCCCGCCCCCACTGTGGCTCTGCTTCTCTTATTCCCTCGGGCCATGGCTAGCCAATGGGTCTTTGGCAGCGCAAGATCTGGTGGGCGATGCACGAGTTTGCTGAAGAGGGATGTGGCGGAGATCAGGCGCACGGTGAAGCAGTGATGGCCCTACAGGGCGCGCCAGTCTTTCATCAGCCGGGGCAGTTGCCGAGGCGACATGGGGAATTGGAGGCGTCTGCCTCCCATCATGCGCCATGCATCGAGCCTGGCCCGTAGGCGGTTGGGGCCCGCGTCGCTTCGCCCTTCGCTCCTTGGCTTCGCCTCAAAGCCAGCCTGAGCGTGCCTTGGGCCCGGCGGGGGCAACAGTCACCATTCTGGGATTTGGGGTACCCAGACTTGCCTGCCTGCGGCCCAGCGCACGGCCTCATCGACGCCCCGGTAGGGCCCAGCTAGAAGACCTCGAGGACAATACTCTCACAAGGGCCCCCATCCTCGCAAGGTGAACGACGCCAAGACCTCCCGAGGAGTAGCTCCCCGAGCCTGCCTCTTGAGGAGCGGAGACTTCTATGAAGGTACCCAGCCTCACGAGGCACTCGATGACGTAAGCCATGATGACCAAGGCCATGCGGGCGCCAGCGGGCGCAGAGGAGGACAATTTCATCTTTGGCGCTTAGGAGGCAAGGACGTACGCGGGTTCCCAAGGAGCCCCCCAAAGGTTTCCATTCTGGTGCAACAAGACCAAGACCACGGGCTCGGCAGGACGGATGTCATCGCCGAGCCCACCTCTGCGTCAGGACCAGAAGCTTTGCAGGAGAAGACCACCTTTCGTCAGGATAAGATGTACTGCAAGTCCCCTTTCAAATTGGCCGTTGTGGAATCCCTTTCCGCTTAAGCTGGGAGGGAAGAGGACCAAGGCCACTATAAATATAGGCTAGTCTCCATCGTATAGAGGGATCCGGTCAATACCAATCCCACTCCTAGAGCCCTCGCGGGGCAGCTCATCCACTGTACCTGTTCATCCTCATCCCCCTCAGGAGGCAATCCACCACAAAGCAGGAGTAGGGTTTTACACCACAAGGTGGCCCGAACCTAGGTAAATCTCTGTGTTCATTCCCTTCCCCGCTCACGCTAACTCGACAAGGCCGAGCCATGAGGTGATGAGTTTGAGGCTGAGGCTGGATTAGATCTTCGTACACGCCCCAGAGTTTGAACCTTGTTTGGGTCCGCGGAGCCCCGATTCTGACAACTTTGACATGGACTCCTGGAGAAAAGATGGAGCGAGCTGGCTACTCCCTGCGCCGGCCTTCAACCCTCTTCACTTCGCTCACCTTGTTGAAAATAGGCTTGATGCTCTGTTTAATTGCCTTGGTATCTGCATTATTTGGCAAGCTTGCAAGGATATTGGTAAAGTTGGTGTCGGGGTTCTAATAACCATCCTTGATGAGTACTTTGAAGAGGACAGCCTGGCAGATTGCGGGCTTGTTCGGCACGGGAAGTGGATTGGTTGGCTTGGAGTAGCTTGAGGGCGTCGACGACACTCTCAAAGAACATGGACAGTCTGGCGCTAGAGCTCACTTTGTTGTTGCTAGACTGGCTAATGTTCTATAGGCCCGTGATGGACTGCTGTGGAGTGAGATTTTGGGCTGCATAAACAAGGCTCTCGGTCCAGATCTTCACACCTTTTTCAAAATCATTATAAGTGCTAGCGGCGCTGGCGACCATCCTTCTTTTTCTGCAGATCTTTGACCAAAATCTTCTGCCAAGCTCTACTCTCTTCATGGTTCTTCTCATGCGTCTCCACCTTCAACTTCAAATTGACAATGGATTCATTGGCCACACCAAGATCTTTAGTTTTGCTAGATATGGAAGTTTGTATCTCCACCAAGTCATAGAGTATTTTCTCTCTGTCGACCTTGAGCGTAGAGAGATCCTTGTTGCTGACCTCGAGATCTACCTCCAGCTTCTTCGCCTTGCCTTCCAGCTCTTTCTTGGCGGCTTCTGCATCTTTGGCAGCATCGATGGCATCCTTAAGCTTTCCAGTGTGATTCGTGGCATCAGCTTCAAGCGCCTCCTTGTGCTTCTGCTCCAGCTCCTGGGTCCACCACGCAACAAGGTTTTCAATTTCTTCATCCTTGTCGTGGAGCTTGGCGGCAAGCGGCTCCTCGCGAGCGGTAAGGTCTTCTTCATGAGCATCAAGCCCAACCTTGCCGTGGAGCTTGGCGGCAAGCGCCTCAGCTGGTCCTGGTAGTTGGTAACTTCTTGGAGGACTTCAGTGTACCTAATATGCATTTCATCGATCCGCTTCTAGAAATTTGTTTCTTCCACTCCTATGATTGTTGTCCTAGAGAGCAAGCTCTCTGTCGGGCTCCGGAAAACTGCCTGTAGTTGTTGGAAATTCTTGCTCATGTCCTTCAGGAGCTGCTCTTACTTAGACCCACTACTACTGGCGAATGGTTCATCAACGATCTTTAGCCAAACTGCGGCGATGATATCCTCGACGAGGATCTCTCCTTCAGTTGTCCCCCCAATTCTTGCCGTACCTGGCATGCTCACGAGCAAGTTGTCACCAACCTTGAGGTATCTGCTTGCCCAAGGATCTTCACATGTCGAAGGTTGATCCTCGATAACAGCTTTGCCCACAATTGACACCCTCATGGCTGGGTCAGCGCCAAGTGCACCTACGGCAGGAATGCCATCAGTGCCCCCTGTGGACTCGCTGTCGTCCTCCTCAGCAACTTTCTTGGTGGCCTCCTCGTATGCAATCCTGGCGGCCTCGTCAGTGGCGATCTTGTCGGCCTTAGCAGCAACATCCTTGGTATTTCGCACAATGCCAACATCAATGTTCATGTCGTCGGGTGGAGGCGGATCTACAAATGCAGGAGAAAAATAAAGCAAATTCAAGATCAAGTTCAAGAAAACATAAACAATAAAGGAAAAACTAACACTCAGAAGCAAGTGAATCATTGGTATGGGACTGTTGAGGAGTAATTTCTTCTCCTCCGGCAACGTCTATTGCCGTCGCATGGCTGCCGACACCCATGCTTGCCGGCTCCTCAACGCGGACAGGCTCGTCACTGGAGGCCTTTGCCGGAGAGCCATCTCCGAGCAATCTGGTTGGCGAGGACGACATGTCAAGATTTGCCTTTGGATGATCTCCTTGGTGCTGATGTTCTCCTACAAGCTCGTTGATGTCAGCAATGAAGATCTCCACACCAAAGCTTGCCAGCGGGAAATGAGTGGTAGACTGATGCTGGGGGCTGTGTTGGGGCCTGCCTCGAGGACTGAGCTCCAGGATGATGACGACGATCTCTAGATCAGCCACGGTACTTGTCAGTGGCTTGCCGCTTGTCGAGGTCTTTGCCCTCATTGCCTACCTCCGCGCCAGCATTTCTGCATCTCTGAGAAAACAAAACAAGACAACTCAAATCAACAAGTCAAGAAATCAAAGATTGGAGGAAGTGACAAGATCTCTTACTCTTGTTTCTCGCATTCACTTATGGTAGAGATGTCGAACTCGACCTCTAGTCCAGTGTTCATGCGGGGAGTTGGAGTCCTTGCGCGCTTGGCCACGACAAGAGAGGTAGGTTGAGATGACCCCACTGATCCATTTGCTAGCACGGTTGTACACCTTGTGCGCCGCATAGGCTGCTGTCGAGTTCCTTGCCGCTGTGTGGCCATGTCGGTCGCCTTCTTGTCAGCAACCCCGCTGCTTGAAGGACGCACCGCGTCGCCGGAAACTGCCTTTTGAAGGACGCATGGTTTCCTTGCAGGAGCAGGGGGCTCCTCGTGATGCTGCTCTTCAGGGGCGTCTTCGTCAGTGGAGACCCCGACAGCCTTGTCGCCCTACTCCCCGGCAGCCTCGCCTTCGTCAGCAGGATCTTCCTCGGGCAACCATACTCCTTCTTCACCGGTTTTGGCTACCAAATGACAAAAATCACCAACCTCTGCACCTACTTGAGCTTCCTCTGCTCTGCTGGCAATGTAGGCCACTTCCTCATCGGTGGTTGGGCGGATGAGCTCTGGCTCCTCTCGGATGGCCCTCTCCCAGAAGTTATCAAAGAACTCCTGCACGCGCTCTGCAGACAGTTCAGCCCAGGTTCTAAGAACACCATGATCGTCGCACTCCGGCATCATGGCAATGATGGCGCCTAGGGAAGAATTGTTGCATAGAGGAATTATGCCTTCCAGCAGCTTGTACTTGTTGTCTAGCCTGAACAGTGCATGGCAGAGAGAAGTATTTTTCAAGACCGTCAAGTTGTTGTTCAACCCTAGATGCATCCTTATGATGTCAACATCGTTGTTGAACTCCCATGCCGGCCTTCCTTTATTCTGCAGAGGAGCAATCCGGCGGCGAAGGGAATCAGCACCAACCATTTCAATTGTGAGCTCGACATTTCTAAGGCGATGGATCCTGGTAACGACAATGGGGAGCTTCTCGTCGTCTTTGTCGAGGTCGCTCCAATCCCTTGCCACAGACTACCTTTGTCTGCTGGGGTGAGTAGAACAGCGAGAAATTTTTCTCCTTGATCCAGCACCATTCCGCCTGCCACTCATCCCATTTCCGATGAAGGTTTGCCTCTGGGTATATGTGCTTGTTCCAGCCCCTTGGGGTCCAAGTGATGGCCCCGGAAAGAGCATCAACAGTTTCGATGTGGGGAACAAAATAGTGGCGGTGTCAGGACCCCAATTCCAAGTCACATCGATCTAGCCGGTAACACCTCATATCACATTGCGGCCTCACGCACGTTATCCCCACGGGTGTCGCCTTACCATGGCCCGGGACCGTTTGCGCCTTTTGGCTCATGTATATGATAGTGTCGCTAGCATCCATATGACGGAGAACCTAGGCCGACATGGCTAGTCGTGAACCCAAAGCGGCACAGACCTATGGAGACAGACATACATGAATCACATCGAGCATGTCGGTCATCAGCGAGTGAATCCGGGCTGTAGCACTGGGCTAACAGGACTCCGGGGAACCCGGGCTATAGCAGGCTAGGCAGGACTCCGGATGTCGCCGCGTGACATTTCCCCGAAGAGATAGACATAGGAACGAAGTGAAACACATGCCGGCCAGTCAAGTGTCCTGAGCAGTAGTGCTGGGCTAGCAGGACTCCGGTGAACCGGGCTGTAGCGGACTACTATGGCTCGAGGAACACTAGACTACATTTCCCCATAAGAAAGGTAGCCAAGGATAAACAACTAGATTGTCAGATCCCACACATACCAAGCATTTCAATCATACACACAATATGCTCGATATGTGCAAATACAACATGGCATCACAACAAAACTCTACAACTCAAGTACTTTATTTAAAGGCTCCAGAGAGCCATACATAACAAGTTCGTATAGGTAGGGGTCACATGACCCGACACTCAAGTCATACAAGCATACAAGCACATGCGGAAGCAAATAGTCTAAGTATAGACACTAGAAAGAAAGAAGGCTTCTTGAAGCCTGTCTATCTACATAGGGCCCTCCATGGCCAGGATCACCACCTGGGTGGCAAGTCACTCATCGACGTCGAGATCTACATAAAACCCATCAGAGGGGGCGGTGTTGTCGTCTGAAAACAGTAATTAAGCAAACATGAGTACAAAGGTACTCGGCAAGTCTTACATCAGAACCTACTATACATGCTCATTCTCAAGAAGGTGGTGGAGTTATTTCAGCAAGCCAGCTTTGACTCTTGGCTAAGCTATCCTACGGGACACCACTAGTAAAATAGTTTTCGCACACGAGTCCACTAATCACCAACACAATACTCCACCAAGGATCCTCCCTCGTCATCCTACGAGAGGGCCATCATCGGTACTCACACTTATCTTGAGTCTTTTAGTAGTATCCATTAACTTGTCTATGAACTGTATAGGCAACCAAGTAGTCCTTTACCGCGGACGTGGCTATTCGAATAGTTTTATACCCTGCAGGGGTGTACTTCATCACACATGTTTCCACCACTTAGCGTCTGCACACGACATGTGCTCGGCAGACTTCAAGCGAAAACCGACGTGGGTGTAGACCACAACCTGACTAACCACACAAGTCTCTAGTCCAGGTTTATCGCCTATTCAGGTTCCATCCGCAAGGAAATCCGGCCGGGTGTCCTCAACGGCCCCAAACGATGTGTGCAGGGTTCCCGAGACACCAAACGAGCGACTCGGTACACCGTGCCACGGTGTATCTACCGCATCATAGCCCACCCCTAGGGTCAGCGCTACACACGTCCGCCAACACATAACCTACAAACACCAGAAACTAGTTGCAACTCCTAGACAGAGGATGAGGGGGGTCAGTAAGTCGAGCGGGGTCATATTTCAGGACCCAATGTGTGGTAGTAGCTGAATCTTAAATCATGCATACAGGTCTCAGTTCTTATGGACGGCCTCAATGAAACAACCCACCATGTACTCCTACATGGCCTCTCATCGATACCTTTACCAAAACATGTTCAACACATCCCTCACATTATGGACATAATCATTTCACTCTAGCCCATCACCTAGATGAACTAGACCTGACAAAACTCTAAGCATAGCAGGCATAGCAAGGTAGGAAACACATACATGGCTCAATCAACTCCTACACAGCAGTTACTGTGGCAATGACAGGTCATGCAGAGGATAAGGGTTCAACTACCGTAGCACACAGCAGTTTGAAACGTTGTTGTCTTAGTGCAGTAAATGAGAGAAGAGGCGGGAACATGGGATTGTATCGATATGATCAATGGGGCTGCTTGCCTGATGTAGTGGTAGTAGGGTACTGCCCTTCAGACGGATATTCGGGGTTATCCTCGGAGGCAGAACCTACCACGAAAGACACACCGAACAGAATCAAAACATGAGAATATGCAACAATATGATGCATGCTATGACATGGCAAAATGAATGTGTCTTGGCCTAATGCAAGCTAAAACAGAAAGGAATGAACCCATTTGAATCAAAGATTCAAATGTTAGTTCATTTAACATAGCCATATTAGTGCATTATCTTATTTTTCTTAAACAGCAAGGTTAACTTGTTTTGTCATGCATGAAACCATTACCAATGGATAGATTGAATTTTTCTGATCAAAATTCATATATAAATCTTTTCATTTGGAGTTACAGATTAATTTCTATGATTTTTTAAAGTTTGCAACAATTTCTGGAATTCTCTATATAAAAATAAATCCAGAAATTAGTTATTGTGTCAGCAGTGCGTCAGGGTGACGTCAGTGGTCAACGGGGACGTCCAGGTCAACCTGACCAGTGGGTCCCGCGTGTCAGCAGTTATTTAAAATAACAAAATTTAGTTAAAACTAATCTGGGTTAATTAGCAGAGGGGGGTCCACTTGTCATAGACTCAGGGGAGTCAACCTGGGCCCACCCAGTCAAGGTCAACGGGTCAAACCCGCCGGTGTTAAGCCGCCGGCGAGGACAGACGCGGCGGAGGGCGTCGGGATTCCTCCTCCGACGACCAAATGGCCGGCGGAGGGCATCTACATGCTGCTGGTGAACTCGCGCGCCGAGTGGAGCAAGCGGTGTGTGCGGAGGTGGCCGGAGATGACGCCGGCATCGAGCTAGGCGGCAACCGGAGTTCGGGCGTGCACAGAAACGGCATTATGAGGCACGGCAGGGAGCACAGAGGGGTGCTACGGCCTCCTGGGGGTGAAGTGAGTGTGTTGGACATGGTGGTGTGGCCGGTGGTTGGCCGGAGACACGTCAGCGACGAGCTCGGCGGTGGCGCATGCGGTGAAGCTTCGTGCAGTTGCTACGGTGCACGAGAAAGCAAACGGAGAGGATGGGGAGGTAGCTGAGCTCACGGCGGTCACGTAGGAATGGACGGCGCGGTCGGGGACGAGATGATGCGGTGGCGACGACGAAGAGGATCTCCGGCGATGGCTGAGTCGGGCGAGGTTGTTGCAGAGGCTGTGGGGCAAGCGAGCGCTCGGGGCTCGGCTTGCTCGAAGGAGTGGAGGGCGGCGGAGCTTCTGAACATGGTGGCTTGGCGCGGGGACGACGGAGGGCGCGACTACGGCGGCGGTGCGGCGGCAGGTGCGTCGGCCATGGTGCGGGAGAGCGAGGGAGAGAGGCAGGGGGCGAGTGAGGTGTCCACGAGGTCGGGGCGGTGACGTGGAGCCTATCCAGTGTCCAGGCGCGCAAAGCGGCAAGCTGCTGGCACCGTGGCGAGCTTGCGCTCGCCGGCGTCAGCTCTCTGCCTGCCTGGCGGGGACGAAGCAGCTGGCTGGCATGGGCCAGCACAGCGCTGGGCCGCCAGGTGGGCCGGCTGATGGCCTGCGGCCAGGTAAGTTCTCTCCCTCTCTTTTAATTTTCGTTTTCTATTTTTCTGTAGGTTTTTGGCTTTATTAAAAATAGCTAGGCACTTCTAAAAATCCCGAAAATAATCAGAGGCTCTGTTTAGAATATTTCCAACAGCCCACACTTATCTTCAGAATTATTTAAGCATTTAAAATATTTACTAGCATTCAAATGCCCAAATGCAAATTACATATGATTTAATTCAATGACCTTCTGTTGACCTAGAAAAATGTGCACCAATTTTTCCAGAGGTTCTAACCCAAGACAAAGAGAGTGAACTTTTTAGAAGGGCATTTCAGGTTCATTGAAAATATTTTTCGTAAACCTTAGTTGATTCCAGAGGGGGTGCTGGGGGTTCTGTCTTCCCCAATTCAAGTTTCTGATGAAAGGTAGACATGATGCAACACTCTAATGCATGACTAGCTTGGATGTGACAACTCACCCCCACTCAAACGAATCTCGTCCCAAGATTTAGAATCCGTCGGGAAGAAGGTGGGGTACTCGAGTCGAAGACGATCCTCCCTTTCCCGAGTAGCTTCTTGCTCGGAATGGTGTGACCATTGAACCTTGAGAAACTTGATATTATGGCGTTGAGTGGTACGCTCGGCTTGATCAAGGATACGAACGGGATATTCCCGATATGAGAGGTTATCTTGTAGATCAAGCATTTCGTGGTCCACTCCACGGATAGGATCCGCGAAGCAACGCCTGAGTTGAGAAATGTGGAAGACATCGTGAACTCTGGAAAGATGCGAAGGTAGTTCCAATTGGTAGGCAACTTCTCCTTGTTTGGCAAGAATGCGAAAGGGTCCAATGTAACGAGGATCCAACTTGCCCTTGATACCGAATCGATGGGTTCCCTTTAAAGGTGTAACCCGAAGGTAAGCCTTCTCGCCAACTTCATAAGACATAGGCTTATGCTTGCGGTCATATTGACTCTTTTGGCAAGATTGGGCCGTTTTCAATTTCTCACGAATAACGCGAACCTGCTCTTCTGCTCCTGGATCATATCCGGGCCAAAGAGTTGTCTTTCCCCGGTTTCTGACCAGTTAGGAGGTGTTCGACATTTTCGTCCATAGAGAACTTCGAAAGGAGCTTTGCCCAAGCTAGCTTGATAACTATTGTTATAAGCAAACTCTGCGAATGGAAGGCATTTCTCCCAACCCATTCCGAATGAGATGACAGAAGCTCGGAGCATATCTTCCAGAATTTGATTGACTCGCTCTACTTGACCACTTGATTGAGGATGGAAGGCGGTGCTAAAAGAGAGACGAGTTCCCATAGCATTTTGGAAACTTTCTCAAAATCGAGAGGTGAAGAGACTCCCACGGTCTGAGTTAATTTCCAATGGGACACCATGAAGAGACACTATTCGGGAGATGTATAAATCAGCTAGCTGGCTAGCGGTGATACTCTCACGAACAGGTAGGAAATGGGCTACTTTGGAAAGACGGTCGATCACAACGAAGATGGAATTATTCACCCTCTTGGTCCTGGGAAACCCAGTAATGAAATCCATACTGGTTTTATCCCATTTCCACTCAGATATAACCAAAGGTTGAAGGGTGCCAGTAGGCCGTTGATGCTCTGCTTTAACACGACGACAAACGTCGCAGCCAGCAATGTATTGAGCAATTTCTCTCTTCATCCTAGTCCACCAAAACCTCTGGCGTAGGTCTTGATACATTTTGGTACTACCGGGATGAATGGTGAGAGGGGATTCATGAGCTTCCTTAATTATCAACTGGCGTAAATGTTGTTTCTTGGGAACCACCAAGCGGTTCTCGAAGAAGACAACACCTCGCTCATCCATGGAAAAACATTTAGCAACTCCGCTAGCGATGTTTTCCTTAATCCAGGATATGCCATTATCACGTTTCTGGGCAGTTATGATTTGATCCATAAGGTTAGGCTTCGCCACCAGGGTGAATAGGAATCCTCGAGGAACAATGTGAAGATTAAGCTTACGAAATTCCTCATGGAGAAGTGGTTGACTTTGTTGTAACATCAGGTTGTTACAATAAGATTTACAACTTAGCGCATCAGCCATGACATTGGCTTTGCCCGGGGTGTAAGTTATTCCTAAGTCGTAATCCGAGATCAACTCAACCCAACGTCGTTGCCTAAGATTCAAATCCGGTTGGGTGAAGATATATTTCAAACTTTGGTGATCGGTGAAGATCTCGCAACGATTACCGAGGAGGTAATGTCGCTGAGTTTTAAGTGCATGGACTACAGCTGCAAGCTCTAGATCATGTGTGGGATAATTTTCCTCATGTGGGTGTAATTGCCGTGAAGCATAGGCAATTACCTGACGATCTTGCATGAGTATGCAACCTAGTCCTTGTCGCGAGGCGTCGCAATAGATAATAAAGTCCTTGGAGAAATCTGGTGGTACCAGTACAGGAGCAGATGTCAGGCGTCTTTTCAGTTCCTGGAAGCTGAACTCACACTGTGGGGTCCACTCGAACTTTTTATCTTTCTTGAGGAGTTCAGTTAGAGATTTAGCAACCTTGGAGAAATTCTCGACGAAGCGGCGGCAATAGCTCGCTAAGCCAAGGAAGCTCCGAACTTGCTTGACCGTCTCAGGTGGAGTCCAATCAAGGACGGCTTGAACTCGCTCAGGATTGATAGCAATACCCTTACCAGAGATTACATGGCCTAGATAGGTCACTTCTGGCAACCAAAATTCACACTTGGAGAATTTGGCATAAAGGCGATGCTCTCAAAGTTTCGTCAATACCAGCATTAGATGTGCGGCATGTTCCTCTTCATTCTTGGAGTAGATGAGTATGTCATCGAGGTATACTATGACGAATTTATCCAAATACTCCATGAAGACCGAGTTTATTAACCGATAGAAGGTGGCTTGGGCATTGCTTAGACCGAAGGACATAACGGTGTACTCGTATTGGCCATAATGAGTAACAAAGGCCGTTTTGGGAATGTCCCCATTTCTGATTTTGATTTGATGGTAGCCCAACCTCAAATCCATCTTGGAAAAGACTGAGGATCCCGCGAGCTGGTCATACAGATCGTTGATCCTGGGAAGCGGATACTTGTTGTTGATAGTGACCAAGTTGACAGGTCGGTAATCTACAACCATCCGATCCGTTCCATCCTTCTTTTTGACGAAGAGGACGGGGCAAGCCCAAGGAGAGGAACTAGGACGGATGAAACCCTTTTTCAAGGACTCATCGAGTTGGTTCTTAAGCTCGGCTAGTTCTAAGGGTGCCATCTTATAGGGTCTTCTAGAAATTGGAACGGTTCCTGGAACAAGGTCTATCACAAACTCGACATCCCTGTCAGGTGGAACACCTGGCAGTTCTTCTGGAAAGACATCTAGAAAGTCCCGGACTACCGGAATATCTTCAAGGTCTGGAAGGGGGTTGGCATTTAGTGAGTAAAGCTGGCGCTTGGCCACTCGAGTTAAGACATTGACTGTCTTGCCCGATGGGTGAGTAAGTTGAACGGTTCTAGTGGCACAATCAATCTTAGCGTAATGAGCTGACGTCCAGTCCATACCCAAGATGATGTTTATGTCCGAGGCCATGAGAGCTATTAAGGATGCAAGGAAGACATGTCTATGGACAAGAATTTCGTTCCCATGGCTTACTCTAGAAGTTTGCCATTTGGAACCCGGAGTTTGAATTACCATGGAAATGGGCATGTCACAGAATGTTCTGTTATGCAATCGAGCATAGCTCTCAGATATGAATGAATGAGATGCTCCAGTATCGAAAAGAACAGATGCCGGATGGCAATTAACAAGGAGCGTACAAGGACGATGTTAGGATCCTCATGACCCTCCTCGGCTAAGACATAGTTGACATGGCCACGTGCAGTGGTGACCGGCTTGGCGTAGAATGCCTTTCCCGCTGGCTTACCACGACCAACGGACTTTCCAAACTGATTGGGGTTGTTGTTCTGGGGACACTCTCGACTATAGTGACCCGGCTCTCCACACTTGAAACATGTCACAACATTGGGGCGTGGAGCAGCATTAGCAGCGGGGCCACCATAGGGCTTGGGCGGTGCAAACTGCTGGTTGGGACGAGGTGCCTCAAAGGATGGCCTCGGAATGAACCTGGGTGGCAGTGCCATGCTTGGAATCCACACGCGGCGCTTCTGAGATCCAGAGCCGGATGAAGAGCCAAAATCATGAGAGTGCTTGCGTGAAGCGTCATAGTCAGACTGGCCTGTCTTAGCACTGATGGCTTTATTGACCAACTTCTGAAAGGAGGTGCACTCGTGCAGACGAAGATCGCGGCGAAGCTCGGGGCTAAGTCCCTTGCGGAACCTTGCCTGCTTCTTAGCGTCGGTGGATACCTCTTCAGGAGCATATCGTGCCAGATTCCCAAATTCACGACTATATGCATCCACAGTCAGTCTTCCTTGGGTGAAATTGCAGAACTCTTCCCTCTTGCGATCTATGAGACCTTCTGGGATGTGATGCTCATGGAAAGCCTCACTGAATTCAGCCCAAGTAGTGATTTGGCCGACCGGGCGCATAGCTTCAAAATTTTCCCACCAAAGGCTAGCAGTGCCTTCGAGGTGATAGGCAGCATAAGTAACGTTATCAGCTTTGGCTACGTTGGCAGAACGTAGCTTGTGGGTGATGCTGCGAAGCCAGTCATCCGCGTCGAGGCGCTTGACGGAATGGTTAAACTTTGGTGGGTACAACTTGATGAAGTCATTGATTGACACCAAGTCATTTCGCTAATGGCGTGCAGTGTTCTGCTCAATCCACTCCAGCAAGCGGTTAGTCTCACGCTTGTTTCTTTCCGCCTCTAGCATCACTTCGGCCAGAGAAGGCGGGTGAGGCAGATTTTCACCCCTAACTGCACTGGCTTCCCCCTGCTCTGGGGCAGCAGGGTTGCTGCGGGTGTTGACCATCCTAGGAGAAAACAAGACAACGGTTTAGATAAGGATGGCACAACTTAGCAAGGAAGTGCAGAATGTAATGGATAAGACGGAATGCAGAGATGTTCATTCGTATGACATGGTAATATAGAACTGCCATATATATACCAACGGTCATACACACCATACATAGTTTAGTACAAGCCCAGGCTACAGTACAACTATGATGAAAGACGTTACATCTCATCGGAGGCATTCCAAGCTCCTATACATTATTTTTCTACACCTCCGGAATTGATTACACACTAAGTCATATTCCACAAGTCACGCAGGACAGTGGAGCACTACTAGAAAAAGGGCTATAGATGGGATTGACACTAATGGCGCACCAGACAAGCGGTGCGCCATTAGTACATTAGTATATACTAATGGCGCACCACCTTCCGATACGCCATTAGAGCTGAAACTACTAATGGCGCACCTGGCCCAGGGTGCGCCATTAGTATCAATTTTTTTTGAACTAGTGCGCCTGTCCAAACATACTAATGGCGCATCCAGACACAGTGCGCCATTACTAGTTGTAACTAGTAATGGCGCACCTGTCGGAAAGTGCGCCACTAATGTTGTTTTTTTATTATATTTTTTATTCCTTTTTTTGCAAAACTACTGATGGCGCACTGTTCGACCGTGCGCTATTACTAGTTTAAACTAGTAATGGCGCACTGTGGAACAGTGCGCCATTAGTATGTTTTTTTTGCAAAACTACTAATGGCGCACCACCAGAAGGTGCGCCATTAGTAAGTGGGGAGAAAGTGACCTGAATTAGTAACCTGAATTACTAATGGCGCATTTAGAGTTGGTGCGCCATTAGTAAGTGGGCAGCAACAAGATATTTTGGACAGCCTCTCCTACCCACACTCACTTTCTCCCCACTTCATTCTCTCCACCTCCTCCTTGCCTCGGGTGCCTCCTCTTTTTCACCTCATTTCCACCATAGATTCATTCAATTTAAGCGGTTAAATTACCTTGTTTTGATAGGTAAGTAAGGGGGGAAGCTATATTTATGTTGTTCTCCCTACAACAATGTGCACATGCACTTTTTATGGCCTAGCTAGATCTATGTATGTTCGTGGTGTTGCATATGTTTGTGGTGTTGCATATGTGTTTGTGTTTGGAGGTGTACCGGTATTTGAAATGCGATAGTTGCCAATATTTTGCCGGAATGTTGATTCATTTCCGTTTCGGCGAGAATTTTGGCATTAAGCATTCTTTTTGGTCCTATTTTTAGGGAAAGTCATGCCAAATTTTTTCTTGGTTCTAAAATATCGTTTTGCTCTACCCCGCAGGCGACCATGGTCCGCACGATGACCGAAGGCATCGTGAATAGGTTTTTGAGGTCCGCGAAGGCCGAGATGCTTCAAAAGAACGAGACGGAGATAAGATGTCCGTGTCGAAGATGCAAGCTGAAGAGCCTTATTGCGGACCCGGAATCCGGGCAGGTGCGGGACCACCTGCTCTTGCATGGTTTCATGGATGGCTATCGGTGGCAAGGTGATGAAGATGACTACGAAGTCGTCCATGGGGGCCGGGCAAGAAATGAGGAAGGGCAGCAAGACAACCACCGCGGCTCGGGCGGGCGAGAAGACGAAGAATCCCCAGGAGATGATCACGACGGTGATGCTGTACACAGTCATCATGTAGAAGATGCAGGACATGATGATGAGGAAGATGCCGGAGCAGACGACGGGCATGATCATGAAGATGATGATGCCGGCGGAGCAGACGACGCTGGACCATCGATGGGCTGGGTGCAGGACCCTCATATTCAAGAGCTGCTTCTCAAGCAGACGGATAATGCAAGAGCTGCCGCCCGAGAGAAAGCCAAGATGGATCAACTTGAGTTAGACGCGGTTACTCCATTGTATGAAGGATGCAGGCCCGAGGATACCCGCCTGAAAGTAACGCTCATGGCTCTAGAGATGAAGGTAAAACACAAAATGACCGACGCATGCTTCGACAAGAACATGTCATTCTGGCACGAACGTCTTCCCAAGGGGAACAAGTGCCCGACCAGTTTGGAGGAGGCGAAGAAAATCATGTGTCCTCTGGATTTACCACACGTGAAATACCATGTGTGCATGAACAATTGCATCATTTATCGAGACGAGCACGCGGAGTCTACCATATGTCCGGTGTGCGGCGTCACTCGATACAAGAAGAGGAAGAAAGCTCCTCGAAAAGTGGTGTGGTACTTTTCCGATCACTCCTCGTCTGCAGTGGTATTTCACGGACCCTAAGGTAGCAAAGCTCCTGCGTTGGCACGCGGATAGGGAGGAGAAGAAGCGAGAAGATGACGCAAATGATCCGGAGATAGATAAAAAAAGACAAGATGCTGAGTCACCCTAAGGATGTGAGCTAGTGGCAAGCGTTGAACTTCGAAGACCTAGAATTTGGGAACGATCCAAGGAACATCGTGCTGGGCGCGAGCACCGATGGAGTCAATCCGTTTGGCAGCTAGAGAAGCACACATAGCACCTGGCCTGTGTTTGTGTGGATGTACAACCTTCCCCCCTGGTTGTGCATGAAGAGGAAGTACATTCACATGAGTATGCTAATTGAAGGACCGAAACAACCAGGGAACGACATCAATCTGTATCTGGGGCTGCTGAAAGAGGAGCTTGACACGCTGTGGAAAATGCCAGCCAATACGTGGGACGCCGCAGAGAAAGAATATTTCCCTATGAGAGCCGCGCTGCTCACGACGGTGCACGACTATCTCGGTTACGGATATGTCGCGGGGCAGGTGGTCCACGGATTTTCTGGATGCGTCAGGTGCATAGATGACACAACGTATCACCAGCTAGATAGAGATCCTGGGTCTTCGAAAGCCGTGTTCATGGGACATCGAAGGTGGCTTCGCGACGATGACCCGTGGAGAAAACGCAAGGATCTGTTCGATGGTGAAACCGATCCCCGAGGACGCCCGCGTACGAGGAGCGGCGAGGAAATAGACGAGCTGTTGAAAAATTGGAAAGATTGCCCACTGCCGGGAAAGAAGCAAAAGGCGCCAGAGCCGGGAAAGAAGCGAAAGGCGCCAGAGCCACTGGTGAAGGTATGGAAAACGAGGTCTGTTTTCTGGGACTTGCCGTACTGGAAGATCCACCGTGTGCCTCACAGCCTTGATGTAATGCATATCACGAAGAACGTGTGCGAGAGTCTGCTTGTTACCCTGCTCAACATGCCATAGAGGACCAAAGATGGGCCGAAAGCAAGGGCAGACTTGAAATCAATGGGTATCAGGCAGGAGCTTCATGCTATATATGATGATGATGAGACGAAGCAGGACACGGAAAGTCGTCGCAAAGGCAAAAAGGCCAAGAAGACCGGAAATGACTACCCTCCCGCGTGCTTCACTCTAAGTCAGGAGGAGATCGAGCAGTTTTTCACCTGCCTCGTAGGAGTAAAACTTCCTTACGGTTACGCGGGGAAGATAAGCAGATACCTAGACCCAGCGAAGCAGAAGTTCAGCGGGATGAAGTCTCACGACTGTCACGTGCTGATGACGCAGATACTTCCAGTTGCAATCCGTGGGATCATGGACGCGCACGTCCGTGAAACGCTATTTTGCCTATGCAACTTTTTCGACGTCATCTCTCGGATGTCTGTTGGCATGAGGCAACTCAGAAGGCTACAGGAAGAGATCGTGGTGATACTATGCGAGCTTGAGATGTACTTCCCGCCCGCATTCTTCGACGTTATGGTGCATCTGCTGGTCCATATCGTGGACGATATCATCCAACTCGGGCCGACGTTCCTGCACAGCATGATGCCGTTCGAAAGGATGAATGGTGTCATCAAAGGATACGTTCGCAACATGTCACGTCCAGAGGGAAGCATAGCCAGGGGCTTTCTGACCGAAGAGTGCATCTCCTACTGCACGAATTATCTAGGCATCGAGAACCCCGTTGGTCTGCCCGTCAACAGGCACCTCGGCAGGCTCGCTGGATGGGGTCACCGTGAGGGTCGCCGCGAAATGCATGTCGACTTTGAGGGTCGACTCGCCGACTTTGAAAGAGCAAACCTAGTCGCGCTACAACACATAGACGTGGTCGATCCTTTGGTGGTAGAGCAGAAAACCTTTATTAAGAAGACATACAATGACCGAGGCCAACAGAGGACGGATGGAGATATACTCAAAGAGCACAACTCATGTTTCACGCGTTGGTTCAAGCAGAAGCTTCTGTCGTACCCTTTACATGAGAATTCTTCCGCGGAAGAACAACTCATATTCGCCTTGTCACAGGGCGCCGAGCACAACCTGATGACCTATGAGGCGTACGATATCAACGGCTACACATTCTACACCGAGGCTAAGGACATGAAGAGCGATGGTTATCAGAACTCCGGGGTAACGATGGAATCCTACACCGGTAACGACAAGGACAGATACTACGGAAGGATCGAGGAGATCTGGCAGCTGAGCTACGCTGGAGAGAAGGTCCCGATGTTCCGTGTCAGATGGGCGAAGAGCGTCCTAAAAGAAGACCGGTATTTCACCACCATGGTTATACCCGAAGCCAAATCCAAGACCGCGGGCACAAACGTCACCGCGAAAAATGAGCCATGGGTACTGGCTTCCCAAGTGGACAAATGCTTCTTCATTACCGACCCGTCAAAGCCTAGTCGTGTTGTCGTGAGGAGAGGCAAAAGGAAGATCATCGGAATGGATGGAGTAGCCAACGAGCAAGACTTCGACAAGTACGGCGACCCGAGGATCGAACATGACGACGATGATGAAGTAGCAGCATACACCACAAGAAGAAGCAGGACCACCCTACCTAAAGGACGTCCGTTCCACAGAAGAACTCCCTTTGCGAGAAAGAAGGGCAAGAAGATTGTGAACAGATAGCTAGCTAAGATCGATTGTATTTAAATCGTAGCCTTCATTTCTCGATTGTATTTCATGGGCACTTTCTGAACTATCATGAATATTTTTAAATTTCATGGACACTAGATCTCGATCCCCCTCCATCTCGATCGCTATCCCACCTCGCCAGATCCGGTCCCCCTCGCCGCCGAGCACCCCCCGGTCCACCGGCCGCCGCCGCCGACCCCCCGCACCCTCGATTCCCCTACTCAACCGCTGCCGCCGACCCCCCGCACCCCTCCCTACTCAACCGCCGCCGCCGACCCCCCGCACCCCGCGCACCCTCCCCCGCTCCACCGGCATTACTGTTCGATGATATTTTTAAAAAAATTATTACTGTCTTATAAAAAAAATTTACTGTTGCAGTAGCCATCTTATAAAAAAAATTATTACTATCTTATAAAAAAATTATTACTGTCTTATAAAACAAGTTTGAACATATTTAAACACAAATACTAATGGCGCACCGGGGTGAGGTGCGCCATTAGTATGGATGTACTTATGGCGCACCAGGGTGAGGTGCGCCATTAGTATGGATGTACTAATGGCGCACCAGGGTGAGGTGCGCCATTAGTATGGATGTACTTATGGCGCACCGAGGGGTGGTGCGCCATTAGTATTGTGCCGCCCCCATCCATATTTCCACCCCGGCCCAAACCTATACCCTCTCTCTCCCTCGCCCTCGATCCCCTTCCCCTCTCCTCTCCCGACGCTGCTGCCCCGCTGCCTCGACGCCGCCCCGACGTCGCCTCGACCCCGCCGCGATGTCTCCAACCACCGGCGCCCGAGGCCCCGACGTCGGCGCCGCTCTCCCCGTCGCCCCACCTCGTTGGACGCCATCGCCCCGCCGCCCTCGTCGCCGGCGGCCCGGACGCCGCCCCGTCCACACCACCGTCGCCGGAGCACCACCACCACCCGGACCTCGTCGCCTCCTCCCCTGCGTCGTCGTCGTCCCCGACATCCTCCCCGCGCCCCACTGCCCTATCCCTAGGGCCACCGTGAGCTCCCCCTCCTCCTCTCCCCCTCTCCCCCTCGCGCGCATGCGCTTACGTCATTTAGCACATTAGGGTAATGCACCCCCATCCTCCCTCCCTCCTCCGGATATGTTCTTCTTAGTTATCTGAATCTATTCAAGTCTGAAACTGTTAGTGTGAGGTGTCTGCAACTGTTGCAATCTTGTTGATAGGTAAAAGATGATCTGAAATTGAAACCCCAAATCACATGATTCACAATTAGATGATCTGAATCTATTAAGCAGTTTTAGACAATGGTATGATTTCTGAGTTGGACCGACCAGGAGAGATTGTTCATGATTAGTATATCCCCAAGTTCAACTGTTGCTAACTTCCTAGCTATAGTTCTTGATACATACTTAGAATTGGTCCACTGATTATCTAGGTTTGATGCACCGTATTTGTCCCAAGGTTGTCGATGGTTTTCACCAATTGATTGTGTGTTTGCATTGCCTGCTCGTGCACTTTACTTTAAATCTGAGCATCCAAGTACTTATATTTACTACAATAGATCTAAATCCAGTAATGTCATGTGTGATCAAGGCTGCATAATTATGTAGGGCTTAAGAGTTTCACTTTGATGATGATGCCCTTTGCTGCTCAAGATTTTTCATATATGGGCACTGGAACTCACGCATCTATTATTTCACAGTGAACATGTAACCTTTTCGCTTTTGCTCTGCATGTGCTTCTCAGTTTGCTAGCTATATCTCTAGGTTCTTGATTGGCTTCACTAGTTGATTGGTTGTTTGCATTGTCTGTTTGTGCTACTTTCCCCCGAGCACCCATGATCTATATCGAAGAATGTTACTTTTGAATTGTGATTATGCCGAATAGTTGTATAGGGGTAAGAATTTTCACTTTGAAGATGCCTTTGGTGTTCTGGATGTTCCAATATGAGCACCAGAACTCAGATGTCTACTATTTGCATTGAATAGATATTAGCAGTTGACCTCTTTGCTTATGCTCTGTCTGCGCTTGTCAATTTGGAAAGTCAATTCAGTTTACCTTGTACCTTATTGATTGAGCACTTACTAGGTAATTTTAGCTTAAAATACTAGGTAATTGCCATCCGGATGTGAAGTGCATAACTAGTATATCCCCAAGTGCATCTGGTGCTAGCTTCCTAGTTATAGTTCTTGTTACAGACAGAGAGTTGGTCCACTAGTTATGTAGTTTTTAGGAAAATGCTAGTAACTTGTGCTTTCATATCCTAGTTATGTAGTTTTTAGGAAAATGCTAGTAACTTGTGCTTTCATATCTCTGTATTGGTTCGTGTTGCTGTTGTAGTTCTTGAATTTGTTCAGTTACCTCCTGGTAGGTTAGATGCAGGTGATTAGTTTCCCTAGTTTAGGGTTTTCTCGGTGTATCAGATTTAATGAGTCAGCTCTGCTTTATTCCTGTGTCTATATGGTTTTCTAGTGCCTTTCACTGGATGTTTTTAAGTGTAATCCCCATGTGTTTTTAGCCCTGTATTGGTTCAGTAGGTGTTTCCTTTATTTTGTCAGTGTTAGATCATCTCACTGAATTTGTGTGTACAAGCCCTGCAGTGCAGATGTATTTTAGTGTAAGCTCAGCAACTTTTGATGAATTCTCAGTGTAATATACCCCAGAATTATAGTGCAATTTATCCCATATTTTGAGTGTATTTGTCAGTGTAATATACCCTAGAATTACAGTGTAATTTAGCCCATATTTTCAGCGTAATCTCCATGATTAAATTTTCTGGTTGCAGTGCAGTTCTTGTTATATATTTCTGGTTGTTAGACTGTTCAGCTATGCAGAGTGAAATACAAGTTCAGCATGTCGATAATGATTTTGGCAGCAGTGTGAGGCAGCAGTGTGCGGCATAATTCCTTCATTGGATAATGATTTTGCAGGTGCCCCGAGAGGCCCTTGAGTTTGCCGGAATGTCGATTAACTTCCGTTCCGGCAAATTCGGGTACTCCATATGTCCTATTTTCAGCAAAGGTCATGCTGAAATTTTCCGTGAATTTTAGCATGACTTTCCTAAAAATAGGACATATGGGGTACTTGTGACTAATGCATGGGCCGGGGTATCTTAGTAGTTAATTAAGTAGGATCAAGTGCCCTGGCGTACTTGTGACTAATGCATGGCTTTTAGGGTGCCTCGGTGTCGATAAAAACCGAAATGATGAAAGCTTAGGCTTTTAGGGTGCCTCGGCATCGAAAAACCCTCAATGATAAAAGCTTAGCTTTTAGGATGCCTCGGTGTCGACAAACCCTAAATGATGAGACCATGATCTTGTTCCTTGACAATAACCAACTTTTTGACCAAACTTTGTTCCTATTTAGAGAGAAACATGGCCAACAACGATGAGGCCGGGGGTTCGGGCGGCAAGGCATTCTAGAAGCTGTCCCAGGAGATGGAGGAACAACCTCACTTGTATGAGGACGCCGCCTTCCCCACCGATCCTGAGACCACTGATGGTACCGCCGAGGATGACCCCACTGATGCCACCACTGATGGTGCCGCCGAGGATGCCACCACTGATGATGGCGGCGCACGCACAGATGGCAGCCAACCGAAGAGGCAACGGAAGGACCGGCGCCCGACCGTGCTCCGCACCCTCAAGGAGGAAGTTACTGAAGTGGACTCCGACGGGACTCCAACGGCGCCCGAACGAATAGTCAAGGGGTACTCACTTCAGCTCGGGTGCATTCTCCGGAGCACCGTCTCGATCAACACCGAGAACCTGAGGCATCCTGACCGAGGGAATTTGTGCAACCTCCTCTTCACGAAGCTGCACGAACGATACAAGTTCCCCGCTGAATTTGAAAACACAAGCCTCAAAGGGAATAAAGTGAACAATGCTACCCTCACGAAGATGAGCAAGGCCCTGTCTACTTGGAAAAGCAATGTGAAGAGAATGATCGAGAAAGGTGAGAGTTATGAGAAGATCAAGGAGAAAAATCCTTCGATCACCGAAGATGACTACAACGACTTCAAGATCAATTGCTCGAGCACCGCAAACTCCGAATCAAGTAAGTGGGGGAAAGAAATGCGGGAGCTGAACTTAGGGGAACACACACTCGGTCCCGGCGGTTACAGAGTGGCGGAGCCTATATGGGACAAGGAGGAGGCGGACCGTGCCGAGCAAGGCCTACCGCCCCTCTTCGATAAATACGGTGACAAGCAGACCAGGAACTTTGTCAGGGCCCGGTACAAGAAGGACCCGAAAACAAAGGAGCTTACCACGGATCCGAAGACCAAGGCGCTTGAGCTTGTTCTGGTAAGGAATACACCCCCGCGTAATTAGCTCCATATGGTTTCATTCTAATTAATGAAGCCAAATTTCTAAATGGTTCACATTCCTTCCGCAGGCGACTGAAAGCAGTAGCGCGGGGTCGACTAAGAGCAACCCTTGGGACACCACTCTAAATAGGGCGTTGAATGTAATGAAGAACAAGGATAAGCTCAGTAAGCCGACGTCAGCTGGTCGTGTGGCCGGCAAAGGCTTGTCAACAAAATGGTCATCATACTATAACACTGGTGGGCGAAAGGAGAAAAAGACCAGCTCGGAAAGCCAGGCGCGCGAGGTTCAAGAACTTAGGGCACAGGTGGCGCGGATTCCGGAGATTGTCCAAGAGCAAGTGCAACAACAACTCGGAGCGACGATCACCGCCATTGTGCCTACCTTGATCCAGGGGATTAGTGCGTGGATTGCGGGCGGCCAACAAGGGTCTCCGGCGGAGGCGGCATTGGTGTCTCCGACGCCGGCACGGGAGCTTAATGCACCCGGGTGTACGCCGGCCGGCACCTCTGCAGCAAGCGGCCCCTCCGTCAACCGCCCGCCCGCCGTTGGCGGTGCCTCGACATTAGCCGAGCTCGACGCCATCATCACGGTAACTAATTAAGCCTCTCTCGGCCGAGGACTTCATCTCCTTGCCTTTGACTGGGCATCCCTGACGCCCTACATGTTTTCGCAGGGCGCCGCCGATGTTCCGTGCACTCTCCTGCACTTCGTGAACAACGAGTTGGTCGATGTCGCCAAGGGCAAAATCGTTCAACCGGGCAACCCCTTGTTCCACGGTACCCAGATGCCACCCAACTTGTTTAGGGTTCAACTGGTTCGGGTGCTGCCAGGCTGCGACGAGTTGTTACCTCCGATTCGACCCGTCGGGGCCGACGATGATGACGTGATGACCCTCAGCGCCTGCCTGAGCTGGCCCCTGCTTTGGTCGAAGAGCCAGATTCGTTTGGGGGCGGGGGACACCACCCCAAAGTCAACACCGCCATTCGTGCCGGCGCCAAGTCCGCCCCATGGCAAGACCGCCGCAACGGTGCCGGACATCCCTATGCCACTAGATCCAAACATGCATATGGCACAGGATCAGAACGACGACGACGACGATACATTTTCCAACGTCGATCAGTACTTTGCGGATCATGGGTACGGTGGGGACTTCATGGGGCCTCCTTCTCAAGAACCCAACCCAACAAAAGACGTGCGCGATCTAGCTGGTACCGCGGAGAAGCCAAGTTGCAACAGGCGTCGTCTGCCGTTCAGCTCTCAGGAGACGCCTCCAGCTGCCGACTTCACCGAGCCTCAGATAGGCGAGGTGCGAAATATTATCAGCCCCAACACACTCAAGAAGGCGGTTTGTGAGCAGAACTCGGTCCCATTACAGGAGAAGAAGAAGGCACGCAAAAGAAAGACTAACAAGGGTGCGGGCCAGCCGGCACCGAGTACGATCCGTGCTCAGGACGGGCCACCTTCACCCGAGGATATCTTGAGGAGGGTGCATGTGGCGGGTAGGCTGATGCTACCGAGAAATATGCTCGATGCTGCAACCGGTGCTATGCGGAGTCTGCATGACAGTGTTCTTTCTTTGGAGAAGCGGCGTCTCGTAGAGAAGGATGTGGCATACCCGGTTTTCGCGGCCAAGGTGCCAGAGGGCAAGGGCTTTGTGGATAACTCCATCGGGGGTACGATCGTCCTGCGGTTTGATGACATCCACGCTATGTTGAACCTTCATCCGCTGCACTACACCTTCGTTCGGCTATTTTCGCTGAGTATGGAGATGCGGATCATTCGCGACAAGACCCTGGACATCGTGATAGTCGACCCTTTCTACATGCGTGCCAAGATCTTGGGCAGCACTGGGGACCGGAAAGTCGTGACTTCTTACCTCGAAGGCGTCATTCTGGCAAACCAAGATAAGGATAACTTCCTCGTGCCTTACTTTCCCGAGTAAGTCCTCCCCTCAACCGCCCCGTAACATATGAATTCTTAGATTTTGATCGTTTTTCTTTTAACATTCCGTGTTTTCTGCAGTGACACACATTGCACGCTCATCCTCCTGAGCCCCAAATATTCCATGGCCACGTATTTCGACCCGGACCGTCAGTCGAACGTAGATTACACAAATGTCAAGATGGTTCTTGATGATGTTCTCCCCGGCTACGTCAAATCTGGAGGCACCTTCAGCAGGCCTATTCGTAAGTACGGCAAGCACGTGTTCTCCCACAATACGACGTTCTGCTGCGTCAAGCAGCCGCCTGGCGGTCAGAAGGGTGCCTACTACGCCATCCATCACATGCGGGCGATCGTACGGGACCATCATCAACTTCTGCTACCGAGTAAACTCAAAGATTGGGCCGCGAGCGTGTCGGCAATCCAGGACGCGGACATTAGACAAGAATTCTTTTGCATCCAGTCGGAGTTTGCGGAAATCATCCATCAAGATGTCCTTCGTACCTCGGGGCAGTTCTACCTCAGAAATCAACCGTCCAACAGTGACATCGACACAATGCTACAAATGCAGGCTGACAACGACCGTTATTTCATGACTCCCACGATAGACGGCGGCTTCATCCACGCTCCAGTCCCTTGAGCCGAGTCGAAAGCAGTGATGCTGTGTCTAGTTCTGAAACATCGATTGGCTCATGTTGTAACTAAACTTTAATGAACTTGTAGTATGTCTCTTTGGTTTCGAGAGTCGTTCAACTTAGATGTAATCGATGCTATTAGTGTCTTGCTTTTCTCTTTCGATCGTTCTGTTGCATACCTATATATTGCTTATGTATTGTCTGTGAATTGGTACTAACGTTTCGTTTGGCAACTGCATAGCGATGCCGTCGTGTGTCGTGTACAAGGGTAAGGTTCCCGGAGTCTACGACGACTGGGAGGAGTGTCGGAGACAGATTCACCGATTCAGCGGTAACAGTTACAAAGGGTACACCACTAGGGCCGAGGCCGAATCTAGATACGCCCGCTATCTAGCGGGAGAGGGGAGGGAGCGCTGGAGGAACCGGATGAAGACGAGTTTCATCGTGATGATGCTCATCGTGATGACCGCAGCTCTCTTCTATGTGATGGTAGTTTAGATGATCGATATCGACTTGTAATGTGAAGACAAACTCGCTACTCGCGGTCTCGAGACTTGTAATATAATGTTCTATCTTTCTTCGGTCTTTTCAATTCGGAGACTAATATGATGAATTGTATTTGGAGACTAATATGATGAATTGTATTCAGAGACTAATCTTCTATTGTATTCGATGAATCTGTTGTTGATGTGTGCTGTCTATATTTTGTCCAATTATACATTTTGTAACCTGTGCAAAAAACAGAAAATAAAAAAATAAAAAAACCTAATATCATACTAATGGCGCATCACATCACAGTGCGCCATTAGTATGCCAAAGGATACTAATGGCGCATCATTAAACAGTGCGCCATTAGTATGCTGAAGTTACTAATGGCGCATCTTGTTGTCGTGCGCCATTAGTATGCCAAAGCACCTAGGTATACATGGCCCCCTGGGAGGCATACTAATGGCGCACTGTTGTATATACTAATGGCGCATCTGAGGTGCGCCATTAGTATACCAGATACTAATGGTGCACCTGTGGTGCGCCATTAGTAAAATATACTAATGGCGTGGCACTAATGGCGCACCACTAATGCGCCATTAATGGCCAAATTAGGTGCGCCATTAGTAGGCCTTTTCCTAGTAGTGGAGATACAACTATTACAATACTAGTGATACTACTACTAACTCATACAGCTCCGTAGTAGTCCTCATAGAAGTCACCTCCATAGCCTGGAAGTTCAACGTGATCATCCGGGAACAGACGGTCCTGAGGAGCTTGTGGACCATAGGGGCTAGGATGAGGTCTTGGACCAACAAACGGTGGCCTGCGGGGACCACAGGGTGGGGTGATACCTCCCACATCACGCCAATCCACCATGTCTGGCAGAGCCGATCTCACAGGATACAGATCCCTTGTATCCATACATCCAACTTGCACAGCAGGTGCAAACCGAGTCAAAGTGGCCCAATGATTAGCATGGGTGTTGAAAAGCTCCAGTCTCAAGGCCCGATTCTCTCGGTCCTTATCCTCGAGCATCTCGGCAGTGGTGCGAGTTAGTGAGTTGTCACGTGTGGAGTCAGCATAGATAGCCTGGAGATACCCTTGCGCTCCCGGGAGTGAAGCTGGCATATAATGGAAGTCAGTGTTCCGAAGCAGGCCAGTCCGGACTCGCATGATGGTCATCATGGAATAGGCAGCATCTTGCACAGCCATCTCAACAGTAACCCCGAGTCCATAGGAACAGTGGAGGGGATCGGTAGATCCAGGATAAGAAGGAAATATCCTGACGGTGTAGAAATATTGGCTTTGATTAAAGTCTCAGAATTGCTCTTCGACAGTGTATTCGGGATACCAATGGTAACCCGTCTCGATCATTACCCGGACTAACATAGCAGTATGACCGGGCACATCGAGGCACCGGGTCAGGCAAACCACTTGGTTTTGAGCACGAGTGGCCATCTGAAAGCACAACCAGAATGCAAAGACATTAGAATTTCTAGGGAAAATTGGACAGCATAACGGCTGCAAATGCTCAGAAAAAGATTGGAGACATCCACAACAGTTTGCAATACCACTCAACAACATCATATCAGGGTTCTGATTCAACTGGCAACATAATAAAAGTAGTAGAAACTGTACTGAGGCTTGTAACAACAATCCTATAAGCTACTACGGATCAGTAACACGTGAACCTGACAGAAGAAGAGAGCCTAGTCCTTAACCCACGTAGAAAGAGAAGAGAATGACACAGATCAGAGGGCATAAGGTAAAGGAGTAAAAGAGCCTTACGTTCCCTCCCACAATCAATTCCCCTACATATAACTAAAGCATTTCTAGACTCGACATCGACCAGTTTGGCTCAACAAACCTACAGGCAGTCCGGCTCTGATGCCAACGCTGTCAGGACCCCGATTCCAAGTCACATCGATCTAGTCGGTAACACCTCATATCACATTGCGACCTCATGCACGGTATCCCCATGGGTGTCGCCTTACCATGGCCCCGGACCGTTTGCGCCTTTTGGCTCACGTATATGATAGTGTCGCTAGCATCCATATGACGGAGAACCCGGGCCGACATGGCTAGTCGTGAACCCAAAGCACCACAGATCTATGGAGACAGACATACATGAATCACATCGAGCATGTCGGTCATCAGCGAGTGAATCCGGGCTGTAGCACTGGGCTAACAGGACTCCGGGGAACCCGGGCTGTAGCAGGCTAGGCAGGACTCTGGATGTCACCGCGTGACATTTCCCCAAAGGGACAGACATAGGAACGAAGTGAAACACATGCCGGCCAGTCAAGTATCCTGAGCAGTAGTGCTGGGCTAGCAGGACTCCGTTGAACCGGGCTATAGTGGACTACTATGGCTCGAGGAACACTAGACTACATTTCCCCATAAGAAAGGCTACCAAGGATAAACAACTAAATTGTCGGATCCCACACATACCAAGCATTTCAATCATACACACAATATGCTCGATATGTGCAAATACAACATGGCATCACAACAAAACTCTACAACTCAAGTACTTTATTTAAAGGCTCCAGAGAGCCATACATAACAAGTTCATACAGGTAGGGGTCACATGACCCAACACTCAAGTCATACAAGCATACAAGCACATGCGGAAGCAAATAGTCTGAGTACAGACACTAGAAAGAAAGAAGGCTTCTCGAAGCTTGTCTATCTACATAGGGCCCTCCGTGGCCAGGATCACCACCTGGGTGGCAAGTCACTCATCGACGTCGAGATCTACATAAAACCCATCGGAGGGGGCGATGTTGTCGTCTGAAAACAGTAATTAAGCAAACATCAGTACAAAGGTACTCAGCAAGTCTTACGTCAGAACCTACTATACATGCTCATTCTCAAGAAGGTGGTGGAGTTATTGCAGCAAGACAACTTTGACTCTTGGCTAAGCTATCCTACGAGATACCACTAGTAAAATAGTTTTCACACACGAGTCCACTAATCACCAACACAATACTCAACCGGGGATCCTCCCTCATCATCCTACGAGAGGGCCATCCTCGGTACTCACACTTATCTTGAGTCTTTTAGTAGTATCCATTAACTTGTCTATGAACTGTATAGGAAACCAAGTGACTCTTTACCGTGGACGCGGCTATTCGAATAGTTTTATACCCTGCAGGGGTTTACTTCATCACACATGTTTCCACCACTTAGCGTCTGCACACGACATGTGCTCGGCAGACTTCAAGCGAAAACCGACATGGGTGTAGACCACGACCTGACTAACCGCACAAGTCTCTAGTCCAGGTTTATCGCCTATTCAGGTTCCATCCGCAAGGAAATCCAGCCGGGGTGTCCTCAACGGCCCCAAACTATGTGTGCAGGGTTCCCAAGACACCAAACGGGCGACTCGGTACACCGTGCCATGGGGTATCTACCACATCATAGCCCACCCCTAGGGTCAGCGCTATGCATGGCCGCCAACACATAAGCTACAAACACCAGAAACTAGTTGCAACTCCTGGACAAAGGACGAGAGGGGTCAGTAAGTCGAGCGGGGTCATATTTCAGGGCCCAATGTGTGGTAGTAGCTGAATCTTAAATCACGCATACAGATCTCAGTTCTTATGGACAGCCTCAATGAAACAACCCACCATGTACTCCTACATGGCCTCTCATCGATACCTTTACCAAAAAATGTTCAACACATCCCTCACATTATGGACATAATCATTTCACTCTAGCCCATCACCCAGATGAACCAAACCTGACACAACTCGAAGCATAGCAGGCGTAGCAAGGTAGGAAACACATGCATGGCTCAATCAACTCCTACACATGCTAGTGGGTTTCATCTAGTTACTGTGGCAATGACAGGTCATGCAGAGGATAAGGGTTCAACTACTATAGCACACAGCAGTTTGAAACGTTGTTGTCTTAGTGCAGTAAATGAGAGCAGAGGCGGGAACATGGGATTGTATCGATATGATCAATGGGGCTGCTTGCCTGATGTAGTGGTAGTAGGGTACTGCCCTTCAGACGGATATTCGGGGTTATCCTCGGAGGCAGAACCTACCACGAAAGATACACCGAACATAATCAAAACATGACAATATGCAACAATATGATGCATGCTATGACATGGCAAAATGAATGTGTCTTGGCCTAATGCAAGCTAATACAGAAAGGAATGAACCCATTTGAATCAAAGATTCAAATGTTAGTTCATTTAACATAGCCATATTAGTGCATTATCTTATTTTGCTTAAACAGCAAGGTTAACTTGTTTTGTCATGCATGAAACCATTAACAATGGATAGGTTGAATTTTTCTTATCAAAAATCATATATAAATCTTTTCATTTGGAGTTACAGATTAATTTCTATGATTTTTTAAAGTTTGCAACAATTTCTGGAATTCTTTACATAAAAATAAATCCAGAAATTAGTTATTGCGTCAGGGTGACGTCAGTGGTCAACGGGGACGTCCAGGTCAACCTGACCAGTGGGTCCCGCGTGTCAGCAGTTATTTAAACTAACTAAATTTACTTAAAACTAATCTGGGTTAATTAGCAGAGGGGGCCCCCACTTGTCATAGACTCAGAGGAGTCAACCTGGGCCCACCCAGTCAAGGACAACGGGTCAAACCCGCTGGCGTTAAGCCGCCGGCGAGGACAGACGCAGCAGAGGGTGTCGGGATTCCTCCTCCGGCGACCAAATGGCCGGCGGAGGGCATCTACGTGCTGCTGGTGAACTCGCGCGCCGAGTGGAGCAAGCGGTGTGTGCGGGGGTGGCCGGAGATGACGCCGGTGTTGAGCCAGGCGGTGGCCGAAGTTCGGGCGTGCACGGAAACGGCGTTATGAGGCACGGCAGGGGGCGCAGAGGGGTGCTACGCCCTCCTGGGGGTGCAGTGAGTGTGTCGGACACGATGGTGTGGCCGGTGGTTGGCCGGAGATACGTCGGCGACGAGCTCGGCGGTGGTGCGTGCGGTGAAGCTTCGTGCAGTTGCTACGGTGCACGAGAAAGCAAACGGAGAGGATGGGGAGGTAGCTGAGCTCACGGCGGTCACGTAAGAATGGACGGCACGGTCGGGGACAAGCTGATGGGGTGGCGACGACGAAGAGGATCTCCGGCGATGGTGGAGTCGGGCGAGGTTGTTGCAGAGGTTGCGGGGCAAGTGAGCGCTCGGGGATCGGCTTGCTCGAAGGAGTGGAGGGCGGCGGAGCTTCTGGACACGGTGGCACGGCGCGGGGACGACGGAGGGCGTGACTACAGCGGCGGTGCGGCGGCAGGTGTGTCGGCCATGGTGCGGGAGAGCGAGGGAGAGAGGCAGGGGGGCGAGTGAGGTGCCCACGAGGTCGGGGCGGTGATGTGGAGCCTATCCAGCGTCCAGGCGCGCAAAGCGGCAAGCTGCTGGCGCCGTGGCGAGCTCGCGCTCGCCGGCGTCAGCTCTCTGCCTGCCTGGCGGGGATGAAGCAGCTGGCTGGCATGGGCCAGCACAGCGCTGGGCCGGCTGATGGGCTGCGGCCAGGTAAGTTATCTCCCTCTCTTTTAATTTCTGTTTTCTATTTTTTTTGTAGGTTTGTGGCTTTATTAAAAATAGCTAGGCACTTCTAAAAATCCCGAAAATAATCAGAGGCTCTGTTTAGAATATTTCCAACAACCCACACTTATCTTCAGAATTATTTAAGCATTTAAAATATTTACTAGCATTCAAATGCCCAAATGCAAATTACATATGATTTAATTCAATGACCTTCTGTTGACCTAGAAAAATGTGCACCAATTTTGCCAGAGGTTCTAACCCAAGACAAAGAGAGTGAACTTTTTAGAGGGGCATTTCAGGTTCATTGAAAATATTTTTAGTAAACCTTAGTTGATTCCAGAGGGGGTGCTGGGGGTTCTGTCTTCCCCAATTCATGTTTCTGATGAAAGGTAGACATGATGCAACACTCTAATGCATGACTAGCTAGGATGTGACAGGCGGAAAAGGGCAGTGTTGGGGACTACTCGGACAAAGTTTTCGCAAAGATGTGCAAAGACTGGCATGCATGTTACAACATTTGGTGTGAAGTCAAGGATCCACGTGTGTACATGATGTCATTGAAGAAATACGAAAATTGGGGTAGAGTCCATAGTAAAAATACGCAATGAAGAAGTGGAATTTATCTGTGCTGGTCTTGACAGAGCTGGGAAGTACATGGGGGGTAGTGTGAGCTTTCGTATTTCTCCCCCACATGTATGCGTACCACTCGACCAGATTGCTCTTGTCAAGCACCGGCTAGAAGACAACATTTTGTCTCTGCAACTCCACCAACGCTTCCTTCCTTGCCTCCGCCTCTGAGTTGAGGACCTTCTCCGCCTTGTCCTTGCTCGTCTTAGGGGCCATGGAAGCTATGGACGTGGGGGATAAGGAGGAGCAGGTGTGTGGGGTGGCGGATGGATGCATAGTGCTCTGTTTTGGGATCAAGGAGGAAGACGATGGTGGCTTGCGAGATTGGAAATAGGGGAGGTAAATGGGCAGCGCCCGCTACGTGTTCCCTTTTATGGGGAAGGCGCGGGGCTGGCTCTTTACTGTCTGGTGTGGATGCGCTTTGGCAGGCGCACTACCACCACAACCATTTCATCCCACCTCTCCCACGTTCCGCATTTAATGTGTGTCATGGGGGCGCAGTTAAAGAGAAGATTATGACAGTTATCCTCTGCCACGCATGCCTGTGCATTGTTTGGGCCTAGCCCAATGACGCCTCACATGCGTGTGTGGCCTAGGCCATGGGGCTTCTATTCGTGTACTAAGATTTGGGACCTTAGTACCCCAGACTTGTGCACAGGTAGTGGCAGCCTTCCCGACGGCAAGGCTTGTCGAAGGGCAACTAAGAACAAGATCAAGACCGGATGACAAGATGTTAAGAAGACACCCAAGTCAGATATCAGAAGAACAAAAGAACAATCTTGGGGTTGCCAGCAAGGTCCTTCCCAGAAAGCTAGTGAAGACCTGGCAAGCTCTAAACCCGGCAAGTTTCCACTACCTTGCCACCGCTCCACCTCATCGACCAGCTTGGCACTTGTCACATAGGTGTCGAGCGGGCAGGCAGTTAGGCGAGCTTTGTCTAGGCATGTGGGAGCTCGCCACTGAAGATAAAACTTTAATGACACCCGTCCCATGATCATGTCAAGAAAATATGAGGTAGATGGGTGAACGACACATAAGGAGAGATACCTCTTGCTGGGGAACTTCATCAATGTGACACCCCATGGCTCAATTGATGTGTTTGTCCTAACCCGCCAGAGTTAGGTATTTAGCACTGTAGCCTCTATTTGTAGTGTGCATTTACTGTTTTGCCATTGTGGTAACCCCTTTATCTATAAAAGAGGCCCATGGCTACCTTTACAAAGGTCGACACTTTGCTCAATTACACCCGTAGCTGCATTTCCTGCGCAAACCTTGTTGGCAAGTTGTGCTCCTTGTACCTGTGCACATACACACACTACAATCAAATTAGGAGTAGGGTTTTAGGCTTCACAACGGCCCGAACCTGGGTAAACTTTGTGCGTTCTACTAGTTCTGCTCTTTGTGCTCACCGATCTTCCTAGTCGAACCGCAAAGGTGCCTTTGCTGGTCCCATAGATCATCGTACGCATGACACCTGCGGTCGACATAACTAAAATTCTAGGTGGTTAAACCAAATCACACAGAACAAGGGAGTACCTTGCTCTGATACAAATTGAAAGCGCAGGTTTACTCCTGAGGGGGGGTGAATGGGAGATTTTTAGAAATTTGTCAAGCTCTGATGAATTTGAGGAAGATTAGAGTGACGAAATGGAAATACAAGGCAAGTAATTCATCACAGCAGTGGAAAGCATACATATAGGTGAAGAACATGCAATCATACAAGCATGAGGAAGATAAACTGAAGCAATCAAAAATGGCATAATGCAAGTCTTCATTTCAAATTCTTTAGAAGGAAGATCATGAATTCTTTAGGAATGAGATAACGTAAAGGTAAAGCGAGGAATTTGAAACTATGTAGGCTCGGTGAAGACACATCGATTTGGTAGACCAGTTCCAGTTGCTATATCTACTACACGTCTGGTTGAGGCAGTTGAGACGAACTTAGAGGATACTTAGTCATCATAGTATTCCTCTTGAGCCAAGGTCACTTAGACCTCGCCCAATCACTCATGGAAAGTCCTCAAGGTAGACTTCCAAAACCTAAACAGACTTGTTCACCGACACACCACAATGACTCTTGGGTGCTTAGAACATGACGCCTAACTGTCTGGAATAATGACAATCTTCAAAGGTAACATGCGTCGGATCACACAGATCAATCTCTTTAGTGATGCTCGATCACTTTGGCTATGGTTGGATTTTTCCGCACTTAGGATTCTCACAAAGTCATTAGAGGATCGGTTGCTCTGAAATGACAAGTGTCAAGTTCTCTCTAGAGCATCCAACCAAGAAGTAATTGTGGGGGCGGCTATTTATAGATAGGGGGCAACCCAGCATGAATTGCCATAAATGCCCTTCTCGGACATCACTGTATTTAGGATAAGGGTCCACTCGACAATTGGCACGCGGCACAACAACGGTCGGAAATTTTAGCTCTTAATTTCATCGTGGCACTCAATTTCCTCACGATAGGCAGGTCGCACTAGTGAAATCCTAACTCCTCACCCTGACCAAATTTGCCAGTGACCAGATGAACTTCGTCACTGTCGCTAGAAAATTTGTTAGCTATTCCATAGATTTCAAAAGGCTTCACTCGAAGCGGCTTGTGTATGTATAGATTTGAGCATCACTTTGGAAATGTGAACTATGATTCACCTAGACCCTCTTTAACAGTACGACATTTCCTATGACTCAAAATAAGAAGAAAGAAACTATGAAAACAAAGTCTTCACATCAATTTCTTCAAATGCCGCACCAATATTTTCACTTCAAGAAATACACTTTTAGGGCTTGTCTTCCATGGGTTAAAGTAAATCTTCAGGGACTATGACCCACGTGTACACTCACAAACACATTAGTCCCTCAACCCATATGTCTTCATATGGTACGTCTCCAACATATCTATAATTTATGAAGTATTCATGCCATGTTTACAACAATTTTATATGGTTTTGGCATGACTTGATTAGAACTAACCCAGACTGGCGATGTTTTCAGCAGAACTACCGTGGTGTCATTTTTTGTGCATCAATAAAAGTTCTTAGAATGGGCTCAAATTTTACGGTGATTTTTATGGACCAAAAGAAATCTTCGAAGCACTGGAGCTAGGCCAAGAAGTGGACGAGGAGGCCACAAGCTCTCTAGGCGCGCCCTACCCCACCAGGGCGCTAGCTCCGATCTTGTGGGCCCCTCGGGCACCCCCTTGACGTGAGACATATGCCAAAAATTCCTATTAATACCCAAACCCCCGAAAAGAACCCTAGATGAGAAGTTCCACTGCCGCAAGCCTCTGTAGCCAATAAAAACCAATCGGTACCCCGTTCCGGCACCTTGACAGAGGGGGAAATCATCACCGGAGGCCATCTTCATTGTTCCGGCGGCCACCAAGATGAGGAGGGAGTAGTTCAGCCTCAGGGATGAGGGTATGTACTAGTATGTCAGTGTACAAAAAGAGGGGTACACTTTTTGTACCCCTATAACTGTGCACGGGCAGTTTGAGCCACAGGCACCACCACACTGAGCAAGGCAAGGGAGGTGAGCCAAGGTAAGGCGGAAGCTCAGGAGAAGCAGAACGACGCCAAGACTAAGACCACAAAGAGCGAAGGGGACGAATCAGACCCCTTGGCAAGATCCTTGCCGGGAGGCGGTTTTAGCAAACCCGGCAAGACCCTTGCCGTGGCAGCTCGCCCCACACCTATGGAGTGAGTCACCCTTGAGTCCACTGCCCCCATGGGGCAAGGATTCGGGAGACATCCCCGTGGTGGCATGCAGATCTTTGTGAAGACATTCAAGATCAGATACACCCTTTAGAAGATGATGATCCTTGGTGGGATCCCAGCCAAGGAGGACCACAAGGCCCCCGGCAAGAGCCTTGCCGGGGATGACAGTGGGCGCCATGGCAGGACCCTTGCCGGGGCCCCGGCAAGGCCCTTGCCATGAACACCCGTAGGGCCACCATCAGGCCCACACCAGTCAAACCTCCACCGCCGTTCGCATGCAGCTGCCGACCCAACCAGCTGGGCAGGCACCTGCGTGGCGGCATGCGGATCTTCGTGGAGACCCACCACTGCGCCACCTCAGCTGCCTTCCTGCCTACATGGCACTGCGGGCGCCGCTGGCCAGGGCGCGTGTCGACACGAGAGGGAGCGGCGACGGACAAGACAGGGCTCTCCCCCGTCCCTGATAAAGCAAGGACACCTGGGCAAGACGCATTAAATGCGCCTTGTCATGTAATGCGAGGGATAACCTCGCATCACTGTACCCTTTCCAGCTCCTGTGTGCCACTGTGGCAACCCCTTTCCTATAAAAGGAGGCCCGAGGCGACCAGGAGGAGGATTCGGCTTTTTGGAGCTCCTCACGCCCCATAGCTAGCTCAAGAACACAGATATACAATCCACCAAAGCAGGAGTAGGGTTTTACGCATCCCCGCGGCCCGAACCTGGATAAATGAACCGTGTGCTATCTATTTGATCCGCTCTTCTCACGACCCCGCGCCCCGCAACCGTAGTAGGGATTCTTGTGATCCCATAGGTGTCGTTCCCACCGACATCTTTGGTGCGCCAGGTAGGGGGCACAGTTGTGAGAATCGGCTTTGGCAGTTAGTTCGACGCTTCTTCATCGTCATGGCGCCCAAGAAGAAGATGGCGGTGGCGGTTGGCCCGTCGGAAGCCGGACATCCCGTCCCGACGCGGGTGAGCAGTAGACCGGTCGCAGAAAGGACCCGGGGCTTCGTTCGCGAACACCAACACCGTCCCAGCAGCCGGAGTTTGGGAGGCGGCGATGTTCGTGTGCCTGGTAACGGGCCGCACGCCGCCAAATCCAAAGACGGAGCCAGGCCATCCGCGGGTGGCACGGGGCCTTCCAAGATCGCTACCGCCCCGCCCGAAGGCGATGCGAGGGCCTCCAAGACTCCCACGCCGGCGCCGATGGCACGCTCCACTCAAGCGGCGCGCGACGAATGGCGCAATCACGCCGAAGACCCCAGGCGTCGCCGCGGGAAGAGCCCCGAGCGCCACTCCCGGGAGGTAGAGGACCTGCCCGCTCGCCGAGGCGCTGGTGAAGATGGCATGAGACCGCGGGGTCGTGATAGAGCTCCTTCTGACATGGTCAGAAGTCGAAGCGCGTCGCGATCCGTGCAGGTTTCGCTGCCACCAACGCCAGCAGATGCCCTGGCGCGCGCGCAGTTGCTCCTCGATTTTCCTCCCACTACGGGGAAACTTGACGAATGGAGAGCCACAATCCGAAGCCTTGTTGCGGTGGCCAACAAATACGAACCGAGTCCGGTGGAGCCCCCGGGTCGATGCTCCAATGGAGTCCCACGCACCAGTGGCAGGAAAGTCGGCGGCGCCGCGACCACGGTGCACTCGCCTCCTCCTCGCCCGGTACCGCAGACGCCATCCCGTCGCGACATTGCGGGCGACGAAATCTCCATAGCGTCGTCCGACCCGCGGACCCACTGTGACCAGCGCCAAGTCCTTCGGGAACGAGAACATGAAGACGCTCGAACCACTATCGAGCGCCGGCGTGGAGCGCACCACCAGTCAGATAGGCGAGCAGGGCCTGCTGTGAACCACCCGGCACCGGAGAGCCCTGGAGGCCTACCTTACGAGGTAGGCTGTCCGGCTTTTACCCGTGAGCTGCGGCAGTTCCAGTGGCCCACTCACCGCACCTTCAAACCTGACGTGGGCGAAAAGTACAGCGACAAGACCCACCCGTCCGAGTTCCTCAGCATCTACACCATTGCGATGCAAGCTGTCGGAGCCCGCGACGATAAGGTGCTTGCGAATTACTTTCCATTGGCTCTTAAACCCAACGCCATGTCATGGTTGATGCACTTGCCGGTAGACTCTATTTCCTCCTGGTCGGATTTGTGCCATGAGTTTGTGGGCGCCTTTACTGGAGGCCACCAAGCCCATGGCCAAGCGAGCGACCTGCACGTCATTCCCCAGAAGGGAGGCGAGAGTCTCTGCAAGTAGATACAGAGGTTCAGCCGGATACAGTACAATATCCCTGATGTTCACCCTGCCGCCATCATCAGCGCGTTCCATCAGAACGTGCGTAACCGCAAGATGCGCGAAGAGCTGGCAATGAACAAGATGAAAGATGTAGCAGAACTCTATGTTCTTGCTGACAAATGTGCCCGGGCTGAAGAGGGAAGGAAGTACCCCGGCAAAGACGCCGGTGTGGAAACCGACTCCTCAGATGAAGATACTGCTGCCCCGGCGAAGAAGGGCCAGCGCCGCAATAGGAAGCGCAAAGGTAAAGCTGTGCTTGCCGTCGAGGGATCTGGTGACACCGGCTCCACCAATAAAACCAAGGTAGATGACCCCGGCAAGGAAATTGCCGGATGTGTCACCTGCCGGGCCTTGGCGGTTGCCGAGAAGCCAGGGAACTCCGACAAGCGATACTGCAAGATCCATCGCACCAAAGGCCATGCTCTTCAAGACTGCCGACAAGTTGAGCTCCTCGCTGAGAAGCAGAGGGCTGAATATGAGAGGCGGGACAAGGAGAAGGGCCAAGACGGTGCTGAGGGGTCCGGCAAGAAGCATGACGGCCAGGCGGGCCGTCGCGGCAAGGATAAACAACAGGAGAGGCCCGCCCGGGGCCGTGACAAAAAGCCAGAAGACCACGATCAAGAAGAGGACGACGAATCCGGCGAACAAGAGTTTCAGAAAGCTACAGAGGCCATGTGCATCGACAGCGGCGCCTCACTGCATACTTCTGACCGCCAGCTTAAATAGTGGGTGCGAGAGATTACAGTGGCAGAGCCGTCGTTTGATGCCCAAAGGCCGCTGAAGTGGTCCAGCACACCTATCATTTTTGACACTGAGGATCACCCTGATCGCACTACTGCGGTCGGGTGCTTGCCATTGTTGGTTTCACCAACAATACGCAACCTCAAGGTGACAAAGATGCTAGTCGATGGCGGGGCCGGTCTAAACTTGATCTCGCCTGCCGTGATCGAGAAACTGCAGATTCCTGATGGAGACCTCGAGGAGACGGGCACGTTTCAGGGGATCAACCTGGGAAGAAGCCAACCTAAGGGAAAGGTCACGCTGCCCGTGACTTTTGGAAGAGATCTGAACTACAGGACGGAGAGGATCGTGTTTGATGTTGCCAAGATCCCCTTGCCCTACAATGGGATCCTTGGCCGCCCAGCGCTGGCCAAGTTCATGGCGGCGTCACACTACACCTACAACACCCTGAAGATGCCAGGACCTGTGACGATCATCACCATCCCCTTTGATAAGAAAGATGCGCTGATTTGCGCTGACCAACTATACTAGCAAGCAGCTGCAGCAGCTGCCGCCACTAGGGCACTTGCTCCTGCCGCTGGGACCCCGGGAGGGAAGAAGAAGAAGAAGACTGGTGAGACCTCGGACACCCACTCCGGCAAGTGCACCTCTTCGGAGTGTAGCGCTCCCGTCGAGGACGTGCCAGAGAGCTCCACTGGCGGAAACAAGAAGCCCAGGGCCATACCGCTGGGAACCAAGAAGGTTTCTGTCAATGAGGATGGCATGGGAGGGGCTTTCACCATAAGCTCCACCCTTGACGACAAATAGGAAGACGCGCTCGTCACCTTCCTGTGGGCGAATGTCGATGTGTTTGCATGGCAAGCTTCCGACATCCCCGGCGTTCCCCAGGAGGTGATTGAGCACCACTTCGCTATCTGTCCTCATGCGCGGCCCGTCAAGCAGAAGGTCAGAAATCAAGCTTTTGAACGACAAGAGTTCATCACAGAGGAGATCCGGAAACTGGAAGCAGCGGGTTTGGTAAGAGGAGTGCTCCATCCAATGTGGTTGGCCAATCCGGTCATAGTCCGCAAGGCTAATGGGAAGTGGAGGCTGTGTATTGATTACACAGATACTGATAGAGGCTAAGGTGTCCCGATGTTTCGATGAGATGGTGGCTATCGTTTTCTGTGGGAGTCGACCTTGATGATCCGACTACGAACGTGCGAGACGTCGCGCCTTAGCAATCGCTAAACCAACTTCTGAGGGTTATTGACCACGCCGGAGCACGATCAACCTGACCACGGGGGTCTGTTTCCTGCGAGCAAACAAAGAACAAGCAAGAAACTGAGATTGCAATCGGGATATTGCGAATATAAGATGAAAGCTTTATTGATCAAGGTGGGGTTCTGTGACGTCTTGGTCTGGTCGTTGGACACAAACGAAGTACACGAAGTTGCAGCTATGGCGAACTTTTAATCTAAACAAAACCCAAAGTCTAAACGACGCCCTAAGGGCTGTATATATGGAGGAAGAGGGGGGAATTTCGTGGCCCTTGAGGGTGGGGTCCGAAACCAACCCTAACTCTTGTTTCCCCACACATACGGACTCTAAAAATAGCCTATACTTAAGTATTTCGAAATTACATGGGCCTGGCCCATTAATAAGGTGACGCAGCACCTAGAATAGCCTATAGACGAATACTATGAAGTGGCATCTTGTATATTTCGTCCAAGGCTTCATGCACTCCTTATGGCGGCTTCAAAGTCCTGAAATCATCACTTGTAACTCCGTTCTTGATCCCCTTGCGCATGCCATCAACTCCATGCGTGTTCTTGCTCCAATGTTCATCCTTCTCCAAGCTAGGCCCTTCATTTGTAAGCAAAACAAATGTATCCAATTTAGGCAGCATCATAATCTCATGAACATTAGAATCATTACCAAGAAACGAAAGTACCTGGTAATTTAATTGGCGTGCGCGAGCTCTAGTAATTGGTCCAGTATATGTAACAGTAGGGGCTGTGGGTGTGACAATGGTATTGATGTCCTCATCATCCTCCCCTTCTTGAAATGAAGTCGTCCTCGACGGAAGCGCATCTTCCTCACCCAAATAAGGCTTCAAATCTGCAATGTTAAAAGTGGGACTAACCCCAAAATCTACAGGTAGCTCAAGTTTATATGCATTATCATTTATTTTCTCTAACACCTTAAAAGGACCATCAGCACGTGGCATTAGCTTTGATTTGCGCAGATTAGGAAATCTATCTTTACGCAAATGTAACCAAACAAGATCTCCAGGCGCAAACACAACATGTTTTCTACCCTTATCTCCAGCAAGTTTATATTTAGCATTCATACGCTCAATGTTTTCCTTAGTTAACTCATACATTTTTAAAATCAATTCAAAATGTTCTTTAGCATCAAAATTAACCTTCTCTGAAGATGGAAGAGGCAACAAATCAATAGGTGCATGAGGTAGGAAACCATACACAATTTCAAAAGGGCACATCTTAGTAGTAGAATGCAATGAGCGATTATAAGCAAATTCAATATGAGGCAAGCATTCTTCCCACATTTTCTTGTTATTCTTCAAAACAGCCCTAAGCATAGTAGACAATGTTCTATTGACTACTTCAGTTTGTCCATCAGTTTAGGGGTGACAAGTAGTACTAAAAAGCAGCTTAGTCCCCAACTTAGCCCATAAACATCTCCAAAAGTGGCTAAGAAATTTAGTATCACGATCTGAAACAATAGTATTTGGCACACCATGTAAGCGAATAATTTCACGAAAGAACAAATCAGCAACATTAACAGCATCATCGCTTTTATGACATGGTATAAAGTGTGCCATTTTCGAGAACCTATCCACGACAAAAAATATGCTATCCCTCCCCTTATTTGTTCGAGGTAAACCTAAAACAAAGTCCATAGATATATCCTCCCAAGGAACACTAGGTACAGGCAAAGGCATATATAAACCATGAGGATTGAGTCGTGACTTAGCTCTTTGACATGTAGTGCAGCGAGCAACAAAACGCTCAACATCCCGTCTCATCTTTGGCCAAAAGAAATGTGTAGCAAGTATATCCTCCGTCTTCTTGACGCCAAAGTGTCCCATTAATCCTCCTCCATGCGCCTCCTGCAACAACAAAAGACGAACGGAGCTAGCTGGAATGCATAGCTTGTTAGCACAAAACACAAATCCATCGTTAAGAACGAACTTGTTCCAAGTTCTCCCTTCCTTACAATTCTGCAATACATCTTTAAATTCAGCATCATGAACATATTGATCTTTGATGGTCTCCAAACCAAATATTTTAAAGTCAAGTTGTGAAAGCATAGTATAACGACAAGACAAGGCATCAGCAATAACATTTTCTTTACCCTTCTTGTGTTTAATGACATAAGGGAAAGTCTCAATGAATTCAACCCATTTAGCATGTCTACGGTTCAGTTTTGCTTGACTTTTAATGTGTTTCAAAGATTCATGATCAGAATGTATAACAAATTCCTTGGGCCATAAATAATGTTGCCATGTTTCTAAGGTCCGAACAAGAGCATATAATTCTTTATCATAAGTAGAATAGTTCAGACTAGGCCCACTCAATTTTTCAGAAAAGTATGCAACAAGTTTTCCATCTTGTAATAACACACCTCCTAATCCAATTCCACTAGCATCACATTCAAGCTCAAAAGTCTTATTGAAATTAGGAAGTTGGAGTAAAGGAGCATGTGTCAACTTATCTTTCAAAACCGTGAAGGCTTCTTCCTGTCCGGTACCCCAAACAAAAGGCACATCCTTCTTTGTAAGCTCGTTGAGAGGTGCAGCAATGGTGCTGAAATCTCTCACAAAACGCCTATAGAAACCAGCGAGGCCAAGGAAACTCCTCACTTGTGTGACCGTTTTGGGCTGCGGCCAACTCTCAATAGCTTCAATCTTGGCTTTATCAACTTCAATTCCCTGTGGAGTAACAACATAGCCAAGAAAAGATACTCGGTCGGTGCAAAAGGTGCACTTTCCAAGGTTTCCAAACAAACGTGCATCACGTAGAGCAATAAAAACAGCACGTAAATGTTCCAAATGTTCCTCCAAAGATTTGCTATAAATCAATATGTCATCAAAGTAAACTACCACAAATCGTCCAATGAAAGCACGTAAAACTTCGTTCATTAACCTCATGAAAGTACTAGGTGCATTAGTTAACCCAAAAGGCATGACTAACCACTCATATAATCCAAACTTAGTTTTAAATGCTGTTTTCCATTCATCACCCAATTTCATACGAATTTGATGGTATCCACTACGCAAATCAACTTTGGAGAATATTGTAGAGCCACTCAATTCATCAAGCATATCATCTAGCCTAGGAATAGGATGACGATAACGAATAGTAATATTATTAATGCCTCTACAATCAACGCACATACGCGACGTACCATCCTTTTTCGGCACTAAAATGATAGGAACAGCACAAGGACTAAGGGATTCGCGTATATAACCTTTGTCGAGCAGTTCTTGTACTTGACGCATAATCTCCTTCGTCTCCTCTGGATTGGTACGGTATGGTGCACGGTTGGGTAGCGAAGCACCGGGAATTAAGTCAATTTGATGCTCAATCCCTCGAATAGGTGGTAATCCCGGTGGCATGTCTTGTGGAAAGACGTCAGCGAACTCCTGCAAAATGTTAGTGAGAGCAGGGGGCAAAGAGGAAGGCACGTCCTCGAATGAAAATAATGCCTCTTTGCACACAAAAGCATAGCAAACAGATTTGCTGAAATCTAGCTCATCAATATCAGATTTGGTGGCAAGTAAACATGCACTTTTCAATTTAATTTCAGAAACAACAGTAGATGGTTTATTATTAGGCTTCATTTGGTGCTCAAATTCTTTTGCCACAATCTGATTTTCACTCTTATTTGTCTCCTGTTTTGCTTTATTAGCTCTATTAATATCATCTTTCAAAATGGAATCAGGAGTCATAGGAAGCAAAGTAATATTTTTATCGTTATGAACAAGAGTATACTGATTGTTTCTACCATGGTGTACAGAATTTTTATCAAATTGCCATGGTCTACCAAGTAATAAGGAACATGCTTGCATAGGTACCACATCACAATCAACATAATCAGCATATGTAGAGATACTAAAATGCACACGAACAGTACGTGTTACCTTAACCTTGCCGCTGTTGTTGAACCATTGGATGTAGTAAGGATGTGGATGTGGTCTTGTGGTGAGAGATAGCTTCTCCACCATCTCCATGCTAGCCAAGTTATTGCAGCTCCCTCCATCTATGATCACGCGAATAGAACGTTCCTTCACAACTCCCTTTGTATGGAACAAATTATGCCTCTGATTTTGCTCAGCTTGTGTAACCTGCACACTCAAAACACGTTGAGCAACTAAACTTTCATACATGTCAGCATCTTCAGGAGCCATGTATTGCGTCTCATGATCAGAATCGTCTCCACCGTGTTCGTCACGTGTAATAAGAGCCAAAGTCTCCTCATCATAGTCACTAGCGGACTCATACCCACCATCCTCAGTAACAATCATCACACGCTTAGATGGGCATTCTCTCGCATAATGACCTCCACCCTTGCAACGTCGACAAATAATATCATGTGTTTGCCCTGTTGATGCCATGGATGAAGAAGAGCTCTTTGCATGCCCAGAAGGTGTGCTCTTGGCAGATAGTGGTGATTGTGCCTGCTTTATTGTATCATGGTTGGAGGTGGCAGCCGACGGAGGCGCCGGTGTAGCAGAACGTGTGGAAGTAGATGATGCACGTGGTGTCCATGATGAAGGTCGACCTGCAGAAAAGTTAGTCCGCGCCAATGCCTGTCGATCCTGCACTTCACGTTCAGCTTTACAAGCAAGATGGAATAAATGAGTGATATTAGTATACTCCTTATACTCTAGAATCGTCTGAATCTCTCTATTTAATCCACCCAGAAAACGTGCAAGCATAGCTTCATTCTCCTCAACAATACATCATCTAATCATGCCAGTTTGTAATTCCTGATAATATTCTTCTACAAAAAAATTTCCCTGTCTTAAGCGCTGCAATGTTTGAAGTAATTCACGTTGATAATATAATGGAACCCAACGAGTACGCATAGCAGTTTTCAAAGCAGCCCAAGTAGCCGGAATAGGATATAATCTACAATGCTCAGACCACCAAACACATGCAAAACTAGTGAAAGCACAAACAGCAGCAGGAACACGTCTCTCCCCGGGATATTGTAAACATGTAAATCGTTGTTCAGTTTCTAACTCCCAAGTAAGATATATATTAGGAACATATCTACCCTCAAATGGTGAAATATTCAATTTTAGTTTAGGGAGATGGTCATGATCTCGTACCTGAGGGTGAGCCCTACCATTGCCATTATTTGCATGTGGACGACCTGGTGGTTGCTGTGCTGTTGGTGGCACGTAGTTCTGATTTTGATCAACCTCATCCTCATAATCTCCCACATAAGCATCCTCCTCCACATCAGCAGTAGGAGCCACAGAAGTATCCACAGCAGCACCAGCAGTTTGGCCCGACTAAAGAGGGACACGGCTCGCTCGGCGGAGGGCTGTTTCCCGACGTGGAGGTAGTCGGTGTTGTTGCTGTTGTTGCAGAGGTGTGGCAGGAGCAGCCGGTGGTGGTGGTGGAAAACGCGAAAGCAATTCAGCAAACTTGTTATCGAGCTTTGTTTCAAACGTCTTCTCCATGCCATCTATCTTCTCCATGGCCTCTTCAAATCTGTTTATCACATCTTGCACCTGTCCATTCATCATTTGCTGAAACGTATCATGAAGCTCCTTGTTCGTCAAGTTCTCCCAGTCAGTCTCGTCGGCTTGTGATCCTGGCATGGTTAGCAGCAATAGAAACACACAAGAATATGATCCTACAGACTACTAACAAGTGGTGGTGGTGGCGGGTGTCACAAATCCGTCAAGCAAATCTCAAATTCTTACCAGTTCTTACCCAGCAGCAGGCGGCGATCGGCAACCGTTGTAGCCAAAAACTCTCAAAAGCTTGGATGGAGCGATTGCCAGGGAGAGTCAAACGCACGACGTAGATGTATGTGGAGCAGGGAAGGCTTATAGTATGGTAGCAAAAAGGGTCAGCAATAATCAATTCAGAGATGCAAAGTTGAATAAACGCTCAACGACGGTACTGTGCTGGTCCTAGGCTAGACCGTGCTAGAGACGCGAGCCTAGAACACTAACAAAATCACGGCGCTACACGTAAATAAGGGAAAAGCACACTCTGGAACTTTTTTTTCGCTCTTTTTTTTGCGCTCCTTTTTTTTGCGCTCCTCTTTTTTTTGCGAAAAATCACTATAATGGCGAGTGTCTCAAAACTCTTCCCTCGTCAAACTGATAGGATGGGCACGAAAAAAAAATTCACTTTTTTTTCGGAAATCAGGGCAGCGACGCTGAAAAAGTGCGACAAAAAATCACTATGATGGCACGTGGCTCAAAAGACTCAGAAAAGCCTAAAAATAGGATAGGGAAAAAAATTTGCCTGTGAAAATTTTGGCCTAAAAACTGCCCGGGGGTCTCCATACTCTTTTTTTTTCCGAGACCTACGCAGGCAAGGAAACACGACTCGGAATTTAGATTGATCTCAAGAACAAACCTAATATGAGAAGAACTCGGATTGGTGGTGGATATATGGTTGTGGTATATGGCAGCGGTGGTGGTATATGGTAGCGGTGGTGGTATATGGATAGAGATTGGTGGTGGTATATGGATACGGATTGGTAGTGGTATATGGATATGGATTCAGAGCGGTGGCGGATAAGCAAAAGTGGTAGATGGGCGATGATGATGGTGCGGCAGCGGCGTGACAACTTATGACCAGAACTCGAAACTCTAAAAGACTAGACTCTAAGACCAGCAACTTGACACGACGATGCAACCGCAAATTCAACAAAGCAAAAACCCTAAAAAGATTATGCAAAGGCTCAGATTGGTTCGGATATGATGAACTAACCATAATTTTTTTGTGTGGCTTTTTTTTCGTGGACTGTAGGTATGAAGAACAGACTCGATCTAATCTACAAAAAACTGTAAAAATCTCACCGAGCAACCTGGAAATCTGATAACACTAGATAGCGGCTAAGGTGTCCCGATGTTTCGATGAGATGGTGGCTATCGTTTTCTGTGGGAGTCGACCTTGACGATCCGACTACGAACGTGCGAGACGTCGCGCCTTAGCAATCGCTAAACCAACTTCCGAGGGTTATTGACCACGCCGGAGCACGATCAACCTGACCACGAGGGTCTGTTTCCTGCGAGCAAACGAAGAACAAGCAAGAAACTGAGATTGCAATCGGGATATTGCGAATATAAGATGAAAGCTTTATTGATCAAGGTGGGGTTCTGTGACGTCTTGGTCTGGTCGTTGGACACAAACGAAGTACGCGAAGTTGCAGCTATGGCGAACTTTTAATCTAAACAAAACCCAAAGTCTAAACGACGCCCTAAGGGCTGTATATATGGAGGAAGAGGGGGGAATTTCGTGGCCCTTGAGGGTGGGGTCCGAAACCAGCCCTAACTCTTGTTTCCCCACACATACGGACTCTAAAAATAGCCTATACTTAAGTATTTCGAAATTACATGGGCCTGGCCCATTAATAAGGTGACGCAGCACCTAGAATAGCCTATGGACGAATACTATGAAGTGGCATCTTGTATATTTCGTCCAAGGCTTCATGCACTCCTTATGGCGGCTTCAAAGTCCTAAAATCATCACTTGTAACTCCGTTCTTGATCCCCTTGCGCATGCCATCAACTCCATGCGTGTTCTTGCTCCAATGTTTATCCTTCTCCAAGCTAGGCCGTTCATTTGTAAGCAAAACAAATGTATCCAATTTAGGCAGCATCATAATCTCATGAACATTAGAATCATTACCAAGAAACGAAAGTACCTGGTAATTTAATTGGCGTGCGCGAGCTCTAGTAATTGGTCCAGTATATGTAACAGTAGGGGCTGTGGGTGTAACAATGGTATTGATGTCCTCATCAGATACCAATAAGGCTTGTCCTAAGGACCACTTCCCGTTGCCGTGCATCGACTAGATTGTTGACTCCACGGCTGGGTGTGATCTGTTGTCATTCCTCGATGCCTACTCCGGCTACCACCAGATCTTCATGACAAGAGAAGATGAAGAGAAAACAGCATTCATCACCCCATGTGGTACGTATTGTTTCATGCGGATGCCTTTCGGGCTGAAGAGTGCTGGTTCGATGTTTGCAAGGGCGGTCTAGATTGGTTTTGAACCCCAGCTCCATAGAAATATGGAAGCTTATATGGATGACATAGTGGTCAAAACCAGGGATAGGGAAACCCTCATACCGGATTTGCAAGAAACATTTGCAAACCTGCGCAAGATCAATCTCAAGTTGAACCCTGAGAAGTGTGTCTTTGGCGTCCCGTCTGGCAAGCTTCTCGGGTTCTTTGTGTTACAGCGTGGGATAGAAGCCAATCCGGACAAGATCAAAGCTATAGAGCAGATTGAAGCACCCAAGCGAATCAAGGATGTGCGTCGGCTTGCTGGTTGCGTCGCCGCCATGGGCAGATTCATTTCCATGTTTCTCGAGCGCGCCCTTCCCTTTTTCAAGATCCCGAAAAAGCGGTCCCGATGGAGTGGACGCCAGAAGCCGAAGCAGCATTGCAAGATTTGAAGAAGTACCTCTCCTCCGTGCCAATACTAGTTGCGCCCAGGCCATAGGAGCCATTGCTGCTATACCTGGCGGCAACGAACCAGGTGGTCAGGGCCGCACTTGTGGCGCAGAGAGAGGTTGACGACGAGGTAATGGCAGCGACAGAGCCCGACACCACCAATGCAGAGACGACACAGCCAATTGAAGTGCCGCCGAAGAAGAAAATGATGCAGCACCCGGTCTACTTTGTTAGTTCCCTCCTGCAGGGAGCTAGATCAAGGTACTCCGGCGTGCAGAAACAGCTCTTCGGCCTTCTTATGGCCTCGAGGAAGCTGCGTCACTACTTCCAGGCACATGAGATCACTGTCGTCACTCGCCTCCCTCTACAACGGATATTGCACAATCCAGATGCAACGGGAAGAATTGTGGAATGGGCACTGGAGCTGTCCAGCTTTGGCCTCAAGTTTGAAAGTACTTCAACGATTCAGAGCCGAGTCCTGGCGGAGTTCATTGCAGAATGGACCGCAACGTCTGACGAAGAAGCCCAAGAGACTGCTCTCCCCGGCAAGGAGGCAAGTTGCAGTTGGATCATGTACTTTGATGGAGCTTTCTCCTTACACGGCGCCGGGGCTAGCGTACTGCTTGTCGCGCCCACCAGAGAGCACATCAAGTACGTGATCCAGATGCACTTCCCCAGGGAGGTGTCAACAAACAATACGGCAGAGTACGAAGGGCTGCTTGCCGGTCTTAGGATCGCGGCGGACCTCGGAATCAAGAAGCTCATCGTCAGGGGCGACTCGCAGCTCGTCGTCAAGAAGGTCAACAAGGACTACCAGAGCCCGTTGATGAAGGCCTACGTCGATGAAGTGACAAAGCTGGAAGAGCGTTTCAACGGTATACAGGCTGAATACGTTCCCCGAGCGGAGAACGATATCGCCGATTACCTGTCAAAACGCGCTGCCCTCAAGCTACCTGTGGAACCAGGTACCTTTGTGCTCCAGCTAACTCAGCCATCCGTTGATCCATCAACAGAGCAGAACAAGAGGAGGAAATCAGGACCTGGCAAGTACTTTCCTGCCGAGCTCCCCGAAGCCGCCGGCAAGGATGTTGCCGGGGACACTGAGCCCGCCATGAGACGGCTAGCTCCGGCAGAGCGTCAAGCTCTTGCCGTCGAGACAGCCGCTCCTATAGCGGAGGAAATGCCTTTAGTCCTCGCCGTCGAGCCTCAGGCTCCAGCGTGGGCACAGCATACCGTCTGATTCCTCCAAACAGGGGAACTTCCTGAAGAGTGGGAAGAAGCGGAAAAAGTAGCCCGTTGCTCTACCATGTACCAGTTCGTCGATGACGTCCTGTACAGAAAGAGGCCGAACGGTGTGAAATTGAAGTGTATCCCTCGGGAGGAAGGACTAGAGCTGTTGGCGGAGATACGCGGAGGCATATGTGGATTCCACATTGGGTCAAGGGCCCTTGCCGGCAAGGCATTTCGGCAAGGCTTCTTCTGGCCCACCGCCCTCCAGGATGTGACGACACTAGTCACCAGGTGTGAAGCGTGTCAGTTCCATTCAAAGAAGCTTCATCAGCCAGCTCAAGCCCTTCAAACCATTCCTCTCTCCTGGCCCTTCTCGGTCTGGGGGCTCGACATACTGGGCCCTTTCCCCCGCGCTGTCGGGGGCTTTGAGTACTTGTACGTTGCAATCGACAAGTTCACAAAGTGGCCGGAGGTGGAGGCAGTGAGGAAGGTCACAGCTCAGTCAGCCGTCAAGTTCTTCAAGGGACTAGTGTGCCGTTTTGGTGTACCCAACAGGGTCATCACCGACAACGGCACATAGTTCACAAGCCGCACCTTCATGCAATATATCCAAGACCTCGGCAGCAAAGTCTGTTTCGCTTCCGTTGCTCACCCACGAAGCAATGGTCAAGCTGAGAGGGCAAACGCTGAAGTACTGCGAGGCTTAAGGACCAAGACCTTTGATAGGCTGCACAAGAGTGGAAGGCGCTGGATTGATGAGTTGCCGACGGTTCTTTGGTCGATCGGGACGATGCCAAATCGAGCCACCGACCAGACACCGTTTGCCCTGGTATACGGGGCAGAAGTAGTTCTCCCCACTGAACTCATATACGGGTCACCTCGAGTGCTCGCTTATGATGAGCTTGAGCAAGAGCAACTGCGGCAAGATGACGGAATGCTCCTTGAGGAAGATCGTCTTCGGGCGGCTGTGAAAGCAGCACGCTACCAGCAAGCCTTGCGCCGCTACCATAGTCACAAGGTTCATGCCCGAAGCCTTGAGGAAGGTGACCTTGTCCTTCGGCGCGTTCAGCCGGCCAAGAATTCCAACAAGTTGACGCCAAAGTGGGAAGGCCCTTATCGGGTAATACGAGTCACCAGGCCCGGCGCAGTCCGACTGGAGACCGAAGATGCTGTTTCGGTGAGTAACTCCTGGAACATTAAGCATCTTCACAAGTTTTACCCGTGAGGCACGGCTTGCCGGGCCCCCGGCAAGCCACCTTTTGTACAAGCATTGCCGATGATGCATGTAACCCTTTGTACAAAGCCAGGCGCAGACCCTGAGCATAAATAAATGAAGCGCTGGCGCCCTAAGTTATAGCATGCATGCTAGGTCGAGTCTCGTCCTTGGTTAGGGTTGATAGTGCATAGCGGCGACTAACCCCTAGCTTAGAGGTCGAGTGTGCGTCTCTTTGCCGTTCTTTCATCTTCTTTGGTTCGCAGGACTCACAGGTATCCTTGCCGGATCACTTGAGGACGAAAAAGAGAAGAGGGACAGACCAGCATCTAGACCCCCGGCAAGCCAGTATTGCCGGGGGCTTCAAGAGCAAAGATTCACCCACGGCAAACCAGAGTTGCTGGGGGCTATAGCTTCAGATAATTTCTTCATCCCTTATCATGCATTCCCTTATGGACTGAAGTATGTGAAACCTCATTTTTTCCTAAAACTATCGTGCTCCCCTAACTCTAGGCCCTAGGGCTCGTTCCTGGGGCCAGGTTTGGTAGTAGTCGCGGTAGCGAGAGGATGAAACAAGGACCTGAACCCACCTCATCCTTGCCTCCGCCAAAGGTGTGAGAAAGGTTGAGCGAAGTGGGGAGACGGCAAGGCCTGTTGCCGGGCAAGGAAATGTTTATCTTAAGGATATCAAGGATTTACTCCTTGTCGTGGGTTCTACCCACAAACAAATGACCCGGCAAGCATCCCTTTTTCATTAAAAACATTCCACTCAGGTACAGTCTGTAGGGAATGAAAAACAGGAATGATGGGATTACAAGTTTTAAATTCAGCTAAGGCCCGAAGGCTTACAAACTAAAAAGAGATAAGGTGCCCGTAATCCCTTTCTTGTCCCTCTCCTCAGGAGGCAGGTCAAGGAGGCGAAAAGGGCAAAAGGGGTGCCTAGGCGAGCTACGGGTGGCAGAAGACACCAACAGAACATCTCGGTGGCCGTTCGAAGGCTGGATGGTGATGGTGGCGCCGGAAACAGAGCTCGAAGACGAGGCGGCAGGACGTCAGCACGCGTCAAAGGCGTCGGTGCCCGCGTACTCCGACTTGATGGCCTTGCCGCCCGCCCTCTTCCTCTTCCGCAGCCTCCCAACGCCAGCCGCCCAAGGAGACGATCCCGAGAAGTTTAGGGAGCCGGCGACGCGGATGATGGGGTCGTCGGTGCCGCACGGAGCGGCGCCCGACACCTAATCGGACCTGTCATCCTGCCGCCTACTACCCTCGTCGTCGCTGCCGCTGTCCTCCTCGTCACTCCCGCCCGAGGAGGAGTCTTCACTATCAGAAGGGCTCTCCATGCAGCACCTTGCACGGGTCCCAAAGCACCCGAAGACCTTGACGGAGAGAAGGCCACCCTCCATCCGCTTAAAATGGAGAGCGAGCCCCTCCGTCAAGCGGTGGATATGGGCAAACGTCTTCCATCCCCGACGGAGATACATCATGTGAGGGGCGGGGAAGTCGACGCGGGCCCGCGTGCCACTGATCCCGCGGCCCCTCATGTGCAGCCACAACGACTCCGGCAGATCCAGCTCCATCTCCCATGCGAATAGGGTCGGGAGACGAAGGCGACGGCGAGGCGGCCGGCGCAGCCTGACGAAGAACTCGCAAGGGTCATCCCCAACGTGGCCCTCCATGGGGGGAGGAACTGCTGGCGGAGGCGAGGCCGGCGCGCCGCCCCATCCTCCTCTTCCCCGACCACCTCGGCCTTGCCCACGACCTCGCCCCCTCCCCCTTCCCCTCACGGCTGGCTCTGCCACCGCGGGTGTAGGAGAAGGAGGGATGCGTTGTCGAGCGGCGACCCTCGCCGCCACCGTTGAAGGACCAGGATTCCCTCTCTCCATGGCGGATGGAAGGGGGGAGCAGAAGCTGAAGGAAGGATGAGATGAAGGAATGCGGGATGCCATCCCCCCCTCCCGCTCCTTATAAAGGAACGGGGTGGGGGCTCGGCCGCCCCGCTCAGCCAATCAAGGCGCGGAAGGCGCAGGGAACTGGGACCGACCTGCCGCCCCAGCCCGCGGCGGCCCGGTTTCCCACCTCCACCGTTCGCCACCCCAAGCGCATGAGAGCCACGTGGCAGGCGTGCGGGACCGAGGCGACGGGTGAGGCGACCTCTCCCCACCCCGTGATCGTGGGGAGTGGACGCCTTGAAGACCACGCCTCGGCCCCGTTCAGTAAATGGGTCGCGCCTCCGCACCTCCCTCCGTTTATGGGGAAGGCGCGAACCGCCCCCTTTACTACGACATGACACATGCATGCAGAGCTCAGCCCCACACATGTCGCCCACGTCACACACGCCTCCCCACGCCGTGCCATGTGCGGGAAGCATGGGAAGCACAGCGCGCGAAGAGACTTACCGCGGTAAAAACCACCCCGCCTGCCCGCGCACCGTTTTTGGGCCTAGCCAAATGACGCGATTGCGCTTACGTGTGGCCCAGGCCCGGGGGCTCCTGTCGGTGTACAAAAAGAGGGGTACACTTTTTGTAGCCCTATAACTGTGCACGGGCAGTCTGAGCCACAAGCACCACCACGCTGAGCAAGGCAAGGGAGGTGAGCCAAGGTAAGGCCGAAGCTCAGGAGAAGCAGAACGATGCCAAGACCAAGACCACAAAGAGCGAAGGGGACGAAGCGGACCCCCCCGGCAAGATCCTTGCCGGGAGGCGGTTTTAGCAAACCCGGCAAGACCCTTGCCGTGGCAGCTCGCCCCACACCTACGGAGTGAGTCACCCTTGAGTCCACTGCCCCCATGGGGCAAGGATTCGGGAGACATCCTCGTGGTGGCATGTAGATCTTTGTGAAGACATTCAAGATCAGATACACCCTTTAGAAGATGATGATCCTTGGTGGGATCCTAGCCAAGGAGGACCACAAGGCCCCCGGAAAGAGCCTTGCCGGGGATGACAGCAGGCGCCACGGCAAGACCCTTGCCGGGGCCCCGGCAAGGCCCTTGCCAAGAACACCCGTAGGGCCACCATCAGGCCCACGCCAGTCAAACCTCCAGCGCCGTTCGCATGCAGCTGCCGACCCAAGCAGCTAGGCAGGCACCTGCGTGGAGGCATGCGGATCTTCCTGGAGACCCACCACTGCGCCACCTCAGCTGCCTTCCTGCCTACATGGCACCGCGGGTGCCGCTGGCCAGGGCGCGTGTCGACACGAGAGGGAGCGGCGACGGACGAGACAGGGCTCTCCCCCGTCCCCGATAAAGCAAGGACACCTAGGCAAGACGCATTAAATGCGCCTTGTCATGTAATGCGAGGGATAACCTCGCATCACTGTACCCTTTCCGCCTCCTGTGTGCCACTATGGCAACCCCTTTCCTATAAAAGGAGGCCCGAGGCGACCAGGAGGAGGATTCGGCTTTTTGGAGCTCCTCACGCCCCATAGCTAGCTCAAGAACACAGATATACAATCCACCAAAGCAGGAGTAGGGTTTTACGCATCCCCGCGGCCCGAACCTGGATAAACGAACCGTGTGCTATCTGTTTGATCTGCTCTTCTCACGACTCCGCGCCTCGCAACCGTAGTAGGGATTCTTGTGATCCCATAGGTGTCGTTCCCACCGACATAGTAGCTATGTGTTTTATCTCTCTCTCTCTCTCTCGTGTTCTTGATTTGGCATGATCTTCATGTACCGTGAGCTTTGCTGATATATTTGGATCTTATGGTGTTCTTTCCTCTCCACTTTCTTGTGATGAATTATGTCTTGCTCTTTGAGGTTTCGTTATGTTGGATTGAATATTGGATTTGAGAACACTTGATGCATGCCTTGCATATGGATACCCGTGGTGACAATGGGTATTATATTGATTCACTTGATGTATGTTGTGCCACTGAACTCGCGGATTCTCGAGGTGAGATTGGGGTAATCTATGCATAGGGTTGATGCACGTTTTCGTCCTACATTCTGTGATCGAAACTGTGGAGTGATTCTTTGTCGCATGTTGAGGGATTGTTATATGATCCAATTATGTTTTCATTGTTGAGAGATTTTGCACTAGTGAAAGTATGAACTCTAGGCCTTGTTTTGAAGCATCGCAATACCGTTTTTGCTCACTTATGTTACTAGTTACCTTGCTGTTTTATATTTTTAGAATATAAAAACCTATATCTACTATCCATATTACACTTGTATCACCATATCTTCACCGAACTAGTGCACCTATAAAATTTACCATTATATTATTGTGTTGGGGACACAAGAGACTCTTTGTTATTTGGTTGCAGGGTTGTTTGAGGGAGACGATCTTCATCCTACGCCTCCAAAGGATTGATAAACCTTAGGACATCCACTTGAGGGAAAATTTCTACTGTCCTACAGAAGTCTATGCTTGGAGGCCCAACATGAGTCTACAAGAAGAAAGGTTGCGTAGTAGACATTAAGTTGTTGCCGGGGAGGTGAGTGCTTGAAGGTATATCTTTAGATCTTGCAATTGAATCTTTTAGTTTCTTGGTTTATCACTAGTTTGGTTCATAAAAGAAAACTACCAAAAGATGGAATTGAAGTTTCCTCCTATTATTCATCTCTATAATGTGTTTCTTGAAAATGATGGAAAGCAAAATTGTGGTCAATTGTTAGAAGAAGAATTCAATAAAATGTTGGGCATAAAATATTTGAATGATGAGCATGATTGCAATGTTGTTAGTATGTATTCTTTCAATATCCATGATGCGAATGATATGTGAAGGCATAATCTTGGGGATGCCATGTTTGATGAAGATAATATTTTTTGTCCCCCAAATTTCTAGTTTCTATGGCTTATATTGCTCAATATAAATTGTAGAAATGATATGGTACAATAGTCATTGTTTGAGAACAATTATGAATATTGTCGAAATCGGGGCTCCGGGGACCCAAACAAGATTCGAACTCTAGGGCGTGTGCGAAGATCTAACCTAGCTACAACCTCAAGCACATTGCCTCATGGCTTGGCCTCATCGAGTTTGTGCGAGCAGGGAAAAGAGGGGACACAACAGTTTATCCAGGTTCGAGCCACCTTGCAGTGTAAAACCCTACTCATGCTTTGTGCTGGATTGCCTCACAAGGAGGATGAGGATGAACCGGTAAAGTGGGTGAGCTACGTCGTGAGGGCTCAAAGGGTGAGAATGAATTGACCTCACTCTATAGTGGAGACTAGCATATATTTATAGTGGCCTTGGTCCACTTCCCTCATAGCTTTAGCAGGAAGGGATTCCAAAGTGGCCAATTTGAAAGGGGAGAAGAGGTACATCTTATCCTAATGAAAGGTGGTCTTCACCTGCAAAGCTTCTGGCCGTGACGCATTGGTGGGATCGGCATGACATCCGTCTTGCCGAGCTCGTGGTCTTGGTCTCGTTGCACCGGAATGGAAACCATTGGGGATTCCTTCGGAACCAGCGTACGTCCTTGCCTCCTTAGCACCAAATAGGAAACTATCCTCCTGTGCGCCTGCTGGCACCCGCCTGGCCTTGGTCGTCATGGCTCACGTCATCACGAGCCTCGTGAGGTGGGGTACGTGCATAGAGATCTCTGCTCCTTGGGTGGTAGGCTCGGGGGGCTGCTCCTCGGGATGTCTTTACCTTGTTCGCCTCGTGAGGCCAGGGGCCCCTGCGAGGGTCTTTCCCTTGGGGTCTTGTAGCTGGGCCGTACCAGGCCATCGACGAGGCCACATGCTGGGTCGTTGGCAGGTAAGTCTAGTCACCCCCAATCCCAGAACGCTGACAGTAGCCTTTGGGCCCAAGGTGTGCTCGGCCTGTCTTCGAGCGAAGGCAAGGACAGAAGGGAGAAGCGTCACCTGCCCCAATCGCCTGCGGGCCAGGCTTGATGTGTGGCGCACGATGGGATGCAGATGCCTCCACTTCCCCATGTTGCCTCGGCAACAACCCAAACTGACAAAACTCTAGCGCGTGCTACGGGGTCATCATTGCTCATCCCCGCCTTACTCCTGATCCCCTACTCCAGACAGAAGCTCCTACAGATCCAATCATAGCGCCGTGCTTTCCTTCTTCCCTCGCTGGCTCCGACAACTCCTCGAATGGTGCCCGCCGGGAAATCGAAGCCTATGGTACAGGTCACAACCTCCTCATCTCTTTCGACAACGCTCCCAGCCTCCTCTATAGACAAGGATGGGGACCACACCCCCGTGCTCCGGCTGACGGCGGGTGACACGAATGAGTGGATTGAGACCCTGATCTGGGTCGGCTCCGTGGAACGGAGCACCTTGGCGAAGACGGCCTACCCCTTCTTCCTCCATAGCGTCTTCTTAGGGCTTGTCCCTATCGCATTCTGGGATCGGGGGAACCCATACTTGCCTGCCTATGGCCCAGCGTGTGGCCCCGTTGATGTCCCCATATGGCCCAGCCACAAGAACCTGCAAGCAAGACCCTCATGAGGGACCCCGGCCTCACGGGGTGTACGACACCAAGACCTCACGAGGAGCAGCTTCCCGAGCATGCCTCCCGGGGAGCGCAGATTTCTTTGCAGGTACCCCGCCTGATGAGGATCTTTATGAAGTGAGCCATGATGACCGAGGCCAGGCGAGAGTCAGCAGCCACAGAGGAGGACAGTTTCCTCTTTGGTGCTAAGGAGGTAAGGACGCATGCGGGTTCCCCAGGAATCCCCCAAAGGTTTCCATTCCGGTGAAACGAGACCAAGACCACGAGATTGGTGATGTGGATGTCATCGCCAACCCCACCACTGCGTCATGGCTAGAAGCTTTGCAGTCTTATTCCTGTACTTGTAAGTTAGTTACCATACAATGCTTAGTGATGTTGCAACCTCACCACTTATCCTTTCCATACCCATTAAGCTTTGCTAGTCTTGATACCCATGGTAATGGGATTGCTGAGTCCTTGTGGCTCATAGATTACTACAACAATAGTTGCAGGTACAGGTAATGAGATGATCTGACGTGGGAGTGATGCTTATTTGCTTTTGGAGTTCTTCTTCTTCGATCAAGGGTTAGGTTCCGGGTCGGGAGCCTGGGATTAGCACGGTGGATGTCATTCTTCTTTTTTGTTTGATTTCATCTGTAGTCGGATCTTGCTCTTCTGTATGATGATTGCTACGTATTGATGAACTGTTGTATTCATATTGTAGCTTGTGGCGAGTGTGAGCCTTTATCTTGTATTCTCATCTATTCAGTACATGGTATGTTGTAATGATAGCCACCTTGCTATGTGTTCGAAATGCGGTTGTGCCCCAATCATGAATTCATCACGTGATTGGCATAGAATCGCATCTTGGGCGCTACAAGTTGGTATCAGAGCCTTACCGACCTTACGAGCCCCTTGATTGATCGAATCGCTGTCGTTGTTGAGTCTAAAAAACTATTTTGACTATAGTTATATAGGAGAGTAGGAATTCTTTTTACTCCTCATCCCCTTTGTCGATCTGGTGAGGAATCGTGACTTAGGTGTTTTTGTTTTCCATTACTCTCCTTCTTTCACTCACCTTTTTTAGGATCACGCGGGTATTGTGGAACCGGTCTGATATCATTGTGACGGGGATTCTGTCTTGGTGCCTCCTGACATTTATGGGTTGTGGCACTGTCCCGGGGAGTTGAGCTCCAAGGTATTTTTGTCACAGTGCTTATTGTTTCAGTTCCGGAATACCAGAGGTCGCCGACATTCAAAACACTTCTATACTCTTTGTGGTGAGAGTAGTTTGATGACTCCCAGTATTGGGGAGAGCGATCAGATGTATTGCCACAACTAGTATATCAGATGCTTTTCGAAGGTCTGAGGTACGCAATTTGTGAGGTTTTCTTGGTTATGTATTGACGGATGGATACAGTTGGAGTGTAGGATTTGTTAGTTGTGTGATATATTTGTGCCTCCCTATATCCCCAACACCAGATTTCATAACCAAAAAATTTCAGGAGTTCATAGGTGGGAATTCAAGTAGTTACCTAGGATATCTTTTGGATGGATGCATGATATGAGATTGGGGTTTGATGTCTAGTGGTACGGTTGTGCACGGTCCTTTTTACAATGGCCTCGTTGTGTCTTAAAGAGTCCTTGGCTATGCTGACTCGGGGACGCTTTGTATGTCATGTGTACTGCCTTGTACATGATGGTGTTGTACGATCGAGCCCGTGTGGGCCCCACCATGAAAACTTCAGACAAAATCTCTATCATATGTTTGTTCTGGCTTATTTCCCAAGCCAATCCTTTGTTTTGTTTTGCGTTGTGGTATTCAAGTTGCCTCGAAGTCAAGTGTTGATTTCATACCTTTTCCTAAGCGGTATTCTCATATTTCTATGGGAGTGCAAATCCTTCTTGATCATCGACATTGTCATCTCAATTCTTTCCAACCAGTGTGCTTCTCTTTAAGATAATTCAATCATCATTTTTTATTTGCAAGAGCAATTCTCAGTTTTCTCAACAGTGTCCGTTTCATCCATCCAAAGTTGCCTTTGTTTTTTTCCCACCATCCCACCCTTTTCCTTCAAGGACTCAGACTTCTTAATCAAGTATCCATTTTATTTATGTGAAGTATCTTCATTCTTTTCCTTCAATGTTCTAATCCGGTGATTCTAATTCTTTGTTATCATTTTCTTCTCCAGTGGTCTAAATTCAAGCTTTCGGTGTTGATCATATCCCTTTCCTTATTTAAAATGTTTTCTCATGCCCGTGCACCTCTTAGTCATTCACCTATCGCTATTCATTTCTTCGGGACTGCTGAAGATATCTCAGAAATCTTGTGTTTCCATTCTTATTTTGTTCAAGCTATTTCGGGGTTGTTACCTCACTCAAGCCATTTCAATCAACAGGTGCAATCTATCATTCAAGCATTCGTTCCAACGGTGTTTCTTTTGAGTGGGCCCATAACTCACAGGCCTTTCCCCAGGATCTCACCTGACTCTTCTAATTTTTTCTGGAGGTATTCTCAAATTCTTTTCAAAGTTTGACATAAGAATGAATTTTCATCAGTCAGTTGCCTCCTCCAAGATCACTTTTAAATTATTTTCCACCTTTGGCTCAAACTTTCTATTCTTCACTATCCCCGAGTATCTCACCAAATCTGCATGCTGGTGTTTCTCGTTGTCATTTGTTGCTTGAAGACCGAAGAAGAGTTCCTTTAAATCTTGCTACGTTCTCTTGAAGATTCATGCACTACAAAAAAAGACACATCTGTGACAGTTTGGGATGAACGGATTTTTTCTGTCATGCATATGACACTTCTATGACGATAATTGTGACAAAACCCGGTATCATCATAGACGTGGTGGGCTCCTACTTCTATGACAAAAAATCATGACAGAAAATGGGCTTTTCGTCCTGGGCGGGCTGGAGACGCAGCTGGATGACATTCTTTTGTCCGTGCATGACAGAAAAAACTGTGGTAGGAGCGAGGGCGAGGAAAATATCGGGGAGTTCCCGGTTATGGTGGGTGGTTGGGGGCCGAGCGATGCGCGTTTCTCTCGTACACGTACGCGCGTGTGTGCGAGGTGTTGCGGTCTAACTGAACTCGAGCGAGGCATTGGGCTCTAACTGAACCCGAGCGATTTCACTAGCTACGTTACTGAACCCCGATCGACCCCTTGCTATTAACTGAACCCGAATGATTCCTTCGCTACTGCTGCTAACTGAAGCCGATCGAACCATGATGCCTCCTTCCCTTGATGAACAGTGAGCATTGTTGGGGGGGTTTGGATGAACAGTTCCCGGTGGGGGGTTGGATGAACAGGACCCCGTGGTAGTAGAGGTCGTTGCCGCTGGATGAACATGAACCCGATCAAGCCGGTTGGGGGTGGATGAACAGGACCTCGTGGAGGGCTGGATGAACAGGACCCCGTGGAGGGCTGGTTGAACAGTAGCCAGTGGAGGGTTGGATGAACAGTAGCCCGTGGAGGGGTGGTTGAACAGGACCCTGTGGAGAGGGCTGGTTGAACAGTAGCCGGTGCAGGAGCGGTGGAGGCTGGATGAACAGGAGCCCACGGATGAACAGTCGCAGGTGGAGGTTGGAGGGGGTCGACGGTGGATGAACAGTAGCCCATGGAGGCTGGATGAGGTTGACGGTAGAAATGAACATTATCCCATGGAGTCCCGTTTTGTGCTACGCCACACCCCTCCTGATGAACAAGACCCCCGTTTCGACCATAGCGCTCTAACACAAGTCCGTTTCCTCCGTTTTGCGGTACACCACACCCCTCCCGATCTACAGGACCCCGTTTCGACCATAGGAGGTCCAAGAGAAGCCCGTTTCCTCTATTTTGCGGTATGCTAGACCCCTTCCGATGAACAAGATCCTGTTTCGACCGTGGCCGATCGAACGAAGGCTGTTTCCTCCGTTCTGCGGTACACCATGCCTCGTTTTGATCGGCTGTTCCGTCCAAGCCGGTTGGCTCCCGATGAACACGATGTATTCCGTTGCCTCCCGATGAACATGACGCATTCTGTTGCCTCCCCATGAACACGACGACGCAGTTTCTTCGTTCCGACCCAGCCATGTACACGCGCCATGGCTGTAGGTATGCGCGAGTAGGCGTTCGAGACCCCGCCCGTATGTATGTACGTGGCCGTATTCACTTTCCTGCACCCTGGCCGATGTACGCACGTGTACACGATATTAACAGGACTGTGTGACATGCTACGTGCGCGCCTCTACTATGACACGTGCCCTTCCTTACACGGCCACGGTTCATCGCTGCAGCCTGCAGATAGACTGATCAACCAGTATGTATGTACACGTTCGCGACCAGAATGACAATGCTATGTACGCTTCGACCAGGTGGGTCCCGACTGTCAGGCACTTCCTTGCATGCGAAGATGTAGCTGGTGGGTCCTAGCAGTCAGGGCACGAATCATTGTTTTGCCTATAATATGGACACACTTCCTTGCGTGCGAAGATGTAACTGGTGGGTCCCAACAGTCAGGGGGGACCTTTTTTCGCAAAATACGGTGGCCCGTCTGGTGGGTCCCTGCTGTCAGGTGGAGGAATCATTATTTTCCGTGTAATAAGGAGGCACTTCCTTCCTGCGGCCATGGACCCAGCTGTCAGCCTCTCCACGTATAGTACTCTTCCGATGGAAGTCGTTCCTTGACCATGTTGACCACGCTGCGCCGAGAGCAACAGGGCGGTGGACGACACGGAACCGGGGAAGACGTGGTAGTGGAAGCCCATGCAGAGAGGAGTACGAGGGTTCACTGGTTTGGCCGTGGTGTGAGGCTGTCGTTGTCGGGGGTGTCGTGCGACATATGCCAAAGGATGGCTTATCATGGAGAGGGATAATAAGACGTTGCCGGTGCCAGGAAACGGGATGAGGCGAAGACATGCACGCCAGCGAATCTTACCCAGGTTCGGGGCTCTCCTAAGAGATAACAACCCTAGTCCTGCTCTGTGGGGTCTCCGCATGATCACTATCTCAACAAGTAGCTACAAGTTGCTCCTTGAGCTGTTTCTCTAGAGGAGGAAAAAGAACAAGGCTAGCCCTAGCTCCCTCTCTATGTGTGTGTGTTTCTCTGAGGGTCTGAATCCTTTGCATGGGTGCCCTGGGGATTTATATAGGCCTACCCCCAGGGGTACAATGGTAAAATGACCGGGTGTAGGCCCAGGCCGTTAGTGTCTCTTGTGGCCGGCTTCTCCGCTGGCCTCTAGGGCCCGCTGACTGGTGGGCTCCGCCGCTGGTGGGTCTTGTCGGCTGCTCATCAATGTAGCTGTGCGTCTAATGATGCTTACTTTGTCGGGGAAGGCATGGCTACAGTCCTCCGCCTGGCGGGCGTTCACTATAGCCATTCCTCATCTCTTCTGGTTGATGGCACACAAAATCCTATGAAAAGGGGAGGGCCACCTGCTGGAAGCTGGCCTCCCCCTAAACTTACTGGCAGAGCCTGCCGCCCTCTGGCCACTCACGGGCGGGTAGGGCCCGCCGCCTGCGGCCCATACTGATACCCCGTCGTGGGAACTGGGTCCCTTCTGACTTGGGTGATGTCATCGGCAGAAGGGCCACAGTGCCGCGCCGTGTGGGAAATCATTAGTCGGTACATTGCACTGTGGCCATGACCGCCCTGGATTCGGGGGTGGCAGGCCTCCCTGTAGCCATGCCTTGTCTCATCCTATTCAAGGGGGCTCAGACTTTGAGGGTGCATGGGGCCTCCTGCTAACAACTATGATAGGGTGCTCTTGAAAATATGGCTTTAAGTTCTTGGCGGTAAAATGCACACCGTAGCACATCTTCTAGTAGTGGGGGTAGTTCTACTTGGAAGCCGACAGCACTTCACTCAAATAATACACCGGTCTCTGGACTGGTAGAACCTTGTTGTCTTCCTTGCGTTCAACTACCATGACTGTGCTGACCACCCGGCTGGTGGCAGTGATGTAGAGGAGCATGGGCTCCTTGGTAGCCGGCGCGGCCAGGACAGGCGGCGTGGTCCACGTCTTCTTGAGCTGGAGAAAAGCTTCATCCACCTTGTCATTCCACTCGAAATGAGTGGTTTTCTTCAGGAGTTGATACAGGGGAAGGGCCTTCTCTCCCAACCAACTGATGAAGCGGCTGATGGATGCCAAGTAGCCGGTGAATTTTTGAACATCTCGCAGCCGGGTGGGTACTTCCATCCTCTTGATAGCTTTGATCTTAACAGGGTTACACTCAATGTCGCGTTCTGAGACCAGGAAGCCAAGGAGCTGGCCGGCTGGTACTCCAAACACACACTTCTCTAGGTTGAGCTTGATCTGAAACCGGCGCAGATTCTCAAAGGTCTCCTTGAGGTCTTCCAATAAGGTGCCGCGCTTCTCCATCTTCACCACAATATCGTCCACATAGACGTGGGCGTTCTTGCCGAGTTGCTTGACGAGGCACTTCTGCATGCAACGCTAAAACATGGTCCCGGCATTCCTCAAGCCGAATGTCATCGTCAGGTAACAGAACGCTCCAAATGGTGTGATGAAGGCGGTCTTCAGGCGGTCTGCCGGATTCAACTTGATCTGGTGATAACCCGAGTATGCATCCAAGAAACTCAACAGCTCACATCCGACTATGGAGTCTATCACTTGGTCAATCCGTGGCAGGGCAAACAGATCCTTGGAGCAGGCTTTGTCGAGACTGGTGTAGTCAATGCACATGCGCCACTTGTTGTTCTTCTTCAGCACAAGGACTGGGTTGGCAAGCCATTCTGGGAAGAAAACTTCCATGATGAAGTCGGCTGCCAATAGGTGGGTGATCTTTTCTCCAACAATTCTCCTCTTCTCCTCCGACAGTCGGCGGAGAGGTTGTGTGACTGGTTTGGCATCTGCTCTTACATGTAGCTTGTGCCCGGCGAAATCCGTCGGAACACCCGGCACGTCTTTGGGGGACCATGCAAATATGTCCCGATTCTCACGGAGGAAATCGACGAGCTCGCTTTCCTATTTGTTGTCAAGGTTTGCGCCTATGACAGCGTACCTATTCGGGTGCTCAAGGTCCAATGGGATCTTCTTTGTTTCTTTGGATGGCTTGAAGGAGCCCTGGGTCTCCGACTCTTTGGCTTCTGGGGACATGTCCGGCTGCTTGCCGGCCATGGCCACCACCCGGTCTAGGAGCTTTTTCTCCGCCGCAATCACGAGGGACTCGGCCAGCCGGCTACTGGCTACAGCGCAGGCGGCCGACTTTTCGTAGTCTCCACTGATTGTGATAATGCCCTTAGTTCCTGGCATCTTCATCTTGAGGTAGGCATAATGTGGCACCGCCATGAATTTGGCTAGAGCTGGTCGGCCTAGGAGCACATGGTACGGGCTCTCCAGGTCAACCACCCCAAACCAAATGGCTTCGCGGCGGAAATGATCCTTGTCTCCAAAGAGGACGTCTACCTTGATCTTGCCGATTGGTGAGCAGGACAAGCCGGGCACAATGCCATGAAACACAGTCTGACTGGGAAGTAGCTACTTCTCTTTGATCTTCAACTTCTCCATGGTGTCCTGGTAAAGGACATTGATGCTACTGCCACCATCTATCAGGATCCGAGAGAAATGAGCAGCTCGCCTCTCCGTTGCAAGGGTGGCGTCCAATACCAGGGCATAAGAACCCGGAGAGGGCATCACCTCTGGGTGGTCAGCGCGGCTCCAACTGATGGGCTTCTCAGACCAATGCATGAATTCTGGAGCAGTGGACGCAACCGCATTCATTTCACAGTGTTGTTGGCGCTGGGTGTGTCTATCGCTGGCCATACTGGTGAAGTCGACATAAGCCATGCTCTTCGGGGTAATCATCTTGAACTTGGCCGGCTGCTGGACGGGTGGCCAGCTGCTGAGGAGGCGGAGCCGGCGGGCCAGCAAGCGGAGGAGACAGCCCTTCTCCCTTGGCGATACGGACAAGCGAGTGACACTCTCGGGTTGTGTGGTTGGACGGCTTCGCGCCGCTGTGGAACTTGCAGGGGGCATCAAGGGTCTGCTCAAAGGAGAAGGCGGGCAACCCAGCCGACTTGCTGCCCTTCTGACACTTGGGGGTGGCTGCCCTTCGGGTTGTTGATCTTCAACAGTTGCCACCTGCCGGCTGGTGGAGGCCGGCTGGGGGGGTTTGCGCTTGTTGTCGCTCGGCTGCTGGCGCCGACTGTTGTCTCTAGACGGCGTTCGAGGGGTCGGGGGGAGCACCTTCGTAGAAGTGTCCACCCGGAGTTCCGACTTCATGGAGGAGTTGACCGTGGCGTATTTATCTGCTATGATCAGCACCTCGTCAAGTGTAGCCGGCTCGTCACAAAGAAGGCGGTGCTTGAGTAAGGTGCCCTCTCAACACCCGGTGGTGAAGTACTCGATGGCTTGGACCTCGTGCACCCCTTCGCAGGAGTTGCGCAGTTCTGCCCACCGCGTCAGGTAATCACGGGTGGACTCATTGGGGCCTTGGACGCACAGCGAGAGCTGGCGTGGCTTGGGAGGCCGCTTGTAGGTGCTGGTGAAGTTTTGGATAAACACTTCGGTGAAACTACCCAGCTGTTGACGCTGTAGGGCTTGAGGCTGTTAAGCCACGTCTGGGTTGTGCCCTGGAGCATGAGAGGGATGTACTTCACGGCAACGCGCTTGTTGCCGTTTGCTATGCTGACGGCCGTGGAATAATCCACAAGCCAATCCTCCGGATTCACGGAGCTGTTGTACTTGGGCATGTCCCTTGGGAGCGAGAACCCCTTGGAGAAAGGCTCGTCATGAATGCGGGGGCCAAAACAAGGCGGACCCATCACGTCTTATTCTAGCACCAGGGATCGAGCCAGCCGGTCGATCCGGTGGCGCGCGTCATTCTCGCTGACTCCTTCTTGACGGCCCAGCCGGTCGTCGAGAGTCAGATGATGAACAAGCGGCGGGGAGGTGCGCCTATCCCTTCGAGGAGGTGGCAGCAGCGGATCATCGTCCCATCGTTCGACCGCTCGAGGGCGGCCGTCTTGGTCGCGCTCGATGCTGATGCGAGTCCGGCTGTGGCTGGCAGTCGGCTGTTTGTCTCATCTGTCACGGGCGCCGCCAGTCGGCGTCTAGGAGGTCACGCCATGCTCTTGGCGAGGGGGCAGGTTCTCAACCCGCTGGTGAAGCTCTTCAGCGCGACAACCAGCTTCTTGCTGGGCAGCAGCCACATAAATAAGCTGCTGAATGCGCTCCGTCATGTAGCGACGCTCGTTGCCTTCCAGGTGGTCCAGCTCATCTGTTGACGCCTGGGCAACGCGTATGTTCTCCATGGGCATGGCATAGACCGGGCGGTCCACTCCAAACATGTTGGCGATAGCTCTGCCTCGCTTCCTGGCCATGCCTGCTCGGCTGGGCCCAGCAACAGTCGGCGTGCCGCCGACAACGCGATCAACATCACGCTAGAAGGCTTTAGAGAGGCGTCTCATGGTATCCAATTTCTTGGTGTTCTCCACAAGCGAGACACAGCAGGCTTCCAGTGTCTTGGCATCCGCATCCGCAGCAATGGGCGTGGACAGGTCCCGCATTACCGCCTGCAATGGGTCCTAGCCGGCTCCTCCAGAGCCCCCATTATGGCTGACAACAAGCAGTTCCGTGACGGTGCTACCGCCGCTCTCTGCGCGTGGGAGCGGATCGTCGATGACCACCACATTGGTGGGGAAAGCGCTGAGGGATGCCATGTCGGAGTCGACAAGCATCAAGTCGGTGGAGCCAATCGACTCCAAGTCGAAGGTCGGCTCGTTGGCGATGTGAAGCTGGTCGAGGAGGTTGATGAGGTGGGTCTCGAGGCCAAATGTGCCTGCGTCGGACATCAGCTCGTCGGAGAGGCGGACCTCGCCAACAAGGTCGGCGAGGCAGCTTGCTGTGCAGGCGACCTCCGCGCCATGCCGCGCGTCGGCGCATACGCCGTCTGGCGTGCTAGGCTGGCTACGCTCGCTGGGGAGGAAGAGGGTTCCCGTCCAGAACAGATCTCTGGAAGACGGTGCACCTAGCCCCACGGTGGGCGCCAAATGTTGAGGGTATCGTGCGACTTAAGCCAAAGAATGGCTTATCATGGAGGGGGCTAATTAGACGTCACCGGTGCCAGGAAACGGGATGAGGCAAAGACATGCACGCCGGCGAATCTTACCCAGGTTCGGGGCTGTCCTAAGAGATAACACCCCTAGTCCTGCTCCGCGGGGTCTCCGCATGATCACTATCTCAACAAGTAGCTACAAGCTGCTCATTGAGCTGTTTCTCTAGAGGAGGAAGAATAACAAGGCTAGCCCTAGCTCCCTCTCTATGTGTTTGTGTTTCTCTTAGGGTCTAAACCCTTTGCTTGGGTGCTCTGAGGGGTTTATATAGGCCTACCCCCCATGGTTACAATGGTAAACTGGTCGGGTGTAGGCCCAGGCCATCAGTGTCTCTTGTGGCCGGCTTCTCTTCTGGCCTCTGGGGCCTGCCAACTGGTGGGCCCCGCCGAATGTCTTGTACTTGGCCGACAGGCCATGCCCGCCGCTGGCGGGTCTCGCCGGCTGCACATCACTGTAGTCGTGTGCCAAATGATGCTTTCTTTGTCGGGGAAGGCGTGGCTACAGTCCCGCCGCCTGGCGGGCGTTCACTGTAGCCATTCCTCATCTCTTCTGGTTGATGGCGCACAAACTCCTATGAAAGCGGGAGGGCCGCCTGGTGGAAGTCAGCCTCCCCCCAAACCGACTGGTGGAACCTGCCGCCCTCTGGCTCCCCACGGGCAGGTAGGGCCGCTGCCCGCGGGCCATACCAACATCCCGTCGTGGGATGTCATCGGCGGAAGGGCCACAGTGGCGCGCCATGTGGGAAATCGTCAATCGGTACGACGCACTGTGGCCATGACCCACCCTGGATTCGGGGGTGGCAGGCCTCCCTGTAGCCATGCCTCGTCTCATCGTATTCAAGGGGGCTCAGACTTTGAGGGTGCATGGGGCCGCCTGCTAGGAGCCGGCCTCTCTGGAGGCCGCCTGCTAGGAAGCGGCCTAGTTCGTGGTTGTCTTCTAGGTCCACCGTCTTCTGGCAGCCGGCCGCTTGGACCAGCCGGCCACAAGAAGGCGGCGATTAATCTTTGACACTTGAGGGGCGTAGTCTGCCCCGATGTCTTGAAACGCCATGGGAGGCAGATGGGGCTACCCATGGCCAATAACTTTGATAGTCGTCACCGCAGAATAACAGGGGGTGTGGGTGAGTGGATGGCCTGGCCAGCAGTGGGACCTCCGCGGCATCACAACCGGCCACGGGAGGCAGGAGCATGCGGCACGACCGGCGCTGGTTTGGGCGACTGGAACAAGAGGACTAGAGGTTGAAGAAGCACGATAGCCGTTGGATGGACATCGTACGATCACTGCAGCTAGAATCGTTTATATTGGCTAAAGTTGACAAAGCCCTTGGTACGCGTCTACTTAGTAGGCCCACAGGTCAGCCTCTGAAACGGTGCGCCCCAGATGTCAAGGGGAGGAATCATTTTTTGGGCGGCTGAAGCAAGAATATCCGAGATTGAAGAAGAAGCACGACATCCGTTGGATGGACATCCAACGGCCACTGCTGCTAGAACCATGTGTCGACTATAAGTTGACAAAGCCTTGCATACGCATCAACTTAGTTTTTGTTTTTTTGGGGATGCGTCAACTTAGTAGTCCCACAAGTGTGTGGCAAAGAACATATAGCCCATTTGCAATTTGTAAGCATGTACAACCCATTTTTGAATTCTAATGGAATTTACTATAGCCCATTTACAGTTTGTTAAAAGTACAGCCCATTTTCTAGCTAGGACAACAATTAATAATTTCAACCAACCGCTCAAAACAGAATTCAATAAAATTTCCCACATTTTGATGGGATCCAAAATATTCTTATCCCGAAATTTCTAGTCAGATTAAATATAATTTCTAAATAAATTTGTATTATGTAAAAATCCAACGAAATATTGCGCGTGCAACAAGTAATGAAATTAAAATTTTCAAATTCCAAAAATAATATATTTTTAAACTAATTACGTCTTTGGTGCATTTTTTATAGTTACTGCCCAGTTTTTATAATTACATCCCATTTATTATTTCTTAAAGCCCATTTTCTTGGTAAGCCTAATGCATCCCTCCTATGTAAGATTTGCAGCCCAGCGGGGCGGAGAATAACAAGTTGATCCGGATTGTGTACAACTGTTGGCCCAGTTGCATTGTTTATGTTGAAAAAAGGCCTGTGTAGTACAGTACAACCTTACATGGCTACTCAGCCCACATTTAGCGGCGCCGGAAAGGCCCAAACAAGGCTTCTGTACAACTTTTTGAAGTCACTGAGCTCAATTAATAACTTCAGAAAAAAGATAGAGTATAGTGGAGCCTAATTAAAAGCTGTCACAAGCGAAGAAATAATTCAACGGGTCCCACCTGTGCGTGTGTGCATGTGTGTGTTTGTGTGTGTGTGTGTGAGAGAGAGAGAGAGAGACAGAGAGAGACCCATTGGTCGATGCTCGTAAATACATCTTTCATCCATATGCATTGATGATGCTCAGTAAAAACTTATATAGTTGACACAATCATAAAGAACATCATAGCACACTGAACTTGCATACAAATATTTCACGCAGGCGGCACAATCAGGGTGGAAGCAGTGGATCACTACATGATAGCGGCTAAGGTGTCCTGATGTTTCGATGAGATGGTGGCTATCGTTTTCTGTGGGAGTCGACCTTGACGATCCGACTACGAACGTGCGAGACGTCGCGCCTTAGCAATCGCTAAACCAACTTCCGAGGGTTATTGACCACGCCGGAGCACGATCAACCTGACCACGAGGGTCTGTTTCCTGCGAGCAAACGAAGAACAAGCAAGAAACTGAGATTGCAATCGGGATATTGCGAATATAAGATGAAAGCTTTATTGATCAAGGTGGGGTTCTGTGACGTCTTGGTCTGGTCGTTGGACACAAACAAAGTATGCGAAGTTGCAGCTATGGCGAACTTTTAATCTAAACAAAACCCAAAGTCTAAACGACGCCCTAAGGGCTGTATATATGGAGGAAGAGGGGGGAATTTCGTGGCCCTTGAGGGTGGGGTCCGAAACCAACCCTAACTCTTGTTTCCCCACACATACGGACTCTAAAAATAGCCTATACTTAAGTATTTCGAAATTACATGGGCCTGGCCCATTAATAAGGTGACGCAGCACCTAGAATAGCCTATGGACGAATACTATGAAGTGGCATCTTGTATATTTCGTCCAAGGTGCACTCCCTATGGCGGCTTCAAAGTCCTGAAATCATCACTTGTAACTCCGTTCTTGATCCCCTTGCGCATGCCATCAACTCCATGCGTGTTCTTGCTCCAATGTTCATCCTTCTCCAAGCTAGGCCCTTCATTTGTAAGCAAAACAAATGTATCCAATTTAGGCAGCATCATAATCTCATGAACATTAGAATCATTACCAAGAAACGAAAGTACCTGGTAATTTAATTGGCGTGCGCGAGCTCTAGTAATTGGTCCAGTATATGTAACAGTAGGGGCTGTGGGTGCAACAATGGTATTGATGTCCTCATCATCCTCCCCTTCTTGAAATGAAGTCGTCCTCGACGGAAGCGCATCTTCCTCACCCAAATAAGGCTTCAAATCTGCAATGTTAAAAGTGGGACTAACCCCAAAATCTACAGGTAGCTCAAGTTTATATGCATTATCATTTATTTTCTCTAACACCTTAAAAGGACCATCAGCACGTGGCATTAGCTTTGATTTGCGCAGATTAGGAAATCTATCTTTACGCAAATGTAACCAAACAAGATCTCTAGGCGCAAACACAACATGTTTTCTACCCTTATCTCCAGCAAGTTTATATTTATCATTCATACGCTCAATGTTTTCCTTAGTTAACTCATGCATTTTTAAAATCAATTCAGAACATTCTTTAGCATCAAAATTAACCTTCTCTGAAGATGGAAGAGGCAACAAATCAATAGGTGCACGAGGTAGGAAACCATACACAATTTCAAAAGGGCACATCTTAGTAGTAGAATGCAATGAGCGATTATAAGCAAATTCAATATGAGGTAAGCATTCTTCCCACATTTTCTTGTTATTCTTCAAAACAGCCCTATGCATAGTAGACAATGTTCTATTGACTACTTCAGTTTGTCCATCAGTTTGGGGGTGACAAGTAGTACTAAAAAGCAGCTTAGTCCCCAACTTAGCCCATAAACATCTCCAAAAGTGGCTAAGAAATTTAGTATCACGATCTGAAACAATAGTATTTGGCACACCATGTAAGCGAATAATTTCACGAAAGAACAAATCAGCAACATTAACAGCATCATCGCTTTTATGACATGGTATAAAGTGTGCCATTTTCGAGAACCTATCCACGACAACAAATATGCTATCCCTCCCCTTCTTTGTTCTAGGTAAACCTAAAACAAAGTCCATAGATATATCCTCCCAAGGAACACTAGGTATAGGCAAAGGCATATATAAACCATGAGGATTGAGTCGTGACTTAGCTCTTTGACATGTAGTGCAGCGAGCAACAAAACGCTTAACATCCCGTCTCATCTTTGGCCAAAAGAAATGAGTAGCAAGTATATCCTCCGTCTTCTTGACGCCAAAGTGTCCCATTAATCCTCCTCCATGCGCCTCCTGCAACAACAAAAGACGAACGGAGCTAGCTGGAATGCATAGCTTGTTAGCACGAAACACAAATCCATCGTTAAGAACGAACTTGTTCCAAGTTCTCCCTTCCTTACAATTCTACAATACATCTTTAAATTTAGCATCATGAACATATTGATCTTTGATGGTCTCCAAACCAAATATTTTAAAGTCAAGTTGTGAAAGCATAGTATAACGACAAGACAAGGCATCAGCAATAACATTTTCTTTACCCTTCTTGTGTTTAATGACATAAGGGAAAGTCTCAATGAATTCAACCCATTTAGCATGTCTACGGTTCAGTTTTGCTTGACTTTTAATGTGTTCCAAAGATTCATGATCAGAATGTATAAAAAATTCCTTGGGCCATAAATAATGTTGCCATGTTTCTAAGGTCCGAACAAGAGCATATAATTCTTTATCATAAGTAGAATAGTTCAGACTAGGCCCACTCAATTTTTCAGAGAAGTATGCAATAGGTTTTCCATCTTGTAATAACACACCTCCTAATCCAATTCCACTAGCATCACATTCAAGCTCAAAAGTATTATTGAAATTAGGAAGTTGGAGTAAAGGAGCATGTGTCAACTTATCTTTCAAAACCGTGAAGGCTTCTTCCTGTGCGGTACCCCAAACAAAAGGCACATCCTTCTTTGTAAGCTCGTTGAGAGGTGCAGCAATGGTGCTGAAATCTCTCACAAAACGCCTATAGAAACCAGCGAGGCCAAGGAAACTCCTCACTTGTGTGACCGTTTTGGGCTGCGGCCAACTCTCAATAGCTTCAATCTTGGCTTTATCAACTTCAATTCCCTGTGGAGTAACAACATAGCCAAGAAAAGATACTCGGTCGGTGCAAAAGGTGCACTTTCCAAGGTTTCCAAACAAACGTGCATCACGTAGAGCAAGAAAAATAGCACGTAAATGTTCCAAATGTTCTTCCAAAGATTTGCTATAAATCAATATGTCATCAAAGTAAACTACCACAAATCGTCCAATGAAAGCACGTAAAACTTCGTTCATTAACCTCATGAAAGTACTAGGTGCATTAGTTAACCCAAAAGGCATGACTAACCACTCATATAATCCAAACTTAGTTTTAAATGCTGTTTTCCATTCATCACCCAATTTCATACGAATTTGATGGTATCCACTACGCAAATCAACTTTGGAGAATATTGTAGAGCCACTCAATTCATCAAGCATATCATCTAGCCTAGGAATAGGATGACGATAACGAATAGTAATATTATTAATGCCTCTACAATCAACGCACATACGCGACGTACCATCCTTTTTCGGAACTAAAATGATAGGAACATCACAAGGACTAAGGGATTCGCGTATATAACCTTTGTCGAGCAGTTCTTGTACTTGACGCATAATCTCCTTCATCTCCTCTGGATTGGTACGGTATGGTGCACGGTTGGGTAGCGAAGCACCGGGAATTAAGTCAATTTGATGCTCAATCCCTCGAATAGGTGGTAATCCCGGTGGCATGTCTTGTGGAAAGACGTCAGCGAACTCCTGCAAAATGTTAGTGACAGCAGGGGGCAAAGAGGAAGGCACGTCCTCGAATGAAAATAATGCCTCTTTGCACACAAAAGCATAGCAAACAGATTTGCTGAAATCTAGCTCATCAATATCAGATTTGGTGGCAAGTAAACATGCACTTTTCAATTTAATTTCAGAAACAACAGTAGATGGTTTATTATTAGGCTTCATTTGGTGCTCAAATTCTTTTGCCACAATCTAATTTTCACTCTTATTTGTCTCTTGTTTTGCTTTATTAGCTCTATTAATATCATCTTTCAAAATGGAATCAGGAGTCATAGGAAGCAAAGTAATATTTTTATCGTTATGAACAAGAGTATACTGATTGTTTCTACCATGATGTACAGAATTTTTATCAAATTGCCATGGTCTACCAAGTAATAAGGAACATGCTTGCATAGGTACCACATCACAATCAACATAATCAGCATATGTAGAGATACTAAAATGCACACGAACAGTACGTGTTACCTTAACCTTGCCGCTGTTGTTGAACCATTGGATGTAGTAAGGATGTGGATGTGGTCTTGTGGTGAGAGATAGCTTCTCCACCATCTCCATGCTAGCCAAGTTATTGCAGCTCCCTCCATCTATGATCACGTGAACAGAACGTTCCTCCACAACTCCCTTTGTATGGAACAAATTATGCCTCTGATTTTGCTCAGCTTGTGTAACCTGCACACTCAAAACACGTTGAGCAACTAAACTTTCATACCTGTCAGCATCTTCAGGAGCCATGTATTGCGTCTCATGATCAGAATCGTCTCCACCGTGTTCGTCACGTGTAATAAGAGCCAAAGTCTCCTCATCATAGTCACTAGCGGACTCATACCCACCATCCTCAATAACAATCATCACACGCTTAGATGGGCATTCTCTCGCATAATGACCTCCACCCTTGCAACGTCGACAAATAATATCATGTGTTTGCCCTGTTGATGCCATGGATGAAGAAGAGCTCTTTGCAGGCCCAGAAGGTGTGCTCTTGGCAGATAGTGGTGATTGTGCCTGCTTTATTGTATCACGGTTGGAGGTGGTAGCCGACGGAGGCGCCGGTGTAGCAGAACGTGTGGAAGTAGATGATGCACGTGGTGTCCATGATGAAGGTCGACCTGAAGAAAAGTTAGTCCGCGCCAATGCCTGTCGATCCTGCACTTCACGTTCAGCTTTACAAGCAAGATGGAATAAACGAGTGATATTAGTATACTCCTTATACTCTAGAATCGTCTGAATCTCTCTATTTAATCCACCCATAAAACGTGCAAGCATAGCTTCATTCTCCTTAACAATACCACATCTAATCATGCCAGTTTGTAATTCCTGATAATATTCTTCTACAGAATTTTTTCCCTGTCTTAAGCGCTACAATTTTTGAAGTAATTCACGTTGATAATATGGTGGAACCCAACGAGTACGCATAGCAGTTTTCAAAGCAGCCCAAGTAGCCGGAATAGGATATAATCTACAATGCTCAGACCACCAAACACATGCAAAACTAGTGAAAGCACAAACAGCAGCAGGAACACGTCTCTCCTCGGGATATTGTAAACATGTAAATCGTTGTTCAGTTTCTAACTCCCAAGTAAGATATATATCAGGAACATATCTACCCTCAAATGGTGGAATATTCAATTTTAGTTTAGGGAGATGGTCATGATCTCGTACCTGAGGGTGAGCCCTACCATTGCCATTATTTGCATGTGGACGACCTGGTGGTTGCTGTGCTGTTGGTGGCACGTAGTTTTGATTTTGATCAACCTCATCCTCATAATCTCCCACATAAGCATCCTCCTCCACATCAGCAGTAGGAGCCACAGAAGTATCAACAGCAGCACCAGCAGTTTGGCCCGACTGAAGAGGGACACGGCTCGCTCGGCGGAGGGCTGTTTCCCGACGTGGAGGTAGTCGGTGTTGTTGCTGTTGTTGCAGAGGTGCGGCAGGAGCAGCCGGTGGTGGTGGTGGAAAACGCGAAAGCAATTCAGCAAACTTGTTATCGAGCTTTGTTTCAAACGTCTTCTCCATGCCATCTATCTTCTCCATGGCCTCTTCAAATCTGTTTATCACCTCTTGCACCTGTCCATTCATCATTTGCTGAAACGTATCATGAAGCTCCTTGTTCGTCAAGTTCTCCCAGTCAGTCTCGTCGGCTTGTGATCCTGGCATGGTTAGCAGCAATAGAAACACACAAGAATATGATCCTACAGACTACTAACAAGTGGTGGTGGTGGCGGGTGTCACAAATCCGTCAAGCAAATCTCAAATTCTTACCAGTTCTTACCCAGCAGCAGGCGGTGATCGGCAACCGTTGTAGTCAAAAACTCTCAAAAGCTTGGATAGAGCGATTGCCAGGGAGAGTCAAACGCACGACGTAGATGTATGTGGAGCTGGGAAGGCTTATAGTATGGTAGCAAAAAGGGTCAGCAATAATCAATTCAGAGATGCAAAGTTGAATAAACGCTCAACGACGGTACTGTGCTGGTCCTAGGCTAGACCGTGCTAGAGACGCGAGCCTAGAACACTAACAAAATCACGGCGCTGCACGTAAATAAGGGAAAAGCACACTCTGGAACTTTTTTTTCGCTCTTTTTTTTTGCGCTCCTTTTTTTTGCGCTCCTCTTTTTTTTGCGAAAAATCACTATAATGGCGAGTGTCTCAAAACTCTTCCCTCGTCAAACTGATAGGATGGGCACGAAAAAAAAATTCACTTTTTTTTCGGAAATCAGGGCAGCGACGCTGAAAAAGTGCGACAAAAAATCACTATGATGGCACGTGGCTCAAAAGACTCAGAAAAGCCTAAAAATAGGATAGGGAAAAAAATTTGCCCGTGAAAATTTTGGCCTAAAAACTGCCCGGGGGTCTCCATACTCTTTTTTTTCCGAGACCTACGCAGGCAAGGAAACACGACTCGGAATTTAGATTGATCTCAAGAACAAACCTAATATGAGAAGAACTCGGATTGGTGGTGGACATATGGTTGTGGTATATGGCAGCGGTGGTGGTATATGGTAGCGGTGGTGGTATATGGATAGAGATTGGTGGTGGTATATGGATACGGATTGGTAGTGGTATATGGATATGGATTCAGAGCGGTGGCGGATAAGCAAAAGTGGTAGATGGGCGATGATGATGGTGCGGCAGCGGCGTGACAACTTATGACCAGAACTCGAAACTCTAAAAGACTAGACTCTAAGACCAGCAACTTGACACGACGATGCAACCGCAAATTCAACAAAGCAAAAACCCTAAAAAGATTATGCAAAGGCTCAGATTGGTTCGGATATGATGAACTAACCCTAATTTTTTTTTGTGGCTTTTTTTTCGTGGACTGTAGGTATGAAGAACAGACTCGATCTAATCTACGAAAAACTGTAAAAATCTCACCGAGCAACCTGGAAATCTGATACCACTAGATAGCGGCTAAGGTGTCCCGATGTTTCGATGAGATGGTGGCTATCGTTTTCTGTGGGAGTCGACCTTGACGATCCGACTACGAACGTGCGAGACGTCGCGCCTTAGCAATCGCTAAACCAACTTCCGAGGGTTATTGACCACGCCGGAGCACGATCAACCTGACCACGAGGGTCTGTTTCCTGCGAGCAAACGAAGAACAAGCAAGAAACTGAGATTGCAATCAGGATATTGCGAATATAAGATGAAAGCTTTATTGATCAAGGTGGGGTTCTGTGACGTCTTGGTCTGGTCGTTGGACACAAACGAAGTACGCGAAGTTGCAGCTATGGCAAACTTTTAATCTAAACAAAACCCAAAGTCTAAACGACGCCCTAAGGGCTGTATATATGGAGGAAGAGGGGGGAATTTCGTGGCCCTTGAGGATGGGGTCCGAAACCAACCCTAACTCTTGTTTCCCCACACATACGGACTCTAAAAATAGCCTATACTTAAGTATTTTGAAATTACATGGGTCTGGCCCATTAATAAGGTGACGCAGCACCTAGAATAGCCTATGGACGAATATTATGAAGTGGCATCTTGTATATTTCGTCCAAGGCTTCATGCACTCCTTATGGCGGCTTCAAAGTCCTAAAATCATCACTTGTAACTCCGTTCTTGATCCCCTTGCGCATGCCATCAACTCCATGCGTGTTCTTGCTCCAATGTTCATCCTTCTCCAAGCTAGGCCCTTCATTTGTAAGCAAAACAAATGTATCCAATTTAGGCAGCATCATAATCTCATGAACATTAGAATCATTACCAAGAAACGAAAGTACCTGGTAATTTAATTGGCGTGCGCGAGCTCTAGTAATTGGTCCAGTATATGTAACAGTAGGGGCTGTGGGTGTAACAATGGTATTGATGTCCCCATCACTACGGGTAGGGCTATGTTGAAACCAACGAACTCGTACATAACCGTACATCGTCTTTATCAATGATCGGGAAATATCTTGAATGTTGTGCAAAGGAAACAGACAGACAACACAATATATTAGTTCTGCTAGAACATTAAGTTGACGTGTAGCCCTTTCTAAAAAAGTCCAGGTAAAAAATAGAACAGGTCACAATCAAATGTACTAGCACATCAATGCTTCACACCTATAGCTCAGATTTTAACTAGTATCTGACAAGATTCAGTTGTTACCTCAAATTAGAGCACATCCAGGCAGCCATCCCTGCCTCTTCTCCCAAAGAAGCAGTGGCCTCCACCGCGTGGTGGAGTAGGACCTGTGTCATCCATCATTCCGAGAAACACGGGGAAAGTCTGACGTCGACTCCTGTAATGGACGTCGTCGACGGACCCGGGCACCAGCGGTGGCAACAGGACTTCGGTTGATGGATTGACCACTTCTTCAACATGCATGAACACTCGATACAGGTACATCCCTAACGTGGTCTGCGGCGGCCTTGGTGGCAATGAATAGTACAACCCGGGTTCCTCCATCGATATCTCAACACCAATCACCTTCGGTATGGTGGACGGCTTCTTCATCCATGCCATAACCGTCGGAGCCTAGCTGTCTAGAGGAACAAACATACTTACGAGCTCACCTCCAAGGTCGTTGATAAGCTCATTCATGGACTCGTTGTTCCAAGCACGTCGAGGCATGCGGTGGAAGGTAAGCTTTGTTAAAAACTCAAGCTCAGAGGGCACTGAGCCCCATCCTGGGTGCCACCGATCAAACTCACCAGCGCGCCATCGTAGAACAAACGCCGGGAAGATTCAAACACATGACTGCAGTCAAAAGTTGTCTAGAACTTGATGAAGAAATCAGCTGGTGGCGGACAGACTTCGACGAGCAAGTCACATATGTGGATGCCGTGCGCAATGCAAAGAGCTTTGACAAGCTCGTCTGGCGAGACAGGAGGCCATTCGCCATTGATGGTTACCATCAGCACTTTGGCGGCAAACTGGTCGTCAGTGCTACCATGCCACTGTTGAGCGACAGCATGCAGCGCCCGAAGGCAGGACGGACCTCAGGATATCCGGCTCGGAGATCTGTGTTGTCCGTCGACATTATAGTGCGCTTGAGTACATGGAGTACAGGAGGGGGATTTGGGGAAACTGGAGTAGGAATCGAGATTCCAAAGGTGGGGGAGGGGCGGGAGATTGGGGATGAAAAGGTAGCATAATTTCGAACACGCGCCAATATGCTCTCGGCGCGCAAGAGTCCCAATTCTTTTTTTTGAGAGCCCTGCCTTTTTTTAGGATCTTTTGAGAGCCCGGCATGAGAGTCATAATTGAACTGTTTGGCATTGCGTTACTACTCGACCCATATTCAACGTCACCTCACTGGCCCAAACAATTGTACATCATCGAAAAGACACTTAGCTCAAATTATAACTTGAAAAAAAGGAGATATACTCTGAACATTGGAGGATGGTGATGCCCTCATTTAGCCCACCAGCAGTTCGAGACAATAAACAGTTCGAAACAACGATATATACAACATTCAAACACTGACTAGTGACTACTACTGACATAAATAGCAAGACATGATAGTTCATAAGAAGTCTTGCTACACCACCAAAACGCACCCATTTGCAGCGCTCAGACTCTCGTGATCCAGACGAGAATGACATTCTAAGTAGAGGCAACTATTACATAGTAAGAGTGACATAGACGAGGAAGACCAAATGACAAGGAATATGCATAACAAAAGAGAGAACTGCCCATCCAGAACAAGCAGCAAAGACAACAAGTCATTTGAAGAGGGATGATCCAACACCATCATAATTTGCAGCCCTGCTTCAGCCACCAGTGATCCGGAGACACCAGTACTCCACCCTTTCAACACAACAGCCCAGTTACCTATCAACCTGAAGGCTTTAACCACATCACTGCCTGTCGGACTCGACACATCCAAGGATCAAAGTTAATCCAGATGCCTTTGTCATTCTCACCTTCTTTTGACTGCAGGCTGTATCATTGACAATCAGGGGAGTTTTCTCGCGAACTCCTAGGGCTCGCTGTGTAGACATAGTTTTCCATAGCAAACAGAGCCACTCTACCATCAAGGTCCTTGCCAACGGTGATCTCCTGGTTAATCGGATAATTGAGTCTAAGAAACAGAGAGTGTCAACCAAGGCTATTTACCCGCCTCCAACTTGATAGAGGCAAAGGTGTCCCGTCTTTCGATGATATGGTGGCTATCATTTTGGAGGAAGTCGACTTTCACGATCCGACTACGAGCGTGGACGTCACGCCTTAGCAATCGCTAAACCAACTCCGAGAGGTTATTGACCATGCCGGAGCACGATCAACCTGACCATGAAGGTTTGTTTCCCGCAGGCAAATGAAGAACAAGCAAGAAACTAAGATTGCAATATGGATATGGCGAATATAAGAGGAAAGCTTTATTGATCAAAGGTGGGGTTCTATGATGCCTTTGTTTGGTCGTTGAACACAAACGAAGTATGCGAAGTTGCAGCTATGGCGAAATTTAATCTAAACAAAACCCAAAGTCTAAATTGTGCCCTAAGGGATGTATATATGGAGGAGAGAGGGGGAATTTCGTGGCCCTTGGAGGAGGGGTAAGAAACCAACCCTAACTCTGCCATACGGACTCTAAAAACAGCCTATACTTAAGTATTTCGAAAATACATGGGCCTGGCCCAATAATAAGGTGACGCAGCACCTAGAATAGCCTCTGGACAAAATTTATGAAGTGGCATCTTGTATATTTCATCCAAGGCTTCATGCACTCCTTATGGTGGCTTCAAAGTCTTGAAATCATCACTTGTAACTCCGTTCTTGATCCCCTTGCACATGCCATCATCTCCATGCTTGGTCTTGCTCCAGTGTTCATCCCTCTTATCCATGCCAGGCCCTTCATTTGTAAGCAAAACAAATGTATCCAATTTAGGCAGCATCATATTCTCATGAACATTAGAATCATTACCAAGAAACGAAAGTACATGATAATTTAACGGGCGTGCGCGATCTCTAGTAATTGGTCTAGTATGTATAGCAGCAGGGGCTGTGGGTGTAACAATGGTATTGATGTCCTCATCATCCTCCCCTTCTTGAAATGAAGTCGTCCTCGACGGAAGCTCATCTTCCTCACCCAAATAAGGCTTCAAATCTGTAATGTTAAAAGTGGGACTAACCCCAAAATCTACAGGCAGCTGAAGTTTATATGCATTATCATTTATTTTCTCTAACACCTTAAAAGGACCATTAGCACATGGCATTAGTTTTGATTTGCGCAAATTAGGAAATCTATCCTTACGCAAATGTAACCAAACAAGATCTCCAGGTGCAAACACAACATGTTTTCTACCCTTATCTCCAGCAAGTTTATATTTAGCATTCATACGCTCAATGTTTTCCTTAGTTAACTCATGCATTTTTAAAATCAATTCAGCACGTTCTTTGGAATTAAAATTAACCTTCTCCGAAGATGGAAGAGGCAACAAATCAATAGGTGCACGAGGTAGGAAACCATACAGAATTTCAAAAGAGCACATCTTAGTAGTAGAATGCAATGAACGATTATAAGAAAATTCAATATGAGGCAAGCATTCCTGCCAAATTTCTTATGATTCTTCAAAACAGCCCTAAGCATAGTAGACAATGTTCTATTGACTACTTCAGTTTGTCTATTAGTTTGGGGGTGACAAGTAGTACTAAAAGCAGTTTAGTCCCCAACTTAGCCCATAAACATCTCCTAAAGTGGCTAAGAAATTTAGTATCACGATCTGAAAAATTAGTATTTGGCACACCATGCAAGCGAATAATTTCACGAAAGAACAAATCAACAACATTGACAGCATCATCGCTTTTATGACACGGTATAAAGTGTGCCATTTTCAAAAATCTATCCACGACAACAAATATGCTATCCCTCCCCTTCTTTGTTCGAGGTAAACCTAAAACAAAGTCCATAGATATATCCTCCCAAGGAACACTAGGTACATGCAAAGGCATATATAAATCATGAGGATTGAGTCGTGACTTAGCTTTTTGACATGTAGTGCAGCGAGCAACAAAACACTCAACATCCCGTCTCAGCTTTGGCCAAAAGATATGTGTAGCAAGTATATCCTCCATCTTCTTGACGCCGAAGTGTCCCATTAGTCCTCCTCCACGCACCTCCTGCAACAACAAAAGACGAACGGAGCTAGCTGGAATGCATAGCTTGTTAGCACGGAACACAAATCCATCATTAACGACAAACTTGTTCGACGTTCTTCCTTCTTTACAATTATGCATCTTTAAAATCAGCATCATGCACATATTGATCTTTGATGGTCTCCAAACCAAATAATTTGAAGTCAAGTTGTGAAAGCATAGTATAGCGACGAGAAAATGCATCGGCAATAACATTTTCTTTACCCTTCTTGTGTTGAATGACATAAGGTAAAGTCTCAATGAATTCAACCCATTTAGCATGTGTACGATTCAGTTTAGATTGACTTTTAATATGTTTCAATGATTCATGATCATAATGTATAACAAATTCTTTGGGCCATAAATAATGTTGCCCTGTTTCTAAAGTCCGAACAAGAGCATATATTTCTTTATCACAAGTAGAATAATTCAAACTATGTCCACTCAATTTTTCAGAAAAGTATGCAACAGGTTTGCCATCTTATAATAACACACCTCCTAATCCAATTCCACTAGCATCACATTCAAGCTCAAAAGTCTTATTAAAATCAGGAAGTTGGAGTAAAGGAGCATGTGTCAACTTATCTTTCAATACCGCGAAGGCTTCTTCCTGTGCGGTACCCCAAACAAATGGTACATCCTTCTTTGTAAGGTCATTGAGAGGTGCATCAATGGTGCTGAAATCTCTCACAAACGCCTATAGAATCCGGCGAGGCCAAGAAAACTCCTCAATTGTGTGACTGTTTTGGGTTGCGGCCAACTCTCAATAGCTTCAATCTTGGCTTTATCAACTTCAATTCCTTGTGGAGTAACAACATAGCCAAGGAAAGATACCCAGTCGGTGCAAAAGGTGCACTTCCCAAGGTTACCAAACAAACGTGCATCCCGTAGAGCAATAAAAACAACACGTAAATGTTCCAAATGTTCTTCCAAAGATTTTCTATAAATCAGTATATCATCAAAATAGGCTACCACAAATCGTCCAATGAAAGCACGTAAAACTTCGTTCATTAGTCTCATGAAAGTACTAGGTGCATTAGTTAACCCAAAAGGCATGACTAACCACTCATATAATCCAAAATTAGTTTTAAATGTTGTTTTCCGTTCATCTCCCAATTTCATACGAATTTGATGGTATCCACTACGCAAATCAACTTTGGAGAATATTGTAGAGCCACTCAATTCATCAAGCATATCATCTGGCCTAGGAATAGGATGACGATAACGAATAGTAATATTATTAATGCCTCTACTATCAACACACATACGCGATGTACAATCCCTTTTCGGCACTAGAATAATAGGAACAACACAAGGACTCAGGGATTCACGAATATAACCTTTGTCGAGCAGCTCCTGGACTTGACGCATAATCTCCTCCGTCTCCTCTGGATTGGTACGGTACGGTGCACGGTTGGGTAGCGATGCATCGGGAATTAAGTCAATCTGATGCTCAATCCCTCGAATAGGTGGTAATACCGGTGGCATGTCTTGTGGAAAGACGTCAGCGAACTCTTGCAAAATGTTAATAACAACCGGAGGCAAAGAGGAAGGCACGTCCTCGAATGAAAATAATGCATCTTTGCACACAAAAGCATAGCAAATAGATTTGCTGAAATCTAGATCATTGATATTAGATTTGGTGGCAAGTAAACTTGCACTTTTCAATTTAATTTCAGAAGCAACATTAGATGGTTTATTATTAGGCTTCATGTGTTGCTCAAATTCTTTTGCCACAATCTGATTTTCACTCTTATTTTTCTCCTGGTTTGCTTTATTAGCTCTATTAATACCATCTTTCAAAATGGAATCAAGAGTCATAGGAAGCAAAGTAATATTTTTATCCTTATGAACAAGAGTATACTGATTTTTTTTCTACCATGGTGTACAGACTTTTTATAAAATTGCCATGGTCTACCAAGTAATAAAGAATATGCTTGCATAGGTACCACATCACAATCAACATAATCAGCATATGTAGAGATACTAAAATGCACACGAATGGTACGTGTTACCTTAACCTTGCCGCTATTGTTGAACCATTGGATGTAGTAAGGATGTGGATGCGGTCTTGTGGTGAGAGAGAGCTTCTCCACCATCTCCATGCTAGCCAAGTTGTTGCAGCTCCCTCCATCTATGATGACGCGAGTAGAAGGTTCCTTCACAACTCCCTTTGTATGGAACAAATTATGCCTCTGATTTTGCTCAGCTTGTGCAACCTGCACACTCAAAACACGTTGAGCAACTAAACATTCATACATGTCAGCATCTTCAGCAGCCATGTATTGCGTCTCATGATCAGAATCATCTGCACCGTGTTCATGTGTAATAAGAGCCATAGTCTCCTCATCATAGTCATTACCAGACTCATACCCACCATCCTCAGTAGCAATCATCACGCGCTAAGATTTGCATTCTCTCACAAAATGTCCTCTTCCCTTACAAGGACGAAAAATAATATCACTTGTGTGCCATGTTGATGCCATGGAAGAAGAAGAGCTCTGCGCAGGCCCGACAGGTGTGCTCTTGGCAGATAGTGGTGGTTGTGCCTGCTTTCTTGTATCATAGCTGGAGGTAGCACCTGATGGAGGTGCTGGTGTAGTGGAAGTAGAGGATGCACGTGGTGTCCATGATGAAGATCAACCTGCAAAAAAGTTAGTCCGTGCCAATGCATGTCGATCCTGCACTTGACGTTCAGCTTTACAAGCAAGATGGAATAAACGAGTGATATTATTATACTCCTTATACTCTAGAATGGTCTGAATCTCTCTATTTAATCCACCCATAAAATGTGCAAGCATAGCTTCATTCTCCTCAACAATACCACATCTAATCATGCCAGTTTGTAATTCCTAATAATATTCTTCTACAGAATTTTTTCCTTGTCTTAAACGCTGCAATTTTTGAAGTAATTCATGTTGATAATATGGTGGAACCCAATGAGTACGCATAGCAGTTCTCGAAGCAGCCCAAGTAGCTGGAATAGGATATAATCTACAATGTTCAGACCACCAAACACATGCAAAACTAGTGAAAGCACAAACAGCAACAGGAACACGTCTCTCCTCGGGATATTGTGAACATGTAAAACATTGTTCAGTTTCTAACTCCCAAGTAAGATATATATATCAGGAACATATCTACCCTCAAATGGTGCAATATTCAACTACAGTTTAGGAAAAAGGTCATGATCTCGTACCCCAGGTAGTGGTGCAGCCCTACCGTTACGATGATATACCTGAGGATGACCTGGTGGTGGTGGTGCTGGTGGTTGCACGTAGTTCTGATTTTGATCAACCTCATCCTCCTAATGGTCCTCCACCTCTACAGTAGCAGCAGGAGCTACAGAAGCATCAACAGCAGCACCAGAAGTTTGCCCAGGGTCAATGGGAATGCGCTGTGCTCGTCCCACTTGATTTGGAAGGCGATGTTGTTGTTGTTGTTGTTGTTGTTGTAGAGGTGCATTAGGTGCAGCCGATGGTGGTGGTGGAAGACGCGCGAGCAATTCATTAAACTTGTTATCGAGCTTTGTTTCGAACGTCTTCTCCATGCCATCTATCTTCTCCATGGACTCTTCAAATCTGTTTAGCACATCTTGCACCTGTCCACTTATCATTTGCTGAAATTTATCATGCAACTCCTTATTCGTCATGTTCTCCCAGTCAGTATCGTCGGCTTGTGATCCTGCCATTGTTAGTAGCAATAGAAACACACAAGAATATGATCCTACAAACTACTAACAAGAGGTGGTGGTGGGTGTCACAAATCCGTCAAGCAAATCTCAAATTCTTACCAGTTCTTACCAAGCAGCAGGTGGTGATCGGCAACTGTTGTAGTCAAAACTCTCAAAAGCTTGGATAGAGCGATTGCCAGGGAGAGTCAAACGCACGACGTAGATATATGTGGAGCTGGGAAGGCTTACAGTATGGTAGCAAAATGGGTCAGCAATAATCAATTCAGAGATGCAAAGTTGAATTAACGCTCAACGACGGTACTGTGCTGGTCCTAGGCTAGACTGTACTAGAGACGCGAACCTAGAACACGAACAAAATCATGACGCAGCACGTAAACAAGGGAGGAGCACTCTTTGAATCTTTTTTCCCCTTTTTCACTTTTTTGCACTTTTTTCCTCTTTTTTTTGCTCCGCAACAAATTTTTTCAAAAAAAGTCTACGAATGGTCTAAAAACTGCCTAGACATATTTTTTTTTGAGTTTGGAACTATTTTTCTTCTGCGGGTAGCACAGAAATTGGGGAATCTGACTAGGTCATGACTCGATGTATCGCGTGATCTAGAACCCAAAAACAAAGCAGCAAATACTGGACTCGGACTAGGACTGGTGGCGGAGATGAATCTGGTGGAACTCGGACTGGTGGTTGTACACGGCGATGGTATATCTGGACTCGGATTGGTGGTGGTATATGGCGATGGTATATGTGGACTCGGATTGGTGGTTGTATATGGCGATGGTATATGTGGACTCAGATTGGTGGTTGCATATGGCAGCGGCGATGGTGGGGTGGTGGTATATGGCAATGATGATGACGATGGTGCGGTGGCAGCTTGACAACCTGTGAACAGAACTCGAAACTCTAAGGGACTAGGCGCTAAGACCAGCAACTCGACATGACGATGCAACCGCAAATTCAACAAAGCAAACTTTAAAAATACTATGCAAAGGCTCAGATTGGTTCAGATATGATGAACTAACCCTAATTTTTTTGGCTTTTCTATGGACTATAGGTATGAAGAACAGACTCGACCTAAACTACGAAAAACTGTAAAATCTCACCGAGCAACCTGGAAATCTGATACCACTTGATAGAGGCAAAGGTGTCCCGTCTTTCGATGAGATGGTGGCTATCGATTTGGAGGAAGTCGACTTTGACGATCCAACTACAAGCGTGCGAGGACATCGCGCCTTAGCAATCGCTAAACCAACTCTGAGAGGTTATTGACCACGCCGGAGCACGATCAACCTGACCATGAAGGTCTGTTTCCTACAGGCAAATGGAGAACAAGAAAGAGACTAAAATTGCAATCTGGATATTGCGAATATAAGAGGAAAGCTTTATTGATCAAAGGTGGGGTTCTGTGACACCTTTGTCTGGTCGTTGAACACAAACGAAGTACACGAAGTTGCAGCTATGGCGAACTTTAACATAAACAAAACCCGAAGTCTAAACGATGCCCTAAGGGATGTATATATGGAGGAGAGAGGGGGGATTTCGTGGCCCTTGGAGGAGGGGTCTGAAACCAACCCTAACTCCTGTTTCCCCACACATATGGACTCTAAAAATAGCCTATACTCAAGTATTTCGAAAATACATGGGCCTGGCCCAATAATAAGGTGACGCAGCACCTAGAATAGCCTCTGGACAAAATTTATGATGTCACCATCTAGCTACTTCATGCATTAGAGTGCTTGCATCATGTTTAATTTATCAGAAACTTGGAAATGGGGATGACAGAACCCCCAGCACCCCCCTGAAACAACCTAGGGTTTACTAAAAATATTTTCAATGAACCAGAAATGCCCTTCTAAAATGTTCATCATCTTTGCCTTGGTCCTAAAACCTCTGACAAAAATGGTGCACAATTTTCTAGGTCATCCTAAGGTCACTGGATTAAATCATTAGCTATTTGAATTTGAGCATTTAAATGCTAGTAAATATTTTAAATGCTCAAATAATCCTAAATTGAAATGTTCCATGTTGGATATATTCCAAATAGTGGCCATGAGCAGTTTGGTGATTTTTGAAGGAGTCTAGCTATTTTTAGAAATGCCACAAACTTGCAGAAATAAAACAAAACAGAAAATATAAAAAAGGAAAGGGACTTACTAGGCCGCAACCTACCTGGCAGGCCCACCTGGCGGCCCAGCACTGTGTTGTTCCATGCCAGCAAGCTGCTTCTTCCCCGCCACGCAGGCAGGCGGGAGGTGGCGCCGGCCGCGAGAGCTCGCCACGGTGCCAGCAGCTTGCCACTGCGCCCCCGGACGCTCTGGTCGACCTCCACGTCACCTCCTCGACTGCCTGGACACGCCCACTCCCCCCTGCTCCTCTCCCTCACTCTTCCCCCACCATGGCCGACGCTGCCGCTCTCGTGCCGACGTGAAAACCACAGCCACCGTCGCCTCCTCGCCGTCTCGCCATGTCCAGCAACTTCGCCACCGTCCTCTCCATCGAACAGACCGAGCCCCGAGCGCTCGTTCGCCCTGAAGCCACCGCACCGACCTCGTCTTCACTGCCTGTCGCCGGAGATCCACTTCGCCATCACGCTCGCTCTAGCTCGTCCCTGACCTCGCCGCCTAGCTTGTCGTTACCACCGTGAGCTCCTGCATCTCCCCCTCCTTTCCGTTCTCGCTGCCGTCCACTGCAACGACTACAACGAGCTCAACCACACGCGTCGCCGTCGAGCTCATCGCCGACGTGTCTCCGGCCACGCAACGGCCTCGCCACCCTGTCCACTAGCCTCACCGCACCGCAAAGACCACGTAGGTGCTGGCACCGCTCTTTCAGAGCCATCGCAACGACGAGTTCGGCCTCACACGAACTCCGGCAGCCGCAAAGCTCATCGCCGACATCGTTTCCGGCGACCCCGAGCTCCACCTCCACCACCAATCATCGTGGCTTGCTCCCAGCTACCCGTAGATGGCTCCGCCGTCCATTTGGTCGCCGGAGCACCAAACCCGCACTGCCCCGCCGCGTCTGGGGTCACCTGCGTCATGTCGCCGGTGGGTTTGACCCATTTGACCATGTGAGCCCGCCCTGCTAATTACCCTAGGATTAGGACTAACTAAAATTAGTTAGTCTAATGACACTGACACGCGGGACCCACTGGTCAGGTTTGACCTGAACCGTCCCCATTGACTGATGACGTCACCCTGATGTAATGCTGACGCAGTAAATCATTTACTGGATTTATTCTTATATAGGAAATTCCAAAAAATCTTATAAACTTCAAGAATTCATAGAAATTAATCTGTAACTCCAAATGCAAAGATTTATACATGAAAAATGATCAGAAAAATCCAATCTTTCCATCTGTAATGGTTTCATGCATGTCAGAACACTTTAACATTGCTGTTTAAGTGAAACAAGCTAATGCATTAATAAGACTTCATATCATGGGCTTTCATTTGAATCTTTGATTCAAATGGACTCAAACCAACCTGTTTTAGAATGCATTAGCCAAAACTTGCCCATATTGCCATGTCATAGCATGTATCATACTGTTGCATATTGCCATGTGATGATTGTCTTCCGTTGTGTCTTTCGTGGTAGGTTCTGCCTCTGAGGATACCCACGAATATCCGACTGAAGGGCAGTATCCTACTACCACTCCATCAGGCAAGCATCCCCATTGATCATATCGATACAATCCCATGTTCTCGCTCCTGCTCTCATTTACTGCATTTAAGACAACAATGTTTCAAACTACTGTGTGTAGCGGTAGTTGAACCCATTTCCTCTGCATGACCTGTCATTGCCACAGTAACTAGATGAAACCCACTAGCATGTGTAGGAATTGATTGAGCCATGTCTGTGTTTCCTACCTTGCTATGCCTGCTATGCTTAGAGTCGTGTTAGGTCTGGTTCATCTGGGTGATGGGCTAGAGTGAAATGATTATGTCGGTAATGTGAGTGATGTGTTGAACACGACTTGGTAAAGGTATCGATGAGAGGCCTTGTAGGTGTACATGGTGGGTTGTTTCATTGGAACCGTCCTTAAGCACTGAGATCTGTATGTGTGATTTAAGAACCAGCTACTACCATGCATTGGGCCCAAAACCAATGGACCCTCTCGGCTTCTTAACCACCCTAGTCCTCTGTCCAGGAGTTGCAACTAGTTTCCGGTGTTTATAGGATATGTGTTGGAGGCCGTGCGTAGCGCTGACCCTAGGGGTTGGCTATGATGCAGTAGATACACGGTGGTCGGGTATGCTGGGCGCCCGTTTGGTGTCTCGAAACCCTGTACACATCGTTCGGGGCCGTATGTGGAAACCTCGGCCGGACTCCCTGCGGATGGAATCCGGATAGGCGATAAACCTGGACTAGAGACTTGAGTGTTTAGGTAGGCCGTGGCCGACACCCTCGTTGGGCTTCCGCTTGAAGGTTGCCGAGTACATGTCGTGTAAACAGCGGTAAGTGGTAAGAGCGTGTGTGAAGAAGTACACCCCTGCAGGGTTAACATCATCTATTCGACTAGCCGCGTCCGCGGTAAAGGACTACTTGGTTGCCTATACAGTTCATAGACAAGTAAATGGATACTCCTAAAAGCCTCAAGACAAGTGTGAGTGTCGTGGATGGCCCTTCCGTAGGATGACGGAGGAGGATCCACGGTAGTGTATTGTTGTGGTGAGTAGTGGACTCGTGTGCGCAAAACATTTACAAGTTGCTGTCTCATAGGATAGCTTAGCTAAGAGTCAAAGCTAGCTTGCTGCAATAAACCCAATATCCTTCTTGAGAATGTTGCATGTATAGTAGGATCTGTTGTAAGACTTGCTGAGTACCTTTGTACTCATGTTTGCTTAATTACTGTTGCAGAAGAGAACACCGCCCCCTCCGATGGGTTCTATGTAGATCTCGACGTTGACGAGTGACTTGCCACCCAAGTGGTGATCCTGAGCCGTGAAGGGCCTTGTAGATAGACAGGCTTCGTCAGGCCTTCTTGCTTTCTAGTTGTCTGTACTCAGACAAGTTTGCTTCCACATGTGCTTGTATGTTTGTATGACTTGAGTGTCGGGTTGTGTGACCCCTACCTGTATGAACATATTATGTATGGCTCTCTGGAGCCTTCTAAATAAAGTACTTTGAGTTGTAGAGTTTTGTTGTGATGCAATGTTTTATTTACACATATCGAGCATATTGTGTGTATCTTTGAAATGCTTGGTATGTGTGGGATCCGACAATCTAGTTGTTTGTCCTTGGTAGCCTCTCTTATGGGGAAATGTAGTCTGGTGCTTCCACTGAGCCTTGGTAGTCCGCTACAGCCCGGTTTACCAGAGTCCTGCTAGCCCAGCACTGCTGCTCCGGAACACTTAGACTGGTCGGCATGTGATTCACTTTGTTCCTGTGTCTGTCCCTTCTGGGAAATGTCACGCGGAGACATCCGGAGTCCTGTTAGCCTGCTACAGCCCGGGTTCCCGGAGTCCTGTTAGCCTGCTACAGCCCGGGTTCCCGGAGGCCTGTTAGCCCAGTTGCTACAGCCCGGATTCATACGCTGTTGACCGACATGCTCGATGTTGATTCATGTATGCCTATCCCCGTAAGTTAGTGCCACTTTGGGTTCACGACTAGTCATGTCAGCCCGGGTTCTCTGTCATATGGATGCTAGCAACACTATCATATACGTGAGCCAAAAGGCGCAAACGTTCCTGGGCCATGGTAAGGCGACACCCGTGGGAATACCGTGTGTGAGGCTGCAAAGTGATATGAGGTGTTACAGGCTAGATCGGTGTGACCTAGAATCGGGGTCCTGACAGCATTGGCATCAGAGTCGGACTGCCTGTAGGTTCGTTAAGCCAAACTGGTCGATGTCGAGTCTAGAAATGCTTTAGTTATATGTAGGAGAATTGATTGTGGGAGGGACGTAAGGCTCTTGTTACTCCTTTACATTATGCCCTCTGATCTGATTCACCCTCTTATCTTTCCACGTGGGTTAAGGACTAGGATCTCATCTTTCTATTAGGTTCACGTGTTACTAATTCGTAGAATCTTAGGATTGTTGGTTCCAGGCCTCCGTTCAGTTTCTACTACTTTTAGTATGTTGTCAGTTGAACCAGAACCTTGATATGATGTTGTTGAGTGGCTTCACCAATTGTTGTGAATGTCTCAAATCTTTTTTTGAGCATTTACAGCCTTTATGTTGACCGATTTCTCCTAGAAAATTTTAAAGCCTTTGCATTATCTCGTGGTTTCAGATGGCCTCCCGTACCCATAATCAAGTGGTTCGTTTGACTCGGTGCCTCGATGTACCTGGTCACACTGCCATTGTGGTCCGCGTGATGACCGAGGCTGGCTATCAATGGTATCCTGAATATACCGTTGAGGAGGAGTATCGAGATTTCAATCAGAGCCAATACCTTTGCACAGTCAGGATATACCCTTCCTATCCTGGAGCTACTGAACCCCTCCATTGTTCATATGGACTTGGGGTTACCATCGAGATGTCTGTGCAGGATGCTGCTTACTCGATGATGACTATTATGCGGGCTGGGCTTCCCTTTATTCGGAACTCTGAGTTCCGCTATATGCCAGCATCACTCCCTGGGGCAGAAGGTTACTACCAGGCTCTCTACGCTGAATCCTCCCATGAGGATTCGCTACTCCGCACTACCACAGAGTTGCTTGAGGATAAGGACCGCAAGAATCGTGCTTTGCGAATGCAGAGTTTCAACAGTCGATCTAATCACTGGGCCACTCTGACACGGTTTGCACCTGCCATGCAGGCTGGGTATATGGACATGAGGGATTTGTACACCGTGCGGTCTGGTCTGCCGGATCATATGGACTGGCGTGATGTAGGAGGCATCACCCTTCCCCATGGACCCCGTCTGCCCCCAATCGTTGGACCAAGGCCACATCTGAGTCCTTATGGACCGCAAGCTCCATAGGACCGACTGTTTCCAGATGATCATGTTTAGCTCCCAGGACATGGTGGTAATCTCTATGAAGATTACTACGGAAACATCTGAGTTGGTAGTAGCTTCACTAGTATTGTATCAGTTGTATTTCCATAGTCCTGCGCGTCTGGTGGAATATGACTTAGTGTGTACTGCATTCCGGAGGCGTAGAAAAATAATTTATAGGAGCTGGAATGCCTCTGATGAGATGTACTATTCTTTCACCGTAGTTGTACTTCAGCATGGGCTTGTACTAAACTATGTATGGTGTGTATGACCGATGGTATATATGGCAGTTTCTGTATTACCATGTTGTACAGATGAACATCTCTGCATTCCGTGTCATCCATTACATTCTGCATTCTTATGCCACAGTTTTGCCATCCTTGTCTAAACCGTTGTTTTGTTTTCCTAGGATGGCAAACACCCGAAGCACCCCTGCTGTTCAGGAGCAGGGTGAAGCCAGTGGAGCTAGGGATGGGAATCTGCCCCATCCACCTTCCTTGGCTGAAGTCATGTTGGAGGCAGAAAGGAATAAACGCGAGACCAACCGGTTGTTAGAATGCATCGAGCAGAATACTGCATGTTCCCAGAGGAACGACTTGGTGTCTCTCAATGATTTCATCAAGCTGACCCCACCAACCTTCCATCATTCTGTCGAGCCTCTCGATACAGATGATTGGCTTTGTAGCATTACCCATAAGCTATGTTCTGCACGCATAGCCGAAGCTGACAAAGTCACTTACGCTGCTTATCGCCTTGAGGGCCCTGCTAGCTTTTTGTGGGAAAACTATGAGGCTATGCGCCTAGCCGACCAGGTTACCACTTGGGCAGAATTCAGCGCGGCTTTCCGTGAACACCACATTCCGGAGGGTCTTATGGATCGCAAGAGAGAGGAATTCTGCAACTTCACTCAAGGCAGACTGACCGTGGATGCCTACAGCCGTGAGTTTGGGAACTTGGCACGTTATGCACCTGAGGAAGTGTCCACTGACGCCAAGAAGTAGGTGAGGTTCCGGAAGGGACTTAGCCCCGAGCTTTGCCATGACCTCTGTTTGCACGAGTACACCTCCTTACAGAAACTTGTGAACAAAGCCATCAGTGCTGAAACCGGTCAGACTGACTATGAAGCTACACGTAAGCATTCCCGTGATTTTGGTTCTTCATTCGGCTCTAGTTCTCAGAAGCGCCAGGTGTGGATTCCAAACACAGCTCTTCCACCCAGGTTCACTCCGAGGCCATCCTATGAGGTGCCTCGCCCAACCCAGCAGTATCCACCGCCTAAGGCTTATGGTGGACCGGCCGCCAATGCTGCTCCGCGCACGAACACTGTGACATGCTTCAAGTGCGGAGAGTCGGGTCACTACAGCCGAGAGTGTCCCCAGAACAATAACCCCAACCAGTCTAGAAAGTCTGTTGGCCGTGGTAAGCTAGCGGGAAAGGTGTTTTCTGCCAAGCTAGCCACCACGGCACGTGGCCATGTTAACTATGTCTCAGCAGAGGAGGCTCATGATGATCCCAACGTCGTCCTTGGTACCCTCCTTGTTAACTGCCATCCGGCATCTATTCTTTTCGATACTGGAGCATCTCATTCATTCATATATGAGATCTATGCTTGGTTGCATAACACCATATTTTTTGACATGCCCACTACCATGGAAATTCAAACCCCTTGCTCTAGATGGCAAACTTCTAGAGTAAGCCATGGGAATGAAATTCTTGTCGATAGACTTGTCTTCCTTGCATCCTTAATAGCTCTCAAGTCCTCGGACATAAATATCATCTTACGTATGGACTGGTTGTTAGCCCATTATGCTAAGATTTATTGTGCCACTAGAACTGTTCAACTTACTCACCCATCGGGCAAGACAGTCAATGTCCTAACCCGAGTGGCCAAGCGTCAGCTCTACTCCTTAAATGCCAACCCTCTTCCAGACCTTGAAGATATTCCGGTAGTCCGTGACTTCCCGAATGTCTTTCCAGAAGAATTGCCAAGTGTTCCACTTGACAGGGATGTTGAGTTCGTGATAGACCTTGTACCAGGAACCGTTCCAATCTCTAGAAGACCTTATAAGATGGCACCCCTAGAACTAGCTGAGCTTAAGAAACAACTCGATGAGTCTTTGAAAAAGGGTTTCATCCGTCCTAGTTCTTCTCCATGGGATTGCCCCGTGCTCTTCGTTAAGAAGAAGGATGGGACGGATCGGATGGTTGTAGATTATCGACCCGTCAACTTGGTCACCATAAAGAACAAGTATGCGCTCCCCGGGATCAACGACCTGTATGATCAGCTTGTTGGATCCTTAGTCTTCTCCAAAATGGATTTGAGGTTGGGCTACCATCAAATCAAAATCAAGAATGGGGACATTCCCAAAACGGCCTTTGTTACTCGTTATGGCCAATACGAGTACACCGTCATGTCCTTCGGTTTAACCAATGTCCCAGCCACCTTCTCTCAGTTAATGAACTCGATCTTCATGGAGTATTTGGATAAATTTGTTGTGGTATACCTCGATGATATACTCATCTACACCTAAGGCTGGTATTGACGAAATTTCGAGAGCATCGCCTTTATGCCAAATTCTCCAAATGTGAATTTTGGTTGCCATAAGTGACCTATCTAGGCCACGTAATCTCTGGTAAGGGTATTGTTGTCAATCCCGAGCGAGTTCAAGTTTTCCTTGATTGGACTCCGCCTGAAACGGTCAAGCAAGTTCAGAGTTTCCTTGGCTTAGCGAGCTACTGTCGCCACTTCGTCGAGAATTTCTCCAAGGTTGCTAAACCTCTAACTGAACTCCTCAAGAAAGATAAAAAGTTTGAGTGGACCCCACAGTGCGAGTTCAGCTTTCAGGAACTGAAAAGATGCCTGACATCTGCTCCCGTACTCGTACCACCAGATTTCTCCAAGGACTTTGTTATATATTGCGATGCCTCACGACAAGGACTAGGTTGCATACTCATGCAAGATCGTCATGTGATTGCCTATGCTTCACGGCAGTTACACCCACATGAGGAAAACTATCCCACACATGATCTAGAGCTTGCAGCTGTAGTCCATGCACTTAAAAGTTGGCGACATTACCTTCTCCGTAATCATTGCGAGATCTTCACCGATCACCAAAGTATGAAATATATCTTCACCCAACAGGATTTGAATCTCAGACAAAGACGTCGGGTCGAGTTGATCTCAGATTACGACTTAGGGATAACTTACACCCCGGGAAAAGCCAATGTTATGGCTGATGCACTAAGTCGTAAATCTTATTGTAACAACCTGATGTTACAACAAAGTCAACCACTTCTCCATGAGGAATTTCGGAAGCTTAACCTTCACATCGTTCCTCAAGGATTCCTATCTACCTTGGTGGGAAACCTACCCTTACGGATCAGATCATCAAAGCACAGAAGGTTGACCCGGAAATTTCCCGTATCAAGAGGAACATCAAGAAAGGAGTCACGAATTGTTTCTCCATTGATGATCAAGGTGTCGTGTTCTTTGGAAACCGCTTAGTGGTTCCCAAGGCACGAAACCTGAGGCGGCTGATCCTTAAGGAAGCTCATGAATCCCCTCTCACCATTCATCTCGGTAGTACTAAAATGTATCAAGACCTACGCCAGAGGTTTTGGTGGACTAGGATGAAGAGAGAAATCGCTCAATATATTGCAAATTGCGACGTCTGTCGTTGTGTTAAAGCAGAGCATCAACGGTCTGCTGGCACCCTTCAACCTTTAGCTATTCCTGAATGGAAATGGGATAAAATCGATATGGACTTCATCACCGGGTTTCCCAGGACCAAGAGGGGGAATAATGCTATTTTCGTTGTCATCGATCGTCTTTCCAAAGTAGCCCACTTCCTACCTGTTCGGGAGAGTATAACCGCTAGCCAGTTAGCAGACTTGTATATCTCTCGAATAGTGTCTCTTCATGGTGTTCCATTGGAGATTAACTCAGATCGTGGAAGTATCTTCACCTCTCGATTTTGGGAAAGTTTCCACAATGCTATGGGGACTCGTCTCTCCTTTAGTGCCGCCTTCCACCCTTAATCAAGTGGTCAAGTAGAGCACGTCAATCAAATTCTGGAAGATATGCTTCGAGCTTCTATTATCTCATTCGGAATGGATTGGGAGAAATGCCTTACATTTGCCGAATTTGCTTATAACAATAGCTATCAATCTAGCTTGGGCAAAGCTCCTTTTGAAGTTCTCTACGGACGAAGGTGTCGAACGCCTCTTAACTGGCCAAAAACCGGGGAAAGACAATTCTTTGGCCCGGATATGATCCAGGAAGTAGAAGAGCAAGTTCGCATTGTTCGTGAAAAGTTGAAACAGCCCAATCCCGTCAAAAGAGCCAATAAGATCGTAAAAATAAGGCCATGACTTTTGAAGTCTACGAGAAGGCTTACCTTCGGGTTACTCCTCTGAAGGGAACCCATCGATTCGGTATCAAAGGCAAATTGGCTCCTCGATACATTGGTCCCTTTGGCATTCTTGCCAAACAAGGAGAATTTGCCTACCAATTGGAACTACCTCCGCATTTTTCCAGAGTTCATGATGTCTTCCACATTTCTCAACTTAGGTGTTGCTTCTCGGGTCCTATCCGTGGAGTGGACCATGAAACGCTTGATCTCCAAGATAATCTCACATACCGGGAATACGCCGTTCGTATCCTTGATCAAGCCGAGCGTACCACTCGACGCCATAACATCAAGTTTCTCAAGGTTCAATGGTCACACCATTCCGAGAAAGAAGCCACTTGGGAAAGGGAGGATCGTCTTCGACTTGAATACCCCACCTTCTTCCCGACGGACCCTAAATCTCGGGACGAGATTCTTTTGAGTGAGGGTGAGTTGTCACACCCTAGCTAGTTCATGCATTAGAGTGCTTGCATCATGTTTAATTTATCAGAAACTTGGAAATGGGGATGACAGAACCCCCTAGCAGCCCCTGAAACCAACTAGGGTTTACTAAAAATATTTTCAATGAACCTGAAATGCCCTTCTAAAATATTCATCATCTTTGCCTTGTTCCTAAACCTCTGACAAAAATGGTGCACAATTTTCTAGGTCATCCTAAGGTCAGTGGATTAAATCATTAGCTATTTGAATTTGAGCATTTAAATGCTAGTAAATATTTTAAATGCTCAAATAATCCTAAACTAAAATGTTCCATGTTGGATTTATTCCAAACAGTGGCCATGAGCAGTTTGGTGATTTTTGAAGGAGTCTAGCTATTTTTAGAAATGCCACAAACTTGCAGAAATAAAACAAAACAGAAAATATAAATAGGAAAGGGACTTACCAGGCCGCAACCTACCTCGCAGGCCCACCTGGCAGCCCAGCATTGTGATGTCCCGTGCCAGCCAGCTGCTTCTTCCCCGCCGGGCAGGCAGGCAGGAGGTGGCGCCGGCCACGAGAGCTCGCCACGGCACCAGCTGCTTGCCGCTTCGCCCCCGGACGCTTTGGTCGACCTCCACGTCGCCCCTCGACCGCCTGGACACGCCCAGTCTCCCCCTGCTCCTCTCCCTCGCTCTTCCCCCACCATGGTCGATGCTGCCGCGCTCGCGCCGACGTGAAAACCGTAGCCACTGTCGCCTCCTCGCCATCTCGCCGTGTCCAGCAGCTCTGCCACCGTCCTCTCCATCGAACAGACCGAGCCATGAGCGCTCGTTCACCCTAAAGCCACAGCACCAACCTCGTCTTCACCGCCCGTCGCCGGAGATCCACTTCGCCGTCACGCTCGCTCCAGCTCGTCCCCGACCTCGCCGCCTAGCTTGCCGTTACCACCATGAGCTCCTGCATCACCCCCTCCTTTCTGTTCTCGCTGCCGTCCACTACAACGACTACAACGAGCTTATCCGCACGCGCCGCCGTCGAGCTCGTCGCCGATGTGTCTCCGGCCACGCAACGACCTCGCCACCCTGTCCACTAGCATCACCGCACCGCATAGACCACGTAGGACCTGGTCCCGCTCTTTCAGAGCCACCGCAACGATGAGTTTGGCCTCGCCCAAACTCTGGCAGCCGAAAAGCTCGTCGCCGGCATCGTTTCTGGCGACCCTGAGCTCCACCTCCACCACCAATCGACGCGGCTTGCTCCCAGTTGCCCATAGATGGTCTCCGCCATCCATTTGGTCGCCGGAGCGCCAAACCCGCACTACCCCACTGCATCTGGGGTCGCCGGCGTCCTGTCGCCGGTGGGTTTGACCCATTTGACCATGTGGGCCTGCCCTGCTCATTAACCTAGGATTAGGACTAACTAAAATAAGTTAGTCTAATGACACTGACACGCGGGACCCACTGGTTAGGTGTAACACCCCGGATATGATTTACCTAATATGTAATCCAACTCTTGCCGTTTCCGGCGTTAAGTTATTTTATTTTCTCGGGTTCGGGTTTTTGTCTCCGTATGTTGTTGTCGTTGCCATGCATCTCATATCATGTCATCATGTGCATTGCATTTGCATACGTGTTCATCTCATGCATCCGAGCATTTTCCCCGTTGTCCGTTTTGCATTCCGGTGTTCCGTTCTCCTCCGGTGATCATTTCTACCTTTCTTTCATGTGTGGGGGTTAAGCATTTCCGGATTGGACCGAGACTTGCCAAGCGGCCTTGGTTTACTACCGGTAGACCGCCTGTCAAGTTTCGTACCATTTGGACTTCGTTTGATGCTCCAACGGTTAACCGGGGGACCGAAAAGGCCTCGTGTGTGTTGCAGCCCAACACCCCTCCATTTTGGCCCAGAACCCTCTCCATCATCTAGAGCATTCGATCACGAACCAACTTGTAACGCCCTCGATGCGGCTATATCTCCTACGTGTCGAAGCACGACTTAGAGGCATAACCGCATTGAAAGCAATGTCGCAAGTAAGTATCTTCACAACATCCCATGTAAATAGACAATAAAAGGGGAAGGTACATAGTTGGATTACACTCGCCACGTCAAACAAAGTACATAAATAGCATTCAATCATCCAATCACTCATGGCCCGACTACGGCGCGAAAATAAAAGATCAACCCAACATGCGACACGGTCCCGATCGCCCCAACTGGGCACCACTACTGATCATCAAGGAAAGACACATAGTAACGGCGTGAGTCCTCGTCGAACTCCCACTTGAGCTCAAGCGCGTCATCTGGAGCAGAGTCATCAGGCCCTGCATCTGGTTTGGAAGTAATCTGTGAGCCACAGGGACTCAGCAATCTTGCAGCCTCGCGATCAAGACTATTTAAGCTTATAGGTAAGGCAAGGTAATATGTGGAGCTGCAGCAAGCGACTAGCATATATGGTGGCTAACCTGTTCGCAAAAGAGAGCGAGAAGAGAAGGCAAAGCGCGAACGAATAACTAGAGAACAACCTGTGGCAAGCATTACTCCAACACCGTGTTCACTTCCCGGACTCCGCCGAGAAGAGACCATCACGGTAACTCACACAGTTGATTCATTTTAATTAAGTTAAGGTTCAAGTTATCTACAACCGGACATTAACAAATTCCCATCTGCCCATAACCGCGGGCACGGCTTTCGAAAGTTCAAAACCCTGCAGGGGAGTCCCAACTTAGCCCATGACAAGCTCTCACGGTCAACGAAGGAATATACCTTCTCCCGAGACATTCCAATCAGACTCGGCATCTCGGTTCTACAAGACAACTCCGACAATGGTAAAACAAGTCCAGTAACACCACCCACTGTGCCGACAAATCCCGATAGGAGCTGCACATATCTTGTTCTCAGGGAACACCGGATAAGCTAAACGTACGGGAGCCAACGTAACCCAAGTTGCCAAGGGACGGCCCCGCACGGTGCTCTAGGTTGGACCAATGCTTAGAGAAGCACTGGCTCGGGGGTTTAAAATAAAGATGACCCTTGAGTCAGTTGGTAATCAGAGCCTTCCCCGACCTTAGGAGCCCCCACTGATTGATCGTTTTTAGCAGCCGTTGTTGAGTTTAGAAAAAAATGTTTTGAGTCATTTAGGAATTATATATCGGAGAGTTTAGGAATTCTTTTTACTCCCCAGTCCCTTCATCGCTCTGGTAAGGCTTCCTGACGTAGAGTTTTGACTCTTCTCTTCTTAAATTTCACTAAAAAAAAATTTAGGATCACGCGGGTATCTTGGAATCGTTCCAATGGTTTTGTGACGAGAACATTGTTCTTGGTGCCTCGTGTCATTTGGGGTTGTGGCAGTGTCCCGGGGAGTTGAGCTCCGAGGTGTTGTCGTCACAATTTTATCGTTGCAGTTCTGGAACTGAGTTTAGTACGCCGACATTGAAAATCTCTTTTATGCAGTTGTTGGTGAGATAACGTCGATGCCACCCAGCACTGGGGCGGGAGTTCGGGAGTATTGCCATAACGTGTATAACGGATGCTTTTCGAAGGTTGAGGTAGATGGTTTCCGAAGTTTTTTCTCGGTTATGTGTTGAAGGATGGATACAGCTGGATGTAGGATTTGCTAGATTTGGGTGAGATATTATGCTTCCCCTGTATCCCCAACACCTGATTGCATAACCGGAAAGGTTCGGGAGTTTCATAGGTGGGAATTCTTGTAGCTCTAGTTCTTCTTCCACGGATATTTGGTTTGAGATTGGGATTTCTTACCGAGTGTTCGTTCTTGTTCCGTACCTTGTTGATTTATTCCTCTACCTAAATTCTAAGTGGCTTCTCAATTTATGGATATGTGACCATTTCAAGTGGAATGCATTCGTTCATTTTGTTCGGATGTGAAGACTATATGTTGCAATTTCATTCCGTTGGATTCAGCTTCAATATTTGTCTATCAATGTGCTAATGGATGTCAACCTCTTCGGGATGGCTCCTCCAACGCGCACGACTCTGAATCCTGATCCGCCACCACCTCCCCCTCCTCTGGAGGCATGGCAAGCTGTGATGGCCGCAACCAATGCAAACACGCAGTTGATCATGCGAATTCTTCAAGAGCGCAATCAAGCGAACCAAGCGAACCAAGGCAACCAAGGCAACAATCAGAATCACTTTGCTACACTCAACCAGTTCCTTGCAAATCAGCCAAAGACTTTCAGCAATTGTGTTGAGGCAACTGATGCTGACGATTGGCTTGTGGACTTGTGCAAGAATTTCGAGTGCAGTAACATCAGGCCTGAGGACTTTGTCAAGTTCGCTTCCTTCCAACTCAAAGACCAAGCTGCAGAGTGGTTCCAGTAGTACAAAGATTCCAGAGGAGGCCGTGTGATTACCTGGGATGAATTCTGTCAAGATTTCAAAGCTCATCATATTCCTCAGAGCGTGGTTGAAAGCAAGCGTGAGGAATTCCGCAACCTGAAGCAAGGCTTTTCGTCTGTCTATGACTACAACAAGTTGTTTCAGAAGCTCGCCCGCTTTGCTAAGCAGGACGTCCCTGACGAGAAGAGCATGATATACCAGTTCAGGGATGGTCTCGGAGAAGAAATCCAGCTAGCTCTTATTCTCTTTGAGCCCTTGAGGTACGATGAGTTCTACAAGATGGCATTGAAGCAAGAGGCTGCTCAACTGAGGTGTGATGCTTCCAAGAAGCGAGTCAGAGATGCTACTCCTTCTTCCTCTACTCAAGTGGCCAAGCAGCAGAAGTATTGGCTTCCTCCTCCTCCGTTCCGTCAGCCATATCAGCATAAGAGCAAAGGTGGCAGTGGATCTTCCCACCCACCCAACCCTGGCTTTCAGAACAAGACTTCGTCTCAAGCTCCAAGATCGAGCGCTCCATATCACCGTCCGCTTTCAGAGGTCACGTGCAACAAGTGCCAACAGAAGGGTCACTATGCCAACAAATGCTTCAATCAGAGGCGTCTCCCTCCTCCTCCTCCTGTGAGATCGGCATGTACAGCTGTGGTCAAGCATAACCCCAAGCACGCCAAGGTTAACATGGTGAATGCAGCTTAGGCAGAGGACTCGTCAGATGTCATCATGGGTAACTTTCCAGTTAACTCTTTTCCCGCAAAACTTCTTTTTGACACTGGTGCATCACATTGTTTCATGTCAAGATCATTTGTTTCCAAGCATGACTTCATTTCGCAAATGTTGGGTAAACCTATGGGAGTGGTTTCTCCGGCTAAGTCTATGAGGGCTACTTCAATAGTCCCAGATGTTTCTATCATGATGGGCGATTTCAAGTTTTTGGCTTCTCCAATGGCCCTTGGTAACTCGGATATTGATCTTATTCTCGGAATGGATTGGCTTTCTAAGCACAAGGCTCAGCTTGATTGTGCATCCAGGCAGATTCAATTGACTCATTCGTCTGAGGATGTAATTGTCTTTGCCGTGAATGACGACACCATCCGTCTTTTCTCTCTCAATGAGAAGGGTGAACTGGATGCCATCTCGCAAATTCCAGTCATTTGCGAATATCAAGACGTCTTTCCAGAAGAGCTTCCAGGAATGCCTCCGCATCGGCCAGTGGAATTCGTCATCGATCTTGAGCCTGGCATGGAACCTGTTTGCAAGCGTCCTTACAAGCTCGGACCTGAAGAGTTGAAGGAGCTGAAGAAGCAACTCGATATTCAAGAGCGAATGGGTCTCATCCGACCTAGTTCCTCTCCGTGGGGTTGTGGAGTTCTTTTTGTGAAGAAGAAGGATGGAACGGACCGACTTTGTGTTGACTACCGTCCATTGAACAAGAAGACTATCAAGAACAAATACCCACTTCCCAACATCAACGAGCTGTTCGAACAACTCAAAGGTGCCCAAGTATTCTCCAAGCTTGATCTCTGTATGGGTTATCATCAGATTCGAATCCGTGAGCAAGATATTCCCAAGACGGCTTTCAGGACAAGCTATGGTTGATATGAATACACTGTCATGTCTTTTGGCCTCGTCAACGCTCCTCCGACTTTCTCTCGCGTGATGAACTTCATCTTCAACGCCCACACCAATGACTTTGTTTTGGTCTATCTCTACGACATTCTGGTCTTTTCGAAGAACAAGGAAGGTCATGCCAAGCACTTGCATTTGGTACTCGATAAGCTCAGGGAACACCAGTTCTACGCCAAGTTCTCAAAGTGCGAATTTTGGCTCGATGAGGTTCTTTATCTTGGGCATATCATCTCTGCCAAGGGCATTGCGGTGAATCCTGAGAAGGTGTCTGCAATTGTGAATTGGGAACCACCTCAGAACGTGAAGCAACTCCGTAGCTTCCTCGGTCTCGCAAGTTACTGTCGAAGGTTCGTTGAGAACTTTTCTAAGATCGCGAAGCCTCTCTCAAATCTTCTCCAGAAGCACGTCAAGTACGTTTGGTCTCCGGAATGTGACATTGCTTTCAACACTTTGAAAGAGAAATTGGTCACTTCTCCAGTTCTGACTCCTCCTGATGAATCCAAACCGTACGAGGTCTTTTGCGATGCCTCTCTCCAAGGTCTCGGTGCAGTGTTGATGCAAGAGAAGAAAGTTGTGGCTTATACCTCTCTCCAGTTGAAGCCCAACGAGAAGAACTACCCCACTCATGACCTCGAGTTGGCGGCAGTTGTGCGTGCTCTTTTGACTTGGAGACATCTCTTATTGGGAAGAAAAGTGGACATCTTCACTGACCATAAGAGTCTCAAGTACATCTTCACTCAGCCTAATCTCAACCTCAGGCAGACTCGATGGGTTGAAATGATTCAAGAGTATAATCCGAGTATCGAGTATACTCCAGGCAAGGCCAATGTGATTGCTGACACATTGAGCAGGAAGGCTTATTGCAACAGTCTGGTTCTTAAGCCTTATCAACTCGAGCTTTGTGAAGCTTTCTGCAAACTTAATCTGCAAGTTGTTCCTCAAGGTTCCCTTGCCAACCTTCAAGTCTCTCCTACCTTGGAAGACCAGATTCGCCAAGCTCAGCTTCTTGATGCTATGGTGAAAAAGGTGAAGATTGGGATTGCCAAGAGTCAGCCCAAGTACAAGTGCTACCGCCTTGATGACAAGGACACTCTCTTCTCCGAGGATCGTATTGTTGTGCCCAAAGGTGACCTTCGTAAAGTTATCATGAACGAGGCTCACAATTCACTCCTTTCCATCCACCCTGGGAGCACGAAGATGTATCAGGACCTCAAGCAGGTTTATTGGTGGACTCAAATGAAGCGCGAGATTGCTCAGTTCGTGAATGAGTGTGATGTCTGCAAAAGAGTGAAGACAGAACACCAAAGGCCAGTTGGTCTCCTCCAACCTCTTGCCATTCCAGAATGGAAGTTTGACCACATTGAGATGGACTTCGTGACTGGGTTTCCAAAGTTCAAGCGTGGCAATGATGCTATATTCGTTGTCATCGACAAACTCACTAAAGTGTCTCACTTTCTGCCTATCAAAGAGTCAATCACTGCAGCTCAATTGGCGGAGTTGTATACCTCTCAAATTGTCTATCTCCACGGTATTCCACAGGTGATCTCTTCAGACCGTGGCAGCATCTTTACCTCCAAGTTTTGGGATTCTTTTCAGAAGGCCATGGGCACCAACATCCGCTTCAGCACAGCTTTCCATCCTCAAACTAGTGGTCAAGTCAAGCGTGTCAACCAGATTCTTGAAGATATGCTCAGGGCTTGTGTGATCTCCTTCGGCATGAAGTGGGAGGATTGTCTTCCATATGCTGAATTCTCCTACAACAATATTTTTCAAGCAAGTTCGGGCAAGGCCCCATTCGAAATTCTGTATGGCAGGAAGTGTCGTACCCCTCTCAACTGGTCTGAAACCGGTGAACGTCAGCTTCTGGGAAATGACTTAATCACAGAGGCAGAGGAGATGTGCAAAGTCATTCGAGATAACCTCAAAGCAGCGCAATCACGCCAGAAGAGCTACTATGATAGTAAGCACCGTGATTTCGCTTTCGAGATCGGAGATCATGTTTACCTCCGCGTCTCTCCTACGAAAGGTACTCGTCGCTTCGGTATTAAAGGGAAGCTTGCCCCCAGATACGTGGGACCTTTCAAGACCGTCAGCAAGAGAGGCGATCTCGCCTATCAACTCGAGCTTCCTTCAAACTTTGCAAATGTGCATGACGTGTTCCATGTCTCTCAGCTCTGCAAGTGCTTCAAGACACCTGAACGCACCGTCAACTTCGAAGACATTGAGCTCCAAGAAGATCTCTCTTATCGTGAGCACCCCGTTGCTATTCTTGAAGAGATTGAACACAAGACTCGCAATAAGTCAATCAAATTCCTCAAAGTCAAGTGGTTACACCATTCCGACCGTGAAGCCACCTGGGAACGCGAGGATCACCTCCGTTCTGAGTACCCGGCATTCTTTCAGTCCTAGATCTCGGGACGAGATCCTTTCGTAGTGGTGGAGTGTTGTAACACCCCGGATATGATTTACCTAATATGTAATCCAACTCTTGCCATTTCCGGCGTTAAGTTATTTTATTTTCTCGGGTTCGGGTTTTTGTCTCCATGTGTTGTTGTCGTTGCCATGCATCTCATATCATGTCATCATGTGCATTGCATTTGCATACGTGTTCATCTCATGCATCTGAGCATTTTCCCCGTTGTCCATTTTGCATTCCGGCGTTTCGTTCTCCTCCGGTGATCATTTCTACCTTTCTTTCGTGTGTGGGGGTTAAACATTTCTGGATTGGACCGAGACTTGCCAAGCGGCCTTGGTTTACTACCGGTAGACCGCCTGTCAAGTTTCGTACCATTTGGACTTCGTTTGATGCTCCAACAGTTAACCTAGGACCGAAAAGGCCTCGTGTGTGTTGCAGCCCAACACCCCTCCATTTTGGCCCAAAACCCACCATAACCCTCTCCATCTTCTAAAGCGTTCGATCACGATCGCGTGGCCGAAAACCGCACCTCATTTGGACACTCCTAGCTCCCTCTATGCCTATATATAGAACCCCCTCCGAAATTCACGGGTGAAACCCTAACCCTCTCCCTCTCCTCGCGACCGGAAAAAAATTCCACCGACGGAAATGTCCATTTCCACCCCACCGCTGCCACTTGTCGCCGCCTGATTCGCCCTCCCGGGTGCCCACTTCGCCGCCGCCGCCAGGGCCCGCGGGACCCGCGTCCGGCCCTCCCGGCCCGAAGAGGCGCGCCGCCCGCCGCCTTCCTTCTTCCTCCCGCGCGGCGAGCCGCCCGGCCCTCCCTCGCGTCCGGCCGCCGCAGACGCCATCGCTGGCGAGCTCCGGCTCTCCCTCCGGCCGACGCCGCACCAAGCCCCCGCGCCGGATCTCCTCGCCGCGCCGCCGCCCCACGTCACCGGAGGCCGCGCCGCACCGCCCGGGTCGCCTCGCCCACTCCGGCCTCCTCCTCCACCTCACGCCGGCAAGCTTCTTCCACTCCGGCACCGACCTCCCCGTCGAACCTCGGGAACCGCGCCGCTGCTACAGTGTCTTCGGGCTGGATATGGATCTGAGAATTTTGCCTCGGTTGACTTTCTCCCGAAACCCTAACTAAATTGCCATGTTCATCGTGCCGTAACTTTGCATCTGTAGCTCCGTTTTGGGCATATAGCATATCGAAATGTTCGCCTCAGAGAGTACATCATTTCATCTCATTAAATCATTTTCATTTGAGTTCATATTGATGCCCGAAATTCTGTTGGAAGAGTGCTATTTGAGATAATTGTCAGATCTGCTGCTCCAAATAGCCATTTGTCATCTTTGCCATGATTAATGTGTGCATGATATGCCCCTGAGCTCTTCATGAGTTTTTTATATGCTTTGCCATCTTTCCAGAGGTGCAACACATGTATTTTTGTGATGTGTGTGGTGACTAGCACAAGCTTGCAAAGTGGAGCATTCGTTAATGCTGATTTCAGGGACTTAGCAATTCCACCAAGTCCTTGATCTGTTTATATCAATATGCCGTATGTTCATGTTGTTTCCTAGTGATCCGTGCCTCGTTTGAGGATGATCAGTAAGGATGATTTGTTAATCTTGTAGTGCTCTATCCATCCATGTCTTTGTTTGCAATTATGGAGCATCCTAGCTTGAGTCAATCGAGCTCTACTTTTGCTATTTCGTGAATCTGGGCAGATTGTCTACTTGTTAGCGATTTTGCCGAGGATGTTGTAGTTGATCCGTGCATGCTATGTTATTGTTCTTGCCATGTCTAGCTTGTATAATGTGTATTCTTGATGGGTGTATGCTTATATTGTCATGTCATGCTCTGTAGTGAGTGCATCAAGTTCGTAAACATGCTTACTTGATATCTGATTTGCATGTTCCAGTTTTTCACTAAGTCTGTGATCTGATTATGTTTTGCCATGTTCACATGCTTGCAATTGTATTTTCTTTTCCCTTTTGGCTCAAGGTCACCAAGGGACTTTTGTTAAGATCTTTGAGTAGCTCCATCCCATGCTTTACTTTGCCATGTTAAGTTCCTATAGCATATAGTTTTCATGCTCCAAAGTGTGCTACCTGATCTGAAATTCCAGACAAGTGTTAATTTCACTAAGTCTGAAATCTATTTACCAAATGCTCTTTTGCCATGCTTGTTTGAACCTGTTAATGGATGAATTGGTCGTAGCTCAGTGTTCATCTTTCGTTAATCATCATGAATGGATCCCTTCCATGTATTTTGATGCCATGTTTGGGTGCTGTAGCATGTTCATCTTGTTACATTTAGATGGCTACTTGCTGTATATCGCAGACCGTTGTCATATTTGATTTGCTTGCCATTTCCAAACCGTGTCTCCGATTCCGGTGATCTTTATATCGTTTGCAAGCGAAATCATCTCACCTTTACAGTGGCACTCTTGGATTCCCAAGTTGAGGCTAGGTTCATTCATTCCTTATCAAATCTTGCATATGCATCACATATCGCATCCCGCATAGCATACCATGTTTGTATCATGTTGTTTGAGTTTGCACGTGTTTGATTGCGTTCCTTTTGCTTGTTTTTCTTGTTTGGGTAGAGCCGGGAGGCGATTTCGCTAACGAGGAGCCCGTTGAGTTTGCTTTCGAGGATCCAGTCAACTCTGACAACTTTGCAGGCAAGATGACCATACCCTCGAAATCACTTCTATCTTTGCTTTGCTAGATGCTTGCTCTTTTGCCAAAATTGCCATGTCAAACCTCTAACCCACCATGTCCTAGCAAACCGTTGATTGGCTATGTTACCGCTTTGCGAGCCCCTCTTATAGCGTTGCTAGTTGCAGGTGGAGATTGGAGATCGTTCCTTGTTGGAACATTGTTTACTTGTTGGGATATCATTGTATTATGTTGTTATCTTAATGCATCTATATACTTGGCAAAGGGTGGAAGGCTCGGCCTCTCGCCTAGTGTTTTGTTCCACTCTTGCCGCCCTAGTTTCCGTCATATCGGTGTTATGTTCCCGGATTTTGTGTTCCTTACGCGGTTGGGTGATAATGGGAACCCCTTGACAGTCCGCCTTGAATAAAACTCCTCTAGCAATGCCCAACCTTGGTTTTACCATTTGCCACCTAGCCTTTTCCCTTGGGTTTCGCAGACTCAAGGGTCATCTTTATTTTAAACCCCCAGGCCAGTGCTTCTCTAAGCGTTGGTCCAACCTAGAGCACCGTGCGGGGCCGTCCCTTGGCAACTTGGGTTACGTTGGCTCCCGTACGTTTAGCTTATCCGGTGTGCCCCGAGCGAGATATGTGCAGCTCCTATCGGGATTTGTCGGCATAGCGGGTGGTGTTGCTGGACTTGTTTTACCATTGTCGGAGTTGTCTTGTAGAACCGGGATGCCGAGTCTAATCGGAATGTCTCGGGAGAAGGTATATTCCTTCGTTGACCGTGAGAGCTTGTCATGGGCTAAGTTGGGACTCCCCTGCAGGGTTTTGAACTTTCGAAAGTCGTGCCCGCGGTTATGGGCAGATGGGAATTTGTTAATGTCCGGTTGTAGATAACTTGAAACTTAACTTAATTAAAATGAATCAACTGTGTGAGTTACCGTGATGGTCTCTTCTCGGCGGAGTCCGGGAAGTGAGCACGGTGTTGGAGTAATGCTTGCCGCGGGTTGTTCTCTAGTTATTCATTCGCGCTTTGCCTTCTCTTCTCGCTCTCTTTTGCGAACAGGTTAGCCACCATATATGCTAGTCGCTTGCTGCAGCTCCACATATTACCTTGCCTTACCTATAAGCTTAAATAGTCTTGATCGCGAGGGTGCGAGATTGCTGAGTTCCTGTGGCTCACTGATTACTTCCAAACCAGATGTAGGGCCTGATGACTCCATTCCAGATGACGCGCTTGAACTCAAGTGGGAGTTCGACGAGGACTCACGCCATTACTATGTGTCTTTCCCTGATGATCAGTAGTGGTGCCCAGTTGGGGCGATCGGGACCGTGTCGCATGTTGGGTTGATCTTTTATTTTGGTGCCGTAGTCACCCTGACGTCAGTTCCCGTTGACTGCTGATGTCACCATGACGCAATGTTGACACAGTAAATCATTTACTAGATTTATTCTTAGACAGGAAATTCCAGAAAATCTTATAAACTTCAAAAATTCATAGAAATTAATCTGTAACTCCAAATGCAAAGATTTATATATGAAAAATGATCAGAAAAATCCAATCTTTCCATCTGTAATGGTTTCATGCATGTCAGAACACTTTAACCTTGCTGTTTAAGTGAAGCAAGCTAATGCATTAATATGACTTCATATCATGGGCTTTCATTTGAATCTTCGATTCAAATGGACTCAAACCAACATGCTATAGAATGCATTAGCCAAAACACAACCATATTGCCATGTCATAGCATGCATCATATTGTTGCATATTGCCATGTGATGATTGTGTTCCGTTGTGTCTTTCGTGGTAGGTTCTGCCTCCAAGGATACCCACGAATATCCAACTGAAGGGCAGTATCCTACTACCACTCCATCAGGCAGGCAGCCCCATTGATCATATCGATACAATCCCATGTTCTCCCTGCTGCTCTCATTTACTTCATTTAAGACAACAACGTTTCAAACTGCTGTGTGCTGCGGTAGTTGAACCCATTTCCTCTGCATGACCTGTCATTGCCACAGTAACTAGATGAAACCCACTAGCATGTGTAGGAGTTGATTGAGCCATGTCTGTATTTCCTACCTTGCTATGCCTGCTATGCTTAGAGTCGTGTCAGGTCTAGTTCATCTGGGTGATGGGCTAGAGTGAAATGATTATGTCGGTAATGTGAGTGATGTGTTGAACACGATTTGGTAAAGGTATCGATGAGAGGCCATGTAGGATTACATGGTGGGTTGTTTCATTGGAACTGTCCTTAAGCACCGAGATATGTATGTGTGATTTAAGAACTAGCTACTACCATGCATTGGGCCCAAAACCAATGGACCCTCTCAGCTTCTTAACCACCCTAGTTCTCTGTCCAGGAGTTGCAACTAGTTTCTGGTGTTTATAGGATATGTGTTGGAGGCCGTGCATAGCGCTGACCCTAGGGGTGGGCTATGATGCGGTAGATACACCATGGTCGGGTATGCGGGGCGCCCGTTTGGTGTCTCGGAACCCTGTACACATCGTTCGGGCCGTATGTGGAAACCTCGGCCGGACTCCCTGTGGATGGAACCTGGATAGGCGATAAACCTGGACTAGAGACTTGAGTGTTTAGGTAGGCCGTGGCCGACACCCTCATTGGGCTTCCGCTTGAAGGTTTCCGAGTACATGTTGTGTAAACGGCGGTAAGTGGTGAGAGCGTGTGTGAAGAAGTACGCCCCTGTAGGGTTAACATCATGTATTCGAATAGTTGCGTCCGCGGTAAAGGACTACTTGGTTGCCTATACAGTTCATAGACAAGTAAATGGATACTCCTAAAAGCCTCAAGACAAGTGTGAGTGCCGTGGATGGCCCTTCCGTAGGATGGCGGAGGAGGATCCACGGTAGTGTATTGTTGTGATGAGTAGTGGACTCGTGTGCGCAAAACATTTACAAGTTGCTGTCTCGTAGGATAGCTTAGCCAAGAGTCAAAGCTGGCTTGCTGCAATAACCCCACTATCCTTCTTGAGAATGTTGCATGTATAGTAGGATTTGTTGTAAGACTTGCTAAGTACCTTTGTACTCATGTTTGCTTAATTACTGTTGCAGAAGAGAACACCGCCCCCTCCGATGGGCCCTATGTAGATCTCAACGTTGACGAGTGACTTGCCACCCAGGTGGTGATCCTGAGCCGTGAAGGGCCTTGTAGATAGACAGGCTTTGTCAAGCCTTCTTGCTTTCTACTTGTCTGTACTCAGACAAGTTTGCTTCCGCATGTGCTTGTATGTTTGTATGACTTGAATGTCGGGTCGTGTGACCCCTACCTGTATGAACATATTATGTATGGCTCTCTGGAGCCTTCTAAATAAAGTACTTTGAGTTGTAGAGTTTTGTTGTGATGCCATGTTGTATTTACACATATCGAGCATATTGTGTGTATCTTTGAAATGCTTGGTATGTGTGGGATCCGACAATCTAGTTGTTTATCCTTGGTAGACTATCTTATGGGGAAATGTAGTCTCGTGCTTCCACTGAGCCTTGGTAGTCCGCTACAGCCCGGTTTACCGGAGTCTTGCTAGCCCAGCACTGCTGCTCCGGAACACTTAGACTGGCCGGCATGTGATTCACTTCGTTCATGTGTCTGTCCCTTCGGGGAAATGTCACGCGGAGACATCCGGAGTCCTGTTAGCCTCCTACAGCCCGATTTCCCGGAGTCCTGTAAGCCCAGTTGCTACAGCCCGGATTCATACGTTGTTGACCGACATGCTCAATGTTGATTCATGTATGTATGTCCCCGTAAGTTGGTGCCACTTTGGGTTCACGACTAGTCTTGTCGGCCCGGGTTCTCTGTCATATGGATGCTAGCGACACTATCATATACGTGAGCCAAAAGGCGCAAACGGTCCCGGGCCATGGTAAGGCGACACCCGTGGGAATACCATACGTGAGGCCGCAAAGTGATATGAGGTGTTACAGGTTAGATCGGTGTGACTTAGAATCGGGGTCCTGACATATGAAGTGGCATCTTGTATATTTCGTCCAAGGCTTCATGCACTCCTTATGGTGGCTTCAAAGTCCTGAAATCATCACTTGTAACTCCGTCTTGATCCCCTTGCGCATGGCATCATCTCCATGCTTGGTCTTGCTCTAGTGTTCATCCCTCTTATCCATGCCATGCCCTTCATTTGTAAGCAAAACAAATGTATCCAATTTAGGCAGCATCATATTCTCATGAACATTAGAATCATTACCAAGAAACAAAAGTACCTGATAATTTAATCGGCGTGCGCGAGCTCTAGTAATTGGTCCAATATGTATAGCAGCAGGGGCTGTGAGTGTAACAATGGTATTGATGTCCTCATCAGAACTCAAAAATCCTAAAGGCCCCAACAAGCTGGTATCCTGCTCATAGACATAACAGCCACTATCCGGATACTCACATATTTCACGGTGCTTGTATATAGTGGGGTTTTTGCAATATAACTTTTCTGGCTCATGTGTCCGAATGATCATCAGTCTTTTGTCGTCATCTGATCAAGCGAGGAACCAGTTGTGCTTCCCTATTTTTGGCAAAGATGGTGTTATTACAAAGGCAGCAACTGTAGGGACATTGCATCATATCAAAAAGAATAGGCATTGTTAATGTAAGATTAGCATTGTTCAGAGTATGAGTACGATAATGCAAGAAACAACATTGATATGTCCCTGTTGGAACTGGGAGGAAAATACAGGGAAATGTATACTGGGTTCGAAAATATAGAAGTGCCATGCATGGTTATACTCATGTTATGTCACAATCGATTCTTCACAGGAAACTACCATGTCATGCATGTTATGTAATCATGTTATGTCCTCACAAACAAATTCTTCAAGGAAACTAACAGACCATGCATTGTTATATACTCATGTTCCATGGGCAAATTTTTTTGAGCATATTATTCTAGCCATTGATTGCTGAAGGGCGAATATAGGTATGTACACATGGTAAGCATTACAAGATTTCACTACTTCTAAATATAGAGTTCTCCATATGCACATTTACTTCCCTAATGTATGGTTAGATAAAACCAATATTGTGATGCATGTTTCTACATCATGAAAATGAGGAAACTAACATGGCCATTGATACACACTCATATTTAGTAGTATATAGATTACTATAAAATAAGGAGAATATCAATATCTTCCTAACTGTTTGATTATTCAGGGGTACAAATTGGTTGTAATGACATGGTCACAATCGCATGAATTAACTCATTCCAAATATAGCTGATTTATGGTGTTTCTAATACATTGACATAGTTCTACTCAAATTCTGCTCAAACAGGGATATGCCAATCATCACAAAAATTTCAAACAGTGTCATGGTGTCATCATTAACATTAGACGGAAACAACTTACACGCGCCGTCCCAGCAATACATGGTGCCATCTGTTTTGTCGATCGCGTAGATGATGCCATTGTGTTCAATAGCATCACAGAAGTGTGTATTAGCTTTGACGATGATCCACTACGAGCTGAGTTGTCTCCAGCTAAAGAAGGCACCGGCGTAAAGATAGGCGAGTCCGCGGTTGAACAAGGCAATTAGATTGAAGTTTGTGTAATTCGCATGTCATGTGGGCACTTGGCAGATTAAAATCTTCTGGAAAACATGGTACATCCAACTGATGTGGTAATCTAGATGACTTGGACCGCGATGGTAAAACTCTATATAATCCAATGGAGGAAGGATAATCTCATGGGAGGTATGGAAGTTCACGAGCACCAACTTTTTCCCATCTTCTCTGATGGCAGCCATCCAGTGGGAGTTCATGCCGACCCAGTACATACCTGCCAAGAAGTTTTAGGCGATGGTGATCGGATCAAAGTCGACGGAAATGATGTACGACGACCCAGTACATACCTACAAAGAAGTTTTGGCTAATGGAGATTGGATTGAAGTCGAGGGGCATCATGCACACCTCCGTATCATGGTGAGCAAATCTCGCAAGACCAGATAGCAGCAAGCAGGGTGTCTTGAAAAGCTTAGGCCTCGTTTCGATGATGGCCGTCTACATGTCCCTCGAGCATGCAGCCAGCCGCAGGGTGCTCAACATATCCATACATGAACAACAGAGGTCGAGGATATCACTGGGGAGATTGCTCCAATCGTGGCTCATATGGATGATGTGTGGTTCGCGTTCGGCCATGGTGGAGTTTGGAAGGTGGGGGTTTTGGGGGCTTGATTTACGGGGGAGAAGGCTCTCGGTGCTGGAGCGGCTAGCAAGGGAATAGCGGTACTGGGGGAGGCGAGCGAGGCGAGGGTATGCAGGGACACAGTGAGATGATGAAGAGTGACCTTAGAATCTCCGGCGAGACAGAGATGGAGATGGAGTGGTGCTAGGGGAGAGGGAGACGAGGCGAGGCATGCTATACAACGGCGGTGCCAGTGACTGCATAGTGCACAAGGTGAGGCTAACTTTGGTAACCCGAACACGCCACCTAGACCGGTGTTACGTCGGGTGCAGGGTCTTGTCACTTCACTGTGAGGACCGGATGCATAATATTTTGACCATCAAGTGTACCACAGTTGTACTACTACTACTAGTAGGAGTAGTAGGAACATGAGTAGTATTGTATGGCGGAAATAGGTCTCCCGTGCTAGCATGCCTCTGGGTTCACTTCATCCTCCAGGTATCATCCATATTGCAAGCAGAACCAAATTCTCGTGCATGCGGAAGCGCAAAGAAGGCCTTTTCTTTTTTGAGGATAACGGCATATTCCTTAACTAGAGAATGTTGTGTCTCCCACACACGCACCAATATCTATCCAAACCAGCTACGACACTTTTTTTTAACCGTTTGCATAGGTCCCACTTGTCAGGAGGGGTGCAGAAATAAAAAGGAATCATAAAATGTCTCGCCACGGTGATTCGAAAGAGTGACCTCAACTAGCCAGTGGCACATGTAGCGCTAGAAGGATGGGCACGTACAGGGACACGTACCACTCCTCAGTCTACCCACGTAGCCTTTTCGTTTAGTCTACCTAGTCGTCTAATCAATTGCCTGCAGGCCACTTCTCCCATTTACTTCTCCATCGGGAACCGATTTTCCTCGGCTTCTTCACTACTCCATCTTCATTTGCATCCAAACCACACTGCATTCATATTGTTTTAACCTCTTCACATCCTCTTGGAGTAATTCTGAAGCCCCTTTAAATAATCATCTTCTTCAGTTAGACTAGCCATCTAATCCTAATTCTCCAAACCATAGCCCTCCGGTCCAGTGGTTCCAAATGGCGAAAGAGATCAAGATGCAGGTTTTTAGTGTCCAACATGTCCTTGTCGAAGGCTCATTGAGCATAGTTGCCACAGTCACCAAGCACCCAAGGGTTGTTTGGAAGTGGATCAACAATGTATCCAACTCCCTCTAAAAGGTGGAGATGAAGGTCATAGGTCTCAATGCAGAGTACACGGAGCATGCCACTGGGAAGATCCAACGCGCCGCCGTCCTTCAGCTGTGCCTCGAAGATGATGTTTTGGTGTACCACATCATACACGCGCCCTCCATACCAGGTGAGCTTCACGATTTCTTGTCTCGGGAGGACATATACTTCTGTGGGGCAGCCATCGCAGGGGACAAACAGAAGTTGGAGCCGTACAACCTTGATTTGAAAAGCATCGCTGACGTACAAACCAAAATAAAAATTCCTATAGAATATTGCGATAAACCGACACCATCCCTATTCGATGTAGCAAATTTTGTGCTGGGAACAAATCTTCAGAAGGGTGACGAGACGCTGGCATTAAGATCGTCTGGATGGGAGAATTATCCCTTGAAGTACGAGCGGATAAAATATGCTGCCCTCGATGCCCGTGTGAGTTTCGAGATAGCTGCAAGGTCCAGAGAGCTTGTTGCGAAGCCTTCTCCCACAGAAAATGAGAAGAAGAAGAAGAAGAAGAAGAAGAAGAAGAAGAAGAATAAAGAAGAAGAAGAAGAAGAAGAAGAAGAAGCTGCACCAGCAGCAGGGCATTGTGGATGGATGAACTATTTCCTCTCTTGTAAAAAAATTATTCCCTCTCTATGTATATTGATATAAATGGACTATTTCGATGGTGTGCATGTCTTTGAAACAAGTAGTAGTGTGGGTCCACTTGACTATAAGGAACTATTTATGCCCCTAGCTTTCTCTACTACTACTCCTTCTAGTTATGTCCATGGAAGTTCAACTACGGCGACCATGCATGTGTCCGTAGACATGACAGCCTGTCCATGGAAGTTCAACTACGGCGACCATCACGTTTCATCCACTGCCACTCGCGATTCCCACGACGCCGCTCCAACCACGGCACCACGTCCCCCGACGTGCGCCTCACCCCTCTCGGCCACACCGCCCCTCTGCCTTTGTGTGCTTGACATGTGGGCCACCTGAAATGCAGCGAGCATCAAGTTTCTACCACAGCCACACGCGATTCCCACGACGCCGCTCGAATCCATGACACCACACCTCCCCCCACCTGTGGCTCACCCCTCTCGGCCCCACTGCCCCTCTGCCTTCGGGAGCATTACATGTGGACCAGCCACCTATCGGGTCCACATCTTATTGACTCAAAGGCAGGTGTAGTAAGGCGCTGAAGCTCAGTCCCGAGGGCCCCGAGAGGAAATGTAACTCCTGCGCTAGGCCTTGTGGTGCTACCGCTGCACGGACTCATGCCAAACTCGAGATTTGTTTCCTTACTATACACGCACGCAATGATTTAATGGACATTGTAATCTCAACATGTGATGGGGAGCTCTAAACTTGAATTTGAAACTTATAAAACGAAAAAATTCAAAACAAATAAACTAGGAGAGAGCGAGTATACCGTAGGATGTGTCCCATATGAAACAAGTCCCCTGGTTTGTCACCACGAAGATGAGGTTAGAAAGGAGAACAACGATTCGTACTCGTACGGAGACAAATCGGCCATAGACAGCATGGTCCACCTTTGACCACCATGTGCAAGGTTCGTGCTATCTTCTTCAATCTCACCGTGATTCCATCGTACCAATTCAGGCGGTGGCCCGTTGCATGGCTAATCCCAATGTTGGACAAAGGTTCTACAGGAACGGTGTCACCGTTGTAAATGTTGTGCAAATTTATGTTGGTACCCTCCTGTACATATGCAAGCCAATCTCCACTCGCACCGAGCCTAACCTATGAAACAGTGCGTAGGGGGAGAATTAGGAAATGGACACAGAAGTAGTATTTAGAATGCATTTACTACATGATCAAACTCATCTTACCTGCTCATCGAACAAAATCCGAGTGCCCCTCAATGTCGGCATCTCAAGGGGCCTCAACTTGCAACTACAGCCACGCCACGCTGGAGAGACCCCCAAGGAAACATTCTCGTGTGTTGCACGGAACATCAAGATGCATTTGTATGAGTAGTTTATCTTGTGAGAGAAAAGGATGAACGAGGGGAAGGCCTTATTTGCAAATGTGGAGCGGGGTGTAGGTATCTTTTTGCAAAATTGCCACAGTTTTCTTCCTATCCATCAGATACAAATCGGACGGCCTATATTGCAAGATGGCAGGCACATCGTCATCACCAACTCTATTTTTTATAAGACTAGCAAGATGCCTGTGCGTTGCACGGAACATCAAGATCTCGTGGGAGAAAAGGATGAACGAGGGAAGGCCTTATCTACAAATGTGGAGAGGAGTGCGGGTAAATTGCCATAGTTTCCTTCCTATCCGTTAGATATAGATTGGACGGCCCATCCGATTTATATCCGACGGATAGGAGGGAAACTATGGCAATTTTGCAAAAATATACCCACACCCCTCTCCACATTTGCAAATAAGGCCTTCCCTCGTTCATCCTTTTCTTCCACAAGATAAACTACTCATACAAATGCATCTTGATGTTCCGTGCAATGCATGGGGATCTTGCTATTATAAGAGAGTAGTAGACTAGCAAGATGCCCGTGCGTTGCATGGAACATCAAGATGCATTTGTATGAGCAGTTTATCTTGTGGGAGAAAAGGATGGACGAGGGAAGGCCTTATTTGCAAATGTGGAGAGGGCCAATGCCATAGTTTCCTTCCTATCCATCAGATATAAATCAGACATCCTATACTGCAGGATGGCAGGCACGCCATCATCAACAACTCTATTTTTATAAGAGTATAGTAGAGATAGAGATAGAGACTACTACTACCAATGTGTTGGCCCGTGCGTTGCAATGGATCCAAAGTAGTAGAATAATACTTATTCACGGGCTTGAAATATAAACACTCTAGTTTTGGTATACATATATCAGTAAAAGTAAATCATGCTTCACTCAAAATATATTCCTCGGGCTATTTTGATGAGGTGAGGGACGGGTGTGGCTGGTTTGAAGATAACATGTTTTAAAAAAATTGGAGCTGTTTTTTTACGTTTTGTAGCATGGCACAGCATCTGGTGCACCTAAGCGTCTGAAAAAAAATTTGAGTTTGGGTCGGTGGCACAACCTACGGCAAGATGCTCGTGTGGGCTTCTTCTATAACTAGAAAGATGCTCATGTATTTCTGGGAACATCAAGATGCATTTTTTTTACAAAACACCTATTGTGATTGACCCTTGAAGGAGTAATCCCATGTGTAAAAACTAATGATATCTCGAGAATTTTATCGGAAAAATGGTATCTTCGGAACAAGTTTTCTCTACTACTGCTCCTTGCAGTGAGCGGTATGCAATGCATGTATTAGCAGACATGACAGCTTGTCCATGGAAGTTGAACCACGGCGACCATCACGTTTCTTGTTTCTACCACCGCCACACCCACACGCGATTCCCACGACACCGCTCCAACCCACGGCACGACGTCCCCCAACGTACGCCTCATCCCTCTCGGCCCCACCACTCCTCTGCCTTTGTGTGCATGACATGCGGGCCACCTGAACTACGGTGACCATCAACTTTCTACCACAGCCACACCCGATTGGACATTGTTTGCCTGCTCCGCACCTGTGCTCTGATCCGTACTCTCGCACCATTGAATTTTCATCCAGCGGCTGTGACACATTTCGTCCCGGGCATCAATCCTCAGCTGGAGTACTTCTCGTAACACCTCGTAACGCCTCGACGCCCAGCTGTGGCACCCTCGCCACAGCCATGCCACCACTGGCTGGTTCATCTCGAACGAGCGAGTCACGAACCACGCCACCACCATGAGAATGACATGTGGGCCAGACGCATTTAAGGTCCGCTCGTCATTGACCCATAGTCCGGTGAACTAAGCCACTGATGCTCGGTCCCGTGGGACCCAAGAGGGAAATGTAACTCCTGCGGCAGGCCTTGTGGTGCTCTGATACGTCTCCAACGTATCTATAATTTTTTATTGTTCCATGCTATTATATTATCTGTTTTGGATGTTTAATGGGCTTTATTATGCACTTTTATATTATTTTTGGGACTAACCTGTTAACCGAAGGCCCAGTGCAAATATCTGTTTTTTGCCTATTTCAGTGTTTCACAGAAAAGGAATATCAAACGGAATCCAAACAGAATGAAACCTTCGCGAGGATCATTTTTGTAACAAACGCAATCTAGGAGATTTGGAGTGGACGTCAAGAAAGAAGCGAGGAAGCCACGAGGCAGGAGGGCGCGCCCCTGTAGCGACCCGACCTCAAACGGTCAAGTCTCTGTGCTTCAGTGTCATCCCTGGATCGGTAATGCTGACACACACACAGTACTCGAGGATTTATAACATAGTAGCAATCACACACTTATTACATCGAAGGTCTCAAAAGAGAACTTATTACAATAAATATGGCTTAAGGCCATCTAATACGATAACAATGGAAGGCTTGGAAGATAAAGTGAGTCCATCAACTCCAACGGCATAGCTGAGCTGCACGACAACGACCTAACGAACCTTACTCCTCGTCTGAAAAGTCTGCAACATAATACGTTGCAGCCCGAAAATGGGTCAGCACATGGAATACGCTGGCAAAGTAACACAGTAGAGCAAGAATAGAATAATACTATCACTACACGCATATTTGGCTGCTGGAAAGCTCTATGGTTACAGTTTTTGCGAAAAGCTATTTTTTTCCTACAACAAAGGAATAGATTTTATTTAACTATCATGGCAGTTGAAACATCATTGAGAAGGTTCCTCCAACTCAATCCCAATTAAAGTAATTAACAACCCAACAATATTATTTTTTTAGAGTGATGAGATACTTATGATACTCCAAGTACTAGATACTCAAGATGTCCATAACTGGGGACACGGCTAACCATGATTAGTTTATACACTTTGCAGAGGTTTGCGCACTTTTCCCCACAAGACCCGATCTCCTCCGTTGGATTTCCCGCACTGCATGGTGTTTGAGAAACGGATGACCGAGACACAGTGTTTCAAAAGCATTAACCCCTTACTCCGGGCAGACCATACCAACCTACATCCCTCTACCTGCTGATCCACCTCTTCGGGAGCTTCACGCAACCTAATCAACTATGCTAGAGCCCATAATAGCTTGTGGCTGCACACAGAAGTTTCTAGCATGAAAATATCTCAGTTCCCTTTGAGCCTGGGTGGCGGACCATAGGATTATCACACGGGTACTCCGGGATATCCTAGGACAACACTGGATTCCCCAGGTGCCCAACAAACAATCCACCCAGATGTGTATTCAAGTTGCCACCTTAAGTTGAACCATTAATTTAACAATCTCACATATGTCATGGATCTCACTCACCCAAACCATGTCTACGAGCATAGCATAGCAATATAAGCAACACGTAGAAGTAACTCCCAAGGGTTTCATAATAACAGGGCAATAGGTTCTACCTCCTCAACTACTTCCCAACCCACATGTTAATCACAACCTAACCATGCAATGTTTGAGGATTGGAACTAATGCGGGGTATGATCAAAGTGTTCCTTGCCTTGCTGAAGATCCGCAAAACCTAGGGATTCGTAGTAGCACGCTTCGCACTCTGGGTGTTCTATCGCAAACAAACAATAGCATACATAAGAAATCAAGCAAAGAAACATGGGTAAATCTCAAATAAGAAGATCTAACCAGAAAGTTCAACTTAAGAACTCCGGTTTGCGAAAAGAATCAAATCGAACGGAGCAATAAAACTCAAACTGCGAAAGAAACAAGATCCGTTTACTAATATGGACTAAGGTCAAATTTTACAGTAGCAAAAGCTTGTTCAAGTTGGTTAAATGGAAGGAGGGTTTCGCAACAAAGATTTAGGCGCTTGAATCGCCTGATTCCGATAAACGAGCGAAAAGATAAACTAAAACAAAAATCGGATCAGAAATCACGATTGAAAATAATCGCAGAAAATCCAAGAAACAGAAAACTGACGAACAGGCTAGCGAACGAGTGTTCGTTGTCTGCGGCTAACGAGTGAACTCCATTCGTTAAAACGGACGTACGGATGAACATCCGCAAAGTAACTAAACCGAAAAAACCGGTGAACCGATCTATCCAAAAAAACTAGGGTTTTCTAAAAAAACCGAACCGTTTTTTAACCGAACGGCGCTATACCTCCGGCGAGGTCCGGCGCGCGGGCGGCTCCGGCGAGCGGGGCGGGGCAGCACGGTGCAACGGCGGCGCGGGGCAGCGGCGGCAAGCGGCGGCGCGGCGCAGCGGCGGCGGCAGCAGCACGAGGCAGCGGGGCGCGGCTTGTGGCGGCGAGTGGCGCGGTGCAACGGCGGCGCGGGGCAGCTCGGGCTCCAAAGGGGGGGCGAGGCGCGACTTATAAGGAGGGGCGGCGACTTGGGGGCGGGGCAAGGCGCACGGGAGTCCCCGCCGGACTCTGCTTCGCGGCGGCGGCGGCGCTCTCGTCTCTCGAGCGGAGACGAGGGGCGGGCGGCTGGGTCGGCTCGGCTGGGCTTCAGCCCAGTCGGGCGCTAAACTTTTTTTTAAATAATTCTGCCGAAACTAAAAAATCCTAGAAAATAAAAAAAATCCTAAAAATGCCAAAACAAATTTTCACCGTCTAAATAAAATATTTAGAACAAGATGAACATTTTCTTGGCCCTAAAATGCAAATTTGAAAAACGTGCAATTTTTCTAATTCAAATAAAATAGCAAGAAACTCCAAATAAAATCAAATATTTGATTTTAATATTTTCCCTCCAATGTTTCATTATTTTGGAGAAGTCATATTATCTCCTCTCATATATTTTAACATGAAATATTTTCGGAGAGAAAAATAATTAAAACCAAAAATCCTCGTTTCGATATTTGGTAAAACCAAAATATGAAAACAGGGAAATCCCCAACTCTCTCCGAGGGTCCTTGAGTTGCTTAGGATTTCGAGGATCGCAAAATGAAATGCAGTTAAATATGATATGCATGGATGATCTATGTATAACATTCCAAATTGAAAATTTGGGATGTTACACCCACCCTCGTGGGCCCCTCGCAGCTCCACCGACCTACTTCTAACTGCTATCTATACCCATATACCCTGAAAACATCCAGGAGCACCACGAAACCCTATTTCCACCGCCGCAACCTTCAGTACCCGTGAGATCCCATCTTGGGGCCTTTTCCGGCGCTTCACCCGAGGGGGAATCGATCACGGAGGGCTTCTACATCAACACCATAGCCTCTCCGATGATGTGTGAGTAGTTTACCACAGACCTTCGGGTCCATAGTTATTAGCTAGATGGCTTCTTCTCTCTCTTTGGATCTCAATACAAATTCTCCTCGATTCTCTTGGAGATCTATTCGATGTAATTCTTTTTGCGGTGTGTTTGTCGAGATCCGATGAATTGTGGGTTTATGATCAAGATTATCTATGAACAATATTTGGTTCTTCTCTGAATTCTTTTATGCATGATTTAAATATCTTTGCAAGTCTCATCGAATTATCAGTTTGGTTTGGCCTACTATATTGATCTTTCTTGCAATGGGAGAAGTGCTTAGCTTTGGGTTCAATCTTGCGGTGCTCGATCCCAGTGACAGAAAGGGAAACTACACATATTGTATTGTTGCCATCGAGGACGAAAAGATGGGGTTTATATCATATTGCTTGAGATTATCCCTCTACATCATGTCATCTTGCCTAATGTGTTACTCTGTTCTTATGAACTTAATACTCTAGATGCATGCTGGATAGCGGTCGATGTGTGGAGTAATAGTAGTAGATGCAGAATCATTTTGGTCTACTTGTCACAGACGTGATGCCTATATACATGATCATGCCTAGATATTCTCATAACTATGCACTTTTCTATCAATTGCTCCACAGTAATTTATTCACCCACCGTAGATTATGCTATCTTGAGAGAAGCCACTAGTGAAACCTATGGCCCTCGGGTCTATTCTCCATTATATTATTTTCCCGTCAATTAGCTATTTCTATCGTCGTCTATTTTGCAATCTTTACTTTCCAATCTATACAAAAATACCAAAAATATTTAACTTATTATCTTTATCAGATCTCACTTTCGTAAGAGACCGTGAAGGGATTGACAACCCCTTTATCGTGTTGGTTGTGAGGTTCTTGTTTGTTTGTGCAGGTACGAGGGACTTGCGTGTAGTCTCCTACTGGATCGATACCTTACTTCTCAAAAATTGAGGGAAATACTTACGCTACTTTGCTGCATCACCCTTTCCTCTTCAAGGGAAAACCAACGCATGCTCAAGAGGTAGCAAGAAGGATTTCTGGCGTCATTGCCGGGCAGGCTTACACCAAGTCAAGTCAAGATTTGATCTCCCAGTAACTAGCCATTTCTGGCGCCGTTGCCGGGGAGATCTACGCACAACTCAAGACATACCAAGTACCCACCACAAACTCTTATCCCTCGCGTTACATTATTTGCCATTTGCCTCTCGTTTTCCTCTCCCACACTTCACCCTTGCCGTTTTATTCGCCCTCTTTTCCGTTTGCCTCTTTTCTGTTCTTCTCTTTTTGCTTGCTTCTTGTGTGCTTGTATGTTGGATTGTTTGTCACAATGGCTCAGGATAATACTAAATTGGGTGACTTTTCCAATACCAACAATAATGATTTTACTAGCACTCCGATTGCTCCTCTTACCGATGCTGAATCTTCTGAAATTAATACTGCTTTGTTGAATCTTGTCATGAAAGATCAATTTGCTGGCCTTCATAGTGAACATGCTGCTACCCATCTAAACAACTTTGTTGATTTATGTGATATGCAAAAGAAGAAAGATATGGATAATGATATTGTTAAATTGAAGCTATTTCTGTTTTCGCTTAGAGATCATGCTAAAACTTGGTTCTCCTCTTTGCCTAAAAATAGTATTGATTCATGGAATAAGTGCAAAGATGCTTTTATCTCTAAGTATTTTCCTCCCGCTAAGATCATCTCTCTTAGAAACGATATTATGAATTTTAAGCAACTTGATCATCAGCATGCTGAACAAGCTTGGGAGAGGATGAAATTAATGATACATAATTGCCCTACACATGGTTTGAATCTATGGATGATTATACAAAAAATTTATGCTGGATTGAATTTTTCTTTTAGAAATCTTTTAGATTCGGCCACGGGAGGCACTTTTATGGAAATCACTTTAGGAGAAGCTACTAAACTCCTAGATAATATTATGGTTAATTATTCTCAATGGCACACTGAAAGATCTACTAGTAAAAAGGTTCATGCGATAGAAGAGATAAATGTTTTGAGTGGAAAGATGGATGAACTTATGAAGTTGTTTGCTAATAAGAGTGTTTCTTCTGAACCTAATGATATGCCTTTGTCTACTTTGATTGAGAATAATAATGAATCTATGGATGTGAATTTTGTTGGTAGGAACAATTTTGGTAACAACACGTATAGAGGAAACTTTAATTCTAGGCCTTTCCCTAGTAATTCCTCTAATAATTATGGTAATTCCTACAACAACTCTTATGGAAATTTTAATAAGATGCCCTCTGATTTTGAGACTAGTGTTAAAGAATTTATGAATTTGCAAAAGAATTTCAATGCTTTGCTTGAAGAAAAATTGCTTAAGATTGATGAGTTGGCTAGGAACGTGGATAGAATTTCTCTTCATGTTGATTCTTTGAAACTTAGATCTACTCCACCTAAGCATGATATCAATGAGTCTCTCAAAGCCATGAGAATTTCCATTTATGAGTGAAAAGAAAGAACCGCTAGGATGCCTGCTAAAAAGGATTGCTTTGTAAAAGCATGTTCTTCTAGTTTCAATGATAATAATGATGAAGATCTAAAAGTGATTGATGTGTCTCCTATTAAATCTTTGTTTGCCAATATGAATTTTGATAAAGATGAGACTGGAGATGAGTCAACTTTAGTTAGAAGGCGTCCCAATGATTCGAAGTTTTTAGATCTTGATGCAAAAATTGGTAAGAGTAGGATTGAAGAGGTCAAAACTTTACATATCAATGAACCCACTATTTTGGATTTCAAGGAATTTAATTATGATAATTGTTCTTTAATAGATTGTATTTCCTTGTTGCAATCCGTGTTAAACTCTCCTCATGCTTACATTCAAAATAAAGCTTTTACCAAACATATCGTTGATGCTTTAATGCAATCTTATGAAGAGAAACTTGAATTAGAAGTCTCTATCCCTAGAAAACTTTATGAAGAGTGGGAACCTACTATCAAAATTAAAATTAAAGATCATGAATGCTATGCTTTATGTGATTTGGGTGCTAGTGTTTCCATGATTCCAAAGACTTTCTGTGATGTGCTAGGTTTCCGTGAATTTGATGATTGTTCTTTAAAGTTGCATCTTGCGGATTTCACCATTAAGAAACCTATGGGAAGAATTAATGATGTTCTTATTGTTGCAAATAGGAATTATGTGCCCGCAGATTTCATTATTCTTGATATAGATTGCAATCCTACTTGTCCTATTATTCTTGGTAGACCTTTCCTTAGAACGATTGGTGCAATTATTGATATGAAAGAAGGAAATATTAGATTCCAATTTCCATTAAGGAAGGGCATGGAACACTTTCCTAGAAATAAAATTAAATTACCTTATGAATCTATTATGAGAGCCACTTATGGATTGCATACAAAGATGATAATACCTAGATCTATTCTTGATTTCATGCCTAGCTAGGGGCATTAAAAGATAGCGCTTGTTGGGAGGCAACCCAATTTTATTTTTATTCCTTGCTTGTTGGAAAAAAATTATATGAGACCATGTCTAACGGTTAGCAGGTGAGACCCGTCCTGATGGATGACACGTGGCATTCACAAATCACAAAGCATCTAATCTCCCCCTGATTTTAAGTGAGGGGTGGGGGATGCTTTGTGATTTGTGAATGACACATGTCATTCATCAGGATGGGTCTCGCGTGAGACCTGGTCTCATAGAATTCTTTTCCGTTGTTGGGAGGTAAACCAATTTTATTTTTGTTTCTTGCTTTTTGTTTCTGTTTAGTAATAAATAATTTATGTAGATTCCGTTTAGATGTGGTTTTATGTTTTTAATTAGTGTTTGTGCCAAGTAGAACCTTTGGAAGACTTGGGGGAAGTCTTTGCGATCTTGCTGTAATAAACGGAAACTTTAGCGCTCATGAGATTAGCTGCCATTTTTTACTGGAGAGTGCTATTAGATTGATTCTTTTTGCATATGATTAATAGACAAATTCCTAACGTCCACCTATTTATTTAAGAATTTTTGGGGTTACAGAAGTATTCGAAACCTACAGATTACTACAGACTGTTCTGTTTTTGACAGATTCTGTTTCTCGTGTGTTGTTTGCTTATTTTGATGAATCTATGGCTAGTATCGGGGGGTATGAACCATAGAGAAGTTGGAATACAGTAGGTTTAACACCAATATAAATAAATAATGAGTTAATTACAGTACCTTAAGTGGTGATTTGTTTTCTTAAACTAATGGAGCTCATGAGATTTTCTGTTGAATTTTGTGTTGTGAAGTTTTCAAGTTTTGGGTAAAGATTTGATGGATTTTGGAATAAGGAGTGGTAAGAGCCTAAGCTTGGGGATGCCCATGGCACCCCAAGGTAAAATCCAAGTACAACCAAAATCCTAAGCTTGGGGATGCTCCGGAAGGCATCCCCTCTTTCGTCTTCGTCCATTGGTAACTTCACTTGAGGCTATATTTTTATTCACCACATGATATGTGTTTTGCTTGGAGCGTCTTGTATGATTCGAGTCTTTGCTTTTTAGTTTACCACAATCATCCTTTATGTACACACCTTTTGGAGAGACACACATGAACCGGAATTTATTAGAATACTCTATGTGCTTCACTTATATCTTTTGAGCTAGATAATTTTGCTCTAGTGCTTCACTTATATCTTTTTAGGAGCACGGTGGTGGTTTTATTTTATAGAAATTATTGATCTCTCATGTTTCACTTATATTATTTTGAGAGTCTTTTAGAACAGCATGGTAACTTGCTTTGGCTATAAAATTAGTCCTAATATGATAGACATCCAAGATGGGTATAATAAAACTTTCATAAAAAGTGCATTGAATACTATGAGAAGTTTGATTCTTTATGATTGTTTTGAGATATGAAGATGGTAATATTAGAGTCATGATAGTTGAGTAGTTTTGAATTTGAGAGATACTTGTGTTAAAGTTTGTGATTCCCGTAGCATGCACGTATGGTGAACCGTTATGTGATGAAGTCGGAGCATGGTTATTTATTGATTGTCTTCCTTATGAGTGGCGGTCGGGGACAAGCGATGGTCTTTTCCTACCAATATATCCCCCTAGGAGCATGCGCGTAGTACTTTGTTTCGATAACTAATAGTTTTTGCAATAAGTATGTGAGTTCTTTATGACTAATGTTGAGTCCATGGATTATACGTACTCTCACCCTTCCACCATTGCTAGCCTCTCTAGTACCGCGCAACTTTCACCGGTACCATAAACCCACCATATATCTTCCTCAAAACAGCCACCATACCTACCTATTATGGCATTTCCATAGCCATTCCGAGTTATATTGCCATGCAACTTTCCGCCGTTCCGTTTATTATGACACGCTTCATCATTGTCATATTCCTTTGCATGATCATGTAGTTGACATCGTATTTGTGGCAAAGCCACCGTTCATAATTCTTTCATACATGTCACTCTTGATTCATCGCATATCCCGGTACACCGCCGGAGGCATTCACATAGAGTCATATTTTTTTCTAGTATCGAGTTGTAATTCTTGAGTTGTTCTTAAATAAAAGTGTGATGATCATCATTATTAGAGCATTGCCCCATGAGAGGAAAGGATGATGGAGACTATGATTCCCCCCACAAGTCGGGATGAGACTCCGGACGAAAAAAAGAGGCCATAAAAAGGAAAAGGCCCAAATAAAAAAAAGGAGAGAAAAATAGAGAAGGGCAATGCTACTATCCTTTTACCATACTTGTGCTTCAAAGTAGCACCATGATCTTCATGATAGAGAGTCTCCTATGTTGTCACTTTCATATACTAGTGGGAATTTTTCATTATAGAACTTGGATTGTATATTCCAATGATGGGCTTCCTCAAAATGCCCTAGGTCTTCGTGAGCAAGCAAGTTGGATGCACACCCGCTTAAATTTTTTTTTGAGCTTTCATACACTTATAGCTCTAGTGCATCCATTGCATGGCAATCCCTACTCACTCACGTTGATATCTATTGATGGGCATCTCCATAGCCCGTTGATACGTCTAGTTGATGTGAGACTATCTTCTCCTTTTTGTCTTCTCCACAACCACCATTCTATTCCTCCTATAGTGTTATATCCATGGCTCATGCTCATGTATTGCGTGAAGATTGAAAAATTTTGAGAACGTCAAAATTATGAAACAATTGCTTGGCTTGTCATCACGGTTGTGCATGATTTAAATATTTTGTGTGGTGAAGATAGAGCATAGCCAGACTATACGATTTTGTAGGCATAACTTTCTTTGGCCATCTTACTTTGAGAAGACATAATTGCTTAGTTAGTATGCTTGAAGTATTATTATTTTTATGTCAATATTAAACTTTTATCTTGAATCTTTTGGATCTGAAGGTTCATGCCACAATAAAGAGAATTACTTTGAAAATTATGTTAGGAAGCATTCCACATCAAAAAATCTGTTTTTATCATTTACCTACTTGAGGACGAGCAGGAATTAAGCTTGGGGATGCTTGATACGTCTCTAACGTATCTATAATTTTTTATTGTTCCATGCTATTATATTATCTGTTTTGGATGTTTAATGGGCTTTATTATGAACTTTTATATTATTTTTGGGACTAACCTGTTAACCGAAGGCCCAGTGCAAATTGCTGTCTTTTTTCCTATTTCAGTGTTTCGCAGAAAAGGAATATCAAACGGAATCCAAACGGAATGAAACCTTCGCGAGGATCATTTTTGGAACAAACGCAATCCAGGAGACTTGGAGTGGACGTCAAGAAAGAAGCGAGGAAGCCACAAGGCAGGAGGGCGCGCCCCCCACCCTCGTGGGCCCCTCGCAGCTGCACCGACCTACTTCTTCCTCCTATATATACCCATATACCCTAAAAACATCCAGGAGCACCACGAAACCCTATTTCCACCGCCGCAACCTTCTGTACCCGTGAGATCCCATCTTGGGGCCTTTTCCGGCGCTCTGCCGGATGGGGAATCGATCACGGAGGGCTTCTATATCAAGACCATAGCCTCTCCGATGATGTGTGAGTAGTTTACCACAGACCTTCGGGTCCATAGTTATTAGTTAGATGGCTTCTTCTCCCTCTTTGGATCTCAACACAAAGTTCTCCTCGATTCTCATGGAGATCTATTCGATGTAATTCTTTTTGCGATGTGTTTGTCGAGATCCGATGAATTGTGGGTTTATGATCAAGATTATCTATGAACAATATTTGGTTCTTCTCTGAATTCTTTTATGCATGATTTAAATATCTTTGCAAGTCTCTTCGAGTTATCAGTTTGGTTTGGCCTACTAGATTGATCTTTCTTGCAATGGGAGAAGTGCTTAGCTTTGGGTTCAATCTTGCGGTGCTCAATCCCAGTGACAGAAAGGGAAACAACACGTATTGTATTGTTGCCATCGTGGATAAAAAGATGGGGTTTATACCATATTGCTTGAGTTTATCCCTCTACATCATGTCATCTTGCCTAATGTGTTACTCTATTTTTATGAACTTAATACTCGAGATGAATGCTGGACAGCGGTCGATGTGTGGAGTAATAGTAGTAGATGTAGAATCGTTTCGGTCTACTTGTCACAGACGTGATGCCTATATACATGATCATGCCTAGATATTCTCATAACTATGCACTTTTCTATCAATTGCTCGACGGTAATTTGTTCACCCACCGTAGATTATGCTATCTTGAGAGAAGCCACTAGTGAAACCTATGGCCCTGGGATCTATTCTCCATTATATTATTTTCCTATCAACTAGCTATTTATATCAACGTTTATGTTGCAATCTTTACTTTCAAATCTATACAAAAATACCAAAAATATTTATCTTATTATCTTTATCAGGTCACTCTTTTGTAAGTGACCGTGAAGGGATTGACAACCCCTTTATCATGTTGGTTGCGAGGTTCTTGTTTGTTTGTGCAGGTACGAGGGACTTGCGTGTAGTTTCCTACTGGATTGATACCTTGGTTCTAAAAAACTGAGGGAAATACTTACGCTACTTTGATGCATCACCCTTTCCTCTTCAAGGGAAAACCAACGCATGCTCAAGAGGTAGCATGCTCCCGCAGTACGAGCTCATGCCAAACCCAGAATTTGATTGTTACTACTACCATGTAAGATACACATGCATTGCATGCATGAGATTTGGTAACCAAATCTCTACTCTTATAAAAAACAGAGTTGATGATGATGGTGTGCCTGCCATCTTGCAATATAGGTCGTCTGATTTATATCTGACGGATAGGAAGGAAACTATGGTGATTTTGCAAAAAGCTACCCACACCCCTCTCCATATTTGCAAATAAGGTCTTCTCTTGTTCATCCTTTTCTCCCACAACATAAACTACTCATACAAATGTATCTTGATTTTCCGTGCAACGCATGGGCATCTTGCTAGTTATGAATAAATAACACACTATAGCATGTAAGCTTTGAGTCATATATGCATGATGTAGATGTTAGTTTAATTATTATAGTTCATCTAGTTCAAAATCAATTAGTTTTATAAAAAATGTATTTTAAGATTCATGGAATTGTGCATTGTAAAGCATAAACTAAAAACAAATAGTGACAACTCATTTCGAAAAAAGAAGTTTGGGCAATTAAGATATGGAAGATTCTAGAACAAAGGAGAAGTGCTTGTGTTTTGAGGTTTGTGCATTATGCTTAAGTTCAACTATGGAGTCTTCTAGATTCTACATGTGGCAGAATCTGGTGGAATGTAGATGATATCCAACGGCCAGTAGTGCTCGGATTTGCCATCTTTGTACCGTCGGATTGGCTTCATCCAACGACCAACTTTCAAAGTTATTCACACACTATATATCTACTCTTATAAAGAACATAGTTGGTGTTGATGGTGTGCCTGTCATCCTGCAATATAGGCCATCCGATTTATATCTGACGGATAGGAAGGAAACTATGGCAATTTTGCAAAAAGATACCCACACCCCTCTCCACATTTGCAAATAAGGCCTTCCCTCGTTCATCATTTTCTCTCACAAGATAAACTACTCATATAAATGCATCTTGATGTTTCGTGCACCGCATGGGCATCTTGCTAGTAGGGGTATAGATGTGCCGGCCCGTGAGTTGCAATGGGTCCAAAGTATATCTATTTAGTGGAGTGCACTCTAAACAAATTATCTATTTATTTTTCTCTCACATTTCATTGCCATGCAACCAAGCCACATAAGCTTCATCGGTGCCCCCACATCATATTATTCATTGGAAAAAAGATAAATCACCCAAAAGAAGATCTTCCCGTTTTTTGTTCCTATGATGTTGTGTCGTGCACGTACCTAGTTGTATAGTGGTAGTACTAGTTGTAGTACAAACATTGTACTAGTAGGAGTAGTAGTACGGAATGCTCCTACTCTATCAACAAGCCCCATTAGACACCAAATATCTCGGCTTCCGTGCTACTGCTAGATCTTCCCCTTGTTTCTGTTTTCCAACCCGGCAGCGGGCGGGGTACGGTTTGCCAATAGTAGGTTTGCTCAATGGCAGTCCCACATGAAAGTGAAAATGCTAGGTAACACGCCTTCCCTAGCTATGTGGCATGTTGGACGAGCCGTGGAGTACTCCTGATTCCCAAGCGTGTGGAGGTGCGATGCGAACGCAGCATGCCTTTTCCTTTTACTAGCAATGTGCCCGTGCATTGCAATGGATCCAAAGTAGTAGAATAGTAGTACTTGTTCACAAACTTGATAGAAATCACTCTTGTTTTGATATACTCCTAGCATATTACTTTTCACTCAAAATATATTTCTCAGGATTTTTTGATGAGGTGAGGGAGGGATGTGCTTGCTTTCAAGATAATAAGGGGTTTTCTGCAAATTGGAGCAGAGAAGTGGGCTATTGTTGCAAAAATGCCACAACTTACCTCACAGCCGTTAGATGCAGATCTAATGGTCAGAAACGATGGATGGCAAACACACCACTATCACCAACTGAGTCTTTTATAGGAGTAGGAGTAGAGAAACATGTATAAATTGTAACATTTGGTTCTGCTCCTTGGCACGATCGATAGATAGAAATAATGATTGGAAACACTAGGGTGGGGCTATTTCCACCAGATAAGTAGGGTACGTAGTAGCTAGGTTGGCGCGTCGTCGGTTTGGTCACATGCGGTCCGACATGTTCTAGTGTTTCTAGCAAGATGCCCGTGCATTGCACGAAGTTGATGGAAAAGGTAAGCACAACTTATAAATTGACGGATGGAGTACTAGTTACAGTGATGCATATAATTAAGCAAAGGGACCGCACATGTCGGTATTGACTAGAATGAGAATGCAATAGCACAATAAGAATTAAGGCCACGATGATGCGATTGCAGTGGTGATCACAGGCGGCAAGAAGAAAGATGCATCCATCGACGTACGACCTCCTCCTCCTCAACTTAGTGCGCGAGGCCATCGACCGGCGGCTAAGGAGTGGCAGCTTTTGTGGCGAGGTCAAGGTGCTTCTCAGCAAAGGCATCCAAGGCTTCCAGCCGGTTGAGGAAGGCGAATGTCGTAGCGTCCTCAATGGCTCTGTAGATACCTATGTACATGATTTTCTCGTACATGTGGGTGTATAGGTCGACGAATTCTTGTAGGGCCAGGCACCTCGCGGCGAACGCGACCTCCTGGTGGACATTCTTCGTGGCGTCGGCGGGCAGTCGCAGGGCCACCAGTGCTTGAAAGAGGTTCCGGCCATGGAGGCCGATTAGGGTGGCAGGCTATGAGGAGCCCGGGCACGCGGGCTGGAGGAGTACGGCGATGTCGTCCGCGAGCTTCTTGAGGATGGTGAACTTGTTGGTGGTGGCAACTATCATCTGGTCCAACTGAGAGTCGTAGTTGGCGTCGATGGCGGCCATCCACCAGCCAATCACGAACACCGTCTAGAGATGATCCTCGGGGCCATGCCACATGCCGGCGTCATGGACGATCTGGCACAGCCGCTGGCCGCTCGTGTGCATCGCCACCATGGGTCTGGAGTGAGCACTTTTGCACTTAGTGTAGGTGCTTAGGCAAATGCTTAGGTGCGTACGATGTGGTAGATGCATTGGAATGGAGGGGCACCTTTATATGAGTGCAAACTGCGTTGCATTCACATCGTGCAGCCTCTTTTCCCGGTCCTCCTCCCATTACTTTCCTCATGCATTCACGATGCTAATTGCAGGAGGATGCATCATTGGCCGTTCAACATTTCGGGAACCGCTACCCCTCCCTCATCTGCATTAAAGTCATATCGAGAACTGCGTCCCCCGCTGTCAAATCGAATAGTACTGCACCGCCGCGCTGCACGCCCGGCTGAACATGCCTCCTCGCCTCCATCAAACCCCTCCGTTAAACCCGCATGCAAATCGAGAAACCTACTCCGGCCACACGTCCGTTCATGAGCGGGCCGGAATTAAACACAACATCGGCCAAGCTCCTCCCGTCCGCCCTCAGTTTAAACGAGGCCAGACGCCGGCCAAGCTCCTACCGTCCGCCCTCTATTTAAACGAGGCCAGACAAACAGCAGGCAAGAATCGCACCCCTCTGCCGCTCCCCCATCTCCTCCTTCACCATTTTCTCCGCTCTTCCGATGGCTTCCGAGGAGCCGTTCTCCGGCATACTACCCGGCTGGGTGGCCCGCCGAGCCCTCCGGATACGGGCGAGGCCGCTCGGTGCTTCACCAACCTCGCTTGGCCTAACGGAGCCAGTTGCCGCCCCAAGCCAGCACGTGGTTCAGTAACTCGCCGCTCCAGTTCAGGTCGATGAGGAGTGGCGAGTTGCTCCACGCCGGCACGGCGGCGAGCACGCCGGTACGGGCATTGTCGCTGTCGCGTCGTACCGCGCCACTAGTGTCTGCGGTGGCCACGCCTCCCGTATCTGTGGGCGCGCCTCCCGTGCCTGCGGACGCGCCTCCTGTACCTGCGGCAACGCCATGCAGGCGGAGAAGGAAGTCGGTTGCGTGGAGAGCGACAAGTCGGTGGCCAGCTTTTCCGTGTTTGCCACCATCATCGGGGTGAAGTAGAACACGGGAGGCCGCCGCCACTTGGGTCCCATGAAGTCCAGCGCCGAGGCGACGACTACGCATTCAGGTGGTTTCTTTGCTGCTCCGTCTCTTTCGAGGACCTTTGTCGACCCCGCAAGTGTCTGTCGGACATGAGGAAGACAAAGGGATCCGCGGGCGGCCATTTAGATTAGGTACTCCCTCTCCGGCTGGCTGGAAATATTTGTTCTAAGAATGGATAAATTGGATGTATCTATAACTAAAATAAGTCTAGATACATCCATTTCTAGGACAAGTATTTCCGGATGGAGGGAGTATGAATTATACCAAGAGAGCCGGATTAGCACCACTTAGTTCATGTAAATGTAATGAAATCCATCATGTTTATATGAAGATCCGGCTTTTTTATACGAAATCCTTCATGCTTATATGAAAACAGTCCGTGTTTGCATGGATTTCATCTGGTTGGTTAGACTTGTGAAAATGTATGCCGCTGGCGTTTGATGTCGTCATCCGCGGAAGGAAGCGGGAGGAAATTTGTCGGATGTCGTTGGAGATGCTCTTATCCTGGAAATAATAAAGTCACATCCAATCCATTTGAGTTAATTGCGTGCATGATTCTCCCCCTTATAAAAAGTTAATTGGATGTACAGTGTACACGTGACTTGCAGGGTGGCTACAGCTTCGTGCAGAAAGTTAAAAAGAAACAAGTCCATCCTTAATATTGTATTCTAAGTTATCGGTGGGTTCCACTGTCAGTACAGTAGCAAAAGAAGTATATACTAAATAAGTATTATATAGTATAAAAATCGCAAGTTAAAGACAGAATTCGAACTTAGGTCATCGCGTTGCGAGCATCCGGTGCTAACCAGTCCAGCACATTTTTGTTGTAGACCAGGCTGGAGATATATCTCCATGTCAACTCTTATACTCCATCCGTTCCTAAATATTTGTCTTTTTCGGATTTCAAATGGACTACCACATATGGATGTGTATGTTGACATATTTTAGAGTGTAGATTCACTCATTTTGCTCCGTATGTAGTCGCTTGTTGAAATCTCTAAAAAGACGAATATTTAGGAACGGAGGGAGTAGAAAACAGAGTTGGTGATGATGGTGTGCATGCCATCCTGCAATATAGGCCGTCGGATTTATATCTAATGGATAAGAAGAAAACTACGGTAAATTTGCAAAAAGATACCCACACCCCTCTCCATGTTTGCAAATAAGGCCTTCCCTCGTTCATCCTTTCATTTGCTATTATAAAAACAGAGTTGGTGATGATGGTGTGCCTGCCATCCTGTAATATAGGTCATCCGATTTATATCTGACGGATAGGAAGGAAACTATGGCAATTTTGCAAAAAGATACCCACACCCCTCTCCACATTTGCAAATAAGGCCTTCCCTCGTTCATCCTTTTCTCTCACAAGATAAACTACTCATATAAATGCATCTTGATGTTTCGTGCAACACATGGGCATCTTGCTAGTCTCTCACAAGATAAACTACTCATACAAATGCATCTTGATGTTACGTGCAACGCACGGGCATCTAGCTAGTTTCTTTTAAAATAGTTACTGCAATAATTGGGTTGAAGTGATATATTTTATGTCTGCCCCGAATGATTTCAGATTCACTAGTAGTAACAAAGAAAAGGTTGCCTTGCTAATTGTTAGAAAAAAGGGTGAAAACTATTACATGAGGCCGGTAAAAACAAGGCACGCTAGGTTCAGCATCATCTTCACTACAGCTATGCGCGCGCGAGAAGTCTACATATCGAGGGGGCTACGGAGAAAAAGACGCATCGAGTGTGTCTGGGCAAGGCATAGAGACACAATGTTTGAGAGAGAAACCAATTGACAGAATAAGATCAGGTCGAGTTGTCACCCTTCTGCTGTCATTGTTGGGGTTGGGGTGGGGAGGGGATGGAGAGAAATACATATCGAGAGTGTGCGCAGTAGGCACAGAGGCACAACTAGCGAGTGTGTGTGTGTGTGTGTTTGAAAGAGGAGTAGATAGATTACTATCAAGATCGAGGTGCCACCCTACTCCTTTGGTGTCGGGTAGTGTGCGTGTGTGTGTTTGAGAGAGAAGCAGTCGATAGATTAGTATCAAGATCAAGGTGTCACCCTACTCCTTCGGTGTCGGGAAGTGTGTGGGGGGGGCGGTGACACTTACATATCTCTACTCTTATAAAAACAGAGTTGGTGATGATGGTGTTCCTGCCATCCTACAATATAGGCCATCCGATTTATATCTGACGGATAGGAAGGAAACTATGTCAATTTTGCAAAAAAGATACCCACACCCCTCTCCACATTTGCAAATAAGGCATTCCCTCGTTCCTCCTTTTCTCCCACACGATAAACTAGTCATACAAATGCATCTTGACGTTCCGTGCAACGCATGGGCATCTTGCTAGTAGGGAGAAGGAGTTTGTGTGACACATATCTATATTAAGGGATAGGTAGATAGCATGTGTGCGAGGCATACTTAAAGCATCAAGGAGATAAACAAACGGTGTGCATGCAAGTGCCAAAAGAAATGAAGCGAGAAACAATGTCTACGCGCGCGTGTGTGTGTGTGACAGAGAGAGAGAGAGAGTGAAATCTCAAAACAAAAGGTGCTCTGCTGGAATCCCATTGTATGTATTCATATGGTTCCGGAACTCGAGTTAACCTTAGGCATATGTGTGAGAGACATAATTATACTTTGAGACATTAGTGGATGTGGGTGGGCGGAATTAAAGGGGTGGGCGTGTTCGACAGAGAGAGCGTGTGTATTTCTGTGTGAGAGACTTGTAGGACGGGGTAGAAAGACAAATTCTAACCTTGACGGAGGGAGAGAAATACACGAAGTGCGCGTGTGTGATTCCGATGCCCACGGGGAAATGAGATATGTATGCGTGTGAGAGAGATTGCACAATTCATTCACATATCACTATCTAGCGATCGTGGGTGTGCATCGCTTGAACATATATCAATATCTACTTCGTATCATGACCAAAGGTACAATATCGATTCAACGCTATAAAGATTAGACACTCACATATCACATTTTTCGATCTAAATAAACCTTTTCAATTGTGCATGCCAAAGTTACAATGGTGTTTCTTCAAACAACTAATGGAGCTATCATGTACATGCACAATTGTTACTCTTGCATTCAAATTCATTAGTCTTGGATGATTTAAGGTTCTATTATGAAGTAATATATGTAATATTAATATATGAATTCAACGGGTACGCAATTTATAAAATGGAGGCTATGTAATCATATGAGGTAACACTTTTAAGTATCGGACTACAATATCCATTTCTTTTGTGGGACTACAACATCCATTTCTTTTTTTGCACCTCTACACTAACACGTCAATGCATTATGTTTAAAGTAAATAACCAATGGCACTAAATCATCTATTTACACGAGAAATACATAGGTTGGGCGTTTGATCCCTTTTTTGTGAACGCGCCTCTACACCCATACTTTTGGTCGCGCCTGTGTGAACGTCCAAGTTATCGCCGCATCATCCCGAGTTATTGTCTTTTTTTGTGGGGTGGACTTCACACCAGTTATTAACTGCTGAGGCATGCCCCGTGTACGCAGTCTCGCATGACCTTCCCGCTAGCATGGTCCAAAAATTAGTTGAAACTGGATACGAACGATCCCGCGGGTGGCAAAATCTCCCCCCTCCTTCTAAAATTTCCGCCATCTAGTCTTTAGCATGCGAAATTCCCCTTTTATCCTTGGTGCACGGAGAACAACAGTTAGAATACCGCCCTCATCTACATAATAGGTCGGTGCTTCTTTGGTAATTTCTGGTTCCCCCCACCACACGGCACCCCCATTTCCTCTCCCCCTCCCGCAAAAACGACTAACTCCACAACACCAGAGCATCTTACATAACGCCGTCCATACTTCATCGGCCTTTCTACCCCTCCCCTCTCGAAACCCTAGACTACTCATCCACCGGCGTACCAGAGCCCATTCACTGCCAGCGGCGTCCACCTCGCCGGATCTGCTTCTTTGGCCGCATCTACCCCTCCCACCTCCACTAGAAACAAGTAGACTGCTCATCCACCACCGTACCACAGCCCATTCAGTGTCGGCCTTGTCCACAGCGCCAGATCTGCTTCGTCGGTACTCTCATCACCTGCAGCGCATCTGCAGCGGCTCATTCGTACTCCCCATCGGAGACGCTTCGTCCACACCCCCCGGAGCCGCCCCACCGACGGCCCCGTCGATAGCCTCTGATCCTCTTCGCTGACACCTTCCTCAACCCTACCGGAGCCACTTCGCCAACACCATCGTCAACCCTACCGGAGTAGCTTCACCTATACCATTCTCAACCCTACTGGGGCCGCTTTCCCAACTCACAAGTCCACAGCCTCAGATCCGCTTTGTCGCACCCTCATCCAACCTATCGGAGCAGCTTTTGACACCCTGTCCATGGCCGCAGATCCGCATCGTTGACACCATCCTTAACCCAACGACCGGAGCAGCTTCACCGACACCCTCATCCACGGCCACAGATTCGCTTCGCCCACACCGTAGTCCACCCTATCAGAGCCGCTCCACAAACACCCTATTCGATGGTTCTAGATCTCCTTACCGGACCCTGACAGCCAGTGCAGCGTCATCACCCTTGATGTTTCTAACCTAATTCCCACCGTCTGGAAAGATGCCAAGCACCCGCGACGGCCTAGGTACTTGTCACCTTTAAACCCGTCTAGCATCACCTGCCTGATGTACTTCAAATATACTAACAGGTCATTGTTACCTATTATGCAGCTGGCAAAAACTACAAGGACGATGTTTCTTCTAGATCTAACAGCTTGGCCAACCAAGATCCTGGACTAAGGCATTGCTATGCTCTTGTAAGTGTGTGTCTCTCTCTTTTATTATTCTGTGCCTGCCAACATGCTTTGTTAGGATTTTTGACCAGTAGTCCCTTTGTGCAGACAATGATTTCTACTACTGGCTGCTAAATTAGATATGTAGATGTTATACATGATACTACCTCATACCTCCATTCCTATATATAAGTCTTTCTAGAGATTCCACTATAGGCTACATACGAAGCAAAATGAGTGAATCTACACTCGAAAATGCATCTATATAGATCTATATATGGTCCATACTGGAATCTCTACAAGGACATATATTTAGGAACAGAGGTGGTACATTACACAAAATCGTAGGTGGCATGTAGGAATTATAGTGCACTACATTAGGCTCCCTTAGAGTGCCTGCTAGTCCAGCACACAGAGTCATGGCTAGTTTATGCTACGCACACAATCGTTAATTGGTGGTTTAAATATGCGCAAGGGATATGCAATGTATTATCATGTAGAGATGTCTGAAATTAGCCGTGTCAACTTGCATATAGGGTTACACAATGAAAAAGTACAAGATGTATGTGGCAATTTCATGGAACATCGCAAAGAAAGGAGAGGTAGCGGTGAGCCAATACAGTGTGCTATGGTAGGTCACTTATCCATTGCAATCATCATGACATGTTATTTGTATGTCAGTTCTATTGGCCAAGTTTCTTAGGGACAATTATTATGAGTTATTCTAAGAAAATAAGCACCTGTGAATATAAGCTCCAGGTAATAAGCCAACCACTTCTTTTCATTGCCTTCCTTTTCAGCTTATCTTTTGTATGATCAGTGAAAATTCTAGATTGCATTATATTTTGTCATTTTGCTGCCCATATGAAAATTAATTTGACTTGCAAACATCACAAATTGAACCCAGTGTAGTAATTAATATGATAGGAAAACAGACCATCACTATTTGTTCAAAATGCAAATACAAAGATACCATCTACTTGGCACAATCTACTTTGGTCAATGTCTTCCATAGAGACCCCATTGCCTAATTTAAACAAAGAACGCATGAACCACATTTAAATGAAGAGAAATTATTTATTGAAATTCGATGGTCCAAGTGGCTGGTTATTATCATATAGCAGCACCACCTGAAAGCATCATATAGCAGCAGCAGCTGATAGCAACTCATCATACAGCAGCAGCAGTGTGCAATTCATCATATACCAGCAGCAGCTCATAGCAATTCATCATATAGTAGCAGCAGGAGCAGCTCATAGCAATTCATCATATAGCAGCAGCAGGAGCAGCTTATAGCAACTCATCATATAGCAGCAGCAGCTCATAGCAATTCATCATATAGCAGTAGCAGCTCATAGCATTTCATCATATAGCAGCAGGAGCAGCTCATAGCAATGCATCATATAGCAGCAGCAGAAGCAGCTCATAGTAATTCATCGTATAGTGGATCAGAATGAAAATTTGGCAAAAAAATCAGAGGAGATCATCACCTTGTTGGATGAGCTCATCCTTTAACAGCACCTCAAGGCCACGGCCTGGGAGGAGGGGATGGGGAATAAGGTGCCTTCTGCGCAGTGTGGCATTAGCCATAGTTGTGCGGCGCCCGCCAGAGTAGTGCGTTGGACGGACCACAGTGGAGCAACTGCTGGCGACCATGAGAATGAGGGGCGGCGCTAGAGGGAGGACCAGCCGGGGAGATGTCACCCTACCCATCAGCCATGTAGCCAAGCTGGATAGAGCATCATCGAGGACCAGACCAGATGGGAACAGTGGCGACGGCTCACTGGTGGAACCCTAGCGCCGCAGGGAAGGGATCGAGGTAGAGGGAAAGGGGAGAGGAGATGCAAGCGGGCAGGGCAATTGCATTTTGAGTGTAACTAGCTGGATGCCCGTGCATTGCACGAAACATCAAGATACATTGTATGAGTAGTTTATCTTGTGAGAAGCTAGCAAGATGCCCATGCGTTGCACGGAACATCAAGATGCATTTATATGAGTAGTTTATCTTGTGAGAGAAAAGGATGAACGAGGGAAGGCCTTATTTGCAAATGTGGAGAGGAGTGTGGGTATCTTTTTGCAAGATGCCCATAGTTTCCTTCCTATCCGTCAGATATAAATCGGACGACCTATATTGCAGGATGGTAGGCACACCATCATCACCAACTTTGTTTTTTCTAAGAGTAGAGATATAGGCAGACAACAAAGTCATTTCACTATTCCCCTTCCCTTCAATTTTTAGTGAGCTTCTACCTGAAACACCCCCCTCCAAAGCGAAATAAGTTAAGCCCAAGCCCATAACTCAAAAATGACTTCTTTACATCTTTTATGGCTTATTTTGACAATAAGCTCTGAAAAGGCGGAATAGAACTGGCCCTTAACCTGCAATTCAATTGTGTGTGCAATGATGAATCACTCATGCCTGCTATAGTGTATATTTAGGCATCATCATACATGGCATAACCTAATACATGTGCATTCCATTGTAGAACCTGGAATATGCAATGTTTATGTTAGTTCATACGTTGCACATGATGTTTAAATGCCCCTTAAATCTAGTCAGTCAAGTGATGGTCTTTAAGCCTCCTTCTTTGCTTCTTTTCTTGATACTCCCTCCTTCCATCTATATAGGGCCTAATGTGTTTTTCAAGACCGCCTTTGACTATTGATAAGACTAATAATACATAAGATGTATAATGTGAAAATTATATCATCGGAAGCTCCTTTCACGTACGAATTTGACGGTGTGCTTTGCGTAACTTGCATGTCATATATTATTGCTATAACACTTGGTCAAAGTTATCCTCAAAAAACGATTAGGCCCTATATAGTTGGAAGGAGGGAGTATGTAAGATTTGCTCACACATCTATTCCAGTGCTTGTTTGCATCAGCCAGCCATACCAGGACTGTTTGCTTTGATCGCTTGTTGTTCTTGACCTAACATTCTAATAGAGCTTGTCAACAATTTAAACACTAAGGTCTGCTGTAGTGGGGGCTTGTCTAACTCATAGGTGACATAAAGGTTTGGTTGTACACTAGAGTAGGCTCTCCAAGAGTACCTGGAGATCCAGTTCTAAGGTATGCCTAGTTTTACATAGTGCACACATAGTAAATGCTCATTTAATTGTGTGCAAGTGCAAGAGATGTGGCATGTTTCATTATGTGGTGTTGTTTTGTTATAATCTCATCCTTTTGTGTTGTTCACAGACTGAAAAGTATGCATATTTATCTTCCAATGAGATGAGTAACTAGTTTGTGTCACCTTGCAGAGGGGGTGCAATGAAGATAAGATCGAGGATTTCCAAGTACAAGATGTTAGGAAGGAGCCTTGCAAGAGAAGTAGGAGCAGCGCTGAGCCTGTTCAACCAGTTAAGGTAAGTCACTGTATCCAACTCAACAGTTCAATTCCTTGTTTGTTTCATGCATAGTTAATTTTCTCTTTTCAATTGCTTTATTTGTCCTCAGTTAATGAGATTCCCAAACAATGATGCTTGATGTTGGGTACTTGTATAACTATTAGTTGACATAATTAAAGGCCTTACCATTTATTTACTCTGGCCAAGTGTGCATGAAGCTTTGAAGTCTATTAACCAACTATTACTGCATGGGGCTCACAATCTAGTTTATACTGGGCTAATGATCGCATAGCTTTGCTTCCTGTAGTAGGTTTATATGAATCACTCTGTTGTTCATTATGCTCCCTAAGAATTTAATTGAGCTACAAAATGGCCAACTGCTTGCTTACTTATATGCAACGTGATGTCTAAATTTGTAACTTGTATGTGTTTTGGATTTGGCCCCGACATCATGCTCCTCTGGTGAGTTAAGAGAGATTTCTGTATGCATGCTGCACATACTACCATTTTTATAATTTTTAAAATATCACATGCTTATGCTTCATGACATGTAACATTATTGTTAGTCATGTTTTGCCGTGTACAAAATAGTCTGTCTTGCTCGCTTCACTGTTGTAACTATATTTTTGCCCTAGTCATGTGTACTTACAGAAACATTTCAGGATGAAGTGACATCAACACAAAGATCTGCAAGCAGTGCAGCATGGCCGTTACCGAATGATTATGGATTGGAATGGGAATGTGATGATGTTCTCGAGCATAAACTAGAGGTGGCAAGACAACGTTTACATGATTCTCAACGTACAATCAAGAAGTTGAGACTGGACATGCAGGTATTAGATGCAGGAGTCAAAAAATGAAACAAGACACAAGGTAACCATGAAGGAATTGGAGATTTTGCATACTGAAATTTGTGCTATCTGAATCCGGTCAATCCTATTTTCTGAAGAGATTATAGTTCAAATGGTAAGTTCTGTTGATGCGTGTCCATGATGTGTGAGCTTTATTTGTCCAGTGTATGTGATTTACTATTTGTGTATGCTTTATTATCACTGGTGTCGAACTATAATGCCCAGTGGGTATATTCAGCTGCAATTTCTTTATTGTATAGTTGTAACATCCCAAAATTCTAAATTTTGGAATGTTATAATAAATAGATAGATTTGATTGATTGTTTGATTGATTGTGTGAAATTGAGTGAAATTCGAAACCTTTTTGAAAGTTAAATGAGAGGGAATAAAAGGACTTTCCCAAACTTTCATTTTTCATTCGTGATCTCCGGGAATTCAAATTCTTTTCACCACGAAACCCTGGAGAGAAGATGACATGACTTCTTCCATTTATTTAAATGACAAGGGGTGTTGAAAATATTTGAATTTCATTTGAGAATATTTTCAATTCTGAAACTTTATGCAACTCAATGATTTTCGTGAGAGAAGATAAAATGACTTCAAATTATATGAAATATGAGTTGGGAGTTTCAAAGAATTAAATTCAAAGTTCTTTTGAATTTATTTTCAATTTGGAGTTATTTGGGTTTTATTCAAATTATTTTTCTCCAAAAATAAAAAATATGTAAATTAGGGTAAAATGATTCCTTACATCAGAAAATTAGAGAGAAATAAATTTGAATTAATTTTGGTATTTTAAAATGATTTTATGGAGTTTTTATTAGACCAGTAGCACTCTTTGAATTATCTGAATTTGTGTGAATTTTATTTAATGCTAGGAAAATGTTCATCTTGTAGAAAATCTTTTTCTGAAAATTTTGATATATAATATGCCTATATAAAGTTTTATTCTTATTTTCGTGTTTCAATTTATCGCATTCTGTTTAAAAATAAATAAACTGCGCGCGCGCTTGAAACTAACTGTCGCCCACGTGCGCATCATAGTACCAGCGGGCGCCCTATTTTTTTATCCTATATGGGACAGGCCCAGCCAGCTTTTTTTTCGCCGATTTTGTTTAAAAAAAACTGCACCGCAGCATGCGCGCGGCCGGCCGAAGGCCTTTAGGCCCATCCGCCTCTTTTCTTCTCTGTTTCGTATATTTTCGTCTACGTTTAGTCCCACATTGCCTAGCCTTTGACCCTAAGCCTCTTTTCCACCAATAAATATAGACCCATAGAGCCTCCAAAAATCATCTGATTCGGATTAAATCAATATTTTGGTTTGACTAGATTCATTTAAGAAAAATATATTTCTCCTCTCCGGCGCGACTTCTGGAAATTGTCTCTTCTCTCCAAAGTTGTCTTTTCTCTGCCTTATAAAGGTATCTTTCTTTGTTTTTTTTTATTCTTATACCTTCATAGTTTATTATTTTTAGACTAGTATGATAAAAATAATTAGATTATCAATTAGTCTACGTATTTATACATTAGACCCTAGCCCGTAGCTATTTTTTTCTTCCGTAAAACAGCTTGGCCCTGATTTTTCAAATAGCCATAACTTTTTACTCGTTTGTCCAAATCCAACGAAACCAACGCCCACTTCTTCGTTATGATCTCCTCTATCCAGTAATCCAATTCAAACATGTTTTTTAAAAGTTTAAAATTTAAATTAGATCAGATTTGAATTCAAACTTCGTTTGATCATAACTTGAGTTTCGTAGCTCCGTTAGAGTTGATTCTTTTTGCAAATCGAAGCTCTTGACTTAAACTTTCTGATAAGGCCAAATTCACATAATTTTGGTACTGTTAGAAATGGTTTTATGTTGCAAGAGCTATTTGCTTGGTTTTGATGTTTTCCAAATCGACTTCTTCGATCTTTCTGATCTTTTGAGTGAGTGCTTATGTGTGGTTACTATTGCTTGCTCACGATAGATTGACCGGAGTGTGACGAGTAGAGCTATCAAGAGTTTTGAGTGCGAATCATCTACATCAACATTGCAGGCAAGTTCACACTTTGATCATATCCCCTTTCATACCCAGTTTTATGCATTAGTTTCACCCTCAAACACTGCATGAGTAGGATTGATAACATGTGGGGATGGGAAGTAGTTGATGAGGTAGGAACCTATTGCCCCGCATTCAAACCTTGGGAGTTACTTTTACGTTATGCTTATATTGCCATGCTATGCTCGTAGACGTGGATTGGGTTTTGAGAGTATTCATGACAGATGTGAGATTGTTAATTAATGGTTTACTTAAGGTGGCAACTTAAACACACATCTGGGTGGATTGAGGCACCTGGTTATTCTAGGATTGCCTGTCTAGGCACCTGTGTAGACCAGGATTGCTTTTTTTTATGGACCGCCACCCAGGCTCAAAGGGATCATAAGATTATTCATGCTAGAAACTTCCGTGTGCAGCCACAAGCTATTATGGGCTCTAGCATAGTTGATTAAGTCGTGCGAACTCTTACAGGGTAGACTAGCAGATGTAGGGGAAAGTAGGTGTAACGGTCTATCCATCGTAAGGTGCTAGCGCTTCTGAAAGACTATGTCTCGGTCATCCGTCTTCTCAAACACCATGTAGTGCGAGAAACCAAACGGAGGCGATCGAGTCTTGTGGGGAAAAGTGCGCAAAACACTGCAGAGTGTATAAACTAATCATGATTAGCCGTGTCCCCGGTTATGGACAACTTGAGTATCTATTACCTGGATTATCATGTGAATCTCAACATGTTACTCTAAGATTTAATTTTGTTTGGGTTTTGTTTAATGATGATGCTTAATTGGGATTGAGAATGCTGTCAACCATTCTCAATGTTTAACAACCACCATGATAGTTAAATAAAATTTATTCTTTGTAGTAGGCAAAAATTGGCTTTTCGCAAAAACCTTATAACCATAGAGCTTTTCCACCAGCCAAATATGCATGTAGTGATCGCCTTTATTCATCATTCTCTATGGTGTGAATTTGCCAGTACATTCAATGTACTGACCCTTTGTGGCTGCAACGTCTCATGTTGCAGGATTATCTTACGACGAGTAAGAGATACGCTAGGGTTACGATTTATACACTCAACTTTGCCGTTGGTGTTGATGGGAATCCACAACCTTGTTACTTCCGCTATTTTGGATTGAGGTAATAGTATTTTACGTTACTTATACATGTGATTTACCTCTGTTATAAATCCTCGAGTACTGTGTGTGTCAGCATACCGATCCAGGGATGACACTTAAGCACAGAGACTTGATCCATTCGGGTCGGGTCACTGCAAGATGGTATTAGAGCACATGTTGACTGTAGGACGTGACCCTAGAAACTGACAAGCCCATAGCAAAGATTTTTCTCTACAACTTTCCCTTCCAAAAAGATCTTTTACCTCTCTTCTCTTCTGAGCTTATTCAAAAATTCCCTTTTAGTGAGACCATATCCCTTTTCCCTTTGGAGCACTCGAAGATTCAACGGATGAGACCACTCCAAGAAGTACAAGATATGGGACCACTAAGACCACATCGGAATGAAGAGGATTTTACCATACATTATAATAATGGAAACTGCAACGGTTGAAGACTCCAAAGACTAGGAGAATTTGAAGGCCCTGTACAATTTCTAGATTTGTATGACCTAGGAAGGCTACCCTTATGGAACTTGGCAGACTATGGAAGTTGTCAATACCCGAGATCAAGGTGTATCGGAGAAAGACTGAAACAAGGAGCATGAGAACCCAAAGTTTTGTCCAGAAAACCCTAAGACAGGAGATATCAACTATGGAAGATATCTCATGGCAATGACAAGGGCAGAAACACGGTTATCCATGATGTCATCGCCCGCTGATGCTATTGTCACCGTGCTGAGTTAAGGATGCATTTCTTCAGAATGGATTTGATGGAAGAAGGCTGATGGAGCACCTATTAGTAAGATGAAGTTTTAACCTTAGCCGGTGTATCACCAGGATCTGGAGTAGTACATCAAGAAGTTTAAGGTGGAGCTCCATGAAGTCGTATTAGACAAGGAAGCATTTCGTGAAGAACTCAGGAACCAAAAGCTGAAAGTAGCCAAGCTGGAGGAGCTACAACCTCGAGATATCGGAGATTCGTTAAGAACTGAAGGACAGCAGGATCATGGTTCAGGTCGAGTTTGATGAAACCAGAAGTTGGAATGAAACTACAGAATATTAAAGGATGTCACGAGAGATTTCACGTCAACAGAGATGATCTGGCAAAAGAACTTGAGAAAGACAAGCATGATCGGAAGAAGCCATTGGAGGCATGAACAAGGCTTAAAGAGTTTGGAGACGTTGAAGATTTATTGACCTTTAGAAGACCAAACCCCTGTTATATACCTACGTTAGATGCGACGTTTGTGAGCTTTCATTTGTTTGATGTTTTTCCCGACGACCACAAATAAAATCTGTCTTTTAAAACTGTTGTTTGCATTGTGTGTATCCCTCTCTATCTCTCTTATCTTACCCCAAACCCACATGGACCCAATAGAGGATGAATGGAGATGAGCTTGTATTTTCTGGACCCGATGAGTCAGTTGGAGATAGATCGATGGATTCAGAACATGGAGGATCACATGGAGAATAATCCTATAGTTGGAAATGATATGACCCAACATGCTCTTCAGTGCTTTGAAAGAGGTGCTGCTACTTGGTGGAGGATGTACCAAACCATGAATGGATGGCAAGGAGTAACCACTTGGAGAGAATTAAAGTTGACTCTGCAAAGATCTCACCTTGTGTCCCAGAAGTTGAAGCCTTATGGAAAGGATATGAAGAAACCTTGTGCATGCAAGATTTGTGGAGAAATAGGACACACCCATAAAGAACACAAGGATGAATGCCCAAATTCTGAAGGAAGTCACCCAGTTGAAGTATGCCCAACTAGGTAGATTACTTGTTTCTTGTGCGAAGGGACTACCCACTATCCTGCTCAGTGTCACATTTACCCCATGGTACAACGAACCATCCAGCAGAAGAAAGAAGTAATGAAAGGAGCCCTCATGGAAATTTTAGAAGAAACTGTGATGAAGGAAGAGGTGCAGGACACACCTAAAGAGGACCCGAGTAAACCCTGCACTAAGTCTTGCTATTCATGTGGAGAAGAAGGACACATCTACCAAAATTGTTTGAATGGGGATCTAGTAGAATTCCTGACGGAGGAAGTAGAATATGACCCACAAGAAGTAGAAGCCATGATCGGCATGGAAAAGTCCAGTAAGAGAAACCTTTTGGAGCCCAGAAGGGACCTGAGTCATATCACCTGTTACAGGTGCAAGGAGTCAGGGCACTACCTCAACAGTTGCCCAAAAAGGAAACCTCGAGACTTGTTAGAAGTAATATGTTTTCGTTGTAATAGAGCAGGGCACTTTGCCCGAGAATGCCCCAAGGAGAAGGAAACTTGTGCTAGATAGTTGAGTTTGCAACAAAAGAAATGGAGTAGTAGAAGTGAGAACATTTTCTTTTATATTGAGGTGTTGAGTTGAGACATGTAATGGAAAAGCGAGAGATTATAATCAATTGAGAGTGAATAAAGTTAGCATCGTTGGTACTGATATGGATTTTATGAGTTGTTACTCTATGAAGAAGGATTTTGACCATTTCTGAGGATATGAGAAATATGGTCTATGGAAGATTTGTGCATTTTAAGGGTGGTAGTACCCTGTAAGAACCGTTGACCCCTGGAAAAGATAAGGATACTCCACTGAGTGGATTTCGGACAAAATGAATACGAGTTTTGTCTCGATATGTGTAATACCCCAAGAGTGTGTGGGATGAAGTTGGAGACCGTCAGTTGTTTGGACCAAATGTGATCAAGGAGTCAGAAGAGAATGTTAAGTTGATTCGAGGTAGACTGAAGGTAGCTCAGTCCAGGCAGAAGAGTTATGTAGACTAAAAAAACGCAAGGAGGTAGTCTATGAAATTGGAGATAGAGCATGTCTTCGTGTGACGCCTCTGCGAGGAGTTAAACGATTTGTAGTTAAGGGAAAGTTAGCCCCGAGATTTGTAGGACCATACCGAGTTTTGGAGCGTATGGGAGAAGTGGCCAACAAGTTGGAGTCACCTGAAGGACTGTCAGGAGTTCAAGATGTGTTTCACGTTTCCTAGTTGAAGAAGTGCCATGCAGAGATGGCCAATATTCCCCTTTAAGGACGCTTGACCCTGGAAAGGATAATGATGTGGAATATGGACTCCATAAGTATAAGTTTTTATCTCGATCTGTGGGATATCCCACGAGGATGAAGAGATAAATTACTATTGGATATAAAGGAGGTATGATGTCGGAAATATGGATCAATGGAAACTCCATGATGAGTCTGAGTAATCACGTCTTAGTTTGGTGCCAATAGAAGGAAGGAAGATAGTACAATTGGGTGGATTTAAGAATACTAGGAAGTTGGAAGTTGGAATAATGATCAGTTGCCCGATGATAAGTTCAAGGACTACAAGTGATGAGATGGGCCACAACCCATAGGCTCCAGGACCTGCCAAGAAGAAAGCACATTCTTGCTGAAGGAAAAACCCTGGAGGAAGATACGACATTTATCGGCAGACGATTTTATACGAGTAACGCAAAACCTGAGAGATTGTGAAGGAACGATAGATGTTTGTTTGGCTTGCAGAATCAATGGATTTATCTGAACCTTGGTTCGTCGACAAGAGAAATTCTGCAATACTTGTGAGGATGACCGCGTGTTAGAATGCGAGATTCGCTAAACCGTATACAGGGTAATGATTTGGGTGCGGGATGGATTGATCACCATACCGACTTACACTTATTATTCGCCTTGCTATGTGGGATGGTAAATCTGAGTGACTTACCTATAGCAGAGAGACGACGGTATTAAACCTTGTTTGAACCTTAGAATGGTATAGCAATTTTCCCCTTGTACAAGGCACCTATTGCCAAACGTAGGTTATACGGTGAGGTTCAACCTAGACCCATTTCCTGCAGGAGAAACCATAAATGATTGACCACCATGAGATATCGATAGTTGTTTAGTATTGGCGCCAGACTCGTCAGGTAAGAAGACCCAGTCTCGGAATAACCTTACCAAGATGAACGGACAAAAGAATTGAGGAAAAGGTTATGCCATTACTGGAAGAGCCCAGAGAAAGGAATTATACTGGAGATCTGAGAAGACCGGCCCTGTCAAGAATAAGGATGGAGTATATGAGTTTTGCTGGAACCGTAACCATGCTTCTAAGGGTGGTAGCATCCCAGACCCCAGAGACGATTGATGAAATTTTGAAGAGACCCCGAACCTAACCTATTTCTTTCTAGCCTCTCCGAATCTCGAGGACGAGATTCATTTTAAGGGTGGTAGGTTTGTAACATCCCAAAATTCTAAAATTTGGAATGTTATAATAAATAGATAGATTTGATTGATTGTTTGATTGATTGTGTGAAATTGAGTGAAATTCGAAACCTTTTTGAAAGTTAAATGAGAGGGAATAAAAGGACTTTCCCAAACTTTCCTTTTTCATTCGTGATCTCCGGGAATTCAAATTCTTTTCACCACGAAACCCTGGAGAGAAGATGACATGACTTCTTCCATTTATTTAAATGACAAGGGGTGTTGAAAATATTTGAATTTCATTTGAGAATATTTCCAATTCTGAAACATTATGCAACTCAATGATTTTTGTGAGAGAAGATAAAATGACTTCTTCAAATTATATGAAATATGAGTTGGGAGTTTCAAAGAATTAAATTCAAAGTTCTTTTGAATTTATTTTCAATTTGGAGTTATTTGGGTCTTATTCAAATTATTTTTCTCCAAAAATAAAAAATATGGAAATTAGGGTAAAATGATTCCCTACATCAGAAAATTGGAGAGAAATAAATTTGAATTAATTTTGGTATTTTAAAATGATTTTATGGAGTTTTTATTAGACCAGTAGCACTCCTTGAATTATCTGAATTTGTGTGAATTTTATTTAATGCTAGGAAAATGTTCATCTTGTAGAAAATCTTTTTCTAAAAATTCTGATATATAATATGCATATATAAAGTTTTATTTTTATTTTTGTTTTTTAGTTTATCGCATTCTCTTTAAAAAAATAAACTGCGCGCGCGCATGAAACTAATTGTCGCCCACGTGCGCATCAGAGTACCGGCGGGCGCCCTATTTTTTTTATCCTATATGGGCCAGGCCCAGCCACCTTTTATTCGCCGATTTTGTTTAAAAAAAAGAAAAAAAAACTGCACCGCGGCGTGCGCGCGGCCAGCCGAAGGCCTTTAGGCCCATCCGCCTCTTTTTTTCTCTGTTTCGTATATTTTCGTCTATGTTTAGTCCCACATTGCCTAGCCTTTAACCCCTAAGCCTCTTTTCCATCGATAAATATAGACCCACAGAGCCTCCAAAAATCATCCGATTCGGGTTAAATCAATATTTTGATTTGACTAGATTCATTTAAGAAAAATATATTTCTCCTCTCCGGCGCGACTTCTGGAAATTGTCTCTTCTCTCCAAAGTTGTCTTTTCTCTACCTTATAAAGGTATCTTTCTTTGTTTTGTTTTTCTTGTTATACCTTCGTAGTTTATTATTTTTAGACTAATATGATAAAATAATTAGATTATCAATTAGTCTACGTATTTATACATTAGACCCTAGCCCGTAGCTATTTTTTTCTTCCGTAAAACAACTTGGCCCTGATTTTTCAAATAGCCATAACTTTTTACTCGTTTGTCCAAATCCAACGAAACCAACGCCCACTTCTTCGTTATGATCTCCTCTATCCAGTAATCCAACTCAAACATGTTTTTGAAAAGTTTAAAATTTAAATTAGATCAGATTTGAATTCAAACTTCGTTTGATCATAACTTGAGTTTCGTAGCTCCGTTTGAGTTAATTCTTTTTGCAAATCGAAGCTCTTGACTTAAACTTTCTGATAAGGCCAAATTCACATAATTTTGGTACTGTTAGAAATGGTTTTATGTTGCAAGAGCTATTTGCTTGGTTTTGATGTTTTCCAAATCGACTTCTTCGATCTTTCTGATCTTTTGAGTGAGTGCTTATGTGTGGTTACTATTGCTTGCTCACGATAGATTGACCGGAGTGTGACGAGTAGAGCTATCAAGAGTTTTGAGTGCGAATCATCTACATCAACATTGCAGGCAAGTTCACACTTTGATCATATCCCCTTTCATACCCAGTTTTATGCATTAGTTTCACCCTCAAACACTGCATGAGTAGGATTGATAACATGTGGGGATGGGAAGTAGTTGATGAGGTAGGAACCTATTGCCCCGCATTCAAACCTTGGGAGTTACTTTTACGTTATGCTTACATTGCCATGCTATGCTCATAGATGTGGATTGGGTTTTGAGAGTATTCATGACAGATGTGAGATTGTTAATTAATGGTTTACTTAAGGTGGCAACTTAAACACACATCTGGGTGGATTGAGGCACCTGGTTATTCTAGGATTGCCTGTCTAGGCACCTGGGTAGACCAGGATTGCCTGTTTTTTATGGACCGCCACCCAGGCTCAAAGGGTCATAAGATTATTCATGCTAGAAACTTCCATGTGCAGCCACAAGCTATTATGGGCTCTAGCATAGTTGATTAAGTCGTGCGAACTCTTACAGGGTAGACTAGCAGATGTAGGGGAAAGTAGGTGTAACGGTCTATCCATCGTAAGGTGCTAGCGCTTCTGAAAGACTATGTCTCGGTCATCCGTCTTCTCAAACACCATGTAGTGCGAGAAACCAAACGCAGGCGATCGAGTCTTGTGGGGAAAAGTGCGCAAAACTTTGCAGAGTGTATAAACTAATCATGATTAGCCGTGTCCCCGGTTATGGACAACTTGAGTATCTAGTACCTGGATTATCATGTGAATCTCAACATGTTACTCTAAGATTTAATTTTGTTTGGGTTTTGTTTAATGATGATGCTTAATTGGGATTGAGAATGCTGTCAACCATTCTCAATGTTTAACAACCACCCATGATAGTTAAATAAAATTTATTCCTTTGTAGTAGGCAAAAATTGGCTTTTCGCAAAAACCTTATAACCATAGAGCTTTTCCACCAGCCAAATATGCATGTAGTGATAGCCTTTATTCATCATTCTCTATGGTGTGAATTTGCCAGTACATTCAATGTACTGACCCTTTGTGGCTGCAACGTCTCATGTTGCAGGATTATCTTACGACGAGTAAGAGATACGTTAGGGTTACGATTTCTACACTCAACTTTGCTATTGGTGTTGATGGGAATCCACAACCTTGTTACTTCCGCTATTTTGGATTGAGGTAATAGTATTTTACATTACTTATACATGTGATTTACCTCTGTTATAAATCCTCGAGTACTGTGTGTGTCAGCATACCGATCCAGGGATGACACTTAAGCACAGAGACATGATCCATTCGGGTCGGGTCGCTACAATTGTGTAGTATTATTCTAAGTTTCTATGCCTTAGTCTTTTTATTGTATAGTGTATGTTTTTAGAGGCGATAGTATAGAGTAGGATAATTCTTGAATATGCTATATCGTTGAAATGGGGGCCAACATGCCCAAATATTTCCTGGACGCCATACAAATGAACAAAAATGTGTAGTCAAAGTGGGCCTTAATTGGGTTGGTCAAAATAATATTAAGTGGATCCCAAATGATGTGGCCCACCGTAACAACGGCTCTTAGCAAGCCGTTAACAGGCCAAAAGCTTGATAGGGCCGTATAAATGGAAATGGCCCACAAGCCTCTAGCAGGCCGAAATACATGTCAATTTTGACTCGACCCTTTTACTTTACGGGCCAGTAAGACGCTGAAAGTGTTATGGGCGAGAGGAGGCCCAATTTGCAAATTAGGCTTTTAATAGGCCGAAAGTCGCGTTGGGCTAACATGATGCCCTGCGGAACATGGGCCCCTAATGGACCTAAAGTCAAAGGCCCAACTATTGTGCGGGAAATTAATAGGCCGAGAGACAAAATGGACTAGGAGTTGGCCCATTTACCGAATGGGCCAAGGACAGGCCTAAAGTCACAGCGGGCTAGAATTGGCCCAACTATAGAATGGGCCGAGAAAAGGCCGAAAGACGTTCCGGGCCGTTAACGGGATGGAACTGACGATGGGCTCCTAATAGGCCGAATGAAGCTCGGGCCGCAATTGGGCCCAAAGACTTAGCGGGCCGTTAACATGCTTAAACTGACGATGGACTGGAAATTGTCAAATCTAGAATGGGCCTTTGATGGGCCGATTCTGTGTAACTTTTATGGGTCGTGCTTGTAAATGGTCCTAACTCAAGTAGGCCGCTAATGGGCCGGCCCTCTTATTTTGATAGGCCCGGCCTTTTAACCTGAATGGGCCACTGTTGGGCCGAGACACGTGTCGACGTATCATAAGCGTCTTCCGTCCATTTGCTGGATGACAACTGTCCGAACGCTGGGCCAACACGTGGATCTGCCGGCCAATGAGAATTTTACAAGTGGAAAATCCCCATTTGTCCACGCTGTTAACGGGTTATCGGATCCAAATCGGAACCCGGTAGCTTAATGGTGGCCCGTTACGGTGGATGCCACGTGTCGGTCACCCTTGACGAAAGCACTTCTATGACGCGTGATTTATCGTCATGGAATTGCACACTTCCGTGATGATAATTTTGGTAATATCATGGAACACTTCTACGATAGCACAGGTATGATGTCACACCCTAGTTAGTTCAAGCATTAGAGTGTGCATCATGTTTAAATTCCTCTTAAATTTGAAATGGGGAAGACAGAACCCCCAACACCCCCCCCTGAAAACAACTAGGGTTTACTAAAATTATTTTTCAATGAACCTGAAATGCCCTTCTAAAAAGTTCACTCTCTTTGTCTTGGGTTAGAACCTCTGGCAAAATTGGTGCACAATTTTCTAGGTCAATAGAAGGTCATTGAATTAAATCATAAGTATTTGATTTTGGGCATTTAAATGCTATAAAATAATTCAAATGCTCAAATAATTCTGGAAATAAATGTATACTGTTGGAAATATTCTAAACAGAGCCCACATTTATTTTCAGGATTTTTGGAAACGTTTTAGTATTTTTAATAAATCCCAACAGTTGCAGTTAAATAGAAAAACAGAAACAAATCAAAAAAAGAGAGAGAGGGAAGCCCACCTGGGCCTTACCTGTGCTGGCCCAGCCCACCTGGCTCAGTCCAGCCGACTGGCCTTGCCAGTCGTCGTCCTCCTCCCGCCAGGAGGACGAGGAGCGCGTGGCCGTCGCCCGCGGCCACACGCCGGCCACCTCCTGCATCTGCCGACGCCCTGGAGACGTCCAAGGATGCCACGCCGACCCCCACGTCCCCCTCTCATCGTCCCTCACTCTCCCCCTTGTCTCCCTCACCCTCTCCCGCGATGGCCGAGCGTGATCCTCGCTGCCGTTCGCCGTAGACGTCACCAGAGCCACCCCCTCGCCCCTCCGACAAGCCCAATAGCTCCACCTCTTCGCCCTGGACCTCTCTGCTGACCCACGCGACTCCAAACGCCGCCGAACACCGTCTTCGCCCTCGTCTTCAACCTCGGGCACCCGAGCCGTCTCCGATCGATTCCTCGCCGCCAGGACCTCCCCGAGCTTGCTGACCCCCTCTCCGACCCCGTTGTGAGCTCCTCTTCCTCTTCCCCTAGCTCCCGTGCTCGTTTGGCCTCTGTAGTCGCCACTTCCACCGCACCCGAAAGCTTCCCGCCGCCGGCCATGGCGCCGTCGTGGCTAGAGCCACGGTGGCTCGAAGCCAAGCTCACCGTTGTGCTCAGCGCAGCACCAGGAGCCTGTAGCCACCACCAGCTCTTTCTCCCGTGCACCGTAGCATCGAACCCAACCCCGTCCGAACTCCGGCAGCCGTTGCCGAGCTCGCCGGCGTCGTTTCTGGCGTTCCCGTGTCCAACCACTTGCACCACTGGATGCGGCAGCTCCCCAGCTACGCGTAGCACGTCTCCACCGGCGATTTGGTCACTAGAGGACCAAATCCGAAGCTCTCCACCGTCTCGGCCTCGCCGGCGACTCAACGCCGGCAGGATTAGCCCCGCTGACTAGGGGTTTGACCCCAGTTTGACTCCATCTGAGACACTGATGTGTGGGGCCGGCTTATAACTAATTTATATTAGTTTAAATTAGAGCTAATCACTCTGTTAGAGGTTAATGACGCCGTTAACTACCCCTCTCTCACTGACATGTGGGCCTAGAGCCTAACTAACCCAGTTTAGTGCTAACTAAACACTAACCAACTCTGTTAGTTAGCTGAGAGACTGACAGAAGGGGCCCACCAGTCAGGTTTGACCTGGGCTGGCGCCTTTGACCCGCTGACGTCACAGTGACGCAGTGCTAATGCATTAATTCAATTTCTGGATTTATTCTTTAATAGGAAATTCTAGAAAATAATCAAAACTTCTAAAAATCATAGAAAATCAACCATAGCTCCAAATGCAAAGATTTATATATGAAAAATGATCAGAAAAATTCAATCTATCCATCTGTAATGGTTTCATGCATGAAAAAACAAGTTAACCTTGCTGTTTAAGCAGAATGAGGTAATGCACTAATAAAGCCATGTTTAATAAGCTAATAATTGAATCTTTGACTCAAATGAGTTCATCCCTTTCTGTTTTAGCTTGCATTAGGCCAAGACACCTTCATCTTGCCATGTCATAGCATGCATCATATTGTTGCATATTCCCATGTGTTGATTATGTTTCGGTGTGTCTTTTGTGGTAGGTTCTGCCTCCGAGGATAACCCCGAGTATCCGTCTGAAGGGCAGTACCCTACTACCACTACAACAGGCAAGCAACCCATTGATCATTCCGACACAAAACCATGTTCTCGCTTCTGCTCTGGTTTACTGCATTAAGACAACACGATTCAAACTGTTGTGTGTTACGGTAGTTGAACCCTTATCCTCTGCATGACCTGTCATTGCCACAGTAACTAGATGAAACCCACTAGCATGTGTAGGAGTTGATTGAGCCATGTATGTGATTCCTACCTTGCTATGGCTTCTATGCTTAGAGTTGTGTCAGGTCTGGTTCATCTGGGTGATGGGCTAGAGTGATATGATATGTCGGTAATGTGAGGAATGTGTTGAACATGTTTTGGTAAAGGTATCGATGAGAGGCCATGTAGGAGTACATGGTGGGTTGTTTCATTGAGACCGTCCATAAGAACTGAGATCTGTATGCGTGATTTAAGATTCAGCTACTACCACACATTGGGCCCTGAAATATGACCCCGCTCGACTTACTGACCCCTCTCGCCCTCTGTCCAGGAGTTGCAACTAGTTTCTAGTGTTTGTAGGACATGTGTTGGCGGCCGTGCATAGCGCTGACCCTAGGGGTGGGCTATGATGCGGTAGATACACTATGGCCGGGTATGCCGGGCGCCCGTTTGGCGTCTCGGGACCCTATACACATCGTTTGGGGCCGTTGAGGACACCCCGGCCGGATTTCCTTGCGGATGGAACCTGAATAGGCGATAAACCTGGACTAGAGACTTGTGAGGTTAGTCAGGTCGTGGTCTACACCCACGTCGGTTTTCGCTTGAAGTCTGCCGAGCACATGTCGTGTGCAGACGCTAAGTGGTGGAAACATGTGTGATGAAGCACACCCCTGCAGGGTATAAAACTATTCGAATAGCCGCGTCCGCGATAAAGGACTACTTGGTTGCCTATGCAGTTCATAGACAAGTTAATGGATACTACTAAAAGACTCAAGATAAGTGTGAGTACCGAGAATGGCCCTCTCGTAGGATGACGAGGGAGGATCCTCGGTGGAGTATTGTGTTGGTGAGTAGTGGACTCGTGTGCGAAAACTATTTTACTGGTGGAGTTCCGTAGGATAGCTTAGCCAAGAGTCAAAGCTGGCTTGCTGCAATAACCCCACCTCCTTCTTGAGAATAAGCATGTATAGTAGGTTCTGTTGTAAGACTTGCTGAGTACCCTTGTACTCATGTTTTCTTAATTACTGTTTTCAGACGACAACACCGCCCCCTCCGATGGGTTCTATGTAGACATTGATGTCGATGAGTGACTAGCCACCCAGGTGGTGATCCTGGCCATGGAGGGCCCTATGTAGATAGATAGGCTTCGAGAAGCTTTCTTTCTTTCTAGTGTCTGTACTCAGACTAGTTGCTTCCGCATGTGCTTGTATGATTGTATGACTTGAGTGTCGAGTCATGTGACCCCTGTTTGTATGAACATGTTATGTATGGCTCTCTGGAGCCTTTAAATAAAGTGCTTGAGTTATAGAGTTTTGTTGTGATGCCATGTTGTATGTACTCATATCGGGCATATTGTGTGTATGATTGAAATGCTTGGTATGAGTGGGATCCGACAATCTAGTTGTTTATCCTTGGCAGCCTTTCTTATGGGGAAATGTAGTCTAGTGTTCCTCGAGCCATAGTAGTCCGCTACAGCCCGGTTCACCGGAGTCCTGCTAGCCCAGCACTACTGTTCAGGACACTTGACTGGCCGGCATGTGTTTCACTTCGTTCCTATGTCTGTCCCTTCGGGGAAATGTCACGCGGAGACTTCCGGAGTCCTATTAGCCCAGTGCTACAGCCCGGAATCACTCGCTGATGACCGACATGCTCAATGTGATTCATGTATGCCTGTCTCCATAGGTCTGTGCCGCTTTGGGTTCACGACTAGCCATGTCGGCCCGGGTTCTCTGTCATATGGATGCTAGCGACACTATCATATACGTGAGCCAAAAGGCGCAAACGGTCCCGGGCCATGGTAAGGCGACACCCGTGGGATACCGTGCGTGAGGCCGCAAAGTGATATGAGGTGTTACCGGCTAGATCGATGTGGCTTGGAATCGGGGTCCTGACAGCGTTGGCATCAGAGCCGGACTACCTGTAGGTTCGTTGAGCCAAGCTGGTCGATGTCGAGTCTAGAAATGTTTTAGTAATATGTAGGGGAATTGATTGTGGGAGGGAACGTAAGGCTCTTTTACTCCTTTACCCTATGCCTCTGATCTGAGTCATTCTCTTCTCATTCAACGTGGGTTAAGGACTAGGCTCTCTTCTTCTATCAGGTTCACGTGTTACTAATCCGTAGTAGCTTATAGGATTGTTGCTACAAGCCCCAGTTCAGTTTCTACTATTTTAGTATGTTGCTATTTGGATCAGAACCTTGATATGATGTTGTTGAGTGGTATTGCGAACTATTGTGGATGTCTCTAATATTTTTCTGAGCATTTACAGCTGTTATGCTGTCCAATTTTCCCTAGAAATTTTGATGTCTTTGCATTGTGGTTGTGCTTTCAGATGGCCAACCGTGTTCAAAACCAAGTGGTTCGCCTGACCCGGTGCCTCGACGTGCCCGGTCATACTGCTATGTTAGTCCGGGTAATGATCGAGATGGGTTACCGTTGGTATCCCGAATACACCGTCGAAGAGCAATTCTGAGACTTTAATCAAAGCCAATATTTCTGCACCGTCAGGATATTTCCTTCTTATCCTAGATCTACCGAGCCCCTTCACTGTTCCTATGGACTCGGGGTTACTATTGAGATGGCTGTGCAGGATGCTGCCTATTCCATGATGACCATCATGCGAGTCCGGACTGGCCTGCTTCGGAACACCGACTTCTGTTACATGCCAGCGTCACTTCGGGGAGCGCAAGGGTATCTTCAGGCTATCTATGCTGACTCCACTCAGGAGGACTCATTAACTCGTACCACTGCCGAGATGCTCGAAGATAAGGACCGAGAGAATCGGGCCTTGAGGCTGGAGCTTTTCAATACCCGTGCTGATCATTGGGCTACATTGACTCGGTTTGCACCTACGGTGCAAGCTGGATGTATGGATACAACGGATCTGTATCCTGTGAGATCTTCTTTGCCAGACATGGTGGATTGGCGTGATGTGGGAGGCATCACCCCACCCCGTGGTCCCCGCAGGCCACCGTTTGTTGGTCCAAGACCTCATCCTAGCCCCTATGGTCCACAGGCTCCTTAGGACCGTCTGTTCCCAGATGGTCACGTTGAACTTCCAGGCTATGGAGGTGATTTCTATGAGGACTACTACGGAGTTGTCTGAGTTAGTAGTAGTACCACTAGTATTGTAGTAGTTGTATCTCCACTGTCCTGCGTGACTTGTGGAATATGACTTTGTGCGTAATCAATTCCGGAGGTGTAGACAAATAATGTATAGGAGCTTGGGATGCCTCTGATGAGATGTAACGTCTTTCATCATAGTTGTACTGTAGCCTGGGCTTGTACTAAACTATGTATGATGTGTATGACCATTGGTATATATATGGCAGTTTTATATTACCATGACATACGGATGAACATCTCTGCATTCCATGTTATCCATTACATTCTGCACTTCCTTGCTAAGCTTGAGCCATCCTTATCTAAACCGTTGTCTTGTTTTCTCCTAGGATGGTCAACACCCGCAGCAACCCTGCTGCCTCGGAGCAGGGGGAAGCCAGTGCAGCTAGGGGTGAAAATCTGCCTCACCCGCCTTCTCTGGCCGAAGTAATGCTGGAGGCGGAAAGAAACAAGCGTGAGACTAACCGCCTGCTAGAGCGGATTGAGCAGAACACTACACGCCATCCGCGAAATGACTTGGTGTCAATCAATGACTTTATCAAGCTATACCCACCAAAGTTTAACCATTCCGTCGAGCCCCTCGACGCGGATGACTGGCTTCGCAGCATCACCCACAAGCTATGTTCTGCCAACGTAGCCGAAGCCGACAAGGTTACTTATGCTGCCTACCATCTCGAAGGCCCTGCTAGCCTCTGGTGGGAAAATTTTGAAGCTATGCGCCCGGTCGGCCAAATTACTACTTGGGCTGAATTCAGTGAGGCTTTCCATGAGCATCACATTCCGGAAGGTCTCATGGATCGCAAGAGGGAGGAGTTCTGGAACTTCACCCAAGGAAGACTGACTGTGGATGCTTATAGTCGTGAATTTGGGAATCTGGCACGTTATGCCCCTGAAGAGGTATCTACCGACGCTAAGAAGCAAGCAAGGTTCCGCAAGGGACTTAGCCCTGAGCTTCGCCGCGATCTTCGTCTGCACGAGTGCACCTCTTTTCAGAAGTTGGTCAATAAAGCCATCAGTGCTGAGACAGGCCAGACTGATTATGACGCTTCACGCAAGCACTCCCGTGATTTTGGCTCTTCATCCGGCTCTGGAGCTCAGAAGCGCCGGGTGTGGATCCCAAGCACGGCGCTGCCACCCAGGTTCATTCCGAGGCCATCCTTTGAGGTGCCTCGTCCTAACCAGCAATTTGCACCGCCCAAGCCCTATGGTGGCCCCGCTGCTAATGCTGCTCCACGCCCCAATATGGTGACATGCTTTAAGTGTGGAGAGCCGGGTCACTATAGTCGAGAGTGTCCCCAGAACAACAACTCCAATCAAACTGGAAAGTCCGTTGGCCGTGGTAAGCCCGCAGGAAAAACATTCTACGCCAAGCCGGCCACCACTGCACGTGGCCATGTCAACTATGTTTCAGCCGAGGAGGCTCATGAGGATCCTAACGTCGTCCTTGGTACGCTCCTTGTTAACTGCCATCCGGCATCTGTTCTTTTCAATACTGGAGCATATCATTCATTCATATCCGAGAACTATGCTCGATTGCATAACACGACATTCTGTGACATGCCCTCTACCATGGAAATTCAAACCCCTGGCTCTAGATGGCAAACTTCTAGAGTAAGCCATGGGAACGAAATTCTTGTCGATAGACTTGTCTTCCTTGCATCCTTAATAGCTCTCAAGTCCTCGGACATAAACATCATCTTGGGTATGGACTAGATGTCAGCTCATTATGCTAAGGTCGATTGTGCCACTAGAACCGTTCAACTTACTCACCCATCGGGCAAGACAGTCAATGTCTTAACCCGAGTGGCCAAGCGCCAACTTTACTCCCTAAATGCCAACCCCCTTCCAGACCTTGAGGATGTTCCGGTAGTCCGAGACTTTCTGGATGTCTTTCCAGAAGAACTGCCAGGTGTTCCACCTGACAGGGATGTTGAGTTTGTGATAGACCTTGTTCCAGGAACTATTCCAATTTCTAGAAGACCCTACAAGATGGCACCCTTAGAACTAGCCGAGCTTAAGAACCAACTTGATGAGTCCTTGAAAAAGGGTTTCATCCGTCCTAGTTCCTCTCCTTGGGCTTGCCCCATCCTCTTCGTTAAGAAGAAGGATGGAACGGATCGAATGGTTGTGGATTACCGACCTGTCAACTTGGTCACCATCAAGAACAAATACTCGCTTCCCAGGATCAACGATCTGTATGATCAGCTCGCTGGATCCTCAGTCTTTTCCAAGATGGATTTGAGGTTGGGCTACCATCAAATCAAAATCAGAAACGGGGACATTCCCAAAATGGCCTTTGTTACTCGTTATGGCCAATACGAGTACACCGTCATGTCCTTCGGTTTAACAAATGCCCCGGCTACCTTCTCTCGGTTAATGAACTCGGTCTTCATGGAGTACTTGGATAAATTCGTCGTAGTATACCACGATGACATACTCATCTACTCCAAGAATGAAGAGGAACATGCCGAACATCTAAGGCTGGTATTGATGAAACTACGAGAGCATCGCCTTTATGCCAAATTCTCCAAGTGTGAATTTTGGTTGCCAGAAGTGACCTATCTAGGCCATGTAATCTCTGGTAAGGGTATTGCTGTCAATCCCGAGCGAGTTCAAGCCGTCCTTGATTGGACTCCACCTGAGACGCTTAAGCAAGTTCGGAGCTTCCTTGGCTTAGCGAGCTATTGCCGCCGCTTCGTCGAGAATTTCTCCAAGGTTGCTAAACCTTTAACTGAACTCCTCAAGAAAGATAAAAAGTTCGAGTGGACTCCACAGTGCGAGTTTAGCTTTCAGGAACTGAAAAGACGCCTGACATCTGCCCCCGTACTGGTACCACCAGATTTCTCCAAGGACTTTATTATCTATTGCGACGCCTCGCGACAAGGACTAGGTTGCATACTCATGCAAGATCGTTAGGTAATTTCCTATGCTTCACGGCAATTACACCCACATGAGGAAAATTATCCCACACATGATCTAGAGCTTGCAGCTGTAGTCCATGCACTTAAAACTTGGCGACATTACCTCCTCGGTAATCGTTGCGAGATCTTCACCGATCACCAAAGTTTGAAATATATCTTCACCCAACCAGATTTGAATCTCAGGCAAAGACGTTGGGTCGAGTTGATCTCGGATTACGACTTAGGAATAACTTACACCCCGGGCAAAGCCAATGTCATGGCTGATGCACTAAGTCGTAAATCCTATTGTAACAACCTGATGTTACAACAAAGTCAACCACTTCTCCATGAGGAATTCCGTAAGCTTAATCTTCACATTGTTCCTCGAGGATTCCTATCCACCCTGGTGGCGAAACCTACCCTTATGGATCAAATCATAGCTTCCCAGAAGCGTGATAAGGGCATATCCCGGATTAGGGAAAACATTGCTAGCGGAGTTGCTAAATGTTTTTCCATGGATAAGTGGGGTGCTGTCTTCTTCGAGAACCGTTTGGTGGTTCCCACACGCCAGTTGATCCTTAAGGAAGCTCATGAATCCCCTCTCACCATCCATCCCGGTAGTACTAAAATGTATCAATACCTACGCCAGAGGTTTTGGTGGACTAGGATGAAGAGAGAAATTGCTCAATACATTGCTAATTGCAACGTTTGTCGTCGTGTTAAAGCAGAGCATCAACGGCCTGCTGGCACCCTTCAACCTTTGGCTATTCCTGAATGGAAATGGGATAAAATCAGTATGGATTTCATCACTGGGTTTCCCAGAACCAAGAGAGGGAATAATGCCGTCTTCGTCGTGATCGACCGACTTTCCAAAGTAGCCCATTTCCTACCTATTCGTGAGAGTATCACTGCTAGCCAGCTAGCCGATTTATACATCTCCCGAATAGTGTCTCTTCATGGTGTTCCATTGGAAATTAACTCAGACCATGGGAGTCTCTTCACCTCTCGATTTTGGGAAAGTTTCCAAAATGCTATGGGAACTCGTCTCTCTTTTAGTACCGCCTTCCATCCTCAATCAAGTGGTCAAGTAGAACGAGTTAATCAAATTCTGGAAGATATGCTCCGAGCTTCTGTTATCTCGTTCGGAATGAGTTGGGAGAAATGCCTTCCATTCGCGGAGTTTGCTTATAACAATAGTTATCAAGCCAGCTTGGGCAAGGCTCCTTTCGAAGTTCTCTATGGACGAAAATGTCGAACGCCTCTTAACTGGTCAGAAACCGGGGAAAGACAACTCTTTGGCCCGGATATGATTCAGGAAGCAGAAGAGCAGGTTCGCGTTATTCGTGAGAAATTGAAAACAGCCCAATCTCGTCAAAAGAGTCAATATGATCGTAAACATAAGCCTATGACTTATGAAGTCGACGAGAAGGCTTACCTTCGGGTTACTCCGTTAAAGGGAACCCATCGTTTCGGTATCAAAGGCAAATTGGCTCCTCGTTACATTGGACCCTTTCGCATTCTTGCCAAACGAGGAGAAGTTGCCTACCAATTGGAACTACCTTTGCATCTTTTCGGAGTTCACGATGTCTTCCACGTTTCTCAACTCAGGCGTTGCTTCACGGATCCCATCCGTGGAGTGGACCACGAAACGCTTGATCTACAAGATAACCTCTCCTATCGGGAATATCCCGTTCGTATCCTTGATCAAGCCAAGCGTACCACTCGACGTCATAATATCAAGTTTCTCAAGGTTCAATGGTCACACCATTCTGAGAAAGAAGCCACTTGGGAAAGGGAGGATCGTCCTCGACTCGAGTACCCCACCTTCTTCCCGGAGGATCCTAAATCTCGGGACGAGATTCTTTTGAGTGGGGGTGAGTTGTCACACCCTAGTTAGTTCAAGCATTAGAGTGTGCATCATGTTTAAATTCCTCTTAAATTTGAAATGGGGAAGACAGAACCCCCAACACCCCCCCTGAAAACAACTAGGGTTTACTAAAATTATTTTTCAATGAACCTGAAATGCCCTTCTAAAAAGTTCACTCTCTTTGTCTTGGGTTAGAACCTCTGGCAAAATTGGTGCACAATTTTCTAGGTCAATAGAAGGTCACTGAATTAAATCATAAGTATTTGATTTTGGGCATTTAAATGCTATAAAATAATTTAAATGCTCAAATAATTCTGGAAATAAATGTATACTATTGGAAATATTCTAAACAGAGCCCACATTTATTTTCAGGATTTTTGGAAACGTTTTAGTATTTTTAATAAATCCCAACAGTTGCAGTTAAATAGAAAAACAGAAACAAATCAAAAAAAGAGAGAGAGGGAAGCCCACCTGGGCCTTACCTGTGCTGGCCCAGCCCACCTGGCTCAGTCCAGCCGACTGGCCTTGCCAGTCGTCGTCCTCCTCCCGCCAGGAGGACGAGGAGCGCGTGGCCGTCGCCCGCGGCCACACGCCGGCCACCTCCTGCATCTGCCGACGCCCTGGAGACGTCCAGGGATGCCACGCCAACCCCCACGTCCCCCTCTCATCGTCCCTCACTCTCCCCCTCGTCTCCCTCACCCTCTCCCGCGATGGCCGAGCGTGATCCTCGCTGCCGTTCGCCGTAGACGTCACCAGAGCCACCCCCTCGCCCCTCCGACAAGCCCAATAGCTCCACCTCGTCGCCCTGGACCTCTCTGCTGACCCACGCGACTCCAAACGCCGCCGAACACCGTCTTCGCCCTCGTCTTCAACCTCGGGCACCCGAGCCGTCTCCGGTCGATTCGTCGCTGCCAGGACCTCCCCGAGCTTGCTGACCCCCTCTCCGACCCTGCTGTGAGCTCCTCTTCCTCTTCCCCTAGCTCCCGTGCTCGTTTGGCCTCTGTAGTCGCCACTTCCACCGCACCCGAAAGCTCCCCGCCGCCGGCCATGGCGCCGTCGTGGCTAGAGCCATAGTGGCTCGAAGCCAAGCTCACCGTTGTGCTCAGCGCAGCACCAGGAGCCTGTAGCCACCAGCAGCTCTTTCTCCCGTGCACCGTAGCGTCGAACCCAACCCCGTCCGAACTCCGGCCGCCGCTGCCGAGCTCGCCGGCGTCGTTTCCGGCGTTCCCGTGTCCAACCACTTGCACCACTGGATGCGGCAGCTCCCCAGCTACGCGTAGCACATCTCCACCGGCAATTTGGTCACCGGAGGACCAAATCCGAAGCTCTCCGCCATCTCGGCCTCACCGGCGACTCAACGCCGGCGGGATTATCCCCGCTGACCAGGGGTTTGACCCCAGTTTGACTCCATCTGAGACACTCATGTGTGGGGCCGGCTTCTAACTAATTTAGATTAGTTTAAATTAGAGCTAATCACTCTATTAGAGGTTAATGACGCTGTTAACTACCCCTCTCTCACTGACATGTGGGCCCAGAGCCTAACTAATCCAGTTTAGTGCTAACTAAACACTAACCAACTCTGTTAGTTAGCTGAGAGACTGACAGCAGGGGCCCACCAGTGAGGTTTGACCTGGGCTGGCGCCTTTGACCCGCTGACGTCACAGTGACGCAGTGCTGACGCATTAATTCAATTTCTGAATTTATTCTTTAATAGGAAATTCCAGAAAATAATCAAAACTTCTAAAAATCATAGAAAATCAACCATAGCTCCAAATGCAAAGATTTATATATGAAAAATGATCAGAAAAATTCAATCTATCCATCTGTAATGGTTTCATGCATGACAAAACAAGTTAACCTTGCTGTTTAAGCAGAATGAGGTAATGCACTAATAAAGCCATGTTTAATAAGCTAATAATTGAATCTTTGACTCAAATGAGTTCATCCCTTTCTGTTTTAGCTTGCATTAGGCCAAGACACCTTCATCTTGCCATGTCATAGCATGCATCATATTGTTGCATATTGCCATGTGTTGATTATGTTTCGGTGTGTCTTTCATGGTAGGTTCTGCCTCCGAGGATAACCCCGAGTATCCGTCTGAAGGGCAGTACCCTACTACCACTACAACAGGCAAGCAACCCATTGATCATTCCGATACAAAACCATGTTCTCGCTTCTGCTCTGGTTTACTGCATTAAGACAACGCGATTCAAACTGCTGTGTGTTACGGTAGTTGAACCCTTATCCTCTGCATGACCTGTCATTGCCACAGTAACTAGATGAAACCCACTAGCATGTGTAGGAGTTGATTGAGCCATGTATGTGATTCCTACCTTGCTATGGCTTCTATGCTTAGAGTTGTGTCAGGTCTGGTTCATCTGGGTGATGGGCTAGAGTGATATTATATGTCGGTAATGTGAGGAATGTGTTGAACATGTTTTGGTAAAGGTATCGATGAGAGGCCATGTAGGAGTACATGGTGGGTTGTTTCATTGAGACCGTCCATAAGAACTAAGATCTGTATGCGTGATTTAAGATTCAGCTACTACCACACATTGGGCCCTGAAATATGACCCCGCTTGACTTACTGACCCCTCTCGCCCTCTATCCAGGAGTTGCAACTAATTTCTGGTGTTTGTAGGACATGTGTTGGCGGCCGTGCGTAGCGCTGACCCGAGGGGTGGGCTATGATGCGGTAGATACACTGTGGCCGGGTATGCCGGGCGCCCGTTTGGCGTCTCGGGACCCTGTACACATCGTTTGGGGCTGTTGAGGACACCCCGGCCGGATTTCCTTGCGGATGGAACCTGAATAGGCGATAAACCTGGACTAGAGACTTGTGAGGTTAGTCAGGTCATGGTCTACACCCACGTCGGTTTTCGCTTGAAGTCTGCCGAGCACATGTCGTGTGCAGACGCTAAGTGGTGGAAACATGTGTGACGAAGTACACCCCTGCAGGGTATAAAACTATTCGAATAGCCGCATCCGCGCTAAAGGACTACTTGGTTGCCTATGCAGTTCATAGACAAGTTAATGGATACTACTAAAAGACTCAAGATAAGTGTGAGTACCGAGAATGGCCCTCTCGTAGGATGACGAGGGAGGATCCTCGGTGGAGTATTGTGTTGGTGAGTAGTGGACTCGTGTGCGAAAACTATTTTACTGGCGGAGTTCCGTAGGATAGCTTAGCCAAGAGTCAAAGCTGGCTTGCTACAATAACCCCACCTCCTTCTTGAGAATAAGCATGTATAGTAGGTTCTGTTGTAAGACTTGCTGAGTACCCTTGTACTCATGTTTGCTTAATTGCTGTTTTCAGATGACAACACCGCCCCCTCCGATGGGTTCTATGTAGACCTTGACGTCGACGAGTGACTAGCCACCCAGGTGGTGATCCTGGCCATGGAGGGCCCTATGTAGATAGATAGGCTTCGAGAAGCTTTCTTTCTTTCTAGTGTCTGTACTCAGACTAGTTGCTTCCGCATGTGCTTGTATGATTGTATGACTTGAGTGTCGGGTCATGTGACCCCTGTTTGTATGAACATGTTATGTATGGCTCTCTGGAGCCTTTAAATAAAGTACTTGAGTTGTAGAGTTTTGTTGTGATGCCATGTTGTATGTACTCATATCGGGCATATTGTGTGTATGATTGAAATGCTTGGTATGAGTGGGATCCGACAATCTAGTTGTTTATCCTTGGCAGCCTTTCTTATGGGGAAATGTAGTCTAGTGTTCCTCGAGCCATAGTAGTCCGCTACAGCCCGGTTCACCGGAGTCCTGCTAGCCCAGCACTACTGTTCAGGACACTTGACTGGCCGGCATGTGTTTCACTTCGTTCCTATGTCTGTCCCTTCGGGGAAATGTCACGCGGAGACTTCCGGAGTCCTGTTAGCCCAGTGCTACAGCCCGGAATCACTCGCTGATGACCGACATGCTCGATGTGATTCATGTATGCCTGTCTCCATAGGTCTGTGCCGCTTTGGGTTCACGACTAGCCATGTCGGCCTGGGTTCTCTGTCATATGGATGCTAGCAACACTATCATATACGTGAGCCAAAAGGCGCAAACGGTCCCGGGCCATGGTAAGGCGACACCCATGGGATATCGTGCGTGAGGCCGCAAAGTGATATGAGGTGTTACCGGCTAGATCGATGTGGCTTGGAATCGGGGTCCTGACATATGACTATCTTGATTTTGTCATAAAATCGTCATGGATGTACATGCATGAAAGAAAACGTGACCTACTGTGACAAACACGTATCATCACGGAAGTGTATTTTTTGTAGTGATGGTTCTACATTTCATGTCTTCCTTACAATTGTTCCGATCGTGAGAAATTCTTTTCATATCCATCCGAAGCATTTCAGGAGTGTTTTCATTTCTATTTCTGGAGGCCACTATTCTAGAAGGATTCTTCGTTCTCAAATTCTCCTCAATTCATGCATCTTTGTTCGTCTCTCAATTCTTACTGGTGGATCATTCAAGTATTCTCTAGTCAGCTTGTCATCTCTTCGTTCTCTTGTATCTAAATTCCCTCATGTATCTTCATTCGTTCTCTAATTCTTCCTGGTATTTCGTTCTCTTTCTTCGTTAGTTTCAGATGCTTACGGTGGTTTGTTCAAGAGTTCTCTTCCTTGGTTATCGTATCAATTAATTCATTCTTTCCAAATGCTAACGGCGGTCCATTGAGTTGCCCTATATCTCTCTTAAATCTTTTTCAAGAGGAATAAGTACTATGAAAAATCCATGGCTTGTCATCAATTTAAGTTGATGAAGGATCAGCATAACGTAATTCTTATTCTTATTTCATCATGGTGAAATAATTCCTTCCTTCGGAGCTTGTTCATGGAGAATAATTTCTCGGTTCTAAGTTGTTCATATTTTCTTCAACGGAGTTCTGAGTTTCCTCATTATATTGTCGCGAAGCTCCATATAAATCATTGCAAGGCTTCTCCTGGAGTTCTTTCCAACTTTCCTTTCATTTTATCATTCATTTATTACCGAAGTTCTGATGAAGGCTCAACATGGTGGTTTGTTAGGGTTCCTTTTATTCTTCAATGGTTCTTCAAGATTTCTCTCGAAGTTAAGATCCGCCAAGCTATACTCTAAAATAAACATGGTGCTCAACACATGTATTGTTTTGAGGAGTTCAAGCATTCTTCATCTTGCATCCGAAGTGCACTTCTTCCTATCTCATCTTTTGAGGTGGTGTTATGTCATTCTTGATAATTTCCCTTCGTGTTTCATGATTCACAAGTTTTCAAGAGTGACATATTTAAATGCATCATTTTCTCTTCGTTCAAGAGATCTTTTCAACCAATCAATCTCTTTGTTGGAGTTATCTTGGGTTATATTTCACCTACAACCTTCCCTAAGGAATGTTGTTATTGTGGTGCTTATCTATGATCCAAGTTTTCTCCTTAATTGTCACCTCGGTGGAAGGAGCTTTCTATCTTTTCTGGCTCTCAATCAAATCATTTGTTTCTGTTGGTGGCAGAAGCTCACCTCATAATTTTGAGATGTCTCCATAAGCCCACGAGGATCATATCCTTTCGTATTGATCTTCCAACAAGTCCATTCAATCCTTCTTTTAAGTATCCTCTCTCAAATTCATTTCAGGTAGAACATGTTGTTTTGTTCTCCGTTCTTTTCATCCCATTCTTCCATTTGTACCGGAGGCATTGTGATGTTGCTCTCTTCGTCCCATCATCTCGTTTTGCCAAGATCATGTTCTTTCCTTTGCTTATCCATTAACCGGAGAGTTGTGTCATCTATTCAATTTCTTTTCATCTTATCAAGTTTTGCTCCTCTTGTCAACTGGTGTGCTACCCAAATTCGTTCTTTCGCATTCATTGAATATCTCATTTCAACTAGAGTAGTTTCAATTCACCTTGCCCCTTGTGTTCTTTTCATGTCCTTGAAACCTTTAAGGTCTGTGGTTTCACTCATTTGTCAAAGAAGCAACTTAGTTTTACCTCTTCTCTTCCTCTTCTGTTTGCCATCCCTAGATCTCAGGGCAAGATCTCTTGTAAGTGGAGGAGAGTTGTGACGACCCGAGACCGACGCTCCAGAAGCCTTCCAGTTATTTCATGCTTGCTGCCTGTTTTATTTGTTTGTTGCATTCATCATGTCATCATTTGCATTGCGTCCGTAGTCCGCTGCCATCATTTTCATAAAACTCATAGCCGTTCGTAGTTGCGCCTCTCTCCTTGTCTCCGTGGCATGTTGTGAGACCGCTTGTTTTCGTTGACCATTCTCAGTCCAATCACACGCTTGACCGCGTCAGCCTAACCTCTCTCTGCACAGTGCACAAATCCCCCTCCGTGCACATCCGAAACTTACGCCACCTGAACCGCACAGTCGTGACCGATGGGTCCGGATCATCCCCAAACATCCCTAAAATATCTTTGGTTTCTTATTTGAACTGCCTTAGCCTATTTATCTCGACCGTTCTATTTTAATCAAAGGGTCCGATTAGCCTCTAAACAAATCCTCATGCTATTCACTCTATACCGCTGCAACAGGGAGCTCCCATGGCCATGGATGCCGTCCGCCGCCTCCAGCTTGAAGCTCCGGCATGCCCAAGCCTCGGAGGCGACCGGATCCGGCCCGGATCGACCTCCCCAAGCCCTCATCGCCGTCCTCCCCTGCCTCTGCACGCGGGGACGAGAGACGACCAGCGACAAGTCCCCTCGCCCGTGCGTGGACCTCCAGCCCGCTCGATCCCCTGCTTCACGAGACACGTCGGCCTCGATCTGTTTTTCTAGCATCGACCGCTTCAACTGGCCCAGCTCCGATCGGGCTGAGGCCCATGGGTGAGCACCCAACCGCCCCTTTCCCCTATCGAGCGCCTATGCACATAGTGTAATGTCCAGCGCCCAGCAGATTCATCCTAGTGCATGTTTTTTTCGAGTCCTGTGAATTTTGCTAATTATCCAGGAAATGCCAGATTTTCAGAAAATTAACCCCTTGCTCTTCATGCATCTAAAAACTAAACAATCGTGCATCCTGTTAAAATGACTCATATATGTAAAATGCTTATATTTTCATCTAGTTTCCTAATATCCGACTTTCATCCATGTTTAAGATGTTTAAGCTTGCCATTTGATTTAATTTGCATTAATAACATGTTAAAATGGTTTATTTCATAACTAAATAGCCATAGCTCTGAATTAAATAAATTATATATGTAACTTGCTTAGAAAAATGCATAGATTAACTTGGTGCACTTTATTTTGATGTTCAACAAGTTTAAAATATGTTTTAGGGCAGAACAGTACCAAATTCGTAAATTGCATATGAGGATTTTATGGAATTGTTGTTTGTTGTTTCCGGCCTCAATTAAACTTGCCTAAATGTGTAGTTTGCATATGCTTTACCTCTTGCCATGTTACATTTAATATTGTTGGGTACATAAACTAGAGTGAACTAAATAATTGAAATGTGGTGTTTCGTCAATATGCAACTCGTTACATATTGAGCTCCACTTAATTTGTAGTATTTGTTTGTTGCACTTTGCCATGCCATGCCTCATTAAAATGGACATGCATCATACTTGGTTGTGCATCATGCCATGTGTATGTGGTGGTTGTTTACCATGTTGTTTTCCTTCTTTCCGGTTGTGCTTCTTCTCGATAGTTCTGGTTACGTTGTGATTGTGAGCATCCATTCGACTATGTTGGTTCGTCCACTTCATGCATTCGGTCTTCTTCCTAGCGGGATTTCAGGCAAGATGATCATTACCCTGGATACCACTACTATCTTTGCTTTGCTAGTTGTCACGATGCTATCGCTATGTCGCACTACCTACCACTTGTTTATCAGGCCTCCCAAATGGCCATGATGTCCTCTAACCTTTTTCACCATCCTAGCAAACTGTTGTTTGGCTATGTTACCGCTTTGCTCAGCCCCTCTTATAGCATTGCTAGTTGCAGGTGCAGTTGCATTTTGTTCCATGTTGGGACATGGATATCATGGGATGTCACAATATCTCTTATTTAATTAATGCATCATGGGCGCAGTCATCCTCCCACGCTCGCCGCGGTCCGGCGGACGCGCAAGTCGCGCTCCTTATGGCGCGTGAGTTGTTGCGCTACCGTCCTACCAACGATGATTACGACATCTGGCTCGACTGTATCGCTGAGCTTCTCGATGCCGCTTGCGGGGGCATGGATCCCTTTTGCTTTCCGCCTGTGTCGCGACCCTTGCCACGACTCCATGCTTGCCCTCGCTTCGTCTACTCATCCTTCTGAGGCGGACCTGGAAGGCCCCATAGCGGCGAAGCTGGGTGCGGGGCTCCTCCGGCCCAGGAGGCGCTTCCCCAGGCTCTGGTCAAGGTAAGCCACGGTAACCCCCCGAGAAAGCTGCCGCAGCGGGCCGCCTCTTGGACGTCGCGGTCCAACAGGGCGGCGACAGTCAGCAAGACGATGGATCCGGGGGGCTGATCTCAGGCGCCGACCGTGGCCGCTATCGGCGTTCTGGGAACCAGGGCACCCAGACTTGCCTGCCTGCAGCCCATGACGTGGCTCCACTAACGGTCTGGTACGGCCCGTCCACGAGATCGCCAAGAAAAGACCCTCGCGAGGTGCTAGGCCTTGCGAGGCAAACGACACCAAGACCTTCGGAGGGAGCGGCCTCCCCGGGCTACCTCCCGAGGAGCGGAGATTCCTATGCAGGTACCCAACCTCCTGAGGTTGGGATGTGAAAGTGCGTTATATCGACTAGAGGGGGGTGAATAGGCGATTTTTATGAAAGTCTTCAAAACATGGGAGTTATGAAGACAAATGATAGAAATAAACCTAATACCCTGCAGCGGAAGGTAGACTACACTAGGCAAGCCATAGTCAAGTATTCAATAGAGTGAAAGCACAATGACTTAATAGCAGCAATGTAGTAAGGATCAGATAGGAAGATATTATGAAGCCATACAGAACATGCAGTCACTCAGTGAAGACAAAATATAGTGCGAACATACAATGACTTCACAAGGAGCAACAGTAAGTAAAGGGAAGGAAGGATGAAACCAGTGACTCATTGAAGACAATGATTTGTTGGACCAGTTCCAGTTGCTGTGACAACTGTACGTCTGGTTGGAGCGGCTAGGTATTTAAACCTTAGGACACACAGTCCCGGACACCCAGTCCTGAACACGCAGCTCAGGACACCCAGTCCTCACCGTATTCTCCTTGAGCTAAGGTCACACGGACCTCGCCCAATCACTCTGGTAAGTCTTCAAGGTAGACTCCCAAACCTTCACAGACTTCGTTCACCGGCAATCCACAATGTCTCTTGGATGCTCAGAACGCGACGCCTAACCGGCTGGAGGATGCACAGTCCTCAAGTGTAATAAGTCTTCAGATCACACAGATAAGAAGACTTAAGTGATGCCCAATTCTCTTTGGCTCTGGGTGGTTAGGGCTTTATCCTCGCAAGGAATTATCTCTCAAAGGCTTCAAGGTGGGTTGCTCTCAAGTGACAAAAGCCGTACTCTCAATCTGAGCAGCCAACCATTTATGGTTGTAGGGGGTGGGCTACTTATAGCCACTTGGCAACCCGACCTGATTTGTCCGAATTGACCCTGGGTCACTAAGGAACTGACACGTGTTCCAACGGTCAGATTTCAAACTCACACGGCAACTTTACTTGGGCTACAAGCAAAGCTGACTTGTTCGACTCTGGACAAGATTCGCTCTCATAGTCTTCACTCGAAGACATAGGTTTTTGGTTTAGGCATCACTTCAGTCATTCTGACTGGTTCTCTTGGACCCCACTTAACAGTATGGTGGTTCCTATGACTCAACACAAAAGAAAAAGAACTGCGAAAGATCTAAGTCTTCGAGATCCATAGGCTTCATATGGTGTCTTCTCTTGTCATAGTCTTCAATGTGAATATCTTCATATACCACCTTTGACTTCAGTGTCTTCATACATTTTTAGGGGTCATCTCTGGTAGGAAAACCGAATCAATGAGGGACTTCTACCTGTGTTATCCTGCAATTCTCACAAACACATTAGTCCCTCAACTAGGTTTGTCGTCAATACTCCAAAACCAACTAGGGGTGGCACTGGATGCACCTACAATCTCCCCCTTTTTGGTGATTGATGACAAACTAGTTGAAGTTTTCAACGGGGAATATAATTTGTGAAATTGTAAAGGATAAGGAATTGTCTTCATAAGTTGCAAGGGCTCCCCCTGAAGATGTGCATATAAGTAATTTGCTTCTCGAATGCAAATGCACATGGCAGGTTGTACTTGTGGAGATCCACTTCAACTTATGATGACAGTCCACTATGCATGTGAAAGTATATGAAGATAATGACAATGCATAATGGAAAATGGATGTCTGCAGAATGATCGAAGTGCGGAATTTATCGTCGCACATGCGGAATTTATCATCGCAAAACAAAGTGGCAAATAAGTAGCAGACGACCATCGAGTTTAAGTGTTACAACTCAAAGAACCAAATGTAGCAAAACGAGAGTTGTAAACACGAAGCAAAATATAAAGCACCCACCCATATGGACCCGCTTGAAGACTATCAACCTCATATGCTTCTCCCCCTTTTGTCAGTAAGGACCAAAAAGGTTTGAAGACATAGAGCATCTACTCGTTCCCATGCAGAGTAGGTGAAGTAGTAGGGTCGTTGGTGGTGTTTGGCGGTGCTGAAGAGTTTGGAGCAGAGTTGACGCGTGCTGAAGGAGGTGGTGGTGAAGTAGCATCATCTTCATCCTCGATAACTCTGGCAGTCACTGTTGCAGCAGATGAACAGAACTCAGAGTCTTCAAGGGATGGAGTTCCTAGCAGCACAGCTCTTCGAGGAGGTGTGGAGTCAAACTTGAAATGCTCAGTGAAGCCATCCTCTTGAAGATCAGCTTCAGAACACATCATCGTGAGCCCTTTCCATGTGCGGCGACAGGTTTCATGGGCAACGAAAGCATTCTTGGTGGCAAGATTGCGAATTCGATTAACATCCACCAAGAGGCTTTTCATCTGACGCTTCAGCCAGTCATGATGCCTATCCTGTTTCTGATGAAGAGCCACAAGAAGCTCTCGGTCGATGAGAACACGAGTGCGCTTCTTGGGTCTTGGAGCAGTTGTACTATCAGTGGCTTCAGTGGAAGCAGGGTGTGGTGCACGTGTAGTGCCAACCAGAGGATACACCCGAGTGATTGCTTCAACTCCTGCAATGTTCTGTGAGAAACTCTGATGCTCTGCATTCCGAAGACTTAGAGGTTCCTTTGCAGGCTTAGGATAGATGGCTTCAGTAGAGATATCCACATCAGGCAGAAAAATCCTATGATTGCGAGCAGATGGCTGATATGAGATATCGGAGTGAAGTTTAATTAGCCGCATTACCCATGGGGCGTAGAATTTCAAGCCAAACAGATCAAAGCCTGATGCAGCAAGTTGGCGGATGAATAAGTCCTGTGCATTGAAGCATTTTCCATGAAGAATATAGAAGACCAAAGTCTTCATTGCACCCTCAAGCTTGGCATTTGGAGAGTGCCCTTTGATGGGCCAGAGAGTTCGCCTGATGATGTGATAGATGGTTCTTGGCAGATACTCAAGGTCTTCAACGAAGAACTCTGTTGGATAAGCAGCATCTTGGGGCAATGGCTTCATCATGCTGAGCATCTGACTCATATCAGGTTCCGGCCTCTTAAAGATGCTCTCAATAGCTTCACTATGCAGCTGACAGCCATACTCGTAGAGATCGCCAGGAGTGGGCAAACCAGTGAGCTCAATGATGTCAAATGCATTGGCTTCGTGATGAACGTTTCCGGTCATCCACTCCAGGACCCAAGTCTTCGGATCTCTGCTGTACCCGCGGATGTGAAGTGTGGCATAGAATTGGAGCAGCAGCTCTTCATTCCAATGCTCTTGGTCAGTAATGAACGGCAGCAGTCCAACTTCCTTGAAGTAATCCAAAGCTTCTTCCAGACAGGGCAGACCAGCTATGGCTTCAATGTCAAGGCGCTTGTGTGGGAAGATGCGACCTTCGTTGTAGAGAATGCATGAGTAATAGCTTCGCTGAGGATAGCTCCAGAACCGATCAGATGATATCCTTTCCCTTGAGTAGTGGTTCCTGGAGCTATCGAAGAATGTGTTGTCTGCCCTGAAGCCATTGATGTTGAAGGAGCCAGGAGCTGATGCAGGACCTGGGAACCTTGGCAATCTTGGGATTGGCTTCTGTACCTGAGGCCTGTGCTCAACATGATAGTCGAACTGGGGACCAGCAGCAGACTCAGGAACAGAAGTTGCAGGATCAGTGGCTTCACTGTCTTCTGAAGCTTTTGTTAGGGATGGCTCCACATTAGCTTCATTGGTGGTTGTGGCAGCCTCAAGATTTTCATCCTCCACTTGACGAGCTGGAGGGTCGGTCACAAGCACGTTCTCCTTGAGAACTGCTTCTTGGTGGGATAGGGGGACTTGTGGGATTTCTTCTTCTGCGGCTGATGCAGCCGGAATGTCTTCAGCAGAGACTTGAGGCCTTGGACCTTTGTGAAGCCCGCGCAACGCGGGCGACGCCTGTGGAGTTGGAGTGGGCTGGGCCTCATAGTCTTCTTCCTCTTGTGGGCGATCCTCCCATGAAGCATCCTGTGCAATTGGCGTCAGTGGACGACCAATGCTGATGAGTTCGCTGTTCTGAGGAAGGACTGCACCATCTTCTACATTGTCATGTTGACCAATGCCTTCAGCAGCGATGGGATTAGCTGCTGGAAAGTCTTCAGCTTCATGAGCCTCTGTGGAAGCAGGCTCATGGATAGTCAGTTGGCGTTCAGCTTCAAGATAGACCATAGAAATGGGTTCAACTATTAAGGGCTCTGTGGGAGCAGCCCGATCTTTCTTGGTCTTCCTCTTCTTCTTGGAGGGGGCAGTAGGAGAGGCTTCAGAGTGTTTCCTCTTCCTGGCTTCAGCCTCAGTAGTCCTTGTCTTCTTGAGCTCTGAAGTGGTTGACCGGCTTTTTGGCTTTGAGCCAGTCAGTCTAGTTGGGAAGACAATCGGAACTGCTTCCTGCCTTGGTGCATCAGGTTCAGCCATAGCAGGCGTCTTCTTCTTCTTTGCGGCCATCCTGGGGTCGATGCCAGGACGCCCAAGTGCCTTGCGCTTCTCAGCCTGATTATAGGCTTGCACACATCTGTCGGCCAGAGTCTTCATGCGCTCACGCGAACCCTGAGCTTCTGCACGTTTCTTTAGAAAGGCTTCCTTGAGCTCGTGCATCATGATCTTGAAGTTCTTCACTTCTTGCACACTGAGCTTGGCCATATGCTTCTTGAACTGAGCCTTTTCATAGTCAATCTTTTGCTTCAGTTCAACAATGCGCTGGGCAATAGCTAGCTCTGAAGCAATTGCGCCTTGGAAGGCGACACTGAGGCCAATGGGTAGCTGCAGATCTTCAAAGCTGATGTTTGGCGTGTCAAACCACTCGTCAATGAAGTTGTGGATGATGGTCACATCAAAGAGAGGCAGATCATTGAAGATTTCTGCTTCTTTGCTCTTGATGAGTTGCTCAAGAGTGTCATCTGCTAGATCTTCATCACTTGACAGATCAATGTTGTCATTGCGCAGAATGGCAGCAACAGTTAGCTCTTGTCCGGTGTGAGGCAGAGTGTTTGTGACCTTCTAGGGCTTGGAGATGCGAGATAAGTCTTCAGACTGCACACTGTCTTCAGGAGGTGCAGTTGCCAGTGGCTTCGCCCGTGAGATTTTTGGTGAGGGGGCAGGTTTTGAAGCTTTAGGCTTCTTCAGTTTCTTTGTGTTCGGCGCTGCAGGCGCTTCTTCAGCGTCAGCTGCAGGCTCATTCACCGCAGTCCCTTGAACTAAGATGCAGGTGATGAGGCCTTCAAGGTTGTCGAAAGGACCAATGACATTGGGTTCTGCATGTCGTGTGCCATCTGCCCTTGGTGCTGAGGGACCAGGGTTGAAGTCTAACCCCAAAGTCTTCTTGTTCTGCTTCGCTGAGTTCTGGGCAAATTGGAAGTTGCGCTTGAACAGATTGTCGTCACGACACCATAGTAGTGACGATGGATGTGCATCATCAGGCTGTGGCCCACGGACCATGCAGGGATAGAAGCCTTGAGCAATGGCTTCATCTCTGGACCTAGGTAGAAGATTCTTGTATTGGATGTCTCCCCATGGTCTCTTGATGGCATTTTTCTCAGCATATTCTTGGGTTACAAATCGGTATTTGAACCATTTTTCTGCCCAATATCTTCGAATCCACTGGATTCGGGTCTTGCGCTGATTGTAATCCTCTTCAGGATCTGTCTTGTACATTTCTGAGAGTTCATCTGGCAGATCTCTGGATGTTCCGCCATGACGCTGTCTGCCACCTTTCCTTGCTGCTTTCTCTGAAGCCATAAACTTTAACTTGAAAGACTTCAACACGTTCAAAGGCTTCAAAGGTTTTCTCTTGCTGGACCAACAGGAACTGGCTTCAGGAGAATTAATGTGATGCTGTAAGAATTCTGCAAATGAATGCAGACTATGAGAACCAAAGGATTCTCCCACGGACATGTACCTGTGACAGCATTAAGGTGCGAGGGAAGGGGAAGAGGTCATATGCATTCTCAGAAGATTTTGAAGATAAATCAGTTTAGAAGACATTGACCTCATCGTGCGAAGACATTCACTCATAGATAAGGAGTTGGTTCCAGATTTGTACGAATCCACATATCAGTACAAGTGAGGAATCTAACTACTTTGTGAAGCATAAGTGAATATACTAGGCATGTTATGAGATGCAGTATGAGAGAGATCTAACTTGTGTGAATAGAAACTGCTTGTGGTAGAAAGTGACAAATCCATAGGATCAACGGTGCTGTAAAAAGGAAGTTTTATTTACCACACTAAGAACTGCTAGACAAAGTGGGAGATGAGGCCGAGCAGTTCGATCTTCCGTGCCCTAACTTGGCGACGGAAGACACCTACGGTGACGGCGGAGAGGACGATGTCCGCGGTCGGCGTGAAGGCGACGTCGGAGAGGTTACGGCAGCAAAGCGCTTCGTCGCCGGCGTCGTCGAGGGCTAGCGGTGGCGCTAGGGTTCGTGCGAGAGTGGAAGAAGAGATAATGACCGCTGTGAAGTGTGTATTTATAGGTACATGGGCGGCACTGCGCTATTACACAGGTGCCCCTGGCGATTCGCATCTGAGGAACACGTGGCCATTATGCAGAACTTTGGGGTTTGTTCCACGTCCCACGCATGCCTTGATTGTCGGGTGGTCGTTCCTACTTCTCCGGATTTCATGTGGAGGAATGAGCATTGAAAACGGACTTAATGGTTGTCTATGTATCTTCTGCTGACAAGGACGCAGAGAAGACATTCGACAGTTTCAATAGAATGCATATGACTTGGAGAGATAGAATTTGAGATAGAAAGCATAGAGAGGTTAGGGTCCGATCACATTCACTTAGTTCAAAAGATTCAAACAAGAAGACATAGCTATAAGTGAATGCTGTAGAGGACAGAGCACTAGTATATATATATCTATATAATCAACATAGTGAAGATAATCATGAAGATATGTTGAGATTGAAGCCAAACCAAATGTGAAGACATTGCAAGGTAACGCCATGAGTGAAACACTTCAAAATAGAACGTTTGGTGGTGGCGTTACCCACCGTATAGGAAATATTAGACCCAGACACGGCGCACAATTATCGTGGCGCTCCGAAGTCAAATTCCATATTAATGTATTCACACTTAGAATGTATGTCTTCATTGATTGAAGATATACTTTACTTCGTGTGTTGCACATCTAAGTCATCAATATGCATAAGGGTTAGGATGTGTGCCTGATCACAGGACATTTGAGGATTCCAGGATATTTAGCTCACACCGTAACTTGCAAAATCTCTTCTCATCCAAGGGCTTGGTGAAGATATCTGCCAATTGCTCTTCAGTGTTGACGTGTATGATATCAATATCTTCCTTCACAACATGATCTCTGAGAAAGTGATGACGAATTTCAATGTGCTTTGTCTTCAAGTGCTGAACTGGGTTTTGGCGATCTTGATGGTGCTTTCGTTGTCGCAGTAAAGTGGCACTTGCTTCAGATGAATGTCATAGTCCTTGAGTGTTTGCTTCATCCACAGAAGCTGAGCGCAGCAAGATCCAGCAACAATGTATTCAGATTCAGCCGTGGAGAGAGATACACAGTTCTGCTTCTTTGAAGACCAACATACAAGTGATCGTCCCAGAAAGTGACATGTGCCTGATGTAGACTTGCGATCAACTTTGTCACCAGCATAATCAGCATCCGAGAATCCAACCAGATCAAACTCTGAGCCCTTTAGATACCATAATCCTAGAGTTGGGGTGTGAGCCAAATATCGAAGAATTCGCTTCACAGCTAAGTGATGCGACTCCTTTGGTGCCGCTTGAAATCGAGCACACATGCAAACACTAAGCATAATATCTGGCCTAGATGCACATAGATAAAGTAAAGAACCAATCATGGAGCGGTATACATTTTGATCGAACTCTTTACCATTGTCGTCGGGACCCAGATGATGTTTGGCTGGCATAGGTGTTGTGAAGCCTTTGCAGTCTTGCATACCAAACTTCTTCAGGCAATCTTTGAGATACTTTTCTTGGGATATGAAGATGCCGTTGCGTTGTTGTCGTATTTGAAGACTGAGGAAGAACTTCAGCTCCCCCATCATGGACATATGATATTGCTCTTGCATCATATATCCAAACTCTTCACTGTACTTCTGATTGGTGCAGCCGAAGATAATGTCATCCACATATATTTGGCACACAAACAGTTCACCATCATATGTCTTTGTGAAGAGAATGGGGTCTAGGGAACTAGGTATGAAGCCTTTGCTCTTCAGGAAGTACTTGAGTGTGTCATACCAGGCCCGAGGGGCTTGTTTGAGGCCATACAGTGCCTTGTTGAGCTTGTATACCATGTCAAGATGTTTTGGATCTTCAAAGCCAGGCGGTTGTGCAACATACACTTCTTCAATCTTGCCATTGAGAAAAGCACTCTTCACATCCAGTTGATATAGAAGTATGTTATGATGATTTGCATAGGCCAGCAGTATGCGTATGGCTTCAAGTCTAGCCATAGGAGCAAATGTTTCATCGAAGTCAATGCCTTCCACTTGAGTATATCCTTGAGCAACCAGACGAGCTTTGTTTCTGACAACTTGACCATGCTCATCTTGCTTGTTGCGGTATATCCATTTGGTACCTATTATATTGTGCTTCTGTGGATCAGGACGCTTAACTAGTTCCCATACATTATTCAGCTCAAACTGTTGAAGCTCTTCTTGCATAGCTTGAATCCATTCAGGTTCCATGAAGGCTTCTTCAACTTTCTTGGGTTCTGTTATTGAGACGAATGCGAAGTGCCCACAGAAATTTGCTAGCTGAGTTGCCCTTGAACGAGTGAGTGGACCGGGTGCATTGATGCTATCAATTATTCTTTCAATCTGCAGTTCATTGGCAACGCGAGGATGTACAGGGCGAAGACTTTGTTCTTGCTGATCATTGTCGTTGTTAGAAGGAATGTCTTCAGGCTGAGCATTGTCTTCATGTTGATCAGGTGCTGAGATGATAAGTTCTTCTTTAGGATGAGCTTCAGAAGGTATAATTTCTCCAGTTCCCATTAGCTTGATTGATTCACTGGATGGAACTTCATCTAGCACATTTGGCAGTTGCTCTCTTTGTGAACCATTGGTCTCATCGAACCGCACATCCACTGTTTCGACCACTTTGTAATGAAAGAGATTGAAGACTCTGTAGGAGTGCGAATCATTTCCATATCCAAGCATAAAACCCTCATGTGCTTTTGGTGCAAACTTTGAGGTGTGATGTGGGTCCTTGATCCAACACCTTGCGCCAAATACTCTGAAGTAACTGACATTTGGCTTCTTGCCAGTAAGGAGCTCATAAGATGTCTTGTTCAGAAGCTTGTGAAGATAAACACGACTGATTGTATGGCATGCAGTATCAATGGCTTCAGGCCAGAATTTTCTTGGGGTCTTGTATTCATCTAGCATCGTTCTGGCCATCTCAATGAGTGTTCTGTTCTTGCGTTCGACGACGCCATTCTGCTGTGGCGTGTACGGGGCTGAGAATTCATGTGTGATGCCCAAGGTATCAAGATATGTATCAAGGCCAGTATTCTTGAATTCAGTGCCATTGTCACTTCTGATGTGCTTTATCTTGGCGCCAAAATTGTTCATAGCTCGATTGGCGAAGCGTTTGAAAACATCTTGCACTTCAGTCTTGTAAAGGATTATGTGCACCCAAGTATATCTAGAATAATCATCAACAATAACGAAGCCATAGAGGCAAGCAGCAGTAGTAAGAGTTGAGTAATGAGTGGGACCGAAAAGATCCATGTGAAGCAGTTCGAAGGGTCGAGTAGTGGTCATGATTGTCTTCGAGGGATGTTTGGCCCTCGTCATCTTCCCTGCTTCACAGGCACCACATAAGTGATCTTTCTTGAACTTGGCACCCTCGATGCCTATGACATGCTTCTTCTTCGCAAGGGTGTGGAGGTTCCTCATGCCAGCATGCCCAAGCCTCCGATGCCAGAGCCAGCATTCTGAAGCCTTTGCTAAAAGACATACTGCAAGCTGTGGTCCAGCTGAGAAATCTACCATGTACAAATCATCTTTTCGATACCCTTCAAATACTAGAGACTTGTCAGATTCCATTAGTACAAGGCAACGATATTTTCCAAATATTACGATCATGTTCAAATTGCAAAGCATTGAGACAGACATTAAGTTGAAGCCAAGGGATTCAACAAGCATGACTTTATCCATGTGTTGATCCCTTGAGATTGCAACTCTACCTAGACCCAATACCTTACTTTTACCAGTGTCAGCAAATGTGATGTGGCTCTTGTCGGATGGACGTAAGGTTGAGTCCATAAGAAGACTTCTTTTGCCAGTCATGTGATTTGTACACCCACTATCAATAATCCATTCTGAAGACGCTGGTGTCGTACCCTACAGTGCAGTTAGGGGGATAGGCTTCACCAAGAGCATTGTGAAGCAAAAACATTTGACGAACTAGTGGGTTATGAAGGCTTAGATCCAGATTAGGACTAATAGGGAGAGTAGCAAGCGATTCAGGAACGAAGTACATAGTAAGACCATTCGGGCATTTGATCTTGCGCCCTACAAGATTTTTAAGGTCCCCAGCAATGGCGTCAGAAGATTTTGGTTTTCTGCTGGAGACCTTTCCCTACAAAAGAGAGTTAAGCTTTCTTAGCCACCCACATCTTCAAGGGTGGCTTAGAAGCAATAAGTCTAAGTGCAACATCTGAGAATTTTGGCTTTGAAGCCCTAGCAAACAGTCTTGCAGGCGGACAATAGTACTCATAAGAATAAGCAGAATAGTTCTTGGTCTTATGAACATGGCGGTTTGATGAACCGCTTTCATATTCATATGCCTGAGTATGGTTTCCCTGCAAAACATTTGCGTTAGTGCGACTCAGGTGAGTCCTCTGTCTGTATGAAGCCTTTGGTCTGAGGTTTGTCTTCTTCACGTGAGGTGTCATGATGACATTCACAGGAAGATTCTCCAGACACCTTTTCGGAACCCAGATCTTCTTCATAGGTGGTCCATTCCTGCAGTTAGTACCAATGTACCTGGCAAATACTTCACATTCTGATTCTTAAACAGTATATAGTTTGCATCAAAGGATTCATCAATGATAATGGGGTTAGCACAAGTGAAGCCAGATAGATTAGATGGGTCTGCTGAAGGTTCCTTTGCAGCAACCCACATGGTTTTGGGGTACTGCTCAGGTTTCCAGTAAGAGCCATCAGCATTCATTTTCCTTACGAACCCAACACCCTCTTTCCTCGGGTTTTGGTTCAGTATCTGCTTTTTGAGGACATCACATAGTGTCTGATGCCCTTTAAGACTTTTGTACATCCCTGTTTCAAGCAATGTCTTCAACCTAGCATTCTCATCAGCAATAGCAGTGGTATCCTCAGCAAAGGGGTTAGTTACCACATCAACAGTTGAAGCTATTGCAACAGTAGTAGCAGTAGAACATTCAGCAACAGAAGTAGCATTATCACGCTCAATGCATTTAAGACATGGTGGTTCAAATCCTTCCTGAGCGGGACTGATCTGTTTGGTGCGAAGTGACTCATTTTCCTTTTGAAGATCTTCATGAACCGCTCTCAATTTCTCAAGATCTTGCTTCCTTTTAAGATAATCATAGGAAAGATTTTCATGAGTTGTTGAGAGAGTTTCATGACGACTTTCAAGTTCCTGATACTTAACATGAAGATTTTTTATGTCTTCAATTAAGGATTCAGATCGAGTCATTTCAGCACCTAACAGATCATCGCTTCTGTCTAACAGTTTTTGAATATGTTCCATAGCTTTCTGTTATTCAGTTGCAATTTTAGCAAGTGTTCTGTAGCTGGGTTTTGAATCACAATTAGAGTCATCGTCACTAGATGTTTGATAGTGAGTAGTGCATGTGTTTACCTTGGCACCGCGTGCCATGAAGCAGTAGGTAGAAGCGGAGTAGTCCTTGTCATTTGCATCGGTGTCGGTGACGAGGTCATTGTCTTCAGTATTGAAGATGGACTTGGCAACGTATGCTGTAGCCAGACTTGCGACGCCTGAGTCGGACTCCTCCTCAGACTCCACATCCGCCTCCTCAGAAGCGGACTCCTCCTCTGAATCCATTTCCTTGCCAACAAACGCACGTGCCTTGCCAGATGAGCTCTTCTTGTGTGATGAAGACTTTGAGAAAGACTTGGAAGAAGACTTTGAGTATTTCTTCTTCTTCTTGTCGTCAGAGTCATATTCCTTGCTCTTCTTCTTCTTTTTGTTCTCATTGTCCCACTGTGGACACTCAGAGATGAAGTGGCCAAGTTTCTTGCACTTGTGACATGTTTTCTTCTTGTAGTCATGAGCAGAAACTTCATCATTCCTTGAGCTTGATCGGGAAGAATTTCTGAAGCCTTTCTTCTTGGTGAATTTTTGGAACTTCTTCACGAGCATAGCAAGTTCCCTTCCAATGTCTTCGGGATCATCAGAACTGCTGTCAGATTCTTCTTCAGATGAGGAGACAGCTTTTGCCTTCAAGGCACGAGTTCGCCCATAGTTTGGACCATAGATATCTCTTTTCTCAGAAAGCTGAAACTCATGTGTGTTGAGCCTCTCAAGTATGTCAGATGGATCGAGTGTCTTGAAATCAGGACGTTCTTGAATCATCAGGGCTAGGATGTCAAACGAACTATCAAGTGATCTCAGTAGCGTCTTGACGACTTCATGTTTGGTGATCTCAGTAGCGCCGAGGGCTTGAAGCTCATTTGTGATGTCAGTGAGTCGGTCAAATGTGTGCTGGACATTCTCATTGTCATTTCGCTTGAAGCGGTTGAAGAGGTTGCGAAGGACACTGATTCTCTGATCTCTCTGGGTTGAGATGCCTTCATTGACCTTGGAGAGCCAGTCCCAGACAAGCTTAGATGTCTTCAAAGCACTCACACGGCCATACTGTCCTTTGGTCAGATGACCACAAATGATATTTTTGGCAGTAGAGTCCAGTTGAACGAATTTCTTGACATCAGCAGAAGTGACACCTTCTCCAGCCTTGGGAACATCGTTCTCGACGACATACCATAGGTCGACGTCAATGGCTTCAAGATGCTTGCGCATCTTATTCTTCCAGTAGGGATATTCAGTTCCATCGAAGACGGGGCACGCAACGGAGACTTTAATTATCCCTGCAGTCGACATAGCTAAAACTCCAGGTGGTTAAACCGAATCACACAGAACAAGGGAGCACCTTGCTCTGATACCAATTGAAAGTGCGTTATATCGACTAGAGGGGGGGTGAATAGGCGATTTTTATGAAAGTCTTCAAAACGTGGGAGTTATGAAGACAAACAATAGAAATAAACCTGATACCCTGCAGCGGAAGGTAGACTACACTAGGCAAGCCATAGTCAAGTATTCAATAGAGTGAAAGCACAATGACTTAATAGCAGCAATGTAGTAAGGATCAGATAGGAAGATATTATGAAGCCATACAGAACATGCAGTCACTCAGTGAAGACAAAAGATAGTGCGAACATACAATGACTTCACAAGGAGCAACAGTAAGTAAAGGGAAGGAAGGATGAAACCAGTGACTCGTTGAAGACAATGATTTGTTGGACCAATTCCAGTTGCTATGACAACTGTACGTCTGGTTGGAGCGGCTAGGTATTTAAACCTTAGGACACACAGTCCCGGACACCCAGTCCTGAACACGCAGCTCAGGACACCCAGTCCTCACCGTATTCTCCTTGAGCTAAGGTCACACAGACCTCGCCCAATCACTCTGGTAAGTCTTCAAGGTAGACTCCCAAACCTTCACAGACTTCGTTCACCGGCAATCCACAATGTCTCTTGGATGCTCAGAACGCGATGCCTAACCGGCTGGAGGATGCACAGTCCTCAAGTGTAATAAGTCTTCAGATCACACAGACAAGAAGACTTAAGTGATGCCCAATTCTCTTTGGCTCTGGGTGGTTAGGGCTTTATCCTCGCAAGGAATTCTCTCTCAAAGGCTTCGAGGTGGGTTGCTCTCAAACGACAAAAGCCGTACTCTCAATCTGAGCAGCCAACCGTTTATGGTTGTAGGGGGTGGGCTATTTATAGCCACTTGGCAACTCAACCTGATTTGTCTGAAATGACCCTGGGTCACTAAGGAACTGACACGTGTTCCAACGGTCAGATTTCAAACTCACACGACAACTTTACTTGGGCTACAAGCAAAGCTGACTTGTCCGACTCTGGACAAGATTCGCTCTCATAGTCTTCACTCGAAGACATAGGTTTTTGGTTTAGGCATCACTTCAGTCATTCTGACTGGTTCTCTTGGACCCCACTTAACAGTACGGTGGTTCCTATGACTCAACACAAAATAAAAAGAACTGCGAAAGATCTAAGTCTTCGAGCTCCATAGGCTTCATATGGTGTCTTCTCTTGTCATAGTCTTCAATGTGAATATCTTCATATACCACCTTTGACTTCAATGTCTTCATACATTTTTAGGGGTCATCTCTGGTAGGAAAACCGAATCAATGAGGGACTTCTACCTGTGTTATCCTGCAATTCTCACAAACAAATTAGTCCCTCAACTAGATTTGTCGTCAATACTCCAAAACCAACTAGGGGTGGCACTAGATGCACCTACAGGATGATGCAAGCCATGATGACCGGGGCCAGGTGGGCGCCAGTGGGCGCAGAAGGGGCAATTTCCTCTTTGGTGCTAAGGAGGAAAGCACGGGGTGGGTTCCCGAGGAATCTGGCAAAGGTTTCCATTCCTATGCAATGAGACCAAGACCACCAGGACGGCAGGATGGATGTCATTGTCGAGCCCACCGCATCGTCATGACCAGAAGCTTTGCAGGTGAAGACCACCTTTCATCAGGATAATATGTACTGCTTGTGCCCTTTCAAATTGGCCGCTGTGGAATCCCTTCTCGCCAATGTTTTGGGGGAAGAGGACCAAGGACACAATAAATATAGGTTAGCCACCACCGTAGAAGGGGTCGACTCATTCCCTCACCAAAGCAGACCTCGCGAGGTTGTTCATCCCTTGTACTAGTTCATCCTCAGCCCCTCGTGAGGCCAATCCACCAAAAAGCAGGAGTAGGGTTTTACACCACAAGGTGGCCCGAACCTGGGTAAATTGCTGTGTTCATCTTCTTCCTTGTTCATCGAGCTAGGCCATGGGGCAACGAGCTGGTTGTCTGGGGAGATTGAGTTCTTCGCACATGCCCCAGAGTGCAAACCTTTCTTGGGTCTGCGGAGCCCCGAATCCGACATTTGACATGCCAGGTAGGGGTGTGTTGAAACTTCTCGTCCATCGTTCGCTCCGCCGCCGTCCCGTCTCTCCTATGGCCGATGCTCGCCGTGTCCGTGCCGAGCACCAGGCCGCTTGTGTTGCTCATACGGCACCCGTGAGAAACGGTGCTCCTTGCCACTCCGCCTCCCCGGTGGCAAACACCGCCACGGACCCTCCTGCTTGCGAACAGCAGGATTCGTCGCTGCCACCGCCTGTGCGGCGCGACGGCCGCACCGCAACTCCATCACCCACTCTGGCCACGGCATCATCCTCTCATGCTCATCACGGACCGGTGAACGCGCAGGCTGCGCTGCTCATGGCGCGTGAGCTTCTGTGTTACCGTCTAGCCAACGACCTCTATGACGACTAGCTCGATCACATCGCCGAGCTCGTCAACACCGCCAGCGAGGTCCCCGCATCGTCCCGTTCGGCTCGTCACCCGCCGTCCCTGGCGGGCGATGTGGCCCACGGCGCGCCCCCTCCTCCTCTTCACGGCATAGACCCTTAGCCCAGGCATGAGGTACCTCGGCGTGACCCACCATGCAAGGAGCCAGCGCGCGATGAAGAAACCTGCTAGGTGGTGCAGCGGCCCCAAGGAGAAGCGCGCGCACTCCCGGTGCTGCCACGTCAAGACCGCGCGCCGCCAGAGGTGGTGGTGCACGAGCGCCATTGATACGTCTCCAACGTATCTATAATTTTTTAGTGTTCCATGCTATTATATTATCAATCTTGGATGTTTTATAATCATTTTTTAGTCATTTTATATCATTCTTGGTACTAACCTATTGACATAGTGCCAAGTGCCAGTTCCTGTTTTTTCCGTGTTTTTTACATCACAGAAAATCGATATCAGACAGAGTCCAAATGCCACGAAACTCTATAGAGAATTTTTATGGGCCAAAAGGAACGGAACGGGCCCTGGCTGCACCTGGGGGTGCCCTGAGGGGGGCACAACCCACCAGGGCGCGCCAGGAGGCCCAGGCGTGCCCTGGTGGGTTGTGCCCACCTCGGGTGCCCCTTGGACCGCCTCTTTGCTTTATAAATACCCCAAAAATCCCAGAACCCTAGGTGAGTCGACGAAATATTAATCCAGCCGCCCCAGACTCCAGAACCACCACATCCAGTCTAGACACCATCTCGGATGGGGTTCACCACCTCTATTGATGCCTCTCCGATGATGCGTGAGTAGTTCTTTGTAGACCTTCGGATCCGTAGTTAGTAGCTAGATGGCTTCATGTCTCTCTCTCTTGATTCTCAATAAAATGGTCTCTTGGAGATCCATATGATATAACTCTTTTGCGGTGTGTTAGTTGGGGTCGATGAACTTTGAGTTTATGATCAGATCTATCTTTTTTATATCCATGAAAGTTATTTAAGTTTCTTTGATCTTTTATATGCATGATTGCTTATAGCCTCGTATTTCTTCTCCGATATTTGGGTTTTGTTTGGCCAACTTGATCTATTTATCTTGCAATGGGGAGAGGTGCTTTGTAGTGGGTTAGATCTTATGGTGCTTGATCCCAGTGACAGAAAGGGAAACGACACGTATGTATCGTTGCTACTAAGGATAAAATGATGGGGTCTATCTCTACATAGATAGATCTTGTCTACATCATGCCATCGTTCTTATTGCATTACTCTGTTCTCCATGAACTTAATACACTAGATGCATGCTAGATAGCGGTTGATGTGTGGAGTAATATTAGTAGATGCGGGCAGGAGTCAGTCTACTAATATTGGACGTGATGCCTATATAATGATCATTGCCTGGATATCATCATAATTATTTGAGGTTCTATCAATTGCCCAACAGTAATTTTTTTACCAACCGTTTGCTATTTTTCTCGAGAGAAGCCACTAGTGAAACCTACGGCCCCCGAGTCTTCTTTCTCATATATTTGCCTTTGCGATCTACTTTTATTTGCTTTTATTTTCAGATCTATTAAACCAAAAACCCAAAAATACTTTGCTGCAATTTTTCCTTATTTATTTTATTTGGCGTTCGATCTATCAATCTACTACAAATTTATCTCACGTCTGTTTGCCTATCTTGAGGCGCCGTACCCCGAAAGGGATTGACGACCCCTTTAACACGTCGGGTTGCGAGGATTCGTTATCTGTGTGCAGGTGTTCTTTACGTTGTGTTGCTTGGTACTCCTACTGGTTTGATAACCTTGGTTTCATATCTGAGGGAAATACCTACCGCCGTTGTGCTGCATCATCCCTTCCTCTTGGGGGAAATACTAACGTAGCTTCAAGCGACATCAGCCATGATCAGGCTCCCCCCATGAGACCGGCCCCATTGAGTATGGCGGGATGTCGTGCTTGTAACACCCACGATGCGGCTATATCTCCCACGTGTCGGAGCACGACTTAGAGGCATAACCGCATACTAGGCATGTCGCAAGAGGGGTAATCTTTACACATCCCATGTACTGAATAAGAAAGAGATAAAGAGTTGGCTTACAATCGCCACTTCACACAATACATAAATATAGCATTACATCATCCAGAATACATTCAAGGTCCGACTACGGAACCGAAATAAAGAAAGACAACCCCTAATGCTTGATCCCCGATCGCCCCAACTGGGCTCCACTACTGATCGAAAGGAAACGAAACAACACAACGAACATGATCTTCATTGAGCTCCCCTTGATCTCAGTTGTGTCATCTGCACTAGTATCAACGGCACCTGCAACTGGTTTTGGAAGTAATCTGTGAGTCACGGGGACTCAGCAATCTCACACCCTCGTGATCAAGACTATTTAAGCTTATGGGTAGGAAAAGGTTGGTAGTGAGGTGGAGCTGCAGCAAGCACTAGCATATATGGTGGCTAACGTACGCAAATGAGAGCGAGAAGAGAAGCAAAGCATGGTCGTGAACTAGAAGTGATCAAGAAGTGATCCTGAATCTACTTACGATCAAGCATAACTCCAAAACCGTGTTCACTTCCCAGACTCCGCCGGAAAGAGACCATCATGGCTACACACGCGGTTGATGCATTTTAATTAAGTTAAGTGTCGAGTTCTCTACAACCGGATATTAACAAATTCCCATCTGCCCATAACCGCGGGCACGGCTTTCGAAAGTTCAAAACCCTGCAGGGGTGTCCCAACTTATCCCATCACAAGCTCTCACGGTCAATGAAGGATATTCCTTCTCCCAGGATGACCCGATCAGACTCGGAATCTTGGTTATAAGTCATTTCGACAATGGTAAAACAAGACCAGCAAGACCACCCGCTGTGCCGACAAATCCCGATAGGAGCTGCACATATCTCGTTCTCAGGGCACACCGGATAAGCTAAGCGTACGGGAGCTAACATAACCCAAGTTGCCAAGGGACGGCCCCGCACGGTGCTCTAGTTTGGACCAACACTCGGAGGAGCACTGGCCCGGGGGTTTAAAATAAAGATGACCCTTGAGTCTGCAGAATCCAGGGGAAAAAGGCTTAGGTGGCAAATGGTAAAACCAAGGTTGGGCCTTGCCGGAGGAGTTTTATTCAAGGCGAACTGTCAAGGGGTTCCCATTATAACCCAACCGCGTAAGGAACGCAAAATCAAGGAACATAACAACGGTATGACAGAAACTAGGGCGGCAAGAGTGTAACAAAACACCAGGCATAAGGCCGAGCCTTCCACCCTTTACCAAGTATATAGGTGAATTAATTAAATAAGAGATATTGTGATATCCCAACAATAATCATGTTCCAACAAGGAACAAACTCCATCTTCACCTGCAACTAACAACGCTATAAGAGGGGCTGAGCAAAGCAGTAACATAGCCAAACAACGGTTTGCTAGGACAAGGTGGGTTAGAGGCTTGACATGGCAATATGGGAGGCATGATATAACAAGTGGTAGGTATCGTGGCAAAGCAATAGAGCGAACAACTAGCAAGCAAGGATAGAAGTGATTTCGAGGGTATGGTCATCTTGCCTGAGATCCCGCAAGGAAGAAGAACGAGTCCATGAAGAAGACAAACGGATGAAGTCAAACGAATCCTCACAAACGCGACGTTGTCGGAACCAACCCAAAGAAGCAACACCAGAAAGAAGCAAACAACATGGTAAACTACCATCACACAAACATGGCATGATGCACAACCAAGTATGATGCATGTCCGGTTTAATATGCATGGCATGGCAAGGTGCACAAACAAAACTACAAGTTAAGTGGAGCTCAATATGCAACGAGTTGCATATTGACGAAACACCACAACAATTATTTACTTCCCTCCCGTTTAGGTACTCAACAATATTAAATGTTGGTTAGCATGGCAAGGGGTGAAGCACAACAAAACTACCTATCTAGGCAAGTTTAAATGAGGCCGGAAACATCAAACAACGATTCCGGTAAACCCCCACATGCAAATTTTAGAGTTGGTATTGTTCTACCCTAAACATAATTTTAGAGTTGTTAAACATGCTAGATGAGTGCACCATGTTAAACTAGGCATTTTTCCACCTCATTTACATATAAAGTTTATTAAAAACCAAGTTACAGTTATTTAGTTATGAAATAAAGTATTTTAACATGGCATAGGAGCAAATTAATGCAAACAGCAAGTTAAACATTTTAAACATAGATGAAAGTTGCAAATTATGAAACTAGACAAAATTCTAAGAATTTTTCATATAAAGTTTGTTTTAATACGATGCACGGTTAATTAGTTAGGATATGCATGAAGTTTAGGGGGCTAAACTACAAAACTACAATTCCCTGGATAATTAGGAAAATCGCAGATCTGTAAAAAAAACATATATGGGCCTAATCAGAGGCTGGCCCAACAGTGGACAAAAGGAGGGCGCGCAGCTGGCCTCGCCATGGGCCTCGGCCCATTCGGAGGAGGAGGGAGGCCGGCAGGGCGGCTTGGGTCGGTTGCTGGGCCAGCTACATAGTGGGCTTGGGAGGCGCGCTGGGCCGGGTGATCTGGAGGCAGAGGCGCGGTCAACGGAGCGGCTGGATCGAGCGGGACTTGGCGCTGCGGTCGTCCTTGAAGCAGAGGAAGCAGATGCGCGATGGCGCCGGGGACAGCAAGGAGGTGGGCTCCGGACGGTGGGTCGAGGGACTTGGGGCGGAGGAAGGAGGTTCGGCGGGGGCGCGGGTCTCCAGGGCGTCGGATCCGGCCGGCGGAAGCCCATCGCCGATGATGGTGGCGCCAGCTGGTGCTCCTGCAGGGCTCCGGTGACGAGGCAACGCGGCGGCCGCGGAATTGGCGAAGCATGGGAGCTCTGGGACGAGCGGGACGCAGGGATGGACGCGGGAGGACGGGTTCGTCCGGCTCCCGGCTGGCCTGGTGCAAACGGCGGCGAGGGAGCTGCGGCCAACCATGGCGGAGGTCGACGGGAGGCGCGGCCATGGCTTCGGGCTCCATGGTTCCTGCAGGTCCAGAGAAAGGGGCATGTGAGGGAAGGAGGAAGAGGAGCAGGGGAAGAAGAGGGAAAACAGGGCCGGCTGACCTGGCGCTGCTGCTCGCCGGCGGCTCACGGTGGCGGAAGGCGCACGGGAGGAGCGGCGGTGGCCTCGATCTGGGCGGGAGCGGGGTCTGGTGCCCGAGCGGCTGTTGTGCTCGTGCAGCCCGCGTAGCAAGGAGGAGAGGCTGCGGGCGGTGGCGAGAAGGATCTTCGTGGGGATTGGGATGGCTGGGATGGATTGGTCCGGTGGGGAAAGCGAGGTGGAGAGGTGGTTGGCTCGCGGTGGATCCCGAGGAAGAAGAGGACTGGGGGCGGGGGTGAGGGGATCTATTATATAATTAAAATAAGAGGCAAACAAGCCATTATATTGATCCATATAGATTAAATTATCTTGACCACTAATTTTAGATATCAAGGGCTGAGATTAAAAGATATAAATGTTACATACAAATATTGTTATGTAGAAACAATTGGACTTGTCACATCCAAATATTGTTACGTAGAAACAATTGAACCTGTCACATCCAAAAATAAAGTTGTGTGCATCTAATGTCCTATCACGTATATGATTCTGCGATGAGAAAGTGCAACCACACCGTGCATAAGGAGGAAACCTAGAAGTAGCAATGCCAACATCATGTACGTGCTACACTAAAAAGAGAAAACATCGGGCATGTGTTCTGTACATGGAAAAAGGGAACAGGTAATTCCGGTTTGGATTCGTTTTTTCTTTTACAATAGGAGAGAAGAAAAGAGGCATGCTACACTTATCAAATAATCTCACGTACGTGCTTTTAGAAAAAAAAAATCTCATGTCCGTACATAACTAGAGAAAAGTTTTATAAATAGAAAAAAAGCATAACGAGAGAATAGGAAACAAAAAAGAAATAGGCACTATTTTCAAAGAAAAAAGAAATAGGCATTGCCTAAAAAAAGGCACGCTACACATATTTAAACAATCTCACGTGTGTGTATATCTTGACCACTAATTTTAGATATCAAGGGCTGAGATTAAAAGATATAAACGTTACATACAAATATTATTACGTAGAAACAATTGGACCTGTCACATCCAAATATTGTTACGTAGAAACAATTGGACCTGTCACATCCAAAAATAAAGTTGTGTGCATCTAATGTCCTATCACGTATATGGTTCTGCGATGAGAAAGTGCAACCACACCGTGCATAAGGAGAACACCTAGAAGTAGCAATGCCAACATCATGTACGTGCTACACTAAAAAGAGAAAACATCAGGCATGTGTTCTGTACATGGAAAAAGGGAACAGGCAATTCCGGTTTGGATTCGTTTTTTCTTTTACAATAGGAGAGAAGAAAAGAGGCACGCTACACTTACCAAATAATCTCACGTACGTGCTTTTAGAAAAAAAAAATCTCATATCCGTACATAACTAGAAAAAAGTTTTATAAATAGAAAAAAAAGCATAACGAGAGAATAGGAAACAAAAAAGAAATAGGCACTATTTTCAAAGAAAAAAGAAATAGGCACTGCCTAAAAAAAGGCACGCTACACATATTTAAACAATCTCACGTGTGTGTATATCTTGACCACTAATTTTAGATATCAAGGGCTGAGATTAAAAGATATAAACGTTACATACAAATATTGTTACGTAGAAACAATTGGACCTGTCACATCCAAAAATAAAGTTGTGTGCATCTAATGTCCTATCACGTATATGGTTCTGCGATGAGAAAGTGCAACCACACCGTGCATAAGGAGGACACCTAGAAGTAGCAATGCCAACATCATGTACGTGCTACACTAAAAAGAGAAAACATCAGGCACGTGTTCTGTACATGGAAAAAGGGAACAGCCAATTCCGGTTTGGATTCGTTTTTTCTTTTACAATAGGAGAGAAGAAAAGAGGCACGCTACACATACCAAATAATCTCACGTACGTGCTTTCAGAAAAAAAAACAATCTCATGTTCGTACATAACTAGAGAAAAGTTTTATAAAATAGAAAAAAAGCATAACGAGAGAATAGGAAACAAAAAAGAAATAGGCACTATTTTCAAAGAAAAAAAGAAATAGGCACTGCCTAAAAAAAGGCACGCTACACATATTTAAACAATCTCACGTATGTGTACATGACTAGAGGAAGACTTAAAAAACATAGCAAACGGAAAGCAGTCCGGTTTATACAGAAAGACTATTACACCAATGAAACTAATGTATTATTGTAAGATATGGTCACATGAAGCAACCTCTCAAAAAAAAATCAGGCGCATTTTTGATTCATCTCATTGCGTATGCTAATATCGTTGATGATTTCAGCAAAAAAAAATCTCCGGGCAGCAAATAAGTCATCACGTTAATCCACCTAGGTTAAAAATATTTGATGCGTTAATCTGAATTAAAAGGGCTAAACTAAAAAAATTAAGAGTTACGTACAACAATATAGAGATGCATACATACGTTTTGTTGACACGCTCGACACATGAATTGGTGTCCGACAAGAGTTATAATTAGTGCAAGTAAAAATGGAATTACAAGTGTGGAAAGAATTACAAGTGCACCGTATAGAGCGACCAAATCACACACGTTAAAAAGAACGAGAGTCCAGGTCCGGGTTGGAGACGTTGAAAAAAGCACGGCCCAAGATGCATGCGTTGAAAAAAAAGTCTGGGCTGATTGCACATGCTGATGACGTGTTTCTCAAGAAAAAGAACACATACTGCTGACGTCATAGACTAATGCAAATCGTGATGTGCTAGGACATCTATGTTTTTTTGCAAAGAAGAACTACCTATCCGTGTCCATGAAATTCTCACGTCTATACGCATATATAGGGCCGTTCTTTTTTTTAAATACACATCCCAAATATGACAATATTAAAGCAACATTCGTATTCAATAAAAAAAGAAGCCAGTACAAAAAATAAAAATAATAATAAGAACAATCTCTAATCTTTCCCTAATAATAATAATAATAATAAAGCGGCTATTGCTTCTGCCCGCCTGCTCACCGTCATCTAAATTACCTCCGAAGTTGTCAATAATTACCCACCATACCATCGGTAAATAAAAAGAAACTGTTCACGTTTCATGCGTCGTTCCATCGTTCGAGCAGGAGCAGGGAAAGATTCACCCGTCCCAACGAAGCACACTACGCCCCAACCGGCTATAGCATGGGCCACAACCCATCCGTCGCTCGCGCTGTGCAGCAGCCCAGAGGAGAGGCGGCACATTATAAAATTTCAATGTATCTCTCCCGCGACAGCAATACAAAGTTACTTTTTGCATTACGAAACTGTACTATGTTTGTGTGGAAACTGTCCTTGTTGAGAACCATGCATACTAATCATGCAATGGTAGGAGTACATTCATCAACCATGATGTGCTAGCATTTTCATGCATGCTAGCAATCATTAGGTGATCCCCGGAGCTTCCCGCTGTTGCTGCAATCACATGTGATATGCACGGCAGTGATTTAATGCTAATTTTTGCGCTAGAAAGAAACCCGATAAGCTCTAAACGGTGTTATTTTTAAATCTATAAAGAAATATAATAAATTTTTACATCTACAATGGTTACAAAATGCTTAAAAACCTTTTTAAGGAGAAGATTAGTGAGAGTAACAAAGTTTCGTCGTTATGGTTTACTGGAGACCTTCACCTTGCTGGGCCGATCGACTTCAATTGTACAAAGCATACTGTGGGGACCCTGACTCATGAGTCGTGATCACCTAATGCACGTGTACAGTGATCCCAGAGATCAATGCTCACTGAACACACAGAAGCTGAATAACAAGAGTTACATCCATACATACTGTCTTACATAAATTATGACCATTATGGTCAAGTCTTGAGTATAACTTCGCAGCGGAAAACTTCAATAACAACTTGGACCCATGCCATCTGCCTTAACCCTACAGGCATTCTGACTGGGAAGCGTCCTAGCTCGCACGATCATCACCAAAGAACTCTTCAATATATCTTGTCTTTCATGCTTGGCCAATAAAATAACCAGTGGCAAGCCAATGAGTACTTTGAATGTACTCGCAAGCAACCCATGTTTTGGTTCAAGATACAACAATGCATGATATAGGTAAATTTTTGCGAAAAGCTAGTTTTGAGTGCAATGACATGTTCAACAACTTGTAAGACATGCATCAGGAGATTTCAATTAACCATGAGGACAGGTTACAGATATCAACATAAATAGAGTGGGCATCAACCCAACTCAATCATGTCAAGTCCTTTGACTTGACCCAAGTAGTTCTTCCCACTTATCCAAACACACACACTGGTTTGTAAACAAGTGGACGTAGCCCAAGAGCGGTTACCCAACTGTCCTTGACCATGGACACGGCTATTTGAATAGTTTTACACTCTGCAGAGGTTGCACACTTTACCCACAAGATCCGGGGAACTTTCGTGTCATCCACGGCCCGCGGTACCTCAAGTACCCGGGGTAAGCACCCGATCACTATCTTTCCCTAGACGACACTAAAAAGGAGTCCACTCGTTGTTCCATATCCTCACGATGTACATCATACGAGACTCACTCGAGATCGTAACATCCGAGAGTGGACACAACAATGTATCCGGTGCCCTGTGAAAACAGTCATGGCCGCCCTACCTGGCACGACCCTGTCCCGAGAGAGCGCACCAACAACTCTCCCGTCACTAGTAATGCGGGCTCCAAGCTAGTATCGGCCTAGGTAATCAATAATGCCCTTTCCCATACAAGGGTAGAGTGGTTGCGCATGTAAGGTTGGAATAATGGTCGCAACTTAAACCAATCCGTTTTGAAAAACAACACACACACTTGCCTCGGTACACCACTTCGTCATCAAGTGGTTACCCAACTCATCATCTCCCCCGGGCATAAGTGGCACCCGATGGGGGTTTTTGAAAAGTCTTTTGAAAATACTTTGTCTCCACCACCATGCATATTCCCGTTCCTTTTTGCGTAGCAACTACTTTAGCATCCTATCTACTCCCACCGGCATAACCCTCATAAGGGGGTAGGGTCATGCACAATGCAAGTAGCAACGAGGAAGTAACAGAGGCAACCCAACAAAAGTGGTTACCTCCTCATCATGATTCCGCTGCAACAACAATATGGTGCTATATGACATGCATAAAAAGGGTTTCATAGACATGGTCAAAGGGATGCTTGCCTGTTTTAACAAAGTCTTCAAGTCTTCTGGTCCTTCTCCACGTATTCCGTCTACTTCGTCAACTAACGTCGGAACAATCATAATAAGCAACACAACAAGGTAGGAAATAAAAGTGCTCTAAAAATATTAATTTGACTTTTCTAGGACATCTCTGGTTATATGAAAAATAACCAGAGTGGTTTCATTGGAATTGGATCAGTGGTTATTTCTGAACATTTTGATATGATGGAATCAAGGGGTTCATGGATTTGTAAGAAGTGTACAGAAGAACTATTCGAAAAATGATCAAAGGCATCCATTTAGCAAGGAATGATTTTAGAAGCATCTAGGAGTTGGTTTCACTGGATTTGGAGTTCAAATGAATTTCCTATGAATTTGCAAAGTTGGCTAATATGAAGAAATGGCTCATTATTTTGTATGGCACATAAAGTATTAGGAAAAATGTTGAAAAACTAAGTTATGAACTTAGAAGTATCAAGGATTTTGAATCATGGCATTTGGATCAATTTGGAGCTCTCTGTGATTTTCTAAAGTTTGTCACAGAATTAAGAAAATTGGAATTTACTAAATAAGTGTGAAGGAAAGTTCTCTGGAAAAATGTGCAAGCTCCTCTAAGAGGTAGAGCATGATTTATAGAGTCACTAGAAATTTGAATCATCAAATTTGGAGGTAATATGAATATTTGGGATACTTTACAAGTTTCTGGAAAAAGAAAAAGACAAAGGAAGTGGGGGTTATACCTATACCACGCACCGGGCGCAGCATAGAACTGCAGCGCACTGGGCCGGCCCAGCTGTACGGCCACGCGGCTAAGGAGGGCCACACCGACGGCGTATTAGGGCAGTACGCTTCCCTGCCGGGAAGGCGGTTCCCGCGGATCCCGCCTCCACCTAACCCGAGTGGGTCCGGCTGGACACGTTGGCAGAGGCTGATCGGTGGGGTCGCCGGTCCACCGATTGGCTTTCTTCTTCCTTGCGCGGCCTCCCGTGCAGCAGGAACAGAGGGGGCGAGGCCGAGCTCGTCCCCGGCGACCAGGGGCGCTGCTGCGGGTGCCCGGCGCACCGGCGAGCTCGGGGGACTGCGCCACGCCCGCTCCCCCCTGTCAGCACGTCCAACGGAGGACGAAGGCGAGTGGGGCCACGGCCATGGCAGACGGTGCCCGGGCGAGACTCGGGCAGGGCAGGGCAAGCACGGGGAGGAGGGCCTGGTGCGCGGGGGAGGATCCTTGGTGCCCTGGGTGTCCTCTCGAGCGTTTAGTGGGAGCGGGGAAGCAATGGGGGCCTGGGTTGGTCCGGGGGCACGTCGGCGGCGACCCGGCCTTGGAGGGGGCAGGAGAGCACGTAGGGGAGAGAGGGGTGTCCGAGAGGTGCACGGGAGAGAGGAGGTTCGAACCCAGGCGAGAGAGAGGGTCGGGGTGGCTTAAAATGGGCGAGGCTGCGGTGCACCATGGGCAGCGTCCATGGACGTGCTCGGGTGAGCTCATGGAGGGATAAGGAGGGTGAGGGAGGAAGGGCCCGACAGTGTTGCGTGTCGTGGACGCCGAGGCGGCCTCGGGGGACACGATTTCGGCGCCCAAGGTCGACGGGACGCCTTGGAATGGGCGTGCTACAGTGCCGGAGAGCACTGTAGCATGCTCCAGAGCGCGAGCTCTGCATGCCATGGCATTTTTTATGTGCCAGGGGCGTGTCCACTAGTGTTTGGGGCTTTGTGGGGTGAGTAAACAAAGGGGAGGTGGCCTTGGATGCCCTGGTGAACCGCTAGGAGAGGAGAGAGGTTGAGGGAGAGAGAGAAAAGGGCTGTCTAGAGAGGTATATGGGGGTTTTTACCCCTCAATCATTGAGCTTTGGAAGAGGGGGAGCTACCGGAGGTTGCTGGTGATCAGGTTCAGCTGTGGTAAAAATGTGGAGTCAAGGAGATTAGTGTAGGGGGGTGAAACCAGTGACTTTTTGCAATGGCCAAAAGGTGTTTGATGCAAATTTGGGTAAGCAAATGAACTCCATTTGGCATGAGACTCCACAGGGTGAAATGGCACATACAATTAGGGCCTTCCACCAACCTTGAGCTCATTTGGGCAAAGTTCACAATGTAACTTTTGTAAATCCTAGAAATTAGCAGAAATGAACTTGTGTAGATCTAGTTGAGAAAATCACTTCTCCTTGATGCACCACTTGGTGTAGTGGCCTCATTTGGTCATGTTAACATTCTCACAAAAGTTGGGGTCAAGGGGAGAAAGTTGGTAGTACAAAGTTGTTCAAATTTGATTCTGGTCAGAGAGGGTTTTGGGGCATTTTGGTGAACCAAAATGACCTTGATTGATATGAGGCTTTCCAAGGTGATCACAATATGCATTTGTGACTTGCTGGATTTTTCTTGGATTTTTATGAAAATATTTCCTGTAGAAATATTTCCAATCCTTGAAATGGGCAGAAATGGTTTTGAGGGGATTTCATGGGGTTATACTATTCTCCATGACATGATACTTGTCAAGATCATCAAACATGTCATATGTGACAAGCTAGAATTTTCTTCGAATTTTTGGAGAATATTTCCTTTGTAAATATTTCAAAAGCTTGAAATATCCAGAAAGGGTTTTTGAGGGATTTGACCAATATTTTGAACATGACCATGTGTTGAAACTCTTATATATGGACAATATGTGTCCACTGAGTTTTCCTAGGTTTTTCCAAAATATTTTTCAAGCTTTAAAATAATTTTAACCTATTAAAGACCATTTCTGGCCTTAAGAAAAATCCTTTAAATAAAATAGGAAAATAACTTTTAAAATTATATTTTTGTGGTTTCTGGGTATCCTATATCTAATAGGAGTCAAAAGTATTTTTGGAAAGATTTTTACTGCCCTTAATTAAGTACTTGCAGTGCAAACCTCAATTCAGGGGTTTTTGGAAAACTAGTTTTTGAAAATACTTTTTGCCAAATTATTTTTGTAAGAAAATACTATATTGCTCTATACACATGGCATGATCATTGGTTCAAGAGTTTGGAGCAAGGAGATGAAGTATAGGAGTTGGAGGATTTTATTTGATTTTTAGAGCAATTGCAAACAGCAGTCAAACATTCAATCAAAGCAAAGACAAAACACTCAAAAGTTTTTGTCAAACCACATTTTATCATGAATTATTAGCTTAAGTGTTGTGGCATGAAAATCAGGGTGTGACACATACAGGCAAGCTTGCTTTGAAGAGACGACGGGTAGACAAGCTAGCATGCACTCAAATATATTGGAGTTTGATCTGAATGACACCAATGATGTAGACAATTTGGAAACTAGGCACATGAGTAGCTGCACGTACAAGTTTATACAAGCATACCATGATATGCACTACAAAAATTAGAAGATGAAAACATAGATGAAGTAGTATATGGGCCAACAGAAAAATAATATTATATCAATAGTCCAAGGATCTGAATTCAAAAAGGACCGCTTGCTGTAAAAACTTTGTAAGAAGTGTTAAAAAGATCCATATATTTGATGATTATATACTATATACAACCACTGAGCAGGCGAATGAAGAAAGAAAAAACAAGTTCGAGATAAGAGTCATTATTGTTATACTTAATTCTTGGTTAAAACATCAACAAAATCAGAAAGGAAATCATCCAACCGTGGTTCTCCTTTTTGGGGCATGAATTTTCTGGTAATATGATGCATAAAGTGAGGGACATCTAGGTAATGATCATCCAAAGATGCATGAATAACTAGAATTCAATAAATATGATAGGTGCATTCATACGACCACAAAAAGTCTTTGATAGTGTTAGGTTTAATTCTTGGTAGATCAACTCCCATGAAAAGTTTGTTAGGAGGATAAAGACATCGAGAGATTATGACTAAAAGATTAAACATAGAAATTATTGTAAATATTAATGGTGTTCCAAATCAAATCAAACAACAATGATATTGTCTTCACGAATCAAATCGGATAATGTGTTGCGAGGAAGGAAGTGCTGGAAAACAACACCACACATAACATTGTATATTAAATCTAGCCGCGCAAATGCGCGGGTCACACCGCTAGTTCTTTATAATGACTCTTAGTTTGCAATTTACAAACATAAATCAAGATAATATATGTTGATCTTTTGTTCTAATGAATGATAAAAGTTAGCTTAAATGATAAATTATTTTTTTCTCTACCATGTGAACTTTGAACTTTGCCGGCGTTCATCCCCTTTTTTGTGGTACGTTTTGCTTGGCCTCGGTCTTGATCGTCCCCTCGTCTAGTTTTGTGATTCTCGTAGTAGTAGTTGTTGTTGTTTTTGCTTGTGTAATTTTTCCATAGGCAGGCGATTTTATCTCGATTTGAAGTCGATACTTGTGTGTGCTCTATAGGCAGAGCAAGGTGGATCTAGGGTTTTGTCGGATTTTGCCGATTTTGTTGCTTATATCTGTCACTTCGTCCTTGTGCTACAGGCAAACGCCATGTCTTCCCTGAGCAGAGTGGGAGGAGGAGTTCAGGGCGCCATGTCTTCCCCGAGCAGAGTGGGAGGAGGAGTTCAGGGTATGTGGAGTTCTTATTTTTGGCTTTGTTTATTTTGTCTGATGTTTATCTAGTTTGTTGGATGGGACAATGCTCCTAAATTTTAGGGTTTTGTCTAGTTATAGGTAGGGGATTAGATGTTAGACTATTTGGTCCCTCTGTTAAAAACCGGACGGTCCGAGATGAATAGGTTAGGTAGCCCAAATAACAAAACGGAGATGTTTTCTAGATGTTTGGGGATGATCCGGACCCAACGGTGACGACTGCCCGGGTCGGGTCCGGGACAGCTTTCGGACGCACGCGCGAGGAGGGTCCGATGCACTGTGCAAAGAGGGGTAGGCATGGGCCTAGGTGGACTGTGGAGAGCGGGTTGGTCTGAGAGAAGAGGGGAAAGATGTAGCCCAACACGATTTCGGGAGACCGAAAACATCCGACGAAAAGACCGGCTATACTGCCATTATAGTTATCCGTTCGGGCATCAAACAGACTCCAAATGCGATGAAACTTGACAGGCGGTCTATCTACACTATGATAAGACCACACGCCAACTTTCATCCCATTCCGAGAACATTTTTCAGCCACTTATAAAATAATATTTCGAACATGCCGCGGGCACGTGCAAGGGTGTCTGGACTCAGAACGGACAACGGAGAGAACGAGGAGACCGGGACGGATGCAAGTTTTGAAAACATGATGATGAATGCACATGATGACATGCTAAGATGCGACACACAAGAAAATGACAAGGTAACAACAACGAATAACTGGAAGACACCTAGCGCAATGGTCTCGGGGCATCACAACACTCCACCACTACGGGAGAATCTCGTCCCGAGATCTAGGATGGCACCGGAGGGAAAACGGAAGAGGAAGAGAAGAGGTAAAACTAAGTTGCTTCTATGACAAATAAGTGAAACCAAAGAACCTTGAGAGGTTGAACAAATTTAAAGAAGAAAACAATGAAGATGAACAAAGTTGAAAACACTATGTTAGAAAAGAGGAACAAGGAACATTACGGGAACCTTGAGATTGAAAGACATAAGAAAAGTGTCACAAAGGACAAGAAGTACATGCAAGCACTCCGGATGAAATGATATGTACAAGGAGCGATAAAGATCAATTATGACAACACTCCAGTTGGAATGGAAGGCAATAATATGAACTTGGCAAAATGAAAGCACTTGGATGCGACTCCGGTTAGAAAAGGAATGATAGACACGACACTCCGGTTAAAACAAGATAGAGAAGAGAAAAGAATGAAATAATTTGGACAGCACTCCGACTGTAAATGGAAGGAATCAAACATGATCTTGTGAAGATTGGATGATACTTGATGAAATCAACAACACACTACCTCTGGAACTATTGAAAGAATGGCACCAGGGGTAAGAAAGATTTCAGACGGCACTCCGGTTGAGAAGGGAGGCTGTCGGTGGGAACAACACCTATGGGATCACAAGAATCCCTACTACGGTTGCGGGGCGCGGGGTCGTGAGAAGAGCGGATCAAATAGATAGCACACGGTTCGTTTATCCAGGTTCGGGCCGCGGGGATGCGTAAAACCCTACTCCTGCTTTGGTGGATTGTATATCGGTGTTCTTGAGCTAGCTATGGGGCGTGAGGAGCTCCAAAAAGCCGAATCCTCCTCCTGGTCGCCTCGGGCCTCCTTTTATAGGAAAGGGGTTGCCACAGTGGCACACAGGAGGTGGAAAGGGTACAGTGATGTGAGGTTATCCCTCGCAGTACATGACAAGGCGCATTTAATGTGTCTTGCCCAGGTGTCCTTGCTTTATCGGGGACGGGGGAGAGCCCTATCTCGTCCGTCGCTGCTCCCTCTCGTGTCGACACGCGCCCTGGCCAGCGGCGCCCACGGTGCCATGTAGGCAGGCAGACAGCTGAGGTGGCGCAGTGGTGGGTCTCCACGAAGATCCGCATGCCGCCACGCAGGTGCCTGCCCAGCTGGTTGGCTCAGCAGCTGCATGCGAATGGCGGTGGAGGTTTGAATGACGTGGGCCTGATGGTGGCCCTATGGGTGTTCTTGGAAAGGGCCTTGCCGGGGCCCCGGCAAGGGTCTTGCCGTGGCGCCTGCTGTCATCCCCGGCAAGGCTCTTGCCGGGGGCCTTGTGGTCCTCCTTGGCTGGGATCCTGCCAAGGATCATCATCTTCTAAAGGGTGTATCTGATCTTGAATGTCTTCACAAAGATCTGCATGCCACCACGGGGATGTCTCCCGAATCCTTACCCCATGGGGGCAGTGGACTCAAGGGTGACTCACTCCATAGGTGTGGGGCGAGCTGCCACGGCAAGGGTCTTGCCGGGTTTGCTAAAACCGCCTCCCGGCAAGGGTCTTGGTCTTGGCGTCGTTCTGCTTCTCCTGAGCTTCGGCCTTACCTTGGCTCACCTCCCTTGCCTTGCTCAGTGTGGTGGTGCCTGTGGCTCAGACTGCCCGTGCACAGTTATAGGGGTACAAAAAGTGTACCCCTCTTTTTGTACACCGACAGAGGCAAAAATTGATAAGATGAGAGAACTTGAAAAGAGGACACGACACTCCGGTAAAATGGGTAAGCACGAAAAGAACATGGTCCTGACAATCCGAGATGATGAGTGAAGAGAGCAACATCACAATGCCTCCGGAACGAAAGAATAGAAGTTGGATCGTTGGAAAGTAAAGAATTGAGAGGAAAATGACATCTTCTACCACAACTGAATTTGAAAAGCATCCTTAAAAAGAAGGATTGGACGGAGTTGTTGGGAAATCAACAACGAAAAGAACAGGCTTGTTGAGGGCTTATGGAAAACATCTCAAAACTATGAGGTGACAACCTGCCACAAACGGAAACAATTGCTTGCTTCAGATCGACGAGGAGATGAAAAACTTCTTCCGCTGATGGGATAGGAGAAAAAACTTGTATCATAGATAATCACCACAATTGCAACATTCCTTAGGGAAGGCTTTAGGTGAAATATTGCACAAGATAATCTCCAGTGAAGAGATTCAAGATACCTCATTCCTGACAACTTGTCAATCATGAAACATCAAGGAAACTGTCAAAATGACATAACACCACCTCAAAAGGTAAGATAGAAAGAATTGCACTTTGGAATGCAAGATGAAGAATGCTTGAACTCCTCAAAATAAGACATGTGTTGAGCACCATGTTTGTTTTCAAAGTAAAGCTTGGTGGATCTTAACTTCGAGAAAAATCTTGAGGACAATTGGAGAATGAAAGGAATCCTTGACAAACCACCATGTAGAGCCTTCATGAAGAACTCCGGTAACAAAATGATGATAAAAAGAAAGTGAAGTTGAAAACACAAGGTGAATCCTTGTAATGATTTAGATGGATCTTCGCGACGATATAATTGATAGAGCTCGGGACTCCGGGAAAAGAAAAAATGAAACAATTCAAACTGAGAACTTGATGAGCCTCCGGAATAAGGAAATTAATCATTTGGGTGAAACAAGAATAAGAATTATGTTATGCTCATCCTTCACCAATATAAATTGATGACAAGCAACGGATTTGGCATACTACTTATTCTCGTAGAAAGGATTAAGAGATATATAGCGCAAACTTGAGAAGGTCTTCGACGAACCACCGGAAGGATTGAAACAACGAATAACTTGATATGATAAACGAAGGAAGAAGAATCTTGTAAGAACCACCGTAGGAATTGAAAATGAACGAAGAAAATATAAAGAAACACCGGGAATAATTAGCAAATGAACAAAGATGCTTGAGCGAATTTAGATACAAGTGAACGAAGAGATCATGAACTGATTAGAGGATGTTTGAGCGATGCACCGGTAAGATTTAGAGAAAGAGAGCTGAAAGTTGAGAATGAATAAATCTTCCAAAATGATGGCCTCCGGAGAATCAAACTGAAAAGACTCCTGAAATGCTCCGGATGGGTGAAAAGAATTCTCACAATCGAAAAACAATTATGAGAGGATGGCATCAAGCTAGAACCATGAATCTTGAAGAGAATGGAGCAAGATTTAAGAGAAACTCTTCTTCGGTCTTCACAAACCCGAGAATGACGATGAGAAACACCACCATGAATTGTTGAGATACTTCGGGATAAATATTAGAAAGGTTGAACCGACGATGAAAAGAATTTGACAGATCTTGAAGAAAGACATTTGACTGATGACCAATCATTCTTACGTCAAACTTAGAAATGAATTTGAGAATACCTCCGGAAAACTAGAAGAGCCAGGTAAGATCCTGGGAAAAGACCTGTGAGTTAGGGCCCACCCAAAAGAAACATCGTTGAACGATTACTTGAAAAGGAGATAGCACTGGTTGAATTAAACGGCTTGAATGAGATAACAACCTCGAAATAGGTTGAACAGATCTTGAATGACAAGACGAGCCTTCTGAGATATCTTTAGCACTCTAGAACAAATGAATAGTGAGGAGTGGATGATTAAGAGGTGCACCGGCATGAGAAAGCATTTGAAACGAGGAAAAGGGATATGATCAACACCAAAAGCTTGATTTGAATCCACCGGAGAAGATAAAAGAAATGAAGAATGATGAACTTGAAGCTCTGTTAGTATCTTCCTGAGAATCACCGGATAAGAATATTGACGGAAAAGAATGGAGAGACTTCACATCAATAAGATGGATACTTGATTAAGAAATCTGAGTCCTCGAAGAAAAAGGGTGGGAGGGCGGGAAAACAAAGGCAACTTGGGGGACAGATGAAACGAACAACGTTGGGAATACCGAGAGGTGATCTTGCGGATGTTGAAAATGATCGGATCCACTTGAAGAGGAACATGCCGGTTGAAAAGGATTGACATGACAATCCGATTATCATGAAGGATTAGTATTCACATAGAAATATGAGAATTCCGCTTAGGAAAGGTATGGAATCAACACTTGACATTGAAGCAACTCGAATACCACAAATAAAAGAAAACAAAGAATTGGCTTGCAGAATAAGCCGGAAACAAACATATGATAGATCCCATATCGTATCATGTGTCTGTTGGAAAGATATCCTACGTGATACATGAATTCCCACTTATAAAATCCTGAAACTTTCTGGTTATGCAATCAGGTGTTGGGGATACAGGGGAAGCATAATATCTCACCCAAACTAACAAATCCTACATCCAACTGTATCCATCCTTCAACACATAACCAAGAAACCTTCGGAAATCATTTACCTCAACCTTCGAAAAGCATCCATCATACGAGTTATGGCAATACTCCCGAACTCCCGCCCCAGTACTGGGTGGCGTCGAGGTTATCTCACCAACAACTGCATAAAAGAGATTTTCGATGTCAGCGAACTCAGGTATTCCAGAACTACATCGATAAAATTGTGATGACAACACCTCAGAGCTCAACTCCCCGGGAACTGCCACAACCCCTAATTGTCAGGAGGCACCAAGAACAATGTTCTCGTCACAAAACCATCGGAACGATTCCAAGATACCCGCGTGATCCTAAAAAAAATTCATGAAATTTGAGAAGAGAAGAGTCAAAACTCTACGTCAGGAGGCCTCACCAGAGCGACGAAGGGACTGAGGAGTAAAAAGAATCCTACTCTCCGATATATATATATAATCCTAAGACTCAAAACATTTTGTTCTAGACTCAACAACGTCAACGATTTGATCAAGCAAGGGGCTCCTAAGTCAGGGAAGGCTCTGATTACCAACTTGTAACACCCACAATGCGACTATATATCCCACGTCTCGGAGCACGACTTAGAGGCATAACCGCATAGTAGGCATGTCGCAAGAGGGGTAATCTTTACACATCTCATGTACTGAATAAGAAAGGGATAAAGAGTTGGCTTACAATAGCCACTTCACACAATACATAAAATATAGCATTACATCATCCAGAATACATTCAAGGTCCGACTACGGAACCAAAATAAAGAGGGACAACCCCTAATGCTAGATCCCCGATCCCCCCAACTGGGCTCCACTACTGATCAAAAGGAAACGAAACAACACAATGAACACGATCTTCATCGAGCTCCCCTTGAGCTCAGTTGCGTCATCTGCACTGGTATCAACGGCACCTGCAACTGGTTTTGGAAGTAATCTGTGAGTCACGGGGACTCAGCAATCTCACACCCTCACGATCAAGACTATTTAAGCTTATGGGTAGGAAAAGGTTGGTAGTGAGGTGGAGCTGCAGCAAGCACTAGCATATATGGTGGCTAACATACGCAAATGAGAGCGAGAAGAGAAGCATAGCACGGTCGTGAACAAGAAGTGATCGAGAAGTGATCCTGAATCTACTTACGATCAAGCATAACTCCAAAACCGTGTTCACTTCCCAGACTCCGCCGGAAAGAGACCATCACGACTACACGCGCTGTTGATGCATTTTAATTAAGTTAAGTGTCAAGTTCTCTACAGCTGGATATTAACAAATTCCCATCTGCCCATAACCGCGGGCACGGCTTTTGAAAGTTCAAAACCCTGCAGGGGTGTCCCAACTTAGCCCATCACAAGCTCTCACAGTCAACGAAGGATATTACTTCTCCCAGGACGACCCGATCTGACTCGGAATCCCGGTTACAAGTCATTTCGACAATGGTAAAACAAGACCAGCAAGACCACCCGCTGTGCCAACAAATCCCGATAGGAGCTGCACATATCACGTTCTCAGGGAACACCGGATAAGCTAAGCGTACGGGGGCCAACATAACCCAAGTTGCCAAGGGACGGCCCCGCACGGTGCTCTAGTTTGGACCAACACTCAGAGGAGCACTGGCCCGGGGGTTTAAAATAAAGATGACCCTTGAGTCTGCAGAACCCAAGGGAAAAAGGCTTAGGTGGCAAATGGTAAACCAAGGTTGGGCCTTGCTGGGCAAGTTTTATTCAAGGCGAACTGTCAAGGGGTTCCCATTATAACCCAACCGCATAAGAAACGCAAAATCAATGAACATAACACCGGTATGACGGAAACTAGGGCGGCAAGAGTGGAACAAAACACCAGGCATAAGGCCGAGCCTTCCACCCTTTACCAAGTATATAGGTGCATTAATGAAATAAGAGATATTGTGATATCCCAACAATAATCATGTTCCAACAAGGAACAAACTCCATCTTCACCTGCAACTAACAACGCTATAAGAGGGGCTGAGCAAACCGGTAACATAGCCAAACAACGGTTTGCTATGACAAGGTGGGTTAGAGGCTTGACATGGCAATATGGGAGGCATGATATAGCAGGTGGTAGGTATCGCGGCAAAGCAATAGAGTGAACAACTAGAAAGCAAAGATAGAAGTGATTTCAAGGGTATGGTCATCTTGCCTGAGATCCCGCAAGGAAGAAGAACGAGTCCATGAAGACAAACGGATGAAGTCAAACGAATCCTCACAAACGCGACGTTGTCGGAACCAACCCAAAGAAGCAACACCAGAAAGAAGCAAACAACATGGTAAACTACCATCACACAAACATGGCATGATGCACAACCAAGTATGATGCATGTCCGGTTTAATATGCATGGCATGGCAAGGTGCACAAACAAAACAACAAGTTAAGTGGAGCTCAATATGCAACGAGTTGCATATTGATGAAACACCACAACAATTATTTAGTTTTCTCTCATTTAGGTACTCAACAATATTAAATGTTGGTTAGCATGGCAAGGGGTGAAGCACAACAAAACTACCTATCTAGGCAAGTTTAAATGAGGCCGGAAACATCAAACAACGATTCCGGTAAACCCCCACATGCAAATTTTAGAGTTGGTATTGTTCTGACCTAAACATAATTTTAGAGTTGTTAAACATGCTAGATGAGTGCACCATGTTAAACTAGGCATTTTTCCACCCCATTTACATATAAAGTTTATTAAAAACCAAGTTACGGTTATTTAGTTATGAAATAAAGCATTTTAACATGGCATAGGAGCAAATTAATGCAAACAGCAAGTTAAACATTTTAAACATAGATGAAAGTTGCAAATTATGAAACTAGACAAAATTCTAAGCATTTTTCATATAAAGTTTGTTTTATTCCGATGCACGGTTAATTAGTTAGGATATGCATGAAGTTTAGGAGCTAAACTGTAAAACTACAATTCCCTGGATAATTAGGAAAATCGCAGATCTGTAAAAAACATATATGGGCCGAATCAGAGGCTGGCCCAACAGTGGAAAAAAAGGAGGGCGCGCAGCTGGCCTCGCCATGGGCCTCGGCCCATTCGGTGGAGGAGGGAGGCCGACAGGGCGGCTTGGGTCGGTTGCTGGGCCGGCTGCGCAATGGGCTGGGGAGGCGCGCTGGGCCGGGTGATCTGGAGGCAGAGGCACGGTCAACGGAGCGGCTGGATCGAGCGGGACTTGGCGCTGCGGTCGTCCTTGAAGCAGAGGAAGCAGATGCACGATGGCGCCGGGGACATTAAGGAGGTGGGCTCCGAACGGTGGGTCGAGGGACTTGGGGCGGAGGAAGGAGGTCCGCCGGCGGCGCGAATCTCTAGGGCGTCAGATCCGGCCGGCGGAAGCCCATCTCCGATGATGGTGGCGCTGGCTGGTGCTCCTGCAGGGCTCCAGCGACGAGGCAATGCGGCGGCCACGGACTTGGCGAAGTAGGGGAGCTCAGGGACGAGCGGGACGCGGGGATGGACGTGGGAGGACGGGTTCGTCCGTCACCCGGCTGGCCTGGTGCAAACGGCGGCGAGGGAGCTGCGGCCAACCATGGCGGAGGTCGACGGGAGGCGCGGCCATGGCTTCGGGATCCATGGTTCCTGCAGGTCCAGAGAGAGGGGCGCGTGAGGGAAAGAGGAAGAGGAGCAGGGGAAGAAGAGGGAAAACAGGGCTGGCTGACCTGGCGCTACTGCTCGCCAGTGGCTCGCGGTGACGGGAGGCGCACGGGAGGAGCGGCGGTGGCCTCGATCCGGGCGGGAGCGGGGTCTGGTGCCCGAGCGGCTGCTGTGCTCGTGCAGCCCGCGTAGCAAGGAGGAGAGGCTGCGGGTGGTGGCGAGAAGGATCTTCATGGGGATTGGGATGGCTGGGATGGATTGGTCCGGTGGGGAAAGCGAGGTGGAGAGGTGGTTGGCTCGCGGTGGATCCCGAGGAAGAAGAGGACTGGCGGCGGGGGTGAGGGGATTTGTTGGATGGGACAGCTCCTAAATTTTAGGGTTTTGTCTGGTTATAGGTAGGGGATTAGATGTTAGACTATTTGGTCCCTCCGATAAAAATCGGACGGTTCGAGATTAATAGGTTAGGTAGCCCAAATAAGAAAACGGAAATGTTTTGTATATGTTTGGGGATGATCCGGACCCAACGGTGATGACTGCCCGGGTCGGGTCCGGGACAGCTTTCGGACGCGCGCGCGAGGAGGGTCCGATGCACTGTGCAAATAGGGGTAGGCATGGGCCTAGGTGGACTGTGGAGAGCGGGTTGGTCTAAGAGAAGAGGGGAAAGATGCAGCACGGCATGATTTCCAGAGACCGAAAACGTCCGACGAAAAGACCGGCTATACTGCCGTAATAGTTATCCGTTGGGGCATCAAACAGAGTCCAAATGTGATGAAACTTGACAGGCGGTCTATCTACACTATAATAAGACCACACGCCACCTTTCATCCCATTTCGAGAACATTTTTTGCCACTTATAAAATAATATTTCGGACGTGCCGCGGGCGCGTGCAAGGGTGTCTGCACTCAGAACGGACAACGGAGAGAACGAGGAGACCGGGACGGATGCAAGTTTTGAAAACATGATGATGCAATGCACATGATGGCATGCTAAGATGCGACACGCAAGCAAATGACAAGGCAACAACAACGAATAACTGGAAGACACCTCGTGCAGCGGTCTCGGGGCGTCACAGTGCTTTCACCCCGGAGTTGTGCAACGTTGTTTGGCCCGACAAGTTCAAGCCAGATCTGCCTCAGCGCTATGACGGCAAGCCTGACTGCTTCTTCTTGAGCTTGCATTGGTTTTTTCCTTAAAGAGGAAAGGGTGATGCAGCAAAGTAGAGATAAGTATTTCCCTTAGTTAGAGAACCAAAGTATCAATCTAGTAGGAGACAATGCACAAATCACCAATACCTGCACAAACAATCAAATAACTTACACCCAACGCGAAAAGGGGTTGTCAATCTCTTCATGGTTACTTGCAAAAGTGAGATCTGATAGACACAGATGAAACTAAACAAACGATAAAGTAAAAAAATTTGGGTTTTTGGTTTATAGATCGGAAAGTAAAAGATTTGCAAAAAATAGTAGATTGGAAACTAATATTGTGGAATATAGACCCGAGGGCCATAGGTTTCACTAGAGGCTTCTCCCATGATAGCAAATAATACGGTGGGTGAACAAATTACTGTCGAGCAATTGATAGAAAAGGGCAAAGTTACGACGATATTTAAGGCAATGATTATGAAATATAGGCATCATGTTCGTGTCAAGTAGACCGAAATGATTCTGCATCTACTACTATTACTCCACACATCGACCGACTCCTGCCTGCATCTAGAGTATTAAGTTCATGAAGAACAGAGTAACGCATTAAGTAAGATGACATGATGTAGAGGAATTAACTCAAGCAATATGATGAAAACCCCATCTTTTATCCTCAATGGCAACAATACAATATGTGCCTTGCTGCCCCTACTGCCACTGGGAAAGGACACCGCAAGATTGAACCCAAAGCTAAGCATTTCTCCCATTGCAAGAAAAACCAATCTAGTTGGCCGAACCAAACTGATAATTCGAAGAGAATTACAAAGATATCAGATCATACATAAAAGAATTCAGAGGAGATTCAAATAATATTCATAGATAAGCTGATCATAAATCCACAATTCATGGGATCTCGACAAACACACTGCAAAAGAGTATTACATATGATAGATCTCCAAGAGCATCGAGGAGAACATGGTATTGAGAATCAAAGAGAGAGAAGAAGCCTTCTAGCTACTAGCTATGGACCCGTAGGTCTGTGGTAAACTATTCACGCTTCATCGGAAGGGCAATAGAGTTTATGTAGAAGCCCTCCATGATTGAATCCCCCTCCGGCAGGATGCCAAAAAAGGCCCCTAGATGGGATCTCACGTGTATAGAAGGTTGCGGCAGTGGAAAAGTCTTTTCGTGGATACTTCTAGTGGTTTGGAAATATATGTGAATATATAGGCAAAGGAATTAGGTCAGGGGAGTTACGGGGGGGGCATAAGACAGGGGGGCGCGCCCTACCCCCCTAGGCGCACCCTCCAGCCTTGTGGCCACCTCGTGGCTCCTCCGACTTGGTCTCCAAGTCTACTGGGTGTCTTCTTGTCCAAGAAAAATCATTGCGAAGGTGTTATTCCGTTTGGACTTCGTTTGGTATTCCTTTTCTGTGAAACTCAAAAACAAGGAAAAAACAAAAACTGGCACTGGGCTCTAGGTTAATAGGTTAGTCCCAAAAATAATATAAAATAACATATTAATGCATATAAAACATCCAAAACAGATAATATAATAGCATGTAATAATTAAAAATTATAGATACGTTGGAGATGTATCACTGACCCCGCGAGGTTTCTCCAGCTCTACGAGCTAAGCATCGAGGCGGCGAACGGCAACGACAAGGTCATGGCGAACTGGTTCCCATGGCCATTAAGGATGGTGCGCGTTCTTGGCTCCTGATGTTGGGGAGCGTAGTAATTTCAAAAAAATTCCTACACACACGCAAGATCACGGTGATGCATAGCAACGAGAGGGGAGAGTGTTTTCCACGTACCCTCGTAGACCGAAAGCGGAAGCGTTAGCGCAATGCGGTTGATGTAGTCGTATGTCTTCACGATCCAACCGATCAAGTACCGAAACCACGGCACCTCCGAGTTCAGCACACGTTCAACCCGATGACGTCCCTCGAACTCCGATCTAGCCGAGTGTTGAGGGAGAGTTTCGTCAGCACGACGGAGTGGTGACGATGATGATGTTCTACCGATGCAGGGCTTCGCTAAGCACCGCTACAGTATTATCAAGGTGGACTATGGTGGAGGGGGGCACCGCACACGACTAAAAGATCAAATCAATCGTTGTGTCCATGGGGTGCCCCCTGCTCCCGTATATAAAGGAGCAAGGGGGAGGTGCGGCCGGCCAGGAGGAGGCGCGCCAGGAGGAGTCCTACTCCCCTAGGAGTAGGACTCCCTCCCTTCCTTGTTGGATTAGGAGAAGGGGGGAAATAGGAGGGAGAGAGGAAGGAAAGGGGGGGGGTGCCACCCCCCTCTCCTTGTCCTATTCGGACTAGGGGGGAGGGGCGCGCGGCCCTGCCCTGGCCGCCTGATGAGGACATCAATACCATTGTTACACCCACAGCCCCTACTGTTACATATACTGGACCAATTACTAGAGCTCGCGCACGCCAATTAAATTACCAGGTACTTTCGTTTCTTGGTAATGATTCTAATGTTCATGAGATTATGATGCTGCCTAAATTGGATACATTTGTTTTGCTTGCAAATGAAGGGCCTAGCTTGGAGAAGGATGAACATTGGAGCAAGAACACGCATGGAGTTGATGGCATGCGCAAGGGGATCAAGAACGGAGTTACAAGTGATGATTTCAGGACTTTGAAGCCGCCATAAGGAGTGCATGAAGCCTTGGACGAAATATACAAGATGCCACTTCATAATATTCGTCCATAGGCTATTCTAGGTGCTGCGTCACCTTATTAATGGGCCAGGCCCATGTAATTTCGAAATACTTAAGTATAGGCTATTTTTAGAGTCCGTATGTGTGGGGAAACAAGAGTTAGGGTTGGTTTCGGACCCCACCCTCAAGGGCCACGAAATTCCCCCCTCTTCCTCCATATATACAGCCCTTAGGGCATCGTTTAGACTTTGGGTTTTGTTTAGATTAAACGTTCGCCATAGCTGCAACTTCGCATACTTCGTTTATGTCCAACGACCAGACCAAGACGTCACAGAACCCCACCTTGATCAATAAAGCTTTCATCTTATATTCGCAATATCCAGATTGCAATCTCAGTTTCTTGCTTGTTCTTCGTTTGCTCGCAGGAAACAGACCCTCGTAGTCAGGTTGATCGTGCTCCGGCGTGGTCAATAACCCTCGGAAGTTGGTTTAGCGATTGCTAAGGCGCGACGTCTCGCACGTTCGTAGTCGGATCGTCAAGGTCAACTCCCACAGAAAACGATAGCCACCATCTCATCGAAACATCGGGCACCTTAGCCTCTATCAAGTGGTATCAGATTTCCAGGTTGCTCGGTGAGATTTTACAGTTTTTCGTAGATTAGATCGAGTCTGTTCTTCATACCTACAGTCCACGAAAAAGCCAGAAAAAAAAATTTAGGGTTAGTTCATCATATCCGAACCAATCTGAGCCTTTGTATAATATTTTTAGGGTTTTTGCTTTGTTGAATTTGCGGTTGCATCGTCGTGTCAAGTTGCTGGTCTTAGAGTCTAGTCTTTTAGAGTTTCGAGTTCTGGTCACAAGTTGTCACGCCGCCGCCGCACCATCATCATCGCCCATCTACCACTTTTGCTTATCCGCCACCGCTCTGAATCCATATCCATATACCACCACCAATCCGTATCCATATACCACCATCAATCTCTATCCATATACCACCACCGCTACCATATACCACCACCGCTGCCATATACCACAACCATATATCCACCACCAATCCGAGTTCTTCTCATATTAGGTTTGTTCTTGAGATCAATCTAAATTCCGAGTCGTGTTTCCTTGCCTGCGTAGGTCTCGGAAAAAAAAAGAGTCTGGAGACCCCCGGGCAGTTTTTAGGCCAAAATTTTCACGGGCAAATTTTTTTTCCCTATCCTATTTTTAGACTTTTCTGAGTCTTTTGAGCCACGTGCCATCATAGTGATTTTTTTTCGCACTTTTTCGTCGTCGCTCCACTGATTTCCGAAAAAAAAGTGAATTTTTTTTTCGTGCCCATCCTATCAGTTTGACGATGGAAGAGTTTTGAGACACTCGCCATTATAGTGATTTTTCGCAAAAAAAATAGGAGCGCAAAAAAAAGAGAGCGAAAAAAAGAGAGTTCCAGAGTGTGCTTTTCCCTTATTTACGTGCAGCGCCGTGATTTTGTTAGTGTTCTAGGCTCGCGTCTCTAGCACGATCTAGCCTAGGACCAGCACAGTACCGTCGTTGAGCGTTTATTCAACTTTGCATCTCTGAATTGATTATTGCTGACCCTTTTTGCTACCATACTATAAGCCTTCCCAGCTCCACATACATCTACGTCGTGCGTTTGACTCTCCCTGGCAATCGCTCTATCCAAGCTTTTGAGAGTTTTTGACTACAACGGTTGCCGATCACCGCCTGCTGCTGGGTAAGAACTGGTAAGAATTTGAGATTTGCTTGACGGATTTGTGACACCCGCCACCACCACCACTTGTTAGTAGTCTGTAGGATCATATTCTTGTGTGTTTCTATTGCTGCTAACCATGCCAGGATCACAAGCCGACGAGACTGACTGGGAGAACTTGACGAACAAGGAGCTTCATGATACATTTCAGCAAATGATGAATGGACAGGTGCAAGATGTGATAAACAGATTTGAAGAGGCCATGGAGAAGATAGATGGCATGGAGAAGACGTTTGAAACAAAGCTCGATAACAAGTTTGCTGAATTGCTGTCGCGTTTTCCACCACCACCACCGGCTGCTCCTGCCGCACCTCTGCAACAACAGCAACAACACCGACTACCTCCACGTCGGGAAACAGCCCTCCGCCGAGCAAGCCGTGTCCCTCTTCAGTCGGGCCAAACTGCTGGTGCTGCTGTTGATACTTCTGTGGCTCCTACTGCTGATGTGGAGGAGGATGCTTATGTGGGAGATTATGAGGATGAGGTTGATCAAAATCAGAACTACGTGCCACAAACAGCACAGCAACCACCAGGTCGTCCACATGCAAATAATGGCAATGGTAGGGCTCACCCTTAGGTACGAGATCATGACCATCTCCCTAAACTAAAATTGAATATTCCACCATTTGAGGGTAGATATGTTCCTGATATATATCTTACTTGGGAGTTAGAAACTGAACAACGATTTACATGTTTACAATATCCCGAGGAGAGACATGTTCCTGCTGCTGTTTGTGCTTTTACTAGTTTTGTATGTGTTTGGTGGTCTGAGCATTGTAGATTATATCCTATTCCGGCTACTTGGGCTGCTTTGAAAACTGCTATGCGTACTCGTTGGGTTCCACCATATTATCAACGTGAATTACTTCAAAAATTGCAGCGCTTAAGACAGGGAAAAAATTCTGTAGAAGAATATTATCAGGAATTACAAACTGGCATGATTAGATGTGGTATTGTTGAGGAGAATGAAGCTATGCTTGCACGTTTTATGGGTGGATTAAATAGAGAGATTCAAACGATTCTAGAGTATAAGGAGTATACTAATATCACTCGTTTATTCCATCTTGCTTGTAAAGCTGAACGTGAAGTGCAGGATCGACAGGCATTGGCGCGGACTAACTTTTCTGCAGGTCGACCTTCATCATGGACACCACGTGCATCATCTACTTCCACACGTTCTGCTACACCGGCGCCTCCGTCGGCTGCCACCTCCAACCGTGATACAATAAAGCAGGCACAATCACCACTATCTGCCAAGAGCACACCTTCTGGGCCTGCAAAGAGCTCTTCTTCATCCATGGCATCAACAGGGCAAACACATGATATTATTTGTCGACGTTGCAAGGGTGGAGGTCATTATGCGAGAGAATGCCCATCTAAGCGTGTGATGATTGTTACTGAGGATGGTGGGTATGAGTCCGCTAGTGACTATGATGAGGAGACTTTGGCTCTTATTACACGTGACGAACACGGTGGAGACGATTCTGATCATGAGACGCAATACATGGCTCCTGAAGATGCTGACATGTATGAATGTTTAGTTGCTCAACGTGTTTTGAGTGTGCAGGTTACACAAGCTGAGCAAAATCAGAGGCATAATTTGTTCCATACAAAGGGAGTTGTGAAGGAACGTTCTGTCCGTGTGATCATAGATGGAGGGAGCTGCAATAACTTGGCTAGCATGGAGATGGTGGAGAAGCTATCTCTCACCACAAGACCACATCCACATCCTTACTACATCCAATGGTTCAACAACAGCGGCAAGATTAAGGTAACACGTACTGTTCGTGTGCATTTTAGTATCTCTACATATGCTGATTATGTTGATTGTGATGTGGTACCTATGCAAGCATGTTCCTTATTACTTGGTAGACCATGGCAATTTGATAAAAATTCTGTACACCATGGTAGAAACAATCAGTATACTCTTGTTCATAACGATAAAAATATTACTTTGCTTCCTATGACTCCTGATTCCATTTTGAAGGATGATATTAATAGAGCTAATAAAGCAAAACAGGAGACAAATAAGAGTGAAAATCAGATTGTGGCAAAAGAATTTGAGCACCAAATGAAGCCTAATAATAAACCATCTACTGTTGTTTCTGAAATTAAATTGAAAAGTGCATGTTTACTTGCCACCAAATCTAATATTGATGAGCTAGATTTTAGCAAATCTGTTTGCTATGCTTTTGTGTGCAAAGAGGCATTATTTTCATTCGAGGACGTGCCTTCCTCTTTGCCCCCTGCTGTCACTAACATTTTGCAGGAGTTCGCTGACGTCTTTCCACAAGACGTGCCACCGGGATTACCACCTATTCGAGGGATCGAGCATCAAATTGACTTAATTCCCGGTGCTTCGCTACCCAACCGTGCACCATACCGTACCAATCCAGAGGAGACGAAGGAGATTATGCGTCAAGTACAAGAACTGCTCGACAAAGGTTATATACGCGAATCCCTTAGTCCTTGTGCTGTTCCTATCATTTTAGTGCCGAAAAAGGATGGTACGTCGCGTATGTGCGTTGATTGTAGAGGCATTAATAATATTACTATTCGTTATCGTCATCCTATTCCTAGGTTAGATGATATGCTTGATGAATTGAGTGGCTCTACAATATTCTCCAAAGTTGATTTGCGTAGTGGATACCATCAAATTCGTATGAAATTGGGAGATGAATGGAAAACAGCATTTAAAACTAAGTTTGGATTATATGAGTGGTTAGTCATGCCTTTTGGGTTAACTAATGCACCTAGTACTTTCATGAGGTTAATGAACGAAGTTTTACGTGCTTTCATTGGACGATTTGTGGTAGTTTACTTTGATGACATATTGATTTATAGCAAATCTTTGGAGGAACATTTGGAACATTTACGTGCTGTTTTTATTGCTCTACGTGATGCACGTTTGTTTGGAAACCTTGGAAAGTGCACCTTTTGCACCGACCGAGTATCTTTTCTTGGCTATGTTGTTACTCCACAGGGAATTGAAGTTGCTAAAGCCAAGATTGAAGCTATTGAGAGCTGGCCGCAGCCCAAAACGGTCACACAAGTGAGGAGTTTCCTTGGCCTCGCTGGTTTCTATAGGCGTTTTGTGAGAGATTTCAGCACCATTGCTGCACCTCTCAACGAGCTTACAAAGAAGGATGTGCCTTTTGTTTGGGGTACCGCACAGGAAGAAGCCTTCACGGTATTGAAAGATAAGTTGACACATGCTCCTTTACTCCAACTTCCTAATTTCAATAAGACTTTTGAGCTTGAATGTGATGCTAGTGGAATTGGATTAGGAGGTGTTTTATTACAAGATGGAAAACCTGTTGCATACTTTTCTGAAAAATTGAGTGGGCCTAGTCTGAACTATTCTACTTATGATAAAGAATTATATGCTCTTGTTCGGACCTTAGAAACATGGCAACATTATTTATGGCCCAAGGAATTTGTTATACATTCTGATCATGAATCTTTGAAACACATTAAAAGTCAAGCAAAACTGAACCGTAGACATGCTAAATGGGTTGAATTCATTGAGACTTTCCCTTATGTCATTAAACACAAGAATGGTAAAGAAAATGTTATTGCTGATGCCTTGTCTCGTCGTTATACTATGCTTTCACAACTTGACTTTAAAATATTTGGTTTGGAGACCATCAAAGATCAATATGTCCATGATGCTGAATTTAAAGATGTATTGCAGAATTGTAAGGAAGGGAGAACTTGGAACAAGTTCGTTCTTAACGATGGATTTGTGTTTCGTGCTAACAAGCTATGCATTCCAGCTAGCTCCGTTCGTCTTTTGTTGTTGCAGGAGGCGCATGGAGGAGGATTAATGGGACACTTTGGCATCAAGAAGACGGAGGATATACTTGCTACACATTTCTTTTGGCCAAAGATGAGACGGGATGTTGAGCGTTTTGTTGCTCGCTGCACTACATGTCAAAGAGCTAAGTCACGACTCAATCCTCATGGTTTATATATGCCTTTGCCTGTACCTAGTGTTCCTTGGGAGGATATATCTATGGACTTTGTTTTAGGTTTACCTCAAACAAAGAAGGGGAGGGATAGCATATTTGTTGTCGTGGATAGGTTCTCGAAAATGGCACACTTTATACCATGTCATAAAAGCGATGATGCTGTTAATGTTGCTGATTTGTTCTTTCGTGAAATTATTCGCTTACATGGTGTGCCAAATACTATTGTTTCAGATCGTGATACTAAATTTCTTAGCCACTTTTGGAGATGTTTATGGGCTAAGTTGGGGACTAAGCTGCTTTTTAGTACTACTTGTCACCCCCAAACTGATGGACAAACTAAAGTAGTCAATAGAACATTGTCTACTATGCTTAGGGCTGTTTTGAAGAATAACAAGAAAATGTGGGAAGAATGCTTGCCTCATATTGAATTTTCTTATAATCGCTCATTGCATTCTACTACTAAGATGTGCCCTTTTGAAATTGTGTATGGTTTCCTACCTCGTGCACCTATTGATTTGTTGCCTCTTCCATCTTCAGAGAAGGTTAATTTTGATGCTAAAGAACGTTCTGAATTGATTTTAAAAATGCATGAGTTAACTAAGGAAAACATTGAGCGTATGAATGCTAAATATAAACTTGCTGGAGATAAGGGTAGAAAACATGTTGTGTTTGCGCCTGGAGATCTTGTTTGGTTACATTTGCGTAAAGATAGATTCCCTAATCTGCGCAAATCAAAGCTAATGCCACGTGCTGATGGTCCTTTTAAGGTGTTAGAGAAAATAAATGATAATGCATATAAACTTGAGCTACTTATAGATTCTGGGGTTAGTCCCACTTTTAACATTGCAGATTTGAAGCCTTATTTGGGTGAGGAAGATGCGCTTCCATCGAGGATGACTTCATTTCAAGAAGGGGAGGATGATGAGGACATCAATACCATTGTTACACCCACAGCCCCTATTGTTACATATACTGGACCAATTACTAGAGCTCGCGCACGCCAATTAAATTACCAGGTACTTTCGTTTCTTGGTAATGATTCTAATGTTCATGAGATTATGATGCTGCCTAAATTGGATACATTTGTTTTGCTTACAAATGAAGGGCCTAGCTTGGAGAAGGATGAACATTGGAGCAACAACACGCATGGAGTTGATGGCATGCGCAAGGGGATCAAGAACGGAGTTACAAGTGATGATTTCAGGACTTTGAAGCCGCCATAAGGAGTGCATGAAGCCTTGGACGAAATATACAAGATGCCACTTCATAATATTCGTCCATAGGCTATTCTAGGTGCTGCGTCACCTTATTAATGGGCCAGGCCCATGTAATTTCGAAATACTTAAGTATAGGCTATTTTTAGAGTCCGTATGTGTGGGGAAACAAGAGTTAGGGTTGGTTTCAGACCCCACCCTCAAGGACCACGAAATTCCCCCCTCTTCCTCCATATATACAGCCCTTAGGGCGTCGTTTAGACTTTGGGTTTTGTTTAGATTAAAAGTTCGCCATAGCTGCAACTTCGCGTACTTCGTTTGTGTCCAACGACCAGACCAAGACGTCACAGAACCCCACCTTGATCAATAAAGCTTTCATCTTATATTCGCAATATCCAGATTGCAATCTCAGTTTCTTGCTTGTTCTTCGTTTGCTCGCAGGAAACAGACCCTCGTGGTCAGGTTGATCGTGCTCCGGCGTGGTCAATAACCCTCGGAAGTTGGTTTAGCGATTGCTAAGGCGCGACATCTCGCACGTTCGTAGTCGGATCGTCAAGGTCAACTCCCACAGAAAACGATAGCCACCATCTCATCGAAACATCGGGCACCTTAGCCTCTATCACCGCCTCTCCTCTTCTCCACTAAGGCCCACTATGGCCCATTAATCCCTCAAGGGGTTCCGGTAACCCCTCGGTACTCCAGTAAAATCCCGATTTCACCCGTAACACTTCCGATATCCAAATATATGCTTCCAATATATCAATATTCATGTCTCGACCATTTCGAGACTCCTCGTTATGCCCGTGATCACATCCGGAACTCCGAACAACCTTCGGTACATCAAAACTCATAAACTCATAATATAACTGTCATCGAAACTTTAAGCGTGCGGACCCTACGGGTTCGAGAATTATGTAGACATGACCAAGACACATCTCCGGTCAATAACCAATAGTGGAACCTGGATGCTCATATTGGCTCCCACATATTCTACGAAGATCTTTATCGGTTAGACCGCATAACAACATACGTTGTTCCCTTTGTCATCGGTATGTTACTTGCCCAAGATTCGATCGTCGGTATCTCAATACCTAGTTCAATCTCATTACCGGAAAGTCTCTTTACTCGTTCTGTAATACATCATCCCGCAACTAACTCATTAGTTGCAATGCTTGCAAGGCTTAAGTGATGTGCATTACCGAGTGGGCCTAGAGATACCTCTCCGACAATCGGAGTGACAATTCCTAATCTCGAAATACGCCAACCCAACAAGTACCTTTGGAGACACCTGTAGAGCACCTTTATAATCACCCAGTTACGTTGTGACGTTTGGTAGCACACAAAGTGTTCCTCCGGTAAACGGGAGTTGCATAATCTCATAGTCATAGGAACGTGTATAAGTCATGAAGAAAGCAATAGCAACAAACTAAACGATCAAGTGCTAAGCTAACGGAATGGGTTAAGTCAATCACATCATTCTACTAATGATGTGATCCCGTTAATCAAATGAAAACTCATGTCCATGGCTAGGAAACTCAACCATCTTCGATTAACGAGCTAGTCAAGTAGAGGCATACTAGTGACACTCTGTTTGTCTATGTATTCACACATGTATTATGTTTCTGGTTAATACAATTCTAGCATGAATAATAAACATTTATCGTGAAATAAGGAAATAAATAATAACTTTATTATTGCCTCTAGGGCATATTTCCTTCAGTCTCCCACTTGCACTAGAGTCAATAATCTAGTTCACATCGTCATGTGATTTAACACCAATAGTTCACATCACCATGTGATTAACACACATAGTTCACATCGTCATGTGATTAACACCCATAGTTCACATCGTCATGTGACCATCACCCAAAAGGGTTTACTAGATTCAATAATCTAATTCACATCGCTATGTGATTAACACCCAAAGAGTACTAAGGTGTGATCATGTTTTGCTTGTGAGAGAAGTTTAGTCTACGGGTCTGCCATATTCAGATCCGTGTGTATTTTGCAAATTTCTATGTCAACAATGCTCTGCACGGAGCTACTCTAGCTAATTGCTCCCACTTTCAATATGTATCTAGATCGAGACTTAGCGTCATCCAGATCAGTGTCAAAGGTTGAATCGACGTAACTCTTTACGACGAACCTTTTGTCACCTCCATAATCGAGAAACATATCCTTATTCCACTAAGGATAATTTTGACCAATGTCTAGTGATATACTCCTAGATCACTATTGTACTTCCTTGCCAAAATCAGGGCAGGGTATACAATAGGTCTGGTACACAGCATGGCATACTTTATAGAACCTATGGCTGAGGGATAGGGAATGACATTCATTCTCTCTCTATCTTCTGTTGTGGTCGGGTTTTGAGTCTTACTCAACTTCACACCTTGCAACACAGGCAAGAACTCCTTCTTTGACTGTTCCATTTTGAACTACTTCAAAATCTTGTCAAGGTATGTACTCATTGAAAAAAAAAACTTATCAAGCATCTTGATCTATCTCTATAGATCTTGATGCTCAATATGTAAGTAGCTTCACCGAGGTCTTTCTTTGAAAAACTTTTATTCAAGTATCCTTTTATGCTATCCAGAAATTCTATATCATTTCCAATCAGCAATATGTCATCCACATATAATATCAGAAATGCTACAGAGCTCCCACTTACTCTCTTGTAAATACAGGCTTCAACGCAAGTCTGTATAAAACTATATGCTTTGATCAACTCATCAAAGCGTATATTCCAACTCCGAGATGCTTGCACCAGTCCATAGATGGATCGCTGGAGCTTGCACATTTTGTTAGCACCCTTTGGATCGTTTAAAACCTTCTGGTTGCATCATATACAACTCTTCTTCCAGAAACCCATTCAGGAATGCAGTTTTTGATATCCATTTGCCAGATTTCATCAAATGTGGCAATTGCTAACATGATTTGGACAGACTTAAGCATCTCTGCGAGTGAGAAAATCTCATCGTAGTCAACACCTTGAACTTTTTCAAAACCTTTTTCGACAAGTCTAGCTTTGTAGATAGTAACACTACTATCAGCATCCGTCTTCCTCTTGAAGATCCATTTATTTTCTATGGCTTGCCGATCATCGGGAAAGTCAACTAAAGTCCACACTTTGTTCTCATACATGGATCCCATCTCAGATTTCGTGGCCTCAAGCCATTTTGCGGAATCTGGGCTCATCATCGCTTCCTCATAGTTTGTAGGTTCATCATGGTCAATTAACATGACCTCCAGAACAGGATTACCGTACCACTCTGGTGCGGATCTCACACTAGTTGACCTACGAGGTTCGGTAGTAACTTGATCTGAAGTTACATGATCATCATCATTAGCTTCCTCACTAATTGGTCTAGGAGTCACAGAAACATATTTCTGTGATGAACTACTTTCCAATAAGGGAGCAGGTACAATTACCTCATCAAGTTCTACTTTCCTCCCACTCACTTCTTTCGAGAGAAACTCCTTCTCTAGAAAGGATCCATTCTCAGCAACAAATATCTTGCCTTTGGATCTTGTGATAGAAGGTGTACCCAACAGTTACTTTTGGGTATCCTATGAAGATGCACTTCTTCGACTTGGGTTTGAGCTTATCAAGATGAAACTTTTTCACATAAGCATCGCAACCCCAAACTTTAAGAAACGATAGCTTAGGTTTCTTGCTAAACCACAGTTCATACAGTATCATCTCAACGGATTTAGATGGTGCCCTTATTAATGTGAATGCAGCTGTCTCTAATGCATAACCCCAAAACGATAGTGGTAAATCGGTAAGAGACATCATAGATTGCACTATATCAAATAAAGTAGGGTTATGACGTTCCGACACACCATTACGCTGTGGTGTTCCAGGTGGCATGAGTTTGTGAAACTATTCCACACTAGTAGAACGCCCGTGCGTTGCCACGGGCTTTTGAAAAAAAATTAAGGTACTACTCACTAAACTAAGATTACCGAGAACAATGTCACATCTTTTTCTTCAACAATCAGCTAACACACATCATAGTATCAAACACAATAATCTTCGAGCACCTATAGCCCGTCCCCTCAAATCTACGGACACGCCCTGTCGTTGACCGAATATGAGAGAAGGAAAAAAGATGACCCAACCAGACCCCTTATATCATCACCATAAGTCCGGGTTGTTTGCAAACTATCATATTAACACCCATCATAGGAAGGATATGAAGCTCGCAACACCTAGTCAATCCGCCAGGTAGGACGCCCGTGCGTTGCTACGGGTAGAAGACGAAAAATGCCACAAACACGTTACAACAAGCACTAAAGTCTCTCTTCCTGCATCGCACCTTTTCACCACTGTGATTCCCAAACATTTGTCCAAATCAAAATGGGCATAGAACATAAGTACAAATGTTTGGAAGCTAAAAGTATACTACATAATTTTTCACTTATAACACCTTTGTCCCTATTTTTAACAGTGACTCGCTACTGCAGCATAAACTAATTCATTCTTGAAATATTCAGAAGAAAACATATTGACCAAGCAAAAATCACTTTAGCACAAGAACCTTGTGACAACTATAGAAAAAAGATTGAGATGGTTACTCTCATAGAAGACACCTTCGAATATAATTTTAGGAAATAACTTTGTACAATATTGGCCTACACCGAAAGAAAAAAGCTCATACATGCAGTATCATGAAGGAAACGATTCCTCGTTATCTCAATTCCAAATGGAAACTAGCGTCAATTCACTAAGATTTAAATGAATGAGAACCGTTAAATCCATGTCTATCTCCATTTTTAGCGAGTTAAACAGCGGGCTCACGGGTATCTACACAGCAGAAATATAGAATATGAGTTTCGGTTCACTTTATGTGACAATTATAGAAAAGGAACAACCAGAAGAAAAAACAAACAAACATGAGAAAGCACATGCAAGTAAATAAGCCTTTATTTTTTCTGATGAACATATGAAACATCATAGTAACTAAACATAGTAACAAACCCATTCGAAGGTAACCATATTAGTGCCCATAGTGCATAGTTATTTGATCCATATTTGTTGTCACGGGCGACAAGTACATAAAAATTGATGAATGGTTAAAGGATAGTTAGTTCTACTTCACAAATTGTGACCATGCTACATTACAAGTTTCATAGATTTTTGGTTTAAAGAATGTTCAGCTAAGAAGAAAATGAATAAAATATCAACATCTTAATCTCTACTATTAAAGCATAGTTGGTACGTTAAATGGTACCCACGTATCCACCACTCGCGTGATCTCCCCACATCATCGTTTTTTTCAACCGAACCCATTTCCCGATGCAAGGAAAAAAGCCCTAGAAAACCGACCACCCTTTTCCTTCTCCCTGGTACGACCCCCACACGCATGATTGCTCCTACGACGCCTATTTTGACCATGCCTCCCATGTGATGTTGCCTTGTCCCGCTCCCTCTGCCATCCAGATGCACTCCCTTGCCGCCTCTCCGCTTCAAGGTGTGTGCTCTGAAACCGTCGCCTCCTTTCTTCAGCCCGTGGCATCTATTCTCCACTGGATCATCTCAGTTTTTCGTCCTTCACCGAGTCTGGCGGCGACAACCAAAGAACCAAGTCCCCATCCATTTTGTGAGGGCATGCAATTAAAGAAGGGGATGTGTGGCCCATGAGGTTGCTGCCATCAGCCGCTGCTGAAATCTAATGAAAAAGTGCCTACGGTACAGTTCATTTCCACTCTCAGTTGATAGAAATAATCAAATTTCAAGCATACAAATTCAAAATGAAAAAGTCTATTATGAGCACCAAAAATATATAAATGATCCATTTATTTCAATGCATACTACTACACCTTGGTGCTTAAAGACAAAACTTAGTTGCAAACAGTGCATTACCTAGGAACAACATTTGGTGTACTGAGCATAACAATTCAAAAATATTTTATGGCTATGAAGTGCCTAAATCTAAGATTGCAACATGAAAGCAAGCACTCAGCAAGTACTGATCAAATTGACAAATTATATGGTTCATTCGTCCATAGTGAACACAAAATTAAAAGAGCTGCCAGAACTCATGGTGGCACATTCTATAGAAGCATCATTCTTCTGTAAGTATAGTGTTCTCAAGAAAGCATGGTGTAGCCAAGAGATCAAGGCGTTATACAAGCATTATTTCATAGCACAATCTAGGGGGGGGGGGGAATCCTTCGTTCTGGAAGAACGGCAACCCAAGATGTACCGACGACAAGATCCACAGTTGCTTTGCATTACTCCAAATCAAGAGTTGCGATAGCAACCTGTTAATCTAACATACCGTTAGATAGAAGCTCAACGACAATTTCCTTCTGAACCCATATTGAGAAAAATAAGCCAGATTTGAATTTTAATATCTTTTCCAGCATTTATTTTCAACTGCACAAGCAAAATAAAACATGAATTTCACACCGCAGAAACTACTAAATATGAAATTACAGAATTTTAGCATTTGAATATGAGAGAACTGTAAAGCATTGTACATGATAGTAATCGTGTTTCAGAGAACTTTGTCAGTGGTAGTGACATGCCGCCGACACCAAATGCCGTTTATAATGTACTCCATAATGATATTTTTTTCAGTTTATCCATAATGATCTACAACCATTCCTTGAGATTCACATGGTACCTGGTCCTGATACCAACATCAAAACAATGCAGAGTATTGCTATGTTTTAAAGTGTGCTTGTCTTAGAAAGGCGTGCCTCGGTTTTCGATTGCACCATGGTAAACCTCCCACTCTCTATATCTCTCTCTAAACATCTCCGCCTCCATCATCGCCCTCGCTCCCCTCACTATGTCTCTATGCACTGCCACTCCCCTACTACCCAGTGTTGGTCCCCGTTAAACTGTTTAACCATTCGTGAATTAAACACTATGCCTTGAAAAAGACTTTCCCTTTATAATGAAACATGCCTACTTCTTTTCCTAAATATCATTCATCAATTTAATTTTGTGAGGTTTCTCTACTACTTAAGTAGTGCATTGTATCAACATAAACTTCAAGTGAGTACTATAATTAAGTGAGGTAGCTACATGCTTGTATTTCACCTAAAAATGATTAAAAGAAGTACTATTTCGCTCTAAGGTGGCATACAAACAACAATAACTCAGTGGACTTCCTGTACAATTTAGAAGAAAGCGCCTAGTATATCACCCCACTCGACCCTGCTTGTGGAAAGAGAAACCAGACATGTCAATATGATGTTGGACTGTCACTGCTTATAAAGCTGAGTTTTCTTCTCTCTTGTAATTTCTTCCTGGAAAGATGATAAAGTACTCATGTCTGCTAAAATACAAACATGTGGATCAATAGATAATAAAGTGACAACGAAAGTTATATGAAACTCGCAAAAGAGATGTTAACCACAGAACCTTTACTGGATGGTTGGTGCACGGGGCAGCACAACAGAACTGGGAAGTGAGCTGGGAGCGGACGGACGATCTGGCTCTTCATTGCGTCGTGCTACAGTCCTCTCGTCCAAATCATCCGACAACGCTCATGTCCTCATCAGTCATCTCGTCCAAATCATCCTACAATGCTCATGTAAAATGTTTTCATAAATAAGCACATGTTCTTGCAGGACAAGAGATTTAATTGATAGCTAACAAAAGTACCTGATGCTTGCAATTAGCCTGGTGTAGCAGGTCCAGCTCCTCATTGATGGCCATCAAGATGCGCTTTGTGTTGGTATATGGTCTCCTCCAGCCTCTCCAACCTCTGTATCACGATGCATCGTTGTTCAGTTCACAGTAAACGAATTTGTTTAGGTTAGCAACAGTGGAAAACATACGTTGGTGTGTGGCCAAGCATGGATGGAGTTACCGTACATACCTTTCATAATGTTCTTCTGCGGCTCAATGTTCGCCGTGCATCTTATGTCCACCACCACACACCTGTCCTCGTTCGGTCCAAGCAGGCCATTTTGCTAGGTTCAGAAGGAGTGAAAACAAGATATGGCTTAATTGCTACGTTCAGAAGGAATAACAAGAAGTCGGATTGAGTTTCCAGTAAAAGGCACCTTAATTGCACGGTGTGGCACAATCCGCTTTTTAGTATTTTTCCATTTTAAGAAAAGCTTATTTGAAAATAACAAGAAGTTGCATTGAGTTTCTAGTAAAAGGCACCTTAATTGCACGGTGTGGCACAATTTGCTTTTTAGTATTTTCCATTTTAAGAAAAGCTTATTTGAAAATAACATACATCTGGTACTTAGATGGCACTACTTCACTGCAAGTCTGCAATATACAATATGCACAAAACAGAAATTCCTTGAAATGCTTTGTACACTTACTAATTATGATCAACATCAGCTATGAAGTTCATTGTAAAATGTACTCTTGTTAAATCTGGAACTAAGTTATGTGTATGCATTTAACAGCATAAACTTAAGGGCATAAATTAAGAAAAAGGAAAAAAATTAAAATTTAACCACCTTGGCTGATCCATAATAATATATACATAGCAGTTGCCAGCCAACTCTTGTTGATCCTACTTACCACATGAACTTGTTCACAGTTGAGTAAGAGTACTGAATTTAGTAATATCAAGTAATGTGGTATAGGGAAAGGGGATGCTTAGAGCCTGAATAATGACTGAAAAAAATAGAGATATCTCCAGCTCCTTCATGTTGGGGCCCACCCCACTCCAGCTCAGCCTTGACCTCCTCGTAATTGATCTGCCTGCCAAGTTCTCTGCAATCACCTGCAGGAACATAGCCACGCAATGTGTACATTCACTTCCAACTCAGGCTCACATGGATATTGGTGAGGTAATGAAATAGATGATGCCAATGAAATCAGTTTATCTCCCGGAAATCATCAGGGACGAACACCTGATTTCGAAATCCCTAGGACCCAAAGAATGAAAAGAACAACGCACTCGGACTGGCCGGTGGCGGTGGATCCTGCATCCTCATTAGCACGGCCACGCTCAGGTCCTCATCTGCCGAGGAGGCACTTTTATACCACATCAGCACGAAGCAAAACAGTGGCGCCAGCACGACTACCTCCACCTAACATCAACATATGTACAAACAGATTATTTGAACTGAAGTCTCTGTACTCTGCAAAGTGTGACATAGCTCATAATTCAGATGAATTTAATCCTACAGATATGCATATGACAACAATGAATAATCTTTTCCATGCATCCATGGATAACTCAAGCTTGCCAATATCTGGTTATTGATCAAGAGTGAAGGGACAACTCCAATCTGCAATAAACCTGATTAGGCTGCTGACATGAATGGAGCAATTTGCAGTGATCTGGTCGCGTCACCGGGCCGCCGACGGGCGTCGATAAGGATTCGGCGCCGTCGGGCCGCCGACGTTGAGATAGAAGACGGAGGTTCTGCTTCAGACTATTGGAGCAGCAAAATTGTCCGAATCAATAGAGAAACTGAAGATATTGCAGCAAAATTGTGAAAATTATATTAGCCACTAAAACTCCCAGGTCCTGCAGCAGCAAGATAGCAGAAACAGATGGGCCGGGAACATAACATAATTTGCTCTTCCAATATGTATTCTGAACTGTTCTAAAAAGTACATAATTAATCCAATGTATTTTGTTTGTGCATCAACATTTGACGCGCCCAATTCGCTGTATATGTCATTTACCGGATGTTGAAATTATAGTTTGTATCTTTGTTCTGACGCTATACTTGAAATCTTTGTGTTTTCAAGAAATAATCTATTACACTTCTACAAAGGAATGAAAATGTACAATTCTGTTTGCGGACATGCTTCTTCTACACCTATTTAACGATTGCATTTACTATTATTTTAGAAGATAACACCGACCAAATATCTGAGAATGCATTAGTACATACATGATAATTAAAATGTAAATAGTCAGACCAAAACATCAGATCAAAGGAGATTATATTCACATAAACTTGACTGAAATTAAATTGGAAAAAGCCATGTAGTACAAGACGACAGCAACAACAGACATGTAGTGCTAGCTTCCAAGGATTCATTTCAGTATAGGAAGAATTAAGGGGGAGTTTTGTTCAAAATAACAATCAAGGAGCGGTCGTTACATACTGATGGACACATACAAATGGACAACCAAGGAGCGGCCATATACTGCAAGTGCCATTCACATCCAGACGCATACAGACTGAATACAAACTGAACCAAAGAACCAAACCAAGATGTTTATCCATATGTATGTATGTAACAGATGCTAGTGCCATCTAGATTTGGGGGTAGAGAGAGGGTAAGCTCACCACGTCCGTGTTTCAAGTGTCGCGTATAGGAGGAGGCGAATCCACGAGCGTGAGGATGAGCTGGACAACGTCGGATGGGTGGACGGGATTTGGGGACGGGGGTGCCTGAGCTGTACTGGTGCGCGTCCTTGGAGGTAGAGGACCAGAAGGAGCATCGGTGTTCGCCGCCGCCATCGTCGACTGGGACAAGGTTGTCGCGCCCACGCTCATCCTGAACAGCCGCTGCAAGGCGCGCCGCGTCTGCACATCCTACGGGAGGAGGGCCTCCGTGCGGCCCTGTTCCCGGAGCACCATCCAGCAGGTGCCGATGGGGATCCGGAGAGATAGAAGACAAAGTAGCGGCGGCGATCCTCGATGGAAAAGGGGGAAAGCGGAGGTCGGGATTGACGCGCACGGTCCTCCAAACAAGGCAAGGCCGGCAGGGTCTCCTCCAATCAGGGCAATGCGACCACGCCCTTGGGGATCCGTGGCGGTGGCGGCGACATCCCTAGGGATTCGCGACGGTGGCGAGCGGCGTCTCTGGTTATTCGCGACGGCGGTGGCGTGCGGCGTCCCTGGGGATTCACGGCGGCGGCGGCGTGCGGCGTCCCCGGGGATTCGCAGCGGCGGCGGCGGCAGTGTGCGGCGACCTGTGTAGGGATCGTGGAGGGGCGTGCGGGGATGAATAAAAACCTGACGAAAAAAACCGACCAAACTGGGAGGTGGGATCAAGGACGAAAAAACCCATCTCTGTTAGGGAGGATCAGTACTAGCTGACATGTTTCTGTCCAAGAGCAGCCTACAGGCAACGGTGGAGGGAGTCCAACGCAATGCACTGGTGGCAACCACTGTATGATATGTGTGGTGGGAGCGTCGCCGCTACACCCACGAGGAGTTTCTACAGGACCCGTCCAGATCGGCGCAGGCTATTGTGGCTCTAGCTAAAAAATTCACGAGAGCTAGAAATAAGAACACAAAGATCAGGAGGCACGGCTGGGAGAGGCCACCTGAGGGAATTATAAAATTGAACATCAACGCGGGATTTGAGATGGACAGCGGCTCTGGGAGTACAGGAGCTATCCTGCGAGATGACATGGGAAATTTTATAGCTGCTTCGTGCGGGGACATTCCCTTTATGGAGGATGTGGCGACGGCAGAAGCAAGGGCTCTGAGAAATGGGTTGTTACTTGCTAATGATATGGGTGGCAACAAACTTTATGTCGAAGCGGACTTCATGGAGGTGATTGATATTATGCAGGACGGCGGGAACTTCCTCGGACATGCGGCGGCAATCTATGAAGAATGTACTTTCTTAGCTCGTAATTTTAGTTTTATTATTTTTAATCACTGTCCTAGAGAAGCCAATATGGCGGCCGATGTGTTGGCTAGGAATTCGGAGTCCTCTTGAACTATTGTTTGGAAGTCGGAGCCTCCGGGTTTTCTAGTGGACGTCCTATCAAACGATGTATCCTTATTTTCACATGAAATATAAACCGCCATGATGGCTTTCCCTCAAAAAAAATTGAAGACCAAACTCGTAACTCAAATATTCGCCTCTGTGATCATATCATAGAAACTTTATTTTCTTATTACGATGATTTTCCACTTCACTCTGAAATTCTTTGAACTTTTCAAATGTTTCAGACTTATATTTCTTTAAGTAGATATACCCATATCTGCCCGAATCATCTGTGAAGGTCAGAAAATAACGATACCCGCTGCGAGCCTCAACACTCATCGGACCTCATACATCAGTATGTATTATATCCAATAAGTCAGTTGCTCGCTCCATTGTTCTGGAGAATGGAGTCTTAGTCATCTTTGCCCATGAGGCATGGTTCGCAAGTATCAACTGATTCATAATCAAGTGATTCCAAAAGCCCATCAGCATGGATTTTCTTCATGCGCTTTACACCAATATGACCTAAACGGCAGTGCCACAAATAAGTTGCACTATCATTATTAACTTTGCATCTTTTGGCTTCAATATTATGAATATGTGTATCACTACGATCGAGATTCAACAAACCATTTTCATTGGGTGTATAACCATAGAAAGTTTTATTCATGTAAACAGAATAACAATTATTCTTAACTTAAATGAATAACCGTATTGCAATAAACATGATCAAATCATATTCATGCTCAACGCAAACACCAAATAACACTTATTTAGGTTCAACACTAACCCCGAAAGTATAGGGAGTGTGCGATGATGATCATATCATTCTTGGAACTACTTCCAACACACATTGTCACTTCACCCTTAACTAGTCTCTGTTCATTCTGCAACTCCTGTTTCAAGTTACTACTCTTAGCAACTGAACTAGTATCAAATACCGAGGGGTTGCTATAAACACTAGTAAAGTACACATCAATAACATGTATATCCAATATACCTTTGTTCACCTCGCCATCCTTCTTATCCGCGAAATACTTGGGGCAGTTCCGCTTCTAGTGACCAGTCCCTTTGCAGTAGAAGCACTTAGTCTCAGGCTTAGGTCCAGACTTGGGCTTCTTCACTTGAGCAGCAACTTGCTTGCCGTTATTCTTGAAGTTCCCCTTCTTCCCTTTGCCCTTTTTGAAACTAGTGGTCTTTGTCAACCATCAACACTTGATGCTTTTCTTGATTTCTACCTTCATCGATTTCAGCATCACGAAGAGCTTGGGAATTACTTTTTTCATCCCTTGCATATTATAGTTCATCACTAAGTTCTAGTAACTCGGTGATAGTGACTAGAGAACTTTGTCAATTACTCTCTTATCTGGAAGATTAATTCCCACTTGATTGAAGCAATTGGAGTACTCAGACAATCTGACCACATGCTCACTGGTTGAGCTATTCTCCTCCATCTTGTAGGCAAAGTACTGTCCGAGGTCTCATACCTCTCGACACGGGCATGAATATGAAATACCAATTTCAACTCTTGGAACATCTTATATGCTCCATGGCATTCAAAACGTCTTTGAAGCCCCGATTCTAAGCCGTTAAGCATGGTGCACTAAACTATCAAGTAGTCATCATATTGAGCTAGCCAAACGTTCATAGTGTTTGCAGCTGCTCCTACAATAGGTATGTCACCTAGCGGTGCATCAAGGACATAATTCTTCTGTGCAGCAATGAGGATAATCCTCAGATCATGGATCCAATCCGCATCATTGCTACTAACATTTTTCAACTTAGTTTTCTCTAGGAACATATATAAAACAAAACAGAGGAGCTAAATGCGAGCTATTGATCTACAACATAGATATGCTAATACTATCAGGACTAAGTTCATGATAAATTAAAGTTCAATTAATCATATTACTTAAGAACTCTCACTTATATAGACATCTCTCTAATCCTCTAAGTGATCACATGATCCATATCAACTAAACCATAACCGGTCATCACATGAAATGGAGTAGCTTTCAATGGTGAACATCACTATGTTGATCATATCTACTATATGATTCACGCTCGACCTTTCGGTCTTAGTGTTCTGAGGTCATATCTGCATATGCTAGGCTCGTCAAGTTTAACCTGAGTATTCTGCGTGTGCAAAATTGTCTTGCACCCGTTGTAGATGGACGTAGAGCTTATCACACCCGATCATCATGTGGTGTCTGGGCACGACGAACTTTGGCAACGGTGCATACTCAGGGAGAACACTTTTATCTTGAAATTTAGTGAGAGATCATCTTATAATGCTACCGTCAACCAAAGCAAGATAAGATGCATAAAAGATAAACATCACATGCAATCAATATAAGTGATATGATATGGCCATCATCATCTTGTGCTTGTGATCTCCATCTCCGAAGCACCATTATGATCACCATCGTCACCGGCGTGACACTTTGATCTCCATCATAGCATCATTGTCGTCTCGTCAATCTTATGCTTCCACGACGATCACTACCGCTTAGTGATAAAGTAAAGCATTACAGGGCGATTGCATTGCATACAATAAAGCGACAACCATATGGCTCCTGCCAGTTGCCGATAACTCGGTTACAAAACATGTTCATCTCATACAATAAAATTTAGCATCATGCTTTGACCATATCACATCACAACATGCCCTACAAAAACAAGTTAGACATCTTCTACTTTGTTGTTTCAAGTTTTTACGTGGCTGCTACGGGTTGAGAAAGAATCGTTCTTACCTATGCATCAAAACCACAACGATAGTTTGTCAAGTTGGTGTTGTTTTAACCTTCGCAAGGACCGGGCGTAGCCACACTCGGTTCAACTAAAGTTAGAGAAACTGACACCCGCCAGCCACCTGTGTGCAAAGCACGTCGGTAGAACCAGTCTCGCATAAGCGTACGCGTAATGTTGGTCCGGGCCACTTCATCCAACAATACCGCCGAACCAAAGTATGACATGCTGGTAAGAAGTATGACTTATATCGCCCACAACTCACTTGTGTTCTACTCGTGCATATGACATCTACGCATAAAATCTGGCTCAGATGCCACTGTTGGGGAACATAGTAATTTCAAAAAAATTCCTACACACACGCAAGATCATGGTGATGGATAGCAACGAGAGGGGAGAGTGTTGTCCACGTACCCTCGTAGACCGAAAGCGGAAGCGTTATCACAACGCGGTTGATGTAGTCGTACGTCTTCACGATCCGACCGATCAAGTACCGAAACCACGACACCTCCAAGTTCAGCACACGTTCAGCCCGATGACGTCCCTCGAACTCCGATCCAGCCGAGTGTTGAGGGAGCGTTTCGTCAGCACGACGGCGTGGTGACGATGATGATGTTCTACCAACGCAGGCTTCGCCTAAGCACCGCAACAGTATTATCAAGGTGGACCATGGTGGAGGGGGCACCGCACATGGCTAAAAGATCAAATCAATTGTTGTGTCCATGGGGTGCCCCCCTGCCCCCATATATAAAGGAGCAAGGGGGAGGTGCGGCCGGCCAGGAGGAGGCGTGCCAGGAGGAGTCCTACTCCCACTGGGAGTAGGACTCCCTCCCTTCCTTGTTGGATTAGGAGAAGGGGGGAAAGAGGAGGGAGAGAGGAAGGAAAGGGGGCGCCACCCCCCTCTCCTTGTGCTATTCGGACTAGGGGGGAGGGGCGCACGGCCTTGCCCTGGCCGCCTCTCCTCTTCTCCACTAAGGCCCACTATGGCCCATTAATCCCCCGGGGGGTTCCGGTAACCCCTCGGTACTCCGGTAAAATCCCGATTTCACCCGGAACACTTCCGATATCCAAATATAGGCTTCCAATATATCAATCTTCATGTCTCGACCATTTCGAGACTCCTCGTCATGTCCGTGATCACATCCGGAACTCCGAACAACCTTCGGTACATCAAAACTCATAAACTCATAATATAACCGTCATCGAAACTTTAAGTGTGCGGACCCTACGGGTTCAAGAACTATGTAGAAATGACCGAGACACATCTCCGGTCAATAACCAATAGCGGAACCTGGATGCTCATATTGGCTCCCACATATTCTACGAAGATCTTTATCGGTCAGATCGCATAACAACATACGTTGTTCCCTTTGTCATCGGTATGTTACTTGCCCGAGATTCGATCGTCGGTATCTCAATACCTAGTTCAATATCGTTACCGGCAAGTCTCTTTACTCGTTCCGTAATACATCATCCCGCAACTAACTCATTAGTTGCAATGCTTGCAAGGCTTAAGTGATGTGCATTACCGAGTGGGCCCAGAGATACCTCTCCGACAATCGGAGTGACAAATCCTAATCTCGAAATACGCCAACCCAACAAGTACCTTTGGAGACACCTGTAGAGCACCTTTATAATCACCCAGTTACATTGTGACGTTTGGTAGCACACAAAGTGTTCCTCCGGTAAACGGGAGTTGCATAATCTCATAGTCATAGGAACATGTATAAGTCATGAAGAAAGCAATAGCAACAAACTAAACGATCAAGTGCTAAGCTAACGGAATGGGTTAAGTCAATCACATCATTCTCCTAACGATGTGATCCCGTTAATCAAATGACAACTCATGTCCATGGCTAGGAAACTCAACCATCTTCGATTAACGAGCTAGTCAAGTAGAGGCATACTAGTGACACTCTGTTTGTCTATGTATTCACACATGTATTATGTTTCCGGTTAATACAATTCTAGCATGAATAATAAACATTTATCATGAAATACGGAAATAAATAATAACTTCATTATTGCCTCTAGGGCATATTTCCTTCACCTGAACCTCCCGGTGGGGTGGATCTCCTCCTAGGACGAGTTGCGCAAGCGCTTCATCGCCAACTTCCAGGGCACCCGTGACCGCTCTCCTGCAGCAGGCGACCTGCGATGCATAAAGCAGCAGTCGGGCGAGACCTTGCACAAGTACATACAATGCTTCACAAACGTTCGCCTCAAGATCCCAAAAGTGTCGGACGAGGTCATCAGATTGGCATTCTCTGATGGTCTCCGGGATGTCAAGGTGAAGGAGGAGCTCGCCATACATGAGGACCTATGTTCGGCTCTGGAGATGTTCAACATGGAAACTAGATGGGCGAGGGTAGAGGAAGGTCCCCTCTACCTCCTAGAGCTTCCGGAGGTCGATCCTGATGACAAGAAGGCCAAGGCTAAGGAAGTGAAGCATAAGGGCCCTGCCGTGCTAGCCATAGATCCCGAGATGAAGCGCGGTCGTGACCACGATGAGCCTGCCAGGGGAAGCCGCCCGTTTTGCGTCTTCCAAAACATCCACAGCCACAACACCAACGACTGTCAGGAGCTCAGTGCAATCCACGATGGGCACCTTGGCCGCCGTACCGAGCACAGCGATCGCAACTATGGCCACGGAGGAGGCCGCGGTGGAGGCGCTGGGACAATCGTAACCCCCGCCAGGACTTGCGCGACCAATCCCGTGAGGACCGCTGGCAGGGCCGGTCCCGTGATGGCCCTTGGAGGGACCAGCCTCGCGAGGACTACCCTTAGGGCAATCCCGGACTCCCTCCATTGCCGCCGCTGCCAAGAAGAAACGACAACAACCGCCAAGATGATGGGGTTGGGAGCTTCTAGGAGCCACGTGCGATTGCCTGCATCCTGGGTGGTGCTCAGGCTCCCGCCTCTCATCGCATCTTCAAGCAGTTCGCTCATGAGCTGAATGCGGCCCTCCCCAAGCTTGAGGCATCACGTCCCCTCAGGTGGTCCAAACACGCAATCACCTTCGACTCCATGGACCAGCTCAAGTGCTCAGACACCGCTGGCGCACTCTCGCTGCTCTGCACTCTGACCATGAGCAATGTCCTCGTCACCAAAAGCCTCATCGACGGTGGTGCGGGGCTCAACGTCCTCTCCATCGAGACATTCAAGACGCTCCAGGTGACCTACGACCAACTTCTCCCCACCAAGCCCTTCTCAGGAGTGACCGACGGCACCACCGTTGCCATAGGGAAGATTCGCCTCCCTGTCACCTTTGGCAAGCGTGAAAACTACCACACCGAGCTCATCAACTTTGACGTCGCCAACATCCGCCTCCCGTACAATGCCATTCTTAGGTATACGGCCCTCGCCAAGTTCATGGCGGCAACTCACCACGGCTACAATGTCCTCAAGATGCCAGGAAGTGGCGGTGTCATCACAGTCGCTTGTGACGAAAAGGATGTGGTGTGCTCCCTCGAGCGTGCCTACCAAGATGTGGCAGTCGAGAACTCAGATGGCGAGGGCCCCCCCTACCTCCTGAGGCCATCCCCAAGAAGAAGAAGCAGCTCCTCCCAAGGGGCCGTCAGGAGGCTGGGCGTGATACGTCTCCATTGTATCTATAATTTTTGATTGTTTCATGCCAATATTATACAAGTTTTGCATACTTTTGGCAACATTTTATATGATTTATTTGGACTAACCTATTGATCCAGTGCCCAGTGTCAGTTCCTATTTTTTGCATGTTTTTTGTATCGCAGAAAATCCATATCAAACGAAGTCCAAATGCAATAAAATTTTATGGAGAATTATTTTGGAATATATGTCCTTTTTGGGACTTGGAATCAACGCAAATGGAGGCCCACACAGCCCACAAGACACCAGGGCGCGGCCTAGGAGCCGGGCGCATGGTGGTGGGTTGTGCCTACCTCGTACGTCGGTTGGAGCTCTACTTTGGCACAAGGAAGCTTATATTCAGGGGAAAATCATGTTAGAATCGCAACGCAATAGGAGTTACGGATCTCCCGAAATATAAGAAACGGTTTTCGGCCAGATCTGGGGGACGCGAAACAGAAGAGAACAGAGAGGGAGATCCAATCTCGGAGGGTCTCCTGCCCCTCCGCCGCCATGGAGGCCATGGACCAGAGGGGGTACTCTCCTCCCATTTAGGGGGGAGGACAAGGAAGAAGAAGAAGGAGGGGGCTCTCTTCACCTCTCTCCCAGTGGCGCCGGAGTGCCGCCCGGGCAAGGATCGTGATGGCGATCTACATCAACAATCTTGCTACCGTCAACACCAATTTTCTCCCCCTCTATGCAGCGGTGTAACACCTCTTCTTCCGCTGTAATCTCTACTTAGACATGGTCCTCAACTCCATATATTATTTCCCAATGATATTTGGATGTCCTATGATGTTTGAATAGATCCGTTTTGTCCTATGGGTTAATCGAGATCTTGGTTGGTATGATTGTATATTTTATTTATGGTATTATCCTACGGTGCCCTCCATCTCGTGCAAATGTGAGGGGCCCCCGCTGTAGGGTGTTTGCTTATTGTCAGTGTTGCGGGGGATGACAGCGGCCTAAACACGGATAAGTGGGTTATGGCGTATGAGATAAAGAGGACTTGATACTTAATGCTATGGTTGGGTTTCACGACCTTAATGATCTTTAGTAGTTGCGGATGCTTGCTAGATTTCCAATCATAAGTGCATATGATCCAGGTAGAGAAATTATGTTAGCTCATGCCTCTCCCTCATATAAAATTACAAGAATGATTATTGGTACTTGTTATCGATTGCCTAGGGACAAATGACTTTCTTGTTGACAAAAGCTATCCACTTTTATCACCTTGCAATTTATTTGTAGTTTTATTCTCACAAAGTACTCATAGTTTTATTCTTGCAAAATAGTTTCATACTTGTTTTAGGTAAAGCAATCATCAAGTGTGCATAGATTTGTATTGGTGGTCGATAGAACTTGAGGGAATATTTGTTCTGCCTTTAGCTCCTCATTGGGTTCGAGACTCTTATTTATTGAAGAAGGCTACAAATGATCCCCTACACTTGTGAGTTATCAAGACCTTTTTCTGGTGCGTTGCCGGGAAGCAATAGCATGGGGTGAATATTCTCGTGTGTGCTTGCTTGCTTTATCACTAAGTAATTTTTATTTTCTGTTCTAAGTTCTTCTCTATCTTTACTTATGGATATGGAACACAAAACACCAAAAAAATTAGTTCTACTTGCTACTCATGGAGATCGGGAACCTCCTAGAACCCTCGATGCTCGTTACATTAAAAATATTATGCTTTACTTTGATAATCCTGAGAAAACCCCATTCAACTTGACAATGGGCATAACGTTGGACCAACGTGAATACTTTAGGGATTATCGCTTGACTCAAAAAGGAAAACTGTTATGAGATCAAATTCATATGTTGCATTGGTATGCTCGTGAGCTATGATTGAGATATGATTATACTTGTTGCTCTAGGATGAAGTCTCCACACCTTCCCTTTTCATGCAAATTTAATGATAATGAAACCCTGGCTTCTTACGCTAATGGTATTTATGATTACTATGATGTGGAACGAATAGAAGAATTCGTTGCTTTTAAGGGTGATTATGAAATTGAATCTTTGTTTGAAAAGTTTGAAGATTTTGATAATTCAGTTTATAGACCTGAAAATTTTGCTATCCCTAAATATTTCTATGATAATTATAAATACAATTCCGATATTGATGCATATATTGAGAAAGTCTCCGTTGTTCGAGAAGTGACTAATATTTTGCAGGAGTCTATGGAAGAAGGAATTGATGAAACTATGAGCTCATTAGATGAAAAAGATGGCGAGGAGAGCAAAGAACAAGCGGAGGAAGAGTGGATTGATCACCCGTGCCCACCTTCTAATGATAGTAACTCTTCAACTCATACATTGTTCAATTTCCCTTCGTTCTTACCGAAGGATGAATGCTATGATAATTGCTATGATCACGTTGATTCATTTGAAATATCCCTTTTTGATGAACTTGATGCTTGCTATGCTTGTGGCCAAGATGCCAATATCAATTATGCTTATGGAGATGAACTTGCTATAGTTCCTTATGTTAAGAATGAAATTATTGCTATTGCACTCACACATGATAGTCCTATTATCTTTTTGAATTCTCCAAACTACACTATATCAAAGAAGTTTGCACTTATTAAGGATTACACTGATGGGTTACCTTTTACCGTTACCCATGATGATTTTTATGAATATAATATGCATGTGTTTGCTGCTCCTACTTGCAATTTTTATGAGAGAGGAACTACATCTCCGCCTCTCTATGTTTCCAACACGAAAAAATTGCAAGAAATTGCTTATGTTATGTATTGACCTTTACTTCATGTGCATAAATTGTTCTTGTACGACATGCCAATGCATAGGAAGAGAGTTAGACTTCGTCATTTCTTGATATATGTTGCGTTGTGCTCACTACTAAATTATAAATCATTGTCAATTAAAATTGGCTTTGATATACCTTGGGATCCGGGTGGATCCATTACTTGAGCACCTTATGCCTAGCTTAATTGCTTTAAAGAAAGCGTTGCCAGGGAGACAACCCAAAAGTTTTAGAGAGTCATTTATTTCTACTAAGTGCTTTTATAAAGTTCAAAAACAAAAATATAGAGGGAAAATTAAGGCTTCACAAAAAGAAAAGTGAAAGTGAGATAGACGAGCACCGTGGAAGCGGGAGCATGCCTTGAACTTTGTTCATGCCCTTGGAAACTTTGTGAATCTTGAATTGCAGAAACTTTTCAAGAAAAATAATTATCCCCTTTTACAATTCCATTGTATTATAAAAATAATGTGCCAAGATTTGCCTTTAGGATGTTTAGATTGCTTGTTGGTATGTGTGGCGCAAAAACAGAAACTTTGGCTGTAGTGCACGATTTTACATTTTTTACTGGAACGTCGAAAGCTTCTAAAACTTTTTGCGTAGTCTTTCTATACAAAATGTTTTTTTCCTAATTTTTTCAGAATTTTTGGAGTACCAAAAGTATGGTGAATGTTCAGATTACGACATACTGTCATGTTTAAGAAAGATTTTGTTTTTGATGCATTGTTTTGCTTTTTTTGATGAAACTATCGATTTTTATCAGTGGTATAAGCCATGGAAAAGTTATATTATAGTAGCTACAATGCAAAAACAAAATATGAATTGGTTTGCAACAGTACTTAGAGTAGTGATTTGCTTTATTATACTAACGGATCTTACCGAGCTTTTTATTGAATCTTGTGTGGATGAAGTGATCAAAGATCGTGGAGGTCTCGATATGAGGAGAAGGAGGAGAGGCAAGATCTCAAGCTTGGGCATGCCCAAGGCACCCCAAGTAAATATTCAAGGAGACTCAAGCGTCTAAGCTTGGGGATGTCCCGGAAGGCATCCCATCTTTCTTCAACAAGTATCAGGATGTTTTCATCTTCATTTTGTTCATGTGATATGTGTGAATCTTGGAGCGTCTTTTGTGTTTATTTTTCATTTTTCTTTTATGCACCATGCTGTTATGAGATAGTCCATGGTTGATTTATAGAATGCTCATTGCACTTCACTTATATCTTTTGAGTATGGCTTTATAGAATGCTTCATGTGCTTCACTTATATCAGTTGAAGTTTGGATTGCCTGTTTCTCTTCACATAGAAAACCATTATTTGTAGAATGCTCGTTTGCTTCACTTATTTATTGGAGCATGGTCTTTTGTAGAAAGAATTAAATTCTCATGCCTCACTTAGATCTATTTAGAGAGTTAACAGGAATTGGTCAATTGCATGGTTAGTCATAAAATCCTACATAAAACTTATGGATCATTGAACATGATATGTTTGATTCCTTGCAATAGTTTTGCGATATAGACATGGAATATATGGGAGGTACTAGTAAATGGTTGTGTTTAGTAAGAATATTGGTGTTAAGGTTTGTGATTCCCGAAGCATGCATGTATAGTCTCTCGTTATGCTATGATGTTGGAGCATGATTTATTATTGATTGTCTTACTTATGAGTGGCGGTCGGGGACGAGCGATGGTCTTTTCCTACTAATCTATCCCCCTAGGGGCATGCAAAGTAGTACTTTGCTTCTAGGTCTAATAAACTTTTGCAATAAGTATATGAGTTCTTTATGACTAATGTGAGTCCATGGATTATACGCACTCTTACCTTTCCGCAATTTTCTAGCCTCTACGGTACCGTGCATTGCCCTTTCTCACATCGAGACGTGGTGCAAACTTCGCAGGTGCATCCAAACCCTATGATATGATACGCTCTGTCACACATAAGACTTATTATATCTTCCTCAAAACAGCCACCATACGTACCTATTATGGCTTTTCCATGGCCATTCCGAGATATATTGCCATGCAACTTCCACCGCTTCCGTTCGATGACTTGAGCATTCATTGTCATATTGCTTTGCATGATCATATAGCTGACATAGTAGTTGTGGCTTAGCCACCGTTCATCATTTTTCATACATGTTATGCTAGATCATTGCACATCCTGGTACATGCCAGAGGCATTCATATAGAGTCATACTTTGTCATAGGTATCGACTTGTAATTTTTATTTCTTTTGAGTTATAAGTAAATAGAAGTGTGATGATCATCATTATTCATTTTTGAGCAGTGCCCCAGTTAGGAAAGGATGATGGAGACTATGATTCCCCCACAAGTCGGGATGAGACACTAGACAATGAGAGAGAAAAAGAAAAAAAAAGAGAAAAAGAAAAATAAAAAATAAACAAAGAGAGACGAGGTATTGTTAGTATCCTTTACCACACTTGTGCTTCAAAGTAGCACCACGGTTTTCTTATGGAGAGTCTCCTATGTTGTCACTTTCATATACTAGTGGGAATTTTTCATTATAGGATTAGATGCACATCCACTTAGTTTTCATATTGAGCTTTCATACACTTATAGCCCTTAGTGCATTCGTTGCATGGCAATCCCTACTCCTCGCATTGATACAGATTGATGGGCATCTCCATAGCCCATTGGTTAGCCGTGTCGATGTGAAACTTTCTTACTTTTTGTCTTCTCTATATTTACCCCTATCATCATACTCTATTCCACCTACAGTGCTATATCCCTAGCTTGCGCTCATGTATAGGGTGAGGATTGAAAAAGCTGAAGCGCGTTAAAAAGTATGAACCAATTACTTGACTTGTCATTGGGGTTGTGCCTGATAAATACTTTGTGTTAAGAAGACAGAGCATGACAAGACTATATGCTTTTGTAGGGATAGCTTTCTTTAGCGTTGATATTTTGAAAGACATGATTGTTTGTTGGGATGCCTGAGTATTGATGTCTTTATGTCAAATTATAGACTATTGCTTTGAATCACTTATGTCTTAATATTCATGCCATGATTAGATATATGATCAAGTTTATGATAGGTAGCATTCCACATCAAAAATTATCTTTTTTATCATTTACCTACTCGAGGACAAGCAGGAATTAAGCTTGGGGATGCTAATACGTCTCCGTCGTATCTATAATTTTTGATTGTTTCATGCCAATATTATACAACTTTTACATACTTTTGGCAACATTTTATATGATTTATTTGGACTAACATATTGATCCAGTGCCAGTTCCCGTTTTTTTATCGCAGAAAATCCATATCAAATAAAGTCTAAATGCAATAAAACTTTACAGAGAATTATTTTGGAATATATGTGATTTGGGGGACTTGGATCAACGCAAATGGAGGCCCACACAGCCCACAAGACACAAGGGTGCGGCCCAGGACCAGCCGTGTGGTGGTGGGTTGTGCTCACCTCGTACGTCGGTTGGAGCTCTACTTCGGGCGCAATGAAGCTTATATCCGGAAAAAAGTCATGTTAAAATCTCAGCGTAATCGGAGTTACGGATCTCCCAGAATATAAGAAACTGTTTTCGTCCAGATTTGGGGACGCGAAACAGAAGATAATAGAGAGGGAGATCCAATCTCGGAGGGGCTCCCGCCCCTTCGCTGCCATGGAGGCCATGGACCAGAGGGGAACTCTCCTCCCATCTAGGGGGGGGAGGAAGAAGAAGAAGAATAAGGAGGGGGCACTCTCTCCCTCTCTCCCGGTGGCGTCGGAGTGTCGTCGGGGCAAGGATCGTGACGGCAATCTACATTAACAATCTTGCTACCGTCAGCACCAACTTTCTCCCCCTCTTTGCAGCGGTTTAACACCTCTTCTCCCCGTTGTAATCTCTACTTAAACATGGTGCCCAACTCCATATATTATTTCCCAATGATATTTGGGTATCCTATGATGTTTGAGTAGATATGTTTTGTCTTGTGGGTTAATCGAGATCTTGGTTGGTATGCTTGTATATTTTATTTATGGTGTTGTCCTATGGTGCCCTCCGTCTCACTCAAACGTGAGGGGGCCCTGCTGTAGGGTGTTGCAATATGTTCATTGTTTGCTTATTGTCAGTGTTGCGGGGGATGACAGCAACCTAAACGCGGATAAGTGGGTTATGGCGTATGGCGTATGGGATAAAGAGGACTTGATACTTAATGCTATGGTTGGGTTTCACGACCTTAATGATCTTTAGTAGTTGCGGATGCTTGCTAGAGTCCCAATCATAAGTGCATATGATCCAACTAGAGAAAGTATGTTAGCTCATGCCTCTCCCTCATAAAATTACAAGAATGATTACCGATACTTGTTATCGATTGCCTAGGGACAAATGAATTTCTTGTTGACAAAAGCTATCCACTTTTATTACCTTGCAATTTATTCATAGTTTTATTCTCGCAAAGTACTCATAGTTTTATTCTGGCAAAATAGTTTCATACTTGTTTCAGGTAAAGCAAACATCAAGTGTGCGTAGAGTTCTATCAGTGGTCGATAGAACTTGAGGGAATATTTGTCCTACCTGTAGCTCCTCGTTGGGTTCGACACTCTTACTTATCGAAGAAGGCTACAAATGATCCCCTACACTTGTGGGTTATCATGGCGCCCAACGATCGTGCTTCAGGCCCCGCGCCCACCGCTGGGGCGCCTTTCCCTCTCGCATAGGAAGGTGCGCCCAGCGCCCCTCTCAGGACAAGCTCGGGGGATCTCATCTGGAGGGCCTCTGACCTGACCAGCGTCATGAGGGAGGCGTTCGGACACCACGTGGGGGCGTGTTTCGACGCACGCCTCCGTGAGCAAGGCGTAGGGCGCCAGGCGCCAGGCGCTCAGGAGTTCATCACCAAGCAATCGAGGAGCTTCAGGAGGCGCGAGCCATGCGTGGCGAGCGTTGTCCCGCACCATCCAGTGCAGCTGCCGCCCCTGACATGGGTGGCGAGCTGCGCGTCTGCGTCAACATCCCAGGCCTCAACAGGGCTGCTTCTCAGGAGCTCTTCTGCCCATCCCATGTTGGCCAGAGTGGGGGCCATGCCTGCAGCTACATCTGCATGCCGTTTGGCCTGCTGAACATGGCTGCCTCACACTAGCGCTACATGCAGGGTGTTTTGGCAGCTCACGAGGCCAATCGCCAGGCAGTCTTGACGGAGGAGGTGTCGAAACCTCGCGAGCTCCCCGGGCCACCGGAGCCTTGCGGGCCTCAGGGGCGGTCGGCTCATGAGGAGCGATATCTGTAGCATGCGTCTTTAGCTACTCCAACGCTTCTACAACGATGGTGCCAGGTGACTTTTTGTTTTGTTCAATTGAGGGTTGCATTATCCTCAAGCTGTCAGGGCCCGTCCCTGCAGCTTGTATCGTTTTGCACATGTATCAGAACTGGCTTCGCCCTTTTATGAATTTCTTAATGTTGTAACCTGCATGTCCGGTGCTTTGCCACCAAGAATGTTGTGCGCCCTAACAAACCCGCCCGTGACTGCCTCATGATTGAGGAGTGGCACGACATCTGTGCTCGGATTCGTCCCTGCAGCATTGCTAAACCCAAGTGGTCGAGCTCTGTCTCATGGGGCAGCTCCTATGCACGTCACCTCCCGTGGTCCTTGGTGCCTTGTTCTCGCATGAGCTAATCGAGGGTGGATGAGTCAGGGCGCGCGACCCGGTGCCTCGCCACCGCGGGAGCCGCGTGTCGGTTGTCTTTCTTTAGGGTTGTTGCATGAGAAGACTGGGCACAGCGTCTGTGCTCGGGTCCATATCTGCAACATCGATATACCCAACAGTTGAGCTCTCTCTAGCGAGCCGGCCCCGTTCATGTCACCTCCTGGGGTCGTTGGTGTTTCTCCTTCTCATGTGATGTCCTCCTGAGATTCACTCGGTGCAGGCCACCTCAACATCTCGCAGGGTTCTTACAAGTGCCCCACACTAAAAATTCAGGCGCAACCCGCCTTGACGTAGGGCCTCATGAGTCCCATGCTAGCTCACGAGTGCCAGATACACCTCCTCCAGTTGTGTCGTGCAAGCCACGTGTACGAACGGGGGCTATACATGCCCCTGAGTCTCCCCTCGAGGGAACTCCCACCCACGCACCAGTGGAAGCCCCATGCTCCGCGCTGGTGGACGACACAGTCGAGGAGCGACTATGCCCACACACCAGTGGAATCCCCATGCTCTGCGCTGGCGGATGACATGGTCGAGGAGCGGCTATGCCCACGCTAAAGTGGAAGCACCATGCTCTGCGCTGGTGAATAAACAACTAAGGGCACCCTAGTGGCTGCAACTCAAGTCGGCAATCCTGCCCATGGGCATGGCCGCCCATGGGCACCCGACTCGAATGGGTAGGGTATGGGTCACCAACTTCGCCCATGGGTCTTACCCATGGGTAACCCGATTAGTTGTGGGTAGGGTATGGGTATTTTGCACCCGCAGGTCACCCGACGGGTTGCCCATTAGTATTAATAATAAAATAAATATTTCTATACACTTATTCTTTTAGAAATGCACTTCATATAAGTACAAGATAACTCTGAAGTATCAACGGCTAGTAGCAAACTGGACACTAGTTTTTTAGTCTAAACTAAAAACTATTGCTAGCGGTGACGCTAATTGGCCGAACACATGGATCTCTCTCGCACTAGTCACTTCTCTTATCTAGTAGGCCCATAGGAAAACTAATAAGATGTTTCATTCAGCCCGATATTCACTTGATGGGCCTCTATAGGCTGGAATTTGGTTCCACACGTGTGGAAGGCTGCTGGCCTGGTGCCATGCGTGCATCAAACTGCTAAATGTCTGGCATTTTAGTCCCACCTTGCTACTCAAGGACATAGGAGGCAGAATGCTGCTTATAAAAGAGCACTAGGAACGCGTCCCTGTATTCCCCTCGGTGAGAAGTAAGAACTAGGAAATGCACTGGTACGACGCAGAACATGTACTGCTCGTGAAACATAATTCAAAAATAAAAACGTTAAGACCCGATGGGTGCCCGGTAGGGTCGGGTTACCCGCCGGGTTCGGGCATGGGTCTGTTCCTCTGCCCATGGGTAGGTTCATGGGTCTGGTGATGTGCCCATTTCCTATTCGGGCATGGGTTTGGTAGAGCTTAACCCGGCCAAACCCGACCCGACTACAAGGTTGAGCTGTAACAACCTCAGGAGGGCCTATAGGCTTGTTGTACGGTCCCACTGCGCAGCTTTCCCTATGGAAGGCTGCGCGAGGGGGCTGGGCACGGCGGCTACGCTCAGGACACGCCTGGCGCACGCCACCTTATCTAGTTTTCTCGCGTCCCTCCCAGGCAGAAGCTGGCGAGCAAAGGTATGGAGGACTTCGGATTGACTCAGACGCTGCTCATATTTCCTTCATGAGGGTTGTTCGTACGTCAAGGGGGACCCCTGAGCATCGCGACTCAGAGGCCTCACTGGTCATGTAGCCCCTTGATGACCCACAAGTATATGGGATCTATTGTAGCCTTTTTGACAAGTAAGACTGTCGTACCCAACGAGGAGCAAAAGGAAATGACAAGTGGTTTTCAGCAAGGTATTGTCTGCAAGCGCTGAAATTGTAAGTAACATAGTAGTTTGGTAGCAAGATAATTTGTAACGAGCAAGTAACAATAATAGTAACAAAAGTGCAACAAGGTAGCCCAATCCTTTTTGAGGCAAAGGACAGGCCAAAATGGTCTCTTATAATAAGCAAAGCGTTCTTGAGGGTACACGCGAATTTCATCTAGTCACTTTCATCATGTTGGTTCGATTCATGTTCGCTACTTTGATAATTTGATATGTGGGTGGACCAGTGCTTAGGTGCTGTTCTTGCTTGAACAAACCTCCTACTTATGATTAACCCCCTCGCAAGCATCCGCAACTATGAGAAAAGTATTAAGAATAAATTCTAACTATAGCATTAAACTTTTGGATCCAATCGGTCCCTTACGGAATAGCGCATAAACTAGGGTTTAAGATTCTGTCACTCTCGCAACCCATCATCTAGTTACTACTCCACAATGCATTCCCTTAGGCCCAAATATGGTGAAGTGTCATGTCGTCGACGTTCACATGACACCACTAAGGGAATCACAACATACATACTATCAAAATATCGAACACATATCAAGTTCACATGATTGCTTGCAACAAGATTTCTCCTGTGACCTCAAGAACAAAAGTAACTAGTCACAAATGATAATCATGCTCAAGATCAGAGGGGTATTAAATAGCATATTGGATCTGAACATATAATCTTCCACGGTACAAAGATCAAGCACAAGAGATGAACTAGGGTTTGAGAGGAGATGGTACTATTGAAGATGTTGATGGAGATTGCCCTCCCCAAGATGGGAGAGTTGTTGGTGATGATGATGACGATGATTTCCCCCTCCGAGAGGGAAGTTCCCCCGGCAGAATCGCTCCCCCGAGGGCAAAAGTGCTCCTGCCAAGGTTCCGCCTCAAGATGGCAGCGCTCCATCCCGAAAGTCCTCCCCTTATTTTTTTCAAGGTCAAAATTACTTATATACCAGAAGATGGGCACCGGAGGTGGGCTGGGCTGACTACAACCCACCAGGGCATGCCTGGGGGGGCAGGCGCACCCTAGTGTCTTGTGCTCACCCGGTGGCCCCCTCCGATGGTTATTTGCTCCCATATTTCTTATTTATTCCATAAAAAATCCTCGTGAAGTTTCAGCTCATTTGGAGTTGTGCTGAATAGGTGGCCTGACGTAGCTTTTCCAGATCCAGATTTCCGGGCGCCGAAATTCTCCCTCTTTGTGTGAACCTTGCATATTATGAGAAAAGGCATTAGAATTACTCCGAAAAGCATCATTATGCATTAAAACATTATAAATAATAGTAGGTAAACATGATGTAAAATGGACGTATCACTCCTCACCCCTTGGCCTCGTCCTGGTCATCCGGATGCCCCAACGGCGGTTGAGGTATGTGCGGGTCGGGCCGTGCCAACGCAGAACACTAATGCAAACAGGAAGGAAACCGAGATGGAAAAGAAATCGCGGAGTCCCGGCAAGTTATTACAAAACATAATGTTCCACAAGTTCAAACAGAAGTTCTCACACCTCCACGAGGCACGATGAATGTTGCAGGGTCAAACTAGGAAGAAGCGCCGCTGTCGCCTTGGTCGTCGCCGCCACTCACCTTGGGTAGCCCGTCGTTGATGATGCTACCACCATCTTGGCTGCCGGCCTCTGCCTCCATAGCTGCGAGGTCAGGGACGCAGCCAAACTTCCCCAGCAGGGCTTCCACCTGCTTCTTCACGACCTCAGTGGCAGCGGTGCGGGACTCAAGAGCCACCGGCTCGATCAGTGTGCTAGGTCGAAACCTATGTCCTGGAGGTGGAGCTGGCTGAAGATGTGCTTCCTCCAGATTTCGGGCCTGAAGAGGGGCCGCAGTCCGCTAATGCAAGGGCTTGGGGAGGAGGCGGCATCAGCGTGTGGGTTGGCGTCACCGCCAGGGAGGCAGCAACAAGGGCAACTTGGGGCACTGGAGCCTCCAAACCCCCCACAGGCACGACGGGGATGGGTGGCTCCGGAGCCTACTGGCCCACGGGGGCAGACTCCTCCTGAGGTTCCACCATCGTGCTTTGGGGGGGGGGGCGCTCTGTCGTAAGGGAGCGCGAAGCAACCTCTTCTATCTGTGCCAGACCTGCCATGGCTGTGGCGAGTGGTGGCACCTCTGGTGTCCTGGCTCCCACCTTCCTCACCGCGATGCCCATCCTGGTCACCAGGAGGGGAGCACTGTGGGCACAGTATCAAGGGCGACAAACTAAAGCAAGGTAAGGCACTTACTCGTTAGAGGTGATGTACGCCCTCTTCCTAGTCGGGACCGGGACACCACTGATCTTCCTGGGCATGGCCTTGGCCACGTCTTGAGGGTTGGCGGGGCGCACGACGACTGGCCTTGGTGCGGCATCGACGGTCGGCAAGGCGGAGGCGTCACCTTGGAGAGGGGGTGTAGCCCCGCTCTTCTTCAGGGTCACCCGGCCTGGCCTCCGTAGGGCTGAGGGAGTGGCCTCAGACCTCGTGACGACCCCGGTGGAGCGTGGGGATTCCACGACCGGGGGCTCGACAGTGTCGGCATCATCTATGAGGCCGCAAAGAAGCTCGCTCTGGGACAGGGGAGAGGTCAACACCACATCATCCACGGTCGCCTCCGAGTCTTCCTCGCCCTCTTCGCCAGCGTAATCGCCAGAAGACACCAGTGCCAGTGAGTTGGGGAGTTCGGGCGGCACGAGCCCCAGCTTGCTAAAGACATGTATGGCGGCGACCAGCGCCGCCCAATCGACACGGTGGTATAGCGGGATGTAGGCCCTCGGGAGGTTGCCCGGCTTCCCCTTGAGCAGGATGTTCATGGCCTTGTCCAGCTCCTCGCCTGTCAACCTCCCCGAGCATAGTCGGATGTCATCCTATGCGCCCTTGAACTCCCACATGGGGCGATGTGTGCTTGGAGCGGGCCAGGCGTTGCGTCAGGAAATCCTTGACAAGCATGCCCCCCATCAGCGCTCTGGCGTCCATGTCTGCGATCATCTTCCTCAGGACCGGCGCCGCCCGGGATCGGAGAGCTTCTCATGACCCCATCCGTCAAGCTTCTCGACAGCTGGGTTGGTAATTCCGGCCGCACATTGAGGCCCTTGGTGTCCAAGAAGACCCACCATCGCCGGAAGTTCTCCACCTTCTTCCTGGCCCTCATGAGTGTGTTGCCCTTGTGGACCGCAGCGAAGGATACGCAGACGGAGAGCTGGGTCGGATCGTGCAGCCACAGGTAGAAGAAGTGCCGGAGGAGCACAACGGAAGGCCTCACGGCCACAAACGCCTCGCAGTAAAAGACGAAGAAGGACAGGAGGAGGAGAGAGTTTGGCAGAAGATGTAGAGCCTAGAACTGGTAGTAATTGGGGATGCCGGTGAAGAACCCGGAGAAAGGTGGGACGAGCCCCGCAAAGACGGTGTGGAGGAAGAAGGGATAAATTGTACACGCTAATGTCCTCTGCTCGGCGGAACCCACCAAGAGGATAGTCTCCTTCCACTTGTTGTCATCACTCACCGTCTGCGGGAGCGTAGCGGCGAGGTGCTTCTCCTCGGTGACGGATGACGTGCCGAGGGCCGACGTGGGAGAAGCGGAGGATCTTGCGGCCGGTGCAGGAGGATTCGCCTTCCTAGACGCCATCCGTGAGATCTTGGAGGAAGAGGTGCAGGGGGAAGGAAGTGTCAGGACACCGATCCTATGTCACACCTATCTAGCATGTAACACGTCATATCCCCTTGCAGCCTCATGCATGGTATCCCCACGGGTGCCACCATACCTGGCCCGAGACCGTTTGCGCCTTTTGGCTCACATATATGATAGTGTCGCTAGCATCCATATGACAGAGAATCCGGGCCGACATGACTAGTCGTAAACCCAAGGTGGCACTAACTTACCGGGACAGGCATACAAGACCCGGCAATGCACGTGTCGGTCATCAACGTATGAACCCAAGTCATAGCAAGCTACAAGGATTTAAAGGAACAGTGCGTGACATTTCCCTGAAGGGACTGACACAGGAGCAAAGAAGACACATGCCAATCATCCCATGTGTTCTGGAGCAGTAGCAAGCTACCATGGCTCAGTGGAAGCACTAGGAGACATTTCCCTATAAGAGAGGCTACCAAGAATAAACAGCTAGATTATCGGTCCCACACATACCAAGCATTTCAAAATCATACACACAATATGCTCGATATGTGCAAATACAACATGGCATCACAACAAAACTCTACGACTCAAAGTATTTATTCATAAGGCTCCGAAGAGTCATACATAGTAAGAATTACAATCATAGGTCACATGAACCAACATACAGAGCATACAGGCCACGGAAGCATAAACATGTTTGGGTACACACATCTGAAAAGGAAGAAGGCTTTAGAGCCTGACTATCTACAAGACCCTCCCAAGGGTACAAGATCGTAGCTGAGATAACAAGCTAAACATCGAAGTCCACACAAAACTACTAGTGAGACTGAAGTCTCTATGTAAAAAAATAAATTAAGCAAACGTGAGTACAAATGTACCCAGCAAGACTTACATCAGAACTATCTACATATGCATCAGTATCAGCAAAGGGGTGGTGGAATTTAACTGCAGCAAGCCAACTTTGACTCAGTGGCTATCCTGTACTACGACTGCAAGTAACTCTTTTGAGGTGGCGCACACAAGTCCACATATTCACCATATGAATACACCACTATGGATCCGCTCCCGTCTCCCTACGAGAAGGCCATCCATAGCACTCACGCTTATCTTGCACATTTTAGAGTATCCACTTTCACTTGTCTATGAACAATGTAAGCAACCTAGTAGTCCATTGCCGCAGACGCAGCTATTCGAATAGATCATGTTAACCCTGCAAGGGTGTACTTCTTCACACACACTTCCACCACTTATCGCCGTTACACGACATGTACTCGGCAACCATCAAGCAGAAGCCCGGCGAGGGTGTCGACCATGACCTAACTAACCACACAAGTCTCTAATCCAGGTTTATAGCCTATTCAGGTTCCATCTGTAGGGAGTCCGGTCGAGGTTTCCACTACAGCCCCGAACGATGTGTGCAGGGTTCCCGAGGCACCAAATGGGCGTCTCGGTACACCATGCCACGTGCCTACCGCATCACAGCGCACGCCTAGGGTCAGCGTTGCGCATGGCCTCTAGCATGCTACAAACACCAGAAACTACTTGCAACTCCTGGACAGAGATCAAGGTAATTAATAAGTCGAGAGAGTCAATTAAGGATCCCAATGTGTGGTAGTAACTATCTTGGATCACAAACATAGAACTCAGTTCTTGAGGACAATTTCAATGAGACAACCCACCACGTACTCCTACATGGCCTCTCACCGCTACCTTTACCAAATCGTGTTCACACACTTAGCTCTCAATAGTAGGACAAGATGACCACATTCCAATTCATCCCCGATGAATCAGACCTGACACAACTCTAAGCAAATAGCAGGCATAACAAGCAAGCATGAATGAGTAGGCACATCATGGCTAAAACAACTCCTACTCATGCTAGTGGGTTTCAACTATTTACTATGGCAAAGACAGTCATGTAGAGGAAAAGGGGTTCAACTACCGCAACATGTAATAGTTAATTCGTTTTTTGTCCTAATGTTGTAAAAGAGACCAAGAGCGAGAGAGAGTGGGATTGTATGGGAATGCTCAATGGGGTTTTGCTTTCCTGGCACTTCTGAAGATAGTACTGTTCTTCATCAGTGACATCGATCTGAACGTCGGAATCGTCTGCTACCGAGAGGGGACAAACACCGACAAAAGAGAAGGAACACAATCAATGCAATGCAACAAATATGATGCATGATCATGAGATGGCAATATGCTGTGATTTGAGCTAATGCAGCTAGCAACGATTTCAATGGAGTTGGTTTGAACACAAGATTCAAATTCAAACTCCACATAAGGCATTTCAAATTCCATTAATTCAAATTGCCATATACAATACCTTTAGGTTTCTCAAACATGCATGAAAATGCCATAAACAGATTCTTTAGATTTTTCTGATCATTTTTCATATATACATTATTTCATTTGGAGTTACGGTTGAATTTCTATGAATTTTACAAGTTTTGGATATTTTCTGAAATAAATAAATCATTACTGATTTATTTAAAATCCCAGAAAACATTTACTACATCAACATGATGCCATGATGACCTCAGCAGGTCAACTGACCGCTCCAGGTCAAACCTGACCCATGGGACCTGTTGGTCAGTGTCACATTGCTCGCTTGGGTCACTGACGGGTGGGGTCGGTCAAGGGCACGTCAGCAAGGTCAACGCTGACGCGTGGGGCCACTGTGATTAGCTAAAAATAAACAGGAAATAAACTATGGTTAATTAAGGGCATGGGACCCATATGTAAGTGGGTCACATGTTTAATTAGCGGGTGATTAGCCCTAACTAGGTGGCCACATCGGCGGCTAACCGCCGATGGCAAACAGATGCGGCGGCGGCGCTTGTTCCGGCGATTCCGGCGATGAGAGGGGGCAGGGCTGGGCTCACGGCTGCAGCGCGATGAGGTGCATCGGGTGGTGGCCGTGGGCGGTGCCGGGGCGGGCTACAGCGGCGATGGAAAAGACGACAGGGGCGACCGGAGCACGGCTATGCATGGGAGCGGTGCTGCAGCTCGAGGGCGAGAGAATGGAGGTGCTAGGAAGCACCTAATGGGCAGCAGGAGCACGCCGGAGCAACGATGCGGAGCGGAGGGGCTAGGGGAACGGAGCTCGCCGACCATGGTGGACGACGGCTTCGGGTGCTCGCGGGGCAGTGGCTACGGGGCGTGCGCGAAGGAAAAGACGGAGGGGAGAGGGTAATGGCTTGCGGGGAGTCGGTCGGTGTAGACGGTGGGGCGGGGGAGGTGTCGGAGTGAGCGGGGTGGTGAAAGCGATCTTGTCATTGGGAGGTTGAAGCCGAGCTCGGTGAGGACGTATGGCGGCTTCTGGCAGGGCGTGGCCTGGTGAGGGGTCGAGGACGAAGTGGCGGAGCTTCTGGGTGCGTCGGTGAGGTGTGGGGTGGCCGGCGGGCGCAACGGTGATGGGCGGCGCACTCCTGGGCATCTCGGGGAAGAGGGAAGCTTTTCATCACTTCCCATAAATCATGAACATTTTTGAAGGGCGCTTTGGATTCATTGAAAATGATTTTAGGTTGAACCTATTTGAATTAATTTGGTGCTACGGTTTGAGCATCCCCATTTAAAGTTTAACAAAAATCAAACATGATGCATGGATGCATGGATGCGGATGCAACTAACTGCAAACAAATTCTAGGGTTGTGACAACTCACCCCCACTAAACAGGAATCTCGTCCCGCGATTCAAGACATGTGGTAAGAAGACAGAGGGGACACAAAGCTAACACAATCTTCATGACCCAGGTTGCACTTCATAAGAACGTTGATTCGATCATCATCTTTGTCTCGATGTCTTGCTCTGAGAACTCCATTCAACATGATAACCGGAAGAAAGGGAAACTCTAGAAGAATTGATCTTCTCGAAGATCGAGCAACTAATGATCAACTCGCGGAATGAGACGTGGGAACATCTCTTGAGTTAGGACAAAAAACATAAATCAAGAGGGATGGATAGTAGCAGATGATGAAGGTTCGATTTGGTAGGCAACAATTCCACGCTTAAGAAGATGGTGGACGGTCTCAAGGTAGCGAGGAAGGTAATTGCCTGTTATACCATAACGGGGAACCTTGGAGAAGGTGACTCGTCGAATTACTCCCTTAAGTAGCAAAAAGAATTACTTTTGATATATAGATCATTGGAACTCTTCATACCACCCTAAGGCAATTTACAGGCGTTCGTTTGACAGAGTTCGAGAGAACGGCATACTCAGGCTAGAATGGATGATGTGGACTACCTTGTTGAAGACAACGCAATGGATGATTTTTGCTTATCATCGGAAATGGATGGGACCCATGGTAGGACCACTTTTGATGATGATCCTGAATATAAATTACTGAGAAGGGCAGCCCATGAAATTTGGCACAATGGCAGTGCAAGCTGGGGACAAAATGCAAATGTTGGGAATGTTCCAACCATCATATCTACCTGAGATTCAGATCCGACTGGTGACAGGATATTCTAGACATCCGTGTGTCTGAAAAGGAAAGTTTGCAACACAAATCGACGAGATAACGTTACGAGATTCTCGAAAATGGACTATGGTAGCAAGCTCCAAAACATGAGTTGGTTCTGCTACACACATGTGAACATGCAGTCCCAGACAAGCATGACCACATAGTAGTCTTAGAACAAAACACTACCAAGTTTAGGTGGAAACCATCATCGAGGATATTGAAGTCTTGTGCATTACCATGGATTAGCAGTTAACTTCTTTTCCTAGAACAAATCAATCAGTGGTTTGGTGTGCTAGGGATACATATAGAATGAAGGTTGCAAGTCTCCAGACCACAGAATACTTCGCACATATGCATGAATGACTTGGGATGATTCTAGAGGAAGCAAAACAAGCTTTCTCAAACTCATAGCGGCAACTTGCACCAAATGCACATGAATTAGAGGAAGTCACTTCTTTCATCCAAACATATGCTTCATGAGCTAGCATGAAGAAATGCTTTTAAAAGTTTCCAACACTAGCTTAATGTTCAACAAAATCATGGATAAGATAAAATGTTGTTGTTGGGCTCAACAGCAACTCACCGGGGTTTTCCATACAGATGGAATTCCATAACTATGTGGACAAGGTGATAGCATTGGTCAGACCAAAGGATATAATGGTGTATGCTCGAGGGATCAACCACGAGTAAAACAACATTACTAACACCGTTGGTTCTGATTTGATATGACAATAGCCCACACTCAAATCAAAGTTTGACAAGACAATAGATCCAACAACTGATCACGAGGACCAATTGATAAAGATATCATCTTTCTTCAACACAGACACAAGAAGATATCCCTTAGTGATGAACTAAGTCGGACAAGCTTCCATCTTCTAACTCTCCAAGTTGTTTAGCTCAACCAACTAGTTCAGGGTATTCAACACAGAATCTTTGAGAAAGGGTGGTTTAGAGGGATAAACCAACTTGATCATGAGCTCAACATAAAGGTCAGGGGTCAACCTGGTGATACTTCCGAGAAGATATTCAGAAAATCACGGACCACCCATATATTACTAAGCTCGAGACCGATCTTGCTTTGCAGGGCAAGACGATATGATCAAAGGAGCGAGGGATTGAAACACTCCTAACTCGTTTATCGAAGAGTGCACTAGAAAAGATGGGCTAGGTAGCACAATCTATCTTAGAATGATAATTCAATAACCAACACGCTAAGAATGAGATTATTCTCCATACTACCAAACAACGGAGTTGCTAGGAGTATTGATTTCACACATCAAGGTTCACTTGTCGGTATTCTGGTTACAACAACACAGAGACTGGGAAATGAATAACGATGGCGAGGAGTATCTGTATCACGAATTCATAAGAGGTTGTGCAATTCTCATGACATTCCTGACATGAAGGAGGTGACACTCCAAGGTAGAATAGACAAAAGATGGATTGGCATTTTGATCTGCGGAATACACTGCTTTGACACAATCCTAGAAATGGATGAGGTATTGGATTTTGTTTCTCCTACTCATTCTGAAATAGAACGGCTTGATGGACCACAAGAATAATAGGCATCGATGAACACGATTGCACACATACTCTTGACTATCAACTGATAGATGATGGTCGGAATACAACTGAAAATGGACAACTCAAGGAGCATATAACTTTCTGAGTTGTGGACGCATAGATTAGTATGTCGAACCAAGTTCAACAGGTTTCTTCCAGATAATCCATGCAGAGAGGTAGGACTGGCAGAGTCACAATATAGAATGTGGAACTCATCGAGAGCACTCTTGTTGTGATCTTTTGGTTCAAGAACTTCTGCCATAAGCAGTTCATGGTATTTGGAAGAAAGAAATACCATAGACCTCAAGGACTATTGCAAAGGTTACTAATATCCTAAGGAACTAGCAAACACTATCAACATGAATGAATAGGTTGAATCTCGGGTTCAAAAACCCAGGGGTAGAATGCCTACTAACTATATGGCATCACGAGATGCTTTCGAGAATGACGGCCAGAATCATCATACTAGGAACACAAAACTTGGCTAGATTACTAGGTGATTCTCTAAGACACCTAGGGTCATAATAATAGCTCCAACATATATGTTGAGGCAATAGAGTACCTAAACACACTGGTTAGTTGGTTAATCTAGCCCAAAGGAACATCGGGAATGGGAAGACAGATTTGCAAGTGCATCAGACTATTTAGAAACCTGGGATGACTACAGCATAATGGTTGTAAATGCTCAAAAAGATTTGAGACATCCTACAAATTGGTGGCATAACCACTCAACATCACAATATCAAGGTTCTAAGACCAACTGCTAACACACTGAAGTACTAGAACTGAACTGAGGCTTGAGACCAACAATACTAAGAGTCTACGGATTAGTAACACGTGATCCTGATAGAAAGACGAGGAAGCCTAGTTTCTTAACCCCATAGAAAAAATAGGATGACTCCAATCAGAAGGTGTCGGTGTGGAACGACACCTACGGGATCACAAGAATCCCTACTATGGTTGCTGGGGCACAGGGTTGCGAGAAGAGCAGGGCTAGTAGACAGCACAAGGATCGATTACCCAGGTTCGGGCCGCGAGGATGCGTAAAACCCTAGTCCTGCTTTGGTGGGTGTTTTTCTGAGAGTTCTTGAGCTCTCGAACTAGCTGTGGTCAGCGTGTGGTTCGAAAGAGCCGAATCCCTCTCCTCGTCGCCTCGGGCCTCCTTTTATAGGAAAAAGGGGTTCCCACAATGGCACACAGGAGGTGGAAAGGTCTACAGTGGCACGAGGTTATCCCTCGTATTACAGGACAAGGTGCATTTAATGCATCGCTTAGGTGTCCACTTGCTTTATCGGGGACGGGGGCGAGGCCCGTCCCGTCCGTCGCCGCTCCTCCTTGCTTCGACACACGCCTCAGCCAGGGATGTGTGCGGTGCCTTGTAGGTAGGCAGGCAGCTAAGTTGGCGCGGTGGTGGAGGCTTCACGAAGATCTGCAAGCCACCACGCAGGCGCTTGATGAGTTGGCCTGGGAGCTGCATGTTTCCACGCAGGTGCCTGCCCAGCTGGTTGGGCTGGCAGCTGCATGTGAACGGCGGTGGAAGCTTGGTTCACGTGGGCTTGGCGGTGGCCTTGCCGGCGTCTTTGGCGAGGGCCTTGCCAGGTGGCCCGGCAAGGGGCTCACCGTGGCGTGTTGTCGTCCCCAACAAGGATATTGCCGGGGGTCTGGTGGCCTTCCTTGGCAAGGATCTTGCCAAGAATTGTCATCTTCTAATCTGATCTTGAATATGTCTTCACAAAGATCTACATGCCACCACAGGGGTGCCTTCCCGAGCCCTGGTCCCACGCTGATGATGGCACTGGGGGCCATGGGCTCAAGGGTGGCTCTCTCTGTTAGTGCGGGGCGAGCTGTCCCGGCAAGAGTCTTGCCGGGGCCGCTGAGGCCACCCGGCAAGGGTCTTGCTGGGGGAACTTGCTTCGTCCCTCTGCTCTTTGTGGATTTGAACTTGGCGTTGCTTTGATTGTCTTGGGCTTCGATCTTACCTTGGCTCACCTCCCTCGTTCTGCTTGGTGTGGCCGTGGGCGCGGCTCTGACTGCCCGTGCACAGGAAAAAGGGGTACAAAGATGCGCCCCTATTTTTGTACACCGACAGGAACCCCGGGGCCTGGGCCGCACATAAGCGGAACACGTTGTTGGGCCAAGCCCAAAATGGTGTGCGGACAGGTGGGGCGGTTTTTACCGTGGTAAGATTCTTCGCGCGCTCCGCCTCCCACGACCCGCGCGCGTGGCGCGGTGTGGAGGGGTGTGCGTGACATGGGCGACATGCGTGGGGCGGTTTGCACACGCATGCGTCACATCGCAGTAAAGAGGCGGCTCGCATCTTCCCCGTAAAAAGGGGGAGGCGTGGAGGCGCGGCTCATTTACTGAGCGGGATCGGGGTGCGGTCTTCAAGGCGTCCACTCCCCACGATCACGGGGTGGGGAGAGGTCGCCTCACCCGTCCCCTCAGTTCTGCATGTCTGCCACGCGTCTTTCATGTGCTTGTGGTGGCAAACAATGGAGGCGAGAAACCAGGCCGCCGCTGGTTGGGGCGGTGGGTCGGTCCTGATTCCCCGCGCCTCCGGTGTCTGGATTGGCTGAGCGGGGCGGCCGAGCCTCAACCCCTTTCCTTTATAAAGAGGAGGAAGGGGGGAAATGGCACCCCACATTCTTCCATCTTCTATCTCCCTCTGCTTATGCTCCTTCCTCTCACCCGCCATGGAGAAAGGGAATCCTGTTCCTTCGACGGTGGCGGCGAGGGTCCCCGCTCGACAGCGCGTCCCTCCCCCTTCTGAACCCGTGGTGGTGGAACCGACCGTGAGGGGAAGGGGGAGGGGCGAGGCCGGGGCAGAGGCCGTAGCACTCGGGGAAGAGGAGGATGGGGCGACGCGCCGGCCTCGCCCTGCCAATGATGCCCTTCCCGATGGAGGGCCACGTTGAAGACCAGCCTTGCGAGTTCTTCATCAGGCTCCGCCAGCCCCCGCATCGTCGTCTTCGTCTCCCCACTCCGTTCGCTTGGGTGATGGAGCGTGCCCCGCCCTAGACCCTCAGGTTGCACATGAGGGGCTGCGGGAATGGGGGCACGTGGGTCAACATCGACTTCCCGGCTCCTCGAGTTATGTATCTCCGCCATGGATGGAAGACGTTCGCCCGCATCCACAGCCTGACAACGGGGCTCGTCCTCTACTTCAAGTTAATGGAGGACGGCCTGCTCTCTATCAAGGTCTTCGGAGAGTTTGGAACTCGTCTGAAATGCTGCATGGAGAGCTCCTCTGATGGATATTCTGACGATGGAAACTCATCCCCGAGCGAGGGCGACGAGGAGGACAGCGGGGACGAGTCCGACTAGGCGTTGGACACCCCGCGCCTGGGTGGCTGCAGCAGCAGCAGCATCTGCACTTGGCCGCTCCTCCGGCAGAAGCTAGCCGGGGACAAGGCCAGCTCCTTGAACTTCTTGGGGTTGTCTCCTTGGGCGGCTGGCGTCGGGAGGCTGCGGAAGAGGAAGAGGGTGGGCGGCAAGGCCGTCAACTCGGAGTACGCGGGCACTGACGCCTTCATCGCGTATTGTCGGTCCTGTCGCCTCATCTTCCAGCTCCTTTCCCGGCACCGTCATCACCGGCCTACCCATGGGTGGCCACCGAGATGTTCTCTTGGTGATTTCTGCTGCTCGTAGCTCGCCTAGGCGCCCCTTTTGCCCTTTCACCTCCTTGACCTGCCTCCTGAGGAGAGGGACAAGAAAGGGATTACGGGCATCTTATCTCTTTTTTAGTTTGTAAGCCTGCGGGCCTTTGTTAAATTTAAAACTTGTAATCCCCTTGCTCATGTTTTTCATCTCACACGAACTGTACCTGTATGGGATGTTTTTAATGAAAAAGGCATGCTTGCCGGGTTTTCCGTTCGCGGGTAAATCCCGCGACAAGGAGCGAATCCTTGTTATTGTTTTAAGATAAACGTTTTTCGCCCGACAACAGGCCTTGCCGTCCCCCCACTCCACTCGACCGTTCTCACGCTCTTGGCGGAGGCAGAGATGAAGTGGGCTTTAGGATCCTCGTCCCACCTCCTTGTCGCCGCGGCTACGACCAAATCCGAACCCAAGAAATAATCCCTAGGTATAGGAAAAAGGGGAGCACGACAACCTAGAGATAAAAACGAGGTTTCACATGCCCCAGTCCGGTTCCGAAATGCATGACATAGGATAAAAGACTTATCTGGATCCGCGGCCCTTGGCAATCTCATCTTGCCGCAGTTGGATCCTTGTGCTTGCAGCCCCCGGCAACTCTGGCTTGCCGGGGTCGGGGCGCCGGTCCGTTTCCTTCTTTCCGAGTAGCTCAGCAGAAGTGCTCATGTGCCCTGCGAACGAAAGGAGGACAAAAAAGGAACAGACAGACGCGCACTCGACCTCTAGGCTAGGGGTTAGTCGCCGCTAAGCACTATCAACCCTAACCAAGGAAGAGACTCGACCTAGCATGCATGCTATAACTTAGGGCGCTAGTGCTTCATTTATTTATGCTCAGGGTCTACGCCTGGCTTTGTTCAAAGGGTCACATGCCTTGTCGGCAAAGCTTGTACAAAAGGTGGCTTGCTGGGAGGCCCGGCAAGCCACGCCTTATGGGTAAAACTTGCGAAGATGCTCGATGTTCCAAGAGTTGCTCACTGGGACGGCATCTTCGGTCTCCAGGCGGACTGCACTAGGCCTGGTGACTCGCATTACCCGATAAGGGCCTTCCCACTTCGGCGTCAATGTCACAGCCCTAGAATTTGATTGCAAATAGTTGCATAAGCATCCATGCACCATGTCTAAATTTATTCGAAACTTGTAATGGGGATGATTCAAACCCTATCATCAATAAAATTCAAATAGGTTCAACTAAATTTTTTTCAGTGAACCCAAAATGTCTTTCAAAAATGTTCATTATTTATGGAAAAGGGTGAACACCCTAAGCAGTGATGATGCCCATTTTCCTTGACATTTATGGTCATTGAATTAAATCAATAGGTATTTGAGTTGGGGTTATAAATGTCTATAATTATTTTTGTAACTCCAATAATTCTGAAAATTATTGTGAGGCTTTGGATTAATCCAAATAGTTCACACAATAATTTTACGGAAGCAACAAAATTGAATTTGGTGGTGAAACTAAATTAAAAAAACAGACTACAGAAAAACAGTAAATGGAAAAGAATTAGAAAGGTTAAAAATAAGGAAGCAAACCTGGCCCTACTTACCTGGCGGCCCAGTTGGCCAGCCCAGCCCACCAAGGGCGTTGTGGTCTTCTTCAACCTCTGCCAGTAGGCAGAGGCGAAGTCACGCACGCGCGCGCTGGGAGGTCGCCACCTCCTGCTTCGCGCCGGAGGCTCATCCCTCTCCCTTCTCCGCACCTGGAGACGTCCCGTGACCCCCTCTGCACCTCTCCCCTCTCTCTGGCCGTTCTCCCTCCTTCCCCTCGCGTTCCCGCAGCCACCCAAGAACCAGCTGTCGACGCCGTGCTTCGCTCGCGTGGGCGCCGTCGTCACCAAGCGCCACTGGCCGGCCCCATAGCTACGCCGTTCTGAGCCATGTATCGCCGCCGAAGATCACGAGCCCGAAGGCCTGCATCCTCATCGCCATCATCGTCTCCTTCCTCGGGCGCCCGAGATCGCCGTCGTCGGCTTGCTTCGCTCGAGCCGTCCCCGAGCCCGCTGAGACCTCCGCCGACCTCTCTGTGAGCTCCTCCGCCTCTACCCTAGCTTCCTTTCTCGTTTGGCCGCCGAAGCCGTCGTTCCCATCCTGGACGAGAACCACCGCCGCCACGGACTCGTTTCCGATGAGCTCCGGCGCCCCCGCACACAGCCGCCTGCTTCCCTGGATGCGCGCGTGCTCGGGCTACCTCCTGGTGCCCTTAGCCGCCGCTCCCGATACCTCAAACGCTTACTCCGCCGCGACCAGTGGTCGCCGGTGACGAGCCGTGGGTCAACTCTGGCGGGGTTGACCCTGTTTTGACCAGGGTTTGACTTCCCCCTGACCCACCGACGTGTGGGCCCAGGCCCCCCCTGTTTAATTAGTTTAGGTTTAGTTAGTGTTAATTAACTTAGTTAAGTAGATTAGACACTGACACACGGGGCCCACTGGTCAGTTTGACATGGACCGCCCCGTTGACCAGCTGACGTCACGGTGACGTAGTGCTGACGCAGTAAAGGAATTTCTGGATTTAAAATAATACAGGAAATTCCAGAAAATTGCCTAAACTTCTAAAAATCATAGAAATTAATCTATAGCTCCAAATGAAATAAATTATATATGAAAAATTATCAGAAAAATTCAAGGAATCCATCTGTACCATTTTCATGCATGTTTGAGCAAGTTAACCTCACTGTTTAGGATGAAACATGATTAGGGCAAATTTCATAATAGGTTTGGAGTTGGAATTTGATATAGTTTTGAATTCCACTTCAATTAAAATGACTTTCTGTTGCATTAGCCCAAAACACATTCATATTGCCATGTCATAGCATGCATCATATTGTTGCATATCGCCATGTGTTGATTGTGTTCTTTCTCAGTTGCCGGTGTTTGTCCCCCCTCAGTAGACATTGATCCAGCGATGAATTCGATGACACCGATGAAGAGCTTTACTATTTTCAGAAGTGCCAGGAAAGCAAAAACCCCTTGTTCATTCCGATACAATCCCACTCTCTTGCTCCTGCTCTCTTTTACTGCATTAGGACAACAACGTTTCAACTGTTACATGTTGCGGTAGTTGAACCCCTTTCCTCTGCATGACCTGTCATTGCCACAGTAAATAGATGAAACCCACTAGCATGAGTAGGAGTTGTTTGAGCCCTGATGTGCCTACTCATTCATGTTTGTTTGTCATGCCTGCTACTGCTTAAAGTTGAGTCAGGTCTAATTCATCGGGGATGAATTGGAATGTGGTGAACATGTCCTACTATTGAGAGCTAAGTGTGTGAACACGATTTGGTAAAGTTAGCGGTGAGAGGCCATGTAGGAGTACATGGTGGGTTGTCTCATTGCAGCCGTCCTTAGGAACTGAGTTCTGTGTTTGTGATCCATGAACAGCTACTACCACGCATTGGAATGCTTAAGTGTCCCTCTCGACTTATTAATCAACTCGATCTCTGTCCAGGAGTTGCAACTAGTTTCTGGTGTTTCTAGGTAGTGTTAGTAGTCTACCAAGTGGCACCCGGTACAGGTGGGCTTGGGACAGACTAGGCACAGTGGCACGGTGTACCAAGTGGCACCCGGATGGTGGGCTTGGGAACGCTGCACACATCGTTTGGGGCCGTGAGCGACACCCCGACCGGATCTCCTTGCAGATGGAACCCGAATAGGCGATAAACCTGTACTAGAGACTTGTTGGTTAGTCAGGCCGTGGCCGACTCCCTCGCCCGGCTTCCGCTTGAAGGTTGCCGAGGTACATGACGTGTATAGGGCGATACGTGGCGAGAGCGTGTGTGAAGAAGTACACCCCTGCAGGGTTATCATTATCTATTCGAATAGCCGGATTCCTCGGATATGGAAACTTGGACCCCTTGCATAGTTCATAGACAAGTGGAAGTGGATACTCTAAAATGCGCAAGATAAGCGTGAGTGCTATGGATGGCCTTCTCATAGGGATACGGGAGCGGATCCATAGTGGAGTATTGATATGGTGAATATGTGGACTCATGTGCGCCACCTCAAAAGAGTTACTTGCAGTCGTAGTTCAGGGTAGCCACCGAGTCAAAGCTGGCTTGCTGCAGTTAAACTCCACCACCCCTTTGTTGATACCGATGCATATGTAGATAGTTCTGATGTAAGTCTTGCTGGGTACATTTGTACTCACGTTTGCTTATTTTAAGTTTTGCAGAGAGACTTCAGTCTTGCTAGTAGTTCCGCGTGGACTTCGACGTTTAGCTTGTTACCTCAGCTACGATCTTGTACCCTTGGGAGGGTCTTGTAGATAGTCAGGCTTCTCAGCCTTTTTCATTTGTAGATGTCTGTACTTAGACATGGTAAGCTTCCGCATGTGCTTTGACTTGTATGCTCTGAATGTTGGGTCATGAGACCCATGTTTGTAATATCTCGCTCCTCGGAGCCTAATGAATAAATATCGTAGAGTTTTGTTGTGATGCCATGTTGTATTTACAAATATCAAGCATATTGTGTGTATGATTGAAATGCTTGGTATGTGTGGGATCCGACAACCTAGTTGTTTATCCTTGGTAGCCTCTCTTATGGGGAAATGTAGTCTTGTGCTTCCATGAGCCATAGTAGTCCACTACAGCCCGGTTCACCGGAGTCCTGCTAGCCCAGCACTACTGCTCCGGAACACTTGACTGGCCGGCATGTGATTCACTTCATTCCTGTGTCTCTCCCTTCGGGGAAATGTCACGCGGTGACATCCGGAGTCCTGCCTAGCCTACTACAGCTTGGTTCACCGGAGTCCTGTTAGCCCAGTGCTACAGCCCGGATTCGCATGCTGATGACCGACACGTTCGATGCTGATTCATGTATGCCTGTCCCCGTAAGTTAGCGACACTTTGGGTTCACGACTAGTCATGTCGGCCCGGGTTCTCTGTCATATGGATGCTAGCGACACTGTCATATACGTGAGCCAAAAGGCGCAAACGGTCCCGGGCCATGGTAAGGTGACACCCGTGGGAATACCGTGCGTGAGGCCGCAATGTCATATGATGTGTTACAGGCTAGATCGGTGTGACTTGGGATTGGGGTCCTGACAGTCAACTTGTTGGAATTCTTGGCCGACTGAACGCACCGAAGAACAAGGTCGCCTTCCTCAAGGCTCCGAGCATGAACCTTGCGGCTATGATAGCGGCACAAGGCTTGCTGGTAGCATGCCGCTCTCACAGCCACCCAAAGACGATCTTCCTGAAGGAGCGTCCCGTCATCTTGGCGCAACGACTCTTGCTCAAGCTCATCATAAGCGAGCACTCGAGGTGACCCGTATATGAGTTCCGTGGGGAGAACTGCTTCTTCCCCGTATACCAGGGCAAAAGGTATCTGGCCGGTGGCTCGATTTGGCGTCGTCCTGATCGACCAAAGAACCGCCGGCAACTCATCAATCCAGCGCCTTCCACTCTTGTGCAGCTTGTCAAAGGTCTTCGTTCTCAGGCCTCGCAACACTTCAGCATTTGCCCTCTCCGCTTGGCCGTTGCTCCGTGGATGTGCCACAGAAGCAAAACAGACCTTGCTGCCGAGGTCTTGGATGTACTGCATGAAGGTGAGGCTTGTGAACTGCGTGCCGTTGTCGGTGATAACTCTGTTTGGCACACCAAAACGGTAGACCAGTCCTTTGAAGAACTTGACGGCTGACTGAGCAGTCACCTTCCTCACTGCTTCCACTTCCGGCCACTTTGTGAACTTGTCGATTGCAACGTACAAGTACTCAAAGCCCCCGACAGCGCGGGGGAAAGGGCCCAGTATATTGAGCCCCCAGACCGAGAATGGCCAGGAGAGAGGGATTGTTTGAAGGGCTTGAGCCGGCTAATGGAGCTTCTTTGAATGGAACTGGCATGCTTCACACTTGGTTACTAGTGCCGTCGCATCCTCGAGGGCGGTGGGCCAGAAGAAACCTTGCTGGAATGCCTTCCCGGCAAGGGCTCTTGACCCTATGTGGGAGCCACATATGCCTCCATGTATCTCCGCCAACAGCTCCAGTCTTTCCTCCCCGGGATGCACTTGAGTTTCACACCGTTTGGCCTCCTCCGGTATAGGATGTCATCGACGAACTGGTACAGGGCGCACCGACGGGCTACTTTCTTTGCTTCTTCCTGCTCCTCAGGAAGCTCCCCTATTTGGAGGAAGTGGACGGTCTGCTGCGCCCATGCCGGAGCCTGGGGCTCGAAGGCAAGGACCAAAGGCATTTCTTCCACCATGAGAGCGGCTGTCTCTACGGCCAGGGCTTGACGCCCTATTGGAGCCAGTCGCTCTTGGGCAGGCTCAGCGTCTGCGGCAGCACCCTTGCCGGCAGCCCCAGGGGGCTTGGTAGGAAAGTACTTGCCGGGACCTGATTTCCTCCGCTTGTTCTGCCCCGCTGATGGTTCGACAGATGGTTGAGTTAACCGGAGCAAAAAGGTACCTAGTTCCACAGGTAGCCTGAATGCGGCACGCTTTGATAGGTAATCGGCGATGTCGTTCTCCGCTTGGGGGACGTGCTCTGCCTGGATACCGTCAAAGCGTTCCTCCAGCTTCCTCACCTCATTTACGTAGGCTTCCATCAATGGGCTCTGATAATCCTTGTTGACCTGCCTAACAACAAGCTATGAGTCACCCCTGACTATGAGCTTCTTAACCCCGAGGTCTGCCGCGATCCTGAGACTGGCAAGCAATCACTCGTACTCGGCGGTGTTGTTGGTGGACATCTCCCTGGGGAAGTGCATCTGGATCACGTACTTCAGGTGTTCTCCGGTGGGTGCGACGAGTAGCACACCGGCACCGGCGCCTTGCAGCGAGAAAGCCCCATCAAAGTACATGATCCAGTCGCGGTCTGCTTCCTTGTCGGGGAGAGTGGTCTCCTGGTTTTCTTCTTCAAGCGTCGAGGTCCATTCTGCGATGAATTCCACCAAGACTCTGCTCCGAATTGTCAAGGTACTTTCAAACTTTAAACCGAAACTTGGCAGCTCCAAGGCCCATTCCACAATCCTTCCGGTTGCATCCGGGTTGTGCAGTATCCGTTGCAACGGGAGGCGGGTGACGACAGTGATCTCGTGGGCCTGGAAGTAGTGACGCAGCTTCCTCGAGGCCATAAGGAGGCCGAAGAGCAATTTTTGCACGCCGGAATACCTTGACCTAGCCCCCTACAAGAGGGAGCTGACAAAGTAAACCAGGTGCTGCATCATCTTCTTCTTTGGCACCACTTCACTCGACTGCGTGGGCATTGCCTTTGTGGCACCAGACTCTGCCGGGGGCCGCGCCTTGTCGGCACCAGGCCCTGCCGGGGGAATCTTTGTCTTGCCATCCGCTGGTTCTGCCGCCATTGCCGCCTCCTCGTCGACCTCCCTGTGTGCCACCAGTATGACGCTGACCACTTGATTCGTCGCCGCCAGATACAGCAGCAACGACTCTTGTGGTTTAGGCGCAACCAGTATCGGCATGGAGGAAAGGTATTTCTTTAGATCCTGCAGTGCTGCCTCGGCTTCTGGTGTCCACTCTATTGGGCCTGCCTTCTTCAAAATTTTGAAGAAGGGAAGGGCGCGCTCGGCGAACTTGGAGATAAACCGGCTCATGGCGGCAACGCAGCCGGTGAGCCGACGCACATCCTTGATCCGCTTGGGCGCCTTGATCTGCTCAATAGCCTTGAACTTGTCTGGGTTTGCCTCGATCCCACGCTGCGACACAAAGAATCCGAGAAGCTTTCCGGACGGAACGCTGAAGACGCACTTCTCAGGGTTCAGCTTTGAGGTTAATCTTGCACAGGTTAGCAAATGTCTCTTCCAGATCTTGCACAAGAGTTGGCCCGTCCTTGGTTTTGACCACTATGTCATCCATGTAGGCCTCCATATTTCTATGGAGCTGAGGTTCAAAACCAATTAGGACTGCTCTTGCAAACGTTGAGCCGACACTCTTCAACCCGAAAGGCATCCGTAACATATTGGTACGTACCACATGGGGTGATGAATGCCGTCTTCTCTTCATCCTCTCTTGTCATGAAGATTTGGTGGTAGCCTGAGTAGGCGTCGAGGAATGATAACAGATCACACCCGGCCATGGAGTCAATAATCTGGTCGATGAGCGGCAACGGGAAGGGGTCCTTAGGGCAAGCCTTATTAATATCTGTGTAATCAATACACAGCCTCCACTTCCCATTCGCCTTGCGCAGCACTACTGGATTGGCCAACCACGTCCGGTGGAGCACCCCTCTCACCAAACCTGCCACTTCCAACTTCCTGATCTCCTCTGTGATGAACTCCTGCCCTTCCAGAGCCTGCTTTCTGACCTTCTGCTTGACGGGCCGCGCATGGGGGCAGACAGCTAGGTGGTGCTCAATCACCTCCCTAGGAACACCGGGGATGTCGGACGCTTGCCATGCAAACACGTCGACATTTGCCCGCAGGAAGGTGATGAGCACGCCTTCCTATTTGCCATCGAGGGTGGAGCCTATGATGAAGGCCCCTCCCGTGCCATCCTCCCCGACGTGCACCTTCTTGGTTTGTGGCGGCTCGGCTCTGGATCTCTTGCTCTTGTCGGTAGAGCTCTCTGGCACGTCCTCAACGGTAGCACAACACTCCGAGGAGGTGCGCTTGTCGGAGTGGGTATGAGAGGTCTTGCCAGGCTCCTTTTTCCCTCCCGGGCCGTCAGCAGCGGGAGCAGGTGCCTTGACGGCAGCTGCTGCAACTGCTTCCCGGTAGAGGTGGTCGGCGCAGATCAGCGCGTCCTTCTTGTTGGAGGGGACAGAGATGATGGTCAACGGCCCGGGCATCTTTAGCATGTTGTAGGCGTAGTGTGACGCCGCCATGAACTTGGCCAATGCCGGGCGACCGAGGATCCCGTTGTAGGGCAAGGGGATCTCGGCCACGTCGAAGACGATCCTCTCCGTCCTGTAGTTCAACTCTCCTACAAATGTCACGGGCAGTGTGACCTTTCCCTTCGGCTGGCTCCTCCCCGGATTGACCGCTTGAAACGTGCCCGTTTCCTCGAGGTCTCCATCAGGGATTTGCAACCTTTTGATCACGACAGGCGAGATCAGGTTCAGGCCAGCTCCACCGTCAACCAACATCTTGTTCACCCTGAGGTTGCATATTGTTGGCGAGACCAACAATGGCAAACACCCGACGGCGGTAGTGTGGTCAGGGTGGTCCTCGGCATCAAAGATGAGGGGCGTGCTGGACCACTTCAGCGGCTTCTGAGCGTCGAACGACGGCTCTGCTGCTGTAATCTCACACGCCCACTACTTGAGCTGGCGGTGAGAGGTATGCAGCGAGGCGCCGCCATCAATGCACATGGCCTCCGTAGCCTTCTGGAACCCTTGCTCACCAGACTCATCGTCCTTGTCATGATCGTCGTCTTCTTGTTTCTTGTTGCGGCCTCGGGCGGGCCTCTCTTGCTGGTTGTCCTTGTTGGGACGGCCTCCTTGGCTGCCATGCTTCTTGCCGGATCCCTCAGCACCGTCATGATCCTTCTCCTTGTCCCACCTTTCGTACTCAGCCTTTTGCTTCTCAGCAAGCAGCTCGACTTGTCGGCAGTTCTGGAGATCGTGGCGCTTGGTGCGGTGGACCTTGCAGTATTGCTTGCAGGAGCTTCCTGGCTTGTTGGTAGCCGCCAGGGCCCGGCAGGCGGCGCACCCGGCAATCTCCTTGCCGGGGGCGTCTGCCTTGACCTTCTTTCCGGCACCAGTATCATCAGATCCCTCAATGGCAAGCACGGCCTTGCCTTTGCGTTTCCTATTGCGACGCCGTCTCTTCTTTGTCGGGGTGGCGGCATCTTCATCAGTATAGTTGGTTTCCGTGCCGGCGTCTTCGCCGGGGTACTTCCTTCCCTCTTCAGCCCGGGCGCACCTATCGGCCATAACGTAGAGCTCGGCCACATCCTTAACCTTGGTCATGGCTAGCTCCTCGCGCATCTTGCCATTGCGTACATTCTGGTGGAACGCGCTAATCACAGCGGCAGGATGAACATCGGTTGTACTACACCTGGCTGAATCTCTGGATGTACTTGCGTAGGGTCTCCCCTTCCTTCTGGGAAATGATATGCAGATCACTGGTCTGGCCATGAGCGTGGTGGCCTCCTGTGAAGGTGCCAACGAACTCATGGCACAGATCTGACCAGGAAGAAATGGAATCCACCGGCAAGTGCATCAACCAAGACATCACATTGGGCTTGAGCGCCAGCGGGAAATGGTTGGTAAGCACCTTGTCGTCATGAGCCCCAGCGGCCTGCATCACGATGGTGTAGATGCTGAGGAACTTGGACGGATGGGTCTTGCCGGTGTACTTCTCACCGACGTCGGGCTTGAACATGTGGTGGGAAGCCACTGGAACTGCCTCAGCTCACGGGTAAAATACGGGCAGCCCACCTCGTAAGGTAGGCCACCGGGGCCCCCGGTGCCGGGTGGTCCATAGCGGGTCCCGCCCGCTTGTCCGACTAGCATCACGTTTCGCGCCGGCGCTCGATGGTGGTTCGAGCGTCTTCGTGAGCTCGCTCCCGAAGGACCTGGCGCTGGTGGCGGAAGGTCCACGGGTCGGACGACGCTATGGAGATGTTATCACAAGCGTCGTCACGACGGGCCGACGCCCGCGGCGGCTGGCGAGGAGGAGGAGAGTGCACCGTGGCCGTAGCTCCCCCGGTCCTCCCAACACCAGCATGTGGTGGCTTGGTGGAGCGCCGGCCCGAGGGCCCCGCCGGTCGCGGATCGTCTTTGTTTGCGACAGCGATGAGGCTCCGGATGGTGGCCCTCCACTCGTCGAGCTTCTCCGCAGCAGAAGGGAAGTCGAGGAGCAGTTGTGCGCGTGCCAAAGCTTCCGTTGGCATGGGTGGCGGCGACAGCTGCGTGGATCGCGGCGCGCTTCGACTTCTAACTATGTTAGAAGGAGCTTCGTCATGACCCAGCGGCTGCGTGCCATTTTCGCCAGCGCTTCGGCGAGCGTGCTGAACCCCCTCATCTTGCCGATGACGCACAGGGCTTTTCCCACGGCGGTGCCCAGGGTCACCATCATGGTGACGCTGCTCGGTGCGCACACCATGGTAAGAACGCGCGGTGGTCGCTGGTGTAGGCGTCGTGGAGGTCGCCGCGCCGCCCGGAGTCGGCACAACGACGCCCCTGGAGGGTCCCGCGCCACCTGCGGGGGGCCCAGCTCCGTCCTTGGATCCAGTGACGTGTAGCCGGTCGTCTAGCGCACAAACGATGCTGCTTGCCAGGCTCCGACTGCCTGGGCGATGCTGGTGCTCGCGGGCCGCGGGCCGGGTCCTGTCTGCGACCGGTCCGCTGCTCGTCCGCACCGGCACGGGTCGTTCGGCTCCCAACGAATCGACCGCCATGGCCGTCCTCTTCTTAGGGGCCATGGCGACGAAGAACTGTCAGGCTAACTACTAGACCAGATTCTCACAATTGTGCCCCCTACCTGGCGTGCCAAAGATGTCGGTGTGGAACGACACCTATGGGATAAACAGAATCCCTACTACAGTTGTGGGGCGCAGGGTTGCGAGAGAGCAGGGCTAGTAGACAGCACAAGGATCGTTTACCCAGGTTAGGGCCGCGAGGATGCGTAAAACCCTAGTCCTGCTTTGGTGGGTGTTTTTTTGAGAGTTCTTGAGCTCTCGAACTAGTTGTGGTCAGCGTGTGGTTCGAAAGAGCCGAATCCCTCTCCTCGTCACCTCGGGCCTCCTTTTATAGGAAAATGGGGTTGCCACAGTGGCACACAGGAGGTGGAAAGGTCTCCAGTGGCACGAGGTTATCCCTCGTATTACAGGACAAGGTGCATTTAATGCATCACTTAGGTGTCCTTTTGCTTTATCGGGGACGGGGGCGAGGCCCGTCCCATCCGTCGTCGCTCCTCCTCGCTTCAACACGCGCCTCGGCCAGGGATGCGTGCGGTGCCATGTAGGTAGGCAGGCAGTTGAGTTGGAGCGGTGATGGAGCCTTCACGAAGATCTGCATGTCGCCACGCAGGCGCTTGATGAGTTGGCCTGGGAGCTGCATGTTGCCACGCAGGTGCCCGCCCAGCTGGTTGGGCTGGCAACTGCATGTGAACAGCGGTGGAAGCTTGGTTGACATGGGCTTGGTAGTGGCCTTGCTGGCGCCTTTGGCGAGGGCCTTGCCGGGTGGCCCGACAAGGGTCTCGCCGTGGCGTGTTGTCGTCCCCGGCAAGGATCTTGCCGGGGGTCTGGTGGCCTTCCTTGGCAAGGATCTTGCCGAGAATCGTCGTCTTCTAATCTGATCTTGAATATGTCTTCACAAAGATCTACATGCCACCACAGGGGTGCCTTCCCGAGCCCTGGCCCCACGCTGATGATGGCACTGGGGGCCGTGGGCTCAAGGGTGGCTTGCTCTTTTGGTGCGGGGCGAGTTGTCCCGGCAAGAGTCTTACCGGGGCCGCTGAGGCCACCCAGCAAGGGTCTTGCCGGGGGAACTTGCTTTGTCCCTCTGCTCTTTGTGGTCTTGGCCTTGGCGTTGCTTTCATTGTCTTGGGCTTCAATCTTACCTTGGCTCACCTCCCTTGTTCTGCTTGGTGTGGCCGTGGGCGTGGCTCTGACTGCCCGTGCACAGGAAAAAGGGGTACAAAGATGCGCTCCTATTTTTGTACACCGACAGAAGGACATAAGGTAAATGAGTAAAAAGAGCCTTATCCCTTCCACAATCAATTCATTTATATAACTAAAGCCTTTCTAGACTCAACTTTGACTAGTTTGGCTTGAGAATCCTACAGCCAGTCAGGCTCTGATACCAAAGTTGTCAGGACCCCGATCCTAAGTCGCACCAATCTAGCATGTAAGACATCATATCACCTTGCGGCCTCACACACGCTATCCCCACGGGTACCACCTTACCTGGCCCGGGACCGTTTGTGTCTTTTGGCTCACATATATGATAGTGTCACTAGCATCCATATGACAGAGAACCTGGGCCGACATGACTAGTCGTAAACCCAAGGTGCCACTAACTTACCAGGACAGGCATACATGACCCAGCAATGCATGTGTCGGTCATCAACGTATGAACCCAAGTCATAGCAAGCTACAAGGACTTAAAGGAACAACGCGTGACATTTCCCCGAAGGGACAGACACAGGAGCAAAGAAGGACACATGCTGATCGTCCCATGTGTTCCGGAGCAGTAGCAAGCTACCATGGCTCAATGGAAGCACTAGGAGAAATTTCCCTGTAAGAGAGGCTACCTAGAATAAACATCTAGATTTTCGGTCCCACACATACCAAGCATTTCAAAATCATACACACAATATGCTCGATATGTGCAAATACAACATGGCATCACAACAAAACTCTACGACTCAACGTATTTATTCATAAGGCTCCGAAGAGTCATACATAGTAAGAATTACAATCATAAGTCACATGACCCAACATACAGAGCATACAGGCAACAGAAGCATAAACATGTCTGGATACAGACATCTGAAAAGGAAGAAGGCTTTAGAGCCTGACTATCTACAAGACCCACCCAAGGGTACAAGATCGTAGCTGAGGTAACAAGCTAGACATCGAAGTCCATGCAAAACTACTAGTGAGACTGAAGTCTCTCTGCAAAAAATATAAATTAAGCAAACATGAGTTCAAATGTACCCAACAAGACTTACATCAGAACTATCTACATATGCATCAGTATCAGTAAAGGGGTGGTGGAGTTTAACTATATCAAGCCAGCTTTGACTCAATGTCTATCATGTACTATGACTGCAAGTAACTCTTTTGAGGTGGCGCACACGAGTCCACATACTTGCCATATCAATACACCACTATGGATCCGCTCCCGTCTGCCAATGAGAAGGCCATCCATAGCACTCACGCTTATCTTGCGCATTTTAGGGTATCCACTTTCACTTGTCTATGAACAATGTAAGCAACCCGGTATTCCATTACCACGGACGCGGCTATTCGAATAGATCATGTCAACCTTGCAGGAGTGTACTTCTTCACACACACTTCTACCACTTATCACTGTTACACGACATGTACTCCGCAACCTTCAAGCGGAAGCCCATGAAGGTGTCGGACACGACCTGACTAACCACACAAGTCTCAAGTCCAGGTTTATCGCCTATTTAGGTTCCATCCGCAGGGAGTCCGGCCGAGGTTTCCACTACGTCCCCGAACGATGTGTGCAGGGTTCCCGAGGCACCAAACGGGCATCTCGGTACACCGTGCCACCTGCCTACTGCATCACAGCCCACCCCTAGGGTCAGCGCTCCGCACGGCCTCCAGCATGCTTCAAACACCAGAAACTACTTGCAACTCCTGGACAGAGATCAAGTTAATTAATAAGTCGAGTCAATTAAGGATCCCAATGTGTGGTAGTAACTGTCTTGGATCACAAACACAGAACTCAGTTCCTGAGGATGGTTTCAATGAGACAACCCACCATGTACTCCTACATGGCCTCTCACCGCTACCTTTACCAAATCATGTTCACACACTTAGCTCCCGATAGTAGGACATGATGACCACATTCCAATTCATCCCCGATGAATCAGACCTGACAAAACTCTAAGCAAACAGTAGGCATAACAAGCAAGCATGAATGAGTAGGCACATCATGGCTCAAACAACTCCTACTCATGCTAGTGGGTTTCAACTATTTACTGTGGCAAAGACAGGTCATGCAGAGGAAAGGGGTTCAACTACCGCAGCATGTAACAGTTGATTCGTTGTTGTCCTAATGCAGTAAAAGAGAGCAAGAGCGAGAGAGTGGGATCGTATCGAAATGCTCAATGGGGTTTTGCTTGCCTGGTACTTCTGAAGATAGTACTGTTCTTCATCAGTGACATCGATCTCAACGTCAGAATCGTCTGCTACCGAGAGGGGACAAACACCGACAAAAGAGAAGGAACACAATCAATGCAATGCAACAAATGTGATGCATGATCATGACATGGCAATATGCCGTGATTTGAGCTAATGCAGCTAGCAATGACTTAAATGGAGTTGGTTTGAACACAAGATTCAAATTCAAACTCCACATAAGGAATTTCAAATGTCATTAATTCAAATTGTCATACACGGTACCTTTAGATTGCTTAGACATGCATGAAAATGCCATAAACTGATTCTTTGGATTTTTCTGATCATTTTTCATATATAAATTATTTCATTTCGAGTTACAGTTGAATTTCTATGAATTTTAGAAGTTTTGGATATTTTCTGAAATAAAGAAATCATTACTAATTTATTTAAAATCCTAGAAAACATTTAATGCATCAGCATGATGCCATGATGACTTCAATAGGTCAACTGACCGCTCTAGGTCAAACCTGACCCATGTCATTGTCACATTGCTAGCTTGGGTCACTGACGGGTGGGGTCGGTCAAGGCCACGTCAGCAAGGTCAACGCGGACGCGCGGGGCCACTATGACTAGTTAAAACTAAACAGGAAATAAACTATAGTTAATTCAGGGCGTGGGGCTGTGGGGACCCCGACTCATAAGTCGTGATCACCGAATGCACGTGTACAGTGATCCCAGAGATCAATGCTCACTGAACACACAGAAGCTGAATAACAAGAGTCTTACATCCATACATACCGTTTTACACAAGTAGGGCCATTATGGTCAAGTCTTGAGTGTATCATCGCAGCGGAAATCTTCAATAACAACTTGGACCCATGCCATCTGCCTTAACCCTATAGGCATTCTGACTGGGAAGCGTCCTAGCTCGCATGTTCATCACCGAAGTATTCTTCATCATATCATGTTCTTTCATGCCTGGCCAATAAAATAACCAGTGGCAAGCCAATGAGTACTTTGAATGTACTCGCAAGCAACCCAAGGGTGATAACAGAATAATTATGCAAGGCACTACTGGTAATTTTGGCATTATTGCGGAAAGCTAGTTTTTCTCATGCAAGTATGATCAACATTTATCAAGAATATGAATGCGTCTGCAACAAGTATCAGGAGGTTACAGACATCAACATCGAGAGAGAGTGACGAACAAGTCATGCTCAAGCTCATCGTGACTTCCTCACGATTCACCTCAATATTTTTACCAAACCGTGTTGTTTGTCAGAAACATATGGACGTAGTCTAAGCAGCACCACCCAACTGTCCTTGACCGTGGACACGGCTATTCGAATAATTTTACACTCTGCAGAGGTTGCACACTTTACCCACAAGATCCGGGGAACTTCCGTGTCATCCACGACCTGCGGTACCTCAAGTACCCGGGGTAAGCACCCTATCACTATCTTTCCCTAGACGACACTAACATGGAGTCCACTCGATTGGTAGTAACCCCCGTGCCCAACATTTCACAACTTAAAATTGTGGAGCCTCGCTCCCATATTCATCACATACCACTGGCACGGGGTACCAACGGTGTGTCCGGTGCCCCATAAAAATGTTCTTGGCCGCCCTACCTGGCACGACCCCGTCCCGAAAGAGAGCAGCAACTCTCCCCCGTCACTAGTAATGCGGGCTCCAAGCTAGTATCGGCCTAGGTAATCAATAATGCCCTTTCCCATACAAGGGTAGAGTGGTTGCGCATGTAAGGTTGGGACAGTCGACAAATCTTAAATCTAATCGGTCTCTGTAAACAACACTTTTATCGAGCCTCGGTACACTACCTCTCCACCAAGTAGTGACCTAGTTCATCATCATCTCCCAGGGGCATTAGTGGCACCCACTGGGCTTTTTTGCAAGTATGTCAAACCACACTTGTTTTTTTCCATGCATAAGCCTGACCCACTTTGCGTAGCCATTTACTATAGCATATTTCTACAACCCACCAACACAACTCTAAGCAATGGTAGAGTCATGAACAATGCAAGTATCAATGGAGTATGCAACGGAGGCAAGCCTAGCAAGGTTGCCATTCAAGGTATATCATGCACTCAGTGAAGCAACGAAAATGCCATCATGATGTAAAATGGTTCATCATGGTCAAAGGGCTGCTTGCCTGTTTTAACAAAGTCTTCGAGGTGTTCAAATATCTCTGGTCCAACTCCAAGCATTTCGTCTACTTTGTCAACTATCGTTGAAAGCAACCTTAATAAGCAACACAACTAGGCAGGAAATAAAAGTGCTCTAAAAAGTGATTTGGCCTTTTCTAGGATACCCTTGGTCATATTAGGAATGACCAAGGTGGTTTCACTGGGATTTGATCAATGGATATCTCTGAACATTTCAATATGATGGAATCAAGGGAGTAATAGATTTGCAAGAAGTGTACAGGAAAATTATTTTTTTAAAAAGGATCAAAGGCACCCATTTATCAAGGAATGGTTTTAGAAGCATATAGGAGTTGGTTTTACTGGATTTGGAGTTCAAATCATTTTCCTATGAATTTGCAAAGTTGGCAATATATCGAGAAATGGACCAATACTACATGTCGCATGTAAAGTATTGGGAAAAATGTTCAGAAACTATGTTTTGAACTTATAAGTATCTAGGAGTTAGAATCATTGCATTTGGATAAAGAATGGGCCCACTGTGATTTTCTAAAGTTCAGCACGGACATAAGAAAATAGGATTTATTAAATATGTGTGAAGGGAAGTGTTCTGGAAAAATGTGCAAATAGCACCATGTGATAGGGCATGGTTTTAGTAACTACAGGAAATTTGAATCATCACGTTTGGAGTTAATTTGAATTGTTTATGGATTTTGGAAATTTACTGAAAAAGAAAAAGGAAAAGAAAAAGATTTAGGTTATACCTAAAGCGCGTGTTGAGCGCAATATAGCACCGCTGCACATTGGGCCGGCCCAGTGGCTCGGGCGCGCTGGCTGCCTACGCCAAAGGCGTATTAAGGGGAGGCGTCTTCGCTGCGGGGAGGTGCGCATAGGAGAAGCCGCCTCCACTTATGCGCGGGCCCGGCTGCCCGGTGGCTTACAGGCGGGCCCCGCCTGTCGGGTTCATCCCCAACCTCCCGCTCGACAGAGCAGAGGCAGGGGGGTGTCGACGGTGTCTTGCCAGCGCTGTAGGGCATCTCTGGCGATGCTCCGCCCACCGGCGTGCTCAGGGGACCAAGACGCGTCCAACCATGGGTGGCACGGTCGCCCAGGGGCACCGAGTCGAGCAGGGCGTCGACCGCGGCGGATGAGGCTGACGGTGGTGATGGAACTCCACGGAACAGCCATGGGGAGGAGAGGGAGAAGCACGGGAGGGCTCGCGGTGATGGTGGTGGTGCTCTAGTGCGGTCCAGAGGGAAGGAGGAGGAGAGGCGGGCGCGAATTTAGGCGAAGTCCGGCTGCTCGGCTCCGGCCATGGGGAGCGATGGAGGGCTCGAGGAGTGGAGTGGGTTGGCCCAGGGAGTGCCCGGGAGGGAGAGAGAGCCAAAGGAGTAGAGAGGGGGCTTGGGGGTGGCCTCAAATAGGAGGGGGCGAGGTGCACAGCGGGGCCGTGCGCCAGCGAGGTCGTAGCCGTCGCTGGAGGCCACGGGAGTGCTTGGCTTCGAGTCGGGGGTCTTCCTCAGCGTGGTCTACGTCCAGGGGAAGGGAGAGAAGGAGCGGGGGAGCGTCAGGGCAGCGCGCGTGTGATCATGCCCATTGGAGCTCTCGGGCAGCCATGGTGCGTGTGCGAGCAGGGGCAGGAGAGAGGGAGGAAGAAGGGGGCCGACAGCGTGCCGTGTATTGGACGTCGAGGCGACCTCGGGGGACACAAGGGGGAGGCCCTAGGTGGTCCGGTGGCTCGGGCAGAGAGCGGCTACAGTGCTAGGGCGCACTGTAGCGCGCTCTAGAGCGCGTCTTTGGCCGGCATGGCCATTGTTTTGGCAAAGTGGGCGCGGCCACTAATGTCTGGTAGTGCTAGGGGGTAGTAAAGAAGTGTGGAGAGGCATTGGATGCCCTGGAGAGCTAGTAGGAGAGGAGAGAGGTTGTGGGAGAGAGAGAAAATGGCTGTCCAGAGAGAGGAAGTGGGGTTTTATCCCCCCAATAATTGATCTAAGGACTTGCCCTTGTTACTGGAGGTATAAGGGGGCTAGGATCAGCTGTGGTACAAAGTTGAGCCCATGGAGATTAGTGGAAGAGGTCAAAATGGAATTTTTGGTAAGGTAGCAGAAGGTGTTTGATGTTTGTTTGGGTAAGCAAATGAACTCCATTTGGCATGAGACTTAATAGGACAAAATGGACAATAGAAATAGGGTGTTTCATAAAGTTTGAGCTCATTTGGGCAAAGTTGCCAATGTAACTTTGGTAAACCCTAGAAATCAACAGAAATGGCTTTACCAAGATTTAGTCATGCAAATCTATTCTCCTTGATGCACCACTTGGTTTAGTGTCATCATTTGAGGATTTGAACATGTCCACAAAAATTCAGATCAAAAGGACACACTTGGCAATGTAGAGTTGCTCAAATTTGGTTCTGGATAGAAAGGGTTTTGGGGTACTTTGATCAAGATAACATTCTCTCCAACTTGTGCCATTTGGTCTAGATGCATTATTACACCATTTGAGCATGTGCACCAAGTTTGAGAGCGTTTGGACATGTTTGACAGTGCAAAAATGTTCAAACTTGAAAAAGGACAGAAGTGGTTTTGAGAGGGTTTCATGGGGTTATACTATTCTCCATGACATGAAACTTGTCAAGATCATCAAACATGTCATATGTGACATGCTAGAATTTTCTTGGAATTGTTGGGGAATATTTCCTGTAGAAATATTTCAAATCCTTGAAATGGGCAGAAATGGTTTTGGGAGGCTTTGTCCAATATTTTGAACATGACCATGTGTTTAAACTCATATATATGGAAAATATATGTCCACTGAGTTTCCCTAAAGTTTCTCAAATATTTTTGAAACATTAAAATAATTTTAACCTATTAAAGACCATTTCTGGCCTTAAGAAAAAGCCTTTAAATAAAATAGGAAAATAACTTTTCAAATTGTATTTTTGAGGTTTATGGGAGCCCTATACCTAATAGGTTTCAAATATACTTTTTGAAAGATTTTTCACACCCTTAATGAAGTACTTGTAGTTCAAGTCTCAATTCAGGGGTTTTTGGAAAACCTAATTTATAAAATTCTTTTTGGCCAAAATATTTTTGCAAGAAATTGTTTTTATGTCCTACACACATGGCATGATCATTGGGCAAGGTTTTGGATCAAGGAGAAGGAGTATAAGAGTTGGAGGATTTATTTGATTTTTAGAGAACTTGCACACAACAAACAAAATCCAATCAAGGCAAGGTCCAAAACACTCAGAAGTTTTTGTCAAACCACATTTTATCATGATTTATTACCTTAAGTGTTGTGGCATGAAAATCAGGGTGTGACAGACCTACCCCCCTTACAAGAATCTCGTCCCCGAGATTCCCAGACTAGGCGCAGAAAGGAATACAGAAACTAGGATTTGGGGTAGTCTTCACGTCCTCATACTGCTTCTGCTTCCGTTTGGTGCTCCATTGAACCTTGAAGTACTCGATGGCATGGCTTCGTGTTTGTCGTCCTGCTTGATCCAGATTGCAATTGGGGCCTCTCGCGTAGGTCATATTGGGCTGGAGGTCGATGGCTCGGTGATCGATGTCCTTGTAGAGACCGGGCTAGTTAGGAAGTTGGAAACGTTTCCGGAGTGGTGTCATGTGGAAAAACGTTGTGCACAGTGGGTGACTCAGGTGATAACTCTAGCTGGCAGCCGTCTATTCTTCGTCCTACAGTGATCTTGGAGAGGGCCGATAAATCTTGGTGTGAGCTTCCCTTTGACATGGAAATTCTTGGTCCCATTGAGAGAAGTGGCTTGCAGATACACCTGGTCTTCAACGTGGACGTTTATTTCTTGGCGATGGTGGTTGGTATAGTTCTTCCTCCTTGACATGGCGGTCTTCAGATGTTCCCTAACCAACTGAACGGTTCTTCTTCCGTCTTCGGGTAGACAAGTATGTCATCAAAGAAAGATGACAACTAACTTGTCCAAGCACTCCATGAAGTCTATGTGGTACATGAAGTGGGCTGAGGCATTGGTGATGGTCACGATTGAGCATTGGCCAAGGTCTTATTGATCTAGAGCCAAAGCCCAAGGTCAGGATCCGACCATGTTGTGGCTTAGTAGGGCTTAAGGGTTTCAAGGATTCTAGTGTGCGAGTGAACATTTTATTATCTTATCCTTAAGCACGGTTTCTGAGATGCCAATAGTCTATCTAGTCCTTCCAACAAATAACCTTATACCATTGAAAGCATCATCTCGTATAGGCAAAATCCAATCATCACTCATGATTTACCAAAGTCTCAGATAATTCCTCAGGGTCACTGATACAAACTCATGAAGTCATTTGTCCTCTATTCCTATATCCTCAAATTGGTCTTCCTTATGGCATCGTCATTTCTTGTGCTATATTAGGGTGACAATGTGCTTGTTCACTACGTCCACTAGTTCCACAATGAGCCCAGTGATAAGCAAGGTTACGGAGGCTTAACTGGTTCTCTTGCAATTCTATGGGTTAAGCACATGGTTAAGGACTCGAGCTGGGGTATCTCGTGAAGTCTCGAAGGGTCTAAGAATGGGTTTCTAGTCTGGGGGGTTAAACATGACTCTACGGGGTTTTACTTGGTCGAGGAGGCTGTAGAAAAGTTCTTCAGTGCTAGTTGGTCGCCGAAGTAGACTCCTTGGTGCATCTTGTCTTGCTGGTCTTCAGTTGAGGAGAGAGATGAGAGGGATAAGTAGCATAAAGGGGGATGCCTAAAGGGGGTTCTATAGTGCAGGTGCAAACAAACAAGTGTCAAAAAGGGACAAACACAAACAACAAAATAAGGTAGGTGATATAGCCGCATACTAGTTGCCTAGGGAAAAAGGGTGGCTGATATCAAAAAACAATCAAATAAAAACAAGCAACACACAATCATGGTTCTATTTGAACCATCATACGGACTCGACTGCGCATAGGGGGGTACACGACTCATCCTACCCTAGGGGTTCTCAGACTCAGTAGTCGTGCCTTGTGCCTCATGTAGTCTTCTGAGTTTTCCTCGGGTGTTGCTACGTCTCTTGTAGTTGTTCGATGAAACGATCTGGGTTGAGCCTGAAGAGTCTTCAACAACTTCTCGCCTTTTGAAGTGATGGGGTGAAGGTGGCTCCTCGTAGCAGGCATTGACTCGGTCTTCTATTGTCTTCTTAATCATGATGACCCCTTTTGCCTTCTAAGGCGTCGACGGTACCAGGTAGGTAATCCCTTATGCAATGATATTAACAAGGCATAGTAGAGGTCCAACATGTCGGTTACGTTGATGAAAACATCGACACCAAGAGCGGGGGTTGAAGAGAACCGTTTTCCTACTCACTATAGTGAGGCGGGCCAAATGGCGAGGTTCTCATCCACCGGTGGTTGCCGACACAACAACGGTAAGGACATGATTGCTCTATTAGCGATGTCTATCATGGTCTTGCATATCTTACACCCTGATCGTCATAGGACAAGGTTGCATCATCCTGGGGCAAATTCAAAGGTGTCACCATCCTCTGGGTCTTCATGTCCTCATTCTTCAAAGGCGTATCTTCTGTTGGCATCGTCTTGTTGTGGTGTCGCGGATCTTGGGTTCAGAAGAGGTGGGTGAGTATTTGGCAAGGTGTACTCCTTCTAGGCTATCCACGAGAATTACAAGGAATCCTGTGGTCGGGGGCTTGAGGGTGCTAGCGACCATTTGCAATAGTTTTGAAGGGAAGAGATCGATGGGGAAAGTATACCTTAGTTTTTGAAAAACTGAGAAGGGAAGAGAAGTATAGATAGTTTTGAAAACTAGTAATAGTTTTAGAAATAATTTTACCCTATCTAACGACCATGCTAACTAAGGCTTCCTACAGTCAGGATGGCTCTAATACTAGCTCTGTGGGGACACCGACTCATAAGTCGTGATCACCGAATGCACGTTTACAGTGATCCCAGAGATCAATGCTCACTGAACACACAGAAGCTAAATAACAAGAGTCTTACATCCATACATACCGTTTTACACAAGTAGGACCATTATGGTCAAGTCTTGAGTGTATCATCGCAGCGGAAATCTTCAATAACAACTTGGACCCATGCCATCTTCCTTAACACTACAGGCATTCTGACTGGGAAGCGTCCTATCTCGCATGTTCGTCACCGAAGTATTCTTCATCATATCCTGTTCTTTCATGCCTGGCCAATAAAATAACCAGTGGCAAGACAATGAGTACTTTGAATGTACTCGCAAGCAACCCAAGGGTGATAGCAGAATAATTATGCAAGGCACTACTGGTAATTTTGGCATTATTGCGGAAAGCTAGTTTTTCTCATGCAAGTATGATCAACATTTATCAAGAATATGAATGCGTCTTCAACAAGTATCAGGAGGTTACAGACATCAACATCGAGAGAGAGTTACGAACAACTCATGCTCAAGCTCATCGTGACTTCCTCACGAATCACGTCAATATTTTTACCAAACCATGTTGTTTGTCAGAAACATATGGACGTAGTCTAAGCAGCACCACCCAACTGTCCTTGACCGTGGACATGGCTATTCGAATAGTTTTACACTCTGCAGAGGTTGCACACTTTACCCACAAGATCCGGGGAACTTCCGTGTCATCCACGACCCGCGGTACCTCAAGTACCCGGGGTAAGCACCCGATCACTATCTTTCCCTAGACGACACTAACATGGAGTCCACTCGATTGGTAGTAACCCCCGTGCCCAACATTTCACAACTTAAAATTGTGGAGCCTCGCTCCCATATTCATCACATACCACTGGCACGGGGTACCAACGGTGTGTCCGGTGCCCCATAAAAATGTTCTTGGCCGCCCTACCTGGCACGACCCCGTCCCGAGAGAGAGCAGCAACTCTCCCCCGTCACTAGTAATGCGGGCTCCAAGCTAGTATCGGCCTAGGTAATCAATAATGCCCTTTCCCATACAAGGGTAGAGTGGTTGCGCATGTAAGGTTGGGACAGTCGACAAATCTTAAATCTAATCGGTCTCTGTAAACAACACTTTTATCGAGCCTCGGTACACTACCTCTCCACCAAGTAGTGACCTAGTTCATCATCATCTCCCAGGGGCATTAGTGGCACCCACTGGGCTTTTTTGCAAGTATGTCAAACCACACTTGTTTTTTTCCATGCATAAGCCTGACCCACTTTGCGTAGCCATTTACTATAGCATATTTCTACAACCCACCAACACAACTCTAAGCAAGGGTAGAGTCATGAACAATGCAAGTATCAATGGAGTATGCAACGGAGGCAAGCCTAGCAAGGTTGCCATTCAAGGTATATCATGCACTCAGTGAAACAACGAAAATGCCATCATGATGTAAAATGGTTCATCATGGTCAAAGGGCTGCTTGCCTGTTTTAACAAAGTCTTCGAGGTCTTGAAATATCTCTAGTCCAACTCCAAGCATTTCGTCTACTTCGTCAACTATCGTTGAAAGCAACCATAATAAGCAACACAACAAGGCATGAAATAAAAGTGCTCTAAAAAGTGAGTTGGCCTTTTCTAGGATACCCTTAGTCATATTAGGAATGACCAAGGTGGTTTCACTGGGATTTGATCAATGGATATCTCTAAACATTTCAATATGATGGAATCAAGGGAGTAATAGATTTGTAAGAAGTGTACAGGAAAATTAGTTTTTTCAAAAGGATCGAAGGCACCCATTTATCAAGGAATGGTTTTAGAAGCATATAGGAGTTGGTTTTACTGGATTTGGAGTTCAAATCATTTTCCTATGAATTTGCAAAGTTGGCAATATATCGAGAAATGGACCAATACTACATGTCGCATGTAAAGTATTGGGGAAAATGTTCAGAAACTAAGTTTTGAACTTATAAGTATCTAGGAGTTAGAATCATTGCATTTGGATAAATAATGCGCCCACTGTGATTTTCTAAAGTTCAGCACGGACAGAAGAAAATAGGATTTATTAAATATGTGTGAAGGGAAGGGTTCTGGAAAAATGTGCAAATAGCACCATGTGATAGGGCATGGTTTTAGTAACTACTGGAAATTTGAATCATCAAGTTTGGAGTTAATTTGAATTGTTTATGGATTTTGGAAATTTACTAAAAAAGAAAAAGGAAAAGAAAAAGATTTAGGTTATACCTAAAGCGCGTGCTGAGCGCAATATAGCACCGCTGCACACTGGGCCGGCCCAGTGGCTCGGGCGCGCTGGCTGCCTACGTCGAAGGCGTATTAAGGGGAGGCGTCTTCGCTGCGGGGAGGTGCGCACAGGAGAAGTTGCCTCCACTTATGCGCGGGGCCGGCTGCCCGGTGGCTTACAGATGGGCCCCGCCTATCGGGTTCATCCCCAACCTCCCGCTTGACAGAGCAGAGGCAGGGGCGGTGTCGACGGCGTCTTGCCAGCGCTGTAGGGCATCTCTGGCGATGCTCCGCCCACCGGCGTGCTCAGGGGACCCAGACGCGTCCAACCGTGGGTGGCACGGTCGCCCAAGGGCACCGGGTCGACCAGGGCGTCGACCACGACGGACGAGGCTGACGGTGCTGATGGAACTCCATGGAACAGCCACGGGGAGGAGAGGGAGAAGCACGGGAGGGGCTCGCGGTGATGGTGGTGGTGCTCTAGTGCGGTCCAGAGGGAAGGAGGAGGAGAGGTGGGCGCGAACTTAGGCGGAGTTTGGCTGCTCCGCTCCGGCCATGGGGAGCGATGGAGGGCTCGAGGAGTGGAGTGGGTTGGCCCAGGGAGTGCGCGGGAGGGAGAGAGAGCCAAAGGAGTAGAGAGGGGGCTCGGGGGTGGCCTCAAATAGGAGGGGGCGAGGTGCACAGCGGGGCTATGCGCTGGCGAGGTCGTAGCCATCGCTGGAGGCCACGGGAGTGCTTGGCTTCGAGTCGGGGGTCTTCCTGGGCGTGGTCTACGTCCAGGGGAAGGGAGAGAAGGAGCGGGGGAGCGTCAGGGCAGCGCGCGTGTGAGCATGCGCATTGGAGCTCTCGGGCGGCCATGGTGCGCGTGTGAGCAGGGGCAGGAGAGAGAGAGAGAGAGGAAGAAGGGGGCCGACAGTGTGCCGTGTATTGGACGTCGAGGCGACCTAGGGGGACACGAGGGGGAGGCCCTAGGTGGTCCGGTGGCTCGGGCAGAGAGCGGCTACAGTGCTAGGGCGCACTATAGTGCGCTCCAGAGCGCGTCTTTGGCCGGCATGGCCATTGTTTTGGCAAAGTGGGCGCGGCCACTAATGTCTGGTAGTGCTAGGGGGTAGTAAAGAAGTGTGGAGAGGCATTGGATGCCCTGGAGCCAGTAGGAGAGGAGAGAGGTTGTGGGAGAGAGAGAAAATGGTTGTCCACAGAGAGGAAGTGGGGTTTTATCCCCCCAATAATTGATCTGAGGACTTGCCCTTGTTACTGGAGGTATAAGGGGGCTAGGATCAGCTGTGGTACAAAGTTGAGCCCATGGAGATTAGTGGAAGAGGTCAAAATGGAATTTTTGGTAAGGTAGCAGAAGGTGTTTGATGTTTGTTTGGGTAAGCAAATGAACTCCATTTGGCATGAGACTTAATAGGACAAAATGGACAATAGAAATAGGGTGTTTCATAAAGTTTGAGCTCATTTGGGCAAAGTTGCCAATGTAAATTTGGTAAACCCTAGAAATCAACAGAAATGGCTTTACCAAGATTTAGTCATGCAAATCTATTCTCCTTGATGCACCACTTGGTGTAGTGTCATCATTTGAGGATTTGAACATGTACACAAAAATTCAGATCAAAAGGACACACTTGGCAATGTAGAGTTGCTCAAATTTGGTTCTGGACAGAAAGGGTTTTGGGGTACTTTGATCAAGATAACATTCTCTCCAACTTGTGCCATTTGGTCTAGATGCATTATTACACCATTTGAGCATGTGCACCAAGTTTGAGAGCATTTGGACATGTTTGACAGTGCAAAAATGTTCAAACTTGAAAAAGGACAGAAGTGGTTTTGAGAGGGTTTCATGGGGTTATACTATTCTCCATGACATGAAACTTGTCAAGATCATCAAACATGTCATATGTGACATGCTAGAATTTTCTTGGAATTGTTGGGGAATATTTCCTATAGAAATATTTCAAATCCTTGAAATGGGCAGAAATGGTTTTGGGAGGTTTTGTCCAATATTTTGAACATGACCATGTGTTTAAACTCATATATATATGGAAAATATATGTCCACTGAGTTTCCCTAAATTTTCTCAAATATTTTTGAAACATTAAAATAATTTTAACCTATTAAAGACCATTTCTGGCCTTAAGAAAAAGCCTTTAAATAAAATAGGAAAATAACTTTTCAAATTGTATTTTTGAGGTTTATGGGAGCCCTATACCTAATAGGTTTCAAATATACTTTTTGAAAGATTTTTCACACCCTTAATGAAGTACTTGTAGTTCAAGTCTCAATTCAGGGGTTTTTGGAAAACCTAATTTATAAAATTCTTTTTGGCCAAAATATTTTTGCAAGAAATTGTTTTTATGTCCTACACACATGGCATGATCATTGGGCAAGGTTTTGGATCAAGGAGAAGGAGTATAAGAGTTGGAGGATTTATTTGATTTTTAGAGCACTTGCACACAACAAACAAAATCCAATCAAGGGAAGGTCCAAAACACTCAGAAGTTTTTGTCAAACCACATTTTATCATGATTTATTAGCTTAAGTGTTGTGGCATGAAAATCAGGGTGTGACAGGGGCCCATATGTAAGTGAGTCAGGGGGCTAATTAGCGGGTGATTAGCCCTGACTATGTGGCCACGTCGGCGGCTAACCGCCGGTGGCAAACAGACACGGCGGTGTCGCTCATTCCGGTGATTCCGGCAACGGGAGGGGGCGGTGTTGGGCTCTTCGGCTACGGCGCGACGAGGCGCATCGGGTGATGGTCGTGGGTGGTGCCGAGGTGGGCTACAACGGCGATGACAAAGACGAAAGCGGCAGCCGGAGCACGACATGCGCGGGAGCGGTGCTGCAACTCGAGGGCGAGCGAGCGGAGGTGCTAGGCTGCACCTAATGGGCAGCAGGAGCACGCCGGAGCAACTATGCAGAGCGGAGGGGCTCGAGGGCACGGAGCTCGCCAGCTATGGCGGATGACGGCTTCGAGTGCTCGCGGGGCAGCGGCTACGGGGCGCATGCAAAGGAAAAGACAGAGGGGAAAGGGTCAGTGGCTCACGGTGAGTCGGCCGGTGTAGACGGTGGGGCCGGGGAGATGTCGAAGCTAGTGGGGCGGCGAAAGCGATCTCGTCGTCGGGAGGTTGAAGACAAGCTCGGTGAGGATGTTCGGCGGCTTCCGGCAGGGCGTGGCCCAGTGAGGGGGTCGAGGACGAAGTGGCGGAGCTGCTGGTTGCGTCGGCGAGGCGTGGGGTGGCCGGTGGGCGCAACGACGATGGGTGGTGCGCTCCTGGGCATCTCGGGGAAGAGGGGAGAGGGTGCCAGAGGAGGGGAAGAGCTTGAGGGATAGAGAGGGAGAGCCAGACGGATCTGGGGGTCATGTGGCGTCGTCCAGTCGCGTCAGGGAGGGGGCAGGCAGGGAGGGAGGAGGTGGTCGCTGCGTGTGGCTGGGCGCGCCGAGCATGCGCCTGTCCTCATGGCGTGAGGAGGACGGCAACTGGCAGTTGGGCTGCACAGTGTCAGGCCGGCTAGGTAAGTTGGCCCAGTTAGGGTTTTTCCCTTTTCTTTCTGTTTTTCTATTTTCCTTTTGTTTGTTTTGATTTGAATAGTCAAACCATTTTATAAACTTCTGAAAATATTTGTGGGAGTAAGATGAACTAATCCAAAACCCCACATTATTTTTTCAGGATTATTGCAGTTATAAAAATATCTATAGGAATTTATAACCCCAATTCAAATACATTAGAAGTTAACTCAAGGTCCACAAATACCATAGAAAAATGTGTAATATTTATGGAGAAGCTTTTCATCACTTCTCATAAATCATGAACATTTTTGAAGGGCACTTTGGATTCATTGAAAATGAATTAATTTGGTGCTAGGGTTTGAGGATCCCCATTGAAAGTTTAACAAAAATCAAACATGATGCATGGATGCAGATGCAACTAACTGCAAACAAATTCTAGGGTTGTGATAGGAAGAATGAGGCTGGATCTGGAGATGCTCTCGGCTGGAGGAAAGGTGGTCTAGAGCGAGGCGTAGAGAAAGCAATGATGGCCCCGTAGCGGGCGCCAGTCTTTAGTCAACCTGGGCAGTTGTCGAGGTGGTGTGGGGAAGCTGAGACGCCCACGTCCCGTCAAGCGCCACACGTCGGCTCGGCCTGCAGGTGATTGGGGCCTGCGGCGCTTCGCCCTTGCCCTTTGGCTTCGCCTCGAAGCCAAGTCCGAGCACGCCTTGGGCTCCGGGGCTACTGTCGGTGTTCTGGGAACCAGGGTACCCATACTTGCCTCCTCGCGGCCCACGGCATGGCTCCACTAATGGCCTGGTATGGCCCATACGAGATCGCCAAGACAAGACCCTCGCGAGGGGCCAGGCCTCGCAAGGTGGACGACATCAAGACCTCCGGAGGGAGCGGCCTCCCCAGGCTACCTCCCGAGGAGCGGAGATTCCTATGCAGGTACCCAACCTCCTGAGGTTGGGATGATGCAAGCCATGACGACCGAGGCCAGGAGGGCACCAGCGGGCGCACAAGGGGCAGTTTCCTCTTTGGAGCTAAGGAGGCAAGAGCAGGCATGAGTTCCCGAGGAATCTGGCAAAGGTTTCCATTCCTGTGCAACAAGACCAAGACCGCCAGGATGGCAGGACGGATGTCATCATCGAGCCCACCACAGCGTCACGACCAGAAGCTTTGCAGGCGAAGACCACCTTTCGTCAGGATAAGATGTACTGCTTGTCCCGTTTCAAATTGGCCGTTGTGGAATCCTTTCCAGCCTATGTTTTGGGGGAAGAGGACCAAGGCCACTATAAATATAGGTTAGCCACCACCATAGAAGGAGTCGACTCATTGCCTCACCAGAGCAGACCTCGCGAGGTTGTTCATCCCTTGTACTAGTTCATCCTCAGCCCCTCGTGAGGCTAATCCACCACAAAGTAGGAGTAGGGTTTTACACCGCGAGGTGGCCTGAACCTGGGTAAACTGACATGTTCATCGTCTTCCTTGTTCATCGAGCTAGGCCGTGGGGTCACGAGATGGTCGGCTGGACAGATCGAGTTCTTCGCACACGCCCTAGAGTTCGAACCTTTCTTGGGTCTGCGGAGCCCCAAATCCAACAGTCGCCACTCCAAACGGATCCTCGTCAACTTCTCCAACAAGGAGTATAAGCCAAAGGACGAGCACATGGCAGCATACCTAGAGGAGGTATGTAAAATCGAAATGCAATTCTCGGCCTTGGAATTGTGGCGCGTCCCGAGGGGCGTGACCAAGGAAGCAGACGATATCGCCAAGAGGGCGTCATGCCGTGGGCCCCAAAGCCCCAATGACTTTTGAAGAAAGGCTCTTTAGGCCGTCAGCCGCGCCCCCGACATCAGGAACTATGCTGCCTTAGGAGGAGTTTTCCTCTCGCGCCACCCCTAGGCGCCCGAGCCTGTGGCCCGACTTCAGGAGCTCGTCTACTCCTGGCACTGATGCCTCAGGAGGGCCGTTGGACCCAGGATTTCGAGGCATTCCTACTCCACGGCACCCTGCCTAAGAAGGAGGAGGACGCGGAGCGTGGCCCATCAGGCCACGCTACTGCTTGTAGGATGGCAAGAAGTACCGCAGGTGCCCTGACGATGTCTCGCTAAGGTGCATTTCAGAAGATCAAGGATGTGAGATGCTGGTGGATATCCATGGGGGGATTGCGGGCACCACTCTTCGTCGCGCGCTCTCGTGGGCAAGATGTCCCACAGCGGGTTCTACTGGCCCACGGCACTGCACGCAGCCGCCGAATTGGTTCGGTCCTGTGAGGCCTGCCAGTTCCATGCCAAGCAAGTTCACCAACCAGCATAGGGGCTCCAGACGATCCCGCCCCCCATCGCCCTTTGTGGTCTAGGGGATAGACATACTGGGGCCTTTTCCTCAGGTGGCCAGCAGCTACCGTTACCTCTATGTAGCTGTCAATAAATTCACCAAGTGGGCGGAGGTGGAACCCGTACGCACCATCCCAGCGGGCTCGGAGGTCAAGTCCGTCAAGGGCCTCGCGAGCCAGTTTGGCGTCCCTAACCGCATCATCACCAACTACGGTTCCTAGTTTACAAGCAACCTCTTTCGGTCATATTGTGCTAATCTTGTAATGCAGATATACTATGCTCCGGCGGCGCACCCACGAAGTAACGGCCAAGCCGAGCACACCAATGCGGAGGTCCTCAGGGGCCTCAAGACTAGAAGATTCAAGAGGAGGCTTGAGGCCCGTGGCAGGGGTTGGTTGGACGAGCTACAGTCTGTGTTGTGGTCCATCCGTAGCATCCTGACTAAACCACTGGCCAGACCCTATTCTTCCTCATCTATGAGGCCAAAGCGGTCCTTCCACTTGAGATCAAGTATGGATCCCCGCGGGTCTTGGCATTTGATGAGGCGCGCCAGGATGCCGCATGGGGGAGCAACCTCGTGCTCGGCGAGGGAGCCCGATGCCAAGCCTCCTTCCACGCCGCGAGGTAGCAGCGGGCCTTGCGGTGTTACCATAGTCGTGACACCCGCTCCTCGACCCTCGAAGTGCGAGACCTTGTCCTGAGGTGGGTCCTCCCTAGATGGGGCCTTCAAAAGTTCTCGCCCATGTGGGAGGGCCCATTCAGGGTCGCCCATGCAGAACGTTTGGAACATCCAGCACCTCCACAAGTTCTACCCGTGACACTCTCACGTAATAATGAGTGGGGTTGTACACGCCCCGGAGCTCCCGGTGCGCCGCCCCACGGCCCCATGCTCACCGCTAGCGAAATGGTCGAACATCGACTATGCACACGCCCAAGTGGAGGCCTCATGCTCCACGCTGGTGGGAAGACTAGTCTAGGTGCCGGACGCGGCAGTTTCCTTTGCTTTGTGTAAACCATTTGCGATTTCCTTGAATAATGCTTGGAGTTCTTGCGTACATTTTAGAAAAGGGGTTGAGGTTTTTCTTGCGGTCTTTGTGTTCGTTGAATTTTCATAAGAGCAGCAACGCCTTCCTGACGCTCGCCTCTCGATCATCCTGCGAGCGGGTCCTGGGCTGGTGTCTCTGTTTAGGTCAGCCCGAGGACGGCCGCATCAACCGCGGGCCTGCCTCTACGCGCACTTCACTAAGACTTTGGTGCCTGAGTCCTCACGCGACGCTCTCAAGCGAGCCAATAGGCGCGTATTACCCTGACCTCAGGAGCACCCATCTACTGGCCTTGATTGGGCATCGCGACCCAGCATACCAGTGATGATCGACCCTTGCTCAGGAGCTGTTGGTGCAGAATAAGCAAAGGGAAGGCGGCCTAAGGGAGTACAATGTGACTTCATACATCTTGAGGGAGTTTCCTCCAAGTGCCTTTACATCCCCGCGGGGTTACGTTCAAAATGTCAGCAGGAAAACAGAAGGACAGCGTCCGAAGGAGAGGCATAATCATCATCGCTGAAGGCGGCCCCATGTTCCTCGGCTTCATGCTGATCCTCGGGGCTGTCGGAGGTGAACCGTACGATCAGGTCATCTATGTGGTCCTCCACCCACTCCCCTAGTGCGTCGCGAATTATCCTGGGGACGGGGTCGATCACGGCCTCAAAGTCGAAGTCAGAGTCAGAGCGAAGAAGATGGATGAAAACACGCGTCGACGCCCGCGTGAGGAGGTCACGGCTTTCCTCATCAACGAGTTTGCGCACTTTCTCTGTGCTCCCTTCAAGCCGCTCCAGGGCCCTGGTAAATAAGGCGAGGTAACCGGCGTCGCCGGCCACGAGCAGGCTGCAAACGCTCTCCTTGTAGATGGAGTGTAGGGCAGAATTAGCCCGGCGCTCGAGGTCTTGAAACATCACGAATCGCATGTGTTGTAGACCCCAAGCCCGATTTGCCTCATCTGTTGCCCGTTCCACCAGGGAAGCGACATCCCCCACATGCTGATAGTGGGACGCCAGCTCGGTATCGGCTGCGGCTTGGGTGTCGAGGGCAGCCTTCTAGCGCTTGTCCGCCCTGGCCATCTGCTTCTTCAGGCCTTCGATCTTAGCCTTCAGTTCGCCGTGCCAGGTGCAGAAGCGGGTCTCCTGAAGCTTCAGTTTCTTGTGATAATCCTTGGTGAGGGTTCGGCGGGCCCCCGCGATCCCCTCATCCATCTCAGCCTGATCCTTCACCTCCCGAGAGGTTAGGGCGGCCTCTGCGGTCATCACTTGGCGCACCACCACCTCTAGTAGACTGTGCTCCTGGTCCTACTCTGACGCCACCACCTCCAAAGCCTCTCCTAGGGCACGGAACCAAACTTCGTGGTTTGAAAACCCTTCCATGGGAGTGGTTGCAATGATTTTGTGCTCCCGGGCTAGCCGCTCTAGGGCTACGGCAGAGGCCAGAAGCTCCTCCTCACGCTTTTCGACGGCCTCGCGCCGCCGGTCCGCAGCCTCAGCCCCTTCGAAAGCGCGGTCGCAAGTTTCTTTGGCTGCAGCGAAGGACTCTTCATCCTTTGAGTGAGCAGCTTCGTGCTGGAGACGGCTGAAGTTAACAGCTACCTCGAGTCGGTGCCACCCGCGCTCTAGGCGTTGATGCTTTGCCTCGAGGTGCGAGTCGACGTCGCCAGGCTCTTCCTCGAGCCGGTCTAGCACGCCCCTCATGTCCTGAAGAAGGCCATGTCAGATAGCTCCGTGGCCGCGCACGAGCTCCAACACTCGGCTAGGACCCTATTCCACGCCCCCGGCCGTGCCAGGGGCTCCGGAAGGTCCGGCAGTGGTGGGCGGGAATCCGGGGCCAGCCGGCCTGGCGCCCACTCCCCTGTCTTGAAGCATGGCCCTACGCGAGCCGGATGTCAGGACGCTGATCAGCTCGTGGCAGAACCAAGTGCCGCTAGGGGATAGCTGGACAAATGGCGACAACACCCATTTAAGCCCGGTGCCGCCCCTGTCGGAGGACGTCGGGGCCCCGAGATCACGGACTGCCAGGAGTCACCTCAGGAGGAGTGTGACTTCTCCGATGTGCGTAAGCTCGGCCACCAGGCTCGTGGGGCATGGGACCGCTGGGCACTTCGATGCACCCTTGCCCCTTCGCCTGACGGAGACCTGAGAAATAAGGGCTCGGGAGGACTTGATGAGCAGAGGTCAAGGAAAGAGGAAGGCTTACTCGTCAGTGGCGACCTACTTCCTTCTCTTCAAGGTCCGCGGGGGCAAGTCGGCACTGCACTCGGGCCGCCTCTGCCTCGAAGGGACGCGAGCCCTAGGGGTTGGCGCCGTGAGGGGCACTTGGCCTCCCCGCGAGCTCGCGACCATGGCTGTGTCCTCAGGCAGGGGACCACCACCATCATCTAGAGGCGCGGGGGCAGGGTGGCCCGCAGCAGATGGTTCAGCGCACCCATCGGTCGTCACCAGGGGTGCCTCGCCCCTGAGGCCCTTAGGGGCTTGGACCACTAGACAGGGGTTGTCGTGAGGCCCCTCATGGCCCCCGGGAAGCAGCCGCCACTCAACGAAGCGAGGAATCCCCCTCGCGAAGTCTCTCTCGTTCGTATAGTCGTATAGGAGGAGTCCACTGTAACAGCCCGGTGTAATGATGCTACAGTAATCCCAGAGATCAAGCTAATCATTTTGCTATAATAGTGCTTAGCCACTTTAATCAATATTACATTTCAAATTCCAGTTGAATTCAATCTCAAATTGTGTGTGAATTTCAAAAATGCTCAAACATGAAAACTAAAATGTTCATCATGTGTAAAATATTCTCCTGGTAATATTGGTGGTGAGCCAACATTTTTGCAAAATGCCTATGTGGCCTAAAATAGCTAAAACAGAAAAGCTTTAAAACGGAAAAATAAAAAAATAGAAAGGGGAGAGGAAAGAGGAACCCCCTCCTGGACCGAACCCACCTGGGCCGGCCCACCTAACCCACCCGAGCTGGCCCACTCCCCCCTGTCGTCTTCCCCCTCCCCACTGTGCGAGCGACCGCGTGCTCGCGTCTCCACCGGACCGCCCCGCGCTGCCATGTCGCCAGCGAGGGGATAAGGGCAGACCTGACGCCTCGGGCTCCCTCCCCACTTGCCCCCTCTCTCCCTCGTTGCTCTCTCCCTCGCTCTCCAGATCCCCTCCCCTCCTCAACCGAGCGCCTCCATCGCCATGGCTGTGCCATAGCCGCGGCCACCGCCCACCCAGCGCCTCGCCAGAAGGTCCAGGAGGCGCGTCGTTGACGCCTTTGTCGACTACCTCACCGGAACGAGGCGGGGAAGCCCCATCAGCGTCGCCATCGTCCCGTCTTCAACCTCCATCCGCCACGGTCACCGCCATCTTCCTCCTCTCTGGCGACCCCCTACTGCTACTAAGCCTATCACCGGCCTCTGTGTGCCGCTCGGTGAGCTTCTCCGTCTCCTTCTCCCCTCCGTTAGCCTCTTCGCGTGTCGTAGCTACCTCGTCGCCGTTACCTTGAGCTTGTCGCCACGGATCACCTCGTTGCCGTGGCCATAGCCCATGCCGCGCCCGCCTGGGCACGGCATCGAGCTCCTGGTGCTCCCTGGAGCTCAACAAGCTCGCGACCAAGCCTCCCCGCGCCCTCTAGCCTTGTTTCCGACCGCGGAAGAATGCCGGCGTCTGCCACGCCTCTCGTGGTCGTCGTTCTAGCCCGATACGGGCCATGCCGCCACCATAGATGGACGCGGCGTCGAACGCCCGATCCAACGGGCACGCCCCCTCCCGTGCCTCCTAGCGCCGTCCCCGATGAGCGCCCGGACGCATCACCGCGGAGCTCGCCGCCGGCGAGGCTCCGGTGACCATTTGGTCACGGGCTCAAGCCCGTTGGACGCGCCGCACCACGGGGGTCCTCCCCAGCCTTTCCACTCGCTCCGTAGCGCGCTGTTTCGCCGTCTCCTTCATCCACCCATACGCGCCACCGCCTCCACTTGTCACCGGGGCCGTTTCCGGCAGCTCCAGCTCCGGTCGGCCTCACCACGTGATGCGGCGGGCTCTCGTCATTCAAACACGCCCGCCCGTGCCCGTGTTGGCCCCCTATGGGCGAATCCCGGCCGTCTCCGGCATTCGGCCGCCGCGGATGGCCTCACCGGTGTTGCTCCGGCGCGGGCGCTGACCTGGCATCGGCAGGGCCTGCCTCTGGGTCACTGCCCGAGGGCCCCCTGGCCCCAGTTGACCGGTTGACCTGGTCAACTGTGCTGACTGGGTAGGCCCCAGCCACTGACATGCAGGCCCCACTACTTAATCCTCTAATTAGAATGTTTTAATAATTAAAACAAATTAATTTAGCTAAATAGTCACTGACGCGTGGGGCCCAGCTTCTAATTAACCATGTTTAATTAAAATAACCCACTGTTAGCCCTCTGTCTATGACATGTAGGACCCACTGGTCAGTTTGACCAGTTAGCGGGTCTGTTGACCTGCTGATGTCATGCTGACACTCTGCTGACATCGTAATTCCTTTTCTGTTAATTTATTTAATTCCAGAATATGTTTTAAACTTGCAAAAATCATAGTAATTAAACCGTAACTCCGATGAAAATGTTTTCTACATGAAAGTTGCTCAGAAAAATCCAACGAATCCAAATGTGCGGTCCATTCACCTGTCACATGCCCCTAGCATGCTGAACATGGAACCGTACCCTCTCTTTCATCTGTCCGGAATTCGTCTAACACCGGGGATTCATCCTCGGATGTTTATTCCCTCCGTCTGCAACGTGTAGTACTACGTTAGGACAACCCTAGCTCTGCCTGTCATCATGTAATGCTTAGTGATGCATCTGTTTGCTCTGTATTTACTGTTTCTTCCCCCTCTTCCCTCCGGTAGACCCCGAGACCGCTGCTGATGCCCCTGTGATCCACTATGTCGATGACGACACTTCTTCTTTTTCAGCAGAGCTTCCAGGAAAGCAAACCCCCCTTGAGCATTCCGGTATCGCCCATTTCTTTCCCTCTCATGCTTGCATTAGAACTGCTACTGCTTTATGTATGATCCTACTCTGATGCATAGCTTGTTTTTGTTACTTGCTTTCATACCATACCTGCTTATTCTAAACTGCTTAGTATAGGTTGGTTAGAGATTCATCAGTGGCCCCCACCTTGTCCCAGTTGCCCCGCTTTATGTTTGATGACTCGATCAACGTGATCGACGTCCAGGCCCCGACACCGCACATCACCCCCCTAGTTGTATGACTCTGCAGAGTTACCATCGAGTGCCGAGGGTGGTACCTCTTACATCACTCCTGATGAGATCTCTGTAGTGTAGCTATACGGTCGAGGTCATCGAGGGTGATTTCCTCCTTAACCACTTCCACTACGGCTCTGTCGTGCAACCCCTCAAGTGTGAACCTCGAGGGTGGATCCTGTTACATTCACCTTGATGATAACATCGAGTGGAATTCACCGGGGGTGATTCCTCGGGTTTTCCCCTTGGTGTTAGACACACAGTTACTATGGTTACTATGACTTTACAGTGAACCATGTTACTAAAGACGGGTCAGCCCTAAGGGCTACCCGCACGAGCTTATTTGCGAGTGACGTGGAGTCGGGTTGACCTGGAAGGTGCCCGCGAGGTACTTACGAGGCGTGGCCGGGCATTCTTAGCCCTTGCCGCAAGTACTCGAGACAGGGCAATGGGGTCATATCCATCGTGAGTCTCTGCTCGTTACCGCGTGCTCCTAATCCACTATGGTTTGGATATTTGATCCGAGGGGCCTCTGGCCTGATAGCACTAACCATCACGCGAGCATAGTATGGGCGTTCTGCGTCATATGCATCAGCCGAAGCTTAATAGACGTCATGCGATTGAGCGGCGCGCGCCGGGTTGGACTGGTAAGCTCCTGCCTTTTTAAGGAGGTAGCTAGGTCTGCTCACCGGCCGCCCACGCAACGTGCAGGAGTTCCCAGAGCGATGGCCCAATACCCCTGGGGGCATAGCTTTAGTCTGGCATGCTTGACCTCTCTATTAAGCCTAGGTCGGGTTGCGGCGTATTGTTTGGCCGAGGCCGAGCATGACCCAGGAAAGTGTGTCCGGCCGGTGTTAATTGAGCATGGTTCGGTAAGTTGGTGCACCCCTGTAGGGAAGAAAACATCTATCGATAGCCTGTCCTACAGTAACGGACACTTGGAGTTGTATCCCGATCGATACAACTAGAACTGGATAACTGAGATTATAAATTGAGATGAGAACTGGATAGTATGGCTCTAGGATTGCTTTCTCGCAGGGAGTCGAGAAAGGATCTCTGGCTGAGGTTGATAACACTACTACTACTTTACTTTATGCTAGTCTGCACTCTTCTAATGCTGCAAGACCGCTGAAGATGTTGAAGATGCTAGTCTTCGATAGTATTAGGCTTTCCCCTTCCCTTATGGCATTCTGCGGTTTACTCCACAGATATAGCCCATTTCCTTTGATACACATGCATACTTAGTTTAGATCTGATGTTAGTCTTGCGAGTACTTTGGATGAGTACTCACGGTTGCTTTGCTACCTCTTTTCCCCCATACCCAACTGTTGCGACCAGATGACGGATCCCAGGAGCTAGATGACACCACTGATGACTACTGCTACCCCGAGTGTGCCTACTACTACATGACGGTCGCTGACGACTTGGAGTAGTTAGGAGGCTCCCAGGCAAGAGGCCTTGCCTTTTCGAACAATGTTGCTTTTGTGCTAGCCTTCTTAAGGCAAACTTGTTTAACTTATGTCTGTACTCAGATATTGTTGCTTCCGCTGACTCTTGTGTTTTTGAGCTTATGTATTCGAGCCCTCGAGGCCCCTGGCTTGTAATATAAAGCTTGTATTATTTTAATTTGTGTCTAGAGTTGTGTTGTGATATCTTCCCGTGAGTCCTTGATCTTGATCGTACACATTTGTGTGTATGATTAGTGTATGATTGAATTGAGGGTGTCACAAGTTGGTATCAGAGCCGACTGCCTGTAGGTAGCCCCCTTTCCAACTCCGTGGCCGTAGTTGAGTCTAGTCAATTAAAAACTTTTACTAACATGGATGTGTGTCTTACGGGCCCACGTCACCATATGGGTGGTATTAGGATCTTTTACTCCTCGATCTTTACTCTAGGATTCTGAATTCTCTTCCATTCGGGTTAAATGAATTTACTAATTCTAACATTAGGATCCTGTGACCACATTCACCCCAAAGTTGGATAAGCCATAGTTCTTAGATTAGTATTCTGAATAGTACACACACTGTCGTGTTGACTATGAAGTATCCATCGTACCTCTTTCGTTATGCATGTTTCATCATGAATGATCCTTGTCTTTGCAAATGCTCAATGTTGAACTACCCCCTATTACATGTTAGCAGGATGGTTAGGCCCGCTGTTCGTGGCCGTGGTGCCAACGATCCACCACCGCCCGAATTCTTTGCTAGAATGATGCAACAATTTGAGCTAAACTGCCAGTTCAAGGAAGGAATGATGGCTCAGTTTCCTCGTCCGAACATGAATCAACAGCCAACCCCACTAACTCTGCAGGACTTCATGCGCCTCAACCCAACTATTTACCACAGCTCAACTCAACCCCTTGATGCTGATGACTGGCTCCGCGACATCACATATGAAATGGAGTCTGCTAGTGTGGCTCCTGCTAGCTATGTCACCTTTGCATCTTTCTTTCTGAAGGGTCCCGCTGCTCAATGGTGGGACAGCCACAGGCGTACCCTGCTTGCTAGAACGGTCATCACTTGGCCGGATTTCCAAGCTGCTTTCCGTGCCCGCTTCATTCCTTAGGGAATCATGGACAGGAAGAAGCGAGATTTCCGCAACCTCGCCCAAGGCAACAAGACTGTAGATGCTTATTAGCGGGAATTTCTGGACTTGGCACGTTATGCTGAAGAAGACATTTCAACTGATGCTCGTAAGCAAGAGAAGTTTCATGATGGACTTCACCCTGATATCAAGCTAGCACTGCTCATTCACGACTTTGCCGACTTTGCCACCTTGGTGAACAAGGCTATTCAGGTTGAGACTGGTCTTCAGGAACACCAGGGATCCCTTAGGCGCAGCCGTGACGCTGGCTCATCTTCGGGCCCGTCAGCGCAGAAGCGTCGGATATGGATTCCCCACAACATGTATCGTCCAGCTGCACCTGCACCAAGACAGACCTATGCTGCACCTCGTCTGCCTCCTCCACCGCAGAGGCAGTCTCTTCGAGCTGTACCACCCCAAGCTCCTGCTACCAATCCCAATGATGGTCTGTGCTTCAGATGTGGCCATCCAGGTCACCTTGTCAAAGAATGCAATCAGAAAAGGAACCGGTTGGCTTTGCCTTCAACTGGCCATAACAATCAGCCCCATAACAACAATGCCAGACCTTATGGTCGTGGTCAGGCTAATCATGTTGATCTGAATGAAGATCAAGACCAGCCCGCCACTGTGATGGGTACTCTTCTCGTAAATTCAGTGACGGCTTCTGTTTTATTCGATTCAGGAGCATCACATTCATTCATGTTGAAACTTTTTGCATATGCACACGACATCCGATGCGAGCCCATGAACACTCCGATAGTGGTACGCACCCCTGCGGGTCAGTGTCGAACTACCATGATTGGTCGCAACGTCCCCATTGAAATTGAAGGGTTCGAATTTCATGTTTCTCCCATTATTCTAGAGTCTTCCAACATTGACCTCATTCTGGGAATGGAATGGTTGAAAGCACATACTGCCTCTATTGTTTGTGCCACCAAAGTTGTTCATCTCCTACATCCTTCCGATGACATAGTAAGCTACCATGCTCAGATTGTTCAAAACGCTGAAGCACGAGTTTATGCTTTGAATGCGTTGAACGCAGCACCTCTTGAGGGAATTGAAAAGATTCCAGTTGTTCATGACTTCCTCGATGTCTTCCCAGAAGAACTTCCAGGAATACCCCCTCCCCGGGCTGTCGAGTTCGTCATCGATTTGAAACCAGGCATTGTTCCTATTGCCAAACGACCCTACAAGATGCCGCCTCATGAGCTCCTTGAACTTAAGGAGGAAATCGATAAATCTCTTCGCAGTGGATTCATTCGTCCAAGTTCCTCAGCTTGGGGATCACCTTCTCTCTTTGTAAAGAAGAACGATGGAACGAACCGTTTGGTTCAAGACTATCGTCCTATCAACCAAGCTACAATTCAGAACAAATATCCCCTTCCTCGGATCAATGATTTGTATGATCAACTTGCTGGTTCATCAATATTCTCTAAACTCGACTTGAGGTTGGGTTACCACCAGATCCGTGTTCGTGAAGAGGATATTCCAAAGACCGCATTCGTCACTCGTTATGGTTCTTACGAGTACACCGTCATGTCTTTTGGCTTGACCAATTCTCCAGCCACATTCTCCCGTCTGATGAACTACATATTCATGGATTACCTCGACAAGTTCGTCGTAGTCTATCTGGATGATATCCTGGTATATTCTAAGAATAAAGAAGAACATGCTGAACATCTTTGACTTGTTCTGGAAAAGCTTTGAGAGCATCAACTTTATGCCAAGTATTCCAAGTGCGAATTCTGGCTTCCTGAAGTAACCTACCTTGGGCATGTCATCTCCAAGGATGGTATTGCCGTCAACCCAGAGCGCGTTCAGGCTATTCTTGACTGGACCCCTCCAAAGACTGTCAAGCAAGTCAGAAGCTTTCTCGGACTAGCCAGCTATTGTCGTCGCTTTGTTGAGAACTTCTCCAAGATCGCCAAGCCACTAACCAATCTGCTACACAAAGGCGTTAAGTTTGATTGGACTGAAAAGTGTCAAGAAAGTTTCCAAGCACTCAAAGACAAGCTGACATCTGCCCCAGTGCTTGCTCCCCCTGATTCTCGCAAGGACTTCGTCATCTATTGCGATGCTTCACATCAAGGATTAGGCTGTGTCCTAATGCAAGAGCGCAGAGTGATTGCTTATGCCTCTCGTCAAGTGCGTCCTTATGAAGAGAACTACCCAGTTCATGACCTTGAGCTTGCTGCGGTTATCTATGCATTGAAGCTATGGCGACAGTACCTTCTCGGTAATCGTTGCGAGATTTTCACCGATCATCAGAGTCTGAAGTACCTGTTTACTCGGCTAGATCTGAACCTCCGTCAGCAGCGATGGATGGAAGCTATTGCTGACTACAACTTCGGTATATCCTATACCCCTGGTAAGGCTAATGTAATGGCCGATGCCCTGAGCCGTAAGTCTTATTGCAATAATCACATGGTGTAAAAAGCTCAACCCTGCCTTTATGAAGAGCTATGCAAGCTAAACCTTCAACTAGTTCCACATGGTTCTCTGAATAAGCTTGTCCTGGAACTAACTCTTCTAAAAGCAATTAAGTCTGCTCAAGCCAAAGATGCTCATGTTGATCTGATGAAAAAGGATCTTGCCTTAGAGAAATCCAGAGATTTTTCACTTGGTGAAGATGGAACCTTATACTTCAGAGATCGCATTGTGGTACCCCGATTCGAGCTTATGACAGAGAAGGTGATGAAAGAAGCGCATGACACCCCTCTCTCTATTCATCCGAGAAGTACCAAGATGTACTTAGACATTCGTCAGAAGTATTGGTGGTCCAAGATGAAGCAAGATATTGCTCGATATATCGAAGAATGTGACCTTTGTCGTCGCGTCAAAGCAGAACATCAGAAGCCGGCTGGACTTCTACAACCGCTTCCAATTCCTGATTGGAAGTGGGATAAGATTCAGATGGACTTCGTCACTGGCCTTCCCAAGTCTCATAGAGGTGACGATGCTATCTTTGTCGTCATCGACCAATTCTCGAAGGTTGCTCACTTTCTGCCAGCCAAGGAGACTATCACTGCTAGTCAATTAGCAAACTTGTATATCTCCCGAATTGTGTCACTCCATGGCATTCCGAAGGAGATCAGTTCAGATCGTGGCAGTATATTCACTTCAAAGTTCTGGGATACTTTCCAAGAGGCAATGGGAACTCATATTACCTGGAGCACTGCTTATCATCCCCAATCCCAAGGCCAAGTCGAGCGAGTCAATCAAATTCTTGAAGACATGCTTCGAGCTTGTGTTATTTCTTTTGGCAAGAAGTGGGAAGAATCTCTCCCTTATGCGGAGTTCTCTTATAACAACAGTTATCAAGCCAGCTTGAAGATGGCACCCTTCGAAGTGCTTTATGGACGTAAGTGCCGAACCCCTCTGAATTGGTCAGAAACTGGGGAGCGGGCGCTCATTGGTCCAGACATTATTCAACAAGCTGAAGAGCAGGTTCGCATTGTCCGGGATAATCTCAAGGTAGCCCAGTCCCGCCAGAAGAGCAACTATGACCGGAAACACTGGGATTCAACTTATCAACCTGGTGAACAAGCTTATCTGCGTGTCACTCCTTTGAGAGGCACTCATCGGTTCGGAGTCAAGGGCAAGCTAGCTCCGCGCTACATTGGTCCCTTCCGCATCCTCGCCCATCGTGGACTGGTGGCTTATCAACTGGAGTTGCCACCTCAGTTCTCTCACGTCCTTGATGTCTTCCACGTGTCGCAACTTCGTTGATGCTTCAAGGATCCAGAACATGAAGTGGATCCAGAACTGATTGAAGTGCAAGATGATCTCACAGATAAAGAGCATCCGATCTGCATTCTTGAAGAAGCTGAATGTCGAACACGCCAGAAGGTTACCAAGTTCCTCAAGGTGCAATGGTCAAATCATTCTAAAGATGAAGCCACTTGGGAACGCGAGGATAACCTCCGTGCTGAGTACCCCGACCTGTTCCCTTCTACCTCTTAATTCTCGGGACGAGAATTTCTTTTAGAGGAGGAGAGTTGTAACACCCCGGTGTAATGATGCTACAATAATCCCAGAGATCAAGCTAATCATTTTGCTATAAAAGTGCTTAGCCACTTTAATCAATATTCCATTTCAAATTCCAGTTGAATTCAATCTCAAATTGTGTGTGAATTTCAAAAATGCTCAAACATGAAAACTAAAATGTTCATCATGTGTAAAATATTCTCCTAGTAATATTGGTGGTGAACCAACATTTTTGCAAAATGCCTATGTGGCCTAAAATAGCTAAAACAGAAAAGCTTTAAAAAAAGAAAAAGAAAAAAAGAGAAAAGGAAGAGGAAAGAGGAACCCCCTCCCTGGACCGAACCCACCTAACCCACCCGAGCCGGCCCACTCCCCCTTTCATCTTCCCCCTCCCCACTGTGCGAGTGACCGCGCGCTCGCGTCTCCGCCGAACCGCCCCGCGCTGCCACGTCGCCGGCGAGGGGGTAAGGGCAGCCCCGACGCCTCGGGCTCCCTCCCCACTCACCCACTTGCCCCCTCTCTCCCTCATCGCTCTCTCCCTCGCTCTCCAGATCCCCTCCCCTCCTCAACAGAGTGTGGCCGACACCATGGATGTGCCGTAGCCGCGGCCACCGCCCACCCCGCGCCTCGCCAGCAGGTCCAGGAGGCGCGCCGTCGACGCCTTCGTCGACTACCTCACCGGAACGAGGCGGGGAAGCCCCATCAGCGTCGCCATCGTCCCGTCTTCAACCTCCATCCGCCACGGTTGCCGCCATCTTCCTCCTCTCTGGCGACCCCCCGTGCTACTACTAAGCCTATCACCGGCCTCCGTGTGCAGGGCGGTGAGCTTCTCTGTCTCCTTCTCCCCTCCGTTAGCCTCTTCGCGTGCCGTAGCTACCTCGTCGCCTCGCCACCGTGGCCATAGCCCATGTCGCGCTCGCCTGGGCACGGCATCGAGCTCCTAGAGCTCCCTGGAGCTCAACAAGCTCGTAACCGAGCCTTCCCGCACCCTCTAGCCTCGTTTCCGACCGCGGCCGAACGCCGGCGTCCGCCCCGCCTCTTGTTGTCGTCGTTCTAGCCCGATACGGGCCGCGCCGCCATCGTAGATGGACGCGGCATCGAACGCCCGATCCAACGTGCACGCCCCCTCCCGTGCCTCCTAGCGCCATCCCCGATGAGCGCCCGGATGCATCACCGCGGAGCTCGCCTCCGGCGAGGCTCCGGTGACCATTTGGTCACGGGCTCAAGCCCGTTGGACGCGCCGCACCATGGGGGTCCTCCCCAGCCTTTCCACTCGCTCTATAGCGCGCTGTTTCGCCGTCTCCTTCATCCACCCATACGCGCCACTGCCTACACTCATTGTCGGCACCGTTTCCGACAGCTCCAGCTCCGGCCGGCCTCACCACGCGACGCGGCGGGCTCTCGTCGTTCGAACGCGCCCGCCCGCGCCCGTATTAGCCCCCTATGGGCGAATCCCGGCCATCTCCGACGTTCGGCCAGCGCGGATGGCCTCGCCGGCGTTGCTCCGGCGCGGGCGCTGACCTGGCACCGGCAGGGCCCGCCTCTGGGTCACTGCCCGTGGGCCCCCTGGCCCAGTTGACCAGATGACCTGGTCAACTATGCTGACTGGGTAGGCCCCAGCCACTGACATGCGGGCCCCACTGCTTAATCCTCTAATTAGAATGTTTTAATAATTAAAACTAATTAATTTAGCTAAATAGTCACTGACAGGTGGGCCCAGCTTCTAATTAACCATGTTTAATTAAAATAACCCACCGTTAGCCCTCTCTCTATGACATGTAGGACCCACTGGTCAGTTTGACCAGTCAGCGGGTCTGTTGACCTGCTGATGTCATGGTGACACTCTGCTGACGTCATAATTCCTTTTCTGTTAATTTATTTAATTCCAGAATATGTTTTAAACTTGCAAAAATCATAGTAATTAAACCGTAACTCCGATGAAAATGTTTTCTACATGAAAGTTGCTCAGAAAAATCCAATGAATCCAAATGCGCGATCCATTCACCTGTCACATGCCCCTAGCATGCTGAACATGGAACCGTCCCCTCTCTTTCATCTGTCCGAAATTCGTCTAACGTCAGGGATTCATCCTCGGATGTTTATCCCCTCCGTCTGCAACGTGTAGTACTACGTTAGGACAACCCTAGCTCTTCCTGTGGTCATGTAATGCTTAGTGGTGCATCTGTTTGCTCTGTATTTACTGTTTCTTCCCCCTCTTCTCTCCGGTAGACCCCGAGACTGCTGCTGATGCCCTTGTGATCCACTACATCGATGACGACACTTCTTCTTTTTCAGCAGAGCTTCCAGGCAAGCAAACCCCCCTTGAGCATTCCGATATCGCCCATTTCTTTCCCTCTCATGCTTCATTAGAACAGCTACTGCTTTATGTATGATCCTACTCTAATGCATAGCCTGTTTTTGTTACTTCCTTTCATACCTTACCTGCTTATTCTAAACTGCTTAGTGTAGGTTGATTAGAGATCCATAAGTGAACCCCACCTTGTCCCAGTTGCCCCGCTTTATGTTCGATGACTCGATCAACGTGATCGATGTCCAGGCCCCTACACCGCACATCACCCCCCTAGTTGTATGACTCTGCAGAGTTACCATCCAGTGCCGAGGGTGGAACCTCTTACATCACTCCTGGTGAGATCTCTGTAGTGTAGCTATACGGTGGAGGTCATCGAGGGTGATTTCCTCCTTAAGCACTTCCATTACGGCTCTGTCGTGCAACCCCTCAAGTGTGAACCTCGAGGATGGATCCTCTTGTGTTCGCCTTGATGATAACATCGAGTGGAATTCACCGGGGGTGATTCCTCGGGTTTTCCCCTTGGTGTTAGACACACAGTTACTATGGTTACTATGACTTTACAGTGAACCATGTTAGTAAAGATGGGTCGGCCCTGAGGGGTACCCGCGCGAGCTTATTTGCGAGTGATGTGGAGTCGGGTTGACCTAGAAGGTGCCCGCGAGGTACTTACGAGGCGTGGTCGGGCATTCTTAGCCCTTGCCGCAAGTACTCGAGATGGGGCGACGGGGTCATATCCATCGTGAGTCTCTGCTCGTTACCGTGTGCTCCTAATCCACTATGGTTTGGATATTTGATCCGAGGGGCCTCTGGCTTGATAGCACTAACCATCACGTGGGCATAGTATGGGCGTTCTGCGTCATATGCATCAGCTGAAGCTTAATAGACGTCATGCGATTGAGAGGCGTGCGCCGGGTTGGACTGGTAGCTCCTGCCTTTTTAAGGAGGTAGCTAGGCCTGCTCACCGGCCGCCCACGCAACATGTAGGAGTTCCCGGGGCGATGACCCAAGACCCCTGGGGGCATAGGTTTAGTCCGGCGTGCTTGACCTCTCTATTAAGCCTAGGTCGGGTTGCGGCGTATTGTTTGGCCGAGGCCAGGCATGACCCAGGAAAGTGTGTCCGGCCGGAGTTAATCGAGCATGGTGGGTAAGTTGGTGCACCCCTGCAGGGAAGAAAACATTTATCGATAGCCTGTCCTATGGTGACGGACACTTGGAGTTGTATCCCGATCGATACAACTAGAACTATATACCTGAGATAAGAAATGGAGATGAGAACTGGATAGTGTGGCTCTGGGATTGCTTTCTCGCAGGGAGTCGAGAAAGGATCTCTGGCCGAGGTTGATAACACTACTACTACTTTACTTTATGCTAGTCTGCACTCTTCCAATGTTGCAAGACCGCTGAAGATGTTGAAGATGCTAGTCTTCAATAGTATTAGGCTTTCCCCTTCCCTTATGGCATTCTGCAGTTTAGTCCACAGATACAGCCCATTTCCTTTGATACAGATGCGTACTTAGTTTAGATCTGATGTAAGTCTTGCGAGTACTTCGGATGAGTACTCATGGCTGCTTTGCTACCTCTTTTCCCCCATACCCGATTGTTGCGACCAAATGACGGATCCCAGGAGCCAGATGACACCACTGATGACTGCTGCTACCCCGAGGGTGCCTACTACTACGTGATGGCCGCTGACGACTTGGAGTAGTTAGGAGGCTCTCAGGCAGGAGGCCTTGCCTTTTCGATCAATGTTGCTTTTGTGCTAGCCTTCTTAAGGCAAACTTTTTTAACTTATGTTTGTACTCAGATATTGTTGCTTCCACTGACTCTTGTGTTTTCGAGCTTATGTATTCGAGCCCTCGAGGCCTCTGGCTTGTAATATAAAGCTTTTATTATTTTAATTTGTGTCTAGAGTTGTGTTGTGATATCTTCCCGTGAGTCCTTGATCTTGATCGTACACATTTGCGTGTATGATTAGTGTATGATTGAATCGAGGGTGTCACATCCACCATGAGGAAGCACGCTGGCTCCCCTGCCGGTCAGGAGGCAGAATATCCCATTCAGCGCGCTAGGGGGCAGGGAGGCCTCCTAGAGACTCATGGGGTCTTCGCGGTCAGTGAAGGTCCACATCGGTCGAGAATGACTCTGGAGTGGAGCAATCTGCTGTCGGACGAGTTCCCTCACCACCATCGCCACTGTCATGCCCGCAGCCCTCAAGTCAGCCAGCCTCATGGTAACCCACGTGAGCCTTTGGTCGACGAGCCTCTCATGTGTCCATCCTGAGCTAGGCATCGCCAGGAAAGACGGGGTTTGGAGCAGGGGGCTGTACTAGGATGTGTCAATGTACACCCACTGCCTCCGGAAGCCCTCCGCGTCTAGGCGGATCTTCGTGTTGATGCCCTCACCCGTCGTCGCGCTCACTGCGTGGAGCTACACGCACCTAGAGCATTGCTTGTCGGCGGTCAACCATAGGGAGAAGAAGTGGCGGAGCAGCGCCACCGAGGAAGCGATGCCCACGAAGGCCTTGCACAAGAACACGAAAGCAGATAGGAGGGTGATGGATTCAGGGTCAAGGTGCAGTGCATGGACCTAGTAGTGCGACAGCATGGCATTGAAGTCTGAAAATGGAGGAAATAAGACGAAAACGAGGGCATGGAGGTGAAGGGCGACGGTGGTAACCCACAATTCGATGGAGGGCAAGGAAGCGGGCTAGATCCTCGTCGCCTTCCACTCATTGGAATCGGCCGCGATCACGGGTAAGACCTTGTCCAACCCCTCTAGATTGATCATGGTGGACTGGCCCACGGCGGGTTCCGGCCCCGTTCGGCGGTCTGCCGCCACCGCGACCTCGCTCCTCTTCCTCCCACGGGCCATGGCGATGCAATGAGTCCGGGGTGGCGCAGGATTCGACGAGCGAGGTGCGAGCTTGCTGGAGAAGGAAAGGGCAGAATATGGGGGTGCGGTGGAGCAATGATGACCCAACGACGTGCACCAGTCTTTTGTTAGTCTGGGAAGTTGCCAAGACGACATGGGGAAGTGGGGGCGTCCGCGTCACGTCGTGCGCCACGCGTCAAGCCTAGCCCGCAGGCGATTGGGGCCCACTATCATGGGAACAGGTCTGACAGTAGAGATTAGGGGTATGTAGGAGAGGGCAGAGCCTAACTACGGTGAGGTTGTACACTCGGATTTATCAGTTTAGGCCCCTCTCAGAGGAGGTAATAGCCCTACGTCTCGGTGTTGCGAGAGCTTTGTTGTATGGAGTGTTGAGTTACAGGGGTGCGAACCCTTGTGCAGGAGGAGAGGGGCGCCTTATACAGAGTCCGCTAGCCCCTCGTCGCCCACAGTTACGCAAGGGTTCAATGAGAGAGTAAAAGATGAGAATGTTACTAGAAACGCCCGTATTTAATGATCTTTATAACGACGGAGTGATCGCCTGACCGTTGCCATCCTGGGGCTCTAGATCTTCTGTTCTTCGAGTGAAATCAGATACTCTGGGTGAATAACGACGGTCTAGTGGGGGTGGAGTAACAGAGTGGATCTTCTGTCGAGTGACTTGCACATTGCGGTCATTCCAGTCAGTACCTCCTTTCTAACTTTGTAGGTCTTTGAGTCTTGGTGTAGTGTCCTTGGGTAGTGCATGTAGGTAAAGCCTAGGACCCTACCCTGGGTACATGTCATCATCATTAGCCCCAGAATGGATCGAGGTTCGAGTGAGGAGGGATTGGAGCTGATTTTGACCCGACTCAATGTCTAGGAGACATTCTCTAGGAGTATGAAGGTACGTGAACCACTAAATCCTTCGTCAATCGCCTTGGTCAATTCTGGCTTCTAGAGCATCCGAGTGAAACAAGCTGCGGGACGTCGAGTGTTGGATTCAACCTGAATGGATATGGATATCTCTGACGCAATCAATTGCCTTGCTAGATCCCAGATTTCGCGGGATTCGAAAATTTGGAGAAGTGCGCGCGTCGGCTGCAGCGCGGTAAGAGGGGAAAGTGGGGAGGGACTCCTCGATCTTCGCTCCACCTTTTTCGCCACGTATCAGGCAGGCATCGTTTGCGGGATGCGCTGAGATCACGTTGGCCCGCAGGCCAGTCACTTGGATGTAAGGATATAAAAGCCGACGCGATCGAGGTATGAAACAACACTCTCCACTTTTCCCCTCTCCCCCTTGCCTCTCTGCCTCATCTGCCCCAGTGCTACGCCGCCCTGCTCGGCTCTGTCGACCACTGCAGAGATGGTGAAAGACAAGATGGGGAAGCTGGAGTGTGCGAAGAAGGCGGCCAAGGGGAAGAAGGCGTCAACCTCTCGGGCCGCGCTGCCACCCGGATGGATCCAGGGCTACTGGCTACCCTCGACGGTCACAACGGAAGATCTCGAGGGGCTCACCGTCGATGGTCTACTGGCCCCTGGATCTTGGAGGCTGCTGGAGGGAGAGGTCGAGTCTACGCCGCGCTCCGGAGAGCGGGTCCTCCTCCTCACGCACGTGGAGAGAGGTTTCTCTTTGCCCCCTGTAGTTGAGTTGACTCGGGCAGGGTGACGGGCTTGGATCTGTTGGCATGTTCCTCAGTCGACGGATCCAGCCTCCACAAGCACGCGCCCACCCCATGTGGTTATATTCAGGTGCAGATGACACCGCTCGGACCCACCCAGAGGAAGTCAAGGAGGAGACTATGGCACAGTGGCTGAGGAGCATCACCGGAGCCCATGCCCCAGCGCTGCGCCACCCCACTCGGCTCCGTCAACCACCGCGGAGATGGTGAAAGACAAGACGACAAAGCTGGAGCGTGCGAAGAAGGCGGCCAAGGGGAAGAAGGTGTCAACCTCTCGGGCCGCGCTACCACCCGGATGGATCCAAGGTGACTGGCTGCCCTCGATGGTCACGACGGAAGATCTCGAGGGGCCCACCGTCGATGGTTTGCCGGCCCACGGATCTTGGAGACTGCCGGAGGGAGAGGTCGAGCCTGCGCTGTGCTCCGGAGAGCGGATCCTCCTCCTCACGCACGTGGAGAGAGGTTTCTCTTTGCCCCCTCATCAGTTTTTCTGTGGTTTCTTGAATTTCCTTAGCTCACAAATCCATCATGTTCCTCCGAATGCAATATCGTATCTTGACGCCTTCGTTTCGATGTGCAAAAACTTCTTGGGTTGCCCTCCTCACTAGGGCTTGTTCAAACACATCTTCACCTGCCGATCCCAGTCGGTTAAGAAAGCCAATCCGAAAGACGGTAGGACGCACGTGATCCAGCTGTGTGGGGTTTAGGTGTCCAGATGAGAGGCCGGAGTGCGTTCCCCACAATGACCTTTCCTGACTCGGTTAGGGGTTGGAAGTCGGCCCGGTTTTACTGTGCTCACGTTCCGACTCCTGGTTTGTCGACTGGAGTTCCCCCTTTCTCGCTGGCCAGACTGAATGCTCCCCGCTCACTGACTATGGATGAGGAGGAGAAAGCTGAGGTGGGGATCTTAGTTGAAGATGTAGTTGGTTGACTCGGGGCGAGGTGACAGGCTTGGATCTGTTGGAGGTGTTCCTCAGTCGACGCATCCAACCTCTGCAAGCACGCGACCACCCCATGTGGTTATATTCAGGTGCAGACAACACCGCTCGGACCCACCTAGAGGAAGTCAAGGAGGAGACCGTGGCACAGTGGATGAGGAGCATCACCGAAGCCTGTGAGAACCCGCGTGGATCCAAACGAATTCTGCCCTTCGACGCCGAGCACCTTCCAGTGGAGGTGGGACATAACGTGTCGAGTGTTTTACCTTCTGTTTCCAATATGCAACTATGTTGAGAACCGACTGAGTTTTATGTTTGTGCTCTACAAGCATTCATGAAGATGTATTCGCTCGTGCCAAATGGGGAACAACTAGCTGAAGGAATGGAGAGTGAGGGTGGAAGTACTGACATTGATTATGTTGACGACAGTGAGGACGGCAGCGATGACTCTGACAACGGTGAGGAAGTCGAGTCACCTCCCCACACCGAGCGTCGTACCAAGGCAAACCAAGATCTAAGTGTTGGCCAGAGCAAGGCTTCGGCGTCGAATGTCAGGAACCCCAAGCGCACTCGGACGGCTACCCCTGACCCGATTGAGAAGACTGCGAAGCAGCTCAAGACTGTCCCACCGAAGCCTCGAAAGGCCTTACCCAGGATCAAGGTCGCCGTGCCCATTGCTTCAACGTGAGTGCCCTTTGCACCTTTCCTTTCTTCATTGTTGTGGACCTTCATTGCTTTACTGACCCAATGGAATTCGAATGCCAGAGTCGCCATTTCTACAACATCTCCCATGCAGATCGACGACGAACATGCAGAGATGGGTACCGCAGACGCAGCCACATCTTGTCCAGGTATGATCGACTTATATTCTGCTCTGTCTCACTAATTCACCAGATGGTCGACTAAGTTTTCACTGTCGAGTGACTGAAGAACCAACGGACGTCATCCACCTCGCAGATGATGAGGAAGACAAGCCTCAAAAGAGCACAGGAGGAGAAGGTAGGACCTCGACCACCTCCCGAAGCTTCACTAGGAGAGTGCCTTAGGGCCAAACGTCTCATGCGCCGCCTGAAGTTGTTCTTCAATAGCCAGGTGGTTTGTCTCGTGCTGGTGCTATCTTCGCTGCTCCTCTATCAGCTGCTTCGCCTTTAGTGTCGACTGCTCCTGCTTTGGGTCCGACTAGACAACCTCAAGTGTTGATCCCTCCAGCTGCGCCGCTGACTCCTGCGTCAAGCGTGTTCACTCCACATCATGTCCCAGAGGACCAGACTAGCAAGGAAGCAATGATTAAAGCTGACTTGATGATGCAACGGATGAAGGGAGTGCACGAGGCCAACAAGACGGCTTATGACGCCAGTACGGCTCTTCAGGCGAACGTCTGAGTAAGTGCAATTGTAAGTTGATTTCCGATTGGGTTTTCTCCGTCCTATCTTGACTCTGTACACCCACTTGGTGTTTCCTTTGACTCGGGACGTCAGAATTGTTTTGCTCGTAGTTTTTCAATCTGTAGCTCTCCACTCGAGCCGGTCAGGCCTTCCCGAGTGGGAATTGATCCAGTGGGGGCATGCTGAGTGCACCCACTAGGTGTAGTCCCCGAGACCGCTGTCGAATGTGTGATTCAGTGGGGGTCCAATATGTTTTTTCTTGTAGCTCTCCACTCGGACCGGCCAGGCTGTGCCGAGTGGGAAATGTAACCAGTGGGGCCACGCTAAGCGCACCCACTGGGTGTAGTCCCCGAGACCGCCGTCGGATGTTTGATTCAACGGGGGTCTTAATGAACATGTTTTTTTCTTCTTCCACTCGGGCCAGTCAGGCTGAAGCCGAGTGGGAAATGAATCCAGTGGGAGCATGCTGAGTGCACCCCACTAGGTGTAGTCCCTGAGACCGATGTTGAATGTCTGATTCGGCAGGGGTCTTAGAATGCTTTTGTTTGTAGCAACTGGATTTGCTCCTCTCCACTTGGAAGCACAGGAATAACTGAAACTCTTTATCATTGTCGACTGAATCGATTCTTTGTTGACTTCAGAAAACTTGTGAGATCGGGACTCAGTACGCTGCATTGGAGAAGGAGAAGACCCAACTCTAACTGGACTTGGAAGTGACCAAAAGGAACTTGGAGCGCGCTCAGACAGAGGCGAAGACCATGGGAGGTAAATCCTATTGACTGAGTGCATGGTTATTCTTTTCTTCCATCCTTTGAGCCGAGTGGTTTCACTCGAATAGATGTGCATAATGAAAACCGTTAACTTCAAGCGCAACTCGGGAATATTATTTCTTTAGACACCATGAAGCAGGCCTTGGAAAAGAAGGATGAAGAATTTGAAGGAGCTCAATGTAACACCCTCGATGTGGCTATATCTCCCACGTGTCGAAGCACGACTTAGAGGCATAACCGCATTAAAAGCAATGTCGCAAGTGAGGTAATCTTCACAACAACCCATGTAATACAATAAGGGGAAAAGGATACATAGTTGGCTTACAATCGCCACTTCACACAATACATGAATAAAGCATTACATCATCCAGATACACTCAAGGTCCGACTACGGAACCAAAATGAAAGAAGACTACCCCAAATGCTACACAGATCCCCGATCGACCCCAACTGGGCTCCACTACTGATCAACTAGAACGAAGCAACACAAAGGACAAGATCTTCATCAAGCTCCTCCTTGAGCTTGGTTGCATCAACCTGCTCGGTTCAACGGCACCTGCAAGCTGGTTTTGAAAGTATCTGTGAGTCACGGGGACTCAGCGATCTCACACCCTCGCGATCAAGACTATTTAAGCTTATAGGTAAGGTAAAGGTATGAGGTGGAGCTGCAGCAAGCGACTAGCATATATGGTGGCTAACATACGCAAATGAGAGTGAGAAGAGAAGGCAAGGCACGGTCGATAAAACTATGATCAAGAAGTGATCCTAGAACAACCTACGTCAAGCATAACTCCAACACCGCGTCCACTTCCCGGACTCCGCCGAGAAGAGACCATCATGGTTACACACGCGGTTGGTGCATTTTAATTAAGATAAACTTTAGGTTTTCTACAACCGGACATTAACAAATTCCCATCTGCCCATAACCGCGGGCACGGCTTTCGAAAGTTCAAATCCCTACAGGGGAGTCCCAACTTATCCCATCACAAGCTCTCACGGTCAACGAAGGATATTCCTTCTCCCAAGACAATCCGATCAGACTCGGCATCCCGGTTACAAGACATCCTCGACAATGGTAAAACAAGTCCAGCAACACCGCCCGAATGTGCCGACAAATCCCGATAGGAGCTGCACATATCTCGTTCTCAGGGCACACTCAGATGAGACATCCTAGGAGTAAAACCAACCCTCAAGTTGCCCCGAGGTGGCCCCACAGTCTACTCGGTCGGACCAACACTCAGAGGAGCACTGGCCCAGGGGGGTTTAAATAAAGATGACCCTTGAGTCTGCAGAACCCAAGGGAAAAAAGGCTAGGTGGCGAATGGTAAAACCAATGTTGGGCATTGTTGGAGGAGTTTTATTCAAGGCGAACTGTCAAGGGGTTCCCATTATGACCCAACCGTGTAAGGAACGCAAAATCCGGGAACATAACACCGATATGACGGAAACTAGGGCGGCAAGAGTGGAACAAAACACCAGGCATAAGGCCAAGCCTTCCACCCTTTACCAAGTATATAGATGCATTAATTAAATAAGAGATATTGTGACATCCCAACAAAATATCCATGTTCCAACAAGGAACAAGCTCCAAACTTCACATGCAGCTAACAATGCTATAAGAGGGGCTGAGAAAAGCGGTAACATAGCCAAACAACGGTTTGCTAGGACAAGGTGGGTTAGAGGCTTGGTTTAACAATATGGGAGGCATGATAAGCAAGTGGTAGGTATCGCAGCATAGGCATAGCAAAAGAGCGAGCAACTAGCAAGCAAAGATAGAAGTGATTTCGAGGGTATGGTCATCTTGCCTGAAATAGCGCAAGGAAGAAGAACGAGTCCATGAAGAAGACAAACGGACGTAGTCGAACGGGTCCTCACAAACGCGACATTATCGGAACCAACCCGAAGAAGCAACACCGGAAAGAAGCACACAACATAGTAAACAAACAACACATGAACATGGTATGATATGCGGGATGCGGTATGCGGTGCATATGCAAGATTTGACAAGGAATGATTGAACCTGGCCTCAACTTGGAAATACAAGAGTGCCACTAGAAAGGTGAGGTGATTTCGGTCGAAATCAATATAAAGATCACCGGAATCAGATGCACGGTTTGGAAATGGCAAGCAAAACAAATATGGCACCGGTCTGCGATTAACAGCAAGTAGCCTTCTAAATGCATCAAGATAAATATGCTACAGCACTCAAACATGACAACAAAATACATGGCAGGGATTCACTCATGATGCTTGACAAAAGATGAACACTGAGCTAAGGCTAATTCATCCATTAACAGGTTCAAACAAGCATGGCAACAGAGCCAATGATAACAGGTTTCAGACTTAGTGAAATTAACACAAGTCTGGAATTTATCATCAGGAAGCAATCTTTAGAGCATGAAAACTACATGCTACAGGAACATATCATCGCAAAGCAAGGCATGACATGAAGCTACTCTAAGCACATAACAAAAGTCCCTTAGTGACTATGAGCCAAAAGGGATCAAAAAATACAATTGCAAGCATGTGAACATAGCAAAAACATAAACAGATTCAGACTTGGTGAAAAATGAGAGCATGCAAAACAGTTAACGAGTAGGCATGTTTACGAGCTCGATGCACTCACTACAGAGCATGGCATGACAATCTAAGCATACACCCATCAAGAAGACATGGCATAGAAGCTAGACATGGTAAGAACAACAACATAGCATGCACGGATCAATAGCAACAACCTCGGCAAAATCGCTAAACATGTTAACAATCTGCCAGGAACATTTTATAGCAAAAGTAGAGCTCGATTGACTCAAGTTAGGGTGCTCCATAATTTCAAACAAAGACATGGATGGATAGAGCACCACAATATTAACAAAACATCCTTACTGATCATCCTCAAAAGAGGCACGGATCACTAGGAAACAAGTTGAACATATGGCATAACAACAAAATCAGGACAAGGACTTGGTGAAATTCTAAGTCCTGAAATCAGCATCACCGAGTAAGCTACTTTGCATGCTTGTGCTAGTCACCACAAAGGTCACAAAAATACATGGCATACACCCCTGTAAAGATAACATGGCATTCTATAAAACACATGTAGAGCTCATGATCATAGCATGCACACATTAATCATGGCAAAAATGACAAAAGGCCAATTGCTGAAACAGATCTGACATAATCATCACATAGCCCTCTTCCAACAGCATTTCGGGCATCAAGATGAGCTCAAATAAAAATTATGCAATGAGATTGTCGGAGTAAGTGACCACGGGTAGCCTAGCCGGCTCCCCCTGGCCTTTCTGAAAAAATTACGAGCCGATCCGGCTCTCAAGAATCCAAGACATGGGGCCGCCTTCCCCTGGCCGGCTGTCTCCCAGGCCGGCTATCGGAAGGCGGCCTGACTTCAGCCCTCATGAAGAAAGCCGCGGGAGGGCCGGCTCCGAGGAGCCGGCTGCGAGAAGGCCGCCTCCAAGGAGCCGGCTCCCATAAAGCGGTCAAGACCGTACCCTCGAAGTCTGCATCCACATAACGATGATGTGACGGGGCGTGGCTACAGTGAAGCCTGCCACCCCCGAATCCCGGAGCGTGCCTGGCTCAGTGCGCCGTACGGGCGGCCATGACCCGTCCGGCGCAGCACTATTGCCATGTTGACCCTGATGTCATCCACGACGGGCTACCAGTACGGCCCACGGGCGGTGGGCCCCTTCAGGCAGAGAGACACCCGAAGGCGGCCTGGCCTCCCCCAGTCGGCCCAAGACGGAGCCGGCTCTCTCCAGCCGGCTTGCCACCCCCTCGAAGGAGACGCCCCATTAAGGAGACAAGACGCGGTGAGGCTACAGTGGTCACCCGCCGGACGGCAGCACTGTAGCCACGCTTACCTTGGCGAAGCCCTCGTCATCAAGATTGAGCAACAGTAACCAGCCACCGACAAGGCCCTGGACAGTGGGGCCTGCCTGTCGACCAAGGAGCCGGTAGCCGGTGGGACCCACCAGCCGGCGGGCCCCAGCAGCCGGCGCAGAAGCCAGAAAGCAAAGACACAGACGGCTGGGCCCCACGCCCAGCCGGATTACCATTGTGCCCCCGGGGGGTAGGCCTATATAAACCCCCCGGGACACCCATGCAAAGGGGAAATCCCTGCTAGTTTTAGACACCACGTAGGGAGGAGAAGAGAGCAAGCAGAGCCCTTCTTCCTCCTCTCGCCAAACAGCTCAAGGAGCATCGTGTAGCTACTTGTTCATCTAGTGATCATGCGGAGACCCCGCAGAGCAGCAGTAGGGGTGTTATCTCCACGGAGAGCCCCGAAGCTGGGTAAGATTCACCGGTGTGCATGTCTTCGCCTCATCCCGTTTCCAGGCACCGGCGATGTTTTACTGGCTCCCACAATGATAAGCCACCCGTTGGCATATGTCGCACCTACCACCCGACATTTGGCGCCCACCGTGGGGCCAGGTGCACCGTTGTCCGGAGACCTGTTCTGGACGGGAACCCTTTTCCTCCCCCGCGAGCGTAGCAAGCCCAGCACGCCCGATGGCGCTTGCCACGACGCACTGCAAGGCGTCACCAACCCCTGCGCAGCGAGCAGCCTCGCTGATCTCCTCGACAAGACCCTCATCTCAGACAAGCTCGCCTCCGACGTGGGCACCGACCACCTCGTCAACCTCCTCGGCCGGCTCCATGTCTCCGGCGAGCCTGCTGTGGACTTGGAGTTGGTTGGCTCCACCGATTCGATGCCTGTCGACTCCGACACGGCCTCATTCGACACCTTCCCCACCAACGTCACGATCTACAACGACCCACTTCCCCGGGCCGATGGCTGCGACGCTGTCACCACCGAGGTGATGGTCATCGGCCACGGCGGCGCTTCTGACGAAAGCGCCCACGACACCCCGCACGCGGCGGTCCACGACTTGTCCCTCCCCCTCCCGGCCGATGCCGACGCTGAAGCACTGGAGGCTCGCCGCCTTGCCCTCCTCGCGGAGGGCCAGAAGTTAGTTTCCATGAGACGCCTCGCTGAGGCCCACCGACGCGAGGCCCACCGCGCCGCCTTTGGCACGCCGCCCCCAGGCGGGCCTAGCCGGGCCGGCGTTGTCAGACAGCGCGGCGCTGTCGTCGCCGATACGCTAGGAGTCGACCGCCCAGTCTACGCTACTCCACTCGAGAACCTGCGCGCCGCCCAGGCGGCCGTAGACGAGCTAGACGGACTGGGGGCCGAAGAACTCCCCCACATGACCTGACGCATCCAGCAGCTGATCGATGCAGCCGCGCAGCGGCACGAAGCCGGCGCCCGCGCGGAAAGCCATCCCCCGCGCCGAGATCACGGCGCGACGTCCCGGACGCCGACTACGGGTAAAACCCGCGCGTGGTGCGAGAAAGAGCCGGCTGCCAGCTGAAGCCAAACCCGGATCTCCATCGAGCAAGATGCAGAAGGCCACCCTCGGGCCGTGGAGTGGCGGGGCAACCCGCCTCCGCCTCGGCCCCGTGGAGAGAGATATCCCACCCCTCCGCCTGTGGCGCATCCGACTCTCAGCGGCCGACTAGGTCGCCGCGAAGGAGTCGGCGAAAACGACGCCCGCCATCGGATCGACCGCCTAGCGCGATCCCTGGCGCTGGAAGAAGAAGACGATGTCGGTCCGCTTTGCTTCGGCCCCCGCATCCGCGACGAGCCCTTCCCCAAAGGGTTCTCGCTCCCAAGAGACACGCCCAAGTACAACAGCTCCGTGAAGCCGGAAGATTGGTTGATCGACTACTCCACGGCGGTTAGCATAGCCAACGGCAACCGGCACATTGCCGTGAAGTACGTGCCCCTCATGTTACAAGGCACGGCGCGGACCTGGCTCAACAGCCTCAAACCACACAGCATCTACAGCTAGCTAGATTTCACAGAAACTTTCGTCCGCAACTTCACCAGCACCTACAAGCGGGCTCCCAAGCCCAGACAGCTCTCCTTGTGCGTACAAGGCCCCGCCGAGTCCACTCGTGACTACCTCACGCGTTGGGCCGAGCTCCATAACTCTTGCGAAGGGGTGCACGAGGTGCAAGCCATAGAATACTTCACAGCCGGGTGCCGAGAAGGCACCCTCCTCAAGCACAAGCTTCTCTACGACGAGCCGACTACCCTCGACGAGCTTCTGGACATAGCGGACAAGTACGCCACCGCCGACTCCTCAATGAAGACCGAGCTCCGGGTAGACGCGTCCGGAAAAGTACTCAACCCAGTGCCCAAGACGCCGGCTGGGGATTCCGGCCGACGCCCACACTCGAACGACCACAAGCGCAAGGGCCCCGCGCCGCCTCCCGCCAGTCGGCAGGTGGCCACAGTCGAAGACGTGCCGCCCGAAGGGCGGCCCGCGCCCAAGAAACCCAAGGGAGGCAGGCCGGCTTGGCAGCCGACCTTCTCCTATGAGCAAACTCTCGACGCCCCGTGCAAGTTCCACAGCGGCGCAAAGCCGTCCAACCACACAACCTGGAAGTGCCATTGGCTCACCCAAATCTCCAAAGGCGAAGGGCTCGCGCCGCCTCCGCCTGCCAGCCCGCCGCCTCCGGTTCCGCCGCCACCGGCCGCTTGGCCCGCAGTCGGAGCCGTGCATGATGAGTTCCCCGATGAGCATGCCGCAGACCGGCGCAGCAAACGCCGAGAGAACCAGGAAGTCAGCATGGTTGCTGCCAACCCCGCCGAGCACATGAACTGGTCAGAAAAACCTATCAGCTGGAGCCGGGCCGACCACCCAGAGGTGATGCCATCTCCCGGCTCTTATGCGTTGGTTCTGGATGCCACCCTTGCAACGGATAGACGCGTTGCCCGCTTCTCCCATGTGTTGATAGACGGCGGGAGCAGCATCAACATCTTGTACCGCGACACCCTGGAGAAGCTGAACGTCAAGACAAAGCAACTCATGCCTACTCGGACAGTGTTCCATGGCATCGTACCCGGCCTGTCCTGCGCCCCCATTGGCAAGATCAAGATTGATGTACTTTTTGGGGACAAGGAGCATTTCCGCCGGGAAGCGATCTGGTTTGAAGTGGTGGACCTGGAGAGCCCTTACCATGCATTGCTTGGCCGACCTGCCTTGGCCAAATTCATGGCAGTTCCCCACTATGCATACCTCAAGATGAAGATACCAAGCACCAAAGGCGTCATCACCGTAGTCGGCGATTACAAGAAGTCCTCTGAGTGCGCAGCGGCCAGCAGCCGGCTGGCCGAGTCCCTTGTGATTGCCGAAGAAAAGAAGATGTTGGACCGAGTCGTGGCCATAGCCAGCAAGCAGTCGGTCTTGTCCCCCGATCCCAAGGAGCATGATGCTCAAGGATCTTTCCAGCCGGCCAAGGAGACGAAGAAGATACCTCTTGACCCCGAGCACCCAGAGAGGTTTGCCGTCATCAGGGGAAACCTAAACAGCAAATAGGAAGGCGAGCTCACCGATTTCCTCCATGAGAATCGGAACATCTTTGCATGGTCCCCCAAGGACATGCCGGGCGTTCCGAAGGAATTCGCCGAGCACAAACTACACGTCCGAGAAGACGCAAAGCCAGTCAAACAACCCCTCCGCCGACTGTCGGAAGAGAAACGCAGGATTGTGGGAGAGGAGATAGCCCGACTTCTGGCAGCCGGCTTCATTATGGAAGTTTTCTTTCCAGAGTGGCTCGCCAACCCGGTCCTCGTGCTAAAGAAGAACAACAAGTGGCGCATGTGTATAGACTACACGAGCCTCAACAAGGCCTGCCCCAAAGATCCCTTTGCCCTACCAAGGATTGACCAAGTGATAGACTCCACGGCCGGATGCGAGCTGTTGAGTTTCTTGGATGCTTACTCAGGGTATCACCAGATAAAGTTAGATCCGGCAGACCGCCTGAAGACCGCCTTCATCACGCCATTCGGAGCCTTCTGCTACCTGACTATGACATTCGGCTTGAGAAATGCTGGTGCCACTTTTCAGCGTTGCATGCAGAAGTGCCTCCTCAAGCAACTCGGCAGAAATTCCCACGTCTACGTAGACGACATTGTGGTGAAGACGGAGAAGCACGGCACCTTGCTGGAAGACCTCAAGGAAACATTTGAGAACCTACGCCGGTTCCAAATCAAGCTTAACCCCGAGAAATGCGTGTTCGGAGTGCCAGCCGGCCAGCTCCTAGGCTTCCTGGTCTCCGAACGCGGCATCGAATGCAACCCAGTAAAGATCAAGGCCATTGAGAGAATGGCGATTCCCACCAAGCTTCGAGACATCCAGAAGTTCACCGGGTGCTTGGCCTCCCTAAACCGCTTCATCAGCCGGCTCAGAGAGAAAGCTCTCCCCCTCTACCGCCTCATGAAGAAGACCACTCACTTCGAGTGGAATAACCAAGCTGATCAAGCTTCCCACGAGCTGAAGAAGATGCTGGCCACACCGCCAGTCCTGGCAACGCCGACTGAGAAAGAGCCCATGCTCCTCTACATTGCCGCAACCAGCCGAGTGGTCAGCACCGTCATCGTAGTCCAACGCCCAGAAGAGGGCCGAGCCCAGCCGGTCCAGAGGCCGGTGTACTATTTGAGCGAGGTGCTGTCTACCTCGAAGCAGAACTACCCGCACTACCAGAAGATGTGCTACGGCGTGTACTTCGCTGCCAAGAAGCTGAAGCCCTACTTCCAAGAGCATCCCATCATGGTTGTATGCACCGCCCCGCTGGCCGAGATCATAGGCAGCCGGGATGCATCCGGCCGGGTGGCGAAATGGGCCATCGAGCTGGCCCCTTACGCGATCTTCTACCAGCCTCGCACCGCCATCAAATCCCAAGCATTAGCCGACTTCCTTGTCGACTGGGCCGAGACCCAGAACCTGCCGCCGGCTCCCGACTCCACTCATTGGCACATGCACTTCGATGGGTCCAAGATGAGCATCGGCTTGGGAGCCGGCATCGTCCTCACCTCTCCCAAAGGCGACAAGCTCAGATACACGCTGCAAATCCACTTTGCCGCCTCCAACAATGTAGCCGAGTACGAGGCGCTCATACACGGGCTCTGGCTTGCCAAAGAGCTCGGCATTCGCCGGATCCTATGTTATGGCGACTCGGACTTGGTGGTCCAGCAATCATCCGGCGACTGGGACGCCAAGGACGCAAATATGGCAAGCTACTGCTTCCTCGTTCAGCAGATCAGTGGGTATTTTGAAGGATGTGAGTTCCTCCATGTACCGCGAGCCGACAACGAGCCAGCTGATGCTCTGGCTCGAATAGGCTCCACTCGGCAAGCAATACCAACCGGCGTCTCTCTACAACGCCTCCTCAAGCCGTCTATCAAGCCGTCTCCAGAGTCCGATTCCATCTTCGTGCCGCCTGACCCCGACGCGGCCGGGTCCGGCTCGAAGAACCAAGCAGGTGGCCCGGGGACTTCGATAGTCGGCCAGGGGGTATCAACAGGCGGCTTGGGGACTTCCGTAGTTACGCCCGACCCGAGGACTGCCTCACCCGGCTCGGGGACTGCGGTAGTCAGCCCGAAGACTACACCAACACAACAGACAGCGGCCGACTCCAGCATTTCCCCGCCCAGCCCGCCCGCCCTGGTCGCAGTAGCCGTTTTGGCAATAGAAGAAGTCGCAGCTCCGTCATGGGCTCAATCCATCCTCAACTTCCTAATAAACCAAGATCTGCCGGCTGACGAACTAGAGGCAAGACAAGTCCAATGCCGAGCTGGAGCATACACAATCGTCAACAGAGAACTCGTCAAGCGCAGCGTCACTGGAGTCCTCCAGCAATGCGTTGAGCAAGAGAAGGGCATTGCAATCCTCAGAGACATCCACCAAGGAGAATGCGGCCACCATGCGGCCTCAAGATCACTTGTCGCCAAAGCCTTCCGCCATGGTTTCTTTTGGCCGACTACTTTGGATGACGCCAAGGAGTTAGTTAAACATTGCAAAGGGTGCCAACTCTTCAGCTCCAAGCAACACATGCCGGCTTCAGTACTCAAGACCATTCCCCTCACTTGGCCCTTCGCCGTTTGGGGGATGGACATGGTGGGCCCATTCAAGACGGCGCGCGGCGGCATGACACATCTGCTTGTCACCGTGGACAAATTCACCAAATGGATTGAAGCAAAGCCGATCAAGAAGATGAATGGGCCGACTGTCGTCACATTTATCGCAGATATAACAACTCGGTACGGCGTGCCACACAGCATCATCACCGACAATGGCACGAATTTCACCAAGGGAGCCTTGGCACGTTTCTGCGCGACGCAAGGCATCCGGTTGGATCTAGCATCCATCGCCCACCCACAGTCAAACGGCTAGGTCGAGCGAGCCAACGGCCTCATCCTTTCCGGCATCAAGCCCCGACTGATCGTACCACTGGAGCGTTCAGCCGGCTGTTGGCTCGATGAGCTGCCGGCTGTCCTCTGGAGTCTGCGCACTACACCAAACAAGTCAACCGGCTTCACCCCTTTCTTCCTCGTGTATGGTGCCGAGGCGGTCATCCCAACTGACATCGAGTTCGACTCACCTCGGGTAACCATGTACACGGAAGCGGAGGCCAAGGAAGCACGAGAAGACGGCGTCGACCTGCTGGAAGAAGGCCGGCTATTAGCCCTCAGCCAGTCCGCCATCTATCAGCAGGGCCTGCGCCGCTACCACAGCCGGAAGGTCAAGCCAAGATCCTTCCAAGAGGGCGATCTTGTGCTCCGGCTGATCCAGCGAATAGCCGGCCAGCACAAGCTCTCGGCCCCTTGGGAAGGCCCCTTCATCATCAGCAGAGCCTTAGGCAACGACTCCTACTACCTGATCGACGCGCAGAAGCCGAAGGCACCAAAGAGAGACGACTCCAGCAAGGAGTCGGAACGACCATGGAACGCCAACCTCCTCCGAAGGTTTTACAGTTGAAATGCAGTATGTATCACGCTAACTTTTGTACTAAGTACGAGATAATAGGGCCCCCGAGGAGAGCTCGGGGACTGCCATCTTTTGTCTATAAATGAAAAGTATCATGCTTATGGCCTTGTCATTGCATTCACTTTTTTTCGTCCGGCACCGGGTTCGACTAGTCGGCCCGGGGACTGGCTGCCTGGAGTTATATTAGGAGTCCTACCCGCAGTCAGACAAGTAGTGTGCCGGCTCCCAAGCCTTCTCTTGCCAAAAGTCGCAGTTTAAAAAACCGGCTGTCTGGCTGGCAAGAGTTAAGGGCAGGAACGGGTGCCCACACGAAAAACGGCTAGGGACTAACGGACTAATATAACAAAAGCCGGTTTTTCTCCCACCGCCGACCGGCTACCAGAGTAGCCGGCCGGCCGGCTTCCATTCACCTCGCTCCAATCTAAGAAAGCTCGAGTACTTGCCTTCCCAGAAGGGGAAGGCGGCAAAGGAAACAGCCTAAGGATAAAAAGCATACGTGAATGGAAACCAAACATGCACACGATAATATTTACATAAAAGACCTTCAAAAGGCCAGCATTCAACATAGTTTGGATACACCCCCAGTGGGTGGAACTACAGAAGCTTAATAAAATTGTTCAGAAGGCAACAAGCAGGAAAAAACAAGGACGGCAGATTAAGCCGGCGGAGCGACTGACGAGCCGGGCAGGTCGGTGGAGACGGCAGTGCCGGCTGGAGGAGTGGCCGGCTGGCGAACCTCGGCATGATCACCGCCTCCCGCAGAAGGCGCTCTTGCGCGCGCCTCGTTGCTGGAGGCACGGTCAGGCTGAGGCTGGCTGGCTGTTCCATCGGCTGGCTCGACGTCTTCGCTTTCCTCTCCTTCGTCGTCTTCGCCTTCGTCGCTGGAGGCGATCTCTTCTGCCGAGTCTTCACCCGCCGCCGGGTCCAGCCCAAACCACTCCTCCGGCTGGGCAACACCGTCATCATTAATCTCGGGAGCGAAGACGCTGATGTCAGTACACTCGGCGATTGTCGATGCGCGCTGAGCGATAGCCGGCCGCACCTCCGCTAGCCCTTCGTCGGCCTCCAGCCGCCAGGTGCGCAGCTGGTCTAGGTTCAGCCCCGGATACCAAGCTCGGACGAACTCCAGCGCCCGCCCAGCTCCAAGCCGGGCCGCTGACGCCTTCCAGGCCTCGAAGCGGCCAACCGCAACCTCCAGCCAGTCGGCAGTCTGACTCGGGGTGCGGGGAATCGTCTCGCTTGACCAGAGGGCGGCCAACACCTGCGCTCCGGCGCGCTGGAGGCGGCGGAGCATACGATGAGCTGGCTGCAGCCGCGCTTGGACCGCCAAGAGTTGCTCTTCGAGCGACCGAATCGCGTCCGGCGCGACTTCAGCCCCCGCCTGCCGGCGCGCTTCGCGATGAGCCTCGATGGTTTGGGCGGCGAAGACGGAGTAGCTAGGAAAGTAGTCTGCACAGAGAATAAAAAGCAGCTCAAGTCAGAACACAAGTCAGGCGGCAAGGGGCAGGCAAGGAGCAAGGAAGGCGGCTTACCGTCGATCAAATCCTCAATACGGCCGAAGCCTTCATTCAGCGCTTGCCTGGTCTCAGCTCAGCCCGCCGCTTCAGTCTCGAACTCGGCCTTCAGGGCGGCTTCGTTATCCTGCGCCTTCTTCAGAGACGCCTTGTGGCTCTCCTCCTGGTCAGCCAGCTTCTTGGCCAGGCGGTCACGCTCCAGGACCAAGGCGTCGTACTCGGTTTCCTTGGCACGAAGGGTGGCCTGCGCCTCGCTGAGCTGCCCCCTTAAGTCGGCATTGGCTTCTGCGAGCACGAAAGACAAAAGAAAAACCAGTAAGGTGAAGTCGTCAGGAAAGATCCGACCCGACTGCTCAGCAGTCGGCCCGAATCTCGGGGACTACACCCAGTGGGTGCACTGACGCGCCCCCACAGGAGATGAACGAAACCAAGTACGTACTCCGGCTGCTGATCAGGTCTTCGGTTCTCCGACCCAGCTCCTGAGCCTGGGAGTTGAAGGCGGCAGCGCGGAGGTTATGATACTCCTGGAAGATTAGACAGGAGGCGAGAATAAGGTAGTCGTCAAGGAAGATCCGATCCGACTGCTCAGCAGTCGGCCCGAATCTCGGGGACTACACCCAGTGGGTGCGCTGACGCGCCCCCATGGAAGAAATCAAGAGAACAAAGCAACCAAAGATAGAAGACTCACCCGAATGACGGCCCGCGTCGCAAGGAACTCCTGGGTGTATTGCTGCAGTGAGGCGGCTTGGGCCTGAAGCCGGTTCCGAACCTCTTGGGCCGCCACATTCAGCTCGCCCGTCCCGCCGCTGGGAGTCCACTCGGACGTGCCGGTGCTGGCCGCCTCCAAGGCCTCCATCGTCTGGCTGGCACCCGTAGCTCGGTGCAGCTCCGGCGCAGTGGTGCCTCCCCCTGCGCGCTGGCGCATTGCCGGCTGCACCTCGAGGCCGGCTCCTGCGTCCGGCTCACCCCCAGCCGGCTGCTCTGGCGCCGCAGCCGACTGGCCGCCTTGGCCCGCTTTGGTTGGCGCTGCCAGCAGCGCCCTCTCCACGAAGATCACGGAGTCCTCCCTCCGCTCCATCACCGGCGGTTCTTGGTCGACCTCCTCCAGCGGAGGCACAGGAATGTTGGGGGCCACGGCGCGGAGGGGAATGGCTAGCAGCGGAGGCTGGTTGTGCGAAGCCTCCGCCTCCGTCTCCGCAGCTGCCACCTCCGCCCAGGCCTTGGCTGCTGCATCGGCCTGCTCCTTCGTCGCCTGGGCGGCCCTTCGCTCCGTCGCCTCCCGCTCCTCCCGCACCTCTCGTGCGTTCCGCTCCGTGGCCTCCCTGAGGTCGGCGCGGGGATCCACGCGGCAGGAGCCTGAGGACCCTCCAGTCGGCCCGACTATGGAGCCGCTCGGACCCCGCTCAAGGGAAAGCGGCGCCCTATCCGGCGAGCAAAGAAAGGTTTAGAAGAGTTTTCAATCAAAAAGAACAACAAAAAATATGTATCCAAGCATTCGACGACTTACGCTGAGATCGCTTGCGGCTGCTTCACCGCCTTGCGGAAGCGGGCCGCCTCATCTCGCTTGGTCGCCGCCGTGGAAGCCTTGGACTTCTTTGGCCGGCTGCCGAAGAGGATCGACACGGCCTGGCGCTTCTGGGCGCCGCCTCCAGCAGCCGGCGCGGCGGACGAGCTCGCGCCTTGATGATCAGGCGCCGGCTGGCGGCGTGGGGCGACTTCGACCTCGGCATCATCCGGCCAGTCCTCGAAGCCGGCCGTGAGCCCCGCGCCTCCGGCCTCATCGCTTTCCCCCATGATGGCGTCTTCCATGGCGGCCGCTCCCAAGTCCGGGTCGTCGGTGTCGTCCACCATGCGGTCAAGGACGAGCTGGCGCTCTATCCCTGCGGCCCCGGTCGTCGGCGGAAGGAGAGGGTTCTGCTAGGGGCAAACCGACTGATCAGAGGCCGGCTATCATGAGGCCGGCTACCAAAGGAAGAAAAGAAGAAAGAACTTACGACGGGCGGAGGGTTGGCGCGAGAGTATAGCCCCTTGCCGTACCGCCAATCCTCGGCGAGCTTGCAGTTGGAGATATAGTTCACCATGTAGGAGACCTCCGCATGAGGCATCTCCCTGGTGCTCAACCGGCTTGGGTCGAAGCGGCCGCTCATCTGACAAACCATGTGAGGCCGGCTTTGGAGGGGAAGAACCCGGTGCTCCACGAAGGCGGCCACCAAGTCGGCTCCGGTCAGGCCCTCCGACTGGATCATCACCCGAAGCCGGGAGACCGCTGCGTTCCCGGCCTGAGACAACGACCTGGCCCGGTAGCTCCATGAAGGTCGCCTCCCAGCTGGCGGGCCGGCTTCATAAGCCGGCAGGTTGACATAGTCGCCTTGCTGCGCGATATTCTTCACGTAAAAGTATGACTTCTGCTAGAGCTTCACCGACTGGATCAGCGGGATGGGCGGGAACGGGTTGTTCTCGCTCGCCCGCCTCATGGCAATAAAGGCTCCGCAAGGGGCGGGCACGCCCGCGACGACGGTACCCAAGGAAGCCTTCGCACAGCGTGACGAAGGCCAGAGCTCGAGCGTGGGGAGGACCCCAAGGAAGCCTTCGCACAGCGTGACGAAGGCCGACAGCAGCATCACCGCATTGGGCGTGAGGTGATGCGGCTGGAGGTTGTAGAATTTGAGGAAGGCTCGGAGGAACCCGCTCGCCGGAAGGCCAAAGCCGCGCAGGCAGTGCAAGCGGAAGATCACCCGCTCGCCCTCCTCCGGTGCCGGCGAAATCTTCTTCTCCGGCGCTAGACGAACCCGAACGAAGTCCTCGCCGGGCAGGCGTCGCGTTTGGCGGAGGAACTCGACGTGGTCCTCCTGGACGTTGGAGCCATCCCACGAGCTTGACAGCGCCATGGGGCAGCGCGGCGAGAAGCAAGACGATGCGGCGGTGGAACGAAGCGACGGCGGAACGGCGCGGCAAAGAGCTGCTGCGGGGAAGAGAAGAAGAAGGAGGGCGAGGAGGGGCGGAGTGAGGGAGAGCGCGCGAGCCTCTGCCGCTCCCCCTCCTCCTCCTACTTGCGGAGGAGGCGCGGCGTGGGGGAACGTGGGGATCAACTGCGCCCACTCCCCCACGTCCCGTGATTATTGTGCCTTGATGGAAGAATAAAACCGCCGCGGGAAGGCGAGCGGTCCATGTGGGCCGCGGAAGATCCGCGCTCGGACCGAGGCCTGCGAGTGGCGGGCCCGGGCCTGCGGCGGCGTCCCGTCGCGTGCGTGCGTTGGCAGGATTTCCTCGCCACGTGGCACGTGTTCCCGCCTACGAGAAACGGAGCTTTTCCGAAGACGGCGCGCACAAGCAAAGCCGGCCCCTCAGGATAGGAAGCTGACCAAGCTTCTCGTCCCTTTATCAGCCTCGAAGCTCGCTCAGCTTCGGGGACTACTGTCGGAGTAAGTGACCACGGGTATCCTAGCTGGATCCCCCTGGCCTTTCTGAAAAAATTACGAGCCGATCCGGCTCTCAAGAATCCAAGACATGGGGCCGCCTTCCCCTGGCCGGCTGTCTCCCAGGCCGGCTATCGGAAGGCGGCCCGACTTCAGCCCTCATGAAGAAAGCTGCGGGAGGGCCGGCTCCAAGGAGCCGGCTGCGAGAAGGCCGACTCCAAGGAGCCGGCTCCCATAAAGCGGTCAAGACCGTACCCTCGAAGTCTGCATCCACATAACGGCGATGTGACGGGGCATGGCTACAGTGAAGCCTGCCACCCCCGAATCCCGGAGCGCGCCTGGCACAGTGCGCCGTACGGGCGGCCATGACCCATCCGGTGCAGCACTGTTGCCACGTTGACCCTGATGTCATCCACGACGGGCTACCAGTACGGCCCACGGGCGGTGGGCCCCTTCAGGCAGAGAGACACCCGAAGGCGGCCTGGCCTCCCCCAGTCGGCCCAAGACGGAGCCGGCTCTCTCCAGCCGGCTTGCCACCCCCTCGAAGGAGACGCCCCATTAAGGAGACAAGACACGGTGAGGCTACAGTGGTCACCCGCCGGACGGCAGTACTGTAGCCACGCTTACCTCGGCGAAGCCCTCGTCATCAAGATTGAGCAACAGTAACCAGCCACCGACAAGGCCCTGGACAGTGGGGCCTGCCTGTCGACCAAGGAGCCGGTAGCCGGCGGGACCCACCAGCCGGCGGGCCCCAGCAGCCGGCGCAGAAGCCGGAAAGCAAAGACACAGACGGCTGGGCCCCATGCCCAGACGGATTACCATTGTGCCCCCGGGGGGTAGGCCTATATAAACCACCTGGGACACCCATGCAAAGGGGAAATCCCTGCTAGTTTTAGACACCACGTAGGGAGGAGAAGAGAGCAAGCAGAGCCCTTCTTCCTCCTCTCGCCAAACAGCTCAAGGAGCATCGTGTAGCTACTTGTTCATCTAGTGATCATGCGGAGACCCCGCAGAGCAGCAGTAGGGGTGTTATCTCCACGGAGAGCCCCGAAGCTGGGTAAGATTCGCCGGCGTGCATGTCTTCGCCTCATCCCGTTTCCAGGCACCGGCGATGTTTTACTGGCTCCCACAATGATAAGCCACCCGTTGGCATATGTCGCACCTACCACCCGACAGAGATGGAATGATCTACTCCTCGGGACGAACATTTTGATATGCTACACGCACGAATCGGAGCAACGGTGATGAAGTTATGGCATGATGAAAAGAGGCACGTGAATCTGGAATCTGGGGACATAGAGAAATATAACCTCGCGAAAAAAAATACACCAAGCCGGAGGAAGTGGGCCGGCAGGGACGGAGCTGGGCCGGCTTGGCGCTGCGCTGGGCCTTGCTTGAGGAACAGTAGCGGGCTGCGGCCCATGCACGCGTCCGCACGCGGGGACAAGCGGGAGGGAGAGCGACGGGGGCCCGGCGACGGCAGACGAAGGTACGGCGGCGCAGGGCGGAGAATGGCCGGAGACGGGGCCGGGGTGGCTGGATCGGGGCCGGAGCGGACGGATCTAGTCACCGGAGGGGAGGACGAGGCGTCGTGGCGGAGCTCCAGCGCGGGAGGTCAACCGGCGGGGAGTCGCGGCGAGCTCCCGTGGCCAACCATGGCGGGGCGGCGACGGCGCCGTTCTCCGGCGAGGAGCAACGTCGGCGGAGGAAGGGAGGCGGCTCGGACGCCAGGGGCGCGCAGGCGGGAGGCGCATGGAGGCGGGGAAGCGCAGACGGGTGGCGGCACGGTCGGGCTCGCGCGGGCCCGCGATGGGCTCGGCGGGCCGCGCGGTGGAGTAGGGTGGCAGCGACACATGGCGGCGCGCGAGTGGAGGAGGGAGGCGGCGGTGCTGAGGTGGCGGCTTCCGATTGGCCAGAGTGATGTGGCGGCGGGGTGGACATGTCCGGCCGGCGCGGGAGGAAGTGTCCGGCGGCGCGGGGAGGAGTTTTTAGGGTTTCGTCCGCGAAAAATGAACGGGGTGCACATATTTATAGGTAGAGGGAGCTAGGAGAGTCCAAATGAGGTGCGGTTTTCAGCCACGCGATTGTGATCGAACGACCGAGATGATGGAGGGGGTTTAGGTGAGTTTTTGGGCCACTTTGGAGGGGTGTTGGGTTGCAACACACACGAGGCCTTTTTGGTCCCTCGGTTAACCATTGGAGTATCAAACGAAGTCCAAATGGTATGAAACTTGACAGGCGGTCTACCGGTAGTAAACCAAGGCCGCATGACAAGTCTCGGTCCAATCCGGAAACGTTTAACACCCGCACATGAAAAGAGGTAGAAAGGGACACCGGATGACATAGGAGCGCCGGATTGCAAAACGGACAATGGGGAAAATGCTCGGATGCATGAGACGAACATGTATGCAAATGAAATGCACATGATGACATGATATGAGATGCATGATACGCAAGCAAAGACAAGGCAATAACAGCGAATAATTGGAAGACACCTGGCACATGGGTCTTGGGGCGTTACACTCAAAAGGTGGCTAATGAGAAAACTGAAGCCATTGAGGCAAAGTTGGCTTCAGTCGGAAAGCTAGAAGAAGAAAATGTATCTCTAAAGACTATTGTTGAAGAGATTAAGAAGGAATGGGCTGAGTAGGCCAAGAAGATGGAAGATCAAGCGAGTGCTTTTGAGATAGAGAAGACGGCTCTGAACGACAAGGTGGACCAGCTTACCCAAAAGAGGGATGCGTTGGAGAAATATCTAGGGGGTTTCGCAAAGAAGATGTATGGCATGCTTGAAGGTACCTCTGTTTGGTCGAGTGAGTCTCTGCAGGCTTTGAAAGTAATAGCAAAACTAATCATTTCTTCCTACCTTGTGCAAAATTCTATCAAAACTTCAAGGAGGAGACCGATCGGATCGAGACAGATCTAGATCCCACCAAGTCACTCGTGAAAGACGCGGTGGCTCTGAATATGCTGTGGCTCGAAGCTTGTATCGAAGATGTTCATGGATATATCACTCGCTGGAGGACTACATTGGCGAAGATAGACAAGGAGTTGTGGCCTGAGGATATCTTCAGAGGGACCTCGAGTCAATGATGACTCGGCTCAATGAGATCCCTGGCCGAGTGCAAACGTGGAAGAAGTCTGTCGCCCGCTGCGGGGCTGATGTAGCCCTTTCACTCATCTGTGTCCACTGCAAAATGCTAGGGAGGACAAGCTAAAGGCTCTCCAGGTGGCCAACACGAAGAAACTCAAGTTTGAAGACTTCATGGAGACCTTCGTCGAGGCAGCCATCGAATATTGCTTTCCAGCTTATTGCATAATTCACACAGACTTGTTCGCAGCTGAGACTTCGAATGAGAGTGATGCTTCACTCGAAGTACACTTTTAACTTAGGCGAGGGCTAGCTCATGGCTAAGTCCCCGAGTGAGAGGGATGCTCTCACTCGTAGAAGTCTTTTAACTTAGGCGAGAACTGGCTCGCAGCTAAGCCTCTAAGTGGGAGGGATGCTCTCACTTGGAGTAGTTTTTTAACTTAGGCGAGCACTGGCTCGCGGCTAAGCCCCCCAGTGAGAGGGATGCTCTCACTTGGAGTAGTTTTTTAACTTAGGCGAGGACTGGCTTGCGGCTAAGCCCCTGAGTGGGAGGAATGCTCTAACTCAGAGTAGATTTTTAACCTAGGCGAGGACTGGCTCGTGGCTAGGCCCCCGAGTGTGAGGGATGCTCTCACTCGGAGTAGATTTTTAACTTAGGCAAGGACTGGCTCGAACCTAAGCCCCCGAGTGGGAGGGATGCTCTCACTCAGAGTAGATTTTTAACTTAGGCAAGTACTAGCTCACGGCTAAGCCCCTGAGTGGGTGGGATGCTCTCACTCGGTGTAGATTTTTAACTTAGGCAAGGACTGGCTCGCGGCTAAGCCCCCGAGTGGGAGGGATGCTTGCACTCGGGGTAGTTTTTTGATAGAGGCGAGGGTGTACCAATGTTTCGATGAGATGATGGCTATCGTTTTCTGTGGGAGTCGACCTTGATGATCCGACTATGAACGTGCGAGATGCCGCGCCTTAGCAATCGCTAGACCAACTTCCGAGGGGTTATTGACCACATCGGAGCACGATCAACCTGGCCACGAGGGTCTGTTTCCTGCGAGCAAACGAAGAACAAGAAAGAAACTGAGATTGCAATCTGGATATTGCGAATATAAGATGAAAGCTTTATTGATCAAGGTGGGGTTCTGAGACGCCTTTGTCTGGTCGTTGAACACAAACGAAGTACATGAAGTTGCAGCTATGGCGAACTTTAATCTAAACAAAACCCAAAGTCTAAATGACGCCCTAAGGGCTGTATATATGGAGGAAGAGGGGGAATTTAGTGGCCCTTGGAGGAGGGGTCCGAAACCAACCCTAACTCTTGTTTCCCCACACATACGGACTCTAAAAACAACCTATACTTAAGTATATCGAAAATACATGGGCCTTGCCCAATAATAAGGTGACCCAGCACCAAGAATAGCCTCTAGACGAAATTTATGAAGTGGCATCTTGTATATTTCGTCCAAGGCTTCATGCACTCCTTATGGTGGCTTCAAAGTCCTGAAATCATCACTTGTAACTCCATTATTGATCCCCTTGCGCATGCCATCATCTCCATGCTTGAACTTGCTCCGAGGTTCATCTTTCTTTTCCAAGCTAGGCCCTTCATTTGTAAGGAGAACAAATGTATCCAATTTAGGCAGCATCATATTCTCATGAACATTAGAATCGTTACCAAGAAACGAAAGTACCTGATAATTCAATTGGCGTGCGCGAGATCTAGTAATTGGTCCAGTATGTATAGCAGCAGGGGTTGTGGGTGTAACAATGGTATTGATGTCCTCATCATCCTCCCCTTGAAATGAAGTCGTCCTCGACGAAAGCTCATCTTCCTCACCCAAATAAGGCTTCAAATCTGCAATGTTAAAAGTGGGACTAACTCCAAAATCTGCAGGCAGCTCAAGTTTATATGCATTATCATTTATTTTCTCTAACACCTTAAAAGGACCATCGGCACGTGGCATTAGCTTTGATTTGCGCAAATTAGGAAATCTATCCTTACGCAAATGTAACCAAACAAGATCACCGGGTGCAAACACAACATGTTTTCTACCCTTATCTCCAGCAAGTTTATATTTAGCATTCATACGCTCAATGTTTTCCTTAGTTAACTCATGCATTTTTAAAACCAATTCAGCACATTCTTTAGCATCAAAATTAACCTTCTCCGAAGATGGAAGAGGCAACAAATCAATAGGTGCACGAGGTAGCAAACCATACACAATTTCAAAAGGGCACATCTTAGTAGTAGAATGCAATGAACGATTATAAGCAAATTTAATATGAGGCAAACATTCTTCCCACATTTTCTTATTATTCTTCAAAACAGCCCTAAGCATAGTGGACAATGTTCTATTGACTACTTCGGTTTGTCCATCAATTTGGGGTGAAAAGTAGTACTAAAAAGCATTTTAGTCCGCAACTTAGCCCATAAACATCTCCAAAAGTGGCTAAGAAATTTAGTATCACGATCTGAAACAATAGTATTTGGCACACCATGCAAGCGAATAATTTCACGAATGAACAAATTAGCAACATTAACAGCATCATCGCTTTTATGACATGGTATAAAGTGTGCCATTTTCGAGAACCTATCCACGACAACAAATATGCTATACCTCCCCTTATTTGTTTGAGGTAAACCTAAAACAAAGTCCATAGATATATCCTCCCAAGGAACACTAGGTACAGGCAAAGGCATATATAAACCATGAGGATTGAGTCGTGACTTAGCTTTTTGACATGTAGTGCAGCGAGCAACAAAACGCTCAACATCCCATCTCATCTTTGGCCAAAAGAAATGTGTAGCAAGTATATCCTCCGTCTTCTTAACGCCAAAGTATCCCATTAGTCCTCCTCCATGCGCCTCCTGCAACAACAAAAGACGAACGGAGCTAGCTGGAATGCATAGCTTGTTAGCACGAAACACAAATCCATCGTTAGGAATGAACTTGTTCCAAGTTCTCCCTTCCTTACAATTCTGCAATACATTTTTAAATTCAGCATCATGCACATATGATCTTTGATGGTCTCTAAACCAAATATTTTAAAGTCAAGTTGTGAAAGCATAGTATAACGACGAGACAATGCATCAGCAATAACATTTTCTTTACCCTACTTGTGTTTAATGACATAAGGGAAAGTCTCAATGAATTCAACCCATTTAGCATGTCTACGGTTCAATTTTGCTTGACTTTTAATGTGTTTCAAAGATTCATGATCAGAATGTATAACAAATTCCTTGGGCCATAAATAATGTTGCCATGTTTCTAAGGTCCGAACAAGAGCATATAATTCTTTCTCATAAGTACAAAAGTTCAGACTAGGCCCACTCAATTTCTCAGAAAAGTATGCAACAGGTTTGCCATCTTGTAATAACACACCTCCTAATCCAATTCCACTAGCATCACATTCAAGCTCAAAAGTCTTATTAAAATCAGGAAGTTGGAGTAAGGGAGCATGTGTCAACTTATCTTTCAATACCGTGAAGGCTTCTTCCTGTGCGGTACCCCAAATAAAAGGCACATCCTTGTGTGTAAGCTCGTTGAGAGGTGCAGCAATGGTGCTGAAATCTCTCACAAAACGCATATAGAAACCAGTGAGGCCAAGGAAACTCCTCACTTGTGTGACCGTTTTGGGCTGCGGCCAACTCTCAGTAGCTTCAATCTTGGCTTTATCAACTTCAATTCCCTATGGAGTAACAACATAGCCAAGAAAAGGTACTCGGTCGGTGCAAAAGGTGCACTTCCCAAGGTTACAAAATAAACGTGCATCACGTAGAGCAATGAAAACAGCACGTAAATGTTCCAAATGTTCCTCCAAAGATTTTCTATAAATCAATATGTCATCAAAGTAAACTACCACAAATCGTCCAATGAAAGCACGTAAAACTTCGTTCATTAATCTCATGAAAGTACTAGGTGCATTAGTTAACCCAAAAGGCATGACTAACCACTCATATAATCCAAACTTAGTTTTAAATGTTGTTTTCCATTCATCACCCAATTTCATACTAATTTGATGGTATCCACTGCGCAAATCAACTTTGGAGAATATTGTAGAGCCACTCAATTCATCAAACATATCATCTAGCCTAGGAATAGGATGACGATAACGGATAGTAATATTATTAATGCCTCTACAATCAACGCACATACGCGACGTACCATCCTTTTTCGGCACTAAAATGATAGGAACAGCACAAGGACTAAGGGATTCGCATATATAACCTTTGTCGAGCAGTTCTTGTACTTGACGCATAATCTCCTTCGTCTCCTCTGGATTGGTATGGTATGGTGCACGGTTGGGTAATGATGCATCGGGAATTAAGTCAATTTGATGCTCAATCCCTCGAATAGGTGGTAATCCCGGTGGCACGTCTTGTGGAAAGATGTCAGCGAACTCCTGCAAAATGTTAGTGACAGCAGGAGGCAAAGAGGAAGGCACGTCCTCGAATGAAAATAATGCTTGTTTGCACACAAAAGCATAGCAAACAGATTTGCTGAAATCTAGCTCATCAATATCAGATTTTGTGGCAAGTAAACATGCACTTTTCAATTTAATTTCAGAAACAACAGTAGATGGTTTATTATTAGGCTTCATTTGGTGCTCAAATTCTTTTGCCACAATCTGATTTTCACTCTTATTTGTCTCCTGTTTTGCTTTATTAGCTCTATTAATATCATCCTTCAAAATGGAATCAGGAGTCATAGGAAGCAAAGTAATATTTTTATCGTTATGAACAAGAGTATACTAATTGTTTCTACCATGGTGTACAGAATTTTTATCAAATTGCCATGGTCTACCAAGTAATAAGGAACATGCTTGCATAGGTACCACATCACAATCAACATAATCAGCATATGTAGAGATACTAAAATGCACACGAACAGTACGTGTTACCTTAACCTTGCCGCTGTTGTTGAACCATTGGATGTAGTAAGGATGTGGATGTGGTCTTGTGGTGAGAGATAGCTTCTCCACCATCTCCATGCTAGCCAAGTTATTGCAGCTCCATCCATCTATGATGACGCGAACAGAACGTTCCTTCACAACTCCCTTTGTATGGAACAAATTATGCCTCTGATTTTGCTCAGCTTGTGTAACCTACACACTCAAAACACGTTATGCAACTAAACATTCATACCTGTCAGCATCTTCAGCAGCCATGTATTGAGTGTCATGATCAGAATCATCTCCACCGTGCTCTTCATGTGTAATAAGAGCCAAAGTCTCCTCATCATAGTCACTAGCAGACTCATACCCACCATCCTCAGTAACAATCATCACACACTAAGATTTGCATTCTCTCGCAAAATTTCCTCTTCCCTTACAATGACGACAAATAATATCACTTGTGTGCCCTGTTGATGCCATGGAAGAAGAAGAGCTCTGCGCAGGCCCAGCAGGTGTGCTCTTGGCAGATAGTGGTGGTTGTGCCTGCTTTCTTGTATCATGGCTGGAGGTGGCACCTGATGGAGGTGCTGGTGCAGTGGAAGTAGAGGATGCACGTGGTGTCCATGATGAAGATCGACCTGTAGAAAAGTTAGTTCGCGCCAATGCTTGTCGATCCTGCACTTAACGTTCAATTTTACAAGCAAGATGGAATAAACGAGTGATATTAGTATACTCCTTATACTCTAGAATGGTCTGAATCTCTCTATTTAATCCACCCATAATGTGCAAGCATAGCTTCATTCTCCTCAACAATACCACATCTAATCATGCCAGTTTATAATTCCTGATAATATTCTTCTACAGAAATTTTTCCCTTGTCTTAAACGCTGCAATTTTTGAAGTAATTCACGTTGATAATATGGTGGAACCCGACGAGTACGCATAGCAGTTTTCAAAGCAGCCCAAGTACCTGGAACAGGATATAATCTACAATGTTCAGACCACCAAACACATGCAAAACTAGTGAAAGCACAAACAGCAGCAGGAACACGTCTCTCCTTGGGATATTGTAAACATGTAAAATGTTGTTCAGTTTCTAACTCCCAAGTAAGATATATATCAGGAATATATCTACCCTCAAATGGTGGAATATTCAACTTCAGTTTAGGAAAAAGGTCATGATCTCGTACCTCAGGTGGTGGTGCAGCCCTACCGTTGCGATGATATACCTGAGGACGAGCTGGTGGTGGTGGTGCTGGTGGTTGCATGTAGTTCTGATTTTGATCAACCTCATCCTCGTAATGGTCCTCCACCTCTGCAGTAGCAGCAGGAGCTATAGAAGCATCAACAGCGGCACCAGAATTTTTCCCAGGGTCAATGGGAACGCGTTGTGCTCGTCCCACTTGATTTGGAAGGTGACATTGTTGTTGTTGTTGTAGAGGTGCATTAGGTGCAGCCGGTGGTGGTGGTGGAAGACGCGCGAGCAATTCATTAAACTTGTTATCGAGCTTTGTTTCGAACGGCTGCTCCATGCCATCTATCTTCTCCATGGCCTCTTCAAATATGTTTAGCACATCTTGCACATGTCCACTCATCATTTGCTAAAATTTATCATGCAACTCCTTATTCGTCATGTTCTACCAGTCAGTCTCGTCGGCTTGTGATCCTACCATGGTTAGCAGCAATAGAAACACACAAGAATATGATCCTACAGACTACTAACAAGAGGTGGTGGCAGGTGTCACAAATCCGTCAAGCAAATCTCAAATTCTTACCCGTTCTTACCCAGCAGCAGGTGGTGATCGGCAACCGTCATAGTCAAAACTCTCAAAGCTTGGATAGAGCGATTACCAGGGAGAGTCAAACGCACGACGTAGATGTATGTGGATCTTGGAAGGCTTATAATATGGTAGCAAAAAGGGCCAGCAATAATCAATTCAGAGATGCAAAGTTGAAGAAACGCTCAACGATGGTACTGTGCTGGTCCTAGGCTAGACCTTACTAGAGACGCGAGCCTAGAACACGAACAAAATCACGGCGCGGCACGTAAACAAGGGAGGAGCACTCTCTGGAAAAAAATTCTTTTTCCCCTTTTTTGCACTTTTTTCCTCTCTTTTTTTGCTCCGCAACAATTTTTTTTCAAAAGAAGTCTACAAATGGTCTAAAAACTGCGTAGCTAGAAAAAAAATGAGTTTGGAACTATTTTTCTACTGCGGGTAGCACAGAATTTTGGGAGTCCTACTCTGTCACAACTCGAAGTATCGCATGATCTGGAACTCAAAAACAAAGCAACAAATACTGGACTCGGACTAGGACTGGTAGCGGAGATGAATCTGGTGGAACTCGGACTGGTGGCGGCGATGAATCTGGTGGAACTCGGACTGGTGGTTATATATGGCGATGGTATATCTGGACTCGGATTGATGGTGGTATATGGCGATGGTATATGCGGACTCGGATTGGTGGTTGTATATGGCGATGGTATATGTGGACTCGGATTGGTGGTTGTATATGGCAGCGGCGATGTATATGGTGGGGTGGTGGTATATGGAAATGATGATGACGATGGTACGGCGGCCGCGTGACAACCTATGAACAGAACTTGAAACTCTAAGGGACTAGACGCTAAGACCAGCAACTCAACAGGATGATGCAACCACAAATTCAACAAAGCAAAACTCTAAAAAGACTATGCAAAGGCTCAGATTGGTTCGGATATGATGAACTAACCCTAATGTTTTTTGGGCTTTTTTTCGTGGACTGTAGGTATGAAGAACAGACTCGATCTAAACTACGAAAAACTGCAAAATCTCACCGAGCAACATGGAAATCTGATACCACTTGATAGAGGCGAGGGTGTCCTGATGTTTCGATGAGATGGTGGCTACCGTTTTCTGTGGGAGTCGACCTTGACGATCCAACTACGAACGTGCGAGACGTCGCGCCTTAGTAATCACTAAACCAACTTCCGAGGGGTTATTGACCACGCTGGAGCACGATCAACCTGACCACGAGGGTCTGTTTCCTGCGAGCAAACGAAGAACAAGCAAGAAACTGAGATTGTAATCTGGATATTGCGAATATAAGATGAAAGCTTTATTGATCAAGGTGAGGTTCTGTGACGCCTTTGTCTGGTCGTTGAACACAAACGAAGTACACGAAGTTGCAGCTATGGCAAACTTTAATCTAAACAAAACCCAAAGTCTAAACGACGCCCTAAGGGCTGTATATATGGAGGAAGAGGGGGGAATTTCGTGGCCCTTGGAGGAGGGGTCCGAAACCAACCCTAACTCTTGTTTCCCCACACATACGGACTCTAAAAATAGCCTATACTTAAGTATTTCGAAAATACATGGGCCTGGCCCAATAATAAGGTGACGCAGCACCTAGAATAGCCTCTGAATGAAATTTATGAAGTGGCATCTTGTATATTTTGTCCAAGGCTTCATGCACTCCTTATGGTGGCTTCAAAGTCCTGAAATCATCACTTGTAACTCCGTTCTTGATCCCCTTGCGCATGCCATCATCTCCATGCTTGAACTTGCTCCAAGGTTCATCTTTTTGTCCAAGCTAGGCCCTTCATTTGTAAGGAGAACAAATGTATCCAATTTAGGCAGCATCATATTCTCATGAACATTAGAATCGTTACCAAGAAACGGAAGTACCTGATAATTCAATTGGCATGCGCGAGCTCTATAATTGGTCCAATATGTATAGTAGCAGGGGTTGTGGGTGTAACAATGGTATTGATGTCCTCATCATTTTTTAACTTAGGCGAGGACTAGCTTGCGACTAAGCCCCTGAGTGGGAGGGATTCTCTCACTCAGAGTAGATTTTTAACTTAGGCGAGGACTGGCTCGCGGCTAAGCCCCCGAGTGGGAGGGATGCTCTCACTCAGAGTAGATTTTTAACTTAGGCGGGGACTGGCTCGCGGCTAAGCCCCCGAGTGGGAGGGATGCTCTCACTCGGAGTAAATTTTTAACTTAGGTGAGGACTGGCTCACGGCTAAGCCCCCGAGTGGTAGGCATGCTCCACTCGGAGTAGATCTTTAACTTAGGCGAGGACTGGCTCGCGGCTAAGCCCCCCAGTGGGAGGGATGCTCTCACTCAGAGTAGATTTTTAACTTAGGCGAGGACTGGCTCGTGGCTAAGTCCCCGAGTGGGAGGGATGCTCTCACTCGGAGTAGATTTTTAACTTAGGCAAGGACTGGCTCGCGACTAAGCCCTCGAGTGGGAGGGATGCTCTCACTCGAAGTAGATTTTTAACTTGGGTGAAAACCGGTTCACGGCTAAGCCACCCACTGGGGGTTTTGAACATGTATTTATGTGAGAGAAATAATCATAGGACTGCATGAGTCATGTCTTTGATAAACAATCTTAAAGTACTCTTATTACATCTCAAAAATCCGTTTGTTAAGTGTTGAATCGACGAAGAAGATCTGCGTTCCAGGCGCATGGCTCATCAATCTTCTTCGCGAGGTTGTAGAGGTGGTAGGCCCTATTATGTAGCACCTTGGTGACGATGAAGGGGCCTTCCCATGCGGGGGCGAGTTTGTGTGGTCGCTGTTGGTCCACTCGGTGCAGGAGATATCCTTCTTGAAACGCTCGACCTTTGATGTTCCTGGCATGGAATCGACGAAGGTCTTGCTGATAAACAGTCAATAGTATCAGGGCCATCTCCCGTTCTTATTCCAAAAGGTCGAGGCATGCTGCCATGCCTGTTCAACCTCTGCTTCCGAGTAGAGTTCCACTCAGGATGAATTGTGGAGGAGATCACTTGGCAGCACGGATTCGGCTCCATACATAATGAAGAAAGGGGTGCGGTCAGTGGACCGGTTAGGAGTCATCCTTAAACCCCATAGGACAGACGGTAGTTCAATCACCCAGGCTCCAGCTGCATGCTCGAGGTCACGCATGAGTCATGGATTCAATCCTTGAAGGATAAGTCCGTTCGCCCTCTCAGCTTGACCATTCGACTGCGGGTGCACAACGGATGCGTAGTCCACCCGAGTGCCTTGGGTGGCGCGGAAGTTTCTGAACTCTTCTGGATCGAAGTTTGAGCCATTACCTGCAATAATATTGTGTGGGACTCCATATCTAAATATCAACTCTCTCAAGAACCAAATGGTTGTTCTTGAATCTAGCTTCTTAATAGGCTTGGCTTCAATCCACTTGGTGAATTTGTCGACTGCTACGAGCAGATGAGTGAAACCGCTTCTGCCAGTCCTGAGTGGTCCAACCATGTCCAATCCCCACAAAGCAAACAGCCAGGCGAGTCGAATGCTCTTCAAAGCAGATGCAGGTTTGTGGGACAAGTGTGCATAGAACCGACACCTCTGGCAGTGTTGAAAAATCTCCTTGGCAGCTTCGTTGGCTCGTGGCCAGTAAAATACAGCTCGGTATGCTTTGGCCACAATTGTTCGAGAGGACGCATGATGACCACAGGTCCCCGAGTGGATCTCTTCTAAGATCAGTTGACCTTCCTCAGGAGAAATACATCATTGGGTTATGCCAGTGACACTCTCTCTGTGAAGCTATCCGTTCATCACACTGAAAGCTTTGGATCTGCGGATGCTACCTCCTGAGCACTGCATTTGTTTTCCCTTGAAGAGGAAAGGGTGATGCAGCAAAGTAGCATAAGTATTTCCCTCAGTTTTTGAGAACCAAGGTATCAATCCAGTAGGATACTACAGGCAAGTCCCTCGTACCTACACAAACAAATAAGAACCTCGCAACCAACGCGGTAAAGGGGTTGTCAAACCCTTCACGGTCACTTACGAGAGTGAGATCTGATAGAGATAATAATAATAATAATAATAATAATAATAATAATAATAATAATAATAAGATAAATATTTTTTGTATTTTTATGATATAGATTGAAAGTAAACATTGCAAAATAAACGGTGCCAGAAATAGCTAGTTGACGGGAGATTAATATAATAGAGAATAGACCTGGGGGCCATAGGTTTCACTAGTGGCTTCTCTCAAGATAGCACAAGTATTACGGTGGGTGAACAAATTACTGTCGAGCAATTGATAGAAAAGTGCATAATTATGAGAATATCTAGGCATGATCATGTATATAGGCATCACGTCCACGACAAGTAGACCAAAATGATTTTGCATCTACTACTATTACTCCACACATCGACCGCTATCCAGCATGCATCTAGAGTATTAAGTTCATAAGAACAGAGTAACGCATTAGGCAAGATGACATGATGTAGAGGGATAAACTCAAGCTATATTATATAAACCCCATCTTTGTATCCTCGATGGCAACAATACAATACATGCCTTGCTGCCCCTGTTGTCACTGGGAAAGGACACCGCAAGATTGAACCCAAAGCTAAGCACTTCTCCCATTGCAAGAAAGATCAATCTAGTAGGCCAAACCAAACTGATAATTCGAAGAGACTTGCAAAGATAACCAATCATACATAAAAGATTTCAGAGAAGAATCAAATATTGTTCATAGATAAACTTGATCATAAACCCACAATTCATCGGATCTCGACAAACACACCGCAAAAAGAGTTACATCAAATAGGTCTCCAAGAATATCGAGGAGAACTTTGTATTGAGATCCAAAGAGAGAGAAGAAGCCATCTATCTAATAACTATGGACCCGAAGGTCTGAGGTAAACTACTCACACATCATCGAAGAGGCTATGGTGTTATGTAGAAGCCCTTCGTGATCAATTCCCCCTCCGGCGGAGCTCCGAAAAAGGCCCCAAGATGGGATCTCTTGGGTACATAAGGTTGCGGCAGTGGAAATAGGGTTTTGTGGTGCTCCTGGATGTTTTCGGGGTATATGGATATATATATATATAGGAGGAAGAAGTAGGTCGGTGGAGCCACAAGGGGCCCATGAGGGTGGACGGCGCGCCCGGGGGGTAGGTGCGCCCCCTGCCTCGTGGCCTCCTCGTTGATTTCTTGACATCCACTCCGAGTCCCCTGGATCATGTTTGTTCCAAAAATAACTCTCCCAAAGGTTTCATTCCGTTTGATATTCCTTTTCTGCGAAACACTGAAATAGGCAAAAAAACGGCAATTTGCACTGGGCCTTGGGTTAGTAGGTTAGTCCCAAAAATAATATAAAAGTGTATAAATAAGCCCATTAACATCCAAAACAGATAATATAATAGCATGGAACAATCAAAAATTATAGATACGTTGGAGACGTATCAAGTATCCCCAAGCTTAGTTTCTGCTCATCCTCGAGTAGGTAAATGATAAAAACAGAATTTTTGATGTGGAATGCTACCTAGCATAATTCTCAATGTAATTTTCTTTATTGTGGCATGAATATTCAGATCCGAAAGATTCAAGAAAAAAGTTTAATGTTGACATAAAAATAATAATACTCAAGCATACTAACTAAGCAATCATGTCTTCTCAAAATAACATGGCAAAAGAAAGTTCATCCCTACAAAATCATATAGTTTGGTCATGCTCCATTTTCGTCACACATGAATGCTCTCATCTTGCACAACCCCGATGACAAGTCAAGCAATTATTTCATACTTTAGTAATCTCAAACTTTTTTCAACTTTCACGCAATACATGAGCGTGAGCCATGGATATAGCACTATGGGTGGAATAGAGTATAATGATGGGGGTTATGTGGAGAAGACAAAAAAGGAGAGTCTCACATTGACGCGGCTAATCAATGGGCTAGGGAGATGCCCATCAATGGATGTCAATGCAAGGAGTAGGGATTGCCATGCAACGGATGCACTAGAGCTATAAATGTATGAAAGCTCAACAAAAGAAACTAAGTGGGTGTGCATCCAACTTGCTTGCTCACGAAGACCTAGGGCATTTGAGGAAGCCCATTGTTGGAATATACAAGCCAAGTTCTATAATGAAAAATTCCCACTAGTATATGAAAGTGACAAAACAAGAGACTCTCTAACATAAAGATCATGGTACTACTTTGAAGCACAAGTGTGGAAAAAAAGATAGAAGCATTGCCCCTTTTTATTTCTTTTCTTATTTCTTTTTCTTTTTTTCTTTTCTTTGGGCCTTTCCTTTTTTAGCCTTTTTTTTGGACAATGCTCTATTAATGATGATCATCACACTTCTATTTATTTACAACTCAACGATTACAACTTGATACTAGAACAAAATATGACTCTATATGAATGACTCCGGTGGTGTACCGGGAAAGCAATGAATCAAGAGTGACATGTATGATAAATTATGCATGGTGGCTTTGCCACAAATACGATGTCAACTACATGATCATGCAAAGCAATATGACAATGATGAAGCATGTCATAAATGAAACGGTGGAAAGTTGCATGGCAATATATCTCGGAATGGCTATGGAAATGCCATAATAGGTAGGTATGGTGGCTGTTTTGAGGAAGATATAAGGAGGTTTATGTGTGACAGAGTGTATCATATCACGGGGTTTGGATGCACCGGCGAAGTTTGCACCAACTTTCAAGGTGAGAAAGGGCAATGCACGGTACCGAAGAGGCTAGCAATGATGGAAGGGTGAGAGTGCGTATAATCCATGGACTCAACATTAGTCATAAAGAACTCATATACTTATTGCAAAAATCTACAAGTCATCAAAAACCAAGCACTACACGCATGCTCCTAGGGGGATAGATTGGTAGGAAAAGACCATCGCTCGTCCCCAACCGCCACTCATAAGGAAGACAATCAAAGAACACCTCATGTTTCAAATTTGTTACACAACGGTTACCATACGTGCATGCTACGGGACTTGAAAACTTCAACACAAGTATTTCTCAAATTCACAACTACTCAACTAGCACAACTTTAATATCACCATCTTTATATCTCAAAACAATTATAAAGCATCCAACTTCTCATAGTATTCAATGCACTTTTTATGATAGTTTTTATTATACCCATCTTGGATGCCTATCATATTAGGACTATTTTTATAACCAAATCAAATTACCATGATGTTCTAAATGACTCTCAAAATAATATAAGTGAAGCATGAGAGATCAATAATTTCTATAACATAAAACCACCACCATGCTCTAAAAGATATAAGTGAAGCACTAGAGCAAAATTATCTAGCTCAAAAGATATAAGTGAAGCACATAGAGTATTCTAATAAATTCCAATTCATGTGTGTCTCTCCAAAATGTGTGTACAGCAAGGATAATTGTGGTAAACTAAAAATAAAATACACAAATCATACAAGACGCTCCAAGCAAAACACATATGATGTGGTAAATGAAAATATAGCCTCAAGTAAAGTTACCGATAGAAGAAGACAAAAGAGGGAATGTCTTCCGGGGCATCCCCAAGCTTAGGCTTTTGGTTTTCCTTGAATTTTACCTTGGGGTTCCTTGGGCATCACCAAGCTTAGGCTCTAGCCACTCCTTATTCCATAATCCATCAAATCTTTACCCAAAACTTGAAAACTTCACAACACAAAACTTAAACAAAAAATCTCATGAGCTCCATTAGTATAAGAAAACAAACCACCACTTAAGGTACTGTAATGAACTCATTGTTTATTTATTTTGGTGTTAAAACTAATTTATTCAAACTTCTCTATGGTTCATAACCTCCTATACTAGCCATAGATTCATTAAAATAAGCAAACAACACACGAAAAACAGAATCTGTCAAAAACATAACAGTCTGTAGTAATCTGTAATTTTCAAATACTTCTGTAACCCCAAAAATTCTAAAATAAATTGATGGACGTGAGTAATTTATCTATTAATAATCTTCAAAAATAATCAACCTAATCGCACTCTCCAGTAAAAAATGGCAGCAAATATCGTGAGCGCAAAAGTTTTTGTTTTTTACAGCAAGATCGTAAAGACTTTCCCCAAGTATTCCCAAAGGTTCTACTTGGCACAAACACTAACTAAAAGCATAAAACCACATCTAAACACAGTATAGATGGATTATTTATTACTAAACAGAACCAAAAAGTAAGGAACAAAAATAAAATTGGGTTGCCTCCCAACAAGCGCTATCGTTTAACGCCCCTAGCTAGGCATAAAAGCAAGGATAGATCTAAGTATTATCATCTTTGGTATGCAATCCATAAGTGGCTCTCATAATAGATTCATAAGGTAATTTAATTTTCTTTCTATGAAATTGTTCCATGCCTTTTCTTAATGGAAATTGGAATCTAATATTTCCTTCTTTCATATCAATAATTGCACCAATCGTTCTAAGGAAAGGTCTACCAAGAATAATGGGACATGTAGGATTGCAATCAATATCAAGAACAATGAAATATACGGGCACATAATTCCTATTTGCAACAATAAGAACATCATTAATTCATCCCATAGGTTTCTTGATAGTGGAATCCGCGAGGTGCAAATTTAAAGAACAATCATCAAATTCACGGAAACCTAACACATCACACAAAGTTTTTGGAATCGTGGAAATGCTAGCACCCAAATCACATAAAGCATAGCATTCATGATTTAATTTTAATTTTAATAGTAGGTTCCCACTCATCATAAAGTTTTCTAGGGATAGAAACTTCCAATTCAAGCTTTTCTTCATAAGATTGCATTAAAGCATCAACGATATGTTTCGTAAAAGCTTTATTTTGATTATAAGCATGCGGAGAATTTAGCACGGATTGCAACAAGGAAATACAATCTATTAAAGAACAATTATCATAATTAAATTCCTTGAAATGCAAAATAGTGGGTTCATTGCTATGTAAAGTTTTGACCTCTCCAATCCCACTTTTACCAATTTTAGCATTAGGATCTAAAAACTCTGAATCATTGGGACGCCTTTTAACTAAAGTTGACTCATCTCCAGTCCCATCATTATCAAGATTCATATTGCAAAACAAAGATTTAATAGGAGACACATAAATCACTTTTATATCTTCATCCTTATTATCATGAAAACTAGAAGAACACGCTTTCACAAAGCAATCTTTTTTAGCACGCATCCTAGCGGTTCTTTCTTTGCACTCATCAATGGAAATTCTCATAGCTTTGAGAGACTCATTGATATCATGATTAGGTGGAATAGATCAAAGTTTCAAAGAATCAACATCAAGAGAAATTCTATCCACGTTCCTAGCCAACTCATCAATCTTAGACAGTTTTTCTTCAATCAAAGCATTGAAACTCTTTTGCGAACTAATAAATTCTTTAATATTAGATTAAAAATCAGAGGGCATCTTATTATAATTTCCATAAGAATTGTTGTAGGAATTACCATAATTATTAGAGGAATTACTAGGGGAAGGCCTAGGATTAAAATTACCTCTATATGCGTTGTTACCAAAATTGTTCCTGCCAACAAAATTCACATCCATAGATTCATTATTATTCTCAATCAAAGTAGACAAAGGCATATCATTAGGATCAGAAGAAACGCTCTTATTAGCAAACAATTTCATAAGTTCATCCATCTTTCCACTCAAAACATTAATTTCTTCTATTGCATGCACCTTTTTACTAGTAGATCTTTCAGTGTGCCATTGAGAATAATTAACCATAATATTATCTAGAAGTTTAGTAGCTTATCCTAAAGTGATTTCCATAAAAGTGCCTCCCGCGGCCAAATCTAAAAGATTTCTAGAAGCAAAATTCAATCCAGCATAAAAAAATTTGTATAATCATCCAAAGATTCAAACCATGTGTGGGGCAATTACGTATTATTAATTTCATCCTTTCCCAAGCTTGTGCAACATGTTCATCAAGTTGCTTAAAATTCATAATATCGTTTCTAAGAGAGATGATCTTAGCGGGAGGAAAATACTTAGAGATAAAAGCATCTTTGCACTTATTCCAAGAATCAATACTATTTTTAGGCAAAGACGAAAACCAAGTTTTAGCATGATCTCTAAGCAAAAACGGGAATAGCTTCAATTTAACAATATCATTATCCACATATTTCTTCTCTTGCATATCACACAAATCAACAAAGCTGTTTAGATGGGTAGCGGGATCTTCACTAGGAAGGCCGGAAAACGGATCTTTCATGACAAGATTCAGCAAAGCAGTATTAATTTCACAAGATTCAGCATCGGTAAGTGGAGAAATAGGAGTACTAATAAAATCATTATTGTTGGTATTAGAAAATTCACACAATTTATTATTATCTTGAGCCATCGTGACAAACAATCCAACACACAAGCACACAAGAAGCGAGTGAAAAAGAGGCGAACTAAAAAGAGGCGAGCGGAGAAAGAGGGCGAATAAAACGGCAATGGTGAAGTGGGGGAGAGGAAAATGAGAGGCAAATGGCAAATAATGTAATGCAAGGGATAAGAGTTTGTGATGGGTACTTGGTATGTCTTGACTTGTGGTAGATCTCCCCGGCAACAGTGCCAGAAATCCTTCTTGCTACCTCTTGAGCACTGCGTTGGTTTTCCCTTGAAGAGGAAAGGGTGATGCAGCAAAGTAGTGTAAGTATTTCCCTCAGTTTTTGAGAACCAAGGTATCAATCCAGTAGGAGACTACACACAAGTCCCTCGTACCTACAAAAACAAATAAGAACCTCGCAACCAACGCGATAAAGGGGTTGTCAATCCCTTCACGGTCACTTACGAGAGTGAGATCTGATAGAGATAATAATAATAAGATAAATATTTTTGGTATTTTTATGATATAGATTGGAAGTAAAGATTGCAAAATAAACGGTGCTAGAAGTAGCTAGTTAACAGGAGATTAATATAATAGAGAATACACCCGGGGACCATAGGTTTCACTAGTGGCTTCTCTCAAGATAGCATAAGTATTACGGTGGGTGAACAAATTACTGTCGAGCAATTGATAGAAAAGTGCATAATTATGAGAATATCTAGGCATGATCATGTATATAGGCATCACGTCCACGACAAGTAGACCAAAATGATTTTGCATCTACTACTATTACTCCACACATCGACCGCTATCCAGCATGCATCTAGAGTATTAAGTTCATAAGAATAGAGTAACGCATTAGGCAAGATGACATGATGTAGAGGGATAAACTCAAGCTATATGATATAAACCCCATCTTTGTATCCTCGATGGCAACAATACAATACATGCCTTGCTGCCCCTGTTGTCACTGGGAAAGGACACCGCAAGATTGAACCCAAAGCTAAGCATCTCCCATTGCAAGAAAGATCAATCTAGTAGGCCAAACCAAACTGATAATTCGAAGAGACTTGCAAAGATAACCAATCATACATAAAGATTTCAGAGAAGAATCAAATATTGTTCATAGATAAACTTGATCATAAACCCACAATTCATCGGATCTCGACAAACACACTGCAAAAAGAGTTACATCAAATAGATCTCCAAGAAGATCGAGGAGAACTTTGTATTGAGATCCAAAGAGAGAGAAGAAGCCATCTAGCTAATAACTATGGACCCGAAGGTCTGAGGTAAACTACTCACACATCACCGGAGAGGCTATGGTGTTGATGTAGAAGCCCTCCGTGATCGATTCCCCCTCCGGCGGAGCTCCGGAAAAGGCCCCAAGATGGGATCTCTTGGGTACAGAAGGTTGCGGTGGTGGAAATAGGGTTTCGTGGTGCTCCTGGATGTTTTCGGGGTATATGGATATATATATAGGAGAAAGAAGTAGGTCGGTGGAGCCATGAGGGGCCCACGAGGGTGGAGGGTGCGCCCAGGGGGTAGGCGCGCCCCCTGCCTCGTGGCCTCCTCATTGATTTCTTGACGTCCACTCCAAGTCCCCAGGATCACGTTTGTTCCAAAAATAACTCTCCCGAAGGTTTCATTCCGTTTGGATTCCGTTTGATATTCCTTTTCTGCGAAACACTGAAATAGGCAAAAAAACAGCGATTTGCACTGGGCCTTGGGTTAGTAGGTTAGTCCTAGAAATAATATGGAAGTGTATAAATAAGCCCATTAACATCCAAAACAGATAATATAATAGCATGGAACAACCAAAAATTATAGATACGTTGGAGACGTATCAGCGGACAATCTGACGCGCCTCAACTTAATCTTCTGGGAGTTCTTGCATGAGCAAATATGCAATGTATGGCACTGTCCAGTCGGGTGTAATTACCAGAATCTCCATAACCAAGTCAAGGACTGCATGGACCTCAATTTTAGTCGGATCAAAGGGACTTATCGCTTGAGGAGGTTCTTTAGTGAAAGGATCTTCCTACACTGACGGGGAATTGAGGTGCTCAAGGAACGGGTTGCTGGGAATAGGTTTCCGAGTGGAACCGACTTTTGCCAAATCGTCAGCTGCTTGGTTTTTTATTTGGGAAATGTGATGAAGCTCTAGACCCTCAAATTTCTTCTCTAACTTCCTCACTGCATTGCAGTATCCTGTCATAGTGGGGTTTCTAACGTCCCATTCCTTCATCACCTAATTGACCACCAGATCTGAGTCGGTGTATACCATCAGGCGATGAACGCCGAGTGAAATGGCCATACGCAACCCGTAGAAGAGTGCTTCATACTCAGCTTCATTATTAGAGGAATCAAAGTGAATCTGGAGGACATAACTAAGCCGATCACCTTTTGGGGATACCAGGACCACTCCGGCACCCGAACCATTCAACATCTTGGTTCAGACCACTGTCGCCATCCATAAGAACTTTGCGCAACCGAGTGCCTCCTACGACTGGATCCACCACCAAAGCTTGCTGCCCAGGGGTAGCAACATGAGTTGGGTGGTCCGACTGGTCGAAGGTAATGGGAGCCTTTGACCATTTGAGGTACGTTGTAGTAGTCAGAGCAACCATGTTCACCTCATGATTGATGACTTTCAGTCGACTCTTGCTCTCAACGTCAGCAAAAATCACTAGAGTCGCATTGATAATCTTCTGCCTTTTCCTCATCATCGTCCTTGTCAGTGCCCTTTTCACTCGGGTGACCTTCACGGAACTGCTGAATCAGAAATATGCATTGTAAAGTGGTATGCTTGGGTAATATCAAGTTACCCTCTTCGTCTTTCTTCGTGTAAATGGCACACGACAAGTCAAGGATGTCTTGCCCCGACAGATCTTTCTTTTTCCTAGGAATCCATTGTTCCCTGGCCTTCTATCGGATTACGGGTTCCGTCAAACCCTCAGAGGTTCGAACTCTGGGGTGCGCACGAAGAACACTCTCTCCCCGACTCGCTCGCTCAACGATTCCACGGCCTAGCTCGACAAACCCAAAGAACAAGAGACACAGGGGTTTATACTGGTTCGGGCCACCTTGCGGTGTAATACCCTACTCCAGTTTGTGGGTGGATTGCCTCGAGGGGTTGAGGATGAACTAGTACAGTCGATGAGCAGCCTCAGGAGGTGAGGTGTTCTTGAGCTCGATGAGCTGTGGTTGAGAGGGTGACCTGAATGATCCCTCCCTTCCTATGGTGGTGGCTAGGTCCTGTTTATAGTGGCCTCGGTCCTCTTCCCAAATGTTTAGGCAGGAAGGGATCCCACAATGGCCAAGTTTGAAGGGGGACAACTAGTACAAGCTACCCTGACAAAAGTAGTCTTCGTCTGCCAAAGGCTCTGGTGGTGACGCTGTTGTGGGCTCCGCGATGACCTCCGTCCTGCCATCCTGCTGGTCTTGGTCTTGTTGCTCAGATATGGAAACCTTTGCCTGATTCCTCGGGACCCCGCACATGCGCTTGCCTCCTTAGCACCAAAGAGGAAACTGGTACACTGCGCCCGATGGCGCCCACCTGGCCTTGGTTGTCATGGCTCATGGCACGCAAACCTCGCGAGGTGCCCCTTGCATAGATATCTCTGCTCCTCGGGAGCCAGCCTAGTGAGGCTGCCCCCGGGGAGGTCTTGGTGTTGTCCGCCTCGCGAGGATCTTGAGTTGTTGCCGCTAAAGATGGGCCGTACCGGGTCATTGACGGAGCCACGCCACGGACCGCAGGCAAGCAAGTCTGGGTACCCCTGTTCCAAGGACACCGACAGTAGCCCCCGGGCCCAAGGCGCGCTCGAGCTTGGCTTTGAGGTGAAGCCAAAGGGCAAGTGCGGAGCGCCGTGGGCCCCAATAGCCTGCGGCCTTGGTCGACGTGTGGCGATTGAGGGGACGTGGGCGCCTCCGCTTCCCCATGTTGCCTCGGCAACCATGCGACTTGACGAGACGCCGCTGCATGCAGGAGGAAATCATCATTATGTGCGATCGTGGAGGCTGGCGGTTGGCCTCCTTCTGGCTATAAATGAGGGGAGGGGCAGAGCCCCCTCGCTCATCTCTGCTTCCTCGCCGATTGCTCATTCTTCTTCCTCCTCACCTCGCCATCTTGCCGCTACCCCCATGGTGCCGATTAGGAGGTTCTCCGCCGCGGAGAAAGGGAAGACCCCCCGCGAAGAGCTGGGGCTACTCCCACCAAAGAAGAGGTTGGGCCGCTCCCGCGATGTCGGTGCGAGGCTGGAGGTGACGCGACCTTGGTATGAGAGGTCGCCGCCTGGCTACCCGCTCCCTTTGTACGCGCAAGCGCAGGGCTCAGGAGAAGGCGGGAGTGCCCCGCGCCGCCCGCGCGCACGGCCGCGGTTGCCATGTCGTGGTTGCACGAGCCTCCGGCCCACGAACCCATGCCGATGGCTCCTCGCGCGAGTTCGTCATATGGGTGGCGGTACCACCATGCACGTGGATCAAGCTTCTGCAATTCTTTGCTCAAGAGATACCGTCGAGAGGACCGCTCGAGCCGTGGTTGCAGCACGCCGAGTGCAGCACCCCGGCAACAGGGGTAGAGGTCGAGGTCATCTCCCCGAGCAAGATCTTCATGACTCGTGGATGGGGCGAGGTCGCACGCGCTTGCTGTGCGGAGGGGGCCCTCGCCATACACTTTGAATACGACGGTGCTTCCAAGATATTCTTCAAAGTCTTCGACGAGGAAGGACGTCGCCTGGAGTGCTGCCCTGGAGGGGGCCACCAGGATGGCGCAGCAGCAGGAGCCGAGCCTGCCCCCGGCCCTGCCGGCAGTTCCTCTGGCAGCAGCGACGGCTCCTGGGAGTCCAGCGAATCTCCCGAGATTGATGAGTCTCCGGAGACGAGCGACGATAGCTACGTGCCACCGAGCTCCCGTCGTGCCCGAAGCGCGGCAGCGGCATCAGCGCGTCGTCATCGATGATATGGATGGATTGGCGTCGGCCCCTCGTGGCCCACTATTGATGATGGCGTCGGCGGTGACACACGTAGCTAGGACCCTTGAAGTTTTTTCTTCTCTTGTTCCCTGTGAGGAATCGAGACGAACCCCGTGGGGCGTGTAAAGAAATTGCAATGTTTTTGCTCCGGTGTTTATCATTCCTTCTATAAGACTTGTGGTTGCATATCTCGCTTTGGCGCTGTCCCCCTTTTCATCCTCGAGGTAGCTTAGCGCTCTACGCCAGCAGGTCCCAGTCCCCAGGCAGGTTTCAGCCGTCGCTGGTATGCCAGGTTGCGATGACATGGTCAAGGCCAGGAGGTGAGCGGCCCAAGGTCCGGTAAGAGCTCCTAAGGCACGGTGCTCAAGAGGTCCCCTTTGGCATGCAAGCAGCGTCCTAAAGGCAGAAAAGGAAGGCGGCATTGCCAGAGCAAGGTTGCATGAACCGAGAATTCCAATTGTGACATCATGCTAGCGCGGATGTGCGACTTATCTTATCGAGTCCGAGGTGATTCCTTGTAGGGTTCATTCGCGCTTCAATGGTAGTGTTACTGGGTGAGGCTCACGCCGGCTTCCCCTTCCTTGCTCATCTAAGAGCTCTGCGTCCTCAGGTCCCGACCCTCGAGCAAGCTCAGCCGCCGCTGGTATGCCAGGTCGCGGTGTCGTGGTCAAGGCCAGGGGGTGAGCGCTGGAGAGTCGGTAGGAGCTCCTGTGGTGCAATGCTCAAGAGCCCCCTCCCCCCTTAACGCGCAAGCGAATAACGGCAAAGGAGGTGGCCAGCGAGGCCACTCGTAGCCAAGCTCCGTAAATCCCTGCGGGTTAGTTCGAGGGGAGAATGAAGCTTATACTCGCATTTGTTGTCTCATCGCTGATCTTTCCTCAAGAAGATGAAGGCACTGAGGATCTGTTGAGGTGACGTGCGCAGAGCAGGTTGCGAGCCAGAGCTCGATCCCTCAGGTTTGTCAGCGTTGCAGGGATGGAATCAAGCACAAGCGTCGTGCCAGCATGTGTAGCCCCCGTTGCGGGATGAGCAGGAGACCGGTCAGCAACGCGGTAGGCCGCGAAGGACAACAGACAAGTAAGCGATAATAGCCAAGTAACTCATGGAAGGAGATAAGCTAGCTTGCATAAATGCAAGAATGATACATGCCACAACGACGGACCCACGCGGCCTGGGGATGATGCAGCCTGAGGGGCGCCCCCAATAGAATAAGTTAAAGACGCAAAAGGATACGCGTCGCAGGGACAGGCCTGTGCGACTTGGGGATAATGCTGCCCGAGGGGCGCCCCTAACTGAATGAATCGGAAAGTGTCACCTGGCACCGTTACTGAAGGGATGTTGAAGCAACTAAAGACACATGTTGAAGAAGTTGCTCCTCATGAGTCGCCTGAGTCCAGAGCCTCGGGAAGCTCTGGGGGCCCGGGAGGCTCATGAAGAATCATCGCCATTTCTGCCAGGACTGCGTGATGTCTGGCCTCCTGAGCCGCCAGAGTGCTCCGTAGGTGGTGCTGGAAGGTAACAGCCACGTTAACAAATTCCCATCTACCCATAACCGCGGGCACGACTTTCGAAAGTTCAAATCCCTACAGGGGTGTCCCAACTTAGCCCATCACAAGCTCTCACGGTCAACGAAGGAATAGACCTCCTCCCGAGACGTTCCGATCAGACTCGGTATCCCGGTACAACAAGACATTTTGACAGGGTAAAACTAAACCAGCAACACCGCCCGAATGTGCCGACAAATCCCGATAGGAGCTGCACATATCTCTTTCTCAGGGCACACTCAGATTGTCTTAGGTACGGGTAGGCCAGCCCAGAGTTGCCCCTGGTGTCCACCGGCAGCTGACAGGTGGACCAACACTCAGAGGAGCACTGGCCCGGGGGGGTTAAAATAATGATGACCCTTGAGTCCACGAAACCCAAGGGAAAAAAGGCTAGGTGGCGAATGGTAAAACCAATGTTGGGCATTGCTGGAAGAGCTTTACTTAAGGCGAACTGTCAAGGGGTTCCCATTATAGCCCAACCGCGTAAGGAACGCAAAATCTGGGAACATAACACCGATATGACGGAAACTAGGGTGGCAAGAGTGGAACAAAACACTAGGCATAAGGCCGAGCCTTCCACCCTTTACCAAGTATATAGATGCATTAATTAAATAAGATATATAGTGATATCCCAACAAGTAAACATGTTCCAACAAGGAACAACATCTCCATGTTCCAACAAGGAACAAACTTCAATCTTCACCTGCAACTAACAACGCTATAAGAGGGGCTGAGCAAAGCGGTAACATAGCCAATCAACGGTTTGCTAGGACAAGGTGGGTTAGAGGCTTGGTTCAACAATATGGGAGGCATGATAAGCAAGTGGTAGGTATCGCAGCATAGGCATAGCAAAAGAGCGAGCAACTAAGCAAGCAAAGATAGAAGTGATTTCGAGGGTATGATCATCTTGCCTGAAATCCCGAAAGGAAGAAGAACGAGTCCATGAAGAAGACAAACGGACGTAGACGAACGGTTCCTCACAAGCACGACGTTACCGGATCCAACCCGAAGAAGCAAACACCGGAAAGAAGCACACAATCATGGTAAACAACCAACACATAATCATGGCATGATGCACAATCAAGTATGGTGCATGTCTGGTTTAAATATGCATGGCATGGCAGAGTGCACAAACAATCCTACAAATTAAGTGGAGCTCAATATGCAACTCCGTTGCATATTGACGAAACACCACATTCAAGTTATTTAGTTCTCTCTCGTTTAGGTACTCAACAATATTAAATGTTGTTAGCATGGCAAGAGGGGAAGCATAAGAAAACTAAACATTTAGGCAAGTTTAAATGAGGCCGGAAATAACAAACAACAAATCCGGTAAATCCCCATATGCAATTATCAATTTGGTGCAACAACAATTTTAACATTTAAATGTTATTATCATGATGCGAATGACATGTGCAAGTTTTATGCAATTTTAAGAAAAGTTGACAAGGGCATATTAAGACGCATTTGTCAACGTGGCGGAAATGAAAAGGGGAGCCACGACAACGATAACGAAACGGTGCCACGGCAACGTTCCGGTTCCGGTAACTCGATTGAGATCCCGGTGCAAAGAAAGTGCGACAGGAGCGTGACATGCAATAGAAGGTGGGGTCCTCCCGGTTACCGGGTTCTCACATGATGGTGACAAGGTAAAAGAGGGCAACATGCACCGACAAATCGAGCACGGTGCAAGCACGAGCATCTCGTACATCACACATGCATTCGTTCAAGGACGTCGTCTCGGGGTTATACCTTCGACGCGTGCAAACGGGATAGTTCTCGTTCGGTGCAAAGTAGAGGAAGTAGATGTTCTCGCGACGGCGGTAGTGGAAGTAGTCGTTCTCGCACGCTCTAGGGTCGACGGTAGAGGTTCTCGCGATCTCGGCGGCGGTAGTGGTACATGTTTCGAAGAGGAACTTGACGAATCCGAGTAACTTGGGGTCGATGGTAGTCGTTCACGTTCATAGTTGCATGAGTTTCCGTAGATGTTCGAGTCATCGGTAGCGGTTTTCGGTGAATCCCGAAACGGTCTTAGCGTCTTCATGCGTAGGGGTACTCGGCGTTGTGGTAGATGGGTTTTCGGACTTGCCGATCTCGTCCTTGCAACGATAGTCGAACTTGAAGTTTTTGGTTCATGGGTTTTCGGCGACGGTAGACGTACGCGTGTCGGGGAGGGACTTGGCGCATCCAGGTCTTTCGAGGTTCCTTGTTTTCCTTGCGTCTTGGTGCGGTACTTAGCGATTCCAGGATGTAGAGGTACAATAGTCATAGTCGTGTAGTCGTTCACGTATCACCATGGTGTAGTCGTACTTGGCGTGGAGGTAGCCGACCAAGGGTACATGTCGATGGTCGTCGTGGTCTTGGCAAGTTCCAGTGTAGCAGCGGAATGGAGGGAGACGAGGCCAGCTGGTTGTGCACGCGAAGAGAAAGGTCGGCCCCAGGCGAACCACGGCCTCGACGAGGCGCTCGTGACAGAGGCATGCAACAAGTGAGGCGCATGGAGGCGGACAGAGCTGCTGGTCTTTGGCGCCATGTATCGAGCGGAGATGGACGAGGCAAGAGGCGGCGACGGACTTGGCGAGGACGCAGGCGCCTGGCGGCGCTCCGGCGAGCCGGGGCTTGGCGAGGCCAAGGCAGAGGAGGGACTGCGCGAAGTAGGCCCAGAATGGGACGAAGACAGCGGGTTCAAGGCGAAGGTCACCAGTTCTGACGAAGAACATGGCCGGAGCGGCGGCCTTGCTGTGATCAGGGGCGGCGTGGCTCGCCGTTGACGAGGAAGAAGCAAGGCGCCGGACTCGCAGCAGCGGCTGCCAGAGGTTGGGGGCTCAGCGGCAGCGGCCATCACCGGAGTCGCTGGTGGAAGGAGGAGGCGGGGCGCGGGGCTCGCGCGCCAAGGCGAGGTAGGAGGGGGAGCTGAGGACGGGGATCGGGGGAGAAGGGTGGTTGCGCTCCTCTCTATCGCTCCTGGTGGCGCGAGGAAGGAACGAGGGGAGAGGACAAGGGGATCGGGAGATGGGGGCTAGGTTAGATCGGGGAGGGACCGGGCCTTAGAGGCCAGCGCTGGAGTGGGTCTAGGGAGGCCCAAGTGGGCTGCAGGTTTTCTCTCCCTCTCTCTTTCTCTAAATTCTCCTTTTCCATATAAAAACAAAACAGAGAAAGAGAAAGAAAAGAAAGAGAAGTTAGGGATGGAATCTGGGCATGGGGATAATTTACACGGACTCACAAAAATGTGCATGTTCCAAGAAAAATGGAGTGGGCATTTTTGAAAGTTTTAAATTCAAACTCATTTGATTTAAAATCAAATGGTTTTGAATAGGAAGTGAGGGTTAGGAAGGTCCAAAATGTTCGGATTTTTGGTGGAGCTCCGGAAAAATGGAGAAAGAATAAAAAGCAAAGTTTGGGGACCAAACTTGAAGCGAGAAAAGGCATGTGATTATTTGCAAGTGTGTTCATGGGTGATTCCAAGTTAATGGAATATTTATAATAGCTCCCTAAATATTAGGAGGATAAAGTTATAAAGAGAAGTCACTCTTCCCTCGATATAATGGATAGAAGATCCACACAAATTATTTATAAAGTTATAAGATTAATGATATGATGGCATGATGACATGATGCAATGCACATGATGAAATGATGAATGCAAAGAACCAAACAAGACACACGACGGAACCCGGAAACCCTGGAAGGCATCTGAAACTCCGGTCTTGGGGCGTCACAACACTCCACCACTACGAGAGGATCTCGTCCCGAGATCTAGAATGGCACCGGAGGGAAAACGGAAGAGAAAGAGAAGAGGTAAAACTAAGTTGCTTCATTGACAAACGAGTGAAACCAAAGAACCTTGCGAGGTTGAACAAAAGGAAAGGAGGAATGCCACGAAGATGAACAAAGTTAAAAACACTCCGTTGGCAAAAAGAGGAACAAAGAACATTACGGAAACCTTGAGATTGCAAAGCTAAGAATGACGAGCGCAAAGGACAGGAAGGAATTGAAAACCACTCTGGTTGAAATGAGATAAACAAAGATCAAAGAAGAAGAATCTCGGGCAGAACTCCGGTTGAAAAGTGATATGAAGCTTGATAAGATGAAAAGAACTTTAGTAGAGGACACAACACTCCGGTTAAATGGATAAGCACAAAAAGAACACGATCTTTGCCAAAACAAAAAGATGGGTGAAAAGAACAACATTGCAAAGCCTCTGGAACGAAAGAATAGAAGATAGATAATTGAAATAGGAGAATGGAGAAGAAAATGCCAACTTCTGTCACGAAAGAGCTTGAAAAGGCATCCTTAGGAGAAAGGTCGAACGGAGTTGTTGGAACACCAACAACGGAAGGACAAACTTGAAGTGGGCTTATAGAAGGCATCTCAACATTATGAGGTGACAACTTTCCACTCACGGAAAAGATTTGATTGGGTTTATATGACAAGGAGACGAGAAACTATTTCACCGGGAGGAAAGATGAAGAACTTGGGTCACTTATGGGCACCATAGATAGCAATAATCCTTAGGGAAAGCTTTAGGTGACATATAACCCAAGATACTTCAATGACGAGATTGATGGATTTAAAATACCTCATTCTTAATAATATGTGAATCATGAAACATGAACTCAAATTATCAAGAATGACATAATACCACCTCAAAAGATAAGGAAGAACAATTGCACTCCGGATTACAAAATGAAGAATGATTGAGCTCCTTAGAAAAGAATGTTGATGAACGCTTCGAGAAGGAAATAAAACCTCGATGAACCATCATGTAGAACCTCCATGAGGAACTCTGGTAAACAAAATGATGATAAAAGCAAGAGAAGTTGAAAACACAAGGTGAATCCTTGTAATGATTTAGATGAATCTCCGTGGTGATATAATTGCGAGAGGTAGGAACTCCGGGACAAAGATAAGATGAACAATTGAGATCAAGAATTTTGATGAACCTCCGGAATAGGGAATTTAATCACTTGGATGAAACAAAGAATAAGAATTACGTTATGCGTATCCTTCAACATTTTAATTGCTGACAAGCAACGGATTTGGCATACTACTTATCCTCGTATCAGGGATTAAGAGAGATATAACGTAAACTTGAGAAGGTCTTCAACGATCCACCGGTAGAATTGACAACGGATAAATTGATATGATGAAGAAGGAAGAGAACCCTTGAGCAAAACACCGTAAGAATTGAAAAGAACGATTAAAACATGAAGAAACACCGGGAAGGATTAGCAATTAAACGAAGATGCTTGAGACAAACTAGATACATGAGAACGAAGAGATCAAGAACTGATTAGAGGATATTTGATTGATGCACCGACAAGATAGGAGAATGATAACTGACAGCTAAGAATGAATAAACCTGAATTGATGGGCTCCGGATAACAAAACTGAGAAGACTCTTGAATTACTCCGGATAGGTGAAAAGAATTCCCACAATCAAAAACAATTATGAGAGGATGGCAGAGAATGGAGCAAGATTTAAAAGAAACTCTTCTTCGGTCTTCAACTGCAGAGAATGACGATGATAAAGACCACCATGGATTGTTGAGATACTCTGGGATGAAGACTAGAAAGGTTGAACCACAATGAAAAGAATTTGAAAGAACTTGGAGAAATACATTTGACTGATGATAATTCATTCTTACGTCAAACTTTGACAAGAAATTTGAGGATAACTCCGGGAAAAGAAGAGTCAGGTAAGATCCTGGGAAAAGACATGTGGGTTAAGGTCCACTCAAAAGAAACACCATTGAATGACTTAAAAGATAGATTGTGGTGGTTGAATTAAAAGGCTTTAATGAGATAACATCCTCGAAATAGGTTGAACGGATCTTGAATGAAAAGACGAGCCTTCTGAGATATCTTCAGCACTCCCGAACAAATGAATAGCGAGAAGTGAATGATTATGAGGTGCACCGGCATGAGAAGGTATTAGAAAGGAGAAAAAGGATATGATCAACAACAAAACTTGAATTGAATCCACCGGAGGAGAAAACGAGTGAAGAGTGACGAATTTGAAGCTCCGTTAGAATCTTTCTGAGAATCACCGGATACGAACATTGATGGAAAAGAATGGAGAGACTTCACACCAATAAGATGGTACTTGATTAAGAAATCTTATTCCTCGAAGAAAGAGGGTGGGAGGGTGGGAAAAACAAAGGCAACTTGGAGACGGATGAAACAAACACCGTTGAGAAGAACTGATCATTGATCCTACTGATGTTGAAATGATCGGATCCACTTGAAGAGAAACACGCCGGTTGAAAAGAAATTGGCATGACAATCTCGACTATCATGAAGGATTGGTATCCACATCGGAGTATGAGAACACCATTTGGGGAAGGTATGGAATCAACATTTGACTTCGAAGCAACTCGAATACCACAACTCAAAACAAAACAAGGATTGGCTTGCAGAATAAGCCAGAACAAACATATGATAGAGATTTCATCCGAAGTTTTCGTGGTGGGGCCTACACGGGCTCGATCGTACAGCACCATCATGTACAAGGCAGTGCACATGACATACGAAGCGTCCCCGAGTCGGCATAGCCAAGGACTCTTTAAGACACAATGAGACCACTTTAAAACCGACCGTGAATAGGCGGACCACTAGACGTCGAACCCCAATTTCATATCATACATCTGTCGGAAAGAAATCCTAGGAGCTACTTGAATTCCCACTTATAAACTCCCGAAACTTCCCCAGTTATGCAATCAGGTGTTGGGGATACAGGGGAAGCATCATATCTCACCCAAAACTAGCAAATCCTACATCCAGCTGTATCCATCCTTCAACACATAACCGAGAAAACTTTGGAAACCATCTACCTCAACCTTTGAAAAGCATCCGTTATACAAGTTATGGCGATACTCCAGAACTCCCGCCCCAGTACTGGGTGGCGTCGAGGTTATCTCACCAACGAACTGCATAAAAGAGATTTTTGATGTCGGCGTACTAAACTCAGGTATTCCAGAACTGCAACGATAAAATTATGACGACAACACCTCAGAGCTCAACTCCCCGGGACACTTCCACAAAACCCCTGACAGGAGGCACCAAGACAATGTTCTCATCATAAAACCATCGGAACGATTCCAAGATACCCGCGTGATCCTAAAAAAAATTTACTGAAATTTGAGAAGAGAAGAGTCAAAACTCTACGTCAGGATGCCTTACCAGAGCGATGAGGAGACTGGGAAGTAAAAAGAATTCCTAAACTCTCCGATATATAATTCCTAAATGACTCAAAACATTTTTCTAGACACAACTCGGCCGCTAAAAACGATCAAGCAATGGGGGCTCCTAAGGTCGAGGAAGGCTCTGATTACCAACTTGTAACGCCCTCGATGCGGCTATATCTCCCACGTGTCGAAGCACGACTTAGAGGCATAACCGCATTGAAAGCAATGTCGCAAGTGAGGTAATCTTCGCAAACAACCCAGGTAATACAATAGGGGAAAATATACATAGTTGGCTTACAATCGCCACTTCACACAAATACATGAATAAAGCATTACATCAACCAGATACAATCAAGGTCCGACTACGGAACCAAAATAAAAGAAGAACCCCAAATGCGACAAAGGTCCCCGATCGACCCCAACTGGGCTCCACTACTGATCAACTAGAACGAAACAACACAAAGGACAAGATCTTCATCGAGCTCCTCCTGAGCTTGGTTGCGTCATCTGCACGGTTCAACGGCACCTGCAAGCTGGTTTTGGAAGTATCTGTGAGTCACGGGGACTTAGCAATCTCACACCCTCGCGATCAAAACTATTTAAGCTTATGGGTAAGGTAAAGGTATGAGGTGGAGTTGCAGCAAGCGACTAGCATATATGGTGCCTAACATACGCAAATGAGAGCGAGAAGAGAAGGCAAGGCACGGTCGATAAAGTATGATCAAGAAGTGATCCTAAAGCAACCTACGTCAAGCATAACTCCAACACCGTGTTCACTTCCCGGACTCCGCCGGAAAGAGACCATCACGGTTACACACGCGGTTGATGTATTTTAAATTAAGGTCAACTTCAGGTTTTCTACAACCGGATGTTAACAAATTCCCATCTGCCCATAACCGCGGGCACGGTTTTCGAAAGTTCAAATCCCTGCAGGGGTGTCCCAACTTAGCCCATCACAAGCTCTCACGGTCAACGAAGGAATAGACCTCCTCCCGAGACGTTCCGATTAGACTCGGTATCCCGGTACAACAAGACATTTCGACAGGGTAAAACTAAACCAGCAACACCGCCCGAATGTGCCGACAAATCCCGATAGGAGCTGCACATATCTCTTTCTCAGGGCACACTCAGATTGTCTTAGGTACGGGTAGGCCAGCCCAGAGTTGCCCCTGGTGGCCACCGGCAGCTGACAGGTGGACCAACACTCAGAGGAGCACTGGCCCGGGGGGGTTAAAATAATGATGACCCTTGAGTCCACGAAACCCAAGGGAAAAAAGGCTAGGTGGCGAATGGTAAAACCAATGTTGGGCATTGCTGGAAGAGCTTTACTTAAGGCGAACTGTCAAGGGGTTCCCATTATAGCCCAACCGCGTAAGGAACGCAAAATCTGGGAACATAACACCGATATGACGGAAACTAGGGTGGCAAGAGTGGAACAAAACACTAGGCATAAGGCCGAGCCTTCCACCCTTTACCAAGTATATAGATGCATTAATTAAATAAGATATATAGTGATATCCCAACAAGTAAACATGTTCCAACAAGGAACAACATCTCCATGTTCCAACAAGGAACAAACTTCAATCTTCACCTGCAACTAACAACGCTATAAGAGGGGCTGAGCAAAGCGGTAACATAGCCAATCAACGGTTTGCTAGGACAAGGTGGGTTAGAGGCTTGGTTCAACAATATGGGAGGCATGATAAGCAAGTGGTAGGTATCGCAGCATAGGCATAGCAAAAGAGCGAGCAACTAAGCAAGCAAAGATAGAAGTGATTTCGAGGGTATGATCATCTTGCCTGAAATCCCGAAAGGAAGAAGAACGAGTCCATGAAGAAGACAAACGGACGTAGACGAACGGTTCCTCACAAGCACGACGTTACCGGATCCAACCCGAAGAAGCAAACACCGGAAAGAAGCACACAATCATGGTAAACAACCAACACATAATCATGGCATGATGCACAATCAAGTATGGTGCATGTCCGGTTTAAATATGCATGGCATGGCAGAGTGCACAAACAATCCTACAAATTAAGTGGAGCTCAATATGCAACTCCGTTGCATATTGACGAAACACCACATTCAAGTTATTTAGTTCTCTCTCGTTTAGGTACTCAACAATATTAAATGTTGTTAGCATGGCAAGAGGGGAAGCATAAGAAAACTAAACATTTAGGCAAGTTTAAATGAGGCCGGAAATAACAAACAACAAATCCGGTAAATCCCCATATGCAATTATCAATTTGGTGCAACAACAATTTTAACATTTAAATGTTATTATCATGATGCGAATGACATGTGCAAGTTTTATGCAATTTTAAGAAAAGTTGACAAGGGCATATTAAGACGCATTTGTCAACGTGGCGGAAATGAAAAGGGGAGCCACGACAACGATAACGAAACGGTGCCACGGCAACGTTCCGGTTCCGGTAACTCGATTGAGATCCCGGTGCAAAGAAAGTGCGACGGGAGCGTGACATGCAATAGAAGGTGGGGTCCTCCCGGTTACCGGGTTCTCACATGATGGTGACAAGGTAAAAGAGGGCAACATGCACCGACAAATCGAGCACGGTGCAAGCACGAGCATCTCGTACATCACACATGCATTCGTTCAAGGACGTCGTCTCGGGGTTATACCTTCGACGCGTGCAAACGGGATAGTTCTCGTTCGGTGCAAAGTAGAGGAAGTAGATGTTCTCGCGACGGCGGTAGTGGAAGTAGTCGTTCTCGCACGCTCTAGGGTCGACGGTAGAGGTTCTCGCGATCTCGGCGGCGGTAGTGGTACATGTTTCGAAGAGGAACTTGACGAATCCGAGTAACTTGGGGTCGATGGTAGTCGTTCACGTTCATAGTTGCATGAGTTTCCGTAGATGTTCGAGTCATCGGTAGCGGTTTTCGGTGAATCCCGAAACGGTCTTAGCGTCTTCATGCGTAGGGGTACTCGGCGTTGTGGTACATGGGTTTTCGGACTTGCCGATCTCGTCCTTGCAACGATAGTCGAACTTGAAGTTTTTGGTTCATGGGTTTTCGGCGACGGTAGACGTACGCGTGTCGGGGAGGGACTTGGCGCATCCAGGTCTTTCGAGGTTCCTTGTTTTCCTTGCGTCTTGGTGCGGTACTTAGCGATTCCAGGATGTAGAGGTACAATAGTCATAGTCGTGTAGTCGTTCACGTATCACCATGGTGTAGTCGTACTTGGCGTGGAGGTAGCCGACCAAGGGTACATGTCGATGGTCGTCGTGGTCTTGGCAAGTTCCAGTGTAGCAGCGGAATGGAGGGAGACGAGGCCAACTGGTTGTGCACGCGAAGAGAAAGGTCGGCCCCAGGCGAACCACGGCCTCGACGAGGCGCTCGTGACAGAGGCATGCAACAAGTGAGGCGCATGGAGGCGGACAGAGCTGCTGGTCTTTGGCGCCATGTATCGAGCGGAGATGGACGAGGCAAGAGGCGGCGACGGACTTGGCGAGGACGCAGGCGCCTGGCGGCGCTCCGGCGAGCCGGGGCTTGGCGAGGCCAAGGCAGAGGAGGGACTACGCGAAGTAGGCCCGGAATGGGACGAAGACAGCAAGTTCAAGGCGAAGGTCGCCGGTTCTGACGAAGAACATGGCCGGAGCGGCGGCCTTGCTGTGATCAGGGGCGGCGTGGCTCGCCGTTGACGAGGAAGAAGCAAGGCGCTGGACTCGCAGCAGCGGCTGCCAGAGGTTGGGGGCTCAGCGGCGGCGGCCATCACCGAAGTCGCTGGTGGAAGGAGGAGGCGGGGCGCGGGGCTCGCGCGCCAAGGCGAGGTAGGAGGGGGAGCTGAGGACGGGGATCGGGGGAGAAGGGTGGTTGCGCTCCTCTCTGTCGCTCCTGGCGGTGCGAGGAAGGAACGAGGGGAGAGGACAAGGGGATCGGGAGATGGGGGCTAGGTTAGATCGGGGAGGGACTGGGCCTTAGAGGCCAGCGCTGGAGTGGGTCTAGGGAGGCCCAAGTGGGCTGCAGGTTTTCTCTCCCTCTCTCTCTTTCTCTAAATTCTCCTTTTCCATATAAAAACAAAACAGGAAAAGAGAAAGAAAAGAAAGAGAAGTTAGGGATGGAATCTAGGCATGGGGATAATTTACACGGACTCGCAAAAATGCGCATGTTCCAAGAAAAATGGAGTGGGCATTTTTGAAAGTTTTAAATTCAAACTCATTGATTTAAAATCAAATGGTTTGAATAGGAAGTGAGGGTTAGGAAGGTCCAAAATGTTTGGATTTTTGGTGGAGCTCCGGAAAAATGGAGAAAGAATAAAAAGCAAAGTTTGGGGACCAAACTTGAAGCGAGAAAAGGCATGTGATTATTTGCAAGTGTGTTCATGGGTGATTCCAAGTTAATGGAATATTTATAATAGCTCCCTAAATATTAGGAGGATAAAGTTATAAAGAGAAGTCACTCTTCCCTCGATTTAAATGGATCGAAGATCCACACAAATTATTTATAAAGTTATAAGATTAATGATATGATGGCATGATGACATGATGCAATGCACATGATGAAATGATGAATGCAAAGAACCAAACAAGACACACGACGGAACCCGGAAACCCTGGAAGGCATCTGAAACTCCGGTCTTGGGGCGTCACAGGTAGTTATCGCGATTGCCGAAGGTGATAGGGAGGCGGGTTTGCCCTATCGGGTGGTGGAGCCGTCGGTCACTCCTGAGAAGGGCTTGGTGGGCTGCAGCTGATCATATGGCACTTGGAGGCGATCAAACGTCTCGACTAAGAGAACATTGAGCCCTACGCTGCCGTTGATTAGGGTCTTGGTGATAAGGACATTGCTCATGATGGGCGAGCAGAGCATCGGGAGGGCACCGGCAGTTGTTGCGTACTTGAGATGGTCGGACGAGCTGAAGGTGGTGGTGTACTTGGACCACCTGAGCGGGCGCGTGGCCTCGAGCCTGTGGAGGGTTGCGTTCACCTCACGAGCAAACTGTTTGAAGATGCGCTGGGAGGCTGGGGCCTGAGCGCCACCCAAGATGCAGGCGATGGCGCGAGGCTCCGGGAAGCCCCCAGCCCCCTCGTCCTAGTGGTGGTCATCGTCCCTCCTTGGTGGTGGCGGCAGCGGAGGGAGGCCAGTGTTGCCCTGAGGGCGGTCCTCATGAGGCTGGTCCCTCCAGGCGCCCTCACGAGGCTGGTCCTGCCAGCGGTCCTCGTGAGGGCGGTCGCGCCACTCCTGGCGGGGGCCACGGTCATCCCAGCGCCCTCCACTTCTGCCTCCTCCACGGTCATAGCCTCCGTTGTTGCGCTCAGGGTGTCATCCGAAGCGCCCGTCACGGATGGCCCTAAGCTCCTCACAGTCGTTGGTGTTGTGGTTGTGTACGTTGTGGAAAGCGCAGAACGGGCGGTTGGCCTTGGATGACTCTGGGTGGTCGCAGCCGTGCTTCATCTCCGGCTCCGCCGCGAGCACGGCAGTCCCCTTGTGCTTCAAGTCCTTGGTCTTGGCCTTATTGCCTTCTGGGTCGGCAGCTGGAAGCTCGAGGAGGGAAAGGCGTCCCTCCTCAGCTCTCGCGCACTTGGTCGCCATATTGAACATCTCCAGAGCCGTGCACGGGTCCTCATGTATAGCGAGCTCCTCCTTCATCTTGACATCACGGACGCCATTGGAGAATGTCGAGATGATGGCCTCATCCGTTACCTTGGGAATCTTGAGGCAAACGCTGTTGAAATGCTGGATGTACTTCTGCAGGGTTTCCCCTGGCTGCTGATTGATGCGCCGCAGGTCACTAGCGGTAGGCGGGCGGTCGCGAGTGCCTTGGAAGTTGGCGACGAAACGCTCGCGCATCTCGCCCTAGGAGGAGATCGATCCCACAGGCTGGTTTAGGAGCCACGAGCACACGCCGTCTTTGAGAGCCATAGGAAACCAGTTCGCCATGACCTTCTCGCCATTGGCCACCTCGATGAGCTCGTAGAGCTATAGGAACTTGGCAGGGTCGGGAGTGCCGTCGTAGCACGGAGGCAGGCCGGGCTTGAACTTGCCAGTCCAGACAACGCTGCGTAGCTCGGGGGCGAAGGCTCGGCACCCTGCGGTGGTGACTGGAGCCCACCGTGGGGGTGGATCCTGGTCCTGGTATCCACGCGCCACCGCCGCCGCTGGCGCGCGGTCTTGACGCGGTGGTGCTGGGAGCGCAGGGGCACCCTCTTGCGGCCACGGGATTTCTTGGTAGCTTCCTTCTTCACGCACGGGCGCCCTGCGCGATGGGTCGCGCCGCGGGGCCGCGCGTCTTGGTGCAAGGGTGACGTATTGATGCGGAGGTGGTGGAGGTGCTCCATGGGCTACGTCGCCCGCTACGGGAGGCGGACGAGGCAGTGAAAGGGATGGTGCAGGGAAGCCCCCAGCGGCGCTGACGAGCTCGGTGATGCGGTCCAGCCAATCCTCATAGAGGTTGTCGACAGGGCGGTAGCGCAGGAGCTCACGCGCCATGAGGAGTGCAGCCTGCGCGTCTGCAGGCCCGTGGAAAGTGTGGGACGACGAGCCGGCCGGAGTCAACGATGGGGTGGTGGTGCGTCCGTCCCTCCTCACGGAGGGGTGCAACGACGAAGCTTGCTGCTCGTTCCCCGTCGGGCCAGTGGTGGCGTTGGCAGTGGGTGATGGAGAGCGACAGGGAGGCCCGCCGACGGGTGCCATCTGGGCGACGCGAGCGTTGAGAGCGGCTCGGCGCTCAGCACGGGCTCGACAAGCGTCAGCCATGGAAGCGGTGGAGCAGTAGGGTGTCGATCGATGGAAGAGAGGCTTCAGCGCACCCCTACCTGGCACGCCAAATGTCGTATTATGGGTTCCGGCAAACCCTTGAGAGGTTCGAACTCTGGGGTGTGCACAAAGAACACTCTCTCCCCGACTCGCTCGCTCAACAATTCCACGGCCTAGCTCGACAAACCCAAAGAACAAGAGACACAGGGGTTTATACTGGTTTGGGCCACCTTGTGGTGTAATACCCTACTCCAGTTTGTGGGTGGATTACCTCGAGGGGCTAAGGATGAACTAGTACAGTCGATGAGCAGCCTCAGGAGGTGAGGTGTTCTTGAGCTCGATGAGCTGTGGTTGAGAGGGTGACCTGAATGATCCCTCCCTTCCTACGGTGGTGGCTATGTACTATTTATAGTGGCCTCGGTCCTTTTCCCAAATGTTTAGGCGGGAAGGGATCCAACAATGGCCAAGTTTGAAGGGGGACAACTAGTACAAGCTACCCTGACAAAAGTAGTCTTCGCCTGCCAAAGGCTCTGCTGGTGACGCTACTGTGGGCTCTGCGATGACCTTTGTCCTGTCGTCCTACTGGTCTTAGTCTTGTTGAACATATATGGAAAGCTTTGCCTGATTCCTCGGGACCCCGCGCATGCGCTTGCCTCCTTAACACCAAGGAGGAAACTGGTACGCTGGCGCCTGCCTGGCCTTAGTCGTCATGGCTCACATCACGCGAACCTCGTGAGGTGCCCCTTGCATTGATATCTCCGCTCCTCGGGAGCCAGCCTAGTGAGGCTGCCCCAGGGAGGTCTTGGTGTCGTCCGCCTCGCGAGGGTCTTGAGTTGTTGCCGCTGAAGATGGGCCATACCGGGTCGTTGACAGAGCCATGCCATGGGCCGCAGGCAGGCAAGTCTGGATACCCCCGTTCCCAGGACGCTGACACCTTCCCTTTGAACTTGCCTTGAGCAGCAACGGCAGCCGCTTCAGCTTGACCAGTGGCTTCGGCTTTGCGCTTCTGTTTCCGACTGGTATTGGGATTGTTAGGGTCATGCTCATTGGCTTTTCCCTTGCCGCTGCGGAGGCGGTCTTCTTCTTCACCATTTGTGTACCAAGTGGCAATCTCCATCATTCGGTTCATGGTCAGGGTCCCAGACCGTCCAAATTTCAGGATGAGCTCTCTGTACCATACACCTTCCTTGAAAGCGCATACTACTTGATGCTCCGTAACATTCTCCACCAGATGGTGAAGCGTGGTCCACCATTGTATGTAATCCCTCAAAGTTTCATTCGGCTTCTGGACATAGTGCTGCAATTCACTCAGTCCAGCAGGTCGCTTGCAAGTGCCTTCGAATGTTTTGATAAACACTCGGGCCAAGTCTTCCCAGCGGTAGATGCTGGCAAGAGCCAACTGGTTCAACCATGCCCGGGTCGATCCTTCTAGCATCAAGGGCAGGTGTTTCATGGCAACATCGTCATTGGCTCCACCAATCTGTACGCCCACTCGGTAATCCTCCATCCACGTGTCTGGCTTCGACTCACCAGTGAATTTGTTCACGCATGTGGCCAATCTGAAATTAGGCGATATCTCAGCGGCTCGTATGGCCCTGCTGAAACACTCGGGCCCTGAGACAACACACCACTTCCACTCAAACGATCTCTATCCAAACCCTCTTGGTGAGCCTTGCCTCTATCAACTAGGCCCTGCACGAGGACGACCCTGCTTCAAACCCAGGCTCTCGGGGGTCGACTGGATTTCTCCACTCGTCGCCATACGTACGCCTGTCGTCATACCACCGGGGCGCGTACGACCTGCCCCTCGGAGGGGGCGTCGGCACTCGATAGCGGTCATCACAGTGATGTCGAGGAACAAAAGGACCACGGCCTTAATCCACGTACTGATCCTGATGCTGACCCCAATCGACGTGCCGCGGGGACAATCTTGGGCTGTGAGCCGACTGAACTATGTCTGCCCTTACTGACCTGCTGTGAATCCTGTTGCGCGATTGGGAAACGGCTGAATTCTGTTCCCCAGCCACTCTGAGAAATGCTCGGATCTACCGAAGACCTTCTCCTGCTTTAGATCGGGGCGGCTGGATGGAATCTGCAATCCGTGCAGCAGCTGCGACATTCTGAATCGGATTGTGAAATACCTGATACTCATTTCACGATCCACTCGGGAAGAGTTGTCGCTGCTGTCGACTGGAATTTGGGGGTTGCCTATGAACGCGGTCTTCGAGTAATTTCTGGAGATCCTCCAAACATGCGTGTTTAGCCAGAGTGGCTACGCGTGCGACTTCCAAAGAGCAGTCTCCCCAACGATGGGGGTCTGAAGGGTCTGCTTGTTCCTGCGTTCTAATTCTTCTCTTTGCTCCGCAGTGAGGGCCTGTAGGTACTACTCGTTGTTGGCGAGCGACAGACCACCACTTTCGGCCCCACCGCGGGGAAATCCGGGTGGGCTACGCTGGGAGCCAATCACGAGGACTTCTGCTGCTGGATCATTGCTTTCACACTCAGAAAGCGTATCCGAGTGACCAGACGATAGATCGAACAAGCCATAAAAGGACTCATCGGGTTCGATCGCCGCGATCTGAGGAGTGGATGACTGACGAGCCACCGCGTGCTTCACCCACCGCTGGAGCCGCGGATGACCGGATCGCTTGCAACGGCGAGCCGCGGGGAGGGAAGACACCACCGAAGCCGACCGATACTGGGTCGACGGCTGCCGCAGGAGGACGCCGCATGAACTTGCACGGAAGTGCGCCACCCCGCGAATAGGGAGCGCCTCAACGTCAAGGGGGGCTTCCTGGAGCCAGGCCGAATCGGGAGCGATGAAACTGAGTGCACCGAGACGGATCTCGCGACCCAGAGACAGTCCGCCGCCGGAAACCATGTCGAAGGATTTCGAAGAATGCAACCTCACTGGAAGTCGCTTAGACGCCTGCCCCACGGTGGGCGCCAACTATCGTGGGAACAGGTCTGACAGTAGAGATTAGGGGTACGTAGGAGAGGGCAGAGCCTAGCCACTGCGAGGTTGTACACTCGGATTTTACGAGTTCAGGCCCCTCTCGGAGGAGGTAATAGCCCTACGTGTCGGTGTTGCAGGAGCTTTGTTGTATGGACTGTTGAGTTACAGGGGGTGATAACCCTTGTGTAGGAGGAGAGGGGCGGCTTATATAGAGTCCGATGACCCCTCGTCGCCCACCGTTACGCAAGCGTTCAGTGAGAGAGTAAAATATGAGAACGTTACTGGAAACGCCCGTATTTAATGATCTTTATAGTGACGGAGTGATCACCTGACCGTTGCCATCCTGGGGTGGCTCTAGATCTTCTATTCTTTGAGTGAAACCAGATACTCCGAGTGAACAACGGCAGTCGAGTGGGGGTGGAGTAACCGAGTGGATCTTCTGGCGAGTGACTTGCACATTGCGGTCATTCCAGTCGTTACCTCTTTTCTAACTTTGTAAGTCTTGGAGTCTTGGTGTAGTGTCCTCGAGTAGGGCATGTAGGTAAGGCCTAGGACACTACCCTAGGTACATGTCATCACCACCCACGTCGCTTCGCCCTTCACTCCTTGCCTTCGCTTTGAAGCCAGGCCGAGCGCGCCTTGGGCCCGGGGGGCTATTGTTAATGTTCTCGGATTGGGGGTACACAGACTTGCCTGCCTACAGCCCAGCATTTGGCCCCATCGACGGCCCCGTACGGCCCAGCCACAAGACCCTGCAAGTAAGACCCTCGCGACGGCCACCAGCCTCGCGAGGCGAACAACACCAATACTTCCCGGGGAGCAACTTCCCGAGCCTGCCTCCCGAGGAGCGGAGATCTCTATGCAGGTACCCCACCTCACGAGGCTCGCGATGACGTGGGCCATGACGACCAAGGCCAGGCAAGCGCCAGCAGATGCAGAGGAGGACAGTTTCCTCTTTGGTGCTAAGGAGGCAAGGACGCACGCGGGTTCCCAAGGAATCCCCCCATAAATTTTATTCCGATGCAACGAGACAAGACCACGAGCTCGGTGATGCTGGTGTCATCGCCGAGCCCACCACTGCATCATGGCCAGAAGCTTTGCAAGTGAAGACCACCTTTCATCAAGATAAGATGTACCTCTTGTCCCCTTTCAAATTGGCCATTGTGGAATCCCTTCTCGCCTAAGCTATGAGGGGAGAGGACCAAGGCCACTATAAATATAGGCTAGTATCCACCATAGAGAGGGGCCGATCCATTCTCACCCCCTAAGCCCTCACGAGGCAGCTCACCCACTATACTAGTTCATCCTCATCCTCCTTGCGAGGCAATCCACCACAAAGCAGGAGTAGGGTTTTATACCGCAAGGTGGCTCGGACCTGGTAAATTGTTGTGTCCCCTCCTTCCCCCGCTCGCACGAACTCGACGAGGCCAAGCCATGAGGCGATGAGCTTGAGGCCATAGCTAGGTTAGATATTCACGCATGCCTCAGAGTTCGAACCTTGTTTGGGTCCGCGAAGTCTCGATTCTGAAATTTGGTGCGTTGTCACGCTGCACGGAGGGCGGCAGCAAAGAGTCCTGCTACTCATGAGTAGCAGGGTCGGTGGCAGCGTTAGCTGCGGGAGAAGCGGAGGGGCGTGCAACACCGTGGCCCACGGGCGCCGTATGGGCGATGCGAGCGGCCCGGCGCTTGGCGCAAACTCGGCGGGCATCGGCCATGGGAGTGACGAAGCAAAGACGGAACGAAGTGGAAGGGAGAGCTTCGACACGCCCCTACCTGGCGTGCTAAATGTCGGAATCGGGGCTCCGCGGACCCAAACAAGGTTCGAACTCCGGGACGTGTGCGAAGATCTAACCTAGCTATAGCCTCAAGCTCATCGCCTCATGGCTTGGCCTCGTTGAGTTTGTGCGAGCAAGGAAAAGAGGAGACACAGCAGTTTACCCAGGTTCGGGCCACCTTGCGGTGCAAAACCCTACTCCTGCTTTGTGGTGGATTGCCTCGTGAGGAGGATGAGGATGAACTAGTACAGTGGGTGAGCTGCCTCGTGGGGGCTCTGAGGCTGAGAATGAATCAACCTCACTCTACGGTGGAGGCTATCCTATATTTATAGTGGCCTTGGTCCTCTTCCCTCATAACTTAGGCGGGAAGGGACTCCACAATGGCCAATTTGGAAGGGGACAAGAGGTACATCTTATCCTGACGAAAGGTGGTCTTCGCCTGCAAAGCTTCTAGCCATGACGCAGTGGTGGGCTCGGTGATGACATTCGCCCTGCCGAGCTTGTGGTCTTGGTCTCGTTGCACCGGAATGGAAACCTTTGGGGGATTCCTTGGGAACCCGCATACCTCCTTGCCTCCTTAGCACCAAAGAGGAAACTTTCGTCCTCTGCGCCTGTTGGCGCCCGCCTGGCCTTGGTCATCATGGCTCACTTCAGCGCGAGCCTCGTGAGACGGTGTACCTTCATAGAGATCTCTGCTCCTCGGGAGGCAGGCTCGGGAGGGCTGCTCCTCGGGATGTATTGACGTCGTTCGCCTCGCAAGACCGAGGGCCCCTACGAGGGTCTGTCCCTTGGGGTCTTGTAGCTGGGTCATACAGGTCGTCGATGGGGCCATGCGCTAGGACATAGGCAGGCAAGTCTGGGTACCCCCGATCCCAGAACGCCGACAAATCTTGTCTTTGACAGTATATTTATGCAAGTATGGTTTGGTCTATAAAATATAGCGGGGGTGGATCCTATATGTGTGTATTTTGCATTCCAAAAGAATATCTAAAATAGTGCACACATCTAGGTGGAGCCTGTCTATATTTTGTAGATCATGGGGTTGCACACCTCTTTTTGCTATATCCTTTGTGCAAATCCCACGTAGTCATCAATCCACCAAAAGGGGGGAGATTGTTAGGGCATATTTCTACCTAAGTGGTTTTGGTGATTGATGACAATGTGTTTGCCGACTAATCATGTGCATTGAGCATTTCAGACTATCAAGCATATGGCACAAGACGATTCGTGCCCCTAGGAGTTTCAAGTGAAGACGATTTCCTTTCCTTCGGTTCTTTTTGGTGGTTTTGAGTCGTAGGGAAAACCGTACTAGCAAGAGGGGGTCTGCTTCGGAAAGGTTTGGGTGGAATCAACACATACACACTCATATTGCACCCATTGCCCCTTTCTGCTTCATTGGAGTTGTCCTTCGTTTGTGCCAAAGAAGGGGAGAACAGCTGCAAGCAATAGTACCATGGGCAACAGCGGTAGTACCGCCTATTGGCGGTAGTACCGTTTTTACTCCTGCTCATACTACCGCTCGTAGTTGGGGCCTCAACTTTTTCGTGTTGGGTTTTACGGTAGTACCTCTGGGTCTCTACTGTGCTACCTGTTTGCCCCTAGAAAACCGGCCGTTGTAGCAGCGGTAGTACCGCCTATAGGAGGCAGTACTGCTCCTACCACCGAGGCTACCACCGCCCGTTCATCTGCTTTCTCCCATGTTCTTCTAATCTTCTGTGCATCTTGTAAGGAGCGGTAGTACTGCTTCGAGAACGTTAGTACCGCGCCTAGAACGGTAGTACTGCTTGCTTGTGGGCCGAGAGGTGCATAACGATTGGATTTGTCCCCCACTATAAAAGGGGGTCTTCTTCCTCCCCCAAACTCCATTGTTGCTCCAAAGCTCTTTTTTGCATGATTACTCTCCCTAGCCAATCAAACTTGTTGATTTTCTAGGGATTGGTTGAGAAGGCCCCGATCTACACTTCGACCAAGAGAAATTTGATTTCCCCCACTAATCCCTTGCGGATCTTGTTACTCTTGGGTGTTTGAGCACCCTAGATAGTTGAGGTCACCTCGGAGCCACATTCCATTGTGGTGAAGCTCTGTGGTGTTGTTGGGAGCCTCCAATCAAGTTGTGGATATTTCCCCAACCTTGTTGTAAAGGTTCGGTCTCCGCCTTCAAGGGGCACCACTAGTGGAATCACGGCATCTCGCATTGTGTGAGGGCGTGAGGAGAATACGGTGGCTCTAGTGGCTTCTTGGGGAGCATTGTTCCTCCACACCGCTCCAACGGAGACGTACTTCCCTTCAAAGGGAAGGAAGTTCGGTAACACATCCTCGCCTTCACCGGCTCCACTTGTGGTTATCTCTTACCTTTACTTTGTGCGAGCTTTATGTGTGTTGTATCCTTTGCTTGCACTTGTTGTAGTTGTTGTTAGCATCATATAGGTTGCTCTCCTAGTTGCATATCTAGAAAACCTACTTGTTGCTAAACCGAATTTGTAAAGAAAAGCTAAAAATTGGTAGTTGCCTATTCACCCCCCCCCCTCTAGTCAACCGTATCGATCCTTTCACCAAGAAACGAAAGTACCTAATAATTAAATTAGCATGCGCGAGCTCTAATAATTGGTCCAGTATGTATAGCGGCAGGGACTATGCGTGTAACAATGGTATTGATGTCCTCATCAACTTCCGCCACCGTCCCCAGCATGGCATGGGAGGCGGAGCGCGACACCGCTCGACTCCTGGACAAACCAGAAGGAGCATCGTTGTGCTCCTGCCGCCTTGGACCAATCACAAGGGCGGTTTGGCATGGCCAAAGCTGTGCTCGATGTCCAGGTTCTTGATCAGCTAGGCCCTTCCCTTGCGGACGCGGTCGTTGTGGATCGACGGCGCCGTTCAGAGTTTTTTCACGCTTGCCCTGCGTGGGACGAAGCGCATGCCTTGACATCGCCCCTTTGGCTGGTGCGGCCAGTGGATCTTGCCTTGCACCGGAGTGGGCATTGCCACTGCGCTAGTTGCGCTCATTGGTCTGATGGGGAGGCGGAATATGGGCGTCGCCTTGGCCCGCACCAGCATGATCATGCTCACCAGAAGGTTGGGGGAGCAGGGCCGTTCCAGTGGTCCCGGTTTCTGCTCCAGTTGCGGCGGGAGCGATGGCCGCACCGTCGGTGTTGGTAGCGCTGCCCACAACACCTTCTCCACCCGCTGCCGTGGAGGTGCTTGCAGCACCCGCAATCGCAGGCACATGAGCTCTTGAAGTGGACGGTTGTGTCGCCGCACCGCTCCTCTTCTTGGGAGCCATCGGCGGAGTAGATGGTGATGAAGATCGACGCGCTGGCTACAGCTTCAGGTTCGCACAAGTGCGGTCCCCTACCTGGCGCGCCAAAGATATCGGCGTGGAAGCATGATCACCTATGGGGCAAGGGTGCCCCTTTGTGGTTCGGCAAGGGGACAGTCACATTGCACAAAGAGCAGAAACGGCGGGGCAGCGTGGCAATGGATAGCTCTGTTTACCCAGGTCCGGGCCACTTTGTAGCGTAAAACCCTACTCCTGCTTCAGTGGATTGATCTGGACGAACACGAAGATGCGGCGAGCTCAAGCCCGGCAAGTGTGCCTGGGGGAGAGCAGCGCACATGTACAAGCGTTGGTGGGTCAAAACGTTCGAAGCCTTTGCTAGGTTGCCTCGAGCCTCCTTTTATAGGTTAACGGGCGACCATAGTGGCAAAACGGTCATTTTGGTATGATTAGATAGCTAACAGTGTCATCATACCTAACTCTAGAAGTTAGAACAAAGTGCATTAAATGCACCTGCTAGGTGTCATGCTAAGGTTGAAGACCAGGAAGCCTGCCGCGCTGCTTCCATCTTCTCCTTATTAGTGTGACACGCCTTCTGGATGGGTGTCAATAAAGCTAATGCCTTCTTTACCAAGTTGCCACATGCCTGATAGGATCCACCTAGTCACTTGAGAGCTTGACACCGCATTGATCAGTGATCAGCGTGTGATGGGTGGAGCGGTGGCACCCTCACGAAGGCCTGCCGGCAAGGAGCCTGACGGGCCCTGAGCTTGACGGCCCCGAAATCCTTGTCAGGCAAACTGGTCTTGGCCCCCAGGCGTGGCTTCGACCCTGCCGAGCTCGACCTTCGGCATGCCTTCTTGAGTTGCATTCATGTTGACTTGATCTTCTTAATGCACTCCTTGATCACACGAAGAGCGGTTTCTCTGGCTTATCTTGTGTCATGCATAGGCACTTGATGTATGACCGACATCATTCTTGTGCGTGAGTCCGGGTTGCGAACATAAATGTTTGTTGCGCCGACGCCATGATTCATACTTGCTCATTTCATGCGGTTGATTGCCAATATTGTCATGCTTTGCACATGATTTCTATTACTTCTTGTCATATATTTCCATGTGTTGCCTCTCTCATGCTAGATGATTTGCCATGTATTGAGTGCAACAATGCTTTTAGTCTTGCAAATGAGATTGCCCCCATAGCATTCTCGCATATATTTGGATATTTTGACATAATTCTTGTGAAGCATGTTTGCCTTACTTATTCGCACCATATACCTAGAGCCATGAGTATCGCCATTGTTGCATCCTACTATTCATGCACGTGTGCTTCTAATGGTTATGTGCAAGAGAAGAGAACCATCATGATGGATGATGTGTTTATCTACCATGCACATACATTGTTTGCTTTCTTTTGTGCATGTGTAGGATACTTCGACTTCGTGTCAACTTCTACTTCCCGTGAGTTGACCATTCGAGCTCTTGAGAGCAAACCACTTGTGACCGACTCGCTTCTACATCATAGTTGCTTGTGCTTTGGCATTGTGAAGGACGCACAAGGACATGCTTTCAAGGTGACATCCTTCTTGACCATGGATATTGTGGATCATACTTGATGTGTTGCTTGCACCATTCGCATGCATGTTAGACATATTGTTTTCACTCATGATTGCCACATTGCCATGCCTCATGACATATATGCCTTGTGTGTTACATCCAACTTGTTCCCTACTTGCTCCTATTCACATGTTTGGTTGCACCAATGTCATCTCTTCACATATGCCAGGCACCTATGATTGTCACATGCTTGACTTGGTTGCCTCACACATGATGAACACTTTCTCTTTCCATTGTGTTGAGTGCACCACTATCTTCACTACACCATGTGCACGTTATGCTTGGATTGTCTTGTACCTTGCATTACCCCATGTGTTTAGACATCTCATCTTTTTTAGTGTTGTGAATGGTTCACATGCATACCATAGACCATTTGTTGAGCGCTTTGTGCATGCTTGCTATGATCTTGAGGTAGACGTTTGTTCACTTGTCACACATATTAGCATCTCCACCTCCCATTTGCATGTTGTTTCCATGATGCATTCCATTATGCTCAATCCATATGCTTACATGACATGCTACAATCCTTTCTTACACCATATGCTATGATTGATGACGACACTTCTTGGGTGAATCACCTCTTGAATGCTTGGTTTTGCACTAACGCTAAGAACATTTGTTTTTACAAGTGTCTATTGTCCTTGCTCCTTTTTAATGAATCACAAGAAGGTGCGGCATTGGAGAGTGCCCATTTCGATCTTCAAGATGATGAGTACTTGTTGATCGTCCACTTCTACACGGCGACACCATCTCTTTCCAATGGTGATTTTGTCTTCGATCCGAGGTCGGATCATTCCCAAGGGGGAGAGGATGATGCGGAGCATCCTACATACATCACCATGTCAAGAGTCTGTTTGGCAAGTGACACGTGCGACCTCTACTTCACATACATAAAGGTGAATCATCTCCTTTACACGTGTTCACTTGACCCCTTAGAGGATGGTATACTACTTGACACTCCTCTCGTGTGCATGCATAGGTATTACCGGAGCTTCACCATCGACGAGAAGGAGTGTCTGGCCCATGTGTATGACTACACCATCCGCGAGGGAAGCATGGAAGATAAGAAGGAAGAAGAGCGTGAAGACGAAGAGCAAGCGGGACAAGTCAGCAGGAGCCCGGATCATACGGACCCTCCTCCAGATCATCCAGACTGCCGTCCGGATCCGTCGGACCCCCACGCAGATCGCAAGTCAGAGAACACCTGAAGCCTCTCCATGAAGCCAGATCATCCGGACCAACCCCCGGATCATCCGGACCCACCCAGACATCCAGACACTGACCCGGACATCCAGACCCACTACGGCTGCGATGACACAGCCAGACGATCCAGACGACCGCCCAGATCATCTGAACCCCTAGATCCGGGATCATCGGTACCACCTCCAGATCATCCGAACCACCTCCTGGATCATCTGGATCGGGCCTGCGTGCATGACTTGGGCCGAGGCCCATCTACCCATTTCGACCCCTCACTTACCCCTTTGTGGCTTAGACTATAAACAGACCTCCTTCATCTTAGTTGAGCTTTGCTCCTTACCTACTCCTCTTGAGAGAAAGAGACCACTCCCATGGAGTTCAAGACCTCTAGGTGAGCATGTGAGAAGATACCGAGGGTTCAAGACCCCCTTGTGGGAAGGATCATCTAGATCATCAAGACCTCATCTACTCTTGGATTTGGGATGAACTCTACCTTGTATCTTTTCCTTTGATTGTTCATGTACCTTGTGGATCCATGTGTTTGTTAGTCTAGTGGATGTGTGATTGGACTTGTTCTTGAGTGTTCTTCTTGTGATTTCTCTCGGTTCTTCCCCGTGTTCTTCGAGGAATCCCCCTCCAATTCGTGAAAGATCGGCCATTAGGGTTCCACCCTACATTAGTAGAGACCAAGATTCTTGATCTCGATGTCAAGGTGACAGAGGTTCAGACCACTGTTGAGAGCCTGAAGCATGAAGTGGGTGAAGCCAGAGCACAACCGTCTAGTGATGATGAGGAATACCCAGGTGACGGCATTCCCACGACTACTCAGTTCCACTGTTCCTAGATCAGTTGCAGTACCAGTCACTTCTAGAGCTACAGTTTCAGCTACAGCTGTTGCTGCATTGGTTGCTCCCTCAGTGCCTCCTACTGTCTCCACTCCTCTAGTTCAGTAGACTTCTTTCGATGCATTTGCAGATGCACTTCTCTCTACTCTGACATCGATGCACACTGGCACTGCAAGTCAGAGGACTTCACCACCAGGAGCTTCCGGAGATAAAGCTTAGAGCGGTGTTTAGCTCTATACTTATTTGAACTTTTTGGTACTTGTTGCCAAAGGGAGAGAATAGTATAGATCATTAGGCTTCGAGAGAGTGCTTTGCCTTTTGTTCGTTTGGTTTTTCCTTGAGAGATTATTGCTACTTTGAGTTACTTTTCCTTGATGCGTGTATGAGACTACTTTATTGTCTGCTTGATCATACAATACTTTAATGCAGTGCTTGCTTGAATATCCACTCATATGTTCTTTGTATGATCATTCACTTGTTTGTTTGGTGACGAGTGCTTACACTGCAATCATATCATTTTGAGCGCTCCACCAAGATCTACGTGACATGGGAGAGTAACCCATAATCCTAATCAATTGTGCATTTGCATTCAAACGCAAATTTTTAATAATGCACAAATTTAGGGGGAGCTCTTATTTATCACATACTTCTCAAATCCACGATGTATTTCATTCATTATATCATTTGTCGAAGCTTTGATCTATATGTTGTCATCAATTATCAAAAAGGGGGAGATTGAAAGTGCAACTAATCCTCGAGTGGTTTTTGGTAATTAATAACAACATATATGTCATGGATCTAATAAACATTGATGATAGAGTTCAGAAAAGATCAATGATTGGCATGGCAAGGACTAATGGATGTGGACCCCTCAAAATGTCAAGGACAAGAACTAGCTAGTCCAAGACTCTACAGTTTTGGTTTAGTGATCCAAGATCACATCGAGTCCCTTAGGAAAGCCAATACTATTAAAAGGGGATGAGGTATGTTGACGAGGTTGTTGCTCAAGTGCTTAGTGATATTGCTCCAAATACCCGCAATCACTTCCTCAAAAAACATATGTCCAAAACCCTAAATCTTCATTTCAGTCCCACCAATATCACCTACTCCGGACCCACCGACATGACCATTCCATCGCCACAGCCAAAACCCTAGCAATTTGGTTTGACCGAAAAAGGATCTCGATCCCACCGAGATGGCATCGCCAAGTTTCTGTGATGACATTGTTTCACTTTGCAATCACCAAGTTGAAACAATCAAAAATTCTAAGACTGAGTTCTGCCCTAGCCAGTGCACTTCGATCGCACCGAGTTGTTTCACTTCGGTCCCACCGAAAAACCAAATGTTCATATCTTTTACACTAATCGGTCTCACCAGTTTTACATTCGGTCTCACCGATTTGGGTCAAAAGTGTGTAACAGTTGGATTTTGGGTGAAGGCTATTTATACCCCTCCACCCCCACCTACTCTCTAAGAGAGCCATCAGAACGAAACACAACTTTCACCGTTCATTTTCTAAGAGAGAACCACCTACTCATGTGTTGAGATCAAGAGATTCCATTCCTACCATTTGAACCTTGATTTCTCGCCTCTTCAAGTTGCTTTCAACTCCAATCCTTCTCCTACCCAAGCCAAATCTATGAGTGAGAGAGAAAGAGAGAGAGATTAAGTTTGAGGAGACTATCATTTGAAGCACAATAGCAAGGAGTTCATCACCAACACAACATCTATTACCTTTTGGAGAGTGGTGTCTCCTAAATTGGTTATGTCACTTGGGAGCCTCCAAGATCATATGGAGTTGAACCAAGGAGTTTGTAAGGGCAAAGAGATCGCCTGCTTTGTGAAGATCTACCCGAGTGAGGCTAGTCCTTCGTGGACAGAAGGCATGGAGGAATAGACAAGGTTGCTTCTTCGTGGACCCTTCGTGGGTGGAGCCCTCTGTGGACTCGCGCAGCCCTTAGCCTTCGTGGGTTGAAGACTCCATCAACGTGGACGTATGATAGCACCACCTATCGGAACCACGCCAAAAATCATCGTGTCTTCATTGCGTTTGAAATCTCCAATCCCTCATTTACATTCATATGCAAAGTCTTTACTTTCCGCTTCAAACCCTTAGACTTGTGTAAGGTGTATTTGACTTGGTAGAAGTGATAAAACTTGCCCACAACTAAAATTGGGAAAAGGATAAGTTTTATTTGGTCAAGTGCTCTAATCACTCCCCTCCCCCTCAAGACATACTTTAGGTCCTACAAGGACGTATATCTACCACTCCCGTTCAATGCCCGTCCCTCCGTCTGCTGCCATTAAACAGGCTCCCTGACCAACAAACCAGCTCCGGCGCCTGGACATTGACGCATCCGGACACTTGGCATCACCGGCGTCCACTATTTAACGACGGGCACACCCGACTCATAGCACACCACAACCCGTCCGCTCCGCATCTTCCTCCCGTGCATCACATCCATCATGACCGTGAGCGGGAACACTTCGTGGGAGAGCCTCTCGACGAAGCAAAAGCACAAGGTGGTCGTCCTTGCGGTCGCCTGGCAGAGCCGCGGTGCCTGGCAGATAGAGGCCAGCATGCCGGCCAACTCTCTGGAGGTCTCCGATGACAACCCCACGATGGAGACTAGCTTCGATGACAACTCTGTGTCACAACCTGCGTTAGTGCATGTCGGGTTGACGATGGAGCATGCACAGGAGCACTTTAACACGAGTAGTGCTATAATCTGTTCATCCTCGAGCAGCACCGGGTGGCAAAGGGCCAGATCTACAGCGAGCGCGCGAGCGAGGAAGCCATGGCGGCCATGGCCGCGGCAAACCCTAACTTCGTTGTCGAGCAGCAGGCGCTCTACGAGGCTGCCCGCCCTCAAGACGACCGCACCTTCACTTCGTAGGTCTTATCCCCGCCATAGAATCGTTTATTTAATACCGCATCAGCAGGGTCTTGAAATCAAGACCTGTTGGCTCGGATACCAAATTAAATTCATGCTCCAGTCAACTCATCCAAAAGTCTGAACTGGTTGAGAGAGGCGGGCAAGGGGAACAAAAAGGACTTGGCGCCGGCAAAGGCTAGGTTTAGGTCTGGACCCTTTTAGAAAACTAGTCAATGTATACACGCAATGCATTATAATTTGAAAGCATATTAAATGCATGCGGATATTAAATAGGATATTATTTGCATGTTATTATATGATTAGCATTATATTTGATATGAAATTAACTGCACGCTAAACATGTTAAGCGCTCGACACTAAAATAATCTAGATCGTTAGATTGACATGATTTGATGGTCGAGATTAATTAAATCTACCCATTTGGATCCTTCTATATTGATATAGATTAAAACTAGCTGAAATGTAATGAATGTGCTGCAGTTTGTATGAAAATCATCCGTAGATGTAATTCGTCCAAATACGGTTTAGGGTTTGGGTACCTAAGTAGTGGTATTGGCCCCCCACCCCCTCTCTTTGGTTTTTTTTTTTTTGAGAAAAAAAATTACAAAGGACATCTGAGTTACGCTTGACTAAGCAATCACTTGCAATATTGGCAGCACACACGCAACGAGTAATTAATTCTACAGCAGTGTTCGGGGGCTAAGTAGATGTGCACCCAGACAAAGACGTAAAAACAGTACAGGTAAACAGAGTGCAGAACAATCAGCATACAATGCAAACAGAGTGCAGAACAATCAGCATACAATGCAAACAGTCTCAGAACTCGTAATATGCCAACAGACGGTACGAAGCTTAGTTCGACACAAGTCATCATCTTACATGAGACACCATTCCCAACCAGCGAGCAGAATGTGTCCTTCAGTTCAGCACGTTGATAAAGAAACGCTAGGATACAATCGAGTAGGGATTATTGAGTAGAAAGCCTTCAGTTGCTCTGAGCTGCTGTGCCAGCTTTGCCTTCCACCTCCTCAGAGATTTCCGCAGCATCAGACTTCCCTGCGTCTTGAGGTTTCGACACTTCTCCTGATCAAGGACAACAGAAGATAGGATATCAGGATGGTTTACAGGACTAAATTCAACATCTTAACAAGGATGAATACGGTACATCCATTGACCTAAAGGACATTTCCTCTTTCGACAAAGAAAATAGTTCAGATATTGAATTATCATCATCATCATACAATTTACACCCTCCATTCCAAAATATAAAGTGCCTTTAGTTTTTAGACAAGTCAAACTTCTATGTTTGACAAGAAAGCAACATATCAATAATCATACTACCAAATCAGTATCATTAGATTCACCATGAAATACTTTTTCAAAGTTTATTTATTCAGTACAATATTTTATTTATTTGGTACATATTGTTTATAATTTATATCTATACCAATATAAAAATACCCAAACAGGCAGATCCAACTAATATCGGCCATCAAACCAGGTCAATCTAATGATCTAGATTGCTCCAATGGTGAGCGCTCAACATGTTTGATCATACCAAATATCAATGTTAATGCAAATAATATCCTACTCCCTCCGTTCCTAAATATAAGTCCTCTTAAAGATTTCAATGCGGACCACATACGGAGCAAAATGAGAGAATCTACATTCAAAAATATGTCTATATACATCCATATGTAGTTCGTATTGAAATCTCTAAAAATACTTATATTTAGGAACGGAGGGAATACCAAATATGCGCATGCAATAAATACACTGCCTAATATCAGCATGCATTGCACGTGCACATTTACTAGTTTTCTATGAACTTGATCAAACATAAAATGTAACTTCTCAAAAAATTAATACACCTTATATTTTCACTAACACAGCTGCAGGACAGCAAGAGTTTGCTAACAATGGACAATTTGAGTATCTCACCATTGGTTAATCGCAATAATTACAGTAATAAACATTCATGAAATGCATTTCTTAACTAGTACATGATGCCAAACAAAATAAATTCTCTGGTTTTTCAAAAAAAAATGAAGGGCAGCCCGGTGCACGTAGCTCCCGCTTGCGCAGGGTCCGACCACTTTGGGTCTTCTATAGTACGCAGCCTTTCCATACATTTCTGCAAGAGACTGTTTCCAGGACTCGAACCCATGACCTCATGGTGACCTCATGGTCACAAGGCAACAGCTTTACCGCTGCGCCCGGGTTCCCCTTCAAAATAAATTATTTGGTTTCCATGATATAAATTCACACAAAATATGTAGTTCTGGAGAAAAATAGAGTACATATTTTAGATGAAACAGTATTCTTTAATCCAAAATCTGAATTGTCTGGTCAAAGCCATTTCACGTTCTGTTGTGGATAAGATATTAAACTATGTTGGGCATTCTATCAATATTTCATGAGTACACCAGGCACAACATATTTCCTTTTCTTGACACCTTCATAACATATTTCCTTGACAATAACAGATCTAAGATATAACATACTATAATCAGAAATATGACAACCATCAGAGAAAAAAACTGTACCATATGAATGATCAGTTGCTCATTTAGTGCCAAGAAATGTACCAAGCAATTTCACATAAAAGAGCAAACAAGGGGATGATCAATTGACTTGTCAGGCAGGTTCAACTAAATAACCACACCAACAAAATGCCCATAGCAACACAAGCATCATTTCAATTTGGTGACAGAACATATTTCTGATATTCTGTATCTAAAAACACATTAACTATAATGAGAAAATGATAACAGGCACAGGAATACCAACCTTCGTCGTCACTCTCATCCTCAAAATCATCCATCCCCATACCACCCAAACCTTCCATACCAGGCGGCATGCCCATACCACCCATACCGCCCATACCACCCATCATACCAGCCAAACCACCCATACCACCCAAACCTTCCATGCCGGGCATACCACCCATGCCACCCATGCCGCCCAAACCTTCCATGCCAGGCATACCGCCCATGCCACCCATATTCTATAGAATGTACATGAAGAAGCGCATCACACACCAAAGCATATAAATGAACCATCAAAGGGGAAATCGCGAATAGATATACTTACCGAAAAGTCCATCCCATCAACATTAACATCAGCACCTGAAAAAACGAATGATGATTTTCAAAACCTTTACAAGGCAAAGTAATAATGCGTAACAAATTCAGCAGTAAATAGATACAATAGTTTGTTTTCTAGCCCATGGTAAAAAAAAGGTGTGCCTAGGCGGTAGGCGGTGGCAAAACGCCTAGCTCTTAACGTGAGCACAATTGCTCTTAACCGTGTGCTTTGGTCAGAAAAACAAAAGGCAGTGGCGAAACACAAATAAAACCTAGCGCCTTTTTAAACCTTGTTTCTAGCTTAAATGAAAAAAATTGAAGTCGCAAAAGTTAGTTGTCTGCTAACAAGGTCTTCCGGTTTTCTCACATCCGAAGACAGCGATAAATATCTTTCCTACTTAGAAGTATGAGAGTGAAACAGTAAGATGAGAAGAAGCACCAATGTCCTACAAGTAAATTTGGATATGCTGTTTTTAGTTACATAAAGCAAGAGGTGATAACTGCACCCCCATCCAATGTTACACAGACCATGGTGCACATTTCCCTTATATTTAGGGCACTCCTTTTGTACCACTAAACTGTCCTGTTTCCAGAAGTTTTAAACTACACTCTTGGAACTAATAAGCAATAATAACTTAAACAGTATAAACGCGTTTTCGTAGATAGCATACCATCATCATCTTCATCGACCCATTTGTCCCAATCAACTTTCACGAAGTGTGGTGCCTTCTGATCATCTCGAACAAGCTTATTCCACCATTTGGCGTCGGCTTTTTCCAAAATACAGAATATGGACCTGACACCAACACTTACTTTGCTTGCCTGTTGAAGACCAAAGTGATACTGGATAAGAAAATAAACCTTTTTTGACAATTGAGGAGTCAACATATCTCAAAATAGCTACTAATAGTGTACTATATATAGTATGGAACTATGGACATTGATTACCTCAACATTCACTTTGTCATTCAAATCCAGTTTCGATTCATAGGAGTTCCCATCAGTTCCAGCAGTGGCAAAGAAAGAGAATACACCATCAGGTTCCAGGTTGACCTTGGCATCCTTTGCGTCAGGCAATTGTACTGTGATATACACCTTGTCAATCCTCTGAGCCCACCTGACTTCAGGGTGCCGACTACAGAAACATTGCCACTTGTTAAGAAATGAACATCATAGTGATATACATCTCTCCACAAAAAAACTAATTATAATAATATTTACAACTGCAACGCATACAAGGAATATTTCATATATTGGCGCAAATGAAGTATCACAACTAAATGAACAGAACACATATGAAGTGCAGCATTGGGCAGTTCAGCCAGACACAAATAAAAAACAGAACACAACATCCCACTCCGATGGCATCAACATACGTTCCTAACTTCATAGTATAACAATTTTTTGTAGCTTAAGCTATGAAAATATAACAATATGATGGATGGCAATGGCAAAGCAGGTCCATGCATTCAATCAGAGAGCATTAAAATATACTCTGCTCAATGCATGCATGATACTTTTTTAGTACAGCATTGAATATAGGGCCAATTCCATTTCCCCCCTAACTTTGTCCCGACCTCATCTTTACCCCTAAATAAAAACAGTGCTCAACTTTGCCCCTCTTCCGTTAGGTGCGCTTATAGAAATGCCCTTCCGTACATTTTCCGTCCAGTCAAAGGCCTTTGACCGTTAGATTTTTCTATACGCGCACTTAACGGTCAAAGGCCTTTGACTGGACGGAAAATGTACGGAAGGGCATTTCCATAAGCACACTTAACGGAAGAGGGGCAAAGTTGAGCACTGTTTTTATTTAGGGGTAAAGATGAGGTCGGGACAAAGTTAGGGGGAAAAATGTAAATCAGGATTGCTAAATAAGCACTGCATATTCCCTACAACTCCAAAAAGAAGGCCTATAAACATTTTACCAAGTCAAACAGTGTAGTGTTTGACCAAGTTTGTAGGAAAAAGTAGAAGCAACTATAATACTAAAGGTATATAATATAAAAATATATTCTATTTTGTAGCGAGTAGTGACACTAATTTCATAGTGTGCTTGTTCATAGTTTTTTCCACAAACTTGGTCAAACATTGAATCATTTGACTTGACAAGAAAGTTATAGGACTTATTTTTGGAGTTGGAGGGGTTAGATACTTACCACTTACCAGTGACAATCTATTGTACTATATTAAAAGGTTACAAATGCCAAAGCATAAAATGATACAGTTTAAAAAGTGAACTTGTCATCATAACTCATTACCCCATTGCCATCATGTTGAAAATGCATGTAACTATCATCTACTCCCTCCGTCCGAAAAAGCTTGTCCCAAGCTTGTCCCTCAAATGGATGTATCTAGTACTAACTTGGTGCTAGATACATCCATTTGGTGGACAAGCTTTTTCGGACAGAGGGAGTAATATATTCAAGACTTCTAAGATTATCAAATAATACCTGCCCTTAACAGTTTACATATCCCAGAAATAAAGTTTACATATTAATCCATGTAAAGAGAACATAATGGCACCTGCATGCATAATATCATCTTCAATTATGAAAACCTTTTTACCTATAAAGCAATATTTGCATGACAATGAAAAATTCAGAACTATCAACTAACAATAAACAACAGATTAAAACGAAATCCTGATACATGGTAAATAATTGGTCGAAAATTGCATCACATCAGGTTAGACAAAACTACTAGGATGGCATGTCCATAGATGAGACAAAACGCCATTAAGCTCCGGCGTATAGAACCGCACTGCTGCATGCTACACATTACTTAATTATGTTTATCCACAGTGGCCGGTAGGTGCTAAATTTTAAGCATTCCTTGCAGATCAGACAACGAGGTAACCAGCTCGAATTCAAACGGAAAGTGCTTGCAGAAACCCTAAGTAAAACTGAAATGTAACCAGGGCAGAATTCTTGGAATGTTGGAAGAAACATACCACGAGATCTGAACAGACAACAAACAGAACAAGAAAATTTCCAATATCCCACGAGATCGAGTTCTATCTCTATTAATGACAGCAGCAGAATCAAGTAAATCCTAAGAAACAAAATAGTAGCAATACAAACAGCACGCTCGCCCAAAACGACAGCAGAATACCAATTGAAATCTAGAAAAAGAAATAACAATAAAATCTGAAGAGAGCAATTAACAAGTTAGCCGCGATGGGACCTTGAACTGCCGTAACAACGATATCATCTAGACTCCACGTAGTAAATCAAAGCATACGAAGGAGAACGAAACAGCTCGAATTTTTCGCAACGTGCAAACAACGAGTGAGACAGACAAATCCGAAAATCCCGAAACCTAGAGACGCGTAACCCAACGGTACCCGGTCGAGCCCCATCTGAGCACAAAAATCTGACTGCTTAAGTGGACCAGCTAAACCGAGGGAAGCAACAAATCCTCGCGGGACCGCGAGACGAGGTATACCCCAGATCCAATCGCGCAGTTGGATGGTACAAAGTCGTACTTCGCATAGAATCTAAAGCCGAATTGGAACAGAAGAGAAGAGGGGAAACGCTAGATAGGATGGGGATGCTCAGGTTCCGCTCACCTCATCTTGCTAGGCACCGGCGGCGGCGGCGGCGGCGGAGGCAGGGAGTGGGGAGAACGAGGGTTTTGAGAGGTTTTGGAATGCAGGGTGCGAAGTGAGAAGAGACGGCAAACGAAAATAGGGTACGGCAGGTATAGGGGGTGAAGACGAGCAAATAGCAGGCCGGGTGTAGCCGGGCCGCGGCCCATTAACGCCTGGCTGGCTGGCTGGCTGGCTCGCTAAGCACAAAGAACACTTCACTTTTTTCAGGTTATGATAAGTGGCGCACATTTGTCGCAACCTAGGAGTTTTTTCTTTTTTCATAAATCCATTTATTCAAAATATTTTATCTTTTAAACCGTGCATTCAAATTTTGAACCGTTTTCATTATTGAATTCCTCGTATCGAGATATTCAAAACTAGATCTCATGTTGATAGATTTTGACGAACTTTTTTATGAAAAAAAAACGGGCGAAAAAACCGAACCGGGAGCATGCTTTTTTTTTTCCTTTCCGAAAGAGGCACGCCCGTGCCTCTCACGAAATCACACCCGTGCCTCTTGTGGAAGCAAAACCATGACTCTCCTGTAAGGAAAAAACCAGAAAACGTGTTTTTTTCGTTTCCGAGAAGCACGACCGTGACTCTCGCGAAAGCACAACCGTGCCTCTCGCGGAAGCAAAACCATGACTCTCGCGAAAGAAAAAAAACAGAAAAGCGTATTTTTTCCCTTTCTGAGAGGCACGGCCGTGCTTCTCGCGGAAGCAAAACCGTGCCTCTCGCGAAAGCAAAACCGTGACTCTCACAAAACCGTGCTTCTACATTTCTGATGCGGAGCATCCTATGGACATCTCCATGTCAAGAGTCCCTTTGGCAAGTGACACGTGCGACATCTACTTCACATACACAAAGGTGAATCATCTCCTTTTCACATGTCGAGGAGGAGTGCAAGCGCCAAGGAACGACTACACCATCCGCGAGGGAAGCATGGAAGAGAAGACGGAAGAAAGGAGAAGAAGACGGAGCGACTGCTGAAGTCAAGCCGGACGTCCGGGCCTCCGTGCGGATCATCCGGGCTCGGCCGGATCATCCAGGCCCCCCCCCCCCGGATCCTCCGGATAATCCCACAGCCCAGGCAACCGAACCTTGCAGAATCTCCTCGACGGAGCCAGAACATCTGGACGAGGTCCCAGATCATCCGGACCCCCATCTGGATCATTCGGCCTATGCCTGCGCGCATGACTCGGGCCGAGGCCCATGTGCCAATTCCGCCCCCTCACTTACCCCTTCGTGGCCTAGACTATAAATAAACCTCCTCCCCATTTTTAGGGTTAGCAAAGTAGTAACTCATTAGAGATAGAGCTTTGCTCATCCATTACAGATCTACTCCATCGAGAGAGAGACTGCGTGCCTCTTTGAAGAAGATCCACCATGGATTCAAGACCTCCTCATGGAGAAGACCTCAAGACCTCCTCTTGGAGATGAACTCTACCTCGTATCTTTCCCTTTGTTGTTCTTGTACCTTTGTGGATCTTGTGTGGATTTGAGTCTAGTGGATGTGTGATTGGACTTGTTCTTGAGTGTTTCCCCTTGTGATTTCTCTCCGTTATTCCCCGTGTTCATCATGTTCTTCGAGGGAATCCACTCCGATCGTGAAAGATCAGGTCGCTAGGGTTCTACCCTACATGTAACACCCACAATGCGGTTATATCTCCCACATGTTGGGGCACGACTTAAAGGCATAGCCGCATGGTAGGTCTGTCGCAAGAGGGGGAATCTTTACACATTCCATGTACTGAATAAGAAAGGGATAAAGAGTCGGCTTACAATCGCCACTTCACACAATACATAAATATATCATACATCATCCAGAATATAATCAAGGTCCGACTACAGAACCAAAATAAAGAAAGACAACCCCAAATACTAGATCCCCAATCGTCCCAACTGGGCTCCTCTACTGATCATCCGGAAAAGAAACATAGTAACGGGCCGAATCCTAGAAGAATAGAGTATCTTTGTCATCAATACGATAGCACGTGTACTTGGGTTGGCTCTTGGCAATCCCATTTTCACCTTCTTCACCATGGCATCAAGAAGTTGTGCCTCACGAATTTGATCTTCCAAAGTAGGAGAGACTTGGAGGTTGGCAAGAAAGCCTTGAGGAACAACCTAGAGGTTAAGTTTGCGGAAAGCTTCACAAAGGTCCGATTGGAAGGGCTTGAGAATTAAGCTGTTGCAGTAAGCCTTCCTGCTCAAAGCATCTGCAATGACATTTGCCTTGCCTGGAGTATATTCAATACTCGGATTGTATTCTTGAATCATTTCGACCCAACGAGTCTGCCTGAGGTTGAGGTTGGGTTGAGTGAAGATGTACTTGAGGCTCTTATGATCAGTGAAGATGACCACTTTCCTTCCAACAAGAGATGTCTCCACGTTAATAATGCATGGACAACTGCCGCCAACTCGAGGTCATGAGTGGGGTAGTTCTTTTCATTGGGCTTCAACTGGCGAGAGGTATAGGCCACAACTTTCTTCTCTTGCATTAACACAGCATCTAGACCTTGCAGGGAGGCATCACAGAAAACTTCAAAAGGTTTGGATTCATCGGGAGGAGTCAAGGCAGGAGCTGTCACTAACTTCTATTTCATGGTGTTGAAAGCAACGTCACATTCAGGCGTCCAGACATACTTGACATGCTTCTGGAGGAGGTTGGAAAGAGGCTTTGCAATCTTAGAGAAATTCTCAATGAATCTTCGACAATAGCTTGCAAGCCCAAGGAAACTGCGGAGCTGCTTGACATTTTGAGGAGGCTCCCAATTCACAATTGCAGACACCTTCTCGGGATTAACAACGATGCCCTTGGCGGAGATGATATGACCAAGGTAGAGAACTTCATCAAGCCAGAACTCACACTTGGAAAACTTCGCATAGAATTGATGCTCTCTGAGTTTGTCGAGTACCAATCTCAAATGCTTGGCATGATCCTCCTTATTCTTGGAAAAGACCAAAATATCATCGAGATACACCAAGACGAAATCATTTGTGTAAGGGTTGAAGATGAAGTTCATCATGCGAGAGAACGTTGGAGTAGCATTGACAAGGCCGAAAGACATGACAGTATATTCATAAGAACCATAGCTTGCTCTGAATGCTGTCTTGGGGATATCTAGTTCACGAATGCGAATCTGATGATAACCCATACGGAGGTCAAGCTTGGAGAATACTTGATCACCCTTAAGTTGCTCAAATAGCTCATTGATGTTGGGAAGTGGGTACTTGTTCTTTATTGTTTTCTTGTTCAATGGACAGTAGTTGTCGGGGATATACCCTGCGGTATGACCCGGGCGAAGATATGACCCGCGTGGGACTTGGTATTTCATTGGTAAGCCGGCAGATTGTTTAAACCAGAGGTTAAGCTAGCGGGAACAGTTAAGCAGGTTAAGCCGGAAGACACAGTCATGTAACCCGGCAGACACAGTCATGTAACCCGGCAGACACAGTCATATGAGCCAGATAGTTAAGCAGACAGTTAAGTCAGACAGTTAAGCCAGACAGTTAAGCCAGATAATTAAGCCAGACAGTTAAGTCGGACAGTTAAGCCAGATGGTAAGCCAGATTATAGGTTAACAGTTAAGAAGCCTGAAACGTTAAAGAAAGCCCATGGAGAGAAGCCCATGGAGAGAAAACGGAATGGTTAAGTCTTAAGTCCGAGTTGGACTCTTCATGTAACCCGCCCCTTCAACATATACAAGGAGGGGCAGGGCACCCCAAGGGAGACAGGTTGAATAATCATTAAGTCTAGACACAACTAGGTGAGCCGGGGTTACGGTGACTCCCTCACGATGATAATGAGACCTAGCCACAAACAACATGTAGGGTTGTTACCGGATGATGTTTCCCGGGGCCCGAAGCTGTCTAAATCTTCGTCTTGCGTGTTGCGTTTCTCGATTTCGATCAACCCCTTCAAGCTACCGCATAGATGCGTTGGCCTCACGACGAAGTCCTCACACTAGGACATCTGCCGCGACAATTCCATGACAGTTGGCGCCCACCGTGGGGCCTGCGCACGGTGGTGTTGAGTTCTTAGAGGGATTTCTTCAGGGATCAAGAAGCTTGCGATGTGTTGGATGAAAAAAGAGCCGGCGCAGAAAACATCGTCACCGATGAACAGCCAGAAGGATGTATGAGATTTGAGATGAATTCTGGGGTTACGTTTTTTACTGCCGCCGAAAAGATCGTGGCAATTCGTCGAGACCGAGACAAAGTATTGTTTGGATCTATCGTGGCCTCGTATGGAATATGACGGTTAGTCCACGATGCAAATACCAGAAAAAATCAAAAAGTTTATTGTTGCAAGCCGCCGAGACCGAGCGGATGAGTCGCCGGAATCCTCGTTTTCCTCTGATCGACCAATCAAGATGCACACGCACATAGCGATCGTATTATTCCAACAGGTACTCGATCGGATCGGCCGGTGCAAATTCACATTAAAAAAGGGGGCATGACTCGGGAACAAATTGCCCTCGGACTCAGGCTCCTCCGTTGACCCGCCCCATTGTCTACCTTGCTTGGCGTCCGGCTGGTGGTTCGCCTCGGTCTCCGCCGCCGCCAACAGCCCGCGGCTGCGGGTACGGATTTGAGTCTCCAGTAGCTTCAGCCTGTCTCATCGCAGATCGCTTCACTCTTCCGCCTACAGTTGTCGTAAGCTCTGCGCTGCTGTTCTCCGCCTTAGCTCGCCGGCGGATCAACGGCTGCACCATCGAGCCACCACGGCCTCAAAACGCTGCCCCTGCAAGTGCCGCTATTGTAATGCCCTCGATGCGGCTATATCTCCTACGTGTCGAAGCACGACTTAGAGGCATAACCGCATTGAAAGCAATGTCGCAAGTGAGGTAATCTTCGCAAACAACCCATGTACATAAATAAAGGGGAAAGGTACATAGTTGGCTTACACTCGCCACGTCACACAAATACATAAAATAGGTCATTACATTCATCCAATACACTCAGGGTCCGACTACGGTACCAAAATAAAGATCAACCCCCAAATGCGACAAAGTCCCCGATCGCCCCAACTGGGCACCACTACTGATCATCTGGGAAAGACACATAGTAACGGCGAGAGTCTTCGTCGAACTCCCACTTGAGCTCGGTCATGTCATCTGGAATGGCATCATCGGTCCCTGCATCTGGTTTTGGAAGGAATCTGTGAGTCACAGGGACTCAGCAATCTCGCACCCTCGCGATCAAGACTATTTAAGATTATAGGTAAGGCAAATGTATGATGTGGAGCTGCAGCAAGCGACTAGCATATATGGTGGCTAACCTATTCGCAAAAGAGAGCGAGAAGAGAAGGCAAAAGCACGGTCGAACAACTATGATCAAGAAGTGATCCTAGAACAACCCACGTCAAGCATTACTCCAACACCGTGTTCACTTCCCGGACTCCGCCGAGAAGAGACCATCACGGTTACACACGCGGTTGGTGCATTTTAATTAAGTTAAGTTTCATGTTATCTACAACTGGACATTAACAAATTCCCATCTGCCCATAACCGCGGGCACGGCTTTTTAAAGTTCAAATCCCTACAGGGGAGTCCCAACTTAGCCCATCACAAGCTCTCACGGTCAACGAAGGATATTCCTTCTCCCAAGACAACCCGATCAGACTCGGCATCCCGGTTACAAGACATCCTCGAGAATGGTAAAACAAGTCCAACAAGACCACCCGTTGTGCCGACAAATCCCGATAGGAGCTGCACATATCTCGTTCTCAGGGCACACTAGATAAGCTAAGCGTACGGGAGCCAACGTAACCCAAGTTGCCAAGGGATGGCCCCGCACAGTGCTCTGGGTTGGACCAACACTTAGAGAAGCACTGGTCCAGGGGTTTAAAATAAAGATGACCCTTGAGTCCACGAAACCCAAGGGAAAAAGGCTAGGTGGCGAATGGTAAAACCAAGGTTGGGGCTTGCTAGAGGAGTTTTATTCAAGGCGAACTGTCAAGGGGTTCCCATTATAACCCAACCGTGTAAGGAACGCAAAATCCGGAAACATAACACCGATATGACGGAAACTAGGGCGGCAAGAGTGGAACAAAACACTAGGCATAAGGCCGAGCCTTCCACCCTTTACCAAGTATATAGGTGCATTAAGATAAACAAGATAATATGGTGATATCCCAACAATAAACAATGTTCCAACAAGGAACGATCTCCAATCTTCACCTGCAACTAGCAACGCTATAAGAGGGGCTGAGCAAAGCAGTAACATAGCCAAACAATGGTTTGCTAAGACATGGTGGGTTAGGGGTTTGACATGGCAATTTGGGAGGCATGATAAGCAAGTGGTAGGTATCGTAGTATAGGCATAGCAAAAGATGAGCATCTAGCAAGCAAAGATAGAAGTGATTTTGAGGGTATGGTCATCTTGCCTGCAAAGTTTTCAGAGTTGCCTTGATCCTCGTAAGCGAACTCAACGGGCTCCTTATTCACGAACTCGTCTCTCGGCTCTACCCAAACAAGAACAACAAGCAAAAGGAGCACAATCAACCACGTGCAATGCTCAAGCGTATGATGCAAACATGGTATGACATGCGGGATGCGATATGGGATGCATATGCATGATTTGGAAAAGAATGATTGAACCTGGCCTCAATTTGGAAAACCAAGAGTGCCACTAGAAAGGTGAGTTGATTTCGGTCGAAATCGATATAAAGATCACCGGAATCGGATGCACGGTTTGGAAATGGCAAGGAAAACAAATATGGCAGTGGTCTGCGATAAACAGCAAGTGACCAACTAAATGCATCAAGATAAATATGCTACAACACTCAAACATGACAACAAAATACATGGCAGGGATCCACTCATGATGCTTGACAAAAGATGAACACTGAGCTACGGCTAATTCATCCATTAACAGGTTCAAACAAGCATGGCAAAAGTGCAAATGATGACATGTTTCAGACTTAGTGCACATAATAAAAGTCCCTTAGCACATTGGTAGGCCTTCCCTGCACGCCCGCTGCCGCCATCCTGTTTCTTCCCGGCGAGAGCCTCGCCTCTGCTCCGTCCGGTTTGAGAGAGCGCTACCGTTCCCCCTGCGTTGACCGGCGCCAAGTTCCCCCGCGCCTGGAATCGCTCGATCCCGTTGACCGCGTCCCGCTTCGTCCACCGGCCTCCCGTGCCAGATCACGAGACCCGGCCTCCTTCGATCCAGCCGGCCTGCTTGGCCTCTCTTTAGCCTGGGCTTGGCCCATGGTGAGGCCACCCCTGAGTGCCCTCCTTTTTTTTCTTCCCCTGCTATCGGGCTAGCCAGATTCGGCCCGCTTACTTTTTTTCCAGATCGGCGAATTTGTCTATTAACCAGGGTTTTGCAGTTTTACATAAAACCCCTTGCACAACATGCATTTAATAACTCACAAACGGTGCATCTTTTTAAAATAAATTATATATGGAAAATGCTTAGAATTGCATCTAGATTCATAATCTCCAACTTTCATCCATGTTTGAAATATTTATATGGCTGTTTGTTTAAATTTGCTCAAATGACATGTTAAATGATTTAATTCATAACTAAATAACCGTAGCTCCAAACTTAACAAACTTTATATGTAAATGGGGTAGAAAATGCATAGGTCATCATGGTAGCACTACTTTGCATGATTAACAACTCTAAAATATGGTTTAGGTCAGAACAGTACCAAATCTAATATATGCTCATGAGGATTTCTCCGGAATTATTGCTTGTTGTTCCGGCCTCATTTAAACTTGCCTAGATAGGTAGTTTTTCATTTGCTTCACCCTTTGCCATGTTAAGAACATTTAATATTGTTGGGTACATAAACGAGAGAGAACTAAATAAGTCGTGTGGTGTTTCGTCAATATGCAACTCGTTGCATATTGAGCTCCACTTAACTTGTAGTTTTGCTTGTGCACTTTGCCATGCCATGCCTCATTATACCGGACATGCATCATTCTTGTTTGCACATCGTGCCATGTTTATGTGATGGTTGTTTACTATGTCCTTTGCTTCTTTCCGGTGTTTCTTCTTTGGGTTAGTTCCAATAACGTCGTGTTGGTGAGGATCCGTTTGACTACGTCTGTTTGTCTTCTTCGTGGACTCGTTCTTCTTCCTTGCGGGATCTAAGGCAAGATGACCATACCCTTGAAATCACTTCTATCTTTGCTTGCTAGTTGTTCGCTCTATTGCTATGCCGCGATACCTACCACTTGCTATATCATGCCTCCCATATTCAAATGTCAAGCCTCTAACCCACCTTTTCCTAGCAAACCGTTGTTTGGCTATGTTACCGCTTTTGCTCAGCCCCTCTTATAGCATTGCTAGTTGCAGGTGAAGATTGAAGTTTGTTCCTTGTTGGAACATGGATATGTTGGGATATCATTATTATATCTTATTTACTTTAATGCATCTATATACTTGGTAAAGGGTGGAAGGCTCGGCCTTATGCCTAGTGTTTTGTTCCACTCTTGCCGCCCTAGTTTCCGTCATACCAGTGTTATGTTCCTTGATTTTGCGTTCCTTACGCGGTTGGGGGAATGGGACCCCCTTGATAGTTTGCTTTGTATAAAACTCCTCCAGCAAGGCCCAACTTTGGTTTTAACATTTTCCACCTAAGCCTTTTTCCCTCGGGTTTCCGGAGCCCGAGGGTCATCTTTATTTTAACCCCCCCGGGCCAGTGCTCCTTTGAGTGTTGGTCCAAACTAAAGCCCCTTGCAGCGCCACCTCGAGGAAACTTAAGGGTTGGTTTTAGTTGTACGGACTACTCCTCCGGTGTGCCCTGAGAACGAGATATGTGCAGATCCTATCGGGATTCATCGGCACATTCGGGCGGCTTTGCTGGTCTTGTTTTACCATTGTCGAAATGTCTTGTAACCGGGATTCCGAGTCTGATCGGGTCTTCCTGGGAGAAGGAATATCCTTCGTTGACCGTGAGAGCTTGTGATGGGCTAAGTTGGGACACCCCTGCAGGGTTTTGAACTTTCGAAAGCCATGCCCGCGGTTATGTGGCAGATGGGAATTTGTTAATATCCGATTGTAGAGAACTTGACACTTAACTTAATTAAAATGCATCAACCGCGTGGTAGCCGTGATGGTGTCTTTTCGGCGGAGTCCGGGAAGTGAACACGGTTCTTGTGTTATGCTTGAACGTAAGTAGTTTCAGGATCACTTGTTGATCACTTCTAGCTTCTCGACCGCTGCGTTGCTTCTCTGCTCGCTCTTATTTACGTATGTTAGCCACCATATATGCTTAGTGCTTGCTGCAGCTCCACCTCATTACCCTATCATACCCATAAGCTTAAATAGTCTTGATCTCGCGGGTGTGAGATTGCTGAGTCCTCGTGGCTCACAGATACTTCCAAATAGTTGCAGGTGCCGATGATACCAGTGCAGATGACGCAACTGAGCTCAAGTGGGAGCTCGATGAAGATCGTGTTCGTTGTGTTGTTTCGTTTCCAGTTGATCAGTAGTGGTGCCCAGTTGGGACGATCGGGGATCTAGCAATTGGGGTTGTCTTTCTTTATTTTGGTTCCGTAGTCGGACCTTTGTTTGTACCTTGGATGATGTATGGATTATCTTATGTATTATGTGAAGTGGCGATTGTAAGACGACTCTTTATCCCTTTCTTATTCAGCACATGGGATTGTGTGAAGATTACCCCTCTTGCGACAAACCTACCATGCGACTATGCCTCTAAGTCATGCCCCGACACGTGGGAGACATAGCCGCATCGTGGGTGTAACAAGTTGGTATCAGAGCCTTCCCCGACTTAGGAGCCCCCTGCTTGATCGAATCGCTGATGTTGTTGAGTCTAGAACAAAATGTTTTGAGTCTTAGGATTATATATATCGGAGAGTAGGATTCTTTTTACTCCTCAGTCCCTTTGTCACTCTGGTGAGGCCTCCTGACGTAGAGTTTTGACTCCTCTCTCCTCAAATTTCACTAAAAAAAATTTAGGATCACGCGGGTATCTTGGAATCGTTCCGATGGTTTTGTGACGAGAACATAGTTCTTGGTGCCTCCCAACATTTAGGGGTTGTGGCAGTGTCCCGAGGAGTTGAGCTCCGAGATGTTGTCGTCACAATTTTATCGTTGCAGTTCTGGAATACCTGAGTTCGCCGACATCAAAAATCTCTTTTAATGCCGTTGTTGGTGAGATAACCTCGACACCACCCAGTACTGGGGCGAGAGTTCGGGAGTATGGCCATAACTCATATAACAGATGCTTTTTGAAGGTTGAGGTAAATGATTTCCGAAGGTTTCTTGGTTATGTGTTGAAGGATGGATACAGCTGGATGTAGGATTTGTTAGTTTTGGGTGAGATATTATGCTTCCCGTGTATCCCCAACACCTGATTGCATAACCAGAAAGTTTTGGGAGTTTGTAAGTGGGAATTCAAGTAGCTCCTAGGATATCTTTTCGACAGATGCATGATATGAGATTGGGGTTCGATGTCTAGTGGTCCGCCTATCCACGGTTGGTTTTACAGTGGGCTCGTTGTGTCTTAAAGAGTCCTTGGCTATGCTGACTCAGGGACGCTTCGTATGTGATGTGCACTGCCTTGTACATGATGGTGTTGTACGATTGAGCTCGTGTGGGCCCCACCACAAAAACTTCGGACGAAATCTCTATCATATGTTTGTTCTGTCTTATCCTGCAAGCCAATCCTTTGTTTTGTTTTGAGTTGTGGTATTCGAGTTGCTTCGAAGTCAAGTGTTAATTCCATACCTTTCCTAAGCGGTGTTCTCATATTCCTATGTGAATACTAATCCTTCTCGTTTATCGAGATTGTCTTGTCAATTCTTTCCAACCGGTGTGATTCTATTCAAGACGATCCTCTCATTTTTCCCATCCGCAAGATCAACCCAAAGTCTTCTCAACGTTATTTGTTTCATCCGTCCCCAAGTTGTCTTTGTTTTTCCCGCCCACCCACCCTTTTTTCTTCAAGGACTCAGATTTCTGAATCAAGTATCCATCTTATGGATGTGAAGACTCTTCATTCTTGTCTTTCAATGTTTTACCCGGCGGTTCTCATGAAGATGCTCTACAAGTTTATCATTCTTCGTTCTCTTTCTTCTCCGGTGGATTCAATTCAAGCTTTGTTGATCATATCCTTTCCTTGTTTCAAATGTTTTAACATGCCGGTGCACCTCTTAATCATCCACCTCTCGCTATTCATTATTCCGGAGTGCTGAAGATATCTCAAAAGATTCGTGTTTCTACTCTGCATTCGTTCAAGTTCTTTTGAGGATGTTATCTCATTCAAGCCATTTAATTCAACTGGTGCAATCTCCTTTTCAAGTAATCGTTCAACGGTGTATCTTTTGAGTGGGCCCTAACCCACATGTCTTTTCCCAGGATCTTACCTGACTCTTCTAATTTATCCGGAGTGATTCCCAAATTCTTTTCAAAGGTTGACGTAAGAATGGGTTATCATCAGTCATATGTATTTCTACAACATCTTTCAAATTATTCTCATCATTGGCTCAACCATTATAATTTTAATTCCGCGGTGCCTCAACAATTCATGGTGGTGTTTCTCATCGTCATTCTCAACATTTGAAGACAGAAGAAGTGTTTCCTCTAAATCTTGGCCCATTCTCTCGAAGATTCGTGGTTCTAGTTTGAGGCCATCCTTTCATAATTGTTTTGATTTTGAGAATTCTTTTCATCCATCCGGAGCATTTCATGAGTTGTTTTCATTTCTTTCCTCCGAAGGCCATCACTTCAGAAGAATTATTCATTCTCAACTTTCAGCTCTCGTTCTCCAAATTTTACCGGTGCATCGTCCAAATATTCTCTAATTAGTTCATGATCTCTTCGTTCTCATGTATCTAAATTCGGTCAAGTGTCTTCATTCGTTCTCTAATTCTTCCTGGTGTTTCTTTATCTTTTCTTCGGTCATTTTTAATTCTTACGGCAGTTTGTTCAATATTCCTTGTCGGTGTCAAAACCGGCGGATCTCGGGTAGGGGGTCCCGAACTGCGCGTCTAAGGCAGATGGTAATAGGAGGCAGGGAACACGATGTTTTACCCAGGTTCGGGCCCTCTTGATGGAGGTAAAACCCTACGTCCTGCTTGATTTATTCTTGATGATATGAGTATTACAAGAGTTGATCTACCACGAGATCGGAGAGGCTAAACCCTAGAAGCTAGCCTATGGTATGATTGTATGTTGTCCTATGGACTAAAACCCTCTGGTTTATATAGACACCGGAGGGGGCTAGGGTTACACAAGGTCGGTTACAAAGGAGGAGATATACATATCTGTATTGCCTAGCTTGCCTTCCACGCCAAGTAGAGTCCCATCCGGACACGAGACGAAGTCTTCAATCTTGTATCTTCATAGTCCAACAGTCCGGCCAGAAGATATAGTCCGGCTGTCCGGATACCCCCTAATCTAGGACTCCCTCAGTAGCCCCCGAACCAGGCTTCAATGACGATGTGTCCGGCGCGCAGTGTTGTCTTCGACATTGCAAGGCAGGTTCTTCTCCATCTTCCAAACGTTTGTAAAGCAGTGTTCGATCCCATAAATGTTTGGACCTCTTGGCTTCTGTACCCAATAAGGGCTACCTCCCATGCGTCGAATGAATACGAGGCGCTAGGGCATTTTTATGTTCACCCCCTAGCCAGATAAATAAATTGTCTATTAAAGGGATGGGGATCCTTAGATCCAATCCATACCATCCTCCCCCAGCGAGAATCCATCAGAGCGCGTTTCGGAAAGATCCATTCCAACATGGCCGACCTCCGCAGCTCCTCCTCCCACCCACGTAGCCCTAAGCCCGGTTATTGGGAGAGGTGTTCAGTCCCGCACAGTCGATTAGTCGAACTGTAGACTAAGGGATTTCTCCCTCCAGCGTATATGGTGCCCGTTCGAGCCGGTCTTGCCACCTACAATGGCGGGGAGCAAGCGGAGAGCTTTCCCTGTCCCTCTATGGGGGAACGGGTCTGCCTCGTTCCCTATTTATTAAGGGGACTTGGATTTCCAATTCATCCATTCCTTCGTGGGCTCCTGGAGTTCTACGGCCTCCAATTACACAATTTCACCCCCGCCTCCATCCTTCATATCGCCAGCTATATTGCTCTCTGCGAGTTGTTCCTGGGCTGCGAGGCTCACTTCGAGCTGTGGAAAAGGCTATTTTGCCTCGTCCCTCGCACATAGAGGGGATCACTTTATCAAGTGGGCGGAGCCAAAATATGGCGCATCGCCGACACCGGATACCTGTCCGGTACCCCGAAGAAGTCGCCCGAAGACCGGCCTTCAGAATGGTTTTATATGGAGGACGTTCCCCTCCCGGACCCTGTTCGGCGGGGTCTTCCTGAGTTCAACAATGCTCCTCTGAAGAAACTCCGAAGTTGGCGCCCACGGAGCCCCCAGGTGGAGGACAATGGAGAAGTCCTCTATCTAATGAACCGGATCAAAGCACTAGCTCAATCAGGATTGACAATAATCGAAGTTATGTCGATTTGCATAATGCGGGGAGTGCAACCACTTCAATATCGTGGGCACCCCTTGTGGTGTTACAATGGGGCAGATGATGCCACCCGCTGCGGGCGTAAGGGTCCGAACAATGCTGCCGCTTTAGCAAAGATTCTGTCCAAATTGTTCAAGGGTGAGGAAGAGGAGTTCACCCGCATCAAGCCACGGGATGGATTCTCCATGTACAATCCTCCAAGCTGAGTAAGTTATATCTCCCTACTCCCATTTTTCCCGCATTCTTTGTTGTAAGTATTCACCTTGCCACTTTGCGGCAGGAACTACAAAAATCCATAAAGGAGGTCAGCAGCCCTTCTCCACAACCAGAGGACCCTGACCGGGCCCTCGACTCCGGACTTGAAGAAGATTCGGTCATATTCGTGGAGCTGATAGACCGGCAGTTCTATCAGTTAAGCTGCGACGATGCCATGGTGGCCATTACGGCCGACTATCCCGGACTGCTTCCTGCATCGCACGTAAGAAAAAACAATAAATCCCAACTCCAAGAACTAGGATCCCCTTTTAGACACTTCACCCACCATATACACATGGCATTTTTACAAGGAAGGCATTCGGGACGCCCTACCGAACCCGCAGCAACGCGCCAAGAAGAGGCACCGAGGCCGGGTAGGCCAAAAAGGAAGGCGGTCAGGACGGAGACGTCGGCACAAAGGTATGACAAAAACCCCGCTCCATAGTTGTCGTCTTTCTCGAGATATAATGATGCCCGTGTTTCTTTAACAGAAAAAACGCTCGCCGGAATATGTCCGGCGATGTTACTAATCACGCTTCCACCAGTCGGGCGCCAGGACCAGACATAGAGGCAGAAGCCGATATGGGGCGGGCGCCGGATAATCCCCCTACAGAGGATGCAGATAGATTATCCGCTACAAACTCAGAAGTGGAAAGCGCCATGAATCATAGGCGCCGCCGGGCCGTACTCCGCGACGCTTGTTTCTCACCAGAGGCATTTGATGCCTTCAATTTTGGAGAGGTGTACCTCCGAGCTGCTCAAGATGGTCTAACCAGAGCCACAGATCAGTATGTAAAGGATGTACGGGTAAGTAAATCTGACGATTTATATGTATCAGTAGCCCCTGAGACTTGAAACAGTTAGCAGAACTGATTTAAGGATCATCTTTATTGTGCAGGTTCTTATAGAGAAGAATACTAGGCTGTCACAGGAGCTAGAGGAATGCAAGACCCAACTGCGGGCCGCTGTTGCCGCATTGCAGGAACCGAAAAAGTCACCTGCTGGTAACATTTACTTTAAAGAATGACGGTTACCGTATAGTGTGTGGCGTGGCTGCAGATCTAACAATAGATGTTGCAGATGAATCCGGAGGACCAGCATGTTATGCGACAACTAGAGGCTGGCAAACGCGTGTTGACTGAGGTTAGGCGGGAGAAAAACAATCTCCAAGACGCCAATATCAAGCTGAGCATGGAACTAAAAGACGTGCGAGCCCAGCTTGCAGACTCCGAGAAGGAGAATAAGCGGCTTCGGCGCGACATTTTCAGTAAGTGCTTGAACGAATCCTTTTAAAGGAGTTCGGCGAAGAAGCCGACTAACAGCGTTATATCTGTAGGTATGCTGACGGGTCGTCTCGCGGAGGAAATGCCCGGGTCTGCTGGTGATCTTCTATCCGAGCTCTCGCATCTGCACGAACAAGTTCGGCAGGTGATGCAAGGTGTTGCCCAGGCCTTGTGGCCGTCCATCTCCCTGCTAGAGGGCGTTGCAGAGCTTGCGGAGAAGCTCAAGGGAGCATGGTGGCGCTTCCGATTATGGAAGATATCGGCCTGCCGACATGGTGCCAGAGAAGCCTGGGCCATGGTGAAGACGCGGTATACCAAAGCAGACCCAAATCACATGGCCGAGGTCGAACCTGTGGGGCCCGACGGAAGAGAGATCCCCGTTAGCTTAGTTTATGGGCAAGTAGAATTAGCCGCAAAGTACCCAACAGGATTGTAGGCTAGACCGCCTGTTGGATGGCATAGAAGAGGAATTTAGTCAGTCTGCATGACTATGTAATGAAAGTGACATATATAATGCCTTCTAGCCGGATTGTAGATCATTTGTCTTGGCTGACCTTTTCGCTTCAACCTCGGGACCCGATAGTCCGGAGTGTATCCGAATACCCGCTCAGTTATATAAGAACCGGGGTATGCGTGGAGACCAGGTGTAGGGGTCATTAGTGCTTGAACAGACAAGTGCCCAACTAGTTATGTTATATTACATGGGTAGTAAGAAACATCTTCCAGGGAGAATAGTTCCGTTAAGGGTTCCTTTCCCTGGGTAAGCATGCCCTAAAGTGTCTGTCCGGACTGCGATAGGAAACGCAGGAAAAACATCTGGGGGCAGATATGGACAATAAATAAAAAAATCATCTTTTGTTCACCGACCGAATATTCCCTTAAGAACGCTAGCTTTCGGCTTCACCCAGTCTGAGGTACACATCCGGCTGACCCGGCAGTAACAATCGCAGAGGTGCTCCCCTTATGCCCTAGCCGAATTAACGGGAACGTAGGGCATAAATACAAGAGCCAGGCAACCCAGCTTGGCCAAAACTTAAGTCATATCGATGCATATAATGGCGAAAAAGGTACATGCGGAAGCATGACACATGTGCGGGGCCTGAGGCCCAGATAAATAATTAAGCTTCTGCGAAAGAAGCCCCCAGGTATGATGAGCGCGGCTAGCGCATCTATAATGTGCAAGCGAGGCACAAGTTGGCCCTTGAAGGCCTAGAGAAAGAATAAAAGAAAGGAAGAAAGAAAAATAAGACAAATAATGTATATGCAAAAAATGGACAAAGGGAGGGGACGAACATAGAGTCCGGCGCTAGGCATAGAATCTTCGGAGTCTGGCCGCGTTCCATGGGTTCGGCTCGAGTCGACTAGTCGATGCATCCCGCAGTCGGTACGCTCCACCGGTCAGAACTTGGTCAATAATGAAGGGACCCTCCCATTTGGGCTCGAGCTTGTTCTTTTTCTTATCCGGCAGGCGTAGAACTAGTTCGCCAACGTTATAAGTTTTGACCCGTACTTCTCTACTTTGGTATCTGCGAGCCTGTTGCTGATAAAATGCGGAACGGGCTTTGGCTATGTCGCGCTCCTCCTCCAGGGTGTCCAGACTATCCCGCCGATCGAGCCCGGCTTCTCTTTCTTTATACATGCGCACTCGAGGTGAGTCATGAATTATGTCACAGGGCAAGACTGCCTCTGCGCTGTACACCATAAAGAAGGGTGTGTATCCGGTACTATGATTCGGCGTGGTCCGCAGCCCCCAGAGTACGGAGTCGAGCTCCTCTACCCAGTGCGTGTTAGATTCCGTTAAGGAACGCACTAATCTGGGTTTAATGCCGCTCATTATAAGATCGTTTGCTCGCTCAACTTGGCCGTTGGTTTGTGGGTGATAGACTGAAGCATAATCGAGCTTGATGCCCATTTTGCTGCACCAGAGTTTGACCTCATCGGCTTTGAAGTTTGTGCCGTTGTCAGTGATGATGCTATGGGGGACGCCATAACGTTGTACAACCCCGGATATGAAGTCTATCACTGGTCCGGATTCGGCTGTTTTAACAGGTTTGGCCTCTATCCATTTGATGAATTTATCCACCATGACCAGTAAGTATTTTTTCTTGTGGGTTCCCCCTTTAAGGGGTCCAACCATGTCAAGCCCCCAGACCGCGAAGGGCCACATAATGGGGATTGTTTGGAGGGCGGTGGGTGGCATATGGCTTTGATTTGCAAAGAGCTGGCAACCGGCGCAACGTTGGACCAAGTCCTGTGCATCTGCCCGGGCTGTTGGCCAATAGAATCCTGTACGGAAGGCCTTGCTTACAAGAGCCCGGGCTATGGCGTGGTGACCGCCGAGTCCGGCGTGAATTTCTGCCAGAATGTTCCGCCCTTCCTCTTCGGAGATGCATCTTTGAAGGACTCCGGTAGTGCTTTTTTTGTATAATTCTCCCTCATGGACCCTGTAGGCCTTGGATCGCCGCACAATGCAGTGTGCCTCATTTTGGTCCTCCGGGAGTTCCTGTCTAGTTAGGTAGGCTAGGAATGGTTCTGTCCACGGGGCAATGACGACCATTATTACGTGGGCTGAAGGTGTTATTTCGATGGCGGAGCCTCCGATTGTGTCAGTGTGTTCGGTATCGGGCATTTTGGTCGGGTCCGGACTATTGCTACCGGTGTCCCCTTCCCATACTACGGATGGCTTAAATAGCCTTTCCAAAAATATGTTGGGGGGGGGGACCGCATCGCGTTTTGCGCCGATGCGGGCGAGGATATCCGCTGCCTGATTGTTTTCCCGAGCCACATGGTGAAATTCTAGCCCCTCGAACCGAGCTGACATTTTTAGGACGGCGTTTCGGTAGGCCACCATTTTCGGATCCTTGGCATCAAAGTCTCCATTTATTTGGGATATTGCAAGGTTTGAATCCCCACGCACCTCCAGGCGTTGAATGCCCATGGAGACTGCCATCCGAAGACCATGCAACAGAGCTTCGTATTCGGCTGCGTTGTTGGAGTATGTGTACAATATTTGCAGTACGTACTGGACGGTATCTCCGGTTGGGGACGTCAGGACGACGCCAACCCCTAGACCAGCCAACATTTTAGAACCGTCGAAGTGCATGATCCAATTGGAGTATGCGCCGTACTCTTTAGGGAGTTCGGCCTCCGTCCATTCGGCGACAAAGTCGGCCAATACTTGCGACTTAATGGCTCGTCGAGGTTTGTATGTTATGTCGAACGGGAGGAGCTCAATGGCCCATTTAGCAATCCGGCCCATAGCGTTGCGGTTGTTTATAATATCATTGAGTGGCACTTCCGAGGCTACTGTAATCGAACACTCTTGAAAGTAGTGTCGCAGCTTCCGGGATGCCATGAATATCGCATAGGCTATCTTTTGATAATGTGGGTACCGTGATTTGCATGGAGTGAGGATGGTGGATACATAGTATACTGGCTTTTGAAGAGGGAATTTATGTCCGTCAGCTTCTCGTTCAACGACGAGCACTGCGCTTACAACTTGATGAGTTGCCACAATGTACAACAACATTGGTTCGCCAATGTTTGGCATAGCCAGGATTGGGTTGGTTGCCAAAATTGCCTTTATTTCTTCCAATCCGGCTATGGCAGCGTCCGTCCACTCAAAGTGTTCGGTGCGCCGAAGGAGGCGATAAAGGGGTAAAGCCTTTTCTCCTAAGCGGGAGATAAAGCGGCTTAGAGCCGCCACGCATCCTGTTAACTTCTGGATTTGTTTGAGGTCTGTTGGGGTAGCCAACTATGACAAAGCTCGGATTTTGGCCGGATTAGCTTCAATACCTCTACTGGAGATAATGAAACCCAGGAGCTTTCCGGCTGGTATGCCGAAAACGCATTTTTCCGGATTGAGCTTAATGTCGCATGTTCGAAGGTTGTCGAACATGAGCCTCAAGTCGTCTAACAAAGAGTCGACGTGTTTGGTTTTGACGACCACATCATCTACGTATGCCTCTACTGTTTTGCTGATTTGTTTCTCCAGACATGTCTGAATCATGTGCTGATATGTTGCGCCGGCGTTTTTAAGCCCAAAAGGCATTGTGTTGAAACAGAAGGGACCGTATGGTGTGATGAATACCGTTGCGGCTTGGTCGGACTCCGCCATCTTGATTTGGTGGTAACCGGAGTATGCATCGAGGAAACACAATGACTCGTGTCCTGCGGTAGCATCGATAATTTGATCGATGCAGGGGAGGGGGAATGGATCCTTTGGGCAAGCTTTATTGAGGTCCTTGAAATCGACACAAAGGCGCCAGGATTTATCCTTCTTTGGTACCATCACCAGGTTTGCTAGCGAGTCCGGGTGTTTTATTTCTCTGATGAATCCGGCCTCAAATAACTTGGCTAGTTCCTCTCCCATGGCCTGTCTCTTAGGTTCGGAGAAACGCCGAAGAGCTTGCTTGACTGGCTTGAATCCCTTTAGGATATTGAGGCTATGCTCGGCCAGCCTGCGTGGGATTCCTGGCATGTCTGAGGGATGCCAGGCGAATATGTCCCAATTCTCGCGCAGGAACTCTCGTAGTGCGGCGTCCACAGCGGGGTTTAACTGTGCCCCGATGGAGGCTGTTTTTGTAGGGTCCGTTGGGTGGACTTGGAATTTGACTATTTCATCCACTGGTTTAAAAGAGGTGGACTTGGATCTCTTATCGAGTATCACGTCGTCCCTGTCCACTGTGGAGCGTAGCATGGTTAATTCCTCGGCCGAGAGGGCTTCGGATAATGCCTCGAGGGCCAGTGCGGCTGTTTTGTTTTCGGCACGGAGTGCTATGTCCGGATCACTAGCGAGGGTGATGATTCCGTTGGGCCCGGGCATTTTGAGCTTCATGTACCCATAATGGGGTATGGCTTGGAAGATTGTGAACGCCTCACGTCCTAAAAGGGCGTGGTATCCACTGCTGAACGGGGCCACTTGAAATGTAATTTCTTCGGACCTATAATTCTCTGGCGTACCGAATACCACATCTAGTGTGATTTTCCCAGCGCATCGTGCCTCCCGACTGGGTATGATTCCCCTGAAGGTTGTGCTACTTTGCTCAATGCGGTTCCAGTCGATTTCCATTTTTTGAAGAGTTTCCTCATAGATGAGGCTTAATCCGCTGCCGCCGTCCATGAGTACTTTGGTGAGTCGAAAGCCGTCCACAATTGGACTGAGGACCAGTGCGGCTGGTGCTCGGGCTGTTCGGAATTTAGGTTCGTCACTGGCATTGAAGGTAATAGCCGTGTCGCTCCATGGATTTATTGCTGCTACGTGGTAGATTTCGGCCATGCTGCGGAGTGTTCGCTTGCGCCTATTGTTTGACGCAAAGGTCTCAAAGACTGTTAACTCTGTGGCAGTTGGGATAAGAAGATCCTCACCACTTTTGGCCACCTGCCGGAGTATCCAACATGCTCTAAGGCTGTGCGTTGGTATTGTATCCGCTGTGCTATGAATTTTACAGGGTCCGTTAAGCCATCCCTCCAGTACGGTTCCATACCCTGTAGAGGGTTTTTGTTTCTTTGCGACTAGCTCGGGTGTCTTATGATGGTGCACCCTTTTACTTCGGACTGGGTGTATATTCGGAGCCGGATTATCCCAAAATTTCGTTTTGGTTTTCCAGGCGCTTTCCATCGCACAGTACTTTCGTCTTATGGACGCCAAGTCAGCGAAGCGTGATATGTTGTGGCAACTTAAGGCGTTAAGGATTCCCTTGTCCGTGCAATTATTGCAGAAAAGTGAGACTGCATCTTCCTCGCGAGAGTCCTTAACCTTGTTCATCACAAGGAGGAATCTGGCCCAATAATGATGTACTGTTTCATGGGGCTCTTGCCTGATGTGGGAAAGATCGTTTATGTCTGGGTGGGTGGGTGGATTTGAGTCCGAACCCCTACCCGATCTGAGACCCAGGGGCCGAGGAGTTTCCGATCTTGGAAGTTCGGGTTCTGGAGTGTTACCTGATAAGTCTGGCCCGCTGCCTGATTCTAGGTTCAGGGATTGGGTGATGTCCTCCCGTAAGCGGGTATCCGGCTCGGAGAGCTCAGGAATCCAGACATAGTTAGTCCTCAAAATAGAGGAAGAGTTGCCGCATTGTTCCTCTACCACCGCAACGTGATGGGTGATCGATGGAGAGTTAATCTCCCTTTGATCGGGTTTAAGCCCAATCCGATCATAGTCCGTAGAGACTCCCAAGGCGGCGATGCGATCCAAGAGTTCGTTTAGGGAAGAGAGCTCCATTGGTCCGCTCGGCGAATTTCGAGCCGACGTGGAGGCTGTTTTTGATGACTCGAGAAGTCATCGTCGGTGCAGCGACCGAACAGGCAGTCATGACGAAACTGCCTAGCCGGAGAGTTTGGCCAACAGCCAAAGCTCCCCCGGCGCTAATGTTGCTTTTAACAACGAGACGAGGCATCCTTCCTTACGGCGACGTCACAGAGGAACTCTCAATGAAAGCACCAATGTCGGTGTCAAAACCGGCGGATCTCGGGTAGGGGGTCCCGAACTGTGCGTCTAAGGCGGATGGTAACAGGAGGCAGGGAACACGATGTTTTACCCAGGTTCGGGCCCTCTTGATGGAGGTAAAACCCTACGTCATGCTTGATTTATTCTTGATGATATGAGTATTACAAGAGTTGATCTACCACGAGATCGGAGAGGCTAAACCCTAGAAGCTAGCCTATGGTATGATTGTATGTTGTCCTACGGACTAAAACCCTCCGGTTTATATAGACACCGGAGGGGGCTAGGGTTACACAAGGTCGGTTACAAAGGAGGAGATATACATATCCGTATTGCCTAGCTTGCCTTCCACGCCAAGTAGAGTCCCATCCGGACACGAGACGAAGTCTTCAATCTTGTATCTTCATAGTCCAACAGTCCGGCCAGAAGATATAGTCCGGCTGTCCGGATACCCCCTAATCTTGTATCTTCCCGGTGTTTCTTTATCTTTTCTTCGGTCATTTTTAATTCTTACGGCGGTTTGTTCAATATTCCTCCTTCTATGTTCTCACAATAATTATTTTGTTCTTCTCAAACCCGACCGGTGGATCATTGAGGACCTTATTCAAGTTTGCGCTATATCTATCTTAATCCTTTCTACGAGAATAAGTTGTATGCAATCCACTGCTTGTCATCAATTTAAAATGATGAAGGATACACATAACATAATTCTTATTCTTCTTTCAGCCACGTGATTAATTCCTTCTTCCGGAGTTTGTTCATGATGAATAAATTCTCCTTTTCAATTGTTTCATCTTTTCTTTTTCCGGAGTCCCAAGCTCACTCAATTATATCATCACGAAGATCCATATATATCATTACAAGGCTTCACCTTGTGTTTTCAACTTCTCTTTCGTTTTGTTTGATCATCCTTTTGTTACGAGAGTTCTTCATGGAGGCTCTACATGGTGGTTCGTCAAGGATTCTTTTCATTCTGCGATTGTTCTTCAAGATTTCTCTTGAAGTTAAGATCCGCCAAGCTATACTCTAAAAATAAACATGGTGTTCAACACATGACTTATTTGAGGAGTTCAAGCATTCTTCATCTTGTATTCCGAAGTGCGATTCTTTCTCTCTTATCTTTTGAGGTGGTGTTATGTCACTCTTGACAATTTCCCTTCGCGTTTCATGTTTCATAAGTTGTCAGGAATGAGATATTGTAAAACCATCATTTTCTTTTTGATTATGAGTTGTTTCAACCCATAATAATTCTTTGTTGGAGTATCTTGGTATAGATTTCACCTAAAGCCTTCCATTGGGAATGTTGCCTTTATGGTGCTTATCTATGATCCAATTCCCGCTTCTTATCTCGATGAAGGAGTTTTCATCTCCTTGTTGATCTCAATCCAATTGATTGATTTCGTTAGTGGCAGGTCTTCACCTCATAATTTGGGGATGTTTTCCTCAAGACCATTGGAAATCATATCTTTTGTTGTTGATTTCCAACAACTCCGTTCAATCCTTACTTGTAAGGATGCTCTCTCAAATTCAATTGCGGTAGAAGCTGGCATGTTCTTCTCCATTCTTTTATTCCAATGATCTAGCTTCTATTCTGTTGTTCCAAAGGCTTTGTGATGTTGCTCTCTTCACTCATCATCTCGGATTGTCAGGACCATGTTCTTTCGTGCTTATCCATTCAACCGGAGTGTCGTGTCCTCCATTCAAGTTCTCTCATCTTATCAAGTTTTGCCTCCCTTCTCAACCGGAGTGTTGTCTGAGATCTTTCTTACCCCTTGTGCCATTATTTCAATAGTTACATTCGGAGTGCTATCCAAATTATATCATTCTTATTCCTTCTCTATCTTGTTTTAACCGGAGTGTTGTGTCTATCATTCCTCTTCTAACCGAAGTCTCATCCAAGTGCTTTCATTTTGCCAAGTTCATATGATATGCCTTCCATTTCTAACCGGAGTGTTGTCGTAATTGATTTTTTCTCGTTCCTTGTACATCTTGTTTCAACCGGAGTGCTTGCATGTACTTCTTGTCCATTGAAACCCTTTTCTTATGTCTGACAACCTACAAGGTTCCCGCAATGTTCCTTGTTCCTCTTTTCTAACGGAGTGTTTTCAACTTCGTTCATCTCCGTTGTATTCTTCTTTCCAATTGTTTAAACTCTCAAGGTTCATTGGTTTCACTCGTTTGTCAAAGAAGCAACTTAGTTTTACCTTTTCTCTTCCTCTTTCGTTTCCCTCTGGTCCCATCCTAGATCTCGGGACGAGATCCTCTCGTAGTGGTGGAGTGTTGTGACGCCCCAAGACCAATGCGCCAGGTGTCTTCCAGTTATTCGCTGTCTTTGCCATGTCATTTGCTTGTGTGTTGCATCTTGCCATGTCATCATCCTCATTGCATCTTCATGTTTTCAAACTTGCATCCGTTTGGGTCTCCATGTTCCTTCCGTTGTCCGTTGTGAGCCCAGACACACTTGTACGCGTCCGCGGCATGCCCGGAATATTATTTTATAAGTGGCCGGAAAATGTTCTCGGTATGGGTTGAAAGTCGGCGTGCAGTGTTGTTTTTTGTCAGTTGGCCGCCTGCCAAGTTTCATCGCATTCGGAGTCTGTTTGACGCCCCAATGGATAACTATAGCGGCATTATAGTCGGGCACACGTCGGACGTTTTCGGTCTCCGGAAACAGTCGCCGGGCCTCTCTCTCTTCTCTTCTCTCAGCTCGAGACCGTCTACACAGTCCACTGCCTACTGCCAGGCAAACTAAGCTCTCTCGTCAGCCCGCGGCCCTCCTCACGCGCGCGTCTGAAAGCTGTCCCGGACCCGACCCGAGCAGTCGTCACCATTGGATTCGGATCATCCCCAAACATCCCTAAAACATCTGCGTTTATTTGTTTGGACTTCCCTAGCATTTTATCTCAACCGTCTGATTTCGACCGGATGATCCAACTCCCCTCTTTTCCATATATATAGTCCACCCCTAGTCTAATTTCAGACCAAACCCTAAAACCTAGGGCACTTGTCCCATCCACGCCAAGCCGCCGCCACTCCTCCTATCTCTTCCTCCTCGGGTTCATCCCGATCCAAAAAATCCCCTCCTCGCTTTCAGCACCACACCAACTCGAGCCAGCCACCTCTCCTTCCACTTAGCCGCTCCATCGGGATCCATCCCGCATCCTCCCCTGTCCAATGGAGATGCCAACAACCTCATCCTCCATGGGGATCCACCCCGATTATCTTCTCACAAACCACATGCGCCCGAGCCTCCCCTCAAGCTCCTTTCTCCTCAATTACAGCCAACGCCCCAGGTACTCGATCTGGATGGGATCGAGGCAGTTGCCGCCTTGCCTGCACTCTGACAGCTCACACCATCGGAGCCCCGAGCCACCTTCCCGCCACCCTACGCCTCCTGCATCCTCATCGTCCTTCAGCCCTTGCAGCCGCCTTCGTCCGCGACCACAGGAGCAAGAGCTCCTGCAGCCGCGAGCACCCGAGGCCCCGTACGCCCGGCCACCGGAGCACCAACACCGGCGACCAGGACCTTCACGCCTCCCCCGTCTATTCTTTTCCTCTGCCTGTCTCGCTCCCTCCTCTAATTTCTCTGTCCTTCTCTTTTTGCCTCGAACAGGGGACCAACGCCATGGCCGCCCGAAGCTTCTCCACTACCGCTGCTGTCACATGGATCTCTGCCACCGGCCGCCACATCCACGACGTCCTTGTCCAGGTCCCGGCCTCGTCCACCTCCTGTAGCCGAGCACCGGCCGGCCACCGGAGCTCCTCCGCGCGCCTCCTCTGCATCGAACGGGGAGGACGAGATGCATGTTTCCTTCGCCATCGCTACGCCCGCACGCCAAGTCCCTCGCGGCTCCACCGGAGACTGGTCCTCGCCGGCCTTTCCCTGCACGCCTGCTGCCGCCGTCCTATTTCTTCCCGGCAAGAGCCTCGCCTCTGCTCCGTCCGGTTTGAGAGAGCGTTGCCGTTCCCCCTGTGTTGACCGGCGCCAAGTTCCCCATGCCTGGAAATGCTCGATCCCGTTGACCGCGTCCCGCTTCGTCGACCGGCCTCCCATTCCAGATCGCGAGGCCCGGCCTCCTTCGATCCAGCTGGCCTGCCTGGTTGCTCTGGCAAAGAGGGGTCATCGTCGAAGTAGTCGATCACAGGGGTATCGTCGGTGGTCTCGAGGCCTACCAAAAATAAGTAACGGAGGGGGAACACAAATAAATAATATAACAATCAAAGCAACACAAAGCATAACATGGCAATACACGATGCTAGAGGTGATCTAACGCAATGCTAGATGATACAGGCGAAGAGGGAAAACACTCGGGAATGTTTTCCCAGCGTTTGGCATTTTTTGGATAGATGAAACGGAGGGGACAGATCCATGTTCACTATGCTAGGGGCATCTGACGGATGAACAGATCTTATATTCGGATTTGTCTCGTCGTTCTGAGAAACTTTCATGTACAAATTATTTTCATCCGAGTTACGTAATTTTATATGATTTTTTGAAGAGTAATGCAATTTATAGATTTTCTTTTATCTATTTACTTTATCATTAAAATAACAGAAAACATATTGTACCCACTAGGGACTATCCCTAGTGGATGACAAGTGGGGGTCCAGGGTGGCTGAGTCAGCAGTACAGTCAGCGTTGACTGGGTCAAAGTTAACCAATCAACAGTGTCAAAGGGGCCTGCATGGCATAGACACACCATTAATAAACTAAATGAGATCTATCCTAAACAGATTGGGCCCATTGGGCATTGACATGATAGGTTAGCTAACACTAAAATTAAGCCCTGGCTCATTAAGTCTTAGGATTACTAAGAGGCCAGCCCCACGTATAGTACACGAAAGTCCCATAGTACTAGTGCATAGCCAGGTAGGGCCATGGCTTTGCACGCACGCACATATGCGCTGGTGGCTAGAACCATCGGCGACGCTCATGAGAGCAGCCGACTATAGCCTGGGGCATCGCAGGAGCCGCAGGTAGTAGCGCAGAGCAGCAGCTAGCAGTAGCAGCAAGAAGCAGCGGCGGCGGCGGCGCTAGAGGCAAGCAGCAGGCAGCAACAATAGCTAGGCACGGCGCTGGTGTGCACGAGCATCAGCGGGTGGACGGGCACACGCACGAGCGACAACAAGCACACGCACGTGCGGGCAGGCGCGCACGGCGAGGCGCAGTACGGGCGCGGTCGCAACGTCGAGCGCGGCGGCGGTCGAAACATAGCTCGATTAATTCCTCGCCTCGCGACGGGTTCAAGCCAACAAAACATGCAGGCGACATCTATGGGTCACCAAGAGCACATTGGCGCGATGCAAATGAGCAGAGAAGCTCAGGAGCCTGGAGCTATTCGGCCATGGCGGCGGCCGGAGCATGGAGCTCATGGAACGGCGGCTAGAGGACGGGAGCAACGCCTAGAGGAAAAGGAGATCGATGCGGAGCTCACTTCGATGCCCGGGGAAGGCTCGCGGGTGCCGGGGACGGTTGGAGCGAGTAGATCGACGCGTCCGCTGAGGCGGACGCCGGCGACGGGAATGGACGCGCGCCACGTCGCTGGTGCACCTCAGCCTCAATCCGGACCGGCAGTCGATGAAGACGAACCCGGAGGTCCTGCCGGACACTTTGGAACGGTGAGTGGTGGCCAGTCGCCACGACAACAGGGAAGGCACGATGACGGCTACTCGGGCGCGAGCTTTATCTGAGAAGGAGAGAGTGAGAGGGGGTTACTGGGGGCTAGGGTTCGGTGCAAGGGAGGGAGATAGGGCCAGGGCTACCTTATCGGACGAGGGAGCTGGCGGATGCTCGACACGTGGCCATCTGAGCCATGGACGAATGCTGCTCATCCAACACGTCCTCTGTGAACAGAGATAGGAGGAGGTGCAGGGTGGGCTGGGCCTTATACAGTAGAATTAAAGCCCAAGCGCATACTAGGTTTTACATCTTTTATATTTTCTTTTTCTGTTTAGTTTTTCTACACTGTTTTGCATTAAGTAGTGCCACCAATTGTCTTTTGTAAAAAGTGTAACTTGCGTCATAATTCAAATTGCATTAAATGGCACAGCCACAAAAAGTTTTACTCCAAAATAAACTACAAAAGGCCTTTAATTTAATTTGTTGTTGTTGTTTTGTTTATATAGAGCATTTAGACATTTTATGAAAATTTGGTTTCACCACCATTATAACTTATGAATTATTTGTCATTTCGAACATTTTAGTTTTGGCTTTTGAAAACTTTTACCACCGACTTAATTTTTAATTAGAATTTCGAAACAATTTTGAATCAACGTGAGTTTACCAACAGTAAATGAGGTGACATGGCATCATTTGCGGTGGGTTACTGTAGCTTAATTATCCGGGCGTCACAGTTATGTCTCGTCTGCGTCTCGTCGGGCGTTTGAATATGGGAGAGAGATTTGCTGCCGCGTACGCTCCCGCTGCTGCATTTCTGTCCAATGATCGGTGGGCCAATTTTGATGCTGGTCCCACATGCCAGTGGGTTGGGTTGTTTCTCCGCATGCCGCTGAGTTTCGTTTGGGGTTGGAGAAAGCCGGGTCCTGCGTCGTGCCGTGTGCCTGTGGCTAGGTGTGGGCGCTTGATTTTGCTACAACGCAGAAGGTGCAGCGCAACCAGTGTTCCCTCCAATCCCAAGCCCCTTACCCTTCTTCGGTTCTTTCCTCTCCTCCTCCTTTCTCCTCGCCAGCCAATCCGTGATGAGGCCATCACTAACATAGTTACACCCACAGCCCCTATTGATACATATACAAGACCAATTACTAGAGCTCGCGCACGGCAATTAAATTACCAGGTACTTCTGTTTCTTGGTAATGATTCTAATGTTCGTGGGAATATGATGCTGCCTAAATTGGATACATTTGTCTTGCTTACAAATAAAGGGCCTAGCTTGGACAAGAAGGATGATCATTGGAGCAAGATCAAGCATGGAGATGATGGCATGCGCAAGGGGAGCAAGAACGGAGTTACAAGTGATGATTTCAGGACTTTGAAGCCACCATAATGAGTGCGTGAAGCCTTGGACAAAATATACAACATGCCACTTCATGAATTTCGTCCAGAGACTATTTTAGGTGCCGTGTCACCTTATTATTGGGCCAAGCCCATGTAATTTCGAAATACTTGAGTATCGGCTGTTTTTAGAGTCCATATGTGTGGGGAAACAAGAGTTAGGGTTGGTTTCGGACCCCTCCTCCAAGGGCCATGAAATTCCCCCCTCTTCCTCCATATATACAACCCTTAGGGCATCGTTTAGACTTTGCGTTTTGTTTAGATTAAAGTTCACCATAGCTGTAACTTCGCGTACTTCGTTTGTGTTCAACGACCAGACAAAGGCGTCATAGAACCCCACCTTGATCAATAAAGCTTTCCTCTTATATTCGCAATATCCAGATTGCAATCTTAGTTTCTTGCTTGTTCTTCGTTTGCCTGCAGGAAACAAACCTTCGTGGTCCTGTTGACCGTGCTCCGGCATGGTCAATAACCTCTCGGAGTTGGTTTAACGATTGCTAAGGCGCTACGTTCTCGCACGTTCGTAGTCGGATCGTCAAAGTCGACTTCCTCCGAAATGATAGCCACCATCTCATTGAAAGACGGGATGCCTTTGCCTCTATCAAGTGGTATCAGATTTCCAGGTTGCTTGGTGAGATTTTATAGTTTTTTCGTAGTTTAGATCGAGTTTGTTCTTCATACGAATGTGCGTAATCGAGTCTGTCCACGAAAAAGCCAAAAAAATTAGGGTTAGTTCATCCTATCCGAACCAATCGGAGCCTTTGCATAATCTTTTTTGTATTTGCTTTGTTGAATTTGTGGTTGCATCGTCGTGTCAAGTTGCTGGTCTTAGCATCTAGTCCTTTAGAGTTTCGAGTTCTGTTCACAGGTTTTCACGTCACCGCTACCATATATCACCACCGCATCATCATCATCGCTGCTGCCGTATACCACCACCGCACCAACTTCATCGCCGCTGCCATATACCACCACCACATATTCACCACCAATCCAAGTTCATGTACACCACCACCTATCCGCCGCCATCATGCCAATCCAAGTCCACCTGCAACATATATCCGCCACCAGTCCGAGTTCCACCAGATTCATTGCCACCACCAGTCCGAATTCCTCCAAATTCATCTCCGCCACCAGTCCTAGTCTAAGTCCAGTATTTTGTTACTCTATTTTGGATTTGCAGATCATGTCATACCCCAAGTCGTGACAGAGTAGGACTCCTGAACTTTCGTGATACCCGCAGTAGAAAAATAGTTCCAGTTTAAAAAAACTAAGTCTGGAAAATTCTGGCTAGGCAGTTTTTAGACCATTTGTAGACTTTTTGGGAAAAAAATTTGTTGTGGAGCAAAAAAAAGAGAGGAAAAAAGTGCAAAAAAGATAAAAAACAGAGTGTGCTCACGTGCAGCGCCGTGATTTTGTTAGTGTTCTAGGCTCGCGTCTCTAGCACGGTCTCGCCTAGGACCAGCAGAGTACTGTCGTTGAGCGTTTATTCAACTTTGCATCTCTGAATTGATTATTGCTGACTGTTTTTGCTACCATTTTATAAGTCTTCCCAGCTCCACATACATCTACGTCGTGAGTTTGACTCTCCCTGGTAATTGCTCTATCCAAGCTTTGAGAGTTTTGATTACGACGGTTGCCGATCACCGCCTGCTGCTTGGTAAGAACTAGTAAGAATTTGATATTTTCTTGACGGATTTGTGATGCCCCACCACCACCATTTTCTAGTAGTCTATAGGATCATATTCTTGTGTGTTTCTATTGCTGCTAACCATGGCAGGATCACAAGTCGATGAGACTGACTGGGAGAACATGACGAATAAGGAGTTGCATGATAAATTTCAGCAAATGATGACTGAACAGGTGCAAGATGTGCTGAACAATTTTGAAGAGGCCATGGATAAGATAACTGGCTTTGAGAAGATGTTCGAAACAAAGCTCGATAACAAATTTAATTAACTACTTGCGCGTCTTCCACAACCACCACTGGCTGCACCTGCCGCACCTCTACAACAACAATAAAAACAACAACAACGACTACCTCCATGTCGCGAAACAGCCGTCCGCCGAGCAAGTCATGTCCCTCTTGAGCCTGGCCAAACTGTTGGTGCTGCTGTTGATACTTCTGTGGCTCCTGCTGCTGATGAGGAGGAGGAGGATTATGCGGGAGATTGCGAGGATGAGGTTGATCAAAATCAGAACTACGTGCAACCACCAGTACCACAACCACCAGGTCGTCCACATGCAAATAATCGCAATGGTAGGGCTCCCTCTCAGGTACAAGATCATGACCATCTCCCTAAACTGAAATTGAATATTCCACCATTTGAGGGTAGATACGTTCCTGATATATATCTTACTTGGTAGTTAGAAACCGAACAACATTTTACATGTTTAGAATATCCCGAGGAGAGACATGTTGCTGCTGCACTTTGTGCTTTCACTAGTTTTGCCTGTGTGTGGTCGTCTGAACATCGTAGATTATATCCGAATAATATTCCAACTACTTGGGCTGCTTTGAAAACTGCTATGCGTACTCATTGGGGTCCACCATATTATCAACGTGAATTACTTCAAAAATTGCAATGTTTAAGACAAGGAAAAAATTCTGTAGAGGAATATTATTAGGAATTACAAACTGGCATGATTAGATGTGGTATTGTTGAGGATAATGAAGCTATGCTTGCACATTTTATGGGTGGGTTAAATAGAGAGATTCAGACCATTCTAGAGTATAAGGAGTATAATAATATCACTCGTTTATTCCATCTTGCTTATAAAGCTGAACATGAAGTGCATGAACGTTCTATTCACGTCATCATAGCTAGAGGGAGCTGCAACAACTTGGCTAGCATGGAGATGGTGGAGAAGCTATCTCTCACCACAAGACCACATCCACATCCTTACTATATCCAATGGTTCAATAACAACGGCAAGGTTAAGGTAACACGTACCGTTCGTGTGCATTTTACTATACGTATGCTGATTATGTTGATTGTGATGTGGTACCCATGCAAGCATGTTCGTTATTACTTGGTAGACCATGGCAATTTGATAGAAATTCTGTACACCATGGTGAAACAATCAATATACTCTTGTTCATAAGGGTAAACATATTACTTTGCTTCCTATGACTACTGATTCCATTTTGAAAGATGATATTAATAGAGCTAATAAAGCAAAACAGGAGCACAACAAGAGTGAAAATCAGATTATGGCAAAAGAATTTGAGAAACAAATGAAGCCTAATAATAAACCATCTAGTGTTGCTTCTGGAATTAAATTGAAAAGTGCATGTTTACTTGCCACCAAATCTGATATTGATGATCTAGATTTCAGCAAATCTATTTGCTATGCTTTTGTGTGCAAAGAGGCATTATTTTTGTTCGAGGACGTGCCTTCCTCTTTGCCTCCTGCTATTACTAACATTTTGCAGGAGTTCGCTGACATCTTTCCACAAGATGTGCCACTCGTATTACCACCTATTCGAGGGATTGAGCATCAGATTAACTTAATTCCCGGTGCTTCGCTACCCAACCATGCACCGTACCATACCAATCCAGAGGAGACGAAGGAGATTATGCGTCAAGTCCAGGAGCAGCTCAACAAAGGTTATATTCGCGAATCCGTTAGTCCTTGTGCTATCCATGAGACTAATGAACGAAGTTTTACGTGCTTTCATTAGACGATTTGTGGTAGTCTATTTTGATGATATATTGATTTATAGAAAATCTTTGGAAGAACATTTGAAACATTTACGTGCTGTTTTTATTGCTCTACGGGATGCACGTTTGTTTGGTAACCTTGGTAAGTGCACCTTTTGCACCGACCGAGTATCTTTTCTTGGCTATGTTGTTACTCCATAGGGAATTGAAGTTGATAAAAGCCAAGATTGAAGCTATTGATAGTTGGCTGCAGCCCAAAACGGTCACACAAGTGAGGAGTTTCCTTGGCCTCGCTGGTTTCTATAGGCGTTTTGTGAGAGATTTTAGCACCATTGTTGCACCTCTCAATGAGCTTACAAAGAAGGATGTGCCTTTTGTTTGGGGTACCACACAGGAAGAAGCCTTCACGGTATTGAAAGATAAGTTGACACATGCTCCTTTACTCCAACTTCCTGATTTTAATAAGACTTTTGAGCTTGAATGTGATGCTAGTGGAATTGGATTAGGAGGTGTGTTATTACAAGATGGCAAACCTGTTGCATACTTTTCTGAAAAATTGAGTGGGCCTAGTCTGAACTATTCTACTTATGATAAAGAATTATATGCTCTTGTTCGGACCTTAGAAACATGGCAACATTATTTATGGCCCAAGGAATTTGTTATACATTCTAATCATGAATCTTTGAACCACATTAAAAGTCAAGCAAAACTGAATCGTAGACATGCTAAATGGGTTGAATTCATTGAGACTTTCCCTTATGTCATTAAACACAAGAAGGGTAAAGAAAATGTTATTGTTGATGCATTGTCTCGTCGTTATACTATGCTTTCACAACTTGACTTTAAAATATTTGGTTTGGAGACCATCAAAGATAAATATGTGCATGATGCTGAATTTAAAGATGTATTGCAGAATTGTAAGGAAGGGAGAACTTGGAACACGTTCGTTGTTAATGATGGATTCGTGTTTTGTGCTAACAAGCTATGCATTCCAGCTAGCTCTATTCATCTTTTCTTGTTGCAGGAGGTGCATGGAGGAGGATTAATGGGACACTTTGGCGTGAAGAAGACGAGGATATACTTGCTACACATTTATTTTGGCCAAAGATGAGACGGGATGTTGAGCGTTTTGTTGCTCGCTGCACTACATGTCAAAAAGCTAAGTCACGACTCAATCATCATGGTTTATATATGCCTTTGCCTGTACCTAGTGTTCCTTGGGAGGATATATCTATGGACTTTGTCTTAGGTTTACCTCAAACAAAGAAGGGGAGGGATAGCATATTTGTTGTCATGGATAGGTTCTCGAAAATGGCACACTTTATACCATGTCATAAAAGCGATGATGCTGTTAATGTTGCTAAGTTGTTCTTTCATGAAATTATTCGCTTACATGGTGTGCCAAATACTATTGTTTCAGATCATGATACTAAATTTCTCAGCGTCTTTTGGAGATGTTTATTGGCTAAGTTGGGGACCAAACTTCTTTTTAGTACTACAAGTCATCCCCAAACTGATGGACAAACTGAAGTAGTCAATAGAAAATTGTCTACCATGCTAAGGACTGTTTTGAAGAATAACAAGAAAATGTGGGAAGAATGCTGGCCTCATATTGAATTCGCTTATAATCGGTCGCCGCATTCTACTACTAAGATGTGTCGTTTTGAAATTGTGTATGGTTTCCTACCTCTTGCACCTATTGATTCATTACCTCTTCCATCTTTGGAGAAGGTTAATTTTGATGCTACACAACATGCTAAATTGATCTTAAAAATGCATGCGTTAACTAAGGAAAATACTGAGCGCATGGATGCTAAGTATAAACTTGTTGGATATAAGGGTAGAAAACATGTTGTCTTTGCACCTGGAGATCTTGTTTGGTTACATTTGTGTAAGGATTGGTTTCCTAATTTGCGCAAGTCAAAGCTAATTCCACATGCTGATGGTCCTTTTAAGGTGTTAGAAAAATTAAATGATAATGCATATAAACTTGAGTTGCCTGCAGATTTTGGTGTTAGTCCCACTTTTAACATTGCAGATTTGAAGCCTTACTTTGGTGAGGAAGATGAGCTTCCGTCAAGGACAAAACAATTCAAGAAGGGGAGGATGATGAGGACATCACTAACAAAGTTACACCAACATCCCCTACTGATACTTATACATGACCAATTACTAGAGCTCGCGCACGCCAATTAAATTACCAGGTACTTTCATTTTTTGGTAATGATTCTAATGTTCATGAGAATATGATGCTACCTAAATTGGATACATTTGTCTTGCTTACAAATGAAGGGCCTAGCTTGGACAAGAAGGATGATCATTGGAGCAAGATCAATCATGGAGATGATGGCATGCATAAGGCGGACAAGAATGGAGTTACAAGTGATGATTTCAGGACTTTGAAGCCACCATAATGTGTGTGTGGAGCCTTGGATGAAATATACAAGATGCCACTTCATAAATTTCGTCCAGAGGCTATTATAGGTGCTGCGTCACCTTATTATTGGGCCAGGCCCATGTAATTTCGAAATACTTGAGTATATGCTATTTTTAGAGTCCGTATGTGTGGGGAAACAAGAGTTAGGGTTGGTTTCGGACCCCTCCTCCAAGGTCCATGAAATCCCCCCTCTTCCTTGATATATACAGCCCTTAGGGCGTCGTTTAGACTTTGGGTTTTGTTTAGATTCAAGTTCGCCATAGCTGCAACTTCGCGTACTTCGTTTGTGTTCAACGACCAGACAAAGGCGTCACAGAACCCCACCTTGATCAATAAAGCTTCCTCTTATATTCGCAATATCCAGATTGCAATCTTAGTTTCTTGCTTGTCCTTCATTTGCCTGCAGGAAACAGACATTCATGGTCAGGTTGATCGTGCTCCGGCGTGGTCAATAACCTCTCAGAGTTGGTTTTGCGATTGCTAAGGCGCGACGTTCTCGCACGTTCGTTGTCGGATCGTCAAAGTCGATTCCTCCAAAATGATAGCCACCATCTCATCGAAAGATGGGACACCTTTGCTTCTATCAATCCGCCTTCTTGCTACTTCGTCTCCTCCATCCTCTTGTCTCCGGCCACCGGCCTCGACCTCCCAGCCGCCCCACCTCACAACAACGTTTCCCGAGGAGCGAGGCAAGCGAGGCTAGCAGACGGAAGGAACGGATGGAGGCCATGCACGCTGGCTCCGTCATCTGCTTTGGCATGTTCTGGATTCGCGGCGCCACATGCGATGGTTCTAGATCAGCGCAGGTCACCGCCGTGGGATATTAGGGTCGGCGGGTTCTTCACATCGGGGGCTGGAAGTAGTGCAGGTCAGGAGGCTGTCAGGCATGGTCGGCTGTGGCCTGTGGGAGACCTGCTACTCGGAGCTCCAGGCTGCGCACACCTCGCGGGGTCTGGTCCCACCAGGAACTCGATGCAGGCCTCATCGGCATCCCGTGGTGATACAACGACGGTCGCGCTTGACACCCGCTTTCATGACTCGATGACGGCCTAGCGCCATCGGCGGCTCATACGGCGGTCCAGCCTCCAGCGGACGGCGGCCTCAGCGGGTGTGCGACGACAACCACAGGTGGTGCACGAGCTCGCACTCAAGCCATCCGTAATCAACTCGTCTTGGTACGAGCCCCTTGCAGCCTGTTTGAAGTTTTCTCTTTTCCCCCTTCTCCGTTTGTTTGACCTGGTTCTGTTCGGGTGGATGCAGGTGCGAATTGAAAGTTGGACGCTCTGTGCTAGCATATGGAAGTGTTGTGACCACTGTTGTTTCGTATGTGCGGGATAGTGCTAATTGGGCTTGTGAATTTACCGTGTCTTGGTATGGATTGCCTTATTGTTGGGGTTTTCACCGTATGTAATTTATTTACTCATTTTATTGTTAATTCAGTGGTCCTTGATTGCAACTGCTGTCATCCTATTCTTACTCACGGGTTACAATTGTGTTATGTATAATATACCCACGCTCTTGTTTCTTGAAATTATCCAACTATTAACTAGAATATGAATAGTTGATCTTGCAAGTGAATTTTCATTACGTGATTTCAGGAGGATGCGCGGTCTTCAGACTCAGAGATTTCTGGTTTTTCATTTGATCATTTCTGCAGATATTGTCTTTCTGTGCATTATTTGGTTACCATCTACTACAGATCAGCTACTGCCTTGTTGTGCCCTTATGGTGAATGATTGATAGTGCATGTTTTCCTTTTAGTTTCTCTGTATGCCAACGTCTAAAATTTATCATTTTGCATTTCTCCAAGCCTTTCATTCTCACTGTGATTCCCTGAGATGCACTGTCCATAGGTAATGCACTTTCTAATAAAATATGGCGGTGAACTTCAAAAGAGTAATTTATCTTAGCTACAACAACCTATTGTTTATGTTCCTTGCTTTTGCAAATAGTAGTTTGTGGTTGACACTTTAGTGTATATCTGTCATGCACCCATCTGGACTATAAATAGGACCCTTCACCACTACATCATATAACAACAAACACCATGGATCTACTTCTGCTACTCATCTGGCTTCTTGTGGTGAGTGCAAAAATCATGTTCTAATTGGATGGTTTCTTTCCATGCAACAGATATGCGCACAAACTGCTTTCATGTGTAGTTAGTTAGTTAATTAATTAGCTTGGGCATGTGTGTGTGTATTTGCCACAGATTGCTTACCAATTATGCTCGTTCTTATGCACATAGGTCACTGGAGGAGAGGGAATCTCGCTTGCAAATTTTGCCGATGCGGCCACGACGGTGATGCTTAACTCTGTGGAGATACCAAAGGTGTAATGGTAGTGGGGCTTCTTGGAATCCCAGTGCCTCCACCTATCATCAATCTGCTCTTAACCCAGCAAAACGGTCTCTCTCTCTCTCCATAACAGTCTACGATCCCACCTTGGTTACCTCATTTAAGTAATTTTGATAATCAGTGGTACAACTTACCCTCCTTGATACGTACAAATCTTCTATTATATAATTAAAACAAGAGGCAAACAAGCCATTATATTGATCCACATAGATTAAATTATCTTGACCACTAATTTTAGATATCAAGGGCTGAGATTAAAAGATGTAAACGTTACATACAAATATTGTTACGTAGAAACAATTGGACCTGTCACATCCAAATATTGTTACGTAGAAACAATTGGACCTGTCACATCCAAAAATAAAGTTGTGTGCATCTAATGTCCTATCACGTATATGGTTCTGCGATGAGAAAGTGCAACCACACCGTGCATAAGGAGGACACCTAGAAGTAGCAATGCCAACATCATGTACGTGCTACACTAAAAAGAGAAAACATCAGGCACGTGTTCTGTACATGGAAAAAGGGAACAACCAATTCCGGTTTGGATTCAATTTTTCTTTTACAACAGGAGAGAAGAAAAGAGGCACGCTACACATACCAAATAATCTCACGTACGTGCTTTCAGAAAAAAACAATCTTATGTCCGTACATAACTAGAGAAAAGTTTTATAAAATAGAAAAAAGCACAACGAGATACTAGGAAACAAAAAAGAAATAGGCATTATTTTCAAAGAAAAAAGGAAATAGGCACTGCCTAAAAAAAGGCACGCTACACATATTTAAACAATCTCACGTATGTGTACATCTTGACCACTAATTTTAGATATCAAGGGCTGAGATTAAAAGATATAAACGTTACATACAAATATTGTTACGTAGAAACAATTGGACCTGTCACATCCAAATATTGTTACGTAGAAACAATTGGACCTGTCACATCCAAAAATAAAGTTGTGTGCATCTAATGTCCTATCACGTATATGGTTCTGCGATGAGAAAGTGCAACCACACCGTGCATAAGGAGGACACCTAGAAGTAGCAATGCCAACATCATGTACGTGCTACACTAAAAAGAGAAAACACCAGGCACGTGTTCTGTACATGGAAAAAGGGAACAGCCAATTCCGGTTTGGATTCGTTTTTTCTTTTACAATAGGAGAGAAGAAAAGAGGCACGGTACACATACCAAATAATTTCACGTACGTGCTTTCAGAAAAAAAACAATTTCATGTCCATACATAACTAGAGAAAAGTTTTATAAAATAGAAAAAAAGCATAACGAGAGAATAGGAAACAAAAAAGAAATAGGCACTATTTTCAAAGAAAAAAAGAAATAGGCACTGCCTAAAAAAAGGCACGCTACACATATTTAAACAATCTCACGTATGTGTACATGACTAGAGGAAGACTTAAAAAACACAGCAACCAAAAAGCAGTCCGGTTTGTACAGAAAGACTATTACACCAATAAAACTAATGTATTATTGTAAGATATGGTCACATGAAGCAACCTCTCAAAAAAAATCAGGCGCATTTTTGATTCATCTCATTGCGTACGCTAATATCGCTGATGATTTTAGCAAAAAAGAAATCTCCGGGCATCAAATAAGTCATCATGTTAATCCACATAGGTTAAAAATATTTGATGCGTTGATCTGAATTAAAAGGGCTAAACTAAAAAAATTAAGAGTTACGTACAACAATATAGAGGTGCATACATATGTTTTGTTGACACGCTCGACACATGAATTGGTGTCCGACAAGAGTTATAATTAGTGCAAGTAAAAAATGGAATTACAAGTGTGGAAAGAATTACAAGTGCACCGTATAGAGCGACCAAATCACACACGTTAAAAAGAACGAGATTCCAGGTCCGGGTTGGAGACGTTGAAAAAAGCACGGCCCAAGATGCATGCGTTGAAAAAAAAGTCTGGGCTGATTGCACATGTTGATGACGTGTTTCTCAAGAAAAAGAACACATACTGCTGACGCCATAGACTAATGCAAATCGTGATGTGCTAGGACATCTATTTTTTTTGCGAAGAAGAACTACCTATCCGTGTCCGTGAAATTCTCATGTTTATACGCATATATAGGGCAGTTCTTTTTTTTAAATACACATCCCAAATATGACAATATTAAAGCAACAATTCATATTCAATAAAAAAAGAAGCCAGTACAAAAATAAAAAAATAATAATAAGAACAATCTCTAATCTTTCCCTAATAATAATAATAATAGTAATAATAATAAAGCGGCTACTGCTTCTGCCCGCCTGCTCACCGTCATCTAAATTACCTCCGAAGTTGTCAATAATTACCCACCATACCATCGGTAAATGAAAAGAAACTGTTCACGTTTCATGCGTCGTTCCATCGTTCGAGCAGGAGCAGGGAAAGATTCGCCCGTCCCGACGAAGCACACTACGCCCCAACCGGCTATAGCATGGGCCACAGCCCATCCATCCCTCGCGCTATGCAGCAACCCAGAGGAGAGGCGGCACATTATAAAATTTCAATGTATCTCTCCCGCGACAGCAGTACAAAGTTACTTTTTGCATTATGAAACTGTACTATGTTTGTGTGGAAACTGTCCTTTTTGAGAACCATGCATACTAATCATGCAATGGTAGGAGTACATTCATCAACCATGATGTGCTAGCATTTTCATGCACGCTAGCAATCATTAGGTGATCCCCGGAGCTTCCCGCTGTTGCTGCAATCACATGTGATATGCACGGCAGTGATTTAATGCTAATTTTTGCGCTAGAAAGAAACCCGATAAGCTCTAAACGGTGTTATTTTTAAATCTATAAAGAAAATATAATAAAATTTTACATCTACAATGGTTACAAAATGCTTAAAAAACCTTTTTAAGGAGAAGATTAGTGAGAGTAACAAAGTTTCATCGTTATGGTTTACTGGAGACCTTCACCTTGCTTGGGCCAATCGACTTCAATTGTACAAAGCATACATGCAAGCTTGCTTTGAAGAGACGACGGGTAGACAAGCTAGCATGCACTCAAATATATTGGAGTTTGATCTGAATGACACCAATGATGTAGACAATTTGGAAACTAGGCACATGAGTAGCTGCACGTACAAGTTTATACAAGCATACCATGATATGCACTACAAAAAATAAAAGATGAAAACATAGATGAAGTAGTATATGGGCCAACAGAAAAATAATATTATATCAATAGTCCAAGGATCTGAATTCAAAAAGGACAGCTTGCTATAAAAACTTTGTAAGAAGTGTTAAAAAGATCCATATATTTGATGATTATATACTATATACAACCACTGAGCAAGCGAATGAAGAGAGAAAAAAAAGGTTCGAGATAAGAGTCATTATTGTTATACTTAATTCTTGGTTAAAACATCAACAAAATCAGAAAGGAAATCATCCAACCGTGGTTCTCCTTTTTGGGGCATGAATTTTCTAGTAATATGATGCATAAAGTGAGGGACATCTAGGTAATGATCATCCAAAGATGCATGAACAACTAGAATTCAATAAATATGATAGTTGCATTCATACGACCACAAAAAGTCTTTGATAGTGTTAGGTTTAATTCTTGGTAGATCAACTCCCATGAAAAGTTTGTTGGGAGGATAAAGACATCAAGAGATTATGACTAAAAGATTAAACATAGAAATTATTGTAAATATTAATGGTGTTCCAAATCAAATCGAACAACAAAGATATTGTCTTCACGAATCAAATCGGATAATGTGTTGCGAGGAAGGAAGTGCTGGAAAACAACACCACACATAACATTGTATATTAAATCTAGCCGCGCAAATGCGTGGGTCACACCGCTAGTTCTTTATAATAACTCTTAGTTTGCAATTTGCAAACATAAATCAAGATAATATATGTTGATCTTTTGTTCTAATGAATGATAAAAGTTAGCTTAAAGGATAAATTAACTTTTTCTCTACCACGTGAACTTTGAACTTTGCCGGCGTTCATCCCCTTTTTTGTGGTACGTTTCTCTTGGCCTCGGTCTTGATCGTCCCCTCGTCTAGTTTTGTGATTCTCGTAGTAGTAGTTGTTGTTTTTGCTTGTGTATTTTTTCCATAGGCAGGCGATTTTATCTCGATTTGAAGTCGATACTCGTGTGTGCTCTGTAGGCAGAGCAAGGTGGATCTAGGGTTTTGTCAGATTTTGCCGATTTTTTTCTTATATCTGTCACTTCGTCCTTGTGCTACAGGCAAACGCCATGTCTTCCCTGAGCAGAGTGGGAGGAGGAGTTCAGGGCGCCATGTCTTCCCCGAGCAGAGTGGGAGGAGGAGTTCAGGGTATGTGGAGTTCTTATTTTTGCCTTTGTTTATTTTGTCTGATGTTTATCTAGTTTCCTAATTCATCCTGCATATTTGTTTATGCTCTGGTAGTTGTCAGTGTTCATTTGCATTATTTTGTCATGTGATGTTTTGTAATTATTGTTTTTGGTTTTTTTAATCATGTAGGTGATTGCAGTGCTCATAATGATACACCAATTGGCTCTCGTTGTGCTGGTGGTAAGGATCACGGTGGCGAGGGAGGACATCAAGTGAATTCGCCGATTGAATCTTCTCCCATAAGTGTGGCCCCTCCTTATGGTATGTGAATGCTTTTGTTTATTTTGTGTATGTTGGTTACTTGATGTTGTACAAATTGTTGTTGCCTTGTTGTATCTAGTCCGACATTTTGTTGGGAACAAATGTGAAGTTAGTGTATGCACCACTGTATTTATTTGTATATGTGAACTCCACTATATGTATGTGTGAACTGCATTGTTGTTTTAATCAAGTTTTTGGTACAATGCATTAATTTTTATTTTTAGCTTATGATTGGAGCACTACATTTATATGTCTAAGTGTACCGCATTTGTTCTTTTTGTGCACTTTTTAACGACCATAGTCAAACTTTATTTTGACGCAGTGTCTGTTTTCCATGCTGGGGCACGTGGGTTTGAGGAGGTTACTCAATTGATTGACCATTATTTTGCAGAGGGTAATGTTGGTGTGAGCTTTGACCAAAGACGTCCCGTCTTGTTTAAAACACATTCACAGACTGTTGATGGTACAGAGGAAGTTACACAGGATTGGATGGTCTCGGAACAGCTTCATGTATACGAGTTGATGCAAAGAAAGAAGAAGTTGAGGTTTGAAAGTGACTCAAAAGAGTTTGTAGAGAAGGAGAAGCAGAGGAGAGCTACAGATGGTGCCAAGGGTGCCAAATTTGCCAAGTTGAAGCAACCTACTTTGCAGAAGAAGAGGCTGAGTACTGTTGCCGAGGAAGGTGGTACACGTCGGCGGAGTCCACGCATTGCTGGCATGAACAAGAATCTTGGCAAGAGAACTGCTGAAGCTGGTGGAAAGGATCCTCAGTGCAAGCGACTACATGTCACTGAAGGTCCCAACTCTGATGATGATGACTTTGTGCTTGCTGATTTTGTGAGGGATGTTCATACTGGTAGACGCAAAGACTGTGGTTCATCTAAGAGTCTACCCAAGCGTGTCCGTGATGATATCGATGAAGATGTTGGTGCTGACTCCGGCGAGGAGGTGGATGTTGTTCCAAAGGTTTGTTGAAGTGGACAACATTTGTTTCTTTCATTGTTATTCTATCTGTCTTTTTTATGGCTAATCTTCTAATGTGGACTGCATTTCCCTCTACACAGAGGAAGAAGTCTAGTAAGAGCAATGCAACTGAAGATGATGTTGAGGGTGATGATTCTCGATTTAAAAAGACCTTACATTTGTTGCTTCCCACTGTTTGCAAGGCTGCTGCTTTGTTGAAAGAGGCACACTGTAGTCGTGCTCGGGATGCTGGATTAGGTGTTGTCTTTGAACTAATAGTAAAGAAAAATGTGCCGCGCATTCTTATGTGCTATCTGATGGGAGTGATTGACCCTGCCACCATGATAATTGACTTTGGGAATGGCAGGGTTCTTCAAATCAATCATGATGCAGTTCATCACATTTTTGATTTACCTATGGGACGTCACACTGCACCCACGCCTACTGCCAGCGGCCATTATGACTCATTGACTGCCCTCAAGAATGAGCTTGTGTTTGACCGTTCAAAAAGTATAGGTGTCAAGGACTTGCTTGAGAAGTTGAAGGTGTTGGTGGAGGAAGATGATCATGTGACTGTTGATCTTGCTGTGAAGGTGTTCTTCCTGATACTTTACCAGAATTTGGTGTGCTCCGGGCCTACAGTTCGTTTGGGTAGAGTTGCCGCAATGGTAGAGAACATGGATTATGCGCCTATGGCGCAGATGGACTTTTGCCAGCTTGTTGTTGATGAGTTGCAGGCAGCTATGGTCAGGTGCCAAACAGAAGGGAGCAAGAAAAATTGTGCAGAGGGTTGTGCCATTGTCCCCCTGATTATGTATCTTGATTGCTTGAAGCTTCGCAAATTTTCAGTTATGCACACGTTGACGCCACGTGCGTCATACCTGACGATCAAGGACCTGATGAAGTTATACAATGAGGATGTGCTTGTCAAGGGAAAGATTTACTTGGAAACTTACAAATTTGCGAAGCTGCCGGTTAGTGCATCTGAGTTTTTAATATCAGATTTTTTTAAAAGGTGCAGTCATTATAAATCTGAACTTTGTAGTACTCACATGTGTGCTTCTCTTTGTTTCTTGTCTTTTTTGCAGTGGATGGCATCAGGTGATATTGTGTACAACCGTCCAGCTGCAGTTGTATGTGGTAGCTCTGATGTGGGGCCTATCACTCATGCTAGGTTTTATGAGCCTATATGTAGCCAGCTTCCTACCTGTGATGACGAGGTGCCGCGTACTCGTGGTTTCATGGCTCGACAGATGTTTGATAATAGAAGCTCTTCTAAACAGACATTTGTTGGTGGCAAAAAACATAAGGAGATTGATGAGCTTCTTCTGAAGGTTTTGAAGTTGATTGAAGATTTGCCAACCTCTGGTGACAGGTTGAGGACAGTTGCTGGTTTTTTCCCTATTGGCCATGGCCCACGAGATGAAGATATTGTTGCTGCTCACAATTTTTATTGTGGCATGATTGAAAGCCTGAAGATTGCAGTGACGAATGTTCGGTCTTCGTATGCTCGGTTGAGACATTCACAGGAGGAAAAATGCAGTCGGTATGAGAAGGATGCTAGGCATATTTTGGAAGAAATGAACTATCAGGACGCTGGCATTGGCGCTGATAATGTTTGTTCTAGGTTTTTTGTGGCTTTGAACCTCTTTTGTGTATTATGTGGACTGCTCCTCACTATTTTTGTTTTTTGTGATAGACTGGGGTGGAATCATCTGGTGTCCATGGATCTAGAGACGATGGAATTGGTCAGGTACAAGTACAAGTACTTCTGCCATGTCTGCCTCTTCTTGAACTTGCATTTGTTGCTTTCCATTTTATTGTATTTTTTGTGTACTTCACGGTTGTAAAGAGTGTATTGCTTGTGCATAGTTGAAGTTCTTTCTTTCTTGGTCGTTACCATCTTATTTTTGTTTTTGGTTTGTTCTATGCCCGTGACTGGTGTTGCTGCTTGTGATGTGCACAAAGAGTCCTACGATGGCTCTGGGAGGATGAGGTCTTGGCTGATGCATCGTCCCCTCCGGATGTTGTAGCTGATAAGGTATAGTTGTATTACGTTTTCTGTTAGTGGGTTGTGATGTAATTTTTTGTTGTTGTTATAAACTTTAATGTACGTTTTTATGTTCACTCATGTACTTTCATTTACATATGTGAGCTGCAATAGTTTGACATGTGTGAGCTTCAGTCTTGACAGAAGTGAACTACAGTTCTTTTCGCATGCGTGGTCCATATTACATATGTAAGCTTCAGTATATAACATAACTGAACTGCAGCGTTTGACAAAGTGAACTGCAGTTCTTTTTACGTATATGTGGGTTGCAGTTGTAGTTGTTTTGACACATGTGGGTTGCAGTTGTTTTGCATATGTGGACTGCAGTTGTTCTGCGTATGTTGTCAGCAGTCTTTGACATAAGTGTCTTCTATGTTGTTGTGTTAATTATCCCCACGCTCATTTGTGTTATTGTGTTTTTTTTAAACTTTCCACAGCCTAGAGAAGAAAATGTAGAAGTTCATGTTGATCTGAATCAGGGGGGTTGTGCTGTTGATGGTGGTGGCAATGTTGATGCTTCTGCATCGGTTGCCCTTGACTGTGCAGACCCTTCTGTAGCTCAAGAATCCAATGGTGCTGTTTCCCCTAGTCGGCATGAAGATTCTGATTTTGGCATTGAAAAGCCGCTGGAGAATGTCGTTCCTGCTGTTAGTGTCGCTGCTTCCCCTGTTTGTCTGGCGGGCAACGATGTTCCTGAAGTATCGAGAGTGGAGCCTCACGTAGCTGAAGTATCTAAGGACGTTGCGGTTGACCATACTGTTGTAAATCTAGAGAATGCTGATGTTGCTGCAGAAGGGCGGTCCAGTGAGGTTGTGGTGGATTCGTCGCAACCTAGCCAAGAAAATGTTTTGGTCAGCTCTGAAGAACAACATCATGAAGACTTTGACATTAAAGGCAAGAGTTTTGTTTCGAACAGTGCAGTTGAAGTTTTTCTCATTCATTTTGTTTAATTACTATGGTAGATGTATTAGATGTTTAATGATAAGTGAAACTTTGATCTTTTGTTGATGATTTTCAAAATAGCTAGCAGAATTTCCTTACCTTAATATTTGAACTTCATTCTTTGGATAATTGAACTTCATCTTTTTATTACAAATGACGAATTCCTGTTGTGACACCATCGAGCATTGATCCAGCTCTTCTAAAAATATACAATGAGTTGTATGCTGCTGTTACGAGGGTTTAGAAGGACAAGGAGAAGGAGTATGGTTTTGTTCATATGTATTTTCTAATTTTGGTATTTTACCTTTTTTCTTTGTTGTTATTTTTTTAGTATCTTATGTTTCAGTTTTTCATAAAAAATTCAAGGACATGATTGCTTTTAAAACTGAGATGGCTGATATTACCATTGGTGAAGTTGGTCAATCTTTTTGGGATAAAGGGATGCTCACTACAAGCCTTGTAGATCTTGGGGTTTCTTTGATTGTAGATAAGTTTAAGGGATCTCTGACAATGGTTGCCCCGTACCATATTTGTGTAAGAATGCAGAAATTTCTGTTTTATTTTTTGATTTTCTTTTCTGATATCGTGCGACGACCTGTTTTTATTTGAGCACTATTTGATTTTTGGTTTTGTTTTGGCGGACAAATATTTGGAATGGTGGTAGTGTAGGCAGGAATGTTAAAATGATGTTCTCTTCAAAAGCCGAGGAGCGTGTTGATAAAAAGGATATGGTGAGTAACATTTTTATGTGTCGAAAACTATATTGTGTGTGTTTGTTTTTATAGTGTTCTGATTCTTCTTCTTATAATAATTTCATTTACTTTTCGTTCTTCGAACAGGTCCTTTTTGCAACCTTTGATCTTCCAGAGATGAGGGATGGCGTTGGTCATTATTGTGTATTTGCGGTAAATGTGAAAGAAAGGCGGTTTGAATTTCTTGACTCGCTCAATAAACATGGCAGCCCTGATGCAATCAGGGTTTTTAGGAGGATGGTTAAAAATATCAAGCGTGCATGGAAAGAAGGTATCTCAAGTTCTGATGAGTCGCTAAATCCTCCTACACTTGATGGATTTGTGTTGAAACATGTCATTGTCCCAATGCAGCCAAATGAGTGTTTCGTACTGCCCCTCTCCACCATACTGCTCAAGTTTTTTATTTCATTTTGTGAAACCGATGTTTTTTATTCTTTTATTGCAGGCATGATTGTGGATTCTATATGTTTCAATTCTTGCAGACTTGGGATGGTGTTCGAGTTGCTCAGTTTGGGGTGGAGCACATTGGCTACATCAGAAAGGCCATGCTCTATAGTTGGCTCACATCGAGAAAGTGTTGCCTTGATTTAGCATCACTTTTAATTTTGGCAGATAAAGGTTGTTTTAGTGAACTTCTTTATCCTCCCTTATTTATTTTTTTGTCTACAGCTTGCTTCCGTTTCTTACGGGATTTTTTTACTAGTTTGTTTAGTTAAGTGTGTGATTTAGAATGGATATGAATATTTTTTGTTGTGTTAATGAGCTGTATTTATTTTTGGGGCAAGTGAGCTGCATTGTTCTTTATAAGTGGGCTGCATTGTTTTATACAATTGTTCTGCATTGCTGTAGACACTACAAAAAAAGGACACATCCCTGACATTTTGGGCCGAATGAAATTTTTTTCTGTCATACATATGACACTTCTATGACGATAATTGTGACAAAACCCGGTATCATCATAGATGTGGTGGGCTCCTACTTCTATGACAAAAAATCATGACAGAAAATGGGCTTTTCATCCTGGGCGGGCCGGAGATGCGGCTGCATGACATTCTTTGGGCCGTCCATGACGGAAAAAACCGTGGTAGAAGCGAGGGGGATGAAAATTTCAGGGAGTTCCCGGTTATGGTGGGAGGTCGGGGGCCGAGCGATGCGCGTTTCTCTCGTACACATACGCGCATGTGTGTGCGAGGCGTTGGCTCTAACTGAACCCGAGCAAGGCGTTGGGCTCTAACTGAACCCGAGCGATTGCACTGCAGGCTACGCGTTACTGAACCCGAGCGATTGATCGATGGCTGTTAACTGAACCCGATCGAGCGGTTCCTTCGCTACTGCTGCTAACTGAAGCCGATTGTTTGGATGAACAGTGAGCGTTGCGGGGGGGGGGGGGGGGTGGATGAACAGTGAGCGTGTCAGGACCCCGATTCCAAGTCACATCGATCTAGCCGGTAACACCTCATATCACATTGCGGCCTCACGCACGGTATCCCCATGGGTGTCGCCTTACCATGGCCCGGGACCGTTTGTGCCTTTTGGCTCACGTATATGATAGTGTCTCTAGCATCCATATGATGGAGAACCCGGGCCGACATGGCTAGTCGTGAACCCAAAGCGGCACAGACCTATGGAGACAGACATACATGAATCACATCGAGCATGTCGGTCATCCGCGAGTGAATCCGGGCTGTAGCACTGGGCTAACAGGACTCTGGGGAACCCGGGCTGTAGCAGGCTAGGCAGGACTCCGGATGTCACCGCGTGACATTTCCCCGAAGGGACAGACATAGGAACGAAGTGAAACACATGCCGGCCAGTCAAGTGTCCCGAGCAGTAGTGCTGGGCTAGCAGGACTCCGGTGAACCGGGCTGTAGCGGACTACTATGGCTCGAGGAACACTAGACTACATTTCCCCATAAGAAAGGCTGCCAAGGATAAACAACTAGATTGTCGGATCCCACACATACCAAGCATTTCAATCATACACACAATATGCTCGATATGTGCAAATACAACATGGCATCACAACAAAACTCTACAACTCAAGTACTTTATTTAAAGGCTCCAGAGAGCCATACATAACAAGTTCATACAGGTAGGGGTCACATGACCCGACACTCAAGTCATACAAGCATACAAGCACATGCAGAAGCAAATAGTCTGAGTACAGACACTAGAAAGAAAGAAGGCTTCTCGAAGCCTGTCTATCTACATAGGGCCCTCCGTGGCCAGGATCACCACCTGGGTGGCAATTCACTCATCGACGTCGAGATCTACATAAAACCCATCAGAGGGGGCGGTGTTGTCGTCTGAAAACACTAATTAAGCAAACATGAGTACAAAGGTACTCAGCAAGTCTTACATCAGAACCTACTATACATGCTCATTCTCAAGAAGGTGGTGGAGTTATTGCAGCAAGCCAGCTTTGACTCTTGGCTAAGCTATCCTACGGGACACCACTAGTAAAATAGTTTTCGCACATGAGTCCACTAATCATCAACACAATACTCCACCGGGGATCCTCCCTCGTCATCCTACGAGAGGGCCATCCTCGGTACTCACACTTATCTTGAGTCTTTTAGTAGTATCCATTAACTTGTCTATGAACTGTATAGGCAACCAAGTAGTCCTTTACCGTGGACGCGGCTATTCGAATAGTTTTATACCCTGCAGGGGTGTACTTCATCACACATGTTTCCACCACTTAGCGTCTGCACACGACATGTGCTCAGCAGACTTCAAGCGAAAACCGACGTGGGTGTAGACCACGACCTGACTAACCGCACAAGTCTCTAGTCCAGGTTTATCGCCTATTCAGGTTCCATCCGCAAGGAAATCCGTCCGGGGTGTCCTCAACGGCCCCAAACGATGTGTGCAGGGTTCCTGAGACACCAAACGGGCGACTCGGTACACCGTGCCACGGTGTATCTACCGCATCATAGCCCACCCCTAGGGTCAGTGCTACGCACGGCCGCCAACACATAACCTACAAACATCAGAAACTAGTTGCAACTCCTGGACAGAGGACGAGAGGGGTCAGTAAGTCGAGCGGGGTCATATTTCAGGGCCCAATGTGTGGTAGTAGCTGAATCTTAAATCACGCATACAGATCTCAGTTCTTATGGACGGCCTCAATGAAACAACCCACCATGTACTCCTACATGGCCTCTCATCGATACCTTTACCAAAACATGTTCAACACATCCCTCACATTATCGACATAATCATTTCACTCTATCCCATCACCCATATGAACCAAACCTAACACAACTCTAAGCATAGCAGGCATAGCAAGGTAGGAAACACATACATGGCTCAATCAACTCCTACACATGCTAGTGGGTTTCATCTAGTTACTGTGGCAATGACAGGTCATGCAGAGGATAAGGGTTCAACTACCGTAGCACACAGCAGTTTGAAACATTGTTGTCTTAGTGCAGTAAATGAGAGCAGAGGCGAGAACATGGGATTGTATCGATATGATCAATGGGGCTGCTTGCCTGATGTAGTGGTAGTAGGGTACTGCCCTTCAGACGGATATTCGGGGTTATCCTCGGAGGCAGAACCTACCATGAAAGACACACCGAACATAATCAAAACATGACAATATGCAACAATATGATGCATGCTATGACATGGCAAAATGAATGTGTCTTGGCCTAATGCAAGCTAAAACAGAAAGGAATGAACCCATTTGAATCAAAGATTCAAATGTTAGTTCATTTAACATAGCCATATTAGTGCATTATCTTATTTTGCTTAAACAGCAAGGTTAACTTGTTTTGTCATGCATGAAACCATTACCAATGGATAGATAGAATTTTTCTGATCAAAATTCATATATAAATCTTTTCATTTGGAGTTACAGATTAATTTCTATGATTTTTTAAAGTTTGCAACAATTTCTGGAATTCTCTATATAAAAATAAATCCAGAAATTAGTTATTGCATCAGCAGTGCGTCAAGGTGACGTCAGTGGTCAACGGGGACGTCCAGGTCAACCTGATCAGTGGGTCCCGCGCGTCAGCAGTTATTTAAACTAACTAAATTTAGTTAAAACTAATCTGGGTTAATTAGCAGAGGGGGCCCACTTGTCATAGACTTAGGGGAGTCAACCTGGGCCCACCCAGTCAAGGTCAATGGGTCAAACCCGCCGGCGTTAAGCCGCCGGCGAGGACAGACGCGGCGGAGGGCGGAGGGCATCTACGTGCTGCTGGTGAACTCGCGCGCCAAGTGGAGCAAGCGGTGTGTGCGGGGGTGGCCGGAGATGACACCGGCGTCGAGCCAGGCGGCGGCCGGAGTTCTGGCGTGCACGGAAACGGCGTTATGAGGCACGACAGGGGGCGCAGAGGGGAGCTACGGCCTCCTAGGGGTGCAGTGAGTGTGTTGGACACGGTGGTGTGGCCGGTGGTTGGCTGGAGACACGTCGGCGACGAGCTCGGCGGTGGCGCGTGCGGTGAAGCTTCGTGCAGTTGCTACGGTGCACAAGAAAGCAAACGGAGAGGATGGGGAGGTAGCTGAGCTCACGGCGGTCACGTAGGAATGGACGGCGCGGTCGGGGACGAGCTGATGCGGTGGCGACGACGAAGAGGATCTCCGACGATGGCGGAGTCGGGCGAGGTTGTTGCAGAGGCTGCGGGGCAAGCGAGCGCTCGGGGCTCGGCTTGCTTGAAGGAGTGGAGGGCGGCGGAGCTTCTGGACACGGTGGCTCGGCGCGGGGACGACGGAGGGCGCGACTATGGCGGCGGTGCGGCGGCAGGTGCGTCGGCCATGGTGCGGGAGAGCGAGGGAGAGAGGCAGGGGGGCGAGTGAGGTGTCCATGAGGTCGGGGCGGCGACATGGAGCCTATCCAGCATCCAGGCGCGCGAAGCGGCAAGCTGCTGGCGCCGTGGCGAGCTCGCGCTCGCCGGCGTCAGCTCTCTGCCTGCCTGGCGGGGACGAAGCAGCTGGCTGGCATGGGCCAGCACAGCGCTGGGCCGCCAGGTGGGCCGGCTGATGGGCTGCGGCCAGGTAAGTTCTCTCCCTCTCTTTTAATTTCTGTTTTCTATTTTTCTGTAGGTTTGTGGCTTTATTAAAAATAGCTAGGCACTTCTAAAAATCCTGAAAATAATCAGAGGCTCTGTTTAGAATATTTCCAACAGCCCACACTTATCTTCAGAATTATTTGAGCATTTAAAATATTTACTAGCATTCAAATGCCCAAATGCAAATTACATATGATTTAATTCAATGACCTTCTTTTGACCTAGAAAAATGTACACCAGTTTTGCCAGAGGTTCTAACCTAAGACAAAGAGAGTGAACTTTTTAGAAGGGCATTTCAAGTTCATTGAAAATATTTTTAGTAAACCTTAGTTGATTCCAGAGGGGGTGCTGGGGGTTCTGTCTTCCCCAATTCAAGTTTCCGATGAAAGGTAGACATGATGCAACACTCTAATGCATGACTATCTAGGATGTGACAACTCACCCCCACTCAAACGAATCTCGTCCCGAGATTTAGAATCCGCCGGGAAGAAGGTGGGGTACTCAAGTCGAAGGCGATCCTCCCTTTCCCAAGTAGCTTCTTGCTCGGAATGGTGTGACCATTGAACCTTGAGAAACTTGATATTATGGCGTCGAGTGGTACGCTCGGCTTGATCAAGGATACGAATGGGATATTCCTGATATGAGAGGTTATCTTGTAGATCAAGCGTTTCGTGGTCCACTCCATGGATAGGATTCGCGAAGCAATGCCTGAGTTGAGAAACATGGAAGACATCGTGAACTCTCGAAAGATGCGAAGGTAGTTCCAATTGGTAGGCAACTTCTCCTCGTTTGGCAAGAATGCGAAAGGGTCCAATGTAACGAGGAGCCAACTTGCCCTTGATACCGAATTGATGGGTTCCCTTTAAAGGTGTAACCCGAAGGTAAGCCTTCTTGCCAACTTCATATGACATAGGCTTATGCTTGCGGTCATATTGACTCTTTTGGCGAGATTGGGCCGTTTTCAATTTCTCACGAATAACGCGAACCTGCTCTTCTGCTTCCTGGATCATATCCAGGCCAAAGAGTTGTCTTTCCCCGGTTTCTGACCAGTTAAGAGGCGTTCGACATTTTCGTCCATAGAGAACTTCGAAAGGAGCTTTGCCCAAGCTAGCTTGATAACTATTGTTATAAGCAAACTCCGCGAATGGAAGGCATTTCTCCCAACCCATTCCGAATGAGATGACAGAAGCTCGGAGCATATCTTCCAGAATTTGATTGACTCGCTCTACTTGACCACTTGATTGAGGATGGAAGGCTGTGCTAAAAAGAGACGAGTTCCCATAGCATTTTGGAAACTTTCCGAAAATCGAGAGGTGAAGAGACTCCCACGGTCTGAGTTAATTTCCAATGGGACACCATGAAGAGACACTATTCGGGAGATGTATAGATCAGCTAGCTGGATAGCGGTGATACTCTCACGAACAGGTAGGAAATGGGCTACTTTGGAAAGACGGTCGATCACGACGAAGATGGCATTATTCCCCCTCTTGGTCCTGGGAAACCCAGTAATGAAATCCATACTGATTTTATCCCATTTCCACTCAGGAATAGCCAAAGGTTGAAGGGTGCTAGCAGGCCGTTGATCCTCTGCTTTAACACGACGACAGACGTCGCAGCCAGCAATGTATTGAGCAATTTCACTCTTCATCCTAGTCCACCAAAACCTCTGGCATAGGTCTTGATACATTTTGGTACTACCGGGATGAATGGTGAGAGGGGATTCATGAGCTTCCTTAAGAATCAACTGGCGTATATGTTGTTTCTTGGGAACCACCAAGCGGTTCTCGAAGAAGACAACACCTCGCTCATCCATGGAAAAACATTTAGCAACTCCGCTAGCGATGTTTTCCTTAATCCGGGATATGCCCTTATCACGTTTCTGGGCAGTTATGATTTGATCCGTAAGGTTAGGCTTCGCCACCAGGGTGGATAGGAATCCTCGAGGAACAATGTGAAGATTAAGCTTACGAAATTCCTCATGGAGAAGTGGTTGACTTTGTTGTAACATCAGGTTGTTACAATAAGATTTATGACTTAGCGCATCAGCCATGACATTGGCTTTGCCCGGGGTGTAAGTTATTCCTAAGTCATAATCCGAGATCAACTCGACCCAACGTCGTTTCCTAAGATTCAAATCCGGTTGGGTGAAGATATATTTCAAACTTTGGTGATCGGTGAAGATCTCGCAACGATTACCGAGGAGGTAATGTCGCCAAGTTTTAAGTGCATGGACTACAGCTGCAAGCTCTAGATCATGTGTGGGATAATTTTCCTCATGTGGGTGTAATTCCCGTGAAGCATAGGTGTCGGTGTCAAAACCGGCGGATCTCGGGTAGTGGGTCCCGAACTGTGCGTCTAGGCCGGATGGTAACAGGAGGCAGGGAACACGATGTTTTACCCAGGTTCAGGCCCTCTTGATGGAGGTAAAACCCTACGTCCTGCTTGATTAATATTGATGATATAGGTAGTACAAGAGTAGATCTATCACGAGATCAAGGAGGCTAAACCCTAGAAGCTAGCCTATGGTATGATGGTTGTATATGGAGTTGATTGCCTACGGACTACAACCCTCCGGTTTATATAGACATCGGATAGGGTTAGGGTTACATAGAGTCGGTTACAATGATAGGAGATCTTGAATATCCGCATCGCCAAGCTTGCCTTCCACGCCAAGGAAAGTCCCATCCGGACACGGGACGAAGTCTTCAATCTTGTATCTTCATAGTCCCGAAGTCCGGCTGAAGGTATAGTCCGGCTACCCGAACACCCCCTAATCCAGGACTCCCTCAGTAGCCCCTGAACCAGGCTTCAATGACGATGAGTCCGGCGCGCAAATTGTCTTCGGCATTGCAAGGCGGGTTCCTCCTCCAAGTCCTTCATAGAAGATTGTAAACACCAAGAGTAGTGTCCGGCTCTGCAAAATAAGCTTCCACATATTGCCATAGAGAGAATAATATTAACACAAATCAAATCTGCTGACGTATTCCGCAGTGCGTCATCACACTACAGCCAAGTCCTTCACTCGAATCGTTTTCACTTTTCCACCTCAGCGTGTTTTGCGAGGCGGTTTCCTTGGCACGTCTTGTCAAAGCAGAGATCGTGTGCCCCCCTTTTACGGGATTCTCATCAATACGGACGTGGGTAACCCAATCATGCCCGTTAGCATGTTTTCTCGATTAAAGGCGAGTCCCAAACGGTTACGGGGAGGGCTCCTGGTATTCAACCTCTTATAAAGAGACCAGGGCCTTACTCCTTTTCTCCAATCCCAAATCAAGTTCGCCCGTCGCCTCGAGTTCCAACACCCTAGGCTCCAGATTCCGAGCGCCTCAGACCTCCGACAATGTCCGGTTCCGACCTTCAAGGCCGATGGATGCCATGGAGGAGGACGTGCTAAAGTTGAGAGAGGCTAAGTTCTTGACCGCCGAAATTTCGCACAGGTTGCCTGCTCAAAGGCAGGCTATCCCCAGTCCCCAGCCCGGTGAGAGCGTAGTGTTCGTGTCTCACTTCCTTCGGGGGTTAGGCTTCTCGATGGACCCCTTTGTGAGGGGACTGCTATTTTATTACGGGCTGGAATTCCACGACTTAGCTCTGGAGTCCATCCTCCATATCTCCTCGTTTATCGTTGTATGCGAAGCGTTCCTCCGTGTTACCCCTCACTTCGGATTATGGCTCAAGACTTTCAAAGTGGAGCGAAAGATGATCAAGGGACAGCACGCAGAGTGCGGAGGCGCTGTTATAAGCAAAAATGCTGATGCTCCATGGCCCGAGGGCTCTTTTCAAGAGGAGCTAGGCTTGTGGCAACGAGAGTGGTTTTATATCACCGCTCCCCGGAGCTCCAAGTGGGTGGCGCTTCCTGCCTTTCGCTCGGGTCCCCCACCACGACTAGCGTCATGGGTTAACAGAGGGTTAGATTGGGGTTTGCCCAAAGACATGCCCCTGTTACAGGGCCGAATTAAGGATCTCTTGGAAGGAGACCTCAGCTTGGTCAAGGTGACACAGGTCATGTTGATTCGCCGAATATTGCCCGGCAAACGTCGCCCCCTTCGCCTGTGGGAGTTTAATCCAGAGGGACCGCGAGCTCTCCAGAACTTTATGGGCGCAACGCCCGCGGAGATGTATAGACTGTTCTTCGGATCACAAGAGATGTGTCCGGATTTAACCGAGGACGCAGGCCTAAGCTGCAATCGCCCGGATACTCAAGTAAGCAACCTTGTGCCCGGACCTCCTATCCGTATAATTGTCATAAACTTGCCCCTAAAAGAGCCGTCCTTTTAAACAGGAGTGGATAGCGAAGGCAAAGCTGATCAGGTGTCCAGCTCCCCTTCCCGAAACCAGGCCGGATCCCGTGCTGGTCAGGATGCTGGAGATAATGCCTTTGGAGGGAGAGGACAAGGAAGCTACGGCCTCCTCGAAGGAGGCTTCTCCGAAGGGAGGAACTGACAATTCCTCTCCTAAGGGGAAGAAGAGAGCCGCCTCTGACGACCCGGAAACCATGGCCTCGAAACGGGGGAGAAAATCCTTGTCAGAGGGTCCGACGCCGGGGAGTTCCTCGGCCGGACTACGCCCTCAAGGGGATCAACCCTCCAGCAAGCCGTAAGTGGAGAAAAGATTTTCCTTTTGAGGGATGAGGGAAGTCCTTGATTTATATCTGAGAAGATTAACCAAACCTTTATCTTGTAGCTCGGACCTCAGCCCTTCTCAGCAGAGCTCGTCTTCGGGGGATCTCCTTCCGGAGATGATGGAGAGCGGGACGCCTCCCCCTGCCGTGCCGCCTAGCAAGGCGGGCGACCCTTAGGTGTCATCGCGGAGGGTTTCTCCAAATCCGGCAGGGGCGGAAGGTGGCTATGCGGCCCCCCGAGGTTCTCCGCGTCCGGCCTTCGAAAGAGGTCATGGGACGAGCCCGACACCGTCTGGTGCTCGGCCGGAGGAGCCAAAGATTCTGCTGGGGCGAGCTTCTATCTCAGAGGAGCACCGTGCATTGATGGGCACGGTGATTGAAAGGATTTCATCCATAGAGAGCGGATTGTATGAGGCCGTCAAAAGTTTACTGACAGGTTTCGAGGTACATTAGATAATGTATACTTTTGTCAGTTGCGCATGAATAAGATGCGCCCTGTGTAGATAGTAGCCCCTGAGACTCTGCACGTCGTCAAGAAATGACGGCACGCGGAGGATCATAATCCCAGGTCTAAGATGTCGCCTTTGAATGTAGGCGGCAGGGTGTCCGGAATCGAGCCGAACTGACGATTTTGCCGAACTAAAGCGACAACTGGACGTGGCAGATGCCGACATCACGCTTGTCGATAAGCGGCTTGATGAGGCTCAAGGTATGTAATTCCTCGGGCGGCATCAGGTAATAACAGTTTTATGCCTGTGTCTTACGATGTGTGTGCTTGACGCAGATGGTGCGGCTGCCATGGAGAGTCTTAGGGCAGAACTTGCCCGAGCTAAAGAACAAGCCAGCGAAAGTGATGCGGCCACCAGGAAAGCCCTTGAAGAGCTAAGAGCCGAACAGGCTGCTCATTGCCGAAGCAAAGAAGAGATGGCCGAGATGGCCGAAAAGTTAAAAAGCGCTACAGACCGTTGCAGACTTCTTGAAAAAGAAGACCGGGCGAAACAGACGGACTTAGAGAAGGCCGTTGCCAATGCCAAGGACGCGCGCTCTGCGATGAGAGCTGCGAAGGAGGAGCTGCGTCAGGCCGAACAGATTGCGGCTGGAAAGCCCTTTATGCTGCAAAGGAAATTTTGTGATCCGAAGTTTGCTCCGTTGGACCGGATGTGGAGTGTGGAGGATACCTATCTGGACTTGGCAGCGAGTGCTGCTGATGCGACCGAACACTTTCGAGATCAGAAAGATCGCAAAGTGGAAAAGCTTTTCTGGTCACAGTTTCACAATCCATTTGGCTCAATGGGCCGAACTGAATAGGTTGTCTGGACTCGCCATGGAGTACGTCATGGGTCACCTGTGGCTGGGGAGATCGGAGCCGAAGAGTTATTTCAGCCTGGTGCAGTAATTCCTTGATGCGGTGCCGCGTATAAATGCAATGAAGAGGTCAACATGCATAGAGGGCGCTAGGATGGCTCTTGCCCGTGTTAAGACATACTGGGCAGAGATGGAGACCACCGTTGTTGCGTCCCGAGATTCGGACAAAAGCCGAGTACCCTCCGAGCACTATTTTCAGGAAGTTCTTGAAGGCGCTCGTGTAATAGAGACGCAGTGCCCGAAAGATGCTATGTTATGATAGCATATGTAATTATAAAGTAATATTTTGATAAACTGTAGTGGCCTTTTTTATACTTGTGCCTCCAAGTATTGGGAACACCTCCTATGCGACCGTTTTAAGATATATATATATATATATATATATATAGAATCTGAAAGATGGCAGTCGTTGGCTTCAGCCCCCACGCACATAGTGCGGGGGTGCTCGCAGAAGACGCATTTTCACACTTAACCCAACGTCTTGGTCCTACAAAGGAGGTGATAGCACATCGGGCCAGGCAACCGGACTATAATGCTTTAACACTTTCACTTAGCCATAGGAGTTTGACAGTGAGACTATTTAGGCAGCCCCTTGGTGGCAACTGCACTCGTCCGAGTTCGGGGCGTGTATGTGCCTGACCGGGAAGCGGCCCTTCGTTAAAGCGGAGGAATCCGATAGATTCCGATAGGTCATCGAGTGGCTGACCAGTCTCATGCTACATCATGACAGTCAGTTTTCGGCTTTCTCTCCTGAGGTGCTCGCCCGGCCGAACCGGGGCACAATCGCAGTAGTTCTCCTGGTGCTACCTTAGCCGATAGAGCAGAACGTAAGGTAGCTGAACTCAGGAGCCGGGCAACCCAACATTTGACAAAAGACATGATTCGGAGCTGATGCATATAATGCCAAAACTTGCGACGTCGAACACTCCCTAAGGTGTTCGGTCTTTATGAGTGCGGGCGAAACAACACTCTTTATTAAAAAAGCCCCTAGTGTCCAGGTACGTGCAAAAATTCTGATGTGGCCACATGCCAAGACGCCAGCCTCCTCCTTGGTTATATCAGAAAGAAAAAAACCAGGGGATGTGTAGCAACAAGAGATAGTAAAAAAGGTTTACGCAGGGTCTTAATCTAAAAAGAATCCTTTAGGACGGGTCCCTACTGCACGTCTGCGCCTGTGTCTCCGTTGTGCCGTATCCTGGATGGGCGCCGCACGACGTTCATCTGTAAAAGAGAGGAACTGAGTTGAAAACGGGCCGTGCCGAAAAAGTTTAAATAAGCAAAGTATAAAGTAAGATATATAAGATTGAGCTTTATTGTCTCTTATTGTATATGCGTGGAGTCCCTAGTGCGGGGGTATATGGCTTCTAGGCCTGCATCAATGATGATTTTGCACCGAACTCGTCTATCCGCGTTCGTGGTCTTGAATGACCTATTTCGAAGTTTTTTTTGGCCGGTGAGGCCATTTTGCTGTGGGGCTGTCAAAGCGGCCGCACAGTCCTCCGCTTGGGGAGGCGCACTTTAGTGCTTCCCCTTCAAAGAGATGATGCCTCGTGGACCGGGCATCTTAAGCGTAAGAGATGCATAATGCGGTATTGCGTTAAAGCGAGCGAAAGCTTCATGTCCCAATAGTGCTTGATAGCGACTTGAGAACGAGACGATATGGAAGGTCAGCTTTTCGCGGTGGAGGTTATCGGTAGAGCTGAATATGACTTCGAGCCGGAGAAAACCCATAAAATGGGTGTCCGGACCAGGTATTACCCCTTGAAAGGAGGTTTTGCTGCGGCGGATTCTTGCTGGGTTTATCCCCATGTGCTGGATTGTATCCTGATATATCAGGTTTAGTCCACTGCCGCCGTCCATAAGGACATTTGAAAACTGGAGTCCGCCAATTATTGGATCGAGTATCAAGGCAGTCCAGCCTATATTCTTGATATTCCTAGAATAATCTAGCTGATCGAAGATGATCGGTTTTGACAACCAGTGGCAGGACCCTTTGGGGATGGGCCGTGTGGTGCGTACCTTTACGGGCGCCGCACGTTTTGTTATGTGAAGTGAGTTCACTGTTTTTACTTCTTGTGGGAAGTTCTTTTGTTTCCTGGTGCTCTGCTTTTGGGGTTCGTCCTCGTCTTCGCTTGGTGTGTCGAGCCCCTTGTGTTCGGCATTGAGTCTGCCGGATTGTTTGAAAACCCAACAGTCTCTGTGGGTATGGTTAGCAGGCTTCCCGGGAGTACTGTGTATCTGACATATCCTATCCAGGATTTTATTTAGGTTGGATGGATCGTCCCTATTATCCTGGGGGGCGGTTTTTCCTGATTTTGTCATGAGCCTTTGAATCCGGCATTGACTACCGTGCTCTTCGGACTTTTGTCCTTAGTCCAGCGACGGTCCTTGTTGTGTCGCGGTTTTCCATTTCCATCCCTAGTTTCGGATGTACTTGGGTTGCTGGGGCTGCACCTTGCCAACCAGCTGTCCTCCCCTGCACAAAAGCGGGTCATGAGGCTTGTTAGTGCGGCCATTGTTCTTGGCTTTTCTTGGCCGAGGTGTCTGGCGAGCCATTCGTCTCGGACGTTATGCCTGAAAGCTGCTAAGGCTTCGGCGTCCGGACAGTCGACTATCTGATTCTTTTTAGTGAGGAATCTATTCCAGAACTGCCGAGCTGATTCTCCGGGTTGTTGAGTTATGTGACTAAGATCGTCTGCATCCGGAGGGCGGACATAGGTCCCTTGAAAGTTTGCTCAGAAAGCATCCTCGAGCTCATCCCAGCTTCCAATTGTGTTTTCGGGAAGGCTTTTAAGCCAATGCCGGGCTGGCCCTTTAAGCTTAAGGGGTAGATATTTTATGGCGTGGAGATCATCTCCTCTAGCCATGTGTATGTGGAGGATATAATCCTCGATCCAAACTCCAGGGTCTGTTGTTCCATCATATTCCTCTATGTTTACGGGTTTGAATCCCTCTAGGAATTCATAGTCCAGGACCTCATCGGTGAAACATAGGGGGTGTGCGGCGCCCCTGTATTTGGGTGTGCCGGATTCTGATGATGGCTTCATAGCATTGCTTACGAGAGCTTGCTTTCTTGGCCCATAAATGGACCTGACTGGGCCATGATGCGAGTCCTTAAGTGGATCGCATGCCGATTTAGGTGCGGCGCCGCTTGCCGCTTTATGGGGTCGTCTATCCGACCGTGTGGCTTTTTCATTTTTTGAATGCGAGGGCTCTAGGGCCTCTTCGTCGAATTCAGGCAGTAGCTTTCTTTTCGGATAGCTTTTAGTGCGGCGACTGTCGCCATACTTATCTATGGTATTGATTACTTTGCTCCATCTAATCCGGAGTGCATCTTCCGCTGTTTTTAGTTTCCGATTCTGCTTTTTTAGGCTGCGTGCAGTTGCAACAAGCCTCTCGTGGAGATTCTTCTGCTCCATAGGTTTATTCGGCGTGAGGTCGTCCGGAATGCCGTTTTCGCCCGAGGAGGGATGTTCGGTTTCTCTATCCGTATTGCCCTGTTCGGACGGTTGCTCTAAGGCCTGCTCGTCATCTACCGGCTCGTCCTGCTCTATGGCTGGGTTTTTGTCGAGGCGGGGCTTGGGTCGGCGTTTACGCCGACGCTTTGATTGCTTTTCGGGGGGTCGATCTCCCGTCCCATCCCCTTTTTCCTCGTTGTCGCTTCCTTTAGGGGTATCCACCATATACACATCGTGAGATGAGGTGGCTGTCCAATGCCCTATGGGCGTTGGTTCGTCGGTATCTCCTGCATCGTCATCCATGTTGTCAATGTCTCGGGAGTCGAAGTTGAGCACGTCGTTTAAATTGTCGACAGTGGCTACCAAGTGGGTGGTGGGTGGGCTTTGAATTTCTTCATCGTCCGTATCCCATCCTCGCTGACCGTAGTTTGGCCAGGGCTCTCCTGATAAGGAGAGAGACTTGAGAGAGTTCAGGATATCGCCACAAGGCGAATGCTGAAAGATGTCTGCCGCGGTGAACTCTATTATCGGCGCCCAATCGGATTCGATTGACAGGGGCGCGGGGGGTTCGGAGTTCGGAAAGGAGTCCGGATCCTCGGAGTCACGGATCATGCAGAGTGTGGGGCTAGCGTTCGGCTCGATCGCCTTTGAGATCGAAGCCCCCGAGGTGACGTCCAACCGCTCATCCTCGATTGGCGCAATAGGCTCCGAGTTAGGGGTCGGAACCGATGCGTGTGCGGCCTCCAGGACACTGTCCGGAGGTAGAGCTAGGTCATGCCCCTCGAGATAGTGCGGCGCGCTTGGCCGTGGCTCGAACCCGTCGAAGATCAAGTCTCCGCGGATGTTAGTCGTGTAGTTTAAGCTTCCAAACCTGACTTGATGGCCAGGGGCATAGCTTTCGATCTGCTCCAGGTGGCCGAGCGAATTGGCCCGCAGAGCGAAGCCGCCGAAGACGAAGATCTGTCCGGGGAGAAAAGTCTCACCCTGGACCGTATCGTTGTTGATGATCAAAGGAGCCATCGGGCCTAAAGGCGACGACACAGAGGAACTCTCAATGAAAGCACCAATGTCGGTGTCAAAACCGGCGGATCTCGGGTAGTGGGTCCCGAACTGTGCGTCTAGGCCGGATGGTAACAGGAGGCAGGGAACATGATGTTTTACCCAGGTTCGGGCCCTCTTGATGGAGGTAAAACCCTACATCCTGCTTGATTAATATTGATGATATAGGTAGTACAAGAGTAGATCTACCACGAGATCAAGGAGGCTAAACCCTAGAAGCTAGCCTATGGTATAATGGTTGTATATGGAGTTGATTGCCTACGGACTACAACCCTCCGGTTTATATAGACACCGGATAGGGTTAGGGTTACATAGAGTCGGTTACAATGATAGGAGATCTTGAATATCCGCATCGCCAAGCTTGCCTTCCACGCCAAGGAAAGTCCCATCCGGACACGGGACGAAGTCTTTAATCTTGTATCTTCATAGTCCTGGAGTCCGGCTGAAGGTATAGTCCGGCTACTCGAACACCCCCTAATCCAGGACTCCCTCAATAGGCAATTACCTGACGACCTTGAATGAGTATGCAACCTAGTCCTTGTCGCGAGGCGTCGCAATAGATAATAAAGTCCTTGGAGAAATCTGGTGGTACCAGTACGGGAGCAGATGTCAGGCGTCTTTTCAGTTCCTGAAAGCTAAACTCGCACTGTGGGGTTCACTCAAACTTTTTATCTTTCTTGAGGAGTTCAGTTAGAGGTTTAGCAACCTTGGAGAAATTCTCGACGAAGCGGCAGCAATAGCTCGCTGAAAGGACATGCGGTGCCCCCATGTGTGGTTTTGGTAATTGATGACAATCTTTATGGACTAACGGTTGCCTTGAGTTATATTCAAAGGATTTGTCCAGAGGATTGTCTTGAAGTCCATGTGTTGGTTTCAAGGAGTTTATGAGACGACCAAAGTGCTTTTCAAGGAATTATCCAAAGATTGGTCATGTGTGAGTTGAGCTTATTGCATGCATGTCTTGAAGAAGAAGATTGTGTGATCATTCATGTTTACCTTCAAGACATCATCCAAATGAAGAGAGTTGGAAAGATTCAATGTTGATCAAGACTAAGTCAAGAGTGAATCAAGTTGATCAACTCACAAAGCATAGAAGAAGTACCGAGAGGGATCAAGTGATCCCATGGTATGGTAAGCATCGTCCATTATGCTTTGTGTACTACCCCATGGTCTATGTGAGAGTTCTTTGTGGGGTTAGGTATGTTTCCATGGTCTTGCGTTAAGAGGAAGATCTCATACAACCCATGGAGGATGACATCATGTGGTGATCGTCATCAAGTTTGCAGTATGCAAGTTCAAGTGGAGCAACTCGAAGAGAGGCTCACCCATAATGGAGTATGGGGGAGCAATCAAGCTTGAAGCTTGTTGTCCATTGTAGTGTCAATGGAATTGTGAAGATGTGCCAAAGAGTGGCTCACCCATAGTGGAGTATGGGGAAGCAATCAACTAGTCTTCATCGAGCCAACACAATCAAGAAAGGTTGTCCAACTTGAGGAAGTCAAGATCGTCATCATCTAGCTCAAGTGGACTATGTGCAAGGCAAAGGTTTGCCCTTGATAGGTTTTCTATTTTACCGGTCTCATAGTGGTAGTTGGGAGACCTGGTTGTAGGATCGATTGCCGTACTATCAAGGGGGGCTCTCTAGGGAGTAGCTTGATCGTATCATTAGTCAAGAGCTCAAACCATTGCATCCTTGCATCATCTTTCTTGGTTCTTGTTTGGTTCCATTTGTGAGTCTTAGAGCTTATGGTCATCTTGATGACAAGCTTGAGTTCATCGAAAACGGAGTTCGCATGCATCTTCTATGATGTTTTCGGTGTTGGAGGTTTTACCGGTCTTTTCCGAGGAAGGGTTCTCACCATTTTATTATGGTCCTTTTCTCATTTGCTTCTTATTGATATTTCTCTCAAGATTGTGTTAGCCCTTGTTGTTAGCTTTCCAACAAACTTGGTTTCGTTGAATTCGGAGCTCGTATGCGAAAGTTGTGGCTGTTTTGATATTGCCTGTTTTACACAGAGAGGTTGTACCGCCCCATGGAGAGGTTGTACCGCTTGACCGGTACAACCGGTGTTTGGAACGGTTGTACCGCTCCAGAATTGATCCGGAGGTTGTACCGGTCATGTACCGCTCTACCACCGGACTGATCTCTGTTGTGGTGCGGTTGTTGAGCGGTTGTGGGCTGGTTGTACCGCTTATTGCCTGTTACCGGTTGTACCGGTGCTCATAGAGGTTGTACCGCTCCTATGTTGTTCTGTACATAACGGGCAGATTCGTGGGGACCTATTTAAGGGGGTCTTCTTCCCCAATGGTTCCCCATCTCTTGAGCTTGTTTTTGCCCCCATTGTTGACCTTTTTTGAGCTTGCTAACTCTCAATCCCTCCATGGATTCTTGCTAGTTTTTGAGGGAAAAGAGAGAGGAGATCTAGATCCACATTTCCACCAATCACTTTCTCCTCTATGCGAGGGGAACCCCTTGGATCTAGATCTTGGAGTTCTTGGTGTTCTCCTTCTTGTTCTTCCTCTCATTTTCCTCCCTAGCATTAGTTGCTCCGGTGGGATTTAAGAGAGAAGGACTTGGGCACTCCGTGTGCCCTTGCCATTGCATTTGGTGCATCGGTTTGAGTTCTCCACGGTGATACGTGGAAGTGAAGTTTGAGAAGCTTATTACTCTTGGGTGTTTGGGCATCCTAGAGCTTGTTCCTCTTGGGTGCCTTGGCGCCCTAGACGGTTGGTGTTGTTCGGAGCCCAATCATTGTGGTGTAAAGCTCCGGGCAAGCGTCGGGGTCTCCAATTAGGTTGTGGAGATCTCCTCGAGCAATTTGACGGGTACTGGTGACCGCCCCAAGGGTTGCCAAAGTGTACGGGTTCGGTGACCGCCCCCAAGGGTTGCTATTTGTACGGGTTCTGTGACCGCCCTCAAGGGTCCCTTAGTGGAATCACAGCATCTTGCATTGTGCGAGGGCGTGAGGAGATTACGGTGGCCCTAGTGGCTTCTTGGGGAGCATTGTGCCTCCACACCGCTCCAAACGGAGATTAGCATCCACAAGGGTGTGAACTTCGGGATACATCATCATCTCCGCATGCCTCGATTATCTCTTACCCGAGCCCTTTACTTATGCACTTTACTTTGTGATAGCCATATTGTTCTTTGTCATATATCTTGCTATCACATAATTGCTTATCTTGCTTAGCATAAGATGTTGGTGCACATAGGTGAGTCTAGTTGTTTTAGGTTTTGTGCTTGACAAATTAACCGCTAGGTTTATTCCGCATTTGTTCAAGCCTAAACCGTAATTATTTTAAAACGCCTATTCACCCCCCCTCTAGGCGACATCCACGATCTTTCACTCGCTAAGCCAAGGAAGCTCCAAACTTGCTTGACCGTCTCAGGTGGAGTCCAATCAAGGACGGCTTGAACTCGCTCAGGATTGACAGCAATACCCTCACCAGAGATTACATGGCCTAGATAGGTCATTTCTAGCAACCAAAATTCACACTTGGAGAAATTGGCATAAAGGCGATGCTCTCGAAGTTTCGTCAATACCAGCCTTAGATGTGCGGCATGTTCCTCTTCATTCTTGGAGTAGATGAGTATGTCATTGAGGTATACTACGATGAATTTATCCAAATACTCCATGAAGACCGAGTTCATTAACCGAGAGAAGGTGGCTGGGGCATTGGTTAGACCGAAGGACATAACGGTGTACTCGTATTGGCCATAACGAGTAACAAAGGCCGTTTTGGGAATGTCCCCGTTTCTGATTTTGATTTGATGGTAGCCCAACCTCAAATCCATCTTGGAAAAGACTGAGGATCCAGCGAGCTGGTCATACAGATCGTTGATCCTGGGAAGCAGATACTTGTTCTTGATAGTGACCAAGTTGACAGGTCGGTAATCTACAACCATCTGATCCGTTCCATCCTTCTTTTTGACGAAGAGGACGGGGCAAGCCCAAGGAGAGGAACTAGGACGGATGAAACCCTTTTTCAAGGACTCATCGAGTTGGTTCTTAAGCTCGGCTAGTTCTAAGGGTGCCATCTTATAGGGTCTTCTAGAAATTGGAACGGTTCCTAGAACAAGGTCTATCACAAACTCGACATCCCTGTCAGGTGGAACACCTAGCAGTTCTTCTGGAAAGACATCCGGAAAGTCCCGGACTACCGGAATATCTTCAAGGTCTGGAAGGGGGTTGGCATTTAGTGAGTAAAGTTGGCGCTTGGCCACTCGAGTTAAGACATTGACTGTCTTGCCCGATGGGTGAGTAAGTTGAACGGTTCTAGTGGCACAATCAATCTTAGCGTAATGAGCTGACATCCAGTCCATAGCCAAGATGATGTTTATGTCCGAGGACTTGAGAGCTATTAAGGATGCAAGGAAGACAAGTCTATCGACAAGAATTTCGTTCCCATGGCTTACTCTAGAAGTTTGCCATTTGGAACCCGGAGTTTGAATTACCATGGAAATGGGCATGTCACAGAATGTTGTGTTATGCAATTGAGCATAGCTCTCAGATATGAATGAATGAGATGCTCCAGTATTGAAAAGAACAGATGCCGGATGGCAATTAACAAGGAGCGTACCAAGGACGACGTTAGGATCCTCATGAGCCTCCTCGGCTGAGACATAGTTGACATGGCCACGTGCAGTGGTGACTGGCTTGGCGTAGAATGCCTTTCCCGCTGGCTTACCACGAGCAACGGACTTTCCAAACTGATTGGGGTTATTGTTCTGGGGATACTCTCGACTATAGTGACCCGGCTATCCACACATGAAACATGTCACAACATTGGGGCGTGGAGCAGCATTAGCAGCGGGGCCACCATAGGGCTTGGGCGGTGCAAACTGCTGGTTGGGACGAGGCGCCTCAAAGGATGGCCTCGGAATGAACCTGGGTGGTAGTGCCGTGCTTGGAATCCACACCCGGCGCTTCTGAGATCCAGAGCCAGATGAAGAGCCAAAATCACGAGAGTGCTTGCATGAAGCGTCATAGTCAGACTGGCCTGTCTCAGCACTGATGGCTTTATTGACCAACTTCTGAAAGGAGGTGCACTCGTGGAGACGAAGATCGTGGCGAAGCTCAGGGCTAAGTCCCTTGCGGAACCTTGCCTGCTTCTTAGCGTCGGTGGATACCTCTTCAGGAGCATATCGTGCCAGATTCCCAAATTCACGACTATATGCATCCACAGTCAGTCTTCCTTGGGTGAAATTGCAGAACTCTTCCCTCTTGCGATCTATGAGACCTTCCGGGATGTGATGCTCATGGAAAGCCTCACTGAATTCAGCCCAAGTAGTGATTTGGCCGACCGGGCGCATAGCTTCAAAATTTTCCCACCAAAGGCTAGCAGGGCCTTTGAGGTGATAGGCAGCATAAGTAACCTTATCAGCTTCGGCTACATTGGCAGAACGTAGCTTGTGGGTGATGCTGCGAAGCCAGTCATCCGCGTCGAGGGGCTCGACGGAATGGTTAAACTTTGGTGGGTACAACTTGATGAAGTCATTGATTGACACCAAGTCATTTCGCTGATGGCGTGCAGTGTTCTGCTCAATCCGCTCCAGCAAGCGGTTAGTCTCACGCTTGTTTCTTTCTGCCTCCAGCATCACTTCGTCCAGAGAAGGCGGGTGAGGTAGATTTTCACCCCTAACTGCACTGGCTTCCCCCTGCTCTAGGGCAATAGGGTTGCTGCTGGTGTTGACCATCCTAGGAGAAAACAAGACAATGGTTTAGATAAGGATGGCACAACTTAGCAAGGAAGTGCATAATGTAATGGATAACACGGAATGCAGAGATGTTCATCCGTATGACATGGTAATATAGAACTGCCATATATATACCAACGGTCATACACACCATACATAGTTTAGTACAAGCCCAGGCTACAGTACAACTATGATGAAAGACGTTACATCTCATCGGAGGCATTCCAAGCTCCTATACATTATTTTTCTACACCTCCGGAATTGATTACACACTAAGTCATATTCCACAAGTCATGCAGGATAGTGGAGATACAACTATTACAATACTAGTGATACTACTACTAACTCACACAACTAGTCCTCATAGAAGTCACCTCCATAGCCTGGAAGTTCAACGTGATCATCCGGGAACAAACGGTCCTGAGGAGCTTGTGGACCATAGGGGCTAGGATGAGGTCTTGGACCAACAAACGGTGGCCTGCGGGGACCATGGGGTGGGGTGATGCCTCCCACATCACGCCAATCCACCATGTCTGGCAGAGCCGATCTCACAGGATACAGATCCCTTGTATCCATACATCCAGCTTGCACAGCAGGTGCAAACCGAGTCAAAGTGGCCCAATGATCAGCACGGGTGTTGAAAAGCTCCAGTCTCAAGGCCCGATTCTCTCGGTCCTTATCCTCGAGCATCTTGGCAGTGGTGCGAGTTAGTGAGTCCTCACGTGTGGAGTCAGCATAGATAGCCTGGAGATACCCTTGCGCTCCCGGGAGTGAAGCTGGCATATAGCGGAAGTCGGTGTTCCGAAGCAGGCCAGTCCGGACTCGCATGATGGTCATCATGGAATAGGCAGCATCCTGCACAGCCATCTCAACAGTAACCCCGAGTCCATAGGAACAGTGGAGGGGCTCGGTAGATCCAGGATAAGAAGGAAATATCCTGATGGTGCAGAAATATTGGCTTTGATTAAAGTCTCGGAATTGCTCTTCGACAGTTTATTCGGGATACCAACGGTAACCCATCTCGATCATTACTCGGACTAACATAGTAGTATGACCGGGCACATCGAGGCACCGGGTCAGGCGAACCACTTGGTTTTGAGCACGAGTGGCCATCTGAAAGCACAACCACAATGCAAAGACATTAGAATTTCTAGGGAAAATTGGATAGCATAACAGCTGTAAATGCTCAGAAAAAGATTTGAGACATCCACAACAGTTTGCAATACCACTCAACAACATCATATCAGGGTTCTGATTCAACTGGCAACATACTAAAAGTAGTAAAAACTGTACCGAGGCTTGCAACAACAATCCTATAAGCTACCACGGATTAGTAACACGTGAACCTGACAGAAGAAGAGAGCCTAGTCCTTAACCCACGTAGAAAGAGAAGAGAATGACACAGATCAGAGGGCATAAGGTAAAGGAGTAAAAGAGCCTTACGTTCCCTCCACAATCAATTCCCCTACATATAACTAAAGCATTTCTAGACTCGACATCGACCAGTTTGGCTCAACCAACCTACAGGCAGTCCGGCTCTGATGCCAACGCTGTCAGGACCCCGATTCCAAGTCACATCGATCTAGCCGGTAACACCTCATATCACATTGCAGCCTCACGCACGGTATCCCCACGGGTGTCGTCTTACCATGGCCCAGGACCGTTTGCGCCTTTTGGCTCACGTATATGATAGTGTCGCTAGCATCCATATGACGGAGAACCCGGGCCGACATGGCTAGTCGTGAACCCAAAGCGGCACAGACCTATGGAGACAGACATACATGAATCACATCGAGCATGTCGGTCATCAGTGAGTGAATCCGGGCTGTAGCACTGGGATAACAGGACTCCGGGGAACCCGGGCTGTAGCAGGCTAGGCAGGACTCCGGATGTCACCGCGTGACATTTCCCCGAAGGGACAGACATAGGAACGAAGTGAAACACATGCCGGCCAGTCAAGTGTCCTGATCAGTAGTGCTGGGCTAGCAGGACTCCGGTGAACCGGGCTGTAGCGAACTACTATGGCTCGAGGAACACTAGACTACATTTCCCCATAAGAAAGGCTGCCAAGGATAAACAACTAGATTGTCGGATCCCACACATACCAAGCATTTCAATCATACACACAATATGCTCGATATGTGCAAATACAACATGGCATCACAACAAAACTCTACAACTCAAGTACTTTATTTAAAGGCTCCAGAGAGCCATACATAACAAGTTCATACAGGTAGGGGTCACATGACCCGACACTCAAGTCATACAAGCATACAAGCACATGCGGAAGCAAATAGTCTGAGTACAGACACTAGAAAGAAAGAAGGCTTCTCGAAGCCTGTCTATCTACATAGGGCCCTCCGTGGCCAGGATCACCATCTGGGTGGCAAGTCACTCATCGACGTCGAGATCTACATAAAACCCATCGGAGAGGGCGGTGTTGTCGTCTGAAAATAGTAATTAAGCAAACATGAGTACAAAGGTACTCAGCAAGTCTTACATCAGAACCTACTATACATGCTCATTCTCAAGAAGGTGGTGGAGTTATTGCAGCAAGCCAGCTTTGACTCTTGGCTAAGCTATCCTACGGGACACCACTAGTAAAATAGTTTTCGCACACGAGTCCACTAATCATCAACACAATACTCCACCGGGGATCCTCCCTCGTCATCCTACGAGAGGGCCATCCTCGGTACTCACACTTATCTTGAGTCTTTTAGTAGTATCCATTAACTTGTCTATGAACTGTATAGGCAACCAAGTAGTCCTTTACCGCGGATGCGGCTATTCGAATAGTTTTATACCTTGCAGGGGTGTACTTCATCACACATGTTTCCACCACTTAGCGTCTGCACACGACATGTGCTCGGCAGACTTCAAGCGAAAACCGACGTGGGTGTAGACCACGACCTGACTAACCGCACAAGTCTCTAGTCCAGGTTTATCGCCTATTCAGGTTCCATCCGCAAGGAAATCCGTCCGGGGTGTCCTCAACGGCCCCAAACGATGTGTGCAGGGTTCCCGAGACACCAAACGGGCGACTCGGTACACCGTGCCTGAAGGAAATATCCTCTAGAGGCAATAATAAAGTTATTATTTATTTCCTTATATCATGATAAATGTTTATTATTCATGCTAGAATTGTATTAACCGGAAACATAATACATGTGTGAATACATAGACAAACAGAGTGTCACTAGTATGCCTCTACTTGACTAGCTCGTTAATCAAAAATGGTTATGTTTCCTAACCATGAACAAAGATTTGTTATTTGATTAACAGGATCACATCATTAGGTGAATGATCTGATTGACATGACCCATTCCATTAGCTTAGCACCCGATCGTTTAGTATGTTGCTATTGCTTTCTTCATGACTTATACATGTTCCTATGACTATGAGATTATGCAACTCCCGTTTGCCGGAGGAACACTTTATGTGCTACCAAACGTCACAAAGTAAATGGGTGATTATAAAGGTGCTCTACAGGTGTCTCCAAAGGTACATGTTGGGTTGGCGTATTTCGAGATTAGGATTTGTCACTCCGATTGTCGGAGAGGTATCTCTAGGCCCTCTCGGTAATACACATCACATAAGCCTTGCAAGCAATGCAACTAATGAGTTAGTAGCGAGATGATGTATTACAGAATGAGTAAAGAGACTTGCCGGTAACGAGATTGAACTAGGTATTGGAATACCGACGATCGAATCTCGGGCAAGTAACATACCGATGACAAAGGGAACAACGTATGTTGTTATGCGGTCTGACCGATAAAGATCTTCATAGAATATGTAGGAGCCAATATGAGCATCCAGGTTCCGCTATTGGTTATTGACCGGAGATGTGTCTCGGTCATGTTTACATTGTTCTCGAACCCGTAGGGTCCGCACGCTTAAGGTTACGATGACAGTTATATTATGAGTTTATGCATTTTGATGTACCGAAGGTTGTTCGGAGTCCCGGATGTGATCACGGACATGACGAGGAGTCTCGAAATGGTCAAGACATAAAGATTGATATATTGGACGACTATATTCGGACACCGGAAGTGTTCCGGGGAAGTTTCGGATAAAAACGGAGAACCGGGGGGTTACCGGAACCCCCCGGGGGGTTAATGGGCCTCATGGGCCTAAAGTGGAGAAGAGGAGGGGCTGCCAGGGCAGGCCACATGCCCCCTCTCCCCCTAGTCCGAATTGGACAAGGAGGGAGGGGCGGTGCCCCCCCTTTTCCTTCTCTCCTTCCCCCTCTCCTACTTGGACAAGGAAAGGGAGGGGAGTCCTACTCCCGGTAGGAGTAGGACTCCTCCTGCTCGCCTCCTACTAGGGCCGGCCGCACCCCCCTTGGATCCTTTATATACGGAGGCAAGGGGCACCCCTAGAGACACAAGTTGATCCACGTGATCATACTCTTAGCCGTGTGCGGTGCCCCCTTCCACCATAGTCCTCGATAATATTGTAGCGGTGCTTAGGCGAAGCCCTGCGACGGTAGTGCATCAAGATCGTCACCACGCCGTCGTGCTGACGGAACTCTTCCCCGACACTTTCCTGGATCGGAGTCCGGGGATCGTCATCGAGCTGAACGTGTGCTAAAACTCGGAGGTGCCGTAGTTTCGGTGCTTGATCGGTCGGGCCGTGAAGACGTACGACTACATCAACCAAACGCTTCCATTGTTGATCTACAAGGGTACGTAGATCACACTCTCCCCTCTCGTTGCTATGCATCACCATGATCTTGCGTGTGCGTAGGATTTTCTTTTGAAATTACTACGTTCCCCAACAGTGGCATCCGAGCCTAGGTTTTATATGTTGATGTTATATGCACGAGTAGAACACAAGTGAGTTGTGGGCGATATAAGTCATACTGCTTACCAGCATGTCATACTTTGGTTCGGCAGTATTGTTGGACGAAGCGGCCCGGACCGACATTACGCGTACGCTTACGCGAGACCGGTTCTCCCGACGTGCTTTGCACATAGGTGGCTTGCGGGTGACAGTTTCTCCAACTTTAGTTGAACCGAGTGTGGCTACGCCCGGTCCTTGCGAAGGTTAAAACAGCACCAACTTGACAAACTATCGTTGTGGTTTTGATGCGTAGGTAAGATTGGTTCTTGCTTAAGCCCGTAGCAGCCACGTAAAACTTGCAACAACAAAGTAGAGGACGTCTAACTTGTTTTTGCAGGGCATGTTGTGATGTGATATGGTCAAGACATGATGCTAAATTTTATTGTATGAGATGATCATGTTTTGTAACCGAGTTATTGGCAACCGGCAGGAGCCATATGGTTGTCGCTTTATTGTATGCAATGCAATCGCCCTGTAATGCTTTACTTTATCACTAAGCGGTAGCGATAGTCGTAGAAGCATAAGATTGGCGAGATGACAGCGATGCTATGATGGAGATCAAGGTGTCATGCCGGTGACGATGGTGATCACGACGGTGCTTCAAGGATGGAGATCACAAGCACAAGATGATGGCCATATCATATCTCTTATATTGATTGCATGTGATGTTTATCTTTTATGCATCTTATCTTGCTTTGATTGACGGTAGCATTATAAGATAATCTCTCACTAAATTTCAAGATAAAAGTGTTCTCCCTGAGTATGCACCGTTGCCAAAGTTCGTCGTGCCCAGACACCACGTGATGATCGGGTGTGATAAGCTCTACGTCCATCTACAACGGGTGCAAGCCAGTTTTGCACATGCAGAATACTCAGGTTAAACTTGACGAGCCTAGCATATGCAGATATGGCCTCGGAACACTGAGATCGAAAGATCGAGCGTGAATCATATAGTAGATATGATCAAACATAGCGATGTTCACCATTGAAAACTACTCCATTTCACGTGATGATCGGTTATGGTTTAGTTGATTTGGATCACGTGATCACTTAGATGATTAGAGGGATGTCTATCTAAGTGGGAGTTCTTGAGTAATATGATTAATTGAACTTAAATTTATCATGAACTTAGTACATGATAGTATCTTGCTTGTTTATGCTTGATTGTAGATAGATGGCTCGTGCTGTTGTTCCATTGAATTTTAATGCGTTCCTTGAGAAAGCGAAGTTGAAAGATGATGGTAGCAATTACACGGACTGGGTCCGTAACTTGAGGATTATCCTCATTGCTGCATAGAAGAATTACGTCCTGGAAGCACCGCTGGGTGCCAGGCCTGCTGCTGGAGCAACACCAGATGTTATGAACGTCTGGCAGAGCAAAGCTGATGACTACTCGATAGTTCAGTGTGCCATGCTTTACGGCTTAGAATCGGGACTTCAACGACGTTTTGAACGTCATGGAGCATATGGGATGTTCCAGGAGTTGAAGTTAATATTTCAAGAAATGCCCAGATTGAGAGATATGAAGTCTCCAATAAGTTCTATAGCTGCAAGATGGAGGAGAACAGTTCTGTTAGTGAGCATATACTCAAAATGCCTGGGTATAATAATCACTTGATTCAGATGGGAGTTAATCTTCCAGATGATTGCGTCATTGACAGAATTCTCCAATCACTGCCACCAAGCTACAAGAGCTTTGTGATGAACTATAATATGCAAGGGATGAATAAATTCCCGAGCTCTTCGTAATGCTGAAAGCTGCGGAGGTAGAAATCAAGAAGGAGCATCAAGTGTTGATGGTCAACAAGACCACTAGTTTCAAGAAAAAGGGCAAAGGGAAGAAGAAGGGGAACTTCAAGAAGAAAAGCAAGCAAGTTGCTGATCAGGAGAAGAAACCCAAGTCTGGACCTAAGCCTGAAACTGAGTGCTTCTACTGCAAGCAGACTGGTCACTGGAAGCGGAACTGCCCCAAGTATTTAGCGGATAAGAAGGATGGCAAGGTGAACAAAGGTATATGTGATATACATGTTATTGATGTGTACCTTACTAGAGCTCGCAGTAGCACCTGGGTATTTGATACTGGTTCTGTTGCTAATATTTGCAACTCGAAACAGGGACTACGGATTAAGCGAACACTGGCAAAAGACGAGGTGACGATGTGCGTGGGAAATGGTTCTAAAGTCGATGTGATCGCGGTCGGCACGCTACCTCTACATCTACCTTCGGGATTAATATTAGACCTAAATAATTGTTATTTGGTGCCAGCGTCGAGCATGAACATTATATCTGGATCTTGTTCAATGCGAGACGGTTATTCATTTAAATCAGAGAATAATGGTTGTTCTATTTATATGAGTAATATCTTTTATGGTCATGCACCTTTGAAGAGTGGTCTATTTTTGATGAATCTCGATAGTAGTAACACACATATTCATAATGTTGAAGCCAAAAGATACAGAGTTGATAATGATAGTGCAACTTATTTGTGGCACTGCCGTTTAGGTCATATCGGTGTAAAGCGCATGAAGAAACTCCATACCGATGGACTTTTGGAACCTCTTGATTATGAATCACTTGGTACTTGCGAACCGTGCCTTATGGGAAAGATGACTAAAACACCATTCTCCGGTACAATGGAGAGAGCAACAGATTTGTTGGAAATCATACATACAGATGTATGTGGTCCGATGAATGTTGAGGCTCGTGGCGGATATCGTTATTTTCTCACCTTCACAGATGATTTAAGCAGATATGGGTATATCTACTTAATGAAGCATAAGTCCAAAACATTTGAAAAGTTCAAAGAATTTCAGAGTGAAGTTGAAAATCATCGTAACAAGAAAATAAAGTTTCTATGATTTGATCGTGGAGGAGAATATTTGAGTTACGAGTTTGGTGTACATTTGAAACAATGCGGAATAGTTTCGCAACTCACGCCACCCGGAACACCATAGCGTAATGGTGTGTCCGAACGTCGTAATCGTACTTTACTAGATATGGTGCGATCTATGATGTCTCTTACTGATTTACCGCTATCGTTTTGGGGATACGCTCTAGAGACGGCCGCATTCACGTTAAATAGGGCACCATCAAAATCCGTTGAGACGACGCCTTATGAACTGTGGTTTGGCAAGAAACGAAAGTTGTCATTTCTGAAAGTTTGGGGCTGCGATGCTTATGTGAAAAAGCTTCAACCTGATAAGCTCGAACCCAAATCGGAGAAATGTGTCTTCATAGGATACCCAAAGGAGACTGTTGGGTACACCTTCTATCACAGATCCGAAGGCAAGAAATTCGTTGCTAAGAATGGATCCTTTCTAGAGAAGGAGTTTCTCTCGAAAGAAGTGAGTGGGAGGAAAGTAGAACTTGACGAGGTAACTGTACCTGCTCCCTTATTGGAAAGTAGTGCATCACAGAAAACTGTTTCTATGACACCTACACCAGTTAGTGAGGAAGCTAATGATGATGATCATGAAACTTCAGAACAAGATACTACTGAACCTCGTAGATCAACCAGAGTGAGATCCGCACCAGAGTGGTACGGTAATCCTGTTCTGGAAGTCATGCTACTAGATCATGATGAACCTACGAACTATGAAGAAGCGATGGTGAGCCCAGATTCCGCAAAATGGCTTGAAGCCATGAAATCTGAGATGGGATCCATGTATGAGAACAAAGTATGGACTTTGGTTGACTTGCCCGATGATCGGCAAGCAATTGAGAATAAATGGATCTTCAAGAAGAAGACTGACGCTGACGGTAATATTACTGTCTACAAAGCTCGACTTGTCGCAAAAGGTTTTCGACAAGTTCAAGGGATTGACTACGATGAGACCTTCTCACCCGTAGCGATGCTTAAGTCTGTCCGAATCATGTTAGCAATCACCGCATTTTATGATTATGAAATTTGGCAGATGGATGTCAAAACTGCATTCCTGAATGGATTTCTGGAAGAAGAGTTGTATATGATGCAACCAGAAGGTTTTGTCGATCCAAAGGGAGCTAACAAAGTGTGCAAGCTCCAGTGATCCATTTATGGACTGGTGCAAGCCTCTCGGAGTTGGAATAAACGCTTTGATAGTGTGATCAAAGCATTTGGTTTTATACAGACTTTTGGAGAAGCCTGTATTTACAAGAAAGTGAGTGGGAGCTCTGTAGCATTTCTGATATTATATGTGGATGACATATTACTAATTGGAAATGATATAGAATTTCTGGATAGCATAAAGGGATAATTGAATAAGAGTTTTTCAATGAAAGACCTCGGTGAAGCTGCTTACATATTAGGCATTAAGATCTATAGAGATAGATCAAGATGCTTAATTGGACTTTCACAAAGCACATACCTTGACAAAGTTTTGAAGAAGTTCAAAATGGATCAAGCAAAGAAAGGGTTCTTGCCTGTGTTACAAGGTGTGAACTTGAGTAAGACTCAATGCCCGACCACTGCAGAAGATAGAGAGAAAATGAAAGATGTTCCCTATGCTTCAGCCATAGGCTCTATCATGTATGCAATGCTGTGTACCAGACCTGATGTGTGCCTTGCTATAAGTCTAGCAAGGAGGTACCAAAGTGATCCAGGAGTGGATCACTGGACAGCGGTCAAGAACATCCTGAAATACCTAAAAAGGACTAAGGCTATGTTTCTCATATATGGAGGTGACAAAGAGCTCATCGTAAAAGGTTACGTTGATGCAAGCTTTGACACTAATCCGGACGATTCTAAATCACAAACCGGATACGTGTTTACATTAAACGGTGGAGCTATCAGTTGGTGCAGTTCTAAACAAAGCGTTGTAGCGGGATCTACATGTGAAGCAGAGTACATAGCTGCTTCGGAAGCAACAAATGAAGGAGTCTGGATGAAGGAGTTCATATCCGATCTAGGTGTCATACCTAGTGCATCGGGTCCAATGAAAATCTTTTGTGACAATACTGGTGCAATTGCCTTGGCAAAGGAATCCAGATTTCACAAGAGAACCAAGCACATCAAGAGACGCTTCAATTCCATCCGGGATCTAGTCCAGGTGGGAGACATAGAGATTTGCAAGATACATACGGATCTGAATGTTGCAGACCCGTTAACTAAGCCTCTTCCACGAGCAAAACATGATCAGCACCAAAGCTCCATGGGTGTTAGAATCATTACTGCGTAATCTAGATTATTGACTCTAGTGCAAGTGGGAGACTGAAGGAAATATGCCCTAGAGGCAATAATGAAGTTATTATTTATTTCCTTATATCATGATAAATGTTTATTATTCATGCTAGAATTGTATTAACCGGAAACATAATACATGTGTGAATACATAGACAAACAGAGTGTCACTAGTATGCCTCTACTTGACTAGTTCGTTAATCAAAGATGGTTATGTTTCCTAACCATGAACAAAGAGTTGTTATTTGATTAACGGGATCACATCATTAGGTGAATGATCTGATTGACATGACCCATTCCATTAGCTTAGCACCCGATCGTTTAGTATGTTGCTATTGCTTTCTTCATGACTTATACATGTTCCTATGACTATGAGATTATGCAACTCCCGTTTGCCGGAGGAACACTTTGTGTGCTACCAAACGTCACAACGTAAATGGGTGATTATAAAGGTGCTCTACAGGTGTCTCCAAAGGTACATGTTGGGTTGGCGTATTTCGAGATTAGGATTTGTCACTCCGATTGTCGGAGAGGTATCTCTAGGCCCTCTCGGTAATACACATCACATAAGCCTTGCAAGCAATGCAACTAATGAGTTAGTTGCGAGATGATGTATTACAGAACGAGTAAAGAGACTTGCCGGTAACGAGATTGAACTAGGTATTGGAATACCGACAATCGAATCTCGGGCAAGTAACATACCAATGACAAAGGGAACAACGTATGTTGTTATGCGGTCTGACCGATAAAGATCTTCGTAGAATATGTAGGAGCCAATATGAGCATCCAGGTTCCGCTATTGGTTATTGACCGGAGACGTGTCTCGGTCATGTCTACATTGTTCTCGAACCCGTAGGGTCTGCACGCTTAAGGTTACGATGATAGTTATATTATGAGTTTATGCATTTTGATGTACCGAAGGTTGTTCGGAGTCCCGGATGTGATCAGGAACATGACGAGGAGTCTCGAAATGGTCGAGACATAAAGATTGATATATTGGACGACTATATTCGGACACCGGAAGTGTTCCAGGGAAGTTTCGGATAAAACCGGAGCACCGGGGGGTTACTGGAACCCCCCGGGGGGTTAATGGGCCTCATGGGCCTAAAGTGGAGAAGAGGAGGGGCTGCCAGGGCAGGCCGCGTGCCCCCTCTCCCCCTAGTCCGAATTGGACAAGGAGGGAGGGGCGGTGCCCCCCCTTTTCCTTCTCTCCTTCCCCCTCTCCTACTTGGACAAGGAAAGGGAGGGGAGTCCTACTCCCGGTAGGAGTAGGACTCCTCCTGCTCGCCTCCTACTAGGGCCGGCCGCACCCCCCCTTGGATCCTTTATATACGGAGGCAAGGGGCACCCCTAGAGACACAAGTTGATCCACGTGATCATACTCTTAGCCGTGTGCGGTGCCCCCTTCCACCATAGTCCTCGATAATATTGTAGCGGTGCTTAGGCGAAGCCCTGCGACGGTAGTGCATCAAGATCGTCACCACGCCGTCGTGCTGACGGAACTCTTCCCCGACACTTTGCTGGATCGGAGTCTGGGGATCGTCATCGAGCTGAACGTGTGCTAAAACTCGGAGGTGCCGTAGTTTCGGTGCTTGATCGGTCGGGCCGTGAAGACGTACGACTACATCAACCAAATGCTTCCATTGTCGATCTACAAGGGTACATAGATCACACTCTCCCCTCTCGTTGCTATGCATCACCATGATCTTGCGTGTGCGTAGGAATTTTTTTTTGAAATTACTACGTTCCCCAACAGTGCCACGGTGTATCTACCGCATCATAGCCCACCCTAGGGTCAGCGCTACGCACGGCCGCCAACACATAACCTACAAACACCAGAAACTAGTTGCAACTCCTGGACAGAGGACGAGAGGGTTCAGTAAGTCGAGCGGGGTCATATTTCAGGGCCCAATGTGTGGTAGTAGCTGAATCTTAAATCACGCATACAGATCTCAGTTCTTATGGACGACCGCAATGAAACAACCCACCATGTACTCCTACATGGCCTCTCATCGATACCTTTACCAAAACATGTTCAACACATCCCTCACATTATTGACATAATCATTTCACTCTAGCCCATCACCCAGATGAACCAGACCTGACACAACTCTAAGCATAGCAGGCATAGCAAGGTAGGAAACACATACATGGCTCAATCAACTCCTACACATGCTAGTGGGTTTCATCTAGTTACTGTGGCAATGACAGGTCATGCAGAGGATAAGGGTTCAACTACCGTAGCACACAACAATTTGAAACATTGTTTTCTTAGTGCAGTAAATGAGAGCAGAGGCGAGAACATGGGATTGTATCAATATGATCAATGGGGCTGCTTGCCTGATGTAGTGGTAGTAGGGTACTGCCCTTCAGACGGATATTCGGGGTTATCCTCGGAGGCAGAACCTACCACGAAAGACACACCGAACATAATCAAAACATGACAATATGCAACAATATGATGCATGCTATGACATGGCAAAATGAATGTGTCTTGGCCTAATGCAAGCTAAAACAGAAAGGAATGAACCCATTTGAATCAAAGATTCAAATGTTAGTTCATTTAACATAGCCATATTAGTGCATTATCTTATTTTGCTTAAACAACAAGGTTAACTTGTTTTGTCATGCATGAAACCATTACCAATGGATAGATTGAATTTTTATGATCAAAATTCATATATAAATCTTTTCATTTGAGATTAATTTCTATGATTTTTTTAAAGTTTGCAACAATTTCTGGAATTCTCTATATAAAAATAAATCCAGAAATTAGTTATTGCGTCAGCAGTGCATCAGGGTGACGTCAGTGGTCAACGGGGACGTCCAGGTCAACCTGACCAGTGGGTCTCATGTGTCAGCAGTTATTTAAACTAACTAAATTTAGTTAAAACTAATCTGGGTTAATTAGCAGAGGGGGGCCCACTTGTCATAGACTCAGGGGAGTCAACCTGGGCCCACCCAGTCAAGGTCAACGGGTCAAACCCGCCGGCGTTAAGCCGCCGGCGAGGACAGACGTGGCGGAGGGCGTCGGGATTCCTCCTCCGGCGACCAAATGGCTGGCGGAGGGCATCTACGTGCTGCTGGTGAAGTCGCGCGCCGAGTGGAGCAAGCGGTGTGTGCGAGGGTGGCCGGAGATGACGCCAGCGTCGAGCCAGGCGGCGGCTGGAGTTCGGGCGTGCACGGAAACGGCATTATGAGGCACGGCAGGGGGCACAGAGGGGTGCTACGGCCTCTTGGGGGGTGCAGTGAGTGTGTTGGACACGGTGGTGTGGCCGGTGGTTGGCCGGAGACACGTCGGCGACGACCTCGGCGGTGGCGCATGCGGTGAAGCTTCGTGCAGTTGCTACGGTGCACGAGAAAGCAAACAGAGAGGATGGGGAGGTAGCTGAGCTCACGGCGGTCATGTAGGAATGGACGGCGCGGTCGGGGATGAGCTGATGCGGTGGCGACGATGAAGAGGATCTCCGGCGATGGCGGAGTCGGGCGAGGTTGTTGCAGAGGCTGCGGGGCAAGCGAGCGCTCGGGGCTCGGCTTGCTCGAAGGAGTGGAGGGCGGCGGAGCTTCTGGACATGGTGGCTCGGCGCGGGGACGACGGAGGGCGCGACTTCGGCGGCGGTGCGGCGGCAAGTGTGTCGGCCATGGTGCGGGAGAGCGAGGGAGAGAGGCAGGGGGGCGAGTGAGGTGTCCATGAGGTCGGGGCGGCGACATGGAGCCTATCCAGCGTCCAGGCGCGCGAAGCGGCAAGCTGCTGGCGCCATGGCGAGCTCGCGCTCGCCGGCGTCAGCTCTTTGCCTGTCTGGCGGGGACGAAGTAGCTGGCTGGCATGGGCCAGCACAGCGCTGGGCCGCCAGGTGGGCCGGCTGATGGGCTGCGGCTAGGTAAGTTCACTCCCTCTCTTTTAATTTCTGTTTTCTATTTTTCTGTAGGTTTGTGGCTTTATTAAAAATAGCTAGGCACTTCTAAAAATCCTGAAAATAATCAGAGGCTCTGTTTAGAATATTTCCAACAGCCTACACTTATCTTCAGAATTATTTGAGCATTTAAAATATTTACTAGCATTCAAATGCCCAAATGCAAATTACATATGATTTAATTCAATGACCTTGTGTTGACCTAGAAAAATGTGCACCAATTTTGCCAGAGGTTCTAACCCAAGACAAAGAGAGTGAACTTTTTAGAAGGGCATTTCAGGTTCATTGAAAATATTTTTAGTAAACCTTAGTTGATTCCAGAGGGGGTGTTGGGGGTTCTGTCTTCCCCAATTCAAGTTTCTGATGAAAGGTAGACATGATGCAACACTCTAATGCATGACTAGCTAGGATGTGACAGAGCGGTGGCGTTGCCTCTGGATGAACAGGACCCCGTGGTGTGGTGGAGGGCTGGATGAACAGTAGACGGTGGAGGGGTGCCCGTGGAGGGGTGGTTGAACAGGACCCCGTTGTGTGGAGGGCTGGATGAACAGTAGACTGTGGAGGGGTGGTTGAACAGTAGCCGGTGGAGTAGCGCGCGGTGGAGGCTGGATGAACAGGAGCCCGTGGAGGCTGGAGTAGGTCAACGATAGCCCGTGGAGGCTGGAGGAGGTCGACGGTGGAGATGAACAATATCCGGTGGAGTCCCGTTTTGCGGTACGCCACACCCCTCCCTATGAACAAGGACCCCCATTTCGACCGTAGGAGGTCCGTTTCGTCCGTTTTGCGGTATGCCATACCCCTCCCAATCAACAGGACCCCCGTTTCGACCGTAGGAGGTCCGTTTCGTCCGTTTTGCGGTACGCCACACCCCTCCCAATCAACAGGACGCCCGTTTCGACCATAGGAGGTCCGTTTCCTCCGTTTTGCGGTATGCCACACCCCTCCCGATCAACAGGACCCCCGTTTCGACCGTAGGAGGTCCATTTCCTCCGTTCTATGGTACGCCAGGCCTCGTTTCCATCGCCTGTTCCGTCCAAGCCCTCCCGATGAACATGACCACGCATTCCGTTCCGACACAGCCGGTTGGCTCCCACGCGTCTCGTTGCCTCCCGATGAACATGACGTATTCCGTTGCCTCCCGATGAACACGACGCATTCCGTTGCCTCCCCATGAACACGACGATGACGCTGTTTCTCCGTTCCGACCCAGCCATGTACACGAGCCCTGGCCGTACGTATGCGCGAGTAGGCGTTCGAGACCCCGCCTGTATGTACACATACGTGGTCGTATTTTCTTTCTTGCACCCTGGCCGCTGTACGTACGTGTACATGCTATGTGCGCGCCTCTACATCAACCAGTATGTACGTACACGTTCGCGACCAGAATGACAACGCTACATACGCTTCGACCAGGTGGGCCCTGACTGTCAGGCACTTCCTTGCGTGCGAAGATGTAGTTGGTGGGTCCCAGCAGTCGGGGGGCGAATCATTTTTTTTGCCCGGACGCACTTCCTTGCGTGCGAAGGTGTAGCTGGTGGGTCCCAGCAGTCAGGGGGGAAACTTTTTTTTTTCACGAAATATGGTGGCCCGTCCGGTGGGTCCCCGCTGTCAGGTGGAGGAATAATTATTTTGCACGTAATAAGGAGGCACTTCCTTGCTGCAGCCATGGACCCAGCTGTCAGCCTCTCCACGTATAGTCCACGTCCGATGGAAGCCGTTCCTTGACCACGTTGACCACGCCGCGCCGAGAGCACCAGGGCGGTGGACGACGGCGAGGCCTAGGAAGGGGACGGCATGGAGCCGGGGAAGAGGCGGTAGTGGATGCCCATGTGTAGAGGAGTACGAGGGTTCACTGGTTCGCTGCGGTGTGAGGCTGCCGTCTCCACAGAATAACAGGGGGTGTGGGTGAGTAGAGGGATGGCTTGGCCAGCGGTGGGCGTAGTAGGGGGCGGTGAGGCCTCCGCCGCATCGCAGCCGGCCACGGGAGGCGGGAGCACAAGGCACGACCGACGCTGGTTTGGGCGGCTGGAGCAAGAAGACCAGAGGTTGAAGAAGCACTACGGCCGTTGGATGGACATCGTATGGTCACTGGAGCTAGAATCGTGCATATTGACTAAGTTGACAAAGCCCTCCAGCCCCGTCAACTTAGTAGGCCCACAAGTCAGCCTGCCACTATACTGGGTCCCAGCTAACAGGGGGAGTATTCATTTTTTTTGTGCGTAATAAGGAGGCACTTCCTTGCATGTGAAGATATAGCTGGTGGGTCCGAGCTATCAGCGGCGGTAACGTTTTTTTCACGAAATACAGAGGCCCTTTTGGTGGGTCCCTGATGTCAGGTGGAGGAATCATTATTTTGGGTGTAATAAGGAGGCATTTCCTTGCATGCGGTCATGGACCCAGCTGTCGGCCTCTCCACGTACAGTCCACTTCAGATGCATGTCGGTCATTGACCATGTTGACCAGGCCGCACCGAGAGCACCAGGGCGGTGGACGACGGCGAGGCCTAGGAAGGGAACGACATGGAGGCACGGAAGACTCGGCAGTTGTTTCCCACGCGGAGGGGAGTACGACTGTACGAGGGTTTACTGGTTTGTTTGACGTCGCCGGAGAATAACAACAGGTGTGGGTGAGTAGAGGGATGGCCAGGCCAGTGATGGGAGTACGATGGGGCGGTGAGTCCTACGCGGCAGCACAGCCGGCCACGGGGAGGAGGGAGCAGGCAGTCCCGCCGGCGCTTGTTTGAGCGGTTGGAGCAGGAAGAGCAGAGATTGAAGAAGCACGATGGCCGTTCGATGGACATCGTACGGTCACTGGAGCTAGAATCGTTCATATTGACTAAGTTGACAAAGCCCTCCATCCCCGTCAACTTAGTCGGCCCACAAGTCAGCCTCCCACCATGGTGGGTCCCAGCTAGCAGGGGGAGTATTTATTTTTCTCTACATAATAAGGAGGCACTTCCAGTGGGTCCAAGCTGACAGTAGGGGGAACATTTTTTTCGCGAAATACGGTGGTCCGTCCGGTGGGTCCCAGTAGCCAGGGGCAAATGTTTTTTTTTCACGAAATACGGTGGCCCGTCCAGTGGGTCCCAGCAGTCAAGGGGGAAACATTTTTTCCACGAAATACTGGTGGCCTGTCCGGTGGGTCCCTGCTTTCAGGTGGAGGAATAATTATTTTGCGCGTAATAAGGAGGCACTTCCTTGCGGCTGCCGTGGACCCAGCTGTTAGCCTCTCCACGTACAGTACTCTTCCGATGGAAGTTGATCGTTGACCACATTGACCATGCCGCGCCGAGAGCACCACGGCGGTGGACGACAGCGAGGCCTAGGAAGGGGACGACGCGGAGCCGGGGAAGACGCGACAGTGGATGCCCACACGGAGAGGAGTACGAGGGTTCACTGGTTCGGCTGCGGTGTGAGGCTACCGTCGCCACAGAATAACAGGGGGAGTAGGTGAGTGGAGGGATGGCCTGGCCAGCGGTGGGAGTAGTATGGGGACGGTGAGGCCTCTGCGGCAGCACAGCCGGCCACGGGAGGCAGGAGCATGCGGCACGACCGGCGCTTCTTTGGGCGGCTGGGGCAAGAAGAACAGAGGTTGAAGAAGCACTACGACCGTTGGATGGACATCGTTGACCATGCCACGCCGAGAGCACCAGGGCGGTGGATGATGGCGAGGCCTATGAAGGGAACGACACGGAGCCGGGGAAGACACGGCAGTGGTTGCCCACGCGGTAGAGTACGAGGGTTGACTGGTTCGGCTGCCGTCGCTGGAAAATAACAGGAGGTGTGGGTGAGTAGAGGGATAGACAAGCCAGGGATGTGAGTATGATGGGGCTGTGAGGCCTGCCCGGCAGCACTGCCGGCCATAGGAGGCGGGAGCAGGCGGTTCCAATGGTGCTGGTTTGGGCGGCTGGGGTAGGAAGATCAGAGACTGAAGAAGCACGATTGCCGTTAGATTGACATCTAACGGTCTGACGCTGGTAGAGTCGATTGTTGACTAAGTTTCTTTTTTGAGAAACCTTGTGTATGCATGAACTTAGTAGGCCCACAAGTCAGCCTCCAAATCTGTGGCAGACAACATAAAGCCCATTTGCTATTTTTTATAATTTGCAGCCCATTTGCTAATTCTTAAGTAATTTATTACCGCCCATTTTCTGCCTAGGACCATGGTCAAAAAGTTCAACCTTATTTTGCATATTTCGGTGGAGTCCGAACTGTTGTAATCCCGAAATGATAAACATTTTTTAAGAACTTATTGATTTGCCAAAAAAATCGTTTTGTTTTTGTTAGCAAATAAGACGTGGGACAATTGAGTTGGTTTAAGGGAAAACCAGTGGTAAAAAAATTAGCGGTGGGTGGGAAAAAACAACAAAAATAAGGATGTAAATATGAAAAGGGAATTTTATGTGTTTTCAATATAATGATACGTGTATATGAAATAGTAAAACTATAGGTAGAGATTAGAAAACGGATGTAGGACATGCGTTTCAAGAGGATAATAGAACTGGGCTGTGTGTTTGACTCAGTAAAAAAAACTGCCTGCGGATGTTGTAAGACAATATAACTAACGCTGGCGGGCCAGAGGCCAGTAGATACCTGCTGGATCTTTGTGCCCCGTTGTCGTCATGGGCTGGGCTTGTTAAAAACAAAACCAACCCTGGGCAGTCTACATCCCAGTTGAAACTTGCTCGACCTGAAAAAACAATATATGTGCTCAATAAACGAGAGAATTCTGCAAGTACAGACTGATAACTGGGATGCAGCACGGATATTGTTTTTTATCGTGATAATAAATGTATGCACTTGTTTCGAAAAAAATGGAGAACTGGTAATTCGAACGGCGGGTGCTTATGCTACCCATCAAATAAAAATCAGGTGCCTGAAAATTCGTTTCGAAACAAATGATTCAGCTTTATATCCACGTCGACCCTCGGCATGATGGTTGGAAGCAAATGCAAGTTCACACCAAAAGATCGTTAACAACAATACCAACTTGTGGACGACAAGGTAGTACAACTACCAATACCAAACTAACTTATAATCTTTTTACTCCTAGCCCTAGTGTTCGTCTGGTAGAAAATCTTGCAGAGGACTAGCTCCCGCTCCTTCTCTTGCTCCAGGTCCCCGAGGTGGTACTGGTGCATCACCCAGTTGGTCCTCTGCTGGTCGAAGTTCTTGTTGGTGTGCAGCACCAGAACCTTTTTTGCTGCCCGTCTGCCGGCCATTGACCATCACCGGTAAGGTATTGCCGGTCTTGTGCCACATCGCCTGCATGCCGCACTCCGGCTGTATCTTGCGACGCGTCCACGTGCCCCTTTTGAATGCCCTAGAATTGCGCTGGAAGAAATGCTTCCTTAGGCCACTTAGTGTGATCCCTGCAGTATTGTGGAATACAGGTTTTAGTGTACCTAGTTGGCATTTTCATAACATCTTTGGCATGTTGCAGTCACTTGTTTCACTTTTTATTAACTGTCAAATTGTAATTGCTTCACCAGGTCTGCGTCTAAAAAGAAAAATAGAGTTATAAACAAAGGAATATGTTTGTGCAAGTAGACGGCCGATCGGTGTCTTACCTGGAAGTTTCTCAGGTTGGGTGTAGCATATGCCGTGCTCGCTGTCGATGGTTGGTATGAACAAATCGATGAGGGACTGAAATCTCATGCTGTCAGCACTCACTTTGGCCTCAAGGTGCTCGATCAGCTCCTGATTCGTGGGATCGAACTTGACGTTAGCCGGTAGCACCGGCCAATCCTTCTTTGACTTGCATCGGTAATTCCAGTTATATGGTACTCAATGTATGATCAATCGGCTGTTTTAAGTGAATGATGAAAGATTTCGACAGATAAGTGGTACTCCAAATCTGAAGTCCAGAATACCCGAACACGCCGCCGAGATTCTTGGGTCACCTCACGCGCAGCGTGTTGTCACGTCAATTCAATGTGTGGACATGATGAATAATTTGACCGACCTATACTAGTACTGCTACTGTACTGGAGTACTTACTAGTCGTATTTAGTGTCACAATTTATACATAGGTTTAACTAACAAGTACGCACTTGAAGCCTAACTGATATATATATATATATATATATATGGCTTCTGCCAGCATCTCCATCATCATTATCAGTACATCATACGCAGGTGAGTTAGGATGCACTTGATCCCAGGAAGGTATCTATCCTTCAAACCAGAGGAGTGCTTCAAACTAACAACTGTACATAATATCCAACAAAAGAGGGTCGTGCTATAGCAGCAGAATACATGGCTCAGTCTAGATATAAGCACGAATCAAGTTGTGCATATTTGCTGTTGGCATGAACCACATCGCCACATGTCGGGTTTGCAAAAGCCATCCATCGCATGGAAGCTTGATGCCTTTCACACACGGAAGATTATCTGGCAACAAGCTATGTCGACGAATCTCTGAATATGGTGATTCATGAAACCCATGGTATGATGTGTAAACACAGCCCCCCCTTGCGAATGGAAGTTGCATAGCACAGTAATCATCGCTGGTGATATGATCGATGATTGGTTGGATGATCATATAATTGAGACCGAGGAACAAGGAGTGGTTGCCGAGGCTATAAACCCGCCTCCAGTTGAATACGCCTGGCCCAATGGAGCTGGGATCTTTCTCGAACACGAAGCAGCCATAGCCATCAATGTCATGAACATCCCATGCAGTGTACTGCATGCGGTTTGATGTAATGGTTTGGTCAATTTGGTACATGCGAATGAGCATCAAATGATCGCCGTTAGCTGAACGAGCGATAAACCACCACCCATCAGCTCGTATGATTCCATGTCCTAGAATCATGAAGGCCAGCGCATTTGCGTCTGCTGCAACAATTCAAATTGGAGACCAAAAGGACAAAAATAAACAATCTTGTTCAGAGCATGTATGGAATTAAGATTATTATAACAATGACACATATCATAGACAGAGAATTGCAATGTCGTGGTCATAGTCATACCCCAAGTTAAAAAATAAGCCAATGACTTTCATATTCTAGCAATATGTCATGGTTCAAACATCATGTAACAATGAGAGGAAAATAGCTATGACAGCGCCTACTCATATTCTACCATAGCACTTACTACTACTGTTCTCATATCAACTCTAAGCAATAACATGTGATGTTATAAAAATCTTGTAAACGAGAGTAACATATAGCAATCATGATGTTATGCTCATAATATGTATTCTAACAATCATTAGATGCCAATTGTTCTCATATCAACTCTAACAATAACATGTGGGGTCATAAAAATTTAGGAAATGAGAGGAACATATAGCAATGATGTGGTTATAGACATGCTATGCATTCTAAATTTGTAACAAATGAACAGGTAGTCGTATTCATAAGGTAAAGATGAGATGAGATAGAACAATTACATGACGATAGATTCCACCAGTATAGGCAGCCAATTTGTGCGTCGACCGCGTAAACGATGCCATCGTGCACTATAGCATCAGACAGAAATGTTGCCTCAATAGGATTGATGATGAGCCATAACCATGTATGGCGACCGGATTCCAGATAGACTAATCCCATGTTGAACAAGGCAATGGGCTTGTAATCCATGTAGTCTTCTGATGGTGTGGGCACTTCGCAGATTACAACTTTCTGCAAACAGAGGTCGAGCCAAAAGCTTGACGTGTCTCATGCGTAGTAGGCAGGAGTGTCCAGCGGGCCGCGAGGCTCGGTGGCGGCAGTATCAAACGATGGAAGGGTGATCTCTCGCTGGGTGTAGATATCCACAAGACGCCACGGACTACCGGTGTGGTGGATGAGGACGATCCAGTTGGCCTTCATGCCCGCCCAGTAGTGGCCGTGCATGAAGGACAGGTGGACGGGTAGTGGTAGCATGTCGAGGGGCACCACAACAACCTCCGTAGGATCGTCAGCTCGGTGTCTGGGCCACCTGCGAGGATCGGGCATCAGCAAGAAGGGTGTCTTGAAAAGAGCCGGCCGGTTGCAGACGAGTAGACGGTACAAATACACAGAGCATGCAGCCAGAAGGACGGTGCTGAGTAGGTCCATACGACTACAGATCTGCTCCAAGAGAACATTAGGGAGAGAATTCCAATCGTGGCTCTGCATGTTAGTCGGTTCTGCCATTGGGGTTTTCGGTGCCTGCGAGCCAGCGGGGAAGTGGATTCGGGCGGGCGAGTGAAGAAGCTTCTCCTCGTGTGGCCGAGCAGTGAGCGGGGGGATATGGTACGCGCGAGCTACCAAGGAAGATGGCGCGGGCGGGCGAGCAGTGAGCGGGGGTAAATGGTGTGCGGCCGACGATGGGGAAGAGAGGAGGAAGAAGAAGAGATGGCAGTACTGGGTAAGGCTGATTTAGTAACACCAACACGCTGGTTCGGCTTATTAATTACATGTCCCATCTGCTGCAGCGTGTATTGTCACTTCACTGCGAAGACTAGTTGAATAGTTCTCTCTGACTGAGATGGGGAATAATGGATAGCGAGGACTTCCTTTCTACAGTATCCCTATGTCTCTACGCTCACTTCAGTCATTTTGCTCTGTACCTAGTCACTTGTTGAAATCTGTAGAAAGACAAATACTCCGTATTTGGGAACAGAGGGAGGCTTTTACTCTGTACTATTTGGGAACAGAGGGAGTATCACCAAATGGAGGGAATAGAGGAAGCTTGAAATATGAACATGTCAATGGGAGGGAGTAAGCCTCATGCATGCATGCATGCAACATGCAACACTCACACGTACACATGGACGCACGCAGCACTCACGCACCCATGCGGCACACAGCACACGACGCAACACACACGCTCACGCTCAAGTGCTCAACCTACTCCCTACGTCCGTGAAAGACTGTACATTTAGTGATTTACACATTGACCAAGGCATAATTAACGCCCAAAAGTAGAAGACTTATGTGTGCATGCGACCATTGAGATAAGATGATTAAATGAAGGCCGTTGCATGCTATAATTAAGGATAGACATGTAGCCTATACCCACAGCACAAGTTGGTGCATTAGTCAATCAATATCGATTTATATTAAAGGCTAAATGCATTGGAAGTGTAGATGTACATCATGTACTACATTCTTTGTTTTATAGCCGATGTACACTCTTTGTTGGAAGACCGAGGGAGGACACGTGCATGCACTCACATACACAGCCAGGGCGGTTCGCATGCAAGGGTTGGACTCGTGTCGCGCCTGCGTAAAGTTTTGTTTAACTAATTTCTTTGCTCTGCCAACTGACAGGTGGGACCCAGAAACCAGGTGATAATTTAACCAGTCAACAAAGTGCCACGTCGACTATGTGGCCGGTCAGTAGGGTGGAATACGGTGCTCTACGATGAGCTAGTGATCGTATAATCACCGCAAAACTATATATAGTGATCGTAAAGAGCGTATTGTTACATACATTGACCGACAGTGTATTTTTCTCGTTTCAAATTAAGCCATATTAATCGGAAAGGACGCAGTATGGACTACTACTACTAGTACTAGTACTGCTTTGATGTGTCCCGTCAACTCGCCGAACGAGGATAAGTTCCTTACTATGCCTCTCCCTCGCCCACGCGCGCGGTGGTTCGCAGGACGAGGAGAGGGTTTTGACTACAACGCCCTCTCCCTCTCCCTCGCCCTCGCCCTCGCGGTGGACGTGCAGCAGTTCAATCGGTGTCAGATTGCCAGAAGCATATTGTACTATAGTATCATCATTGTTGGACCTTCCGAAGAGGCGAAGAGCCAAGTGCAAGGTTCACACGAGTACGAACTGTTGAACCTCCCGAAGAGGCAAAGAGCCAAGCACAAGGTTTTATAGGAGTTGTTGTCCTAGTAGGAGTGTACTACAACTATAGTGAACGATGCTACTGTATGATGCCGCCACGTCACATATATCCAAAGCTATGCCATCTTTTTTTCTCAAAGAGCATGTTGGAGCCCGTGCAACAACTACACAAGTTGCACGTACACATAACACATTTACTAGTAATAAATTCTAAAGGACAAATGCCAGTATGCCACACAAGTTCATCTCCAATTCATGTGATAAATTTGTGCACGACTAGTCTACATATATTCACAGCGCTACCGTTCACAATTACCGTACTCCACTTACACGTTATAGATGGGCTACACGTCCTCCTCCAGGTTCTAGTCCCAGGTGTTCTTCATTGATGGCACGATCCATAGTGGTGGGCAACGAGAATCATTGTCGCAGCTTTCTAGTCCGGTTCCACACGATGGAGACTCATCCAAGCTGAAGCGGCATAAATCAGGGATAGCGTGTCCCAGCATGTCGTTCATCCGGCGGTGCTCACTGAAGACACAACCATGCTTCATGAACGGCAGGCCTTCTGTGTCGTGCACGGAAGGTGGCATCCGCTTCACAATGGGGTAGCTGTCCCCGATGAAAAGCGAGTACTCTCCAAGAGTGTTCCTCGGCACCCACGTAGCATCACGGGGGTCGAACTCGGCGCCGTTCGTTTGGTACACGCGGCATCCCAGATCTGGACACATGGTGACGTACATAGTCAAGGTCCATGCATAATAATGTTGTGCTGAAATATGGCGGTCAGTAATACTGTGTAGCAAATAGTACTACTCCGGTATAGAGGAAGTAAAATAACCGGCTTATTATATATAGCCACTCTTGGCTCATGGATGAGATAGTAAGACATGGAAAAACAAAAATGGTGGAAGCTAGTGGGTTCAAGTCTTCAAGGGCCTAGCTAGCTATACACGTCCTCCAAGTTAAAAAGTACTCCTACGAGTACTACAAAGTATACTACTAGTACAACAATGAAAGAGAAGGCGAGAGGGTTAAAAAATGGAATACCTGGGTAGATGGTGACGGTCCGATCATGGTAGATTGTGTGACCATGTTGCACATCAGTGGTACCATGGGTAACGACTGCTAAGATAGTTGATCCCAATATGCCAAAGTCAGCTACAAGGTTCCAGGTTAGACTGAATCACGGATGCAAATGCACATCCAGGATTGGCGATTTTATTTTGATCGAGGGATGACTGGTCCCTACAAAATAATGGAGTACCGTTAGGGATGCAAATGATGGTTTGTGCATTCCGTTTGTAATCTCCCGTACCGTAGGATGGCAACCAGATGAAACAAGTCCCCTGGCTTGTAACCGCGAAGATGCGGCCTAGATGGCGCACGACGTCTTCGAACGTGTAGGGGTACAAATCTGCCGCCGCCAACATGCGCCAGCCTCTGCCATTACTGCCTCTTGCATTGGCGGCAATCCTTATGTCAAACACCGCGATGAGATAGTAATCATCGTAGCCGCGTCGCTTTGTCGGCGGGTCCGCAATTGCTATCTTCTTCAATCTCATGTTGGCATCATCATACATATTCAAGCCCATCCAGTCCGGAAGGCCGATCCCAATGGTGGAGAAGGGGTCTACAGGAACGGCCGCACTGCTATGGATGTTGTGCAAAATGATGGTGGTATACGGCCGGAGGTATGCAAGCCAATCTTCGTTGGCACCGACCCATACCTATATATATAAGATGGTGGGCAGCGGAGAAATTACGGGATGGAAATGGAATAACTAAGTATTACATGATCAAACTCCATTACTGACCTGCTCATCGGAAAAAATCCGACTACCTCTCAACGTCGGCAACTCTAGCGGAGTCAACGTGCAATCATGGCCAGGGAGTGGTGGACTGTTTGAAGGATTGTCCCATAGAAGAACCTTCTCCTCGAGGACGCATGGAAGACCAACAAGCATGGAATGTTTAAGCAACGTCTTGAAAAAGTTGGTGCAGGAAGCACCGAGTCTTGCGACGGTGAGGACATCGGAGCAGCGTGAGATTTATCCCACAGGATCGTCGTCCAAGGTCTCCCAGCCCCAACGAGGAGGAGAACCGCCTGGCGAATCCATGGGAGCAGCGACGAACTGCCTTCTCTTCGGGGGGAGGGGAACTGGCGAGGAGGAGATAAGAGCGTAGTAACCGCAGGGCCTCGTCCCTTCCAACTGTAGATCGTTCCTCAGCTAAGGGGTGAGGCTATTATTTACTACTAGTACTCCCTCCGATTCTTTTTACTCTGCGCATAAGAGCAGACCCGGATACCAAGGCAAGGGCTCGTTGCATGCTTTCTGGACGGAAATACCCCTGGCGCATGGATGGGAGGAGCTAGCAGCTATAAATGCCCATGCAGCCCATTGGCTGTTCGCCCGCGTTCTCCTCTCTCTGCATGCTGCATGGATGTCTCCCTCTCTCTCACATGACTGCATGCGGTGGCGCTGGCCTATGAGAAGCTCGCGTGGAGATAGCAATCTTCTCTCCAGAAGACATTTTTTTGAAAGAGAGGGATTATGGAACGTTATGGGATTGCATTATACTGTAAATAATAGCACTAGGTAGTAGTTTTTGGCGTGGATTAGGAAATTTTGGGTATGTTTTTGCCAATTTTTGTACATGCCAACTAGTGTCAAAAAACGTCTTACATTATGTGACGGAGGAGTACATACTTGTACTGTAGCAGTACTAGTACTACTTTTCTCAACTAGTAGTGCGATGTACTGTACTTCTAGTCTAGTCTAGTATAGTGCACCAGTTTTGAACTCTTGAATCTCAGGGCCAAGGAGCTACAGTTGGAAGTGGAGGGTACTACAGTTGTCTAGAACCATAGTTGTACTATCAATGTAGGGGAAGTACACCTGCGTAGTGGCCTAGTGGGTACTCTCGGTGCTCTATTCAGCCGCTCCTCTCACGTAGTTGGCCTACTCAGCCGCTCCTCCCACGCACACACTAGCAGCCTGTTTATCAGCGACGATTACTGCGGGGGCAGAACATTTGAGTTATTTGATACAAAGAGACTAGGATTTTCGCTTCCATTTGTGGAGGTGTAATGGATCTGGTCGAACTTTGTTAGTAGTTCCTTCTTTATGAATGAGATGAAGCAAAGCTTTTGCCTCCGTTTCAAAAAACATGTCAAGAGGAATTTCTTTTATAGTACAGCCGATAATGGAGTGAAGTCCATGCGTGCAACGCCACAAGCTATAGAGTAGTAGTACTTCCTCCGTCTAGGTGTGTAAGTCATCTTACGTTGTGCATCGCGACCAAGGCGGAGAGGAAAAGGAGAAAACTTAATGTCTTTTTGCTAATTAATAGCATTGCATGCAATGAACTGACCACTGCATGTTATGTTTGGTAGTCTCAAGTCATTGAAAGCATGCACAACCCACATATCATATTGGTTGATATGCCACAAAACAAAAAACGAGAAGGGAGTTAATGTACAGTGCCTAAGTGTTTTGGGATTATTTGGTTTTCGTAAGGTGACTTACACACCTAGACGGAGGTAGTAGAGCACTTTACGTACAGAGCCATATTGCATAGTTCCCAATGCCCCGCGAGGCTTTTTCGGCTCCTCGGGCTTAATTGCGAGGCGCTAGTTTAAATATGCTACTAGCTGATGAGGAAGCTGCAAGCGAGGTGCAGCTAGGGCGAGCACGCGAGCCACGGGATGCTGGGAAGGAAAACACGTTCATGTGGCTAGGCTGTCCAGTACACCCAGATTGTGGGGCCGCACGTCCATTTGACTTCAAAACTCAAACTACCTGTGTAAAATATTGGCTCGCAGCGAAGTGCAGCAGTACTATTTAAAAAAAGGCCGCCGTGCGTTCGGCCGAGATCGAACCCACAAAACGAGGTATACACTCCCGCGACCACTAGTAGTACTCGTTGGAGTACAACGCAATCTAGAATCGCCTTTTGTCACTAGTAGTACGTACATTGTTCCTTACAAGAAACCCCTATCATCTGCTGCTGGCTATAAGCCAGTGCCATGTCATCTACAGCCCATCTTATAGCCAACATGTACAATAATAGATCAAAAGAGTGTACTACTTTTTTATTATGTGGCCCACTTCCCATTCTCACAAAGTGCCTAGGAGCACGTGCTAGAGTTGGCTATTCATGAAGAGCCTGCTTACCTTGTCTCTCCTCTTCTCTTTCCTCCAACTAAGCAGAAATATACTTGTTTATTACTTATAGCCCGCTGACTCAGCTCTATTGTACTTGCTCTAATAATGCAAGAAACCACTAAAATGCCAAGAAACTACTACCACTTGCATACGTGGCAGACTTAAGATAAGACTACCTCATCAACCATTGTACATGCTCTTACCAACAAAAATCCTCGAGTGACCTCCTACCTCCGGCCCGTCCACCTAGTCATCCTCGGCCATGGGACGCAGCTACCGCCACCGGCAGAAGGCGAGGTCAAAACCGCCGGCGGTGCGGAGCCCATGTTGCGGCAGCCCGGATGCCAGCTCCGTCCGGCGCTCGCGGCCGCTAGCTAGCCAAGATAGCTCCGTCCAGCTGCTTGTCTGCAAGGTTTGCTAGCTAGATTTGCACGGCAGCGCGGCGGCTTGCTCGCATGCGCCGCACTAAGGCCAGCCATCTGGCTCGAGCGAAGGCCAGCGCGGCGGCTTGCTCGCTCGTGAGTCACGCTCGGGCCAGCCTGCCAACCCGTGCGGAGGCCAGCGCGGCGTCCAGCCCGTCCAGCGGAGCGGCGGCCAACTCGCTCATCACCGGTGCCACCGACGAACACGCATCAGTACTGTTTGAAGTAATGTTTAGGAAAAATAATGATTTGAGGGGGAATAACAAGATATAAGGTCAGATGTGGGTCCCTCGTGTCAACGGTCAAACAAAATGTGTTTGTTTAAGCTGCCTCGTCAGCACAGACGTGTGGGCCAACCCTGTCATAGATGGGTTTAAACGAACCTAATATGTAGGAGTACTAGGTAGTTTTGGCGTGGATTAGGAAATTTTGGGTATGTTTTTGCTATTTTTTGTATAATAGATTCTTCCTAGGGCTAGTTGAAAGTGGTAGTTTTTTGTTAAATACTCTACATATTGTAAGTAGGAGTGAAAGTTAAGCTTTGCAAGCCAATAAGCAAGGCTAGTTACGTAGTGCATATGTGTGCATGATTGAAAGTAAATATCAACCATGAGTGACTAATATCTTGATGGGAAACTCGAAACTATGGAATACTAGGAAAAAATGCATGGTTGGAAATACTAGCAATGTTCATGTCCGTTGCAACGAATCATAATTAGAATAATACTTATTCACAAACTTGGTACAAAACACTCTAATTTTGATATACATATGTCACTAGAGATATATTATGTTTCAATTAGAATATATTCCTTGGGCTGTTTTGGTGAGGTCAGGGAGGGATGTGGTTGGTTTTAAGATACTAACTAAGGGTTTTTCTGCAAATTGGTAGACAAGTGGGATGTTGGTGAGAAAAGGCAACAACTTACCTCACAATCATTAGATGTAGATCTAATGGTCAGAAACGACGGATGGCAGACACACCAGCATCACCAACTTAGTCTTGTGTAGGAGTACTAGCAAGATCCGTGCATTGCACGGAACATCAAGATGCATTTTTTTTATAAAACACTTGTTGTGATTGACCCTTGCGGGAGTAATCCCATGTGTAAAAACTAATGATATCTCGAGAAATATGACATAAGGTGAAGAGGAGTGGGGTGTGGTGGAGGTTGGTGGTCGGACTGAGCGGAGGCATGGGGATTGACGACGCTGGCAGCGGCCACCAGGCTAGTTTGTTCCAGAGGCTTCCTTTCTTAATTGCTCAACAATGAGGTTTGTTGGAGATAAGGATGAACGAGGGAAGGCCTTGTCTGCAAATGTGGAGAGGGGTGCGGGTATCTTTTAGTTTGATTTCCATCCATTAGATATAGATCAGATGGTCTATATTGCAAGATGGCACACGTACCATCATCACCAACTCAGTTTTTTATAAGAGAAGAAATATAAGTATGGAGATACAAGCGTATTATCGATACTTGCTTCCGTAAACTAGTATCTACATTCTATTCAACGCCTCGGCATGTGGGGCCTTAGCACAATGACTTCTCGACTGTGTAAAACAAAGATTTTCCCGTCGCCGACAAGGAGGGGGTGACGGCAGCGAGCTTTTTGGCTTGCTCTAGTCCTAGTAGTCATACTAGGTGGTCTAAGCATGTGTAGATTTATTATTTTTCACGTCTCGTGTTCGCCATACTGCCACGACTGTTGATGAATAAACAGTAAGTTATTCACGGGGAAACCCTTATTGAGCGTGTTTGCGAGAGAGAGAGACACTGTGCGTGTGTGATATGTTAGAGACTGAGGCAATGATAACAGATTCTTTGTGTCTATGTGTGTGGAGGATATTGAGAGACATGTACATGGGGCTTTGTGTTGTGTAACGTGGAGACACATATACATAATTAGAGAGTGAGTGTGTGAGATACACATGCAGACATGATGAGAGATGAGGATCCAGATAAATGGGTGTTTGTGCGTGTCTGTGTGTGTTTGTGCATGCGTTTGTGTGTGAGAGGGAGAGAGTGTATGTGGATTAGAGAGATCACTGATGATGTAAACCTAGTATAAGGGAAGGGGGAATGGTGTGACATGTGTAGTAGCGAGATAGCACGGGTGCGGGCAGGGGAGCAGACTATTTGGAAGAGACATCGAGTGTGTGTGTGGGAGAGGGGTGTGAGAGCGAGAGAAAGAGAGAGCTAGCAACGGAGAGAGAGAGAGAGAGGGAGGGAGAGAGAGAGGAAGAGAGGGGGCGAGAGGGGTCATTTGTGTCCATAAATGGCGTATAGATAGGGAGACAATGTTGATGTTGTCCGAAATTGGCCTATGAACGGAGACGCAAGGGAAGCGAGTCATCGTGTGTGTGATAGGGACTTCATGAGAGGTCTAGAATAGATGGTGTAGAGAACAATGTGCGAAATCGAGAACGATTATACATTAGGGAGCTATGCAAAGAGTCACGACATACATGTATACATGGAAGTAGCTGGGGCGGGTCCGCATGTGGGAGAGATAGAAAGAGGAGAGTGGTGCACACGGAGACAAAGTGTGCTTGTTTGTAGTGGGGGTGGTGTGTGAGGTGAGTGCGCGAGAACCACATAACTAGGGATATAGACATTTGGGGGCGACGTTTTTTGTGTATGGGGAATATACACTCTACATAGTGCGTGTGCTTGGGTAAGAGAGATAGCGGGAGACCTAGAGAGTGAGGGAAGAGATGTGTGCATGCCCGAGAGACAAAGTGATAGAGACCTATGTTGGGGTCCGGACTTTACAAGAGAGAGGGTTGTTAATGTGCTCGTGTGTTGGTGTTTGGAGGAGAGAACGACTTCTCTATGTGTGTGTGTGTGTGTGTGTGGTGGGGGGATTGACTTAAGATAAAGAGTGAGGTGTCTATATTTGAGGGACTTTAGCGTAATTGAGATATTGTGCACTCATGGTTGATCAATTTGTTTCATAGTTTGTACTATGAGATAACGATACTTTTGAACATGCGTGATATACCTTGATGTACCAGAATTACAAACCTCAGATTGGAATTTTGGAATTCGACTCCATCATTAGCTTTTGTAATTCATTTAAACGAGGTACATTTTTTAAGCCGGGATTCGTGATTTCAAATTCATATATCAAACCTAGAGATATACACATACGGGCATGTTCAAACTTTATAATCATCCACTTTATTCATACACATACACATTTTTGCTTTTGTCATCATATTTAGAATAAACACATTTGGAATTTCATTTGAATTGGACCGTATGATGGTATTTGCTTGTAGTAGCTCAATGATCCATATTTGAATTGAATGGATAATCTAAGTTTCGAGTTGGAGACATTGATTTTCAAAACTTGCACATTTTTTTGCGTGTAAAACAAACAAATTGTCGGCCATGATATCATAGTCGGTCGTACGAGAGCAGAATACTTATAATTTTAGGTGCCAAAAGCTTTCAAACTTCCCGCTCACATCGAAATATCACGCGCCTAAAAGTTTAGCCCTGCGATATTCCTGTTTTACCCCTGCCACATGAATGGAAAAGGGCTGATTTGGTAACTCCATTGTTTTCCCCTCTTTGCCCCCAACATTCTTCCCCAGAGCCCCTCCCCTTCCCCTCCCCGACCCCCAACCACGGAAGCCACCGAATCTAGTACTCCACCGTAGTGGTGGACCTCACACCCCGTCGGATCTACCTTCCGCACCTTGGAACCCCCAACTGCCAACTCACCACTTCACCGGAGCCGCTTCAGCGACTGGCTTGTCCACCGCTCCAGATCTCCTTTACCGCCATGTTGGTCCACCGCACTGGATATGCTTAACCGGCACCCTCGTCCACCACAGCGTAGGCCCTTCACTGACTCCCTCGTCCGCCCCTTCGCTGGCCCTTCATACAAGCCCTTGTATGCCGCAACAGATCCGCCTCACCGAAAGCACTGTACAATGCGCCCGCCGAAGCCTTCATCCGCTTCACCAGACCCGCTCCATGGACGCCATATTCAACTCCACCGGCCCTGCTTTACCAACGCCGCAGCCTCATCAGGTTATTTCGATTTGTACTCCTTCGATTTTTCTCTTTATCGTGCAACTGTTCACTTACCACAGATGAGCTTTCTTGTATGTCGACAAGCGCCGCAACCGTAGCACCGGAGCCGCTTCAGCAACGGCGACAGCCGGCCCAAACTCAACCGCAACACGAGCACCATCGATGATTCTTAGCTATCAAGTATGACAACGATATCCATATGCCACCGAGAATCAGGTACTATTATCCAACGGCCGGCGCCTACGTTCACTTTCCTACCATAAGCACCGCACCTTTGAATTTCTTCAGGGCATCATTCAGTTTTTCATGAGACGCATTATTCTGCTTGCACCTGTAGGGCCATACTTCTGGCAATGAACATGTTACATGTGCTAAATTACATACCAGTGCACATATAGTTAATATACTTTAGTTTTGTTCTGATGCCACCTATTGGTTCCATCAGACTGCTTATTGTTCTCTATGCTTAATTACACATCAGCAAACTAGCATGTGGTTCCGCTGCTTTTTTGTTCGTTTTACCCTATATTTTCTGATGCTAGCTATTACATCACTACTCCGAGCCTCTGTTCATTACTTGTTTGTGTGTTCTTGATCTTCCCAAGTTGCATGACTAATTTGATGCTTCTATTAATTATGGAGCTGCCAACTCCATCAAGCAAAATATTTGTTCTTTTGGGGCTGGCACCTCGAACAAGCATAAAAATAGAGGGAAGCAGATATATTGTCGTGTATGCACACACCCTTCTTTCATTAGTTTAGATGAACCATTGATGACCAATTCGGACCAGTGCATGCGATTAAAATTAATTTTACCTAAATAGATGGTGCAGAATAAACTACAACAACTAGATTTGCAACCACGGGATGCTGACGATATCTTCAAAGAACATTGCAACAGCAGCTAGGCTTCACAGCAACGTATGGTAAGCCAGTGTGTTTTAGTACATGTGAAATGTAATGCGAGTGGGTTGCTTTCTTGGCTTGTGCCCTCAACGTGTAATCCTACCGAATGACAAATAGATCAGTTGTCTGCTTTGCTGTATTGCTTGATTCGAATGCTTATTTGTTGTTACGCTATACCTGAGTTGGCCAATATGTCAACAGTGCCTGCTGTACTATCGTAAAGAAATGCATGCCTATTTCATTTAAGTCCTTAACTTTTCCTCTCAACTTCATCACAAGACTGTCTTCGTAGTTTATCTGAGGCCACACTGTTAAGTGCTTTCTCAGATTATTTCAACTGCTTAGATGCCTTGGCAACTTAAATATAGCGGTTGTACACTCCCTTTCAACCAGGGATGTCAACTGGGCCCCGTTTAATCCTGATTAAAGTCCACTAGTGGTATGATAGTTCAAAAGAGTTTTTGTTTTTTGAGGAAAATGAACTAGGGAGGTAGCAAAAACTAACTAGATGGGACTGGCGGATGTCGTTTATTTGCCACTTATATCCCTAGTTTCATCTTACCATTTTAATTTCTTTTCGGCTGATGCTGCTTCGAACCATTTCAATATAGTTTGCCATGCTCGGCAATAATTCTTCTGTCGTTTACCATGTAAGCTTACTGCCTGGATCATACGATAACTATCTCTTACTGATGTCCAGTGGAAACCTTTCAGGATGCCGTTCACACTAGGACACAATGTACAACCCCAGAATCTATTTGTGGAAGCAGTGCGCCATCCATGTTACCAGATGGTAGCAGTTCAGAGGCAACACCGCCGGAGAGCAGTCTAAGCACAGATATTATAGTGCTTGAGGCTCTACTAGAGGCAGAAAGAGATGGTGTGGCTGCCATGAATGAGGTAATCTTTATCTTGAGGCTGGAAATTACGGAATTAGCGGCACACATTATGCAAGCAACCCAAGAATTGGAGGAAGTAAGAATGTTTCATTTGAAGACGGAGGAGGTCCTGCTGTTTCTGCTATCTAAAGCCCAAGGTAATCCCGGTTCTTCTTTAGATACTAGTTGAAATTGTCATTAGATTATTGTACTTGCATGTTGTGTCATGTCTCTGAATGGATTATGTTGCAAGACACCCTATGTTGTCCATGTGTTGTAATGATCCGAATTTTTTAGGCGAGGTAATCCTCAGTACTTGTATGATTGACATAAGGTGAACTGTTTTTCATGTGAGCATATTGTAGTGGATGAAATAACTGTTTGACTCAGAGTGTATCCAACCTACTGAATTCGAAGATCACGGCATTTCTAAATCATAATCATATATAAAGGTGGAATAAATCTTTGTTGTGGTTTTGAAGAAATAAATAACAAAATGTGTAATTATCTATGGATATTCGTAATCGAATACAGATTGGATTTGAATTTAGTTTGCGAGGTCCCAGGGCAAACGTGAATGCTAATTCTCCCAAGTTTTGAACGAAGCAGCTAAACACCCACTATAATTTGTGGGCTGCCCGAAGCAAGTGTTTGCGAGATGGAAATTACTGTCTACCCCCGACAGTTGACATCCTTATCGACCGGATTTACACTGCTGTCGATAGGGGTAGACTAGTAACTTCAATTAGATGTGACACGACGGCCTCTGAGCCCATTCAGACACGGTGAGCGCCAAATGTGGGCGGCAAAACATATTTGATTCAAGCTCATCCAAAAGACATGTGTCTCTTCCTCCATTTCCCCATTCATACACGGTGGGCGGCAAAACAAACTCTCCTCGTCTGAAATCGATGTAGGCTAATATTTTAAATAGGGGCAGATGTGTAACTTCGATCAGACGTGACACAACCTCCCTACCTGTCAGCCCCGTTCATACACCGTGGGCGCCAACCGTGGGCGGAAAAACACCCTCTCCTCGCCCGAAATAGTTACCAGCAAATATTTGGGAGATGCGAGATTACCGTCCTATCCCCAACAGATGCGATGTTCGAAATTTTAAATAGGGGATAAGTTCGTAAGTTTCCCCCATTTCAGAGAAGCGCGTCCCAAAGTTTGAGATCCCCCCTCCCCTCCATTTCCCCATTCATACACCGTCGGCGGCATGACAACCTCTGCACTGCGGCCAGCCTCCTCCGTCCGCCACCCCATCCTCTACCTTGCCGGAGCCGCTACCCCTACCCCGTCGTCCACCGCAAGAGATGGACGTCTCTCATCCACGTCGCTGGACCAGGATCCTTTCATCGCCTCCTCTCACTTCATCGGCGCCGTCGTCCACCTTGCCGTTGCCGCTCCTACGACCGCCTCGTCCATGGCAACATGATATATCCCCCGACCCGGCCGTTTGCCGTCTAAAGTCTTCTTCCCCGCCGCCGACAGCCATCGCACCCGCAACACCCTCAACGTATCAGCATAGGCCTACACGGCATCGCAAGAGAGGTGGTACTCTTCCATATGTACTTAAGTTATTGATCTCACCAGGAAAATAGATCGAAATTTGATTGCTGTACTTTTCTTGTCCATACCAAATCCTAGTGGCTAGTTGAAAGCAAACATTGGTTGCGAAGTAGCTTTGTCCGGTTTGCACCTTCAGATCCACCATGGCACGGGCACTATACTCGTAAAGCTTATGGTTTCCCCCCTTTATATTCACTACCATCATCGTAGGTGCTTCGTGTTGTGCTAGCACTGCTCCTCAAGACCTCAACCCAAAGCTTATGTGTTGAAATACGAATCTGATATGATGCTCATATCACTAAAATAGAGAACGTTTAATTGGTCACCTAATGTTCCTATATTCATTTCGAAAAGCATGTGCGCCACCCACTGGTCCAGCTAGTTTCACTTTCCTGATTTTTCTCTTGATGCTTAGGGTTTTCCCCTTTTATCTACTCTACTATGATCTGCGTAGGTGCTTTCTGTCGTACTAGCATTACTCCACCCTTCAAGCTAAACAACACAACACTCAGAATTCGAAAGCTTTGTTGTTCAAATATGATTGTGATATGATACTGATATTAGTTAACTAACACATTTAATTGGTTAGCTAAAGGTCCCATTTGAGTTTCCAAATGCATGTCGCGACATATAGAGAGACAACATAATTGCATTTCTTTGTCACTTGTTGATCGTACTTTCTTGTCCATACCAAATCTTAGTTGTTATTTCAAAGCAAACATCGGTTGCTAACTACCCTTTGCGCGGTTTGCAGCTTCAGATCTGCCATCCCACTGCCACGGTCAACACCGTACTCATCATGCTTATGTTTTCCCCATTTTATGATGACCACAATCAGCCTACGTGGTTCGTGTCGTAATAGCACCGCTCCACCCATCGAGCTAAACAAGCTTAGTTGTACAAATTCATATCTGATATTATTGCTGATATTAGTAAAACTGAGAGATGTTTAATTGGTTAGCTAAATGTTCCTACTTTAGTTTCGAAATGCATGTGAGCCACATATGGAGAGGCCAGTAAGAATTGTATTTCTCTGTGCGCTCTGGTTCATCATGGGTGGCCAACCGATATTGTATTGAAAGACTTGTAATATCTTCAATCTGCTTGCTCTTCTGCTCTTCTTTAAGATGATACTCTTCTCTTGCGGTCGACTGGTCAGGTCGAGTTGTTCTCTCTTAGTATATTTTGAATCTGTCAGGTCAAGTCGACTTGTTCTTCTTTACTATATGTTGAAGCTATCATCTGCGAAGTGTCATCACTTCTGGAGCTCTCATATTTTGAGTAGTAGGACACATTATATTAATGCACACAACAAATTACAGCATGCATGGCATCTTTTAAAAGAATTGCAGAGATAGCACAAAGGGGTTTACAGGGAGGCAGTATTGGATTAGAATCACTTCCGCATTACATAGAAAATCTCACTTGTTTTTATGTTTTCATGCATGTCAGATATTGAACATTATCAAAATGAATATGAGAATGAGCGCACGAGAGGAATATTGTGGAGCGATCCACTGGCTAACAAACTTGGCATGGTGGAGGATGGCCTATCTTATTCACCCATCAAGGTGCTTTCTCTAACTTTGCAAAGTTGTATTGGTCGCACATATTTTGCATCTGACCTCTTGCATTACTTCTACTTTGTTACACCATCTGCTTAGTTTAAGCATCATATATGAGTATATGCCATACCTATCCATTTTCTGTACCTATTCCATGTGTCGTCACACTATGTTTTTCCAGTCAAATGTTGTTCTTTCGTAATAGATGTCCAAAACGAAGAGGGTGAGTGCAGATCCTCAAGGAGTACAAACTAGGTATTTGGAAAAGGTAGTGATACCTATTAAATCCGATAGATCAGCAGCCACAGAAAACACGGGCCCAACTGTACCACACTTTACCCCTACTCCAGTGGCCAAACCCCTATTAGAACTGCTGGGAGCCCAGCGTCAGGTACTGCCTATGATATCAATTCAAAATTTGAACTCCTAAATTTCTGCTTGTGCCTTACCTTCTCTCTTGTATGAAAAATAATTTCAGATGAATCTCCTTGCTCAAAGGATCATACGATCTCAAAACAATAATGGGCTCTGCATTTCTCTTGTCAGTACCTCTCTCCCTTTTGCCTTGTAACACTGTACTTAATTAATTGCTATTCGATTATGTATCATCAGTCTGCACCTGAGCTTCATTATCCTCAGTTTCTTCCAATATTATTTGATCTATATTTACTCTTTGCAAAATGTAGAATAATGGTAACGCTTATAAAGAATTTTCTTTGGGGAATTTATTGAATTATCCTTCCATCAAAATGGAGAAGGGCTTTGTCCAGCCTGTGTTAACATGTAATGTAAGTTCATCCTTCTCAACCCTTCAAATTTGTTCTGGTATAGATTTGGATAGGCATCATTTCCTCCACTACTGTTTGCTTTGCTGTTTACATCTGATTGGATGTTTGCAACAACTACCAGTTTCAAATTGTAGTTGTAAAAACATGTTCCTTATGCAGAACAGATCCATTTATTTGCTTATATAATTGTAAAACCTATTACGTGTCTCCTTGTTTCTATTTCAGACTCGTATCTCTTACGCCAGGCAGAACTTTAGGGAAGATAGTGAGCCAAACCATCTTGAGGACAGCGAGATGACTCCAAGGTCCTGTCTTGATGAAGACAGTGAGTTGAAGCTACTCACCAGGAGGTATGAGACAACCTCTATGCAGTCGTTGCCTCAATCAGTTCGACTTCTTCAGTCTCAACTTAAAGCAGAAAGGCTTGCTTTAGCTCAGCTCTGACTTGAAGTCAAAGATGCAATGAAGATGTCAGAGGACTGCCGTGCGCACCATCATGCCTTAAATCTAGTGTTAATGCATCTATCATTGACACAACTAAGATCTACTCAGCTTCTTCAGCTGTTTGGGCGGGCGGGGGGGGGGGGGGGGCGACCTGGCCAGGCCTAGTGCCTTCTGAAGTGCTCTCAGTTTTGTATATTCTTTTGTCAGCGCATTTATTTGCACTGGTGGCGAACTTTGATGCCCAGTGGATGTAATATGTGTGATAGCCGTGATAGCCTAGCGTAAGTTGCTTTCTTATTTATTTCCTTGTTGTCTTGTTTATTTGTTTGCTTGTAGTCATTGCAGTTCTTTTTCCGCGGTTTGCTAGTGGTAGCAATAACCTATTTTTTAAAACCAGGCCACAATAACCATGGGCTAATATTTACTGTAGTGACACTGGGCCTCCTACGGGCCGTAGACACAGTGGGCCTTCTATGGGCCGTAGAAACAGTGGGCCTTCTACGGGCTGTAGAAACATTGGGCCTTCTATGGGCCGTAGAAACAATGGGCCTTCTACGGGCTGTATCATCAATGGGCCTTATACGGGAAGTATGATCGATTGGCCAAACATGGGCCAATAACAGGCCGCATTATGGTCGTAAACGGGCTAGAGTTGGAATCATCCGTTCATGGACCGACCATAACGGACCATCATTAATAGGCCGTATTTGATGACGCTATGAAAACGGCCCAACGTATTAACGGACCACAAACGGGCCGACTGTAACCATAGGCTGAACTTGGCCCACAAGCAGAAAATGACAGTAACGGGCCGTAAGTAAATGAATGCTGGAAATGAGCCCAAGAATAAATGGGCTCTAAGAAGGCCGAAAGATAACATGGGCTGGAAACGGCCCAACGGAATAACGGGCCGTTAATGGGTATAAAGTGATACAATGTTCATTACGGGCCAGTTTCACCACGGGCCGTTAATGGGTGTAATGTGATACACTATTCATTACGGGCCAGTTTCACCACGGGCTGTTAATAGCCCAAGAGTTACATAGGGCGTCATATGGGCCGAAAGACGTCATGGGCCATACATGGGACAGAAGTGAAAATGGGCTGGAATCATATTGGGTGGCCCAGATGATGCTACTGGGCCTAATTCGGATAGGGCATAACGGGCCTTGGGTTAGCGGGCTATAAATGGGCTATATGCGAACAGGCTATTAACAGGCTTTACATGGGCCGGCCCGCCACCTTTTGACCAAGTCAAACGGGCCGGCCTTTTCATAGGAATGGGCCTCTGTTGGGCCGTGCCACGTGTCAACGTATCATAGGCGCCTTCTGTCCAATGAGTGGATGACATCCGTCCCAACGATGAGCCGACACGTGTTTCCTCCAGCCAATGATGATTTTACACGTGGAAAATCCCCATTGGTCGGTGCTGTTAACGGGTTAACGGATCCAAAACCCGACCCGATAGCTTAACGACGTTCCGTTACGGTGGATGCCATGTGTCGGTCACCCTTGACGAAAGCACTTCTGTGACGCGGGATTTATCGTCATGGAAGTGGACACTTCCGTGATGATAATTTTGGTAATGTCATGGAACACTTCTATGATAGCACATGTATGACTATCTTGATTCTGTCATAAAATCGTCATGGATGTACATGCATGACAGAAAATGTGACCTACTGTGACAAACACATATTATCACGGAAGTGTATTTTTTTTGTAGTGAGACAAGTGGACTGCATTGATGTAGACAGTTGGGCTGCATTTTATTATTTAGTGAATTGCATTTTTTATATTAATGAGATGTATTACATGTTTTTTGGTTTTGTATTTTGTGCTGAGTGTTTCCATGTTTTTTCTACACGTTTTTAGGTTTTGATGGGGGGCTTCATGAAGGTTGTACGTCACTGTTCGAGTCCCAGGGTTCTGAGGTGGTTATGGAGGATTGTGCCAATGAAATCTCTCCAGATAAGTCTGGTTCTTTGGCTGGAGATGGTTTGAACACAGTTGTGGCGTCTGGACCTGATGGTGGAAGTGTTTCTCGACCTAGCTCTCCACGTGATGTATTTGATGTTGATGATGATGATTTTGTTACACCGTGTCCACGTGTCACTAGGACTAGGAGTGTAGCAATTAAGTGTCCTCATGTGGATGAGGTTGAAGTATTTTCGAACAAGAGGGCAGGTGAGAGGGCTTTTAAGTTGAGGTGTTCTATAGAGAATTGAAGCCTCGAAGGTTCAAATATATTGGTGAGGCGGGGAAAATAAAGGATCTTGTTCTCAGCAAAGATTTTGTAACCAAATACCACGAGTAAGTTTTATGTGTGTGCCCTTAATCCTTTTTGTGTGTTTTGTTTTTAATTTTAATTTTATTGATCCCATTTGTGTATGTTTACTGCAGGAACACATTCTTTATGGTGAATAGTCCTTTTGGTGATGTTGATACTAACACTGTTGAATATATCTATAATACATTTGGCAAAGGAGCTTTAATGGATTCGTATATCATGGATTATGCTGTGAATCCTGCTCGTGTGGCCTCGCCGACCTCGGTCAGGGGAGAGGAGGAGGAGTCTAGGCTGGTGGCCACTCCCTCTCATGCACAACACGTTCACTCTCCTCAGGACGAGGTTGCGGCGGTGGAGGTCTTACCTTCGGGAGGGGGTCCGGGGCAGGTGGCCACAGCACCCTCTTCTCCTCTCGCGGAGCCGGTGCTGCAGGTGGCGATTCCACCTTCTGGAGGGGGCTCGGGGCAGGTGGCCTCGGTGCCCTCTTCTCCTCTCGCGGTGGTCGAGGTTTCGGTGTTGGAGGTCTTACCTTCGGGAGGGGGTCCGGGGAAAGTGGCATCGGCACCCTCTTCTCCTCTCACGGTGCCGGAGCTGCAGGTGGCAGATCCGTCTTCTAGAGGGGGCTCGGGGTAGGTGGCCTCGGCACCCTCCTCCCCTGGGGCGCCTAGGGTGGCCACACCTCCTGTGGCGCCGATGAGCTCCTCTTGCCAGAGGGTCAGGGTGGGTGGGGAGTATGGGCAGGTGGCCCACGCACTCCCCCTCCCCCGGTACGTCTCCGACTCTTTGCCATGGGGCGCGACCGACATCGGCGGCGCCGTCGAGCGCCCTACTTTCGGGCGATCCCGCTGTTTCGCCGACGGAGGCTGACCGACTGCGCGTTTGGGGTGAGGCAGGAGGCCCCACCCCCGAGCAGGGTCACTCGGGAGGAGGTAATGCATTTGGAGGGATTCCGGATCCGATCTCTGAGGGGCGACGGGTGAGCTGCCGTCTCCAGGATATTTCGGAGGTGGACGACATACAGCTGCGGTGCGCCATGAGGGCGGCCAAGCTTCGTGACATTGAGGTCATTACTGGTATGTCGGTTAATACCTCTAATTCAATTTTGCATTTTTCTAATGATGAGATTATTAATAATGCAATCCAATTAGGAGTTTCACTAGGTAGTAATGATAGTGAAATTTCAAATTCAGCCAATGATATTATGGATTTAGAGGCGGAGCGGGCTTTAGAGTTGATTCGTAACTTAGCAACGGTTAAACCCATGAATGATTCCGATTTTGATGCTTTGGGGGTCAGGGTGCTTGATAATTTTTGTGCGGGTCTTGTACCACCCCTCCCTGAGTTTGAGGATGATACATCTAAGAATGTTGTGGTTAGATCCTCTGAGCCTGGTTGTGAGGACTGGCTGGAGACTTAGAACAAACCTAAATGCAAGTGGAAGCGGAAGATCTACCCAGCTTCCGCAGTGCGTAGGAGTGCTAGGATCCGTATGGCTAAAAAATTTCATGATGAACTATGAAAGGAATCTTTTGGAATAGCAGAGGTCTTAAAGACTTGGCTAAAAGAAGGTTTCTTGTAGAGGCGTCTATCGAACATAGGCTGGATTTTATCGCATTGTCGGGAACTAGTAGAGATAATTTTTCGCCATAGTTTCTCAATACTTTATCGGGAGGTATTGATTTTGACTGGCATTGTCTGCCACCGAGAGGAAGATCGGGTGGGATCTTACTCGGAGTTAGATGCGATTCGCTAGAAGTCCGAAGTGTAGTCATGGGAGACTTTGCAGTTAAGTTTCGGGTGCGGTTGAAGGCCGATGGGTTTAATTGGGCTCTGGTGGTGGTATATGGTGCCGCTCAGCCGGAACTCAAACCCGAGTTCTTGGCTGATTTGGTTAGGATTTGCGGCTATGAGTAGCTTCCAATCCTGGTGGGGGTGATTTTAACATTATTAGAAGGCGTGAGGAGAAGAACAATGATAACTTTGACGGGAGATGGTCGTTTATGTTTAATACTATCATTGAAAGCTTGGATCTGAGAGAGATAGAGCTTTCGGGAAGAAAGTTTACCTGGCTAACGCGTTGCCAAATCTGACGTTTGAAAAGTTGGACCGAGTTCTCGCTAGCGTCGAATGGGAACAGAAGTTTCCCTTCATAATAGTTCAGGCACTGTCCCATGGTATTTCTGACCACACGCCTTTATTTGTAGAATCTGGTGAGGCTACCCACTTGGGAAACAAAAACTCGTTTTCGTTCAAGCTGGCTTGGTTTGAATGAGACGGATTCTTTGATCTCATAGCCAGGGAATGGGCTAAGGATGCAGGAGGTAGGTCTGCGCTTGAGCGTTGGCAAAGTAAGATCAGGCACTTGAGAAGTTTCCTACGTGGGTGGGCTAAGAATCTTAGTGGGATTTATAAGGTCGAAAAGGAAAGCCTCCTTACCCTTATTCAGTCCCTAGATGTAAAAGAAGAAACCATGATTCTACCGGCCTCGGAGCTTCATGCCAAGCTTGAAGCGGAGAAGAGATTGAAAGAGCTTCTTCGTGAAGAGGAATTAAAGTGGGCGTTGCGGGCCAAGGTCCGACGAGTTGTCCAGGGGGACGCGAACACTCAATACTTTCACATGATCGCCAATGGCAAACACAGAAAGAAGATGATCTTTCAGCTTGAACAACATGAAGGAATGATTTTAGGATAGCAGAACCTAAAATTATACATTATCGAGTATTACAAGCAGTTGTTTGGGCCTCCAGAGGATAACTGTGTTTCTCTGGATGAGTGAAGGATTGAGGATATTCCTCAAATTACTGCTGTTGAGAATGATATCTTGGCTGCTCCTTTTTCTGAGAAAGAGGTGTTTGAGGCCATATCGCAGATGAAAAATAACAAGGATCCCGGCCCGGATGGTTTTCCGGCAGAGTTCTATGAGAAGTGCTGGCATATTATTAAGGGGGATTTATTGTCGTTGTTCCATGATTTATTCTCTGGACAACTTTAGCTTTTTCAACTTAATTTTGGAATGATAACCCTGCTTCCTAAGAAAACAGAGGCTGTGAGAATCGAGCAATTCAGGCCCATCTGTCTTCTTAATGTTAGTTTCAATTTTTTTACCAAGGTCGGGACTAATAGGCTCACGCAGTTGCGCATTCTGTGGTGCAGCATTCCCAAACTGCTTTCATGCCGGACAGGAACATCCTAGAAGGGGTTGTGGTCCTTCATGAAACGCTCCACAAGATTCACACAAAAAAACTAGATGGAGTTGTTTTCAAGGTGGATTTCGAGAAAGCGTACGATAAAGTCAAATGGCCTTTCCTTCAACAGGCCTTACGCATGAAGGGTTTTGATGAAGCCTGGCGACGCCAGGTACAATCTTTGACGCAAAAAGAGAGTGTTGGAATTAAAGTGAATGATGACATAGGTCATTATTTCCAGACACACAAGGGCCTGAGACAAGGTGATCCAATGTATCCTATTTTGTTCAACATTGTGGTTGATATGTTGACAATTTTGATAGGTAGGGCAAAGGAGGCTAGTCAGGTGGGTGGCTTGGTGCCCCGTCTAGTTGATGGAGGTGTATCCATCCTGCAGTACGCTGATGATACGATCATCTTTATGGAGCACGACTTGGCAAAAGCGAGAAATATGAAGCTGGTGTTATGCTCATTTGAACAATTGACCGGATTGAAGATTAACTTTCATAAAAGCGAGTTGTTTTGTTTTGGTAGAGCCAATGAGGAATAAGAGGCTTATAGGCAATTGTTTGGATGCAAATTGGGGACATTACCTTTCACGTACTTAGGTATACCCATTCACCATCGTAAGCTGACAAACGGAGAATGGAAGTCTATCGAGGATCGGTTTGAGAAGAAACTGAGTTGCTGGAAGGGCAAACTCATGTCATACAGTGGCCGATTGATTCTATTAATTCAGTGCTCATGAGTATGCCTATGTGTCTCCTGTCCGTCTTCGAAGTCCCAGTTGGTGTTAGGAAAAGGCTGGACTTCTATCGATCCTGATTCTTCTGGCAGAGTGATGAACTAAAGATAAAGTACAGACTCGCCAAATGGGATATCATCTGTCGACCAAAGGACCAGGGGGGCCTTGGCATTGAGAATCTCGAAGTTAAGAACAGATGTCTTCTCAGTAAGTGGTTGTATAAGCTATCAGCTGAGACTGAAGCCACGTGGGCGCAGATTCTCCATAGTAAGTATCTGCAGTCCAAAACTTTGTCCCAGGTGACAGTGAGACCGATGGACTCACCTTTTTGGAAGGGGCTTATGAGAGTCAAAGCAGCCTTCTTTAATAGGACAAATTTTATAGTCGGTAATGGCAGACCATGCGCTTTTGGGAGGATACTTGGCTTGGTGAAATGCCGCTGGTGCTTCACTATCCGTCCCTGTATAGTATTGTTCAATGACGTGATGCTCTTGTGGCAACAATTATGCAGGCCACCCCCCTTAATATTCAATTTAGGAGGATGCTAGTTGGCAACCGATGGGAAGTGTGGCTTCATCTGGTGAGTAGACTGATGGAGGTTCAGCTGTCTCATCAGCCCGATCAGTTGTGTTGGAAGCTCACTAGGTCTGGAGAGTTCACTGTTAAATCGATGTATATCGATGTCATCAACTCTAGCGCCATTCCTAGTTCCCAATATGTTTGTAAAGTAAAAGTTCCTTTGAAAATGAAAGTGTTTATGTGGTTTGTACATAAACAAGTCATATTAACAAAGGATAACTTGGTAAAGTGCAACTGGATAGGATCTACTAGGTGTAGTTTTTGTGATCGGGATGAAACCATCAAACACCTTTTCTTTGATTGCCTGTTGGCCAAAGTTTTGTGGAAGACAATGCACATTGCCTTTAACATTACTCCTCCAAATTCTGTCAATACGTTATTTGGAACGTGGCTTGTTGGGATAGAGTCCGAAACAGCTGGACGCATTCGCGTAGGAGTATACGAATTGTTGGGATACATCATTTTTTGTTGTACTGGTTTTTTTCATGTCCATGCCTGCATGCATGGTTTATTCTTTTTTTCATGTCCTTTTTTGTTCTTTTTTCAGTGCAGTATGTTCTTCAAATGGAAACCTTTGTGAAGAGAGATGATGAAGGAAACCATGTGTTGCCAGTTGTGCATAGCCCGTTTGTTTTAGAAGATGTAGTTAAGCAGTTTAAGGTTTTTGTGAGCGACGACGTAAACCTGTTGGACGCAAAACTTGTAAGTCCATTGTTTTTCGTCATTTATTTTCTGGTTTGTTGCATTTCTTTTTTATAGTTATTTTTGGAAAAGTGGTCCTAGTGCTACGTGTCCAAAGAATTTTTCATTTCATTTTTGTTTTTCTGATGTGAACAGATTAGGATGCCGCGCTCCAAGGATGGTCATTATTCCTTATACACAATGAACCAGCATCGCCAGACATTTGATATCCATGACACTAGGAAGTACACTGGTCATCCTGATGTCACGACAAAGTGGCGCAGGACTGACTACCACGCAGACTGTACTGAAGTGGTATGTCATTTTTTCTTGCCAAGTGCAAAGCTTTTTTGTGTTTCTCCTACTGCATTTTCTTATAAACTGCACATGCAATGTTAGCACACATGGAACCACACTTGTTTATGTAGTGGACTGCAACATATGCGTGACAGAACTGCATTTTCTCACACACCCCATAATCGTTGTAAAAAAAGGAGATAAAAGGAAATGACCTCACATGCATTTAAAAGAGGGACTTTCTAGACGTTGAGAACAACTTTGTATTTTTTGGTTCGTTTGAATAGTAATTTGATCTGTGATGTGTGTTATTTTTACTTTGTGTTTCCTTTTTTTGCCAGATGAGGAGGATGACTCAGCTGCTAAAGGCGATTTATGGTGAAAAATGTATAAATCTAAGAACCACCCTGACTCGGTTAAATTGGCAGAGAAGCCCTCTTACCCGGTTGTGCCAGTGCTGGGAGCAAACGAGTGTGGAATCTATGTTCTGGGGTTGACGTAGTTGTATGACGACCAACGTCTGGTTGAGAAAATTATCAAATCCGACGTAACACCTTCTTTGTTTTCTTCTTTTTCTTGTTACTTTTTTTATTATTTTACTTTTTCACTTTTTGTTCTTTATGACAACCTTTTTCTTAATCACTGGTCTACATTTTTTTATTTTCTTTCAGCCCGCTGTTGAAGATTGGAAGGCGGAGTACATGTTCCAGCTGCTGTTCAATCCTATGAACATGTTGTATTATGAAGACATGCCGCTTCAGCTACGAGATCTGATTGCGGATCTCGGGCTTACTTCCCTGTCGTAATCGTAGACGCAGTAGCAGACGTAGTAACAGTCATTTGGCATTGTTTCTACTGGACAAAATCATGTGTATGGACAAGAACTAGGGTTCATGTTGTGTACTGTGTGCTGTCTAAGGTAGATAATGTATGAAAAGACTATTTTTCTGTTGTTGTGTTTTCGTATGCTTTTTGCAGTAGCGTATATGGACGAATTTGTATGTGTATGTGTATTTTATATAAATAACTCATACAGTATATATATGTGTATATTTTTATTTTGTTGACGACCATGTTCTGTGTGAACTGGCATTTGTCACGCTTATACGTATCATATGTGTCCCATAAACTACATTGCATGTGATGCCGAACTTCTTCGTCCAACAAAAAGCATTGCATTTGTCTACTAGTTTGTGTTGCGCCTGTATTTTTTTGCTGCACTTGCCGCAGACCCTGTATTCATGTGTGTATCCCGAAACTGCATTGCTTTATGATACTGCACTGCTTTGCCTAACCAAATGCACTGCTTTGCCTAAACCTACGTCCCGCAGTTGGTTTTTTTATTGTTTGTACGGTAAGGTGGGGGGGGTGGGCCCCCCATTTTTTTAGTTGTCTATAGATTTGTATTGCTCCTGTATTCCGTGTACTTAGCACATTGCGTGCGTTAGCGCGAGGCCAAGCATGGGGGTGGGAGGGGGGTCGTGACCTCCCTCCCCACCCCCCTGTGAGGCCGAGCCTGGAACGAGCCGGAGCAGGCGGCGACGCGGCATGCCGTGTCGCCGCATGCCTAGGCGAGTCCATCACACCCCGTCGCCTCCCTGTCTATCTTAGGGGTGTGGCTCTGGGGTTGCGTGCGTCCTATTGTTGGATAAACATAAATGTCCGCACTGCGCCTGTCAACCAAGGGCACTGCGTGCGTTAGCGCGAGGCCAAGCAGGGGGTGGGGAGGGTGGGTCGTGACCCCCCCTCCCCACACCCCTGCGAGGCCGAGCCTGGAACGAGCCGGAGCAGGCGGCGATGCGGCGTGCTGCGGTGCCGCATGCGTAGGCGAGTCCGTCACACCCCGTCGCTTCCCTATCTATCTTAGGGGTGTGGCTATGATGTAGGGTCGGAACCCTAATCGGCCGGTCTTTGACGAAAGGAGAAGATCCCGCGATGAAAACGAAGAACACGAGGAGGGAAACGAGGGGAAAATCACAAGGGGAACACAAGAGAACACTCAAACCAACAAGTATGATCACACATGCGCTAGATCCATGAACACAAAGGGAGATATAAGATCCAAAGTCAACAACGGACGATACAAGAGGTAACCGGTCTTCTCTGTGAGAAGGTCTTGATGTTCTTCTCCGCAAGGAGGCCTTGAATCCAAAGGGATCTTCTCCGAAGAGGGGCCGCGGTCTCTCTCGTGGAGTAGATCCAATGTGGATGAGCAATGCTCTATCTTTGAAATGAGCTAAACTAATGCTAACCCTAGCTAGGATGAATAGGAGGTCTATTTATAGTCTTAGTGCAAATGGGGGGCGAAAGGAGGGGGTACATGGGCTTCGGGCCCGAAACTGGACATAGCCAGGTACCGGACGTCCGCTGGGGGCCGGTCGTCCGGTGGCTCACGGGCGTCCGGACGTCTAGAAGTAGCCGGTCGTCCGCTGGTTCTGGCTCGGATGTGGAAGTTGCAGATTTCCGGTCTTGGCCGGTCGTCCGGTGGCGTCGGACGTCCGCTCGTTTGGCTCGGGTGCAGGGACACAGGTCGTCTGGTCTGGGCCGGACGTCCGCTCGCTGGGGTTCGACTGGAGCATTAGGCGCCGGACGTCTGGTCCCGATCGGTCATTCGATGGCTGGGACTTTTCCTGCAGCCCTCCTTCTTCCGCGTCTTCTCATCCATCTTCCTCTTCCTCTTCTCCTTGCTCCTTAGCTTCTGCATGATACCTGAGTATGCACAATGTGTCCATATGAGTTAGTAGCCATGTCTCATGTGCATCAAGGTGGAAATGTGAGAGGAGAGATGTCACCTCAGTTTCAAGAGCTCTTGCACGTGCTCGTGTCCTGGGTCCGCTAGGCACTTGGTGAGACGATGGTAGGTCCATGGGGATGACCTTGGGATGCTCCACATAATCTCCCCTCCTGTGGGGAAGATCCGTCCTCGGATCAAATTCCTCATCACCATGGAAGGGCTATAGGTCCTTGACATTGAAGATATCGCTCACATTGTACTTGTCGCGTGGGAGGTCGATCTTCTAAGCATTGTCGTTGTAGCGTGCGAGCACCTTGAAGGGTCCATCCGCTCGTGGTCGAAGTTTGGACTTGCGTTCTTGGGGAAAGCGGTCCTTGCGAAGGTGTAGCCACATGAGATCTCCGGTGTTGAATACCATAGGTTGCTTGTTGAAGTTGAGCTTGGTCGCAAGGCGTTGAACTTGGCACTTGATGGTGTTTCTAGAATCTTCATGCACCTTCTTGAGATGTGTCACTCATACACTTGCGTCCAAATTGATGCCCAATTGGAGTCCTAGAGGAAGAATGTCCAATGGTGACAATGGGTTGAATCTGTAGACGACCTCGAAGGGGGACTTGCTGGTTGTTGAGTGTCTTGCTCGGTTGTAGGCGAACTCGGTGATAGGTAGGCACTCCTCCCACTCCTTGATGTTCTTCTTGATGAGTACTCGAAGTAGAGCGGAGAGTGTGCGGTTGGTAACTTCCGTTTGGCCGTCAGTTTGTGGATGATACGGCATGGAGAAGAGTAGCTTGATTCCAAGCTTGGCGCATAGGGTCTTCCAAAAGTAGCTAAGGAACTTGATGTTGCGGTCTGAGACAATCATATTTGGCACTCCATGTAGACGCAATATCTCCCTACAAAAGTGATTAGAAACATGTGAAGCATCGTCTATCTTGTTGCAAGGAATAAAATGTGCCATCTTAGAGAAACGACCCACAACGACAAATACTGAATCCTTTCCATTTCTAGTCCTAGGCAATCCAAGTACGAAATTCATGCTAATGTCTTCCCATCGTTGATAAGGAGCTTTGGACTTAGCTTTGCGACATGTAGAGCATCAGTTGGTGAAGCGGTTGACGTCGCGAAACATGTTGGGCCAAAACTAGTTCTTGGAGAGCGTGGCGAAAGTCTTGTCACGTCCAAAATGTCCCATTAAGCCTCCTCCATGAGATTCCTGCAAAAGCAACAAACGAAGAGAAGACTCGGGGATGCAAAGCTTGTTAGCTCTCATAAGATATCCATCTTTGATGTAATAGCGTTCCCAAGAGGTGTGCGTCAAACACTTGGCATAAGGAGAAGCAAAAGTAGGATCATGCTCATACAAGTCTTTTATATGCTCAAAACCAATGACATCCAATTCAAGTTGAGTAACAAGCATGCATATGCGGGAAAGGGCATCCGCCACAATGTTTTCCTTACCTTTAATGTACTTGATTACATAAGGAAAAGATTCAAGAAATTCACTCCATTTAGCATGACGCTTGTTCAACTTGGTTTGGCCCTTAAGGTACTTGAGCGTTTCGTGATTGGTATAAATGATAAATTCATGAGGTCGAAGATAGTGTTCCCATTCATGCAAAACGAGGACTAAGGCATATAGATCTTTGTCATAGATGGGGTAATTGAGTTGCGCTCTGGAATGTTTCTCACTAAAGTAAGCTATGGGGCGCTTCTCTTGCGTTAACACGCCTCCTATGCCATTACCACTAGCATCGCAATGAATATCAAAAGGTTTGTCAAAGTTGGGTAATGCAAGCACGGGAGCATGAGTAAGCAAATTCTTAAGCTCATTGAAAGCGGTATCTTGGCATGGTCCCTAAACAAAAGGCGCATTCTTCTTGCTCAAAGCATGCAAAGGCGAAGCAATGGTGCTAAAAATCTTCCACAAAGCAACGATAGAAACCCGCAAGGCCAAGAACACTACGCACTTGAAGCAAGTTGGTTGGTTGCAGCCAAGTCTTAGTAGCATTGATCTTGGACTCATCAACATGAACACCCTTAGAGGACACAACAAAACCCAAGAAAACGAGCTTTTCAACGCCAAAAAGGCATTTCTACATATTAGCATAGAGGTGCTCTTTTCGAAGAGTTTGTAAAATGGTTCGGACATGGGTGACATGCTCTTTGAGAGACTTGCTAAAAACAAGGATATCATCGAAGTAGACCACAACAAACACACCAAGGTAGTTCGGAGTCCCGGCTGAGATCGGGGACATGACGAGGAGTCTCGAAATGGTCGAGATGTAAAGATGGATATATTGGACGACTATATTGGGACATCGGAAAGGTTCTGAGTGATTCAGGTATCTTTCGGAGTACCGGAGAGTTACGGGAATTCGCTGGGGAGTATATGGGCCTTATTGGGCTTTAGTGGAAAGAGAGAGAGGAGGCTGCGCGCCCCTACAAGGCCTAGTCCGAATTTGACTAGGGGGAGGGGCGGTGCCCCCTCCTTCCTTCTCTTCTCTTTTCCTTTTCTTTCTCTCCTACTCCTACTACATGGAAGGGGGGAATCCTACTCCCGGTGGGAGTAGGACTCCCCAGGGCATGCCATAGAGGGCCGGCCCTCCCCCCTCCTCCACTCCTTTATATACGTGGCCAGGGGGCACCCCATAGACACACAAGTTGATCATTGATCTCTCCTAGCCGTGTGTGGTGCCCCCCTCCACCATAATCCACCTCGGTCATACCGTAGCGGTGCTTAGGCGAAGCCATACGACGGTGGCTTCATCAACATCGTCACCACGCCGTTGTGCTGACGAAACTCTCCCTCGAGCTCTACTGGATCGTGAGTTCGCGGGACGTCACCGAGCTGAACATGTGCTGAACGGGGAGGTGTCGTACGTTCGGTACTGAGGATCGGTCGATCGTGAAGACGTACGACTACATCAACCGCGTTGTCATAACACTTCCGCTTAACGGTCTACAAGGGTACATGGACGACACGCCCCTCTCGTTGCTATGCATCACCATGATCTTGCGTGTGCGTAGGAATTTTTTTTGAAATTACTACGTTCCCCAACATGTGGACCCAGCTGTCAGCCTCTCCACGTACAGTACTCTTCCGATGGAAGTCGGTCATTGACCACATTAACCACGTCGTGCCGAGAGCACCAAGGTGGTGGACAACGGCGAGGCCTAGGAAGGGGACGACGCGGAGCCTGGGAAGACGCAATAGTGGATGCCCACACGGAGAGGAGTACTAGGGTTCACTGGTTCGGCTGCGGTGTGAGGTTGCTGTCGCCGCATAATAACAAGGGGTGTGCGTGAGTGGAGGGATGGAATGGCCAGCGGTGGGAGTAGTAGGGGGCGGTGAGGCCTCCACGGCAGCACAACCGGCCACGAGAGGCAGGAGCAGGCGGCATGACCGGCGCTGCTTTGTGTGGCTGGAGCAAGAAGACCAGAGGTTGAAGATGCACGACGGCCGTTGGATGGACATCATACGGTAACTGCAGCTAGAATCGTTTATATTGACTAAGTTGACAAAGACCTTGGTACACGTCAACTTAGTAGGCCCATAGGCCAGCTTCCGAAACGATGCGCCCAGATGTCAGGCAGAGGAATCATTTTTGGGCGGGTGAAGCTAGAATATCCGAGATTGAAGAAGAAGCACGACATCCGTTGGATGGACATCCAAGGGCCACTTCTGCTAGAACCGTGTGTTGACTATAAGTTGACAAAGCCTTGTATACGCGTCAAATAGTTTTTAGGGGACGCGTCAACTTAGTAGACCCACAAGTGCGTGGTAGAGAACTTATAGCCCATTTGAGATTTGTAAGAATGTACAGCCCATTTTTTAATTCTAATGGAATTAACTACAGACCATTTACAGTTTGTTAAAAGTACAACCCATTTTCTAGGTAGGACAACGGTTAATAATTTCAACAAACCGTTCAAACTAGAATTCAATAAAATTTCCCACATTTTGATGGGATCCAAAATATTTTTATCCTGAAATTTCTAGTGAGATTAAATACAATTTCAAGATAAATTTGTATTACGTAAAAATCGAACGAAACATTGCGCGTGCAACAATTAATGAAATTAAAATTTTCAAAATCCAGAAGTAAAATTTTATAAAGTAATTATGTGTTTTGTGCATTTTTTATAGTTACTGCCCAGTTTTTATAATTACATCCCATTTGTTATTTCTTAAAGCCCATTTTCTTGTTAAGCCTAATGCATCCCTCCTAGGAAAGATTTGCGGTCCATCGGGGCGGAGAATAACAAGTTGTCCTTGCCAGGGTATTCCTCAAAAAAAAAGTATAGCTGGGCTAGTCATTTTTAGCTTGAAAAAATTAATATCTGGCCTGGATATCTGGCTTGGGCTAGACGGGCCACAGCCCGCCCAGTTAATACCCTGCTCTCCTCTGAACAACAACGAAAACATTGCTCAAGAAGACAAATACTGCTCGAGCTGCTTGGTCCCAGCTATCGGCCGCTCCTTGTGCAATTCTCTCATTTATTGACTACATAGGTTGACAATGGTGTGGGACCGTGATGTCAGGAAACCAGGAGGAAACAAAAAATATTACAGTTGTATATAATAAGGAGGCACTTGCGTATGTGCGGCTATGGCCCTGGTGGGTCCCCACTATCATCCTCTCCAAGTAAAGTCATCTCCTCATTCCTCATGTCATTGAACATGTTGACAATGCGAGATGGTGGTGCCACGGCGCGCACAACAACTCGAAGGACGACGGAGAGGGCCTCGCAGGCCCTACGGATGGTCTGATACAGCACCCGCTGCTCATTCGAGAAGCCAGGATCATAGGGCCACATATCCGCGATGGCATTGTCGTTCGCTTGTTCACCGGGGCTCGTTGAGGAGATGGAGGTTGCAGCACAGGTCCTCCTGCACTGGTAGCTCTTCCGCCATTAGGGCGTCGAAGTGGGCCGCACCTGCTCTATGGTGAACACGACATGAACCGGCTTGGACAGTGGTGCCGACTCCTGGTCGGAAGCTACGTCCATCGTATGATTGTCGTGGCTTAGCTCGGCGAGGCCCGTGCCCAATACATGGACACGGTGAGGCAGAAGCATGAGGAGCAGTTCTGGGAGGGGCAGGCCGATGCCCCCTACAATCACCATCTCCTCCAGGAGCACCTACAGGCAGAGGAGCAGATTGCCATGGAGCAGGCAGAGCAGGAAGCGCTGCTCGACTTGTACCGCTCCGCCCATGAGGGACGCCTCGAGCATTGGCGGTACTGCATGCGGGTGGCGGAGGCTGCAGCCGCCTACAAAGAGGGCAATGAAGCGGGCGAGGCGCTGTTTGGCGAGACCGATGATGAGGCAGAGGACAATGCCGGTTCCGACGAGTCCCCGCTTCGCTGGCGTCGACGAGGCCCTGCTCCGCCGAGGCCCCGCGGCGCCAACAACGAGGCAGAGGACACCACCGGCTCCACCGAGGCCCCGCCCCGCCGGCACCGAGGCGGAGGCCCTACTCCGCCGAGGCCCCGCGGCGCCGACAACGAGGCAGAGGACACCGCCGGCTCCGCCGGCTCCGCCGAGGCCCCGCCCAGCCAACAACGAGGCAGAGGACATCGCCGGCTCAGCCGAGGCCCCACCCTTTCGGCAATGAGGGGGAGGATTTCCCCCGCTCCATCGAGTCTCCGCCCCGCCGGCAACGACACAAAGTCCCCGCCCCGCTGCCAACGAGGCCGCGCCATGTAGAAAAGGAGGAAGAGTAGAACACGGTAGGTCGCCACCGCTCGAGTCCAAGTAAGGCCACCGCTGCTACCCTCCGATTGAAGCCAAGCTAGGTGGGTTTACCATTGACGGCCGATTAGCTTCTTGGCGGCGACGTGGAGTCAGAGAGCTATGTTGGAGAAGGATGCTGCTTCAGTTACTTAACTGCAGGTGCAGTTGGGTCACTGGCATGTGGGCCCAAGAGGCATCTGGCCCACATGTAAGTGACGCAACTGCACCTGCTATTATGTCACTGAAGCTCAGTCCGCTGGAGAAGAAGCTTCTATTCGGCTCAGCCGGACACGGGTGCTACAGTTAATTAATTATACCTTCAGCGCACCCCTTTTTAGTTGAAGAATGTATGAAATGTAATGCAATCCGACATGTTTATATGAGATCCGGTAGTGTATGGATGAATTTAGTTTGATTTGTTTGAATTCTTGTATCACTAGCATTGGATGAACATGCAAAACAAGACGTACTAGCATTATTCCCAGGGTGATCACCTCATTTGCAACAGTTTCACATGTACTCCCTCTGGTCCTTTTTAGTCTGCATATAAGTTTTGTCTGAAGTCAAAGTATCTCTACTTTGACCAATCTTATAGAAAAAAGTATCAACATTCACAATGTAAAATCAATAGACTTGAAACAAATCTAATATGCGAAGTAAAAAGGAACAGAGGGAGTACAAAATTTACCGTTCCTGTACATTGCAATCAACACACAGGCCTGACAATTCATAGAGAACATTCAAAACAATCGATGATTATGCATCTCAGCGATTCACATGTCAGAGCCAATATTTACTTCACAACTAAAGAATAAAGAAAATCGATCGATGCTGCTAACAGCAAAGGGCGTCGCATTCGAAAATATCAAACGCATGTCTTCTTGCTAACATCAATGAGCAAAGTTTGACATGGTTGTCCCATTCCAAAATGTCAAATGCATGTTGTTTTGCGCACATCAATGAGCAAACTTTGACAAGGTTTTTCCATTCCAAAATATCAAATTCCTACGATTGTGGAATGGGTAGAGTTTGCCATCAGTTCAGACATTGACATGGCACCTCGTGCTAAATAAACCAGCTGTTCTTTTTGTGCAGTTCCACCAAAATCAACCAAATTCATGCGTAGCTTGTATGATTTCGCCTTTATATGTTGCAACGCCTTGAACATATCGGCACCTCCTTTCTTGTGGTGGAAATGAATGATTCGAGAATATTCAATGTATTCGTGAACATTTTGTGCACTTCCCATCGAAATCAATCTGAGCACCCCTGTTTGCATAAATACAAAAAAAGTGATTAGTGTAAAGAAAATTGTACTATGAATTGACAGTTTAAACAGTCAACCTACATGATCCATGCAGAGCACACATTTAAAAAAATGGAACTCACCGGAAGGAATCGTAAAACAACATTGTACTGGCCATCATAGCTACAAAGATGGAGATCCGTGAGTCCTTCTGAGCTGAAGTTAGTTTGTTCTTGTGGGCAATAATGTAACCATCCTTCAACTGCTCCCTTCTTAAGAAGAGAGGCTTGGCTTCTTTATCCTGGCATATTCGGAATTACGCACTTCACGTACCCCATATTCTTCTTCAGAGGAGGATGATCCTGTTGTGCAAGGACAAGAGAACAAATAAATGCTAGCATCCCTATTTCCTCAAAAAAGGAAAGGAAGTATTTAAAGCAACACAGATGAAGCACTTCTTAAGGACAATACCACTTTCTCATGACAGTATCTAAACAGTAGCACAACACCAATAGAGATGACAAAGCTCAATCATATGGATGATATCCGTGGGCGAGTACCATCCTTTGTTAGGAGGCTTATTGTGTACATCATACAGATCAAGCACTCCTCCAGAACCATCTGTTGTTATCTACTGTGGTTTCCATGCTTACTATATACTCCTCAATTAGTTTAATGTTTCCAACATCTTCTTGTGCAGTTCCACTAAAATATATGGTATCTTCAAAGAAGATCCCTGATTGCACAAGTAGAGATAATTACATATTACATTAAGAGTGGCATCAAATCAGTGGCAAAACAATTGCTCGTTCCAGCCATAGCAATAAATTAAGATGCAAAACTATATCATTACTTGTGTTATCACAGTTCCAGTGCTTCATTACAACACCGAGAGTTGATTTTTGTTTTTCTTCCGCTTGTTCTTCCCCTTCATCACTTGGTTCAATAACACACAAGCTTTGCCTTCAATGTAAGATTTGGCATGTCAATTAGGGAGCACAAGTATAGCGCTAAACAACGACGTTAATTTTCAGATGGAAGTGGCAAAATACAGGCCAACAGTTGTATAATATCCTTATCTTACCTCAATGGGATATTACGGTGCACATACAGATTGGAAGTCTTGTCTCCATTTGTGCAGTTCCCTAAAATCAAGCAACATTAGCGTACAAGTAGCACAACATATGAAAGCACACTGCACAATCATGTGAAAGAAGGCTAGTACTGACCTATCATGACGTGGAATTCAAACAACTCACAAGAAGAAGATCTGAACCAAATTTGCCAACACGGATAGGAAGTAAGATCTCCTCTTGTGCAGTTCCACTAAGATGAAGCAATCAAACAACATTGTCGGTGTGATATTTTGGTTGAACTGCACAAAACACTCTTAAAACAAAAGTGTTTTGTGCAGTGCAACAAAAGGTCACAATAGCAATCAGGTGAAGTAGATAACCCTATTTACACAAAGGTGCAAAGGAAACAACTAGTGGTCAATAACGGTGGATGACACAGAAGCCAACAAAAAGAAGCATCGAACTTATCTAAATGGGAAAGAAAGCAAGACAGTACCATTTCTCAAATGGTGGCATTGATTAATATTAACAGAGAGATTATATTAACAATAAAATTCATTAAACATGTAATTTGCTTTTAACTGTGACATTGCATCAATTTTCCAGCGACATTATTAGAGGGTGTTTGTTTACGGGGACATTTTGGTGTAGGGACTAAAAAAAGTCCGTGTCAGTCCCATCTAAACCAAATAGGTGGGACTTTTAGGGACTAAAGAAAGAAGACCCCGAGGGAGAGTGTTTTTGGGACTTTTTCCAAGAGTTGCCCCTGCCCCGCATCGCAGCTTGTCTCTATTAGTTCATTACTAGGGGTAACATGGTCTTTTAGCATGTCATTTAATAACCACTAGTCCATGTTTAGTCCCTGGAACCAAGCAGGTATGGACTAGGGAGTTTTTAACCAAACAGGGCATTAGATTAACAACAGCTAAAGAGTTGCACGGGACAGTGGACACACCAGCACCATGTGCATCTACCGATGTATGAAGGGGTGATGCACAGTCCATTGCAACAAAGAACAAAAACAACCAAGGAGCATATTTGTGTTGGTCCCAGTTTTGTTATCTTTAGACACCTTTCCCTATGTGAGCGCAGAAAATCTAGTCCCACTCAAACTCTACAGCCTTGTCCCCCAAAACAAAAGATCAGTTTGTTACAGATGTGCGTACTGCATTTGTCATTGTTTCCCTTTTTCGACCAATGTAGGTGCTAGATTGCCAGTCTGTACTAGTACTTTCCACCTTCCTTTCCTCTTTGAACCACGTCCTAGATTCATGCTATACAACTTTCCCCACTACTTTCTGGTTTGATCCAACACCTAGATTCGAGTGCAGAAGCGGAAAAAGCCCACATGCAACTAGAGCAATGCATGTGGAATAAGTAAATTATACCTTAAGGTTCTTGGGGTGTGGTTCGGTGGACGACCGGAGGCCATTCGGCCCACACTATCTACGGCAGCGAGGAAGAAGGGGTCGGAGGCCCTCCCGCGCCGCCGCTGGGTGAAAGAGAACAACTGCACCGGTAGTGGATTCCCTCCCTCGCTGACAGCGACAGCGTTAAGACTCCTTCCCTTCCTGGTGGACGGATCCTGCCGGCTCTTTGGCCAGCAGTGAGTGGAGAGAGAGAAGCCAACGAAGTCTTGTTTAGATCTTGAGAGGGTGAGAGAGTGTGAAGAGAGCAACTACAAGCGCCGAGGCTCCAGCGTGTATATATATACTTGAGAGAGAGTGTGAAGAGTGCAAACCCTAGAAAACAAGCGCCGAGGCTGCAACATATACGTGATGAGGTGATTATATGGTTACTACGAGATCGTATAGCTCTGTATCCATCCTTTTTGACCAGTCAAAGAATCTTCCTGGCATCGCCCCGGATCACTTTCTCTCTCGGCCATGCAGGGCCTACGTGTCATTGGGTGGAAGAAAGAAGTCGAACAAAAACAAAATTATGCTCAAGTGTAGTTATCGAAACCGAGACCTCAAGTTTGATGAGCGAATAGGCTAACCAGCTACACCACCACCACGTTATTTTTAACGGGAGGAAAATAACCTTTAATACATTCCTGCATTCACATGACAAGCATGTCGTGTTTTTTTTTTGCGTGGGAGTCATTGGGATTTAAATCATAATTGTGTCATGTGGCTTTGGTGGTAAGATCTTTTGGGATTTAAAGCAGCGTTGGTAGTACAGAAATAATGCAGCCTTAGTCACCTTACTTTTCTCCACATAGTACGTTGGGTCCCACCAGTCAGAGGGTGGAACAAACAAATTAATAAGAAAAATTAAAAGCGCCAGCGGTGTATGTTGCCTCACACATCTCGCTACTGCTCATGAACACTGTCCAATTGATCCCTCTGTTCGCTCACGTACTATTTTAAGTGAATCCTTATTATAACATGCACACAAGTTTGGGCACTTGTATTCGACCTAAGTCAGTGTGCCACCGTATCTCGTACTACTCCCTCCATCTAGGTGTAATAAGTCATGTTAGAAGGTGCAGCGGGACCAAGGTGCAAGAAGATTTTTTTCGAAACGAGGTGCATGCAGATTGCAGGAGAAGGAGAAACTTGACCGGTCCTTCCTCCAATCAAAGCCCTGATTTCTGTCTCTAAATGCAACAATTAATCACAACAACTAAGAGATGTCGTTTTAGCTACCATGCAGGGCCATGTATTAACTCGCATGCATAAACGCGTAGTTGCGCTCCACGCATTGGGTTTCTGGGGGAGATAACAAGGCAAAGTAAGGAGCATTTGGTTACATTGCTAGGCTGGTCATAGTGGTGAGTAACTTGGTCTAGTAACATGCATATGTTACTAGTCTATGTTACTACTTATGGATGGTAACATGCAACTCTTCATTAATTGAGATATAGACTCATTTTACCTCGGCATGTGTGTGTTAGACAAGTGACAGTGGGGAGTAACTTAGAGTAGTAACATGCATATGTTACTAGTCTATGTTACTACCTCCACGGTGGGTGGTAACATATGTATTGTGTCATGCATCACTGCATTTATTACGTTGTAGACACATCTTTTCTTGATATGTGTGATGCTACAGTAACTAGATATGTTACCACATGCCTCTCCTTCTTTATTTATTATATGCCACATCATATATTTTGCCTAGATAAGTGTGATGTTACCACCTATGTTACTCCCACTATTGGTAGTCTTAGAGAGAGCGACACATCGACCTACTCCTACAGAGAGATGGTGTGTAGTGTACGATTTAGCCGTGAGCGTCGGTGCATCCTCCCATTTCCGGGCGTCCGGTCGGGACAGGTAGGACAGCTGCCACGCCCGCTCCTGACCAGCCTGGCCCACCCAAAGCCCCTCCATCGCGCGCGCGCGCGCTTCCCGCCCAAAACGGTCAGCGCCGATCCAAAGAATCGGTGCCGCATTCATGCCCGGGCAGAGTGTACGCGACCTCTCACTGGCACTTGCGTTAAAGGGAGAAGCGTATTCAAGAGTGATGGTTGCTTCGTTCATCCAACTTACTGTTGGGTCTATGTGATTTGACGGCTCATTGGTCATTATTACTGAGGTGGTAGGACTGCTGGATGTCCCACGCTTTCGGCGAAAGGAGGTACTACTAGATTACAATTTTCACCATTTTCAGCGGAGAGTGCGAGAGCAGTGAAAACACGCACGCTCAGTGATTACATAGCCCACCTCACACTATCACCATATTTTCTGGACACCATGCGACACCTAACTCTTTACATAGTACTAGTATAGTACATACTGTAATTTATCAGCGAGATAAATTTGTACAATGCTATGAAGCTTCCAGCTTCTGTTTCATGTATCTTGCGTCCAAGGTTGCCCGTTGCAACATTTCATCAAATACAAATGAGACTAACATGCATGCTATTGCATCTCAATGATTGGCAGATCATAGCGAATATGTACTCCCTCTGTTCCAAAATAAGTGTCTCAACTTTATGCAAACTTTAGTATAAAGTTGTACAACTACTAAAGTTGACACTTATTTTGGAACAAAGACAGCTAAAGAAAAAACCAATCCATGCGGTCCCTAGCCCTTGAACTGTAAACCCTAAGGCCTCCTTTGGTTTGTAGGATTTTTGTAGGAATTCTATAGGATAGGATTTGCAAAGGAAAAATTCCTTTGAAGCCCTTTGGTTTGTAGGAATGGATTCCTATTCCTATGTAGGATAGGAATCAATCCTTCACGTTTTGGAGGGAAAAAACATTAGCCTAGACTCAATGGAAAAAATCCTATCCTATGCACCAAATGGCATCTCTTTCTCTATAGGAATTGACATGCATGTCATCTCACTTCCTATGATTTTCCTATTCCTATAAAATTCCTATCCTATGAACCAAAGAAGGCCTAAATAAGATTTAATTTGCTGGCAATGTTGGAGCTTCCAAAGAAATGAAGTTTGCAACCATTTAACCACCAGATCATTTTGTACAGTTTCACCAAAATCGAGATGAGCATCCCGGTGGCAAAGAAATTGAAGAAGCGTGATTAGAATAAGGTTACTGGGACAAGTTGATGAGACATAAACTCATCACAAACACAGTACGTAGAAGCCAGTAGAGGTATGTGCGGGGCAAAGAAGTAGAGAAATATCCACATGGAGTGATGTGGGCAGCTGGAGCAGTGGTGCAAGCCAGCTATAAAGGGAGTTGTACCTGAGGGATGTCGGGACGTAGCTCAACCTAGAGGAGGGAGGTGGGAGGAGGCAACTGCCCACGTCGCGGCAGTGAGCAATGGACGAAGGCACCCTCACCGGCTTTGTGAGAGAGAACAGCGGGGACCCCTGATCGGGACGTGCCGACAGTGGGTTTTCGCCGTCGGTGACGGCGACCGCACCTACACTAAAAGCATCCACCCCTTCCCCCGACGGACGTGGGTGCTGTTTGTTTGTGACTAACTTTGCCAAAGATTGCCACACCTAAGGTTAGGCAAGTTTGACCAACTTAGGTGAGTGTTTGGTTCAAGCCACACCTTAGGCAAGCCACACTTGGACCCCACATGGAATACACACAAAAAGTGTGGCAAGATTCCCTTAGGCTTGCCACGTTGTGGCTCTCATTTTCATGAACTAACCTTAGTCAAGTTTGGCAAAAATGTGTGGCAAAGTGTGGCAATGCTAGTCCTAAAACCAAACAGCCCCGTGATCCGTCGGGATGTTAGAGATGTAGCCACAGTCGTTTTGTGCGAGAGAGTGTGAAGACTGAAGAGAGCAACCCCAGCAAGCAACCGTGTAGGCTCGTCCTGCCTACTAAAGGACATATATTCCAAATAATATGATAATCTCTCTAACCAAGGTAGGGACGAGGAGTAAACGGAGGGAGTAGTAAATTTTTCTCCTCGTCCTGCGAGCCACCGCGCACGTGGGCGAGGGAGCGGGCGTAAAGGTGTACTAGTAAGCAAGCTTCACCTCATCCTGCGAGCCACCGCGCCCGTGGGCGGGGGAGACGGCGTACTAAGCAAGCTTCTCCTCGTTCTGCGAGTTGACGGGACACATCAAAAGTACTCCAGTGTATAGAGCCTTACCTCTAAGGTAGGCCCCACATTGTTTGCCTCTTTTTTAACATAACGCGTAAAGTCGCAATTTGTTTGTTCACCCGTGGTACACGATCCTCCATCAAGTGGACAACCAGTACACGTGTCAAATTACCATGTGGGCTGCCTTTTCGTACAGAAATGAGCTCCACCGTGTACCCGCGCGGGTGTGGTTTGGAAAGAGACGGGAGTACGTGCGCCGTGCATGCACCTCTTCTCTTCGTGCACGTCCCCCACCTACGTGGGTGTGTATGAGAGAGATACAAACCTAGACAGATGGTGTGTGCGTTCGTGAGTGTTTTTTGTTTTGGGGGTGGTAATTTCGTGAATGTATTTGTGGGAATATGTGTCGATGACATCTCAAACAAAAAATTGCATGAAATATGTGTGAAATAGAGGCATATCCATATCATATAGAGAGGGCCAGAGGGGGCGATCCACGAGAAGAGAGGGAGGGGTCATAGATATCGATAGAGTCGAAGAGAGGATCCAGTGGGTGGGTGCGAGATGGATGAAGAGAGCCATCGAAATTGTGTTTGTGCAAGTCAAAGATAGAGCATCAAAAGTATGAAACAATTGCTTGGCTTGTCATCGGGGTTGTGCATGATTTAAATATTTTGTGTGATGAAGATAGAGCATAGCCAGACTATATGATTTTGTAGGGATAGCTTTCTTTGGCCATGTTATTTTGAGAAGGCATAATTGCTTGGTTAGTATGCCTGAAGTATTATTGTTTTTATGTCAATATTAAACTTTTGTCTTGAATCTTTCGGATCTGAATATTCACGCCACAATAAATAAAATTACATTGAAAATTATGTTAGGAAGCATTCCACATCAAAAATTCTGTTTTTATCATTTACCTACTCGAGGATGAGCAGGAATTAAGCTTGGGGATGCTTGATACGTCTCCAACGTATCTATAATTTTTGATTGTTCCATGCTGTTATATTATCTGTTTTGGATGTTTAATGGGCTTTACTATGCACTTTTATTTTATTTTTGGGACTAACCTGTTAACCGAAGGCCCAGTGCAAATTGCTGTTTTTTGCCTATTTCAGTGTTTCGCAGAAAAGGAATATCAAACGGAATCCAAACGGATCGAAACCTTCGCGAGGATATTTTTTGGAACAAAAGCAATCCTAGAGACTTGGAGTGGAGGTTAAGGAAGCAACAAGGCGGCCACGAGGTAGGGAGGCGCGCCCCACCCTCATGGGCCCCACGAAGCTCCACCGACCTACTTCTTTTGCCTATATATACTCTTGTACCCTGAAAACATCTAGGGGAGCCATGAAACCACTTTTCCACTGACACAACCTTCTGTACCCGTGAGATCCCATCTGGGGACCTTTTCCGACGATCTGCCGGAGGGGGATTCGATCACGGAGGGCTTCTACATCAACACCATAGCCTCTCCGATGATGTGTGAGTAGTTTACCACAGACCTTTGGGTCCATAGTTATTAGCTAGATGGCTTCTTCTCTCTCTTTGGTTCTCAGTACAAAGTTCTCCTCGATGTTCTTGGAGATCTATTCGATGTAATACTTTTTATGGTGTGTTTGCCGAGATCCGATGAATTATGGGTTTATGATCAAGATTATATATGAATAATATTTGATTCTACTCTAAATTCTTATATGCATGATTTGGTATCTTTGCAAGTCTCTTCGAACTATCGGTTTAGTTTGGCCTACTAGATTGATCTTTCTTGCAATGGGAGAAGTGCTTAGCTTTGGGTTCAATCTTGCGGTGCTCGATCCCAGTGACAGAAAGGGAACCGACACGTATTGTATTGTTGCCATCAAGGATAAAAAGATGGGGTTAATATCATATTGCTTGAGTTTGTCCCTCTACATCATGTCATCTTGCCTAATGAGTTACTATGTTCGTATGAACTTAATACTCTAAATGCATGCTGGATAGTGGTCGATGTGTGGAGTAATAGTAGTAGATGCAGAATCGTTTCGGTCTACTTGACACGGAAGTGATGCCTATGTTCATGATCATGCCTAGATATTCTCATAACTATGCACTTTTCTATTAATTGCTCGGCACTAATTTGTTCACCGACCGTAATATATGCTATCTTGAGAGAAGCCACTAGTGAAACCTATGGCCCACGGGTCTACTTTGCCTTATATAAGTTTCCGATCTATAATTCTAGTTTACTATTTATTTTGCAATCTTCACTTTTCAATCTATTCAACAAAAATACCAAAAACTATTTATCTTATTATCTTTATCGGATCTCACTTTTGCAAGTGGCCATGAAGGGATTGACAACACCTTTATCGCGTTGGTTGCAAGGTTCTTGATTGTTTGTGCAGGTACTAGGCGATTTGCATGTAGTCTCCTACTGGATTGATACCTTGGTTCACAAAAGCTGAGGGAAATACTTACGCTACTTTGATGCATCACCCTTTCCTCTTCAAGGGAAAACCAACGCATGCTCAAGAGGTAGCTGATAGCAAAACCAATCTCCCTTTCTGCAGTCCCATAGAAATGTAAAAACATTGCCCGTGTGATAGTTTGGCAGAACTGCACAAAGCACTCTTAAGAAAAAAGTGATTTGTGCAGTTCACAAAAAGGTTGCAATAGCAACAAGGTGAAAATGGATAGCCCAGTTTGCAAAAGGAGGTAGAAAGGATACAATTACTGCCCAATAACATGAGTTGAAGACACATACGCCGACAAAAAAGAAGCATATTCCAGGTAATAAGGGAAAGATAGCAGCATGATGGTTTACCAAAAATGGTTTGAGGACGAGATTGCAAGATGGAAAGTACGCCGGCGGAGATACGTTTTAAGCAAACAACTAAAGAAGATTGACATGCAACAACGCGGGAAGATGGGCAGTGGATCAAGGCCGGAGGAAGCTGCACATGAGGGTCATCGGGATGTTACTAGGAGGGCGCCGGCAGCCGGGATCTACCCATACTGCGGCAATGAGCAAGTGGCGAAGGCCCTACCACGCCGGAGCTTGGTCAGAGAGAATGGCGTGTATCGCAGATCGGGACGTGCTGCCTCAACACCGTCGAACAGAGAAACGATGCACATCCTCCCTTTCCGTCGGCGGACGGGATGCAGCTGGATCACTAACTAATGGTGGGAGAGAGAGGCCACCACCGCCTTGTGTGAGATGGTGTGACAAGAGACAAACCCCGGCAGGCAGGCTCCGTTCTATATAGTGGAGCGGATTTTTCCATTTTCCCCATGGCAATCATTTTATATTTCGTACGTGCCATTGAGGAATATATAACTTTATTTAATACTAACGCGTCAAGTCAAACTTTGTTCGGTCTAGGTGTGGTACCTGACCCTCCTTTGAGTAAACAACCGCTACACGCATCAAATTATCACGTGGTTGCCTTTTCGTACAAGAACGAACTCCACCGTGTACCCGCGCGGGTGTGGCTGGGAACGAGACGTGAGTACCTGCGTCCTATGTGCACCTCTTCTTTAGGTGCAAGTACGTACGTGGGTGGGTGTGATAGAGATGCTCTGTGCGAAACAGAGTCAATGTGTCAATGATATCTCAAACAAAAAACGTAACATATGGAATGTGTGTGAAACTGAGTCATGGACGTGAGATATTGATAGGATCGAAAACAAGGATGAAGTGTGTGGTTGCACGATCGATAAAGAGTGCCATCGAATTTGTGTTTGCCACGTCTAAGATACAGGGCGGCTGGCCTACTGGAATTTGAGAGGGCAGAGGTGCAATTTTTCTGTGTGGCACGGATACCTACCTACAATGTTTGACTATCGGTGTGTGTGGGGGGCTTGGGGGGCAGAGACATATCGACTAGTATATGTGTGGGGAAGGAGAGGGACCTAGCTATGTATTGAGGGAGATCGATCGACATCCATGGATATGTGTAGCAGAGGAATAAGGTTGGGAGAAAGACAAAGGTAGAGCATCGGAGGGTTGGTGGTGGAGTGGCGTCTCACAAATGGTGGGAGAGGCCTGCTAGACAAACGGAGGGTACGAGTGCAATATCAAGAAGAGAGGGCGGGGATGTCTGTCTGTCTATGCACGTGCGCGTGAGAGACGGGTCGGGAGGTATGCAAGGATGATGACGGGAGACAGTATGGTTGTGCTAAGCATACGTAACTACATAGGACGATCAACCGTCGTGTGTCCGAGAAAGGGAGAGACATAACTAGTGAGGTAAGTCTATCAGTGCATGGGGAAAACAAATTCTAGTCGACCTGGCTATATGTAGGGAGATCGGTATGTATACATGCATGCATGTGTTAGAAGCAAATAAGGTCCAGAGAGACAGACAGGGGGAGAGGGGTGCAGCTAGGAGGTGGTGTGTGATAGCCTGGCTTATTAGCTCGGAGTAATTTCAGGATGGGTGACCGACCGGGAAGTTGCTCCCGGGTGGACACGAGTGAGGACAAAGTGCACAGAAAAGACTAGTATTAGTCTATGGGGCCAGTCTAGAACCCGTGATGAGTAATGACCACCGGCGGGTGTGTCCATGGCGTTACATGGTGCGAGAGGCCTACCATGTCGAGGGAGGAGGAGTGTGCGAGTATGAGATCGATGAAAAGAGGGGTGGGAGTGTGCACCTGCGTGGAACCGTATTGTACATAGTGGGGATGGACGGTGAGAAGAGAAGAGGGGAAGTATGTGTTTGTGGTAGCCACACTTGGCTAGGGAGGTATATCGACCGGTGTGTGTCGGAAAGAAGGAGCCGGGGGGCCTACACACACCGCGGGTGAACGACCTAAAGAGAAATAAAGAACATGGACAATGGAGGGGACGCTGAGGGAGGGTGAGAGGGGGTCGGGCGTGTGCATGCACGATAGAAAGTTAACGCTAGCTAGCTACAAAGAGAAGAGGATCGTGAAGGTGTAAAAGACGAACAAAGATCATAATTCATTATAAAAAGTGGATACGGATACTTGAAGAAGATATCATAATGTAGAACATTGATTATAATTTGGGATAATGTGTGGCTTTTGCAGCTCAGGGCTAAATACTTGTCATAATGTAGGGGGCGGGGCACTATACTTTGTGTGATAAACACGGTGTACGTGTGGAACATGGTTTAGATTATGAATATATAGTTAGTACATCAAATGTACTATTATTTGGAATCAACATCAAGTGTATTCAAAAAATTGAATTCGAGTACATATAGTACACATAGTTCATATCCATCTCTATAGTAATCATGTGGTGTGTTGTTAAGGTAATAGACGGATGATGGTTGAAGTTGGAAACAATCATGATTGTAGATTCTTATTGAAATAGAGAAACGAATTCAAATTTAGTTTGAATTGCAGCGGTAGTGTAGACATTTGGAATGCACTAAAATGTTGGTATGAGTAGGTTACATGCATTATACAGCCAACAAAAAATTTTAATTGGACATAACATGTTGTTATGAGTAGCTTTGAATAGCATTTGTATAGTAAAACGGGACATGACTCTCTCTTTGTGTGGTGTGAATAGTTTTATTTGTTTTGGTTTTTTTTCGTTGCGGGAAGTGTGAGTTGATTTGGTATGTTAAAGTACAATATTACACGTTAGGATTGTCCCTAAAATTCAACCCGCGCCTTGTTATATCCCGAAAATTCAGATATCGTGCTCCCTAAACTGGCACCTTTGCAACCCGCGTCTTGCTATCCCGAAATTACAACACGCGCGAAAACTCCCTCTAGCTGCCAAATCCCAACACGTGAAATCCCTCTTCTAACCCTGAGCCGAAAGGTCCGCTAGTTCAAATCGGTGGTGGTACTTTTGTAACACACCCTACATTTTGGACAAGCGCGTCCCTAAGTCACGGTTCCCCCTCCCATTGCATCCTTTTCGCCATTCGAAAGCCCAGGCAGCCACAACCTCTCTGCTCCAGCCGCGAAACCCCATCTTCCTCCGTCTGCCATCTCGCCGCTGCCCAGTCGGAGCCTCTTCCCCGATGACATCGTCCACCGCAACAGCTCGACGTCCCTCATCCACCTCCCCGGATGAGGATTCGTCGTCCATCTCGTTGTCTCGTCGGTTCAGCCACCCCGTCCTCCACCTCCAAGGAGCTGCTCCGACGATCGCCTCGTTTATCGTGGCTGCTCCATCCCCACAGTGCTGCCTTAACCTGCTCCACCGGAACCGCAACATCCTCACCGACTCCTCGGACGAAGCCGAGGCCTACTCGGCGCCACCAAAGAGGTTGTACACTCATCACATTGCACCTTCTCCTTAACTCGACCTCCCGACGCCGACGGCGCTCCATCCCACACCCCCATGGAGCGGCTACCTCGAAGCCGGCTCCGCGGGTGACATCTCCACGGCGGCTCTCCCCCAGTGCGAGGCCCCTTCAGCGGCAGCGTCCATACTAGCCGGATCTGCTGTTGCTCCAGCTCTCGCTTGCTCACGCTGCTACTGCTGCTCTGTGATGCCCCGAGACTGTTGCGCCAGGTGTCTTCCAGTTATTCGCTGTTGTTGCCCTGTCATTTGCTTGCGTGTCGCATCTTGTCATGTCATCATCCGCATTGCATCTGCATGTTTTCAAAACTTGCATTCGTCCGGGTTCCCCCAGTTCCATCCGTTGTCCGTTCTGAGCCCAGGCACACTCGCACGCGCCCGCGGCACGTCCGAATATTATTTTATAAGTGGCCAAAAAATGTTCTCAGAATGGGTTGAAAGTTGGCGTGCGGTCTTATTATATTGTAGATAGACCGCCTATCAAATTTCATCGCATTCGGAGTTCGTTTGATGCCCCAACAGATAACTATAGCGGCATTATAGCCGGTCTAACGTCGGACGTTTTCGGTCTCCGGAAACAGTCGCCGGGCCTCCCTCTCTTCTCTTCTCTTCTCTTAGCTCAAGACCGTCTACACAGCCCATGACCTACCGCCAGGTCCAACCTAACCTCTCTCGTCAGCCCGCGGCCCTCCTCGCGCGCGGGCCCGAAAGTTGTCCCGGACCCGACCCGGGGAGTTGTCACCGTTGGACTCAGATCATCCCCAAACATCTACAAAACGTCTTCGTTTTCTTATTTGGGCTCCCTAGCCTATTTTTCCCGACCATCCGATTACGATCAGAGGGACCGAGGTAGCCCCTAACCTAATCTGTGATGTATATATAGTCCACCCTTAGTCTTTTGGACAAACCCTAAAATCTAGGCACTTTGTCCCGTCGAGCCGCCGCCACCTACCGCATCTACCTCGGGATCCCCTTCTCCTCATTTTTCCTCCACCCACCAACCAGCTCTCTCCACTGCTACTCATCGATCCAAATTTCCCTCGGCCTCCAACCTATAGACCTTCTGCTCGATCCAGATGGGATCGAGGCTATGCCCCTCGTCCCCGCGCCCCTGTTTCGCTCGATCCGGATCGGGGGCAGCCCAATCCCGAGCACTTCGCCCCGCCCGACCATCTTCTCCTCGTCGTCGCCTCCAGCGACCAGGCATCTGGATCCACCGCCGCCTACCCCAGGTCGCGCCGCCCAAGCAGAGAAACGCGACTCCCCTTCTCTTCTTTTTCTCCTGTGCCCTCCTTCTGCTCTAAGTGCCGCCGCCATTTTTCTTGCAGAAGCCAAGCCCGAGCCTCCCGTCGCCAAAAGCCACTGTGGCCAGCCCACGAAGCCAGACTAGACCATGCCGCAGCTCCTCTGCCTCCTTCCTCTCTCTCTCTCTTTCTCCTTCTCTGTCGCTTCTCTCTCCCTCCGTCCCGCGGCTCACCTTGCCTGTCTCTCTCTATTTCGGTTTCACAGGAACACCAGCGCCACTGAACGAGCACCATCGGGACACCGCCATGGCCTCCCCTGCTCACCCCGCCGTCCAGATCAGGCCGGGAACCGCCGCCCCGCCGCCCTCTCATTCGGTTCCAGCTGCCTGACCCTGCCGTCGTCAGAGCTCCGAAGCATGACGCCATGGACCTCCCCGTCGCGCCTCCATGCAATGGTCGCCCCTCTCCTCCTCACAGGTCCTGGACCCCTGCGCCCCGTCACCGGCGTCCAGCGCCGTCATGGATTCGCGCCAAGGGAACCTCGCCGCGCCCCTCCGTCGTTTCTTCCTCGCCGCCGCACTTCTGTTCCAGCGTCGCTCCTCTGTTTCCGTTCGAGCAGAGACGAGCGCTCGCCCTCCTTCGTTGACCACGCGAGGACTCAGCCCGCGGTAGGCCCAGCCTGTTTCCCCTCTAGAGCCGGCCTGCCTTGGCCTCTCCCCCCGATCTGGGCTTGGCCCATGGGTGAGGCCACCCCAATCAGCTCCTCCTTTTTTTCGTACCGCTGGGCCAGTTCAGTTTCGGCCCAGTGGATGTTTTTTTGGTTCTGCGAATTTAGCTATTTTCCAGGGATTTGCAGATTTACAGAAAACCCCTAGCCTTCATGCATTTAATATCTCACAAACTAAGCATCACATGTAAAAACTTTGTATATGAAACTTGCTTAGTTTTTCATCTAGTTTCATAATATGTCTTTTTCATCCATGTTTAAAATGTTTAATATGTTGTTTGTTTAAATTTGCTTTAATAACTTGCTAAAATGGTTTAATTCATAACTAAATAACCGTAGCTCCATTTAAAATAAACTTTATATGTAATTGGGGTAGAAAAATGCCTAGTTTATCATGCTGTACTCACTTTGCATGTTTAACAACCCTAAAATTGTGTTTAGGGCAGAACAGTACCAAACCTAAAATATGCACATGAGGAGTTTCCGGACTTGTTGTTTTGTTGTTCTGGCCTCATTTAAACTTGACTAGATAGGTAGTTTTACTTTGCTTCACCCTCTTGCCATGTTTTAACAACATTTAATATTGTGGGGTACATAAACGAGATCGAACTAAATAACTTGAATGTGGTGTTTCGTCAATATGCAATGGAGTTGCATATTGAGCTCCACTTACTTTGTAGGGTTGTTTGTGCACTTTTCCATGCCATGCCTCATTAAACCGGACATGCATCATACTTGTTTGCGCATCGTGCCATGTTTATGTGAAGTTTGTTTACTATGTTGGTTGCTTCTTTCCGGTGTTGCTTCTTCGGGTTAGTTCCGATAACGTCGCGTTTGTGAGGATTCGTTCGACTACGTCCGTTTGTCTTCTTCATGGACTCGTTCTTCTTCCTTGCGGGATCTCAGGCAAGATGACCATACCCTCGAAATCACTTCTATCTTTGCTTGCTAGTCGCACGCTCTTTTGCTATGCCTATGCTGCGATACCTACCACCTGCTTATCATGCCTCCCATATTGTTGAACCAAGCCTCTAACCACCTTGTCCTAGCAAACCGTTGTTTGGCTATGTTACTGCTTTGCTCAGCCCCTCTTATAGCGTTGTTAGTTGTGGGTGAAGATTGGAGCTTGTTCCATGTTGGAATATGGATATTTTGTTGGGATATCACAGTATCTCTTATTTAATTAATGCATCTATATACTTGGTAAAGGGTGGAAGGCTCGGCCTTATGCCTGGTGTTTTGTTCCACTCTTACCGCCCTAGTTTCTGTCATATCGGTGTTATGTTCCCGGATTTTGCGTTCCTCACGTGGTTGGGTTATAATGGGAACCCCTTGACAGTTCGCCTTGAATAAAACTCCTCCAGCAAGGCCCAACATTGGTTTTACCATTTGCCACCTAGCCTTTTTCTTTCCCTTGAGTCGGCCGGCTCAAGGGTCATCTTATTTTAACCCCCCCGGGCCAGTGCTTCTCTAAGTGTTGGTCCAAACTGAGCGATGTCCGAGGCTACCAGGGGCAACTCTGGGCTGGCTTACCCGAAGTCTTGCTCATCCGGTGTGCCCTGAGAACGAGATATGTGCAGCTCCTATTGGGATTTGTCGGCACATCTGGGTGGCTTTGCTAGTCTTGTTTTACCATTGTCGAAATGTCTTGTAACCGGGATTCCGAGCCTGATCGGGTCTTCCCGCTAAAAGGAATATCCTTCGTTGACTATGAGAGCTTGTGATGGGCTAAGTTGGGACACCCCTGCAGGGATTTGAACTTTCGAAAGCCGTGCCCGCGGTTATGGGCAGATGGGAATTTGTTAATGTCCGGTTGTAGAAAACCTGAAGTCAATCTTAATTAAAATACATCAACCACGTGGGTAACCGTGATGGTCTCTTTCCGGTGGTGTCCGGGAAGTGAACACGGTGTTGGAGTAATGTTTGACGTAGGTTGTTTTAGGATCACTTCTTGATCATAGTTGTTCGACCGTGCTTTTTCCTTCTCTTCCCGCTCTCTTTTGCGAATATGTTAGCCACCATATATGCTAGTCGCTTGCTGCAGCTCCACCTCATACCTTTACCTTACCCATAAGCTTAAATAGTCTTGATCGCGAGGGTGTGAGATTGCTGAGTCCCCGTGACTCACAGATACTTCCAAAACCAGCTTGCAGGTGCCATTGAACCGTGCAGGTGACGCAACCAAGCTCAAGGAGGAGCTCGATGAAGACCGTGTTTGTTATGTTGTTCCGTTTTTCAGTTGATCAGTAGTGGAGCCCAGTTGGGACGATCGGGGATCTGTGTAGCATTTGGGGTAGTCTTCTTTTATTTTGGTTCAGTAGTCGGACCTTGATTGTATCTGGTTGATGTAATGCTTTATTCATGTAATTGTGTGAAGTGGCGATTGTAAGCCAACTATGTATCTCTTTCCCTTATGTATTACATGGGTTGTGTGAAGATTACCTCACTTGCGACATTGCTTTCAATGTGGTTATGCCTCTAAGTCGTGCTTCGACACGTAGGAGATATAGCCGCATCGAGGGTGTTACAAGTTGGTATCAGAGCCTTCCCCGACCTTAGGAGCCCCCTGCTTGATCGAATCACTGGCGTTATTGAGTCTAGAAATGTTTTGAGTCATTTAGAATTATATATATCGGAGAGTTAGGACTTCTTTTTACTCCTCAGTCCCTTCATCGCTCTGGTGAGGCATCCTGACATAGAGTTTTGACTCTTCTCTTCTCAAATTTCACAAAAAAAAATTAGGATCACGCGGGTATCTTGGAATCGTTCCGGTAGTTTTGTGACGAGAACATTGTTCTTGGTGCCTCCTGTCATTTAGGGGTTGTGGCAGTGTCCCGGGGAGTTGAGCTCCGAGGTGTTGTCGTCACAATTTTATCATTGCAATTCTGGAATACCTGAGTTTCGCCGACATCAAAAATCTCTTTTATGCAGTTGTTGGTGATATAACCTCGACGCCACCCAGTACTGGGGCGGGAGTTCGGGAGTATTGCCATAACTCGTATAACGAATGCTTTTCAAAGGTTGAGGTAAACGATTTCCGAAGGTTTCTTGGTCATGTGTTGAAGGATGGATACAACTGGATGTAGGATTTGTTAGTTTTGGGTGAGATATTATGCTTCCCCTGTATCCCCCACACCTGATTGCATAACTGGAAAATTTCGGGAGTTTATAAGTGGGAATTCAAGTAGCTCTTAGGATATCTTTCCGACAGATGTATGATATGAAATTGGGGTTCGACGTCTAGTGGTCCGCCTATTCACGGTTGGTTTTACAGTGGTCTCGTTGTGTCTTAAAGAGTCCTTGGTTATGCCGACTCGGGGATGCTTCATATGTCATGTGCATTGCCTTGTACATGATGGTGTTGTACGATCGAGCCCGTGTAGGCCCCACCACGAAAACTTCGGACGAAATCTCTATCATATGTTTGTTCCGACTTATTTTGCAAGCCAATCCTTTGTTTGTTTTCAGTTGTGGTATTCGAGTTGCTTCGAAGTCAAATATGGATTCCATACCTTTCCTAAGTGGTGTTCTCATATTCCTATGGGAGTACTAATCCTTCATGATAATCGAGAGTGTCATGTCAATTCTTTTCAACCGGCGTGTCTCTCTTCATGTGGATCCGTTCATTTCAACATCTGCAAGATCAAGTATCAGTTCTTCTCAACGGTTTTCATTTCTTCCGTCTCCAAGTTGCCTTTGTTTTTCCCACCCTCCCACCCCTTTTTCTTCAAGGAACCCGATGTATTAATCAAATATCCATTTTATTCATATCAAGTCTCTCCATTCTTTTCCTTCATGTTCTTACCCGGTGATGTAAGTGCATCTAGTGCCACCCCTAGTTGGTTTTGGAGTATTGACGACAAACCTAGTTGAGGGACTAATGTGTTTGTGAGAATTGCAGGATAACACAGGTAGAAGTCCCTCATTGATTCGGTGTTACTACCAGAGATGACCCCTAAAAATGTATGAAGACATTGAAGCCAAAGGTGGTATATGAAGATATTCACATTGAAGACTATGACAAAAGAAGACACGTTATGAAGCCTATGGAGCTCGAAGACTTAGATCTTTCGTAGTTCTTTTTCTTTTGTGTTGAGTCATAGGAACCACCGTACTGTTAAGTGGGGTCCAGGAGAACCAGTCAGAATGACTGAAGTGATGCCTAAACCAAAAACCTATGTCTTCGAGTGAAGACAATGAGAGCGAATCTTGTCCAGAGCCGGACAAGTCAGCTTTGCTTGTAGCCCAAGTAAAGTTGCCATGAGAGTTTGAAATCTGACCGTTAAGACACGTGTCAGTTCCTTAGTGACCCAGGGTCATTTCGGACAAATCAGGTCGGGTAGCCAAGTGGCTATAAATAGCCCACCCCCTACAACCATAAACGGTTGGCTGCTCAGATTTCAGTGCACGGCTTTTGTCGTTTGAGAGCAACCCACCTCGAAGCCTTTGAGAGAAATTTCCTAGCGAGGAGAAAAGCCCTAACCACCCAGAGCCAGAGAACATTGGGCATCACTTAAGTCTTCTTGTCTGTGTGATCTGAAGACTTATTACACTTGAGGACTGTGAATCCTCCAGACGGTTAGGCGTCGCGTTCAGAGCATCCAAGAGACATTGTGGATTGCCAGTGAACGAAGTCTGTGAAGGTTTGGGAGTCTACCTTGAAGACTTACCAGAGTGATTGGGCGAGGACTATGTGACCTTAGCTCAAGGAGAATACGGTGAGGACTTGGTGTCCTGAGCTGCGTGTTCAGGACTGGGTGTCCGGGACTGTGTGTCCTAAGGTTTAAATACCTAGCCGCTCCAACTAGACGTACAGTTGTCACAGCAACTGGAACTGGTCCAACACATCATTGTCTTCAACGAGTCACCGGTTTCATCTTCACTTCCTTTTTCTTACTGTTACTCATTGTGAAGCCATTGCATGCTTGCTCTATCATTTGTCTTCACAACGTGAATGTATGATCTGTTTGGCTTCATAACTTCTTCCTACCTGATCCTTATTACACCGCAGCTGTTTGTCTTTGTGCTTTCACTCTATTGAATACTTGACCATGGCTTGCCTAGTGTAATCTAACTTCCGCTGCATAGTAATAGGCAAAATCTTCGCTGTTTGTCTTCATAACTCCCACGTTTTGAAGACTCTCATAAAAATCGCCTATTCACCCCCCTCTAGTTGATATAACGCACTTTCAATTGGTATCAGAGCGAGGTGCTCCCTTGTTCTGTGTAATTCGGTTTAACCACCTGGAGTTTTAGCTATGTCGACTGCAGGGATAATCAAAGTCTCCGATGCGTGCCCCATCTTCGACGGAACTGAATATCCCTACTGGAAGAATAAGATGCGCATGCATCTTGAAGCCATTGACATCGACCTATGGTATGTCGTCGAGAACGGCGTTCCCAAGGCTGGAGAAGGTGTCACTGCTGCTGATGTCAAGAAGTTCACTCAACTGGACTCTACTGCCAAAAATATCATCTGTGGTCATCTGACAAAAGGACAGTATGGCCGTGTGAGTGCCTTGAAGACATCCAAGCTGGTCTGGGACTGGCTCTCCAAGGTCAATGAAGGCATCTCAACCCAGAGAGATCAGAGAATCAGTGTTTGAAAGTGCGTTATATCGACTAGAGGGGGGGTGAATAGGCGATTTTTATGAAAGTCTTCAAAACGTGAGAGTTATGAAGACAAACAGTGAAGATTATGCCTATCACTATGCAGCGGAAGATAGATTACACTAGGCCAGCCATGGTCATGTATTCAATAGAGTGAAAGCGCAATTACAACCAGCTTCAGTGTAATAAGGATCAGGTAGGAAGAAGTTATGAAGCCAAACAGATCATACATTCATGTTGTGAAGACAAAAGATAAAACAAGCATGCAATGGCTTCACAATGTGTAATAGTAAGAAAAAGGAAGTGAAGATGAAACCAGTGACTCGTTGAAGACAATGATATGTTGGACCAGTTCCAGTTGCTGTGACAACTGTACGTCTGGTTGGAGCGGCTAGGTATTTAAACCTTAGGACACACAGTCCCGGACACCCAGTCCTGAACACACAGTTCAGGACACCAAGTCCTCACCGTATTCTCCTTGAGCTAAGGTCACTTAGTCCTCGCCCAATCACTCTGGTAAGTCTTCAAGGTAGACTCCCAAACCTTCATAGACTTCGTTCACTGGCAATCCACAATTTCTCTTGGATGCTCTGAACGCGACGCCTAACCGTCTGGAGGATGCACAGTCCTCAAGTGTAATAAGTCTTCAGATCTCACAGACACGAGGACTTAAGTGATGCCCAATTTACTCTGGCTCTGGGTGGTTAGGGCTTTTCTCCTCACTGGGAATTTTTCTTTCAAAGGCTTCGAGGTGGGTTGCTCTCAAACGACAAAAGCCGTGCACTGAAATCTGAGCAGCCAACCATTTAAGGTTGTGGGGGGTGGACTATTTATAGCCACTTGGCAACCCGACCTGATCTGTTCGAAATGACCCTGGGTCACTAAGGAACTGACACGTGTACCAACAGTCGAATTTTGAACTCACACGGCAACTTTACTTGGGCTACAAGTAAAGCTGACTTGTCTGACTCTGGACAAGATTTTCTCTCAAAGTCTTCACTCGAAGACATAGGATTTGAATTTGGCATCACTTCAGTCATTCTGAATGGTTCTCTTCGACCCCACTTAACAGTACGGTGGTTCCTATGACACAACATGAATGAAATAAAACTACGAAGGATCTAGGTCTTCGAGTTCCAAAAGCTTCATAGGGAGTCTTCTCATGTCATTGTCTTCAATATGAATATCTTCATAAACCACCATTGTCTTCAATGTCTTCGTACATTTTTAGGGGTCATCTCTGGTAGTGAAACCGAATCAATGAAGGACTTCTACCTGTGTTTTCCTGCAATTCTCACAAACACATTAGTCCCTCAACTAGGTTTGTCGTCAATACTCCAAAACCAACTAGGGGTGGCACTAGATGCACTTACAATCTCCCCCTTTTTGGTGATTGATGACAAACTAGTTGAAGTTTTCAACGGGAAACATAATTTGTGAAATTGTAAAAGAATTGTCTTCATAAGTTGCAAGGGCTCCCCCTGAAGATGTGCATATAAGTAATTTGCTTCTTGAATGCAAATGCACATGGCAGGTTGTACTTGTGGAGATCCACTTCAACTTATGACAATCCACTATGCATGTGAAAGTATATGAAGATAATGACATGCATAATGGAAAATGGACGTCTGCAGAATGAGATGAGTGCGGAATTTATTGTCGCACATGCGGAATTTATCTTCACAAAACGGAGTGACAAACAGGTAGCAGACGACCATCAAGGCTAAGTGTTACAACTCAAAGAAGCAAATGTAGCAAAAACGGGAGTTGTAAGCACGAAGCAAAATGTAGGAAAATATAGTGGCACCCGCCCAAAGTGACCCGCTTGAAGACTACCATCATATGCTTCTCCCCCTTTTGTCAGTGATGACCAAAAAGGTTTGAAGACATAGAGGTTTCTACGCGTTCCCAGGCGCAGCAGGGTCGGTGGAGTTGTTTGGCGGCGGTGCAGATGAGCTTGGTGCAGATTCGACGCGCGTTGAAGTAGGTGGAGATGATGTCGCGTCGTCTTCTTCTTCAATAATCCGGGCAGACACGGTGGCAGCAGAAGAAGAGAATTCTGACTCTTCAAGTGATGGTGTGCTGCGCATCACCGCTCTTCTTGGAGGCGTGGAGTCAAATTTGAAGTGCTCTGTGAAGCCATCCTCATGCAGTTCAGCTTCAGGGCACATCATGGTGAGGCCCTTCCAAGTGCGGCGACAGGTCTCGTGTGTGACAAATGCATTCTTGGTTGCCATATTTCTGATGCGATTGACGTCTTGCATGATGCTTCTCATCTGCCTCTTGAGCCAGTCGTGATGCCTATCTTGCTTTTGGTGAAGAGCCACAAGAAGCTCTCTGTCATTGAGTGCACGAGCGCGCTTCTTGGGTCTCTTTGCAGCTGTGCTGTTGGTGGCTTCAGTTGATGCAGGGGAACGTGTGGTGCCAGCCATTGGATACACTCGGGAGAGAGCTTCAACACCTTCAATATTTTGAGTGAAGCTCTGGTGTTCTGCATTCTGAAGACTTAGTGGTTGCTTGGCCGGCTCTGGATATATTGCTTCAGCAGATGTGTCCACATCTGGCAAAAATATCCTATGATTGCGGGCTAAGGGTTGATAGAAGATTGCAGAGTGAAGCTTGATCAGCCTCATAACCCAAGGAGCATAAAACTTTAATCCAAACAGTTCTGAAGCAGACGCTGCAAATTGACGGATGAAGAGATCCTGTGCATTGAAGCATTTGCCGTGAAGAATGCAGAAGATGAGAGTCTTCATTGCACCATCAATCGTTGCATATCGAGAGTGTCCCTTGACAGGCCATAGAGTCCGCCTTATGATATGATATATTGTTCTGGGCAAGTACTCTAAGTCTTCAACGAAGAACCTAGTTGGATAGGGTGCATTTGGAGGAAATGGCTTCATCATTGAGAGCATCTGACTCATATCTGGCTCAGGACGCTGAAATATGCTCTCAATTGCTTCAGCATGGAGTTGGCACCCTTCTTCAAAGAATTCTCCAGGAGTGGGAAGGCCGGTAAGCTCAATTAGGTCGAAAGCATTGGCTTCATGATGGATATTGCCTGTCATCCACTCCAGAATCCATGTCTTCGGATCTCGGTTATGGCCTTTGATATGCAAAGTGGCGTAGAACTAGAGCAGAAGCTCTTCGTTCCAGTGCTCTTCGTCAGTGATAAATGGCAGCAAACCCACTTGCTTGAAGCAATCCAGTGCTTCTTCCAGACCAGGCAGACCAGCAACAGCTTCAACCTCAAGGCGCTTGTGAGGAAAGATGCGGCCTTGGTTGTAAAGGATGCATGAATAATAGCTGCGCTGTTGATGGCTCCAGAACCTATCTGATACAATCCGTTCCCTTGAATAAGGGTTCTTGGAGCGGTCAAAAAACGTGTTATCTGCCCTGAAGCCGTTGATGTTGAAGGAACCAGGAGCTGATGCAGGACCTGGGAACCTTGGTAGTCGTGGGATCGGCTTCTGGACCTGGGGCCTGTGCGCAATATGATAGTTGAATTGTGGTCCGGCAGCAGACTCAGGCACAGAATGTTCAGGAGCAGTAGCTTCGGTGTCTTCTGAAGCTGTTGTTGGGGAGGGCTCCACATTTGCTTCGGCGTTGTTTGTGGCAGCCTCAACATTTTCAGCTTCAGGCATGTTCTCCTTGAGAACTGCTTCTTGTTGGTGCGAGGGAGTTGGAGCTTGTGGTATTTCTGCTTGCTCTTCGGCTGATGCAGCCGGAATGTCTTCAGCAGCCTGAGCCCTTGGCCCTTTGCGAAGCCTATGGAGTGTAGGCGCTGGTGGAGTTGCAATGGGATGGGGCTCATCTTCCTCCTGTGGGCGATCTGCCCACGACTCATCTTGTGTGATTGGCGTCAATGGACGACCAATACTGATCTGTTCGCTTGACTCAAGCTGAGGAAGGGCCGCATCACCTTGCACATTGTCTTGGGGACCAATGTCTTCAGCAACATTGGGGTTGGCTGCTGGAATGTCTTCAGCGTGCGGAGCCTCTATGTAAGCAGGCTCATGCACAGTCAACTGACGATCTGCGTCAGGATAGCGGCCGCAGAGTGGTTCAACTATCAGGGGCTCTGTGGGAGCAGCCCGAGATTTCTTGGTCTTGCGCTTCTTGATGATGGGTTCAGAAGGAGAGGCTTCAGAATGTTTTCTCTTCTTAGCTTTAGCCTCTGCAGTCCGTGTCTTCTTGTGTTGTGAGGCGGTTGATCGACTCTTTGGCTTCGAGCCAGTCGTTGCAGCGGGGAAGACAATCGGAGCATCAGGTTCTGACCTTGGTGCTTCAGGTTCGGGCACAACCGCCTTCTTTTTCTTCTTCGCGGCCATCCTGGGGTCAATGCCGGGACGCCCAAGAGCCTTGCGCTTTTCTGCCTCATTGTAGGCTTGCACGCAGCGATCAGCCAAAGTCTTCATGCGTTCTCGCGAGCCTTGAGCTTCGGCACGCGTCTTCACAAAGTTTTCTTTCAGCTCGTGCAACATGATCTTGAAGTTTTTCACTTCTTGCACACTGAGCTTGGCCACGTGCTTCTTGAACTGAGCCTTTTCATGATCAATTTTCTGCTTCAGTTCTACAATTCGCTGGGCTATTGCAAGTTCTGAAGCGATTGCACCTTGAAAGGCAACACTGAGGCCTATGGGTAGCTGCAGATCATTGAAGCTTATGTCTGGTGTGTCAAACCATTCATCGATGAAGTTGTGGATGATGGCGACATCAAACAGAGGCAGATTGTTGAAGATTTCAGCCTCCTCCTTGCTCTTGATGAGCTGCTCAAGAGCATCATCTCCAAGATCTTCATCGCTTGAGAGATCAATGGCTTCGCAGCGCAGAATGTCGGCAGCTGTGAGCTCTTTGCCTGTGTGTGGCTGAGGCTTCTTGGCTTCTTGGGGCTTGGATACTCGTGATAAGCCTTCTGACTGCACACTGGCTTCAGGAGGTGTAGTTGCTAAAGGCTTCACTCTTGCGATCTTGGGAGAAGCTGCTGGCTTTGAAGCTTTTGGAGCTTTCGGCTTCTTCTGCTTTGGCTTCGGAGCAGCAGGGGCGTCATCTGACTCAGTATCTGCTGGAGGGTCATTCACAGCAGTCCCTTGGACTAGGATGCGAGTGATGAGGCCAGCAAGATTGGCATACGGCCCGATGATATTGGGATCGGCGTTGCGTGTGCCATCTGCCCTTGGTGAGGAGGGGCCAGGGTTGAAGTCAAGCCCAAATTTCTTCTTGTTTATCTTCGCTGACTGTTGTGCAAACTGAAAGTTGCGCTTGAAGAGATTATCATCGCGGCACCAGAGAAGTGATGACGGATGTGCCTTAGCTAGCTGTGGTCCTCTCACCATGCATGGATAGAAGCCTTGAGCAATGGCTTCGTCTCTGGACCTGGGTATGAGATTTTTGTATAATACATCTCCCCACGGTCTCTTGATGGCGCACTTCTCCGCATATTCCTGAGTGACGAAGCGGTAGTGGAACCATTACTCTGCCCAATATCTTCGAATCCATTGGATTCGTGTCTTGCGCTGACCATAGCTTTCTTCAGGATCAGTTTTGTACATCTCTGCCAATTCATCAGGCAGATCTTTGGACGTTTCACCACGTCGCTGTCTGCCTCCCTTCCTTACTGCTGTTTCTGAAGCCATGAATAACTTGGAAGGCTTCAAGATGTTCAAAGGCTTCAAAGGCTTCCTTTTGCAAGAACTGGCTTCAGGCGAGTTGATGTGATGCTGCAAGTACTCTGCAAATGAATGCAGACTATGAGAACCAAACGATTCTCCCACGGACATGTACCTGTGACAGCATTAAGGTGCGAGGGAAGGGGAAGAGGTCATATGCATTCTCAGAAGATTTTGAAGATAAATCGGTTTAGAAGATATTGACCTCATTATGCGAAGACATTCACTTGTAGATAAGAAGTTGGTTCCAGATTTGTACGAACCCATAGATCAGTACAAGTGAGGAATCTAACTACTTTATGAAGCACAAGTGAATATACTAGGCATGTTATGAGATGCAGCGAGAGATTTAACTGGTGTGAAGAGAAACTTCTTATGGCAGAAAGTGACTGAACTGTAGGATCAAAAGAAGCTGTAAAAAGAGGTTTTATTTACCACACTTGGAACTGCTAGACGAAGTGAGAGTTGAGGCCGAGGAGTTCGATCCTCCGTGCCCTAACTTGGCGACGGAAGACACCTACGGCGACGGCGGAGAGAGCGATGTCCGCAGTCGGCGTGAAAACGGCGTCGGAGAGGTTGCGGCAGTGAAGCGCTTCGTCGCCGGCGTCGTCGAGTGCTAGCGGTGGCGCTAGGGTTCGTACGAGGGTGGAAGAAGGAGATAATGACCGCAGTGAATCGTGTATTTATAGGGATAGAGGCGGCACTGCGCTATTACGCAGGTACCCCTGGCGGTTCGCATTTGAGGCATGCGTGGCCAGTTAGAGGGAGATTGGGATTTGTTCCATGTCCCACGCACGCCTAAATTGTCGGGCGGTCGTTCCTTCTTCTCCGGATCTTATGTGGAGGAATGAGCATTAAAAACGGACTTTTATGGTTGTCACTATGTCTTCAGCTGACAAGGACACAGTGAAGACATTCGACAGTTTCAACAGAATGCATATGACTTGGAGAGATAGAGTTTGAGATAGAAAGCATAGAGAGGTTAGGGTCCGATCACATTCACTTAGTTCAAAAGATTCAACCAAGAAGACATAGCTATAAGTGAATGCTGTAGAGGACAGAACATCAGTACATATATATCCATATAATCAACGCAGTGAAGATAATCATGAAGACATATTGAGAATGAAACCAAACCAATTGTGAAGACATTAAGAGGTAACGCCATGAGAGGAACACTTCAAAATGGAACGTTTGGTGGTGGCGTTACCCACCGTATAGGAAGTATTAGACCCAGACACGGCGCACAATTATCGTGGCGCTCCGAAGTCAAATTCCACATTAATGTATTCACACTTAGAATGTATGTCTTCATTATTTGAAGATATACGCTACTTCGTGTGTTGCACATCTAAGTCATCAATATGCTTAAGTGTTAGTATGTGTGCCTGATCACAGGACATTTGAGGATTCCAAGATATTTAGCTCACACCGTAACTTGCAAAATCTCTTCTCATCCAAGGGCTTTGTGAAGATATCTGCCAATTGCTCTTCAGTGTTGACGTGTATTATATCAATGTCTTCCTTCACAACATGATCTCTGAGAAAGTGATGACGAATTTCAATGTGCTTTGTCTTCGAGTGCTGAACTGGGTTGTTGGCAATCTTGATGGCGCTTTCGTTGTCGCAGTAAAGTGGCACTTGCTTCAGATAAATGCCATAATCCTTGAGTGTTTGCTTCATCCACAGAAGCTGAGCGCAGCAAGATCCAGCAGCAATGTATTCAGATTCAGCAGTGGAGAGTGATACACAGTTCTGCTTCTTTGAAGACCAACATACAAGTGATCGTCCCAGAAAGTGACATGTGCCTGATGTAGACTTGCGATCAACTTTGTCACCAGCATAATCAGCATCCGAAAATCCAACTAAATCAAACTCTGAGCCCTTTGGATACCATAATCCTAGAGTTGGGGTGTGAGCCAAATATCGAAGAATTCGCTTCACAGCTAAGTGATGCGACTCCTTTGGTGTTGCTTGAAATCGAGCACACATGCAAACACTAAGCATGATATCTGGCCTAGATGCACATAAATAAAGCAAAGACCCAATCATGGAGCGGTATACCTTTTGATCGAACTCTTTACCATTGTCGTCAGGACCCAGATGATGCTTGGCTGGCATTGGTGTTGTGAAGCCTTTGCAGTCTTGCATACCGAACTTCTTCAGGCACTCTTTAAGATATTTTTCTTGAGATATGAAGATGCCGTTGCGTTATTGCCGTATTTGAAGACCGAGAAAGAACTTCAGCTCCCCCATCATGGACATCTGATATTGCTCTTGCATCATATATACAAACTCTTCACTATACTTCTGATTGGTGCAGCCGAAGATAATGTCATCCACATATATTTGGCACACAAACAGTTCACCATCATATGTCTTCGTGAAAAGAGTGGGATCCAGGGAACCAGGTATGAAGCCTTTGCTCTTCAGAAAGTACTTGAGTGTATCATACCAGGCCCTGGGGGCTTGTTTGAGGCCATACAGTGCCTTGTTGAGCTTGTATACCATATCAGGATGTTTTGGATTTTCAAAGCCAGGTGGTTGTGCAACATACACTTCTTCTTCAATCTTGCCATTGAGAAAGGCACTTTTCACATCCATTTGATATAGAAGTATGTTATGATGATTTGCATAGGCCAGCAGTATGCGTATGGCTTCAAGCCTAGCCACAGGAGCAAATGTTTCATCGAAGTCAATGCCTTCCACTTGAGTATATCCTTGAGCAACTAGACGAGCTTTGTTTCTGACAACTTGACCATGCTCATCTTGCTTGTTGCGGTATATCCATTTGGTGCCTATTATGTTGTGCTTCCGTGGATCAGGACGCTTAACCAGTTCCCATACATTATTCAGCTCAAACTGTTGAAGCTCTTCTTGCATAGCTTGAATCCATTCAGGTTCCATGAAGGCTTCTTCAACTTTCTTGGGTTCTGATATTGAGACGAATGCAAAATGCCCACAGAAGTTTGTTAGCTGAGTTGCCCTTGAACGAGTGAGTGGACCAGGTGCATTGATGCTGTCCAGTATTTTGTCAATTTGTACTTCATTTGCAACACGAGGGTGTGTGGGGCGAAGACTTTGCTCTTGCTGATCTATGTGGTCATTTGAAGGTATATCTTCAGGCTGAGCATTGTCTTCATGTGGATCAGGTGCTGAGATGATAAGTTCTTCAGGTTGAGCTTCAGAAGGTACAATTTCTCCAGTTCCCATAAGCTTGATTGATTCATTTGCTGGAACTTCATCTAGCACATTTGGCAATTGCTCTCTTTGTGATCCATTGGTTTCATCAAATCGCACATCCACTGTTTCAACCACTTTGTAGTGGAAGAGATTGAAGACTCTGTAGGAGTGCGAATCCTTTCCATATCCAAGCATGAAGCCTTCATGTGCTTTTGGTGCAAACTTTGAGGTGTGGTGTGGGTCCTTGATCCAGCATTTTGCGCCAAATACTCTGAAATAACAGACATTTGGCTTCTTGCCAGTTAGGAGTTCATAGGATGTCTTGTTCAGAAGCTTGTGAAGATAAACACGATTGATTGTGTGGCATGTAGTATCAATGGCTTCAGTCCAGAATTTTCTTGGAGTCTTGTATTCATCTAGCATTGTTCTGGCCATCTCAATGAGTGTTCTGTTCTTGCGTTCGACGACGCCATTCTGCTGTGGCGTGTATGGAGCTGAGAATTCATGTGTGATGCCCAAGGTATCCAGATATGTGTCAAGGCCAGTGTTCTTGAATTCAGTGCCATTGTCACTTCTGATGTGCTTTATCTTGGCGCCAAAATTGTTCATAGCTCGATTTGCGAAGCGTCTGAAGACATCCTGCACTTCAGTCTTGTAAAGGATTATGTGCACCCAAGTATATCTAGAATAATCATCAACAATTACGAAGCCATAGAGGCATGCAGAAGTAGTAAAAGTTGAGTAGTGAGTGGGACCGAAAAGATCCATGTGAAGCAGTTCGAAGGGTTGAGTAGTGGTCATGATTGTCTTCGAAGGATGTTTTGCCCTTGTCATCTTCCCTGCTTCACAGGCACCGCATAAGTGATCTTTCTTGAACTTGACGCCTTCGATGCCTATGACGTGCTTTTTCTTCGCAAGGGTGTGGAGGTTCCTCATGCCAGCATGCCCAAGCCTTCGATGCCAAAGCCAGCATTCTGAAGCTTTTGCAAGAAGACATACTGCAAGTTGTGGTCCTGCTGTGAAATCTACCACATACAAATCACCTTTCCTATACCCTTCAAACACTAGAGATTTGTCAGATTCCATTAGCACTAGGCAGTGATATTTGCCGAACATTACAATCATATTTAAATCGCAAAGCATTGAGACAGACATTAAGTTGAAGCCAAGGGATTCAACAAGCATGACTTTATCCATGTGTTGATCCTTTGAGATTGCAACTCTACCTAGACCCAATACCTTACTTTTACCAGTGTCAGCGAATGTAATGTGGCTCTTGTCGGATGGACGTAAAGTTGAGTCCATAAGAAGGCTTCTTCTACCAGTCATGTGATTTGTACACCCACTGTCAATAATCCATTCTAAAGACTTTGAAGTCGCTGGTATCATACCCTACAGTGCAGTTAGGGGGATAGGCTTCACGAAGAGTGTTGTGAAGCATAAACATTTGACGAACCAGTGGGTTATGAAAACTTAGATCCAGATTAGGACTAATGGGGAGAGTAGCATGTGATTCAGGAACGAAGTACATAATGATGCCATTTGGGCATTTTATCTTGCGCCCGACAAGATTTTTATGGTCCCCAGCAATAGCATCAGAAGATTTTGTTTTTGTGCTGGAGACCTTTCCCTGCAAAGGAGAGTTAAGCTTTCTTAACCACCCACATCTTCAAGGGTGGCTTAGAAGCTATAAGTCTAAGTGCAGCATCTGAGAATTTTGGCTTTGAAACCTTAGCAAACAGTCTAGCAGGTGGACAATAATACTCATAGGAATAAGCAGAATAATTTTTGGTCATATGAACATGACGGTTTGATGAACCACTCTCATATTCATATGCCTGAGTATGGTTCCCCTGCAAAATATTTGCGTTAGTGCGACTCAGGTGAGTCCCCTGTTTGTATGAAGCATTTGGACCATATGAAGCCTTTGGTCTGAGGTTTGTCTTCTTCAAGTGAGGTGTCATGAAGACATTCACAGGAAGATTTTCCAGACATGTTTTCGGAACCCAGATCTTCTTCATAGGCGGTCCATTCCTGCAGTTAGTACCAATGTACCTGGCAAACACTTCATCATTCTGATTCTTAAACAGTTTATAGTTTGCATCAAAGGATTCATCAATGATAATTGGGTTAGCAGAAGTGAATCCAGATAGATTGGATGGATCTGCTGAGGATTCCTTTGCAGCAACCCATGTGGTTTTGGGGTACTGCTCAGGTTTCCAGTAAGACCCATCTGCATTAATTTTCCTCATGAACCCAACACCCTCTTTCCTAGGGTTTCGGTTTAGAATCTGCTTCTTAAGGACATCACATAATGTCTGATGCCCTTTTAGACTTTTGTACATCCCTGTTTCAAGCAATGTCTTCAACCTAGCATTCTCATCAGCAATAGCAGTGGTATCCTCAGCAGAGGGGTTAGTTGCCATATCAACAGTTGAAGATATTGAAAAGTAGTAGCAGTGGAACATTCAGCAGCAGAAGCAGCATTATCACGCTCAATGCATTTAAGACATGGTGGTTCAAATCCTTTCTGAGCGGGACTGATCTGTTCAGCGCGAAGTGACTCGTTTTCCTTTTGAAGATCTTCATGAGCCACCCTCAATTTCTCAAGTTCTTGCTTCCTTTGAAGATAATCATAGGAAAGCTTTTCATGAGTTGTTGAGAGAGTATCATGACGATCTTCAAGTTCCTGATACTTAACGTGAAGGTTTTTTATGTCTTCAATTAAGGATTCAGATCGAGTCATTTCAGCACCCAACAGATCATCGCTTTTGTCTAACAATTTTTGAATATGTTCCATAGCTTTCTGTTGTTCAGTTGCAATTTTAGCAAGTGTTTTGTAGCTAGGTTTTGAATCACATTCAGAGTCATCGTCACTAGATGTTTCATAGCGGGTTGTGTGTGTGTTTACCTTGGCACCGCGTGCCATGAAGCAGTAGGTAGGAGTGGAGTCGTTCTTGTCATTTGCGTCGGTGTCGGTGATGCAGTCATTGTCTTCAGTATTGAAGATGGACTTGGCGACGTATGCTGTAGCCAGACTCGCAATGCCAGAATCAGACTCCTCCTTAGATTCCACCTCTGCCTCCTCAGATGCGGATTCCTCCTCTGAATCCATCTCCTTGCCTACAAACGCACGCGCCTTGCCAGATGAGCTCTTCTTGTGTGATGAAGACTTTGATGAAGACTTGGAAGAAGACTTTGAGTGTTTCTTCTTCTTCTTGTCGTCAAAATCATATTCCTTGCTCTTCTTCTTCCTTCTGTTCTCATTGTCCCACTGTGGACACTCAGAGATGAAGTGCCCAGTTTTCTTGCACTTGTGACATGTTTTCTTCTTGTAGTCATGAGCAGAAGCTTCATCATTCCTTGAGCTTGATCGTGAAGATTTTCTGAAGCCTTTCTTCTTGGTGAATTTTTGAAACTTCTTCACTAGCATTGCAAGTTCTCTTCCAATGTCTTCAGGATCATCAGAACTGTAGTCAGATTCTTCTTCAGATGAGGAGACAGCTTTTGCCTTCAAGGCACGAGTTCGCCCATAGTTAGGACCGTAGATATCTCTTTTCTCAGAAAGCTGAAACTCATGTGTGTTGAGCCTCTCAAGTATGTCAGACGGATCAAGTGTCTTGAAATCAGGACGTTCTTGAATCATCAGGGCCAGAATGTCAAACGAACTATCAAGTGATCTCAGCAGCGTCTTGACGATTTCATGTTTGGTGATCTCAGTAGCGCCGAGGGCTTGAAGCTCATTTGTGATGTCAGTGAGCCGATCAAAGGTGTGCTGGACATTCTCATTGTCATTTCGTTTGAAGCGGTTGAAGAGATTGAGAAGGACACTGATTCTTTGATCTCTCTGGGTTGATATGCCTTCATTAACTTTGGAGAGCCAATCCCAGACCAGTTTGGATGTCTTCAAGGCACTCACACGGCCATACTGTCCTTTGGTCAGATGACCACAGATGATATTCTTGGCAGTAGAGTCCAGTTGAACAAACTTCTTGACATCAGCAGCAGTGACACCTTCTCCAACCTTGGGAACGCCGTTTTCGACGACATACCATAGGTCGACGTCAATGGCTTCAAGATGCATGCGCATCTTATTCTTCCAGTAGGGATATTCAGTTCCATCGAAGACGGGACAAGCAGCGGAGACTTTGATTATCCCTGCAGTTGACATAGCTAAAACTCCAGGTGGTTAAACCGAATCACACAGAACAAGGGAGCACCTTGCTCTGATACCAATTGAAAGTGCGTTATATCGACTAGAGGGGGGGTGAATAGGCGATTTTTATGAAAGTCTTCAAAACGTGAGAGTTATGAAGACAAACAGTGAAGATTATGCCTATCACTATGCAGCGGAAGATAGATTACACTAGGCCAGCCATGGTCATGTATTCAATAGAGTGAAAGCGCAATTACAACCAGCTTTAGTGTAATAAGGATCAGGTAGGAAGAAGTTATGAAGCCAAACAGATCATACATTCATGTTGTGAAGACAAAAGATAAAACAAGCATGCAATGGCTTCACAATGTGTAATAGTAAGAAAAAGGAAGTGAAGATGAAACCAGTGACTCGTTGAAGACAATGATATGTTGGACCAGTTCCAGTTGCTGTGACAACTGTACGTCTGGTTGGAGCGGCTAGGTATTTAAACCTTAGGACACACAGTCCCGGACACCCAGTCCTGAACACACAGTTCAGGACACCAAGTCCTCACCGTATTCTCCTTGAGCTAAGGTCACTTAGTCCTCGCCCAATCACTCAGGTAAGTCTTCAAGGTAGACTCCCAAACCTTCATAGACTTCGTTCACTGGCAATCCACAATTTCTCTTGGATGCTCTGAACGCGACGCCTAACCGTCTGGAGGATGCACAGTCCTCAAGTGTAATAAGTCTTCAGATCTCACAGACACGAGGACTTAAGTGATGCCCAATTTACTCTGGCTCTGGGTGGTTAGGGCTTTTCTCCTCACTGGGAATTTTTCTTTCAAAGGCTTCGAGGTGGGTTGCTCTCAAACGACAAAAGCCGTGCACTGAAATCTGAGCAGCCAACCATTTAAGGTTGTGGGGGGTGGACTATTTATAGCCACTTGGCAACCCGACCTGATCTGTCCGAAATGACCCTGGGTCACTAAGGAACTGACACGTGTACCAACAGTCGAATTTTGAACTCACACGGCAACTTTACTTGGGCTACAAGTAAAGCTGACTTGTCTGACTCTGGACAAGATTTTCTCTCAAAGTCTTTGCTCGAAGACATAGGATTTGAATTTGGCATCACTTCAGTCATTCTGAATGGTTCTCTTCGACCCCACTTAACAGTACGGTGGTTCCTATGACACAACATGAATGAAATAAAACTACGAAGGATCTAGGTCTTCGAGTTCCAAAAGCTTCATAGGGAGTCTTCTCATGTCATTGTCTTCAATATGAATATCTTCATAAACCACCATTGTCTTCAATGTCTTCGTACATTTTTAGGGGTCATCTCTGGTAGTGAAATCGAATCAATGAGGGACTTCTACCTGTGTTTTCCTGCAATTCTCACAAACACATTAGTCCCTCAACTAGGTTTGTCGTCAATACTCCAAAACCAACTAGGGGTGGTACTAGATGCACTTACAGTGTTCTTCGCAACCTCTTCAACCGCTTCAAGCGAAATGACAATGAGAATGTCCAGCACACATTTGACCGGCTCACTGACATCACAAATGAACTTCAAGCCCTCGGCGCCACTGAGATCACCAAACATGAAATCGTCAAGACACTACTGAGATCACTTGATAGTTTGTTTGACATCCTAGCCCCGATGATTCAAGAACGTCCTGATTTCAAGACACTCGATCCGTCTGACATACTTGAGAGGCTCAACACACATGAGTTCCAGCTTTCTAAGAAAAGAGATATCTACGGTCCAAACTATGGGCGAACTCGTGCCTTGAAGGCAAAAGCTGTTTCCTCATCTGAAGAAGAATCTGACAGCAGTTCTGATGATCCTGAAGACATTGGAAGGGAACTTGCAATGCTAGTGAAGAAGTTCCAAAAATTCACCAAGAAGAAAGGCTTCAGAAAATCTTCACGATCAAGCTCAAGGAATGATGAAGCTTCTGCTCATGACTACAAGAAGAAAACATGTCACAAGTGCAAGAAAACTGGACACTTCATCTCTGAGTGTCCAAAGTGGGACAATGAGAACAGAAGGAAGAAGAAGAGCAAGGAATATGATTCTGACGACAAGAAGAAGAAGAAGAAATACTCAAAGTCTTCTTCCAAGTCTTCCTCAAAGTCTTCATCACACAAGAAGAGCTCATCTGGCAAGGCACGTGCGTTTGTTGGCAAGGAAATGGATTCAGAGGAGGAGTCCGCTTCTGAGGAGGCAGAGGTGGAATCTGAGGAGGAGTCTGATTCTGGCATTGCGAGTCTGGCTACAGCATACGTCGCCAAGTCCATCTTCAACACTGAAGACAATGACTTCATCACCGACACTGATGCAAATGACAAGAACGACTCCACTCCTACCTACTGCTTCATGGCATGCGGTGCCAAGGTAAACACACGCACTACTCGCTATCAAACATCTAGTGACGATGACTCTGACTGTGATTCAAAACCCAGCTACAAAACACTTGCTAAAATTGCAACTGAACAACAGAAAGCTATGGAACATATTCAAAAACTGTTAGACAGAAGCGATGATCTGTTGGGTGCTGAAATGACTCGATCTGAATCCTTAATTGAAGACATAAAAAATCTTCACGTTAAGTATCAGGAACTTGAAGATCGTCTTGATACTCTCTCAACAACTCATGAAAAGCTTTCCTATGATTATCTTCAAAGGAAGCAAGAACTTGAGAAATTGAGAGCGGCTCATGAAGATCTTCAAAAGGAAAACGAGTCACTTCGCGCCGAACAGACCAGTTCCGCTCAGGAAGGATTTGAGCCACCCTGTCTTAAATGCATTGAGCGTGATAATGCTACTTCTGTTGCTGAATGTTCCACTGCTACTGCTATTGCAATATCTTCAACTGTTGATGTGGTAACTAACCCCTTTGCTGAGGATACCACTGCTATTGCTGATGAGAATGCTAGGTTGAAGACATTGCTTGAAACAGGGATGTACAAAAGTCTTAAAGGACATCAGACATTATGTGATGTCCTCAAGAAGCAGATTCTGAACCGAAACCCTAGGAAAGAGGGTGTTGGGTTCGTGAGGAAAATAAATGCAGATGTCTCTTACTGGAAACCTGAGCAGTACCCCAAAACCACATGGGTTGCTGCAAAGGAACCTTCAGCAGATCCATCCAATTTATCTGGCTTCACTTGTGCTAACCCCATTGTTATTGATGAATCCTTTGATGCAAACTATAAACTGTTTAAGAATCAGAATGGTGAAGTGTTTTCCAGGTACATTGGTACTAACTGCAGGAATGGACCGCCTATGATGAAGATCTGGGTTCCGAAAAAGTGTCTGGAAAATCTTCCTGTGAATGTCTTCATGACACCTCACTTGAAGAAGACAAACCTTAGACCAAAGGCTTCATACGGTCCAAAGGCTTCATACAAACAGAGGACTCACCTGAGTCACACTAACGCAAATGTTTTGCAGGGAAACCATACTCAGGCATATGAATATGAGAGCGGTTCATCAAACCGTCATGTTCATATGACCAAAAATTATTCTGCTTATTCTTATGAGTACTATTGTCCACCTGCAAGACTGTTTGCAAAGGCTTCAATGCCAAAATTCTCAGATGCTGCACTTAGACTTATTGCTTCTAAGCCACCCTTGAAGATGTGGGTGGTTAAGAAGGCTTAACTCTCTTTTGCAGGGAAAGGTCTTCAGCAGAAAACCAAAATCTTCTGACGCTATTGCTGGGGACCTTAAAAATCTTGTAGGGCGCAAGATAAAATGCCCGAATGGCATCATTATGTACTTCGTTCCTGAATCGCATGCTACTCTCCCTATTAGTCCTAATCTGGATCTAAGCTTTCATAACCCACTGGTTCGTCAAATGTTTTTGCTTCACAATTCTCTTCGTGAAGCCTATCCCCCTAACTGCACTATAGGGTACGACACCAGCGTCTTCAAAGTCTTCAGAATGGATTATTGACAGTGGATGTACAAATCACATGACTGGCAAAAGAAGCCTTCTTATGGACTCAACCTTACGTCCATCCGACAAGAGCCACATCACATTTGCTGACACTGGTAAAAGTAAGGTATTGGGTCTAGGTAGAGTTGCAATCTCAAAGGATCAACACATGGATAAATTCATGCTTGTTGAATCCCTTGGCTTCAACTTAATGTCTGTCTCAATGCTCTGCGATTTGAACATGATCGTAATGTTTGGAAAATATCGTTGCCTGGTACTAATGGAATCTGACAAGTCTCTAGTGTTTGAAGGGTATCGGAAAGATGATTTGTATGTGGTAGATTTCTCAGCAGGGCCACAACTTGCAGTATGTCTTCTTGCAAAAGCTTCAGAATGCTGGCTTTGGCATCGGAGGCTTGGGCATGCTGGCATGAGGAACCTCCACACCCTTGAGAAGAAGAAGCATGTCATAGGCATCGAGGGCGTCAAGTTCAAGAAAGATCACTTATGCGGTGCCTGTGAAGCAGGGAAGATGACGACGGCAAAACATCCCTCGAAGACAATCATGACCACTACTCGACCCTTCGAACTGCTTCACATGGATCTTTTCAGTCCCACTCACTACTCAACTTTTACTACTATTGCTTGCCTCTATGGCTTCGTCATTGTTGATGATTACTCTAGATATACTTGGGTGCACATAATCCTTTACAAGACTGAAGTGCAGGATGTCTTCAGACGCTTCGCCAATCGTGCTATGAACAATTTTGGCGCCAAGATAAAGCACATCAGAAGTGACAATGGCACTGAATTCAAGAACACTGGCCTTGATACATATCTTGATACCTTGGGCATCACACATGAATTCTCAGCTCCGTACACGCCACAGCAGAATGGCGTCGTCGAACGCAAGAACAGAACACTCATTGAGATGGCCAGAGCGATGCTAGATGAATACAAGACTCCAAGAAAATTCTGGACTGAAGCCATTGACACTGCATGCCACACAATCAATCGTGTTTATCTTCACAAGCTTCTGAACAAGACATCTTATGAGCTCCTTACTGGCAAAAAGCCAAATGTCAGTTACTTCAGAGTATTTGGCGCAAGGTGCTGGATCAAGGACCCACATCACACTTCAAAATTTGCACCAAAAGCACATGAGGGTTTTATGCTTGGATATGGAAAGGATTCGCACTCCTACAGAGTCTTCAATCTCTTTCATTACAAAGTGGTTGAAACAGTGGATGGGCGGTTCGATGAGACCAATGGTTCGCAAAGAGAGCAACTGCCAAATGTGCTAGATGAAGTTCTAGCTAGTGAATCAATCAAGCTTATGGGAACTGGAGAAATTGTACCTTCTGAAGCTCATCCTGAAGAAGAACTTATCATCTCAGCACCTGATCAACATGAAGACAATGCTCAGTCTGAAGATATTCCTCCCAACAACAACACAGATCAGCAAGAGCAAAGTCTTCGCCCTGTACATCCTCGAGTTGCCAATGAAGTGCAGATTGACAGAATAATTGACAGCATCAATGCACCTGGTCCACTCACTCGTTCAAGGGCAACTCAGCTAGCAAATTTCTGTGGGCACTTCACATTCGTCTCAATATCAGAACCCAAGAAAGTTGAAGAAGCCTTCATGGAACCTGAATGGATTCAAGCTATGCAAGAAGAGCTTCAACAGTTTGAGCTGAATAATGTATGGGAACTGGTTAAGCGTCCTGATCCACGGAAGCACAACATAATAGGCACCAAATGGATATACCGCAACAAGCAAGATGAGCATGGTCAAGTTGTCAGAAACAAAGCTCGTCTCGTTGCTCAAGGATATACTCAAGTGGAAGGCATTGACTTCGATGAAACGTTTGCTCCTGTGGCTAGGGTTGAAGCCATACGCATACTGCTGGCCTATGCAAATCATCATAACATACTTCTATATCAAATGGATGTGAAGAGTGCCTTTCTCAATGGTAAGATTGAAGAATAAGTGTATCTTGCACAACCGCCTGGCTTTGAAAATCCAAAACATCCTGACATGGTATACAAGCTCAACAAGGCACTGTATGGCCTCAAACAAGCCCCTAGGGCCTGGTATGACACACTCAAATATTTCCTGAAGAGCAAAGGCTTCATACCTGGTTCCCTAGATCCCACTCTTTTCACGAAGACATATGATGGTGAACTGTTTGTGTGCCAAATATATGTGGATGACATTATCTTCGGCTGCACAAATCAGAAGTACAGTGAAGAGTTTGGATATATGATGCAAGAACAATATCAGATGTCCATGATGGGGGAGCTGAAGTTCTTCCTTGGTCTTCAAATACGACAACAACGCAATGGCATTTTCATATCTCAAGAGAAGTACCTCAAAGATTGCCTGAAGAAGTTCGGTATGCAAGACTGCAAAGGCTTCACAACACCAATGCCAGCCAAACATCATCTAGGTCCTGACGACAATGGTAAAGAGTTCGATCAAAAGGTATACCGCTCCATGATTGGTTCTTTGCTTTATTTATGTGCATCTAGGCCAGATATTATGCTTAGTGTTTGCATGTGTGCTCGATTTCAAGCGGCACCAAAGGAGTCGCATCACTTAGCTGTGAAGCGAATTCTTCGATATTTGGCTCACACCCCAACTCTAGGATTATGGTATCCAAAGGGCTCAGAGTTTGATTTGGTTGGATTTCGGATGCTGATTATGCTGGTGACAAAGTTGATCGCAAGTCTACATCAGGCACATGTCACTTTCTGGGACGATCACTTGTATGTTGGTCTTCAAAGAAGCAGAACTGTGTATCTCTCTCCACTGCTGAATCTGAATACATTGCTGCTGGATCTTGCTGCGCTCAGCTTCTGTGGATGAAGCAAACACTCAAGGAATTATGGCATTCATCTGAAGCAAGTACCACTTTACTGCAACAACGAAAGTGCCATCAAGATTGCCAACAACCCAGTTCAGCACTCGAAGACAAAGCACATTGAAATTCGTCATCACTTTCTCAGAGATCATGTTGTGAAGGAAGACATTGATATCATACACGTCAACACTGAAGAACAATTGGCAGATATCTTCACCAAGCCCTTGGATGAGAAGAGATTTTGCAAGTTATGGTGTGAGCTAAATATCCTGGAATCCTCAAATGTCCTGTGATCAGGCACACATCCTAACACTTATGCATATGATGACTTAGATGTGCAACGCACAAAGTAAAGTATATCTTCAATCAATGAAGACATACATTCTAAGTGTGAATACATTAATGTGGAATTTGACTTTGGAGCGCCACGATAATTGTGCGCCGTGTCTGGATCTAATACTTCCTATACGGTGGGTAACGCCACCACCAAACGTTCTATTTTGAAGTGTTTCACTCATGGCGTTACCTTGCAATATCTTCACATTTGGTTTGGCTTCGAACTCAACATGTCTTCATGATTATCTTCACTACGTTGATTATATAGATGTATACATACTAGTGTTCTGTCCTCTACAGCATTCACTTATAGCTATGTCATCTTGGTTGAATCTTTTGAACTAAGTTAATGTGATCGGACCCTAATCTCTCTATGCTTTCTATCTCAAATTCTATCTCTCCAAGTCATATGCATTCTATTAAAACTGTCGAATGTCTTCACTGCGTCCTTGTCAGAAGAAGATATAGAGACAACCATAAAGTCCATTTTCAATGCTCATTCCTCCACATAAAATCCGGAGAAGCAGGAACGACCGCCCGACAATCCAGGCGTGCGTGGGACGTGGAACAAACCCCAAACTTCCACAAACAGGCCACGCGTTCCTCAGATGCGAATCGCCAGGGGCACCTGTGTAATAGCACAGTGCCGCCCCTGTGCCTATAAATTCACACTTACCGCGGTCATTATCTCCTTCTTCCACCCTCGCACAAACCCTAGCGCCACCGCTAGCTCTCGACGACGCCGGCGACGAAGCGCTTCGCTGCCGCAACCTCTCCGACGCCGTCCTCACGCCGACCGCAGACATCGTTCTCTCCGCCATCGCCGTAGGTGTCTTCCGTCGCCAAGTTAGGGCACGGAGGACTGAACTGCTCGGCATCATCTCCCACTTCCGTCTAGCAGTTCCAAGTGTGGTAAATAAAACTTCTTTTTACAACCTCTTTTGATCTCATGGTTCTGTCACTTTCTACCATAAGCAGTTTATCTTCACACAAGTTAGATCTCTCAATCTGCATCTCATAACATGCCTAGTATATTCACTTGTGCTTCATGAAGTATTTAGATTCCTCACTTGTACTGATCTGTGGGTTCGTACAAATCTGGAACCAACTTCTTATCTATGAGTGAATGTCTTTGCACGATGAGGTCAATGTCTTCTAAACTGATTAATCTTCAAAACCTTCTGAGAATGCATATGACCTCTTCCCCTTCCCTCGCACCTTAATGCTGTCACAGGTACATGTCCATGGGAGAATCCTTCGGTTCTCATAGTCTGCATTCATTTGCAGAATTCCTACAGCATCACATAAATTCTCCTGAAGCCAGTTCCTGTTGGTCCAGCAAAAGAAAGCCTTTGAAGCCTTTGAAAGTTTTGAAGCCTTTCAAGTTAAAGTTTATGGCTTCAGAAGCAGCAGCAAGGAAGGGGGGCAGACAGCGACATGAACGAACTTCCAAAGATCTGCCTGAAGACCTGGCAGAAATGTATAAAACAGATCCTAAAGAGAATTATGGGCAGCGCAAGACCCGAATCCAATGGATTCGATGCTATTGGGCTGAATAATGGTTCAAATACCGCTTCACAACCCAAGAGTATGCTGAGAAAAGTGCCATCAAAAGACCGTGGGGAGACATCTTATACAAAAACCTTGTACCTAGGTCCAGAGATGAAGCTATTGCCCAAAGCTTCTATCCATGCATGGTTCGTGGGCCACAGCCTGATGATGCACATCCGTCGTCACTACTCAGGTGTTGTGACGACAATCTATTCAAGCGCAACTTCCAGTTTGCCCAACAATCAGCGAAGCAGAACAAGAAGAAGTTGGGGTTAGACTTCAACCCTGGTCCCTCAGCACCAAGGGCAGATGGCACACGCTACGCAGAACCCAATATCATCGGTCCGTATGCCAATCTTGAGGGCCTCATCACCCGCATCTTAGTCCAAGGGACTGCCGTGAATGACCCTCCAGCTGACTCTGAGTCTGATGAAGCTCCTGCTGTACCGAAGCCAAAGCAGTCGAAGAAGCCAAAAGCTTCAAAGCCAGCCCCTTCATCAAAAATCTCAAGGGCGAAGCCATTGGCAACTGCACCTCCTGAAGACAGTGTGCAGTCTGAAGACGTATCCCGCGTCTCCAAGCCCCAGAAGGCCAAGATGCCTCAGCCACACACCGGCAAAGAGCTCACAGCTGCTGCCATTCTGCGCAGTGAAGCCATTGATCTGTCAAGTGATGAAGATCTTGGAGATGAAGCTCTAGAGCAGCTCATCAAGAGCAAAGAAGAAGCTGAAATCTTCAACAATTTGCCTCTCTTTGATGTCGCCATCATCCACAACTTCATCGACGAATGGTTTGCCACACCAAACATCAGCTTCGAAGATCTGCAGCTGCCTGTTGGCCTCAGCGTCGCCTTCCAAGGCGCAATTGCTTCATAACTTGCCATTGCCCAGCGCATTGTTGAACTGAAGCAGAAAATTGATCATGAAAAGGCTCAGTTCAAGAAGAATATGGCTAAGCTCAGCGTGCAAGAAGTGAAGAGCTTCAAGACCATGTTGCATGAGCTCAAGGAAAATTTTCTGAAGAAGCGTGCAGAAGCTCAGGGCTCATGTGAGCGGATGAAGTCTCTGGCTGAAAGATGTGTACAAGCCTACAATGAGGCTGAGAAGCGCAAGGCACTTGGGCGTCCTGGCATCGACCCCAAGATGGCCGCGAAGAAGAAGAAGAAGCCTGCTATGGCTGAACCAGAGGCACCTAGGCAAGAAGCAGTTCCAATTGTCTTCCCAACTGCAACGACTGGCTCGAAGCCAAAGAGCCGGTCAACAGCTTCAGAGCTCAAGAAGACAAGAACTGCTGAGGCTGAAGCCAGGAAGAGGAAAAGCTCTAAAGCCTCTCCTACTGCCCCCAGCAAGAAGAAGCGAAAGATCAAGAAATCTCGGGCTGCTCCCACAGAGCCCTTGATAGTTGAACCTATCTCTATGGTTCACCCCAACGCAGAACGACAACTGACAGTTCATGAGTCTGCTTCCACAGAGGCTCCTGAAGCTGAAGACATACCAGCAGCCGACCCCATTGCTGCTGAAGACATTGGTCATCAGGACAATGTACAAGATGATGCAGCCCTTCCTCAGTATGAACAAAGCGAGCTCATCAGCATTGGTCGTCCTCTGACGCCAATTGCACAAGATGTGTCATGGGCGGATCGCCCTCAAGAGGAAGAAGACAATGAGGCCCAGCCCACTCCAACCCCACAGGCGTCGTCTGCATTCCGCAGGCTTCGCAAAGGTCCAAGGCCTCAAGTCTATGTTGAAGACATTCCGGCTGCATCAGCCGCAGAAGACGCACCACAAGAGCCTACTCCTATGCTCCACCAAGAAGCAGTTCTCCAGGAGAACGTGCTTGTGACTGACCCTCCAGCTAGTCAAGCGGAGGCTGAAAATGTTGAGGCTGCCACAACCAACACTGAAGCCAATGTGGAGCCCTCCCCACCAAAAGCTTCAGCAGACAGCGAAGCTACTGATCCAGACACTTCTGTTCCTGAGTCTGCTGCAGGTCCTCAATTTGATTACCATGTTGAGCACATGCCTCATGTCCAGAAGCCAGTCCCAAGGCTGCCAAGGTTCCCAGGTCCTGCATCAGCACCTGGCTCCTTTGACATCAATAGCTTCAAGGCAGACAATACGTTCTTCAACAGCTCCAAGAACCCCTATTCAAGGGAAAGGATTTCATCAGATAGGTTCTGGAGCTATCCTCAGCGCAGCTACTATTCAAGCATCCTATACAACCAAGGTCGCATCTTCCCGCACAAGCGCCTTGATGTTGAAGCCATTGCTGGTCTGCCCTGCTTAGAGGAAGCGCTGGATTGCTTCAAGCAAGTGGGTCTGCTGCAGTCTATAACTGATGAAGAGCACTGGAATGAAGAGCTTCTGTTGCAATTCTATGCCACCCTACACATCAAAGGATACAACAGAGATCCGAAGACTTGGGCCCTGGAGTGGATGACCGGCAATGTCCATCATGAAGCCAATGCATTCGATATCATTGAGCTCACCGACCTGCCCACTCCTGGCGAACTCTTCGAGGAAGGCTGTCCACTACACACTGAAGCTCTTGAGAGCATATTCCAGAGGCCTGAACCAAATATGAGTCAGATGCTCTCCATGATGAAGCCATTGCCCCACGATGCTCCTTATCCAACAGAGTTCTTCGTTGAAGACTTTGAGTACCTGCCCAGAACCATCTATCACATTATCCGGCGGACTCTCTGGCCTATTAAAGGGCACTCTCCAAATGCCAAGATCGAGGGTGCAATGAAGACTCTGATATTTTGTATCCTTCATGGCAAATGCTTCAACGCACAGGATTTCTTCATACGCCAACTCGCTGCATCAGGCTCAGATATGTTTGGTTTAAAGTTCTATGCTCCTTGGGTAATGAGACTGATCAAGCTTCACTCTGCGATCTCATATCAGCCCTCAGCCCGCAACCATCGGATCTTCTTGCCAGATGTGGATACCTCTGCTGAAGCTATATATCCTGAGCCTGCCAAGCAACCTTTGAGTCTTCAGAATGCAGAACACCAGAGCTTCACTCAAAACGATGAAGGTGTTGAAGCCATCTCCAGGGTGTATCCTTTGGCTGGCACTACACGTGCGCCACACCCTGCTTCAACTGAAGCCACTGATAGTACAACTGCTTCCAGACCCAAGAAGCGCGCTCGTGTTCTCAATAACCGAGAGCTTCTTGTGGCCCTTCATCAAAAACAAGATAGGCATCACGACTGGCTAAAGCGTCAGATGAAAAGCCTCTTGGTGGATGTTAATCGTCTTCGAAATCTTGCCACCAAGAATGCTTTCATCACTCATGAAACCTGTCATCGTACATGGAAAGGGCTATCAATGATGTGTACTGAAGCTGAACTTGAAGAGGATGGCTTCACTGAGCGATTCAAGTTTGACACCACACCTCCTAGAAGGGCTGTGATGCGCAACACACCATCACTTGAAGACTCTGAGTTTTCTTCATCTGCTGCCACAGTCACTGCCAGAATCATTGATGAAGAAGACGATGCTACATCACCGCCACCTACTTCAGCACCTCCAAGCTCCTCTGCACCGCCAAACACCTCCAACGACCCTGCTGCTCCTGGGAACGAGTAGACACTCTATGTCTTCAAACCTTTTTGGTCCTTGCTGACAAAAGGGGGAGAAGCATATGGGTTGATAGTCTTCAAGCGGGTCCATATGGGCGGGTGCCTTATGTTTTGCTATATTTTGCTTCGTACTTACAACTCTCGTTTTTGCTTCATTTGGTTCTTTGAGTTGTAACACTAAAACTCGATGGTCGTCTGCTACTTGTTTGCCACCCTGTTTGCGAAGATAAATTCCGCATGTGCGAAGATAAATTCTGCACTTATCTCATTCTGCAGACGTCCATTTTCCATTATGCATGTCATTATCTTCATATACTTTCACATGCATAGTGGATTGTCATCATAAGCTGAATTAGATCTCCACAAGTACAACTTGCCATGTGCATTTGCATTCCAAAAGCAAATTAACTTATATGCACATCTTCAGGGGGAGCCCTTGAAACTTATGAAGACAATTCCTTATCCTTTACAATTTCACAGACTATATTCCCCGTTGAAAACTTCAACTAGTTTGTCATCAATCACCAAAAAGGGGGAGATTGTAAGTGCATCTAGTGCCACCCCTAGTTGGTTTTGGAGTATTGACGACAAACCTAGTTGAGGGACTAATGTGTTTGTGAGAATTGCAGGATAACATAGGTAGAAGTCCCTCATTGATTCGGTGTTACTACCAGAGATGACCCCTAAAAATGTATGAAGACATTGAAGCCAAAGGTGGTATATGAAGATATTCACATTGAAGACTATGACAAAAGAAGACACGTTATGAAGCCTATGGAGCTCGAAGACTTAGATCTTTCGTAGTTCTTTTTCTTTTGTGTTGAGTCATAGGAACCACCATACTGTTAAGTGGGGTCCAGGAGAACCAGTCAGAATGACTGAAGTGATGCCTAAACCAAAAACCTATGCTTTGAGTGAAGACAAGAGAGCGAATCTTGTCCAGAGCCGGACAAGTCAGCTTTGCTTGTAGCCCAAGTAAAGTTGCCATGAGAGTTTGAAATCTGACCGTTGAGACACGTGTCAGTTCCTTAGTGACCCAGGGTCATTTCGGACAAATCAGGTCGGGTTGCCAAGTGGCTATAAATAGCCCACCCCCTACAACCATAAACGGTTGGCTGCTCAGATTTCAGTGCACGGCTTTTGTCGTTTGAGAGCAACCCACCTCGAAGCCTTTGAGAGAAAATTCCTAGCGAGGAGAAAATCCCTAACCACCCAGAGCCAGAGAACATTGGGCATCACTTAAGTCTTCTTGTCTGTGTGATCTGAAGACTTATTACACTTGAGGACTGTGAATCCTCCAGACGGTTAGGCGTCGCGTTCAGAGCATCCAAGAGACATTGTGGATTGCCAGTGAACGAAGTCTGTGAAGGTTTGGGAGTCTACCTTGAAGACTTACCAGAGTGATTGGGCGAGGACTATGTGACCTTAGCTCAAGGAGAATATGGTGAGGACTTGGTGTCCTGAGCTGCGTGTTCAGGACTGGGTGTCCGGGACTGTGTGTCCTAAGGTTTAAATACCTAGCCGCTCCAACTAGACGTACAGTTGTCACAGCAACTGGAACTGGTCCAACACATCATTGTCTTCAACGAGTCACCGGTTTCATCTTCACTTCCTTTTTCTTACTGGTACTCATTGTGAAGCCATTGCATGCTTGCTCTATCTTTTGTCTTCACAACGTGAATGTATGATCTGTTTGGCTTCATAACTTCTTCCTACCTGATCCTTATTACACTGCAGCTGTTTGTCTTTGTGCTTTCACTCTATTGAATACTTGACCATGGCTTGCCTAGTGTAATCTAACTTCCGCTGCATAGTAATAGGCAAAATCTTCGCTGTTTGTCTTCATAACTCCCACGTTTTGAAGACTTTCATAAAAATCGCCTATTCACCCCCCTCTAGTCGATATAATGCACTTTTAGGTGATTCTCATGAAGATTCTAACGGAGGTTCAAGTTTGTCACTCTTCACTCGTTTTCTTCTCCGGTGGGTCCTATTCAAGCTTTGTCGATCATATCCTTTTCCTCGTTTCTAATGCCTTCTCATGCTTGTGCACCTCATAATAATTCACTTCTCGCTATTCATTTGTTACGGCGTGCTCAAGCTATCTCAAAAGGCTCGTCTTGTCATTCAAGATCCGTTCAACCTATTTCGAGGTTGTTATCTCATTCTAGCCATTTAATTCAACCAGTGCAATCCTCTCTTTTAAATCATTTCAATGGTGTTTCTTTTGCGTGGGCCCGAACCCACAGGTCTTTTCCCAGGATCTTACCTGACTCTTCTAATTTTTCCGGAGTTATTCTCAAATTCTTTTCTAAAGTTTGACGTAAGAATGATTTATCATTAGTCAAATGTCTTTCTCCAAGATCGGTTAAATTCTTTCATCGTTGGTTCAACCTTTCCATTTTCATCCCGGAGTATCTCAACTATTTGGTGGTGTTTCTCATCGTCATTCTCAGATATTGAAGACCGAAGAAGAGTTTCTCTTTAATCTTGCTCCATTCTCTTCAAGATTCATGGTGCTAGCTTGTTGCCATCCTCTCATAATTATTTTCGATGGTGAGAATCCTTTTCACCCATTAGGAGATATTCAAGGGTATTTTCAGTTCGATTATCCGGAGCCCATCATTTCAGAAGACTTGTTCATTCTCAGCTTTCAGCTCTCGTTCCCCAAATCTAACTGGTGCATCATTCAATATTCTTTAATCAACGCGTGATCTCTTCGTTCTCATGTATCTAAATCCTAGCAAGTATTTTCGTTCATTTGCTAATTCCTCCCGGTGTTTCTTTATCTTCTCTTTGTTCATTTTTAATTCTTACGGTGGTTCGTTCAAGATTTCTCTTCCTTATCAATTCATTCGTGGTTTCAATTCTACCGGTGGTTCGTTGAAGACCTTCCTCAAGTTTGCGCTATATCTATATTAATCCTTTTTACGAGAATAAGTAGTATGCCAATTCCATTGCTTGTCATCAATTTAAATTGGTGAAGGATAAGCATAATGTAATTCTTATTCTTGTTTCATCCATATGTTAATCTTTTCTTCCGGAGTTTGTTCGTGATGATTAAATTCTTGGTTTCAAGTGCTCGTATTTCTTTCCCAGAGTTCCAAGCTCTAATTATCACAGAGATCCATCTAAATCATTACAAGGTGTCACCTTGTGTTTCCGACTTCCATTTATTTTCGTTATTCTTTTTTTGTCTACCGGAGTTCTTCATGAAGGTTCTACATGTTGGTTCATCAAGGATTTATATCCCTTCTCCAAGTGTTCATTGAGATTCTTTTCTAAGGAGCTCAAGCATTCTTCATCTTGCTATCCGGAGTGCAATTCTTTCTATCATATCATTGGAGGTGGTATTATGTCATTTTTGATAATTTGAGTTCATGTCTCATGATTCACATGTTGTCAAGAATGAGTTATTTAAATCCATCAATCTCGTCATTGGAGTTATCTTGGCTTATGTTCCACCTAAAGCTTTCCCTAAGGATTGTTGCTATTTATGGAGCCCATATAGGACCCAAGTTCTTCTTTCATCCTTCCGGTGAAATAAGCTTTCTCGTCTCCTTGTTCATACCAATCCAATTCTTTTTCCCGTGAGTGGCAGGTTGTCACCTCATAATTTTGAGATGTATTACATAAGACCATATCAAGCTTATTCTTTTTGTTGTTGGTTTTTCCAACAACTCCGTTCGACCCTTCTCCTAAGGATGCCTTCTCAAGCTCTTTTGTGGCATAAGATGGCATTTTCGTCTCCATTCTTTTATTTCAATTATCTATCTTCTATTCTTTTGTTTCGGAGCCATTGTCATGTTGCTCTTTTCTCTCATCATCTTGGATCGTGTTCTTTTAGTGCTTATCCATTCAACCGGAGTGTTCTGTCCTTTTCGTTGAAGTTATTTTCGCCTTATCAAGCCTTGCATCCCTTCTCAACCAGAGTGCTGCTCAAAGTTATTCTTCCTTGTTCCTCTTTGCTAACGGAGTGTTTTCAGCTTCGTCATCTCCGTTGTATTCTTTTCTTGAAATGGTTTAACCTTTGCAAGGTTCTTTGGTTTCACTCGTTTGTCAAAGGAGCAACTTAGTTTTACCGTTTATCTTCTTCCTCTGTTTTTTCCCTCCGGTGCCATTCTAGATCTCAGGACGAGATCCTCTCGTAATGGTGGAGTGTTGTGACGCCCCGAGACCGTTGCGCCAGGTGTCTTCCAGTTATTCGCTGTTGTTGCCCTGTCATTTTCTTGCATGTCGCATCTTGTCATGTCATCATCCGCATTGCATCTGCATGTTTTCAAAACTTGAATTCGTCCGAGTTCCCCCAGTTCCATCCGTTGTCCGTTCTGAGCCCAGACACACTCGCACACGCCCGCGGCACGTCCAAATATTATTTTATAAGTGACCGGAAAATGTTCTCGGAATGGGTTGAAAGTTGGTGTGCGGTCTTATTATACTATAGATAGACCGCCTGTCAAATTTCATCGCATTCGGAGTTCGTTTGACGCCCCAACGGATAACTATAGCGGCATTATAGCCAGTCTAACATCGGACGTTTTCGGTCTCCGGAAACAGTCGCAGGGCCTCCCTCTCTTCTCTTCTCTTAGCTCGAGACCGTCTACATAGCCCACGACCTACCGCCAGGTCCAACCTAACCTCTCTCGTCAGCCCGCGGCCCTCCTCGCGCGCGCGCCCGAAAGTTGTCCCGGACCCGACCCGGGGAGTTGTCACCGTTGGACTCAGATCATCCCCAAACATCTACAAAACGTCTCCGTTTTCTTATTTGGGCTCCCTAGCCTATTTTTCCCGACCATCCGATTACGATCAGAGGGACCGAGGTAGCCCCTAACCTAATCTGTGACGTATATATAGTCCACCCTTAGTCTTTTGGACAAACCCTAAAATCTAGGGACTTTGTCCCGTTGAGCCGCCGCCACCTACCGCATCTACCTCGGGATCCCCTTCTCCTCATTTTTCCTCCACCCACCAACCAGCTCTCTCCACTGCTACTCATCGATCCAAATTTCCCTTGGCCTCCAACCTGCAGACCTTCTACTCGATCCGGATGGGATCGAGGTTGTGCCCCTCGTCCCCGCGCCCCTGTTTCGCTCGATCCGGATCGGGGGCAGACCAACCCCGAGCACCTCGCGCCGCCCGACCATCTTCTCCCCGTCGTCGCCTCCAGCGACCAGGCATCTGGATCCGCCGCCGCCTACCCCAGGTCACGCCGCCCAAGTAGAGCAACGCGACTTCCCTTATCTTCTTTTTCTCCTGTGCCCTCCTTCTGCTCTAAGTGCCGCCGCCATTTTTCTTGCAGGAGCCAAGCCCGAGCCTCCCATCGCCAAAAGCCACCATGGCCAGCCGCCGAAGCCAGACTAGATAGACCATGCCGCAGCTCCTCTGCCTCCTTCCTCTCTCTCTCTTTCTCCTTCTCTGTCGCTTCTCTCTCCCTCCGTCCCGCGGCTCACCTTGCCTGTCTCTCTCTATTTCGGTTTCACAGGAACACCGGCGCCATTGAACAAGCACCATCGGGACTCCGCCATGGCCTCCCCTGCTCACCCCGCCGTCCAGATCAGGCCGGGAACCGCTGCCCCGCCGCCCTCTCGTTCGGTTCCAGCTGCCTGACCCTGCCGTCGTCAGAGCTCCGAAGCATGACGCCATGGACCTCCCCGTCGCGCCTCCATGCAATGGTCACCCCTCTCCTCCTCACAGGTCCTGGACCCCTGCGCCCTGTCACCGGCGTCCAGCGCCGTCATGGATTCGCGCCAAGGGAACCTCGCCGTGCCCCTCCGTCGTTTCTTCCTCGCCGCTGCACTTCTGTTCCAGCGTCGCTCCTCTGTTTCCGTTCCAGCAGAGACGAGTGCTCGCCCGCCTTCATTGACGACGCGAGGACTCAGCCCGCGGTAGGCCCAGCCTGTTTCCCCTTTACAGCCGGCCTGCCTTGGCCTCTCCCTCCCGATCTGGGCTTGGCCCATGGGTGAGGCCACCCCAATCGCCTCCTCCTTTTTTTCGTACTGCTGGGCTAGTTCAGTTTCGGCCCAGTGCATGTTTTTTTGGTTCTGCGAATTTAGCTATTTTCCAAGGATTTGCAGATTTACAGAAAACCCCCTAGCCTTCATGCATTTAATATCTCACAAACTAAGCATCACATGTAAAAACTATGTATATGAAACTTGCTTAGTTTTTCATCTAGTTTCATAATATGTATTTTTCATCCATGTTTAAAATGTTTAATATGTTGTTTGTTTAAATCTGCTTTAATAACTTGCTAAAATGGTTTAATTCATAACTAAATAACCGTAGCTCCATTTTAAATAAACTTTATATGTAGTTGGGGTAGAAAAATGCCTAGTTTATCACGGTGTAATCACTTTGCATGTTTAACAACCCTAAAATTGTGTTTAGGGCAGAACAGTACCAAACCTAAAATATGCACATGAGGAGTTTCCGGACTTGTTGTTTTGTTGTTCCGGCCTCATTTAAACTTGACTAGATAGGTAGTTTTACTTTGCTTCACCCTCTTGCCATGTTTTAATAACATTTAATATTGTGGGGTACATAAACGAGATCGAACTAAATAACTTGAATGTGGTGTTTCGTCAATATGCAACGGAGTTGCATATTGAGCTCCACTTAATTTGTAGGGTTGTTTGTGCACTTTGCCATGCATGCCTCATTAAACCAGACATGCATCATACTTGTTCGCGCATCGTGCCATGTTTATGTGAAGTTTGTTTACTATGTTGTTTGCTTCTTTCCGGTGTTGCTTCTTCGGGTTAGTTCAGATAATGTCGCGTTTGTGAGGATCCGTTCGACTACGTCCATTTGTCTTCTTCATGGACTCGTTCTTCTTCCTTGCGGGATCTCAGGCAAGATGACCATACCCTCGAAATCACTTCTATCTTTGCTTGCTAGTTGCTCGCTCTTTTGCTATGCCTATGCTGCGATACCTACCACTTGCTTATCATGCCTCCCATATTGTTGAACCAAGCCTCTAACCACCTTGTCCTAGCAAACCGTTGTTTGGCTATGTTACCGCTTTGCTCAGCCCCTCTTATAGCGTTGTTAGTTGCAGGTGAAGATTGGAGCTTGTTCCATGTTGGAACATGGATATTTTGTTGGGATATCACAATATCTCTTATTTAATTAATGCATCTATATACTTGGTAAAGGGTGGAAGGCTCGGCCTTATGCCTGGTGTTTTGTTCCAGTATTACCGCCCTAGTTTCTGTCATATCGGTGTTATGTTCCCGGATTTTGCGTTCCTCACGCGGTTGGGTTATAATGGGAACCCCTTGACAGTTCGCCTGATAGAGGCTAAGGTGTCCCGATGTTTCGATGAGATGGTGGCTATCGTTTTCTGTGGGAGTCGACCTTGACGATCAAACTACGAACGTGCGAGACGTCGCGCCTTAGCAATCGCTAAACCAACTTCCGAGGGTTATTGACCACGCCGGAGCACGATCAACCTGACCACGAGGGTCCGTTTCCTACGAGCAAACGAAGAACAAGCAAGAAACTGAGATTGCAATCGGGATATTGCGAATATAAGATGAAAGCTTTATTGATCAAGGTGGGGTTCTGTGACGTCTTGGTCTGGTCGTTGGACACAAACGAAGTACGCGAAGTTGTAGCTATGGCGAACTTTTAATCTAAACAAAACCCAAAGTCTAAACGATGCCCTAAGGGCTGTATATATGGAGGAAGAGGGGGGAATTTCGTGGCCCTTGAGGGTGGGGTCCGAAACCAACCCTAACTCTTGTTTCCCCATACATACGGACTCTAAAAATAGCCTATACTTAAGTATTTCGAAATTACATGGGCCTGGCCCATTAATAAGGTGACGCAACACCTAGAATAGCCTATGGACGAATATTATGAAGTGGCATCTTGTATATTTCGTCCAAGGCTTCATGCACTCCTTATGGCGGCTTCAAAGTTCTGAAATCATCACTTGTAACTCCGTTCTTGATCCCCTTGCGCATGCCATTAACTCCATGCGTGTTCTTGCTCCAATGTTCATCCTTCTCCAAGCTAGGCCCTTCATTTGTAAGCAAAACAAATGTATCCAATTTAGGCAGCATCATAATCTCATGAACATTAGAATCATTACCAAGAAACGAAAGTACCTGGTAATTTAATTGGCGTGCACGAGCTCTAGTAATTGGTCCAGTATATGTAATAGTAGGGGCTGTGGGTGTAACAATGGTATTGATGTCCTCATCATCCTCCCCTTCTTGAAATGAAGTCGTCCTCAACGGAAGCGCATCTTCCTCACCCAAATAAGGCTTCAAATCTGCAATGTTAAAAGTGGGACTAACCCCAAAATCTACAGGTAGCTCAAGTTTATATGCATTATCATTTATTTTCTCTAACACCTTAAAAGGACCATCAGCACGTGGCATTAGCTTTGATTTGCGCAGATTAGGAAATCTATCTTTACGCAAATGTAACCAAACAAGATCTCCAGGCGCAAACACAACATGTTTTCTACCCTTATCTCCAGCAAGTTCATATTTAGCATTCATACGCTCAATGTTTTCCTTAGTTAACTCATGCATTTTTAAAATCAATTCAGAACGTTCTTTAGCATCAAAATTAACCTTCTCTGAAGATGGAAGAGGCAACAAATGAATAGGTGCACGAGGTAGGAAACCATACACAATTTCAAAAGGGCACATCTTAGTAGTAGAATGCAATGAACGATTATAAGCAAATTCAATATGAGGCAAGCATTCTTCCCACATTTTCTTATTATTCTTCAAAACAGCCCTAAGCATAGTAGACAATGTTCTATTGACTACTTCAGTTTGTCCATCAGTTTGGGGGTGACAAGTAGTACTAAAAAGCAGCTTAGTCCCCAACTTAGCCCATAAACATCTCCAAAAGTGGCTAAGAAATTTAGTATCACGATCTGAAACAATAGTATTTGGCACACCATGTAAGCGAATAATTTCACGAAAGAACAAATCAGCAACATTAACAGCATCATCGCTTTTATGACATGGTATAAAGTGTGCCATTTTCGAGAACCTATCCACGACAACAAATATGCTATCCCTCCCCTTCTTTGTTCGAGGTAAACCTAAAACAAAGTCCATAGATATATCCTCCCAAGGAACACTAGGTACAGGCAAAGGCATATATAAACCATGAGGATTGAGTCGTGACTTAGCTCTTTGACATGTAGTGCAGCGAGCAACAAAACGCTCAACATCCCGTCTCATCTTTGGCCAAAAGAAATGTGTAGCAAGTATATCCTCCGTCTTCTTGACGCCAAAGTGTCCCATTAATCCTCCTCCATGCGCCTCCTGCAACAACAAAAGACGAACGGAGCTAGCTGGAATGCATAGCTTGTTAGCACGAAACACAAATCCATCGTTAAGAACGAACTTGTTCCAAGTTCTCCCTTCCTTACAATTCTGCAATACATCTTTAAATTCAGCATCATGAACATATTGATCTTTAAATTCTGCAATACATCTTCAAGTTGTGAAAGCATAGTATAACGACGAGACAAGGCATCAGCAATAACATTTTGTTTACCCTTCTTGTGTTTAATGACATAAGGGAAAGTCTCAATGAATTAAACCCATTTAGCATGTCTACGGTTCAGTTTTTCTTGACTTTTAATGTGTTTCAAAGATTCATGATCAGAATGTATAACAAATTCTTTGGGCCATAAATAATTTTTCCATGTTTCTAAGGTCCGAACAAGAGCATATAATTCTTTATCATAAGTAGAATAGTTCAGACTAGGCCCACTCAATTTTTCAGAAAAGTATGCAACAGGTTTTCCATCTTGTAATAACACACCTCCTAATCCAATTCCACTAGCATCACATTCAAGCTCAAAAGTCTTATTGAAATTAGGAAGTTGGAGTAAAGGAGCATGTGTCAACTTATCTTTCAATACCGTGAAGGCTTCTTCTTGTGCAGTACCCCAAACAAAAGGCACATCCTTCTTTGTAAGCTCGTTCAGAGGTGCAGCAATGGTGCTGAAATCTCTCACGAAACGCCTATAGAAACCAGCGAGGCCAAGGAAACTCCTCACTTGTGTGACCGTTTTGGGCTGCGGCCAACTCTCAATAGCTTCAATCTTGGCTTTATCAACTTCAATTCCCTGTGGAGTAACAACATAGCCAAGAAAAGATACTCGGTCGGTGCAAAAGGTGCACTTTCCAAGGTTTCCAAACAAACGTGCATTACGTAGAGCAATAAAAACAACACGTAAATGTTCCAAATGTTCCTCCAAAGATTTGCTATAAATCAATATGTCATCAAAGTAAACTACCACAAATCGTCCAATGAAAGCACGTAAAACTTCGTTCATTAACCTCATGAAAGTACTAGGTGCATTAGTTAACCCAAAAGGCATGACTAACCACTCATATAATCCAAACTTAGTTTTAAATGCTGTTTTCCATTCATCACCCAATTTCATACGAATTTGATGGTATCCACTACGCAAATCAACTTTGGAGAATATTGTAGAGCCACTCAATTCATCAAGCATATCATCTAGCCTAGGAATAGGATGACGATAACAAATAGTAATATTATTAATGCCTCTACAATCAACGCACATACGCGACGTACCATCCTTTTTCGGCACTAAAATGATAGGAACAGCACAAGGACTAAGGGATTCGCGTATATAACCTTTGTCGAGCAGTTCTTGTACTTGACGCATAATCTCCTTCGTCTCCTCTAGATTGGTACGGTATGGTGCACGGTTGGGTAGCGAAGCACCGGGAATTAAGTCAATTTGATGCTCAATCCCTCGAATAGGTGGTAATCCCGGTGGCACGTCTTGTGGAAAGACGTCAGCGAACTCCTGCAAAATGTTAGTGACAGCAGGGGGCAAAGAGGAAGGCACGTCCTCGAATGAAAATAATGCCTCTTTGCACACAAAAGCATAGCAAACAGATTTGCTAAAATCTAGCTCATCAATATCAGATTTGGTGGCAAGTAAACATGCACTTTTCAATTTAATTTCAGAAACAATAGTAGATGGTTTATTATTAGGCTTCATTTGGTGCTCAAATTCTTTTGCCACAATCTGATTTTCACTCTTATTTGTCTCCTGTTTTGCTTTATTAGCTCTATTAATATCATCTTTCAAAATGGAATCAGGAGTCATAGGAAGCAAAGTAATATTTTTATCGTTATGAACAAGAGTATACTGATTGTTTCTACCATGGTGTACATAATTTTTATCAAATTGCCATGGTCTACCAAGTAATAAGGAACATGCTTGCATAGGTACCACATCACAATCAACATAATCAGCATATGTAGAGATACTAAAATGCACACGAACAGTACGTGTTACCTTAATATTGCCGCTGTTGTTGAACCATTGGATGTAGTAAGGATGTGGATGTGGTCTTGTGGTGAGAGATAGCTTCTCCACCATCTCCATGCTAGCCAAGTTATTGCAGCTCCCTCCATCTATGATCACGTGAACAGAACGTTCCTTCACAACTCCCTTTGTATGGAACAAATTATGCCTCTGATTTTGCTCAGCTTGTGTAACCTGCACACTGAAAACACGTTGAGCAACTAAACATTCATACCTGTCAGCATCTTCAGGAGCCATGTATTGCGTCTCATGATCAGAATCGTCTCCACCGTGTTCGTCACGAGTAATAAGAGCCAAAGTCTCCTCATCATAGTCACTAGCGGACTCATACCCACCATCCTCAGTAACAATCATCACACGCTTAGATGGGCATTCTCTCGCATAATGACCTCCACCCTTGCAACGTCGACAAATAATATCATGTGTTTGCCCTGTTGATGCCATGGATGAAGAAGAGCTCTTTGCAGGCCCAAAAGGTGTGCTCTTGGCAGATAGTGGTGATTGTGCCTGCTTTATTGTATCACGGTTGGAGGTGGCAGCCGACGGAGGCGCCGGTGTAGCAGAACGTGTGGAAGTAGATGATGCACGTGGTGTCCATGATGAAGGTCGACCTGCAGAAAAGTTAGTCCGCGCCAATGCGTGTCGATCCTGCACTTCACGTTCAGCTTTACAAGCAAGATGGAATAAACGAGTGATATCAGTATACTCCTTATACTCTAGAATCGTCTGAATCTCTCTATTTAATCCACCCATAAAACGTGCAAGCATAGCTTCATTCTCCTCAACAATACCACATCTAATCATGCCAGTTTGTAATTCCTGATAATATTCTTCTACAGGATTTTTCCCTGTCTTAAGCGCTGCAATTTTTGAAGTAATTCACGTTGATAATATGGTGGAACCCAACGAGTACGCATAGCAGTTTTCAAAGCAGCCCAAGTAGCCGGAATAGGATATAATCTACAATGCTCAGACCACCAAACACATGCAAAACTAGTGAAAGCACAAACAGCAGCAGGAACATGTCTCTCCTCGGGATATTGTAAACATGTAAATCGTTGTTCAGTTTCTAACTCCCAAGTAAGATAGATATTAGGAACATATCTACCCTCAAATGGTGGAATATTCAATTTTAGTTTAGGGAGATGGTCATGATCTCGTACCTGAGGGTGAGCCCTACCATTGCCATTATTTGCATGTGGACGACCTGGTGGTTGCTGTGCTGGTGGTGGCACGTAGTTCCGATTTTGATCAACCTCATCCTCATAATCTCCCACATAATCATCCTCCTCCACATCAGCAGTAGGAGCCACACGGCTCGCTCGGCGGAGGGCTGTTTCCCGACGTGGAGGTAGTCGGTGTTGTTGCTGTTGTTGCAGAGGTGCGGCAGGAGCAGCCGGTGGTGGTGGTGGAAAACGCGAAAGCAATTCAGCAAACTTGTTATCGAGCTTTGTTTCAAACGTCTTCTCCATGCCATCTATCTTCTCCATGGCCTCTTCAAATCTGTTTATCACATCGTGCACCTATCCACTCATCATTTGCTGAAACGTATCATGAAGCTCCTTGTTTGTCAAGTTCTCCCAGTCAGTCTCGTCGGCTTGTGATCCTGGCATGGTTAGCAGCAATAGAAACACACAAGAATATGATCCTACAGACTACTAACAAGTGGTGGTGGTGGCGGGTGTCACAAATCCGTCAAGCAAATCTCAAATTCTTACCAGTTCTTACCCAGCAGCAGGCGGCGATCGGCAACCGTTGTAGTCAAAACTCTCAAAAGCTTGGATAGAGCGATTGCCAGGGAGAGTCAAACGCACGACGTAGATGTATGTGGAGCTGGGAAGGCTTATAGTATGGTAGCAAAAAGGGTCAGCAATAATCAATTCAGAGATGCAAAGTTGAATAAACGCTCAACGACGGTACTGTGCTGGTCCTAGGCTAGACCGTGCTAGAGACGCGAGCCTAGAACACTAACAAAATCACGGCGCTGCACGTAAATAAGGGAAAAGCACACTCTGGAACTCTTTTTTTTCGCTCTTTTTTTGCGCTTCTCTTTTTTTTTGCGCTCCTCTTTTTTTTGCGAAAAATCACTATAATGGCGAGTGTCTCAAAACTCTTCCCTCGTCAAACTGATAGGATGGGCACGAAATTTTTTTTTCACTTCTTTTTTCGGAAATCAGGGCAGCGACGACGAAAAAGTGCGACAAAAAATCACTATGATGGCACGTGGCTCAAAAGACTCAGAAAAGCCTAAAAATAGGATAGGGAAAAAAAATTTGCCCGTGAAAATTTTGGCCCAAAAACTGCCCGGGGGTCTCCAGACTCTTTTTTTTTCGAGACCTACACAGGCAAGGAAACACGAATCGGAATTTAGATTGATCTCAAGAACAAACCTAATATGAGAAGAACTCGGATTGGTGGTGGATATATGGTTGTGGTATATGGCAGCGGTGGTGGTATATGGTAGCGGTGGTGGTATATGGATAGAGATTGGTGGTGGCATATGGATACGGATTGGCGGTGGTATATGGATATGGATTCAGAGCGGTGGAGGATAAGCAAAAGTGGTAGATGGGCGATGATGATGGTGCGGCGGCGGCGTGACAACTTATGACCAGAACTCGAAACTCTAAAAGACTAGACTCTAAGACCAGCAACTTGACACGATGATGCAACCGCAAATTCAACAAAGCAAAAACCGTAAAAAGATTATGCAAAGGCTCAGATTGGTTCGGATATGATGAACTAACCCTAATTTTTTTTCTGGCTTTTTCGTGGACTGTAGGTATGAAGAACAGACTCGATCTAATCAACGAAAAACTGTAAAATCTCACCGAGCAACCTGGAAATCTGATACCACTTGATAGAGGCTAAGGTGTCCCGATGTTTCGATGAGATGGTGGCTATCATTTTCTGTGGGAGTCGACCTTGACGATCCGACTACGAACGTGCGAGACGTCGCGCCTTAGCAATCGCTAAACCAACTTCCGAGGGTTATTGACCATGCCGGAGCACGATCAACCTGACCACGAGGGTCTGTTTCCTGCGAGCGAACGAAGAACAAGCAAGAAACTGAGATTGCAATCGGGATATTGCGAATATAAGATGAAAGCCTTATTGATCAAGGTGGGGTTCTGTGACGTCTTGGTCTGGTCGTTGGACACAAACGAAGTACGCGAAGTTGCAGCTATGGCGAACTTTTAATCTAAACAAAACCCAAAGTCTAAACGATGCCCTAAGGGCTGTATATATGGAGGAAGAGGGGGGAATTTCGTGGCCCTTGAGGGTGGGGTCCGAAACCAACCCTAACTCTTGTTTCCCCATACATACGGACTCTAAAAATAGCCTATACTTAAGTATTTCGAAATTACATGGGCCTGGCCCATTAATAAGGTGACGCAGCACCTAGAATAGCCTATGAACGAATATTATGAAGTGGCATCTTGTATATTTCGTCCAAGGCTTCATGCACTCCTTATGGCAGCTTCAAAGTTCTGAAATCATCACTTGTAACTCCGTTCTTGATCCCCTTGCGCATGCCATCAACTCCATGCGTGTTCTTGCTCCAATGTTCATCCTTCTCCAAGCTAGGCCCTTCATTTGTAAGCAAAACAAATGTATCCAATTTAGGCAGCATCATAATCTCATGAACATTAGAATCATTACCAAGAAACGAAAGTACCTGGTAATTTAATTGGTGTGCGCGAGCTCTAGTAATTGGTCCAGTATATGTAACAGTAGGGGCTGTGGGTGTAACAATGGTATTGATGTCCTCATCATCGCCTTGAATAAAACTCCTCCAGCAAGGCCCAACATTGGTTTTACCATTTGCCACCTAGCCTTTTTCTTTCCCTTGAGTCGGCCGGCTCAAGGGTCATCTTATTTTAACCCCCCCCCTCCCCGGGCCAGTGCTTCTCGAAGTGTTGGTCCAAACTGAGCGATGTCCGAGGCTACCAGGGGCAACTCTGGGCTGGCTTACCTGACGTCTTGCTCATCCGGTGTGCCCTGAGAACGAGATATGTGCAGCTCCTATCGGGATTTGTCGGCACATCTGGGTGGCTTTGCTGGTCTTGTTTTACCATTGTCGAAATGTCTTGTAACCGAGATTCCGAGCCTGATCGGTTCTTCCGGCTAGAAGGAATATCCTTCGTTGACCGTGAGAGCTTGTGATGGGCTAAGTTGGGACACCCCTGCAGGGATTTGAACTTTCGAAAGCCGTGCCTGCGGTTATGGGCATATGGGAATTTGTTAATGTCTGGTTGTAGAAAACCTGAAGTCAATCTTAAATAAATTACATCAACCGCGTGGGTAACCGTGATGGTCTCTTTCCGGTGGTGTCCGGGAAGTGAACACGGTGTTGGAGTAATGTTTGACGTAGGTTGTTTTAGGATCACTTCTTGATCATAGTTGTTCGACCGTGCTTTTGCCTTCTCTTCCCGCTCTCTTTTGCGAATATGTTAGCCACCATATATGCTAGTCGCTTGCTGCAGCTCCACCTCATACCTTTACCTTACCCATAAGCTTAAATAGTCTTGATCGCGAGGGTGTGAGATTGCTGAGTCCCCGTGACTCACAAATACTTCCAAAACCAGCTTGCAGGTGCCGTTGAACCGTGCAGGTGACGCAACCAAGCTCAAGGAGGAGCTCGATGAAGACCGTGTTTGTTATGTTGTTCCGTTTTTCAGTTGATCAGTAGTGGAGCCCAGTTGGGACGATCGGGATCTGTGTAGCATTTGGGGTAGTCTTCTTTTATTTTGGTTCAGTAGTCGGACCTTGATTGTATCTGGTTGATGTAATGCTTTATTCATGTAATTGTGTGAAGTGGCGATTGTAAGCCAACTATGTATCTCTTTCCCTTATGTATTACATGGGTTGTGTGAAGATTACCTCACTTGCGACATTGCTTTCAATGCGGTTATGCCTCTAAGTCGTGCTTTGACACGTAGGAGATATAGCCGCATTGAGGGCGTTACATGCTCTCCCTCTTGCTCGTGTTGCTGCTCTGCTCCGATTTAGCTACACTTCAGTCGATTGAATCGACTTTTGGGCCAGTCAATTTTTAGGGGGTGGGGGGCTCACCAAAGTTAAGGAAGAACCACCCAACAGCGGGGAGGGGGGCTTGCTGGAGAGGTACCCCACTATCTATCTTAGGGTTCAGGGTGGGGGCGGTGATCGCCAACGGTGGGGGCGCGGTGGTGGGGCGGTGGCGTGGGGATCTCCAGAGAAAAGCTCGGCGTGCGGGGGGGGGGGCTAGAGGGCTGGCCGGGGCGGCGACGGACCGGCAGTGGGGAGTTGTTTCGAGGCGGCGGACCAGCAGTGGGGAGTTGTTTCGGGGAGGCGAGGCAATGCGGGGGCCGGCGATTCAGCTGGTGGTGGCTGGCGGCTCAGGGGGTGCAGGTTGAAGATGAACTGCAGGCCCTCCCTAAACTACATGTCAAGTGTCTCTCTGCTACCATTGCGTTCAGTTTTGACAGTAACATTCAGATTCCATAGTAAATTTCAGTTTCGACAGTTAAGTTCATAGTCAACAGTTTTTACCTCATCTGTTGTAGTTAGGTGGTTTTTGGTGATGTAAATTTTACATCTATTTTAGATCATCTATTGGAGATGCTATCAGAATCCCGTTTGAGATTAACGATGTATGGCTTGTGCTGCTTCAACCTTGATGTCTTACGGCTCACCGGAGCTGCTCCAACGACAGAACGATCCATCACAACAGAGCAGTGCCCTGGACACCGTCTAGAGATTCCTCAGATCTTCCCCCACACCTCCGATAGCCACCTCTGCCTCAACTTCTTCAGCGACCAACCCAATGATGCTGAGGTCGACACGGCTACGACAAAGAGGTTGTACACTTGTTGCATCACTTATTACTCTACATTCATGTTGATCCATTAGGGCTATTTTGGTTCAACAGAAAAATATAGCTGCAGGAAATTTTCCTATGGCACTCTACTATTCAATTATTCCTGCATTTTGTTGAAAGGAATGGAGAAAAACATCCACCTGGACCTACTTTTCAAAATCCTATGCATGAAAACAAGACCAAGTGCATTAGTGGCAAAATAACATTCTAACTATACACGCTTTCATATGGTTTCACTTTATTTTGGCCATGTTTCTTTGCATTCCTCTGCTCTTCCAATTTACCGTGAACCAAACACCCAAGTTGACAGAAATCTTGTGTTTACAAATGCTTGTTTGCCCTGTGCATTCCTATCCTATTCTGGTGTTTTTCCTATCGCTGCGTTTTTAGAATCATGCAAGCCAAATGAGCCCTTACAGAATTACTTCAGTTACATGTAGGTGTCGAAGGAAACTTTGTGTGGTTTGTCCTACTCCTGCCGCGACATCGTCCACCTCACCTGAGCTGCTACATTGACAGAAGCATCCACCAAACCAGACATCACGACTCCTGACCGTCTTTCGCCGCCTCAGATCTCCTTTCCTTCCGCCGGCACCCACCGCAACGGCATCACCATCATCGACTCAGCAGATGAACCAGAGGAGTACACGAGTCCACTCACACTCTTTTGTTTCTCCTTATGTTATGCATTGCTTGAAATTACCAGCCACTTTATCGTCCTATTCACTTCTTAGACTCCAAGTCAGGTCCAAATTAATGTTCAAACTTGAGTTTAAATTAGTTGTGGGGCACATATCGAGGCAGCAATGAATAGTATCTATTTCTAATATCTAGTTCACGTAGGGTATGCCTATGTTGTTCATCTTGGGTGGGAAACAAATAGTAAAGCAATCATCATCTGTCTTTTTATTAAATTAAAGCAATCATCAGCCTGCTATCAGTATGTTTGGATCCATCCATTGGTTGTTACCATCACTCTAGATTTCTGCATGCTCTCCTTACATAATCTCACCATATTTTTTTGTATGCATGTCAGATATTGTACACAGTTATGCAAAACATGTAGAGAAAAAGAGAAGAGTTTTGCGCGGCAATACAATGTCATGCAGACATCGCTCCATGGTGGGTTCAATGGCAAACCCTCCCCCATCTCCAGATTGTAATCCAGAGGAAGATATCTGTTCTGAGGTGGATTCAGACGCAGCTAACCACTCCTATTTATCCCCAAGGTGTTTTCTCTACCTTTGGCATGATGATGTTAGTCATATCATGCATATGTTGCCTTGAAGTGCTTACTTTTGACATGATATATGTCATCTGCTTAGTTTAGACATGTTCTGTAATGCCACCTGTTTAGTTTCTATATCATATATGTGAATTATGCAGTCTCATGTCTTTTAGACAACCATAATATATGTGAAATATGCAATGCCATCCTGTTTAACCAGGCATCATATATTTAAATGATATCTTGCTCATCCATTTCTTCATTACATTTCCATTTGTCGACAATGTTTGTACATTAAACTACTCTTCCCGTGAATCAGCCATTTGGGGGGAGATGGAAAAATCTGGAGTGAAAATAAGGCCTTTAGAGCAGACAGTGCTACCTGTCGAAGCAAATCTCTTGTTGGGTCCCGATAGCTCCTCAGAGATGGATTCAGAGACAGATGACCAGTCCTATTCCCCCACCGAGGTGTATGCTCTAACTTGGGATTTAACTTGGCACGGTTATACTCCTCATATCATGCATATGGTGTCTTGCATTTCATAGTTTAGACATCATAAACACAATATTCAACACCATGTTCTTACTTCAGACATCATATCGAATGCCCTTTGTTTAGCATATAAATCACATATGTGAATTAAATCATGCGATCCTGATTACTTAGAAAACATGTATGTGAATTATGTCATGCGATCCTGTTTAGTTATTCATCATATCTTTGAATTATGTTATGCTATGCTATCTAGTTTAGATAGACATCATATATGTGAAATTATGTCATGCTATCCATTTTATTTAAACAATATACATGTCAACTATTTCATGCCCTCTTTTTTCCACACTATCTATTGCATCTGTCTCTCATACAATGTATGTACATTCAACTATGTTTCCTGTTTATCAGCCATTTGAATTGGAGCGGGTGATGCCAGTATCTAGCGGAGTAAAAACACGGTCTTTAAATAAAACAGTGCTACCTCATGGTGGAGATAGCACCCCGGTTGTACATGCACGAGAACCAGCCCTACCACACATAACCCAGACTCTCGCATATTGTACCCCTACTGCGATGGTCAGAGAACCAGCTTCACCCAATCTAACCCCAACCCTAGCAGATAGTAACCCAGTTCCTGTTGGCACAACATCATCTCCACCACAGAGCTCCCAAACAAGAGCAGTTAGTCTAGTGCCCAAAGGACAAGTACTACCACGGCGAACCCCAACTCCACCAGTTAGTACGCCTATTCCTGTGGAGGAAGCACAACCAGCCTGTCGTAGTTTAGCATCTGTCGCATTTGATGTTGTTAAATCCTATGTGCGTATCTTCCCATCTTGGAAATATTATACTGAAGATGAAGGAAAATGCTAGTTGCAGGTGTTTGTCCAGGAGTTATGTGTAAGTAATTTTATTCATGGCAATTACTTTGCTTTGTCCCATACATTCTACCCCTATGACGGTTATAATACAACAAATTTTCCCAATTTTCTCTATAGAGAAGGACCGATTTGGAAACTCAGGATGAGGTAACCTGTGCTAATACCTCTGCTATCTTCAAGAATTCTTGGTGGCAGTATCGGAATTACCTGAAGAAGACGTACTTCACTGGCAAAGAAACTCATCAAATTCCCTTACGTTCTCCCGAGACACATTTACTGGACGATGACTGGGAACGCCTTGTTCTATACTGGTCCTGAATCAAGAATGTGGTAAGGTCTATGAGCTCATTTTTAAGTACTGTATTCTTGTGTCTTACTGTACTCTGTTCATGTAGAACAAGTGCTTAAACCTGAAGAACAACTACTATAATTTAAGATTCCATTGCTATCGTGCATATTGCTTTGCTCTTGTATCACTGTATTTACTCATACACACTTATTTTCAAATTGAAGGATCCAATCGAAACTCCAATGGCACAACAGGTATGTTCACGCATGTTTCTTTAACAGGTTTGCTCTTATCAATAGCTCTGTTGATTTCAATTTCAGTTGTGCATACAGTTGACTTCTCATATCATGCACATTACTAGCATCACAACAGAGCCAATAGTGTTTTTGTACATGTAGATCCGTGGTACCCATCTGAAATCTTGTTGTGCCGTGTAGTTTCCCACGCTTTGTATTCTTTCACTGCTGCTTTGTCTTCAACTGATATGATTTGAACCGTGTCTCTATTTTGATTTGGCAAGACAATGAAGTGACCATAGGACATAGATATATGTTTGTTTGATGCTTTTATTATGTACTAGTACTTGGCAATAGAAGACTTGGTAGTTTAATCTTGTCCACCTTACTAATGAACTGGTTCACTGAAATGAGTTTCATATACTAGTACATGCTAAAAGTGTTATGCTGCTTGTTTCTTCTTTTAGAATGCTGACAGAATATTGGGGAAGAGTGACTTATTAAGCAATGGTAAAGGAAGTAATGCAGATAAGGTTCATGATAGTGGGATATCCTTGTTGGTGTCCAACAAAGCTGATAAAACAACTAAGGAGGACTATCTTGAAGACAGTGAGACAACCCCAAAGTCATGTCTAGGTTTAGTGTTCGAGTTACTGGCCACCACCGCTTGCACAAGCTATTCAAAGTCACTGTCTGAATCAGTTCGTGTAGCGACCAGACCTCAAACGGTCCGATCTCTGTGCTTCAGTGTCATCCCTGGATCAGTATTGCTGACACGCACAGTACTTGAAGGATTTATAACAGAGTAGCAATCACACACTTAGTACATCGAATGTCTCAAAAGAGAACTTATTACAATAAATATGGCTTAAGGCCATCTAATAACGATAACAGCGGAAGGCTTGGAAGATAAGTGAGTCCATCAACTCCAACGGCATCACTGAGTATAGAACCACGACCTAAAAGCCCCTTACTCGTCGTCTGAAAAGTTTGCAACATGAATGTTGCAGCCCAAAAACGGGTCAGCACATGGAATATGCTGGCAAAGTAACACATAGAGAGTAATGAAAGAATAAGGCTATACTACATGCATATTTGGCTGGTGGAAAGCTCTATGGTTACAATTTTGCGTAAATCCAATTTTTCCCTACTACAAAGGAATAAGTTTTATTTAACTATCATGGTAGTTGTTAAACATTGAGAGTGTAAACACCCTCTCAGCCCCAATTAAGCATCATATATATATAACCCAACAATATTAATTAGAGTAACATGATGAGATTCACATGATAATCCAAGTACTAGATACTCAAGATGTCCATAACCGGGGACACGGCTAACCATGATTAGTTTATACACTCTGCAGTGGTTTGCGCACTTTTCCCCACAAGACTCGATCTCCTCCGTTGGGGTTCTCATACTACAAGATGTTTGAGAAACGGATGACCGAGACATAGTCTTTCAGAAGCGCTAGCACCTTACAAACGGCTAGACCATTATGCCTACTTTCCCCTACATATGCTAGTCTACCACTGTAAGAGTTCGCACGACTTAATCAACTATGATAGAGCCCATAGAAGCTTGTGGCTGCACACAGACGTTTCTAGTATGAATGATCCCATGATCCCTTTGAGCCTGGGTGGCGGTTGTTGACGCTCAAAAGTGGCACGTTTATAAAGAGTGGCTTGAAGCTATTTCAAGAGTAATTCAAACTTACTATTGAAAGTCATTATGATATGGCTCTCTTTCAGAAGATCAAGATGAATATGAAGATGATCTAAAATGGAGTTCGGATGCAAAAGTTATGACAACTTCAGAAATGCCCATGTTGACACCAGATTAAAGAATGGCTTAAAACCCAATTAAGATGTCCTCATATGGAAAAATGATCAGCACAAATTGTCTTCGTCTCGTCAAAATGGTCGATTTTGATATAAAAACCGTCCCAATCCGAGTTCGTATGCAAAAGTTAGAGCTATTGGAGTGCAGCCCTGTCACGAGGCGAGATGTGGCGCGCCCCACCAGTCATAGGTCTGATGGGTAGCGCGAGCGAACAGGTGTTCTGCGTGACCGTTTTGGCCTAGAAGATGGCCTCAAATCGAAAAACGTTCAACATGAATGTTGTTCGTCTCGTCGAAACGGTCAAGATTGCTTTTGGGATCGTTTCCATCCGAGATCGTTTACCACCACAAAAAGGACCCGCAGGTGCAGCTAGTTTAAACCGAACAGTTTTGGAAAGTTCAGACAAAACCAATCCGAATTTGACTAGGGTTTTGGACGTGAATCCAAGCCTTTTCCTTGCACGGGAAGTACAACCGCCTCTTATATACCTAAGGGGTGACGGCCGATTGAACAACACGCAATCGATCAAATAATCTACCACTTTTTATCCTTTATCTTTTCTCCCTAACCCTAGTTCTTCTTCTTCCTCGTTCTTCGTCTGTTCTTCTTGTTGCAGGGCGGCGAACCTCGAGGCCCTAGGGGCGATCAGGTCAACCTACAGCAGCACATAGCTGCTGCGCGCCCTGACAGGGTCCTTCCCGGGCGTGTGGCGTTTCGGGTCCTCAAAAGCACCCGCCGGATTGCTTGCGTACCGCGCTTCCGGACGGGTCTCCTTCGACGTGAGCTGCGGTGCATCACCCCCGGCGTCGAGGGTACACGGTGACGTGTTCGTGTGCGAACACACTTTTTGGCGACTCCACTGGGGAAGAAGCTTTGAACGGTCTCCAGCCCATTATTGCTACGAAGAGATCGTCATCAAGTTGTTGCAATATACAAAGGTAATATGAATACCCAATTCCCCTTTGTAGATGCAAATAATCCATATGTTGTTGCTGGATCACCTAATGAGCATAATGTATCGGCTAGCCCTAGTTTTATCAATCATGCATCTAATTATGCGCAAGGGCCGATGCAAAGCAATATTCATGCTTCAAATTCTTATGATTTTAGCAACGTACAACATATGTATCCAAACTCTCATGCATCGGCAACCCCACAAATACATATACCGACGAACAACATGATGGGTTTGGTTAATCAATTTGAAACACCTCATGTTAAAATTTCCAATAACATACAAGAAAGTGTTTCACCTTTTTATTCATCGGCAACTAATTTGCAATATGTTAATCCAACCTTTTGCCGATGAATGGGAGAATTGGCCATGCTACTACTAGCTATTCGGCCAGTTACTCTCAACCATCATATGCTACACCTCATTTTAGTAATTTTTCAGCACCGTATGCAACTGTAGATGTTCGTAATTCGGCCCCGCATCTTCATGGTCATAGCCGAATAAGTGAAATTTTTACAGGAACACATGTGCGGTCGTCAAATACTATAGCATATAATGCATACTCTACACAATTCAAGAATTTTGGCAACACTCACAAATCACTGCCGAAAGAATCTGAAAGTATTGCGGAGCAATCCCTTCCAGAAGCGGTTGTGACTGCATTAAAAAAGTACTTGGCACAAAACAAGATAATTAGTGCTCTTTGCCTTGAACAATATGAAAAGGGGTTGTTTCCTGATTATGCTGCAATAAAGGCTAGAGTTTTGCAGGAAGATGAAACTTCATCAATTGATAGTATTGGTGAGAGAGCATATGGTTATCCAGCAGTGCATACACCTCCACCTAGTACCGTAGCATATTATACACCCCCTACACAATTGCAAAATTTTGGCAACACTAACACTTCATTGCCGAAAGATCCTAAAAGCATTGGGGGGCAAACTAATCTAGAGTGGACTGAAATTGAGAGGGGAGTTAAAGGTTTGCGTGATAGGGTTCAAGTACTTCGCCAAGAGAAAATTGATAGGGAATTAGCTCAAAGAAAAGAATCCTTGCCAATTGATATAACCGGTGAAAATAATGATGATTCGGAAACTAAAAGTTCTTCGGTTGAAAAAGCCGAATCAAGTAGTATATATTCCGAATCCATCAAATCCAAAGAGGCAAACATTGTTGAGAAAGGGCATGTAAAGTATAGCAAGACAGCCATACTTGATTTTTCTGAAGTTAATGGAACCTACTTCCTGCCCTATGAGTTTCGTGCCATAGAAATTGATGAGCTTCAAGAACAAGAACAAGTGGCCGAAGAAAGTTTGGTGGACGAAGTTCTTCAAACTAATGATGCACGAAATCAAGAGAAAGATGATGACAAGGCACTGGGGAGCTATCCGAAGGCGGAGCAAGATATTCTTCAAGTCACACCACCATCATGCTCTCCCAACATATTTGAAGAGGTATGCCTAGCAATTAATTTACCTATTTTCAGATTTGGTCATGACTTAGTTGTTGATGCATATATTAGAAAAATCTTCATAAGAAATATTGAGAGACCAATGAAGAAGGGTAATTTATCTGTTAGCAATCAGATTGTCACAAAGCATATCGGTCAACATATTGCACCATTCAGAAAGACCGATTGTGAAAAAATATTGCAGCAAAGGCTTTCCCCATTGCTTTATCTAAAGCTCATATCTAATTGGGTAGCTCTTCTTATTTCTTACTTGGCTTACACTTGGTCTCAATTGAGACATGTATGTTCTAGCTATTTTCGTTTCAGAAATTTAAAGCCAAGGTTAAAATCTTCTGAGAAAACCGATGCCAGTATAGTTTCTTATCCAAAGACATCAGAGATAGAGTGCAAAACACAATGCATAGCTGAATGGGGTGATGCAAAATCTGAACCATTCGTTTGCTTAACTCCAAAGCCGTTCTCACAACACGCTCGTCTAGAAAACAAGAAGTATACCTTCAATTCAAGCATGTGTGATCAAATATTTGATTTATTGCTGAAAAATAATTACATTACAATTCTTGATCACCATGTTAAGCCATCAATCCAAGGACGAATGTATTGTAAGTTGCATGATTCGTCCAAGCACAATTTTGAAGAATGCAACATGTTTCGTCAAATAGTTAAATCGGCCATTGAAAAAGGATGATTGAAGTTTGTTGAAATACCAAGAGATGACCAGTCTATTCCGATTGGTCCCGATGGCAAAAAGTTTTTGCATCGGCTGCTTCAAGCCGATCCATTTAAAGAGAAGGTAAAAACTGCAGGTGATGGGATCAAGCTTTCAAGTAAAGAAGTTGTTGAAGAGCATAATGAGCATAATCTTAAGGGCGAGAATTCCATCGAAGCTACAATGGAGACGCCAAGGACTGGGGGGCAGCAAGAAAATCCAATGATCGATGAAAGCAAACCAAAAGAAAACAAAGGCCGAAATAAGCGCGAGTGTAAGAGATCAAAAATCACCTTCACTGAACTATTGGATAAATATCAAAAGAAGATTGAAGAGAAGAATGCTTATCGGCCAAATCATGCATAGAAACCAAGATCACCCCCAAGGCGCAAATATGAGGATCGGTATTGGCAAAGTGAGAATTTTAATGCAACATATTCGTATCCTTATTTTGGGCCGCCAATACCAATGTCGTGGATGCCTCCCTATGCTCATATAGATCCATATTCCTCATGGGACAGGTATGATACAAGGGCACATTCTCCATCTTATTTTAGACCATCTCACCAATATTATGCAGCTCCAAGAAGATCAACATTTGAACAATCACATGTTAAAGACCGTTTCAATCATAAGGAATCGGTGCAGAGCTCAAGGAAGAAGAAAGAGGTGGTCAAGCAAGTTTACCGTGTTAAAAGAGATGGCTGTAAGAGTGCAACTTCAGATTTGATCTCAAATGAAAAAGAGCCAATTAATGTGTTGACATTGGCTACTAAAGACAATGAGACAAAGCAACCAATTATTGAGAGTCGAAGTGCCAAATCTGAAGAAAAGAAGTTGAGAGTGCACAAGGCCAAAAAGGAATTGCCATTGGTCAAAACAGAATCACAGCCGAGACGCCTGCTCAGCTTATCGTATTGGCAAAAGAAGAAATTACAAAAACCTAGTGCACAAGAACTTGAAGAAAGGAACATGGCATGGGTTCCCAAAGGTAGTGCTCAAAATAAGAATTATGTGCAAGCTTCCATTACAAGAAGTGCGACAAAGGTGAAGAAGGAAAGGAGTGAAAACTGTGAAGGACCAAGCCGAAGGTTTCAACATCTTTGGTCTACACATTATCCATATTCTTCAACTATGCCATTTAACGCCTATGCCATGGAATTCGTCATCAGGTATGATTGGTAACCCTCAATGGGCTTATTTTAATACATGTATGCAATATAATTTCTTACGTCATGAAAGGGTATTACCATGTCACTATACATTTGATTAGCTACATGTTTGTTGCTGATCCAAAGGGCTGAAATACTTGATTTGTCATTTCATTTGTTTATTTCGGCTGTATGTGTTTTGAATGAAGTTTACATGGTAATGGCCGATATTTATCTATCGTCCTAAGAGTATGTCAATACATGGCCGGTGTAGTATTCTAACATGGTCCTTAGTTCGATTAGAGAGCGAGACAAGGTACGTGCTCATGGAAATTTATATGTATGCCTATATTATGATTGAATGGAGTTGGGACATAGTGACCGATGTCATTGAATATATGCTGCATAGGCCAATTCATAGTTACAGAATTGGCTAGTGGGCTTATACTTTGTTTGGATATGATTTGGCTTATGCATCTCTAAGATCTATAAGAGGCCAAATCATAACTGATTTTATTACTAAACATCGGATTAATGACATGCATAATGTTGATATTAGCCTTGTCTTTATAGTACTATGGAGATTATGTTTTGATGGTTCAATTCGTAGCAATGGCCAAAGTGTTGGTGTTGTTTATATATTTCTTTATGGTACTGTTTTTAAGCCCCATGCCTCTTAGAATATTTTTATGCACGATTAATGAAAGCCGAATATGCATTGTTATTTGGATTGAATCTTTTACTTGCTATAGGTGCTATACTTACTGAGGCTTTCGGTGATTCGTTATGAGTAGTGCAACAAATATTCAGGGTTTATCAATGTTTTGACGAATCACTCATAGTTTATCTTGGGGTATGTCTAGATGCAAAATTAACCTTAGTTTTCTTTAAAATTGTTCATATATTTAGACATGACAATTCGAAAGAATTGGCACAACAAACATCCGGCTACTATGTTAATCATGTTGTATTGCATTTCTCTCAATAGCCGATGCTTAGTCTCGTCAATATAGGTAAGGCCGAACCGAAGTCCATAGCTTCGACCACTAATGAAATTTTTAAGCAGGCGAAAGTAAGGATTGGAGAAAGCATTGTTGATTATCTACAAAATCCTAGCAAAAGGGTGAACAATATGGTTCGGAGGATGACCTTGAGATACATATCTATGGTACTTTATCACCAGATTATTAATGAAGCTGAGAAGGTTTCACCCAAGTTTGCATCAGAAAGTTCACATAAGACATGGTCGATATATACTTATCGTCCTAAGGACATATAAATGGCCGATGGAGTGTTGGCATCATCCTTAAAACAAACTTGGTACAAGTTATTTTTCGGCACGCTAGCTTTGCCGAAAACAGGGGGGCATGTGTTGATGCTCAAAAGTGCCACGTTTATAAAGAGTGGCTTGAAGCTATGTCAAGAGTAATTCGAACTTACTATTGAAAGTCACTATGAGATGGCTCTCTTCGAGAAGATCAAGATGAATATGAAGATGGTCTAAAATGGAGTTCGGATGCAAAAGTTATGACAACTTCAGAAATGCTCATGTTGACACTAGATTAAAGAATGGCTTGAAACGCAATTAAGATGTCCTCATCTGGAAAAATGATCAACACAAATTGTCTTCTTCTCATCAAAACAGTCGTTTTTGATATAAAAATCGTCCCAAACCGAGTTCGTATGCAAAAGTTAGAGCTATCGGAGTGCAGCCCTGTCACGAGACGAGATGTGGCGCGCCCCACCAGACATAGGTCTGATGGGTAGCACGAGCGAACAGGTGTTCTACGTGACCGTTTTGGCCTAGAAGATGTCCACAAATCGAAAAACGTTCAACATGAATGTTGTTCGTCTCATCGAAATGGTCAAGATTGCTTTTGGGCTCGTTTCCATCCGAGATCGTTTACCACCACAAAAAGGACCCGCAGGGTGCAGCCAGTTTGAATCGAACAATTTTGGAAAGTTCAGACAAAACCAATCCGAATTTGACTAGGGTTTTGGACATGAATCCAAGCCTTTTCCTTGCACGGGAAGTCCAGCCGCCTCTTATATACCTAAGGGGTGACGGCCGATTGAACAACACACAATCGATCAAATAATCTACCACTTTTTATCCTTTATCTTTTCTCCCTAACCCTAGTTCTTCTTCTTCCTCGTTCTTCGTCTGTTCTTCTTGTTGCAGGGCGGCGAACCTCGAGGCCCTAGGGGTGATCAGGTCGACCTAGGGCAGCCCATAGCTGCTGCGCGCCCTGATGGGGTCCTTCCCGGGCGTGTGGGGTTTCGGGTCCTCAAAAGCACCCGCCGGATTGCTTGCGTACCGCGCTTCCGGACGGGTCTCCTTCGACATGAGCTGCGGTGCATCACCCCCGGTGTCGAGGGTACACGGTGACATGTTCGTGTGCGAACAGCGGTCCATAAAGAAAAACAGGCAATCGCTGGAATACCCAGGTGCCTCAATCCACCCAGATGTGTGTTTAAGTTGTGACCTTAGATAAACCATTAATTTAACAATCTCACATCTGTCATGGATACACTCACCGAATCCATGTCTACTATCGTAGCATGGCAATATAAGCAACATAGAAGTAACTCCCAAGGATTTGATAATAAAACAGGTAATAGGTTGTCGGGACCCCGATTCTAAGTCACACCGATCTAGCCTGTAACACCTCATATCACTTTGCGGCCTCACGCACGGTATTCCCACGGGTGTCGCTTTACCATGGCCCGGGACCGTTTGCGCCTTTTGGCTCACGTATATGATAGTGTCGCTAGCATCCATATGACAAAGAACCTGGGCCGACATGACTAGTCGTGAACCCAATGTGGCACTAACTTATGGGGACAGGCATACATGAATCAACATCAAGCATGTCGGTCAGCAGCGTGTGAATCCGGGCTGTAGCACTGGGCTAACAGGACTCCAGGAACCCGGGCTGTAGCAGGCTAGGCAGGACTCCGGATGTCACCGCGTGACATTTCCCTGAAGGGACAGACACAGGAACGATGTGATTCACACGTCGGCCAGTCAAGTACTCCGGAGCAGTAGTGCTGGGCTAGGAGGACTCCGGTGAACCGGGCTGTAGCGGACTACTATGGCTCATGGAAGCACAAGACTACATTTCCCCATAAGAGAGGCTACCAAGGATAAACAACTAGGTTGTCGGATCCCACACATACCAAGCATTTCAATCATACACACAATATGCTCGATATGTGTAAATACAACATGGCACCACAACATAACTCTACGACTCAAGTATTTATTCATTAGGCTCCGACGAGCGAGATATTACAAACATGGGTATCATGACCCAACATTCAGAGCATACAAGTCAAAGCACATGCGGAAGCTTAACTTGTCTAAGTACAGACAACTAAAAATGAAGAAGGCTCAGGAGCCTGACTATCTACAAGACCCTCCCAAGGGTACAAGATCGTAGCTGAGGTAACAAGCTAAACGGCGAAGTCCACGTGGAACTACTAGCGAGACTGAAGTCTCTCTGCAAAACATAAAATAAGCAAACGTGAGTACAAATGTACCCAGCAAGACTTACATCAGAACTATCTACATATGCATCGGTATCAACAAAGGGGTGGTGGAGTTGAACTGCAACAAGCCAGCTTTGACTCGATGGCTATCCTGAACTACGACTGCAAGTAACTCTTTTGAGGTGGCACACACGAGTCCACATATTCACCATATCAATACGCCACTATGGATCCGCTCCCGTCTCCATACGAGAACGCCATCCATAGCACTCACGCTTATCTTGTGCATTTTAGAGTATCCACTTTCACTTGTCTATGAACTATGCAAGGGGTCCAAGTTTCCATATCCGAGGAATCCGGCTATTCGAATAGATAATGATAACCCTGCAGGGGTGTACTTCTTCACACACGCTCTCGCCACTTACCACCATGTACACGTAGTGTATCTTGGCAACCTTCAAGCGGAAGCCTGGTAAGGGAGTCGGCCACGACCTGACTAATCACACAAGTCTCTCGTCCAGGTTTATCACCTATTCGGGTTCCATCCGCAAGGAGATCCGGCCGGGGTGTCGCTCACGGCCCCAAACGATGTGTACAGGGTTCCCAAGACCACCATCCGGGTGCCACTTGGTACACCGGGCCACTGTGCCTAGTCTGTCCCAAGCCCACCTGTACCGGGTGCCACTTGGTAGACTACTAACACTACCTACAAACACCAGAAACTAGTTGCAACTCCTTGACAGAGATCGAGTAGATTAATATGTAGAGAGAGCTTGGAGCGCCCGGAGCCCAATGTGTGGTAGTAACTGTTCATGGATCACAAACACAGAACTCAGTTCCTGAGGACGGCTGCAATGAGACAACCCACCATGTACTCCTACATGGCCTCTCACCGCTACCTTTACCAAATTGTGTTCACACACTTAGCTCACACACAGTAGGACATGTTCACCACATTCCAATTCATCCCCGATGAATCGGACCTGACTCAACTCTAAGCAGTAGCAGGCATGGCAAACAAGCATGAATGAGTAGGCACATCAGGGCTCGAACAACTCCTACTCATGCTAGTGGGTTTCATCTATTTACTGTGGCAATTATAGGTCATGCAGAGGAAAGGGGTTCAACTACCGCAGCATGTAACAGTTGAATCGCTGTTGTCCTAATGCAGTAAAAGAGAGCAGGAACGAGACAGTGGGATTGTATCGGAATGAACAAGGGGGTTTTGCTTGCCTGGCACTTCTGAAGATGATATAGCTCTTCATCGGTGTCATCGAACTCATCGCCGAAACATACATCTACCGAGGGGGAACAACCACCGGCAAACAAGAGGGAACACAATCAATGCAATGCAACAATATGATGCATGATCATGACATGGCAATATGATGTGATTTGGCCTAATGCAAGTAGCAACACAATTAAGTGTAGTTGGTTTGAACCCAAGGTTCAAATTCAAACTCCACATAAGGCATTTCAAATGCCATTTATTGATTTGTCCAATTCAGTAGCTATAAGTTGTTCTAACATGCATGGAAATGGTACACATGGATAGATTGGATTTTTCTGATGAATTTACATATATAATTTATCTTATTTGGAGTTATAGATAATTTTCTATGAATTTTAGAAGTTTTAGCTATTTTCTGAAATTAAATAAATCATTTAGATTTATTTTAAATCCAGAAAAGCTTCATGACGTCAGCATCGCGTCATCCTTGCGTCAGCTGGTCAAAGGCCCGGTCTACGGTCAAACCTGACGCGCGGGTCCCGCACGTCAGTGGCACAATTTTAGTTAACTAACTAATTAGAGGTTAAATTAGCAACTAACCTAGCTTTGACCAGGGACTGAGCCCACATGTCAATGACTCCAGGGAGTCAAAGGGTGGTCAAACCCGGTCAAAACGACCGGTGGTTAGTCGCTGGCGACGACAGTCGCGGTGGAGCGGCTCAGAAATCGCCCACGGGGTGCCGTTTTGAGCGTGATTTGCTGCTGCAGCTTGCTAGCGCTCGCGCGCATCTAGTGGTGGCTGCGTTTGGGCGAAGGGTGGCCGGAATCGAGCCCGGTGACGAGCTCAGGCAGCGGCGGCTACGGTCATCGTGAAGCAGCGGCTACGGCGTGCAAGCGAGGAGAAGGAAAGGGGGGTTCGGACCGTTTCCTCACAGTGAGCATGATGGGCGGGTCGGTGAGCTTGGGAAGCACCGGAGCGAGCGGAGCAGCGAGGGAGATCTCCGGCGTCCGGCGGTGAAGATGATGAAGATTGCGGTGAAATGGAGCACTACGGCTCGTTTCCTTCGGCGTGGAGACGAGGTGCGCGACGAAGGAGCTTCTGGACATGGCGATGTGGCGAGAGGGGAACGGTGGCTACGCATACGCGCGGCGGCGGCCGGCTGCTGCTCTCGGACGGAGCTCGGGGAGGAGCTGGAGAGGGGGAGAGGGGCCAGAGAAGCAGGAGGAGGACAGAGGGGCTCCAGGGCATCTCCAAGCGCGAGATCAGGGAGAAGGATGGGCCTCCAGCGCGAAGCAGGAGGTGGCCGTAGATGCGCGTGCGGGCCACACGCCTCTGCCAGTAGGCAGAGGTAGACGACGGGGTGAGGGGGTTTGCGTTGGTGGGCTGGGCCAGAACGGAAGCTGGGCCGGCTCTGCTATAGGTGAGCGCCAGGTAAGTTTCCCTGCTCTGTTTTATTTCTGTTCTGTTTTCCTTTATTAATTCATTTTGCCACTGTTTTGTACTCCAAACAAATTGAAAACAGTGACAACATTCCTCTGAATATTTTATATTGCACAATGGAATTATCCAAAGGCACATAAATTATTTCAGAGTTATCTGAAATTATATTCCATATATTAAGAATATAAAACCAAATCCAAATACAATATTGATTTAAATTCAATGCCCAAAATAATTCCTTAAAAATGTTCATTATTTTTGGTTTGGAACAAAGCCCTTGCCAAAAATACCAAATATCAATAAGGATCAATTTGGTTTCATTGAATGCAAATTTTAGTTGAACCTAGTTGATTCAAGTGGTGCTAGGGTTTGAACATCCCCATTTCAAGATTTCAATTAAGGTTAGACATGATGCATAGATGCTTGTGCAACTATTTGCAAACAAATTCTAGGGCTGTGACAACTCACCCCTACTAAACAAGAATCTCGGCCCGTGATTCAAGACGTGAGGTAAGAAGGAAGGGGGTCACAAAACTATCACAGTCTTCTCGATCCAACTGCCCTTCCCGAGGATGTTGATTCATTGCGTCATCTTGATCTTGACGTCTTTGCTTTTGGGATCTTCATCCAACATGATGACGGCAGAAAGAAATTCTACAGGAATCGATCTCCACGAAGATCGAGCACTCAAGATCAACTCATGGAGTCAGATATAAAACATCTCTTGAGCTGAGGCATGAAACACACATCAGGGGTGATGGAAAGAAACGGATGATAAAGGTTCAATTTGGTAGGCAACAATTCCACGCTTAAGTAGGATGGTGCATGGTTTCGAAGTAGCAAGGAGATAATTGCCATGATCCCGTAATGGGGCACCTTGGGAAAAGTGACTCGTTGTATTGTTCCCTTAACTGGCAAAAAGAATTACTTTTGATCCATAGATCATTGAAACTCTTCATACCAGCTTAAGGCAATTTATAATTGATCATTCGAAAGAGCTCGAAGAAATGGCATACTCGGACTAGGATGGATGATGTGGACTACCTTGTTGAAGACAACGCAATGGATGATTTCTGCTTATCATCGGAGACAGATGGGACCCATGGTAAGTCCACTTTTGAGGATGATCCTGAACAACAACTACTGAGATGCAAGCTGGGAACAAAATGCAAATGTTGGGAATGATCCTGGTAACTAGGGAAGAACTCAATAGTCGAGAGTGTTTCCAACGTTCCAATGGTTATAGAATCATCGAAAAAAACTGAGAGCACAAGGATCCCTAAGGAAAAACTTCAGGAATAAGTCATGCGAAATCCTCATGGGAGGTGACCAAACGGCTTAATCGGGATACTACAACAACAGTGCTTCCAGCTAGGTGTGTCCACTGCACTGGAACCTATATCATAGTTCTTGGAAGAAATTTCAACCATCATATCTGCCTGAGATTCAAATCTAGTTGGTAACAGGATAATTTAGACAATGTGTCTGGAAGGAAAGTTTGCAACACAAACCGACAAGATGATGTTGCAAGATTCTCGGGAAATGAACTACGATAGTAAGCTCCAAAACATGAGTTGGTTCTGCTACAAACCTGTGAACACGCTGTCCAAGACAAGAATGACCACGCAGTAGTCTTATAATAAAACACTACCGAGTTCAGGTTGGGAACCATCATCGAGGATAACGGAATCTTGTACAAATCCGTCTGGTACCTTCAGGACTAGCACTTAGAACTTATTATCCTTGAACAATCAATCAGTGGCTTGGTGTGCTAGGAACACATATGGAGTGGAGGTAATTAATCTACCAAACCATAGAATACTTCACACGAATGCATGACTGACTTGGGATGATTCCAAAGGAAGCGAAAACAAGCTCCCTCGAATTCACGGCGACAACTTGCATCGATTGCACGTGAACTTAGAGGAAGTCACTACTTTCATCCAAACATATACTTCATGAACGGGGCATGAAGAAAATGCTTACACAAGTTTCCAACAGTAGATGGATGTTCAACATGAATCATGCGGGAGACAAAATGCTGCTGATGGGCTCAACAGCAACTCATCGGAATTTCCATATCACTGGACTTCCACCATTATGTGAACATGGTGATAGTATTGGTCAAACCAAAAGATGTAATGGTGTATGCTCGAGGAATCAACCACGAGTAAGACAACATTACGAATATCGTTGGTTCTAACTTGATTTGACGATAGCCCACACTCAAATCAAGGTTTGGACAAGACGATATGTTCAACAACTGATCATGGGGATCAGTTGATGAAGATATCATCTTTCTTCAACACACACACAAACACAAGGATATCCCTTTGGAACGAACTAAGTTAGGCAAGCTTTTATCTTCCAACTCTCCAAGTTGTTGTTTAGCTTAACCGACTAGCTCAGGGGTATCCCACATAGATTCTTGGAGAATGGGTGGTTTGGAGGAAAACCAACATGATCAAGGACTCAACATAGCGGTCAGGTGACAACCTGGTAATACTTCCGAGAAGATATTCAGAACATCACGAACCACCGATATGTTACTAAGCTCGAGAACAATCTTGCTTTTCAGAGCAAGACGATATGATCAAATAAGCAAGGGATTGAATAATCCTCACACATTGATCGAGGAGTGCACCAGAAATAAGGACCAGGTAGCACGATCAATCTTAGGATGATGATTCAATAACCAGCACGCTAAGAATGAGAGTATTGTCCATTAACTACCAAGCAACAGGGTTGCTAGGAGTATTGATGTCACACATCACGATTCACTTGCCGGCATTCCGGTTGCGACAACACGACACCGAGGAATGAATAATGATGGCGAGAAGTATCACTACGTCAAGAATTCATAAGAGAAGGTGCAATTCTCATGAAGTTCCTGACATAAAGTGGGTAATACTTCAGGGTAGAACAGACCAAAAGCTTGATTGCATTTGATCTGCAGAATACAACTGCTTTGACCCAATCCTAGAAATGGTTGAGGTACTGGAGCTTGTTTCTCCTAGTCATTCTGAATAGGATGGCTTGACGGACCACAAGAATAATAGGCATCGATGGACACGAATGCACACATAGATGAAGGTCGGAATATAATTGAAGGGGGACAACTCAAAGGAACATATAACTTTCTGAGTTGTGGATGCATAGATTAGTATGTCGAACGAGTTCAACATATTTCTTCCGAATAACCCATGCAGAAAGGTAGAACTGGCAGAATCACAATTATGAATGGAGAACTCCTCAAGAGTACTCTGATTGTGATCTTTTGGTTCAAATAACTTCTGCCATATTGGCTCATGGTATTGGAGGAACGATATACCACATACCTCGAGGGCTATCACAAGGTTACTAATATCTTAAGGGAACTAGCAAATACTATCAACATGAAGTAGGGTGAATCTCGGGTTCAAAACCCAGGAGTAGAATACCTACTAACTAAATAACATCACGAGATGCTTTCGAGAATGGTGGCCAGAATCATCACACTGGGAACACCAAACATGGCTAGATTACTAACTCTAAGATACCCTAGTGTCATAATAACAACTCCAACATATATGTCGAGGCAATAGAGTACCTCAACTCACCGATTAGTGTGCTTAATCTGGCCCAAAATACAACGGGAACATGGAGGAAAGATTTGCAAGTGCATCAGACTATTTAGAAACCTGGAATGACTCGGACAGCATAACGGCTGTAAATGCTCAAAATGATTTGAGACATCCTGCAAAAATGGTGGCATAACCACTCAACATCACAATATCAAGGTTCTGAGGCCAGCTATGAACATATGGAAGTAGTAGGAACTGAACTGAGGCTTAAATCCATCAATCCTATAAGTCTCTATCATAGTAACTCGTCATCCTGATAGATAGATGAGAAGGCCTAGTTCTTAATCCCCGTAGAAAGGAAGAGGATGACTCAGATCAGAAGGCCATAGGGTAAAGGAGTAAAAAGAGCCTTACATTCCCTTCCACAATCAATTCCATTATATAACTAAAGCATTTCTAGACTCGACTTTGACCAGTATGGCTTGGTAATCCTACAGGCAGTCAGGCACTGATACCAAAGCTGTCGGGACCCCGATTCTAAGTCACACCTATCTAGCCTGTAACACCTCATATCACTTTGCGGCCTCACGCACGGTATTCCCACGGGTGTCGCCTTACCATGGCCCGGGACCGTTTGCACATTTTGGATCACGTATATGATAGTGTCGCTAGCATCCATATGACAGAGAACCCGGGTCGACATGACTAGTTGTGAACCCAAAGTGGCACTAATTACGGGGACAGGCATACATGAATCAACATCGAGCATGTCGGTCAACAGCGTGTGAATCCGGGCTGTAGCACTGGGCTAACAGGACTCCGGGAACCCGGGCTGTAGCAGGCTAGGCAGGACTCCAGATGTCACCGCGTGACATTTCCCCGAAGGGACAGACACATGAACGAAGTGATTCACACGCCGGTCAGTCAAGTACTCCAGAGCAGTAGTGCTGGGCTAGCAGGACTCCGGTGAACTGGGCTGTAGCGGACTACTATGGCTCATGGAAGCACAAGACTACATTTCCCCATAAGAGAGGCTACCAAGGATAAACAACTAGGTTGTCGGATCCCACACATACCAACCATTTCAATCATACACACAATATGCCCGATACGTGTAAATACAACATGGCACCACAACATAACTCTACGACTCAAGTATTTATTCATTAGGCTCCGAGGAGCGAGATATTACAAACATGGGTCTCATGACCCAACATTCAGAGCATACAAGTCAAAGCACATGCGGAAGCTTAACTTGTCTGAGTACAGACAACTAAAAATGAAGAAGGCTTAGGAGCCTGACTATCTACAAGACCCTCCCAAGGGTACAAGATCGTAGCAGAGGTAACAAGCTAAACGGCGAAGTCCACGTGGAACTACTAGCGAGACTGAAGTCTCTCTGCAAAACATAAAATAAGCAAACGTGAGTACAAATGTACCCAGCAAGACTTACAGCAGAACTATCTACATATGCATCGGTATTAACAAAGGGGTGGTGGAGTTTAACTGCAGCAAGCCAGCTCTGACTCGGTGGCTATCCTGAACTACGACTGCAAGTAACTCTTTTGAGGTGGCGCACATGAGTCCACATATTCACCATATCAATACTCCACTATGGATCCGCTCCCGTCTCCATACGAGAACGCCATCCATAGCACTCACGCTTATCTTGCGCATTTTAGAGTATCCACTTTCACTTGTCTATGAACTATGCAAGGGGTCCAAGTTCCCATATCCGAGGAATCCGGCTATTCGAATAGATAATGATAACCCTGCAGGGGTGTACTTCTTCACACACGCCTTGCCACTTACCACCATGTACACGTCGTGTATCTCGGCAACCTTCAAGCGGAAGCCTGGTGAGGGAGTCGGCCACGACCTGACTAATCACACAAGTCTCTCGTCCAGGTTTATCGCCTATTCTGGTTCCATCCGCAAGGAGATCCGGCCGGGGTGTCGCTCACGGCCCCAAACGATGTGTACAGGGTTCCCAAGCCCACCATCTGGGTGCCACTTGGTACACCGGGCCACTGTGCCTAGTCTGTCCCAAGCCCACCTGTACGGGGTGCCACTTGGTAGACTACTAACACTACCTACTAACACTACCTACTAACACTACCTACAAACACCAGAAACTAGTTGCAACTCCTAGACAGAGATCGAGATGATTAATAAGTCGAGAGAGCTTGGAGCTCCCAGAGCCCAATGTGTGGTAGTAACTGTTCATGGATCACAAACACAAAACTCAGTTCCTGAGGACGGCTACAATGAGACAACCCACCATGTACTCCTACATGGCCTCTCACCGCTACCTTTACCAAATCGTGTTCACACACTTAGCTCACACACAGTAGGACATGTTCACCACATTCCAATTCATCCCCGATGAATCGGACCTGACTCAACTCTAAGCAGTAGCAGGCATGACAAACAAGAATGAATGAGTAGGCACATCAGGGCTCAAACAACTCTTACTCATGCTAGTGGGTTTCATCTATTTACCGTGGCAATTACAGGTCATGGAGAGGAAAGGGGTTCAACTACCGCAGGATGTAACAGTTGAATCGCTGTTGTCCTAAGGCAGTAAAAGAGAGCAGGAGCGAGACAGTGGGATTGTATCGGAATGAACAAGGGGGTTTTGCTTGCCTGGCACTTCTAAAGATGATATAGCTCTTCATCGGTGTCATCGAACTCATCGCCGAAACATACACCTACCGAGGGGGAACAACCACCGGCAAACAAGAGGGAACACAATCAATGCAATGCAACAATATGATGCATGATCATGACATGGCAATATGATGTGATTTGGCCTAATGCAAGTAGCAACACAATTAAGTGTAGTTGGTTTGAACCCAAGGTTCAAATTCAAACTCCACATAAGGCATTTCAAATGCCATTTATTGATTTGTCCAATTCAGGAGCTATAAGTTGTTCTAACATGCATGAAAATAGTACAGATGGATAGATTGGATTTTTTTGATCATTTTACATATATAATTTATCTTATTTGGAGTTATAGATAATTTTCTATGAATTTTAGAAGTTTTAGCTATTTTCTGAAATTAAATAAATCATTTAGATTTATTTTAAATCTAGAAAAGCTTCATGACATCAGCATCGCGTCATCCTTGCGTCAGCTGGTCAAAGGCCCGGTGTAGGGTCAAACCTGACGCGCGGGTCCCGCACGTCAGTGGCATAGTTTTAGTTAACTAACTAATTAGAAGTTAAATTAGCAACTAACCTAGATTTGACCAGGGACTGGGCCCACATGTCAATGACTCCAGGGAGTCAAAGGGTGGTCAAACCCGGTCAAAACGATCGGCGGTTAGCCGCCGGCGATGACAGTCGCGACGGAGGGGCTCGGAAATTGCCCATGGGGCGCCGTTTTGAGCGTGGTTTGCTGCTGCAGCTTGCTAGCACTCGCGCGCATCTAGTGGTGGCTGCGTTTGGGCGAAGGGTGGCCGGAATCGAGCCCGGCGACGAGCTCAGGCGGCGGCGGATACGGTCATCGGCGAAGCTGCGGCTACGGCGTGCAAGCGAGGAGAAGGAAAGGGGGGTTCGAACCGTGGCCTCACAGTGAGCACGATGGGCGGGTCGGCGAGCTTGGGGAAGCACCGAAGTGAGCGGAGCGGCGAGGGAGATCTCCGGCGTTCGGTGGTGAAGATGACGAAGATGGCGGCGAAACGGAGCACTCCGGCTCGTTTCCTTCGGCGTGGAGACGAGGTGCGCTACGAAGGAGCTTCTGGACATGGCGATGCGGCGAGAGGGGAACTGTGGCTACGCGTACGCGCGACGGCGGCCGGCTGCTACTCTCGGACGGAGCTCGGGGAGGAGCTGGAGAGGGGGAGAGGGGCCAGAGAAGCAGGAGGAGGACAGAGGGGCTCAAGGGCATCTCCAAGCGCAGGATCAGGGAGAAGGATGGGCCTCCAGCGCGAAGCAGGAGGTGGCCGTAGCTGCGCGTGCGCGCGACAAGCCTCTGCCAGTAGGCAGAGGTAGACGACGGGGTGAGGGGGTTTGTGGTGGTGGGCTGGGCCAGAACGGAAGCTGGGCCGGCTCTGCTCCAGGTGAGCGCCAGGTAAGTTTCCCTGCTCTGTTTTATTTCTGTTCTGTTTTCCTTTATTAATTCATTTTGCCACTGTCTTGTACTTCAAACAAATTGAAAACAGTGACAACATTCCTCTGAATATTTTATATTGCACAATGGAATTATCCAAAGGCACATAAATTATTTCAGAGTTATCTGAACTTATATTCCATATATTAAGAATATAAAACCAAATCCAAATACAATATTTATTTAAATTCAATGCCCAAAATAATTCCTTAAAAATGTTCATTATTTTTGGTTTGGAACAAAGCGCTTGCCAAAAATACCAAATATCAATAAGGATCATTTTGGTTTCACTGAATGCAAATTTTAGTTGAACCTAGTTGATTCAAGTGGTGCTAGGGTTTGAACATCCCCATTTCAAGATTTCAATTAAAGTTAGACATGATGCATGGATGCTTGTGCAACTATTTGCAAACAAATTCTAGGGCTGTGACATAGGTACTACCTCATCTACTTCCCAACCCTCAATTTAATTAGATCCTAATCATGCAATGTTCGAGGATTGATCTAATGCAATGAAAATTGGGTAGTAGGAGGTATGGTCAAAGTGTTACTTGCCTTGCTGATGATCCGTGAAACCTAGCGATTCGAAGTAGCAAGCGGCGCACTCCGGGTACTCTATTGCAAACAAACAAGCATACAATAAGTACTCATCTAATGCACGGGTAAAACTCAAATAAGAGATCTAACCAGAAAGTTCAACTTAAGAACTCCGGTTTGCAAAAAGAATCAAATTGAACGAAGCAACGAAAGTCAAACAGCAAAAGAAACATGCTTTGTTTACTAATCTGGATCTAAGTCAAATTTTACAGAGGCAAAAACTTGTTTGAGTTGGTTAAACGGAAAGAGGGTTTCGAGACGACAGTCCAGGCGCTTGAATCGCCTGATTCCGATAAATGAGCAAAAATTTATACTAGAACGAAAGTCGGATCTGAAATCACGATCAGAAATAATCGCGGGGAATCCGAGAAAAAGAAAAACAACGAACAGATTAACGAACGAACGTTTGTTTTCTGTAACTAAACGATGAACGCGTCCGTTAAAACGAACGAACGAGCGAACGCTCGCTAAATAAACTAAACCAGAAAAAAACCGATCTATCTAAAAACGAATCTAAAAAGCTGATCTAAAACCGACGAAAGCCAAACGGTTTTCTAGGAAAAACCGGCGGCGGCAGGGGGGTCAACCTCGGCGGAGGCGGCGGCGGGCGGCGGCGTCGGCATCGGCGGCGCGGGGCGGTGGTGCGGCGGGGCGGCGGCGGCGGCCTAGGGTTAGGGTTCCGGTGCGGGGCGGCAGCTTGGGCTAACGGGCTCGGGGTCGGCGCTATATAAAGGCCCGGCCGGAAGAGTCCGGGCCGAAACCGGCTCTAAGTCGGTTGCGTTTTTTATAAATAATTACGCGCAGAAAAACAAATAAAAGAAATACTAAACGGAATCCAAAAATACCGAAATAAATTTTCCCCGGCTTCTAAAATCAAGCCGAACAGGATGGACATTTATTTGGGGCCTAAATGCAATTTTGAGAAACGCTCATTTTTCCTAAATTCAAATAAAATAGCAAATAACTCCAAAATAAAATCTTATTTGATTTTATTATTAAATCCTCAACATTTATTTATTTTGGGAAAAGTCATTTTATTCCCTCTCTCATATTTTTGTAATAGAAATAATTGAAGATAAAAGAAATAAAATCACATGATCCTGTTTTCAAAATTTGAGAAAACTCATTATGAAAATCATGAAATCCCGAACTCTCTCCGAGGGTCCTTGAGTTGCATAGAATTTCTAGGATCAAGCCAGAAGCAAATAAATATGATATGCATTGATGATCTAATGTATAACATACCAAATTGAAAATTTGGGATGTTACAAACCTACCCCCCTTAAGATGAATCTCGCCCTCGAGATTCGGGTTGGCTAGAAAATAGGTGAGTGTGGTCCTTCAGCAAATCTTCCTCTCGTTCCCAGGTGGCTTCATCCTCAGTGTGGTGGCTCCACTGAAATTTGCGAAACTTGATAACCTTGCTGCGGGTGACTCGGCTGGCATACTCAAGAATCTTGACTGGTTTCTCCTCATAGGTCAAATCACTGTCCAACTGAATCGCTTCCAGCGGCACTGTATCTCTCAGCGGTATATCAGCCATCTCTGCGTGGCACTTCTTCAACTAGGAAACGTCGAATACATCGTGAACTCCTGACAATCCTTCGGGCAATTCCAACTTGTAGGATACTTCTCCCATACGCTCCAAAACCTTGTATGGTCCTACAAAACGTGGCACTAACTTCCCTTTAACACCAAAGTGCTTAACTCCTCGAAGTGGAGATACTCGAAGATAAACCCGGTCTCCGACTTCATAAACTGTCCCCTTGCGTTTAGAATCCACGTAGCTCTTTTGCCTGGACTGGGCTACCTTGAGCCTATCGCGAATCAATTTCACCTTCTGTTCAGACTCCTTAATTAAATCTGGTCCAAACAACTGGCGGTCTCCAACTTCATCCCATGACAATGGGGTCCTGCACCTCCTTCCGTACAAGGCTTCGAAAGGGGCCATCTTCAAACTGGATTGATAACTGTTGTTGTAGGAGAACTCTGCGTATGGCAAATTCTCGTCCCAACTAGATCCGTAATCTAGCGCGCAAGCTCTCAGCATATCCTCCAAAATCTGATTGACTCTCTCGGTCTGTCCATCTGTCTGTGGATGAAAAGCTGTGCTGAACTCTAGCCTAGTACCCAAGGTTTCGTGCAACTGATTCCAAAACTTTGAGGTAAACTGGGTTCCTCTATCTGATACAATACTCCTTGGAACTCCATGCAGACATACGATCCTGGTCATGTATATCTTTGCCAACTTAGCACTGGTGTAGGTAGTCTTCACTGGGATGAAATGAGCTACCTTTGTCAAACGATCGACTACAACCCAAATCGAGTCATAGCCTGAACGAGTTCTGGGCAATCCCGTAATAAAATCCATGCCTAGCTTATCCCACTTCCATTCAGGTATCGGCAATGGCTGTAACAACCCTGCTGGCTTCTGATGCTCTGCCTTTACTCTCTGACATACGTCACAAATTGCTACATACTCCGCAATATCCTTCTTCATTCCGGTCCACCATAAAGTATCTTTCAAATCCAAATACATCTTGGTATTTCCTGGGTGAATCGAATATGGTGAATCATGGGCCTCTTGCAGAATTAACTTCCTGATCTCTGGGTCATTGGGCACATAAACACGGTCTTCAAACCATAGGGTATCGTGCTCATCCTCACGAAATCCTTTAACTTTTCCTTTGCCCATCTTCTCCTTTATAGAGGCAATCTCCTTGTCAGTATTCTGAGCTTCTCTGATCTTATCCATCAAAGTAGACTGAATCTCCAATGCTGCTACATATCCTCTCGGAACTATCTCCAAACATAGCTCAAGAAGGTCCTCAGCTAACTCCTTCGGTAAATCTCCCGTCATTAGTGTGTTGACATGGCTCTTACGGCTCAATGCATCAGCTACTGCGTTAGCCTTTCCGGGATGATAATGCAATCTCATATCATAATCCTTGATGAGCTCCAACCATCTCCTCTACCTGATATTCAGCTCCTTCTGCGTGAAAATGTACTTCAAACTCTTGTGATCCGTGTACACTTCACAATAGTTTCCAATGAGAAAATGTCTCCAAGCCTTTAATGCATGCACTACGGCTGCTAAATCCAAATCATGCGTGGCATAATTCAACTCATGAGGCTTAAGCTGTCGTGAGGCATATGAAACAACTCTTCCCTCCTGCATAAGCACCGCTCCAAGTCCTCGACGTGAAGCGTCGCAATACACCTCATAATCCTTGTTCTGATCCGACAAAATCAACACTGGTGATGTAACCAAACGTTTCTTCAACTCCTGGAAACTGGCCTCACATTCCTCAGTCCATATGAACTTGGTATCCTTTTTCAACAACTCCGTCATAGGCTTCGCAATCTTCGAGAAATTTTCAATGAATCTCCGGTAGTATCCTGCGAGTCCCAGAAAACTCCGGATTTATCCAACTGTCGTTGGGGCTTCCCAATTTGTCACAGTGTCAACCTTGGTGGGATCTACTGCTATACCTTCTCCGTATATAATGTGTCCGAGGAATCCAACTTCCTTCAACCAAAACTCACATTTGCTAAACTTGGCATATAACTGATGTTCTCTGAGCTTCCCAAGTACCAAACGCAAATGCTCCTTATGCTCTTCTTCATTCTTTGAGTAAACCAGAATATCATCAATGAACACTAGGACGAACTTATCCAAAAACTCCATAAACACCTTGTTCATCATGTTCATAAAATAGGCAGGTGCGTTAGTCAGACCAAATGACATAATGTTATACTCGTACAGCCCATACCTGGTGGTAAAAGCCGTCTTAGGTATATCCTGTTCTCAAATCTTCAACTGATGGTATCCCGATCGCAGATCGATCTTGGAAAATACCTTGGCTCCTTGAAATCGACCAAATAGATCATTGATCATCAGTAGTGGGTACTTGTTCTTGATTGTTACTTCATTCAATCCTCGATAATCGACAACCATCCTTAATGATCCATCCTTTTTCTCCACTAGAAGTACTTGCGATCCCCAAGGGAAGAACTTGGGCGAATATAGCCTTTATCTAGTAACTCCTTAATCTGCTTCTTAATCTCCTCCAAATCCTTTGCGGGCATCCTGTATGGTCTCTTAGATATTGGCCCTGTGCCTGGCAAAAGCTCAATCAAAAACTCAATGTCTCTATCCGGTGGCATGCCTGGCAACTCGTCTGGAAATACATTAGGAAAATCCTTTACCACCGGTACTTCCTCCTGTACAACTCCTGTTAGGGAGTTTACTTGAGTCCTCTTCGGCACATGTCGGGATGCATACTTGATCCTTCTTCCTTCTGGGGTGGTAAGCAAAATCGACTTACTGGCACAATCGATGTTTCCTCCATACATCGACAGCCAATCCATACCCAGAATTACATCCAATCCTTGCGATTCCAAAATGATCAAATCCAAGGGAAACACATGCCTACCTATACTCAATGGCACTTGAAAACACCCTCGGCTGGCCATATACTCCGCTCCTGGTGAGCGTACTAGCATAGGTGTTCTAAGAACCTTGGTGGGCAGGTTATACTTATCCACAAATCCCCGTGAGATGTATGAATGCGATGCACCAGTATCAAAAAGAACGATTGAAGTAAAAGACTTAACCAAAAACTTACCGATTACTGCATCCGGTTGTTCTTCAACCTCCTCCACATTTACGTGGTTCACCTATCCCCTGTTGAAAGGGTTCGACTTCTTCCCAGAGCTTCCATTGCCATTTCCATTCTGGGATTCAGGACATTCATTGGCATAATGTCCAGTCTTCTGACACTTACAGTAAGTGACTTGGCTCAGGTCTCTCTTGGCTGGTGTTGATGGGTTGGTATGGTTCTGGCCGTTGCTTCCTCCATTCCCATTACCATTTTAGGGCCATTATGATTATGCGAACTTCCTCCCCCATGGGTATGCTGAAAATGTCCTCTTGGTTTAGGGGTAAAACGCGGCTTCTGTTGAGCTCCAGAATTGTACTTCCCTTGTCCATACTTTCTTTTGCGGTTCTCAATCTGCTGCTGCTTCCCTTCAATCATAAGAGCACGATCTACCAACTCTTGGTAGTTGTTGAAGCTTGCTACCATGAACTGCATGCTCAACTCATCATTCAGTCCTTCCAGAAACTTCTCCTTCTTAGCTGCATCCGTAGCAACGTCATCTGGGGCATAACTTGCTAGCTTACTAAATTCATCCACATACTGGCCAACTGTCTGTCCTCCTTGGCGCAAGTTGCGAAACTCACGCTTCTTCATGGCCATAGCTCCTGCTGAAACATGAGCAGTACATAAAGCCTGCTGAAACTGGTCCCACGTGACAGTGTCGATAGGGTAAGTGCCTATGAAATTTTCCCACCATGATGCTGCGGGTCCATCCAACTGATGTGCGGCAAATTTCACCTTTTCCGCATCTGTGCATCCTGCCGTGGTCAACTCCCTTGCTGTCTTGCGGAGCCAATCATCTGCTAATATAGGCTCGGTGCTACTGGAGAACACCGGCGGATTCAGCCTAAGAAAACGGGTTAAGTGATCAACAGGTGGTGGTGGTGGGTTGTTGTTGTTGTTCCCCTGATACTGATTCTAGACTAGCAACTGCATCCACGTATTCTGCTGCTGGATCAACTAAGTGAGCTCCGATGGGAAAGTAAATCCGGGGTTACGTCTCGGAGGCATCTGATGGGTTTAGAAAAGATGAGATTTAAGAATAGAGAGAGGTCTAGAGAGAAAACACTACCCATATGCACATGAGGCAAATGCACACAAAATCACTTCATTCAATCAAACAAGGGCATACAATCGGTCTAACTATCGCAAAAGTGCTCGGACTACTATACTTACATGGTGGAATACTACTACTGATGGGGTGGTCTACTAGAAATATTCTTCGGTTGCAGACTCCATGATATCTGCTCTAGCTTCATCAACATAGTCATCATCGCTATCATCTGGGTCCGAGTCGGTGTCGTCGATGATGATGTAGTCTTCCAGGCGAATCTCCTTGGGTTCTTCGTCTTCTTCTACTGGTGTAGGGTCTCCCATGAATATTCCTATCTTCTTGATCAGGTCGTCATTCTTCTCCACTAATACTTTGATTTCCTCCATATAATCTTCACGTGTGGCCTTGAGTTCTTCCTCCAGTTCCGTGATTCTTGTCCTCACCTTCTTCAGATCTATCATGTCTGCGCACATCTGGTTCTCCTGACGTCGAATGTGCGGGTTTAACACCTAGATGAAAGTTGCGATTGATCTATCCTTCTTGGTGCTGATCATCTCCCAGTGCTCACTCGACGCCCACAAATATGGTAGATAGTATCCTTGAGATCATTGCGGTAAACTTCTCCAATACGTCCCATGGCGATGTGAGCTGCCATGCTCTTTCCTAGACTCCATGTTGGTGCATCAAAGGAAAACTCTATGGGCTCAGTGACTGGCATGAACGTCCTTCCCGGAACTTGAACTTGAATCATCCAGCGCTCCTCTTTAGGTAAAGTGGCGTTGTAGGTTCAGGTGAAGCTTGGTACTCCGATGTTCAGGTACCTAGTGACTTCCTTCAAGTGACGTCCAAAGGGTGTATCTTCATCCGGTTGCGTGAACTTGTTCCTTGCATCCGCCATCCTAAAAGAGTAGAAAAGATGAGGAGTCAGAATGAGAAGAGTGAGTAGTGATCTAGGGCTTTAGCTTAGTGGTCGTGTCCTACAGTCAGCGTGTGCTCTGGTACCATCTTGTAGCAACCAGACCTCAAACGGTCCGATCTCTGTGCTTCAGTGTCATCCCTGTATCAGTAATGCTAACACGCATAGTACTTGAAGGATTTATAACATAGCAATCACACACTTAGTACATCGAATGTCTCAAAAGAGAACTTATTATAATAAATATGGCTTAAGGCCATCTAATAACGATAACAGCGGAAGGCTTGGAAGATAAGTGAGTCCATCAACTCCAACGGCATCACTGAGTATAGAACCATGACCTAAAAGCACCTTACTTGTCGTCTGAAAAGTCTGCAACATGAACGTTGCAGCCCGAAACGGGTCAGCACATGGAATATGCTGGCAAAGTAACACATAGAGAGTAATGAAACAATAAGGCTATACTACATGCATATTTGGCTGGTGGAAAGCTCTATGGTTACAGTTTTGCGTAAAGCCAATTTTTCCCTATTGCAAAGGAATAATTTTTATTTAACTATCATGGTAGTTGTTAAACATTGAGAGTGTAGATACCCTCTCAATCCCAATTAAGCATCATATATATATAACCCAACAATATTAATTAGAGTAACATCATGAGATTCACATGATAATCCATGTACTAGATACTCAAGATGTCCATAACCGGGGACACGACTAACCATGATTAGTTTATAACTCTACAGAGGTTTGCGCACTTTTCCCCACAAGACTCGATCTCCTCCATTGGGGTTCTCGCACTACATGATGTTTGAGAAACGGATGACCGAGACATAGTCTTTCAGAAGCGCTAGCACCTTACGAACGGGTAGACCGTTACACCTACTTTCCCCTACATCTGCTAGTCTACCATTGTAAGAGTTCGCATGACTTAATCAACTATGATAGAGCCCATAGTAGCTTGTGGCTGCACACGAAAGTTTCTAGTATGAATGATCTCATGATCCCTTTGAGCCTGGGTGACGGTCCACAAAGAAAAACAGGCAATCGCTGGAATATCCGGGTGCCTCAATCCACCCAGATGTGTGTTTAAGTTGCCACCTTAGATAAACCATTAATTTAACAATCTCACATCTGTCATGGATACACTCACCCAATCCACGTCTACTAGCATAGCATGGCAATATAAGCAACGTAGAAGTAACTCCCAAGGGTTTGATAATAAAACAGGTAATAGGTACTACCTCATCTACTCCCCAACCCACAATTTAATTAGATCCTAATCATGCAATGTTTGAGGATTGATCTAATGCAATAAAAACTGGGTAGTAGGAGGTATGATCAAAGTGTTACTTGCCTTGCCGATGATCCGTGAAACCTAGCGATTCGAAGTAGCAAGCGGCGCACTCCGGGTACTCTATCGCAAATAGACAAGCATACAATAAGTACTCACTAATGCACGGGTAAAACTCAAATAAGTGATCTAACCAGAAAGTTCAACTTAAGAACTCCGGTTTGCAAAAAGAATCAAATCGAACGAAGCAACGAAAGTCAAACGGCGAAAGAAAGAAGCTTCCTTTACTAATTTGGATCTAAGTCAAATTTTACAGAGGCAAAAACTTGTTTGAGTTGGTTAAATGGAAAGAGGGTTTCGAGACGAAACTCCCGGCGCTTGAATCGCCTGATTCGATAAACGAGCGAAAAGTTATACTAGAATGAAAATCGGATCTGAAATCACGATCAGAAATAATCGCGGGAAATCCGAGAAAAAGAAAAACGACGAACAAAACTACTAGGAAAAAGCTTATACACAGGATCTTACCAGTAGCGAGTTTTAAAATAAGGCGCTGCTGCAATGTAGCAATAGCGCGCTCCGTCAATACGCGCTGCTGAAATAGACATATCAGCAGCGCGCCTCCTCTAAGCCGCGCTACTGCTATAATTCCCACGACCCCGCCGCGAAGCTAGTTCTAGCAGCAGCGCGTTTACTAGGACCGCGCTACTGATAGGTAGTTCAGCAGTAGCGCCTTTGCCTTTAGAGCGCTACTGCTAAAACTAGCTATCTCCACCCCCCACGTACGCTCCTCTCCGCGATCCACACTCACACACTCAGACTCACTCCCCCTCAACCCCCCCCCCCCCCCCCCGCGCGCCGGTCCTCCCTCGCCGGCCGCCGCCGCCTCGGCCAGCCGCCGTCGCCTACCCCTCTTCCCTCTGTGCCGCCGTCAACTCCTCCTCCTCGCTGGACTCGGTACCGCCCTCCTCCTCCGTCCTCCCTCGACTCGCTGCCAGCCGGCCCCTCCTCGCTCTGCATTCCTCCTCCGTCCTACTCTCTTCTCCCTCCTCGAGTCGCCCCTCCTTCTCCCTCCTCCCTCCTACATTTTGATTTAGTAGGCTAGTTCATATGCAACATTTTGATTTAGTTGATTTAGTAGGCTAGTTGATTTAGTTGATTTAGAACATTTTGATTTAGTAGGTTTAGTAGGCTAGTTGATTTAGTTGATTTAGAACGTTTTGATTTAGTTGATTTAGTAGGCTAGTTGATTTAGTATGCACCATTTTATTGTTATTTTTTCTATACATGGATATGTAGATGTTTTTGTTTTTTTGTAATAAGTTATTTTTTGGCAAAATGTAGGTGCCAATTTAGTTAAAATCACATGCTACTGTTTTTCTTTCCTGTGAAGTGGATCGTTAATCCTTTGCTCATATTGCTTTAGGAAAATGGCGCCGCCACCACCACCACTATGTCGACTGTGCAAGTCAAGGTGCGCCAGCAGCCTTGCAACTTGCAAGCTGTTCGGCATCTACTTCCAGCCGAGTTTTCGTCATGTGGCGGTAAGAAATTAGATGAAATGTAACAACTATTTTATTTTTAGTGTTGACATTACTGCATTGTGTCATTTTGCTTTTTTTACACAGATCGTCCCATGCAATGTGAGGTTGAAATTCAACAAGCTGACAGGAGACACTGTGACATTTGAGGCTCCTGGGGGGCGTACACTATGGAGGTCGAGAAAGGAAGCAATATGTCGCAGATTGGAGGAGATGGATGGGCCCGTTTTGTCGCCCACACGCGTCTTACTGGTGGTGAGTTGATTAGGTTCTCCTTCAGAGCAGAAAGACCCAAGCTGGCTATCATTTATCTCAGCCTGGTGGAAGATGATGAAGATAATGAAGATGATGAAGATGACGAAGATGATGAAGATGATGAGAACCCACTTCATGAAGCCATCGTAGCTCAAAGAATGAGGCTGAGCGAGGAGGAGGTGCGCAACCTATGGGACATAATTCCGCCACGTGATGACTTTGTCGGGGTGCCATTCGTGACCCGCCTGACAAGTACCATGGTCGATCAGCATGAAATGGTATGTTATACTGACTGTAGTAAGTTGATGATATATATATATGCTTTATTGTTATACTTACAAATGCAAATTATCCGATGATATGCTTAGTGTAGAGTCCAATGATATGCTATGTGGAATCTAGTCGATGATATGCTATGTGGAATCTAGTAGATAATCCATATATACTTATTAGTAGAATTCATGATTAAATAGTACAAATGCATAGTACTCTGTCTTTTGATAGTGTAGAAATATAGACTTAATAGAAATATATTTGTAAGAGTATGTGTGAAGCTATTTATTAATTGATATGTTTTTCTTATTCAGAAATTGCCAAAGAACCTATCTGCGAGTTGTGGTATCAAGCCTGATGAAGAAGGCTTAGCTGGACTACGCCTTACCGCAAGGGGCTCTGTCACCACCTGTACTTACCACATGGACACAGACGACGGCCGCACACACTTAAACTCGGTTGGGTGGAAGAGATTCCTCGTTGGCAAGAATCTTCGTGTTGGACAGGCCATCCTAATTACTATCAGGAACACCCGCCGCCCAGGCTTGAGGATGATGATCGTCGTCAATATCATCTAGAACTACATATGTGTGTGTGTGTGGCTATATCATCTAGAACTACATATGATGATTGTCGTCGATATCATGTAAAACTACATATGATGATCGTCGTCGATATCATCTAAAACTACATATGATGATTGTCGTCGATATCACCTAGTACTGCTTGAGGATGCATGTTGAGTATATATGAAATTGTTATCTAGTACTCCCTCCATTTCAAATTACTCGTCGTGGTTTTAGTTCAAATTTGAACTAAAACCACGACGAGTAATTTGGAACCGAGGGAATACTACCTAGTATCTATAATGCTTTATGGCTTTATGAAATTGATATCTAGTAGTACCTAGTATCTCGAAATGGTAGTTTATTGAAGCTGAAACGGGGTTGAAATGATGAAAGATATAGCAGTAGCGCGGGGCTAGGAAATCGCTATAGCTAACTAATAGTAGCGCGTTCTGTAAAAGCGCTGCTGCTATAGTCAATAGTAGTAGCGCGGGTACATACAGCGCTACTACTAAGAGTTAGCTGTAGCGCCTTATTGGTAGCGCGGCCACCCGCACTGCTGATAGCCTAAAAACCCGCGCTACTACTAGGGTTTTCCTTAGTAGTGAGATTAACGAACGAACGTTCGTTTTCTGTAACTAAACGATGAACATGTCCGTTAAAACGAACGTACGAGCGAACGCTCGCTAAATAAACTAAACCGGAAAAAACCGATTTATCTAAAAAACGGATCTAAAAAAACAGATCGAAAACCGGCGAAAACCGAATGGTTTTCTAGGAAAAACCGGCGGCGGCGGCGGGCGGCGGCGGCGCGGGGCGGTGGTGCGGCGGGGCGGTGGTGCGATAAGACAACGGCGTGGCGCGGCGTGGCGGCGGGGCGGTGGCGTGCGGCAGCGGCGGGAGCCTAGGGTTAGGGTTCCGGTGCGGGGCGGCGGCTTGGGCTAACAGACTCGGGGTCGGCGCTATATAAAGGCCCGGCCGGAAGAGTCCGGGCCGAAACCGGCTCTAAGTCGGTTGCGTTTTCTTTAATAAATAATTATGGGCAGAAAAAAAAAGAAATACTAAACGGACTCCAAAAATCCCGAAATAAATTTTCTCCGGCTTGTAAAATCAAGCCGAACAGGATGAACATTTATTTGGGGCCTAAATGCAATTTTGAAATACACGCATTTTTCCTAAATTCAAATAAAATAGCAAATAACTCCAAAATAAAATCTTATTTGATTTTATTATTAAATCCTCAATATTTATTTATTTTGGGAAAGTCATTTTATGCCATCTCTCATAATTTTTTAATAGAAATAATTGAAGATAAAATAAATAAAATCACATGATCCTGTTTTCAAAATTTGAGAAAACTCAAATATGAAAATCATGAAATCCCCAACTCTCTCTGAGGGTCCTTAAGTTGCGTAGAATTTCTAGGATCAAGCCAGAAGCAAATAAAAATATGATATGCATTGATGATCTAATGTATAACATACCAAATTGAAAATTTGGGATGTTACAGTTCGGTTTCTTGAGTCTCAACTACAAGCTGAAAGACATCGATCAGCTATGCTGCGACAAGAAGCGGAAGGACTACGGAAATCCCTGGAGCATTCAGATGCATACTTTCTGGTGCAACAGCAAGCGTTGGAGGATTTTAGCGCCAAACAGGACAAAGATAATAAGCTTGCTAAGCTTATTGCCAGCATGGTGGATACCTAGGATAACATTTCTTGAGATCTTCTGAAGTTGTTTCAGTTATGCTCTTGTTTTGTTGCTGTGTTTATTTTGATAACGCTATGAAAACAGCCCAATAGGTTAACGGGCCACAAACGGGCCCAATGTAACCACGGGCTGAATTTGGCCCACAAACGGAACAGGCCAGTAACGGATCGTAACTAACCGAATTCTAGAAGTGAGCCCACGAATAAACGGGCCCTTAGAAGGCCAAAAGTTAACACGGGCTGGAAAAGGCTGATGGAATAATGGGTATAAAGCGATACACTGTTCATTATGGGCCAGTTTCATCTCGGGCCTTTATTGGGACCAGAGTTACGAAGGGCCTCATATGGGCCGAAAGACATCATGGGACATACATGGGCCGAAAGTAACAACGGGCTGGAATCATATTGGACGGCCCAGATGAAGCTACTGGGCTTAATTCCGATAGGCCATTACGGGCTAGGTGTTAGCAGGCCGTAAATGGGCGATATACAAACAGGCCGTTAACAGGCTTTCCGTGGGCCGGCCCGTTACCTTTTGACCAAGTCAACCGGGCAGGCCTTTTCACCGGAATCGGCCTCTGTTGGGCCATGCCACATGTCGACGTATCATAGGCACCTCCTGTCCAATGAGTGACATCTGTCCCAATGGCGAGCCAGCACGTGTTTCCTCTAGCCAATGAGAATTTTACACGTGGAAAATCCCCATTGGTCCGGGCTGTTAACGGGTTATCGGATAAAAACCCAGACCCAATAGCTTAACGGCGACCTGTTATGGTGGATGCCACGTGTCGGTCACCCTTGACGAAAACACTTCTATGACGCGGATTTATCGTCATGGAAGTGGACACTTCCATGATGATAATTTTGGTAATGTCATGGAACACTTTGATACGTCTCCAACGTATCTATAATTTTTGATTGCTCCATGCTATATTATCTACTGTTTTGGACATTATTGGGCTTTATTATCCACTTTTATATTATTTTTGGGACTAACCTATTAACCGGAGGCCCAGCCCAGAATTGCTGTTTTTTGCCTGTTTTAGGGTTTCGAAGAAAAGAAATATCAAACGGAGTCCAGACGGAATGAAACCTTCGGGAACGTGATTTTCTCACCGAATACAACTGAGGAGACTTGGACCCTACGTCAAGCCAATCAACAGGAGGCCACGAGGTAGGGGGGCGCGCCTGCCCCCCCAGGCGCGCCCTCCACCCTAGTGGGACCCCTGTTGCTCCACCGACGTACTTCTTCCTCCTATATATACCCACGTACCCCCAAACGATCAGATACGGAGCCAAAACCCTAATTCCACCGCCGTAACTTTCTGTATCCACGAGATCCCATCTTGGGGCCTGTTCCAGAGCCCCGCCGGAGGGGGCATCGATCACGGAGGGCTTCTACATCAACACCATAGCCTCTCCGATGAAGTGTGAGTAGTTTACTTCATACCTACGGGTACATAGTTAGTAGCTAGATGGCATCTTCTCTCTTTTTGGATCTCAATACGATGTTCTCCCCCTCTCTTGTGGAGATCTATTCAATGTAATCGTCTTTTTGCGGTGTGTTTGTTGAGACCGATGAATTGTGGGTTTATGATCAATTCTATCTATGAATAATATTTGAATATTCTTTGAATTCTTTTATGTATGATTGGTTATCTTTGCAAGTCTCTTCGAATATCAGTTTGGTTTGGCGTACTAGATTGATCTTTCTTGCAATGGGAGAAGTGCTTAGCTTTGGGTTCAATCTTGCGGTGTCCTTTCCCGGTGACAGTAAGGGCAGCAACGCACGTATTGTATTGTTGCCATCAAGGATAACGAGAAGGGGTTTTCTTCATCTTGCATGAGTCTATCCCTGTACATCATGTCATCTTGCTTAAGGCATTACTCTATTTTAACTTAATACTCTAGATGCATGCTAGATAGCGGTCGATGAGTGGAGTAATAGTAGTAGATGCAGGCAGGAGTTAGTCTACTTGTCTCGGACGTGATGCCTATATACTTGATCATACCTAGATATTCTCATAACTATGCTCAATTCTGTCAATTGCTCAACAGTAATTTGTTCACCCACCATAGAATACTTATGCTCTCGAGAGAAGCCACTAGTGAAACCTATGGCCCCCGGGTCTATCTTTATCATATCAATCTCCTACTACTTAGTTATTTACTTTGCTATTTTACTTTTCCTTTATTTTACTTTGCATCTTTATCATAAAAATACCAAAAATATTATCTTATCATATCTATCAGATCTCACTCTCGTAAGTGGCCCTATAGGGATTGACAACCCCTATTTGCGTTGGTTGCAAGGATTTATTTGTTTTGTGCAGGTACGAGGGACTTGCATGTAGCCTCCTACTGGATTGATACCTTGGTTCTCAAAAACTGAGGGAAATACTTACGCTACTTTGCCGCATCATCCCTTCCTCTTTGGGGAAAACCAACGCAATGCTAAAAGATGTAGCAAGAAGGATTTCTGGCGCAGTTGCGGGGACGTCTACGCAAAATTCAACATACCAAGTACCCATCACATACCCTTATCTCCCGCATTACATTATTTGCCATTTGCATCTCATTTTCCTCTCCCCCCAATTCACCCTTGCCGTTTTATTCACCCCCTCTCTCTCTATCCTCCCTCTCTTTCTCTATTTGCCCTTTTTCTCCGCTTGCTTTTTGTTTGCTTGTGTGTTAGTTTGCTTGTTTGTCGCGATGGCTCAAGATAATACTAAATTGTGTGACTTCACCAATACCAACAAAAATGATTTTATTAGCACTCCAATTGCTCCTCTTACCGATGCTGAATCTTGTGAAATTAATACTACTTTGCTGAATCTTGTCATGAAAGATCCGTTCTCCGGCCTTCCTAGTGAAGATGCCGCTACCCATCTAAATAGCTTCATTGATTTATGTGAAATGCAAAATAAGAAAGATGTGGATAATGATATTGTTAAATTGAAGCTATTTCCTTTGTCGCTTAGAGATCGTGCTAAAGCTTGGTTTTCGTCTTTGCCTAAAAATAGTATTGATTCATGGAACAAGTGCAAAGATGCTTTTATCTCTAAGTATTTTCCTCCTGCTAAGATCATCTCTCTTAGAAACGATATTATGAATTTTAAGCAACTTGATCATGAACATGTTGCACAAGCTTGGGAGAGAATGAAATTAATGATACGTAATTGCCCTACTCATGGTTTAAATTTATGGATGATTATACAAAATTTTTATGCCGGATTGAACTTTGCTTCTAGAAATCTTTTGGATTTGGCCGCGGGAGGCACTTCTATGGAAATCACTTTAGAGAAGCTACTAAACTCCTAGATAATATTATGGTTAATTATTCTCAATGGCATACTGAAAGATCTACTAATAAAAAGGTGCATGCGATAGAATAAATTAATGTGTTGAGTGGAAAGATGGATGAACTTATGAAATTATTTGCTAATAAGAGTGTTTCTTCTGATCCTAATGATATGCCCTTGTCTACTTTCATTGAGAATAATAATGAAACTATGGATGTGAATTTTGTTGGTAGGAACAATTTTGGTAACAACGCGTATAGAGGAAATTTCAACCCTAGGCCTTATCCTAGTAATTCCTCTAATAATTATGGTAATTCCTACAACAATTCTTATGTAAATTATAATAAGATGCCCTCTGATTTTGATTCTAATATTAAAGAATTTATTACATCGCAAAAGAATTTTAATGCTATGATTGAAGAAAAATTGCTTAAGATTGATGATTTGGCTCGGAACGTTGATAGAATTGCTCTTGATGTTGATTCTTTGAAACTTAGATCTATTCGACCTAAGCATGATATCAATGAGTCTCTCAAAGCCATGAGGATTTCCATTGATGAGTGCAAAGAAAGAACCGCTTGGATGCGTGCTAAGAAAGATGCCTTTATAAAAGCGTGTTCTTCTAGTACATATGAAAATAATGATGAAGATCTAAAAGTTATTGATGTGTCCCCTATTAAATCTTTGTTTTGCAATATGAATATTGATAATGATGGGACTGAATATGATCCACCTTTACCTAGAAGGCATTCCAAGAATTCTGAATCTTTTGATCTTGATGCTAAATTTGATAAAAGTGGGATTGAAGAAATTAAAACCCTAAATGTTGCTAAACCCACTATTATGGATTTCAAGTAATTTAACTATGAAAATTGCTCTTTGATTGATTGTATTTCCTTGTTGCAATCCGTGCTAAATTCTCCTCATGCTTATAGTCAAAATAAAGCGTTTACTAAACATATCGTTGATGCGTTGATGCAATCTTATGAAGAAAAACTTGAATTGGAAGTTTATATCCCTAGAAAACTTTATGATGAGTGGGAACCAACTATTAAAATTAAAATTAAAAATCATGAACGCTATGCTTTATGTGATTTGGGTGCTAGGTATTCCACGATTCCAAAGACTTTGTGTGATTTGTTAGGTTTCCGTGATTTTGATGATTGCTCTCTAAACTTGCACCTTGCGGATTCCACTATTAAGAAACCTATGGGAAGAATTAATAATGTTCTTATTGTTGCAAATAGGAATTATGTTCCCATAGATTTTATTGTTCTTGACATAGATTGCAATCCTTCATGTCCTATTATTCTTGGTAGACCTTTCCTTAGAACGATTGGTGCAATTATTGATATGAAGGAAGGAAATATTAGATTCCAATTTCCATTAAGGAAAGGCATGGAACACTTTCCTAGAAAGAAAATTAAATTACCTTATGAATCTATTATGAGAGCCACTTATGGATAGCATACCAAAGATGGCAATACCTAGATCTATTCTTGCTTGTTATGCCTAGCTAGGGGCGTTAAACGATAGCGCTTGTTGGGAGGCAACCCAATTTTATTTTTATTCCTTGCTTTTTGCTCCTGCTTAGTAATAAATAAATTATTTAGCCTCTGTTTTGGTTGTGTTTTTTGTGTTTAATTAGTGTTTGTGCCAAGTAGAACCGTTGGGAAGACTTGGGGAAAGTCTTGTTGAACTTGCTGTAAAAAACAGAAACTTTAGCGCTCACAAGAACTGCTGTCCTTTTTATTTGGAAATTGATATTTAGTTAATTCTTTTTTCAGATGATTAATAGATAAATTACTCACGTCCAGCAATTTATTTTAGAATTTTTGGGGTTCCAGATCTTGCGCTAGCTACAGATTACTACAGACTGTTTTTTTTGAAAGATTCTGTTTTGCGTGTGTTGTTTGCTTATTTTGATAAATCTATGGCCAGTGAAATAGTTTATAAACCATACAAAAGTTGGAATACAGTAGGTATAACACCCATATATATAAATAATGAGTTAATTACAGTACCTTGAAGTGGTCTTTTGTTTTCTTTCGCTAACGGAGCTCACGAGTTTTCTACTTTTAGTTTTGTGTTGTGAAGTTTTCAAGTTTTGGGTAAAGATTTCATGGATTATGGAACAAGGAGTGGCAAGAGCCTCAGCTTGGGGATGCCCATGGCACCCCCAATATAATATAAGGACACCTAAAAGCCAAAGCTTGGGGATGCCTCGGGAGGCATCCCCTCTTTCGTCTACTTCTATCGGTAACTTTACTTGGAGTTTTATTTTTATTTACCACATGATATGTGTTTTTCTTGGAGCGTCTTGTATGATTTGAGTCTTTGCTTATTAGTTTACCACAATCATCCTTGCTGTACACACCTTTTGAGAGAGCCATACATGATTTGGAATTTGTTAGAATACTCTATGTTCTTTGCTTATATCTTTTGAGTTATATAATTTTGCTCTAGTGCTTCACTTATATCTTTTAGAGCACGGTGGTGTATTTGTTTTATAGAAACTATTGATCTCTCATGTGGATGGAGACTATGATGGAGACTATGATTCCCCCACAAGTTGGGATGAGACTCCGGACGAAAAATAAAAAAAGAGAAAAAAAGAGGCCATAAAAAAAGAGAAAAGGCCCAAATAAAAAATGGGAGAAAAAGAGAGAAGGGACAATGGTACTATCCTTTTACCACACTTGTGCTTCAAAGTAGCACCATGATCTTCATAGTAGAGAGTCTCTCATGTTACACTTTCATATACTAGTGGGAATTTTTCATTATAGAACTTGGCTTGTATATTCCAATGATGGGCTTCCTCAAAATTGCTCTACGTCTTCATGAGCAAGCAAGTTGGATGCACACCCACTTAGTTCTTTGTGAGCTTTCATATACTTATAGCTCTAGTGCATCCGTTGCATGGCAATCCCTACTCACTCACATTGATATCTATTGATTGGCATCTCCATAGCCCGTTGATACGCCTAGTTGATGTGAGACTATCTTTCCCTTTTTGTCTTCTCCACAACCACCACTCTATTCCACCTATAGTGATATCTCCATGGCTCACGCTCATGTATTGCGTGAAGATTGAAAAAGTTTTGAGAATGCCAAAAGTATGAAACAATTTCTTGGCTTGTCATCGGGGTTGTGCATGATTTAAATATTTTGTGTGGTGAAGATAGGGCATGGCCAGACTATACGATTTTGTTGGGATAACCTTCTTTAGCCATGTTATTTTGAGAAGACATAATTGCTTTGTTAGTATGCTTGAAGTATTATTATTTTTATGTCAATATGAAATTTTGTATTGAATCTTTTGGATCTGAATATTCATACCACAATTAAGAAGAATTACATTAAAATTATGCCAAGTAGCACTCCGCATCAAAAATTCTATTTTTATCATTTACCTACTCGAGGATGAGCAGGAATTGAGCTTGGGGATCCTTGATACGTCTCCAACGTATCTATAATTTTTGATTGCTCCATGCTATATTATCTACTGTTTTGGACATTATTGGGCTTTATTATCCACTTTTATATTATTTTTGGGACTAACCTATTAACCGGAGGCCCAGCCCAGAATTGCTGTTTTTTGCTTGTTTTAGGGTTTCGAAGAAAAGAAATATCAAACGGAGTCCAAACGGAATGAAACTTTCAGGAACGTGATTTTCTCACCGAATACAACTCAGGAGACTTGGACCCTACGTCAAGCCAATCAATAGGAGGCCACGAGGTAGGGGGCGCGCCTGCCCCCCCAGGCGCGCCCTCCACCCTAGTGGGACCCCTGTTGCTCCACCGACGTACTTCTTCCTCCTATATATACCCACGTACCCCCAAACGATCAGATACGGAGCCAAAACCCTAATTCCACCGCCGTAACTTTCTGTATCCACGAGATCCCATCTTGGGGCCTGTTCCGGAGCCCCGCCGGAGGGGGCATCGATCACGGAGGGCTTCTACATCAACACCATAGCCTCTCCGATGAAGTGTGAGTAGTTTACTTCATACCTACGGGTCCATAGTTAGTAGCTAGATGGCATCTTCTCTCTTTTTGGATCTCAATACGATGTTCTCCCCCTCTCTTGTGGAGATCTATTCAATGTAATCGTCTTTTTGCGGTGTGTTTGTTGAGATCGATGAATTGTGGGTTTATGATCAATTCTATCTATGAATAATATTTGAATATTCTTTGAATTCTTTTATGTATGATTGGTTATCTTTGCAAGTCTCTTCGAATATCAGTTTGGTTTGGCGTACTAGATTGATCTTTCTTGCAATGGGAGAAGTGCTTAGCTTTGGGTTCAATCTTGCGGAGTCCTTTCCCGGTGACAGTAAGGGCAGCAAGGCACGTATTGTATTGTTGCCATTGAGGATAACAAGATGGGGTTTTCTTCATATTGCATGAGTCTATCCCTCTACATCATGTCATCTTGCTTAAGGCGTTACTCTGTTTTAACTTAATACTCTAGATGCATGCTGGATAGCGGTCGATGAGTGGAGTAATAGTAGTAGATGCAGGCAGGAGTCAGTCTACTTGTCTCGGACGTGATGCCTATATACATGATCATACCTAGATATTCTCATAACTATGCTCAATTCTGTCAATTGCTCAACAGTAATTTGTTCACCCATCGTAGAATACTTCTGCTCTCGAGAGAAGCCACTAGTGAAACCTATGGCCCCCGGGTCTATCTTTATCATATCAATCTCCTACTACTTAGTTATTTACTTTGCTATTTTACTTTCCTTTATTTTACTTTGCATCTTTATCATAAAAATACCAAAAATATTATCTTATCATCCATCAGATCTCACTCTCGTAAGTGGCCCTATAGGGATTAACAACCCCTATTTGCGTTGGTTGCGAGGATTTATTTGTTTTGTGCAAGTACGAGGGACTTGCGTGTAGCCTTCTACTGGATTGATACCTTGGTTCTCAAAAACTGAGGGAAATACTTACGCTACTTTGCTGCATCATCCCTTCCTCTTCGGGGCAGTGCTAAAAGAGGTAGCACACTTCTACGACAGCACAGGTATGACTATCTTGATTCTGTCATAAAATCATCATGGATGTACATGCATGACAGAAAACGTGACCTACTGTGACAAACACATATCATCACGGAAGTGTATTTTTTTGTAGTGTTATCATACTATGCACGCATTACGGAGGTAGTATCGATCATATACTAGTATGATGCATATATATGATACTAGCTAGTCTATGATACACTAGCTACCTCACTAAGAGCATGGTTAATAATACAGCCAACTGTCGGCTATAAGGAGTTGCCATGTCATATACAGATAGCCTCTTAGTCGGCATGTACAATAATCAGTTTTAAATATGTACTAGTTTATCAATAGTTGGCCCACCTTACATCCTCACAAAGTGTCTTGGGTCTCGTGTTATAGCTCGCTACTAACCAATAGCTCGCTTCTCTTCTGTCTCCTATTATCTTTCCTCCAACAAAGCGCATATATATTATTCTATTCCTTATAGCCTGCTTATGTCACTCTATTGTACTTGTGTTAAATGCATAGTATCATAGAGTAGTATCATGTAGTACTTTATTTATTGTCATGCATGACACATAGTAGCATAGCATTTATTATGATATGGTTTCATGATATGATACTTAACCCTCTCTTTCTTCATTTAATTCTATGACAGCTCATCAAAATTGCCTAGTTGGCATGCATGATATTACCTATGATATCCCCTTACTATCAGCCTAGCAAAGAAGGTGTATAGATCATTTATGCGTCGCTTTGTAAGTTTCCATCTGTTTGTTCGAGAAGCGGGGAGAAGTTTCAAGCATTCCGGCCGCGAGGTGCGGCTTCTAGCGTAGGCCTAGTTGGTATTTTAATTACAGGAAATTCTGATGGAGTCCAGACATCATCAGAATCAATGTGTGCCCGTGGCGTGCTCTCACGCCCCCGTAGAAAAAATTGGTGAAGTTTGGCACAAGTTTTGATGACCGCACCTTCCAAACCAGAGCATCTCACATGAAGGGTGATGGTCTCCAAAAGGAGACGTGACAATTCAAACTCTTGTGGCCAGTGAGTTCATCGTTTGGCTTCATAAAAATTTCCACGATATGCAATCACCATTATACCACGGGTTTGATTTTCTGGCGCATTCTAGGTATCATTAGCTATATTTAAGACATTTTTTGAGTTTACGTGCATTTTGTGCATAAAAATAAAATTACAACCGGAACTGCATGTGCTGTCGAAAGGGATGAGGATCGTCATTCAATCTGGGAGCATCCAACTATGCAGACATATGATCCGTGGGGTTTGGGTTCTGGCCAATCAGAAGAACGACTCAGATCGTGGGCGGGGTTTGGTCGGCACACGACTTTCATCAATGAACCGTGTGCTATACGCAAACTAGATTGCATATTTTTGTTCACACATACTGTAGTGAGATCAATTGAGTGTGCTACCTCTATGATATAATAATAATGATAACAAAAAACAGTTCATATTCATTACCTGAGCTGACAGCATATCAAGGTGAACATATTAATGGTTCTTACATCAACAAAAACCAGGCATAACTCACAAATTCAATACAGGCGAAAGTTCTAAATTGAACGAATTAAGTTGCAGGGTAGGCATAAAGACTAGTCTTATGGCTTATTTCCCATGTACATGGGGGAACTGGGATCATTACGTTGACCCCGAATGAACTTGGGTTTTTTTTGATAATTTTACACTTCTCTATTACACGGGTGCGTGATCCCTTGGCTGGCAACTCATAAAATTCATAGTACTTGTCCTCATCGGTAACATTGTCGACACCTAGTACCCTTCTCTTCCCATGCATCACTACATAGCAGTTCTTATGCATGGGGTCTTCCATAAAGAAAATCTGGGTAGCATCGCTAGCAAGAATGAACGGGTTCAGGTGATATGTCATCGTTGCCCTGTTAACACATGTCTTCCTATAATCATGAACCTCTACATGACCAAGAGGGATCCATGTGGACCTGAATAAGGCCACCTTCACTTTCACATAGTCAAGCTCCCAAATCTCTTTGATGGTTCCATAGTATACCCTCTCATCAGCTTCATCCACATTCATGCATTCTATTCGAATAGAGCTGTTCCGATATGAGGTCTTCTCATCACGTTCCTCAGTGTAGAACGTGTATCCATTTATGTCATATGCTTGATATGTCAACACCGTAGGTGATCACTTTTGTGCCAACCATGTAGCAATGTCATTGATGGATCCTTGTGCCAAATGATTCTTCAGCCATTCAGCATAGTTCTTAGTGTGCTCCTTCATCATCTCCACATCTAATGAGGGCACCATTGGTAAGAAGCTTTGGCGTATATCCGCCAAGTGTTCTTCAGCATAAGCGCTGAGAACTGAGCTGTTAAGCAGTACCGTCAAATGGGCTTTCTCTGCCAATTCTCTGGGTGCAGCCATTTGCGTGCCAGCAAGGACAGGCTTACCTTTCAGCCTTCCCTCGTGGTGAGAGAGGGGCAAATCTATAGGTCTTTGTTTCATGTATTCGGTGCAAAACTCAACCACCTCCTCCACGGTATAACCTTGTAGGATGCTTGCCTCTGTATGGTTTCGGTTTTGACAAAAGTGCTTCAGTATTCCCATGAACCGCTCGAAGGGATACATGTTGTGAAGAAACACAGGACCACAATACTTTATCTCATCGACAAGGTCCACAGTGAGATGGGCCATGACATCAAAGAATGATGGTGGGAAAAACATCTCTAGGTTGGACAATATTCTTGCAATATCATCTTTCATTTGATCGAACTCTTCAGGATTTACAACTTTCTGCCATAGTTGGTTGAAGAAATCACAGAGCTCAATGAGTGTGTTTCTTATATCTTTGTGCATCAGATTCCCGATGGCCACTGGGAGGATTTGTGTCAACATCACATGGCAATCATGTGACTTCATGTGTCCCAACTTCATTTTACCTGAGGTCACATCCACAAGACTTCTGATGTTTGTGCAGTAGGAAGAGGGTGTCTTAACTAACAACAAATAGGTGAAGAACTGTGTTGCTTCTTTTGTACTGAAATTGTAACTCTGGTGAGCTTTAATGAATTTGTCATCATCTTCTGCTTCACTCTTGCATTTTGATTGACCAACAAGCATATCGAGCCATGAACCGTCACCATACTTTCTTTTACCTTTAATCTTGAGCAGAGTACCAAGGATGCTTTCACATACTCTACATGCATGACATCAATTTAGTGACGTACACGTAGAATCTCCCAGTAAGGTAATTTCCAGAACACCGATTTCTTCTTAAACACTTGACCCTTGGGTGTTTGTTTCAACGTCAAAGGGTGGTTCTTGCCAAGCACAACATTAAATTTTTTAGCCATGTTGTGGACCACCTCCCCATCATAGGGTCTTGGGCCCACACTTGCCTCTGCCGTACCATCAAATTCGGCTTTCATCTTTCGGTATGGGTGATTTTTCCCAAAGAACCTACGATGACGCAAATACATGGTTTTGTGCGACTTCGGAAGTCTTCTGCTAGCTGTCCTATCCATGCATGTGACACACCCTACATCTCCCTTTGTTTTCTGCCCCAATGTGTTGCCTAATGGTACCATATCTTGAATGGTGTGCACCAGCATCGCATGTAGATCGAAAATCTCCTTTCTGTAAGCATCATAATGTTTTACAGCAGGTGCATCTATCCACACTATCAATAGTTCTTCTATTAGTAGCTGGAAGTAAATGTCGATGTCATTTCCAGGTTGCTTCGGGTCTTGGATAATCATTGACATCGTAATGTATTTTTTCTTCATACACAACCAAGGAGCTAGGTTATATATGCATAGAAGCACCGGCCATGTGCTGTGATTGGTCCTCATATCGCCCAAAGGATTCATCCCGTCAGTACACTCCCCGAGACTTATACTTCTAGGATCCTTGGCAAAGTCTTCAAACTTGTTGTCGATTAATTCCCAGTGAGCCCCATCTTTCGGGTGCCTCATGTACTTATCCGCAATTCTCTCATCATGATGCCACCGCAACCACTTTTCCTCTCTAGGTTTGCAAACTAACGCCTCAACCTTGGAATTAAAGGAAAGTACCAAACAACCTTGAACGGAATTCCTGTCTTGATCTCGTCATCCAATTTGTACTTATCCTTTGCTCTCTTGTGCTTGCATCGTGCATGCTTGCATGCGGGACATGCACGCAAATCTTTGTACTCACCATGGTACAATATACAATCATTCACACAAGTGTGTATCTTCTTTACTTCAAGTTCCAATGGGCAAACAATTTTCTTCGCTTCATTCGTGCTTTTGGGGAACACATTATCTTCCGGAAGAATTTCTTTGAAAAGACCGAACATCTCTGTGAAGCCCTTGTTTGATAGACCATTTGCTGCTTTAAATCTGAGAAGGGCCAGGGTGGCACTCAAGTTGGAATATTTCTTTTTGCAACCTGGATACAATTCTTTCTTGGAGTCTGCATCAATGGTTGGAAGATGCTTGTACCCAATCATGTCGTTTTTTGGGCCCTCGAAATCTGCAATCATAGGAGCAAAATCTGGCATATCAAGATCATCGTCATCTGCGTCGACGTCTTGGTTTTCCAGTGGGTGTTTCGTCTTTCCAGTGTTCCATTGGTAGCTTGACGCCTCTGCCATGATGTTAGATTCAACATCCATGTGACACTGATCGGGATTTGGCATCTCGCAACCCTGGGTATCTTCATCCATGACCTCCTCTCCACCGTGTCTGCTCCAATGTGTATATCCATCCATGAATCCCCTAGAGACTAAGTGCAACTAGACATCTGCAACTTCATGTGACTCTGTATTGGCACAATCAGTACATGGACACATGATGTAATCCGCATCATGATGTAGGGTGGAACCCTAAGTGGCCGATCTTTCACGAAAGGAGCGGATCCCGCGATGAACACGAAGAACATGAGGGGAATCACGAGGGGAAACACAAGGGGAAACACGAGAGAATCACTCAAACAACAAGAACGGTCACACATATGCTAGATCCTCGAAACACAAAGAGATACACGGTCCAAATCCAACAAGGGACAATACAAAGGGTAGCCAGTTCTTCTCCATGAGGAGGTCTTGAATCCACAAGGGGATCTTCCCATAAAGGGGTCTTGAATCCAAGGCGGATCCAATGAGTCCGAGCGCTCCTCAATGTGAAGGTCCATAGAGCCAATCTCCCATGTTGCTCCTCCGGTCACGAGATGTATCATGTAGACAACAAGAAGGAGACAACAATGAAAGAGTGACCCATCCAATATGCGTAATTGAGGATGGCTCAAAGGGAAGGAGTTCACCTTTAGGAGATTCTCGCAAATGTTGGTGTTGCACATCGTGTATGCCTTCACATGACAAAATTTTCTCGTGACGGTATCGCCTTGTGAATCCTTCAAAATGAAAGAACATGACAAACACTCAGAAAAACAAATGAGGTTAGCGGAAGTGCAAAACCTATCATTCGTGTGGTAAAATACCCAACAAGTGTATGCATCGTACTCATCATAAGAATGGACAAGGGAGCATTTCATAGTATGGAGGCATAAGATGCGAGAACAACCAAATACAATAGGCTCAATCAAGCAAGCATGCATCACAAGTAAAGTTTCCAAGTCTCCACGATCAATAAGCATAGATGGAACAATTGGAGGCAAGCGACAATGAACAAAATATATCATGTGAGAGGCATGAACATATACGCCATCAACCCAAGAAAGCAAGTAATAATGGGACATGGGTGATGCGACAAAGCAAGCAATCATATGAATCAAGGCAAGCAAGCTAGTAGTGCGAAGATGCAATGTACTAGAAGGAATCATGTCAAGTATGTCATGTGTGCAAATGGTAGTCATGAATAATGCACAAGACATATCACAAGCATGAAGGCAAGATATGAGCAAAATATCATCAATGTATTGGCGAGAGGGCATATGTAAATAGCAATGGGACATCATGACTCTCCCAACACAACAAGCATCAATAGCATGAGGCACATGATAAACATGGCAATAGAAACAAGGATCTCCACCAAGCATGCAAATACACATAGGAGTATCATAATGGTGAATCATCGGTAAATGCATGCAAGGATCACAATTGCATGTCAAAGTCATAGAAAAAAGCATAGCATGCAAAGTAAACACAATATAATGGGCATAAGGTGACAAGTGATATATAGCCCATAGTCGTGTGAGAGCCAAGTAGAAGAGATGCGCGTAGTCGTTGCACGAAGAGAGCGGTGGGAATGATAGTTCACGGGATCCCAAGTCATCTTTGGTCTCAGGAGCTCGTTTCGTCAACTCTTGGGATTGAGAGGTTGAGGAGTATACATGAGTACCTATACAAAACAAAGACAAAGGGAAAATTGTGTGTGCATGGTATATGTACACATCATCCATCATGATATGCACGTGCTTGTGTTGGTTAAGACAAAATATCCAATGCTCAAATAAATGAGATGCGGATATAGAAACATGTCATCCATCATGATATGTTTGTTGTTATGTATAGCATAATGGAGACTCAAATTGTGTAATGCATCATGGGAAATATCTAGAGCATTGTTATGCATGGGATGCATATGGTGCAAGCAATTATGGGAATCATGCAATGTATGGAATGCATCATAATCTCCTAATATGTATGAGGAAACTATGGGGGTCTCCTCATGATCATTAATGGAAACATCACACGGAGAATTTTGAAAACATCCAAAATAAAGCATATTTGGAACAATGCGATCATGGCATGGTATATTAGATGAATTGCGCAAATCATGTAAAGGAAGCATGGCAATATCATAACATGAAAAACAAAAGCCAATGACCATCATCTCGCCATCTATGCCATAAGTGCAAATGGGATTTATTTTAATGGGGCATGCATAGTTACTATGTTGAGATTGAAATGATGCAATATGAGAGATCTCACTCATAGCATATGCCAAGTTTAAAGGATTATCAAACATGATGTGACCAATAGAATTTTCACATGATATCCTATGAAGCATAGCATCACAACTAGGAAAATCAACATGCTCATCATCATATTCATCATAAATTGGTAAGTCATGACATGAAGAATTCGCACTATCATGAAGCATGGGAATAGGTGGATCAACATCATGCAAGCAATCATTGGTGAGATAGTCCACTAGTGGGACAAGATAAGCACCATCACCTATGTCACGTTTGGAGCATCGCTTATGTGTTGTAGGTGAGGTGTCGAAGAACAAGTCGTGATCATCTTCATCTTGATGGAACCATGTGGGGGTGCATCGTCTACCACCATGGCCATCGTTGTCTCCATTGGAGGTATGGACTCGTCGAGGATAGCCGAATCATCATGTAGGAGACCTAGCACCAAAGAAGTAAACACACTCGGAGTAGAGGTGAAGTCGTTAGAAATCAGAGTGGCCTCACATGCCGTGTCAACTACCTCACTCACTAAGTGTTGTGGCGCACTCACTCCCTCTTGGATTCTCTCATTCATATGGTTGGTGGAGTCACGCATCTCACCTATGGGGTGGTGGCTCTCCTCACATGGCAATTGGGTCATCTCATGATATGTGGGGGTCGGAGAGATGTAGGTGCAAACGTCTCCATGCTCAATCATGTCGTAGTCGTAGCCGTGGATGAAGGCCGAAGATGGCACATCATCACTCTCCTCTAAGACCAAAGATAAGGTCTCATGTGCGGTCTCATAGCGTGACTCGGAGTATAAGTCCAATATGGGCGCCGTCTTCATGTTGTTGAAGAGGTTCGTGCTCGTCGCCGTGGTCGAAGGGGATGGCCCTTGCTCGACCTTCTTCCTTGAGGGGCTTCCGAAGATGGAAGTGTCACCCTCACGTGTAGGTGGTCGCCTTGGACTTGATGAAGTCATTGTAGGCGTACTCGTGGGAAGTTGGCGAACATGTCGTACGTCCAAAGGCTAAGATGCCTTGATAGCACTTGGCAAAGATGCCGAAGCGGTTGTTGTAGCCGTAGCTCCATCTTGGTGGTGCTCGTCTCGCAGTCTTCTCTTATGCTCATGAAGGTTGGCCTTGGCGTGAAGTAGGGCTTGTTGGGACTTGTGCATTTGTGCTTGGCAAGCATCTTCATGATGATGGTGTCGTTGTCGTGCTTGAGCTCATAGTAGATGTCATTCGTCGTCATCGTGCACATGTTGCTTGGAGGTTACTTGCCCTTCATGACGATGTGTATCACGAACGTGATGGTGGTCACCATGGATATGTGGACGTGGATGACTTGCGCTTGTATCGCTTGGGCGCTCCGAAGATGATCGACTTGCTCGCTGCCGCCTTGAAGATGACGAAGGGGAGGTAGACTTGATCAAGGCCCGAATCTCCTCGATCCTTGCATCTTGCTCCTCCATTTGTGCGGAAATCTTGTTGTCGATGTAGTCCCTTTTCCTCGTTTCGGATGAATTAGTTATGGCTGAAACAAAATTGTCAGTTTTTACAGGTTACGGACGTCCGTGAAGGGACGGATGTCCGGTTGCTGGACGTACGGTCGGGTCAGAAATCCATAAATTCTACTCAGGTTAGGGGGCTCCGGTCGTCCGGTAAGTTGCGGACGTCCGGTCGTTCCTGGGGCTCTAGACGTCCATAAAATGCCGGCCGTCCGGTGGGTCGGGGTCAACGCGAGATGCGAGTTTCGGGACGCAATTTTAGGCGGAATTTGGGGATTTTGGGGTCAAAATTGAAGAGTTTAGTGGATGGAAAGATGGGGAAACTTGGGGAGATGTTAGATCCACTTGAAACCAAGAAAATCCATGGATCAAATCCAACAAAACTTCGTCAAACCAACAAATCACAAAACAATTTGGGGCTATTTTGGTGGGGATTTTCGAAATTGGGGAAGAACACAACAAAATCAGGCTAGAAAACAACAAGGGGAGGCTCCGAAATCGTGATCAATGTGGCTCATGATAACAAGATGATGTAGGGTGGAACCTTAAGTGGCCGATATTTCACGAAAGGAGCGGAACCCGCGATGCACACGAAGAACACGAGGGGAATCACGAGGGGAAACACAAGGGGAAACACGAGAGAATCACTCAAACCAACAAGGACGATCACACATATGCTAGATCCTCGAAACACAAAGAGATACACGATCCAAATCCAACAAGGGATGATACAAAGTGTAGCCGGTTCTTCTCCATGAGGAGGTCTTGAATCCAAAAGGTTATCTTCTCGTAAAGGGGTCTTGAATCCAAGGTGGATCTTCTCCGAAGAGGGGCCGCGGTCTCTCTCAAGGAGTAGATCTGATATGGATGAGCGAAGCTCTATCTCACAAATGAGCTAACACAACGCTAACCCTCAAATGCTGGAGGTGGAGGAGTATATATAGTCTAGGGCCACGAAGGGGTAAGTGAGGATACATGGGCCTCGGCCCGTTACTCCGCGTGCAGATAGGCGTCGGTCGTTCGACCGGTACCGGACGTCCGGTGGCTCGCTAGGGTCTGGTCGTCCGGTACTTGTCGGACATCCGGCGTTTTGGCTCGGGATAGCCATCGTTGAATTTCTGGACGTTGTCGGTCGTCCGGTGGCTGATGGTCGTCGGACGTCCGGCCTTGGTTGGTCGTCCGGCTACTATAGCTTTCATTGGCTATTCCATCTGGCTGGTGGGGACTCCAGGCGTCAGATGTCCGGTGACTGTCAGACATCTGGGAGCTGATGCTTCCTGGCAACTCTTCCTCTTGTTTCGTGTGCTTGGTGTCCTCGCCGTCTTGTCCATGGTCTTCCTCTTTGTTCCTGATCATGCATAGCACATATATTTGAGGTAGTAGCCATGTCTCATATGTGGAAAGTGATGGTTCGGAGAGGGGTTCGGAGAGGAGAGAGTTCACCTTTCGTCCAATGACGTATAGTCGAGGTCTCATCGTATGTCCTCTTGGGGCACGGGGAGTAGTCGTAGTGTACATGGGGATGATCGTAGGATGCTTCCCATCAGATCACCAATTCTCCTCTTTGTACTTTCATCCAAATTCATGAACTCTGTCACGCCACTAATAAAATCTGCGGTTTTCCCATTCTCCATCCATCGAGATCGTTCCATCTACACCACACGAATGGTAATTAAAAATAAAACAACAACATTAATAAACCGATTAACTGCTGCCCAAAGATGCGTGCATAAATCACAAGGTTTTGTTTTCATAATTACTGAGAGCGCTCCATATTATTATCCAAACATGCAATGTCAAAAATTAATGGCCAGTCAATTTACACGCAGAGTACTAGTACAACACTACCCTTAGGAGTTGAATACCTTAATTAAGCCACTCACAAAAAGAATACCTTAAGTAATTAGCCGTGCGGCGACCTCCACCTAGCAGACAGAGAAGCACGATCCGGAGGCACGCCGAGACAGTAGGGTCGAGGAGCAAAGCTTAGTGCAGCTGCCGCATGAAGTTTGACCTCCACTATCCCACTATCGACCGCGATGGATGTGCTTGAATCACGCCGCCGCTGACCTCGATTGTTGAGCTCCCCCTATCAGCCACTGCAGACCAAGGATTGACCTCCTATGATGCCATCACTGCCCACTGACCGAGGATTGACCTCTTCTCCGGGTGCCGCTGCCTAGGCCGCCGCCACCATCTCTATATGCAGAGCGACAGTTTTTTTACGGATATCCGCAGAGCGGCTGTTACATGGTATCACAGTAACTCAATTATATGGGCAGGGTAGTACATCACATACGGTTATGTAACGGCAACCATGTCTAACCTATGTTGTCTTCTCACACGGTTTGGTGCGGAAATCGTGTGTAACGTTGTAATACCTAACACACACGACATATATAAATAGTGTGTCGTATACAACATATAGTGCCATAAGTAGTTCCCGACCGTTAACTTATCCCCACCATTTCCCCATTTTGCCCAAATCCCTACATAGCCTCCAAATTCCCTCGCATGGTGCTGACATTGGGGGAATGCAGACGAGTGGTGTAGATGGTTTTGGTGCGGCTGCTCCTACTCGTATCGTCGCCATGACGGCGGCCGCCGCCGAGCACTTGCCTAAGGTCATCAGAAGGCAGGTGTACTATAGATCCGAATCATCCTGTCAGCTTCCAATCTATCCCGATCTTATATCTCCTTGCTAAATCCGTCCTAAATGACCCCCCCAGGAAAGCGATCTGCTGCCGGATCCGGAGCATGACTCCAGACTCCCGCAAAACGAGTTCGACTCCGAGTTTTGCGCCACCGAGAAGTACCAAAAGCTGAGTTGTGTGCACGGGCACACTCCTGCTCGACGTGTATGCATGGAGGGATTCGACATTGGCAGACGGTTTCTCAGTTGCCCCTTAGAGGTTAGTGCTAAGTTCATCATTTTACTTCAGTTAATGCCACCGCTCATCCCGAATACTATTTAACATTGGCAGGGATATGAGGCTTGTGCCTTTGTTAACTGGCTGGATGAAGAATGGCATGGTAGGGCCCAGAGTGTTATCACCAAGATCGCAGAAGATAACATAAAGCTGAAGAAGAAACTGGCTGATCTGGAATGTACAATCAGTACGATGAAGCAAGAAAGAATCAATCACGGACAACAGATGAAAGCAAGAGACAGGCAGGAACTAGCATGTGTAGTTGTGGTTGTCGCATTAGCCATGTTCTATGCGCTGTTTGCAATGATGATTAGGGGTTTTGTTTGACACTATTGCTAAAGCACATCTAGATGTGCTCTAAGTAATGCACATCTAGGTCCTATGCCATTGATGTTGCACGGAGATTCGTGCAAATATTTTCCTTCGTCTTTTCTTCTTTTCCTTTGTAGTTTGATTATTACTGGCTTTATCAATAAGAAGAGCTCAATGTATTGCTTTCCAACTGTCCTACTCTGTTCGTACCGGTACCGGTGCATAATCCCAAAACTTGTTCCTTCTTTCTGTCCTGAAAAAATAAACCAGCCAATAGGAGTCCCGCGCAACCCCTTGAATTTGGAGCGACTAGGTACAAATAATTGCGGTTGATTATATCAGCGGTTAGATAATACGTCAATCCCCGCTTCAATTGGCATTTCCTCTTCTTTGCATACCACGCTTAAGTGTCCACCATCTTCATCGTCCCCGGCAGGCCGCGCTACACACCAGCACACACTCTGCAGCCATGTCGGGCGACAGCGAGGATGATAGTTCGGTCAGTAGTCTGGCGCCCGATGATAGGTCAACATCAGAATCATCCCGTTCGTCTTCTGTGAGTCCTGCGTCGAGCCCAGACCTTGATTATATCTTTATCATGGAAGGGACGCCGCCTCCGGAGTCGTCAGACGACAACCAGATGGACGAGGAGCCGTCGGAGGATGGAGAAGAGGACAACAATGATGATGAGGAATGGTCGAACGAGGAGGAGGAAGGCAGCAATAACGATGACGACGGCAGCGGCGATGAAAAGCCAACCGTCCGCAGCAAGAAGCGTCCTCGCCAAGACGATGTCGCGGGGCCATCCAACAACAGCAAGAAGAAGAAGAAGGACTTAATTAAGCAGGCTTTACATATCTCTGTTTCCGTTCGCTCATATTAATTTGTTATCTCTGTTTATCATGTCAATCTCATCGCAGACGGTTAGTAATACATATTCGACAGAGATCTTCTACATTATCGCCCACATGTTGGTTTGTTGAACTGTGTTCCCTGATGAGCACACAATTCACAAAAAAGACCGTATGGGCTGTCTATAATGATCGCACACAATTCTGATTACCGACCTGTTTGCCGGGTATCACACACATCTTGTTACGCCGAATCATTTGTGTTCACCTCGATCATCGCAAATAGTTAATTGGAGCGAACTATATGCCGTATATCGCACACACATTGATATGGCTTGCCGTTTCTATTGTTCTGTTTAATCGCAAACAATTCGTGTGGATCAACCGTATGCCTAGCATCGCACACTCAACTAAAATATGAATCGTGTTTGATGTGCCCGCCATCGCAAATGTATTGCACCTTTTTTGACGGCTATTTTACACCACCGTTTGCAATTATTGCTCCGCACATAGTTTCGTCGAAGGGTCTCTAAACGTAGTGTCGCGTTAGCAGCATCCTACAGTAGTGTACAAAATCCATAGATGTTCGGGGTCGCGTCCACAGGGTGTTTGAGGGTCGACGGTAGTGGAACTTGACGCATCACCATGTGTAGTCGTACTCGGTGTCATATGTAGTCGAACTTGAGGTGGTCTTGGTGTTCCGGGTCTCGCAGTGTAGTCGAACTTGGTGACCTTGACGACCCGACATGGTAGTCGGCGAGATATTCGGTCACGGTAGTCCCCCGAGTTGGAGTTTCGTGTACAGAACTTGACGGTTGTAGGAGATCTTGGGGAGGAAGGGGCTCGGTAAATGCCAAGGTCATAGAGGGGCTGGCCATGGCATCAAGCAGGGGTTCTGAGGTAGTGAAGGTGGCCCACGGCGAGGTGCAGTAGGACGGAGCTCGACGGAGCAAGGGCCAAGGGGCGCTTGGTTGCAGGGCTGTAACGACCAAACCTCGAACGATCTGGGTCTCTGTGCTCACTGTTCTAGTCCCTGGATTGAACTCGCTAGCACACACAATATAGATGAATACCAGAATAGCAAGTGCATCATTTATTACAACGCATGATCCAGAATGTACAAAATAAAACAATTTGCATAGCACTTGGCTAGCTTTATTCAATCAAATAGTGGAAAGTAGCAGAAAATAATGATGAGTCCCATCATAGCCCACTGGCGATGCCGAGTGCAGACTCGCGACCCTAACGGTACCTTACTCTTCGTCAGAATATCCTGCAACATGAGACATTGCAGCCATATAGGTCAATACTTTTAATGTATTGGCAAGTTACTCATGAGTAATAATAAAGCAGAACTACAAGTATATGCATAGTATATCAAAAGGAAGGCTTGAGGGTTTATTTTGCGGAAAGCTAATTTTATCCTCATAACTACCTAATGGTCATATTTTAATGTAGTTCTTTTATTACTACAATTATATTTCATTGAAGGTAGAAGAATTAGTGACAATAGCATTATTGCTCAAGAGATTTCTCACTCTTTTCCTTTTCGTTCTTGGAATCACCTTGCTTTCATGCTTAAAATTGATCTTGCTAAGGCTTTCAATCGTTTAGAATGGAGCTTCATTGTTTCAGCTCTTGCACGTAAAGGATTGCATGCTCATTTCATAAATTTGATTTATGAGTCCTTCTTCTCCTACTTTTTCTGTGGTCATTAATGGTAGGCCTTCTCATAAATTCAAAAGTTCTAGGGGTATTCGTCAAGGTTGTCCTATGTCCCCTTATTTGTTTGTTATTGACATTAATGAATTATCTCTTGCTCTTAACGAAGCTTTAGCTGCTCATAGTCTTCAGGGTATTTTGCTTGGACCAAATTGCCCCCGATTCACTCTCTTTTGTTTGCAGATGATTTGTTGGTATGTGGTCAAGCTACTGTTCAGGAAGCTAATGCTATGGCCAACATTATCAATCATTTTTGTTCCATGTCAGGTCAAACTCCAAATTGGGCCAAGTCTGCTATTATGTTTAGTGCTCATGTTAGTCAGGCTGTTATTCAAGATATTAAGCAGATTTTTCCTGTTTCTAAAATGGATGCTAATTTTTCTCATCTTAGTCATCCTCTTATTCTTCCTGCTAATAATAGATCTGCGGCCTACAATTTTGTTTTGGATAAATTCATGAATAAGCTTCCTGCTTATAAGGCCAACTTGCTCTCTCATGCAGCTAGGCTTGAATTGATTAGATCAGTTTTTTCTGGTATTCCTGTTTACTATATGGCTAATATTTTATTTCCTAAGAAGTTCATTGCCAAACTCACTGCTATTATTAGGAACTTTTGGTGGACAAGTATTAGAGAGCATAATTCGAGCAAAAGCTTGTGTCTTAGGGCTTGGAAGGATATTTGTTATTCTAAAAAAGAGGGTGGCCTTGGTATTAGGAACTTACAAGCCATTAATGAATGCCTGATGCTTGCAGCTGCTTGGCGTATAGCGAAAGATTCTTCTTCCCATCTCCATCTTGTTCTTAAGTCCAAATACTTCCATCTGGACTGCTAGCCCTTCTAATCCAAAATCAGCTTTTTGGTCCTCCATTCTCAAAATACTGCCCAATCTCAAAGCTCATTCTTTTTATCAGATTACTCAAGGTAATATTTCTATATGGAGCACCCCTTGGTGCTCGTGTTGGAATGCTATTTATGATCATCTTATTATTCAACCTTCAGGATATAGTTACCCTTCTCTTGTTAAAGATCTTTGGGTTCCTGATAGGAAAGAATGGAATTCTACCCTTATTTACTCTCTTTTCCAACAACCTCTTGCTTCTACTATTATGCAGACTGCTATTATTCAAGAGGACGGTCCAGATATTCTGTGTTGGGACCTTACCCCTAATGGTATTTGTACTTCTAAATCTACTTATAAGCTGTGTTTGCAGGATATTCATGCCAATCCTAGATTTGCACCTTCTCAGGTTTCTTTGCAGGTCAAGAATCTTCTAAATGAAGTCTGGAAACAAAAGATGATGATTCCCGGGGTAAAAACTTTTGCTTGGAGGCTTCTTAGAAAAGCTCTTCCCACAGGTTTTGAGAGCTGGCCGCTTCTCCGTGCACATATCTCAACTTTGTAGCAGATGCGGTAAGCCTGAGGATGAGATGCATTTAATTTTTCTTTGTGATTTTGCTAGAGCTGCTTGGTTTCTGAATCCTTGGTGCATTAGAATGGATATTTTAGTTCAAAGTAATCCTAATATTCACAGTATTTTGCTTGCTCTGATTAATATGAATCATCCTCATGCTTCTCTACCCAACATTCTCAACTTTATGTGGTGTCTTTGGAAAGCTAGGAATGATTATTTATTTAGTAGGAAAAAATCTCTTCCTTATCATATTAACATTGCTGCTATAGCCCTGTGTAATGAACTCGATGATTCTATACATATTTCTTCTCAGCTCAAATCCAATGAGATGGTCGGTGTTTTACCTCTTACTAATCAGATTCCTATGCAGGGGAAAATGATTAAGTCTGATCTTCAAGTTACAGGACCAAAAGTATACTCTGATGCAGCATTTAGATGGAAAAAAAATCCAGGCTTGACTCAAGGATCTGTTGCTACTGGAATTGGAATTTACCTCTCTTTACCACAAGACCAATTGGAGGTCAATGTGCAGATCCAAGCTTCTACTGTTATCACAGATACACCTTTACAAGCTGAAGCTTTGGCGCTTCTTTTGTCGGCTAGAGTGGCCAAACAGCTATGCATTTCTCAGCCCACTTTCCTCACTGACAATCTATCTTTGGCGTCATGGGCGGCTAGCAGAAAGATTAAGGAATCTACTACTCCTTGGACTATAAGGAAAATTCTGGCTGACTTCTTCTGCTACTCCTCAGATCTTCAGTCCCAGGTGTTTCACATCTCTAGGGAGATCAATGGTATTGCACACAATGTAGCTCACCAGGTTCTAACATCAGTGGTAGAACCTGATGAGGACATCAATACCATTGTTACACCCATAGCCCCTACTGTTACATATACTGGACCAATTACTAGAGCTCGCGCACGCCAATTAAATTACCAGGTACTTTCGTTTCTTGGTAATGATTCTAATGTTCATGAGATTATGATGCTGCCTAAATTGGATACATTTGTTTTGCTTACAAATGAAGGGCCTAGCTTGGAGAAGGATGAACATTGGAGCAAGAACACGCATGGAGTTGATGGCATGCACAAGGGATCAAGAACGGAGTTACAAGTGATGATTTCAGGACTTTGAAGCCGCCATAAGGAGTGCATGAAGCCTTGGACGAAATATACAAGATGTCACTTCATAATATTCGTCCATAGGCTATTCTAGGTGCTGCGTCACCTTATTAATGGGCCAGGCCCATGTAATTTCGAAATACTTAAGTATAGGCTATTTTTAGAGTCCGTATGTGTGGGGAAACAAGAGTTAGGGTTGGTTTCGGACCCCACCCTCAAGGGCCACGAAATTCCCCCCTCTTCCTCCATATATATAGCCCTTAGGGCGTCGTTTAGACTTTGGGTTTTGTTTAGATTAAAAGTTCGCCATAGCTGCAACTTCGCGTACTTCGTTTGTGTCCAACGACCAGACCGATACGTCACAGAACCCCACCTTGATCAATAAAGCTTTCATCTTATATTCGCAATATCCAGATTGCAATCTCAGTTTCTTGCTTGTTCTTCGTTTGCTCGCAGGAAACAGACCCTCGTGGTCAGGTTGATCGTGCTCCGGCGTGGTCAATAACCCTCGGAAGTTGGTTTAGCGATTGCTAAGGCGCGACGTCTCGCACGTTCGTAGTCGGATCGTCAAGGTCAACTCCCACAGAAAATGATAGCCACCATCTCATCGATACATCGGGACACCTTAGCCTCTATCAGAACCTGATATATGTTGTTTTGCTTCAGCTCATCAGAATATGAATTGCCCTGTAGTTTCTCTTCTCTCTACTTTTCAATTGCAGGGCTTTGTAATTCATGCTGTACGGTGTTTCTGAGCTGAAATAAGAAAGTTGAGTTGGCAAAATCAACTCCAACCTACCCTTTATTAAGTTGCCCAGCAAATTTATTAAGTGTCACATCTATCAAGATTATCCAACAACTGTAATGGCATAGTGGCTCAAATTTATCCATAACCGGGGACACGGCTAATCATGATTAGTTTTTAATACCCTGTAGAGTTTACTACACTTTACCCACTGGACCCAACCTGAAGATTGAGTCAAAGTCTTCCAGAAGCAGTCCCCTAGTCCCAACAGGAGGCCAATCCCAACTATTATATCTACATCTGCTGGCACATCCGGGTAAGGGTTCCACAACTGATCAACTAAGCCAGAGCCTATTTAGCCAGTGGTCGCACATGGAAGCTACTAGTCACTAAGTCTGTCTGATCTTTTTGAGCCTGGGCGGCCGTCCACTTACATTCAGAGGGTATAAACCATGATGTTCTTGAAACCACCCTTCAATACCAATTCCGCCCTGAGGTGAATTAAATCCTGAGTTACTACTCAAATTATTATATATATAATCCTCACAATAAGCTCAATGAATACACGAACCACCCCCATCTAAAAAGAATAGCAACTACAACTACCACAACCTGCAATGAAGGGAGATAGCTCAACAATATAGCAAAAATAATAGAGTAATCCTATACATGCATATATTCATAGTGTGATATAACTACATGCATAGAAGACAATAGGTAAAGTATGATCAACATGTAACTTGCCTTGGTTCTGGTTCAGAAAGTAACACTCCTGACAATAGCTCGCGTCGCACTCCGAACAATCTACACATTTCACACAAATCAACAAATCAATGACCGAAACACAAATAGAACCAAAACAAAACCAACAGCAACAAAACCATTTTTAAAACTCAACAACAAAAGCTTAAAAACACCTAAATTGCACTACGGTCATAACACAAAAAGAAACACCTAAAACTGACAAACAATTTAAAAGTTACGACCTCTGCAAGATTTAATTTGAAATTGAATGAATTCAAATTTAAAGAGTGCAAACATGAGAAATTTTGGTACTGTCATGAAGGGATGATTTTTGTGAGTGCATAGGAAAAATAATTACCTAAATTGGACTTATAGAATAAAAGATATAGCTAAAAGAATTTTGGATGAAAATATGTGAAAAACAAGAAGAAACAGAAAACTCCTGGACACTATAGCAACTCCTGTGCGTGCCCCGTAGCTAACTGCCATGTGGCATCATGCGATTGGCCGAAAGTGATCCTTAGACCATGTGGTCACCGGAATAGAGGTAAAACGGCGGCGGTTCCGGGCGTCAGCGGCGGCGCTCCTCCGGTGGGTCTCCAGCGAAGACAAAGGTACGGGCGGGTGCGGCGGTGAGTGGCGGAGGTGGTGGTGAAGTCAGACGGTGGTGGGGCATGCTCTGCGGACGGTGGCGACGAGGCGAACTCCGGTTGGCGTCGGGTGTCAGCGGCGGCTTGCTCTGCTGCGATTCCGGAGACGAAAACATGTCAGAAAGGTGCTCCGTTGAGAGAGGGTTCGAGGAGAGTGAACGGTGTGGCCGGAGGCGTCCTTATGGCGGCGAAAGCGACCGACGAACGGCGGCAGTCGGCGGAGCTCCGTGCGAGATCCGTTCTGTCCTAGCTCATGCGTGCGGTAGCGAGAGGTGTCGAGGGAAAGAGGTTCGGCGCGCCGGGCCCTTGGGTATGCGCCAGACAGGTTGGGTTGCGCCGGGGTGGTCTGGGTCGGCCTCAGCATGCGCCGGTGCGTGCATGCGGCGCGGCGGCTGCAGTGTCCGGGTCGGGGTAGGGGATGGGTGCCTGGCGAGGTTCGCTGGCAGAGAGAGAGAGAGAGACTGCGGGTCGGGCGCAGCGGCGCGGTGCAAACGGCTTCGCTGGAAAGGTGGGCTGCGGGCGATAGGAGCTGGGCCGCGCTACAGCGCTATGCTGTGCTGCTTCTATTTTTTAAACACAACAGTAGAAAACAAAATAAATAAAATAACATACACAATATAAAATAAAAATAAAAATACCTAGACACAGAGCAAAAATAGCCCTATAGCTATAAACTACAGGAACACTAGTTCCAATACTAATGCCATTATGTAAAATCCTTTTGATGTAATAGGCCACACAAATAGTAAAGTAACACATAATTAAAATATTTTGGAGATTGCAAAAATTACCAAAACATATTAAATGAGCTGGAAATAATATTCTGCACATTATGAACACTTTTAAAACAGGGGAGAATTCATGTTATCTCCACTCCAAATAAATTGCCATTTTGTTGCATAATGATTTGAATATTCTGAAAAAGCAAATAATGCAATAAAAATATGATATGCATATGAATGATCTAATAACATCCTAATTTAGGAAAATTGGTATGTTACAAGGGCCCATGAACAGAGGGGGTCGATGAGGTGGAGCTGACAGTAGCACCCCATGGGAGGTGGAGCTCGCAGTAGGAGGGAGCAGTGCACGGAGGAGGAGGCAAGATGGCGCGGCGACGGTGGGGGAACGACGGCTCCTGTGCAGGGCAAGGAGGAGGTCAGGGCGCGCGGACACGGAGTAGAGGGAGGATGCGGCGGCGCATGGGAAGGTGGAAGAACGAGCGAGGGGTAGCTCTCCCGGTGGATGAGGAACCGAGCGCTCCCGTGCGCATACGTGTCTTGGGGGACGGCGCATGGGAGGAAGACAAGGCGAGGGATGAGGATCGGGAGAGAGGCTAAGGTTAATAGGGGGGTTTAGGTGGGCTTTGGGAACGGGCCGATCTGGTTGGTTAGGCCCAAGAGGCCTAGCTAGGCTATCTCTCCCTTTTACTCTTTAGCAGAAAAGAATTAGAAAGAAGAAAAAGAAAGAGAGGATTAGGGAAAGAATTTGCGCATGGGGTTAATTTTGCCTGACTCATAAAAATGAGCTTGACCCAAGAAAATAGAACTGAGCGTGGGCATGAGTTGAATTCAAACTCATTTGAATTTAATTTAAATGAGTGTGAGAAGGAAGTGGGTATTCGGTAGGTCCAAAAATGTTAAAAATTTAGGTGTTGCTTGGAAAAGTGATGAAAGAATAAATGGGCAAAGTTGGAGGCCAAAAATTAAAATAGGGAAGGCATGGAATTATTTTGCAAGTGTGTTATTGTTAATTCCAAATAAATGGAGCATTTGTTATAGCTCCCTAAAACATTGAGAGGATATGTTATAAAGAGAAAGCACCATGTGAATTCCCTCGATTTAAATGGCTCGAAGATCCATACGATTTAATTATTTGAGTTGCGAAATTCAATGAGATGAAGCATGATGACATGATGCAATGCAAATAATGCTATGAAGAATGCAACAAACAAATAAATCGCATGGCAAAACTTGGAATACATGGAAGGCATCTGGAGCATCGGTCTCGGGTCGTCACAGTATACCCTAACTAAAACACCCACATGTAGTTGTAGAAGGGTCTTTGACTTTATATGCACTAAAATTCAAGGTAAGTGCAAAGAATGACTTAAACATACCAGATGAGACCTGAAATGGGCCGAAAAATCAAACCAAGGGTATATCCCTGATTGTTTACCATGATTTTTTCAAGGCGGAACGATGTAGTAACTGATGATTTGGTGTTCGAAGTGCCACATCTCCTTTTGGAAACTATGATCCTTGTTGTGAGATGCTCCATTATGGAAGGTGCGAGCACCAAAACTTCTGCCAAACTTTCTCAAATTTTTTCCATGCGATCATGAGAGCACGCCACAATGACACAATGATTTTCGTTGTTTTCTGGACTCTATATGCATTTCCTGGAATTAAAATACCAACAAGGCCTACGCCTCTAGCCGCACCCTGCGGCCGAACTATTTGAAGTTTTTTCCCGTTTCTTGGACAATGAATGAAAACTCACAAAGCAACACACAAATGATCTTGCTAACACCCACGTGTAGTTGCGACTATATATATATAGTGTTACTATTCATCAACCAGGGTGCAGAATAAGTTATTCTTCACCCGAGGTAATCTTACGATCATTTCATAATTAAATTACATTTTGAATTCAAATAGTTACATTCCTCTTGATTCACTACGTAAAATTTGACATAAGAATATAAAAATATAGGTCATAAGACAAGAAAATTTGCAGTTTATGTGTATTTTAGACTATGTTTTTATGTTTGTAATTTTACATAACATAAAATATTTTTTACGGCGATTATATATTTTCTTACGGTCCCTTTTTGTGTCAGAAATAAGACAAAACTTACGGAACGTAAATTTATGGTGCATTGATGGTAATATAGAGGGGGGTGAAGAATAACTATGCCTCACCCAGGGTGACGAATAGCGCGACCCTATATATATATAAATGAGATCCCTTTTTTTGCATATTAAAAGTTTGAGATTGCTAGCCAGGCCTGCCGCCTGGAAAAATGTAGCAGAAAATTGAACCATAGGGTACAACCGTGATTTCTTACTGTGGAAAAAAATTGGTGGCGAAACGATGAACTCATGTTTTCATTCAAACAAAAATATGTTGTTAGGTAATGTAAATGTTTTCAAATAGCACGCGGTTCACTCAGAAAAGCCGTGTGTCCACTAAACCATGGCCGATGCCCCCCTGCCACGTGCGCGATCTGAGTCGTGCCTTCTAATTGGCCAGAACCCAAACCCCACAGATCATATGTCTGCACCATTGGATTCTCCTTGATCGAATGGCGATCCTCATCCCTTTCGACGACACATGCAGTTACGGTTGTGATTTTAATTATATCCATAAATTGCACGTTAACTTCAAAAAATGTCTTAAATATAGCAAACGATACCTGAAATGTGTTAGAAAATCAAACCCGTGCTATAATGGCGATTGTCTACCGTGGAAATTTTTATGAGGCCAAACGATGAAGTCACTGTTGGAGATATGCCCTAGAGGCAATCATCTATGGTGATATTTCCTATGTGTTTATGAATAATGATAGTCCTTGGACATTATCAATGATGTGTATTAGCAAGTGCGTGCCTTGTTTGTGGGACTATGCATTGTATGATGAACGTCCTAAAAGGTCCTAGTCGAAAGGGTTGTGTGGACGCGCAGCAGACTAGACTAGCATATGACACGGTCGATGGCTTGGTCTCACTAGACATGGAGCATTGGGTGTTAACCGGATAATGTGGACTCAGAAGGATCTGGTTGGATTCAACGTAGTCGGATCCGAGTTGAGATAAGGTCTGAGTCAGACAGACCCAACTATGAGACGCAGCGATATGTCATCTGTGAGTCTCTAGTACAACATACGTTCTATGTCCTAAGACCTGAGCTGGCGCATGTACTCGGGATGGTGACAGACTTGCTTTGGACCAACCAAACGCTACTCCGTGACTGGGTAGTTACAACGGTAGGTTTTGGGCTTGTCCAGACCCATGCTGCGAAACATGGTCAAGCAAGATGGGATTTGCCCCTCCGATCAGGAGAGATATGCTCTGGGCCCCTCGTGTGATCCGACTAGGATAAGCTTGGCCATGCGACATGGATTATGAGATAGTCCGGTTTGTGGTCGGCATCACTGGAATGAGAAAGAGGTTGGGCTAGCACAAGGATGACAGACTCGCGTTGATCCCGACAACATATATCGTGTGGCAAAAGGAATGGAAGTATGATGTACAGGTTCGCCTAACCAGCTTCATAGTCTGCTTGGTGTTCGGAGGTGATCCGAACTACGACCAAGCTGGCTTGAACCTAAGGGGTCGCGCGCTGAAGGGAAGGAACCTATGAGATCGGATCTGGGGACACTGGTCGGATGTGATCCGAGCTGTATTCAGATTGTGGCTGAGTAAACTTATGGGCTTTAGGGTTCGTGTGAGGCCCAAGTGTTGAGCCCGCGATAGATGCCTATATAAAGTGGGGTGCGGCACACTAATGCAGTTCATCGCTTCGGCACTGTTGTCGGATGTGGGGCTCCGGCAAACCCTTAAGGTTCAAACACTTGGGTGCACGTGAAGTTATCCCCTCCTACCGATCTACGCTCTAGCTCGCTAAGATCTTGCGGACGAACTCGACGAACTCACAACACAGAAAGACACGGGGTTTATACTGGTTCGGGCCACCATTGTGGTGTAATACCCTACTCCAGTGTGGTGGCGGTGGACTGCCTCTTGGGCTGATGATGAACAATACAAGGGGAGAACAACCTCCTGAGGTTGAGGTGTTCTTGCGCGTGTGAGCTTGTGGTGTGTCTCTCGATCTCTAATGATCTCCTGGGATCTCCTCTTTTCTCTACTATGGTGGCTAGTCCTATTTATAGAGGCCCTTTCCTCTTCCCAAATATTGAGCGGGAAGGGAGCCAACAATGGCGGGCTAATTTGAAGGGGGACAGCTAGTACAAGCTATCCTGACAAAAGTAGTCTTCGCGTGCACAAAGCTCTGGTGGTGACGCTGTTTTGGGCTCCACGATGACCTCCGTCTCGCATTCCGTGGTCTTGGTCTTGTTGCACCGGAATGGTAACCTTTGCCTGATGCATCGGTACTCCGCGGCTGCGCTTGCCCCCTTTGCACCAAAGAGGAAACAAGGACGCTGCGCGCGCTGGCGCCCGCCCGGTACCGATTGTCATGGCTCACGTCACGAGAGCCTCGTGAGGTTTGCCTCGCCTTGATATCTCCGCTCCTCGTGAGCCATCCTAGCTAGGCCACTCCAGATGAGGTCTTGCATCGTCCGCCTCGCGACGCTTGGCCCCTCGCGAGGATCTTGGATGCTTTATTGGTGAAGACGGGCTGTACGGCCTGCTGGCTCCGCCACGCCGCCGGCCGCAGGCAGGCAATTCTGGGGACCCCCGTTCCCTGAACTCCGACAGTAGCCCCCGGGCCCAAGGTGCGCTCGGGCTTGGCTTCGCGGCGAAGCCAAGGGTCAAGCTCGAAGCACCGCGGGCCCCAAAAGCTTGTGGCCTCGGTTGACACTTGGCGGTTGATTGGACGTGGGCGTCTCCGCTTCCCCACGTTGCCTTGGCAACTGCTTGACATGACAAAAGGCTGGTGCGGGTGGCACTTGCCTTCATTGCTTCTTCCTTAACTCACTCCAGATTCCCTTTCTTGCTGTTCGCCGCCGGTACCTACAAATCTGCTCCGGCCTCGCTCTGCATCTGCCGCCCATGGCGCCGTGCAAGGTCAAGACTTCCTCGGCCCCGGCTTGGTACGAGCCCGCTCTTGAAGCGCACACTTGCACGGAGAAGAGCCTTGCCTCCGTGCGCCTGTTGACGGCGGGAGAGAGCAACGAGTGGGGGAAGACGGAGCTCCGGCTTGCCTCCGATGAGCCAGAGCCTGAGGGGAGCACCTTCTTTCCCTTCTTTTCAAGCAGCGTTCTCGTCGGGTTGGTTCCTCCCTTCTCTGATTTCTTCTATGAAGTCCTCGACCACTATGGGCTGCAAGCGTTGCATCTCCAAACCCAACTCTGTCCTCCTCCTGTCCATCTTTGCCTACTACCATGAGGCGTAACTGGGCGTGATGCCGTCCGTGGCGCTCCTGCGCCATTTCTTCTTCCTCCGTGTCAGCGAGGGTCACATCTCTGGATGCGCCAACTTCGTTGCGTCCGGCAAGGCCAACTCGATCTCGAGCACCGGGAAAAGGGCCGACAACATTTGATCCAAATGGGTCATGGTGGATGCCAAGCTTGCCCATCCATGCCTGGTGTTGCCGACGGAGGCGCCCTGGCAAGGCAAGGAGTGGCCCAGGGCGGAGCTTGTCGACGAGCGGGCATCGTCAATGTTGGAGCAGATGATGACTGACCTGAAGCCAGGCAACGCGAGGGTGGCCAAAATAACGGGAGCGATGCTCCTCAGGGAGTTCTTGACGCTGTGGGTCGCCCCACTCCAGGCGCGCGCGCCCCCCTTCTGGAAGCTTGAAGGAGGGGAAAACAAGGCCCGCTTGAGGCCGGGGACCTGCCTGATGACGAACTGGACGCCGTCCTGCGTCTCATAGTCGGAGACAACCAGGAGTACCCGCCTAGCGCCTTCATTCCCCTGTTCCAACGCAGGGACCGGGAGGAATTCGTCGCCTCCAGGAAAACTTTTGATGCACGCGGGCTGGTGCCACCAGTGTTCTCGGGAGCTCCTTCGATGCAGAAACCGGTGGAGGTGTCTTCTGGAGAGTCCCACGGAGAGGGGGAGAAGAGGCGGACTCGGAGGAGACCCCAGAGGAGGTGAGGGAGACTTCCCCTCCGACCTAGGCCAAGATTTTCCGCGCCCTTCCTCATGATGCCGAGGCCGACGCCTACCAAGGAGGGAAGGAGCAACCCCTTGTCCCGACGAAGGGTATGTCATCACTGGTGGACCGTGGTGCCGCCTCCACCCCAACACCTGGGTCCGGTTCTGCCTCCGCACCGCATGGCGCCACCGGAGCCCGAGCGCCTGCCCCTCAGGCCCCAATGCTGTCAGGCCTCAAGCTTCACAAGCGGAGGGTGGAGTACCAAGCGATGGATCGGTAGGTGTCTCGAGCTTCGCTTTATCCCTGCTGGTACTTGTTATTTCTGACGCTCGCCTTTGGTTGACTAGGCCGACATCTTTGGCAAAGAAGAAGAAGGAGGGTACGGCGGCTGTGCCTCCCTTCACAGAGCAAGGGGGCAACATCGTCCGTGTCTCCCCAGCCCGGTTGCCCTTGCGGGGCAGGAGGAACATCGCCGCATGGAATCAGCCCCCAGAGCCCCGCTGACTCCGGAAGTGCCGGTGCTTGGCGCGGCTGACGAGGTCCCAGGTGCTCTGTGGCCTGCGGTCTCCCAAGCCCTAGTGACGGCGTCGCTTCCTCCTACTGCTGCACCTCCACTCCTTGGTCTTTCCGCTCTTGCTGCCGTCTTGGAGCGTGCCCTTTCGGAGATGACCCAGCTGCAGGCGGATCTCCTAAGCGTTGACCCGCGCCTGGTGGTCGGGCGTCTGGAGTTGGCCTCCGGCTGGCTTCATTCTGACCTGGCGGTATGCGCGGTGCTGCAGCCGATCATGAGGCGACGCTCAAAGAAGCCAAGGCCGCCCGTGACCGCTGCCAAGCACTGGAGGGGGAATTGCAGAGCCTGCGCGACAAGCACGCCGAAGAGGTACACCGCCGCCAAGCAGAGGAGAGGGAGATGAAGGCCCGGGAGGAAGCCGTCAAGAACCATGATGCTGAGCTGGCGGAGCTAGGGAAGGAGCTGGCTGCCGAGCGCAACCAGTTGGAAGAGCTGGAGCAGAAGATGGGGGCGAGGGAGGCCGATCTTGCCGCCAAGGCGCGAGTCCTGGCCGAAGACCGTGTGGCCTTCGCCAATCTTGAGAAGAGATCTTGCAAGGCATTGAGGACACTCTACGAGCATGGCCTGGAGAAGCCGCTGGACACTGACAAGGACGGCCCCGCCCAGCTGCTTCCTCTCGTGGTGAAGGCGCTTGAGGAGGTCGTTGAGGGCCTCAGTCCCTTGGCGGAGGCAGAAGCTCATGTTTTGTCTTCAGCCGCACTGACTCGCGTTCTCAGCCATCTGCACCTCCGCGACCCCAACGCCCGCCTTGACGAGCTGCTGGAGCCTGTGGCTAAAGATCTCTGTGAAGCAGCCGCCGCCACTATTCAAGGTCAAGTGGAGGCTTTGCTGGGGAAGTTCCGTGGCTTTGTCTCCGATCCTCCGTCTAGCGATGGCGCGGATCCTGCGGCTGGTGGTGAAGGTGAGAACATCATCGCCCACAGGGGAGCACCTTCCGCCGGCGAAGGCGACATCCAGGGGTGATCTGCGGCTGTTCTTCTCGTTTCATTCCTACGACATACATCAGGCCTCCTGGAGGCGTTTAATCTTTTCATTTGGTATTGTGAGAACAATATGCTTGTAATATTTGCTTCGAGATTTTGCGTTTTCCTTCTTATTTGCTTTGTTCTTTGTCGGCAGAGCCCAGCCCCACGCATACCTCAACCGCCATTGGGCCGACCGGAGACCAGGACAGTCCAAGGAGTGAGGGGCTACGTGACCAGTTAGGCTCCTGAGTCGCGATGCTCAGGAGTCCCCCTTGACTTGCGAACAGAATATAGGGAGGGTTCGTGATCATAGATTAATGTTCTAAGTTGGCCGATCCCGGCCCCGCGCATACCTCAACCGCCATTGGGCCGATCGGAGACCAGGACGGACCAAGGAGTGAGGGGCTACGTGACCAGTTAGGCTCCTGAGTCGCGATGCTCTGGAATCCCCCTTGACGTTCAAAGAATTTCCATACCTGTCCTCGCCGAGGCCTCGGGAGGGGCGCGCGACGCCCAGCTCCGGGTGTAACGCCCTCGATGCGACTATAGCTCCCACGTGTCGAGGCACGACTTAGAGGCATAATCGCATTGAAGGCAATGTCACAAGTTAGGCAATCTTCACAACATCCCATGTAATATAATTAATAAAAGGGGAGATACATAGTTGGCTTACACTCGCCACGTGACACAAAGTACATAAATAGCATTACAACATTCAAACACTCATGGCCCGACTATGGCGCCAAAATAAAAGATAACCCAACATGCGACATGGTCCCGATCACCCCCAACTGGGCACCACTACTGATCATCAGGGAAAGACACGTAGTATCGTTGAGAGTCCTCGTCGAACTCCCACTTGAGCTCAAGCGCGCCATCTGGAGCGGAATCATCAGGCCCTGCATCTGGTTTGGAAGTAATCTGTGAGCCACAGGGACTCAGCAATCTCGCACCCTCGCAATCAAGACTATTTAAGCTTATAGGTAAGGCAGGGTAAATATGTGGAGCTGCAGCAAGCAACTAGCATATATGGTGGCTATCCTATTCGCAAAAGAGAGCGAGAAGAGAAGGCAAAGCGCGAACAAGTAACTAAAGGACAACCTGCGCAAGCATTACTCCAACACCGTGTTCACTTCCCGGACTCCGCCGAGAAGAGACCATCATGGTAACTCACACTGTTGATTCATTCTAATAAAGTTAAGGTTCAAGTTATCTACAACCGGACATTAACAAATTCCCATCTGCCCATAACCGCGGGCACGACTTTCGAAATTTCAAATCCCTGCAGGGGAGTCCCAACTTAGCCCATGACAAGCTCTCACGGTCAACGAAGGAATAGACTTTCTCCCGAGACATTTCGATCAGACTCGGTATCCCGGTTCTTCAAGACACTTCGACAAGTTAAAACCAATCCAGCAACACCGCCCAAATGTGCCGACAAATCCCGATAAGAGCTGCACATATCTCGTTCTCAGGGCACACTCAGATGAGCGCTCCATACAACTAAAACCAAACCTCGAGTTTCCCCGAGGGGGCGCTGCACAGGACTCTAGTTTGGACCAACACTCAGAGGAGCACTGGCCCAGGGGGGCTTAAAATAAGATGATCCTCGGGCTCCGGAAACCCAAGGGAAAAAGTGGCTAGGTGGCAAACGGTAAAGCCAAGGTTGGGCATTGCTGGAAAAGCTTTAATCAAGGCAAACTATCAAGAGGTTCCCATTATAACCCAACCGCGTAAGGAACGCAAAATCCGGGAACATAACACCGATATGACGGAAACTAGGGCGGCAAGAGTGGAACAAAACACTAGGCGAGAGGCCGAGCCTTCCACCCTTTACCAAGTATATAGATGCATTAAGATAACATGGCAATATAATGATATCCCAACAAGTAAATAATGTTCCAACAAGGAACGGTCTCCAATCTTCACCTGCAACTAGCAACGCTATAAGAGGGGCTGAGCAAAGCGGTAACATAGCCAATCAACGGTTTGCTAGGACATGGTGGGTTAGAGGTTTGACATGGCAATTTGGGAGGCATGATAAGCAAGTAGTAGGCATCGTAGCATAGGCATAGCAAAAGAGCAAGCATCTAGCAAAGCAAAGATAGTAGTGATTTCGAGGGTATGATCATCTTGCCTGCAACGTTGTCAGAGTTGACTGGATCCTCGAAAGCAAACTCAACGGGCTCCTCGTTAGTGAAATCGTCTCCCGGCTCTACCCAAACAAGACAAACAAGCAACAAGGACACAATCAACCACGTGCAAGGCTCAAACAATATGCTATGCGAGATGCAATATGTGATGTATATGCAAGATTTGACAAGGGAAGCATGAACCTGGCCTCAACTTGGAAAACCAAGTGTGCCACTGGAAAGATGAGATGAAATCACTTGAAAACGATATGAAGAACGCCGGAATCGGAGTTACTGTTTGGAAACGGCAAGCAATTGAAATATGGCCACGTTCTGCGATTTACAGCAAGTAGCCATCTAAATGCAACAAGATGAACATGCTACAACACTCAAACATTGCATCAAAATACATGGCAGGGATCCATTCAAGATGTTTAAAAAAAGATGAACACTGAGCTATGGCCCACTCATCCATTAACAGGTTCAAACAAGCATGGAAAAATGCATTTGGTAAACAGATTTCAGACTTTGTGAAATTAACACTTGTCTGGAATTTCAGATCAGGTAGCACTCTTTGGAGCAACAAAACTACATGCTACAGGACCTGAACATGGCAAAGTAAAGCATGGAATGGAGCTACTCAAAGAGCTTAACAAAAGTCCCTTAGTGACCTTGAGCCAAAAGGGATCAGAAAATACATTTGCAAGCAGGTGAACATGGCAAAAACATAATCAGTTCTCAGACTTAGTGAAAACTGACACATGCTGAAATATAACTCAAGTAGGCATGTTTACGAGCTCGATGCACTCACTACGGTGCAAGTCATGACAATCTAAGCATGCACCTATCAAGAATGCACAAAATACAAGCTAGACATGGCAAGAACAATAGCATAGCATGCACGGATCAGCTACAACATCCTCGGCAAAATCGCTAACAAGTAGACAATCTGCCCAGATTCACGAAATGACAAAAGTAGAGCTCGATTGACTCAAGCTAGGGTGCTCCATAATTGCAAACAAAGACATGGATGGATAGAGCACTACGAGATTAACAAAACATCCTTACTGATCATCCTCAAAAGAGGCACGGATCACTAGGAAACAACATGAACATATGGCAATATGAGATAAACAGTCCAAGGACTTTGTGGAAATGCTAAGTCCCTGAAATCAGCATTAACAAATGCTCCACTTTGCAAGCTTGTGCTAGTCACCACACACATCACAAAAATACATGGGTTGCACCTCTGGATAGATGGCAGAACATATAACAAAACATGTAGAGCTCAGGGGCATATCATGCAGACATTAATCATGGCAAAAATGACAAATATCAAATTGGAGCAGCAGATCTGACAATTAACTCACATAGCATTCTTCTAACAGCATTTCGGGCATCAAGATGAACTCAAAGGAAAATGACGCAATGATATGAAATGATGTCCTCTCTAAGACGAACATTTTGATATGCTATATGCCCAAAACGGAGCTACGGATGAGGAGTTACGACACGATGAAGTATGCAAAAATTACTGGAAACGGGGGCAAAAAGTCAACCCAAAATATCCGGATCTGGATCTGAGGCGTGGTTCCCGAGGTTCGTCGGGGGATCTTTGCCGGAGTTGGACGGGGAGACGGCCGGAGTTCGAGCTCGAGGCCGCCGGGGAAGGGCCGGCCGGGTCTTGGGGAGGCGGACGCCGGCGAGGTGAGCCGCGGCGGCAGTCGGCGTCGAGGACGGCGGGCGAGCGAAGAGGCGGCGGGCGGCGCGGGTCGGTGGGGCGGCACCGGCGGCGACCTTGGAAGGTGGGGGGGCAGCGGATCCGCGGCAGAGGTGGATCGGGCGAGGCGACGGGAGGCGATGGCGAAGGAGAAGGGCGGCGGTGGCCGCGATGGGCCTCGGGGGCCCGGTTCGGGCCTCCCGGGCCGGCGGCGGAGGAAGGCGGCGACGGCCACGTGGCGCGCCCCGGTTGGCCGGAGGCGGCGGCGGACGCTGTCCGGCCGTGGACGGACGTGTTCGGCCGGCGCGAGGTGGTTTTTTTTAGGGTTTGGACGGGGAGATCCGAAATTTGGAATGGGGGAGGTGTATATAGGCATAGAGGGAGCTAGGAGTGTCCAAATGAGGTGCGGTTTGCGGCCACGCGATTGTGATCGAAAGCTCTAGATGATGGAGAGGGTTTGGTCGGTTTTGGGCCAACTTGGAGGGGTGTTGGGCTGCAACACACACGAGGCCTTCTCGGTCCCTCGGTTAACCGTTGGAGTATCAAACGAAGTCCAAATGGTACAAAACTTGACAGGCGGTCTACCGGTAGTAAACCAAGGCCGCTTGGCAAATCTAGGTCCAATCCGGAAATGTTTAATCCCCACACATGAAAGAAAGATAGAAAAGACCACCGGAGGAGAACGAAGCGCCGGAATGCAAAACGGACAACGGGGAAAATGCTCGAGTGCATGAGACGAACACGTATGCAAATGCAATGCACATGATGACATGATATGGGAAGCATGAGAACGATAACAACACACAGAGACAAAAACCCGAACCCAAGAAAATAAAATAACTTAACACTGGAAATGACAAGAGTTGGAGTACAAATTGGGTAAATCATATCCGGGGTGTTACAACACTCCACCACTACGAAAGGATCTCGTCCGAGATCTAGGACTGAAAGAATGCCGGGTACTCAGAACGGAGGTGATCCTCGCGTTCCCAGGTAGCTTCACGGTCGGAATGGTGTGACCACTTGACTTTGAGGAATTTGATTGACTTATTGCGAGTCTTGCGTTCAGTCTCTTCAAGAATAGCAACGGGGTGCTCACGGTAAGAGAGATCTTCTTGGAGCTCAATGTCCTCGAAGTTGACGATGCGGTCAGGAGTCTTGAAGCACTTCCGGAGCTGAGAGACATGGAACACGTCATGAACATTTGCAAAGTTTGAAGGAAGCTCGAGTTGATAGGCGAGATCGCCTCTCTTGCTGACAATCTTGAAAGGTCCCATGTATCCGGGGGCAAGCTTCCCTTTGATACCGAAGCGACGAGTACCTTTCATTGGAGAGACGCGGAGGTAAACATGATCTCCGATCTCGAAAGCCAAATCAGGCCTGACGTTACTGCACTCGAAATGCTTGCACAGATCCACAAGCCAATCGTCAGCATCAGTTGCCTCAACACAATTGCTGAAAGTCTTTGGCCCGTTAGCAAGGAACTGGTTGAGTGTAGCAAAGTGATTCTGATTGTTGCCTTGGTTCGCTTGATTGCGCTCTTGAAGAATTTGCATGATCAACCGTGTGTTTGAATTGGTTGCGGCCATCACAGCTTGCCAACTTGTAACGCCCTCGATGCGACTACAGCTCCCACATGTCGAGGCATGACTTAGAGGCATAATCGCATTGAAGGCAATGTTGCAAGTTAGGCAATCTTCACAACATCCCATGTAATATAATTAATAAAAGGGGAGATACATAGTTGGCTTACACTCGCCACGTCACACAAAGTACATAAATAGCATTACAACATTCAAACACTCATGGCCCGACTACGGCGCCAAAATAAAAGATAACCCAACATGCGACACGGTCCCGATCACCCCCAACTGGGCACCACTACTGATCATCAGGGAAAGACACGTAGTATCATTGAGAGTCTTTGTCGGACTCCCACTTGAGCTCAAGCGCGCCATCTGGAGCGGAATCATCAGGCCCTGCATCTGGTTTGGAAGTAATCTGTGAGCCACAGGGACTCAGCAATCTCGCACCCTCGCGATCAAGACTATTTAAGCTTATAGGTAAGGCAGGGTAAATATGTGGAGCTGCAGCAAGCGACTAGCATATATGGTGGCTATCCTGTTCGCAAAAGAGAGCGAGAAGAGAAGGCAAAGCGCGAACGAGTAACTAAAGGACAACCTGCGCAAGCATTACTCCAACACCGTGTTCACTTCCCGGACTCCGCCGAGAAGAGACCATCATGGTAACTCACACTGTTGATTCATTCTAATAAAGTTAAGGTTCAAGTTATCTACAACCGGACATTAACAAATTCCCATCTGCCATAACCGCGGGCACGGCTTTCGAAATTTCAAATCCCTGCAGGGGAGTCCCAACTTAGCCCATGACAAGCTCTCACGGTCAACGAAGGAATAGACCTTCTCCCGAGACATTCCGATCACTCGGTATCCCGGTTCTTCAAGACACTTCAACAAGTTAAAACCAATCCAGCAACACCGCCCGAATGTGCCGACAAATCCCGATAGGAGCTGCACATATCTCGTTCTCAGGGCACACTCAGATGAGCGCTCCATACAACTAAAACCAAACCTCGAGTTTCCCCGAGGGGGCGCTGCACAGGACTCTAGTTTGGACCAACACTCAGAGGAGCACTGGCCCAGGGGGGCTTAAAATAAGATGATCCTCGGGCTCCGGAAACCCAAGGGAAAAAGTGGCTAGGTGGGAAACGGTAAAGCCAAGGTTGGGCATTGCTGGAAAAGCTTTAATCAAGGCAAACTATCAAGAGGTTCCCATTATAACCCAACCGCGTAAGGAACGCAAAATCCGGGAACATAACACCGATATGACGGAAACTAGGGCGGCAAGAGTGGAACAAAACACTAGGCGAGAGGCCGAGCCTTCCACCCTTTACCAAGTATATAGATGCATTAAGATAACATGGCAATATAATGATATCCCAACAAGTAAATAATGTTCCAACAAGGAACGGTCTCCAATCTTCACCTGCAACTAGCAACGCTATAAGAGGGGCTGAGCAAAGCGGTAACATAGCCAATCAACGGTTTGCTAGGACATGGTGGGTTAGAGGTTTGACATGGCAATTTGGGAGGCATGATAAGCAAGTAGTAGGCATCGTAGCATAGGCATAGCAAAAGAGCAAGCATCTAGCAAAGCAAAGATAGTAGTGATTTCGAGGGTATGATCATCTTGCCTGCAACGTTGTCAGAGTTGACTGGATCCTCGAAAGCAAACTCAACGGGCTCCTCGTTAGTGAAATCGTCTCCCGGCTCTACCCAAACAAGACAAACAAGCAACAAGGACACAATCAACCACGTGCAAGGCTCAAACAATATGCTATGCGAGATGCAATATGTGATGTATATGCAAGATTTGACAAGGAAAGCATGAACCTGGCCTCAACTTGGAAAACCAAGTGTGCCACTGGAAAGATGAGATGAAATCACTTGAAAACGATATGAAGAACGCCGGAATCGGAGTTACTGTTTGGAAATGGCAAGCAATTGAAATATGGCCACGTTCTGCGATTTACAGCAAGTAGCCATCTAAATGCAACAAGATGAACATGCTACAACACTCAAACATTGCATCAAAATACATGGCAGGGATCCATTCAAGATGTTTAAAAAAAGATGAACACTGAGCTATGGCCCATTCATCCATTAACAGGTTCAAACAAGCATGGAAAAAATGCATTTGGTAAACAGATTTCAGACTTTGTGAAATTAACACTTGTCTGGAATTTCAGATCAGGTAGCACTCTTTGGAGCAACAAAACTACATGCTACAGGACCTGAACATGGCAAAGTAAAGCATGGAATGGAGCTACTCAAAGAGCTTAACAAAAGTCCCTTAGTGACCTTGAGCCAAAAGGGATCAGAAAATACATTTGCAAGCAGGTGAACATGGCAAAAACATAATCAGTTCTCAGACTTAGTGAAAACTGACACATGCTGAAATATAACTCAAGTAGGCATGTTTACGAGCTCGATGCACTCACTACGGTGCAAGTCATGACAATCTAAGCATGCACCTATCAAGAATGCACAAAATACAAGCTAGACATGGCAAGAACAATAGCATAGCATGCACGGATCAGCTACAACATCCTCGGCAAAATCGCTAACAAGTAGACAATCTGCCCAGATTCACGAAATGACAAAAGTAGAGCTCGATTGACTCAAGCTAGGGTGCTCCATAATTGCAAACAAAGACATGGATGGATAGAGCACTACGAGATTAACAAAACATCCTTACTGATCATCCTCAAAAGAGGCACGGATCACTAGGAAACAACATGAACATATGGCAATATGAGATAAACAGTCCAAGGACTTTGTGGAAATGCTAAGTCCCTGAAATCAGCATTAACAAATGCTCCACTTTGCAAGCTTGTGCTAGTCACCACACACATCACAAAAATACATGGGTTGCACCTCTGGATAGATGGCAGAACATATAACAAAACACATGTAGAGCTCAGGGGCATATCATGAAGACATTAATCATGGCAAAAATGACAAATATCAAATTGGAGCAGCAGATCTGACAATTAACTCACATAGCATTCTTCTAACAGCATTTCGGGCATCAAGATGAACTCAAAGGAAAATGACGCAATGAGATGAAATGATGTCCTCTCTAAGACGAACATTTTGATATGCTATATGCCCAAAACGGAGCTACGGATGAGGAGTTACGACACGATGAAGTATGCAAAAATTACTGGAAACGGGGGCAAAAAGTCAACCCAAAATATCCGGATCTGGATCTGAGGCGTGGTTCCCGAGGTTCGTCGGGGGATCTTTGCCGGAGTTGGACGGGGAGACCACCGGAGTTCGAGCTCGAGGCCGCCGGGGAAGGGCCGGCCGGGTCTTGGGGAGGCGGACGCCGGCGAGGTGAGCCGCGGCGGCGGTCGGCGTCGAGGACGGCGGGCGAGCGAAGAGGCGGCGGGCGGCGCGGGTCGGTGGGGCGGCACCGGCGGCGACCTTGGAAGGTGGGGGGGCAGCGGATCCGCGGCAGAGGTGGATCGGGCGAGGCGACGGGAGGCGATGGCGAAGGAGAAGGGCGGCGGTGGCCGCGATGGGCCTCGGGGGCCCGGTTCGGGCCTCCCGGGCCGGCGGCGGAGGAAGGCGGCGACGGCCACGTGGCGCGCCCCGGTTGGCCGGAGGCGGCGGCGGACGCTTTCCGGCCGTGGCGGACGTGTTCGGCCGGCGCGAGGTGGTTTTTTTTAGGGTTTGGACAGGGAGATCCGAAATTTGGAATGGGGGAGGTGTATATAGGCATAGAGGGAGCTAGGAGTGTCCAAATGAGGTGCGGTTTGCGGCCACGCGATTGTGATCGAAAGCTCTAGATGATGGAGAGGGTTTGGTCGGTTTTGGGCCAACTTGGAGGGGTGTTGGGCTGCAACACACACGAGGCCTTCTCGGTCCCTCGGTTAACCGTTGGAGTATCAAACGAAGTCCAAATGGTACAAAACTTGACAGGCGGTCTACCGGTAGTAAACCAAGGCCGCTTGGCAAATCTAGGTCCAATCCGGAAATGTTTAATCCCCACACATGAAAGAAAGGTAGAAAAGACCACCGGAGGAGAACGAAGCGCCGGAATGCAAAACGGACAACGGGGAAAATGCTCGAGTGCATGAGACGAACACGTATGCAAATGCAATGCACATGATGACATGATATGGGAAGCATGAGAACGATAACAACACACAGAGACAAAAACCCGAACCCGAGAAAATAAAATAACTTAACACTGGAAATGACAAGAGTTGGAGTACAAATTGGGTAAATCATATCCGGGGTGTTACAACACTCCACCACTACGAAAGGATCTCGTCCGAGATCTAGGACTGAAAGAATGCCGGGTACTCAGAACGGAGGTGATCCTCGCGTTCCCAGGTAGCTTCACGGTCGGAATGGTGTGACCACTTGACTTTGAGGAATTTGATTGACTTATTGCGAGTCTTGCGTTCAGTCTCTTCAAGAATAGCAACGGGGTGCTCACGGTAAGAGAGATCTTCTTGGAGCTCAATGTCCTCGAAGTTGACGATGCGGTCAGGAGTCTTGAAGCACTTCCGGAGCTGAGAGACATGGAACACGTCATGAACATTTGCAAAGTTTGAAGGAAGCTCGAGTTGATAGGCGAGATCGCCTCTCTTGCTGACAATCTTGCAAGGTCCCATGTATCTGGGGGCAAGCTTCCCTTTGATACCGAAGCGACGAGTACCTTTCATTGCAGAGACGCGGAGGTAAACATGATCTCCGATCTCGAAAGCCAAATCAGGCCTGACGTTACTGCACTCGAAATGCTTGCACAGATCCACAAGCCAATCGTCAGCATCAGTTGCCTCAACACAATTGCTGAAAGTCTTTGGCCCGTTAGCAAGGAACTGGTTGAGTGTAGCAAAGTGATTCTGATTGTTGCCTTGGTTCGCTTGATTGCGCTCTTGAAGAATTTGCATGATCAACCGTGTGTTTGAATTGGTTGCGGCCATCACAGCTTGCCAACTTGTAACGCCCTCGATGCGACTATAGCTCCCACATGTCGAGGCATGACTTAGAGGCATAATCGCATTGAAGGCAATGTTGCAAGTTAGGCAATCTTCACAACATCCCATGTAATATAATTAATAAAAGGGGAGATACATAGTTGGCTTACACTCGCCACGTCACACAAAGTACATAAATAGCATTACAACATTCAAACACTCATGGCCCGACTACGGCGCCAAAATAAAAGATAACCCAACATGCGACACGGTCCCGATCACCCCCAACTGGGCACCACTACTGATCATCAGGGAAAGACACGTAGTATCATTGAGAGTCTTTGTCGGACTCCCACTTGAGCTCAAGCGCGCCATCTGGAGCGGAATCATCAGGCCCTGCATCTGGTTTGGAAGTAATCTGTGAGCCACAGGGACTCAGCAATCTCGCACCCTCGCGATCAAGACTATTTAAGCTTATAGGTAAGGCAGGGTAAATATGTGGAGCTGCAGCAAGCGACTAGCATATATGGTGGCTATCCTGTTCGCAAAAGAGAGCGAGAAGAGAAGGCAAAGCGCGAACGAGTAACTAAAGGACAACCTGCGCAAGCATTACTCCAACACCGTGTTCACTTCCCGGACTCCGCCGAGAAGAGACCATCATGGTAACTCACACTGTTGATTCATTCTAATAAAGTTAAGGTTCAAGTTATCTACAACCGGACATTAACAAATTCCCATCTGCCCATAACCGCGGGCACGGCTTTCGAAATTTCAAATCCCTGCAGGGGAGTCCCAACTTAGCCCATGACAAGCTCTCACGGTCAACGAAGGAATAGACCTTCTCCCGAGACATTCCGATCACTCGGTATCCCGGTTCTTCAAGACACTTCAACAAGTTAAAACCAATCCAGCAACACCGCCCGAATGTGCCGACAAATCCCGATAGGAGCTGCACATATCTCGTTCTCAGGGCACACTCAGATGAGCGCTCCATACAACTAAAACCAAACCTCGAGTTTCCCCGAGGGGGCGCTGCACAGGACTCTAGTTTGGACCAACACTCAGAGGAGCACTGGCCCAGGGGGGCTTAAAATAAGATGATCCTCGGGCTCCGGAAACCCAAGGGAAAAAGTGGCTAGGTGGCAAACGGTAAAGCCAAGGTTGGGCATTGCTGGAAAAGCTTTAATCAAGGCAAACTATCAAGAGGTTCCCATTATAACCCAACCGCGTAAGGAACGCAAAATCCGGGAACATAACACCGATATGACGGAAACTAGGGCGGCAAGAGTGGAACAAAACACTAGGCGAGAGGCCGAGCCTTCCACCCTTTACCAAGTATATAGATGCATTAAGATAACATGGCAATATAATGATATCCCAACAAGTAAATAATGTTCCAACAAGGAACGGTCTCCAATCTTCACCTGCAACTAGCAACGCTATAAGAGGGGCTGAGCAAAGCGGTAACATAGCCAATCAACGGTTTGCTAGGACATGGTGGGTTAGAGGTTTGACATGGCAATTTGGGAGGCATGATAAGCAAGTAGTAGGCATCGTAGCATAGGCATAGCAAAAGAGCAAGCATCTAGCAAAGCAAAGATAGTAGTGATTTCGAGGGTATGATCATCTTGCCTGCAACGTTGTCAGAGTTGACTGGATCCTCGAAAGCAAACTCAACGGGCTCCTCGTTAGTGAAATCGTCTCCCGGCTCTACCCAAACAAGACAAACAAGCAACAAGGACACAATCAACCACGTGCAAGGCTCAAACAATATGCTATGCGAGATGCAATATGTGATGTATATGCAAGATTTGACAAGGGAAGCATGAACCTGGCCTCAACTTGGAAAACCAAGTGTGCCACTGGAAAGATGAGATGAAATCACTTGAAAACGATATGAAGAACGCCGGAATCGGAGTTACTGTTTGGAAACGGCAAGCAATTGAAATATGGCCACGTTCTGCGATTTACAGCAAGTAGCCATCTAAATGCAACAAGATGAACATGCTACAACACTCAAACATTGCATCAAAATACATGGCAGGGATCCATTCAAGATGTTTAAAAAAAGATGAACACTGAGCTATGGCCCATTCATCCATTAACAGGTTCAAACAAGCATGGAAAAAATGCATTTGGTAAACAGATTTCAGACTTTGTGAAATTAACACTTGTCTGGAATTTTAGATCAGGTAGCACTCTTTGGAGCAACAAAACTACATGCTACAGGACCTGAACATGGCAAAGTAAAGCATGGAATGGAGCTACTCAAAGAGCTTAACAAAAGTCCCTTAGTGACCTTGAGCCAAAAGGGATCAGAAAATACATTTGCAAGCAGGTGAACATGGCAAAAACATAATCAGTTCTCAGACTTAGTGAAAACTGACACATGCTGAAATATAACTCAAGTAGGCATGTTTACGAGCTCGATGCACTCACTACGGTGCAAGTCATGACAATCTAAGCATGCACCTATCAAGAATGCACAAAATACAAGCTAGACATGGCAAGAACAATAGCATAGCATGCACGGATCAGCTACAACATCCTCGGCAAAATCGCTAACAAGTAGACAATCTGCCCAGATTCACGAAATGACAAAAGTAGAGCTCGATTGACTCAAGCTAGGGTGCTCCATAATTGCAAACAAAGACATGGATGGATAGAGCACTACGAGATTAACAAAACATCCTTACTGATCATCCTCAAAAGAGGCACGGATCACTAGGAAACAACATGAACATATGGCAATATGAGATAAACAGTCCAAGGACTTTGTGGAAATGCTAAGTCCCTGAAATCAGCATTAACAAATGCTCCACTTTGCAAGCTTGTGCTAGTCACCACACACATCACAAAAATACATGGGTTGCACCTCTGGATAGATGGCAGAACATATAACAAAACACATGTAGAGCTCAGGGGCATATCATGAAGACATTAATCATGGCAAAAATGACAAATATCAAATTGGAGCAGCAGATCTGACAATTAACTCACATAGCATTCTTCTAACAGCATTTCGGGCATCAAGATGAACTCAAAGGAAAATGACGCAATGAGATGAAATGATGTCCTCTCTAAGACGAACATTTTGATATGCTATATGCCCAAAACGGAGCTACGGATGAGGAGTTACGACACGATGAAGTATGCAAAAATTACTGGAAACGGGGGCAAAAAGTCAACCCAAAATATCCGGATCTGGATCTGAGGCGTGGTTCCCGAGGTTCGTCGGGGGATCTTTGCCGGAGTTGGACGGGGAGACCACCGGAGTTCGAGCTCGAGGCCGCCGGGGAAGGGCCGGCCGGGTCTTGGGGAGGCGGACGCCGGCGAGGTGAGCCGCGGCGGCGGTCGGCGTCGAGGACGGCGGGCGAGCGAAGAGGCGGCGGGCGGCGCGGGTCGGTGGGGCGGCACCGGCGGCGACCTTGGAAGGTGGGGGGGCAGCGGATCCGCGGCAGAGGTGGATCGGGCGAGGCGACGGGAGGCGATGGCGAAGGAGAAGGGCGGCGGTGGCCGCGATGGGCCTCGGGGGCCCGGTTCGGGCCTCCCGGGCCGGCGGCGGAGGAAGGCGGTGACGGCCATGTGGCGCGCCCCGGTTGGCCGGAGGCAGCGGCGGATGCTGTCCGGCCGGTGACGGACGTGTCCGGCCGGCGCGAGGTGGTTTTTTTTAGGGTTTGGACGGGGAGATCCGAAATTTGGAATGGGGGAGGTGTATATAGGCATAGAGGGAGCTAGGAGTGTCCAAATGAGGTGCGGTTTGCGGCCACGCAATCGTGATCGAACGCTCTAGATGATGGAGAGGGTTTGGTGGGTTTTGGGCCAACTTGGAGGGGTGTTGGGCTGCAACACACACGAGGCCTTCTCGGTCCCTCGGTTAACCGTTGGAGTATCAAACGAAGTCCAAATGGTACGAAACTTGACAGGCGGTCTACCGGTAGTAAACCGAGGCCTCTTGGCAAATCTAGGTCCAATCCGGAAATGTTTAATCCCCACACATGAAAGAAAGGTAGAAAAGACCACCGGAGGAGAACGAAGCGCCGGAATGCAAAACGGACAACGGGGAAAATGCTCGAGTGCATGAGACGAACACGTATGCAAATGCAATGCACATGATGACATAATATGGGAAGCATGAGAACGATAACAACACACAGAGACAAAAACCCGAACCCGAGAAAATAAAATAACTTAAACACCGGAAATGACAAGAGTCGGAGTACAAATTGGGTAAATCATATCCGGGGTGTTACAACACTCCACCACTACGAAAGGATCTCGTCCCGAGATCTAGGACTGAAAGAACGCCGGGTACTCAGAACGGAGGTGATCCTTGCGTTCCCAGGTAGCTTCATGGTCGGAATGGTGTGACCACTTGACTTTGAGGAATTTGATTGACTTATTGCGAGTCTTGCGTTCAGTCTCTTCAAGAATAGCAACGGGGTGCTCACGGTAAGAGAGATCTTCTTGGAGCTCAATGTCCTCGAAGTTGACGATGCGGTCAGGAGTCTTGAAGCACTTCCGGAGCTGAGAGACATGGAACACGTCATGAACATTTGCAAAGTTTGAAGGAAGCTCGAGTTGATAGGCGAGATCGCCTCTCTTGCTGACAATCTTGAAAGGTCCCACGTATCTGGGGGCAAGCTTCCCTTTGATACCGAAGCGACGAGTACCTTTCATTGGAGAGACGCGGAGGTAAACATGATCTCCGATCTCGAAAGCCAAATCACGGTGCTTACTATCATAGTATCTCTTCTGGCGGGATTGGGCTGCTTTGAGGTTATCTCGAATGACTTTGCACATTTCCTCTGCCTCTGTGATTAAGTCATTACCCAAAAGCTGACGTTCACCGGTTTCGGACCAGTTGAGAGGGGTACGGCACTTCCTGCCATACAGAATTTCAAATGGGGCCTTACCCGAACTTGCTTGAAAACTGTTGTTGTAGGAGAATTCAGCATAAGGAAGACAATCCTCCCACTTCATGCCGAAGGAGATCACACAAGCCCTGAGCATATCTTCAAGAATCTGGTTGACACGCTCGACTTGACCGCTAGTTTGAGGATGGAAACCTGTGCTGAAGCGGATGTTGGTGCCCATGGCCTTCTGAAAAGAATCCCAAAACTTGGAGGTAAAGATGCTGACACGGTCTGAAGAGATCACTTGTGGAATACCGTGCAAAGAGACAATTCGAGAGGTATAGAGTTCCGCCAATTGAGCTGCAGTGATTGACTCTTTGATAGGCAGAAAGTGAGCCACTTTGGTGAGTTTGTCGATGACAACGAATATAGCATCATTGCCACGTTTGGACTTTGGAAACCTGGTCATGAAGTCCATCTCAATATGGTCAAACTTCCATTCTGGAATGGCAAGAGGTTGGAGGAGACCAGGTGGCCTTTGGTGTTCTGCCTTCACTCTTCTGCAGACATCACACTCATTCACGAATTGAGCTATCTCGCGCTTCATTCGAGTCCACCAATAAGCCTGCTTGAGGTCCTGATACATCTTCGTGCTCCCAGGGTGGATGGAGAGGAGAGAATTGTGAGCCTCGTTCATGATCACTTTACGAAGGTCACCTTTGGGCACAACAATACGATCCTCGAAGAAGAGAGTATCCTGGTCATCAAGGCGGTAGCACATGTACTTGGGTTGACTCTTGGCAATCCCAATCTTCACCTTCTTCACCATAGCATCAAGAAGCTGAGCTTGGCGAATATGGTCTTCCAATGTAGGAGAGACTTGAAGGTTGGCGAGGAAACCTTGAGGAACAACTTGCAGATTAAGTTTGCGGAAAGCTTCAAAAATCTCGGGTTGATAAGGCTTGAGAATCAGACTGTTGCAATAAGCCTTCCTGCTCAATGCGTCAGCAATCACATTGGCCTTGCCTGGAGTATACTCGATACTCGGATTATACTCTTGAATCATTTCGACCCATCGAGTTTTCCTGAGGTTGAGATTAGGCTGAGTGAAGATGTACTTGAGACTCTTGTGGTCAGTGAAGATGTCCACTTTTCTTCCCAATAAGAGATGTCTCCAAGTCAAAAGAGCATGCACAACTGCCGCCAACTCGAGATCATGAGTGGGGTAGTTCTTCTCATTGGGCTTCAACTGGCGAGAGGTATAAGTAACAACTTTCTTCTCTTGCATCAACACTGCGCCAAGACCTTGGAGAGAGGCATCACAAAAGACCTCGTACGGCTTGGATTCATCAGGCGGAGTCAGAACTGGAGCAGTGATCAATTTCTCTTTCAAAGTGTTGAAAGCAATGTCACACTCCGGAGACCAAATGTACTTGACGTGCTTCTGGAGAAGATTTGAGAGAGGCTTCGCGATCTTGGAAAAGTTTTCAACGAATCTTCGGCAATAGCTTGCGAGACCGAGGAAGCTACGGTGTTGCTTCACGTTCTGAGGAGGTTCCCAATTCACAATTGCAGACACCTTCTCAGGATTCACCGCAATGCCCTTGGCAGAGATGATATGACCAAGATAAAGAACCTCATCAAGCCAAAATTCGCACTTGGAGAACTTGGCGTAGAACTTGTGTTCTCCGAGCTTATCGAGTACCAAACGCAAGTGCTTGGCATGATCTTCCTTGTTCTTCGAGAAAACCAGAATGTCGTCGAGATAGACCAAAACAAAGTCATTGGTGTAGGCGTTGAAGATGAAATTCATCATGCGAGAGAAAGTCGGAGGAGCGTTGACGAGGCCAAAAGACATGACAGTGTACTCATATGAACCATAGCTTGTCCTGAAAGCCGTCTTGGGAATATCTTGCTCACGAATTCGAATCTGATGATAACCCATGCAGAGATCAAGCTTGGAGAATACTTGGGCACCTTTGAGTTGTTCAAACAACTCGTTCATGTTGGGAAGTGGATATTTGTTCTTGATGGTCTTCTTGTTCAATGGATGGTAATCAAAAAAAAGTCGGTCCATTCCATCCTTCTTCTTCACAGAAAGAACACCACAGCCCCATAGAGAAGAACTAGGCTGGATGAGACCCATTCTCTCTTGAATATCGAGTTGCTTCTTCAGCTCCTTCAACTCTTCAGGTCCGAGCTTGTAAGGACGCTTGCACACTGGTTCCGTGCCAGGCTCAAGATCAATAACGAATTCAACTGGCCGGTGCGGAGGCATTCCTGGAAGCTCTTCTGGAAAAACGTCTTGATATTCGCAAACGACTGGAATTTGTGAGATGGCATCCAGTTCACCCTTCTCATTGAGAGAAAACAGACGAATGGTATCATCATGAGCGGCAAAGACAATTACATCCTCAGACGAATGAGTCAATTGAATCGGCCTGGCTGCACAATCAAGATGCGCCTTGTGCTTAGAAAGCCAATCCATTCCGAGAATAAGATCAATATCCGAATTGCCCAGAACAATAGGAGAAGCTAGAAATTTGTAGTCGCCCAACGTGATAGTAACATCCGAGACGCAGGTATTAGCTGTCATCTGCTTGCCCGGTGACACAATTTGCAAGGAACTTTGCAGATACTGATAATCGCACTCATACTTCGATGCAAAAGGTTTGGAAATGAAACAATGCGATGCACCAGTGTCAAAAAGAACTTCTGCAGGAATATCATTAACAGGAAGGTTACCCATGATGACATCTGACGAGTCCTCTGCCTGAGCTGCATTCATCAAGTTGACCTTGGCGTGCTTGGGGTTATGCTTGACCACAGCTGTACTTGCCAATCTCACAGGAGGAGGAGGAGGAAGATGCCTCTGATTGAAGCATTTGTTGGCATAGTGACCCTTCTGTTGGCACTTGTTGCACGTGACATCTGAAAGCGGACGGTGATACGGAGCACTTGATCTTGGAGCTTGAGACGAAGTCTTGTTCTGAAAGCCAGGGTTGGGTGGGTGGAAGATCCACTGCCACCTTTGCTCTTCTGATATGGTTGACGAAACGGAGGATGAGGAAGCCAATACTTCTGCTGCTTGGCCACTTGAGTAGAGGAAGAAGGAGTAGCATCTCTGACTCGCTTCTTGGAAGCATCACACCTCAGTTGAGCGGCCTCTTGCTTCAATGCCATGTTGTAGAACTCATGGTACCTCAAGGGCTCAAAGAGAACAAGAGCTAGCTGGATTTCTTCTCTGAAACCACCCCTGAACTAGTATATCATGCTCTTCTCATCAGGGACGTCTTGCTTAGCAAAGTGGGCGAGCTTCTGAAACAACTTGTTGTAGTCATAGACAGACAAAGAGCCTTGCTTCAGATTGCGGAATTCCTCACGCTTACTTTCAACCATGCTTTGAGGGATATGATGAGCTTTGTAATCTTGACGGAATTCATCCCAGGTAATTGCACGGCCTCCTCTGGAATCCTTGTACTGCTGGAACCATTCTATAGCTTGATCTTTGAGTTGGAAGGATGCGAACTTGACGAAGTCCTCAGGCCTGACGTTACTGCACTCGAAATGCTTGCACAGATCCACAAGCCAATCGTCAGCATCAGTTGCCTCAACACAATTGCTGAAAGTCTTTGGCACGTTAGCAAGGAACTGGTTGAGTGTAGCAAAGTGATTCTGATTGTTGCCTTGGTTCGCTTGATTGCGCTCTTGAAGAATTTGCATGATCAACCATGTGTTTGAATTGGTTGCGGCCATCACAGCTTGCCAACTTGTAACGCCCTCGTTGCGACTATAGCTCCCACATGTCGAGGCATGACTTAGAGGCATAATCGCATTGAAGGCAATGTCGCAAGTTAGGCAATCTTCACAACATCCCATGTAATATAATTAATAAAAGGGGAGCTACATAGTTGGCTTACGCTCGCCACGTCACACAAAGTACATAAATAGCATTACAACATTCAAACACTCATGGCCCGACTACGGCGCCAAAATAAAAGATAACCCAACATGCGACACGGTCCCGATCACCCCCAACTGGGCACCACTACTGATCATCAGGGAAAGACACGTAGTATCATTGAGAGTCTTCGTCGAACTCCCACTTGAGCTCAAGCGCGCCATCTGGAGCGGAATCATCAGGCCCTGCATCTGGTTTGGAAGTAATCTGTGAGCCACAGGGACTCAGCAATCTCGCACCCTCGCGATCAAGACTATTTAAGCTTATAGGTAAGGCAGGGTAAATATGTGGAGCTGCAGCAAGCGACTAGCATATATGGTGGCTATCCTGTTCGCAAAAGAGAGCGAGAAGAGAAGGCAAAGCGCGAACGAGTAACTAAAGGACAACCTGCGCAAGCATTACTCCAACACCGTGTTCACTTCCCGGACTCCACCGAGAAGAGACCATCATGGTAACTCACACTGTTGATTCATTCTAATAAAGTTAAGGTTCAAGTTATCTACAACCGGACATTAACAAATTCCCATCTGCCCATAACCGCGGGCACGGCTTTCGAAATTTCAAATCCCTGCAGGGGAGTCCCAACTTAGCCCATGACAAGCTCTCACAGTCAACGAAGGAATAGACCTTCTCCCGAGACATTCCGATCACTCGGTATCCCGGTTCTTCAAGACACTTCAACAAGTTAAAACCAATCCAGCAACACCGCCCGAATGTGCCGACAAATCCCGATAGGAGCTGCACATATCTCGTTCTCAGGGCACACTCAGATGAGCGCTCCATACAACTAAAACCAAACCTCGAGTTTCCCCGAGGGGGCGCTGCACAGGACTCTAGTTTGGACCAACACTCAGAGGAGCACTGGCCCAGGGGGGGCTTAAAATAAGATGACCCTCGGGCTCCGGAAACCCAAGGGAAAAAGTGGCTAGGTGGCAAATGGTAAAGCCAAGGTTGGGCATTGCTGGAAAAGCTTTAATCAAGGCAAACTATCAAGAGGTTCCCATTATAACCCAACCGCGTAAGGAACGCAAAATCCGGGAACATAACACCGATATGACGGAAACTAGGGCGGCAAGAGTGGAACAAAACACTAGGCGAGAGGCCGAGCCTTCCACCCTTTACCAAGTATATAGATGCATTAAGATAACGTGGCAATATAATGATAGCCCAACAAGTAAATAATGTTCCAACAAGCAACGGTCTCCAATCTTCACCTGCAACTAGCAACGCTATAAGAGGGGCTGAGCAAAGCGGTAACATAGCCAATCAATGGTTTGTTAGGACATGGTGGGTTAGAGGTTTGACATGGCAATTTGGGAGGCATGATAAGCAAGTAGTAGGCCTCGTAGCATAGGCATAGCAAAAGAGCAAGCATCTAGCAAAGCAAAGATAGTAGTGATTTCGAGGGTATGATCATCTTGCCTGCAACGTTGTCAGAGTTGACTGGATCCTCGAAAGCAAACTCAACGGGCTCCTCGTTAGTGAAATCGTCTCCCGGCTCTACCCAAACAAGACAAACAAGCAACAAGGACACAATCAACCACGTGCAAGGCTCAAACAATATGCTATGCGAGATGCAATATGTGATGTATATGCAAGATTTGACAAGGAAAGCATGAACCTGGCCTCAACTTGGAAAACCAAGTGTGCCACTGGAAAGATGAGATGAAATCACTTGAAAACGATATGAAGAACGCCGGAATCGGAGTTACTGTTTGGAAATGGCAAGCAATTGAAATATGGCCACGTTCTGCGATTTACAGCAAGTAGCCATCTAAATGCAACAAGATGAACATGCTACAACACTCAAACATTGCATCAAAATACATGGCAGGGATCCATTCAAGATGTTTAAAAAAAGATGAACACTGAGCTATGGCCCATTCATCCATTAACAGGTTCAAACAAGCATGGAAAAAATGCATTTGGTAAACAGATTTCAGACTTTGTGAAATTAACACTTGTCTGGAATTTCAGATCAGGTAGCACTCTTTGGAGCAACAAAACTACATGCTACAGGACCTGAACATGGCAAAGTAAAGCATGGAATGGAGCTACTCAAAGAGCTTAACAAAAGTCCCTTAGTGACCTTGAGCCAAAAGGGATCAGAAAATACATTTGCAAGCAGGTGAACATGGCAAAAACATAATCAGTTCTCAGACTTAGTGAAAACTGACACATGCTGAAATATAACTCAAGTAGGCATGTTTACGAGCTCGATGCACTCACTACGGTGCAAGTCATGACAATCTAAGCATGCACCTATCAAGAATGCACAAAATACAAGCTAGACATGGCAAGAACAATAGCATAGCATGCACGGATCAGCTACAACATCCTCGGCAAAATCGCTAACAAGTAGACAATCTGCCCAGATTCACGAAATGACAAAAGTAGAGCTCGATTGACTCAAGCTAGGGTGCTCCATAATTGCAAACAAAGACATGGATGGATAGAGCACTACGAGATTAACAAAACATCCTTACTGATCATCCTCAAAAGAGGCACGGATCACTAGGAAACAACATGAACATATGGCAATATGAGATAAACAGTCCAAGGACTTTGTGGAAATGCTAAGTCCCTGAAATCAGCATTAACAAATGCTCCACTTTGCAAGCTTGTGCTAGTCATCACACACATCACAAAAATACATGGGTTGCACCTCTGGATAGATGGTAGAACATATAACAAAACACATGTAGAGCTCAGGGGCATATCATGCAGACATTAATCATGGCAAAAATGACAAATATCAAATTGGAGCAGCAGATCTGACAATTAACTCACATAGCATTCTTCTAACAGCATTTCGGGCATCAAGATGAACTCAAAGGAAAATGACGCAATGAGATGAAATGATGTCCTCTCTGAGGCGAACATTTTGATATGCTATATGCCCAAAACGGAGCTACGGATGAGGAGTTACGGCACGATGAAGTATGCAAAAATTACTGGAAACGGGGGCAAAATGTCAACCCAAAATATCCGGATCTGGATCTGAGGCGTGGTTCCCGAGGTTCGTCGGGGGATCTTTGCCGGAGTTGGACGGGGAGACCGCCGGAGTTCAAGCTCGAGGCCGCCGGGGAAGGGCCGGCCGGGTCTTGGGGAGGCGGACGCCGGCGAGGTGAGCCGCGGCGGCGGTCGGCGTCGAGGACGGCGGGCGAGCGAAGAGGCGGCGGGCGGCGCGGGTCGGTGGGGCGGCGCCGGCGGCGACCTTGGAAGGTGGCGGGGCAGCGGATCCGCGGCAGAGGTGGATCGGGCGAGGCGACGGGAGGCGATGGCGAAGGAGAAGGGCGGCGGTGGCCGCGATGGGCCTCGGGGGCCCGGTTCGGGCCTCCCGGGCCGGCGGCGGAGGAAGGCGGTGACGGCCACGTGGCGTGCCCCGGTTGGCCGGAGGCGGCGGCGGACGCTGTCCGGCCGGGGACGGACGTGTTCGGCCGGCGCGAGGTGGTTTTTTTTAGGGTTTGGACGGGGAGATCCGAAATTTGGAATGGGGGAGGTGTATATAGGCATAGAGGGAGCTAGGAGTGTCCAAATGAGGTGCGGTTTGCGGCCACGCGATCATGATCGAACGCTCTAGATGATGGAGAGGGTTTGGTGGGTTTTGGGCCAACTTGGAGGGGTGTTGGGCTGCAACACACACGAGGCCTTCTCGGTCCCTCGGTTAACCGTTGGAGTATCAAACGAAGTCCAAATGGTACGAAACTTGACAGGCGGTCTACAGGTAGTAAACCAAGGCCGCTTGGCAAATCTAGGTCCAATCTGGAAATGTTTAATCCCCAAACATGAAAGAAAGGTAGAAAAGACAACCGGAGGAGAACGAAGCGCCGGAATGCAAAACGGACAACGGGGAAAATGCTCGAATGCATGAGACGAACACGTAGGCAAATGCAATGCACATGATGACATGATATGGGAAGCATGACAACGATAACAACACACGGAGAGAAAAACCCGAACCCGAGAAAATAAAATAACTTAACGCTGGAAATGGCAAGAGTTGGAGTACAAATTGGGTAAATCATATCCGGGGTGTTACACCGGGGGACCTGGTTGGGTGGCGTGCGCTTGGGCGTGACCCGAGCGCAGCCCCCGCGCGCGACTCTCCCGAGGGGAGGCATCATGGAGAGGTTGGGCGTTGAGCTCTGAGCTCCCTGAGGTTGGTACGACCATGGGGTCGCCCTCAGTTGTTTATCACCTGCGCGGAGCATAGTGCTTTCGCTTGTGCATGGGCATAGCCGCTCCTCGGCAGTGTCGACAGCCAGCATGGTGCATGGAGCTTCCACTTGGGCGTGGGATGGGGCCCCCCTCCGGGAGGAGCCCCCGGGGCGTGTACAGCCCCACCCTAACACGTGGCTTGCACGGCAGGGCAGTGAGGTGTATCTGGGCACTCGTGAGCCAGTGCGAGACTCACGAGGCCCTACCTCAAGGCGGGTTGCGCCTGGGCTTGAGTCTTGGTGACTGTATGTCCCTGCAAGGTGGTTAGGTGCAAGCACTCTACGTCCTCAGGTCCCGACCCTTGAGCAAGCTCAGCCGCCGCTGGTATGCCAGGTCGCGATGTCGTGGTCAAGGCCAGGGGGTGAGGGCTGGAGAGCCAGTAAGAGCTCCTGAGTCGCGATGCTCAGGATCCCCCCTTTTAATGTGCAAGCAAATTGCATAGTGCGAATGGACCCGTGGTGGGCGGTGATCGAGCAGGTGATAGCAGTTAACAGGTTAAGCATGAAGAGCAGATTGACTGGGATAAATGCAGGAAGATACATGCCACTGGGTCAGGCCCGAGCGGCATGGGGATGATGCAGCCCGAGGGGCGCCCCCAACGAGGTAAGCCAGAGACATAAACAAAAGGGATACATGCCACAGGGACGGACCCATGTGGCCCGAGAATAGTGCAGCCCGAGGGGCGCTCCCAGCTTAAATGAACTTGGAAGATGTCACCTGGTTCTGTAGATGAAGTAGAATTGGTGCAGCTGAAGCCACGCGTCGAAGGAATGACCACTCATGAGCCACCGGGAACCTGAGCCTCGGGAGGCTCTGGGGGCTCAGGAGGTTCCCTGAAGACCATCGCCATCTCTTCCAGAACAGCGTGGAACCTGGCCTCCTGAGCCGTTAGGACTTGCCGCACGTTGCGCTGATAGGCCGATGCCACGCTCGGCAAGCCGAAGGGCATGCGAACATAGCTATGTGGTGGACCCTCACAGCTGCCCGCACGTGATGGCCAGAAGCATTCCTGAGATGCGGCCCTGTTGAGCCCTGGGATGTTGATGTAGACGCGCAATTCAGCACCCTCGCCTGGATGGTGAGTCGTGCTCGGCGAGCGGCTGTTGCCACGCATGGCTCTCGCGTCTTGTAGCTCTTGGGTGGTCTTGGTGATGAACTCCTGGGTGGTGGGAAATCCTTGCCCTGTGCTCTCCTGAAGAAGGTTTGCCGTGAAGCATGCTTCCAAGTGGAACCCATGCACCTCCCTTGTGAGATCGGCAAGGTTTGAGGATCTCCAGAAGAGAGCCCCCGAGCCCTGCCCGAGGAGGGCGCCAGGCGCGCTTTCCTATGCAGTGGAGGGAGGCGCCCTTGGAGCGGGCGCTGATCCTGACGAGGTTCCTGACGCGACGCCATCTTCTTGGGGTCCTGCGCGGCGCGACATCTTCTTCTTGGGGATGGTCTCCGGAGGGCCTTCACTTCTGCTGTCAGGGTCGTCGATTGCCGCGGCTTGGAAGCCACGCTCAAGGGAGCACACCACATCCCTTTCTTCACATGGGACCATGATGATTCCCCCGCTTCCTGGCATCTTGAGAACGTTGTAGCCGTGGTGAGTGACTGCCCTGAACTTGGCCAGGGCTGGATACCCGAGGATAGCATTGTACGGCAGGCGGATGTGCACGACGTCGAAGTCGATGAGCTCGGTGTGGTAGTTCTTGTGCTCTCGAAGGTGACAGGCAGGCGGACTTGCCCTATCGGTGTGCTGGAACTGCCAGTTACTCAAGAGAAAGGCTTGGTTGGCTAGAGCTGCTCATAGGGCACTTGGAGGTTGTCGAACGTGTCGATGGACAGGACATTGAGCCCTGCGCCGCCGTCGATGAGAGTCTTGGTGACTTGCACATTGCTGATGACTGGGGAGCACAGCATAGGGAGTGTGCTAGCGGTGGCTGCGCACTTGAGCTGGTCGGCCGAGTTGAAGGTGATGGCGCACTGGGACCACCTGAGCGGGCGCGTGGCCTCGAGCTTGGGGAGCGCCGCGTTCACCTCGTGAGCAAACTAAGATGCGATGAGAGGCTGGGGCCTGGGCACCGCCCAAGATGCAAGCGACCGCACGCAGCTCCTGGAAGCCCCCAGCCCCCTCGTCCTGGTGGTGGTCGTCGTTCCTTCTTGGAGGCGGCAACATGGGAAGACCGGCGTTGCCTTGGGGGCGATCCTCACGAGGCGGGTCCCTCTAGGCGCCCTCACGAGGTTGGTCCTGCCAGCGGTCCTCACGAGGCCGGTCACGCCACTCCTGGCGCGGGCCACGGTCGTCCCAGCGTCCGCCTCCGCGGCCGTAGCCCCGGTCGTTGCACTCGGGGCGTCGACTGAAGCGTCCTTCCCGAATGGCTTTGAGCTCTTGACAGTCGCTGGTGTTGTGGGTGTTCAGGTTGTGGAAGGCATAGAATGGACGGCCGTTCTTGGACGACTCGGGCTGATCTCTACCTCGCTTGGTGTCGGGCTCTGCTGCGAGCACTACTGCCTCTTTGCGCTTCTCGTCTTTGGCCTTGGCCTTCTTCTCCATTCCTGCAGCTGGCAGCTCAAGGAGAGAGAGGCGCCCCTCCTCAGCTCTTGCACACCTGTTCGCCAGGTTGAACAGCTCCTGAGATGTGCAAAGCTCTTCGTGGATAGCCAGCTCTTCCTTCATCTTGACGTCACGGACGCCGTCCGAGAATGCAGAGATAATGGCTTCGTCCGTGACCTTGTGGATCTTGAGGCGGGTGTTGTTGAAGCGCTGGATGTACTTCTGGAGGGTCTCTCCTGGCTGTTGCTTGATGCGGCGTAGATTGCCCGAGGCCGATGGGCGGTCACGAGTGCCCTGGAAGTTGGCGACGAAGCGGCCGCGCATCTCGTCCCAGGAGGAGATCGAGCCGTGCTGCAGGTTTAGGAGCCAGGAGCGGGCCCCATCCTTGAGAGCCATGGGAAACCAGTTCGCCATGACTTTTTTGTCGCCGTTGGCCGCTTCGATGCTCAACTCATAGAGCTGCAGGAACTCCGCGGGGTCGGCGGTGCCGTCGTACAGAGGAGGCAGATCTGGCTTGAACTTGCCTGGCCAGGCAACGCTACGCAGCTCAGGGGTGAAGGCGCGGCAGCCGCCCGTGGTTGCCGGGGCCCGCTTCGGAGGCGGAGCTTGATCTTGGTGAGGTCTGTGCTATGCCACTGCAGGCGGCGAGCGGTCTTGACGAGGTGGCGTCGGGAGCGCTGATGCAGCTTCTCGCGGCCGCAGGATCTCTTGGCAGCTCCTTTCTTCACGTGCGGGCGCCGGGCGCGGTGGATCACGCCGCGGAGGCGCACGCCGTGGTGCCAAGGCACCGTCTTGGGGTCGAGGTGGTGGAGGCACGCCATGAGCCCCGTTGCCCGCAGCTGGCTGAGGTGGATGCAGAGAACGGGATGGCGCCAGAGAGCCCCCTGCGGCCCGGACGAGCTCGGCAACGCGGTCGAGCCACTCCTCATAGACGTCGTCGACGGGGCGGTAACATAGGAGCTCGTTCGCCGCTATGAGCACGGCCCGTGCCTCCATGGGAGCGCGGTGCACGTGAGACGAAGAACCAGCAGGGGTGAGTGATGGAGTAGCGGTGCGGCCGTCTTGCCGCACCGAAGGTGCTGCGAGGACACCTGCTGCTCGTTCCCCACGGGGCCGATGGCAGCGTTGGTGGCGGGGGACAGAGAACGATGAGGTGGCCCGCCGACGGGAGCCTTTTGAGCGATGCGGGCGGCGAGGGCAGCCCGACGCTCAGCTCGAGCACGGCGAGCGTCCGCCATGGAGACGACGGAGCGATGGAGCGACGGAGTGACGGAGCGACAGAGCGACGGAGCAACGGAAAGGAAGCTACGACGCACCCCTACCTGGCGCACCAAATGTCGGATGTGGGGCTCTGGCAAACCCTTAAGGTTCGAACACTGGGGTGCGCGCGAAGTCTTCCCCTCCTACCGATCTACGCTCTAGCTCGCTAAGATCTTGCGGACAAACTCGACGAACTCACAACACAGAAAGACACGGGGTTTAGACTGGTTTGGGCCATCGTTGTGGTGTCATACCCTACTCCAGTGTGGTGGTGGTTGATTGCCTCTTGGGCTGATGATGAACAATACAAGGGGAGAACAGCCTCCTGAGGTTGAGGTGTTCTTGCGCGTGTGAGCTTGTGGTGTGTCTCTCAATCTCTGATGATCTCCTGGGATCTCCTCTTTTCTCTACTATGATGGCTAGTCCTATTTATAGAGGCCCTGGTCCTCTTCCCAAATATCGAGCGGGAAGGGAGCCAACAATGGCGGGATAATTTGAACAGGGACAGCTAGTACAAGCTATCCTGACAAAAGTAGTCTTTGCCTGCACAAAGCTCTGGTGGTGACGGTGTTTTGGGCTCCACGATGACCTTCGTATCGCAGTCCGTGGTCTTGGTCTTGTTGCACTGGAATGGCAACCTTTGCCTAATGCATCGGTACTCCGCGGCTGCGCTTGCGCCCTTTGCACCAAAGAGGAAACAAGGACGCTGCGCGCGCTGGTGCCCGCCTGGTGCCGATCGTTATGGCTCACGTCACGAGAGCCTCGTGAGGTTCTCCTCGCCTTGATATCTCCGCTCCTCGTGAGCCTGCCTAGCTAGGCCACTCCAGAGGAGGTCTTGCGTCGTCCGCCTTGCGAGGCTTGGCCCCTCGCGAGGGTCTTGGATGCTTTGTTGGTGAAGACGGGCCGTACGGCCTGCTGGCTCCGCCACGCAGCGGGCCTCAGGCAGGCAAGTCTGGGGACCCCCGTTCCTAGAATGCCGACAGCTGTCACTAGGGTTTGCATGTGTTGGGAATAGACACCTCCACTCACCGCCGGTTGTGTGATCGGACCTAGCAGTCCGCCACACGACGTACCTCCTGCACGCGCGGATAACGTTAGAGGCGGTGCACTTGCACCACTCCGGCGAACCTGTACGTGGGAATCGACGACTGGCTGTTCGAGGGAGATCGAACAAGGAGGAGGCGATCCACACGGATGTGCTGGCCCAACTCTTCTTCCGCTGCACGGCACTACACGTCTAGTGGTAACAAACTATGATCCATGTCCCAAAGCATGTTCTTGGTTGTTCTGCGGATTGGAAATTTTAATTTGCAGTCGACGCACCCTATCGTAGAACCCAACAGTCACCGACCACTGGAGTTTGAACTGACATGTCTCCTTTTGGAAACCATGGTACTTCATGTGAGATGCTCCGATTTGGAAGGAGCGATCATGAAAACTTGTGCCAAACTTTACAAAGAAAAATTCCCCAAGGTCATGAGAGCACGCCACGGGCACACACCAATTCTGATGATGTCTCGATTCCATCTGAATTCCTAGTAATTAAAATAGCAATGAGGCATACGCCGGTGGCCGCACGTCGCGACCTAAATGTTTGAAACTTCTCCCCATATCTCAGACAATCGACGAAAACTCGCAAAGCGACACACAAATGATTTGTACACCTTCTTTGCTAACTAACACCCAGATGTAGTTGTAGAAAGGTTTTGAATTTAATTATATGGACTAAATGCAAGGTAAGTGCAAAAAAATGACTTAAATATAGCAACGAGACCAGAAATGGGTCAGAAAGTCAAACCTAGGGTACACATGTGATTGTTTACCGTGAAAAAATTCGAGGCTGAACGATGTAGTCACTGACGATTGGAGTCCAAAGTGCCGCGTCTCCCTTTGGAAACAATGATCCTTCTTGTGAGATGCTCCGATTTGGAAGGTGTGAGCATCAAAACTTGTGCCATCTTTACCAAAAAAATTCCATGTTATCCTGAGAGCACGCCATGGTGACACACCAATATTCGTTATTTCCGGACTCTATATGGATTTCCTATAATTAGAATACCAAAAAGGCATACGCCTCTGGCCGCACCCTACGGCCGAACTGTTTGAATTTTTTTTCCCGTTTCTTGAACAATGAATGAAAACTCCCAAAGTGACACACAAATGATCTCGCTAGCTAGCGCCCACGTGTAGTTCTAGCTATAGCAAACGACTCAAATATAGCAAACGATACCTCAAATGCACGAGAAAATCGAACCATATGGTACAATGGTGATTTCTTACCATGGGAAACAATTTGGAGGTGAAACGATGATCTCTTGTTTTCATTCAAACGAAAATATGATGTTAGTTCATGTAAATGTTTTCAAATAGCACATGGTTCACTCACGAAAGCCGTGTGCCTACCAAACCGTGGCCGATGTCGCCCCTTGCTGCGCGCACGATCTGAGTCATGTGTTATGATTGGCCAGAACCCAAACCCCACGGATCATACATCTGCACCGTTGGATGCTCCCAGATCGAACGGCAATCCTCATCCCTTTCGATAGGAAATGTAGTCCGGCTAGGATTTGATCTATATGCCCAAATACATGGTAAATGCCAAAAAATGTCTTAAATATAGCACACGAGACCTGAAATGTGCCAGCAAATCAAACCCGTGGTATAATGGTGATTGCTTAACGTGGGAAAAATTTAGAGGTGAAACAATGAACTCACGTCTTCATCTCAAAATTAATACGTCTTCATTTCAAACTATATTATTATCTTTGTGCACATGAGTGCTTAGAGGCAACCATTTGCATAGGCCTTTCTACGCAGCGACCGGGGATATTTTTCACCCTTTTCAGCTAGGCCGCCAACACCCCCCACCGCCCACCCGTGTTTCACTCAACTAGTCCACCTAGCTCCATCGCCAGCTCCCCCTCACCTAGATCCACAACAGAGCCCTCTCTGGCACCAGCGTGCTCACCCCGTCTGTGTGCCCGCTCTTCGGCGTCAAGCCTACCTCCACTATCGTTCTCAACACGTGGCTGCCCGTGCCTCGCCATCTTCGTTTGCTCTCCAGCCACCCTCGAGCATATCAATCTTGTAAACCTCACCTCTCATGTGGCCCGGCCGGGTTTGCATTAAGAAGCCTGTTAGTTACTGCTCTCCATCGTGGTGAGGCATATTTCATCGCAATACCTCTTCCTATTTCATTCTGTAAGTTCCCAAATTGGCTATAAAATAACGGGGAGCGTATATATGTTCATTATCTACCTTCCTAACTAGTACATATAAGTTGTATTTGTTCCAATAAGTTACTGCCGATTTACAGATTGCGGGCGCCCGAGTCACACAAACTTAACAAATAAGCCATGCATTTTCTAAATTATTGCATGACATGTTTAGACAACTTGATACCAAGTTGTTAGTTTTATGCTTATCCTCCTTTCCTGAGTTTCACATGTGTTCTCTATAAATGCCGATTAGCAGCGACAGCACTCATGTTTCAGACGATGTATCTTCATTTGATTCTAGCAACCCTAGGTCTTTAGCAGATGGTGAGTGATGTAGGGTAGGAACCCTAACCGGCCGATCTTTCACGAAAGGAGCGGATCCCGCGATGAACACGAAGAACACGAGGAGGGAAACGAGGGGAAAAACACAAGGGGAACACGAGAGAACACTCAAACCAACAAGAATGATTACACAAGTGCTAGATCCTCGAAACACGATAGGAGATAGAAGATCCAAAGTCAACAACAGACGAAACAAAGGTAACCGGTCTTCTGCGTGAGGAGGTCTTGAATCCACGAGGGGATCTTCACTTAGAGGGGTCTTGAATCCAAAGGTATCTTCTCCGAAGAGGGGCCGCGGTCTCTCTCGTGGAGTACATCCGAAGTGGATGAGCAATGCTCTATCTCTAAATATGAGTTAAACCAATGCTAACCCTAGCTAGGATGAATAGGGGGTCTATTTATAGTCTTACTGCAAATGGGTGGCGAAAGGAGGGGGTACATGTGTTTCTGGCCCGAAACTGGACACAGCCAGGTACCAGACATCCATTGGGGACCAGTCGTCCGGTGTCTCATGGGCCACCGGATGTTCGGTAGAAGCCGGTCGTCGGCTGGTTCTTGCTTGGATGTAGAAGTTGCGGATTTCCGGAAGGGGCCAGTCGTCCGGTCGCCGGACGTCCGGTGGCATCGGACTTCCGCTCGTTTTGGCTCGGGTGCGGTGTCGCCGGTCGTCCGGTCTGGGCCGGACGTCCGCTCGCTGTAGCTCGGCTGGGGCTTCAGGCTCCGGACGTCTGGTCCCAGCCAGTCATCCGGGGGCTGGGGCTTCGTCTGCAACTCTTCTTCTTCTTCTCCGTCTTCACGCCCATCTTCCTCTTCTGATCGTCCTTGCTCCTTAGCTTCTTCATGACCAACTCCTTGATACCCGAGTATGCACAATGTCTCCTTTTGAGGTAGTAGCCATGTCTCATGTGCATCTAAGTGGAAATGTGAGAGGATAGATGTCACCTCGGTTTCGAGAGCTCTTGCACCTGCTTGTGTCATGGGTCCAAGTGGTGTCGTAGGATATGTAGTTGGGTCCATGGGGATGACCTTGGGATGCTCCGCATCATCTCCCCTCCCTTGGGGAAGATCCGTCCTCAGATCAAATTCTTCATCACCATGGTAGGGAGAGAGATCTTTGACGTTGAAGATGTCCCTCATGGAGTAATTGTCGCGTGGAATGTCAATCCTGTATGCATTGTCGTTGTAGCGTGCAAGCACCTTGAAGGGTCCGTCTGCTCGTGGTCGAAGTTTGGACTTGTGTTCTTGGGGAAATCGGTACTTGCGAAGGTGTAGCAACACGAGATCACCGATGTTGAAGACCATGGGGCGCTTGTTGATGTTGAGCTTGGTCGCAAGTCGTTGTACTTGGTGCTCGATAGTATGTCTTGTATCTTCATGCACCTTCTTGAGAAGAGTCACACATGCACTTGCGTCCAAATTGATGTGCTCTTGGAGTGGTAGAGGAAGAATGTCCAATGGTGACAATGGGTTGAATCCGTAGACGACCTCGAAGGGGGACTTGCCGGTTGTTGAGTGTCTTGCTCGGTTGTAGGAGAACTCGGTGATAGGTAGGCACTCTTCCCACTCCTTGATGTTCTTGTTGATGAGTACGTGAAGTAGAGAGGAGAGTGTGCGGTTGGTCACCTCCGTTTGGTCGTCGGTTTGTGGATGATACGCCATGGAGAAGAGTAGATTGATTCCGAGCTTGGCGCATAGGGTCTTCCAAAAGTAGCTAAGGAACTTGACGTCGCGGACCGAGACGATCGTCTTTGGCACTCCATGTAGACGCAATATTTCCCTACAAAAGAGATTAGCAACATGTGAAGCATCATCTATCTTGTTGCAATGAATGAAATGTGCCATCTTGGAGAAACGGTCCACAACGACAAATACCGAATCCTTTCCATTTCTAGTCCTAGGCAATCCAAGTACGAAATCCATGCTAATGTCTTCCCATGGTTGATACGGGATTGGGAGAGGCATGTAAAGGCCATGGGATTGAGCTTTGGACTTAGCTTTGTGACATGTAGAGCATCGATTGGTGAAGCGGTTGATGTCGCGCAACATCTTGGGCCAAAAATAGTTCTTGTAGAGCGTGGCGAAAGTCTTGCCGCGTCCAAAATGTCCCATTAAGCCTCCTCCATGAGATTCCTGAAAAAGCAACAAACAAATAGAAGACTTGGGGATGCAAAGCTTGTTAGCTCTCATACGATATCCATCTTTTATGTAATAGTGTTTCCAAGAGGTGTGCGTCAAACATTGGCATAAGGAGTAGCAAAAGTAGGATCATGCCCATACACGTCTTTTATATGCTCAAAAACAATGACATCCGATTCAAGTTGAGTAACAAGCATGCGTATGAGGGAAAGGGCATCCTCCACAATGTTTTCCTTACCTTTAATGTACTTGATGACATAAGGAAAAGATTCAATAAATTATCTCCATTTAGCATGACGATTGTTCAACTTGGTTTGGCCCTTAAGATACTTGAGCGTTTCATGATCGGTATGAATGATGAATTCATGAGGGCGAAGATAGTGTTCCCATTCATGCAAAACGCAGACTAAAGCATAGAGCGCTTTGTCATCGATGGGGTAACTGAGTTGCGCTCCGGAAAGTTTCTCACTAAAGTAAGCTATGGGGCGCTTCTCTTGCGTTAACACACCTCCTATGCCATTACCGCTAGCATCGCAATGAATCTCAAAGGGTTTGTCAATGTTGGGTAATGCAAGCACAAGAGCATGAGTAAGCAAATTCTTAAGCTCATTGAAAGAGGTATCTTGGGATGGTCCCCAAACAAAAGGCGTATTCTTCTTGCTCAAAGCATGCAAAGGCGAAGCAATGGTGCTAAAATCTTTCACAAAGCGACGATAGAAACCCGCAAGGCCAAGAAAGCTACACACTTGTTGCAAGTTGGTTGGTTGGGGCCAAGTCTTAATAGCATTGATCTTGGACTCATCTACATGAACACCCTTGGAAGATACAACAAAACCCAAGAAAACGAGCTTGTCAATGCCAAAAAGGCATTTCTCCATATTAGCATAGAGGTGCTATTTTCGAAGAGTTTGAAAAACGGTTCGGACATGGGTGACATGCTCTTTGAGAGACATGCTAAAAATAAAGATATCATCAAAGTAGACCACAACAAACACACCAATGTAAGGGCAAAATACATGATTCATAAGACGCATAAAAGTACTCGGTGCTTCCGATAGACCCATAGGCATGACTAACCACTCATACAAGCCAAACTTGGTTTTGAAAGTGGTTTTCCATTCATCACCCTCTTGTATGCGGATTTGATAGTGGCCACTCTTAAGATCAATTTTTTAAAAGATAGTGGCACCACTAAGTTCATCAAGCATATCATCAAGGCGTGGAATGGGATACCTCTAATGAACGGTGATAGCATTGATAGGTCTACAATTGGAGGACATGCGAAAGCTACCGTCTCTTTATGGCACAAGAATGACCGGGACGACACAAGGGATCAAACTTTCACGTGCATGTCCATGGTCTATGAGATGCTTTACTTGCCTTTGTATTTCTTTGGTTTCTTCGGGGTTGATGCGGTAGGGAGCTTTGTTCAGAAGCGGTGCTCCGGGGATGAGGTCGATGCGGTGCTCAATGCCTCGTAGTGGAGGTAGTCCCGGAGGTAGCTCATCGGGGAAACCATCGTGAAATTCCTGCAGAAGAGAAGACAACACTAGAGGAAGAGTGCGAGAGGTGTTAGTTTGTGTTTGATTGTCCTTGCACAAAAGGATATAGTGTATCACACTAGATGGGTTCTTACACACTCCTCTTATCTCATTTTTGGTGGCAAATAGGACTAAGTTCTTCTTTTCGCTCATCGTGGAGGCGCTCGGTTTGGGCTTATGGCGCTCACTCTGTTTTTGGTGGCTCGCACTCTCACTATTATCTCCATGATGGGTTGCTTGCTTGTCGGTGACAACTTGGCTTTGGGACATGGGACGAAGTATGTACTCCTTTCCCTTCATCTTGAAGATGTAGTGGTTTGTTCGGCCATTGTGGATGACTCCTCTATCAAATTTCCATGGGCGTCCAAGAAGAAGGTGGCAAACGATCATTGGAACGACGTCGCACTCTAAGTTGTCTTCGTAGGAGCCAATTTTGAAGGAGACTTGTACTCGATGCTCGACTTGGACAGTGTCGGAGTCTCTAAGCCATTGGACTTTGTATGGATGTGGGTGCTTTGTCTTGGGCAATTGGAGCTTGGAGCAAAGTTCTTCACTTGCGATATTATGACAGCTCCCTCCATCAATGATGACCTTGATGGATCTTCCATTGATGCCAACCTTGGTGTGAAAGATATGGCATCTTTGGTCTTCTTCTTGGTGATGTTGTTGAGTTAAGACCTTGGGGACAACAAGAGCGGGACTTGAATCTTCATCGCAAAAGACTTGTTCCTCTTCATAGTTCACTTGCCGGTGCATGGCGACTTGCTCAAGAGCGTCCATTTCTCCTTCACTCATCGAGTTGTAGGTGCCGTCGTCGTTGAGGATCATGATCCGATTGTTGGTGCACTCGAGGACTTGTGGCCCCGGCCTCCGCATGTGAAGCATTTGAAGGAACTTGTTTTGACTGTCTCATCGGTGGGGGTTGATGATGAAGCTCTCGGCTTGAAGTTGCTTGTAGTAGGAGGATGACTTGGAGTTGACGAAGCTTTCTTGGAACTCGACTTGTCGACGTTGCTTGTAGAAGGCTTGGTAGACGGTGTTGGAGTCGTTGAAGCTTGGGTGTTGGAGAAGCCGTAAGACTTGGATGAGAATTTGGCATACTTGAAATAGTCTTGCACTTGACATTCCGCTTTGGTAGCTTGATGCACTAGCTCGATGAGGTTCGAGTATGGTTGGAAGCCGGCGATCTTATTGATAGGATGGGTGAGTTCATTCAAGAAACGTGCCATTGTTTGCTCATCATCTTCCGTGACGTTGGCTCTTATCATGGCAATTTCCATCTCCTTGTAGTATTCTTCAACATTCTTGGTTCCTTGCTTGAGTAGTTGAAGTTTCTTGAAGAGGTCGCGGTTGTAGTAGGTAGGCACAAAGCATGCTCTCATGACATCCTTCGTTTGTGCCCAAGTAGTGATGGGTGGTTCACCTCTTGCCTCTCGACGCTCGATAACTTGTTCCCACCAAATGAGGACATAGTCTTGGAACTCAAGGGATGCCATTGCGATTTTCTTCTCTTCTTCATAGTTGTGCAAACGGAAGATTCTGTCGGCTTTCAATGCTGATGAAAGGTATTCTTTGGGATCGTTGCTTCCATTGAACTTGGGCATGGTGAACTTGAGCTTTCCGTAGCCTTGCTCTTCATTGTGTTGGGGTCAGCGATGATGACTCCTGTGTTGTTGATGATTGTCAAGCTCGTGTCTCTCTTGGCGAGGAGGGTTTTCAACCTCATGTTGCTCTTGTCGTGGAGGATTTCCATTGTGTTCATGCTCTTGATGAACGTGATGTTCTTGGTGAGCTTGTCGAGCTCGAGGAGGAACTTGAGGAACTTGACGATGCACGCCAGCTTGAAATCTTCGTTCGTGAGCTTCTTCACGAAGTGCTTCTTCATGTTCACGAGCTTCTCGGCCTCGGTTGGCTATGGCGCAATTTGCATCTTGGAGGGCTTGTTGCACCACAAATGCCTGGGCATCTCACAATTGTTGCTCTTGACGTTGTGCCTCGGCATCTTGTGCTTCTTGGTGTAGACGCGCTCGCTCTTCCTCTTCATGTTGGCGTTGTCGTTGTCTTCCTCGTGCTAGTGCAAAAGCCTCTTGGGTTTGACGTTTTTAGTGCTCTTGAGAGTTGGTGTCGCGTAGAGGATTTAGGCTTGCTTGACGATCGTTGCGGGCGGCACGTCGAAGAGTGTTCGATGTCCGTGTACTTGAGCCGGAGAGGGTGAAGTCGGAGTGTCGACTTGAGCGGCTCCTTCTTAATGAAGATGAAGTGGAAGAAGAGCGGTTGAGCAACAAAGCGTGAATCTCGTCCATTCTTGTGTAGTTCTCTTTCTTGTGATCGTCGAGCTTGTGGTCGAAGTAATCCCTTGTACATTGCTCGAAGAGTCGCAAGTCGGTGGCGAGGTTGTCGATGCGTTCACTCATTGCTTGTTGCTCTTGATGCAAAGCACGTTGTGCACCAAAGAGGTGGCTCTTGGTGATGTAGGAGTTCATATCGTCGTCGTGCTCAATGAAGAGTGGGTTGGTAGAAGTACTTGGCCTATCCATCATTCCAAGATAAAAATGTGAGTGGTACAAAGAGAAGAACGAATACCAAATGTACCTTGACCAAAGTTGAAAGTGGATCAATGATCACTCCAATGTGGATAAGGAAATATCACAATTGGTACCAATTCTTGCCGGTTTCTGACACCTACACAAGTAAAAGCTTATGGTGGAGCTTGGTTAGGATGGTGGCACAAAATTTGATGCAATTGTAAGTGAGCTTCAATAATGTTGGAAAAGATTCGCAAGATTGCAATGCAAGAAGTAGACCAAGCAATGTAATGTACATGGAAACACACACACAAAGAGATAAGTGGGGTTGGGCAACCAAGGATGAGCCAAAATGTGGAACCCACAAAAATGCTCATGTTGCACAACACTAGAGAGACGCTAGCACAATTGCACAATAGGCGGATACAAGACTTGTGCACAACCTACTAAGCAAAAAATGCAACGACTTCTATCCCAAGTATGTTCTATGCAAGGTGTTTCTATGATATGATCCAAGATGATCTAATATGACAATCTTAATATTGTATGATGCTATGGTGCTTGCTTAAAATCTCTTTGCTTATCTTTTCCTTTTGCTTAAAAGTTTGTTTGGCTCTTTGTTGATTGAGCTCTTTTCTCATGCAATGCTTCACGAACCAAGATAGCAATTATGTATGCGATGACAACCTTGTGACACAAGAGATGATACCAAGATATGCAACAATGATGTATGTACGCTATGGGAAGTATGATCACTAATGTGCACAAGTCTTGTTGCCGGCAATACTCAATGGCTAGTCTCGATGGGTAAGCGACGCAAAGGAGTAAGGCTATGATGGCTATCAATGAAATGGCAAGAGTGATATGTCCAGTACCAAGGTGAGGTTACCGTTTCTTGGTTCCTCGTCCATACGCAAGAACGAATGACGGTGATCGAATGAGTGTGACGAATACCAAGATGTAGTCGAGGTGGTCGTTGTTGATGACGCGTCTGTGGCGAAGATGAGCGGCAGTGAAGTTGATGTCGAACCGTACCTAGATAGCCGAAACACAAAAGGATACGGAACCGCAACTCAAATTCTCAAAGCTCGAAGTGGCAACACGTGTCGGAGTGCGAAACGGGTAAGCAAAGGTGGTGGTATGCGGAAGTGGTGATGGTGTATAGGTGGTAGGAGTGCGTATGCGGAAATGTGGGGCGGTGGTGGTGACCAAAACTGAAGAAAATTCAGTTTCGTCAGGCTACTCCGGATGTCTGGTGGTGAGCGGTCGTATGGTTGTCGGACGTCCGGTGTAGAGAGGACATCAGGTGCCTGGGTGAAAAATCGGGCACGGGATGAACTGGTGGTGTTCATGATGGAGAGGTCGAAATTCTTTGAATCCGGGCGGATTTGTGGATGGAAAGGGTGGGGAAAGGGGTGAAAAGCTAGATCCACTCAAAACAAAGTAAATCCACGGATCAAATCCAACAAAATTTAAACACACCAACAAATCACAAAAAAAATTGGGGGCTATTTTTGTGGGGAATTTTCGAATTAGGGACAAAAACAATAAAAACTAGGCTAGCAACACAACGGGGATGCTCCGAAATCGTGATCAATGTGGCTCTTGATACCAAGATGATGTAGGGTAGGAACCCTAATCGGCCGATCTTTCACGAAAGGAGCGGATCCCGCAATGAACACGAAGAACACGAGGAGGGAAACGAGGGGAAAAACACAAGGGGAACATGAGAGAACACTCAAACCAACAAGAATGATTACACAAGTGCTATATCCTCAAAACACGATAGGAGATACAAGATCCAAAGTCAACAACGAACGATACAGAGGTAACCGGTCTTCTCCGTGAGGAGGTCTTGAATCCAAGACGGGATCTTCCCTTAGAGGGTTCTTGTATCCAATGGGATCCTCTCCGAAGAGGGGTTGCGGTCTCTCTCGTGGAGTAGATCCGAAGTGGATGAGCAATACTCTTTCTCTAAATATGAGCTAAACCAATGCTAACCCTAGCTAGGATGAATAGGGGTCTATTTATAGTCTTAGTGCAAATGGGGGGGGGCAAAAGGAGGGGGTACATGGGCTTCGGGTCCGAAACTGGACACAGCCAGGTACCGGACGTTCGCTGGGGACCGGTCGTCCTGAAAGTGCGTTATATCGACTAGAGGGGGGTGGGGTGAATAGGCGATTTTTATGAAATTCTTCACTGAGGAATTTGTCGGTGAGGAAATTCCTTAGCGAAGAACTACTAGCATCGGAATAAGTACTCAAAAGTAAACATAACAGAATACAAGCATAGTCATCATGATGAAATGAAGACAGGCACAAAGTACATGAAGCGTAAGCACAAGAGAACACATGATGAAGACAAACAGACTGAAGAAATTGAACTGAGGAAATTGACAAAGTCTTCAGTCAAAGTCTTCAAACACAGATATGAACAAACACACAACACAGTTATGAGGAAATGAAAGAGTTGAGGGACTAGAACCAGTAAGCTTGGTGAAGACAATGATTTGGTAGACCAGTTCCAACTGCTGTCTCAGTTGTACGTCTGGTTGGAGCGGCTGAGTATTTAAACTCAAGGACACATAGTCCCGAACACCCAGTCCTGAACACGCAGCTTAGGATACCAAGTCCTCACCGTATTCTCCTTGAGCTAAGGTCACGCAGACCTCGCCCAATCACTCGTGGTAAGTCTTGAGGTGACTTCCGAACCTTCACAAACTTGGTCACTCGGCGATCCACACTTCCTCTTGGATGCTCTAGACCATGACGCCTAACTGTCTGGAAGAAGCACAGTCTTCAAAGGTAACAAGCGTCGGATCCACGCGGGATCAATCTCTTCAGTGATGCTCAATCACTTGGGGTTTGTAGGTGTTTGGGTTTGGGTTTTTCCTCACTTGATGATTTTCTCTCAAAGTCATTGGAGGATGGGTTGCTCTCAAATGACAAGTGTCAGTTTCTATCGGAGCAGCCAACCAGCTAGTGGTTGTAGGGGGCGACTATTTATAGCCTAGGGAGCAGCCCGGCATGATAAGACATAAATGCCCTTCAATGATATGAGCATTAGGTGGAAAGATATTTTGGGACAGCTGGCGCATAGCACAGCAACGGTCGGAATTTTGAGTAGCAAAATCCTCAGGGCTATCATGTTCCTCACTGTGTAGCAAATCTGCATTGGTGAATTCCTAACTCCTCAGTCAAAACAAATTCCTCAGAGACCAGAAGAACTTCGTCTCTATCACTAAAGAATATGACTGGACTGTATGAGATTTCCAAAGGCTTCACTCGAAGGGATTGGTAGGTGTAGGATTTTGAGTTGAGCATCACATGGAAAATTTTCCTTAGTATTTCCTTGACCCACTTTAACAGTACGGTGTTTCCTATGACTCAAGAAAGAGAAAATGAAACTACGAAAACAAAAGTCTTCACGGTTCATGTTCCTCGAATGAACACAAAGTCTTCAAGGTCACACCAATTTCTTCACTTTTAAAGTCTTCAGAAAGTCTTCAGATAGCCAAAGTCTTCAGTCGAAGAACTTCATTTTTAGGGGTCGACTTTCTCTGTAAATATCAAACTCATTGACTTATAGACCTATGTACACTCACAAACACATTAGTCCCTTAACCTATAAGTCTTCAATACACCAAAATCACTAAGGGGCACTAGATGCACTTACAATCTCCCCCTTTTTGGTGATTGATGACAATATAGGTTAAGTTTTCAACGGGGATAAACATATGAAGTGTAAATACTGATATTGAGGAATTTGATTGCAAGATATAGAAGAACTCCCCCTGAAGATGTGCATAGTGAGGAATTTGGTTTTGAAGCAATGCACACTTGATGAGTTGAATCATGGAGATCTCCACCTATATCTTGTAATTCATACACGCATTTGACATATAACAATGAAGAATTTGAAATGCATGATGAAATATGGTGACTGATGTAATTCAGCATGCGTGCATTAGCATATATGAGGAATAAGCATGAAGAAAAACATATCAAAAGTTTCAGAGCACCATTGGGTTTAAGTTTACAACTCGATCCAATAAAGTCTCAGAAGAACGAGAGTTGTAACTTAAAAAAACGCCCATATAGAAAGACCCGCTTGAAGACTAACTCAAAATTCCCCCCCTTTGTCATCAAATGACCAAAAGGATCGAATATGAGGAGTAACGCCCCTGAAGAATATCAAGTTGATGAAGGAGTGCCAGCATTGTTGGGGTCGTTTGTCGTAGAAGGGCCTGCCGCAGTGTCGTCCAAGTGTTCATTATCATCAGTGTCGCGCGATGAAGAATATGAGCTGGCCACTAGAGAAGGAACCTTGACCTTCTTGAATTTCTTTGGTGGAGGTGCAGACCAGTCAAAATCTTCCTTGAGACCCATTTTCTTCAGATCTTCTTCACCATGAAGATGTGACAGTATTGCCCAGGTGCGACCGAAGACTTCATGGAGGTAGTAATGGTTATTCTTCACTTCATTGTGTGTCGCAGTCATGTTGTGAAGAAATAAACCAAACTGACGCTTAACCCATTTATGATTTCGATCCACCTTCTGGTGAAGACTTAGCAGAAGCTCATGATCAGTCATCACACGAGGAGCAATGGCTTGAGGAGTAGACTTGGGTGCATTGGCAGAGTCATGTGTGGCAGAGTCATCATTGGTGGAATAAAAGGCAGCTTTACGAAACTGTCCATCCAATGGACAAATGCCTTCATCTATAACAGCTGGTGCCTTGCCCTTTTCATCAACTGAGGAATAGGTCTGCTTGAGGACTTCAATTGGGGGCAAGTAGCTGAGGTGATTCTGAAAATCAGCTTTGTAGTTGAGTGAAGACCTTGTGCATAAGGCTTCAGCTCAAACGGAGACAGTGCAACATTTTCCAGAGTCCTCATGAAGAAATCGTGATAATTGACAGGAATGTCGTGAACGATCTTGAATACCAGATTCTTCATGATGCCAACAATTTCCTCATCAGATGAGTCGTGGCCTTTGATAGGACTCATTGTCCTTGTAAGAATACGATAGACAGTTTTGGGCACATAAAGTAATTCCTTCACAAGGAATTTGGTTCGTGGGGCCTGACATGCCTTCAAAGGTTTGATCAGAACCTGCATGTAGTGATTTGTAAGCTCAGGTTCACTATAGATGCAACGAGCTTCTTCAAGGGGAGGACTAAGTGGTAAGGCACGAAGCAATTCAGAAGCTGGTGCTGTGTAGTGAGTGTTCTCAGACATCCAGTCCAACACCCATGAATTCACATCTTCAGAATCTCCTGTGATGTGCAGCGTCGCATAAAATTGAAGAATCAGTTCTTCATTCCAATCACAGATGTCAGAGCAAAAGTTTAACAGTCCAGCATCGTGAAGAACACTGAGGACTGGCACGAAACACGGCAGAGATTCCATATCCACGTGAGGAATGTGCTCATGATAGAAGATTTTTTCTTTGTTGAATAGCACTTAGGAATAGAAATTGGCTTGACTAGCAGCCTAGAAACGCCTCTTCCTTATACGAGCAGAATCATATGGGTTGTAGTCTTCGAAGAATACGTGCTCGCCGAAGAAATCATCAGCCTTGAACTTTTGCTTGCGTGAGAATGGATCCTTTGGCTTGGGCAGAGGAGTGTCAGTGAGTTGCATCACGACTTCAGGAATTGCAATCTCAGGTTCTTCAGGCTGAGGAATTTCCGGTTCCTCTTCAGTGGGAGTCTGCGTCTTCAGATGTTCAGCAGCAACAGTTTCTTCAGCACTAGTGGCTGGAATTTCCTCATGTACAAATGAAGTGGGGTGAGTTTCTTCAGAGCCCATTTGAACAGTTTGTGCAGGTGATTGAGGTATTTGCTGCAATGGTGTGAACATTGGAGAGTTTGGATGCTAACTTCCCCAGAATTCATCACTTATTACTGGTGTGGAGCAGCCAATGTCCACATCTTCATCTTCCATTTCTTCAACGCCAGCCTCTTCAGCTGTGAACTGAGGCATGGGCGAGGAGATGACAAGTGTTGAATGGATCGTATCCACTTCAATTTATTCATCCAACTGCTTAGATGAAGCAGTAGAAGGAGTTTCTTCATCAGATCCGCTAGGGATCTCATATTCTTCACCAAAAGGAACAAGGTCCTTTGATGGCATAGTTGAGATTGGAACAACATCAATGGGATTAGCAAATGAACTGGTCAAAGGCTTCATCTTCTTCGGAGCTGAAGAATCTGAAGTGGCTGATGCTTTCCTTTTCTTCACTGATGCACGCTCTGCAGCCTTGGTCTTCTTCACATCTGATGCAGATGGAAGGATTGAAGTTGGTGTTGGTGCAGGAGGAGTAGAAGAATCTGGTTGATTTTCTTCAGGCACAATTGATGCAGTTGCCCTGATTTCTTCAGTTTCTTCGGGCGCACCACTAGTGGATGCCCTGGCAATTTCTTCAGCGGATGGAATGCACTCATCAACCCTGGAACTCACATTTTCTTCAGCAGCCTGATTTTCATCAGCGGTGCTGGCATGTTCTTCAGTCGGCTGAGCAAATGCTTCAGCCCGAGGAACTTCCTGTTGCGTTGGGGCTGCAACATTTGAAGTGAAGTTATCAACGAGTCTCACAAAACGAACTTTGGCTCCAAGCCAATCAACATGATATGCGTCAAATTCATCACTGAGTTTCTTGATCTTAGATTGAGTAGTGACAAGTTCTTCAGTTGTCATAGAGACAACGTTTTTCTTCACATAGCGCTCCTTCTTGTACTGCGCTTTTGTTGATCTGCCTGGCCTTCTCAAATTTCCATTTTTCTTCTTGAATGAAGTGAGTCAGCATGTGACTTTGGCTAGGAGTCAGCTTGAAGTCAGGCATGGGAGTGTTGGGGTCCTTGTGCCAAACGTCAATGTATTCGAGGATCAACTTGGGATCCAACAGCAGTGGCACATTTGTCCCCTTGGCTCTAGTGGCCTTGACTTGCCTATCTCTGATGATTTCAGCAAGTTCATCATCATCAGCTTCATCTTCTTCAGACGGCACTTGGAAGGCGACTTGCTTCTTCTGAGGACTAGGGTGAGGACCTCGTCCAGCAGTGGCCTTTGTCTTCAGTAGAGAGGGTCCCGCTGAGGAATTTGGTGCAGCTGACGAACTAGCTGAGGCTCCTGAGGCAATAGAGACGCCTGTGGTCCTTTGACACGTGGCGAGATGCATAGGTGCAGAGGACTTTGTCGGAGCAGCCGAAGACTTTGGCGGAGGAGCTGAGGACTTTTGAGGAACAGGAGCAGCATGAGGAATTTGCCGTGAGGGCTTTGAGGATTCTGGCCGTGAGGGCATTGCTGATGAAGCACTTGAGGTCACTGTTGGTGAAGCACTTGGCTTGCGCGCAGGCTTCTTTGACATAGCCTTCTTTGGCTTGACAGCAGAGGCCTCAGCAGAGGCAGCAGCAGTAGCAGAGTCTTCATTGAATTTCCTCACTGCTTCTCTGGCTTGCTTAGCCAACTTGGCTTGGCGCTTGGCCCAGTCATCAGGATAGTCCTCACCACGCATGAGGCTGGTGGGATCAGCTATTTAGCCAGGTGCCAATGGAGGTCTTGGGCATGGAGGATTGAGTGCGAATTTCTTCATGTAATTGGGAGTAACGTACCTGTACTCCCTCCACTCTCTTGCCCATCTCCTCTCTATCTTCTAAATGCGCATCTTGCGCTGATTTTTGTCTTCTTCAGGAGGTGTGCAGTACCCAGCATATATATCATCAGGGATCTCAAACACTGTGTTGACCTCGGCCCTCTTTCCTCCTTTTTGTGGCTTCTTACGGTCACCATTTTCTTCAGTTGAGGAATTTGAACAATTGAATTCTCTGAAGAAGTATGCAACTTTTCATTGAGGAACGCTGCAAATGAGTTAAGTTGATGAGAACCTAGTGATTCAACAGCTGACATGAGTACCTCTGAACAGAGTATAGTTGCGAGGAATTTGGAGAGGTCATATGCGTTCTTAGGAGGTTTTGTAAAAATAACAAGTTTGAGGAATTTGACCAGTTGAGTCTTGAAGAATTTCACTAAGCATTCTTTGTCTTAGGTTCCTGAGATGTGTAGATCAAAAATCCACACATTTGAGGAATCTTGAAGAAAAACATAGCTTAGAGAAACGAATCAAGAACAGATGATATGAGAGGTGTTTTAGTGTGTGAAGATAGGAAGAAAAACACCTTTGAAGATTTTGTAGATAATCATTCGAATCAGTGAGGGTAGTAAAAGTAACTTTTAATTACCCTGGATGAAGAACACGATGAACAGTGAGGTGGACAGGTGAAGTTCGTTTGTGTAGATCTTCCACGCCCTAACTTGGCGGAGGAAGACGGCTACGGCGGTGGCCAGTGAAGATTTCCGCGACCGGGGCGAGTATGGCGGCGACGAGGTCGAGGCAGTGAAGCTCTTCCTCACCGGCGACAATAAAGTAGCGGCGGCGCTAGGGTTAGAGAAGCTCGAGCTGGAGAGAGGTCGAGCGGAGTAAAAGAAGTGAGGAAGGGGAAGAGGGGTATTTATAGCCACGGTGAAAAATTGTTCGCCCGAAGAAATTGGACGAACGTGCCCCCGACCCTTCTCATTCGCTGGACATGTGTCACCCACGTACTGAGAGGTGGAGATCGTGTACGATCGTGGGTGAAAAGATAAGTGTATCGTGGGATGCGGAACGATTTGAGCGGCAAAGCCGAAAATTTAGATAAGATAGGTTTTAAAGTTCCGTTCGCAATTTCTTCAGCTGACAAGGACACAGTGAAGATTTAGAACGAGTTTCAAATAGAACGCACATGAAGAATTTGTGAACAGATTGGGTTGAGTATAGCATAGAGGGGTATAGGGTCCGATCACATTCACTTAGCAGAAAAACCAACTTGAAGAATTAGCAATAAGTGAATGATGTAGAGGACATAAACTCATATATATATATATAGCCAATGAAGAAAAACGACGAAATCAGTGAAGACAATGCAAAGTTGAAGAATATGAACAACTGAGGAATTTCAACTTTTGGTGGTGGCGTGACCCACCATATAAGAATGATGATTTCAGACACCGCGTACAATTATCGTAGGGTTCTGAGAATCAAATTCTTCATTAATTTCTTCACACTTAGAGTGTTATTCTTCATTGATTGAAGAAAAACGTTTCTTCATGTGTTGCACATCTAAGTCATCAATTTTGCATAGGTGTTAGGATGAGTGTCCTTTTCAAAGAACATTCAAAGATTCTAGGGTATTTAGCTCACACCGCAACTTGCTAAGTCTCTTCTCATCCAAGGGCTTTGTGAAGATATCGGCTAGCTGTTCTTCAGTCTTCACATGCTCAATAGAAATGTCGCCCTTCAACACATGATCACGAAGGAAATGATGACGAATCTGAATGTGCTTAGTCTTCGAGTGCTGAACTGGGTTGTGAGCAATCTTGATGACACTCTCATTGTCACAGAAGAGAGGCACGTTCTTCATGTTGACGCCGTAGTCCTTGAGAGTTTGCTTCATCCCTAGCAATTGAGCACTGCAAGAACCAGTGGCAATGTACTCAGCTTCAACAGTAGATAGTGATACACAGTTCTGTTTCTTCGAGGACCAACAGACCAAAGATCGTCCGAGGAAATGACATGTACCAGATGATGACTTGCGGTCCACACGATCACCAGCATAGTCAGAGTCAGAATATCCAATGAGATCAAAAGCCGAGCCCTTGGGGTACCATAATCCAACTGTTGGTGTGTGAGCTAGATATCGAAGAATATGCTTCACAGCCTTATGGTGTGATTCCTTCGGTGTAGCTTGAAATCGGGCACACATGCAAACACTAAGCATTATATCTGGCTTAGATGCACATAAGTACAATAAAGAACTAGTCATGGAGAGGTATACCTTATGATCGAAGTCAATACCATTTTCATCAGTGCACAGATGGCCATTTGTGGGCATAGGAATTTTGACGCCTTTGCAATATTGCATGCCGAATTTCCTCAGTACATCCTTGAGGTATTTCTCCTGAGATATGAATATGCCATTGCGTTGTTAACGAATTTGAAGACCTAATAAGAAGAATTTCAACTCTCCCATCATAGACATTTGATATTCTTCACTCATCATATAGGCAAATTCATCACTATAACGTTGGTCAGTACAACCAAAGATAATATCATCAACATATATTTGGCAGACAAACAATTCACCATCATAAGATTTAGTGAAAAGAGTAGGGTCGAGTGAACCGGATTTGAAGCCTTTCTTCATGAAGAATTCCTTCAAGGTATCATACCACGCCCGAGGGGCCTGCTTGAGGCCATAGAGGGCCTTGTTGAGTCTGAAGACTTTGTCAGGATTCTTTGGATCTTCAAAACCTGGGGGTTGAGCAACATATACTTCTTCCTCAAGCTTACCATTGAGGAATGCACTTTTCACATCCATTTGATATAAAGTGATATCATGATTGGTAGCATAAGCAAGTAATATGCGAATAGCCTCAAGTCTAGCAACAGGTGCAAAAGTTTCATCGAAATCAATTCCTTCAACCTGTGTGTAGCCTTGAGCTACAAGCCGTGCCTTATTCCTCACCACAAGGCCATTTTCATCTTGGTTGTTGCGGTAGATCCACTTTGTGCCAATGATATTGTGCTTGCGAGGATCTGGACGTTTGACCAGTTCCCAGACATTGTTGAGCTCGAACTGATGTAATTCTTCTTGCATGGCCTGAATCCACTCAGGCTCCAGAAATGCTTCATCTACCTTAGTGGGCTCTGTGATAGAGACAAAGGCATAGTGCCCACAAAAGTTAGATAAATGTGAAGCTTTTGAGCATGTGAGAGGACCTGGCGCTTTGATGTCATTGATGATCTTTTCAACTTGCACTTCTTTCGCAATGCGAGGATGAGCTGGTTGTCGTTAAGGAATTTGATCAGCATTCTCTTCAGAACCATTTTCTTCAGTATTTTCTTCAGGTGCATTAGCTCGACGTTCTTCATGTTTTGGATTGAATTCTTCAGCAGATTCTTCAGTAGGAATGACATCCTCAGTAGCCTTGAACTTGATAGTTTCCTCAGGTGCTGGTTCATCTATCACAGTAGGTAGGTGCTCTCTTTGCGAGCCATTAGTTTCATCGAACCGCACATCTACAGTTTCAACAACCTTGTGAAGAACGTTGTTGAAGACTCTGTAGGTGTGCGAGTCCTTTCCGTAACCAAGCATAAAACCTTCATGTGCTTTCGGTGCAAATTTTGAGTTGTGATGAGGATCTCTAATCCAACATTTAGCACCGAAGACTTTGAAATAACTTACATTGGGTTTCTTATCAGTGAGGAGTTCATAGGCAGTTTTCTTGAAGAATTTGTGAAGGTATACTCTGTTGATGATGTGGCACGCAATATCAATTGCCTCAGTCTAGAAATGACGAGGCGTTTTGTATTCATCAAGCGTAGTGCGAGCCATCTCAGCAAGAGTCCTATTCTTGCTCTCCACAACGCCGTTCTGCTGAGGAGTATAAGGAGAAGATAACTCATGAGTAATACCAAGTTCATCAAGATAGTTATCGAGACCAGAATTCTTGAACTCAGTGCCATTGTCACTTCTGATGTGCTTGATCTTCACACCAAAGTTGGTTGAAGCCCTCGAGGAAAATCGTTTGAAGACTTCCTGCACTTCATGTTTGTAAGTAACAAGGTGTACCCATGTGTAACGAGAGTAATCATCAACAATAACAAAGCCATATTAAGATGCTTCATTTGAAACAGCAGAATAATGATTAGGACCGAAGAGATCCATGTGAAGCAATTCAAATGGGCGATTAGTGGTCATGATAGTCTTTGCTGGATGCTTGGCCTTTGTCATCTTCCTAGCTTCACAGGCTCCGCATAGGTGATCCTTGAGGAATTTGACATTCTCGATGCCGATGACATGCTTCTTCTTCGCAAGCGTGTGCAAATTCCTCATGCCTACATGACCAAGTCGTCGATGCCAGAGCCAGCCTTCTGAAGCTTTTGCAAAGACACACAGCTGGTTGTGGTCCTGTAGAGAAATCAATAATATACAGGTCTCCTCTCCTAAAGCCTTCGAAGACTTTGGAATTGTCAGCTTCCATAACCACAACACAACAATACTTGCCAAAGAAAACAACCATATCAAGATCACAAAGCATTGAGACAGACATAAGGTTGTATCCTAAGGACTCAACAAGCATGACTTTGTCCATGTGTCGATCCTTTGTGATCGCAACCTTACCTAGACCCAATACCTGACTTTTGCCTTTGTCGGCAAAGATGATATGCTTCAGATGCGACGGAGATAATGGAGCATCCATTAATAGATTCTTGTCACCAGTCATGTGATTTGTACACCCACTATCGAGGACCCACTCAGTGGCTTTGGGTTGATCATCCTGCATATGAATTAGTGTAGCTTACAAACTCATATACTTCATCAGTGAAGAATATGACATCCATTCATCAGATCAATTTCATCAAGCAACAGAATAGATAAAGTAGTATGAGGACGTGAGAAATGAAAGTTCATTTCTTAATGATTATCCTGCGTCCTTTCAGGCATACTCAGGTCTCCAGCAAATTCTTCAGATGATTACGTACGTCTAGAGACCTGACCCTGCAGAAGAGATTAGTTCTTTTTATTCACCACCCACATCTGAAGGGGTGGCAAAGAGTTCATCATTCTGCGAGCTCCATAAGAGAAAGGTGGCATAGATGCCAGTCCATTTCGTTTCACATAAGAGGGGTTAGAGTAAGCAGAGAAATTCTTTGAGGACTTATGGACATAATGATTTGAAGAATAATGCACATATCCATAATACTTAGATCTTCCCTGCGAAACAGACGGGTTAGCACGATGATGTTCATATGAGGACTTTGATCCTTTTGAGGAGTATGATCCAAGTGAGGAGTTTGGTCCGTATGAGGACTTGGATCCATATGAAGAATTTGGTCCATATGAAGAATTTGATCTGGGGTTCCTATTCTTCACAGGTGGCGTCATGATGACATTCACCTGAAGATTTTCAAGGCATCTTTTGGGAACCCAGATTTTCTTCATAGGGGAACCGTTCCTGCAGTTAGTGCCAACATATCTAGCAAATACTTCACCATTCTGATTTTTGAACAGTTTATAGTTGGAGTCAAATGACTCATCATCAGAACGAGGAGATTCACATGCAAATCCAGATAAGTTAGATGGATCAACTGGAGGTCCCTTTGCAGCAACCCATGTAATTTTGGGGTACTGCTCAGGCTTGCAATATGTACCATCAGCATTGAGTTTCCTCTCAAAAGCAATACCCTCTTTCCTAGGGTTCCTGTTGAGGATCTACTTTTTAAGCACATCACAAAGATTCTGATGCCCTTTGAGGCTTTTGTACATGCCTGCCATGTACAATTCCTTCAGCCCTGCATCGTCAGTGATACTAGGAATGTCCTCAGATGAGGAATTAGTGATAGCAGAGGCATGTGAAGAATTTGAAACATTAGCAGCATTTGAACATTCAGGTGAAGAATTAGCAGATTCACGTTCAATGCACTTCAAGCATGGAGGAACAAATTCTTCCCGAGAAGCACTGATTTGTTGAGCAAGTAATGAATCACGCTCCTTCTGAAGATCTTCACAACTCACTCTTAGCTTCTCAAGGTCTTGCTTTCTTTGAAGAAATTCATAAGAAAGCTTCTCATGATCAGATAAGAGAGTGTTATGATGACTTTGAAGATTGTCAAACCTAGTCTGAAGTCTCTAAAGATTTTCAGTCAAGGCTTTAGTGCGATCCATTTCTTGACCCAACATATCATCACTTTTGTCTAGCATGCTTTGAACCTTTTCAAGAGCCCTTTGTTGTTTTACAAAAATCTTAGAAAGTTTAGAATAGCTGGGCTTAAGGTTTTCATCAGATTCATGCTCACTTGATTCAGAGGAGGTATATTTGAGTACCTTGGCACCCTTTGCCATGAAGCAATAGGTGGGAGCGTAGTCATCACCGCCTTCACCAGCCTTGTTAGTGAGGTCATTTTCTTCAGTGTTGAAGATAGACTTGCTGACGAATGCAGTAGTGAGAGCTAGGATCGCCACTCCGGATTCGGACTCCTCAGATGTCTCCTCTTCCTCATTTTCTTTAGATTCAGCCTCAGAGTCCATTTCCTTGCCAATGAATGCCCTAGCCTTCTTGGAGATGCTCTTCTTGTGATATGAAGACTTTGAGGATTTTGATGATGAAGATTTTGTGGATTTCTATTTTTTCTTCGCATCATCAGAACTGTAATCCTTGTATTTCTTCTTCTTTGATTCCTTTTCCCAATGAGGACAATCTTGAATGTAATGTCCAGGTTTCTTGCACTTGTGACAGAGCCTCCTCTTGTAGTCACTGGATGAGGAATCATTGCTCCTTGAGGGTCTTCCAAGGCGACCACGTCTTGAGAACTTTTGGAACTTCTTCACGAGAAGAGCCAGATCATGGCTTAGTTCTTCAGGATCACCAAGGCTGCTACCAAAGTCTTCATCTTCGGACTCAGATACTGCCTTGGCCTTCAGTGCACGTGATCTGCCATAGCTCGAACCATAGAGATCTCTTTTTTCAACAAGTTGGAACTCATGAGTATTTAGCCTCTCGAGAATATCAGCGGGATCAAGTGACTTGTAATCAGCACGTTCTTGTATCATCAATGCCAGAGTGTTAAATGAGGAATCAAGCGATCTCAGCAATTTCTTCACCACCTCATGGTTGGTGATGTTAGTGGCACCAAGCGCTTGAAGCTCATTTGAGATGTCAGTGAGGCGATCGAAGGTTTGTTGAACATTTTCATTGTCGAGTCTTTTGAAGCGGTTGAAGAGATTGCGAAGAACATCAACTCGAGAGTCACGCTGTGTTGAGACTCCTTCATTCACTTTGGACAACCTATCCCAGATAAGCTTCACTATCTCCAAAGCACTCACTCTGTCATACTGTCATTTGCTCAGATGGCCACATATGATATTCTTCGCTTGAGAGTCGAGTTGCTTGAATCTCTTCACATCAGCAGCATTCAGAGAAGGTGTGACTGAGGGAACACCATTTTCCACAACATACCAGCGATCGTTATCAATTGCCTCAAGATGCATTCGCATCTTATTCTTCCAGTAGGGGTAGTTCGTCCCATCGAAGGTAGGACACCCAGCAGAGACCTTGATCATACCTGCGATCGACATAACTAAAACTCCAGGCGGTTAAATGAAAATCACACAGAACAAGGGAGTACCTTGCTCAGATACCAATTGAAAGTGTGTTATATCGACTAGAGGGGGGTGAATAGGTGATTTTTATGAAATTCTTTACTGAGGAATTTGCCGGTGAGGAAATTCCTTAGCGAAGAACTACTAGCAGCGGAATAAGTACTCAAAAGTAAACATAAAAAAATACAAGCATAGTCATCATGATGAAATGAAGACAGGCACAGAGTACAGGAAGCGTAAGCACAGGATAACACAGGATGAAGATAAACAGACTGAAGAAATTGATCTGAGGAAATTGAGAAAGTCTTCAGTCAAAGTCTTTAAACACAGATATGAACAAACACACAACACAGTTATGAGGAAATGAAAGAGTTGAGGGAATAGAACCAGTAAGCTTGGTGAAGACAATGATTTGGTAGACCAGTTCCAACTGCAGTCTCAGTTGTACGTCTTGTTGGAGCGGCTGAGTATTTAAACTCGAGGACACACAGTCTCGGACACCCAGTCCTGAACACGCAGCTCAGGACACCAAGTCCTCACCATATTCTCCTTGAGCTAAGGTCACACAGACCTCACCCAATCACTCATGGTAAGTCTTCAGGTGACTTCCGAACCTTCACAAACTTGGTCACTCGGTGATCCACAATTCCTCTTGGATGCTCGAGACCATGACGCCTAACCGTCTGGAAGAAGCACAGTCTTCAAAGGTAACAAGCGTCGGATCCACGCATGATCAATCTCTTCAGTGATGCTCAATCACTTGGGGTTTGTAGGTGTTTGGGTTTGGGTTTTTCCTCACTTTATGATTTTCTCTCAAATTCCTTGGAGGATGGGTTGCTCTCAAATGACAACTGTCAGTTTCTCTCGGAGCAGCCAACCAGCTAGTGGTTGTAGGGGGCGGCTATTTATAGCCTAGGGAGCAGCCCGACATGATAAGTCATAAATGCCCTTCAATGATATGTCCATTAGGTGGAAAGATATTTTGGGACAGCTGGCGCTTAGCACAGCAACGGTCGGAATTTGGAGTAGCAAAATCCTGAGGGCTATCATGTTCCTCACTGTGTAGAAAATCCGCACTGGCGAATTCCTAACTCCTCAGTCAAAACAAATTCCTCAGAGACCAGAAGAACTTCGTCTCTGTCACTGAAGAATATGAATGGACTGTATGAGATTTCCAAAGGCTTCACTCGAAGGGATTGGTAGGTGTAGGATTTTGAGTTGAGCATCACATGGAAATTTTTCCTTAGTATTTCCTCGACCCCCTTTAACAGTATGGTGTTTCCTATGACTCAAGAAAGAGAAAATGAAACTACGAAAACAAAAGTCTTCACGCTTCATGTTCCTCGAATGAACACCAAGTCTTCAAGGTCACACCAATTTCTTCACTTTCAAAGTCTTCAGAAAGCCAAAGTCTTCAGTCGAAGAACTTCATTTTTAGGGGTCAACTTTCTCTGTAAATTTCAAAGTCCTCATCGACTTATAGACCCGTGTACACTCACAAACACATTAGTCCCTTAACCTATAAGTCTTCAATACACCAAAATCACTAAGGGGCACTAGATGCACTTACACGTCCGGTGTCTCATGGGCGGCCGGACGCCCGGTAGAAGCCGGTCGTCCGCTGGTTCTGGCTCAGATGTAGAAGTTGCCGATTTCCGGAAGGGGCCGGCCGTCTGGTCGCTGGACGTCTGGTGGCGTCGGACTTCCGCTCGTTTGGCTCGGGTGTGGTGTCGCCGGTCGTCCGGTCTCGGCCGGACGTCTGCTCGCTATAGCTCGGCTGGGGCTTCAGGCTCCGGACGTCCGGTCCCAGCCAGTGGCTGGGGCTTCGTCCGCAGCTCTTCTCCTTCTTCTCCATCTTCACGCCCAACTTCCTCTTCTGATCCTCCTTGCTCCTTAGCTTCTTTATGGCCAACTCCTTGATACCTGAGTATAAACAATGTCTCCATTTGAGGTAGTAGCCTTGTATCATGTGCATCAAAGTGGAAATGTGAGAGGAGAGATGTAACCTTGGTTTCGAGAGCTCTTGCACGTGCTCGTGTCATGGGTCCAAGTGGTGTCGTAGGAGATGTAGTTGGGTCCATGGGGATGACCTTGGGATGCTCCGCATCAGTGAGGGATCAAGTAATCTTGAATGGGATAGAGCTGCAACAATTACCCTTCTGGCCAGGACATGGAGGAACGCTCCAAGGAAGCCCACACAACAGCCTAATGGTGTATATGAAGTAACCAAGATCGATTTAAAGTCTTGGGCTCCAACTAAACCAGATAAAGAATGCACGAGGTTTAGGAGTGTGTGTGGTATTGTTGGCAGGGCAAGGCTCAACATTGATCTACCGGGATTTTGGAAGGCTGATACAGAAACACGGTGAAGGATAGTCCGGGAGATCATGGATCACTTCAACGTTCCAGAGCAGTGGAGAATGTAGGTGGAACACGCTGCACTGAAGAAGGCTAGGGATGCTTGGAGAAACTTGAAGAACGTGTTGTACAAGAAGTACTTGAGTGAAGGCAAGGACCCAATCCCCGCATACCCCCAAATTACAAAGGCAGACTGGGCAGAATTCTAAAGGGTCGGGGACAGTAAAGAGTTTGCTGAGAAGAGTGCCAAGCAATTGGAACATCAGAAGAAGAATACACACACCCACCGTATGGGTGTGGTAGGATAGTACGACATGAAACCGATATGGGACCAGGAGGACAAAGAAGTAGTAGCGACGGGTGAGAAACTGGCCTTTAGTGAAATCAGGGGCGAACACGCCAGAGAGTACTTGCAGAAACATGCAAAGAGGCGTGATGACGGAACTTATTACTTTGAAAACTCACATGACAAAGAACTATATCAAGTGATGTTAAAGGCTTCCAAGATCCCTGGAAGGTTCTACAGGAAATCAGGGCCATGTGACATTCTGTCCGATGCTCTGGAAACAAGAAAGCCCCCTGGCTGTGCAAGGGGTAAAGGTGGTAATGTCCCGCATAAGAGGGCTTTGACACTCAGCAAAGAAGAGAGACTCAACATGAAAAAAGCGAGGAGTGAAATGAAGCAGAATGAATTGTATGAAATGTTGAGGAAGGACATGTATCCGGTTGTTTGAAAGGATATTGAGGAGTCAATGATGATGCAGAAGACTCTAACACTGACAGATAGCTAGCAGATGGGAGGGGAGGCAGGCATGGAGTGCTGCTTATTGCGCGACAACACCACACAAGAGTAGCTGTGCATCGGCTGACCCCAGCGACACTGAGACTATAGTTGCTCATGATGATGTTATATCTGATCTATCTGGAATGAAAGACAGACTGAAGGGCGTCCTTACACATTATGAAGGTACATTAAAATGTGCAACAGCCTGGGTTTGCCCACCCTTCTTGGAAGAGGGCCTCTTGTTGGACAATGTGCCATTTAAGTCGGGCTGTGTGAAGTGCTATGTGACTGAAGTAAAGCCTGGATTCAATGAATTTGCCCTGAAGAATGTCCTAGGAGATATTGATGAGGAAAGGACCTTGGGAGAAACACTGATACATCACATCCAGTGGCCACAAAAGAAAATAGAGTTCATCGATGAGATCCGTGAAGCCCTGCCAAGAGAAACCAACATCGCCCCTCAACCGGTGACGCTCTCCTTGCCACAACAGCTCTCGCGTGCTTCCCCCAAAGAACGTAATACTCGTAATCCAACGGCTGATGCATTGACCTGTGATCAGTCGGTCCGACTTTGTGCCACACATGCCATGTCATCCTCCGCCCTAGAGCAGCCAGTGGCAAGGCCTAAAACTGTTGAAGGCGCACCACCGATTCAGATGCTGGCCGCTGAAGCAGCGGGGGGAGGGGAGACCTAACTGCATCACATGCTCAGCAGACCAACCTGGTGGAACGGACTGCTAAGCAGTCTGATACTTCGGAACCGCTTGCTAAGCAGTCTGTGGGTCAAGAATGGACTGCCCATCAGTCCATCGTTTCGCAGTCGCGTGATCAGCATACCAATGCGTCAGCACTTCCTGCTCAGCAAACCAACACGTTGGCATGGCCTCCTCAGCACACCGACAAGTTGGCACCACATGCGCACAAACCCGACATAGCTTCAATGCAAGGTCAGCAGTCCGATGCCTCTGCTCCTACAGCCCAGCAGTCCGTCACAGCAGCACCGCCAGCTCAGCGGTCTGGCATAGATAAACCGTCTGCTATGCAGTCCGTCGAAGCTGCAGCATCTGCTCGGCAGTCTACCTTGCAGCCAACCAGACGTTCTGCTAGAAATGCTTCGAGTACTAAGAAGGAAGCGGCCAAAAAGGCTGCACTAGTGTGGAAGCGTGGAGGGAGAGCGAAGAGGAAAGAGAACGATTGCCTCTTACATAAAGCACTCATTGCCCAGAACCGAATTAACAGCGGGTTGTTCGAATAGGAGAGTAATATTATTTTTGACGACATGGATGATGAAGAAGTAGATTTGTTGCTTGCTAAAAGTAAAGAAGACGTACTTGAAGCACGCAATTACGTCCATGGCCAGCCATTTCTTGTTGGTGAATAATTTGATGAGAGAAGCTCTAGTTACCGCGAGTTACATGAATATTGCATGGGTCAAATGTTAGGAGGTCATCATGGGTTGCTAGTCCACTACAACAAAGATCATTTCCAACACGATGCTAGTTACATCAATGTGATTTTCGAGGACTTACATCTCTTCTTCAACTTCAATGAGCTCGATGCCACTCTTGTTAGATGCCTGATTTTGTACGTACTTAACAAACTCTGATCAACTTCTCCATACAAGGTTGTAACTGATAAACAACTAACTGCATTTTATTCCTCTCAGGGGATTGAACGCGCAGAGAAGAAAAAGGGAGAGTGTGTATTTCATAGATCATGCATTAGCAAATGGCACAACATTAGATGGTAAGGACCTACAGGACTGGGCCATTAGCACGGTCGTCCGTCTCTTCGAAAACAAGTCCCATGCAGAATCATTTCTCTGGCCATATCATGAATGGCAAGTCAAGTAAACAACCACACATACACTGATTGTCTTTCAAATTTCAACATAATTCATAAGTTGATGGCTTTCTTAATATGTAGCGATCACTGGATATTAGTATTCATTGTTCCAAACAATAACATTGTTTAGTACATGGATCTCTTAGAGAATCAACAAACGGTCAGGATCTGACGCATCTTCAGTAATTCATGGATAGATATTGGATTCTATGATGTTGAAATTAATTTGCATTCATATCTAGTTCAATAATTTGTGTTGTCAAAATTCATCTTCATTTGCAGTGTGCTCGCATTGTGGGAAACTAAACCAGGGAACCTGTTCAAGAGCGAACTACCTCTGCAGCACGAGATCGTTTCTCCGGTAACACACCAAAATCCGTTATTTTCGGAAATTTATCCAATAGTCTGCAAATATCTTTTCTTACGCAAGTGAAATGTTAAAGCTTTTAAATAAACCTCTTTCTATTTTTGTCCAAAGAAAAAAATAATACATCCAACACCGGTTTAGGTTGTTCCTAATAGGACAAATACATGACTAATTTTGTACAAAAAAAATTTCAGTGTCCTCAGCAACAAGCAGGGACAAACCTTTGTGGATACTATGTTTGTAGACACATGATCTCCATCTGCAAATCTGCCTATAGTTGTGCCGATCCTCATGAATTAGTACCAGTAAGTCTATCTTAATTAATATCTTCTACTCCACTCATATGGCACATTCTGATATTAAAAATATTGCAGCTCATCTTAGAACCAAGGACCCCTGAACCGCTCCCAGCTAGAGAATTGCTGATGGTTCGGAGATTTATCAGCGACTTCTTCCTGAATCACTACATCAATCCCACTGGTGATAATGAAGATTTCGGCATGCATTCTCCTGAAACATTGAGTAAGAGTTAGCCGCTAAACATATACACATGGATCCATTGTTTTCCATCGGATGAGGTCTTCGTATTTCGTACACTATGATTAAATATGTAATGCATATATGTGTGGACAAATCAATGGAATTTAGCTACCATATGTTCAATTGCAATTGTTGCAAAATATGATGAATGTTGTTCCTGTGGACACTATTTGTTCAATTGGATATTGTGGCGAATTTGCTTTTTGCATGCCGATTCAAACTGGGATATTTTTGTAACCTAGAAATGGCTCCGCACACGGTTCAACTAAATGAGCGTGTGCGATCCACATCAGAAACCATACGTCAATCATAGTGGAATCGCCGGTGATACACTGCAGATCGCAAATTATTTGCAGCACCACTACGTGTGCGTAGGGTCTCCGGAACCGTTTGTGATATCACGGCATCACACACGAGAGCTCCGTGTAAACCATGCCCAATGTAAAATACAATCCCAGTCATAATTTTTTCAGGAAACGTGTGGGATCCCAAACAAAAAGCACACGTCACTCTTGCCGCAACCGTCGGTGATACACAACAAATCACAAATGGTCTGCAACACTTGTATCTGTGCGAAAGGGTGAGGGAGTCCTAGATTAAGTGGTCCTCGGGCGTCTGGCCTGTTGTCATGGGCCGGACTAGTGGGCTGTGAAGGTACAAGACCGAAGACTCTCTCCCGTTGATAGAGGCTAAGGTGTCCCGATGTTTCGATGAGATGGTGGCTATCGTTTTCTGTGGGAGTCGACCTTGACGATCCGACTACGAACGTGCAAGACATCGCGCCTTAGCAATCGCTAAACCAACTTCCGAGGGTTATTGACCACGCCGGATGATGAGGACATCAATACCATTGTTACACCCACAGCCCCTACTGTTACATATACTGGACCAATTACTAGAGCCCGCGCACGCCAATTAAATTACCAGGTACTTTCGTTTCTTGGTAATGATTCTAATGTTCATGAGATTATGATGCTGCCTAAATTGGATACATTTGTTTTGCTTACAAATGAAGGGCCTAGCTTGGAGAAGGATGAACATTGGAGCAAGAACACGCATGGAGTTGATGGCATGCGCAAGGGGATCAAGAACGGAGTTACAAGTGATGATTTCAGGACTTTGAAGCCGCCATAAGGAGTGCATGAAGCCTTGGACGAAATATACAAGATGCCACTTCATAATATTCGTCCATAGGCTATTCTAGGTGCTGCATCACCTTATTAATGGGCCAGGCCCATGTAATTTCGAAATACTTAAGTATAGGCTATTTTTAGAGTCCGTATGTGTGGGGAAACAAGAGTTAGGGTTGGTTTCGGACCCCACCCTCAAGGGCCACGAAATTCCCCCCTCTTCCTCCATATATACAGCCCTTAGGGCGTCGTTTAGACTTTGGGTTTTGTTTAGATTAAAAGTTCGCCATAGCTGCAACTTCGCGTACTTCGTTTGTGTCCAATGACCAGACCAAGACGTCACAGAACCCCACCTTGATCAATAAAGCTTTCATCTTATATTCGCAATATCCCGATTGCAATCTCAGTTTCTTGCTTGTTCTTCGTTTGCTCGCAGGAAACAGACCCTCATGGTCAGGTTGATCGTGCTCCGGCGTGGTCAATAACCCTCGGAAGTTGGTTTAGCGATTGCTAAGGCGCGACGTCTCACACGTTCGTAGTCGGATCCTCAAGGTCGACTCCCACAGAAAACGATAGCCACCATCTCATCGAAACATCGGGACACCTTAGCCTTTATCAAGTGGTATCAGATTTCCAGGTTGCTCGGTGAGATTTTTACAGTTTTTCGTAGATTAGATCGAGTCTGTTCTTCATACCTACAGTCCACGAAAAAAAGCCACACAAAAAAAATTAGGGTTAGTTCATCATATCCGAACCAATCTGAGTCTTTGCATAATCTTTTTAGGGTTTTTGCTTTGTTGAATTTGCGGTTGCATCGTCGTGTCAAGTTGCTGGTCTTAGAGTCTAGTCTTTTAGAGTTTCGAGTTCTGGTCATAAGTTGTCACGCCGCCGCCGCACCATCATCATCGCCCATCTACCACTTTTGCTTATCCGCCACCGCTCTGAATCCATATCCATATACCACTATCAATTCGTATCCATATACCACCACCAATCTGTATCCATATACCACCACCGCTACCATATACCACCACCGCTGCCATATACCACAACCATATATCCACCACCAATCCGACTTCTTCTCATATTAGGTTTGTTCTTGAGATCAATCTAAATTCCGATTCGTGTTTCCTTGCCTGCGTAGGTCTCGGAAAAAAAGAGTCTGGAGACCCCCGGGCAGTTTTTAGGCCAAAATTTTCATGGGCAAATTTTTTTTTCCCTATCCTATTTTTAGGCTTTTCTGAGTCTTTTGAGCCACGTGCCATCATAGTGATTTTTTGTCGCACTTTTTCGTCGTCGCTGCCCTGATTTCCAAAAAAAAGTGAAAAAAAAATTTTCATGCCCATCCATCAGTTTGACGAGGGAAGAGTTTTGAGACACTCGCCATTATAGTGAATTTTCGCAAAAAAAAGAGGAGCGCAAAAAAAAAGGAGCGCAAAAAAAAGAGCGAAAAAGAAGTTCCAGAGTGTGCTTTTCCCTTATTTACGTGCAGCGCCGTGATTTTGTTAGTGTTCTAGGCTCGCGTCTCTAGCACGGTCTAGCCTAGGACCCGCACAGTACCGTCGTTGAGCGTTTATTCAACTTTGCATCTCTGAATTGATTATTGCTGACCCTTTTTGCTACCATACTATAAGCCTTCCCAGCTCCACATACATCTACGTCGTGCGTTTGACTCTCCCTGGCAATCGCTCTATCCAAGCTTTTGAGAGTTTTTGACTACAACGGTTGCCGATCACCGCCTGCTGCTGGGTAAGAACTGGTAAGAATTTGAGATTTGCTTGACGGATTTGTGACACCCGCCACCACCACCACTTGTTAGTAGTCTGTAGGATCATATTCTTGTGTGTTTCTATTGCTGCTAACCATGCCAGGATCACAAGCCGACGAGACTGACTGGGAGAACTTGACGAACAAGGAGCTTCATGATACGTTTCAGCAAATGATGAATGGACAGGTGCAATATGTGATAAACAGATTTGAAGAGGCCATGGAGAAGATAGATGGCATGGAGAAGACGTTTGAAACAAAGCTCGATAACAAGTTTGCTGAATTGCTTTCGCGTTTTCCACCACCACCACCGGCTGCTCCTGCCGCACCTCTGCAACAACAGCAACAACACCGACTACCTCCACGTCGGGAAACAGCCCTCCGCCGAGCGAGCCGTGTCCCTCTTCAGTCGGGCCAAACTGCTGGTGCTGCTGTTGATACTTCTGTGGCTCCTACTGCTAATGTGGAGGAGGATGCTTATGTGGGAGATTATGAGGATGAGGTTGATCAAAATCAGAACTACGTGCCACCAACAGCACAGCAACCACCAGGTCGTCCACATGCAAATAATGGCAATGGTAGGGCTCGCCCTCAGGTACGAGATCATGACCATCTCCCTAAACTAAAATTGAATATTCCACCATTTGAGGGTAGATATGTTCCTGATATATATCTTACTTGGGAGTTAGAAACTGAACAACGATTTACATGTTTACAATATCCCGAGGAGAGACGTGTTCCTGCTGTTGTTTGTGCTTTCACTAGTTTTGCATGTGTTTGGTGGTCTGAGCATTGTAGATTATATCCTATTCCGGCTACTTGGGCTGCTTTGAAAACTGCTATGCGTACTCGTTGGGTTCCACCATATTATCAACGTGAATTACTTCAAAAATTGCAGCGCTTAAGACAGGGAAAAAATTCTGTAGAAGAATATTATCAGGAATTACAAACTGGCATGATTAGATGTGGTATTGTTGAGGAGAATGAAGCTATGCTTGCACGTTTTATAGGTGGATTAAATAGAGAGATTCAGACGATTCTAGAGTATAAGGAGTATACTAATATCACTCGTTTGTTCCATCTTCCTTGTAAAGCTGAACGTGAAGTGCAGGATCGCCAGGCATTGGCGCGGACTAACTTTTCTGCAGGTCGACCTTCATCATGGACACCACGTGCATCATCTACTTCCACACGTTCTGCTACACCGGCGCCTCCGTCGGCTACCACCTCCAACCGTGATACAATAAAGCAGGCACAATCACCACTATCTTCCAAGAGCACACCTTCTGGGCCTGCAAAGAGCTCTTCTTCATCCATGGCATCAACAGGGCAAACACATGATATTATTTGTCGACGTTGCAAGGGTGAAGGTCATTATGCGAGAGAATGCCCATCTAAGCGTGTGATAATTGTTACTGAGGATGGTGGGTATGAGTCCGCTACTGACTATGATGAGGAGACTTTGGCTCTTATTACACGTGACGAACACGGTGGTGACGATTCTGATCATGAGACGCAATAAAGGCTCCTGAAGATGCTGACAGGTATGAATGTTTAGTTGCTCAACGTGTTTTGAGTGTGCAGGTTACACAAGCTGAGCAAAATCAGAGGCATAATTTGTTCCATACAAAGGGAGTTGTGAAGGAACGTTCTGTTCGCGTGATCATAGATGGAGGGAGCTGCAATAACTTGGCTAGCATGGAGATGGTGGAGAAGCTATCTCTCACCACAAGACCACATCCACATCCTTACTACATCCAATGGTTCAACAACAGCGGCAAGGTTAAGGTAACACGTACTGTTCGTGTGCATTTTAGTATCTCTACATATGCTGATTATGTTGATTGTGATGTGGTACCTATGCAAGCATGTTCCTTATTACTTGGTAGACCATGGCAATTTGATAAAAATTCTGTACACCATGGTAGAAACAATCAGTATACTCTTGTTCATAACGATAAAAATATTACTTTGCTTCCTATGACTCCTGATTCCATTTTGAAAGATGATATTAATAGAGCTAATAAAGCAAAACAGGAGACAAATAAGAGTGAAAATCAGATTGTGGCAAAAGAATTTGAGCACCAAATGAAGCCTAATAATAAACCATCTACTGTTGTTTCTGAAATTAAATTGAAAAGTGCATGTTTACTTGCCACCAAATCTGATATTGATGAGCTAGATTTCAGCACATCTGTTTGCTATGCTTTTGTGTGCAAAGAGGCATTATTTTCATTCAAGGACGTGCCTTCCTCTTTGCCCCCTGCTGTCACTAACATTTTGCAGGAGTTCGCTGACATCTTTCCACAAGACGTGCCACCGGGATTACCACCTATTCGAGGGATTGAGCATCAAATTGACTTAATTCCCGGTGCTTCGCTACCCAACCGTGCACCATACCGTACCAATCCAGAGGAGACGAAGGAGATTATGCGTCAAGTACAAGAACTGCTCGACAAAGGTTATATACGCAAATCCCTTAGTCCTTGTGCTGTTCCTATCATTTTAGTGCTGAAAAAGGATGGTACGTCGCGTATGTGCGTTGATTGTAGAGGTATTAACAATATTACTATTCGTTATCGTCATCCTATTCCTAGGCTAGATGATATGCTTGATGAATTGAGTGGCTCTACAATATTCTCCAAAGTTGATTTGCGTAGTGGATGCCATCAAATTCGTATGAAATTGGGTGATGAATGGAAAACAGCATTTAAAACTAAGTTTGGATTATATGAGTGGTTAGTCATGCCTTTTGGGTTAACTAATGCACCTAGTACTTTCATGAGGTTAATGAACGAAGTTTTACGTGCTTTCATTGGACGATTTGTGGTAGTTTACTTTGATGACATATTGATTTATAGAAAATCTTTGGAGGAACATTTGGAACATTTACGTGCTGTTTTTATTGCTCTACGTGATGCACGTTTGTTTGGAAACCTTGGAAAGTGCACCTTTTGCACCGACCGAGTATCTTTTCTTGGCTATGTTGTTACTCCACAGGGAATTGAAGTTGATAAAGCCAAGATTGAAGCTATTGAGAGTTGGCCGCAGCCCAAAACGGTCACACAAGTGAGGAGTTTCCTTGGCCTCGCTGGTTTCTATAGGCGTTTTGTGAGAGATTTCAGCACCATTGCTGCACCTCTCAACGAGCTTACAAAGAAGGATGTGCCTTTTGTTTGGGGTACCGCACAGGAAGAAGCCTTCACGGTTTTGAAAGATAAGTTGACACATGCTCCTTTACTCCAACTTCCTAATTTCAATAAGACTTTTGAGCTTGAATGTGATGCTAGTGGAATTGGATTAGGAGGTGTGTTATTACAAGATGGAAAACCTGTTGCATACTTTTCTGAAAAATTGAGTGGGCCTAGTCTGAACTATTCTACTTATGATAAAGAATTATATGCTCTTGTTCGGACCTTAGAAACATGGCAACATTATTTATGGCCCAAGGAATTTGTTATACATTCTGATCATGAATCTTTGAAACACATTAAAAGTCAAGCAAAACTGAACCGTAGACATGCTAAATGGGTTGAATTCATTGAGACTTTCCCTTATGTCATTAAACACAAGAAGGGTAAAGAAAATGTTATTGCTGATGCCTTGTCTCGTCGTTATACTATGCTTTCACAACTTGACTTTAAAATATTTGGTTTGGAGACCATCAAAGATCAATATGTTCATGATGCTGAATTTAAAGATGTATTGCAGAATTGTAAGGAAGGGAGAACTTGGAACAAGTTCGTTCTTAACGATGGATTTGTGTTTCGTGCTAACAACCTATGCATTCCAGCTAGCTCCGTTCGTCTTTTGTTGTTGCAGGAGGCGCATGGATGAGGATTAACGGGACACTTTGGCATCAAGAAGACGGAGGATATACTTGCTACACATTTCTTTTGGCCAAAGATGAGACGGGATGTTGAGCGTTTTGTTGCTCGCTGCACTACATGTCAAAGAGCTAAGTCACGACTCAATCCTCATGGTTTATATATGCCTTTGCCAGTACCTAGTGTTCCTTGGGAGGATATATCTATGGACTTTGTTTTAGGTTTACCTCGAACAAAGAAGGGGAGGGATAGCATATTTGTTGTCGTGGATAGGTTCTCGAAAATGGCACACTTTATACCATGTCATAAAAGCGATGATGTTGTTAATGTTGCTGATTTGTTCTTTCGTGAAATTATTCGCTTACATGGTGTGCCAAATACTATTGTTTCAGATCGTGATACTAAATTTCTTAGCCACTTTTGGAGATGTTTATGGGCTAAGTTGGGGACTAAGCTGCTTTTTAGTACTACTTGTCACCCCCAAACTGATGGACAAACTGAAGTAGTCAATAGAACATTGTCTACTATGCTTAGGGCTGTTTTGAAGAATAACAAGAAAATGTGGGAAGAATGCTTGCCTCATATTGAATTTGCTTATAATCGCTCATTGCATTCTACTACTAAGATGTGCCCTTTTGAAATTGTGTATGGTTTCCTACCTCGTGCACCTATTGATTTGTTGCTTCTTCCATCTTCAGAGAAGGTTAATTTTGATGCTAAAGAACGTTCTGAATTGATTTTAAAAATGCATGAGTTAACTAAGGAAAACATTGAGCGTATGAATGCTAAATATAAACTTGGTGGAGATAAGGGTAGAAAACATGTTGTGTTTGCGCCTGGAGATCTTGTTTGGTTACATTTGCGTAAAGATAGATTTCCTAATCTGCGCAAATCAAAGCTAATGCCACATGCTGATGGTCCTTTTAAGGTGTTAGAGAAAATAAATGATAATGCATATAAACTTGAGCTACCTGGAGATTTTGGGGTTAGTCCCACTTTTAACATTGCAGATTTGAAGCTTTATTTGGGTGAGGAAGATGCGCTTCCGTCGAGGACGACTTCATTTCAAGAAGGGGAGGATGATGAGGACATCAATACCATTGTTACACCCACAGCCCCTACTGTTACATATACTGGACCAATTACTAGAGCCCGCGCACGCCAATTAAATTACCAGGTACTTTCGTTTCTTGGTAATGATTCTAATGTTCATGAGATTATGATGCTGCCTAAATTGGATACATTTGTTTTGCTTACAAATGAAGGGCCTAGCTTGGAGAAGGATGAACATTGGAGCAAGAACACGCATGGAGTTGATGGCATGTGCAAGGGGATCAAGAACGGAGTTACAAGTGATGATTTCAGGACTTTGAAGCCGCCATAAGGAGTGCATGAAGCCTTGGACGAAATATACAAGATGCCACTTCATAATATTCGTCCATAGGCTATTCTAGGTGCTGCGTCACCTTATTAATGGGCCAGGCCCATGTAATTTCGAAATACTTAAGTATAGGCTATTTTTAGAGTCCGTATGTGTGGGGAAACAAGAGTTAGGGTTGGTTTCGGACCCCACCCTCAAGGGCCACGAAATTCCCCCCTCTTCCTCCATATATACAGCCCTTAGGGCGTCGTTTAGACTTTGGGTTTTGTTTAGATTAAAAGTTCGCCATAGCTGCAACTTCGCGTACTTCGTTTGTGTCCAACGACCAGACCAAGACGTCACCGAACCCCACCTTGATCAATAAAGCTTTCATCTTATATTCGCAATATCCCGATTGCAATCTCAGTTTCTTGCTTGTTGTTCGTTTGCTCGCAGGAAACAGACTCTCGTGGTCAGGTTGATCGTGCTCCGGCGTGGTCAATAACCCTCGGAAGTTGGTTTAGCGATTGCTAAGGCGCGACGTCTCGCACGTTCGTAGTCGGATCGTCAAGGTCGACTCCCACAGAAAACGATAGCCACCATCTCATCGAAACATCGGGACACCTTGGCCTTTATCACAGCCCGGGTTCCCCGAAGTCCTGTTAGCCCAGTGCTACAGCCCGGATTCACTCGCTGATGACCGACATGCTCGATGTGATTCATGTATCTCTGTCTCCATAGGTTTGTGCCGCTTTGGGTTCACGACTAGCCATGTCGGCCCGGGTTCTCCGTCATATGGATGCTAGCGACACTATCATATATGTGAGCCAAAAGGCGCAAACGGTCCCGGGCCATGGTAAGGCGACACCCGTGGGGATACCGTGCGTGAGGCTGCAATGTGATATGAGGTGTCCACGGAAAAAAAAGCCACACAAAAAAAATTAGGGTTAGTTCATCATATCCGAACCAATCTGAGCCTTTGCATAATCTTTTAGGGTTTTTGGCTTTGTTGAATTTGCGGTTGCATCGTCGTGTCAAGTTGCTGGTCTTAGAGTCTAGTCTTTTAGAGTTTCGAGTTCTGGTCATAAGTTGTCACGCCGCCGCCGCACCATCATCATCGCCCATCTACCACTTTTGCTTATCCGCCATCGCTCTGAATCCATATCCATATACCACCACCAATCCGTATCCATATACCACCACCACTACCATATACCACCACCGCTGCCATATACCACAACTATATATCCACCACCAATCCGAGTTCTTCTCATATTAGGTTTGTTCTTGAGATCAATCTAAATTCCGAGTCGTGTTTCCTTGCCTGCGTAGGTCTCGGAAAAAAAAAATTCTGGAGACCCCCGGGCAGTTTTTAGGCCAAAATTTTCACGGGCAATTTTTTTCCCTATCCTATTTTTAGGCTTTTCTGAGTCTTTTGAGCCACGTGCCATCATAGTGATTTTTTGTCGCACTTTTTCGTCGTCGCTGCCCTGATTTCCGAAAAAAGTGAAAAAAAAAATTTCGTGCCCATCCTATCAGTTTGACGAGGGAAGAGTTTTGAGACACTCGCCATTATAGTGATTTTTTGCAAAAAAAAAGGAGCGCAAAAAAAAGGAGCGCAAAAAAAGAGCGAAAAAAAGGTCCAGAGTGTGCTTTTCCCTTATTTACGTGCAGCGCCGTGATTTTGTTAGTGTTCTAGGCTCGCGTCTCTAGCACGGTCTAGCCTAGGACCAGCACAGTACCGTCGTTGAGCGTTTATTCAACTTTGCATCTCTGAATTGATTATTGCTGACCCTTTTTGCTACCATACTATAAGCCTTCCCAGCTCCACATACATCTACGTCGTGCGTTTGACTCTCCCTGGCAGTCGCTCTATCCAAGCTTTTGAGAGTTTTTGACTACAACGGTTGCCGATCACCGCCTGCTGCTGGGTAAGAACTGGTAAGAATTTGCGATTTGCTTGACGGATTTGTGACACCCGCCACCACCACCACTTGTTAGTAGTCTGTAGGATCATATTCTTGTGTGTTTCTATTGCTGCTAACCATGCCAGGATCACAAGCCGACGAGACTGACTGGGAGAACTTGACGAACAAGGAGCTTCATGATACGTTTCAGCAAATGATGAATGGACAGGTGCAATATGTGATAAACAGATTTGAAGAGGCCATGGAGAAGATAGATGGCATGGAGAAGACGTTTGAAACAAAGCTCGATAACAAGTTTGCTGAATTGCTTTCGCGTTTTCCACCACCACCACCGGCTGCTCCTGCCGCACCTCTGCAACAACAGCAACAACACCGACTACCTCCACGTCGGGAATCAGCCCTCCGCCGAGCGAGCCGTGTCCCTCTTCAGTCGGGCCAAACTGCTGGTGCTGCTGTTGATACTTCTGTGGCTCCTACTGCTAATGTGGAGGAGGATGCTTATGTGGGAGATTATGAGGATGAGGTTGATCAAAATCAGAACTACGTGCCACCAACAGCACAGCAACCACCAGGTCGTCCACATGCAAATAATGGCAATGGTAGGGCTCACCCTTAGGTACGAGATCATGACCGTCTCCCTAAACTAAAATTGAATATTCCACCATTTGAGGGTAGATATGTTCCTGATATATATCTTACTTGGGAGTTAGAAACTGAACAACGATTTACATGTTTACAATATCCCGAGGAGAGACGTGTTCCTGCTGCTGTTTGTGCTTTCACTAGTTTTGCATGTGTTTGGTGGTCTGAGCATTGTAGATTATATCCTATTCCGGCTACTTGGGCTGCTTTGAAAACTGCTATGCGTACTCGTTGGGTTCCACCATATTATCAACGTGAATTACTTCAAAAATTGCAGCGCTTAAGACAGGGAAAAAATTCTGTAGAAGAATATTATCAGGAATTACAAACTGGCATGATTAGATGTGGTATTGTTGAGGAGAATGAAGCTATGCTTGCACGTTTTATGGGTGGATTAAATAGAGAGATTCAGGAGATTCTAGAGTATAAGGAGTATACTAATATCACTCGTTTATTCCATCTTGCTTGTAAAGCTGAACGTGAAGTGCAGGATCGACAGGCATTGGCGCGGACTAACTTTTCTGCAGGTCGACCTTCATCATGGACACCACGTGCATCATCTACTTCCACACGTTCTGCTACACCGGCGCCTCCGTCGGCTACCACCTCCAACCGTGATACAATAAAGCAGGCACAATCACCACTATCTTCCAAGAGCACACCTTCTGGGCCTGCAAAGAGCTCTTCTTCATCCATGGCATCAACAGGGCAAACACATGATATTATTTGTCGACGTTGCAAGGGTGGAGGTCATTATGCGAGAGAATGCCCATCTAAGCGTGTGATGATTGTTACTGAGGATGGTGGGTATGAGTCCGCTAGTGACTATGATGAGGAGACTTTGGCTCTTATTACACGTGACGAACATGGTGGAGACGATTCTGATCATGAGACGCAATACATGGCTCCTGAAGATGCTGACAGGTATGAATGTTTAGTTGCTCAACGTGTTTTGAGTGTGCAGGTTACACAAGCTGAGCAAAATCAGAGGCATAATTTGTTCCATACAAAGGGAGTTGTGAAGGAACGTTCTGTTCGCGTGATCATAGATGGAGGGAGCTGCAATAACTTGGCTAGCATGGAGATGGTGGAGAAGCTATCTCTCACCACAAGACCACATCCACATCCTTACTACATCCAATGGTTCAACAACAGCGGCAAGGTTAAGGTAACACGTACTGTTCGTGTGCATTTTAGTATCTCTACATATGCTGATTATGTTGATTGTGATGTGGTACCTATGCAAGCATGTTCCTTATTACTTGGTAGACCATGGCAATTTGATAAAAATTCTGTACACCATGGTAGAAACAATCAGTATACTCTTGTTCATAACGATAAAAATATTACTTTGCTTCCTATGACTCCTGATTCCATTTTGAAAGATGATATTAATAGAGCTAATAAAGCAAAACAGGAGACAAATAAGAGTGAAAATCAGATTGTGGCAAAAGAATTTGAGCACCAAATGAAGCCTAATAATAAACCATCTACTGTTGTTTCTGAAATTAAATTGAAAAGTGCATGTTTACTTGCCACCAAATCTGATATTGATGAGCTAGATTTCAGCACATCTGTTTGCTATGCTTTTGTGTGCAAAGAGGCATTATTTTCATTCAAGGACGTGCCTTCCTCTTTGCCCCCTGCTGTCACTAACATTTTGCAGGAGTTCGCTGACATCTTTCCACAAGACGTGCCACCGGGATTACCACCTATTCGAGGGATTGAGCATCAAATTGACTTAATTCCCGGTGCTTCGCTACCCAACCGTGCACCATACCGTACCAATCCAGAGGAGACGAAGGAGATTATGCGTCAAGTACAAGAACTGCTCGACAAAGGTTATATACGCAAATCCCTTAGTCCTTGTGCTGTTCCTATCATTTTAGTGCTGAAAAAGGATGGTACGTCGCGTATGTGCGTTGATTGTAGAGGTATTAACAATATTACTATTCGTTATCGTCATCCTATTCCTAGGCTAGATGATATGCTTGATGAATTGAGTGGCTCTACAATATTCTCCAAAGTTGATTTGCGTAGTGGATACCATCAAATTCGTATGAAATTGGGTGATGAATGGAAAACAGCATTTAAAACTAAGTTTGGATTATATGAGTGGTTAGTCATGCCTTTTGGGTTAACTAATGCACCTAGTACTTTCATGAGGTTAATGAACGAAGTTTTACGTGCTTTCATTGGACGATTTGTGGTAGTTTACTTTGATGACATATTGATTTATAGAAAATCTTTGGAGGAACATTTGGAACATTTACGTGCTGTTTTTATTGCTCTACGTGATGCACGTTTGTTTGGAAACCTTGGAAAGTGCACCTTTTGCACCGACCGAGTATCTTTTCTTGGCTATGTTGTTACTCCACAGGGAATTGAAGTTGATAAAGCCAAGATTGAAGCTATTGAGAGTTGGCCGCAGCCCAAAACGGTCACACAAGTGAGGAGTTTCCTTGGCCTCGCTGGTTTCTATAGGCGTTTTGTGAGAGATTTCAGCACCATTGCTGCACCTCTCAACGAGCTTACAAAGAAGGATGTGCCTTTTGTTTGGGGTACCGCACAGGAAGAAGCCTTCACGGTTTTGAAAGATAAGTTGACACATGCTCCTTTACTCCAACTTCCTAATTTCAATAAGACTTTTGAGCTTGAATGTGATGCTAGTGGAATTGGATTAGGAGGTGTGTTATTACAAGATGGAAAACCTGTTGCATACTTTTCTGAAAAATTGAGTGGGCCTAGTCTGAACTATTCTACTTATGATAAAGAATTATATGCTCTTGTTCGGACCTTAGAAACATGGCAACATTATTTATGGCCCAAGGAATTTGTTATACATTCTGATCATGAATCTTTGAAACACATTAAAAGTCAAGCAAAACTGAACCGTAGACATGCTAAATGGGTTGAATTCATTGAGACTTTCCCTTATGTCATTAAACACAAGAAGGGTAAAGAAAATGTTATTGCTGATGCCTTGTCTCGTCGTTATACTATGCTTTCACAACTTGACTTTAAAATATTTGGTTTGGAGACCATCAAAGATCAATATGTTCATGATGCTGAATTTAAAGATGTATTGCAGAATTGTAAGGAAGGGAGAACTTGGAACAAGTTCGTTCTTAACGATGGATTTGTGTTTCGTGCTAACAACCTATGCATTCCAGCTAGCTCCGTTCGTCTTTTGTTGTTGCAGGAGGCGCATGGATGAGGATTAACGGGACACTTTGGCATCAAGAAGACGGAGGATATACTTGCTACACATTTCTTTTGGCCAAAGATGAGACGGGATGTTGAGCGTTTTGTTGCTCGATGCACTACATGTCAAAGAGCTAAGTCACGACTCAATCCTCATGGTTTATATATGCCTTTGCCAGTACCTAGTGTTCCTTGGGAGGATATTTCTATGGACTTTGTTTTAGGTTTACCTCGAACAAAGAAGGGGAGGGATAGCATATTTGTTGTCGTGGATAGGTTCTCGAAAATGGCACACTTTATACCATGTCATAAAAGCGATGATGTTGTTAATGTTGCTGATTTGTTCTTTCGTGAAATTATTCGCTTACATGGTGTGCCAAATACTATTGTTTCAGATCGTGATACTAAATTTCTTAGCCACTTTTGGAGATGTTTATGGGCTAAGTTGGGGACTAAGCTGCTTTTTAGTACTACTTGTCACCCCCAAACTGATGGACAAACTGAAGTAGTCAATAGAACATTGTCTACTATGCTTAGGGCTGTTTTGAAGAATAACAAGAAAATGTGGGAAGAATGCTTGCCTCATATTGAATTTGCTTATAATCGCTCGTTGCATTCTACTACTAAGATGTGCCCTTTTGAAATTGTGTATGGTTTCCTACCTCGTGCACCTATTGATTTGTTGCCTCTTCCATCTTTAGAGAAGGTTAATTTTGATGCTAAAGAACGCTCTGAATTGATTTTAAAAAGGCATGAGTTAACTAAGGAAAACATTGAGCGTATGAATGCTAAATATAAACTTGCTGGAGATAAGGGTAGAAAACATGTTGTATTTGCGCCTGGAGATCTTGTTTGGTTACATTTGCGTAAAGATAGATTTCCTAATCTGTGCAAATCAAAGCTAATGCCACGTGCTGATGGTCCTTTTAAGGTGTTAGAGAAAATAAATGATAATGCATATAAACTTGAGCTACCTGTAGATTTTGGGGTTAGTCCCACTTTTAACATTGCAGATTTGAAGCCTTATTTGAGAGAGGAAGATGCGCTTCCGTCGAGGACGACTTCATTTCAAGAAGGGGAGGATGATGAGGACATCAATACCATTGTTACACCCACAGCCCCTACTGTTACATATACTGGACCAATTACTAGAGCTCGCGCACGCCAATTAAATTACCAGGTACTTTCGTTTCTTGGTAATGATTCTAATGTTCATGAGATTATGATGCTGCCTAAATTGGATACATTTGTTTTGCTTACAAATGAAGGGCCTAGCTTGGAGAAGGATGAACATTGGAGCAAGAACACGCATGGAGTTGATGGCATGCGCAAGGGGATCAAGAACGGAGTTACAAGTGATGATTTCAGGACTTTGAAGCCGCCATAAGGAGTGCATGAAGCCTTGGACGAAATATACAAGATGCCACTTCATAATATTCGTCCATAGGCTATTCTAGGTGCTGCGTCACCTTATTACATGGGCCTGGCCCATGTAATTTCGAAATACTTAAGTATAGGCTATTTTTAGAGTCCGTATGTGTGGGGAAACAAGAGTTAGGGTTGGTTTCGGACCCCACCCTCAAGGGCCACGAAATTCCCCTCTCTTCCTCCATATATACAGCCCGATGACTCTCTCCCGTGTCCGGATGGGACTCTTCTTGGCATGGAAGGAAAGCTTGGCGCCTGGATATGAAAATTCCTTTCTCTGTAACCGACCTTGTATAACCCTAGTCCCCTCCGGTGTCTATATAAACCGGAGGTCTTAGTCCGTAAGAGGGACAATCATAATCATATAGGCTACACTTCTAGGGTTTTAGCCATTACGATCTCGTGGTAGATCAACTCTTGTAATACTCATATTCATCAAGATCAGTCAAGCAGGAAGTAGGATATTACCTCCATAGAGAGGGCCTGAACCTGGGTAAATATCGTGTCCCATGTCTCCTGTTACCATCGACCCTAGACGCAAAGTTCGGGACCTCCTACCCGAGATCCTCCGGTTTTGACACCGACATTGGTGCTTTCATTGAGAGTTCCACTGTGACGTCGAAGTCAAGGTTGATGCTCGCCTTGTGATCAAGGACAATATCACTTCCGGAGGAGCACTAGCCTCAGGCCAAACCCTCCGGCTGGGTGGCTTTATCATGACTGCCCGTTCGGCTGGTGAGCCGACGATGACTTCTCAGGTCATCGAAAACCGCCTCCAAATTGACTCCGAATACTCCAAACGGATGGATCCAACAGAATTTTCGTCCTTGAACGAACTCCTGGATCGCATCGCCGCCTTGGGGGTCGCTACATACTACGATCGGATTGGGCTTAAACCCGATCAGAGGGAAATCAAATCTCCACCAATCACCCATCAAATAGTGGTAGTAGAGGAGCAAAACAACAACTCTCCCTCTATACTAAGGAAGAACTATGTACGGATGTCCGAGCTCGAAGAGCTGGATACCTGTCCGTGGAACGACATTCCTTGTCCTCCGAACCCAGAATCAGACGGTAGACCTGAAAAATCAGTCGATCTCCTGGAGCCCGAACTATCATGTTCAGAAATTTCCCAAACTCCAGATCCCAAATTGGGACAGGGTTCAGATATAAATCCACCCACCCACCCAGATATATGCGATCTCACATACCTCCGGCAACAGTCTCAGGAAATAGTCCATCACTTTTGGGCCAGATTCCTCCTTGTCAAGGACAAGATTAAAGATTGCCGCAACGAAGACGCGATCTCAATATTCTGCAGTAATTGTACGCACGAAGGAATGCTCAATGCCATCAACCGCCATCACGTATTACACTTTGCTGACTTGGCAACCATAGTACAGAAGTACTGCGCAATGGAAAGTGCCTGGAAAACTCAGGCAGCTCGCTGGGAACCACCAGTTTCCACCCAACCCCTCATCTTTATCAACTTTATCGACTTCTCCGATGCACTTCAGAAGTGATGGATAGTTCCAAGGTTCATATTTCTTGTCCAAGCTAGGCCCTTCATTTGTAAGCAAAACAAATGTATCCAATTTAGGCAGCATCATATTCTCATGAACATTAGAATCGTTACCAAGAAACAAAAGTACCTGATAATTCAATTGGCGTGCGTGAGCTCTAGTAATTGGTCCAGTATGTATAGCAGTAGGGGCTGTGGGTGTAACAATTGTATTGATGTCCTCATCATGGGCACTTCCATACCATCATAGCTTGCCAGGTAGAATACTCCATTCTCAAGCTCCACAAATATGTCCGGATCTTCCTCAAATCCGGGGTCATGGTCCCGGTTGTGATCTTCCGGCTAGGGGCGGGGCTATGGATCCCCTCGGTAGCCTTCCACCATTCCTGTTGCGAGTCGATAGGTTACTATCCATTAAAAAGGGTTCAGGGAGAGGATTGAATAAAATTGTGGGATTGGAACTCACCCAACTAGGAGGATTATACATGGAAAATCCATCTCGACGTTGGAGACGAGTGAACTCCTCCTTCTCCCCTTTGTCCAGTTCGGCCAATATTTTGGCCAAAGCGGCGGGGTTTTCGGACCCTTCTGACCGCAGCGTGAGGCGTAATCTTCCCCATTATACTGTCACATGGGATGCCCTCTGTATCGGAGTGATTGGACCCCCGCGCTACAGAAATCTCCATTACCTCAATTATTGATAATCCGGACTGGGCGAGCATCTTAATCTTGCCTATCAACTGACTGACTTCCGCGCTATCCTCCTCCTCGAGGCTCCGAGGGCGCCAGTTGTGGAATTTCTTCAACGGAGCGCTTGAAAATTCGGGGAGACCCATTCGGACTGGGTCAGGAAGAACGATGTCGTCAATATAGAACCATTCGGAAGGCCTCTCTTTGGATTCCTTCTTCGGCGTGCCGGATAGGTATCCGGTCCCGGCGATGCGCCATACCCCGGCTTCCCCACTTCGAATATTGATCCCTCTTGATTGCGGGGGACGAGGCAGAACAGTTTCCTCCATAATTCAAAATGGGCCTCACAACCCAGGAATAGCTCACAAAGAGTAACATAACCCGCGATGTGCAGGATCGTGGCAGGGGTGAAATTGTGCAGTTGGAGGCCATAATACTCCAGAAGTCCTCGAAGGAATGGGTGGATTGGAAATCCGAAGCCTCTTAGCATGTAGGGAACAAAGCACACTCGTTCCCCATGGATGGATTGGGGAAATTCTCCGCCTGAACCCAGCCGTTGAAGGACGTCAATCCTGCTCGAACAGGGACTAGATCCGTGGGGGGAAGAAAGCCCTGTATTTGCAGCTTCATCAGCTGACCGTGAGATACGGAACATCTCTCCCAATCACCATTTTCAGAGCCGCGGGGACGGGAGGAAGAGCTAGGAGCGCTAGCCATGTTGGAGTGGTTCCTCCTAGTAAGCTCTAAAGATTTTTCGGAAGGGTGTGGGATGGATCTGAGATCTAATCTCTTTAAATAGGCACCTTTCTTGTATGGTCAGGGTGATATGTGCAAAAATACCCCGACCTCTCGTATTCGCTCGACGCGTGGAAGCTGAAGTCAGGAAGGCGTGGAAGCCGATGGGCGCAATATTAAATGGAAAGCCGAATACTGCTCTTTAAGTCAGGGACTTTGAAGTAATCGGAGGAGGAACCCGCCTTTCAATGCCGAAGACAATTTTCACGCCAGACACATCGTCATTTAAAGACTGGTTCGGGGGCTACTCAGGGAGCCTTGGATTAAGGTGTCCTCGAGCGTCCGGCCTATTGGCATGGGCCAGACTAATGGGTTGTGAAGGTACAAGACCGATGACTCTCTCCCGTGTCCGGATGGGACTCTCCTTGGCGTGGAAGGCAAGCTTGGCACCTGGATATGAAGATTCCTTTCTCTATAACCGACCTTGTATAACCCTAGTCCCCTCCGGTGTCTATATAAACCGGAGGGCTTAGTCCATAAGAGGGACAACCATAATCATATAGGCTACACTTCTAGGGTTTTAGCCATTACGATCTCATAGTAGATCAACTCTTGTAATACTCATATTCATCAAGATCAATCAAGCAGGAAGTAGGGTATTACCTCCATAGAGAGGGCCCGAACCTGGGTAAACATCGTGTCCCCTGTCTCCTGTTACCATCGACCCTAGACGCACATTTCGGGACCCCTTACCCGAGATCCGCCGGTTTTGACACCGACAAGGGGCTCCTGAACCGTTTTTGATAGAACATTGTCGCACACGGTAATTGTTGCAAAACGTGTGCGATGGAGTCTTGCATGGCAGACGGGTTCGCGGAAAACTCGTGAGCGATGGGGCACATATCGCACACAGGTCATATGTTGGCCCGTGTGCCTTATACACTGTTTCCCAAACTGTTCACTATGACACACTATTTGGTTTCACTGCGTCATTAGAAACGTTTTATCACCAGTCCCACACGTGCGAAAGAATTTAGTGTGTGCTGCATCGCACACCATTACATTTTGCAAGGCCTCTGGATCATGGCTCCATATCCCCGACGGTTTCTAGGTCATGTGGGAAGGACCCCCTATCACCCACACTCACTTGGCGACGGTTCCAAATGACGTCGCGGAAAGGGGTTAACCATGTGTATAGCACCGACGCGTACCAGCGAATGGCCATCAGATCAATTCATGGTTCATGCAGGTTTTAAGGATGAATTTGATGCATACGTACAAAATGTTGGCCTTGATGACTTCGTGTCAGATCAGTGTCAGCAGTACTATCACCTCACTGATTCATTTGTGCGAAGATTTAAATTTACATCCCAGCGCAATATTCATTTTGTCCTATTTGATCTTTATGATAAATCATATACCATGGACCTAGATGATTTTAATGAAGCATGCAAAATTCCACAGTGGGGCATTCATAGTGAACCTCGTAAAACTGAGTATAATGATTTCCTTGTTAGCATGACGGTGGGAGAAACTAGAAATATCACACAAGATACCATAGGGAGCATTCACTTTCCTGCCATACATTATTTTGCTCTCTTTATAGGTTGATGCAGTAACGGTAAACATGATCATAGCCACATTTGTGCACCAGATCTTAGTGTCCTCAATTGTGTGGTAATGGGTGATAAATGATATAACTTGGGGGCTATTATTGCATGGAGGCTACATATTAATGCCAGAGATGGAAATTTCTTTGGTGGGATATATGCCACCCGTTTAGATAATTATCTTGGGGTACCTATAAGGGAGAATGACATTGAGTTACCACATGCTTTTCTTGATTATAATGTTATGGTATGCTACCAGTTTCTTGAGAGGAACAAACAGTCCCTCCTGTACCAACTAATCTTTGACAGGCAGCGTGTTGTCCATATTACACTGCCCGCTTCTGCCTTCTTTGACTTTCAAGTGAAACGGAGATACTTCATAACCAGAGAGGAGGCAGATGAGTATAAAAGAGCAGGGGAGGCCTGGCCCTAGACAAACTTAGGCCAAAAGCCTAAGCTTGGGGGATTACGTATTTCTCACCGACATTACATTCATGGTCACACGCTCATTTCAGTTGTCGATGTTCATACTTTTCATTGTATTATCCACGCTATTTTATTTTATTTTATTGCTTTCTTCTTGTGTGTTTGAAAAACTTTGAGAAAATCCAAAAAAATAGTTCTCACTTCTTTTTAGTTTTTATTTCTAGTTTATTCAGTAGTAATATTAAAGAAAACCCAAGAAGATTTCTCGTTCTTATTTTGCTTGTTGGGAGCTTTCCCGTGTAAATAGTTTTTCTTGTTCCTGTTTTACTTTCTTCAAAAAAACTCAAAAAATATTTCAGTGTGTTTATATGAAATTCTTTTTCTTTTCTTTGGGTCAAGGGAGAAGCCCACGATGAAAATGTTGAGTGGCTCTCATATATATTATTGTTGATCTAACAAAGAGCCCATATTACCTTGTGTTCTCCTTTGAATAAATGTTTGCAGATTTTAGCTTAGTCCAATGCACGTGCACTATTATTATTATCCACACCGTACGGTCATGCAAGTGAAATGCAATAATGACGATATATGATGAAATGATTGAGATGAGGAAAAGCTGGTATGAACTCGACCTATTTTGTTTTTGTAAATATGATTAGTTCATCGTTCTCGATTCAGCCCCTTATGAATGAAACATTTTTTCAATGACAATTAGAGATTATAGTTACTCATGCCATGATTAATTAGCTAGGAGTTTATAATGGTTTATCTTGCGTGCCAGCATTCTTTCAAAATGGTTGTGATGTAGTATGATAGGACGGTATCCTCATTTGGATGATTCGAGTAGCTTGACTTTGCACATGCTCACGCATGTAGTTGAAACAAAATTAACATAGCCTCCACGATATTTATGTTCATGGTGATTTATATCCTACTCATTCTTGTACTTAATGTTGGTTAATCTCAATGCATGTTTATGACCGTTGTTGCTCTCTAGTTGGTCGCTCCTCAATCTTTTGCTAGCCTTCAATTGTACTAAGCGGGAATACTGCTTGTGCATCCACTTCCATATTCCCAAAGTTGTTCCATATGAGTCCACCATACCTACCTATATGCGGTATTTACTTGTCGTTCCAAGTAAATTTGCATGTGCCAATCTCTAAACCTTCAAATAATAATCTGGTTTGTATGCCCGGATCACTCATGTAGTGATCGGGGGCTATTAGTATCTTCCATGCTAGGTGGGTTATTCTCACGATGAGTGTTGATTCTCTTGTCATTCACGAGAGAGTGGATGGTAATCAGCATGCCCAATTCCATGCTCGAAATCAAATCAAAATATAACTTCAAACAAAACTCCCCCAGGACTATTGTTGGTATGGATGGTACCCGTTGTTTCGGACCACCCGTGGAGTGTGTTTGTTGGTGGAGGGGAGTAAAAACTTTACCATTCTATTTGGGAACCGCCTATAATGTATCTAGAATGGAAGATACCGACATCTCTTGGTTGTTATGTTGAAAATGAAAGCATACCGCTCAAAATTATATTCATCTCGGTTTTAAAGCTTGATCTCTGGCACCTCTACAAATCCCTGCTTCCCTCTGCGAAGGGCATATCTATTTACTTTTATTGTTGACTCATCATCCTCTTATGAACAACACCAGTTAGAGAGCACCACTGTCATTTGTATGCTTTGTTATTAATTGATATTGAGTATGAGTGTGACTGGATCTCTCTTGCCATGAATTATAATGTCTAGTCAGTCCTTGATCTTCAGGGTGCTCTGCGTTTATGTTTTGCGATCTCAGAAAGGGCTAGCGAGATACCATTCTGTTACATCATATCATGATTGTTTTAAAAAGTGTTGTCATCCGTGATTTATTATTATTGCTCACTAGTTGATTATGTCATTGATATGAGTAAATGTAAGAGCTAAATGTTATTGTGAATATGGTTAGTTCATAATCTTTGCTGAAAACCTGAATGCTGGCTATACATATTTGCAGATTGTACAAGTTTTTCTTTCTCACTTTCAGTTTGTCACTGAAATTGCTTTAGGACAATCAATGGGTTAAGCTTGGGGGAGCTGATACATCTCCATCGTATCAACTTTTCCAAACTCTTTTGACCTGGTTTTGGCCTCTAATTTGCATGATTTGAATGGAACTAACCCAGACTAACGCTGTTTTTAGCAGAATTGTCTTGGTGTTATTTTTGTGAAGAAATAAAAGTTCTCAGAATGACCTGAAAATTTGCGAAGAATATTTTTAAAATATATAAAAAAATACCAGCGAAAGAATCAACTAGAGGGGGTCCACCCATTGGCCACAAGGCTGGGGGCACGCGCCCCCCTAGGGCGCGCCCCGACGGCTTGTGGGCCCCCTGGACCTCCTCCGACCCTAACTCCAACTCTATATATTCACATCCAGAGAGAAAAGAATAAGAGAGATGATAGAGGCGAAGGTGTCCCGGTGTTTCGATGAGATGGTGGCTATCATTTTCTATGGGCGTCGACCTTGACGATCCGACTACGAACGTGCGAGACGTCGTGCCTTAGCAATCGGTAAACCAACTTCCGAGGGGTTATTAACCACGCCGGAGCACGATCAACCTGACCATGAGGGTTTGTTTCCTGCGAGAAAACGAAGAACAAGCAAGAAACTGAGATTGCAATCTGGATATTGCGAATATAAGAGGAAAGCTTTATTATTGAAGGTGGGGTTCTGTGACGCCTTTGTCTGGTCGTTGAACACAAACAAAGTACACGATGTTGCAGCTATGGCGAACTTATAATCTAAACAAAACCCAAAGTCTAAACGATGCCCTAAGGGCTGTATATATGGAGAGAGGGGGGAATTTTTTGTCCCTTGGAGGAGGGGTCTGAAACCAACCCTAACTCTTGTTTCCACACACATACAGACTCTAAAAACAGCCTATAATCAAGTATTTCGAAATTACATGGGCCTGGCCCAAAAGGTGACGTAGCACCTAGAATAGCCTCTGGATGAAATTTATGAAGTGGCATCTTGTATATTTCCTCCAAGGCTTCATGCACTCCTTATGGTGGCTTCAAAGTCCTGAAATCATCACTTGCAACTCCATTCTTGTTCCCCTTGCGCATGCTATCATCTCCACGCTTGGTCTTGCTCCAGTGTTCATCCCTCTTATCCATGCCAGGCCCTTCATTTGTAAGCAAAACAAATGTATCCAATTTAGGCAGCATCATATTCTCATGAACATTAGAATCATTACCAAGAAACGAAAGTTCCTGATAATTTAATTGGCGTGCATGAGCTGTAGTAATTGGTCCAGTATATGTAGCAGTAGGGGCTGTGGGTGTAAGAATGGTATTGATGTCCTCATCAAGAGAAGGATTCATCGCATTTTATGATACGGAGCTGCCACCACATCCTGTTCTTTTTCGGGAGGGCAGATCTGGAGTTCGTTCGGGGCTCCGGAGAGGAAGATTCGTCGCTATCATCATCACCAACCTTCCTCCATCACCAATTTCTTGGTGCACGCCACCGTGTGTGAGTAATTCCATCATAGGCTTGCTGGATGGTGAGGTGTTGGATGAGATTTATCATGTAATCGAGTTTTTTTGTTAGGGTTTGATCCCTAGTATCCACTATGTTCTGAGATTGATGTTGGTCTGACTTTGCTATGCTTAATGCTTGTCACTAGGGCCGGAGTGCCATGATTTCAGCTCTGAACCTATTATGTTTTCATGAATATATTTGTGTTCGTAATCCTATGTTACAAGTTGTAGACACCTCTTGACCACTGCGTTGGTTCCCTTGAAGAGGAAAGGGTGATGCAGCAAAGTAGCGTAAGTATTTCCCTCAGTTTTTGACAACCAAGGTATCAATCCAGTACGAGGCTACGCGCTAGTCCCTCGCACATGCACAAAACAAATAAATCCTCGCAACCAACGCGATAAGGGGTTGTCAATCCCTACACGGTCACTTACGAGAGTGAGATCTGGTAGATATGATAAGATAATATTTTTGGTATTTTTATGATAAAGATGCAAAGTAAAATAAAAGCAATGAAAATAACTAAGTATTAGAAGATTAATATGATGAAGATAGACCCGGGAGACATAGGTGTCACTAGTGGCTTTTCTCAAGAGCATAAGTATTTTATGGTGGGTGAACAAATTTCTGTTGAGCAATTCACAGAATTGAGCATAGTTATGAGAATATCTAGGTATGATCATGTATATATGCATCACGCCCGACACAAGTAGACCGACTCCTGCCTGCATCTACTACTATTACTCCACACATTGACCACTATCCAGCATGCATCTAGAGTATTAAGTTCATAAGAACAGAGTAACACATTAAGCAAGATGACATGATGTAGATGGATAAACTCATGCAATATGATGAAAACTCCATCTTGTTATCCTCGATGGAAACAATACAATACGTGCCTTGCTGCCCCTACTGTCACTGGGAAAGGACACCGCAAGATTGAACCCAAAGCTAAGCACTTCTCCCATTGCAAGAAAGATCAATCTACTAAGCCAAACCAAACTGATAATTCGAAGAGACTTGCAAAGATAACCAATCATACATAAAAGAATTCAGAGAAGATTCATATATTTTTCATAGATAAACTTGATCATAAACCCACAATTCATCGGTCTCAACAAACACACCGCAAAAGAAGATTACACCGAATAGATCTCCACAAGAGAGGGGGAGAACTTTGTATTGAGATCCAAAAAGAGAGAAGAAGCCATCTAGCTAATAACTATGGACCCGAAGGTCTGAGGTAAACTACTCACACTTCATCGGAGAGGCTATGGTGTTGATGTAGAAGCCCTCCGTGATCGATGCCCCCTCCGGCGGAGCTCCGAAACAGGAGCCAAGATGGGATCTCGTGGATACAGAAAGTTACGGCGGTGGAATTAGGGTTTTGGCTCCGTCTCTGATCGTTTGGGGGTACATAAGTATATATAGGAGGAAGAAGTACGTCGGTGGAGCAACAGGGGGCCCACGAGGGTGGAGGGCGCGCCTGGGGGAGATAGGCGCGCCCCTACCTCGTGGCTTCCCTGTTGGTTGCTTGATGTAGGGTCCAAATCTCCTGGATCTTGTTCGTTCCAAAAATCACATTCCCGAAGGTTTCATTCCGTTTGGACTCCGTTTGATATTCCTTTTCTTCAAAACCCTAAAATAGGCAAAAAAACAACAATTCTGGGCTGGGCCTCCGGTTAGTAGGTTAGTCCCAAAAATAATATAAAAGTGTATGATAAAGCCCAATAATGTCCAAAACAGAAGATAATATAGCATGGAGCGATCAAAAATTATAGATACGTTGGGGACGTTTCAAGCATCCCCAAGCTTAATTCCTGCTCGTCCTCAAGTAGGTAAATTATAAAAACAGAATTTTTGATGTGGAATGCTACTTGGCATAATTTCAATGTAATTCTTCTTAATTGTGGTATGAATATTCAGATCCGGAAGATTCAAGACAAAAGTTTAATATTGACATAGAAATAATAATACTTCAAGCATATTAACAAAGCAATTATGTCTCTTCAAAATAACATGGCCAAAGAAAGTTATCCCTACAAAATCATATAGTCTGGCTATGCTCTATCTTCACCACACGAAGTATTTAAATCATGCACAACCCCGATGAAAAGACAAGAAATTGTTTCATACTTTTGACATTCTCAAACTTTTTCAATCTTTACGCAATATATGAGCGTGAGCCATGGACATGGCACTTTAGGTGGAATAGAATGGTGGTTGTGGAGAAGACAAAAAGGGAGAAGATAGTCTCACATGAACTAGGCGTATGAACGGGCTATGGATATGCCCATCAATAGATATCAATGTGAGTGAGTAGGGATTGCCATGCAACGGATGCACTAGAGCTATAAGTATATGAAAGCTCAAAAAGAAACTAAGTGGGTGTGCATCCAACTTGCTTGCTCACGAAGACCTAGGGCATTTTGAGGAAGCCCATCATTGGAATATGCAAGCCAAGTTCTATAATGAAAAATTCCCACTAGTATATGAAAGTGACAAAACAAGAGACTCTCTATCATGAAGATCATGGTGCTACTTTGAAGCACAAGTGTGGTAAAAGGATAGTAGCATTGTGCCTTCTCTCTTTTTCTCTCATTTTTTTATTTGGGCTTCTTTGGCCTCTTTTTTTATTTTTCGTCCGGAGTCTCATCCCGACTTGTGGGGGAATCATAGTCTCCATCATGCTTTCCTCACTTGGGACAATGCTCTAAAAATGATGATCATCACAATTTTATTTACTTACAACTCAACAATTACAACTCGGTACTTAGAACAAAATATGACTCTATGCCAATGCCTCCGGCGGTGTACCGGGATATGCAATGAATCAAGAGTGACATGTATGAAATAATTATGAACGGTGGCTTTGCCACGAATACAATGTCAACTACATGATCATGCAAAGCAATATGACAATGATGGCGCGTGTCATAGTAAACGGAACGGTGGAAAGTTGCATGGCAATATATCTCAGAATGGCTATGGAAATGCCATGATAGGTAGGTATGGTGGCTGTTTTGAGATAATGCTCTAAAAATGATGTATTGTTCATAGATAAACTTGATCATAAACCCGCAATTCATTGGTCTCAACAAACACACCGCAAAACAAGATTACATCGAATAGTTCTCCACAAGAGAGGGGGAGAAGTTTGTATTGAGAACCAAAAAGAGAGAACAAGCCATCTAGCTAATAACTATGGACCCGAAGGTCTGAGGTAAACTACTGACACTTCATCGGAGAGGCTATGGTGTTGATGTAGAAGCCCTCCATGATCGATGCCCCCTCCGGCGGAGCTCCGGAACAGGCCCCAAGATGGGATTTCATGGATACAGAAAGTTACGGCGGTGGAATTAGGGTTTTGGCTCCGTATCTGATCGTTTGGGGGTACATAGGTATATATAGGAGGAAGAAGTACATCGGTGGAGCAACAGGGGGGCCACGAGGGTGGAGGGCGCACCTCGAGGGGTAGGCGTGCACCCCTACCACGTGGCTTCCCTGTTGGTTGCTTGACGTAGGGTCCAAGTCTCCTGGATCCTGTTCGTTCCAAAAATCACGTTCCCGAAGGTTTCATTCCGTTTGGACTCTGTTTGATATTCCTTTTCTTCGAAACCCTAAAATAGGCAAAAAAACAGCAATTCTGGGCTGGGCCTCCGGTTAGTAGGTTAGTCCCAAAAATAATATAAAAGTGTATAATAAAGCCCAATAATGTCCAAAACTAAAGATAATATAGCATGGAGCAATAAAAAATTATAGATACGTTGGAGACGTATCAATACCCCAAGGTGACAATAATTGGGATTTTTTTCGGTGATTATCATAGTTTGAGGAGCTCATGTATTCACTAAGTGCTAGTGCTTTGGTCTGGTTCTTGATTAAAAGGAGGCCTTAATGTCCCTTAATTTCCATTAGGACCTCGTTGTCATGGGAGGGTAGGACAAAATATGTCATGCAAGTTCTTTTCCATAAGCACGTATGACTATATTCGTAATACGTGCCTACATTATATTGATGAAATGGAGCTAGTTCTGTGTGACCCTAGGTTATAACTATTACATGATGAATGCCATCCGACATAATTATCCATCAATGATCCATTGCCTACGAACTTTTCACATATTGATCTTTGCTACGTTACCTTGTCGTTGCCGCTGTTACAATTGCTGCAAAACTACTACTGTTACTTTTGCCATCGTTACCATTACTTCCATACTACTTTGCTACTAAAAACGTTGCTGCAGATATTAAGTCTTTCAGGTGTGGTTGAATTGACAACTCAGCTGCTAATACTTGGGAATATTCTTTGGCTCCGCTTGTGTCGAATCAATAAATTTGGTTTGAAAACTCTAGCCTCAAAAACTGTTGTGATCCCCTATACTTGTGGGTTATCAGCGCCTCCCCCCGGGGAGAGCACGAGCGATGATGACTATGATGAGCTGCCACGCCGTCACGCCCGGGCCAAGGAGGAGGGTGAGGCGCCAAGCCGTCGGGCCCCTATCAAGGAGGAGGAGGACTCCAACTGATCGTGGACAGCGCCAGAGCTGGGCCTTGGGAACGGTGGTCCTCCGGAGGCTGCTCCTTTTGTTTGCTTTTCTGCTTCCTGCATCCAGAAGCATGAAGGGCCCCACGGGGCATGTAATGAACTATGGCACTTGCACCTTTTTATCACCTTCTCCTGCTCGTATTCCAGCATCTATGTGGTTACTAATTGAAAGGTTCCTGCCTAGCATGATTAGGATAACTTAGCTTGGTGTGCTCATGACCTTTTACGGGTCCCTGCGTTGTAGGGGCGTGCTCCTCCGGAGCCTTGATCTCGAGTACACCCCTGAGGTCCTGAGGAGGAGCTCGTGGGGTACTGGGGCCTTCGTATGTGCCTCCCCTAGGTGTTGGACCTCTCGTGGATATAGGCACCACTTGGCGTGAGGTTCCTTGATAGCGAGTCGAGCTGAGACTACTTTTTCTCCAGCCACCCCTTCTTGGCACCCATCCTGCGCCAGATGCCCCGAGTGAGGGTCGATCATCGCTGGTGTGCTAGGTCGCGATGCCCGTCGTAGCTAGGAGATGAAAGCTCCTGAGGCCTGGGGCCAAGAACCACACTTTCCTATTGGCTCGCCCAGGAGCGTCGCGCGAGGATCCAGACGCCAAAGCCTTAGTGAAGTGTGTGCGTGGGCTTTGGCAGTTCGAATTGTACTGATAAACGTCATGACCTTTTTGGAAATAAAGACCACTTCTCAATGGTCCTCTTTCAGTCTTTTATATTGTGCCTTTCTTCCACTCTTCAACGCCACTATAAACTAGTTCGGCATAGTTCCTCCTTAAGGCAGCAATCGGGTAATAGACCTGGGGCTCAACAATAATACTAGCCCTATGCCTCAAGTCTGGCACTATTCTTTCTTTACGTGTTCGGCGTCTCAGATATTGCATTATATGTATCAGTTCCGAATTATGTCTTGGGTCAATAGTTGGGTTGCCCTACTCCTGTGTTTACCCTCTTATGTTCCAAGTGTTCGGCTAAGATGGTAAAGGAAGAACCACTACGATTATACTTCCAGCTAGCCTGGCTAAGTACCTCAGTGGAGAAAGCCGAAAACTGACTGCCATAATAAGCGAGAACTGGTCGACAATCCGATGACAAGTGTCAAACTAAAAATCATTGGCTATCACACCATGTAATACGAAGGGTTTGTATCTTCAGCCAAGCCAAGTGATACAGGTACCTACCTCGGATCTCCCGAACAACACACTGGGGGCTAGTTACCAGCCCCCACAGTCAACTTCCCATGGCTAAGTGAAGGTAATAAAGCTGCATAGTCTGATTGCCTTGTTTCCCTCTTGCACTGTGATGACCCACAAGTATAGGCGATATATCATAGTCCTAAGTAATAGTGTCGAACCCAATGAGGAGCAGAAGGAATGATAGGCGGTTTTCAGCAAGGTATTTTCTGCAAGCACTAAAGTTATCGATAATAGATAGTTTTGTGATATGATAATTCGTAACGGGTAACAAGTAACATGTGCAACACTGATGTAGCAAGGTGGTCCAATCCTTTTGTAGAAAAGTATAAGCCTGGACGAACTCTTATATAAAGCATGGGAATTTTTGTCCTTACTTGGAAATAGTTAGTTTTCATGGACGCGCTCCTGAGGACACATGGGAATTTTTGTCAAGTTAGTTTTCATCATGCTCATATGATTCGCGTTCGCTACTTTCATAATTTGATATGTGGGGTGGACCAGTGCTTGGGTGTTGTCCTTACTTGGAAAAGCCTCCCACTTATGATTAACCCCTCTCGCAAGCATCCTCATCCACGAAAGAAGAACTAAGATAAATCTAACCATAGCATGAAACATGTGGATCTAAATCAGCCCCTTACGAAGCAACCAATAAACTAGGGTTAAGCTTCTGTCACTCTAGCAACCCACCATCTACTTGTTACTTCCCAATGCCTTCCCTTAGGCCCAAATCATGGTAAAATGTCATGTAGTCGATGTTCACAAAACACCACTAGAGGAAATACAGCATACATCTCATCAAAATATCAAAAGAATACCAAATTCACATGATTACTTATAATAAGACTTCTCCCATGTCCTCGGGAATAGATGTAACTACTCACAAAGCATGATCATGTTCATGATCAGAGGGGTATTGAATGTCATTAAGGATCTGAACATATAATCTTCCACCAAATAAACCAACTAGCATCAACTACAAGGAGTAATCAACACTACTAGCAACCCACAGGTACCAATCTGAGGTTTGGGGAGAAAGATCGGATACAAGAGATGAACTAGGGTTTGAGAGGAGATGGTGCTGGTGAAGATGTTGATGGAGATTGACCCCATCTCAATGAGAGGATCATTGGTGACGACAATTGCTTTGATTCCCCCTCCGGGAGGGAAGTTTCCCCGGCGGAACAGCTCCGTCGGAGCCCTAGATTGCTTATGCCCAGGTTCCGCCTCGAGACAGCGAGTGCTACCTCTTGAGCATGCATTGGTTTTCCCTTGAAGAGGAAAGGGTGATGCAGCAAAGTATCTTAAGTATTTCCCTTAGTTTTGAGAACCAAGGTATCAATCCAGTAGGAGACAACACACAAGTCACCTAGTACCTGCACAAACAATCAAGAACCTTGCAACCAACGGGATAAAGGGGTTGTCAATCCCTTCATGGTCACCCGCAAAAGTGAGATCTGGTAGAGATAGTAAAGTAAATTTGTTTGGTATTTTTGTTGTACAGATTGGAAAGTAAAGATTGGAAAATAATAAACGAGATGCGATATAAATAAAAGAGATGCAATGTAATAGAGAAAGAGACCCGGGGGGCATAGGTTTCACTAGTGGCTTCTCAAGATAGCATGTATTACAGTGGGTGAACAAATTACTGCTGAGCAATTGATAGAAAAGCGCATAGTTATGAGAATATCTAGGCAATGATTATGAATATAGGCATCATGTCCGTGTCAAGTAGATTGACACGATTCTGCATGTACTACTATTACTCCACACATCGACCGCTATCCAGCATGCATCTAGAGTATTAAGTTCATAAGAACAGAGTAACAATTAAGCAAGATGACATGATGTAGAGGGATAAACTCAAGAAATATGATATAAACCCCATCTTTTTATCCATGATGGCAACAATACAATACATGCCTTACTGCCCCTACTTTCACTAGGAAAGGACACCGCAAGATTGAACCCAAAGCTAAGCACCTCTCCCATTGCAAGAAAGATCAATCTAGTAGGCCAAACTAAACCGATAATTCGAAGAGACTTGCAAAGATATCAAATCATGCATATAAGAATTCAGAGAAGAACCAAATAATATTCATAGATAATCTTGTTCATAAACCCATAATTCATCGGATCTAGGCAAACACACTGCAAAAGAATATTACATCGAACAGATCTCCAAGAACATCAAGGGGAACTTTGTATTGAGAATCAAAGAGAGTGAAGAAGCCATCTAGCTAATAACTATAGACCCGAAGGTCTGTGATAATCTACTCACGCTTCATCGAAGAGGCTATGGTGTTGATGTAGAAGCCCTCTGAGGGAGTCCTGGATTAGGGGGTGTTCGGGTAGCCAGACTATACCTTCAGCCGGACTCCTGGACTATGAAGATACAAGATTGAAGACTTCGTCCCGTGTCCGGATGGGACTTTCCTTGGCGTGGAAGGCAAGCTTGGTGATGCAGATATTCAAGATCTCCTACCATTGTAACCGACTCTGTGTAACCCTAACCCTATCCGATGTCTATATAAACCGGAGGGTTGTAGTCCATAGGCAATCAACTCCATATACAACAATCATACCATAGGCTAGCTTCTAGGGTTTAGCCTCCTTGATCTCGTGGTAGATCTACTCTTGTACTACCCATATCATCAATATTAATCAAGCAGGACGTAGGGTTTTACCTCCATCAAGAGGGCCCGAACCTGGGTAAAACATCGTGTTCCCTGCCTCCTGTTCCCATCCGGCCTAGACACACAGTTCGGGACCCACTACCCGAGATCCGCCGGTTTTGACACCGACATTGGTGCTTTCATTGAGAGTTCCTCTGTGTCGTCGCCTTTAGGCCCGATGGCTCCTTTGTTCATCAACAACGATGCGGTCCAGGGTGAGACTTTGCTCCCCGGACAGATCTTCGTCTTCGGCGGCTTCGCTCTGCGGGCCAATTCGCTCGGCCACCTAGAGCAGATCGAAAGCTACGCCCCTGGCCATCAAGTCAGGTTTGGAAGCTTAAACTACACGGCTGACATCCGCGGAGACTTGATCTTCGACGGACTCGAGCCACGGCCAAGCGCGCCGCACTATCTCGAGAGGCATGATCTAGCTCTGCCCCCGGACAGTGTCCTGGAGGCCGCACACGCATCGGTTTCGACCCCTAACTCGGAGCCTATTGCGCCAATCGAGGATGAGCGGTTGGACGTCACCTCGGGGGCTGTGATCCTAAAAGCGATCGAGCCGAACGCTAGCCCCGCACTCTGCATGACCCGTGACTCCAAGGATCCAGACTCCTCCCCGGACTCCGAACCCCCCGCGTCCCTACCAATCGAAACCGATTGGGCGCCGATAATGGAGTTCACCACCGCAGACATCTTTCAGCATTCGCCTTTTGGCGACATCCTAAATTCTCTTAAGTCTCTCTCTTTATCAGGAGAGCCCTGGCCGGACTACGGTCAGCGAGGGTGGGATACGGGCGATGAGGAAATTCAAAGCCCACCCACCACCCACTTTGTAGCCACTGTCGACGATCTAACCGACATGCTTGACTTCAGCTCCGAAGACATCGACGGCATGGACGACGATGTAGGAGATGAACAGGAACCAGCACCTATAGGGCGCTGGAAGGCCACCTCATCATATGACATATATATGGTGGATACTCCAAAAGATGGAGATGGCGATGGAACAGTGGGGGATGACGCCCCCAAGAAACAGCCAAAGCGCCGGTGTCAGCGGCGCCGCTCTAAATCCCTCCAAAGCAAAAACGGTGATTCCGGCATGGGAGATAATACTACCCCGGATAGCGCCGAAGAACACCCACCTCATCAAGATTCGGCACAGGAAGATGGAGAAGCCAGCCCTCATGAGAGGGCGGCAGACCGAGAGGTCGAGGATGATAACTATACGCCTCCCTCCGAATACGAGGCAAGCCTCGATGACGACGAATTCGTCATACCATCAGACCCCGCCGAACAAGAGCGTTTTAAACGCAGGCTTTTAGCCACGGCAAGCAGCCTCAAGAAAAAGCAGCAACAACTTAGAGCTGCCCAAGATTTGCTAGCTGACAGATGGACTGAAGTCCTTGCGGCCGAAGAGTATGAACTCGAACGCCCCTCCAAGAGTTACCCGAAGCGTAGGCCGCTACCCCGATCAGAGGAGGAGGCACCTACATCACCAGCGCATGACATGGCAGACCGGCCACCTCACGGCCATGACAGAGAGGCCTCTCGGCCCTCGACCCAAGCCATGCCCCGACGCCGCTCAACTAAGGCACGGGAAAATGCGCCCGACCTGCGAGACATACTGGAGGATAAGGCAAGACAAACAAGATCGATCTACGGATCGCGCAGGCGCCCTACAGCATGTGACAATGATCTTCACTCCGGATACAACAAATCCGGCCGGGCCGAACACAACAGACATAGCTCTTCCGAGCTGCGTCGTGATATAGCCCAGTACAGAGGCGCCGCACACCCGCTATGCTTCACGAATGAAGTAATGGATCATAAAATCCCAGAGGGTTTCAAACCCGTAAACATCGAATCATACGATGGCACAACAGACCCGGCGGTATGGATCGAGGATTATCTCCTTCACATCCACATGGCACGCGGCGATGATCTACACGCCATCAAATACCTCCCGCTCAAACTTAAAGGACCGGCCCGACATTGGCTTAACAGCTTGCCAGCAGACTCAATCGGTTCTTGGGAGGACCTGGAAGCCGCATTCCTCGACAACTTCCAGGGCACTTACGTGCGACCGCCGGATGCCGACGACTTAAGCCATGTAATTCAACAGCCAGGGGAATCGGCCAGACAATTCTGGACACGGTTCCTAACAAAGAAAAACCAGATAGTCGACTGTCCGGATGCAGAGGCCCTAGCAGCCTTCAAGCATAACATCCGCGACGAGTGGCTTGCCCGGCACCTGGGACAGGAAAAGCCGAAATCCATGGCAGCCCTCACGACACTCATGACCCGCTTTTGCGCGGGAGAAGATAGCTGGCTAGCTCGCAGTAACAACTTATCAGAGAACCCTGGTAATTCGGATACCAAAGACAAAAGTGGCAAGACATGTCGGAATAAGCAAAAACACCGCGTTAACAGCGACAGCAATGAAGACACAGCAGTCAATGCCAGATTCAAAGGCTATAAATCCGGTCAGCGGAAAAAGCCATTCAAAAAGAATACTCAGGGCCCGTCCAGTTTGGACCGAATACTCGATCGCTTGTGCTAGATACATGGCACCCCCGAAAGGCCAGCCAATCACACTAACAGGGATTGTTGGGTGTTCAAGCAGTCAGGCAAGTTAAGGGCCGAAAACAGAGACAAGGGGCTGCACAGCGACGCCGAGGAGCCCAAGCCACCGAACAACAATGGATAGAAGTGCTTTCCCCCACAAGTGCGGACGGTGAACATGATATACGCAACCCACATTCCCAAGTGGGAGCGGAAGCGTGCGCTACAGGACGTATACGCGATGGAGCCAGTCGCCCCAAAGTTCAACCCATGGTCCTCCTGCCCGATCACTTTTGATCGAAGGGACCATCCCACTAGCATCCGTCATGGCGGCTTCGCCGCATTGGTTCTCGACCCAATCATCGATGGATTTCATCTCACAAGAGTCCTCATGGACGGCGACAGTAGCCTGAACCTGCTTTATCAGGATACAGTGCGGAAAATGGGCATAGATCCCTCAAGGATTAAGCCCACAAGAACGACCTTTAAAGGCATTATACCAGGTGTAGAAGCCAACTGTACAGTCTCAGTAACACTTGACGTGGTCTTCGGATCCCCGGACAATTTCCGAAGCGAAGAGGTAATCTTCGATATAGTCCCGTTTCGCAGTGGCCATCACGCCCTGCTCGGACGAACCGCATTCGCAAAGTTCAATGCGGTGCCGCACTACGCATATCTCAAGCTCAAGATGCCAGGCCCTCGAGGAGTAATTACGGTCAACGGAAACACCGAACGCTCCCTCCGTATGGAGGAGCACACGGCGGCTCTCTCAGCGAAGGTACAAAGTAGCCTTCTCAGTCAATTCTCCAGTCCGGCCATTAAAAAGCCAGACACTGCCAAGCGCGCCCGGAGTAACCCACAGCAGGACCGCCTGGCACACTCTGAGCAAGCGTAGCAATGCGGCCCCAACCCCAGCTTTCACGACATAGCGAAACCAGTACCTCGCGTACATAACTACGCCCTTGAAATACCATGGGCACAGGGGATGGGGCACAATAACGGCACGCCCAAAACACGGCTTAAAACGTACTAGGGGCTGCCGGATTCTTTTTTAAAATTTTTCTTACTTTCAGGACTCCATACTTCGGACGACCTGTTCGGCAATTCGACTGCCGCACAAACGATGCAAGATCCAGGGAGGCAGACAAGCCATGCCGCATTATGGAACTCCCAGGTGGTCTCTATTACGAGCGGTATACCTGTTTTAAATACAATTCCGCGGCCTGCCCCTGGTCAAGACATACTGAATAGTCCAATATCTTTTGCTTACCGCACTATTTGTATTGTTCGACTTTGATAAATAGCCTCTCTATAAACAATGCATAGCTTTTGTCTATTTTCTGCATTACTCTCTTTTATATATGTTCATTAATGACATGTTGCACCCGTACACCGTGGTACCGCAAGTACGCCAGGGGCTTCACTACCCCTCATAATGGTGTGAGAAGTCCGTACACTTTCACAAGTGCGGCACCCCGAACTTATAGCACTATATGCATCGGCTCCGAATCATGATTTGGGTCAATAGTTGGGTTTTCCCGGCTCCTATGTTTTGGTGCCTTACGTTCCGCTATATCGGCTAAGGTAGCACTAGGAGAACCACTGCGATTGTGCCCCGGTTGAGCTGGGTTAAGCACCTCAGTGGAGAAAGCTAAAACTGACTGTCATGATGAGGCGAGAGACCGGTCGCTGTTCGAGAGGTTTTTTGAGTCCCTAAAGACTTATGCCGCTTCGAGCGAGGAGCCGGATTTGTCCGGCCAAGGCGTGGATAGCGCCCCGAACTTGGTCTTCCGAACTAGGGGCTTCGCCGAAATTTAAAATTATAAAGTTCTATGGCTAAGTGAGAGTGTTCAAGCATTATAGTCTGATTGCCTGGTTCGTTGTGCTGAGCGCCTCCCTCGAAGGACCCAACTATGGGAAAAAGAGCGCTCAGGTTTATCCCGAACACCCTAGCACTGGTGGCATGGGGGCAAAAGCCGACGACTGGCCATCTCTCATTTTTTTGATAAACAGCCACATAGAAAATAATATTTTAAATTCAACAAGCATTGCTTAAGCGCCTATGAACAAGTTTTCAGCGCACAGGATAAAAACAAGCGAGTTTATTCAAAAATTACATCCTTGGTACATTCATCCGCCACAAGGCGGGCACCCGCAAGAACATCCTTGTAATAGTTCTCAGGCTTGCGATGCTCCTTCCCCGGCGGCGGCCCGTCCTTCACAAGCTTCTCACCGTCCAGCTTACCCCAGTGCACCTTTGCACGGGCAAGGGCCCGACGGGCACCTTCGATGCAGACGGAGCACTTGATGACCTCGAGCCTTGGACAGGCCTCCACCAGCCGCCGCACCAGCCCAAAGTAGCTCCCAGGCAGGGCCTCTCCAGGCCACGGCCGAACTATGAAGCCCTTCATGGCCTGTTCGGCCGCCTTGTGGAGCTCGACCAGCTGTTTCAGTTGGTCGCTCAAGGGCACAGGGTGTCCGGCCTCAGCATACTGAGACCAGAACACCTTCTCTGTCGAGCTGCCCTCTTCAGCTCGGTAGAATGCGGCGGCGTCAGATACGCTGCGGGGAAGATCTGCGAATGCCCCTGGAGAACTCCGGATTCGGGTAAGTAACAAGTAGTTTACTTTTATATTTCTGCTTTGCATAAAGAATGCCTTACCCGCTGCTATCTTTTTCATCTCCTCCAACTCTTGGAGGGCCTTTTGGGCTTCGGCCTTGGCAGACTTGGCAGTCTCAAGGGCCGCCGCGAGCTCGGACGCTTGGGTCTTTGACTCAAGCTCCAAACTCTCATGTTTTTTCATGAGAGCCTGAAGCTCTTGCTGCACCTCACCGACTTGAGCCCCAAGTTTCTCTCGCTCAGTGCGCTCCGCGGCCGTTTTCTTTTCGGCCTCGGACAGCGCCTGCTTGAGGGTCGCCACCTCAGTCGTGGCCCCTATAATAAGCAGAGCAATCCTGTAATTTTTTGCAATCACGCCTCTCTATAGGCACTTTTTCTGTAAGGTATTTCCTACCTTCTTTTTCCTCGAGCTGCCGCTTGGCAAGGCTGAGCTCTTGCTTGGTCCGCTTGAGGTCCTGTTTCAGGACACCCACCTCCGCAGTCAGTGCGGCGGTGGATAGCAGCGAAGCCTGCACACGCATATTGACTCTTTATTGTTAGACTCCTGCGAAATTTACTAGATCCTCTATTCGGCTTTTCTTTCCGAACGCCAAACAGAGCATCAGGGGCTACTGTCTATGCGGTACTATTTTTATATATGTTTACTTACCTCAAAGCCTGTTAGAAGGCTAGCGCAAGCTTCAGTCAGTCCGCTCTTGGCGGACTGAACCTTCTGGATCACCGTACTCATAATAGTACGGTGCTCCTCGTCGATGGAGGCGCCATCAAGCACCTCAAGCAGATTGTCCGGCACCTCCGGTTGGACGGAGGCCACCGGCTGAGAAGGCTTGCTCCTCTTGGAAGGAGTTCGCCTACCGCGGTCCGGAACTGTTGAAGATTCCGGCGCGGTGTCCGGCACAAAGCCGGACTTGGAGCCCTGGGGGGCCTTATCCCCTTCACTCCTGGAGTCCGGGAGGTTGCCTTGTGGCTCCTCTGGGACCACCTCCTCCTGCCCTGGAGCTTGTCGCAACGCCACTTCGGCGTCGTCTGCAGTGCGGGGGGAGACAGCGGGCAGAACTGAGTTCACGTCCGATGAGTCCAAGGAGCCGCCCGACGATTCGTTGAATTCGGCCCGGGGCGGGCTGCATAATTACGTTCGACATTAGGGAAAGCTGTGCAACAAAGGAACATCATGAGTTACTCTGATATCCAAACTTACGATTTTGCCGGACGCTTGGCCCTGTTTGGCCACTCCTCTCCGCCCTCTTCGGTGTCGGGGGAGTACTCCGGCGGAGGGGTCTTCCTTTTCCTAGACCCCTCGGCCTCTCCCATTGGGGCGGCCTTCCTCTTCTCTCCTCCCTCCGCTGGGGGGGGAGGGAGAGTTTTCTTCTTCCTCCTCCTCGTTTTCACGGGAAGAGGGCGTCTTGGACTCGTCGGATGACGAGTCCGACACCACCATGTTGCGGGCACTCTTTCGAGTCCCCGTGGTCTTCTTCTTCTTGGCCTTCTTCTCTGGCACCACATAAGGCGCCGGAACTAGCAGCTTCACTAGTAGAGCTGGGGCTGGGTCTTCGGGCAGCGGAGCCGAACAGTTAATCGGTCCGGATATCGCCCGCCAATCCTGTCAAAGGTAAGGGAGTTTAGATCCCGCATAGAGTCAAACTATGAAGAAATCTTAACATCCTATAAAAGGTGAAGATAGCTTACCTCGCTAGCGTGACGCTGCGAGCTGTATCTGCGGTCCTCGGAAGCGGATGCGGGAGTTTCAGCGCCCTTGAATAGCACCTTCCAGGCATCTTCGTACGTCGTGTCGAAGAGCCTGCTAAGGGTTTGGTGCTGCGCCGAGTCGAACTCCCACAGATTAAAATCCCGTTGTTGGCACGGGAGGATCCGGCGGACGAGCATAACCTGGATTACATTAACAAGCCGGATTGGCTTGTTCACCAGGGACTGGATGCATGTTTGCAATCCGGTCACCTCTTTTTCGTCACCCCACGACAGGCCCGTCTCTTTCTAGGACATAAGCCACGTGGGGGGTCTGGATCGGAACTCGGGGGCTGCGGTCCATTTCGGATCGCGTGGCTCGGTGATGTAAAACCACCCGGATTGCCACCCCTTTAGGGTCTCCACAAAAGAGCCCTCGAACCATAGGACCTTGGCCATCTTGCCCGCCATGGCGCCTCCGCACTCTGCCTGGTTGCCGCGCACCACCTTGGGCTTGACGTTGAAGGTCTTGAGCCAGAGGCCGAAATGGTGGCGGATGCGGAGGAAAGCCTCGCACACGACGATAAACGCCGAGATGTTGAGGATGAAGTTCGGGGCCAGATCATGGAAATCCAGGCCATAGTAAAACATGAGCCCCCGGACAAATGGGTGGAGTGGAAAACCCAGTCCGCGGAGGAAGTGGGGAAGGAATACTACCCTCTCATGGGGCCTTGGGGTGGGGAGAAGCTGCCCCTCCTCGGGAAGTCGGTGCGCGATGTCTTTGGGCAAGTATCCGGCCTTCCTTAGCTTTTTGATATGGCCCTCCGTGATGGAGGAGACCATCCACTTGCCTCCCGCTCCGGACATTGCTGGAGAAGGTTGAGGTGGGAAGTGCGGGCTTGGGCGCTGGAGCTCGAGTGCGCAGGAGATGGATAGGCAAAGGAGGAAGAAGGCGTAGGTAAGAAGGTGGATCCTTATCCCCTTATATGGGCGGATGCGGTTGTGCGTCCCCACCTGCCTAGTAGAACTCGCTTGCCTCCCAAGCGCCGTGATAAGTGGCGCGATTGGATTACCCACGTCCGTATTGATGAGAATCCCGTAAAGGGGGTACACGATCTCTGCATTGACAAGACGTGCCAAGGAAACTGCCTCGCAAAACATGCTGAGGTGGAAAAGTAAAAACGATTCGAGTAAGGGACTTGGCTGTAGTGTGATGACGCACTGCGGAAATACGTCAGCAGATTTGATTTGTGTTAATATTATTCTCTCTATGGCAATATGTGGAAGCTTATTTTGCAGAGCCGGACACTACTCTTGGTGTTTACAATCTTCTATGAAGGACTTGGAGGAGGAACCCGCCTTACAATGCCGAAGACAATTTGTGCGCCGGACTCGTCGTCATTGAAGCCTGGTTCAGGGGCTACTGAGGGAGTCCTGGATTAGGGGGTGTTCGGGTAGCCAGACTATACCTTCAGCCGGACTCCTGGACTATGAAGATACAAGATTGAAGACTTCGTCCCGTGTCCGGATGGGACTTTCCTTGGTGTGGAAGGCAAGCTTGGCGATGCGGATATTCAAGATCTCCTACCATTGTAACCGACTCTGTGTAACCCTAACCCTATCCGGTGTGTATATAAACCGGAGGGTTGTAGTCCGTAGGCAATCAACTCCATATACAACAATCATACCATAGGCTAGCTTCTAGGGTTTAGCCTCCTTGATCTCGTGGTAGATCTACTCTTGTACTACCCATATCATCAATATTAATCAAGCAGGACGTAGGGTTTTACCTCCATCAAGAGGGCCCGAACCTGGGTAAAACATCGTGTTCCCTGCCTCCTGTTCCCATCCGGCCTAGACGTACAGTTCGGGACCCACTACCCGAGATCCGCCGGTTTTGACACCGACACCCTCCGTTATCGATTCCCCCTTCGGCAGATCACTGGAAAAGGCCCCAAAGATGGGATCTCACGGGTACAGAAGGTTGCGGTGGTGGAAAATGGTTTTGTGGCTCTCTGCGATCGATCTAGGCTATAAGAGTATATATATAGGCGAAAGAAGTTAGTCAGTGGAGCTATGTGGGGCCCACGAGGGTGGGGGTAGACCTACCCCCTGGGCGTGCCCTCCTGCCTCATGGCTGCCTCACGGAGTTCCAGAGTTCCACAACAAGTCTCTCGGTTTGCTTTTGGTCCAAGAAAGATCATCGTGAAGGTTTCATTCCATTTGGTCTTCCTTTTCTACGAATCTCTAAAATAGGAAAAAAAACAGAAACTGGCACTGGGCCTCCGGTTAATAGATTAGTCACAAAAATAATATAAAAGAGCATATTAAAGCCCATTAAACATCCAAAACAGATAATATAATAGCACGGAACAATCAAAAATTATAGATACGTTGGAGATGTATCAAGCATCCCCAAGCTTAATTCCTGCTCGTCCTCGAGTAGGTAAATGATAAAAATAGAATTTTTGATGTGGAATGCTACCTAACATAATTATCGATGTAATTTTCTTTATTGTGGCATGAATGTTCATATCTGAAATATTCAAAGTAAAATTTTAATATTGACATAAAAATAGTAATACTTCAAGCATATTAACAAAGTAATCTTGTCTTCTCAAAACAACATGGCCAAAGAAAGCCATCCCTACAAAATCATATAGTCCGGCTATGCTCTATCTTCATCACATAAAATATTTAAATCATGCACAACCCCGATGACAAGCCAAGCAATTGTTTCATACTTTTGATGTTCTGAAAGTTTTTCAATATTCATGCAATACATGAGCGTGAGCCATGGACATAGCACTATAGGTGGAATAGAATGGTGGTTGTGGAGATGACAAAAAGGAGAAGATAGTCTCACATCAACTAGGCATATCAACGGGCTATGGAGATGCCCATGAATAGATATTAATGTGAGTGAGTAGGGATTGCCATGCAACGGATGCACTAGAGCTATAAGTGCATGAAAGCTCAAAAAGAAACTAAGTGGGTGTGCATCCAACTTGCTTGCTCACGAAGACCTAGGGAATTTTGAGGAAGCCCATCATTGGAATATACAAGCCAAGTTATATAACGAAAATTCCCACTAGTATATGAAAGTGACTAAATAGGAGACTCTCTATTATGAAGATCATGGTGCTACTTTGAAGCACAAGTGTGGAAAAAGGATAGTAGCATTGTGCCTTCTCTCTTTTTCTCTCATTTTATTATTTGGGCCTTTTCTCTTTTTTTATGGCCTCTTTTTTTCCTTTTTTCGCCCGGAGTCTCATCCGGACGTGTGGGGGAATCATAGTATCCATCATCCTTTCCTCACATGGGACAATGCTCTAATCATGATGATCATCACACTTTTATTTACTTACAACTCAAGAATTACAACACGATACTTAGAATAAAATATGACTCTATGTGAATGCCTCCAGTGGTGTACCGGGATGTGCAACGAATCAAGAGTGTCATGCATGAAAAATTATGAACGGAGGCTTTGCCACAAATACGATGTAAACTACATGATCATGCAAGGAAATATGACAATGATGGAGCCATAATAGGTAGGTATGGTGGCTGTTTTGAGGAAGGTACTCCCTCCGGTCCGTTTTACTCTGCATATAAGGATTATCTGAAGTGAAACTTCGTAAAGTTTGACCATATTTATATGAAAAAATATTAACATCTATAATGCTAAATTTATACAATAAGAAAAGTAAAGTCATGATGCATCTAATGTTGTTGATTTCACATTCTAAATGTTTGTATCTTTTTCTATAAATTTGGTCAAAGTTTACGAGGTTTGACTTCAGACAAATCTTATATGCGAACTAAAAAGGACCAGAGGGAGTATATGGTGGGTTTATGGTACCAGCGAAAGTTGCATGGTAGTAGAGTGGCTAGCAATGGTGTAAGGGTGAGAGTGCGTATGATCCATGGACTCAGCATTAGTCATAAAGAACTCACATACTTATTGCAAAAATCTATTAGTTACCGAAACGAAGTATTACGCGCATGCTCCTAGGGGGATAGATTGGTAGGAAAATACCATCGCTCGTCCCCCACCGCCACTCATAAGGGAGAAAATCAAAAAATAAATCATGCTCCGACTTCATCACATAACGGTTCACCATACGTGCATGCTACGGGAGTCACAAACTTTAACACAAGTATCTCTCAAATTCACAACTACTCAACTTGCATGACTCTAGTATCACCATCTTCATATCTCAAAACAATCATAAGGAATCAAACTTCACATAGTATTCGATGCACTTTATATGGAAGTTTTTATTATACCCCTCTTGGATGCCTATCATATTAGGACTAATTTTATAGCCAAAGAAAAATACCATGCTGTTCTAAAGGACTCTAAAAATAATATAAGTGAAGCATGAGAGATCAATAGTTTCCATAAAATAAAACCACCAGCATGCTCTAAAAAGATATAAGTGATGCATAGGAGCAAAATTATCTAGCTCAAAAGATGTAAGTGAAGCACATAGAGTATTCTAACAAATTCCGATTCATGCGTGTCTCTCCCAAAAGGTGTGTACAACAAGGATGATTGTGGTAAACTAAAAAGCAAAGACTCAAATCATACAAGACGTTCCAAGCAAAACACATATCATGTGGTGAATAAAAATATAGCCTCAAGTAAAGTTACCGATAGACGAAGAAGAAAGAGGGGATGCCTTCCGGGGCATCCCCAAGCTTAGGCTTTTGGTTGTCCCTGAATTTTACCTTGGGGTGCCTTGGGCATCCCCAAGCTTAGTCTCTTGTCACTCCTTATTCCAAAATCCATCAAATCTTTACCTAAAAACTAGAAAACTTCACAACACAAAACTCAAGAGAAAATCTCATGAGCTCCGTTAGTATAAGAAAATAAACCACCACTTTAAGTTACTGTAATGAACTCATTCTTAATTTATATTGGTGTTAAACCTACTGTATTCCAACTTCTCAATGGTTCATACCCCCCCCCCCCCGATACTAGCCATAGATGCATCAAAATAAGCAAACAACACGCGAAAAACAGAATTTGTCAAAAACAGAACAGTTTGTAGCAATCTGTAGGTTTCGAATACTTGTGTAACTCCAATTTTTTTGAAAAAATAGGATGACCGGGACAATTTGTATATTGATCTACTCCACATGGAATTGGTATTTAATCGCTCTCTAGTAAAAAAATGACAATTATTTTCTTGAGTGCATACTTTCTGTTTTTATCAGCAAGATCAAACAATAATCACCCAAGAAGATCCTAAAGGCTTTACATGGCACAAAAGGCTAGATGAATTATTTATTACTAAACAGGAACAAAAAGTAAAGAACAAAAATAAAACTGGGTTGCCTCCCAACAAGCGCTATCATTTAATGCCCCTAGCTAGGCATAGAAACAAGAATAGATCTAGGTATTGCCACCTTCTCCCTTTTGGTGATAAAGAGAGAATTTCTTATCTAAAGCACTTGTCTTTCTATTTTGTGCGAGTACGTGGGCATTAATGTTAGAAGAGAGATTAAGCACACCACGAAAATTTGCATCTAAGCTAGCCTTCATCTCTTTGATAATTTCGTTCTGATAAGAACGCAGAAGAGAGGTGGATTCAACCTTTTCACTCATGGGGTGCCCAAATATAGCTTTCATATTTTCATAGGTATCGATGGCATCCCCCTCAAGAAAACCTTCTTGAAAAATAGAATCCAAAACTTGCTTGAAAGAAGAAGGTAAGCCAACATAAAAACTTTTTAAGTAGATCTCAATTTGATATTAGGTCACATAGCTGACTCAGATCCTTAATAGCCTATCCCAAGCATCTTTCATAGATACATCAAGCAAATAACGAAAAATTCTAGGATCATCTTCATCAAAATTATTCAAGCTCTCATCGATAATCCCGGTAGGTCTTCCCATAACATCATTATTTGTGAGCTTAGAAAGGATAGAGGGACTATCCAAAGTATTAAAACCCGGGAGAAAACCCATAGCCCATTTTGGTTCGGCCATGGCGATAGAAAGGCAAAGGTTTTCGATAATCATTTTAGAAGTGGGGGAGAGGAAAACGAGAGGCGAATGGCAAATAATGTAATGCGAGGGAGAAGAGTTTATGATGGGTACTTGGTATGTCTTGACTTGGCGTAGATCTCCCTGGCAACGGCGCCAGAAATCATTCTTGCTACCTCTTGAGCATGCGTTGGTTTTCCCTTGAAGAGGAAAGGGTGATGCAACAAAGTAGCATAAGTATTTCCCTTAGTTTTGAGAACCAAGGTATCAATCCAGTAGGAGACAACGCACAAGTCACCTAGTACCTGCACAAACAATCAAGAACCTTGCAACCAATGCAATGAAGGGGTTGTCAATCCCTTAACGGTCACTCACAAAAGTTAGATCTGGTAGAGATAGTAAAGTAAATATTTTTGGTATTTTTGCTGTATAGATTGGAAAGTAAAGATTGCAAAATAGTAAACGAGATGCGATGTAAATAAAAGAGACGCAATATAATAAGAAAGAGACCCGAGGGCCATAGGTTTCACTAGTGGATTCTCTCAAGACAACATGTATTATGGTGGGTGAACAAATTACTGTTGAGCAATTGATAGAAAAGCGCATATTACGAGAATATCTAGGAAATGATTATGAATATAGGCATCACATCCGTGTCAAGTAGATTGAAACGATTCTACATCTACTACTATTACTCCACACATCGACCGCTATCCAGCATGCATCTAAAGTATTAAGTTCATAAGAACAAAGTAACACATTAAGCAGGATGACATGATGTAGAGGGATAAACTCAAGCAATATGATATAAACCCCATCTTTTTATCCTCGATGGCAACAATACAATACGTGCCTTGTTGCCCCTACTCACTGGGAAAGGACACCACAAGACTAAACCCAAAGCTAAGCACTTCTCCCATTGCAAGAAAGATCAGTCTAGTAGGCCAAACTAAACCTATAATTCGAAGAGACTTGCAAGGATATCAAATCATGCATATAAGAATTCAGAGAAGAACCAAATAATATTCATAGATAATCTTGTTCATAAACCCACAATTCATCGGATCTCGGCAAACACACCGCAAAAGAATATTAAATCGAATATATCTCCATGAACATCGAGGAGAACTTTGTATTGAGAATCAAAGAGAGAGAAGAACCCATCTAGCTGATAACTATGGACCCGAAGGTCTGTGGTAAACTACTCACGCTCATCGGAGAGTCTATGGTGTTGATGTAGAAGCCCTCCATGATCGATTCCCCCTCCGGCAGATCGCCGTAAAAGGCCCCAAGATGGGGTCTCATGGGTACAGAAGGTTGCGGCGGTGGAAAAGTGGTTTTGTGGCTCTATGCGATCGATCTAGGGTATAAGAGTATATATAGGCGAAAGAAGTACGTAGGTGGAGCTACGGGGGGGGGGGCACAAGGGTGGGGGCACCCCTACCCCCCTAGGCGCGCCCTCCTGCCTCGTGGCTGCCTCACGGAGTTTCAGACTTCCACTCCAAGTCTCCTGGTTTGATTTCGGTCCAAGAAAGATCATCGCGAAGGTTTCATTCTGTTTGGATTCCATTTGGTATTCCTTTTCTGCGAAACTCTAAAATAGGCAAAAAGATAGAAACTAGCACTGGGCCTCCGGTTAATAGCTTAGTCCCAAAAATAATATAAAAGAGCATATTAAAGCCCATTAAACATCCAAAACAGATAATATAATAGCATGGAACAATAAAAAATTATAGATACGTTGGAGACCTATTAGCGACGCTTTGTCCCGAAAGTTTTCTTATGATTTGTTTCAGCTAAAAACCCTTCATATAGCAGAAGATGGACATCGGGGACCTGCCAGGGGGCCCACAAGCCCTAGGGGCACGCCTAGGGGGTAGGGCGTGCCGCCCAGGCTTGTGGCCACTTCGTGGATCCCCTCAGGTATTTTCTTCGCCCAAATTTTTTATATATTCCAAAATAATTATCTGTAAAATTTTCAGTACTTTTGGAGTTGTGCAGAATAGGTCTCTCAGATTTGCTCCTTTCCAGTCCAGAATTCCAGTTGCCGACATTCTCCCTATTCACGCAAATCTTGTAAAATAAGAGAGAAAAGACATAAGTATTGTACCATAATGTGTAATAACAGCCCATAATGCAAGAAATATCATTATAAAAGCATGATGCAAAATGGACATATCAACTCCCCCAAGATTAGACCTTGCCTGTCCTCAAACGAAAGCCAAAATAGATAAATATGTCCACATGTTTAGAGATAGAGGTGTCGATAAAATAGAATACGGACATGAGGGCATCATGATCATCTTTAGAACAACAACATATATTGTCATATAATTTCTTATACTAGAGTAACAATTTGTTCACAAGGTAATGTATGAATCAAAAACCTTATTGAAAACTAACAAGCTGTGATCTCTATCATTGAAGCAATTGCAATTTATCATAATATCGGAAAGAGTCAATGTAAGAGCTTTTTTATAGCAAGTCCACATACTCAACCATCTTTTAGTCTTTCACAATTGCTAACACTCACGGGATACTTATGAGTTCGAAGCCTCAATCGGACACAGAGAATGATAGGGGCTTGTAGCTTCGCCTCCCAACCTTTTACCTCAAGGGTAATGTCCACAATAATAATTTATGATAACTCACATCCGAGTGGGTATATATATCTAGATCTTTCCCCAACACATAGTGCTTACCAAAAAGAAAAAAGTGTAAAAAGGAAGGGTGAAGATCACCATGACTCTTGTATGAGGGTAAAAGGTAAAAGTAAAAGATAGGCCCTATGCAGAGGGAAGTAGAGGTTGTCATGCGCTTTTATGGTTGGATGCACAAAATCTTAGTGCAAAAGAATGTCACTTTATATTGCAGCTTGTGATAGAGAACTTTATTATGCAGTCCATCGCTTTTATTTCTTCCATATCACAAGTTCGTATAAAGCTTATTTTCTTCACACTAAAAGATCATACATATTTAGAGAGCAATTTTTATTGCTGACACCGATGACAACTTACTTGAAGGATCTTACTCAATCCATAAGTAGGTATGGTGGACTCTCATGGCAAAACTGGTTTAGGGGATGTTTGGATGCACAAGTAGTATCTCTACTTGGTGCAAAAGATTTGGCTAGCATGGGATGATAAAAAAGCATAACATATTGGAGGATCCATGACAATATAACTTCTATTCGGATATAAGAAAACGTAACCCATTATGTTGCCTTCCTTGTCCAACATCAACTTTTTAGCATGTAATATTTTATTGAGTGCTCACAATCACAAAAGATGTCCAAGATACCATATTTATATGTGAAACCTCTCTTTCTTTATTACTTCCTATTAATTGCAACAATGACCAAAACTATGTTTGTCAACTCTCAACAATTTTTACATTATACTATTTATATGTGAAGTTATCACTCTCCATAAGATCATTATATAATCTTTTTACTTCTTTTATCCTTTTTCTTTTTCTCAAGATCATAGCAAGAAAGAAAAGCCCTCAACTCAAAACTACTCTTTATTATATAACTCATGGACTCGATTACATAGATGGATCACAAAGCAAAACTCAAAGACTAGATCATACTAAAAACTTTTATTCTACTAGATCAAGATATTACCAAAAGGCCCGAACTGAGAAAAAGATAAAGTTAAAGATGTGATGGCGATATGCTACCGGGGCACCTCCCCCATGCTTGGCACAAGCCAAGGGGAGTGCCCATACCTATATACTCAATTTTCCTTCTTCGGAGATGGTGATGATGGTGTTGATGATGATGCGGAAATCTTTTCCACTGTCTTACAAGGCATAGGTTCACCGTCGTAAAACGATGATCGAGTCTCCGGGATCCTCAAATCTAGAGCCAAACTCATCCTCTTAAATCTGTATTCATACTCACAGTTTTGCTTTTGCAGGTCATTGATCTGAGCTTGGAGATGCTCGATTTTCTCGTGAAGCTTGAAGATGACCTCTCTGATGTTCTTGGTGTCTAGCTTGTGGTCACGGGTAAATTTTGTGATCATCTAGTGATTGGTGTTGAGTCCGCGTTCCACCATCCCTTGGCACTTGAAGACTTTCTGCTCCATTGCTTCGAGACTTGTCTCCACGCTTCCGTCCTCCTTGGACCTTGAACATCGCGGATGTGCAGCACACCCTCATGCATCTCAATGGTTTGAGGGTGTTGCAACACCTCCGCAAGGTAGGGATTGATGACCTTCTCGAATAACTTGTCCTTCGAAGTGCTTGGGGACATCATAGTGATCTAGATCTGTCAGAAAAATAGCTCGAAACGATAACATAGGATTTTGCCGTGGTACGATGGTCAAAACCATCGGGAGATTATATAATAAATTTTTATCAACCAAAATAAGTATTCTGCAAGAAAACGGAGTCCGAAGGGCACACGAGGTGGCCACAAGCCTGTGAGGCGTGCCCCCAAGGCTTGTCGCCTCCTCGTGCACTTTTCGGACTACTTTTATTTTCCTAATTTTTTAAATATTCCAAAACGGAGTAAAATTGCCATTGGAAAAGTTTTGGAGTTGGTTTACTTACCGTACCACATACCTATTCACTTTGGCGGGGGGGGGGGGGGGTGGGGTTCTAGAGTGTTTTGGTAGGTCTCCCTTATGTACTCCTCCGGTGTTATGGTATTAATAATATTGGCTTCAACATTTATGGGAGTACTTGAGATATATTGTTTGATTCTTTGCACGTTTACCAACTTCGGGTTATTGCCTTCGGCGTTGTTGATCTTGATGGCACCAGAACGATAAATTTCCTCGACAATGTAAGGCCCTTCCCATTTAGAGAGATGTTTTCCTGCAAAAAATCTTAAATTAGAGTTGTATAGCAAGATATAGTCACCTACATTAAATTCATGCTTTTGCATCCTGTTGTCATGCCATCTTTTTAACTTTTTCTTTAAAAAATTTGGCATTCTCATAGGCTTGGGTTCTCCATTCATCAAGAGAGCTAATGTCAAATAACCTCTTCTCACCGGAAAGTTTGAAATCATAATTGAGCTCTTTAATTGCCGAATAAGCTTTATGTTCTAGTTCTAGTTCTAGAGGTAAGTGACATGATTTTCCATAAACTATTTTATATGGAGACATACCCATAAGGTTTTTATATGCAGTTCTATAAGCCCGTAATGCATCATCAAGTTTCTTAGACCAATTCTTTCTACATCTCTTAATAGTCTTTTGCAAGATCAATTTTATTTCCCTATTACTCAATTCTACTTGACCACTAGACTAAGGGTGATAAGGTGATGCAATTCTATGGTTAACATCATACTTAGCAAAGCAATTCACGGAAAGCACCATGAAGAAAGTGTGAACCACCATCAATCCTTAAATATCTAGGGACTCCAAACCTTGGGAAAATAACTTCTTTATGCATTTTAATAGAAGTGTTATGATCAGTACTACTAGTTGGAATAGCTTCTACCCACTTAGTAACTTAATCAACAACAACTAAAATATGAGTATGCCCATTAGAGGATGGAAAAATTCCCATATAATCAAATCCCCAAACATCAAATGGGTCAATAACAAGTGAACAATTCATAGGCATTTCCTGACGTCTACTAATATTACCAATTCTATGACATTCATCACAACATAAGACAAACTTACGAGCATCTTTGAAGAGAGTAGGCCAATAAAAACCAGATTGTAATACCTTGTTTGCAGTTCTGTCTCTAGCATGGTGTCCTCCATAGGCCTCAGAGTGACACTTGTGTAGTATCGGTTCCTATTCATGCTCAGGTACACAACATCTAATACCACCATTTACTCCTTCTTTTTAAAGGTATGCGTCATCCCAAAAGTAATGTCTTAAATCATAGAAAAACTTTTTCTTTGTTGGTATGTGAAACTAGCTGGTACAAATTTAGCAACAATGTAATTAGCGTAATCAGCATACCATGGAGTACTATGAGAAACATTTATGACAACTAGTTGTTCATCAGGAAAGCTATCATCAATAGGTAGTGGGTCATCAAGAACATTTTCTAACCTAGACAAGTTGTCTGCTACGGGGTTCTCAGCTCCCTATCTATCAATAATATGCAAATCAAATTCTTGTAGCAGGAGAACCCATCTAATAAGTCTAGGTTTAGCATCTTTGTTTTCCATAAGATATTTAATAGAAGCACGATTGGTGTGAACAGTTACTTTGGAATCAACAATATAAGATTTGAACTTATCACAAGCAAACACAACTGCTAGAAATTCTTTTTCAGTAGTAGCATAATTTCTTCGAGCATTGTCTAGAGTTTTACTAGCATAATGGATAACATTTAATTTCTTATCAACTCTTTGTCCTAGAACAACACCAACAACATAATCACTAGCATCACACATAATTTCAAAGGGCAGGTTCCAATCAGGTGGTTGAACAATTGGTGCAGAAATTAAGGCTTTCATAAGAATTTCAAATGCTTCTACACAATCATCATAAAAAACATATGGACCATCTTTGTGCAAGAGATTAGTGAGAGGCCTAGAAATTTTAGATAACTCTTTGATAAATCTCCTATAGAAACAAGCATGACCAAGGAAACTTCTTATACCTTTGATATCTTTAGGAACGACATTTTTTCAATAGCATCTACTTTAGCTTTATCAACTTCAATACCTCTTTCAGAGATTTTATGCCCCAAGACAATACCTTCATTAACCATAAAGTGGCACTTCTCCCAATTCAAGACAAGATTAGTTTCTTCCCATCTCTGCAAAACTCGATCAAGGTTGCTTAAGCAACCATCAAAAGAAGTTTCGTGAATGGAGAAATCATTCATGAAAACCTCTTTGAAAGGTAGTAGGTGCATTGCATAACCCAAAGGCATATGTCTATAAGCGAAGTTACCAAAAGGGCATGTAAAAGTAGTTTCTTCTTGATCCTCTTGTGACACAGATATTTGAGAAAAACCAGAATAACCATCTAGAAAGAAAAAAGTGTGTATGTTTGGATAATCTATCTTGAATTTGATCAATAAAAGGTAGAGGATAATGATCTTTCCTAGTAGCTTTGTTTAATTTTCTCAAATCAATTACCATTCTATAACCTGTAACAATTCTTTGTGGAATAAATTCATTCTTATCACTGGGAACAATAGTAATGCCTCCCTTCTTAGGGACACAATGAACATGACTTACCCATCTACTGTCAGCAATAGGATAAATTATACCTGCTTCCAAAAGCTTTAATATTTCACTTCTTACCACTTCCTTCATCTTAGGATTTAACTATCGTTGGTGATCAACAACTGGTTTAGCGTCAGGTTCCATATTAATTTTGTGCTGACATAGAGTGGGACTAATGCCCTTAAGATCATCCAAAGTATATCCAATAGCGGCACAGTGGTTCTTCAGAGTTCTCAATAATTTCTTTTCTTCATGCTCTGAAAGGTTAGCACTAATAATAACATGATATATCTTCTTTTCATCAAGATAAGAATATTTCAAACTATCAGTTAATTGTTTAAGATCAAAAACAAGATCACTCTTGGGTGGTAGAGGATCTCCAAGAGTCTCACCAGGAAATTGTGTTTCAAAACAGGCGTTTGATTAAAGACTATCTCATCTATTTCATTTCTTTCACCCATGAACATATCATTTTTATGGTCTAGAAAATATTGTTCTAAAGGGTCAGTGGGAGGCACGGGAATAGAAGCAAGACCAATAATTTCATCTTTAGGAAATTCTTTATCACGAGTTTGTCTACGAAATTTGGAAAAATTAAACTCACGAGCCACATCCTCGAAATTCACACTAACAGTTTCTTTCTTGCAATCTATCTTAGCATTGAAAGTGTTTAAGAAAGGTCCACCAAATATATTGGGACACAAATCATCTTGTGGGGAACCAAGAACAAGAAAATCAGCAGGGTATTTTATTTTCACACACAAGACTTCAACATCTCTAACAATCCCAATTGGTGAAATAGTTTCTCCATTGGCAAGCTTAATAGTAACATCAATATCTTCTATTTCAGAAGGTGCAATATCATTCATAATTTCTTGATATAGAGTAAAGAGAATTGCACTTTCACTAGCACCCAAATCACATAAGCCATGATAATAGTGATCTCCTATCTTAATAGAAACAACAGGCGTGCCAACAATAGGTCTATGTTTATCTTCATCATCAGGTTTGGCAATTCTAGCAGCTTCATCGCAGAAGTAAATAACATGCCCATCAATATTATCGACCAAGAGATCTTTAACCATATCAATACTAGGTTCAACTTTAATTTGTTTAGGGGGTGTAGGTGTTCTAGTATAACTCTTACAAACCATAGCTGAAGCTTTATCATGTTCTTTTATCCTAAAAGGAAAGGGTGGCTTTTCAATGTAAGCAGTAGGAATAATAGGATCAACATTATAAGTAATAGTTTCTTCTTCAGCTTTAACAGGTTCTACTACTTTTACTTCAATAGGAGGATGATATTTAAACAACTTCTCCATAGCAAATGAGTCACAGAAAGAAGCTGCTATCTCAGAGTCAAGTTCATATTTAGTGCTAAATTCATGAAAAGCATTGGTATCATCAAAGATTTAACACAATCAAACATAAGGTTTTATACCTTACTCCTTACCTTTGTCAAGCTCCCAATCTTCGGAGTTGCATTTAATTCTTTCCAATAAATCCCATTTTAATTAAATAGTCTTGTACATATAAGAACCATTACAAGAAGTATCGAGCATGGATTGATCATTATGAGCAAGCCGAGCATAAAAATTCCGAATAATAATTTCTCTTGAGAGCTCATGATTAGGGCATGAATATAATGATGCGGAGCATCCTACGGTCATCCCCATGGACCTTCCATCGTCTAACGAAGTGCCAAGAGGACCTATGACACGAGCTAGAGCTAGAGCTCTCAAGACCGAGGTGACTTGCTTCCTTAGTGATATCACATATGATCCACTCGAGACATGGTTACTACCTAAGTCCGAGATGTTGTGCATGATTAGGTACCAAGAGGATCCTCCCAAAGATGCACATGAAGACGGACAAGTCCCCAAGTTCACGGATGAAGAGAACCAACGGAAGGAGTCAAGAATAGCTTTTAGGCCCCGGACATCCAGCCATGGCCCCGGACATCCGGCCCCTGGAGCAGCAGCTGCCTAGCCGCCAAGTACCTACAGGCCCCGGACATCCGGCCCTAGTCCGGACATCCGGCTCACCCTAGACATCCGGCCCGAAGCCCGGAAATACGACACCCTCCATCCAGGGCGTCAAGGCCAGCCCCGACAGCCCCGACATCCGGCACCTCGCGAAAGCCCGAACATCTGGCCCGACGCCCGGACATCTGGCCTCCCCTGTCTGCGTACAGTGTAAGGGCCCGAGGCCCGTGTACCCATTCTCCCACCTAGACTATATATACTCCTCCTCCTCCATCTTTCTAGCTCCATCTTTCTAGGGTTAGCATTGGTTTAGCTCATTTAGAGATAGAGCTTTGCTCATCCATACGGATCTACTCCTTGAGAGAGACCGCAGCCCCTCTTCAGGGAAGATGCACATTGGATTCAAGACCTCCTTCACGGAGAAGACCCCCATCAAGACCTTCTCATGGAGAAGAACCGGTTACCCATTGTATCATCCCTTATTGACTTTGGATCATGTGATCTCTATGTGTACTTGGATCTAGCATATGTGTGGTTGTTCTTGTTGGTTTGAGTGATTCTCTCGTGTTTCCCCTCATGTTCTTCGTGTTCTTCATGTTCTTCACGGGGTCCACTCCTTTTGTGAAAGATCGGCCATCTAGGGTTCCACCCTACATCACGATTTCGGAGCCTCCCCGTTGTGTTTTCTAGCCTTGTTTTGTTGATTTTGTCCCTAATTCAAAAATTCCGCACAAAAATAGCCCCAATTTTTTTTGTTATTTGTTGGTGCGATTAAGTTTTGTTGGATTTGATCCACGGATTTCATGTCTTGTAGGTAAATCTAGTTTTCCCCCATCTTTTTCCCAATTTCCATCCACAAAATCCCCCGAATTTTGCCCCAATTTGCCACTTTCCACGCGGAGTTCCTCGAGTTCGTCCACTGATCCAGAGCCCGGACATCCGGCCCCTGACAACATCACTTCCATCCACCGCCCCGTTTTCCATCCAAATTTCGCCAAATTTTGTCCCGGTGCCCACATACACTTCCGCATAACACCACCACTTCCGCATAGTACCACCATTTCCCACATATACCACCATCGCTTACCACTACCAACTCCGACAATTTTGTCACGTTTTGTTTTGAGAATTTGAGTTGCGGTTCTGTGTCATATTGTGTTTTGGCCATTCAGTTATGGTTCAGCATCGACATCATCGCCGCTCATCTTCGCCACAGACGCATCATCGACAACAACCACTACACCATTTTGACACCATACCGTAAGCAAGAAACGATAACTTCATCTTGGTATCGTGATACATCATTCTTGCCATTACATTGATAGCCATCATAGCCCAATTTTGCCTATCTTACCCATCGAGACTAGCCTTTGAGTATTGCCAGCAACTTCACTTGTGCACATTAGTGATCATACTTCCCATTGCATATATATAATATCATTGGTCCATATCTTGGTATCATCTTTTGTGTCACAAAGTTGTCATCACATACGCAATTGCTATCTTGGTTCGTGAAACATTTGCATGAGAAAAGAGCTCAAAAGAGAAAGAGCCAAAAAAGCTTTTAAGCAAAAGGGAAAGATAAGCAAAGATATTTTAAGCAAGAACCATGGCATCACACTACATTAAGATTGTCATACTAGATCATCTTGGATCATATCATCGGAATACCATACATAAAGCATACTTGGGATAGAAGCCGTTGCAGTTTTGCTTCATAGGTTGTGCACAAGTCTTCGTATCCGCCTATTGTGCAATTGTGCTAGCGTCTCCCTAGTGTTGTGCAATAAGAGCATTTTTGTGGATTCCACATTTTGGCTCATTCCTTGGTTGCACGACCCCATTTATCTCTTTGCGTGTGTGTTTCCGTGTACCATATCTTGTTATTGGTCTACTTGTTGCATTGCAAATTTGTGAATCTTTTCCAACATTATTGAAGCTCACTAACAATTGCATCAAATTTTGTGCCACCATCCTAACTGATCTCCACCATAAGCTTTTACTTGTGTAGATGTGAGAAACCAACAAGAATTGGTACCAATTGTGCTATTTCCTTGTTCCACATTGAGTGATCATTGATCCATCTTCAACATCGGTCAAGGTACATTTGGTATAAGTTCTTCTCTTTCTCCCACTCACATATTTGCTTGGAATGATGGATAGGCAAATATTTGCTTGGAATGATGGATAGGCAAAGTACTTCTACCAACCCACTCTTCATCGAGCAAGATGACGACATGTCCTCCTATGTCACAAAGAGCCACCTCTCTGGTGCACAACGTGCTTTGCATCAAGAGCAACAAGCAATGAGTGAGCGCATTGATGACCTCACCGCCGACTTGCGACTCTCCGAGAAACGTACAACAGAGTATTTCAACAACAAGCCCGATGACCACAAGCAAGAGAATGATGCAAGAATGGACGAGATTCGCGCTTTGTTGCTCAACCGCTCTTCTTCCACTTCATCCTCATCAAGACGGATCCGCTCAAGTCGACACTCCGACTACACCATCTCTGGCTCAAGTACATCGACATCGAATACTATTCGACATGCCGCGCGCCAAGATCGTCAAGCAAACCGCAACCCTCTACATGAAAACAGCTCTCAAGAGCACCAGCACCGTCAAAACCAAGCTACTTTTGCGCAAGCACGAGAACGGCAACGCCAACGCCAACATGAAGAGGAAGAGTGAGCGCGACTACACCAAGATACACAAGATGCCGAGGCACAACGTCAAGAACAACAATTGCGAGAAGCTCAAGCACTTGAGGCGCAATGTGCCCTCCGAGATTCAAGTCGAGCCGTAGCCACACGCAACCGACAAGCTCGTGAACAACAAGAAGCACTTCGCGAAGAAGTTCAAGAGAGGAACTATCAAGCTCGATTGCATCGTCAAGTTCCACAACCTCCTCGCCAAGAACCTCAAGTTCACCAAGAGCAAGAAGACATTGGAAATCCTCCACGACAAGAGCAAGTTGAGAGAGATGATCCTCCTCGTCAAGGATGTCATCATCCCTGACCCCAACACAATGAAGAACAAAGATACGGCAGGCTTAAGTTCACCATGCCCAAGTTCAACTGAAGCAATGATCCCGAAGAGTACCTTTCATGGGCATTGAAGGTCGACAAAATCTTCCGCTTGCACAACTATGAGGAAGAGAAGAAGATTGCTATGGCATCCCTCGAGTTCCAAGACTATGTCCTCATTTGGTGGGAACAAGTCATTGAGCATCGAGAGGTAAGAGGTGAACCACCCATCACCACTTGGGCGCAAATGAAGGATGTCATGAGAGCACGGTTTGTGCCAACCTACTACAACTGCGACCTCTTCAAGAAATTCCAGCTACTCAAGCAAGGAACCAAGAGAGTTGAAGAATACAACAAGGAAATGGAGATTGCCATGATACGAGCTAATGTCACGGAAGATCGTGAGAAAACCATGGCACATTTCTTGAATGGACTCAATCAACCTATCAAGAAGATCGCCGAATGCCAATCATACTCGAACCTCATCGAGCTAGTGCATCAAGCTACCAAAGCGGAATGTCAAGTGTAAGATGACTTCAAGTATGCCAAGTTCTCATCCAAGTCCTATGGATTCTCCAACAACCAAGCCTCAACGACTCCAACACCTTCTACCTCAACCAAGCCATCTACAAGCAATGCCGACAAGTCGAGTTTCAAGAAAGCTTTGACAACCTCAAGTCATCCTCCTACAACAAGCAACTTCAAGCCAAGAGCTTCATCATCCTCTACCCCAACCGATGAGACCGTCAAGACAAGTTCCTTCAAATGCTTCACATGCGGAGGCCGAGGCCACAAGTCCTTTGAGTGTACAAACAAGTGCACCATGATCCTCAACGATGATGGTACCTATGACTCCATAGGTGAAGGAGAAATGGAAGCACTCGAGCAAGTAGCCATGCACCGGCAAGTGAACAAAGATGAAGAAGAACAAGTCTTTTGTGATGAAGATTCAAGCCCCGCTCTAGTTGTCTCCAGGGTCTTGACTCTTCAACATAAACAAGAAGAAGACCAAAGATGCCATATCTTTCATACCAAGGCTGGCATCAATGGAAGGTCCGTCAAGGTCATCATCGATGGATGGAGTTGCCATAACTTAGCGAGTGAAGAACTATGCTCCAAGCTCCAATTGGTCAAGATGAAGCACCCACATCCCTACAAAGTTCAATAGCTTAGCGACTTTGGCACTATCCAAGTCGAGCATAGAGTGCAAGTCTCCTTCAAAATCGGAGCATACGAAGACACTTTGGAGTGTGATGTCGTTCCAATAACCGTTTGCCACCTTCTTTTTGGGCGACCATGGAAATTTGACCGAGGTGTCATCCAAAACGGCCGTACGAATCACTATATCTTCAAGATGAAAGGAAAGGAGTACGTACTTCACCCTATGTCTCCAAGCCAAGTGACCGCTGACAAGTAAACCACCCATCGTGGAGAGAATGGTGAGATAAAGAACCACCAAAAAGAGAGTGAGTGCCACAAGACCAAAATGAGTGCCTCCACGATGAGCGAAAAGAAGAACTTAGTTCTATTTGCCACAAAAAGTGAGATAAGAGAAGTGTGTGGAACCCATCTAGTGTCATGCACTATGTCCTTTTGTGCAAGGACGAGGCACCAAAAGCTAACACCTCTCACAATCTACCTTTAGTGCAATCTTCTCTATTGCAGGAATTCCAAGATGTTTTCCCTGACGAGCTACCTCCGGGTCTACCTCCTCTACGAGGAATTGAGCACCGAATCGACCTCATCCCCGGAGCTCCAGTTCCTAACAAGGCTACCTACTGTGTCAACCCCGAGGAAACTAAGGAGATCCAACGGCAAGTACAACAACTCATCGACAACGGCCATGTACGAGAAAGTTTAATCCCTGGTGTCATCCCAGTAATCCTTGTTCCCAAGGAAGATGGTACATTTCGCATGTGTTCTGATTGTCGTCCTATCAATGCTATTACTGTGTGTTATCGTTACCCTATTCCACGCCTAGATGATATGCTTGATGAGCTTAGCGGAGACACAATTTTCTCTAAAATTGACCTTAAAAGTGGCTACTATCAAATACGCATCCAAGAAGGTGATGAATAGAAAACCACATTTAAGACCAAGTTTGGCTTATGTGAATGGCTTGTTATGCCAATGGGTTTATCCGAAGCACCCGGTACTTTCATGCGACTCATGCATTTTGTTTTTCGACCCTATATTGGTGTATTTGTTGTGGTCTACTTTTATGATATTCTTGTGTTTAGCAAATCTCTCAAAGATCATGTAACCCACCTTAAGACTATGCTACAAACTCTTAGGAAAGAGCACCTTTTTGCTAATATGGAGAAATGCCTTTTCGGTGTTGACAAGCTTGTTTTCTTGGGTTTTGTCGTGTCTTCTAAGGGTGTTCATGTTGATGAATATAAGATCAATGCTATTAAGAATTGGCCTCAACCAACCAACTTGCAACAAGTGCGTAGTTTCCTTGGTTTAGCCGGTTTCTACCATATATTTGTGAAGGACTTCAGCACCATCGCTTCACCTTTGCATGCTTTGAGTAAGAAGAATGCACCCTTTGTTTGGGGACCATCCGAAGATACCGCATTCAATGAGCTTAAGAATTTGCTTACTCATGCTCCCGTGCTTGCATTACCCAACTTTGACAAACCCTTTGAGATTCATTGCGATGCTAGTGGTAGGAGGTGTGTTAACGCAAGAGAAGCGCCCCGTAGCTTACTTTAGTGAGGAACTTTCTGGAGCGCAACTCAATTACCCTATCTATGACAAGGAGCTATATGCTTTAGTGCGAGTTCTGTATGAATGGGAACATTATCCTCGCCCTCATGAATTTATCATCCATACTGACCATGAAACACTTAAATACCTTAATGGTCAAACTAAGTTGAACAAGTGTCATGCCAAGTGGATTGAATTCATTGAGTCATTTCCTTATATCATCAAGTACATTAAGGGTAAGGAAAGTGTTGTGGCGGACGCTCTTTCCCGCATATGCATACTTGTTACTCAACTTGAATTGGATGTCATTGGCGTTGAGCACATAAAAGACTTGCATGCGTATGATCCTACTTTTGCTATTCCTTATGCCAAATGTTTGACGCATACATCATGGGAACGCTATTACATCAAAGATGACTATTTTATGAGAGCTAAGAAACTTTGCATCCCCGAGTCTTCTCTTCGTTTGCTACTTTTGCAAGAATCTCATGGCTGAGGACTAATGGGTCATGTTGGACGCGACAAGACATTCGCTACGCTCTCCAAGAACTATTATTGGCCCAATGTAACATCCCAATTTTTACCCATTTGGATGTTAATAGAATCATTCAATGCATATCATATTTCTTTGCATTTTGGAGTTTTTGAAATATTCAAATAATAGTTTTCCACCCGACAAAAACAAATGAGAGGGGATAAGATGACTTCCTCAAAATGTAAAAAGAGTGGGAAATTTTATTTTGAATATTACTTTAAGTTTTGGAGTTGTTTGGTATTTATTTTATTTGCAAAAAGTGCATTAGTTGCATTAGGAAAAGTATTTTCAAAATGTTCTGTGCTTAAGTTAATGTTCATTAGGCTCTAAATATTACGTAGTTAATTTAGAAATTTATTTGGTGTTTTCAGAAATTCTTTTGAATTAGTTATGAGCACTTTAGTCTCCAGGAAAAAAAACACGCACACAGCCTGGACCGAAACCAGGTTCGGCCCAGGAGCGCCCGACCGGCCCAGCTGGCCATTTCGGCCCAAGGCTGCCCGCGTGCCCGAAATCCCCCGCACCAGTCGACCGCCCGCAACCCCCCTCGCTCGCTAACGCCGTTGCCACTGACTGGTGGGCCCCGCGCCACCTCATCTCCCCCAACCTCCCGCTTTCCCCGCTCGGGTGAGCTCGCCGCCGCGCTCCCGCAACCGCCGGGCGAGGCCCTCAAGGATATGCGTATCCGCGGCAGCCGCACGCCCTCCCCTCGCCTATAAATGCCCCGAGTTCCCCTCTGTCGACCTCGCCGTCCCTCTTCTCCCCACGCCGCTCACAGCCGCCGCGCTTCCCGTTCGCATCTCGCCAGAGCCGCGCACCTCACCGGAGCAGTTCGTCGCCCGTAGACCTCTCTGACCCTTCCTTTTTCTGTACAACTTCTTAGCCCGCCGAGGCATATACTTTTGACACTATTTTGCCCCTAGATCCCGTCGGAGATGCCGCACCATCGATGCCGGAGCCGCCGGAGCACCGAAGGCCGCCGTCTTCGCCCCGCCCCGTTCGGACGCCGCCGACACACCCCGACGCCACCATCTGGATGCCCTCGATGTGCCGCACCTCCCCGTCTTCTTCCCCGTCGGCGAGGACCACCACAGCCGCCGCCCCCTCCGTCACCAACGCCACGCCGCCGTCCTTTGCTCGTCGCCGACGTCGCCAGCAGCTGTAAGCCGCTACACCTCCCCTCGTTCGTTAGATCAAAGATCCACGGCCCAGATTAGATTAGGTCCGGTTTTTTTATTTTCGTGAAGAGGTACGCGGTTAACCACGGTTCACTTAGACCGTGCGGTTTATTTAAACTGAGTGTCGGTTTTCTTTATTTAGCCACCGTCGTTGTTTTTTTTCTTATTTGGCGGCCGTTCGCCGTATAGTCTCCGCAGCGGACGCTGCTCGGCCAGCCAGGAGCCGCCACGTGGCCAGGGACCTTTTTGCAGTAGTTTTCTTCACCATTTAGTCCCTGTAAATAGTAGATTAGTCCCTGATCTTTGTAACGCCCTCGATGCGGCTATATCTCCCACGTGTCGAAGCACGACTTAGAGGCATAACCGCATTGAAAGCAATGTCGCAAGTGAGGTAATCTTCACACAACCCATGTAATACATAAGGGAAAGGGATACATAGTTGGCTTACCATCGCCACTTCACACAATTACATGAATAAAGCATTACATCAAACAGATACAATCAAGGTCCGACTACGGAACCAAAATAAAAAAAGACTACCCCAAAAGCTACACAGATCCCCGATCGACCCCAACTGGGCTCCACTACTGATCGACTAGAACAAAACAACACAAAGGACAAGATCTTCATAGAGCTCCTCCTTGAGCTCGGTTGCGTCACCTGCACGGTTCAACGGCACCTTCTAGCTGGTTTTGGAAGTATCTGTGAGTCACGGGGACTCAGCAATCTTACACCCTCGTGATCAAGACTATTTAAGCTTATAGGACTGGTAAAAGGTAATATGTGGAGCTACAGCAAGCGACTAGCATATATTGTTGCTAACCTGTTCGTAAAAGAGAGCGAGAAGAGAAGGCAAAGCATGAACGGAGAACTATGATCAAGAAGTGATGCTAGAACAACCTACGTCAAGCATAACTCCAACACCGTGTTCACTTCCCGGACTCCGCCGGAATGAGACCATCAGGGTAACACACACGGTTGATGTATTTTAGTTAAGGTCAACTTCAGGTTTTCTACAACCGGATATTAACAAATTCCCATCTGCCCATAACCGCGGGCACGGTTTTCGAAAGTTCAAATCCCTGCAGGGGTGTCCCAACTTAGCCCATCACAAGCTCTCACGGTCAACGAAGGATATTCCTTCTAGCGGGAAGACCCGATCAGGCTCGGAATCCCGGTTACAAGACATCCTCGACAATGGTAAAACAAGTCCAGCAAGACCACCCGATGCGCCGACATCCCGATAGGAGCTGCACATATCTCGTTCTCAGGGCAACACTGGATAAGCAACCCGTACAACTAAAACCAGCCCTCGAGTTTCCCCAAGGTGCCGCTGCAAGGGGCTCTAGTTTGGAACAACACTTAGACAAGTACTGGCCCGGGGGGGGGGGGGAGGGTTAAAATAAAGATGACCCTCGGGATGCGCGACTCCCAAGGGAAAAAGGCTAGGTGGCGAATGGTAAAAACCAAGGTTGGGCCTTGCTGGAGGAGTTTTTTTCAAGGCGAACTGTCAAGGGGTTCCCATTATAACCCAACCACGTGAGGAACGCAAAATCCGGGAACATAACACCGATATGACGGAAACTGGGGCGGCAAGAGTGGAACAAAACACCAGGCATAAGGCCGAGCCTTCCAGACTTTACCAAGTATATAGATGCATTAATTAAATAAGAGATATTGTGATATCCCAACAAAATATCCATGTTCCAACAAGGAACAAACTCAAATCTTCACCTGCAACTAGCAATGCTATAAGAGGGGCTGAGCAAAGCGGTAACATAGCCAAACAATGGTTTGCTAGGGCAAGGTGGGTTAGAGGCTTGGCTTCGCAATATCGGAGGCATGATAAGCATGTGGTAGCTATCGTAGCATAGGCATAGAAAAAGAGCGAGCAACTAGCAAGCAAAGATAGAAGTGATTTCGAGGGTATGGTCATCTTGCCTGAGATCCCTTAAGGAAGCAGAACGAGTCCATGAGGAAGACAAACGGACGTAGTCGAACGGGTCCTCACAAACGCGACGTTATCGGAACCAACCCAAAGAAGCAACACCGGAAAGAAGCACACAACATAGTAAACAACCACCACATGAACATGGCATGATGCACAACCAAGTATGATGCATGTCTGGTTTAATGAGGCATGGCATGGCAAAGTGCACAAACAACACTACAATTTAAGTGGAGCTCAATATGCATCGGGATGCATATTGACAAAACACCAGATTCCATTATTTAGTTCACTCCCGGTTAGGTACTCAACAATATTAAATGTTGTTAAACATGGCAAGAAGTGAGGCATAACAAAACTACATCATCTAAACAATTTAAATGGGGCCAGATATAACAAATAACGAATTCGGTAAATCCCCATATGCCTTAGTAATTTATTGCAACAACAATTTACACATTTTAATTGTTCTTATCAAGATGCGGATGACATGAACACGTTTATGCAATTTTTATAAAAAGTTGACAAGAGCATTATGAAGCATTTGTCACCGTGGTGGAAAGAAAAGGGGTGCCACGACAACGAATCCGAAAATGATGCCACGGCAACATATCGGTTCCGGTAACTCGATTGAGATCCCGGTGCAAACGAAAGTGCGGCGGGAGAGTGACATGCGATAGAAGGTGGGGTGCTCTCGGATACCGAGTTCCCACATGTCGGTGGCAAGGCAAAAAGAGGGGCGACGTTATCGAACAAGGGTGCATCTCATACAACATGCATTCATTCGTTCATGGGCGTCGTCTCGAGGTTATACCTTCAAAGCGTGCGTTATCGGAGGGGTTCAAGTTCGATGCGGTGTAGGGGAAGTAGATGTTCTCGAGACGTTCGGTAGTGGAAGTAGGGGTACATGATGACGGTAGAGGTACTCGTGATCTTGGCGGCGGTAGTCGTTCACGTTCTTAGTTGTACAATTTTTCTGTAGATGTTCGGGATCACGGCGAGGGACTTGACATCCACAGAGTCTTCGAGGGTCGACGGTACTTGACGTCCAAGTGGTATCTGGGGTACTTGGCATTTGTGCTACCCGGGTGTTCGATGCCTCACGTTGTACATGGTCCACAAGTCGTCGATCGTTCGCGGTCTGACTTGCGGGTCTTGCCGACATGAAGTGGTACTTGGCGAGTCCGCGTAGTTGTACATGGGCCGTTGCACACGTGACGAATCCGAGCCTTTCGGGGTCGGTCTTGGCGAGCGATGGTCATAGTGGTACTTATCGGTCTCAGTCGGGGCGACAAAGAATAGTCGAACTTGAGGTGGTCTTGACGATCCCAAAAATGCTCCTGCTCGAGGAGGTCTCTGTCTTGGTCTTCACCGGTCGTGGTACTTGGCGAAAGGGATCCGCGAATGCGGCCCTGCTACCTGGATTCAGTGGCCTGGCAACGACAACAAGGGCAGCGGGGCAGCAGCACGTAGACGACGCAGGTGACAGGGAGCTCGTGGAAGAGGCTTCATGTGAAGGAAGCGGAGAAGGGTTAGGCAATGCTTTGCTGGACTTGGTGCGGTCGCGAACGGGGGCTGGATGCAGCCGGCTAGGCATGGTGGTGCACACAGGGTGGCAACCTTGGACGGGCAGCAGCGCTACAGAGGGCGAAGGACGGCGGGAGCTACAGGGTGCCGGCGACGGAGGGAGCCCGCGAGGTCCCTGACAGGGAGGCAGTGGAGGTCGCCGGTGGGCAGTGGTAGCAGCGGAGGGGATGTCCACGGCGGTGCTGGTTGCCGGTAGGGGCGGCTGGAGCTTCGAGCTCGGCCTCCATGGCAGGGCGACAAGGAGGCCGGAGGAGGAGGGCCATGGAGGAGGCGCAGGAGTCCTGCCAGCGAGGAGAAGCAGAGGCTTCAAGGCGGCGGAGGTCGCCGACAGAGGCACCGGGCGTGGGGGTGTGTGGCCATGGGGATCGGGCTCCGTCTTCTATGCATGGTGACGGCCTGAGGGAGGAGACGAGGGAAAGAGGAGGGGATCGAGAGCGGGTGCTCTGTCCCTGGTGGCGCGAGAGGGACCGGGGGAAGGGAGCGAGATGGCGTAGGGTTAGCAAGGGGAGAGGCTGGGCCTTAGAAGCTGTGCTGGAAGAATGGGCCGGCCGGCGGCTGGTTAGGTCTAGGGATGGCCCTAGAGGCCGGACTGGCGGGCCGGCCCGGAGGAGAGGGCGACGGCTGGGCTGAGGCCCTGCACACACACACACACACTCTCTCCCCTAGACTAAACTCTCTGTTTATATAATTAAACAATTCAATAAAAGAAAAAGGCCAGGGGGGCTAGAAGAGGAGTTTTTCAGATATAAAAATATCCTCAATCTCCTGGAACTATAATCTATTTGATAAAATTGCCTTGGTTATTTTTAGAGGTAGAAAAATACAACAAGTTTAAATATGATTCAAACTTGAGGCATTTTTGAACCTAACCAAAACAACTCCAAAGGATCTAAAATCTGACAGAGAGGTTGAAGGCATGGTCGAGAATTTATAGGAAAATTATGAACATTAATAGAGAAGGGAAAGTGGCCCTTGCAAAAGAAAGGATCGAGAAGGAAAGGAGAAGGAGATGATGCATGGGACAAAGGCATGTGATCATTTGCAAGTGTGTTATGGGTGATTCCGAAAATGGAAGATTTGATATAGCTCCCTAATATCGGGAGGATATGTCATAAAGAGAATCACCATGTGAATTCCCTCGGTTTAAATGAACCGAAGATCCATGCAATTTATTTAGTTGAGTTAAGAAAAGAAATGACATGATGCAATGCACATGATGCAAAGATGAATGCAATGAACCAAACAAAACACACAACGAAACCCGGAAACCCTGGAAGGCATCTGAAGCTCCGGTCTTAGGGCGTTACAGCACTCCACCACTGCGAGAGGATCTCGTCCCGAGATCTAGGATGGCACCGGAGGGAAAAACGGAAGAGAAAGAGAAGAGGTAAAACTAAGTTGCTTCTTTGACAAACGAGTGAAACCACGAACCTTGAGAGGTTGAACAAATAGAAAGAAAGAAAGCAACGAAGAAGAACAAAATTGAAAGCACTCCGGTTGGGAAGAGTAACAAGGAAGAACATATTCGGGCAGCACTCCGGTTGAAAAGTGATAAGGAACTTGATTAGATGAAAAGAACTTGAGCAGAGGGCACAACACTCCGGTTAAAACGAGATAGAGAAGGAATAAGAATGATATAATTTGGACAACACTCCGGTTGAGAAGGGGTGCAAAATTTGATAAGATGAGAGAGCTCGAAAGAAAACACGACACTCCGGTTGAATGGATCAGCAAAGAAAAAAACACTATCATGACAAAACAAGAAGATGGGTGGAAGAGAGCAACATCACAATGCCTCCGTAACAAAAGAATAGAAGAAAGATAATTGAGATAGGAGAAAGGAGAAGAAAATGCCAACTTCTGCCACAAAAGAGCTTGAAGAGGCATCTTTAGGAGAAGGGTCGAACGGAGTTGTTGGAAAAACCAACAACGAAAAGAATAAGCTTGATATGGTCTTATGGAATACATCTCAAAATTATGAGGTGACAACCTACCACTCACGGGAAGAAGAATTGGATTGATATCAACAAGGAGACGAGAAAGTATTTCGCCGGGAGGATAAAGAACTTGGGTCCTTTATAAGCACCATAAATAGCAACAATCCTTAGGGAAAACTTTAGGTGAAATATAACCCAAGATAATTGCAATGAAGAGATTGATGGGTTTAAATATCTCAATCTTGTGAATGAAGAATGATATATTACCACCTCAAAAGATAAGGGAGAAACAATTGCACTCCGGATTACAGGATGAAGAAAGCATGAGCTCCTCAGAAAAGAATCTCAATGAAAAACTTCTAGACGGAATTAAATCCTTTATGAACCAACATGTAGAATCTTCATGAAGAACTCCGATAATAAAAGAATGATCAAATGAAAGGAAGGAGAAGTTGAAAACATAAGGTGAATCCTTGCAATGATTAGATGGATCTTCGCGATGAAATAATTGAGAGAACTTGGAACTTCGGGAAAAGAATAGATAAAGCATCTCGAACCGAGAATTTGATGAGCCTCGGAATAAAGAATTAATCATTTGGGTGAATCAAGAATAAGAATTATGTTATGCTCCTCCTTCACCAATTAAATTGATGACGAGCAAACGGATTGCATACAACTTATTCTCGAAGAAAGGATTAGGATAGATATGGCGCCAACTTGAGAAGGTCTTCAACGAACCACCGGTAGGATAGAAATAACAAATAAATTGATATGATAAACGAAAGAAGAGAAACTTGAATAAACCACCGTAATAATTGAAAATGAACGAAGGAAAGATAAAGAAACACCGGGAAGAGTTAGAGAATGAATGAAGATACTTCAGGGAATTTGATATATGAGAATGAATAGATCACAAACTGATAAGAGAATACTTTAATGATGCACCGGTAAGATCTGGAGAATGATAGCTAAAAGCTGAGAATGAATAAACCTAAAATGATGGACTCCGGATAATAAAACTGAGAAGACTCTTGAATTGCTTCGGATGGGTGAAAAGAATTGTCACAATTGAAAACAATTATGAGAGGATGGCAACAAACTAGAATCACGAATCATCGAGAGAATGGACAAGATTGAGAGAGAGAAAATCTTCTTCGGTCTTAAAATGTTGAGAATGACGACGAGAAACACCACCAAGAATTATTTAGACACTCCGGAAGAATCAAAATGAAGAGGTTGAGCCAATGATGAAAGGAATTCGACAGATCTTGGAGAAAAGCATTTGACTGATGATAACTCATTCTTATGTCAAACTTGGAAAAGAATTTGAGAAGCTCCGGGAAAATTAGAAGAGTCAGGTAAGATCATGGAGAAAGACCTGTGGGTTAGGGCCCACTCAAAAAAAACACCGTTGAATGATTTAAAATATAGATTGCGCCGGTTGAATTAAATGATTTGAATGAGATAACATCCTCGAAATAGGTTGAACTGATCTTGAATGAAAAGACGAGCCTTCTGAGATATTTTGAGCACTCCGGGACAATAGAATAGCGAGAGGTGAACGATTAAGAATTGCATCGGCATGAGAAAACCTTGAAATGAGGAAAAGGGTAAAGAAACACCAAACGCTTGAATTGAATCCACCGGAGGAGAAAAGAACGAAAAATGATGAACTTGAAGCTCCGTTAGAATCTCCATGAGAATCACCGGATAAGAACATTGACGGAAAAGGAATGGAGAGACTTCACAAGAATAAAATGATACTTGATTAAGACATCTGAGTCCTTGAGTAAAATGGGGTGTGCGGGCGGGAAAAACAAAGGCAGCTTGGAACGAATGAAACAAACATCATTGAGAGGAACTGATAATTGATCTTGCCAATGTTGAAGTGATCGGATCCAGTTGAAGAGAAACACACCGGTTGAGAAGAGGATTGACATGACAATATCGATTATCATGAAGGATTGGTATTCACATAGGAATATGAGAACACAGCTTAGGAAAAGGTATGGAATCAACATTTGACTTCGAAGCAACTCGAATACCACAGCTCAAAAAACAAAACAAAGGATTGGCTTGCAGAATAAGCCAAAACAAACATATGATAGAGATTTCGTCCAAAGTTTTCGTGGTGGGGCCTACACGGGCTCGATCGTACAGCACCGTCATGTACAAGGCAGTGCACATGACATACGAAGCGTCCCCGAGTCGGCATAGCCAAGGACTCTTTAAGACACAACGAGACCACTGTAAAACCAAATGTGGATAGGCGGACCACTAGACATCGAACCCCAATTTCATATCATACATTTGTCAGAAAGATATCCTAAGGGCTACTTGAATTCCCACTTATAAACTCCCGAAACTTTCCGGTTATGCAATCAGGTGTTGGGGATACATGGGAAGCATAATATCTCACCCAAAACTAACAAATCCTACATCCAGCTGTATCCATCCTTCAACACATAACCAAGAAACCTTCGGAAATCATTTACCTCAACCTTCGAAAAGCATCCGTTATACAAGTTATGGCAATACTCCCGAACTCCCGCCCCAGTACTGGGTGGCGTCGAGGTTATCTCACCAACAACTGCATAAAAGAGATTTTCAATGTCGGCGAAACTAATCTCAGGTATTCCAGAACTGCAACGATAAAATTGTGACGACAACACCTCGGAGCTCAACTCCCCGGGACACTGCCACAACCCCTAAATGTCAGGAGGCACCAAGAACAATGTTCTCGTCACAAAACCATCGGAATGATTCCAAGATACCCGCATGATCCTAAATTGTTTTTAGTGAAATTTGAGAAGAGAAGAGTCAAAACTCTATGTCAGGATGCCTCACCAGAGCGACGAAGGGACTGAGGAGTAAAAGAAGTCCTAACTCTCCGATATATATAATTCCTAAATGACTCAAAACATTTCTAGACTCAATAACGCCAGCGATTCGATCAAGCAGGGGGCTCCTAAGGTCGGGGAAGGCTCTGATACCAACTTGTAATGCCCTCGATGCAGCTATATCTCCCATGTGTCGAAGCACGACTTAGAGGCATAACCGCATTGAAAGCAATGTCGCAAGTGAGGTAATCTTCACACAACCCATGTAATACATAAGGGAAAGGGATACATAGTTGGCTTACAATCGCCACTTCACACAATTACATGAATAAAGCATTACATCAACCAGATACAATCAAGGTCCGACTACAGAACCAAAATAAAAGAAGACTACCCCAAAAGCTACACAGATCCCCGATCGACCCCAACTGGGCTCCACTACTGATCGACTAGAATGAAACAACATAAAGGACAAGATCTTCATAGAGCTCCTCCTTGAGCTCGGCTGCGTCACCTGCATGGTTCAATGGCACCTGCAAGCTGGTTTTGGAACTATCTGTGAATCACGGGGACTCAACAATCTTACACCCTCGCGATCAAGACTATTTAAGCTTATAGGACTGGTAAAAGGTAATATGTGGAGTTGCAGCAAGCGACTAGCATATATGGTGGCTAACCTGTTTGCAAAAGAGAGCGAGAAGAGAAGGCAAAGCACGAACGGAGAACTATGATCAAGAAGTGATCCTAGAACAACCTACGTCAAGCATAACTCCAACATCGTGTTCACATCCCGGACTCCGCCGGAAAGAGACCATCACGGTAACACACACGGTTGATGTATTTTAGTTAAGGTCAACTTCAGGTTTTCTACAACCGGATATTGACGAATTCCCATCTGCCCATAACCACGGGCACGGCTTTCGAAAGTTCAAATCCTTGTAGGGGTGTCCCAACTTAGCCCATCACAAGCTCTCACGATCAACGAAGGATATTCCTTCTAGCGGGAAGACCCGATCAGGCTCAGAATCCCGGTTACAAGATATCCTCGACAATGGTAAAACAAGTCCAGCAAGACCACCCGATGCGCCGACATCCCGATAGGAGCTGCACATATCTCGTTCTCAGCGCAACAATGGATAAGCAATCCGTACAACTAAAACCAGCCCTCGAGTTTCCCCGAGGTGGCGCTGCAAGGGGCTCTAGTTTGGACCAACACTTAGACAAGCACTGGCCCGGGGGGGTTAAAATAAAGATGACCCTCGGGATGCGCCACTCCCAAAGGAAAAGGCTAGGTGGCAAATGGTAAAAACCAAGGTTGGGCCTTGTTGGAGTAGTTTTATTCAAGGCGAACTATCAAGGGGTTCCCATTATAACCCAACCGCATGAGGAACGCAAAATCCGGGAACATAACACCGATATGACGGAAACTAGGGCGGCAAGAGTGGAACAAAACACCCGGCATAAGGCCGAGCCTTCCAGCCTTTACCAAGTATATAGATGCATTAATTAAATAAGAGATATTGTGATATCCCAACAAAATATCCATGTTCCAACAAGGAACAAACTCCAATCTTCACCTGCAACTAGCAACGCTATAAGAGGGGCTGAGCAAAGCAATAACATAGCCAAACAACGGTTTGCTAGGGCAAGGTGGGTTAGAGGCTTGGCTTCCCAATATGGGAGGCATGATAAGCAAGTGGTAGGTATCGTAGCATAGGCATAGCAAAAGAGCGAGCAACTAGCAAGAAAAGATAGAAGTGATTTCGAGGGTATGGTCATCTTGCCTGAGATCCCTCAAGGAAGAAGAATGAGTCCATGAGGAAGACAAACAGACGTAGTCGAACGGGTCCTCACAAACGCGACGTTATCGGAACCAACCCGAAGAAGCAACACCGGACAGAAGCACACAACATAGTAAACAACCACCACATGAACATGGCATGATGCACAACCAAGTATGATGCATGTCTGGTTTAATGAGGCATGGCATGGCAAAGTGCACAAACAACACTACAATTTAAGTGGAGCTCAATATGCATCGGGATGCATATTGACAAAACACCACATTCCATTATTTAGTTCACTCCTGGTTAGGTACTAAATAATATTAAATGTTGTTAAACGTGGCAAGAAGTGAGGCATAACAAAACTACATCATGTAAACAATTTAAATGGGGCCGGATATAACAAATAACGAATCCGGTAAATCCCCATATGCCTTAGTAATTTATTGCAACAACAATTTAAACATTTTAATTGTTGTTATCAAGATGCCGATGACATGAACAAGTTTATGCAATTTTTATAAAAAGTTGACAAGAGCATTATGAAGCATTTGTCACCGTTGTGGAAAGAAAAGGGGTGCCACGGCAACGAATTCGAAAATGGTGCCACGCAACATATCGGTTCAGGTAACTCGATTGAGATCACGATGCAAACGGAAGTGCGGCGGGAGCGTGTCATGCGATAGAAGGTGGGGTGCTCTCGGATACCGAGTTCCCACATGTCTGTGGCAAGGCAAAAAGAGGGGCGACGTTATCGAACAAGGGTGCATCTCATACAACATGCATTCATTCGTTCACGGGCGTCGTCTCGAGGGTATACCTTCGAAGCATGCGTTATCGGAGGGGTTCAAGTTCGATGCGGTGTAGGGGAAGTAGATGTTCTCGGGACGTTCGGTAGTGGAAGTAGGGGTACATGACGACGGTAGAGGTACTCGTGATCTTGGCGGCGGTAGTCGTTCACGTTCCTAGTTGCACAATTTTTCTGTAGATGTTCGGGATCACGGCGAGGGACTTGACATCCACGGAGTCTTCGAGGGTCGACGGTACTTGACGTCCAAGTGGTATCTCGGGTACTTGGCATTTGTGCTACCCGGGTGTTCGGTGCCTCACGTTGTACATGGTCCACAAGTCGTCGATCGTTCGCGGTCTGACTTGCGGGTCTTGCCGACATGAAGTGGTACTTGGCGAGGCCACGTAGTTGTACATGGGTCGTTGCACATGTGACGAATCCGAGCCTTTCGGGGTCGGTCTTGGCGAGCGATGGTCGTAGTGGTACTTATCGGTCTCGGTCGGGGCGGCAAAGTGTAGTCGAACTTGAGGTGGTCTTGACGATCCCAAAAACGCTCCTGCTCGAGGAGGTCTCTGTCTTGGTCTTCCCCTATCGTGGTACTTGGTGAAAGGGATCCGCGAATGCGGCCCTGCTACCTGGATTCAGTGGCCTGGCAACGACAACAAGGGCAGCGGGGTAGCAGCACGTAGACGACGCAGGTGACAGGGAGCTCATGCAAGAGGCTTCATGTGCAGGAAGCAGAGCAGGGTCGGGCGATGATTTGCTGGACTTGGTGCGGTCGCGAACGGGGGCTGAGGCGGCCAGCTGGGCATGGTGGCACACACAGGGTGGCAACCTTGGACGGGAAGCGGCGCTACAGAGGGAGAAGGACGGCGGGAGCTGCAGGGTGCCGGCGACGGAGGGAGCCCGCGAGGTCCCTGACAGGGAGGCAGTGGAGGTCGCCAGCGGGCAGTGGTAGCAGCGGAGGGGACGTCCACGGTGGTGCTGGTCACCGGTAGGGGCGGCTGGAGCTTCGAGCTTGGCCTCCATGGCAGGACGACGCGGAGCCCGGAGGAGGAGTGCCGTGGAGGAGGCGCAGGGGTCCTGCCAGCGAGGAGAAGCAGAGGCTTCAAGGCGGCGGAGGTCGCCGACAGAGGGACCGGGCGTGGGGGTGCATGGCCATGGGGATCGGGCTCCGTCTTCTATGCATGGTGACGGCCTGAGGGAGGAGACGAGGGAAAGAGGAGGGGATCGAGAGCGGGCGCTCTGTCCCTAGCGGCGCGATAGGGACCGGGGGAAGGGAGCGAGATGGCGTAGGGTTAGCAAGGGGAGAGGCTGGGCCTTAGAGGCTGCGCTGCAGGAATGGGCCGGCCGGCGGCTGGTTGGGTCTAGGGATGGCCCTAGAGGCCGGACTGGCTGGCTGGCCCAGAGGAGAGGGCGACGGCTGGGCTGAGGCCCTGCACACACACACACACACACTCTCTCCCCTAGACTAAACTCTCTGTTTATATAAATAAATAGTTCAATTAAAGAAAAAGGCCAGGGGGGCTAGAAGAGGAGTTTTTCAGATATAAAAATATCCTCAATCTCCTGGAACTATACTCTATTTGATAAAATTGCCTTGGATATTTTTAGAGGTAGAAAAATACAACAAGTTTAAATATGATTCAAACTTGAGGCATTTTTTAACCTAACCAAAACCACTCCAAAGGATCTGAAATCTGACAAAGAGGTTGAAGGCATGGTCGAGAATTTATAGGAAAATTATGAACATTAATAGAGAAGGGGAAAGTGGCCCTTGCAAAAGAAAGGATCGAGAAGGAAAGGAGAAGGAGATGATGCATGGGACAAAGGCATGTGATTATTTGCAAGTCTGTTATGGGTGATTCCAAAAATGGAAGATTTGATATAGCTCCCTAATATCGGGAGGATATGTTATAAAGAGAATCACCATGTGAATTCCCTCGGTTTAAATGGACCGAAGGTCCATCCAATTTATTTAGTTGAGTTAAGAAAATAAATGACATGATGCAATGCACATGATGCAAAGATGAATGCAATGAACCAAACAAAACACACAACGAAACACGGAAACCCTGGAAGGCATCTGAAGCTCCGGTCTTGGGGCGTTACAATCTTAGATTAGCCATAACTTTTTAACGAAGATCCAAACGCAATGAAACCAGCGGCAAATTCTTCGTATTGTTTAGATCTATCCAGTAGCATAGTTTTTGCAAACTTTTGTTAGATTCAAATTTGAATTTATTCAGATTCGAATTCAAACTTCAAATAGCCATATCTCCCAAACCGTAGCTCCCATTAAGTTGATTCCATTTGCATGCTGTCACCGTAGCAAAGCCCTATCACCTGGACCTTTGTCACAATAATTTTCACACGCTAGATTCTTCCCTTTAATATTTTTACTAGTATGCATAGTATGCACTGTATTTCACATCACTCTTTGAACCATAGGCCTATGTTGTTTGGCACTTAGAGTATATCTATAGTAGCTTAGTGTGTTGTATGTTCATTTGGTTTTTCCGAGACTTTTTGCTATGCATGTTCTTTTGGTCTCTAGAATGTTGCTTACGTTTGTTTGTCTTCTTTGCGATAGATTGCCCAGAGTGCGAAGCAGAATATTGTCAGTCTTTAGAATTCAACCAGCAGTACCAAGGCAAGTTGCATCTTGATCATGTTTCATTACCTATGTTTTTTTATTATGCACTTAGTTCTTGGAAGTAGGACTGCATGGTAGGAAACTAGTGCCGCATGACTTTGCTTTTCACCCAGTAGTTCGTTGAGGTAGGTCTAAACCATATAACTTTGTCACCATCGTTTTATTTTATATCGCTATGCTAAGTAGACGTGGATTGGGAAGTGATCATTGTAAAGTTTGAGTGACAATGTAGTAAATAGGACCTAAGTTAATTAATGAACTACCTGGGCGGAAACTTGTGGGAATGGTGGCGAAGTACAGTGGGGCACGCATGGGAAATCCATGGTGGTGCACCACTAGTGGACCGTCCGCTCAGGCTCAAAGAGATCAAGCGTATTCCAATGTCTAGAAGCTTACGTGTGCAGCCACAGGCCAATATGGGCTCTGGCTTAGTTGAGTAGTTAGTGTGACCCCTTCCGGGATGGGCTAGCAGATGTAGAATGATGTAGGTGTACCGGCCTATCCGTGGGTTAAGGGGGAACATTTTCGAAAGGCTATGTCTCGATCTTTCGATCATGGAGGTGGTCGAGTCTTGTGGGGAAAAGTGCACAACCTCTGTAGAGTTTTCAACCTAATCGATTAGCCGTGTCCCCGGTTACGGACAACTTGAGCATCTAGTAGTGGAAATGCCGGGAGATCTCCTCACCTTTAATTAAATAGTTGGGTTTTAAATGAAACTTGGGGACGGATGGAGTTGGATTTGCCAACTTATCCTATGCAAATGTGTAGTAGTAGAGTAACAATCTTTTCTAATAGGGAAAAACTAGCTTTATGCAAAAAAAACTAAACTTAGAGCTTTCCACCAGCCAAACTGCATGTAAAAGTAGGTTCATTACACTATGGTGTGACTTGCCAGTACATTCAATGTACTGACCCTTTTGGCTGCAACTTATCACGTTGCAGATATATCCGACGAGGATTAAGGTGCGATAGGTCGATGTTCTACACTCAACCTTGCTCGTGGAGTTGGACTCATTTACTTCTTTGCTTCCGCAGTATTTGCTTATTGGCTCTATGCCCTATTTTGTAATAAATGTATTGCTCATGAACTATTGATATAATAAAGAGATGTGTGTTATTTATGTTATTTCATCGAGTACTGTGTGTGCTAGCAAGTCGATCCAGGGACTAGCACAGTAAGCACAGAGACTTCGACTCTTACCGAGTCGGGTCGCTACAAGATGGTATCAGAGCACACGTTGACTATAGGACGCGACCCCTAGAAATGGAGAAAAACCATAGGATAAAAACTATAGTTTTCATTTTCCATATATATCCTTTGGTCTCGTACCTTCTCTGCTTCAATACTAATTTCTTCTCTTTTTCAAAATGTAGATGTCGTCCGCCCTTGTTGAGTTTGAGCAGCCGATGAGACCATGCCCTTTGGAAGGTAGCTGGTGAAGATCACGAAGCACCTGAAGATTGGGCTTCCCACATTCACTGGAACCTTCACAGCCACCCTGCCCCGAGGAGACACATTGGAGGATCAATGCTCATATCCCCGGACGCATCCTCGGAAACCGCACCAAGCCCATTGACTTCCATGTGGATACCGCAACATGAGGCTTGGGCAGGGGTATCGCTGCTCACATTGCTCTCGGACGCATTCGGGAGGTGTATGACGAAGACCTCAAGAGGACCTCCTTCGTGATGTATGGATGCCGCGACGCAGATGGAGATGTGGTGCGTACCCTGGAGGACGAGAAGATAGCATCCCATATCCAGAACATGGAGGAGCACATTCGTATGATGGAGCTGGAGCTGTCCGACAACATGGTCGTCATCAAGAACCTCATGACCCGCAAGGCCGAGCTAGAGGAGGAGCTCCAGGACGCTCGCATCGAGCACGAGGGAGAGCTGGACGCACTACAGGAGAATATCGATGACCTGAAGCTTGAGCTCGAGGAGGCCGAGGAGAAGCTGGATGAGGGAGAAAACATCCAGGAGGATCACTTGTATGGTGCCTATGTCAGCCATGAGAGGGACCAAAATGATGAGCTCGGAGATGATGACACGAAGAGCGATGCAAGGACACCCGATGTCGACATGGTTGACTGGTCCTCATCTGATGAGAGTTAGATTTTATACCACCATGAGAGTTAGATTTTATACCACCATGAGAGTTTAGAAATTCGATTTCGTTATCTTATTAGTTTTATTTCATTTGAAAGACCTTGTAAAATCTTGTGACATGGCTTACCTTAGGTTTGATTATTCATGTGAACCTCTTTGTTTGAAATTGAATTGGAGTGATTTGAAGTTTTATTGCTATCATGTGCATATGGGTAGAGTGATTTTACTCGCTAGGCCTTGTTCTATTCTAACTCCTCATCCACTCTAAAAACCCATCAGATGCCTCCAAGACGTGACCTCGGATTCAACTTTCTGCCGGAGCTTACGCAATTGATCCAACAATAGAATGCACTTATGCAGATGCTCATTCAAAACCAGAACCAGAACCAGAACAACAACAACAACAACAACAACCCACCGCCGCCACCCCCGGTTGACAGTCTTACCCGTTTTCTGAGGCTGAACCCACCCGTGTTCTCCAGCAGCACGGAGCCGATCATCGCAGATGACTGGCTCCGCAAGATAGGAAGGGAGCTTGCCACGGCAGGATGCAATGATGCGGAGAAGGTGAAGTTTGCTGCCCACCAGCTGGATGGACGAGCAGCTGCTTGGTGGGAGAACTACACCACCACATACCCCATGGAGAATGTGACTTGGGCTCAGTTCCAGCGGGCGTTCCACACTGCTCATGTTTCAGCTGGAGCCATGAGTCTAAAGAAGAAGGAGTTCCACAACTTGCGCCAGGGAGGACGCACGGTATCTTAGTATGTTGTTGAGTTCAGTAAGTTGGCCCGTTACGCCCCAGAGGACGTGGCCACTGATGCAGCCAAGCAGGAGAAGTTTCTGGAGGGACTGAGCGATGAGTTGGGAGTTCAGTTGACTGTGGCAACATTTTCGGACTATCAGGAGCTGGTTGATAAGGCTATCATTCTTGAAGGCAAGCACCAGCAGATGGAGAATCGTAAGAGGAAGTACGGTCACGGGAAGTATAACTCGGGAGTTCAACAGAAACCCCGCTACAACCCATACTCAGGGAGTTCTGGATCAGGCACTAGCAAGTTTGGAGGGAATCACCATAACCTTGGGGGCCACATTCATCATGGAGGGAATGGACACAACCACCATGGTCACAAGTAGGGCAATGGTAATGGAGGAAATGGCAATCAGCAACATTTCAATTCTTCCACACCGATGAAGAAGGACCTAAGTCACATCACCTGCTTCAAGTGCAAGAAGACAGGTCACTACTCCAATGAGTGCCCTGAGGCACAGAATGGAAATGGCAATGGCAATGGGAATTCTGGAGGCAAGAAGCCCAATCCTTTCACTAAGGGACATGTGAATCATGTAAATGTGGAAGAGGTTTATGAGCAGCCTGACGCAGTGATTGGTAAGTTCTTGGTTAATTCATTTCCAGCACTCATTCTTTTTGACACCGGTGCATCGCATTCATTCATATCAAGGGGATTTGTGGATAAACATAAGTTGCCTACCATAGCTCTTAAGGCACCCATTCTAGTGAGTTCCCCAGGAGCCGAGTCTATGGCTAGTCAGGGATGTTTCCAATTGCCTTTGAACATAGGGGACATGTTTTTCCCACAGACATGATTATACTAGAATCGCAAGGGTTGGATGTAATCCTAGGGATGGATTGGATGTCCAAGTACGAGGGAAACATTGATTGTGCTAGTAGATCAATTTTTCTCACCACCCAGAGAAGAAGAGGATCAAGTACGTGTCCATGCTTAAGCCTAAGAGGACTCAGGTGAACTCTCTTACGGGAGTTGTCCAGGAAGAAGTACTAGTGGTGAAGGATTATCCCGATGTATTTCCGGATGAGTTACCGGGTATGCCGCCAGATTGGGAGATTGAGTTTTTGATTGAGTTGCTGCCAGGCACAGTGCCTATCTCTAAGAGGCCGTATCGAATGCCTGCTAATGATTTGGAGGAAGTCAAGAAACAGATTAAGGAGTTACTAGAGAAAGGGTATATTCGCCCGAGTTCATCACCTTGGGGAGCCCCAGTACTTTTAGGGGAGAAGAAGGATGGAACCTTGAGAATGTGTGTGGATTACCGCTCTTTGAATGAGGTTACCATCAAGAACAAGTATCCTCTACCGATGATCAATGACTTGTTTGACCAACTAGAAGGAGCTAGTGTTTTCTCCAAGATCGATCTTCGGTCTGGTTATCAACAGTTGAAGATTCGTGAGAAGGATATACCCAAAACAGCTTTTACCACAAGGTATGGGCTTTATGAGTATACAGTCATGTCCTTTGGTTTGACTAATGCCCCTGCCTATTTTATGAACATGATGAACAAAGTATTCATGGAGTTCCTGTATAAGTTTGTTGTGGTATTCATTGATGACATATTGGTTTACTCCAAGAATGAGGAGGAACACGCTGAACATCTGCGCTTAGTTTTGGAGAAGCTCAGAGAACATGAACTTTATGCCAAGTTCAGCAAGTGTGAGTTTTGGCTGAAGGAAGTCGGATTCCTTGGACATGTAGTGTCAGGTGAAGGGATTGTAGTGGACCCTACCAAGGTAGAGTCAGTCACGGCATGGAATGCACCCACCACAGTTGGCGAGATTCGTAGTTTTCTTGGGCTTGGAAGATATTACCGGAGATTTATTGAAAATTTCTCCAAGATTGCCAGGCCCATGACATCATTGTTGAAAAAGGACACCAAGTTCGTTTGGACGGAAGAGTGTGAAGCCAGCTTTCAAGAGTTGAAGAAGCGTTTGGTTACAGCCCCAGTGTTAGTCCTGCCTAACGTACACAAGGACTTTCATGTGTACTGTGATGCTTCACGTCAGGGACTTGGAGGTGTTCTTAAGCAAGAGGGGAAAGTTGTAGCTTATGCTTCACGATAGCTTCGACCTCATGAGTTGAACTATGCCATGCATGATTTGGAGTTGGCAGCTGTAGTGCATGCACTCAAGACATGGAGACACTATCTTATTGGGAATCGTTGTGATGTTTACACAGATCACAAGAGTTTGAAGTATATCTTCACGCAGAAAGAGTTGAATCTCAGGCAAAGGAGATGGTTGGAACTTATAAAGGATTATGACATGAGTCTGCATTATCATCCAGGAAAAGCCAACGTTGTGGCAGATGCTTTGAGCCGTAAGAGTTATGTTAATACCCTTACAGCAGGAGGTTTACCTTAGGAGTTATGTGATGAGCTTAGAGACCTTCAATTGGAAATAGTTCCAAGAGGTTATGTTGCCGCACTCGAGGTGCATTCCACCTTGTTGGTAAGAATCAGAGAAGCCCAGAAGTTGGACCAAGGTATTGCTGAGATCAAAGAAATGATGAGCAAAGGGAAAGCAGAAGAATTCCGTGAGGATGAACATGGAACCATATGGTTTGAGCAACGGATTTGTGTACCCAATGACCCGGAGATTAGTAATTTGATTCTTCAGGAGGCTCACGACTCACCATATTCGATACACCCAGGTAATACCAAGATGTATTTGGACTTGAAGTAAAGTTTTTGGAGGGCCGGTATGAAGCGAGAAATTGCCGAGTATGTGGCAATATGTGATGTATGTCAGAGAGTAAAGGCAGAACATCAGAAACCAGCAGGATTACTTCAGCCGTTGCCGATACGTGATTGGAAATGGGATAAACTTGGTATGGACTTTATCACGGGGTTACCCAGGACCCGTTCAGGTTATGATTCCATTTGGGTGATAGTGGATCGTTTGACCAAGGTTGCTCACTTCATTCCAGTAAAGACCACCTATACAAGTGCTAAGCTGGCAAAGATATATATGACCAGGATCGTATGTATGCATGGAGTTCCCGGGAGCATCGTATCAGATAGAGGAACACAGTTTACCTCAAAGTTTTGGAAACAGTTACACAAAACTTTGGGTACCGGGCTAGAGTTCAGTACAACCTTCCACCCACAGACTGATGGGCAGACAGAGAGAGTCAATCAGATTCTAGAGGACATGTTGAGAGCCTGTGCGCTAGACTATGGGTCTAGTTTGCAGACTGTAACACCCTCGATGCGACTATAGCTCCCACGTGTCGAGGCACGACTTAGAGACATAATCGCATTGAAGGCATATGTCGCAAGTTAGGCAATCTTCACAACATCCCATGTAATATAAATAATAAAGGGGAGATAACATAGTTGGCTTACACTCGCCACGTCAATCAAGTACATTAATAACATTACATCATCCAAACACTCATGGCCCGACTACGGCGCCAAAATAAAAGAGAACCCAACATGCGACACGGTCCCAATCACCCCCAACTGGGCACCACTACTGATCATCGGGAAAGGAAACATAGTAACGTTGAGAGTCTTCGTCGAACTCCCACTTGAGCTCATACGCGTCTCCTGGAGCGGAAACATCAGGCCCTGCATCTGGTGTAATAGTAATCTGTGAGCCACAGGGACTCAGCAGTCTCGCACCCTCGCGATCAAGACTATTTAAGCTTATAGGTAAGGCAAGGTAAAAAATATGAGTGGAGCTGCAGCAAGCGACTAGCAAGTATGGTGGCTAACTTATTTGCAAAAGAGAGAGAGAAGAGGAGGCAAAGCGCGAGCGATAAACTAGCGAGCAACCTGCGCAAACATTACTCCAACACCGTGTTCACTTCCCGGACTCCGCCGAGAAGAGGCCATCATGGTAACACACTCAGTTGATTCATTTTAATTAATTAAGGTTCAAGTTATCTACAACCAGACATTAACAAATTCCCATCTGCCCATAACCGCAGGCACGGCTTTCGAAAGTTCAATCCCTTCAAGGGAGTCCCAACTTAGCCCATGACAAGCTCTCACGGTCAACGAAGGAATAGACCTCCTCCCAAGACGTTCTGATCAGACTCGGTATCTCGGTAATTCAAGACACTTCGACAGGTTAAAACAAGACCAGCAACACCTCCCGAATGTGCCGACAAATCCCGATAGGAGCTGCACATATCTGTTTCTCAGGGCACACTCAGATTGTCCTAGGTACGGGTAGGCCAGCCCAGAGTTGCCCCTGTTGGCCACCGGTAGCTGCCAGGTGGACCAACACTTAGAGGAGCACTGGCCCGGGGGTGTTAAAATGAAGATGACCCTTGAGTCTGCAGAACCCAAGGGAAAGAAAAGGCTAGGTGGAGAATGGTAAAACCAAGGTTGGGCATTGCTGGATAAGCTTTAATCAAGGCAAAATATCAAGGGGTTCCCATTATAACCCAACCGCGTAAGGAACGCAAAATCCGGGAACATAACACCGATATGACGGAAACTAGGGCGGCAAGAGTGGAACAAAACACTAGGCGAGAGGCCGAGCCTTCCACCCTTTACCAAGTATATAGAGGCATTAAGGTAACAAGATAATATAATGATATCCCAACAAGTAAATAAATGTTCCAACAAGGAACGGCCTTCAATCTTCACCTGCAACTAGCAACGCTATAAGAGGGGCTGAGCAAAGCGGTAACATAGCCAATCAACAGTTTGCTAGGACAAAGGTGGGTTAGAGGTTTGACATGGCAATTTGGGAGGCTTGTAAGCAAGTGGTAGGCATCGTAGCATTGGCATAGCAAAAGAGCGAGCAAACTAGCATAGCAAAGATAGTAGTGATTTCGAGGGTATGATCATCTTGCCTGCATAGTTGTCAGAGTTGACTGGATCCTCGAAAGCAAACTCAACGGGCTCCTCGTTAGTGAACTCGTCTACCGGCTCTACCCAAACAAGATAAACAAGCAACAAGGACACAATCAACCACATGCAAAGCTCAAACAATATGATGCAAAGATGACGTGCTATGCGGGATGCGATGCGGGATGCAAAATGCAATATATGACAGGAAATGCAAGAACATGGCCTCAACTTGGAATTACAAGTGTGCCACTGGAAAGATGAGATGAAATCTCTTGAAAACGATATAAAGATTGCCGTAATCGGAGTTACGGTTTGGAAATGGCAAGCGATTCAAAAATGACACTTGTCTGCGATTTATAGCAAGTAGGCATCTAAATGCAATGAAATGGACATGCTACAGCAACCAAACATGACAACAAAATACATGGCAGGGATGCACACAAGATGATTAACAAAAGTCTAGCACTGAGCTACGGCCAATTCATCCATTAACAGGTTCAAACAAGCATGGCAAAAATGCAAATGGCGAACAGATCTCAGACTTAGTGAAATTGACACTTGTCTGGAATTCCAGATCAGGTAGCCCTCTTCGGAGCAACAAAACTACATGCTACAGGACCTGAACATGGCAAAGTAAAAGATGGCATGCAGCTACTCAAAGAGCTTAACAAAAGTCCCTTAGTGACCTTGAGCCAAAAGGGATCAGAAAATACAATTGCAAGCATGTGAACATAGCAAAAACATAATCAGTTTTCAGACTTAGTGAAAACTGACACATGCTGAAATATAACTCAAGTAGGCATGTTTACCAGCTCGATGCACTCACTACGGTGCAAGTCATGGAAAGACAAGCATACCTCCATCAAGAAGGCAAAAAATGCAAGCTAGATATGGTAAGAACAATAGCATAGCATGCACGGATCAACTACAACATCACCGGCAAAATTGCAAACAAGTTGACAATCTGCCTAGATTCATAAAGTAGCAAAAGTAGAGCTCGATTGACTCAAGCTAGGGTGCTCCATAATTTCAGACAAAGACATGGATGGATATAGCACTACAAGATTAACAAACCATCCTTACTGATCATCCTCAAAAGAGGCACGGATCACTAGGAAACAACATGAACATATGGCATTATGAGATAAACAACTCCAGGACTTAGTGAAAATACTAAGTCTCTGAAAACAGATTTACCAAGTGCACCACTTTGCAAGCTTGCACTAGTCACCACACACATCACAAAAATACATGGGTTGCACCTCTGGAAAGATGACAAAACCCTTAACAAAACTCATGTAGAGCATCAGGGCATAGCAAGCACACATTAATCATAGCAAAAAATGACAAAAAGCTAAACGGAGTAGCAGATCTGACAATTATCTCAAGTAGCCTTCTTCTAACAACATTTAGGGCATCACGATAAATGCAAATGAAAATGATGCAATGGAATGAAATGATGTACTCTCTGAGATGAACATTTTGATATGCTATATGCATGAATCGGAGGTACGGATGCAAAGTTACGGAGCTGTGAACATGAGCATATGGACTGAGAATTTTGGGACTTAGACGAATTTGACCTAGGGTTTTTTTGGATCTAGATCTCGCGCACGGAAATTGAGGCGGCCCGAGCACTGTAGACCGGAGGGGAAGGAGCTCGCCGGAGCCGGCGTTGACAGCGGGAGGCGGTGGGGCGAGGCCGGCGGTCGGGCGAGGCGGCGGCGGCGGGGCGTGGGCCGGGCGAGGCGGGGGCGTCGGCGGAGGCGGCGGCGGCCGGGCGAGGCGGCGGCGGCGGCAGCTGGGCGAGGCGGCGGCGCGAGGCGGCGGGCGGCTACGGGCCGCGGGGGCCGGCCTCGGGCCGAGCGGGCTTCGGTGGGAGGAGGTGGCGGCGCGCCATGTGGCGCTCTCCCAGTGGCCGCGGGTGGCGGCGCGGCGTGTCCGGCGGCTGACGGACATGTCCGGCGCGGAGAGAGATGATTTTTAGGGTTTGGACGAGGGGGGGATCCGGATTTCGGGGAAGGGGTCTATATATAGGCATAGAGGGAGCTAGGAGAGTCCAAATGAGGTGTGGTTTTCGGCCACGCGATCGTGATCGAACGCTCTAGATGATGGAGCAGAGTTAGGTGGGTTTTGGGCCAAAATGGAGGGGTGTTGGGCTGCAACACACACGAGGCCTTTTCGGTCCCTCGGTTAACCGTTGGAGTATCAAACGAAGTCCAAATGGTACGAAACTTGACAGGCGGTCTACCGGTAGTAAACCAAGGCCGCTTGGCAAGTCTCGGTCCAATCCGGAAATGTTTAGTCCCCACACACGAAAGAAAGCTAGAAATTGCCACCGGAGGAGAACGAAGCACCGGAATGCAAAACGGACAACGGGGAAAATGCTCGAATGCATGAGACGAACACGTATGCAAATGCAATGCACATGATGACATGATATGAGATGCATGACAACGATAACAACACACGGAGACAAAAACCCGAACCCGAGGAAATAAATATAACTTAACGCCGGAAACGGCAAGAGTTGGAGTACAAATTGGGAAAGTTATATCCGGGGTGTTACAACACTCCACCACTACGAAAGGATCTTGTCCCGAGATCTAGGACTGAAAGAACGCCGGGTACTCAGAACGGAGCTGATCCTCGCGTTCCCAGGTAGCTTCACGGTCGGAATGGTGTGACCACTTGACTTTGAGAAATTTGATTGACTTGTTGCGAGTCTTGCGTTCAGTCTCTTCAAGAATAGCAACTGGGTGCTCGCGATAAGAGAGATCTTCTTGGAGCTCAATGTCCTCGAAGTTGATGGTGCGGTCAGGAGTCTTGAAGCACTTTCAAAGCTGAGAGACATGGAACACGTCATGAACATTTGCAATGTTTGAAGGAAGCTCGAGTTGATAGGCGAGGTCGCCTCTCTTGCTGACAATCTTGAAAGGTCCCACGTATCTGGGGGCAAGCTTCCCTTTGATACCGAAGCGATGAGTACCTTTCATAGGAGAGACGCGGAGGTAAACATGATCTCCGATCTCGAAAGCCAAATCGCGGTGCTTACTATCATAGTAGCTCTTCTGGCGGGATTGGGCTGCTTTGAGGTTATCACGAATGACTTTGCACATTTCTTCTGCCTCTATGATTAAGTCATTACCCAAAAGCCGATGTTCACCGGTTTCAGACCAGTTGAGAGGGGTACGGCACTTCCTGCCATACAGAATTTCAAATGGGGCCTTGCCCGAACTTGCTTGAAAACTGTTGTTGTAGGAGAATTCAGCATAAGGAAGACAATCCTCCCACTTCATGCCGAAAGAGATCACACAAGCCCTGAGCATATCTTCGAGAATCTGGTTGACACGCTCGACTTGACCGCTAGTTTGAGGATGGAAAGCTGTGCTGAAGCGGATGTTCGTGCCCATGGCCTTCTGAAAAGAATCCCAAAACTTTGAGGTAAAGATGCTGCCACGGTTTGAAGAGATCACTTGAGGAATACCGTGCAGAGAGACAATTCGAGAGGTATAGAGTTCCGCCAATTGAGCTGCAGTGATCGACTCTTTGATAGGCAGAAAGTGAGCCACTTTGGTGAGTTTGTCGATGACAACGAATATAGCATCATTGCCACGCTTGGACTTTGGAAAACCAGTCACGAAGTCCATTTCAATGTGGTCAAACTTCCATTCTAGAATGGCAAGAGGTTGGAGGAGACCAGCTGGCCTTTGGTGTTCTGCCTTCACTCTTCTGCAGACATCACATTCATTCATGAATTGAGCGATCTCGCGCTTCATTCGAGTCCACCAATAAGCCTGCTTAAGGTCCTGATACATCTTCGTGCTCCCAGGGTGGATGGAGAGGAGAGAATTGTGAGCCTCGTTCATGATCACTTTACGGAGGTCACCTTTGGGTACAACAATACGATCCTCGAAGAATAGAGTGTCCTTGTCATCAAGGCGGTAGCACTTGTACTTGGACTGACTCTTGGCAATCCCAATCTTCACCTTTTTCACCATAGCATCAAGAAGCTGGGCTTGGCGAATCTGGTCTTCCAAGGTAGGAGAGACTAGAAGGTTGGCGAGGAATCCTTGAGGAACAACTTGCAGATTAAGTTTGCGGAAAGCTTCACAAAGCTCGGGTTGATAAGGCTTGAGAATAAGACTGTTGCAGTAAGCTTTCTTGCTCAAAGCGTCAGCAATCACATTGGCCTTGCCTGGAGTATACTCAATACTCGGATTATACTCTTGAATCATTTCGACACATCGAGTTTGCCTGAGGTTGAGATTAGGCTGAGTGAAGATGTACTTGAGACTCTTGTGATCAGTGAAAATGTCCACTTTTCTTCCCAATAGAAGATGTCTCCAAGTCAAAAGAGCATGCACAACTGCCGCCAACTCGAGATCATGAGTGGGGTAGTTCTTCTCATTAGGCTTCAACTGGTGAGATGTATAAGCAACAACTTTCTTCTCTTGCATCAATACTGCGCCAAGACCTTGGAGAGAGGCATCACAAAAGACCTCGTACGGCTTGGATTCATCAGGCGGAGTCAGAACTGGAGCAGTGATCAATTTCTCTTTCAAAGTGTTGAAAGAAATATCACACTCCGGAGACCAAACGTACTTGACGTGCTTCTGGAGAAGATTTGAGAGAGGCTTCGCGATCTTAGAAAAGTTTTCAACGAATCTTCGGCAATAGCTTGCGAGACCGAGGAAGCTACGGAGTTGCTTCACGTTCTGAGGAGGTTCCCACACCTTCTCAGGATTCACGGCAACACCCTTGGCTGACCAAGATAAAGAACCTCATCGAGCCAAAATTCACACTTGGAGAACTTGGCATAGAACTGATGTTCCCTAAGCTTATCGAGAACCAAACGCAAGTGCTTGGCATGATCTTCCTTGTTCTTGGAGAAAACCAGAATGTCGTCGAGATAGACCAAAATGAAGTCATTGGTGTAGGCGTTGAAGATGAAGTTCATCATGCGAGAGAACGTCAGAGGAGCGTTGGCGAGACCAAAAGACATGACAGTGTATTCATATGAACCAAAACTTGTTTTGAAAGCCGTCTTGGGAATATCTTGCTCACGGATTCGAATCTGATGATAACCCATACGGAGATCAAGCTTGGAGAATACTTGGGCACCTTTGAGTTGTTCGAACAGCTCATTGATGTTGGGAAGTGGGTATTTGTTCTTGATGGTCTTCTTGTTCACTGGACGGTAATCAACACAAAGTCGGTCCGTTCCATCCTTCTTCTTCACAAAAAGAACACCACAACCCCACGGAGAAGAACTAGGCCGGATGAGACCCATTTTCTCTTGAATATCGAGTTGCTTCTTCAGCTCCTTCAACTCTTCAGGTCCGAGCTTGTAAGGACGTTTGCACACAGGTTCCGTACCAGGCTCAAGATCAATTACGAATTCAACTGGCCGGTGTGGAGGCATTCCTGGAAGCTCTTCTGGAAAAACATCTTCATACTCGCAAACAACTGGAATTTGCGAAATAGCATCGAGTTCACCCCTCTCATTGAGAGAAAACAGATGGATGGTATTATCCCGAGCGGCAAAGACAATCACATCCTCAGACGAATGAGTCAATTGAATCTGCCTGGCAGCACAATCAAGATGTGCCTTGTGCTTAGAAAGCCAATCTATTCCGAGAATAAGATCAATATCCGAGTCACCGAGAACAGTTGGAGAAGCCAGAAACTTTTAGTCACCCAAGGTGATAGAAACATCCGGAACGATGGAGTTAGCCTGCATGCGCTTATCGGGAGAGACAACTGCTAAAGGACTAGGCAAAACTTGCGAAACCAATTCATGCCTATTTGTAAACGGTGTCGAGATGAAGCAATGCGATGCACCAGTGTCAAAAAGAACTTTAGCTAGAATATCATTAACAGGAAGGTTACCCATGATCACATCTGACGAGTCCTCTCCCTGAGCTGCATTCATCAAGTTGACCTTGGAGTGCTCTGATACCAACTTGTAACGCCCCGGACACACCCGCCGGCGGTTGTTACTCCTGGCGGGATCTAGACTGGCCCCATAGATCAATACTAGTCTTTTCTGCGCACTTTGTCCTCACTCGTGCGCACCCGGGAGAAACTTCCCAGTCGGTCACCCATCCTGAAACTACTCCAAGATGAGCACGCTTAACTTTGGAGTTCTGTCCGAATGGGCTTCCGAAAAAGAAGGAATTCCTTATTGATATGAGTAGTCTATCATCCCTATTAAGCCAGGCTATCATATACACCCCCACTCAGAGGAACCGACGTCCTTGTCAGGCCACAGGAACGTTCCCTCTTGGCACATACGTCTGTGCATCCAGTCTGGTACATGTGCCATGACGGGTCACAAACGTCATGAACAACATGACCGCGCACCTGTCCGCAAACATCCGTGTAACCGCGAGGGTCGGCTCTGATACCAACTTGTAACACCCTCGATGCGACTATAGCTCCCACGTGTCGAGGCACGACTTAGAGACATAATCGCATTGAAGGCATATGTCGCAAGTTAGGCAATCTTCACAACATCCCATGTAATATAAATAATAAAGGGGAGATAACATAGTTGGCTTACACTCGCCACGTCAATCAAGTACATTAATAACATTACATCATCCAAACACTCATGGCCCGACTACGGCACCAAAATAAAAGAGAACCCAACATGCGACACGGTCCCAATCACCCCCAACTGGGCACCACTACTGATCATCGGGAAAGGAAACATAGTAACGTTGAGAGTCTTCGTCGAACTCCCACTTGAGCTCATACGCGTCTCCTGGAGCGGAAACATCAGGCCCTGCATCTGGTGTAATAGTAATCTGTGAGCCACAGGGACTCAGCAATCTCGCACCCTCGCGATCAAGACTATTTAAGCTTATAGGTAAGGCAAGGTAAAAAATATGAGTGGAGCTGCAGCAAGCGACTAGCAAGTATGGTGGCTATCTTATTTGCAAAAGAGAGCGAGAAGAGGAGGCAAAGCGCGAGCGAGAAACTAGCGAGAAACCTGCGCAAACATTACTCCAACACCGTGTTCACTTCCCGGACTCCGCCGAGAAGAGGCCACCACGGTAACACACTCAGTTGATTCATTTTAATTAATTAAGGTTCAAGTTATCTACAACCGGACATTAACAAATTCCCATCTGCCCATAACCGCGGGCACGACTTTCGAATGTTCAATCCCTGCAGGGGAGGCCCAACTTAGCCCATGACAAGCTCTCACGGACAACGAAGGAATAGACCTCCTCCCAAGACGTTCCGATCAGACTCGGTATCTCGGTAATTCAAGACACTTCGACAGGTTAAAACAAGACCAGCAACACCGCCCGAATGTGCTGACAAATCCCGATAGGAGCTGCACATATCTGTTTCTCAGGGCACACTCAGATTGTCCTAGGTACGGGTAGGCCAGCCCAGAGTTGCCCCTGGTGGCCACCGGTAGCTGACGGGTGGACCAACACTCAGAGGAGCACTGGTCCGGGGGGTTAAAATGAAGATGACCCTTGAGTCTGCAGAACCCAAGGGAAAGAAAAGGCTAGGTGGCGAATGGTAAAACCAAGGTTGGGCATTGCTGGAAAAGCTTTAATCAAGGCGAAATATCAAGGGGTCCCCATTATAACCCAACCACGTAAGGAACGCAAAATCCGGGAACATAACACCGATATGACGGAAACTAGGGCGGCAAGAGTGGAACAAAACACTAGGCGAGATGCCGAGCCTTCCACCCTTTACCAATTATATAGATGCATTAAGGTAACAAGATAATATAATGATATCCCAACAAGTAAATAAATGTTCCAACAAGGAACGGCCTTCAATCTTCACCTGCAACTAGCAACGCTATAAGAGGGGCTGAGCAAAGCGGTAACATAGCCAATCAACAGTTTGCTAGGACAAAGGTGGGTTAGAGGTTTGACATGGCAATTTGGGAGGCTTGAAAGCAAGTGGTAGGCATCGTAGCATTGGCATAGCAAAAGAGCGAGCAAACTAGCATAGCAAAGATAGTAGTGATTTCGAGGGTATGATCATCTTGCCTGCATAGTTGTCAGAGTTGACTGGATCCTCGAAAGCAAACTCAACGGGCTCCTCGTTAGCGAACTCATCTACCGGCTCTACCCAAACAAGACAAACAAGCAATAAGGACACAATCAACCACATGCAAAGCTCAAACAATATGATGCAAAGATGATGTGCTATGCGGGATGCGATGCGGGATGCAAAATGCAATATATGACAGGAAATGCAAGAACCGGGCCTCAACTTGGAATTCCAAGTGTGCCACTGGAAAGATGAGATGAAATCGCTTGAAAACGATATAAAGAACGCCGGAATCGGAGTTACGGTTTGGAAATGGCAAGCGATTCAAAAATGACACTGGTCTGCGATTTACAACAAGTAGGCATCTAAATGCAATGAAATGAACATGCTACAGCACCCAAACATGACAACAAAATACATGGCAGGGATGCAAACAAGATGCTTAACAAAAGTCTAGCACTGAGCTACGGCAAATTCATCCATTAACAGGTTCAAACAAGCATGGCAAAAATGCAAATGGCAAACAGATCTCAGACTTTGTGAAATTAACACTTGTCTGGAATTCCAGATCAGGTAGGTAGCCCTCTTCGGAGCAACAAAACTACATGCTACAGGACCTGAACATGGCAAAGTAAAAGATGGCATGGAGTTACTCAAAGAGCTTAATAAAAGTCCCTTAGTGACCTTGAGCCAAAAGGGATCAGAAAATACAATTGCAAGCATGTGAACATAGCAAAAACATAATCAGTTTTCAGACTTAGTGAAAACTGACACATGCTGAAATATAACTCAAGTAGGCATGTTTACCAGCTCGATGCACTCACTACGGTGCAAGTCATGGCAAGACAAGCATACCTCCATCAAGAAGGCACAAAATGCAAGCCAGATATGGTAAGAACAATAGCATAGCATGCACGGATCAACTACAACATCACCGGCAAAATTGCAAACAAGTTGACAATCTGCCCAGATTCATAAAGTAGCAAAAGTAGAGCTCGATTGACTCAAGCTAGGGTGCTCCATAATTTCAGACAAAGACATGGATGGATATAGCACTACAAGATTAACAAACCATCCTTACTGATCATCCTCAAAAGAGGCACGGATCACTAGGAAACAACATGAACATATGGCATTATGAGATAAACAACTCCAGGACTTAGTGAAAATACTAAGTCTCTGAAAACAGATTTACCAAGTGCACCACTTTGCAAGCTTGCACTAGTCACCACACACATCACAAAAATACATGGGTTGCACCTCTGGAAAGATGACAAAACCCTTAACAAAACTCATGTAGAGCATCAGGGCATAGCAAGCACACATTAATCATAGCAAAAAATGACAAAAAGCTAAACGGAGTAGCAGATCTGACAATTATCTCAAGTAGCCTTCTTCTAACAACATTTAGGGCATCACGATAAATGCAAATGAAAATGATGCAATGGAATGAAATGATGTACTCTTTGAGGTGAACATTTTGATATGCTATATGCATGAATCGGAGGTACGGATGCAAAGTTACGGAGCTGTGAACATGAGCATATGGACTGAGAATTTTGGGACTTAGACGAATTTGACCTAGGGTTTTTTTGGATCTAGATCTCGCGCACGGAAATTGAGGCGGCCCGAGCACTGTAGACCGGAGGGGAAGGAGCTCGCCGGAGCCGGCGTTGACAGCGTGAGGCGGTGGGGCGAGGCCGGCGGTCGGGCGAGGCGGCGGCAGCGGGGCGCGGGCCGGGCGAGGCGGCAGCGTCGGCGGAGGCGGCGGCGGCGGCGGCAGCTGGGCGAGGCGGCGGCGCGAGGCGGCGGGCGGCTACGGGCCGCGGGGGCCGGCCTCGGGCCGAGCGGGCTTCGGTGGGACGTGGTGGCGGCGCGCCATGTGGCGCTCTCCCAGTGGCCGCGGGTGGCGGCGCGGCGTGTCCGGCGGCTGACAGACACGTCCGGCGCGGAGAGAGATGATTTTTAGGGTTTGGACGAGGGGGGATCCGGATTTCGGGGAAGGGGTCTATATATAGGCATAGAGGGAGCTAGGAGAGTCCAAATGAGGTGCGGTTTTCGGCCACGCGATCATGATCGAACGCTCTAGATGATGGAGCAGAGTTAGGTGGGTTTTGGGCCAAAATGGAGGGGTGTTGGGCTGCAACACACACGAGGCCTTTTCGGTCCCTCGGTTAACCGTTGGAGTATCAAACGAAGTCCAAATGGTACGAAACTTGACAGGCGGTCTACCGGTAGTAAACCAAGGCCGCTTGGCAAGTCTCGGTCCAATCCGGAAATGTTTACTCCCCACACACGAAAGAAAGCTAGAAATGGCCACCGGAGGAGAACGAAGCACCGGAATGCAAAACGGACAACGGGGAAAATGCTCGAATGCATGAGACGAAAACGTATGCAAATGCAATGCACATGATGACATGATATGAGATGCATGACAATGATGAGCAAAGGGAAAGCAGAAGAATTCCGTGAGGATGAACATGGAACCATATGGTTTGAGCAACGGATTTGTGTACCCAATGACCCGGAGATTAGTAATTTGATTCTTCAGGAGGCTCACGACTCACCATATTCGATACACCCAGGTAATACCAAGATGTATTTGGACTTGAAGTAAAGTTTTTGGAGGGCCGGTATGAAGCGAGAAATTGCCGAGTATGTGGCAATATGTGATGTATGTCAGAGAGTAAAGGCAGAACATCAGAAACCAGCAGGATTACTTCAGCCGTTGCCGATACGTGATTGGAAATGGGATAAACTTGGTATGGACTTTATCACGGGGTTACCCAGGACCCGTTCAGGTTATGATTCCATTTGGGTGACAGTGGATCGTTTGACCAAGGTTGCTCACTTCATTCCAGTAAAGACCACCTATACAAGTGCTAAGCTGGCAAAGATATATATGACCAGGATCGTACGTATGCATGGAGTTCCCGGGAGCATCGTATCAGATAGAGGAACACAGTTTACCTCAAAGTTTTGGAAACAGTTACACGAAACTTTGGGTACCGGGCTAGAGTTCAGTACAACCTTCCACCCACAGACTGATGGGCAGACAGAGAGAGTCAATCAGATTCTAGAGGACATGTTGAGAGCCTGTGCGCTAGACTATGGGTCTAGTTGGGATGATAACTTACCCTACGCAGAGTTCTCATACAACAACAGCTACCAAGCTAGTTTGCAGACTGTAACACCCTCGATGCGACTATAGCTCCCACGTGTCGAGGCACGACTTAGAGACATAATCGCATTGAAGGCATATGTCGCAAGTTAGGCAATCTTCACAACATCCCATGTAATATAAATAATAAAGGGGAGATAACATAGTTGGCTTACACTCGCCACGTCAATCAAGTACATTAATAACATTACATCATCCAAACACTCATGGCCCGACTACGGCGCCAAAATAAAAGAGAACCCAACATGCGACACGGTCCCAATCACCCCCAACTGGGCACCACTACTGATCATCGGGAAAGGAAACATAGTAACGTTGAGAGTCTTCGTCGAACTCCCACTTGAGCTCATACGCGTCTCCTGGAGTGGAAACATCAGGCCCTGCATCTGGTGTAATAGTAATCTGTGAGCCACAGGGACTCAGCAGTCTCGCACCCTCGCGATCAAGACTATTTAAGCTTATTGGTAAGGCAAGGTAAAAAATATGAGTGGAGCTGCAGCAAGCGACTAGCAAGTATGGTGGCTAACTTATTTGCAAAAGAGAGCGAGAAGAGGAGGCAAAGCGCGAGCGATAAACTAGCGAGCAACCTGCGCAAACATTACTCCAACACCGTGTTCACTTCCCGGACTCCGCCGAGAAGAGGCCATCATGGTAACACACTCAGTTGATTCATTTTAATTAATTAAGGTTCAAGTTATCTACAACCAGACATTAAAAATTCCCATCTGCCCATAACCGCAGGCACGGCTTTCGAAAGTTCAATCCCTTCAAGGGAGTCCCAACTTAGCCCATGACAAGCTCTCACGGTCAACGAAGGAATAGACCTCCTCCCAAGACGTTCTGATCAGACTCGGTATCTCGGTAATTCAAGACACTTCGACAGGTTAAAACAAGACCAGCAACACCTCCCGAATGTGCCGACAAATCCCGATAGGAGCTGCACATATCTGTTTCTCAGGGCACACTCAGATTGTCCTAGGTACGGGTAGGCCAGCCCAGAGTTGCCCCTGGTGGCCACCGGTAGCTGCCAGGTGGACCAACACTTAGAGGAGCACTGGCCCGGGGCGGTTAAAATGAAGATGACCCTTGAGTCTGCAGAACCCAAGGGAAAGAAAAGGCTAGGTGGAGAATGGTAAAACCAAGGTTGGGCATTGCTGGATAAGCTTTAATCAAGGCAAAATATCAAGGGGTTCCCATTATAACCCAACCGCGTAAGGAACGCAAAATCCGGGAACATAACACCGATATGACGGAAACTAGGGCGGCAAGAGTGGAACAAAACACTAGGCGAGAGGCCGAGCCTTCCACCCTTTACCAAGTATATAGAGGCATTAAGGTAACAAGATAATATAATGATATCCCAACAAGTAAATAAATGTTCCAACAAGGAACGGCCTTCAATCTTCACCTGCAACTAGCAACGCTATAAGAGGGGCTGAGCAAAGCTGTAACATAGCCAATCAACAGTTTGCTAGGACAAAGGTGGGTTAGAGGTTTGACATGGCAATTTGGGAGGCTTGAAAGCAAGTGGTAGGCATCGTAGCATTGGCATAGCAAAAGAGCGAGCAAACTAGCATAGCAAAGATAGTAGTGATTTCGAGGGTATGATCATCTTGCCTGCATAGTTGTCAGAGTTGACTGGATCCTCGAAAGCAAACTCAACGGGCTCCTCGTTAGCGAACTCGTCTACCGGCTCTACCCAAACAAGATAAACAAGCAACAAGGACACAATCAACCACATGCAAAGCTCAAACAATATGATGCAAAGATGACGTGCTATGCGGGATGCGATGCGGGATGCAAAATGCAATATATGACAGGAAATGAAAGAACCTGGCCTCAACTTGTAATTCCAAGTGTGACACTGGAAAGATGAGATGAAATCGCTTGAAAACGATATAAAGATTGCCGTAATCGGAGTTACGGTTTGGAAATGGCAAGCGATTCAAAAATGACACTTGTCTGCGATTTATAGCAAGTAGGCATCTAAATGCAATGAAATGGACATGCTACAGCAACCAAACATGACAACAAAATACATGGCAGGGATGCACACAAGATGATTAACAAAAGTCTAGCACTGAGCTACGGCCAATTCATCCATTAACAGGTTCAAACAAGCATGGCAAAAATGCAAATGGCGAACAGATCTCAGACTTAGTGAAATTGACACTTGTCTGGAATTCCAGATCAGGTAGCCCTCTTCGGAGCAACAAAACTACATGCTACAGGACCTGAACATGGCAAATTAAAAGATGGCATGGAGCTACTCAAAGAGCTTAACAAAAGTCCCTTAGTGACCTTGAGCCAAAAGGGATCAGAAAATACAATTGCAAGCATGTGAACATAGCAAAAACATAATCAGTTTTCAGACTTAGTGAAAACTGACACATGCTGAAATATAACTCAAGTAGGCATGTTTACGAGCTCGATGCACTCACTACGGTGCAAGTCATGGCAAGACAAGCATACCTCCATCAAGAAGGCATAAAATGCAAGCTTGATATGGTAAGAACAATAGCATAGCATGCACGGATCAACTACAACATCACCGGCAAAATTGCAAACAAGTTGACAATCTGCCCAGATTCATAAAGTAGCAAAAGTAGAGCTCGATTGACTCAAGCTAGGGTGCTCCATAATTTCAGACAAAGACATGGATGGATATAGCACTACAAGATTAACAAACCATCCTTACTGATCATCCTCAAAAGAGGCACGGATCACTAGGAAACAACATGAACATATGGCATCATGAGATAAACAACTCCAGGACTTACTGAAAATACTAAGTCTCTGAAAACAGATTTACCAAGTGCACCACTTTGCAAGCTTGCACTAGTCACCACACACATCACAAAAATACATGGGTTGCACCTCTGGAAAGATGACAAAACCCTTAACAAAACTCATGTAGAGCATCAGGGCATAGCAAGCACACATTAATCATAGCAAAAAATGACAAAAAGCTAAACGGAGTAGCAGATCTGACAATTATCTCAAGTAGCCTTCTTCTAACAGCATTTAGGGCATCACGATAAACTCAAATGAAAATGATGCAATGGAATGAAATAATGTACTCTCTGAGATGAACATTTTAATATGCTATATGCATGAATCGGAGGTACGGATGCAAAGTTACGGAGCCGTGTACATGAGCATATGGACTGAGAATTTCGGGACTTAGACGAATTTGACCTAGGGTTTTTTTGGATCTAGATCTCGCGCACAGAAATCGAGGCGGCCCGAGCACTGTAGACCGGCGGGGAAGGAGCTCGCCGGAGCCGGCGTTGACGGCGGGAGGCGGCGGGGCGAGGCCGGCGGCCGGGCGAGGCACGGCGGCGGGGCGCGGGCCGGGCGAGGCGGCGGCATCGGCGGAGGCGGCGGCTGGGCGAGGCGGCGGCGGCGGAGGCAGCGGACGGGCGAGGCGGCGGCGGCGGCGGAGGCGGTGGCCGGGTGAGGCGGCGGCGGCGCGGGGCGCGGCGCAAGGCGGCGGGCGGCTACGGGCCGTGGGGGCCGGCCCCGGGCCGAGCGGGCTTCGGCGGGAGGAGGTGGCGGCGCGCCACGTGGCGCTCTACCAGTGGCCGCGGGTGGCGGCGCGGCGTGTCCAGCGGCGGACGGACATGTCCGGCACGGAGAGAGATGATTTTTAGGGTTTGGACGAGGGGGGATCCGGATTTCGGGGAAGGGGTCTATATATAGGCATAGAGGGAGCTAGGAGAGTCCAAATGAGGTGCGGTTTTCGGCCACGCGATCGTGATCGAACGCTCTAGATGATGGAGCAGAGTTAGGTGGGTTTTGGGCCAAAATGGAGTGGTGTTGGGCTGCAACACACACGAGGCCTTTTCGGTCCCTCGGTTAACCGTTGGAGTATCAAACGAAGTCCAAATGGTACGAAACTTGACAGCTGGTCTACCGGTAGTAAACTAAGGCCGCTTGGAAAGTCTAGGTCCAATCCAGAAATGTTTAGTCCCCACACACGAAAGAAAGCTAGAAATGGCCACCGGAGGAGAACGAAGTGCCGGAATGCAAAACGGACAACGGGGAAAATGCTCGAATGCATGAGACGAACACGTATGCAAATGCAATGCACATGATGACATGATATGAGATGCATGACAACGATAACAACACACGGAGACAAAAACCCGAACCCGAGGAAATAAATATAACTTAACGCCGGAAACGGCAAGAGTTGGAGTACAAATTGGGAAAGTTATATCCGGGGTGTTACACAGACGGCCCCTTTCGAGGCATTGTATGAAAGGAAATGCAGGACACCTTTGATGTGGGATGGAGTTGGAGATCGCGAGTTGTTTGGACCTGACTTGATCAGGGATTCTGAGGAGAAGGTCAAATTGATTCATGACAGACTTAAGATAGCCCAGTCAAGGCAGAAAAGTTATGCGGATGCTAAAGTCAAGGAAGTGATCTATGAATTGGGAGATAGAGCATATCTTCGAGTGTCTCCACTTCAAGGTAATAAAAGATTTGGAGTCAAAGGGAAGTTAGCACCACGATTTGTGGGACCATACAAAGTTCTGGAACGTAGAGGAGAGGTTGCATACCAGTTGGAATTACCAGAGGCTTTGTCGGGAGTTCATAATGTGTTTCATGTTTCCCAACTAAAGAAGTGTCATGCAGAGATGGCGGACATTCCTTTGAGAGATACAGTGCCACTCGAGGCAATTCAGTTGGAGAATGATCTGACTTATGAGGAGAAGCCTATTAAGTTTCTTGAGACCGCAGAGAGAATCACTCGTACCAAGATCATCATGTTCTGCAAAGTTCAGTGGAGTCACCATACCGAGGAGGAAGCCACTTGGGAACGAGAGGAAGATCTTGGGCAGGACCATCCGTACCTTTTTGTTGGCCAACCCGAATCTCGAGGACGAGATTCATCTTAAGGGGGGTGGGTTTGTAACATCCCAATTTTTACAAATTTGGATGTTAATAGAATCATTCAATGCATATCATATTTCTTTGCATTTTGGAGTTTTTGAAATATTCAAATAATAGTTTTCCACCCGAGAAAAACAAATGAGAGGGGATAAGATGACTTCCTCAAAATATAAAAAGAGTGGGAAATTTTATTTTGAATATTACTTTAAGTTTTGGAGTTGTTTGGTATTTATTTTATTTGCAAAAAGTGCATTAGTTGCATTAGGAAAATTATTTTCAAAATGTTCTGTGCTTAAGTTAATGTTCATTAGGCTCTAAATATTACGTAGTTAATTTAGAAATTTATTTGGTGTTTTTAGAAATTCTTTTGAATTAGTTATGAGCACTTTAGTCTCCAGTTAAAAAAAACACGCACGCAGCCTGGACCGAAACCAGGTTCGGCCCAAGAGCGCCCGACCGGCCCAGCTGGCCATTTCGGCCCAAGGCCGCCCGCGCGCCCGAAAGCCCCCGCACCGGTCGACCGCCCGCAGCCCCCCTCGCTCGCTAACGCCGCCGCCACTGACTGGTGGGCCCCGCGCTACCTCATCTCCCCCAACCTCCCGCTTTCCCCGCTCGGGTGAGCTCGCCACCGCGCTCCCGCAACCGCCGGGCGAGGCTCTCGCGGTTAATGCATATCCGCGACAGCCGCACGCCCTCCCCTCGCCTATAAATGCCCCGAGCTCCCCTCTGTCGACCTCGTCGTCCCGCTTCTCCCCACGCCACTCACAGCCGCCGCGCTTCCCGTTCGCATCTCGCCGGAGCCGCGCACCTCGCCGGAGCAATTCGTCGCCCGTAGACCTCTCCGACCCTTCCTTTTTCTATAAAACTTCGAAGACGCCGCACCGTCGACGCCGGAGCCGCCGGAGCACCGAAGGCCGCCGTCTTCGCCCTGCCCCGTTCGGACGCTGCCGACGCACCCCGACGCCACCCTCCGGACGCCCTCAACGCGCCGCACCTCCCCGTCTTCTTCCCCGTCGACGAGGACCACCACAGCCGCCGCCCCCTCCGTCACCAACGCCACGCCGCCGTCCTCTGCTCGTCGCCGACGTCGCCAGCAGCTGTAAGCCGCCGCACCTCCCCTCGTTCGTTAGATCGAAGATCCATGGCCTAGATTAGATTAGGTCCGGTTTTTTATTTTCGCGAAGAGGTACGCGGTTAACCGCGGTTCACTTAGACCCTGCGGTTTATTTAAACCGAGCGTCAGTTTTCTTTATTTAGCCACCGCCGTTGTTTTTTTTTCTTATTTGGCAGCCGTTCACCGTATAGTCTCCGCAGCGGACGCTGCTCGGCCAGCCAGGAGCCGCCACTTGGCCAGGGACCTGTCTGAAGTAGTTTTCTTCACCATTTAGTCTGTGTACATAGCAGATTAGTCCATGATCTTAGATTAGCCATAACTTTTTAACCGTAGATCCAAACTCGATGAAACATACGGCAAATTCTTCGTATTGTTTAGATCTATCCAGTAGCATAATTTTTGCAAACTTTTGTTGGATTCAAATTTGAATTTATTCAGATTCGAATTCAAACTTCAAATAGCCATATCTCCCAAACCGTAGCTCTGATTAAGTTGATTCCTTTTGCATGCTGTCACCGTAGGAAAGCTCTATCACCTGGACCTTTGTCACAATAATTGTCACACGCTAGATTCTGACCTTTAATATTTTTACTAGTATGCACTATATTTCACATCACTCTTTGAACCATAGGCCTATGTTGTTTTGCACTTAGAGTATTTCTGTAGTAGCTTAGTGTGTTGTATGTTCATTTGGTTTTTTCGAGACTTTTTGCTATGCATGTTCTTTTGGTCTCTGGAATGTTGCTTATGTTTGTTTATCTTCTTTGCGATAGATTGCCCAGAGTGCGAAGCAGAATATTGTCAGTCTTTAGAATTCAACCAGCAGTACCAAGGCAAGTTGCATCTTGATCATGTTTCATTACCTATGTTTTTTTATTATGCACTTAGTTCTTTGCGGTAGGACTGCATGGTAGGAAACTGGTGCCGCATGACTCTGCTTTTCACCCAGTAGTTCGTTGAGGTAGGTCTAAACCATATAACTTTGTCACCATCATTTTATTTTATGTTGCTATGCTAAGTAGACGTGGATTGGGAAGTGATCATTGTAAAGTTTGAGTGACAATGTAGTAAATAGGACCTAAGTTAATTAATGAACTACCTGGGCGGAAACTTGTGGGAATGGTGGCGAAGTATAGTGGGGCACGCATGGGAAATCCATGGTGGTGCACCACTAGTGGACTGTCCGCTCAGGCTTAAAGAGATCAATCGTATTCCCATGTCTAGAAGCTTACGTGTGCAGCCACAGGCCAATATGGGCTCTGGCTTAGTTGAGTAGTTAGTGTGACCCCTTCCGGGATGGGCTAGCAGATGAAGAATGATGTAGGTGTACCGGTCTATCCGTGGGTTAAGGGGGAACATTTTTGAAAGGCTATGTCTCGATCTTCCGATCATGGAGGTGGTCGAGTCTTGTGGGGAAAAGTGCACAACCTCTGCAGAGTTTTCAACCTAATCGATTAGCCGTGTCCCCGGTTACGGACAACTTGAGAATCTTGTAGTGGAAATGCCGGGAGATCTCCTCACCTTTAATTAAATAGTTGGGTTTTAAATGAAACTTGGGGACGGATGGAGTTGGATTTGCCAACTTATCCTATGCAAATGTGTAGTACTAGAATAACAATCTTTTCTAATAGGGAAAAACTAGCTTTATGCAAAAAAAACTAAACTTAGAGCTTTCCACCAGCCAAACTGCATGTAAAAGTAGGTTCATTACACTATGGTGTGACTTGCCAGTACATTCAATGTACTGACCCTTTTGGCTGCAACTTATCATGTTGTAGATATATCCGACGAGGATTAAGGTGCGATAGGTCGATGTTCTACACTCAACCTTGCTCGTGGAGTTGGACTCATTTACTTCTTTCCTTCCGCAGTATTTGCTTATTGGCTCTATGCCCTATTTTGTAATAAATGTAGTACTCCTGGACTATCGATGTAATAAAGAGATGTGTGTTATTTATGTTATTTCATTGAGTACTGTGTGTGCTAGCAAGTCGATCCAGGGACTAGCACGGTAAGCACAGAGACTTCGACTCTTACCGAGTCGGGTCGCTACACCCAAGATGTTCCGCGATGTCAACTGCTTCACCAACCGATGCTCTACATGTCGCAAGGCTAAGTCTAAAGCTCAATCCCATGGTCTCTATATGCCTCTTCCAATTCTGTATCAACCATGGGAAGATATTAGCATGGATTTTGTGCATGGTTTTCCTAGAACTAGAAATGGAAAGGATTCGGTATTTGTTGTTGTGGACCGATTCTCTAAGATGGCTCATGTCATTCCCTGCACCAAGATAGACGATGTTTCACATGTTGCCAATCTCTTTTGTAGGGAAATATTGCACCTCCATGGAGTACCAAAGACGATAGTCTCGGACCGCGACGTCAAGTTACTAAGCTACTTTTGGAAAACCTTATGTGCCATGCTCGGAATCAAGCTAATATTCTCCACGGCTTACCATCCACAAACTGATGGCCAAACGGAGGTGACCAACCACACACTCTCCGCTCTACTTCATGTGCTAATCAAGAAGAACATCAAGGAGTGGGAGGAGTGTCTACCTATTGCCGAGTACACCTACAACCGAGCAAGACACTCGACTACCGGCAAGTCTCCCTTCGAGGTCGTCTACGGTTTCAACCCGTTGTCCCCATTGGACATTCTCCCTCTACCACCTCAAGAGCGCACAAACATGGACGCGAGTGCCCGAGTCAACTATCTCAACAAGATGCACGAAGATACAAGGCACACCATGGAGTGCCAAGTACAATGACTCGCGACCAAGCTCAACCACAACAAGCACCCCATGGTGTTCAACATTGGAGATCTTGTGTGGCTAGAGCTTCGCAAGGACCGCTTCCCCCACGAACACAAGTCAAAACTTCGACCACGAGCGGATGTACCCTTCAAGGTGCTTGAATGCTACAACAACAACGCCTACAAGATCGACATTCCACGGGACAAGTACTCCGTGAGCGACATCTTCAACATCAAAGATCTCTCTCCCCACCATGGTGATGAAGATTTCGATCCAAGGTCGTATCTTTCCCAAGGAAGGGGAGAAGATGCGGAGGATCCTACGGTCATCCCCATGGACCTACCATCGTCTCACGAAGTGCCAAGAGGACCTATGACATGAGCTAAAGCTCTCGAGACCGAGGTGACTTCCTTCCTTAGTGATATCACATATGATACACTCGAGACATGTCTACTACCTAAGTCTGAGATGTTGTGCATGATTAGGTACCAAGAGGACCCTCCCGAAGATGCACATGAAGACGGACAAGTCCCCAAGTTCACGGATGAAGTGAACCAGCGGAAGGAGTCAAGAACAGCTTCCAGGCCCCAGACATCCGTGTAACGCCCCGGACACACCCGCCGGTGGTCGTTACTCTTGGCGGGATCTAGACTGGCCCCACAAATTAATACTAGTCTTTTCTGCGCACTTTGTCCTCACTCGTGTGCACCCGGGAGCAACTTCCCGATCGGTCACCCATCCTGACACTACTCCAAGCTGAGCACGCTTAACTTCGGAGTTCTGTCCGAATGGGCTCCCGGAAAAGAAGGAATTCCTTATTTATATGAGTAGTCTATCATCCCTAATAAGCCAGGCTATCACATACACCCCCACTCAGAGGAACCGACGTCCTCGTCGGGCCACAGGAACGTTCCCTCTTGGCACAAACGTCTATGCTTCCAGTCCGGTACATGTGCCATGCCGGGTGCCACGACGGGTCACAAACGTCATGAACAACATGACCACGCACCTGTCCGCAACCATCCGTGTAACCGCGAGGGTCGGCTCTGATACCAACTTGTAATGCCCCGGATACACCCGCCGGTGGTCGTTACTCTTGGCGGGATCTAGACTGGCCCCACAGATCAATACTAGTCTTTTCTGCGCACTTTGTCCTCACTCGTGCGCACCCGGGAGCAACTTCCCGGTCGGTCACCCATCCTGACACTACTCCAAGCTAAGCATGCTTAACTTCGGAGTTCTGTCCGAATGGGATCCCGGAAAAGAAGGAATTCCTTATTTATATGAGTAGTCTATCATCCCTAATAAGCCAGGCTATCACAATCCGGCCATGGCCCCGGACATCCGGCCCCTAGAGCAGCCACCGCCAAGTACCTACAGGCCCTGGACATCCGGCCCAGCCTGGACATCTGGCCCGAAGCCCGGAAATCCGGCACCCTCCATCCAGAGAGCTTCAAGGCCAGCACCAATTTCCCGGACATCCGGCCTCCCCAGCCCAGACATCCGGCCGCTCGCGAAAGCCCGGACATCCGGCCCGATGCTCGGACATCCGGTCTCCCTTGTCTGCGTATAGTGTAAGGGCCCGAGGCCCGTGTACCCCTTCGCCCACCTAGACTATATATACTCCTCCTCCTCCATCTTTCTAGGGTTAGCATTGTTTTAGCTCATTTAGAGATAAAGCTTTGCTCATCCATACGGATCTACTCCTTGAAAGAGACCACGGCCCCTCTTCGAAGAAGATCCACGTTGGATTCAAGACCTCCTTCACGGAGAAGACCCCTGCTACCTCTTGAGCACTGCGTTGGATTTTCCCAAAGAGGAGAGGATGATGTAGCAAAGTAGCGTAAGTATTTCCCTCAGTTTTTGAGAACCAAGGTATCAATCCAGTAGGAGGCTACGCACGAGTCCCTCGTACCTACACAAAAACAATAGCTCAATGCAACCAACGCGCTTAGGGGTTGTCAATCCCTTCACTTACGAAAGTGAGATCTGATAGAGATGATAAATAATATTTTTGGTATTTTTGGTATAGAGATGCAAAGTGAAAAGTAAAAGGCAAAGTAAGCAAGGCAATAATAAAGTGATGAAGATTGATATGATGAGAAAGAGACCCAGGGGCCATAGGTTTCACTAGTGGCTTCTCTCAAGAGCATAAGTATTCTATGGTGGGTGAACAAATTACTGTTGAGCAATTGACAGAATTGAGCATAGTTATGAGAATATCTAGGTATGATCATGTATATAGGCATCATGTCCGAGACAAGTAGACCGACTCCTGCCTGCATCTACTACTATTACTCCACTCATCGACCGCTATCCAGCATGCATCTAGAGTATTAAGTTAAAAATAGAGTAACGCCTTAAGCAAGATGACATGATGTAGAGGGATAGTTTCATGCAATATGATAAAAACCCCATCTTGTTATCTTTGAGGGCAACGATACAATACGTGCCTTGCTGCCCCTTCTGTCACTGGGAAAGGACACCACAAGATTGAACCCAAAGCTAAGCACTTCTCCCATGGCAAGAAAAACTAATCTAGTGGGCCAAACCAAACTAATAATTCGAAGAGACTTGCAAAGATAACCAATCATACATAAAAGAATTCAGAGAAGACTCAAATATTATTCATAGATAGACTGGATCATAAACCCACAATTCATTGGTCTCAACAAACACACCGCAAAAAGAAAATTACATCGAATAGATCTGCACGAGAGAGGGGGAGAACATTGTATTGAGATCCGAAAAGAGAGAAGAAGTCATCTTGCTACTAACTATGGACCCGTAGGTCTGAAGTAAACTACTCACACTTCATCAAAAGGGCTTGGATGATGATGTAGAAGCCCTCCGTGATCGATGCCCCCTCCGGCGGAGCTCCGGAACAGGCCCCAAGATGGGATCTCGTGGATACAGAAAGTTGCGGCGGTGGAATTAGGTTTTTGGCTCTGTATCTGATCGTTTGGGGGTACGTGGATATATATAGGAGGAACAAGTACGTCGGTGGAGCAACAGGGGGCCCACAAGGGCGGAGGGCGCGCCTGGGGGGGGGTAGGCGCGCCCCCCTACCTCGTGGCCTCCTGTTAATTGGCTTGACGTAGGGTCCAAGTCTCCTGAGTTGTATTCGGTGAGAAAATCATGTTCCCGAAGGTTTCATTCCGTTTGGACTCCGTTTGATATTCCTTTTCTTCGAAACCCTAAAACAAGCAAAAAACAACAATTCTGGGTTGGGCCTCCGGTTAATAGGTTAGTCCCAAAAATAATATAAAAGTGGATAATAAAGCCCAATAATGTCCAAAACAGTAGATAATATAGCATGGAGCAATCAAAAATTATAGATATGTTGGATACATATCAAGCATCCCCAAGCTTAATTCCTTCTCGTCCTCGAATAGGTAAATGATAAAAACAGAATTTTTGATGCGGAGTGCTACTTGGCATAATTTCAATGTAAATCTTATTAATTGTGGTATGAATATTCAGATTCAAAAGATTCAAGACAAAAGTTCATGTTGACATAAAAATAATAATACTTCAAGCATACTAACAAAGCAATTATGTCTTCTCAAAATAGATGGCCAAAGCAAGCTATCCCTACAAAATCATATAGTCTGGCTATGCTCTATCTTCACCACACAAAGTATTTAAATCATGCACAACCCCGATGACAAGCCAAGCAATTGTTTCATACTTTTGACATTTTCAAAACTTTTTCGATCTTCACGCAATACATGAGCGTGAGCCATGGATATAGCAGTATATGTGGAATAGAATGGTGGTTGTGGAGAAGACAAAAAGAGGGGAAGATAGTCTCACATCAACTAGGTGTATCAACGAGCTATGGAGATGCCCATCAATAGATATCAATGTGAGTGAGTAGGGATTGCCATGCAACGGATGCACTAGAGCTATAAGTATATGAAAGCTCAACAAAAGAAACTAAGTGGGTGTGCATCCAACTCGCTTTCTCACGAAGACCTAGGGCATTTTGAGGAAGCCCATCATTGGAATATACAAGCCAAGTTCTATAATGAAAAATTCCCACTAGTATATGAAAGTGACAACATGAGAGACTCTCTATCATGAAGATCATGGTGCTACTTTGAAGCACAAGTGTGGTAAAAGGATAGTAACATTGCCCCTTCTCTCTTTTTCTCTCATTTTTTGGGCCTTCTCTTTTTTATGGCCTTTTTTTCGTCCGGAGTCTCATCCCGACTTGTGGGGGAATCATAGTCTCCATCATCCTTTCCTCACTTGGGACAATGCTCTAAAAATGATGATCATCACACTTTTTATTTTTCTTACAACTCAACAATTACAACTCAATACTTGAACAAAATATGACTCTATATGAATGCCTCCGGCGGTGTACCGGGATATGCAATGAATCAAGAGTGACATGTATGAAAGAACTATGAACGGTGGATTTGCCACAAATACGATGTCAACTACATGATCATGCTAGCAATTTGACAATGATGGAGCGTGTCATAATGAACGGAACGGTGGAAAGTTGCATGGAAATATATCTCGGAATGGCTATGGAAATGCCATGATAGGTAGGTATGGTGGCTGTTTTGAGGAAGGTATTTGGTGGGTGTATGATACCGACGAAAAGTGAGTGGTATTAGAGAGGCTAGAAATGGTGGAAGGATGGAAAGTGTGTATAATCCATGGACTCAACATTAGTCATAAAGAACTCATATACTTATTGCAAAAATCTAGAAGTTATCAAAGCAAAGTATTACGCGCATGCTCCTTGGGGGATAGATTGGTAGGAAAAGACCATCGCTCGTGCCCGACCGCCACTCATAAGGAAGACAATCAATAAATAAATCATGCTCCGACGTCATCGCATAACAGTTCACCATACATGCATGCTACGGGAATCACAAACTTCAACACAAGCATTTCTCAAATTCACAACTACTCAACTAGCATGACTCTACTATCACCATCCTCATATCTCAAAACAATTATCAAGCATCAATTTTTTTCTTAGTATTCAACACACTCAAAAGAAAGTTTTACAAATCTTGAATACCAAGCATATTATTATTAAGAAAATTACCATGCTATTAAGACTCTCAAAATAATCTAAGTGAAGCATGAGAGATCGATAGTTTCTATAAAACAAATGCACCACCGTGCTCTAAAAGATATAAGTGAAGCACTAGAGCAAAATTATATAACTCAAAAGATATAAGTGAAGCACATAGAGTATTCTATCAAATTCCAAATTATGTATGGCTCTCTCAAAAGGTGTGTACAGCAAGGATGATTGTGGTAGACTAACATTCAAAGACTCAAATCATAAAAGACGCTCCAAGAAAAACACATATCATGTGGTGAATAAAAATATAGCTCCAAGTAAAGTTACCGATAGATGTAGACGAAAGAGGGGATGCCTTCAGGGGCATCCCCAAGCTTTGGCTTTTAGGTGTCCTTAGATTATATTGGGGGTGCCATGGACATCCCCAAGCTTAGGCTCTTGCCACTCCTTGTTCCATAATCCATCAAATCTTTACCCAAAACTTGAAAACTTCACAACACAAAACTTAAAGTAGAAAATCTCGTGAGCTCCGTTTGCGAAAGAAAACAAAAGACCACTTCAAGGTACTGTAATTAACTCATTCTTTATTTATATGGGTGTTATACCTACTGTATTCCAACTTCTCTATGGTTCATAAACTATTTTATTAGCCATAGATTCATCAAAATAAGCAAACAACACACGAAAAACAGAATCTGTCAAAAACATAAGAGTCTGTAGTAATCTGTAGCTAGCGCAAGATCTGGAACCCCAAAAATTCTAAAATAAATTTCTGGATGTGAGGAATTTATCTATTAATCATCTTCAAAAAGAATTAACTAAATAGCACTCTCCTAATAAAAATTACAGCAGTTCTCGTGAGCGCTAAAGTTTCTGTTTTTTACAGCAAGTTCAACAAGACTTTCCCTAGGTCTCCCCAACGGTTCTACTTCGCACAAACACTAATTAAACACAAAAACACAACCAAAACAGAGGCTAAATAATTTATTTATTACTAAACAGGAGCAAAAAGCAAGGAATAAAAATAAAATTGGGTTGCCTCCCAACAAGCGCTATCGTTTAACGCCCCTAGCTAGGCATAACAAGCAAGGGTAGATGTAGGTATTGCCATCTTTGGTAGGCAATTATTCAATGAGGCTTCTATCTCCCTCAGGAATTTCTCTCTTTCTAGTGATTATGAAACTCTTAGGCACAGATCAAAAAATTCATTTTTAGCAATTGGTTCCTTAATGATAATAAAAAGATGGGGATGAATACTTATAGATTTAAGATCCGCAGTTTCCTTACTAGATGATTCACCCTTATTTTTAGGAACATACACAAGCTTGGAAATTTTAGTAGGAGGACATGGAGTATTCTTTACGGAAGGAAAAGCGGTTCCCAAGTTTGTAATGATACCCTCAAGTTTATCGATTCTAGTGGAATCTAGATTTATTTTCTCATTCTCTATGGGTTCCTTTTCCTTAATATTTTTCAAAGTCGTTCCTACCCTAGATCCATATTGGGTAATTTGATTGTGGATCTTTTTATCTAGATTTTCAATTAATTCAATGGTAGCAACTTTATTTTCAATAATTTCAAGTCTTTGCATAACATGCTCCAAAGTTAACATAGTTCCATTAACCAAAAGAGGTGGTGAGCCAAATAAATCTAACATAGCATTATAAGAATCAAAAGTATGGCTACCCAAGAAATTCCCTCCGGTAATGGTATCAAGGATATATCTATACCAAGGACTAGCACCTACATAAAAATTGCGGAGAAGAACTGAAGTAGATTGCTTCCTGGTAGATCTATTTTGACCATTGCAAATTCTATACCAAGCATCTTTTAGATTTTCTCCCTCCCTTTGTTTAAAATTTAGAACTTCATTCTCGGGAGACAACGGAGAAGATATGAGACTAGGCATGATGACAAGAAAACAAACTAACACACAAGCAAACAAAAAGAAAACGGGCAAAAAAGGCAAATAGAGAGGGAGGATAGTGAGAGAGAGGGCGAATAAAATGGCAAGGGTGAAGTGGGGGAGAGGAAAACGAGAGGCAAATGGCAAATAATGTAATGTGGGAGATAGGGATTGTGATGGGTACTTGGTATGTTGACTTTTGCGCAGACTCCCCGGCAACGGCGCCAGAAATTGCTCGTTGTCGGGAGTCAAATCATGACTTGCGCGAACCTCCCCGGCAACGGCGCCAGAAATTCTTCTTGCTACCTCTTGAGCACTGCATTGGATTTCCCCGAAGAGGAGAGGATGATGCAGCAAAGTACCGTAAGTATTTCCCTCGGTTTTTGAGAACCAAGGTATCAATCCAGTAGGAGGCTACGCACGAGTCCCTCGTACCTACACAAAAACAATAGCTCAACGCAACCAACGCGCTTAGGGGTTGTCAATCTCTTCACGGTCACTTACGAAAGTGAGATCTGATAGAGATGATAAATAATATTTTTGGTATTTTTGGTATAGAGATGCAAAGTGAAAAGTAAAAGGCAAAGTAAAAAAGCAAAGTAATAATAAAGTGATGAAGATTGATATGATGAGAAAGAGACCCAGGGGCCATATGTTTCACTAGTGGCTTCTCTCAAGAGCATAAGTATTCTATGGTGGGTGAACAAATTACTGTTGAGCAATTGAAAGAATTGAGCATAGTTATGAGAATATCTAGGTATGATCATGTATATAGGCATCACGTCCGAGAAAAGTAGACCAACTCCTGCCTGCATCTACTACTATTACTCCACTCATCGACCGCTATCCAGCATGCATCTAGAGTATTAAGTTAAAAACAGAGTAATGCCTTAAGCAAGATGACATGATGTAGAGGGATAGTTTCGTGCAATATGATAAAAAAACTGCATCTTGTTATCCTCGATGGCAAAGATACAATACGTGCCTTGCTGTCCCTTCTGTCACTGGGAAATGACACCGCAATATCGAACCCAAAGCTAAGCACTTCTCCCATGGCAAGAAAAACCAATCTAGTAGGCCAAACCAAACTGATAATTCGAAGAGACTTGCAAAGATAACCAATCATACATAAAAGAATTCAGAGAAGATTCAAATATTATTCATAGATAGACTGGATCATAAACCCACAATTCATCGGTCTCAACAAACACACCGCAAAAATAAGTTTACATCGAATAGATCTCCACGAGTGAGGGGGAGAACATTGTATTGAGATCCAAAAAGAGAGAAGAATCCATCTAGGTACAACTATGGACCCGTAGGTCTAAAGTAAACTACTCACACTTCATCGGAAGGGCTTGGATGATGATGTAGAAGCCCTCCGTGATCGATGCCCCCTCCGGCGGAGCTCCGGAACAGGCCCCAAGATGGGATCTCGTGGATACAGAAAGTTGCGGCGGTGGAATTAGGTTTTTGGCTCCGTATCTGATCGTCTGGGGGTACGGTGATATATATAGGAGGAAGAAGTACGTCAGTGGAGCAATAGGGGGCCACGAGGGTGGAGGGCGCGCCTGGGGGGGGGGGGGCAGGCGCGCCCCCTACCTCGTGGCCTCCTGGTAATTGGCTTGACGTAGGGTCCAAGTCTCCTAAGTTGTATTCGGTGAGAAAATCATGTTCCCGAAGGTTTCATTCCGTTTGGACTCCGTTTGATATTCCTTTTCTTTGAAACCCTAAAACAGGCAAAAAATAGCAATTCTGGGCTGGGCCTCCGGTTAATAGGTTAGTCCCAAAAATAATATAAAAGTGGATAATAAAGCCCAATAATGTCTAAAACAGTAGATAATATAGCATCGAGCAATCAAAAATTATAGGTACATTGGAGACGTATCAACCCCCATCAAGACCTCGTCACGGAGAAGAACCGGTTACCCCTTGTATCGTCCCTTGTTGACTTTGGATCATGTGATCTCTGTGTGTACTTGGATCTAGCATATGTGTGATCATTCTTGTTGGTTTGAGTGATTCTCTCGTGTTTCCCCTCGTGTTCTTCATGTTCTTTGCGGGATCCACTCCTTTCATGAAAGATCGGCCATCTAGGGTTCCACCCTATATCATATAACATTGACTTAAGCCTCCCCCAAGCTTGAGCGATACTTTCTCCTTCATGAGGCCAAACACTATATATATAATTCCGATCACGATGAACTAGATGCATAGGATCAAACATCTATTGAAATTCCCATTTCAATTGGTTATAGTTCCAAGCTCCAATATCATCACGTAACCCATACCGTGTCACTGCATTTCCCTTCAAAGATAGAGGGAATACCTTCTTCCTGACATCATCCTCGAGCAAACCTGCAAGCTTAAATAATCCACAAACTGCATCCACATAGATTAGATGCATATTAGGATGTAATGTTCCATCTCCTGCATAAGGATTAGCTAGAAGTTTCTCTATCATACCCACGGGAATTTCATAATAAATATTTTCAATAGGTGCAGTAGGTTGAGGAGCAACTCTTTGCTCTTCCAGTCGAGGTGAAGATACCCCGAACAAACCCCTCAAAGGATTATTTTCCATAGTCACAAGTGACAGTAAATTTCAACACATAATTTAAATGTTTCCTTACCAAATTCCACTCACCAGAGGCGCTTCACTCTCCGACAATGGCGCCAGAAAAGAGTCTTGATGACCCACAAGTATAGGGTATCTATTGTAGTCCTTACTATAAGTAAGAGTGTCGAACCCGACGAGGAGCAGAAGGAAATGACCAGCGGTTTTCAGCAAGGTATTTTCCGGAAGCACTGAAATTATCAGTAACAGATAGTTTTGTGATAAGATAATTCGTAACGGGTAACAAGTAACAAGTGTAACATGGGAGTAGCAAGGTGGCCCAATTCTTTTTGTAGCAAAGGATAATCCTGGACAAACTCTTATATAAACAAAAGCGCTCCCGAGGACACATGGAAATTATTGTTAAGTTAGTTTTCATCATGCTCTTATTGTTCATGTTCGTTACTGTGATAATTTGGTATGTGGGTGGACCAATGCTTGGGTGCTGTACTTACTTGGACAAGCCTCCCACTTATGATTAACCCCTCTCGCAAGCATCCACAACTACGAAAGGAGAATTAAGATAAATCTAACCATAGCATGAAACATGTGGATCCAAATCAGCCCCATGTGAAGCAACACATAAAATAGGGTTTATGCTTCTCTCACTCTAGCAACCCATCATCTACTTATTACTTCCCAATGCCTTCCCCTAGGCCCAAATTATGGTGAAGTGTCATGTAGTTTACGTTCACATAACACCACTAGAGTTAACACAACATACATCTCACCAAAATATCGAACAAATACCAAATTCACATGATTACTTATAACAAGGCTTCTCCCATGTCCTCGGGAACAAACATAAATACTCGTAAACCATCCTCATGTTCAAGATCAGAGGGGTATTGAATATCATTAAGGATCTGAACATATAACCTTCCACCAAATAAACCAACTAGCATCAACTACAAGGAGTAATCAACACTACTAGCAACCCACAGGTACCAATCTGAGGTTTTGAAGATCGGATACAGGAGATGAGCTAGGGTTTGAGAGGAGATAGTGCTGGTGAAGATGTTGATGGAGATTGCCCCCACTCGATGAGAGGATCATTGGTGATGACAATGGCTTCTGAAGGAAATATGCCCTAGAGGCAACAATAAAGTTATTATTTATTTCCTTATATCATGATAAATGTTTATTATTCATGCTAGAATTGTATTAACCGGAAACATAATACATGTGTGAATACATAGACAAACAGAGTGTCACTAGTATGCCTCTACTTGACTAGCTCGTTGATCGAAGATGGTTATGTTTCCTAACCATAGACATGAGTTGCCATTTGATTAATGTGATCACATCATTAGGAGAATGATGTGATTTACTTCACCCATTCCGTTAGCTTAGCACTTGATCATTTAGTTTGTTGCTATTGCTTTCTTCATAACTTATACATGTTCCTATGACTATGAGATTATGCAACTCCCGTTTACCGGAGGAACACTTTGTGTGCTACCAAACGTCACAACGTAACTGGGTGATTATAAAGGTGCTCTACAGGTGACTCCGAAGGTACTTGTTGGGTTGGTGTATTTCGAGATTAGGATTTGTCACTCCGATTGTCGGAGAGGTATCTCTGGGCCCTCTCGGTAATGCACATCACTGAAGCCTTGAAAGCATTGCAACTAATAAGTTAGTTGCGGGATGATGTATTACGGAACGAGTAAAGAGACTTTCCGGTAACGAGATTGAACTAGGTATTAAGATACAGACGATCGAATCTCGGGCAAGTAATATACTGATGACAAAGGGAACAACGTATGTTGTTATGCGGTCTGACCGATAAAGATCTTCATAGAATATGTAGGAGCCAATATGAGCATCCAGGTTCCGCTATTGGTTATTGACCGGAGACGTGTCTCGATCATGTCTACATAGTTCTCGAACCCGTAGGGTCCGCACACTTAAAGTTCGGTGACGATCTTAATTAGGGTTTTTGTGTTTTGATGTACCGAAGGTTGTTCGGAGTCCCGAATGTTAGCACGGACATGACGAGGAGTCTCAAATGGTCGAGACATAAAGATTGATATATTGGAAGCCTATATTTGGATATCGGAAATGTTCCAAGTGAAATCAGGATTTTACCGGAGTACCGGGGGGTTACCGGAACGCCCCGGGGGTTATTGGGCCTACATGGGCCGTAAGAGAGAAGAGGAGGGCCGGCCAGGGCAGGCCGCGCGCCCCCTCCCCCCTAGTCCGAATAGGACAAGGAAGGGGGGGCGGTGCCCCCCTTTCCTCTTTCTCCCTCCCCCCTTCCTTTTCCAACAAGGCAAGAGGGGGCAGTCCTACTCCCGGTGGGAGTAGGACTCCTCCAGGCGCACCCCTAGGGCCGGCCACACCTCCCCCTCTCCCTCCTTTATATACGGGGGCAAGGGGGCACCCCATGACACAAGTTGATCTTCTTGATCATTCCTTAGCCGTGTGTGGTGCCCCCTTCCACCATATTCCACCTCGGTCATATCGTAGCAGTGCTTAGGCGAAGCCTTGCGTCGGTAGAACATCATCACCGTCATCACGCCGTCGTGCTGACGAAACTCTCCCTCAATGTTTTGCTGGATCGGAGCTCGACGGACGTCACCGAGTTGAACATGTGCAGAACTCGGAGGTGTCGTACGTTCGGTACTTAGATCGGTTGGACCGGGAAGATGTACGACTACTTCCTCTATGTTGTGTCAACGCTTCCGTTGCCGGTCTACGAGGGTACATAGACAACACTCTCCCGTCTCATTGCTATGCATCACCATGATCTTGCGTGTGCGTAGGAATTTTTTTGAAATTACTACGTTCCCCAACAGTGGCATCCGAGCCTAGGTTTTATGTGTTGATGTTGTGCACGAGTAGAACACAAGTGAGTTGTGGGCGATATAAGTCATACTGCTTACCAGCATGTCATACTTTGGTTCGGCGGTATTTTTGGATGAAGCGTCCTGGACCGACATTACGCGTACGCTTACGCGAGACTGGTTCTACCGACGTGCTTTGCACACAGGTGGCTGGCGGGTGTCAGTTTCTCCAACTTTAGTTGAACCAAGTGTGGCTACGGCTGGTCCTTTCGAAGGTTAAAACAGCACCAACTTGACAAACTATCGTTGTGGTTTTGATGCGTAGGTAAGAACGGTTCTTGCTAAACCTGTAGCAGCCACGTAAAACTTGCAACAACAAAGTAGAGGACGTCTAAGTTGTTTTTGCAGGGCATGTTGTGATGCGATATGGTCAAGACATGATGCTAAATTTTATTGTATGAGATGATCATGTTTTGTAACCAAGTTATCGGCAACTGGCAGGAGCCATATGGTTGTCTCTTTATTGTATGCAATGCAATTGCACTGTAATGCTTTACTTTATCACTAAGCGGTAGCGATAGTCGTGGAAGCATAAGATTGGCGAGACGACAACGATGCTACGATGGTGATCAAGGTGTCGCGCCGGTGACGATGGTGATCATGACGGTGCTTCGGAGATGGATTTCACAAGCACAAGATGATGATGGCCATATCATATCACTTATATTGATTGCATGTGATGTTTATCTTTTATGCATCTTATCTTGCTTTGATTGACGGTAGCATTATAAGATGATCTATCACTAAATTTCAAGATAAAAGTGTTCTCCCTAAGTATGCACCGTTGCCAAAGTTCGTCATGCCCAGACACCACGTGATGATCGGGTGTGATAAGCTCTACGTCCATCTACAATGGGTGCAAGCCAGTTTTGCACACGCAGAATACTCAGGTTAAACTTGACGAGACTAGCATATGCAGATATGGCCTCGGAACACTGAGACCGAAAGGTCGAGCGTGAATCATATAGTAGATATGATCAACATATTAATGTTCACCATTGAAAGCTGCTCCATTTCACGTGATGATCGGTTATGGTTTAGTTGATTTGGATCACGTGATCACTTAGAAGATTAGAGGGATGTCTTTCTAAGTGGGAGTTTTTAAGTAATATGATTAATTGAACTTAAATTTATCATGAACTTAGTACCTAATAGTATCTTGCTTGTCTATGTTTGATTGTAGATAGATGGCCCGTGCTGTTGTTCCGTTGAATTTTAGTGCGTTCCTTGAGAAAGCAAAGTTGAAAGATGATGGTAGCAATTACACGGACTGGGTCCGTAACTTGAGGATTATCCTCATTGCTACACAGAAGAATTACGTCCTGGAAGCACCGCTAGGTGCTAGGCCTGCTGCTGGAGCAACACTAGATGTTATGAACGTCTGGCAGAGCAAAGCTGATGACTACTCGATAGTTCAGTGTGCCATGCTTTACGGCTTAGAATCGGGACTTCAACGACGTTTTGAACGTCATGGAGCATATGAGATGTTCCAGGAGTTGAAGTTAATATTTCAAGCAAATGCCCGGATTGAGAGATATGAAGTCTCCAATAAAGTCTATAGCTGCAAGATGGAGGAGAATAGTTCTGTCAGTGAACATATATTCAAAATGTCTGGGTATCATAATCACTTGACTCAACTGGGAGTTAATCTTCCTGTTGATAGTGTCATTGACAGAGTTCTTCAATCACTCCCACCAAGCTACAAGAGCTTCGTGATGAACTATAACATGCAAGGGATGGATAAGATAATTCCTGAGCTCTTCGCAATGCTAAAGGCTGCAGAGGTAGAAATCAAGAAGGAGCATCAAGTGTTGATGGTCAACAAGACCGCTAGTTTCAAGAAAAAGGGCAAAGGGAAGAAGAAGGGGAACTTCAAGAAGAACAGTAAGCAAGTTACTGCTCAGGAGAAGAAACCCAAATCTAGACCTAAGCCTGAAACTGAGTGCTTCTACTGCAAGCAGACTGGACACTGGAAGCGGAACTGCTCCAAGTATTTGGCGGATAAGAAGGATGGCAAGGTGAACAAAGGTATATGTGATATACATGTTATTGATGTGTACCTTACTAGAGCTCGCAGTAGCACCTGGGTATTTGATACTGGTTCTGTTGCTAACATTTGCAACTTGAAACAGGGACTACGGATTAAGCGAACACTAGCAAAGGACGAGGTGACGATGCGCGTGGGAAATGGTTCCAAAGTCGATGTGATCGCGGTCGGCACGCTACCTCTACATCTACCTTCGGGATTAGTTTTAGACCTAAATAATTGTTATTTGGTGCCAGCGTTGAGCATGAACATTATATCTGGATCTTGTTTGATGCGAGACGGTTATTCATTTAAATCAGAGAATAATGGTTGTTCTATTTATATGAGTAATATCTTTTATGGTCATGCACCCTTGAAGAGTGGTCTATTTTTGATGAATCTCGATAGTAGTGATACACATATTCATAATGTTGAAGCCAAAAGATACAGAGTTGATAATGATAGTGCAACTTATTTGTGGCACTGCCGTTTAGGTCATATCAGTGTAAAGCGCATGAAGAAACTCCATACTGATGGACCTTTGGAATCACTTGATTATGAATCACTTGGTACTTGTGAACCGTGCCTCATGGGCAAGATGACTAAAATGCCGTTCTCCGGTACTATGGAGAGAGCAACGGATTTGTTGGAAATCATACATACAGATGTATGTGGTGCGATGAATATTGAGGCTCGTGGCGGATATCGTTATTTTCTCACCTTCACAGATGATTTAAGCAAATATGGGTATATCTACTTAATGAAACATAAGTCTGAAACATTTGAAGAGTTCAAAGAATTTCAGAGTGAAGTTGAAAATCATCGTAACAAGAAAATAAAGTTTCTACGATCTGATCGTGGAGGAGAATATTTGAGTTACGAGTTTGGTCTACATTTGAAACAATGCGGAATAGTTTCGCAACTCACGCCACCCGGAACACCACAGCGTAATGGTGTGTCCGAACATCGAAATCGTACTTTACTACATATGGTGCGATCTATGATGTCTCTTACAGATTTACCGCTATCGTTTTGGGGTTATGCTTTAGAGACGGCTGCATTCACGTTAAATAGGGCACCATCGAAATCCGTTGAGACGACACCTTATGAACTATGGTTTGGCAAGAAACCAAAGTTGTCGTTTCTGAAAGTTTGGGGTTGCGATGCTTATGTGAAAAAGCTTCAACCTGATAAGCTCGAACCCAAATCGGAGAAATGTGTCTTCATAGGATACCCAAAGGAAACTGTTGGGTACACCTTCTATCACAGATCTGAAGGCAAGACTTTCGTTGCTAAGAATGGATCCTTTCTAGAGAAGGAGTTTCTCTCGAAAGAAGTGAGTGGGAGAAAAGTAGAACTTGATGAGGTAACTGTACCTGCTCCCTTATTGGAAAGTAGTACATCACAGAAACCGGTTTCTGTGACACCTACACCAATTAGTGAGGAAACTAATGATAATGATCATGAAACTTCAGATCAAGTTACTACCGAACCTCGTAGGTCAACCAGAGTAAGATCCGCACTAGAGTGGTACGGTCATCCTGTTCTGGAAGTCATGCTACTAGATCATGATGAACCTACGAACTATGAAGAAGCAATGGTGAGCCCAGATTCCGCAAAGTGGCTAGAAGCCGTGAAATCTGAGATGGGATCCATGTATGAGAACAAAGTTTGGACTTTGGTTGACTTGCCCGTTGATCGGCAAGCAATTGAGAATAAATGGATCTTCAAGAAGAAGACTGACGCTGACGGTAATGTTACTGTCTACAAAGCTCGACTTGTTGCGGAAGGTTTTCGACAAGTTCAAGGGATTGACTACGATGAGACCTTCTCACCCGTAGCGATGCTTAAGTCTGTCCGAATCATGTTAGCAATTTCCGCATTTTGTGATTATGAAATTTGGCAAATGGATGTCAAAACTGCATTCTTGAATGGATTTCTGGAAGAAGAGTTGTATATGATGCAACCAGAAGGTTTTTTCTATCCAAAGGGAGCTAGCAAAGTGTGCAAGCTCTAGCGATCCATTTATGGACTGATGCAAGCCTCTCGGAGTTGGAATAAACGCTTTGATAGTGTGATCAAACCATTTGGTTTTGTACAGACTTTAGGAGAAGCCTGTATTTACAAAAAGTGAGTGGGAGCTCTGTAGCATTTCTGATATTATATGTGGATGACATATTATTGATTGGAAATAATATAGAATTTCTGGATAGCATAAAGGGATACTTGAATAAGAGTTTTTCAATGAAAGACCTCGGTGAAGCTGCTTACATATTGGGCATTAAGTTCTATAGAGATAGATCAAGACGCTTAATTGGACTTTCACAAAGCACATACCTTGACAAAGTTTTGAAGAAGTTCAAAATGGATCAAGCAAAGAAAGGGTTCTTGCCTGTGTTACAATGTGTGAAGTTGAGTAAGACTCAATGTCCGACCACCGCAGAAGATAGAGAGAAAATGAAAGATGTTCCCTATGCTTCAGCCATAGGCTCTATCATGTATGCAATGCTATGTACCAGACCTGATGTGTGCCTTGCTATAAGTCTAGCAGGGAGGTACCAAAGTAATCCAGGAGCGGATCACTGGACAGCGGTCAAGAACATCCTGAAATACCTGAAAAGGACTAAGGATATGTTTCTCGTATATGGAGGTCACAAAGAGCTCATCGTAAATGGTTATGTTGATGCAAGCTTTGACACTGATCCGGACGATTCTAAATCGCAAACCGGATACGTGTTTATACTGAATGGTGGAGCTGTCAGTTGGTGCAGTTCTAAACAAAGCGTCGTGGCGGGATCTACATGTGAAGCGGAGTACATAGCTGCTTCAGAAGCAGCAAATGAAGGAGTCTGGATGAAGTAGTTCATTTCCGATCTAGGTGTCATACCTAGTGCATCGGGTCCAATGAAAATCTTTTGTGACAATACTGGTGCAATTTCCTTGGTGAAGGAATCCAGATTTCACAAGAGAACCAAGCACATCAAGAGACGCTTCAATTCCATTCGGGATTTAGTCCAAGTGGGAGATATAGAAATTTGCAAGATACATATGTATCTGAATGTTGCAGACCCGCTGACTAAGCCTCTTCCACGAGCAAAACACGATCAGCACCATGGCTCCATGGGTGTTAGAATAATTACTGTGTAATCTAGATTATTGACTCTAGTGCAAGTGGGAGACTGAAGGAAATATGCCCAAGAGGCAATAATAAAGTTATTATTTATTTGCTTATATCATGATAAATGTTTATTATTCATGCTAGAATTGTATTAACCGGAAACATAATACATGTGTGAATACATAGACAAACAGAGTGTCACTAGTATGCCTCTACTTGACTAGGTCGTTGATCGAAGATGGTTATGTTTCCTAACCATAGACATGAGTTGTCATTTGATTAACAGGATCACATCATTAGGAGAATGATGTGATTGACTTGACCCATTCTGTTAGCTTAGCACTTGATCGTTTAGTTTGTTGCTATTGCTTTCTTCATAACTTATACATGTTCCTATGACTATGAGATTATGCATCTCCCGTTTACCGGAGGAACACTTTGTGTGCTACCAAACGTCACAACGTAACTGGGTGATTATAAAGGTGCTCTACAGGTGTCTCCGAAGGTACTTGTTGGGTTGGCATATTTCGAGATTAGGATTTGTCACTCCGATTGTCGGAGAGGTATCTCTGGGCCCTCTCGGTAATGCACATCACTGAAGCCTTGAAAGCATTGCAACTAATAAGTTAGTTGCGGGATGATGTATTACGGAACGAGTAAAGAGACTTTCCGGTAATGAGATTGAACTAGGTATTAAGATACCGACGATCGAATCTCGGGCAAGTAACATACCGATGACAAAGGGAACAACGTATGTTTTTATGCGGTCTGACCGATAAAGATCTTCGTAGAATATGTAGGAGCCAATATGAGCATCCAGGTTCCGCTATTTGTTATTGACCGGAGACGTGTCTCGGTCATGTCTACATAGTTCTCGAACCCGTAGGGTCCGCACGCTTAAAGTTCGGTGACGATCGTAATTAGGGTTTTTGTGTTTTGATGTACCGAAGGTTGTTCGGAGTCCCGGATGTGATCACGTACATGACGAGGAGTCTCAAAATGGTCGAGACATAAAGATTTATATATTGGAAGCCTATATTTGGATGTCAGAAACATTCCGGGTGAAATCGGGATTTTACCGGAGTACCGGGGGGTTACCGAAACCCCCCGGGGGTTATTGGGCCTACATGGGCCATAAGGGAGAAGAGGAGGGCCGGCCAGGGCAGGCCACGCGCCCCCTCCCCCCCTAGTCCGAATAGGACAAGGAAGGGGGGCGCCCCCCTTTCCTCTTTCTCCCTTCCCCCTTCCTTTTCCAACAAGGCAAGAGGGTGGATGTAATGCCCTCGATGCGGCTATATCTCCCACGTGACGAAGCATGACTTAGAGGCATAACCGCATTGAAAGCAATGTCGCAAGTGAGGTAATCTTCACACAACCCATGTAATACATAAGGGAAAGAGATACATAGTTGGCTTACAATCGCCAGTTCACACAATTACATGAATAAAGCATTGCATCAACCAAATACACTCAAGGTCCGACTACGGAACCAAAATAAAAGAAGACTACCCCAAATGCTACACAGATCCCCGATCGACCCGACTGGGCTCCACTACTGATCAACTGGAAACGGAAACAACATAACAAACACGATCTTCATTGAGCTCCTCCTTGAGCTTGGTTGCGTCACCTGCTCGGTAATATCGGCACCTGCAAACTGGTTTTGGAAGTATCTATGAGTCACGGGGACTCAGCAATCTCACACCCTCACGATCAAGACTATTTAAGCTTATAGGAAGGGTAAAAGGTATGAGGTGGAGTTGCAGCAAGCGACTAGCATATATGGTGGCTAACATACGCAAATGTGAGCGAGAAGAGAAAGCAAAAGCACGGTCGAACAACTATGATCAAGAAGTGATCCTAGAACAACCTACGTCAAACATAACTCCAACACCGTGTTTACTTCCCGGACTCCGCCGAGAAGAGACCATCACGGTTACACACGCGGTTGATGTATTTTAATTAAGATCAACTTCAGGTTTTCTACAACCGGACATTAACAAATTCCCATCTGCCCATAACCACGGGCATGGCTTTCAAAAGTTCAAAACCCTGCAGGGGTGTCCCAACTTAGCCCATCACAAGCTCTCACGGTCAACGAAGGATATTCCTTCTAGCGGGAAGACCCGATCAGGCTCGGAATCCCGGTTACAAGACATCCTCAACAATGGTAAAACAAGTCCAGCAAGACCGCCTGATGCGCCGACATCCTGAAAGGAGCTATACATATCTCGTTCTCAGGGTAACACCGGATGAGACATCCTACGAGTAAAACCAGCCCTCAAGCTTCCCCGAGGTGGCCCCGCAGTCTACTCAGTTCAGACCAACACTTCGACAAGCACTGGCCCGGGGGGGGGGTTAAAATAGAGATGACCCTTGGGCTGGCCTAACCCAAGGGAAAAGGCTAGGTGGCGAATGGTAAAACCAAGGTTGGGCCTTGCTGGAGGTGTTTTATTCAAAGCGAACTGTCAAGGGGTTCCCATTATAACCCAACCGCGTAAGGAACACAAAATCCAGGAACATAACATCGATATGACGGAAACTAGGGCGGCAAGAGTGGAACAAAACACCAGGCATAAGGCCGAGCCTTCCACCCTTTACCAAGTATATAGATGCATTAATTAAATAAGAGATATTGTGATATCCCAACAAAATATCCATGTTCCAACAAGGAACAAACTTCAATCTTCACCTGCAACTAACAAAGCTGTAAGAGGGGCTGAGCAAAGCGGTAACATAGCCAAACAATGGTTTGCTAGGACAAGGTGGGTTAGAGGCTTGGTTCAACAATATGGGTGGCATGATAAGCAAGTGGTAGGTATCGCAGCATAGGCATAGCAAAAGAGCGAGCAACTAGCAAGCAAAGATAGAAGTGATTTCGAGGGTATGGTCATCTTGCCTGAAATCCCGCAGGGAGAAGAACGAGTCCATGAAGAAGACAAACGCGACATTATCGGAACCAACCCGAAGAAGCAACACTAGAAAGAAGCAAACAATGATGGTAATCAACCATCACATAATCATGGCATGATGCACAATCAAGTATGAAGCATGTCCGGTTAAATGATACATGGCATGGCATGGCAAAGTGCACAAACAACACTACAAGTTAAGTGGAGCTCAATATGCAACGAGTTGGATATTGACGGAACAACACATTCAAGTTATGTAGTTCCATCTCGTTTATGTACCCAACAATATTAAATGTTGTTAAACATGGAAAGAGGGTGAAGCAAAATAAAACTACCTATCTAGTCAAGGTTAAATGAGGCTGGAAGCAACGAACAACAATTCCGGTAAATCCCCATATGCATATATTAGGTTTGGTACTGTTCTGCCCTAAACACAATTTTTGAGTTGTTAAACATGCAAAGTAAAGCCATCATGATAATCTAGGCATTTTTCTACCCCATTTACATATAGAGATTATTTAAAACCGAGCTATGGTTATTTAGTTATGAAATAAATCATTTTAACATGGCAATATGGGAAAATATATGCAAACATCATTTTAAACATTTTAAACATGGATGAAAATGACATATTATGAAACTACACAAAATTCTAAGCAACTTTCATGTTAAGTTTGTTTAAATCCGATGCACAGTTAAAGAGTTATTATATGCATGAAGTTAGAGGGTTTTTCTGTAAATCTATAATTCCCCGGTTAATTAGCAAAACACAGAGGCCAGAAAAAAATGGAATGGGCCGAAACTGGCAGGCCCAGAGGTGCACAGGGGAGGCTGGGGTAGCTCACCACTGGGCCTTGGCCCAACTAGTGGAGAGGGAAGGCCTGCAGGGGGCGCGCAACTAGGCCTGCTAGCGCTGCGCTCGGTCAACGCGCGAGCGAGACGAGCGGGTGAGCTGCTGCTGTTTGTTTCTGAAGCACAAAAACAACAGCACGCCGATGGAGATGCAGGCGACGATGGCAGGGGGGTCCCGGCGACGGGGACGGCGGGAACTGGCGGGAATGGGTGGATCGAGTCGTGCGACGTCGGTTCCGGGCAACAGCGGCGACAGCTGGAGCTCGGGCGCGGGACACATCCATCCATGGCGGCGGTCCTGCTCGAACAGAGAGGCACGAGCGATGGAGAGGTGAGGAAAGGAGAAAGAGCGCGAGGTGAAGGGAGAGGGAAGCGGCGGCAGGGCTCACCGGAGCGCATGGGGCAGCGCAAAGTAGCCGCTTGCTCCGGCGAGGTCTAGCTGTGGAGGCGCGCCGGCGTCGAGGTGTGGCGAGACGCGGGCGTCCTCCTCTGCTCAAAGCAGAGGCCGGAACTGTCATTGGCGGCGCGCTGGAAGTTGACAATGGCGAGGAGCAGCAGGGATGGGAGTCTGACGACGGGACGGTGACGATGATGGACTTGGCGCAGAGTAGGCCAGCGGGAGGAAGATCCTCTCAGGCGCGCTCGGGGTCGAGCTCGCGCGCGAGGCCCTCGGGCACGAGGAGATGGGTACGCTGCAGGCTTAGGGAGGCATCGGAGGATCGATCGGAGGAGGCCATGGCGCTCCCTGTGAAAGAGCACACGAGGAGAGGGAGTGGTTAGCAAAGAGAAGAAAACAAGGAAAGGAAGGGAAAGGGAACGGAGGGGGCGATGCGAGTTCCTGGGGGTGGTTGCCGGCAGCGCCGCTGGTCGTCGGGCGAGGAAGGAGGCCGCGGAGGAGCTTCGGTGGCCGGCTGGTGCACGGGTTGTTGGGGCCTCGGGCGCTCTGGGCTGCAGAAGGTGGACGAGGGAATCAGGGGAGGCGCTGGATGGAGGGGGAGATCGAAATGAATTTTGGATCGGGACGCACAAACTGATTGGATGGGGATCGATCCCGAGGTGGGAGATGCAGTGTGGCTGCGGCGGCAGGGACAAACCCCCTAGAATTTAGGGTTTTGTCCAGATTTAGACTAGGAGTCTTTTATATATGGAAAGAGGGGGGAAGTTTAGGGTAGATTCGGACCCTTCGATCGAAATCGGGCGGTTGAGAAAAATAGACTGGTTGAGTGCAAAACTAAACCGAAGGTAATTGGGGAACTAGGTGTAGCGCGATTTGGTCCCTCCAATCAAAATCGGACGGGTCGAAATAACTAGGTTAGGAAGTCCAATAAACAAAACGGAGATGTTTTGTAGACGTTTGGGGATGATCCGGATCCAACGGTGACGAAAGTCTGGTTCGGTTCCGGGGCAGCTTTCGGACGCGCGCGAGGAGGGCCGTGGGCTGACAAGAGAGGTTAGGTTGGACCTGACGGTAGATAGTGGGCTGTGTAGATGGTCTAGAGAGGAAAGAGAGGGAAAGCCCGGCAACAGTTTTCGGAGACCGAAAACGTCCGATGTTAGACCGGCTATACTGCCGCTATAGTTATTCGTTGGGGTGTCAAACGGACTCCGAACGCGATGAAACTTGGCAGGCGGCCTACCTACAACATAACAACACCGCACGCCAACTTTCATCCCATTTCGAGAACATTTTCCGGCCACTCATAAAACACTATTTCGGACAAGCCGCGGGCGTGTGCAAGTGTGGCTGGGCTCAGAACGGACAACGGAAAGAACTGGGAGATCTGGACGGATGCAAGTTTTGAAAAACATGATGATGCAATGCACATGATGACATGATAAGATGCGACACACAAGCAAATGACAAAGGCAACGACGGCGAATAACTGGAAGACACCTGGCGCATCGGTCTCGGAGCGTTACAACACTCCACCACTACGAGAGGATCTCGTCTCGAGATCTAGAATGGCACCGGAGGGAAAACGGAAGAGAAATAGAAGAGGTAAAACTAAGTTGCTTCTTCGACAAACGAGTGAAACCAAAGAACCTTGAGAAGTTGAACAAATTAAAAGAAAGAAAGCAACAAAGTAGAACAAAGTTGAAAGCACTCCGGTAGGGAAGAGTTTCAAGGAAGAACAAATTCGGACAGCACTCTGGTTGAAACGGAAGGCAAAAACTTGATAAAATGAAAAGAACATGAGCAAAAGGGCACAACACTCCAGTTAAATGGATAAGTATGAAAAGAACAAGGTCCTGACAAACAAGAAGATGAGTTGAAGAGCGCAACATCACAAAGCCTCCGGAAGAAATATAACAATGGACCCAAAAGAACAGAGAAGAAGGCAACAAGTTCTGCCTGAAATGAATTTGAGAGAGCATCGTTAAAAAGAAGGATTGAACTAAGTTGTTGGGAAATCAACAAAGAAAAGAACAAGGTTGTAGTGGGCTTATGGAGAACATCTCAAAACTATGAGGTGGAATTCTGCCACTAACGGGAAAAAGAATTGGATTGATATGAACAAGGAGACGAGAAAATATTTCACCGGGAGGATAGATGAAGAACTTGGGTCACTTATAAGCACCATAATTAGCAACAATCCATAGGGAAGGCTTTAGTTGGAATATAACCCAAGATAACTCCAATGAAGAGGTTGATGGATTTAAAATACCCCATTCTTAACAACCTGTGAATCATGAAACATGAGCTCAAATTATCAAGAATGACATAATACCACCTCCAATGATAAGGTAGAAAGAATTGCACTCCGGATTGCAAGAAGAAGAAAACTTGAGCTCCTTTGAAAAGAATCTCGATGAACACTTTGAGAAGGAATTAAATCTTTGACGAACCACCATGTAGAACCTTCATGAAGAACTCCGGTAAACAAAGGTATGTTCAAACGAAAAGAAAGATGAAAGGAGTAAGGTTGAAGCCTTGCAATGATTAGATGAAGCTTTGCAACGAGATAAAGTGGAAACTTGGAACTCCGGAAAAGAAAAGATGAAACAAGTGAAACCGAGAATTTGATGGACCTCCGGGATAAGGAATTGAATTCACTCGATGAAACTAGAATAAGAATTACATTATGCTTATCCTTCACCAATTAAATTGATGACAAGCAACGGATTTGACATACTACTTGTTCTCATAGAAAGGCTTAGCATAACTTGAGAACGTCTTCAACAAGTTACCGGTAGGATTGAGAAGAACGAATGAATATGTATGATAACGAATGACGAGAACTCTTGCACGAACCACCGTTAGGATTGACAACGAATAAATAGATATTATAGCAAGGAAGAAAAATCCTAAATAGCCACCGTAAGAATTGGAACTGAACAAAGTAAAAGGGATGAATCACCGGGAAGAATTATAAAAAGAACGAAGATACTTGAGAGGATTTAGATACAAGGAAACGGAAAGATCATGAATTGATTAGAGAATATTTGAATGATGCACCGGTATGATTTAGAGAAAGAGAGTTGAAAGTTGAGAATGAATAAATCTGAGATGATGGACTCTGGATGATCAAACTGAAAATACTCCTGAATTGCTCCGGATAGGTGAAAAGAATTCTCACAAACGAAATAAATTATGAGATGATGGCAACAAGCTACAATCATGAAACATGAAGAGAATGGAGTAAGATATGGAGGAAAAACTCTTCCTCGGCCTTCAAAATATGAGAATGACGACGAGAAGCACCACCATGAATTGTTGGGACACTCCGGAAGAATCAAAAGCGAAGAGGTAGAGTCAACGATGAAAAGAATTTGAAAGTGTCAGGACCCCGATTCCAAGTCACATCGATCTAGCCGGTAACACCTCATATCACATTGCGGCCTCACGCACGGTATCCCCACGGGTGTCGCCTTACCATGGCCCAGGACCGTTTGCGCCTTTTGGCTCACGTATATGATAGTGTCGCTAGCATCCATATGACGGAAAACCCAGGCCGACATGGCTATTCGTGAACCCAAAATGGCACAAACCTATGGAGACAGACATACATGAATCACATCGAGCATGTCGGTCATCAGCGAGTGAATCCGGGCTGTAGCACTGGGCTAACAGGACTCTGGGGAACCCGGGCAATAGCAGGCTAGGCAGGACTCCTGATGTCACCGCGTGACATTTCCCCAAAGGGACAGACATAGGAACGAAGTGAAACACATGCCGGCCAGTCAAGTGTCCTGAGCAGTAGTGTTGGGCTAGCAGGACTCCGGTGAACCGGGCTGTAGCGGACTACTATGGCTCGAGGAACACTAGAATACATTTCCCCATAAGAAGGGCTGCCAAGGATAAACAACTAGATTGTCGGATCCCACACATAACAAGCATTTCAATCATACACACAATATGCTCGATATGTGCAAATACAACATGGCATCACAACAAAACTCTACAACTCAAGTACTTTATTTAAAGGCTCCAGAGAGCCATACATAACAAGTTCATACAGGTAGGGGTCACATGACCCGACACTCAAGTCATACAAGCATACAAGCACATGCGGAAGCAAATAGTCTGAGTACAGACACTAGAAAGAAAGAAGGCTTCTCGAAGCCTGTCTATCTACATAGGGCCTTCCGTGGCCAGGATCACCACCTGGGTGTCAAGTCACTCATCGACGTCGAGATCTATAGAAAACCCATCGGAGGGGGCGGTGTTATCGTCTAAAAACAGTAATTAAGCAAACATGAGTACAAAGGTACTCAGCAAGTCTTACATCAGAACCTACTATACATGCTCATTCTCAAGAAGGTGGTGGAGTTATTGCAGCAAGCCAGCTTTGACTCTGGGCTAAGCTATCCTACGGGACACCACTAGTAAAATAGTTTTCGCACACGAGTCCACTAATCACCAACACAATACTCCACCGGGGATCCTCCCTCGTCATCCTATGAGAGGGCCATCCTCGGTACTCACACTTGTCTTGAGTGTTTTAGTAGTATCCATTAACTTGTCTATGAACTGTATAGGCAACCAAGTAGTCCTTTATCGCGGACGCGGCTATTTGAATAGTTTTATACCCTGCAGTGGTGTACTTCATCACACATGTTTGCACCACATAGCATCTGCACACGACATGTGCTCGGCAGACTTTAAGCGAAAACCCACGTGGGTGTAGACCACGACCGGACTAACCGCACAAGTCTCTAGTCCAGGTTTATCGCCTATTCAGGTTCCATCCGCAAGGAAATCCGGCCGGGGTGTCCTCAACGGCCCCAAACGATGTGTGCAGGGTTCCCGAGACACCAAACGGGCGACTCGGTACACCGTGCCACGGTGTATCTACCGCATCATAGCCCACCCCTAGGGTCAGCGCTACGCACGGCCGCCAACACATAACCTAAAAACACCAAAAACTAGTTGCAACTCCTGGACAGAGGACGAGAGGGGTCAGTAAGTCGAGCGGGGTCATATTTCAGGGCCCAATGTGTGGTAGTAGCTGAATCTTAAATCACGCATACAGATCTCAGTTCTTATGGACGGCCTCAATGAAACAACCCACCATGTACTCCTACATGGCCTCTCATGGATACCTTTACCAAAACATGTTCAACACATCCCTCACATTATCGACATAATCATTTCACTCTAGCCCATCACCCAGATGAACAGACCTGACACAACTCTAAGCATAGCAGGCATAGCAAGGTAGGAAACACATACATGGCTCAATCAACTCCTACACATGCTAGTGGGTTTCATCTAGTTACTGTGGCAATGACAGGTCATGCCGTGGATAAGGGTTCAACTACCGTAGCACACAGCAGTTTGAAATGTTGTTGTCTTAGTGTAGTAAATGAGAGCAGAGGCGAGAACATGGGATTGTATCGATATGATCAATGGGCTGCTTTGCTGATGTAGTGGTAGTAGGGTACTACCCTTCAGATGGATATTCGGGGTTATCCTCAGAGGCAGAACCTACCATGAAAGACACACCGAACATAATCAAAACATGACAATATGCAACAATATGATGCATGCTATGACATGGCAAAATGAATGTGTCTTGGCCTAATGCAAGCTAAAACAGAAAGGAATGAACCCATTTGAATCAAAGATTCAAATGTTAGTTCATTTAACATAGCCATATTAGTGCATTATCTTATTTTGCTTAAACAACAAGGTTAACTTGTTTTGTCATGCATGAAACCATTACCAATGGATAGATTGAATTTTTCTGATCAAAATTCATATATAAATCTTTTCATTTGGAGTTACAGATTAATTTCTATGATTTTTTAAAGTTTGCAACAATTTCTGGAATTCTCTATATAAAAATAAATCCAGAAATTAGTTATTGCGTCAGCAGTGCGTCAGGGTGACGTCAGTGGTCAACGGGGACGTCTAGGACAACCTGACCAGTGGGTCCCGCGTGTCAGCAGTTATTTAAACTAACTAAACTTAGTTAAAACTAATCTGGGTTAATTAGCAGAGGGGGGCCACTTGTCATAGACTTAGGGGAGTCAACTTGGGCCCACCCAGTCAAGGTCAACGGGTCAAAACCGCCGGCGTTAAGCCGCCGGCGAGGACAGACGCGGCGGAGGGCGTCAGGATTCCTCCTCCGGCGACCAAATGGCCGGCAGAGGGCATCTACGTGCTGTTGGTGAACTCGCGCGCCAAGTGGAGCAAGCGGTGTGTGCGGGGGTGGCCGGAGATGACGCTGGCGTCAAGCCAGGCGGCGGCCGGAGTTCGGGCGTGCACGGAAACGGCGTTATGAGGCACGACAGGGGGTGCAGAGGGGTGCTACGGCCTCCTGGGGGTGCAGTGAGTGTGTTGGACACAGTGGTGTGGCCGGTGGTTGGCCGGAGACACGTCAGCGACGAGCTCGGCGGTGGCGCGTGCGGTGAAGCTTCGTGCAGTTTCTACGGTGCACGAGAAAGCAAACGGAGAGGATGGGGAGGTAGCTAAGCTCACGGCGGTCACGTAGGAATGGACGGCGCGGTCGGGGACGAGCTGATGCGGTGGCGACGACAAAGAGGATCTCCGGCGATGGCGGAGTCGGGCGAGGTTGTTGCAAAGGCTGCGGGGCAAGCAAGCGCTCGGGGCTCGGCTTCCTCGAAGGAGTGGAGGGCGGCGGAGCTTCTAGACACGGTGGCTTGGTGCGGGGACGACGGAGGGCGCGACTACAGCGGTGGTGCGGCGGCAGGTGCGGCGGCCATGGTGCGGGAGAGCGAGGGAGAGAGGCAGGGGGCGAGTGAGGTGTCCACGAGGTCGGGGCGGCGACGTGGAGCCTATCCAGCATCCAGGCGCTCGAAGCGGCAAGCTGCTGGCGCCGTGGAGAGCTCGCGCTCGCCGGCGTCAGCTCTCTGCCTGCCTGGCGGGGACGAAGCAGCTGGCTGGCATGGGCCAGCACAGCGCTGGGCTGCCAGGGGGGCCGGCTGATGGGCTGCGGCCAGGTAAGTTCTCTCCCTCTCTTTTAATTTCTGTTTTCTATTTTTCTGTAGGTTTGTGGCTTTATTAAAAATAGCTAGCCACTTCTAAAAATCCTGAAAATAATCAGAGGCTCTGTTTAGAATATTTCCAACAGCCCACACTTATCTTCAGAATTATTTGAGCATTTAAAATATTTACTAGCATTCAAATGCCCAAATGCAAATTACATATGATTTAATTCAATGACCTTCTGTTGACCTAGAAAAATGTGCATCAATTTTGCCAGAGGTTCTAACACAAGACAAAGAGAGTGAACTTTTTAGAAGGGCATTTCAGGTTCATTGAAAATATTTTTAGTAAACCTTAGTTGATTCCAGAGGGGGTGCTGGGGGTTCTGTCTTCCCCAATTCAAGTTTCTGATGATAGGTAGACATGATGCAACACTCTAATGCATGACTAGCTAGGATGTGACAACTCACCCCCACTCAAACGAATCTTGTCCCGAGATTTAGAATCCTCCAGGAAGAAGGTGAGGTACTCGAGTCGAAGACGATCCTCCCTTTCCCAAGTAGCTTCTTGCTCGGAATGGTGTGACCATTGAACCTTGAGAAACTTTATATTATGGCATCGAGTGGTACGCTCGGCTTGATCAAGGATACGAATGGGATATTCCTGATATGAGAGGTTATCTTGTAGATCAAGCGTTTCGTGGTCCACTCCACGGATAGGATCCGCGAAACAACGCCTGAGTTGAGAAACATGGAAGACATCGTGAACTCTGGAAAGATGCGAAGGTAGTTCCAATTGGTAGGCAACTTCTCCTCGTTTGGCAAGAATGCGAAAGGGTCCAATGTAACGAGGAGCCAACTTGCCCTTGATACCGAATCGATGGGTTCCCTTTAAAGGTGTAACCCGAAGGTAAGCCTTCTCGCCAACTTCATAAGACATAGGCTTATGCTTGCGGTCATATTGACTCTTTTGGCAAGATTGGGCCGTTTTCAATTTCTCACGAATAACGCGAACCTGCTCTTCTGCTTCCTCGATCATATCCGGGCCAAAGAGTTGTCTTTCCCCGGTTTCTGACCAGTTAAGAGGCGTTCGACATTTTCGTCCATAGAGAACTTCGAAAGGAGCTTTGCCCAAGCTAGCTTGATAACTATTGTTATAAGCAAACTCCGCGAATGGAAGGCATTTCTCCCAACCCATTCCGAATGAGATGACAGAAGCTCGGAGCATATCTTCCAGAATTTGATTGACTCGCTCTACTTGACCACTTGATTGAGGATGGAAGGCGGTGCTAAAAGAGAGACGAGTTCCCATAGCATTTTGGAAACTTTCCCAAAATCGAGAGGTGAAGAGACTCCCACGGTCTGAGTTAATTTCCAATGGGACACCATGAAGAGACACTATTCGGGAGATGTATAAATCAGCTAGCTGGCTAGCGGTGATACTCTCACGAATAGGTAGGAAATGGGCTACTTTGGAAAGACGGTCGATCACGATGAAGATGGCATTATTCCCCCTCTTGGTCCTGGGAAACCCAGTAATGAAATCCATACTGATTTTATCCCATTTCCAGTCAGGAATAGCCAAAGGTTGAAGGGTGCCAGTAGGCCGTTGATGCTCTGCTTTAACATGACGACAGACGTCGCAGCCAACAATGAATTGAGCAATTTCTCTCTTCATCCTAGTCCACCAAAACCTCTGGTGCAGGTCTTGATACATTTTGGTACTACCGGGATGAATGGTGAGAGGGGATTCATGAGCTTCCTTACGAATCAACTGGCATAAATGTTGTTTCTTGGGAACCACCAAGCGGTTCTCGAAGAAGACAACACCTCGCTCATCCATGGAAAAACATTTAGCAACTCCGCTAGCGATGTTTTCCTTAATCCGGGATATGCCCTTATCACGTTTCTGGGCAGTTATGATTTGATCCATAAGGGTAGGCTTCGCCACCAGGGTGGATAGGAATCCTCGAGGAACAATGTGAAGATTAAGCTTACGAAATTCCTCATGGAGAAGTGGTTGAATTTGTTTTAACATCAGGTTGTTACAATAAGATTTACGACTTAGCGCATCAGCCATGACATTGGCTTTGCCCGGGGTGTAAGTTATTACTAAGTCGTAATCCGAGATCAACTCGACCCAACGTCGTTGCCTAAGATTCAAATCCGGTTGGGTGAAGATATATTTCAAACTTTGGTGATCAGTGAAGATCTCGCAATGATTACCGAGGAGGTAATGTCGCCAAGTTTTAAGTGCATGGACTACAGCTGCAAGCTCTAGATCATGTGTGGGATAATTTTCCTCATGTGGGTGTAATTGCCGTGAAGCATAGGCAATTACCTGACGATCTTGCATGAGTATGAAACCTAGTCCTTGTCGGGAGGCGTCGCAATAGATAATAAAGTCCTTGGAGAAATCTCGTGGTACTAGTATGGGAGCAGATGTCAGGCGTCTTTTCAGTTCCTGAAAGCTGAACTAGCACTGTGGGGTCCACTCGAACTTTTTATCTTTCTTGAGGAATTCAGTTAGAGGTTTAGCAACCTTAGAGAAATTCTCGACGAAGCGGCGGCAATAGCTCGCTAAGCCAAGGAAGCTCCAAACTTGCTTGACCGTCTCAGGTGGAGTCCAATCAAGGACGGCTTGAACTCGCTCAGGATTGACTAGATAGGTCACTTCTGGCAACCAAAATTCACACTTGGAGAATTTGGCGTAAAGGCGATGCTCTCGAAGTTTCATCAATACCAGCCTTAGATGTGCGGCATGTTCCTCTTCATTCTTGGATTAGATTAGTATGTCATCGAGGTATAATACGACGAATTTATCCAAATACTCCATGAAGACCGAGTTCATTAACCGAGAGAAGGTGGCTGGGGCATTGGTTAGACCGAAGGACATAACGTGATGAGGACATGACTACCTTGGATACGACCAAAAATATTGCATACATGCATATTTGTCAGGTGTTTTCTAATGCAAACTATTCAATAATCTATTTATGTTATCCGGAACAAAAATACTTCACACACTTTTGTGTTTTGTCTAATTGCAGGTGTATGGGACATTTGTATAATCCACATATGAAGATAAGGGAAAAGGAGAAGTTTATGTTGTGTTCAAAAAGTCCTCTCACGTCACTTTTGGGCCAAGAGAAGATAGAGTCCAAGTCTTTCACATTCTGGATTCAAATTCGGACTGCACAGACATACCTGACTCACAACACCAACAACTTTTTCATACGGACTCCGAATTGGGTGATTCTTTTTTTGTTGGAAACTAGATTTCGTGCTCTTTCCATCCCAATTGGATTCACCTTCAAATTCGTCCGGAGCGTTGATTTACGGACGAAACAATCTGACGTTGCAGCAGAATCCGAGTCAAACTACAAGCCCAAAGGTGTTGCATCACCTCCACTTGGGCCCATGAGCCTTGTACGACCTAGGGTTAGTTTTAGGCTGCCTTGGGATGTCCTCCCACCTCCTTGGCCGCCACCCCTTGCTCCTATATAAGTAGATCCATCTAGTAGCTTTTTCCGGGGGATTTGTTTAGTTAAAAGTTAGCCATTGCAACTTCGTGTACTTCGTTTGTGTCCAACGACCAGACCAAGACCGCTTCCGGATCCCCACCATTATCAATACTTCATATATATTTGCAATATTCAGATTGCTTTATCATATTCTTGCTTGTTCTTCGATTGCTTGCAGGAATAGACCTTCGTGGTCAGGCTGACCGTGCTTCCAGCATCGTCAGTAACCTCAGGAGATTGGTTTAGCGATTGCTAAGGCGCAACGTCGTGCACGTTTGTAGTCGGATCGTCAAAGTCGTCTCCACCAAATTGATAGTTATCATCTCATCGAAAGATCGGGACCCTCGTCTCTATCAAGTGGCTGTTGTTTCACATCATTATCTTTACTGCCGTTGTGATCTTCACTTATATCTTGCTGTCCAGAGCTACTTAGTATCCTTCATTGATGCTGGTTGTGCTACGACGTGACCTCATTAGTGTTCTAGGCTCGCGTCTCTAGTTCGGTCTAGCCTAGGACCAGCACAGTACCGTCATTGAGCGTTTATTCAACATTGCACCTCTGAATTGATTATTGCTAATCTTTTGCTACCATATATAGCCAACCCAGCTCCACATATTTCTACACCGTGTATACGCACGTTCCCCTGGCAATCGCTTTACACAATCTTCGGAGTTATTTGACACCGCTGGTTGCCTGTCACCACCTGCTGCATGGTAAGAACTTGTAAGATATTGATATTTGCTTTACTGTGAGCACTTTACAACCACATCCTAGTAGTTCATAGGAACATTATTCTCGAATTTTGGTTCTTGTTTCTACTAATCATGACAGGTTCCAGAGATAGAAGTTTTTGGACGACGGACACATCTTCACCATCAGGAGAGTTGGGACAACACACACAAGCATATGGTCAGGTTATCTCTTTACCATCATTTGAGGGTAGATTTAATCCTGCTATTTATCTAGCTTGGGAGCTTGAAGTAGAACAAGTTTTTAGTCACCATGATTTTTCTGAACTTGAGAGAGTACGAGCTACCATTAGAGCATTTACTGGTTTTGCTTCTGTTTGGTGGAGTGTACATTGTAAGAAAAACATTGATAACCAACCCACAACTTGGAAAGTTTTGAAAGCTGTAATGAGACAACAATTTTTCCCTCCTTATTATCGTCGTGAATTGCTTCGCAAATTTGAACAATTTAAACAAGGCAACAACACTGTTCATGCTTACTACCAAGAGTTCAAATCTTATATGCATCATTGTGACATAGAAGAATCTGAGAATGATACAATGAATAGATTTTTTGGTGGTTTGAACCATAATATTCAGGCAAGATTTCAGTATATTCCTCGTTGCATTACTGGTATGTATGTCCGTGCCTGTACCTTTGAGAGACAGATACAGGAGGATGCATTAGGTGACTACGACAACTACTATTCCAGTTCATGCTCACCACCGCCGGTGGGTTCCTCCATCATTGCACCTCGGATTATGAGCGCGGCATCATCTCAAGGGTATGGTACATTGTCAACGTCCATACCTACATCAGCTACATCTTTGCCACAAGGTAACAGTAAAGGTATTGATGATATAACTTCACATGAGAATGATGCATGTCTAGTTAACTTGAATGTGTCATGTATTGAGTTACCTGTTGATTTGAGCACACCACCTATTTTAGAGAATCTTGTTACTGTCATGAATGCGTCATGTGATCAAACAACTGAAATATCAATAATTTTGAGGGCACCCATTGAATTAACTGTTGATGCAAAAGAACTAATGTTTAATCATTTTGATATGGCCTCCAATCTTGGTGATGATTCTGTGTCCAATGACTTATTGCATGTTTGCTTATTTAAGCATGTCGTAGCATGTAAATTTGATGCAAGTAAGGTTTATTTACCAAAGTTGGGATGGTTTAATGATGAACATTGCGAATCTTTTGAAATGAATAAGAGCTTCACTTATATGTGCAAACCGAGTTCTAATATTTTCATGCCTTCTACTTCTTGTGATAATTTTTTGGATTTAGTTTTATGAACTATGAAAGTTACTCATGTATACATGTGTCATACGTGCAAAAATCAAAGGAAGTTAAACTGGATGACATATACATATACAACATGTACACCTTGTCTCTTTTGTTAGCCACATTTCAGATTAAGCAACGCCGAGGACGGCTTTGTTTTCAAAAAGGGGAGGATGATGAGGACATGACTACCTTGGATACGACCAAAAATATTGCATACATGCATATTTGTCAGGTGTTTTCTAATGCAAACTATTCAATAATCTATTTATGTTATCCGGAACAAAAATACTTCACACACTTTTGTGTTTTGTCTAATTGCAGGTGTATGGGACATTTGTATAATCCACATATGAAGATAAGGGAAAAGGAGAAGTTTATGTTGTGTTCAAAAAGTCCTCTCACGTCACTTTTGGGCCAAGAGAAGATAGAGTCCAAGTCTTTCACGTTCTGGATTCAGATTCGGACTGCACAGACATACCTGACTCACAACACCAACAACTTTTTCATACGGACTCCAAATTGGGTGATTCTTTTTTTGTTGGAAACTAGATTTCGTGCTCTTTCCAACCCAATTGGATTCACCTTCAAATTCGTCCGAAGCGTTGATTTACGGACGAAACAATCTGACGTTGCAGCAGAATCCGAGTCAAACTACAAGCCCAAAGGTGTTGCATCACCTCCACTTGGGCCCATGAGCCTTGTACGACCTAGGGTTAGTTTTAGGCTGCCTTGGGATGTCCTCCCACCTCCTTGGCCGCCACCCCTTGCTCCTATATAAGTAGATCCATCTAGTAGCTTTTTCCGGGGGATTTGTTTAGTTAAAAGTTAGCCATTGCAACTTCGTATACTTCGTTTGTGTCCAACGACCAGACCAAGACCGCTTCCGGATCCCCACCATTATCAATACTTCATATATATTTGCAATATTCAGATTGCTTTATCATATTCTTGCTTGTTCTTCGATTGCTTGCAGGAATAGACCTTCGTGGTCAGGCTGACCGTGCTTCCAGCATCGTCAGTAACCTCAGGAGATTGGTTTAGCGATTGCTAAGGCGCAACGTCGTGCACGTTTGTAGTCGGATCGTCAAAGTCGTCTCCACCAAATCGATAGTTATCATCTCATCAAAAGATCGGGACCCTCGTCTCTATCATAACGGTGTACTCGTATTGGCCATAACGAGTAACAAAGGCCATTTTGGAAATGTCCCCGTTTCTGATTTTGATTTGTTGGTAGCCCAATCTCAAATCCATATTGGAAAAGACTGAGGATCCAGCGAGCTGGTCATACAGATCGTTGATCCTGGGAAGCGGATACTTGTTCTTGATAGTGACCAAGTTGACAGGTCGGTAATCTACAACCATCCGATCCGTTCCATCCTTCTTTTTGACGAAGAGGACAGGGCAAGCCCAAGGAGAGGAACTAGGACGGATGAAACCCTTTTTCAAGGACTCATCGAGTTGGTTCTTAAGATCGGCTAGTTCTAAGGGTGCCATCTTATAGGGTCTTCTAGAAATTGGAACGGTTCCTGGAACAAGGTCTATCACAAACTCGACATCACTGTCAGGTGGAACACCTGGCAGTTCTTCTGGAAAGACATCCGGAAAGTCTCGGACTACCGGAATATCTTCAAGGTCTGGAAGGGGGTTGGCATTTAGTGAGTAAAGCTGGCGCTTGGCCACTCGAGTTAAGACATTGACTGTCTTGCCCGATGGGTGAGTAAGTTGAATGGTTCTAGTGGCACAATCAATCTTAGCGTAATGAGCTGACATCCAGTCCATACCCAAGATGATGTTTATGTCCGAGGACTTGAGAGCTATTAAGGATGCAAGGAAGACAAGTCTATCGACAAGAATTTCGTTCCCATGGCTTACTCTAGAAGTTTGCCATTTGGAACCCGGAGTTTGAATTACCATGGAAATGGGCATGTCACAGAATGTTGTGTTATGCAATCGAGCATATCTCTCAGATATGAATGAATGAGATGCTCCAGTATCGAAAAGAACAGATGTCAAATGGCAATTAACAAGGAGCGTACCAAGGATGACGTTAGGATCCTCATGAGCGTCCTCAGCTGAGACATAGTTGACATGGCCACGTGCAGTGGTGACCGGCTTGGCGTAGAATGCCTTTCCCGCTGGCTTACCATGACGAACGGACTTTCCAGACTGATTGGGGTTGTTGTTCTGGGGACACTCTCGACTATAGTGACCCGGCTCTCCACACTTGAAACATGTCACAACATTGGGGCATGGAGCAGCATTAGCAGCGGGGCCACCATAGGGCTTGGGCAGTGCAAACTGCTGGTTGGGACGAGGTGCCTCAAAGGATGGCCTCGGAATGAACCTGGGTGGCAGTGTCGTGCTTGGAATCCACACCCGGAGCTTCTGAGATCCAGAGCCGGAAGAAGAGCCAAAATCACGAGAGTGCTTGCGTGAAGCGTCATAGTCAGACTGGCCTGTCTCAGCACTGATGGCTTTATTGACCAACTTCTGAAAGGAGGTGCACTCGTGTAGATGAAGATCGCGGCGAAGCTCAGGGCTAAATCCCTTGCGGAACCTTGCCTGCTTCTTAGCGTCGATGGATACCTCTTCAGGAGCATATCGTGCCAGATTCCCAAATTCACGACTATATGCATCCACAGTCAGTCTTCCTTGGGTGAAATTGCAGAACTCTTCCCTCTTGCGATCTATGAGACCTTCCGGGATGTGATGCTCACGGAAAGCCTCACTGAATTCAGCCCAAGTAGTGATTTGGCCGACCGGGCGCATAGCTTCAAAATTTTCCCACCAAAGGCTAGTAGGGCCTTCGAGGTGATAGGCGGCATAAGTAACCTTATCAGCTTCGGCTACGTTAGCAGAACGTACCTTGTGGGTGATGCTGTGAAGCCAGTCATCCGCGTCGAGGGGCTCGACGGAATGGTTAAATTTTGGTGGGTACAACTTGATGAAGTCATTGATTGACACCAAGTCATTTCGCTGATGGTGTGTAGTGTTCTGCTCAATCCGCTCCAGCAAGCGGTTAGTCTCACGCTTGTTTCTTTCCGCCTCCAGCATCACTTCGGCCAGAGAAGGCGGGTGAGGCAGATTTTCACCCCTAACTGCACTGGCTTCCCCCTGCTCCGGGGCAGCAGGGTTGCTGCGGGTGTTGACCATCCTAGGAGAAAACAAGACAACGGTTTAGATAAGGATGGCACAACTTAGCAAGGAAGTGCAGAATGTAATGGATAACACGGAATGCAGAGATGTTCATCCGTATGACATGGTAATATAGAACTGCCATATATATACCAACGGTCATACACACCATACATAGTTTAGTACAAGCCCAGGCTATAGTACAACTATGATGAAAGACGTTACATCTCATCGGAGGCATTCTAAGCTCCTATACATTATTTTTCTACACCTCCGGAATTGATTACACACTAAGTCATATTCCACAAGTCACGCAGGACAGTGGAGATACAACTATTACAATACTAGTGATACTACTACTAACTCAGACAGCTCCGTAGTAGTCCTCATAGAAGTCACCTCCATAGCCTGGAAGTTCAACGTGATCATCCGGGAACAGACGATCCCGAGGAGCTTGTGGGCCATAGGGGCTAGGATGAGGTCTTGGACCAACAAACGGTGGCCTGTGGGGACCACGGGGTGGGGTGATGCCTCCCACATCATGCCAATCCACCATGTCTGGCAGAGCCGATCTCACAGGATACAGATCCCTTGTATCCATACATCCAGCTTGCACAGCAGGTGGAAACCGAGTCAAAGTGGCCCAATGATCAGCATGGGTGTTGAAAAGCTCCAGTCTCAAGGCCCGATTCTCTCGGTCCTTATCCTCGAGCATCTCGGAAGTGGTGCGAGTTAGTGAGTCCTCACATGTGGAGTCAGCATAGATAGCCTGGAGATACCCTTGCGCTCCCGGGAGTGAAGCTGGCATATAACGGAAGTCGGTGTTCCAAAGCAGGCCAGTCCGGACTCGCATGATGGTCATCATGGAATAGGCAGCATCCTGCATAGCCATCTCAACAGTAACCCCGAGTCCATAGGAACAGTGGAGGGGCTCAGTAGATCCAGGATAAGAAGGAAATATCCTGACAGTGCAGAAATATTGGCTTTGATTAAAGTCTCGGAATTGCTCTTCGACATTGTATTCGGGATACCAACGGTAACCCATCTCGATCATTACCCGGACTAACATAGCAGTATGACCAGGCACATCGAGGCACCGGGTCAGGCGAACCACTTGGTTTTGACCACGAGTGGACATCTGAAAGCACAACCACAATGCAAAGACATTAGAATTTCTAGGGAAAATTGGACAGCATAACGGCTGTAAATGCTCAGAAAAAGATTTGAGACATCCACAACAGTTTACAATACCACTCAACAACATCATATCAGGGTTCTGATTCAATTGGCAACATACTAAAAGTAGTAGAAACTGTACTGAGGCTTGTAACAACAATCCTATAAGCTACTACGGATTAGTAACACGTGAACCTGACAGAAGAAGAGAGCCTAGTCCTTAACCCACGTAGAAAGAGAAGAGAATGACATAGATCAGAGGGCATAAGGTAAAGGAGTAAAAGAGCCTTACGTTCCCTCCCACAATCAATTCCCCTACATATAACTAAAGCATTTCTAGACTCGACATCGACCAGTTTGGCTCAGCGAACCTACAGGCAGTCCGGCTCTGATACCAACGCTGTCAGGACCCCGATTCCAAGTCACATCAATCTAGCCGATAACACCTCATATCACATTGCAGCCTCGCGCACGGTATCCCCACGGGTGTCGCCTTACCATGGCCCGGGACCGTTTGCGCCTTTTGGCTCACATATATGATAGTGTCGCTAGCATCCATATGACGGAGAACCCGGGCCGACATGGCTAGTCGTGAACCCAAAGCGGCACAAACCTATGGAGACAGACATACATGAATCACATCAAGCATGTCGGTCATCAGCGAGTGAATCCGGGCTGTAGCACTGGGCTAACAGGACTTCGGGGAACCCGGGCTGTGATAAAGGCCAAGGTGTCCCGATGTTTCGATGAGATGGTGGCTATCGTTTTCTGTGGGAGTCGACCTTGACGATCCGACTACGAACGTGCGAGACGTCGCGCCTTAGCAATCACTAAACCAACTTCCGAGGGTTATTGACCACGCCGGAGCACGATCAACCTGACCACGAGGGTCTGTTTCCTGCGAGCAAACGAAGAACAAGCAAGAAACTGAGATTGCAATCGGGATATTGCGAATATAAGATGAAAGCTTTATTGATCAAGGTGGGGTTCTGTGACGTCTTGGTCTGGTCGTTGGACACAAACGAAGTACGCGAAGTTGTAGCTATGGCGAACTTTTAATCTAAACAAAACCCAAAGTCTAAACGACGCACTAAGGGTTGTATATATGGAGGAAGAGGGGGGAATTTCGTGGCCCTTGAGGGTGGGGTCCGAAACCAACCCTAACTCTTGTTTCCCCACACATACGGACTCTAAAAATAGCCTATACTTAAGTATTTCGAAATTACATGGGCCTGGCCCATTAATAAGGTGACGCAGCACCTAGAATAGCCTATGGACGAATATTATGAAGTGGCATCTTGTATATTTCGTCCAAGGCTTCATGCACTCCTTATGGCGGCTTCAAAGTCCTGAAATCATCACTTGTAACTCCGTTCTTGATCCCCTTGCGCATGCCATCAACTCCATGCGTGTTCTTGCTCCAATGTTCATCCTTCTCCAAGATAGGCCCTTCATTTGTAAGCAAAACAAATGTATCCAATTTAGGCAGCATCATAATCTCATGAACATTAGAATCATTACCAAGAAACGAAAGTACCTGGTAATTTAATTGGCGTGCGCGAGCTCTAGTAATTGGTCCAGTATATGTAACAGTAGGGGCTGTGGATGTAACAGTGGTATTGATGTCCTCATCATCCTCCCCTTCTTGAAATGAAGTCGTCCTCGATGGAAGCGCATCTTCCTCACCCAAATAAGGCTTCAAATCTGCAATGTTAAAAGTGGGACTAACCCCAAAATCTACAGGTAGCTCAAGTTTATATGCATTATCATTTATTTTCTCTAACACCTTAAAAGGACCATCAGCATGTGGCATTAGCTTTGATTTGCGCAGATTAGGAAATCTATCTTTACGCAAATGTAACCAAACAAGATCTCCAGGCGCAAACACAACATGTTTTCTACCCTTATCTCCAGCAAGTTTATATTTAGCATTCATACGCTCAATGTTTTCCTTAGTTAACTCATGCATTTTTAAAATCAATTCAGAACGTTCTTTAGCATCAAAATTAACCTTCTCTGAAGATGGAAGAGGCAACAAATCAATAGGTGCACGAGGTAGGAAACCATACACAATTTCAAAAGGGCACATCTTAGTAGTAGAATGCAATGAGCGATTATAAGCAAATTCAATATGAGGCAAGCATTCTTCCCACATTTTCTTATTATTCTTCAAAACAGCCCTAAGCATAGTAGACAATGTTCTATTGACTACTTCAGTTTGTCCATCAGTTTGGGGGTGACAAGTAGTACTAAAAAGCAGCTTAGTCCCCAACTTAGCCCATAAACATCTCCAAAAGTGGCTAAGAAATTTAGTATCACGATCTGAAACAATAGTATTTGGCACACCATGTAAGCGAATAATTTCACGAAAGAACAAATCAGCAACATTAACAGCATCATCGCTTTTATGACATGGTATAAAGTGTGCCATTTTCGAGAACCTATCCACGACAACAAATATGCTATCCCTCCCCTTCTTTGTTCGAGGTAAACCTAAAACAAAGTCCATAGATATATCCTCCCAAGGAACACTAGGTACTGGCAAAGGCATATATAAACCATGAGGATTGAGTCGTGACTTAGCTCGTTGACATGTAGTGCAGCGAGCAATAAAACGCTCAACATCCCGTCTCATCTTTGGCCAAAAGAAATGTGTAGCAAGTATATCCTCCATCTTCTTGACGCCAAAGTGTCCCATTAATCCTCCTCCATGCGCCTCCTGCAACAACAAAAGACGAACGGAGCTAGCTGGAATGCATAGCTTGTTAGCACGAAACACAAATCCATCGTTAAGAACGAACTTGTTCCAAGTTCTCCCTTCCTTACAATTCTGCAATACATCTTTAAATTCAGCATCATGAACATATTGATATTTGATGGTCTCCAAACCAAATATTTTAAAGTCAAGTTGTGAAAGCATAGTATAACGATGAGACAAGGCATCAGCAATAACATTTTCTTTACCCTTCTTGTGTTCAATGACATAAGGGAAAGTCTCAATGAATTCAACCCATTTAGCATGTCTACGGTTCAGTTTTGCTTGACTTTTAATGTGTTTCAAAGATTCATGATCAGAATGTATAACAATTTCCTTGGGCCATAAATAATGTTGCCATGTTTCTAAGGTCCGAACAAGAGCATATAATTCTTTATCATAAGTAGAATAGTTCAGACTAGGCCCACTCAATTTTTCAGAAAAGTATGCAACAGGTTTTCCATCTTGTAATAACACACCTCCTAATCCAATTCCACTAGCATCACATTCAAGCTCAAAAGTCTTATTGAAATTAGGAAGTTAGAGTAAAGGAGCATGTGTCAACTTATCTTTCAATACCGTGAAGGCTTCTTCCTGTGCGGTACCCCAAACAAAAGGCACATCCTTCTTTGTAAGCTCGTTGAGAGGTGCAGCAATGGTGCTGAAATCTCTCACAAAAGGCCTATAGAAACCAGCGAGGCCAAGGAAACTCCTCACTTGTGTGACCGTTTTGGGCTGCGGCCAACTCTCAATAGCTTCAATCTTGGCTTTATCAACTTCAATTCCCTGTGGAGTAACAACATAGCCAAGAAAAGATACTCGGTCGGTGCAAAAGGTGCACTTTCCACGGTTTCCAAACAAACGTGCATCATGTAGAGCAATAAAAACAGCATGTAAATGTTCCAAATGTTCCTCCAAAGATTTGCTATAAATCAATATGTCATCAAAGTAAACTACCACAAATCGTCCAATGAAAGCACGTAAAACTTCGTACATTAACCTCATGAAAGTACTAGGTGCATTAGTTAACCCAAAAGGCATGAATAACCACTCATATAATCCAAACTTAGTTTTAAATGCTGTTTTCCATTCATCACCCAATTTCATACGAATTTGATGGTATCCACTACGCAAATCAACTTTGGAGAATATTGTAGGGCCACTCAATTCATCAAGCATATCATCTAGCCTAGGAATAGGATGACGATAACGAATAGTAATATTATTAATGCCTCTACAATCAACGCACATACGCGACGTACCATCCTTTTTCGGCACTAAAATGATAGGAACAGCACAAGGACTAAGGGATTCGCGTATATAACCTTTGTCGAGCAGTTCTTGTACTTGACGCATAATCTCCTTCGTCTCCTCTGGATTGGTACTGTATGGTGCATGGTTGGGTAGCGAAGCACCGGGAATTAAGTCAATTTGATGCTCAATCCCTCGAATAGGTGGTAATCCCGGTGGCACGTCTTGTGGAAAGACGTCAGTGAACTCCTGCAAAATGTTAGTGACAGTAGGGGGCAAAGAGGAAGGCACGTCCTCGAATGAAAATAATGCCTCTTTGCACACAAAAGCATAGCAAACAGATTTGCTGAAATCTAGCTCATCAATATCAAATTTGGTGGCAAGTAAACATGCACTTTTCAATTTAATTTCAGAAACAACAGTAGATGGTTTATTATTAGGCTTCATTTGGTGCTCAAATTCTTTTGCCACAATCTGATTTTCACTCTTATTTGTCTCCTGTTTTGCTTTATTAGCTCTATTAATATCATCTTTCAAAATGGAATCAGGAGTCATAGGAAGCAAAGTAATATTTTTATCGTTATGAACAAGAGTATACTGATTGTTTCTACCATGGTGTACATAATTTTTATCAAATTGCCATGGTCTACCAAGTAATAAGGAACATGCTTGCATTGGTACCACATCACAATCAACATAATCAGCATATGTAGAGATACTAAAATGCACACGAACAGTACATGTTACCTTAACCTTGCCGCTGTTGTTGAACCATTGGATGTAGTAAGGATGTTGATGTGGTCTTGTGGTGAGAGATAGCTTCTCCACCATCTCCATGCTAGCCAAGTTATTGCAGCTCCCTCCATCTATGATCACGCGAACAGAACGTTCCTTCACAACTCCCTTTGTATGGAACAAATTATGCCTCTGATTTTGCTCAGCTTGTGTAACCTGCACACTCAAAACACGTTGAGCAACTAAACATTCATACCTGTCAGCATCTTCAGGCGCCATGTATTGCGTCTCATGATCAGAATCGTCTCCACCGTGTTCGTCACGTGTAATAAGAGCCAAAGTCTCCTCATCATAGTCACTAGCGGACTCATACCCACCATCCTCAGTAACAATCATCACACACTTATATGGGCATTCTCTCGCATAATGACCTCCACCCTTGCAACGTCGACAAATAATATCATGTGTTTGGCCTGTTGATGCCATGGATGAAGAAGAGCTCTTTGCAGGCCCAGAAGGTGTGCTCTTGGCAGATAGTGGTTATTGTGCCTGCTTTATTGTATCACGGTTGGAGGTGGTAGCCGACGGAGGCGCCGGTGTAGCAGAACGTGTGGAAGTAGATGATGCACGTGGTGTCCATGATGAAGGTCGACCTGCAGAAAAGTTAGTCCGCGCCAATGCCTGTCGATCCTGCACTTCACGTTCAGCTTTACAAGCAAGATGGAATAAATGAGTGACATTAGTATACTCCTTATACTCTAGAATCGTCTGAATCTCTCTATTTAATCCACCCATAAAACGTGCAAGCATAGCTTCATTCTCCTCAACAATACCACATCTAATCATGCCAGTTTGTAATTCCTGATAATATTCTTCTACAGATTTTTTCCCTGTCTTAAGCGCTGCAATTTTTGAAGTAATTCACGTTGATAATATGGTGGAACCCAACGAGTACGCATAGCAGTTTTCAAAGCAACCCAAGTAGCCGGAATAGGATATAATCTACAATGCTCAGACCACCAAACACATGCAAAACTAGTGAAAGCACAAACAGCAGCAGGAACACGTCTCTCCTCGGGATATTGTAAACATGTAAATCGTTGTTCAGTTTCTAACTCCCAAGTAAGATATATAAAAGGAACATATCTACCCTCAAATGGTGGAATATTCAATTTTAGTTTAGGGAGATGGTCATGCTCTCGTATCTGAGGGTGAGCCCTACCATTGCCATTATTTGCATGTGGACGACCTGGTGGTTGCTGTGCTGTTGGTGGCACGTAGTTCTGATTTTGATCAACCTCATCCTCATAATCTCCCACATAAGCATCCTCCTCCACATCAGCAGTAGGAGCCACAGAAGTATCAACAGCAGCACCAGCAGTTTGGCCCAACTGAAGAGGGACACGGCTCGCTCGGCGGAGGGCTGATTCCCGACGTGGAGGTAGTCGGTGTTGTTGCTGTTGTTGCAGAGGTGCGGCAGGAGCAGCCGGTGGTGGTGGTGGAAAACGCGAAAGCAATTCAGCAAACTTGTTATCGAGCTTTGTTTCAAACGTCTTCTCCATGCCATCTATCTTCTCCATGGCCTCTTCAAATCTGTTTATCACATCTTGCACCTGTCCATTCATCATTTGCTGAAACGTATCATGAAGCTCCTTGTTCGTCAAGTTCTCCCAGTCAGTCTCATTGGCTTGTGATCCTGGCATGGTTAGCAGCAATAGAAACACACAAGAATATGATCCTACAGACTACTAACAAGTGGTGGTGGTGGCGGGTGTCACAAATCCGTCAAGCAAATCGCAAATTCTTACCAGTTCTTACCCAGCAGCAGGCGGTGATCGGCAACCGTTGTAGTCAAAAACTCTCAAAAGCTTGGATAGAGCGATTGCCAGGGAGAGTCAAACGCACGACGTAGATGTATGTGGAGCTGGGAAGGCTTATAGTATGGTAGCAAAAAGGGTCAGCAATAATCAATTCAGAGATGCAAAGTTGAATAAACGCTCAACGACGGTACTGTGCTAGTCCTAGGCTAGACCGTGCTAGAGACGCGAGCCTAGAACACTAACAAAATCACGGCGCTCCACGTAAATAAGGGAAAAGCACACTCTGGACCTTTTTTTCGCTCTTTTTTTGCGCTCCTTTTTTTGCGCTCCTCTTTTTTTTTGCAAAAAAATCACTATAATGGCGAGTGTCTCAAAACTCTTCCCTCGTCAAACTGATAGGATGGGCACGAAAATTATTTTTTTCACTTTTTTTTCGGAAATCAGGGCAGCGACGACGAAAAAGTGCGACAAAAAATCACTATGATGGCACGTGGCTCAAAAGACTCAGAAAAGCCTAAAAATAGGATAGGGAAAAAAATTTTGCCCGCGAAAATTTTGGCCTAAAAACTGCCCGGGGGTCTCCAGACTTTTTTTTTCCGAGACCTACGCAGGCAAGGAAACACGACTCGGAATTTAGATTGATCTCAAGAACAAACCTAATATGAGAAGAACTCGGATTGGTGGTGGATATATAGTTGTGGTATATGGCAGCGGTGGTGGTATATGGTAGTGGTGGTGGTATATGGATACGGATTGGTGGTGGTATATGGATATGGATTCTGAGCGATGGCGGATAAGCAAAAGTGGTAGATGGGCGATGATGATGGTGCGGCGGCGGCGTGACAACTTATGACCAGAACTCGAAACTCTAAAAGACTAGACTCTAAGACCAGCAACTTGACACGACGATGCAACCGCAAATTCAACAAAGCCAAAAACCCTAAAAAGATTATGCAAAGGCTCAGATTGGTTCGGATATGATGAACTAACCCTAATTTTTTTTGTGTGGCTTTTTTTTCGTGGACACCTCATATCACATTGCAGCCTCACGCACGGTATCCCCACGGGTGTCGCCTTACCATGGCCCGGGACCGTTTGCGCCTTTTGGCTCACATATATGATAGTGTCGCTAGCATCCATATGACGGAGAACCCGGGCCGACATGGCTAGTCATGAACCCAAAGCGGCACAAACCTATGGAGACAGACATACATGAATCACATCGAGCATGTCGGTCATCAGCAAGTGAATCCGGGCTGTAGCACTGGGCTAACAGGACTTCGGGGAACCCGGGCTGTGATAAAGGCCAAGGTGTCCCGATGTTTCGATGAGATGGTGGCTATCGTTTTCTGTGGGAGTCGACCTTGACGATCCGACTACGAACGTGCGAGACGTCGCGCCTTAGCAATCGCTAAACCAACTTCCGAGGGTTATTGACCACGCCGGAGCACGATCAACCTGACCACGAGGGTCTGTTTCCTGCGAGCAAACGAAGAACAAGCAAGAAACTGAGATTGCAATCAGGATATTGCGAATATAAGATGAAAGCTTTATTGATCAAGGTGGGGTTCTGTGACGTCTTGGTCTGGTCGTTGGACACAAACGAAGTACGCGAAGTTGCAGCTATGGCGAACTTTTAATCTAAACAAAACCCAAAGTCTAAACGACGCCCTAAGGGCTGTATATATGGAGGAAGAGGGGGGAATTTCATGGCCCTTGAGGGTGGGGTCCGAAACCAACCCTAACTCTTGTTTCCCCACACATACGGACTCTAAAAATAGCCTATACTTAAGTATTTCGAAATTACATGGGCCTGGCCCATTAATAAGGTGACGCAGCACCTAGAATAGCCTATGGACGAATATTATGAAGTGGCATCTTGTATATTTCGTCCAAGGCTTCATGCACTCCTTATGGCGGCTTCGAAGTCCTGAAATCATCACTTGTAACAACGTTCTTGATCCCCTTGCGCATGCCATCAACTCCATGCGTGTTCTTGCTCCAATGTTCATCCTTCTCCAAGATAGGCCCTTCATTTGTAAGCAAAACAAATGTATCCAATTTAGGCAGCATCATAATCTCATGAACATTAGAATCATTACCAAGAAACGAAAGTACCTGGTAATTTAATTGGCGTGCGCGAGCTCTAGTAATTGGTCCAGTATATGTAACAGTAGGGGCTGTGGATGTAACAATGGTATTGATGTCCTCATCAGGCTGTAGCAGGCTAGGCAGGACTCCGGATGTCTCTGCGTGACATTTCCCCGAAGGGACAGACATAGGAACGAAGTGAAACACATGCCGGCCAGTCAAGTGTCCTGAGCAGTAGTGCTGGGCTAGCAGGACTCCGGTGAACCGGGCTGTAGCGGACTACTATGGCTCGAGGAACACTAGACTACATTTCCCCATAAGAAAGGCTGCCAAGGATAAACAACTAGATTGTCGGATCCCACACATACCAAGCATTTCAATCATACACACAATATGCTCGATATGTGCAAATACAACATGGCATCACAACAAAACTCTACAACTCAAGTACTTTATTTAAAGGCTCTAGAGAGCCATACATAACAAGTTCATACAGGTAGGGGTCACACGACCCGACACTCAAGTCATACAAGCATACAAGCACATGCAGAAGCAAATAGTCTGAGTACAGACACTAGAAAGAAAGAAGGCTTCTCGAAGCCTGTCTATCTACATAGGGCCCTCCGTGGCCAGGATCACCACCTGGGTGGCAAGTCACTCATCGACGTCGAGATCTACATAAAACCCATTGGAGGGGGCGGTGTTGGCGTCTGAAAATAGTAATTAAGCAAACATGAGTACAAAGGTACTCAGCAAGTCTTACATCAGAACCTACTATACATGCTCATTCTCAAGAAGGTGGTGGAGTTATTGCAGCAAGCCATCTTTGACTCTTGGCTAAGCTATCCTACGGGACACCACTAGTAAAATAGTTTTCGCACACGAGTCCACTAATCACCAACACAATACTCGACCAGGGATCCTCCCTCGTCATCCTATGAGAGGGCCGTCCTCGGTACTCACACTTATCTTGAGTCTTTTAGTAGTATCCATTAACTTATCTATGAACTGTATAGGCAACCAAGTAGTCTTTTACCGCGGACGCGGCTATTCGATTAGTTTTATACCCTGCAGGGGTGTACTTCATCACACATGTTTCCACCACTTAGCGTCTGCACACGACATGTGCTCGTCAGACTTCAAGCGAAAACTGATGTGGGTGTAGACCACGACCTGACTAACCGCACAAGTCTCTAGTCCAGGTTTATCGCCTATTCAGGTTCCACCCGCAAGGAAATCCGGCCGGGGTGTCATCAACGGCCCCAAACGATGTGTGCAGGGTTCCCGAGACACCAAACGGGCGACTCGGTACACCGTGCCACGGTGTATCTACCGCATCATAGCCCACCCCTAGGGTCAGCGCTACGCACGGCCGCCAACACATAAGCTACAAACACTACAAACACTAGAAACTAGTTGCAACTCCTGGACAGAGGAAGAGAGGGGTCAGTAAGTCGAGCGGGGTCATATTTCAGGGCCCAATGTGTGGTAGTAGCTGAATCTTAAGTCACGCATACAGATCTCAGTTCTTATGGACAGCCTCAATGAAACAACCCACCATGTACTCCTACATGGCCTCTCATGGATACCTTTACCAAAACATGTTCAACACATCCCTCACATTATCGACATAATCATTTCACTCTAGCCCATCACCCAGATGAACCAGACCTAACACAACTCTAAGCACAGCAGGCATAGAAAGTAAGGAAACACATACATGGCTCAATCAACTCCTACACATGCTAGTGGGTTTCATCTAGTTACTGTGGCAATGACAGGTCATGCAGAGGATAAGGGTTCAACTACCGTAGCACACAGCAGTTTGAAACGTTGTTGTCTTAGTGCATGTAATTGAGAGCAGATGCGAGAACACAGGATTGTATCGATATGATCAATGGGGCTGCTTGCCTGATGTAGTGGTAGTAGGGTACTGCCCTTCAGACGGATATTCGGGGTTATCCTCGGAGGCAGAACCTACCACGAAAGACACACCGAATATAATCAAAACATGACAATATGCAACAATATGATGCATGCTATGACATGGCAAAATGAATGTGTCTTGGCCTAATGCAAGCTAAAACAGAAAGGAATGAACCCATTTGAATCAAAGATTCAAATGTTAGTTCATTTAACATAGCCATATTAGTGCATTATCTTATTTTGCTTAAACAACAATGTTAACTTGTTTTTTCATGCATGAAACCATTACCAATGGATAGATTGAATTTTTCTGATCAAAATTCATATATAAATCTTTTCATTTGGAGTTACAGATTAATTTCTATGATTTTTTAAAGTTTGCAACAATTTCTGGAATTCTCTATATAAAAATAAATCCAGAAATTAGTTATTGCGTCAGCAGTGCGTCAGGGTGACGTCAGTGGTCAACGGGGACGTCCAGGTCAACCTGACCAGTGGTCCCGCATGTCAGCAGTTATTTAAACTAACTAAATTTAGTTAAAACTAATCTGGGTTAATTAGCAGAGGGGGGCCCACTTGTCATAGACTCAGGGGAGTCAACCTGGGCCCACCCAGTCAAGGTCAACGGGTCAAACCCGCCGGCGTTAAGCCGCCGGCGAGGACAGATGCGGCTGAGGGCGTCGGGATTCCTCCTCCGGCGACCAAATGGCCGGCGGAGGGCATCTACGTGCTGCTGGTGAACTCGCGCGCCGAGTGGAGCACCGGTGTGTGCGGGGGTGGCCGGAGATGACGCCGACGTCGAGCCAGGCGGCGGCCGGAGTTCGGGCGTACATGGAAACGGCGTTGTGAGGCACGGCAGGGGCGTAGAGGGGTGCTACGGCCTCCTGGGGGTGCAGTGAGTGTGTTGGACACGGTGGTGTGGCCGGTGGTTGGCCGGAGACATGTCGGCGACGAGCTCGGCGGTGGCGCGTGCGGTGAAGCTTCGTGTAGTTGCTACGGTGCACGAGAAAGCAAACGGAGAGGATGGGGAGGTAGCTGAGCTCACGATGGTCACGTAGGAATGGACGGCGCGGTCGGGGACGAGCTGATGCGGTGGCGACGACAAAGAGGATCTCCGGCGATGGCGGAGTCAGGCGAGGTTGTTGCAGAGGCTGTGGGGCAAGCGAGCGCTCGGGGCTCGGCTTGCTCGAAGGAGTGGAAGGTGGCGGAGCTTCTGGACACGGTGGCTCGGCGCGGGGACGACGGAGGGCGCGACTACGGCGGTGGTGCGGCGGCAGGTGCGTCGGCCATGGTGCGGGAGAGCGAGGGAGAGAGGCAGGGGGCGAGTGAGGTGTCCACGAGGTCGGGGCGGTGACGTGGAGCCTATCCAGCGTCTAGGCGCGCGAAGCAGCAAGCTGCTGGCGCCGTGGCGAGCTCGCGCTCGCCGGTGTCAGCTCTCTGCCTGCCTGGCAGGGACGATGCAGCTGGCTGGCATGGGCCAGCACAGCGCTGGGCCGCCAGGTGGGCCGGCTGATGGGCTGCGGCCAGGTAAGTTCTCTCCCTCTCTTTTAATTTCTGTTTTCTATTTTTCTGTAGGTTTGTGGCTTTACTAAAAATAGCTAGGCACTTCTAAAAATCCTGAAAATAATTAGAGGCTCTGTTTAGAATATTTCCAATAGCCCACACTTATCTTCAGAATTATTTGAGCATTTAAAATATTTACTAGCATTCAAATGCCCAAATGCAAATTACATATGATTTAATTCAATGACTTTCTGTTGACCTAGAAAAATGTGCACAAATTTTGCCAGAGGTTCTAACCCAAGACAAAGAGAGTGAACTTTTTAGAAGGGCATTTCAGGTTCATTGAAAATATTTTTAGTAAACCTTAGTTCATTCCAGAGGGGGTGCTGGGTGTTCTGTCTTCCCAATTCAAGTTTCTGATGAAAGGTAGACATGATGCAACACTCTAATGCATGACTAGCTAGGATGTGACAGAAAGATCTTGGAGAAATACATATAACTGATGATAATTCATTCTTACGTCAATCTTCGAAAAGAATTTGAGGATAACTCCGGAAAAATAAGAAGAGTTAGGTAAGATCCTGGAAAAAGACTTGTGGGTTAGGGCCCACTTAAAAGAAACACCGTAGAACGATTTAAAAGATAGATTGCGCTAGTTGAATTAAAAGACTTGAATGAGATAACAGCCTCGAGATATCTTGAGCACTCCGGAACAATTGAATAGCAAACGGGGAATGATTATGAGGTGCACCGGCATAAGAAAAACATTGGGCAAAAGAAAAGACTATGGTCAATACCAAAGCTTGAATTGATTCCACCGGAGAAGAAAAAGAACGAAGAATGATGAACTTGAAGCTCCGTTAGAATCTTCATGAGAAATCATCGGATAAGACATTGACGGAAAAGAATGGAAAGACTTCAGAACAATAAAAGGATACTTGGATAAGAAATCTGGTTCCTTGAAGAAAAAAGGTGGGAGGGAGGGAAAACAAAGGCAATTTGGGACGAATGAAATGAACACCGTTGAAAAGAACTGAGATTGGATCTTGCAAATGTTGAAGTGACCGGATCCACTTGAAGGGAAACACGCCGGTAGAGAAGGAATTTAGATGACAATCTCGATGATCAAGAAGGATTAGTATTCCCATAGAAATATGATAACACCGTTTAGAGAAGGTATGGAATCAACATTTGACTTTGAAGCAACTCGAATACCACAACACAAAACAAAACAAAGGATTGGCTTGCAAAATAAGCCGGAACAAACATATGATAGAGATTTCGTCCGAAGTTTTCGTGGTGGGGCCTACACGGGCTCGATCGTACAGCACCATCATGTACAAGGCAGTGCACATGACATACGAAGCATCCCCGAGTCGGCATAGCCAAGGACTCTTTAAGACACAACGAGACCACTGTAAAACCAATCGTGGATAGGCGGACCACTAGACGTCGAACCCCAATTTCATATCATACATCTGTCAGAAAGATATCCTAAGAGCTACTTGAATTCCCACTTATAAACTCCCGAAACTTTCCGGTTATGCAATCAGGTGTTGGGGATACAGGGGAAGCATAATATCTCACCCAAAACTACACAAATCCTATATCCAGATGTATCCATCCTTCAACACATAACCAAGAAACCTTCGGAAATCGTTTACCTCAACCTTCGAAAAGAATCCGTTATACGAGTTATGGCAATACTCCCGAACTCCCGCCCCAGTACTGGGTGGCGTCGAGGTTATCTCACCAACAACTACATAAAAGAGATTTTCGATGTCGGCTAAACTAAACTCAGGTATTCCAGAACTGCAACGATAAAATTGTGACGACAACACCTCGGAGCTCAACTCCCCGGGACACTGCCACAACCCCTAAATGACAGGAGGCACCAAGAACAATGTTCTCGTCACAAAACCATCGGAATGATTCCAAGATACCCGCGTGATCCTAATTTTTTTAGTGAAATTTGAGAAGAGAAGAGTCAAAACTCTACGTCAGGATGCCTCACCAGAGCGACGAAGGGAGTGAGGAGTAAAAGGAAGTCCTAACTCTCCGATATATATAATTCCTAAATGACTCAAAACATTTCTAGACTCAATAACACCAGCGATTCGATCAAGCAGGGGGATCCTAAGGTCGGGGAAGGCTCTGATTACCAACTTGTAATGCCCTCAATGCGGCTATATCTCCCACGTGTCGAAGCACGACTTAGAGGCATAACTGCATTGAAAGCAATGTCACAAGTGAGGTAATCTTCACACAACCCATGTAATATATAAGGGAAAGAGATACATAGTTGGCTTACAATCGCCACTTCACACAATTACATGAATAAAGCATTACATCAACCAAATACACTCAACGTCTGACTACGGAACCAAAATAAAAGAAGACTACCCCAAATGCTACACAGATCCCCGATCGACCAGACTGGGCTCCACTACTGATCAATTGGAAACGGAAAGAACATAACAAACATGATCTTCATCGAGCTCCTCCTTGAGCTTGGTTGCGTCACCTGCTCGGTAATACCGGCACCTGCAAACTGGTTTTGGAAGTATCTATGAGTCACGGGGACTCATCAATCTCACACCCTCGCGATCAAGACTATTTAAGCTTATAGGAAGGGTAAAAGGTATGAGGTGGAGCTGCAGCAAGCGACTAGCATATATGGTGGCTAACATACGCAAATGAGAGCGAGAAGAGAAAGCAAAAGCACGGTCGAACAACTATGATCAAGAAGTGATCCTAGAACAACCTACGTCAAGCATAACTCCAACACCGTGTTTACTTCCCGGACTCCGCTGAGAAGAGACCATCACCGTTACACACGCGGTTGATGTATTTTAATTAAGATCAACTTCAGGTTTTCTACAACCGGACATTAACAAATTCCCATCTGCCCATAACCGCGGGCACGACTTTCAAAAGTTCAAAACCCTGCAGGGTTGTCCCAACTTAGACCATCACAAGCTCTCACGGTCAACGAAGGATATTCCTTCTAGCGGGAAGACCCGATCAGGCTCGGAATCCCGGCTACAAGACATCCTCAACAATGGTAAAACAAGTCCAGCAAGACCGCCCGATGCGCCGACATCCTAAAAGGAGCTGCACATATCTTGTTCCCAGGGCAACACTGGATGAGATATCCTACGAGTAAAACCAGCCCTCAAGTTTCCCCAAGGTGGCCCCGCAGTCTACTCAGTTCGAACCAACACTTCGACAAGCACTGGCCCGGGGGGGTTAAAATAAAGATGACCCTTGGGCTGGCCTAACCCAAGGGAAAAGGCTAGGTGGCGAATGGTAAAACCAAGGTTGGGCCTTGCTGGAGGAGTTTTATTCAAAGCGAACTGTCAAGGGGTTCCCATTATAACCCAACCGCGTAAGGAACTCAAAATCCGGGAACATAACACCGATATGACGGAAACTAGGGCGGCAATAGTGGAACAAAACACCAGGCATAAGGCCGATCCTTCCATCCTTTACCAAGTATATAGATGCATTAATTAGATAAGAGATATTGTGATATCCCAACAAGTAAACATGTTCCAACAAGGAACAATATCTTCATGTTCCAACAAGGAACAAACTTCAATCTTCACTTGCAACTAACAACGCTATAAGAGGGGCTGAGCAAAGCGGTAACATAGCAAACAATGGTTTGCTAGGACAAGGTGGGTTAGAGGCTTGGTTCAACAATATGGGAGGCATGATAAGCAAGTGGTAGGTATCGCAGCATAGGCATAGCAAAAGAGCGAGCAACTAGCAAGCAAAGATAGAAGTGATTTCGAGGGTATGGTCATCTTGGCTGAAATCCCGCAAGGAGAAGAACGAGTCCATGAAGAAGACAAACGGACGAAGTCGAACGGATCCTCACAAACGCGACGTTATCGGAACCAACCCTAAGAAGCAACACCGGAAAGAAGCAAACAATCATGGTAATCAACCATCACATAATCATGGCATGATGCACAATCAAGTATGATGCATGTCCGGTTAAATGATACATGGCATGGCATGGCAAAGTCCACAAACAACACTACAAGTTAAGTGGAGCTCAATATGCAACGAGTTGCATATTGACGGAACACCACATTCAAGTTATGTAGTTCGATCTCGTTTATGTACCCAACAATATTAAATGTTGTTAAACATGGCAAGAGGGTGAAGCAAAGTAAACTACCTATCTAGTCAAGGTTAAATGAGGCCGGAAGCAACGAAGAACAATTCCGGTAAATCCCCATATGCATATATTAGGTTTGGTACTGTTCTGCCCTAAACACAATTTTTGAGTTGTTAAACATGCACAGTAAAGCCATCATGATAATCTAGGCATTTTTCTACCCCATTTACATACAGAGATTATTTAAAACCGAGCTACGGTTATTTAGTTATGAAATATATCATTTTAACATGGCAATATGTGAAAATATATGCAAACATCATTTAAACATTTTAAACATGGATGAAAATGACATATTATGAAACTACACAAAATTCGAAGCAACTTTCATGTTAAGTTTGTTTAAATCCGATGCACGGTTAAAGAGTTATTATATGCATGAAGTTAGAGGGTTTTTCTGTAAACTATAATTCCCCGGTTAATTAGCAAAACACAAAGGCCAGAAAAAATGGAATGGGCCGAAACTGGCAGGCCCAGAGGTGCACAGGGGAGGCTGGGGCTGCTCACCACTAGGCCTTGGCCCAACTAGTGGAGAGGGAAGGCCTGCAGGGGCACGCAGCTAGGCCTGCTAGCGCTGCGCTCGGTCAACGCGCGAGCGAGACGAGCGGGTGAGCTGCTGCTGTTTGTTTCTGAAGAACAGAAACAGCAGCACACCCATGGAGATGTAGGCGACGATGGCAGGGGGGTCCCGGCGACGGGGACGGCGGGAACCGGCGGGAACGGGCGGATCGAGTCGTGCGGCGTCGGTTCCGGGCAACGGCGGCGGCAGATGGAGCTCGGGCGCGGGACACAGCCATCCATGGCGGCGGTCCTGCTCGAACAAAGAGGCACAAGCGATGGAGAGGTGAGGAAAGGAGAAAGAGCGCGAGGCGAAGGGAGAGCGAAGCGACGGCAGGGCTCACCGGAGCGCATGGGGTAGCGCGGAGTAGCTGCTTGCTCCGGCGAGGTCTAGCTGTGGAGGCGCGCCGGCGTGGAGGTGTGGCGAGACGAGGGCGTCCTCCTCTGCTCAAAGTAGAGGCTGGAACTGTCGTTGGCAGCGCGCCGGAAGTTGACAACGGCGAGGAGCAGCAGGGATGGGGGTCTGACGATGGGACGATGATGGCGATGGACTTGGCGCAGAGGAGGCCAGCGGGAGGAAGATCCTCTCAGGCGCGCTCGGGGTCGAGCTCGCGCGCGAGGCCCTTGGGCACGAGGAGCTGGGTACGCTGCAGGCTCGGGGAGGCATCGGAGGATCGATCGGAGGAGGCCATGGCGCTCCCTGTGAAACAGCACACGAGGAGCGGGAGTGGTTAGCAAAGAGAAGAAAACAGGGAAATGAAGGGAAAGGAAATGGAGGGGGCGATGCGAGTTCCTGGGGGTGGTTGCCGGCAGCGGTGCTAGTCGTCGGGCGATGGAGGGGGCGATGCGAGTTCCTGGGGGTGGTTGCCGGCAGCGGCGCTAGTCGTCGGGCGAGGAAGGAGGCCGCGGAGGAGCTTCGGTGGCCGGCTGGTGCACGGGTTGTTGGGGCCTCGGGCGCTCGGGGCTGCAGGAGGTGGACGAGGGAATCAGGGGAGGCGCTGGTTGGAGGGGGAGATCGACATGAATTTTGGATCGGGGACGCAAAAACAGATTGGATGGGGATCGATCCCGAGGTGGGAGATGCAGTGTGGCGGCGGCGGCAGGGACAAACCCCCTAGATTTTAGGGTTTTGTCCAGATTTAGACTAGGAGTCTTTTATATATGGGAAGATGGGGGAAGTTTAGGGTAGATTCGGACCCTTCGATCGAAATCGGGCGGTTGAGAAAAATAGACTGGTTGAGTGCAAAACTAAACCGAAGGTAATTGGGGAACTAGGTGTAGCGTGATTTGGTCCCTCCAATCAAAATCGTACGGGCCGAGATAACTAGGTTAGGAAGTCCAATAAACAAAATGGAGATGTTTTGTAGATGTTTGGGGATGATCCGGATCCAACGGTGACGAAAGTCCAGTTTGGTTCCGGGGCAGCTTTCGGACACGCGCGAGGAGGGCCGCGGGCTGACAAGAGAGGTTAGGTTAGACCTGACGGTAGGTAGTGGGCTGTGTAGACGGTCTAGAGAGGAAAGAGAGGGAAAGCCTGGCAATAGTTTTCGGAGACCAAAAACGTCCGACATTAGACCGGCTATACTGCCGCTATAGTTATTCGTTGGGGCGTCAAACGGACTCCGAACGCGATGAAACTTGGGAGGCGGCCTACCTACAACATAACAACACCGCACGCCAACTTTCATCCCATTCCAAGAACATTTTCCGGCCACTTATAAAACACTATTTCGGACAAGCCGCGGGCGCGTGCAAGTGTGGCTGGGCTCAGAACGGACAACGGAAAGAACTGGGAGATCCGGACGGATGCAAGTTTTGAAAAACATGATGATGCAATGCACATGATGACATGATAAGATGCGACACGCAAGCAAATGACAAGGCAACGCCGGCAAATAACTGGAAGACACCTGGCGCATCGGTCTCGGGGCATTACAGCGGAGTCCTACTCCTGGTGGGAGTAGGACTCCTCCAGGCGCACCCCTATGGCTGGCTGCACCTACCCCTCTCCCTCCTTTATATACGGGGGCAAGGGGGCACCCCATGACACAAGTTGATCTTCGTGATCGTTCCTTAGCCGTGTGTGGTGCCCCCTTCCACCATATTCCACCTCGGTCATATCGTAGCAGTACTTAGGCGAAGCCCTGCGTCGGTAGAACATCATCACCGTCATCACGCCGTCGTGCTGACGAAACTCTCCCTCAACGTTTTGCTGGATTGGAGCTCGAGGGACGTCACCGAGTTGAACGTGTGCAGAACTCGGAGGTGTCGTACGTTCGGTACTTGGATCGGTCGGATCGGGAAGACGTACGACTACTTCCTCTACGTTGTGTCAACGCTTCTGTTGCCGGTCTGCGAGGGTATGTAGACAACACTCTCCCCTCTCGTTGCTATGCATCACCATGATCTTGCATGTGCGTAGGAATTTTTTTGAAATTACTACGTTCCCCAACAGCTTCGATTTCCACCTCCGGGACGGAAGTTTCCTCAGCAGAATAGCTTCGTCGGAGCCCTACACTACTAGGGAAAACCCTAGTAGTAGCGCTTGAAATATGCATAGCAGTAGCACTAGCTCAGTGCTACTGCTAGCACGCTACTAATAAGTTGTAGAAGTAGCGATGGTATAGGCAGCGCTACTACTAAGTTTTGTTAGCAGTAGCGCTTCCTGGACCAGCGCTACTGATAACTATCTGTAGTGCTTTTTCATATGAAGCGTCGCTACTAAGCGAGCGCTACTGCTAGGTGCTCTCCAGCGCTACTGCTAATGTTCCTGCTTTCACCAACCCTCACCCCCTACGTATTTGTGGTCTATTTATACAGGCTATATACAATAGGTTCATCAGATCATACTAAACATACAGTATTCTCATCATATCATAGACATACAGTAGTCTCATCATACCATCATCATCATTATCTTCATCATCATCATTCAACACAAATATCATCACATCTCGAAAATAGCGATACACAAGTGCGATAATGTCATGTCTCGAATAAGTGCAACTGCATGGTCATGGCACACACACAAGTTTCATCATCTCTATGTAAACCATGATGTAGAAGAGAAGAGCGATTAGCATGAGCAAGAGCGCGACTATGCAGTACCGGCGGTCCCACCCTGCTCATGCTAGAGTGTCCACCTCAAGTAACTACTTTCCGCTTCGGCTCTGCTGTCGAACCCACTATGGCTAGCACCCGGGTACCTGTGCACCTGGGCCTGAGTGGCTGCCCAGCTGTCGTAGACTCCTGGAACCCTCCCAACGTACATGGCGCAGTAGCCCTTCGCCATCTCTGATCTACGTACCAGCATCGTGAGTTGATGAATTGAACGATGATATGCAACATAATGTACTTAAGAAAACAAAGAGGTAACCGGGCGAGAAATACAAGCAACCAATAGTAAACATAAATGACAAAGTTCCTTATACCCAAACTAATTAACTAGAGCGATCTACGCTAGTTCAGGACCACGGTTTAGTTACATCACATAGTTTCGCCGTGCATAAATTCAAAGTTTTGCCATAGAAAGACAGTACTGACACATTATCATCAACAATCAGTCCTCCATGTCGGCGATCCAATCTTCATAGTCAGGGAGGAAGCACCCGAGCTTCTTGAAAAGCTTCAGGTCCAGACGCTGAGCGAGTAGCAGTGCTCGGACATCTTCCCGCGTGATTGGCCCATGGTAGAACATCCCTGTTGGTTCGAGGACCTGCTTCAGGATCACTTGGGCAAGTTCACACTGTGCGTGATAAAACTCAGTTGTGATTTGATGATCCGGTGTCCTTCCTATGCTTGTGGCCCAGCTGACAATCTTGGCATCGTTGGTAGTAGGTGACATGCGAAGGCGTTGATTATCCCTTCTGTACTCGAGCAGGTGATGCATGAGGTAGAATCCATCAGCCATACCGGTGTGCAGTTGCTGGATGCAGCAGAAGTCGGTCTTATGACTGAAAGCCAGCCCGTGATTCCTGTACTTTTTCACCTTGATATATCCACCAGACAGGATGAAGGTTAACATGGCACTATCGAGAACACTCTTTATGTGCTTGTAATCCTTTTTCCTGAGGTTCTTCGATGAGTCCAAGTACATCGCATGGGAGTATTCTGGGGACAAAACGATGAGGACCCCCCCCCCCCCCCGCTGCGCAAATTAAGTACACCTCAAATTAACCTCCATGCTTGCAAAGGAATGATTAACACTTACAAAAGGATATGCGCAGATGACTTATGTTGGATGATAATGCAAGAGAATCACTTCCTTGTCCTTATTAGAGATCATGAATTCGCCGAGGTACTTGCTCGCATAGTCATGGTGCTCTTTGCAAACTGCCAAGAAGCTCTCGAGCATATATAATGGGTCAGCGACGCAGATATATTTGATGTTCTCGACCCTGATGAAGTAGTTCAGATACAGCGCATACATGCGGGTGAACTGGAAATCTAGCTTGGTCATGTGGAACATGTCATAGATGTAGTCAAATTGCAGGATGAACTTATTCGCGGGCCATCTCTCGACGTACAACTTCCCACCCGACACCTGAGCCACGTAAAGCGGGTTTCCTGGTTTTTCCGCGACCAGAAGGCTTTTCTCTCTAGCCATCACATCTTCATGGAGTCTCCTTAGATCATTGTTCAGTATGTGCTCTAGCGCTTTCATAGGTAGGATTGACTGGCCGGCGACATGGAGGCGCTGCACACCTTCGACGGGTATTCTGTCTACCACCCGGGGCTCCAGAGGCGGCTGGCTACTTGAAGCAGCTCTGGCTCCTTTAGGGCCTTTCTTGTCCAGTCTCCTCCTTTGCTTCTTGGCGGGTGGCGGTAGTGAGCCCACCATACCTTCCCTAACCACCACCCCTAGTGTCGTCGGGCTAATCAGTGGATGGGCCTCGGGGGGTTGCTAGGTACAGGCAGCAACTGGAGGCGTCTCCTGCGAGGATCGCTTGAAGAGAGACTTTTTGCATTCCTTCTTAGGATGTTCCCGCTCTGGCAAATCAGGCAACATCAAGTCATCATCTCCACGATCATAGCCTGAGTCTTCACCGTCCTGAGTCATCAATCCTCCATCATCATAGACGGTATTGAAATACTTGTCTGGGTCATCATCATCATCCTCCATGTCATCATCAACATTTGCTTGTTTAACAGCGGGGGCTACATCATCTAGCACTAATGGAAACTCTCCCTCGCGTCGTCTGCTATCACTCGCCATGACAGGTGCAGGTAATGTGGTAGGTGGGGTGGTGTTCATACCTTCTTGAGAAGGTTGCGTTGTTGTGATATTGGGCGCCTCGAGACGAAGAAGAGACTTTAGCCAAGGCAAGAACCAGCTCTTGCATGCGCCAATCATCTTATGGGTCTCATTATCATCGACTGGTACCGAAGGAGGCAAATCCTCAAAGCCCGCAAAGACACTGGCCATGTTAACCTTGAAGACGCCATTGGGCATCCCTCGGTTGTGGAACATGCGGTCCTTTGGCTTCACGATCGTTGCCTTTCCCACAACCACCTTCTGGCCCTTGATGTCATAGAGTAGGGTGCACGGGGTGTCGTCGGCCTACGAAGGAGACATGTCCGCGATGTCAAACATCTGAAAGGCAACTGAAATGGAAGACTATAGACATGCTGGTGAAAAGGGTATGACGTGTAATTACCGTGAGGGGCTCAGCTAACGATGATGGCCCACCGAGCATGCAAGAGACGGAGGTCGGGCTGTTATGAACAGGAGCGGGACCTTTTGCGGTTGCTTGAGAAGGTGCTGGTGCTTTGGTGTTCGCCGAACTGCTCCCGACAAAGCTGGGAATGGGAAAGTCCTCCGGCCGTGCATTTGTATTGTTCTTCGTGAATTCATAAAGTGCCAGAATCAAGCTGACCACCGCGTCAGTGACCTCCGCACTGACGGCCCCGAGCAACTCTTCTTTGGTCTCAGCTTTGGTTTTAATGACCGCAATCGCGACCTTCTCGGCGATGCTCTGCTGAGTGACGACTGGCCATATGTTCCTTCTTTCCTCCGGCTACTCGTGGTAGCACGTCTTCCACGAGGCGCCATCTCCGACGCCATGCACATGAACATAGGACGGCGGCTTGTCCAACGGGACCTTTTTCAGTATGTTCAGGGCCCGGTTGAATGGGTTGTCCCACTTGGGCCTCGCCGACAAATGTGACGAGTCATCGCTTTCGGCTGCCTTTTGGTGTTGCTCTTTCTGCAAAAGGAACGTGGATGGTTTACTAATGTGACAAAACTTGCAGTCAAATTGATTGGAAGCTAATATGATAATGTGGTAATATAACAATTACCAGAAGTCTCATGAACTCCCTAGTGTTCGGGTTCGTGTAAAAGATATTTTTTCCTTGTTCCACTTGTACCGGGCCCTGAGCCAGTCATGCTTGAGCGGGTCGGTGAACTCCGCCAAGGGGTCTGGGATTCCATGACTTTCACGTTAGGTGTCTTCCTTGGCCCATACGGGCGTCTTCCCCTCATAACCACGGCTTCCGAGGCGGTGGGGAGGTGTGTTCCTGGCCTGGAGCGCCTTCATTTTCTCTGACTTTGCCTTGACACTTTCTTTAGCACAATTCTCCTTGAATTTTGGAAAGTCCTCTTCCATTACTGACGAATTGTCAGCATGAATCTTGGACCACAGTTCATTATTCGCAATCGCTTTTTTCACCCGAACTTTCCAGGCGGACAAGTCGTTGGTGAACGTCAGCATCGCCTTGTCATTTATCTTTGTCATGGAGATGTCTTCCCACGGATCTTTATATTCCTTTTCATTGTCGTCGGGGAACAAGAACCTATCGTGCAACTTATTTAGGAGCATGTTCTACATATGTGGTATGAGCCTCAGCCTCTCGTCGTTGATGTTGGTGGTTTCCCTGAGGATGCATCCAAGTTAATTGCCCCAGCACTTGCACGCTTCCTCCGGCCCCGTTGGCTCTAACTTCTTGGGGTGCATCTCAGTGACCATTTGTCCGATGCCAAGCTTGTTTCGTGTCCTCTTCTTCTTTGGTGCTTTACCGGCTATGACAGGATCGTTGCCGGTCTCGGGGGTGGTGTCGGTGCCGGTGCCAGTGCCGGTGTCGGGGTTGGTGCCACTGCCGCCACCATGCAACCCCATCTGGTGTTCGTCCAGGTAATCGAAATAGTGATTTGCTGCCTCGATGGGGTCTTCGAGGCGAGCAGAACCACCCGCGCCTTCGGCGTTGGTAGACATGTTTCCTATTCGTCAGTTGTAAATAAAAGATATAATGAAAAGAAAAAGGGGGATATATTTGGTCAGAATGTTGATTCATTACCCTTTCCGCAAATCCCGGGTACTCCATTTGTCCTAGTTTCTAGCACAAGTCATGCAGAAAATCACAGAAATTTTTGGCATGACCTTTCTAAAAAGTGGACATATGGAGCGCCTGAAATTTGCCAGAACAGAAATGAATCAACATTCCGGCAAAACATAGGCCACTCGGATATCGACATTCAACCAACATTGGAAAACCAACATAAAACATCAATGACATATATCATTTGCAAAATATATCATTCAAGCAAAAGCATGCTTGTACTTAAATAAACAAAAATGAAAAAATGGCATACGCTATACACAAAAACTTGCTCTCTCTCTCTGCTAAAAATTTGCTAACTTGCTAAAAAAACAAAAAAAAATTGCTCTCTCTCTGCTAAAAATTTGCTAACTTGCTATTGCCCTAATTAGCTACTGCCGTAATTTTCTAACTTTGCTAACTTGCTAAAAATTGCTAACTTTGCTAAATTTGCCCTAAAATTTCCTAAAATTCCCCTAAAATTTGCTAAATCTCCCCTAAAATTCGCTACTAGTTAGCTATTGTATTTGCTAAATTTGCCCTACCTAATTGCACCCTAAATTGAAAACCTAAGAGCCAGAGACAGGGGGAGGTGGGGGAAGGGGGTCGGCAGTACCTGAGGAGGAGGAAGACGAAGGGGACGAGGAGGAGGAGGCCGGAGCGGACGAGGAGGAGGTCGGAGCGGCGGCAGCGCGGACTAGGAGGAGGTCGGAGTGGCGCGGACGAGGAGGAGGAGGAGGACGGCGTCGAGGCTGAGGGCGGGCAGGGGCTCGGGCCGGCGTCAAGGTCCAGGTCGAGGGGCTACGGCTGGCGGGCCAGGGCAACGACGACAGCGAGTGCGGCGAGGTCGCGAGGGCGTCGACGGCGGGCGCAGGGCCTAGGTGGAGATGTGGGGAAAAGGACTTGCTGAAATTTTGAGCCCGCGCGGCGGGGGTTAACTCACAATAGCGGTAGTGTTGGTTTGTAAACAAGCGCTATAGCTAACTTAGCTATAGCGCTTGTTTACAAACCAGCGCTACCGCTATCTTTTCCAAATTTTTTTAAAATTCAAAAATACTTAGCTATAGCGCTGGTCCACAGACAAGCACTACTGCTATTTTCCTTTTTCTTGTTTTTAGTTTTATTTTCTTTTATTATTTTCCTTTTGTTTTTTATTTATTATTTTCCTTTTCTTTTCTGTTTACTTTCCTTTTTATTTTGTACTGCTTTCTCCCTTTTGTTTTTTTTTGTTTTTCTCCCGACGACGGCGTCTCCCTCTCCCCCACTGCGCAAGTATCACCGGAACCATGCATGTGGTGGTAACATATCAGTTGACCGATAACGGTTACTTAAGTGCGTACACAAAATAGATACATATATATAAATGTAGGTTTCACATTGAGCTTCTTCACTTTCTTGTTCGTTGCCGAGTAATTGAGCCCCTCCTTGTGACTTTTCCGAAGCCATGCATTACAATCTTTCTTAGGTAATGTAGTATTGATTCTTCTTTTCACGTATGCTTCATCGTCATCATCATCTTCCCTCATCGGATGTCATATTGGTCGTAGTCTTCCTAGTTGGCTACTCCATCCATTCCGACGATGCTCCTTTTAGATCTCCTCATGACAACATGGCTGGAATTGGCCGGGTCGGTTATGAAGAAGCATTGTGTCACGTGCTTAACATGTACCCATGGCTCATTTTTGGTGATGACGTTAACGTTCACAGGAGTGCTCTTCGCGTCTGGTATAGACATGGTGGTGAAATAGTTGTTTTCTCTTACGATGTCCTTGGCCCATCTGACACGGAACATCGTCGCATCGTGCATTCCAGCATCGTCAAGCTCCCAGATCTCTTCGACCCTTCCGTAGAATCTCTCAGTAGTGCCGTTGGTGTCAGTCACGCATTGAATTGTCACCGTGGAGTTCTGGTAATCACTGTCCATGTCTTTGGCCTCCGTGTAGAACGTGTACCCATTGATATCGTAGGACTGATAGGTCGCGAGCTTGGGCGGGGGGCCATGTGCTAAGGCGTGTACGAGCAATCCATCCGAACTACCCTCTTCCGGGGAATTTTCAAGAACTTGTTGTTTAAACCAGCGCAAGAAAGTGGCTTTGCGCTCTACAGTAACTTCGCCGTCCGTCTTGAGCATCCCCTTATCATGGTACTTCTTTGCTATGGTTTCTTTGTGCTGTGCCACATAATCATCTACCACATATAGGTGTTGTAGCACTACTAAGTTAGCCCTGTCAAAGTCGTTCCGTCTATCCGAGTAGTCCACGTGCAATTCCCTCCGGCTGTTGTTGTGACCATCTCCTTCGAGGTTCCCATCGTGCTTCTTGACAGGCAAACCAACAACAGGGTCTCCGACACTTATATAATTCTCGCAAAAGGAGACGCACTCATGTGTTAGATACCCTTGGACGATGCTCCCTTCCGGACGGGACATATTACGAATGAATCCTTTGATGACCCCATTCATCCTCTCGAACGGCATCATGCTGTGAAGGAATTTCGGCTCGAGGTCGATGATGTCATCCATGATGTGGACACACAGATGCACCATGATGTCAAAGAACGCGGGCGGGAAGTACATCTCAAGCTCACATAGTTTGACAACGATCTCTTCCTGTAGCCTTCGGAGCTGCTTCACACTTATGGACTTTCGAGATATAACATCGAAGAAGTTGCAGAGACCAGTAAGCGTGTCACGGGCATGCTTCTCCATTATCCCTCTAATGGAAACTGGGAGTATCTGCGTCATCATCACGTGACAGTCATGAGACTTCATCCCGCTGAACCTTTTCTTCTTGGGGTCTAGAAATCTGCTTATCTTTCCACAATAACCGGAACTGACTTTGATTCCCATAAGGCACTTGATGAATTGATCGATCTCCTTTGCACTTAAGGTGAAGCAAGAAGGGGGGCAATAATTCTCCTCCTTCTTGTTGACTTTTCTGCCCCTTTCCCCCTCCCCCGTCTCCATCTCCGTCTCCTCCATCAACTTTTTACGGTGGAGATCTTTCCTGATCTTCAAATCTTCCAAGTCTTTCCTTGCCTTCGGCCCATCCTTGGTCTTCTCAGACATGTTCATCAGTGTGCCAAGCAAGCTCTCGAGGACATTCTACGTGATATGCATTGGATCAAGGAAATGAGGTGTGTCATGATTGGGCCTGTAGTCCAAGTCCCAGAAAACATACCTTGTTTTCCATACCTTCAGCAGCACCTCCGGTGCCTTTTTGATCTTTCCCGGCATGGGGCATTGTTCCGAGTTTCTCAATAGCTCGTCGATTTTGGTGCCGCTCCTCTTACGTGGAGGTCCTCGAAGCTCAGCCAACCCATTGAATAGATCTCCACGCTTTCTCCACGAGTCATCCTTCCCGAGCCATCTATGATGCCCCATGTACACGATTTTCTCGGACCCGCCATCTTTCATTGACGTAAGCTGCTGAGACGTTGTATCATCCATGGACCTCGTGCATCCACGGTATCCGTGGCACACCTGGCCTGAGGTGTACCCGTAACCGAGATAGTCGTGCACCGTCGTCATCAGCGCGGCTCTCATATGGAAATTTTCTCCTTTGCTGGCGTCCCTTGTCCATGCCGGTGTTTTCCATAACGTGTCTAGCTCCTCTTGCAGAAGCCCCATATACAGGTTAATACTATTTCCCGGTTGTTTCGGCCCTTGAATCAGCATGCTCATGTGTATGTACTTCATAACACCCACAATGCGGCTATATCTCCCACGTGTCGGAGCACGACTTAGAGGCATAACCGCATTGTAGGCATGTCAGAAGAGGGGTAATCTATACACATCCCATGTACTGAATAAGAAAGGGATAAAGAGTTGGCTTACAATCGCCACTTCACACAATACAAGAATATAACATTACATCATCCAGAATACAATCAAGGTCCGATTACGGAACCAAAATAAAAGAAGACAACCCCTAATGCTAGATCCCCGATCGCCCCAACTGGGCTCCACTACTGATCAAATGGAAACGAAACAACACAACGAACACGATCTTCATCGAGCTCCTCCTTGAGCTCAATTGCGTCACCTGCATGGTTGTCATCTCCACCTGCAACTGTTTGAAGTAACCTGTGAGTCACGGGGACTCAACAATCTCATACCCTCGCGATCAAGACTATTTAAGCTTATGGGTAGGAAAAGGTAGTGAGGTGGAGCGGCAGCAAGCACTAGCATATATGGTGGCTAACTTAAGCAAATAAGAGCGAGAAGAGAAGCAAAGCACCGTGAACTAGAAGTGATCAAGAAGTGATCCTGAAACTACTTATGTTCAAGCATAACACAAGAACCGTTTCCACTTCCCGGACTCCGCCGGAAAGATACCATCACGGCTACACACGTTGTTGATGCATTTTAATTAAGTTAGCTGGCAAGTTCTCTACAACCGGATATTAACAAATTCCCATCTGCCCATAACTGCGGGCACGGATTTCGAAAGTTCAAAACCCTGCAGGGGTGTCCCAACTTAGCCCATCACAAGCTCTCACGGTCAACGAAGGATATTCCTTCTCCCAGGAAGACCCAATCAGACTCGGAATCCCGGTTACAGGACATTTCGACAGTGGTAAAACAAGACCAGCAAAGCCGCCCGGATGTGCCGAAAAGTCCCGATAGGAGCTCCACATATCTCGTTCTCAGGGCACACCGGATGAGCCAAACATCGGGTTGCCATAGACCCTGGTTGCCCAGGGGGCGCCGGACATCGCTCAGGTTGGACCAACACTTAGAGAAGCACTGTCCCGGGGGGGTTTAAAATAAAGATGACCCTCAGGTTAATTACTCCCAAGGGAAATGTATAGGTTGTTAGGCAAATGTAAAACCAAGGTTGGGCCTTGTTGGAGGAGTTTTATTCAAAGCGAACTATCAAGGGGTTCCCATAACACCCAACCGCGTAAGGAACGCAAAATCAAGGAACATAACACTGTTTTGACGGAAACTAGGGCGGCAAGAGAGGAACAAAACACCAGGCATAAGGCCGAGCCTTCCACCCTTTACCAAGTGTATAGATGCATTAATTAAAATAATAGATATTATGATATCCCAACATATCCATGTTCCAACATGGAACAAACTTCAATATTCACCTGCAACTAACAACGCTATATGAGGGGCTGAGCAAAGCGGTAACGTAGCCAAACAACGGTTTGCTAGGACAAGGTGGGTTAGAGGCTTGACATGGCAATATGGGAGGCATGATAAATCATGTGGTAGGTATCGCGGCAGAGGCATAGCAATAGAGCGAGCAACTAGCAAGCAAAGATAGAAGTGATTTCGAGGGTATGGTCATCTTGCCTGCAAAGTTCTCACAGGTTGACGAAAACTTGATCCTCGTAAGCGTACTCAACGGGTTCCGCGATCAAGTACTCGGCTCCCGGCTCTACCCAGGGCAAGATGACCATACCCTCGGTCCAATGCGCAAGCAACATGATGCAAGACATGGCATGATATACGGGATGTGCTATGGAATACATATGCGTGCTCCGGAAGGAAAATCTTGAACCAGGCCTCAACTTGGCAAACCAAGTGCACCGCTGGAAGGATGAGTTGATTTCGGTCGAAATCGATATAAAGATCACCGGAATCGGATACACGGTTTGCAAAAACCATGCAAAACAATAATGGCACAATTCTGCGATTAACAGCAAGATGCCATCTAGAATGCAACAAGAAACTAAGCTACTGCACTACAACATAGCAACAAAGCACATGGCAGTGATCTATTCAAGATGCTTGACAAAAGATGAGCACTGAGCTACGGCTAAATCACACAAGAGCAGATTCAAACAAGCATGGCAAAAGTACAAAATATATCAGCATCACAGACTTGGTGAAAATAACATGCCAGGAATTAACATTAGGAGGCAATGTTCAGAGCAAGATAACAACATGCTACAGGAACGTAACATAGCAAACAAAGGCATGGCATGAATCTACTCAGAGCATGTAACAAAAGTCCCTTACTGACCATAAGCCAAAAAGGATCAGAAGATATGATGGCACCCATGTAAACATAGCAAGTTTCGTTAACAGATTCAGACTTAGCAGAAAACTGGACATGGCATAAACAGAATTCTGAAGGCATGTGTGTGTGTCCGATGTACTCAACACAAGGCATTGCATGACAAGCTAAGCATACTACCATCAAGAAGACATGATCAAGAAGCTAAACATGGCAAGAACAATCTCATAGCATGCATGGATCAACTACAACAACCTTGGCAAAATTGATTAACACGTAAACAATCTGCCAGGAACATTGTATAGCAAAAGTAGAGCAAGATTGAGTCATGCTAGGTCACTCCATAAATGCAAATAAGGGCATGGATGGATATAGCACAACCATATGCCCACATCATCCTTACTGAACATAATCAAAAGAGCCATGGATCACTCTGTAGCAACATGAATACATGGCATAAAAATAACAGCACAGCAAAGACTTAGTGAAATTCTAAGTCTCTGAAATCAGCAATATCACGAGAGCTACTTTGCATGCTTCTTCTAGTAACCACATTGATCACAAAAATACATGGCATACACCCCTGTAAATATGGCATGGCATAGCCCAAAACACATGTAGAGATCATGCCCATATGCAGCACATAATAATCATGGCAAAAATGACAAAATGCTCATAATCTGATAAGAATCAGGAATCTAACATTTATAGCACTCTTGCAACAGTCATTAGGGCATCAATATGGACTCAAACAAGCATGGCACAATGGAACAAAATGAAGAGGACATCCTAACGAACATTTTGACATATCATGCATGCAAAACGGAGCTACGAATGAGGAGTTATGGCATGATGAACAGGGCTAGAAAATGTTACAGGGAAAGGACTTGGGCGAAAATTACCCTCTCAGAAACAGATCTAGGGTTGACTTGCACGTAGTTTGAGGTTCGCCGAAATTTGTCGCCGGACTTGACGGGGAATACAAGGACGACGACCAAAGGTGAAGGAGAGGGTGCCGGAGACGTCGGGGTCGCCGAATCTGGTCGCTCCTCGACCGGATCTGACCGGAGAAGGAGAGGAACAAGGTGCCGAGGAGGAGGTGGCGACGTCGACCTCCTGCAGCGGCAACGCGGCACGGGAGCTCCGTCGAGCTCCTGCAGCGGGGCGGTGGGTCGAAGGAGGCCAGCGAGCACGCGGGGTTCGGCGGCTTGGGGATCCCGCAGGCAAGCAGCGGCGGCGCAGGCTCGGGCGGCGCACTCCGGCAAGGACGGCGCCGGGCGGCGGCGGAGCGGCGAAGCGCGATGGCGGGGAGGCGCGGGGCGGCGGCCGGCGGTGAGGCGTGAGGCGGCGGCGCAGGGGAGGCCCGGACGGCGGAGCGCGGGGCCAATCCGGGCTTCGGCGGCGGCGGTTCTGGCTCGCGCGAGCCCTGGATGGGCTCCGCGGGCCGCGGCGGCGGTGGGAGGAGAGAGAGGGTGAGGTGGCGGACGGTGACTGGGCTAGGCGGAGGTGCTGCCGACGTGGCGCGCGGTGATTGGCCCGGACAATGTGTCCGGCGGACATGTCCGGCGCGGTTGGACATGTCCGGTGGCGCGAGGAGGAAGACGGTTAGGGTTTCATCCGCAAAATTCGGAGGGAGACACAAATATATAGGTAGAGGGAGCTAGGAGAGTCCAAATGAGGTGCGGTTTTCGGCCACGCAATCATGATCAAATGACCGATAGGAAGGATGGGGTTTGGATGGGTTATTGGGCCACTTTGGAGGGGTGTTGGGCTGCAACACACACGAGGCCTTTACGGTTCCCCGGTTAATCATTGGAGTATCAAGCGGACTCGAAATGGCACGAAACTTGACAGGTTGTCTACCAATGGTATATCAAGGCCGCTTGGCAAATCTCGGTCCAATCTGAGAACGTTCAACACCCGCACACGAAAGGAGGTAAAAGGAGGGCGCCGGAGGACATAGGAGTGTCAGATTGCAAAACGGGCAACGGGGAAAAAGCTCGGATGCATGAGAAGAACACGTATGCAAATGCGATGCACATGCTGACATGATATGAAATGCATTACATGCAAACAAATGACAAGGCAACAACAACGAATAACTGGAAGACACCTGGCGCAACGGTGTAGGGGCGTTACAACACTCCACCACTACGAGAGGATCTCGTCCTGAGATCTAGAATGGCACCAGAGGGAAAAAACGGAAGAGTAAGAGAAGAGGTAAAACAAAGTTGCTTCTTTGACAAACGAGTGAAACCAAAGAACCTTGAAAAGTTGAACAACTTGAACGAAAGAATACAACGGAGATGAACAAAGTTGAAAACACTCCGTTAGAAAAGAGGAACAAGGAAGAACAAATTCGGGCAGCACTCCGGTTGAAAAGTGATATGAAACTTGATAAGATGAAAAGAACTTGAGCATAGGGCACAACACTCCGGTTAAATGAATAAGCACGAAAAGAACACGATCCTCACCACTCGAGATGATGAGAGGAGAGTGCAACAACACAACGCCTCCGTAAGAAGAAAGAATATAGATCATTGAAATGAAAGGATGGAGAAGAAAAGGTCAACTTATGCCACAAGTGATCTTAAAGATCACCCTTCCAAGAAAGTTAAAACGGAGTTGTTGGAAAACCAACAATGAAGAGGATAAGCTTGATATGGACTTGTAGAAGACATCCCAAAATTATGAGGTGACAACTTGCCACTCACAGAAAAGATTTGATTGGGAGCTAGAAAAAGATAGAAATCTTCTTCCACTAAGGTGATAAGGATAAAACTTGGATCATTGATAATCACCACAAAGAGCAACATTCCCAATGGAAGGCTTTAGGTGAAATTTATACCAAGATAAATCAATGGAAGAAAGTGATGGGTTTAAATACCTCATTCTTGTGAATGAAGAATGATATATTACCACCTCGAAAGATAAGAGAGAACAATTGCACTCCAGACCGCAAGATGAAGAATGCTTGAGCTCCTATGAAAAGAATCTTGATGAATGCTTCGAGAAGGAATTAAATCCTTTATAAACCAACATGTAGAGTCTCCATGAAGAAATCCGATAAACAAAATGATGATAAAAAGAAAGAGAAGTTGAAAAACACAAGGTGAATCCTTGCAATAATTTAGATGGAGCTTCGCGACGATATAATTGAAAGAGCTTGGAACTCCGGGAAAAGAAAAGATGAAACAATTGAAACTGAGAATTTGATGAACCTTCGGAATAAGGAATTGAATATCCTAGATGAAACAAGAATAAGAATTACATTATGCTTATCCTTCACCAATTTAAATTGATGACAAACAATGGATTTGGCATGCTAATTATTCCCGTAGAAAGGATTAAGATAGATATGACGCAAACTTGAGAAGGTCTTCAACGATCCACCGGTAGGATTGAAACAACGAATAAATTGGTGTGATAAACGAAGGAAGGAGAATCTTGGAAGAACCACCGTAAGAATTTAAAACAAACGAAGTAAAAGGGATGAATCATCGGTAAGAATTGAAATGAGCAAAGATACTTGGGGAAATTCAGATACATGAGAATGGAGGGATCATGAACTGATTAGAGGATACTTGAGTGATGCACCGGTAAGATTGGGAAACGAGAGCTAAAAGCTGAGAATGAATAAATCTTCTGAAATGATGGCCTCCGAAGAATCAAACTGAAAAGACTCCTTAATAGCTCCGGATGGGTGAAAAGAATTCTCACAATTGAAAACGATTATGAGAGGATGGCATAAGGCTAGAACCATGAATCTCTGAGAGGACGGAGAAGATTTGGAGGAAAAACACTTCTTTGGTCTTCAAATGTTGAAAATGACGATGCGAAACACCAACATGGGTTGTTGAGATACTCCGGGATAAATATTTGAAAGGTTGAACCAATGATGAAAAGAATTTGAAAGATCTTGGAGAAGGCATTTGAGTGATAATAATTCATTCTTACGTCAAACTTTAGAAGATTTGAGAATAGCTCCGAGAAAATAGAAGAGTCGGGTAAGATCCTGGGAAAAGACCTGTGGGTTAGGGCCCACTAAAGAGAAAACACCGTTGAAAATGATTTAAAAGAGAGAATGTGCCGGTTGAATTAAGTTGCTTGAATGAGATAACAACCTCGAGATATCTTGAACGATTGAGAATGGCAACGTGAATCTTTCGAGATATCTTCAACACTCCGGAACAATTGAGTACCAAGCGGGGAATGATCCTGAGGTGCAACGGCATGAGAAAACATTTGAAATAAGGAAAAGAATATGATCGGCTAGGCTTGAATTGAATCCACGGGAAAAGAAAGAGAACAAGGAATGATGGACTAGTAGAACATCTTCATGAGAACCACCAGGTAAGAACATTGACGGGAAGAATGGAGAGACTTCACATCAATAAGATGGATACTTGATTAAGAAATCCGAATCCTTGAAGAAAAAGGGTGGGAGGGTGGGAAAACAAAGGCAGCTTGGGATAGATGAAACAAACAACGTTGAGAAGACTTAGAGTTGATCTTGCGGATGTCGAAAAAGATCGGATCCACTTGAAGACACACACACTGGTTTAGAAGAAATTGAGATGGCAAACTCAAAGATCAAGAAGGATTTGTATTCACATAGGAATATGAGAACACCACTTAGGAAAGGTATGGAATCAACATTTGACTTCGAAGCAACTCGAATACCACAATCAAAACAAAACAAAGGATTGGCTTGCAGAATAAGCCGGAAACAACATATGATAGACCCCATATCGTATCATGTGTCTGTTGGAAAGAAATCCTAGGAGCTACTTGAATTCCCACTTATAAACTCCCGAAACTTTCTGGTTATGCAATCAGGTGTTGGGGATACAGGGGAAGCATAATATCTCACCCAAACTAGCAAATCCTACATCTAGCTGTATCCATCCTTCAACACATAACCAAGAGACCTTCAGAAATCATTTACCTCAACCTTCGAAAAGCATCTGTTATACGAGTTATGGCAATACTCCCGAACTCCCGCCCCAGTGCTGGGTGGCATCGAGGTTATCTCACCACAACTGAATAAAAGAGATTTTCGATGTTGGCGAACTCAGGTATTCCAGAACTACAACGATAAAATTGTGACGGCAACACCTCAGAGCTCAACTTCCCGGGACACTGCCACAACCCCTAAATGTCAGGAGGCACCAAGAACAATGTTGTCGTCACAAAACCATCGGAAAGATTCCAAGATACCCGCATGATCCTAGAAAATTTAAGTGAAATTTGAGGAGCGAACAGTCAAAACTCTACGTCAGGAGACCACACCAGAGCGACGAAGGGACTGAGGAGTAAAAAGGATCCTACTCTCTGATATATATAATCCTATAAGACTCAAAACATTTTTCTAGACTCAACAACGCCAGCGATTCGATCAAGAAGGGGGCTCCTAAGTTGAGGAAGGCTCTGATACCAACTTGTAACACCCACGATGCGGCTATATCTCCCACATGTCGAAGCACGACTTAGAGGAATAACTGCATTGCAGGCATGTCGCAAGAGGGGTAATCTTTACACATCCCATGTACTAAATAAGAAAGGGATAAAGAGTTGGCTTAAAATCGCCACCTCACACAATACAAGAATATAACATCAAATCATCCAGAATACAATCAAGGTCTGACTACAAAACCAAATTAAAAGAAGACAACCCCTAATGCTAGATCCCCGATCGTCCGAACTGGGCTCCACTACTGATCAACTAGAAACGAAACAACACAATGGACACGATCTTCGTCGAGCTCCTCCTTGAGCTCAGTTGCGTCACCTGCACGGTTATCATCGGCACCTGCAACTGTTTGAAGTAATCTATGAGTCACGGGAAATCAGCAATCTCACAACCTCGCGATCAAGACTATTTACGCTTATGGGTAGGAAAAGGTAGTGAGGTGGAGCTGCAGCAAGAACTAGCATATATGGTGGCTAACTTAAAGAAGCAAAGCACGGTCGTGAACTAGAAGTGATCAAGAAGTGATCCTGAAACTACTTACGTTCAAGCATAACACAAGAACCGTGTTCACTTCCCGGACTCCTCCGAAAAGAGACCAAGCCGGCTACACACGCTGTTGATGCATTTTAATTAAGTTAGGAGCTGCACATAACCAGATATTAACAAATTCCCATCTACCCATAACCGCGGGCACGGCTTTCGAAAGTTCAAAACCCTGCAGGGGTGTCCCAACTTAGCCCATCACAAGCTCTCATGGTCAACGAAGGATATTCCTTCTCCCAGGAAGACCCGATCAGACTCGGAATCTCGGTTACAAGACATTTCGACAATGAAAAAACAATACTAGCAAAGCCGCCCGGATGTGCCGACAAATCCCGATAGGAGCTGCACATATCTCGTTCTCAGGCACATCGGATGAGCCAGACGTTGGGTTGGCATAGACCCTGGTTGCCCAGGGGGCACCGGACATCGCTCAGCTTGGACCAACACTTAGAGAAGCACTGTCCCGGGGGGGGGGGGGTTTAAAATAAAGATGACCCTCGGGTTAATTACTCCCAAGGGAAAAGTATAGGTTGTTAGGCAAATGTAAAACCAAGGTTGGGCCTTGCTGGAGGAGTTTTATTCAAAGTGGACTGTCAAGGGGTTCCCATAACATCCAACAATGTAAGGAACGCAAAATCAAGGAACATAAAACCGGTATGACGAAAACTAGGGCGGCAAGAGTGGAACAAAACACCAGGCATAAGGCCGAGCCTTCCACCCTTTACCAAGTGTATAGATGCATTAATTAAAATAATAGATATTATGATATCCCAACATATCCATGTTCCAACATAGAACAAACTTCAATATTCACCTGCAACTAACAACGCTATAAGAGGGGCTGAGCAAAGCGGTAACGTAGACAAACAACGGTTTGCTAGGACAAGGTGGGTTAGAGGCTTGACATGGAAATATGGGAGGCATGATAAAGCATGTGGTAGGTATCACGGCATAGGCATAGCAATAGAGCGAGCAACTAGCAAGCAAAGATAGAAGTGATTTCGAGGGTATGGTCATCTTGTGTGCAAAGTTCTCAGAGGTTGACGAAAACTTGATCCTCGTAAGCGTAATCAATGGGTTCCTCGATCAAGTACTCGGCTCTCGGCTCTACCCAAGGCAAGAACACAAGCAAAGGAAAAAACAATCAACCACGGTGCTATGCGCAAGCAACATGATGCAAGACATGGCATGATATGTGGGATGTGCTATGCAATGCATATGCGTGCTCGGGAAGGAAAAGATTGAACCAGGCCTCAACTTGGCAAACCAAGTGCGCCGCTGGAAACATGAGTTGATTTCGGTCGAAATCGATATAAAGATCACCGGAATCGGATGCACGGTTTGCAAATGGCAAGCAAAACAATAATGGCACAATTCTGCGATTAACAGCATGATGCCATCTAGAATGCAACAAGAAACTAAGCTACTGCACCCCAACATAGCAACAAAGCAGATGGAAGTGATCTACTCAAGATGCTTGACAAAAGATGAGCACTGAGCTACGGCTAAATCACAGAAGAGCATGTTCAAACAAGCATGGCAAAAGTACAAAAGATATCAGCATGCTACAGGAAGATAACATAGCAAACAAAGGCATGGCATGAATCTACTCAGAGCATGTAACAAAAGTCCCTTACTGACCATAAGCCAAAAAGGATCAGAAGATATGATGGCACCCATGTAAACGTAGCAAGTTTCGTTAACAGATTTAGACTTAGCAGAAAACTGGACATGGCATAAAGAGAATTATGAAGGCATGTTTGCGAGCTCGATGTACTCAAAACAAGGCATTGCATGACAAGCTAATCATACTACCAGCAAGAAGACATGATCAAGAAGCTAAACATGGCAAGAACAATCTCATAGCATGCATGGATCAACTACAACAACCTTGGCAAAATTGATTAACACGTAAACAATCTGCCAGGAACATTGTATAGCAAAACTAGAGCAAGATTGAGTCATGCTAGGGCACTCCATAAATGCAAACAAGGGCATGGATGGATAGAGCACAACCATATGCCCACATCATACTTACAGAACATAATCAAAAGAGGCATGGATCACTCTGTAGCAACATGAACACATGGTATAAAAATAACAGCACAACAAAGACTTAGTGAAATTCTAAGTCTCTGAAATAAGCAATATCACGAGAGCTACTTTGCATGCTTGTGCTAGTCACCACATTGATCACAAAAATACATGGCATACACCCCTGTAAAGATGGCATGGCATAGCCCAAAACACATGGAGCGCTCATGCACATATGCAACACATAATAATCATGGCAAAAATGACAAATGCTCATAATCTGATAAGAATCAGGAATCTAACATTTTATAGAACTCTTGCAACAGTCATTAGGGTATCAAGATGGACTCAAACAAGCATGGAACAATGGAACAAAATGAAGAGGACATCCTAACGAACATCTTGACATATCATGCATGCAAAACGGAGCTACGAGTGAGGAGTTATGGCATGATGAACAGGGCTAGAAAATGTTACATGGAAAGGACTTGGGCGAAAATTACCCTCTCAGAAACAGATCTAGGGTTGACTTTCACGTAGTTCGAGGTTCGCTGGAATTTGTCGCCGGACTTGACGGGGAAGACAAGGACGACGGCCGGAGGTGAATGAGAGGGTGCCGGAGACATCGGGGTCGCCGGATCCGGTCACTCCTCGACCGGATCTGACCGGAGGAGAGGAACGAGGTGCCGAGGAGGAGGCGGCGTCGTCGACCTCCTGCAGCAGCGACGCGGCACGGGAGCTCTGGCGAGCTCCTGCAGCGGGGCGGTGGGTCAAAGAAGGCCGGCGAGCACGCGGGGTTCGGCGGCTTGGGGATCCCGTAGGTGAGCGGTGGCGGCGCAGGCTCGGGCGGCGCACTACGGCGAGGACGGAGCCGGGCGGCGGCGGAGCGGTGAAGCGCGGTGGCGGGGAGGCGCGAGGCAGCGGCCGGCAGTGAGGCGCGAGGCGGCGACGTAGGGGAGGCCCGGACGGCGGAGTGCGGGGCCGATCCGGGCTTCGGCGGCGGCGGTTCGGGCTCGTGCGGGCCTCGAATGGGCTCTGCGGGCCGTGGCGGCGGTGGGAGGAGAGAGAGGGTGAGGTGGCGGCCGGTGAGTGGGCGAGGCAGAGGCGCTGCCGACATGGCACGCGGTGATTGGTCCAGACGACGTGTCCGGCGGACATGTCCGGCACGGTTGGACATGTCCGGCGGAGCGAGGAGGAAGATGGTTAGGGTTTCATCCGTGAAAATTCGAAGGGAGACACAAATATATATGTAGAGGGAGCTAGGAGAGTCCAAATGAGGTGCGGTTTTCGTCCACGCGATCGTGATCGAACGGCCCAGAGGTAGGAGGGGTTTTGGAGGGGTTATTGGGCCACTTTGGAGGGGTGTTGGGATGCAACACACACAAGGCCTTTACGGTTCCCCGGTTAGCCGTTGGAGTATCAAACGGACTCCAAATGGCACGAAACACGACAGGCGGTCTATCGGTGGTATATCAAGGCCGCTTGGCAAATCTCGGTCCAATCCGAGAACGTTCAACCCCTGCACACGAAAAGAGGCAAAAGGAGGGCGCCGGAGGACATAGGAGTGTCGGATTGCAAAATGGACAACGGGGAAAAAGCTTGGATGCATGAGACGAACACGTATGCAAATGTGATGCACATGCTGACATGATATGAAATGCATGACACGCAAACAAATGACAAGGCAACAATAGCGAATAACTAGAAGACACCTTGCGCAATGGTCTCGGGGCGTTACATACTTTGTCTTCATGCACTTCCATGGGGGGAGGTTGTACATCCATACAAACATGGGCCATGTGCTGTGGTTGGTGTTCTTGTTTCCAAACAGATTCATGCCATCGGTACACGCACCAAGAATGATGTTCATTGGTTCTTCTGCAGCAAATCCATATACGTCGTTGAATGCTCTCCATTGTCTACCATCTACGAGGTGTCTCAATCTCGGATCATCACCATCGCCGGGCTTCTTCCTCTCCGCATGCCAGCGCATGAGCTTTGCTTCCTTAGGATCTATGAAATACCGCTGCGGACGGGGAGTGATCGGAAAGTACCATACAACTTTCTGAGGAGCTTTCTTTCCTGCCTTCTTGTATCGAGAAGCATTGCACACTGGACAACTAGTTTTTTTCCGCGTGCTCCCCCCGATAAATGATGCAATCATTGATGCATGCGTGGTACCTAATGTGCGGCAAATCAAAAGGGAAAACGATTTTCTTGGCCTCCTCGACACTAGTAGGACATAGGTTCCCTGCGGGAAGAACTTTATTATGTAGAAACTTCAAATGCTCATCGAGGCTTTTGTCTGTCCATTTGTTTTTGGCCTTCGTCTTTAGAAGTTCGAGCGTGAAACTAAAGCGGGTCACCTCGAGATTGCAACCGTCATACAATGGAATCCTCGAGTCTACTTCAAGTTGCGCCAGCTTGGCCTCCTCTCTAGAAGCAGCTCTCTCGGTAGTCGTACTCTTGCGAAGTAGGTCTCGAACATGAGGGACCTGCACGACTGCACTTTGTAGCATCGAAAACTGCGGCGTGACCGCCGCCTCTTCTCCGCCATGTCCGGAATCTTCTCCGCCGCCGTCGTCATTCCCGGACTCTTCCCCGCCGACATGTCCGGCGCCATCGTCTTCTTGTCGATTGGTCATCTCTACGTCTAGTCCCGTGTCGTTATTCCCTGGCATGTGGACGTCCCCATCATCATCATCATCATCTTCTTCACTTATCCATTGAGTATAGCCATCCATGAAACCATTCATCAGCAGGTGCGCCTTCAAAGTGCGACGATCAAAAGGCTCCAAAAGGACTCCTTCCTTGCATCTTGCACATGGACATCTAATCCTAGTCCGATTATTTGCATACATGTCGATCATCGCGGATTGCATGTACCGCTCCACCTTCCATCCACTCACCTTCATGACCGACTGCACGATATAACAAGCAAAAGGTTTATGAAATAAATAATGCATGCTTCAAAGTCATATATATAAAATTTTGTCATGACCTTGCCTAAAAATAGGACATATGAGTTTGCTCGAAATTCACCGAAACAGAAATAAATCGACATTTCAGCAAAACATAAGCAACTCGAGGGCATGTCACTAGCATAAATCTCTCCATATATATATGTATGTATATATATATATCCCAAACACATATATTCTCATTCACACACATATTCCCATTCTTGAAATGAACAACTTTTTACTCACCTATATATATATCTCCCGAGAGAGACCGAGAGCACACGGTTAACTAGATGATAAGAGAGAACGATCGACAGAGCATGTGTGGTTGGCTAAATAGCTAGCTAGATCTAGTTGTTGGGGAGGAGAGGTGAATCTAGCTAGCTAACTAATGGAGAGGGGTTATGGTGGATGGGGGTATTAATGGGGAGAGAAGAGAGGTGTAGGAGAAAGAGAGAGGCCATTTATGGAGGAGGGTGCCATTAATGAGGAGAGAAGAGAGGTAGGAGGAAGAGAGAAGAAGAGAAACAATGTTGGAGCTAGAGTGGAGAAGGGGGAGGGGAAAGGAGGGGGAGAGAGGGCAAAGTGGTGGAGAGGAGGGGAAGGGGGTGGAAAAGGTGGCACCAGCCGCAACTAGCAGTAGCGCTGCTTTGCAAAAAGTGCTGCTGCTATTGGACTTAGTAGTAGCGCTTTCCAGCAAAAGCGCTACTACTAAGTGGGGCCCACTAGCAGTAGCGGCGCGTAAAAACAAAGCGCTGCTACTAAACTGTTAGTAGGAGCACTTTTTTTGTAGACCGCTACAACTACAAAAACAGTCGGTGGCCTCGTCTGGTCCCACATAGTAGTAGCGTGTTTCTGCTTCACAATGCTACTACTATGGAGTTACTAGTAGCGCTTTCCAGGAAAAGCGCTACTGCTAAATAGCAGCAGCGTTTACTTCTTTCCAGCGCTACTACTATGCTACTGTCTATAAGAGTTTTCCTAGTACTACTAGATTGCTTCTACCCAGGTTTCGCCTCGAGGTGGTGGCGCTTCATCCCAAAAGTTTTCTTATGGTTTTTTCAGGTAAAACCCCTTCATATAGCAGAAGATGGACACCGGGGACCTACCAGGGGGCCCACAAGTCCTAGGAGCGCGCCTAGGGGGGTAAGGCGCACCCCCGGGCTTATGGCCACCTGGTGGGTCCCCTATGGTATTTTCTTCGCCCAATATTTTATATATATTCCAAAGTAATTCTACATAAATTTTCAGGACTTGTGGAGTTTTACAAAATAGGTCTATCAGATTTTCTCCTTTCCGGTCCAGAATTCTAGCTGCCGGCATTCACCCTCTTCGGGTAAATCTTGGAAAATAAGAGAGAAAAGGCATAAGTATTGTACCATAATGTGTAATAACAGCCCATAATGCAATAAATATCAATATAAAAGCATGATGCAAAATGGACCTATCACACTACCGCCTTCGGGCGCCGAGACGTCGGCTAATGATCAAAATGCGGAGTATGAAACACCCCTCATCATATCTACATGGGGGCTGAAGCCAACGACAGGCATCTTTGATGATAAAAATGGCCGTACAGGAGTCAAAAATAAACTAAGAAAAGGCAAGGATGATAAACCATACAGATCAACCACATTGCAAAACACAAAGCTTCAAACATCGTTTAAATACAAAGATAACCCGATCACTAGAGGAGTACATCCTTCGAGCAATGGGCCTCTATTGCCCGAGCACCATCCATTACGACGGAGAAATACTATTCCGGGCGCTTGTGCTCTTTTCCGGAAGGAGGAGGTCCGATGGCCATCTTGACTGGCTTGATCTTCGGCTAGTGCACCATGGTATTCGAGAATGCCATCCGAGCCCCCTCAATGCACACAGAGCACTTCACGACATCTACATGGAGGGAAATGTCATGCAGCTTCTGCACCAAGCCGAAATAGCTTCTCGGTATGGGCTCGGAGGGCCATAGTCAGACACAAAGGTCCTTCATGGTCGGCTCTGCCTTCGGATGTAGCTCCATCAGCTACTTCATTTGATTACTGAGGAGGGGAGGGTGTTCGGCAGCCTGGAACTGCGCCCAAAACAACCTTAGCTCAGCGTCGCCCTCCTGAGCCACATAGTACTTCGTCGCATCCGCCGCACTCCTCGGAAGCTCCACAAACGCGCCTGCGGAACGCCATACTTGTGTGAGCAGCACGAATCTGTGGATGCCAAAGACACTCTGCAGAAAGTATCACTTACCATCTGCAATTTGTTTTACTTGTCAGAGCTCCTCCCGGGCGCCCCGCGTCTCCTCGCTTCGCGAACCTCTTGCTACACCTTTGATAGTTCGGTGTCATGATCCTTATTCTTTTGCTCGAGGTCCTCACATTTCGTGATAGCATCCTTGAGCTCCTGTTGCACCTCGGCCACTATGGCCTCGTGCTTCTCGCTGACAGTTTTCACCGACTTGAATTTGGCAGCCGCTCGCTCGGCCACCGCTTTCTGCTTAGCTATCGCGTCCTTGGCCTTCTTCAGTTTGGCCCCGAGGCCCTCGACCTTTGTGGTGGCAACTGCAATTATAATTTCAACACCTTTTGCTTAGAGCTAATCCCAAATACTTTGACCAATAAAAGAGCACCTCGTCAAGCCGCTTGTTGACGAGCTCGAGCTCCTCCTCGGAGCTCCTGAGCTTTCGATTCATCTCATCCAGCGTTGCGACATTAGCAGCCGCCGCAAGAGATGAGGCGTGCAATAACAAAACAAAAACTCGCATAATTCAGACTCCCGATTTCATGAATTTTCGATACTCTGCCAGGTTTTTCGAACCTGACAAAGTCTCAGGGGCTGCTGGTGTATAACTTTGTTCCAAAATCAGCTTTGTGACAAGAATATTACATGGCTTACCTCAAAGCCCGTGAGGAGACCACTGAGGTTTCCTTCAGTCCACTGTTAATGGACCGAATACTCTGTAAAAACCACGCCCATCAGGGCTTAGTGTTCTCCAACTAGGGAGGAGTTGTTCAGCACCTCCTCCATCATGTCCGGCCATCCTGTCGCACCCCGATCATTGGTGTTCGGCGCTGGCTGCGGGGCCCGGCTCTCCCCTTGGTGGAGTGTGGAATGGACGCCTCCGGGGGTCTAGGGGGCTTCGGAATCGTCTTTTGGGGGGGGGGCTCGGGCTGGTCGAGCTCCCCCTCCCTATTCACCTGGAGGGATTCCCGTCCTGGTCTTCAGTGACCAAGGAGTTATCCTCGGCCATAACATCGCCGCTGCCCTCTCCCTTGTTCAAAACGGGAGGGGCCCCGCGGGACCACGTCTCCCCGGCATCTCCAATAACTGTAGGAGGCGGGGAGTGTGACACCGTACGACTCTCTGCCAGATCGGCTTGCGGAGAGGTCCCCTCCGAGGTTGGAGAGGTGGTGAGGTCGTGCGGTGGGCTGTGTCGTAAAACACATTCACTCAATTAGTAATGGACTAATAAGAATGAATATTTGAGGTATCTCCCAATTCGTACCTCTCGGCATGGGTCTTGGCCCTGGGGTACCTCTTCGGAACCTCTTCAGACATTGTGGGTTCCTTGTCGGAAACTGAACTATCATGGAGCAGGACAAACTTGGGCCTACGCTATTTCTTTTGGGCACGAGCAGGTTGCTCCTCCTTGGTGTCTTCAGACGCCGCCCTCTTCCTAGCATGTGAAGAGTCACTCTCTTCCTCGTTCACCTCCTATTCCCCCTCGGGAGCGGAGGGAGTTTGGGTTTCCCCGGACATGGAGTCCGGGTGTGCTCATGAGCGGAGGCCTTCTCTGGTCTCCATTGCCTCGCTCTTCTTCTTCCTTTCTGGCGCCTTGTATGGTGCCACGGTTAGCATCTCCTCTAACAGGGCCGGCCTAGGGTCTTCGGGCTGTGGGGCCGGGATTTTCATCTTCGTGGCTTTGTCAAGCCAACCATACGAGGAAGGGGAAGAAGAAGTTAGATCCCTCGTCGAAAAAACTAATACTCGAACACAAAATGATAAAAAGCTTTATTACCTTCTTAGGAGGGTGCTCGGCATGAAGGCCAATATCCTCCTCTTCAGCTGGCCAATCCTTCTAAGATTTTAATAGCACCTTCCACACCTTGTCGTGGGTGGTTCCATGGATGTGGTACATGGTGACAAGGTCTTCGGGCTTATACACCCACATTGGGGCAACTCCCTGCTGGCAAGGGAGGAGGCATCGACAGAGCATCACTTCGATCACATTGGTCAGCTTGGCGCTCACATATGTCATGCTGACAATGTGCTTCTGCAGCAGCTTCACCTCTGCAGGTGACCCCCCCAGTCAAGGCCCTTCTTGGTCCATGAGGTTAGTCTCGCCGGGTGTTAGTGTCAAAACCGGCCGATCTCGGGTAGGGGGTTCCGAACTATGCATCTGAGGATCGAAGGTAACAGGAGACAAAGGGAACACGATGTTTACCCTGGTTCGGGCCCTCTTAATGGAGGTAAAACCCTACGTCCTGCTTGATTGTATTTGATGAGTATAGGGGTTACAAGAGTTGATCTACGTCGAGATCGTAATGGCTAAACCCTCGATGTCTAGCCTATATGAATTCTGATAGCCTCTACAGACTAAACCCTCCAGTTTATATAAACACCGGAGGGGCCTAGGGTTGTACAGCGTCGGTTTACAGAGGAAGGAAACTATACACCTGGAAGCTAATCTTTCCATCCACGGAGAGGAGAGTCCTATCCGGACACAGGGGAAGGTCTTCTACCTTGTATCTTCACGGCCCACCAGTCCGGCCCATAACACACGGTCCGAACATCCGAGGACCCCCTAATCCAGGACACCCTCAGTAGCCCCCGAACTTGCCTTCAATGATGATGTAGTATCCGGCTTATGTCTTCGGCTTTGCAAGGCGGGTTCTTCATTATACTTCGTACTAATGACAGTCCGGCTACGACCTCGATGTTTCAGTCTTTTATGATTCCTCCCTTTCATTGCTTCGATTTCTGCAAGCCGAGTGAATATGAACGGTCCATGTTTTTTTGCAAACAAGCCCCTCACCACGCTCGGACGACATCTATATAAGGACATGTAGATCCCCAAATGCCAGCTCACACCGCGCAAAAGGAAAAACTGTCAAGATTAGCCACGAACAAAGCTCTCCAACATGGCCAGCACCCCAGGCTCCTCTTCGCGCCCTCATGGCCCTCAAGAGGGTGATTGGCAAAGTTTCTCCATGCCTCATCTTTAGCTGAGCCGCCTCCAGACGCAGGGCTATCTCCCCCTCATAGATATAGTCCCTGTTCGAGCAGGATTTGCCTCAATCGGCGACGATGTGATGGCTGAGAATTTCCCCAACCCCAATAAGGAGGAGAGAGTGTGCTTCGTTCCATTCCTGCTGCGGGGCCAAGGATTTCCAATCCATCCCTTTCTCAGGGGCCTATTGGAATTTTACGACATCCAACTGTACAACCTTACCCCAGGTTTGATTCTGCACATCTCAGGTTTTGTCGCCCTTTGCGAACTGTTCCTCGGCATTGAGGCCCACTTTGAATTATGGAAGAAGTTCTTTTGCCTCATTCCCCACCATCGAGGAGGCTCCATATTTGAATTGGGTGGCGCCGAAGTATGGCGCATAGCCGGATCCGGATACCCCATTGGAACTCCCAAAGAGGTATACCACAGTGGTCTTCGGAATGGTTCTATATAGACGACGTCCCCCTGCCAAACCCCATACGACGTGGCCTTCCAGAATTGTCCAGTGCTCCTTTAAAGAAGCGCCTCAACTGGCGTACCCAAAGTCCCAAGGAGGAGGATAGTGTGGAGATAAAGAGGTTGGTCAGCAAGGTCAAGTTCTAGCCCATACCGAGCTCTCAATAGTCGAGGTCATGGCTATTGCAATAAAAAGGTGTGTCCAGCCTCTCCAATCTAGAGTATCTCCCTTGTGGTGTTACAATGGAGAAGATGACGCATCCCGCTACAGATGGAAGGGTCCAGATACCCCAGCCGAACTGGCTACAATCTTGGCCAATCTGTATAAGGGTGAGAAAAAGATTTTCTCCGCCTAAACTGTCGGGAAGGCTACTCCATGTACAACCCCATTGAATGGGTAAGATTTCGATCGTTTGTGTTATTTTATTTTTTGTTACAGATACTAATCATTTTTTCCCTTTGTTGCCATAAATAGTCATGGAAGAAGATGACCGAGGACGTCCACTGTCCCGCTCCATAGACAGAGGATCATAACCGCGAAGAAGACCCTGGCTTTTGCGAGGATCCGGACATATATATAGAGTTACTTGATGGGGTATTTTATCAAGCGAGCCTTGACGGCTCGGAAGTGGCTATCACCATTGACTATCCCCGACTCTATCCCTTCTGCATCGGATCTTACAAGGAAATAACTATTTGCATTTTTATCTATTATATTGATCCGGATCTTAATAGGATCGGCGCTCTAGGGACCGTACCTCCTCAAGGGCGGCCTCGACGCAAGGCTGTCGTTCAAAATGGAAAGGGACCGGGAGTGCTGCCGAAACCTCACAATATTCCAAGAGGTACGTTTGCATAATACATGCCTGGGCATGAGTCTAGATTGTTAAAAGTCTTCGTTTATCCATGATGTCAGGAAGAGTATGTGGCAGACGGTAGGAAAACACCCAGTAAGCCGAATGTTCGCCAATCCGATGCCGGACTCGCCAATCAGGACAAGAGCCGACGCAATGCCAGTTCCGCCTCCTCAAGAGGATTCAGATGACGTATCAGTCATGAATTCTGAATTGGAGAGCGTGATGAATCACCGTCGATTTAAAGAGGCTATGCGCACCCTAGTTGTCGGTGTCAAAATTGGCGGATCTCGGGTAGGGGGTCCCGAACTATGCGTCTAAGGCGGATGGTAATAGGAGGCAGGGGACACGATGTTTACCCAGGTTCGGGCCCTCTTGATGGAGGTAATACCCTATGTCCTGCTTGATTGTTCTTGATGATATGAGTATTACAAGAGTTGATCTACCACGAGATCAAACAGGCTAAACCCTAAAAGCTAGCCTATGGTATGATTGTATGTTGTCCTACGGACTAAACCCTCCGGTTTATATAGACACCGGGGGGGGGCTAGGGTTACACAAGGTCGGTTACAAATGAGGAGATATACATATCCGTATTGCATAGTTTGCCTTCCACGCCAAGTAGAGTCCCATCCGGACACGGGACGAATTCTCCAATCTCCTATCTTCATAGTCCAACAGTCCGACCAAAGGATATAGTCCGGCTGCCTGGAGACCCTCTCATCCAGGACTCCCTTAGTAGCCCCTAAACCAGGCTTCAATGATGATGAGTCCGGCGCGCAGTGTTGTCTTCGGCATTGCAAGGCGGGTTCCTCCTCTAAATACACCATCAAAGAGTTTGAATACAAGGATAGTGTCCGACCCTGCAAAATAAGTTCCACATACCACTGTAGAGAGAATAATATTTCCACAAATCTAATCTGCTGACACGTTTTGACAACATGACATCACGCCAAGGCCCGGTCATTATTCGAACCGTTTTTCTCAACCAGCTCCGCACATAATGCGAGGCGGTTTTCTTGACACGTCTTGTCAAAGCAGAGAGCGTGTCCCCCTTATCACGGGATTCTCATCAATACAATCGTGAGTAACCCAACCGTGCCTGTTGGTATGACTCCTAAATCTTAGGCAAGTCCCAAACGGCCATGAGGAGGACGATTGATATTCACCCTCTTTATAAAGGGGACGAGGCTTTTTCTCCCCCTCCCCCCGCGCTCAATCGAATCCTTCCCCCGCCTCGAGTTCCAACACCCAATGCTCAGGTCAGGTGCTTCAGACCTTCAACTATGTTCGGATCCAACCTTCAAGGTCGGTGGATGCCTTCCTCCGTCACAGAGGAGGACATGAAGAAGTTGAGAGAGGCCAGATATCTGACCGCCGAAATTGCGCATAGGCTGCCTGCCCGAGGGCTGGTCGTCCCTACTCCCGAACCCAACGAGAGTGTCGTGTTCATCTCCCACTTCCTCCGAGGACTAGGCCTCGCTCTGGATCCTTGTTAGGGGTCTTATGTTCTATTATGGGCTGGATTTTCATGATCTAGCCCCGGATTCCCTTCTTCACATCTCGTCATTTATTGTCGTATGTGAGGCCTTCCTCCGCATTACCCCTCACTTCGGCCTATGGCTCAAGACCTTCGATGTGAAGCCGAAGATGATCGAGGGGCGGCACGCAACGTGCGGAGGTGCTTTAATAAGCAAAATCGCTGACGCTCCATGGCCAGAGGGTTCCTTCCCAGTGGTGTCCGGATTGTGGCAGCAGGAGTTGTTTTACATCACAGCTCCCCGAAGTGCCAAGTGGGTAGCTGCCCCCACCTTTCGATCGGGCCCCACCACAACTGATGTCATGGATCAGCAGGGGGCTGAGCTGGAGTCCAGCAAAGGACATGCCAATACTGCAGACCCGTATCCGAGATCTCTTTGAGAGAGATTTCAGTCTGGTTATGGTAATGCAAGTTATGCTAGTTCGTCGAGTCCAGCCTTGCAAACGTCGGCCCCTCCGCATGTGGGAATTCAACCCAGAGGGACCACGACCTATTCAGCATTTCCTCGGCATAACGCTCGAAGAGATGTACAAATCGTTCTTCGGACCCCAAATAGAGTGTTCGGACACCACCGAGGACGTGGGTCTGAGCTGCAACCGCCCCGCTGCCCAAGTAAGTAATCCCATGTCGAACCTACTGTCGTTTTATTTATCATGGCATCATTATAAAGAGCCGCTCTTTGACCAGGACTGGATAACAAAGGCGACGATGATCAGGTGTTCGGCCCCCTTCCTGAGGGCTGGGACAATCCGGTACTAGACAAGATGCTGGAGCCAGCTCCTTATCCAGTGCCCTCAAAGGAAGATGATGGGGGGGGAATAGAGAGGGCGAAAGCGGGCCTCACTCGCTACTTATTCCAGCCGGGGGAATGAGTGCTTCCATGAGGGAGGACAACCAAAGGGAAGAATCTGACATTCTCTTTCCCCGGGGAAGGAAGAGCACTACCTCTGAAGATCCGGAAGCTAAGGTTTCCAAACGGGAGAAAAAATCTTCATCAGAGGGTCCTACCTCGGAGGGTATTCTTGCCGCACAATGTCCGCGTGGGGATCAGCCCTCTACCGAGCTGTAAGTAATCGAAAAGTACTTAATAGTGGAAACATCCTACCTTACTTCCGAAGACAATAACCGATGCTTATAAATTGTAGTCCGGATCATAGCCCTTCTCGACAGAGTTCGTCTTTGGGGGATCTTCTTCCAGAGATGATGGAGAGCGAAATGCCTCCCCCTGACACCCCGCCTCATGAAGCGGGCGACCTTGAAGTGTCGTCGCGAAGGGTATCTACGGATCCACTAAGGCTAGAGGATAACCCTTTGGCTACCCGGAATCCCCAGTATCTGGCTCCTAAGGAGAGCGATAGCAAGGGTCCGTACAGTGTGTGGTCGGACGCGCTGAAGGATCTTCTGGGGCAAGCGGCTGTCTTGGAAGTGCATCGTACGCTAATGGGTACGGTAATTGAAAGGATTTCATCCGCTGACAGCGGTTTGCATGAAGCCTTTATGAGTTTGCTGAAAAGCTTCAAGGTACCTGAAATAGTGTATGTTTTTTATAGTACCGCATACGTTAGGTGTGCCCTATGCAGATAGTAGCCCCTGTGACTCTGGTTGTCGTCGAGAATGGCAGCAACCCGAGGATCATATACCCAGGTAATAATTCGACTGCCTTTATGTGCTAAAGCGGCAACTTGATGCGGCCGATGCCGATATCGTGCTTGCCAACCAGCGGCTTGACGAGGCACAGGGTGAGTGATTTCTCTGGTGATCATCACATAATAAGAGTAGCATGATGCCAGTATCTTTAATATGTTGTGACTGCAGATGGAGCTGCCACCGTGGAGACCCTTCGGGCGGAGCTTGCCCGAGCCAAGGAGAAAGCAAGGAGTAGCAATGTGGCCGCTCTAAAGGTGGCCCAAGAGTTAAGGGTCGAACAGGCCACGCATTGCGGGAGCAAGGAAAAAATAGCCAAGATGGCTATAGAGTAAAAAGATGCCGCTGACCGTTACTAACTTCATGAAGAAGAAAATCGGGCGAAGGCAACGGACCTGGAGAAGGCCCTGGTGGTTGCCAAGGAAGCCCGCTCCAAAATTAGAGCGATGAAGGAGGAGCTGAATCAAGCTGTATATTTCATGTTTGGGAAGCCCTTCTTGTTGCGGACTAAGTTCGGAGAGCTGAAGTATGCTCCTCTGGACCGGCTAAGGAGTTCTGCGGACGCCTACATGGATTTGGCTTCAAGTGCTGCTGATGCGGCCGAGTACTTCAAGGATCAGAAAGGTCCCGAAGTGGAAAAGCTGTTCTGGTCACAGTTTCACGCTCTAGTCCGTCCGCTGCTGTTGAATGAGCAATTGGCCGAGTGGGCCGAGCTCCATAGGATCACCTGTGGCCGGGAGGGCCAAGGCCGAATAGCTACTTTAGTTTAGTGCACCAATTCCTTGGTGCTGTGCCATGCATCGATGTTGTAAAGAGATCGACATGCATAGAGAGTGCATGGATGGCCTTTGCCCATGTCAAGACATACTGGGCGGAGATGGAGGCCACCACTGTTGCGACACAGGGTTCGGCCATAGGCCGAGTGGCTGCCGAGCACTACCTTGAAGAAGTTCTTGAAGGTGCTTGTTCGATAGAGGCTCAGTGCTCGAAGAATATTATGTTCTAGCGACATGTATTCCCATTGTAAAAACAATGTTTTATTAAATTATCAATGTTGTATTTATAATTTTGCCCGAAAGTACTATGATGCCTCCTGTGCGGTTGTTTGTGTATATATGTATATAACCTGAAAGTTTGCAGTCGTCGGCTTCCACCCCCACACATATAATGCGGGGGTGTTCGCAGAAAATGCATATCCACACTTGATCCAACGTCTTGGTCCGTTAAGGAGGTGATAGCGCAGTGAACGAGGCAATCGGACTATATTGCTTTAACACTTTCACTTAGCCATAGGAGTTTGATGGTGGGGCTACTATATAGCCCCTGTTACTTCTGCGCTCGTCCGAATACGGGGCGCGTACGTACATGACCGGGAAACGGCACTTCTCTAATGCAGAGGAATCCTGAAGATTCCGATGAGTCATCGAGTGGTTGACCAGTCTCTCGCTATATCATGACAGTTAGTTTTCAGCTTTCTCTACTGAGGTGCTCATCCGGATGAACCAGGGCACAATCGCAGTAGTTCTCCCATTGCTACCTTAGCCGATATAACGGAATGTAAGGTACCAAAACATGGGAGCCGGGAAAACCCAACATGTGACCAAAGACATGATTCGGAGCTGATGCATATAGGGCCAAACTCGCGACTCCGAACACTCCCTAAGGTGTTCGGTCTTTATAACATATACCGAGCTAAAAAATGCCCTTAATAAGAAACCCCATGTGTCCAAGTACGTGCAAAATCCTGACATGGCCACATGCCAATAATGCCAGCATCCTTCTCGGTTGTGTGGAGTATCCGGAGGATGTGAGCAACAAGAGACAGTAAAAAAAGGTTTACGCAGGGTCTTAATCTAAAAAGAAACCTTTGGGCGGTTCCCTGCTGCACGTCTACGCCTGTGTCTCCATTGTGCCGTGTCCTGGACGGGTGTAGCACGAATTTCATCTGTAAAAGGAAAGAACTTAGGTGAAAGTTGTCGTGCCAAAAAGAAGAATTGGTTATTATCAATGAACTATCAAAATTCAAGAGAAGCCAAGTTGAGCCGGGCTGGCCCTGATTACACGAGGGAAGCCCCTGGTATGATTTATGAGGGTTTGATCATCAAACCAATATCATGTATATATGATGGAACGCCGGATTCATTTAACCGTGTCCGTGGTCTTGACGACCTGCCATTTTTTCTGGTTGGTGAGGCCGTCTAGTTTGCGGCTGTTAGAGCCGCTGCATCCTCTTTCGTATGTAAGAAACGTTCGATATTTCCGCTAACTGAGATGATGCCACACGGACCGGGCATCTTAAGCTTGAGAAAAGCATAATGCGGAATTGCGTTAAAATGAGCGAAAGCCGTTCTTCCGAGTAGTGCTTGATAACCACTTCGGAATGGGGCAATGTGAAAAGTTAACCTTTCGCTTCGGAAGTTATTGGAAGAACCGAATACCACCTCTAGTAGTAGAGAGCCCGCACAGCGGGCCACTTGGCCTGGTATTACTCCCTTGAAGGTAGTATTACTGTGGCTTATTTGTGTCGGGTCTATCCCCATTTTGCGGACTGTGTCCTGATATATCATATTTAGATCACTGCCGCCGTCCATGAGGACTTGTGTGAAATGGTACCCATTTATTATTGGGTCTAACACCAAGGCCGTCAGTTCTTCTTGCCAGATATTTGTCTCGTGATCCCTATGATCAAGAGTGATCGGGCAGGCCAACCAGGGGTTGAACCTAGGGGTGACGGGCTCTATGGCACGTGTGCCTCGAAGTGCATGCTTGCTTCTCCCCTTTGTCACATGGATCACATTTACTGTTTTAACCTCTGTTGGGAACTTTTTCTGTCCTCCGGCACTTTGCTAGCGAGGTTCATCCTCGTCTTTGCTTGGTGTCTCTTCCCCTTTGTGTTCGGCGTTTAGCTTACCAGCCTGCTTGAAGACCCAACATTCTCTGTGGGTATGATTTGTAGGTTTGTCTGGGGTGCCGTGAATCTGATAGAGTTTGTCAAGAATTTTGTTTAGGCCAGATTTTCCTTCTTTGCTGCCTTTGAAAGGCTTTTTCCGCTGACCTGGTCGGGAGCCCCTGAATCCGGCGTTTACCGCCGTGTTATCTGGGCTACCTTCTTTATTTCGACGCTTGTTTTTGTTGCGTCGTGGTTTACCATTGCCATCCCTGACTTCGGATGTGCTTGGGTCGCTGGTGCTGCTACGGGCCAACCAGCTATCCTCGCCCGCACAAAAGCGGGTCATGAGGCTTGTTAGGGCTGCCATTGTTCTCGGTTTTTCTTGGTCGAGGTGTCTGGCGAGCCATTCGTCTCGGACGCTGTGTTTAAAAGCTGCTAAGGCTTCGGCGTCCAGACAGTCGACGATTTGGTTCTTCTTGGTGAGGAACATGTTCCAAAGCTTTCGGGCGGACTCTCCGGACTATAGGATTATATGACTTAAATCGTCTGCATCCGGAGGTCGGACATAAGTCCCTTGAAAATTGGCCCGAAAAGCGTCCTCGAGCTCCTCCCAACTTCCAATTGAGTTTTCGGGGAGGCTTTTCAGCCAGTGCCGAGCTGGCCCTTTAAGCTTGAGGGGCAAGTATTTAATGGCATGGAGATCGTCTCCACGATCCATATGAATAAGGAGGATAAAGTCCTCTATCTAGACTCCAGGGTTTGTGGTCCCGTCGTAAGCCTCTATGTTCACCGGTTTGAATCCCTCTGGGAATTCGTGATCCAGCACCTCACCGCACCTACACTAAAAGCATCCACCCCTTCCCCCGACGGACGTGGGGGCTGTTTGTTTGTGACTAACTTTGCCAAAGATTGCCACACCTAAGGTTAGGCAAGTTTGACCAACTTAGGTGAGTGTTTGGTTCAAGCCACACCTTAGGCAAGCCACACTTGGACCCCACATGGAATACACACAAAAAGTGTGGCAAGATTCCCTTAGGCTTGCCAAGTTGCGGCTCTCATTTTCATGAACTAACCTTAGTCAAGTTTGGCAAAAATGTGTGGCAAAGTGTGGCAATGCTAGTCCTAAAACCAAACAGCCCCGTGATCCGTCGGGATGTTAGATATGTAGCCACAGTCGTTTTATGCGAGAGAGTGTGAAGACTGAAGAGAGCAACCCCAGCAAGCAACCGTGTAGGCTCGTCCTGCCTACTAAAGGACATATATTCCAAACAATATGATAATCTCTCTAACCAAGGTAGGGACGAGGAGTAAACGGAGGGAGTAGTAAAATTTTCTCCTCGTCCTGCGAGCCACCGCGCGCGTGGGCGAGGGAGCGGGCGTAAAGGTGTACTAGTAAGCAAGCTTCACCTCATCCTGCGAGCCACCACGCCCGTGGGCGGGGGAGACAGCGTACTAAGCAAGCTTCTCCTCGTTCTGCGAGTTGTCGGGACACATCAAAAGTACTCCACTGTATAGAGCCTTGCCTCTAAGGTAGGCCCCACATTGTTTGCCTCTTTTTTAACATAACGCGTCAAGTCGCAATTTGTTTGTTCACCCGTGGTAGACGATCCTCCATCAAGTGGACAACCAGTACATGTGTCAAATTACCACGTGGGCTGCGTTTTCGTACAGAAATGAGCTACACCGTGTACCCGTGCGACTGTGGTTTGGAAAGAGACGGGAGTACGTGCGCCGTGCGTGCACCTCTTCTCTTCGTGCACGTCCCCCACCTACGTGGGTGTGCATGAGAGAGATACAAACCTAGACAGATGGTGTGTGCGTTCGTGAGTGTTTTTTGTTTTGGGGGTGGTAATTTCGTGAATGTATTTGTGGGAATATGTGTCGATGACATCTCAAACAAAAAATTGCATGAAATATGTGTGAAATAGAGGCATATCCATATCATATAGAGAGGGCCAGAGGGGGCAATCCACGAGAAGAGAGGGAGGGGTCATAGATATCGATAGAGTCGAAGAGAGGATCCAGTGGGTGGGTGCGAGATGGATGAAGAGAGCCATCGAAATTGTGTTTGTGCAAGTCAAAGATAGAGCATCAAAAGTATGAAACAATTGCTTGGCTTGTCATCGGGGTTGTGCATGATTTAAATATTTTGTGTGATGAAGATAGAGCATAGCCAGACTATATGATTTTGTAGGGATAGCTTTCTTTGGCCATGTTATTTTGAGAAGGCATAATTGCTTGGTTAGTATGCCTGAAGTATTATTGTTTTTATGTCAATATTAAACTTTTGTCTTGAATCTTTCGGATCTGAATATTCACGCCACAATAAATAAAATTACATTGAAAATTATGTTAGGAAGCATTCCACATCAAAAATTCTGTTTTTATCATTTACCTACTCGAGGACGAGCAGGAATTAAGCTTGGGGATGCTTGATACGTCTCCAATGTATCTATAATTTTTGATTGTTCCATGCTGTTATATTATCTGTTTTGGATGTTTAATGGGCTTAACTATGCACTTTTATTTTATTTTTGGGACTAACCTGTTAACCGAAGGCCGAGTGCAAATTGCGGTTTTTTACCTATTTCAGTGTTTCGCAGAAAAGAATATCAAACGGAATCCAAACGGAACGAAACCTTCGCGAGGATATTTTTTGGAACAAAAGCAATCCAAGAGACTTGGAGTGGAGGTTAAGGAAGCAACAAGGCGGCCACGAGGTAGGGAGGCGCGCCCCACCCTCGTGGGCCCCACGAAGCTCCACCGACCTACTTCTTTTGCCTATATATACTCTTGTACCCTGAAAACATCTAGGGGAGCCACGAAACCACTTTTCCACTGACGCAACCTTCTGTACCCGTGAGATCCCATCTGGGGACCTTTTCCGACGATCTGCCGGAGGGGGATTCGATCACGGAGGGCTTCTACATCAACACCATAGCCTCTCCGATGATGTGTGAGTAGTTTACCACAGACCTTTGGGTCCATAGTTATTAGCTAGATGGCTTCTTCTCTCTCTTTGGTTCTCAGTACAAAGTTCTCCTCGATGTTCTTGGAGATCCATTCAATGTAATACTTTTTATGGTGTGTTTGCCGAGATCCGATGAATTATGGGTTTATGATCAAGATTATATATGAATAATATTTGATTCTACTCTAAATTCTTATATGCATGATTTGGTATCTTTGCAAGTCTCTTCGAATTATCGGTTTAGTTTGGCCTACTAGATTGATCTTTCTTGCAATGGGAGAAGTGCTTAGCTTTGGGTTCAATCTTGCGGTGCTCGATCCCAGTGACAGAAAGGGAACCGACACGTATTGTATTGTTGCCATCAAGGATAAAAAGATGGGGTTAATATCATATTGCTTGAGTTTGTCCCTCTACATCATGTCATCTTGCCTAATGAGTTACTATGTTCGTATGAACTTAATACTCTAAATGCATGCTGGATAGTGGTCGATGTGTGGAGTAATAGTAGTAGATGCAGAATCGTTTCGGTCTACTTGACACGGAAGTGATGCCTATGTTCATGATCATGCCTAGATATTCTCATAACTATGCACTTTTCTATTAATTGCTCGGCACTAATTTGTTCACCGACCGTAATATATGCTATCTTGAGAGAAGCCACTAGTGAAACCTATGGCCCACGGGTCTACTTTGCCTTATATAAGTTTCCGATCTATAATTCTAGTTTACTATTTATTTTGCAATCTTCACTTTTCAATCTATTCAACAAAAATACCAAAAACTATTTATCTTATTATCTTTATCGGATCTCACTTTTGCAAGTGGCCATGAAGGGATTGACAACACCTTTATCGCGTTGGTTGCAAGGTTCTTGATTGTTTGTGCAGGTACTAGGCGATTTGCATGTAGTCTCCTACTGGATTGATACCTTGGTTCACAAAAGCTGAGGGAAATACTTACGCTACTTTGATGCATCACCCTTTCCTCTTCAAGGGAAAACCAACGCATGCTCAAGAGGTAGCTGATAGCAAAACCAATCTCCCTTTCTGCAGTCCCATAGAAATGTAAAAACATTGCCCGTGTGACAGTTTGGCAGAACTGCACAAAGCACTCTTAAGAAAAAAGTGATTTGTGCAGTTCACAAAAAGGTCGCAATAGCAACAAGGTGAAAATGGATAGCCCTGTTTGCAAAAGGAGGTAGAAAGGATACAATTACTGCCCAATAACACGAGTTGAAGACACATACGCCGACAAAAAAGAAGCATATTCCATGTAATAAGGGAAAGATAGCAGCATGATGGTTTACCAAAAATGGTTTGAGGACGAGATTGCAAGATGGAAAGTACGCCGGCGGAGATACGTTTTAAGCAAACAACTAAAGAAGATCGACATGCAACAACGCGGGAAGATGGGCAGTGGATCAAGGCCGGAGGAAGCTGCACATGAGGGTCATCGGGATGTTACTAGGAGGGCGCCGGCAGCCGGGATCTACCCATACTGCGGCAATGAGCAAGTGGCGAAGGCCCTACCACGTCGGAGCTTGGTCAGAGAGAACGGCGTGTATCGCAGATCGGGACGTGCTGCCTCAACACCGTCGAACAGAGAAACGATGCACATCCTCCCTTTCCATCGGCGGACGGGATGCGGCTGGATCACTAACTAATGGTGGGAGAGAGAGGCCACCACTGCCTTGTGTGAGATGGTGTGACAAGAGACAAACCCCGGTAGGCAGGCTCCGTTCTATATAGTGGAGCGGATTTTTCCATTTTCCCCACGGCAATCATTTTATATTCCGTACGTGCCATTGAGGAATATATAACTTTATTTAATACTAACGCGTCAAGTCAAACTTTGTTCGGTCTAGGTGTGGTACCCGACCCTCCTTTGAGTAAACAACTGCTACACGCATCAAATTATCACGTGGTTGCCTTTTCGTACAAGAACGAACTCCACCGTGTACCCTCGCGGGTGTGGCTGGGAACGAGACGTGAGTACCTGCGTCCTGTGTGCACCTCTTCTTTAGCTGCAAGTACGTACGTGGGTGGGTGTGATAGAGATGCTCTGTGCGAAACAGAGTCAATGTGTCAATGATATCTCAAACAAAAAACGTAACATATGGAATGTGTGTGAAACTGAGTCATGGACGTGAGATATTGATAGGATCAAAAACAAGGATGAAGTGTGTGGTTGCACGATCGATAAAGAGTGCCATCGAATTTGTGTTTGCCACGTCTAAGATACAGGGCGGCTGGCATACTGGAATTTGAGAGGGCAGAGGTGCAGTTTTTCTGTGTGGCACAGATACCTACCTACAATGTTTGACTATCGGTGTGTGTGGGGGGCTTGGGGGGCAGAGACATATCGACTAGTATATGTGTGGGGAAGGAGAGGGACCTAGCTATGTATTGAGGGAGATCGATCGACATCCATGGATATGTGTAGCAGAGGAATAAGGTTGGGAGAAAGACAAAGGTAGAGCATCGGAGGGTTGGTGGTAGAGTGGCGTCTCACAAATGGTGGGAGAGGCCTGCTAGACAAACGGAGGGTACGAGTGCAATATCAATAAGAGAGGGGGGGATGTCTGTCTGTCTATGCATGTGCGTGTGAGAGACGGCTCGGGAGGTATGCAAGGATGATGACGGGAGACAGTATGGTTGTGCTAAGCATATGTAACTACATAGGACGATCAACCATCGTGTGTCCGAGAAAGGGAGAGACATAACTAGTGAGGTAAGTCTATCAGTGCATGGGGAAAACAAATTCTAGTCGACCTGGCTATATGTAGGGTGATCGGTATGTATACATGCATGCATGTGTTAGAAGCAAATAAGGTCCAGAGAGACAGACAGGGGGAGAGGGGTACAGCTAGGAGGTGGTGTGTGATAGCCTAGCTTATTAGGGATGATAGACTACTCATATCAATAAGGAATTCCTTCTTTTCCGGGAGCCCATTCGGAAAGAACTCCAAAGTTAAGTGTGCTCAGCTCGGAGTAATTTCAGGATGGGTGACCGACCGGGAAGTTGCTCCCGGGTGGACACGAGTGAGGACAAAGCGCGCAGAAAAGACTAGTATTAGTCTATGGGGCCAGTCTAGAACCCGTGACGAGTAATGACCACCGGCGGGTGTGTCCATGGCGTTACATGGTGCGAGAGGCCTACCATGTCGAGGGAGGAGGAGTGTGCGAGTATGAGATCGATGAAAAGAGGGGTGGGAGTGTGCACCTGCGTGGAACCGTATTGTACATAGTGGGGATGGACGGTGAGAAGAGAAGAGGGGAAGTATGTGTTTGTGGTAGCCACACTTGGCTAGGGAGGTATATCAACCGGTGTGTGTCGGAAAGAAGGAGCCGGGGGCCTACACACACCGCGGGTGAACGACCTAAAGAGAAATAAAGAACGTGCACGATGGAGGGGACGCTGAGGGAGGGTGAGAGGGGGTCGGGCGTGTGCATGCACGATAGAAAGTTAACGCTAGCTAGCTACAAAGAGAAGAGGATCGTGAAGGTGTAAAATACGAACAAAGATCATAATTCATTATAAAAAGTGGATACAGATACTTGAAGAAGATATCATAATGTAGAACATTGATTATAATTTGGGATAATGTGTGGCTTTTGCAACTCAGGGCTAAATACTTGTCATAATGTAGGGGGCGGAGCACTATACTTTGTGTGATAAACACGGTGTACGTGTGGAACATGGTTTAGATTATGAATATATAGTTAGTACATCAAATGTACTATTATTTGGAACCCGTGACGAGTAATGACCACCGGCGGGTGTGTCCATGGCGTTACATGGTGCGAGAGGCCTACCATGTCGAGGGAGGAGGAGTGTGCGAGTATGAGATCGATGAAAAGAGGGGTGGGAGTGTGCACCTGCGTGGAACCGTATTGTACATAGTGGGGATGGACGGTGAGAAGAGAAGAGGGGAAGTATGTGTTTGTGGTAGCCACAATTGGCTAGGGAGGTATATCGACCGGTGTGTGTCGGAAAGAAGGAGCCGGGGGGCCTACACACACCGCGGGTGAACGACCTAAAGAGAAATAAAGAACGTGCACGATGGAGGGGACGCTGAGGGAGGGTGAGAGGGGGTCGGGCGTGTGCATGCACGATAGAAAGTTAACGCTAGCTAGCTATAAAGAGAAGAGGATCGTGAAGGTGTAAAAGACGAACAAAGATCATAATTCATTATAAAAAGTGGATACGGATACTTGAAGAAGATATCATAATGTAGAACATTGATTATAATTTGGGATAATGTGTGGCTTTTGCAGCTCAGGGCTAAATACTTGTCATAATGTAGGGGGCGGAGCACTATACTTTGTGTGATAAACACGGTGTACGTGTGGAACATGGTTTAGATTATGAATATATAGTTAGTACATCAAATGTACTATTATTTGGAACCCGTGACGAGTAATGACCACCGGCGGGTGTGTCCATGGCGTTACATGGTGCGAGAGGCCTACCATGTCGAGGGAGGAGGAGTGTGCGAGTATGAGATCGATGAAAAGAGGGGTGGGAGTGTGCACCTGCGTGGAACCGTATTGTACATAGTGGGGATGGACGGTGAGAAGAGAAGAGGGGAAGTATGTGTTTGTGGTAGCCACAATTGGCTAGGGAGGTATATCGACCGGTGTGTGTCGGAAAGAAGGAGCCGGGGGGCCTACACACACCGCGGGTGAACGACCTAAAGAGAAATAAAGAACGTGCACGATGGAGGGGACGCTGAGGGAGGGTGAGAGGGGGTCGGGCGTGTGCATGCACGATAGAAAGTTAACGCTAGCTAGCTACAAAGAGAAGAGGATCGTGAAGGTGTAAAAGACGAACAAAGATCATAATTCATTATAAAAAGTGGATACGGATACTTGAAGAAGATATCATAATGTAGAACATTGATTATAATTTGGGATAATGTGTGGCTTTTGCAGCTCAGGGCTAAATACTTGTCATAATGTAGGGGGCGGAGCACTATACTTTGTGTGATAAACACGGTGTACGTGTGGAACATGGTTTAGATTATGAATATATAGTTAGTACATCAAATGTACTATTATTTGGAATCAACATCAAGTGTATTCAAAAAATTGAATTCGAGTACATATAGTACACATAGTTCATATCTATCTCTATAGTAATCATCTGGTGTGTTGTTAAGGTAATAGACGAATGATGGTTGAAGTTGGAAACAATCATGATTGTAGATTCTTATTGAAATAGAGAAACGAATTCAAATTTAGTTTGAATTGCAGCGGTAGTGTAGACATTTAGAATGCACTAAAATGTTGGTATGAGTAGGTTACATGCATTATACAGCCAACAAAAAATTTTAATTGGACATAACATGTTGTTATGAGTAGCTTTGAATAGCATTTGTATAGTAAAACGGGACATGACTCTCTCTTTGTGTGGTGTGAATAGTTTTATTTGTTTTGGTTTTTTTTTCGTTGCGGGAAGTGTGAGTTGATTTGGTACGTTAAAGTACAATATTACACGTTAGGCTTGTCCCTAAAATTCAACCCGCGCCTTGTTATATCCCGAAAATTTAGATATCGTGCTCCCTAAACTGGCACCTTTGCAACCCGCGTCTTGCTATCCCGAAATTACAACACGCGCGAAAACTCCCTCTAGCTGCCAAATCCCAACACGTGAAATCCCTCTTCTAACCCTGAGCCGAAAGGTCCGCTAGTTCAAATCGGTGGTGGTACTTTTGTAACACACCCTACATTTTGGACAAGCGCGTCCCTAAGTCACGGTTCCCCCTCCCATTGCATCCTTTTCGCCATTCGAAAGCCCAGGCAGCCACAACCTCTCTGCTCCAGCCGCGAAACCCCATCTTCCTCCGTCTGCCATCTCACCGCTGCCTAGTCGGAGCCTCTTCCCCGACGACGTCGTCCACCGCAACAGCTCGACGTCCCTCATCCACCTCCCCGGATGAGGATCCGTCGTCCATCTCATTGTCTCGTCGGTTCAGCCACCCCGTCCTCCACCTCCAAGGAGCTGCTCCGACGATCGCCTCGTTTATCGTGGCTGCTCCATCCCCACAGTGCTGCCTTAACCTGCTCCACCGGAACCGCAACATCCTCACGACTCCTCGGACGAAGCCGAGGCCTACTCGGCCCCACCAAAGAGGTTGTACACTCATCACATTGCACCTTCTCCTTAACTCGACCTCCCGGCGCCGACGGCGCTCCATCCCACACCCCCATGGAGTGGCTACCTCGAAGCCGGCGCCGCGGGTGACATCTCCACGGCGGCTCTCCCCTAGTGCGAGGCCCCTTCAGCGGCAGCGTCCATACTAGCCGGATCTGCTATTGCTCCAGCTCTCGCTCGCTCACGCTGCTACTGCTGCTCTGTGACGCCCCGAGACCGTTGCGCCAGGTGTCTTCCAGTTATTCGCTGTTGTTGCCCTGTCATTTGCTTGCGTGTCGCATCTTGTCATGTCATCATCCGCATTGCATCTGCATGTTTTCAAAACTTGCATTCGTCCGGGTTCCCCCAGTTCCATCCGTTGTCCGTTCTGAGCCCAGGCACACTCGCACGCGCCCGCGGCACGTCCGAATATTATTTTATAAGTGGCCGGAAAATGTTCTCAGAATGGGTTGAAAGTTGGCATGCGGTCTTATTATACTGTAGATAGACCGCCTATCAAATTTCATCGCATTCGGAGTTCGTTTGATGCCCCAATAGATAACTATAGCGGCATTATAGCCGGTCTAACGTCGGACGTTTTCGGTCTCCGGAAACAGTCGCCGGGCCTCCCTCTCTTCTCTTCTCTTCTCTTAGCTCAAGACCGTCTACACAGCCCATGACCTACCGCCAGGTCCAACCTAACCTCTCTCGTCAGCCCGCGGCCCTCCTCGCGCGCGCGCCCGAAAGTTGTCCCGGACCCGACCCGGGGAGTTGTCACCGTTGGACTCAGATCATCCCCAAACATCTACAAAACGTCTCCGTTTTCTTATTTGGGCTCCCTAGCCTATTTTTCCCGACCATCCGATTACGATCAGAGGGACCGAGGTAGCCCCTAACCTAATCTGTGACGTATATATAGTCCACCCTTAGTCTTTTGGACAAACCCTAAAATCTAGGCACTTTGTCCCGTCGAGCCGCCGCCACCTACCGCATCTACCTCGGGATCCCCTTCTCCTCATTTTTCCTCCACCCACCAACCAGCTCTCTCCACTGCTACTCATCGATCCAAATTTCCCTCGGCCTCCAACCTATAGACCTTCTGCTCGATCCAGATGGGATCGAGGCTATGCCCCTAGTTCCCGCGCCCCTGTTTCGCTCGATCCGGATCGGGGGCAGCCCAATCCCGAGCACCTCGCCCCGCCCGACCATCTTCTCCTCGTTGTCGCCTCCAGCGACCAGGCATCTGGATCCATCGCCGCCTACCCCAGTTCGCGCCGCCCAAGCAGAGCAACGCGACTTGATGAGGACATCAATACCATTGTTACACCCACAGCCCCTACTGTTACATATACTGGACCAATTACTAGAGCTCGCGCACGCCAATTAAATTACCAGGTACTTTCGTTTCTTGGTAATGATTCTAATGTTCATGAGATTATGATGCTGCCTAAATTGGATACATTTGTTTTGCTTACAAATGAAGGGCCTAGCTTGGAGAGGGATGAACATTGGAGCAAGAACACGCATGGAGTTGATGGCATGCGCAAGGGGATCAAGAACGGAGTTACAAGTGATGATTTCAGGACTTTGAAGCCGCCATAAGTAGTGCATGAAGTCTTGGACGAAATATACAAGATGCCACTTCATAATATTCGTCCATAGGCTATTCTAGGTGCTGCGTCACCTTATTAATGGGCCAGGCCCATGTAATTTCGAAATACTTAAGTATAGGCTATTTTTAGAGTCCGTATGTGTGGGGAAACAAGAGTTAGGGTTGGTTTCGGACCCCACCCTCAAGGGCCACGGAATTCCCCCCCCCCTCTTCCTCCATATATACAGCCCTTAGGGCGTCGTTTAGAATTTGGGTTTTGTTTAGATTAAAAGTTCGCCATAGCTGCAACTTCGCGTACTTCATTTGTGTCCAACGACCAGACCAAGACGTCACAGAACCCCACCTTGATCAATAAAGCTTTCATCTTATATTCGCAATATGCAGATTGCAATCTCAATTTCTTGCTTGTTCTTCGTTTGCTCGCAGGAAACAGACCCTCGTGGTCAGGTTGATCGTGCTCCGGCGTGGTCAATAACCCTCGGAAGTTGGTTTAGCGATTGCTAAGGCGCGACGTCTCGCACGTTCGTAGTCGGATCGTCAAGGTCAACTCCCACAGAAAACGATAGCCACCATCTCATCGAAACATCGGGACACCTTAGCCTCTATCAAGTGGTATCAGATTTCCAGGTTGCTCGGTGAGATTTTTACAGTTTTTCGTAGATTAGATCGAGTCTGTTCTTCATACCTACAGTCCACGAAAAAGCCACAAAAAAATTAGGGTTAGTTCATCATATCTGAACCAATCTGAGCCTTTGCATAATCTTTTTAGGGTTTTTGCTTTGTTGAATTTGCGGTTGCATCGTCGTGTCAAGTTGCTGGTCTTAGAGTCTAGTCTTTTAGAGTTTCGAGTTCTGGTCATAAGTTGTCACGCCGCCGCCGCACCATCATCATCGCCTTGCCATCTACCACCATTGCTTATCCGCCACCACTCTGAATCCGTATCCATATATCACCACCAATCCGTATCCATATACCACCACCAATCTGTATCCATATACCACCACCGCTACCATATACCACCACCGCTGCCATATACCACAACCATATATCCACCACCAATCCGAGTTCTTCTCATATTAGGTTTGTTCTTGAGATCAATCTAAATTCCGATTCGTGTTTCCTTGCCTGCGTGTGTCCATGGAGACCCCCGGGCAGTTTTTAGGCCAAAATTTTCACGGGCAATTTTTTTTCCCTATCCTATTTTTAGGCTTTTCTGAGTCTTTTGAGCCACGTGCCATCATAGTGTTTTTTTGTCGCACTTTTTCGTCGTCGCTGCCCTGATTTCCAAAAAAAAAGTGACAAAAAAATTTCGTGCCCATCCTATCAGTTTGACGAGGGAAGAGTTTTGAGACACTCGCCATTATAGTGATTTTTCGCAAAAAAAAAGAGGAGCGCAAAAAAAAGGAGCGCAAAAAAAAGAGAGCGAAAAAAAAGAGAGTTCCAGAGTGTGCTTTTCCCTTATTTACGTGCAGCGTCGTGATTTTGTTAGTGTTCTAGGCTCGCGTCTCTAGCACGGTCTAGCCTAGGACCAGCACAGTACCGTCATTGAACGTTTATTCAACTTTGCATCTCTGAATTGATTATTGCTGACCCTTTTTGCTACCATACTATAAGCCTTCCCAGCTCCACATACATCTACGTCGTGCGTTTGACTCTCCCTGGCAATCGCTCTATCCAAGCTTTTGAGAGTTTTTGACTACAACGGTTGCCGATCACCGCCTGCTGCTGGGTAAGAACTGGTAAGAATTTGAGATTTGCTTGACGGATTTGTGACACCCGCCACCACCACCACTTGTTAGTAGTCTATAGGATCATATTCTTGTGTGTTTCTATTGTTGCTAACCATGCCAGGATCACAAGCCGACGAGACTGACTGGGAGAACTTGACGAACAAGGAGCTTCATGATACGTTTCAGCAAATGATGAATGGACAGGTGCAAGATGTGATAAACAGATTTGAAGAGGCCATGGAGAAGATAGATGTCATGGAGAAGACGTTTGAAACAAAGCTCGATAACAAGTTTGCTAAATTGCTTTCGCGTTTTCCACCACCACCACCGGCTGCTCCTGCCGCACCTCTGCAACAACAGCAACAACACCGACTACCTCCACGTCAGGAAACAGCCCTCCGCCGAGCGAGCCATGTCCCTCTTCAGTCGGGCCAAACTGCTGGTGCTGCTGTTGATACTTCTGTGGCTCCTACTGCTGATGTGGAGGAGGATGCTTATGTGGGAGATTATGAGGATGAGGTTGATCAAAATCAGAACTACGTGCCACCAACAGCACAACAACCACCAGGTCGTCCACATACAAATAATGGCAATGGTAGGGCTCACCTTCAGGTACGAGATCATGACCATCTCCCTAAACTAAAATTGAATATTCCACCATTTGAGGGTAGATATGTTCCTGATATATATCTTACTTGGGAGTTAGAAACTGAACAACGATTTACATGTTTACAATATCCCGAGGAGAGACGTGTTCCTGCTGCTGTTTGTGCTTTCACTAGTTTTGCATGTGTTTGGTGGTCTGAGCATTGTAGATTATATCCTATTCCGGCTACTTGGGCTGCTTTGAAAACTGCTATGCGTACTCGTTGGGTTCCACCATATTATCAACGTGAATTACTTCAAAAATTGCAGCGCTTAAGACAGGGAAAAAATTCTGTAGAAGAATATTATCAGGAATTACAAACTGGCATGATTAGATGTGGTATTGTTGAGGAGAATGAAGCTATGCTTGCACGTTTTATGGGTGGATTAAATAGAGAGATTCAAACGATTCTAGAGTATAAGGAGTATACTAATATCACTCGTTTATTCCATATTGCTTGTAAAGCTGAACGTGAAGTGCAGGATCGACATGCATTGGCGCGGACTAACTTTTCTGCAGGTCGACCTTCATCATGGACACCACGTGCATCATCTACTTCCACACGTTCTGCTACACCGGCGCCTTCGTCGGCTGCCACCTCCAACCGTGATACAATAAAGCAGGCACAATCACCACTATCTGCCAAGAGCACACCTTCTGGGCCTGCAAAGAGCTCTTCTTCATCCATGGCATCAACAGGGCAAACACATGATATTATTTGTCGACGTTGCAAGGGTGGAGGTCATTATGCGAGAGAATGCCCATCTAAGCGTGTGATGATTGTTACTGAGGATGGTGGGTATGAGTCCGCTAGTGACTATGATGAGGAGACTTTGGCTCTTATTACACGTGACGAACACGGTGGAGACGACTCTGATCATGAGACGCAATACATGGCTCCTGAAGATGCTGTCAGGTATGAATGTTTAGTTGCTCAACGTGTTTTGAGTGTGCAGGTTACACAAGCTGAGCAAAATCAGAGGCATAATTTGTTCCATACAAAGGGAGTTGTGAAGGAACGTTCTGTTCGCGTGATCATAGATGGAGGGAGCTGCAATAACTTGGCTAGCATGGAGATGGTGGAGAAGCTATCTCTCACCACAAGACCACATCCACATCCTTACTACATCCAATGGTTCAACAACAGCGGCAAGGTTAAGGTAACACGTACTGTTCGTGTGCATTTTAGTATCTCTACATATGCTGATTATGTTGATTGTGATGTGGTACCTATGCAAGCATGTTCCTTATTACTTGGTAGACCATGGCAATTTGATAAAAATTCTGTACACCATGGTAGAAACAATCAGTATACTCTTGTTCATAACGATAAAAATATTACTTTGCTTCCTATGACTCCTGATTCCATTTTGAAAGATGATATTAATAGAGCTAATAAAGCAAAACAGGAGACAAATAAGAGTGAAAATCAGATTGTGGCAAAAGAATTTGAGCACCAAATGAAGCCTAATAATAAACCATCTACTGTTGTTTCTGAAATTAAATTGAAAAGTGCATGTTTACTTGCCACCAAATCTGATATTGATGAGCTAGATTTCAGCAAATCTGTTTGCTATGCTTTTGTGTGCAAAGAGGCATTATTTTCATTCGAGGACGTGCCTTCCTCTTTGCCCCCTGCTGTCACTAACATTTTGCAGGAGTTCGCTGACGTCTTTCCACAAGATGTGCCACCGGGATTACCACCTATTCGAGGGATTGAGCATCAAATTGACTTAATTGCCGGTGCTTCGCTACCCAACCGTGCACCATACCGTACCAATCCAGAGGAGACGAAGGACATTATGTGTCAAGTACAAGAACTGCTCGACAAAGGTTATATACGTGAATCCCTTAGTCCTTGTGTTGTTCCTATCATTTTAGTGCCAAAAAAGGATGGTACGTCGCGTATGTGCGTTGATTGTAGAGGCATTAATAATATTACTATTCGTTATCGTCATCCTATTCCTAGGCTAGATGATATGCTTGATGAATTGAGTGGCTCTACAATATTCTCCAAAGTTGATTTGCGTAGTGGATACCATCAAATTCGTATGAAATTGGGTGATGAATGGAAAATAGCATTTAAAACTAAGTTTGGATTATATGAGTGGTTAGTCATGCCTTTTGGGTTAACTAATGCACCTAGTACTTTCATGAGATTAATGAATGAAGTTTTACGTGCTTTCATTGGACGATTTGTGGTAGTTTACTTTGATGACATATTGATTTATAGCAAATCTTTGGAGGAACATTTGGAACATTTATGTGCTGTTTTTATTGCTCTACGTGATGCACGTTTGTTTGGAAACCTTGGGAAGTGCACCTTTTGCACCGACCGAGTATCTTTTCTTGGCTATGTTGTTACTCCACAGGGAATTGAAGTTGATAAAGCCAAGATTGAAGCTATTGAGAGTTGGCCGCAGCCCAAAACGGTCACACAAGTGAGGAGTTTCCTTGGCCTCGCTAGTTTCTATAGGCGTTTTGTGAGAGATTTCAGCACCATTGCTGCACCTCTCAACGAGCTTACAAAGAAGGATGTGCCTTTTGTTTGGGGTACCGCACAGGAAGAAGCCTTCACGGTATTGAAAGATAAGTTGACACATGCTCCTTTACTCCAACTTCCTAATTTGAATAAGACTTTTGAGCTTGAATGTGATGCTAGTGGAATTGGATTAGGAGGTGTGTTATTACAAGATGGAAAACCTGTTGCATACTTTTCTGAAAAATTGAGTGGGCCTAGTCTGAACTATTCTACTTATGATAAAGAATTATATGCTCTTGTTCGGACCTTAGAAACATGGAAACATTATTTATGGCCCAAGGAATTTGTTATACATTCTGATCATGAATCTTTGAAACACATTAAAAGTCAAGCAAAACTAAACCGTAGACATGCTAAATGGGTTGAATTCGTTGAGACTTTCCCTTATGTCATTAAACACAAGAAGGGTAAAGAAAATGTTATTGCTGATGCCTTGTCTCATTGTTATACTATGCTTTCACAACTTGACTTTAAAATATTTGGTTTGGAGACCATCAAAGATCAATATGTTCATGATGCTGAATTTAAAGATGTATTGCAGAATTGTAAGGAAGGGAGAACTTGGAACAAGTTCGTTCTTAACGATGGATTTGTGTTTCGTGCTAACAAGCTATGCATTCCAGCTAGCTCCGTTCGTCTTTTGTTGTTGCAGGAGGCACATGGAGGAGGCTTAATGGGACACTTTGGCGTCAAGAAGAAGGAGGATATACTTGCTACACATTTCTTTTGGCCAAAGATGAGACGGGATGTTGAGCGTTTTGTTGCTCGCTGCACTACATGTCAAAGAGCTAAGTCACGACTCAATCCTCATGGTTTATATATGCCTTTGCCAGTACCTAGTGTTCCTTGGGAGGATATATCTATGGACTTTGTTTTAGGTTTACCTCGAACAAAGAAGGGGAGGGATAGCATATTTGTTGTCGTGGATAGGTTCTCGAAAATGGCACACTTTATACCATGTCATAAAAGCGATGATGCTGTTAATGTTGCTGATTTGTTCTTTCGTGAAATTATTCGCTTACATGGTGTGCCAAATACTATTGTTTCAGATCGTGATACTAAATTTCTTAGCCACTTTTGGAGATGTTTATGGGCTAAGTTGGGGACTAAGCTGCTTTTTAGTACTACTTGTCACCCCCAAACTGATGGACAAACTGAAGTAGTCAATAGAACATTGTCTACTATGCTTAGGGCTGTTTTGAAGAATAACAAGAAAATGTGGGAAGAATTCTTGCCTCATATTGAATTTGCTTATAATCGCTCATTGCATTCTACTACTAAGATGTGCCCTTTTGAAATTGTGTATGGTTTCCTACCTCGTGCACCTATTGATTTGTTGCCTCTTCCATCTTCAGAGAAGGTTAATTTTGATGCTAAAGAACGTTCTGAATTGATTTTAAAAATGCATGAGTTAACTAAGGAAAACATTGAGCGTATGAATGCTAAATATAAACTTGCTGGAGATAAGGGTAGAAAACATGTTGTGTTTGCGCCTGGAGATCTTGTTTGGTTACATTTGCGTAAAGATAGATTTCCTAATCTGCGCAAATCAAAGCTAATGCCACGTGCTGATGGTCCTTTTAAGGTGTTAGAGAAAATAAATGATAATGCATATAAACTTGAGCTACCTGTAGATTTTGGGGTTAGTCCCACTTTTAACATTGCAGATTTGAAGCCTTATTTGGGTGAGGAAGATGCGCTTCCGTCGAGGACGACTTCATTTCAAGAAGGGGAGGATGATGAGGACATCAATACCATTGTTACACCCACAGCCCCTACTGTTAAATATACTGGACCAATTACTAGAGCTCGCGCACGCCAATTAAATTACCAGGTACTTTCGTTTCTTGGTAATGATTCTAATGTTCATGAGATTATGATGCTGCCTAAATTATATACATTTGTTTTTCTTACAAATGAAGGGCCTAGCTTGGAGAAGGATGAACATTGGAGCAAGAACACGCATGGAGTTGATGGCATGCGCAAGGGGATCAAGAACGGAGTTACAAGTGATGATTTCAGGACTTTGAAGCCGCCATAAGGAGTGCATGCAGTCTTGGACGAAATATACAAGATGCCACTTCATAATATTCGTCCATAGGCTATTCTAGGTGCTGCGTCACCTTATTAATGGGCCAGGCCCATGTAATTTCGAAATACTTAAGTATAGGCTATTTTTAGAGTCCGTATGTGTGGGGAAACAAGAGTTAGGGTTGGTTTCGGAACCCACCCTCAAGGGCCACGAAATTCCCCCCCCCCCCTCTTCCTCCATATATACAGCCCTTAGGGCGTCGTTTAGAATTTGGGTTTTGTTTAGATTAAAAGTTCGCCATAGCTGCAACTTCGCGTACTTCGTTTGTGTCCAACGACCAGACCAAGACGTCACAGAACCCCACCTTGATCAATAAAGCTTTCATCTTATATTCGCAATATCCAGATTGCAATCTCAGTTTCTTGCTTGTTCTTCGTTTGCTCGCAGGAAACAGACCCTCGTGGTCAGGTTGATCGTGCTCCGGCGTGGTCAATAACCCTCGGAAGTTGGTTTAGCGATTGCTAAGGCGCGACGTCTCGCACGTTCGTAGTCGGATCGTCAAGGTCAACTCCCACAGAAAACGATAGCCACCATCTCATCGAAACATCGGGACACCTTAGCCTCTATCACGACTCCCCTTCTCTTCTTTTTCTCCTGTGCCCTCCTTCTGCTCTAATTGCTGCCGCCATTTTTCTTGCAGAAGCCAAGCCCGAGCCTCCCGTCGCCAAAAGCCACCGTGGCCAGCCCCCGAAGCCAGACTAGACCATGCCGCAGCTCCTCTGCCTCCTTCCTCTCTCTCTCTTTCTCCTTCTCTGTCGCTTCTCTCTCCCTCCGTCCCGCGGCTCACCTTGCCTGTCTCTCTCTATTTTGGTTTCATAGGAACACCGGCGCCACTGAACGAGCACCATCGGGACACCGCCATGGCCTCCCCTGCTCACCCCGCCGTCCAGATCAGGCCGGGAACCGCCGCCCCGCCGCCCTCTCATTCGGTTCCAGCTGCCTGACCCTGCCGTCGTCAGAGCTCCGAAGCATGACGCCATGGACCTCCCCGTCGCGCCTCCATGCAATGGTCGCCCATCTCCTCCTCACAGGTCCTGGACCCCTGCGCCCCGTCACCGGCGTGCAGCGCCGTCATGGATTCGCGCCAAGGGAACCTCGCCGCACCCCTCCGTCGTTTCTTCCTCGCCGCCGCACTTCTGTTCCAGCATCGCTCCTCTGTTTCCGTTCGAGCAGAGACGAGCGCTCGCCCTCCTTCGTTGACCACGCGAGGACTCAGCCCGTGGTAGGCCCAGCCTGTTTCCCCTCTAGAGCCGGCCTGCCTTGGCCTCTCCCCCCCGATCTGGGCTTGGCCCATGGGTGAGGCCACCCCAATCAGCTCCTCCTTTTTTTCGTACCGCTGGGCCAGTTCAGTTTCGGCCCAGTGGATCTTTTTTTGGTTCTGCGAATTTAGCTATTTTCCAGGGATTTGCAGATTTACAGAAAACCCCTAGCCTTCATGCATTTAATATCTCACAAACTAAGCATCACATGTAAAAACTTTGTATATGAAACTTGCTTAGTTTTTCATCTAGTTTCATAATATGTCTTTTTCATCCATGTTTAAAATGTTTAATATGTTGTTTGTTTAAATTTGCTTTAATAACTTGCTAAAATGGTTTAATTCATAACTAAATAACCGTAGCTCCATTTTAAACAAACTTTATATGTAATTGGGGTAGAAAAATGCCTAGTTTATCATGGTGTACTCACTTTGCATGTTTAACAACCCTAAAATTGTGTTTAGGGCAGAACAGTACCAAACCTAAAATATGCACATGAGGAGTTTCCGGACTTGTTGTTTTGTTGTTCCGGCCTCATTTAAACTTGACTAGATAGGTAGTTTTACTTTGCTTCACCCTCTTGCCATGTTTTAACAACATTTAATATTGTGGGGTACATAAACGAGATCGAACTAAATAACTTGAATGTGGTGTTTCGTCAATATGCAATGGAGTTGCATATTGAGCTCCACTTACTTTATAGGGTTGTTTGTGCACTTTTCCATGCCATGCCTCATTAAACCGGACATGCATCATACTTGTTTGCGCATCGTGCCATGTTTATGTGAAGTTTGTTTACTATGTTGGTTGCTTCTTTCCGGTGTTGCTTCTTCGGGTTAGTTCCGATAACGTCGCGTTTGTGAGGATTCGTTCGACTACGTCCGTTTGTCTTCTTCATGGACTTGTTCTTCTTCCTTGCGGGATCTTAGGCAAGATGACCATACCCTTGAAATCACTTCTATCTTTGCTTGCTAGTCGCACGCTCTTTTGCTATGCCTATGCTGCGATACCTACCACCTGTTTATCATGCCTCCCATATAGTTGAACCAAGCCTCTAACCACCTTGTCCTAGCGAACTGTTGTTTGGCTATGTTACTGCTTTGCTCAGCCCCTCTTATAGCGTTGTTAGTTGCAGGTGAAGATTGGAGCTTGTTCCATGTTGGAATATGGATATTTTGTTGGGACAATATCTCTTATTTAATTAATGCATCTATATACTTGGTAAAGGGTGGAAGGCTCGGCCTTATGCCTGGTGTTTTGTTCCACTCTTACCGCCCTAGTTTCTGTCATATCGGTGTTATGTTCCCGGATTTTGCGTTCCTCACGTGGTTGGGTTATAATGGGAACCCCTTGACAGTTCGCCTTGAATAAAACTCCTCCAGCAAGGCCCAACATTGGTTTTACCATTTGCCACCTAGCCTTTTTCTTTCCCTTGAGTCGGCCGGCTCAAGGGTCATCTTATTTTAACCCCCCCCCCCCCCCCGGGCCAGTGCTTCTCTAAGTGTTGGTCCAAACTGAGCGATATCCGAGGCTACCAGGGGCAACTTTGGGCTGGCTTACCCGACGTCTTGCTCATCCGGTGTGCCCTGAGAACGAGATATGTGCAGCTCCTATCGGGATTTGTCGGCACATCTGGGTGGCTTTGCTGGTCTTGTTTTACCATTGTCGAAATGTCTTGTAACCGGGATTCCGAGCCTGATCGGGTCTTCCCGCTAGAAGGAATATCCTTCGTTGACTGTGAGAGCTTGTGATGGGCTAAGTTGGGACACCCCTGCAGGGATTTGAACTTTTGAAAGCCGTGCCCGCGGTTATGGGCAGATGGGAATTTGTTAATGTCCGGTTGTAGAAAACCTGAAGTCGATCTTAATTAAAATACATCAACCACGTGGGTAACCGTGATGGTCTCTTTCCGGTGGTGTCCGGGAAGTGAACACGGTGTTGGAGTAATGTTTGACGTAGGTTGTTTTAGGATCACTTCTTGATCATAGTTGTTCGACCGTGCTTTTGCCTTCTCTTCCCGCTCTCTTTTGCGAATATGTTAGCCACCATATATGCCAGTCGCTTGCTGCAGCTCCACCTTATACCTTTACCTTACCCATAAGCTTAAATAGTCTTGATCGCGAGGGTGTGAGATTGCTGAGTCCCCGTGACTCACAGATACTTCCAAAACCAGCTTGCAGGTGCCATTGAACCGTGCAGGTGATGCAACCAAGCTCAAGGAGGAGCTCGATGAAGACCGTGTTCGTTATGTTGTTCCATTTTTCAGTTGATCAGTAGTGGAGCCCAGTTGGGACGATCGGGGATCTGTGTAGCATTTGGGGTAGTCTTCTTTTATTTTGGTTCAGTAGTCGGACCTTGATTGTATCTGGTTGATGTAATGCTTTATTCATGTAATTGTGTGAAGTGGCGATTGTAAGCCAACTATGTATCTCTTTCCCTTATGTATTACATGGGTTGTGTGAAGATTACCTCACTTGCGACATTGCTTTCAATGCGGTTATGCCTCTAAGTCGTGCTTCGACACGTAGGAGATATAGCCGCATCGAGGGTGTTACAAGTTGGTATCAGAGCCTTCCCCGACCTTAGGAACCCCCTGCTTGATCGAATCGCTGGCGTTATTGAGTCTAGAAATGTTTTGAGTCATTTAGAATTATATATATCGGAGAGTTAGGACTTCTTTTTACTCCTCAGTCCCTTCATCGCTCTGGTGAGGCATCCTGACGTAGAGTTTTGACTCTTCTCTTCTCAAATTTCACAAAAAAAATTAGGATCACGCGGGTATCTTGGAATCGTTCTGGTAGTTTTGTGACGAGAACATTGTTCTTGGTGCCTCCTGTTATTTAGGGGTTGTGGTAGTGTCCCGGGGAGTTGAGCTCCGAGGTGTTGTCGTCACAATTTTATCATTGCAATTCTGGAATACCTGAGTTTCGCCGACATCAAAAATCTCTTTTATGCAGTTGTTGGTGATATAACCTAGACGCCACCCAGTATTGGGGCGGGAGTTCGGGAGTATTGCCATAACTCGTATAACTGATGCTTTTCGAAGGTTGAGGTAAACGATTTCCGAAGGTTTATTGGTCATGTGTTGAAGGATGGATACAGCTGGATGTAGGATTTGTTAGTTTTGGGTGAGATATTATGCTTCCCCTGTATCCCCCACACCTGATTGCATAACTGGAAAATTTTGGGAGTTTATAAGTGGGAATTCAAGTAGCTCTTAGGATATCTTTCCGACAGATGTATGATATGAAATTGGGGTTCGACGTCTAGTGGTCCGTCTATTCACGGTTGGTTTTACAGTGGTCTCGTTGTGTCTTAAAGAGTCCTTGGTTATGCCGACTCGGGGACGCTTCATATGTCATGTGCACTGCCTTGTACATGATGGTGTTGTACGATCGAGCCCGTGTAGGCCCCACCACGAAAACTTCGGACGAAATCTCTATCATATGTTTGTTCCGACTTATTTTGCAAGCCAATCCTTTGTTTGTTTTCAGTTGTGGTATTCGAGTTGCTTCGAAGTCAAATATTGATTCCATACCTTTCCTAAGTGGTGTTCTCATATTCCTATGGGAGTACTAATCCTTCATGATAATCAAGAGTGTCATGTCAATTCTTTTCAACCGGCGTGTCTCTCTTCATGTGGATCCGTTCATTTCAACATCTGCAAGATCAAGTATCAGTTCTTCTCAACGGTGTTCATTTCTTCCGTCTCCAAGTTGCCTTTGTTTTTCCCACCCTCCCACCCCTTTTTCTTCAAGGAACCCGATGTATTAATCAAATATCCATTTTATTCATGTGAAGTCTCTCCATTCTTTTCCTTCATGTTCTTACCCGGTGATGTAAGTGCATCTAGTGCCACCCCTAGTTGGTTTTGGAGTATTGACGACAAACCTAGTTGAGGGACTAATGTGTTTGTGAGAATTGCAGGATAACACAGGTAGAAGTCCCTCATTGATTCGGTGTTACTACTAGAGATGACCCCTAAAAATGTATGAAGACATTGAAGCCAAAGGTGGTATATGAAGATATTCACATTGAAGACTATGACAAAAGAAGACACGTTATGAAGCCTATGGAGCTCGAAGACTTAGATCTTTCGTAGTTCTTTTTCTTTTGTGTTGAGTCATAGGAACCACCATACTGTTAAGTGGGGTCCAAGAGAACCAGTCAGAATGACTGAAGTGATGCCTAAACCAAAAACCTATGTCTTCGAGTGAAGACAATGAGAGCGAATCTTGTCCAGAGCCGGAAAAGTCAGCTTTGCTTGTAGCCCAAGTAAAGTTGCCATGAGAGTTTGAAATCTGACCGTTGAGACACGTGTCAGTTCCTTAGTGACCCAGGGTCATTTCGGACAAATCAGGTCGGGTTGCCAAGTGGCTATAAATAGCCCACCCCCTACAACCATAAACGGTTGGCTGCTCAGATTTCAGTGCACGGCTTTTGTCGTTTGAGAGCAACCCACCTCGAAGCCTTTGAGAGAAAATTCCTAGCGAGGAGAAAAGCCCTAACCACCCAGAGCCAGAGAACATTGGGCATCACTTAAGTCTTCTTGTCTGTGTGATCTGAAGACTTATTACACTTGAGGACTGTGAATCCTCCAGACGGTTAGGCGTTGCGTTCAGAGCATCCAAGAGACATTGTGGATTGCCAGTGAACGAAGTCTGTGAAGGTTTGGGAGTCTACCTTGAAGACTTACCAGAGTGATTGGGCGAGGACTATGTGACCTTAGCTCAAGGAGAATACGGTGAGGACTTGGTGTCCTGAGCTGCGTGTTCGGGACTGGGTGTCCGGGACTGTGTGTCCTAAGGTTTAAATACCTAGCTGCTCCAACCAGACGTACAGTTGTCACAGCAACTAGAACTGGTCCAACACATCATTGTCTTCAACGAGTCACCGGTTTCATCTTCACTTCCTTTTTCTTACTGTTACTCATTGTGAAGCCATTGCATGCTTGCTCTATCTTTTGTCTTCACAACGTGAATGTATGATCTGTTTGGCTTCATAACTTCTTCCTACCTGATCCTTATTACACTGCAGCTGTTTGTCTTTGTGCTTTCACTCTATTGAATACTTGACCATGGCTTGCCTAGTGTAATCTAACTTCCGCTGCATAGTAATAGGCAAAATCTTCGCTGTTTGCCTTCATAACTCCCACGTTTTGAAGACTTTCATAAAAATCGCCTATTCACCCCCCCTCTAGTAGATATAACGCACTTTCAATTGGTATCAGAGCGAGGTGCTGCCTTGTTCTGTGTGATTCGGTTTAACTACCTGGAGTTTTAGCTATGTCGACTGCAGGGATAATCAAAGTCTCCACTACATGCCCCGTCTTCGATGGAACTGAATATCCCTACTGGAAGAATAAGATGCGCATGCATCTTGAAGCCATTGACGTCGACCTATGGTATGTCGTCGAGAACGGCGTTCCCAAGGCTGGAGAAGGTGTCACTGCTGCTGATGTCAAGAAGTTCACTCAACTGGACTCTGAGTGCCTTGAAGACATCCAAGCTGGTCTGGGACTGGCTCTCCAAGGTCAATGAAGGCATCTCAACCCAGAGAGATCAGAGAATCAGTGTTCTTCGCAACCTCTTCAACCGCTTCAAGCGAAATGATAATGAGAATGTCCAGCACACATTTGACCGGCTCACTGACATCACAAATGAACTTCAAGCCCTCGGCGCCACTGAGATCACCAAACATGAAATCGTCAAGACGCTGCTGATATCACTTGATAGTTTGTTTGACATCCTAGCCCTGATGATTCAAGAACGTCCTGATTTCAAGACACTCGATCGGTCTGACATACTTGAGAGGCTCAACACACATGAGTTCCAGCTTTCTGAGAAAAGAGATATCTACGGTCCAAACTATGGGCGAACTCGTGCCTTGAAGGCAAAAGCTGTTTCCTCATCTGAAGAAGAATCTGACAGCAGTTCTGATGATCCTGAAGACATTGGAAGGGAACTTGCAATGTTAGTGAAGAAGTTCCAAAAATTCACCAAGAAGAAAGGCTTCATAAAATCTTCACGATCAAGCTCAAGGAATGATGAAGCTTTTGCTCATGACTACAAGAAGAAAACATGTCACAAGTGCAAGAAAACTGGACACTTCATCTCTGAGTGTCCACAGTGGGACAATGAGAACAGAAGGAAGAAGAAGAGCAAGGAATATGATTCTGACGACAAGAAGAAGAAGAAGAAGAAATACTCAAAGTCTTCTTCCAAGTCTTCCTCAAAGTCTTCATCACACAAGAAGAGCTCATCTGGCAAGGCACGTGCATTTGTTGGCAAGGAAATGGATTCAGAGGAGGAGTCCGCTTCTCAGGAGGCAGAGGTGGAATCTGAGGAGGAGTCTGATTCTGGCATTGCGAGTCTGGCTACAGCATACGTCGCCAAGTCCATCTTCAACACTGAAGACAATGACTTCATCACCGACACTGATGCAAATGACAAGAACGACTCCACTCCTACCTACTGCTTCATGGCACGCGGTGCCAAGGTAAACACACGCACTACTCGCTATCAAACATCTAGTGACGATGACTCTGACTGTGATTCAAAACCCAGCTACAAAACACTTGCTAAAATTGCAACTGAACAACAGAAAGCTATGGAACATATTCAAAAACTGTTAGACAGAAGCGATGATCTGTTGGGTGCTGAAATGACTCGATCTGAATCCTTAATTGAAGACATAAAAAATCTTCACGTTAAGTATCAGGAACTTGAAGATCGTCTTGATACTCTCTCAACAACTCATGAAAAGCTTTCCTATGATTATCTTCAAAGGAATCAAGAACTTGAGAAATTGAGAGCGGCTCATGAAGATCTTCAAAAGGAAAATGAGTCACTTCGCACCGAACAGACCAGTTCCGCTCAGGAAGGATTTGAGCCACCCTGTCTTAAATGCATTGAGCGTGATAATGCTACTTCTGTTGCTGAATGTTCCACTGCTACTGCTATTGCAATATCTTCAACTGTTGATGTGGTAACTAACCCCTTTGCTGAGGATACCACTGCTATTGCTGATGAGAATGCTAGGTTGAAGACATTGCTTGAAACAGGGATGTACAAAAGTCTTAAAGGACATCAGACATTATGTGATGTCCTCAAGAAGCAGATTCTGAACCGAAACCCTAGGAAAGAGGGTGTTGGGTTCATGAGGAAAATAAATGCAGATGGCTCTTACTGGAAACCTGAGCAGTACCCCAAAACCACATGGGTTGCTGCAAAGGAACCTTCAGCAGATCCATCCAATTTATCTGGCTTCACTTGTGCTAACCCCATTGTTATTGATGAATCCTTTGATGCAAACTATAAACTATTTAAGAATCAGAATGGTGAAGTGTTTGCCAGGTACATTGGTACTAACTGCAGGAATGGACCGCCTATGATGAAGATCTGGGTTCCGAAAAAGTGTCTGGAAAATCTTCCTGTGAATGTCTTCATGACACCTCACTTGAAGAAGACAAACCTCAGACCAAAGGCTTCATACGGTCCAAAGGCTTCATACAAACAGAGGACTCACCTGAGTCACACTAACGCAAATGTTTTGCAGGGAAACCATACTCAGGCATATGAATATGAGAGCGGTTCATCAAACCGTCATGTTCATATGACCAAAAATTATTCTGCTTATTCTTATGAGTACTATTGTCCACCTGCAAGACTGTTTGCAAAGGCTTCAAAGCCAAAATTCTCAGATGCTGCACTTAGACTTATTGCTTCTAAGCCACTCTTGAAGATGTGGGTGGTTAAGAAGGCTTAACTCTCTTTTGCAGGGAAAGGTCTTCAGCAGAAAACCAAAATCTTCTGACGCTATTGCTGGGGACCTTAAAAATCTTGTAGGGCGCAAGATAAAATGCCCGAATGGCATCATTATGTACTTCGTTCCTGAATCGCATGCTACTCTCCCTATTAGTCCTAATCTGGATCTAAGCTTTCATAACCCACTGGTTCGTCAAATGTTTTTGCTTCACAATTCTCTTCGTGAAGCCTATCCCCCTAACTGCACTGTAGGGTACGATACCAGCGTCTTCAAAGTCTTCAGAATGGATTATTGACAGTGGATGTACAAATCACATGACTGGCAAAAGAAGCCTTCTTATGGACTCAACCTTACGTCCATCCGACAAGAGCCACATCACATTTGTTGACACTGGTAAAAGTAAGGTATTGGGTCTAGGTAGAGTTGCAATCCCAAAGGATCAACACATGGATAAAGTCATGCTTGTTGAATCCCTTGGCTTCAACTTAATGTCTGTCTCAATGCTCTGCGATTTGAACATGATTGTAATGTTTGAAAATATCGTTGCCTGGTACTAATGGAATCTGACAAGTCTCTAGTGTTTGAAGGGTATCGGAAAGATGATTTGTATGTGGTAGATTTCTCAGCAGGGCCACAACTTGCAGTATGTCTTCTTGCAAAAGCTTCAGAATGCTGGCTTTGGCATCGGAGGCTTGGGCATGCTAGCATGAGGAACCTCCACACCCTTGAGAAGAAGAAGCATGTCATAGGCATCGAGGGCGTCAAGTTCAAGAAAGATCACTTATGCGGTGCCTGTGAAGCAGGGAAGATGACGAGGGCAAAACATCCCTCGAAGACAATCATGACCATTACTCGACCCTTTGAACTGCTTCACATGGATCTTTTCGGTCCCACTCACTACTCAACTTTTACTACTACTGCTTGCCTCTATGGCTTCGTCATTGTTGATGATTACTCTAGATATACTTGGGTGCACATAATCCTTTACAAGACTAAAGTGCGGGATGTCTTCAGACGCTTCGCCAATCGTGCTATGAACAATTTTGGCGCCAAGATAAAGCACATCAGAAGTGACAATGGCACTGAATTCAAGAACACTAGCCTTGATACATATCTTGATACCTTGGGCATCACACATGAATTCTCAGCTCCGTACACGCCACAGCAGAATGGCGTCGTCGAACGCAAGAACAGAACACTCATTGAGATGGCCAGAACGATGCTAGATGAATACAAGACTCCAAGAAAATTCTGGACTGAAGCCATTGACACTGCATGCCACACAATCAATCATGTTTATCTTCACAAGCTTCTGAACAAGACATCTTATGAGCTCCTTACTGGCAAAAAGCCAAATGTCAGTTACTTCAGAGTATTTGGCGCAAGGTGCTGGATCAAGGACCCACATCACACTTCAAAATTTGCACCAAAAGCACATGAGGGTTTTATGCTTGGATATGGAAAGGATTCGCACTCCTACAGAGTCTTCAATCTCTTTCATTACAAAGTGGTTGAAACAGTGGATGTGCGGTTCGATGAGACCAATGGTTCGCAAAGAGAGCAACTGCCAAATGTGCTAGATGAAGTTCTAGCTAGTGAATCAATCAAGCTTATGGGAACTGGAGAGATTATACCTTCTGAATCTCATCCTGAAGAATAACTTATCATCTCAGCACCTGATCAACATGAAGACAATGCTCAGTCTGAAGATATTCCTCCCAACAACAACACAGATCAGCAAGAGCAAAGTCTTCGCCCTGTACATCCTCGAGTTGCCAATGAAGTGCAGATTGACAGAATAATTGATAGCATCAATGCACCTGGTCCACCCACTCGTTCAAGGGCAACTCAGCTAGCAAATTTCTGTGGGCACTTCGCATTCGTCTCAATATCAGAACCCAAGAAAGTTGAAGAAGCCTTCATGGAACCTGAATGGATTCAAGCTATGCAAGAAGAGCTTCAACAGTTTGAGCTGAATAATGTATGGGAACTGGTTAAGCGTCCTGATCCACGGAAGCACAACATAATAGGCACCAAATGGATATACCACAACAAGCAAGATGAGCATGGTCAAGTTGTCAGAAACAAAGCTCGTCTCGTTGCTCAAGGATATACTCAAGTGGAAGGCATTGACTTCGATGAAACGTTTGCTCCTGTGGCTAGGGTTGAAGCCATACGCATACTGCTGGCCTATGCAAATCATCATAACATACTTCTATATCAAATGAATGTGAAGAGTGCCTTTCTCAATGGCAAGATTGAAGAAGAAGTGTATGTTTCACAACCGCCTGGCTTTGAAAATCCAAAACATCCTGACATGGTATACAAGCTCAACAAGGCACTGTATGGCCTCAAACAAGCCCCTAGGGCCTGGTATGACACACTCAAATATTTCCTGAAGAGCAAAGGCTTCATACCTGGTTCCCTAGATCCCACTCTTTTCACGAAGACATATGATGGTGAACTGTTTGTGTGCCAAATATATGTGGATGACATTATCTTCGGCTGCACAAATTAGAAGTACAGTGAAGAGTTTGGATATATGATGCAAGAAAAATATCAGATGTCCATGATGGGGGAGCTGAAGTTCTTCCTTGGTCTTCAAATACGACAACAACGCAATGGCATTTTCATATCTCAAGAGAAGTACCTCAAAGATTGCCTAAAGAAGTTCGGTATGCAAGACTGCAAAGGCTTCACAACACCAATGCCAGCCAAACATCATCTAGGTCCTGACAACAATGGTAAAGAGTTCGATCAAAAGGTATACCGCTCCATGATTGGTTCTTTGCTTTATTTATGTGCATCTAGGCCAGATATTATGCTTAGTGTTTGCATGTGTGCTCGATTTCAAGCGGCACCAAAGGAGTTGCATCACTTAGCTGTGAAGCGAATTCTTCGATATTTGGCTCACACCCCAACTCTAGGATTATGGTATCCAAAGGGCTCAGAGTTTGATTTGGTTGGATTTTTGGATGCTGATTATGCTGGTGACAAAGTTGATCGCAAGTCTACGTCAGGCACATGTCACTTTCTGGGACGATCACTTGTATGTTGGTCTTCAAAGAAGCAGAACTGTGTATCTCTCTCCACTGCTGAATCTGAATACATTGCTGCTGGATCTTGCTGTGCTCAGCTTCTGTGGATGAAGCAAACACTCAAGGATTATGGCATTAATCTGAAGCAAGTACCACTTTACTGCGACAACGAAAGTGCCATCAAGATTGCCAACAACCCAGTTCAGCACTCGAAGACAAAGCACATTGAAATTCGTCATCACTTTCTCAGAGATCATGTTGTGAAGGAAGACATTGATATCATACACGTCAACACTGAAGAACAATTGGCAGATATCTTCACCAAGCCCTTGGATGAGAAGAGATTTTGCAAGTTATGGTGTGAGCTAAATATCCTGGAATCCTCAAATGTCCTGTGATCAGGCACACATCCTAACACTTATGCATATGATGACTTAGATGTGCAACGCACAAAGTAAAGTATATCTTCAATCAATGAAGACATACATTCTAAGTGTGAATACATTAATGTGGAATTTGACTTCGGAGCGCCATGATAATTGTGCGCCGTGTCTGGATCTAATACTTCCTATACGGTGGGTAACGCCACCACCAAACGTTCTATTTTGAAGTGTTTCACTCATGGCGTTACCTTGCAATATCTTCACATTTGGTTTGGCTTCGAACTCAACATGTCTTCATGATTATCTTCACTACGTTGATTATATAGATGTATACATACTAGTGTTCTGTCCTCTACAGCATTCACTTATAGCTATGTCTTCTTGGTTGAATCTTTTGAACTAAGTGAATGTGATCGGACCCTAATCTCTCTATGCTTTCTATCTCAAATTCTATCTCTCCAAGTCATATGCATTCTATTGAAACTGTCGAATGTCTTCACTGCGTCCTTGTCAGCAGAAAATATAGAGACAACCATAAAGTCCGTTTTCAATGCTCATTCCTCCACATAAAATCCGGAGAAGCAGGAACGACCGCCCGACAATCCAGGCGTGCGTGGGACGTGGAACAAACCCCAAACTTCCGCAAACAGGCCACGCGTTCCTCAGATGCGAATCGCCAGGGGCACCTGTGTAATAGCACAGTGCCGCCCCTGTGCCTATAAATTCACACTTACCGCGGTCATTATCTCCTTCTTCCACCCTCGCATGAACCCTAGCGCCACCGCTAGCTCTCGACGACGCCGGCAACGAAAGCGCTTCGCTGCCACAACCTCTCCGACGCCGTCCTCACGCCGACCGCGGACATCGTTCTCTCCGCCGTCGCCGTAGGTGTCTTCCGTCGCCAAGTTAGGGCACGGAGGACTGAACTGCTCGGCATCATCTCCCACTTCCGTCTAGCAGTTCCAAGTGTGGTAAATAAAACTTCTTTTTACAGCCCCTTTTGATCTCATGGTTCTGTCACTTTCTACCATAAGCAGTTTATCTTCACACAAGTTAGATCTCTCAATCTGCATCTCATAACATGCCTAGTATATTCACTTGTGCTTCATGAAGTAGTTAGATTCCTCACTTGTACTGATCTGTGGGTTCGTACAAATCTGGAACCAACTTCTTATCTATGAGTGAATGTCTTCGCATGATGAGGTCAATGTCTTCTAAACTGATTAATCTTCAAAACCTTCTGAGAATGCATATGACCTCTTCCCCTTCCCTCGCGCCTTAATGCTGTCACAGGTACATGTCCGTGGGAGAATCCTTCGGTTCTCATAGTCTGCATTCATTTGCAGAATTCCTACAGCATCACATAAATTCTCCTGAAGCCAGTTCCTGTTGGTCCAGCAAAAGAAAGCCTTTGAATCCTTTGAAAGTTTTGAAGCCTTTCAAGTTAAAGTTTATGACTTCAGAAGCAGCAGCAAGGAAGGGGGGCAGACAGCGACGTGAAGGAACTTCCAAAGATCTGCCTGAAGACCTGGCAGAAATGTATAAAACAGATCCTAAAGAGAATTATGGGCAGCGCAAGACCCTAATCCAATGGATTCGACGCTATTGGGCTGAACAATGGTTCAAATACCGCTTCACAACCCAAGAGTATGCTGAGAAAAGTGCCATCAAAAGACCGTGGGGAGACATCTTATACAAAAACCTTGTACCCAGGTCCAGAGATGAAGCTATTGCCCAAAGCTTCTATCCATGCATGGTTCGTGGGCCACAGCCTGATGATGCACATCCGTCGTCACTACTCTGGTGTCGTGACGACAATCTATTCAAGCGCAACTTCCAGTTTGCCCAACAATCAGTGAAGCAGAACAAGAAGAAGTTGGGGTTAGACTTCAACCCTGGTCCCTCAGCACCAAGGGCAGATGGCACACGCTACGCAGAACCCAATATCATCGGTCTGTATGCCAATCTTGAGGGCCTCATCACCCGCATCTTAGTCCAAGGGACTGCCATGAATGACCCTCTAGCTGACTCTGAGTCTGATGAAGCTCCTGCTGTACCGAAGCCAAAGCAGTCGAAGAAGCCAAAAGCTTCAAAGCCAGCCCCTTCATCAAAAATCTCAAGGGCGAAGCCATTGGCAACTGCACCTCCTGAAGACAGTGTGCAGTCTGAAGACGTATCCCGCGTCTCCAAGCCCCAGAAGGCCAAGATGCCTCAGCCACACACCGGCAAAGAGCTCACAACTGCTGCCATTTTGCGCAGCGAAGCCATTGATCTGTCAAGTGATGAAGATCTTGGAGATGACGCTCTAGAGCAGCTCATCAAGAGCAAAGAAGAAGCTGAAATCTTCAACAATTTGCCTCTCTTTGATGTCGCCATCATCCACAACTTCATCGACGAATGGTTTGCCACACCAAACATCAGCTTCGAAGATCTGCAGCTGCCTATTGGCCTCAGCGTCGCCTTCCAAGGCACAATTGCTTCAGAACTTGCCATTGCCCAGCGCATTGTTGAACTGAAGCAGAAAATTGATCATGAAAAGGCTCAGTTCAAGAAGAATATGGACAAGCTCAGCGTGCAAGAAGTGAAGAGCTTCAAGACCATGTTGCATGAGCTCAAGGAAAATTTTCTGAAGAAGCGTGCAGAAGCTCAGGGCTCATGTGAGCGGATGAAGTCTCTGGCTGAAAGATGTGTACAAGCCTACAATGAGGCTGAGAAGCGCAAGGCACTTGGGCGTCCTGGCATCGACCCCAAGATGGCCGCGAAGAAGAAGAAGAAGCCTGCTATGGCTGAACCAGAGGCACCTAGGCAAGAAGCAGTTCCAATTGTCTTCCCAACTGCAACGACTGGCTCGAAGCCAAAGAGCCGGTCAACAGCTTTAGAGCTCAAGAAGATAAGAACTGCTGAGGCTGAAGCCAGGAAGAGGAAAAGCTCTGAAGCCTCTACTGCCCCCAGCAAGAAGAAGCGAAAGATCAAGAAATCTCGGGCTTCTCCCACAGAGGCCTTGATAGTTGAACCTATCTCTATGGTTCACCCCAACGCAGAACGACAACTGACAGTTCATGAGCCTGCTTCCACAGAGGCTCCTGAAGCTGAAGACATACCAGCAGCTGACCCCATTGCTGCTGAAGACATTGGTCATCAGGACAATGTACAAGATGATGCAGCCCTTCCTCAGTATGAACAAAGCGAGCTCATCAGCATTGGTTGTCCTCTGACGCCAATTGCACAAGATGCGTCATGGGTGGATCGCCCTCAAGAGGAAGAAGACAATGAGGCCCAGCCCACTGCAACCCCACAGGCGTCGTCTGCATTCCGCAGGCTTCGCAAAGGTCCAAGGCCTCAAGTCTATGCTGAAGACATTCCGGCTGCATCAGCCGCAGAAGACGCACCACAAGAGCCTACTCCTATGCTCCACCAAGAAGCAGTTCTCCAGGAGAACGTGCTTGTGACTGACCCTCCAGCTAGTCAAGAGGAGGCTGAAAATGTTGAGGCTGCCACAACCAACACTGAAGCCAATGTGGAGCCCTCCCCACCAAAAGCTTCAGCAGACAGCGAAGCTACTGATCCAGACACTTCTGTTCCTGAGTCTGCTGCAGGTCCTCAATTTTATTACCATGTTGAGCACAGGCCTCATGTCCAGAAGCCAGTCCCAAGGCTGCCAAGGTTCCCAGGTCCTGCATCAGCACCTGGCTCCTTTGACATCAATAGCTTCAAGGCAGACAATACGTTCTTCAACAGCTCCAAGAACCCCTATTCAAGGGAAAGGATTTCATCAGATAGGTTCTGGAGCTATCCTTAGCGCAGCTACTATTCACGCATCCTATACAACCAAGGTCACATCTTCCCGCACAAGCGCCTTGATGTTGAAGCCATTGCTGGTCTGCCCTGCTTAGAGGAAGCGCTGGATTGCTTCAAGCAAGTGAGTCTGCTGCAGTCTATAACTGATGAAGAGCACTGGAATGAAGAGCTTCTGTTGCAATTCTATGCCACCCTACACATCAAAGGATACAACAGAGATCCGAAGACTTGGGCCCTGGAGTGGATGACCGGCAATGTCCATCACGAAGCCAATGCATTCGATATCATTGAGCTCACCGGCCTGCCCACTCCTGGTGAACTCTTCGAGGAAGGCTGTCCACTACACACTGAAGCTCTTGAGAGCATATTCCAGAGGCCTGAACCAAATATGAGTCAGATGCTCTCCATGATGAAGCCATTGCCCCATGATGCTCCTTATCCAACAGAGTTCTTCGTTGAAGACTTTGAGTACCTGCCCAGAACCATCTATCACATTATCCGGCGGACTCTCTGGCCTATTAAAGGGCACTCTCCAAATGCCAAGATCAAGGGTGCAATGAAGACTCTGATATTTTGTATCCTTCATGGCAAATGCTTCATACGCACAGGATTTCTTCATACGCCAACTCGCTGCATCAGGCTCAGATATGTTTGGTTTAAAGTTCTATGCTCCTTGGGTAATGAGACTGATCAAGCTTCACTCTGCGATCTCATATCAGCCCTCAGCCCGCAACCATCGGATCTTCTTGCCAGATGTGGATACCTCTGCTGAAGCTATATATCCTGAGCCTGCCAAGCAACCTTTGAGTCTTCAGAATGCAGAACACCAGAGCTTCACTCAAAACGATGAAGGTGTTGAAGCCATCTCCAGGGTGTATCCTTTGGCTGGCACTACACGTGCGCCACACCCTGCTTCAACTGAAGCCACTGATAGTGCAACTACTTCCAGACCCAAGAAGCGCGCTCGTGTTCTCAATAACCGAGAGCTTCTTGTGGCCCTTCATCAAAAACAAGATAGGCATCACGACTCGCTAAAGCGTCAGATGAAAGGCCTCTTGGTGGATGTTAATCGTCTTCGAAATCTTGCCACCAAGAATGCTTTCGTCACTCATGAAACCTGTCGTCGTACATGGAAAGGGCTATCAATGATGTGTACTGAAGCTGAACTTGAAGAGGATGGCTTCACTGAGCGATTCAAGTTTGACACCACACCTCCTAGAAGGGCTGTGATGCGCAACACACCATCACTTGAAGACTCTGAGTTTTCTTCATCTGCTGCCATAGTCACTGCCAGAATCATTGATGAAGAAGACGATGCTACATCACCGCCACCTGCTTCAGCACCTCCAAGCTCCTCTGCACCGCCAAACACCTCCAACGACCCTGCTGCTCCTGGGAACGAGTAGACACTCTATGTCTTCAAAACTTTTTGGTCCTTGCTGACAGAAGGGGGAGAAGCATATGGGTTGATAGTCTTCAAGCGGGTCCATATGGGCGGGTGCCTTATGTTTTTCTATATTTTGCTTCGTACTTACAACTCTCATTTTTGCTTCATTTGGTTCTTTGAGTTGTAACACTAAAACTCGATGGTCGTCTGCTACTTGTTTGCCACCCTGTTTGCGAAGATAAATTCCGCATGTGCGAAGATAAATTCCGCACTTATCTCATTCTGCAGACGTCCATTTTCCATTATGCATGTCATTATCTTCATATACTTTCACATGCATAGTGGATTGTCATCATAAGGTGAATTGGATCTCCACAAGTACAACCTGCCATGTGCATTTGCATTCCAAAAGCAAATTAACTTATATGCACATCTTCAGGGGGAGCCCTTGAAACTTATGAAGACAATTCCTTATCCTTTACAATTTCGCAGACTATATTCCCCGTTGAAAACTTCAACTAGTTTGTCATCAATCACCAAAAAGGGGGAGATTGTAAGTGCATCTAGTGCCACCCCTAGTTGGTTTTGGAGTATTGACGACAAACCTAGTTGAGGGACTAATGTGTTTGTGAGAATTGCAGGATAACACAGGTAGAAGTCCCTCATTGATTCGGTGTTACTACCAGAGATGACCCCTAAAAATGTATGAAGACATAGAAGCCAAAGGTGGTATATGAAGATATTCACATTGAAGACTATGACAAAAGAAGACACGTTATGAAGCCTATGGAGCTCGAAGACTTAGATCTTTCGTAGTTCTTTTTCTTTTGTGTTGAGTCATAGGAACCATCGTACTATTAAGTGGGGTCCAGGAGAACCAGTCAGAATGACTAAAGTGATGCCTAAACCAAAAACCTATGTCTTCGAGTGAAGACAATGAGAGCGAATCTTGTCCAGAGCCGGACAAGTCAACTTTGCTTGTAGCCCAAGTAAAGTTGCCATGAGAGTTTGAAATCTGACCGTTGAGACACGTGTCAGTTCCTTAGTGACCCAGGGTCATTTCGGACAAATCAGGTCGGGTTGCCAAGTGGCTATAAATAGCCCACCCCCTACAACCATAAACGGTTGGCTGCTCAGATTTCAGTGCACGGCTATTGTCGTTTGAGAGCAACCCACCTCGAAGCCTTTGAGAGAAAATTCCTAGTGAGGAGAAAAGCCCTGACCACCCAGAGCCATAGAACATTGGGCATCACTTAAGTCTTCTTGTCTGTGTGATCTAAAGACTTATTACACTTGAGGACTGTGAATCCTCCAGACGGTTAGGTGTCGCGTTCAGAGCATCCAAGAGACATTGTGGATTGCCAGTGAATGAAGTCTGTGAAGGTTTGGGAGTCTACCTTGAAGACTTACCAGAGTGATTGGGCGAGGACTATGTGACCTTAGCTCAAGGAGAATACGGTGAGGACTTGGTGCCCTGAGCTGCGTGTTCAGGACTGGGTGTCCGGGACTGTGTGTCCTAAGGTTTAAATACCTAGCCGCTCCAACCAGACGTACAGTTGTCACAGCAACTGGAACTGGTCCAACACATCATTGTCTTCAACGAGTCACCGGTTTCATCTTCACTTCCTTTTTTTTACTGGTACTCATTGTGAAGCCATTGCATGCTTGCTCTATCTTTTGTCTTCACAACGTGAATGTATGATCTATTTGGCTTCATAACTTCTTCCTACCTGATCCTTATTACACTGCAGCTGTTTTTCTTTGTGCTTTCACTCTATTGAATACTTAACCATGGCTTGCCTAGTGTAATCTAACTTCCGCTGCATAGTAATTGGCAAAATCTTCGCTGTTTTTCTTCATAACTCCCACGTTTTGAAGACTTTCATAAAAATCGCCTATTCACCCCCCTCTAGTCGATATAATGCACTTTCAGGTGATTCTCATGAAGATTCTAACGGAGGTTCAAGTTCGTCACTCTTCACTCGTTTTCTTCTCCGGTGGGTCCTATTCAAGCTTTGTCGATCATATCCTTTTCCTGGTTTCTAATGCCTTCTCATGCTTGTGCACCTCATAATAATTCACTTCTCGCTATTCATTTGTTACGGCGTGCTCAAGTTATCTCAAAAGGCTCGTCTTGTCATTCAAGATCCGTTCAACCTATTTCGAGGTTGTTATCTCATTCTAGCCATTTAATTCAACCGGTGCAATCCTCTCTTTTAAATCATTTCAATGGTGTTTCTTTTGCGTGGGCCCTAACCCACAGGTCTTTTCCCAGGATCTTACCTGACTCGTCTAATTTTTCTGGAGTTATTCTCAAATTCTTTTCTAAAGTTTGATGTAAGAATGATTTATCATTAGTCAAATGTCTTTCTCCGAGATCGGTTAAATTCTTTCATCGTTGGTTCAACCTTTCCATTTTCATCCCGGAGTATCTCAACTATTTGGTGGTGTTTCTCATCGTCATTCTCAAATATTGAAGACCAAAGAAGAGTTTCTCTTTAATCTTGCTCCATTCTCTTCAAGATTCATGGTGCTAGCTTGTTGCCATCCTCTCATAATTATTTTCGATGGTGAGAATCCTTTTCACCCATTAGGAGATATTCAAGGGTATTTTCAGTTCGATTATCCGGAGCCCATCATTTCAGAAGACTTGTTCATTCTCAGCTTTCAGCTCTCGTTCCCCAAATCTAACTGGTGCATCATTCAATATTCTTTAATCAACGCGTGATCTCTTCGTTCTCATGTATCTAAATCCTAGCAAGTATTTTCGTTCATTTGCTAATTCCTCCCGGTGTTTCTTTATCTTCTCTTTGTTCATTTTTAATTCTTACGGTGGTTCGTTCAAGATTTCTCTTCCTTATCAATTCATTCTTGGTTTCAATTCTACCGGTGGTTCGTTGAAGACCTTCCTCAAGTTTGCGCTATATCTATATTAATCCTTTTTACGAGAATAAGTAGTATGCCAATTCCATTACTTGTCATCAATTTAAATTGGTGAAGGATAAGCATAATGCAATTCTTATTCTTGTTTCATCCATATGTTAATCTTTTCTTCCGGAGTTTGTTCGCGATGATTAAATTCTTGGTTTCAAGTGCTCGTATTTCTTTCCCAGAGTTCCAAGCTCTAATTATCACGGAGATCCATCTAAATCATTACAAGGTGTCACCTTGTGTTTCCGACTTCCCTTTATTTTCGTTATTCTTTTTTTGTCTACCGGAGTTCTTCATGAAGGTTCTACATGTTGGTTCATCAAGGATTTATATCCCTTCTCCAAGTGTTCGTTGAGATTCTTTTCTAAGGAGCTCAAGAATTCTTCATCTTGCTATCCGGAGTGCAATTCTTTCTATCATATCATTGGAGGTGGTATTATGTCATTTTTGATAATTTGAGTTCATGTCTCATGATTCACATGTTGTCAAGAATGAGTTATTTAAATCCATCAATCTCGTCATTGGAGTTATCTTGGCTTATGTTCCACCTAAAGCTTTCCCTAAGGATTGTTGCTATTTATGGTGCCCATATAGGACCCAAGTTCTTCTTTCATCCTTCCGGTGAAATAAGCTTTCTCGTCTCCTTGTTCATACCAATCCAATTCTTTTTCCCGTGAGTGGCAGGTTGTCACCTCATAATTTTGAGATGTATTACATAAGACCATATCAAGCTTATTCTTTTTTTTGTTGGTTTTTCCAACAACTCCGTTCGACCCTTCTCCTAAGGATGACTTCTCAAGCTCTTTTGTGGCATAAGATGGCATTTTCGTCTCCATTCTTTTAATTCAATTATCTATCTTCTATTCTTTTGTTTCGGAGCCATTGTCATGTTGCTCTTTTCTCTCATCATCTTGGATCGTGTTCTTTTCGTGCTTATCCATTCAACCGGAGTGTTCTGTCCTTTTCGTTGAAGTTCTTTTCGCCTTATCAAGCCTTGCATCCCTTCTCAACCAGAGTGCTCCTCAAAGTTATTCTTCCTTGTTCCTCTTTGCTAACGGAGTGTTTTCAGCTTCGTCATCTCCGTTGTATTCTTTTCTTGAAATGGTTTAACCTTTGCAAGGTTCTTTGGTTTCACTCGTTTGTCAAAGGAGCAACTTAGTTTTACCGTTTATCTTCTTCCTCTGTTTTTTCCCTCCGGTGCCATTCTAGATCTCGGGACGAGATCCTCTCATAATGGTGGAGTGTTGTGACGCCCCGAGACCGTTGCGCCAGGTGTCTTCCAGTTATTCGCTGTTGTTGCCCTGTCATTTTCTTGCGTGTCGCATCTTGTCATGTCATCATCCGCATTGCATCTGCATGTTTTCAAAACTTGAATTCGTCCGAGTTCCCCCAGTTCCATCCGTTGTCCGTTCTGAGCCCAGACACACTCGCACGCGCCGCGGCACGTCCGAATATTATTTTATAAGTGGCCGGAAAATGTTCTCAGAATGTGTTGAAAGTTGGTGTGCGGTCTTATTATACTATAGATAGACCGCCTGTCAAATTTCATCGCATTCGGAGTTCGTTTGACGCCCCAACGGATAACTATAGCGGCATTATAGCCAGTCTAACATCGGACGTTTTCGGTCTCCGGAAACAGTCGCCGGGCCTCCCTCTCTTCTCTTCTCTTAGCTCGAGACCGTCTACATAGCCCATGACCTACCGCCAGGTCCAACCTAACCTCTCTCGTCAGCCCGCGGCCCTCCTCGCGCGCGCGCCCGAAAGTTGTCCCGGACCCGACCCGGGGAGTTGTCACCGTTGGACTCAGATCATCCCCAAACATCTACAAAACGTCTCCGTTTTCTTATTTGGGCTCCCTAGCCTATTTTTCCCAACCGTCCGATTACGATCAGAGGGACCGAGGTAGCCCCTAACCTAATCTGTGACGTATATATAGTCCAGCCTTAGTCTTTTGGACAAACCCTAAAATCTAGGGACTTTGTCCCGTTGAGCCGCCGCCACCTACCGCATCTACCTCGGGATCCCCTTCTCCTCATTTTCCTCCACCCACCAACCAGCTCTCTCCACTGCTACTCATCGATCCAAATTTCCCTCGGCCTCCAACCTGCCGACCTTCTACTCGATCCGGATGGGATAGAGGTTGTGCCCCTCGTCCCCGCGCCCCTGTTTCGCTCGATCCGAATCTGGGGCAGCCCAACCCCGAGCACCTCGCGCCGCCCGACCATCTTCTCCCCGTCGTCGCCTCCAGCGACCAGGCATCTGGATCCGCCGCCGCCTACCCCAGGTCGCGCCGCCCAAGTAGAGCAACGCGACTCCCCTTCTCTTCTTTTTCTCCTGTGCCCTCCTTCTGCTCTAAGTGCCGCCGCCATTTTTCTTGCAGGAGCCAAGCCCGAGCCTCCCATCGCCAAAAGCCACCATGGCCAGCCGCCGAAGCCAGACTAGATAGACCATGCCGCAGCTCCTCTGCCTCCTTCCTCTCTGTCTTTCTCCTTCTCTGTCGCTTCTCTCTCCCTCCGTCCCGCGGCTCACCTTGCCTGTCTCTCTCTATTTCGGTTTCACAGGAACACCGGCGCCACTGAACGAGCACCATCGGGACGCCTCCATGGCCTCCCCTGCTCACCCCGCCGTCCAGATCAGGCCGGGAACCGCTGCCCCGCCGCCCTCTTGTTCGGTTCCAGCTGCCTGACCCTGCCGTCGTCAGAGCTCCGAAGCATGACGCCATGGACCTCCCCGTCGCGCCTCCATGCAATGGTCGCCCCTCTCCTCCTCACAGGTCCTGGACCCCTGCGCCCTGTCACCGGCGTCCAGCGCCGTCATGGATTCGCGCCAAGGGAACCTCGCCGCGCCCCTCCGTCGTTTCTTCCTCGCCGCCGCACTTCTGTTCCAGCGTCGCTCCTCTGTTTCCGTTCGAGCAGAGACGAGCGCTTGCCCGCCTTCATAGACGACGCGAGGACTCAGCCCGCGGTAGGCCCAGCCTGTTTCCCCTTTACAGCCGGCCTGCCTTGGCCTCTCCCTCCCGATCTGGGCTTGGCCCATGGGTGAGGCCACCCCAATCGCCTCCTCCTTTGTTTCGTACTGCTGGGCTAGTTCAGTTTCGGCCCAGTGGATGGTTTTTTTGGTTTCACGAATTTAGCTATTTTCCAAGGATTTGCAGATTTACAGAAAACCCCCTAGCCTTCATGCATTTAATATCTCACAAACTAAGCATCACATGTAAAAACTTTGTATATGAAACTTGCTTAGTTTTTCATCTAGTTTCATAATATGTCTTTTTCATCCATGTTTAAAATGTTTAATATGCTGTTTGTTTAAATTTGCTTTAATAACTTGCTAAAATGGTTTAATTCATAACTAAATAACCGTAGCTCCATTTTAAATAAACTTTATATGTAGTTGGGGTAGAAAAATGCCTAGTTTATCACGGTGTACTCACTTTGCATGTTTAACAACCCTAAAATTGTGTTTAGGGCAGAATAGTACCAAACCTAAAATATGCACATGAGGAGTTTCCGGACTTGTTGTTTTGTTGTTCCGGCCTCATTTAAACTTGACTAGATAGGTAGTTTTACTTTGCTTCACCCTCTTGCCATGTTTTAATAACATTTAATATTGTGGGGTACATAAACGAGATCGAACTAAATAACTTGAATGTGGTGTTTCATCAATATGCAACGGAGTTGCATATTGAGCTCCACTTAATTTGTAGGGTTGTTTGTGCACTTTGCCATGCCATGCCTCATTAAACCAGACATGCATCATACTTGTTCGCGCATCATGCCATGTTTATGTGAAGTTTGTTTACTATGTTGTTTGCTTCTTTCCGGTGTTGCTTCTTCGGGTTAGTTCAGATAATGTCACGTTTGTGAGGATCCGTTCGACTACGTCCATTTGTCTTCTTCATGGACTCGTTCTTCTTCCTTGCGGGATCTCAGGCAAGATGACCATACCCTCGAAATCACTTCTATCTTTGCTTGCTAGTTGCTCGCTCTTTTGCTATGCCTATGCTGCGATACCTACCACTTGCTTATCAAGCCTCCCATATTGTTGAACCAAGCCTCTAACCACCTTGTCCTAGCAAACCGTTGTTTGGCTATGTTACCGCTTTGCTCAGCCCCTCTTATAGCGTTGTTAGTTGCAGGTGAAGATTGGAGCTTGTTCCATGTTGGAACATGGATATTTTGTTGGGATATCACAATATCTCTTATTTAGTTAATGCATCTATATACTTGGTAAAGGGTGGAAGGCTTGGCCTTATGCCTGGTGTTTTGTTCCAGTCTTACCGCCCTAGTTTCTGTCATATCGGTGTTATGTTCCCGGATTTTGCGTTCCTCACGCGGTTGGGTTATAATGGGAACCCCTTGACAGTTCGCCTGATAGAGGCTAAGGTGTCCCGATGTTTCGATGAGATGGTGGCTATCGTATTCTGTGGGAGTCGACCTTGACGATCCGACTACGAACGTGCGAGACGTCGCGCCTTAGCAATCGCTAAACCAACTTCTGAGGGTTATTGACCATGCCGGAGCACGATCAACCTGACCACGAGGGTCTGTTTCCTGCAAGCAAACGAAGAACAAGCAAGAAACTGAGATTGCAATCGGGATATTGCGAATATAAGATGAAAGCTTTATTGATCAAGGTGGGGTTCTGTGACGTCTTGGTCTGGTCGTTGGACACAAACGAAGTACGCGAAGTTGCAGCTATGGTGAACTTTTAATCTAAACAAAACCCAAAGTCTAAACGATGCCCTAAGGGCTGTATATATGGAGGAAGAGGGGGGAATTTCGTGGACCTTGAGGGTGGGGTCCGAAACCAACCCTAACTCTTGTTTCCCCATACATACGGACTCTAAAAATAGCCTATACTTAAGTATTTCGAAATTACATGGGCCTGGCCCATTAATAAGGTGACGTAGCACCTAGAATAGCCTATGGACGAATATTATGAAGTGGCATCTTGTATATTTCGTCCAAGGCTTCATGCACTCCTTATGGCGGCTTCAAAGTTCTAAAATCATCACTTGTAACTCCGTTCTTGATCCCCTTGCGCATGCCATCAACTCCATGTGTGTTCTTGCTCCAATGTTCATCCTTCTCCAAGCTAGGCCCTTCATTTGTAAGCAAAACAAATGTATCCAATTTAGGCAACATCATAATCTCATGAACATTAGAATCATTACCAAGAAACGAAAGTACCTGGTAATTTAATTGGCGTGCGCGAGCTCTAGTAATTGGTCCAGTATATGTAACAGTAGGGGCTGTGGGTGTAACAATGGTATTGATGTCCTCATCATCCTCCCCTTCTTGAAATGAAGTCGTCCTCGACGGAAGCGCATCTTCCTCACCCAAATAAGGCTTCAAATCTGCAATGTTAAAAGTGGGACTAACCCTAAAATCTACAGGTAGCTCAAGTTTATATGCATTATCATTTATTTTCTCTAACACCTTAAAAGGACCATCAGCACGTGGCATTAGCTTTGATTTGCGTAGATTAGGAAATCTATCTTTACGCAAATGTAACCAAACAAGATCTCCAGGCGCAAACACAACATGTTTTCTACCCTTATCTCCAACAAGTTTATATTTAGCATTCATACGCTCAATGTTTTCCTTAGTTAACTCATGCATATTTAAAATCAATTTAGAACGTTCTTTAGCATCAAAATTAACCTTCTCTGAAGATGGAAGAGGCAACAAATCAATAGGTGCATGAGGTAGGAAACCATACACAATTTCAAAAGGGCACATCTTAGTAGTAGAATGCAATGAACGATTTAAGCAAATTCAATATGAGGCAAGCATTCTTCCCACATTTTCTTGTTATTCTTCAAAACAGCCCTAAGCATAGTAGATAATGTTCTATTGACTACTTCAATTTGTCCATCAGTTTGGGGGTGACAAGTAGTACTAAAAAGCAGCTTAGTCCCCAACTTAGCCCATAAACATCTCCAAAAGTGGCTAAGAAATTTAGTATCACGATCTGAAACAATAGTATTTGGCACACCATGTAAGCGAATAATTTCATGAAAGAACAAATCAGCAACATTAACAGCATCATGAACATATTGATCTTTGATGGTCTCGAAACCAAATATTTTAAAGTCAAGTTGTGAAAGCATAGTATAACGACGAGACAAGGCATCAGCAATAACATTTTCTTTACCCTTCTTGTGTTTAATGACATAAGGGAAAGTCACAATGAATTCAACCCATTTAGCATGTCTACGGTTCAGTTTTTCTTGACTTTTAATGTGTTTCAAAGATTCATGATCAGAATGTATAACAAATTCTTTGGGCCATAAATAATGTTGCCATGTTTCTAAGGTCCGAACAAGAGCATATAATTCTTTATCATAAGTAGAATAGTTCAGACTAGGCCCACTCAATTTTTCAGAAAAGTATGCAACAGGTTTTCCATCTTGTAATAACACACCTCCTAATCCAATTCCACTAGCATCACATTCAAGCTCAAAAGTCTTATTGAAATTAGGAAGTTGGAGTAAAGGAGCATGTGTCAACTTATCTTTCAATACCGTGAAGGCTTCTTCTTGTGCGGTACCCCAAACAAAAGGCACATCCTTGTTTGTAAGCTCGTTGAGAGGTGCAGCAATGGTGCTGAAATCTCTCACGAAACGCCTATAGAAACCAGAGAGGCCAAGGAAACTCCTCACTTGTGTGACTGTTTTGGGCTGCGGCCAACTCTCAATAGCTTCAATCTTGGCTTTATCAACTTCAATTACCTGTGGAGTAACAACATAGCCAAGAAAAGATACTCGGTCGGTGCAAAAGGTGCACTTTCCAAGGTTTCCAAACAAACGTGCATCACGTAGAGCAATAAAAACAGCACGTAAATGTTCCAAATGTTCCTCCAAAGATTTGCTGTAAATCAATATGTCATCAAAGTAAACTACCACAAATCGTCCAATGAAAGCACGTAAAACTTCGTTCATTAACCTCATGAAAGTACTAGGTGCATTAGTTAACCCAAAAGGCATGACTAACCACTCATATAATCCAAACTTAGTTTTAAATACTGTTTTCCATTCATCACCCAATTTCATACGAATTTGATGGTATCCACTACGCAAATCAACTTTGGAGAATATTGTAGAGCCACTCAATTCATCAAGCATATCATCTAGCCTAGGAATAGGATGACGATAACGAATAGTAATATTATTAATGCCTCTAGAATCAACGCACATACGTGACGTACCATCCTTTTTCGGCACTAAAATGATAGGAACAGCACAAGGACTAAGGGATTCGCGTATATAACCTTTGTCGAGCAGTTCTTGTACTTGACGCATAATCTCCTTCGTCTCCTCTGGATTGGTACGGTATGGTGCACGGTTGGGGTAGCGAAGCACCGGGAATTAAGTCAATTTGATGCTCAATCCCTCGAATAGGTGGTAATCCCGGTGGCACGTCTTGTGGAAAGACGTCAGCGAACTCCTGCAAAATGTTAGTGACAGCAGGGGGCAAAGAGGAAGGCACGTCCTCGAATGAAAATAATGCCTCTTTGCACACAAAAGCATAGCAAACAGATTTGCTAAAATCTAGCTCATCAATATCATATTTGGTGGCAAGTAAACATGCACTTTTCAATTTAATTTCAGAAACAACAGTAGATGTTTATTATTAGGCTTCATTTGGTGCTCAAATTCTTTTGCCACAATCTGATTTTCACTCTTATTTGTCTCCTGTTTTGCTTTATTAGCTCTATTAATATCATCTTTCAAAATGGAATCAGGAGTCATAGGAAGCAAAGTAATATTTTTATCGTTATGAACAAGAGTATACTGATTGTTTCTACCATGGTGTACAGAATTTTTATCAAATTGCCATGGTCTACCAAGTAATAAGGAACATGCTTGCATAGGTACCACATCACAATCAACATAATCAGCATATGTAGAGATACTAAAATGCACACGAACAGTACGTGTTACCTTAACCTTGCCGTTGTTGTTGAACCATTGGATGTAGTAAGGATGTGGATGTGGTCTTGTGGTGAGAGATAGCTTCTCCACCATCTCCATGCTAGCCAAGTTATTGCAGCTCCCTCCATCTATGATCACGCGAACAGAACGTTCCTTCACAACTCCCTTTGTATGGAACAAATTATGCCTCTGATTTTGCTCAGCTTGTGTAACCTGCACACTCAAAACACGTTGAGCAACTAAACATTCATACCTGTCAGCATCTTCAGGAGCCATGTATTGCGTCTCATGATCAGAATCGTCTCCACCGTGTTCGTCACGTGTAATAAGAGCCAAAGTCTCCTCATCATAGTCACTAGCGGACTCATACCCACCATCCTCAGTAACAATCATCACACGCTTAGATGGGCATTCTCTCGCATAATGACCTCCACCCTTGCAACGTCGACAAATAATATCATGTGTTTGCCCTGTTGATGCCATCGATGAAGAAGAGCTCTTTGCAGGCCCAGAAGGTGTGCTCTTGGCAGATAGTGGTGATTGTGCCTGCTTTATTGTATCACGGTTGGAGGTGGCAGCCGACGGAGGCGCCGGTGTAGCAGAACGTGTGGAAGTAGATGATGCACGTGGTGTCCATGATGAAGGTCGACCTGAAGAAAAGTTAGTCCGCGCCAATGCCTGTCGATCCTGCACTTCACGTTCAGCTTTACAAGCAAGATGGAATAAACGATTGATATTAGTATACTCCTTATACTCTAGAATCGTCTGAATCTCTCTATTTAATCCACGCATAAAACGTGCAAGCATAGCTTCATTCTCCTCAACAATACCACATCTAATCATGCCAGTTTGTAATTCCTGATAATATTCTTCTACAGAATTTTTTCCCTGTCTTAAGTGCTGCAATTTTTGAAGTAATTCACGTTGATAATATGGTGGAACCCAACGAGTACGCATAGCAGTTTTCAAAGCAGCCCAAGTAGCCGGAATAGGATATAATCTACAATGCTCAGACCACCAAACACATGCAAAACTAGTGAAAGCACAAACAGCAGCAGGAACACGTCTCTCCTTGGGATATTGTAAACATGTAAATCGTTGTTCAGTTTCTAACTCCCAAGTAAGATAGATATCAGGAACATATCTACCCTCAAATGGTGGAATATTCAATTTTAGTTTAGGGAGATGGTCATGATCTCGTACCTGAGGGTGAGCCCTACCATTGCCATTATTTGCATGTGGACGACTTGGTGGTTGCTGTGCTAGTGGTGGCACGTAGTTCCGATTTTGATCAACCTCATCCTCATAATCTCCCACATAATCATCCTCCTCCACATCAGCAGTAGGAGCCACACGGCTCGCTCGGCGGAGGGCTGTTTCACGACGTGGAGGTAGTCGGTGTTGTTGCTGTTGTTGCAGAGGTGCGGCAGGAGCAGCCGGTGGTGGTGGTGGAAAACGCGAAAGCAATTCAGCAAACTTGTTATCGAGCTTTGTTTCAAACGTCTTCTCCATGCCATCTATCTTCTCCATGGCCTCTTCAAATCTGTTTATCACATTGCATCTGTCCACTCATCATTTGCTGAAACGTATCATGAAGCTCCTTGTTCGTCAAGTTCTCCTAGTCAGTCTCGTCGGCTTGTGATCCTGGCATGGTTAGCAGCAATAGAAACACACAAGAATATGATCCTACAGACTACTAACAAGTGGTGGTGTTGGCGGGTGGCACAAATCCGTCAAGCAAATCTCAAATTCTTACCAGTTCTTACCCAGCAGCAGGCGTCGATCGGCAACCGTTGTAGTCAAAACTCTCAAAAGCTTGGATAGAGTGATTGCCAGGGAGAGTCAAACGCACGACGTAGATGTATGTGGAGCTGGGAAGGCTTATAGTATGGTAGCAAAAAGGGTCAGCAATAATCAATTCAGAGATGCAAAGTTGAATAAACGCTCAACGACGGTACTGTGCTGGTCCTAGGCTAGACCGTGCTAGAGACGCGAGCCTAGAACACTAACAAAATCACGGCGCTGCACGTAAATAAGGGAAAAGCACACTCTGGAACTCTCTTTTTTTTCACTCTTTTTTTGCGCTTCTCTTTTTTTTGCGCTCCTCTTTTTTTTTGCGAAAAATCACTATAATGGCGAGTGTCTCAAAACTCTTCCCTCGTCAAACTGATAGGATGGGCACGAAAAAAAAATTTCACTTTTTTTTCGGAAATCAGGGCAGCGACGATGAAAAAGTGCGACAAAAAATCACTATGATGGCATGTGGCTCAAAAGACTCAGAAAAGCCTAAAAATAGGATAGGGAAAAAAAATTGCCCGTGAAAATTTTGGCCCAAAAACTGCCCGGGGGTCTCCAGACTCTTTTTTTTTGAGACCTACGCAGGCAAGGAAACACGAATCGGAATTTGGATTAATCTCAAGAACAAACCTAATATGAGAAGAACTCGGATTGGTGGTGGATATATGGTTGTGGTATATGGCAGCGGTGGTGGTATATGGTAGCGGTGATGGTATATGGATAGAGATTGGTGGTGGCATATGGATACGGATTGGTGGTGGTATATGGATATGGATTCAGAGCGGTGGAGGATAAGCAAAAGTGGTAGATGGGCGATGATGATGGTGCGGCGGCGGCGTGACAACTTATGACCAGAACTCGAAACTCTAAAAGACTAGACTCTAAGACCAGCAACTTGACACGACGATGCAACCGCAAATTCAACAAAGCAAAAACCCTAAAAAGATTATGCAAAGGCTCAGATTGGTTCGGATATGATGAACTGACCCTAATTTTTTTTCTGGCTTTTTCGTGGACTGTAGGTATGAAGAACAGACTCGATCTAATCGACGAAAAACTGTAAAATCTCACCGAGCAACCTGGAAATCTGATACCACTTGATAGAGGCTAAGGTGTCCCGATGTTTCGATGAGATGGTGGCTATCGTTTTCTGTGGGAGTCGACCTTGACGATCCGACTACGAACGTGCGAGACGTCGCGCCTTAGCAATCGCTAAACCAACTTCCGAGGGTTATTGACCACGCCGGAGCACGATCAACCTGACCACGAGGGTCTGTTTCCTGCGAGCAAACGAAGAACAAGCAAGAAACTGAGATTGCAATCGGGATATTGCGAATATAAGATGAAAGCTTTATTGATCAAGGTGGAGTTCTGTGACGTCTTGGTCTGGTCGTTGGACACAAACGAAGTACGCGAAGTTGCAGCTATGGCGAACTTTTAATCTAAACAAAACCCAAAGTCTAAACGATGCCCTAAGGGCTGTATATATTGAGGAAGAGGGGGGAATTTCGTGGCCCTTGAGGGTGGGGTCCGAAACCAACCCTAACTCTTGTTTCCCCATACATACGGACTCTAAAAATAGCCTATACTTAAGTATTCGAAATTACATGGGCCTGGCCCATTAATAAGGTGACGCAGCACCTAAAATAGCCTATGGACGAATATTATGAACTGGCATCTTGTATATTTCGTCCAAGGCTTCATGCACTCCTTATGGCGGCTTCAAAGTTCTGAAATCATCACTTGTAACTCCGTTCTTGATCCCCTTGCGCATGCCATCAACTCCATACGTGCTCTTGCTCCAATGTTCATCCTTCTCCAAGCTAGGCCCTTCATTTGTAAGCAAAACAAATGTATCCAATTTAGGCAGCATCATAATCTCATGAACATTAGAATCATTACCAAGAAACGAAAGTACCTGGTTATTTAATTGGCGTGCGCGAGCTCTAGTAATTGGTCCAGTATATGTAACAGTAGGGGCTGTGGGTGAAACAATGGTATTGATGTCCTCATCATTGCCTTGAATAAAACTCCTCCAGCAAGGCCCAACATTGGTTTTACCATTTTCCACCTAGCCTTTTTCTTTCCCTTGAGTCGGCCGGCTCAAGGGTCATCTTATTTTAACCCCCCCCCCCCCCCCCCCCCCCCGCGGGCCAATGCTTCTCTAAGTGTTGGTCCAAACTGAGCGATGTCCGAGGCTACCAGGGGCAACTCTGGGCTGGCTTACCTGACGTCTTGCTCATCCGGTGTGCCCTGAGAACGAGATATGTGCAGCTCCTATCGGGATTTGTCGGCACATCTGGGTGGCTTTGCTGGTCTTGTTTTACCATTGTCGAAATGTCTTGTAACCGGGATTCCGAGCCTGATCGGTTCTTCCCGCTAGAAGGAATATCCTTCGTTGACCGTGAGAGCTTGTGATGGGCTAAGTTGGGACACCCCTACAGGGATTTGAACTTTCGAAAGCCGTGCCCGCGGTTATGGGCAGATGGGAATTTGTTAATGTCTGGTTGTAGAAAACCTGAAGTCGATCTTAAATAAATTACATCAACCGCGTGGGTAACCGTGATGGTCTCTTTCCGGTGGTGTCCGGGAAGTGAACGGTGTTGGAGTAATGTTTGACGTAGGTTGTTTTAGGATCACTTCTTGATCATAGTTGTTTGACCGTGCTTTTGCCTTCTCTTCCCGCTCTCTTTTGCGAATATGTTAGCCACCATATATGCTAGTCGCTTGCTGCAGCTCCACCTCATACCTTTACCTTACCCATAAGCTTAAATAGTCTTGATCGCGAGGGTGTGAGATTGCTGAGTCCCCGTGACTCACAAATACTTCCAAAACCAGCTTGCAGGTGCCGTTGAACCATGCAGGTGACGCAACCAAGCTCAAGGAGGAGCTCGATGAAGACTGTGTTCGTTATGTTGTTCCGTTTTTCAGTTGATCAGTAGTGGAGCCCAGTTGGGACGATCGGGATCTGTGTAGCATTTGGGGTAGTCTTCTTTTATTTTGGTTCAGTAGTCGGACCTTGATTGTATCTGGTTGATGTAATGCTTTATTCATGTAATTGTGTGAAGTGGCGATTGTAAGCCAACTATGTATCTCTTTCCCTTATGTATTACATGGGTTGTGTGAAGATTACCTCACTTGCGACATTGCTTTCAATTCGGTTATGCCTCTAAGTCGTGCTTTGACACGTAGGAGATATAGCCGCATCGAGGGCGTTACATGCTCTCCCTCTTGCTCGTGTTGCTGCTCTGCTCCGATTTAGCTACACTTCAGTCGATTGAATCGACTTTTGGGCCAGTCAATTTTTAGGGGGTGGGGGGCTCACCAAAGTTAAGGAAGAACCACCCAACAGCGGGGAGGGGGGCTTGCTGGAGAGGTACCCCACTATCTATCTTAGGGTTCAGGGTGGGGGCGGTGATCGCCAACGGTGGGGGCGCGGTGGTGGGGCGGTGGCGTGGGGATCTCCAGAGAAAAGCTCGGCGTGCGGGGGGGGGGGGGGGGGGGGCTAGAGGGCTGGCCGGGGCGGCGATGGACCGGCAGTGGGGAGTTGTTTCGAGGCGGCGGACCAGCGGTGGGGAATTGTTTCGGGGAGGCGAGGCAATGCGGGGGCCGGCGATTCAGCTGGTGGTGGCTGGCGGCTCAGGGGGTGCAGGTTGAAGATGAACTGCAGGCCCTCCCTAAACTACATGTCAAGTGTCTCTCTGCTACCATTGCGTTCAGTTTTGACAGTAACATACAGATTCCATAGTAAATTTCAATTTCGACAGTTAAGTTCATAGTCAACAGTTTTTACCTCATCTGTTGTAGTTAGGTGGTTTTTGGTGATGTAAATTTTACATCTATTTTAGATCATCTATTGGAGATGCTATCAGAATCCCGTTTGAGATTAATGATGTATGGCTTGTGCTGCTTCAACCTTGACGTCTTACGGCTCACCGGAGCTGCTCCAACGACAGAACGATCCATCACAACAGAGCAGTGCCCTGGACACCGTCTAGAGATTCCTCAGATCTTCCCCCACACCTCCGATAGCCACCTCTGCCTCAACTTCTTCAGCGACCAACCCAATGATGCTGAGGTCGACACGGCTACGACAAAGAGGTTGTACACTTGTTGCATCACTTATTACTCTACATTCATGTTGATCCATTAGGGCTATTTTGGTTCAACAGAAAAATATAGCAGCAGGAAATTTTCCTATGGCACTCTACTATTCAATTATTCCTGCATTTTGTTGAAAGGAATGGAGAAAAACATCCACCTGGACCTACTTTTCAAAATCCTATGCATGAAAACAAGACCAAGTGCATTAGTGGCAAAATAACATTCTAACTATACACGCTTTCATATGGTTTCACTTTATTTTGGCCATGTTTCTTTGCATTCCTCTGCTCTTCCAATTTACCGTGAACCAAACACCCAAGTTGACAGAAATCTTGTGTTTACAAATGCTTGTTTTCCCTGTGCATTCCTATCCTATTCCGGTGTTTTTCCTATCGCTGCGTTTTTAGAATCATGCAAGCCAAATGAGCCCTTACAGAATTACTTCAGTTACATGTAGGTGTCGAAGGAAACTTTGTGTGGTTTGTCCTACTCCTGCCGCGACATCGTCCACCTCACCTGAGCTGCTACATTGACAGAAGCATCCACCAAACCAGACATCACGACTCCTGACCGTCTTTCGCCACCTCAGATCTCCTTTCCTTCTGCCAGCACCCACTGCAACGGCATCACCATCATCGACTCAGCAGATGAACCAGAGGAGTACACGAGTCCACTCGCACTCTTTTGTTTCTCCTTATGTTATGCATTGCTTGAAATTACCAGCCACTTTATCGTCCTATTCACTTCTTAGACTCCAAGTCAGGTCCAAATTAATGTTCAAACTTGAGTTTAAATTAGTTGTGGGGCACATATCGAGGCAGCAATGAATAGTATCTATTTCTAATATCTAGTTCACCTAGGGTATGCCTATGTTGTTCATCTTGGGTGGGAAACAAATAGTAAAGCAATCATCATCTGTCTTTTTATTAAATTAAAGCAATCATCAGCCTGCTATCAGTATGTTTGGATCCATCCATTGGTTGTTACCATCACTCTAGATTTCTGCATGCTCTCCTTACATAATCTCACCATATTTTTTTGTATGCATGTCAGATATTGTACACAGTCATGCAGAACATGTAGAGAAAAAGAGAAGAGTTTTGCGCGGCAATACAATGTCATGCAGACATCGCTCCATGGTGGGTTCAATGGCAAACCCTCCCCCATCTCCAAATTGTAATCCATAGGAAGATATCTGTTCTGAGGTGGATTCAGACGCAGCTAACCACTCCTATTTATCCCCAAGGTGTTTGCTCTACCTTTGGCATGATGATGTTAGTCATATCATGCATATGTTGCCTTGAAGTGCTTACTTTTGACATGATATATGTCATCTGCTTAGTTTAGACATGTTCTGTAATGCCACCTGTTTAGTTTCTATATCATATATGTGAATTATGCAGTCTCATGTCTTTTAGACAACCATAATATATGTGAAATATGCAATGCCATCCTGTTTAACCAGGCATCATATATTTAAATGATATCTTGCTCATCCATTTCTTCATTACATTTCCATTTGTCGACAATGTTTGTACATTAAACTACTCTTCCCGTGAATCAGCCATTTGGGGGGAGATGGAAAAATCTGGAGTGAAAATAAGGCCTTTAGAGCAGACAGTGCTACCTGTCGAAGCAAATCTCTTGTTGGGTCCCGATAGCTCCTCAGAGATGGATTCAGAAACAGATGACCAGTCCTATTCCCCCACCGAGGTGTATGCTCTAACTTGGGATTTAACTTGGCACGGTTATACTCCTCATATCATGCATATGGTGTCTTGCATTGCATAGTTTAGACATCATAAACACAATATTCAACACCATGTTCTTACTTCAGACATCATATCGAATGCCCTTTGTTTAGCATATAAATCACATATGTGAATTAAATCATGCGATCCTGATTACTTAGATAACATGTATGTGAATTATGTCATGCGATCCTGTTTAGTTATTCATCATATCTTTGAATTATGTTATGCTATGCTATCTAGTTTAGATAGACATCATATATGTGAAATTATGTCATGCTATCCATTTTATTTAAACAATATACATGTCAACTATTTCATGCCCTCTTTTTTCCACACTATCTATTGCATCTGTCTCTCATACAATGTATGTACATTCAACTATGTTTCCTGTTTATCAGCCATTTGAATTGGAGCGGGTGATGCCAGTATCTAGCGGAGTAAAAACACGGTCTTTAAATAAAACAGTGCTACCTCATGGTGGAGATAGCACCCCGGTTGTACATGCACGAGAACCAGCCCTACCACACATAACCCAGACTCTCGCATATTGTACCCCTACTGCGATGGTCAGAGAACCAGCTTCACCCAATCTAACCCCAACCCTAGCAGATAGTAACCCAGTTCCTGTTGGCACAACATCATCTCCACCACAGAGCTCCCAAACAAGAGCAGTTAGTCCAGTGCCCAAAGGACAAGTACTACCACGGCGAACCCCAACTCCACCAGTTAGTATGCCTATTCCTGTGGAGGAAGCACAACCAGCCTGTCGTAGTTTAGCATCTGTCGCATTTGATGTTGTTAAATCCTATGTGCGTATCTTCCCATCTTGGAAATATTATACTGAAGATGAAGGAAAATGCTAGTTGCAGGTGTTTGTCCAGGAGTTATGTGTAAGTAATTTTATTCATGGCAATTACTTTGCTTTGTCCCATACATTCTACCCCTATGACGGTTATAATACAACAAATTTTCCCAATTTTCTCTATAGAGAAGGACCGATTTGGAAACTCAGGATGAGGTAACCTGTGCTAATACCTCTGCTATCTTCAAGAATTCTTGGTGGCAGTATCGGAATTACCTGAAGAAGACGTACTTCACTGGCAAAGAAACTCATCAAATTCCCTTACGTTCTCCCGAGACACATTTACTGGACGATGACTGGGAACGCCTTGTTCTATACTGGTCCCGAATCAAGAATGTGGTAAGGTCTATGAGCTCATTTTTAAGTACTGTATTCTTGTGTCTTACTGTACTCTGTTCATGTAGAACAAGTGCTTAAACCTGAAGAACAACTACTATAATTTAAGATTCCATTACTATTGTGCATATTGCTTTGCTCTTGTATCACTGTATTTACTCATACACACTTATTTTCAAATTGAAGGATCCAATCGAAACTCCAATGGCACAACAGGTATGTTCACGCATGTTTCTTTAACAGGTTTGCTCTTATCAATAGCTCTGTTGATTTCAATTTCAGTTGTGCATACAGTTGACTTCTCATATCATGCACATTACTAGCATCACAACAGAGCCAATAGTGTTGTTGTACATGTAGATCCGTGGTACCCATCTGAAATCTTGTTGTGCCGTGTAGTTTCCCACGCTTTGTATTCTTTCACTGCTGCTTTGTCTTCAACTGATATGATTTGAACCGTGTCTCTATTTTGATTTTGCAAGACAATGCAGTGACCATAGGACATAGATATATGTTTGTTTGATGCTTTTATTATGTACTAGTACTTGGCAATAGAAGACTTGGTAGTTTAATCTTGTCCACCTTACTAATGAACTGGTTCACCGAAATGAGTTTCATATACTAGTACATGCTAAAAGTGTTATGTGTCTGCTTGTTTCTTCTTTTAGAATGCTGACAGAATATTGGGGAAGAGTGACTTATTAAGCAATGGTAAAGGAAGTAATGCAGATAAGGTTCATGATAGTGGGATATCCTTGTTGGTGTCCAACAAAGCTGATAAAACAACCAAGGAGGACTATCTTGAAGACAGTGAGACAACCCCAAAGTCATGTCTTGGTTTAGTGTTCGAGTTACTGGCCACCACCGCTTGCACAAGCTATTCAAAGTCACTGTCTGAATCAGTTCGTGTAGCGACCAGACCTCAAACGGTCCGATATCTGTGCTTCAGTGTCATCCCTGGATCAGTATTGCTGACACGCACAGTACTTGAAGGATTTATAACAGAGTAGCAATCACACACTTAGTACATCGAATGTCTCAAAAGAGAACTTATTACAATAAATATGGCTTAAGGCCATCTAATAACGATAACAGCGGAAGGCTTGGAAGATAAGTGAGTCCATCAACTCCAACGGCATCACTGAGTATAGAACCACGACCTAAAAGCCCCTTACTCGTCGTCTGAAAAGTCTGCAACATGAATGTTGCAGCCCGAAACGGGTCAGCACATGGAATATGCTGGAAAAGTAACGCATAGAGAGTAATGAAAGAATAAGGCTATACTACATGCATATTTGGCTGGTGGAAAGCTCTATGGTTACAATTTTGCGTAAATCCAATTTTTCCTTACTTCAAAGGAATAAGTTTTATTTAACTATCATGGTAGTTGTTAAACATTGAGAGTGTAAACACCCTCTCAGCCCCAATTAAGCATCATATATATATATAACCCAACAATATTAATTAGAGTAACATGATGAGATTCACATGATAATCCAAGTACTAGATACTCAAGATGTCCATAACCGGGGATACGGCTAACCATGATTAGTTTATACACTCTGCAGTGGTTTGCGCACTTTTCCCCACAAGACTCGATCTCCTCCGTTGGGGTTCTCATACTACATGATGTTTGAGAAACGGATGACCGAGACATAGTCTTTCAGAAGCGCTAGCACCTTACAAACGGCTAGACCATTATGCCTACTTTCCCCTACATATGCTAGTCTACCACTGTAAGAGTTCGCACGACTTAATCAACTATGATAGAGCCCATAGAAGCTTGTGGCTGCACACAGACGTTTCTAGTATGAATGATCCCATGATCCCTTTGAGTCTGGGTGGCGGTTGTTGACGCTCAAAAGTGGCACGTTTATAAAGAGTGGCTTGAAGCTATTTCAAGAGTAATTCAAACTTACTATTTAAAGTCATTATGATATGGCTCTCTTTCAGAAGATCAAGATGAATATGAAGATGGTCTAAAATGGAGTTCGGATGCAAAAGTTATGACAACTTCAGAACTGCCCATGTTGACACCAGATTAAAGAATGGCTTAAAACCCAATTAAGATGTCCTCATATGGAAAAATGATCAACACAAATTGTCTTCGTCTCGTCAAAACGGTCGATTTTGATATAAAAATCGTCCCAATCCGAGTTCGTATGCAAAAGTTAGAGCTATTGGAGTGCAGCCCTGTCACGAGGCGAGATGTGGCGCGCCCCACCAGTCATAGGTCTGATGGGTAGCGCGAGCGAACAGGTGTTCTGCGTGACCGTTTTGGCCTAGAAGATGGCCTCAAATCGAAAAACGTTCAACATGAATGTTGTTCGTCTCGTCGAAACGGTCAAGATTTCTTTTGGGCTCGTTTCCATCCGAGATCGTTTACCACCACAAAAAGGACCCGCCAGGTGCAGCCAGTTTAAACCGAACAGTTTTGGAAAGTTCAGACAAAACCAATCCGAATTTGACTAGGGTTTTGGACGTGAATCCAAGCCTTTTCCTTGCACGGGAAGTCCAGCCGCCTCTTATATACCTAAGGGGTGACGGCCGATTGAACAACACACAATCGATCAAATAATCTACCACTTTTTATCCTTTATCTTTTCTCCCTAACCCTAGTTCTTCTTCTTCCTCGTTCTTCGTCTGTTCTTCTTGTTGCAGGGCGGCGAACCTCGAGGCCCTAGGGGCGATCAGGTCGACCTAGGGCAGCACATAGCTGCTGCGCGCCCTGACGGGGTCCTTCCCGGGCGTGTGGGGTTTCGGGTCCTCAAAAGCACCCGCCGGGTTGCTTGCGTACCGCGCTTCCGGACGGGTCTCCTTCGACGTGAGCTGCGGTGCATCACCCCCGGCATCGAGGGTACACGGTGACGTGTTCGTGTGCGAACACACTTTTTGGCGACTCCACTGGGGAAGAAGCTTTGAACGGTCTCCAGCCCATTATTGCTACGAAGAGATCGTCATCAAGTTGTTGCAATCTACAAAGGTAATATGAATACCCAATTCCCCTTTGTAGATGCAAATAATCCATATGTTGTTGCTGGATCACCTAATGAGCATAATGTATCGGCTAGCCCTAGTTTTATCAATCATGCATCTAATTATGCGCAAGGGCCGATGCAAAGCAATATTCATGCTTCAAATTCTTATGATTTTAGCAACGTACAACATATGTATCCAAACTCTCATGCATCGGCAACCCCACAAATACATATACCGACGAACAACATGATGGGTTTGGTTAATCAATTTGAAACACCTCATGCTAAAATTTCCAATAACATACAAGAAAGTGTTTCACCTTTTTATTCATCGGCAACTAATTTGCAATATGTTAATCCAACCTTGCCGATGAATGGGAGAATTGGCCATGCTACTACTAGCTATTCGGCCAGTTACTCTCAACCATCATATGCTACACCTCATGTTAGTAATTTTTCAGCACCGTATGCAACTGTAGATATTCGTAATTCGGCCCCGCATCTTCCTGGTCATAGCCGAATAAGTGAAATTTTTACAGGAACACATGTGCGGTCGTCAAATACTATAGCATATAATGCATACTCTACACAATTCAAGAATTTCGGCAACACTCACAAATCACTGCCGAAAGAATCTAAAAGTATTGCGGAACAATCCCTTCCAGAGGCGGTTGTGACTGCATTAAAAAAGTGCTTGGCACAAAACAAGATAATTAGTGCTCTTTGCCTTGAACAATATGAAAAGGGGTTGTTTCCTGATTATGCTGCAATAAAGGCTAGAGTTTTGCAGGAAGATGAAACTTCATCAATTGATAGTATTGGTGAGAGAGCATATGGTTATCCAGCAGTGCATACACCTCCACCTAGTACCGTAGCATATTATACACCCCCTACACAATTGCAAAATTTTGGCAACACTAACACTTCATTGCCGAAAGATCCTAAAAGCATTGGGGGGCAAACTAATCTAGAGTGGACTGAAATTGAGAGGGGAGTTAAAGGTTTGCGTGATAGGGTTCAAGTACTTCGCCAAGAGAAAATTGATAGGGAATTAGCTCAAAGAAAAGAATCCTTGCCAATTGATATAACCGGTGAAAATAATGATGATTCGGAAACTAAAAGTTCTTCGGATGAAAAAGCCGAATCAAGTAGTATATATTCCGAATCCATCAAATCCAAAGAGGCAAACATTGTTGAGAAAGGGCATGGAAAGTATAGCAAGACAGCCATACTTGATTTTTCTGAAGTTAATGGAACCTACTTCCTACCCTATGAGTTTCGTGCCATAGAAATTGATGAGCTTCAAGAACAAGAACAAGTGGCCGAAGAAAGTTCGGTGGACGAAGTTCTTCAAACTAATGATGCACGAAATCAAGAGAAAGATGATGACAAGGCGCTGGGGAGCTATCCGAAGGCGGAGCAAGATATTCTTCAAGTCACACCACCATCATGCTCTCCCAACATATTTGAAGAGGTATGCCTAGCAATTAATTTACCTATTTTCAGATTTGGTCATGACTTAGTTGTTGATGCATATATTAGAAAAATCTTCATAAGAAATATTGAGAGACCAATGAAGAAGGGTAATTTATCTGTTAGCAATCAGATTGTCACAAAGCATATCGGTCAACATATTGCACCATTCAGAAAGACCGATTGTGAAAAATTATTGCAGCAAAGGCTTTCCCCATTGCTTTATCTAAAGCTCATATCTAATTGGGTAGCTCTGCTTATTTCTTACTTGGCTTACACTTGGTCTCAATTGAGACATGTATGTTCTAGCTATTTTCATTTCAGAAATTTAAAGCCAAGGTTAAAATCTTCTGAGCAAACCGATGCCAGTATAGTTTCTTATCCAAAGACATCGGAGATAGAGTGCAAAACACAATGCATAGCTGAATGGGGTGATGCAAAATCTGAACCATTCGTTTGCTTAACTCCAAAGCCGCTCTCACAACACGCTCGGCTAGAAAACAAGAAGTATACCTTCAATTCAAGCATGTGTGATCAAATATTTGATTTATTGCTGAAAAATAATTACATTACAATTCTTGATCACCATGTTAAGCCATCAATCCAAGGACGAATGTATTGTAAGTTGCATGATTCGTCCAAGCACAATTTTGAAGAATGCAACATGTTTCGTCAAATAGTTAAATCGGCCATTGAAAAAGGATGATTGAAGTTTGTTGAAATACCAAGAGATGACCAGTCTATTCCGATTGGTCCCGATGGCAAAAAGTTTTTGCATCGGCTGCTTCAAGCCGATCCATTTAAAGAGAAGGTAAAAACTGCAGGTGATGGGATCAAGCTTTCAAGTAAAGAATTTGTTGAAGAGCATAATGAGCATAATCTTAAGGGTGAGAATTCCATCGAAGCTACAATGGAGACGCCAAGGACTGGGGGGCAGCAAGAAAATCGAATGATCGATGAAAGCAAACCAAAAGAAAACAAAGGCCGAAATAAGCGCGAGCGTAAGAGATCAAAAATCACCTTCACTGAACTATTGGATAAATATCAAAAGAAGATTGAAGAGAAGAATGCTTATCAGCCAAATCATGCAAAGAAACCAAGATCACCCCCAAGGCGCAAATATGAGGATCGGTATTGGCAAAGTGAAAATTTTAATGCAACATATTCATATCCTTATTTTGGGCCGCCAATACCAATGTCGTGGATGCCTCCCTATGCTCATATAGATCCATATTCCTCATGGGACAGGTATGATACAAGGGCACATTCTCCATCTTATTTTAGACCATCTCACCAATATTATGCAGCTCCAATAAGATCAACATTTGAACAATCACATGTTAAAGACCGTTTCAATCATAAGGAATCGGTGCAGAGCTCAAGGAAGAAGAAAGAGGTGGTCAAGCAAGTTTACCATGTTAAAAGAGATGGCTGTAAGAGTGCAAGTTCAGATTTGATCTCAAATGAAAAAGAGCCAATTAATGTGTTGACATTGGCTACTAAAGACAATGAGACAAAGCAACCAATTATTGAGAGTCGAAGTGCCAAATCTAAAGAATAGAAGTTGAGAGTGCACAAGGCCAAAAAGGAATTGCCATTGGTCAAAACAGAATCACAGCCGAGACGCCTGCTCAGCTTATCGTATTGGCGAAAGAAGAAATTACAAAAACCTAGTGCACAAGAACTTGAAGAAAGGAACATGGCATGGGTTCCCAAAGGTAGTGCTCAAAATAAGAATTATGTGCAAGCTTCCATTACAAGAAGTGTGACAAAGGTGAAGAAGGAAAGGAGTGAAAACTGTGAAGGACCAAGCCGAAGGTTTCAACATCTTCGGTCTACACATTATCCATATTCTTCAACTATGCCATTTAACGCCTATGCCATGGAATTCGTCATCAGGTATGATTGGTAACCCTCAATGGGCTTATTTTAATACATCTATGCAATATAATTTCTTACGTCATGAAAGGGTATTACCATGTCACTATACATTTGATTAGCTACATGTTTGTTGCTGATCCAAAGGGCTGAAATACTTGATTTGTCATTTCATTTGTTTATTTCGGCTGTATGTGTTTTGAATGAAGTTTACATGGTAATGGCCGATATTTATCTATCGTCCTAAGAGTATGTCAATACATGGCCGGTGTAGTATTCTAACATGGTCCTTAGTTCGATTAGAGAGCGAGACAAGGTACGTGCTCATGGAAATTTATATGTATGCCTATATTATGATTGAATGGAGTTGGGACATAGTGACCGATGTCATTGAATATATGCTGCATAGGCCAATTCATAGTTACAGAATTGGCTAGTGGGCTTATACTTTGTTTGGATATGATTTGGCTTATGCATCTCTAAGATCTATAAGAGGCCAAATCATAACTGATTTTATTACTAAACACCGGATTAATGACATGCATAATGTTGATATTAGCCTTGTCTTTATAGTACTATGGAGATTATGTTTTGATGGTTCAATTCGTAGCAATGGCCAAAGTGTTGGTGTTGTTTATATATTTCTTTATGGTACTGTTTTTTAAGCCCCATGCCTCTTAGAATATTTTTATGCACGATTAATGAAAGCCGAATATGCATTGTTATTCGGATTGAATCTTTTACTTGCTATAGGTGCTATACTTACTGAGGCTTTCGGTGATTCGTTATGAGTAGTGCAACAAATATTCAGGGTTTATCAATGTTTTGACGAATCACTCATAGTTTATCTTGGGGTATGTCTAGATGCAAAATTTACCTTAATTTTCTTTAAAATTGTTCATATATTTAGACATGACAATTCGAAAGAATTGGCACAGCAAACATCCGGCTACTATGTTAATCATGTTGTATTGCATTTCTCTCAATAGCCGATGCTTAGTCTCGTCAATATAGGTAAGGCCGAACCGAAGTCCATAGCTTCGACCACTAATGCAATTTTTAAGCAGGCGAAAGTAAGGATTGGAGAAAGCATTGTTGATTATCTACAAAATCCTAGCAAAAGGGTGAACAATATGGTTCGGACGATGACCTTGAGATACATATCTATGGTACTTTATCACCAGATTGTTAATGAAGCTGAGAAGGTTTCACCCAAGTTTGCATCAGAAAGTTCACATAAGACATTGTCGATATATACTTATCGTCCTAAGGACATATAGATGAGGACATCAATACCATTGTTACACCCACAGCCCCTACTGTTACATATACTGGACCAATTACTAGAGCTCGCGCACGCTAATTAAATTACCAGGTACTTTCGTTTCTTGGTAATGATTCTAATGTTCATGAGATTATGATGCTGCCTAAATTGGATACATTTGTTTTGCTTTCAAATGAAGGGCCTAGCTTGGAGAAGGATGAACATTGGAGCAAGAACACGCATGGAGTTGATGGCATGCGCAAGGGGATCAAGAACGGAGTTACAAGTGATGATTTCAGGACTTTGAAGCCGCCATAAGGAGTGCATGAAGCCATGGACGAAATATACAAGATGCCACTTCATAATATTCGTCCATAGGCTATTCTAGGTGCTGCGTCACCTTATTAATGGGCCAGGCCCATGTAATTTCGAAATACTTAAGTATAGGCTATTTTTAGAGTCCGTATGTGTGGGGAAACAAGAGTTAGGGTTGGTTTCGGACCCCACCCTCAAGGGCCACGAAATTCCCCTCTCTTCCTCCATATATACAGCCCTTAGGGCATCGTTTAGACTTTGGGTTTTGTTTAGATTAAAAGTTCGCCATAGCTGCAACTTCTCGTACTTCGTTTGTGTCCAACGACCAGACCAAGACGTCACAGAACCCCACCTTGATCAATAAAGCTTTCATCTTATATTCGCAATATCCCGATTGCAATCTCAGTTTCTTGCTTGTTCTTCGTTTGCTCGCTGGAAACAGGCCCTCGTGGTCAGGTTGATCGTGCTCCGGCGTGGTCAATAACCCCTCGGAAGTTGGTTTAGCGATTGCTAAGGCGCGACGTCTCGCACGTTCATAGTCGGATCGTCAAGGTCGACTCCCACAGAAAACGATAGCCACCATCTCATCGAAACATCGGGACACCTTTGCCTTTATCAAGTGGTATCAGATTTCCAGGTTGCTCGGTGAGATTTTTACAGTTTTTCGTAGATTAGATCGAGTCTGTTCTTCATACCTACAGTCCACGAAAAAGCCACAAAAAAAATTAGGGTTAGTTCATCATATCCGAACCAATCTGAGCCTTTGCATAATCTTTTTAGGGTTTTTGCTTTGTTGAATTTGCGGTTTCATCGTCGTGTCAAGTTGCTGGTCTTAGAGTCTAGTCCTTTAGAGTTTCGAGTTCTGGTCATAAGTTGTCACGCCGCCGCCGCACCATCATCATCGCCCATCTACCACCATTGCTTATCTGCCACCGTTCTGAATCCGTATCCATATACCACCACCAATCCGTATCCATATACCACCACCAATCTGCATCCATATACCACCACCAATCTGTAACCATATATCCACCACCAATCCGAGTTCTTCTCATATTAGGTTTGTTCTTGAGATCAATCTCAATTCCGATTCGTGTTTCCTTGCCTGCGTAGGTCTCGGAAAAAAAAAAGTCTGGAGACCCCCGGGCAGTTTTTAGGCCAAAATTTTCACGGGCAAAAATATTTTTTCCCTATCCTATTTTTAGGTTTTTCTGAGTCTTTTGAGCCACGTGCCATCATAGTGATTTTTTGTCGCACTTTTTCGTCGTCGCTGCCCTGATTTCCGAAAAAAAAAGTGAAAAAAAAAATTTCGTGCCCATCCTATCAGTTTGACGAGGGAAGAGTTTTGGGACACTCGCCATTATAGTAATTTTTCGCAAAAAAAAAGTGGAGCGCAAAAAAAAAGAGGAGCGCAAAAAAAAGCGAAAAAAAAAGTTCCAGAGTGTGCTTTTCCCTTATTTACGTGCAGCGCCGTGATTTTGTTAGTGTTCTAGGCTCGCGTCTCTAGCACGGTCTAGCCTAGGACCAGCACAGTACCGTCGTTGAGCGTTTATTCAACTTTGCATCTCTGAATTGATTATTGCTGACCCTTTTTGCTACCATACTATAAGCCTTCCCAGCTCCACATACCTCTACGTCGTGCGTTTGACTCTCCCTGGCAATCGCTCTATCCAAGCTTTTGAGAGTTTTGACTACAACGGTTGCCGATCACCGCCTGCTGCTGCGTAAGAACTGGTAAGAATTTGAGATTTGCTTGACAGATTTGTGACACCCGCCACCACCACCTCTTGTTAGTATTCTGTAGGATCATATTCTTGTGTGTTTTCTATTGTTGCTAACCATGGCAGGATCACAAGCCGACGAGACTGACTGGGAGAACATGACGAATCAGGAGTTGCATGATAAATTTCAGCAAATGATGAATGGACAGGTGCAGGATGTGCTAAACAGATTTGAAGAGGCCATGGAGAAGATAGATGACATGGAGAAGACGTTTGAAACAAAGCTCGATAACAGGTTTAATGAATTGCTCGCGCGTCTTCCACCACCACCGGCTGCACCTAACGCACCTCTACAACAACAACGACGACGACTACCTACACATCGTGAAACAGCCCTCCGCCGAGCGAGCCGTCTCCCTCTTGCACCTGGCCAAACTGTTGGTGCTGCTGTTGCTACTTCTGTGGCTCCTGCTGCTGATGTGGAGGAGGATGATTTTGCTGGCGATTACGAGGATGAGGTTGATCAAAATCAGAACTACGTGCCACCACCAGCACAGCAACCATCAGGTCGTCCACATGCAAATAATGGCAATGGTAGGGCTCACCATCAGGTACGAGATCATGACCATCTCCCTAAGCTAAAATTGAATATTCCACCATTTGAGGGTAGATATGTTCCTGATATATATCTTACTTGGGAGTTAGAAACTGAACAACGATTTACATGTTTACAATATCCCGAGGAGAGACGTGTTCCTGCTGCTGTTTGTGCATTCACTAGTTTTGCATGTGTTTGGTGGTCTGAGCATTGTAGATTATATCCCATTCCTGCTACTTGGGCTGCTTTGAAAACTGCTATGCGTACTCGTTGGGTTCCACCATATTATCAACGTGAATTACTTCAAAAATTGCAGCGCTTAAGACAGGGAAAAAATTCTGTAGAAGAATATTATCAGGAATTACAAACTGGCATGATTAGATGTGGTATTGTTGAGGAGAATGAAGCTATGCTTGCACGTTTTATGGGTGGATTAAATAGAGAGATTCAGACGATTCTAGAGTATAAGGAGTATACTAATATCACTCGTTTATTCCATCTTGCTTGTAAAGCTGAACGTGAAGTGCAGGATCGACAGGCATTGGCGCGGACTAACTTTTCTGCAGGTTGACCTTCTTCATGGACACCACGTGCATCATCTACTTCCACACGTTCTGCTACACCGGCGCCTCCGTCGACTGCCACCTCCAACCGTGATACAATAAAGCAGGCACAATCACCACTATCTACCAAGAGCACACCTTCTGGGCCTCCAAAGAGCTCTGCTTCATCCATGGCATCAACAGGGCAAACACATGATATTATTTGTCGACGTTGCAAGGGTGGAGGTCATTATGCGCGAGAATGCCCATCTAAGCGTGTGATGATTGTTACTGAGGATGGTGGGTATGAGTCCGCTAGTGACTTTGATGAGGAGACTTTGGCTCTTATTACACATGACGAACACGGTGGAGACGATTCTGATCATGAGACGCAATACATGGCTCCTGAAGATGCTGACAGGTATGAATGTTTAGTTGCTCAACGTGTTTTGAGTGTGCAGGTTACACAAGCTGAGCAAAATCAGAGGCATAATTTGTTCCATAAAAAGGGAGTTGTGAAGGAACGTTCTGTTCGCGTGATCATAGATGGAGGGAGTTGCAACAACTTGGCTAGCATCGAGATGGTGGAGAAGCTATCTCTCACCACAAGACCACATCCACATCCTTACTACATCCAATGGTTCAACAACAGCGGCAAGGTTAAGGTAACACGTACTGTTCGTGTGCATTTTAGTATCTCTACATATGCTGATTATGTTGATTGTGATGTCGTACCTATGCAAGCATGTTCCTTATTACTTGGTAGACCATGGCAATTTGATAAAAATTCTATTCACCATGGTAGAAACAATCAATATACTCTTGTTCATAAGGATAAAAATATTACTTTGCTTCCTATGACTCCTGATTCCATTTTGAAAGATGATATTAATAGAGCTAATAAAGCAAAACAGGAGAAAACTAAGAGTGAAAATCAGATTGTGGCAAACGAATTTGAGCAACAAATGCAGCCTAATAATAATAAACAATCTAGTGCTGCTTCTGAAATTAAATTGAAAAGTGCATGTTTACTTGCCACCAAATCTGATATTGATGATCTAGATTTTAGCAAATCTGTTTGCTATGCTTTTGTGTGCAAAGAGGCATTATTTTCATTCGAGGACGTGCCTTCCTCTTTGCCTCCTACTGTCACTAACATTTTGCAGGAGTTCGCCGACGTCTTTCCACAAGACGTGCCACCGGGATTACCACCTATTCGCGGGATTGAGCATCAAATTGACTTAATTCCCGGTGCATCATTACCCAACCGTGCACCATACCGTACCAATCCAGAGGAGACGAAGGAGATTATGCGTCAAGTACAAGAACTGCTCGACAAAGGTTATATACGCGAATCCCTTAGTCCTTGTGCTGTTCCTATCATTTTAGTGCCGAAAAAGGATGGTACGTCGCGTATGTGCGTTGATTGTAGAGGCATTAATAATATTACTATTCGTTATCGCCATCCTATTCCTAGGCTAGATGATATGCTTGATGAATTGAGTGGCTCTACAATATTCTCCAAAGTTGATTTGCGTAGTGGTTACCATCAAATTCGTATGAAATTGGGAGATGAATGGAAAACAACATTTAAAACTAAGTTTGGATTATATGAGTGGTTAGTCATGCCTTTTGGGTTAACTAATGCACCTAGTACTTTCATGAGGTTAATGAACGAAGTTTTACGTGCTTTCATTGGACGATTTGTGGTAGTTTACTTTGATGACATATTGATTTATAGCAAATCTTTGGAGGAACATTTGGAACATTTACGTGCTGTTTTTATTGCTCTACGTGATGCACGTTTGTTTGGTAACCTTGGAAAGTGCACCTTTTGCACCAACCGAGTATCTTTTCTTGGCTATGTTGTTACTCCACAGGGAATTGAAGTTGATAAAGCCAAGATTGAAGCTATTGAGAGTTGGCCGCAGCCCAAAACGGTCACACAAGTGAGGAGTTTCCTTGGCCTCGCTGGTTTCTATAGGCGTTTTGTGAGAGATTTCAGCACCATTGCTGCACCTCTCAACGAGCTTACAAAGAAGGATGTACCTTTTGTTTGGGGTACTGCACAGGAAGAAGCCTTCACGGTATTGAAAGATAAGTTGACACATGCTCCTTTACTCCAACTTCCTAATTTCAATAAGACTTTTGAGCTTGAATGTGATGCTAGTGGAATTGGATTAGGAGGTGTGTTATTACAAGATGGAAAACCTGTTGCATACTTTTCTGAAAAATTGAGTGGGCCTAGTCTGAACTATTCTACTTATGATAAAGAATTATATGCTCTTGTTCGGACCTTAGAAACATGGCAACATTATTTATGGCCCAAGGAATTTGTTATACATTCTGATCATGAATCTTTGAAACACATTAAAAGTCAAGCAAAACTGAACCGTCGACATGCTAAATGGGTTGAATTCATTGAGACTTTCCCTTATGTGATTAAACACAAGAAGGGTAAAGAAAATGTTATTGCTGATGCCTTGTCTCGTCGTTATACTATGCTTTCACAACTTGACTTTAAAATATTTGGTTTGGAGACCATCAAGGATCAATATGTTACTGATGCTGAATTTAAAGATGTATTGCAGAATTGTAAGGAAGGGAGAACTTGGAACAAGTTCGTTCTTAACGATGAATTTGTGTTTCGTGCTAACAAGCTATGCATTCCAGCTAGCTCCGTTCGTCTTTTGTTGTTGCAGGAGGCGCATGGAGGAGGATTAATGGGACACTTTGGCGTCAAGAAGACGGAGGATATACTTGCTACACATTTCTTTTGGCCAAAGATGAGACGGGATGTTGAGCGTTTTGTTGCTCGCTGCACTACATGTCAAAGAGCTAAGTCACGACTCAATCCTCATGGTTTATATATGCCTTTGCCTGTACCTAGTGTTCCTTGGGAGGATATATCTATGGACTTTGTTTTAGGTTTACCTAGAACAAAGAAGGGGAGGGATAGCATATTTGTTGTCGTGGATAGGTTCTCGAAAATGGCACACTTTATACCATGTCATAAAAGCGATGATGCTGTTAATGTTGCTGATTTGTTCTTTCGTGAAATTATTCGCTTACATGGTGTGCCAAATACTATTGTTTCAGATCGTGATACTAAATTTATTAGCCACTTTTGGAGATGTTTATGGGCTAAGTTGGGGACTAAGCTGCTTTTTAGTACTACTTGTCACCCCCAAACTGATGGACAAGCTGAAGTAGTCAATAGAACATTGTCTACTATGCTTAGGGCTGTTTTGAAGAATAACAAGAAAATGTGGGAAGAATGCTTGCCTCATATTGAATTTGCTTATAATCGTTCATTGCATTCTACTACTAAGATGTGCCCTTTTGAAATTGTGTATGGTTTCCTACCTCGTGCACCTATTGATTTGTTGCCTCTTCCATCTTCGGAGAAGGTTAATTTTGATGCTAAAGAACGTTCTGAATTGATTTTAAAAATGCATGAGTTAACTAAGGAAAACATTGAGCGTATGAATGCTAAATATGAACTTGCTGGAGATAAGGGTAGAAAACATGTTGTGTTTGCACCTGGAGATCTTGTTTGGTTACATTTGCGTAAAGATAGATTTCCTAATCTGCGCAAATCAAAGCTAATGCCACGTGGTGATGGTCCTTTTAAGGTTTTAGAGAAAATAAATGATAATGCATATAAACTTGAGCTACCTGCAGATTTTGGGGTTAGTCCCACTTTTAACATTGCAGATTTGAAGCCTTATTTGGGTGAGGAAGATGAGCTTCCGTCGAGGACGACTTCATTTCAAGAAGGGGAGGATGATGAGGACATCAATACCATTGTTACACCCACAGCCCCTACTGTTACATATACTGGACCAATTACTAGAGCTCGCGCATGCCAATTAAATTACCAGGTACTTTCGTTTCTTGGTAATGATTCTAATGTTCATGAGATTATGATGCTGCCTAAATTGGATACATTTGTTTTGCTTTCAAATGAAGGGCCTAGCTTGGAGAAGGATGAACATTGGAGCAAGAACACGCATGGAGTTGATGGCATGCGCAAGGGGATCAAGAACGGAGTTACAAGTGATGATTTCAGGACTTTGAAGCCGCCATAAGGAGTGCATGAAGCCATGGACGAAATATACAAGATGCCACTTCATAATATTCGTCCATAGGCTATTCTAGGTGCTGCGTCACCTTATTAATGGGCCAGGCCCATGTAATTTCGAAATACTTAAGTATAGGCTATTTTTAGAGTCCGTATGTGTGGGGAAACAAGAGTTAGGGTTGGTTTCGGACCCCACCCTCAAGGGCCACGAAATTCCCCTCTCTTCCTCCATATATACAGCCCTTAGGGCGTCGTTTAGACTTTGGGTTTTGTTTAGATTAAAAGTTCGCCATAGCTGCAACTTCTCGTACTTCGTTTGTGTCCAACGACCAGACCAAGACGTCACAGAACCCCACCTTGATCAATAAAGCTTTCATCTTATATTCGCAATATCCCGATTGCAATCTCAGTTTCTTGCTTGTTCTTCGTTTGCTCGCAGGAAACAGGCCCTCGTGGTCAGGTTGATCGTGCTCCGGCGTGGTCAATAACCCCTCGGAAGTTGGTTTAGCGATTGCTAAGGCGCGACGTCTCGCACGTTCGTAGTCGGATCGTCAAGGTCGACTCCCACAGAAAACGATAGCCACCATCTCATCGAAACATCGGGACACCTTTGCCTTTATCAAGTGGTATCAGATTTCCAGGTTGCTCGGTGAGATTTTTACAGTTTTTCGTAGATTAGATCGAGTCTGTTCTTCATACCTACAGTCCACGAAAAAGCCACAAAAAAAATTAGGGTTAGTTCATCATATCCGAACCAATCTGAGCCTTTGCATAATCTTTTTAGGGTTTTTGCTTTGTTGAATTTGCGGTTGCATCGTCGTGTCAAGTTGCTGGTCTTAGAGTCTAGTTCTTTAGAGTTTCGAGTTCTGGTCATAAGTTGTCACGCCGCCGCCGCACCATCATCATCGCCCATCTACCACCATTGCTTATCCGCCACCGTTCTGAATCCGTATCCATATACCACCACCAATCCGTATCCATATACCACCACCAATCTGTATCCATATACCACCACCAATCTGTAACCATATATCCACCACCAATCCGAGTTCTTCTCATATTAGGTTTGTTCTTGAGATCAATCTCAATTCCGATTCGTGTTTCCTTGCCTGCGTAGGTCTCGGAAAAAAAAAAGTCTGGAGACCCCCGGGCAGTTTTTAGGCCAAAATTTTCACGGGCAAAAATATTTTTTCCCTATCCTATTTTTAGGTTTTTCTGAGTCTTTTGAGCCACGTGCCATCATAGTGATTTTTTGTCGCACTTTTTCGTCGTCGCTGCCCTGATTTCCGAAAAAAAAAGTGAAAAAAAAAATTTCGTGCCCATCCTATCAGTTTGACGAGGGAAGAGTTTTGAGACACTCGCCATTATAGTAATTTTTCGCAAAAAAAAAAGAGCGCAAAAAAAAAGAGGAGCGCAAAAAAAAAAGCAAAAAAAAAAGTTCCAGAGTGTGCTTTTCCCTTATTTACGTGCAGCGCCGTGATTTTGTTAGTGTTCTAGGCTCGCGTCTCTAGCATGGTCTAGCCTAGGACCAGCACAGTACCGTCGTTGAGCGTTTATTCAACTTTGCATCTCTGAATTGATTATTGCTGACCCTTTTTGCTACCATACTATAAGCCTTCCCAGCTCCACATACCTCTACGTCGTGCGTTTGACTCTCCCTGGCAATCGCTCTATCCAAGCTTTTGAGAGTTTTGACTACAACGGTTGCCGATCACCGCCTGCTGCTGCGTAAGAACTGGTAAGAATTTGAGATTTGCTTGACGGATTTGTGACACCCGCCACCACCACCTCTTGTTAGTATTCTGTAGGATCATATTCTTGTGTGTTTTCTATTGTTGCTAACCATGGCAGGATCACAAGCCGACGAGACTGACTGGGAGAACATGACGAATCAGGAGTTGCATGATAAATTTCAGCAAATGATGAATGGACAGGTGCAGGATGTGCTAAACAGATTTGAAGAGGCCATGGAGAAGATAGATGACATGGAGAAGACGTTTGAAACAAAGCTCGATAACAGGTTTAATGAATTGCTCGCGCGTCTTCCACCACCACCACCGGCTGCACCTAATGCACCTCTACAACAACAACGACGACGACTACCTACACATCGTGAAACAGCCCTCCGCCGAGCGAGCCGTCTCCCTCTTGCACCTGGCCAAACTGTTGGTGCTGCTGTTGCTACTTCTGTGGCTCCTGCTGCTGATGTGGAGGAGGATGATTTTGCTGGCGATTACGAGGATGTGGTTGATCAAAATCAGAACTACGTGCCACCATCAGCACAACAACCATCAGGTCGTCCACATGCAAATAATGGCAATGGTAGGGCTCACCATCAGGTACGAGATCATGACCATCTCCCTAAGCTAAAATTGAATATTCCACCATTTGAGGGTAGATATGTTCCTGATATATATCTTACTTGGGAGTTAGAAACTGAACAACGATTTACATGTTTACAATATCCCGAGGAGAGACGTGTTCCTGCTGCTGTTTGTGCATTCACTAGTTTTGCATGTGTTTGGTGGTCTGAGCATTGTAGATTATATCCCATTCCTGCTACTTGGGCTGCTTTGAAAACTGCTATGCGTACTCGTTGGGTTCCACCATATTATCAACGTGAATTACTTCAAAAATTGCAGCGCTTAAGACAGGGAAAAAATTCTGTAGAAGAATATTATCAGGAATTACAAACTGGCATGATTAGATGTGGTATTGTTGAGGAGAATGAAGCTATGCTTGCACGTTTTATGGGTGGATTAAATAGAGAGATTCAGACGATTCTAGAGTATAAGGAGTATACTAATATCACTCGTTTATTCCATCTTGCTTGTAAAGCTGAACGTGAAGTGCAGGATCGACAGGCATTGGCGCGGACTAACTTTTCTGCAGGTCGACCTTCTTCATGGACACCACGTGCATCATCTACTTCCACACGTTCTGCTACACCGGCGCCTCCGTCGACTGCCACCTCCAACCGTGATACAATAAAGCAGGCACAATCACCACTATCTACCAAGAGCACACCTTCTGGGCCTCCAAAGAGCTCTGCTTCATCCATGGCATCAACAGGGCAAACACATGATATTATTTGTCGACGTTGCAAGGGTGGAGGTCATTATGCGCGAGAATGCCCATCTAAGCGTGTGATGATTGTTACTGAGGATGGTGGGTATGAGTCCGCTAGTGACTTTGATGAGGAGACTTTGGCTCTTATTACACATGACGAACACGGTGGAGACGATTCTGATCATGAGACGCAATACATGGCTCCTGAAGATGCTGACAGGTATGAATGTTTAGTTGCTCAACGTGTTTTGAGTGTGCAGGTTACACAAGCTGAGCAAAATCAGAGGCATAATTTGTTCCATAAAAAGGGAGTTGTGAAGGAACGTTCTGTTCGCGTGATCATAGATGGAGGGAGTTGCAACAACTTGGCTAGCATCGAGATGGTGGAGAAGCTATCTCTCACCACAAGACCACATCCACATCCTTACTACATCCAATGGTTCAACAACAGCGGCAAGGTTAAGGTAACACGTACTGTTCGTGTGCATTTTAGTATCTCTACATATGCTGATTATGTTGATTGTGATGTCGTACCTATGCAAGCATGTTCCTTATTACTTGGTAGACCATGGCAATTTGATAAAAATTCTATTCACCATGGTAGAAACAATCAATATACTCTTGTTCATAAGGATAAAAATATTACTTTGCTTCCTATGACTCCTGATTCCATTTTGAAAGATGATATTAATAGAGCTAATAAAGCAAAACAGGAGAAAACTAAGAGTGAAAATCAGATTGTGGCAAACGAATTTGAGCAACAAATGCAGCCTAATAATAATAAACAATCTAGTGCTGCTTCTGAAATTAAATTGAAAAGTGCATGTTTACTTGCCACCAAATCTGATATTGATGATCTAGATTTTAGCAAATCTGTTTGCTATGCTTTTGTGTGCAAAGAGGCATTATTTTCATTCGAGGACGTGCCTTCCTCTTTGCCTCCTACTGTCACTAACATTTTGCAGGAGTTCGCCGACGTCTTTCCACAAGACGTGCCACCGGGATTACCACCTATTCGCGGGATTGAGCATCAAATTGACTTAATTCCCGGTGCATCATTACCCAACCGTGCACCATACCGTACCAATCCAGAGGAGACGAAGGAGATTATGCGTCAAGTACAAGAACTGCTCGACAAAGGTTATATACGCGAATCCCTTAGTCCTTGTGCTATTCCTATCATTTTAGTGCCGAAAAAGGATGGTACGTCGCGTATGTGCGTTGATTGTAGAGGCATTAATAATATTACTATTCGTTATCGCCATCCTATTCCTAGGCTAGATGATATGCTTGATGAATTGAGTGGCTCTACAATATTCTCCAAAGTTGATTTGCGTAGTGGTTACCATCAAATTCGTATGAAATTGGGAGATGAATGGAAAACAACATTTAAAACTAAGTTTGGATTATATGAGTGGTTAGTCATGCCTTTTGGGTTAACTAATGCACCTAGTACTTTCATGAGGTTAATGAACGAAGTTTTACGTGCTTTCATTGGACGATTTGTGGTAGTTTACTTTGATGACATATTGATTTATAGCAAATCTTTGGAGGAACATTTGGAACATTTACGTGCTGTTTTTATTGCTCTACGTGATGCACGTTTGTTTGGTAACCTTGGAAAGTGCACCTTTTGCACCAACCGAGTATCTTTTCTTGGCTATGTTGTTACTCCACAGGGAATTGAAGTTGATAAAGCCAAGATTGAAGCTATTGAGAGTTGGCCGCAGCCCAAAACGGTCACACAAGTGAGGAGTTTCCTTGGCCTCGCTGGTTTCTATAGGCGTTTTGTGAGAGATTTCAGCACCATTGCTGCACCTCTCAACGAGCTTACAAAGAAGGATGTACCTTTTGTTTGGGGTACTGCACAGGAAGAAGCCTTCACGGTATTGAAAGATAAGTTGACACATGCTCCTTTACTCCAACTTCCTAATTTCAATAAGACTTTTGAGCTTGAATGTGATGCTAGTGGAATTGGATTAGGAGGTGTGTTATTACAAGATGGAAAACCTGTTGCATACTTTTCTGAAAAATTGAGTGGGCCTAGTCTGAACTATTCTACTTATGATAAAGAATTATATGCTCTTGTTCGGACCTTAGAAACATGGCAACATTATTTATGGCCCAAGGAATTTGTTATACATTCTGATCATGAATCTTTGAAACACATTAAAAGTCAAGCAAAACTGAACCGTCGACATGCTAAATGGGTTGAATTCATTGAGACTTTCCCTTATGTGATTAAACACAAGAAGGGTAAAGAAAATGTTATTGCTGATGCCTTGTCTCGTCGTTATACTATGCTTTCACAACTTGACTTTAAAATATTTGGTTTGGAGACCATCAAGGATCAATATGTTACTGATGCTGAATTTAAAGATGTATTGCAGAATTGTAAGGAAGGGAGAACTTGGAACAAGTTCGTTCTTAACGATGAATTTGTGTTTCGTGCTAACAAGCTATGCATTCCAGCTAGCTCCGTTCGTCTTTTGTTGTTGCAGGAGGCGCATGGAGGAGGATTAATGGGACACTTTGGCGTCAAGAAGACGGAGGATATACTTGCTACACATTTCTTTTGGCCAAAGATGAGACGGGATGTTGAGCGTTTTGTTGCTCGCTGCACTACATGTCAAAGAGCTAAGTCACGACTCAATCCTCATGGTTTATATATGCCTTTGCCTGTACCTAGTGTTCCTTGGGAGGATATATCTATGGACTTTGTTTTAGGTTTACCTAGAACAAAGAAGGGGAGGGATAGCATATTTGTTGTCGTGGATAGGTTCTCGAAAATGGCACACTTTATACCATGTCATAAAAGCGATGATGCTGTTAATGTTGCTGATTTGTTCTTTCGTGAAATTATTCGCTTACATGGTGTGCCAAATACTATTGTTTCAGATCGTGATACTAAATTTATTAGCCACTTTTGGAGATGTTTATGGGCTAAGTTGGGGACTAAGCTGCTTTTTAGTACTACTTGTCACCCCCAAACTGATGGACAAGCTGAAGTAGTCAATAGAACATTGTCTACTATGCTTAGGGCTGTTTTGAAGAATAACAAGAAAATGTGGGAAGAATGCTTGCCTCATATTGAATTTGCTTATAATCGTTCATTGCATTCTACTACTAAGATGTGCCCTTTTGAAATTGTGTATGGTTTCCTACCTCGTGCACCTATTGATTTGTTGCCTCTTCCATCTTCGGAGAAGGTTAATTTTGATGCTAAAGAACGTTCTGAATTGATTTTAAAAATGCATGAGTTAACTAAGGAAAACATTGAGCGTATGAATGCTAAATATGAACTTGCTGGAGATAAGGGTAGAAAACATGTTGTGTTTGCACCTGGAGATCTTGTTTGGTTACATTTGCGTAAAGATAGATTTCCTAATCTGCGCAAATCAAAGCTAATGCCACGTGGTGATGGTCCTTTTAAGGTTTTAGAGAAAATAAATGATAATGCATATAAACTTGAGCTACCTGCAGATTTTGGGGTTAGTCCCACTTTTAACATTGCAGATTTGAAGCCTTATTTGGGTGAGGAAGATGAGCTTCCGTCGAGGACGACTTCATTTCAAGAAGGGGAGGATGATGAGGACATCAATACCATTGTTACACCCACAGCCCCTACTGTTACATATACTGGACCAATTACTAGAGCTCGCGCATGCCAATTAAATTACCAGGTACTTTCGTTTCTTGGTAATGATTCTAATGTTCATGAGATTATGATGCTGCCTAAATTGGATACATTTGTTTTGCTTTCAAATGAAGGGCCTAGCTTGGAGAAGGATGAACATTGGAGCAAGAACACGCATGGAGTTGATGGCATGCGCAAGGGGATCAAGAACGGAGTTACAAGTGATGATTTCAGGACTTTGAAGCTGCCATAAGGAGTGCATGAAGCCATGGACGAAATATACAAGATGCCACTTCATAATATTCGTCCATAGGCTATTCTAGGTGCTGCGTCACCTTATTAATGGGCCAGGCCCATGTAATTTCGAAATACTTAAGTATAGGCTATTTTTAGAGTCCGTATGTGTGGGGAAACAAGAGTTAGGGTTGGTTTCGGACCCCACCCTCAAGGGCCACGAAATTCCCCTCTCTTCCTCCATATATACAGCCCTTAGGGCGTCGTTTAGACTTTGGGTTTTGTTTAGATTAAAAGTTCGCCATAGCTACAACTTCTCGTACTTCGTTTGTGTCCAACGACCAGACCAAGACGTCACAGAACCCCACCTTGATCAATAAAGCTTTCATCTTATATTCGCAATATCCCGATTGCAATCTCAGTTTCTTGCTTGTTCTTCGTTTGCTCGCAGGAAACAGGCCCTCGTGGTCAGGTTGATCGTGCTCCGGCGTGGTCAATAACCCCTCGGAAGTTGGTTTAGCGATTGCTAAGGCGCGACGTCTCGCACGTTCGTAGTCGGATCGTCAAGGTCGACTCCCACAGAAAACGATAGCCACCATCTCATCGAAACATCGGGACACCTTTGCCTTTATCACATATAAATGGCCGATGGAGTGTTGGCATCGTCCTTAGAACAAACTTGGTACAAGTTATTTTTCGGCATGCTAGCTTTGCCGAAAACAGGGGGGCATGTGTTGACGCTCAAAAGTGCCACGTTTATAAAGAGTGGCTTGAAGCTATGTCAAGAGTAATTCGAACTTACTATTGAAAGTCACTACGAGATGGCTCTCTTCGAGAAGATCAAGATGAATATGAAGATGGTCTAAAATGGAGTTCGGATGCAAAAGTTATGACAACTTCAGAAATGCTCATGTTGACACCAGATTAAAGAATGGCTTGAAACGCAATTAAGATGTCCTCATCTGGAAAAATGATCAACACAAATTGTCTTCTTCTCATAAAAACGGTCGTTTTTGATATAAAAATCGTCCCAAACCGAGTTCGTATGCAAAAGTTAGAGCTATCGGAGTGCAGCCCTGTCACGAGACGAGATGTGGCGCGCCCCACCAGACATAGGTCTGATGGGTAGCGCGAGCGAACAGGTGTTCTACGTGACCGTTTTGGCCTAAAAGATGTCCACAAATCGAAAAACGTTCAACATGAATGTTGTTCGTCTCATCGAAATGGTCAAGATTGCTTTTGGGCTCGTTTCCATCCGAGATCGTTTACCACCACAAAAAGGACCCGCAGGGTGCAGCCAGTTTAAACCGAACAATTTTGGAAAGTTCAGACAAAACCAATCCGAATTTGACTAGGGTTTTGGACATGAATCCAAGCCTTTTCCTTGCACGGGAAGTCCAGCCACCTCTTATATACCTAAGGGGTGACGGCCGATTGAACAACACACAATCAATCAAATAATGTACCACTTTTTATCCTTTATCTTTTCTCCCTAACCCTAGTTCTTCTTCTTCCTCGTTCTTTGTCTATTCTTCTTGTTGCAGGGCGGCGAACCTCGAGGCCCTAGGGGTGATCAGGTCGACCTAGGGCAGCCCATAGCTGCTGCGCGCCCTGATGGGGTCCTTCCCGGGCGTGTGGGGTTTCGGGTCCTCAAAAGCACCCGCCGGATTGCTTGCGTTCCGCGCTTCCGGACGGGTCTCCTTCGACATGAGCTGCGGTGCATCACCCCCGGCGTCGAGGGTACACGGTGACGTGTTCGTGTGCGAACAGCGGTCCATAAAGAAAAACAGGCAATCGCCGGAATACCCAGGTGCCTCAATCCACCCAGATGTGTGTCTAAGTTGCGACCTTACATAAACCATTAATTTAACAATCTCACATCTATCATGGATACACTCACCGAATCCATGTCTACTATCGTAGCATGGCAATATAAGCAACATAGAAGTAACTCCCAAGGGTTTGATAATAAAACAGGTAATAGGTTGTCGGGACCCCGATTCTAAGTCACACCGATCTAGCCTGTAACACCTCATATCACTTTGCGGCCTCACGCACGGTATTCCCACGGGTGTCGCTTTACCATGGCCCAGGACCGTTTGCGCCTTTTGGCTGACGTATATGATAGTGTCGCTAGCATCCATATGACAAAGAACCTGGGCCGACATGACTAGTCATGAACCCAATGTGGCACTAACTTATGGGGACAGGCATACATGAATCAACATCAAGCATGTCGGTCAGCAGCGTGTGAATCCGAGCTGTAGCACTGGGCTAACAGGACTCCAGGAACCCGGGCTGTAGCAGGATAGGCAGTACTCCGGATGTCACCGCGTGACATTTCCCCGAAGGGACAGACACAGGAATGATGTGATTCACACGCCGGCCAGTCAAGTACTCCGGAGCAGTAGTGCTGGGCTAGGAGGCTCATGGAAGCACAAGACTACATTTCCCATAAGAGAGGCTACCAAGGATAAACAACTAGGTTGTCGGATCCCACACATACCAAGCATTTCAATCATACACACAATATGCTCGATATGTGTAAATACAACATGGCACCACAACATAACTCTACGACTCAAGTATTTATTCATTAGGCTCCGATGAGCGAGATATTACAAACAAGGGTATCATGACCCAACATTCAGAGCATACAAGTCAAAGCACATGCGGAAGCTTAACTTGTCTAAGTACAGACAACTAAAAATGAAGAAGGCTGAGGAGCCTGACTATCTACAAGACCCTCCCAAGGGTACAAGATCGTAGCTGAGGTAACAAGCTAAACGGCGAAGTCCACGTGGAACTACTAGCGAGACTGAAGTCTCTCTGCAAAACATAAAATAAGAAAACGTGAGTACAAATGTACCCAGCAAGACTTACATCAGAACTATCTACATATGCATCGGTATCAACAAAGGGGTGGTGGAGTTTAACTGCAACAAGCCAGCTTTGACTCAGTGGCTATCCTGAACTACGACTGCAAGTAACTCTTTTGAGGTGGCACACACGAGTCCACATATTCACCATATCAATACTCCACTATGGACCCGCTCCCGTCTCCATACGAGAATGCCATCCATAGCACTCACGCTTATCTTGCGCATTTTAGAGTATCCACTTTCACTTGTCTATGAACTATGCAAGGGGTCCAAGTTTCCATATCCGAGGAATCCGGCTATTCGAATAGATAATGATAACCCTGCAGGGGTGTACTTCTTCACACATGCTCTCGCCACTTACCACCATGTACACGTAGTGTATCTCGGCAACCTTCAAGTGGAAGCCTGGTGAGGGAGTCGGCCACGACCTGACTAATCACACAAGTCTCTCATCCAAGTTTATCACCTATTCGGGTTCCATCCGCAAGGAGATCCGGCCGGAGTGTCGCTCACGGCCCCAAACGATGTGTACAGGGTTCCCAAGACCACCATCCGGGTGCCACTTGGTACACCGGGCCACTGTGCCTAGTCTGTCCCAAGCCCACCTGTACCGGGTGCCACTTGGTAGACTACTAACACTACCTACAAACACCAGAAACTAGTTGCAACTCCTGGACAGAGATCGAGTAGATTAATAAGTAGAGAGAGCTTGGAGCGCTCGGAGCCCAATGTGTGGTAGTAACTGTTCATGGATCACAAACACAGAACTCAGTTCCTGAGGACGGCTGCAATGAGACAACCCACCATGTACTCCTACATGGCCTTCACCGCTACCTTTACCAAATCGTGTTCACACACTTAGCTCACACACAGTAGGACATGTTCACCACATTCCAATTCATCCCTGATGAATCGGACCTGACTCAACTCTAAGCAGTAGCAGGCATGACAAATAAGCATGAATGAGTAGGCACATCAGGGCTCGAACAACTCCTACTCATGCTAGTGGGTTTCATATATTTACTGTGGCAATTATAGGTCATGCAGAGGAAAGGGGTTCAACTACCGCAGGACGTAACAGTTGAATCGCTGTTGTCCTAATGCAGTAAAAGAGAGCAGGAACGAGATAGTGGGATTGTATCGGAATGAACAAGGGGGTTTTGCTTGCCTGGCACTTCTGAAGATGATATAGCTCTTCATCGGTGTCATCGAACTGATCGCCGAAACATACACCTACCGAGGGGGAACAACCACCGGCAAACAAGAGGGAACACAATCAATGCAATGCAACAATATGATGCATGATCATGACATGGCAATATGATGTGATTTGGCCTAATGCAAGTAGCAACACAATTAAGTGTAGTTGGTTTGAACCCAAGGTTCAAATTCAAACTCCACATAAGGCATTTCAAATGCCATTTATTGATTTGTCCAATTCAGAAGCTATAAGTTGTTCTAACATGCATGCAAATGGTACAGATGGATAGATTGGATTTTTCTGATCAATTTACATATATAATTTATCTTATTTGGAGTTATAGATAATTTTCTATGAATTTTAGAAGTTTTAGCTATTTTCTGAAATTAAATAAATCATTTAGATTTATTTTAAATCCAGAAAAGCTTCATGACGCCAGCATCACTTCATCCTTGCATCAGCTGGTCAAAGGCCCGGTCTACGGTCAAACCTGACGCGCGGGTCCCGCACGTCAGTGGCACAGTTTTAGTTAACTAACTAATTAGAGGTTAAATTAACAACTAACCTAGCTTTGACCAGGGACTGAGCCCACATGTCAATGACTCTAGGGAGTCAAAGGGTGGTCAAACCCGGTCAAAACGACCGGTGGTTAGCCGCTGGCGACGATAGTCGCGGCGGAGCGGCTCAGAAATCGCCCACGGGGTGCCGTTTTGAGCGTGATTTGCTGCTGCAGCTTGCTAGCACTCGCGCGCATCTAGTGGTTGCTGCGTTTGGGCGAAGGGTGGCCGAAATCGAGCCCGGTGACGAGCTCAGGCGGCAGCGGCTACGGTCATCGCGAAGCAGCGGCTACGATGTGCAAGCGAGGAGAAGGAAAGGGGGGTTTGGACCGTTTCCTCACTGTGAGCATGATGGGCGGGTCGGTGAGCTTGGGGAAGCACCGGAGCGAGCGGAGCAGCGAGGGAGATCTCCGACGTCCGGCGGTGAAGATGACGAAGATAGCGGTGAAACGGAGCACTACGGCTCGTTTCCTTCGGCGTGGAGACGAGGTGCGCGACGAAGGAGCTTCTGGACATGGCGATGTGGCGAGAGGGGAACGGTGGCTACGCGTACGCGCGGCGGCGGCCGGCTGCTGCTCTCGGACGGAGCTCGGGGAGGAGCTGGAGAGGGGGAGAGGGGCCAGAGAAGCAGGAGGAGGACAGAGGGGCTCCAGGGCATCTCCAAGCACGAGATCAGGGAGAAGGATGGGCCTCCAGCGCGAAGCAGGAGGTGGCCGTAGATGCGCGTGCGGGCCACACGCCTCTGCCAGTAGGCAGAGGTAGACGACGGGGTGAGGGGGTTTGCGTTGGTGGGCTGGGCCAGAACGGAAGCTGGGCCGGCTCTGCTGTAGGTGAGCGCCAGGTAAGTTTCCCTGCTCTGTTTTATTTCTGTTCTGTTTTCCTTTATTAATTCATTTTGCCACTGTTTTGTACTCCAAACAAATTGAAAACAGTGACAACATTCCTCTGAATATTTTATATTGCACAATGGAATTATCCAAAGGCACATAAATTATTTCAGAGTTATCTAAAATTATATTCCATATATTAAGAATATAAAACCAAATCCAAATACAATATTGATTTAAATTCCATGCCCAAAATAATTCCTTAAAAATGTTCATTATTTTTGGTTTGGAACAAAGCCCTTGCCAAAAATACCAAATATCAATAAGGATCAATTTGGTTTCATTGAATGCAAATTTTAGTTGAACCTAGTTGATTCAAGTGGTGCTAGGGTTTGAACATCCCCATTTCAAGATTTCAATTAAAGTTAGACATGATGCATAGATGCTTGTGCAACTATTTGCAAACAAATTCTAGGGCTGTGACAACTCACCCCTACTAAACAAGAATCTCGGCCCGAGATTCAAGACGTGAGGTAAGAAGGAAGGGGGTCACAAAACTATCACAGTCTTCTCGATCCAACTGCCCTTCCCGAGGATGTTGATTCATTGCGTCATCTTGATCTTGACGTCTTTGCTTTTGGGATCTTCATTCAACATGATGACGGCAGAAAGAAATTCTACAGGAATCGATCTCCACGAAGATCGAGCACTCAAGATCAACTCATGGAGTCAGATATAAAACATCTCTTGAGCTAAGACATGAAACACACATCAGGGGTGATGGAAAGAAACGGATGATAAAGGTTCAATTTGGTAGGCAACAATTCCACGCTTAAGTAGGATGGTGCATTGTTTCGAAGTAGCAAGGAGATAATTGCCATGATCCCATAACGGGGCACCTTGGGAAAAGTGACTCGTTGTATTGTTCCCTTAACTGGAAAAAAGAATTACTTTTGATCCATAGATCATTGAAACTCTTCATACCAGCTTAAGGCAATTTATAATTGATCGTTCGAAAGAGCTCGAAGAAATGGCATACTCGGACTAGGATGGATGATGTGGACTACCTTGTTGAAGACAACGCAATGGATGATTTCTGCTTATCATCGGAGACATATGGGACCCATGGTAAGTCCACTTTTGAGGATGATCCTGAACAACAACTACTGAGATGCAAGCTGGGAACAAAATGCAAATGTTGGGAATGATCCTGGTAACTAGGGAAGAACTCAATAGTCGAGAGTGTTTCCAACGTTCCAATGGTTATAGAATCATCGAAAAAAACTGAGAGCACAAGGATCCCTAAGGAACAACTTCAGGAATAAGTCATGCGAAATCCTCATGGGAGGTGACCAAACGGCTTAATCGGGATACTACAACAATAGTGCTTCCAGCTAGGTGTGTCCACTGCACTGGAACCTATATCATAGTTCTTGGAAGAAGTTTCAACCATCATATCTGCCTGAGATTCAAATCTAGTTGGTAACAGGATAATTTAGACAATGTGTCTGGAAAGAAAGTTTGCAACACAAACCGACAAGATGATGTTGCAAGATTCTCGGGAAATGAACTACGATAGTAAGCTCCAAAACATGAGTTGGTTCTGCTACAAACTTGTGAACACACTGTCCAAGACAAGCATGACCACGCAGTAGTCTTATAATAAAACACTACCGAGTTCAGGTTGGGAACCATCATCGAGGATAACGGAATCTTGTACAAATCCGTCTGGTACCTTCAGGGCTAGCACTTAGAACTTATTATCCTTGAACAATCAATTAGTGGCTTGGTGTGCTAGGAACACATATGGAGTGGAGGTAATTAATCTACCAAACCATAGAATACTTTGCACGAATGCATGACTGACTTGGGATGATTCCAAAGGAAGCGAAAACAAGCTCCCTCGAATTCACGGCGACAACTTGCATCGATTGCACGTGAACTTAGAGGAAGTCACTACTTTCATCCAAACATATACTTCATGAACGGGGCATGAAGAAAATGCTTACACAAGTTTCCAACAGTAGATGGATGTTCAACATGAATCATGGGGGAGACAAAATGCTGCTGATGGGCTCAACAGCAACTCATCGGAATTTCCATATCACTGGACTTCCACCATTATGTGAACATGGTGATAGTATTGGTCAGACCAAAAGATGTAATGGTGTATGCTCGAGGAATCAACCACGAGTAAGACAACATTACGAATATCGTTGGTTCTAACTTGATTTGACGATAGCCCACACTCAAATCAAGGTTTGGACAAGACAATATGTTCAACAACTGATCATGGGGATCAGTTGATGAAGATATCATCTTTCTTCAACACACACACAAACACAAGGATATCCCTTTGGAACGAACTAAGTTAGGCAAGCTTTTATCTTCCAACTCTCCAAGTTGTTGTTTAGCTTAACCGACTAGCTCAGGGGTATCCCACATAGATTCTTGGAGAATGGGTGGTTTGGAGGAAAACCAACATGATCACGGACTCAACATAGCAGTCAGGTGACAACCTGGTAATACTTCCGAGAAGATATTCAGAACATCACGAACCACCGATATGTTACTAAGCTCGAGAACAATCTTTCTTTTCAGAGCAAGACGATATGATCAAATAAGCAAGGGATTGAATAATCCTCACTCATTGATCGAGGAGTGCACCAGAAATAAGGACTAGGTAGCACGATCAATCTTGGGATGATGATTCAATAACCAGCATGCTAAGAATGAGAGTATTGTCCATTAACTACCAAGCAATAGGGTTGCTAGGAGTATTGATGTCACACATCACGATTCACTTGCCGGCATTCCGGTTGCGACAACACGACACCGAGGAATGAATAATGATGGCGAGAAGTATCACTACGTCAAGAATTCATAAGAGAAGGTGCAATTCTCATGAAGTTCCTGACATAAAGTGGGTAATACTTCAGGGTAGAACAGACCAAAAGCTTGATTGCATTTGATCTGCAGAATACAACTGCTTTGACCCAATCCTAGAAATGGTTGAGGTACTGGAGCTTGTTTCTCCTAGTCATTCTGAATAGGATGGCTTGACGGACCACAAGAATAATAGGCATCGATGGACACGAAAGCACACATAGATGAAGGTCGGAATATAATTGAAGGGGGACAACTCAAAGGAACATATAACTTTCTGAGTTGTGGATGCATAGATTAGTATGTCGAACGAGTTCAACATATTTCTTCCGGATAACCCATGCAGAAAGGTAGAACTGGCAGAATCACAATTATGAATGGAGAACTCCTCAAGAGTACTCTGATTGTGATCTTTTGGTTCAAATAACTTCTGCCATATTGGCTCATGGTATTGGAGGAACGATATACCACATACCTCGAGCGCTATCACAAGGTTACTAATATCTTAAGGGAACTAGCAAATACTAACAACATGAAGTAGGGTGAATCTCGGGTTCAAAACCCAGGAGTAGAATACCTACTAACTCAATAACATCACGAGATGCTTTCGAGAATGGTGGCCAGAATCATCACACTGGGAACACCAAACATGGCTAGATTACTAACTCTAAGATACCCTAGTGTCATAATAACAACTCCAACATATATGTCGAGGCAATAGAGTACCTCAACTCACCGATTAGTGTGCTTAATCTGGCCCAAAATACAATGGGAACATGGAGGAAAGATTTGCAAGTGCATCAGACTATTTAGAAACCTGGAATGACTCGGACAGCATAACGGCTGTAAATGCTCAAAATGATTTGAGACATCCTGCAAAAATGGTAGCATAACCACTCAACATCACAATATCAAGGTTCTGAGGCCAGCCATGAACATATGGAAGTAGTAGGAACTGAACTGAGGCTTAAATCCATCAATCCTATAAGTCTCTATCATAGTAACTCGTCATCCTGATAGATAGATGAGAAGGCCTAGTTCTTAATCCCCGTAGAAAGGAAGAGGATGACTCAGATCAGAAGGCCATAGGGTAAAGGAGTAAAAAGAGCCTTACGTTCCCTTCCACAATCAATTCCATTATATAACTAAAGCATTTCTAGACTCGACTTTGACCAGTATGGCTTGGTAATCCTACAGGCAGTCAGGCACTGATACCAAAGCTGTCGGGACCCCGATTCTAAGTCACACCTATCTAGCCTGTAACACCTCATATCACTTTGCGGCCTCACGCACGGTATTCCCACGGGTGTCGCCTTACCATGGCCCGGGACCGTTTGCACATTTTGGATCACGTATATGATAGTGTCGCTAGCATCCATATGACAGAGAACCCGGACGACATGACTAGTTGTGAACCCAAAGTGGCACTAACTTACGGGGACAGGCATACATGAATCAACATCGAGCATGTGGGTCAACAGCGTGTGAATCCGGGCTGTAGCACTGGGCTAAGAGGACTCCGGGAACCCGGGCTGTAGCAGGCTAGGCAGGACTCCGGATGTCACCACGTGACATTTCCCCGAAGGGACAGACACATGAACGAAGTGATTCACACGCCGGCCAGTCATGTACTCCAGAGCAGTAGTGCTGGGCTAGTAGGACTCCGGTGAACTAGGCTGTAGCGGACTACTATGGCTCATGGAAGAACAAGACTACATTTCCCCATAAGAGAGGCTACCAAGGATAAACAACTAGGTTGTCGGATCCCACACATACCAACCATTTCAATCATACACACAATATGCCCGATATGTGTAAATACAACATGGCACCACAACATAACTCTACGACTCAAGTATTTATTCATTAGGCTCCGAGGAGCGAGATATTACAAACATGTGTCTCATGACCCAACATTCAGAGCATACAAGTCAAAGCACATGCGGAAGCTTAACTTGTCTGAGTACAGACAACTAAAAATGAAGAAGGCTTAGGAGCCTGACTATCTACAAGACCCTCCCAAGGGTACAAGATCGTAGCAGAGGTAACAAGCTAAACGGCGAAGTCCATGTGGAACTACTAGCGAGACTGAAATCTCTCTGCAAAACATAAAATAAGCAAACGTGAGTACAAATGTACCCAGCAAGACTTACATCAGAACTATCTACATATGCATCGGTATCAACAAAGGGGTGGTGGAGTTTAACTGCAGCAAGCCAGCTTTGACTCGGTGGCTATCCTGAACTACGACTGCAAGTAACTCTTTTGAGGTGGCGCACATGAGTCCGCATATTCACCATATCAATACTCCACTATGGATCCGCTCCCGTCTCCATACGAGAACGCCATCCATAGCACTCACGCTTATCTTGCACATTTTAGAGTATCCACTTTCACTTGTCTATGAACTATGCAAGGGGTCCAAGTTTCCATATCCGAGGAATCCGGCTATTCGAATAGATAATGATAACCCTGCAGGGGTGTACTTACACACGCCTTGCCACTTACCACCATGTACACGTCGTGTATCTCGGCAACCTTCAAGCGGAAGCCTGGTGAGGGAGTCGGCCACGACCTGACTAATCACACAAGTCTCTCGTCCAGGTTTATCACCTATTCTGGTTCCATCCGCAAGGAGATCCGGCCGGGGTGTCGCTCACGGCCCCAAACGATGTGTACAGGGTTCCCAAGCCCACCATCTGGGTGCCACTTGGTACACCGGGCCACTGCGCCTAGTCTATCCCAAGCCCACCTGTACCGGGTGCCACTTGGTAGACTACTAACACTACCTACTAACACTACCTACAAACACCAGAAACTAGTTGCAACTCCTAGACAGAGATCGAGATGATTAATAAGTCGAGAGAGCTTGGAGCTCCCGGAGCCCAATGTGTGGTAGTAACTGTTCATGGATCACAAACACAAAACTCAGTTCCTGAGGACGCCTGCAATGAGACAACCCACCATGTACCCCTACATGGCCTCTCACCGCTACCTTTACCAAATCGTGTTCACACACTTAGCTCACACACAGTAGGACATGTTCACCACATTCCAATTCATCCCCGATGAATCGGACCTGACTCAACTCTAAGCAGTAGCAGGCATGACAAACAACCATGAATGAGTAGGCACATCAGGGCTCAAACAACTCTTACTCATGCTAGTGGGTTTCATCTATTTACCGTGGCAATTACAGGTCATGGAGAGGAAAGGGGTTCAACTACCGCAGGATGTAACAGTTGAATCGCTGTTGTCCTAATGCAGTAAAAGAGAGCAGGAGCGAGACAGTGGGATTGTATCAGAATGAACAAGGGGGTTTTGCTTGCCTGGCACTTCTGAAGATGATATAGCTCTTCATCGGTGTCATCGAACTCATCGCCGAAACATACACCTACCGAGGGGGAACAACCACCGGCAAACAAGAGGGAACACAATCAATGCAATGCAACAATATGATGCATGATCATGACATGGCAATATGATGTGATTTGGCCTAATGCAAGTAGCAACACAATTAAGTGTAGTTGGTTTGAACCCAAGGTTCAAATTCAAACTCCACATACGGCATTTCAAATGCCATTTATTGATTTGTCCAATTCAGCAGCTATAAGTTGTTCTAACATGCATGAAAATAGTACAGATGGATAGATTGGATTTTTCTGATCATTTTACATATATAATTTATCTTATTTGGAGTTATAGATAATTTTCTAAGAATTTTAGAAGTTTTAGCTATTTTCTGAAATTAAATAAATCATTTAGATTTATTTTAAATCTAGAAAAGCTTCATGACATCAGCATCGCGTCATCCTTGCGTCACCTGGTCAAAGGCCTGGTGTAGGGTCAAACCTGACGCGCGGGTCCCGCACGTCAGTGGCATAGTTTTAGTTAGCTAACTAATTAGAAGTTAAATTAGCAACTAACCTAGATTTGACCAGGGACTGGGCCCACATGTCAATGACTCCAGGGAGTTAAAGGGTGGTCAAACCCGGTCAAAACGACCGGCGGTTAGCCGCTGGCGATGACAGTCGCGATGGAGGGGCTCGGAAGTCGCCCACGGGGCGCCATTTTGAGCGTGGTTTGCTGCTGCAGCTTGCTAGCGCTCGCGCGCATCTAGTGGTGGCTGCGTTTGGGCGAAGGGTGGCCGGAATCGAGCCCGGCGACGAGCTCAGGCGGCGGCGGATACGGTCATCGGCGAAGCAGCAGCTACGGCGTCAAGCGAGGAGAAGGAAAGGGGGGTTCGAACCGTGGCCTCACAGTGAGCATGATGGGCGGGTCGGCGAGCTTGGGGAAGCACCGAAGTGAGCGGAGCGGCGAGGGAGATCTCCAGCGTCCTGTGGTGAAGATGACGAAGATGGCGGCGAAACGGAGCACTCCGGCTCGTTTCCTTCGGCGTGGAGACGAGGTGCGCGACGAAGGAGCTTCTAGACATGGCGATGCGGCGAGAGGGGAACTGTGGCTACGCGTACACGCGACGGCGGCCGGCTGCTGCTCTCGGACGGAGCTCGGGGAGGAGCTGGAGAGGGGGAGAGGGGCCAGAGAAGCAGGAGGAGGACAGAGGGGCTCTAGGGCATCTCCAAGCGCGGGATCAGGGAGAAGGATGGGCCTCCAGCGCGAAGCAGGAGGTGGCCGTAGCTGCGCGTGCGCGCGACAAGCCTCTGCCAGTAGGCAGAGGTAGACGACGGGGTGAGGGGGTTTTTGGTGGTGGGCTGGGCCAGAACGGAAGCTGGGCCGGCTCTGCTGCAGGTGAGCGCCAGGTAAGTTTCCCTGCTCTGTTTTATTTCTGTTCTGTTTTCCTTTATTAATTCATTTTGCCACTGTCTTGTACTCCAAACAAATTGAAAACAGTGACAACATTCCTCTGAATATTTTATATTGCACAATGGAATTATCCAAAGGCACATAAATTATTTCAGAGTTATCTGAACTTATATTCCATATATTAAGAATATAAAACCAAATCCAAATACAATATTTATTTAAATTCAATGCCCAAAATAATTCCTTAAAAATGTTCATTATTTTTCGTTTGGAACAAAGCGCTTGCCAAAAATACCAAATATCAATAAGGATCATTTTGGTTTCATTGAATGCAAATTTTAGTTGAACCTAGTTGATTCAAGTGGTGCTAGGGTTTGAACATCCCCATTTCAGGATTTCAATTAAAGTTAGACATGATGCATGGATGCTTGTGCAACTATTTGCAAACAAATTCTAGGGCTGTGACATAGGTACTACCTCATCTACTTCCCAACCCAATATTTAATTAAATCCTAATCATGCAATGTTTGAGGATTGATCTAATGCAATGAAAATTGGGTAGTAGGAGGTATGGTCAAAGTGTTACTTGCCTTGCTGATGGTCCGTGAAACCTAGCGATTCGAAGTAGCAAGCGGTGCACTCCGGGTACTCTATCGCAAACAAACAAGCATACAATAAGTACTCATCTAATGCACGGGTAAAACTCAAATAAGAGATCTAACCAGAAAGTTCAACTTAAGAACTCCAGTTTGCAAAAAGAATCAAATTGAACGAAGCAACGGAAGTCAAACGACAAAAGAAACATGCTTCGTTTACTAATCTGGATCTAAGTCAAATTTTACAGAGGCAAAAACTTGTTTGAGTTGGTTAAACGGAAAGAGGGTTTCGAGACGAAACTCCAGGCGCTTGAATCGCCTGATTCCGATAAATGAGCAAAAATTTATACTAGAACGAAAATCGGATCTGAAATCACGATCAGAAATAATCGCGGGGAATCCGAGAAAAAGAAAAACAACGAACAGATTAACGAACGAACGTTTGTTTTCTGTAACTAAATGATGAACGCGTCCGTTAAAACGAACGAACGAGCGAACGCTCGCTAAATAAACTAAACCGGAAAAAAACCGATCTATCTAAAAAGCTGATCTAAAACCGACGAAAACCGAACGGTTTTCTAGGAAAAATCGGCGGCGGCGGCGGGGTCAACCTCGGCAGAGGCGGCGGCAGGCGGCGGCGTCGGCATCGGCGGCGCGGGGCAGTGGTGCGGCGGGGCGGCGGCGGCGGCCTAGGGTTAGGGTTCCGGTGCGGGGCGGCAGCTTGGGCTAACGGGCTCGGGGTCGGCGCTATATAAAGGCCCGGCCGGAAGAGTCCGGGCCAAAACCGGCTCTAAGGCGGTTGCGTTTTTTATAAATAATTACGCGCAGAAAAACAAATAAAAGAAATACTAAACGGAATCCAAAAATACCGAAATAAATTTTCCCCGGCTTCTAAAATCAAGCCGAACAGGATGAACATTTATTTGGGGCCTAAATGCAATTTTGAGAAACGCGCATTTTTTCTAAATTCAAATAAAATAGCAAATAACTCCAAAATAAAATCTTATTTGATTTTATTATTAAATCCCCAACATTTATTTACTTTGGGAAAAGTCATTTTATTCCCTCTCTCATATTTTTGTAATAGAAATAATTGAAGATAAAAGAAATAAAATCACATGATCCTGTTTTCAAAATTTGAGAAAACTCATTATGAAAATCATGAAATCCCGAACACTCTCCGAGGGTCCTTGAGTTGCATAGAATTTCTAGGATCAAGCCAGAAGCAAATAAAAATATGATATGCATTGATGATCTAATGTATAACATACCAAATTGAAAATTTGGGATGTTACTAACCTACCCCCCTTAAGATGGATCTTGCCCTCGAGATTCGGGTTGGCTAGAAAATAGGTGAGTGTGGTCCTTCAGCAAATCTTCCTCTCGTTCCCAGGTGGCTTCATCCTTAGTGTGGTGGCTCCACTGAAATTTGCGAAACTTGATAACCTTGCTGCGGGTGACTCGGCTGGCATACTCAAGAATCTTGACTGGTTTCTCCTCATAGGTCAAATCACTGTCCAACTGAATCGCTTCCAGCGGCACTGTATCTCTCAGCGGTATATCAGCCATCTCTGCGGGGCACTTGTTCAACTGGGAAACGTGGAATACATCATGAACTCCTGACAATCCTTCGGGCAATTCCAACTTGTAGGATACTTCTCCCATACGCTCCAAAACCTTGTATGGTGCTACAAAACGTGGCGCTAACTTCCCTTTAACACCAAAGCACTTAACTCCTCGAAGTGGAGATACTCGAAGATAAACCCGGTCTCCGACTTCATAAACTGTCTCCTTGCGTTTAGAATCCACGTAGCTCTTTTGCCTGGACTGGGCTACATTGAGCCTATCGCGAATCAATTTCACCTTCTGTTCAGACTCCTTAATTAAATCTGGTCCAAACAACTGGCGGTCTCCAACTTCATCCCATGACAATGGGGTCCTGCACCTCCTTCCGTACAAGGCTTCGAAAGGGGCCATCTTCAAACTGGATTGATAACTGTTGTTGTAGGAGAACTCTGCGTATGGCAAATTCTCGTCCCAACTAGATCCGTAATCTAGCGTGCAAGCTCTCAGCATATCCTCCAAAATCTGATTGACTCTCTCGGTCTGTCCATCTGTCTGTGGATGAAAAGCTGTGCTGAACTCTAGCCTAGTACCCAAGGTTTCGTGCAACTGATTCCAAAACTTTGAGGTAAACTGGGTTCCTCTATCTGATACAATACTCCTTGGAACTCCATGCAGACATACGATCCTGGTCATGTATATCTTTGCCAACTTAGCACGGGTGTAGGTAGTCTTCACTGGGATGAAATGAGCTACCTTTGTCAAATGATCGACTACAACCCAAATCGAGTCATAGCCTGAACGAGTTCTGGGCAATCCCGTAATAAAATCCATGCCTAGCTTATCCCACTTCCATTCAGGTATCGGCAATGGCTGTAAGGACCCTGCTGGCTTCTGATGCTCTGCCTTTACTCTCTGACATATGTCACAAATTGCTACATACTCCGCAATATCCTTCTTCATTCCGGTCCACCAGAAAGTATCTTTCAAATCCAAATACATCTTGGTATTTCCTGGGTGAATCGAATATGGTGAATCATGGGCCTCTTGCAGAATTAACTTCCTGATCTCCGGGTCATTGGGCACATAAACATGGTATTCAAACCATAGGGTATCGTGCTCATCCTCACGAAATCCTTTAACTTTTCCTTTGCCCATCTTCTCCTTTATAGAGGCAATCTCCTTGTCAGTCTTCTGAGCTTCTCTGATCTTATCCATCAAAGTAGACTGAATCTCCAATGCTGCTACATATCCTCTCGGAACTATCTCCAAACATAGCTCAAGAAGGTCCTCAGCTAACTCCTTCGGTAAATCTCCCGTCATTAGTGTGTTGACATGGCTCTTACGGCTCAATGCATCAGCTACTGCGTTAGCCTTTCCGGGATGATAATGCAATCTCATATCATAATCCTTGATGAGCTCCAACCATCTCCTCTACCTGATATTCATCTCCTTCTGCGTGAAAATGTACTTCAAACTCTTGTGATCCGTGTACACTTCACAATAGTTTCCAATGAGAAAATGTCTCCAAGCCTTTAATGCATGCACTACGGCTGCTAACTCCAAATCATGCGTGGCATAATTCAACTCATGAGGCTTAAGCTGTCATGAGGCATATGAAACAACTCTTCCCTCCTGCATAAGCACCGCTCCAAGTCCTCGACGTGAAGCGTCGCAATACACCTCATAATCCTTGTTCTGATCCGACAAAATCAACACTAGTGATGTAATCAAACGTTTCTTCAACTCCTGGAAACTGGCCTCACATTCCTCAGTCCATATGAACTTGGTATCCTTTTTCAACAACTCCGTCATAGGCTTCGCAATCTTCGAGAAATTTTCAATGAATCTCCGGTAGTATCCTGCGAGTCCCAGAAAACTCCGGATTTATCCAACTGTCGTTGGGGCTTCCCAATTTGTCACAGTGTCAACCTTGGTGGGATCTACTGCTATACCTTCTCCGTATATAATGTGTCCGAGGAATCCAACTTCCTTCAACCAAAACTCACATTTTCTAAACATGGCATATAACTGATGTTCTCTGAGCTTCCCAAGTACCAAAAGCAAATGCTCCTTATGCTCCTCTTCATTCTTTGAGTAAACCAGAATATCATCAATGAACACTAGGACGAACTTATCCAAAAACTCCATAAACACCTTGTTCATCATGTTCATAAAATAGGCAGGTGCGTTAGTCAGACCAAATGACATAATGTTATACTCGTACAGCCCATACCTGGTGGTAAAAGTCGTCTTAGGTATATCCTGTTCTCAAATCTTCAACTGATGGTATCCCGATCATAGATCGATCTTAGAAAATACCTTGGCTCCTTGCAATCGATCAAACATATCATTGATCATTAGTAGTGGGTACTTGTTCTTGATTGTTACTTCATTCAATCCTCGATAATCGACAACCATCCTTAACGATCCATCCTTTTTCTCCACTAGAAGTACTTGCGATCCCCAAGGCGAAGAACTTGGGCGAATATAGCCTTTATCTAGTAAGTCCTTAATCTGCTTCTTAATCTCCTCCAAATCCTTTGCGGGCATCCTGTGTGGTCTCTTAGATATTGGCCCTGTGCCTGGCAAAAGCTCAATCAAAAACTCAATGTCTCTATCCGGTGGCATGCCTGGCAACTCCTCTGGAAATACATCAGGAAAATCCTTTACCACCGGTACTTCCTCCTGTACAACTCCTGTTAGGGAGTTTACTTGAGTCCTCTTAGGCACATGTCGGGATACATACTTGATCCTTCTTCCTTCTGGGGTGGTAAGCAAAATCGACTTACTGGCACAATCGATGTTTCCTCCATACATCGACAGCCAATCCATACCCAGAATTACATCCAATCCTAGCGATTCCAAAATGATCAAATCCAAGGGAAACACATGCTTACCTATACTCAATGGCACTTGAAAACACCCTCGGCTGACCATATACTCCGCTCCTGGTGAGCGTACTAGCATAGGTGTTCTAAGAACCTTGGTGGGCAGGTTATACTTATCCACAAATCCCCGTGAGATGTATGAATGCGATGCACCAGTATCAAAAAGAACGATTGCAGTAAAAGACTTAACCAAAAACTTACCGGTTACTGCATCCGGTTGTTCTTCAACCTCCTCCACATTTACGTGGTTCACCTATCCCCTGTTGAAAGGGTTCGACTTCTTCCCAGAGCTTCCGTTGCCATTTCCATTCTGGGATTCAGGACATTCATTGGCATAATGTCCAGTCTTCTGACACTTACAGCAAGTGACTTGGCTCAGGTCTCTCTTGGCTGGTGTTGATGGGTTGGTATGGTTCTGGCCGTTGCTTCCTCCATTCCCATTACCATTCTTAGGGCCATTATGATTATGCGAACTTCCTCCCCCATGGGTATGCTGAAAATGTCCTCTTGGTTTAGGGGTAAAACGCGGCTTCTGTTGAGCTCCAGAATTGTACTTCCCTTGTCCATACTTTCTTTTGCGGTTCTCAATCTGCTACTGCTTCCCTTCAATCATAAGAGCACGATCTACCAACTCTTGGTAGTTGTTGAAGCTTGCTACCATGAACTGCATGCTCAACTCATCATTCAGTCCTTCCAGAAACTTCTCCTTCTTAGCTGCATCCGTAGCAACGTCATCTGGGGCATAACTTGCTAGCTTACTAAATTCATCCACATACTGGCCAACTGTCCGTCCTCCTTGGCGCAAGTTGTGAAACTCACGCTTCTTCATGGCCATAGCTCCTGCTGAAACATGAGCAGTACATAAAGCCTGCTGAAACTGGTCCCACATGACAGTGTCGATAGGGTAAGTGGCTATGAAATTTTCCCACCATGATGCTGCAGGTCCATCCAACTGATGTGCAGCAAATTTCACCTTTTCCGCATCTGTGCATCCTGCCGTGGTCAACTCCCTTGCTGTCTTGCGGAGCCAATCATCTGCTAATATAGGCTCGGTGCTACTGGAGAACACCGGCGGATTCAGCCTAAGAAAACGGGTTAAGTGATCAACAGGTGGTGGTGGTGGTGGGTTGTTGTTGTTGTTCCCCTGATACTGATTCTGGACTAGCAACTGCATCCACGTATTCTGCTGCTGGATCAACTAAGTGAGCTCCGATGGGAAAGTAAATCCGGGGTCACGTCTCGGAGGCATCTGATGGGTTTAGAAAAGATGAGATTTAAGAATAGAGAGAGGTCTAGAGAGAAAACACTACCCATATGCACATGAGGCAAATGCACACAAAATCACTTCATTCAATCAAACAAGGTCATACAATCGGTCTAACTATCGCAAAAGTGCTCGGACTACTATACTTACATGGTGGAATACTACTACTGATGGGGTGGTCTACTAGAAATATTCTTCGGTTGCAGACTCCATGATATCTGCTCCAGCTTCATCAACATAGTCATCATCGCTATCGTCTGGGTCCGAGTCGGTGTCGTCGATGATGATGTAGTCTTCCGGGCGAATCTCCTTGGGTTCTTTGTCTTCTTCTACTGGTGTAGGGTCTCCCATGAATATTCCGATCTTCTTGATCAGGTCGTCATTCTTCTCCACTAATACTTCGATTTCCTCCATATAATCTTCACGTGTGGCCTTGAGTTCTTCCTCTAATTCCGTGATTCTTGTCCTCGCCTTCTTCAGATCTATCATGTCTGCGCACATCTGGTTCTCCTGACGTCGAATGTGTGGGTTTAACACCTGGATGAAAGTTGCAATTGATCTATCCTTCTTGGTGCTGATCATCTCCCAGTGCTCATCTCGACGCCCACAAATATGGTAGATAGTATCCTTGAGATCATTGCGATAAACTTCTCCAATACGTCCCATGGCGATGTGAGCTGCCATGCTCTTTCCTAGACTCCATGTTGGTGCATCAAAGGAAAACTCTATGGGCTCAGTGACTGGCATGAACGTCCTTCCTGGAACTTGAACTTGAATCATCCAGCGCTCCTCTTTAGGTAAAGTGGCGTTGTAGGTTCAGGTGAAGCTTGGTACTCCGATGTTCAGGTATCTAGTGACTTCCTTCAAGTGACGTCCAAAGGGTGTATCTTCATCCGGTTGCGTGAACTTGTTCCTTGCATCCGCCATCCTAAAAGAGTAGAAAAGATGAGGAGTCAGAATGAGAAGAGTGAGTAGTGATCTAGGGCTTTAGCTTAGTGGTCGTGTCCTACAGTCAGCGTGTGCTCTGGTACCATCTTGTAGCGACCAGACCTCAAATGCTCCGATCTCTGTGCTTCAGTGTCATCCCTGTATCAGTAATGCTAACACGCATAGTACTTGAAGGATTTATAACATAGCAATCACACACTTAGTACATCGAATGTCTCAAAAGAGAACTTATTACAATAAATATGGCTTAAGGCCATCTAATAACGATAATAGCGGAAGGCTTGGAAGATAAGTGAGTCCATCAACTCCAACGGCATCACTGAGTATAGAACCATGACCTAAAAGCACCTTACTTGTCGTCTGAAAAGTCTGCAACATGAACGTTGCAGCCCGAAACGGGTCAGCACATGGAATATGCTGGCAAAGTAACACATAGAGAGTAATGAAACAATAAGGCTATACTACATGCATATTTGGCTGGTGGAAAGCTCTATGGTTACAGTTTTGCGTAAAGCCAAGTTTTCCCTACTGCAAAGGAATAATTTTTATTTAACTATCATGGTAGTTGTTAAACATTGAGAGTGTAGATACCCTCTCAATCCCAATTAAGCATCATATATATATAACCCAACAATATTAATTAGAGTAACATCATGAGATTCACATGATAATCCATGTACTAGATACTCAAGATGTCCATAACCGGGGACACGACTAACCATGATTAGTTTATAACTCTACAGAGGTTTGCGCACTTTTCCCCACAAGACTCGATCTCCTCCGTTGGGGTTCTCGCACTACATGATGTTTGAGAAACGGATGACCGAGACATAGTCTTTCAGAAGCGCTAGCACCTTACGAACGGGTAGACCGTTACACCTACTTTCCCCTACATCTGCTAGTCTACCATTGTAAGAGTTCGCATGACTTAATCAACTATGATAGAGCCCATAGTAGCTTGTGGCTGCACACGGAAGTTTCTAGTATGAATGATCTCATGATCCCTTTGAGCCTGGGTGGCGGTCCATAAAGAAAAACAGGCAATCGCTGGAATATCCGGGTGCCTCAATCCACCCAGATGTGTGTTTAAGTTGCCACCTTAGATAAACCATTAATTTAACAATCTCACATCTGTCATGGATACACTCACCCAATCCACGTCTACTAGCATAGCATGGCAATATAAGCAACGTAGAAGTAACTCCCAAGGGTTTGATAATAAAACAGGTAATAGGTACTACCTCATCTACTCCCCAACCCACAATTTAATTAGATCCTAATCATGCAATGTTTGAGGATTGATCTAATGCAATAAAAACTGGGTAGTAGGAGGTATGATCAAAGTGTTACTTGCCTTGCCGATGATCCGCGAAACCTAGCGATTCGAAGTAGCAAGCAGCGCACTCCGGGTACTCTATCGCAAACAGACAAGCATACAATAAGTACTCACTAATGCATGGGTAAAACTCAAATAAGTGATCTAACCAGAAAGTTCAACTTAAGAACTCCGGTTTGCAAAAAGAATCAAATCGAACGAAGCAACGAAAGTCAAACGGCGAAAGAAAGAAGCTTCCTTTACTAATCTGGATCTAAGTCAAATTTTACCGAGGCAAAAACTTGTTTGAGTTGGTTAAACGGAAAGAGGGTTTCGAGACGAAACTCCCGGCGCTTGAATCGCCTGATTCGATAAACGAGCGAAAAGTTATACTAGAACGAAAATCGGATCTGAAATCACGATCAGAAATAATCGCGGGAAATCCGAGAAAAAGAAAAACGACGAACAAACACTACTAGGGAAAAGCTTATACACAGGATCTTACCAGCAGCGAGTTTTAAAATAAGGCGCTGCTGCAATGTAGCAATAGCGCGCTCCGTCAATACGCGCTGCTGAAATAGACATATCAGCAGCGCGCCTCCTCTAAGCCGCGCTACTGCTATAATTCCCACGACCCCGCCGCGAAGCTAGTTCTAGCAGCAGCGCGTTTACTGGGACCGCGCTACTGATAGGTAGTTCAGCAGTAGCGCCTTTGCCTTTAGAGCGCTACTGCTAAAACTAGCTATCTCCACCCCCCACGTACACTCCTCTCCGCGATCCACACTCACACACTCAGACTCACTCCCCCTCAACCCCCCCCACGCGCCGGTCCTCCCTCGCCGGCCGCCGCCGCCTTGGCCAGCCGCCATCGCCTACCCCTCTTCCCTCTGTGCCGCCGTCAACTCCTCCTCCTCGCTGGACTCGGTACCGCCCTCCTCCTCCGTCCTCCCTCGACTCGCTGCCGGCCGGCCCCTCCTCGCTCTGCCTTCCTCCTCCGTCCTACTCTCTTCTCCCTCCTCGAGTCGCCCCTCCTTCTCCCTCCTCCCTCCTACATTTTGATTTAGTAGGCTAGTTCATATGCAACATTTTGATTTAGTTGATTTAGTAGGCTAGTTGATTTAGTTGATTTAGAACATTTTGATTTAGTAGATTTAGTAGGCTAGTTGATTTAGTTGATTTAGAACATTTTGATTTAGTTGATTTAGTAGGCTAGTTGATTTAGTATGCACCATTTTATTGTTATTTTTTCTATACATGGATATGTAGATGTTTTTGTTTTTTTGTAATAAGTTATTTTTTGGCAAAATGTAGGTGCCAATTTAGTTAAAATCACATGCAACTGTTTTTCTTTCCTGTGAAGTGGATCGTTAATCCTTTGCTCATATTGCTTTAGGAAAATGGCGCCGCCACCACCACCACTATGTCGACTGTGCAAGTCAAGGTGCGCCAGCAGCCTTGCAACTTGCAAGCTGTTCGGCATCTACTTCCAGCCGAGTTTTCGTCATGTGGCGGTAAGAAATTAGATGAAATGTAACAACTATTTTATTTTTAGTGTTGACATTACTGCATTGTGTCATTTTGCTTTTTTTACACAGATCGTCCCATGCAATGTGAGGTTTAAATTCAACAAGCTGACAGGAGACACTGTGACATTTGAGGCTCCTGGGGGGCGTACACTATGGAGGTCGAGAAAGGAAGCAATATGTCGCAGATTGGAGGAGATGGATGGGCCCGTTTCGTCGCCCACACGCGTCTTACTGGTGGTGAGTTGATTAGGTTCTCCTTCAGAGCAGAAAGACCCAAGCTGGCTATCATTTATCTCAACCTGGTGGAAGATGATGAAGATAACGAAGATGATGAAGATGACGAAGATGATGAAGATGATGAGAACCCACTTCATGAAGCCATCGTAGATCAAAGAATGAGGCTGAGCGAGGAGGAGGTGCGCAACCTATGGGACATAATTCCGCCATGTGATGACTTTGTCGGGGTGCCATTCGTGACCCGCCTGACAAGTACCATGGTCGATCAGCATGAAATGGTATGTTATACTGACTGTAGTAAGTTGATGATATATATATATATATATGCTTTATTGTTATACTTACAAATGCAAATTATCTGATGATATGCTTAGTGTAGAGTCCAATGATATGCTATGTGGAATCTAGTCGATGATATGCTATGTGGAATCTAGTAGATAATCCATATATACTTATTAGTAGAATTCATGATTAAATAGTACAAATGCGTAGTACTCTGTCTTTTGATAGTGTAGAAATATAGACTTAATAGAAATATATTTGTAAGAGTATGTGCGAAGCTATTTATTAATTGATATGTTTTTCTTATTCAGAAATTGCCAAAGAACCTATCTGCGAGTTGTGGTATCGAGCCTGATGAAGAAGGCTTAGCTGGACTACGCCTTACCGCAAGGGGATCTGTCACCACCTGTACTTACCACATGGACATAGACGACGGTCGCACACACTTAAACTCGGTTGGGTGGAAGAGATTCCTCGTTGGCAAGAATCTTCGTGTTGGACAGGCCATCCTAATTACTATCAGGAACACCCGCCGCCCAGGCTTGAGGATGATGATCATCGTCGATATCATCTAGAACTACATGTGTGTGTGTGTGGCTATATCATCTAGAACTACATATGATGATTGTCGTCGATATCATGTAAAACTACATATGATGATCATCGTCGATATCATCTAAAACTACATATGATGATCGTCGTCGATATCACCTAGTACTGCTTGAGGATGCATGTTGAGTATATATGAAATTGTTATATAGTACTCCCTCCATTTCAAATTACTCGTCGTGGTTTTAGTTCAAATTTGAACTAAAACCACGACGAGTAATTTGGAACCGAGGGAATACTACCTAGTATCTATAATGCTTTATGGCTTTATGAAATTGATATCTAGTAGTAGCTAGTATCTCGAAATGGTAGTTTATTGAAGTTGAAACGGGGTTGAAATGATGAAAGATATAGCAGTAGCGCGGGGCTAGGAAATCGCTACAGCTAACTAATAGTAGCGCGTTCTGTAAAAGCGCTGCTGCTATAGTCAATAGTAGTAGCGCGGGTACATACAGCGCTACTACTAAGAGTTAGCTGTAGCGCCTTATTGGTAGCGCGGCCACCCGCGCTGCTGATAGCCTAAAAACCCGCGCTACTACTAGGGTTTTCCCTAGTAGTGAGATTAACGAACGAACGTTCGTTTTCTGTAACTAAACGATGAACATGTCCGTTAAAACGAACGTACGAGCGAACGCTCGCTAAATAAACTAAACCGGAAAAAACCGATTTATCTAAAAAAACGGATCTAAAAAAACAGATCGAAAACCGGCGAAAACTGAACGGTTTTCTAGGAAAAACCGGCGGCGGCGGCGGGCGGCGGCGGCGCGGGGCTGTGGTGCGGCGGGGCGGTGGTGCGATAAGGCAACGGCGTGGCGGCGGGGCGGTGGCGCGCGGCAGCGGCGGCGGCCTAGGGTTAGGGTTCCGGTGCGGGGCGGCGGCTTGGGCTAACAGACTCGGGGTCGGCGCTATATAAAGGCCCGGCCGGAAGAGTCCGGGCCGAAACCGGCTCTAAGTCGGTTGGGTTTTCTTTAATAAATAATTATGGGCAGAAAAAAAAGAAATACTAAACGGACTCCAAAAATCCCGAAATAAATTTTCTCCGGCTTGTAAAATCAAGCCGAACAGGATGAACATTTATTTGGGGCCTAAATGCAATTTTGAAAAACACGCATTTTTCCTAAATTCAAATAAAATAGCAAATAACTCCAAAATAAAATCTTATTTGATTTTATTATTAAATCCACAATATTTCTTTATTTTGGGAAAGTCATTTTATGCCATCTCTCATAATTTTTTAATAGAAATAATTGAAGATAAAATAAATAAAATCACATGATCCTGTTTTCAAAATTTGAGAAAACTCAAATATGAAAATCATGAAATCCCCAACTCTGTCTGAGGGTCCTTAAGTTGCCTAGAATTTCTAGGATCAAGCCAGAAGAAAATAAAAATATGATATGCATTGATGATCTAATGTATAACATACCAAATTGAAAATTTGGGATGTTACAGTTCGGTTTCTTGAGTCTCAACTACAAGCTGAAAGACATCGATCAGCTATGCTGCGACAAGAAGCGGAAGGACTGCGGAAATCCCTGGAGCATTCAGATGCATACTTTCTGGTGCAACAGCAAGTGTTGGAGGATTTTAGCGCCAAACAGGACAAAGATAATAAGCTTGCTAAGCTTATTGCCAGCATGGTGGATACCTAGGATAACATTTCTTGAGATCTTCTGAAGTTGTTTCAGTTATGCTCTTGTTTTGTTGCTGTGTTTATTTTGATAACGCTATGAAAACAACCCAATAGGTTAACGGGCCACAAACGGGCCCAATGTAACCACGGGCTAAATTTGGCCCACAAACGGAACAGGCCAGTAACGGAGCGTAACTAACCGAATTCTAGAAATGAGCCGACGAATAAACGGGCCCTTAGAAGGCCGAAAGTTAACACGGGTTGGAAAAGGCTGACGGAATAATGGGTATAAAGCAATACACTGTTCATTATGGGCCAGTTTCATCTCGGGCCTTTATTGGGACCAGAGTTACGAAGGGCCTCATATGGGCCGAAAGACATCATGGGACATACATGGGCCGAAAGTAACAACGGGCTGGAATCATATTGGACGGCCCAGATGAAGCTACTGGGCTTAATTCCGATAGGCCATTACGGGCTGGGTGTTAGTAGGCCGTAAATGGGCGATATACAAACAGGCCGTTAACAGGCTTTCCGTGGGCCGGCCTGTTACCTTTTGACCAAGTCAACCGGGCAGGCCTTTTCACCGGAATCGGCCTCTGTTGGGCCGTGCCACATGTCGACGTATCATAGGCGCCTCCTGTACAATGAGTGACATCTGTCCCAACGGCGAGCCAGCACATGTTTCCTCTAGCCAATGAGAATTTTACACGTGGAAAATCCCCATTGGTCCGGGCTGTTAACGGGTTATCGGATAAAAACCCAAACCCAATAGCTTAAGGGCGACCTGTTATGGTGGATGCCACGTGTCGGTCACCCTTGACGAAAACACTTCTATGACGCGGATTTATCGTCATGGAAGTGGACACTTCCATGATGATAATTTTGGTAATGTCATGGAACACTTTGATACGTCTCCAACGTATCTATAATTTTTGATTGCTCCATGCTATATTATCTACTGTTTTGCACATTATTGGGCTTTATTATCCACTTTTATATTATTTTTGGGACTAACCTATTAACCGGAGGCCCAGCCCAGAATTGCTGTTTTTTGCCTGTTTTAGGGTTTCGAAGAAAAGGATTATCAAACGGAGTCCAAACGGAATGAAACCTTCGGGAACGTGATTTTCTCACCGAATACAACTCAGGAGACTTGGACCATATGTCAAGCCAATCAACAGGAGGCCACGAGGTAGGGGGCGCGCCTGCCCCCCTAGGCGCGCCCTCCACCCTCGTGGGCCCCCTGTTGCTCCACCAACGTACTTCTTCCTCCTATATATACCCACGTACCCCCAAACGATCAGATACGGAGCCAAAACCCTAATTCCACCGCCGTAACTTTCTGTATCCACGAGATCCCATCTTGGGGCCTGTTCTGGAGCCCAGCCGGAGGGGGCATCGATCACGGAGGGCTTCTACATCAACACCATAGCCTCTCTGATGAAGTGTGAGTAGTTTACTTCAGACCTACGGGTCCATAATTAGTAGCTAGATGGCTTCTTCTCTCTTTTTGGATCTCAATACAATATTCTCCCCCTCTCTTGTGGAGATTTATTCGATGTAATCTTCTTTTTGCGGTGTGTTTGTTGAGATCGATGAATTGTGGGTTTATGATCAAGTCTATCTATGAATAATATTTGAATCTTCTCTGAATTCTTTTATGTATGATTGGTTATCTTTGCAAGTCTCTTCGAATTATCAGTTTGGTTTGGCCTACTAGATTGATCTTTCTTGCAATGGGAGAAGTGCTTAGCTTTGGGTTCAATCTTGCGGTGTCCTTTCCCGGTGACAGTAAGGGCAGCAACGCACGTATTGTATTGTTGCCATCAAGGATAACGAGATGGGGTTTTCTTCATCTTGCATGAGTCTATCCCTGTACATCATGTCATCTTGCTTAAGGCGTTACTCTATTTTAACTTAATACTCTAGATGCATGCTGGATAGCGGTCGATGAGTGGAGCAATAGTAGTAGATGCAGGCAGGAGTCAGTCTACTTGTCTCGGACGTGATGCCTATATACTTGATCATACCTAGATATTCTCATAACTATGCTCAATTCTGTCAATTGCTCAACAGTAATTTGTTCACCCACCATAGAATACTTATGCTCTCGAGAGAAGCCACTAGTGAAACCTATGGCCCCCGGGTCTATCTTTATCATATCAATCTCCTACTACTTAGTTATTTACTTTGCTATTTTACTTTTCCTTTATTTTACTTTGCATCTTTATCATAAAAATACCAAAAATATTATCTTATCATATCTATCAGATCTCACTCTCGTAAGTGGCCCTATAGGGATTGACAACCCCTATTTGCGTTGGTTGCGAGGATTTATTTGTTTTGTGCAGGTACGAGGGACTTGCATGTAGCCTCCTACTGGATTGATACCTTGGTTCTCAAAAACTGAGGGAAATACTTACGCTACTTTGCCGCATCATCCCTTCCTCTTCGGGGAAAACCAACACAATGCTAAAAGATGTAGCAAGAAGGATTTCTAGCGCAGTTGCGGGGACGTCTACGCAAAAGTCAACATACCAAGTACCCATCACATACCCTTATCTCCCGCATTACATTATTTGCCATTTGCATCTCATTTTCCTCTCCCCCCAATTCACCCTTGCCGTTTTATTCACCCCCTCTCTCTCTATCCTCCCTCTCTTTCTCTATTTGCCCTTTTTGTCCGCTTGCTTTTTGTTTGCTTGTGTGTTAGTTTGCTTGTTTGTCGCGATGGCTCAAGATAATACTAAATTGTGTGACTTCACCAATACCAAAAAAAATGATTTTATTAGCACTCCGATTGCTCCTCTTACCGATGCTGAATCTTGTGAAATTAATATTACTTTGCTGAATCTTGTCATGAAAGATCCGTTCTCCGGCCTTCCTAGTGAAGATGCCGCTACCCATCTAAATAGCTTCATTGATTTATGTGAAATGCAAAATAAGAAAGATGTGGATAATGATATTGTTAAATTGAAGCTATTTCCTTTGTCGCTTAGAGATCGTGCTAAAGCTTGGTTTTCGTCTTTGCCTAAAAATAGTATTGATTCATGGAACAAGTGCAAAGATGCTTTTATCTCTAAGTATTTTCCTCCTGCTAAGATCATCTCTCTTAGAAACGATATTATGAATTTTAAGCAACTTGATCATGAACATGTTGCACAAGCTTGGGAGAGAATGAAATTAATGATACGTAATTGCCCTACTCATGGTTTAAATTTATGGATGATTATACAAAAATTTTATGCCGGATTGAATTTTGCTTCTAGAAATCTTTTGGATTTGGCCGCGGGAGGCACTTCTATGGAAATCACTTTAGAGAAGCTACTAAACTCCTAGATAATATTATCGTTAATTATTCTCAATGGCATACTGAAAGATCTACTAATAAAAAGGTGCATGCGATAGAATAAATTAATGTGTTGAGTGGAAAGATGGATGAACTTATGAAATTATTTGCTAATAAGAGTGTTTCTTCTGATCCTAATGATATGCCCTTGTCTACTTTCATTGAGAATAATAATGAAACTATGGATGTGAATTTTGTTGGTAGGAACAATTTTGGTAACAACGCGTATAGAGGAAATTTCAACCCTAGGCCTTATCCTAGTAATTCCTCTAATAATTATGGTAATTCCTACAACAATTCTTATGGAAATTATAATAAGATGCCCTCTGATTTTGATTCTAATATTAAAGAATTTATTACATCGCAAAATAATTTTAATGCTATGATTGAAGAAAAATTGCTTAAGATTGATGATTTGGCTAGGAACGTTGATAGAATTGCTCTTGATGTTGATTCTTTGAAACTTAGATCTATTCGACCTAAGCATGATATCAATGAGTCTCTCAAAGCCATGAGGATTTCCATTGATGAGTGCAAAGAAAGAACCGCTTGGATGTGTGCTAAGAAAGATGCCTTTATAAAAGCGTGTTCTTCTAGTACATATGAAAATAATGATGAAGATCTAAAAGTTATTGATGTTTCCCCTATTAAATCTTTGTTTTGCAATATGAATATTGATAATGATGGGACTGAATATGATCCACCTTTACCTAGAAGGCATTCCAAGAATTCTGAATCTTTTGATCTTGATGCTAAATTTGATAAAAGTGGGATTGAAGAAATTAAAACCCTAGATGTTGCTAAACCCACTATTATGGATTTCAAGGAATTTAACTATGAAAATTGCTCTTTGATTGATTGTATTTCCTTGTTGCAATCCGTGCTAAATTCTCCTCATGCTTATAGTCAAAATAAAGCGTTTACTAAACATATCATTGATGCGTTGATGCAATCTTATGAAGAAAAACTTGAATTGGAAGTTTATATCCCTATAAAACTTTATTATGAGTGGGAACCAACTATTAAAATTAAAATTAAAAATCATGAACGCTATGCTTTATGTGATTTGGGTGCTAGGTATTCCACGATTCCAAAGACTTTGTGTGATTTGTTAGGTTTCCGTGATTTTGATGATTGCTCTCTAAACTTGCACCTTGCGGATTCCACTATTAAGAAACCTATGGGAAGAATTAATAATGTTCTTATTGTTGAAAATAGGAATTATTTTCCCATAGATTTTATTGCTCTTGACATAGATTGCAATCCTTCATGTCCTATTATTCTTGGTAGACCTTTCCTTAGAACCATTGGTGCAATTATTGATATGAAGGAAGGAAATATTAGATTCCAATTTCCATTAAGGAAAGGCATGGAACACTTCCCTAGAAAGAAAATTAAATTACCTTATGAATCTATTATGAGAGCCACTTATGGATAGCATACCAAAGATGGCAATACCTAGATCTATTCTTGCTTGTTATGCCTAGCTAGGGGCGTTAAACGATAGTGCTTGTTGGGAGGCAACCCAATTTTATTTTTATTCCTTGCTTTTTGCTCCTGCTTAGTAATAAATAAATTATTTAGCCTCTGTTTTGGTTGTGTTTTTTGTGTTTAATTAGTGTTTGTGCCAAGTAGAACCGTTGGGAAGACTTGGGGAAAGTCTTGTTGAACTTGCTGTAAAAAACAGAAACTTTAGCGCTCACAAGAACTGCTGTCCTTTTTATTTGGAAATTGATATTTAGTTAATTCTTTTTTCAGATGATTAATAGATAAATTACTCACGTCCAGCAATTTATTTTAGAATTTTTGGGGTTCCAGATCTTGCGCTAGCTACAGATTACTACAGACTGTTTTTTTTGAAAGATTCTGTTTTGCGTGTGTTGTTTGCTTATTTTGATAAATCTATGGCTAGTGAAATAGTTTATAAACCATAGAAAAGTTGGAATACAGTAGGTATAACACCCATATATATAAATAATGAGTTAATTACAGTACCTTGAAGTGGTCTTTTGTTTTCTTTCGCTAACGGAGCTCACGAGTTTTCTACTTTTAGTTTTGTGTTGTGAAGTTTTCATGTTTTGGTTAAAGATTTCATGGATTATGGAACAAGGAGTGGCAAGAGCCTCAGCTTGGGGATGCCCATGGCACCCCCAATATAATATAAGGACACCTAAAAGCCAAAGCTTGGGGATGCCTCGGGAGGCATCCCCTCTTTCGTCTACTTCTATCGGTAACTTTACTTGGAGTTATATTTTTATTTACCACATGATATGTGTTTTTCTTGGAGCGTCTTGTATGATTTGAGTCTTTGCTTATTAGTTTACCACAATCATCCTTGCTGTACAAACCTTTTGAGAGAGCCATACATGATTTGGAATTTGTTAGAATACTCTATGTTCTTCGCTTATATCTTTTGAGTTATATAATTTTGCTCTAGTGCTTCACTTATATCTTTTAGAGCACGGTGGTGTATTTGTTTTATAGAAACTATTGATCTCTCATGTGGATGGAGACTATGATGGAGACTATGATTCCCCCACAAGTTGGGATGAGACTCCGGACGAAAAATAAAAAAAAGAGAAAAAAAGAGGCCATAAAAAAGAGAAAAGGCCCAAATAAAAAATGGGAGAAAAAGAGAGAAGGGACAATGGTACTATCCTTTTACCACACTTGTGCTTCAAAGTAGCACCATGATCTTCATAGTAGAGAGTCTCTCATGTTACACTTTCATATACTAGTGGGAATTTTTCATTATAGAACTTGGCTTGTATATTCCAATGATGGGCTTCCTCAAAATTGCTCTACGTCTTCATGAGCAAGCAAGTTGGATGCACACCCACTTAGTTCTTTGTGAGCTTTCATATACTTATAGCTCTAGTGCATCCGTTGCATGGCAATCCCTACTCACTCACATTGATATCTATTGATTGGCATCTCCATAGCCCGTTGATACGCCTAGTTGATGTGAGACTATCTTTCCCTTTTTGTATTCTCCACAACCACCACTCTATTCCACCTATAGTGATATCTCCATGGCTCACGCTCATGTATTGCGTGAAGATTGAAAAAGTTTTGAGAATGTCAAAAGTATGAAACAATTTCTTGGCTTGTCATCGGGGTTGTGCATGATTTAAATATTTTGTGTGGTGAAGATAGAGCATGGCCAGACTATACGATTTTGTTGGGATAACCTTCTTTAGCCATGTTATTTTGAGAAGACATAATTGCTTTGTTAGTATGCTTGAAGTATTATTATTTTTATGTCAATATGAAATTTTGTCTTCAATCTTTTGGATCTGAATATTCATACCACAATTAAGAAGAATTACATTAAAATTATGCCAAGTAGCACTCTGCATCAAAAATTCTGTTTTTATCATTTACCTACTCGAGGATGAGCAGGAATTGAGCTTGGGGATCCTTGATACGTCTCCAACGTATCTATAATTTTTGATCGCTCCATGCTATATTATCTACTGTTTTGGACATTATTGGGCTTTATTATCCACTTTTATATTATTTTTGGGACTAACCTATTAACCGGAGGCCCAGCCCAGAATTGCTGTTTTTTGCCTGTTTTAGGGTTTCGAAGAAAAGAAATATCAAACGGAGTCCAAACGGAATGAAACCTTCGGGAACGTGATTTTCTCACCGAATACAACTCAGGAGACTTGGACCCTACGTCAAGCCAATCAACAGGAGGCCACGAGGTAGGGGGGCGCGCCTGCCCCCCCAGGCGCGCCCTCCACCCTAGTGGGACCCCTGTTGCTCCACCGACGTACTTCTTCCTCCTATATATACCCACGTACCCCCAAACGATCAGATACGGAGCCAAAACCCTAATTCCACCGCCGTAACTTTCTGTATCCACGAGATCCCATCTTGGGGCCTGTTCCGGAGCCCCGCTGGAGGGGGCATCGATCACGGAGGGCTTCTACATCAACACCATAGCCTCTCCGATGAAGTGTGAGTAGTTTACTTCATACCTACGGGTCCATAGTTAGTAGCTAGATGGCATCTTCTCTCTTTTTGGATCTCAATACGATGTTCTCCCCCTCTCTTGTGGAGATCTATTCAATGTAATCGTCTTTTTGCGGTGTGTTTGTTGAGACCGATGAATTGTGGGTTTATGATCAATTCTATCTATGAATAATATTTGAATATTCTTTGAATTCTTTTATGTATGATTGGTTATCTTTGCAAGTCTCTTCGAATTATCAGTTTGGTTTGGCCTACTAGATTGATCTTTCTTGCAATGGGAGAAGTGCTTAGCTTTGGGTTCAATCTTGCGGTGTCCTTTCCCGGTGACAGTAAGGGCAGCAACGCATGTATTGTATTGTTGCCATCAAGGATAACGAGATGGGGTTTTCTTCATCTTGCATGAGTCTATCCCTGTACATCATGTCATCTTGCTTAAGGCGTTACTCTATTTTAACTTAATACTCTAGATGCATGCTGGATAGCGGTCGATGAGTGGAGTAATAGTAGTAGATGCAGGCAGGAGTCAGTCTACTTGTCTCGGACGTGATGCCTATATACTTGATCATACCTAGATATTCTCATAACTATGCTCAATTCTGTCAATTGCTCAACAGTAATTTGTTCACCCACCATAGGAAACGGAAGTGTATTTTTTTGTAGTGTTATCATACTATGCACAAATTACGGAGGTAGTATCGATCATATACTAGTATCATGCATATATATGATACTAGCTAGTCTATGATACACTAGCTACCTCACTAAGAGCATGGTTAATAATACAGCCAACTGTCGGCTATAAGGAGTTGCCATGTCATATACAGACAGCCTCTTAGTCGGCATGTACAATAATCAGTTTTAAATATGTACTAGCTTATCAATAGTTGGCCCACCTTACATCCTCACAAAGTGTCTTGGGTCTCGTGTTATAGCTCGCTACTAACCAATAGCCCGCTTCTCTTCTGTCTCCTATTATCTTTCCACCAACAAAGCGCATATATATTATTCTATTCCTTATAGCCTGCTTATGTCACTCTATTGTACTTGTGTTTAATGCATAGTATCATAGAGTAGTATCATGTAGTACTTTATTTATTGTCATGCATGACACATAGTAGCATAGCATTTATTATGATACGGTTTCATGATATGATACTTAACCCTCTCTTTCTTCATTTAATTCTATGACAGCTCATCAAAATTGCCTAGTTGGCATGCATGATATTACCTATGATATCCCCTTACTATCAGCCTAGCAAAGAAGGTGTACAGATCATTTATGCGTCGCTTTGTAAGTTTCCATCCGTTTGTTCGAGAAGCGGGGAGAAGTTTCAAGCATTTCGGCCGCGAGGTGCGGCTTCTAGCGTAGGCCTAGTTGGTATTTTAATTACAGGAAATTCTGATGGAGTCCAGACATCATCAAAATCAATGTGTGCCCGTGGCGTGCTCTCACGCCCCCGTACAAAAAATTGGTGAAGTTTGGCACAAGTTTTGATGACCGCACCTTCCAAACCGGAGCATCTCACATGAAGGGTCATGGTCTCCAAAAGGAGACGTGACAATTCAAACTCTTGTGGCCAGTGAGTTCATCGTTTGACTTCATAAAAATTTCCACGATACGCAATCACCATTATACCACGGGTTTGATTTTCTGGCGCATTCTAGGTATCATTAGCTATATTTAAGACATTTTTTGAGTTTACGTGCATTTTGTGCATAAAAATAAAATTACAACCGGAACTGCATGTGCTGTCGAAAGGGATGAGGATCGTCGTTCAATCTGGGAGCATCCAACTGTGCAGACATATGATCCGTGGGGTTTGGGTTCTGGCCAATCAGAAGAATGACTCAGATCGTGGGCGGGGTTTGGTCGGCACACGACTTTCATCAATGAACTGTGTGCTATACGCAAACCAGATTGCATATTTTTGTTCACACATACTGTAGTGAGATCAATTGAGTGTGCTACCTCTATGATATAATAATAATGATTACAAAAAACAGTTCATATTCATTACCTGAGCTGACAGCATATCAAGGTGAACATATTAATGGTTCTTACATCAACAAAAACCAGGCATAACTCACAAATTCAATACACGCGAAAGTTCTAAATTGAACGAATTAAGTTGCAGGGTAGGCATAAAGACTAGTCTTATGGCTTATTTCCCATGTACATGGGGGAACTGGGATCATTACGTTGACCCCGAATGAACTTGGGTTTTTTGATAATTTTACACTTCTCTGTTACACGGGTGCGTGATCCCTTGGCTGGCAACTCATAAAATTCATAGTACTTGTCCTCGTCGGTAACATTGTCGACACCTAGTACCCTTCTCTTCTCATGCATCACTACATGGCAGTTCTTATGCATGGGGTCTTCCATAAAGAAAATCTGGGTAGCATCGCTAGCAAGAATGAACGGGTTCAGGTGATATGTCATCGTTGCCCTGTTAACACATGTCTTCCTATAATCATCAACCTCTACTTGACCAAGAGGGATCCATGTGGACCTGAGTAATGTCACCTTAACTTTCACATAGTCAAGCTCCCAAATCTCTTTGATGGTTCCATAGCATACCCTCTTATCAGCTTCATCCACATTCATGCATTCTATTCGAATAGAGCTGTTCCGATATGAGGTCTTCTCATCACGTTCCTCAGTGTAGAACGTGTATCCATTTATGTCATATGCTTGATATGTCAACACCGTAGGTGATCACTTTTGTGCCAACCATGTAGCAATGTCATTGATGGATCCTTGTGCCAAATGATTCTTCAGCCATTCGGCGTAGTTCTTAGTGTGCTCCTTCATCATCTCCACATCTAATGAGGGCACCATTGGTAAGAAGCTTTGGCGTATATCCGCCAAGTGTTCTTCAGCATAAGCGTTGAGAACTGAGCTGTTAAGCAGTACCGTCAAATGGGCTTTCTCTGCCAATTCTCTGGGTGCAGCCATTTGCGTGCCAGCAAGGACAGGCTTACCTTTCAGCCTTCCCTCGTGGTGAGAGAGGGGCAAATCTATAGGTCTTTGTTTCATGTATTCGGTGCAAAACTCAACCACCTCCTCCATGGTATAACCTTGTAGGATGCTTGCCTCTGTATGGTTTCGGTTTTGACAAAAGTGCTTCAGTATTCCCATGAACCGCTCGAAGGGATACATGTTGTGAAGAAACACAGGACCACAATACTTTATCTCATCGACAAGGTCCACAGTGAGATGGGCCATGACATCAAAGAATGATGGTGGGAAAAACATCTCTAGGTTGGACAATATTCTTGCAATATCATCTTTCATTTGATCAAACTCTTCAGGATTTACAACTTTCTGCCATAGTTGGTTGAAGAAATCACAGAGCTCAATGAGTGTGTTTCTTATATCTTTGTGCATCAGATTCCCGATGGCCACCGGGAGGATCTGTGTCAACATCACATGGCAATCATGTGACTTCATGTGTCCCAACTTCATTTTACCTGAGGTCACATCCACAAGACTTCTGATGTTTGTGCAGTAGGAAGAGGGTGTCTTAACTAACAACAAATAGGTGAAGAACTGTGTTGCTTCTTTTGTACTGAAATTGTAACTCTGGTGAGCTTTAATGAATTTGTCATCATCTTCTGCTTCACTCTTGCATTTTGATTGACCAACAAGCATATCGAGCCATGAACCGTCACCATACTTTATTTTACCTTTAATCTTGAGCAGAGTACCAAGGATGCTTTCACATACTCTACATGCATGACATCAATGTAGTGACGTACACGTAGAATCTCCCAGTAAGGTAATTTCCAGAACACCGATTTCTTCTTAAACACTTGACCCTTGGGTGTTTGTTTCAACATCAAAGGGTGGTTCTTGCCAAGCACAACATTAAATTTTTTAGCCATGTTGTGGACCACCTCCCCATCATAGGGTCTTGGGCCCACACCTGCCTCTGCCGTACCATCAAATTCGGCTTTCATCTTTCGGTATGGGTGATTTTTCCCAAAGAACCTACGATGACGCAAATACATGGTTTTGTGCGACTTGGGAAGTCTTCTGCTAGCTGTCCTATCCATGCATGTGACACACCCTACATCTCCCTTTGTTTTCTGCCCCAATGTGTTGCCTAATGGCATCATATCTTGAATGGTGTGCACCAGCATCGCATGTAGATCGAAAATCTCCTTTCTGTAAGCATCATAATGTTTTACAGCAGGTGCATCTATCCACACTATCAATAGTTCTTCTACTAGTAGCTGGAAGTAAATGTCGATGTCATTTCCAGGTTGCTTCGGGTCTTGGATAATCATTGACATCGTAATGTATTTTTTCTTCATACACAACCAAGGAGCTAGGTTATATATGCACAGAAGCACCGGCCATGTGTTGTGATTGGTCCTCATATCGCCCAAAGGATTCATCCCGTCAGTACACTCCCCGAGACTTATACTTCTAGGATCCTTGGCAAAGTCTTCAAACTTGTTGTCGATTAATTCCCACTGAGCCCCATCTTTCGGGTGCCTCATGTACTTATCCGCAATTCTCTCATCATGATGCCACCGCAACCACTTTGCCTCTCTAGGTTTGCAAACTAACGCCTCAACCTTGGAATTAAAGGAAAGTACCAAACAACCTTGAACGGAATTCCTGTCTTGATCTCGTCATCCAATTTGTACTTATCCTTTGCTCTCCTGTGCTTGCATCGTGCATGCTTGCATGCGGGACATGCACGCAAATCTTTGTACTCACCATGGTACAATATACAATCATTCACACAAGTGTGTATCTTCTTTACTTCAAGTTCCAATGGGCAAACAATTTTCTTCGCTTCATTCGTGCTTTTGGGGAACACATTATCTTCCGGAAGAATTTCTTTGAAAAGAACGAACATCTCTGTGAAGCCCTTGTTTGATAGACCATTTGCTGCTTTAAATCTGAGAAGGGCCAGGGTGGCACTCAAGTTGGAATATTTCTTTTTGCAACCTGGATACAATTCTTTCTTGGAGTCTGCATCAATGGTTGGAAGATGCTTGTACCCAATCATGTCGTTTTTTGGGCCCTCGAAATCTACAATCATAGGAGCAAAATCTGGCATATCAAGATCATCGTCATCTGCGTCGACGTCTTGGTTTTCCAGTGGGTGTTTCGGCTTTCCAGTGTTCCATTGGTAGCTTGACGCCTCTGCCATGATGTTAGATTCAACATCCATGTGACACTGATCGGGATTTGGCATCTCGCAACCCTGGGTATCTTCATCCATGACCTCCTCTCCACCGTGTCTGCTCCAATGTGTATATCCATCCATGAATCCACTAGAGACTAAGTGCGACTAGACATCTGCAACTTCATGTGAATCTGTATTGGCACAATCAGTACATGGACACATGATGTAATCCGCATCATGATGTAGGGTGGAACGCTAAGTGGCCGATCTTTCACGAAAGGAGCGGATCCCGCGATGAACACGAAGAACATGAGGGGAATCACGAGGGGAAACACAAGGGGAAACACAAGAGAATCACTCAAACAACAAGAACGGTCACACATATGCTAGATCCTCGAAACACAAAGAGATACACGGTCCAAATCCAACAAGGGACAATACAAAGGGTAGCCAGTTCTTCTCCATGAGGAGGTCTTGAATCCACAAGGGGATCTTCCCATAAAGGGGTCTTGAATCCAAGGCGGATCTTCTCTGAAGAGGGGCCGCAGTCTCTCTCAAGGAGTAGATCCGATATGGATGAGCGAAGCTCTATCTCACAAATGAGCTAACACAAGTCTAACCCTCAACTGGTGGAGGTGGAGGAGTATATATAGTCTAGGTCCATGAAGTGGTAAGTGAGGATACATGGGCCTCGGTCATTACTCTACGCGCAGACAAGCGTCGGTCGTCCGACATGTTTCGGACGTCCGGTGGCTCGCTAGGGTCCGGTCGTCCGGTACTTGTCGGACGTCCGGTGTTCTGGCTCGGGATAGCCATCGTCGGATTTCTGGATGTTGTCGGTCATCCGGTGGCTGATGGTCGTCGGACGTCCGGCCTTGGTTGGTCATCCGACTGTTGTAGCTTTCATCGGCTGTTCCATCTGGCTAGTGGGGACTCCAGGCGTCAGACGTCCGGTGATTGTCGGACGTCTGAGAGCTGATGCTTCCTGGCAGCTCTTCCTCTTGTTCCGTGCGCTTGGTGTCCTCGCCGTCTTGTCCATGGTCTTCCTCTTTGTTCTTGATCATGCATAGCACATATATTTGAAGTAGTAGCCATGTCTCATATGTGGAAAGTGATGGTTCGGAGAGGAGCGTGTTCACCTTGTGTCCAATGACGTATAGTCGAGGTCTCATCGTATGTCCTCTTGGGGCATGGGGAGTAGTCGTAGTGTACATGGGGGTGATCGTAGGATGCCCCGCATCATCTCCCCCCCTTGGGAAAGATCCGACCTCGGATCGTGATCCTCATCACCATGGAAACGGTTGTCAAGGACGGACTTGTAGTTGGACGAAGTGGAAGTCATGGCGCAATCCAAGTACTCCAAGGTGTCGCCGGAGGATTATACATGCAAAAATAGCAAACACAAACAACACTCGTAAATACAATGGTTAGCACACACAAAGGGTCCATCATGTAAGAATGAGTCCGTTCGGCAAGATTGTTCATGACAAAGCGCATGAAGCTTATGAAGATGATATAGAAGGATATGCAAAGCATTCATGGTAGCAAAAGCATTCATTGTGCACACAAATGTATTGTGAATATGATCAATGCAACCATGGTGCAAAATGATGTCATAATTGGATGGTTTATCAAAAGCATGAACATGGTAATGGGTGCTCAAAATAAGTATGTGATCATGCAATTGATGATGGGCAATATGATCATGATGTATGAATATGCCATCAAGGTAGATCACAACAAATTTGCTAAGAAAATCCACAAGCTCATATGTCATGGATGACATGGAAATACAAGATGCAACAATGCAATCATAATGTGTGTCAATCCATGCATAAGATGCAAATTTGTCATGTGTATGATATGTCCATCGAGCATGACATGTGTGAGCACAATCAACAAATATGGAGGTGTTGGTGTACCAATGCTCGATCTCGTGGCATGAGTGGATGTTCGAAGGTGCATCCAATGAGTTCGAGCGCTCCTCAATGTGAAGGTCCATAGAGCCAATCTCCCATGTTGCTCCTCCGGTCACGAGATGTATCATGTAGACAACAAGAAGGAGACAACAATGAAAGAGTGACCCATCCAATATGCGTAATTGAGGATGGCTCAAAGGGAAGGAGTTCACCTTTAGGAGATTCTCGCAAATGTTGGTGTTGCACATCGTGTATGCCTTCACATGACAAAATTTTCTCGTGACGGTATCGCCTTGTGAATCCTTCAAAATGAAAGAACATGACAAACACTCAGAAAAACAAATGAGGTTAGCGGAAGTGCAAAACCTATCATTCGTGTGGTAAAATACCCAACAAGTGTATGCATCGTACTCATCATAAGAATGGACAAGGGAGCATTTCATAGTATGGAGGCATAAGATGCGAGAACAACCAAATACAATAGGCTCAATCAAGCAAGCATGCATCACAAGTAAAGTTTCCAAGTCTCCACGATCAATAAGCATAGATGGAACAATTGGAGGCAAGCGACAATGAACAAAATATATCATGTGAGAGGCATGAACATATACGTCATCAACCCAAGAAAGCAAGTAATAATGGGACATGGGTGATGCGACAAAGCAAGCAATCATATGAATCAAGGCAAGCAAGCTAGTAGTGCGAAGATGCAATGTACTAGAAGGAATCATGTCAAGTATGTCATGTGTGCAAATGGTAGTCATGAATAATGCACAAGACATATCACAAGCATGAAGGCAAGATATGAGCAAAATATCATCAATGTATTGGCGAGAGGGCATATGTAAATAGCAATGGGACATCATGACTCTCCCAACACAACAAGCATCAATAGCATGAGGCACATGATAAACATGGCAATAGCAACAAGGATCTCCACCAAGCATGCAAATACAAATAGGAGTATCATAATGGTGAATCATCGGTAAATGCACGCAAGGATCACAATTGCATGTCAAAGTCATAGAAAAAAGCATAGCATGCAAAGTAAACACAATATAATGGGCATAAGGTGACAAGTGATATATAGCCCATAGTCGTGTGAGAGCCAAGTAGAAGAGATGCGCGTAGTCGTTGCACGAAGAGAGCGGTGGGAATGATAGTTCACGGGATCCCAAGTCATCTTTGGTCTCAGGAGCTCGTTTCGTCAACTCTTGGGATTGAGAGGTTGAGGAGTATACATGAGTACCTATACAAAACAAAGACAAAGGGAAAATTGTGTGTGCATGGTATATGTACACATCATCCATCATGATATGCACGTGCTTGTGTTGGTTAAGACAAAATATCCAATGCTCAAATAAATGAGATGCGGATATAGAAACATGTCATCCATCATGATATGTTTGTTGTTATGTATAGCATAATGGAGACTCAAATTGTGTAATGCATCATGGGAAATATCTAGAGCATTGTTATGCATGGGATGCATATGGTGCAAGCAATTATGGGAATCATGCAATGTATGGAATGCATCATAATCTCCTAATATGTATGAGGAAACTATGGGGGTCTCCTCATGATCATTAATGGAAACATCACACGGAGAATTTTGAAAACATCCAAAATAAAGCATATTTGGAACAATGCGATCATGGCATGGTATATTAGATGAATTGCGCAAATCATGTAAAGGAAGCATGGCAATATCATAACATGAAAAACAAAAGCCAATGACCATCATCTCGCCATCTATGCCATAAGTGCAAATGGGATTTATTCTAATGGGGCATGCATAGTTACTATGTTGAGATTGAAATGATGCAATATGAGAGATCTCACTCATAGCATATGCCAAGTTTAAAGGATTATCAAACATGATGTGACCAATAGAATTTTCACATGATATCCTATGAAGCATAGCATCACAACTAGGAAAATCAACATGCTCATCATCATATTCATCATAAATTGGTAAGTCATGACATGAAGAATTCGCACTATCATGAAGCATGGGAATAGGTGGATCAACATCATGCAAGCAATCATTGGTGAGATAGTCCACTAGTGGGACAAGAGAAGCACCATCACCTATGTCACGTTTGAAGCATCGCTCATGTGTTGTAGGTGAGGTGTCGAAGAACAAGTCGTGATCATCTTCATCTTGATGGAACCATGTGGGGGTGCATCTTCTACCACCATGGCCATCGTTGTCTCCATTGGAGGTATGGACTCGTCGAGGATAGCCGAATCATCATGTAGGAGACCTAGCACCAAAGAAGTAAACACACTCGGAGTAGAGGTTAAGTCGTTAGAAATCAGAGTGGCCTCACATGCCGTGTCAACTACCTCACTCACTAAGTGTTGTGGCGCACTCACACCCTCTTGGATTCTCTCACTCATATGGTTGGTGGAGTCACGCATCTCACCTATGGGGTGGTGGCTCTCCTCACATGGCAATTGGGTCATCTCATGATATGTGGGGGTCGGAGAGATGTAGGTGCAAACGTCTCCATGCTCAATCATGTCGTAGTCGTAGCCGTGGATGAAGGACGAAGATGGCACATCATCACTCCCCTCTAAGACCAAAGATAAGGTCTCATGTGCGGTCTCGTAGCGTGACTCGGAGTATAAGTCCAATATGGGCGCCATCTTCATGTTGTTGAAGAGGTTCGTGCTCGTCGCCGTGGTCGAAGGGGATGGCCCTTGCTCGACCTTCTTTCTTGAGGGGCTTCCAAAGATGCAAGTGTCACCCTCACGTGTAGGTGGTCGCCTTGGACTTGATGAAGTCGTTGTAGGCGTACTCGTGGGAAGTTGGCGAAGATGTCGTACGTCCAAAGGCTAAGATGCCTTGATAGCACTTGGCGAAGATGCCGAAGCGGTTGTTGTAGCCGTAGCTCCGTCTTGGTGGTGCTCGTCTCGCGGTCTTCTCTTATGCTCATGAAGGTTGGCCTTGGCGTGAAGTAGGGCTTGTTGGGACTTGTGCATTTGTGCTTGGCAAGCATCTTCATGATGATGGTGTCGTTGTCGTGCTTGAGCTCGTAGTAGATGTCGTTCGTCGTCATCGTGCACATGTTGCTTGGAGGTTACTTGCCCTTCATGACGATGTGTATCACGAACGTGATGGTGGTCACCATGGATATGTGGACGTGGATGACTTGCGCTTGTATCACTTGGGCGCTCCGAAGATGATCGACTTTCTCGCTACCGCCTTGAAGATGACGAAGGGGAGGTAGACTTGATCAAGGCCCGAATCTCCTCGATCCTTGCATCTTGCTCCTCCATTTGTGCGGAAATCTTGTTGTCGATGTAGTCCCTTTTCCTCGTTTCGGATGAATTAGTTATGGATGAAACAAAATTGTCAGTTTTTACAGGTTACGGACATCCGTAAACGGACGGATGTCCGGTTGCTGGACGTACGGTCGGGTCGGAAATCCATAAATTCTGCTCAGGTTAGGGGGCTCCGGTCGTCCGGTAAGTTGCGGACGTCCGGTCGTTCCTGGGGCTCCGGACATCCATAAAACGTCGGCCGTCCGGTGGGTGGGGGTCAACGCGAGATGCGAGTTTCGGGACGCAATTTTAGGCAGAATTTGGGGATTTTGGGGTCAAAACTGAAGAGTTTAGTGGATGGAAAGATGGGGAAACTTGGGGAGATGTTAGATCCACTTGAAACCAAGCAAATCCATGGATCAAATCCAACAAAACTTCGTCAAACCAACAAATCACAAAACAATTTGGGGCTATTTTGGTGGGGATTTTCGAAATTGGGGAAGAACACAACAAAATCAGGCTAGAAAACAACAAGGGGAGGCTCCGAAATCGTGATCAATGTGGCTCATGATAACAAGATGATGTAGGGTGGAACCTTAAGTGGCCGATATTTCACGAAAGGAGCGGAACCCGCGATGCACACGAAGAACACGAGGGGAAACACAAGGGGAAACACGAGAGAATCACTCAAACCAACAAGAACGATCACACATATGCTAGATCCTCGAAACACAAAGAGATACACGATCCAAATCCAACAAGGGATGATACAAAGTGTAGCCGGTTCTTCTCCATGAGGAGGTCTTGAATCCAAAAGGTTATCTTCTCATAAAGGGGTCTTGAATCCAAGGTGGATCTTCTCCGAAGAGGGGCCGCGGTCTCTCTCAAGGAGTAGATCTGATATGGACGAGCGAAGCTCTATCTCACAAATGAGCTAACACAACGCTAACCCTCAAATGCTGGAGGTGGAGGAGTATATATAGTCTAGGGCCACGAAGGGGTAAGTGAGGATACATGGGCCTCGGCCCGTTACTCCGCGTGCAGATAGGCGTCGGTCGTTCGACCGATACCGGACGTCCGCTGGCTCGCTAGGGTTTGGTCGTCCGGTACTTGTCGGACATCCGGCGTTTTGGCTCGGGATAGCCATCGTTGAATTTCTGGACGTTGTCGGTCGTCCGGTGGCTGATGGTCGTCGGACGTCCGGCCTTGGTTGGTCGTCCGGCTGCTGTAGCTTTCATGGGCTATTCCATCTGGCTGGTGGGGACTCCAGGCGTCGGACGTTCGCTGACTGTCAGACATCTGGGAGCTGATGCTTCCTGGCAACTCTTCCTCTTGTTTCGTGTGCTTGGTGTCCTTGCCGTCTTGTCCATGGTCTTCCTCTTTGTTCCTGATCATGCATAGCACATATATTTGAGGTAGTAGCTATGTCTCATATGTGGAAAGTGATGGTTCGGAGAGGGGTTCGGAGAGGAGCGAGTTCACCTTTCGTCCAATGACGTATAGTCGAGGTCTCATCGTATGTCCTCTTGGGGCACGGGGAGTAGTCGTAGTGTACATGGGGATGATCGTAGGATGCTTCCCATCAGATCACCAATTCTCCTCTTTGTACTTTCATCCAAATTCATGAACTCTGTCACGCCACTGATAAAATCTGCGGTTTTCCCATTCTCCATCCATCGAGATCGTTCCATCTACACCACATGAATGGTAATTAAAAACAAAACAACAACATTAATAAACGGATTAACTGCTGCCCAAAGATGCGTGCATAAATCACAAGGTTTTATTTTCATAATTACTGAGAGCTTTCCATATTATTATCCAAACATGCAATGTCAAAAATTAATGGCCAGTCAATTTACACGCAGAGTACTAGTACAACACTACCCTTAGGAGTTGAATACCTTAATTAAGCCACTAACAAAAAGAATACCTTAAGTAATTAGCCGTGCGGCGACCTCCACCCAGCAGACAGAGAAGCGCGATCTGGCGGCACGCCGAGACAGTAGGGTCGAGGAGCAAAGCTTAGTGCAGCTGCCGCACGAAGTTTGACCTCCACTATCCCACTATCGACCGCGATGGATGTGCTTGAATCACGCCGCTGCTGACCTCGATTGTTGAGCTCCCCCTATCAGCCACTGCAGACCAAGGATTGACCTCCTATGATGCCGTCACTGCCCATTGACCGAGGATTGACCTCTTCTCTGGGTGCCGCTGCCTAGGCCGCCGCCACCATCTCTATATGCAGAGCGACAGTTTTTTTACGGATATCCGTAGAGCGGCTGTTTACACGGTAACACAGTAACTCAATTATATGGGCAGGGTAGTACATCACATACGGTTATGTAACGGCAACCATGTCTAACCTACGTTGTCTTCTCACACGGTTTGGTGCGGAAATCGTGTGTAACGTTGTAATACCTAACACACACGACATATATAAATAGTGTGCCATATACAACATATAGTGCCATAAGTAGTTCCCGACCGTTAACTTATCCCCACCATTTCCCCATTTTGCCCAAATCCCTACATAGCCTCCAAATTCCCTCGCATGGTGCTGACATTGGGGGAATGCAGACGAGTGGTGTAGATGGTTTTGGTGCGGCTGCTCCTGCTCGTATCGCCGCCATGACGGCGGCCGCCGCCGAGCACTTGCCTAAGGTCATCAGAAGGCAGGTGTACTATAGATCCAAATCATCCTGTCAGCTTCCAATCTATCCCGATCTTATATCTCCTTGCTGAATCCGTCCTAAATGACCCCCCCAGCAAAAGCGATCTACTGCCGGATCCGGAGCATGACTCCAGACTCCCGCAAAACAAGTTCGACTCCGAGTTTTGCGCCACCGAGAAGTACCAAAAGCTGAGTTGTGTGCACGGGCACACTCCTGCTCGACGTGTATGCATGGAGGGATTCGATATTGGCAGGCGGTTTCTCAGTTGCCCCTTAGAGGTTAGTGCTAAGTTCATCATTTTACTTCAGTTAATGCCACCGCTCATCCCGAATACTATTTAACATTGGCAGGGATATGAGGCTTGTGCCTTTGTTAACTGGCTGGATGAAGAATGGCATGGTAGGGCCCATAGTGTTATCACCAAGATCGCAGAAGATAACATAAAGCTGAAGAAGAAACTGGCTGATCTGGAATGTACAATCAGTACGATGAAGCAAGAAAGAATCAATCACGGACAACAGATGAAAGCAAGAGACAGGCAGGAACTAGCATGTGTAGTTGTGGTTGTCGCATTAGCCATGTTCTATGCGCTATTTGCAATGATGATTAGGGGTTTTGTTTGACACTATTGCTAAAGCACATCTAGATGTGCTCTAAGTAATGCACATCTAGGTCCTATGCCATTGATGTTGCACGAAGATTCGTGCAAATATTTTCCTTCGTCTTTTCTTCTTTTCCTTTGTAGTTTGATTATTACTGGCTTTATCAATAAGAAGAGCTCAATGTATTGCTTTCCAACTGTCCTACTCTGTTCGTACCGGTACCGGTGCATAATCCCAAAACTTGTTCCTTCTTTCTGTCCTGAAAAAATAAACCAGCCAATAGGAGTCCCGCGCAACCCCTTGAATTTGGAGCGACTAGGTACAAATAATTGCGGTTGATTATATCAGCGGTTAGATAATACGTCAATCCCTGCTTCAATTGGCATTTCCTCTTCTTTTCATACCACGCTTAAGTGTCCACCATCTTCATCGTCCCCGGCAGGCCGCGCTACACACCAGCACACACTCTGCAGCCATGTCGGGCGACAGCGAGGATGACAGTTCGGTCAGTAGTCTGGCGCCCGATGATAGGTCAACATCAGAATCATCCCGTTCGTCTTCTGTGAGTCCGGCGTCGAGCCCAGACCTTGATTATATCTTTATCATGGAAGGGACGCCGCCTCCGGAGTCGTCAGGCGACAACCAGATGGACGAGGAGCCGTCGGAGAATGGAGAAGAGGACAACAATGATGATGAGGAATGGTCGAACGAGGAGGAGGAAGGCAGCTATAACGATGACGACGGCAGCGGCGATGAAAAGCCAACCGTCCGCAGCAAGAAGCGTCCTCGCCAAGACGATGTCGCGGGGCCATCCAACAACAGCAAGAAGAAGAAGAAGGACTTAATTAAGCAGACTTTACATATCTCTGTTTCCGTTCGCTCATATTAATTTGTTATCTCTGTTTATCATGTCAATCTCATCGCAGACGGTTAGTAATACATATTCGACAGAGAACTTCTACATTATCGCCCACATGTTGGTTTGTTGAACTGTGTTCCCTGACGAGCACACAATTCACAAAAAAGACCGTATGGGCTGTCTATAATGATCGCACACAATTCTGATTACCGACCTGTTTGCCGGGTATCACACACATCTTGTTACGCTGAATCATTTGTGTTCACCTCGATCATCGCAAATAATTAATTGGAGCGAACTATATGCCGTATATCGCACACACATTGATATGGCTGGCCGTTTCTATTGTTCTGTTTAATCGCAAACAATTCGTGTGGATCACCCGTATGCCTAGCATCACACACGCAACTAAAATATGAATCGTGTTTGATGTGCCCGCCATCGCAAATGTATTGCACCTTTTTTGACGGCTATTTTACACCACCGTTTGCAATTATTGCTCCGCACATAGTTTCGTCGAAGGGTCTCTAAACGTAGTGTCGCGTTAGCAGCATCCTACAGTAGTGTACAAAATCCATAGATGTTCGGGGTCGCGTCCACAGGGTGTTTGAGGGTCGACGGTAGTGGAACTTGACGCATCACCATGTGTAGTCATACTCGGTGTCATATGTAGTCGAACTTGAGGTGGTCTTGGTGTTCCGGGTCTCGCACTGTAGTCGAACTTGGTGACCTTGATGAACCGACATGGTAGTCGGCGAGATATTCGGTCACGGTAGTCCCCGGAGTTGGAGTTTCGTGTACAGAACTTGACGGTTGTAGGAGATCTTGGGGAGGAAGGGGCTCGGTAAATGCCAAGGTCACAGAGGGGCTGGCCATGGCATCAAGCAGGGGTTTTGAGGTAGTGAAGGTGGCCCACGGCAAGGTGCAGTAGGAAGAAGCTCAACGGAGCAAGGGCCAAGGGGCGCTTGGTTGCAGGGCTGTAACGACCAAACCTCGAACGATCTGGGTCTCTGTGCTCACTGTTCTAGTCCCTGGATTGAACTCGCTAGCACACACAATATAGATGAATACCAGAATAGCAAGTGCATCATTTATTACAACGCATGATCCAGAATGTACAAAATAAAACAATTTGCATAGCATTTGGCTAGCTTTATTCAATCAAATAGTGGAAAGTAGCAGAAAATAATGATGAGTCCCATCATAGCCCACTGGCGATGCCGAGTGCAGACTCGCGACCCTAACGGTACCTTACTCTTCGTCAGAATATCCTGCAACATGAGACATTGCAGCCATATAGGTCAATACTTTTAATGTATTGGCAAGTTACTCATGAGTAATAATAAAGCAGAACTACAAGTATATGCATAGTATATCAAAAGGAAGGCTTGAGGGTTTAGTTTGCGGAAAGCTAATTTTGTCCTCATAACTACCTAATGGTCATATTTTAATGTAGTTCTTTTATTACTACAATTATATTTCATTGAAGGTAGAAGAATTAGTGACAATAGCATTATTGCTCAAGAGATTTCTCACTCTTTTCCTTTTCGTTCTTGGAATCACCTTGCTTTCATGCTTAAAATTGATCTTGCTAAGGCTTTCGATCGTTTAGAATGGAGCTTCATTGTTTCAGCTCTTGCACGTAAAGGATTGCATGCTCATTTCATAAATTTGATTTATGAGTGCATTTCTTCTCCTACTTTTTCTGTGGTCATTAATGGTAGGCCTTCTCATAAATTCAAAAGTTCTAGGGGTATTCGTCAAGGTTGTCCTATGTCCCCTTATTTGTTTGTTATTGACATTAATGAATTATCTCTTGCTCTTAACGAAACTTTAGCTGCTCATAGTCTTCAGGGTATTTTGCTTGGACCAAATTGCCCCCCGATTCACTCTCTTTTGTTTGCAGATGATTTGTTGGTATGTGGTCAAGCTACTGTTCAGGAAGCTAATGCTATGGCCAACATTATCAATCATTTTTGTTCCATGTCAGGTCAAACTCCAAATTGGGCCAAGTCTGCTATTATGTTTAGTGCTCATGTTAGTCAGGCTGTTATTCAAGATATTAAGCAGATTTTTCCTGTTTCTAAAATGGATGCTAATTTTTCTCATCTTGGTCATCCTCTTATTCTTCCTGCTAATAATAGATCTGCGGCCTACAATTTTGTTTTGGATAAATTCATGAATAAGCTTCCTGCTTATAAGGCCAACTTGCTCTCTCATGCAGCTAGGCTTGAATTGATTAGATCAGTTTTTTCTGGTATTCCTGTTTACTATATGGCTAATATTTTATTTCCTAATAAGTTCATTGCCAAACTCACTGCTATTATTAGGAACTTTTGGTGGACAAGTATTAGAGAGCATAATTCGAGCAAAAGCTTGTGTCTTAGGGCTTGGAAGGATATTTGTTATTCTAAAAAAGAGGGTGGCCTTGGTATTATGAACTTACAAGCCATTAATGAATGCCTGATGCTTGCAGCTGCTTGGCGTATAGCGAAAGATTCTTCTTCCCATCTCCATCTTGTTCTTAAGTCCAAATACTTCCATGATTCTTCCATCTAGACTGCTAGCCCTTCTAATCCAAAATCAGCTTTTTGGTCCTCCATTCTCAAAATACTGCCCAAACTCAAAGCTCATTCTTTTTATCAGATTACTCAAGGTAATATTTCTATATGGAGCAACCCTTGGTGCTCGTGTTGGAATGCTATTTATGATCATCTTATTATTCAACCTTCAGGATATAGTTACCCTTCTCTTGTTAAAGATCTTTGGGTTCCTGATAGGAAAGAATGGAATTCTACCCTTATTTACTCTCTTTTCCAACAACCTCTTGCTTCTACTATTATGAAGACTGATATTATTCAAGAGGACGGTCCAGATATTCTGTGTTGGGACCTTACCCCTAATGATATTTGTACTTCTAAATCTACTTATAAGTTGTGTTTGCAGGATATTCATGCCAATCCTAGATTTGCACCTTCTCAGGTTTCTTTGCAGGTCAAGAATCTTCTAAATGAAGTCTGGAAACAAAAGATGATGATTCCCAGGGTAAAAACTTTTGCTTGGAGGCTTCTTAGAAAAGCTCTACCCACAGGTTTGAGAGCTGGCCGCTTCTCCGTGCACATATCTCAACTTTGTAGCAGATGCGGTAAGCCTGAGGATGAGATGCATTTATTTTTTCTTTGTGATTTTGCTAGAGCTGCTTGGTTTCTGAATCCTTGGTGCATTAGAATGGATATTTTAGTTCAAAGTAATCCTAATATTCACAGTATTTTCCTTGCTCTGATTAATATGAATCATCCTCATGCTTCTCTACCCAACATTCTCAACTTTATGTGGTGTCTTTGGAAAGCTAGGAATGATTATTTATTTAGTAGGAAAAAATCTCTTCCTTATCATATTAACATTGCTGCTATAGCCCTGTGTAATGAACTCGATGATTCTATACATATTTCTTCTCAGCTCAAATCCAATGAGATGGTCGGTGTTTTACCTCTTACTAATCAGATTCCTATGCAGGGGAAAAACGATTAAGTCTGATCTTCAAGTTACAGGACCAAAAGTATACTCTGATGCAACATTTAGATGGAAAAAAATTCCAGGCTTGACTCAAGGATCTGTTGCTACTGGAATTGGAATTTACCTCTCTTTACCACAAGACCAATTGGAGGTCAATGTGCAGATCCAAGCTTCTACTGTTATCACAGATACACCTTTACAAGCTGAAGCTTTGGCGCTTCTTTTGTCGGCTAGAGTGGCCAAATAGCTATGCATTTCTTAGCCCACTTTCCTCACTGACAATCTGTCTTTGGCATCATGGGCGGCTAGCAGAAAGATTAAGGAATCTACTACTCCTTGGACTATAAGGAAAATTCTGGCTGACTTCTTCTGCTACTCCTCAGATCTTCAGTCCCAGGTGTTTCACATCTCTAGGGAGATCAATGGTATTGCACACAATGTAGCTCACCAGGTTCTAACATCAGTGGTAGAACCTGATATATGTTGTTTCGCTTCAGCTCATCGGAATATGAATTGCCCTGTAGTTTCTCTTCTCTCTACTTTTCAATTGCAGGGCTTTGTAATTCATGCTGTACGGTGTTTCTGAGCTGAAATAAGAAAGTTGAGTTGGCAAAATCAACTCCAACCTACCCTTTATTAAGTTGCCTAGCAAATTTATTAAGTGTCACATCTATCAAGATTATCCAACAACTGTAATGGCATAGTGGCTCAAATTTATCTATAACCGGGGACACGGCTAATCATGATTAGTTTTTAATACCCTGCAGAGTTTACTACGCTTTACCCACTGGACCCAACCTGAAGATTGAGTCAAAGTCTTCCAGAAGCAGTCCCCTAGTCCCAACAGGAGGCCAATCCCATCTATTATATCTACATCTGCTGGCACATCCGGGTAAGGGTTCCACAACTGATCAACTAAGCCAGAGCCTATTTAGCCAGTGGTCGCACATGGAAGCTACTAGTCACTAAGTCTGTCTGATCTTTTTGAGCCTGGGCGGCCGTCCACTTACATTCAGAGGGTATAAACCATGATGTTCTTGAAACCACCCTTCAATACCAATTCCGCCCTGAGGTGAATTAAATCCTGAGTTACCACTCAAATTATTATATATATAATCCTCACAATAAGCTCAATGAATACACGAACCACCCCCATCTAAAAAGAATAGCAACTACAACTACCACAACCTTCAATGAAGGGAGATAGCTCAACAATATAGCAAAAATAATATAGTAATCCTATACATGCATATATTCATAGTGTGATATAACTACATGCATAGAAGACAATAGGTAAAGTATGATCAACATGTAACTTGCCTTGGTTCTGGTTCAGAAAGTAACACTCCTGACAATAGCTCGCGTCGCACTCCGAACAATCTAGACAGTTCACACAAATCAACAATCAATCACCGAAACACAAATAGAACCAAAACAAAACCAACAGCAACAAAACCATTTTTAAAACTCAACAACAAAATCTTAAAAACACCTAAATTGCACTACGGTCATAACGCAAAAAGAAACACCTAAAACTGACAAACAATTTAAAAGTTACGACCTCCGCAAGATTTAATTTGAAATTGAATGAATTCAAATTTAAAGAGTGCAAACATGAGAAATTTTGGTACTGTCATGAAGGGCTGATTTTTGTGAGTGCATAGGAAAAACAATTACCTAAATTGGACTTGAAGAATAAAAGATATAGCTAAAAGAATTTTGGATGAAAATATGTGAAAAACAAGAAGAAACAGAAAACTCCTGGACACTATAGCAACTCCTGTGCGTGCCCTGTAGCTAACTGCCATGTGGCATCATGCGATTGGCCGAAAGTGATCCTTAGACCATGTGGTCACCGGAATAGAGGTAAAACGGCGGCGGTTCCGGGCGTCGGCGGCGGCGCTCCTCCGGTGGGTCTCCAACGAAGACAAAGGTACGGGCGGGTGCGGCGGTGAGTGGCGGAGGTGGTGGTGAAGTCAGACGGTGGTGGGGCGTGCTCTGCGGACGGTGGCGACGAGGCGAACTCCGGTTGGCGTCGGGTGTCAGCGGCGGCTTGCTCTGCTACGATTCCGGAGACGAAAACATGTCAGAAAGGTGCTCCGTTGAGAGAGGGTTCAAGGAGAGTGAACGGTGTGGCCGGAGGCGTCCTTATGGCGGCGAAAGCGACCGACGAACAGCGGCAGTCGGCGGAGCTCCGTGCGAGATCCGTTCTGCCCTAGATCATGCGTGCGGTAGCGAGAGGTGTCGAGGGAAAGAGGTTCGGCGCACCGGGCCCTTGGGTATGCGCCAGACAGGTTGGGCTGCGCCGGGGTGGTCCGGGTCGGCCTCGGCATGCGCGGGTGCGTGCGTGCGGCGCGGCGGCTGCAGTGTCCGGGTCGGGGTAGGGGATGGGTGCCTGGCGAGGTTCGCTGGCAGAGAGAGAGAGAGACTGCGGGTCGGGCGCAGCGGCGCGGTGCAAACCGCTTCGCTGGAAAGGTGGGCTGCGGGCGACGGGAGCTGGGCCGCGCTGCAGCGCTATGCTGTGCTGCTTCTATTTTTTAAACACAACAGTAGAAAACAAAATAAATAAAATAACATACACAATATAAAATAAAAATAAAAATACCTAGACACAGAGCAAAAATAGCCCTATAGCTATAAACTACAGGAAACTAGTTCCAATACTAATGCCATTATGTAAAATCCTTTTGATGTAATAGGCCACACAAATAGTAAAGTAACACATAATTAAAATATTTTGGAGATTGCAAAAATTACCAGAACATATTAAATGAGCTGGAAATAATATTCTGCACATTATGAACATTTTTAAAACAGGGGAGAAGTCATGTTATCTCCACTCCAAATAAATTGCCATTTTGTTGCATAATGATTTGAATATTCTGAAAAAGCAAATAATGCAATAAAAATATGATATGCATATGAATGATCTAATAACATCCTAATTTAGGAAAATTGGTATGTTACAAGGGCCCATGAACAGAGGGGGTCGATGAGGTGGAGCTGACAGTAGCACCCCATGGGAGGTGGAGCTCGCAGTAGGAGGGAGCAGTGCACGGAGGAGGAGGCAAGATGGCGCGGCGGCGGTGCGGGAACGACGGCTCCTGTGCAGGGCAAGGAGGAGGTCGGGGCGCGCGGACACGGAGTAGAGGGAGGATGCGGCGGCGCATGGGAAGGTGGAAGAACGGGCGAGGGGGAGCTCTCCCGGTGGATGAGGAACCGAGCGCTCCCGTGCGCATACGTGTCTTGGGGGACGGCGCATGGGAGGAAGACAAGGCGAGGGATTAGGATCGGGAGAGAGGCTAAGGTTAATAGGGGGGTTTAGGTGGGCTTTGGGAACGGGCCGATCTGGTTGGTTAGGCCCAAGAGGCCTAGCTGGGCTATCTCTCCCTTTTACTCTTTAGCAGAAAAGAATTAGAAAGAAGAAAAAGAAAGAGAGGATTAGGGAAAGAATTTGCGCATGGGGTTAATTTTGCCTGACTCATAAAAATGAGCTTGACCCAAGAAAATAGAACTGAGCGTGGGCATGAGTTGAATTCAAACTCATTTGAATTTAATTTAAATGAGTGTGAGAAGGAAGTGGGTATTCGGTAGGTCCAAAAATGTTAAAAATTTAGGTGTTGCTTGGAAAAGTGATGAAAGAATAAATGGGCAAAGTTGGAGGCCAAAAATTAAAATAGGGAAGGCATGGAATTATTTTGCAAGTGTGTTATTGTTAATTCCAAATAAATGGAGCATTTATTATAGCTCCCTAAAACATTGAGAGGATATGTTATAAAGAGAAAGCACCATGTGAATTCCCTCAATTTAAATGGCTCGAAGATCCATACGATTTAATTATTTGAGTTGCGAAATTCAATGAGATGAAGCATGATGACATGATGCAATGCAAATAATGCTATGAAGAATGCAACAAACAAATAAATCGCATGGCAAAACTTGGAATACATGGAAGGCATCTGGAGCGTCGGTCTCGGGTCGTCACAGTATACCCTAACTAAAACACCCACATGTAGTTGTAGAAGGGTCTTTGACTTTATATGCACTAAAATTCAAGGTAAGTGCAAAGAATGACTTAAACATACCAGATGAGACCTGAAATGGGCCGAAAAATCAAACCAAGGGTATATCTGTGATTGTTTACCATGATTTTTTCAAGGCGGAACGATGTAGTAACTGATGATTTGGTGTCCAAAGTGCCACATCTCCTTTTGGAAACTATGATCCTTGTTGTGAGATGCTCCATTATGGAAGGTGCGAGCACCAAAACTTCTGCCAACTTTCTCAAATTTTTTCCATGCGATCATGAGAGCACGCCACAATGACACAATGATTTTCGTTGTTTTCTGGACTCTATATGCATTTCCTGGAATTAAAATACCAACAAGGCCTACGCCTCTAGCCGCACCCTGCGGCCGAACTATTTGAAGTTTTTTCCCGTTTCTTGGACAATGAATGAAAACTCATAAAGCAACACACAAATGATCTTGCTAACACCCACATGTAGTTGCGACTATATATATATATAGTGTTACTATTCATCAACCAGGGTGCAGAATAAGTTATTCTTCACCCGAGGTAATCTTACGATCATTTCATAATTAAATTACATTTCGAATTCAAATAGTTACATTCCTATTGATTCACTACGTAAAATTTGACATAAGAAAATAAAAATATAGGTCATAAGACAAGAAAATTTGCAGTTTATGTGTATTTTAGACTATGTTTTTACGTTTGTAATTTTACATAACATAAAATATTTTTTACGGTGATTATATATTTTCTTACGGTCCCTTTTTGCGTCGGAAATAAGACAAAACTTATGGAACGTAAATTTACGGTGCATTGATGGTAAAATAGAGGGGGTGAAGAATAACTATGCCTCACCCAGGGTGACGAATAGCGCGACCCTATATATATATAAACGAGATCTCTTTTTTTGCATATTAAAAGTTTGAGATTGCTAGCCAGGCCTACCGCCTGGAAAAATGTAGCAGAAAATTGAACCATAGGGTACAACCGTGATTTCTTACTGTGGAAAAAAATTGGTGGCGAAACGATGAACTCATGTTTTCATTCAAACAAAAATATGTTGTTAGGTAATGTAAATGTTTTCAAATAGCACGCGGTTCACTCAGAAAAGCCGTGTGTCCACTAAACCGTGGCCGATGCCCCCCTGCCACATACGCGATCTGAGTCGTGCGTTCTAATTGGCCAGAACCCAAACCCCGCGGATCATACGTCTGCACCATTGGATTCTCCTTGATCGAATGGCGATCCTCATCCCTTTCGACAACACATGCAGTTACGGTTGTGATTTTAATTATATCCATAAATTGCACGTTAACTTCAAAAAATGTCTTAAATATAGCAAACGATACCTGAAATGTGTTAGAAAATCAAACCCGTGGTATAATGGCGATTGTCTACCGTGGAAATTTTTATGAGGCCAAACGATGAAGTCACTGTTGGAGATATGCCCTAGAGGCAATCATCTATGATGATATTTCCTATGTGTTTATGAATAATGATAGTCCTTGGACATTATTAATGATGTGTATTAGCAAGTGCGTGCCTTATTTGTGGGACTATGCATTGTATGATGAACGTCCTAAAAGGTCCTAGTCGAAAGGGTTGTCTGGACGCGCAGCAGACTAGACTAGCATATGACACGGTCGATGGCTTGGTCTCACTAGACATGGAGCATTGGGTGTTAACCGGATAATGTGGACTTGGAAGGATCTGGTTGGATTCGACGTAGTCGGATCCGAGTTGAGATAAGGTCTGAGTCGGACAGACCCAACTATGAGACGCAGCGATATGTCATCTGTGAGTCTCTAGTACAACATACGTTCTATGTCCTAAGACCTGAGCTGGCGCATGTACTCGGGATGGTGACAGACTTGCTTTGGACCAACCAAACGCTACTCCGTGACTGGGTAGTTACAACGGTAGGTTTTGGGCTTGTCCAGACCCATGCTGCGAAACATGGTCAAGCAAGATGGGATTTGCCCCTCCGATCAGGAGAGATATGCTCTGGGCCCCTCGTGTGATCCGACTAGGATAAGCTTGGCCATGCGACATGGATTATGAGATAGTCCGGTTTGTGGTCGGCATCACTGGAATGAGAAAGAGGTTGGGCTAGCACAAGGATGACAGACTCGCGTTGATCCCGACAACATATATCGTGTGGCAAAAGGAATGGAAGTATGATGTACAGGTTCGCCTAACCAGCTTCATAGTCTGCTTGGTGTTCGGAGGTGATCCGAACTGCGACCAAGCCGGCTTGAACCTAAGGGGTCGCGCGCTGAAGGGAAGGAACCTATGAGATCGGATCTGGGGACACTGGTCGGATGTGATCTGAGCTGTATTCAGATTGTGGCTGAGTAAACTTATGGGCTTTAGGGTTCGTGTGAGGCCCAAGTGTTGAGCCCGCGATAGATGCCTATATAAAGTGGGGTGCGGCACACTAATGAAGTTCATCGCTTCGGCACTGTTGTCGGATGTGGGGCTCCGGCAAACCCTTAAGGTTCGAACACTTGGGTGCACGTGAAGTTATCCCCTCCTACCGATCTACGCTCTAGCACGCTAAGATCTTGCGGACGAACTCGACGAACTCACAACATAGAAAGACACGGGGTTTATACTGGTTCGGGCCACCATTGTGGTGTAATACCCTACTCCAGTGTGGTGGCGGTGGATTGCCTCTTGGGCTGATGATGAACAATACAAGGGGAGAACAACCTCCTGAGGTTGAGGTGTTCTTGCGCGTGTGAGCTTGTGGTGTGTCTCTCGATCTCTAATGATCTCCTGGGATCTCCTCTTTTCTCTACTATGGTGGCTAGTCCTATTTATAGAGGCCCTTTCCTCTTCCCAAATATTGAGCGGGAAGGGAGCCAACAATGGCAGGCTAATTTGAAGGGGGACAGCTAGTACAAGCTATCCTGACAAAAGTAGTCTTCGCGTGCACAAAGCTCTGGTGGTGACACTGTTTTGGGCTCCACGATGACCTCTGTCTCGCATTCCGTGGTCTTGGTCTTGTTGCACCAGAATGGTAACCTTTGCCTGATGCATCGGTACTCCGCGGCTGCGCTTGCCCCCTTTGCACCAAAGAGGAAACAAGGACGCTGCGCGCGCTGGCGCCCGCCCGGTACCGATCGTCATGGCTCACGTCACGAGAGCCTCGTGAGGTTTTCCTCGCCTTGATATCTCCGCTCCTCGTGAGCCATCCTAGCTAGGCCACTCCAGATGAGGTCTTGCATCGTCCGCCTCGCGACGCTTGGCCCCTCGCGAGGATCTTGGATGCTTTATTGGTGAAGACGGGATGTACGGCCTGCTGGCTCCGCCACGCCGCCGGCCGCAGGCAGGCAATTCTGGGGACCCCCGTTCCCTGAACTCTGACAGTAGCCCCCGGGCCCAAGGTGCGCTCGGGCTTGGCTTCACGGCGAAGCCAAGGGTCAAGCTCGAAGCACCGCGGGACCCAAAAGCTTGTGGCCTCGGTTGACACTTGGTGGTTGATTGGACGTGGGCGTCTCCGCTTCCCCACGTTGCCTTGGCAACTACTTGACATGGCAAAAGGCTGGCGCGGGCGGCACTTGCCTTCATTGCTTCTTCCTTGACTCACTCCAGATTCCCTTTCTTGCTCTTCGCCGCCGCTACCTACAGATCTGCTCCGGCCTCGCTCTGCATCTGCCGCCCATGGCGCCGTGCAAGGTCAAGACTTCCTCGGCCCCGGCTTGGTACGAGCCCGCTCTTGAAGCGCACACTTGCACGGAGAAGAGCCTTGCCTCCGTGCGCCTGTTGATGGCGGGAGAGAGCAACGAGTGGGGGAAGACGGAGCTCCGGCTTGCCTCCGATGAGCCAGAGCCTGAGGGGAGCACCTTCTTTCCCTTCTTTTCAAGCAGCGTTCTCGTCGGGTTGGTTCCTCCCTTCTCTGATTTCTTCTATGAAGTCCTCGACCACTATGGGCTGCAAGCGTTGCATCTCCATCCCAACTCTGTCCTCCTCCTGTCCATCTTTGCCTACTACCATGAGGCGTAACTGGGCGTGATGCCGTCCGTGGCGCTCCTGCGCCATTTCTTCTTCCTCCGTGTCAGCGAGGGTCACATCTCTGGATGCGCCAACTTCATTGCGTCCGGCAAGGCCAACTCGATCTCGAGCACCGGGAAGAGGGCCGACAACATTTGATCCAAATGGGTCATGGTGGATGCCAAGCTTGCCCATCCGTGCCAGGTGTTGCCGACGGAGGCGCCCCGGCAAGGCAAGGAGTGGCCCAAGGCGGAGCTTGTCGACGAGCGGGCATCGTCAATGTTGGAGCAGATGATGACTGACTTGAATCCGGGCAACGCGAGGGTGGCCAAAATAACGGGAGCGATGCTCCTCAGGGAGTTCTTGACGCTGCGGGTCGCCCCACTCCAGGCGCACGCGCGCCCCTTCTGGAAGCTTGAAGGAGGGGAAAACAAGGCCTTCTTGAGGCCGGGGACCTGCCTGATGACGAACTGGACGCCGTCCTGCGTCTCATAGTCGGAGACAACCAGGAGTACCCGCCTAGCGCCTTCATTCCCCTGTTCCAACGCAGGGACCGGGAGGAATTCGTCGCCTCCAGGCAAACTTTTCATGCGCGCGGGCTGGTGCACCAGTGTTCTTGGGAGCTCCTTCGATGCAGAAACCGGTGGAGGTGTCTTCTGGAGAGTTCCACGGAGAGGGGGGAGAAGAGGCGGACTCGGAGGAGACCCCAGAGGAGGTGAGGGAGACTTCCCCTCCGACCTAGGCCAAGATTTTCCGCGCCCTTCCTGATGATGCCGAGGCCGACGCCTACCAAGGAGGGAAGGAGCAACCCCTTGTCCCGACGAAGGGTATGTCGTCACTGGTGGACCGTGGTGCCGCCTCCACCCCAACACCTGGGTCCGGTTCTGCCTCCGCACCGCATGGCGCCACCGGAGCCCGAGCACCTGCCCCTCAGGCCCCAATGCTGTCAGGCCTCAAGCTTCACAAGCGGAGGGTGGAGTACCAAGCGATGGATCGATAGGTGTCTCGAGCTTCGCTTTATCCCTGCCGGTACTTGTTATTTCTGACGCTCGCCTTTGGTTGACTAGGCCGACATCTTTGGCAAAGAAGAAGAAGGAGGGTACGGCGGCTGTGCCTCCCTTCACAGAGCAAGGGGGCAACATCGTCCGTGTCTCCCCAGCCCGGTCACCCTTGCGGGGCAGGAGGAACATCGCCGCGTGGAATCAGCCCCCAGAGCCCCGCTGGCTCCGGAAGTGCCGGTGCTTGGCGCGGCTGACGAGGTCCCAGGTGCTCCGGGGCCTGCGGTCTCCCAAGCCCTAGTGACGGCGTCGCTTCGTCCTACTGCTGCACCTCCACTCCTTGGTCTTTCCGCTCCTGCTGCCGTCTTGGAGCGTGCCCTTTCGGAGATGACCCAGCTGCAGGCGGATCTCCTGAGCGCTGACCCGCGCCTGGTGGTCGGGCGTCTGGAGTTGGCCTCCGGCTGGCTTCATTCTGACCTGGCGGTACGCGCGGTGCTGCAGCCGATCATGAGGCGACGCTCAAAGAAGCCAAGGCCGCCCGTGACCGCTGCCAAGCGCTGGAGGGGGAATTGCAGAGCCTGCGCGACAAGCACGCCGAAGAGGTACACCGTCGCCAAGCAGAGGAGAAGGAGATGAAGGCCCGGGAGGAAGCCGTCAAGAACCATGATGCTGAGCTGGCGGAGCTAGGGAAGGAGCTGGCTGCCGAGCGCAACCAGTTGGAAGAGCTGGAGCAGAAGATGGGGGCGAGGGAGGCCGATCTTGCCGCCAAGGCGCGAGTCCTGGCCGAAGACCGTGTGGCCTTCGCCAATCTTGAGAAGAGATCTTGCAAGGCATTGAGGACACTCTACGAGCATGGCCTGGAGAAGCCGCTGGACACTGACAAGGACGGCCCCGCCCAGCTGCTTCCTCTCGTGGTGAAGGCGCTTGAGGAGGTCGTTGAGGGCCTCAGTCCCTTGGCGGAGGCAGAAGCTCATGTTCTGTCTTCAGCCGCACTGACTCACGTTCTTAGCCATCTGCACCTCCGCGACCCCAACGCCCGCCTTGACGAGCTGCTGGAGCTTGTGGCTGAAGATCTCTGTGAAGCAACCGCCGCCGTTGTTCAAGGTCAAGTGGAGGCTTTGCTGGGGAAGTTCCGTGGCTTTGTCTTTGATCCTCTGTCTAGCGATGGCGCGGATCCTGCGGCTGGTGGTGAAGGTGAGAACATCGTCGCCCACAGGGGAGCACCTTCTGCCGGCGAAGGCGACATCCAGGGGTGATCTGCGGCTGTTCTTCTCGTTTCATTCCTGCGACATACATCAGGCCTCCTGGAGGCGTTTAATCTTTTCATTTGGTATTGTGAGAACAATGTGCTTGTAATATTTGCTTCGAGATTTTGCGTTTTCCTTCTTATTTGCTTTGTTCTTTGTCGGCAGAGCCCAGCCCCACGCATACCTCAACCGCCATTGGGCCGACCGGAGACCAGGACAGTCCAAGGAGTGAGGGGCTACGTGACCAGTTAGGCTCCTGAGTCGCGATGCTCAAGAGTCCCCCTTGACTTGCGAACAGAATATAGGGAGGGTTCGTGATCATAGATTAATGTTCTACGTCGGCCGAGCCCGGCCCTGCGCATACCTCAACCGCCATTGGGCCGACCGGAGACCAGGACGGACCAAGGAGTGAGGGGCTACGTGACCAGTTAGGCTCCTGAGTTGCGATGCTCTGGAATCCCCCTTGACGTTCAAAGAATTTCCATACCTGTCCTCGCCGAGGCCTCGGGAGGGGCGCGCGACGCCCAGGTCCGGGTGTAACGCCCTCGATGCGACTATAGCTCCCATGTGTCGAGGCAAGACTTAGAGGCATAATCGCATTGAAGGCAATGTCGCAAGTTAGGCAATCTTCACAACATCCCATGTAATATAATTAATAAAAGGGGAGATACATAGTTGGCTTACACTCGCTACGTCACACAAAGTACATAAATAGCATTACAACATTCAAACACTCATGGCCCGACTATGGCGCCAAAATAAAAGATAACCCAACATGCAACACGGTCCTGATCACCCCCAACTGGGCACCACTACTGATCATCAGGGAAAGACACGTAGTATCGTTGAGAGTCCTCGTCGAACTACCACTTGAGCTCAAGCGTGCCATCTGGAGCGGAATCATCAGGCCCTGCATCTGGTTTGGAAGTAATCTGTGAGCCACAGGGACTCAGCAATCTCGCACCCTCGCGATCAAGACTATTTAAGCTTATAGGTAAGGCAGGGTAAATATGTGGAGCTGCAGCAAGCAACTAGCATATATCGTGGCTATCCTGTTCGCAAAAGAGAGCGAGAAGAGAAGGCAAAGTGCGAACAAGTAACTAAAGGACAACCTGCGCAAGCATTACTCCAACACCGTGTTCACTTCCCGGACTCCGCCGAGAAGAGACCATCACGGTAACTCACACTGTTGATTCATTTTAATAAAGTTAAGGTTCAAGTTATCTACAACCGGACATTAACAAATTCCCATCTGCCCATAACCGCAGGCACGGCTTTCGAAAGTTCAAATCCGTGTAGGGGAGTCCCAACTTAGCCCATGACAAGCTCTCACGGTCAACGAAGGAATAGACTTTCTCCCGAGACATTTCGATCAGACTCGGTATCCCGGTTCTTCAAGACACTTCGAATAGTTAAAACCAATCCAGCAACACCGCCCGAATGTGCCGACAAATCCCCATAGGAGCTGCACATATCTCGTTCTCAGGGCACACTCAGATGAGCGCTCCATACAACTAAAACCAAACCTCGAGTTTCCCCGAGGGGGCGCTGCACAGGACTCTAGTTTGGACCAACACTCAGAGGAGCACTGGCCCAGGGGGGGGGCTTAAAATAAGATGACCCTCGGGCTACGGAAACCCAAGGGAAAAACAGGCTAGGAGGCAAATGGTGAAACCAAGCTTGGGCATTGCTGGAAAAGCTTTAATCAAGGCAAACTATCAAGGGGTTCCCATTATAACCCAACCGCGTAAGGAACGCAAAATCCGGGAACATAACACCGATATGACGGAAACTAGGGCGGCAAGAGTGGAACAAAACACTAGGCGAGAGGCCGAGCCTTCCACCCTTTACCAAGTATATAGATGCATTAAGATAACATGGCAATATAATGATATCCCAACAAGTAAATAATGTTCCAACAAGGAATGGTCTCCAATCTTCACCTGCAACTAGCAACGCTATAAGAGGGGCTGAGCAAAGCGGTAACATAGCCAATCAATGGTTTGCTAGGACATGGTGGGTTAGAGGTTTGACATGGAAATTTGGGAGGCATGATAAGCAAGTAGTAGGCATCGTAGCATAGGCATAGCAAAAGAGCAAGCATCTAGCAAAGCAAAGATAGTAGTGATTTCGAGGGTATGATCATCTTGCCGGCAACGTTGTCAGAGTTGACTGGATCCTCGAAAGCAAACTCAACGGGCTCCTCATTAGCGAACTCGTCTCCCGGCTCTGCCCAAACAAGACAAACAAGCAACAAGGACACAATCAACCATGTGCAAGGCTCAAACAATATGATGCAAACATGGTATGCTATGCGGGATGCAATATGTGATGCATATGCAAGATTTGACAAGGAAAGCATGAACCTGGCCTCAACTTGGAAAACCAAGTGGGCCACTGGAAAGATGAGATGAAATAGCTTGAAAACGATATGAAGAACGCCGGAATCGGAGTTACGGTTTGGAAATGGCAAGCAATTCAAATATGGCCACGTTCTGCGATTTACAGCAAGTAGCCATCTAAATGCAACAAGATGAACATACTACAGCACTCAAACATGGCATCAAAATACATGGCAGGGATCCATTCAAGATGTTTAACAAAAGATGAACACTGAGCGACGGCCCATTCATCCATTAACAAGTTCAAACAAGCATGGCAAAAATGCATTTGGTAAACAGACTTAGTGAAATTAACACTTGTCTGGAATTTCAGATCAGGTAGCACTCTTTGGAGCAACAAAACTACATGCTACAGGACCTGAACATGGCAAAGTAAAGCATGGAATGGAGCTACTCAAAGAGCTTAACAAAAGTCCCTTAGTGACCTTGAGCCAAAAGGGATCAGAAAATACATTTGCAAGCAGGTGAACATGGCAAAAACATAATCAGTTCTCAGACTTAGTGAAAACTGGAGCATGCTGAAACAGATATCAAGTAGGCATGTTTAGAGCTCGATGCACTCACTACAGAGCAAGTCATGACAATCTAAGCATGCACCTATCAAGAATGCACAAAATACAAGCTAGACATGGCAAGAACAATAGCATAGCATGCACGGATCAGCTACAACATCCTCGGCAAAATCGCTAACAAGTAGAGAATCTGCCCAGATTCACGAAATAACAAAAGTAGAGCTCGATTGACTCAAGCTAGGGTGCTCCATAATTACAAACAAATACATGTATGGATAGAGCACTACGAGATTAACAAAACATCCTTACTGATCATCCTCAAAAGAGGCACGGATCACTAGGAAACAACATGAACATATGGCAATATGAGATAAACAGTCCAAGGACTGTGGAAATGCTAAGTCCCTGAAATCAGCATTAACAAATGCTCCACTTTGCAAACTTGTGCTAGTCACCACACACATCACAAAAATACATGGGTTGCACCTCTGGATAGATGGAAAAACATATAACAAAACACATGTAGAGCTCAGGGGCATATCATGCAGACATTAATCATGGCAAAAATGACAAATATCAAATTGGAGCAGCATATCTGACAATTAACTCACATAGAATTCTTCTAACAGCATTTCGGGCATCAAGATGAACTCAAATGAAAATGATCCAATGAGATGAAATGATATCCTCTCTGAGCCGAACATTTTGATATGCTATATGCCCAAAACGGAGCTACGGATGAGGAGTTACGGCATGATGAAGTATGCAAAAATTACTGGAAACGGGGGCAAAAAGTAAACCCAAAATATCCGGATCTGGATCTGAGGCGTGGTTCCCGAGGTTCGCAGGGGGATCTTTGCCGGAGATGGACGGGGAGACAGCCGGAGTTCGAGCTCGAGGCCGCCGGGGAAGGGCCGGCCGGGTCTTGGGGAGGCGGACGCCAGCGAGGTGAGCCGCGGCTGCGGTCGGCGTCGACGACGGCGGGCGAGCGAAGAGGCGGCGGGCGGCGCGGGTCGGTGGGGCGGCCCGGCGGCGACCTTGGACGGCGGCGGGGCAGCGGATCCACGGCAGAGGTGGATCAGGCGAGGCGACGGGAGGCGATGGCGAAGGAGAAGGGCGGCGGTGGCCGCGATGGGCCTTGGGGGCCGAGTACGGGCCTCCCGGGCCGGCGGCGGAGGAAGGCGGCGACGGCCATGTGGCGCGCCCCGGTTGGCCGGAGGCGGCGGCGGACGCTGTCCGGCCGGGGACGTACGTGTCCGGCCGGCGCGAGGTGGTTTTTTAGGGTTTGGACGGGGAGATCCGAAATTTGGAATGGGGGAGGTGTATATAGGCATAGAGGGAGCTAGGAGTGTCCAAATGAGGTGCGGTTTGCGGCCACGCAATCGTGATCGAACGCTCTAGATGATGGAGAGGGTTTGGTGGGTTTTGGGCCAACTTGGAGGGGTGTTGGGCTGCAACACACACGAGGCCTTCTCGGTCCCTCGGTTAACCGTTGGAGTATCGAACAAAGTCCAAATGGTACGAAACTTGACAGGCGGTCTACTGGTAGTAAACCAAGGCCGCTTGGCAAATCTAGGTCCAATCCGGAAATGTTTAATCCCCACACATGAAAGAAAGGTAGAAAAGACTACCGGAGGAGAACGAAGCGCCGGAATGCAAAACGGACAATGGGGAAAATGCTCGAATGCATGAGACGAACACGTATGCAAATGCAATGCACATGATGACATGATATGGGAAGCATGACAACGATAACAACACACGGAGACAAAAACCCGAACCCGAGAAAATAAAATAACTTAACACCGGAAATGACAAGAGTTGGAGTACAAATTGGGTAAATCATATCCGGGGTGTTACAACACTCCACCACTACGAAAGGATCTCGTCCCGAGATCTAGGACTGAAAGAACGCCGGGTACTCAGAACGGAGGTGATCCTCGCGTTCCCAGGTAGCTTCACGGTCGGAGTGGTGTGACCACTTGACTTTGAGGAATTTGATTGACTTATTGCGAGTCTTGCGTTCAGTCTCTTCAAGAATAGCAACGGGGTGCTCACGGTAAGAGAGATCTTCTTGGAGCTCAATGTCCTCGAAGTTGACGATGCGGTCAGGAGTCTTGAAGCACTTCCGGAGCTGAGAGACATGGAACACGTCATGAACATTTGCAAAGTTTGAAGGAAGCTCGAGTTGATAGGCGAGATCGCCTCTCTTGCTGGGGGCAAGCTTCCCTTCGATACCGAAGCGACGAGTACCTTTCATTGGAGAGACGCGGAGGTAAACATGATCTCCGATCTCGAAAGCCAAATCACGGTGCTTACTATCATAGTAGCTCTTCTGGCGGGATTGGGCTGCTTTGAGGTTATCTTGAATGACTTTGCACATTTCCTCTGCCTCTGTGATTAAGTCATTACCCAAAAGCTGACGTTCACCGGTTTCGGACTAGTTGAGAGGGGTACGGCACTTCCTGCCATACAGAATTTCAAATGGGGCCTTGCCCGAACTTGCTTGAAAACTGTTGTTGTAGGAGAATTCAGCATAAGGAAGACAATCCTCCCACTTCATGCCGAAGGAGATCACACAAGCCCTGAGCATATCTTCAAGAATCTGGTTGACACGCTCGACTTGACCGCTAGTTTGAGGATGGAAACCTGTGCTGAAGCGGATGTTGGTGTCCATGGCCTTCTGAAAAGAATCCCAAAACTTGGAGGTAAAGATGCTGACACGGTCTGAAGAGATCACTTGTGGAATACCATGCAGAGAGACAATTTGAGAGGTATAGAGTTCCGCCAATTGAGCTGTAGTGATTGACTCTTTGATAGGCAGAAAGTGAGCCACTTTGGTGAGTTTGTCGATGACAACGAATATAGCATCATTGCCACGTTTGGACTTTGGAAACCCAGTCACGAAGTCCATCTCAATATGGTCAAACTTCCATTCTAGAATGGCAAGAGGTTGGAGGAGACCAGGTGGCCTTTGGTGTTCTGCCTTCACTCTTCTTCAGACATCACACTCATTCACGAATTGAGCTATCTCGCGCTTCATTCGAGTCCACCAATAAGCCTGCTTGAGGTCCTGATACATCTTCGTGCTCCCAGGGTGGATGGAGAGGAGAGAATTGTGAGCCTCGTTCATGATCACTTTACGAAGGTCACCTTTGGGCACAACAATACGATCCTCGAAGAAGAGAGTATCCTTGTCATCAAGGCGGTAGCACTTGTACTTGGGTTGACTCTTGGCAATCCCAATCTTCACCTTCTTCACCATAGCATCAAGAAGCTGAGCTTGGCGAATATGGTCTTCGAATGTAGGAGAGACTTGAAGGTTGGTGAGGAAACCTTGAGGAACAACTTGCAGATTAAGTTTGCGGAAAGCTTCACAAAGCTTGGGTTGATAAGGCTTGAGAATCAGACTGTTGCAATAAGCCTTCCTACTCAATGCGTCAGCAATCACATTGGCCTTGCCTGGAGTATACTCGATACTCGGATTATACTCTTGAATCATTTCGACCCATCGAGTTTGCCTGAGGTTGAGATTAGGCTGAGTGAAGATGTACTTGAGACTCTTGTGGTCAGTGAAGATGTCCACTTTTCTTCCCAATAAGAGATGTCTCCAAGTCAAAAGAGCATGCACAACTGCCGCCAACTCGAGATCATGAGTGGGGTAGTTCTTCTCATTGGGCTTCAACTGGCAAGAGGTATAAGTAACAACTTTCTTCTCTTGCATCAACACTGTGCCAAGACCTTGGAGAGAGGCATCACAAAAGACCTCGTACGGCTTGGATTCATCAGGCGGAGTCAGAACTAGAGCAGTGATCAATTTCTCTTTCAAAGTGTTGAAAGCAATGTCACACTCCGGAGACCAAACGTACTTGACGTGCTTCTGGAGAAGATTTGAGAGAGGCTTCGCGATCTTGGAAAAGTTTTCAACGAATCTTCGGCAATAGCTTGCGAGACCGAGGAAGCTACGGAGTTGCTTCACGTTCTGAGGAGGTTCCCAATTCACAATTGCAGACACTTTCTCAGGATTCACCGCAATGCCCTTGGCAGAGATGATATGACCAAGATAAAGAACCTCATCGAGCCAAAATTCGCACTTGGAGAACTTGGCGTAGAACTTGTGTTCTCCGAGCTTATCGAGTACCAAACGCAAGTGCTTGGCATGATCTTCCTTGTTCTTCGAGAAAACCAGAATGTCGTCGAGATAGACCAAAACAAAGTCATTGGTGTAGGCGTTGAAGATGAAATTCATCATGCGAGAGAAAGTCGGAGGAGCGTTGACGAGGCCAAAAGACATGACAGTGTACTCATATGAACCATAGCTTGTCCTGAAAGCCGTCTTGGGAATATCTTGCTCACGAATTCTAATCTGATGATAACCCATGCAGAGATCAAGCTTGGAGAATACTTGGGCACCTTTGAGTTGTTCAAACAACTCGTTCATGTTGGGAAGTGGATATTTGTTCTTGATGGTCTTCTTGTTCAATGGACGGTAATCAACAAAAAGTCGGTCTGTTCCATCCTTCTTCTTCACAGAAAGAACACCACAGCCCCACAGAGAAGAACTAGGCCGGATGAGACCCATTCTCTCTTGAATATCGAGTTGCTTCTTCAGCTCCTTCAACTCTTCAGGTCCGAGCTTGTAAGGACGCTTGCACACTGGTTCCGTGCCAGGCTCAAGATCAATAACGAATTCAACTGGCCGGTGCGGAGGCATTCCTTGAAGCTCTTCTGGAAAAACGTCTTGATATTCGCAAACGACTGGAATTTGTGAGATGGCATCCAGTTCACCCTTCTCATTGAGAGAAAACAGACGAATGGTATCATCACGAGCGGCAAAGAAAATTACATCCTCAGACGAATGAGTCAATTGAATTGGCCTGGCTGCACAATCAAGATGCGCCTTGTGCTTAGAAAGCCAATCCATTCCGAGAATATGATCAACATCCGAATTGCCCAGAACAATAGGAGAAGCTAGAAATTTGTAGTCGCCCAACGTGATAGTAACATCCGGGACGCAGGTATTAGCTATCATCTGCTTGCCCGATGACACAATTTGCAAGGAACTTTGCAGATACTGATAATCGCACTCATACTTCGATGCAAAAGGTTTGGAAATGAAACAATGCGATGCACCAGTGTCAAAAAGAACTTTTGCAGGAATATCATTAATAGGAAGGTTAGCCATGATGACATGTGACGAGTCCTCTGCCTGAGCTGCATTCATCAAGTTGACCTTGGCGTGCTTGGGGTTATGCTTGACCACAGCTGTACTTGCCAATCTCACAGGAGGAGGAGGAGGAAGATGCCTCTGATTGAAGCATTTGTTGGCATAGTGACCCTTCTGTTGGCACTTGTTGCACGTGACATCTGAAAGCAGACGGTGATACGGAGCACTTGATCTTGGAGCTTGAGACGAAGTCTTGTTCTGAAAGCCAGGGTTGGGTGGGTGGGAAGATCCACTGCCACCTTTGCTCTTCTGATATGGTTGACGAAACGGAGGAGGAGGAAGCCAATACTTCTGCTGCTTGGCCACTTGAGTAGAGGAAGAAGGAGTAGCATCTCTGACTCGCTTCTTGGAAGCATCACACCTCAGTTGAGCGGCCTCTTGCTTCAATGCCATGTTGTAGAACTCATCGTACCTCAAGGGCTCAAAGAGAACAAGAGCTAGCTGGATTTCTTCTCTGAAACCACCCCTTAACTGGTATATCATGCTCTTCTCATCAGGGACGTCTTGCTTAGCAAAGTGGGCGAGCTTCTGAAACAACTTGTTGTAGTCATAGACAGACAAAGAGCCTTGCTTCAGGTTGCGGAATTCCTCACGCTTACTTTCAACCACGCTCTGAGGGATATCATGAGCTTTGTAATCTTGACGGAATTCATCCCAGGTAATCGCACGGCCTCCTCTGGAATCCTTGTACTGCTGGAACCATTCTATAGCTTGATCTTTGAGTTGGAAGGATGCGAACTTGACGAAGTCCTCAGGCCTGACGTTACTACACTCGAAATGCTTGCACAGATCCACAAGCCAATCGTCAGCATCAGTTGCCTCAACACAATTGCTGAAAGTCTTTGGCCCGTTAGCAAGGAACTAGTTGAGTGTAGAAAAGTGATTCTGATTGTTGCCTTGGTTCGCTTGATTGCGCTCTTGAAGAATTTGCATGATCAACCGTGTGTTTGAATTGGTTGCGGCCATCACAGCTTGCCAACTTGTAACGCCCTCGATGCGACTATAGCTCCCACATGTCGAGGCATGACTTAGAGGCATAATCGCATTGAAGGCAATGTCGCAAGTTAGGCAATCTTCACAACATCCCATGTAATATAATTAATAAAAGGGGAGATACATAGTTGTCTTACACTCGCCATGTCACACAAAGTACATAAATAGCATTACAACATTCAAACACTCATGGCCCGACTACGGGGCCAAAATAAAAGATAACCCAACATGCGACATGGTCCCGATTACCCCCAACTGGGCACCACTACTGATCATCAGGGAAAGACACGTAGTATCGTTGAGAGTCCTCGTCGAACTCCCACTTGAGCTCAAGCGCGCCATCTGAACCGGAATCATCAGGCCCTGCATCTGGTTTGGAAGTAATCTGTGAGCCACAGGGACTCAGCAATCTCGCACCCTCGCGATCAAGACTATTTAAGCTTATAGGTAAGGCAGGGTAAATATGTGGAGCTGCAGCAAGCGACTAGCATATATGCTGGCTATCCTGTTCGCAAAAGAGAGCGAGAAGAGAAGGCAAAGCGCGAACGAGTAACTAAAGGACAACCTGCGCAAGCATTACTCCAACACCGTGTTCACTTCCCGGACTCCGCCGAGAAGAGACCATCATGGTAACTCACACTGTTGATTCATTCTAATAAAGTTAAGGTTCAAGTTATCTATAACCAGACATTAACAAATTCCCATCTGCCCATAACCGCGGGCACGGCTTTCTAAAGTTCAAATCCCTGCAGGGGTGTCCCAACTTAGCCCATGACAAGCTCTCACGGTCAACGAAGGAATAGACCTTCTCCCGAGACATTCCGATCACTCGGTATCCTGGTTCTTCAAGACACTTCAACAAGTTAAAACCAATCCAGCAACACCGCCCGAATGTGCCGACAAATCCCGATAGGAGCTGCACATATCTCGTTCTCAGGGCACACTCAGATGAGCGCTCCATACAACTAAAACCAAACCTCGAGTTTCCCCGAGGGGGCGCTGCACATGACTCTAGTTTGGACCAACACTCAGAGGAGCACTGGCCCAGGGGGGCTTAAAATAAGATGACCCTCGGGCTCCGGAAACCCAAGGGAAAAAGAGGCTAGGTGGCAAATGGTAAAGCCAAGGTTGGGCATTGCTGGAAAAGCTTTAATCAAGGCAAACTATCAAGAGGTTCCCATTATAACCCAACCGCGTAAGGAACGCAAAATCCGGGAACATAACACCGATATGATGGAAACTAGGGCAGCAAGAGTGGAACAAAACACTAGGCGAGAGGCCGAGCTTTCCACCCTTTACCAAGTATATAGATGCATTAAGATAACATGGCAATATAATGATATCCCAACAAGTAAATAATGTTCCAACAAGGAACGGTCTCCAATCTTCACCTGCAACTAGCAACGCTATAAGAGGGGCTGAGCAAAGCGGTAACATAGCCAATCAATGGTTTGCTAGGACATGGTGGGTTAGAGGTTTGACATGGCAATTTGGGAGGCATGATAAGCAAGTAGTAGGCATCGTAGCATAGGCATAGCAAAAGAGCAAGCATCTAGCAAAGCAAAGATAGTAGTGATTTCGAGGGTATGATCATCTTGCCTGCAACGTTGTCAGAGTTGACTGGATCCTCGAAAGCAAACTCAACGGGCTCCTCGTTAGTGAAATCGTCTCCCGGCTCTACCCAAACAAGACAAACAAGCAACAAGGACACAATCAACCACGTGCAAGGCTCAAACAATATGCTATGCGGGATGCAATATGTGATGTATATGCAAGATTTGACAAGGAAAGCATGAACCTGGCCTCAACTTGGAAAACCAAGTGTGCCACTGTAAAGATGAGATGAAATCACTTGAAAACGATATGAAGAACGCCGGAATCGGAGTTACTGTTTGGAAATGGCAAGCAATTCAAATATGGCCACGTTCTGCGATTTACAGCAAGTAGCCATATAAATGCAACAAGATGAACATGCTACAACACTCAAACATGGCATCAAAATATATGGCAGGGATCCATTCAAGATGTTTAACAAAAGATGAACACTGAGCTATGGCCCATTCATCCATTAACAGGTTCAAACAAGCATGGCAAAAATGCATTTGGTAAACAGATTTCAGACTTTGTGAAATTAACACTTGTCTGGAATTTCAGATCAGGTAGCACTCTTTGGAGCAACAAAACTACATGCTACAGGACCTGAACATGGCAAAGTAAAGCATGGAATGGAGCTACTCAAAGAGCTTAACAAAAGTCCCTTAGTGACCTTGAGCCAAAAGGGATCAGAAAATACATTTGCAAGCAGGTGAACATGGCAAAAACATAATCAGTTCTCAGACTTAGTGAAAACTGGAGCATGCTGAAACAGATATCAAGTAGGCATGTTTACGAGCTCGATGCACTCACTACAGAGCAAGTCATGACAATCTAAGCATGCACCTATCAAGAATGCACAAAATACAAGCTAGACATGGCAAGAACAATAGCATAGCATGCACGGATCAGCTACAACATCCTCGGCAAAATCGCTAACAAGTAGACAATCTGCCCAGATTCACGAAATGACAAAAGTAGAGCTCGATTGACTCAAGCTAGGGTGCTCCATAATTACAAACAAAGACATGGATGGATAGAGCACTACGAGATTAACAAAACATCCTTACTGATCATCCTCAAAAGAGGCACGGATCACTAGGAAACAACATGAACATATGGCAATATGAGATAAACAGTCCAAGGACTTTGTGGAAATGCTAAGTCCCTGAAATCAGCATTAACAAATGCTCCACTTTGCAAGCTTGTGCTAGTCACCACACACATCACAAAAATACATGGGTTGCACCTCTGGATAGATGGAAAAACATATAACAAAACACATGTAGAGCTCAGGGGCATATCATGCACACATTAATCATGGCAAAAATGACAAATATCAAATTGGAGCAGCAGATCTGACAATTAACTCAAATAGCATTCTTCTAACAGCATTTCGGGCATCAAGATGAACTCAAATGAAAATGATGCAATGAGATGAAATGATGTCCTCTCTGAGACGAACATTTTGATATGCTATAAGCCCAAAATGGAGCTACGTATGAGGAGTTACGGCACGATGAAGTATGCAAAAATTACTGGAAACGGGGGCAAAAAGTCAACCCAAAATATCCGGATCTGGATCTGAGGTGTGGTTCCCGAGGTTCGCCAGGGGATCTTCGCCGGAGTTGGACGGGGAGACCACCGGAGTTCGAGCTCGAGGCCGCCGGGGAAGGGTCGGCCGGGTCTTGGGGAGGCGGACGCCGGCGAGGTGAGCTACGGCGGCGGTCGGCGTCGAGGACGGCGGGCGAGCGAAGAGGCGGCGGGCGGCGCGGGTCGGTCGGGCGGCACCGTCGGCGACCTTGGACGGCAGCGGGGCGGCGGATCTATGGTAGAGGTGGATCGGGCGAGGCGACGGGAGGCGATGGCGAAGGAGAAGGGCGGCGGTGGCCGCGATGGGCCTCGGGGGCCCGGTTCGGGCCTCCCGGGCCGGCGGCGGAGGAAGGCGGTGATGGCCACGTGGCGCGCCCCGGTTGGCCGGAGGCGGCGGCAGACGCTGTCCGGCCGGGGACGGACATGTTCGGCCGGCGCGAGGTGGTTTTTTTTAGGGTTTGGACGCGGAGATCTGAAATTTGGAATGGGGAGGTATATATAGGCATAGAGGGAGCTAGGAGTGTCCAAATGAGGTGCGGTTTGCGGCCACGCGATCATGATTGAACGCTCTAGATGATGGAGATGGTTTGGTGGGTTTTGGGCCAACTTGGAGGGGTGTTGGGCTGCAACACACACGAGGCCTTCTCGGTCCCTCGGTTAACCGTTGGAGTATCAAACGAAGTCCAAATGGTACGAAACTTGATAGGCGGTCTACCGGTAGTAAACCAAGGCCGCTTGGCAAATCTCGGTCCAATCTGGAAATGTTTAATCCCAAACATGAAAGAAAGGTAGAAAAGACCACCGGAGGAGAACTAAGCGCCGGAATGCAAAACGGACAACGGCGAAAATGCTCGAATGCATGAGACGAACACGTATGCAAATGCAATGCACATGATGACATGATATGGGAAGCATGACAACGATAACAACACACGGAGACAAAAACCAGAACCCGAGAAAATAAAATAACTTAACGCTGGAAACGACAAGAGTTGGAGTACAAATTGGGTAAATCATATCCGGGGTGTTACACCGGGGTACCTGGTTGGGTGGCGTGCGCTTGGGCGTGACCCGAGCGCAGCCCCCGCGCGCGACTCTCTTGAGGGGAGGCATCGTGGTGAGGTTGGGCGTTGAGCTCTGAGCTCCCTGAGGTTGGTACAACCATGGGGTCGCCCTCAGTTGTTTATCACCCGCGCGGAGCATAGTGCTTTCGCTTGTGCACGGGCATAGCCGCTCCTCGGCAGTGTCGACAGCCAGCACGGTGCATGGAGCTTCCACTTGGGCGTGGGATGGGGCCCCCCTCCGGGAGGAGCCCCCGGGGCGTGTACAGCCCCACCCTAACACGTGGCTTGCACGGCAGGGCAGTGAGGTGTATCTGGGCACTCGTGAGCTAGCGCGAGACTCACGAGGCCCTACCTCAAGGCGGGTTGCGCCTGGTCTTGAGTCTTGGTGACTGTATGTCCCTGCAAGGTGGTTAGGTGCAAGCACTCTACGTCCTCAGGTCCCGACCCTTGAGCAAGCTCAGCCGCCGCTGGTATGCCAGGTCGCGATGTCGTGGTCAAGGCCAGGGGGTGAGGGCTGGAGAGCCAGTAAGAGCTCCTGAGTCGCGATGCTCAGGATCCCCCCTTTTAATGTGCAAGCAAATTGCATAGTGCGAACGGACCCGTGGTGGGCGGTGATCGAGCAGGTGATAGCAGTTAACAGGTTAAGCATGAAGAGCAGATTGACTGGGATAAATGCAGGAAGATACATGCCACTGGGTCAGGCCCGAGCGGCATGGGGATGATGCAGCCCGAGGGGCGCCCCCAACGAGGTAAGCCAGAGACATAAACAAAAGGGATACATGCCACAGGGACGGACCCATGTGGCCCGGGAATAGTGCAGCCCGAGGGGCGCTCCCAGCTTAAATGAACTTGGAAGATGTCACCTGGTTCTGTAGATGAAGTAGAATTGGTGCAGCTGAAGCCACGCGTCGAAGGAATGACCACTCATGAGCCACCGGGAACATGAGCCTCGGGAGGCTCTGGGGGCTCAGGAGGTTCCCTGAAGACCATCGCCATCTCTTCCAGAACAGCGTGGAACCTGGCCTCCTGAGCCGTTAGGACTTGCCGCACGTTGCGCTGATAGGCCGATGCCACGCTCGGCAAGCCGAAGGGCATGCGAACATAGCTATGTGGTGGACCCTCACAGCGGCCCGCACGTGATGGCCAGAAGCGTTCTTGAGATGCGGCCCTGTTGAGCCCTGGGATGTTGATGTAGACGCGCAATTCAGCACCCTCGCCTGGATGGTGAGTCGTGCTCGGCGAGCGGCTGTCGCCACGCATGGCTCTCGCGTCTTGTAGCTCTTGGGTGGTCTTGGTGATGAACTCCTGGGTGGTGGGAAATCCTTGCCCTGTGCTCTCCTGAGGAAGGTTTGCCGTGAAGCATGCTTCCAAGTGGAACCCATGCACCTCCCTTGTGAGGTCGGCAAGGTTTGAGGCTCTCCAGAAGAGAGCCCCCGAGCCCTGCCTGAGGAGGGCGCCAGGCGCGCTTTCCTATGCGGTGGAGGGAGGCACCCTTGGAGCGGGCGCTGATCCTGACGAGGTTCCTGATGCGACGCCATCTTCTTGGGGTCCTGCGTGGCGCGACATCTTCTTCTTGGGGATGGTCTCCGGAGGGCCTTCACTTCTGCTGTCAGGGCCGTCGATTGCCGCGGCTTGGAAGCCACTCTCAAGGGAGCACACCACATCCCTTTCTTCACATGGGACCATGATGATTCCCCCGCTTCCTGGCATCTTGAGAATGTTGTAGCCGTGGTGAGTGACTGCCCTGAACTTGGCCAGGGCTGGATACCCGAGGATAGCATTGTACGGCAGGCGGATGTGCATGACGTCGAAGTCGATGAGCTCGGTGTGGTAGTTCTTGTGCTCTCGAAGGTGACAGGCAGGCGGACTTGCCCTATCGGTGTGCTGGAACTGCCAGTTACTCAAGAGAAAGGTTTGGTTGGCTAGAGCTGCTCATAGGGCACTTGGAGGTTGTCGAACGTGTCGATGGGTAGGACATTGAGCCCTGCGCCGCCGTCGATGAGAGTCTTGGTGACTTGCACATTGCTGATGACTGGGGAGCACAGCATAGGGAGTGTGCTAGCGGTGGCTGCGCACTTGAGCTGGTCGGCCGAGTTGAAGGTGATGGCACACTGGGACCACCTGAGCGGGCGCGTGGCCTCGAGCTTGGGGAGCGCCGCGTTCACCTCGTGAGCAAACTATTTAAAGATGCAATGAGAGGCTGGGGCCTGGGCACCGCCCAAGATGCAAGCGACCGCACGCAGCTCCTGGAAGCCCCCAGCCCCCTCGTCCTGGTGGTGGTCGTCGTTGCTTCTTGGCGGCGGCAACATGGGAAGACCGGCGTTGCCTTGGGGGCGATCCTCACGAGGCGGGTCCCTCTAGGCGCCCTCACGAGGTTGGTCCTGCCAGCGGTCCTCACGAGGCCGATCACGCCACTCCTGGCGCGGGCCACGGTCGTCCCAGCGTCCGCCTCCGCGGCCGTAGCCCCGGTCGTTGCGCTCGGGGCGTCGACTGAAGCGTCCTTCCCGAATGGCTCTGAGCTCTTGACAGTCGCTGGTGTTGTGGGTGTTCAGGTTGTGGAAGGCGTAGAATGGATGGCCGTTCTTGGACGACTCGGGCTGATCTCTACTTCGCTTGGTGTCGGGCTCTGCTGCGAGCACTACTGCCTCTTTGCGCTTCTCGTCTTTGGCCTTGGCCTTCTTCTCCATTCCTGCAGCTGGCAGCTCAAGGAGAGAGAGGCGCCCCTCCTCAGCTCTTGCACACCTGTTCGCCAGGTTGACAGCTCCTGAGATGTGCAAAGCTCTTCGTGGATAGCCAGCTCTTCCTTCATCTTGACGTCACGGACGCCGTCCGAGAACGCAGAGATAATGGCTTCGTCCGTGACCTTGGGGATCTTGAGGCGGGTGTTGTTGAAGCGCTGGATGTACTTCTGGAGGGTCTCTCTTGGCTGTTGCTTGATGCGGCGTAGATCGCCCGCGGCCGGTGGGCGGTCACGACTGCCCTGGAAGTTGGCGACGAAGCGGCCGCGCATCTCGTCCCAGGAGGAGATCGAGCCGTGCTGCAGGTTTAGGAGCCAGGAGTGGGCCCCATCCTTGAGAGCCATGGGAAACCAGTTCGCCATGACTTTTTTGTCGCCGTTGGCCGCTTCGATGCTCAACTCATAGAGCTGCAGGAACTCCGCGGGGTCGGCGGTGCCGTCGTACAGAGGAGGCAGATCTGGCTTGAACTTGCCTGGCCAGGCAACGCTACGTAACTCAGGGGTGAAGGCACGGCAGCCGGCCATGGTTGCCGGGGCCCGCTTCGGAGGCGGAGCTTGATCTTGGTGAGGTCTGTGCTGTGCCACTGCAGGCGGCGAGCGGTCTTGACGAGGTGGCGTCGGGAGCGCCGATGCAGCTTCTCGCGGCCGCAGGATCTCTTGGCAGCTCCTTTCTTCACGCGCGGGCGCCGGGCGCTGTGGATCACGCCGCGGAGGCGCACGCCGTGGTACCAAGGCACCGTCTTGGGGTCGAGGTGGTGGAGGCACGCCATGAGCCCCGTCGCCCGCGGCTGGCTGAGGTGGATGCAGAGAACGGGATGGCGCCGGAGAGCCCCCTGCGGCCCGGACGAGCTCGGCGACGCGGTCGAGCCACTCCTCATAGACGTCGTCGACGGGGCGGTAACGTAGGAGCTCGTTCGCCGCTATGAGCACGGCCCGTGCCTCCATGGGAGCGCGGTGCACGTAAGACGAAGAACCGGCAGGGGTGAGTGATGGAGTAGCGGTGCGGCCGTCTTGCCGCACCGAAGGTGCTGCGGGGACACCTGCTGCTCGTTCCCCACGGGGCCGGTGGCAGCGTTGGTGGCGGGGGAAAGAGAATGATGAGGTGGCCCGCCGACGGGAGCCTTTTGAGCGATGTGGGCGGCGAGGGCAGCCCGACGCTCAGCTCGAGCACGGCGAGCGTCCTCCATGGAGACGACGGAGCGATGGAGCGACGGAGTGACGGAGCGACAGAGCGACGAAGCGACGGAAAGGAAGCTACGACGCACCCCTACCTGGCACACCAAATGTTGGATGTGGGGCTCTGGCAAACCCTTAAGGTTCGAACACTGGGGTGCGCCCGAAGTCTTCCCCTCCTACCGATCTACGCTCTAGCTCGCTAAGATCTTGCAGACAAACTCGACGAACTCACAACACAGAAAGACACGGGGTTTAGACTGGTTCGGGCCATCGTTGTGGTGTCATACCCTACTCCAGGGTGGTGGTGGTTGATTGCCTCTTGGGCTGATGATGAACAATACCAGGGGAGAACAGCCTCCTGAGGTTGAGGTGTTCTTGCGTGTGTGAGCTTGTGGTGTGTCTCTCAATCTCTGATGATCTCCTGGGATCTCCTATTTTCTCTACTATGATGGCTAGTCCTATTTATAGAGGCCCTGGTCCTCTTCCCAAATATCGAGCGGGAAGGGAGCCAACAATGGCGGGATAATTTGAACAGGGACAGCTAGTACAAGCTATCCTGACAAAAGTAGTCTTTGCCTGCACAAAGCTCTGGTGGTGACGGTGTTTTGGGCTCCACGATGACCTCCGTATCGCAGTCCGTGGTCTTGGTCTTGTTGCACTGGAATGGCAACCTTTGCCTAATGCATCGGTACTCTGCGGCTGCGCTTGCGCCCTTTGCACCAAAGAGGAAACAAGGACGCTGCGCGCGCTGGTGCCCGCCTGGTGACGATCGTTATGGCTCACGTCACGAGAGCCTCATGAGGTTCTCCTCGCCTTGATATCTCCGCTCCTCGTGAGCCTGCCTAGCTAGGCCACTCCAGAGGAGGTCTTGCGTCGTCCGCCTTGCGAGGCTTGGCCCCTCGCGAGGGTCTTGGATGCTTTGTTGGTGAAGACGGGCCGTATGGCCTGCTGGCTCCGCCACGCCGCGGGCCTCAGGCAGGCAAGTATGGGGACCCCCGTTCCTAGAATGGTGACAGCTGTTACTAGGGTTTGCATGTGTTGTGAATAGACACCTCCACTCACCGCCAGTTGTGTGATCGGACCTAGCAGTCCGCCGCACGACGTACCTCCTGCACGCGCGGATAACCTTAGAGGCGGTGCACTTGCACCACTCCGGCGAACCTGTACGTGGGAATCGACGACCGGCTGTTCGAGGGAGATCGAACAAGGAGGAGGCGATCCACACGGATGTGCTGGCCCAACTCTTCTTCCGCTGCACGGCACTACACGTCTAGTGGTAACGAACTATGATCCATGTCCCAAAGCATGTTCTTGGTTGTTCTGCGAATTGGAAATTTTAATTTGCAGTCGACGCACCCTATCGTAGAACCCAACAGTCACCGACCACTGGAGTTTGAACTGACATGTCTCCTTTTGGAAACCATGGTACTTCATGTGAGATGCTCCGATTTGGAAGGAGCGATCATCAAAACTTGTGCCAAACTTTACAAAGAAAAATTCCCCAAGGTCATGAGAGCACGCCACGGGCACACACCAAATCTGATGATGTCTCGATTCCATCTGAATTCCTAGTAATTAAAATACCAACGAGGCATACGCCGGTGGCCGCACGTCGCGACCTAAATGTTTGAAACTTCTCCCCATATCTCAGACAATGGACGAAAACTCGCAAAGCGACACACAAATGATTTGTACACCTTCTTTGCTAACTAACACCCAGATGTAGTTGTAGAAAGGTTTTGAATTTAATTATATGGACTAAATGCAAGGTAAGTGCAAAAAATGACTTAAATATAGCAACGAGACCAGAAATGGGTCAGAAAGTCAAACCTAGGGTATACAAGTGATTGTTTACCGTAAAAAAATTCGAGGCTGAACGATGTAGTCACTGACGATTGGAGTCCAAAGTGCCGCGTCTCCCTTTGGAAACTATGATCCTTCTTGTGAGATGCTACGATTTGGAAGGTGTGAGCATCAAAACTTGTGCCATCTTTACCAAAAAAATTCCATGTTATCCTGAGAGCACGCCATGGTGACACACCAATATTCGTTATTTCCGGACTCTATATGCATTTGCTATAATTAGAATACCAAAAAGGCATACGCCTCTGGCCGCACCCTACGGCCGAACTGTTTGAATTTTTTTCCCGTTTCTCGAACAATGAATGAAAACTCCCAAAGTGACACACAAATGATCTTGCTAGCTAGCGCCCACGTGTAGTTCTAGCTATAGCAAACGACTCAAATATAGCAAACGATGCCTCAAATGCACGAGAAAATCAAACCATATGGTACAATGGTGATTTCTTACCATGGGAAACAATTTGGAGGTGAAACGATGATCTCTTGTTTTCATTCAAACGAAAATATGATGTTAGTTCATGTAAATGTTTTCAAATAGCACATGGTTCACTCACGAAAGCCGTGTGCCTACCAAACCGTGGCCGATGTCGCCCCTTTCTGCGTGCACGATCTAAGTCGTGTGTTATGATTGGCCAGAACCCAAACCCCACGGATCATACATCTGCACCGTTGGATGCTCCCAGATCGAACGGCAATCCTCATCCCTTTCGATAGGAAATGTAGTCCGGCTAGGATTTGATCTATATGCCCAAATGCATGGTAAATGCCAAAAAATGTCTTAAATATAGCACACGAGACCTGAAATGTGCCAGCAAATCAAACTCGTGGTATAATGGTGATTGCTTAACGTGGGAAAAATTTAGAGGTGAAACAATGAACTCACGTCTTCATCTCAAAATTAATACGTCTTCATTTCAAACTATATTATTATCTTTGTGCACACGAGTGCTTAGAGGCAACCATTTGCATAGGCCTTTCTGCGCGGCGACCGGGGATATTTTTCACCCTTTTCAGCTAGGCCGCCAACACCCCCCACCGCCCACCCGTGTTTCACTCAACTAGTCCACCTAGCTCCATCGCCAGCTCCCCCTCACCAAGATCCACAACAAAGCCCTCTCCGGCACCAGCGTGCTCACCCCGTCTGTGTGCCCGCTCTTCGGCGTCAAGCCTACCTCCACTATCGTTCTCAACACGTGGCTGCCCGCGCCTCGCCATCTTCGTTTGCTCTCCAGCCACCCTCGAGCATATCAATCTTGTAAACCTCACCTCTCATGTGGCCCGGCCGGGTTTGCATTAAGAAGCCTGTTAGTTACTGCTCTCCATCGCGGTGAGGCATATTTCATCGCAATACCTCTTCCTATTTCATTCTGTATGTTCCCAAATTGGCTATAAAATAACGGGGAGCGTATATATGTTCATTATCTACCTTCCTAACTAGTACATATAAGTTGTATTTGTTCCAATAAGTTACTGCCGATTTACAGATTGCGGGCGCCCGAGTCACACAAACTTAACAAATAAGCCATGCATTTTCTAAATTATTGCATGACATGTTTAGACTACTTGATACCAAGTTGTTAGTTTTATGCTTATCCTCCTTTCCTGAGTTTCACATGTGTTCTCTATAGATGCCGATTAGCAGCGACAGCACTCATGCTTCAGGCGATGTATCTTCATTAGATTCTAGCAACCCTAGGTCTTTAGCAGATGGTGAGTGATGTAGGGTAGGAACCCTAACCGGCCGATCTTTCACGAAAGGAGCGGATCCCGCGATGAACACGAAGAACACGAGGAGGGAAACGAGGGGAAAAACACAAGGGGAACACGAGAGAACACTCAAACCAACAAGAATGATTACACAAGTGCTAGATCCTCGAAACACGATAGGAGATAGAAGATCCAAAGTCAACAACGGACGAAACAAAGGTAATCGGTCTTCTGCGTGAGGAGGTCTTGAATCCATGAGGGGATCTTCACTTAGAGGGGTCTTGAATCCAAAGGGATCTTCTCCGAAGAGGGGCCGCGGTCTCTCTCATGGAGTACATCCGAAGTGGATGAGCAATGCTCTATCTCTAAATATGAGTTAAACCAATGCTAACCCTAGCTAGGATGAATAGGGGGTCTATTTATAGTCTTAGTGCAAATGGGTGGCGAAAGGAGGGGGTACATGTGTTTCTGGCCCGAAACTGGACACATCCAGGTACCAGACATCCGTTGGGGACCAGTCGTCCTGTATCTAATGGGCCGCCGGATGTTCGGTAGAAGCCGGTCGTCGGCTGGTTCTTGCTTGGATGTAGAAGTTGCGGATTTCCGGAAGGGGCCAGTCGTCCGGTCGCCGGACGTCCGGTGGCATCGGACTTCCGCTCGTTTTGGCTCGGGTGCGGTGTCGCCGGTCGTCCGGTTTGGGCCGGACGTCCGCTCGCTGTAGCTCGGCTGGGGCTTCAGGCTCCGGACGTCTGGTCCCGGCCAGTCATCCGGGGGCTGGGGCTTCGTCAGCAACTCTTCTTCTTCTTCTCCGTCTTCACGCCCATCTTCCTCTTCTGATCGTCCTTGCTCCTTAGCTTCTTCATGGCCAACTCCTTGATACCCGAGTATGCACAATGTCTCCGTTTGAGGTAGTAGCCATGTCTCATGTGCATCTAAGTGGAAATGTGAGAGGATAGATGTCACCTCGGTTTCGAGAGCTCTTGCACCTGCTTGTGTCATGGGTCCAAGTGGTGTCGTAGGATATGTAGTTGGGTCCATGGGGATGACCTTGGGATGCTCCGCATCATCTCCCCTCCCTTGGGGAAGATCCGTCCTCAGATCAAATTCTTCATCACCATGGTAGGGAGAGAGATCTTTGACGTTGAAGATGTCCCTCACGGAGTAATTGTCGCGTGGAATGTCAATCTTGTATGCATTGTCGTTGTAGCGTGCAAGCACCTTGAAGGGTCTGTCTGCTCGTGGTCGAAGTTTGGACTTGTGTTCTTGGGGAAATCGGTACTTGCGAAGGTGTAGCAACACGAGATCACCGATGTTGAAGACCATGGGGCGCTTGTTGATGTTGAGCTTGGTCGCAAGTCGTTGTACTTGGTGCTCGATAGTATGTCTTGTATCTTCATGCACCTTCTTGAGAAGAGTCACACATGCACTTGCGTCCAAATTGATGTGCTCTTGGAGTGGTAGAGGAAGAATGTCCAATGGTGACAATGGGTTGAATCCGTAGACGACCTCGAAGGGGGACTTGCCGGTTATTGAGTGTCTTGCTCGGTTGTAGGAGAACTCGGTGATAGGTAGGCACTCTTCCCACTCCTTGATGTTCTTGTTGATGAGTACGCGAAGTAGAGAGGAGAGTGTGCGGTTGGTCACCTCCGTTTGGTCGTCGGTTTGTGGATGATACGCCATGGAGAAGAGTAGATTGATTCCGAGCTTGGCGCATAGGGTCTTCCAAAAGTAGCTAAGGAACTTGACGTCGCGGACCGAGACGATCGTCTTTGGCACATAATGTAGACGCAATATTTCCCTACAAAAGAGATTAGCAACATGTGAAGCATCGTCTATCTTGTTGCAATGAATGAAATGTGCCATCTTGGAGAAACGGTCCACAACGACAAATACCGAATCCTTTCCATTTCTATTCCTAGGCAATCCAAGTATGAAATCCATGCTAATGTCTTCCCATGGTTGATACGGGATTGGGAGAGGCATGTAAAGGCCATGGGATTGAGCTTTGGACTTAGCTTTGTGACATGTAGAGCATCGATTGGTGAAGCGGTTGATGTCGCGCAACATCTTGGGCCAAAAATAGTTCTTGTAGAGCGTGGCGAAAGTCTTGCCGCGTCCAAAATGTCCCATTAAGCCTCCTCCATGAGATTCCTGAAAAAGCAACAAACAAAGAGAAGACTTGGGGATGCAAAGCTTGTTAGCTCTCATACGATATCCATCTTTTATGTAATAGTGTTTCCAAGAGGTGTGTGTCAAACACTTGGCATAAGGAGTAGCAAAAGTAGGATCATGCTCATACACGTCTTTTATATGCTCAAAAACAATGACATCCAATTCAAGTTGAGTAACAAGCATGCGTATGAGGGAAAGGGCATCCTCCACAATGTTTTCCTTACCTTTAATGTACTTGATGACATAAGGAAAAGATTCAATAAATTATCTCCATTTAGCATGATGATTGTTCAACTTGGTTTGGCCCTTAAGATACTTGAGCGTTTCATGATCGGTATGAATGATGAATTCATGAGGGCGAAGATAGTGTTCCCATTCATGCAAAACGCAGACTAAAGCATAGAGCTCTTTGTCATCGATGGGGTAACTGAGTTGCGCTCCGGAAAGTTTCTCACTAAAGTAAGCTATGGGGCGCTTCTCTTGCGTTAACACACCTCCTATACCATTACCGCTAGCATCGCAATGAATCTCAAAGGGTTTGTCAATGTTGGGTAATGCAAGCACAAGAGAATGAGTAAGCAAATTCTTAAGCTCATTGAAAGAGGTATCTTGGGATGGTCCCCAAACAAAAGGCGTATTCTTCTTGCTCAAAGCATGCAAAGGCGAAGCAATGGTGCTAAAATCTTTCACAAAGCGACGATAGAAACCCGCAAGGCCAAGAAAGCTACGCACTTGTTGCAAGTTGGTTGGTTGGGGCCAAGTCTTAATAGCATTGATCTTGGACTCATCTACATGAACACCCTTGGAAGATACAACAAAACCTAAGAAAACGAGCTTGTCAATGCCAAAAAGGCATTTCTCCATATTAGCATAGAGGTGCTATTTTCGAAGAGTTTGAAAAAAGGTTCGGACATGGGTGACATGCTCTTTGAGAGACTTGCTAAAAATAAAGATATCATCGAAGTAGACCACAACAAACACACCAATGTAAGGGCAAAATACATGATTCATAAGACGCATAAAAGTACTCGGTGCTTCCGATAGACCCATAGGCATGACTAACCACTCATACAAGCCAAACTTGGTTTTGAAAGTGGTTTTCCATTCATCACCCTCTTGTATGCGGATTTGATAGTGGCCACTCTTAAGATCAATTTTTGAAAAGATAGCGGCACCACTAAGTTCATCAAGCATATCATCAAGGCGTGGAATGGGATACCTATAACGAACGGTGATAGCATTGACAGGTCTACAATTGGAGGACATGCGAAAGCTACCGTCTCTTTATGGAACAAGAATGACCGGGACGACACAAGGGATCAAACTTTCACGTGCATGTCCATGGTCTATGAGATGCTTTACTTGCCTTTGTATTTCTTTGGTTTCTTCGGGGTTGATGCCGTAGGGAGCTTTGTTCAGAAGCGGTGCTCCGGGGATGAGGTCGATGCGGTGCTCAATGCCTCGTAGTGGAGGTAGTCCCGGAGGTAGCTCATCGGGGAAACCATCGTGAAATTCCTGCAGAAGAGAACACAACACTAGAGGAAGAGTGTGAGAGGTGTTAGTTTGTGTTTGATTGTCCTTGCACAAAAGGATATAGTGTATCACACTAGATGGGTTCTTACACACTCCTCTTATCTCATTTTTGGTGGCAAATAGGACTAAGTTCTTCTTTTCGCTCATCGTGGAGGCGCTCGATTTGGGCTTATGGCGCTCACTCTGTTTTTGGTGGCTCACACTCTCACTATTATCTCCATGATGGGTTGCTTGCTTGTCGGTGACAACTTGGCTTTGGGACATGGAACGAAGTACGTACTCCTTTCCCTTCATCTTGAAGATGTAGTGGTTTGTTCGGCCATTGTGGATGACTCCTCTATCAAATTGCCATGGGCGTCCAAGAAGGTGGCAAACGATCATTGGAACGACGTCGCACTCTAAGTTGTCTTCGTAGGAGCCAATTTTGAAGGAGACTTGTACTCGATGCTCGACTTGGATAGTGTCGGAGTCTCTAAGCCATTGGACTTTGTATGGATGTGGGTGCTTTGTCTTGGGCAATTGGAGCTTGGAGCAAAGTTCTTCACTTGCGATATTATGACAACTCCCTCCATCGATGATGACCTTGATGGATCTTCCATTGATGCCAACCTTGGTGTGAAAGATATGGCATCTTTGGTCTTCTTCTTGGTGATGTTGTAGAGTCAAGACCTTGGGGACAAAAAGAGCGGGACTTGAATCTTCATCGCAAAAGACTTGTTCCTCTTCATAGTTCACTTGCCGGTGCATGGCGACTTGCTCAAGAGCGTCCATTTCTCCTTCACTCATCGAGTCGTAGGTGCCGTCGTCGTTGAGGATCATGATCCGATTGTTGGTGCCTCGAGGACTTGTGGCCCCGGCCTCCGCATGTGAAGCATTTGAAGGAACTTGTTTTGACTGTCTCATCGGTGGGGGTTGATGATGAAGCTCTCGACTTGAAGTTGCTTGTAGTAGGAGGATGACTTGGAGTTGACGAAGCTTTCTTGGAACTCGACTTGTCGACGTTGCTTGTAGAAGGCTTGGTAGACGGTGTTGGAGTCATTGAAGCTTGGGTGTTGGAGAAGCCGTAAGACTTGGATGAGAATTTGGCATACTTGAAATAGTCTTGCACTTGACATTCCGCTTTGGTAGCTTGATGCACTAGCTCGATGAGGTTCGAGTATGGTTGGAAGCCGGCGATCTTCTTGATAGGATGGGTGAGTTCATTCAAGAAACGTGCCATTGTTTGCTCATCATCTTCCGTGACGTTGCCTCTTATCATGGCAATTTCCATCTCCTTGTAGTATTCTTCAACATTCTTGGTTCCTTGCTTGAGTAGTTGAAGTTTCCTGAAGAGGTCGCGGTTGTAGTAGGTAGGCACAAAGCATGCTCTCATGACATCCTTCATTTGTGCCCAAGTAGTGATGGGTGGTTCACCTCTTGCCTCTCGACGCTCGATAACTTGTTCCCACCAAATGAGGACATAGTCTTGGAACTCAAGGGATGCCATTGCGATTTTCTTCTCTTCTTCATAGTTGTGCAAACGGAAGATTTTGTCGACTTTCAATGCTGATGAAAGGTATTCTTTGGGATCGTTGCTTCCATTGAACTTGGGCATGGTGAACTTGAGCTTTCCGTAGCCTTGCTCTTCATTGTGTTGGGGTCAGCGATGATGACTCCTGTGTTGTTGATGATTGTCAAGCTCGTGTCTCTCTTGGCGAGGAGGGTTTTCAACCTCATGTTGCTCTTGTCGTGGAGGATTTCCATTGTGTTCATGCTCTTGATGAACGTGATGTTCTTGGTGAGCTTGTGGAGGAGCTTGTCGAGCTCGAGGAGGAACTTGAGGAACTTGACGATGCACGCCAGCTTGAAATCTTCATTCGTGAGCTTCTTCGTGAAGTGCTTCTTCATGTTCACGAGCTTCTCGGCCTCGGTTGGCTATGGCACAATTTGCATCTTGGAGGGCTTGTTGCACCACAAATGCCTGAGCATCTCACAATTGTTGCTCTTGATGTTGTGCCTCGGCATCTTGTGCTTCTTGGTGTAGACGCGCTCGCTCTTCCTCTTCATGTTGGCGTTGTCGTTGTCTTCCTCGTGCTAGCGCAAAAGCCTCTTGGGTTTGACGTTTTTAGTGCTCTTGAGAGTTGGTGTCGCGTAGAGGATTTAGGCTTGCTTGACGATCGTTGCGGGCGGCACGTCGAAGAGTGTTCGATGTCCGTGTACTTGAGCCGGAGAGGGTGAAGTCGGAGTGTCGACTTGAGCGGCTCCTTCTTAATGAAGACGAAGTGGAAGAAGAGCGGTTGAGAAACAAAGCGCGAATCTCGTCCATTCTTGCATAGTTCTCTTTCTTGTGATCGTCGAGCTTGTGGTCGAAGTAATCCCTTGTACATTGCTCGGAGAGTCGCAAGTCGGTGGCGAGGTTGTCGATGCGTTCACTCATTGCTTATTGCTCTTGATGCAAAGCACATTGTGCACCAAAGATGCGTTCACTCGTTGAGAAACAAAGTCCGTGACGTTGCTTATCTTTTCCTTTTGCTTAAAAGTTTGTTTGGCTCTTTGTTGATTGAGCTCTTTTCTCATGCAATGCTTCACGAACCAAGATAGCAATTATGTATGCGATGACAACCTTGTGACACAAGAGATGATACCAAGATATGCAACAATGATGTATGTACTCTATGGGAAGTATGATCACTAATGTGCACAAGTCTCGTTGCCGGCAATACTCAATGGCTAGTCTCGATGGGTAAGCGACGCAAAGGAGTAAGGCTATGATGGCTATCAATGAAATGGCAAGAGTGATATCTCCAGTACCAAGGTGAGGTTACCGTTTCTTGGTTCCTCGTCCATACGCAAGAACGGATGACGGTGATCGAATGAGTGTGACAAATACCAAGATGTAGTCGAGGTGGTCGTTGTTGATGACGCGTCTGTGGCGAAGATGAGCGGCAGTGAAGTTGATGTCGAACCGTACCTAGATAGCCAAAACACAAAAGGATACGGAACCGCAACTCAAATTCTCAAAGCTCGAAGTGGCAACACGTGTCGGAGTGCAAAACGGGTAAGCAAAGGTGGTGGTATGCGGAAGTGGTGATGGTGTATAGGTGGTAGGAGTGCGTATGCGGAAATGTGGGGCGGTGGTGGTGACCAAAACTGAAGAAAATTCAGTTTCGTCAGGCTACTCCGGATGTCTGGTGGTGAGCGGTCGTATGGTTGTCGGACGTCCGGTGTAGAGAGGACATCAGGTGCCTGGGTGAAAAATCGGGCACGGGATGAACTGGTGGTGTTCGTGATGGAGAGGTCGAAATTCTTTGAATCCGGGCGGATTTGTGGATGGAAAGGGTGGGGAAAGGGGTGAAAAGCTAGATCCACTCAAAACAAAGCAAATCCACGGATCAAAACCAACAAAATTTAAACACACCAACAAATCACAAAAAAAATTGGGGGCTATTTTTGTGGGGAATTTTTGAATTAGGGACAAAAACAATAAAAACTAGGCTAGCAACACAACGGGGATTCTCCGAAATCGTGATCAATGTGGCTCTTGATACCAAGATGATGTAGGGTAGGAACCCTAATCGGCCGATCTTTCACGAAAGGAGCGGATCCCGCGATGAACACGAAGAACAAGAGGAGGGAAACGAGGGGAAAACCACAAGGGGAACACGAGAGAACACTCAAACCAACAAGAATGATTACACAAGTGCTATATCCTCGAAACACGATAGGAGATACAAGATCCAAAGTCAACAACGGACGATACAGAGGTAACCGGTCTTCTCCATGAGGAGGTCTTGAATACAAGACGGGATCTTCCCTTAGAGGGGTCTTGTATCCAATGGGATCCTCTCCGAAGAGGGGTTGCGGTCTCTCTCGTGGAGTAGATCCGAAGTGGATGAGCAATACTCTTTCTCTAAATATGAGCTAAACCAATGCTAACCCTAGCTAGGATGAATAGGGGTCTATTTATAGTCTTAGTGCAAATGGGGGGGCGAAAGGAGGGGGTACATGGGCTTCGGGTCCGAAACTGGACACAGCCAGGTACCGGACGTTCGCTGGGGACCGGTCGTCCTGAAAGTGCATTATATCGACTAGAGGGGGGGTGAATAGGCGATTTTTATGAAATTCTTCACTGAGGAATTTGTCGGTGAGGAAATTCCTTAGCGAAGAACTACTAGCATCGGAATAAGTACTCAAAAGTAAACATAACAGAATACAAGCATAGTCATCATGATGAAATGAAGATAGGCACAAAGTACAGGAAGCGTAAGCACAAGATAACACATGATGAAGACAAACAGACTGAAGAAATTGAACTGAGGAAATTGAGAAAGTCTTCAGTCAAAGTCTTCAAACACAGATATGAACAAACACACAACACAGTTATGAGGAAATGAAAGAGTTGAGGGACTAGAACCAGTAAGCTTGGTGAAGACAATGATTTGGTAGACCAGTTCCAACTGCTGTCTCAGTTGTACGTCTGGTTGGAGTGGCTGAGTATTTAAACTCAAGGACACACAGTCCCGGACACCCAGTCCTGAACACGCAGCTCAGGATACCAAGTCCTCACCGTATTCTCCTTGAGCTAAGGTCACACAGACCTCGCCCAATCACTCGTGGTATGTCTTGAGGTGACTTCCGAACCTTCACAAACTTGGTCACTCGGCGATCCACACTTCCTCTTGGATGCTCTAGACCATGACGCCTAACTGTCTGGAAGAAGCATAGTCTTCAAAGGTAACAAGCGTCGGATCCACGCAGGATCAATCTCTTCAGTGATGCTCAATCACTTGGGGTTTGTAGGTGTTTGGGTTTGGGTTTTTCCTCACTTGATGATTTTCTCTCAAAGTCATTGGAGGATGGGTTGCTCTCAAATGACAAGTGTCAGTTTCTATCGGAGCAGCCAACCAGCTAGTGGTTGTAGGGGGCGACTATTTATAGCCTAGGGAGCAGCCCGACATGATAAGACATAAATGCCCTTCAATGATATGAGCGTTAGGTGGAAAGATATTTTGGGACAGCTGGCGCATAGCACAGCAACGGTCGGAATTTTGAGTAGCAAAATCCTCAGGGCTATCATGTTCCTCACTGTGTAGGAAATCCGCATTGGTGAATTCCTAACTCCTCAGTCAAAACAAATTCCTCAAAGACCAGAAGAACTTCGTCTCTATCACTAAAGAATATGACTGGACTGTATGAGATTTCCAAAGGCTTCACTCGAAGGGATTGGTAGGTGTAGGATTTTGAGTTGAGCATCACATGGAAATTTTTCCTTAGTATTTCCTCGACCCCCTTTAACAGTACGGTGTTTCCTGTGACTCAAGAAAGAGAAAATGAAACTACGAAAACAAAAGTCTTCACGGTTCATGTTCCTCGAATGAACACAAAGTCTTCAAGGTCACACCAATTTCTTCACTTTTAAAGTCTTCAGAAAGTCTTCAGATAGCCAAAGTCTTCAGTCGAAGAACTTCATTTTTAGGGGTCGACTTTCTCTGTAAATATCAAACTCATTGACTTATAGACCTATGTACACTCACAAACACATTAGTCCCTTAACCTATAAGTCTTCAATACACCAAAATCACTAAGGGGCACTAGATGCACTTACAATCTCCCCCTTTTTTGTGATTGATGACAATATAGGTTAAGTTTTCAACGGGGATAAACATATGAAGTGTAAATACTGATATTGAGGAATTTGATTGCAAGATATAGAAGAACTCCCCCTGAAGATGTGCATAGTGAGGAATTTGGTTTTGAAGCAATGCACACTTGATGAGTTGAATCATGGAGATATCCACCTATATCTTGTAATTCATACACGCATTTGACATATAACAATGAAGAATTTGAAATGCATGATGAAATATGGTGACTGATGTAATTCAGCATGCGTGCATTAGCATATATGAGGAATAAGCATGCAGAAAAACATATCAAAAGTTTCAGAGCACCATCGGGTTTAAGTTTACAACTCGATCCAATAAAGTCTCAGAACAACGAGAGTTGTAACTTAAAAAAACGCCCATATAGAAAGACCCGCTTGAAGACTAACTCAAAATTCCCCCCCTTTGTCATCAAATGACCAAAAGGATCGAATATGAGGAGTAACGCCCCTGAAGAATATCAAGTTGATGAAGGAGCGCCAGCATTGTTGGGGTCGTTTGTCGTAGAAGGGCCTGCCGCAGTGTCGTCCAAGTGTTCATTATCATCAGTGTCGCACGATGAAGAATATGAGCTGGCCACCAGAGAAGGAACCTTGACCTTCTTGAATTTCTTTGGTGGAGGTGCAGACCAGTCAAAATCTTCCTTGAGACCCATTTTCTTCAAATCTTCTTCACCATGAAGATGTGACAGTATTGCCCAGGTGCGACCGAAGACTTCATGGAGGTAGTAATGGTTATTCTTCACTTCATTGTGTGTCACAGTCATGTTGTGAAGAAATGAACCAAACTGACGCTTAACCCATTTATGATTTCGATCCACCTTCTAGTGAAGACTTAGCAGAAGCTCACGATCAGTCATCACACGAGGAGCAATGGCTTGAGGAGTAGACTTGGGTGCATTGGCAGAGTCATGTGTGGCAGAGTCATCATTGGTGGAATAAAAGGCAGCTTTACGAAACTGTCCATCCAATGGACAAATGCCTTCATCTATAACAGCTGGTGCCTTGCCCTTTTCATCAACTGAGGAATAGGTCTGCTTGAGGACTTCAATTGGGGGCAAGTAGCTGAGGTGATTCTGAAAATCAGCTTTGTAGTTGAGTGAAGACCTTGTCCTGAGGAATCTCATAATCCAAGGTGCATAAGGCTTCAGCTCAAATGGAGACAGTGCAACATTTGCCAGAGTCCTCATGAAGAAATCGTGATAATTGACAGGAATGTCGTGAATGATCTTGAATACCAGATTCTTCATGATGCCAACAATTTCCTCATCAGATGAGTCATGGCCTTTGATAGGACTCATTGTCCTCGTAAGAATACGATAGACAGTTTTGGGCACATAAAGTAATTCCTTCACAAGGAATTTGGTTCGTGGGGCCTGACATGCCTTCAAAGGTTTCATCAGAACCTGCATGTAGTGATTTGTAAGCTCAGGTTCACTGTAGATGCAACGAGCTTCTTCAAGGGGAGGACTAAGTGGTAAGGCACGAAGCAATTCAGAAGCTGGTGCTGTGTAGTGAGTGTTCTCAGACATCCAGTCCAACACCCATGAATTCACATCTTCAGAATCTCCTGTGATGTGCAGCGTCGCATAAAATTGAAGAATCAGTTCTTCATTCCAATCACAGATGTCAGAGCAAAAGTTTAACAGTCCAGCATCGTGAAGAACACTGAGGACTGGCACGAAACACGGCAGAGATTCCATATCCACGTGAGGAATGTGCTCATGATAAGAAGATTTTCTCTTTGTTGAACAACACTTAGGAATAGAAATTGGCTTGACTAGCAGCCTAGAAACGCCTCTTCCTTATACAAGCAGAATCATATGGGTTGTAGTCTTCGAAGAATACGTGCTCGCCGAAGAAATCATCAGCCTTGAACTTTTGCTTGCGTGAGAATGGATCCTTTGGCTTGGGCAGAGGAGTGTCAGTGAGTTGCATCACGACTTCAGGAATTGCAATCTCAGGTTCTTCAGGCTGAGGAATTTCTGGTTCCTCTTCAGTGGGAGTCTGCGTCTTTAGATGTTCAGCAGCAACAGTTTCTTCGGCACTAGTGGCTGGAATTTCCTCATGTACAAATCAAGTGGGGTGAGTTTCTTCAGAGCCCATTTGAACAGTTTGTGCAGGTGATTGAGGTATTTGCTGCAATGGTGTGAACATTGGAGAGTTTGGATGCTAACTTCCTCAGAATTCATCACTTATTACTGGTGTGGAGCAGCCAACGTCCACATCTTCATCTTCCATTTCTTCAACGCCAGCCTCTTCAGCTGTGAACTGAGGCATGGGCGAGGAGATGACAATTGTTGAAGGGATCGTATCCACTTCAATTTCTTCATCCAACTGCTTAGACGAAGCAGTAGAAGGAGTTTCTTCATCAGATCCGCTAGGGATCTCATATTCTTCACCAAAAGGAACAAGGTCCTTTGATGGCATAGTTGAGATTGGAACAACATCAATGGGATTAGCAAATGAACTGGTCAAAGGCTTCATCTTCTTCGGAGCTGAAGAATTTGAAGTGGCTGATGCTTTCCTTTTCTTCACTGATGCACACTCTGCAGCCTTGGTCTTCTTCACATCTGATGCAGATGGAAGGATTGAAGTTGGTGTTGGTGCAGGAGGAGTAGAAGAATCTGGTTGATTTTCTTCAGGCACAATTGATGCAGTTGCCCTGATTTCTTCAGTTTCTTCGGGTGCACCACTAGTGGATGCCCTGGCAATTTCTTCAGCGGCTGGAATGCACTCATCAGCCCTGGAACTCACATTTTCTTCAGCAGCCTGATTTTCATCAGCGGTGCTGGCATGTTCTTCAGTCGGCTGAGCAAATGCTTCAGCCCGAGGAACTTCCTGTTGCGTTGGGGCTGCAACATTTGAAGTGAAGTTATCAGTGAGTCTCACAAAACGAACTTTGGCTCCAAGCCAATCAACATGATATGCGTCAAATTCATCACTGAGTTTCTTGATCTTAGATTGAGTAGTGACAAGTTCGTCAGTTGTCATAGAGACAACGTTTTTCTTCAGATAGCGCTCCTTCTTGTACTGCGCTTTTGTTGATCTGCCTAGCCTTCTCAAATTTCCATTTTTCTTCTTGAATGAAGTGAGTCAGCATGTGACTTTGGCTAGGAGTCAGCTTGAAGTCAGGCATGGGAGTGTTGGGGTCCTTGTGCCAAACGTCAATGTATTCGAGGATCAACTTGGGATCCAACAGCAGTGGCACATTTGTCCCCTTGGCTCTAGTGGCCTTGACTTGCCTATCTCTGATGATTTCAGCAAGTTCATCATCATCAGCTTCGTCTTCTTCAGACGGCACTTGGAAGGCGACTTGCTTCTTCTGAGGACTAGGGTGAGGACCTCGTCCAGCAGTGGCCTTTGTCTTCAGTAGAGAGGGTCCCGCTGAGGAATTTGGTGCAGCTGAGGAACTAGCTGAGGCTCCTGAGGCAATAGAGACACCTGTGGTCCTTTGACACGTGGCGAGATGCATAGGTGCAGAGGACTTTGTCGGAGCGGCCGAAGACTTTGGCGGAGGAGCTGAGGACTTTTGAGGAATAGGAGCAGCATGAGGAATTTGCCGTGAGGGCTTTGAGGATTCTGGCCGTGAGGGCATTGCTGAGGAACTTGGCCTTGAGGGCATTGTTGGTGAAGCACTTGGCTTGCGCGCAGGCTTCTTTGGCATAGCCTTCTTTGGCTTGACAGCAGAGGCCTCAGCAGAGGCAGCAACAGCAGCAGCAGAGTCTTCATTGAATTTCCTCACTGCTTCTCTGGCTTGCTTAGCCAACTTGGCTTGGCGCTTGGCCCAGTCATCAGGATAGTCCTCACCACGCATGAGGCTGGTGGGATAAGCTATTTGGCCAGGTGCCAATGGAGGTCTTGGGCATGGAGGATTGAGTGCGAATTTCTTCATGTAATTGGGAGTAACGTACCTGTACTCCCTCCACTCTCTTGCCCATCTCCTCTCTATCTTCTAAATGCGCATCTTGCGCTGATTTTTGTCTTCTTCAGGAGGTGTGCAGACCCAGCATATATATCATCAGGGATCTCAAACACTGTGTTGACCTCAGCCCTCTTTCCTCCTTTTTGTGGCTTCTTACCGTCACCATTTTCTTCAGTTGAGGAATTTGAACAATTGAATTCTCTGAAGAAGTATGCAAATTTTCATCGAGGAACGCTGCAAATCAGTTAAGTTGATGAGAACCTAGTGATTCGACAGCTGACATGAGTACCTCTGAACAGAGTATAGTTGCGAGGAATTTGGAGAGGTCATATGCGTTCTTAGGAGGTTTTGTAAAAATAACAAGTTTGAGGAATTTGACCAGTTGAGTCTTGAAGAATTTCACTAAGCATTCTTTGTCTTAGGTTCCTGAGATGTGTAGATCAAAAATCCACACATTTGAGGAATCTTGAAGAAAAACATAGCTTAGAGAAACGAATCAAGAACAGATGATATGAGAGGTGTTTTAGTGTGTGAAGATAGGAAGAAAAACACCTTTGAAGATTTTGTAGATAATCATTCGAATCAGTGAGGGTAGTAAAATTAACTTTTAATTACCCTGGATGAAGAACACGACGAACAGTGAGGTGGAGAGGTGAAGTTTGTCTGTGTAGATCTTCCACGCCCTAACTTGGCGGAGGAAGACGGCTACGGCGGTGGCGGAGTGAAGATTTCCACGGCCGGGGCGAGTATGGCGGCGACGAGGTCGAGGCAGTGAAGCTCTTCCTCACCGGCGATGATGAAGTAGCAGCGGCGCTAGGGTTAGAGAAGCTCGAGCTGGAGAGAGGTCGAGCGGAGTAAAAGAAGTGATGAAGGGGAAGAGGGGTATTTATAGCCACGGTGAAAAATTGTTCGCCTGAAGAAATTGGACGAGCATGCCCCCGACCCTTCTCATTCGCTGGACATGTGTCACCCACGTACTAAGAGGTGGAGATCGTGTACGATCGTGGGTGAAAAGATAAGTGTATCGTGGGATGCGGAACGATTTGAGCGGCAAAGCCGAAAATTTAGATAAGATAGGTTTTAAAGTTCCGTTTGCAATTTCTTCAGCTGACAAGGACACAGTGAAGATTTAGAACGAGTTTCAAATAGAACGCACATGAAGAATTTGTGAACAGATTGGGTTGAGTATAGCATAGAGGGGTATAGGGTCCGATCACATTCACTTAGCAGAAAAACCAACTTGAAGAATTAGCAATAAGTGAATGCTGTAGAGGACATAAACTCACATATATATATATAGCCAATGAAGAAAAACGACGAAAACAGTGAAGACAATGCAAAGTTGAAGAATATGAACAACTGAGGAATTTCAACTTTTGGTGGTGGCGTGACCCACCATATAAGAATGATGATTTCAGACACCGCGTACAATTATCGTAGGGTTCTGAGAATCAAATTCTTCATTAATTTCTTCACACTTAGAGTGTTATTCTTCATTGATTGAAGAAAAACGTTTCTTCATGTGTTGCACATCTAAGTCATCAATTTTGCATAAGTGTTAGGATGAGTGTCCTTTTCAAAGAACATTCGAAGATTCTAGGATATTTAGCTCACACCGCAACTTGCTAAATCTCTTCTCATCCAAGGGCTTTGTGAAGATATCGGCTAGCTGTTCTTCAGTCTTCACATGCTCAATAGAAATGTCGCCCTTCAACACATGATCACGAAGAAAATGATGACGAATCTGAATGTGCTTAGTCTTCGAGTGCTGAACTGGGTTGTGAGCAATCTTGATGACACTCTCATTGTCACAGAAGAGAGGCACGTTCTTCATGTTGACGCCGTAGTCCTTGAGAGTTTGCTTCATCCCTAGCAATTGAGCACTGCAAGAACCAGCGACAATGTACTCAGCTTCAACAGTAGATAGTGATACACAGTTCTGTTTCTTCGAGGACCAACAGACCAAAGATCGTCCGAGGAAATGACATGTACCAGATGATGACTTGCGGTCCACACTTCACCAGCATAGTCAGAGTCAGAATATCCAATGAGATCAAAAGCCGAGCCCTTGGGGTACCATAATCCAACTGTTGGTGTGTGAGCTAGATATCGAAGAATATGCTTCACAGCCTTATGGTGTGATTCCTTCGGTGTATCTTGAAATCGGGCACACATGCAAACACTAAGCATTATATCTGGCTTAGATGCACATAACTACAATAAAGAACTAGTCATGGAGAGGTATACCTTATGATCGAAGTCAATACCATTTTCATCAGTGCACAGATGGCCATTTGTGGGCATAGGAATTTTGACGCCTTTGCAATCTTGCATGCCGGATTTCCTCAGTACATCCTTGAGGTATTTCTCCTGAGATATGAATATGCCATTGCATTGTTAACGAATTTGAAGACCTAATAAGAAGAATTTCAACTCTCCCATCATAGACATTTGATATTCTTCACTCATCATATAGGCAAATTCATCACTATAACGTTGGTCAGTACAACCAAAGATAATATCATCAACATATATTTGGCAGACAAACAATTCACCATCATAAGATTTAGTGAAAAGAGTAGGGTCGAGTGAACCGGGTTTGAAGCCTTTCTTCATGAAGAATTCCTTCAAGGTATCATACCATGCCCGAGGGGCCTGCTTGAGGCCATAGAGGGCCTTGTTGAGTCTGAAGACTTTGTCAGGATTCTTTGGATCTTCAAAACCTGGGGGTTGAGCAACATATACTTCTTCCTCAAGCTTACCATTGAGGAATGCACTTTTCACATCCATTTGATATAAAGTGATATCATGATTGGTAGCATAAGCAAGTAATATGCGAATAGCCTCAAGTCTAGCAACAGGTGCAAAAGTTTCATCGAAATCAATTCCTTCAACCTGTGTGTAGCCTTGAGCTACAAGCCGTGCCTTATTCCTCACCACAAGGCCATTTTCATCTTGGTTGTTGCGGTAGATCCACTTTGTGCCAATGATATTGTGCTTGCGAGGATCTGGACGTTTGACCAGTTCCAAGACATTGTTGAGCTCGAACTGATGTAATTCTTCTTGCATGGCCTGAATCCACTCAGGCTCCAGAAATGCTTCATCTACCTTAGTGGGCTCTGTGATAGAGACAAAGGCATAGTGCCCACAAAAGTTAGATAAATGTGAAGCTTTTGAGCGTGTGAGAGGACCTGGCGCTTTGATGTCATTGATGATCTTTTCAACTTGCACTTCTTTCGCAATGCGAGGATGAGCTGGTTGTCATTGAGGAATTTGATCAGCATTCTCTTCAGAACCATTTTATTCAGTATTTTCTTCAGGTGCATTAGCTCGACGTTCTTCATGTTCTGGATTGAATTCTTCAGCAGATTCTTCAGTAGGAATGACATCCTCAGTAGCCTTGAACTTGATAGTTTCCTCAGGTGCTAGTTCATCTATCACAGTAGGTAGGTGCTCTCTTTGCGAGCCATTAGTTTCATCGAACCGCACATCTACAGTTTCAACAACCTTGTGAAGAACATTGTTGAAGACTCTGTAGGTGTGCGAGTCCTTTCCGTAACCAAGCATAAAACCTTCATGTGCTTTCGGTGCAAATTTTGAGTTGTGACGAGGATCTCTAATCCAACATTTAGCACCGAAGACTTTGAAATAACTTACATTGAGTTTCTTATCAGTGAGGAGTTCATAGGCAGTTTTCTTGAAGAATTTGTGAAGGTATACTCTGTTGATGATGTGGCACGCAATATCAATTGCCTCAGTCCAGAAATGATGAGGCGTTTTGTATTCATCAAGCATAGTGTGAGCCATCTCAGCAAGAGTCCTATTCTCGCTCTCCACAACGCCGTTCTGCTGAGGAGTATAAGGAGAAGATAACTCATGAGTAATACCAAGTTCATCAAGATAGTCATCGAGACCAGAATTCTTGAACTCAGTGCCATTGTCACTTCTGATGTGCTTGATCTTCACACCAAAGTTGGTTGAAGCCCTCGAGGAAAATCGTTTGAAGACTTCCTGCACTTCATGTTTGTAAGTAACAAGGTGTACCCATGTGTAACGAGAGTAATCATCAACAATAACAAAGCCATATTAAGATGCTTCATTTGAAACAGCAGAATAATGATTAGGACCGAAGAGATCCATGTGAAGCAATTCAAATGGGCGATTAGTGGTCATGATAGTCTTCGCTGGATGCTTGGCCTTTGTCATCTTCCTAGCTTCACAGGCTCCGCATAGGTGATCCTTGAGGAATTTGACATTCTCGATGCCGATGACATGCTTCTTCTTCGCAAGCGTGTGCAAATTCCTCATGCCTACATGACCAAGTCGTCGATGCCAGAGCCAGCCTTCTGAAGCTTTTGCAAAGACACACAGCTGGTTGTGGTCCTGTAGAGAAATCAATAATATACAGGTCTCCTCTCCTAAAGCCTTCGAAGACTTTGGAATTGTCAGCTTCCATAACCACAACACAACAATACTTGCCAAAGAAAACAACCATATCAAGATCACAAAGCATTGAGACAGACATAAGGTTGTATCCTAAGGACTCAACAAGCATGACTTTGTCCATGTGTCGATCCTTTGTGATCGCAACCTTACCTAGACCCAATACCTGACTTTTGCCTTTGTCGGCAAAGATGATATGCTTCAGATGCGACGGAGATAATGGAGCATCCATCAATAGATTCTTGTCACCAGTCATGTGATTTGTACACCCACTATCGAGGACCCACTCAGTGGCTTTGGGTTGATCATCCTGCATATGAATTAGTGTAGCTTACAAACTCATATACTTCATCAGTGAAGAATATGACATCCATTCATCAGATCAATTTCATCAAGCAACAGAACAGATAAAGTAGTATGAGGACATGAGAAATGAAAGTTCATTTCTTAATGATTATCCTGCGTCCTTTCAGGCATACTCAGGTCTCCAGCAAATTCTTCAGATGATTACGTACGTCTAGAGACCTGACCCTGCAGAAGAGATTAGTTCTTTTTATTCACCACCCACATCTGAAGGGGTGGCAAAGAGTTCATCATTTTGCGAGCTCCATAAGAGAAAGGTGGCATAGATGCCAGTCCATTTCGTTTCACATAAGAGGGGTTAGAGTAAGCAGAGAAATTCTTTGAGGACTTATGGACATAATGATTTGAAGAATAATGCACATATCCATAATACTTAGATCTTCCCTGCGAAACAGACGGGTTAGCATGATGATGTTCATATGAGGACTTTGATCCTTTTGAGGAGTATGATCCAAGTGAGGAGTTTGGTCCGTATGAGGACTTGGATCCATATGAAGAATTTGGTCCATATGAAGAATTTGATCTGGGGTTCCTATTCTTCACAGGTGGCGTCATGATGACATTCACCTGAAGATTTTCAAGGCATCTTTTGGGAACCCAGATTTTCTTCATAGGGGAACCGTTCCTGCAGTTAGTGCCAACATATCTAGCAAATACTTCACCATTCTAATTTTTGAACAGTTTATAGTTGGAGTCAAATGACTCATCATCAGAACGAGGAGATTCACATGCAAATCCAGATAAGTTAGATGGATCAACTGGAGGTCCCTTTGCAGCAACCCATGTAATTTTGGGGTACTTCTCAGGCTTGCAATATGTACCATCAGCATTGAGTTTCCTCTCAAAAGCAATACCCTCTTTCCTAGGGTTCCTGTTGAGGATCTACTTTTTAAGCACATCACAAAGATTCTGATGCCCGTTGAGGCTTTTGTACATGCCTGCCATGTACAATTCCTTCAGCCCTGCATCGTCAGTGATACTAGTAATGTCCTCAGATGAGGAATTAGTGATAGCAGAGGCATGTGAAGAATTTGAAACATTAGCAGCATTTGAACATTCAGGTGAAGAATTAGCAGATTCACGTTCAATGCACTTCAAGCATGGAGGAACAAATTCTTCCCGAGAAGCGCTGATTTGTTGAGCAAGTAATGAATCGCGCTCCTTCTGAAGATCTTCACAACTCACTCTTAGCTTCTCAAGGTCTTGCTTTCTTTGAAGAAATTCATAAGAAAGCTTCTCATGATCAGATAAGAGAGTGTTATGATGACTTTGAAGATTGTCAAACCTAGTCTGAAGTCTCTAAAGATTTTCAGTCAAGGCTTTAGTGCGATCCATTTCTTGACCCAACATATCATCACTTTTGTCTAGCATGCTTTGAACCTTTTCAAGAGCCCTTTGTTGTTTTACAAAAATCATAGAAAGTTTAGAATAGCTGGGCTTAAGGTTTTCATCAGATTCATGCTCACTTGATTCAGAGGAGGTATATTTGAGTACCTTGGCACCCTTTGCCATGAAGCAATAGGTGGGAGCGTAGTCATCATCGCCTTCACCAGCCTTGTTGGTGAGGTCATTTTCTTCAGTGTTGAAGATAGACTTGCTGACGAATGCAGTAGTGAGAGCTAGGATCGCCACTCCGGATTCGGACTCCTCAGATGTCTCCTCTTCCTCATTTTCTTCAGATTCAGCCTCAGAGTCCATTTCCTTGCCAATGAATGCCCTAGCCTTCTTGGAGATGCTCTTCTTCTGATATGAAGACTGAGGATTTTGATGATGAAGATTTTGTGGATTTCTTCTTTTTCTTTGCATCATCAGAACTGTAATCCTTGTATTTCTTCTTCTTTGATTCCTTTTCCCAATGAGGACAATCTTGAATGTAATGTCCAGGTTTCTTGCACTTGTGACAGAGCCTCCTCTTGTAGTCACTAGATGAGGAATCATTGCTCCTTGAGGGTCTTCCAAGGCGACCACGTCTTGAGAACTTTTGGAACTTCTTCACGAGAAGAGCCAGATCATGGCTTAGTTCTTCAGGATCACCAAGGCTGCTACCAAAGTCTTCATCTTCGGACTCAGATACTGCCTTGGCCTTCAGTGCACGTGATCTGCCATAGCTCGAACCATAGAGATTTCTTTTTTCAGCAAGTTGGAACTCATGAGTATTTAGCCTCTCGAGAATATCAGCGGGATCAAGTGACTTGTAATCAGCACGTTCTTGTATCATCAATGCCAGAGTGTTAAATGAGGAATCAAGCGATCTCAGCAATTTCTTCACCACCTCATGGTTGGTGATGTTAGTGGCACCAAGCGCTTGAAGCTCATTTGAGATGTTAGTGAGGCGATCGAAGGTTTGTTGAACATTTTCATTGTCGAGTCTTTTGAAGCGGTTGAAGAGATTGCGAAGAACATCAACTCGAGAGTCACGCTGTGTTGAGACTCCTTCATTCACTTTGGACAACCTGTCCCAGATAAGCTTCGATGTCTCCAAAGCACTCACTCTGTCATACTGTCCTTTGCTCAGATGGCCACATATGATATTCTTCGCTTGAGAGTCGAGTTGCTTGAATCTCTTCACATCAGCAGCATTCAGAGAAGGTGTGACTGAGGGAACACCATTTTCCACAACATACCAGCGATCGTTATCAATTGCCTCAAGATGCATTCGCATCTTATTCTTCCAGTAGGGGTAGTCTGTCCCATCGAAGGTAGGACACCCAGCAGAGACCTTGATCATACCTGCGATCGACATAACTAAAACTCCAAGCGGTTAAACGAAAATCACACAGAACAAGGGAGTACCTTGCTCTGATACCAATTGAAAGTGTGTTATATCGACTAGAGGGGGGTGAATAGGTGATTTTTATGAAATTCTTTACTGAGGAATTTGCCGGTGAGGAAATTCCTTAGCGAAGAACTACTAGCAGCGGAATAAGTACTCAAAAGTAAACATAACAAAATACAAGCATAGTCATCATGATGAAATGAAGACAGGCACAGAGTACAGGAAGCGTAAGCACAGGATAACACAGGATGAAGATAAACAGACTGAAGAAATTGAACTGAGGAAATTGAGAAAGTCTTCAGTCAAAGTCTTTAAACACAGATATGAACAAACACACAACACGGTTATGAGGAAATGAAAGAGTTGAGGGAATAGAACCAGTAAGCTTGGTGAAGACAATGATTTGGTAGACCAGTTCCAACTGCTGTCTCAGTTGTACGTCTGGTTGGAGCGGCTGAGTATTTAAACTCGAGGACACACAGTCTCGGACACCCAGTCCTGAACACGCGGCTCAGGACACCAAGTCCTCACCATATTCTCCTTGAGCTAAGGTCACACAGACCTCGCCAAATCACTCATGGTAAGTCTTCAGGTGACTTCCGAACCTTCACAAACTTGGTCACTCGGTGATCCACAATTCCTCTTGGATGCTCTAGACCATGACGCCTAACCGTCTGGAAGAAGCACAGTCTTCAAAGGTAAGAAGCGTCGGATCCACGCATGATCAATCTCTTCAGTGATGCTCAATCACTTGGGGTTTGTAGGTGTTTGGGTTTGGGTTTTTCCTCACTTTATGATTTTCTCTCAAATTCCTCGGAGGATGGGTTGCTCTCAAATGACAACTGTCAGTTTCTCTCGAAGCAGCCAACCAGCTAGTGGTTGTAGGGGGCGGCTATTTATAGCCTAGGGAGCAGCTCAACATGATAAGACATAAATGCCCTTCAATGATATGTCCGTTAGGTGGAAAGATATTTTGGGACAGCTGGCGCATAGCACAGCAACGGTCGGAATTTTGAGTAGCAAAATCTTGAGGGCTATCATGTTCCTCACTGTGTAGAAAATCCGCACTGGCGAATTCCTAACTCCTCAGTCAAAACAAATTCCTCAGAGACCAGAAGAACTTCGTCTCTATCACTGAAGAATATGAATGGACTGTATGAGATTTCCAAAGGCTTCACTCGAAGGGATTGGTAGGTGTAGGATTTTGAGTTGAGCATCACATGGAAATTTTTCCTTAGTATTTCCTCGACCCCCTTTAACAGTATGGTGTTTCCTATGACTCAAGAAAGAGAAAATGAAACTACGAAAACAAAAGTCTTCACGCTTCATGTTCCTCGAATGAACACCAAGTCTTCAAGGTCACACCAATTTCTTCACTTTCAAAGTCTTCAGAAAGCCAAAGTCTTCAGTCGAAGAACTTCATTTTTAGGGGTCAACTTTCTCTGTAAATATCAAACTCCTCATCGACTTATAGACCCGTGTACACTCACAAACGCATTAGTCCCTTAACCTATAAGTCTTCAATACACCAAAATCACTAAGGGGCACTAGATGCACTTACACGTCCGGTGTCTCATGGGCGGCCGGACGCCCGGTAGAAGCCGGTCATCCGCTGGTTCTGGCTCGGATGTAGAAGTTGCCGATTTCCGGAAGGGGCCGGCCGTCTGGTCGCTGGACGTCTGGTGGCGTCGGACTTCCGCTCGTTTGGCTCGGGTGTGGTGTCGCCGGTCGTCCGGTCTCGGCCGGACGTCCGCTCGCTGTAGCTCGGCTGGGGCTTCAGGCTCCGGACGTCCGGTCCCAGCCAGTGGCTGGGGCTTCGTCCGCAGCTCTTCTCCTTCTTCTCCATCTTCACGCCAAACTTCCTCTTCTGATCCTCCTTGCTCCTTAGCTTCTTTATGGCCAACTCCTTGATACCTGAGTATAAACAATGTCTCCATTTGAGGTAGTAGCCTTGTATCATGTGCATCAAAGTGGAAATGTGAGAGGAGAGATGTAACCTTGGTTTCGAGAGCTCTTACACGTGCTTGTGTCATGGGTCCAAGTGGTGTCGTAGGAGATGTAGTTGGGTCCATGGGGATGACCTTGGGATGCTCCGCATCAGTGAGGGATCAAGTAATCTTGAATGGGATAGAGCTGCAACAATTACCCTTCCGGCCAGGACATGGAGGAACGCTCCAAGGAAGCCCACACAACAGCCTAATGGTGTATATGAAGTAACCAAGATCGATTTAAAGTCTTGGGCTCCAACTAAACCAGATAAAAGATGCACGAGGTTTAGGAGTGTGTGTGGATTTGTTGGCAGGGCAAGGCTCAACATTGATCTACCGGGATTTTGGAAGGCTGATACAGAAACACGGTGAAGGATAGTCCGGGAGATCATGGATCACTTCAACGTTCCAGAGCAGTGGAGAATGTAGGTGGAACACGCTGCACTGAAGAAGGCTAGGGATGCTTGGAGAAACTTGAAGAACGTGTTGTACAAGAAGTACTTGAGTGAAGGCAAGGACCCAATCCCTGCATACCCCCAAATTACAAAGGCAGACTGGGCAGAATTCCAAAGGGTCGGGGACAGTAAAGAGTTTGCTGAGAAGAGTGCCAAGCAATTGGAACATCAGAAGAAGAATACACACACCCACCGTATGGGTGTGGCAGGATAGTACGACATGAAACCGATATGGGACCAGGAGGACAAAGAAGTAGTAGCGACGGGTGAGAAACTGGCCTTTAGTGAAATCAGGGGCGAACGCGCCAGAGAGTACTTGCAGAAACGTGCAAAGAGGCGTGATGATGGAACTTATTACTTTGAAAACTCACATGACAAAGAACTGCATCAAGTGATGTTAAAGGCTTCCAAGATCCCTGGAAGGTTCTACAGGAAATCAGGGCCATGTGACATTCTGTCCGATGCTCTGGAAACAAGAGAGCCCCCTGGCTGTGCAAGGGGTATAGGTGGTAATGTCCCGCATAAGAGGGCTTTGACACTCAGCAAAGAAGAGAGACTCAGCATGAAAAAAGCGAGGAGTGAAATGAAGCAGAATGAATTGTATGAAATGTTGAGGAAGGACATGTATCCGGTTGTTTGAAAGGATATTGAGGAGTCAATGATGATGCAGAAGACTCTAACACTGACAGATAGCTAGCAGATGGGAGGGGAGGCAGGCATGGAGTGCTGCTTATTGTGCGACAACACCACACATGAGTAGCTGTGCATCGGCTGACCCCAGCGACACTGAGACTATAGTTGCTCATGATGATGCTATATCTGATCTATCTGGAATGAAAGACAGACTGAAGGGCGTCCTTACACATTATGAAGGTACACTAAAATGTGCAACAGCCTAGGTTTGCCCACCCTTCTTGGAAGAGGGCCTCTTGTTGGACAATGTGCCATTTAAGTCAGGCTGTGTGAAGTGCTATGTGACTGAAGTAAAGCCTGGATTCAATGAATTTGCCCTGAAGAATGTCCTAGGAGACATTGATGAGGAAAGGACCTTGGGAGAAACACTGATACATCACATCCAGTGGCCACAAAAGAAAATAGAGTTCATCGATGAGATCCGTGAAGCCCCGCCAAGAGAAACCAACATCGCCCCTCAACCGGTGACGCTCTCCTTGCCACAACAGCTCTCGCGTGCTTCCCCCAAAGAATGTAATACTCGTAATCCAATGGCTGATGCATTGACCTGTGATCAGCCGGCCCGACTTTGTGCCACACATGCCATGTCATCCTCCGCCCTAGAGCAGCCAGTGGCAAGGCCTAAAACTATTGAAGGCGCACCACCGATTCAGATGCTGGCCGCTGAAGCAGCGGGGGGAGGGGATACCTAACTGCATCACATGCTCAGCAGACCAACCTGGTGGAACGGACTGCTAAGCAGTCTGATGCTTCGGAACCGCCTGCTAAGCAGTCTGTGGGTCAAGAATGGACTGCCCATCAGTCCATCGTTTCGCAGTCGCGTGATCAGCATACCAATGCGTCAGCACTTCCTGCTCAGCAAACCAACACGTTGGCATGGCCTCCTCAGCACACCGACAAGTTGGCACCACATGCGCACAAACCCGACATAGCTTCAATGCAAGGTCAGCAGTCCGATGCCTCTGCTCCTACAGCCCAGCAGTCCGTCACAGCAGCACCACCAGCTCAGCGGTCTGGCATAGATAAACCATGATAGAGGCGAGGGTCCTGATCTTTCGATGAGATGATAACTATCGATTTGGTGGAGACGACTTTGACGATCCGACTACAAACGTGCACGACGTTGCGCCTTAGCAACCGCTAAACCAATCTCCTGAGGTTACTGACGATGCTGGAAGCACGGTCAGCCTGACCACGAAGGTCTATTCCTGCAAGCAATCGAAGAACGAGCAAGAATATGATAAAGCAATCTGAATATCGCAAATATATATGAAGTATTGATAATGGTGGGGATCCGTAAGCGGTCTTGGTCTGGTCGTTGGACACAAACGAAGTACACGAAGTTGCAATGGCTAACTTTTAACTAAACAAATCCCCCGGAAAAAGCTACTAGATGGATCTACTTATATAGGAGCAAGGGGTGGCGGCCAAGGAGGTGGGAGGACGTCCCAAGGCAGCCTAAAACTAACCCTAGGTCGTACAAGGCTCATGGGCCCAAGTGGAGGTGATGCAACACCTTTGGGCTTGTAGTTTGACTCGGATTCTGCTGCAACGTCAGATTGTTTCGTCCTTAACTGAACGCTCCGGATGAATTTGAAGGTGAATCCAATTGGGTTGGAAAGATCACGAAATCTAGTTTCCAACAAAAAAAGAATCACCCAATTCGGAGTCCATATGAAAAAGTTGTTGGCGTTTTGAGTCAGGTATGTCTGTGCAGTCTGAATCTAAATCCAGAACGTGAGAGACTTGGACTCTATCTTCTCTTGGCCCAAAAGTGACGTGAGAGGACTTTTTGAACACAACCTAAACTTCTCCTTTTCCCTTGTCTTCATATGTGGATTGTACAAATGTCCCATACACCTGCAATTAGACAAAACACAAAAGTGTGTGAAGTATTTTTGTTCTGGATAACATAAATAGATTATTGAATAGTTTGCATTAGAAATCACCTGAGAAATATGCATGTATGCAATATTTTTGGTCGTATCCAAGGTAGTCATGTCCTCATCATCCTCCCCTTTTTGAAAATAAAGCCGTCCTCGGCATTGCTTAATCTGAAATGTGGCTAACAAAAGAGACAAGGTGTACATGTTGTATATGTATATGTCATCCATTTTAACTTCCCTTGATTTTTGCACATATGTCACATGTATACATGAGTAACTTTCATTGTTCATAAAATCTAAAGCCAAAAAATTATCACAGGAAGTAGAAGGCATGAAAATATTGGAACTCAGTTTGCACATATAAGTGAAGCTCTTATTCTCTTCAAAAGATTGGCAATGTTCATCATTAAACCATCCTAACTTCGATGAATAAACCTTACTTGCATCAAATTTACATGCTACAACATGATTAAATAAGCAAACATGCAATAAGTCATTGGACACAGAATCATCATCAAGATTAGAGGTCATATCAAAATGATTAAACATTGGTTCTTTTGCATCAACAGTTAATTCAATGGGTGCACTCAAAATTGTTGATATTTCAGTTGTTTGATCACATGACGCCTTCATGACAGTAATAAGAGTCTCTAAAATAGGTGGTGTGCTCAAATCAACAAGTAACTCAACACATGATGCATTCAAGTTAACTAGGCATGCTTCATTCTCATGTGAAGTTATATCATCAATACCTTTACTGTTACCTCGCAAAGATGTAGCTGATGTAGGTACGGACGTTGACAATGTACCATACTCTTGAGATGATATTGCGCTCACAATCCGAGGTGGGGCTGCTCTAGTAGGTGCAATAGTGGAGTAACCAACCGGCGATGGTGAGCATGAACTGGAATAGTAGTTGTTGTAGGCACCCAATGCATCCTCCTGTATCTGTCTCTCAAAGGTACAAGCACGGACATACATACCGGTAATGCAACGAGGAATATACCGAAATCTTGCCTGAATATCATGGTTCAAACCACCAAAAAATCTATTCATTGTATCATCCTCAGATTCTTCTATGTCACAATGATGCATATAAGATTTGAACTCTTGGTAGTAAGCATGAACATTGTTACTGCCTTGTTTTAATTGCTCCAATTTGCAACACAATTCACGACGATAGTAAGGAGGAAAAAATTGTTGTCTCATTACAGCTTTCAAAACTTTCCAAGTTGTGGGTTGGTTATCAATGTTTTTCTTACAATGTACACTCCACCAAACAGAAGCAAAACCAGTAAATGCTGTAATGGTAGCTCGTACTCTCTCAAGTTCAGAAAAATCATGGTGACTAAAAACTTGTTCTACTTCAAGCTCCCAAGCTAGATAAATAGCGGGATTAAATCTACCCTCAAATGATGGTAAAGAGATAACCTGACCATATGCTTGTGTGTGTTGTCCCAACTCTCGTGATGGTGAAGATGTGTCCGTCGTCCAAGAACTTCTATCTCTGGAACCTGTCATGATTAGTAGAAACAAGAACCAAAATTCGAGAATAATGTTCCTATGAACTACTAGGATGTGGTTGTAAAGTGCTCACAGTAAAGCAAATATCAATATCTTACAAGTTCTTACCATGCGGCAGGTGGTGACAGGCAACCAGCGGTGTCAAATAACTCCGAAGATTGTGTAAAGCGATTGCCAGGGGAACGTGCGTATAAACGGTGTAGAAATATGTGGAGCTGGGTTGGCTATATATGGTAGCAAAAGATTAGCAATAATCAATTCAGAGATGCAATGTTGAATAAACGCTCAACGACGGTACTGTGCTGGTCCTAGGCTAGACCGAACTAGAGACGCGAGCCTAGAACACTAATGAGGTCACGTCGTAGCACAACCAGCATCAATGAAGGATACTAGGTAGCTCTGGACAGCAAGATATAAGTGAAGATCACGACGGCAGTAAAGATAATGATGTGAAACAACAGCCAAGCTGTTTTACTGAACAGTGCACAAAACAGATTCCAATCCGAATTCAACTACGAGATTGAGTCTAAAAAGATCCGAATTTTGTTTTTTTTTTCTCTTTTTTTTCCTCACACATCTTTTTCTTTCTCTCCTTTCTTTCTCTGACTTTTTTTCTCTTTTTTCTCTCGTTTTTTTCTCTCTTTTTTTCTCCCTCTTTCCAAAACAAACTAGATAAGATGCAGCTTGGATCAAGTGAAGATGTGAACGATCTCAACTATTATTATGACAATGAATGGTGGGTAGCACGTGGTGGAAATTGATGGATGGGTGGTGGACAGCGGAAGAGATAATGATGCAGCGGTGGCGTGACTAATGTGAACAGAACTCGAAACTCTAAACGAACTAGACACTAAGACCAGCAACTCGACACGACGATGCAACCGATAATTCAACTATGCAAGCAATGAAAAGAAAATTGCAAAGGCTCAGACTGGCTTGGACCAAGGATGAATAGATCTAACTCTTTTTTGTGGCTTTTTCTTGGACAATAGGTAAGAAAATAAATCTAATCTAGGAAAACTGGAAATTCTCATCGAGCAACCTGAAAACTGATACCACTTGATAGAGGCGAGGGTCCCGATCTTTCGATGAGCTGATAACTATCGATTTGGTGGAGACGACTTTGACGATCCGACTACAAACGTGCACGACATTGCGCCTTAGCAACCGCTAAACCAATCTCCTGAGGTTACTGACGATGCTGGAAGCACGGTCAGCCTGACCACGAAGGTCTATTCCTGCAAGCAATCGAAGAACGAGTAAGAATATGATAAAGCAATCTGAATATCACAAATATATATGAAGTATTGATAATGGTGGGGATCCGTAAGCGGTCTTGGTCTGGTCGTTGGACACAAACGAAGTACACGAAGTTGCAATGGCTAACTTTTAACTAAACAAATCCCCCGGAAAAAGCTACTAGATGGATCTACTTATATAGGAGCAAGGGGTGGCGGCCAAGGAGGTGGGAGGACGTCCCAAGGCAGCCTAAAACTAACCCTAGGTCGTACAAGGCTCATGGGCCCAAGTGGAGGTGATGCAACACCTTTGGGCTTGTAGTTTGACTCGGATTCTGCTGCAACGTCAGATTTTGTCGTCCGTAACTGAACGCTCCGGATGAATTTGAAGGTGAATCCAATTGGGTTGGAAAGATCACGAAATCTAGTTTCCAACAAAAAAAGAATCACCCAATTCGGAGTCCATATGAAAAAGTTGTTGGCGTTTTGAGTCAGGTATGTCTGTGCAGTCCGAATCTGAATCCAGAACGTGAGAGACTTGGACTCTATCTTCTCTTGGCCCAAAAGTGACGTGAGAGGACTTTTTGAACACAACCTAAACTTCTCCTTTTCCCTTGTCTTCATATGTGGATTGTACAAATGTCCCATACACCTGCAATTAGACAAAACACAAAAGTGTGTGAAGTATTTTTGTTCTGGATAACATAAATAGATTATTGAATAGTTTGCATTAGAAATCACCTGACAAATATGCATGTATGCAATATTTTTGGTCGTATCCAAGGTAGTCATGTCCTCATCAAACCATCTGCTAAGCAGTCCGTCGAAGCTGCACCATCTGCTCGGCAGTCTACCTTGCAGCCAACCAGACGTTCTGCTAGAAATGCTTTGAGTACTAAGAAGGAAGCGGCCAAAAAGGCTGCACTAGTGAGGAAGCGTGGAGGGAGAGCGAAGAGGAAAGAGAACGATTGCCTCTTACATAAAGCACTCATTGCCCAGAACTAAATTAACAGCGGGTTGTTCGAATAGGAGAGTAATATTATTTTTGACGACATGGATGATGAAGAAGTAGATTTGTTGCTTGCTAAAAGTGAAGAAGACGTACTTGAAGCACGCAATTACGTCCATGGCCAGCCATTTCTTGTTGGCGAATAATTTGATGAGAGAAGCTCTAGTTACCGCGAGTTACATGAATATTGCATGGGTCAAATGTTAGGAGGTCATCATGGGTTGCTAGTCCACTACAACAAAGATCATTTCCAACACGATGCTAGTTACATCAATGTGATTTTCGAGGACTTACATCTCTTCTTCAACTTCAATGAGGTCGATGCCACTCTTGTTAGATGCCTGATTTTGTACGTACTTAACAAACTCTGATCAACTTCTCCATACAAGGCTGTAACTGATAAACAACTAACTGCATTTTATTCCTCTCAGGGGATTGAACGCGCAGAGAAGAAAAAGGGAGAGTGTGTATTTCATAGATCATGCATTAGCAAATGGCACAACATTAGATGGTAAGGACCTACAGGACTGGGCCATTAGCACGGTCGTCTGTCTCTTCGAAAACAAGTCCCATGCAGAATCATTTCTCTGGCCATATCATGAATGGCAAGTCAAGTAAACAACCACACATACACTGATTGTCTTTCAAATTTCAACATAATTCATAAGTTGATGGCTTTCTTAATATGTAGCGATCACTGGATATTAGTATTCATTGTTCCAAACAATAACATTGTTTAGTACATGGATCTCTTAGAGAATCAACAAACGGTCAGGATCTGACGCATATTCAGTAATTCATGGATAGATATTGGATTCTATGATGTTGAAATTAATTTGCATTCATATCTAGTTCAATAATTTGTGTTGTCAAAATTCATCTTCATTTGCAGTGTGCTCGCATTGTGGGAAACTAAACCAGGGAACCTGTTCAAGAGCGAACTACCTCTGCAGCACGAGATCATTTCTCCGGTAACACACCAAAATCCGTTATTTTCGGAAATTTTATCCAATAGTCTGCAAACATCTTTTCTTACGCAAGTGAAATGTTAAAGCTTTTAAATAAACCTCTTTCTATTTTTGTCCAAAGAAAAAAATAATACATCCAACACCGGTTTAGGTTGTTCCTAATAGGACAAATACATGACTAATTTTGTACAAAAAAAATTTCAGTGTCCTCAGCAACAAGCTGGGACAAACCTTTGTGGATACTATGTTTGTAGACACATGATCTCCATCTAAAAATCTGCCTATAGTTGTGCCGATCCTCATGAATTAATACCAGTAAGTCTATCTTAATTAATATCTTCTACTCCACTCATATGGCACATTCTGATATTAAAAATATTGCAGCTCATCTTAGAACCAAGGACCCCTGAACCACTCCCGGCTAGAGAATTGCTGATGGTTCAGATATTTATCAGCGACTTCTTCCTGAATCACTACATCAATCCCACTGGTGATAATGAAGATTTCGGCATGCATTCTCCTGAAACATTGAGTAAGAGTTAGCCGCTAAACATATACGCATGGATCCATTGTTTTCCATCGGACGAGGTCTTCGTATTTCGTACACTATGATTAAATATGTAATGCATATATGTGTGGACAAATCAATGGAATTTAGCTACCATATGTTCAATTGCAATTGTTGCAAAATATGATGAATGTTGTTCCTGTGGACACTATTTGTTCAATTGGATATTGTGGCGAATTTGCTTTTTGCATGCTGATTCAAACTGGGATATTTTTGTAACCTAGAAATGGCTCCGCACACGGTTCAACTAAATGAGCGTGTGCGATCCACATCAGAAACCATACGTCAATCATAGCGGAATCGCCGGTGATACACTGCAGATCGCAAATTATTTGCAGCACCACTACGTGTGCGTAGGGTCTCCGGAACCGTTTGTGATATCACGGCATCACACACGAGAGCTCCGTGTAAACCATGCCCAATGTAAAATACAATCCCAGTCATAATTTTTTTAGGAAACGTGTGGGATCCCAAACAAAAAGCACACGTCACTCTTGCCGCAACCGTCGGTGATACACAACAAATCACAAATGGTCTGCAACACTTGTATCTGTGCGAAAGGGTGAGGGAGTCCTAGATTAAGTGGTCCTCGGGCGTCCGGCCTGTTGTCATGGGCCGGACTAGTGGGCTGTGAAGGTACAAGACCGAAGACTCTCTCCCGTGTCCGGATGGGACTCTCCTTGGCATGGAAGGAAAGCTTGGCACCTGGATATGAAAATTCCTTTCTCTGTAACCGACCTTATATAACCCTAGTCCCCTCCGATGTCTATATAAACCGGAGGTCTTAGTCCGTAAGAGGGACAATCATAATCATATAGGCTACACTTCTAGGGTTTTAGCCATTACGATCTCGTGGTAGATCAACTCTTGTAATACTCATATTCATCAAGATCAATCAAGCAGGAAGTAGGGTATTACCTCCATAGAGAGGGCCTGAACCTGGGTAAATATCATGTCCCATGTCTCCTGTTACCATCGACCCTAGACGCAAAGTTCGGGACCTCCTACCCGAGATCCGCCGGTTTTGACACCGACATTGGTGCTTTCATTGAGAGTTCCACTGTGATGTCGAAGTCAGGGTTGATGCTCGCCTTGTGATCAAGGACAATATCACTTCCGGAGGAGCACTAGCCTCAGGCCAAACCCTCCGGCTGGGTGGCTTTATCATGACCGCCCGTTCGGCTGGTGAGCCGACGATGACTTCTCAGGTCATCGAAAACCGCCTCCAAATTGACTCCGAATACTCCAAACGGATGGATCCAACGGAATTTTCGTCCTTGAACGAACTCCTGGATCGCATCGCCGCCTTGGGGGTCGCTACATGCTACGATCGGATTGGGCTTAAACCCGATCAGAGGGAAATCAAATCTCCACCAATCACCCATCAAATAGTGGTAGTAGAGGAGCAAAACAACAACTCTCCCTCTATACTGAGGAAGAACTATGTACGGATGTCCGAGCTCAAAGAGCTGGATACCTGTCCGTGGAACGACATTCCTTGTCCTCCGAACCCAGAATCAGATGGTAGACCTGAAAAATCAGTCGATCTCCTGGAGCCCGAACTATCATGTTCGGAAATTTCCCAAACTCCGGATCCCAAATTGGGACAGGGTTCAGATATAAATCCACCCACCCACCCAGATATATGCGATCTCACATACCTCCGGCAACAGTCTCAGGAAATAGTCCATCACTTTTGGGCCAGATTCCTCCTTGTCAAGGACAAGATTAAAGATTGCCGCAACGAAGACGCGATCTTAATATTCTGCAGTAATTGTACGGACGAAGGAATGCTCAATGCCATCAACCGCCGTCACGTATTACACTTTGCTGACTTGGCAAGCATAGTACAGAAGTACTACGCAATGGAAAGCGCCTGGAAAACTCAGGCAGCTCGCTGGGAACCACCAGTTTCCACCCAACCCCTCGTCTTTATCAACTTTATCGACTTCTCCGATGCACTTCAGAAGTGATGGATAGTTCCAAGGTTCATATTTCTTGTCCAAGCTAGGCCCTTCATTTGTAAGCAAAACAAATGTATCCAATTTAGGCAGCATCATATTCTCATGAACATTAGAATCGTTACCAAGAAACAAAAGTACCTGATAATTCAATTGGCGTGCGCGAGCTCTAGTAATTGGTCCAGTATGTATAGTAGTAGGGGCTGTGGGTGTAACAATTGTATTGATGGCCTCATCATGGGCACTTCCATACCATCATAGCTTGCCAGGTAGAATACTCCATTCTCAAGCTCCACAAATATGTCCGGATCTTCCTCGAATCCGGGGTCATGGTCCCGGCTGTGATCTTCCGGCTGGGGGCGGGGCTATGGATCCCCTCGGTAGCCTTCCACCATTCCTGTTGCGAGTCGATAGGTTACTATCCATTAAAAAGGGTTCAGGGAGAGGATTGAATAAAATTGTGGGATTGGAACTCACCCAACTAGGAGGATTATACATGGAAAATCCATCTCGACGTTGGAGACGAGTGAACTCCTCCTTCTCCCCTTTGTCCAGTTCGGCCAATATTTTGGCCAAAGCGGCGGGGTTTTCGGACCCTTCTGACCGCAGCGTGAGGCGTAATCTTCCCCATTATACTGTCACATGGGACGCCCTCTGTATCGGAGTGATTGGACCCCCGCGCTATAGAAATCTCCATTACCTCAATTATTGATAATCCGGACTCGGCGAGCATCTTAATCTTGCCTATCAACTGACTGACTTCCGCGCTATCCTCCTCCTCGAGGCTCCGAGGGCACCAGTTGTGGAATTTGTTCAACGGAGCGCTTGAAAATTCGGGGAGACCCATTCGGACTGGGTCAGGAAGAACAATGTCTTCAATATAGAACCATTCGGAAGGCCTCTCTTTGGATTCCTTCTTCGGCGTGCCGGATAGGTATCTGGTCCCGGCGATGCGCCATACCCCGGCTCCCCCACTTCGAATATTGATCCCTCTTGATTGCGGGGGACGAGGCAGAACAGTTTCCTCCATAATTCAAAATGGGCCTCACAACCCAGGAATAGCTCACAAAGAGTAACGTAACCCGTGATGTGCAGGATCGTGGCAGGAGTGAAATTGTGCAGTTGGAGGCCATAATACTCCAGAAGTCCTCGAAGGAATGGGTGGATTGGAAATCCGAAGCCTCTTAGCAAGTAGGGAACAAAGCACACTCGTTCCCCATGGATGGATTGGGGAAATTCTCCGCCTGAACCCCGCCGTTGAAGGACGCCAATCCTGCTCGAACAGGGACTAGATCCGTGGGTGGAAGAAAGCCCTGTATTTGCAGCTTCATCAGCTAACCGTGAGATACGGAACATCTCTCCCAATCACCATTCTCGGAGCCGCGGGGACGGGAGGAAGAGCTGGGAGCGCTAGCCATGTTGGAGTGGTTCCTCCTAGTAAGCTCTAAAGATTTTTCGGAAGGGTGTGGGATGGATCTGAGATCTAATCTCTTTAAATAGGCGCCTTTCTTGTATGGTCAGGGTGATATGTGCAAAAATACCCTGACCTCTCGTATTCGCTCGACGCGTGGAAGCTGAAGTCAGGAAGGCATGGAAGCCGATGGGTGCAACATTAAATGGAAAGCCGAATACTGCTCTTTAAGTCAGGGACTTTGAAGTAACCGGAGGAGGAACCCGCCTTTCAATGCCGAAGACAATTTGGGCGCCAGACACATCGTCATTTAAAGACTGGTTCGGGGGCTACTGAGGGAGCCTTGGATTAAGGTGTCCTCAAGCGTCCGGCCTATTGGCATGGGCCAGACTAATGGGCTGTGAAGGTACAAGACCGATGACTCTCTCCCGTGTCCGGATGGGACTCTCCTTGGCGTGGAAGGCAAGCTTGGCACCTGGATATGAAGATTCCTTTCTCTATAACCGACCTTGTATAACCCTAGTCCCCTCCGGTGTCTATATAAACCGGAGGGCTTAGTCCATAAGAGGGACAACCATAATCATATAGGCTACACTTCTAGGGTTTTAGCCATTACGATCTCATGGTAGATCAACTCTTAGAATACTCATATTCATCAAGATCAATCAAGCAGGAAGTAGGGTATTACCTCCATAGAGAGGGCCCGAACCTGGGTAAACATCGTGTCCCCCGTCTCCTGTTACCATCGACCCTAGACACACATTTCGGGACCCCTTACCCGAGATCCGCCGGTTTCGACACTGACAAGGGGCTCCTGAACCGTTTTTGATAGAACATTATCGCACACAGTAATTGTTGCGAAACGTGTGCGATGGAGTCTTGCATGGCAGACGGGTTCGCGGAAAACTCGTGAGCGATGGGGCACATATCGCACACAGGTCATATGTTGGCCCGTGTGCCTTATACACTGTTTCCCAAACTGTTCACTATGACACACTATTTGGTTTCACTGCGTCATTAGAAACGTTTTATCACCGGTCCCACACGTGCGAAAGAATTTAGTGTGTGCTGCATCGCACACCATTACATTTTGCAAGGCCTCTGGATCATGGCTCCATATCCCCGACGGTTTCTAGGTCATGTGGGAAGGACCCCCTATCACCCACACTCACTTGGCGACGGTTCCAAATGACGTCGCGGAAAGGGGTTAACCATGTGTATAGCACCGACGCGTACCAGCGAATGGCCATCAGATCAATTCATGGTCCATGCAGGTTTCAAGGATGAATTTGATGCATACGTACAAAATGTTGGCCTTGATGACTTCGTGTCAGATCAGTGTCAGCAGTACTATCACCTCACTGATTCATTTGTGCGAAGATTTAAATTTACATCCCAGCGCAATATTCATTTTGTCCTATTTGATCTGTATGATAAATCATATACCATGGACCTAGATGATTTTAATGAAGCATGCAAAATTGCACAGTGGGGCATTCATAGTGAACCTCGTAAAACTGAGTATAATGATTTCCTTGTTAGCATGACGGTGGGAGAAACTAGAAATATCACACAAGATACCATAGGGAGCATTCACTTTCCTGCCATACATTATTTTGCTCTCTTTATAGGTTGATGCAGTAACGGTAAACATGATCATAGCCACATTTGTGCACCAGATCTTAGTGTCCTCAATTGTGTGGTAATGGGTGATAAATGATATAACTTGGGGGCTATTATTGCATGGAGGCTACATCTTAATGCCAGAGATGGAAATTTCTTTGGTGGGATATATGCCACCCGTTTAGATAATTATCTTGGGGTACCTATAAGGGAGAATGACATTGAGTTACCACCTACTTTTCTTGATTATAATGTTATGGTATGCTACCAGTTTCTTGAGAGGAACAAACAGTCCCTCCTGTACCGACTAATCTTTGACAGGCAGCGTGCTATCCATATTACACTGCCCGCTTCTGCCTTCTTTGACTTTCAAGTGAAACAGAGATACTTCATAACCAGAGAGGAGGCAGATGAGTATAAAAGAGCAGGGGAGGCCTGGCCCTAGACAAACTTAGGCCAAAAGCCTAAGCTTGGGGGATTACGTATTTCTCACCGACATTACATTCATGGTCACACGCTCATTTCAGTTGTCGATGTTCATACTTTTCATTGTATTATCCATGCTATTTTATTTTATTTTCTTGCTTTCTTCTTGTGTGTTTGAAAAACTTTGAGAAAATCCAAAAAAATAGTTCTCACTTCTTTTTAGTTTTTATTTCTAGTTTATTCAGTAGTAATATTAAAGAAAACCCAAGAAGATTTCTCGTTCTTATTTTGCTTGTTGGGAGCTTTCCCGTGTAAATAGTTTTTCTTGCTCCTGTTTTACTTTCTTCAAAAAAAACTCAAAAAATATTTCATTGTGTTTATCTGAAATTCTTTTTCTTTTCTTTGGGTCAAGGGAGAAGCCCACGACGAAAATGTTGAGTGGCTCTCATATATATTATTGTTGATCTAACAAAGAGCCCATATTACCTTGTGTTCTCCTTTGAATAAATGTTTGCAGATTTTAGCTTAGTCCAATCACGTGCACTATTATTATTATCCACACCGTACGGGCATGCAAGTGAAATGCAATAATGACGATATATGATGAAATGATTGAGATGAGGAAAAGCTGGTATGAACTCGACCTATTTTGTTTTTGTAAATATGATTAGTTCATCGTTCTCGATTCAGCCCCTTATGAATGAAACATTTTTCAATGACAATTAGAGATTATAGTTACTCATGCCATGATTAATTAGCTAGGAGTTTATAATGGTTTATCTTGCGTGCCAACATTCTTTCAAAATGGTTGTGATGTAGTACGATAGGACGGTATCCTCATTTGGATGATTCGAGTAGCTTGACTTTGCACATGCTCACGCATGTAGTTGAAACAAAATTAACATAGCCTCCACGATATTTATGTTCATGGTGATTTATATCCTACTCATTCTTGTACTTAATGTTGGTTAATCTCAATGCATGTTTATGACCGTTGTCGCTCTCTAGTTGGTCGCTCCTCAATCTTTTGCTAGCCTTCAATTGTACTAAGCGGGAATACTGCTTGTGCATCCACTTCCATATTCCCAAAGTTGTTCCATATGAGTCCACCATACCTACCTATATGCGGTATTTACTTGCCATTCCAAGTAAATTTGCATGTGCCAATCTCTAAACCTTCAAATAATAATCTGGTTTGTATGCCCGGATCACTCATGTAGTGATCGGGGGCTATTAGTATATTCCATGCTAGGTGGGTTATTCTCACGATGAGTGTTGATTCTCTTGTCATTCACGAGAGAGTGGATGGTAATCAGCATGCCCAATTCCATGCTCGAAATCAAATCAAAATATAACTTCAAACAAAACTCCCCCAGGACTATTGTTGGTATGGATGGTACCCGTTGTTTCGGACCACCCGTGGAGTGTGTTTGTTGGTGGAGGGGAGTAAAAACTTTACCATTCTATTTGGGAACCGCCTATAATGTATCTAGAATGGAAGATACTGACATCTCTTGGTTGTTATGTTGAAAATGAAAGCATACCGCTCAAAATTATATTCATCTCGGTTTTAAAGCTTGATCTCTGGCACCTCTACAAATCCCTGCTTCCCTCTGCGAAGGGCATATCTATTTACTTTTATTGTTGAGTCAATATCCTCTTATGAACAACACCAGTTAGAGAGCACCACTGTCATTTGTATGCTTTGTTATTAATTGATATTGAGTATGAGTGTGACTGGATCTCTCTTGCCATGAATTATAATGTCTAGTCAGTCCTTGATCTTCAGGGTGCTCTGCATTTATGTTTTGCGATCTCAGAAAGGGCTAGCGAGATACCATTCTGTTACATCATATCATGATTGTTTTAAAAAGTGTTGTCATCCGTGATTTATTATTGTTGCTCACTAGTTGATTATGTCATTCATATGAGTAAATGTAAGAGCTAAATGTTATTGTGAATATGGTTAGTTCATAATCTTTGTTGAAAACCTGAATGCTGGCTATACATATTTGCAGATTGTACAAGTTTTTCTTTCTCACTTTCAGTTTGTCACTGAAATTGCTTTAGGACAATCAATGGGTTAAGCTTGGGGGAGCTGATACATCTCCATCGTATCAACTTTTCCAAACTCTTTTGACCTGGTTTTGGACTCTAATTTGCATGATTTGAATGGAACTAACCCAGACTAACGTTGTTTTTAGCAGAATTGTCTTGGTGTTATTTTTGTGAAGAAATAGAAGTTCTCAGAATGACCTGAAAATTTACGAAGAATATTTTTAAAATATATAAAAAATACCAGCGAAAGAATCAACTAGAGGGGGGCCACCCATTGGCCACAAGGCTGGGGCCACGCGCCCTCCTAGGGCGCGCCCCGACGGCTTGTGGGCCCCCTGGACCTCCTCCGACCCTAACTCCAACTCTATATATTCACATCCAGAGAGAAAAGAATAAGAGAGATGATAGAGGCAAAGGTGTCCCGGTGTTTCGATGAGATGGTGGCTATCATTTTCTGTGGGCATCGACCTTGACGATCCGACTACGAACGTGCGAGACATCGCGCCTTAGCAATCAGTAAACCAACTTCCGAGGGGTTATTAACCACGCCGGAGCACGATCAACCTGACCATGAGGGTCTGTTTCCTGCGAGAAAACAAAGAACAAGCAAGAAACTGAGATTGCAATCTGGATATTGCGAATATAAGAGGAAAGCTTTATTATTGAAGGTGGGGTTCTGTGACGCCTTTGTCTGGTCGTTGAACACAAATAAAGTACACGATGTTGCAGCTATGGCGAACTTATAATCTAAACAAAACCCAAAGTCTAGACGATGCCCTAAGGGCTGTATATATGGAGAGAGGGGGGAATTTTTTGGCCCTTGGAGGAGGGGTCTGAAACCAACCCTATCTCTTGTTTCCCCACACATACAGACTCTAAAAACAGCCTATAATCAAGTATTTCGAAATTACATGGGCCTGGCCCAAAAGGTGACGTAGCACCTAGAATAGCCTCTGGACGAAATTTATGAAGTGGCATCTTGTATATTTCCTCCAAGGCTTCATGCACTCCTTATGGTGGCTTCAAAGTCCTGAAATCATCACTTGCAACTCCGTTCTTGTTCCCCTTGCGCATGCTATCATCTCCACGCTTGGTCTTGCTCCAGTGTTCATCCCTCTTATCCATGCCAGGCCCTTCATTTGTAAGCAAAACAAATGTATCCAATTTAGGCAGCATCATATTCTCATGAACATTAGAATCATTACCAAGAAACAAAAGTTCCTGATAATTTAATTGGCGTGCACGAGCTGTAGTAATTGGTCCAGTATATGTAGCAGTAGGGGCTGTGGGTGTAACAATGGTATTGATGTCCTCATCAAGAGAAGGATTCATCGCATTTTATGATACGGAGCTGCTAGCACATCCTGTTCTTTTTCGGGAGGGCAGATCTGGAGTTCGTTCGGGGCTCCGGAGAGGAAGATTCGTCGCTATCATCATCACCAACCTTCCTCCATCACCAATTTCATGGTGCACGCCACCGTGTGTGAGTAATTCCATCATAGGCTTGCTGGATGGTGAGGTGTTGGATGAGATTTATCATGTAATCAAGTTTTTTGTTAGGGTTTGATCCCTAGTATCCACTATGTTCTGAGATTGATGTTGGTCTGACTTTGCTATGCTTAATGCTTGTCACTAGGGCCGGAGTGCCATGATTTCAGCTCTGAACCTATTATGTTTTCATGAATATATTTGTGTTCGTAATCCTATGTTACAAGTTGTAGACACCTCTTGACCACTGCGTTGGTTCCCTTGAAGAGGAAAGGGTGATGCAGCAAAGTAGCGTAAGTATTTCCCTCAGTTTTTGACAACCAAGGTATCAATCCAGTACGAGGCTACGCGCTAGTCCCTCGCACATGCACAAAACAAATAAATCCTCGCAACCAACGCGATAAGGGGTTGTCAATCCCTACACGTCACTTACGAGAGTGAGATCTGGTAGATATGATAAGATAATAATTTTGGTATTTTTATGATAAAGATGCAAAGTAAAATAAAAGCAATGAAAATAACTAAGTATTAGAAGATAATATGATGAAGATAGACCCGGGAGACATAGGTGTCACTAGTGGCTTTTCTCAAGAGCATAAGTATTTTATGGTGGGTGAGCAAATTACTGTTGAGCAATTCACAGAATTGAGCATAGTTATGAGAATATCTAGGTATGATCATGTATATAGGCATCACGCCCGACACAAGTAGACCGACTCCTGCCTGCATCTACTACTATTACTCCACACTTTGACCGCTATCCAGCATGCATCTAGAGTATTAAGTTCATAAGAACAGAGTAACACATTAAGCAAGATGACATGATGTAGATGGATAAACTCATGCAATATGATGAAAACCCCATCTTGTTATCCTCGATGGAAACAATACAATACGTGCCTTGCTACCCCTACTGTCACTGGGAAAGGACACCGCAAGATTGAACCCAAAGCTAAGCACTTCTCCCATTGCAAGAAAGATCAATCTACTAAGCCAAACCAAACCGATAATTCGAAGAGACTTGCAAAGATAACCAATCATACATAAAAGAATTCAGAGAAGATTCAAATATTTTTCATAGATAAACTTGATCATAAACCCACAATTCATCGGTCTCAACAAACACACCGCAAAAGAAGATTACACCGAATAGATCTCCACAAGAGAGGGGGAGAACTTTGTATTGAGATCCAAAAAGAGAGAAGAAGCCATCTAGCTAATAACTATGGACCCGAAGGTCTGAGGTAAACTACTCACACTTCATCGGAGAGGCTATGGTGTTGATGTAGAAGCCCTCCGTGATCGATGCCCCCTCCGGCGGAGCTCCGAAACAGGAGCCAAGATGGGATCTCGTGGATACAGAAAGTTATGGCGGTGGAATTAGGGTTTTGGCTCCGTCTCTGATCGTTTGGGGGTACATAAGTATATATAGGAGGAATAAGTACGTCAGTGGAGCAACAGGGGGCCCATGAGGGTGGAGGGCGCGCCTGGGGGAGATAGGCGCGCCCCCTACCTCATGGCTTCCCTGTTGGTTGCTTGACGTAGGGTCCAAGTCTCCTAGATCTTGTTCGTTCCAAAAATCACGTTCCCGAAGGTTTCATTCCGTTTGGACTCCGTTTGATATTCCTTTTCTTCAAAACCCTAAAATAGGAAAAAAAAACAGCAATTCCGAGCTGGGCCTCCGGTTAGTAGGTTAGTCCCAAAAATAATATAAAAGTGTATGATAAAGCTCAATAATGTCCAAAACAAAAGATAATATAGCATGGAGCAATCAAAAATTATAGATACGTTGGAGACGTATCAAGCATCCCCAAGCTTAATTCCTACTCGTCCTCGAGTAGGTAAATGATAAAAACATAATTTTTGATGTGGAATGCTACTTGGCAAAATTTCAATGTAATTCTTCTTAATTGTGGCATGAATATTTAGATCCAAAAGATTCAAGACAAAAGTTTAATATTGACATAGAAATAACAATACTTCAAGCATATTAACTAAGCAATTATGTCTCTTCAAAATAACATGGCCAAAGAAAGTTATCCCTACAAAATCATATAGTCTGGCTATGCTCTATCTTCACCACACAAAGTATTTAAAACATGCAGAACCCTGATGACAAGCCAAGCAATTGTTTCATACTTTTGACATTCTCAAACTTTTTCAATCTTTACGCAATATATGAGCGTGAGCCTTGGACATAGCACTTTAGGTGGAATAGAATGGTGGTTGTGGAGAAGACAAAAAGGGAGAAGATAGTCTCACATCAACTAGGCGTATCAACGGGCTATGGAGATGCCCATCAATAGATATCAATGTGAGTGAGTAGGGTTTGCCATGCAACGGATGCACTAGATCTATAAGTATATGAAAGCTCAAAAAGAAACTAAGTGGGTGTGCATCCAACTTGCTTGCTCACAAAGACCTAGGGCATTTTGAGGAAGCCCATCATTGGAATATGCAAGCCAAGTTCTATAAGTAAAAATTCCCACTAGTATATGAAAGTGACAAAACAAGAGACTCTCTATCAAGAAGATCATGGTGCAACTTTGAAGCACAAGTGTGGTAAAATGATAGTAGCATTGTCCCTTCTCTCTTTTTCTCTTATTTTTTTATTTGGGCTTCTTTGGCCTTTTTTTTCGCCCGGAGTCTCATCCCGACTTGTGGGGGAATCATAGTCTCCATCATCCTTTCCTCACTTGGGACAATGCTCTAAAAGTGATGATCATCACACTTTTATTTACTTACAACTCAACAATTACAACTCGATACTTAGAACAAAATATGATTCTATGTGAATGCCTCCGGCGGTGTACCCGCATATGCAATGAATCAAGAGTGACATCTATGAAAGAATTATGAACGGTGGCTTTGCCACAAATACAATGTCAACTACATGATCATGCAAAGAAATATGACAATGATGTAGCGTGTCATAGTAAATGGAACGGTGGAAAGTTGCATGGCAATATAGCTCGGAATGGCTATGGAAATGCCATGATAGGTAGGTATGGTGGCTGTTTTGAGGAAGGTATAATGTGGGTGTATGATACCGGCGAAAGGTGCGCGGTATTAGAGAGGCTAGCAATTGTGGAAGGGTGAGAGTGCGTATGATCCATGGACTCAACATTAGTCATAAAGAACTCATATACTTATTGCAAAAATCTTCAAGTTATCAAACAAAGTATTACGTGCATGCTCTTAGGGGGATAGATTGGTGGGAAAAGACCATCACTCGTCCCCGACCGCCACTCATAAGGAAGATAATCAATAAATAAATCATGCTCCGACTTCATCACATATCGCTTCACCAACATGCATGCTAACACAAGTATTTCTCAAATTCACAACTACTCAACTAGCATGACTCTAATATCACCATCTCCATATCTCAAAACAATTATCAAGTATCAAACTTCTCATAGTATTCAACACACTCATAAGAGATTATTATTATTAATCTTGTATAGCTAGCATATTAGGATTGTTTAAGCAAATTACCATGCTATTTAATACTCTCAAAATAATATAAATGAAGCATGAGAGATCACTAGTTTCTATAAAACAAATCCACCACCGTGCTCTAAAAAGATATAAGTGAAGTACTCGAGCAAAACTATATAACTCAAAAGATATTAGTGAAGCACATAGAGTATTCTAATAATTTCCAAATCATGTGTGTGTCTCTCAAAAGGTGTGTAAAGCAAAGATGGTTGTGGTAAACTAAAAAGCAAAGACTCAAATCATACAAGACGCTCCAAGCAAAACACATATCATGTGGTGAATAAAAATATAGCTCCAAGTAAAGTTACCGATAGAAGTAGACGAAAGAGGGGATGCCTTCCGAGGCTTCCCCAAGCTTTGGCTTTTAGGTGTCCTTGGATTATCTTGGGGGTGCCATGGGAATCACCAAGCTTACGCTCTTGCCACTCCTTGTTCCATGATCCATCAAATCCTTACCCAAAACTTGAAAACTTCACAACACAAAACTTAAAGTAGAAAATCTCGTGAGCTCCGTTAGCGAAAGAAAACAAAAGGCCACTTCAAGGTACTGTAATGAACTCATTATTTATTTATATTGGTGTTAAACCTACTGTATTAAAAATTATCTATGGTTTATAAACTATTTTACTAGCCATAGATTCATCAAAATAAGCAAACAACACACGACAAACAGAATTTTTCAAAAACAGAATAGTCTGTAGTAATCTATAGCTAGCGCAAGATATGGACACCAAAAATTCTAAAATAAATTTCTGGACGTGAGGAATTTATCTATTAATCATCTTAAAAAAGAATTAACTAAAGATCACTTTCCAAATAAAAATGGCAGCAGTTCTCGTGAGCACTAAAGTTTCTGTTTTTTACAGCAAGATTAACAAGACTTTCCCCAAGTCTTCCAACGGTTCTACTTGGCACAAACACTAATTAAACACAAAAAACACAACCAAAACAGAGGCTAGATCAATTATTTATTACTAAACAGGAGCAAAAAGCAAGGAATAAAAATAAAATTGGGTTGCCTCCCAACAAGCGCTATCGTTTAACGCCCCTAGCTAGGCATAAAAAGCAAGTATAGATCTAGGTATTGCCATAATGGTAAGATAGATCATTAAAACTCATTTCATATTCTCTACGTTCGGCAGCAAGTTTTCTTTGAGGCAAGCAAATGTAACCAAAAGGGCTAACTTTAATGGGAGAAAAGTCCCCAAGATCAACTTTGGGAGGTATAAGTTCCTCTTTTGGCCCTTCGTATTGCACAACCAATTCATCATTGTAAGCATTCTTTTGACAGAACTTTGTGAGTCTATACTCAAGAGAATATCCTAGTTCATTATTTCGAATGGCCAAATCATCATTAAGTTCAGAAATTCTATCAACTAAAACATTGGTTGGAACCCTTTTTCTAAGATTTTCATTGAAAGCAACATAGTCTAGAGATTGAAAATGCATTATTTCTTCTTGATCAAAAAGGATAGCCTCTATGGGAGGACGACAAGTGTCCACCCTATAATGCGCAAAGGTTTATTTGGCCTCTTTTATTATGAATCTAAACTCATGAGCAAAAAAGATAGTAGCAGCACGCTTAACAGAAGAATGCTGAATATTAGAAAATTATATGAAAATCCTTTGTATGCAAGGGTGCATGTGCATGAATTGTCTTTCAAGTTCAACTACAAGCATGGCAATAGCGTCTGCAAGACTACTAGTTCTATGAAGGATGGAACTACCCGTAGAAGGTAAAGCACTGGCACAAGTAAAGAAATCTTGGATAACTCCTTTTCCAATAATATTACCACTACGAATACGGAATTTGTTTGTATGTAAGATAGGGGGTTCTTCAGCAAGAGCATCAGAATTTTTCATGATATTATTATTGTCCATATCGACAATAATTTCCCCAATTTCAGACATAACGGCAAAAAGTGCAAAGGGCAAGAAAGAGGCAATTAGAGAAAGAGAGGGAGGATAGAGAGAGAGAGGGCGAATAAAACGACAAGGGTGAAGTGGGGGAGAGGAAAACGAGAGGCAAATTGCAAATAATGTAATGCAAGAGATAAGGGTTGTGATGGGTACTTGGTATCTTGACTTTTGCGTAGACCTCCCCGGCAACGGCGCCAGAAATCCTTCTTGCTACCTCTTGAGCACTGCATTGGTTTTCCCTTGAAGAGGAAAGGGTGATGCAGCAAAGTAGCATAAGTATTTCCCTCAGTTTTTGAGAACCAAGGTATCAATCTAGTAGGAGGCTACGCGCTAGTCCCTCGCACCTGCACAAAACTAATAAATCCTCGCAACCAACGCGATAAGGGGTTGTCAATCCCTACACGGTCACTTACGAGAGTGAGATCTGGTAGATATGATAAGATAATATTTTTGGTATTTTTATGATAAAGATGCAATGTAAAATAAAAGCAATGAAAATAACTAAATATTGGAAGATTAATATGATGAAGATAGACCCGGGGGCCATAGGTTTCACTAGTGGCTTCTCTTAAGAGCATAAGTATTTTACGGTGGGTGAACAAATTACTTTTGAGCAATTGACAGAATTGAGCATAGTTATGAGAATATCTAGGTATGATCATGTATATAGGCATCATGTCCGAGATAAGTAGACCGACTCCTGCCTGCATCTACTACTATTACTCCACACATCGACCACTATCCAGCATGCATCTAGAGTATTAAGTTCATAAGAATAGAGTAACGCTTTAAGTAAGATGACATGACGTAGAGGGATAAACTCATGCAATATGATGAAAACCCTATATTGTTATCCTCGATGGCAACAATACAATACGTGCCTTGCTGCCCCTACTGTCATTGGGAAAGGACACCGCAAGATTGAACCCAAAGCTAAGCATTTCTCCCATTGCAAGAAAGATCAATCTAATAGACCAAACCAAACTGATAATTCGAAGAGACTTGCAAATATAACCAATCATACATAGAAGAATTCAGAGAAGATTCAAATATTGTTCATAGATAAACTTGATCATAAACCCACAATTCATCGGTCTCAACAAACACACCGCAAAAGAAGATTACATCGAATAGATCTCAACAAGAGAGGGGGAGAACTTCGTATTGAGATCCAAAAAGAGAGAAGAAGCCATCTAGCTAATAACTATGGACCCGAAGGTCTGAGGTAAACTACTCACACTTCATCGGAGAGGCTATGGTGTTGATGTAGAAGCCCTCCGTGATCGATGCCCCCTCCAGCGGGGCTCCGGAACAGGCCCCAAGATGGGATCTCGTGGATACAGAAAGTTATGGCGGCGGAATTAGGGTTTTGGCTCCGTCTCTGATCATTTGGGGTACGTAGGTATATATAGGAGGAAGAAGTACGCCAGTGGAGCAACAGGGGGCCCACGAGGGTGGAGGGCGCGCCTGGGGGGGCGGGGGGTAGGCGCGCCTCCCTACCTCGTGGCTTCCCTGTTGGTTGCGTGACGTAGGGTCCAAGTCTCCTGGATCTTGTTCGTTCCAAAAATCACGTTCCCGAAGGTTTCATTCCATTTGGACTCCGTTTGATATTCCTTTCTTTGAAACCCTTAAATAGGTAAAAAAACAACAATTCTGGGTTGGGCCTCCAGTTAGTAGGTTAGTCCCAAAAATAATATAAAAGTGTATAATAAAGCCCAATAATGTCCAAAACAGAAGATAATATAGCATGGAGCGATCAAAAATTATAGATACGTTGGAGACGTATCAAGCATCCCCAAGCTTAATTCCTGCTCGTCCTCAAGTAGGTAAATGATAAAAACAGAATTTTTGATGTGGAATGCTACTTGGCATAATTTCAATGTAATTCTTCTTAATTGTGGTATGAATATTCAGATCCGGAAGATTCAAGACAAAAGTTTAATATTGACATAGAAATAATAATACTTCAAGCATATTAACAAAGCAATTATGTCTCTTCAAAATAACATGGCCAAAGAAAGTTATCCCTACAAAATCATCTAGTCTGGCTATGCTCTATCTTCACCACACGAAGTATTTAAATCATGCACAACCCCGATGACAAGACAAGCAATTGTTTCATACTTTTGACATTCTCAAACTTTTTCAATCTTTACGCAATATATGAGCGTGAGCCATGGACATGGCACTTTAGGTGGAATAGAATGGTGGTTGTGGAGAAGACAAAAAGGGAGAAGATAGTCTCACATGAACTAGGCGTATCAACGTGCTATGGATATGCCCATCAATAGATATCAATGTGAGTGAGTAGGGATTGCCATGCAACGGATGCACTAGAGCTATAAGTATATGAAAGCTCAAAAAGAAACTAAGTGGGTGTGCATCCAACTTGCTTGCTCACGAAGACCTAGGGCATTTTGAGGAAGCCCATCATTGGAATATGCAAGCCAAGTTCTATAATGAAAAATTCCCACTAGTATATGAAAGTGACAAAACAAGATACTCTCTATCAAGAAGATCATGGTGCAACTTTGAAGCACAAGTGTGGTAAAAGGATAGTAGCATTCTGCCTTCTCTCTTTTTCTCTCATTTTTTATTTGGGCTTCTTTGGCCTCTTTTTTTATTTTTCGTCCGGAGTCTCATCCCGACTTGTGGGGGAATCATAGTCTCCATCATCCTTTCCTCACTTGGGACAATGCTCTAAAAGTGATGATCATCACACTTTTATTTACTTACAACTCAACAATTACAACTCGATACTTAGAACAAAATATGACTCTATGCGAATGCCTCCGGGGGTGTACCGGGATATGCAATGAATCAAGAGTGACATGTATGAAATAATTATGAACGGTGGCTTTGCCACGAATACAATGTCAACTACATGATCATGCAAAGCAATATGACAATGATGGCGCGTGTCATAGTAAACGGAACGGTGGAAAGTTGCATGGCAATATATCTCGGAATGGCTATGGAAATGCCATGATAGGTAGGTATGGTGGCTGTTTTGAGATAATGCTCTAAAAATGATGTATTGTTCATAGATAAACTTGATCATAAACCCGCAATTCATCGGTCTCAACAAACACACCGCAAAACAAGATTACATCGAATAGATCTCCATAAGAGAGGGGGAGAAGTTTGTATGAGATCCAAAAAGAGAGAACAAGCCATCTAGCTAATAACTATGGACCCAAAGGTCTGAGGTAAACTACTGACACTTCATCGGAGAGGCTATGGTGTTGATGTAGAAGCCCTCCATGATCGATGCCCCCTCCGGCGGAGCTCTGGAACAGGCCCCAAGATGGGATTTCATGGATACAGAAAGTTACGGTGGTGGAATTAGGGTTTTGGCTCCGTATCTGATCGTTTGGGGGTACGTAGGTATATATAGGAGGAAGAAGTACATCGGTGGAGCAACAGGGGGGCCACGAGGGTGGAGGGCGCACCTCGAGGGGTAGGCGTGCACCCCTACCACGTGGCTTCCCTGTTGGTTGCTTGACGTAGGGTCCAAGTCTCCTGGATCCTGTTCGTTCCAAAAATCACGTTCGCGAAGGTTTCATTCCGTTTGGACTCTGTTTGATATTCCTTTTCTTCGAAACCCTAAAATAGGCAAAAAAAACAGCAATTCTGGGCTGGGCCTCCAGTTAGTAGGTTAGTCCCAAAAATAATATAAAAGTGTACAATAAAGCCCAATAATGTCCAAAACTAAAGATAATATAGCATGGAGCAATAAAAAATTATAGATACGTTGGAGACGTATCAATACCCCAAGGTGACAATAATTGGGATTCTTTCCGGTGATTATCATAGTTTGAGGAGCTCATGTATTCACTAAGTGCTAATGCTTTGGTCCGGTTCTCGATTAAAAGGAGGCCTTAATGTCCCTTAGTTTCCACTAGGACCTCGTTGTCACGGGAGGGTAGGACAAAATATGTCATGCAAGTTCTTTTCCATAAGCACGTATGACTATATTCGTAATACGTGCCTACATTATATTGATGAAATGGAGCTAGTTCTGTGTGACCCTAGGTTATAACTATTACATGATGAATGCCATCCGACATAATTATCCATCAATGATCCATTGCCTACGAACTTTTCACATATTGATCTTTGCTACGTTACCTTGTCGTTGCCGCTGTTACAATTGCTGCAAAACTACTACTGTTACTTTTGCCATCGTTACCATTACTTCCATACTACTTTGCTACTAAAAACGTTGCTGCAGATATTAAGTCTTTCAGGTGTGGTTGAATTGACAACTCAGCTGCTAATACTTGGGAATATTCTTTGGCTCCGCTTGTGTCGAATCAATAAATTTGGTTTGAAAACTCTAGCCTCAAAAACTGTTGTGATCCCCTATACTTGTGGGTTATCAGCGCCTCCCCCCGGGGAGAGCACGAGCGATGATGACTATGATGAGCTGCCACGCCGTCACGCCCGGGCCAAGGAGGAGGGTGAGGCGCCAAGCCGTCGGGCCCCTATCAAGGAGGAGGAGGACTCCAACTGATCGCGGACAGCGCCAGAGCTGGGCCTTGGGAACGGTGGTCCTCCGGAGGCTGCTCCTTTTGTTTGCTTTTCTGCTTCCTGCATCCAGAAGCATGAAGGGCCCCACGGGGCATGTAATGAACTATGGCACTTGCGCCTTTTTATCACCTTCTCCTGCTCGTATTCCAGCATCTATGTGGTTACTAATTGAAAGGTTCGTGCCTGGCATGATTAGGATAACTTAGCTTGGTGTGCTCATGACCTTTTACGGGTCCCTGCGTTGTAGGGGCGTGCTCCTCCGGAGCCTTGATCTCGAGTACACCCCTGAGGTCCTGAGGAGGAGCTCGCGGGATACTGGGGCCTTCGTATGTGCCTCCCCTAGGTGTTGGACCTCTCGTGGATATAGGCACCACTTGGCATGAGGTTCCTTGATAGCGAGTCGAGCTGAGACTACTTTTTCTCCAGCCACCCCTTCTTGGCACCCATCCTGCGCCAGATCCCCCGAGTGAGGGTCGATCATCGCTGGTGTGCTAGGTTGCGATGCCCGGCGTAGCTAGGAGATGAAAGCTCCTGAGGCCTGGGGCCAAGAACCACACTTTCCTATTGGCTCGCCCAGGAGTGTCACGCGAGGATCCAGACGCCAAAGCCTTAGTGAAGTGTGTGCGTGGGCTTTGGCAGTTCGAATTGTACTGATAAACGTCATGACCTTTTTGGAAATAAAGACCACTTCTCAATGGTCCTCTTTCAGTCTTTTATATTGTGCCTTTCTTCCACTCTTCGACGCCACTATAAACTAGTTCGGCATAATTCCTCCTTAAGGCAGCAATCGGGTAATAGACCTGGGGCTCAACAATAATACTAGCCCTATGCCTCAAGTCTGGCACTATTCTTTCTTTATGTGTTCGGCGTCTCAGATATTGCATTATATGTATCAGTTCCGAATTATGTCTTGGGTCAATAGTTGGGTTGCCCTACTCCTGTGTTTACCCTCTTATGTTCCAAGTGTTCGGCTAAGACGGTAAAGGAAGAACCACTATGATTATACTTCCAGCTAGCCTGGCTAAGTACCTCAGTGGAGAAAGCTGAAAACTGACTGCCATAATAAGCGAGAACTGGTCGACAATCCGATGACAAGTGTAAACTAAAAATCATTGGCTATCACACCATGTAATACGAAGGGTTTGTATCTTCAGCCAAGCCAAGTGATACAGGTACCTACCTCGGATCTCCCGAACAACACACTGGGGGCTAGTTACCAGCCCCCACAGTCAACTTCCCATGGCTAAGTGAAGGTAATAAAGATGCATAGTCTGATTGCCTTGTTTCCCTCTTGCATTGTGATGACCCATAAGTATAGGAGATATATCATAGTCCTAAGTAATAGTGTCGAACCCAATGAGGAGCAGAAGGAATGATAGGCGGTTTTCAGTAAGGTATTTTCTGCAAGCACTAAAATTATCGATAATAGATAGTTTTGTGATATGATAATTCGTAACGGGTAACAAGTAACATGTGCAACACAGATGTAGCAAGGTGGTCCAATCCTTTTGTAGAAAAGTATAAGCCTGGATGAACTCTTATATAAAGCAAAGCGCTCCTGAGGACACATGGGAATTTTTGTCAAGTTAGTTTTCATCATGCTCATATTATTCGCGTTCGCTACTTTCATAATTTGATATGTGGGTGGACCGGTGCTTGGGTGTTGTCCTTACTTGGAAAAGCCTCCCACTTATGATTAACCCCTCTCGCAAGAATCCTCATCCACGAAAGAAGAACTAAGATAAATCTAACCATAGCATGAAACATGTGGATCCAAATCAGCCCCTTACGAAGCAACCAATAAACTAGGGTTAAGCTTCTGTCACTCTAGCAACCCATCATCTACTTGTTACTTCCCAATGCCTTCCCTTAGGCCCAAATCATGGTAAAATGTCATGTAGTCGATGTTCACAAAACACCACTAGAGGAAAGACAACATACATCTCATCAAAATATCAAAAGAATACCAAATTCACATGATTACTTATAATAAGACTTCTCCCATGTCCTCGGGAATAGATGTAACTACTCACAAAGCATGCTCATGTTCATGATCAGAGGGGTATTGAATGTCATTAAGGATCTGAACATATAATCTTCCACCAAATAAACCAACTAGCATCAACTACAAGGAGTAATCAACACTACTAGCAACCCACATGTACCAATCTGAGGTTTGGGGAGAAAGATCGGATACAAGAGATGAACTAGGGTTTGAGAGGAGATGGTGCTGGTGAAGATGTTGATGGAGATTGACCCCATCTCAATGAGAGGATCGTTGGTGACGACAATGGCTTTGATTCCCCCTCCGGGAGGGAAGTTTCCCCGGCGGAACAGCTCCGTCAGAGCCCTAGATTGCTTATGCCCAGGTTCCGCCTCGAGACAGCGAGTGCTACCTCTTGAGCATGCATTGGTTTTCCCTTGAAGAGGAAAGGGTGATGCAGCAAAGTATCTTAAGTATTTCCCTTAGTTTTGAGAACCAAGGTATCAATCCAGTAGGAGACAACACACAAGTCACCTAGTACCTGCACAAACAATCAAGAACCTTGCAACCAACGGGATAAAGGGGTTGTCAATCCCTTCATGGTCACCCGCAAAAGTGAGATCTGGTAGAGATAGTAAAGTAAATTTGTTTGGTATTTTTGTTGTACAGATTGGAAAGTAAAGATTGGAAAATAATAAACGAGATGCGATATAAATAAAAGAGATGCAATGTAATAGACAAAGAGACCCGGGGGGCATAGGTTTCACTAGTGGCTTCTCAAGATAGCATGTATTACAGTGGGTGAACAAATTACTACTGAGCAATTGATAGAAAAGCACATAGTTATGAGAATATCTAGGCAATGATTATGAATATAGGCATCACGTCCGTGTCAAGTAGATCGACACGATTCTGCATGTACTACTATTACTCCACACATCGACCGCTATCCAGCATGCATCTAGAGTATTAAGTTCATAAGAACAGAGTAACACATTAAGCAAGATGACATGATGTAGAGGGATAAACTCAAGAAATATGATATAAACCCCATCTTTTTATCCACAATGGCAACAATACAATACGTGCCCTACTGCCCCTACTATCACTAGGAAAGGACACCACAAGATTGAACCCAAAGCTAAGCACCTCTCCCATTGCAAGAAAGATCAATCTAGTAGGCCAAACTAAACCGATAATTCAAAGAGACTTGCAAAGATATCAAATCATGCATATAAGAATTCAGAGAAGAACCAAATAATATTCATAGATAATCTTGTTCATAAACCCATAATTCATCGGATCTAGGCAAACACACTGCAAAAGAATATTACATCGAACAGATCTCCAAGAACATTAAGGGGAACTTTGTATTGAGAATCAAAGAGAGTGAAGAAGCCATCTAGCTAATAACTATAGACCCGAAGGTCTGTGATAAACTACTCACGCTTCATCGAAGAGGCTATGGTGTTGATGTAGAAGCCCTCTGAGGGAGTCCTGGATTAGGGGGTGTTCGGGTAGCCAGACTATACCTTCAGCCGGACACCTGGACTATGAAGATACAAGATTGAAGACTTCGTCCCGTGTCCGGATGGGACTTTCCTTGGCGTGGAAGGCAAGCTTGGTGATGCAGATATTCAAGATCTCCTACCATTGTAACCGACTCTGTGTAACCCTAACCCTATCCGATGTCTATATAAACCGGAGGATTGTAGTCCGTAGGCAATCAACTCCATATACAACAATCATACCATAGGCTAGCTTCTAGGGTTTAGCCTCCTTGATCTCGTGGTAGATCTACTCTTGTACTACCCATATCATCAATATTAATCAAGCAGGACATAGGGTTTTACCTCCATCAAGAGGGCCCGAACCTGCGTAAAACATCGTGTTCCCTGCCTCCTGTTCCCATCCGGCCTAGACACACAGTTCGGGACCCACTACCCGAGATCCGCCGGTTTTGACACCGACAGTGGTGCTTTCATTGAGAGTTCCTCTGTGTCGTCGCCTTTAGGCCCGATGGCTCCTTTGTTCATCAACAACGATGCGGTCCAGGGTGAGACTTTGCTCCCCGGACAGATCTTCGTCTTCGGCGGCTTCGCTCTGCGGGGCAATTCGCTCGGCCACCTAGAGCAGATCGAAAGCTACGCCCCTGGCCATCAAGTCAGGTTTGGAAGCTTAAACTACACGGCTGACATCCGCAGAGACTTGATCTTCGACGGACTCGAGCCACGGCCAAGCGCGCCGCACTATCTCGAGAGGCATGATCTAGCTCTGCCCCCGGACAGTGTCCTGGAGGCCGCACACGCATCGGTTCCGACCCCTAACTCGGAGCCTATTGCGCCAATCGAGGATGAGCGGTTGGACGTCACCTCGGGGGCTGTGATCCTAAAAGCGATCGAGCCGAACGCTAGCCCCGCACTCTGCATGACCCGTGACTTCGAGGATCCAGACTCCTCCCCGGACTCCGAACCCCGCGCGCCCCTGCCAATCGAAACCGATTGGGCGCCGATAATGGAGTTCACCACCGCAGACATCTTTCAGCATTCGCCTTTTGGTGACATCCTGAATTCTCTTAAGTCTCTCTCTTTATCAGGAGAGCCCTGGCCGGACTACGGTCAGCGAGGGTGGGATACGGGCGATGAGGAAATTCAAAGCCCACCCACCACCCACTTTGTAGCCACTGTCGACGATCTAACCGACATGCTTGACTTCAGCTCCGAAGACATCGACGGCATGGACGACGATGTAGGAGACGAACAGGAACCAGCACCTGTAGGGCACTGGAAGGCCACCTCATCATATGACATATATATGGTGGATACTCCAAAAGATGGAGATGGCGATGGAACAGTGGGGGATGACGCCCCCAAGAAACAGCCAAAGCGCCGGTGTCAGCGGCGCCGCTCTAAATCCCGCCAAAGCAAAAACGGTGATTCCGGCACGGGAGATAATACTACCCCGGATAGCGCCGAAGAACACCCACCTCATCAAGATTCGGCACAGGAAGATGGAGAAGCCAGCCCTCATGAGAGGGCGGCAAACCGAGAGGTTGAGGATGATAACTATACGCCTCCCTCCGAAGACGAGGCAAGCCTCGATGACGACGAATTCGTCATACCATCAGACCCCGCCGAACAAGAGCGTTTTAAATGCAGGCTTTTAGCCACGGCAAGCAGCCTCAAGAAAAAGCAGCAACAACTTAGAGCTGCCCAAGATTTGCTAGCTGACAGATGGACTGAAGTCCTTGCGGCCGAAGAGTATGAACTCGAACGCCCCTCCAAGAGTTACCCGAAGCGTAGGCCGCTACCCCGATCAGAGGAGGAAGCACCTACATCACCAGCGCATGACATGGCAGACCGGCCACCTCACGGCCACGACAGAGAGGCCTCTCGGCCCTCCACCCAAGCCATGCCCCAACGTCGCTCAACTAAGGCACGGGAAAATGCACCCGACCTGCGAGACATACTGGAGGATAAGGCAAGACAAACAAGATCGATCTATGGATCGCGCAGGCGCCCTACGACATGTGACAATGATCTTCACTCCGGATACAATAAATCCGGCCGGGACGAACACAACAGACATAGCTCTTCCGAGCTGCGTCGAGATATAGCCCAGTACAGAGGCGCCGCACACCCGCTATGCTTCACGAATGAAGTAATGGATCATAAAATCCCAGAGGGTTTCAAACCCGTAAACATCGAATCATACGATGGCACAACAGACCCGGCGGTATGGATCGAGGATTATCTCCTTCACATCCACATGGCACGCGGCGATGATCTACACGCCATCAAATACCTCCCGCTCAAACTTAAAGGACCGGCCCGGCATTGGCTTAACAGCTTGCCAGCAGACTCAATCGGTTCTTGGGAGGACCTGGAAGCCGCATTCCTCGACAACTTCCAGGGCACTTACGTGCGACCGCCGGATGCCGACGACTTAAGCCACATAATTCAGCAGCCAGTGGAATCGGCCAGACAATTCTAGACACGGTTCCTAACAAAGGAAAACCAGATAGTCGACTGTCCGGACGCAGAGGCCCTAGCAGCCTTCAAGCATAACATCCGCGACGAGTGGCTTGCCCGGTACCTGGGACAGGAAAAGCCGAAATCCATGGCAGCCCTCACGACACTCATGACCCGCTTTTGTGCGGGAGAAGATAGCTGGCCAGCTCGCAGTAACAACTTATCAAAGAACCCTGGTAATTCGGATACCAAGGACAAAAGTGGCAAGACATGTCGGAATAAGCAAAAACGCCGCGTTAATAGCGACAGCAATGAAGACACGGCAGTCAATGCCTGATTCAAAGGCTATAAATCCAGTCAGCGGAAAAAGCCATTCAAAAAGAATACTCAGGGCCCGTCCAGTTTGGACCAAACACTCGATCGCTTGTGCCAGATACATGGCAGCCCCGAAAGGCCAGCCAATCACACTAACAGGGATTGTTGGGTGTTCAAGCAGTCAGGCAAGTTAAGGGCCGAAAACAGAGACAAGGGGCTGCACAGCGACGACGAGGAGCCCAAGCCGCCGAACAACAATGGACAGAAGTGCTTTCCCCCACAAGTGCGGACGGTGAACATGATATACGCAACCCACATTCCCAAGCGGGAGCGGAAGCGTGCGCTACGGGACGTATACGCGATGGAGCCAGTCACCCCAAAGTTCAACCCATGGTCCTCCTGCCCGATCACTTTTGATCGAAGGGACCATCCCACTAGCATCCGTCATGGCGGCTTCGTCGCATTGGTTCTCGACCCAATCATCGACGGATTTCATCTCACAAGAGTCCTCATGGACGGCGGCAGTAGCCTGAACCTGCTTTATCAGGATACAGTGCGGAAAATGGGCATAGATCCCTCAAGGATTAAGCCCACAAAAACGACCTTTAAAGGCATTATACCAGGTGTAGAAGCCAACTGTACAGGCTCAGTAACACTTGACGTGGTCTTCGGATCCCCGGACAATTTCCGAAGCGAAGAGGTAATCTTCGATATAGTCCCGTTTCGCAGTGGCCATCATGCCCTGCTCGGATGAACCGCATTCGCAAAGTTCAATGCGGTGCCGCACTACGCATATCTCAAGCTCAAGATGCCAGGCCCTCGAGGAGTAATTACGGTCAACGGAAACACCGAACGCTCCCTCCGTACGGAGGAGCACACGGCGGCTCTCGCAGCGGAGGTACAAATTAGCCTTCTTAGGCAATTCTCCAGTCCGGCCATTAAAAAGCCAGACACTGCCAAGCGCGCCCGGAGTAACCCACAGCAGGACCGCCTGGCACACTCTGAGCAAGCGTAGCAATGCGGCCCCAACCCCAGCTTTCCCAACATAGTGAAACCAGTACCTCGCGTACATAACTACGCCCTTGAAATACCATGGGCACAGGGGAAGGGGCACAATAACGGCACGCCCAAAACACGGCTGAAAACGTACTAGGGGCTGCCGGATTCTTTTTTTAATTTTTTCTTACTTTCAGGACTCCATACTTCGGACGACCTATTCGGCAATTCGACTGCCGCACAAATGATGCAAGATCCAGGGAGGCAGACAAGCCATGCCGCATTATGGAACTCCCAGGTGGTCTCTATTACGAGCGGTATACCTGTTTTAAATACAATTCCGCGGCCTGCCCCTGGTCAAGACATACTGAATAGTCCAATATCTTTTGCTTACCGCACTATTTGTATTGTTCGGCTTTGATAAATAGCCTCTCTATAAACAATGCATCGCTTTTGTCTATTTTCTGCATTACTCTCTTTTATATATGTTCATTAATGACATGTTGCACCCGTACACCGTGGTACGACAAGTACGCCAGGGGCTTCAGTACCCCTCATAATGGTGTGAGAAGTCCGTACACTTTCACAAGTGCGGCACCCCGAACTTATAGCACTATATGCATCGGCTCCGAATCATGATTTGGGTCAATAGTTGGGTTTTCCGGCTCCTATGTTTTGGTGCCTTACGTTCCGCTATATCGGCTAAGGTAGCACTAGGAGAACCACTGCGATTGTGCCCTGGTTGAGCTGGGTTAAACACCTCAGTGGAGAAAGCTAAAACTGACTGTCATGATGAGGCGAGAGACCGGTCGCTGTTCGAGAGGTTTTTTGAGTCCCTAAAGACTTATGCCGCTTCGAGCGAGGAGCCGGATTTGTCCGGCCAAGGCATGGATAGCGCCCCGAACTCGGTCTTCCGAACTAGGGGCTTCGCCGAAATTTAAAATTATAAAGTTCTATGGCTAAGTGAGAGCGTTCAAGCATTATAGTCTGATTGCCTGGTTCGTTGTGCTGAGCGCCTCCCTCGAAGGACCCAACTATGGGAAAAAGAGCGCTCAGGTTTATCCCGAACACCCCAGCACTGGTGGCATGGGGGCAAAAGCCGACGACTGGCCATCTCTCAATTTTTTGATAAACGGCCACACAGAAAATAATATTTTAAATTCAACAAGCATTGCTTAAGCGCCTATGAACAAGTTTTCAGCGCACAGGATAAAAACAAGCGAGTTTATTCAAAAATTACATCCTTGGTACATTCATCCGCCACAAGGCGGGCACCCGCAAGAACATCCTTGTAATAGTTCTCGGGCTTGCGATGCTCCTTCCCCGGCGGCGGCCCGTCCTTCACAAGCTTCTCACCGTCCAGCTTACCCCAGTGCACCTTTGCACGGGCAAGGGCCCGACGGGCACCTTCGATGCAGACGGAGCGCTTGATGACCTCGAGCCTTGGACAGGCCTCCACCAGCCGCCGCACCAGCCCAAAGTAGCTCCCAGGCAGGGCCTCTCCCGGCCACAGCCGAACTATGAAGCCCTTCATGGCCTGTTCGGCCGCCTTGTGGAGCTCGACCAGCTGTTTCAGCTGGTCGCTCAAGGGCACAGGGTGTCCGGCCTCAGCATACTGAGACCAGAACACCTTCTCCGTCGAGCTGCCCTCTTCAGCTCGGTAGAATGCGGCGGCGTCGGATACGCTGCGGGGAAGATCTGCGAATGCCCCTGGAGAACTCCGGATTCGGGTAAGTAACAAGTAGTTTACTTTTATATTTCTGCTTTGCATAAAGAATGCCTTACCCGCTGCTATCTTCTTCATCTCCTCCAACTCTTGGAGGGCCTTTTGGGCTTCGGCCTTGGCAGACTTGGCAGTCTCAAGGGCCGCCGCGAGCTCGGACGCTTGGGTCTTTGACTCAAGCTCCAAACTCTCATGTTTTTTCATGAGAGCCTGAAGCTCTTGCTGCACCTCGCCGACTTGAGCCCCAAGTTTCTCTCGCTCGGTGCGCTCCGCGGCCGTTTTCTTTTCGGCCTCGGACAGTGCCTGCTTGAGGGTCGCCACCTCAGTCGTGGCCCCTATAATAAGCAGCGCAATCCTGTTATTTTTTGCAATCACGCCTCTCTATAGGCACTTTTTCTGTAAGGTATTTCCTACCTTCTTTTTCCTCGAGCTGCCGCTTGGCAAGGCTGAGCTCTTGCTTGGTCTGCTTGAGGTCCTGTTTCAGGACACCCACCTCCGCAGTTAGTGCGGCGGTGGATAGCAGCGAAGCCTGCACACGCATATTGACTCTTTATTGTTAGACTCCTGCGAAATTAACTAGATCCTCTATTCGGCTTTTCTTTCCGAACGCCAAACAGAGCATCAAGGGCTACTGTCTATGCGGTACTATTTTTATATATGTTTACTTACCTCAAAGCCTGTTAGAAGGCTAGCGCAAGCTTCAGCCAGTCCGCTCTTGGCGGACTGAACCTTCTGGATCACCGTACTCATAATAGTACGGTGCTCCTCGTCGATGGAGGCGCCGTCAAGCACCTCAAGCAGATTGTCCGGCACCTCCGGTTGGACGGAGGCCGCCGGCTCAGAAGGCTTGCTCCTCTTGGAAGGAGTTCTCCTACCGCGGTCCGGAACTGTTGAAGATTCTGGCGCGGTGTCCGGCACAAAGCCGGACTTGGAGCCCTGGGGGGCCTTATCCCCTTCACTCCTGGAGTCCGGGAGGTTGCCTTGCGGCTCCTCTGGGACCACCTCCTCCTGCCCCGGAGCTTGTCGCAACGCCACTTCGGCGTCGTCTGCAGTGCGGGGGGAAGACAGCGGGCAGAACTGAGTTCACGTCCGATGAGTCCAAGGAGCCGCCCGACGATTCGTTAAATTCGGCCCGGGGCGGGCTGCATAATTACGTTCGACATTAGGGAAAGCTGTGCAACAAAGGAACATCATCAGTTACTCTGATATCCAAACTTACGATTTTGCCGGACGCTTGGCCCTGTTTGGCCACTCCTCTCCGCCCTCTTCGGTGTCAGGGGAGTACTCCGGCGGACGGGTCTTCCTTTTCCTAGACCCCTCGGCCTCTCCCGTTGGGGCGGCCTTCCTCTTCTCTCCTCCCTCCACTGGGGGGGAGAGTTTTCTTCTTCCTCCTCCTCGTTTTCACGGGAAGAGGGCGTCTCGGACTCGTCGGATGACGAGTTCGACACCACCATGTTGCGGGCACTCTTTCGAGTCCCCGTGGTCTTCTTCTTCTTGGCCTTCTTCTCCGGCACCACATAAGGCGCCAGAACTAGCAGCTTCACTAGTAGAGCTGGGGCTGGGTCTTCGGGCAGCAGAGCCGAACAGTTAATCAGTCCGGATATCACCCGCCAAGCCTGTCAAAGGTAAGGGAGTTTAGATCCCGCATAGAGTCAAACTATGAAGAAAGCTTAACATCCTGTAAAAGGTGAAGATAGCTTACCTCGCTAGCGTGACGCTGCGAGCTGTATCCGCGGTCCTCGGAAGCGGATGCGGGAGCCTCGGCGCCCTTGAATAGCACCTTCCAGGCATCTTCGTACGTCGTGTCGAAGAGCCTGCTAAGGGTTTGGTGCTGCGCCGAGTCGAACTCCCACAGATTAAAATCCCGTTGTTGGCATGGGAGGATCCGGCGGACGAGCATAACCTAGATTACATTAACAAGCCGGATTGGCTTGTTCACCAGGGACTGGATCCATGTTTGCAATCCGGTCACCTCTTTTTCATCACCCCACGACAGGCCCGTCTCTTTCTAGGACATAAGCCACGTGGGGGGTCTGTATCGGAACTCGGGGGCTGTGGTCCATTTCGGATCGCGTGGCTCGGTGATGTAAAACCACCCGGATTGCCACCCCTTTAGGGTCTCCACAAAAGAGCTCTCGAACCATAGGACCTTGGCCATCTTGCCCGCCATGGCGCCTCTGCACTCTGCCTGGTTGCCGCGCACCACCTTGGGCTTGACGTTGAAGGTCTTGAGCCAGAGGCCGAAATGGGGGCCGATGCGGAGGAAAGCCTCGCACACGACTATAAGCGCCGAGATGTTGAGGACGAAGTTCGGGGCCAGATCATGGAAATCCAGGCCATAGTAAAACATGAGCCCCCGGACAAATGGGTGGAGTGGAAAACCCAGTCCGCGGAGGAAGTGGGGAAGGAATACTACCCTCTCATGTGGCCTTGGGGTGGGAAGAAGCTGCCCCTCCTCGGGAAGTCGGTGCGCGATGTCTTTGGGCAAGTATCCGGCCTTCCTTAGCTTTTTGATATGGCCCTCCGTGACGGAGGAGACCATCCACTTGCCTCCCGCTCCGGACATTGCTGGAGAAGGTTGAGGTGGGAAGTGCGGGCTTGGGCGCTGGAGCTCGAGTGCGCAGGAGATGGATAGGCAAAGGAGGAAGAAGGCGTAGGTAAGAAGGTGGATCCTTATCCCCTTATATGGGCGGATGCGGTTGTGCGTCCCCACCTGCCTAGTAAAACTCGCTTGCCTCCCAAGCGCCATGATAAGTGGCGCGATTGGATTACCCACGTCCGTATTCATGAGAATCCCGTAAAGGGGGTACACGATCTCTGCTTTGACAAGACGTGCCAAGGAAACTGCCTCGCAAAACATGCTGAGGTGGAAAAGTAAAAACGATTCGAGTAAGGGACTTGGCTATAGTGTGATGACGCACTGCGAAAATACGTCAGCAGATTTGATTTGTGTTAATATTATTCTCTCTATGGCAATATGTGGAAGCTTATTTTGCAGAGCCGGACACTACTCTTGGTGTTTACAATCTTCTATGAAGTACTTGGAGGAGGAACCCGCCTTACAATGCCGAAGACAATTTGTGCGCCGGACTCGTCATCATTGAAGCCTGGTTCAGGGGCTACTGAGGGAGTCCTGGATTAGGGGGTGTTCGGGTAGCCAGACTATACCTTCAGCCGGACTCCTGGACTATGAAGATACAAGATTGAAGACTTCGTCCCGTGTCCGGATGGGACTTTCCTTGGTGTGGAAGGCAAGCTTGGCGATGCGGATATTCAAGATCTCCTACCATTGTAACCGACTCTGTGTAACCCTAACCCTATCCGGTGTGTATATAAACCGGAGGGTTGTAGTCCGTAGGCAATCAACTCCATATACAACAATCATACCATAGGCTAGCTTCTAGAGTTTAGCCTCCTTGATCTCGTGGTAGATCTACTCTTGTACTACCCATATCATCAATATTAATCAAGTAGGACGTAGGGTTTTACCTCCATCAAGAGGGCCCGAACCTGGGTAAAACATCGTGTTCCCTGCCTCCTGTTCCCATCCGGCCTAGACGTACAGTTCGGGACCCACTACCCAAGATCCGTCGGTTTTGACACCGACACCGTCCGTTATCGATTCCCCCTTCGGCAGATCGCTGGAAAAGGCCCCAAAGATGGGATCTCACGGGTACAGAAGGTTGCGGTGGTGGAAAATGGTTTTGTGGCTCTCTGCGATCGATCTAGGCTATAAGAGTATATATATAGGTGAAAGAAGTTAGTTAGTGGAGCTATGTGGGGCCCACGAGGGTGGGGGTAGACCTACCCCCTGGGCGTGCCCTCCTGCCTCATGGCTGCCTCACGGAGTTCCAGAGTTCCACAACAAGTCTCTCGGTTTGCTTTTGGTCCAAGAAAGATCATCGCGAATGTTTCATTCCGTTTGGTCTTCCTTTTCTACGAATCTCTAAAATAGGAAAAAAACAGAAACTGGCACTGGGCCTCCGGTTAATAGATTAGTCACAAAAATAATATAAAAGAGCATATTAAAGCCCATTAAACATCCAAAACAGATAATATAATAGCACGGAACAATCAAAAATTATAGATACGTTGGAGATGTATCAAGCATCCCCAAGCTTAATTCCTGCTCGTCCTCGAGTAGGTAAATGATAAAATAGAATTTTTGATGTGGAATGCTACCTAACATAATTATCGATGTAATCTTCTTTATTGTGGCATGAATGTTCATATCTGAAATATTCAAAGTAAAATTTTAATATTGACATAAAAATAGTAATACTTCAAGCATATTAACAAAGTAATCTTGTCTTCTCAAAACAACATGGCCAAAGAAAGCCATCCCTACAAAATCATATAGTCTGGCTATGCTCTATCTTCATCACATAAAATATTTAAATCATGCACAACCCCGATGACAAGCCAAGCAATTGTTTCATACTTTTGATGTTCTGAAAGTTTTTCAATATTCACACAATACATGAGCGTGAGCCATGGACATAGCACTATAGGTGGAATAGAATGGTGGTTGTGGAGATGACAAAAAGGAGAAGATAGTCTCACATCAACTAGGCGTATCAACGGGCTATGGAGATGCCCATCAATAGATATTAATGTGAGTGAGTAGGGATTGCCATGCAACGGATGCACTAGAGCTATAAGTGCATGAAAGCTCAAAAAGAAACTAAGTGGGTGTGCATCCAACTTGCTTGCTCACGAAGACCTAGAGAATTTTGAGGAAGCCCATCATTGGAATATACAAGCCAAGTTATATAACGAAAATTCCCACTAGTATATGAAAGTGACTAAATAGGAGACTCTCTATTATGAAGATCATGGTGCTACTTTGAAGCACAAGTGTGGAAAAAGGATAGTAGCATTGTGCCTTCTCTCTTTTTCTCTCATTTTTTATTTGGGCCTTTTCTCTTTTTTATGGCCTCTTTTTTTCCTTTTTTTCGCCCGGAGTCTCATCCGGACGTGTGGGGGAATCATAGTCTCCATCATCCTTTCCTCACATGGGACAATGCTCTAATCATGATGATCATCACACTTTTATTTACTTACAACTCAAGAATTACAACTCGATACTTAGAATAAAATGTGACTCTATGTGAATGCCTCCGGTGGTGTACCGGGATGTGCAACGAATCAAGAGTGTCATGCATGAAAAATTATGAACGGAGGCTTTGCCACAAATACGATGTAAACTACATGATCATGCAAGGAAATATGACAATGATGGAGCCATAATAGGTAGGTATGGTGGCTGTTTTGAGGAAGGTACTCCCTCCGGTCCGTTTTACTCTGCATATAAGGATTATCTGAAGTGAAACTTCGTAAAGTTTGACCATATTTATATGAAAAAATATTAACATCTATAATGCTAAATTTATACAATAAGAAAAGTAAAGTCATGATGCATCTAATGTTGTTGATTTCACATTCTAAATGTTTGTATTTTTTTCTATAAATTTGGTCAAAGTTTACGAGGTTTGACTTCAGACAAATCTTATATGCGAACTAAAAAGGACCAGAGGGAGTATATGGTGGGTTTATGGTACCAGCGAAAGTTGCATGGTAGTATAGTGGCTAGCAATGGTGTAAGGGTGAGAGTGCGTATGATCCATGGACTCAGCATTAGTCATAAAGAACTCACATACTTATTGCAAAAATCTATTAGTTACCGAAACGAAGTATTACGCGCATGCTCCTAGGGGGATAGATTGGTAGAAAAATACCTTCGCTCGTCCCCCACCGCCACTCATAAGGGAGACAATCAAAAAATAAATCATGCTCCGACTTCATCACATAACGGTTCACCATACGTGCATGCTACGGGAGTCACAAACTTTAACACAAGTATCTCTCAAATTCACAACTACTCAACTTGCATGACTCTAGTATCACCATCTTCATATCTCAAAACAATCATAAGGAATCAAACTTCTCATAGTATTCGATGCACTTTATATGGAAGTTTTTATTATACCCCTCTTGGATGCCTATCATATTAGGACTAATTTTATAGCCAAAGAAAAATACCATGCTGTTCTAAAGGACTCTAAAAATAATATAAGTGAAGCATGAGAGATCAATAATTTCTATAAAATAAAACCACCAGCATGCTCTAAAAAGATATAAGTGATGCACAGGAGCAAAATTATCTAGCTCAAAAGATGTAAGTGAAGCACATAGAGTATTCTAACAAATTCCGATTCATGCGTGTCTCTCCCAAAAGGTGTGTACAACAAGGATGATTGTGGTAAACTAAAAAGCAAAGACTCAAATCATACAAGACGTTCCAAGCAAAACACATATCATGTGGTGAATAAAAATATAGCCTCAAGTAAAGTTACCGATAGGCGAAGAAGAAAGAGGGGATGCCTTCCGGGGCATCCCCAAGCTTAGGCTTTTGGTTGTCCCTGAATTTTACCTTGGGGTGCCTTGGGCATCCCCAAGCTTAGTCTCTTGTCACTCCTTATTCCAAAATCCATCAAATCTTTACCTAAAAACTTGAAAACTTCACAACACAAAACTCAAGAGAAAATCTCATGAGCTCCGTTAGTATAAGAAAATAAACCACCACTTTAAGTTACTGTAATGAACTCATTATTAATTTATATTTGTGTTAAACCTACTGTATTCCAACTTCTCAATGGTTCATACCCTCCCCCCCCCCCCCGATACTAGCCATAGATGCATCAAAATAAGCAAACCACACGCGAAAAACAGAATTTGTCAAAAACAGAACAGTTTGTAGCAATCTGTAGGTTTCAAATACTTGTGTAACTCCAATTTTTTTGAAAAAATAGGATGACCAGGACAATTTGTATATTGATCTACTCCACATGGAATTGGTATTTAATCGCTCTCTAGTAAAAAAATGACAATTATTTTCTTGAGTGCATACTTTCTGTTTTTATCAGCAAGATCAAACAATAATCACCCAAGAAGATCCTAAAGGCTTTACATGGCACAAAAGGCTAGATGAATTATTTATTACTAAACAGGAACAAAAAGTAAAGAACAAAAATAAAACTGGGTTGCCTCCCAACAAGCGCTATCATTTAATGCCCCTAGCTAAGCATAGAAACAAGAATAGATCTAGGTATTGCCACCTTCTCTCTTTTGGTGATAAAGAGAGAATTTCTTATCTAAAGCACTTATCTTTCTATTTTGTGAGAGTATGTGGGCATTAATGTTAGAAGAGAGATTAAGCACACCACGAAAATTTGCATCTAAGCTAGCCTTCATCTCTTTGATAATTTCGTTCTGATAAGAACGCAGAAGAGAGGTGGATTCAACCTTTTCACTCATGGGGTGCCCAAATATAGCTTTCATATTTTAATAGGTATCGATGGCATCCCCCTCAAGAAAACCTTCTTGAAAAATAGAATCCAAAACTTGCTTGAAAGAAGAAGGTAAGCCAACATAAAAACTTTTTAAGTAGATCTCAATTTGATATTAGGTCACATAGCTGACTCAGATCCTTAATAGCCTATCCCAAGCATCTTTCATAGATACATCAAGCAAATAACGAAAAATTCTAGGATCATCTTCATCAAAATTATTCAAGTTCTCATCGATAATCCCGGTAGGTCTTTCCATAACATCATTATTTGTGAGCTTAGAAAGGATAGAGGGACTATCCAAAGTATTAAAACCTGGGAGAAAACCCATAGCCCATTTTGGTTCGGCCATGGCGATAGAAAAACAAAGGTTTTCGATAATCATTTTAGAAGTGGGGGAGAGGAAAATGAGAGGCGAATGGCAAATAATGTAATGCGAGGGAGAAGAGTTTATGATGGGTACTTGGTATGTCTTGACTTGGCGTAGATCTCCCTGGCAACGGTGCCAGAAATCATTCTTGCTACCTCTTGAGCATGCGTTGGTTTTCCCTTGAAGAGGAAAGGGTGATGCAACAAAGTAGCATAAGTATTTCCCTTAGTTTTGAGAACCAAGGTATCAATCCAGTAGGAGACAATGCACAAGTCACCTAGTACCTGCACAAACAATCAAGAACCTTGCAACCAACGCAATGAAGGGGTTGTTAATCCCTTAACGGTCACTCACAAAAGTTAGATCTGGTAGAGATAGTAAAGTAAATATTTTTGGTATTTTTGCTGTATAGATTGGAAAGTAAAGATTGCAAAATAGTAAACGAGATGCGATGTAAATAAAAGAGACGTAGTATAATAAGAAAGAGACCCGAGGGCCATAGGTTTCACTAGTGGATTCTCTCAAGACAACATGTATTATGGTGGGTGAACAAATTACTGTCGAGCAATTGATAGAAAAGAGCATATTATGAGAATATCTAGGAAATGATTATGAATATAGGCATCACATCCGTGTCAAGTAGATCGAAACGATTCTACATCTACCACTATTACTCCACACATCGACCGCTATCGAGCATGCATCTAAAGTATTAAGTTCATAAGAACAAAGTAACACATTAAGCAGGATGACATGATGTAGAGGGATAAACTCAAGCAATATGATATAAACCCCATCTTTTTATCCTCGATGGCAACAATACAATACGTGCCTTGTTGCCCCTACTATCACTGGGAAAGGACACCACAAGACTAAACCCAAAGCTAAGCACTTCTCCCATTGCAAGAAAGATCAGTCTAGTAAGCCAAACTAAACCTATAATTCGAAGAGACTTGCAAGGATATCAAATCATGCATATAAGAATTCAGAGAAGAACCAAATAATATTCATAGATAATCTTGTTCATAAACCCACAATTCATCGGATCTCGGCAAATACACCGCAAAAGAATATTAAATCGAATATATCTCCATGAACATCGAGGAGAACTTTGTATTGAGAATCAAAGAGAGAGAAGAAGCCATATAGCTAATAACTATGGACCCGAAGGTCTGTGGTAAACTACTCACACTCATCGGAGAGGCTATGGTGTTGATGTAGAAGCCCTCCATGATAGATTCCCCTTCCGGAAGATCGCCGTAAAAGGCCCAAGATGGGGTCTCATGGGTACAGAAGGTTGCGGCGGTGGAAAAGTGGTTTTGTGGCTCTATGCGATCGATCTAGGGTATAAGAGTATATATAGGCGAAAGAAGTACGTAGGTGGAGCTACGGGGGGGGGGGCACAAGGGTGGGGGTACCCCTACCCCCCTAGGCGCGCCCTCCTGCCTCATGGCTGCCTCATGGAGTTTCAGACTTCCACTCCAAGTCTCCTGGTTTGATTTCGGTCCAAGAAAGATCATCGCGAAGGTTTCATTCCATTTGGATTCCGTTTGGTATTCCTTTTCTGCGAAACTCTAAAATAGGCAAAAAAATAGAAACTAGCACTGGGCCTCTGGTTAATAGGTTAGTCCCAAAAATAATATAAAAGAGCATATTAAAGCCCATTAAACATCCAAAACAGATAATATAATAGCATGGAACAATAAAAATTATAGATACGTTGGAGACCTATTAGCGACGCTTCGTCCCGAAAGTTTTCTTATGATTTGTTTCAGCTAAAAACCCTTCATATAGCAGAAGATGGACATCGGGGACCTGCCAGGGGGCCCACAAGCCCTAGGGGCGTGCCTAGGGGGTAGGGCGTGCCGCCCAGGCTTGTGGCCACTTGGTGGATCCCCTCAGGTATTTTCTTCTCCCAAATTTTTTATATATTCCAAAATAATTATCTGTAAATTTTCAGGACTTTTGGAGTTGTGCAGAATAGGTCTCTCAGATTTGCTCCTTTTCGGTCCAGAATTCCAGTTGCCGACATTCTCCCTATTCAGGCAAATCTTGTAAAATAAGAGAGAAAAGACATAAGTATTGTACCATAATGTGTAATAACAACCCATAATGCAAGAAAAATCATTATAAAAGCATGATGCAAAATGGACATATCAACTCCCCCAAGATTAGACCTTGCCTGTCCTCAAGCGAAAGCCAAAATAGATAAATATGTCCACATGTTTAGAGATAGAGGTGTCGATAAAATAGAATACGGACATGAGGGCATCATGATCATCTTTAGAACAACAACATATGTTGTCATATAATTTCTTATACTAGAGTAACAATTTGTTCACAAGGTAATGTATGAATCAAAAACCTTATTGAAAACTAACAAGCTGTGATCTCTATCATTGAAGCAATTGCAATTTATCATAATATCGGAAAGAGTCAATGTAAGAGCTTTTTTATAGCAAGTCCACATACTCAACCATCTTTTAGTCTTTCACAATTGCTAACACTCACGGGATACTTATGAGTTCGAAGCCTCAATCGGACACAGAGAATGATAGGGGCTTGTAGCTTCGCCTCCCAACCTTTTACCTCAAGGGTAATGTCCACAATAATACTTTATGATAACTCACATCCGAGTGGGTATATATATCTAGATCTTTCCCCCACACATAGTGCTTACCAAAAAGAAAAAAGTGTAAAAAGGAAGGGTGAAGATCACCATGACTCTTGTATGAGGGTAAAAGGTAAAAGTAAAAGATAGGCCCTATGCAGAGGGAAGTAGAGGTTGTCATGCGCTTTTATGGTTGGATGCACAAAATCTTAGTGCAAAAGAACGTCACTTTATATTGCAGCTTGTGATAGAGAACTTTATTATGCAGTCCATCGTTTTTATTTCTTCCATATCACAAGTTCATATAAAGCTTATTTTCTTCACACTAAAAGATCATACATATTTAGAGAGAAATTTTTATTGCTGACACCGATGACAACTTACTTGAAGGATCTTACTCAATCCATAAGTAGGTATGGTGGACTCTCATGGCAAAACTGGTTTAGGGGATGTTTGGATGCACAAGTAGTATCTCTACTTGGTGCAAAAGATTTGGCTAGCATGGGATGATAAAAAAGCATAACATATTGGAGGATCCATGACAATATAACTTCTATTCGGATATAAGAAAACGTAACCCATTACGTTGCCTTCCTTGTCCAATATCAACTTTTTAGCATGTAATATTTTATTGAGTGCTCACAATCACAAAAGATGTCCAAGATACCATATTTATATGTGAAACCTCTCTTTCTTTATTACTTCCTATTAATTGCAACAATGACCAAAACTATGTTTGTCAACTCTCAACAATTTTTTTCATTATACTATTTATATGTGAAGTTATCACTCTCCATAAGATCATTATATAATCTTTTTACTTCTTTTATCCTTTTTCTTTTTCTCAAGATCATAGCAAGAAAGCAAAGCCCTCAACTCAAAACTACTCTTTATTATATAACTCATGGACTCGATTACATAGATGGATCACAAAGCAAAACTCAAAGACTAGATCATACTAAAAACTTTTATTCTACTAGATCAAGATATTACCAAAAGGCCCGAACTAAGAAAAAGATAAAGTTAAAGATGTGATGGCGATATGCTACCGGGGCACCTCCCCCACGCTTGGCACAAGCCAAGGGGAGTGCCCATACCTATATACTCAATTTTCCTTCTTCGGAGATGGTGATGATGGTGTTGATGATGATGCGGAAAGCTTTTCCACTGTCTTACAAGGCATAGGTTCACCGTCGTAAAACGATGATCGAGTCTCTGGGATCCTCAAATCTAGAGCCAAACTCATCCTCTTAAATTTGTATTCATACTCACAGTTTTGCTTTTGCAGGTCATTGATCTGAGCTTGGAGATGCTCGATTTTCTCGTGAAGCTTGAAGATGACCTCTCTGATGTTCTTGGTGTCTAGCTTGTGGTCACGGGTAAATTTTGTGATCATCTAGTGATTGGTGTTGAGTCCGCGTTCCACCATCCCTTGGCACTTGAAGACTTTCTGCTCCATTGCTTCGAGCCTTGTCTCCACGCTTCCGTCCTCCTTGGACCTTGAACATCGCGGATGTGCAGCACACCCTCATGCATCTCAATGGTTTGAGGGTGTTGCAGCACCTCCGCAAGGTAGGGATTGATGACCTTCTCGAATAACTTGTCCTTCGAAGTGCTTGGGGACATCATAGTGATCTAGATCTGTCAGAAAAATAGCTCGAAACGATAACATAGGATTTTGCCGTGGTACGATGGTCAAAACCATCGGGAGATTATATAATAAATTTTTATCAACCAAAAGAAGTATTCTGCAAGAAAACAGAGTCCGAAGGGCACATGAGGTGGCCACAAGCCTGTGAGGCGTGCCCCCAAGGCTTGTCGCCTCCTCGTGCACTTTTCGGACTACTTTTATTTTCCTAATTTTTTAAATATTCCAAAACGGAGTAAAATTGCCATTGGAAAAGTTTTGGAGTTGGTTTACTTACCGTACCACATACCTATTCACTTTGGCGGGGGGGGGGGGGGGTTCTAGAGCGTTTTGGTAGGTCTCCCTTATGTACTCCTCCGGTGTTATGGTATTAATAATATTGGCTTCAACATTTATGGGAGTACTTGAGATATATTGTTTGATTCTTTGCACGATTACCAACTTCGGGTTATTGCCTTCGGCGTTGTTGATCTTGATGGCACCGGAACGATAAATTTCCTCGACAATGTAAGGCCCTTCCCATTTAGAGAGATGTTTTCCTGCAAAAAATCTTAAATTAGAGTTGTATAGCAAGATATAGTCACCTACATTAAATTCATGCTTTTGCATCCTATTGTCATGCCATCTTTTTAACTTTTTCTTTAAAAAATTTGGCATTCTCATAGGCTTGGGTTCTCCATTCATCAAGAGAGCTAATGTCAAATAACCTCTTCTCACCGAAAAGTTTGAAATCATAATTGAGCTCTTTAATTGCCGAATAAGCTTTATGTTCTAGTTCTAGAGGTAAGTGACATGATTTTCCATAAACTATTTTATATGGAGACATACCCATAAGGTTTTTATATGCAGTTCTATAAGCCCGTAATGCATCATCAAGTTTCTTAGACCAATTCTTTCTACATCTCTTAATAGTCTTTTGCAAGATCAATTTTATTTCCCTATTACTCAATTCTACTTGACCACTAGACTAAGGGTGATAAGGTGATGCAATTCTATGGTTAACATCATACTTAGCAAAGCAATTCACGGAAAGCACCATGAAGAAAGTGTGAACCACCATCAATCATTAAATATCTAGGGACTCCAAACCTTGGGAAAATAACTTCTTTATGCATTTTAATAGAAGTGTTATGATCAGTACTACTAGTTGGAATAGCTTCTACCCACTTAGTAACTTAATCAACAACAACTAAAATATGAGTATGCCCATTAGAGGATGGAAAAATTCCCATATAATCAAATCCCCAAACATCAAATGGGTCAATAACAAGTGAACAATTCATAGGCATTTCCTGACGTCTACTAATATTACCAATTCTATGACATTCATCACAACATAAGACAAACTTACGAGCATCTTTGAAGAGAGTAGGCCAATAAAAACCAGATTGTAATACCTTGTTTGTAGTTCTGTCTCTAGCATGGTGTCCTCCATAGGCCTCAGAGTGACACTTGTGTAGTATCGGTTCCTATTCATGCTCAGGTACACAACATCTAATACCACCATTTACTCCTTCTTTTTAAAGGTATGCATCATCCCAAAAGTAATGTCTTAAATCATAGAAAAACTTTTTGTTTGTTGGTATGTGAAACTAGCTGGTACAAATTTAGCAACAATGTAATTAGCGTAATCAGCATACCATGGAGTACTATGAGAAACATTTATGACAACTAGTTGTTCATCAGGAAAGCTATCATCAATAGGTAGTGGGTCATCAAGAACATTTTCTAACCTAGACAAGTTGTCTGCTACGGGGTTCTCAGCTCCCTATCTATCAATAATATGCAAATCAAATTCTTGTAGCAGGAGAACCCATCTAATAACTCTAGGTTTAGCATATTTCTTTTCCATAAGATATTTAATAGCAGCACGATTGGTGTGAACAGTTACTTTGGAATCAACAATATAAGATTTGAACTTATCACAAGCAAACACAACTGCTAGAAATTCTTTTTCAGTAGTAGCATAATTTCTTTGAGCATTGTCTAGAGTTTTACTAGCATAATGGATAACATTTAATTTCTTATCAACACTTTGTCCTAGAACAACACCAACAACATAATCACTAGCATCACACATAATTTCAAAGGGCAGGTTCCAATCAGGTGGTTGAACAATTGGTGCAGAAATTAAGGCTTTCATAAGAATTTCAAATGCTTCTACACAATCATCATAAAAAACATATGGACCATCTTTGTGCAAGAGATTAGTGAGAGGCCTAGAAATTTTAGATAACTCTTTGATAAATCTCCTATAGAAACAAGCATGACCAAGGAAACTTCTTATACCTTTGATATCTTTAGGAACGACATTTTTTCAATAGCATCTACTTTAGCTTTATCAACTTCAATACCTCTTTCAGAGATTTTATGCCCCAAGACAAGACCTTCATTAACCATAAAGTGGCACTTCTCCCAATTCAAGACAAGATTAGTTTCTTCCCATCTCTGCAAAACTCGATCAAGGTTGCTTAAGCAACCATCAAAAGAAGTTTCGTGAATGGAGAAATCATCCATGAAAACCTCTTTGAAAGGTAGTAGGTGCATTGCATAAACCAAAGGCATATGTCTATAAGCTAAGTTACCAAAAGGGCATGTAAAAGTAGTTTCTTCTTGATCCTCTTGTGACACAGATATTTGACAAAAACCAGAATAACCATCTAGAAAGCAAAAAGTGTGTATGTTTGGATAATCTATCTTGCATTTGATCAATAAAAGGTAGAGGATAATGATCTTTCCTAGTAGCTTTGTTTAATTTTCTCAAATCAATTACCATTCTATAACCTGTAACAATTCTTTGTGGAATAAATTCATTCTTATCACTGGGAACAATAGTAATGCCTCCCTTCTTAGGGACACAATGAACATGACTTACCCATCTACTGTCAGCAATAGGATAAATTATACCTGCTTCCAAAAGCTTTAATATTTCACTTCTTACCACTTCCTTCATCTTAGGATTTAACTATCGTTGGTGATCAACAACTGGTTTAGCGTCAGGTTCCATATTAATTTTGTGCTGACATAGAGTGGGACTAATGCCCTTAAGATCATCCAAAGTATATCCAATAGCGGCACAGTGGTTCTTCAGAGTTCTCAATAATTTCTTTTCTTGATGCTCTGAAAGGTTAGCACTAATAATAACATGATATATCTTCTTTTCATCAAGATAAGAATATTTCAAACTATCAGTTAATTGTTTAAGATCAAAAACAAGATCACTCTTGGGTGGTAGAGGACCTCCAAGAGTCTCAACAGGAAATTGTGTTTCAAAACAGGCATTTGATTAAAGACTATCTCATCTATTTCATTTCTTTCACCCATGAACATATCATTTTTATGGTCTAGAAAATATTGTTCTAAAGGGTCAGTGGGAGGCACGGGAATAGAAGCAAGACCAATAATTTCATCTTTAGGAAATTCTTTATCACGAGTTTGTCTACGAAATTTGGAAAAATTAAACTCACGAGCCACATCCTCTAAATTAACACTAACAGTTTCTTTCTTGCAATCTATCTTAGCATTGAAAGTGTTTAAGAAAGGTCCACCAAATATAATGGGACACAAATCATCTTGTGGGGAACCAAGAACAAGAAAATCAGCAGGGCATTTTATTTTCCCACACAAGACTTCAACATCTCTAACAATCCCAATTGGTGAAATAGTGTCTCCATTGGCAAGCTTAATAGTAACATCAATATCTTCTATTTCAGAAGGTGCAATATCATTCATAATTTCTTGATATAGAGTAAAGAGAATTGCACTTTCACTAGCACCCAAATCACATAAGCCATGATAACAGTGATCTCCTATCTTAATAGAAACAACAGGCGTGCCAACAATAGGTCTATGTTTATCTTCATCATCGGGTTTGGCAGTTCTAGCAGCTTCATCGCAGAAGTAAATAACATGCCCATCAATATTATCGACCAAGAGATCTTTAACCATATCAATACTAGGTTCAACTTTAATTTGTTTAGGGGGTGTAGGTGTTCTAGTATAACTCTTACAAACCATAGCTGAAGCTTTATCATGTTCTTTTATCCTAAAAGGAAAGGGTGGCTTTTCAATGTAAGCAGTAGGAATAATAGGATCAACATTATAAGTAATAGTTTCTTCTTCATCTTTAACAGGTTCTACTACTTTTACTTCAATAGGAGGATGATATTTAAACAACTTCTCCATAGCAAATGAGTCACAGAAAGAAGCTGCTATCTCAGAGTCAAGTTCATATTTAGTGCTAAATTCATGAAAAGCATTGGTATCATCAAAGATTTAACACAATCAAACATAAGGTTTTATACCTTACTCCTTACCTTTGTCAAGCTCCCAATCTTCGGAGTTGCATTTAATTCTTTCCAGTAAATCCCATTTTAATTAAATAGTCTTGTACATATAAGAACCAGTACAAGAAGTATCGAGCATGGATTGATCATTATGAGCAAGCCGAGCATAAAAATTCTGAATAATAATTTCTCTTGAGAGCTCATGATTGGGGCATGAATATAATGATGCGGAGCATCCTACGGTCATCCCCATGGACCTTCCATCGTCTGACGAAGTGCCAAGAGGACCTATGACATGAGCTAGAGCTCGAGCTCTCAAGACTGAGGTGACTTCCTTCCTAAGTGATATCACATATGATCCACTCGAGACATGGCTACTACCTAAGTCCGAGATGTTGTGCATGATTAGGTACCAAGAGGATCCTCCCGAAGATGCACGTGAAGACGGACAAGTCCCCAAGTTCACGGATGAAGAGAACCAACGGAAGGAGTCAAGAACAGCTTTTAGGCCCCGGACATCCAGCCATGGCCCCGGACATCCGGCCCCTGGAGCAGCAGCTGCCTAGCCGCCAAGTACCTACAGGCCCCGGACATCCGGCCCTAGTCCGGACATCCGGCTCACCCTAGACATCCGGCCCGAAGCCCGAAAATCCGACACCCTCCATCCAGGGCGTCAAGGCCAGCCCCGACAGCCCCGACATCCGGCCCCTCGCGAAAGCCCGAACATCTGGCCCGACGCCCGGACATCTGGCCTCCCCTGTCTACGTACAGTGTAAGGGCCCGAGGCCCATGTACCCATTCTCCCACCTAGACTATATATACTCCTCCTCCTCCATCTTTCTAGCTCCATCTTTCTAGGGTTAGCATTGGTTTAGCTCATTTAGAGATAGAGCTTTGCTCATCCATGCGGATCTACTCCTTGAGAGAGACCGCAGCCCCTCTTCAGAGAAGATGCACGTTGGATTCAAGACCTCCTTCACGGAGAAGACCCCCATCAAGACCTTCTCACGGAGAAGAACCGGTTATCCATTGTATCATCCCTTATTGACTTTGGATCATGTGATCTCTATGTGTACTTGGATCTAGCATATGTGTGGTTGTTCTTGTTGGTTTGAGTGATTCTCTCGTGTTTCCCCTCATGTTCTTCGTGTTCTTCATGTTCTTCACGGGGTCCACTCCTTTTGTGAAAGATCGGCCATCTAGGGTTCCATCCTACATCACGATTTCGGAGCCTCCCCGTTGTGTTTTCTAGCCTTGTTTTGTTGATTTTGTCCCTAATTCAAAAATTCCGCACAAAAATAGCCCCAATTTTTTTTTGTTATTTGTTGGTGCGATTAAGTTTTGTTGGATTTGATCCACGGATTTCATGTCTTGTAGGTAAATCTAGTTTTCCCCCATCTTTTTCCCAATTTCCATCCACAAAATCCCCCGAATTTTGCCCCAATTTGCCACTTTCCACGCGGAGTTCCTCGAGTTCGTCCACGGATCCAGAGCCCGGACATCCGGCCACCCCGGACATCCGGCCATCAAGCCCGGACATCCGGCCCCTGACAGCATCACTTCCATCCACCGCCCCGTTTTCCATCCAAATTTCGCCAAATTTTGTCCTGGTGCCCACATGCACTTCCGCATAACACCACCACTTCCGCATAGTACCACCATTTCCCACATATATCACCATCGCTTACCACTACCAACTCCGACAATTTTGTCACGTTTTGTTTTGAGAATTTGAGTTGCGGTTCTGTGTCATATTGTGTTTCGGCCATTCAGTTACGGTTCAGCATCGACATCATCGCCGCTCATCTTCGCCACAGACGCATCATCGACAACAACCACTACACCATTTTGACACCATACCGTAAGCAAGAAACGATAACTTCATCTTGGTATCGTGATACATCATTCTTGCCATTACATTGATAGCCATCATAGCCCAATTTTGCCTATCTTACCCATCGAGACTAGCCTTTGAGTATTGCCAGCAACTTCACTTGTGCACATTAGTGATCATACTTCCCATTGCATACATATAATATCATTGGTCCATATCTTGGTATCATCTTTTGTGTCACAAAGTTGTCATCACATACGCAATTGCTATCTTGGTTCGTGAAACATTTGCATGAGAAAAGAGCTCAAAAGAGAAAGAGCCAAAAAAGCTTTTAAGCAAAAGGGAAAGATAAGCAAAGATCTTTTAAGCAAGAACCATGGCATCATACTACATTAAGATTGTCATACTAGATCATCTTGGATCATATCATCGGAATACCACACATAGAGCATACTTGGGATAGAAGCCGTTGCAGTTTTGCTTCATAGGTTGTGCACAAGTCTTCGTATCTGCCTATTGTGCAATCGTGCTAGCGTCTCCCTAGTGTTGTGCAACAAGAGCATTTTCGTGGATTCCACATTTTGGCTCATTCCTTGGTTGCACGACCCCATTTATCTCTTTGCGTGTGTGTTTCCGTGTACCATATCTTGTTATTGGTCTACTTGTTGCATTGCAAATTTGTGAATCTTTTCCAATATTATTGAAGCTCACTAACAATTGCATCAAATTTTGTGCCACCATCCTAACTGATCTCCACCATAAGCTTTTACTTGTGTAGATGTGAGAAACCAACAAGAATTGGCACCAATTGTGCTATTTCCTTGTTCCACATTGAGTGATCATTGATCCATCTTCAACATCGGTCAAGGTACATTTGGTATAAGTTCTTCTCTTTCTCCCACTCACATATTTGCTTGGAATGATGGATAGGCAAATATTTGCTTGGAATGATGGATAGGCAAAGTACTTCTACCAACCCACTCTTCATCGATCAAGATGACGACATGTCCTCCTACGTCACAAAGAGCCACCTCTCTGGTGCACAACGTGCTTTGCATCAAGAGCAACAAGCAATGAGTGAACGCATTGACGACCTCACCGCCGACTTGCGACTCTCCGAGAAACGTACAACAGAGTATTTCAACAACAAGCCCGACGACCACAAGCAAGAGAATGATGCAAGAATGGACGAGAGTCGTGCTTTGTTGCTCAACCGCTCTTCTTCCACTTCATCCTCATCAAGGCGGAGCCGCTCAAGTCGACACTCCGACTACACCATCTCTGGCTCAAGTACATCGACATCGAATACTATTCGACATGCCACGCGCCAAGATCGTCAAGCAAACCGCAACCCTCTACATGAAAACAGCTCTCAAGAGCACCAGCACCGTCAAAACCAAGCTACTTTTGCGTAAGCACGAGAACGGCAACGCCAACGCCAACATGAAGAGGAAGAGTGAGCGCGACTACACCAAGATACACAAGATGCCGAGGCACAACGTCAAGAACAACAACTGCGAGAAGCTCAAGCACTTGAGGCGCAATGTGCCCTCCGAGATTCAAGTCGAGCCGAAGCCACACGCAACCGACAAGCTCGTGAACAACAAGAAGCGCTTCACGAAGAAGTTCAAGAGAGGAATTATCAAGCTTGATTGCATCGTCAAGTTCCACAACCTCCTCTCCAAGAACCTCAAGTTCACCAAGAGCAAGAAGACATTGGAAATCCTCCACGACAAGAGCAAGTTGAGAGAGATGATCCTCCTCGTCAAGGATGTCATCATCCCTGACCCCAACACAATGAAGAACAAAGATACGGCAGGCTTAAGTTCACCATGCCCAAGTTCAACTGAAGCAATGATCCCGAAGAGTACCTTTCATGGGCATTGAAGGTCGACAAAATCTTCCGCTTGCATAACTATGAGGAAGAGAAGAAGATTGCTATGGCATCCCTCGAGTTCCAAGACTATGTCCTCATTTGGTGGGAACAAGTCATTGAGCATCGAGAGGTAAGAGGTGAACCACCCATCACCACTTGGGCGCAAATGAAGGATGTCATGAGAGCACGCTTTGTGCCAACTTACTACAACCGCGACCTCTTCAAGAAATTCCAGCTACTCAAGCAAGGAACCAAGAGAGTTGAAGAATACTACAAGGAAATGGAGATTGCCATGATACGAGCTAATGTCATGGAAGATCATGAGAAAACCATGGCACATTTCTTGAATGGACTCAATCAACCTATCAAGAAGATCGCCGACTGCCAACCATACTCAAACCTCATCGAGCTAGTGCATCAAGCTACCAAAGCGGAATGTCAAGTGTAAGATGACTTCAAGTATGCCAAGTTCTCATCCAAGTCCTATGGATTCTCCAACAACCAAGCCTCAACGACTCCAACACCTTCTACCTCAACCAAGCCATCTACAAGCAATGCCGACAAGTCGAGTTTCAAGAAAGCTTCGACAACCTCAAGTCATCCTCCTACAACAAGCAACTTCAAGCCAAGAGCTTCATCATCCTCTACCCCAACCGATGAGACCGTCAAGACAAGTTCCTTCAAATGCTTCACATGCGGAGGCCGAGGCCACAAGTCCTTTGAGTGTACAAACAAGTGCACCATGATCCTCAACGATGATGGTACCTATGACTCCATAGGTGAAGGAGAAATGGAAGCACTCAAGCAAGTAGCCATGCACCGGCAAGTGAACAAAGATGAAGAAGAACAAGTCTTTTGTGATGAAGATTCAAGCCCCGCTCTAGTTGTCTCCAGGGTCTTGACTCTTCAACATAAACAAGAAGAAGACCAAAGATGCCATATCTTTCATACCAAGGCTGGCATCAATGGAAGGTCCGTCAAGGTCATCATCGATGGATGGAGTTGCCATAACTTAGCGAGTGAAGAACTATGCTCCAAGCTCCAATTGGTCAAGATGAAGCACCCACATCCCTACAAAGTTCAATAGCTTAGCGACTTTGGCACTATCCAAGTCGAGCATAGAGTGCAAGTCTCCTTCAAAATCGGAGCATACGAAGACACTTTGGAGTGTGATGTCGTTCCAATAACCGTTTGCCACCTTCTTCTTGGGTGACCATGGAAATTTGACCGAGGTGTCATCCAAACGGCCGTACGAATCACTATATCTTCAAGATGAAAGGAAAGGAGTACATACTTCACCCTATGTCTCCAAGCCAAGTGATCGCTGACAAGTAAACCACCCATCATGGAGAGAATGGTGAGATAACGAACCACCAAAAAGAGAGTGACCGCCACAAGACCAAAATGAGTGCCTCCACGATGAGCGAAAAGAAGAACTTAGTTCTATTTGCCACAAAAAGTGAGATAAGAGAAGTGTGTGTGTGAACCCATCTAGTGTCATGCACTATGTCCTTTTGTGCAAGGACGAGGCACCAAAAGCTAACACCTCTCACAATCTACCTTTAGTGCAATCTTCTCTATTGCAGGAATTCCAAGATGTTTTCCCCGACGAGCTACCTCCGGGTCTACCTCCTCTACGAGGAATCGAGCACCGAATCGACCTCATCCCCGGAGCTCCAGTTCCTAACAAGGCTCCATACTGCGTCAACCCCGAGGAAACTAAGGAGATCCAACGGCAAGTACAACAACTCATCGACAACGGCCATGTACGAGAAAGTTTAATCCCTGGTGTCATCCCAGTAATCCTTGTTCCCAAGGAAGATGGTACATTTCGCATGTGTTTTGATTGTCGTCCTATCAATGCTATTACTGTGTGTTATCGTTACCCTATTCCATGCCTAGATGATATGCTTGATGAGCTTAGCGGAGACACAATTTTCTCTAAAATTGACCTTAAAAGTGGCTACTATCAAATACGCATCCAAGAAGGTGATGAATAGAAAACCGCATTTAAGACCAAGTTTGGCTTATGTGAATGGCTTGTTATGCCAATGGGTTTATCCGAAGCACCCGGTACTTTCATGCGACTCATGCATTTTGTTTTTCGACCCTATATTGGTGTATTTGTTGTGGTCTACTTTTATGATATTCTTGTGTTTAGCAAATCTCTCAAAGATCATGTAACCCACCTTAAGACTATGCTACAAACTCTTAGGAAAGAGCACCTTTTTTCTAATATGGAGAAATTCCTTTTCGGTGTTGACAAGCTTGTTTTCTTGGGTTTCGTCGTGTCTTCTAAGGGTGTTCATGTTGATGAATATAAGATCAATGCTATTAAGAATTGGCCTCAACCAACCAACTTGCAACAAGTGCGTAGTTTCCTTGGTTTAGCCGGTTTCTACCATATATTTGTGAAGGACTTCAGCACCATCGCTTCACCTTTGCATGATTTGAGTAAGAAGAATGCACCCTTTGTTTGGGGACCATCCGAAGATACCGCATTCAATGAGCTTAAGAATTTGCTTACTCATGCTCCCGTGCTTGCATTACCCAACTTTGACAAACCCTTTGAGATTCATTGCGATGCTAGTGGTAGGAGGTGTGTTAACGCAAGAGAAGCGCCCCGTAGCTTACTTTAGTGAGAAACTTTCTGGAGCGCAACTCAATTACCCTATCTATGACAAGGAGCTATATGCTTTAGTGCGAGTTCTGTATGAATGGGAACATTATCCTCGCCCTCATGAATTTATCATCCATACTGACCATGAAACACTTAAATACCTTAATGGTCAAACTAAGTTGAACAAGCGTCATGCCAAGTGGATTGAATTCATTGAGTCATTTCCTTATATCATCAAGTACATTAAGGGTAAGGAAAATGTTGTGGCGGACGCTCTTTCCCGCATATGCATGCTTGTTACTCAACTTGAATTGGATGTCATTGGCGTTGAGCACATAAAAGACTTGTATGCGTATGATCCTACTTTTGCTATTCCTTATGCCAAATGTTTGACGCATACATCATGGGAACGCTATTACATCAAAGATGACTATTTTATGAGAGCTAAGAAACTTTGCATCCCCGAGTCTTCTCTTCGTTTGCTACTTTTGCAAGAATCTCATGGCTGAGGACTAATGGGACACTTTGGACGCGACAAGACATTCGCTACGCTCTCCAAGAACTATTATTGGCCCAATGTAACATCCCAATTTTTACTCATTTGGATGTTAATAGAATCATTCAATGCATATCATATTTCTTTGCATTTTGGAGTTTTTGAAATATTCAAATAATAGTTTTCCACCCGAGAAAAACAAATGAGAGGGGATAAGATGACTTCCTCAAAATGTAAAAAGAGTGGGAAATTTTATTTTGAATATTACTTTAAGTTTTGGAGTTGTTTGGTATTTATTTTATTTGCAAAAAGTGCATTAGTTGCATTAGGAAAAGTATTTTCAAAATGTTCTGTGCTTAAGTTAATGTTCATTAGGCTCTAAATATTACGTAGTTAATTTAGAAATTTATTTGGTGTTTTCAGAAATTCTTTTGAATTAGTTATGAGCACTTTAGTCTCCAGTAAAAAAACACGCACGCAGCCTGGACCGAAACCAGGTTCGGCCCAGGAGCGCCCGAAATCCGCCGCACCAGTCGACCGCCCGCAACCCCCCTCGCTCGCTAACGCCGTCGCCACTGACTGGTGGGCCCCGCGCCACCTCATCTCCCCCAACCTCCCGCTTTCCCCGCTCGGGTGAGCTCGCCACCGCGCTCCCGCAACCGCCGAGCGAGGCCCTCAAGGATAATGCGTATCCGCGGCAGCCGCACGCCCTCCCCTCGCCTATAAATGCCCCGAGTTCCCCTCTGTCGACCTCGCTGTCCCGCTTCTCCCCACGCCGCTCACAGCCGCCGCGCTTCCCGTTCGCATCTCGCCGGAGCCGCACACCTCACCGGAGCAGTTCGTCGCCCGTAGACCTCTCCGACCCTTCCTTTTTCTGTAAAACTTCTTAGCCCGCCGAGGCGTATACTTTTGACACTATTTTTGCCCCTAGATCTTGTCGGAGCCGCCGCACCATCGACACCGGAGCCGCCGGAGCACCGAAGGCCGCCGTCTTCGCCCCGCCCCGTTCGGACGCCGCCGACACACCCCGACGCCACCATCCGGATGCCCTCGATGCGCCGGACCTCCCCGTCTTCTTCCCCGTCAGCGAGGACCACCACAGCCGCCGCCCCCTCCGTCACCAACGCCACGCCGCCGTCCTTTGCTCGTCGCCGACGTCGCCAGCAGCTATAAGCCGCCGCACCTCCCCTCGTTTGTTATATCGAAGATCCACGGCCCAGATTAGACTAGGTCCGGTTTTTTTATTTTCGCGAAGAGGTACGCGGTTAACCGCGGTTCCCTTAGACCGTGCGGTTTATTTAAACCGAGCGTCGGTTTTCTTTATTTAGCCACCGTCGTTGTTTTTTTCTTATTTGGCGGCCGTTCGCCGTATAGTCTCCGCAGCGGACGCTGCTCGGCCAGCCAGGAGCCGCCACGTGGCCAGGGACCTTTTTGCAGTAGTTTTCTTCACCATTTAGTCCCTGTAAATAGCAGATTAGTCCCTGATATTTGTAACGCCCTCGATGCGGCTATATCTCCCACGTGTCGAAGCACGACTTAGAGGCATAACCGCATTGAAAGCAATGTCACAAGTGAGGTAATCTTCACACAACCCATGTAATACATAAGGGAAAGGGATACATAGTTGGCTTACCATCGCCACTTCACACAATTACATGAATAAAGCATTACATCAAACAGATACAATCAAGGTCCGACTACGGAACCAAAATAAAAAAAGACTACCCCAAAAGCTACACAGATCCTCAATCTCCTGGAACTATACTCTATTTGATAAAATTGCCTTGGTTATTTTTGGAGGTAGAAAAATACAACAAGTTTAAATATGATTCAAACTTGAGGCATTTTTGAACCTAACCAAAACAACTCCAAAGGATCTAAAATCTGACAGAGAGGTTGAAGGCATGGTCGAGAATTTATAGGAAAATTATGAACATTAATAGAGAAGGGGAAAGTGGCCCTTGCAAAAGAAAGTATCGAGAAGGAAAGGAGAAGGAGATGATGCATGGGACAAAGACATGTGATTATTTGCAACTGTGTTATGGGTGATTCCGAAAATGGAAGATTTGATATAGCACCCTAATATCGGGAGGATATGTTATAAAGAGAATCACCATGTGAATTCCCTCGGTTTAAATGAACCGAAGATCCATGCAATTTATTTAGTTGAGTTAAGAAAAGAAATGACATGATGCAATGCACATGATGCAAAGATGAATGCAATGAACCAAACAAAACACACAACGAAACCCGAAAACCCTGGAAGGCATCTGAAGCTCCGGTCTTAGGGCGTTACAACACTCCACCACTGCGAGAGGATCTCGTCCCGAGATCTCGGATGGCACCGGAGGGAAAAACGGAAAAGAAAGAGAAGAGGTAAAACTAAGTTGCTTCTTTGACAAACGAGTGAAACCACGAACCTTGAGAGGTTGAACAAATAGAAAGAAAGAAAGCAACGAAGAAGAACAAAATTGAAAGCACTCCGGTTGGGAAGAGTAACAAGGAAGACCATATTCGGGCAGCACTCCGGTTGAAAAGTGATAAGGAACTTGATTAGATGAAAAGAACTTGAGCAGAGGGAACAACACTCCGGTTAAAACGAGATAGAGAAGGAATAAGAATGATATAATTTGGACAGCACTCCGGTTGAGAAGGGGTGCAAAATTTGATAAGATGAGAGATCTCGAAAGAAAACACGACACTCCGGTTGAATGGATCAGCAAAGAAAAAAACACTATCATGACAAAACAAGAAGATGGGTGGAAGAGAGCAACATCACAATGCCTCCGTAACAAAAGAATAGAAGAAAGATAATTGAGATAGGAGAAAGGAGAAGAAAATGCCAACTTCTGCCACAAAAGAGCTTGAAGAGGCATCTTCAGGAGAAGGGTCGAACGGAGTTGTTGGAAAAACCAACAATGAAAAGAATAAGCTTGATATGGTCTTATGGAATACATCTCAAAATTATGAGGTGACAACCTACCACTCACAGGAAGAAGAATTGGATTGATATCAACAAGGAGACGAGAAAGTATTTCGCCGGGAGGATAAAGAACTTGGGTCCTTTATAAGCACCATAAATAGCAACAATCCTTAGGGAAAACTTTAGGTGAAATATAACCCAAGATAATTGCAATGAAGAGATTGATGGGTTTAAATATCTCAATCTTGTGAATGAAGAATGATATATTACCACCTCAAAAGATAAGGGAGAAACAATTGCACTCCGGATTACAGGATGAAGAAAGCATGAGCTCCTCAGAAAAGAATCTCAATGAAAAACTTCTAGACGGAATTAAATCCTTTATGAACCAACATGTAGAATCTTCATGAAGAACTCCGGTAATAAAAGAATGATCAAACGAAAGGAAGGAGAAGTTGAAAACATAAGGTGAATCCTTGCAATGATTAGATGGATCTTCGCGATGAAATCATTGAGAGAACTTGGAACTTCGGGAAAAGAATAGATAAAGCATCTCGAACCGAGAATTTGATGAGCCTCCGGAATAAAGAATTAATCATTTGGGTGAATCAAGAATAAGAATTATGTTATGCTCCTCCTTCACCAATTAAATTGATGACGAGCAAACAGATTGCATACAACTTATTCTCGAAGAAAGGATTAGGATAGATATGGCGCCAACTTGAGAAGGTCTTCAACAAACCACCGGTAGGATAGAAATAACAAATAAATTGATATGATAAACGAAAGAAGAGAAACTTGAATGAACCACCGTAATAATTGAAAATGAACGAAGGAAAGATAAAGAAACACCGGGAAGAGTTAGAGAATGAATGAAGATACTTCAGGGAATTTGATATATGAGAATGAATAGATCACAAACTGATAAGAGAATACTTTAATGATGCACCGGTAAGATTTGGAGAATGATAGCTGAAAGCTGAGAATGAATAAACCTAAAATGATGGACTTCGGATAATCAAACTGAGAAGACTCTTGAATTGCTTTGGATGGGTGAAAAGAATTGTCACAATTGAAAACAATTATGAGAGGATGGCAACAAACTAGAATCACGAATCATCGAGAGAATGGACAAGATTGAGAGAGAGATAATCTTCTTCGGTCTTAAAATGTTGAGAATGACAAAGAGAAACACCACCAAGAATTATTTAGACACTCCGGAAGAATCAAAATGAAGAGGTTGAGCCAATGATGAAAAGAATTCGACAGATCTTGGAGAAAAGCATTTGACTGATGATAACTCATTCTTACGTCAAACTTCGAAAAGAATTTGAGAAGCTCCGGAAAAATTAGAAGAGTCAGGTAAGATCATGGAGAAAGACCTGTGGGTTAGGGCCCACTCAAAAAAAACACCGTTGAATGATTTAAAATATAGATTGCGCCGGTTGAATTAAATGATTTGAATGAGATAACATCCTCGAAATAGCTTGAACTGATCTTGAATGAAAAGACGAGCCTTCTGAGATATTTTGAGAACTCCGGGACAATAGAATAGCGAGAGGTGAACGATTAAGAATTGCACCGGCATGAGAAAACCTTGAAATGAGGAGAAGGGTAAAGAAACACCAAACGCTTGAATTGAATCCACCGGAGGAGAAAAAGAACGAAAAATGATGAACTTGAAGCTCCGTTAGAATCTTCATGAGAATCACCGGATAAGAACATTGACGGAAAAGGAATGGAGAGACTTCACAAGAATAAAAGGATACTTGATTAAGACATCTGAGTCCTTGAGTAAAAAGGGGTGTGCGGGCGGGAAAAACAAAGGCACCTTGGAACGAATGAAACAAACATCATTGAGAGGAACTGATAATTGATCTTGCCAATGTTGAAGTGATCGGATCCAGTTGAAGAGAAACACACCGGTTGAGAAGAGGATTGACATGACAATATCGATTATCATGAAGGATTGGTATTCACATAGGAATATGAGAACACATCTTAGGAAAAGGTATGGAATCAACATTTGACTTCGAAGCAACTCGAATACCACAGCTCAAAAACAAAACAAAGGATTGGCTTGCAGAATAAGCCAAAACAAACATATGATAGAGATTTCGTCCAAAGTTTTCATGGTGGGGCCTACACGGGCTCGATCGTACAGCACCGTCATGTACAAGGCAGTGCACATGACATACGAAGCGTCCCCGAGTCGGCATAGCCAAGGACTCTTTAAGACACAACGAGACCACTGTAAAACCAAACGTGGATAGGCGGACCACTAGACATCGAACCCCAATTTCATATCATACATTTGTCGGAAAGATATCCTAAGAGCTACTTGAATTCCCACTTATAAACTCCCGAAACTTTCCGGTTATGCAATCAGGTGTTGGGGATACATGGGAAGCATAATATCTCACCCAAAACTAACAAATCCTACATCCAGCTGTATCCATCCTTCAACACATAACCAAGAAACCTTCGGAAATCGTTTACCTCAACCTTCGAAAAGCATCCGTTATACAAGTTATGGCAATACTCCCGAACTCCCGCCCCAGTACTGGGTGGCGTCGAGGTTATCTCACCAACAACTGCATAAAAGAGATTTTCGATGTCGGCGAAACTAATCTCAGGTATTCCAGAACTGCAACGATAAAATTGTGACGACAACACCTCGGAGCTCAACTCCCCGGGACACTGCCACAACCCCTAAATGTCAGGAGGCACCAAGAACAATGTTCTCGTCACAAAACCATCGGAATGATTCCAAGATACCCGCGTGATCCTAAATTGTTTTTAGTGAAATTTGAGAAGAGAAGAGTCAAAACTCTATGTCAGGATGCCTCACCAGAGCGACGAAGGGACTGAGGAGTAAAAAGAAGTCCTAACTCTCCGATATATATAATTCCTAAATGACTCAAAACATTTCTAGACTCAATAACGCCAGCGATTCGATCAAGCAGGGGGCTCCTAAGGTCGGGGAAGGCTCTGATACCAACTTGTAATGCCCTCGATGCAGCTATATCTCCCATGTGTCGAAGCACGACTTAGAGGCATAACCGCATTGAAAGCAATGTCGCAAGTGAGGTAATCTTCACCCAACCCATGTAATACATAAGGGAAAGGGATACATAGTTGGCTTACAATCGCCACTACACACAATTACATGAATAAAGCATTACATCAAACAGATACAATCAAGGTCCGACTACAGAACCAAAATAAAAGAAGACTACCCCAAAAGCTACACAGATCCCCGATCGACCCCAACTGGGCTCCACTACTGATCGACTAGAACGAAACAACATAAAGGACAAGATCTTCATAGAGCTCCTCCTTGAGCTCGGTTGCATCACCTGCACGGTTCAATGGCACCTGCAAGCTGGTTTTGGAAGTATCTCTGAGTCCGGGGACTCAACAATCTTACACCCTCGCGATCAAGACTATTTAAGCTTATAGGACTGGTAAAAGTTAATATGTGGAGTTGCAGCAAGCGACTAGCATATATGGTGGCTAACCTGTTTGCAAAAGAGAGCGAGAAGAGAAGGCAAAGCACGAACGGAGAACTATGATCAAGAAGTGATCCTAGAACAACCTACGTCAAGCATAACTCTAACATCGTGTTCACATCCCGGACTCCGCCGGAAAGAGACCATCACGGTAACACACACGGTTGATGTATTTTAGTTAAGGTCAACTTCAGGTTTTCTACAACCGGATATTAACGAATTCCCATCTTCCCATAACCACGGGCACGGCTTTCGAAAGTTCAAATCCCTATAGGGGTGTCCCAACTTAGCCCATCACAAGCTCTCACGGTCAACGAAGGATATTCCTTCTAGCGGGAAGACCCGATCAGGCTCGGAATCCCGGTTACAAGATATCCTCGACAATGGTAAAACAAGTCCAGCAAGACCACCCGATGCGCCGACATCCCGATAGGAGCTGCACATATCTCGTTCTCAGCGCAACAATGGATAAGCAATCCGTACAACTAAAACCAACCCTCGAGTTTCCCCGAGGTGGCGCTGCAAGGGGCTCTAGTTTGGACCAACACTTAGACAAGCACTGGCCCGGGGGGTTAAAATAAAGATGACCCTCGGGATACGCGACTCCCAAAGGAAAAGGCTAGGTGGTGAATGGTAAAAACCAAGGTTGGGCCTTGTTGGAGTAGTTTTATTCAAGGCGAACTATCAAGGGGTTCCCATTATAACCCAACCGCGTGAGGAACGCAAAATCCGGGAACATAACACCGATATGACGGAAACTAGGGCGGCAAGAGTGGAACAAAACACCCGGCATAAGGCCGAGCCTTCCAGCCTTTACCAAGTATATAGATGCATTAATTAAATAAGAGATATTGTGATATCCCAACAAAATATCCATGTTCCAACAAGGAACAAACTCCAATCTTCACCTGCAAGTAGCAACGCTATAAGAGGGGCTGAGCAAAGCAATAACATAGCCAAACAACGGTTTGCTAGGGCAAGGTGGGTTAGAGGCTTGGCTCCACAATATGGGAGGCATGATAAGCAAGTGGTAGGTATCGTAGCATAGGCATAGCAAAAGAGCGAGCAACTAGCAAGCAAAGATAGAAGTGATTTCGAGGGTATGGTCATCTTGCCTGAGATCCCTCAAGGAAGAAGAACGAGTCCATGAAGAAGACAAACGGACGTAGTCGAACGGGTCCTCACAAACGCGACGTTATCGGAACCAACCCGAAGAAGCAACACCAGACAGAAGCACACAACATAGTAAACAACCACCACATGAACATGGCATGATGCACAACCAAGTATGATGCATGTCTAGTTTAATGAGGCATGGCATGGCAAAGTGCACAAACAACACTACAATTTAAGTGGAGCTCAATATGCATCGGGATGCATATTGACATAACACCACATTCCATTATTTAGTTCACTCCCGGTTAGGTACTAAACAATATTAAATGTTGTTAAACGTGGCAAGAAGTGAGGCATAACAAAACTACATCATGTAAACAATTTAAATGGGGCCGGATATAACAAATAACGAATCCGGTAAATCCCAATATGCCTTAGTAATTTATTGCAACAACAATTTAAACATTTTAATTGTTGTGATCAAGATGCGGATGACATGAACAAGTTTATGCAATTTTTATAAAAAGTTGACAAGAGCATTATGAAGCATTTTTCACCGTTGTGAAAGAAAAGGGGTGCCACGGCAATGAATTCGAAAATGATGCCACGGCAACATATCGGTTCCGGTAACTCGATTGAGATCACGATGCAAACGGAAGTGCGGCGGGAGCGTGACATGCGATAGAAGGTGGGGTGCTCTTGGATACCGAGTTCCCACATGTCTGTGGCAAGGCAAAAAGAGGGGCGACGTTATCGAACAAGGGTGCATCTCATACAACATGCATTCATTCGTTCACGGGCGTCGTCTCGAGGTTATACCTTCGAAGCATGCGTTATCGGAGGGGTTCAAGTTCGATGCGGTGTAGGGGAAGTAGATGTTCTCGGGACATTCGGTAGTGGAAGTAGGGGTACATGACGACGATAGAGGTACTCGTGATCTTGGCGGCGGTAGTCGTTCACGTTCCTAGTTGCACAATTTTTCTGTAGATGTTCGGGATCATGGCGAGGGACTTGACATCCACGGAGTCTTCGAGGGTTGACGGTACTTGACGTCCAAGTGGTATCTGGGGTACTTGGCATTTGTGCTACCCGGGTGTTCGGTGCCTCACGTTGTACATGGTCCACAAGTCGTCGATCGTTCGCGGTCTGACTTGCGGGTCTTGCCGACATGAAGTTGTACTTGGCGAGTCCACGTAGTTGTACATGGGTCGTTGCACACGTGACGAATCCGAGCCTTTCGGGATCGGTCTTGGCGAGCGATGGTCGTAGTGGTACTTATCGGTCTCGGTCGGGGCGGCAAAGTGTAGTCGAACTTGAGGTGGTCTTGACGATCCCAAAAACGCTCCTGCTCGAGGAGGTCTCTGTCTTGGTCTTCCCCTATCGTGGTACTTGGTGAAAGGGATCCGCGAATGCGGCCCTGCTACCTGGATTCAGTGGCCTGGCAACGACAACAAGGGCAGCGGGGTAGCAGCACGTAGACGACGCAGGTGACAGGGAGCTCGTGCAAGAGGCTTCATGTGAAGGAAGCGGAGCAGGGTCGGGCGATGCTTTGCTGGACTTGGTGCGGTCGTGAACGGGGGCTGAGGCGGCCAGCTGTGCATGGTGGCGCGCACAGGGTGGCAACCTTGGACGGGCAGCGGCGCTACAGAGGGAGAAGGACGGCGGGAGCTGTAGGGTGCCGGCGACGGAGGGAGCCCGCGAGGTCCCTGACTGGGAGGCAGTGGAGGTCGCCAGCGGGCAGTGGTAGCAGCGGAGGGGACGTCCACGGTGGTGCTGGTCACCGATAGGGGCGGCTGGAGCTTCGAGCTCGGCCTCCATGGCAGGACGACGAGGAGCCCGGAGGAGGAGTGCCATGGAGGAGGCACAGGAGTCCTGCCAGCGAGGAGAAGCAGAGGCTTCAAGGCGGCGGAGGTCGCCGACAGAGGGACCGGGCGTGGGGGTGCGTGGCCATGGGGATCGGGCTTCGTCTTCTATGCATGGTGACGGCCTAGGGGAGGAGACGAGGGAAAGAGGAGGGGATCGAGAGCGGGCGCTCTGTCCCTAGCGGCGCGAGAGGGACCGGGGGAAGGGAGCGAGATGGTGTAGGGTTAGCGAGGGAGAGGCTGGGCCTTAGAGGCTGCGCTGCAGGAATGGGCCGGCCGGCGGCTGGTTGGGTCTAGGGATGGCCCTAGAGGCCGGACTGGCTGGCCGGCCCGGAGGAGAGGGCGACGGCTGGGCTGAGGCCCTGCACACACACACTCTCTCTCCCCTAGACTAAACTCTCTGTTTATATAAATAAACAGTTCAATAAAAGAAAAAGGCCAGGGGGGCTAGAAGAGGAGTTTTTCAGATATAAAAATATCCTCAATCTCCTGGAACTATACTCTATTTGATAAAATTGCCTTGGATATTTTTAGAGGTAGAAAAATACAAGTTTAAATATGATTCAAACTTGAGGCATTTTTTAACCTAACCAAAACCACTCCAAAGGATCTGAAATCTGACAAAGAGGTTGAAGGCATGGTCGAGAATTTATAGGAAAATTATGAACATTAATAGAGAAGGGGAAAGTGGCCCTTGCAAAAGAAAGGATCGAGAAGGAAAGGAGAAGGAGATGATGCATGGGACAAAGGCATGTGATTATTTGCAAGTCTGTTATGGGTGATTCCAAAAATGGAAGATTTGATATAGCTCCCTAATATCGGGAGGATATGTTATAAAGAGAATCACCATGTGAATTCCCTCGGTTTAAATGGACCGAAGGTCCATGCAATTTATTTATTTGAGTTAAGAAAAGAAATGACATGATGCAATGCACATGATGCAAAGATGAATGCAATGAACCAAACAAAACACACAACGAAACCCGGAAACCCTGGAAGGCATCTGAAGCTCCGGTCTTGGGGCGTTACAATCTTAGATTAGCCATAACTTTTTAACCGAAGATCCAAACTCAATGAAACCAGCGGCAAATTCTTCATATTGTTTAGATCTATCCAGGAGCATAGTTTTTGCAAACTTTTGTTAGATTCAAATTTAATTTATTCAGATTCGAATTCAAACTTCAAATAGCCATATCTCCCAAACCGTAGCTCCGATTAAGTTGATTCCATTTACATGCTGTCACCGTAGAAAAGCCCTATCACCTGGACCTTTGTCACAATAATTTTCACACGCTAGATTCTGCCTTTAATATTTTTACTAGTATGCATAGTATGCACTATATTTCACATCACTCTTTGAACCATAGGCCTATGTTGTTTGGCACTTAGAGTATATCTGTAGTAGCTTAGTGTGTTGTATGTTCATTTGGTTTTTCCGAGACTTTTTTGCTATGAATGTTCTTTTGGTCTCTGGAATGTTGCTTACGTTTGTTTATCTTCTTTGCGATAGATTGCCCAGAGTGCGAAGAAGAATATTGTCAGTCTTTAGAATTCAACCAGCAGTACCAAGGCAAGTTGCATCTTGATCATGTTTCATTACCTATGTTTTTTTATTATGCACTTAGTTCTTTGCAGTAGGACTGAATGGTAGGAAACTGGTGCCGCATGACTTTGCTTTTCACCCAGTAGTTCGTTGAGGTAGGTCTAAACCATATAACTTTGTCACCATCGTTTTATTTTATATTGCTATGCTAAGTAGACGTGGATTGGGAAGTGATCATTGTAAAGTTTGAGTGACAATGTAGTAAATAGGACCTAAGTTAATTAATGAACTACCTGGGCGGAAACTTGTGGGAATGGTGGCGAAGTACAGTGGGGCACGCAAGGGAAATCCATGGTGGTGCACCACTAGTGGACCGTCCGCTCAGGCTCAAAGAGATCAAGCGTATTCCAATGTCTAGAAGCTTACGTGTGCAGCCACAGGCCAATATGGGCTCTGGCTTAGTTGAGTAGTTAGTGTGACCCCTTCCGGGATGGGCTAGCAGATGTAGAATGATGTAGGTGTACCGGCCTATCCGTGGGTTAAGGGGGAACATTTTCGAAAGGCTATGTCTCGATCTTTCGATCATGGAGGTGGTCGAGTCTTGTGGGGAAAAGTGCACAACCTCTGTAGAGTTTTCAACCTAATCGATTAGCCGTGTCCCCGGTTACGGACAACTTGAGCATCTAGTAGTGGAAATGCCGGGAGATCTCCTCACCTTTAATTAAATAGTTGGGTTTTAAATGAAACTTGGGGACGGATGGAGTTGGATTTGCCAACTTATCCTATGCAAATGTGTAGTAGTAGAATAACAATCTTTTCTAATAGGGAAAAACTAGCTTTATGCAAAAAAAACTAAACTTAGAGCTTTCCACCAGCCAAACTGCATGTAAAAGTAGGTTCATTACACTATGGTGTGACTTGCCAGTACATTCAATGTACTGACCCTTTTGGCTGCAACTTATCACGTTGCAGATATATCCGACGAGGATTAAGGTGCGATAGGTCGATGTTCTACACTCAACCTTGCTCATGGAGTTGGACTCATTTACTTCTTTGCTTCCGCAGTATTTGCTTATTGGCTCTATGCCCTATTTTGTAATAAATGTATTGCTCCTGGACTATCGATGTAATAAAGAGATGTGTGTTATTTATGTTATTTCATCGAGTACTGTGTGTGCTAGCAAGTCGATCCAGGGACTAGCACGGTAAGCACAGAGACTTTGACTCTTACCGAGTCGGGTCGCTACAAGATGGTATCAGAGCACACGTTGACTGTAGGACGCGACCCCTAGAAATGGAGAAAAACCATAGGATAAAAACTATAGTTTTCATTTTCCATATATATCCTTTGGTCTCGTACCTTCTCTGCTTCAGTACTAATTTCTTCTCTTTTTCAAAATGTAGATGTCGTCCGCCCTTGTTGAGTTTGAGCAGCCGATGAGACCACGCCCTTTGGAAGGTAGCTGGTGAAGATCACGAAACACCTGAAGATTGGGCTTCCCACATTCACTGGAACCTTCACAGCCACCTTGCCCCGAGGAGACACATTGGAGGATCGATGCTCATATCCCCGGACGCATCCTCGGAAACCGCACCAAGCCCATTGACTTCCATGTGGATACCGCAACATGGGGCTTGGGCAGGGGTATCGCTGCTCACATTGCTCTCGGACGCATTCGGGAGGTGTATGACGAAGACCTCAAGAGGACCTCCTTCGTGATGTATGGACGCCGCGATGCAGATGGAGATGTGGTGCGTACCCTGGAGGACGAGACGATAGCATCCCATATCCAGGACATGGAGGAGCACATTCGTATGATGGAGCTGGAGCTGTCCGACAACATGGTCGTCATCAAGAACCTCATGACCCGCAAGGCCGAGCTAGAGGAGGAGCTCCAGGACACTCGCATCGACCACGAGGGAGAGCTGGACGCACTACAGGAGAATATCGACGACCTGAAGCTTGAGCTCGAGGAGGCCGAGGAGAAGCTGGATGAGGGAGAAAACATCCAGGAGGATCACTTGTATGGTGCCTATGTCAGCCAGGAGAGGGACCAAAATGATGAGCTCGGAGATGACGACACGAAGAGTGATGCAAGGACACCCGATGTCGACATGGTTGACTGGTCCTCATCTGATGAGAGTTAGATTTTATACCACCATGAGAGTTAGATTTTATACCACCATGAGAGTTAGATTTTATACCACCATGAGAGTTTAGAAATTCGATTTCGTTATCTGATTAGTTTTATTCCATTTGTAGGACCTTGTCAAATCTTGTGACATGGCTTACCTTAGGTTCGATTATTCATGTGAACCTCTTTGTTTGAAATTGAATTGGAGTGATTTGAAGTTTTATTGCTATCATGTGCATATGGGTAGAGTGATTTTACTCGCTAGGCCTTGTTCTATTCTAACTCCTCATCCACTCTGAAAACCCATCAGATGCCTCCAAGACGTGACCTCGGATTCAACTTTCCGCCGGAGCTTACGCAATTGATCCAACAATAGAATGCACTTATGCAGATGCTCATTCAAAACCAGAACCAGAACCAGAACAACAACAACCCACCGCCGCCACCCCCGGTTGACAGTCTTACCTGTTTTCTGAGGCTGAACCCACCCGTGTTCTCCAGCAGCACAGAGCCGATCATCGCAGATGACTGGCTCCGCAAGATAGGAAGGGAGCTTGCCACGGCAGGATGCAATGATGCGGAGAAGGTGAAGTTTGCTGCCCACCAGCTGGATGGACGAGCAGCTGCTTGGTGGGAGAACTACACCACCACATACCCCATGGAGAATGTGACTTGGGCTCAGTTCCAGCGGGCGTTCCACACTGCTCATGTTTCAGCTGGAGCCAGGAGTCTGAAGAAGAAGGAGTTCCACAACTTGCGCCAGGGAGGACGCACGGTATCTTAGTATGTTGTTGAGTTCAGTAAGTTGGCCCGTTACGCCCCAGAGGACGTGGCCACCGATGCAGCCAAGCAGGAGAAGTTTCTGGAGGGACTGAACGATGAGTTGGGAGTTCAGTTGACTGTGGCAACATTTTTGGACTATCAGGAGCTGGTTGATAAGGCTATCATTCTTGAAGGCAAGCACCAGCAGATGGAGAATCGTAAGAGGAAGTACGGTCACGGGAAGTATAACTCGGGAGTTCAACAGAAACCCCGCTACAACCCATACTCAGGGAGTTCTGGATCAGGCACTAGAAAGTTTGGAGGGAATCACCATAACCTTGGGGGCCACATTCATCATGGAGGGAATGGACACAACCACCATGGTCACAAGTAGGGCAATGGTAATGGAGGAAATGGCAATCAGCAGCATTTCAATTCTTCCACACCAATGAAGAAGGACCTAAGTCACATCACCTGCTTCAAGTGCAAGAAGACAGTTCACTACTCCAATGAGTGCCCTGAGGCACAGAATGGAAATGGCAATGGCAATGGGAATTCTGGAGGCAAGAAGCCCAATCCTTTCACTAAGGGACATGTGAATCATGTAAATGTGGAAGAGGTTTATGAGCAGCCAGACGCAGTGATTGGTAAGTTCTTGGTTAATTCATTTCCAGCACTCATTCTTTTTGACACCGGTGCATCGCATTCATTCATATCAAGGGGATTTGTGGATAAACATAAGTTGCCTACCATAGCTCTTAAGGCACCCATTCTAGTGAGTTCCCCAGGAGCCGAGTCTATGGCTAGTCAGGGATGTTTCCAATTGCCTTTGAACATAGGGGACATGTTTTTCCCACAGACATGATTATACTAGAATCGCAAGGGTTGGATGTAATCCTAGGGATGGATTGGATGTCCAAGTATGAGGGAAACATTGATTGTGCTAGTAGATCAATTTTTCTCACCACCCAGAGAAGAAGAGGATCAAGTACGTGTCCATGCTTAAGCCTAAGAGGACTCAGGTGAACTCTCTTACAGGAGTTGTCCAGGAAGAAGTACCAGTGGTGAAGGATTATCCCGATGTATTTCCGGATGAGTTACCGGGTATGCCGCCAGATCGGGAGATTGAGTTTTTGATTGAGTTGCTGCCAGGCACAGTGCCTATCTCCAAGAGGCCGTATCGAATGCCTGCTAATGATTTGGAGGAAGTCAAGAAACAGATTAAGGAGTTACTAGAGAAAGGGTATATTCGCCCGAGTTCATCACCTTGGGGAGCCCCAGTACTTTTAGGGGAGAAGAAGGATGGAACCTTGAGAATGTGTGTGGATTACCGCTCTTTGAATGAGGTTACCATCAAGAACAAGTATCCTCTACCGATGATCAATGACTTGTTTGACCAACTAGAAGGAGCTAGCGTTTTCTCCAAGATCGATCTTCGATCTGGTTATCAACAGTTGAAGATTCGTGAGAAGGATATACCCAAAACAGCTTTTACCACAAGGTATGGGCTTTATGAGTATACAGTCATGTCCTTTGGTTTGACTAATGCCCCTGCCTATTTTATGAACATGATGAACAAAGTATTCATGGAGTTCCTGTATAAGTTTGTTGTGGTATTCATTGATGACATATTGGTTTACTCCAAGAATGAGGAGGAACACGCTGAACATCTGCGCTTAGTTTTGGAGAAGCTCAGAGAACATCAACTTTATGCCAAGTTCAGCAAGTGTGAGTTTTGGCTGAAGGAAGTCGGATTCCTTGGACATGTAGTGTCAGGTGAAGGGATTGTAGTGGACCCTACCAAGGTAGAGTCAGTCACGGCATGGAATGCACCCATCACAGTTGGCGAGATTCGTAGTTTTCTTGGGCTTGGAAGATATTACCGGAGATTTATTGAAAATTTCTCCAAGATTGCCAGGCCCATGACATCATTGTTGAAAAAGGACACCAAGTTCGTTTGGACGGAAGAGTGTGAAGCCAGCTTTCAAGAGTTGAAGAAGCGTTTGGTTACAACCCCAGTGTTAGTCCTGCCTAACGTACACAAGGACTTTCATGTGTACTGTGATGCTTCACGTCAGGGACTTGGAGGTGTTCTTAAGCAAGAGGGGAAAGTTGTAGCTTATGCTTCACGATAGCTTCGACCTCATGAGTTGAACTATGCCATGCATGATTTGGAGTTGGCAGCTGTAGTGCATGCACTCAAGACATGGAGACACTATCTTATTGGGAATCGTTGTGATGTTTACACAGATCACAAGAGTTTGAAGTATATCTTCACGCAGAAAGAGTTGAATCTCAGGCAAAGGAGATGGTTGGAACTTATAAAGGATTATGACATGAGTCTGCATTATCATCCAGGAAAAGCCAACGTTGTGGCAGATGCTTTGAGCCATAAGAGTTATGTTAATACCCTTACAGCAGGAGGTTTACCTTAGGAGTTATGTGATGAGCTTAGAGACCTTCAATTGGAAATAGTTCCAAGAGGTTATGTTGCCGCACTCGAGGTGCATTCCACCTTGTTGGTAAGAATCAGAGAAGCCCAGAAGTTGGACCAAGGTATTGCTGAGATCAAAGAAATGATGAGCAAAGGGAAAGCAGAAGAATTTCGTGAGGATGAACATGGAACCATATGGTTTGAGCAACGGATTTGTGTACCCAATGACCTAGAGATTAGTAATTTGATTCTTCAGGAGGCTCACGACTCACCATATTCGATACACCCAGGTAATACCAAGATGTATTTGGACTTGAAGTAAAGTTTTTGAAGGGCCGGTATGAAGCGAGAAATTGCCGAGTATGTGGCAATATGTGATGTATGTCAGAGAGTAAAGGCAGAACATCAAAAACCAGCAGGATTACTTCAGCCGTTGCCGATACGTGATTGGAAATGGGATAAACTTGGTATGGACTTTATCACGGGGTTACCCAGGACCCGTTCAGGTTATGATTCCATTTGGGTGATAGTGGATCGTTTGACCAAGGTTGCTCACTTCATTCCAGTAAAGACCACCTATACAAGTGCTAAGCTGGCAAAGATATATATGACCAGGATCGTATGTATGCATGGAGTTCCCGGGAGCATCGTATCAGATAGAGGAACACAGTTTACCTCAAAGTTTTGGAAACAGTTACACGAAACTTTGGGTACCGGGCTAGAGTTCAGTACAACCTTCCACCCACAGACTGATGGGCAGACAGAGAGAGTCAATCAGATTCTAGAGGACATGTTGAGAGCCTGTGCGCTAGACTATGGGTCTAGTTGGGATGATAACTTACCCTACGCAGAGTTCTCATACAACAACAGCTACCAAGCTAGTTTGCAGACTGTAACAACGTCGATGCGACTATAGCTCCCATGTGTCGAGGCACGACTTAGAGACATAATCGCATTGAAGGCATATGTCACAAGTTAGGCAATCTTCACAACATCCCATGTAATATAAATAATAAAGGGGAGATAACATAGTTGGCTTACACTCGCCACGTCAATCAAGTACATTAATAACATTACATCATCCAAACACTCATGGCCCGACTACGGCGCCAAAATAAAAGAGAACCCAACATGCGACACGGTCCCAATCACCCCCAACTGGGCACCACTACTGATCATCGGGAAAGGAAACATAGTAACGTTGAGAGTCTTCGTCGAACTCCCACTTGAGCTCATACGCGTCTCCTGGAGCGGAAACATCAGGCCCTGCATCTGGTGTAATAGTAATCTGTGAGCCACAGGGACTCAGCAATCTCGCACCCTCGCGATCAAGACTATTTAAGCTTATAGGTAAGGCAAGGTAAAAAATATGAGTGGGGCTGCAGCAAGCGACTAGCAAGTATGGTGGCTAACTTATTTGCAAAAGAGAGCGAGAAGAGGAGGCAAAGCGCGAGTGAGAAACTAGCGAGCAACCTGCGCAAACATTACTGCAACACCGTGTTCACTTCCCGGACTCCGCCGAGAAGAGGCCATCACGGTAACACACTCAGTTGATTCATTTTAATTAATTAAGGTTCAAGTTATCTACAACCAGACATTAACAAATTCCCATCTGCCCATAACCGCGGGCACGGCTTTCGAAAGTTCAATCCCTGCAGGGGAGTCCCAACTTAGCCCATGACAAGCTCTCACGGTCAACGAAGGAATAGACCTCCTCCCAAGACGTTCTGATCAGACTCGGTATCTCGGTAATTCAAGACACTTCGATAGGTTAAAACAAGACCAGTAACACCTCCCGAATGTGCCGACAAATCCCGATAGGAGCTGAACATATCTGTTTCTCAGGGCACACTCAGATTGTCCTAGGTATGGGTAGGCCAGCCCAGAGTTGCCCCTGGTGGCCACCGGTAGCTGACAGGTGGACCAACACTCAGAGGAGCACTGGCCCGGGGGGGTTAAAATGAAGATGACCCTTGAGTCTGCAGAACCCAAGGGAAAGAAAAGGCTAGGTGGCGAATGGTAAAACCAAGGTTGGTCATTGCTGGAAAAGCTTTAATCAAGGCAAAATATCAAGGGGTTCCCATTATAACCCAACCGCGTAAGGAACGCAAAATCCGGGAACATAACACCGATATGACGGACACTAGGGCGGCAAGAGTGGAACAAAACACTAGGCGAGAGGCCGAGCCTTCCACCCTTTACCAAGTATATATAGGCATGAAGGTAACAACATAATATAATGATATCCCAACAAGTAAATAAATGTTCCAATAAGGAACGGCCTTCAATCTTCACCTGCAACTAGCAACGCTATAAGAGGGGCTGAGCAAAGCGGTAACATAGCCAATCAACAGTTTGCTAGGACAAAGGTGGGTTAGAGGTTTGACATGGCAATTTGGGAGGCTTGAAAGCAAGTGGTAGGCATCGTAGCATTGGCATAGCAAAAGAGCGAGCAAACTAGCATTGCAAAGATAGTAGTGATTTCGATGGTATGATCATCTTGCCTGCATAGTTGTCAGAGTTGACTGGATCCTTGAAAGCAAACTCAACGGGCTCCTCGTTAGCGAACTCGTCTACCGGCTCTACCCAAACAAGAGAAACAAGCAACAAGGACACAATCAACCACATGTAAAGCTCAAACAATATGATGCAAAGATGACGTGCTATGCGGGATGCGATGCGGGATGCAAAATGCAATATATGACAGGAAATGCAAGAACCTGGCCTCAACATGGAATTCCAAGTGTGCCACTGGAAAGATGAGATGAAATCGCTTGAAAACGATATAAAGAACGCCGGAATCGGAGTTACGGTTTGGAAATGGCAAGCGATTCAAAAATGACACTTGTCTGCGATTTATAGCAAGTAGGCATCTAAATGAAATGAAATGGACATGCTACAGCACCCAAACATGACAACAAAATACATGGCAGGGATGCACACAAGATGCTTAACAAAAGTCTACCACTGAGCTACGGCCAATTCATCCATTAACAGGTTCAAACAAGCTTGGCAAACAGATCTCAGACTTGGTGAAATTGACACTTGTCTGGAATTCCAGATCAGGTAGCCCTCTTCGGAGCAACAAAACTACATGCTACAGGAGCTGAACATGGCAAAGTAAAAGATTGCATGGAGCTACTCAAAGAGCTTAACAAAAGTCCCTTAGTGACCTTGAGCCAAACGGGATCAGAAAATACAATTGCAAGCATGTGAACATAGCAAAAACATAATCAGTTTTCAGACTTAGTGAAAACTGACACATGCTGAAATATAACTCAAGTAGGCATGTTTACGAGCTCGATGCACTCATTACGGTGCAAGTCATGGCAAGAAAAGCATACCTCCATCAGGAAGGCACAAAATTCAAGCTAGACATGGTAAGAACAATAGCATAGCATGCACGGATCAACTACAACATCACCGGCAAAATTGCAAACAAGTTGACAATCTGCCCAGATTCATAAAGTAGCAAAAGTAGAGCTCGATTGACTCAAGCTAGGGTGCTCCATAATTTCAGACAAAGACATGGATGGATATATCACTACAAGATTAACAAACCATCCTTACTGATCATCCTCAAAAGAGGCATGGATCACTAGGAAACAACATGAACATATGGCATTATGAGATAAAAAACTCCAGGACTTAGTGAAAATACGAAGTCTCTGAAAACAGATTTACCAAGTGTACCACTTTGCAAGCTTGCACTAGTCACCACACACATCACAAAAATATATGGGTTGCACCTCTGGAAAGATGACAAAACCCTTAACAAAACTCATGTAGAGCATCAGGGCATAGCAAGCACAAATTAATCATAGCAAAAAATGACAAAAAGCTAAACGGAGTAGCAGATCTGACAATTATCTCAAGTAGCCTTCTTCTAACAACATTTAGGGCATCACGATAAACGCAAATGAAAATGATGCAATGGAATGAAATGATGTACTCTCTGAGATGAACATTTTGATATGCTATATGCATCAATCGGAGGTACGGATGCAAAGTGTCGGAGCCGTGAACATGAGCATATGGACTGAGAATTTCGGGACTTAGACGAATTTGACCTAGGGTTTTTTTGGATCTAGATCTCGTGCACGGAAATTGAGGCGGCCCGAGCACTGTAGACCGGCGGGGAAGGAGCTCGCCGGAGCCGGCGTTGACAGCAGGAGGCGGCGGCGGCGGAGGAGGCGGCGGCGTCGGCGGAGGCGGCGGCCGGGCAAGGCGGCGGTGGCGGCAGCTGGGCAAGGCGGCGGCGTGGGGCGCGGCACGAGGCGGCGGGCGGCTACGGGCCGCGGGGGCCGGCCCCGGGCCGAGCGGGCTTCGGCGGGAGGAGGTGACGGCGCGCCACGTGGTGCTCTCCCAGTGGCCGCGGGTGGCGGCGCGGCGTGTCCAGCGGCTGACGGACACGTCCGGCGCGGAGAGAGATGATTTTTAGGGTTTGGGCGAGGGGGGATCCGGATTTCGGGGAAGGGGTCTATATATAGGCATAGAGGGAGCTAGGAGAGTCCAAATGAGGTGCGGTTTTCGGCCACGCGATCGTGATCGAACGCTCTAGATGATGGAGCAGAGTTAGGTGGGTTTTGGGCCAAAATGGAGGGGTGTTGGGCTGCAACACACACGAGGCCTTTTCGGTCCCTCGGTTAACCGTTGGAGTATCAAACGAAGTCCAAATGGTACGAAACTTGATAGGCGGTCTACCGGTAGTAAACCAAGGCCGCTTGGCAAGTCTCGGTCCAATCCGGAAATGTTTAGTCCCCACACACGAAAGAAAGCTAGAAATGGCCACCGGAGGAGAACGAAGCACCGGAATGCAAAACGGACAACGGGGAAAATGCTCGAATGCATGAGACGAACACGTATGCAAATGCAATGCACATGATGACATGATATGAGATGCATGACAACGATAACAACACACGGAGACAAAAACCCGAACCCGAGGAAATAAATATAACTTAACGCCGGAAACGTCAAGAGTTGGAGTACAAATTGGGAAAGTTATATTCGGGGTGTTACAACACTCCACCACTACGAAAGGATCTTGTCCCGAGATCTAGGACTGAAAGAACGCCGGGTACTCAGAACGAAGGTGATCCACGCGTTCCCAGGTAGCTTCACGGTCGGAATGGTGTGACCACTTGACTTTGAGAAATTTGATTGACTTGTTGCGAGTCTTGCGTTCAGTCTCTTCAAGAATAGCAACTGGGTGCTCGCGATAAGAGAGATCTTCTTGGAGCTCAATGTCCTCGAAGTTGATGGTGCGGTCAGGAGTCTTGAAGCACTTTCGAAGCTGAGAGACATGGAACACGTCATGAACATTTGCAAAGTTTGAAGGAAGCTCGAGTTGATAGGCGAGGTCGCCTCTCTTGCTGACAATCTTGAAAGGTCCCACGTATCTGGGGGCAAGCTTCCCTTTGATACCGAAGCGACGAGTACATTTCATAGGAGAGACGCGGAGGTAAATATGATCTCCGATCTCGAAAGCCAAATCGCGGTGCTTACTATCATAGTAGCTCTTCTGGCAGGATTGGGCTGCTTTGAGGTTATCACGAATGACTTTGCACATTTCTTCTGCCTCTGTGATTAAGTCATTACCCAAAAGCCGACGTTCACTGGTTTCAGACCAGTTGAGAGGGGTACGGCACTTCCTGCCATACAGAATTTCAAATCGGGCCTTGCCCGAACTTGCTTGAAAACTGTTGTTGTAGGAGAATTCAGCATAAGGAAGACAATCCTCCCACTTCATGCCGAAAGAGATCACACAAACCCTGAGCATATCTTCAAGAATCTGGTTGACACGCTCGACTTGACCGCTAATTTGAGGATGGAAAGCTGTGCTGAAGCGGATGTTCGTGCCCATGGCCTTCTGAAAAGAATCCCAAAACTTTGAGGTAAAGATGCTGCCACGGTCTGAAGAGATCACTTGAGGAATACCGTGCAGAGAGACAATTCGAGAGGTATAGAGTTCCGCCAATTGAGCTGCAGTGATCGACTCTTTGATAGGCAGAAAGTGAGCCACTTTGGTGAGTTTGTCGATGACAACGAATATAGCATCATTGCCACGCTTCGACTTTGGAAAACCAGTCACGAAGTCCATTTCAATGTGGTCAAACTTCCATTCTGGAATGGCAAGAGGTTGGAGGAGACCAGCTGGCCTTTGGTGTTCTGCCTTCACTCTTCTGCAGACATCACATTCATTCATGAATTGAGCGATCTCGCGCTTCATTCGAGTCAACCAATAAGCCTGCTTAAGGTCCTGATACATCTTCGTGCTCCCAGGGTGGATGGAGAGGAGAGAATTGTGAGCCTCGTTCATGATCACTTTACGGAGGTCACCTTTGGGTACAACAATACGATCCTCGAAGAAGAGAGTGTCCTTGTCATCAAGGCGGTAGCACTTGCAGTTGGACTGACTCTTGGCAATCCCAATCTTCACCTTTTTCACCATAGCATCAAGAAGCTGGGCTTGGCGAATCTGGTCTTCCAAGGTAGGAGAGACTAGAAGGTTGGCGAGGAATCCTTGAGGAACAACTTGCAGATTAAGTTTGCGGAAAGCTTCACAAAGCTCGGGTTGATAAGGCTTGAGAATAAGACTGTTGCAGTAAGCTTTCCTGCTCAAAGCGTCAGCAATCACATTGGCCTTGCCTGGAGTATACTCAATACTCGGATTATACTCTTGAATCATTTCGACACATCGAGTTTGCCTGAGGTTGAGATTAGGCTGAGTGAAGATGTACTTGAGACTCTTGTGATCAGTGAAAATGTCCACTTTTCTTCCCAATAGAAGATGTCTCCAAGTCAAAAGAGCATGCACAACTGCCGCCAACTCGAGATCATGAGTGGGGTAGTTCTTCTCATTAGGCTTGAACTGGCGAGATGTATAAGCAACAACTTTCTTCTCTTGCATCAATACTGCGCCAAGACCTTGGAGAGAGGCATCACAAAAGATCTCGTACAGCTTGGATTCATCAGGCGGAGTCAGAATTGGAGCAGTGATCAATTTCTCTTTCAAAGTGTTGAAAGCAATATCACACTCCGGAGACCAAACGTACTTGACGTGCTTCTGGAGAAGTTTTGAGAGAGGCTTCGCGATCTTAGAAAAGTTTTCAACGAATCTTCGGCAATAGCTTGCGAGACCGAGGAAGCTACGGAGTTGCTTCACGTTCTGAGGAGGTTCCCACACCTTCTCAGGATTCACGGCAATACCCTTGGCTGACCAAGATAAAGAACCTCATCGAGCCAAAACTCACACTTGGAGAACTTGGCGTAGAACTGATGTTCCCTGAGCTTATCGAGAACCAAACACAAGTGCTTGGCATGATCTTCCTTGTTCTTGGAGAAAACCAGAATGTCGTCGAGATAGACCAAAACGAAGTCATTGGTGTAGGCGTTGAAGATGAAGTTCATCATGCGAGAGAACGTCGGAGGAGCGTTGGCGAGACCAAAAGACATGACAGTGTATTCATATGAACCAAAACTTGTTCTGAAAGTCGTCTTGGGAATATCTTGCTCACGGATTCGAATCTGATGATAACCCATACGGAGATCAAGCTTGGAGAATACTTGGGCACCTTTGAGTTGTTCGAACAGCTCATTGATGTTGGGAAGTGGGTATTTGTTCTTGATGGTCTTCTTGTTCACTGGATGGTAATCAACACAAAGTCGGTCCGTTCCATCCTTCTTCTTCACAAAAAGAACACCACAACCCCACGGAGAAGAACTAGGCCGGATGAGACCCATTTTCTCTTGAATATCGAGTTGCTTCTTCAGCTCCTTCAACTCTTCAGGTCCGAGCTTGTAAGGACGTTTGCACACAGGTTCCGTACCAGGCTCAAGATCAATTACGAATTCAACTGGCCGGTGTGGAGGCATTCCTGGAAGTTCTTCTGGAAAAACATCTTGATACTCGCAAACGACCGGAATTTGCGAAATAGCATCGAGTTCACCCCTCTCATTGAGAGAAAACAGATGGATGGTATTATCCCGAGCGGCAAAGACAATCACATCCTCAGACGAATGAGTCAATTGAATCTGCCTGGCAGCACAATCAAGATGTGCCTTGTGCTTAGAAAGCCGATCTATTCCAAGAATAAGATCAATATCCGAGTCACCGAGAACCGTTGGAGAAGCCAGAAACTTGTAGTCACCCAAGGTGATAGAAACATCCGGAACGATGGAGTTAGCCTGCATGCGCTTACCGGGAGAGACAACTGCTAAAGGACTAGGCAAAACATGCGAAACCAATTCATGCCTATTTGTAAACGGTCTCGAGATGAAGCAATGCGATGCACCAGTGTCAAAAAGAACTTTAGCTGGAATATCATTAATAGGAAGGTTACCCATGATCACATCTGACGAGTCCTCTCCCTGAGCTGCATTCATCAAGTTGACCTTGGAGTGCTCTGATACCAACTTGTAACGCCCCGGACACACCCGCCGGTGGTCGTTACTCCTGGCGAGATCTAGACTGGCCCCACAGATCAATACTAGTCTTTTCTGCGCACTTTGTCCTCACTCGTGCGCACCCGGGAGAAACTTCCCAGTCGGTCACCCATCCTGAAACTACTCCAAGATGAGCACGCTTAACTTTGGAGTTCTGTCCGAATGGGCTTCCGGAAAAGAAGGAATTCCTTTTTGATATGAGTAGTCTATCATCCCTATTAAGCCAGGCTATCATATACACCCCCACTCAGAGGAACCAACGTCCTTGTCGGGCCACAGGAACGTTCCCTCTTGGCACATACGTCTGTGCGTCCAGTACGGTACATGTGCCATGCCGGGTGCCATGACGGGTCACAAACGTCATGAACAACATGACCGTGCACCTGTCCGCAAACATCCGTGTAACCGCGAGGGTCCGCTCTGATACCAACTAGTAACACCCTCGATGCGACTATAGCTCCCACGTGTCGAGGCACGACTTAGAGACATAATCGCATTGAAGCCATATGTCGCAAGTTAGGCAATATTCACAACATCCCATGTAATATAAATAATAAAGGGGAGATAACATAGTTGGCTTACACTCGCCACGTCAATCAAGTACATTAATAACATTACATCATCCAAACACTCATGGCCCGACTACGGCGCCAAAATAAAAGAGAACCCAACATGCGACACGGTCCTAATCACCCCCAACCGGACACCACTACTGATCATCGGGAAAGGAAACATAGTAACGTTGAGAGTCTTCGTCGAACTCCCACTTGAGCTCATACGCATCTCCTGGAGCGGAAACATCAGGCCCTGCATTTGGTGTAATAGTAATCTGTGAGCCACAGGGACTCAGCAATCTCGCACCCTCGCGATCAAGACTATTTAAGCTTATAGGTAAGGCAAGGTAAAAAATATGAGTGGAGCTGCAGCAAGCGACTAGCAAGTATGGTGGCTAACTTATTCGCAAAAGAGAGCGAGAAGAGGAGGCAAAGCGCGAGCGAGAAACTAGCGAGCAACCTGTGCAAACATTACTCCAACACCGTGTTCACTTTCCGGACTCCGCCGAGAAGAGGCCATCACGGTAACACACTCAGTTGATTCATTTTAATTAATTAAGGTTCAAGTTATCTACAACCGGACATTAGCAAATTCCCATCTTCCCATAACCGCAGGCACAGCTTTCGAAAGTTCAATCCCTGCAGGGGAGTCCCAACTTAGCCCATGACAAGCTCTCACGGTCAACGAAGGAATAGACCTCCTCCCAAGACGTTCCGATCAGACTCGGTATCTCGGTAATTCAAGACACTTCGACAGGTTAAAACAAGACCAGCAACACCGCCCGAATGTGCCGACAAATCCCGATAGGAGCTGCACATATCTCTTTCTCAGGGCACACTCAGATTGTCCTAGGTACGGGTAGGCTAGCCCAGAGTTTCCCCTGGTGGCCACCGGTAGTTGACAGGTGGACCAACACTCAGAGGAGCACTGGCCCGGGGGGGTTAAAATGAAGATGACCCTTGAGTCTGCAGAACCCAAGGGAAAGAAAAGGCTACGTGGCGAATGGTAAAACCAAGGTTGGGCATTGCTGGAAAAGCTTTAATCAAGGCGAAATATCAAGGGGTTCCCATTATAACCCAACCACGTAAGGAACGCAAAATCCGGGAACATAACACCGATATGACGGAAACTAGGGCGGCAAGAGTGGAACAAAACACTACGCGAGAGGCCGAGCCTTCCATCCTTTACCAATTATATAGATGCATTAAGGTAACAAGATAATATAATGATATCCCAACAAGTAAATAAATGTTCTAACAAGGAACGACCTTCAATCTTCACCTGCAACTAGCAACGCTATAAGAGGGGCTGAGCAAAGCGGTAACATAGCCAATCAACGGTTTGCTAGGACAAAGGTGGGTTAGAGGTTTGACATGGAAATTTGGGAGGCATGAAAGCAAGTGGTAGGCATCGTAGCATTGGCATAGCAAAAGAGCGAGCAAACTAGCATAGCAAAGATAGTAGTGATTTCGAGGGTATGATCATCTTGCCTGCATAGTTGTCAGAGTTGACTGGATCCTCGAAAGCAAACTTAACGGGCTCCTCGTTAGCGAACTCATCTACCGGCTCTACCCAAACAAGACAAACAAGCAACAAGGACACAATCAACCACATGCAAAGCTCAAACAATATGATGCAAAGATGATGTGCTATGCGGGATGCGATGCGGGATGCAAAATGCAATATATGAAAGGAAATGCAAGAACCTGGCCTCAACATGGAATTCCAAGTGTGCCACTGGAAAGATGAGATGAAATCGCTTGAAAACGATATAAAGAACGCCGGAATCGGAGTTACGGTTTGGAAATGGCAAGCGATTCAAAAATGACACTCGTCTGCGATTTACAACAAGTAGGCATCTAAATGCAATGAAATGAACATGCTACAGCACCCAAACATGACAACAAAATACATGGCAGGGATGCACACAAGATGCTTAACAAAAGTCTAGCACTGAACTACGGCCAATTCATCCATTAACAGGTTCAAACAAGCATGGCAAAAATGCAAATGGCAAACAGATCTCAGACTTAGTGAAATTAACACTTGTCTGGAATTCGAGATCCGGTAGGTAGCCCTCTTCAGAGCAACAAAACTACATGCTACAGGACCTGAACATGGCAAAGTAAAAGATGGCATGGAGCTACTTAAAGAGCTTAACAAAAGTCCCTTAGTGACCTTGAGCCAAAAGGGATCAGAAAATACAATTGCAAGCATGTGAACATAGCAAAAACATAATCAGTTTTCAGACTTGGTGAAAACTGACACATGCTGAAATATAACTCAAGTAGGCATGTTTACGAGCTCGATGCACTCACTACGGTGCAAGTCATGGCAAGACAAGCATACCTCCGTCAAGAAGGCACAAAATGCAAGCTTGACATGGTAAGAACAATAGCATAGCATGCACGGATCAACTACAACATCACCGGCAAAATTGCAAACAAGTTGACAATCTGCCCAGATTCACAAAGTAGCAAAAGTAGAGCTCAATTGACTCAAGCTAGGGTGCTCCATAATTGCAGACAAAGCCATGGATGGATATAGCACTACAAGATTAACAAACCGTCCTTACTGATCATCCTCAAAAGGGGCACGGATCACTAGGAAACAACATGAACATATGGCATCATGAGATAAACAACTCCAGGACTTACTGAAAATACTGTCTCTGAAAACAGATTTACCAAGTGCACCACTTTGCATGCTTTCACTATTCACCACACACATCACAAAAATACATGGGTTGCACCTCTGGAAAGATGACAAAACCCTTAACAAAACTCATGTAGAGCATCAGGGCATAGCAAGCACACATTAAACATAGCAAAAAATGACAAAAAGCTAAACGGAGTAGCAGATCTGACAATTATCTCAAGTAGCCTTCTTCTAACAGCATTTAAGACATCACGATAAACGCAAATGAAAATGATGCAATGGAATGAAATGATGTACTCTCTGAGATGAACATTCTGATATGCTATATGCATGAATCGGAGGTACGGATGCAAAGTTACGGAGCCGTGAACATGAGCATATGGACTGAGAATTTCGGGACTTAGACGAATTTGACCTAGGGTTTTTTTGGATCTAGATCTCGTGCACGGAAATCAAGGCGGCCCGAGCACTATAGACCAGCGGGGAAGGAGCTCGCCGGAGCCGGCGTTGATGGCGGGAGGCGGCGGGGCGAGGCCTGCGGCCGGGCGAGGCAGCGGCGGGGGGGCGCGGGCCGGGCGAGGCGGCGGCGTCGGCGGAGGCGGCGGCTGGGCGAGGCGGCGGCGGCGAAGGCAGCGGCCGGGCGAGGCAACGACGGCGGCGGAGGCGATGGCCGGGTGAGGCGGCGGCGGCGGCAGCTGGGCGAGGCGGCGGCGCGGGGCGCGGCGCGAGGCGGCGGGCGGCTACGGGCCGCGGGGGCCGGCCCTAGGCCGAGCGGGCTTCGGCGGGAGGAGGTGGTGGCGCGCCACGTGGCGCTCTGCCAGTGGCCGCAGGTGGCGGCGCGGCGTGTCCAGCGGTGGACGGACACGTCCGGCGCGGAGAGAGATGATTTTTAGGGTTTGGACGAGGGGGAATCCGGATTTCGGGGGCTAGGAGAGTCCAAATGAGGTGCGGTTTTCGGCCACGCGATCGTGATCGAACGCTCTAGATGATGGAGCAGAGTTAGGTGGGTTTTGGGCAAAAATGGAGGGGTGTTGGGCTGCAACACACACGAGGCCTTTTCGGTCCCTCGGTTAACCGTTGGAGTATCAAACGAAGTCCAAATGGTACGAAACTTGACAGGTGGTCTACCGGTAGTAAACTAAGGCCGCTTGGCAAGTCTCGGTCCTATCCGGAAATGTTTAGTCCCCACACACGAAAGAAAGCTAGAAATGGCCACCAGAGGAGAACGAAGTGCCGGAATTCAAAACGGACAACGGGGAAAATGCTCGAATGCATGAGACGAACACGTATGCAAATGCAATGCACATGATGACATGATATGAGATGCATGACAACGATAACAACACACGGAGACAAAAACCCGAACCCGAGGAAATAAATATAACTTAACGCCGGAATCGGCAAGAGTTGGAGTACAAATTGGGAAAGTTATATCCGGGGTGTTACACAGACGGCCCCTTCCGAGGCATTGTATGAAAGGAAATGCAGGACACCTTTGATGTGGGATGGAGTTGGAGATCGCAAGTTGTTTGGACCTGACTTGATCAGGGATTCGGAGGAGAAGGTCAAATTGATTCGTGACAGACTTAAGATAGCCCAGTCAAGGCAGAAAAGTTATGCGGATGCTAAACGCAAGGAAGTGATCTATGAAGTGGGTGATAGAGCATATCTTCGAGTGTCTCCACTTCAAGGTATTAAAAGATTTGGAGTCAAAGGGAAGTTAGCACCACGATTTGTGGGACCATACAAAGTTCTGGAACGTAGAGGAGAGGTTGCATACTAGTTGGAATTACCAGAGGCTTTGTCGGGAGTTCATAATGTGTTTCATGTTTCCCAACTGAAGAAGTGTCATGCAGAGATGGCGGACATTCCTTTGAGAGATACAGTGCCACTCGAGGCAATTCAGTTGGAGAATGATCTGACTTATGAGGAGAAGCCTATTAAGTTTCTTGAGACCGCAGAGAGAATCACTCGTACCAAGATCATCAAGTTCTGCAAAGTTCAGTGAAGTCACCATACTGAGGAGGAAGCCACTTGGGAACGAGAGAAAGGTCTTGGGCAGGACCATCCGTACCTTTTTGTTGGCCAACCCGAATCTCGAGGACGAGATTCATCTTAAGGGGGGTGGGTTTGTAACATCCCAATTTTTACAAATTTGGATGTTAATAGAATCATTCAATGCATATCATATTTCTTTGCATTTTGGAGTTTTTGAAATATTCAAATAATAGTTTTCCACCCGAGAAAAACAAATGAGAGGGGATAAGATGACTTCCTCAAAATATAAAAAGAGTGGGAAATTTTATTTTGAATATTACTTTAAGTTTTGGAGTTGTTTGGTATTTATTTTATTTGCAAAAAGTGCATTAGTTGCATTTGGTGCTCGCTAATGCCGCCGCCACTGACTGGTGGGCCCCGCGCTACCTCATCTTCCCCAACCTCCCGCTTTCCCCACTCGGGTGAGCTCGCCGCCGTGCTCCCGCAACCACCGGGCGAGGCCCTCGCGGTTAATGCATATCCGCGACAGCCGCACGCCCTCCCCTCGCCTATAAATGCCCCAAGCTCCCCTCTGTCGACCTCGCCGTCCCGCTTCTCCCCACGCCACTCACAGCCGCCGCGCTTCCCGTTCGCATCTCGCCGGAGCCGCGCACCTCGCCGGAGCAGTTCGTCGCCCGTAGACCTCTCCGACCCTTCCTTTTTCTATAAAACTTCGAAGACGCCGCACCGTCGACGCCGGAGCCGCCGGAGCACCGAAGGCCGCCGTCTTCGCCCTGCCCCGTTCGGACGCTACCGACGCACCCCGACGCCACCCTCCGGACGCCCTCGACGCGCCGCACCTCCCCGTCTTCTTCCCCGTCGACGAGGACCACCACAGCCGCCGCCCCCTCCGTCACCAACGCCGCGCCGCCGTCCTCTGCTCATCGCCGACGTCGCCAGCAGCTGTAAGCCGCTGTACCTCCCCTCGTTCGTTAGATCGAAGATCCACGGCCTAGATTAGATTAGGTCCGGTTTTTTATTTTCGCGACGAGGTACGCGGTTAACCGCGGTTCACTTAGACCGTGCGGTTTATTTTAACCGAGCGTCAGTTTTCTTTATTTAGCCACCGCCATTGTTTTTTTTCTTATTTGGCAGCCGTTCACCATATAGTCTCCGCAGCGGACGCGGCTCGGCCAGCCAGGAGCCGCCACTTGGCCAGGGACCTGTCTGCAGTAGTTTTCTTCACCATTTAGTCCGTGTACATAGCAGATTAGTCCATGATCTTAGATTAGCCATAACTTTTTAACCGTAGATCCAAACTCGATGAAACATACGGCAAATTCTTCGTATTGTTTAGATCTATCCAGTAGCATAATTTTTGCAAACTTTTGTTAGATTCAAATTTGAATTTATTCAGATTCGAATTCAAACTTCAAATAGCCATATCTCCCAAACCGTAGCTCTGATTAAGTTGATTCCTTTTGCATGTTGTCACCGTAGGAAAGCTCTATCACCTGGACCTTTGTCACAATAATTGTCACACGCTAGATTCTGCCCTTTAATATTTTTACTAGTATGCATAGTATGCACTATATTTCACATCACTCTTTGAACCATAGGCCTATGTTGTTTTGCACTTAGAGTATTTCTGTAGTAGCTTAGTGTGTTGTATGTTCATTTGGTTTTTCCGAGACTTTTTGCTATGCATGTTCTTTTGGTCTCTGGAATGTTGCTTATGTTTGTTTATCTTCTTTGCGATAGATTGCCCAGAGTGCGAAGCAGAATATTGTCAGTCTTTAGAATTCAACCAGCAGTACCAAGGCAAGTTGCATCTTGATCATGTTTCATTACCTATGTTTTTTTATTATGCACTTAGTTCTTTACGGTAGGACTGCATGGTAGGAAACTGGTGCCGCATGACTTTGCTTTTCACCCAGTAGTTCGTTGAGGTAGGTCTAAACCATATAACTTTGTCACCATCATTTTATTTTATGTTGCTATGCTAAGTAGACGTGGATTGGGAAGTGATCATTGTAAAGTTTGAGTGATAATGTAGTAAATAGGACATAAGTTAATTAATGAACTACCTAGGCGGAAACTTGTGGGAATGGTGGTGAAGTACAGTGGGGCACGCATGGGAAATCCATGGTGGTGCACCACTAGTGGACTGTCCGCTCAGGCTCAAAGAGATCAATCGTATTCCCATGTCTAGAAGCTTACGTGTGCAGCCACAGGCCAATATGGGCTCTGGCTTAGTTGAGTAGTTAGTGTGACCCCTTCCGGGATGGGCTAGCAGATGAAGAATGATGTAGGTGTACCGGCCTATCCGTGGGTTAAGGGGGAACATTTTCGAAAGGCTATGTCTCGATCTTCCGATCATGGAGGTGGTCGAGTCTTGTGGGGAAAAGTGCACAACCTCTGCAGAGTTTTCAACCTAATCGATTAGCCGTGTCCCCGGTTACGGACAACTTGAGCATCTAGTAGTGGAAATGCCGGGAGATCTCCTCACCTTTAATTAAACAGTTGGGTTTTAAATGAAACTTGGGGACGGATGGAGTTGGATTTGCCAACTTATCCTATGCAAATGTGTAGTACTAGAATAACAATCTTTTCTAATAGGGAAAAACTAGCTTTATGCAAAAAAACTAAACTTAGAGCTTTCCACCAGCCAAACTGCATGTAAAAGTAGGTTCATTACACTATGGTGTGACTTGCCAGTACATTCAATGTACTGACCCTTTTGGCTGCAACTTATGATGTTGCAGATATATCCGACGAGGATTAAGGTGCGATAGGTCGATGTTCTACACTCAACCTTGCTCGTGGAGTTGGACTCATTTACTTCTTTCCTTCCGCAATATTTGCTTATTGGCTCTATGCCCTATTTTGTAATAAATGTATTACTCCTGGACTATCGATGTAATAAAGAGATGTGTGTTATTTATGTTATTTCATCGAGTACTGTGTGTGCTAGCAAGTCGATCCAGGGACTAGCACGGTAAGCACAGAGACTTCGACTCTTACCGAGTCGGGTCGCTACACCCAAGATGTTCCGCGACGTCAACTGCTTCACCAACCGATGCTCTACATGTCGCAAGGCTAAGTCTAAAGCTCAATCCCATGGTCTCTATATGCCTCTTCCAATTCTGTATCAACCATGGGAAGATATTAGCATGGATTTTGTACATGGTTTTCCTAGAACTAGAAATGGAAAGGATTCGGTATTTGTTGTTGTGGACCGATTCTCTAAGATGGCTCATGTCATTCCCTGCAGCATGATAGACGATGTTTCACATGTTGCCAATCTCTTTTGTAGGGAAATATTGCACCTCCATGGAGTACCAAAGACGATAGTCTCGGACCGCGACGTCAAGTTCCTAAGCTACTTTTGGAAAACCTTATGTGCCATGCTCGGAATCAAGCTAATCTTCTCCACGGCTTACCATCCACAAACTGACGGCCAAACGGAGGTGACCAACCACACACTCTCCGCTCTACTTCATGTGCTAATCAAGAAGAACATCAAGGAGTGGGAGGAGTGTCTACCTATTGCCGAGTACACCTACAACCGAGCAAGACACTCGACTACCGGCAAGTCTCCCTTCGAGGTCGTCTACGGTTTCAACCCGTTGTCCCCATTGTACATTCTCCCTCTACCACCTCAAGAGCGCACAAACATGGACGCGAGTGCCTGAGTCAACTATCTCAACAAGATGCACGAAGATACAAGGAACACCATGGAGTGCAAAGTACAACGACTAGCGACCAAGCTCAACCACAACAAGCACCCCATGGTGTTCAACATTGGAGATCTTGTGTGGCTAGAGCTTCGCAAGGACCGCTTCCCCCACGAACACAAGTCAAAACTTCGACCACGAGCGGATGTACCCTTCAAGGTGCTTGAATGCTACAACAACAACGCCAACAAGATCGACATTCCACGCGACAAGTACTCCGTGAGCGACATCTTCAACATCAAAGATCTCTCTCCCCACCATGGTGATGAAGATTTCGATCCGAGGTCGTATCTTTCCCAAGGAAGGGGAGAAGATGCGGAGGATCCTACGGTCATCCCCATGGACCTACCATCGTCTCACGAAGTGCCAAGAGGACCTATGACATGAGCTAAATCTCTCGAGACCGAGGTGACTTCCTTCCTTAGTGATATCACATATGATCCACTCAAGACATGTCTACTACCTAAGTCTGAGATGTTGTGCATGATTAGGTACCAAGAGGACCCTCCCGAAGATGCACATGAAGACGGACAAGTCCCCAAGTTCATGGATGAAGTGAACCAACGGAAGGAGTCAAGAACAGCTTCCAGGCCCCAGACATCCGTGTAACGCCCCGGACACACCTGTCGATGGTCGTTACTCTTGGCGGGATCTAGACTGGACCCACAAATTAATACTAGTCTTTTCTGCGCACTTTGTCCTCACTCGTGTGCACCCGGGAGCAACTTCCCGGTCGGTCACCCATCCTGACACCACTCCAAGCTGAGCACACTTAACTTCGGAGTTCTGTCCGAATGGGCTCCCGGAAAAGAAGGAATTCCTTATTTATATGAGTAGTCTATCATCCCTAATAAGCCAGGCTATCACATACACCCCCACTCAGAGGAACCGACGTCCTCGTCGGGCCACAGGAACGTTCCCTCTTGGCACAAACGTCTATGCTTCCAGTCCGGTACATGTGCCATGCCGGGTGCCACGACGGGTCACAAACGTCATGAACAACATGACCACGCACCTGTCCGCAACCATCCGTGTAACCGCGAGGGTCGGCTCTGATACCAACTTGTAACGCCCCGGATACACCCGCCGGTGGTTGTTACTCTTGGCGGGATCTAGACTGGCCCCACAGATCAATACTAGTCTTTTCTGCGCACTTTGTCCTCACTCGTGCGCACCCGGGAGCAACTTCCCGGTCGGTCACCCATCCTGACACTACTCCAAGCTGAGCATGCTTAACTTCGGAGTTCTGTCCGAATGGGATCCCGGAAAAGAAGGAATTCCTTATTTATATGAGTAGTCTATCATCCCTAATAAGCTAGGCTATCACAACCCGGCCATGGCCCCGGACATCCGGCCCCTAGAGCAGCCACCGCCAAGTACCTACAGGCCCTGGACATCCGGCCTAGCCTGGACATCTGGCCGGACGCCCGGAAATCCGGCACCCTCCATCCAGAGAGCTTCAAGGCCAGCACCAATTGCCCGGACATCCGGCCTCCCCAGCCCAGACATCCGGCCGCTCGCGAAAGCCCGGACATCCGGCCCGACGCCCGGACATCCGGTCTCCCTTGTCTGCTTATAGTGTAAGGGCCCGAGGCCCGTGTACCCCTTCGCCCACCTAGACTATATATAGTCCTCCTCCTCCATCTTTCTAGGGTTAGCATTGGTTTAGCTCATTTAGAGATAGAGCTTTGCTCATCCATACGGATCTACTCCTTGAAAGAGACCACGGCCCCTCTTCGAAGAAGATCCACGTTGGATTCAAGACCTCCTTCACGGAGAAGACCCCTTCTACCTCTTGAGCACTGCGTTGGATTTTCCCAAAGAGGAGAGGATGATGCAGCAAAGTAGCGTAAGTATTTCCCTCAGTTTTTGAGAACCAAGGTATCAATCCAATAGGAGGCTACGCACGAGTCCCTCGTACCTACACAAAAACAATAGCTCAACGCAACCAACATGCTTAGGGGTTGTCAATCCCTTCACTTACGAAAGTGAGATCTGATAGAGATGATAAATAATATTTTTGGTATTTTTGGTATAGAGATGCAAAGTGAAAAGTAAAAGGCAAAGTAAAAAAGCAAAGCAATAATAAAGTGATGAAGATTGATATGATGAGAAAGAGACCCAGGGGCCATAGGTTTCACTAGTGGCTTCTCTCAAGAGCATAAGTATTCTATGGTGGGTGAACAAATTACTGTTGAGCAATTGACAGAATTGAGCATAGTTATGAGAATATCTAGGTATGATCATGTATATAGGCATCACGTCCGAGACAAGTAGACCGACTCCTGCCTGCATCTACTACTATTACACCACTCATCGACCGCTATCCAGCATGCATCTAGAGTATTAAGTTAAAAATAGAGTAACGCCTTAAGCAAGATGACATGATGTAGAGGGATAGTTTCATGCAATATGATAAAAACCCCATCTTGTTATCTTCGAGGGCAACGATACAATACGTGCCTTGCTGCCCCTTCTGTCACTCGGAAAGGACACCACAAGATCGAACCCAAAGCTAAGCACTTCTCCCATGACAAGAAAAACCAATCTAGTGGGCCAAACCAAACTGATAATTCGAAGAGACTTGCAAAGATAACCAATCATACATAAAAGAATTCAGAGAAGACTCAAATATTATTCATAGATAGACTGGATCATAAACCCACAATTCATTGGTCTCAACAAACACACCGCAAAAAGAAAATTACATCGAATAGATCTGCACGAGAGAGGGGGAGAACATTGTATTGAGATCCGAAAATAGAGAAGAAGTCATCTAGCTACTAACTATGGACCCGTAGGTCTGAAGTAAACTACTCACACTTCATCAAAAGGGCTTGGATGATGATGTAGAAGCCCTCCGTGATCGATGCCCCCTCCGGCGGACCTCCGGAACAGGCCCCAAGATGGGATCTCGTGGATACAGAAAGTTGCGGCGGTGGAATTAGGTTTTTGGCTCTGTATCTGATCGTTTGGGGGTACGTGGATATATATAGGAGAAACAAGTACGTCGGTGGAGCAACAGGGGGCCCACAAGGGCGGAGGGCGCGCCTGGGGGGGGGGGGGGGGCAGGCGCGCCCCCCTAGCTCGTGACCTCCTGTTAATTGGCTTGACGTAGGGTCCAAGTCTCCTGAGTTGTATTCGGTGAGAAAATCACGTTCCCGAAGGTTTCATTCCGTTTGGACTCCGTTTGATATTCCTTTTCTTTGAAACCCTAAAACAAGCAAAAAACAACAATTCTGGGCTGGGCCTCCGGTTAATAGGTTAGTCCCAAAAATAATATAAAAGTGGATAATAAAGCCCAATAATGTCCAAAACATTAGATAATATAGCATGGAGCAATCAAAAATTATAGATACGTTGGAGACATATCAAGCATCCCCAAGCTTAATTCCTTCTCGTCCTCGAGTAGGTAAATGATAAAAACAGAATTTTTGATGCGGAGTGCTACTTGGCATAATTTCAATGTAAATCTTCTTAATTGTGGTATGAATATTCAGATTCAAAAGATTAAAGACAAAAGTTCATGTTGACATAAAAATAATAATACTTCAAGCATACTAACAAAGCAATTATGTCTTCTCAAAATAGCATGGCCAAAGCAAGCTATCCCTACAAAATCATATAGCCTGGCTATGCTCTATCTTCACCACACAAAGTATTTAAATCATGCACAACCCCAATGACAAGCCAAGCAATTGTTTCATACTTTTGACATTTTCAAAACTTTTTCGATCTTCACGCAATACATGAGCGTGAGCCATGGATATAGCACTATATGTGGAATAGAATGGTGGTTGTGGAGAAGACAAAAAGAGGGGAAGATAGTCTCACATCAACTAGGTGTATCAACGAGCTATGGAGATGCCCATCAATAGATATCAATGTGAGTGAGTAGGGATTGCCATGCAACGGATGCACTAGAGCTATAAGTATATGAAAGCTCAACAAAAGAAACTAAGTGGGTGTGCATCCAACTCGCTTTCTCACGAAGACCTAGGGCATTTTGAGGAAGCCCATCATTGGAATATACAAGCCAAGTTCTATAAAGAAAAATTCCCACTAGTATATGGAAGTGACAACATGAAAGACTCTCTATCATGAAGATCATGGTGCTACTTTGAAGCACAAGTGTGGTAAAAGGATAGTAACATTGTCCATTCTCTCTTTTTCTCTCATTTTTTTGGGCCTTCTCTTTTTTATGGCCTTTTTTTCGTCCAGAGTCTCATCCCGACTTGTGGGGGAATCATAGTCTCCATCATCCTTTCCTCACTTGGGACAATGCTCTAAAAATGATGATCATCACACTTTTTATTTTTCTTACAACTCAACAATTACAACTCAATACTTGAACAAAATATGACTCTATATGAATGCCTCCGGCGGTGTACCGGGATATGCAATGAATCAAGAGTGACATGTATGAAAGAACTATGAACAGTGGATTTGCCACAAATACGATGTCAACTACATGATCATGCTAGCAATATGACAATGATGGAGCGTGTCATAATGAATGGAACGGTGGAAAGTTGCATGGAAATATATCTCGGAATGGCTATGGAAATGCCATGATAGGTAGGTATGGTGGCTGTTTTGAGGAAGGTATTTGGTGGGTGTATGATACCGACGAAAAGTGCGTGGTATTAGAGAGGCTAGCAATGGTGGAAGGAAGGAAAGTGTGTATAATCCATGGACTCAACATTAGTCATAAAGAACTCATATACTTATTGCAAAAATCTAGAAGTTATCAAAGCAAAGTATTACGCGCATGCTCCTTGGGGGATAGATTGGTAGGAAAAGACCATCGCTCGTCCCCGACCGCCACTCATAAGGAAGACAATCAATAAATAAATCATGCTCCGACGTCATCACATAACGGTTCACCATACGTGCATGCTACGGGAATCACAAACTTTAACACAAGCATTTCTCAAATTCACAACTACTCAACTAGCATGACTCTACTATCACCATCCTCATATCTCAAAACAATTATCAAGCATCAATTTTTTTCTTAGTATTCAACACACTCAAAAGAAAGTTTTACAAATCTTGAATACCAAGCATATTATTATTAAGAAAATTACCATGCTATTAAGACTCTCAAAATAATCTAAGTGAAGCATGAGAGATCGATAGTTTCTATAAAACAAATCCACCACCGTGCTCTAAAAGATATAAGTGAAGCACTAGACCAAAATTATATAACTCAAAAGATATAAGTGAAGCACATAGAGTATTCTATCAAATTCCAAATTATGTATGGCTCTCTCAAAAGGTGTGTACAGCAAGGATGATTGTGTTAGACTAACATTCAAAGACTCAAATCATAAAAGACGCTCCAAGAAAAACACATATCATGTGGTGAATAAAAATATAGCTCCAAGTAAAGTTACCGATAGATGTAGACGAAAGAGGGGATGCCTTCGGGGGCATCCCCAAGCTTTGGCTTTTAGGTGTCCATAGATTATATTGGGGGTGCCATGGACATCCCCAAGCTTAGGATCTTGCCACTCCTTGTTCCATAATCCATCAAATCTTTACCCAAAACTTGAAAACTTCACAACACAAAACTTAAAGTAGAAAATCTCGTGAGCTCCGTTTGCGAAAGAAAACAAAAGACCACTTCAAGGTACTGTAATTAACTCATTCTTTATTTATATGGGTGTTATACCTACTGTATTCCAACTTCTCTATGGTTCATAAACTATTTTATTAGCCATAGATTCATCAAAATAAGCAAACAACACACGAAAAACAGAATCTGTCAAAAACATAAGAGTCTGTAGTAATCTGTAGCTAGCGCAAGATCTGGAACCCCAAAAATTCTAAAATAAATTTCTGGACGTGAGGAATTTATCTATTAATCATCTTCAAAAAGAATTAACTAAATAGCACTCTCCTAATAAAAATTACAGCAGTTCTCGTGAGCGCTAAAGTTTCTGTTTTTTACAGAAAGTTCAACAAGACTTTCCCCAGGTCTTCCCAACGGTTCTACTTCGCACAAACACTAATTAAACACAAAAACACAACCAAAACAGAGGCTAAATAATTTATTTATTACTAAACAGGAGCAAAAAGCAAGGAATAAAAATAAAATTGGGTTGCCTCCCAACAAGCGCTATCGTTTAACGCCCCTAGCTAGGCATAACAAGCAAGGGTAGATGTAGGTATTGCCATATTTGGTAGGCAATTCTTCAATGAGGCTTCTATCTCCCTGAGGAATTTCTCTCTTTCTAGTGATTATCAAAATCTTAGGCACAAGATCAAAAAATTCATTTTTAGCAATTGGTTCCTTAATGATAATAAAAAGATGGGGATGAATACTTATAGATTTAAGATCCGCAGTTTCCTTACTAGATGATTCACCCTTATTTTTAGGAACATACACAAGCTTGGAAATTTTAGTAGGAGGACATGGAGTATTCTTTACGGAAGGAAAAGTGGTTCCCAAGTTTGTAATGATACCCTCAAGTTTATCGATTCTAGTGGAATCTAGATTTATTTTCTCATTCTCTAGGGGTTCCTTTTCCTTAATATTTTTCAAAGTCGTTCCTACCCTAGATCCATATTGGGTAATTTGATTGTGGATCTTTTTATCTAGATTTTCAATTAATTCAATGGTAGCAACTTTATTTTCAATAATTTCAAGTCTTTGCATAACATGCTCCAAAGTTAACATAGTTCCATTAACCAAAAGAGGTGGTGAGCCAAATAAATCTAACATAGCATTATAAGAATCAAAAGTATGGCTACCCAAGAAATTCCCTCCGGTAATGGTATCAAGGATATATCTATACCAAGGACTAGCACCTACATAAAAATTGCGGAGAAGAACTGAAGTAGATTGCTTCCTGGTAGATCTATTTTGAGCAATGCAAATTCTATACCAAGCATCTTTTAGATTTTCTCCCTCCCTTTGTTTAAAATTTAGAACTTCATTCTCGGGAGACAACGGAGAAGATATGAGACTAGGCATGATGACAAGCAAACAAACTAACACACAAGCAAACAAAAAGAAAACGGGCAAAAAAGGAAAATAGAGAGGGAGGATAGTGAGAGAGAGGGCGAATAAAATGGCAAGGGTGAAGTGGGGGAGAGGAAAACGAGAGGCAAATGGCAAATAATGTAATGCGGGAGATAGGGATTGTGATGGGTACTTGGTATGTTGACTTTTGCGCAGACTCCCCGGCAACGGCGCCAGAAATGGCTCGTTGTCGGGAGTCAAATCTTGACTTGCGCGAACCTCCCCGGAAACGGCGCCAGAAATTCTTCTTGCTACCTCTTGAGCATTGCGTTGGATTTCCCCGAAGAGGAGAGGATGATGCAGCAAAGTAGCGTAAGTATTTCCCTCAGTTTTTGAGAACCAAGGTATCAATCCAGTAGGAGGCTACGCACGAGTCCCTTGTACCTACACAAAAACAATAGCTCAACGCAACCAACGCGCTTAGGGGTTGTCAATCTCTTCACGGTCACTTACGAAAGTGAGATCTGATAGAGATGATAAATAATATTTTTGGTATTTTTGGTATAGGATGCAAAGTGAAAAGTAAAAGGCAAAGTAAAAAAGCAAAGTAATAATAAAGTGATGAAGATTGATATGATGAGAAAGAGACCCAGGGGCCATATGTTTCACTAGTGGCTTCTCTCAAGAGCATAAGTATTCTATGGTGGGTGAACAAATTACTGTTGAGCAATTGAAAGAATTGATCATAGTTATGAGAATATCTAGGTATGATCATGTATATAGGCATCACGTCCGAGAAAAGTAGACCAACTCCTGCCTGCATCTACTACTATTACTCCACTCATCGATCGCTATCCAGCATGCATCTAGAGTATTAAGTTAAAAACAGAGTAACGCCTTAAGCAAGATGACATGATGTAGAGGGATAGTTTCGTGCAATATGATAAAAACTGCATCTTGTTATCCTCGATGGCAAAGATACAATACGTGCCTTGCTGTCCCCTCTGTCACTGGGAAATGACACCGCAATATCGAACCCAAAGCTAAGCACTTCTCCCATGGAAAGAAAAACCAATCTAGTAGGCCAAACCAAACTGATAATTCGAAGAGACTTGCAAAGATAACCAATCATACATAAAAGAATTCAGAGAAGATTCAAATATTATTCATAGATAGACTGGATCATAAACCCACAATTCATCGGTCTCAACAAACACACCGCAAAAATAAGTTTACATCGAATAGATCTCCACGAGTGAGGGGGAGAACATTGTATTGACATCCAAAAAGAGAGAAGAATCCATCTAGGTACAACTATGGACCCGTAGGTCTAAAGTAAACTACTCACACTTCATCGAAAGGGCTTGGATGATGATGTAGAAGCCCTCCGTGATCGATGCCCCCTCCGGCGGAGCTCCGGAACAGGCCCCAAGATGGGATCTCGTGGATACAGAAAGTTGCGGCGGTGGAATTAGGTTTTTGGCTCCGTATCTGATCGTTTGGGGCTACGTTGATATATATAGGAGGAAGAAGTACGTCAGTGGAGCAACAGGGGGGCACGAGGGTGGAGGGCGTGCCTGGGGGGGGCAGGCGCGCCCCCTACCTCGTGGCCTCCTGGTAATTGGCTTGACGTAGGGTCCAAGTCTCCTAAGTTGTATTCGGTGAGAAAATCACGTTCCCGAAGGTTTCATTCCGTTTGGACTCCGTTTGATATTCCTTTTCTTTGAAACCCTAAAACAGGCAAAAAACAGCAATTCTGGGCTGGGCCTCCGGTTAATAGGTTAGTCCCAAAAATAATATAAAAGTGGATAATAAAGCCCAATAATGTCCAAAACAGTAGATAATATAGCATCGAGCAATCAAAAATTATAGGTACGTTGGAGACGTATCAACCCCCATCAAGACCTCGTCACGGAGAAGAACCGATTACCCCTTGTATCGTCCCTTGTTGACTTTGGATCATGTGATCTCTATGTGTACTTGGATCTAGCATATGTGTGATCGTTCTTGTTGGTTTGAGTGATTCTCTCGTGTTTCCCCTCGTGTTCTTCATGTTCTTTGCGGGATCCACTCCTTTCATGAAAGATCGGCCATCTAGGGTTCCACCCTATATCATATAACATTGACTTAAGCCTCCCCCAAGCTTGAGCGATACTTTCTCCTTCATGAGGCCAAACACTATATATATATAATTCTGATCACGATGAACTAGATGCATAGGATCAAACATCTATTTAAATTCCCATTTCAATTGGTTATAGTTCCAAGCTCCAATATCATCACATAACCCATACCGTGTCAATGCATTTCCCTTCAAAGATAGAGGGAATACCTTCTTCCTGACATCATCCTCGAGCAAACCTGCAAGCTTAAATAATCCACAAACTGCATCCACATAGATTAGATGCATATTAGGATGTAATGTTCCATCTCCTGCATAAGGATTAGCTAGAAGTTTCTCTATCATACCCACGGGAATTTCATAATAAATATTTTCAATAGGTGAAGTAGGTTGAGGAGCAACTCTTTGCTCTTCCAGTCGAGGTGAATATACCCCGAACAAACCCCTCAAAGGATTATTTTCCATAGTCATAAGTGACAGTAAATTTCAACACATAATTTAAATGTTTCCTTACAAAATTCCACTCACCAGAGGCACTTCACTCTCCGGCAATGGCGCCCGAAAAGAGTCTTGATGACCCACAAGTATAGGGTATCTATTGTAGTCCTTACTATAAGTAAGAGTGTCGAACCCGACGAGGAGTAGAAGGAAATGACTAGCGGTTTTCAGCAAGGTATTTTCCGGAAGCACCGAAATTATCAGTAACAGATAGTTTTGTGATAAGATAATTCATAACGGGTAACAAGTAACAAGTGTAACACGGGAGTAGCAAGGTGGCCCAATTCTTTTTGTAGCAAAGGATAATCCTGGACAAACTCTTATATAAACAAAAGCGCTCCCGAGGACACATGGAAATTATTGTTAAGTTAGTTTTCATCATGCTCTTATTGTTCACGTTCGTTACTGTGATAATTTGGTATGTGGGTGGACCAATGCTTGGGTGCTGTACTTACTTGGACAAGCCTCCCACTTATGATTAACCCCTCTCACAAGCATCCGCAACTACGAAAGGAGAATTAAGATAAATGTAACCATAGCATGAAACATGTGGATCCAAATCAGCCCCATGTGAAGCAACACATAAAATAGGGTTTATGCTTCTCTCACTCTAGCAACCCATCATCTACTTATTACTTCCCAATGCCTTCCCCTAGGCCCAAATTATGGTGAAGTGTCATGTAGTTTACGTTCACATAACACCAATAGAGTTAACACAACATACATCTCACCAAAATATCGAACAAATACCAAATTCACATGATTACTTATAACAAGGCTTCTCCCATGTCCTCGGGAACAAACATAAATACTCGTAAACCATCCTCATGTTCAAGATCAGAGGGGTATTGAATATCATTAAGGATCTGAACATATAATCTTCCACCAAATAAAGCAACTAGCATCAACTACAAGGAGTAATCAACACTACTAGCAACCCACAGGTACCAATCTGAGGTTTTGAAGATCGGATACAGGAGATGAACTAGGGTTTGAGAGGAGATAGTGCTGGTGAAGATTTTGATGGAGATTGCCCCCACTCGATGAGAGGATCGTTGGTGATGACAATGGCTTCTGAAGGAAATATTCCCTAGAGGCAACAATAAAGTTATTATTTATTTCCTTATATCATGATAAATGTTTATTATTCATGCTAGAATTGTATTAACCGGAAACATAATACATGTGTGAATACATAGACAAACAGAGTGTCACTAGTATGCCTCTACTTGACTAGCTCGTTGATCGAAGATGGTTATGTTTCCTAACCATAGACATGAGTTGTCATTTGATTAACGTGATCACATCATTAGGAGAATGATGTGATTGACTTCACCCATTCCGTTAGCTTAGCAATTGATCATTTAGTTTGTTGCTATTGCTTTCTTCATAACTTATACATGTTCCTATGACTATGAGATTATGCAACTCCCGTTTACCGGAGGAACACTTTGTGTGCTACCAAACGTCACAATGTAACTGGGTGATTATAAAGGTGCTCTACAGGTGACTCCGAAGGTACTTGTTGGGTTGGTGTATTTCGAGATTAGGATTTGTCACTCCGATTATCGGAGAGGTATCTCTGGGCCCTCTCGGTAATGCACATCACTCAAGCCTTGAAAGCATTGCAACTAATAAGTTAGTTGCGGGATGATGTATTACGAAACGAGTAAAGAGACTTTCCGGTAACGAGATTGAACTAGGTATTAAGATACCGACGATCGAATCTCGGGCAAGTAACATACCGATGACAAAGGGAACAACGTATGTTGTTATGCGGTCTGACCGATAAAGATCTTCGTAGAATATGTAGGAGCCAATATGAGCATCCAGGTTCCGCTATTGGTTATTGACCGGAGACGTGTCTCGATCATGTCTACATAGTTCTCGAACCCGTAGGGTCCGCACACTTAAAGTTCAGTGACGATCTTAATTAGGGTTTTTGTGTTTTGATGTACCGAAGGTTGTTCGGAGTCCCGGATGTTAGCACGGACATGACGAGGAGTCTCAAATGGTCGAGACATAAAGATTGATATATTGGAAGCCTATATTTGGATATCGGAAATGTTCCGGGTGAAATCAGGATTTTACCGGAGTACCGGGGGGTTACCGGAACCCCCCGGGGGTTATTGGGCCTACATGGGCCGTAAGGGAGAAGAGGAGGGCCGGCCAGGGCAGGCCGCGCACCCCCTCCCCTCTAGTCCGAATAGGACAAGGAAGGGGGCGCGGTGCCCCCCTTTCCTCTTTCTCCCTTCCCCCTTCCTTTTCCAACAAGGCAAGAGGGGGGAGTCCTACTCCCGGTGGGAGTAGGACTCCTCCAGGAGCACCCCTAGGGCCGGCCACACCTCCCCCTCTCCCTCCTTTATATACGGGGGCAAGGGGGCACCCCATGACACAAGTTGATCTTCTTGATCGTTCCTTAGCCGTGTGTGGTGCCCCCTTCCACCATATTCCGCCTCGGTCATATCGTAGCAGTGCTTAGGCGAAGCCTTGCGTCGGTAGAACATCATCACCGTCATCACGCCGTCGTGCTGACGAAACTCTCCCTCAACGTTTTGCTGGATCGGAGCTCGAGGGACGTCACCGAGTTGAACGTGTGCAGAACTCGGAGGTGTCATACGTTCGGTACTTAGATCGGTGGACCGGGAAGACGTACGACTACTTCCTCTATGTTGTGTCAACGCTTCCGTTGCCGGTCTACGAGGGTACATAGACAACACTCTCCCGTCTCATTGCTATGCATCACCATGATCTTGCGTGTGCGTAGGAATTTTTTTGAAATTACTACGTTCCCCAACAGTGGCATCCGAGCCTAGGTTTTATGTGTTGATGTTGTGCACGAGTAGAACACAAGTGAGTTGTGGGCGATATAAGTCATACTGCTTACCAGCATGTCATACTTTGGTTCGGCGGTATTTTTGGATGAAGCGGCCTGGACCGACATTACGCGTACGCTTACGCGAGACTGGTTCTACCGACGTGCTTTGCACACAGGTGGCTGGCGGGTGTCAGTTTCTCCAACTTTAGTTGAACCAAGTGTGGCTACGGCCGGTCCTTTCGAAGGTTAAAACAGCACCAACTTGACAAACTATCGTTGTGGTTTTGATGCGTAGGTAAGAACGGTTCTTGCTAAGCCTGTAGCAGCCACGTAAAACTTGCAACAACAAAGTAGAGGACGTCTAACTTGTTTTTGCAGGGCATGTTGTGATGCGATATGGTCAAGACATGATGCTAAATTTTATTGTATGAGATGATCATGTTTTGTAACCAAGTTATCAGCAACTGGCAGGAGCCATATGGTTGTCTCTTTATTGTATGCAATGCAATTGCACTGTAATGCTTTACTTTATCACTAAGCGGTAGCGATAGTCGTGGAAGCATAAGATTGGCGAGACGACAACGATGCTATGATGGTGATCAAGGTGTCGCGCTGGTGACGATGGTGATCATGACGGTGCTTCGGAGATGGAGATCACAAGCACAAGATGTGATAGAGGCTAAGGTGTCCCGATGTTTCGATGAGATGGTGGCTATCGTTTTCTGTGGGAGTCGACCTTGACGATCCGACTACGAACGTGCGAGACGTCGCGCCTTAGCAATCGCTAAACCAACTTCCGAGGGTTATTGACCACGCCGGAGCACGATCAACCTGACCACGAGGGTCTGTTTCCTGCGAGCAAACGAAGAACAAGCAAGAAACTGATATTGCAATCAGAATATTGCGAATATAAGATGAAAGCTTTATTGATCAAGGTGGGGTTCTGTGACGTCTTGGTCTGGTCGTTGGACACAAACGAAGTACGCGAAGTTGCAGCTATGGCGAACTTTTAATCTAAACAAAACCCAAAGTCTAAACGACGCCCTAAGGGCTGTATACATGGAGGAAGAGGGGGGAATTTCGTGGCCCTTGAGGGTGGGGTCTGAAACCAACCCCAACTCTTGTTTCCCCACACATACGGACTCTAAAAATAGCCTATACTTAAGTATTTCGAAATTACATGGGCCTGGCCCATTAATAAGGTGACGCAGCACCTAGAATAGCCTATGGACGAATATTATGAAGTGGCATCTTGTATATTTTGTCCAAGGCTTCATGCACTCCTTATGGCGGCTTCAAAGTCCTGAAATCATCACTTGTAACTCCGTTCTTGATCCCCTTGCGCATGCCATCAACTCCATGCGTGTTCTTGCTCCAATGTTCATCCTTCTCCAAGCTAGGCCCTTCATTTGTAAGCAAAACAAATGTATCCAATTTAGGCAGCATCATAATCTCATGAACATTAGAATCATTACCAAGAAACGAAAGTACCTGGTAATTTAATTGGCGTGCGCGAGATCTAGTAATTGGTCCAGTATATGTAACAGTAGGGGCTGTGGGTGTAACAATGGTATTGATGTCCTCATCATCCTCCCCTTCTTGAAATGAAGTCGTCCTCGACGGAAGCGCATCTTCCTCACCCAAATAAGGCTTCAAATCTGCAATGTTAAAAGTGGGACTAACCCCAAAATCTATAGGTAGCTCAAGTTTATATGCATTATCATTTATTTTCTCTAACACCTTAAAAGGACCATCAGCACGTGGCATTAGCTTTGATTTGCGCAGATTAGGAAATCTATCTTTACGCAAATGTAACCAAACAAGATCTCCAGGCGCAAACACAACATGTTTTCTACCCTTATCTCCAGCAAGTTTATATTTAGCATTCATACGCTGAATGTTTTCCTTAGTTAACTCATGCATTTTTATAATCAATTCAGAGCGTTCTTTAGCATCAAAATTAACCTTCTCTGAAGATGGAAGAGGCAACAAATCAATAGGTGCACGAGGTAGGAAACCATACACAATTTCAAAAGGGCACATCTTAGTAGTAGAATGCAACGAGCGATTATAAGCAAATTCAATATGAGGCAAGCATTCTTCCCACATTTTCTTGTTATTCTTCAAAACAGCACTAAGCATAGTAGACAATGTTCTATTGACTACTTCAGTTTGTCCATTAGTTTGGGGGTGACAAGTAGTACTAAAAAGCAGCTTAGTCCCCAACTTAGCCCATAAACATCTCCAAAAGTGGCTAAGAAATTTAGTATCACGATCTGAAACAATAGTATTTGCCACACCATGTAAGCGAATAATTTCACGAAAGAACAAATCAGCAACATTAACAGCATCATCGCTTTTATGACATGGTATAAAGTGTGCCATTTTAGAGAACCTATCCACGACAACAAATATGCTATCCCTCCCCTTCTTTGTTCGAGGTAAACCTAAAACAAAGTCCATAGATATATCCTCCCAAGGAACACTAGGTACTGGCAAAGGCATATATAAACCATGAGGATTGAGTCGTGACTTAGCTCTTTGACATGTAGTGCAGCGAGCAACAAAACACTCAACATCCCGTCTCATCTTTGGCCAAAAGAAATGTGTAGCAAGTATATCTTCTGTCTTCTTGACGCCAAAGTGTCCCATTAATCCTCCTCCATGCGCCTCCTGCAACAACAAAAGACGAACGGAGCTAGCTGGAATGCATAGCTTGTTAGCACGAAACACAAATCCATCGTTAAGAACGAACTTGTTCCAAGTTCCCCCTTCCTTACAATTCTGCAATACATCTTTAAATTCAGCATCATGAACATATTGATCTTTGATGGTCTCCAAACCAAATATTTTAAAGTCAAGTTGTGAAAGCATAGTATAACGACGAGACAAGGCATCAGCAATAACATTTTCTTTACCCTTCTTGTGTTTAATGACATAAGGGAAAGTCTCAATGAATTCAACCCATTTAGCATGTCTACGGTTCAGTTTTGCTTGACTTTTAATGTGTTTCAAAGATTCATGATCAGAATGTATAACAAATTCCTTGGGCCATAAATAATGTTGCCATGTTTCTAAGGTCCGAACAAGAGCATATAATTCTTTATCATAAGTAGAATAGTTCAGACTAGGCCCACTCAATTTTTCAGAAAAGTATGCAACACGTTTTCCATCTTGTAATAACACACCTCCTAATCCAATTCCACTAGCATCACATTCAAGCTCAAAAGTCTTATTGAAATTAGGAAGTTGGAGTAAAGGAGCATGTGTCAACTTATCTTTCAAAACCATGAAGGCTTCTTCCTGTGCGGTACCCCAAACAAAAGGCACATCCTTCTTTGTAAGCTCGTTGAGAGGTGCAACAATGGTGCTGAAATCTCTCACAAAACACCTATAGAAACCAGCGAGACCAAGGAAACTCCTCACTTGTGTGACCGTTTTGGGCTGCGGCCAACTCTCAATAACTTCAATCTTGGCTTTATCAACTTCAATTCCCTGTGGAGTAACAACATAGCCAAGAAAAGATACTCGGTCGGTGCAAAAGGTGCACTTTCCAAGGTTTCCAAACAAACGTGCATCACGTAGAGCAATAAAAACAGCACGTAAATGTTCCAAATGTTCCTCCAAAGATTTGCTATAAATCAATATGTCATCAAAGTAAACTACCACAAATCGTCTAATGAAAGCACGTAAAACTTCGTTCATTAACCTCATGAAAGTACTAGGTGCATTAGTTAACCCAAAAGGCATGACTAACCACTCATATAATCCAAACTTAGTTTTAAATGCTGTTTTCCATTCATCACCCAATTTCATACGAATTTGATGGTATCCACTACGCAAATCAACTTTGGAGAATATTGTAGAGCCACTCAATTCATCAAGCATATCATCTAGCCTAGGAATAGGATGACGATAACGAATAGTAATATTATTAATGCCTCTACAATCAACGCACATACGCGACGTACCATCCTTTTTCGGCACTAAAATGATAGGAACAGCACAAGGACTAAGGGATTCGCGTATATAACCTTTGTCGAGCAGTTCTTGTACTTGACGCATAATCTCCTTCGTCTCCTCTAGATTGGTACGGTATGGTGCACGGTTGGGTAGCGAAGCACCGGGAATTAAGTCAATTTGATGCTCAATCCCTCGAATAGGTGGTAATCCCGGTGGCACGTCTTGTGGAAAGACGTCAGCGAACTCCTGCAAAATTTTAGTGACAGTAGGGGGCAAAGAGGAAGGTACGTCCTCGAATGAAAATAATGCCTCTTTGCACACAAAAGCATAGCAAACAGATTTGCTGAAATCTAGTTCATCAATATCAGATTTGGTGGCAAGTAAACATGCACTTTTCAATTTAATTTCAGAAACAACAGTAGATGGTTTATTATTAGGCTTCATTTGGTGCTCAAATTCTTTTGCCACAATCTGATTTTCACTCTTATTTGTCTCCTGTTTTTCTTTATTAGCTCTATTAATATCATCTTTCAAAATGGAATCAGGAGTCATAGGAAGCAAAGTAATATTTTTATCGTTATGAACAAGAGTATACTGATTGTTTCTACCATGGTGTACATAATTTTTATCAAATTGCCATGGTCTACCAAGTAATAAGGAACATGCTTGCATAGGTACCACATCACAATCAACATAATCAGCATATGTAGAGATACTAAAATGCACACGAACAGTACGTGTTACCTTAACCTTGCCGCTGTTGTTGAACCATTGGATGTAGTAAGGATGTGGATGTGGTCTTGTGGTGAGAGATAGCTTCTCCACCATCTCCATGCTAGCCAAGTTATTGCAGCTCCCTCCATCTATGATCACGCGAACAGAACGTTCCTTCACAACTCCCTTTGTATGGAACAAATTATGCCTCTGATTTTGCTCAGCTTGTGTAACCTGCACACTCAAAACACGTTGAGCAACTAAACATTCATACCTGTCAGCATCTTCAGGAGCCATGTATTGCGTCTCATGATCAGAATCGTCTCCACCGTGTTCGTCACGTGTAATAAGAGCCAAAGTCTCCTCATCATAGTCACTAGCGGACTCATACCCACCATCCTCAGTAACAATCATCACACGCTTAGATGGGCATTCTCTCGCATAATGACCTCCACCCTTGCAACGTCGACAAATAATATCATGTGTTTGCCCTGTTGATGCCATGGATGAAGAAGAGCTCTTTGCAGGCCCAGAAGGTGTGCTCTTGGCAGATAGTGGTGATTGTGCCTGCTTTATTGTATCACGGTTGGAGGTGGTAGCCGACGGAGGCGCCGGTGTAGCAGAACGTGTGGAAGTAGATGATGCACGTGGTGTCCATGATGAAGGTCGACCTGCAGAAAAGTTAGTCCGCGCCAATGCTTGTCGATCCTGCACTTCACGCTCAGCTATACAAGCAAGATGGAATAAACGAGTGATATTAGTATACTCCTTATACTCTAGAATCGTCTGAATCTCTCTATTTAATCCACCCGTAAAACGTGCAAGCATAGCTTCATTCTCCTCAACAATACCACATCTAATCATGCCAGTTTGTAATTCCTGATAATATTCTTCTACAGAATTTTTTCCCTGTCTTAAGCGCTGCAATTTTTGAAGTAATTCATGTTGATAATATGGTGGAACCCAACGAGTACGCATAGCAGTTTTCAAAGCAGCCCAAGTAGCCGGAATAGGATATAATCTACAATGCTCAGACCACCAAACACATGCAAAACTAGTGAAAGCACAAACAGCAGCAGGAACACGTCTCTCCTCGGGATATTGTAAACATGTAAATCGTTGTTCAGTTTCTAACTCCCAAGTAAGATATATATCAGGAACATATCTACCCTCAAATGGTGGAATATTCAATTTTAGTTTAGGGAGATGGTCATGATCTCGTACCTGAGGGTGAGCCCTACCATTGCCATTATTTGCATGTGGACGACCTGGTGGTTGCTGTGCTGTTGGTGGCATGTAGTTCTGATTTTGATCAACCTCATCCTCATAATCTCCCACATAAGCATCGTCCTCCACATCAGCAGTAGGAGCCACAGAAGTATCAACAGCAGCACCAGCAGTTTGGCCCGACTGAAGAGGGACACGGATCGCTCGGCGGAGGGCTGTTTCCCGACGTGGAGGTAGTCGGTGTTGTTGCTGTTGTTGCAGAGGTGCGGCAGGAGCAGCCGGTGGTGGTGGTGGAAAACGCAAAAGCAATTCAGCAAACTTGTTATCGATCTTTGTTTCAAACGTCTTCTCCATGCCATCTATCTTCTCCATGGCCTCTTCAAATCTGTTTATCACATCTTGCACCTGTCCATTCATCATTTGCTAAAACGTATCATGAAGCTCCTTGTTCGTCAAGTTCTCCCAGTCAGTCTCGTCGGCTTGTGATCCTGGCATGGTTAGCAGCAATAGAAACACACAAGAATATGATCCTACAGACTACTAACAAGTGGTGGTGGTGGCGGGTGTCACAAATCCGTCAAGCAAATCTCAAATTCTTACTAGTTCTTACCCAGCAGCAGGCGGTGATCGGCAACCGTTGTAGTCAAAAACTCTCAAAAGCTTGGATAGAGCGATTGCCAGGGAGAGTCAAACGCACGATGTAGATGTATGTGGAGCTGGGAAGGCTTATAGTATGGTAGCAAAAAGGGTCAGCAATAATCAATTCAGAGATGCAAAGTTGAATAAACGCTCAACGACGGTACTGTGCTGGTCCTAGGCTAGACCGTGCTAGAGACGCGAGCCTAGAACACTAACAAAATCACGGCGCTGCACGTAAATAAGGGAAAAGCACACTCTGGAACTTTTTTTTTCGCTCTATTTTTTTTTGCGCTCCTCTTTTTTTTTGCGAAAAATCACTATAATGGCGAGTGTCTCAAAACTCTTCCCTCAACAAACTGATAGGATGGGCATGAAAATTTTTTTTCACTTTTTTTTCGGAAATCAACGCAGCGACGACGAAAAAGTGCGACAAAAAATCACTATGATGGCACGTGGCTCAAAAGACTCAGAAAAGCCTAAAAATAGGATAGGGAAAAAAATTTTGCCCGTGAAAATTTTGGCCTAAAAACTGCCCGGGGGTCTCCAGACTCTTTTTTTTTCCGAGACCTACGCAGGCAAGGAAACACGACTCGGAATTTAGATTGATCTCAAGAACAAACCTAATATGAGAAGAACTCGGATTGGTGGTGGATATATGGTTGTGGTATATGGCAGCAGTGGTGGTATATGGTAGCGGTGGTGGTATATGGATAGAGATTGGTGGTGGTATATGGATATGGATTGGTAGTGGTATATGGATATGGATTCCGAGCGGTGGCGGATAAGCAAAAGTGGTAGATGGGCGATGATGATGGCGCGGCGGCGGCGTGACAACTTATGACCAGAACTCGAAACTCTAAAAGACTAGACTCTAAGACCAGCAACTTGACACGACGATGCAACCGCAAATTCAACAAAGCAAAAACCCTAAAAAGATTATGCAAAGGCTCAGATTGGTTCGGATATGATGAACTAACCCTAATTTTTTTTGTGTGGCTTTTTTTTCGTGGACTGTAGGTATGAACAACAGACTCGATCTAATCTACGAAAAACTGTAAAAATCTCACCGAGCAACCTGGAAATCTGATACCACTTGATAGAGGCTAAGGTGTCCCGATGTTTCGATGAGATGGTGGCTATCGTTTTCTGTGGGAGTCGACCTTGACGATCCGACTACGAACGTGCGAGACGTCGCGCCTTAGCAATCGCTAAACCAACTTCCGAGGGTTATTGACCACGCCGGAGCACGATCAACCTGACCACGAGGGTCTGTTTCCTGCGAGCAAACGAAGAACAAGCAAGAAACTGAGATTGCAATCTGGATATTGCGAATATAAGATGAAAGCTTTATTGATCAAGGTGGGGTTCTGTGACGTCTTGGTCTGGTCGTTGGACACAAACGAAGTACGCGAAGTTGCAGCTACGGCGAACTTTTAATCTAAACAAAACCCAAAGTCTAAACGACGCCCTAAGGGCTGTATATATGGAGGAAGAGGGGGGAATTTCGTGGCCCTTGAGGGTGGAGGAAGAGGAACTTAGTACCTAATAGTATCTTGCTTGTCTATGTTTGATTGTAGATAGATGGCCCGTGCTGTTGTTCCGTTGAATTTTAGTGCGTTCCTTGAGAAAGCAAAGTTGAAAGATGATGGTAGCAATTACACGGACTGGGTCCGTAACTTGAGGATTATCCTCATTGCTACACAGAAGAATTACGTCCTGGAAGCACCGCTAGGTGCTAGGCCTGCTGCTGGAGCAACACTAGATGTTATGAACGTCTGGCAGAGCAAAGCTGATGACTACTCGATAGTTCAGTGTGCCATGCTTTACGGCTTAGAATCGGGACTTCAACGACGTTTTGAACGTCATGGAGCATATGAGATGTTCCAGGAGTTGAAGTTAATATTTCAAGCAAATGCCCGGATTGAGAGATATGAAGTCTCCAATAAAGTCTATAGCTGCAAGATGGAGGAGAATAGTTCTGTCAGTGAACATATATTCAAAATGTCTGGGTATCATAATCACTTGACTCAACTGGGAGTTAATCTTCCTGTTGATAGTGTCATTGACAGAGTTCTTCAATCACTGCCACGAAGATACAAGAGCTTCGTGATGAACTATAACATGCAAGGGATGGATAAGATAATTCCTGAGCTCTTCGCAATGCTAAAGGCTGCGGAGGTAGAAATCAAGAAGGAGCATCAAGTGTTGATGGTCAACAAGACCGCCAGTTTCAAGAAAAAGGGCAAAGGGAAGAAGAAGGGGAACTTCAAGAAGAACAATAAGCATGTTACTGCTCAGGAGAAGAAACCCAAATCTAGACCTAAGCCTGAAACTGAGTGCTTCTACTGCAAGCAGACTGGACACTGGAAGCGGAACTGCCCCAAGTATTTGGCGGATAAGAAGGATGGCAAGGTGAACAAAGGTATATGTGATATACATGTTATTGATGTGTACCTTACTAGAGCTCGCAGTAGCACCTGGGTATTTGATACTGGTTCTGTTGCTAACATTTGCAACTTGAAAGAGGGACTACGGATTAAGCGAACACTAGCAAAGGACGAGGTGACGATGCGCGTGGGAAATGGTTCCAAAGTCGATGTGATCGCGGTCGGCACGCTACCTCTATATCTACCTTCGGGATTAGTTTTAGACCTAAATATTGTTATTTGGTGCCAGCGTTGAGCATGAACATTATATCTGGATCTTGTTTGATGCGAGACGGTTATTCATTTAAATCAGAGAATAATGGTTGTTCTATTTATATGAGTAATATCTTTTATGGTCATGCACCCTTGAAGAGTGGTCTATTTTTGATGAATCTCGATAGTAGTGATACACATATTCATAATGTTGAAGCCAAAAGATACAGAGTTAATAATGATAGTGCGACTTATTTGTGGCACTGCCGTTTAGGTCATATCAGTGTAAAGCGCATGAAGAAACTCCATACTGATGGACCTTTGGAATCACTTGATTATGAATCACTTGGTACTTGTGAACCGTGCCTCATGGGCAAGATGACTAAAATGCCGTTCTCCGGTACTATGGAGAGAGCAAAGGATTTGTTGGAAATCATACATACAGATGTATGTCGTCCGATGAATATTGAGGCTCGTGGAGGATATCGTTATTTTCTCACCTTCACAGATGATTTAAGCAAATATGGGTATATCTACTTAATGAAACATAAGTCTGAAACATTTGAAAAGTTCAAAGAATTTCAGAGTGAAGTTGAAAATCATCATAACAAGAAAATAAAGTTTCTACGATCTGATCGTGGAGGAGAATATTTGAGTTACGAGTTTGGTCTACATTTGAAACAATGCGGAATAGTTTCGCAACTCACGCCACCCGGAACACCACAGCGTAATGGTGTGTCCGAACATCGAAATCGTACTTTACTACATATGGTGCGATCTATGATGTCTCTTACAGATTTACCGCTATCGTTTTGGGGTTATGCTTTAGAGACGGCTGCATTCACATTAAATAGGGCACCATCGAAATCCGTTGAGACGACACCTTATGAACTGTGGTTTGGCAAGAAACCAAAGTGGTCGTTTCTGAAAGTTTGGGGTTGCGATGCTTATGTGAAAAAGCTTCAACCTGATAAGCTCAAACCCAAATCGGAGAAATGTGTCTTCATAGGATACCCAAAGGAAACTGTTGGGTACACCTTCTATCACAGATCTGAAGGCAAGACTTTCGTTGCTAAGAATGGATCCTTTCTAGAGAAGGAGTTTCTCTCGAAAGAAGTGAGTGGGAGAAAAGTAGAACTTGATGAGGTAACTGTACCTGCTCCCTTATTGGAAAGTAGTACATCACAGAAACCGGTTTCTGTGACACCTACACCAATTAGTGAGGAAACTAATGATAATGATCATGAAACTTCAGATCAAGTTACTACCGAACCTCGTAGGTCAACTAGAGTAAGATCCGCACCAGAGTGGTACGGTCATCCTGTTCTGGAAGTCATGCTACTAGATCATGATGAACCTACGAACTATGAAGAAGCAATGGTGAGCCCAGATTCCGCAAAGTGGCTAGAAGCCGTGAAATCTGAGATGGGATCCATGTATGAGAACAAAGTTTGGACTTTGGTTGACTTGCCCGTTGATCGGCAAGCAATTGAGAATAAATGGATCTTCAAGAAGAAGACTGACGCTGACGGTAATGTTACTGTCTACAAAGCTCGACTTGTTGCGGAAGGTTTTCGACAAGTTCAAGGGATTGACTACGATGAGACCTTCTCACCCGTAGCGATGCTTAAGTCTGTCCGAATCATGTTAGCAATTGCCGCATTTTGTGATTATGAAATTTGGCAAATGGATGTCAAAACTGCATTCCTGAATGGATTTCTGGAAGAAGAGTTGTATATGATGCAACCAGAAGGTTTTGTCTATCCAAAGGGAGCTAGCAAAGTGTGCAAGCTCCAGCGATCCATTTATGGACTGATGCAAGCCTCTCGGAGTGTGATCAAAGCATTTGGTTTTGTACAGACTTTAGGAGAAGCCTGTATTTACAAGAAAGTGAGTGGGAGCTTTGTAGCATTTCTGATATTATATGTGGATGACATATTATTGATTGGAAATAATATAGAATTTCTGGATAGCATAAAGGGATACTTGAATAAGAGTTTTTCAATGAAAGACCTCGGTGAAGCTGCTTACATATTGGGCATTAAGTTCTATAGAGATAGATCAAGACGCTTAATTGGACTTTCACAAAGCACATACCTTGACAAAGTTTTGAAGAAGTTCAAAATGGATCAAGCAAAGAAAGGGTTCTTGCCTGTGTTACAAGGTGTGAAGTTGAGTAAGACTCAATGTCCGACCACCGCAGAAGATAGAGAGAAAATGAAAGATGTTCCCTATGCTTCAGCCATAGGCTCTATCATGTATGCAATGCTATGTACCAGACCTGATGTGTGCCTTGCTATAAGTCTAGCAGGGAGGTACCAAAGTAATCCAGGAGCGGATCACTGGACAGCGGTCAAGAACATCCTAAAATACCTGAAAAGGACTAAGGATATGTTTCTTGTATATGGAGGTCACAAAGAGTCGTAAATGGTTACGTTGATGCAAGCTTTGACACTGATCCGGACGATTCTAAATCGCAAACCGGATACGTGTTTATACTGAATGGTGGAGCTGTCAGTTGGTGCAGTTCTAAACAAAGCATCGTGGCGGGATCTACATGTGAAGCGGAGTACATAGCTGCTTCGGAAGCAGCAAATGAAGGAGTCTGGATGAAGGAGTTCATTTCCGATCTAGGTGTCATACCTAGTGCATCGGGTCCAATGAAAATCTTTTGTGACAATACTGGTGCAATTGCCTTGGTGAAGGAATCCAGATTTCACAAGAGAACCAAGCACATCAAGAGACGCTTCAATTCCATTCGGGATTTAGTCCAAGTGGGAGATATAGAAATTTGCAAGATACATATGTATCTGAATGTTGACCGCTGACTAAGCCTCTTCCACGAGCAAAACATGATCAGCACCATGGCTCCATGGGTGTTAGAATAATTACTATGTAATCTAGATTATTGACTCTAGTGCAAGTGGGAGACTGAAGGAAATATGCCCAAGAGGCAATAATAAAGTTATTATTTATTTGCTTATATCATGATAAATGTTTATTATTCATGCTAGAATTGTATTAACCGGAAACATAATACATGTGTGAATACATAGACAAACAGAGTGTCACTAGTATGCCTCTACTTGACTAGCTCATTGACCGAAGATGGTTATGTTTCCTAACCATAGACATGAGTTGTCATTTGATTAACGGGATCACATCATTAGGAGAATGATGTGATTGACTTGACCCATTCTGTTAGCTTAGCACTTGATCGTTTAGTTTGTTGCTATTGCTTTCTTCATAACTTATACATGTTCCTATGACTATGAGATTATGCATCTCCCGTTTACCGGAGGAACACTTTGTGTGCTACCAAACGTCACAACTTAACTGGGTGATTATAAAGGTGCTCTACAGGTGTCTCCGAAGGTACTTGTTGGGTTGGCATATTTTGAGATTAGGATTTGTCACTCCGATTGTCGGAGAGGTATCTCTGGGCCCTCTCGGTAATGCACATCACTCAAGCCTTGAAAGCATTGCAACTAATAAGTTAGTTGCGGGATGATGTATTACGGAACGAGTAAAGAGACTTTCCGGTAATGAGATTGAACTAGGTATTAAGATACCGACGATCGAATCTTGGGCAAGTAACATACCGATGACAAAGGGAACAACGTATGTTTTTATGCGGTATGACGATCGAATATGTAGGAGCCAATATGAGCATCCAGGTTCCGCTATTTTTTATTGACCGGAGACGTGTCTCGGTCATGTCTACATAGTTCTCGAACCCGTAGGGTCCGCACGCTTAAAGTTCGGTGATGATCGTAATTAGGGTTTTTGTGTTTTGATGTACCGAAGGTTGTTCGGAGTCCCGGATGTGATCACGTACATGACGAGGAGTCTCAAAATGGTCGAGACATAAAGATTGATATATTGGAAGCCTATATTTGGATGTCGGAAACGTTCCGGGTGAAATCGGGATTTTACCGGAGTACCGGGGGGTTACCGAAACCCCCCGGGGGTTATTGGGCCTACATGGGCCATAAGGGAGAAGAGGAGGGCCGGCCAGGGCAGGACACGCGCCCCTCCCCCCCTAGTCTGAATAGGACAAGGAAGGGGGGCGCCCCCCTTTCCTCTTTCTCCCTCCCCCTTCCTTTTCCAACAAGGCAAGAGGGTGGATGTAATGCCCTCGATGCGGCTATATCTCCCACGTGTCGAAGCATGACTTAGAGGCATAACCGTATTGAAAGCAATGTCGCAAGTGAGGTAATCTTCACAGAACCCATGTAATACATAAGGGAAAGAGATACATAGTTGGCTTACAATTGCCACTTCACACAATTACATGAATAAAGCATTACATCAACCAAATACACTCAAGGTCTGACTACGGAACCAAAATAAAAGAAGACTACCCCAAATGCTACACAGATCCCCGATCGACCCGACTGGGCTCCACTACTGATCAACTGGAAACGGAAACAACATAACAAACACGATCTTCATTGAGCTCCTCCTTGAGCTTGGTTGCGTCACCTGCTCGGTAATATCGGCACCTGCAAACTGGTTTTGGAAGTATCTGTGAGTCACGGGGACTCAGCAATCTCACACCCTCGCGATCAAGACTATTTAAGCTTATAGGAAGGGTAAAAGGTATGAGGTGGAGCTGCAGCAAGTGACTAGCATATATGGTGGCTAACATACGCAAATGTGAGCGAGAAGAGAAAGCAAAAGCACGGTCGAACAACTATGATCAAGAAGTGATCCTAGAACAACCTACGTCGAACATAACTCCAACACCGTGTTTACTTCCCGGACTCCGCCGAGAAGAGACCATCACGGTTACACACGCGGTTGATGTATTTTAATTAAGATCAACTTCAGGTTTTCTACAACCGGACATTAACAAATTCCCATCTTCCCATAACCACGGGCATGGCTTTCAAAAGTTCAAAACCCTGCAGGGGTGTCCCAACTTAGCCCATCACAAGCTCTCACGATCAACGAAGGATATTCCTTCTAGCGGGAAGACCCGATCAGGCTCGGAATCCCGGTTACAAGACATCCTCGACAATGGTAAAACAAGTCCAGCAAGACCGCCTGATGCGCCGACATCCTGAAAGGAGCTATACATATCTCGTTCTCAGGGTAACACCGGATGAGACATCCTACGAGTAAAACCAGCCCTCAAGTTTCCCCGAGGTGGCCCCGTAGTCTACTCAGTTTAGACCAACACTTCGACAAGCACTGGCCCGGGGGGGTTAAAATAAAGATGACCCTTGGGCTGGCCTAACCCAAGGGAAAAGGCTAGGTGGCGAATGGTAAAACCAAGGTTGGGCCTTGCTGGAGGTGTTTTATTCAAAGCGAACTGTCAAGGGGTTCCCATTATAACCCAACCGCGTAAGGAACACAAAATCCAGGAACATAACACCGATATGACGGAAACTAGGGCGGCAAGAGTGGAACAAAACACCAGGCATAAGGCCGAGCCTTCCACCCTTTACCAAGTATATAGATGCATTAATTAGATAAGAGCTATTGTGATATCCCAACAAGTAAACATGTTCCAACAAGGAACAATATCTCCATGTTCCAACAAGGAACAAACTTCAATCTTCACCTGCAACTAACAAAGCTGTAAGAGGGGTTGAGCAAAGCGGTAACATAGCCAAACAATGGTTTGCTAGGACAAGGTGGGTTAGAGGCTTGGTTCAACAATATGGGAAGCATGATAAGCAAGTGGTAGGTATCGTAGCATAGGCATAGCAAAAGAGCGAGCAACTCGCAAGCAAAGATAGAAGTGATTTCGAGGGTATGGTCATCTTGCCTGAAATCCCGCAAGGAGAAGAACGAGTCCATGAAGAAGACAAATGCGACGTTATCGGAACCAATTCGAAGAAGCAACACCGGAAAGAAGCAAACAATCATGGTAATCAACCATCACATAATCATGGCATGATGCACAATCAAGTATGAAGCATGTTTGGTTAAATGATACATGGCATGGCATGGCAAAGTGCACAAACAACACTACAAGTTAAGTGGAGCTCAATATGCAACGAGTTGCATATTGACGGAACACCACATTCAAGTTATGTAGTTCGATCTCGTTTATGTACCCAACAATATTAAATGTTGTTAAACATGGAAAGAGGGTGAAGCAAAATAAAACTACCTATCTAGTCAAGGTTAAATGAGGCCGGAAGCAACGAACAACAATTCCGGTAAATCCCCATATGCATATATTAGGTTTGGTACTGTTCTTCCCTAAACACAATTTTTGACTTGTTAAACATGCAAAGTAAAGCCATCATGATAATCTAGGCATTTTTCTACCCCATTTACATATAGATATTATTTAAAACCGAGCTATGGTTATTTAGTTATGAAATAAATCATTTTAACGTGGCAATATGGGAAAATATATGCAAACATCATTTTAAACATTTTAAACATGGATGAAAATGACATATTATGAAACTACACAAAATTCTAAGCAACTTTCATGTTAAGTGTGTTTAAATCCGATGCACGGTTAAAGAGTTATTATATGCATGAAGTTAGAGGGTTTTTCTGTAAAACTATAATTCCCCGGTTAATTAGCAAAACACAGAGGCCAGAAAAAAATGGAATGGGTCGAAACTGGCAGGCCCAGAGGTGCACAGGGGAGGCTGGGGCAGCTCACCACTGGGCCTTGGCCCAACTAGTGGAGAGGGAAGGCCTGCAGGGGGCGCGCAACTAGGCCTGCTAGCGCTGCGCTCGGTCAACGCGCGAGCGAGACGAGCGGGTGAGCTGCTGCTGTTTGTTTCTGAAGCACAGAAATAACAGCACGCCCATGGAGATGCAGGCGACGACGGCAGGGGGGTCCCGGCGACGGGGACGGCGGGAACCGGCGGGAATGGGTGGATCGAGTCGTGCGACGTCGGTTCCGGGCAACAGCGGCGGCAGCTGGAGCTCGGGCGCGGGACACATCCATCCTTGGCGGCGGTCCTGCTCGAACAGAGAGGCACGAGCGATGGAGAGGTGAGGAAAGGAGAAAGAGCGCGAGGCGAAGGGAGAGGGAAGTGGTGGCAGGGCTCACCGGAGCGCATGGGGCAGCGCAAAGTAGCTGCTTGCTCCGACGAGGTCTAGCTGTGGAGGCGCGCCGGCGTCGAGGTGTGGCGAGACGCGGGCGTCCTCCTCTGCTCAAAGCAGAGGCCGGAACTGTCATTGGCGGCGCGCTGGAAGTTGACAATGGCGAGGAGCAGCAGGGATGGGAGTCTGACGACGGGACGGTGACGATGATGGACTTGGCGCAGAGTAGGCCAGCGGGAGGAAGATCCTCTCAGGCGCGCTCGGGGTCGAGCTCGCGCGCGAGGCCCTCGGGCACGAGGAGATGGGTACGTTCAGGCTCAGGGAGGCATCGGAGGATGGATCGGAGGAGGCCATGGCGCTCCCTGTGAAACAGCACACGAGGAGAGGGAGTGGTTAGCAAAGAGAAGAAAACAGGGAAAGGAAGGGAAAGGGAACGGAGGGGGCGATGCGAGTTCCTGGGGGTGGTTGCCAGCAGCGGCGCTGGTCGTCGGGCTAGGAAGGAGGCCGCGGAGGAGCTTCGGTGGCCGGCTGGTGCACGGGTTGTTGGGGCCTCGGGCGCTCGGGGCTGCAGGAGGTGGACGAGGGACTCAGGGGAGGCGCTGGATGGAGGGGGGAGATCGACATGAATTTTGGATCGGGGACGCACAAACTGATTGGATGGGGATCGATCCCGAGGTGGGAGATGCAGTGTGGCGGCGGCGACAGGGACAAACCCCCTAGAATTTAGGGTTTTGTCCAGATTTAGACTAGGAGTCTTTTATATATGTAAAGAGGGGGGAAGTTTAGGGTAGATTTGGACCCTTCGATCGAAATCGGGCGGTTGAGAAAAATAGACTGGTTGAGTGCAAAACTAAACCGAAGGTAATTGGGGAACTAGGTGTAGCGCGATTTGGTCCCTCCGATCAAAATCGGACGGGTCGAAATAACTAGGTTAGGAAGTCCAATAAACAAAACGGAGATGTTTTGTAGATGTTTGGGGATGATCCGGATCCAACGGTGACGAAAGTATGGTTCGGTTCCGGGGCAGCTTTTGGACGCGCGCGAGGAGGGCCGTGGGCTGACAAGAGAGGTTAGGTTGGACCTGACAGTAGATAGTGGGCTGTGTAGACGGTCTAGAGAGGAAAGAGAGGGAAAGCCCGGCAACAGTTTTCGGAGACCGAAAAAGTCCGAGTTAGACCGGCTATACTACCGCTATAGTTATTCGTTGGGGCGTCAAACGGACTCCGAACGTGATGAAACTTGGCAGGCGGCCTACCTACAACATAACAACACCGCAAGCCAACTTTCATCCCATTTCGAGAACATTTTCCGGCCACTTATAAAACACTATTTCGGACAAGCCGCGGGCGCGTGCAAGTGTGGCTGGGCTCAAAACGGACAACGGAAAGAACAGGGAGATCCGGACGGATGCAAGTTTTGAAAAACATGATGATGCAATGCACATGATGACATGATAAGATGCGACACGCAAGCAAATGACAAAGGCAACGACGGCGAATAACTGGAAGACACCTGGCGCATCGGTCTCGGGGCGTTACAACACTCCACCACTATGAGAGGATCTCGTCCCGAGATCTAGAATGGCACCGGAGGGAAAACGGAAGAGAAATAGAAGAGGTAAAATTAAGTTGCTTCTTCGACAAATGAGTGAAACCAAAGAACCTTGAGAAGTTGAACAAATTAAAAGAAAGAAAGCAACAAAGTAGAACAAAGTTGAAAGCACTCCGGTAGGGAAGAGTTTCAAGGAAGAACAAATTCGGACAACACTCTGGTTGAAACGGAAGGCAAAAACTTGATAAAATGAAAAGAACATGAGCAAAAGGGCACAACACTCCGGTTAAATGGATAAGTATGAAAAGAACAAGGTCCTGACAAACAAGAAGATGAGTTGAAGAGAGCAACATCACAAAGCCTCCGGAAGAAATATAAGAATGGACCCAAAAGAACAGAGAAGAAGGCAACAAGTTCTGCCTGAAATGAATTTGAGAGAGCATCGTTAAAAAGAAGGATTGAACTAAGTTGTTGGGAAATCAACAACGAAAAGAACAAGGTTGTAGTGGGCTTATGGAGAACATCTCAAAACTATGAGGTGGAATTCTGCCACTAACGGGAAAAAGAATTGGATTGATATGAACAAGGAGATGAGAAAATATTTCACCGGGAGGATAGATGAAGAACTTGGGTCACTTATAAGCACCATAATTAGCAACAATCCTTAGGGAAGGCTTTAGTTGGAATATAACCCAAGATAACTCCAATGAAGAGGTTGATGGATGTAAAATACCCCATTCTTAACAACCTGTGGATCATGAAACATGAGCTCAAATTATCAAGAATGACATAATACCACCTCCAATGATAAGGTAGAAAGAATTGCACTCCGGATTGCAAGAAGAAGAAAACTTGAGCTCCTTTGAAAAGAATCTCGATGAAAACTTTGAGAAGGAATTAAATCTTTGACGAACCACCATGTAGAACCTTCATGAAGAACTCCGGTAAACAAAGGAATGTTCAAACGAAAAGAAAGATGAAAGGAGTAAGGTTGAAGCCTTGCAATGATTAGATGAAGCTTTGCGACGAGATAAAGTGGAAACTTGGAACTCCGAAAAAGAAAAGATGAAACAAGTGAAACCAAGAATTTGATGGACCTCCGGGATAAGGAATTGAATTCACTCGATGAAACTAGAATAAGAATTACATTATTCTTATCCTTCACCAATTAAATTGATGACAAGCAACGGATTTGACATACTACTTGTTCTCGTAGAAAGGCTTAGCATAACTTGAGAACGTCTTCAACAAGTTACCGGTAGGATTGAGAAGAACGAATGAATATGTATGATTACGAATGACGAGAACTCTTGCACGAACCACCGTTAGGATTGACAACGAATAAATAGATATTATAGCAAGGAAGAAAAATCCTGAATAGCCACCGTAAGAATTGGAACTGAACGAAGTAAAAGGGATGAATCACCGGGAAGAATTATAAAAAGAACGAAGATACTTGAGAGGATTTAGATACAAGGAAACGGAAAGATCATGAATTGATTAGAGAATATTTGAATGATGCACCGGTAAGATTTAGAGAAAGAGAGTTGAAAGTTGAGAATGAATAAATCTGAGATGATGGACTCTGGATGATCAAACTGAAAAGACTCCTGAATTGCTCCGGATAGGTGAAAAGAATTCTCACAAACGAAATAAATTATGAGATGATGGCAACAAGCTACAATCATAACACATGAAGAGAATGGAGTAAGATATGGAGGAAAAACTCTTCCTCGGCCTTCAAAATATGAGAATGACGACGAGAAGCACCACCATGAATTGTTGGGACACTCCGGAAGAATCAAAAGAGAAGAGGTAGAGTCAACGATGAAAAGAATTTGAAAGTGTCAGGACCCCGATTCCAAGTCACATCGATCTAGCCGGTAACACCTCATATCACATTGCGGCCTCACGCACGGTATCCCCACGGGTGTCGCCTTACCATGGCCGACACGTATATGATAGTGTCGCTAGCATCCATATGATGGAAAAACCGGGCCGACATGGCTAGTCGTGAACCCAAAATGGCACAGACCTATGGAGACAGACATACATGAATCACATCGAGCATGTCGGTCATCAGCGAGTGAATCCGGGCTGTAGCACTGGGCTAACAGGACTCTGGGGAACCCGGGCAATAGCAGGCTAGGCAGGACTCCGGATGTCACCGCGTGACATTTCCCGGAAGGGACAGACACAGGAACGAAGTGAAACACATGCCGGCCAGTCAAGTGTCCTGAGCAGTAGTGTTGGGCTAGCAGGACACTGGTGAACCGGGCTGTAGCGGACTACTATGGCTCGAGGAACACTAGAATACATTTCCCCATAAGAAAGGCTGCCAAGGATAAACAACTAGATTGTCGGATCCCACACATAACAAGCATTTCAATCATACACACAATATGCTCGATATGTGCAAATACAACATGGCATCACAACAAAACTCTACAACTCAAGTACTTTATTTAAAGGCTCCAGAGAGCCATACATAACAAGTTCATACAGGTAGGGGTCAGATGACCCGACACTCAAGTCATACAAGCATACAAGCACATGCGGAAGCAAATAGTCTGAGTACAGACACTAGAAAGAAAGAAGGCTTCTCAAAGCCTGTCTATCTACATAGGGCCTTCCGTCGCCAGGATCACCACCTGGGTGTCAAGTCACTCATCGACGTCGAGATCTACAGAAAACCCATCGGAGGGGGCGGTGTTATCGTCTGAAAACAGTACTTAAGCAAACATGAGTACAAAGGTACTCAGCAAGTCTTACATCAGAACCTACTATACATGCTCATTCTCAAGAAGGTGGTGGAGTTATTGCAGCAAGCCAGCTTTGACTCTGGGCTAAGCTATCCTACGGGACACCACTAGTAAAATAGTTTTCGCACACGAGTCCACTAATCACCAACACAATACTCCACCGGGGATCCTCCCTCGTCATCCTATGAGAGGGCCATCCTCGGTACTCACACTTGTCTTGAGTGTTTTAGTAGTATCCATTAACTTGTCTATGAACTGTATAGGCAACCAAGTAGTCCTTTATCGAGTACGCGGCTATTCGAATAGTTTTATACCCTGCAGTGGTGTACTTCATCACACATGTTTCCACCACATAGCATCTGCACACGACATGTGCTCGGCAGACTTCAAGCGAAAACTGACGTGGGTGTAGACCACGACCTGACTAACCGCACAAGTCTCTAGTCCAGGTTTATCGCCTATTCAGGTTCCATCCGCAAGGAAATCCGGCCGGGGTGTCCTCAACGGCCCCAAACGATGTGTGCAGGGTTCCCGAGACACCAAACGGGCGACTCGGTACACCGTGCCACGGTGTATCTACCGCATCATAGCCCACCCCTAGGGTCAGCGCTACGCACGGCCGCCAACACATAACCTAAAAACACCAAAAACTAGTTGCAACTCCTGGACAGAGGACGAGAGGGGTCAGTAAGTCGAGCGGGGTCATATTTCAGGGCCCAATGTGTGGTAGTAGCTGAATCTTAAATCACGCATACAGATCTCAGTTCTTATGGACGGCCTCAATGAAACAACCCACCATGTACTCCTACATGGCCTCTCATCGACACCTTTAGCAAAACATGTTCAACACATCCCTCACATTATCGACATAATCATTTCACTCTAGCCCATCACCCAGATGAACCAGACCTGACACAACTCTAAGCATAGCAGGCATAGCAAGGTAGGAAACACATACATGGCTCAATCAACTCCTACACATGCTAGTGGGTTTCATCTAGTTACTGTGGCAATGACAGGTCATGCAGAGGATAAGGGTTCAACTACCGTAGCACACAGCAGTTTGAAACATTGTTGTCTTAGTGTAGTAAATGAGAGCAGAGGCGAGAACATGGGATTGTATCGATATGATCAATGGGGCTGCTTTGCTGATGTAGTGGTAGTAGGGTACTGCCCTTCAGACGGATATTCGGGGTTATCCTCAGAGGCAGAACCTACCACGAAAGACACACCGAACATAATCAAAACATGACAATATGCAACAATATGATGCATGCTATGACATGGCAAAATGAATGTGTCTTGGCCTAATGCAAGCTAAAACAGAAAGGAATGAACCCATTTGAATCAAAGATTCAAATGTTAGTTCATTTAACATAGCCATATTAGTGCATTATCTTATTTTGCTTAAACAACAAGGTTAACTTGTTTTGTCATGCATGAAACCATTACTAGTGGATAGATTGAATTTTTCTGATCAAAATTCATATATAAATCTTTTCATTTGGAGTTACAGATTAATTTCTATGATTTTTTAAAGTTTGCAACAATTTCTGGAATTCTCTATATAAAAATAAATCCAGAAATTAGTTATTGCGTCAGCAGTGCGTCAGGGTGACGTCAGTGGTCAACAGGGACGTCTAGGACAACCTGACCAGTGGGTCCCGCGTGTCAGCAGTTATTTAAACTAACTAAATTTAGTTAAAACTAATCTGGGTTAATTAGCAGAGGGGGCCCACTTGTCATAGACTTAGGGGAGTCAACCTGGGCCCACCCAGTCAAGGTCAACGGGTCAAACCCACCGGCGTTAAGCCGCCGGCGAGGACAGACGCGGCGGAGGGCGTCATGATTCCTCCTCCGGCGACCAAATGGCCGGCGGAGGGCATCTACGTGCTGCTGGTGAACTCGCGCGCCGAGTGGAGCAAGCGGTGTGTGCGGGGGTGGCCGGAGATGACGCCGGCATCAAGCCAGGCGGCGGCCAGAGTTCGGGCGTGCACGGAAACGGCGTTATGAGGCACGGCAGGGGGTGCAGAGGGGTGCTACGGCCTCCTGGGGGTGCAGTGAGTGTGTTGGACACAGTGGTGTGGCCGGTGGTTGGCCGGAGACACGTCAGCGACGAGCTCGGCGGTGGCACGTGCGGTGAAGCTTCGTGCAGTTGCTACGGTGCACGAGAAAGCAAACGGAGAGGATGGGGAGGTAGCTGAGCTCACGGCGGTCACGTAGGAATGGACGGCACGGTCGGGGACGAGCTGATGCGGTGGCGACGACAAAGACGATCCCCGGCGATGGCAGAGTCGGGCGAGGTTGTTGCAGAGGCTGCGGGGCAAGCGAGCGCTCGGGGCTCGGCTTACTCGAAGGAGTGGAGGGCGGCGGAGCTTCTAGACACGGTGGCTTGGTGCGGGGACGACGGAGGGCACGACTACGGCGGCGGTGCGGCGGCAGGTGCGTCGGCCATGGTGCGGGAGAGCGAGGGAGAGAGGCAGGGGGGCGAGTGAGGTGTCCACGAGGTCGGAGCAGCAACGTGGACCCTATCCAGCGTCCAGGCGCTCGAAGCGGCAAGCTGCTGGCGCCGTGGAGAGCTCGCGCTCGCCGGCGTCAGCACTCTGCCTGCCTGGCGGGGACGAAGCAGCTGGCTGGCATGGGCCAGCACAGTGCTGGGCTGCCAGGTGGGCCGGCTGATGGGCTGCGGCCAGGTAAGTTCTCTCCCTCTCTTTTAATTTCTGTTTTCTATTTTTCTGTAGGTTTGTGGCTTTATTAAAAATAGCTAGGCACTTCTAAAAATCCTGAAAATAATCAGAGGCTCTGTTTAGAATATTTCCAATAGCCCACACTTATCTTCAGAATTATTTGAGCATTTAAAATATTTACTAGCATTCAAATGCCCAAATGCAAATTACATATGATTTAATTCAATGACCTTCTGTTGACCTAGAAAAATGTGCACCAATTTTGCCAGAGGTTCTAACACAAGACAAAGAGAGTGAACTTTTTAGAAGGGCATTTCAGGTTCATTGAAAATATTTTTAGTAAACCTTAGTTGATTCCAGAGGGGGTGCTGGGGGTTCTGTCTTCCCCAATTCAAGTTTCTGATGATAGGTAGACATGATGCAACACTCTAATGCATGACTAGCTAGGATGTGACAACTCACCCCCACTCAAACGAATCTTGTCCCGAGATTTAGAATCCTCCGGGAAGAAGGTGGGGTACTCGAGTCGAAGACGATCCTCCCTTTCCCAAGTAGCTTCTTGCTCAGAATGGTGTGACCATTGAACCTTGAGAAACATTATATTATGGCGTCGAGTGGTACGCTCGGCTTGATCAAGGATACGAATGGGATATTCCTGATATGAGAGGTTATCTTGTAGATCAAGCATTTCGTGGTCCACTCCACGGATAGGATCCGCGAAGCAACGCCTGAGTTGAGAAACGTGGAAGACATCGTGAACTTTGGAAAGATGCGAAGGTAGTTCCAATTGGTAGGCAACTTCTCCTCGTTTGTCAAGAATGCGAAAGGGTCCAATGTAACGAGGAGCCAACTTGCCCTTGATGCCTAATCGATGGGTTCCCTTTAAAGGTTTAACCCGAAGGTAAGCCTTCTCGCCAACTTCATAAGACATAGGCTTATGCTTGCGGTCATATTGACTCTTTTGGCGAGATTGGGCCGTTTTCAATTTCTCACGAATAACACGAACCTGCTCTTCTGCTTCCTCGATCATATCCGGGCCAAAGAGTTGTCTTTCCCCGGTTTCTGACCAGTTAAGAGGCGTTCAACATTTTCGTCCATAGAGAACTTCGAAAGGAGCTTTGCCCAAGCTAGCTTGATAACTATTGTTATAAGAAAACTCCGCGAATGGAAGGCATTTCTCCCAACCCATTCCAAATGAGATGACAGAAGCTCGGAGCATATCTTCCAGAATTTGATTGACTCGCTCTACTTGACCACTTGATTGAGGATGGAAGGCGGTGCTAAAAGAGAGACGAGTTCCCATAGCATTTTGGGAACTTTCCCAAAATCAAGAGGTGAAGAGACTCCCACGGTCTGAGTTAATTTCCAATGGGACACCATGAAGAGACACTATTCGGGAGATGTATAAATCAGCTAGCTGGCTAGCGGTGATACTCTCACGAATAGGTAGGAAATGGGCTACTTTGGAAAGACGGTCGATCACGATGAAGATGGCATTATTCCCCCTCTTGGTCCTGGGAAACCCAGTAATGAAATCCATACTGATTTTATCCCATTTCCAGTCAGGAATAGCCAAAGGTTGAAGGGTGGCAGTAGGCCGTTGATGCTCTACTTTAACATGACGACAGACGTCGCAGCCAGCAATGTATTGAGCAATTTCTCTCTTCATCCTAGTCCACCAAAACCTCTGGCGCAGGTCTTGATACATTTTGGTACTACCGGGATGAATGGTGAGAGGGGATTCATGAGCTTCCTTAAGAATCAACTGGCGTAAATGTTGTTTCTTGGGAACCACCAAGCGGTTCTCGAAGAAGACAACACCTCGCTCATCCATGGAAAAACATTTAGCAACTCCGCTAGCGATGTTTTCCTTAATCCGGGATATGCCCTTATCACGTTTCTGGGCAGTTATGATTTGATCCATAAGGTTAGGCTTCGCCACCAGGGTGGATAGGAATCCTCGAGGAACAATGTGAAGATTAAGCTTACGAAATTCCTCATGGAGAAGTGGTTGAATTTGTTTTAACATCAGGTTGTTACAATAAGATTTACGACTTAGCGCATCAGCCATGACATTGGCTTTGCCCGGGGTGTAAGTTATTACTAAGTCGTAATCCGAGATCAACTCGACCCAACGTCGTTGCCTAAGATTCAAATCCGGTTGGGTGAAGATATATTTCAAACTTTGGTGATCGGTGAAGATCTCGCAATGATTACCGAGGAGGTAATGTCGCCAAGTTTTAAGTGCATGGACTACAGCTGCAAGCTCTAGATCATGTGTGGGATAATTTTCCTCATGTGGGTGTAATTGCCGTGAAGCATAGGCAATTACCTGACGATCTTGCATGAGTATGCAACCTAGTCCTTGTCGGGAGGCGTCACAATAGATAATAAAGTCCTTGGAGAAATCTGGTGGTACTAGTATGGGAGCAGATGTCAGGCGTCTTTTCAGTTCCTGAAAGCTGAACTAGCACTGTGGGGTCCACTCGAACTTTTTATCTTTCTTGAGGAATTCAGTTAGAGGTTTAGCAACCTTGGAGAAATTCTCGACGAAGCGGCGGCAATAGCTCGCTTAGCCAAGGAAGCTCCAAACTTGCTTGACCGTCTCAGGTGGAGTCCAATCAAGGACGGCTTGAACTCGCTCAGGATTGATAGCAATACCCTTACCAGAGATTACATGGCCTAGATAGGTCACTTCTGGCAACCAAAATTCACACTTGGAGAATATGGCATAAAGGCGATGCTCTCGAAGTTTCGTCAATACCAGCCTTAGATGTGCGGCATGTTCCTCTTCATTCTTGGATTAGATTATTATGTCATCGAGGTATAATACGACGAATTTATCCAAATACTCCATGAAGACCGAGTTCATTAACCGAGAGAAGGTGGCTGGGGCATTGGTTAGACCGAAGGACATAACGGTGTACTCGTATTGGCCATAACGAGTAACAAAGGCCGTTTTGGGAATGTCCCCGTTTCTGATTTTGATTTGTTGGTAGCCCAACCTCAAATCCATATTGGAAAAGACTGAGGATCCAGCAAGCTGGTCATACAGATCGTTGATCCTGGGAAGCGGATACTTGTTCTTGATAGTGACCAAGTTGACAGGTCGGTAATCTACAACCATCCGATCCGTTCCATCCTTCTTTTTGACGAAGAGGACAGGGCAAGCCCAAGGAGAGGAACTAGGCCGGATGAAACCCTTTTTCAAGGACTCATCGAGTTGGTTCTTAAGATCAGCTAGTTCTAAGGGTGCCATCTTATAGGGTCTTCTAGAAATTGGAACGGTTCCTGGAACAAGGTCTATCACAAACTCGACATCCCTGTCAGGTGGAACACCTGGCAGTTCTTCTGGAAAGACATCCGGAAAGTCTCGGACTACCGGAATATCTTCAAGGTCTGGAAGGGGCTTGGCATTTAGTGAGTAAAGATGGCGCTTGGCCACTCGAGTTAAGACATTGACTGTCTTGCCCGATGGGTGAGTAAGTTGAACGGTTCTAGTGGCACAATCAATCTTAGCGTAATGAGCTGACATCCAGTCCATACCCAAGATGATGTTTATGTCCGAGGACTTGAGAGCTATTAAGGATGCAAGGAAGACAAGTCTATCGACAAGAATTTCGTTCCCATGGCTTACTCTAGAAGTTTGCCATTTGGAACCCGGAGTTTGAATTACCATGGAAATGGGCATGTCACAGAATGTTGTGTTATGCAATCGAGCATATCTCTCAGATATGAATGAATGAGATGCTCCAGTATCGAAAAGAACAGATGTCAGATGGCAATTAACAAGGAGCGTACCAAGGATGACGTTAGGATCCTCATGAGCCTCCTCAGCTGAGACATAGTTGACATGGCCACGTGCAGTGGTGACCGGCTTGGCGTAGAATGCCTTTCCCGCTGGCTTACCATGACCAACGGACTTTCCAGACTGATTGGGGTTGTTGTTCTGGGGACACTCTCGACTATAGTGACCCGGCTCTCCACACTTGAAACATGTCACAACATTGGGGCATGGAGCAGCATTAGCTGCGGGGCCACCATAGGGCGTGGGCGGTGCAAACTGCTGGTTGGGACGAGGTGCCTCAAAGGATGGCCTCGGAATGAACCTGGGTGGCAGTGTCGTGCTTGGAATCCACACCCGGAGCTTCTGAGATCCAGAGCCGGATGAAGAGCCAAAATCACGAGAGTGCTTGCGTGAAGCGTCATAGTCAGACTGGCCTGTCTCAGCACTGATGGCTTTATTGACCAACTTCTGAAAGGAGGTGCACTCGTGTAGATGAAGATCGCGGCGAAGCTCAGGGCTAAATCCCTTGCGGAACCTTGCCTGCTTCTTAGCGTCGGTGGATACCTCTTCAGGAGCATATCGTGCCAGATTCCCAAATTCACGACTATATGCATCCACAGTCAGTCTTCCTTGGGTGAAATTGCAGAACTCTTCCCTCTTGCGATCTATGAGACCTTCCGGGATGTGATGCTCACGGAAAGCCTCACTGAATTCAGCCCAAGTAGTGATTTGGCCGACCGGGCGCATAGCTTCAAAATTTTCCCACCAAAGGCTAGCAGGGCCTTCGAGGTGATAGGCGGCATAAGTAACCTTATCAGCTTCGGCTACGTTGGCAGAACGTACCTTGTGGGTGATGCTGCGAAGCCAGTCATCCGCGTCGAGGGGCTCGACGGAATGGTTAAATTTTGGTGGGTACAACTTGATGAAGTCATTGATTGACACCAAGTCATTTCGCTGATGGTGTGTAGTGTTCTGCTCAATCCGCTCCAGCAAGCGGTTAGTCTCACGCTTGTTTCTTTCCGCCTCCAGCATCACTTCGGCTAGAGAAGGCGGGTGAGGCAGATTTTCACCCCTAACTACACTGGCTTCCCCCTGCTCCGGGGCAGCAGGGTTGCTGCGGGTGTTGACCATCCTAGGAGAACACAAGACAACGGTTTAGATAAGGATGGCACAACTTAGCAAGGAAGTGCAGACTGTAATGGATAACACGGAATGCAGAGATGTTCATCCGTATGACATGGTAATATAGAACTGCCATATATATACCAACGGTCATACACACCATACATAGTCTAGTACAAGCCCAGGCTACAGTACAACTATGATGAAAGACGTTACATCTCATCGGAGGCATTCTAAGCTCCTATACATTATTTTTCTACACCTCCGGAATTGATTACACACTAAGTCATATTCCACAAGTCACGCAAGACAGTGGAGATACAACTATTACAATACTAGTGATACTACTACTAACTCAGACAGCTCCGTAGTAGTTCTCATAGAAGTCACCTCCATAGCCTGGAAGTTCAACGTGATCATCCGGGAACAGACGATCCTGAGGAGCTTGTGGGCCATAAGGGCTAGGATGAGGTCTTGGACCAACAAACGGTGGCCTGCGGGGACCACGGGGTGGGGTGATGCCTCCCACATCACGCCAATCCACCATGTCTGGCAGAGCCGATCTCACAGGATACAGATCCCTTGTATCCATACATCCAGCTTGCACAGCAGGTGCAAACCGAGTCAAAGTGGCCCAATGATCAGCATGGGTGTTGAAAAGCTCCAGTCTCAAGGCCCGATTCTTTGGGTCCTTATCCTCGAGCATCTCGGAAGTGGTGCGAGTTAGTGAGTCCTCACATGTGGAGTCAGCATAGATAGCCTGGAGATACCCTTGCGCTCCCGGGAGTGAAGCTGGCATATAACGGAAGTCGGTGTTCCAAAGCAGGCCAGTTCGGACTCGCATGATGGTCATCATGGAATAGGCAGCATCCTGCATAGCCATCTCAACAGTAACCCCGAGTCCATAGGAACAGTGGAGGGGCTCGGTAGATCCAGGATAAGAAGGAAATATCCTGACGGTGCAGAAATATGGCTTTGATTAAAGTCTCGGAATTGCTCTTTGACAGTGTATTCGGGATACCAACGGTAACCCATCTCGATCATTACCCGGACTAACATAGCAGTATGACCAGGCACATCGAGGCACCGAGTCAGGCGAACCACTTGGTTTTGACCACGAGTGGCCATCTGAAAGCACAACCACAATGCAAAGACATTAGAATTTCTAGGGAAAATTGGACAGCATAACGGCTGTAAATGCTCAGAAAAAGATTTGAGACATCCACAACAGTTTGCAATACCACTCAACAACATCATATCAGGGTTCTGATTCAACTGGCAACATACTAAAAGTAGTAGAAACTGTATTGAGGCTTGTAACAACAATCCTATAAGCTACTACGGATTAGTAACACGTGAACCTGACAAAAGAAGAGAGCCTAGTCCTTAACCCACGTAGAAAGAGAAGAGAATGACATAGATCAGAGGGCATAAGGTAAAGGAGTAAAAGAGCCTTACGTTCCCTCCCAAAATCAATTCCCCTACATATAACTAAAGCATTTCTAGACTCGACATCGACCAGTTTGGCTCAGCGAACCTATAGGCAGTCCGGCTCTGATACCAACGCTGTCAGGACCCCGATTCCAAGTCACATCAATCTAGCCGATAACACCTCATATCACATTGCAGCCTCACGCACGGTATCCCCACGGGTGTCGCCTTACCATGGCCCGGGACCGTTTGCGCCTTTTGGCTCACATATATGATAGTGTCGCTAGCATCCATATGACAGAGAACCCGGGCCGACATGGCTAGTCGTGAACCCAAAGCGGCACAAACCTATGGAGAGAGACATACATGAATAAAATCGAGCATGTCGGTCATCAGCGAGTGAATCCGGGCTGTAGCACTGGGCTAATAGGACTTCGGGGAACCCGGGCTGTAGCAGGCTAGGCAGGACTCCGGATGTCTCCGCGTGACATTTCCCCGAAGGGACAGACATAGGAACGAAGTGAAACACATGCCGGCCAGTCAAGTGTCCTGAGCAGTAGTGCTGGGCTAGCAGGAATCCGGTGAACCAGGCTGTAGCGGACTACTATGGCTCGAGGAACACTAGACTACATTTCCCCATAAGAAAGGCTGCCAAGGATAAACAACTAGATTGTCGGATCCCACACATACCAAGCATTTCAATCATACACACAATATGCTCGATATGTGCAAATACAACATGGCATCACAACAAAACTCTACAACTCAAGTACTTTATTTAAAGGCTCCAGAGAGCCATACATAACAAGTTCATACAGGTAGGGGTCACACGACCCGACACTCAAGTCATACAAGCATACAAGCACATGCAGAAGCAAATAGTCTGAGTACAGACACTAGAAAGAAAGAAGGCTTCTCGAAGCCTGTCTATCTACATAGGGCCCTCCGTGGCCAGGATCACCACCTGGGTGGCAATTCACTCATCGACGTCGAGATCTACATAAAACCCATCAGAGGGGGCGGTGTTGTCGTCTGAAAACACTAATTAAGCAAACATGAGTACAAAGGTACTCAGCAAGTCTTACATCAGAACCTACTATACATGCTCATTCTCAAGAAGGTGGTGGAGTTATTGCAGCAAGCCAGCTTTGACTCTTGGCTAAGCTATCCTATGGGACACCACTAGTAAAATAGTTTTCGCACACGAGTCCACTAATCACCAACACAATACTCCACCGGGGATCCTCCCTCGTCATCCTATGAGAGGGCTGTCCTCGGTACTCACACTTATCTTGAGTCTTTTGGTAGTATCCATTAACTTGTCTATGAACTATATAGGCAACCAAGTAGTCTTTTACCACGGACGCGGCTATTCGATTAGTTTTATACCCTGCAGGGGTGTACTTCATCACACATGTTTCCACCACTTAGCATCTGCACACGACATGTGCTCGGCAGACTTCAAGCAAAAACCGACGTGGGTGTAGACCACGACCTGACTAACCGCACAAGTCTCTAGTCCAGGTTTATCGCCTATTCAGGTTCCATCCGCAAGGAAATCCAGCCGGGGTGTCATCAACGGCCCCAAACGATGTGTGCAGGGTTCCCGAGACACCAAACGGGCGACTCGGTACACCGTGCCACGGTGTATCTACCGCATCATAGCCCAACCCTAGGGTCAGCGCTACGCACGGCCGCCAACACATAAGCTACAAACACTAGAAACTAGTTGAAACTCCTGGACAGAGGACGAGAGGGGTCAGTAAGTCGAGCGGGGTCATATTTCAGGGCCCAATGTGTGGTAGTAGCTGAATCTTAAATCACGCATACAGATCTCAGTTCTTATGGACGGCCTCAATGAAACAACCCACCATGTACTCCTACATGGCCTCTCATTGATACCTTTACCAAAACATGTTCAACACATCCCTCACATTATCGACATAATCATTTCACTCTAGCCCATCACCCAGATGAACCAGACCTGACACAACTCTAAGCATAGCAGGCATAGCAAGGTAGGAAACACATACATGGCTCAATCAACTCCTACACATGCTAGTGGGCTTCATCTAGTTACTGTGGCAATGACCGGTCATGCAGAGGATAAGGGTTCAACTACCGTAGCACACAGTAGTTTGAAACGTTGTTGTCTTAGTGCATGTAATTGAGAGTAGATGCAAGAACACGGGATTGTATCGATATGATCAATGGGGCTGCTTGCCTGATGTAGTGGTAGTAGGGTACTGCCCTTCAGACGGATATTCGGGGTTATCCTCGGAGGCAGAACCTACCATGAAAGACACACCGAATATAATCAAAACATGACAATATGCAACAATATGATGCATGCTATGACATGGCAAAATGAATGTGTCTTGGCCTAATGCAAGCTAAAACAGAAAGGAATGAACCCATTTGAATCAAAGATTCAAATGTTAGTTCATTTAACATAGCCATATTAGTGCATTATCTTATTTTGCTTAAACAGCAAGGTTAACTTGTTTTTTCATGCATGAAACCATTACCAATGGATAGATTGAATTTTTCTGATCAAAATTCACTTATAAATCTTTTCATTTGGAGTTACAGATTAATTTCTATGATTTTTTAAAGTTTGCAACAATTTCTGGAATTCTCTATATAAAAATGAATCCAGAAATTAGTTATTGCGTCAGTAGTGCGTCAGGGTGACGTCAGTGGTCAACGAGGACGTCCAGGTCAACCTGACCAGTGGGTCCCGCATGTCAGTAGTTATTTAAACTAACTAAATTTAGTTAAAACTAATCTGGGTTAATTAGCAGAGGGGGGCCCACTTGTCATAGACTCAGGGGAGTCAACCTGGGCCCACCCAGTCAAGGTCAACGGGTCAAACCCGCCGGCGTTAAGCTGCCGGCGAGGACAGACGCGGCTGAGGGCGTCGGGATTCCTCCTCCGGCGACCAAATGGCCGGCGGAGGGCATCTACGTGCTCCTGGTGAACTCACGCGCCGAGTGGAGCACCGATGTGTGCGGGGGTGGCCGGAGATGACGCCGACGTCAAGCCAGGCGGCGGCCGGAGTTCGGGCGTACATGGAAACGGCGTTATGAGGCACGGCAGGGGGCGTAGAGGGGTGCTACGGCCTCTTGGGGGTGCAGTGAGTGTGTTGGACACGGTGGTGTGGCCGGTGGTTGGCCGGAGACATGTCGGCGACGAGCTCGGCGGTGGCGCGTGCGGTGAAGCTTCGTGTAGTTGCTACGGTGCACGAGAAAGCAAACAGAGAGGATGGGGAGGTAGCTGAGCTCACGACGGTCACGTAGGAATGGACGGCGTGGTCGGGGACGAGCTGATGCGGTGGCGATGACAAAGAGGATCTCCAGCGATGGCGGAGTCAGGCGAGGTTGTTGTAGAGGCTGCGGGGCAAGCGAGCGCTCGGGGCTCGGCTTGCTCGAAGGAGTGGAGGGTGGCGGAGCTTCTGGACACGGTGGCTCGGCGCGGGGACGACGGAGGGCGCGACTACGGCGGTGGTGCGGCGGCACGTGCGTCGGCCATGGTGCGGGAGAGCGACGGAGAGAGGCAGGGGGCGAGTGAGGTGTCCACGAGGTCGGGGCGGTGACGTGGAGCCTATCCAGCGTCTAGGCGTGCGAAGCGGCAAGCTGCTGGCGCCGTGGCGAGCTCGCGCTCGCCGGCATCAGCTCTCTGCCTGCCTGGCAGGGACGATGCAGCTGGCTGGCATGGGCTAGCACAACGCTGGGCCGCCAGGTGGGCCGGCTGATGGGCTGCGGCCAGGTAAGTTCTCTCCCTCTCTTTTAATTTCTGTTTTCTATTTTTCTGTAGGTTTGTGGCTTTACTAAAAATAGCTAGGCACTTCTAAAAATCCTGAAAATAATTAGAGGCTCTGTTTAGAATATTTCCAACAGCCCACACTTATCTTCAGAATTATTTGAGCATTTAAAATATTTACTGGCATTCAAATGCCCAAATGCAAATTACATATGATTTAATTCAATGACCTTCTGTTGACCTAGAAAAATGTGCACAAATTTTGCCAGAGGTTCTAACCCAAGACAAAGAGAGTGAACTTTTTAGAAGGGCATTTCAGGTTCATTGAAAATATTTTTAGTAAACCTTAGTTGATTCCAGAGGGGGTGCTGGGGGTTCTGTCTTCCCCAATTCAAGTTTTTGATGAAAGGTAGACATGATGCAACACTCTAATGCATGACTAGCTAGGATGTGATAGAAAGATCTTGGAGAAATACATATGACTGATGATAATTCATTCTTACGTCAATCTTCGAGAAGAATTTGAGGATAACTCCGGAAAAATAAGAAGAGTTAGGTAAGATCCTGGAAAAAGACTTGTGGGTTAGGGCCCACTAAAAAGAAACACCGTAGAACGATTTAAAAGATAGATTGCGCCAGTTGAATTAAAAGACTTGAATGAGATAACAGCCTCGAGATATCTTGAGCACTCCGGAACAATTGAATAGCAAACGGGGAATGATTATGAGGTGCACCGGCATAAGAAAAACATTGGGCAAAAGAAAAGACTATGGTCAATACCAAAGCTTGAATTGAATCCACCGGAGAAGAAAAAGAACGAAGAATGATGAACTTGAAGCTCCGTTAGAATCTTCATGAGAAATCATCGGATAAGACATTGATGGAAAAGAATGGAAAGACTTCAGAACAATAAAAGGATACTTGGATAAGAAATCTGGTTCCTTGAAGAAAAAGGGTGGGAGGGAGGGAAAACAAAGGCAATTTGGGACGAATGAAATGAACACCGTTGAAAAGAACTGAGATTGGATCTTGCAAATGTTGAAGTGATCGGATCCACTTGAAGGGAAACACGCCGGTAGAGAAGGAATTTAGATGACAATCTCGATGATCAAGAAGGATTAGTATTCCCATAGAAATATAAGAACACCGTTTAGAGAAGGTATGGAATCAACATTTGACTTCGAAGCAACTCGAATACCACAACGCAAAACAAAACAAAGGATTGGCTTGCAAAATAAGCCAGAACAAACATATGATAGAGATTTCGTCCGAAGTTTTCGTGGTGGGGCCTACACGGGCTCGATCGTACAGCACCATCATGTACAAGGCAGTGCACATGACATACGAAGCATCCCCGAGTCGGCATAGCCAAGGACTCTTTAAGACACAACGAGACCACTGTAAAACCAATCGTGGATAGGCGGACCACTAGACGTCGAACCCCAATTTCATATCATACATCTGTCGGAAAGATATCCTAAGAGCTACTTGAATTCCCACTTATAAACTCCCGAAACTTTCCGGTTATGCAATCATGTGTTGGCGATACAGGGGAAGCATAATATCGCACCCAAAACTACACAAATCCTATATCCAGATGTATCCATCCTTCAACACATAACCAAGAAACGTTCGGAAATCGTTTACCTCAACCTTCGAAAAGCATCTGTTATACGAGTTATGGCAATACTCCCGAACTCCCGCCCCAGTACTGGGTGGCGTCGAGCTTATCTCACCAACAACTGCATAAAAGAGATTTTCGATGTCGGCTAAACTAAACTCAGGTATTCCAGAATTGCAAGGATAAAATTGTGACGACAACACCTCGGAGCTCAACTCCCCGGGACACTGCCACAACCCCTAAATGACAGGAGGCACCAAGAACAATGTTCTCGTCACAAAACCATCAGAACGATTCCAAGATACCCGCGTGATCCTAATTTTTTTAGTGAAATTTGAGAAGAGAAGAGTCAAAACTCTACATCAGGATGCCTCACCAGAGCGACGAAGGGACTGAGGAGTAAAAAGAAGTCCTAACTCTCCGATATATATAATTCCTAAATGACTCAAAACATTTCTAGACTCAATAACACCAGCGATTCGATCAAGCAGGGGGATCCTAAGGTCGGGGAAGGCTCTGATTACCAACTTGTAATGCCCTCAATGCGGCTATATCTCCCACGTGTCAAAGCACGACTTAGAGGCATAACCGCATTGAAAGTAATGTCGCAAGTGAGGTAATCTTCACACAACCCATGTAATATATAAGGGAAAGAGATGCATAGTTGGCTTACAATCGCCACTTCACACAATTACATGAATAAAGCATTACATCAACCAAATACACCAAAGGTCCGACTACGAAACCAAAATAAAAGAAGACTACCCCAAATGCTACACAGATCCCCGATCGACCAGACTGGGCTCCACTACTGATCAACTGGAAACGGAAAGAACATAACAAATATGATCTTCATCGAGCTCCTCCTTGAGCTTGGTTGCGTCACCTGCTCGGTAATACCGGCACCTGCAAACTGGTTTTGGAAGTATCTATGAGTCACGGGGACTCATCAATCTCACACCCTCGCGAGCAAGACTATTTAAGCTTATAGGAAGGGTAAAAGGTATGAGGTGGAGCTGCAGCAAGCGACTAGCATATATGGTGGCTAACATACGCAAATGAGAGAGAGAAGAGAAAGCAAAAGCACGGTCGAACAACTATGATCAAGAAGTGATCCTAGAACAACCTACGTCAAGCATAACTCCAACACCGTGTTTACTTCCCGGACTCCGCTGAGAAGAGACCATCACGGTTACACACGCGGTTGATGTATTTTAATTAAGATCAACTTTAGGTTTCTACAACCGGACATTAACAAATTCCCATCTGCCCATAACCGCGGGCACGACTTTCGAAAGTTCAAAACCCTGCAGGGGTGTCCCAACTTAGCCCATCACAAGCTCTCACGGTCAACGAAGGATATTCCTTCTAGCGGGAAGACCCGATCAGGCTCGGAATCCCGGTTACAAGACATCCTCGACAATGGTAAAACAAGTCCAGCAAGACCGCCCGATGCGCCGACATCCTGAAAGGAGCTGCACATATCTTGTTCTCAGGGCAACACTGGATGAGATATCCTACGAGTAAAACCAGCCCTCAAGTTTCCCCAAGGTGGCCCCGCAGTCTACTCAGTTCGAACCAACACTTCGACAAGCACTGGCCCGGGGGGGGGGGGGGTTAAAATAAAGATGACCCTTGGGCTGGCCTAACCCAAGGGAAAAGGCTAGGTGGCAAATAGTAAAACCAAGGTTGGGCCTTGCTGGAGGAGTTTTATTCAAAGTGAACTGTCAAGGGGTTCCCATTATAACCCAACCGCGTAAGGAACTCAAAATCCGGGAACATAACACCGATATGACGGAAACTAGGGCGGCAATAGTGGAACAAAACACCAGGCATAAGGCCGAGCCTTCCACCCTTTACCAAGTATATAGATGCATTAATTAGATAAGAGATATTGTGATATCCCAACAAGTAAACATGTTCCAACAAGGAACAATATCTTCATGTTCCAACAAGGAACAAACTTCAATCTTCACCTGCAACTAACAACGCTATAAGAGGGGCTGAGCAAAGCGGTAACATAGCAAACAACGGTTTGCTAGGACAAGGTGGGTTGGAGGCTTGGTTCAACAATATGGGAGGCATGATAAGCAAGTGGTAGGTATCGCAGCATAGGCATAGCAAAAGAGCGAGCAACTAGCAAGCAAAGATAGAAGTGATTTCGAGGGTATGGTCATCTTGCCTGAAATCCCGCAAGGAGAAGAATGAGTCCATGAAGAAGACAAACGGACGAAGTCGAACGGATCCTCACAAACGCGACATTATCGGAACCAACCCGAAGAAGCAACACCGGAAAGAAGCAAACAATCATGGTAATCAACCATCACATAATCATGGCATGATGCACAATCAAGTATGATGCATGTCCGGTTAAATGATACATGGCATGGCATGGCAAAGTCCACAAACAACACTACAAGTTAAGTGGAGCTCAATATGCAACAAGTTGCATATTGACGGAACACCACATTCAAGTTATGTAGTTTGATCTCGTTTATGTACCCAACAATATTAAATGTTGTTAAACATGGCAAGAGGGTGAAGCAAAGTAAAACTACCTATCTAGTCAAGGTTAAATGAGGCCGGAAGCAACGAACAACAATTCCGGTAAATCCCCATATGCATATATTAGGTTTCGTACTGTTCTGCCCTAAACACAATTTTTGAGTTGTTAAACATGCAAAGTAAAGCCATCATGATAATCTAGGCATTTTTCTACCCCATTTACATATAGAGATTATTTAAAACCGAGCTACGGTTATTTAGTTATGAAATAAATCATTTTAACATGACAATATGGGAAAATATATGCAAACATCATTTTAAACATTTTAAACATGGATGAAAATCACATATTATGAAACTACACAAAATTCGAAGCAACTTTCATGTTAAGTTTGTTTAAATCCGATGCACGGTTAAAGAGTTATTATATGCATGAAGTTAGAGGGTTTTTCTGTAAACTATAATTCCCCGGTTAATTAGCAAAACACAGAGGCCAGAAAAAAATGGAATGGGCCGAAACTGGCAGGCCCATAGGTGCACAGGGGAGGCTGGGGCTGCTCACCACTAGGCCTTGGCCCAACTAGTGGAGAGGGAAGGCCTGCAGGGGCGCGCAGCTAGGCCTGCTAGCGCTGCGCTCGGTCAACGCGCGAGCGAGACGAGCGGGTGAGCTGCTGCTGTTTGTTTCTGAAGAACAGAAATAGCAGCACACCCATGGAGATGCAAGCGACGACGACAGGGGGGGTCCCGGCGACGGGGACGGCGGGAACCGGTGGGAACAGGCGGATCGAGTCGTGCGGCGTCGGTTCCGGGCAACGGCGGCGGCAGATGGAGCTCGGGCGCGGGACACAGCCATCCATGGCGGCGGTCCTGCTCGAACAAAGAGGCACAAGCGATGGAGAGGTGAGTAAAGGAGAAAGAGCGCGAGGCAAAGGGAGAGGGAAGCGACGGCAGGGCTCACCGGAGCGCATGGGGCAGCGCGGAGTAGCTGCTTGCTCCGGCGAGGTCTAGTTGTGGAGGCGCGCCGGCGTCGAGGTGTGGCGAGACGAGGGCATCCTCCTCGGCTCAAAGTAGAGGCCGGAACTGTCGTTGGCAGCGAGCCGGAAGTTGACAACGGCGAGGAGCAGCAGGGATGGGGGTCTGACGATGGGATGATGATGGCGATGGACTTGGCGCAGAGGAGGCCAGCGGGAGGAAGATCCTCTCAGGCGCGCTCGGGGTCGAGCTCACGCGCGAGGCCCTCGGGCACGAGGAGCTGGGTACGCTGCAGGCTCGGGGAGGCATCGGAGGACCAATCGGAGGAGGCCATGGCGCTCCCTGTGAAACAGCACACGAGGAGCGGGAGTGGTTAGCAAAGAGAAGAAACAGGGAAATGAAGGGAAACGAAATGGAGGGGGCGATGCGAGTTCCTGGGGGTGGTTGCCGGCAGCGGCGCTAGTCGTCGGGCGAGGAAGGAGGCCGCGGAGGAGCTTCGGTGGCCGGCTGGTGCACGGGTTGTTGGGGCCTCGGGCGCTCGGGGCTGCAGGAGGTGGACGACGGAATCGGGGGAGGCGCTGGTTGGAGGGGGAGATCGACATGAATTTTGGATCGGGGACGCAAAAACTGATTGGATGGGGATCGATCCCGAGGTGGGAGATGCAGTGTGGCGGCGGTGGCAGGGACAAACCCCCTAGATTTTAGGGTTTTGTCCAGATTTAGACTAGGAGTCTTTTATATATGGGAAGATGGGGGAAGTTTAGGGTAGATTCGGACCCTTCGATCGAAATCGGGCGGTTGAGAAAAATAGACTGGTTGAGTGCAAAACTAAACCGAAGGTAATTGGGGAACTAGGTGTAGCGTGATTTGGTCCCTCCAATCAAAATCGTACGGGCCGAGATAACTAGGTTAGGAAGTCCAATAAACAAAATGGAGATGTTTTGTAGATGTTTGGGGATGATCCGGATCCAAGGGTGACGAAAGTCCGGTTCGGTTCCGGGGTAGCTTTCGGACACGCGCGAGGAGGGCCGCGGGCTGACAAGAGAGGTTAGGTTAGACCTGACGGTAGGTAGTGGGCTGTGTAGACGGTCTAGAGAGGAAAGAGAGGGAAAGCCTGGCAATAGTTTTCGGAGACCAAAAACGTCCGATGTTAGACCAGCTATACTGCCGCTATAGTTATTCGTTGGGGCGTCAAACGGACTCCGAACACGATGAAACTTGGGAGGCGGCCTACCTACAACATAACAACACCGCACGCCAACTTTCATCCCATTTCAAGAACATTTTCTGGCCACTTATAAAACACTATTTCGGACAAGCCGCGGGCGCGTGCAAGTGTGGATGGGCTCAGAACGGACAACGGAAAGAACTGGGAGATCCGGACGGATGCAAGTTTTGAAAAACATGATGATGCAATGCACATGATGACATGATAAGATGCGACACGCAAGCAAATGACAAGGCAATGCCGGCAAATAACTGGAAGACACCTGGCGCATCGGTCTCGGGGCGTTACAGGGGAGTCCGACTCCTGGTGGGAGTAGGACTCCTCCAGGCGCACCCCTAGGGCCGGCCGCACCTACCCCTCTCCCTCCTTTATATACGGGGGCAAGGGGGCACCCCATGACACAAGTTGATCTTCGTGATTGTTCCTTAGCCGTGTGTGGTGCCCCCTTCCACCATATTCCACCTCGGTCATATCGTAGCAGTACTTAGGCGAAGCCCTACGTCGGTAGAACATCATCACCGTCATCACGCCGTCGTGCTGACGAAACTCTCCCTCAACGTTTTGCTGGATCGGAGCTCGAGGGACGTCACCGAGTTGAACGTGTGCAGAACTCGGAGGTGTCGTACGTTCGGTACTTGGATCGGTCGGATCGGGAAGACGTACGACTACTTCCTCTACGTTGTGTCAACGCTTCTGTTGCCGGTCTACGAGGGTATGTAGACAACACTCTCCCCTCTCGTTGCTATGCATCACCATGATCTTGCGTGTGCGTAGGAATTTTTTTGAAATTACTACGTTCCCCAACAGCTTCGATTTCCACCTCCGGGACGGAAGTTTCCTCGGCAGAATAGCTCCGTCGGAGCCCTACACTACTAGGGAAAACCCTAGTAGTAGCGCTTGAAATATGCATAGCAGTAGCACTAGCTCAGTGCTACTGCTAGCACGCTACAAATAAGTTGTAGAAGTAGCGATGGTATAGGCAGCGCTACTACTAAGTTTTGTTAGCAGTAGCGCTTCCTGGACCAGCGCTACTGATAACTATCTGTAGTGCTTTTTCATATGAAGCGTCGCTACTAAGCGAGCGCTACTGCTAGGTGCTCTCCAGCGCTACTGGTAATGTTCCTGCTTTCACCAACCCTCACCCCCTACGTATTTGTGGTCTATTTATACAGGCTATATACAATAGGTTCATCAGATCATACTAAACATACAGTATTCTCATCATATCATAGACATACAGTAGTCTCATCATACCATCATCATCATTATCATCATCATCATCATTCAACACAAATATCATCACATCTCGAAAATAGCGATACACAAGTGCGATAATGTCATGTCTCGAATAAGTGCAACTGCATGGTCATGGCACACACACAAGTTTCATCATCTCGATGTAAACCATGATGTTGAAGAGAAGAGCGATCAGCATGAGCAAGAGCGCGACTATGCAGTACCGGCGCTCCCACCCTGCTCATGCTAGAGTGTTCACCTCAAGTAACTACTTTCCGCTTCGGCTCTGCTGTCGAACCCACTATGGCTAGCACCCGGGTACCTGTGCACTTGGGCCTGAGCGGCTGCCCAGCTGTCGTAGACTCCTGGAACCCTCCCAACGTACATGGCGTAGTAGCCCTTCTCCATCTCTGATCTATGTACCAGCATCGTGAGTTGATGAATTGAACGATGATATGCACATAATGTACTTAAGAAAACAAAGAGGTAACCGGGCGAGAAATACAAGCAACCAATAGTAAACATAAATGACAAAGTTCCTTATACCCAAACTAATTAACTAGAGCGATCTACGCTAGTTCAGGACCACGGTTTAGTTACATCACATAGTTTCGCCGTGCATAAATTCAAAGTTTTGTCATAGAAAGACAGTACTGACACATTATCATCAACAATCAGTCCTCCATGTCGGCGATCCAATCTTCATAGTCAGGGAGGAAGCACCCGAGCTTCTTGAAAAGCTTCAGGTCCAGACGCTGAGCGAGTAGCAGTGCTCGGACATCTTCCTGCGTGATTGGCCCATGGTAGAACATCCCTGTTGGTTCGAGGACCTGCTTCAGGATCACTTGGGCAAGTTCACACTGTGCGTGATAAAACTCAGTTGTGATTTGATGATCCGGTGTCCTTCCTATGCTTGTGGCCCAGCTGACAATCTTGGCATCGTTGGTAGTAGGTGACATGCGAAGGCGTTGATTATCCCTTCTGTACTCGAGCAGGTGATGCATGAGGTAGAATCCATCAGCCATACCGGTGTGCAGTTGCTGGATGCAGCAGAAGTCGGTCTTATGACTGAAAGCCAGCCCGTGATTCCTGTACTTTTTCACCTTGATATATCCACCAGACAGGATGAAGGTTAACAGGGCACTATCGAGAACACTCTTTATGTGCTTGTAATCCTTTTTCCTGAGGTTCTTTGATGAGTCCAAGTACATCGCATGGGAGTATTCCGGGGACAGAACGATGAGGACGCCCCCCCCCCATTGCGCAAATTAAGTACACCTCAAATTAACCTCCATGCTTGCAAAGGAATGATTAACACTTACGAAAGGATATGCGCAGATGACTTACGTGGGATGATAATGCAAGAGAATCACTTCCTTGTCCTTATTAGAGATCATGAATTCGCCGAGGTACTTGCTCGCATAGTCATGGTGCTCTTTGCAAACTGCCGAGAAGCTCTCGAGCATATATAATGGGTCAGCGACGCAGATATATTTGATGTTCTCGACCCTGATGAAGTAGTTTAGATACAGTGCATACATGCGGGTGAACTGGAAATCTAGCTTGGTCATGTGGAACATGTCATAGATGTAGTCAAATTGTAGGATGAACTTATTCGCGGGCCATCTCTTGACGTACAACTTCCCACCCGACACCTGAGCCACGTAAAGCGGGTTTCCTGTTTTTCCGCGACCAGAAGGCTTTTCTCTCTAGCCATCACATCTTCATGGAGTCTCCTTAGATCATTGTTCAGTATGTGTTCTAGCGCTTTCATAGGTAGCATTGACTGGCCGGTGACATGGAGGCGCTGCACACCTTCGACGGGTATTCTGTCTACCACCCGGGGCTCCAGAGGCGGCTGGCTGCTTGAAGCAGCTCTGGCTCCTTTAGGGCCTTTCTTGTCCAGTCTCCTCCTTTGCTTCTTGGCGGGTGCCGGTAGTGAGCCCACCATACCTTCCCTAACCACCACCCCTAGTGTCGTCGGGCTAATCAGTGGATGGGCCTCGGGGGGTTGCTGGGTATAGGCAGCAACTGGAGGAGTCTCCTGCGAGGATCGCTTGAAGAGAGACTTTTTGCATTCCTTCTTAGGATGTTCCCGCTCTGGCAAATTAGGCAACATCAAGTCATCATCTCCACGATCATAGCCTGAGTCTTCGCCGTCCTGAGCCATCAATCCTCCATCATCATAGACGGTATTGAAATACTTGTCTGGGTCATCATCATCATCCTCCATGTCATCATCAACATTTGCTTGTTTAACAGCGGGGGCTACATCATCTAGCACTAATGGAGACTCTCCCTCACGTCGTCTGCTATCACTCGCCATGACAGGTGCAGGTAATGTGGTAGGTGGGGTGGTGTTCATACCTTCTTGAGAAGGTTGCGTTGTCGTGATATTGGGTGCCTCGAGACGAAGAAGAGACTTTGGCCAAGGCAAGAACCAGCTCTTGCATGCGCCAATCATCTTATGGGTCTCATTGTCATCGACTGGTACCGAAGGAGGCAAATCCTCAAAGCCCGCAAAGACACTGGCCACGTTAACCTTGAAGACGCCATCGGGCATCCCTCGGTTGTGGAACATGCGGTCCTTTGGCTTCACGATCGTTGCCTTTCCCACAACCACCTTCTGGCCCTTGATGTCATAGAGTAGGGTGCATGGGGTGTCGTCGGCCTACGAAGGAGACATGTCCGTGACGTCAAACATCTGAAAGGCAACTGAAATGGAAGACTATAGACATGCTGGTGAAAAGGGTATGACATGTAATTACCGTGAGGGGCTCAGCCAACGATGATGGCCCACCGAGCATGCAAGTGACGGAGGTCGGGCTGCTATGAACAGGAGCGGGACCTTTTGGGGTTGCTTGAGAAGGTGCTGGTGCTTTGGTGTTCGCCGAACTGCTCCCGACAAAGCTGGGAATGGGAAAGTCCTCCGGCCATGCATTTGTATTGTTCTTCGTGAATTCGTAAAGTGCCAGAATCAAGCTGACCACCGCATCAGTGACCTCCGCACTGACGGCCCCGAGCAACTCTTCTTTGGTCTCAGCTTTGGTCTTATTGACCGCAATCGCGACCTTCTCGGCGATGCTCTGCTGAGTGACGACTGGCCATATGTTCCTTCTTTCCTCCGGCTACTCGTGGTAGCACGTCTTCCATGAGGCGCCATCTCCGACGCCGTGCACATGAACATAGGACGGCGGCTTGTCCAACGGGACCTTTTTCAGTATGTTCAGGGCCCGGTTGAATGGGTTGTCCCACTTGGGCCTCGCCGACAAATGTGACGACTCATCGCTTTTGGCTGCCTTTTGGTGCTGCTCTTTCTGCAAAAGGAACGTGGATGGTTTACTAATGTGACAAAACTTGCAGTCAAATTGATTGGAAGCTAATATGATAATGTGGTAATATAACAATTACCAGAAGTCTCATGAACTCCCTAGTGTTCGGGTTCGTGTAAAAGATATTTTTTCCTTGTCCCACTTGTACCGGGCCCTGAGCCAGTCATGCTCGAGCGGGTCGGTGAACTCCGCCAAGGGGTCTGGGATTCCGTGACTTTCATGTTCGGTGTCCTCCTTGGCCCATACGGGTGTCTTCCCCTCATAACCACGGCTTCCGAGGCGGTGGGGAGGTGTGTTCCTGGCCTGGAGCGCCTTCATTTTCTCTGACTTTGCCTTGACACTTTCTTTAGCACAATTCTCCTTGAATTTTGGAAAGTCCTCTTCCATTACTGACGAATTGTCAGCATGAATCTTGGACCACAGTTCATTATTCGCAATCGCTTTTTTCACCCGAACTTTCCAGGCGGACAAGTCGTTGGTGAACGTCAGCATCGCCTTGTCATTTATCTTTGTCATGGAGATGTCTTCCCACGGATCTTTATATTCCTTTTCATTGTCCTCGGGGAACAAGAACCTATCGTGCAACTTATTTAGGAGCATGTTCTACATATGTGGTATGAGCCTCAGCCTCTCGTCGTTGATGTTGGTGGTTTCCCTGAGGATGCATCCAAGTTAATTGCCCCAGCACTTGCACGCTTCCTCCGGCCCCGTTGGCTCTAACTTCTTGGGGTGCATCTCAGTGACCACAATTTGTCCGATGCCAATCTTGTTTCGTCTTCGTGTCCTCTTCTTCTTTGGTGCTTTACCGGCTATGACAGGATCGTTGCCGGTCTCGGGGTGGTGTCGGTGCCGGTGCCAGTGCCGGTGTCAGGGTTGGTTCCACTGCCGCCACCATGCAACCCCATCTGGTGTTCGTCCAGGTAATCGAAATAGTGATTTGCTGCCTCGATGGGGTCTTCGAGGCGAGCAGAACCACCCTCGACTTCGGCGTTGGTAGACATGTTTCCTATTCGACAGTTGTAAATAAAAGATATAATGAAAAGAAAAAGGGGGCTATATTTGGTCAGAATGTTGATTCATTACCCTTTCCGCAAATCCCGGGTACTCCATATGTCCTAGTTTCTAGCACAAGTCATGCACAAAATCACGGAAATTTTTGGCATGACCTTTCTAAAAAGTGGACATATGGAGTGCCAGAAATTTGCCAGAACAGAAATGAATCAACATTCCGGCAAAACATAGGCCACTCGGATATCGACATTCAACCAACATTGGAAAACCAACATAAAACATCAATGACATATATCATTTGCAAAATATATCATTCAAGCAAAAGCATGCTTGTACTTAAATAAACAAAAATGAAAAAATGGCATACGCTATACACAAAAACTTGCTCTCTCTCTCTGCTAAAAATTTGCTAACTTGCTAAAAAAACAAAAAAATTGCTCTCTCTCTGCTAAAAATTTGCTAACTTGCTATTGCCCTAATTAGCTACTTCCCTAATTTTCTAACTTTGCTAACTTGCTAAAAATTGCTAACTTTGCTAAATTTGCCCTAAAATTTCCTAAAATTCCCCTAAAATTTGCTAAATCTCCCCTAAAATTCGCTACTAGTTAGCTATTGTATTTGCTAAATTTGCCCTACCTAATTGCACCCTAAATTGAAAACCTAAGAGCCAGAGACAGGGGGAGGTGGGGGAAGGGGGTCGGCAGTACCTGAGGAGGAGGAGGAGGCCGGAGCGGACGAGGAGGAGGAGGAGGCCGGAGCGGACGAGGAGGAGGTCGGAGCGGCGGCAGCGCGGACGAGGAGGAGGTCGGAGTGGCGCGGACGAGGAGGAGGAGGACGGCGTCGAGGCCGAGGGCGGGCAGGGGCTCGGGCCGGCGTCAAGGTCCAGGTCGAGGGGCTACGGCTGGCGGGCCAGGGCGATGATGGCAGCGAGTGCGGCGAGGTCGCGAGGGCGTCGACGGCGGGCGCAGGGGCTAGGTGGAGATGTGGGGAAAAGGACTTGCTGAAATTTTGAGCCCGCGCGGTGGGGGTTAACTCACAATAGCGGTAGTGTTGGTTTGTAAACAAGTGCTATAGCTAACTTAGCTATAGCGCTTGTTTACAAACCAGCACTACCGCTATCTTTTCCAATTTTTTTTAAAATTCAAAAATACTTAGCTATAGCGCTGGTCCACAGACAAGCACTACTGCTATTTTCCTTTTTCTTGTTTTTAGTTTTATTTTCTTTTATTATTTTCCTTTTGTTTTTTATTTATTATTTTCCTTGTCTTTTCTGTTTACTTTCCTTTTTATTTTGTACTGCTTTCTCCCTTTTGTTTTTGTTTTTTTGTTTTTCTCCCGACGACGGCGTCTCCCTCTCCCCCACTGCGCAAGTATCACCGGAACCATGCATGTGGTGGTAACATATCAGTTGACCGATAACGGTTACTTAAGTGCGTACGCAAAATAGGTACATATATATAAATGTAGGTTTCACATTGAGCTTCTTCACTTTCTTGTTCATTGCCGAGTAATTGAGCCCCTCCTTGTGACTTTTCCGAAGCCATGCATTACAATCTTTCTTAGGTAATGTAGTATTGATTCTTCTTTTCACGTATGCTTCATCGTCATCATCATCTTCCCTCATCGGATGTCATATTAGTCGTAGTCTTCCTCGTTGGCTACTCCATCCATTCCGACGATGCTCCTTTTAGATCTCCTCACGACAACACGGCTGGGATTGGCCGGGTCGGTTATGAAGAAGCATTGTGTCACGTGCTTAACATGTACCCATGGCTCATTTTTGGTGATGACGTTAACGTTCACGGGAGTGCTCTTCGCGTCTGGTATAGACATGGTGGTGAAATAGTTGTTTTCTCTTACGATGTCCTTGGCCCATCTGACACGGAACATTGTCGCATCGTGCATTCCAGCATCGTCAAGCTCCCAGATCTCTTCGACACTTCCGTAGAATCTCTCAGTAGTGCCGTTGGTGTCAGTCACGCATTGAATTGTCACCGTGGAGTTCTGGTAATCACTGTCCATGTCTTTGGCCTTCGTGTAGAACGTGTACCCATTCATATCGTAGGACTGATAGGTCGCGAGCTTGGGCGGGGGGCCATGTGCTAAGGCGTGTACGAGCAATCCATCCGAACTACCCTCTTCCGGGGAATTTTCAAGAACTTGTTGTTTAAACCAGCGCAAGAAAGTGGCTTTGTGCTCTACAGTAACTTCGCCGTCCGTCTTGAGCATCCCCTTATCATGGTACTTCTTTGCTATGGTTTCTTTGTGTTGTGCCACATAATCATCTACCACATATAGGTGTTGTAGCACTACTAAGTTAGCCCTGTCAAAGTCGTTCCGTCTATCCGAGTAGTCCACGTGCAATTCCCTCCGGCTGTTGTTGTGACCATCTCCTTCGAGCTTCCCATCGTGCTTCTTGACAGGCAAACCAACAACAGGGTCTCCGACACTTATATAATTCTCGCAAAAGGAGACGCACTCATGTGTCAGATACCCTTGGACGATGCTCCCTTCCGGACGGGAGATGTTACGAATGAATCCTTTGATGACCCCATTCATCTCTCGAACGGCATCATGCTGTGAAGGAATTTCGGCTCGAGGTCGATGATGTCATCCATGATGTGGACACACAGATGCACCATGATGTCAAAGAACGCGGGCGGGAAGTACATCTCAAGCTCACATAGTATGACAACGATCTCTTCCTGTAGCCTTCGGAGCTGCTTCACACTTATGGACTTTCAAGATATAACGTCGAAGAAGTTGCAGAGACCAGTAAGCGTGTCACGGGCATGCTTCTCCATTATCCCTCTAATGGAAACTGGGAGTATCTGCGTCATCATCACGTGACAGTCATGAGACTTCATCCCGCTGAACCTTTTCTTCTTGGGGTCTAGAAATCTGCTTATCTTTCCACAATAACCGGAACTGACTTTGATTCCCATAAGGCACTTGATGAATTGATCGATCTCCTTTGCACTTAAGGTGAAGCAAGAAGGGGGGCAATAATTCTCCTCCTTCTTGTTGACTTTTCTGCCCCTTTCCCCCTCCCCCTCCCCCGTCTCCATATCCGTCTCCTCCATCAACTTTTTACGGTGGAGATCTTTCCTGATCTTCAAATCTTCCAAGTCTTTCCTTGCCTTCGGCCCATCCTTGGTCTTCTCCGACATGTTCATCAGTGTGCCAAGCAAGCTCTCGAGGACATTCTATGTGATATGCATTGGATCAAGGAAATGAGGTGTGTCATGATTGGGCCAGTAGTCCAAGTCCCAGAAAACATACCTTGTTTTCCATACCTTCAGCAGCACCTCCGGCGCCTTTTTGATCTTTCCCGGCATGGGGCATTGTTCCGAGTTTCTCAACAGCTCGTCGATTTTGGTGCCGCTCCTCTTACGTGGAGGTCCTCGAAGCTCAGCCAACCCATTGAATAGATCTCCACGCTTTCTCCACGAGTCATCCTTCCCGAGTCATCTATGATGCCCCATGTACACGATTTTCTCGGACCCGCCATCTTTCATGGACGTAAGCTGCTGAGACGTTGTATCATCCGTGGACCTCGTGCATCCACGGTATCCGTGGCACACCTGGCCTGAGGTGTACCCGTAACCGAGATAGTCGTGCACCGTCGTCATCAGTGCGGCTCTCATATGGAAATTTTCTCCTTTGCTGGCGTCCCTTGTCCATGCCGGTGTTTTCCATAACGTATCTAGCTCCTCTTGCAGAAGCCCCATATACAGGTTAATACTATTTCCCGGTTGTTTCGGCCCTTGAATCAGCATGCTCATGTGTATGTACTTCATAACACCCACAATGCGGCTATATCTCCCACGTGTCGGAGCACGACTTAGAGGCATAACCGCATTGTAGGCATGTCACAAGAGGGGTAATCTATACACATCCCATGTACTGAATAAGAAAGGGATAAAGAGTTGGCTTACAATCGCCACTTCACACAATACAAGAATATAACATTACATCATCCAGAATACAATCAAGGTCCGATTACAAAACCAAGATAAAAGAAGACAACCCCTAATGCTAGATCCCCGATCGCCCCAACAGGGCTCCACTACAGATCAAATGGAAACGAAACAACACAACGAACACGATCTTCATCGAGCTCCTCCTTGAGCTCAGTTGCGTCACCTGCACGGTTGTCATCTGCACTTGCAACTGTTCTAAGTAATATGTGAGTCACGGGGACTCAACAATCTCATACCCTCGCGATCAAGACTATTTAAGCTTATGGGTAGGAAAAGGTAGTGAGGTGGAGCTGCAGCAAGCACTAGCATATATGGTGGCTAAGTTAAGCAAATAAGAGTGAGAAGAGAAGCAAAGCACGGTCGTGAACTAGAAGTGATCAAGAAGTGATCCTGAAACTACTTATGTTCAAGCATAACACAAGAACCGTGTCCACTTCCCGGACTCCGCTGGAAAGATACCATCACGGCTACACACGCTGTTGATGCATTTTAATTAAGTTAGCTGGCAAGTTCTCTACAACCGGATATTAACAAATTCCCATCTACCCATAACTGCGGGCACGGCTTTCGAAAGTTCAAAACCCTGCAGGGGTGTCCCAACATAGCCCATCACAAGCTCTCACGGTCAACGAAGGATATTCCTTCTCCCAGGAAGACCCGATCAGACTCGGAATCCCGGTTGCAAGACATTTCAATAGTGGTAAAACAAGACCAGCAAAGCCGCCCGGATGTGCCGAAAAGTCCCGATAGGAGCTCCACATATCTCGTTCTCAGGGCACACCGGATGAGCCAGACATCGGGTTGCTATAGACCCTGGTTTCCCAAGGGGCGCCGGACATCGCTCAGGTTGGACCAACACTTAGAGAAGCACTGTCCCGGGGGGGTTTAAAATAAAGATGACCCTCGGGTTAATTACTCCCAAGGGAAATGTATAGGTTGTTAGGCAAATGTAAAACCAAGGTTGGGCCTTGCTGGAGGAGTTTTATTCAAAGCGAACTATCAAGGGGTTCCCATAACACCCAACCGCGTAAGGAACGCAAAATCAAGGAACATAACACTAGTATGACGGAAACTAGGGCGGCAAGACAGGAACAAAACACCAGGCATAAGGCCGAGCCTTCCACCCTTTACCAAGTGTATAGATGCATTAATTAAAATAATAGATATTATGATATCCAAACATATCCATGTTCCAACATGGAACAAACTTCAATATTCACCTGCAACTAACAACGCTATATGAGGGGCTGAGCAAAGCGGTAACATAGCCAAACAACGGTTTGCTAGGACAAGGTGGGTTAGAGGCTTGATATGGCAATATGGGAGGCATGATAAATCATGTGGTAGGTATCGCGGCATAGGCATAGCAATAGAGCGAGCAACTAGCAAGCAAAGATAGAAGTGATTTCGAGGGTATGGTCATCTTGCCTGCAAAGTTCTCACAGGTTGACGAAAACTTGATCCTCGTAAGCGTACTCAACGGGTTCCTCGATCAAGTACTCGGCTCCCAGCTCTACCCAGGGCAAGATGACCATACCCTCAGTGCAATGCGCAAGCAACATGATGCAAGACATGGCATGATATACGGGATGTGCTATGGAATACATATGCGTGCTCCGGAAGGAAAATATTGAACCAGGCCTCAACATGGCAAACCAAGTGCGCCGCTGGAAAGATGAGTTGATTTCGGTCGAAATCAATATAAAGATCACCGGAATCGGATACACGGTTTGCAAAAACCAAGCAAAACAATAATGGCACAATTCTGCGATTAACAGCACGATGCCATCTAGAATGCAACAAGAAACTAAGCTACTGCACGACAACATAGCAACAAAGCACATGGCAGTGATCTATTCAAGATTCTTGACAAAAGATGAGCACTGAGCTACGGCTAAATCACACAAGAGCAGATTCAAACAAGCATGGCAAAAGTACAAAATATATCAGCATCACAGACTTGGTGAAAATAACATGCCAGGAATTAACATCAGGAGGCAATGTTCAGAGCAAGATAACAACATGCTACAGGAACGTAACATAGCAAACAAAGGCATGGCATGAATCTACTCAGAGCATGTAACAAAAGTCCCTTACTAACCATAAGCCAAAAAGGATCAGAAGATATGATGGCACCCATGTAAACATAGCAAGTTTCGTTAACAGATTCAGACTTAGCAGAAAACTGGACATGGCATAAATAGAATTATGAAGGCATGTTTGTGTGTCCAATGTACTCAACACAAGGCATTGCATGACAAGCTAAGCATACTACCAGCAAGAAGACATGATCAAGAAGCTAAACATGGCAAGAACAATCTCATAGCATGCATGGATCAACTACAACAACCTTGGCAAAATTGATTAACACGTAAACAATCTGCCAGGAACATTGTATAGCAAAAGTAGAGCAAGATTGAGTCATGCTAGGGCACTCCATAAATGCAAATAAGGGCATGGATGGATATAGCACAACCATATGCCCACATCATCCTTACTGAACATAATCAAAAGAGGCATGGATCACTCTGTAGCAACATGAATACATGGCATAAAAATAACAGCACAGCAAAGACTTAGTGAAATTCTAAGTCTCTGAAATCAGCAATATCACGAGAGCTACTTTGCATGCTTCTTCTAGTAACCACATTGATCACAAAAATACATGGCATACACCCCTGTAAAGATGGCATGGCATAGCCCAAAACACATGTAGAGATCATGCCCATATGCAGCACATAATAATCATGGCAAAAATGACAAAATGCTCATAAGCTGATAAGAATCAGGAATCTAACATTTTATAGCACTCTTGCAACAGTTATTAGGGCATCAATATGGACTCAAACAAGCATGGCACAATGGAACAAAATGAAGAGGACATCCTAACGAACATTTTGACATATCATGCATGCAAAACGGAGCTACGAATGAGGAGTTATGGCATGATGAACAGGGCTAGAAAATGTTACAGGGAAAGGACTTGGGCAAAAATTACCCTCTCAGAAACAGATCTAGGGTTGACTTGCACGTAGTTTGAGGTTCGCCGGAATTTTTCGCCGGACTTGACGGGGAATACAAGGACGACGACCAGAGGTGAAGGAGAGGGTGCCGGAGACGTCGGGGTCGCCGAATCCGGTCGCTCCTCGACCGGATCTGACCGGAGAAGGAGAGGAACAAGGTGCCGAGGAGGAGGTGGCGACGTTGACCTCCTGCAGCGGCGACACGGCACGGGAGCTCCGTCGAGCTCCTGCAGCGGGGCGGTGGTTCGAAGGAGGCCGGCGAGCACGCGGGGTTCGGCGGCTTGGGGATCCCGCAGGCAAGCAGCGGCGGCGCAGGCTCGGGCGGCGCACTCCGGCAAGGATGGCGTCGGGCGGCGGCGGAGCGGCGAAGCACGGTGGCAGGGAGGCACGGGGCGGCGGCCGGCGGTGAGGCGCGAGGCGGCGGCGCAGGGGAGGCCCGGACGGCGGAGCGCGGGGCCGGTCCGGGCTTCGTTGGCAGTGGTTCTGGCTCGCGCGAGCCCTGGATGGGCTCCGCGGGCCGCGGCGGCGGTGGGAGGAGAGAGGGTGAGGTGGCGGACGGTGACTGGGCTAGGCGGAGGTGCTGCCGACGTGGCACGCGGTGATTGGCCCGGACGATGTGTCCGGCGGACATGTCCGGCGCAGTTGGACATGTCCGGCGGCGTGAGGAGAAAGACGATTAGGGTTTCATCCGCGAAAATTCGGAGGGAGACACAAATATATAGGTAGAGGGAGCTAGGAGAGTCCAAATGAGGTGCGGTTTTCGGCCACGCGATCGTGATCGAACGACCGATAGGAAGGATGGGGTTTGGATGGGTTATTGGGCCACTTTGGAGGGGTGTTGGGCTGCAACACACACGAGGCCTTTACGGTTCCCCGGTTAATTGTTGGAGTATCAAGCGGACTCCAAATGGCACGAAACTTGACAGGCGGTCTACCAATGGTATCTCAAGGCCGCTTGGCAAATCTCGGTCCAATCCGAGAACGTTCAACACCCGCACACGAAAGGAGGTAAAAGGAGGGCGCCGGAGGACATAGGAGTGTCGGATTGCAAAACGGGCAACGGGGAAAAAGCTCGGATGCATGAGAAGAACACGTATGCAAATGCGATGCACATGCTGACATGATATGAAATGCATTACATGCAAACAAATGACAAGGCAACAACAACGAATAACTGGAAGACACCTGGCGCAACAGTGTAGGGGCGTTACAACACTCCACCACTACGAGAGGATCTCGTGCTGAGATATAGAATGGCACCGGAGGGAAAAACGGAAGAGTAAGAGAATTGGTAAAACAAAGTTGCTTCTTTGACAAATGAGTGAAACCAAAGAACCTTGAAAAGTTGAACAACTTGAACGAAAGAATACAACGGAGATGAACAAAGTTGAAAACACTCCGTTAGAAAAGAGGAACAAGGAAGAACAAATTCGGGCAGCACTCCGGTTGAAAAGTGATATGAAACTTGATAAGATGAAAAGAACTTGAGCAGAGGGCACAACACTCCGGTTAAATGAATAAGCACGAAAAGAACACGATCCTCACCACTCGAGATGATGAGAGGAGAGTGCAACAACACAATGCCTCCGTAAGAAGAAAGAATATAGATCATTGAAATGAAAGGATGGAGAAGAAAAGGTCAACTTATGCCACAAGTGATCTTAAAGATCACCCTTCCAAGAAAGTTGAAACGGAGTTGTTGGAAAACCAACAATGAAAAGGATAAGCTTGATATGGACTTATAGAAGACATCCCAAAATTATGAGGTGACAACTTGCCACTCACGGAAAATATTTGATTGGGAGCTAGAAAAAGATAGAAATCTTCTTCCACTAAGGTGATAAGGATAAAACTTGGATCATTGATAATCACCACAAAGAGCAACATTCCCAATGGAAGGCTTTAGGTGAAATTTATACCAAGATAAATCAATGGAAGAAAGTGATGGGTTTAAATACCTCATTCTTGTGAATGAAGAATGATATATTACCACCTCGAAAGATAAGAGAGAACAATTGCACTCCAGACCGCAAGATGAAGAATGCTTAAGCTCCTATGAAAAGAATCTTGATGAATGCTTCGAGAAGGAATTAAATCCTTTATAAACCAACATGTAGAGTCTCCATGAAGAAATCCGATAAACAAAATGATGATAAAAAGAAAGAGAAGTTGAAAAACACAAGGTGAATCCTTGCAATAATTTAGATGGAGCTTCGCGACGATATAATTGAAAGAGCTTGGAACTCCGGGAAAAGAAAAGATGAAACAATTGAAACTGAGAATTTGATGAACCTCCGGAATAAGGAATTGAATATCCTAGATGAAACAAGAATAAGAATTACATTATGCTTATCCTTCACCAATTTAAATTGATGACAAACAATGGATTTGGCATGCTAATTATTCCCGTAGAAAGGATTAAGATAGATATGACGCAAACTTGAGAAGGTCTTCAACGATCCACCGGTAGGATTGAAACAACGAATAAATTGGTGTGATAAACGAAGGAAGGAGAATCTTGGAAGAACCACCGTAAGAATTTAAAACAAACGAAGTAAAAGGGATGAATCACCGGTAAGAATTGAAACGAGCAAAGATACTTGGGGAAATTCAGATACATGAGAATGGAGGGATCATGAACTGATTAGAGGATACTTGAGTGATGCACCGGTAAGATTGGGAAACGAGAGCTAAAAGCTGAGAATGAATAAATCTTCTGAAATGATGGCCTCCGAAGAATCAAACTGAAAATACTCCTTAATAGCTCCGGATGGGTGAAAAGAATTCTCACAATCGAAAACGATTATGAGAGGATGGCATAAGGCTAGAACCATGAATCTCTGAGAGGACGGAGAAGATTTGGAGGAAAAACACTTCTTCGGTCTTCAAATGTTGAAAATGACGATGCGAAACACCAACATGGGTTGTTGAGATACTCCGGGATAAATATTTGAAAGGTTGAACCAATGATGAAAAGAATTTGAAAGATCTTGGAGAAGGCATTTGACTGATAATAATTCATTCTTACATCAAACTTTAGAAGATTTGAGAATAGCTCCGAGAAAATAGAAGAGTCGGGTAAGATCCTGGGAAAAGACCTGTGGGTTAGGGCCCACTAAAGAGAAAACACCGTTGAAAATGATTTAAAAGAGAGAATGTGCCGGTTGAATTAAGTTGCTTGAATGAGATAACAACCTCGAGATATCTTGAACGATTGAGAATGGCAACGTGAATCTTTCGAGATATCTTCAACACTCCGGAACAATTGAATACCAAGCGGGGAATGATCATGAGGTGCAACGGCATGAGAAAACATTTGAAATAAGGAAAAGAATATGATCGGCAAGGCTTGAATTGAATCCACGGGAAAAGAAAGAGAACAAGGAATGATGGACTAGTAGAACATCTTCATGAGAACCACCAGGTAAGAACATTGAGGGGAAGAATGGAGAGACTTCACATCAATAAGATGGATACTTGATTAAGAAATCCGAATCCTTGAAGAAAAAGGGTGGGAGGGTGGGAAAACAAAGGCAGCTTGGGACAGATGAAACAAACAACGTTGAGAAGACTTAGAGTTGATCTTGCGGATGTTGAAAAAGATCAGATCCACTTGAAGAGACACACACTGGTTCAGAAGAAATTGAGATGGCAAACTCAAAGATCAAGAAGGATTTGTATTCACATAGGAATATGAGAACACCGCTTAGGAAAGGTATGGAATCAACATTTGACTTCGAAGCAACTCGAATACCACAATCAAAACAAAACAAAGGATTGGCTTGCAGAATAAGCCGAAAACAACATATGATAGACCCCATATCGTATCATGTGTCTGTTGGAAAGAAATCCTAGGAGCTACTTGAATTCCCACTTATAAACTCCCGAAACTTTCTGGTTATGCAATCAGGTGTTGGGGATACAGGGGAAGCATAATATCTCACCCAAACTAGCAAATCCTACATCCAGCTGTATCCATCCTTCAACACATAACCAAGAGACCTTTGGAAATCATTTACCTCAACCTTCGAAAAGCATCTGTTATACGAGTTATGGCAATACTCCCGAACTCCCGCCCAGTGCTGGGTGGCGTCGAGGTTATCTCACCACAACTGAATAAAAGAGATTTTCGATGTTGGCGAACTCAGGTATTCCAGAACTGCAACGATAAAATTGTGACGGCAACACCTCAGAGCTCAACTTCCCGGGACACTGCCACAACCCCTAAATGTCAGGAGGCACCAAGAACAATGTTGTCGTCACAAAACCATCGGAACGATTCCAAGATACCCGCATGATCCTAGAAAATTTAAGTGAAATTTGAGGAGAGAACAGTCACAACTCTACGTCAGGAGACCTCACCAGAGCGACGAAGGGACTGAGGAGTAAAAAGGATCCTACTCTCCGATATATATAATCCTATATGACTCAAAACATTTTTCTAGACTCAACAACGCCAGCGATTCGATCAAGAAGGGGGCTCCTAAGTCGAGGAAGGCTCTGATACCAACTTGTAACACCCACGATGCGGCTATATCTCCCACGTGTCGAAGCACGACTTAGAGGAATAACTGCATTGTAGGCATGTCGCAAGAGGGGTAATCTTTACACATCCCATGTACTGAATAAGAAAGGGATAAAGAGTTGGCTTAAAATCGCCACTTCACACAATACAAGAATATAACATCACATCATCCAGAATACAATCAAGGTCTTACTACAGAACCAAAATAAAAGAAGACAACCCCTAATGCTAGATCCCCGATCGTCCGAATTGGGCTCCACTACTGATCAACTGGAAACGAAACAACACAATGGACACGATCTTCGTCGAGCTCCTCCTTGAGCTCAGTTGCGTCACCTGCACGGTTATCATCGGCACCTGCAACTGTTTGAAGTAATCTATGAGTCACGGGGACTCAGAAATCTCACACCCTCGCGATCAAGACTATTTACGCTTATGGGTAGGAAAAGGTAGTGAGGTGGAGCTGCAGCAAGAACTAGCATATATGGTGGCTAACTTATGCAAAGAAGCAAAGCATGGTCGTGAACTAGAAGTGGTCAAGAAGTGATCGTGAAACTACTTACGTTCAAGCATAACACAAGAACCGTGTTCACTTCCCGGACTCCTCCGAAAAGAGACCAAGCCGGCTACACACGCTGTTGATGCATTTTAATTAAGTTAGGTGTCAAGTTCTCTACAACCAGATATTAACAAATTCCCATCTACCCATAACCGCGGGCACAGCTTTCGAAAGTTCAAAACCCTGCAGGGGTGTCCCAACTTAGCCCATCACAAGCTCTCACGGTCAACGAAGGATATTCCTTCTCCCAGGAAGACCCGATCAGACTCGGCATCCCGGTTACAAGACATTTCGATAGTGGTAAAACAAGACCAGCAAAACCGCCCGGATGTGCCGAAAAGTCCCGATAGGAGCTCCACATATCTCGTTCTCAGGGCACACCGGATGAGCCAGACATCGGGTTGCCATAGACCCTGGTTGCCCAGGGGGGGCCGGACATCGCTCAGGTTGGACCAACACTTAGAGAAGCACTGTCCCGGGGGGGTTTAAAATAAAGATGACCCTCGGGTTAATTACTCCCAAGGGAAATGTATAGGTTGTTAGGCAAATGTAAAACCAAGGTTGGGCCTTGCTGGAGGAGTTTTATTCAAAGCGAACTATCAAGGGGTTCCCATAACACCCAACCACGTAAGGAACGCAAAATCAAGGAACATAACACTAGTATGACGGAAACTAGGGCGGCAAGACAGGAACAAAACACCAGGCATAAGGCCGAGCCTTCCACCCTTTACCAAGTGTATAGATGCATTAATTAAAATAATAAATATTATGATATCCCAACATATCCATGTTCCAACATGGAACAAACTTCAATATTCACCTGCAACAAACAACGCTATATGAGGGGCTGAGCAAAGCGGTAACGTAGCCAAACAACGGTTTGCTAGGACAAGGTGGGTTAGAGGCTTGACATGGCAATATGGGAGGCATGATAAATCATGTGGTAGGTATCGCGGCATAGGCATAGCAATAGAGCGAGCAACTAGCAAGCAAACATAGAAGTGATTTCGAGGGTATGGTCATCTTGTGTGCAAAGTTCTTAAAGGTTGAGGAAAACTTGATCCTCGTAAGCGTAATCAATGGGTTGCTCGATCAAGTACTCGGCTCCTGGCTCTACCCAAGGCAAGAACACAAGCAAAGGAAAAAACAATCAACCACGGTGCTATGCGCAAGCAACATGATGCAAGACATGGCATGATATGTGGTATGTGCTATGCAATGCATATGCGTGCTCGGGAAGGAAAATATTGAACCAGGCCTCAACTTGGCAAACCAAGTGTGCCTCTGGAAACATGAGTTGATTTCGGTCGAAATCGATATAAAGATCACCGGAATCGGATGCACGGTTTGCAAATGGCAAGCAAAACAATAATGGCACAATTCTACGATTAACAGCATGATGCCATCTAGAATGCAACAAGAAACTAAGCTACTGCACCCCAACATAGCAACAAAGCAGATGGAAGTGATCTACTCAAGATGCTTGACAAAAGATGAGCACTGATCTACGGCTAAATCACACAAGAGCATGTTCAAACAAGCATGGCAAAAGTACAAAAGATATCAGCATCACAGACTTAGTGAAAATAACAACATGCCAAGAATTAACATCAGGATGCAATGTTTAGAGCAAGATAACAACATGCTACAGGAAGATAACATAGCAAACAAAGGCATGGCATGAATCTACTCAGAGCATGTAACAAAAGTCCCTTACTGACCATAAGCCAAAAAGGATCAGAAGATATGATGGCACCCATGTAAACGTAGCAAGTTTCGTTAACAGATTTAGACTTAGCAGAAAACTGGACATGGCATAAAGAGAATTATGAAGGCATGTTTGCGAGCTCGATGTACTCAAAACAAGGCATTGCATGACAAGCTAATCATACTACCAGCAAGAAGACATGATCAAGAAGCTAAACATGGCAAGAACAATCTCATAGCATGCATGGATCAACTACAACAACCTTGGCAAAATTGATTAACACGTAAACAATCTGCCAGGAACATTGTATAGCAAAAGTAGAGCAAGATTGAGTCATGCTAGGGCACTCCATAAATGCAAACAAGGGCATGGATGGATAGAGCACAACCATATGCCCACATCATCCCTACAGAACATAATCAAAAGAGGCATGGATCACTCTGTAGCAACATGGACACATGGTATAAAAATAACAGCACAACAAAGACTTAGTGAAATTCTAAGTCTCTGAAATAAGCAATATCACGAGAGCTACTTTGCATGCTTGTGCTAGTCACCACATTGATCACAAAAATACATGGCATACACCCCTGTAAAGATGGCATGGCATAGCCCAAAACACATGTAGCGCTCATGCACATATCCAACACATAATAATCATGGCAAAAATGACAAATGCTCATAATCTGATAAGAATCAGGAATCTAAAATTTTATAGAACTCTTGCAACAGTCATTAGGGTATCAAGATGGACTCAAACAAGCATGGAACAATGGAACAAAATGAAGAGGACATCCTAACGAACATTTTGACATATCATGCATGCAAAACGGAGCTACGAGTGAGGAGTTATGGCATGATGAACAGGGCTAGAAAATGTTACATGGAAAGGACTTGGGCGAAAATTACCCTCTCAGAAACAGATCTAGGGTTGACTTTCACGTAGTTCGAGGTTCGCTGGAATTTGTCGCTGGACTTGACGGGGAAGACAAGGACGACGGCCGGAGGTGAATGAGACGGTGCCGGAGACATCGGGGTCGCCGGATCCGGTCACTCCTCGACCGGATCTGACCGGAGGAGAGGAACGAGGTGCCGAGGAGGAGGCGGTGCCGTCGACCTCCTGCAGCAGCGACGCGGTACAGGAGCTCTGGCGAGCTCCTGCAGCGGGGCGGTGGGTCAAAGAAGGCCGGCGAGCACGCGGGGTTCGGCGGCTTGGGGATCCCGTAGGTGAGCGGTGGCGGCGCAGCCTCGGGCGGCGCACTACGGCGAGGACGGAGCCGGGCGGCGGCGGAGCGGTGAAGCGCGGTGGCGGGGAGGCGCGAGGCAGCGGCCGGCAGTGAGGCGCGAGGCGGTGACGCAGGGGAGGCCCGGACAGCGGAGTGCGGGGCCGATCCGGGCTTCGGCGGCGGCGGTTCGGGCTCGTGCGGGCCTCGAATGGGCTCCGCGGGCCGTGGCGGCGGTGGGAGGAGAGAGAGGGTGAGGTGGCGGCCGGTGAGTGGGCGAGGCAGAGGCGCTGCCGACATGGCACGCGGTGATTGGTCCGGACGACGTGTCCGGCGGACATGTCCGGCATGGTTGGACATGTCCAGCGGAGCGAGGAGGAAGATGGTTAGGGTTTCATCCGTGAAAATTCGAAGGAAGACACAAATATATATGTAGAGGGAGCTAGGAGAGTCCAAATGAGGTGCGGTTTTCGTCCACGCGATCGTGATCGAACGGCCCAGAGGTAGGAGGGGTTTTGGATGGGTTATTGGGCCACTTTGGAGGGGTGTTGGGCTGCAACACACACAAGGCCTTTACGGTTCCCCGGTTAGCCGTTGGAGTATCAAACGGACTCCAAATGGCACAAAACATGACAGGCGGTCTACCGGTGGTATATCAAGGCCGCTTGGCAAATCTCGGTCCAATCCGAGAACGTTCAACCCCCGCACACGAAAAGAGGCAAAAGGAGGGCGCCGGAGTTCATAGGAGTGTCGGATTGCAAAACGGACAACGGGGAAAAAGCTCGGATGCATGAGACGAACACGTATGCAAATGCGATGCACATGCTGACATGATATGAAATGCATGACACGCAAACAAATGACAAGGCAACAACAGCGAATAACTAGAAGACACCTTGCGCAACGGTCTCGGGGCGTTACATACTTTGTCTTCATGCACTTCCATGGGGGGAGGTTGTACATCCATACAAACATGGGCCATGTGTTGTGGTTGGTGTTCTTGTTTCCAAACGGATTCATGCCATCGGTACTCGCACCAAGAATGATGTTCATTGGATCTTCTGCAGCAAATCCATATACGTCGTTGAATGCTCTCCATTGGCTACCATCTACGAGGTGTCTCAATCTCGGATCATCACCATCGCCGGGCTTCTTCCTCTCCACATGCCAGCGCATGAGCTTTGCTTCCTTAGGATCTACGAAATACCGCTGCGGACGGGGAGTGATCGGAAAGTACCATACAACTTTCTGAGGAGCTTTCTTTCCTGCCTTCTTGTATCGAGAAGCATTGCACACTGGACAACTAGTTTTTTTCCGCGTGCTCCCCCCGATAAATGATGCAATCATTGATGCATGCGTGGTACCTAATGTGCGGCAAATCAAAAGGGCAAACGATTTTCTTGGCCTCCTTGACACTAGTAGGACACAGGTTCCCTGCGGGAAGAACTTTATTATGTAGAAACTTCAAATGCTCATCGAGGCTTTTGTCTGTCCATTTGTTTTTGGCCTTCGTCTTTAGAAGTTCGAGCATGAAACTCAAGCGGGTCACCTCGAGATTGCAACCGTCATACAATGGAATCCTCGAGTCTACTTCAAGTTGCGCCAGCTTGGCCTCCTCTCTAGAAGCAGCTCTCTCGGTAGTCGTACTCTTGCGAAGTAGGTCTCGAACATGAGGGACCTGCACGACTGCACTTTGTAGCATCAAAAACTGCGGCGTGACCGCCGCCTCTTCTCCGCCCTGTCCGGAATCTTCTCCGCCGCCGTCGTCATTCCCGGACTCTTCCCCGCCGACATGTCCGGCGCCATCGTCTTCTTGTCGATTGGTCATCTCTACGTCTAGTCCCGTGTCGTTATTCCCTGCCATGTGGACGTCCTCATCATCATCATCTTCTTCACTTATCCATTGAGTATAGCCATCCATGAAATCATTCATCAGCAGGTGCGCCTTCAAAGTGCGACGATCAAAAGGCTCCAAAAGGACTCCTTCCTTGCATCTTGCACATGGAAATATAATCCTAGTCCGATTATTTGCATACATGTCGATCATCGCGGATTGCATGTACCGCTCCACCTTCCATCCACTCACCTTCATGACCAACTGCACGATATAACAAGCAAAAGGTTTATGAAATAAATAATGCATGCTTCAAAGTCATATATATAAAATTTTGTCATGACCTTGCCTAAAAATAGGACATATGAGTTTGCTCAAAATTCACCGAAACGGAAATAAATCGACATTTCAGCAAAACATAAGCAACTCGAGGGCATGTCACTAGCATAAATCTCTCCATATATATATGTATGTATGTATATATATATATATCCCAAACACATATATTCTCATTCACACACATATTCCCATTCTTGAAATGAACAACTTTTTACTCACCTATATATATATATATATATATCTCCTGAGAGAGACCGAGAGCACGCGGTTAACTAGATGATAAGAGAGAACGATCGACAGAGCATGTGTGGTTGGCTAAATAGCTTGCTAGATCTAGTTGTTGGGGAGGAGAGGTGAATCTAGCTAGCTAACTAATGGAGAGGGGTTATGGTGGATGGGGGCATTAATGGGGAGAGAAGAGAGGTGTAGGAGAAAGAGAGAGGCCATTTATGGAGGAGGGTGCCATTAATGAGGAGAGAAGAGAGGTAGGAGGAAGAGAGAAGAAGAGAAACAATGTTGGAGCTAGAGTGAAGGGGGAGGAGAAAGGAGTGGGAGAGAGGGCAAAGTGGTGGAGAGGAGAGGAAGGGGGTGGAAAAGGTGGCACCAGCCGCAACTAGTAGTAGCGCTGCTTTGCAAAAAGTGTTGCTGCTATTGGACTTAGTAGTAGCGCTTTCCAGGAAAAGCGCTACTACTAAGTGGGGCCCACTAGCAGTAGCGGCACGTAAAAACAAAGCGCTGCTACTAAACTATTAGTAGGAACACTTTTTTTGTAGACCTCTACAACTACGAAAACAGTCGGTGGCCTCGTCTGGTCCCACATAGTAGTAGCGTGTTTCTGCTTCACAGGAAAAGCGCTACTGCTAAATAGCAGCAGCGTTTACTTCTTTCCAGCGCTACTACTATGCTACTGTCTATAAGAGTTTTCCTAGTACTGCTAGATTGCTTCTACCCAGGTTTCGCCTCGAGGTGGTGGCGCTGCATCCCAAAAGTTTTCTTACAGTTTTTTCAGGTAAAACCCCTTCATATAGCAGAAGATGGACACCGGGGACCTACCAGGGGGCCCACAAGTCCTAGGAGCGCGCCTAGGGGGGTAAGGCGCACCCCCGGGCTTATGGCCACCTGGTGGGTCCCCTATGGTATTTTCTTCGCCCAATATTTTATATATATTCCAAAGTAATTCTACATAAATTTTCAGGACTTGTGGAGTTTTACAAAATAGGTCTATCAGATTTTCTCCTTTCCGGTCCAGAATTATAGCTGCCGGCATTCACCCTCTTCGGGTAAATCTTGGAAAATAAGAGAGAAAAGGCATAAGTATTGTACCATAATGTGTAATAACAGCCCATAATGCAATAAATATCAATATAAAAGCATGATGCAAAATGGACCTATCACACTACCGCCTTCGGGCGCCGAGACGTCGGCTAATGATCAAAATGCGGAGTATCAAACACCCCTCATCATATCTACATGGGGGCTGAAGCCAACGACAGGCATCTTTGATGATAAAAATGGCCATACAAGAGTCAAAAATAAACTAAGAAAAGGCAAGGATGATAAACCATACAGATCAACCACATTGCAAAACACAAAGCTTCAAACATCGTTTAAATACAAAGATAACCCGATCACTAGAGGAGTACATCCTTCGAGCAATGGGCCTCTATTGCCCGAGCACCATCCATTACGACGGAGAAATACTATTCCGGGCGCTTGTGCTCTTTTCCGGCAGGAGGAGGTCCGGTGGCCATCTTGACTGGCTTGATCTTCGGCTAGTGCACCATGGTATTCGAGAATGCCATGCGAGCCCCCTCAATGCACACAGAGCACTTCACGACATCTACATGGAGGGAAGCGTCATGCAGCTTCTGCACCAAGCCGAAATAGCTTCTCGGTATGGGCTCGGAGGGCCACAGTCGGACACAAAGGTCCTTCATGGTCGGCTCTGCCTTCGGATGTAGCTCCATCAGCTACTTCATTTGATTACTGAGGAGGGGAGGGTGTTCAGCTACCTGGAACTGCGCCCAAAACAACCTTAGCTCAGCGTCACCCTCCTGAGCCACATAGTACTTCATCGCATCCGCCGCACTCCTCGGAAGCTCCGCAAACGCGCCTGCGGAACGCCATACTTGTGTGAGCAGCACGATTCTGTGGACGCCAAAGACACTCTGCAGAAAGTATCGCTTACCATCTGCAATTTGTTTTACTTGTCAGAGCTCCTCCCGGGCGCCCCGCATCTCCTCGCTTCGCGAATCTCTTGCTACACCTTTGATAGTTCGGTGGCATGATCCTTATTCTTTTGCTCAAGGTCCTCACATTTCGTGATAGCATCCTTGAGCTCCTGTTGCACCTCGGCCACTATGGCCTCGTGCTTCTCGCTGACAGTTTTCACTGACTTGAATTTGGCAGCCGCTCGCTCGGCCACCACTTTCTGCTTAGCCATCGCGTCCTTGGCCTTCTTCAGTTTGACCCTGAGGCCCTCGACCTTTCTGGCGGCAACTGCAATTATAATTTCAACACCTTTTGCTTAAAGCTAATCCCAAATACTTTGACCAATAAAAGAGCACCTCGTCAAGCCGCTTGTTGACGAGCTCGAGCTCCTCCTCGGAGCTCCTGAGCTTTCGATTCATCTCATCCAGCGTTGCGACATTAGCAGCCGCCGCAAGAGATGAGGCGTGCAATAACAAAACGAAAACTCGCATAATTCAGACTCCCGATTTCATGAATTTTCGATACTTTGCCAGGTTTTTCGAACCTAACAAAGTCTCAGGTGCTACTGGTGTATAACTTTGTTCCAAAATCAGCTTTGTGACAAGAATATTACATGGCTTACCTCAAAGCCCGTGAGGAGACCGCTGAGGTTTCCTTCAGTCCGCTGTTAATGGACCGAATACTCTGTAAAAACCACGCCCATCAGGGCTTAGTGTTCTCCAACTAGGGAGGAGTTGTTCAGCACCTCCTCCATCATGTCCGGCCATCCTGTCGCACCCCGATCATTGGTGTTCGGCGCTGGCTGCGGGGCCCGGCTCTCCCCTTGGTGGAGTGTGGAATGGACGCCTCCGGGGGTCTAGGGGGCTTCGGAATCGTCTTTTTGGGGGGGGGGGGGCTCGGGCTGGTCGAGCTCCCCCTCCCTATTCACCTGGAGGGATTCCCGTCCTGGTCTTCAGTGACCAAGGAGTTATCCTCGGCCATAACATCGCCGCTGCCCTCTCCCTTGTTCAAAACGGGAGGGGCCCCGCGGGACCACGTCTCCCCGGCATCTCCAATAACTGTAGGAGGCGGGGAGTGTGACACTGTACGACTCTCCGCCAGATCGGCTTGCGGAGAGGTCCCCTCCGAGGTTGGAGAGGTGGTGAGGTCGTGCAGTGGGCTGCGTCGTAGAACACATTCACTCAATTAGTAATGGACAAATAAGAATGAATATTTGAGGTATCTCCCAATTCGTACCTCTTGGCATGGGTCTTGGCCCTGGGGTACCTCTTCGGAACCTCTTCAGACACTGTGGGTTCCTTGTCGGAAACTGAACTATCATGGAGCAGGACCAACTTGGGTCTACGCTATTTCTTTTGGGCACGAGCAGGTTGCTCCTCCTTGGTGTCTTCAGACGCCGCCCTCTTCCTAGCATGTGAGGAGTCACTCTCTTCCTCGTTCACCTCCTATTCCCCCTCGCGAGCGGAGGGAGTTTGGGTTTCCCCGGACATGGAGTCCGGGTGTGCTCATGAGCGGAGGCCTTCTCTAGTCTCCATTGCCTCGCTCTTCTTCTTCCTTTCTGGCGCCTTGTATTGTGCCACGGTTAGCATCTCCTCTAACAGGGCCGGCCTAGGGTCTTCGGGCTGTGGGGCCGGGATTTTCATCTTCGTGGCTTTGTCAAGCCAACCCTACGAGGAAGGGGAAGAAGAAGTTAGATCCCTCGTCGAAAAAACTAATACTCGAACACAAAATGATAAAAAGCTTTATTACACCCACATTTTAGTAGGCCAATATCCTCCTCTTCGGCTGGCCAATCCTTCTAAGATTTTAGTAGCACCTTCCACACCTTGTCGTGGGTGGTGCCATGGATGTGGTACATGGTGACAAGGTCTTCGGGCTTATACACCCACATTGGGGCAACTCCTTGCTGGCAAGGTAGGAGGCATCGACAGAGCATCACTTGGATCACATTGGTCAGCTTGGCGCTCACATATGTCATGCTGACAATGTGCTTCTGCAGCAGCTTCACCTCTGCAGGTGACCCCCCCCCCCAGTCAAGGCCCTTCTTGGTCCATGAGGTTAGTCTCGCCGGGTGTTAGTGTCAAAACCGGCCGATCTCGGGTAGGGGGTTCCGAACTATGCATCTGAGGATCGAAGGCAATAGGAGACAAAGGGAACACGATGTTTACCTTGGTTCAGGCCCTGTTAATGGAGGTAAAACCCTACGTCCTGCTTGATTGTATTTGATGAGTATAGGCGTTACAAGAGTTGATCTACGTCGAGATCATAATGGCTAAACCCTCGATGTCTAGCCTATATGAATTCTGATAGCCTCTACAGACTAAACCCTCCAGTTTATATAAACACCGGAGGGGCCTAGGGTTGTACAGCGTCGGTTTACAGAGGAAGGAAACTATACACCTGGAAGCTAATCTTTCCATCCACGGAGAGGAGAGTCCTATCCGGACACAGGGGAAGGTCTTCTACCTTGTATCTTCACGGCCCACCAGTCCGGCCCATAACACACGGTCAGAACATCCGAGGACCCCCTAATCCAGGACACCCTCAGTAGCCCCCGAACTTGCCTTCAATGATGATGTAGTATCTGGCTTATGTCTTCGGCTTTGCAAGGCGGGTTCTTCATTATACTTCGTACTAATGACACTCCGGCTGCGACCTCGATGTTTCAGTCTTTTATGATTCCTCCCTTTCATCGCTTCGATTTCTGCAAGCCGAGTGAATATGAACGGTCCATGTTTTTTTGCAAATAAGCCCCTCACCACGCTTGGACGACATCTATATAAGGACATGTAGATCCCCAAATGCCAGCTCACACCGCGCAAAAGGAAAAACTGTCAAGATTAGCCACGAACAAAGCTCTCCAACATGGCCAGCACCCCAGGCTCCTCTTCGCGCCCTCATGGCCCTCAAGAGGGTGATTGGCAAAGTTGCTCCATGCCTCATCTTTAGCTGAGTCGCCTCCAGATGCAGGGCTATCTCCCCCTCACAGATATAGTCCCTGTTCGAGCGGGATTCGCCTCAATCAGCGACGATGTGATGGCTGAGAATTTCCCCAACCCCAATAAGGAGGAGAGAGTGTGCTTCGTTCCATTCCTGCTGCGGGGCCAAGGATTTCCAATCCATCCCTTTCTCAGGGGCCTATTGGAATTTTACGACATCCAACTGTACAACCTTACCCCAGGTTCGATTCTGCACATCTCAGGTTTTGTCGCCCTTTGCGAACTGTTCCTCGGCATTGAGACCCACTTTGAATTATGGAAGAAGTTCTTTTGCCTCGTTCCCCACCATCGAGGAGGCTCCATATTTGAATTGGGCGGCACCGAAGTATGGCGCATAGCCGGATTCGGATACCCCATTGGAACTCCCAAATAGGTATACCACAGTGGTCTTCGGAATGGTTCTATATAGACGACGTCCCCCTGCCAAACCCCGTACGACGTGGCCTTCCAGAATTGTCTAGTGCTCCTTTAAAGAAGCGCCTCAACTAGCGTACCCGAAGTCCCAAGGAGGAGGATAGTGCGGAGATAAAGAGGTTGGTCAGCAAGGTCAGGTTCTAGCCCATACCGAGCTCTCAATAGTCGAGGTCATGGCTATTGCAATAAAAAGGTGTGTCCAGCCTCTCCAATCTAGAGTATCTCCCTTGTGGTGTTACAATGGAGAAGATGACGCATCCCGCTACAGACGGAAGGGTCCAGATACCCCAGCCGAACTTGCTACAATCTTGGCCAATCTGTATAAGGGTGAGAAAAAGATTTTCTCCGCCTAAACTGTCGGGAAGGCTACTCCATGTACAACCCCATTGAATGGGTAAGATTTCGATCGTCTGTGTTATTTTATTTGTTGTTACAGATACTAATCATTTTTTCCCTTTGTTTCCATAAATAGTCATTGAAGAAGATGACCGAGGACGTCCACTGTCCCGCTCCATAGACACAGGATCATAACCGCGAAGAAGACCCTGGCTTTTGCGAGGATCCGTACATATATATAGAGTTACTTGATGGGGTATTTTATCAAGCGAGCCTTGACGGCTCGGAAGTGGCTATCACCATTGACTATCCCCGACTCTATCCCTTCTGCATCGTGAGTATTCAGAGGGATCTTACAAGGAAATAACTATTTGCATTTTTATCTATTGTATTGATCCGGATCATAATAGGATCGGCGCTCTAGGGACCGTACCTCCTCAAGGGCGGCCTCGACGCAAGGCTGTCGTTCAAAATGGAAAGGGACCGGGAGTGCTGCCAAAACATCACAATCTTCCAAGAGGTACGTTTGCATAATACATGCCTGGGCATGAGTCTAGATTGTTAAAAGACTTCGTTTATCCATGATGTCAGGAAGAGTATGTGGCAGACGGTAGGAAAACGCCCAGTAAGCCGAATGTCCGCCAATCCGATGCCGGACTCGCCAATCAGGACGAGAGCCGATGCAATGCCAGTTCCGCCTCCTCAAGAGGATTCAGATGACGTATCAGTCATGAATTCTGAATTGGAGAGCGTGATGAATCACCGTCGATTTAAAGAGGCTATGCGCACCCTAGTTGTCGATGTCAAAATCGGCGGATCTCAGGTAGGGGGTCCCGAACTATGCGTCTAAGGCGGATGGTAATAGGAGGCAGGGGACACGATGTTTACCCAGGTTCGGGCCCTCTTGATGGAGGTAATACCCTATGTCCTGCTTGATTGTTCTTGATGATATGAGTATTACAAGAGTTGATGTACCACGAGATCAAACAGGCTAAACCCTAGAAGCTAGCCTATGGTATGATTGTATGTTGTCCTACGGACTAAACCCTCTGGTTTATATAGACACCGGGGGGGGCTATGGTTACACAAGGTCGGTTACAAATGAGGAGATATACATATCCGTATTGCCTAGTTTGCCTTCCACGCCAAGTAGAGTCCCATCCGGACACGGGACGAATTCTCCAATCTCCTATCTTCATAGTCCAACAGTCCGACCAAAGGATATAGTCTGGCTGTCTGGAGACCCCCTCATCCAGGACTCCCTCAGTAGCCCCTAAACCAGGCTTCAATGATGATGAGTCTCGTGCGCAGTGTTGTCTTCGGCATTGCAAGGCGGGTTCCTCCTCTGAATACACCATCAAAGAGTTTGAATACAAGGATAGTGTCCGACCCTGCAAAATAAGTTCCACATACCACTGTAGAGAGAATAATATTTCCACAAATCTAATCTTCTGACACATTTTGACAACATGACATCACGCCAAGGCCCGGTCATTATTCGAACCGTTTTTCTCAACCAGCTCCGCACATAACGCGAGGCGGTTTTCTTGATACGTCTTGTCAAAGCAGAGATCGTGTCCCCCTTATCACGGGATTCTCATCAATACAATCGTGAGTAACCCAACCGTGCCTGTTGGTATGACTCCTAAATCTTAGGCAAGTCCCAAACGGCCATGAGGAGGACGATTGATATTCACCCTCTTTATAAAGGGGACGAGGCTTTTTCTCGCCCTCCCCCCCGTGCTCAATCGAATCCTTCCCCCGCCTCAAGTTCCAACACCCAATGCTCAGGTCAGGTGCTTCGGACCTTCAACTATGTTCGGATCCAGCCTTCAAGGTCGGTGGATGCCTTCCTCCGTCACAGAGGAGGACATGAAGAAGTTGAGAGAGGCCAGATATCTGACCGCCGAAATTGCGCATAGGCTGCCTGCCCGAGGGCTGGTCGTCCCTACTCCCGAACCCAACGAGAGTGTCGTGTTCATCTCCCACTTCCTCCGAGGACTAGGCCTCGCTCTGGATCCTTGTTAGGGGTCTTATGTTCTATTATGGGCTGGATTTTCATGATCTAACCCCGGATTCCCTTCTTCACATATCGTCATTTATTGTCGTATGTGAGGCCTTCCTCCGCATTACCCCTCACTTCGGCCTATGGCTCAAGACCTTCGATGTGAAGCCGAAGATGATCGAGGGGCGGCATGCAACGTGCGGAGGTGCTTTAATAAGAAAAATCGCTGACGCTCCACGGCCATAGGGTTCCTTCCCAGTGGTGTCCGGATTGTGGCAGCAGGAGTTGTTTTACATCACAGCTCCCCGAAGTGCCAAGTGGGTAGCTGCCCCCACGTTTCGATTGGGCCCCACCACAACTGATGTCATGGATCAGCAGGGGGGCTGAGCTGGAGTCCAGCAAAGGACATGCCAATACTGCAGAGCCGTATCCGAGATCTCTTTGAGAGAGATTTCAGTCTGGTTATGGTAATGCAAGTTATGCTAGTTCATCGAGTCCAGCCTTGCAAACGTCGGCCCCTCCGCATGTGGGAATTTAACCCAGAGGGACCACGAGCTATTAAGCATTTCCTCGGCATAACGCTCGAAGAGATGTACAAATCGTTCTTCGGACCCCAAATAGAGTGTCCGGACACCACCGAGGACGTGGGTCTGAGCTGCAACCGCCCCGCTGCCAAAGTAAGTAATCCCATGTCGAACCTACTGTCGTTTTATTTATCATGGCATCATTATAAAGAGCCGCTCTTTGACCAGGACTGGATAACAAAGGCGACGATGATCAGGTGTTCGGCCCCCTTCCTGAGGGCTTGGACAATCCGGTAATAGACAAGATGCTGGAGCCAGCTCCTTATCTAGTGCCCTCAAAGGAAGATGACGGGGGGGGGGAATAGAGAGGGCGAAAGCGGGCCTCACTCGCTACTTATTCCAGCCGGGGGAATGAGCGCTTCCATGAGGGAGGACAACCAAAGGGAAGAATCTGGCATTCTCTTTCCCCGAGGAAGGAAGAGCACTACCTCTGAAGATCCGGAAGCTAAGGTTTCCAAACGGGAGAAAAAATCTTCATCAGAGGGTCCTACCTCGGAGGGTATTCTTGCCGCACAATGTCCGCGCGGGGATCAGCCCTCTACCGAGCTGTAAGTAATCGAAAAGTACTTAATAGTGGAAACATCCTACCTTACTTCTGAAGACAATAACCGATGCTTATAAATTGTAGTCCGGATCATAGCCCTTCTCGACAGAGTTCGTCTTTGGGGGATCTTCTTCCAGAGATGATGGAGAGCAAAACGCCTCCCCCTGACACCCCGCCTCATGAAGCGGGCGACCTTGAAGTGTCGTCGCGAAGGGTATCTCCGGATCCACTAATGCCAGAGGATAACCCTTTGGCTACCCGGAATCCCCAGTATCTGGCTCCTAAGGAGAGCGATAGCAAGGGTCCGTACAGTGTGTGGTCGGACGCGCTGAAGGATCTTCTGGGGCAAGCAGCTGTCTTGGAAGTGCATCGTACGCTAATGGGTACGGTAATTGAAAGGATTTCATCCGCTGACAGCGGTTTGCATGAAGCCTTTATGAGTTTGCTGAAAAGCTTCAAGGTACCTGAAATAGTGTATGTTTTTTATAGTACCGCATACGTTAGGTGTGCCCTATGCAGATAGTAGCCCCTGTGACTCTGGTTGTCGTCGAGAACGGCAGCAACCCGAGGATCATATACCCAGGTAATAATTCGACTGCCTTTATGTGCTAAAGCGGCAACTTGATGCGGCCGATGCCGATATCGTGCTTGCCAACCAGCGGCTTGACGAGGCACAGGGTGAGTGATTTCTCTGGTGATCATCACATAATAAGAGTAGCATGATGCCAGTATCTTTAATATGTTGTGACTACAGATGGAGCTGCCACCGTGGAGACCCTTCGGGCGGAGCTTGCCCGAGCCAAGGAGAAAGCAAGGAGTAGCAATGTGGCCGCTCTAAAGGTGGCCCAAGAGTTAAGGGTCGAACAGGCCACGCATTGCGGGAGCAAGGAAAAAATAGCCAAGATGGCTATAGAGTAAAAAGATGCCGCTAACCGTTACCAGCTTTTTGAAGAAGAAAATCGGGCGAAGGCGACGGACCTGGAGAAGGCCCTGGTGGCTGCCAAGGAAGCCCGCTCCAAAATTAGAGCGACGAAGGAGGAGCTGAATCAAGCTGTATATATCATGTTTGGGAAGCCCTTCTTGTTGCGGACTAAGTTCGGAGATCTGATGTATGCTCCTCTGGACCGGCTAAGGAGTTCTGCGGACGCCTACATGCATTTGGCTTCAAGTGCTGCTGATGCGGCCGAGTACTTCAAGGATGAGAAAGGTCCCGAAGTGGAAAAGCTGTTCTGGTCACAGTTTCACGCTCTAGTCCGTCCGCTGCTGTTGAATGAGCAATTGGCCGAGTGGGCCGAGCTCCATAGGATCACCTGTGGCCGGGAGGGCCAATGCCGAATAGCTACTTTAGTTTAGTGCACCAATTCCTTGGTGCTGTGCCACGCATCGATGCTGTAAAGAGATCGACGTGCATAGAGAGTGCACGGATGGCCTTTGCCCGTGTCAAGACATACTGGGCGGAGATGGAGGCCACCACTGTTGCGACACAGGGTTCGGCCATAGGCCGAGTGGCTGCCGAGCACTACCTTGAAGAAGTTCTTGAAGGTGCTTGTTCGATAGAGGCTCAGTGCTCGAAGAATATTGTGTTCTAGCGACATGTATTCCCATTGTAAAAACAATGTTTTATTGAATTATCAATGTTGTATTTATACTTTTGCCCGAAAGTACTATGATGCCTCCTGTGCGGTCGTTTGTGTATATATGTATATAACCTGAAAGTTTGCAGTCGTTGGCTTCCACCCCCACACATATAATGCGGGGGTGTTCGCAGAAAATGCATATCCACACTTGATCCAACGTCTTGGTCCGTTAAGGAGGTGATAGCGCAGTGAACGAGGCAATCGGACTATATTGCTTTAACACTTTCACTTAGCCATAGGAGTTTGATGGTGGGGCTACTATATAGCCCCTGTTACTTTTGCGCTCGTCCGAATACGGGGCGTGTACGTACATGACCGGGAAACGGCACTTCTCTAATGCAGAGGAATCCTGAAGATTCCGATGAGTCATCGAGTGGTTGACCAGTCTCTCGCTATATCATGACAGTTAGTTTTCAGCTTTCTCTACTGAGGTGCTCATCCGGATGAACCAGGGCACAATCGCAGTAGTTCTCCCATTGCTACCTTAGCCGATATAATGGAATGTAAGGTACCAAAACATGGGAGCCGGGAAAACCCAACATGTGACCAAAGACATGATTCGGAGCTGATGCATATAGGGCCAAACTCGCGACTCCGAACACTCCCTAAGGTGTTCAGTCTTTATAACATATACCGGGCTAAAAAATGCCCTTAATAAGAAACCCCATGTGTCCAGGTACGTGAAAAATCCTGACATGGTCACATGCCAATAACGCCAGCATCCTTCTCGGTTGTGTGGAGTATCCGGAGGATGTGAGCAACAAGAGACAGTAAAAAAAGGTTTATGCAGGGTCTTAATCTAAAAAGAAACCTTTGGGCGGGTCCCTGCTGCACGTCTACGCCTGTGTCTCCATTGTGCCGTGTCCTGGACGGGTGTAGCACGATTGTCATCTGTAAAAGGAAAGAACTTAGGTGAAAGTTGTCGTGCCAAAAAGAAGAATTGGTTATTATCAATGAACTATCAAAATTCAAGAGAAGCCAAGTTGAGCCGGGCTGGCCCTGATTACACGCGGGAAGCCCCTGGTATGATTTATGAGGGTTTGATCATCAAACCAATATCATGTATATATGATGGAACGCCGGATTCGTTTAACCGTGTCCGTGGTCTTGACGACCTGCCATTTTTTCTGGTTGGTGAGGCCGTCTAGTTTGCGGCCGTTAGAGCCGCCGCATCCTCTTTCGTATGTAAGAAACGTTCGATATTTCCGCTAACTAAGATGATGCCACACGGACCGGGCATCTTAAGCTTGAGAAAAGCATAATGCGGAATTGCGTTAAAATGAGCGAAAGCCGTTCTTCCGAGTAGTGCTTGATAACCACTTCGGAATGGGGCGATGTGAAAAGTTAACCTTTCGCTTCGGAAGTTATTGGAAGAACCGAATACCACCTCTAGTAGTAGAGAGCCCGTACAGCGGGCCACTTGGCCTGGTATTACTCCCTTGAAGGTAGTATTACTGTGGCTTATTTGTGTCGGGTCTATCCCCATTTTGCAGACTGTGTCCTGATATATCATATTTAGATCACTGCCGCCGTCCATGAGGACTTGTGTGAAATGGTACCCATTTATTATTGGGTCTAACACCAAGGCCGTCAGTTCTTCTTGTCGGATATTTGTCTCGTGATCCCTACGATCAAGAGTGATCGGACAGGCCAACCAGGGGTTGAACCTAGGGGTGACGGGCTCTATGGCACGTGTGCCTCGGAGTGCATGCTTGCTTCTCCTCTTTGTCACATGGATCACATTTACTGTTTTAACCTCTGTTGGGAACTTTTTCTGTCCTCCGGCGCTTTGCTAGCGAGGTTCATCCTCGTCTTCGCTTGGTGTCTCTTCCCCTTTGTGTTCGGCGTTTAGCTTACCAGCCTGCTTGAAGACCCAACATTCTCTGTGGGTATGATTTGTAGGTTTGTCTGGGGTGCCGTGAATCTGATAGAGTTTGTCAAGAATTTTGTTTAGGCCAGATTTTCCTTCTCTGCTGCCTTTGAAAGGCTTTTTCCGCTGACCTGGTCGGGAGCCCCTGAATCCGGCGTTTACCGCCGTGTTATCTGGGCTACCTTCTTTATTTCGACGCTTGTTTTTGTTGCGTCGTGGTTTACCATTTCCATCCCTGACTTCGGATGTGCTTGGGTCGCTGGTGCTGCTACGGGCCAACCAGCTGTCCTCGCCCGCACAAAAGCGGGTCATGAGGCTTGTTAGGGCTGCCATTGTTCTCGGTTTTTCTTGGCCGAGGTGTCTGGCGAGCCATTCGTCTCGGACGCTGTGTTTAAAAGCTGCTAAGGCTTCGGCGTCCAGACAGTCGACGATTTGGTTCTTCTTGGTGAGGAACCTGTTCCAAAGCTTTCGGGCGGACTCTCCGAACTATAGGACTATATGACTTAAATCGTCTGCATCCGGAGGTCGGACATAAGTCCCTTGAAAATTGGCCCGAAAAGCGTCCTCGAGCTCCTCCCAACTTCCAATTGAGTTTTCGGGGAGGCTTTTCAGCCAGTGCCGAGTGCTGGCCCTTTAAGCTTGAGGGGCAAGTATTTAATGGCATGGAGATCGTCTCCACTATCCATATGAATAAGGAGGATAAAGTCCTCTATCTAGACTCCAGGGTTTGTGGTCCCGTCGTAAGCCTCTATGTTCACCGGTTTGAATCCCTATGGGAATTCGTGATCCAGCACCTCATCAGTGAAACATAAGGGGTGTGCGGCACCCCTGTATTGGGATGTGCCATGGTGTTCAGACGGTTGTAGTATTCGGTGTTGGTTTTGTACCGTAGCGCGCTTTGTAGATCCATAGATGGATCTGGTCGCGCCAGATTTTCGATGCAAGTTCTCACGCAGATCATGTGTTGACTTATGCGCGACTTTGTTAGCCGCTCTATCGCGTTCACAAGGTGGTGGATTCGGCCGGTTGGCCGTATCATTCTTCGGCTGTATGGGCTCTAAGGCCTCATCGTCGAATTCCGGTAATAGCTTGCGCTTTGGATAGCTATTTTTATGGTAACTTCCACCATACTTTGTTACTTTGTTCCACCTGCTGTTGAGCGTATCTTGTGTGACCTTAAGCCTTTGCTTCTATTTCTTCGGGCTCCTCGCTGTGGCAATAAGCCTTCTGCGGGGGTTCTCTTGCTCCAAGTGCATTTCCGGGATGATGTGTTCATCTTCGTCCGGACTGTTTTCTTCCCCAGACGGGGTTTGATGAGGCTTATCCTTGGCGTCATCGTGTTTGGACGTCGGTTCCGTACTATGTTTGCAGTTTGCATCTTGATCGTGCTCTGTCACCGGGGTGGTGCAGTCGTCGTTTCTTCTAGAGTCGACTGGACTGTTTTACCTCTTGCGCTGTTATCGCTGTTTTTGCTATGGCGGGACTTAGAGCGGCGCCGCTAACGTTGGCGCTTGGGTTGCTTGGAGGGGGCATCCTCCGCTGTCTCTTTGCCATTGCCCTCTCTGGGTGTATCCACCGTGTATACATCATGTGATGAAGTGGCGGTCCAGTGCCCTGTGGGCGGTGGTTCCTGTTCGTCTCCTGCATCGTCGATGTCTTTGGAGTCGTAGTCGAGCATGTCGGTTAAGTCTTCGACAGTGGCTACTAAGTGGGTGGTGGGTGGGCAGCGAATTTCTTCGTCGTCCGCATCCCATTCTACCCGGACATAGTTCGACCAAGGCTCTCCTGACAGGGAGAGAGACCTTAATGAATTTAGCACGTCTCCGAAAGGTGAGTGCTGAAAGATATCCGCGGAGGTGAACTGCATGATTGGCACCCCAACGGATTCGACGAGCAGAGATGTAGGCGGCTCGGAGTCCGTGGCCGGAGGTAAATCCAACGGTTCGGGGACGCGGCTCTCGAAAGGGGTGAAGTCCGTATCTGGCTCTATCACCACTGAGAGTGCGGCCTCCATGGCGGGGTCTATCCCTCCGTTCTCGGATGGCGCAATTTGCTCCGGATTAACGATCGGAGTAGTTGCGGATGCGATCTCCCGAACACTGTCCGACGGCAGAGTTCCGTCATGCTCGTCGCGACTATGCGGCGCGTCCGACAAGGGCTCGAATCCGTCAAAGATCAAGTCTCCATGGATGTCGGCCGTGTAGTTCAAGTTTCCAAATCTGACCTGATGGCCAGGGGCATAGCTCTCGATCTGCTCCAGATGGCCAAGCGAATTGGCCCGCAGTGCGAAGCCGCTGAATACGAAGATCTGTCCGGGGAGGAAAACCTCGCCCTGGACCGCATCGCTAGCGATGATCAAAGGATCCATCAAGCCTTATGGTGACGACCCAATGGAACTCTCAATGAAAGTACCAATGTCGGTGTCAAAACTTGCGGATCTCGGGTAGGGGGTCTCGAACTGTGTGTCTAAGGAGGATGGTAACAGGAGGCCGGGGACACGATGTTTACCCAGGTTCGGGCCCTCTTGATGGAGGTAATACCCTATGTCCGGCTTGATTGTTCTTGATGATATGAGTATTACAAGAGTTGATCTACTACGAGATCAAACAGGCTAAACCCTAGAATCTAGCCTATGGTATGATTGTATGTTGTCCTACGGACTAAACCCTCCTATTTATATAGACACCAGGGGCGCTAGGTTTACACAAGGTCGGTTACAAAGGAGGAGATATACATATCCGTATTTCCTAGCTTGCCTTCCACGCCAAGTAGAGTCCCATCCGAACACGGGACGAAGTCTTCAATCTTGTATCTTCATAGTCCAACAGTCCGGCCAAAGGATATAGTATGACTGTTGGGAGACCCCCTAATCTAGGACTCTCTCACTAGTCTTTTCTGAGAAAGAGTTTATCGCACTCAACTCGGTGGATGCATATATCCGAGCCGCTCGAGGCAGTCTTGCCAGAGTCATTCAGCTGTTCTCGAAGGATATATAGGTAAAAGTTTACGCAATTTTTGATAGTTATTTACCAGTAGCCCCCGAGACTTGAAGCTGTGAGGTAAACCGATTTAAGGATCGCTATTACCCGCAGGTTCTCAAAGAGAAAAATACCGCACTATCCCATGAGCTAGAAGCGAACCAGACACAGCTAAATGTTGTCACTGCCGAGTTGGCAGAAAAGAAAAAGGTCGCAACGACTGCATATGGGAAGAATAAACATGGTGGGCAAAAAGACAAACTATACGAAGAGATGGAGAGCTGAAAGGCTCAGTTATCGGCCGCTCAGAAGGAAAATGAGAAGCTGAAAGGCGGCATGTTCGGTATGTCGTCCTCTCTTATTTAGAACCATTCTAGGTGCCCATGTGTAATCCTTAATTCGGTATGTCATGACTCTGTTGCCACATGCCTGTTGACTGGTCGACGAGAGGAAGAAGTATCCGGATTTCAAGGCGATGTGTTGAAGGAACTGTCCGTGGTACATGCTCGGGCCCAGAAATCCATGAAAAGTATGGTGAAGGCTTTATGGCCATCTGATACCCCTCCAGAAAGTATGGAGGGCCTAGCAGACCTGTTCAAAGGTGCCCGGTGCCGGTTCGAGCTATGGAAGACATCCACCTGCCGTGAAGGCACACGAGAAGCCTGGGCCATGGTGAAGACACGTTTCACCAAACTGAATCCAAATCATATGGCCCGGGTGGGACCACAAGGACCAGACAGGAAAGAAATTCCACTAAATTTGGTGTATGAGCAAGTAATGGTAGTGGCAAAGTATTCGTAGGAAGACTGTAAATTAGATGGTCTTATAGATGGAATAGATAAGGAATAGGTTTATGATTGAGTGTATTAATCAACATGTACCTGTATCTGAACATGTAAAAAGTTTGTCATTGCAGGCTTTTGGCTTTAACCTCCGAACCCAAAAATGGTGGAGTGTTTCCGGATTCTTTTCGAAAAGAAGCATTTATTATGTTCGGAAACTAGGCAACCCAGTCATTGTGCTCAAACAGACAAGAAGTTTTAGTTCATGTTGTATGTTATATTACATATGTAAGAAACATCTTGCAAGAAAAGTAGTTCCGTTAAGGGTTCCTTTCCTTGGGCTGGCATACTGCAATTACGCGTGCCGCGGTGTTGGAGTGGTTACAATAATGTAACAAGCTGTCGTTTGATTGCCGACCACTTATTCTCTTAAGAAAGCTAGCTTTCGGCTTCACCCGTCTGAGGTACATGTCCGGTGACCCAGTTGTAACAATCGCAGAGGTACTCCCTTTATGCCCCAGCCGAACAATCGGGAACGTAGGGCAAAAACACAGGAGCCAGGCAACCCATCTTGACAAAAATTAAATCATAGAGGTGCATATAATGGCAAAAAGGATGTACATCAGCAAACGACACTTATATTGTGAGCTCCAAGCTCGGAATAAGCTTCAGTTAAAGAAGCCCCCGGTCATGTGGGATATATACATTTAAGGATGTGTACCCCTCAAGTGTTCGGCTTATCCAAACATATCATGGGAATCATACAAAAACGAGAAAAACTAAAAATAGGTGAAGAGGAGAAAAAGGAACAAAAAAGAAGTATGACCGAACTTATGCGTAGAATCGTCGGAGCCGAGCACCGTTCCATGGATTTGGCTCAAGGCGATTATCCGATGCATTACGAAGGCGGTAGGATCCTCCTGTGAGAACTTCATCAATAATGAAGGGACCCTCCCATTTTGGTTTGAGTTTGTCCTTTTTCTTCTCCGGGAGGTGTAAAACGAGTTCACTAACATTATAGGTCTTGGCCCGCACTTCTCTGCTTTGGTATCTCCGAGTCTGTTGTTGATAGAATGTGGAATGGGCTTTTGCAACATCGTGCTCCTCCTCTAGGTCATCTAGGTTGTCCTACCGATCAATCTCAGCCTCTCTCTTTTCATCCATGCGCACTCGAGGTGAGTCATGAATAATGTCACAGGGCAAGAAAGCCTCTGCGCCGTACAGCATGAAGAAGGGTGTGCATCCAGTCATACGATTGGGCGTTGTCCGCAGTCCCCAGGGTAAGGAATCAAGTTCCTCGACCCGGTGTTTATCTGACTCCCATAGGGATCGCACTAGTCTGGGTTTAATGCCGCTCACTATCAAGCCATTAGCCCATTCGACCTGACCATTTGTTTGAGGGTGGTATACGGAGGCGTAATCAAGCTTAATGTTCAGGTTAGCACACCAGTTTTTCACCTCATCGGCTGTAAAGTTAGAGCCATTGTCAGTAATGATGCTGTGCTGGACACCATAACGGTGTACAACGCTGGATATAAAGTCGATCACCAGCCCAACTCCAGCCGTTTTTACTGGTTTGACCTCTATCCACTTAGTGAATTTATCCACCATAACCAGCAAATGTTTATTTTTGTGGCTTCCCCCTTTAACGGGTCCGACATATCAAGCCCCCAGATCGCAAAAGGCCAAGTAATGGGGATTGTTTTAAGGGTAGTGGTTGGCATGTGACTTTGATTGGCGAACAACTAGCATCCGACATAGTGTTGTACAAGGGACTATGCATCTGCTCGGGCCGTGGGCCAAAAGAAACCTGTACGGAAGGCATTACTTACGAGGACCCGAGCTGCGGTATGATGACCACCGGGACCAGCATGTATATAGACCAAGAGCTGTCGTCCCTCCTCTTCGGAGATACATCTTTGAAGAACTCCAGTAGTACTTTTCTTGTAGAGTTCTTGATGTAGGGTAGGAACCCTAATCGGCCGATCTTTCACAAAAGGAGCGGATCCCGCGATGAACACGAAGAACACGAGGAGGGAAATGAGGGGAAAATCACAAGGGAAACACAAGAGAACACCGAAACCAACAAGTATGAACACACATGCGCTAGATCCATGAACACAAAGGGAGATACAAGATCCAAAGTCAACAACGGACGATACAAGAGGTAACCGGTCTTCTCTATGAGGAGGTCTTGAATCCACGAGGGGATCTTCTCTGCAAGGAGGAGGTCTTGAATCCAAAGGGATCTTCCCCAAAGAGGGGCCACGGTCTCTCTCGTGGAGTAGATCCGATGTGATTGAGCAATGCTCTATCTCTAAATATGAGCTAAACCAATGCTAACCCTAACTAGGAGGAGGTGGAGGAGTATATATAGTCTAGGTCCACGAAGGGGTAAGTGGGAGAGGGATACATGGGCCTCCGTCCCGATCTCTATACACAGACAGATACTGGACGTCCGCTAGGGACCGGTCGTCCGGGGGCTCGTGGGCTTCCGGACGTCCGGTAGTCGCCGGACCTCCGCTCAGTTTGGCTCGGTTGAGGTGTCACCGGACGTTCTGTAGCGGCCGGTCGTCCGGTCGCCGGTCGTCTGGTGTCGTCAGTCTTCCGCTGAATTGGCTCGGGTCTAGATGTACCGGTCGTCCGGTGGGGGCCGGACGTCCGCTCACTGGGAGGGACCGGTCGTCCGGTGTCGTCCAGATGTCCGCTCGCCGGAGCTTCTTCGACAGCTCTTCTTCTTGCGTCTTCGTTTCCATGCCTCCCTCGTGGATGGTGTAGTTGTACACTTGCGCTTGCACTCCTCCTCGTCGTCCATAGCAATCCGACAATACCTATGCATGCACACGAGTGGAGTGTCAAGTAGTATACCATCCTCGAAGGGGTCAAGTGAACACGCGTAAAAGAGATGATTCACCTTTGTGTATGTGAAGTGATGTCGAACGTGTCACTTGCCAAACGAACGCATGACATGGTGATGTCCGTAGGATGCTCCACATTATCTCCCCTCCCTTGGGAAAGATCTGACCTCGGATCGAAAACCAAATCACCATGGGAAAGAGATGGCTTCGTCGTGTAGAAATGGACGTTCACCAAGTTCTTGTCATCTTGAAGCTCGAAATGGGCACTCTCCAATGTCGCACCGTCTTCTGATTCCTTCAAAAGGAGTAAGGACAACAAACACTTGGAAAAACAAATGTGGTAGCGTTAGTGAAAAACCAAGCATTCAAGACGTTATTAACCAAACTAGTGTCGTCATCATGCAAAGCATATGGTGTGACAAAGGATTGTGACATGGCATGTAAGCATATCAATCGAGCACAAGCAAAGAAATCATGGGGGCAAGCATGTGAATGTGAGGTAGTGATGCAAGTATGTGTGACAAGAGAAGAAGCATCTACCTCAAGTTCATAGCAAGCATTCACAAATTGCTCAATGAAAGGTCTATGGTAGTCATAGGAATCATTCACAACACCAAATAAAATGAAGTGTCTAAACACATGGGTCAAGTGCAAGACAATCCAAGCATAATGTGCATTGGGTGTAGTGAATATCGTGTGGCACTCAAAACAATAGAAAGAGCAAGTGTTCATCATGTGTGAGGCAATCAAGGCAAGCATGTAGCAATTAATGGGACATGGCATATGTGAAGAAACGGCATTGTTGCAACCAAACATGTGATAGGAGCAAGTAATCCAAGAATTGGATGCAACACACAAGGCATATATATCATGATGCATGGGATTGTGAAAATGACAAGTCGAAGCAAGATCTCTAACAAGTGTGCAATCAAGTGGTCCAAGATGAATAATAAGTCTCATGGGGAAAGCAACACAAGTAGTATGGTCCATAATATCCATGCTCATGGTTTGGGGGTTCTCAAAAGAGAAGGATATCACCTTGAAATGATGTCCTTGGGCATCCTTCACAATGCCGAAGTACAAGCAAGTGTGATGTAGAATCATCGTGGTAGAAGGTGGTTCGCTCTCAAGAGCTTGGATTCTCAACTCTCGTGATGTGGAAGTTGACACAAGGTCCAAGTATCCTACACATGCATGCAACAAAACAAAGAACGTATGTGCATTGTAGATAAACACATCATCCATCATGATGGTTCTCTTCTCTTGCACATAACCATTAGAAGCACAAGTGGATGAACAATATGATGCAACAATGGTAATATTCATGGCACGAGGTGTATGGTGCGAAGAAGGAAGACAAGCATGCTTCACAAAAAATATGTCAAAATCTCCAAATATAGGCGAGAATGCTATGGGGTAATCTCATGAGCAAGATTAGAATCATTGTTGCACTCAATACATGGAAAATTGTCTAACATGAGAGAGGCAACACATGGAGATATATGACAAGAAGCAATAACAATCATGTCGTGCAAAGCATATAAATGGTTGTCATCAACCGCATGAAGCGAGCAAGTTTAAGTCATCAGTGATGCAACAACGCAAGCAAACATAGTAATACAGTCGTGCAAGCTAGTAGTGCGAAGATGTGACATACTAGAGTAAATCATGGCAATCATGTCATGAGAGCAAATAATAGGCATAGATCATAGTATCATTATAGGCATGGGGCACAAAGAAAACATGGCAATAACAAGCAATATCTCCACCAAGCTTGCAAATACACATACAAGTATGAGAATCAATCATCATGTGTAATGCAAAGCATGGGTCACAAATGCATGGCAAAAGCACATGAATGAGCATATCATGCAAAGTGAGCATGGCAAGATGGCCAAAGGATATATAATGGACAACAATCCATAGCCAAGTGAGGGCCATGTAGAAGAAATGCGTGAAGTCTTTGCGCGAAAGAGAGCGGTGGGAAAGACACTGCATGGGATCCCAAGTCATCATTGCTCTCTAGAGCTCGTTTTGTCAACTCGTGGGATTGCGAGGTTGACAAGTATTCATGGGTACCTACACAAAAGAGACACAAACCAAAGAAACTTCGCGCGTGGTAAATGTACGCATCATCCATCATGATGTGTGTGTACGTGAGAGTTAGCACAAGATAAGCATTGCTCAAAGAAATTTGATGCATGGTATAAGAACATGTCATCCATGATGAAAGAATAGTTATTGTGTATTACACTATGGGTATGCAAATTTAGCATACAAGTATATGGCACATCAATAGCATGTTTATTCATGGGGATCATATTGTGCACACAAGTATTGGGATCATGGAATGAATGGGATGAATCAAAATCTCCTAAAATGTATGAGGAAACTATGGGGGTCTCCTCATGAGAAATATCGGAAACATCACATGGAGAAAATGGAGAACATCCAAAACAATGCATATATGAAGCTAGGTGGTTATGGCATGGCATATGAGATGAATGATGCAAAGCTAGCATGTCAATATCATTACAAGAGAAACAAATGCCAATAACCATAGGCTTGTCATCTATGCCATGTCTGCAAATTGGGTTTATTTTAATAGCATATGCATAGTCACTATGAAGAGATTGCAAGTATGACATATGATTGATCTCATGCACAACATATGACAAGTCAAGCGGATTGACAAACATGATGTGACCGGGAGAATTAGCACAGCAAATCCTATGTAACATGGCATCACAACTAATAGACTCCACATGGCAATCATCATAATCATCACAAATGGGTAAATCATCGCATGGGGACGTCTCACTAGCATGAAGCATGGTAATAGGTTGATCAACATCATGCAAGCAATCAATGTCAAGAATGCCCACTAGTGGGACTAGAGCATCACCTTCACCTATGTTACCTTTGTCATTCCACTCATGTGGTGTAGGTGAGGCGGGAAAGACCAAATGGTGGTCATCTTCATCTGGGTGGAACCATGTGGGGGTGCATCATATTTCACCATGTCCATCGTCTAGTCCAAAGGGAGGACGAAGTCATCATGAATCGGCGCGTCATCATATATGGGACCTAGCACTAAATGAGAAGACACAATAGAGGTAGAGGTCAAGTTGTTAGAAATGCAAATGGCCTCACATGCCCTATCAACTATCACACTCTCTCTATGTGGTGGTTCACTCACTCCCTCAAGGTAGGTGCACTCAATCTCATGTATGGTGGAGTCACGCATCTCACTCAAGTGGTGGGGGTTGTGGCTCTCCTCACATGGGAATTGTGGTAACACATCATATATGGGGATAGTGGTGTAGTCACTCTCACTCTCAATATGGTGGCAAAAGTCACTCAAGTCATCATATGTCGCCGTGGTCGAAGGGAAGATCCCATGCTCAACCATCTCATCGCCATTGCCGTGGATGAAGGCCGAAGATGGCACATCATCACTCTCGCCTCCTAAGATGGAAGCATCATCCTTGCTCGCCACCTTGTCGCTCGCGTCCAAAGCTTGGTCCTTGAGGGTCTCCATAGTCGTACTCATCGCCGCACCATCTTGAAAAAGAGTCATGGTAGACTTGGCATCATCAATGCCACAAAAGGGTATGGCGGTAGAGTCGAACTTGGGAGCATCGTCTTGGAGCTCGCCGGGCTTGGACATCATGGCGGTACTAGCCTGTTTGTCGGTGTCAAACCCGGTGGATCTCGGGTAGGGGGTCCCGAACTGTGCGTCTAGGCGGATGGTAACAGGAGGCAGGGGACACGATGTTTTACCCAGGTTCGGGCCCTCTCGATGGAGGTAAAACCCTACGTCCTGCTTGATTAATATTGATGATATGTGTAGTACAAGAGTAGATCTACCACGAGATCAAGGAGGCTAAACCCTAGAAGCTAGCCTATGGTATGATTGTTGTTCGTCCTACGGACTAAAACCCTCCGGTTTATATAGACACCAGAGAGGGCTAGGGTTACACAGAGTCGGTTACAATGGTAGGAGATCTACATATCCGTATCGCCAAGCTTGCCTTCCACGCCAAGGAAAGTCCCTTCCAGACACGGGACAAAGTCTTCAATCTTGTATCTTCATAGTCCAGGAGTCCGGCTGAAGGTATAGTCCGGCTATCAGGACACCCCCTAATCCAGGACTCCCTCAGTAGCCCCTAAACCAGGCTTCAATGACGACGAGTCCGGCACGCAGATTGTCTTCGGCATTGCAAGGCGGGTTCCTCCTCCAAGTACTTCATAGAAGATTTTGAACACAAAGGTAGTGTCCGTCTCTGCAAAATAAGTTTCCACATATTGCCATAGAGAGAATAATATTTACACAAATCTAATCCGCTGACGTATTCCGTAGCGTGACATCACACCACGGCCAAGTCTTTATTCAAATCGTTTTACTGCCCCACCTCAGCGTGTTTAGTGAGGTGGTTTCCTTGGCACGTCTTGTCAAAGCAAAGATCGTGTCCCCTTATTTCGGGATTCTCATCAATACGGGCATGGGTAACCCAGTCGTACCCGTTGGTATGTTTTCTCGATGAAAGCCGAGTCCCAAACGGTCACGGGGAGGGCCCTTGGTATTCAACCTCTTATAAAGAGACCAAGGCCTTACTCCTTTCTTTCAATCTCAACCGAGTTCGCCCTTCGCCTCGAGTTCCAACACCCAAGGCTCCAGATTTCAGGCGCTTCGGACCTTCGACAATGTCTGGTTCCGACCTTCGAGGCCGATGGATGCCCTCCTCCGTCATGGAGGAGGACATGCTGAGGTTGAGAGAGGTCAGGTTCTTGACGGGCGAAATCTAGCATAGGCTGCCTGCTCAAGGGCAGGTCATTCCCACTCCCAAGCCTGGTGAGAGTGTGGTTTTCATGTCTCACTTCCTTCGGGGGCTAGGCTTCCCGACGGATCCCTTCGTGAGGGGGCTCATATTTTATTATGGGCTGGAATTTCATGACTTAGCTCCGGAGTCCATCCTCCATATTTCCTCATTCATCGTCGTGTGTGAAGCCTTCCTCCGTTTTACTCCTCACTTCGGACTATGGCTCAAGACCTTCAAAGTAGAGCCGACAATGATCGAGGGATGGCACGCGGAGTGCGGAGGTGCTTTTATAAGCAAGAATGCTGGTGCTCCATGGCCCGAGGGTTCTTTTTCAAGAGGAGTCCAGCTTATGGCAACGAGAGTGGTTTTATATTACCGCTCCCAGGGGCACCAAGTGGGTGGCGCCACCTGCCTTTCGCTCGGGTCCCCCACCATAGCTAGTGTCATGGGTCAATGAAGGACTGGACTGGGGCCGTCCAAGGACGTGCCCTTGTTGCTGGGCCGCATTCGAGATCTCCTAGAAAGAGATATCAGTCTGGTCATGGTGACACAGGTTATGCTGATTCACCGAGCTCTGCCCTGCAAACGTCGCCCCCTCCGCCTGTGGGATTTCAATCCGGAGGGACCACGACCTCTCCAATATTTTATGGGCGCGACGCCCATGGAGATGTACAATTTTTCTTCGGATCACAAGCAATGTGTCCGGACTTGACCGAGGACGCAGGTCTGAGCTGCAACCGCCCGGATACTCAAGTAAGTAGCCCTGTGCCCGGACTCGCAATCCGCATATTTTTCATAAAATTGCCCTTAAAAGAGTTGTCCTTTAAACAGGAGTGGATAGCGGAAGCAAAGCTAATCAGGTGTCCGGCCCCCCTCCCCGAGACCACGCCGGTTCCCGTGCTAGTCAGGATGTTGGAGGTTGTGCCTTCGGAGGAAAGCGAGGGAGGGGACAAGAAAGCTATGGCCTCCTCGAAGGAGGCTGTTTGGAAGGGAGGAATTGAAAATTCCCCCTCAGGGGAAGAAGAGGACCGCCTCTGAAGACCCAGAGACCATGGCCTCAAAGCGGGGGAAGAAATCTTCGCCAGAGGGTTCTGTGCTGGGGGATACTTCGGCCGAATTATGACCTCAAGGGGATCAGCCCTTCACCGAGCCGTAAGTAGAGAGGAGTTTTGTTTTTAAGAAATGAGAGAAATCCTTGCTTTATATCTGAGAAAAGTAATCGAAAATTTACCTTGTAGCTCGGACCTTAGCCCTTCTCAGCAGAGCTCGTCTTCGGGGGATCTTCTTCCGGAGATGATGGAGAGCGGAACGCCTCCACCTGCCGTACCGCCTTGCGAGGCGGGCGACCCTGAGGTATCGTCGCGGAGGGTTTCTCCGAATCTGGCAGGGCCGGAAGGTAGTCATATGCCCCCCAAAACCCTCCGCGTCCGGCCTTCGAAAAGGGCCATCGGACGAGTCCGACACCGTCTGGTGCGCGGTCAGAGGAGCTGAATGATCTGCTAGGGCGAGCATCTATCTCAAAGGAGCACCGTGCATTGATGGGTACGGTGATTGAGAGGATTTCATCCGCGGAGAGCGGATTGCATGAGGCCGTTAGGAGTTTACTGACAGGTTTTGAGGTACGCGAAATAATGTACCCTTTTTGGACAGTTGCGCATAAATAAGATGCGCCCTGTGTAGATAGTATCCCCTGAGAATCTGTGCGTTGTCAAAAGTGACGGCGCGCAGAGGATCATAATCCCAGGTCTAATGGCGAAGTGCCCGGTGGCCATCCAGAACGATGAATTTGCCGAGCTAAAGCGGCAACTTGACATGGCAGATGCCGACATCGCGCTTGTCAACAAGCGGCTTGACGAGGCACAACGTATGTAATTCCTCCGGCGGCACCTAGTAAGAGGATCTTTATGCCAGTATCTTACAATGTGTGCACTTGATGCAGATGGTGCTGCTGCCATGGAGAATCTTCGGGCGGAACTTGCCCGAGCCAAGGAGCAAGTCAGGAAAAGTGATTCGGCTGCCAGAAAGGCAATTGAAGAGCTGAAAGCCGAACAGGCTGCTCACTGCCGAAGTAAGAAGGAAATGGCCGAGATGGCCGTGAAGCTGAAGAACGCTACTGACCGTTGCAAGCTTCTTGAAAAAGAAGATCGGGCGGAACAGACGGACCTGAAGAAGGCCGTTGCCGATGCCAAGGATGCTCGCTCTGCGATGAGAGCTATGAAGGAGGAGCTGCGTCAGGCCGGAGAGATCGCGGCTGGGAAGCCCTTTATGCTGCGAAGGAAGTTCTGTGATCCTGAACATGCTCCGTTAGACCAGATGTGGAGTACGGCGGACACCTATCTGGATTTAGCAGCGAGTGCCGCAGATGCGGCCGAACACTTCCGAGATCAAGAAGATCGCGAAGTGGAAAAGCTCTTCTGGTCGCAGTTCCACAATCTAGAGCGTCCACTTTCATTAGCCGATCATTTGGCCGAATGGGCCAAGCTAAATAGGTTGTCTGGACTCGCCATGAAGTATGTCATGAGTCATCTGTGGCCAGAGAGGCCAGAGCCGAAAAGTTATTTCAACTTGGTGCAGCAGTTCCTTGGTGCGGCGCCGCATATCAATGCGATGAAGAGGTCAGCGTGCATAGAGGGTGCGCGGATGGCTCTTGCCCGTGTCAAGACATACTGGGCGGAAATGGAGGCCACCGCTGTTGCATCCCCAGACTTGGATGGAAGCCAAGTACCTTCCGAGCACTATTTTCAGGAAGTTCTGCAAGGCGCTCGTTTAATAGAGACGCAGTGCTCGAAGGATACTATATTCGAATAGCATATATTATTGTAAAATAGTATTTTGATAAATTGTAGAAGCTTTTTATACTTGTGCCTGCAAGTATTATAATACCTCCTGTGTGGCCGTTTAACATATATGTATGTATAATCTGAAAGATGGCAGTCGTCGGCTTCAGCCCCCACGCACATAATGCGGGGGTGTTCGCAGAAGGCGCATTTTCACACTTGATCCAACGTCTTGGTCCTACAAAGGAGGTGATAGCGCAGCGAACTAGGCAATCGGACTATGATGCTTTATCACTTTCACTTAGCCATAGGAGTTTGACAGTGAGGCTACTTATATAGCCCCTGGTTGCGCCCGCGCTCGCCCGAACTCGGGGCGCGTATGTGCCTGGCCGGGAAACGGCCCTTTGTTAATGCGGAGGAATCCTAAAGATTCCGGTAAGTCATCGAGTGGTTGACCAGTCTCATGCTATATCATGACAGTCAGTTTTCGGCTTTCTCTACTGAGGTGCTCGCCTGGCCGAACCGGGGCACAATCGCAGTAGTTCTCTTGGTGCCGCCTTAGCCCATAGAGCGGAACGTAAGGCAGCAAAACTCAGGAGCCGGGCAAACCCAACATTTGACCAAAGACATGATTCAGAGCTGATGCATATAAGGCCAAACTCGCGACACCAAACATTCCCTAAGGTATTCGGTCTTTGTGAGGGCGGGCGGGATAACGCCCTTAGTAATAAGCCCCTAGTGTCCAGGTACGCGCAAAAACTCTGATGTGGCCACATGCCAAAAAGCCAGCCTCCTCCTTGGTTATACCAAGAAACCAGGGGATGTGTATCAATAAGAGACAGTAAGAAAGGTTTACGCAAGGTCTTAATCTGAAAAGAATCCTTGGAACGGGTCCCTGCTGCACGTCTGCGCCTGTGTCTCTGTTGTGCCATATCCTGGACGGGCGTAGCACGGTGTTCATCTGTAAAAGAGAGGAACTTAATTGAAGAAAGATCGTGCCAAACATAAGTTATACTAAATAAACAAAGTATAAATCGAAATGGGTAAAATTGAGCTTTATTGTCTCTAGTTTTATATGCGCGGAGCCCCTAGTACAGGGGTATACGGCTAATAAGCCTTTATCAATTGTTTGTTTATCCCGGACTCGTCTAGCCGTGTCCGTGGTCTTGACGACCTGTTTAGATGCTTTGGCTGGTGAAGCAAGATCAAGGCAGCCGCACTGTTTTCCGCACGAGAGGAACACTCAATGTTTTCCCTTTAATGAGATGATGCCTCGTGGACCGGGCATCTTAAGCGTAATGCGGTATTGCGTTAAAGCGGGCGAAAGCTTCGCGTCCCAGCAGTGCTTGATAGCTACTTGAGAATGGGGAGATGTGGAAAGTTAGTTGTTCGTGCGGAAGTTATCGGGGGAGCCGAACATAACTTCTAGCCGGAGAGAACCCATGCAACGGGCATCCGGGCCTGGCGTTACCCCTTGAAAGGAGGTTTTGCTATGGCAAACTTTTGTTGGGTCTATCCCCATGTTGCGGATTGTGTCCTGGTATAATAGGTTTAGACCACTACCGCCGTCCATCAGGACATTTGTAAAGTGGAGTCCGCCGATTATTGGATCTAATACCAAGGCAGTCCAGCTTGCGTTCCGGATACTTCTAGAGTAGTCCTGATGGTCGAAGGTGATCGGTTTTAACAACCATAGGCGAGACTCCTTTGGGATAGGCCGTATGGCGCGTATCTCTGTTGGCGCCATTCTGTTCGTCATGTGAAGTAAGTTTACTGTTTTAACTTCTTGTGGGAAATCCTTTTGTTTCCTGGTGCTCTGCTTGTGGGGTTCGTCATCGTCGTCACTTGGTTGTCGAGCCCCTTGTGTTCGGCGTTGAGTTTTCCGGATTGCTTGAAAACCCAACAATCTCTGTGGGTATGGTTCGCAGGCTTCCCGGGAGTACTGTGTATTTGACATATCTTGTCCAAGATTTTGTTTAAGTTGGATAACTCGTCCCTGTTATCCTTGAGGGGCGGCTTTCTCTGGTTCTGCCGCGAGCTTTTGAATCCGGCATTGACCGCCGTGCTTTTTGGGCTGTTTCCCTTATTCCGACGCTGGTCCTTGCTGCGTCGGGGTTTTCCGTTTCCATCCCTAACTTCGGATGTACTTGGGTCACTAGTGCTACATCTTGCCAACCAGCTGTCCTCTCCTGCGCAAAAGCGGGTAATGATGCTTGTTAATGCGGCCATTGTTCTTGGATTTTCTTGGTCGAGGTGTCTGGCGAGCCATTCGTCTCAAACGTTATGCTTAAAAGCTGCTAGGGCTTCGGCGTCCGGACAGTCGACTATCTGATTCTTTTTAGTAAGAAATCTATTCCAGAATTTCCAGGCTGACTCTCCAGGCTGTTGAGTTATGTGACTGAGATCATCTGCATCCGGAGGGCGGACATAGGTCCCCTGAGAATTTGCCCAGAAAGCATCCTCAAGATCTTCCCAACTTCCAATGGTGTTTTCAGGAAGGCTTTTGAGCCAATGCCGGGCTGGCCCTTTAAGCTTGAGGGGTAAGTATTTTATGCCGTGGAGGTCATCTCCTCTGGCCATGTGTATGTGGAGGATATAATCCTCGATCCAGACCCCAGGGTCTGTTGTTCCGTCGTACGCCTCTATGTTTACGGGCTTGAATCCCGCTGGAAATTCATGGTCCAGCACCTCATCGGTGAAACATAGGGGGTGTGCGGCACCCCTATATTTGGGTGTGCCGTGATGTTCGGATATTTGTTGTGTTGCATTGCTTACTAGAGCTTGCTTTCTTGGCCCGTAGATAGATCTGGCTGGGCCATCTTTTTGATACGGATCCTTTGGTGGATCGCGTGCCAGCTTGTGTGCGGCGCCGCTTGCCGCTCCATGCTGGCCATGCAGTCGTCTATCCGACCGGGTGGCTTTCCTATTTTTTGACTGTGGGGGCTCTGAGGCCTCCTCGTCAAATTCAGGCAGTAGCTTTCGCTTTGGATAGCTTTTTGTGTGGCGACTGCCGCCATATTTGTCTGCGGTGTTGCATACTTTGCTCCATTTGATTCTGAGTGCGTCTTCCACAGTTTTGAGCTTCCGCTTCTGCTTTTTCAGGCTACGCGCAGTGGCGATGAGTCTTTTGTGGAGGTTCTTCTGCTCCATGAGCCTATCCAGCGTAAGGTCGTCCGGACTGTTGTTTTCGCCGGGGACTGGGTGTTCGGTTTGTTTATCCAAGTTGCCCTGTTCGGACGGTTGCTCGAAGGCATGTTCGTCGTCCGCCGGCTCGTCCTGCTCTATGGCTGGGTCTATATGGCTGTTGTCTCTGTCGAGGCGGGGCTTGGAGCGGCGCTTATGTCACCGCTTTGATTGCTTTTCGAGTGAACGATCCCTCGTTGCATCCCTGTGTTCCTCGTCGTCGCTTCCTTTGGGTGTGTCCACCATGTATACATCATGAGATGAGGTGGCTGTCCGGTGCCTTATATGCGTTGGTTCATGTTCATCTCCTACATCGTCGTCCATACCATTGATGTCTTCGGAGTCGAAGTCGAGCATGTCGGTTAAATCATCGACAGTGGCTACGAAGTGGGTGGTGGGTGGGCTTTGAATTTCTTCATCATCCGCATCCCAACCTTGCTGACTATAGTCCGGCCAGGGCTCTCCTGATAAAGAGAGAGACTTTAGTGAATTCAGAATATCGCCGAAGGGTGAGTGCTGAAAGATGTCCGCGGCGGTGAACTCCATGATCGGCGCCCAATCGGGTTCGATCGATAGGGGCGCGAAGGGCTCGGAGTCTGGAGAGGAGTCCGGTTCCTTGGAGTCACAGGCTTCGCAGAGAATAGGGTTGGTGTTCGGCTCGATCGCCGTAGAGATTGCAGCCCCCGAGGCGGTGTCCAACCACCCATCCTCGATTGGCGTAGTTGGCTCTGAATTAAGGGTAGGAGCTGATGCGGGTGCGGCCTCCAGGGCACTGTTCGGCGGCAGAGCTAGATCATGCCGATCCTGATAGTGCGGCGCGCTCGGCTGCGGCTCGAATCCATCGAAGATCAAGTCTCCGCGAAGGTCAGCCGTGTAGCTCAAACTTCCAAATCTGACCTGATGAACAGGGGCGTAGCTTTCGATCTGCTCCAGATGACCAAGCGAATTGGCCCGCAGTGCAAAGCCGCCGAATACGAAGATCTGTCCGGGGAGAAAAGTCTCACCCTAGATCGCATCGCTGTTGAAGATCGGAGAAGCCATCGGGCCTAATAGTGACGACACAGAGGAACTCTCAATGAAAGCACCAATGTCGGTGTCAAAACCGGTGGATCTCGGGTAGGGGGTTCCGAACTATGCGTCTAGGCGGATGGTAACAGGAGGCAGGGGACACGATGTGTTACCCAGGTTCAGGCCCTCTCGATGGAGGTAAAACCCTACGTCCTGCTTGATTAATATTGATGATATGGGTAGTACAAGAGTAGATCTACCACGAGATCAAGGAGGCTAAACCCTAGAAGCTAGCCTATGGTATGATTGTTGTTCGTCCTACGGACTAAAACCCTCCGGTTTATATAGACACCGGAGAGGGCTAGGGTTACACAGAGTCGGTTACAATGGTAGGAGATCTACATACCCGTATCGCCAAGCTTGCCTTCCACGCCAAGGAAAGTCCCTTCCGGACACGGGACGAAGTCTTCAATCTTGTATCTTCATAGTCCAGGAGTCCGGCCGAAGGTATAGTCCGGCTATCCGGCCACCCCCTAATCCAGGACTCCCTAACTGATGCTCTTCGTCTTGGAGCTTGGTCCTAGAGAATTGTGCTTGGGGTCGAGAAGCCCTGGCCTTCATGAGTTCTTGTTCCGCCTTGAGAGCACCAATGTAGTTATCGTCGAGGGACTTGTAGTTCTCGAGGAAGCTCGTCTTGGAGATGTCATTGTGCAATCCCATCATGAAGTGGAACTTAATCGAAATGGAGTCGTCCACGCCGGCTCGTCACAAGGCAATCTTCATCTCCTTGAAGTACTCGTCGATGGACTTGGATCCTTGGGTGGTGTTCTCCAATTGGCGTAGAAGTTGTTCCATGTAGGTTGGAGGCACGAACTCGCCCCGCAAAGCTCTCTTCGTCTTGGGACAACTCATGTTGTAGGTCTCCGAAGGTGTGTCAAGCCACCATGTCAACGTGTAGTCGTGGAAGTTCCTTGTGGCGCACTTCACTTGATCTTCGGGAGGAACTTGATGTAGCTTGAGGTAGTCGTCCATCAAACGCTTCCACTCGAGATACTCCTCGGGTTCTAGAGTCCCATAGAAAGAAATCTCATGGTCGATGTCAAGGTCATAGTAGCTCGTGGAAGTCGCGGACTTGAGCTTGGGGAGCTTCTCTTGAAGTGCTTGTGGGCGAAGATGCCGTATGTCCATAGGCGAAGTGTAACGCCCCGGATGTAACTTGCCATATTTGTACTCCGACTCTTGCCATTTTCGGCTCTTAAGTTATGAGATTCCCTTATGGTTGGGTTTTGTCATTGTTTTGCATTTTTTCATGTCATGCATTTCATATCATGTCATCATATGAATCGCATTTGCATACATGTTCGTCTCATGCATCCGAACATTTTCCCCGTTGTCCGTTTTGCAATCCGACACTCCTACGTCCTCTGGCGTCCACTTTTGTATCTTTTCGGGAGCGGGTGTTAAACTTTCTCGGAATGGAACGAGATTTTCCAAGCATCCTTGGTACTCCACCGGTAGACCGCCTGTCAAGTTTCGTGCCATTTGGAGTTCGTTTGATACTCCAATGGTTAACCGGGGAACCGTAAAGGCCTCGTGTGTGTTCTAGCCCAACACCCCTCCAAAGTGGCCCAATAAACCATCCAAAACCCCTCCATCCACTCGGCCATTCGATCACGATCGCGTGGCCGAAAACCACTCTCCATTTGGACACTCCTACCTCCTGCTAGGTATAAATATGTGACCCCCCCCCCGAAATTTTCGCAGACCAAACCCTAGCCCCTTCTTCCCCGCGCTACCGGACACGTCCGGATCGGACCGGACGCATCCGCCCCGCCGCCTCAGCCACTCCTGCGCCGCCACTGCCTCCGTCCCGCGCGTCACCGAGGCCCGCCGGGCCCAGATCCGGCCCCTGCGGGCCCGTATCCCGTCACCGCCGCCCGCGGGCGACCCCGCCCGAGGCCGCCGCGCGCCTCCGTCGCCACGGCGCTGCGTCTCGCCGCCGGCCGTCGCCTAGCTCCGCCGCCCCGCTCACCGCGCCCCCACGCCGTCGGGAACCCGCGCCCGCGCCGCCTTCTCCGCTCCGCCGTCGCCTCGCCGGATCGGGTCGCCGTCGTCAAGTCCGGCCAACCTCTCCCTCACCTACGGCCGCCTCCGTCTTCTCCGGCAAGTCCGGCGACATCTCCGGCCAGCTAACTCTGGCGAATCTCGGCTTCCGCGCCGTCAAACCCTAGATCCTGTTGATTTTCGGAGAGGTTGATTTTCTCTAAGTCTTTTCCCCTAGCATTTTCAGCCCCTGTTCATCATGCCATAACTTGTTGCATACGGCTCCGTTTTGTGCGTGCAATATATCAAAATGTTCATCATGATGTGTTCTTCATTTCATTCCATTGTGATATGTTTGGTTGAGTCCATCTTGATGCACAAATAGTTGATGCAAGAGTGCTATAAAATGTTAGGTGTCGATTCTTATCTGAGTATGAGGATTTGTCATTTTTGCTACATTTATTGTGTGCTGCATATGGTCGTGAGCTCTACATGTGTTTTGGTCTATGTCATGCCATCTTTACATGGGTGTATTCCATGCATTTTTGTGATCTTTGTGGTGACTAGAACAAGCATGCAAAGTAGCCTTCGTGTTATTGTTGATTTCAGGATCTCAAGAATTTCACTAAGTCATTTCCTGCTATTATTTTATGCCATGTATTCATGTTGCTACAAAGAGATCCATGCTTTGTTTGAGTATATTCAGTAAGGATGATTTTGACATATGGTTATGCTCTATCCATCCATGCCACTATTTGCATTTATGGAGTACCCTAGCATGACATATGGTTATGCTCTGAATCTGTTAACGAAACTTGCTATGTTTACATGGGTGCCATCATATTTTCTGTGCCGGTTTGACTCATGGTTAGTAAGGGACTTTTTTATATGCTTTGAGTAGATTCATGCCATGCCTTTGTTTGCTATGATCTTTCCTGTAGCATATTGTTTTCTTGCTCTAAACATTCCTTCCTGATGTTAATTCCTGACATGTTGGTATATTTCACCAAGTCTGTGAAACTGATATCTTTTGCATTTTTGCCATGCTTGTTTGAACCTGCTCTTGTGTGATTTAGCCATAGCTCATTGTTCATATTTTGTCAAGCATCTTGAGTAGATCACTGCCATGTGTTTTGTTTCTATGTTGGAGTTCAGTAGCTTAGCTTCTTGTCGCATTCTAGATGGCATCGTGCTGTTAATCGCAGAATTGTGCCATTCTTGTTTTGCTTGCCATTTGCAAACCGTGCATCCGATTCCGGTGATCTTTATATAGATTTCGACCGAAATAAACTTATCTTTCCAGCGATGCACTTGGTTTGCCAAGTTGAGGCCTGGTTCAATCTTTCCTTTCCGAAGCACGCATATGCATTGCATATCACATCCCGCATATCATGCCATGTTTTGCATCATGTTGCTGGCGCATTGCACCGTGATTGATTGTTGGTCTTTTTCTTGTGTGCTTGTATTGGGTAGAGCCGGGATATGAATACGTGATCGAGAAACCCGTTGAGTACACTTACGAGGAACAATCTTTCGTCAACTTGGAGAACTTTGCAGGCAAGATGACCATACCCTCGAAATCACGTCTATCTTTCCTTGCTAGTTGTTTACTCTATTGCCATGCTACGATGCCTACCACTTGCTATATCATACCTCCCATATTGCCATGTCAAGCCTCTAACCCACCTTTCCTAGCAAACCATTGTTTGGCTATGTTACCACTTTGCTCAGCCCCTCTTATAGCGTTGCTAGTTGCAGGTGAAGATGGAGTTTGTTCCTTGTTGGAACATGTTTATTACTGGGATATCATTATTATATCTTGTTTACTTTAATGCACCTATATACTTGGTAAAGGGTGGAAGGCTTGGCCTTATGCCTGGTGTTTTGTTCCACTCTTGCCGCCCTAGTTTCCGTCATACCGGTGTTATGTTCCTTGATTTTGAGTTCCTTACGCGGTTGGGTGTTATGGGAACCCCTTGATAGTTTGCCTTGAAAAAAACTCTTCCAGCAAGGCCCAACATTGGTTTTACCATTTGCCACCTAAGCCTTTTTCCCTTGGGTTCCGTGGACTCAAAGGTCATCTTTATTTTAAACCCTCGGGCCAGTGCTCCTTTGAGTGTTGGTCCAAACTAGAGCACCGTGCGGGACCGTCCCTTGGCAACTTGGGTTATGTTGGTTCCTGTACGCTTAGCTTATCCGTGTGCCCTGAGAACGAGATATGTGCAGCTCCTATCGTGATTTGTCGGCACAATAGGTGGTCTTGCTGGTCTTGTTTTACCATTGTCGAAATGTCTTGTAACCGGGATTCCGAGTCTGATCGGGTCTTCCTAGGAGAAGGAATATCCTTCGTTGACCGTGAGAGCTTGTGATGGGCTAAGTTGGGACACCCCTGCAGGGTTTTGAACTTTCGAAAACTGTGCCCGCGGTTATGGGCAGATGGGAATTTGTTAATGTCCGGTTGTAGAGAACTCAAAACTTAACTTAATTAAAATGAATCAACCGCGTGTATAACCATGATGGTCTCTTTTCGGCGGTGTCCTGGAAGAGAACACGGTCTCGTGTTATGCTTGAACGTAAGTAGTTTCAGGATCACTTCTTGATCTATATAGCATCTCGGCCGTGCTTTGTTTCTCTTCTCGCTCTCATTTGCGTAAGTTAGCAACATATATGCTAGTGCTTGCTGCCGCTCCATCTCACTACCCCTTTCCTACCTTAAGCTTAAATAGTCTTGATCGCGAGGGTGCGAGATTTCTGAGTCCCCGTGACTCACATATTACTTCAAAACAGATGCAGGTGCCGATGATGCCAGTGCAGGGGACGCGACTAAACTCAAGTGGGAGTTCAACGAGGATTCGGGTCGTTACTATGTGTCTTTTCCGGATGATCAGTAGAGGAGCCTATGACGCCCTCGATTCAATCGTACACTAATCATACATGCAAATGTGTACGATCAAGATCAAGGACTCACGGGAAGATATGACAACACAACTCTAGACAAAAATTAAAATAATACAAGCTTTATATTAAAAGCCAGGGGCCTCGAGGGCTTGAATACACAAGAGTCAGCGGAAGCAACAATATCGGAGTACAGACGTAAGTTAGACAAGTAAGCCTTAAGAAGGCTACCACAAAAGCAACAATGATAGAAAAGGCAAAGCCTTCTGCCTGGGAGCCTCCTAACTACTCCAGGTCGTCAGCGGCCATCACGTCGTAGTAGGCACCCTCGGGGTAGTAGTATTCATCAGTGGTGTCGTGTGGCTCCTGGGATCCGTCATCTGGTCGCAACAACTGGGTATAGGGGAAAATAGGTAGCAAAGCAACCGTGAGTACTCATCCAAAGTACTCGCAAGACTTACATCAGATCTAAACTAAGTATGCATCTGTATCAAAGGAAATGGGCTGTATCTGTGGACTAAACTGCAGAATGCCAGAAGAGAAGGGAAAAGCCAAGCCTACCAAAGACTAGCATCTCCAAGCATATAGAAGAGTATAAATCAACATAATGTAAAGTAGTAGTGTTATCAACCTCGGCCAGAGATCCTTTCTCGACTCCCTGCCAGAAAGCATTCCCAGAGCCATAATATCCATTTCTCTTCACAATCCATTTCTCATCTCAAGTAACCAATTCTAGTTGTATCGATCGGGATACAACTCCAAGTATCCGTTACCGTAAGACAGGCTATCGATAGATGTTTTCTTCCCTGCAGGGGTGCATGAACTTACCCACCACGCTCGATTAACTCCAGCCGGACACACTTTCCTGGGTCATGCCCGGCCTTGGCCAAACAATACGCCACAACCCGACCTAGGCTTAATAGAGAGGTCAACACGCCGGACTAAGCCTATGCCCCAGGGGCCATGGGCCATCTCCCCGGGAACTCCTGCACGTTGCATGGGCGGGCGGTGAGCAGGCCTAGCTACCTCCTTCACCAAGGCAGGAGCTTATGCAGTCCAACCTGGTGCATGCCTCTCAATCGCTGACGTCTATTAAGCTTCGGCTGATGCATAGGACGTAGAACGCCCATACAATGCCCACGTGATGGTTAGTGCTATCAGGCCAGAGGCCACTCGGATCAAATATCCAAACCGTAGTGGATTAGGACCACGCGCTAACAAGCAGGGACTCATGATCGACGTGACCCGGTCGCCCTGTCTTGAGTACTTGCGGCAAGGGCTAAGAATGCCCAGCCACGCCTCGTAAGTATCTCGCGCGCACCTTCCAGGTCAACCCGACTCCACATCACTCGCTATTAGGCTCGCACGGGTACCCCTCAGGGCCGACCCGTCTTTAGTAACATGGCTCAGGGTAAAGTCATAGTAACCATAGTAACTGTGTGTCTAACACCAATGGGAAAACCCGAGGAATCACCCCCGGTGAATTCCACTCGATGTTGTCATCAAGGTGAACGTAAGAGGATCCACCCTTGAGGTTCACACTTGAGGGGTTGCACGACATAGCCGTAACGGAAGTGGTTAAGGAGGAAATCACCCTCGATGATCACGACCGAATAGCTACACTACAGAGATCTCATCAGGAGTGATGTATGAGGTTCACCCTCGGCACTCGATGGTAACTCAGTAGTGTCGTACAACTAGGGGGGTGATGTGCGGTGTCGGGGCCTGGACGTCGATCACGTTGATCGAGTCATCGAACATGAAGAGAGGCAACTGGGACAAGGTGGGGACACTGATGGATCTCCAACCAACCTATACTAAGAAGTTTAGGATAAGCAGGTAAGGTATGAAAGAAGGTAACAACAACAGGCTATGCATCAGAGTAGGATCATACATAAAGTAGTAGCAATTTAATGCAAGCATGAGAGGGAAAGAAATGGGCGATATCAGAATGCTCAAGGGGGGGTTGCTTGCCTAGTTGCTCTGGCAAGGAGTGGTCGTCGCGGATGTAGTCGTACTCAGTCGCATCAACGTCGGTCTCGGGGTCTACCGGAGAAGAAGAGGGGGGAGAAACAGTAAATACGGGGCAAACAAGCATCACTAAAATATAACAAGGCAAAACGCGGTGCCAGGGGTGACCTAACGCAGTACTAGTCAATACTGGCGAAGGGGGGAAACATCCAGGAAACTATCCCCGGTGTTTCGCGTTTTCAGACAGATGAATCAGAGGGGGAATGTTGCATGTTCACTATGCTAGGGATGCGTGCCGGACGAACGGGCTTCGTATCCAGATTCGTCTCATCCTTCTGAGCAACTTTCATGTGTTAGAGATAATATTTGAGAGTTCGAGATAAATTTTCTACATCATGTACAAAGTATTTTCATCCGGGTTACGGATTATTTTATATTCATTTTAAAGATTTAAATCATTTTTAGGATTAGCAGAATTAATTAAATTAGAAAATACAATTATGTTGTTAGCATGATGTCGGCATGATGTCAGCGGTCAACTCTGACCGTTGACCGGTCAATCTGACATGTGGGTCCCACTCGTCATAGGCTGTTTGTCTAATCAGTTAATTAAGGTTAATTAATAGGGTTAATTAGATTAATTAACAGAATTAATTAAGTTAATTAATTCTTTAATTAATTAACTAACATTGTAATTAATTTTAATTATTATTTATTAATTCATTTTCTTAAAAAAAATTTATTCTGGGCGCGGGGCCCATATGTCATAGGCCCAGCGGGGCTTAACGGGCGCACGGGCGCTGGGGCGTTGCGGGCGGAGCCCCATGAGTGTGCGGGCATGCGGGCGCTGGCCCGGGTGCAGCCAATGGGGCGGCTGGGCGACGGCGGCAAGGCGGTCTAGGGCGGTGCAGCTACAGCGCAGGAGCCGGCAGCAGGTGAGGGGGGGCGCTGGCGTGACCAGCGGCGCGAGCGGGCATGGTGGCGTAGCCGCGGGAGGAGAGGGCGGTCGGCGAGCAAGGACGCCATGGGCGGGCAGAGCGAGCAGAACCGGGACGCGGCGCCGGGCGCATGCAGGGTCAGGGGTGGGGCGGAACAGGCGAGCAGCGAAGCAGCGAGCAGCGGGGCGAGACGGCGCACGACGACGGCGTGGCGGAGCGGGGCGGCAAGGGCATGGAGCGCCATGGTCGGGAGCAGCGGCAACGCCATTGCTGCGGGCTCAGCAGGCAGGGCGATGCAGCAGGCGATGCGGCGGGAGCGAGCAACACCGCGGCAGAGCAAGGCAGGGCTCGGGCGCGCGTGCGCGGGGGCATGCCGGGCACGGCGAGGCTACGACGGCGACAGCGGAGCCGCGGGGAGGAGGCCATGGCGTGAGCGCGTGCGCGCGAGGAAGAGAGGAGGAGGGGGAAGTGTCGGTGTCAAAACCGGCAGATCTTGGGTAGGGGGTCCCGAACTATGCGTCTAAGGATCGATGGTAACAGGAGACATGGGACACGTTGTTTACCCAGGTTCGGGCCCTCTTGATGGAGGTAATACCCTACGTCCTGCTTGATTGATATTCATGAATATGAGTGTTACAAGAGTTGATCTACCTCGAGATCGTATGTTGTGGCCTAAACCCTACAACTATGATGAGTAATGTCTTAATCCTCTATTGACTAGCATGGCCTCGGCTTATATAACTTACCAGAGGCCTAGGATAACAAGAGTCCTAGTCAAATACGTCGGTGGAGAGGAGTCCTTGTCTTGATCACCAAGTCTTGTGGAATCTTCCTCATATATGTCTTCGGCTGTCTGAACTGGCCCATGAATAAATGGCCATGGGGCTCCGCGGCCCAATCCAACTGATCGGGAGACGATGTGGTGAGTACCCCCTAGTTGGGGACGCTCCTCAGATCTTCCGAACTATTCTTCGTCTTTGGTCCTTGGTCTTGAGAACTGGTTCAACAAATCTTCACATCTTCTGTCTTGAGGATTGCCGAGCTATATCTGAAGATCTCACATGTCGGGTATCCGAGGAGCCCTTTAATTCTTCGGCCTTTATCAATGCCTTGTTATTTTTATGCCACACCTCGTGTTTGAAGTTGTTCCCGGGCGGCAGTGTCCTCTTGCGTCCGAGCTCCAACGCCGGACTATATTCGAGGTATCTTTTGTAGACGAGCACCAACGCCGGACCGCTTCCGAGCTCCAACGCCAGAATGTATCTGAGCTCCAACGCTGGACTATATCCGAGGTGTCATAGATCACCTTGGTTCAAAGAAGTTGAAAGAGTTTAGCCAAGCTTAATGCCGGGAATGCCCTCTATGGAGCCAGCCACTCGCGCCCGAGCTTTATGCCAGACTGCTTCCGAGGTGGTGCACCACCCCGACCGTGGGCCGATTTTTTGTCAATATTTTTGATTGGTGCAATTTATTCTATGCCGAGATATATAGCCAGTAGCCCTCAAGGTGTGTATTGGTCTAAAACCCGAGATGCACCTGAAGGATGACATGAGACCGCTGATCCCAGTAGCCGCTGAGACTCAGGTTGATTTGTAAAATCGGTCTGAGGATAAACTCCTAGCTCGGAAGAATACTTCGGGACACAAAAAGCGGTGTGTAGAGTCCTCGAGACTCAAGTTGGGTGCGGCCGAAAAACCTGAGGATCATAATCTCCTCAAAAACTATATTGCACTTAAATTTTCTGCACTGGATTGCCAGTGCACTAGCCCCCGAGACACTGGTCGGGTGGCAACACCAGATCAGGGGATCAATGTGCCCCTTTAATATTAGTACATGATAAGCCCGGAGCCCAGTAGCCCCCGAGCCTTAATGCAGGCACGGGTGGCCGAATTAAGGATCGATATCCAGAGTAAAATCACAAATTATGTGTAATGATTCTAGTATCCAAGTACTTTACATCATTAATGCTCGGATCTGCATTGTACAAAACTTTGTTGACCGACCATCGGCTTCTGCCTCCTCGGCCAGTAGCCGAGGAGTGTTTGTCCTACTTTATAAAGCGTTTATGAGCGCAATGATTTACGACAAACAAGGCAATCTGGCCATATGGTTTTATAAACAAAGGTATGCAAAGAGATATGTTATATTATTGTTTAACATAAGAAATGTCTTCCAAAGAAAATAGTCCCGCTATCGGTTCCTTTCTTTAGGTTGTCATGCTAAGCATGATCATGAAACCTCGGCTCTAATGATATAGCAAAATATTGAGGATTTAGTTTGGGAGGCCACTTACTAGCCCTCGGTAGTGTTCTGCGACAGTCGAGGTCAAGCCGTAAACACTTCAGCCAATGTTATGAATGGCCCGTCATTTAACGCAGTCATCGGATCACTGACCAGTTTAAGCTTATTGTGACAGTCAGTCTTCGGCTTTCTCCACTGAGGTGCTTAACCATGTGAGCTGGAAGCACAATCGCAGTGGTTCTCCCTTTGCACACCTAGCCGAACAAAACAGAACGTAGGAGGCAAGCGCAGGAGCCGGGCAACCCAACTATTGACCGAAGACACAATTCGAAACCAATGCATATATAGCAATATCCGAGAATGTTTTTGCCGAATCTCTAAAGGTTTCCGGCGTTGCACTGTGAGACTTGTGCTGAAAACACACAAATAGTTTGAAAGTGCCATAAGCTTGGAAAACCAAAAAATGGCAGTAAAAACTTGACGTCCGAACAAGATCAAGTGTCCGGTGCCCATCCGAAAATTGGAAAAAAAATCGTGCTTCTGTCGTGCTTTAACATGACACATCCGATCTCAAGACTTCACGCGGGTCAGCCTACGGCTTCAAGCTCCTCATCCCAAAGACGGAGTACTTCTTCGAGGTCAGTTTAGCAAACTAAATTCAAGCAGCATTCAGAGAGAAGATAGGCTATCCGGCTATTGATCATAAACTCGAGTCGAAAAAGGAGCGGTAGAAAAATACTTTGCAATGACCAAGAAGAAAACACATTTACTATAAAACAGCTCATACAAATTTTAAGAGCCCCCATGTGACTTAGGTAAAAGAATTTTATGTATAATGATTGTATGTACCGAAGTACTTATATCATACATGTGTTCACCCGAACTTTAAATGCGTCTTAACAGACCGTCGGCTTCTCCCTCTTCAGCCAAGGGCCGAAAAGTGTCACGTACTCCACCTGTTGAGAGTATCGACGGTGTTTCCGATGACCAATCAATCAGGCCATAAGGCTGTAATAGACAAAGCCCGCTCAGGGAACTTATGCTATATTACTGACGAAGTGTAAGAAGCATCTTCGAAGAAAATAGTACCCCCACCGATACCTTTCTTCGGTGCTCATTATTGCTATGAGACTTGTGCAATAGATTTTTTGTACTCATGAATTCCGTTGTGTGCCGACCATGATTGAAAACAATAAGAGCGCTAGCTTTCGGCTTCACCCAGTCTGAGGTCAGAGCTCGGATGACCCGGTCGTGAAAATCGCAGAGGTGCTCCCTTTACTCCCAAGCCGAACAATCGGGAACGTTGGAGTAAACACAGGAGCGAGGCAACCCAGCTTTCAAATCGCTTAGGTCAATATGGTGCATATTGTGGCGTAATACACGAACAACGAACGAAGCCGTACAAGTATAATCATATGCAAGAGGAAAAGCTCCATCAAGGGAGCCCCCAAATAAATGGGGTATTTGAATATGCCCGTCACAAACAATGTTTTGACAAGGAACTTTGTCACAAACAACTTTGTGCCAAAAGTATAATGCTTGGTCGAACCGAACAAAATTTAAAACTAAAATTTTTTGAGCATGAAAGCAACTTAGCTGGTTCATGTGCTCGGTGTTGATGACGCGATTCGGGATTGCGGCGGGACGAAGACGCCCATTGATCTATGACAGATCTGACAAGGTTCGCAGTCCTCAGCATGGCTGACGTCCCAGCCCCCGGGCCCGAGGTGTCCGGGGAAGGAGTTCGGCACTCCGGAGTAGTGACCACCTAACACAGTCAAAATTGATTACCTACACACATAAAACAGTGTGGTCGAAGAAATAATAATAATATATATATATAATCCTTGCATAATTGCTTTACGCAAAATAATTTATTTAAAGAAATGTGGCCTGGCACCAAAGCCAATGTCGATGCAGGGCGTCAGCGTGGCGCAGTGAAGGCGTGACAAAGCCTGAATTTCCAGGGCGGTCAGGGCTCTGAATGGGGCGTTCGCCGAACTATGTACGGAAACCGACCGAACCACCAAGCAACCATTTTTAATGTGGCCTCCATTTGATAGACCTGTGTACAGATGATGGAACAAACCAGAGTAATAATTTCTTAAGAAAAATAAACCCAACAAGCAAAAATTGTTAGGATTAATAGCACCTGGTTTATTTGTTGTAGCATTCCGAAGAAAAGAGACTCCCAAAATCAGGAATCGATCTGCACACCCATTGCCTGATAGGCGATAGAGCGATGGCCTGGTGATGCTGGCAAAGGTTGGCTTGCCGAGGCGAAGCCCTCGGCCCAGCTAACGTGACGAAGCTGGTCGGCTGGTGATGCCGAAGTCACAGGAGTATGTTGATGAAGAAATAGCCAAGTCCCCGGTCTAGCCGAGGTGACGGAGCAGGCTGGTAAGGATTTGTTGTAGCTGCTATGTAAGCTGAGGTGTTGAAGTAGTTCGACGTGATGGACATTGGCTCGAAGAAGCAACAGTGCGGCCATGCCTACCCAGGTCGTAACTTGTGACGCGACCAATGCTAGTTTGATGAAGTGACCATGCGGCGATGTAGGTGTGCCTGCTCCGTGTAATCCGTGGGACGGCGATGTTGGTGATGATTTGTCCTTGGCGATTCCGAACTCTTATTCGGCTCACCGAGGCGAGGATCCGAAGAAGTTGAGCTCGGCTTAAAAAGCGACGACATGACTAGCGCAGGTCGGCAGTCATGGAGCTATATTGCCGGACTGGTTTGACACCAGCGTGATGGCGAAGAATACCTCAGAGGAGGATTAAAATTTTATGGGCGCATGTTAAAAACAACGCACAATACCTTAGAAGAAAATTCCTTTTTAAAAGGTTGTCAAATATCACGTTCATAGAGAAACATGAATTCGGGTCGGATCTGTATTCGCGCAGGAAACAAATCTGAAAAGTGACGCACTAATCGGAAGGTTCCTGGAGTTTGGACGGTCGGATCGAGCCGAAATTTTGAGGGTTGGTAGATATGGGAATTCTTCAGCAGGTGAACGGTTTGATCTTTCAAAGGACTTCTGAGCTGGGCTCTGGAAACCACGCCCTAAACTCGTCCAAATTCCCCTCAGGATTTGACAGTGCTCAGGTATATCGTAGATTTTCAGAGATTCCTCCATCGGAACTCGACGAAATTTTCCAGGGTTGTTGTAGAATCGATTCTGCACAATTTCACCAAAGCGATCGTTAAAAAAACATTCGAGGAGGCGGTGGCAGCGGATACGCGTTCACTGTCCAGAAAAACAGCACGGTCGCCCGAGGGCAATGTTGACGTTGAGCCCCCGAGCTCTATGGACGATTCCTCCATGATCTTGATAGAGATCGGAGTTGGTGTTGATGAAGGCCCTTGTCCGAACATGACGATTGAAGGCAGGGCGCAATCCTCGGTCAAGCCAAGGTGACCAGTCGAGCCGGTGACGAAGATGTCGACGTCGCACTTAATCTGCAGACGAGCCATCGATCCCTTTGCTGATCACACATCGGAACTTTCAATGAAAGCACCATTGTCGGTGTCAAAACCGGCAGATCTCGGGTAGGGGTCCCAAACTATGCGTCTAAGGATCGATGGTAACAGGAGACAGGGGACATGATGTTTACCCAGGTTCGGGCCCTCTTGATGGAGGTAATACCCTACATCCTGCTTGATTGATATTGATGAATATGAGTGTTACAAGAGTTGATCTACCTCGAGATCGTATGTTGTGGTCTAAACCCTACAACTATGATGAGTAATGTCCTAATCTTCTATTGACTAGCCTGGCCTCGGCTTATATAACATACCAGTGGCCTAGGATAACAAGAGTCCTAGTCAAATACATTGGTGGAGAGGAGTTCTTGTCTTGACCACCAAGTCTTGTGGAATCTTCCTCGTATATGTCTTCGGCTGTCCGAACTGGCCCATGAGTAAACTTCCATGGGGGTCCTCTTCCCAATCCAATTGATCGGGAGACGATGTGGTGAGTACCCCCTAGTCCAGGACACCGTTAGGAAGCTCACGGGGGCGGCGTACGGTTCGTGGTAGTGGGGGATGAGGAGGCAGACGAAGACGACGGGCGACATCGGGGAGGCAGGCCGACGAGGGTGGCGTGGACGAGGCGGCCTCCGGCGCGGGGCGGGGCGCGGCGACGCCGGTGAAGACGGTGGAGCATCTCCGGCGAGGTGGCGTTGCGGGGGAGGACGAAGGCGTGGCGGGGCGGTGACCTGTGAGGGCATGAGGCGGGGGCCGACGACAGGGTTGGGGGGGATGGTGTGGTGTCGGGGCTCGGGGCGCCGCCTCGATCCAAAATCGTAGAGAGGGAGTGGGGAAACGAGGAGGATCGTGGGGAGTGGGGTTGGGCTAGGGTTAGGTCGGGGGGAGCCGGGCCATATAGGCCAGGGAGGGGTGTGGGAGTGGGCCGGCCAGGCAGCCTGGTGGCCTGCTGTGCCGAAGCCCAGTGAGGGGGAGGGGTTGTTCTCTTTTTTTGTATTGTGTTTTTCTTAATTTTTCTTTTACTGTTTTCATTTAAAGTTTCTTTTAATTTTGTTTTATAAAATATGAAGTGACCAACTAAATTAGTATTACTAATTAGTCTACTGCCACAATTATTTTGGCACACTACTAAATTAGTTATATCAATGTAACTTTATAAAAGGCATTAGATTAATTATTATGCCCTCTGTTTTGGTTGTTTAGTGCATTTAAATATTATAAGAAATGTTGGTTTCTCCAACATTATTACTCATGAATTTATTTGTCACATTTAGAACATTTTAGTTTTAATGTTTGAAAATTTTTATTGTTTAACTTTATTTTAAATTTGAATTCGAATGGGATTTGAATCTTTGCGAGATTAGCAACAGTAATCGGGGGGACGTGGCATCATTAGTAGAAGTTTACTGTAGCGTAATTATCCGGGCGTCACAATTCTCCTCCACTACAAGAAATCTTGTCCCAAGATTTAAGAGGTAGATAAGGGGGGGGGGAGGTCTAGTTACAAAATTCTAACGGATCTTCTTGGCCTTGGTTGCTCTTCTCGAAGAGGTCGATCCACTACATTGACGTCTTCATTTCTCTTCTTCAGGTCATCATGGAGAAGTCGCCCTTTTCTTCGGGAACTCCAACGGACATACGAATGAATAGAGGGTGGGAATTCTGGAAGAACAGACCTCTGCAAGGTTGACTATCTGGTTAATAACATCGGGGAAGGTGGCGGAAACTAACTCTCGAATTGAAACTTGAGAAAATTTTGAGAGCAAGTAAGGAGGTATCATGGGAAGTTTCGAGCGGGCAGGCAATCGTTCGATGCCCGAAACAGGGCATGAAAGGGGTTCAAAGCAACGGGAATAAGTATTAAGTCTGATACCAGAATTGATGATCTCTCGGAGGGTGGCTCGTGAATTACATAGGAGGTCACACGCGAGGAATAACTTTGGCAACATGGGTGTATAGGAGAGTCGGGTTTTGATCCGGTGGAACTGTGGGTTATGGGCCAACCATGTGGTTAAAAGTAGGAAGGGCGTTGACTCCTTGCTTGGTCACGATAGCAAGGCATGTCAGAGGGTAGCCTGTCACTTATGCTGGCAACAACATCGATACCAAGGTCGAGGGACAAAGAGAACCATTTTCCTGCTCGTTGAACGAGGCGGGCCGTTAGGCAAAGTTCTCGTCCAGCGGTGGCTACTGAAATGTCATCAACAATAGTAACAAGGTATTATTGACAGAGTTGTACATTCAGGTGCTTACCTAAGCAGGAAAATTATCTCTACTGAGATAAGTTAGATTACCAGAAGGATTAAATAAAAGAATGGAAAGGAAAATATGATTAGTATCAGAACAGTGGAAAGGAAAATGTGTTTAAACACAATTATCAGGAGTATATCCTTCCCAAGGACAAGCATATGATGATATCCATGACAGGATAGTAAGTAGATAACCAATTAGGTAAAGGGAAAGAAATTTCATGACATTACCCATACAACGGTGTTTGGATAATTGATAAAGAAAATTTAGTATCGTGCTTCAAATGTTCTTATTGGAAATCGGATTACCACAGACATGCTTCGAGATAGCATTGACATGGTTTCAAGCAAAGGTCAGACATTGGATAAACCAAGGATCCATCGAAAACAACTTAGAAAATAAGTCTTACAATTTGAGCAGTGAAAAGATGAGGGTGTGGCCGACGGGCTCAGCCACAATCCATCGGCATGCCAAAAAGGATGTATTTCCAAAATTATATGAACAAGTTTGTGTTGGGGAAGGCAAGAATGTTGTTGATGACAACATAAATCATCGAGGGGAAGGGTTGTATATCTTACCATGAATTGGATTGATATCCTAGAAAAAGCTCAGAATGTTGATGATGATCACGCCACATTTGTCGAGAAATTGCATGAAGATGTCACCGAGCAGAAAAGGGAGGATGAAGAGAAAGGCTGTGAGAACCACGGATTCGACACAAGCTCAAAGTCAAGCTTGTTGTTCGAGGTGAAATGCTAAGATGAGGAAGTTCGACGTAAGCTTTGCTCTCCGTCGGAACTTGCTCCGGGCATAAGGACCAAGTAGCATAGTTAAAAAGTTGACATGATAAAAATACAGCCGACCAGGCTAGGAATGATGTGATGGGGTATAAAGCTTCCTAATATCAAGTACTAGGTGTAAATGCCAGAAGGTAAAATCGGAGTAGAGGTTGGACGGGGGAATGATTTGTAGAGGATAAGTAATTGTAACTTACCTAGTAAATGGGATCAAGGAGGAAGTATGGTCGGGACCATAACTGCAAGGAATCCAATTTATGATACCACAAGAATATTCAAATGATTAAATATCCTTGCAAGAAGCTTTCATGATAAGTCCCACACCGTGTTCGTGGGCATGAACACAAGGTTCAGGGTCGACTCCCACTTCTACAATGCATAACCTTTCATTTTACTTCTCGCTCTTGATGAAGCTGTAGTATTGAAATTTTATCTGACGAAAATCTAGTAGAGTATAACCCGCATAACTTTTGAGTTCACACAGATTAGGGAAGGCATAGGTTCAAGCCACTGCAGCATCTTATGAACATATACCACAAACTTCACGAGTAAATAACTCAAGCTCGAAAGTAGAGCATGGTTGAGGAAGCAGAGGATACAATTTACCGAAGGTATTATGTATCAGGGAAAAAATCACAAGATTTTGGATGTGAGGAACACTATCGGATAACAACCCAGCAATGGATCTGGCGATTCACGATAGAGTTGATGTGAGGATCAATAATCAATTAGATTAAGAAGGGGATGCAAAGGCATCGGCTTATAGAAACTTCTGAATGATCCGATGCTTGGGTACAAAGGAATTATGATTTCAAGACGAAGGACCAGAAGCAGAGGCTCTGATCAAAAGATGAGTAAGTTGAATAGACTTAGAGGTGCACCCGATCAAATCTTGATTGGGCAAGAACCAGCTCATATCCGAAACGATGTGTGAGCCAGAAAGAAAATTCCCAAGGATTAATTGATGAATGTGTGCATTCACACACATGCTGAATCATCAGGATCAGAATGTTAATCCCGAAGGATTTTAATGAATATCCCTGGACAAATGGAATTAAACAGAAAGCAAGTATGCAAGAATTCCAAGAGCAATAGGTTGTAGAGGATTTTTGGAAGATCAAATAGTATTTCGAAGAATTTTTGTGAATCACACGAACAACTGGGGATGAACGGATCCCCGGAATTGTGAGGAATTATTCATAAGTATGTTCAGGCGGAAAGGAACTGCAAGGCAGTAGGTTCAGAGAATTCTCGAAAGTCGGAGAATACTTTCGGGTATCTTGTAATAACAAGAAGGGATGGAAGTATGAACGATGAGGGTACGTAGTTATCCATAAGTATTCAACGGTGTTAAGGGATTACAAAAGAATTGAACACAAGTTCTTGGTAGTAGATCAGAGAGTATCTTCGAAGTCTTCTGGTGAAGCAGGCAACCATCTGGAATGAAGGGGCTCTACGGGGAAAGTCGTTACGAGAACCTAATGTAGTTAGTATATTCATTTAACCCGAATAGAAGAGAGGATAGAGTCCCAGAGTATAGACGAGGAATAAAAGATCCTAATACCACCCCATGGCAACGTGGTCCCATAAGACACACAACCAATGTTAATAAAAGCTTTTTAGTGACTAGACTCAACTTCGGCCAAGGAGTTGGAAAGGGGGCTACCTACAGGTAGTCCGCTCTGATACCAACTTGTGATGCCCTCGATTCAATCGTACACTAATCATACATGCAACTGAGTACGATCAAGATCAAGGACTCATGGGAAGATATCACAACACAAGTCTAGACAAAAATTAAAATAATACAAGTTTTATATTACGAGCCAAGGGCCTCGAGGGCTCGAATACATAAGCTCGAATACACAAGAGTCAGCAGAAGCAACAATATATGAGTACAGACATAAGTTCGACAAGTATGCCTTAAGAAGGCTAGCACAAAAGCAATAACGATCGAAAAGGCAAGGCCTCCTGCCTGGGAGCCTCCTAACTGCTCCAAGTCGTCAGCACCCATCACGTAGTAGTAGGCTCCCTCGGGTAGTAATAGTCATCAGTGGTGTCGTCTGGCTCCTGGGATCCATCATCTGGTCGCAACAACCTGGTATAGGGGAAAAGAGGTAGCAAAGCAACTGTGAGTACTCATCCAAAGTACTCGCAAGACTTACATCAGATCTAAACTAAGTATGCATCAGTATCAAATGAAAATGGGCTGTATCTGTGGACTAAACTGCAGAATGCCAGAAGAGAAGGGAAAAGCCTTACCTACCGAAGACTAGCATCTTCAAGCATATAGAGGAGTACAGATCAACATAATGTAAAGTAGTAGTGTTATCAACCTCGGCCAGAGATCCTTTCTTGACTCCCTGTGAGAAAGCAATCCCAGAGCCATACTATCCATTTCTCATATCCATTTCTCTTCACAATCCATTTCTCATCTCAAGTAACCAATTCTAGTTATATCGTTCGGGATACAACTCCAAGTGTCCGTTACCATAGGACAGGCTATCGATAGATGTTTTCTTCCCTGCAGGGGTGTACCAACTTACCCACCACGCTCGATTAACTCAGGCCAGACACACTTTCCTGGGTCATGCCCGCCCTCGGCCAAACAATACGCCGCAACCCGACCAAGGCTTAATAGAGAGGTCAACATGCCAGACTAAGCCTATGCCCTAGGGGTCATGGGCCATCTCCCCGGGAACTCCTGCACGTTGCGTGGGCGGCCAGTTAGCAGACCTAGCTACCTCCTTCAACAAGGCAGGAGCTTACGCAGTCCAACCCGGCGTGCACCGCTCAATCGCTGACGTCTATTAAGCATCGGCTGATGCATACGACACAGAACGCCCATACAATGCCCACGTGATGGTTAGTGCTATCAGGCCAGAGGCCCCTCGGATCAAATACCCAAACCGTAGTGGATTAGGAGCACGCGGTAATGAGCAGAGACTCACGATCGATGTGACCCCGTCGCCCCGTCTCGAGTACTTGCAGCAAGGGCTAAAAATGCCCGGCCACGCCTCGTAAGTATCTCGCGGGCACCTTCCAGGTCAACCCGACTCCACATCACTCATTATTAAGCTCGCGCGGGTACCCCTCAGGGCCGACCCGTCTTTAGTAACATGGCTCAGGGTAAATTCATTGTAACCATAGTAACTGTGTGTCTAACACCAAGGGGAAAACCCGAGGAATCACCACCGGTGAATTCCACTCGATGTTGTCATCAAGGTGAACGTAAGAGGATCCACCCTCGAGGTTCACACTTGAGGGGTTGCACGACAGAGCCGTAACGGAAGTGGTTAAGGAGGAAATCACCCTCGATGATCATGACCAAATAGCTACACTACAGAGATCTCATCAGGAGTGATGTATGAGGTTCACCCTCGGTACTCGATAGTAACTCTGTAGTGTCGTACAACTAGGGGGTGATGTGCGGTGTCGGGGCCTGGACGTCGATCACGTTGATCGAGTCATCGAACATAAAGCGAGGCAACTGGGACAAGGTGGGGTCACTCATGGATCTCTAACCAACCTATACTAAGCAGTTTAGGATAAGCAGGTAAGGTATGAAAGCAGGTAACAACAACAGGCTATGCATCAGAGTAGGATCATACAGAAAGTAGTAGCAGTTCTAATGCAAGCATGAGAGGGATAGAAATGGGCGATATCGGAATGCTCAAGGGGGGGTTTGCTTGCCTGGTTGCTCTGGCAAGGAGTGGTCGTCGAGGATGTAGTCGTACTCAGTCGCATCAACGTCGGTCTCGGGGTCTACCGGAGAAGAAGAGGGGGGAGAAACAGTAAATACTGGGCAAACAAGCATCACAAAAATATAACAACACAAAACGCGGTGCCAGGGGTGACCTAACGCAGTACTAGGCGATACTGGCGAAGGGGGGGAAACATCCGGGAAAATATCCCCGGTGTTTCACGTTTTCAGACAGATGAATCGGAGGGGGAAAGTTGCAAGTTCGCTATGGTAGGATGCGTGGAGGACGAACGGGCTACGTATCCGGATTCATCTCATCGTTCTTAGCAACTTTCATGTACAAAGTATTTTCATCTGAGTTACAACTATGATGTCAGCGGGCTCGGCTGGCAGGGCGCGACAGCAGGCGATGCGGCGCGAGCGAGCAGCACCGCGGCAGAGTGAGGCGGGGCTCGGGCGCACGTGCGCGGGGGCACGCCGGGCGCGGTGAGGCCACGACGGCGACAGCGGAGCCGCGGGGAGGAGGCCATGGCGTGAGCGCGTGCGCGCGAGGAAGAGAGGAGGAGGGGGATGCTCACGGGGGCGCTGTAGGGTTCGTGGTAGTGGGGGTTGAGGAGGAAGACGAAGACGAAGACGACGGGCGACATCGGGGAGGCAGGCCGGCGAGGAAGACGTGGACGAGGCGGCCTCCGGCGCGGGGCGGGGCGCGGCGACGCCGGCGAAGACGGTGGAGCGTCTCCGGCGAGGTGGCGTTGCGGGGGAGGACGAAGGCGTGGCGGGGCGGCGACCGGTGACGGCGGGAGGTGGGGACCGACGATGGTGTTGGGGGGACGGCGTGGTGTCGGGGCTCGGGGCGCCACCTCGATCCAAAATCGTAGGGAGGGTGTAGGGAAACAAGGAGGATCGTGGGGGAGTGGGGTTGGGCTAGGGTTAGGTCGGGGGGAGCCAGCCATATAGGCCAGGGAGGGGTGTGGGAGTGGGCCGGCCAGGCGGCCTGGTGGCCTTAACTGTTTAAATTCGATTAAATAACTTATTAAAATGTTTTAATTCTTAACTATTTAACCGTAACTCCATATTTAATAATCATTATATGTAAATGGGGTGGAAAAATGCCTAGTTTAACACGATGGCCTTACTTTGCATGTTTAATAACTGTAAAATTGTGTTTATGGCAGAACAGTACCATAACCAAAATATGCACATGAGGAGTTTCCGGACTTGTTGTTTTGTGGTTCCGGCCTCATTTAAACTTGCCTAGTTAGATAGTTTCATTATGCTTCACCTCTTGCCATGTTAATCAACATTTAATATTGTTGAGTACATAAATGAGATCAAACTAAATAACTTGTCGTGGTGTTTCGTCAATATGCAACTCGTTGCATATTGAGCTCCACTTAATTTGTAGGGTTGCTGGTGCACTTTGCCATGGCATGCTTCATTAAACCGGACATGCATCATACTTGATGGTGCATCCTGCCATGTTCATGTCGTGGTTGTTTACTATGTTGTGTGCTTCTTTCCGGTGTTGCTTCTTCGGGTTGGTTCCGATAACGTCGCGTTTGTGAGGACCCGTTTGACTACGTCCGTTTGTCTTCTTCATGGAATCGTTCTTCTTCCTTACGGGATTTCAGGCAAGATGACCATACCCTCGAAATCACTTCTATCTTTGCTTGCTACTTGCTCGTTCTTTTGCTATGCCTATGCTGCGATACCTACCACTAGCTTATCATGGCTCCCATGTTGTTGAGCCAAGCCTCTAACCCACCTTGTCCTAGCAAACCGTTGTGTGGCTATGGTACCGCTTTGCTCAGCCCCTCTTATAGCATTGTTAGTTGCAGTTGAAGAATGGAGCTTGTTCCATGTTAGAACATGGCTATTTTGTTGGGATATCAAAATATATCTTATTTAATTAATGCATCTATATACTTGGTAAAGGGTGGAAGGCTCGGCCTTATGCCTGGTGTTTTGTTCCACTCTTGCCGCCCTAGTTTCCGTCATATCGGTGTTATGTTCCCGGACTTTGTGTTCATTACGCGGTTGGGTTATAATGGGAACCCATTGAAAATTCGCCTTGAATAAAACTCCTCCAGCAATGCCCAACCCTGGTTTTACCATTCGCCACCTAGCCTCTTTTTCCCTTGGGTTTCGCGGACTCAAGGGTCATCTTTATTTTAACCCCCCGGGCTAGTGCTTCTCTGAGTGTTGGTCCGAACTGAGCTGCCTGCGGGGACACCTCGGGGAAACTCAAGGGTTGGTTTTACTCGTAGCTAGTCTCGTCTGAGTGTGCCCTGAGAACGAGATATGTTCAGCTCCTATCGGGATTTGTCTGCACATTCGGGTGGTGTTGCTGGACTTGTTTTACCATTGTCGAGATGTCTTGTAACCGGGATTCCGAGTCTGATTGGGGCTTCCCGCTAGAAGGAATATCCTTCGTTGACCGTGAGAGCTTGTGATGGGCTAAGTTGGGACTGCCCTACAGGGATTTGAACTTTCAAAAGCCATGCCCGTGGTTATGGGCAGATGGGAATTTGTTAATGTCCGGTTGTAGAAAACCTGAAGTTGATCTTAATTAAAATGCACCAACCGCGTGTGTTACCGTGATGGTCTCTTCTCGGTGGAGTCCGGGAAGTGAACATGGTGTTGGAGTAATGCTTGACGTAGGTTGTTCTAGGATCACTTCTTGATCATAGTTGTTCGACCGTGCTTTGCCTTCTCTTCTCACTCTCTTTTGCGTCTGTTAGCCACCATATATGCTAGTCGCTTGCTGCAACTCCACCTCATACCTTTTACCCTACCTATAATCTTAAATAGTCTTGATCGCAAGGGTGTTAGATTGCTTAGTCCCCGTGACTCACAGATACTTCCAAAACCAGTTTGGAGGTGCCGATGATACCGTGCAGGTGATGCAACCAAGCTCAAGGAGGAGCTCGTTGAAGATCTTGTCGTTTGTGTTGTTTTCGTTCTAGTTGATCAGTAGTGGAGCCCAGTTGGGGTCGATCGGGGATCTGTGTAGCATTTGGGGTAGTCTTCTTTTATTTTGGTTCCGTAGTCGGACCTTGATTGTATCTAGTTGATGTAATGCTTTATTCATGTAATTGTGCGAAGTGGCGATTGTAAGCCAACTATGTATCTCTTTCCCTTATGTATTACATGGGTTGTGTGAAAATTACCTCATTTGCGACATTGGTTTCAATGCGGTTATTCCTCTAAGTCATGCTTCAACACGTGGGAGATATAACCACATCGAGGGCGTTACGAGTTGGTAATCAGAGCCTTCCCCGACCTTAGGAGCCCCCTGTTTGATTGAATCGTTGGCGTTGTTGAGTCTAGGAAAATATTTTGAGTCTTTTAGGATTAGATATATCAGAGAGTTAGGACTTATTTTTACTCCTCAGTCCCTTCGTTGCTCTGGTGAGGCATCCTGACGTAGAGTTTTGACTCTTCTCTTCTCAAATTTCACAAAAAAAAATTAGGATCACGCGGGTATCTTGGAATCGTTCCGATGGTTTTGTGACGAGAACATTGTTCTTGGTGCCACCTGACATTTAGGTGTTGTGGCAGTGTCCTGGGGAGTTGAGCTCCGAGGTGTTGTTGTCACAATTTTATTGTTGCAGTTCTGGAATACCTGAGTTTAGTTTCGCCAACATTGAGAATCTCTTTTATGCAGTTGTTGGTGAGATAACCTTGACGCCACCCAATACTGGGGCGGGAGTTCGGGAGTATTGCCATAACTCGTATAATGGATGCTTTTCAAAGGTTGAGGTAGACGATTTCTGAAGGTTTCTTGGTTATGTGTTGAAGGATGGATACAACTGGATGTAGGATTTGCTAGTTTTGGGTGAGATATTATGCTTCCCCTGTATCCCCAACACCTGATTGCATAACCGGAAAAATTTCGGGAGTTTATAAGTGGGAATTCAAGTAGCTCTTAGGATATCTTTCCGACAGATGTATGATATGAAATTGGGGTTCGACGTCTACTGGTCCGCCTATCCACGGTTGGTTTTACAGTGGTCTCATTGTGTCTTAAAGAGTCCTTGGCTATGCCGACTCGGGGACGCTTCGTATGTCATGTGCACTGCCTTATACATGATGGTGCTGTACGATCGAGCCCGTGTAGGCCCCACCACAAAAACTTCGGACGAAATCTCTATCATATGTTTGTTCCGGCATATTTTGCAAGCCAATCCTTTGTTTTGTTTTGAGTTGTGGTATTCGAGTTGCTTCAATGTCAAGTGTTTGATTCCATACCTTCCCCAAATGGTGTTCTCATACTCCGATGCGAATACTAATCCTTCTTGGTAACGAGATTGTCATGTCAAACCTTTTCAACTGGCGTGTTTTCTCTTCAAGTGGATCCGATCATTTCAACATCCGCAAGATTCAATCTCAGCTTTCTCAACGTTGCTCGTTTCATCCATCCCAAGTTGTCTTTGTTTTTCCCACCCACCCAACCCTTGTTTCTTCAAGGACTCGGATTTCTTTATCAAGTATCCATCTTATTGATGCGAAGTCTGTCCAGTCTTTTTCGTCAATGTTCTTATCCGGTGATTCTCAAGAAGATACTAACGGAGCTTCAAGTTATCATTATTCGTTCTTTTTCTTCTCCGGTGGAACCAATTAAAGCCTTGTTGATCATATCATTTCCTCATTTCAAATACCTTCTCATGCCGGTGCACCTCATATTCAGTCATTTCTCGCTATTCAATTGTTCCGGAGTGCTCAAGATATCTCGAAGATTCGTGTTTCCACTCTGCTTCCGTTCAACCTATTTCGAGATTGTTATCTCATTCTAGCCATTTAATCAACCGGTGCATTCTCTCTTTTGAATCGTTCTACGGTGTTACTTTTGAGTGGGCCCTAACCCACAGGTCTTTTCTCAGGATCTTACCTGACTCTTCTTATTTTTCCCGGAGCTATACTCAAATTTCATTTCGAAGTTTCACGTAAGAATGAGTTATCATTAGTCAAATGCCTTTCTCCAAGATCTTTCAATTTCTTTTCATCGTTGGCTCAACCTCTTCGTTTTTTTTGGGATTCTCCTGGAGTGCCTTAATAATTCTTGATGGTGTTTCTCGTCGTCATTCTCGGATTTTGAAGACCGAAGAAGGGTTTTTCTCTTAAATCTTGCTACATTCTCTTCAATACTCATGGTTCTAGCTTATTGTCATCCTCTCATAATTATTTTCGATTGTGAGTATTCTTTTCACCCATCCGGAGCATTTCAAGAGTATTTTCAGTTTGTTTCCCCGGAGGCTATCATCTTAGAATTGTTCATTCCAGCTTTCAGCTCTTGTTTCCTCCAAATCTTACCGGTGTATCATGCAAATATCCTCTAATCAATTCGGGATCTCTTCATTCAATTGGATCTAAATTTCCCTCAAGTATCTTTATTAGTTCTCTAATTCTTCCTGGTGGTTATTCATCTTTTATTCATTCATTTTCAATTCTTACGGTGGTTCATTCAAGATTCCGTTTCTCTTGGTATCATATCGATTCTTTCGTTGTTGTCAATCCTACCGGTGATTCATTGAAGGCCTCTTCAAGTTGGCGCTATATCTATCTTAATCCTTTTTATGAGAATAAGTAGTATGCAAAATCCGTTGCTTGTCATCAACTTAAATTGGTGAAGGATACGCATAACATAATTCTTATTCTTGCTTCATCCAAATGATGGATTCGTTCCTCTGGAGTTCGTTCAGAATGACTAATTCTTGTTGTCAATTGTTCATCTTCTCTTTTTCCCGGAGTTCCAACCTCTTTCAATTATATCACCACGGAGATTCATCTAAATCGTTACAAGGATTCACCTTGTGTTTTCAACTTCTCTTTCCTTTTGTTTGATCTTCCTTTTGTTTTCCGGAGTTCTTCATGGAGGCTCAACATGATGGTTAATCAAGGATTTAATTCCTTCTCGAAGTGTTCATTGAGATTCTTTTCTAAGGAGCTTAAGTTTCTTCATCTTGCAATCTGGAGTGCAATTCTTTCTTTCGTATCATTGGAGGTGGTATTATGTCATTCTTGATAATTTGAGCTCATGTTTCATGATTCACATGTTGTTAAGAATGAGTTACTTTAAATCCATCAATCTCGTCATTGGAGTTTTCTTGGGTTATATTTTACCTAATGCCTTCTCTAAGGATTGTTACTATTATGGTGCTTATAAATGACCCAAGTTCTTTTATCCTCCTGGTGAAATAGTTTCTCTCCTCCTTATTCATATCATTTCAAAATCCATTGTTTCCGTTAGTGGCAGAATTTCACCTCATAGTTATGAGATGTTTTCCATAAGCCCACAACAAGCTTTTCCTTTTCGTTGTTGGTTTTCCAACAACTCCGTTCGACCCTTCTCCTAAGGATACCTTTTCAAGCTCTTTTGTAGCAGAAGTTGGCTTTCTCTTCTACATTCTTTTATCTCAATGATCTATCTTCTATTTCTCTCTTCCGGAGACATTGCGATGTTGCTCTTTTCAACCCATCATTTTGTTTTGTCAAGATCATGCTTCTTTCTTTTGCTTATCCATTTAACCGGAGTGTTCTGTCCTTTTTGCTCAAGTTCTTTTCGCCTTATCAAGCCTTGTATTTCTTTTCAACCGGAGTGTTGTCTGAGATCTTTCTTACTCCTTGTCCCATTCTTTTCATTCGGAGGCAGTGTGTTGTGATTTCATCAAGTATCTTCTCATCTTATCAAGTTCTTACTCAATCCTCCTTCTTTTCATTCGGAGTGCTGCCTGAATTTGTTCTTCCTTATTCATCTTCCCTATAGGAGTGCTTTCAACTTTGTTCTTCTTCGTTGAATTCTTTCTTTCAATGGATTAACCCTTTTAAGGTTCTTCGGTATCACTCGTTTGTCAAAGAAGCAACTTAGTTTCACCTCACCTCTTCCTCTTCTTTTTCCTCCGGTGCCATTCTAGATCTCGGAACGAGATCCTTTCGTAGTGGTGGAGTGTTGTGACGCCCCGAGTCCGTTGTGCCAAGTGTCTTCCCGTGATTCGCTGTCGTTGCCATGTCTTTTTCTTGTGTGTCGCTTCTTGTCATGTCATCATGTGCATTGCATCACCATGTTTTCGAAACTGGCATCCGTCCCGTTCTGAGCCTAGACACACTTGCACGCGTCCGCGGCATGTCCAAAATAGTATTTTATAAGTGGCCAAACTTTTTCTCGGAATGGGTTGAAAGTTGGCATGTGGTGTTGTTATGTTATAGGTAGGCCGCCTGCCAAGTTTCATCCCATTCGGAGTTCGTTTGATAGCCCAACGGATAACTATAGCGACATTATAGTCGGTCAAACGTCGGACGTTTTCGGTCTCCGGAAACAGTCACCGGGCTGCCTTCTTTCCTCTCCTCTCAGTCCAAGCCCCTCTTCATAGACCATCTAGATCCCCTCTCGCCGGAGCCGTCCGATCGAGATCAAATGGCTCGAAACGGCCTCAAACCCACCAAATCCTAGCCCCTACCCTATTTAAGCACACCCACATGCCATTTTGGGCCTTCTCCTTCCTCCTCCTCGAAAACCGCGCCCCAATCATCAACCAGCCGCCTCCCAGCTCCTCTCCTCAAATTCCGCCGCCGGCCACCTCATCCCTGCCACTTGGCGCCATCCTAGTGGCTAGCCGCCACCACGCAGGATGCCCGCAGCCAACGGGAAGGCGCCACGTGTCCCTTGGGCGCCACGCGTCCCTTGGGCGCCCCACTTCGCCGTGGCCCGCACGAGCCAGATCTGGGCCCGTCTGCCTCAGCCCCTGGTGCCCTGTCTTCCTCCCTGCGGTCAGGGAGCCTGAGCTCCCTCTGCGCTGACCTGGGCCACCGTCGCCCGCTACACCAGCTCTTCCGCGCCTCCGCCAACCTTGCCGCGGTCCCGCGCCGGCAAGCGCCACCGGAGCACCACCGGATCCGCAACCAGGTGCCACCTCCGTTTCCCCTGGTGTTCGCCCTGCTCCTGTCTCTCTCTCTCTCTCTCTCTCTCTCTCTCTTATAACCTCTCTCTCTCTCTCCATGGCCAGGAAGCCGAGATGCCGTCGTCGCTTGTCGCCGGTCCCGGTGGCGCCGTCATCCGGCCAGATCCGGTGCCCAGGGGCCGGATCTACCCATTCCCATCGTCAGCTGGTCCCGTGCCCGCCACCTACCATCGTCCCCTCGCCGGAGTCCGCCGGTCGCTGCTGCGTTGACCTTCCTCTGCTTCCCGCTGGCCCGTGCCCGTTGCCTCTTCGCCTTGGGCCGTTTCTGCTGCACCGCGCCAAGCCCACCTCCAGATCCGGCCTCGCTGTCCTGGGCCATGGCCCGCTATGTGAGCAGCTGCCCAAGATTCCCCTGTGTACTATCGGGCCGGCTACTTTAGGCCCAATGTATTTTTTCCCTTGTCTGTGATTTTAGCATTATTCCAGAGACTCCAGTTTTGTAGAAAAACCCCTTTACTTCATGCATTTAATAACTTCTCAACCGTGCATCGGATTAAAACAAATTATATATGAAACTTGCTTAGAATTTTGTGTGGATTAATAATTTGCCACTTTCATCTATGTTTAAAATGTTTAAAATTATGTTTTTTATTTGATTAAATAACTTATTAAAATGTTATAATTCTTAACTATTTAACCGTTACTCCATATTTAATAATCTTTATATGTAAATGGGGTGGAAAAATGCCTAGTTTAACATGGTGGCCTTACTTTGCATGTTTAATAACTCTAAAATTGTGTTTAGGGTAGAACAGTACCATAACCAAAATATGTACATGAGGAGTTTCCGGACTTATGGTTTTGTGGTTCCGGCCTCATTTAAACTTGCCTAGTTAGATAGTTTCATTATGCTTCACCTCTTGCCATGTTAATCAACATTTAATATTGTTGAGTACATAAACGAGATCGAACTAAATAACTTGTCGTGGTGTTTCGTCAATATGCAACTCATTGCGTATTGAGCTCCACTTAATTTGTAGGGTTGCTGGTGCACTTTGCCATGCCATGCTTCATTAAACCCGACGTACATCATACTTGATTGTGCATCCTACCATGTTCATGTCGTGGTTGTTTACTATGTTGTGTGCTTCTTTCCGGTGTTGCTTCTTCGGGTTGGTTCCGATAACGTCGCGTTTGTGAGGACCTGTTCGACTACGTCCGTTTGTCTTCTTCATGGAATCGTTCTTCTTCCTTGTGGGATTTCAGGCAAGATGACCATACCCTCGAAATCACTTCTATCTTTGCTTGCTAGTTGCTCGCTCTTTGCTATGCCTATGCTGCGATACCTACCACTTTCTTATCATGCCTCCCATGTTGTTGAGCCAAGCCTCTAACCCACCTTGTCCTAGCAAACCGTTGTGTGGCTATGTTACCGCTTTGCTCAGCCCCTCTTATAGCGTTGTTAGTTGTAGGTGAAGATTGGAGCTTGTTCCATGTTAGAACATGGATATTTTGTTGGGATATCACAATATCTCTTATTTAATTAATGCATCTATATACTTGGTAAAGGGTGGAAGGCTTGGCCTTATGCCTGGTGTTTTGTTCCACTCTTGCCGCCCTAGTTTCCGTCATATCGGTGTTATGTTCCCGGATTTTGCGTTCCATACGCGGTTGGGTTATAATGGGAACCCCTTGACAGTTCGCCTTGAATAAGACTCCTCCAGCAATGCCCAACCTTGGTTTTACCATTTGCCACCTAGCCTCTTTTTCCCTTGGGTTTCGCGGACTCCAGGGTCATCTTTATTTTAACCCCCCCGGGCCAGTGCTTCTCTGAGTGTTGGTCCGAACTGAGCTGCGTGCGGGGCCACCTCGAGGAAACTCAAGGGTTGGTTTTACACGTAGCTAGTCTCATCTGAGCGTGCCCTCAGAACGAGATATGTGCAGCTCCTATCGGGATTTGTCGGCACATTCGGGCGGTGTTGCTGGACTTGTTTTACCATTGTCGAGATGTCTTGTAACCGGGATTCCGAGTCTAATCGGGGCTTCCCGCTAGAAGGAATATCCTTCGTTGACCGTGAGAGCTTGTGATGGGCTAAGTTGGGACTCCCCTGCAGGGATTTGAACTTTCGAAAGCCGTGCCCGCGGTTATGGGCAGATGGGAATTTGTTAATGTCCGGTTGTAGAAAACCTGAAGTTGATCTTAATTAAAATGCACCAAGTGCGTGTGTTACCATGATGGTCTCTTCTCGGCGGAGTCTGGGAAGTGAACACGGTTTTGGAGTAATGCTTGACGTAGGTTGTTCTAGGATCATTTCTTGATCATAGTTGTTCGACCGTGCTTTGGCTTCTCTTCTTGCTCTCTTTTGCGTATGTTAGCCACCATATATGCTAGTCGCTTGCTGCAGCTCCATCTCATACCTTTTACCCTACCTATAAGCTTAAATAGTCTTGATCGCGAGGGTGTGAGATTGCTGAGTCCCCGTGACTCACAGATACTTCCAAAACCAGTTTGCAGGTGCCGATGATACCGTGCAGGTGATGCAACCAAGCTCAAGGAGGAGCTCGTTGAAGATCTTGTCGTTTGTGTTGTTTTCGTTCTAGTTGATTAGTAGTGGAGCCGGGTTGGGGTCGATCGGGGATCTGTGTAGCATTTGGGGTAGTCTTCTTTTATTTTGGTTTCGTAGTAGGACCTTGATTGTATCTGGTTGATGTAATGCTTTATTCATGTAATTGTGTGAAGTGGCGATTGTAAGCCAACTATGTATCTCTTTCCCTTATGTATTACATGGGTTGTGTGAAAATTACCTCATTTGCGACATTGCTTTCAATGCGGTTATGCCTCTAAGTCGTGCTTCGACACATGGGAGATATAGCTGCATTGAGGGCATTACATCGTTCGCCGTCGCCTGCCGCCAACGTTGCCACCGGCCCGGCAGGGAACGAGCAGCAGGCCTCGTCCCAGCATCCTTCGGTGCGGCGGGAGGGTCGCACCGCAACCCCGTCACTGGCTCCAGCCGGTTCGTCGTCCCACGCCCGTCGCGCCCCCACGGACGCGCACGCCGCGCTGCTCCTGGCAAGAGAGCTCCTGCACTACCGCCCCGTCGACGACCTCTGTGAGCACTGGCTCGCCCGCATCACCGACCTCGTCAGCGCAGCAGGGGGCTCTCCTTTGTCGTCCCTCTCGCTGCCTCGCCCTCCATTCCACGCATGGGGCGAGGATCAGGAGGAGCCCCCGCCACCTCCTCCCCAAGAAGGCGCCCTGGCTCCAAGGCGTGCAGCCCCAGGGCGAGACCCTCCACGTCCGATGCCTGCGCGGCAAGAAGGGAGCTGCCAAGAGATCCCTCGTCCCCAAGAAGGTGCTCACGCGCTCCCAGCACCGGCGCGCCAAGATCGCGTCCCTGCGCATCAACGCCGAGACCCCGCGCTGCTCCAAGCGGCGGCGCGTGGTAATCACCAGGAGCAGGCCCAGCAACAGCAAAGGGCACTGGTGGCCACAGCAGGCTACCGCGCCTTCACCCCCGAGCTACGTGGCGTCACATGGCCAGGCAAGGTCAAGCCTAATCTGCCCCCTCGCTACGACGGCACGGCGGACCCGGCGGAATTCCTGCAGCTCTACGAGCTGGGCATCGAAGCCGCCAACGGAGACGAAAAGGTCATGGCGAACTGCTTTCAAATGGCGCTCAAGGATGGCGCTCGCACCTGGCTCCTGAACCTGGCTCCCAGCACGATCTCCTCCTGGGACGAGATGCACACTCGCTTCATCGCCAACTTCCAGGGCACTCGCAACCGGCCCCCGGCCATAAGCGACCTGCGCCGCATCAAGCAACAGCCAGGGGAAACCCTGCAGAAATACAACCAGCGCTTCAACAACGCTGGCCTCAAGATCCCCAGGGTGACTAAGGAAGCCATTATCTCAGCCTTCTCCGATGGCGTGCGTGACATTAAGATGAAGGAGGAGCTGGCAATCCATGAAGACCTGTGCACATCCCTGGAGCTGTTCAACTTGGCGACCAAGTGCGCCAGGGCTGAGCAAGGACGCCTCTCCCTCCTCGAGCTCCCGGCTGCCGACCCAGAAGAGAAAAAGCCCAAGGCCAAGGACGTGAAGCGTAAGTGAGCTGCCGTCCTCGCAGCGGAACCAGACACCAAGCGAGGCAGGGATCAGCCTGAGTCATCCAAGGGCAGCCGATACTGCGTGTACCACGACCTCCACACCCACAACACCAACGGATGCCAAGAGCTCAGGGCCGTGCGAGATGGGCGTATCGGCCGACGCCCTGAGCGCAACGACAGGGGCTACGGCTGAGGAGGAGGAAGAGGAGGAGGACGATGGGAAGACTGTGGCCCTCGCCAAGGGTGGCGTGACCGACCTCGCGAGGATCGCTAGCAGGACCAGCCTCGCGAGGGAGTTTGGAGGGATCAGCCTCGTGAGGATTGCCCGCACAGCAACGCAGGCCTCCCTCCTCTACCGCCACCACCAAGAAGGAGCGAAGACCAACATCAAGACGAGGGGCTGGGGGCTTCCAGGAGCCACGCGCAATCGCTTGCATCTTGGGTGGCGCCCAGGCCCCAGCATCATAGCGCATCTTCAAGCAGTTTGCTCGCGAGGTGAATGCAGTCCTCCCCAAGCTTGAGGCCACGCGCCCTCTCAGGTGGTCTGCGTGCGCCATCATGTTCAGCTCAGCGGATCAGCTCAAGTGTGCGGCAATGGCCGGAGTTCTCCCGATGCTTTGCTCCCTACTCATCAGCAATGTGCAGGTCACCAGGACCCTCGTTGATGGCGGAGCAGGACTCAACGTCCTATCCGTCGAGATGTTCGACAATCTCCAAGTGCCGTATGATCAACTCCAGCTGACCAAGCCTTTCTCAGGAGTCACTGATGGTTCCACCGTTCCGATAGGGCAAGTTCGCCTGCCAGTCACCTTCGGGCAGCGCAACAACTACCGCACTGAGCTCATTGACTTTGACGTCGCCCACATTCGCCTGCCATACAACGCCATCCTCGGGTACCTAGCCCTAGCCAAGTTCATGGCAGTGACTCACCATGGCTACAATGTCCTCAAGATGCCAGGAAGTGGTGGAGTCATCACCGTACCCTGTGAGGAAAGGGACGTGGTGTGTTCACTTGAGCGTGCGTTCCAAGCCGCAGCAATCGAAGACCCAGATCACAGGAGTGGAAAACTTCCCGAGGTGACCCTTAAGAAGAAGAAGGCTTCGCCTGGCCCAAGCCATAAAGAGGCAGGCGCCTCCGGAGGCGTTGCATTAGGATTCGCGCCCGTTCAGGGAGCGCCAACCTCTGTCGCGTAGGAAAGCGTGCCCGGCGCCCTCCTTAGGCAGGGCTCGGGGGCTCTTTCTTGGAGAGCCACCGACTTTGCTAAGGTCACGAGGGAGGCGCTCGGGCACCACTTGGAGGGGTGCTTCCAGGCACGTTTCCCTCAGGAAGGTACGAGGCAAGGAACACCAAACCCTCAGGAGTTCATCGCAGGAAACACCCAGGAGCTACAGGAGTCGAGAGTCATGCGCGGCAGCCACTGCTTCCCGCCGTGGCCCCACATCTAGGCGAGGATGGTGGGCTGCGCGTCTGCATCGACGTGCCAGGGCTCAACCGAGCCACATCTCAGGAGCACCTATGGCCTTCGCGCGTGGGGCGTTGCGAGGGTCCACCTCCCAGCTACGTTCGCATGCCTTTCGGCCTGCCGAACGTGGTCACCGCTCATCAGCGCCTGCTGAGGAGCATTTTCGAGGCTCAGGAGGTCAGGCATTGTGCAGTCCTGGCGGAGGTGGAGATGGCCCTCGAAGACCTACCCGTGCCCCCAGAGCCTCCCGAGGCTCCTGGGCCTGGGGGCTCATGAGGGTCGACGTCTTCACCGCGCGTCACCCACTTCTGCGGCATCACTTCATCTTCAACGGCATCAGGTGATATCTTTCAAGTTCCATTTTTAGCTGGGAGAGCCCACACGGCCGCGTCGTTCCCAGATCGTGTGGGTCCGTCCCTGCGGCACGTATCCGTTTTACTTACGCACTTTACCTACCTTGTTGGGGGCGCCCCTCGGGCTGCATCATCCCCAAAATGCTCGGGCCTGGCCCAGCGGTGTTTGCTTTTCCCGCATCTACTTGAAATGAATTTTCTCCTTCGTACTTAACATACCTGACCTAATCGCCTGCTCGATTGACACCTACCTATGGAGCCGCTCGCTCTAGCACGACGTCTGCGTACGGGTCCATCCCTGCAACGCCGATAAATCTGACTGGTCGAGCTCTGGCCGTGGCAGCCCCGCAAGGCGCCACCTCACCAGGCCCTCAGTGCCCCAATCACTCCCTCGGAGTGACCAATGGTTGGCTGGCAACCATAGCGACAGGTCTTGTCTCTCCTTGTGATTGGTATACAGGACCCACTCCAGGAGCAACGTCGGGGACATCGCGGGCTATCTCTCCCTCTCTCCGGTACGGACCGCTTGCACGTTAAAAGGGGGGCACCTGAGCATCGCGACTCATGGGCTCCTACTGGCTCTCCAGCCCTCACCCCCTGGCCTTGACCCACGGCATCGTGACCTGTCATACTAGCAGCGGCTGAGCTTGCTCGAGGGCCGGGACCTGAGGATGTAGAGCATTAAGGAAAGTGTGGGGAAGTGGGAAGAAGCTCGCGAGGACCTAACCCAGCAGCACCTCAGCTACCGCCACTCGGGTCGGGCGCCCCGTCGAAGAACTACCCCAAACTCAAAAGATAAGTCACACCCTTACAGGAGTTGGACCAACGCAGCACCAAACCCTCGCCTAGTGCAGCTCTGTCACGACGACGTTGCCTTCCTTTCTCGCCCAGCGAGGGCTGCTCGAGCACTAATGGGGACCTCCTGAGCATCGCGACTCAGGGGCTCTTACCGGACCTCAGGCCGCTCACCTCCTGGCCTTGACCACGACATTGCGACCTGGCATACCAGCGACGGTAGAAGCCTGCCTGGGGACTGGGACCTGTCAGCGTAGAGCGCTAAGTCCTCGTGAGGATAGAAAGGGGGAGCCGAGCCGGGACAGGACAAGCATGTCGCATCGATTCATATTAGGGATATAATGTTCGCAAAAGACATGGCAGGCGCCTTACATACCCCCGCGGGGTGTTGCTTCGATTCCTCGTAGGGAACAAAAGGTGCTAATCCTAAGGAACGCTAATTGCCCGCGCCTCCGCAAGCGACGCCATCATCAACAATGGACTGCCCGGCGCCGGTGCCAACCCCACCCAGATTAGGGGTGTTGGCGGCCCGATGCAGTTGCCCTACTCCGAGCACGGCACGAGCTCGGAGGCTCGTAGCTGTCTTCGCTTGTCTCCGGAGTCACGAGAAGCTCGGGGGAGCCGCTGGATTCCCCAGCTCCTCCGCTGCCGCCTGAAGAGCTGCTGGACGGCCGATGGGCAGGCCAGGTCCTCGACAGTCCGATGCCCCTTCTGCTTTCCTTCAGCATCGAAAACCTTGAAGAACATCAGGGAGGCGCCGTCATATTCAAGATGAATTACGAGGGCACCCTCCATGCGACAGACCCGGGCGATCTCACCCCAGCCCCGGGTCATGTAGACCTTGCCCGAAGCGACGACCGCGATCTCTGCTCCAGTCGCGAGGTTGTTACAGTCGGCGTGTTGCAGCCAGATCTCCAGAGACCCACTAGGCGGCATCTCGAAGGCGAGGGAGGTAGGAAGGCGGATCCAAGAGCATGGGGGCATGGCGGCGTGAAGCACGAGCTCACAAGAGGAGCCCTCAGCGTGGACTCCAGGAGGAATGACGCGCACCACCGTGACATGCCGGCGTCGGTGGCGGCACCGTCGGTGTCGCTCGACGCCCTCTTCCCCAGGGCCCTCAATTCGGGCGTACAAGGGCAGTGGAAACCCAGGCGGCAGCCGCTCGTACCAGGGCCTCGGCGCCTCCTGCCAAGCACCCTCATCTCGGCGGCAGGGGACTAGCCGTTTCTTCGGAGGATGAGGGTCAGGACCTTCTCGGGGGGCCTTTCCTTTCTCTTCTACAGAAATTCGGTGGATTGGTGCCATTGGCGTAAAGAGAAGCAAGGACGAGGAAGAGGAAGGAAAGGAGTAGCAGGAAGGGATAAGCTAACGAGGCTCACGCGGCCCCATACTTATAGCCGGAGAAGGCCAACTGCTGGCCACCACGATCGCAGGTAATCATGACCCATTTCTTTGCATGCAAGGACTTGACAAGTCGAGCGGTTGCCGAGGCGTCATGGGGAAGCGCAGACGCCCGCGTCCAACCAATCGCCACGCGGCGCCCGAGGCTGCAGGCTATTGGGGCCCGCAACGCTTCGCGCTTGCCCCTTAGCTTCTCTGCCAAGCCAAGCCCGGGCGCGCCTTGGTCCCGGGGGCTACTGTCGGCGTTCTGGGAACGGGGGTCCCCAGACTTGCCTGCCTGCAGCCTGCTACGTGGCTCGAGTGGGGGCCCAGTGCGGCCCAGCTTCATCAGCTCATGCTCAAGACCCTCGCAAGGGGCCAAGCCTTGCGGGGTGGACGACAGGAGGCTTCCTCAGGAGCAGCCTCATCAGGCAGGCTCGCGAGGAGGCGGAGAGATCAAGGAAGGGGTGCCTCGCGAGGAGCCCGTGACGCAAGCCATGACGATCGAGATTCGGCGGGCGCCAGGCGGGCGCCGGCCTACGTAGTGCCCTTGTTTCCCCTTCCGTGCAAAGGGAGCAAGCACAGGCCAAGGCATCGGGCAAAGGTTACCATTCCGGTGCAACGAGACCAAGACCAGCAGAGCGGAAGGACAGAGGTCACCGTGGAGCCCAAGACGGCAGCCGAAGACCACCTTTGGTCAGGATAACTTGTACCAGATGTTCCCCTTCAAAATGGCCAATTGTTGGTGCCCTTCTCGCTCATTTTTTGGGAAGAGGACCAGGGCCTCTATAAATAGGAGTAACCACCATAGAGAAAAGAGAGGGGGAAAAGAGAAGGAGGAAAAAGGAAAGGAAAGAAAGAGACAAGAGGAAGAAAGAGAGAAGAGAAAGAAAGAGAGAGAGATCCAGACCGAGTAGAACACACCGCACCAGCTCAAGAACACCTCTCGCGAGGCCGTTCTTCCTCCTGTGTTGTTTATCATCATCCCTGAGGCAATCCACCACACCACACACTGGAGTAGGGTATTACACCACATCAGTGGCCCGAACCAGTATAAACTTCGTGTCCTTTGTGTGTTCCTCTTTCTAGCCTATATTTCTTGTGAGCCATAGAAGCGCGAGTCGGTAGGTGAAAGATCTCCGTGCGCACCCCAGAGTTCGAACCTTAAGTGAGGGAGTCCTGGATTAGGGGGTGTTCGGGTAGCCGGACTATACCTTCAGCCGGACTCCTGGACTATGAAGATACAAGATTGAAGACTTCGTCCCGTGTCCGGATGGGACTTTCCTTGGCGTGGAAGGCAAGCTTGGCGATGCGGATATTCAAGATCTCCTACCATTGTAACCGACTCTGTGTAACCCTAACCCTATCCGGTGTCTATATAAACCGGAGGGTTGCAGTCCGTAGGCAATCAACTCCATATACAACAATCATACCGTAGGCTAGCTTCTAGGGTTTAGCCTCCTTGATCTCGTGGTAGATCTACTCTTGTACTACCCATATCATCAATATTAATCAAGCAGGACGTAGGGTTTTACCTCCATCAAGAGGGCCCGAACCTGGGTAAAACATCGTGTTCCCTGCCTCCTATTACCATCTGGCCTAGACGCACAGTTTGGGACCCACTACCCGAGATCCGTCGGTTTTGACACCGACATTGGTGCTTTCATTGAGAGTTCCTCTGTGTCGTCGCCTTTAGGCCCGATGGCTCCTTTGATCATCAACACCGATACGGTCCAGGGTGAGAATTTTCTCCCCAGACAGATCTTCGTCTTCGGCAGCTTCGCTCAGCGGGCCAATTCGCTCGGCCACCTGGAGCAGATCGAAAGCTGCGCCCCTGGCCATCAAGTCAGGTTTGGAAGCTTAAACTACACGGCTAACATCCGCGGAGACTTGATCTTCGACGGGCTCGAGCCACGGCCAAGCGCGCCGCACTATCTCGAGGGGCATGATCTAGCTCTGCCCCCGGACAGTGTCCTGGAGGCCGCACACGCATCGGTTCCGACCCCTAACTCGGAGCCTATTGCGCCAATCGAGGATGAGCGGTTGGAAGTCACCTCGGGGGCTGCGATCCCGAAAGCGATCGAGCCGAACGCTAGCCCCGCACTCTGCACGACCCATGACTCCGAGGATCCGGACTCCTCCCCGGACTCCGAACCCCCCGCGCCCCTACCAATCGAATCTGATTGGGCGCCGATAATGGAGTTCACCGCCGCAGACATCTTTCAGCATTCGCCTTTTGGCGACATCCGGAATTCTCTTAAGTCTCTCTCTTTATCAGGAGAGCCCTGGCCGGACTACGGTCAGCGAGGGTGGAATACGGACGATGAGGAAATTCAAAGCCCACCCACCACCCACTTTGTAGCCACTGTCGACGATCTAACCGACATGCTTGACTTCAGCTCCGAAGACATCAACGGCATGGACGACGATGTAGGAGACGAACAGGAACCAGCACCTATAGGGCGCTGGAAGGCCACCTCGTCATATGACATATATATGGTGGATACTCCAAAAGATGGAGATGGTGATGGAACAGTGGGGGATGACACCCCCAAGAAACAGCCAAAGCGCCGGCGTCAGCGGCGCCGCTCTAAATCCCGCCAAAGCAAAAACGGTGATTCCGGCACGGGAGATAATACTACCCCGGATAGCACCAAAGAACACCCACCTCAGCAAGATTCGGCACAGGAAGATGGAGAAGCCAGCCCTCATGAGAGGGCGGCAGACCAAGAGGTCGAGGATGATAACTATACGCCTCCCTCCGAAGACGAGGCAAGCCTCGATGACGACGAATTCGTCATACCATCAGACCCCGCCGAACAAGAGCGTTTTAAACGCAGGCTTTTAACCACGACAAGCAGCCTCAAGAAAAAGCAACAACAGCTTAGAGCTGCCCAAGATTTGCTAGCTGACAGATGGACTGAAGTCATTGCGGCCGAAGAGTATGAACTCGAACGCCCCTCCAAGAGTTACCCGAAGCGCAGGCCACTACCCCGATCAGCGGAGGAAGCACCTACATCACCAGCGCATGACATGGCAGACCGGCCACCTCGCGGCCGCGACAGAGAGGCCTCTCGGCCCTCCATTCAAGCCATGCCCCGACGCCACTCAACTAAGGCACGGGAAAATGCGCCCGACCTGCGAGACATACTGGAGGATAAGGCAAGACAAACAAGATTGATCTACGGATCGCGCAGGCGCCCTACGGCATGTGACAATGATCTTCACTCCGGATACAACAAATCCGGCCGGGCCGAACACAATAGACATAGCTCTTCTGAGCTGCGTCGTGATATAGCCCAGTACAGAGGCGCTGCACACCCGCTATGCTTCACGAATGAAGTAATGGATCATAAAATCCCAGAGGGTTTCAAACCCGTAAACATCAAATCATACGATGGCACAACAGATCCGGCGGTATGGATCGAGGATTATCTCCTTCACATCCACATGGCACGCGGCGATGATCTACACGCCATCAAATACCTCCCGCTCAAACTTAAAGGACCGGCCCGGCATTGGCTTAACAGCTTGCCAACAGACTCAATCGGTTCTTGGGAGGACCTGGAAGCCGCATTCCTCGACAACTTCCAGGGCACTTATGTGCGACCGCCGGATGCCGACGAATTAAGCCACATAATTCAGCAGCCAGAGGAATCGGCCAGACAATTCTGGACACGGTTCCTAACAAAGAAAAACCAGATAGTCGACTGTCCGGACGCAGAGGCCCTAGCAGCCTTCAAGCATAACATCCGCGACGAGTGGCTTGCCCGGCACTTGGGACAGGAAAAGCCGAAATCCATGGCAGCCCTCATGACACTCATGACCCGCTTTTGCGCGGGAGAAGACAGCTGGCTAGCTCGCCGTAACAACTTATCAAAGAACCCTGGTAATTCGCATACCAAGGACAAAAGTGGCAGGACACATCGGAATAAGCAAAAACGCCGCGTTAACAGCGACAACAATGAAGACACGGCAGTCAATGCCGGATTCAAAGGCTATAAATCCGGTCAGCGGAAAAATCCATTCAAAAAGAATACTCAGGGCCCGTCCAGTTTGGACCGAATACTCGATCGCTTGTGCCAGATACATGGCACCCCCGAAAGGCCAGCCAATCACACTAACAGGGATTGTTGGGTGTTCAAGCAGGAAGGCAAGTTAAGGGCCGAAAACAGAGACAAGGGGCTGCACAGCGACGACGAGGAGCCCAAGCCGCCGAACAACAATGGACAGAAGGGCTTTCCCCCACAAGTGTGGACGGTGAACATGATATACGCAACCCACATTCCCAAGCGGGAGCGGAAGCGTGTGCTACGGGACGTATACGCGATGGAGCCAGTCGCCCCAAAGTTCAACCCATGGTCCTCCCGCCCGATCACTTTTGGTTGAAGGGACCATCCCACTAGCATCCGTCATGGTGGCTTCGCCGCATTGGTTCTCGACCCAATCATCGACGGATTTCATCTCACAAGAGTCCTCATGGACGGCGGCAGTTTCCTGAACCTGCTTTATCAGGATACAGTGCGGATTAAGCCCACAAGAACGACCTTTAAAGGCGTTATACCAGGTGTAGAAGCCAACTGTACAGGCTCAGTAACACTTGACGTGGTCTTCGGATCCCCGGACAATTTCCGAAGCGAAGAGTTAATCTTCGATATAGTCTCGTTTCGCAGTGGCTATCACGCCCTGCTCGGACGAACCGCATTCGCAAAGTTCAATGCGGTGCCGCACTATGCATATCTCAAGCTCAAGATGCCAGGCCCTCGAGGAGTAATTACGGTCAACGGAAACACCGAACGCTCCCTCCGTACAAAGGAACATACGGCGGCTCTCGCAGCGGAGGTACAAATTAGCCTTCTCAGGCAATTCTCCAGTCCGGCCATTAAAAAGCCAGACACTGCCAATCGCGCCCGGAGTAACCCACAGCAGGACCGCCTGGCACACTCTGAGCAAGCGTAGCAATGCGGCCCCAACCCCAGCTTTCGCGACATAGCGAAACTAGTACCTCGCGTACATAACTACGCCCTTGAAATACCATGGGCACAGGGGAAGGGGCACAATAACGGCACGCCCAAAATACGGCTTAAAACATACTAGGGGCTGCCGAATTCATTTTTTTAATTTTTTCTTACTTTCAGGACTCCATACTTCGAACGACCTGTTCGGCAACTCGACTGCCGCACAAACGATGCAAGATCCAGGGAGACAGACAAGCCATGCCGCATTATGGAACTCCCAGGTGGTCTCTGTTACGAGCGGTATACCTATTTTAAATACAATTCCGCAGCCTGCCCCTGGTTAGGACATACTGAATAGTCCAATATCTTTTGCTTGCCGCACTATTTGTATCGTTCGGCTTTGATAAATAGCTTCTCTATAAACAATGCTTAGCTTCTTGTCTAATTTTTGCATTATCTTCTTTTCACATTTATGTTTATTAAATGGCATGATTGCACCCGTACACCATGGTATGGCAAACACGCCAGGGGCTTCAGTACCCCTCATAATGGCGTGAGAAGTCCGTACACTTACACAAGTGCGGCACCCCGAACTTATAGCACTATATGCATCGGCTCCGAATCATGATTTGGGTCAATAGTTGGGTTTGCCCGGCTCCTATGTTTTGGTGCCTTACGTTCCGCTCTATCAGCTAAGGTAGCACTAGGAGAACCACTGCGATTGTGCCCCGGTTTAGCTGGGTTAAGCACCTCAGTGGAGAAAGCTAAAACTGACTGTCATGATGAGGCGAGAGACCGGTCGCTGTTCGAGAGGTTTTTCGAGTCCCTAAAGACTTATGCCGCTTCGAGCGAGGAGCTGGCTTTGTTTGGCCAAGGCGTGGATAGCGCCCCGAACTCGGTCTTTCGGACTAGGGGCTTCGCCGAAATTTAAAATTATAGAGTTCTATGGCTAAGTGAGAGTGTTCAAGCATTATAGTCCGATTGCCTGGTTCGTTGTGCTGAGCGCCTCCCTCGAAGGACCCAACTATGGGAAAAAGAGCGCTCAGGTTTATCCCGAACACCCCAGCACTAGTGGCATGGGGGCAGAAGCCAACGACTGGCCATCTCTCAAATTTTTGATAAACGGCCGCACAGAAAGTAATATTTTAAATTCAATAAGCATTGCTTAGCGCATATGAACAAGTTTTCAGCGCACAGGATAAACACGAGCGAGTTCATTCAAAAATCACATCCTTGGTACATTCATCCGCCACAAGGCGGGCACCTGCAAGAACATCCTTGTAGTAGTTCTCGGGCTTGCGATGCTCCTTCCCCGGCGGCGGCCCGTCCTTGACAAGCTTCTCACCGTCCAGCTTACCCTAGTGCACCTTTGCACGGGCAAGGGCCCGACGGGCACCTTCGTTGCAGACGGAGCGCTTGATGACCTCGAGCCTCGGACAAGCCTCCACCAGCCGCCGCACCAGCCCGAAATAGCTCCCAGGCACGGCCTCTCCAGGCCACAGCCGAACTATGAAGCCCTTCATGGCCTGTCCGGCCGCCTTGTGGAGCTCGACCAGCTGTTTTAGCTGGTCGCTCAAAGGCATAGGATGTCCGGCCTCAGAATACTGAGACGAGAACACCTTCTCCGTCGAGCTGTCCTCTTCATCTCGGTAGAATGCGGCGGCGTCGGATACGCTGCGGGGAAGATCTGCGAATGCCCCTGGAGAGCTCCGGATTTTGGTAAGTAACAAGTAGTTTACTTTTATATTTCTGCTTTGCATGAAGAATGCCTTACCCGCTGCTATCTTCCTCATCTCCTCCAACACTTGGAGGGCCTTTTGGGCTTCGGTCTTGGCAGACTTGGCAGTCTCAAGGGCCGTCGCGAGCTCGAATGCTTGTGCCTTTGACTCAAGCTCCAAACTCTCATATTTTTTCATGAGAGCCTGAAGCTCTTGCTGCACCTCGCCGACCTGAGCCCCAAGTATGTATCGCTCGGTGCGCTTCGCGGCCATTTTCTTTTCGGCCTCAGACAGCGCCTGCTTAAGGGTTGCCACCTCAGTCGTGGCCCCTACAATAAGCAGTACAATCCGGTTACTCTTTTTTGCAATCAAGCCTTTTTATAGGCACTTTTTATGTAAGGTATTTCTCACCTTCTTCCTCCTCGTGCCGCCGCTTGGCAAGGCCGAGCTCTTGCTCGGTCCGATCGAGGTCCTGCTTCAGGACACCCACCTCCGCAGTCAGTCCGGCGATGGATAGCAGCGAAGCCTGCATACGCATATTGACTCTTTTTTGTTAGACTCCTGCGATATTTAATAGATCCTCTATTCGGCTTTTCTTTCCGAACGCCAAACAGAGCATCGGGGGCTACTGTCTATGCGGTAATATTTTTACATATTTTTACTTACCTCGAAGCCTTTTAGAAGGCTAGCGCAAGCTTCAGTCAGTCCGCCCGGACTGAACCTTCTGGATCACCGTACTCATAATAGTACGGTGCCCCTCGTCGATGGAGGCGCCATCAAGCACCTCCAGCAGATTGTCCGGCACCTCCGGTTGGACGGAGGCCACCGGCTCAGAAGGCTTGCTCCTCTTGGAAGGAGTTCGCCTACCGTGGTCCGGAACTATGGAAGATTCCGGCGCGGTGTCCGGCACAAAGACGGACTTGGAGCCCTGGGGGGGCTTATCCCCTTCACTCCTGGAGTCCGGGAGGTTGCCTTGCGGCTCCTCCGGGACCACCTCCTCCTGCCCAGGAGCTTGTCGCGACGCCACTTCGGCGTCGTCTGCAGTGCGGGGGGAGACAACGGGCGGAACTGAGTTCACGTCCGATGAGTCCAGGGAGCCGCCCGACGATTCGTCGAATTCGGCCCAGGGCGGATTGCATAATTACATTCGACATTAGGGAAAGCTATGCAACAAAGGAACATCATGAGTTATTCTGATATCCAAACTTATGATTTCACCGGACGCTTGGCCCTGTTTGGTCACTCCTCTTTGCCCTCTTCGGTGTTGGGGGCGTAGTCCGGCGGAGGGGTCTTCCTTTTCCTAGACCCCTCGGCCTCCCCCGTTGGGGCGGCCTTCCTCTTCTCTCCTCCCTCCGCTCGGGGGGGAGAGCTTTCTTCTTCCTCCTCCCCGTTTTCGCGGGAGGAGGGCGTCTCGGACTCGTCAGATGACGAGTCCGACACCACCACGTTGCGGGCACTCTTTCGAGTCCCCGTGGTATTCTTCTTCTTGGCCTTCTTCTCCGGCACCACATAAGGCGCCGGAACCAGCAGCTTCACTAGTAGATCTGGGGCTGGGCCTTCGGGCAGCGGAGCCGGACAGTTGATCGGTCCGGATATCACTCGCCAAGCCTGTCAAAGGTAAGGGAGTTTAGATCCCGCATAGAGTCAAACTATGAAAAAAAGCTTAACATCCCGTAAAAGGTGAAGATAGCTTACCTCGCTAGCGTGACGCTGCGAGCTGTATCCGCGGTCCTCGGAAGCGGATGCGGGAGCCTCGGCGCCCTTGAGTAGCACCTTCCAGGCATCTTCGTACGTCGTGTCGAAGAGCCTACTAAGGGTTTGGTGCTGCGCCGGGTCGAACTCCCACAGATTAAAATCCCATTGTTGGCACGGGAGGATCCGGCGGACGAGCATAACCTGGATTACATTAACAAGCCGGATTGGCTTGTTCACCAGGGACTGGATGCATGTTTGCAATCCGGTCACCTCTTTTTCGTCACCCCACGACAGGCCCGTCTCTTTCCAGGACATAAGCCGCGTGGGGGGTCCGGATCGGAACTCGGGGGCTGCGATCCAGTTCGGATCGCGTGGCTCGGTGATGTAAAACCACCCGGATCGCCACCCCTTTAGGGCTCCACAAAAGAGCCCTCGAACCATAGGACGTTGGCCATCTTGCCCGCCATGGCGCCTCCGCACTCCGCCTGGCTGCTGTGCACCACCTTGGGCTTGACGTTGAAGGTCTTGAGCCAGAGGCCGAAATAAGGGCGGACGCGGAGGAAAGCCTCGCACACGACGATAAACGCCGAGATGTTGAGGATGAAGTTTGGGGCCAGATCGTGGAAATCCAGGCCGTAGTAGAACATGAGCCCCCGGACAAATGGGTGGAGTGAAAACCCAGTCCGCGGAGGAAGTGGGGAAGAAATACTACCCTCTCATGGGGCCTTGGGCTGGGGAGAAGCTGCCCCTTTTCGGGAAGCCGGTGCGCGATGTCCTTAGACAAGTATCTGGCCTTCCTTAGCTTCTTGACTTGGCCCTCCGTAGCGGAGGAGACCATCCACTTGCCTCCCGCTCCGGACATTGCTGGAGAAGGTTGAGGTGGGAAGTGCGGGCTTGGGCGCTGGAGCTCGAGTGCGCAGAAGATGGACAGGCAAAGGAGGAAGAAGGCATAGGTAAAAAGGTGGATCCTTATCCCCTTATATGGGCGGATGCGGTTGTGCGTCCCTACCTGCCTATAAAACTCGCTTGCCTCCCAAGCGCCGTGATAAATGGCGCGGTTGGGTTACCCACGTCCGTATTGATGAGAATCCCGTAAAGGGGGTACACGATCTCTGCTTTGACAAGACGTGCAAAGGAAACCGCCTCGCAAAACATGGTGAGGTGAAGAAGTAAAAACGATTCGAGTAAAGGACTTGGCCATAGTGTGATGACGCACTGCGGAATACGTCAGCAGATTTGATTTGTGTTAATATTATTCTCTCTATGGCAATATGTGGAAGCTTATTTTGCAGAGCCGGACACTACTCTTGGTGTTTACAATCTTCTATGAAGGACTTGGAGGAGGAACCCGCCTTGCAATGCCGAAGACAATTTGTGCGCCGGACTCATCGTCATTGAAGCCTGGTTCAGGGGCTACTGAGGGAGTCCTGGATTAGGGGGTGTTCGGGTAGCTGGACTATACCTTCAGCCGGACTCCTGGACTATGAAGATACAAGATTGAAGACTTCGTCCCGTGTCCGGATGGGACTTTCCTTGGCGTGGAAGGCAAGCTTGGCGATGCGGATATTCAAGATCTCCTACCATTGTAACCGACTCTGTGTAACCCTAACCCTATCCGGTGTCTATATAAACAGGAGGGTTGTAGTCCGTAGGCAATCAACTCCATATACAACAATCATACCGTAGGCTAGCTTCTAGGGTTTAGCCTCCTTGATCTCGTGGTAGATCTACTCTTGTACTACCCATATCATCAATATTAATCAAGCAGGACGTAGGGTTTTACCTCCATCAAGAGGGCCCGAACCTGGGTAAAACATCGTGTTCCCTGCCTCCTGTTACCATCCGGCCTAGACGCACAGTTCGGGACCCACTACGCGAGATCCGCCGGTTTTGACACCGACATTAAGGGTCTGCTGGAACCCGAAATCCGACACCTAGTATTTGGAAGGCCGAATTTGGGGCGCTATACACGCCTTAAGGCGGACAAAACCGACTCATCGCTCTAAGCGGCATAGGTCTTTAGGGACTCGTGTTCTCTCGAACAACGACCAGCTCTCGCCTTATCATGACAGTCAGTTTTAGCTTTCTCTACTGAGGTGCTTAGCCCAAATTAACCGGGGCACAATCCCAGTAGTTCTCCTAGTGCTACCTTAGCCGATATAGCGAAACGTAAGGTACCAAAACATGGGAGCCGGGTAAACCCAACTATTGACCCAAGACATGATTCGGAGCTGATGCATATAATGCTATAAGTTCGGGATGCCGCACTGTCGAAAGTGTTCGGACTTCTCACGCCGTATTATGGGGTATGCTTAAGCCCCTGGCATATTGGCCGTACGAGGGTGTACGGGTGCTGAATGTCATGAATGAACATATATATATATATATAACTGTGTCTACCATAGCTTGCCGCAGAACTAGAGAATGCGATAAGAACAATAGAGAATGCGATAATAGTCTAATGCTATGCATTGTTTATTCGAAAAGGTGCGTCAAAGCAGAATGATACAAGTAGTGCGGTAAGCAAAAAGTGGGACTATTTGACATGTCCCCTCCAAGGGCAAGCTGAGGAATGGTACTTAAAGCAGGTATTTCACTCGTTGTCAGAGACCACCTGGGAATTCCTTGATGCGACGTAGCTTTTTGCCCCCTTGGTTGTTGTATCGTGTGTCCAGCAATCGTACTGCCGGATGGGGCTTCCAGAGATTAAAGTCCTAAAAGAAAGAAAAATAACAAAGCGGGAAACCCCTAGTGCGGTTGAGCCGCGTCTTGGGGCGTGCCATAGTCGTGCCCCCCTCCCCACCTGTGCCCATGGTATTGTCAATGCGTAATTATGTATGCGTGGCACAGATTTCGCCGTTTGGCTGGGACTAGGGTGGGGGCCGCATTGCTATGCGAGCTCGGAACGTGCCAGGAGGTCTTGTTGCCGATTACTCCGGGGGCACTTGAAGGTGTCCGGGTCCTTAATCGCCGAACTGGTGGATTGCCTTAAGAGGCTGCTTTGCGCTTCTGCTGTGAGGGCCGTAGTGTGCTCCTCCATGCGGAGAGAGTGCTCTGTGTTTCCATTGACTGTGATGACCCCCCGAGGTCCTGGCATCTTGATCTTGAGATATGCATAGTGTGGTACCGCATTGCATCTCGCAAATGCAGTTCGCCCGAGCAGTGCAAGATAACCACTATAGAACGGGACTATATCGAAGATTAACTCCTCTCTCCGGAAGTTATCTGGGGATCTGAAGACCACTTCCAGTGTGACTGAGCCTGTGCAATGGGCCTCTACACCTGGTATGACGCCTTTGAAGTTCATTTTTGTGGGTTTGATCCTTGAAGGGTCTATACCCATTTTGCGCACTGTGTCCTGATAAAGCAGGTTCAGGCTGCTGCCGCCGTCCATAAGGACTCGAGTGAGGTGAAATTCATCGATGATTGTGTCTAGGACTATTGCGGCAAATCCGCCATGACGGATACTAGTGGGATGGTCCCTGTGATCGAAGGTGATCGGACAGGAGGACCATGGGTTGAATTTTGGGGCCACTAGCTCCAACGCATATACATCCCTTAACGCACGCTTCCGCTCCCTCTTGGGGATGTGGGTTGCGTATATCATGTTCACCGTCTGCAGTTGTGGGGGGAACCTCTTCTTTCCTCCAGTGTTCGGTTGTCGGGGCTCCTCCTCGTCATCGCTATGTGACCCCTTATCTTTGTTTTCGACATTTAACTTGCCGGCCTGCTTGAACACCCAACAATCCATGTTGGTGTGGTTGGCTGGCTTGTCGGGGGTGTCGTGTATTTTACACGAGCGATCGAGTATACGGTTCAAACTGGACGGGCCCGGAGTGCTTCTTTTGAATGGCTTTTTCCGCTGACCGAGTTTAGAGCCTTTGAATCCGGCATTGACTGCCGTATCCTCGGTATTGCCGTTGTTGATGTGGTGCTTGTGTTTGTTGCGACGTGACCTGCCATTGCCATCCTTGGTATCCGAAGTATCATGGTTCTTTGATATATTATTGTTGCGAGCCAGCCAGCTGTCTTCTCCCGCGCAAAAGCGGGTCATGAGTGTCGTGAGGGCTGCCATAGATTTCGGCTTTTCCTGGCCAAGGTGTTGGGCAAGCCACTCGTCGCGGATGTTGTGCTTAAAAGCTGCTAGGGCCTCTGCATCCGGACAATCGATGATTTGATTTTTCTTTGTCAGGAACCGTGTCCAGAATTGCCTGTCCAATTCCTCTAGCTGCTAAATTATGTGGTGGTCGCACATAAGTGCCCTGGAAGTTGTCGAGGAATGCGGATTCCAGATCTTCCCAACAGCCAATGGATTCTGCTGGCAGGCTATTGAGCCAATGCCGAGCTTGTCCTTTGAGTTTGAGTGGGATGTATTTGATGGCGTGTAGATCGTCACCGCGGGCCATGTGGATGTGCAAGAGGAAGTCCTCGATCCATACCGCGTGATCTGTTGTGCCATCGTATGATTCGATATTTACGGGTTTGAAACCCTCTGGGATTTGGTGATCCATTACTTCGTCTGTGAAGCATATGGGGTGTGCAGCGCCTCTGTACTGTGCTATATCGCGACGCAGCTCAAATGAGTCTTGTCCGCTGTGTTCGGCCCAGCCGGATTTACTTTTACTGTATCCGGCGTGACGATTATTGTCTCTCATAGTGGCGCGCCCTCGTGATCCGTAGATCGATCTTGCGTGTTTTGCTTTGTCCTCCAATACGTCTCGCAGGTCTAGCATGTTTCCCCGTGCCTTGTCATTTTTATTTGAGTGGCGTCGGGGTGCGGGCTGAGTTTTTGGCTGAAATGCCTCTCTGTCGCGGCCACGAGGTGGCCGATCATCCGCATCATATGCTGGAGATGTAGGTTTGAATGCTTCCTCCTCCAGTCAGGGTAGCAACCTATGCTTTGGGTAACTCTTGGATGGGCGTTCGAGTTCATATTCCTCGGCCGCAAGGACTTCAGTCCATCTGTCAGCTAGCAAATCTTGATCAGCTTGAAGCTGCTGCTACTTTTTCTTAAGGCTATTTGTTGTGGCTATAAACCGGCGCTTGAAGCGCTCTTGTTCGACGGGATCCTCAGGCACGACAAATTCGTCATCGTCGAGGCTTGCCTTGTCTTCGGAGGGAGGCATGTAATTATCATCCTCCGCCTCTCCATCTGCCGCTCTCTCGGGAGGGCTGGCTTCTCCATCCTCCTGCTCTAAATCTTGCTGGAGGGGATTGTTGTCGTCTTCGGCACTGTCCTGAGTGCTATTATCTCCTGTGCCGGTGTCACCGCTTTTGCTTTGGTGAGACTTAGAACGGCGCCGCTGACGTCGGCGCTTGGGTTTCTTCTTGGAGGGGTCATCCTCCGCTGTCTCGTCGCCATTGCCTTCTTTGGGTGTGTCCACCATGTATATATCATATGATGAGGTGGCTGTCCAGTGCCCTGTGGGAAGTGGTTGCTCTTCGTCTCCCACGTCGTCGTCCATACCATCGATATCTTCGGAGTCAAAGTCGAGCATGTCGGTCAAATTGTCGACAGTGCCTACTAAGTGGGTGGTGGGTGGGTGGCGAATTTATTCGTCATCCATATACCAATCCTGCCGAACATAGTTCGGCCAGGACTCTCCTGATAGGGAGAGAGACCTTAATGAGTTCAATATGTCGCCGAAAGGCGAGTGCTGAAAGATATCCGCGGAGGTGAACTCCATGATCGGCGCCCAGTCGGATTTTACAGGCACGGGCGCAGGAGGTTCGGAGTCCCTGGCCGGGGAAGAATCCGGTAGTTCGGCGTCACGACTCCTGTGAAGGGTAAGGTCGATCCTCGGCTCGATCGCCGCTGAGAATACGGCCTCCGTGGCGGGGTCTATCCACCCGTCCATGGATGGCGCGATTGGCTCCGAATTGAGGGTCGGAGCAGTTGTCGGTGCGGTCTCCTGAACACTGTCCGATGGTAGAGCTAGATCATGCTCATCGTGACCGTGCGGCGCACTCGGCAGGGGCTCGAATCCGTCGAAGATCAAGTCTCCGCGGATGTTGGCCGTGTAGTTTAAGCTTCCAAACCTGACCTGGTGTCCAGGGGCGTAACTCTCGATCTGCTCCAGATGGCCAAGCGAGTTGGCCCGCAGTGCGAAGCCGCCGAATACAAAGATCTGTCCGGGGAGAAAAGTCTCACCCTGGACCGCACCATTATCGATGATCGAAGGAGCCATCAAGCCTAACGGTGACGACACAGAGGAACTCTCAATCAAAGCACCAATGTCGGTGTAAAAACCGGCGGATCTCAGGTAGGGGGTCCTGAACTGTGTTTCTAAAGCGGATGGTAACAGGAGGCAGGGGACACAATGTTTTACCCAGGTTTCGGGCCCTCTTGATGGAGGTAAAACCCTACGTCCTCCTTGATTATTCTTGATAATATGAGTAGTACAAGAGTTGATCTACCACGAGATCGGAGAGGCTAAACCCTAAAAGCTAGCCTATGGTATGATTGTATGTTGTCCTACAGACTAAAACCCTCCAGTTTATATAGACACCGGATGGGGCTAGGGTTACACAAGGTTGGTTACAAAGGAGGAGATATACATATCCGTATTGCCTAGCTTGCCTTCCACGCCAAGTAGAGTCCCATCCGTACACGGAACGAAGTCTTCAATCTTGTATCTTCATAGTGCAACAGTCCGGCCAAAGGATATAATCCGGCTGTCCAGATACCCCCTAATCCGGTTGTCCGGCAAGTAACTTCTGAGAGCGGACGGTGATAAGGAGCAGTTGACCTTGGAGCATGAGATTGCGCTTTGTTCTGATAGCCTGGGTTGGGTGGGTTGGAAGATCCATTGCCAGCTTTGCTCTTCTGCTGATAAGGCTTATGGAACGGAGGAGGAGGAGGAGGCAACTAGAACTTCTATTGCTTAGCTTCCACTTGAGTTGAAGAAGACGATTGAGTTGCATCCCTAACTCTCTTCTTAGAAGCATCGCACTTGAGCTGAGCGGCCTCTTGCTTTAGTGCCATGTTGTAGAATTCATCATACTTGGTCGGCTCAAAAAGCACGAGAGCTAATTGCAGATCTTCTTTAAGGCCACCTCTGCATTAATAAATCATGCTCTTCTCGTCAGGGACGTCTTGTTTAGCGAAGCGAGCGAGCCTCTGAAACAGGATGTTGTATTGGTAAATAGACATGCTGCCTTGCTTGAGATTGCGGAACTCCTCACGCTTACTCTCAGCAACACTTTGTGGAATGTGGTGAGCTTTGAAGTCTCGGCAGAAATCATCCCAGGTAATCACACGACCTCCTCTGGAATCTTTGTATTGTTGATACCACTCAGCAGCTTGGTCTTTGAGTTGGAACGAAGCAAACTGGACAAAATGTTTGTGGATATCCACGAACTAGTCGTCGGCGTCTGTGGCCTCGACACAGTTACTGAAGGACATTGGCTGGTTTGCGAGGAACTGATTGAGGGTAGAAAACTGCGGCTGATTGTTGCCTTGGCCTTGATTTCCTTGGTTGCGCTCTTGCAAGAGTTGCAAAAGCATCTGAGTGTTGGCATTGGTGGCGACCATGACAGCTTGCCATGCCTCTGGAGGTGGAGGTGGTGGCGGAGGTTCCGGATTCTGACGCGTTGGAGGAGCCATCCTGAAGAGGTTGACATCCGTTAGCATCTTGAAAGACATATATTCAAGCTGAATCAATGGATCGAAATTGCAACATATAGCCTTAACATTCGAACAAGAATAAACAAATGAATTCCAAAGTAAATGATCACACTTCCATAAGTTGAGAAGCCACTTAGATAAAGGTACATGAATAAAAAAACAAGGTACGGATACGAACAAATAATTGGTAAGGATTACCCATTCACAAACCAAATATCCGCGGGAAGAAATACTAGAGCTACATGAATTCCCACCTATGAAACTCCCGAAACTTTCTGGTTATGCAATCAGGTGTTGGGGATACAGGGGAAGCATAATATCTCACCCAAAACTAGCAAATCCTACATCCAGCTGTATCCAGCCTTCAACACATAACCAGCTAGCAACACTCCCGAACTCCCGCCTCAGTACTGGGTGGCGTCGAGGTTATCTCACCAACAACTGCATAAAGGAGATTTTCGATGTCGGCGAACTCAGGTATTCCAGCACTGCAACGATAAAATTGTGACGACAACACCTCAGAGCTCAACTCCCCGGGACACTGCCACAACCCCTAAATGTCAGGAGGCACCAAGAACGATGTTCTCGTCACAAAACCATCGGAACGATTCCAAGATACCCGCGTGATCCTAAAAAAATTTAGTGAAATTTGAGGAGAGAAGAGTCAAAACTCTACGCCAGGAGGCCTCACCAGAGCGACGAAGGGACTGAGGAGTAAAAAGAACGTCAGCGATTCGATCAAGCAGGGGGGGTCCTAAGTCGGGGAAGGCTCTGATTACCAACTTGTAACACCCACGATGCGGCTATATCTCCCACATGTCGGAGCAAGACTTAGAGGCATAATCGCATGGTAGGCATGTCGCAAGAGGGGTAATGTTTACACATCCCATGTACCGAATAAGAAAGGGATAAAGAGTTGGCTTACAATCGCCACTTCACACAATAAATAAATATATCATACATCATCCAGAATAGAATCAACGTCCGACTACGGAACCAACATAAATAAAGACAACCCCAAATGCTAGATCCCCGATCGCCCCAACTGGGCTCTGTGACGCCCAGATAATTACGCTACAGTAAACTTCTACTAATGATGCCACGTCTCCACGATTACTGTTGCTAATCTCGCCAAGATTCAAATCCCATTCGAATTCAATTTTTAAAATAAAGTTAAACAATAAAACTTTTAAAATATTAAAACTAAAATGTTCTAAATGTGACAAATAAATTCATGAGTAATAATGTTGGAGAAACCAAAATTTCTTATAATTTTTACATGCACTAAAACAACCAAAACAGAGGGCATAATAATTAATTTAATGCCATTTATAAAGTTACATTGATATAACTAATTTAGTAGTGTGCCAAAATAATTGTGGCAGTAGACTAATTAGTAATACTAATTTCGTTGGTCACATCATATTTTATAAAACAAAATTAAAAGAAACTTTAAATGAAAATAGTAAAAGAAAATTTAAGAAAAACACAATACAAAAAAAAAGAGAACACCCCCTCCCCCTCACAGGGCTTCGGCGCAGCAGGCCACCAGGCCGCCTGGCTGGCCCACTCCCACACCCCTCCCTGGCCTATATGGCTGGCTCCCCCCAACCTAACCCTAGCCCAACCCTCAGAGAAGCACTGGCCCGGGGGGTTAAAATAAAGATGACCCTTGAGTCCGCGAAACCCAAGGGAAAAAGAGGCTAGGTGGAAAATGGTAAAACCAGGGTTGGGCATTGCTGGAGGAGTTTTATTCAAGGCGAACTGTCAAGGGGTTCCCATTATAACCCAACCGCGTAAGGAACGCAAAATCCGGGAACATAACACCGATATGACGGAAACTAGGGCGGCAAGAGTGGAACAAAACACCAGGCATAAGGCCGAGCCTTCCACCCTTTACCAAGTATATAGATGCATTAATTAAATAAGATATATTGTGATATCCCAACAAAATAGCCATGTTCCAACATGGAACAAGCTCCAATCTTCACCTGCAACTAACAACGCTATAAGAGGGGCTGAGCAAAGCGGTAACATAGCCACACAACGGTTTGCTAGGACAAGGTGGGTTAGAGGCTTGGCTCAACAACATGGGAGCCATGATAAGCAAGTGGTAGGTATCGCAGCATAGGCATAGCAAAAGAATGAGCAACTAGCAAACAAAGATAGAAGTTATTTCGAGGGTATGGTCATCTTGCCTGTAATCCCGCAAGGAAGAAGAACGATTCCATGAAGAAGACAAACGGACGTAGTCGAACGGGTCCTCACAAACGCGACGTTATCGGAACCAACCCGAAGAAGCAACACCGGAAAGAACCACACAACATAGTAAACAACCACGACATGAACATGGCAGGATGCACAATCAAGTATGATGCATGTCCGGTTTAATGAAGCATGCCATGGCAAAGTGCACCAGCAACCCTACAAATTAAGTGGAGCTCAATATGCAACGAGTTGCATATAAGCAATGAGTTGCATATTGATGAAACACCACAACAAGTTATTTAGTTTGATCTCATTTATGTACTCAACAATATTAAATGTTGATTAACATGGCAAGAGGTGAAGCATAATGAAACTATCTAACTAGGAAAGTTTAAATGAGGCCGGAACCACAAAACAACAAGTCCAGAAACTCCTCATGTGCATATTTTGGTTATGGTACTGTTCTGCCATAAACACAATTTTAGAGTTATTAAACATGCAAAGTAAGGCCATCGTGTTAAACTAGGCATTTTTCCACCCCATTTACATATAAAGATTATTAAATATGGAGTTATGGTTAAATAGTTAAGAATTAAAACATTTTAATAAGTTATTTAATCAAATTTAAACAAACATCATTTTGAACATAGATGAAAGTGGCAAATTATTAATCTACACAAAATTCTAAGCAAGTTTCATATATAATTTGTTTTAATCCGATGCACGGTTGAGAAGTTATTAAATGCATGAAGTAAAGGGGTTTTTCTGCAAAACTGGAGTCTTTGGAATAATGCTAAAATCACAGACAAGGGAAAAACACACTAGGCCGAAAGTAGCTAGCCCGATAGTACACAGGGGAATCTTGGGCAGCTGCTCACATAGCGGGCCATGGCCCAGGACGGCGAGGCCGGATCTGGAGGTGGGCTTGGCGCGGTGCAGCAGAAACGGCCCAAGGCGAAGAGGCATGGCACGGTCAACGGGCACGCGCAAGCGGGAAGCAGAGGAAGGTTAATGCGGCAGCGGCCGGCGGACTCCGTCGAGGGGACGACGGCAGGTGGCGGGCACGGGACCAGCTGACGACGGGAATGGGTAGATCCGGCCCCTGGGCACCGGATCTGGCTGGATGACAGCGCCACCGGGACCGGCGACAAGCGACGACGGCAGCTCGGCTTCCTGGCCATGGAGAGAGAGAGAGGTTACAATAGAGAGAGAGACGGGAGCAGGGCGAACACCAGGGGAAATGGAGGTGGCACCTGGTTGCGGATCCGGTGGTGCTCCGGTGGCGCTCGCCGGCGCGGGACCGCGGCAAGGTTGGCGGAGGCGAGGAAGAGCTGGTGTAGCGGGCGACGGTGGCTCAGATCGGCGCAGAGGGAGCTCGGGCTCCCTGACCGCAGGGAGGAAGACAGGGCACCGGGGGCTGAGGCAGACGGGCCCAGATCCAGCTCGGGCGGGCCGGTTGCGGGCTCGGGCGGGCCACAGCGAAGTGGGGCGCCCGAGGGACGCGTGGCGCCTTCCCGTTGGCTGCGGGCGTCCTGCGTGGTGGCGGCTGGCCACTAGGATGGCGTCAAGTGGCAGGGACGAGGTGGCCGGTAGCGGAATTTGAGGAGAAGAGCTGGGAGGCGGCTGGTTGATGATTGGGGGCGCGGTTTTCAAGGAGGAGGAAGGAGAAGGCCCAAAATGGCATGTGGGTGTGCTTAAATAGGGTAGGGGCTAGGGTTTGGTGGGTTTGAGGCTGTTTCGAGCCGTTTGATCTCGATCGGATGGCTCCGGCGAGAGGGGATCTAGATGGACTGTGAAGAGGGGCTTGGACTGAGAGGAGTGGAAAGATGGTAGCCCGGCGACTGTTTCCGGAGACCAAAAATGTCTGATGTTTGACCGACTATAATGTCGCTATAGTTATCCGTTGGGCTATCAAACGAACTCTGAATGCAATGAAACTTGGCAAGCGGCCTACCTACAACATAACAACACCACATGCCAACTTTCAACCCATTCCGAGAACATTTTTGGCCACTTATAAAATACTATTTCGGACATGCCGCGGACGCGTGCAAGTGTGTCTGGGCTCAGAACGGGACGGATGCCAGTTTCGAAAACATGATGATGCACTACACATGATGACATGACAAGAAGCGACACACAAGCAAAAGACATGGGAATGATAGCGAATCACTGGAAGACACCTGGCGCAATGGACTCGGGGCGTCACAAACGACGAGGGAGTCCGCCGACGGGCGCCGTCTGGGCGACGCGGGTGGTGAGAGCAGCCCGGCGCTCGGCGCGAGCCCGACGAGCGTGAGCCATGGACACAATGCAAGATCACACGTGAACAGCGGAAGAAAGATTCCGGCGCACCCCTACCTGGTGCGCCAAATGTCGGATTTCGGGTTCTGGCAGACCCTTAAGGTTCGAACTCTGGGGTGCGCACGGAGATCTTTCCCCTACCGACTCGCGCTTCTATGGCTCGCAAGAAATCTAGGCTAGAAAGAGTAACACACAAAGGACACAAAGTTTATACTGGTTCGGGCCACCGATGTGGTGTAATACCCTACTCCAGTGTGTGGTGTGGTGGATTGCCTCAAGGGCTGATGATAAACAATACAGGAGGAAGAACGGCCTCGCTAGAGGTGTTCTTGAGCTGGTGCGGTGTTTTCTACTCGGTTTGGATCTCTCTCTCTTTCTTTCTCTTCTCTCTTTCTTTCCTTTCCTTTTTCCTCCTTCTCTTTTCTCCCTCTCTTTTCTCTATGGTGGTTAGTCCTATTTATAGAGGCCCAGGTGCTCTTCCCAAAAAATGAGCGGGAAGGCCACCAACAATTCGCCATTTTGAAGGGGAACATCTAGTACAAGTTATCCTGACTAAAGGTGGTCTTCGGCTGCTGAAAGCATTGGTGATGACACTGTCTTGGGCTCCACGGTGACCTCTGTCTTGCCGCTCTGCTGGTCTTTGTCTCGTTGCACCAGAATGGTAACCTTTGCCTGATGCCTTGACCTGTGCTTGCTCCCTATGCACCGAAGGGGAAACGAGGACACTGCGCAGGCCGGCGCCCGCCTAATCTCGATCGTCATGGCTTGCATCACGGGCTCCTCGCGAGGCACCCCTGCCTTGATCTCTCCGCCTCCTCGCGAGCCTGCCTGATGAGGCTGCTCCTGAGGAAGCCTCCTGTCGTCCGCCCCGCAAGGCCTGGCCCCTTCCGAGGGTCTTGAGCTTGAGCTGATGAAGCTGGGCTGCACTGGGCCCCCACTCGAGCCACGCCGCAGGCCGTAGGCAGGCAAGTCTGGGGACCCCCGTTCCCAGAACGCCAACACTAGGGGCTTCGCTGAAATTTAAAATTGTAGACTTCTATGGCTAAGTGAGAGTGATAAAGTATTATAATCCAATTGCTTTGTTCGTTGTGCTGAGCACCTCCCTCGAAGGACCCAACAATGGGAAAAAGAGTGCTCAGATTTATCCCGAACACCCCAGCACTCGTGGCATGGGGGCAGAAGCCGAGGACTGGCCATCTCTCAAATTTGATAAACAGCCGCACAGAAGGTAATATTTTAATTCAAACAAGCCTTGCATAGCGCATATGAACAAGTTTTCATAATACAGGATCACACGAGCAAGTTCATTCAAAAATTACATCCTTCGCACACTCGTCCACCACAAGACGGGCACCCTTCAGGACACCCTCATAATACATCTCGGGGTTGCGATGCTCCTTGCCCTGCGGCGGCCCCTCCTTCACCATCTTCTCGGCGTCCATCTTGGCCAAGCGCACCTTTGCACGGGCAAAAGCCCGGCGGGCACCTTCGATATAGACGAATCGCTTGATGACTCCTAGCCGTGGGAAGGCATCCGCAAGCCGCCTCACTAGGCCGAAGTAGCTGTTGGGAAGGGAGTCACCAGGCCACATCTGGACTATAAAGCCCTTCATGGCCTGTTCGGCCGCCTTGTGCAGCTCGACCAATTGCTTCAGCTGGTCGCTCATAGGCATCGGGTGTTCGGTCCCAGTATACTGAGACTAGAACAACTTCTTCGTTGAGCTTCCCTCCTCGGCCTGGTAATACCTCGCGGCATCCGACACGCTGCGGGGAAAATCTGCGAATGCTCCTGGAGAGCTCCGGACTCGGGTAAGTAACAAGTAATTTACTTTCGCATGCTTGCTTTGCATATTGAATGCCTTACCTGCCGCTAACTTCCTCATCACCTCAATTTCCTGGAGGGCCTTTTGGGCTTCAGCCTTGGCATGCTTTGTGCTCTCAAGGGTGCGCGGCAAGCTCGGACTCTCGCGTCTTCGAGTCAAGCTCGAAAGCCTCATGCTTCTTCATGAGAGCCAAGAGCTCTTGCTGCACCTCTCCCACCCGTGCCTCTTGTTTTTCCCGCTCGGTGCGCTCCTCGGCCGCTTTGTTTTCGGCCTCGGACAGCGCTTGCTTCAGGGTCGCCACTTCGGTCGTGGCCCCTGGCACATTCATGATAATCCTGTCATTTAGCAAGAACATTTTCTTTTTTATACATAGACAAGGTATTACTTACCTTTCTTCTCCTCGAGCTGCCTCTTGGCAAGGCCGAGCTCTTTCTCGGACCGTTCGAGGTCCTGCTTTAGTGCGGCGACCTCCCCAGTCAGTGCGGCAGAGGTCAGCAGCGAAGCCTACATACGCATACAGACATTCTTATATTAGACTCCTGCAGATATTATTTGATCCTCTATTCGGCTTTTCTTTGTGAACATCAAACAGAGCATCAGGGGCTACTGTCTATGCGGTAATATTTTCCTATATTTTAAATACTTACCTCAAAGCCTGTTAGAAGGCTGGCACAGGCTTCAGTCAGTCCGCTCTTGGCGGACTGAACTTTCTTGATCACCGCACTCATAATAGTGCGGTGCTCTTCGTCGATGGAAGCGCCGCGAAGCGCTCCCAGCAGGTCGTACGGTGCCTTTGGATGGACAGAGGTCACCAGCACGGATGGCTTGCCCCTTTTGGAAGGGGGCCGCCTGCCCGAGTCCGAAACCAGTGGAGGTTCCAACGCGGTGTTCGGCTGAGGGCCGAACTTGGAGCCCCCGGGAGCCTTGCTCCCTTTGCTCCTGGAGTCCGGAAGGTTGCCTTGAGGCGCCTCCGGGACTGTCTCCCCCCGGCTCGATGCCCCTTGAGACAATACCTCAGCATTGTCCATAGGGCAAGGAGAGGAGGCGGTTGGAAGTGTATCACTGTTCATGTCCGACGAGTCCAAGGAACCGTCCGACGATGATACGTCGATACGGGCTTGGGGCGGACTGCATAATCATATTCGACGTTGGGAGAAGCAGTGCAACAAAGGTATGCTATGAGTTACTCTGGTGTCCGAATACTTACGACTTCACCAAGGGCTTGGCCCTGAGCAGCCACTCATCTTCGCCATCGGCGGCGGTGGTGGAGCAGTTCGGAAGGAGAGTCCTTCCCTTCATGGACCCTTCGGCCTCCCCGGTTGGGGTGGCCTTCCTTTTCTTGTCTCCCCTGGCTGGAGGGGGAGAATCTTCATCTTCCTTCTCCTCATTTTCATGGGAGGAGTGTGCCTCAGAGGCATCAGACGATGAGTCTGATACCACCTGGCGATGGGAACTCTTTTGGGTTCCCTTGGCCTTCTTCTTGGTCTTCTCCGGCACCTCATAAGGAGCCGGAGTCCGCATCTTCGTCGGGAGAGCGTCTGCGGGGTCTTCGGGCAGAGGGGCTAGACAGTTAATCTGCTCCGATGTCTCCACCCAGTCCTATCAAAGGCATGGGAGCTCAGACCCCGCACATGGTTAAGCTATGGGAAATAAACACCCTACCAGATGTACAGAACTTACTGGATTCGCAAGGCGCTTCGCGCTTAGCCCGCGGTCCTCGGTAAGAGAAGGAGGGACCTCGACGCCCTTGAACAGCACCCTCCAGACGTCCTTATGCGTCGTGTCGAAGAGCCCGCGTAGAGTTTGGTGCTGGGCCGGGTTGAACTCCCATAAGTTGAAATCCCGTTATTGACACGGGAGGATCCGGCGGAAGAGCATGACCTGGACTATGTTGAAAAGCTTAATTTTCTTGCTTGTCATGTTTAGAACACACTTCTGGAGTCCGTTCAGCTCCACTGACGAACCCCAGGATAGGCCCTTCTCCTTCCAGGAAGTGAGCCGCGTGGGGATTCCGGATCGAAACTCGTTGGCCGCCACCCAGTTGGTGTCGCGCGGCTCGGTGATGTAGAACCACCCCGACTGCCACCCCTTTATGGTCTCCACGAAGGAGCCCTCGAGCCATATAATGTTGGGCATTTTGCCCACCATGGCTCCGCCGCATTCCGCTTGTTGGCCGCCAACCACCTTCGGCTTGATATTGAAGGTTTTCAGCCACATGCCGAAGTGGAGCCAGATGCGGAGGAAAGCCTCGCACACGATGATGAACGCCAAGATGTTGAGGATGAAACTCAGGGCCAGATAATGAAAGTCCAGCCCATAATAGAACATGAGGCCGCGGACGAATGGATGGAGGGGAAACCCCAGTCCGCGGATGAAGTGGGGGAGGAAAACCACTCTTTCGTGAGGTTCCGGGGTAGGGACGACCTGCCCCGCGGCTGGCAGCCGGTGCGCGATATCTGCGGCTAAGTATCCGGCTCCACGTAGCTTTTTGATGTGTCCCTCTGTGACGGAGGAGGCCATCCACTTGCCTACCGCTCCGGACATGTTTGGAGAGAGTTGAGGAGAACGATGTGCACTTGGGCACCGGAGCTCGAGTGCGCGAGAATGGATGAGCAAGGAGAAAGATGGCGTGGGTAGAAAAAGGTGAGACCTTCTCCCTTTATAAGGGCGGACAAAACTATGCGCCCCCACTAGCCTGGTAAAACTCGCTTATCCCCCAAGCACTGTAATTGGTGGCGCGGTTGGGTTACCCACGTCCGTATTGATGAGAATCCCGTGATAAGGGGAACACAATCTCTGCTTTGACAAGACATGTCAAGAAACCGCCTCGCGTTATGTGCGGGGCTGGTTAAAGAAAAACAGTTCAAATAATTACCGGGCCGTGGCGTGATGTCATGCTGCCAAAACGTGTCAGCAGATTAGATTTGTGGAGATATTATTCTCTCTATGGTGGTATGTGGAACTTATTTTGCAGGGCGGGACACTATTCTTGTATTCAAACTCTTCCGTGGTGGATTCGGAGGAGGAACCCGCCTTGCAATGCCGAAGACAACACTGTGCGCCGGACTCATCGTCATTGAAGCCTGGTTCAGGGGCTACTGAGGGAGTCCTGGATTAGGGGGTATCTGGACAGCCGTATTATATCCTTTGGCCGGACTGTTGGACTATGAAGATACAAGATTGAAGACTTTGTTCCGTGTCCGTATGGGACTCTACTTGGCGTGGAAAGCAAGCTAGGCAATACAGATATGTATATCTCCTCCATTGTAACCGACCTTGTGTAACCCTAGCCCCCTCCGGTGTCTATATAAACCGGAGGGTTTCAGTCCATAGGACAACATACAATCATACCATAGGCTAGCTTTTAGGGTTTAGCCTCTCTAATGTCGTGGTAGATCAACTCTTGTACTAATCATATTATCAAGAATAATCAAGAAGGGCGTAGGGTTTTACCTCCATCAAGAGGGCCCGAACCTGGGTAAAACATCGTGTCCCCTGCCTCCTCTTACCATCCGCCTTAGACGCACAGTTCAGAACCCCCTACCCAAGATCCGCTGGTTTTGACACCGACAGACACTATGCAAACAAATGCTTCAACCAAAGGCGCCTTCCGCCTCCTCCTCCTGTGAGATCTGCCAGCAATGAAGTGGTCAAGCATAATTCCAAGTTTGCAAAGGTCAACATGATGAACGCAGCTCGGGCACAAGACTCGTCAGAAGTGATCATGGGTAACTTTCCAGTTAACTCTACTCCTGCAAAAGTCCTTTTTGATACTGGTGCATAGCATTGTTTCATGTCAAAATCATTTGTTTCAAAGCATGACTTCGTTTTGGAAATGTTGGGTAAACCCATGGGAGTGGTTTCTCCAGCCAAGTCCATGAGGGCCACCACGATGATCCCGAATGTTTCTATCGAGATGGGTGACTATAGATTTCTGTCTTCTCCAATGGTCCTTGGTGACTCGGATATTGATCTAATTCTCAGCATGGACTGGCTTTCTAAGCACAAGGCTCAGCTTGATTGTGCTGCCAGGCAGATTCAATTGACACACTCGTCTGAGGATGTGATCATCTATGCCGCTCGTGATGATACCATTCGACTGTTTTCTCTCAGTGAGAAGGGCGAGTTGAATTCCATCTCTCAGATTACAGTCGTTTGTGAATATCAAGACGTCTTTCCAGAGGAGCTTCCAGGAATGCCTCCTCACCGGCCAGTTGAATTCATCATCAATCTTGAGCCTGGCACGGAACCTGTTTGCAAACGTCCTTACAAGCTTGGACCAGAAGAGTTAAAGGAGCTGAAGACACAACTCGATGAACAAGAGCGTATGGGTCTGATCTGACCGCGTTCTTCTCCATGGGGTTGTGGTGTTCTTTTTGTCAAGAAGAAGGATGGCATGGACCGACTTTGTGTCGACTACCGTCCATTGAACAAGAAGACAATTAAGAACAAGTATCCACTTGCCAACATCAATGAGCTTTTCGAGCAACTCAAAGGTACCCAAGTATTCTCCAAGCTTGACCTCTGTATGGGTTATCATCATATTTGCATTTATGAACAAGATATCCCCAAGGCAGCATTCAGAACAAGCTATGGTTCTTATGAATACACTGTCATGTTTGTCGGCCTTGTCAATGCTCCTCCAACATTCTCTCGCATGATGAACTTCATATTCAACACTTGCACAAATGATTTCGTCTTGGTGTATCTCGATGATATTTTGGTCTTTTCCAAGAACAAGTAGGATCATGCCAAACATTTGAGATTGGTGCTGGACAAACTCAGAGAACACCAATTCTATGCGAAGTTTTCAAAGCGTGAGTTTTGGCTGGATGAGGTTCTCTACCTTGGCCATACCATCTCTGCCAAGGGCATTGCTGTTAATCCTGAGAAGGTGTCTGCAATTGTCAATTGGGAACCGCCTCAGAATGGGAAGCAGCTACGCAGCTTTCTTGGGCTTGCAAGCTATTGTCGAAGATTCGTTGAGAATTTCTCTAAGATTGCAAAGCCTCTTTCCAACCTCCTCCAGAAGCATGTGAAGTATGTCTGGACGCCTGAATGTGACGTGGCTTTCAACACCCTCAAAGAGAAGTTAGTCACAGCTCCTGTTCTGATGCCTCCATGCAAGGTCTTGGTGCTGTGTTAATGCAAGAGAAGAAAGTTGTGCCCTATACCTCTCGCCAGTTGAAGCCCAACGAAAAGAACTACCCCACTCAAGACCTCGAGTTGGCGGCAGTTGTCCATGCTCTTTTAACATGGAGAAATCTCTTGTTGGGAAGGAAAGTGGACATCTTCACTGATCATAAGAGCCTCAAGTACATCTTCACTCAGCCCAACCTCAACCTCAGGCAGACTCGTTGGGTTGAAATGATTCAAGAGTATAATCTGAGTATTGAATACACTCCAGGCAAGGCCAATGTCATTGCAGACGCTTTGAGCATGAATGCTTACTACAACAGTTTGATTCTCAAGCCCTTCCAACCGGATCTTTGCGAAGCTTTCCGCAAACTTAATCTCCAAGTTGTTCCTCAAGGATTTCTTGCCAACCTCCAAGTCTCTCCTACTTTGGAAGATCAAATTCGTGAGGCACAACTTCTTGATGCCATGGTAAAGAAGGTGAAAATGGGATTGCCAAGAGCCCACCCAAGTACAAGTGCTATCGCCTTGATGACAAAGATACTCTTTTCTTCGAGGATCGAATTATGGTTCCTAAGGGTGATCTACGTAAAGTCATTATGAACGAGGCTCACAATTTCCTTCTATCCATTCATCCTGGAAGTACAAAGATGTACCATGACCTCAACTAGTCGTATTGGTGGACTCGAATGAAGAGAGAAATTGCTTAATTCGTGAATAAATGTGATGTCTCCAGAAGAGTGAAGGCAGAACACCAATGGCCAGCTAGTCTCCTCCAACCTCTTGCCATTCTAGAATGGAAGTTTGACCATATTGAGATGGACTTCATGACTGGATTTCCCAAGTCCAAGCGTGGCAATGATGCTAACTTTGTTGTCATCGACAAGATTACTAAGGTGGCTCATTTTCTTCCTATCAAAGAATCTGTCACAGCAGCTCAGCTGGCAGAGCTATACACCTCCAGGATTGTCTCCTTGCATGGCATTCGGCAGTTGATATCTTCAGATCATGGAAGCATCTTTACTTCTAAGTTCTAGGACTCCTTTCAGAAGTCCATGGGCACCAACATTCACTTCAACACAGCCTTCCATCCTCAAACTAGTGGACAAGTCGAGCGAGTCAATCAAATCCTTGAAGATATGCTCAGGGCTTGTGTCATTTCTTTCGGTATGAAGTGGGAAGATTGTCTTCCATATGCCGAGTTCTTCTACAACAACAGCTTCCAAGCAAGTTTGGGCAAGGCCCCATTCGAGAATCTCTATGGCAGAAAGTGTCGTACTCCTCTTAATTGGTCAGAGACTTGTGAACGCCAACTTCTTGGCAATGACTTAATCACAGAAGCTGAAGAAATGTGCAAAGTCATCTGTGAAAATCTCAAAGCCGCGCAATCACGCCAGAAGAGTTACTATGATAGCAAGCATCGTGACTTGGCTTTCGAGATCGGAGACCATCTCTACCTCCGCGTCTCTCCAATGAAAGGTACTCATCGCTTCGGTATCAAAGGGAAGCTGGCCCCTAGATACGTGGGTCCCTTCAAGATCATTGGCAAAAGAGGCGATCTCGCCTATCAACATGAGCTTCCATCCAACTTCGCAAATGTGCACGACGTGTTTCACATGTCACAGCTTCGCAAGTGCTTCAAGACGCCTGAGCGCACCATCAACTTCGAAGATATTGATCTCCAAGAAGACATGTCTTATCATGAGCATCCTGTTGCTATTCTTGAAGAAACTGAGCGCAAGACTCGCAACAAGTCTATCAAATTCCTGAAAGTGAAGTGGTCACACCATTCCGACCAATAAGCCACCTGGGAATGCGAGGACCACCTCCGTTCCGAATATCCGGAGTTCTTTCAATCCTAGATCTCGGGACAAGATCCTTTCGTAGTGGTGGAGTGTGGTAACGCCCCGGATGTAACTTGCCATATTTGTACTCCGACTCTTGCCATTTTCGGCTCTAAGTTATGAGATTCCCTCGTGGTTGGCTTTTGTCTTCGTTTTGCATTTTTTTCATGTCATGCATTTCATATCATGTCATCATCTGCATCGCATTTGCATACGTGTTCGTCCCATGCATCCGAGCATTTTCCCTGTTGTCCGTTTTGTAATCCAACACTCCTATGTCCTCCGGCGTCCACTTTTGTCTCTTTTCGGGAGAGGATGTTAAACTTTCTCGGAATGGACCAAGATTTTCCAAGAGGCATTGGTACTCCACCGGTAGACCGCCTGTCAAGTTTCGTGCCATTTGGAGTTTGTTTGATACTCGAACGGTTAACCGGGGAACCGTAAAGGCCTTGTGTGTGTTGCAGCCCAACACACCTCCAAAGTGGCCCAATAACCCATCCAAAACCCCTCCATCCTCTCGGCCGTTCAATCACGATCGCGTGGCTGAAAACCGCTCTCCATTTGGACACTCCTACCTCCTGCTAGGTATAAGTATGTGACCCCCTCCGAAATTTTCGCAGACCAAACCCGAGCCCCTTCTTCCCCACGCCGCCGGACAGTCCGGATCAGACCGGACGCGTCCGCCCCGCCACCTCAGCCACTCCCACGCTGCCACATCACCGCCGCCGTCCCGTGCGCCACCGAGGCCCACCGGGCCCAGATCCGGCCCCCGCGGGCCCGTACCCCGTCGCCGCCGCCCGCGGGCGACCCCGCCCGAGGCCGCCGTGCGCCTCCGTCGCCACCGCGCTGCATCTCGCCGCCGGCCGTTGCCCAGCTCCGCCGCCCCGCTCACCGCGCCCCCACGCCGCCGGGAACCCGCGCCCGCGCTGCCTTCTCTGCTCCGCCGTCGCCTCGCCGGATCAGGTCGCCGGCGTCAAGTCCGGCCAACCTCTCCCTCACCTACGGCCGCCTCTCTCTTCTCCGGCAAGTTCGACGACATCTCCGGCCAGCTAACTCCGCCGAATCTCGGCTTCCGCGCCGTCAAACCCTAGATCACGTTGACTTCCAGAGAGGGTGATTTTCTCTAAGTCTTTTCCCCTGGCATTTTGAGCCCCTGTTCATCGTGCCCTAACTTGTTGCATACAGCTTCGTTTTATGCGTGCAATATATCAAAATGTTCATCATGATGTGTTATTCATTTAATTCCATTGTGACATGTTTGGTTGAGTCCATCTTGATGCCCAAATAGCTGATGCAAGAGTGCTATAAAATGTTAGGTGCTGATTCTTATCTGAGTATGAGGATTTGTCATTTTTGCTACATTTATTGTGTGCTGCATATGGTCATGAGCTCTACATGTGTTTTGGTCTATGCCATACCATCTTTACAACTGTGTATGCCATGCATTTTTGTGATCTTTGTGGTTACTAGAACAAGCATGCAAAGTAGGCTTCATGTTATTGTTGATTTCAGGATCTCAGGAATTTCATTAAGTCATTTCCTGTTGTTATTTTTATGCCATGTATTCATGTTGCTACAGAGAGATCCATGCTTTGTTTGAGTTTGTGCAGTAAGGATGATTTTTACATATGGTTATTCTCTATCCATCCATGCCTCTGTTTGCATTTATGGAATACCCTAGAAAGACTTAATCTTGCTCTACTTTTGCTATAAAATGTTCCTGGCAGATTGTTTACATGTTAATTAATTTTGCCATGGTTGTTGAAGTTGATCCAAGCATGCTATAAACTTGTTCTTGCCATGGTTAGCCTTATGATCATGTCTTCTTGCTGGTAGTATGCTTAGTTTGCAATGCAAGGATTTGTGATGAGTGAATCGAGCTCGCAAAGAGGCCTTCATAATTCTGTTTATGCCATGCTCTGTTTTCTGCAAAGTCTGAATCTGTTAACGAAACTTGCTATGTTTACATGGGTGCCATCATATTTTCTATGCCCATTTGACTCATGATCAGTAAGGGTCTTTTGTTATATGCTTTGAGTAGATTCATGCCATGACTTTGTTTGCTATGATCTGTTCCTGTAGCATATTGTTTGCTTGCTCTAAACATTGCTTCCTGATGTTAATTCCTGACATGTTAGTATATTTCACTAAGTCTGTGAAGTTGATATCTTTTGCTTTTTTGCCATGCTTGTTTGCACCTGCTCTTTTGTGATTTAGCCGTAGCTCAGTGTTCATCTTTTGTCAAGCATCTTGAGTAGACCACTGCATGTGTTTTGTTTCTATGTAGGAGTGCAGTAGCTTAGCTTCTTGTTGCATTCTAGATGGCATCGTGTTGTTAATCGCAGAATTGTGCCATTCTTGTTTTGCTTGCCATTTGCAAACCGTGCATCCGATTCCGGTGATCTTTATATATATTTCGACCGAAATCAACTTATCTTTCCAGCGATGCACTTGGTTTGCCAAGTTGAGGCCTGGTTAAATCTGTCCTTTCTGAAGCACGCATATGCATTGCATATCACATCCCGCATATCATGCCATGTTTTGCATCATGTTGTTTGCGCATTGCACCGTGACTGACTGTTGGTCTTTTGCTTGTGTGCTTGTCTTGGGTAGAGCCGGGAGACAAATACCTGATCAAGGAACCCGTTGAGTATGCTTACGAGGATCAAGCTTTTGTCAACTCGGAGAACTTTGTAGGCAAGATGACCATACCCTCAAAATCACGTCTATCTTTGCTTGCTAGTTGTTTGCTCTATTGCCATGCTGCGATGCCTACCACTTGTTGTATCATGCCTCCCATATTGCCATGTCAAGCGTCTAACCCACCTTTCCTAGCAAACCGTTGTTTGGCTATGTTACCGCTTTGCTCAGCCCCTCTTATAGCGTTGCTAGTTGCAGGTGAAGATGGAGTTTGTTCCTTGTTGGAACATGTTTATTACTGGGATATCATTATTATATCTTGTTTACTTTAATGCACCTATATACTTAGTAAAGGGTGGAAAGCTTAGCCTTATGCCTGGTGTTTTGTTCTAGTCTTGCCGCCCTAGTTTCCGTCATACCAGTGTTATGTTCCTTGATTTTGCATTACTTACGCGATTGGGTGTTATGGGAACCCCTTGCCAGTTCGCCTTGAATAAAACTCCTCCAGCAAGGCCCAACCTTGGTTTTACCATTTGCCAACTAAGCCTTTTTCCATTGGGTTCCGCAGACTCAAGGGTCATCTTTATTTTAAACCCCCGGGCCAGTGCTCCTCTGAGTGTTAGTCCAAACTAGACCACCGTGCGGGACCGTCCCTTGGCAACTTGGGTTATGTTGGCTCCTATACGCTTAGCTTATCCGGTGTGCCCTGAGAACGAGATATGTGCAGCTCCTATACGCTTAGCTTATGTCGGCACAGCGGGTGGTCTTGCTGGTCTTGTTTTACCTTTGTCGAAATGTCTTGTAACCGGGATTCGGAGTCTGATCGGGTCTTCCTGGGAGAAGGAATATCCTTCGTTAACCGTGAGAGCTTGTGATGGGCTAAATTGGGACACCCCTGCAGGGTTTTGAACTTTCAAAAGCCGTGCCCGCGGTTATGGGCAGATGGGAATTTGTTAATGTCCGTTGTAGAGAACTTGAAACTTAACTTAATTAAAATGAACCAACTGCGTGTGTAACCGTGATGGTCTCTTTTCGGCGGAGTCCGGGAAGAGAACACGGTCTCGTGTTATGCTTGAACGTAAGTAGTTTCAGGATCACTTCTTGATCTTTATAGCTTCTCGACCGTGCTTTGTTTCTCTTCTCGCTCTCATTTGCGTAAGTTAGCCACATATATGCTAGTGCTTGCTGCAGCTCCACCTCACTACCCCTTTCCTACCTTAAGCTTAAATAGTGTTGATCGCGAGGGTGTGAGATTGCTGAGTCCCCATGACTCACATATTACTTCAAAACAGATGCAGGTGCCAATGATGCCAGTGCAGGGGACGCGACCGAACTCAAGTGGGAGTTCGACGAGGATTTGGATCGTTACTATGTGTCTTTTCCAGATGATCAGTAGAGGAGCCCAGTTGGGGTGATCAGGGATCTAGCATTTGGGGCTATCTTTATTTATGTTGGTTCTGTAGTTGGACCTTGATTGTATTCTGGATGATGTATGATATATATATATATATTTATGTATTATGTGAAGTGGCGATTGTAAGAAAACTCTGTATCCCTTTCTTATTCAGTACATAGGATGTGTAAAGATTACCCCTCTTGCGACATGCCTACCATGCGGTTATGCCTATAAGTCGTGCTCCGACACGTGGGAGATATAGCCGCAACATGGGTGTTACACAAAGATGCCAGGGGATATGGTGAAGGTGTTGAGCAGTTGTTGGTGTTGATCTCTTGACCTTCACGTTCGTGGTGGTGATGGTGTCGAACTGTCAATGCCGATGTGATTTTGCCGGTTATAGTAGCTCAAGGACATGTGCTCTTGAGCGTCTTCTCGAAGATGAGGAAGATCGCTTGTAGGACTTGATGAGGCTTTGATCTCCTCCATTTGAGCTTGCATCTTGGCGTTGGTGGAGTTGTTTGTGGCACCGAACTCGTCCTTGTTGTTGTAGACCGAAGATGAAATGCCTTGCCTATCCATCACAAGACTTGAGCAAATATGAGTGGGAGAAAGAGAAGAACTATACCAAATGTACCTTGACCGATGTTGAAGATGGATCAATGATCACTCAATAGTGTAACAAGGGAATAGCAGAATTGGTACCGATCTTGTCGATTTCTCACACCTACACAAATAAGGCTTATGGTGGAGCTCGGTGAGGATAGTGGCACTACAATTTGATGCAAAAAGTTAGCAAGAGTCAATAATGTTGGAAGAGATTCACATATTTGCAAGTGAAACAAGTAGACCAATAGCAATGAATGGCACACGGAAACACACACACTTATAGATAAATGGGGTCATGCAACCAAGGATGAGCTCAAAATGTGGAATCCATGGAAAATGCTTGTGTTGCACAACTCAAGAGAGACGCTAGCACGATTGCTCTATAGGTGGATACGACACTGATAGGGGCAAAGGTGTCCCGATTTTTCGATGAGATGGTGGCTATCGTGATGGAGGAAGCCGACTTTGACGATCCGACTACGAACGTGCGAAGATGTCGCGCCTTATAGCAATCGCTAAACCAACTTCGAGAGGTTATTGACCACGCCGGAGCACGATCAATCTGACCACGAAGGTCTGTTTCCTACAGGCAAACAAAGAACAAGCAAGAAACTAAGATTGCAATCTGGATATTGCAAATATAAGAGGAAAGCTTTATTGATCAAGGCGGGGTTCTGTGACACCTTTGTCTGGTCATTGAACACAAAAGAAGTACGCGAAGTTGCAGCTACGGAGAACTTTTATCTAAACAAAACCCAAAGTCTAAACGGCGCCCTAAAGGCTGTATATATGGAGGAAGAGGGGGGGATTTTGTGGGCCTTGGAGGAGGGGTCCGAAACCAACCCTAACTCTTGTTTCCCCACACATTCGGACTCTAAAAACAGCCTATACTTAAGTATTTCAAAAATACATGGGCCTGGCCCAATAATAAGGTGATGCAGCACACATTTGAAATTTATGAAGTGGCATCTTGTATATTTCGTCCAAGGCTTCATGCACTCCTTATGGTGGCTTCAAAGTCCTAAAATCATCACTTGGAACTCTGTTCTTGATCCCCTTGTGCATGCCATCATCTCCATGCTTGATCTTGCTCCAGTGTTCATCCCTCTTATCCATGCTAGGCCCTTCATTTGTAAGCAAAACAAATGTATCCAATTTAGGCAGCATCATATTCTCATGAACATTAGAATTATTACTAAGAAATGAAAGTACCTGATAATTCAATTGGCGTGCGCGAGCTCTAGTAATTGGTCCAATATGTATAGCAGCAGGGGCTGTGGGTGTAACAACGGTATTGATGTCCTCATCAGACACTTGTGCACAATCTATGATACGCAAAATGTATGAACTTTCTATCCCATGTATGCTATGTATGTATGGCCCCCGGTGTTTCGATCCAAGATGATCTTATATGGAATGTGGTATGATGCTATGGCTATTGCTTACAAGCTTCTATGCTCTTTCTCTTTTGCTTAAAAGCTTTATTCCTTTTTTTTGTATATGGCCACAATGCGAAATGCATAAACCAAGATAGCAATTGGGTATATGCGGGAACAAACTTGAGGCACAAGGGATGATATGATACCAATATGATATGGTATGGTATGTATGCAATGGGAGGTGTAGATCACTAATGTGCACAAGTAACATTGCTGGCAATACTCAAAGGCTAGTCTCGATAGGCAAGTGACGCAAAATGGGCTAGGGATTATCACCGCAATGGCAAGGGGAATATACAATGGATGGATACCACGATACCAAGATGATATGGAGGTTACCATCCGTGGCGATGATGAGCGGCGGTGATCTTGATGGAGATACCAAGATGATGGAGACTCGTCCCTAAGTAGCCGAAACACCTTACAAAACGGAAAAACCACAAACTCAAAATCTCAAACGTCAAATGTGAAAATGGTGGTAGCGGGAATGTGGTGGTGGTTTTGTGGAAGCTCAAAGGAATTACGGAATGGCAATGATGGGTTGTGGAGTACGCAATGCGGAAGTGGAGGGCAAGGTGGTGGACTATACACGGTGTCGGAGTTGGAAGCACGGTCCCTAAGTAGCTGAGACACCTTAGGAGACACAACTCACAACAAACAAAATTAGGTTAAGTTGGGGTAGTGGGAGTGTATGGTGGGTAAGCCTATGCGGAAGTGGTGGTGGTGGTTGATGATGAAGCAACCATCCCTAAGTAGCCGAAACACCTTCGGATACTCGAATCACTACTCGAGCAACCACTAATGCGAAGGGGAACAAAATTGGTTAGGTTGCGGAAGTCGGTGGTGGTGTAGCGGATGATGTGGTGGAAGCCCTAGGCAAAGATGCCAAAGATAAAACAATTTGATGGAGCCAAATGATGCTGGTGGTAATTTTGTGGTAAGGGCATGTCAAGAGCTTCAAAACGAGCTAAAGAACGTCGAAATCGGAGTTCGGATCAATTAGTTATGGCCGAAACAAAATTTCAGCGAAGTCAGTTTTTACAGGTAGCGGACGTCCGGTAATGGACGGATGTCCGGTCGGGTCGGAAATCCTCTAATTTCAGCTCGGGTTAGGGGTTCCGGTCGTCCGGTAAGGTCGGACGTCCGGTGCTTCCTGGGTCTCCGGATGTCCGGTGGGTCTGGGTCAACGCGAGATGCGAGTTTCGGGACGCGGTTTTGGGCGGAATTTGGGGATTTGGGGGTCAAAATTGATGAGATTTCATGGGTGAAAGATGGGGAAACTTGGAGAGATGCTAGATCCACTTGAAACCAAGCAAATCCATGGATCAATTCCAACAAAACTTCGTCAAACCAATAAATCACAAAAAATTGGGGCTTTTTTTGTGGGGATTTTCGAAATTGGGGAAGAACACGACAAAATTAGGCTAGAAAACAATGAGGGGAGGCTCCGAAATCATGATCAACGTGGCTCTTAATACCAAGATGATGTAGGGTAGGAACCCTAGTCGGCCGATCTTTCACGAAAGGAGCGGATCCCGCGATGAACACGAAGAACACAAGGAGGGAAACGAGGGGAAAATCACAAGGGGAACACGAGAGAACACTCAAACCAACAAGTATGATCACACATGTGCTAGATCCATGAACACAAAGGGAGATACAAGATCCGAAGTCAACAACGGATGATACAAAAGGTAACCAGTCTTCTCCATGAGGAGGTCTTGAATCCACGAGGGGATCTTCTCCGCAATGAGCTCTTGAATCCAAAGGGGTCTTCTATGAAGAGGGGCCACGGTCTCTCTCGTGGAGTAGATCCGATGTGGATGAGCAATGCTCTATCTCTAAACATGAACTAAACCAATGCTAACCCTAACTAGGAGAAGGTGGAGGAGTATATATAGTCTAGGTCCATGAAGGGGTAAGTGGGAGAGGGATACATGGGCCTCGAACCCGATCTTTGTATGCAAACAGGTACCGGACGTCCGCTGGGGACCGGTCGTCCGGTGGCTCGTGGCCTTCCGGACGTCCGGTAGTCGCCGGACTTCCGCTCACTTTGGCTCGGTTGAGGTGGCACCGGACGTCCGGTAGCTGGCGGTCATCCGATCGCAGGTCGTCTAGTGTCGTCGGTCTTCCGCTGAATTGGCTCGGGTGTAGATGGACCGGTCGTCCGGTGGGGGCCGGACGTCCGCTCGCTGGGAGGGGCCGGTCGTCCGGTGTCGTCCGGACGTCCGCTCACTAGAGCTTCTTCGGCAGCTCTTCTTCTTGCGTCTTCATTTCCACGCTTCCCTCGCGGATGGTGTAGTTGTACACTTGCGCTCGCACTCCTCCTCGCCGTCCGTAGCGTTCCGACAATATATATGCATGCACACGAGTGGAGTGTCAAGTAGTATACCATCCTGGAAGGGTTCAAGTGAACACGCGTAAAGGAGATGATTCACCTTTGTGTATGTGAAGTGATGCCGAACGTGTCACTTGCCAAACGAACTCTTGACATGGTGATGTCCGTAGGATGCTCCGGATTAGTTCTCCTTCATGAACTTTGTAGGCTTTCGACCGTCAGACTATGCAACAGGCCTCATTCTGGTCATCGGGGAGCTCCTGCCTATTAAGGTAGGCTAGGAAGGGTTCGGTCCATGGAGCGGTGGCAACCATTTTTAAATGGCAGAAGGTGTCATTTCGGAGTCCGAGCCCCCAATGATATTAGACTTGTGTTCGGCAACCAAGGGTGTGATCGGCTCCGGACTAGTATTGCCGCTCTCGTCCTACCATACCACGGATGGATTGAAGAGCCTTTCCACAAAGATGTTAGGTGGGACAAAGTCGCGTTTACTGCCCATTCGAGCAAGGATGTCCGCTTCCTGATTATTTTCTCCAGCAATGTGATGAAACTCGAGCCCCTCAAACCGAGCTGATATTTTGAGTTTGGCATTGCGGTATGACGCCATCTTTAGATCTTTTGCATCGAAATCTCCATTTATTTGGGATATCGCAAGGTTCGAATCCCTGAGACACCTCGAGGCATTGTATGCCCATAGAAACAACCATTAGGAGACCATGCAATAGTGCCTCACATTCAGCCGCATTGTTGGAGTCTGTATACATGATTTATAATACGTAACGGACTGTGTCCCCTATAGGGGATGTTATGATGACACCAGCCCCCAATCCAGCTAACATTTTAGAGCCGTCGAAGTACATTACCCAATTAGAGTATGTGCTGTACTTTAGGGAGTTCGGCTTTTGTCCATTCGGCGACAAAGTCAGCCAACACCTGAGATTTAATAGCTCGGCATGGCTTGTATGTTATTCCAAATGGTAAGAGCTCGATGGCCCATTTGGCAATGCGGCCGGTGGTGTCCCGATTGTTTATGATGCCATTGAGTGGTACTTCAGAAGACCGCATATACATAGTGCCGCAACTTTCGGGATGCCATGAAGACCGCATATGCTATATTTTGATAGTGTGGGTATCGATATTTACACAATGTTAGAACCACCTATACATAGTACACTAGTTTCTGGAGTGGGAATTTATGTCCCTCCTCCTACCGTTCAACGACAAGCATCGCACTCACTACCTGATGAGTCGCAGATATGTAGAGCAACATAGATTCGCCAACACTTGGTGCGGCAAGGATTGGGTTGCTTGCTCACAAAGTTTTTATTTCTTACAATCCGGCTGTAGCCGAGTACGTCCACTCAAAGTGGTCGGTGTGTCGGAGGAGTGGATGAAGTTGTAGCGCCTTTTCTCTTAATCTGGAGATAAAGCAGCTCAAGGCTGCCACGCACCCGACTAGTTTTTGGACTTGCTTTAAGTCTGTTGGCGTTGCCAATTGTGACAAGGCTCGGATTTTTGTCGGGTTCACTTCAATTCCTCTATTGGAAACGATGAACCCGAGTAGTTTTCTAGCTGGAACGCCAACAACCCATTTTTCGGGATTGAGCCGTATGTCATATGTTCAGAGGTTGTCGAATGTGAGTCGTAGATCGTCCACCAATGATTTGATGTGTTTAGTCTTGATGACAACATCATCAACATATGCATCCACTGTCTTGCCAATTTTCTTTACCAGACATGTTTGAATCATGCTTTGGTAAGTGGCGCCGACGTTTTTAGCCCGAAAGGCATAGTGTTGAAGCAGAAAGGCCCATAGGGGGTAATGAATGCTGTTGCGGCTTGGTCAGTCCCCTTCATCTTAATTTGATGGTATTCAAAGTATGCGTCGAGTTAACACAGTGAGTCATGTCATGTGGTCGCGTCAATGATTTGGTCAATGCGGGGCAGTGGGAAGGGGTCCTTAGGGTAAGCCTTATTGAGGTCCTCAAAATCGACACAAAGGTGCGAGGATTTATCCTTCTTTGGCACCATGACCAGGTTTGCCAGCCAGTCTGGGTGTTTGATCTCTCTAATGAACCCGGCTTCGAGTAACTTGGCTAGCTCCTCCCCCATAGCTTGTCGTTTGGGTTCAGAAAATCATCGCAACGTTTGCTTGACTGGTTTGAACCCCTTTATTATGTTGAGGCTGTGTTCGGCCAGTCTGCGTGGGATTCCTGGCATATCCGAAGGGTGCCAGGAAAAGATGTCCCAATTATCGCGTAGGAACGCTCACAAGGCGACGTCTACTGTCGGATCCAGCTGTGCTCCAATGGAGGCTATCTTGTTGGGATCCATCGGGTGCACTTGAAATTTAACTATTTCGTTTGCTGGTTTAACAGAAGTGGACTTGGGCCTCTTATAGAGGATTACATCATCTTTTTCCACTATGGAATGCGGAGTGGTTAACTCCTCGGCCGCGAGGGCCAAGGAAGCAGTTTTGTTTTCGGTTCTTATATCCGGATCACTGGTGATTGTGATAACTCCATTGGGCCCTGTCATTTTGAGCTTCATGTGCTCGTAGTGGGGTATGGCTTTGAAAGCGTGTGAAGGCGTCTCGCCCCAACAGGGTGTGGTATCCGCTATTGAAAGGTGCCACGTGGAAGAGAAACTCTTTGGAACTGTAGTTCTCCGGCATGCCGAACACTACATCAAGTTTAATTTTCCCCGAGCATCATGCTTTTTGACTAGGGATAATTCCCCGAAAGGTGGTGCCACTTTGCTCGATGCGACTCTTGTCCATTTACATATTGAGCGTGTCCTTGTAGATGAGGTTCAATCCGCTACCGCCGTCCATGAGCTCCTTGGTGAGTCGAAAGCCATCCACAATTGGGTTTAAGACCAAGGCGGCAGATGCACGGGCTGATGTGGCCCTTGGTTCGTCGTCGGCGGTAAAAGTTATTGCCATATCGTTTCAAGGGTTTATTGCGGCTACTTGGTTGACTTTGGCGAGGTCGCGGAGTGCCCTTTTGCACCGATTATTTGAAGAAAAGGTCTCGAAGACCATGAAGAGATTGAGATTGTCATCCTCCGAAGAGTACTTATCCGGGGTAGTGTTGGTGAGGATGGCCTCGCCGCTCTTAGCCACTTGCCGAAGTACCCAACATGCCCGAAGGCTGTGTGTTGGTTCGGTATTCGGCGTCGTGTGTATCTGACAAGGCTTGTCGAGCAATTCGTCTAGGACAGTTCTATGTCCCGTGAAGGATTTGATTTTTTTGTCAATGAGATGATTTTCGGGTGCTCCATTAGGGTGCATTATTTTTGCTCGTCCGATAGGTTGCTTAAAGGCAGGAGGATCCCATTAGGCTGTCTGGGCTTTCCATTGCGCAGTACTTCTGTACTATGTGTGCCAAATCTGTGAAGTGTAGTATGCGGTGGCGGATGAGGGCATTGAGAATTCCCTCGTCCATACAGTTGTGGCAAACAACTGAAACCGCGTCGTCGTCGCAACGATCTTTAATATTTTTTAACAAGGAGGAACCTGTCCCAGAAGTGATGGACCATGTCCTGAGGTTGTTGTCATACGTAAATTAGGTCACATATGTCTGGAGGACCTGAATTCCTTAGGGAATATTGCTTCTGGTGGGTGGGCGGGTTGAAATCCGAACCCTGACCCACTATTGGATCTGGAGTTTGAAGAATCTCCGAGGTCACTAGTCCAGGATTTGGAGGGTCCTGGACACATATACATACTGGACCAATTACTAGAGCTCGTGCACGCCAATTAAATTATCAGGTACTTTTGTTTCTTAGTAATGATTCTAATGTTCATGAGAATATGATGCTGCCTAAATTGGATACATTTGTTTTGCTTACAAATGAAGGGCCTGGCATGGACAAGAGGGATGAACACTGGAGCAAGACCAAGCATGGAGATGATGGCATGCGCAAGGGTATAAAGAATGGAGTTACAAGTGATGATTTCAGGACTTTGAATCCACCATAAGGAGTGCATGAAGCCTTGGAATAAATATACAAGATGCCACTTCATAAATTTTGTCCAGAGGCTATTCTAGGTGCCGCATCACCTTATTATTGGGCCAGGCCCATGGATTTTCAAAATACGTAAGTATAGGCTGTTTTTAGAGTCCGTGTGTGTGGGGAAATAAGATTTAGGGTTGGTTTCAGACCCCTCCTCCAAGGGCCACGAAATCCCCCCTCTTCCTCCATATATACAACCCTTAGGGCGTCGTTTAGACATTGGGTTTTGCTTATATTAAAGTTTGCCATAGCTGCAACTTCGCATACTTCTTTGTGTTCAACGACTAGACAAAGGCGTCACAGAACCCCACCTTTGATCAATGAAGCTTTGCTCTTATATTCGCAATATCCAGATTGCAATCTTAGTTTCTTGCTTGCTCTTCGTTTGCCTGCAGGAAACAAACCCTCGTGGTCAGGTTGAGCATGCTCCGGCATGGTCAATAACCTCTCGGAGTTGATGTCCTCGCACGTTCGTAGCAGATCGTCGAAATCGACTTCCTCCAAAACGATATCCACCATCTCATCGAAAGACGGGACACCTTTGCCTCTATCAAGTGGTATCAGATTTCCAGGTTGCTCGATGAGATTTTACAGTTTTTTCATAGTTACGATCGAGTCTGTTCTTCATACCTATAGCCCACGAAAAAGCCAAAAAATTTAGGGTTAGTTCATCCTACCCGAACTAATTTGAGCCTTTGCATAATCTTTTTTGTATTTGCTTTGTTGAATTTGCAGTTGCATTGTTGTGTCAAGTTGCTGGTCTTAGCGTCTATTCCTTTAGAGTTTCGAGTTCTGTTCACAGATTGTCACGCCGCCGCTGCCATATATCACCACCGCATCATCATCATCGTTGCTACCGTATACCACCACCGCACCAACTTCATCGCCACTGCCATATACCACCACTACATATTCACCGCTAATCCGAGTCCATATACGCCACCACCTATCTGCCGCCATGACGCCAATCCGAGTCCACCTGCAACATATATCCGCCACCAGTCCGAGTTCCACTAGATTCATCGCCGCCACTATTCCGAGTTCCACCAGATTCATCTTCGCCACCAGTCCTAGTCCGAGTCCAGTATTTGTTCCTTTATTTTCTAGTTCCAGATCACGCGATAGTATGAGTCGTGACCATGTCAAACTCTCCAACTTCCATGCTACCCGCGGTAGAAAAATAGTTCCAAACTAAAAAAACTAAGTCTGGAAAATTTTGGCTAGCAGTTTTTAGACCATTTGTAGACTTTTTCGAAAAAAAATATTGCGGAGGAAAAAAAGAGGAAAAAAGTGCAAACAAAGAGAAAAAATTCAGAGTGTGCTCCTCTCCCTTATTTACGTGCAGCGCCATGATTTTGTTAGTGTTCTAGGCTCGCGTCTCTAGCACAGTATAGCCTAGGACCAGCACAGTACCGTCGTTGAGCATTTATTCAACTTTGCATCTCTGAATTGATTATTGTTGACCCTTTTTGCTACCATATTATAAGCCTTCCCAACTCCACATACATCTACGTCGTGCGTTTGACTCTCCTTGGTAATCGCTCTATCCAAGATTTGAGAGTTTTGACTACGACAATTGCCGATCACTGCCTGCTGTTGGGTAAGAACTGGTAAGAATTTAAGATTTGCTTGACGGATTTGTGACACCCACCACCACCTCTTGTTAGTAGTCTGTAGGATCATATTATTGTGTGTTTCAATTGCTACTAACCATCGCAGGATCACAAGCCAACGAGAATGACTGGGAGAACATGAAGAAGAAGGAGTTGCATGATAAATTTTAGCAAATGATGAGTCGACAGGTGCAAGATGTGCTAAAGAGATTTGAAGAGGCCATGGAGAAGATAGATAGCATGGAGAAGACATTTGAGACAAAGCTCGATAACAAGTTTAATGAATTGCTCGCGTGTGTTCCACCACCACCACCGGCTGCACCTAACGCATCTCTACAACAACAACAACAACAAAGACTACCTCCACGTCATGAAACAGCCCTCCGCCGAGCGAGCCGTTTCCCTCTTGCGCTAGGCCAAACTGTTGGTGCTACTGTTGATACTTCTATGGCTCCTACTACTGATGAGGAGGAGGACGATTATGTGGGAGATTACAAGGATGAGGTTGATCAAAATCAGAACTACATGCAACCACCAGCAACACAACCACCAGGTTGTCCACATGCAAATAATCACAATGGTAGGGCTCCCCCTCAGGTACGAGATCATGACCATCTCCCTAAACTGAAATTGAATAGTCCACCATTTGAGGGTAGATACGTTCCTGATATATATCTTACTTGGGAGTTAGAAACCGAACAACATTTTACATGTTTAGAATATCCCGAGGAGAGACGTGTTGCTGCTGCACTTTGTGCTTTCACTAGTTTTGCTTGTGTGTGGTGGTCTGAACATCGTTGATTATATCCGATAATATTCCAACTACTTGGGTTGTTCTGAAAACTGCTATGCGTACTCGTTGGGTTCCACCATATTATCAACGTGAATTACTTCAAAAATTGCAGCGTTTAAGACAAGGAAAAAATTATGTAGAGGAATATTATCAGGAATTACAAACTAGCATGATCAGATGTGGTATTGTTGAGGATAATGAAGCTATGCTTGCACGTTTTATGGGTGGATTAAATAGAGAGATTCAGAACATTATAGAGTATAAGGAGTATAATAATGTCACTCTTTTATTACATCTTGCTTGTAAAGCTAAACGTGAAGTGCAGGATCGACAGGCATTGGCATAAACTAACTATTCTACAGGTCGACCTTCCTCATGGACACTGCGTGCATCCTCTACTTCCACACATTCTACTGTATCGGCACCTCCATCAGCTGCCACCTCCAGCCGTGATACAAGAAAGCAGGCACAACCACCCCTATCTACCAAGAGCACACCTGTCGGGCCTATACAGAGCTCTTCTTCATTCATGGCATCAACAAGCCAGACAAGTGATATTATTTTTCGTTGTTGTAAGGGAAGAGGTCATTATGCGAGAGAATGCAAGTCTCAGCGTGTGATGATTGCTACGAAGGATGGTGCGTATGAGTCCGCTAGTGACTATGATGTGGAGAGTTTGGCTCTTATTACACGTGAAGAACACGGTGGAGATGATTCTGATCATGAGACACAATACATGGCACCTGAAGACGCTGACAGGTATGCATGTTTAGTTGCTCAACATGTTTTGAGTGTGCAGGTCACACAAGCTGAGCAAAATCAGAGGCATAATTTGTTCCATACAAAGGGAGTTGTGAACGAATGTTTTGTTCGCGTCATCATAGATGGAGGGAGCTGCAACAACTTGGCTAGCATGGAGATGGTGGAGAAGCTATCTCTCACCACAAGACCACATCCACATCCTTACTACATCCAATGGTTCAACAACAGTGACAAGGTTAATGTAACATGTACTGTTCGTGTGCATTTTAGTATCTCTACATATGCTGATTATGTTGATTGTGATGTGGTACCTATGCAAGCATGTTCCTTATTACTTGGTAGACCATGCTAATCTGATAAAAATTCTGTACACCATGGTAGAAACAATCAGTATACTCTTTCTCATAAGGATAAAAATATTACTTTGCTTCCTATGACTCCTGATTCCATTTTGAAAGATGATATTAATAGAGCTAATAAAGCAAAACAGGAGAAAAACAAGAGTGAAAATCAGATTGTCGCAAAATAATTTGAGCAACACATGAAGCCTAATAATAAACCATCTAACGTTGCTTCTGAAATTAAATTGAGAAGTGCATGTTTACCTACCACCAAATCTGATATTGATGATCTAGATTTCAGCAAACCTGTTTGCTATGCTTTTATGTGCAAACATGCATTATTTTCATTTGTGGACGTGCCTTCCTCTTTGCCTCCTGTTGTTACTAACATTTTGCAGGAGTTCCCCGACGTCTTTCCACAAGACGTGCCACCGGGATTACCACCTATTCGAGGGATTGAGCATCAAATTGACTTAATTCCCGGTGCTTCGCTACCCAACCGTGCACCATATTGTACCAATCCGGAGGAGACGAAGGAGATTATGCGTCAAGCCCAGGAGCTACTCGATAAACGTTATATTCATGAATCCCTTAGTCCTTGTGTTGTTCCTAATATTCTAGTGCCAAGAAAGGACGGTACATCGCGTATGTGTGTTGATTGTAGAGGCATTAATAATATTACTATTTGTTATCGTCATCCTATTCCTAGGCTAGATGATATGCTTGATGAATTGAGTGGCTCTACAATATTCTCCAAAGTTGATTTGCGTAGTGGATACCATCAAATTCGTATGAAATTGGGAGATGAATGGAAAACTGCATTTAAAACTAAGTTTGGTTTATATGAGTGGTTAGTCATGCCTTCTTGGTTAACTAATGCACCTAGTACTTTCACGAGGTTAATGAATGAAGTTTTACATGCTTTCATTAGATGATTTGTGTTAGTCTATTTTGATGATATACTGATTTATATTAAATCTTTCAAGGAACATTTGGAACATTTACGTGCTGTTTTTATTGCTCTACGTGATGCACGTTTGTTTGGTAACCTTGGAAAGTGCACCTTTTGCACCGACCGAGTATCTTTTCTTGGCTATGTTGTTACTCCACAGGGAATTGAAGTTGATAAAGCCAAGATTGGAGCTATTGAGAGTTGGCCGTAGCCGAAAATGGTCACACAAGTGAGGAGTTTCCTTGGCCTCCCTGGTTTCTATAGGCATTTTATGAGAGATTTCAGCACCATTGCTGCACCTCTCAATGAGCTTACAAAGAAGGATGTGCCTTTTGTGTGGGGTACCACACAGGAAGAAGCCTTCACGGTATTGAAATATAAGTTGACACATCCTCCTTTACTCCAACTTCCTGATTTTAATAAGACATTTGAGCTTGAATGTGATGCTTGTGGAATTGGATTAGGAGGTGTGTTATTACAAGATGGCAAACATGTTGCATACTTTTTTGAAAAATTGAGTGGGCCTAGTCTGAACTATTCTACTTATGATAAAGAATTATATGCTCTTGTTCAGACCTTAGAAACATGGCAACATTATTTATGGCCCAAGGAATTTGTTATACATTCTGATCATGAATCTTTGAAACACATTAAAAGTCAAGCGAAACAGAACCATAGACATGCTAAATGGGTTGAATTCATTGAGGCTTTCCCTTATGTCATTAAACACAAGAAGGGTAAAGAAAATGTTATTGATGATGCATTGTCTTGTCGTTATACTACGCTTTCACAACTTGACTTTAAAATATTTGGTTTGGAGACCATCAAAGATCAATATGTGCATGATGCTAAATTCAAAGATGTATTGCAAAATTGTAAGGAAGGGAGAACTGGGAACAAGTTCGTTCTTAATGATGGATTTGTGTTTCGTGCTAACAAGCCATGCATTCTGATGTAGGGTATAACCCTAAGCGGCGGATCTTTCACGAAAGGAGCGGATCCCGCGAAGAACACGAGGGGAAACACAAGGGAAAACACGGGAGAATCGCTGAACCAACACAAAATAGTCACACATGTGCTAGATCCTCGAGTACATAAGAGATCACACGATCCACGGACAACTAACGACGATACAAAGGTAGTCGGTCTTCTCCGTGAGGAGGTCTTGATGTTCTTCTCTGCAAGGAGGTCTTGAATCCAAAGGGATCTTCTCCGAAGAGGGGCCGCGATCTCTATCATGGAGTAGATCTGATGTGGATGAGCAATGGTCTATCTCTAAATCTGAGCTAAATCAATGCTAACCCTAGAAAGAAGGACGAGGAGGAGTATATATAGTCTAGGTGGGCGAAGGGGTACACGGGCCTCTGGCCCTTACACTGTGCACAGACAGGGGAGGCCGGACGTCCGGGCGTTCACGGAGGGCCGGATGTCTGGGCTGTGGAGGTCGGATGTCTGGGCTGGTGAAGCTGGCCATGTTGCTCTCGGGTTCGAGGGTGTCCGGATATCTGGGCTGGCAGCCAGATTTCCGGGGGCTTGGGAAGGGCCGGATGTCCGGGCTGGCGACGCCGGATGTCCAGGGCCTGTAGTGTCCTGGCGGCTGAGCGGCTGTGGTGGGTGAAGCTCCAAAGGCCGGACGTCCGGGGTCGTGGCCGGATGTCCGGGGTCTGGGAGGTGTCCTTGACTCCTTTCGTTGGTTTTCTTCATCCGTGAACTTGGGGGCTTGTACATCTTCACGTACATCTTCAGGAGGATCCTTTTGATACCTGATCATGCACAATGTCTCAGACTTAGGTAGTAGCCATGTCTCATGCATAGAAAGTGGAAGTTTGGAGAGGAGTGAGTTCACCTTATCTTCGATAGCCTTGGCTCGGGCTCTTCTCATTGGTCCAAGTGGTGTCATTGGAGGTGTAGGTGCACCATGGGGATAATTGTGGGATGCTCCGCATCACATTCCAGCTAGCTCCGTTCATCTTTCGTTTGTTGCAGGAGGCGCATGGAGGAGGATTAATTGCACACTTTGTCGTCAAGAAGACGGAGGATATACTTGCTACACATTTCTTTTGGCCAAAGATGAGATGGGATGTTGAGCGTTTTGTTGCTCACTGCACTACATGTCAAAAAGCTAAGTCACGACTCGATCCTCATGGTTTATATATGCCTTTGCCTGTACCTAGTGTTCCTTGGGAGGATATATCTATGGACTTTGTTTTAGGTTTACCTCGAACAAAGAAGGGCATCTATAGCATATTTGTTGTTGTGGATAGATTTTCGAAAATGGCACACTTTATACCAAGTCATAAAAGCAATGATGTTGTTAATGTTGTTGATTTGTTCTTTCGTGAAATTATTCACTTGCATGATGTGCCAAATACTATTGCTTCAGATCGTGATACTAAATTTCTTAGCCACTTTTGGAGATGTTTATGGGTTAAGTTGGGGACTAAACTTCTTTTTAGTACTACTTGTCACCCCCAAACTGATGGACAAACTGAAGTAGTCAATAGAACATTGACTACTATGCTTAGGGATATTTTGAAGAATAATACGAAAATGTGGGAAGAATGCTTGCCTCATATTGAATTTGCATATAATCATTCATTGCATTCTACTACTAATATGTGCCCTTTTGAAATTGTGTATGGTTTCCTACCTCGTGCACCTATTGATTTGTTGCCTCTTCCATCTTCAGAGAAGGTTAATTTTCATGCTAAAGAACATGCTGAATTGATTTTAAAAATGCATGAGTTAACTAAGGAAAACATTGAGCGTTTGAAAGCTAAATATAAACTTGCTGGTGATAAGGGTAGAAAACATGTTGTGTTTGCACCTGGAGATCTTGTTTTGTTACATTTGCGTAAGGATATATTTCGTAATTTGCGCAAATCAAAGCTAATGCCACGTGCTGATGGTCCTTTCAAGGTGTTAGAGAAAATAAATGATAATGCATATAAACTTGAGCTACCTGCAGATTTTGGGGTTAGTCCCACTTTTAACATTGCATATTTGAAGCCTTATTTGGGTGAGGAAGATGAGCTTCCGTTGAGGACGACTTCATTTCAAGAAGGGGAGGATGATGGGGACATCAATACCATTGTTACACCCATAGCCCCTACTGCTATACATACTGGACCAATTACAAGAGCTCGCGCACGCCAATTAAATTATCAGGTACTTACGTTTCTTAGTAATGATTCTAATGTTCATGAGAATATGATGCTGCCTAAATTGGATACATTTGTTTTTCTTACAAATGAAGGGCCTGGCATGGATAAGAGGGATGAACACTGGAGCAAGACCAAGCATGGAGATGATGGCATGCGCAAGGGGATCAAGAATGGAGTTACAAGTGATGATTTCAGGACTTTGAAGCCACCATAAGGAGTGCATGAAGCGTTGGACGAAATATACAAGATGCCACTTCATAAATTTTGTCCAGAGGCTATTCTAGGTGCTACGTCACCTTATTATTGGGTCCGGCCCATGTATTTTCCAAATACTTAACTATAGGCTGTTTTTAGAGTCCGTATCTATGGGGAAACAAGAGTTAGGGTTGGTTTCGGACTCCTCCTCCAAGGGCCATGAAATTCCCCCCTCTTCCTCCATATATACAGCCCTTAGGGCGTCGTTCGGACTTTCGGTTTTGTTTACTTTCGATTCCATGGATCACCTCAAGTGCTCGGCCACGGTAGGCACAGTTCCCATGCTCTGCACGCCCACCATCAGAAACCTCCTCGTCACCAAGACCCTCATCGACGATGGCGCTAGGGTCAATGTCCTCTTTGTGGAAACGTTCGACATGCTCCAAGTGCCTTATGACTAGCTCCAGCCCACCAAGCCTTTCTCATGAGTGACTAATGGCTCCACCACACCCCTGGGGCAGGTGAGCCTTCCCATCACCTTCGGCAAGCGTGACAACTACCACACCATGCTCATTAACTTTGATGTCGCCCACATCAGCCCCCCGTACAATGCCATCCTCAGGTACACTGCCGTCGCCAAGTTCACGGCGGCAACCCACCATGGCTACAATGTCCTCAAAATGCCAGGGTGTAGCGGCATCATCACAGTCGCCTGAGATGAGAAAGACGCGGTCTGTTCTCTTGAGCATGCCTATCGTGCTACCGCAGACGAGAACTCCGATGACGAGGGTGGCGTCCCGCCTCCCGAGGCCACTCCCTGCGGAGAAGAAGCAGCTCCTCCCCAAGGATCGTCTAAAGACCGAGAAGCCCTCTGGAGGCACCTCGGGCCCCGCGCCTGCTATCGGGGCACCCCTTCCTCCTGCATAAGAAGGCGTGCCCGACGTTTCCCGCAGGACGTGCTCGAGGGCTTCCATCTAGAGGGCCTCTGACTTGAGTATTGCGACGAGCACCACTTGGAGGCGTGCTTCGATGCATGCCCCCATAAGCAAGGTGCAAGGAACAAGGTGCCAAGAACGCAAGGATTCGTCACCAAGCGATCGAGGAGCTTCAGGAGGTGTGGGCCATGCGTGGCGAGCGTCGCCCCGCACCACCTAGTGCAGTCGCGGCCCTCGACGCGGGTGGCGAGCTGCACGTCTGCGTCAACATCCCGTGCCTCAACAGGTCCGCTTCGCATGATCTCTTCTGGCCGTCACGCGTTGGCCGGCATGGGGGCCACCCCTGCAACTACGTCTACATGCCGTTCGGCCTGCTGAACATAGGCGCCTTGTACCAGTGCCTGGCGTAGCGTACTATGGCGTCTCACAAGGCCAGGCACTTGGCGGTCGCGTCTCAGGAGGTCCTGGACCCTGGCGAGCCTTTTGGGCCTTGCGGGCCTCCCAGGCCTCCAGAGCCGTCCAGCTCATGAGGAGCAATCTCCACGGCATGCTTCTTCAACTACCTCGACACTTCTACAAAATCGATGCCAGGTGACTTGTTGGTTGTTCAGTTGAGGGTCCCCTCGGGTTGTATTATCCTCAAGCTGTCAGGGCCCACCCCTGTAGCTGTATCATTTTGCGCATCTATCGAAATTAGCTCTGCCTTCTATGAATTTCCTAAATATTTCAACCTGTGTGCCCGGTGCTTCGTGATACGTCCATTTTGCATCATGCTTTTATATAGATATTTATTTCATTATGGGTTGTTATTACACATTACGTCACAATAATTATGCCTATTCTCTCTTATTTTACAAGGTTTACATGAAGAGAGAGAATGCTGGCAGCTGGGATTCTGGGCTGGAAAAGGAGCAAATATTAGAGACCTATTCTGCACAGCTCCAAAAGTCATGAATCTTCACGGAAGTTATTTCCAGAATTTATAAAAAATACTGAGCGAAGAAAGTTCCAGGGGGGCCCACACCCTGGCCACGAGGGTGGGGGCGCGCCCTACCTGAGGGAGTCCTAGACCAAGGGGTCCTCGGGCGTCCGGCCTATTATCTATGGGCCAGACTGATGGGATGTAAGGACATGAAGATGGAAGACTGTACCCGTGTCCAGATGGGACTCTCCTTGGCGTGGAAGGCAAGCTTGGCGAACAACTATGGAGATTCCCTCTTAGGTAACCGACTCTATGTAACCCTAGACCCCCCCGGTGTCTATATAAACCGGAGGGTGTAGTCCGGAAAGGATATACTCAATACCTTGGTCGTATAGGGTAGACTTCTAGGGTTTAGCCATTACAATCTCGTGGTAGATCAACTCTTGTAATACTCGTATTCATCAATATCAATCAAGAAGGACGTAGGGTATTACCTCCATCAAGAGGGCCTGAACCTAGGTAAAACTTCATGTCCGTTGTCTCCTGTTACCATCAACCTTAGACGCACAGTCCGGGACTCCCTACCCGAGATCCTCCGGTTTTGACACCAACATTGGTGCTTTCATTGAGAGTTCCTTTGTGGTGTCGCTGAAAGGTTCGATGGCCCCTTCAATTGTCAATAATGACGTTGTCTGCGGAGAAACTTTCCTCCCCGGGCAGATCTTCGTATTCGGTGGCTTCGCACTGCAGGCCAACTCGTTTGGCCATCTGGAGCAGATTGAAAGCTACGCCCCTGGCCATTAGGTCCGACTCAGGAGCTTGAACTACGTCGCGGATATCCATGGAGACTTGATCTTTGCCGGATTCGATTCCACGGTGGCCACTCCCGGTCACCCCGATGATCATGACCAAAATCTGTCATCAAGCCGCATCCAGGAGATCGCTCCTGTAACTGCCCTGGCCCTAGAGCCAGAGCAGGCCGTGCCATCCGGAGACGGAAGGATTAACCTCACCTTGGAGACCGCATATTCCACGACATTGGAGCCGTACATGGATCTGGTCTCACATGAGGCCTATGCCACCGGAACGCCGGACTCGTCTCCGGCCGCAGGTTCCAAACCGCGCGAGCCCGCGGATGCCGAGCTTGATTGTTCATCGATCTTCTAATTCTGTACCGCAGACATCTTCCAGCACTCGCCTTTGGGCGATATGTTGAACTCATTAAAACCTGTCCTTGGCGGAGGACCCCACAGCCGAACTATATCCGGGTCGAACTAGGGGCTGACGATGGAGAATTCTACGTCCCACCCGCCACCCACTTTATAGCCACGATCGAGGATTTGACCGACGAACTTGATAAAGTCTCCGAGGACATCGACGGTATGGACAACGATGCCGGAGAAGAGGAGGCCCAGAACCTGCCGTTCACCGGACGCTGGACGGCCACTTCCTCATATGACGTATACATGGTAGATGCACCAAAGGAGCACAGCGGCGACGATAAGGAAGCCCCAGTTGAGGATAAACTTCCGAAATACAGTCAAAGCACCGTCATCAGCGGCGCCGCTCTAAGTCACGCCGCAGTAAAGACAGCAACACCGGCACATGAGAAGATGACACTCCGGAAGGTGCCGAAGACAACGAATACCCCATCGATAAAGCAAACAAACAAGATGAACAGGAAGATGAGCAGGTTAGCCCTGTTAAAATAGGACAATCATGAAAATTCGGAGGACGATAATTACCTCCCGCTCTCCGATGATGAGGTGAGCCTCGGCACCGAAGATTTCATCATGCCCGAGGAACCTCTTGAGCAGGAGCGCTTCAAGCGCCAGCTAATAGCCATGGAAAGGAGCCTAAAAAAGAAGCAGCAGCAGCTTCAAGCTGATTAGGATCTGCTCAATGATAAATGGACGGATGTCCTAGCAGCCGAAGAATACGGCATCAAGCGCCCAACCAAAAGCTACCCAAAGCGCAAATTGGTACCTTAGTTCGACGAGGAGGCGCCGGAGTACATACCACGGCCGATCGACCACCACGTGGTCGGGACAAAACGGCAACTCATGCCGAACACCAGCCAGCCCCGCCTCATCACTTAGGTAGAGGCAAATTAGCCCACGGCCGTACATATGACCTCCGGCAGACACTGAACAATAAAGCAGGACACACCAGATCAATCTACGGATCGCGAGGACGCGCCTCGACACGCGACAGCGGCCACCTATTCGGACGTGACAAACCCAGTCATGGGCGGGCTGAATATCACACACAGACTCTATCAGAGCCGCGCCACGATACGGCCCAATACAGAGGCCCCGCACATCCTCATTGCTTCACTGATGAGGTCCTGGATCACGAATTCCCAAAAGGATTCAAGCCCGTGAACATAGAATCATATGATGGAATGATAGACCCCGCGGTATGGATCGAGGACTTCATTCTCCACATCCATATGGCCCGCGGAGATGACCTTCACGCCATAAAATACCTCCCTCTAAAACTCAAAGGGCCAGCTTGGCATTGGCTAAACAGTCTGCCTGAAAATTCTATTGGCAGCTAGGAGGACTTGGAAGAGGCTTTCCTCGATAATTTCCAAGGTACATATGTTCGACCTCTGGACGCTGATGACTTAAGCCATATAGTTCAACAGCCCGAAGAGTTCGCCAGGAAATTCTAGACAAGGTTCTTAACTAAAAAGAACCAAATTGTCGACTGTCCAGACGCCGAAGCTCTAGCAGCTTTTAAGCATAGCATCCGCGACGAATGGCTCGCTTGCCACCTCGGCCAAGAAAAGCCAAAATCCATGGCAGCCCTCACGGACTCATGAACCTCTTTTGCGCGGGCAGAGATAGTTGGTTGGCCCGTAGCAAAAACAATGCAAGCGACGCCGGCAACCTTTAAGTTAAAAGCAACAAAGACAAGTCTCGACGCAATATATACAAGCGACGAAACAACAGTGACAACACCGATGGTATAGCGGTCAACGCTGGATTCAGCGACTCTAAGTCCGGTAAGCAGAAGAAGCCATTCCAAAAGAACAATTCGGGCCCATCCAGCTTGGACCGCAAACTTGATCGTCCATGCCAGATTCACGGCACCCCCGAAAAGCCTCCTAATCATACAAATAGATAGTGTTGGGTTTTCAAACAGGCCGGCAAATTAAACGCCGTGAACAGGGAAAAGGGATCGCAAAGCGAGGACGATGACAAAGAGCCACGACAACCGAACATAGGGGGACAGAAGAAGTTTCCCTCTCAGGTCAAAACGGTGACCATGATATATGCTACTCACATCCCCAAGAGGGAGCGCAAGCGTGCACTCAGGGACATCTACGCGATAGAGCCATTCGCTCGAAAATCCAATCCATGGTCGTCCTCCCCGATCACATTTGATTGCCGGGATCACCCGACCAGCATTCGTCACGGAGGCTCAGTCGCACTGGTCTTAGACCCGATAATTGATGGGTTCCACCTGACTCGTGTCCTTATGGCCGGCAGTAGTAGCCTCAATCTGCTTTATCAAGATACAGTGCGAAAAATGGGCATTAACCCATCAAGGATCAAGCCTACAAAGACTACCTTTAAAGGAGTCATTCCAAGCGTAGAGGCCCGTTGTACAGGCTCAGTCACATTAGAGGTTGTCTTCGGATCTCAGGACAACTTCCGAAGCGAGGAGTTAGTCTTCGATATCGTCCCATTCCGTAGCGGCTATTATGCACTGCTCGGACGAACTGCGTTTGCTGGATTCAACGCAGTGCCACACTATGCTTATCTCAAGCTCAAGATGCCCGGCCCACGCGGCGTCATAACAGTCAATGGCAATATGAAATGCTCTCTCCGTACAGAAGAGCACAAAGCTGCCCTAGTAGCAGAAGTACAAAGCAGCCTTCTCAAGCAGAACCTTCATTCGGCTGCCGAGCCCTCGGACACCCTTAAGAGGGTCCGGACTACTCTGCAGCAGGAGAGCTTGGCTCGTCAGGACCTCGACTAGCAATCTGGCTGATAGAGGCTAAGGTGTCCCGATGTTTCGATGAGATGGTGGCTATCGTTTTCTGTGGGAGTTGACCTTGACGATCCGACTACGAACGTGCGAGACGTCGCGCCTTAGCAATCGCTAAACCAACTTCCGAGGGTTATTGACCACGCCGGAGCACGATCAACCTGACCATGAGGGTCTGTTTCCTGCGAGCAAATGAACAACAAGCAAGAAACTGAGATTGCAATCTGGATATTGCGAATATAAGATGAAACCATACACAATTTCAAAAGGGCACATCTTAGTAGTAGAATGCAATGAGCGATTATAAGCAAATTCAATATGAGGCAAGCATTCTTCCCACATTTCTTGTTATTCTTCAAAACAGCCCTAAGCATAGTAGACAATGTTCTATTGACTACTTCAGTTTGTCCATCAGTTTGGGGGTGACAAGTAGTACTAAAAAGCATCTTAGTCCCCAACTTAGCCCATAAACATCTCCAAAAGTGGCTAAGAAATTTAGTATCACGATCTGAAACAATAGTATTTGGCACACCATGTAAGCGAATAATTTCACGAAAGAACAAATCAGCAACATTAACAGCATCATCGCTTTTATGACATGGTATAAAGTGTGCCATTTTTGAGAACCTATCCACGACAACAAATATGCTATCCCTCCCCTTCTTTGTTCGAGGTAAACCTAAAACAAAGTCCATAGATATATCCTCCCAAGGAACACTAGGTACTGGCAAAGGCATATATAAACCATGAAGATTGAGTCGTGACTTAGCTCTTTGACATGTAGTGCAGCGAGCAACAAAACGCTCAACATCCCGTCTCATCTTTGGCCAAAAGAAATGTGTAGCAAGTATATCCTCCGTCTTCTTGACGCCAAAGTGTCCCATTAATCCTCCTCCATGCGCCTCCTACAACAACAAAAGACGAACGGAGCTAGCTGGAATGCATAGCTTGTTAGCACGAAACACAAATCCATCGTTAAGAACGAACTTGTTCCAAGTTCTCCCTTCCTTAGAATTCTGCAATACATCTTTAAATTCAGCATCATGAACATATTGATCTTTGATGGTCTCCAAACCAAATATTTTAAAGTCAAGTTGTGAAAGCATAGTATAACGACGAGACAAGGCATCAGCAATAACATTTTCTTTACCCTTCTTGTGTTTAATGACATAAGGGAAAGTCTCAATGAATTCAACCCATTTAGCATGTCTACGGTTCAGTTTTGCTTGACTTTTAATGTGTTTCAAAGATTCATGATCAGAATGTATAACAAATTCCTTGGGCCATAAATAATGTTGCCATGTTTCTAAGGTCCGAACAAGAGCATATAATTCTTTATCATAAGTAGAATAGTTCAGACTAGGCCCACTCAATTTTTCAGAAAAGTATGCAACAGGTTTTCCATCTTGTAATAACACACCTCCTAATCCAATTCCACTAGCATCACATTCAAGCTCAAAAGTCTTATTGAAATTAGGAAGTTGGAGTAAAGGAGCATGTGTCAACTTATCTTTCAATACCGTGAAGGCTTCTTCCTGTGCGGTACCCCAAACAAAAGGCACATCCTTCTTTGTAAGCTCGTTGAGAGGTGCAGCAATGGTGCTGAAATCTCTCACAAAACGCCTATAGAAACCAGCGAGGCCAAGGAAACTCCTCACTTGTGTGACCGTTTTGGGCTGCGGCCAACTCTCAATAGCTTCAATCTTGGATTTATCAACTTCAATTCCCTGTGGAGTAACAACATAGCCAAGAAAAGATACTCGGTCGGCGCAAAAGGTGCACTTTCCAAGGTTTCCAAACAAACGTGCATCACGTAGAGCAATAAAAACAGCACGTAAATGTTCCAAATGTTCCTCCAAAGATTTGCTATAAATCAATATGTCATCAAAGTAAACTACCACAAATCGTCCAATGAAAGCACGTAAAACTTCGTTCATTAACCTCATGAAAGTACTAGGTGCATTAGTTAACCCAAAAGGCATGACTAACCACTCATATAATCCAAACTTAGTTTTAAATGCTGTTTTCCATTCATCACCCAATTTCATACGAATTTGATGGTATCCACTACGCAAATCAACTTTGGAGAATATTGTAGAGCCACTCAATTCATCAAGCATATCATCTAGCCTAGGAATAGGATGACGATAACGAATAGTAATATTATTAATGCCTCTACAATCAACGCACATACGCGACGTACCATCCTTTTTCGGCACTAAAATGATAGGAACAGCACAAGGACTAAGGGATTCGCGTATATAACCTTTGTCGAGCAGTTCTTGTACTTGACGCATAATCTCCTTCGTCTCCTCTGGATTGGTACGGTATGGTGCACGCTTGGGTAGCGAAGCACCGGGAATTAAGTCAATTTGATGCTCAATCCCTCGAATAGGTGGTAATCCCGGTGGCACGTCTTGTGGAAAGACGTCAGCAAACTCCTGCAAAATGTTAGTGACAGCAGGGGGCAAAGAGGAAGGCACGCCCTCGAGTGAAAATAATGCCTCTTTGCACACAAAAGGATAGCAAACAGATGTGCTGAAATCTAGCTCATCAATATCAGATTTGGTGGCAAGTAAACATGCACTTTTCAATTTAATTTCAGAAACAACAGTAGATGGTTTATTATTAGGCTTCATTTGGTGCTCAAATTCTTTTGCCACAATCTAATTTTCACTCTTATTTGTCTCCTGTTTTGCTTTATTAGCTCTATTAATATCATCTTTCAAAATGGAATCAGGAGTCATAGGAAGCAAAGTAATATTTTTATCGTTATGAACAAGAGTATACTGATTGTTTCTACCATGGTGTACAGAATTTTTATCAAATTGCCATGGTCTACCAAGTAATAAGGAACATGCTTGCATAGGTACCACATCACAATCAACATAATCAGCATATGTAGAGATACTAAAATGCACACGAACAGTACGTGTTACCTTAACCTTGCCGCTGTTGTTGAACCATTGGATGTAGTAAGGATGTGGATGTGGTCTTGTGGTGAGAGATAGCTTCTCCACCATCTCCATGCTAGCCAAGTTATTGCAGCTCCCTCCATCTATGATCACGCGAACAGAACGTTCCTTCACAACTCCCTTTGTATGGAACAAATTATGCCTCTGATTTTGCTCAGCTTGTGTAACCTGCACACTCAAAACACGTTGAGCAACTAAACATTCATACCTGTCAGCATCTTCAGGAGCCATGTATTGCGTCTCATGATCAGAATCGTCTCCACCGTGTTCGTCACGTGTAATAAGAGCCAAAGTCTCCTCATCATAGTCACTAGCGGACTCATACCCACCATCCTCAGTAACAATCATCACATGCTTAGATGGGCATTCTCTCGTATAATGACCTCCACCCTTGCAACGTCGACAAATAATATCATGTGTTTGCCCTGTTGATGCCATGGATGAAGAAGAGCTCTTTGCAGGCCCAGAAGGTGTGCTCTTGGCAGATAGTGGTGATTGTGCCTGCTTTATTGTATCACGGTTGGAGGTGGTAGCCGACGGAGGCGCCGGTGTAGCAGAACATGTGGAAGTAGATGATGCACGTGGTGTCCATGATGAAGGTCGACCTGCAGAAAAGTTAGTCCGCGCCAATGCCTGTCGATCCTGCACTTCACGTTCAGCTTTACAAGCAAGATGGAATAAATGAGTGATATTAGTATACTCCTTATACTCTAGAATCGTCTGAATCTCTCTATTTAATCCACCCATAAAACGTGCAAGCATAGCTTCATTCTCCTCAACAATACCACATCTAATCATGCCAGTTTGTAATTCCTGATAATATTCTTCTACAGAATTTTTTCCCTGTCTTAAGTGCTGCAATTTTTGAAGTAATTCACGTTGATAATATGGTGGAACCCAACGAGTACGCATAGCAGTTTTCAAAGCAGCCCAAGTAGCCGGAATAGGATATAATCTACAATGCTCAGACCACCAAACACATGCAAAACTAGTGAAAGCACAAACAGCAGCAGGAACACGTCTCTCCTCGGGATATTGTAAACATGTAAATCGTTGTTCAGTTTCTAACTCCCAAGTAAGATATATATGAGGAACATATCTACCCTCAAATGGTGGAATATTCAATTTTAGTTTAGGGAGATGGTCATGATCTCGTACCTGAGGGTGAGCCCTACCATTGCTATTATTTGCATGTGGACGACCTGGTGGTTGCTGTGCTGTTGGTGGAACGTAGTTCTGATTTTGATCAACCTCATCCTCATAATCTCCCACATAAGCATCCTCCTCCACATCAGCAGTAGGAGCCACAGAAGTATCAACAGCAGCACCAGCAGTTTGGCCTGACTGAAGAGGGACACGGCTCGCTCGGCGGAGGGCTGTTTCCCGACGTGGAGGTAGTCGGTGTTGTTGCTGTTGTTGCAGAGGTGCGGCAGGAGCAGCCGGTGGTGGTGGTGGAAAACGCGACAGCAATTCAGCAAACTTGTTATCGAGCTTTGTTTCAAACGTCTTCTCCATGCCATCTATCTTCTCCATGGCCTCTTCAAATCTGTTTATCACATCTTGCACCTGTCCATTCATCATTTGCTGAAACGTATCATGAAGCTCCTTATTCGTCAAGTTCTCCCAGTCAGTCTCGTCGGCTTGTGATCCTGGCATGGTTAGCAGCAATAGAAAGACACAAGAATATGATCCTACAGACTACTAACAAGTGGTGGTGGTGGCGGGTGTCACAAATCCGTCAAGCAAATCTCAAATTCTTACCAGTTCTTACCTAGCAGCAGGCGGTGATCGGCAACCATTGTAGTCAAAAACTCTCAAAAGCTTGGATAGAGCGATTGCCAGGGAGAGTCAAACGCACGACGTAGATGTATGTGGAGCTGGGACGACTTATAGTATGGTAGCAAAAAGGGTCAGCAATAATCAATTCAGAGATGCAAAGTTGAATAAACGCTCAACGACGGTACTGTGCTGGTCCTAGGCTAGACCGTGCTAGAGATGCGAGCCTAGAACACTAACAAAATCACGGCGCTGCACATAAATAAGTGAAAAGCACACTCTGGAACTCTCTTTTTTTTCGCTCTCTTTTTTTTTGCGCTCCTTTTTTTTGCGCTCCTCTTTTTTTTTGCGAAAAATCACTATAATGGCGAGTGTCTCAAAACTCTTCCCTCGTCAAACTGATAGGATGGGCACGGAATTTTTTTTTCACTTTTTTTCGGAAATTAGGGGAGCGACGACGAAAAAGTGCGACAAAAAATCACTATGATGGCACGTGGCTCAAAAGACTCAGAAAAGTCTAAAAATAGGATAGGGAAAAAAATTTGCCCATGAAAATTTTGGCCTAAAAACTGCCCGTGAATTTTTTTTTCCGAGACCTACGCAGGCAAGGAAACACGAATCGGAATTTAGATTGATCTCAAGAACAAACCTAATATGAGAAGAACTCGGATTGGTGGTGGATATATGGTTCTGGTATATGGCAGCGGTGGTGGTATATGGTAGCGGTGGTGGTATATGGATAGAGATTGATGTTGGTATATGGATACGGATTGGTAGTGGTATATGGATATGGATTCAAAGCGGTGGCGGATAAGCAAAAGTGGTAGATGGGCAATGATGATGGTGCGGCGGCGGCGTGACAACTTATGACCAGAACCCGAAACTCTAAAAGACTAGACTCTAAGACCAGCAACTTGACACGACGATGCAACCGCAAATTCAACAAAGCAAAAACCCTAAAAAGATTATGCAAAGGCTCAGATTGGTTCGGATATAATGAACTAACCCTAATTTTTTTTGTGTGGCTTTTTCGTGGACTGTAGGTATGAAGAACAGACTCGATCTAATCGACGAAAAACTGTAAAATCTCACCGAGCAACCTGGAAATCTGATACCACTTGATAGAGGCTAAGGTGTCCCGATGTTTCGATGAGATGGTGGCTATCGTTTTCTGTGGGAGTTGACCTTGACGATCCGACTACGAACGTGCGAGACGTCGCGCCTTAGCAATCGCTAAACCAACTTCCGAGGGTTATTGACCACGCCGGAGCACGATCAACCTGACCACGAGGGTCTGTTTCCTGCGAGCAAACGAAGAACAAGCAAGAAACTGAGATTGCAATCTGGATATTGCGAATATAAGATGAAAGCTTTATTGATCAAGGTGGGGTTCTGTGACGTCTTGGTCTGGTCGTTGGACACAAACGAAGTACGCGAAGTTGCAGCTATGGCGAACTTTTAATCTAAACAAAACCCAAAGTCTAAACAACGCCCTAAGGGCTGTATATATGGAGGAAGAGGGGGGAATTTCGTGGCCCTTGAGGGTGGGGTCCGAAACCAACCCTAACTCTTGTTTCCCCACACATACGGACTCTAAAAATAGCCTATACTTAAGTATTTCGAAATTACATGGGCCAGGCCCATTAATAAGGTGACGCAGCACCTAGAATAGCCTATGGACGAATATTATGAAGTGGCATCTTGTATATTTCGTCCAAGGCTTCATGCACTCCTTATGGCGGCTTCAAAGTCCTGAAATCATCACTTGTAACTCCGTTCTTGATCCCCTTGCGCATGCCATCAACTCCATGCGTGTTCTTGCTCCAATGTTCATCCTTCTCCAAGCTAGGCCCTTCATTTATAAGCAAAACAAATGTATCCAATTGAGGCAGCATCATAATCTCATGAACATTAGAATCATTACCAAGAAACGAAAGTACATGGTAATTTAATTGGCGTGCGCGAGCTCTAGTAATTGGTCCAGTATATGTAACAGTAGGGGCTGTGGGTGTAACAATGGTATTGATGTCCTCATCATCCTCCCCTTCTTCAAATGAAGTCGTCCTCGACGGAAGCACATCTTCCTCACCCAAATAAGGCTTCAAATCTGCAATGTTAAAAGTGGGACTAACCCCAAAATCTACAGGTAGCTCAAGTTTATATGCATTATCATTTATTTTCTCTAACACCTTAAAAGGACCAGCAGCACGTGGCATTAGCTTTGATTTGCGCAGATTAGGAAATCTATCTTTACGCAAATGTAACCAAACAAGATCTCCAGGCGCAAACACAACATGTTTTCTACCCTTATCTCCAGCAAGTTTATATTTAGCATTCATACGCTCAATGTTTTCCTTAGTTAACTCATGCATTTTTAAAATCAATTCAGAACGTTCTTTAGCATCAAAATTAACCTTCTCTGAAGATGGAAGAGGCAACAAATCAATAGGTGCACGAGGTAGGAAACCATACACAATTTCAAAAGGGCACATCTTAGTAGTAGAATGCAATGAGCGATTATAAGCAAATTCAATATGAGGCAAGCATTCTTCCCACATTTTCTTGTTATTCTTCAAAACAGCCCTAAGCATAGTAGACAATGTTCTATTGACTACTTCAGTTTGTCCATCAGTTTGGGGGTGACAAGTAGTACTAAAAAGCAGCTTAGTCCCCAACTTAGCCCATAAACATCTCCAAAAGTGGCTAAGAAATTTAGTATCACGATCTGAAACAATAGTATTTGGCACACCATGTAAGCGAATAATTTCACGAAAGAACAAATCAGCAACATTAACAGCATCATCGCTTTTATGACATGGTATAAAGTGTGCCATTTTCGAGAACCTATCCACGACAAAAAATATGCTATCCCTCCCCTTCTTTGTTCGAGGTAAACCTAAAACAAAGTCCATAGATATATCCTCCCAAGGAACACTAGGTACTGGCAAAGGCATATATAAACCATGAGGATTGAGTCGTGACTTAGCTCTTTGACATGTAGTGCAGCGAGCAACAAAACGCTCAACATCCCGTCTCATATTTGGCCAAAAGAAATGTGTAGCAAGTATATCCTCCGTCTTCTTGACGCCAAAGTGTCCCATTAATCCTCCTCCATGCGCCTCCTGCAACAACAAAAGACGAACGGAGCTAGCTGGAATGCATAGCTTGTTAGCACGAAACACAAATCCATCGTTAAGAACGAACTTGTTCCAAGTTCTCCCTTCCTTACAATTCTGCAATACATCTTTAAATTTAGCATCATGAACATATTGATCTTTGATGGTCTCCAAACCAAATATTTTAAAGTCAAGTTGTGAAAGCATAGTATAACGACGAGACAAGGCATCAGCAATAACATTTTCTTTACCCTTCTTGTGTTTAATGACATAAGGGAAAGTCTCAATGAATTCAACCCATTTAGCATGTCTACGGTTCAGTTTTGCTTGACTTTTAATGTGTTTCAAAGATTCATGATCAGAATGTATAACAAATTCCTTGGGCCATAAATAATGTTGCCATGTTTCTAAGGTCTGAACAAGAGCATATAATTCTTTATCATAAGTAGAATAGTTCAGACTAGGCCCACTCAATTTTTCAGAAAAGTATGCAACAGGTTTTCCATCTTGTAATAACACACCTCCTAATCCAATTCCACTAGCATCACATTCAAGCTCAAAAGTCTTATTGAAATTAGGAAGTTGGAGTAAAGGAGCATGTGTCAACTTATCTTTCAATACCGTGAAGGCTTCTTCCTGTGCGGTACCCCAAACAAAAGGCACATCCTTCTTTGTAAGCTCGTTGAGAGGTGCCGCAATGGTGCTGAAATCTCTCACAAAACGCCTATAGAAACCAGCGAGGCCAAGGAAACTCCTCACTTGTGTGACCATTTTGGGCTGCGGCCAACTCTCAATAGCTTCAATCTTGGCTTTATCAACTTCAATTCCCTGTGGAGTAACAACATAGCCAAGAAAAGATACTCGGTCGGTGCAAAAGGTGCACTTTCCAAGGTTTCCAAACAAACGTGCATCACGTAGAGCAATAAAAACAGCACGTAAATGTTCCAAATGTTCCTCCAAAGATTTGCTATAAATCAATATGTCATCAAAGTAAACTACCACAAATCGTCCAATGAAAGCACGTAAAACTTCGTTCATTAACCTCATGAAAGTACTAGGTGCATTAGTTAACCCAAAAGGCATGACTAACCACTCATATAATCCAAACTTAGTTTTAAATGCTGTTTTCCATTCATCACCCAATTTCATACGAATTTGATGGTATCCACTATGCAAATCAACTTTGGAGAATATTGTAGAGCCACTCAATTCATCAAGCATATCATCTAGCCTAGGAATAGGATGACGATAATGAATAGTAATATTATTAATGCCTCTACAATCAACGCACATAAGCGATGTACCATCCTTTTTCGGCACTAAAATGATAGGAACAGCACAAGGACTAAGGGATTCGCGTATATAACCTTTGTCGAGCAGTTCTTGTACTTGACGCATAATCTCCTTCGTCTCCTCTGGATTGGTACGGTATGGTGCACGGTTGGGTAGTGAAGCACCAGGAATTAAGTCAATTTGATGCTCAATCCCTCGAATAGGTGGTAATCCCGGTGGCGCGTCTTGTTGAAAGACGTCAGCAAACTCCTGCAAAATGTTAGTGACAGCAGGGGGCAAAGAGGAAGGCACGTCCTCGAATGAAAATAATGCCTCTTTGCACACAAAAGCATAGCAAACAGATTTGCTGAAATCTAGCTCATCAATATCAGATTTGGTGGCAAGTAAACATGCACTTTTCAATTTAATTTCAGAAACAACAGTAGATGGTTTATTATTAGGCTTCGTTTGGTGCTCAAATTCTTTTGCCACAATCTGATTTTCACTCTTATTTGTCTCCTGTTTTGCTTTATTAGCTCTATTAATATCATCTTTCAAAATGGAATCAGGAGTCATAGGAAGCAAAGTAATATTTTTATCGTTATGAACAAGAGTATACTGATTGTTTCTACCATGGTGTACAGAATTTTTATCAAATTGCCATGGTCTACCAAGTAATAAGGAACATGCTTGCATAGGTACCACATCACAATCAACATAATCAGCATATGTAGAGATACTAAAATGCACACGAACAGTACGTGTTACCTTAACCTTGCCGCTGTTGTTGAACCATTGGATGTAGTAAGGATGTGGATGTGGTCTTGTGGTGAGAGATAGCTTCTCCACCATCTCCATGCTAGCCAAGTTATTGCAGCTCCCTCCATCTATGATCACGCGAACAGAACGTTCCTTCACAACTCCCTTTGTATGGAACAAATTATGCCTCTGATTTTGCTCAGCTTGTGTAACCTGCACACTCAAAACACGTTGAGCAACTAAACATTCATACCTGTCAGCATCTTCAGGAGCCATGTATTGCGTCTCATGATCAGAATCGTCTCCACCGTGTTCGTCACGTGTAATAAGAGCCAAAGTCTCCTCATCATAGTCACTAGCGGACTCATACCCACCATCCTCAGTAACAATCATCACACGCTTAGATGGGCATTCTCTCGCATAATGACCTCCACCCTTGCAACGTCGACAAATAATATCATGTGTTTGCCCTGTTGATGCCATGGATGAAGAAGAGCTCTTTGCAGGCCCAAAAGGTGTGCTCTTGGCAGATAGTGGTGATTGTGCCTGCTTTATTGTATCACGGTTGGAGGTGGTAGCCGACGGAGGCGCCGGTGTAGCAGAACGTGTGGAAGTAGATGATGCACGTGGTGTCCATGATGAAGGTCGACCTGCAGAAAAGTTAGTCCGTGCCAATGCCTGTCGATCCTGCACTTCACGTTCAGCTTTACAAGCAAGATGGAATAAACGAGTGATATTAGTATACTCCTTATACTCTAGAATCGTCTGAATCTCTCTATTTAATCCACCCATAAAACGTGCAAGCATAGCTTCATTCTCCTCAACAATACCACATCTAATCATGCCAGTTTGTAATTCCTGATAATATTCTTCTACAGAATTTTTTCCCTGTCTTAAGCGCTGCAATTTTTGAAGTAATTCACGTTGATAATATGGTGGAACCCAACGAGTACGCATAGCAGTTTTCAAAGCAGCCCAAGTAGCCGGAATAGGATATAATCTACAATGCTCAGACCACCAAACACATGCAAAACTAGTGAAAGCACAAACAGCAGCAGGAACACGTCTCTCCTCGGGATATTGTAAACATGTAAATCGTTGTTCAGTTTCTAACTCCCAAGTAAGATATATATCAGGAACATATCTACCCTCAAATGGTGGAATATTCAATTTTAGTTTAGGGAGATGGTCATGATCTCGTACCTGAGGGTGAGCCCTACCATTGCCATTATTTGCATGTGGACGACCTAGTGGTTGTTGTGCTGTTGGTGGCACGTAGTTCTGATTTTGATCAACCTCATCCTCATAATCTCCCACATAAGCATCCTCCTCCACATCAGCAGTAGGAGCCATAGAAGTATCAATAGCAGCACCAGCAGTTTGGCCCGACTGAAGAGGGACACGGCTCGCTCGGCGGAGGGCTGTTTCCCGACGTGGAGGTAGTCGGTGTTGTTGCTGTTGTTGCGGAGGTGCGGCAGGAGCAGCCGGTGGTGGTGGTGGAAAACGCGACAGCAATTCAGCAAACTTGTTATCGAGCTTTGTTTCAAACGTCTTCTCCATGCCATCTATCTTCTCCATGGCCTCTTCAAATCTGCTTATCACATCTTGCACCTGTCCATTCATCATTTGCTGAAACGTATCATGAAGCTCCTTGTTCGTCAAGTTCTCCCAGTCAGTCTCGTCGGCTTGTGATCCTGGCATGGTTAGCAGCAATAGAAAGACACAAGAATATGATCCTACAGACTACTAACAAGTGGTGGTGGTGGCGGGTGTCACAAATCCGTCAAGCAAATCTCAAATTCTTACCAGTTCTTACCCAGCAGCAGGCGGTGATCGGCAACCGTTGTAGTCAAAAACTCTCAAAAGCTTGGATAGAGCGATTGCCAGGGAGAGTCAAACGCACGACGTAGATGTATGTGGAGCTGGGAAGGCTTATAGTATGGTAGCAAAAAGGGTCAGCAATAATCAATTCAGAGATGCAAAGTTGAATAAACGCTCAACGACGGTACTGTGCTGGTCCTAGGCTAGACCGTGCTAGAGACGCGAGCCTAGAACACTAACAAAATCACGGCGCTGCACGTAAATAAGGGAAAAGCACACTCTGGAACTCTCTTTTTTTTTGCTCTCTTTTTTTTTGCGCTCCTTTTTTTTGCGCTCCTCTTTTTTTTTTGCGAAAAATCACTATAATGGCGAGTGTCTCAAAACTCTTCCCTCGTCAAACTGATCGGATGGGCACGGAATTTTTTTTCACTTTTTTCTTCGGAAATCAGGGGAGCGACGACGAAAAAGTGCGACAAAAAATCACTATGATGGCACGTGGCTCAAAAGACTCAGAAAAGTCTAAAAATAGGATAGGGAAAAAAAATTGCCCGTGAAAATTTTGGCCTAAAAACGGCCCGTGAATTTTTTTTTCCGAGACCTACGCAGGCAAGGAAACACGAATCGGAATTTAGATTGATCTCAAGAACAAACCTAATATGAGAAGAACTCGGATTGGTGGTGGATATATGGTTCTGGTATATGGCAGCGGTGGTGGTATATGGTAGCGGTGGTGGTATATGGATAGAGATTGATGGTGGTATATGGATACGGATTGGTAGTGGTATATGGATATGGATTCAGAGCTTGGCGGATAAGCAAAGGTGGTAGATGGTCGATGATGATGGTGCGGCGGCGGCGTGACAACTTATGACCAGAACTCGAAACTCTAAAAGACTAGACTCTAAGAGCAGCAACTTGACACGATGATGCAACCGCAAATTCAACAAAGAAAAAACCCTAAAAAGATTATGCAAAGGCTCAGATTGGTTCGGATATGATGAACTAACACTAATTTTTTTGTGTGGCTTTTTCGTGGACTGTAGGTATGAAGAACAGACTCGATCTAATCGACGAAAAACTGTAAAATCTCACCGAGCAACCTGGAAATCTGATGCCACTTGATAGAGGCTAAGGTGTCCCGATGTTTCGATGAGATGGTGGCTATCGTTTTCTGTGGGAGTTGACCTTGACGATCCGACTACGAACGTGCGAGACGTCGCGCCTTAGCAATCGCTAAACCAACTTCCGAGGGTTATTGACCACGCCGGAGCACGATCAACCTGACCACGAGGGTCTGTTTCCTGCGAGCAAACAAAGAACAAGCAAGAAACTAAGATTGCAATCTGGATATTGCGAATATAAGATGAAAGCTTTATTGATCAAGGTGGGGTTCTGTGACGTCTTGGTCTGGTCGTTGGACACAAACGAAGTACGCGAAGTTGCAGCTATGGCGAACTTTTAATCTAAACAAAACCCAAAGTCTAAACAACGCCCTAAGGGCTGTATATATGGAGGAAGAGGGGGAAATTTCGTGGCCCTTGATGGTGGGGTCCGAAACCAACCCTAACTCTTGTTTCCCCACACATACGGACTCTAAAAATAGCCTATACTTAAGTATTTCGAAATTACATGGGCCAGGCCCATTAATAAGGTGACGCAGCACCTAGAATAGCCTATGGACGAATATTATGAAGTGGCATCTTGTATATTTCGTCCAAGGCTTCATGCACTCCTTATGGCGGCTTCAAAGTCCTGAAATCATCACTTGTAACTCCGTTCTTGATCCCCTTGCGCATGCCATCAACTCCATGCGTGTTCTTGCTCCAATGTTCATCCTTCTCCAAGCTAGGCCCTTCATTTGTAAGCAAAACAAATGTATCCAATTTAGGCAGCATCATAATCTCATGAACATTAGAATCATTACCAAGAAACGAAAGTACCTGGTAATTTAATTGGCGTGCGCGAGCTCTAGTAATTGGTCCAGTATATGTAACAGTAGGGGCTGTGGGTGTAACAATGGTATTGATGTCCTCATCACTGGCCTCCGTCTCAGTCCCAATAGAGCGGTGGCCTGCGTGCCGCGCATACATAACTACACACTCAAAATTCCATGGGCATCGATGGAGGCATAGCTAGCTTGTGATCCATGGCACGGCTCAACCAACATCGGATACACACATACTTTCACCTTTGCTTATTTTATTTTTTAATACCACAGACCCCATCGGGTGGTCTGGTTATCGGTCCTCTTCAAGGATAAACACACCAAGATGGCGAGGGGCGCAGACATACGGGGACTTTTTAGGAGATTCTGTTAATGATAACTCTACCTGTCTTCCAGGACCCACATGCAGCTCTTCTCTGGTTTCAGCATGTTGAATAGCCTGTTGCTTATTGCACTACTTGTATCAATGCGCCTTGACGTACTAATTACATTACAGTGAAAACAGTTTGTAGCTGGATCTGTAGGACCCCAGCTTTTTACCTTTACATCTTTTTTGTTTTCTTTCTCTCTTTGCTTTAATTTTTAGTTTCCCTGTGGATAGCCCCATCAGTTAGCACCCATACACTTCGGTACATCTTGATGTTTGCCAGGGGCTTTATAGCACCCCACATTACGGCAACAAAAGTCCGAACACTTCTTGTAAGTATAGTTCGGCACCACAAATTTAGAATTATATGCATTGGCTCTGAATCATGTCTTTGGTCAATAGTTGGGTTGCCCGGCTCCTATGCTTGCTATCCTACGTTCCGCTACATCGGCTAGGGTAGTAATGGGAGAACTACTGAGATTGTGCCCTGGTCTAAACCGGATGAGCACCTCAGTAGAGAAAGCCGAAAACTGACTATCATGATGCGGCGAGAGCCGGTCAACTATTCGGAGGTCTCAAATCTTTGAGGTTTTTCCGCATTTCGCAAAGGATCGGTACTTCCCGATCAGATGCTGATAGCACCCTGGTTTGTATACCAGGGGCTGCGCCTATGTTTTATTATAAAACTCCTATGGCTAAGTGAGGGTGCTCAAGCCGTATAGTCTGGTTGCCTTTTTCGTTGCGCTAAACAACTCCTTGAAGGACCATATAATTGGATCAAGATTGTTTAGATATCATCCCAAACACCTCCGTACTACCTACATGAGGGCAGAAGCCGACGACTAGCTAACCCTCAGATTTCATACAACACGGCCGCACAGGAAGATACAATTAAAACATAATATATTACAAAGCGGATTTGTTTTCATCATACAAGGCAAAATATGAATGTATTTATTCGAGAATAACATCCTTCCCGCACTGCGTTGCTACAAGTCGAGATCCCTCCAGGACATCCGCAAAATATCGCTCGGGTGAGCGGTGCTCCTTGCCCTCCGGCGGCCCCCGGGCCACCTCGACGGCATCCATCTTCGCCCACCACATCTTGCAACGAGTGAAGGCCATGCGGGCATTCTTGATACAGACTAATCGCTTGACGATGTCTAGCCACGGACAAGCCTCCACCACCCGCTTCACGAGGCCAAAATAACTGCTAGGTATAGCTTCGGCTGGCCATAGTCGGATTATTAAATCCTTCATGGCCAGTTCGGCCATCCTGTGCAGCTCGACCAACTATCTCAGTTGATCGGCAAAGGCCACCGGATGTTCTGGCACAGCATACCGTGACCAGAACAGCTTCTCCAGAGAATCCCTTCCCTGGCCCGGAAGAACTCCGCAGCATCGGATACACTGCATGGCAGATCCACAAAAGCCCCTGGGCAACTCCGAATCCGGGTTAGTAAAAGGTACTTCCTCTCGGCATACTTGCTTTGCATGTTAAACGCCTTACCCGCTGTGATCTTCTTCGCCTCCTGGATCTCCTGGAGAGCGTCCCGGGCTTCATTCCGTGTAGCCTCCGCGCTCTGACGAGACTTGGTAAGTTCGGACTCTCGAGCCGACGCCTCGTGCTCCAAGGCTTCACAGTTCTTCACCATGTCCTGGAGCTCCTGCTGGACCTCATCCACCCGGGCCTTGAGCTTCTTACGAGCGGCTTGCTATTGGACAGCCTTCCCCTCGGCTTCGGCCAGGGCCTTTCTCAGGGCCTCGACCTCGGTCGTCGCTTCTGTACAAATCATGGCATTTTGGTCATCGCATATCATTTTCTTCTTTTCGAATATATAACAAGTTGTTGCTTACCTTGTTTCTCCTGGAGCTGCCCCTTCACTTGGCTCAGCTCTCCGTTGGCCTCTGCCAATTTTTGCTTCAATCCGGAGACTTCAGCAGTATGTGAGGCTGCGGCCAGCAATGACGCCTGTATTTAAGAAAAATTTAGTTAGTTTCCTATCATAGGAGATTGATCCTCTATCCAGCCTTTTGTTTTTGAACACAGGATAGTGTCTCAGGGACTGCTGTCTAGATTGGGATTCTCCTTTTGGTGTCACCTACCTCAAAACCTGTCAGCAGGTTGCCGCAGGCTAGGTTAGTCCGCTCTTGGCGGACTGAACCTTTTCAATCACCGTGCCCATAAGGACATGGTCCTCATCCATAATGGAAGCGCCTCGCAGCGCTTCCAGCAGACTATCCGGTGACCCTGGTTGGACAGGGGCCCCCGGTGGAACAGGCATCCCCCTTCTTTTGAAGAAGGGTGCGTGCTGGATACCGGAGCCACCTCGGTCTCCGGAATTGAGTCCGGTTGAGGGACAAATTGTATACGACCATCCCCGCCAGTCTCCGTGGGGATTGGTTCCCCTTGGTGTCCTGCGACGGGGGTTACACCTTCGGGCGCCTCCTGAGCATCTCCCTGCCGGGAACAGTCCTTCGGGACAGCACCTCCGCATCATCCCTGTTCTTGGGGAGTGTGCGTCTGGCGGGGAGTCGCTGGCCATCGCCTTGGAATCCAGCGAGCCTCCTGACGAGGATCGCAGAGGGCTATTGTGGGCCGGACTACAATAACATAATCAATCGTCTCAGCAGAATAAAGAGGGGAAACTCCATGGCCAGATAAGGTGTTCATACTTACGATGCGGCCCGAGACTTAGCGCGGGGGCGTCTCTCCGGACTGTCCTCGACGTCCCATGTGGAGTTATCCACGAGGGAGCCCTTCCCCCTTTTGGGCGCCTTCGCCTCCAGAGTTGCGTAGGCCACCCTCTTCTTCCTCCCCCCATCAGGGGGAGAGTCGCTCTCCTCCTCCTCATCATCCACGTTGTCTTCGGCGGTAGGGGAATGGGCCTTGTCTTCCGATGTCGCGTTCGAGGTACCCTTGCGGCGGAGGCCGCTCCGGGCCCCCTTGGCCTTCCCTGTGGTCTTCTTCTCTAGTGCCTTATAAGGTGCCGGCTCCAGCAAATTTGCTAAGCGTGGGATGACTGGCTCCTTGGGCAAGGGAGCCGGACACCGGATATGCTTCGCCTTCTTCAACAGTACTGAAAAAGCAATGGTAATGGAAGCTTAGATATCCTCCTTGAAACAAGCAAGTAAGGGATGTGTTGAAAACAACATACCTCGTTGGGAGGGTGATTTATGTCGTCACCCCGGTCCAAGCGAGTGACCGGCGGTATCTCGTTGCCCTTGAAAAGCAACCTCCAGGCATCTTCGTGAGTCATTTTGGAAAGCCTCACCAGGCTATGGTGTTTCGTCGGGTTGAAATCCCATAGGGGACGACTTTGGCTCTGGCAGGGAAGGATTCGGCACACCAACATCACTTGGATTATGTCCACAAGCTTGATGTCCTTATCGATAATACTTTGGATACGCGTTTGCAGTGCAATCAGCTCATCCGATGAACACCAGTTTGGGCTCTTCTCGACCCAGGAGGTGAGCCGCACGGGGGCGCCGGAATTGAATTCGGCAGCCGTGGCGCAGGTGGCATCGTGGGGTTCGGTGATGTAGAACCATGGCTTTTGCCATACCTTGACAGATTCCACAAATGTGCCTTTTGGCCAGGGGACATTGGTGAGCTTTCTCACCATGGCGCCCCCGCACTCGGTGTGCTGTCCGTCCACCACCGTGAGCTTCACGTTCAAGGTTTTGATCCACATCCCGAAGTGGGGGTGGATGCGGAGGAGGGCCTCACACACGATGATGAATGCCGAGATATTGAGGAAGGAGTTCGGGGATAGATTGTGGAAGTCTATCCCATAGTAGAACATTATCCCGCGGACGAAGGGGTGGAGTGGAAACCCTAGCCCGTGGAGGAAATGAGGGATGAACACTACCCTATCGTTGGGCTTCGGTGTGGAGATTATTTGTCCCCAGGTTGGAAGACGGTGGGCGATTTCCTTCGCCAGGTAACCGGCCGCCCGAAGCTCGGCGATGTCATCCTCCTTAACTGAGGAGGCCATCCATTTTCCTTGACCTCTGGATCCAGACATGGTTGGGTGTTTGTTTGAATGGGAGTGAATGAGGACTTGGGTGTTGGAGCTCAAGAGCGGAGAGGTAGGAAAAAAGCATGGGAGAAGAAAGGGGAATCTTATCTCCTTACAAGGGCGGTGAATACCGAACGCCCCCCAATTCGCCTTAAAATTCGCCTGCTCCCAAGGGCTGTGTAAACGGCGCAGTTGGGTTACCCATGCCCGTATTGATGAGAATCCCATAATAAGGGGACACGATCTTTGCTTTGACAAGACGTGGCAATGACAACCGCGTCTCAAAACATGGGGTGAAAACGGTTCGAAATTATGACCGGACAGGCGTGACGTCGCATTACTAAAGTTGTCAGCAGATTGGACTTGTGTGTTATTATATTCTCTCTACGGTTGTGTGCGGTGTGTGTTACAGGTCCGGACACGATCAATTCATCTGGAGACTATTCGGGAGTTCGGAAGGAGGAACCCGCCTTGCAATGCCGATGACAGCACTATGCGCCGGATACCTTGTCATTGAAGCAAGGTTCAGGGGCTCCTGAGGGAGTCCTGGACTAAGGGGTCCTTGAGTGTTCGGCCTGTTATCTATGGGCCGAACTGATGGGCTGTAAGGACATGAAGACCGAAGACTGTACCCATGTCCGGATGGGACTCTCCTTGGCATGGAAGGCAAGCTTGGCGAACAACTATGGAGATTCCCTCTTATGTAACCGACTCTATGTAACCCTGGACCACCCCCGGTGTCTATATAAACCCGAGGGTGTAGTCCAAAAAGGATATACTCAATACCTTACTCATATAGGCTAGACTTCTAGGGTTTAGCCATTACGATCTCGTGGTAGATCAACTCTTGTAATACTTGTATTCATCAATATCAATCAAGCAGGACGTAGGGTATTACCTTCATCAAGAGGGCCCGAACCTGGGTAAAACTTCGTGTCCCCTGTCTCCTGTTACCATCAACCTTAGACGCACAGTTCGGGACCCCCTACCCGAGATCCGCCGGTTTTGACACTGACACTACCCCCCTTGGCGCGCCCCCTTCCTCGTGGGCCCCCTGGTGGCCCTCCGATATCCATCTTCTGCTATATGAGGTCTTTCGTCGGAGAAAAAAATAATAAGCAAGCTTTGGGGAAGAAACTCCGCCACCACGAGGCGGAACCTTGGCGGAACCAATCTAGGGCTCCGGCAGAGCTATTCTGTCGGCGTCCTAGGAACGGGGGTCCCCATACTTGCCTACCTGCGGCCCGCGGCGTGGCTGAGCCAGCAGGCCGTACGACCCATCTTCACCAATAAGGCACCCAAGACCCTCCCGAGGGGCCAAGCCTTGCGAGGCGAACTACCCGAGACCTCTTATGCAGTGGCCTAGTCAGGCAGGCTCATGAGGAGCGGAGATATCAAGGCGAGGCGAACCTCATGAGGCTCTCGTGACGTGAGCCATGATGATCGACACCAGGCGGGCGCCAGCGCGCGCATCGTCCTTGTTTCCTCTTTGGTGCTAAGGAAACTAGCGCAAGCGAGGAGTGCCGAGGCATCAGGAAAAGGTTGACATTTTGGTGCAACAAGACCAAGACCAGAAGGATGGCAAGACGGAGGTCATCGTGGAGCACAAGACGGCGTCACCACCAGAGCCTTTCGCAGGCGCAGACCACCTTTTGTCGGGATTGCTTGTACTAGCTGTCCCCCTTCAAATTAGCCCGCCGTTGTTGGCACCCTTCCCACTCAATATTTGGGAAGAGGACCAGGACCTCTATAAGTAGGACTAGCCACCATCGGGGGCGAGGGGACGACATCTTAGATCGCTCTCTCACCCACACAAGTTAGCCACGCACAAGAACACCTCAACCTCAGGAGGCTGTTCTTCCCCTTGTATTGTTCATCATCAGCCCAAGAGGCAATCCACCACCACCACACTGGAGTAGGGTGTTACACCACAACGGTGGCCCAAACCAGTATAAATCATGTGTCTTTATGTGTTGCGAGTTCGCCGATTTCGTCCGCGAGATCTTAGCGAGCTGGGTCGTAGATCGGTGGGAGGAAGAGACTTCGCGCGCACCCAGTGTTCGAACCATAAGGGTTTGCCGGAACCCCACATCCGACATTTGGCGCGCCAGGTAGGGGTGCACCGAAGCTTTCCCTCCGTCAGTTTGTCGCTCCACCGCTCCATCGTCTCCATGGCGGACACTCGCCGCGCTCGAGCTGAGCTTCGGGTTGCTCTCACCGCCCGCATTGCTCAGACAGCTCCCATCGGCGGGCCCCCACGTCGTTCTCCGTCCCCCGCCGCCAACGCTGCCACCGGCCCGGTGGGGAACGAGTAGCAAGCGTCTTCGCTGCATCCTTCGGTGCGGCAGGACGGCCACACCGCCACTCCATCACTGGCCCTAGCCGGTTCTTCATCTCACGCACACCGCGCTCCCATGGGGGCACGGGCCTGTAACACCCTCGATGCGGCTATATCTCCCACGTGTCGAAGCACGACTTAGAGGCATAACCGCATTGAAAGCAATGTCGCAAGTGAGGTAATCTTCACACAACCCATGTAGTACATAAGGGAAAGAGATACATAGTTGGCTTACAATCGCCACTTCACACAATTACATGAATAAAGCATTACATCACCCAGATACAATCAAGGTCTGACTACGGAACCAAAATAAAAGAAGACTACCCCAATGCTACACGCATGAATCGGAGGAACGGGTGATGAGTTATAATGCGATGAATATGGGCATATGAATCTGGAAACTGGGGACTTAGAGAAATATAACCTCGCGAAAAAATACACCGGGCCGGAGGAGGTGGGCCGGCGGGGACGAAGCTGGACCGCAGATGGGCCGATTGGGCCGGCCCACGCGGGCGGCGCTGGAGGTCAACGCGGCGCGGCGAAGGGTTCCCGATCTGATCCGGGCGAGCGGCGGCCATGGCGCGGCGGCGCTGGAGGGCTCCGGCGAGGGTGGAGGAAGTCCGGCGAGGCCGGGATCCACTCGATCCGGTGGAGGACGAGGCCGGGGATCCATCTCCGGTGATGGACGGAGCTTGGGCGGCGCGAGGGGTCCTGGCGGCGAGCTCCGGCGAGCTCCTCGAGCGGGGCGCCGGCTTCAAAGGTCGGCGGGGCCGAGCCGCAATGGGAGGTGAGGCGTGAGACGCCTGCGGGCAGGCGGCGGCGACGAGATGGGCTCAGGGGGCCCGATCCGGGCCCCGGCGGGTCGGGCGCGGTGCGGGAGGAGAGAGAGGGTGGCGGGATGACGTGGCGGCGGGGGATTGGCTGAGGAGGCAACGCGGACATGTCCGGCGGCGACGGAGACGCGTCCGGTGGCGCGAGGTAGGAGGAGCTAGGGTTTGTACCGCGAAAAATCGGGGAGAGCCACATATTTATAGGTGCAGGGAGCTAGGAGAGTCCAAATGTGGTGCGGTTTTCGGCCACGCGATCGTGATCGAACGACCGAGATGATGGAGTAGGTTTAGGTGGGTTTTGAGCCACTGTGGAAGGGTGTTGGGCTGCAACACACACGAGGCCTTTTCGGTCCCTTGGTTAACCATTGGAGTATCAAACAAAATCCAAATGGCACGAAACTTGACAGGCGGTCTACCGGTAGTAAACCAAGGCCGCATGACAAGTCTCGCTTCAATCCGAAAACGTTTAACACCCGCACACGAAAAGAGGTAGAAAGGGACACCGGAAGACATAGGAGCGCCGGATTGCAAAACGGACAACGGGGAAAATGCTCGGATGCATGAGATGAACATGTATGCAAATGAAATGCGCATGATGACATGATATGACATGCATGACACGCAAGCAATGACAAGGCAACAACAGTGAATAACTAGAGGACACCTGGCACATCGGTCTCGGGGCGTTACAATTGAGGTCAACAAGGAGATGAGAAACTTATTTCACCGGGAGGATAAAATAAGAACTTGGGTCATTTATAAGCACCATAAATAGCAACAATCCTTAAGGAAAGCTTTAGGTGAAATAAAAACCAAGATAACAACAAAGAAGAGATTGATGGATTGAAAAGGTGTCTTAAGCGGAGAGAAAAATGATGGATTTAGATATGTCTCGGGGCGTTATAGGGCCGCACTCCTCGCCTCAAACGAGCTCCTGCGCTACCGCCTAGTCGATGACCTCTACGAGGAGTGGCTCGACCGCGTCGCCGAGCTCGTCCGCACCGCAGGGGGCTCCCCGGCGCCGTCCCTCTCTCGGCCTCACCCTCAGACAGCCACGGGCAACGAGGTCCGAGGCGCACCTCCACCACCTCAACCTAAATACAGCGCCTTGGCACCAAGGCGTGCGGCCCCGCGATGCGATCCGCCACGACCGGTGCCCGCGCGCGAAGAGAGAAGCTGCCAAGAAATCCCACGGCCGCGAGAAGCTGCACCCGCGCTTCCCGCGCCGCCTCGTCAAGACCGTGCGCCGCTTGCGGCGGCGCCGCGCGGACCTCGACAAGACCAAGCTCCACCTTCGAGGCGGGCCCCAATAACCACGGCCGGCTGTCGCGCCTTCACCCTCGAGCTCCGTAGCGTCGCCTGGCCAGGGAAGTTCAAGCCGGATCTACCTCCTCGCTACGACGGCACCGCCGACCCCGCAGAGTTCCTGCAACTCTATGAGCTGAGCATCGAAGCAGCCAACGGCGATGAGAAAGTCATGGAGAACTGTTTTCCCATGGCTCTCAAGGATGGGGCCCGCACCTGGCTCCTGAACTTGCAGCACGGCTCGATCTCCTCCTGGGACAAGATGCGCGACCGCTTCATCGCCAACTTGCAGGGCACTCGCGACCGCCCACCGGCCGCGACCGATCTGTGCCGCATCAGGAAACAACCAGTGGAGACCCTCCAGAAGTACATCCAATGCTTCAACAACACCCGCCTTTCCCTCCTTGAGCTGCCAGCCACAGGCACAGAGGAGAAGAAAGCCAAGGCCAAGGACGTGAAGCGCAAGGAAGCGGTAGTGCTAGCTGCGGAGCCCGACACCAAATAGGGCAGAGATCAGCCCGAGTCATCCAAGAGCAGCCGACCGTCCTGCGCCTTCCACAACCTGAGCACCCACAACACCAACGACTGCCAAGAGCTCCGAGCCCTACGTGAGGTACGCTACGGTCGACGCCCCGAGCGCGGCGACTGGGGCTATGGCCATGGAGGAGGACGAGGAGGTGGACCCTGGGACGACCGCGGCCCGCGCCAGGAATAGCGCGACAGGCCTCATGAGGACCGCTAGTAGGACCATCCTCGCGAGGGGCCCTGGAGGGACCAGCCTCGTGAGGATAGCCCCCAAGGCAACACCGGTCTTCCTCCACTGCCGCCAACAAGAAGGAACGACAACCATCATCAGGACGAGGGGGCTGGGGGCTTCCAGGAGTAGCGTGCAATCGCCTGCATCTTGGGTGGCACCCAGGCCCCAGCCTCTCAGAGCATCTTCAAACGATTCGCTCGCGAGGTGAACGCGGCACTCCCCAAGCTTGAGGCCGCGCACCCGCTCAGGTGGTCCCAGTGCACCATCACTTTCAACTCGACAGATCAGCTCAAGTGCGCAGCCACCGCCAGCATCCTCCCGATGTTGTGTTCCCCAGGCATTAGCAATGTGCAGGTTACCAAGACCCTTATCGATGGTGGTGCAGGACTCAATGTCCTGTCCGTTGACACTTTCGACAACCTCCAAGTGCCATATGAGCAGCTCCAGCCTACCAAACCTTTCTCGGGAGTAACCGACGGCTCCACCACACCGATAGGGCAGGTCCGCCTGCCTGTCACCTTCGGCACACGCGACAACTACCGCACTGAACTCATCGACTTCGACGTCGCGCACATCTGCCTGCCGTACAATGCCATCCTTGGGTATCCGGCCTTGGCGAAGTTCATGGCGGCCACCCACCATGGCTACATCATCCTCAAGATGCCTAGAAGTGGTGGGGTCATCACGGTCCCGTGTGAAGAAAGGGATGCGGTGTGCTCCCTCGATCACGCCTTCCAAGCTACAGCAATCGATCACCCCGATAGCAGAAGTGAGGATCCTCCGGAGGCCATCCGCAAGAAGAAGTAGCTGCGCCGCGCAGGACCTCAGGAGGATGGCGTCGTGGCAGGAGCCTCGTCAGGATCAGCGTCTGTCCCAGGGGCGCCTCCCTCCATCGCATAGGAAGGCGCGCCCGGCGCCCTCCTCGGGCAGGGCTCGGGAGCTCTCTTCTAGAGGGCCTCGGACCTTTCCCACCTCATGAGGGAGGCGCTTGGGCACCACTTGGAGGCGTGCTACGTGGCACGTTTTCCTCAGGAGAACATAGGGCAAGGGGTGCCCACCACTCAGGAGTTCATCGCCAAGACTACACAGGAATTGCAAGACGCAAGAGCCATGCGCGGCGATAGCCACTCACAGGGCGCGGCTCACCACCCAGGCGAGGGTGCCGAGATGCATGTCTGCATCGACATTCTAGGGCTCAACAGGGCCGCATCTCAGGAGCGCTTACGGCCTTCACGTGTGGGCCGTTGCGGAGGCCGGCCACACAGCTACGTTCGCATGCCCCTCGGCTTGTCGAGCGCGGCGTCGGCCTATCAGCGCGCCATGCGGCGTGACCTGGCGGCTCAAGAGGCCAGGTAACGCGTCGTCCTGGAGGGAACGGAGACGGTCTTCAGGGAGCCTCTTGAGCCCCCAGAGCATCCCGAGGCTCAGGGCTCCGGTGGCTCATGAGGAGTCGTTTCTTTGATGCACGCCTTTAGCTCCACCAACTCTGCTTTGTCTACAGAACCAGGTGACATCTTCCAAGCTCGTTAAGCTGGGAGCGCCCCTTGGGCTGCATCATTCCTAGGCCGTGTGGGTCCGTCCCTACGGCATGTATCCCATTCGCTTATGTCTTAGCTTACCTTGCTGGGGGCGCCCCTCGGGCTGCATCATCCCCAAGCCGCTCGGGCCGGACCCAGTGGCATGCATCTTCCTGCATTTACCCAAGCTGATTTGCCTTCCCTACTTAACCTGCCTATGATCATCATCTGCTCGATCATCGTCTCCCACGGGGCCTCCTCACAGGCACGGCGCTGTTGCATGGGTCCGTCCCTGCCACGTCGACAAACCTGAGTGGTCGAGCTCTGGCTTGCGGCAGGCCCCGCGCACGTCACCTCACCAGGCCCTCAGTGCCTTCATTTCATCCAGACCAACCAGCAGCAGGCTGACGGCTCTAACGGCAAACCCTATTCTTCTTGTGCCTGTTCACAGGGAAGGATAGCCGGTGGCACCGCGAGTCTCCTTGTGATAGCCTGGCTTATTAGGGATGATAGACTACTCATATCAATAAGGAATTCCTTATTTTCCGGAAGCCTGTTCGGACAGGACTCCAAAGTTAAGCATGCTCAACTTGGAGTAGTGTCAGGATGGGTGACCAACCGGGAAGTTTCTCCCGGGTGCGCACAAGTGAGGACAAAGTGCGCAGAAAAGACTAGTATTGATCTGTGGGGCCAGTCTAGATCCCGCCAGGAGTAACGACCACCGGTGGGTGTGTCCGGGGCGTTACACTCCTTTTCTCTCATGCAATTCGCTTGCGCGTAAAAAGGGGGGCTCCTGAGCATCGCGGCTCAGGAGCTCTTACTGGCTCGCCAGCCCTCACCCCTGGCCTTGACCATGGCATCGCGACCTGGCATACCAGCGGCGGCTGAGCTTCTCAAGGGCTGGGACCTGAGGACGCAGAGCACTGAGGAGAGCATGGGAGGAGGGAAACTTGTATGGGCCGGCCCAGCTATGCCGCACAAGTTGGCACGCAGCCCTAGCGCAATGTCAGGAATCCTCATGAAGTTCGCAAGATAAGTCTCGCCCTCGGATCGGCTAAATGTCTGGGCCTTATGGACACTCAAGCCTTGCCGCAATCCCGTTGCGTCCACGGCAACTCCCTTTCTTTCCTAACCATGGCCGGGACCTCCCGAGCATCGCGCCTCAGGGGCTCTTCCTGGACCTCGGCCGCACACCTCCTAGCCTTCACCACGGCACGCAGCCTGGCATACCAGCGACGGCTGTAGCCTGCATGGGGACCGGGACCTGTCGGCGTAGAGCAACAAGCTATCACAAGAAAAGAAAGGGGGACCGAGCCTTAACGGGACGCGCGTTCATCAAATCTTCATAATAGGGAAGAAAAGCACAAAAGACATTACAGACCCTTACATGCCCCCACGGGGCGTTTCATGATTCTTCGCAGGAAACAAAAGCTAAAACTGAGGAGGATCCTATCTACACCCCCCGTGGCAGACGCCATCATCAATAGTGGGCCACAACAGGCCGGCGCCAACCCCATCCAGATCAGCGGCGGCGGCCGGACGCGGCAGCATTGCTCCGAGCGCGACAAGAGCTCGGGGGCACGTAGCTGTCGTCGCTCGTCTCCGGAGTCTCGTAGAGCTCAGGACAGCTGCTGGACTCCCAAGGGTTGCTGCTGCTGGAGTGGTTGCGAGCAGGGTGCGCATCACCCTCGCGCTCCTCTCCGGAGCAACACTCCAGGCGGCGGCCCTCGGCGTGGAAGACCTTGAAGAAGAGCGTGGAGACGCCGTCGTACTCAAGATGGATCACGAGGGCGCCCCTCGCGCGACAGACCCGTGCGATCTCGCCTCAGCCGTGGGCCATGCAGATCTTGCCAGAGGGGACCGCTTCGATCTCCGCTACAGTCACAGGAGTGCCACAGTCGGCGTGCTGCAACCAGAGCTTGAGAGGCCCCCTCAGTGGCATCACGTCGGAGAAGAACCGAGGGAAGCGGATCCAAGAGCTTGGCGGCATCGGCGCCCACAGCACCAGCTCACGCGAGGAGTATGCGGCATGGATTCTGGGGGCGACGGCGTGGGTCGCCGTGGCACGGCGACCCCGAGCGCGGCGCCGGCGGCACTGCTCGTTGCCCCGCCCTCCTGAGCCCTCGGCTTGGGTGTACAGGGGTAGCGGATACCCTAGAGGAGGCCGCTCACACCAAGGCCTCTCCACCACCTGCATCGCCACGTATTCACGGTGGTGGATCGACCTCTTTTTCAGTGGGAGTTGCTCCGGGACTTCCCGGGGGGCTTTCCCATTTTCTTCGGCAGAGAACCTTTTGATAGGTGCCATACGTGCCAGCAGTGGAGCGAGGAAGAAGAAGCAGCAAGCGAGGAAGAGATGAGCGATGGGGGCTTCGCCCCCTCCCGATTTATAGCCAAAGAAAGCCAACCAGCACATCCCACGACCGCAGGTAATGATGGTTTCCCTTGCATGGCGCAGGGTCTCGTCAAGTCGAGCAGTTGTCGAGGCAACATGGGGAAGCGAAGACGCCCACGACCAATCAACCACCACGCGTCAATCGAGGCTGCAGGCTTTTGGGGCCCGTGGCGCTCCGTACTTGGCCCTTGGCTTCGCCGCAAAGCCAAGCCCGAGCGCACCTTGGGCCCGGGGGCTACTGTCGGCGTCCTACGAACGGGGGTCCCCAGACTTGCCTGCCTGCGGCCCCCGGCGTGGCTGAGCCAGCAGGCTGTACAACCCATCTTCAAAAACAAGGCACCCAAGACCCTCGCGAGGCGGACTACCCAAGACCTCTTCTGGAGTGGCCTAGTCAGGCAGGCTCACAAGGAGCGGAGATATCAAGGTGAGGCGAACCTCACGAGGCTCTCATGATGTGAGCCATGACGATCGACACCAGGCGGGTGCCAGCGCGCGCAGCGTCCTTGTTTCCTCTTTGGTGCTAAGGAAACTAGCGCATGCAAGGAGTACCGAGGCATCAGGCAAAGGTTGCCATTTTGGTCCAACAAGACCAAGACCAGAAGGATGGCAAGACGGAGGTCATCATGGAGCCCAAGATGGCATCACCACCAGAGCCTTTCGCAGGCGCATACTAGCTTTTGTCAGGATGGCTTGTACTAGTTTTGCCCCTTCATATTAGCCCACCGTTGTTGGCTCCCTTCCTGCTCAATATTTGGGAAGAGAACCAGGGCCTCTATAAGTATGACTAGCCACCATCGGGGGCGAGGGGACGACATCTTAGATCACTCTCTCACCCACACAAGTTAGCCATGCACAAGAACACCTCAACCTCATGAGGCTATTCTTCCCCTCTTATTGTTCATCATCAACCCAAGAGGCAATCCACCACCACCACACTGGAGTAGGGTGTTACACCACAACGGTGGCCCGAACCAGTATAAATCCTATGTCTTCATGTGTTGCGAGTTCGTCGAGTTCGTCCGCGAGATCTTAGCAAGCTATAACTAGTCATGTGAATTTGGTATTCGTTCGATATTTTGATGAGATGTATGTTGTCATCTCTCTAGTGGTGTCATGTGAACGTCGACTACATGACACTTCACCATTGTTTGGGCCTAGAGGGAGGCATTGGGAAGTAATAAGTAGATGATGGGTTGCTAGAGTGACAGAAGCTTAAACCCTAGTTTATGCGTTGCTTCATAAGGGGCTGATTTGGATCCATATATTTCATGCTATGGTTAGGTTTACCTTAATACTTCTGTTGTAGTTGCGGATGCTTGCAATGGGGGTTAATCATAAGTGGGATGCTTCTCCAAGCAAGGACAGTACCCAAGCACTGTTCCACCCACATATCAAATTATCAAAGTACCGAACGCGAATCTTATGAACGTGATGAAAACTAGCTTGACGATAATTCCCATGTGTCCTCGGGAGCGCTTTCCTTCATATAAGAGTTTGTCCAGGCTTGTCCTGTGCTACAAAAAGGATTTGGCCATCTTGCTGCACCTTGTTTACTTTTATTACTTGCTACTCATTACAAATTGCCTTATCACAAAACTATCTGTTACAGATAATTTCAGTGCTTGCAGAGGATACCTTACTGAAAATTGCTTATCATTTCCTTCTGCTCCTCGTTGGGTTCGACACTCTTAATTATCGAAAAGGCTACGATAGATCCCCTACACTTGTGGGTCATCACTTCGTCACCATGAATGTCATTGTGACCTCACAACCCCACCATAGACCGCCTCATGATTAAGGGCTGGCACGACGTTTGTGCTCGGGTCTGTCCCTGCAGCATCGATAAACCCAAGCAACTTAGCTGTCTCTCGCGGGCCAGGTCCCGTGCACGTCACCTCCCGGGGTCCTTGGTGCCTTCTCCTCGCGTGAGCTAATCGAGAGCGGGTAAGTCGGGGTGCGCGGCCCGGTTCGTCCAACCGCAATTCAGTGCTGCGCCATCCCAGGGGCTGCGCGCCGGGTGTCCTTCCATGGGATTGTTGCATGAGAAGACTAGGCATGGCATCTATGCTCAGGTCCGTCCCTGCAACGTGGATAAACAAAAGCGGTTGAGCTCTGTTGGACGGTTCGTCCCGTTCACGTCACCTCCTAGGGTCCTTGGTGTTCGGCCTTCCATGCGATGGCCTCCAGAGGTTCATTCGGTGCAGGTCGCCCCCATCACACAGGTTTTATAATCGCGCTCCACGCCAGATGATTCAGGCGCAACCCACATGAGATAGGGCCTCGTGAGTCCCGCGCTAGCTCACGGGTGCCGAGATACACCTCCTCCAGTTCTGCCGTGTCAGTCACGCGTCCGAACGAAATAGGGTTGTACACGCTTGGAGACTCTAATACAGAGCTCCCATCCCACGCCAAGTGGAAGCCCCATGATCCACGCTAGCCGACGACAAAGTCGAATAGCGACTATGCCCACGCCCAAGTGGAAGCCCCATGCTCCGCGCTGGCGGACGACACGGTTGAGCTGTGACTATGCCCACGCCCAAGTGGAAGCACCATGCTCCGCGCTGGTGGACAAATACCTGAGGGCACCCTAGAGGCTGCACCAACCTCAGGATAGCCTTTCGGCTCTTCACACGGTCCTGTCGTGCATCATTCCCACGTGTGGCATGTGCGAAGGGGCTGGACACGGGGACTACGCTCAGGCCTGGCCTGGCACACGCCACCTAACCAAGTCCCTTGTACCTGGTCTTCTCGCACCCCTCCTAGGCGAAGGCTGGGAAGGAAAGGTATGAAGGGCTCCGGATTAACCTCGCCGCCGCCCATGTTTCCTTCATGAGGGTTGCTCGCATGTCAAAGGGGACCCCTGAGCATCGCGACTCAGGGGCGTCACTAGTCATGTAGCCCCTCGCCCCTTGGTTTTGTCCTGGCGATCCGGATGCCCCAACAGCGGTCAAGGCATGCGTGGGGCTGGGCCCTACCAATGCAAAGCACAAAGGAAAACAAGAAGGAAACCAAGCACGAAAAGGAAATCACGGAGTCCAAACAGTTATTACAGGCACCAAATGTTATACAAATTCAAACAAAGTCTTACGCCTCCAAGAGGCATGGTAAATGTCGCAGGGTAAAATCTAGGAGGAGGGGTCATCGTCGCCATCGCCTCCACTCTTCCCAGTCGCGACAAGCTCGTCGTCAACATCGTTGCTGCCGTCGTTGAGGGAGTCCTGCACAAGGGGGTCCTCGGGCATCTGGACTGTTGACATGGACCGGACTATTGGGCCATGAAGATACAATATAGAAGGTTTCTCCCGTATCCGGATAGGACTCTCCTTTGCGTGGATGACAACCTAGGCCTCCAGATGTATTATTTCCTTTCTATGTAACCGACTTTGCACAACCCTAGTCACCTCCGGTGTCCATATAAACCAGAGGGGTTGGTCCGTAGAGAGACTAGACAATCATAATCAGATAGGCTAGACTTCTAGGGTTTTAGCCATTATGATCTCGTGGTAGATCAACTCTTGTAACCCCCATACTCATCAATATTAATCTAGGAGGACGTAGGGTTTTACCTCCAACGAGAGGGCCCGAACCTGGGTAAACAATGTGTGCCCTGTCTCCTATTAACATCAACCTCAGACGCATAGTTCGGGACCCCCTACCTGAGATCCGCCGGTTTTGACACCGACATTGGTGCTTTCATTGAGAGTTCCGCTGCGCCATCACTGAGAGGTTCGATGGCCCTGTTAATCATCCACAACAACATTGTCCAAGGAGAAACCTTCCTTCCCGGATAGATCTTCGTGTTCGGCGGCTTCACACTACGGGCCAACTCGCTTGGCCATCTAGAACAGATAGATAGCTACGCCCCTGGCCATCAGGTCAGATTTGGAAGCTTGAACTACGTCGCGGACATCCGCGGAGACTTGATCATCGACGGATTTGAGACCGCGGCAGTAGCCACTCCCTGTCACCATAATCAACATGACCTAAATCTGTCATCGAACTACACCCAGGAGATAGAACCTACAACTACTTCGGAACAAGTCACGCCATCCTAGGACGGGAGGCTCAACCCCGCCACGGAGGTTGCAGACTCAGCGGCATTGGAGCCGTACATAGACCCAACCTCAAGTAAGATCTGTGTTGCCAGAACCTCGGACACGCATCCGGCTACAGTTTCTAAAGCATGCGCGTCCACGCACGACGAGCTTGACCGGGCGTTGATTGTCGAATTCAGCTCCATGGACATCTTCTGGCACTCGCCTTTAGGTGATGTGCTAAAGTCATTAAAAACACTCTCCTTAGTGGGGGACTCGCGACTGAATTATATCCGGTTAAAACTGGAGGCTGATGACGAACTTCTCTTCCCACCCCTCGTCCACTTAATAGCCACTGTCAAAGACTTAACTGACATGCTCGATTATGGCTCCGATAACATCGACAGTATGGACAACGATGCTAGAGAAGAAGAGGCCCAAAACCCGCCGTTTACCAGACACTAGACGGTCACTTCCTCATATGACGTATACATGGTGGATGCACCAAAAGAGAATAGCGGCGATGACAAGGAAGATACAGTTGAGGATAAACCTCCCGAGATAGAACCAAAGCACCAGCGTCAGCGGTGCCGCTCTAAGTCACGCCGCAGCAAAGACAGCAACACCGACACAGGAGAAGATAACACTCAGGACGGTGCCGAAGACAATGAAGACCCCGTTGAGGCAACTACCTAACAAAATGAACAGGAAGACGGGTAAGTTAGCCCTAGTGAACAGGCCACAAACCAAGACTCGGAGGACAGTAATTATCTTCCGCTCTCCGAGGATGAGGCGAGCCTCGACACTGAGGATTTTATCATGTCTGAGGAACCTCTCGAGCAGGAGCACTTCAAGCGCTAGCTAATAGCCACCGCAAGGAGCCTGAAAAATAAGCAGCAACAGCTTCAAGGACCTGCTCAATGACAGATGGACTAACATCCTGGAAGCTGAGGAATACGGCCTCAAGCGACCACTCAAAAGTTACCCGAAGCGCAAATTATTACCTCAATTCAATGACGAGGCGTTGGAGCCCGTGTCATCAGCGCACAATGCGGTTGGCCGACCACCACGTGGTCGAGACAAAGGACAACCCAAGCCGAACACGAGCCTGTACCACCTCACCGTAAAGAAAAAACTGCTCAGAGATACACATATGATCTCCGGCAGGGCCTGAAGAATAAAGTAGGTCCGGCAAGATTGATCTATGTATCACGGGGGCATAACCCGACACCCGACATCGGCTATCGAGCCGAACATGCCAAGTATAGTTACGTCCGAGCCGAAAATTGCAGACGGACTCCATCCGAAGTACGTCGCGACCTAGCCCGACATAGAGGTGCCACACACCCCCTTTGCTTCACTGATGAAGTAATGGAACATGAATTCCCAAAAGGGTTCAAACCCGTCAATATCGAATCATATGATGGAACCACAGATCCTGCGGTATGGATTGAAGACTTTATCCTCCATATTCACATGGTGCGTGGCGATGATCTTCATAACATCAAATACCTACCCCTAAAACTCAAGGGGCCAGCCCGACACTAGCTGAACAACTTGCCTGGAAACTCTATTGGCAGCTAAGAGGACTTGGAAGAAGCCTTCCTTGACAACTTCCAAGGTACATATGTTCGACCTCCGGATGCCGACGACTTAAGTCACATAATCCAACAGCCAGGAGAGTCAGCTAGGAAATTCTGGACTAGATTCTTAACCAAAAAGAACCAGATCGTCGACTATCCGGACGCCGAACCCCTGGCGGCATTTAAACATATCATACAGGACGAATGGCTCGCTCGACACCTCGGCCAAGAAATGCTGAAGTCCATGGCAGCCCTCACGGCACTCATGACTTGCTTTTGCGCAGGCGAAGATAGCTAGCTAGTCCGTAGTAATAACAATACAAGCGAACCTGGCACTTCGGAAGCCAGAAACAGCAACGGCAAGCCCCGACGCAACAAACATAGATGACGAGGCAACGGTGATAATACCGAGGACACGGCGGTCAACGCCGAGTTCAGTGGCTCCAAGTCTGGTCAGCGGAAGAAGTCGTATAAAAGAAATAATCAGGGCCCTTCTAGCCTGGACCGCATACTCGATCGACCATGTCAGATCCACGACACCCCTGATAAACCAGCCAATCATACCCATAGGAGTTGTTGGGTCTTCAAACAGGCCGGCAAGTTAAATGCTGAAGACAAAGAGAAGGGGCCGCAAAGCGAGAACGATGACGAGGAGCTCCGTCCACCAAACACAGGGGGACAGAAGAAGTTTCCTCCGCAAATCAAAACGGTGAACATGATATACACCACCCATATCCCCAAGAGGGAGCACAAATGCGTGCTCAGGGACGTCTATGCGATAGAGCCAGTCGCCCCAAAATTCAACCCATGGTCGTCATGCCCGATCACTTTTAATCGTAGGGATCATCCAACCAGTAACCGTCATGGCGGGTTTGTTGCACTGTTCCTCAGTCCAATAATGGATGTATTTCATATCACACGAGTCCTCATGGACGGCGGCGGCAGCCTCAACCTACTTTACCAGGATACAGTGTGCAAAATGGCATCGACCCATCAAGGATCAAGCCCACCAACACCACCTTTAAAGGAGTTATACCAGGGTAGAGGCCCGCTGCTCGGGCTCAATCACATTGGAGGTCGTCTTCAGATCTCCGAACAACTTCCGAAGCGAGGAGTTAATCTTCGTTATCGCCCCCTTCCACAGTGGCTATCACGCACTGCTCGGACGAACTGCGTTTGCCCGATTCAATGAAGTGCCGCACCAATGCTTATCTCAAGCTCAAGATGCCCGGACCACGCGGTGTCATAACAATCAATGGAAATACGGAGCACTCCCTCCGTACTGAGGAGCACACCACTGCCATGGAAGCAGAAGTACAGAGTGCCCTCTGCAAACAGAACCTTAATTCGGCAGCCGTACTCCAGAAAAATGTCAAACGAGTCCGGACTACCATGCGCCACGATAGCCCAGCTTGTCAAGAGCCCAACTAGCAATTCGGCCTCCGTCCCAGACCACACCAAGTGGCGGCGTTCGCGCCGCGCCTACATAACTACGCACTCAAAATACCGTGGGCATAGACGGAGGCATAACTAGATTGTGATCCATAATAAGGATGGACCTCCCCTGGACACGCGTACTTTCACTTTTTCTTTTTTCCCTCCTCAGGATTCCTTTCCACAGGTCCCTCTCGCCGGCCTCATAATCGGTCCTTTCGAAGAACGGACACAGCAAGGTGGCAATTAGCATAGACGTGCGGGGGAATCTCTAGATGTCTCTCTTGGCGATCACTCTACCTGTTTTTAGGACCCGTACGCAGATCCTCCTTGATCTTGGCATGTCAAATAGCCACTGTCGCTTCTCGAACTTTTCTGTTCACGTACGCTCTGACGTATTAATTAAAATTATAATGGAAACAGTTTGCAGCCCAACATACGTGGCACCTTCTTCTTCTTTATTTTCATTTTTGCTATTTTAATTTGCATCCGTAGACCTTGGTACACCGTAATCCGCCAGGGCTTTATTGCGCCCCACACTATGGCAACAAGTCCGAACACTTTTACAGTATAGTTCGGCACCCCGAATTTAGCATTATATGCATTGGCTCCGAATCATGTCTTTGGTCAATAGTTGGGTTGCCCGACTCCTGTGCTTACTACCTTACGTTCCACTGTCATTTTTTCCCGGTTGTGTCCCGGTTTATCCGGATGAGCACCTCAATAGAGAAAGCTAAAAACTCACTATCATGATGCGGCGTGAGCCGGTCAGCTCTTTGGAGGTTTCAAATCTTTAGCGATTTTTCCCGCATTACGCGACAAATCGGTTCTCATCCGATCAGGTGTTTACAACACCCTAGTCTGGACACTAGGGGCTGCGCCTATATTTTCATTGTCAAACTCCTATGGCTAAGTGAGGGTAATAAAGCCACATAGTCTGATTTCCTGGTTCGTTGGGCTAAACACCTGCTTCAAGGACCAAACTCTTGGATAAAGCATGTTTAGATTCATCCCGAACACCCCCGTACTACCTATGTGGGGGCTGAAGCCGACGACTGGCCAACTCTCAGATTTGATAAAAACGGCCACACAGGAGGTAATTTTTTTTAACTAAGCAAAACAACAAAGCATTATATTACATATCAAGCCATGTTTTTATCATACAGGGCGGGATTACATGGATGTATTCATTCGAAAATTATGTCCTTAGCACATTGCTCCGCCACAATGCAGGATCCCTTCAGAACATCTTCAAAATATTGCTCGAGCGTGCGGTGCTCCTTGCCCGCAGGCGGTCCTTTGGTCGCGAGCTTGACGACATCCATCTTCGCCCATTGTATCTTGACATGGGCGAAGGCCATCCGCGCACCTTCTATGCAGACCGACTGCTTGATGGCATCAAGCCGCGGGCAGGCATTGACCAGCCGCTTCATGAGGCCAAAGTAGCTGCCGGGTATAGCTTCTGCAGGCCACAGCCGGATTATTAAATTCTTCATGGCTAGTTAGGCAACCCTATGCAACTCGACCAATTGTTTTAGCTGGTTGCTAAAGGGCACCGGATGTTCTAGTGCAAGGTATTGCGACCAGAAAAGCTTCTCCGTTGAGCTCCCCTCTTTGGCCCGGAAGAATCCCGCAGCATTAGAAACACTGCACGGAAAATTCGCGAATGCCCCTGGAGAACTCCAAATCCGAGTCAGTAAGAGATACCTCGGGCTCACATACTTGCTTTGCATAATGAAATTCTTACCTGCCGCGATCTTCTTGGCCTCCTGGATCTCTCGGAGAGCACCTTGTGCTTCAGCTCGGGCCTCTTGTGCGCTTTGGCGGGCCTTATCGAGTTCGGACTCTTGGTCCGCATTCTGGTGCTCCAAGGATTCACATTTCTTCATTACGTCCTGGAGCTCCTGCTGGACCTCACCAGCCCTGGCCTCATGCTTTTCTCGGGCGGCCTTTTCATTTACCGCTTTCTCCTTGGCCTCGGCCAGCGCCTTTTTGAGGGCCTCTACCTAAGTCGCCGCCCCTAATATATGTCATGTCACTGTGATCAGCTTATATTATTCATCCCTTCTGGACATACACAATATCATTGCATACCTTGGGTATTCTCCAGCTGGTTTTTCGCACGGCCGAGCTCTTACTGGTTTGTTCCAGCTTCCGCTTCAGTCCGGAGACTTCGGCAGCATGAGAAGTCACGGCCAGCAGAGACGCCTGCTCATTCACAAAGACATGTATGCTTAGTGTCCTGCGAATAGCTATTTGATCCTCTGTTAGGCTTTTCTTTCCGAACACCGGACGGAGTCTCAGGGGCTACTGTCTATACTGTAACTTTCTTTTCACATAATTGCAGCGGTTACGTCAAAGCCTATTAGAAGGCTCGCATAGGCTTTGCTCAGTCCGTTCTTCGCGGACTGAATCTTCTCAATCACCACACCCATGAGGGTACGGTGTTCCTCAATGATGGAAGCGCTTCACAGCGCCTCCAGTAGAGTATCTGGCGCCTCTGGTTGGACAGAGGTCACCGGTGGAATGGCACACCTCCTTCCAATGAAGGAGGCTGCTGGCCGGATTCCGGAGCCGTATAGGTCTTCGGGACTGCATTCGGCTGGGGGCCGAAATAGACATAGCCCCCACCGGTAGTCTCCATGGGGATCTGCTCCCCCATGTGTTCGGCGGCTGAGGTCTCGCCCTCTAGCATCGTCTTGAAGACCTCCTGCGTCTCTCCCTGGCCGGGGGTCCTTCGGGACAACACCTCGGCACCGTCCGTAGCCTTCGGAAAGGAGGCCGTTGGAAGGGACCCGCTGTCCATCACCTTCGGATACTGCGAGTTCCCCATAGACGAGGATCGCTTGAGGGCGGAACGAGCCGGCCTACAAATACTTGATTCAACATGTTCGAATTACGAGGTGAAAGAGGAGGATGTATGAATACTTCAGGGTCTTCAGATACCCACGATTCGGCCATGGGCTTGTTTCGAGGGCGCCGCTCTGGGCTGCTATCGACGTCCCACGCGGAGCTATCCGCGAGGGATGCCTTTCCCTTCTTGGACACCTCCGCCTCCAGATCTTTGGAGGCCTCCCTCTTCCTCCCCCCCCCTCGGGGAGGGGGAAGTTGCTTTCTTCCTCCTCTTCCTCCTCGTCGTCGTCTTCGGCGATGGAGTGAGTTTTGGCATCTTCGGACGCCGCGTCTGAAGTACCCTTGGGATGGAGGCATCCTCTGGTCCCCTTGGCCTTCTTTTTTGCCTTCTTCTCCGGCGCCCGGAACCAGCATCTTCGTCAAAAGCGGGATGGCTGGTTCCTCGGGCAGCGAAGCCGAACACCAAAGCCGCTCCGCCTTCTTTGTCCAACACTGAAAAGGAAAAATAGGGAAGTTGGGACCTCCTCCTTGAGCAAGCCAGAAAGAGATACGCCTTGAATCATGGATGAAAGTACGTTATATCGACTAGAGGGGGTGAATAGGCGATTTTTATGAAATTCTTCACTGAGGAATTTGCCGGTGAGGAAATTCCTTAGCGAAGAACTACTAGCAGCGGAATAAGTACTCAAAAGTAAACATAACAGAATACAAGCATGGTCATCATGATGAAATGAAGACAGGCACAGAGTACAGGAAGCGTAAGCACAGGATAACACATGATGAAGACAAACAGACTGAAGAAATTGAACTGAGGAAATTGAGAAAGTCTTCAGTCAAAGTCTTCAAACATAGATATAAACAAACACACAACACAGTTATGAGGAAATGAACGAGTTGAGGGAATAGAACCAGTAAGCTTGGTGAAGACAATGATTTGGTAGACCAGTTCCAACTGCTGTCTCAGTTGTACGTCCGGTTGGAGCGGTTGAGTATTTAAACTCGAGGACACACAGTCCCGGACACCCGGTCCTAAACACGCAGCTCAGGACACCCAGTCCTCACCGTATTCTCCTTGAACTAAGGTCACACAGACCTTGTCCAATCACTCGTGGTAAGTCTTCAGGTGACTTCCAAACCTTCACAAACTTGGTCACTCGGCGATCCACAATTCCTCTTGGATGCTCTAGACCATGACGCCTAACCGTCTGCAAGAAGCACAGTCTTCAAAGGTAACAAGCGTCGGCCACGCAGGATCAATCTCTTAAGTGATGCTCAATCACTTGGGGTTTGTAGGTGTTTGGGTTTTGGGTTTTTCCTCACTCGATGATTTTCGCTCAAACTCCTCAGAGGATGGGTTGCTCTCAAATGACAAGTGTTAGTTTCTCTCGGAGCAGCCAACCAGCTAGTGGCTGTAGGGGGCGGCTATTTATAGCCTAGGGAGCAGCCCGACATGATAAGACATAAATGCCCTTCAATGATATGACCGTTAGGTGGATAGATATTTTGGGACAGCTGGCACATAGCACAGCAACGATCGGAATTTTGAGTAGAAAAATCCTCAGCGCTATCATGTTCCTCACTGTGTAGGAAATCCACACTGGCAAATTCCTAACTCCTCAGTCAGAACAAATTCCTCAGAGACCAGAAGAACTTCATCTCTGTTGCCGAAGAATATGACTGGACTGTATGAGATTGCTAATGGCTTCACTCGAAGGGATTGGTAGGTGTAGGATTTTGAGTTGAGCACCACATGGAAATTTTTCCTTAGTATTTCCTCGACCCCCTTTAACAGTACGGTGTTTCCTATGACTCAAGAAAGAGAAAATGAAACTATGAAAACAAAAGTCTTCACGCTTCATGTTCCTCGAATGAATACCAAGTCTTCAAGGTCACACCAATTTCTTCACTTTCAAAGTCTTCAGAGATTTAATGTCTTCAGTCGAAGAACTTCATTTTTAGGGGTCGACTTTCTCTGTAAATATCAATCTCCTCATAGACTTATAGACATGTGTATACTCACAAAGGCATTAGTCCCTTAACCTATAAGTCTTCAATACACCAAAATCACTAAGGGGCACTAGATGCACTTACAATCTCCCCCTTTTTGGTGATTAATGACAATATAGGTTAAGTTTTCAACGGGGATAAAGATATGAAGTGTAAATACTGATATTGAGAAGTTTGATTGCAAGATATAGAAGAACTCCCCCTGAAGATGTGCATAGTGAGGAATTTGTTTTTGAAGCAATGCACACTTGAAGAGTTGAATCATGGAGATCTCCCCCTATATCTTGTAATTCATACATGCATTTGACATATAACAGAGAAGAATTTGAAATGCATGATGAAATATAGTGACTGATGTAATTCAGCATGCGTGTATTAGCATATATGAGGTATAAGCATGCATAAAAACATATCAAAAGTATCAGAGCACCATCGGGTTTAAGTTTACAACTCGATCCAATAAAGTCTTAGAAGAACGAGAGTTGTAACTTAACAAAAAAACGCCCATATAGAAAGACCCGCTTGAAGACTAACTCGAAATTCTCCCCCTTTGTCATCAAATGACCAAAAGGATCGAATATGAGGACTAACGCCCCTGAATAATATCAAGTTGATGAAGGAGCGCCAGCGTTGTTGGGGTCGTTTGTTGTAGTAGGGCCTGCCGCAGTGTCGTCCAAGTCTTCATTTTTATCAGTGTCGCGCAATGAAGAATGTGAGCTGGCCACTAGAGAAGGAACCTTGACATTCTTGAATTTCTTCGGTGGAGGTGCAGACCAGTCAAAATCTTCCTTGAGACCCATTTTCTTCAGATCTTCTTCACCATACAGATGTGACAGTATTGCCAAGGTGTGACCGAAGACTTCATGGCGGTAGTAATGGTTTTTCTTCACTACATTGTGTGTAGTAGTCATGTTGTGAAGAAATGAACCAAACTGATGCTTAACCCATTTATGATTTCGATCCACCTTCTGGTGAAGACTAAGCAGAAGCTCACGATCAGTCATCACACGAGGAGCAGTGGCTTGAGGAGTAGACTTGGGTGCATTGACAGAGTCATGCGTGGCAGAGTCATCATTGGTGGAATAAGAGGCAGCTTTGCGAAACTAGCCATCCAATGGATGAATGCCTTCATCTATAACAGCGGGTGCCTTGCCCTTTCCATCAACTGAGGAATAGATCTGCTTGTGGACTTCAATCGGGGGCAAGTAGCTGAGGTGATTCTGAAAATCAGCTTTGTAGTTGAGTGAAGACCTTGTCCTAAGGAATCTCATAATCCAAGGTGCATAAGGCTTCAGCTCAAACGGAGACAGTGCAACATTGGCCAAAGTCCTCATGAAGAAATCGTGATAATTGACAGGAATGCCAGGAACGATGTTGAATACCAGATTCTTCATGATGCCAACAATTTCCTCATCAGATGAGTCATGGCCTTTGATAGGACTCATTGTCGTCATAAGAATACGATAGATAGTTCTGGGCACATAAAGCAATTCCTTCACGAGGAATTTGGTTCTTGGTGCCTGACCTGGCTTTAAAGGTTTCATCAGAACCTGCATGTAGTAATTTGTAAGCTCAGGTTCACTGTAGATGCAACGAGCTTCTTCAAGTGGAGGACTGAGTGGTAAGGCACGAAGCAATTCAGAAGCTGGTGCAGTGTAGTGAGTGTTTTCAGACATCCAGTCCAGCACCCATGAATTCACATCTTCAGAATCTCCTGTGATGTGCAGCATTGCATAAAATTGAAGAATCATTTCTTCATTCCAATCGCAGATGTCAGAGCAAAAATTTAACAGTCCAGCGTCGTGAAGAACACTAAGGACTGGTGCGAAGCATGGCAGAGATTCCATGTCCACATGAGGAATATGCTCACAGTAGAAGATTTTCTCTTTATTGAACAGCACTGAGGAATAGAAATTTGCTTGACTAGCAGTCCAGAAATGCTTCTTCCTGATGCGAGCAGAGTTATAAGGGTTGTAGTCTTCGAAGAATACATGCTCGCTGAAGAAATCATCAGCCTTGAACTTTTGCTTCCCTGACAATGGATCCTTTGGCTTGGGCAGAGGAGTCTCAGTGAGTTGCATCACAACCTCAGGAATCGCAATCTCAGGTTCTTCAGGCTGAGGAATTTCTGGTTCCTCTTAAGTGGCAGTCTGCGTCTTCAGATGTTCAGCAACAGCATTTTCTTCAGCACTAGTGGCTGGAATTTCTTCACGTAGAGATGAAGTGGGGTGCGTTTCTTCAGAGCCCATTTGAACAGTTGGTGCAGGCGACTGATGTATTTGCTGCAATGTGTGAACATTGGAGAGTTTGGATGCTGACTTTCCCAGAATTCATCACTGATTATGGGTGTGGAGCAGCCAACGTCCACATCTTCATCTTCCATTTCTTCAATGCCAGCCTCTTCAGCTGTGAATTGAGGCATGGGCGAGGAGATGACAGGTGTTGAAGGGATCGCATCCACTTCAATTTCTTCATCAATCTACTCTGACGAAGCAGCAGAATGATTTTCTTCATCAGATCCGCTAGGGATCTCATATTCTTCACCAAAAGGAACAAGGTCCTTTGATGGCCTGGTCGAGATGGGAACAACATCAATGGGATTAGCAAATGAACTTGTCATAGGCTTCATCTTCTTAGGAGCTGAAGAATCTGAAGCAGCTGATGCTTTCCTTTTCTTCACTCCTGCATGCTCTGCAGCCTTGGTCTTCTTCACATCTGATGTAGATGGAAGGATTGGAGTTGGTGTAGGCACAGGAGGAGCAGAGGAATCTGGTTGATTTTCTTCATTTTCTTCGGGCGCACCATTAGTGGGTGCCCTGGCAATTTCTTCAGCGGCTGGAATGCAGTCATCAGCCCTGGAACTCACGTTTTCTTCAGCAGCCTGATTGTCATTAGCGGTGCTGGCATTTTCTTCAGTAGGCTGAGCAGATGCTTCAGCCTGAGGAATTTCCTGTTGTGTTGGGGATGTAACAGTGGAGGTGAACTATTCTGTGATCTTTAAAAATCTGACTTTGGCTCCTAGCCAGTCAGCATAATAGCGATCAAATTCATCACTCAGTTTCTTGATTTCAGATTGGAGAGCAACAAGTTCTTCAGGTGAAAGCTTCAGAATGTTTTGCTTCAGAAAGCGCTCTTTCTTGTACTGCACTTTCTTCACTCTCCTCCCCTGTTCAAATTTCCATTTCTCTTCTTGTATGAAGTGAGTCAACATGTGACTTTGACCAGGAGTCAGCTTGAAATCAGGCAGGGGGGTGTTGGGGTCCTTGTGCCAAACATCAATGTATTCGAGGATCAACTTGGGATCCAAAAGCAGTGGCACATCTGTTCCCTTGGCTCTAGCGGCCCTGACTTGCCTATCTCTGATGATTTCTGCAAGTTCATCATCATCTGCTTCGTCTTCATCAGACGGCACTTGGAAGGCAACTTGCTTCTTTTGAGGAATAGGGCGAGGACCTCGTCCAGCAGTGGCCTTAGTCTTTAGTAGAGAGGGTCCCGTTGAGGAAGTTGGTGCAGCTGAGGAACTAGCTGAAGCTCCTGAGGCAATGGACATGCCTGCAGTCCTTTGGCACGAGGCAAGATGCACAGGTGCTAAGGACTTTGTTGGAACAGCTGAGGACTTTGGAGGGGCTCAGGATTTTGAGGTAGCAGGAGCAGCATGAGGAATTTGCCGTGAGGGCTTTGAGGATTCTGGCCGTGAGGGCATTGCTGAGGAGCTTGGCCTTGAGGGCATTGTTGGTGAAGCACTTGGCTTGCGCGCAGGCTTCTTTGACATAGCCTTCTTTGGCTTGACAGCAGAGGCCTCAGCAGAGGCAGTAGCAGCAGCAGAGTTTTCATTGAATTTCCTCACTGCTTCTCTAGCTTGCTTAGCCAACTTGGCTTGGCGCTTGGCCCATTCGTCAGGATAGTCCTCACCGCGCTTGAGGCTGGTGGGATCAGCTATTTGGCCAGGTGCCAATGGAGGTCTTGGGCATGGAGGATTGAGTGCGAATTTCTTCATGTACATGGGAGTGACATATCTGTACTCCCTCCACTCTCTAGCCCATCTCCTCTCTATCTTCTGAATGCGCACCTTGCGCTCATTCTTGGTTTCCTCGGTAGGTGTGCAGTACCCAGCATATATTTCATCAGGGATCTCAAACACTGTATTGACTTCATGCCTCTTTCCTCCTTTCTGTGGCTTCTTACCGTCAGCCATTTTCTTCAGTTGAGGAATTTGGACAATTGAATTCTCTGAAGAAGTATGCAACTTTTCTTCGAGGAGCGCTGCAAATGAGTTAAGTTGATGAGAACCTAGTGATTCAGCAGCTGACATGAGTACCTGTGAACAGAGTATATTTGCGAGGAATTTGGAGAGGTCATATGCGTTCTTAGAAGGTTTTTCAAAAAGAACAAGTTTGAGGAATTTGACCAGATGAGTCTTGAAGAATTTCACTAAGTGTTATTTGTCTTAGGTTCCAGAGTTGTATAGATCGAAGATCCACACAATTGAGGAATCTTGAAGAAAAATGATGCTTAGAGAAACGAATCAAGAATAGATGACTTGTGAGGTGTTTAGTGTGTGAAGATATGAAGAAAAACGCCTTTGAAGATTTTGTAGATAATCATTCGAATCAACGAGGGTAGTAAAAGTGACTTTTAATTACCCTGGATGAAGAACACGACGAACAGTGAAGAGGAGAGGTGAAGTTCGTATGTGTAGATCTTCCACGCCCTAACTCGGCGGAGGAAGACGACTACGGCAGCGGCGGAGTGAAGATTTCTGTGGTCGGCGTGAGTACGTCGGCGACGAGGTCTAGGCTGTGAAGCTCTTCCTCATCGGCAGCGATGAAGTAGCGGCGGCGCTAGGGTTTGAGAAGCTCGAGAACGAGAGAGAGATCGAGCAGAGTAAACGAAGTGAGGAAGGGAAGGAGGGGTATTTATAGTCAGGGTAAAAAACTGCTCGCCCAAAGAAATTGGACGAACGTGCCCCTGACCCTTCTCATTCGCATGACAAGTGTCACCCACATACTGAGAGGTGGAGATCGTGTGCGATCGTGGGTGAATGGATAAGTGTATCGTGGGATGTGGAACGGTTTGAGCGACAAAGCCGAAAATTTAGATAAGATCAGATTTAAAGTTTCGTTCGCAATTTCTTCAGCTGACAAGGACACAGTGAAGATTTTGAACGAGTTTCAAATAGAACGCACATGAAGAATTTGTGAACAGATTGGGTTGAGTATAGCATAGAGGGGGAAGGGTCCGATCACATTCACTTAGCAGAAAAACCAACATGAAGAATTAGCAATAAGTGAATGTTCTAGAGGACATAAACTTATATATATGTAGCCAATGAAGAAAAAAGACGGAAACAGTGAAGACAATGCAAAGTTGAAGAATATGATCAATTGAGGAATTTCAACTTTTGGTGGTGGCATGACCCACCGTATAAGAATGATGATTTCAGACACCGCGTACAATTATCGTAGGGTTCTGAGAATCAAATTCTTCATTAATTTCTTCACACTAAGAGTGTTGTTATTCTTCATTGATTGAAGAAAAACGTTTCTTCACGTGTTGCACATCTAAGTCATCAATTTTGCATAAGTGTTAGGATGAGTGTCCTTTTCAAAGAACATTCGAAGATTCTAGGATATTTAGCTCACACCACAACTTGCTAAATCTCTTCTCATCCAAGGGCTTTGTGAAGATATCGGCTAGTTGTTCTTCAGTCTTCACATGCTCAATAGAAATGTCACCCTTCAACACATGATCATGAAGAAAATGATGACGAATCTGAATGTGCTTTGTCTTCGAGTGCTGAACTGTGTTGTGAGCAATCTTGATGGAACTATCATTGTCACAGAAGAGAGGCACATTCTTCATGTTGACGCCGTAGTCCTTGAGAGTTTGCTTCATCCATAGCAATTGAGCACAGCAAGAACCAGCGGCAATGTACTCAGCTTCAGCAGTAGATAGTGATACGCAGTTTTGTTTCTTCGAGGACCAACAGACCAATGATCGTCCGAGGAAATGACATGTACCAGATGTTGACTTGCGGTCCACATGATCACTAGCATAGTCAGAGTCAGAATATCCAACAAGATCAAAAGCCGAGCTCTTGGGGTACCATAATCCAAGTGTTGGTGTGTGAGCTAGATATCGAAGAATATGCTTCATAGCCTTATGGTGTGATTCCTTCGGTGTAGCTTGAAATCGGGCACACATGCAAACACTAAGCATTATATCTGGCCTAGATGCACATAAGTACAATAAAGAGCCAATCATGGAGCGCTATACCTTATGATCGAAGTCAATACCATTTTCATCAGTGCACAGATGGCCATTTGTGGGCATAGGAATTTTGACGCCCTGACAATCTTGCATGCCGAATTTCCTCAGTACATCCTTGAGGTATTTCTCCTGAGATATGGATATGCCATTGCGTTGTTGATGAATTTGTAGACCTAAGAAGAAATTCAACTCTCACATCATAGACATTTGATATTCTTCACTCATCATATAGGCAAATTCATCACTATAATGTTGGTCAGTAGAGCCAAAGATAATATCATCAACATATGTTTGGCACACACACAATTCACCATCATAGGATTTAGTGAAAAGAGTAGGGTCGAGTGAACCGGGTTTGAAGCCTTTCTTCATGAGGAATTCCTTCAAGGTATCGTACCACGCCCATGGGGCCTGCTTGAGGCCATAGAGGGCCTTGTTGAGTCTGAAGACTTTGTCAGGATTCTTTGGATCTTCAAAACCTGGGGGTTGAGCAACATATACTTCTTCCTCAAGCTTACCATTGAGGAATGCACTTTTCACATCCATTTGATATAAAGTGATATCATGATGGTTAGCATAAGCATGTAATATGTGAATAGCCTCAAGTCTAGCAACAGGTGCAAAAGTTTCATCGAAATCAATTCCTTCAACCTATGTGTAGCCTAGAGCTACAAGTTGTGCCTTATTCCTCACCACAAGGCCATTTTCATCTTGCTTGTTGCGGTAGATTCACTTTGCGCCAATGATATTGTGCTTGCGAGGATCTGGGCGTTTGACCAGTTCCCAGACATTGTCGAGCTCGAACTGATGTAATTCTTCTTGCATGGCCTGAATCCACTCAGGCTCCAGAAATGCTTCATCAACCTTAGTGGGCTCTGTAATAGAGACAAAAGCATAGTGCCCACAAAAGTTAGATAAATGTGAAGCTTTTGAGCGTGTGAGAGGACCTGGCGCTTTGATGTCATTGATGATCTTTACAACTTGCACTTCTTTTGCAATGTGAGGATGAGCTGGTTGTCGTTGAAGAATTTGATCAGCATTCTCTTCAGCACCATTTTCTTCAGTATTTTCTTCAGGTGCATTAGCTTGACGTTCTTCATGTTCTGGAATGAATTCTTCAGCAGATTCTTCAGTAGGAATGACATCCTCAGTAGCCTTGAACTTGATAGTTTCCTCAGGTGTTGGTTCATCTATCACAGTAGGTAGGTGCTCTCTTTGCGAGCCATTAGTTTCATCGAACCACACATCTATAGTTTCAACAACCTTGTGAAGAACGTTGTTGAAGACTCTGTAGGTGTGCGAGTCCTTTCCGTAACCAAGCATAAAACCTTCATGTGCTTTCGGTGCAAATTTTGAGTTGTGATGAGGATCTCTAATCCAACATTTAGCACCGAAGACTTTGAAATAACTTACATTGGGTTTCTTATAAGTGAGGAGTTCATAGGCAGTCTTCTTGAAGAATTTGTGAAGATATACTCTGTTGATGATGTGGTACACAGTATCAATTGCCTCAGTCCAGAAACGACGAGGCGTTTTGTATTCATCAAGCATAGTGCGAGCCATCTCAGCAAGAGTCCTGTTCTTGCGCTCCACGACGCCGTTCTGCTGAGGAGTATAAGGAGCAGATAACTCATGAGTAATACCAAGTTCATCAAGATAGTCATCGAGACCAGAATTCTTGAACTCAGTGCCATTGTCACTTCTGATGTGCTTGATCTGCACACCAAAGTTGGTTGAAGCCCTCAAGGAAAATTGTTTGAAGACTTCCTGCACTTCATGCTTGTAAGTAACAAGGTGTACCCATGTGTAACGAGAGTAATCATAAACAATAACAAAGCCATATTGAGATGTTTCATTTGAAATAGCAGAATAATGATTAGGACCAAAGAGATCCATGTGAAGCAATTCAAATGGGCGAGTGGTGGTCATGATAGTCTTCGCTGGATGCTTGGCCTTCGTCATCTTCCCAGCTTCACAGGCTCCGCATAGGTGATCCTTGAGGAATTTGACATTCTCGATGCCAATGACATGCTTCTTCTTCGCAAGCGTGTGCAAATTCCTCATGCCTGCATGACCAAGTCATCAATGCCAGAGCCAGCCTTCTGAAGCTTTTGCAAGTAGACACATCGATGGTTGTGGTCCTGCAGAGAAATCAACAATATACAGGTCTCCTCTCCTAAAGCCTTTGAAGACTTTGGAATTGTCAGCTTCCATAACCACAACACAATGGTACTTGCCAAAGACAATAACCATATCAAGATCACAAAGCATTGAGACAGACATAAGGTTGTATCCTAGGGACTCAACAAGCATGACTTTGTCCATGTGTCGATCCTTTGTGATCGCAACCTTACCTAGACCAAATACCTGACTTTTGCCTTTGTCAGCAAAGATGATATGCTTCAGATGCGATGGAGATAATGGAGCATCCATCAATAGATTCTTGTCACCAGTCATGTGATTTGTACATCCACTATCGAGGACCCACTCAGTGGCTTTGGGTTGATCATCCTGTAGATGAATTAGTGAAGCTTACAAACTCATATACTTCATCAGTGAAGAATATGACATCAATTCATCAGATCAATTTCATCAATCAAGAGAACAGATAAAGCAATATGAGGACGTGAGAAATGGAAGTTCATTTCTTCATGATTAGCTTGCGTCCTATCAGGCATGCTCAGGTCTCCAGCAGATTCTTCAGACGATTACGTATGTCTGGAGACCTGACCCTACAGAAGAGATTAGTTCTTTTTTTTCACCACCCACATCTGAAGGGGTGGCAAAGAGTTCATCATTATGCGAGCTCCATACGAGAAGGATGGCATAGAAGCCAGTCCATTTCGTTTCACATAAGAGGGGTTAGAATAAGCATAAGAGTAAGAAGAGAAATTCTTCGAGGACTTATGGACATAATAATTTGAAGAATAATGCACATATCCATAATCCTTAGATCTTCCCTGCGAAACAGACGGGTTAGCACAATGATGTTCATATGAGGACTTTGATCCTTTTGAGGAATTTGATCCATGTGAGGAGTTTGGTCCATATGAGGACTTGGATCCATATGAAGAATTTGGTCCATATGAAGAATTTGATCTGGGGTTCCTATTCTTCACAGGTGGCGTCATGATGACATTCACTTGAAGATTTTCAAGGCATCTTTTGGGAACCGAGATTTTCTTCATAGGGGGACCGTTCCTGCAGTTAGTGCCAACATATCTAGCAAATACTTCACCATTCTGATTTTTGAACAGTTTGTAGTTGGAGTCAAATGACTCATCATCAGAATGAGGAGATTCGCATGCATATCCAGATAGGTTAGATGGATCAACTGAAGGTCCCTTTGCAGCAACCCATGTAGTTTTGGGGTACTGCTCAGGCTTCCAATATGTACCATCAGCATTGAGTTTCCTCTCAAAAGCAATACCCTCTTTCCTAGGGTTCCTGTTGAGGATCTGCTTTTTAAGCACATCACAAAGAGTCTGATGCCCTTTGAGGCTTTTGTACATGCCTGTCATGTACAATTCCTTCAACCCTACATCATCAGTGATACTAGCAATGTCCTCAGATGAGGAATTAGTGATAGCAGAGGCATGTGAAGAATTTGAAACATTAGTAGCATTTGAACATTCAGGTGAAGAATTAGCAGATTCACGTTCAATGCATTTCAAACAAGGAGGAACAAATTCTTCCTGAGAAGCACTGATTTGTTGAGCAAGTAATGAATCGCGCTCCTTCTGAAGATCTTCATAACTCACTCTTAGCTTCTTAAGGTCTTGCTTTCTTTGAAGAAATTCATAAGAAAGCTTCTCATGATCGGATAAGAGAGTGTTATGATGACCTTGATGATTGTAAAACCTAGTCTGAAGTCTCTGAAGATTTTTAGTCAAGGCTTTAGTGCGATCCATTTCTTCACCCAACATATCATCAGTTTTGTCTAGCATGTTTTGAACCTTTTCAAGATCCCTTTGTTGTTTTACAGCAATCTTAGCAAGTTTAGAATAGCTGGGCTTAAGGTTTTCATCAGATTCATTCTCACTTGATTCAGAGGAGGTATATTTGAGTACTTTGGCACCCTTTGCCATGAAGCAATAGGTGGGAGCGTAGTCATCATCGCCTTCATCAGCCTTGTTGGTGAGGTCATTTTCTTCAATGTTGAAGATAGACTTGCTGACGAATGCAGTGGAGAGAGCTAGGCTCACCACTCCGGATTCGGACTCCTCAAATGACTCCTCTTCCTCATTTTCTTTAGATTCAGCCTCAGAGTCCATTTCCTTGCCAATGAATGCCCTAGCCTTCTTGGAGCTGCTCTTCTTGTGATATGAAGACTTTGAGGATTTTGATGATGAAGATTGTGTGGATTTCTTCTTTTTCTTTGCATCATCAGAACTGTAATCCTTGTATTTCTTCTTCTTTGATTCCTTTTCCCACTGAGGACAATCTTGAATGTAATGTCCAGGTTTCTTGCATTTGTGACAGAGCCTCCTCTTGTAGTCACTGGATGAGGAATCATTGCTCCTTGAGGGTCTTCCAAGGCGACCACGTCTTGAGAACTTTTGGAACTTCTTCATGAGCAGAGCCAGATCATGGCTTAGTTCTTCAGGATCACCAAGGCTTCTACCAGAGTCTTCATCTTCGGACTCGGATACCGCCTTGGCTTTCAGTGCGCGTGATCTACCATAGTTCGAACCATAGAGATCTCTTTTTTCAGCAAGTTGGAACTCATGAGTATTTAGCCTCTCAAGAATATCAGCGGGATCAAGTGACTTGTAATCAGCACGTTCTTGTATCATCAATGCCAGAGTGTCAAATGAGGAATCAAGTGATCTCAGCAATTTCTTCACCACCTCATGGTCGGTGATGTCAGTGGCACCAAGTGCTTGAAGCTCATTTGAAATGTCAGTGAGGCGATCAAAGGTTTGTTGAACATTTTCATTATCGAGTCTTTTGAAGCGGTTGAAGAGATTGCGAAGAACATCAACTCGAGAGTCACGCTGTGTTGAGACTCCTTCATTCACTTTGGACAACCTGTCCCAGATAAGCTTCGATGTCTCCAAAGCACTCACTCTGCCATACTGTCCTTTGCTCAGATGGCCACATATGATATTCTTCGCTTGAGAGTCGAGTTGCTTGAATCTCTTCACATCAGCAGCATTCAGAGAAGGTGTGACTGACGGAACACCATTTTCCACAACATACCAGAGATCATTATCAATTGCCTCAAGATGCATTCGCATCTTATTCTTCCAGTAGGGGTAGTCCGTCCCATCGAAGGTAGGACACCCATCAGAGACCTTGATCATACCTGCGGTTCACATAACTAAAACTCCAGGCGGTTAAACCAAAATCACACAGAACAAGGGAGTACCTTGCTCTGATACCAATTGAAAGTGCGTTATATCGACTAGAGGGGGGTGAATAGGCGATTTTTATGAAATTCTTCACTGAGGAATTTGCCGGTGAGGAAATTGCTTAGCGAAGAACTACTAGAAGCGGAATAAGTACTCAAAAGTAAACATAACAGAATACAAGCATGGTCATCATGATGAAATGAAGACATACACAGAGTACAGGAAGCATAAGCACAGGATAACACAGGATGAAGACAAACAGACTAAAGAAATTGAACTGAGGAAATTGAGAAAGTATTCAGCCAAAGTCTTCAAATACAGATATGAACAAACACACAACACAGTTATGAGGAAATGAACGAGTTGAGGGAATAGAACCAGTAAACTTGGTGAAGATAATGATTTGCTAGACCAGTTCCAACTGTTGTCTCAGTTGTACATCTGGTTGGAGCGTCTGAGTATTTAAACTCGAGGACACACAGTCCCGGACACAAAGTCCTGAACACGCAACTCAGGACACCCAGTCCTCACCGTATTCTCCTTGAACTAAGGTCACACAGACCTCATCCAATCACTCGTGGTAAGTCTTCAGGTGACTTCCGAACCTTCACAAACTTGGTCACTCGGCGATCCACAATTCCTCTTGGATGCTCTAGACCATGACGCCTAACCGTCTGGAAGAATCATAGTTTTCAAAGGTAACAAGCGTCGGATCCACGCAGGATCAATCTCTTCAGTGATGCTCAATCACTTGGGGTTTGTAGGTGTTTGGGTTTTGGGGTTTTCCTCACTCGATGATTTTCGCTCAAAGTCCTCAGAGGATGGGTTGCTCTCAAATGACAAGTGTCAGTTTCTCTCGGAGCAGCCAACCTGCTAGTGGTTGTAGGGGGCGGCTATTTATAGCCTAGGCAGTAGCCCGACATGATAAGACGTAAATGCCCTTCAATGATATGACCGTTAGGTGGATCGATATTTTGGGACAGCTGGCACATAGTACAACAACAGTCGGAATTTTGAGTAGCAAAAGCCTCAGGGCTATCATGTTCCTCACTGTGTAGGAAATCCGCACTGGCAAATTCCTAACTCCTCAGTCAAAACAGATTCCTCGGAGACCAGAAGAACTTCGTCTCTGTCGTTGAAGAATATGACTGGACTGTATGAGATTTCCAATGGCTTCACTCGAAGGGATTGGTAGGTGTAGGATTTTGAGTTGAGCATCACATGGAAATTTTTCCTTAGTATTTCCTCGACCCCCTTTAACAGTATGCTGTTTCCTATGACTCAAGAATGAGAAAATGAAACTACGAAAACAAAAGTCTTCACGCTTCATGTTCCTCGAATGAATACCATGTCTTCAAGGTCACACCAGTTTCTTCACTTTCAAAGTCTTCAGAAAGTCTTCAGAGATTTAAAGTCTTCAGTCGAAGAACTTCATTTTTAGGGGTCGACTTTCTCTGTAAATATCAAGCTCCTCATAGACTTATAGACCTGTGTATACTCACAAACGCATTAGTCCCTTAACCTATAAGTCTGCAATACACCAAAATCACTAAGGGGCACTAGATGCACTTACAATGGAATACTTACCGAACTTGTGGGATGGGCCAGATCGTGTCCGCAGCCCTCGGTTGTCTCCGGCCACGTCTCGTTGGCCTTGAAGAGCACCTTCCAGATCTCCTCATGCGTAGTTTCGAAGAAGTGTCGCAGGGTCTTGTGCTTGGCCGGATTGAACTCCATCCATCGATGATGACCTTGACGGATCGTCCATTGATGTCGGCCTTGGTAAGAAAGATGTGGCATCATTTGTCTTCTTCTTGGTGAAGTTGGAGAGTCAAGACCTTGGAGACAACAAGAGCGGGACTTGAATCTTCATCGCAAAAGACTTGTTCCTCTTCATCGTTCACTTGCCGGTGCATGGCGACTTTCTCAAGAGCGTCCATTTCTCCTTCACTGATCAAGTCGTAGGTTCCGTCGTCGTTGAGGATCATGGTCCGCTTGTTGGTGCACTCATAGGACTTGTGTCCTAGGCCTCCGCATGTGAAGAATTTTAAGGAACTCATCTTGACGGTTTCATCGGTTGGAGTGGATGATGATGAAGCTCTCGGCTTGAAGTTTCTTGTAGTAGGAGGATGACTTGGAGTTAACGAAGCTTTCTTGGAACTCGACTTGTCGACGTTGCTTGTAGACTGCTTGGTAGACGGAGTTGGAGTCATTGAAGCTTGGGTGTTGGAGAAGCCGTATGACTTGGATGAGAACTTGGCATACTTGAAATCGTCTTGCACTTGATGTTCCGCTTTTGTAGCTTGATGCACTAGCTCGATGAGGTTCGAGTATGGTTGGAAGTCGACGATCTTCTTGATAGGATGGTTGAGTCCATTCAAGAAACGTGCCATAGTTTCCTCATCATCTTTCGTGACATTGGCTCGTATCATATCAATCTCCATCTCCTTGTAGTACTCTTCAACGCTCTTGGTTCCTTGCTTGAGTAGTTGGATTTTCTTGAAGAGGTCGCGGTTGTAGTAGGAAGGCACAAAGCGTGCTCTCATGACATGCTTCATTTGCGCCCAAGTAGTGATGGGTGGTTCACCTATTGCCTCGCGGCGCTCAATAACTTGTTCCCACCAAATGAGGACATACTCTTGGAACTCAAGTGATGCCATCGCGATCTTCTTCTCTTCTTCATAGTTGTGCAAACGGAAGATTTTGTCGACCTTCAATGCCCATGAAAGGTACTCTTCGGGATCATTGCTTCCGTTGAACTAGTTTGCCGTAGCGTTGCTCTTCATTTTGTTGGGGACATGGATGATGACGCCCATGTTGTTGATGATTGTCAAACTCATGTTTCTCTTGGTGAGGAGGGTTGTCAACCTCATGTTGCTCTTGTCGTGGAGGATTTCCATTGTCGTCATGCTCTTTATGAACTTGATGCTCTTGGCGAGCTTGTGGAGGAGCTTGTCGAGCTCAAGGAGGAACTTGACGATGTATGCGAGCTTGAAATCTTCGTTCTTGAACTTCTTCGTGAAGTGCTTCTTCATGTTCACGAGCTTGTCGGCCTCGGTTGGCTACGGCTCGACTTGAATCTTGGAGGGCTTGTTGCACCTCAAGTGCTTGAGCTTCACGGAGTTGTTGTTCTTGGCGTTGTGCCTCGGCATCTTCTGCATCTTGTTGTAGACGCACGCGCTCTTCCTCTTCGTGTTGGCGTTGTCATTGCCGTTTGCATGCTAGCGCAAAAGCCTCTTGGGATTGACGTTGTCGGTGCTCTTGAGAGTTGGTGTCGCGTAGAGGACTGAGGCTTGCTTGATGATCGTTGCATGCGGCACGGCGTAGAGTGTTCGATGTCGATGTACTTGAGCCGGAGAGGGTGAAGTCGGAGTGTCGACTTGAACGTCTCCTTCTAGAAGAGGACGAAGTGGAAGAAGAGAGGTTGAGCAACAAAGCACGAATCTCGTCCATCCTTGCATCATTCTGTTGCTTGTGATCGTCGAGCTTGTGGTCGAAGTAGTCCCTTGTACATTGCTCGAAGAGTCGCAAGTCGGCGGGGAGGTTGTAGATGCATTCACTCATTGCTTGTTGCTGTTGATGCAAAGCATGTTGTGCACCAAAGAGGTGACTCTTGGTGACGTAGGAGTTCATGTCATCATCGTGCTCAATGAAGAGTGGGTTGGTAGAAGTACTTGGCCTATCCATCATTCCAAGGGAAGAAAGTGAGTGGTAGAAAGAGAAGAATGAATACCAAATGTACCCTGACCGAAGTAGAAAGTGGATCGATGATCACTCCAATGTGGACAAGGAAATAGCACGATTGGTACCAATTCTTGTCGGTTTCTCACACCTACACAAGTAAAAGCTTATGGTGGGGCTTGGTTAGGATGGTGGCACAAAATTTGATGCAATTGTAAGTGAGCTTCAATAATGTTGGAAAAGATTCGCAAGATTGCAATGCAACAAGTAGACCAAGCAATGTAATGTACACGGAAACACACACGCAAAAAGATAGGTGGGATTGGCAACCAAGGATGAGCCAAAATGTGGAATCCACAAAAATGCTCGTGTTACACAACACTAGAGAGACGCTAGCACGATTGCACAATAGGCGGATACAAAGACTTGTGCACAACCTACTAAGAAAAAATGCCACGACTTCTATCCCAAGTATGCTCTATGCACAGTGTTTCTATGATATGATCCAAGATGATCGGGTATGACAATCTTAATGTTGTATGATGCTATGGTTCTTGCTTAAAAGCTCTTTGCTTATCTTTCCATTTTGCTTAAAATCTTGTTTGGCTCTTTCATGTTTGAGCTCTTTTCTCATGCAATGCTTGACGAACCAAGATAGCAAGTGTGTATGCGATGACAACCTTGTGACACAAGAGATGATACCAAGATATTCAACAATGATGTACATATGCTATGGGATGTATGATCACTAATGTGCACAAGTCTCGTTGCCAGAAATACTCAAAGGCTAGTCTCCATGGGTAAGTGACACAAAAGGAGTAAGGCTATGAGGGCTATCAATGTAATGGCAAGAATGATATGTCCAATACCAAGGTGAGGTTTATACCAAAGTGATGTAGCCGGTCGTAGTAGTCCGTGGCGAAGATGAGCGGTGGTGATGTTGATGTCGAACCATCCCTAAGTAGCGGAAACACGTTAGGAAACAATGAAACACAACTCAAGTTCTCAAAACAGAAGTCAAGTTGACGTAACGAACATGGCGATGCGGAATTGGTGGATGGTCTAGGCAAAGATGCGAATCGGCTTTAACTGAAGTTGGGCGGGACGGTAGTACCACTTAGGTGTGCAGTAGTACTGTTTGTGGTACTTAAGCGGTAGTGCGGCTCGGTGGGGCGGTAGTACCGCTGATGTTGGAAAAATCCCAAAATCTGGATCGGGGTAGGTTTTGGGGCAGAAAAGGATGATTTCGAGGTTAAAATTCGAGCGATTACGTGGATGGAAAGTGGAGAAAATTGGGGAGATGCTTGATCCACTAGTAACAAGGCAAATCCACGGATCAAATCCAACAAAATTTCAACACACCAACAAATCACAAAAAATAATTGGGGCTATTTTTGTGGGGAATTTTCGAATTAGGGACAAAACCAAAAACTAGGCTAGCAACACAACGAGGGGGGCTCCGAAATCGTGATAAACGTGGCTCATGATACCAAGATGATGTAGGGTGAGAACCCTAATCGGCCGATATTTCACGAAAGGAGCAGATCCCGCGATGAACACGAAGAACACGAGGAGGGAAACGAGGGGAAAATCACAAGGGGAACACAAGAGAACACTCAAACCAACAAGTATGATCACACATGCGCTAGATCCATGAACACAAAGGGAGATACAAGACCAAAGTCAACAACGGACGATACAAAGGTAACTGGTCTTCTCTGTGAGGAGGTCTTGATGTTCTTCTCCGCAAGGAGGTCTTGAATCCAAAAGGATCTTCTCCGTAGAGGCCGCGGTCTCTCTCGTGGAGTAGATCCGATGTGGATGAGCAATGCTCTATCTCTAAAATGAGCTAAACCAATGCTAACCCTCGCTAGGATGAGGTGGAGGAGTATATATATATACTAAAATCCATGAAATGGTAAGTGAAAGGGGGATACATGGGCCCTAGACCTGTTCTCTGCGCACAGGCAGGGCGGTAGTGCCGGACATCGGGCGGTAGTACCGCTTAAGTGGTAGTGCCGCTTGCACAGGCGGTGGTACCGGGCCCGGGTCATGCGAACACAGGGATTTGTCGGGTTGAGTGGCAGTGGACACTACAAAAAAAGACACATCCGTGACATTTTGGGCCGAACAAAAAATTTTCTATCATACTGATGACACATCTATGACGATAATTGTGAAAAAACCCGGTATCATCATAGATGTGGTGGGGTCCTACTTCTATGACAAAAAATCATGACAGAAAATGGGCTTCTCGTCCTGGGCGGGCCGGAGACGCAGCTGCATGACATTCTTTGGGCCGTCCATGACGGAAAAAACCATGGTAGAAGCGAGGGCGCGGAAAATATCAGGGAGTCCGTGGTTACGGTGGGTGGTCAGGGGCCGAGCGATGTGTGTTTCTCTCATACGTACGCGCGTGTGTGCGAGGCGTTGGGCTCTAACTGAACCCGAGCGTGGCGTTGGGCTCTAACTGAACATGAGCAATTGCACTGCAGGCTACACGTTACTGAACCCGGGCGAGTGATTCCTTCGCTACTACTGCTAAATGAAGTCGATCGATGATACCTCTGGATGAACAGTGAGTGTTGCAGGGGGGATGAATAGTTCCCAGTGGGGGTGGATGAACAGGCCCCCGTGGTGTTGCCTCTGGATGAACAATACCCCGATCGATCGAGCCGGTTGGGGCTGGATGAACAGGACCCCGTGGAGGGCAGGATGAATAGTAGACGGTGGAGGGCTGGATGAACAGTAGCCCGTGGAGGGGTGGTTGAACAGGAGCTCGTGGAGAGGGCTGGTTGAACAGTAGCCGGTGGAGTAGCGCGCGATGGAGGCTGGATGAACAGAAGCCTGTGGATGAACAGTCACAGGTGGAGGCTGGCGGAGGTTGACGATGGACGAACAGTAGCCCGTGGAGGCTGGAGGGGTCGACGGTGGAGATGAACAGTATCCCATGGAGTCTCGTTTTGCGGTACGCCACACCCCTCCCGATCAACAGGACCCCCGTTTCGACCGTAGGACGTCTGTTTCCTCCGTTTTGCGGTACGCCAGACCCCTCCCGATGAAGAGGATCCCATTTCGAACGTGGCCGGTCGAACACAAGACAGTTTCCTCCGTTTTGCAGTACACCAGGCCTCGTTTCCATCAACTGTTCCATCCAAGCCCTCCAGATGAACACGACGACGCATTTCATTCCGACCCAGCCGGTTGGCTCCCCATGAACATGACGACGATGTTGTTTCTCCATTCCGACCTAGCCATGTACACGAGCCCTGGCTATATGTATGCACGAGTAGGCATTCGAGACCCTGCCCGTATGTACGTACATGGTCGTATTTCATTTCTTGCACACTGGCCACTGTACGTACGTGTACATGCTACGTGTGTGCCTCTACTACGACACGTGCGCGCCTCTACATCGACCAGTATGTACGTACACGTTCGCGACCAGAATGACAACGCTACATACGCTTCGACCAGGTGGGTCTCGACTGTCAGGCACTTCCTTGTGTGCGAAGATGTAGCTGGTGGGTCCCAGCAGTCAGGGGGCGAATCATTTTTATTTGCCCGGACGCACTTCCTTGCGTGCGAAGTTGTAGCTGGTGGGTCCCACCAGTCAGGGGGAAACGTCTTTTTGCGAAATACGGTGGCCCGTTCAGTGGGTCCCCCCTGTCAGGTAGAGGAATAATTATTTTGCGCGTAATAAGGAGGCACTTACTTGCTACGGTCGTGGACCCAGCTGTCAGCCTCTCCACGTACAGTCCACGTCTGATGGAAGCTGTTCCTTGACCACGTTGACCACGCCGCGCCGAGAGCACCAAGGCAGTGGACAATGGCGAGGCCTAGGAAGGGGACGACACGGAGCTGGGGAAGACGCGACAGTGGAAGCCCGCTTGGAGAGGAGTAGGAGGGTTCACTTGTTCGGTTGCGGTGTGAGGCTGCCATCACCGCAGGGCCTGGCCAATGGTGGGAATAGTAGGGGCAGTGAGGCCTCCGCGGCAGCACAGCCGACCACGGGAGGCAGGAGCATGTGGCACGACCAGCGCTGCTTTGGGCGGCTGGAGCAAGAAGACCATAGGTTGAAGAAGCACAACGGCCGTTGGATGGACATCGTACGGTCACTGGAACTAGAATTGTTCATATTGACTAAGTTGACAAAGCACTCTGTCCCCGTCAACTTAGTAGGCCCACAAGTCAGCCTCCCACCAAGGTGGGTCCCAACTAGTAGGGAGAGTATTCTTTTTTTTGTGCATAATAAAGAGGCACCTCCGGTGGGTACGAGCTGATAGCGAGGGGAATGTTTTTTTTGCGAAATACGTTGGCCCATCTGGTGGGTCCCAGCAGTCAGGGGGGAAACGTTTTTTCGCCAAATATGGTGGCCCGTCCGGTGGGTCCCTCCTGTCAGGTGGAGGAATAATTATTTTTCGCGTAATAAGGAGGCACTTCCATGTGGCTGTCGTGGACCCAGCTGTCAGCCTCTCCACGTACAGTACTATTCTGATGGAAGTCGTTCCTTGACCACGTTGACCACGCCGCGCCGAGAGCACCAGGGAAGTGGACGATGGCGAGGCCTAGGAAGGGGACAACGAGGAGCCAGGGAAGACGCGGCAATGGATGCCCACGCGGAGAGGAGTACGAGGGTTCACTGGTTCGCTGTGGTGTGAGGCTGTCGTCACCGCAGAATAACAGGGGGTGTGGGTGAGTAGAGGGATGGCCTGGCCAGCAGTGGGAGTAGTAGGGGACGGTGAGGCCTCCACCGCATCGCAGCCGGCCACGGGAGGCAGGAGCACAAGACATGACCGGCGCCGGTTTGGGTGGCTGGAGCAAGAAGACCAGAGGTTGAAGAAGCACTACGACCGTTGGATGGACATCGTACGATCACTAGAGCTAGAATCGTGCATATTGACTAAGTTGACAAAGCCCTCCGTCCCCGTCAACTTAGTAGGCCCACAAGTCAGCCTGCGACTATACTGGGTCCCAGCTAGCAGGGGGAGTATTCATTTTTGGTGTGCATAATAAGGAGGCACTTCCTTGCGTGCGAAGATACAGCTGGTGGGTCCAAGCTGTCAGCGGCGGTAACGTTTTTTTCGTGAAATATAGATGCCCTTTCGTTGGGTCCCAGATGTCAGGTGGAGGAATCATTATTTTGCGCATAATAAGGAGGCATTTCCTTGCGTGTGACCGTGGACCCAGCTGTCAGCCTCTCCACGTACAGTCCACTTCAGATGCATGTCGGTCGTTGACCACGTTGACCAGGCCGCGCCGAGAGCACCAGGGCGGTGGACGATGGCGAGGCCTAGGAAGGGAATGACACGGAAGCAGGGAAGACTCGGTAGTTGTTTCCCATGCGAAGGGGATTACGACTGTACGAGGGTTTACTGGTTTGTCTGTCGTCTCCAGAGAATAACAGCAGGTGTGGGTGAGTAGAGGGATGGCTAGGCCAGCGATGGGAGTACGGTGGGGTGGTGAGGCCTGCGCGGCAGCACAGTCGGCCACGGGGAGGAGAGAGCAGGCAGTCTCGTCGGCGCTTGTTTGAGCGGCTGGAGCAGGAAGAGCAGAGATTGAAGAAGCATGACGGCCGTTGGATGGACATGCAACAGTCACTGCTTGTGCGTCAACCTTTTTTTAGGAAAGCCTCAAATCTGTGGAAAACATCATACATCCCATCTGCCATTATTTCTAATAATTTACAGCCCATTTGCTAATTCTTAAGGTTTTTTTGGAGCCCATATTCTTTTTGTTAGCATTACAGCCCATATTGTGGCAACGGTTAAAAAATTATACGAAATTTTGCATATTTCGGTGCGGTCCGAACTGTTTTTAATCCTGAAATTTCGAGTCACATTCAAACCGATTTTAAAAATAAATGTATATCAATATAAAATCCAACAAATTGTCCACGCATAAAAATCAATGCAATTTAAAATCTCGAAACGAAAAAAAGAAATTTGAAACTAATTGCCGGTTTGATGTGTCTTAAAAATGTATAGCCCATTTCTCGTTACTGATAGGCCATTTTCTCGGCCAGCCGAATGAAGCTCTCCTCGTCTTGAAAGATTTGCAGCCCAACAGGCCTGACAAAGCGACTTACTTGGCAAATCACAAAAAAACTGGGTTGTGGCCATGGACCCAGCTGTCAGCCTCTCCACGTACAGTTAGAGATGGCAATTTTATCCATGGATCTGGATACCCATGAATACCCGACCCGGTTGGGCGAGGGTATGGAGCACATTTTCGCCCATGGGTCCGTGGATATGGATACCCACGAACAGCCGGGTTGGGCATGGTTATAGTTTGTGCTCCATGGATATCCAACGGATACCCGTATGACATGTTGGGCCATATGCCAGTGATATTAGAAAGAGCGAATCAATGGGAAATGGCAGGAAATATGCAACTTGTGCCATGAGCTATATGCCGCAGAATCAACCTCTAGTATGTCACACTTAAGGACTCATCGTATTACATGTTGCCTACTTATGCATGTCTTATGTTATCATTTGTGAGTGAATGATGATGAGTTAATTTTATCTTTGGGAAGGCTTCATGCTGACCTTTCTATGCCCATGGAGCTCCATGGGTATGTGGGTGTCCAGTGGGTTTGGGCATGGGCACAAGTTGTGCCCATGGATAATTTGGTGGATGGGCAGAGGGTAGGAAGATGAGTCATGGGTTGGATTTGGACCAGCTCCACCTGCCCCAAACCCGACCCATTGCCATCCCTACGTACAGTACTCTTCTGATGGAAGTCAGTCGTTGACCACATTGACCACGCCGCACCGAGAGCACCAAGGCGGTGGGCGATGGCGAGGCCTAGGAAGGGGGCGACGCGGAGCCTGGGAAGATGCGGCAGTGGATTCCCACGCGGAGAGGAGTACGAGGGTTGCCTGGTTCGGCTGTGGTGTGAGGCTACCGTCGCCGCAGAATAACAGGGGGTGTGGGTGAGTAGAGGGATGGCCTGGCCAGCGGTGGGAGTAGTAGGGGCGGTGAGGCCTCTGCGGCATCACAGCCGGTCACGGGATTGAGGAGCACGTGGCACGACCGACGCTGGTTTGGGCGGCTGGAGCAAGAAGACCAGAGGTTGAAGAAGCACTACTGCCGTTGGATGAACATCGTATGGTAACTGGAGCTAGAATCGTTCATATTGACTAAGTTCGCAAAGTCGTCTGTCCCCGTCAACTTGGTAGGCCCACAAGTCAGCCTCCCATGATGTTGGGTTCCAGCTGGCAGGGGGAGTATTCATTTTTTTGCATAATAAGGAGGCACTTCCTTGCGTGCGAAGATAGCTGGTGGGTCCGACCTGTCAGCGGGGGGCACGTTTTTTTCGCGAAATACAGAGGCCCATCCGGTGGGTCCCAGATGTCAGGTGGAGGAATCAAAGACTTGAGAAGGCATACAGAACAAGCTAGTGTACCAGTAAAGAGACGTTGCTGAGTTTTAGAAAAAAGAGAGACGTGCTCCTGTAGCTGGTTCGAATACAAAACTAGACTATTACTATATATGGTGCTATGCTACTCTGCAAGTAATGAAACTGACATATCCAATGTTCGCTTCCCCTCTTCTCTACTTCCTCTGCCTAGCATCAGAAGCTCTGGCCGCAGCAACCATGTATGCTGGCTGCTCGTCCACCTGCTCTTCAGTAGGCAACAACCAAATATGCGCCAAGTCGCCACCCGTACCATCGCCTGTGGGTCTCATCACACCCCCGCCGGCACGCGCACCGCAGCCGGTTGCTCATCGCAACTCGCTGCCGTTGGTGTGGTGCCACTGCTGCAAGTCACGCAGAGTCATCCGTCGCGTCTCAACCACAATCCTCAACCCTGGCCGAGTCTTCTACAAATGCCCGGATCGTGGGGTAATAATATGTTTAAGTGTTGTTCTGCTGCTTTCAGATGCTGATTTTTTTAATACTTTGGTTGATGATCTTCCAATTTGATTCGTGCAGAAAAGGGAAGATTCGTGTGATTTGTATTTCTGGGAAGTTGCTGATGTGGGGGAGTGCAACTATGCTGATTATTTGGTTAGCCGAGGAATCCCAATACCAGCAGGTTAGGGTGTTGGACAAGTAACTAAAGGAACGGCAGAAGTGGAATATGCAGAGAAGAAGGTTAAAGATGCAGTTCATCTGATCATGGCCAAGCAATAGCTGCTGAACGACCTTGACAGCAATGAGGAGATGAACGAGCTTGTGAAGATAATGGGCAAAATCGATGTGCTCTGTAGGATGATTGTCTCTTTATTTGCTGTGTATGTAGCACTCGTGATGTATTCAGTGGCTATGACATGAGCACTTTGCTGAAACTAGTAATGAATGAAACCTGTGTAGCAGGCTGGGCATAGTGTTGTGAACATCTAATGATTTCTATTAATGGAAATCAGGGGGTATCCCCTTTTGCTCATAAATAAATAAATAGCAGAGGCCCTTTTGGTAATAAATAAATAAATTAGCAGAGGGCCTATTGGGTCAGCTTTGTTCTCATTCGAAGACATCGAGCAAATTGCAGTCCAACACCAAACTATGTCATCAAATTCAAGTTTCACAGCCAAATATGAGTACAACTAGGCAACAATGTCATCATGTTTTAGTCATCATACAATCACCAAACACAAATCAGCATACATAACAAGTGATGTTCTCACGGGAAAATACTAAACAACATGTTCATCAGGTTTTAGTTTTCATAGCAAACACAATTTCACATAGTAGATAAAAAAACATCTTCTGACAGGCAAATACGACAAAAGCAATGTAATCATCATCCGCAGCAGCAGCGTCAACATCTTCGATATGTGTATCATTCTGAATCGTAATTCCCCATGGTGTCATCTTCTTATTCGTCCCCAACGTCCTTGAACGTTGGCTTCTTCTTGATCAACTCTTGTATGTCCACGGCACGACAGGCAATCTTTTCGCCGGCGTCATTGACGTGATGGTTCTCAAAGATATTAGGAACATCTGTGTTATCTTGTACATCAGGAGCAGTGCAAGCATCATCTTGTTGTGCAACTTCATTAAATGAATTCCTCTGCTCAGACCTTTGCACTACTCTCTAATCATTGCTACGTGCAAATGTGTCTTCTAAGAAAAATATATGTGTTGCCTGATTTTCCAAAATAAAAGGCTCCTTGGTCTGGTACGCCGCCTTGACATTGATGGATTTGAAATGATCATCAGCTCTGGGTTTTGCGATCCTACAAAACAGGATATACCAACGACAGCACAACAGAACCACACACCGATGATCCTCGAAACTGGAGATATACTACAACTGAACAATGTCTGTTATGTTAGCATACATTTCAGTTGTCTCTTTGTCATACGTGTCCATGCTCATGATGGCACTATTTTGTGTCTTCCTGCCTTCGTCTCGTGCAAGGGTGTTGTAGCGCACATCTCCAACAACGCAAGATTCATATTGTCTTACCCGAGTATCAGGACCCATTGCTAGTGAGTAAAGGGCATCATCAACTGCCTGCACATCCTCCCGCATCTTCTTAACCTATGGTTAGAAAATAGACAAGCAGATCATCTTATGTACTCAACATATTAAAAAAACTGACAGCACAATTCAAAAGCTTACATGGCTCTTGAACCATTTCGCAAATCTGGCCATAACCAGTTTGTCAATGTTTCTTGGATTTTGTGGTAGTAACTCCATTTTGTAGATGCTGCACAACATAGTGATCGTGTCAAACATCTAAATATATAAGAATGTGCTGCAAGTTTAGTAGATACGATGTATAAGCTGTGATGAGGACATCAATACCATTCTTTCACCCACAGCCCCTACTGTTACATATACTGGACCAATTACTAGAGCTCGCGCACGCCAATTAAATTACCAGGTACTTCCGTTTCTTGGTAATGATTCTAATGTTCATGAGATTATGATGCTGCCTAAATTGGATACATTTGTTTTGCTTACAAATGAAGGGCCTAGCTTGGAGAAGGATGAACATTGGAGCAAGAACACGCATGGAGTTGATGGCATGCGCAAGGGGATCAAGAACGGAGTTACAAGTGATGATTTCAGGACTTTGAAGCCCCCATAAGGAGGGCATGAAGCCTTGGACGAAATATACAAGATGCCACTTCATAATATTCGTCCATAGGCTATTCTAGGTGTTGCGTCACCTTATTAATGGGCTAGGCCCATGTAATTTCGAAATACTTAAGTATAGGCTATTTTTAGAGTCCGTATGTGTGGGGAAACAAGAGTTAGGGTTGGTTTCGGACCCCACCCTCAAGGGCCACGAAATTCCCCCCTCTTCCTCCATATATACAGCCCTTAGGGCGTCGTTTAGACTTTGGGTTTTGTTTAGATTAAAAGTTCGCCATAGCTACAACTTCGCGTACTTCGTTTGTGTCCAACGACCAGACCAAGACGTCACAGAACCCCACCTTGATCAATAAAGCTTTCATCTTATATTCGCAATATCCCGATTGCAATCTCAGTTTCTTGCTTGTTCTTCGTTTGCTCACAGGAAACAGACCCTCGTGGTCAGGTTGATCGTGCTCCGGCGTGGTCAATAACCCTGGGAAGTTGGTTTAGCGATTGCTAAGGCGCGACGTCTCGCACGTTCGTCGTCGGATCGTCAAGGTCGACTCCCACAGAAAACGATAGCCACCATCTCATCGAAACATCGGGACACCTTAGCCTCTATCAAGTGGTATCAGATTTCCAGGTTGCTCGGTGAGATATTTACAGTTTTTCGTAGATTAGATCGAGTCTGTTCTTCATACCTACAGTCCACGAAAAAAAAGCCACACAAAAAAATTAGGGTTAGTTCATCATATCTGAACCAATCTGAGCCTTTGCATAATCTTTTTACAGTTGAATTTGCGGTTGCATCGTCGTGTCAAGTTGCTGGTCTTAGAGTCTAGTCATTTAGAGTTTCGAGTTCTGGTCATAAGTTGTCACGCCGCCGCCGCACCATCATCATCGCCCATCTACCACTTTTGCTTATCCGCCACCGCTCTGAATCCATATCCATATACCACTACCAATCCGTATCCATATACCACCACCAATCTCTATCCATATACCACCACCGCTACCATATACCACCACCGCTGCCATATACCACAACCATATATCCAACACCAATCCGAGTTCTTCTCATATTAGGTTTGTTCTTGAGATCAATCTAAATTCCGAGTCGTGTTTCCTTGCCTGCGTAGGTCTCGGATAAAAAAAGAGTCTGGAGACCCCCGGGCAGTTTTTAGGCCAAAATTTTCACGGGCAAAATTTTTTTTCCCGATCCAATTTTTAGGATTTTCTGAGTCTTTTGAGCCACGTGCCATCATAGTGATTTTTTGTCGCACTTTTTCGTCGTCGCTCCCCTAATTTCCGAAAAAAAGTGAAAAAAAAAATTCGTGCCCATCCTATCAGTTTGACGAGGGAAGAGTTTTGAGACACTCGCCATTATAGTGATTTTTCGCAAAAAAAAAGAGGAGCGCAAAAAAAAGAGCGAAAAAAAACAAGTTCCAGAGTGTGCTTTTCCCTTATTTACGTGCAGCGCCGTGATTTTGTTAGTGTTCTAGGCTCGCGTCTCTAGCACGGTCTAGCCTAGGACCAGCACGGTACCGTCGTTGAGCGTTTATTCAACTTTGCATCTCTGAATTGATTATTGCTGACCCTTTTTGCTACCATACTATAAGCCTTCCCAGCTCCACATACATCTACGTCATGCGTTTGACTCTCCCTGGCAATCGCTCTATCCAAGCTTTTGAGAGTTTTTGACTACAACGGTTGCCGATCACCGCCTGCTGCTGGGTAAGAACTGGTAAGAATTTGAGATTTGCTTGACGGATTTGTGACACCCTCCACCACCACCACTTGTTAGTAGTCTGTAGGATCATATTCTTGTGTGTTTCTATTGCTGCTAACCATGCCAGGATCACAAGCCGACGAGACTGACTGGGAGAACTTGACGAACAAGGAGCTTCATGATACGTTTCAGCAAATGATGAATGGACAGGTGCAAGATGTGATAAACAGATTTGAAGAGGCCATGGAGAAGATAGATGGCATGGAGAAGACGTTTGAAACAAAGCTCAATAACAAGTTTGCTGAATTGCTTTCGCGTTTTCCACCACCACCACCGGCTGCTCCTGCCGCACCTCTGCAACAACAGCAACAACACCGACTACCTCCACGTCGGGAAACAGCCCTCCGCCGAGCGAGCCGTGTCCCTCTTCAGTCGGGCCAAACTGCTGGTGCTGCTGTTGATACTTCTGTGGCTCCTACTGCCGATGTGGAGGAGGATGCTTATATGGGAGATTATGAGGATGAGGTTGATCAAAATCAGAACTACGTACCACCAACAGCACAGCAACCACCAGGTCGTGCACATGCAAATAATGGCAATGGTAGGGCTCACCCTCAGGTACGAGATCATGACCATCTCCCTAAACTAAAATTGAATATTCCACCATTTGAGGGTAGATATGTTCCTGATATATATCTTACTTGGGAGTTAGAAACTGAACAACGATTTACATGTTTACAATATCCCGAGGAGAGACGTGTTCCTGCTGCTGTTTGTGCTTTCACTAGTTTTGCATGTGTTTGGTGGTCTAAGCATTGTAGATTATATCCTATTCCGGCTACTTGGGCTGCTTTGAAAACTGCTATGCGTACTCGTTGGGTTCCACCATATTATCAACGTGAATTACTTCAAAAATTGCAGCGCTTAAGACAGGGAAAAAATTCTGTAGAAGAATATTATCAGGAATTACAAACTGGCATGATTAGATGTGGTATTGTTGAGGAGAATGAAGCTATGCTTGCACGTTTTATGGGTGGATTAAATAGAGAGATTCAGACGATTCTAGAGTATAAGGAGTATACTAATATCACTCGTTTATTCCATCTTGCTTGTAAAGCTGAACGTGAAGTGCAGGATCGACAGGCATTGGCGCGGACTAACTTTTCTGCAGGTCGACCTTCATCATGGACACCACGTGCATCATCTACTTCCACACGTTCTGCTACACCGGCACCTCCGTCGGCTACCACCTCCAACCATGATACAATAAAGCAGGCACAATCACCACTATCTGCCAAGAGCACACCTTCTGGGCCTGCAAAGAGCTCTTCTTCATCCATGGCATCAACAGGGCAAACACATGATATTATTTGTCGACGTTGCAAGGGTGGAGGTCATTATGCGAGAGAATGCCCATCTAAGCGTGTGATGATTGTTACTGAGGATGGTGGGTATGAGTCCGCTAGTGACTATGATGAGGAGACTTTGGCTCTTATTACACGTGACGAACACGGTGGAGACGATTCTGATCATGAGACGCAATACATGGCTCCTGAAGATGCTGACAGGTATGAATGTTTAGTTGCTCAACGTGTTTTGAGTGTGCAGGTTACACAAGCTGAGCAAAATCAGAGGCATAATTTGTTCCATACAAAGGGAGTTGTGAAGGAACGTTCTGTTCGCGTGATCATAGATGGAGGGAGCTGCAATAACTTGGCTAGCATGGAGATGGTGGAGAAGCTATCTCTCACCACAAGACCACATCCACATCCTTACTACATCCAATGGTTCAACAACAGCGGCAAGGTTAAGGTAACACGTACTGTTCGTGTGCATTTTAGTATCTCTACATATGCTGATTATGTTGATTGTGATGTGGTACCTATGCAAGCATGTTCCTTATTACTTGGTAGACCATGGCAATTTGATAAAAATTCTGTACACCATGGTAGAAACAATCAGTATACTCTTGTTCATAATGATAAAAATATTACTTTGCTTCCTATGACTCCTGATTCCATTTTGAAAGATGATATTAATAGAGCTAATAAAGCAAAACAGGAGACAAATAAGAGTGAAAATCAGATTGTGGCAAAAGAATTTGAGCACCAAATGAAGCCTAATAATAAACCATCTACTGTTGTTTCTGAAATTAAATTGAAAAGTGCATGTTTACTTGCCACCAAATCTGATATTGATGAGCTAGATTTCAGCACATCTGTTTGCTATGCTTTTGTGTGCAAAGAGGCATTATTTTCACTCGAGGACGTGCCTTCCTCTTTGCCCCCTGCTGTCACTAACATTTTGCAGGAGTTTGCTGACGTCTTTCCACAAGACGTGCCACCGGGATTACCACCTATTCGAGGGATTGAGCATCAAATTGACTTAATTCCCGGTGCTTCACTACCCAACCGTGCACCATACCGTACCAATCCAGAGGAGACGAAGGAGATTATGCATCAAGTACAAGAACTGCTCGACAAAGGTTATATACGCGAATCCCTTAGTCCTTGTGCTGTTCCTATCATTTTAGTGCCAAAAAAGGATGGTACGTCGCGTATGTGCGTTGATTGTAGAGGCATTAATAATATTACTATTCGTTATCGTCATCCTATTCCTAGGCTAGATGATATGCTTGATGAATTGAGTGGCTCTACAATATTCTCCAAAGTTGATTTGCGTAGTGGATACCATCAAATTCGTATGAAATTGGGTGATGAATGGAAAACAGCATTTAAAACTAAGTTTGGATTATATGAGTGGTTAGTCATGCCTTTTGGGTTAACTAATGCACCTAGTACTTTCATGAGGTTAATGAACGAAGTTTTACGTGCTTTCATTGGACGATTTGTGGTAGTTTACTTTGATGACATATTGATTTATAGCAAATCTTTGGAGGAACATTTGGAACATTTACGTGCTGTTTTTATTGCTCTACGTGATGCACGTTTATTTGGAAACCTTGGAAAGTGCACCTTTTGCACCGACCGAGTATCTTTTCTTGGCTATGTTGTTACTCCACAGGGAATTGAAGTTGATAAAGCCAAGATTGAAGCTATTGAGAGTTGGCCGCAGCCCAAAACGGTCACACAAGTGAGGAGTTTCCTTGGCCTCGCTGGTTTCTATAGGCGTTTTGTGAGAGATTTTAGCACCATTGCTGCACCTCTCAGCGAGCTTACAAAGAAGGATGTGCCTTTTGTTTGGGGTACCGCACAGGAAGAAGCCTTCACGGTTTTGAAAGATAAGTTGACACATGCTCCTTTACTCCAACTTCCTAATTTCAATAAGACTTTTGAGCTTGAATGTGATGCTAGTGGAATTGGATTAGGAGGTGTGTTATTACAAGATGGAAAACGTGTTGCATACTTTTCTGAAAAATTGAGTGGGCCTAGTCTGAACTATTCTACTTATGATAAAGAATTATATGCTCTTGTTCGGACCTTAGAAACATGGCAACATTATTTATGGCCCAAGGAATATGTTATACATTCTGATCATGAATCTTTGGAACACATTAAAAGTCAAGCAAAACTGAACCGTAGACATGCTAAATGGGTTGAATTCATTGAGACTTTCCCTTATGTCATTAAACACAAGAAGGGTAAAGAAAATGTTATTGCTGATGCCTTGTCTCGTCGTTATACTATGCTTTCACAACTTGACTTTAAAATATTTGGTTTGGAGACCATCAAAGATCAATATGTTCATGATGCTGAATTTAAAGATGTATTGCAGAATTGTAAGGAAGGGAGAACTTGGAACAAGTTCGTTCTTAACGATGGATTTGTGTTTCGTGCTAACAAGCTATGCATTCCAGCTAGCTCCGTTCGTCTTTTGTTGTTGCAGGAGGCGCATGGAGGAGGATTAATGGGAAACTTTGGCGTCAAGAAGACGGAGGATATACTTGCTACACATTTCTTTTGGCCAAAGATGAGACGGGATGTTGAGCGTTTTGTTGCTCGCTGCACTACATGTCAAATAGCTAAGTCACGACTCAATCCTCATGGTTTATATATGCCTTTGCCAGTACCTAGTGTTCCTTGGGAGGATATATCTATGGACTTTGTTTTAGGTTTACCTCGAACAAAGAAGGGGAGGGATAGCATATTTGTTGTCGTGGATAGGTTCTTGAAAATGGCACACTTTATACCATGTCATAAAAGCGATGATGCTGTTAATGTTGCTGATTTGTTCTTTCGTGAAATTATTCGCTTACATGGTGTGCCAAATACTATTGTTTCAGATCGTGATACTAAATTTCTTAGCCACTTTTGGAGATGTTTATGGGCTAAGTTGGGGACTAAGCTGCTTTTTAGTACTACTTGTCACCCCCAAACTGATGGACAAACTGAAGTAGTCAATAGAAAATTGTCTACTATGCTTAGGGCTGTTTTGAAGAATAACAAGAAAATGTGGGAAGAATGCTTGCCTCATATTGAATTTTCTTATAATCGCTCATTGCATTCTACTACTAAGATGTGCCCTTTTGAAATTGTGTATGGTTTCCTACCTCGTGCACCTATTGATTTGTTGCCTCTTCCATCTTCAGAGAAGGTTAATTTTGATGCTAAAGAATGTTCTGAATTGATTTTAAAAACGCATGAGTTAACTAAGGAAAACATTGAGCGTATGAATGCTAAATATAAACTTGCTGGAGATAAGGGTAGAAAACATGTTGTGTTTGCGCCTGGAGATCTTGTTTGGTTACATTTGCGTAAAGATAGATTTCCTAATCTGCGCAAATCAAAGCTAATGCCACGCGCTGATGGTCCTTTTAAGGTGTTAGAGAAAATAAATGATAATGCATATAAACTTGAGCTACCTGTAGATTTTGGGGTTAGTCCCATTTTTAACATTGCAGATTTGAAGCCTTATTTGGGTGAGGAAGATGCGCTTCCGTCGAGGACGACTTCATTTCAAGAAGGGGAGGATGATGAGGACATCAATACCATTGTTTCACCCACAGCCCCTACTGTTACATATACTGGACCAATTACTAGAGCTCGCGCACGCCAATTAAATTACCAGGTACTTTCGTTTCTTGGTAATGATTCTAATGTTCATGAGATTATGATGCTGCCTAAATTGGATACATTTGTTTTGCTTACAAATGAAGGGCCTAGCTTGGAGAAGGATGAACATTGGAGCAAGAACACGCATGGAGTTGATGGCATGCGCAAGGGGATCAAGAACGGAGTTACAGGTGATGATTTCAGGACTTTGAAGCCGCCATAAGGAGTGCATGAAGCCTTGGACGAAATATACAAGATGCCACTTCATAATATTCGTCCATAGGCTATTCTAGGTGCTGCGTCACCTTATTAATGGGCCAGGCCCATGTAATTTCGAAATACTTAAGTATAGGCTATTTTTAGAGTCCGTATGTGTGGGGAAACAAGAGTTAGGGTTGGTTTCGGACCCCACCCTCAAGGGCCACGAAATTCCCCCCTCTTCCTCCATATATACAGCCCTTAGGGCGTCGTTTAGACTTTGGGTTTTGTTTAGATTAAAAGTTCGCCATAGCTACAACTTCGCGTACTTCGTTTGTGTCCAACGACCAGACCAAGACGTCACAGAACCCCACCTTGATCAATAAAGCTTTCATCTTATATTCGCAATATCCCGATTGCAATCTCAGTTTCTTGCTTGTTCTTCGTTTGCTCGCAGGAAATAGACCCTCGTGGTCAGGATGATCGTGCTCCGGCGTGGTCAATAACCCTCGGAAGTTGGTTTAGCGATTGCTAAGGCGCGACGTCTCGCACGTTCGTAGTCGGATCATCAAGGTCGACTCCCACAGAAAACGATAGCCACCATCTCATCGAAACATCGGGACACCTTAGCCTCTATCAAGCTGTAGTACTTAGCACTTACTTGATATAAGGTAGTATCTCAGGACAGTTATTCAACACATAGCAAACCGTTTTTTCCAAATCTTTAGGTTTGTCCTCTTGTCGACTCTTCCCTGTAACTCGAATAGACTAATCGAAAACATTGAGCCCGGGATTGTCTTCATCCACGTCTTTGCTAAGCTAATCAGATGTTTCAATGTATTTTGAGCAGAATGTCAATGCTTCTGTAGCAATGTAGGCCTTTGTAATGGAACCCTCGGGTCTAGCTCTGTTCCTAACATTGCCCTTAAAAGTGCCTAGCCGCCTTTCCATAGGGTACATCCAGCCATACTGTACTGGACCTCTAAGTAGTGCCTCATCAGGTAGATGAATAGCCAAATGCACCACCACATCAAAGAAGGTTGGAGGATATATCTTCTCAAGGTCGCATAGGATAGTTGGTATCTTGTCTCTAAGACGCTCCAAAGCATCTATCCTGATATTTCTACTGCAGAGTTCCCTGAAGAATTTTCCCAACTTTGCAACCGCTCTATACAAGTCAGGGCGGCCCAATCCTCTAAGGATAGCAGGTAAAACCCTTTGAAGTAGGACGTGGCAGTCATGAGTTTTCAACCCTTGTACCTTGTCTCCATCTGCACTGACTCTCCTTTCAGGGTTGGAAGAAAACCCATGTGGGAATCTCACACATGACAGGACCTTGCAGAATTCTTTTCTTTTTACCTTGTCCAAGACGTACACAACTGGTGCCATATCCCGTGGTTTACCTTCATCTTGCACCTGCCAATCCTGTCTGATACCTAGGTGTGTCAAATCAATCCTAGATTTTAAGGTATCTTTTGTCTTACTTCAATATTAAGAAGTGTGTCGATAATATTGTCACATATATTTTTCTCGATGTGCATCACATCAAGATTATGCCGCATATCCAAATCTTTCCAATACTCCAAGTCCCACAAAGTGGACCTGCGGGTAAACAATAATCTCTTTTCTGCCTTGCCACGCTTCCTTTTCCCGCTACCATTATCAGGATGGTTTCCTGGTGTAATATGTCTAACCTTCTATAATTCCACTTGAAACTCATCGGCGGTGAGCCTCTTTGGCGCTTCACGGTTTTCATGCTTTGCACTGAACACATATATTTGGTATTTTCTAGGATGCAGCTTGTCCTTGGCAAGGAAACGGCGGTGTCCAATGTAACAGATCTTGCTAAGTATTGCGTATGATAGCGGATTCTTGTCACAGCGAACACATGCATTGTAACCATGTGTCGTTCGCCCTGACATAGTGCCCAAAGTCGGATAATCATGGATGCACCAAATTATAACCGCACGTAGAAAGAAATGAGCTGGTGGGCTGCTATATAGGTCTCGAGTGAGAACACCCCTCCATAGCTGTTGAAGTTCCTCCACAAGAGGCTCCATGAACAAATCAAAATCCTTTCCAGGACTTTTTGGACCTAGGATGAGCAAGGCCATCATGTAGTTTGATTCTTTGGTGCAGACATTTGGAGGCATGTTGTAAGGGATAACAAGCACTGGCCACATGCTATATGTGGCGCTTTGGTGGCCAAATGGGTTAAATCCATCTGAAGCTAAGCCAAGTCTAATGTTTCTTGGGTCAGCAGCAACCTTTTTGTGCTTCTGATTGAAGCTTTTCCACTCACTACCATGTGATGGATGGCTCATTACATTCTGATCTCTGTACTCCTGGTTCCTAGAATGCCATAGTACATCCTCTCTTGTTTCAGCATCATGAAACAACCTCTACAATCTTGGTGTAATTGCAAAATGTCTCAGAACATTATGAGGAATACTCTTCACAGCATCGCCATCTTTCCATCTTGATGATTTGCATTTCGGGCATTCACTTAAGTTGGCATAATCCTTCCAGAACAGAACACACTTATTCTTACAAATGTGGATCATATCATATCCAATTCCAACTGCACAAAGGAAATTCTTCATTTTACGGTAGGTGTGTGGCAGCTCAGATGCATCTGGGAAAGCTTTGCGGAAAGCAACCAACATCGCATAGAATGATTTGTTGGTCATCCGCTCAGATGTCTTCACCTGAAGAAAGGTGACCATAGCTGAGAATACTGACAACTTATTTCCTGGGTTGATAGCCATGTTGCATTGTTCCAACATGCGGGCCCACCATTTTTCTTCTACAGGTGAAAGTTCACGGAATGCATGAGCATTTTGTAGCATTGTTTCAATGTTGGTCAAACTCACTGGCTCTGCCACCACCTCCTCCTCCTCTTCCACCTGAGCATCAGGCAGATCAAGATGGTGATCTGCTGCTTCCACGTAGTCAATAACATTGACGTTCACAGCTTCACCATGATGAACCCACCTAGTATATCTGACCGACATCCCATACAAGTGTAGATGATTTTGCACAGTTGACTAGGGTCTTGTAACTGAATTCATACAACTGCTACACGGGCAAAGCACATCTGATTTCAGACTGCTGTACTCAGCTCTGATAAAGTTCATGCAGCGGAGAATCATCAAGCAGAAGTTATCCAAGTCCTGTCCATCTGTTAGACATACAAATTAGTTCTTCTACTAGATATTACAGGAAAAACATATATGCTTTTTTATGAAGTCCAGAAGAAAATACCTAGGTCGATGTGTAAAGCTATGGCAAGATATTTGGATGAGCAGATCTAAGTAACGAAATATATGTAAAGCTAATTCAGCAAACATATTTGAGTGCTAAATTATGGCAGGCTGTTTCAGCAGTCCATGAGGCCGAGCACACAGCCATCGAACTATCGAAGGCCATCGCAGCAACAAAGATCGAGTATAAAACGGTGTAGAGCTATTTCACCTAACAGATTGGCTACTAGACCATGGCAATCTACGTCACAATAAATATATGGCAGGATATTTTAGCAACTAATCGACCTTGGCATGCCATCTCAGCTAAGCAGATTGAGTGCAGAACAGGGCAAGGAAGCTTCTTAAGCAGAGCATATTGACTATAAACTACTTCGGCAAACAGTGAGATTAACAGCGTCTATCAGCTAACAATCAACACTACACCGACATGCACGGGGCCTCAGTCTAGAAGGCGCGTACCGTGGGAGAAGATGACCGCCGTGCGTCTCCACACGAACATCGCCAGCGGTGGCGGTGCTGACCGCCGTGCGCCTCCACAAGAACGTCGCCTGCGGTGGCGGCACGGCTAGAGGACGGCAGTCTACGAGAGCGTACTGTGGGAGCAAGAGGATCGCCGTGCGTCCCCTCGACGAACCGCGGCGTCGATGTATCGGCGTGGTGGGGAGGGCGGCTTTGGCGGAGTGAATGGAGTGGAGGGGGATGGGGGAAGGGGGTTTGGGGAATATTATTGGCTAGTTGGCCGAAGGGCGGTTGAATCTAGGATTTGGGGGGAATTTTTGGGTGGGGGGAGGATTTTCCCGCGATGGGTGGGGGGAGTTTGGCGCATGGTCGGTTTCTTCAAGTGTAGTCCCACGTGTCGGTGAAGAGGCAAGCCGAAGCGCGTTCCGTTTGTGTGAGCCGTGTGTAGGACCCAACGTGTGTGGGGTGCAATGCGACCGCGACAAGGGTGATGTGAGTGTACCGCCTTTTTTCCTTTTAAACTAGGTGCTTCGTCCCTCAAAAACCTTGTTGCTTCGCGCGATCCATCGATACTACTACTAGTAATCCAGTAATCCCGACTAAAATGGCACAGCCGAGTCTTTTCCCGCGCGATATGCTGGGAGGTTGGCTTAGTTGGGTTTTTCAGGACGAGTAATGCTACACCTACGTAGTCCCAGTTACGTAATTAACATAATGTGAAACATGTGAGCTGTTGATTGTAGATTGGGGGGAGGGAGGGGCCCACCACCATGAAAATCAGGGGAGGAGAGAGAGAGAGGCAATTTACGTTAACCCTTTCGTAGGTTCCCCTAGATGTAGAAAAAATATGAAATGTGTGAATGTGCATTTGCAGATAAGGCCTTCCCTCGTTCATCCTTTTCTCCCACAAGATCTTGATCTTCCGTGCAACGCACAGGCATCTTGCTAGTACTCCTACAATATACTATATTATTGTGAAAGTTCATATACACCGGCCGAGATTAATGCAAACACGGCAGATTTTCATTACATTTCGAACTTTTATAGGACAGAAAAATAAAAGAAACCCGACCCTAAACCTATTCTACGGCGGCGGCCGACGTCCTCCATCTGCGATCTCCATGTACGGGGGCGGGGTTCAAGACCCGTGAAGCGAAGGTGCGGTCTCCGGCGAGGAAAAGTAGAACACGGGAGATGGACCTGCCAGTTGGCACACCATGCCCTGCCGCCTCCCATTCCCTACTCATCCTCGGAGGAGTCCCCGACCTCGGCGGTGCCGGACATTGCACGGCGGCAAGTAGGTTGCGTGGACGACGGTGCTCCCATCGTCGGCCGCCATTGTGGCCACCACTTCTGCGGCGACTTGAGCGAGGGTGGCGATGTAACGCCCCGAGACCGATGTGCCAGGTGTCGTCCAGTTATTCGCTGTTGTTGCCTTGTCATTGCTTGCGTGTCTTGCATTGCATATCATGTCATCATGTGCATTTCATTTTCATACGTGTTCGTCTCATGCATTCGAGCATTTTCCCCGTTGTCCGTTTTGCATTCCGGCGCTTCGTTCTCCTCCGGTGGTCAATTCTAGCTTTCTTTCGTGTGTGGGGACTAAACATTTCCGGATTGGACCGAGACTTGCCAAGCGGCCTTGGTTTACTACCGGTAGACCGCCTGTCAAGTTTCGTATCATTTGGACTTCGTTTGATACTCCAACGGTTAACCGAGGGACCGAAAAGGCCTCATGTGTGTTGCATCCCAACACCCCTCCAATTTGGCCCAAAACCCACCTAAACCCTCTCCATCATCTAGATCGTTCGATCACGATCGCGTGGCCGAAAACTGCACCTCATTTGGACTCTCATAGCTCCCTCTACCTATATATATGTGTCTCCCTCCGAAATTCTCGCGCAGATAAACCCTAACCTTCGTCCACCTCGCGCCGCCGGACAAATTCGTCCGCGCCGGACATGTCTGCCGCCTCAGCCACGTCGCCCGGACCAATCCCGGGGCGACACATCAGCTCCGCCGACTCCCTCCTCCAATCCCGCGGTGCCACGTAGCCCGCACCGCGCCCCACCTCACTGCGCCTCCTCCCGCGGCCCGCCGGACCCGAGGCAGGCCTGCCCGGGCCTGGATCTGCGCCCCGTCGCCCGGCCTTCGCCACCAACCGCCCGCGCCACCACCGGACCGCTCCAGCCCCACCGCCTCTTCACCGTGGCACCCCGCCGCCGCCGACCGCCGCGCCGGCGCGCCTCCCCGTCTTCTCGCCGGAGCCCGCCGCCGCCGCCTGCCTCCTTGCTTCGCCGGCCGGCCGCCGGAGCTGCCCCGCGCCGCCCGTAGCCACGGCCATCGCCGGACCTCCTCCTCGCCGGCGTCCAAGCTCGCCGGAGCGCGCCGTCTCGCCGTTCCGGCCGGATCCACTCGAGGTGGATGAGATCCACCACCTCCTCCAACCAAACAGCCTCGCCTCGCCCGGATCTCCTCGTCTCGGGTCCTCCTCATCCCGGTTCCCGCGAGGTCTAATTTTTCTACTAAGTCCCCGAATTCCCAGATTCATGTGCCCTTGTTCATCATGCCATAACTCATCATCCATAGATCCGATTCATGCATATAGCATATCAAGATGTTCATCTCAGAGAGTACATCATTTCATTTCATTGCATCATTTTCATTTGAGTTCATCTTGATGCCCGAAATGCCGTTAGAAGAGGGCTACTTGAGATAATTGTCAGATCTGCTACTCCGTTTAGCTTTTTGTCATTTTTGCCATGATTAATGTGTGCACGATATGCCCTGATGTTCTACATATGTTTTGTTAAGGGTTTTGTCATCTTTCCAGAGGTGCAACCCATGTATTTTTGTGATGTGTGTGGTGACTAGTACAAGCTTGCAAAGTGGTGCACTTGTTAATTCTGATTTCAGGGACTTAGCATTTCCACTAAGTCCTTGAGCTGTTTATCTCATGAGGCCAAACATTCATGTTGTTTCCGAGTGATCCGTGCCTCTTTTGAGGATGATCAGTAAGGATGTTTTGTTAATATTGTAGTGCTCTATCCATCCATGTCTTTGTTTGAAATTATGGAGGACCCTAGCTTGAGTCAATCGAGCTCTACTTTTGCTATTTCATAATTCCTGGCAGATTGTCTACTTGTTAGCGATTTTGCCGAGGATGTTGTTGTTGATCCGTGCATGCTATGCTATTGTTCTTGCCATGTCTAGCTTTCATTTTGTGTGTTCTTAATAGGTGTATGCTTAGTTGGTCATGACTTGCACCATAGTGAGTGCATCGAGCTCGTAAACATGCCTACTTGAGTTATGTTTCAGCATGTTCCAGTTTTCACTAAGTCTGAAAACTGATTATGTTTTTGCTATGTTCACATGCTTGCAATTGTATTTTTTGATCCTTTTGGCTCAAGGTCACTAATGGACTTTTGTTGATCTCTTTGAGTAGCTCCATGCCATGCTTTACTTTGCCATGTTCAGGTCCTGTAGCATGTAGTTTTGTTGCTCCGAAGTGGGCTACCTGATCTGAAATTCCAGACAAGTGTTGATTTCACTAAGTCTGAGATCTGTTTGCCATATGCATCTTTGCCATGCTTGTTTGAACCTGTTAATGGATGAATTGGCCATGGCTCAGTGCTAGACTTTTGTTAAGCATCTTGAGTGCATCTCTGCCATGTATTTTGTTGTTATGTTTGGGTGCTGTAGCATGTTCATCTCATTGCATTTAGATGGCTACTTGCTGTAAATCGCAGACCGGTGTCATATTCGAATCGCTTGCCATTTCCAAACCGTAACTCCAATTTCGATGAGCTTTATATCGTTTTCAAGAGATTTCATCTCATCTTTCCAGTGGCACACTTGGATTTCCAAGTTGAGGCCAGGTTCTTGCATTTCCTGTCATATCTTGCATATGCATCCCGCATCGCATCCCGCATAGCATACCATCTTTGCATCATAACGTTTGTCCCTTGCACGTGGTTGATTGTGTCCTTGTTGCTTGTTTGTCTTGTTTGGGTAGAGCCGGGAGACGAGTTCGCTAACGAGGAGCCCGTTGAGTTTTCTTTCGAGGATCCAGTCAACTCTGACAACTGTGCAGGCAAGATGATCATACCCTCGAAATCACTACTATCTTTGCTATGCTAGATTGCTCGCTCTTTCGCTATGCCAATGCTACGATTCCTACCATTTGCTTTCAAGCCTCCCAAATTTCCATGTAAAACCTCTAACCCACCATGTCCTAGCAAACCATTGATTGGCTATGTTACCGCTTTGCTCAGCCCCTCTTATAGCGTTGCTAGTTGCAGGTGAAGATCGAAGGCCGTTCCTTGTTGGAACATTTATTTACTTGTTGGGATATCATTATATTGCTATGTTATCTTAATGCATTTATATACTTGGTAAAGGGTGGAAGGCTCGGCCTCTCGCCTAGTGTTTTGTTCCACTCTTGCCGCCCTAGTTTCCGTCATATCGGTGTTATGTTCCTGGATTTTGCGTTCCTTACGCGGTTGGGTTATAATGGGAACCCTTTGATAGTTCGCCTTGATTAAAGCTTTTCCAGCAATGCCCAACCTTGGTTTTACCATTTGCCACCTAGCCTTTTTTCCCTTGGGTTCTGCAGACTCAAGGGTCATCGTTATTTTAACCCCCCGGGCCAGTGCTCCTCTGAGTGTTGGTCCACCTGTCAGCTGCCGGTGGCCACCAGGGGCAACTCTGGGCTGGCCTACCCGTACCTAAGACAATCTGAGTGTGCCCTGAGAAAGTGATATGTGCAGCTCCTATCAGGATTTGTCGGCACATTCGGGCAGTGTTGCTGGTCTTGTTTTAACCTGTCGAAGTGGCTTGAAGAACCGAGATACCGAGTCTGATCGGAATGTCTTGGGAGGAGGTCTATTCCTTCGTTGACCGTGAGAGCTTGTCATGGGCTAAGTTGGGACTCCCCTGCGGGGATTTGAACTTTCGAAAGCCGTGCCCGCGGTTATGGGCAGATGGGAATTTGTTAATGTCCGGTTGTAGATAACTTGAACCTTAACTTATTTAAAATGAATCAACAGCGTGTGTAACCGTGATGGTCTCTTTCCGGCGGAGTCCGGGAAGTGAACACGGTGTTGGAGTTATGCTGGACGTAGGTTGTTTTAGGATCACTTCTTGATCATATTTTTATCGACCGTGCTTGGCCTTCTCTTCTCGCTCTCATTTGTGTATGTTAGCCACCATATATGCTAGTCGCTTGCTGCAACTCCACCTCATACCTTTACCTTACCCATAAGCTTAAATAGTTTTGATCGCGAGGGTGCGAGATTGCTGAGTCCCCGTGGCTCACAGATACTTCCAAAACCAGCTTGCAGGTGCCGTTGAACCGTGCAGATGACGTAACCAAGCTCAGGAGGAGCTCGATGAAGATCTTGTCCTTTGTGTTGTTTCGTTCTAGTTGATCAGTAGTGGAGCCCAGTTGGGGTCGATCGGGGACCTTTGTCGCATTTGGGGTTCTTCTATTATTTTGGTTCCATAGTCGGACCTTGATTGTATCTGGTTGATGTAATGCTTTATTCATCAATTTGTGTGAAGTGGCGATTGTAAGCCAACTATGTATATTTTCCCCTATTGTATTACCTGGGTTGTTTGCGAAGATTACCTCACTTGTGACATTGCTTTCAATGCGGTTATGCCTCTAAGTCGTGCTTCAACACGCGGGAGATATAGCTGCATCGAGGGCGTTACAAGTTGGTATCAGAGCCAGGTTACCGGAGTTCTTCATGAAGGTTCTTTATGATGGTTCATCAAGGATTTAATTCCTTCTCGAAGTGTTCGTCAAGATTCTTTTGAGGGGAACTCAAATTTTCTTCTTCTTGCTATCCGGAGTGCAATTCTTTCTTCCATATTATTGGAGGTGGTATTATGTCATTTTGATAATTTGAGTTCATGTTTTCATGATTCACATGTTGTCAAGAATGAGATATTTTAAATCCATCAATCTCGTCATTGGAGTTATCTTGTGTTATATTTCACCTAAAGCCATCCCTAAGGACTGTTGCTATCTATGGTGCTCATAAATACTCCAAGTTCTTCATTAATCCTCCCGGTGAAATAAGTTTCTCGTCTCCTCGTTCATATCAATCCAATTCTTTTCCCGTGAGTGGCAGGTTGCCACCTCATAATTTGAGATGTAATCCATAAGACCATATCAAGCTTATTCTTTTCGTTGTTGGTTTCCAACAACTCCGTTCGACCCTTCTCCTATAGATGCCTTTTCAAGCTCTTTTGTGGCAGAAGTTGGCATTTTCCTCTCCATTCTTCTATTTCAATTATCTATCTTCTATTCTTTTGTTCCGGAGCCATTGTGATGTTGCTCTTTTCTCTCATCATCTTGGATCGTGTTCTTTTCATGGCTATCCACTTAACCGGAGCGTTGGGTCCCTTTTGCTCAAGTGCTCTCATTTCATCAAGTCTTCATCTCTTTTCAACCGAAGTGCTACCCGAATCGGTTCTTTCTTATTCCTCTTTCTTAACGGAGTGCTTTCAACTTTGTTCTTCTCCATTGCTTTATTTCTTTCAATTTGTTCAACCTTTTCAAGGTTCTTTGGTTTCACTCATTTGTCAATGAAGCAACTTAGTTTTACCTCTCCTCTTGTCTATTCCGTTTGTTCCTCCGGTGCCATTCTAGATCTCGGGACGAGATCCTCTCGTAGTGGTGGAGTTTTGTAACGCCCCGAGACCGATGTGCCAGGTGTCGTCCAGTTATTCGCTGTTGTTGCCTTGGCATTGCTTGCGTGTCTTGCATTGCATATCATGTCATCATGTGCATTTCATTTTCATACGTGTTCGTCTCATGCATTCGAGCATTTTCCCCGTTGTCCGTTTTGCATTCCGGCGCTTCGTTCTCCTCCGATGGTCAATTCTAGCTTTCTTTCATGTGTGGGGATTAAACATTTCCGGATTGGACCGAGACTTGCCAAGCGGCCTTGGTTTACTACCGGTAGACCACCTGTCAAGTTTCGTATCATTTGGACTTCGTTTGATACTCCAACGGTTAACCGAGGGACCGAAAAGGCCTCGTGTGTGTTGCAGCCCAACACCCCTCCAATTTGGCCCAAAACCCACCTAAACCCTCTCCATCATCTAGATCGTTCGATCACGATCGCGTGGCCGAAAGCCGCACCTCATTTGGACTCTCCTAGCTCCCTGTACCTATATATATGTGTCTCCCTCCGAAATTCTCGCGCAGATAAACCCTAACCTTCGTCCACCTCGCGCCGCCGGACAAATTCGTCCGCGCCGGACATGTCCGCCGCCTCAGCCACGTCGCCCGGACCAATCCCAGGGGGACACATCAGCTCCGCCGACTCCCTCCTCCAATCCCGCGGTGCCACGTAGCCCGCGCCGCGCCCCACCTCACCGCGCCTCCTCCCGCGGCCCGCCGGACCTAAGGCAGGCCCGCCCGGGCCCGGATCTGCGCCCCGCCGCTCGGCCTTCGCCACCAACCGCCCGCGCCGCCGCCGGACCGCTCCAGCCCCGCCGCCTCTTCGCCGTGGCATGCCAATGAACTCTAGCCAACTCTAGTTCATTTTTCTTGCTGATGTCGGCGAAATCATGGGCAACCAAAACCTCAACCAAAGTTTTGGCTACCCAATGATTTGATGGGGCAACCTTGGGCAGAAACCAAACATACTGTTGGTCGTGCCATAGCACTAATGCCACCCTCGGCACACTGAAACCGACCGTGTCTAGCGACAATGAGCGTGTCGCTCACCGCGGTCGCCTTGTCCAGAAGTGGTACTGGAGCTGCGCCACGTTGTTGTCCCCCACGACCCACATGAACGATTGCCGGTGGCGAGGAGGTCGTGGGCCAGCTCCTCCATTGGACTAGTTTGCGCTACGTCGTCCCGACAGGTGTGCCCCACATGTCGGTTTCCCTGTTCTCCCGGCCTTATTCGAGCGTCAGTGCTGCACGTTGCGCATTAGGCCTTTCACTATGTAGGCCAAGCGAGACAACTTATTGTTTATTTGAGCCGTTCAATTATAATCATGTGGCATTTGCTTATTTCTCATTCCTCTCCAACCCTCTTCTCCATCGATCATGTCGCCCTCCGGTCGAGTCCATCCTCCAGCATACCTCATTTGAACATTCCGCCGAGTATCATTCGCATGTGGGCCTAGACCATGCTTGAATTTCCAATGTTTATTTGTAATTTGTCTGACATGCATACAAACAAACGGTTCATTTGAAGTTTCACTTTGCCTCCACTACGTGTCGCTTCGCATCTTAGTTTTGACATCCAATTCGGTTCATGCCCCGACACACGTTGACGAGATCAATTGTGTGTCGTGCAAGGAGATAAAGGTTTGGTCTGTTTCTATGATAGAAATGACCCGTAGGGGGGTCTGTGGGGATGAGAGGGAGTATATTGTATGTTCATAAGCGAAACGAAAGTATTGTACCCACCCTAGTGCTCTTTCAATTGATCTCCGGACCCCAAGATGAAATCGAGAGAGAACGAGTGGGGGCATGTGTGATACCTAAGGTGGATTCAAAATTTTGAACCGGTGGTCATAGCATCCGCAAATCATATATAAAGGGTATTCAGTGTTCGTTTCGTTTTTGAACGTACAATATAGTTCCTCCTATCCTTTCTAGTTTACATTTAAGTTTTATGTGTAGTCAAAGTATCTCTACTTTGATAAAAAAAGTATCAACATTCAACAACGCCCAATCAATATTGTTAGATTCGTACATACTCCTAGATTTGTACTTGAGATGGTTTCCAATTTGTTTTCAACCACGTGCATGTGCTTGTTCTCGCGCATGCTCTTCCTACTAGGATTTCGCCACGTATAGCCAGTCCAATAGTAACTTTTTTTAAGCTCCCTGTCCAATAGTACTAGTGGAGTACTGACAACATCAGTACTAGAGTATGCAGTGCTCATAGTTGTACTCCCTCCTTCCATTTATATTGGGCCTATGTGGAGGAGAGAGATGTGAAAAACTAAGGGGAGTGAGCTCTCATGCAAGAGCCTAGCTATATACGCATTCCTAGTTAAATACGCACAATAAATATGAAGAAAGAGATGGATAGGAGAGGAGATGGAAAAAAGTACTAATACAATAGCCAACCTTATAATTTTTTTGCAGGAAATAGCCATCCTTATAGCCCACATTACTGTATGAGTGCGTATAATAGATGATGGCTATAGATGACATGGCAGTTCCTTATAGCCATCGGCTAGCTATATTATTAACCATGCTCTAATGCGTTTTTCAAAACCGCATTTGACTATTGACAAGATTAATAGTACATGAGATGTATAATGTGAAAATTATACCATTGGAAGCTCCTTTCACATTTGTATCCCTTCCTTACCCTCCCTTTCGGTCACTTACTGGCAGACCCCATGCTTGCTAGGCCTCGCATGCCAGTTACTCAATGGGGTCGGCCACGTCAGGGGATCCTCATCCGTAGTATACTCCCTTTGTTTTTATTTACTCCGCATAAAATGACGCGGGCGGGGGAGGGGGAGGGACGTCGGTTTGCTCTCAACTGCGGTCCCACAAGCGAGCGAAAATGCAAGATGAAGCGCGTTCCATTCGGTGAGCGACATGGAGGGTCCAGTGTGTCGGGCTGCAATGTGAACGGGACAAGAGCGATGTACAGTCAAAACCGATTGACCGATTGTCATCGGAACCTTCGCTGCTCGGCCTACGCCAGCCACTGCCCTAAAACCACACCTAATCTCCAGCCCCTTCCCCCACCTTTCGAAACCCTAGCCCGCATCAAGTGTCCCCTAGTTCGCCGGAAAGCCATGGTGCGCCGCAAGATCACATACTACAAGATGCTGATGCCGGAGCGCTGCGCAGAAATCGCGGCGGCGGTCGGCGACAGAGACTTCCGTTCCCAAGCTCGCTTTGCGGCGGGCCAACCCCCGAGTTCTCTGGAGCCAAGCTACGAGGAGGAGGAAGCCGATCCAATGTTCATGGCGGAGGTCACGGCGCAGAAGGCCCCCGATGGGTATGAGACAATGGACGTCGACTTCGTGCCGGCGTCCGAGTCCCCCATGGTGCAAGCGGACCAACGGTTCAACCTGGTGATACTAAAGGAGGACCTAGAGGCAGAGGCTCGGCTCGACGTGGAGCGCGCGCATGCTGCTGCCATTGAGGCTCTCCTGCAGGCAGAACCGGATGTCATGGATGTGAACCGGGCGGCGGAGGCTCAACTTGAGGCGGAGCGCGCAGATGCTGCTGCCATCGAGGTCCTCCTGGAGGCGGAACCGGGCGTCCTAGACTTGAACCGGGCGGCAGAGGCTCAACTCGACGCGGAGCGCGCAGATGCCGCTCTCATCGAGGCCCTCCTACAAGCGGAACCGGACATCCTCGACTTGAAGCGGGCGACGGAGGCTCGACTCGACGCGGAGCGTGCGGATGCCGCTGCCCTCGAGGCCCTCCTGCAGGCAGAACCGGACGTCCTCAACTTGAACCGGGCGGTGCTCTCGTCCATGCAGAGTGCCTGCACGCTCCACGTGAACGAGTAGCTGGAGGCCGAGGACAACCACGGTGCGGAGACACACGTCGGCAGCTACGGCTGGTTCGCACCGGCAGCCAAAGACGACGAGGCCGTCTCGTTCCGCGAGCAGTGAAAGTTTTTCTTTATGTTGTTGTTTTTATGGATCTTTTGCTGTGTAGTAAAAACATATATTGTTATGCAAGTCGCCTGACTTGGGTCGGTCTACCATTTCAGGCGGTTGGATGAATATCCTACGTCTCCTAACCCTTCTTCCTCACCTCTTCTTCTTCCCCAACAGACCACCGCACGGGCCGTACGGATACTCCCCAACATGCTGTTGGATAAACATACTCTATGAACGAAAATTATGTGTCAGTGGTAGGATGGCTGAGTTTGGTTTGTTCACATGCGACAGCACGTGTCAGTGAGGGTACGTTCCCTTGGTTGGGTTGCGACGTGCAAGAGTGACTGTGCATGTGAGTGTGCGGTGCGACCGCGGTGTGCAGGAGCGACCGTGTGAGGGTGCGGTGCGACCGCGGCAGCCGTGAGAAAGTGTACCTCCTTTTCATTTTGCAAACTTTAGGCAAGCTTGGCCAAAATGTGTGGCGAAGTATGTCAATGCAAGGCCTAGACCCAAACAGGATAAGTACATAGTACTACGTACTAGGAGTACTAGTGTTAAAAAAGAAAGGCGGGGTTTTCCTTCGCGGGAATAATCGATACAAATCCTCGTTTCACATGTCAATTAATGCGTATTTTTTTCTCCAAAGCCCAAAGAGCTAATCATCTCACTCCTCATCGCTTGATTAATGCAGTGCCATGCAAACCAACCTTCTCACTTCCGCATGCATGCAAGGGATATTAATGTCCTTGGTTGCTAGTACGAGGCAAACCCCATCAATTTTGCCTCGATTATTGTTAGTGGCCTTTTGCAAATTGTAATTTTGATATACTGGCCTTGTGTGCAAAAAATAGAGGTTGTAACTATATTTGACTTCCTTCCCCATTGCGGTGACGTCGACGATATCTAAAATGTTGTGGTTTGGCGAAGTGTGTTCGATGGAGAACACCATTGAGGGAGACCACGGTAAGTCGTTCGCAAGTGTCGCCTACAAGCCGAGACAACTGCCTTATTTGCATCCAGGAAGTCCGTTGAACCAAAGGACGCATAATTGTACTAGTACTACTCGTACACAATAGCGTCGTCAGTCCAGCTTAGTTCGGCGAGATGATTTCTCAAAGAAGACGGTGGAGAAGCGGAGTCAGCAAAGAGTGAAATGATGGTTGCTTCGTCCGTGCTTTGTGATTTGACGCCTCAATACTTTGTGATTTGTGATAGAAGGGCCAGGGGAGTAGACTCTGTCCTCTATACTATACATGCGTCCAAGCATGGGAGAAAGAGGAGAGACGTTGCATTTTTATATTCCTTCAATCAATCAATCAGGGAGCTTCGGTTCCATCCTTTTGGCTTTGGCAACACCGTCCACAATCGTTCCCACGATGCCAAAAGCTATTTTCACATTTGGCAACACATTGGGGATGCCCTTAACTGTACCACTTGGTTTTGCTCCTATGTGCTATCTATACAAATCTCAATTATATTGATCTAAAAAATTATAGAATCAAGATTAGTAAAAAGGAGGTGATTTTGCCGCGCGGATGGCGGGGGAGGTTTCTTATTTTTAGGGGATGCTGTCCTGGCAGTTTGCTAACATGCGGTCCCACATGTCAGTGCTTTACCAAGCCGATCCGCTTCCCACATGAGGCAGAACAACGGCAGAAGCAACACGTGGTTAACTTGAAGAAGATGAGGGAGAAGCGGATTTAGCAACGAGTGAAATGATGGTTGCTTCGTCCCTCCAACTTCTTTTTTAGCATTATTACTTCGTCCCTCCAACTTAACTGCGGGAAAGGTGCGGCTTTGTGATTTGACGCCTCATTGCTCATTACTACGCCGGCGCCATGACTGGGTGCTTCACCCCGGCTGCTCTGCACTGTATTCTGGTATGGCACGTGGAACCGGTAGCTTAATGCCCCACATGTCTGCGAAAGGGGCTAGAAGATTTATGAAAGCGAGCGCTCCACTCTTACAACGGAGGAGTACAAGACACGACGGCCCAATGAACTGTCACTTTTACTGTATATAGTACTATAGTTTTGCTGTTTCGCACGATCCATCGATACAAACCCGATTGAACAGGAAAGGGCGGGATTTTTCCCCCGCGGTATATGATACTGGCCATACATTTCAAAGGCAATTTTAATGTATGCAAACTGAATAATTAAGTAACAATATGATATCTAGTAAAATGAAAACACATATGATTTATTGTGTTAGAGTGTAGTAGTAGTAGTGATGTACTGCATAGTTGTTAGATGTAACATGCAAGAACGTGTAGAGATGTGGTTTTGGAGGGCCTACAGAGAGAAAGCGTAATACGTTCACCGAACTTCAGAATAAGCTAATTGCGTTCACTATATATGTTTTGCGGTGATTATACGGCCACTTGCTCATGGTTCAGCATCGGATTGCACTCTGTTGACCGGCCAAATAGTCTGTGTGGCACCATGTTGACTAGTTAAATTGACCATGTACCTTGTGGGTCCCACCTATCAGTTTGCATAGGGAAAAGGTCAGATAAACACAAATTTATGCAGGCACGATGTAGCGCCCCGAGACCGTTGCGCCAGGTGTCTTCCAGTTATTCGCTGTTGTTGCCATGTCATTTGCCTGCGTGTTGCATTTCATCATGTCATCATCCGCATTGCATCATCATGTTTTCAAAACTTTCATCCGTCTCAGTCTCCTCGTTACGTCCATTGTCCGTTCTGAGCCCAACCACACTCGCACGCGCCCACGGCATGTCCGAAAAATTATTTTGTAAGTGGCCAGAAAATGTTCTCGGAATGGGACTAAAGTTGGCGTGTGGTCTTATTATAGTGTAGATAGACCGCCTGTCAAGTTTCATCGCATTCGGAGTTCGTTTGATAGCCCAACCGTTAAACTATAGCGGCAGTATAGCTGGTCTATCGTCGGACATTTTCGGTCTCCGGAAACTGATGTCGGGCCCTCTCTCTCTCTCTTCTCTCCTCTCAACCTCGCCACAGTTCACCTAGACCATGCCTACCATCTCTACACAATGCATCGAACCCCTCGCGCGCGTTCCGGAAGTTGTCCCGAACCCGACCCGGACTGTCGCCACTGTTGTGTCCGGATCATCCCCTAATATCTACAAAACGTCTCCGTTTTTCTCCTTGGGCTACCTAACCTATTTTTCCCATCCGTCCGATAACGATCGAAGGGACCGGATAGCCCCTAATTTAATCCACCTGCTATATAAATATCGGGGCAACCCTAAAATCAAGGAGAGATGTACCATCATTCCTTCTCGCCACCGCCACCCTCAAACCCCCCACCTCGGGATCCTCCCAGATCCCCTTCTGCTCGATCTCCCATGCCACCAGCGACCCAACCAGAGCAGCCAGCGCCGCCGCCTCTGCACAGGGCTCGCCGGAGCAGGCACCACCAGGCCATCCCCTGCTCCCTTCCCCGTTCTCTTCGCTGAAGTTTTCTCTGCCTCACCTGACTCCCTCTCTCTCTGTTCTATGCGAACAGTGCCCGCCGCCGCCTTGATCTGCCATGCGGATGCCTTCCATGGGGTTCCCTGCAGCCTTCCGTGAGCATCGTCTCGAGCCGAACCTCGCCGCCTGCCGCCAAGGACGTCCCGACGCAGGAGCTCGCCGTCGCCCGCTCGGCCGCGCCAAGTTCCACTGCCCCGTCCTCTTTCTGCTTCACCCGGTGCCAAGTTCCGCTTCTGTTGACTGCCTCCTCGCTCGATCTGACCGAGTCTTCGACAACGTTGCAGCTGGCCCAACGCGTCTCCGGCAACCACGCGACCTCCCCGACCCCGCGCCAAGTCCGTCTTCAAGCCAAGCCGCCTGGAGCTTCTTCGCTATCCCGCCAAGTCCTGCTCATGCCTCTATTCAAGAGGAGGAGGCTGCAGGAGCGACACCGCATTGACCCTCCTCTGCTTTCCACTCACCGCCACCTCGCCGGAGAATGTCGTCACGCGCCCGGGTCCGCTCATCTCCGCCGTGTCCCGTGCGCGCCGCCGTCGGCCCTGCTCTGACGACCTGTTCTGGAGTCTCAACGCCCGCGGCCCCCTGCTTCGACCGCCTCTTGTGCGTCTGGGGATGACGAACGCTCGTCCTGGAGCGTTGACCACGCCCCCTCCACCTCCTCGTCCAATCCAGCCGAGCCCAGCAGTCGGCCTTCCCAAGCCTCTTCACTGAACTGGGCCGAGCCCATGGTGAGGCCACACCCCAGCGCTCCCTCTTGTTTTTTTCACCTGTTGGGCTGACCAGTTTTGGCCTGTTTCTTGTTTTTTCTCCAGAACGTTTTTCCTATTTTCCAGAGTGTGCTGTTTTACAGAAAAGACCCTCATGATCATTCATTTAATATCTCACAAACTAAGCATCACTTGTAAAAACATTATATATGAAAGTTGCTTAGAATTTTGTCTAGTTTCATAATATGCAACTTTCATCTATGTTTAAAATGTTTAAAAGGCTGTTTGTTTAAATTTGCTCCTATGTCATGCTTAAATGCTTTATTTCATAACTAAATAACCGTAACTCGGATTTTAATAAACTTTATATGTAAATGGGGTAGAATTTTGCATACTTTAACATGGTGGCATCACTTTGCATGTTTAACAACTAAAAAATTTGGTTTAGGGCAGAACAACACCAAACCTAATATATGCATATGAGGAGTTTCCGGACTTGTTGGTTGTTGTTCCGGCCTCATTTAAACTTGCCTAGGTAGGTAGTTTTCCTATGCTACACCTCTTGCCATGTTTAACAACATTTAATATTGATGGGTACATAAACGAGATCGCAACTAAATAACTTGTGTGGTGTTTCGTCAATATGCAACTCATTGCATAGTGAGCTCCACTTAATTTGTAGAATTGCTTGTGCACTTTGTCATTCCATGCTTCATTAAACCGGACATGCATCATACTTGATTGTGCATCATGCCATGATTATGTGTTGGTTGTTTACTATGTTGTTTGCTCCTTTCTGGTGTTGCTTCTTCGGGTTGGTTCTGATAACGTCGCGTTTGTGAGGACCCGTTCGACTACGTCCGTTTGTCTTCTTCATGGACTCATTCTTCTTCCTTGCGGGATTTCACACAAGATGACCATACCCTCGAAATCACTTCTATCTTTGCTTGCTAGTTGCTCGCTCTTTTGCTATGCCTATGCCGCGATACCTACCACTTGCTTATCATGCCTCCTATATTGTTGAACCAAGCCTCTAACCCACCTTGTCCTAGCAAACCGTTGTTTGGCTATGTTACTGCTTTGCTCAGCCCCTCTTATAGCGTTGTTAGTTGCGGGTGAAGATTGAAGTTTGTTCCTTGTTGGAACATGGAGTTGTTGTTCCTTGTTGGAACATGTTTACTTGTTGGGATATCACTATATATCTTATTTAATTAATGCATCTATATACTTGGTAAAGGGTGGAAGGCTCAGCCTTATGCCTGGTGTTTTGTTCCACTCTTGCCGCCCTAGTTTCCATCATATCGGTGTTATGTTCCTGGATTTTGCGTTCCTTACGCGGTTGGGTAATAATGGGAACCCCTTGACAGTTCGCCTTGAGTAAAACTCTTCCAGCAATGCCCAACATTGGTTTTACCATTCGCCACCTAGCCTTTTCTTTTCCCTTGGGGGTCGCGCGCCCAAGGGTCATCATTATTTTAACCCCCCCCCCCCCCCCGGGCCAGTGCTCCTCTGAGTGTTGGTCCAACCGAGCGATGTCCGGGGCTACCAGGGGCAACTCTGGGCTGGCCTACCCGACATCTTGCTCATCCGGTGTGCCCAGAGAACGAGATATGTGCAGCTCCTATCGAGATTTGTCGGCACATCTGGGTGGTGTTGCTGGATTTGTTTTAACTTGTCGAAGTGTCTTGTAGAACCGAGATACCGAGTCTGATCGGAATATCTCGGGAGGAGGTCTATTCCTTCATTGACCGTGAGAGCTTGTCATGGGCTAAGTTGGGACGTCCCTGCAGGGATTTGAACTTTCGAAAGCCGTGCCCGCGGTTATGGGCAGATGGGAATTTGTTAATGTCCGGTTGTAGAAAACCTGAAGATGACCTTAATTAAAATACATCAACTGCGTGTGTTACCGTGATGGTCTCTTTCCGGCGGAGTCTGGGAAGTGAACATGGTGTTGGAGTTATGCTTGACGTAGGTTGTCTAGGATCACTTCTTGATCATAGTTGTTCGACCGTGCTTTTCCCTTCTCTTCTCGCTCTCATTTGCGTTTGTTAGCCCCATATATGCTAGTCGCTTGCTGCAGCTCCACATCATACCTTTTACCTTACCCATAAGCTTAAATAGTCTTGATCGCGAGGGTGTGAGATTGCTGAGTCCCCGTGACTCACAGATACTTCCAAAACCAGCTTGCAGGTGCCGATAAGACCGTGCAGATGATGCAACCAAGCTCAGGAGGAGCTCGATGAAGATCTTGTCCTTTGTGTTGTTTCGTTCTAATTGATCAGTAGTGGAGCCCAGTTGGGGTCGATCGGGGATCTGTGTAGCATTTGGGGTAGTCTTCTTTTATTTTGGCTCCATAGTCGGGCCCTGATTGTATTTGGATGATGTTATGCTTTATTCATGTAATTGTGTGAAGTGGCGATTGTAAGCCAACTATGTATCTTTTCCCTTATTGTATTACATGGGTTGTTTGCGAAGATTACCTCACTTGCGACATTGCTTTCGATGCGGTTATGCCTCTAAGTCATGCTTCGACACGTGGGAGATATAGCCGCATCGAGGGCGTTACACACGACAAGACTCCACCCCGTGCGCGGGAATCACTTGGTTGTGTATGTGTCCATCAGGGCATGATGTGTGCGCATGCATGTGTAGGTTGAGCACTTGAGCGTGAGAGTGTGTGTTGGTTGTGTGGTGTACTGGTGTGTGCATGCATGTGTGCGTGTCTGTGTGTGAGTGTTGCGTGCATGCGTGTGTACGTGTGAGTGTTGCATGTGTGCATGGGTTCATGTGTTCGTGTGAGTGTTGCGTGCATGAAGTTCGTGTGCATGCGTGCGTGTGTGTATAATCACCATACCAGCTCATGTGTGTTAAAACAGACGGCTCAGCATACCAATACAAGGCCACCTTATCCGCTGTGCCCGCGGTCATGACTTCGAACCACTGTCCAATATTTTTTTCTCGTTTGTTTTCATTATTACTAGAAAGATGTACGTGCGTTGCACGTAACATCAAGATGCATTTGTATGACTAGTTTATCTTGTGAGAGAAAAGGATGAACGAGGGAAGGCCTTATTTGCAAATGTGGTGAGGTGTGTGGGTACCTTTTTGCAAAATTGCCATAGTTTCTTTCCTATCTGTCAGATATAAATCGGACAGCCTATATTGCAGGATGGCAGGCACACCATCATCACCAACTCTGTTTTTTATAAGAGTGTATTTTATCCCTACTCTTATAAAAGCATAGTCGGTTATGATCGTGTGCCTGCCATCCTGCAATATAGGCCGTCCGATCTATATCTGACGGATAGGAAGGAAACTATGGCAATTTTGCAAAAAGATACCCACACCCCTCTCCACACTTGCAAATAAGGCCTTCCCTTATTCATCCTTTTCTCCCACAAGATAAACTACTCATACAAATGCATCTTGATGTTCCATGCAATGCATGGGCATCTTGCTAGTATTTTATAAGAATGTAGATGTAGAGTAGATACAAGCCGACAGGTGGGCCCGATGGTAGTGAGATAATGTGATGCAACACTAGAGGTGCCACGTGGAGCGTTTAACTGGTCAACTAGTCGTGTATTGAGCAAATACAGAGTTGTACGGTGAGCCTGTGATTGTATAATAACCACAGAACGTAAATGGTGACCGTAATCAGTGGATTCTGAAGTCCAGTGTACGTATCGTGCTTTCGCTTCACATACAATGATCGTCACTGTATATATCGCGAGAGAAAGATGAAACATGTGTGAATGTGCTAGGGGCTTACTTTTAGAGGACCTGGAGATAGTTTGTGTGTGTACGTGAAAGGGGCGTAGAGGGGGGGCGTATGCGATGGAGAGAGAGATGCTCTTCGTTTCTCTTTATTATGACTAACTTTATATATAGTATAAAAATATACAAATTCACAGTGCGAAATAAATATCATTTGTGGGCACCATGCAATGCAAGCGTTCATACTCCTCCATATAACTTTGTAATGTTGTATATATGTAGAAATTCTAAAACATTTTTTTGGCCACACTTTATTCAAAAGGAATGTTGTATGTGAAATAAACATGGAGAGAGGGATTTTTAGATCAATGGGGTACGTGATGTAACATGTGTGAATGTGTAGTTGATGCATTTGGCAGGGCCTAGAGAGGTATGTGTGTGTATTACGTATTCGAGAGAGGCATGGATAGAGGGGCCGACAGGGGGGTGTGGGAGAGATAGCACGAGAAATGAGAGTGGTCTAGAGAGAGAGACGAATATGATGTCACGGTGAGAAATTCCCTTGAGTCTGTATATGCAAGGGTGGAGTGGATAGAGGCACCAGGAGAATATATTTTTTGTGTGTGGTGTCTGTGTTAGTATGTGTGGGTGTGAGAAGATAACGAGATGTGGGGGCAGAGGGTGTGTCACCGCGTGAGGTCAGGTGGGTCGAGCTGAGGCCCTTCGTCCGTCCTGTGCCACATTGGTTGGCCCGTGACGCATTTAGGGAGACCCATGGATGACTAGTCGTACAAGACAAAGATAGCATAATTGTGAAGGACTCTATGTCCACTGACAAAGCCGGCTAGGATTTGTAACCCTAGGTTCTCGGACTAAGGTAACCCCTTTATCTCTGATATTACTATTCATCCAACCTAACTTTAAGGGGCATCCTACAAAATGCTCTTCTAGAATCATACTCGTCGATTAGGAAGAGAGGTGTGAGACAATGCGTGAGAGACAGGCCTAAAGATAATGTACATACAGGAGACACGTAGGCAGGTCTATGTATATAGAAAGGGTCGATGGGGATTGTGCATGTGTATGCTTGCCAGAGGAAGAGTGCTTGTGATAAAGGTTGGTGAAAACAGTCATAAATGGTTACGAGAGGGAGGGAGGGTTATATCGAGAGCATGTGTGCGAGAAAGACACCTCGGGAGAGAGTATGTGAGCATGTGTGAGAGACCACCAATGGAGAGTGAAACTACACGTACAAGACTGTTGTATACATTGATTAAAGATATAAATTGTATCCAAATATTAGGATGGGATCATGATATTTGCAATTCGCGTAAGGAACGGTCATTGATCCATCAGACATCTAGATTCTATTGAATTTGAGCATGTCTATGTTATTATTTGACACAATTGATCCACATAGTTAGTTTTTTGAACTCCAGACAATGCATCGCTTTAGCAATCGAATATAAACGTGAGTATAGTTCATGTTGTGTGTGTAAAGCACATTATACATACGAAAGTTACACAATGAACATTATAAATAGCTACCTATGAACTAGCATACATTTGTATTCAATTTAAGGTGGTTTTAAAATTCGAATTCAACATGAAGTCCATTCAATTATTTGAATTTGATATCATGGCATTTGTAAATCATACCTAAATTATGGGGGAAACAATATTTGCTCTGATTTTGTACATAACAGCATATGTAGTCGTGTACCAAATAGATTCTAATTTAGCTCCTCCATTCCAAAATAATCGTAGTTATAGGATTTTCAAGTGTCAAAATTTCAAAAAGAAGCGGATAGTTTAATGAGGTTTTCAAGCATACAAGGTCAAAGTTAACGTTGTCTATTTAGGTCAATCCTCAATGTTCAAGAGTACTCTAAACGTGAATGCTTGTGTTTCAAAATTTCGAACGAAGAGCCAAAAGAGCCTCTACTCGCCCGAAACCGCGTGAGACCAATGTTTGGTAGTACAAGGAAATTACTTTTCTAATAACTCCGACCCGTGAAACCTAATGGCCCGACGTCCAAAGGTCTAAACCAGGGTAAGTTTGTAGCTTCATCTAGACGCCACGCAACCGCCTCCGAAAAACATTCATACACAATGGTCCCCTAAGCACACATGCACACCACCGAAATCGCTCCCGCCCACTATTTGGGACACCTAGGATTACCATCCTACCCCCGACCCGCAGTAGGTCCGAAATTTAAGAGGGGACACCTAGGATTACCATCCTACCCCCGACGTCCAAAGGTCTGCAAATTTCAAACAAGCGCGTCCCATCTTCTATTCAAAAAAGCCAAAAACAAGCGCGTCCCAGATCGAAACATGGTTCTCTCCCCTCCCCACGCCCACCCATCCGATTCCCCATTCATACTCCGTGGGCGCAAAAACTGCCTCTCCACCAGTCGCGAAACCTCGGTGTCCTCCGTCCGCCACCCCATTCCACCCATCAACCGCCCCCTCCTCCATCACACCGGAGCCGATACCCCGACGTCGTCGTCCACCGCAACCTCAATCGCAACGCCCTCCACGGCTAGTAGTTGAAGCCGAGGCCGAGCCGTCCGTACCCGAGCCAGTTCAACCACGCCGTCCTGCGCCTCACCGCTGCCGCTCCAACTTCTCCACCCTCCACCGCACCGGAGTTGTTCCTACTACGCCGTCCTTCGCCGCCTCAGATCTGCTTCCCCTTCACCGACATACGGCCACAGTAACACAGTCAGCAATTTGGCCATGGGTTCGTCCAAGCCTGCACCCTCCAGAACATCAGTTTCCCCGGCAAAAAGAAGAAGATCAGCGCGACATGTGGAGGCGACCACACCGGCAACCAAAAATGGTACTCCTCTTCCCTTATTCGTGCAAATCTTACGTGTCTGCTTGCACAGTATTCATCCCACAGAAGACACTAGTTGACCGCTTCTTCTTGATACTAGATGTTCCTAGTAACTGGTGATGCACAAGGTTTCTCCTCATATACTATTTCACCTTAGCTAGAGCTCCGTCGCCCCCCTGAATTTCAATTCCTGGTCAGTTGATTCCCAATTAACGGAAGCATTCCCCAGCGTAACAGGCGCTAGTCCGCCTATTACGCCGGGGAAGCAGCGCCTCGGTGTTTATCTTAAGGGTGTGTGGGGCCTAGAACTACTAGCGCCCGATCTGGAGGTCGGCCAGGATTAAAGGGATGGCCTGGGGGCACTGCCAAGCATGGCGGTGGTGTGAGGTCGAGGGGAGGGTGGGGCGGCAAAGGCAGGGGTCTGGGCCGATGGTCACTGGCGGTTCGAGAAAGATCGTCAACAGTGAGCGGTGGGAGGTATATGAAGGACATATACCCGTTCCTTATAGACCGGACGGTTCATTAAAAAATTGACTGACCTATTTATTTTCAGTCGACTATTATCTTGATATGACCACATGTGGTGCTGTGCTGGAGGAGTACCTGCATTTCCTGTGCTCATATATTACAAAATCATATGGAGTAGAATCTAATTTTGTTTGCCATGCAATGCTGTAGAGCTATCATATGTCTCCTGTCATTTATTTTTCAGCCACCTGGTATCTGCTACTTTTACAGTGCACTAGTTTTGCACATACTTCACCCATACTCTCACTATTGTGTTTTTATGCAAGGGTATTTCAGAGTCTGCCTTGAGAGAAGCAGAAAAGAAAAGAGAGAAGTTGCTCCACCTTTCTACACGGGTAAGCATGGCACGTTACAACGCTATAAAGGGTACAGTGTCAGCAGATGGAGACGGTAAACATAGCTCTGGAGTTGATGACCTCACTCACAATGAACCACCATCCTAGGTGCTTGCCTTAACTTCGCGGTGTCATATGTGTATTCGAAAGGCCGAAGTCGATCTTTATTAAGATAAGGAAAGATATTTTTTACATGAACCACCATCCCGTGAGCACCAGAAGACAAATAGCTAGTCAGGGCATAGGCCGAGCCAGTGACAAGCCCAGCAAAGAGAGGCATCACCTGGAAGCCAACTAAAAAGTTGTGATGGTGGCGAAGCAGCCCGCCTCCCACCAGGCTCTCAGGTCCTAGATGATCATGGCCACCACTCCAGCCGGATGTCTAGCTTGTATTGCTTCCAATTTGGTTAAATTGCATCTACTTAGCTTACACATTATACCTTTGAATATGACATGCCTTTCTGTTTTTGGTACATACTAGTACATCTGTGTATTAACAATGTTCTTACAGCAAACTAATGTTCTTCTGTATCCATCATCAATCACTTATGATGAGGCAGTCAGGCAAGTGAATTACTCCTTATTTAAAGAATGCAGCATCAGCCTCCCGACATGATTCTCAAGAAACAACAAGGCTAGATGAAGATAGTGAACGTAGCTCTGTAGTTGATTACCGCATTTCCCCTACACTAGCATCGCAGGTGCTTGCTCTAACTTGGCAGCGTGATATGTGGTTGCATGTTGCATATGGTGTCTAGATTGTAATTCTTCCAATCTGGTTAAACTGCATGTGCTATTCTGCTTAGCTTATACATTATACCTGTTAATGTGACATGCCTTCCTGTATTTAGTACATAGTACATCTGTCTATTAAGCATGTCCTCACATAAAACTATTGTTTTTTTGTATCCCGCATAAATCAATATGACGAGACACCTTCAGTATATGTAGTGTGATATTAGTTGCATCTTTGATATGATTTATAGCATGCGCTGCTTCTAATTTGTTGAAATGCCATTTATGATGGGACACTTTTAACTTGGCAAAGTCATATTGGTTGCATCTTTCACGTGGTGTCTAGCTTGCATTGCTTCTTATTTGGTGAAATGGTTTCTGCTTAGTTTACACAAACAGTTGTGAATGTGCCATGTCGTCCTGTTTTTCGTATTATTCCATCCTGGAATCATGTGTTTACCTTACATCAAAGTAGTGATTGTCAGTATCATGCACGAATGAGTTCTGAAGAGTGAATTTTATTGCTTTTTCTTGTCGGTTTTAGTTGACAATTCAAAATCAATAAAGCGGAAGGAAGTTAGCAAGGCAGTGGATGAAGGTTCTCCTTCCAAACGAAGGGCCTCTACAGATTCTACTCCCCATCCCCCCAAGATGATTTCCAAGACAACACATGCATAGACACTCAACATAGCTGTGTTGGTGATGAGCACGTCTCACCTAATGCACCATCACAGGTGCTCCCTCTAACTTGGCACTATTATATGTGGTTGGATGTTATGTATGATGTCTAGCTTGTATTGCTTCTAATTTTGTTGAATTTCATCGGCTTACTTTACACATTATACTTGTGACTAAGACACGTGTTCCTGTTTCTAGAACATACAATATCTGTCTATCACACCATGTTCTTACATCAAAGTACATTTGTTCCGAAGAACTAAATTCTTATTCGTTTTTCTTGTCGGCTTGACTTAACATGGCATAGAGAAAGAGGAAGCAAGACAGAACGACAGGGAAAGGGAAGCAGAACAATCCTGCAGATTCTGCTGGTACTGATGGTGCAATAGAAGGTCAAAGTCCACCGGAAAATTGTACCGACAGGGTGTCCCATGCTACACGAGCTGCAGAACAAGTCAAACAGAAACAAATAGCTGCCACCAAACAAGTAGAGAAAACCCTAGTTGTTACAACACCTTCCACAGTACCACCAGCTACACGATTTACTCGTTCATCAACTCAGCTAGCAGCATGTTCCTAAGCTCCCTTGCCACCTGACACTACTTCCGAAGCACTCTTGACACAAGATGAGTTGGCAACATCATATGAACTTTGTGAGCTTCAACAGCAAGAAGGTAGTTGCTGGAGTCAAGTTACAGTTGCATGCTTCTTTATATGTAGTCTCACAGTTTGATGTACACTAACACTTCCTGTGTTTGTTGTTGGACTAGCACCAAGGTGCAAGAGGAAACAAACATCGGGGATAATGCTCGATAGGTTAACTAAATCTAGAGGAGGAAGAATGGAGATCCATTTTGAGGCAGGTTTAAAAAGGCCACGTGATGCTACAGAGTCAGCCAAGTTAGTATCAAAGGCAGCGGTTGCTGTTAGGTGTCATGTATGTATCCTCCCAACAAAGATTCAGTATAGGAATGACAAAGACAAAACCCAGTTCAACACCTTCCTTGACCATTTATCTATAAGTATGGTTATGTATGGAAACTAGTAATATCGTCTTGCTCTGTCCAATACTTTCTAGGTTGCTGATAATGAGACTCCCATAATTTTCAACATATGAGGTTCAAGTTGGATAGCCAAGATGATGCAACCAGACAAGCTTGCACCCATGTTTTCAAGTCTACTCTGCGACAGTATCGGTATAACTTGAGGAAAACTCACTTTGAAGGCAAGGCTAACAGTGAACTTGCCCAAACATCTCCAGTGGAAAATATATCTGATGAAGACTGGAGAGGCCTTGTTAAACACTGGTCCCATCCGAAGTATCGGGTACATTATATATATGTGATCAGATGACATGTTGAAGTCCTATTTATGCATGTGCCACACAAATCAATCTTCTTGTAGGTGAACTATTCAAAGAACAAGGCCAACCGTACGAAAGTGAAATTCCAACAGATGACAGGATCTCGTAGCTATATTGCACACTGCGAGGCTCTTGTAATTAGCTGCTGTTTCACTCTTTTTGTTGTACCATATTATCATATCTATATTGACTTGTTCAAAATGTAGAGGAAAGCCCGCAAGGACCAAAAAGTACTTGAACCAAATGCTGTCAAAATCTTCAAGGACTGTCACACCAGCAAGAAGAAGGGCATGACTACACCAGTCAAAGCCGATGTTGTAAGTCCTTAATCCTCATGCCTTTTAACTACTACTTACTCTGACTTGTGCCTTGAACTACATGGTTTGCAGCCAATGTCTATTACTCTTTTCAATTGTATACACAATTGTCTTAGCGTATCATTGCACCTTACAAGGTTTAAAAGAGAGGAGTGATGTTCCTTTGATCTTGACCTGTAATCTAGTTCCGTGCTGGACTTGCCCACATAACGTTACAATTACTTGTTTGTCTGTTCTCAGTTGTTTTGTGATATGAATGATGTCATACTATGCTTACCGTATTATAAACTTCGTCTCTTTATCCTTAGCCCTCAATACAATGTGAAGAAATAGACAATACATTAGCGATGGTACATGGTCATATGTTTGGAACCTGGTTTTATTATGTACTTTGCAATAAAATACAACTATTATTTTACATGGGTTCACCAGAATAAGTTCTGTATATAGACCAAAGCTATTTTGTTTGGTTTTGCTGCCTCCTTAATATCTTCTGTTCTGGTACTACTAATGTAAAACCACAACTTTTCAATGAGCTATGGAAAAAATGGTGGAACCGCCACCTTCTGAAGGTGGCGAAGCAACTATAACCGCACTGTCAGCTCTTGCTGCACTGGGTCGGTACCTGTCCACTAACAGTGCCAAAAGCACGTTCCTGCGTAATACTGGCTTGGTTGTTAAGGCAAACTCGTCCAAACTGCCTCATGATCAAGATATGCAAGCTCAAAACAATGATGTATCTGCGCTCCAGGCAGAAGTCCATTCCCTAACAGAGACCCTTTGTGAAACAAGGAGAGACATTGTTTGATGTTGTCAAGATCGGTTTTGAAACCAGACTATCAGGCATTTGCTATGTTGTTCAGGAACCTAGGAGAACTGAAGGCGAAGGTTATGGTGCTCCATTGGACAATACAGCATGAAAACATAACAGTCAGGTCAAATGAACTGAGCTTCTGAACTTCTGGTTGGTGCATTTATCTGCTACACTGTTAACTTATATGCCAACCTTCCTTTTGTTTTATAGTTGTAATTTGTTTTTGTGCGATACAAAATTTGTTCTTAACGTGCAGCCACCGGCTGAAGAAAATAGCAAGCCATTTTTGTATAGTGTAGGGTGTTCCCTATATTTTCACTGGTGGCGAACTTTGATGCCCACTGGCTGTAGTTAACATGGGCCTCCTACGGGCCGTAGAAACAATGGGCCTTCTAAGGGCCGTAGAAACAATGGGCCTTCTACGTGGCGTAGAAATAATGGGCCTTATGTGGGTCATAGACACAATTGGCCTTCTATGGGCCGTATCATCAATGGGCCTTCTACGGACTTATGATCGGTTGGCCAAACATGGTCGTAAATGGTCTAGAGTTGAAATCGTCCGTTCATGGGCCGACCATAATGGGCCATCATTAATCGGCCGAATTTTGATGACGCTATGAAAACGGCCCAACGTATTAACGGGCCACAAACGGGCCGACTGTAACCACGGGCTGAATTTGGCCCACAAGCAGAAAATGACAGTAATGGGTCGTACGTAAACGAATGTGGAAATGAGCCCAAGAATAAATGGGCCCCGAGAAGGCCGAAAGATAACATGGGCTAGAAACGGCCCAACAAAATAATGGGCCGTTAATGGGTATAAAGTGATACACTATTCATTACAGGCCAGTTTCACCACGTGTCGTTAATGGGTATAAAGTGATACACTATTCATTACGGGCCAGTTTTACCACGGGCCGTTAAATGGGCTGAGAGTAATAAGGGCCTCATACGGGCCGAAAGATGTCATGGGCCATACATGGGCCGGAAGTTAAAACGGGCTGGAATTATTTTGGACGGCCCAGACTAGGCCTAATTCAGATAGGCCGTAAACGGGCCCTGGGTTAGCGGCCTATAAATGGGCTATATGCGAACAGGCCGTTAACAGGCTTGCCGTGGGCCGGCCCACCACCTTTTGACTAAGTCAAGCGGGCAGGCCTTTTCACAGGAATGGGCCTCTGTTGGGACGTGCCACGTGTCGACGTATCATAGGCACTTTGGGTCCAATTAGTGGATGACATCTGTCCCAGTGGTGAGCCGACACGTGTTTCCTCCAGCCAATGATGATTTTACACGTGGAAAATCCCCATTGGTTGGGGCTGTTAATGGGTTATCGGATCCAAAACTGGACCCGATAGCTTAACGGCATTCCGTTACGGTGGATGCCACGTATCGGTCACCCTTGACGAAAGCACTTCTATGACGCGCGATCTATCGTCATGGAAGTGGACACTTCCGTGATGATAATTTTGGTAATGTCATGGAACACTTCTACGATAGCATAGGTATGACTATCTTGATTCTGTCATAAATTTGTCATGGATGTATATGCATGACAGAAAACGTGACCGACTGTGACAAACACGTATCATCACGGAAGTGTATTTTTTTGTAGTGGGAGCAGGAGCCCGGCGGTAGTACCGCTTGGAGGGTTTCAGCGGTAGTACCGCTCGCTGGCGGTAGTGCCGCTCGTCCTGGCGGGTGCGGATCCTCTTTATGCTCTTGATGTCCATCTTGCACCGTAGCTCCTTTTGGCTGGTTCCTTGGTACCTAAGCATACCAAACATCTCTCTTTGAGGTAGTAGCCATGTCTCAAGTGGGTCATACGTGATATCACTAAGGAAGGAAGTCACCTCATTCTCGAGAGCTCTAGCTCGTGCTCGTGTCATGGGTCCTCTTGGCTCTTGGTGAGACGATGGTAGGTCCATGGGGATGACCATAGGATGCTCCGCACCATCTTCCAGGAAGGAGTTCACCTTGGTGGCGGCACCTTCGAGTTCTTTGACAAGCCTAGAGGAGACCCTGCGTAGGCACCTTCGGGGGGGAGGACGAGCAAATCCTTGAAACCTCCCCTGCAGATCAACTGGAACCCCTGGCGAGCCCTGAGCTTGAGGGAGGGGAAGGCGTCATGCTCCCCGGCCGCCTTCTTCTCGGCGTCGATAAGGGTCTTCTCCCTGGCATCCAGCTGGGCTGCCGCCTCACAGACGCGCTAGGTGTGGGTCGCCTAGGCTTTGACCACCTCCTCCTTCAGCTTGGTCAGACGCTCGCGTTCCGCACCCTGATCAACAGTCACCTGGGACAGCACTGAGTCATGATCGGCGAGCTCCACCTCGCGGGCCTTGAGGTCCTCCTCCCGCTGGTGGAGCCGCTATGCGTGTGCAGCCTGCTCCTCCTGAAGGGCCTTCAGCTTGGCCTTTGCCTTGCCAAAACACTTCACGACAAAGGGTGCCTCAGTCAGCGCCATATCATGAGCCACCTTGGCATCGGCGGCCTCCTTCCTACTTTCCACGGCGGTAGCTTCGGCCCGGCCCCAGGCCGTCCTGGTGGCTGTGTAGGCCTGGAGCCACCCCGAAACAAGCCCCAGGCGCTCCCTCGCGAGGCACCTGTCGGCGTCTTGGAGGTCAGCCCCGATCTGGCGGAGCACGACGTAGGCTTCATCCAAGGCCCCGGGCCTCATCAAGGGGCCGCAGTTCGCAAGTGGGAGGGCCTGACGAGGAGGTAACATTGGCACGTCGACTGACCACCGCGCTGGAGCGTGGGGATCCCTCCGGAGGGAGCGCAGCCACACCTTTTCCTGAGGCCGCCTGGCCGGACGCTTTCGTGGTCCGGGGAGCAGGCCTTGACCGCCTGAGGACCCTAGTGGAGCACTGGGAGTCCGTGGCCGGGGGCTCATCGGAGTCATCATCGTCTTCAAGATTGCGGTGGAGCTCGCTCTATGACAGGTGGACGCTTCCTCCCGGTCGTCGTCCTCAGTCTCATCCGAGTCCTCTTCACTGCCGCTATCACCAGAGGACACCGACATGGGGGAGTTGGGGTGCTCGGACGGCATGAGCCCCAGCTCGTTGAAGGCGGGCATGGCGGCAACCAGATCCCCCCGTCGTCACGGCGGTACAATGGGGCGTAGGCCATGGGGAGGTCCCTTGGATCGCCATTGAGCAGGGCGGCCAGGGCCATGTCCAGCTCCTCGCTCGTTAGGCTGGCAGGGCGAAGCCTTATTTCATCCCTCGCATCCTGGAATTCACACAGGGGCCTTCAAGAGCACATTCACGATCATTCCCCCCATCAAATGCTTGGCCTCCATATCCGGGGATATCCTCTTCAAGAATAGCTCCGTCCGGGGGTTGTTGAGCTTTGTAGAGCCCCACCTCTGGAGCCGCTTGGGCAGTGTTGTCGGCAGTTCTAGGCACGGGTTGAGACCCTTGGTGTCTAGGAAGACCCAGCGGTTCCGTAAGCCCTCCACCTTCTTCCCGGCCTTCAAGAGCACATTCCCCTTATGGATCGCGATGAAGGGAGCCCAAGTAGAGCGCTGCGCCCTGTCATGCAACCGCAAGCAGAAAAATGACAGAAGAGCGCCACGGAGGGCCTCACGCCCAGGAAGGCCTCGCAATAGAAGGTGAAGATGGACAGGAGGAGGATGGAGTTGGGCTGAAGATGGAGGGCATGGATTCCTTAGTGGTCAAGGACGACGCAGAAGAACACCGAGAAGGGCGGGATGAACCCCGCGAAGATGCTATGGAGGAAGAAGGGATAGACCATCCACGTGAAAGTTCTCTGCTCCGCGGAGCCGGCCCAGATCAAGGTCTCGCCCCATTCATAGCCTTCACTCACCGCCTGTGGAGGCACGGGGCCAATGTGCCCCTCCTCGGTGATGGAGGACGTGTCGAGTGCTGGCGAAGGAGAGGAGGAGGTCGCAGCCTCGATCGCGGGCTTCGACTTCCTCGGCACCATTTGCAGGGTCGCCAGTGTTGGAGAAGGAGAAGGAAGGGGGCGGAGTTGCGATTGGATCTGGAGAAGCTTTCGGCTAGAGGATGGGATCAGGAGGAAGGCGAGGGTGAGCATTGATGGCCCTGTGGTATGTGTCGGTCTTTTGTCAGCCTGGGCAATTGCCGAGGCAACGTGGGAAAGTGGAGGCGCCCGCGCCCCGTCATGCGCCACACGCTGAGCCTGGCCGGCAGGTGATTGGGGGCCATGCTGGTTTGTCCTTGCCCCTTGGCTTCGCCTTGAAGCCTGCTCTAGCGCGCCTTGGTCCTGAGGGCTACTGTCGGCGTTCTAGGATCGGGGGTACCTAGACTTGCATGCATGCGGCCCAGCATATGGGCTCATCGAAGGCATGGTACGACCCAGTTGCAAGACCCCGAAGACAAGACCCTCGCAAGGGCACCCAGCCTCGCATGGAGAACGACGCCAAGACCTCTAGAGGAGCAGCTCCATGAGCGTGCCTCCCGAGGGACGAAGAACTCTATGCAAGCCTCCCACATCATGAGGCTGTGATGATGTGAGCCATGACGACCAAGGCCAGGCGGGCGCCAGCGGGCGCAGAGGGGACAGTTTCCTCTTTGGTGCTAAGGGAGCAACGGCAGGCGCAGCTTCCCAAGGAAGTCCCCAAAGCTTTCCATTCCGGTGCAACAAGTCCAAGATCGCTGGCTCGACAGGGCGGACGTCATCACCGAGCCCACCGCTGCATCATGGCTAGAAGCTTTGCAGGCGAAGACCACCATTCATCAGGATAAGATGTACTCCTTGTCCCCTTTCAAAATTGGCCATTGTGGAATCCCTTCCCGCCTAAGCTACGAGGGAAGAGGACCAAGACCACTATAAATATGGGCTAGCCATCACCTTAGAAAGGATCCGACCTTGGCCGAGTTCATCCTCACCACCCGAGCCCTCACGTGGCTGCTCATCCACTGTACTAGTTCATCCTCTACCTTCTCGTGAGGCCAATCAACTAAAAGAAGGAGTAGGGTTTTACACCGCATGGTGGCCCGAACCTGGGTAAATCTCTGAGTTCATTCCTTCCTCATGAACCAGCGCACTTGGCGAGATCAGGACATGGGTATGGCGAGATTGCACCGTTGCGAAGCAAGATCCTTCATTCATGCCCCAGAGTTTGAACCTTCTTGGGTCTGCAGAGCTCTGAATCTGAGAACCAAGCCTTCTAGAAGCAATGGCAACAAGTCAAGTTTCAAGAAAACTTCGACATCTTCAAGTCGTCCACTTACTACAAGCAACTTCAAGCTGAGAACTTCATCATCTACAACTCCACTGGATGAGACCGACAAGACAAGTTCCACCAAGTTTCTTACTTGCCAAGGATGAGGCCACAAGAATTACCAATGTCCCACCAGATGGACCATGATTCCCAACAATGACGACACCTATATGACTCGATGAGTGAGGAACAAATGGAAGACCTCGAGCATGTGGCCATGCACCGGCAAGTGAATGAAGATGAAGATGACCAAGTCTTTTTTGACAATGATTCGACCCCCACTCTCGTTGTCTCCAAGGTCTTGACACTTCAACACCATCAAGAGGAAGACCAACGTTGCCACATCTTCCATACCAAAGCGGGCATCAATTGATGTTCCGTCAAGGTCATAATCGACGGAGGAACTTGCCACAAATTGGCAAGTGAAGAGCTATGTTCCAAGCTACAATTGGTCAAGATGAAGCATCCTCATCCCTACAAGGTCCAATGGCATAGCAACTCCGACACCATCCAAGTGGAGCACACCGCTCAAGTCTGGCAATTGGACCGCAGCGTCATCCACAATGGGAGAAGCAATCACTATAGCTTCAAGACGAATGGAAAGGAGTATGTGATACTACCTATGTCATCAAATCAAGTGATTGCCGACAAGCAAGCAACCACCAATCATGGAGAGAATAGTGAGAGAGTGAGCCACCAAAAAGAGAGTGAACACCACAAGCCAAAGATGAGTGCCTCCACGATGAGCGACAAGAAAAACTTAGTGCTTCTAGCTACCAAAAGAGAGATGAGAGAAGTTTGTGAGAACCCATGTTGTGTCACCTACTATGTCCTATTGTGCAAAGATGAAGTGGCAAGGACTAACACCTCTCGCCATCTATCTTTAGAGTTATCTTCTCTACTGCAGGAATTCAAGGACGTTTTCCCCGATGAGCTACCTGCAGGACTACCTCCACGATGAGGCATCAAACATCGAGTCGACCTCATCCCCGGCGCACCCCTACCAAACAAGGCACCATACCCCGTCAACCCGGACAAGGCAAAAGAAATCCAAAGGCAAGTACAAAAACTCATTGACAATGGGCATGTACATGAAAGTTAAGTCCTTGTGTTGTTCCGGTAATTCTTGTGCCTAAGAAAGATGGTAGTTTTCACATGTGTTCCGATTGTCGCCCCATTAATGCAATCACCATTCGTCATCGCTACCCCATTCCGTGCCTTGATGATATGCTAGATGAGTTAGCGGAGCCACAATTTTCTCTCCAATTGATCTTAAAAGTGGCTATTATGAAATACACATTCAAGAAGGTGATGAATGGAAACCGCTTTGAAAACCAAATTTGGTTTGTATGAAAGGCTAGTTATGCCTATGGGCTTATCCGAAGCACCCGACACTTTTATGCATGTGATGCATTATGTTCTTTGCCCCTACAATGGCATATTTGTTGTTGTCACACCCTGATTTTCATGCCACAACACTTAAGCTAATAAATCATGATAAAGTGTTGTTTGACAAAAACTTTTGCATTATTTGGCTTTTATTTTTGAGTTGGTTTTCTCTTTGTGTTTTTCAAGTGCTCTTTAAAGTCAACACAACTTCACCTTCTATACCTCATCTCCTTGCCCCAAGCTTCTGCCCAATGATCATGCCATGTGTATAGAGAAATATAGTAATTTCTTACAAAAATAATTTGGCCAAAAAGTATTTTCTAAACCCCCTGAATTGAGGTTTGCACTGGAGGTACTTGATTTGGGGTGTGAAAAATCTTTCAAAAAGGTATATTTGAATCCTATTAGATATAGGACTCCCATAAACCAAAAAAATATAATTTTAAAAGTTATTTTCCTATTTTGTTTAAAAGCTTTTTCTTAAGGCCAGAAATGATCTTTAATAGGGAAAAAATATTTTATTGTTTCAAAAATATTTGACAAAAATCAGGGAAACTCAGTGGACATATATTTTCCACATATAAGAGTTTCAACACATGGTCATGTTCAAAATATTGGACAAAACCTCCTGAGGGAGTCCTGGATTAGGGGGTGTTCGGGTAGCCGGGCTATACCTTCAGCCGGACTCCTGGACTATGAAGATACAAGATTGAAGACTTCGTCCCGTGTCCGTATGGGACTTTCCTTGGCGTGGAAGGCAAGCTTGGCGATGCGGATATTCAAGATCTCCTACCATTGTAACCGACTTTATATAACCCTAACCCTATCCGGTGTCTATATAAACCGGAGGGTTGTAGTCCATAGGCAATCAACTCCATACACAACAATCATACCATAGGCTAGCTTCTAGGGTTTAGCATCCTGGATCTCGTGGTAGATCTACTCTTGTACTACCCATATCATCAATATTAATCAAGAAGGAGTAGGGTATTACCTCCATCGAGAGGGCCCGAACCTGGGTAAAAACATCGTGTCCCTTGTCTCCTGTTACCATCCGGCCTTGACGCACAGTTCGGGACCCCCTACCCGAGATCCGCCGGTTTTGACACCGACATTGGTGCTTTCATTGAGAGTTCATCTGTGTCGTTGCCTTTAGGCCCGATGGCGCCTTTGATCATCAACAACGATACAGTCCAGGGTGAGACTTTTCTCCCCGGACAGATTTTCTTCTTCGGCGGCTTCGCTCTGCAGGCCAATTCACTTGGCCACCTGGAGCAGATCGAAAGCTACGCCCCTGGCCATCAGGTCAGGTTTGGAAGCCTAAACTACACGGCTGACATCCACGGGGACTTGATCTTCGACGGATTCGAGCCACAGCCTAGCGCGCCGCACTGTCTCGATGGGCATGATATAGCTCTGCCGCCGAACAGCGCCTTGGAGGCCCCATACGCATCGGTTTCGACCATTGATTCGGAGCATACTGCGCCGATCGAGGATCAACGGTTAGACGCTGCCTCAGGGGCTGCGATCTCAGAGGCAATCGAGCCAAACTCCAGCCCCGCACTCCGCATGGCCCGTGACTCCGAGGATCCGGACTCCTCCCCGGACTCCGAACCCCCCGCGCCCCTGCCAATTGAATCCGATTGGGCGCCGTTAATGGAGTTCACCGCCGCAGACATCTTTCAGCATTCGCCTTTTGGCGACATCCTGAACTCTCTTAAGTCTCTCTCTTTATCAGGAGAGCCCTGGCCGGACTACAGTCAGCGAGGGTGGGATACGGACGATAAGGAAATTCAAAGCCCACCCACCACCCACTTTGTAGCCACTGTCGACGATCTAACCGACATGCTCGACTTCAGCTCCGAAGACATCGACGGCATGGACGACGATGTAGGAGACGAACAGGAACCAGCACCTGTAGGGCGCTGGAAGGCCACCTCATCATATGACATATATATGGTGGATACTCCAAAGATGGATATGGCGATGGAACAGTGGGCGATGACGCCCCCAAGAAACAGCCGAAGCGCCGGCGTCAGCGGCGCCGCTCTAAATCCCGCCAAAGCAAAAACGGTGATTCTGGCACGGGAGATAATACTACCCCGGATAACGCCGAAGAACACCCACCTCAGCAAGATTCGGCACAGGAAGATGGAGAAGCCAGGCCTCATGAGAGAGCGGCAGACCGAGAGGTCGAGGATGATAACTATACGCCTCCCTCCGAAGACGAGGCAAGCCTCGATGACGACAAATTCGTCATACCATCAGACCCCGCCGAACAAGAGCGTTTTAAACGCAGGCTTTTAGCCACGGCAAGCAGCCTCAAGAAAAAGCAGCAACAGCTTAAAGCTGCCCAAGATTTGCTAGCTGACAGATGGACTGAAGTCCTTACGGCCGAAGAGTATGAACTCGAACACCCCTCCAAGAGTTACCTGAAGCACAGGTCGCTACCCCCGATCAGAGGAGGAAGCGCCAACATCACCAGCGCATGACATGGCAGACCGGCCACCTCGCGGCCACGACAGAGAGGCCCCTCGGCCCTCCACCCAAGCCATGCCCCGACGCCGCTCAACTAAGGCATGGGAAAATGCGCCCGACCTGCGAGACATACTGGAGGATAAGGCAAGACAAACAAGATCGATCTACGGATCGTGCAGGCGCCCTACGGCATGTGACAATGATCTTCACTCCGGATACAACAAATCCGGTCGGGCCGAACACAACAGACGTAGCGCTTCCAAGCTACGTCGTGATATAGCCCAGTACAGAGGCGCCGCACACCCGCTATGCTTCACGAATGAAGTAATGGATCATAAAATCCCAGAGGGTTTCAAACCCGTAAACATCGAATCATACGATGGCACAACAGACCCGGCGGTATGGATCGAGGATTATCTCCTTCACATCCACATGGCACGCGGCGATGATCTACATGCCATCAAATAACTCCCGCTCAAACTTAAAGGACCGGCCCGGCATTGGCTTAACAGCTTGCCAGCAGACTCAATCGGTTCTTGGGAGGACCTCGACAACTTCCAGGGCACTTACGTGCGACCGTCGGATGCCGACAACTTAAGCCACATAATTCAGCAGCCAGAGGAATCGGCGAGACAATTCTGGACACGGTTCCTAACAAAGAAAAACCAAATAGTCGACTGTCCGGATGCAGAGGCCCTAGAAGCCTTCAAGCATAACATCCGCGACGAGTGGCTTGCCCGGCACCTGGGACAGGAAAAGCCGAAATTCATGGCAGCCCTCATGACACTCATGACCCGCTTTTGCGCGGGAGAAGACAGCTGGCTAGCTCGCAGTAACAACTTATCAAAGAACCCTGGTAATTCGGATACCAAGGACAAAAGTGGCAGGACACGTCAGAATAAGCAAAAACGCCGTGTTAACAGCGACAGCAATGAAGACACGGCACTCAATGCCGGATTCAAAGGCTATAAATCCGGTCAGTGGAAAAAGCCATTCAAAAAGAATACGCAGGGCCCGTCCAGTTTGGACCGAATACTCGATCGCTTGTGCCAGATACATGGCACCCCCGAAAGGCCAGCCAATCACACTAACAGGGATTGTTGGGTCTTCAAGCAGGCAGGCAAGTTAAGGGCCGAAAATAGAGACAAGGGGCTGCACAGCGACGACGAGGAGCCCAAGCCGCCGAACAACAATGGACAGAAGGGCTTTCCCCACAAGTGAGGACGGCGAACATGATATACGCAACCCACATTCCCAAGCGGGAGCGGAAGCGTGCGCTACGGGACATATACGCGATAGAGCCAGTCGCCCCAAAGTTCAACCCATGGTCCTCCTGCCCGATCACTTTTGATCGAAGGGACCATCCCACTAGCATCCGTCATGGCGGCTTCGCCGCATTGGTTCTCGACCCAATCATCGACGGATTTCATCTCACAAGAGTCCTCATGGACGGCGGCAGTAGCCTGAACCTGCTTTATCAGGATACAGTGCGGAAAATGGGCATAAATCCCTCAAGGATTAAGCCCACAAGAACGACCTTTAAAGGCGTTATACCAGGTGTAGAAGCCAACTGTACAGGCTCAGTAACACTTGACGTGGTCTTCGGATCCCCGGACAATTTGCGAAGCGAAGAGTTAATCTTCGATATAGTCCCATTTCGCAGTGGCTATCACGGCCTGCTCGGACGAACCGCATTTGCAAAGTTCAATGCGGTGCCGCACTACGCATATCTCAAGCTTAAGATGCCAGGCCCTCGAGGAGTAATTACGGTCAACGGAAACACCGAACGCTCCCTCCGTACGGAGGAGCATATGGCGGCTCTCGCAGCGGAGGTACGAAGTAGCCTTCTCAGGCAATTCTCCAGTCCGGCCATTAAAAAGCCAGACACTGCCAAGTGCACCCGGAGTAACCCACAGCAGGACCGCCTGGCACACTCTGAGCAAGCGTAGCAATGCGGCCCCAACCCCAGCTATCGCGACATAGCGAAACCAGTACCTCGCGTACATAACTACGCCCTTGAAATACCATGGGCACAGGGGAATGGGCACAATAAAGGCACGCCCAGAATACGGCTTAAAACGTACTAGGGGCTGCCGGATTCTCTTTTTAAATTTTTCTTACCTTCAGGACTCCATACTTCGGACGACCTGTTCAGCAATTCGACTGCCGCACAAAAGATGCAAGATCCAGGGAGGCAGACAAGCCATGCCGCACTATGGAACTCCCAGGTGGTCTCTGTTATGAGCGGTATACCTGTTTTAAATACAATTCCGCGGCCTGCCCCCGGTCAGGACATACTGAATAGTCCAATATCTTTTGCTTACCGCACTATTTGTATCGTTCGGCTTTGATAAATAGCCTTTATATAAACAATGCATAGCTTTTGTCTATTTTCTGCATTACTCTCTTTTAAATATGTTCATTAATGACATGTTGCACCCGTACACTGTGGTACGGCAAGTACGCCAGGGGCTTCAGTACCCTTTAATATGGTGTGAGAAGTCCGTACACTTTCACAAGTGCGGCACCCCGAACTTATACCACTATATGCATCGGCTCTGAATCATGATTTGGGTCAATAGTTGGGTTTGCCCGGCTCCTATGTTTTTGTGCCTTACGTTCCACTATATCGGCTAAGGTAGCACTAGGAGAACCACTGCGATTGTGCCCCGGTTGAGCTGGGTTAAGCACCTCAGTGGAGAAAGCTAAAACTGACTGTCATGATGAGGCGAGAGACCGGTCGCTGTTCAAGAGGTTTTTTCGAGTCCCTAAAGACTTATGCCGCTTCGAGCGAGGAGCCGGATTTGTCCGGCCAAGGCGTGGATAGCGCCCCGAACTCGGTCTTCCGAACTAGGGGCTTCGCCGAAATTTAAAATTATAAAGTTCTATGGCTAAGTGAGAGTGTTCAAGCATTATAGTCCGATTGCCTGGTTCGTTGTGCTGAGCGCCTCCCTCGAAGGACCCAACTATGGGAAAAAGAGCGCTCAGGTTTATCCCGAACACCCCAGCACTAGTGGCATGGGGGCAGAAGCCGACGACTGGCCATCTCTCAATTTTTTGATAAACGGCCGCATAGAAAATAATATTTTAAATTCAACAAGCATTGCTTAAGCGCCTATGAACAAGTTTTCAGCGCACAGGATAAAAACGAGCGAGTTTATTCAAAAATTACATCCTTGGTACATTCATCCGCCACAAGGCGGGCACCCGCAAGAACATCCTTGTAATAGTTCTCGGGCTTGCGATGCTCCTTCCCCGGCGGCGGCCCGTCCTTCACAAGCTTCTCACCGTCCAGCTTACCCCAGTTCACCTTTGCACGGGCAAGGGCCCGACGGGCACCTTCGATGCAGACGGAGCGCTTGATGACCTCGAGCCTTGGACAGGCCTCCACCAGCCGCTGCACCAGCCCGAAGTAGCTCCCAGGCAGGGCCTCTCCGGGCCACAGCTGAACTATGAAGCCCTTCATGGCCTGTTCGGCCACCTTGTGGAGCTCGACCAGCTGTTTTAGCTGGTCGCTCAAGGGCACAGGGTGTCCGGCCTCAGCATACTGAGACCAGAACACCTTCTCCGTCGAGCTTCCCTCTTCAACTCGGTAGAATGCAGCGGCATCGGATATGCTGCGGGGAAGATCTGCGAATGCCCCTGGAGAACTCCGGATTCAGGTAAGTAACAAGTAGTTTACTTTTATATTTCTGCTTTGCATAAAGAATGCCTTACCCGCTGCTATCTTCTTAATCTCCTCCAACTCTTGGAGGGCCTTTTGGGCTTCGGCCTTGGTAGACTTGGCAGTCTCAAGGGCCGCCGCGAGCTCGGACGCTTGGGTCTTTGACTCAAGCTCCAAACTCTCATGTTTTTTCATGAGAGCCTGAAGCTCTTGCTGCACCTCGCCGACCTGAGCCCCAAGTTTCTCTCGCTCGGTGCGCTCCATGGCCGTTTTCTTTTCGGCCTCGGACAGCGCCTGCTTGAGGGTCGCCACCTCAGTCGTGGCCCCTATAATAAGCAGTGCAATCCTATTATTTTTTGCAATCACGCCTCTCTATAGGCACTTTTTCTGTAAGGTATTTCCTACCTTCTTTTTCCTCGAGCTGCCGCTTGGCAAGGCCGAGCTCTTGCTCGGTCCGCTTGAGGTCCTGTTTCAGGACACCCACCTCCGCAGTCAGTGCGGCGGTGGATAGCAGCGAAGCCTGCACACGCATATTGACTCTTTATTGTTAGACTCCTGCGAAATTTACTAGATCCTCTATTAGGCTTTTCTTTCCGAACGCCAAACAGAGCGTCAGGGGCTACTGTCTATGCGGTTATATTTTTACATATTTTTACTTACCTCGAAGCCCGTTAGGAGGCTAGCGCAAGCTTCACTCAGTCCGCTCTTGGCGGACTGAACCTTCTGGATCACCGTACTCATAATAGTACGGTGCTCCTCGTTGATGGAGGCGTCGTCAAGCACCTCGAGCAGATTGTCCGGCACCTCCGGTTGGACGGAGGCCGCCGGCTCAAAAGGCTTGCTCCTCTTGGAAGGAGTTCGCCTACCACAGTCCGGAACTGTTGAAGATTCCAGCGCGGTGTCCGGCACAAAGCCGGACTTGGAGCCGTGGGGGGTCTTGTCCCCTTTACTCCTGGGGTCCGGGAGGTCGCCCTGCGGCTCCTCCAGGACCACCTCCTCCTGCCCCGGAGCTCGTTGTGATGCCACTTTGGCGTCGTCCGCAGTGCGGGGGGAGACAGCGGGCGGAACTGAGTTCACGTCCGATGAATCCAGGGAGCCGCTCGACGACTCGTTGAGTTCGGCCCGGGGCGGGCTGCATAATTATGTTCGACATTAGGGAAAGTTGTGCAACAAAGGAACATCATGAGTTATTCTGATATCCGAACTTACGATTTCACTGGACGCTTGGCCCTGTTTGTCCACTCCTCTTTGCCCTCTTCGGCGTTGGGGGCGTAGTCCGACGGAGGGGTCTTCCTTTTCCTAGACCCCTCGGCCTCCCCCGTTGGGGCGGCCTTCCTCTTCTCTCCTCCCCCCGCTGGGGGGGAGAGGTTTCTTCTTCCTCCTCCTCGTCTTCACGGGGGGGGGGGGGGGGGGTGCGTCTCGGACTCGTCAGACGACGAGTCGGACACCACCATATGTCGGGAACTCTTTCGAGTCCCCGTGGCCTTCTTCTTCTTGGCCTTCTTCTCCGGCACCACATAAGGTGCCGGAACCAGCAGCTTCGCTAGTAGAGCGGGGGGTGGGTCTTCGGGCAAGGGAGCCGGACAGTTAATTGATCCGGACTTCGCCCGCCAAGCCTGTTAAAGGTAAGGGAGCTTAGATCCCGCATAGAGTCAAACTATGAAAAAACTTAACATCCTGTAAAAGGTGAAAATAGCTTACCTCGCTAGCGTGACGCTGCGAGCTGTATCCGCGGTCCTCGGAAGCGGATGTGGGAGCCTCGGTGCCTTTAGTTAGCACCTTCCAGACGTCTTCATACGTCGTGTCGAAGAGCCTGTTAAGGGTTTGGTGCTGCGCCGCCGGGTTGAACTCCCACAGATTAAAGCCCCGTTGTTGACACGGGAGGATCCGGCGGACGAGCATAACCTGGACTACATTGATGAGCTTGATCGGCTTGTTCACCAGGGACTGGATGCATGTCTGCAGTCCGGTCACCTCTTTTTCGTCGCCCCACGACAGGCCCATCTCTTTCTAGGACATAAGCCGCGTGGGGGGTCCGGATCGGAACTCGGCGGTTGCGATCCATTTCGGATCGCGCGGCTCGGTGATGTAAAACCACCACGATTGCCACCCCTTCAGGGTCTCCACGAAGGAGCCCTCGAGCCATAGGACGTTGGCCATCTTGCCCGCCATGGCACCTCCGCATTTCGCCTGGCTGCCGCGCACCACCTTGGGTTTGACGTTGAAGGTCTTGAGCCAGAGGCCGAAATGGGGGCGGATGCGGAGGAAGGCCTCGCACACGACGATAAATGCCGAGATGTTGAGGACGAAGTTCGGGGCCAGATCGTGGAAATCCAGGCCATAGTAAAACATGAGCCCCCGGACAAATGGGTGGAGTGGAAAACCCAGTCCGCGGAGGAAGTGGGGAAGGAATACTACCCTCTCATGGGGCCTTGGGGTGGGGAGAAGCTGCCCCTCCTCGAGAAGCCGGTGCGCAATGTCTTTGGACAAGTATCCGGCCGTCCTTAGCTTTTTGACATGGCCCTCCGTGACGAAGGAGACCATCCACTTGCCTCCTGCTCCGGACATTGCTGGAGAAGGTTGAGGTGGGAAGTGCGGGCTTGGGCGCTGGAGCTCGAGTGCGCAGGAGATGGATAGGCAAAAGAGGAAGAAGGCGTAGGTAAAAGGGTGGATCCTTATCCCCTTATATGGGCGGATGCGGTTGTGCGTCCCCACCAGCCTAGTAAAACTCGCTTGCCTCCCAAGCGCCGTGATAAATGGCGCGGTTGGGTTACCCACGTCCGTATTGATGAGAATCCCGTAAAGGGGGTACACGATCTCTGCTTTGACAAGACGTGCAAAGGAAACCGCCTCGCAAAACATGCTGAGGTGGAAAAGTAAAAATGATTCGAGTAAAGGACTTGGCCGTAGTGTGATGACGCACTGCGGAATACGTCGGCAGATTTGATTTGTGTCAATATTATTCTCTCTATGGCAATATGTGGAAACTTATTTTGCAGAGCCGGACACTACTCTTGGTGTTTACAATCTTCTACGAAGGACTTGGAGGAGGAACCCGCCTTGCAATGCCGAAGACAATTTGCGCGCCGAACTTGTCGTCATTGAAGCCTGGTTCAGGGGCTACTGAGGGAGTCCTGGATTAGGGGGTGTTCGGGTAGCCGGGCTATACCTTCAGCCGGACTCCTGGACTATGAAGATACAAGATTGAAGACTTCGTCCCGTGCCCGGATGGGACTTTCCTTGGCATGGAAGGCAAGCTTGGCGATGCGGATATTCAAGATCTCCTACCATTGTAACCGACTTTATGTAACCCTAACCCTATCCGGTGTCTATATAAACCGGAGGGTTGTAGTCCGTAGGCAATCAACTCCATACACAACAATCATACCATAGGCTAGCTTCTAGGGTTTAGCCTCCTGGATCTCGTGGTAGATCTACTCTTGTACTACCCATATCATCAATATTAATCAAGCAGGAGTAGGGTATTACCTCCATCGAGAGGGCCTGAACCTGGGTAAAAAACATCGTGTCCCTTGTCTCCTGTTACCATCCGGCCTTGACGCACAGTTCGGGACCCCCTACCTGAGATCCGCCGGTTTTGACACCGACACCTCCCAAAATCATTTATGCCCATTTCAAGGATTTGAAATATTTCTACAGGAAATATTTTCATAAAAAATCCAGGGAAAATCCAGCAAGTCACAAATGCATATTGTGATCACCTTGCAAAGCCTCATATCAATCAAGGTCATTTTGGCTCACCAAAATGCCCCAAAACCCTCTCTGACCAGAATCAAATTTGAACAACTTTGTACTACCAACTTTCTCTCCTTGATCCCAAATTTTGTGAGAATATTCACATGACCAAATGAGGCTACTACACCAAGTGGTGCATCAAGGGGAAGTGATTTGCTCAACTAGATCTACACAAGTTCATTTCTGCTAATTTCTAGGGTTTGCCAAGGTTACATTAGCAAACTCTTCCAAATGAGCTCATCTTCTTTCTACCCTGTCATTTTGTCATGAAAAACACCCCTGCCACGTTTCACAAGAAGGAAATCAGTGCAAGTACCCCAAAACCATATCAAACACCTTCTGCATTTTAACTAAAAACCCTGTTTGGGCCTCTTCCACTAATCCAATTGAGTTCTCCCGTTTACCACACCTCCTCCTAACCTCCCTCTACCTCTGGCATTTAGCACAAGTCAATGCCAATTGATCAAGGGGATGAAACCACCAATTTTCTATTCTGGACAGCCCCATTTCCACTCTTCTCCTTCCTCTCTCTTCACCCACTGGCCACCCAAAGCATCCAAGGCCATAGCCCACTTCTTTACTTCCCCCTAGAGCTGCCAGACACCTTTGGCCGCGCCCACATTGCATATAAAATGGCCATGCCGGCCATTTGGGCGCTCTGGAGTGCACTACAGTGCGCTCCCGCACTGTAGCCGCCCCCTGCCAAGCACCTCCGGCCACCTCGGGCCTCCCCAGCGTGCCCCACGATGCTCCTCGACGTCCGCAATACGCTATGGCCTCGTCCCCCTCCTCCTTCTCCCTCCTGCTACCCCTGCTCGCACACGCACCGGCCGCCCAAGAGCTCCAATGAGCGGCCTCACATGCGCGGCATCTCTGGCCTTACCCCGCTCTCTCCCTTAGCTCCCCTCGGCGTAGTCCATGCCCAGCAACACCCCAGACACGGTGCCAGCTCCTCCCGAGCCATGTGGTGACAAGCAAGAGCCCGCCGGCGCACGAGTCCATGGCACCCTGCCGTTAGCCTATATAAGGGCCTCCCCGAGCCCTACTCTCCTCACCACTCGCTCTCTCACTCCCCTAATCACCCCTACGCCATCCGCTCCTCTCGAGAAGCTCTCGAGATCGAGCTCGAGCTCCGCTGCTCCTAAGCCCCGATCTGGAACACCCACACCCCACTGACCGTTTCCCCCCTCTTTTCCGCTCGTTTTGCAGTTGTAAATGGCCGGAGCCATCGACGCCCGATGCTCCTCCGCCGCGAACCTCGTCGCCGGCGAACCACTGCTCCCCTCTGGCTAACTAGGGCACCACCCGAACGGCGACATGACGAGGAGTCCAATGGTGCCATCAGCTCACCCCGTTGTGCCCGAAAACATCGCCGGTCAGCTTGTCGGCCCTCTGTCGCAGGGTTAGGGATGATAGGCAGGCCCCGCCTGTCAGCCTCTCCTCTCCCTCGCCTCCCTCTCTCTCACTAGCGCCTGGGCCCCGCCCGTCAGGTTCAAACCTGACGAGCGCGCAACGCTCGGCTCGCCTAGGCTGAATCGCCTCTTGGCCTGTGCACTGCGGCTGTTCTGGCCCAGTTGCACAGTGGCCTTTTTCCTTTTCCTTTTCTTTCACTTTTCCAAAAAATCCACAAGATTAAATATTCATCCAAATGCAATAATTACAACTCCCATATTTTTCTAAAAATCCCACCTATTTAATGGTATAACTTTTACTCATGCCCAAACAACTTTTATGTATTGTTCATATTCAAATTCAAATTTGAATATGTTTAAACCCCTCTGAAAATCCATTTCTCCTATTCTTCCACTCCAAGACCAAAACTAGGAATTTTCCCCTTATTAGTTTTCACCCTAGTTTTTAACAAAAATCAGTTGACATTTTTCTGAGCACTTTGGTTTTTCTGTTTTATTATTGCCTTATTTTTCTCGTTATTATTTTGTGACGATAGATTGCGTTGCCGATGAAGGAGTGGGACCAGAAAACTTTGAAGACCCAAGAAGACTTTGCTGAGCCAGGCAAGCTGCCCTTTGACCATGTCTAAGAAACCCTTTTTATGCATGTCAAATGGCACTTTTATTGCTTGCATCAAAGTCATGATAATGTGGTGACCACTTGAGGTGGTTTGCCTTCGCTGCTTTTCTCGTTGACACTTGCATGATGCATGACCCTACCTTTCTATGAGGGTTATGCATGCTAAGTAGCTGCTACGCAAATGGGTTAGGTATATGCATGGTGATGGAAGCAAGATTGTTTTCAAAAACTTTTCGAAAACCCCGTCGGGTGCCACTTATGCCCGAGGGAGATAATGAGTTGGGTAACCACTTGATGACGAAGTGGTGTACCGAAGCAAGTTTTTTTTTCAAACCGATTGGTTTAAGTTGCGACCATTATTCTAACCTTACATGCGCAACCACTCTACCCTTATATGGGAAAGGGCATTATTGATTACCTAGGCTGATACTAGCTTTGAGCCCGCATTACTAGTGACGAGAGAGTTGTTGTTGCGCTCTCTCAGGACGGGGTCGTGCCAGGTAGGGCGGCCATGACTATTTTTACAGGGCACCGGACACACCATTGGTACCCCGTGCTTGTGGTATGAGATGAATATGGGAGCGTGGCTCCAAATTCTTAAGATGAGAAATGTTGGGCACGGGGGTTGCTACCAATCGAGTGGACTCTATGTTAGTGTCATCTAGGGAAAGGTAATGATCGGGTGCTTACCCCAGGTACTTGAGGTACCGCGGGTCGTGGATGACACGGAAGTTCCCCGGATCTTGTGGGTAAAGTGTGCAACCTCTGTAGAGTGTAAAACTATTCGAATAGCCTTGTCCATGGTCAAGGACAGTTGGTTAACCGCTCTTGGGCTACGTCCACTTGTTTACAAACCAGTGTGTGGGAAGAACTACTTGGGTCAAGTGAAAGGACTTGACATGGATGAGTTGGGTTGGAGCCCACTCCCTTTATGTTGATATCTGTAACCAGTTCCTAAGGTTACTTGAATTCATATGATGCATGTTTTACCAGTTGTTGAACATGTCATAACACAACAAAATTAGCTTTCTGCAAAAATTTACCTATGTCATGCATTGTTGTATCTTGAGCCAAAACATGGGTTGCTTGCGAGTACATTCAGAGTACTCATTGTCTTGCCACTGGTTATTTAATTGGCCAGGCATGGAAGAACAGGAGTTCGAAAAAGAGTTCTTTGGAAACGAACATGCGAACTAGGATGTTTCCCAGTCAGAATGCCTGTAGGGTTAAGGCAGATGGCTTGGGTTCTACTTATCGACGAAGATTTCCGCTGTTAAAATTCATTTGGTATTCAGCCCTTGTGGCTTTATCTATGTAAGACTTGACCATAATGGTCATAATTTGTGTAAGACGATATGTATGGATGTAAGACTCTTGTTATTGATCTTCTGTGTGTTCAGTGAGCATTGATCTCTGGGATCACTGTACACGTGCATTCGGTGATCACGACTTATGAGTTGGGGTCCCCACAGTTGTGGTCTACCTTGAAGATATACTTGTGTTTAGCATGTCTATAGAAGATCATGACCCCCATATTAGAACCATTTTGCAAACTCTTAGAAAAGAGCGGCTCTATGCTAACATGGAGAAATGCACATTTGGTGTTGATAAGGGTGTACATTGAGTCTTTTGCTTATGTTATCAAGTACACCAAAGGTAAGGAAAACGTTGTGGTGGTTGCTCTTTCCCGCAAATGCATCCTTGTAACTAAACTTCAATTGAATGTCATTGGTTTTGAGCACATAAAAGACTTGCATGTGCATGTTCCTACTTTTGCTATTCCCTATACCAATTGCTTAACACATACATCTTGGGAACGCTATTACATCAAAGATGATAATCTTATGAGAGCTAACAAACTATGTATCCTCGATTCTTCTCTTTGGTTGTTACTTTTGCAAGAGGCTCATGGAGGAGGACTTATGGGTCACTTTAGACGTGACAAGAACTTCGCTACACTCTCCAAGAACTACTTTTGGCCCATGATGTTCCGCGAAGTCTCCCGCTACACCAACCGATGCTCTACATGTCGCAAAGCTAAGTCTAAAGCTCAATCCCATGGTATCTATATGCCACTTCCTATTCCATATCACCCACGGGGAGATATTAGTATGGAATTTTTTCTTGGATTTCCTTGAACTCGAAATGGCAAAGATTCCGTATTTGTTGTTGTGGACCGCTTCTCTAAGATGGCACATTTTATCCCATGCAACAAGATAGATGATGCTTCACATGTTGTAAATCTCTTTTGTAGGGAAATCTTGCGTCTACATGGAGTGCCAAAGACGATTGTTTTGGACCGTGACATCAAGTTCCTAAGCTATTTTTGGAAGACACTATGCGCCACGGTCGGAATCAAGCTCTTATTCTCTTCGGCATACCATCCACAAACCAACAGCCAAACGGAGGTCATGAACCGGACGCTTCTACTCTCATACGCGTGTTGATCAAGAAGAACATCAAGGAGTGGGAGGAGTGCTTACCCATCGCCGAGTACGCCTACAATCGAGCACGACACTTGACTACCGGAAAGTCCACCTTCGAGGTCGTCTACGACTTCAATCCGTTGTCCCCATTGGACATTCTACCGCTCTCACTACAAGAGCACGTCAACATGGACGTGAATGCACGAGCGAGTGTAACGACCAAACCTCGAAGGATTTGAGTCTCTGTGCTTACCATGCTAGTCCCTGGATCGACTCGCTAGTACACACAGTATAGATGAATACCAGAATAACAAGTGCATCATTTATTACAACGTATGATCCAGAATTCATAAAAATAAAACAATCTGCATAGCACATATCTAGATTTATTCAATCAAACAATGAAAAATTAGAAGAAATAACGATGAGTCCCATCATAGCCCACCGGCGATGCTGAGTGCAGGCTCGTGACCCTAACAGTACCTTACTCTTCGTCTGAATATCTTGCAACATGACACGTTACAGCTGTATAGGTGAATACTTTGAACGCATTGGCAACTTGCACAGGAGTAATAATAAAGTAGACCTACATGTATATGCATAGTATAACCAAAGAAAGGCTTGATGGTTATTTTGTAGAAAGCTGAATTTGTCCTCATAACCACTTAATAGTCAAATTTTTATTTAAGTATTTTATTACTACAATTAAATACACAAGGTTGAATTGGCAAGTCCAACTCCAACCTACCCAATATTAAATTCCACAAAAAAATTATTAAGCGTCACATCTGTCAACATCATCCAACAATTGTAATGGCATAGTTGCTCAAATTTGTCCATAACTGGGGACACGGCTAAACATGATTAGTTCTTAATACTCTACGTAGTTTAGTACGCTTTACCCACTGGACCTAGTTTGAAGATTGAGACGAAGTCTTTCAGAAGAGGCTCCCTTAACCAGCTGGCGGTCACATCCCACCTACATACGCTACACCTGTCGACAGTGTCTGGGCAAGGGTTCCAGAAACTGATCAACTAGGCCAGAGCCCATATAGCTAGTGGTCGTACATGGAAGCTACTAGTAACTAAGTCTATCTGATCTTTTTGAACCTGGGCGGCTCTCCACTTAGGTGCATTCTCATGGGCGCATGGCCTTAGAAATGGTGCAAGACCCCATGTTGCCTTCGCTCAACACCAAACAATAGCACTTCCGCCCAAAGGTGAATTAAACCCTTATTTATTACTCAATTTAGTTATAGATATAATCCTCACATAAACTCAATGTATACACGAACCAACCCTGTCTACTAGCATAGCAACGCTACAACTACCATGATTTGCATTGACGGGAGATAGCTCAACAGCATGGCACAATAATATAGTATTACTACACATGCATATATTCATAATGTGGTATAGACTACATGCATAGAAAAAAATAGGTAAAGGATGATCAACATGTAACTTGCCTTTGTTCTGGTTCAAAAAGTCACACTCCTAACAATAGCTCGTGTCGCACTCCGGACAATCTACACGTTTCACACAATCAACAAATCATCACCGAAACTCAAATAAAACCAAAATAATACCAACAACAAGAAAATCATTTTAAAAACTCAAAGAACAATAGCATAAAAGCATGTACAAATCATCGACAATGCACTGCGATCACAACGCAAAAAGAAACACTCAGTTTCGTTAGACGATCTAAAAGTTATGGTCTCCCGAAGGTAAATTCAAATTTGAAGGAATTAAAATTTGAAAAGTGCAGACATGTGAAATTTTGGTGTTGTCACAAACTTCTAGTGAGTGTGTAGGAAAAAGAATCGCCTAAATTACATATATAGACTAAAAGATATAGCTAAAGGAAGTTTTAGGTGAAACACTGAAAATAAAACAAAAGCAATAGAAAACTCTTGGTCTGGAATTACTGTAGCAGCTCCTGTAGCATTGGCCATGTGGCAACACCCAATTGGTCGAAGGCTCCTGCGCGCGTGTGTGCTCACAAGAACAGAGGAAAATGGCGGCAGCGGGTCTTCGGTGAGGGCGAAGTGACAGATGGGTGCAACGTAGAGCGGCGGAGGCGGTGGTGGCCGAACCGGCGGCAGGGACCTATTATGTAGGTGGCGGTGACGATGGAAACCCCGGGGTGTGATACGTCTCCAACATATCTATAATTTATGAAGTATTCCTACTGTTTTATTATCATTTTTGGATGTTTTACAATCATTTTATAGCAACTTTATATCATTTTTGGGACTAACCTATTGACCCAGTGCCTAGTACCACTTGCTGTTTTTTGCTTGTTTTTTACATCGCAGGATATCAATATCAAACGGAGTCCAAACACCGCGAAACTTTTTGGAGATTTTTTATGGACCAGTACACCCATGATGGGCCAGAGCAGCCCCGAGGGGGGCACAACCCACCAGGGTGCGCCTGGGGGCCCAGGCGCGCCCAGATAGGTTGTGCCCACCTCGGTTAACCTAGATCAAAAGTTCCACTGCCGCAAGGCTCTGTAGCCACCGAAAACTAATCTAGATCCCGTTCCATCACTCTGCCAGAGGGGGAAATCATCACCGGTGGCCATCTTCATCATCCTGGCGGCCACCATGCTGAGGATGGAGTAGTCCACCCACGGGGCTGAGGGTTTGTACTAGTAGCTATGTGTTTAATCTCTCTCTCATGTTCTTGAGATGTCACGATCTTGATGTATCGCGGGCTTTGTTAATATAGTCGGATCATATGGTGTTTTCCCCTGTGTATCTTGTTGTGATGAATTGAGTTTTCCCTTTGAGATTTCGTTGCTATCGGTTTGAATACTTTTATGGATTTTAGAACACTTGATATTTGTCTTGCAATTGAATACTCGTGGTGACAATGGGGTATCATATTGATTCACTTGATATATGTTTTGGCACTCAACTCGCGGATTCCCGAGGTGACATTGGGGTAATCTATGCATAGGGGTTGATGCGCGTTCTTGTCTTTGTTTATCCGAGAGAAATCTTGGGGCACTCCTTGAAGTTCTTTGTGTTGGATTAGATATTATGAATCTCAATTTGCTTTGGTGTTATTTTAGTACAAACTCTTGGTTAGATTGATTGGAAAGAATAGCTTCATGTTATTTTAGTACGAACTCTAGAATAGATTGATCAGAAAGAATAGCTTTCAGGTGGTTTCATACCCCACAAACAATTCCGTCTTATGTTCTCCACAATATAGTACCTTTGGAGTGACTCTTCGTTGCACGTTGAGGGAAGGTTATATGATCCAATTATATTAGCATTGTTGAGAGGTTGCACTAGTGAAAGTACGGACCCTAGGCCTCATTTTCGAACATTGCAATACCGTTTTTGTACCCATTTACTATTTTCTACCTTGCTGTTTTTATTTATTCAGATTATAAAAATACATTTCTACCATCAATATTACACTTTTATCACCATCTTTTCGCCAAACTAGTGCACCTATACAATTTGCTATTGTATTGGGGTGTGTTAGGGACACAAGAGATTTCTTGTATTTGGTTGCAGGGTTGTTTGAGAGAGACCATCTTCATCCTACACCTCCCACACATTGATAAACCTTAGGTCGTCCACTTGAGGAAAAATTGCTACTGTCCTACAAAACTCTGCGCTTGGAGGCCCAACACGAGTCTATAAGAAAAGAGTTGCGCAGTAGACATGAAGCTCTTTTCTCGACGCCGTTGCCAGGGAGGTGAGTGCATGAAGGTATATCTTTAGATCACGCAATTGAATCTTTTAGATTCTTGTTTTATCACTAGTTTGGTTTATAAAAGAAAATTACATAAAAATGGAATTGAGGTTGCATCATATTATTGATCATCTTTATAATATCTTTCTTGAAAATGATGAATCAAAAAATTGTGTTCAATTGTTAGAACAAGAAGTCAATAAAATGTTTGGCACAAAATATTTGAATGATGAGCATGATTGCAATGTTGTTAGTATGAATTCTTTGAACACTTATGATGCTAATGATATGCAAAGCCATAAGCTTGGGGATGCTATATTTGATGAATATGATATTTTTTGTTCCCCAAGTTTTGATGATAAAATTTATTATGATGATTGCATGCCTCCTATTTATGATGATTATAATGATGAAAGTGGATTTGGCGAGGTCATGACTTTATTTAGTGATGAATCCACCATTTTCGATGAGGCTTCAATTGGCTATGATAACAAAGTTGCTATCTATGATGATTATGGTGATGACATGTATGCTGTAAAGAATAATGATAACCATGAAACTTGTCATCATGATTTTAATTTTTACTCTCGTGATAGTTATTTTGTTGAGTTTGCTCCCACTACTATTGATGAGAAGAAACTTGCTTATGTGGAGAGTAATAAGTTTTCTATGCTTTTGTGTCATGAAAAGAATGCTTTATGTGATGGTTATATTGTTGAATTTCTTCATGATGCTACTAAAAATTATTATGAGGGAGGAATTTATGCTTGTAGGAATTGCAATAATACCAAGTTTCCTCTCTTTATGTTGAAAGTTTTGAAGTTGCACTTGTTTTGCCTTCCTATGCCAGTTTATTCTTGCTCCCATAAATTATTTGCTCACAAAATCCCTATGCTTAGGAAGTGGGTTAGGCTTAAATGTGATTTTCATGTGATTCATGATGCTCCCTTTATGTTTCAATTCTTATCTTTTATGCGAGCATCATTGAAATCATCATGCCTAGCTAAAAGGCAGTAGAGAAGAATGCTTGTTGGGAGACAACCCAACATTTTACCTACTGTTTGTGTGTTCACATGATTAGGCTACTGTAGTAATCATGTTTTATTGCTTTTGTTTCGATAAAGTTCCAAGTAAGACCTTTGGGATGGCTTACGGTGATAGTTGATTTGATCTTGCTGAAAAACAGAAACTTTTGCGCTTAGGAAAACAATTCTCATTTTTAACATAAGCATGATAAAATGCTTACTCTTTTTGCATAAGATTAATAGACAAATTACCCAGGTTTTCTTAGTTTTTCAGAATTTTTGGAGTAGCAAAAATATGGTTGGAGTACACATTACTACAGACTGTTCTGTTTTTGACAGATTTTGTTTTCAATGCATAGCTTGCTTGTTTCCTAGTTTCTATGGCTTATATTGCTCAATATAAATTGTGGAATTGATATGCTAAAGTAGGCGTTGTGTGGAAACAATTATGAATCTTGTCTTTGATAGTACAAAAAGTGAAATGGTTTGCTCTTTATCATACTAACCTATCTCACAAAGTTCCGTTAAGTTTTGTGTGATTGAAGTTTTCAAGTTTTGGGTGAGATGTTGATATGAAGAGAATAAGGAGTGACATGACCCTAATATTGGGGATTCCCAAGGCACCCCAAGGTAATATTCAAGGAAGATCCAAGAAACTAAGATTGGGGATGCCCCGGAAGGCATCCCCTCTTTCGTCTCCAACATTATCGGTAACCTCACTTGGAGCTATATTTTCATTCGTCACATCATATGTGTTTTGCTTGGAGCGTCAATATTTTTTTTAGGACTTGCTTGATTTTATTTAGAATAATGTTTTTCATCTTTTATTTCAATGAAAGTGGCAATGATAGCCTTTACTATGATTATTTTGCAAGCCTACATGTTGTTGTTTGAAAGCAGAAAGTTTGCCGCTGTTGCAAAAATTCCCTATAAAAGTCAGAATGTGATAAAATGTTAGAACTTTTTGCAAAATGAGATATGAAAAATTTTCTACAGTGTGGTAAATTTTCATAATCTTTGGAGTTAAAGAAGTATTGATACTCTTGCATTCTTTATAGATTGTACTGTTTTGGCAGATTGCTGTTATGTTTGCATTGTTTGCATATGTTTGCTTGTTTAATGATTCTATTTGAGGATAGGAGTATTAAATGCAGAGGCATTTAGTATGCAATGTTGAATAATAATTTTAGTGCTTTGCTACAGTAGAGAATGACAAGGTTATTGCATTGGTTTATACTAACTTATCTCACGAGTCCTTGTTGAGTTTTGTGTGGATGAAGCTTTTGAGATTTGGAAAAACCATGATATGAGAAGAATTAAGGAGACGCAAAAGCTCAAGCTTGGGGATGCCCAAGGCATCCCAAGATAATATTTGAAGAAGTCTCAAGCATCTAAGCTTGGGGATGCCCCGGTAGGCATCCCACCTTTCCTCTTCAACAATTATCGATTAGTACCGGTTGAGCCTAAGTTTTTGCTTTTTTACATGATGTGTGATATTCTTAGAATGTAATTTTATTTTGTTTTTGCTTGTTGTTTTAATAAGGTACTTAGATATGAATGTTTCTAAACAAAATAGATTCCTCAAATAGTTGCTAAGGAGGTTAAGTAAGCGGCATTCACATCCCGTCAACGAAGCTCTTTGCTATCGAATTGCTCTAGTGCTTCACTTATATCTTTTTGAGCACGGTGTGCTTTAGTATTTTTGGAGAATTATCTCTTGCTTCACTTAAATTAATTTGAGAGAAAGAAATATTATGCTCATGATCTTCATTTATATAATTTTGGAGTAGCTTGTCATTTACTCTTATGCTTCACTTATATCCCATGAGTAAATTGTTGAATAAATTGAATGTCATGAAGTTGAAATCATACCATGCCTAGTGGTAGCTTCATATTGGGTTTAGAAAGTGAAATATTTTGAGGCTTGACAATCACAATATTGGTCATACAAGCAATTCATGAATAATTATTATAAGGAAGAGAACTTTGACATATAAATACACTATCATGGAAATCTTTTGTGATTGTGAGTTCCCATCAAAATATTTTATGCCAAAATTGTTGACATTGGACAAGGAAGACAACATAATGGTTTATGTTTGTTCATATTCACATAGAAGTTATATTGTCATAGATCCTTCAACATGTGGTGCTTGCCTCCATCTTTGCTAGCCAAAAATTCCGCACCAAGTAGAGATACTACTTGTGCATCCAAAAAACCCTTAAACCCAAATCTTATCTTCAATAGTCCACCATACCTACCTAAGGACCGAGCAAGATCCTTCAAGTTGTCATCGGTGCAATAAGGCAATAAAATTGCTTATAAAAATGTTAGATCATTTAGTGTAAGAGAAAATTGAGCGTTGTACGAACTTGTGATGGCAAAGAATAAAAGCGACAAACTGCATAATAAAGGTTGCTATCATAAGGGGCAATATAACGTGACATTCTTTTGCACTAAGGGGTTGAGCATACAAACAAATAATTGCATGGCAACCTCTGCTTCCCTCTGCGAAGGGCCTATCTTTTACTTTTATGTATTTACTTTCATGGAAGAGTGAAAGTTCTTCTCTCTATTCCTTTTTATTTTTCTCTTTTGGCAAGCATCATGTGGTGAGGAAAGATCTAGGCACATATATCCAGTTGGATATGGGTAGCATGATTTTTCTTGTTGACATCACCCTTGAGGTGAATATGTTCGAAGGCTAATTTATAAGCCCCTATCTTTGTATGTGCCCGGTTGAAACATTTTGCTCATGTGTATGCAGTGAGTGTTCGCAATCATAGAAGACTATATGATGGTTGAGTATGTGGAGCTCTTACTTAAACTCTGTTAAATAAGTTGAATTGCAATTTCTTGGTGACTGAGAACATAGGTTGTTGAGTTTCAAGAGAATTCATTGTTTGAACCTTAACAAGTTAATTGGTTGCTACTTTAAACATGAGAAATTTTATAAGAAAGAGTTTTTGTCATGATGCTAGGAAAAGTGATTGAAATTATCACTGATCAAACTTATGCACTTTGCTAGAATTCACACTTCATAAATTATTTTCTTTTATCATTTACCTACTCGAGGACGAGTAGGAATTAAGCTTAGGGATGTTGATACGTCTCCAACATATCTATAATTTATGAAGTATTCATGTTGTTTTATTATCATTCTTGGATGTTTTGCAGTCATTTTATAGCAACTTTATATCATTTTTTGGGACTAAACCTATTGACCCAGTGCTAGTTGATGTTTTTTGCTTGTTTTTTACATCGCGGGAAATCAATATCAAACGGAGTCCAAACACCGCGAAACTTTTTGGAGATTTTTTATGGACCAGAACACCCAGGATGTGCCAGAGCAGCACCTAGGGGGTGCCCCGAGGGGGGCACATCCCACCAGGGCACGCCTAGGGGCCCAGGCGCACCTAGGTGGGTTGTGCCCACCTCGGTGGCCTCCCACACCCCCTCTGTGCCCTATAAAATCCCAAATATTCCAAAAACCCTTGGGGTTAACCTAGATCAGAAGTTCCGCCGCCGCAAGGCTCTGTAGCCACCGAAAACCAATCTAGACCTTGTTCCGGCACTCTGCCGAAGGGGGAAATCATCACTGGTGGCCATCTTCATCATCCCGGTGGCCACCATGATGAGGAGGGAGTAGTCCACCCTCGGGGCTGAGGGTTGGGACCAGTATCTATGTGTTTAATCTCTCTCTCTCTCTCGTGTTCTTGAGATGTCATGATCTTGATGTATCGCGGGCTTTGTTAATATAGTCGGATCATATGGTGTTTTCCCCTCTCTATCTTTTTGTGATGAATTGAGTTTTTCCGTTTGAGATTTTTTTGACTGGGAACTGTGGGGCAACACCCCCATAGAATATCAAAAACTTCATTAAAATCAGGGAGTAACAGGTTCAATACAGGGATTACAAGGGGTAATCATACAAAAACTAAACTAAAAGAGGAGAAAGATTATAGAAAAAGCCTCAAGGGGGCAGAAAAGAAATCCATCTCAAGAGATCATCCTTGTAGGCAGATTTTACCCTGTATTACATAAGATTGATATCGTGCTTAAAAGCATATCTCCATTTATTGAAACTAGCCCTCTGACTTCTCAAAACTCTTGCATTTCTGATGATCCAAATGTTCCAGCAGGCAATAAAAACCACTTCAATGAAAACAGGTTTATTGAAACTTCTCCTTGCCTGAAATGCCATCTCATGCATTGAGAGACCAGAAGACCAATCAATCTGCAAATAATTCCAAATCCTGACATGAAGTTACAATTGAAGAATAGATGATCTCTGGTTTCCCTGGCCTGTAGAGGGCAAAGCATACAATTGACCCCATCCTCCATGTGCCAATGCCTATGTTCCACCATATCCTTGGTGTTCAACATGTCCATAATGAGCATCCAAGCAAAAACTTTGATTTTCATAGTACAGGATGATTTCCAAATCCAGGTGGTCAAGGAATTAAAGCTTTCATTAGCAAAAGTGTGGGTATAGAACATCTTGGTCTTATACTGTTTGGAGGAGGCTTGCCAAAACAGAACATCCTTGGTTTCAGGTGTTCTATTGTGACCCTCCATCAAAGACTGCAGCTGGGTTAAGTCATCAAAAGCCTGAGCAGACAGAGGAAGATGGAATTGCTGGTGGATGTCTTGAGTGTCAAAAACCTCTTTAACAGAAGTCCATGGATCCTTAGTTTCCGTTTGAGATTTCGTTGTTATCAGATTGAATACTTTTATGAATTTGAGAACACTTGATATATGTCTTGCAATTGAATACTCGTGGTGATAATGGGGTATCGTATTGATTCACTTGATATATGTTCTGGCACTCAACTCACGGATTCCTGAGGTGACATTGGGGTAATCTATGCATAGGGGTTGATGCATGTTCTTGTCTTTCTTTCTCTGGTAGAAATCTTGGGGCACTCTTTGATGTTCTTTGTGTTGGATTGAATATTATGAATCTGAATTTGCTCTAGTGTGATTTAAGTACGAACTCTTGGTTAGATCGATCGGAAAGAATAGCTTTGTGTTATTTTAGTACGAACTCTAGGATAGATTGATCAAAAAGAATAGCTTTGAGGTGGTTCCGTACCCTAAAAACAATTATGTCTTATGTTCTCCGCTAGATAGGAACTTTGGAGTGATTCTTCGTTGCACATTGAGGGACGGTTATATGATCCAATTATATTAGCTTTGTTGAGAGGTTGCACTAGTGAAAGTACGGACACTAGGCCTCATTTTCAAGCATTGCAATACCGTTTTTATGCCCATTTACTATTTGCTACCTTGCTATTTTTTTATTCAGATTATAAAAATATATTTCTACCATCAATATTACACTTTTATCACCATCTCTCCGCCGAACTAGTGCACCTATACAATTTGCTATTGTATTGGGTGTGTTGGGGACACAAGAGATCATTTGGTTGCAGGGTTGTTTGAGAGAGACCATCTTCATCCTACACCTCCCACGGATTGATAAACCTTAGGTCATCCACTTGAGGGAAAATTGCTACTGTCCAACAAAACTTTGCGCTTGGAGGCCCAACATGAGTCTACAAGAATAAAGTTGCATAGTGGATATCAGCGTGCTCTGGAGCTTCGGCTCAGTGTCGGGTGCCTCGCTCCGGTGCTCTATGGCCGAACTAGAACGTTAGTGAAGTGAAGCTTCGAGAGGGGATCGAAGGGAGCCAGTGGCGCAGCTGCGGGTGCTCTTATGGTGATGGAAACAACTGCAGAACGGCGACAGTCTCAAGCTCCTCCAGCGAGATCCGTTTTGCCCGTCGGCAGCGTGCGAACGACGAAAAGTGGGGAGAGGCTGCAGTAGGGTTCCCCTAGGGGTTTTCCTCGCGTGCGGTGGGTCGGGTGCGCAAGGGGTGATCCAGGGCGCAAGCTCAACTCGGGCTCTACTTCAGGTGCGCGAGCGGTGTGGCATGGCCATGTCTGGCTTGGGGGAGAGGGGTGGACCGGGGCACAGGGCCCGCGGTCAGTGATCAATGTGGCGGGGGCGATGGCTAGCGGCGCGTACCGCTTCGGTCGAAGTGGGCCATGGTAAGGGGATGCCTGTCGGCCGTAGGCGACGCGCGTCGGTGGGCGCGCCGCACTGTGAAGTGCCGCAGCGCTGCGTTTTTTTAAACATCTACAGAAGTATATCCTGGCTAAAAAAATACCAGAAATTCCTAAAAACAAAATAACACACATTAAAATATATATTACCAATATATACCACGGGAACACTAGTTCCAAAGCTAATGCAATTTTTGAAAAAAAATGCAATAGGCCACACAAACATCAACAAAACACTAAAAAATATTTTGGAGTTTATTGAAAATATCAAAACGTAACAGATGAACTGAAAATAATATTTTGTACATTATGAACTTTTATTTTATAGGGGAGAAGTCATGTTATCTCCACCAATAAATTGCCTTGAGTTGAATAATGAATTGAATATTCAAAAAAGCAAATAATGCATAGAAAAATATGAGATGCATATGAATGATATATTAACATCCAAATTAGGAAAATTGGGATGTTACAGCGAGCTATCTTAAGAAGGTGCATGAAGATACAAGACAAGCAATCGAGCGCCAAGTACACCGCCTCGCGACCAACCAGCGCTCAACTACCACCCCACCGGTACAACCGCTCGACCACCGCCCAACTACCGGTCCAGCTTCTGTGATCAAGCGGCACAAGACCGGTACCGCCCCGGTTTTCTCCCATGCTGTAGTAAGACCGGTACAACTAGTCCAACCACCAGTACAACCGCTAATTACTTCCGGGATCACCTCTAGGAACTAGTACAAGAGCTCCAAGCGGTACAACCGCCACCATGACCGGTACTACCGCCCTACCTGTGCGCAGTGAAAGGGGTTTCGACCCATGTATCCCCAACTTACCCCTTGGACTATAAATACTCATCTCCTAGCTCCGAATTAGGTTTAGCATTGGTTTAGCTCATACTAGAGATAGAGCATTGCTCATCCACTTGATACTACTCCCTTTGGAGACCGAGGCCTCCTAGGAGAAGATCCCCCATGTGGATTCAAGACCCCATCAAGGGAAGATCCCCTCGTGGATTCAAGCCCACATCTCCTCACGGATTGGGAAGAACTTGCTACCATTTGTATCGTCCCATGTTGGATTTGGATCGTGTGTCCCTTTGTGTACTTGGATCTAGGACATGTCTAATCGAATCTCGTTGATTTTAGTGTTTCCTCTCATTTCCCCTTGTGTTCTCTCTTGCGTGTTCGTCGTGTTCTTCGGGAATCCCCTTCCAAATCATGAAAGATCGTCCCCTAGGGTTCCACCATACATCACATGGTTATTGGCATTTATTTTTCTTGTGATGATATTGATATGCTCCCTTTGCATCATTTATGTCATATGCCATGCCATGACCACGGACATGCATTGTTTGCCATGTTGTAAATTTTCTCCATATTAGGCTTCCCTATTGCACATGAGGAGACCCCCATAGTTTCCTCATGCATTTTAGGAGATTTTGATCCATTCCGTCCATTGCATGATCCTAATACTTCTGTAAACAATATGCTTCCCATGAATGATGCGCCATATAATTGCATGCTAAATTTGCATCCCCATTATGTTATACATAACAACTATTCTTTCATGATCGATGACATGTTCTTATACCATGCGTCACATTTCTTTGAGCGATGCCTATCTTGTGCTAACTCTCTCATGCACATGCACATCATGATGGACGATGTGTACATTTACCATGCACACACTTTGTTTCGTTTGTCTAGTTGTTGTGTAGGTACACATGCTTCCTCGTCAACCTCGCAATCCCATGAGTTGACAAAACGAGCTCTAGAGAGCAATGATGATTTGAGATCCCGTGGATTATCCTTACGACCGCTCCCTTCGTGCAAAGACTTAACACATTTCTTCTACATGGCACTCACATGGTTATGGGTTATATACCACTTCTCACTTTATGCCCATATTGCCATGTTCACTTTGCATGCTATGCTTATTGATATGCCTTTACCATGCATTTGTGAGCCACGCTTTGCATCTCACATGACACTTGATTCTTGTACTTGTATGTTGATACGTCTCCAACGTATCTACTTTTCCTAACGCTTTTCCTCTTGTTTTGGACTATAATTTGCATGATTTGAATGAAACTAACCCCGGACTGACACTATTTTTAGCAGAACTACCATGGTGTTGTTTTTGTGCAGAAATAAAAGTTATCAGAATGGAACGAAACTTTGCGAGCATTTTTATACAATAAATAAGAATTTCCGGAGCCAAGATCCACCGGAGGGGGGCACCGCGGTGGGCACAACCCACCAGGGCGCCCCCCCCTCTTGGTGCACCAAGGTGGGTTGTCCCCACCTAGTGGCCCCACAGACCCTGAAACCGACGCTATAAAATCCTATTTTTCCAGAAAAAAATCAGGGAGAAAGAATTATCACGATCCGTGAGACGGAGCCGTCGTCACCTCTTGTTCTTCATCGGGAGGCCAGATCTAGAGTCCGTTTGGGGCTCCAGAGAGGGGGATCTTCACTCTTCGTCATCACCAACCCTTCTCCATCGCCAATTCCATGATGCTCCCCACCGGGAGTGAGTAATTCCTTCGTAGGCTCGCTGGTCGGTGAGGAGTTGGATGAGATTCATCATGTAATCGAGTTAGTTTTGTTAGGGCCTGATCCCTAGTATCCACTATGTTCTAAGATTGATGTTGCTATGACTTTGCCATGCTTAATGCATGTCACTTTGGGCTCTGGTGCCATGATTTCATATCCGAACTGTTTATGTTATCACCATCATGTCCATGTTCTAGATCCGATCTTGTAACTTATAATCACCTGCTACGTGTTATGATCCGGCAACCCCAGAGTGACAATAGTCGGGACCACTCCCGGTGATGACCTTGTTTTGAGGAGTTCATGTATTCACCATGTGTTAATGCTTTGTTCCGGTTCTCTATTAAAAGGAGGCCTTAATATCCCTTAGTTTCCGTATGGACCCCGCTGCCACAGGAGGGTAGGACAAAAGATGTCATCCAAGTTCTTTCCATAAGCACGTATGACTATTTACAGAATACATGCCTACATTATATTGATGAACTAGAGCTAGAGCCTGATGTCTACTACACAACCTTCTTCTTGTAGACGCTGTTGAGCGTCCAAGTGCAGAGGTTTGTAGGACAGTAGCAAATTTCCCTCAAGTGGATGACCTAAGGTTTATCAATCCATAGGAGGCGTAGGATGAAGATGGTCTCTCTCAAGCAACCCTGCAACCAAATAACAAAGAGTCTCTTGTGTCCCCAACACACCCAATACAATGGTAAATTGTATAGGCGCACTAGTTCAGAGAAGAGATGGTGATACAAGTGGTATATGGATGGTAGATAAAGGTTTTTGTAATCTGAAAGTATAAGAACAGCAAGGTAACTAATGATAAAAGTGAGCTCAAACGATATTGTAATGCGTTGAAAAAAGGCCTAGGGTTCATACTTTCACTAGTGCAAGTTCTCTCAACAATAATAACATAACTGGATCATAAAACTATCCCTCAACATGCAACAAAGAGTCACTCCAAATTCACTAATAGCAGAGAACAAACGAAGAGATTATGGTAGGGTACTAAACCACCTCAAAGTTATCCTTTCTGATCGATCTATTCAAGAGTCCGTAGTAAAATAACACGAAGCTATTCTTTCTGTTCAATCTATCATAGAGTTCGTACTAGAATAACACCTCAAGACACAAATCAACCAAAACCCTAATGTCACGTAGATACTCCAATGTCACCTCAAGTATCCGTGGGTATGATTATACGATATGCGTCACACAATCTCAGATTCATCTATTCAAACCAACACAAAGAACTTCAAAGAGTTCCCCAAAGTTTCTACCGGAGAGTCAAGACGAAAACGTGTGCCAACCCCTATGCATAGGTTCATGGGCGGAACCCGCAAGTTGATCACCAAAGCATACGTCAAGTGGATCAATAGAATACCCCATTGTCACCACGGGTATCCCACGCAAGACATACATCAAGTGTTCTCAAATCCTTAAAGACTCAATCCGATAAGATAATTTCAAAGGGAAAACCCAATCCATTACAAGAGAGTAGAGGGGGAGAAACATCATAAGATCCAACTATAATAGCAAAGCTTGCAATACATCAAGATCGGATCACCTCAAGAACACGAGAGAGAGAGAGAGATCAAACACATAGCTACTGGTACATACCCTCAGCCCCGAGGGTGGACTACTCCCTCCTCGTCATGGAGAGCACCGGGATGATGAAGATGGCCACCGGAGAGGGATTCCCCCTCCGGCAGGGTGCCGGAACGGGTCTAGATTGGTTTTCAGTGGCTACGGAGGCTTCTGGCGGCGGAACTCCCGATCTATTGTGCTCCCCGAAGTTTTTAGGGTATATGGATATATATAGGAGGAAGAAGTACGTCGATGGATCTCCGGGCAGTCCACGAGGCAGGGGGGTGCGCCCAGGGGGTGGGCGCGCCCCCCACCCTCGTGGGCAGCCCGGGACTCTCCTGGTCCATCTCCGATACTCCGTGGGCTTCTTTTTGTCCAAAAATATGTCCCGTGAAGTTTCAGGTCAATTGGACTCCGTTTGATTTTCCTTTTCTGCGATACTCTAAAACAAGGAAAAAAAAATCGAAACTGGCACTGGGCTCTGGGTTAATAGGTTAGTCCCAAAAATAATATAAAAGTGCATAATAAAGCCCATAAACATCCAAAACAGATAATATAATAGCATGGAACAATAAAAATTATAGATACGTTGGAGACGTATCAGCATCCCCAAGCTTAATTCCTGCTCGTCCTCGAGTAGGTAAATGATAAAAACAGAATTTTTGATGTGGAATGCTACCTAACATATGTATCCATGTAATTCGCTTTATTGTGGCAAGAATATTCAGATCCGTAAGATTCAAGACAAAACTTTAATATTGACATAAAAATAATAATACTTCAAGCATACTAACAAAGTAATCATGTCTTCTCAAAATAACATGGCCAAAGAAAGCTATCCCTACAAAATCATATAGTCTGGCTATGCTCCATCTTCACCACACAACGTATTTAAATCATGCACAACCTCGATGACAAGCCAAGCAATTGTTTCATACTTTTGATGTTCTCAAACTTTTTCAATCTTCACGCAATATATGAGCGTGAGCCATGGATATAGCACTATATGTGGAATAGAAGGATGGTTGTGGAGAAGACCAAAAGGGAGAAGATAGTCTCACATCAACTAGGCATATCAATGGGCTATGGAGATGCCCATTAATAGATATCAATGTGAGTGAGTAGGTATTGACATGCAACGGATGCACTGGAGCTATAAGTGTATGAAAGCTCAACAAAAGAAACTAGTGGGTCTGCATCCAACTTGCTTGCTCACGAAGACCTAGGGCATTTAAGGAAGCCCATTTTTGGAATATACAAGCCAAGTTCTATAATGAAAAATTCCCACTAGTATATGAAAGTAACAAAACAAGAGACTCTCTATCATAAAGATCATGGTGCTACTTTGAAGCACAAGTGTGGAAAAAGGATAGTAGCATTGCCCCTTTTATTTCTAATTTATTTTTTTATTTGGCCTTTCTTTTTTTGGCCTTCCTTTTTTTGGCCTTTCTTTTTTTTATTTGGCCTTTTTTGGGGGACAATGCTCTATTAATGATGATCATCACACTTCTATTTATTTACAACTCAATGATTACAAATCGATACTAGAACAAAGTATGACTCTATATGAATGCCTCCGGCGGTGTACCGGGATATGCAATGACTCATGAGTGACATGTATGAAAGAATTATGAATTGTGGCTTTGCCACAAATACGATGTCAACTACATGATCATGCAAAGCAATATGACAATGATGGAGCGTGTCATAATAAACGGAACGATGGAAAGTTGCATGGAAATATATCTCAGAATGGCTATGGAAATGCCATGATAGGTAGGTATGGTGGCTGTTTTGAGGAAGGTATATGGTGGGTTTATGATACCGGCGAAAGGTGCGCGGTATTAGAGAGGCTAGCAATGGTGGAAGGGTGAGAGTGTGTATAATCCATGGACTCAACATTAGTCATAAAGAACTCACATACTTATTGCAAAAATATATTAGTTATCGAAACAAAGTACTACCGCATGCTCCTAGGGGGATAGATCGGTAGGAAAAGACCATCGCTCGTCCCCAACCGCCATTCATAAAGAAGACAATCAATAAATAAATCATGCTCCGACTTCGTCACATAACGGTTCACCATACGTGCATGCTACGGGAATCACAAACTTCAACACAAGTATTTCTCAAATTCACAACTACTCAACTAGCATGACTCTAATATCACCATCTCCATATCTCAAAACAATTATCAAGTATCAAACTTCTCATAGTATTCAATGCACTTTATATGAAAGTTTTTATTATACCCATCTTGGATGCCCGTCATATTAGGACTAAATTCATAACCAAAGCAAATTACGATGCTGTTTAGGACTCTCAAAATAATATAAGTGAAGCATGAGAGATCAATTATTTCTATAAAATAAAACCACCACCGTGCTCTAAAAGGATATAAGTGAAGCACTAGAGCAACAACAAACTAGTCCGAAAGATATAAGTGAAGATCAATGAGTAGTCGAATAATTATGCAATTATGTGAAGACTCTATAACATTTAGGAATTTAAGATCTTGGTATTTTATTCAAACAGAAAGCAAAACTAAATAAAATAAAATGACGCTCCAAGCAAAACACATATCATGTGGTAAATAAAAATATAGCTCCAAGTAAAGTTACCGATGAACGAAGATGAAAGAGGGGATGCCATCCGGGGCATCCCCAAGCTTAGGCTTTTGGTTGTCCTTGAATATTACCTTGGGGTGCCTTGGGCATCCCCAAGCTTAGGCTCTTGCGACTCCTTATTCCATAGTCCATCGAATCTTTACCAAAAACTTGAAAACTTCACAACACAAAACTTAACAGAAAACTCGTAAGCTCCGTTAGTATAACAAAATAAATCACCATTAGGTACTGTTGTGAACTAATTCTTTATTTATATTCGTGTAATATCTACTGTATTCCAACTTCTCTATGGTTTATAAACTATTTTACTAGCCATAGATTCATCAAATTAAGCAAACAACACACGAAAACCAGAATCTGTCAAAAACAGAACAGTCTGTAGTAATCTGTAGCTAACGCAAACTTCTGGAACCCCAAAAATTATAAAATAAATTTCTGGACGTGCGGAATTTATCTATTAATCATCTGAAAAAAGAATTAACTAAATATCACTCTCCAATAAAAAATGGCAGCAATTCTCGTGAGCGCTAAAGTTTCTGTTTTTTACAGCAAGATCAACAAGACTTTCCCCAAGTCTTCCCAACGGTTCTACTTGGCACAAACACTAATTAAAACATAAAAACTAAATAATAACAGAGGCTAGATAAATTATTTATTACTAAACAGGAGCAAAAATCAAGGAACAAAATTAAAGTTGGGTTGCCTCCCAACAAGCGCTATCGTTTAACGCCCCTAGCTAGGCATTATGATTTCATTGATGCTCACATAAAAGATAAGGATTGAAACATAAAGAGAGCATCATGAAGAATATGACTAGCACATTTAAGTCTAACCCACTTCCTACGCATAGGGATTTTGTGAGCAAACAACTTGTGGGAACAAGAATCAACTTGCATATGAAGGCAAAACAAGTATAACTTCAAAACTTTAAGCACATAGAGAGGAAACTTGATATTATTGCAATTCCTACAAGCATATATTCCTCCCTCATAATAATTTTCAGTAGCATCATGAATGAATTCAACAATATAACCATCACACAAAGCATTGCTTTCATGATCTACAAGCATAGAAACTTTACTACTCCCCACATAAGCAAAATTCTTCTCATGAATAATGGTAGGAGCAAACTCAACAAAATAATTATCATGTGAGGCATAATCCAATTGAAAACTAAAATCATGATGACAAGTTTCATGCATATCATTATTCTTTATAGCATACAAGTCATCACAATAATCATCATATATAGCAACTTTGTTCTCATAATCAATTGGAACCTCTTCCGGAATAGTGGATTCATCACAAAATAAAGTCATGACCTCTCCAAATCCACTTTCATCAATATAATCATCATAAATAGGAGGCATGCTTTCATCATAATAAATTTTCTCATCAAAACTTGGGGGACAAAAAATATCATCTTCATCAAACATAGCTTCCGCAAGCTTGTGGCTTTGCATATCATTAGCATCATGGATATTCAAGGAATTCATACTAACAACATTGCAATCATGCTCATCATTCAAATATTTAGTGCCAAACATTCTAATGCATTCTTCTTCTAGCACTTGACCACAATTTTCCTTTCCATCATACTCACGAAAGATAATAAAAAGATGAAGCGTATGAGGCAAACTCAATTCCATTTTTATTTGTAGTTTTCTTTTATAAACTAAATAGTGCTAAAACAAGAAACAAAAAGATTCGATTGCAAGATCTAAAGATATACCTTCAAGCGCTAACCTCCCCGGCAACGGCGCAAAAAAAGAGCTTGATGTTTACTACACAACCTTCTTCTTGTAGACGTTGTTGGGCCTCCAAGTGCAGAGGTTTGTAGGACAGTAGCAAATTTCCCTCAAGTGGATGACCTAAGGTTTATGAATCGTAGGAGGCGTAGGATGAAGAGGGTCTCTCTCAAGCAACCCTACAACCAAATAACAAAGATTCTCTTGTGTCCCCAACACACCCAATACAATGGTAAATTGTATAGGTGCACTAGCTCGCCGAAGAGATGGTGATACAAGTGGTATATGGATGGTAGATAAAGGTTTTTGTAATCTGAAAATATAAAAACAGCAAGGTAACTAATGATAAGCACAAACGGTATTGTAATGCGTTGAAACAAGGCCTAGGGTTCATACTTTCACTAGTGAAAGTTCTCTCAACAATAATAACATAATTGGATCATATAACTATCCCTCAACATGCAACAAATAGTCACTCCAAAGTCACTAATAGCGGAGAACAAACAAAGAGATTATGGTAGGGTACGAAACCACCTCAAAGTTATCCTTTCTGATCGATCTATTCAAGAGTCCGTAGTAAAATAACACGAAGCTATTCTTTCCGTTCAATCTATCATAGAGTTCATACTAGAATAACACCTCAAGACACAAATCAACCAAAACCCTAATGTCACCTAGATACTCCAATGTCACCTCAAGTATCCGTGGGTATGATTATATGATATGCGTCACACAATCTCAGATTCATCTATTCAAACCAACACAAAGAACTTCAAAGAGTGCCCCAAAGTTTCTACCGCAGAGTCAAGACGAAAACGTGTGCCAACCCCTATGCATAGGTTCATGGGCGGAACCCGCAAGTTGATCACCAAAACATACATCAAGTGGATCAATAGAATACCCCAGTGTCACCACCGGTATCCCACGCAAGACATACATCAAGTGTTCTCAAATCCTTAAAGACTCAATCGAGTAAGATAACTTCAAAGGGAAAACTCAATCCATTACAAGAGAGTAGAGGGGGAGAAACATCATAAGATCCAACTATAATAGCAAAGCTCGCGATACATCAAGATCGGATCACCTCAAGAACACGAGAGAGAGAGAGAGAGAGAGAGAGAGATCAAACACATAGCTACTGGTACATACCCTCAGCCCCGAGGGTGGTCTACTCCCTCCTCATCATGGAGAGCGCCGGGATGATGAAGATGGACACCGGAGAGGGATCCCCCTCCAGCAGGGTGCCGGAATGGGTCTAGATTGGTTTTCGGTGTCTACGGAGGCTTCTGGCGGCGGAACTCCCGATCTATTGTGCTCCCCGAAGTTTTTAGGGTATATGGATATATATAGGAGGAAGAAGTACGTCGATGGATCTCCGGGCTGTCCACGAGGCAGGGGGGTGCGCCCAAGGGGTGGGCGCGCCCCCCACCCGCATGGGCAGCCCGGGACTCTCCTGGTCCATCTCCGATACTCCGTGGGCTTCTTCTTGTCCAAAAATATGTCCCGTGAAGTTTCAGGTCAATTGTACTCCGTTTGATTTTCCTTTTCTGCGATACTCTAAAACAAGGAAAAAACAGAAACTGGCACTGGGCTCTGGGTTAATAGGTTAGTCCCAAAAATAATATAAAAGTGCATAATAAAGTCCATAAACATCCAAAACAGATAATATAATAGCATGGAACAATCAAAAATTATAGATACGTTGGAGACGTTTCAGTGCCGTGTCGCCCTAGGTTATAATTGTCTCGTGATGAATATCGTCCAACAAGTCATCGATCCAATGCCTACAAATTTATCTTATATTCTTGCTAAGTTACTACTGCTATCATTACTGTTCCACTTATCACTGTTACCGTTACCATTGCTACTACTACTACTATTATCAAAACTATCATATTACTTTGCTACTGATCATGTTTCTGCAGATAATTAATCTCCGGGTGTGGTTGAATTGACAACTCAACTGCTAATACCTTCAAATATTCTTTGTCTCCCCTTGTGTCGAATCTATAAATTTGGGTTGAATACTCTACCCTCGAAAACTGTTGCGATCCCCTATACTTGTGGGTTATCAAGACCTTTTTCTGGCGCCATTGTCCGGGAGCATAGCTATATTTGTTGAGTCATTTGGGATTATTATCAGTTTATCACTATGAAGAATATGAAGGATGCTAAGACTAAGATTTTCTCTCAAAGACGAGGGGAGGTAAGGAACTGCCATCTAGTTTTGCTTTAGATTGACCTTCTGTTATAAGTAAACTTGCAACACCACCGCATGCTATTAATCCTGATATGTCGCAAGTTATCGATGATGCTACTTCTGCTATGGATAATTCTTATGATAATGATAGTACCTTTCTTGATAATGATGATGTGCCACTTGATGACTTTCTTGATGAACAAATTGCTAGAGTAATACAACATGATGTTGTTGAATCTGATGATGAGCTTGAAACTGAAACTCCTGAAACACCTACTAGAACTACCCTTCCTAGATATGAATTGCCTAAGGTACCGAAAGGTTATGTTATGAATGAGGAGACAACTAGAGATATTCTTGCTTGTAAGGATATAGATGATCTAGAGAAATTATTATGCTAGTATAAGGAAAAATCTCTGAATGCTAGAATGAAATATGATCCTAGGTTTGCTACTTCACCAATCTTTATTGATGATAAGGATTATGAATTCTCTATCGGCCCAGAGTTAATTACTTTGGTTGAATCTGATCCTTTCCATGGTTATGAAACTGAAACTGTTGTGGCACATCTTACTAAGTTGAATGACATAGCCACCCTTTTTGCTCATGATGAGAAAACTCGCTATTACTTTATTCTCAGATTATTTCTGTTCTCATTAAAGGGTGATGCTAAAGCTTGGTACAATACCCTTGCTCCTGGTTGTGTGCGTAGTCCCTAGGATATGATTTATTACTTCTCTGAAAAATATTTCCCTGCTCATAAGAAACAAGCTGCTTTGCAGGAAATATTTAACTTTGTGCAAACCAAAGAAGATAGTCTCCCACAAGCTTGATAGTTGTGCTGATTGTGTTTTAGGGAACGAACTATTGGGCAAGCTGAAGAAGTATTGAATAACATATTGAAAAATTATGATGATTGGACTCTTCCTGAACAACCGGTCAAACCCACTCTGAAGAAGAGGGGTATATTATATCTCAGTCCTGAAGATATGCAAGAGGCAAAGAAATCTATGAAGGAAAAAGGTATTAAAGCTGAGGATGTCAAAAATTTACCTCCTACTGAAGAAATATATGGGCTTAATACACCACCACTGCCTAAGGTGGTAGAGGTAAATTCTTCAATAAAGTTCAATGATAATGACAATCCTCACAATATGCACCTTAGCTCTTATGAGTTTGAAAACTGTATTAGAAAGCAAGATCACTTCAATGCAAATGTTATGAAACAATTGAAATACAATTCTGATATGATTGCTCGCTTGAGTGACTTGTTATTTAGTGATGTTAGAGGTGATTGAAAGCATGCTTATATGGTTCAAAATCAGTTAGAACAAGTTGCTAAATCTCAAAGAGAATTGCTTGATGAAATAAATAATAATATACATGACTTTGATGTTAGAGTTGCAACTAGAGGAGGTAAAATGACTCAGGAACCACTTTATCCTGAGGGACACCCAAAAAGAATTGAACAGGATTCACTAAGGAACAACACCACTGCACCTAGTTCTTCTAAAAAGAAAAAGAAAATTGATAGGACTTTGCATGCTTCTAGTTAACTTGAAATAGAAAAACCTCCTAATAATGATAATGAAACTTCTATCTCTGATGCTAAAACTCAGTCTGGTAATGAACACTCACCTTATGATAATGAAAAATATAATACTGATGTTCATCAAGACTCTCAACCTAATAATGAAAAAGAACAAGAGAATGATGTTGAGATAGAACCACCTGTTGATCTTGATAACCACAACCTAAGAATAAAAGGTATGATAAAAATGACTTTGTGGCTAGAAAACACGGTAAAGAGAGGGAACCGTGGGTTCAAAAACCAATGCCTTTTCCACCTAAATCAACTAAAAAGAAAGATGATGAAGAATTTGAACGCTTTGCTAAAATGCTAAGGCCAGTCTTTTTGCGTACTCGCTTGACTGATATCTTGAAAATGCCTCCTTATGCAAAGTATATGAAAGACATCATCACTAAAAAACTTGGACATCATCACTAAAATGCCTCCTTCTAAAATACTGGAAGCTGAAATCTCCACTGTGCTTGCTAATTATACTTTTATGGATGGAGTACCTAAAAAACTTGGAGATCCGGGAATACCAACTATACCTTGCTCCATCAAAAAGAAGTATGTGAAAACTGCTTTGTGTGATTTAGGAGCTGGTGTTAGTGTTATGCCTTTCTCTTTATATAAAAGACTTGATTTGAATAAACTCACACCTACTGAAATATCTTTGCAAATGACTGATAAATCAACTACCATACCTATCGGTATATGTGAGGATGTGCCTGTTGTTGTTGCTAATGTTACTATTTTGATTGACTTTGTTTTACTTGAGATGCCTGAGGACGAGAACATGTCGATTATCCTTGGTAGACCCTTCTTGAATACTGCTGGCGTTGTTATTGCTTGCAATAAAAGCAAGGTCACTTTTCATATCGATGGTAATGAGCATACGGTGCACTTTCCGAAGAAACAATTCCAGGTAAATGGTATTAATGTTATTGAAAAAGCACCGGCAATCACTATTGGAAGTTTTCAAATACCTCTACCAACTGTCAAAAAGAAATATGAAATGCTTATTGTTGGGGACATTCATATCCCCATTGAGGTAACTTAGTGATTTACGAAAGTTCTTCGATTTCATGCTAATTGAAAGTGGTTGTTAATAAGACTTGATCAACCTTATTAATGGATCATTTTTGAGAGGTATGAAGTTTTTTGAATTTAGTAAGCACTACCTTCTGTCCCTACTTTTTGTTTTATGTTTTTATTAGTTAAATAAAATAAAATGCCATTTTTGTCTATTTTCTGAATTTCCCATGCAATAAAAAAATGACCCAAAATAAAAGTTCTCAAAATTCTCTCAAAATTTAATATGGTTTTTTCTGAATATTTAAGAATTTCTGGTGCAAATAATATCAAAGGGAGGTGCACCAGGTGGGCACAACACACCTGGGCGCACCAGGACCCCCAGGCGCGCCCTAGTGGGTTGTGGTCCCCACGTGGCCCCCCTCACTTATCCCTTCACACGAAATAATCACTTACCTCCAGAAAAAAAATTCTCCATTGCTCTCTCTCCCGTGTTCTTGCTCTCAAACCCGCGGATTTCGATCTCTTTGCTCAAAGCTCCGTTTCCGAAACTGTTTTGGGGGATTGTTGCTTGGTATGTGACTCCACCATTTGTCTAATTAGTTTTTGTTTTAGTGGTTAATATTTTGAATAATTACCTACTCTTGGTGCTGCTATAGATGAGCTTGCATGTTGAATTCTTAGAGTTCTAAGTAGTTTGAATGCTTGCTATGGCCTCTATGTATCCCTATAAGTAGTTGGTATCATTTTTGTGAAGTTTTGTTGAGAAAATTTTGTGGACTACAAATTTCAGAATTTTTGTTCATAGGAAAAACATGAATATCTTTAGGAAGTTTGGTTCCAAGAAGAACTCCAAGGGAGTTATTGGGGAGTCGTCTGACAGTGATCTCCATCCCCGGAGGTTGGCGGAAGTACGGCCGTGCGAATGGCCGCACACCCCATTCATGGAATAGGCTGGAATCCTTCAGGAGTTCACACAATATGCTGCTAATGCCGGCCTCACGGACTTCATCGCAGCTGAATGCGAACAGTATCATCTCCTCACAAACATCTTTGTTCAAAGTTTTAGTTTCCTTACTAGGAATAATCCTCTTGAGGTGCGGTTTGATTTATATGCTGAAACCCATCAGATACCACTTACTGAATTTTGTAACATATGCATGATCCCTTTTGATGGGACCTTAGCAGAGCCTGGGCCGGCAGAGTTTGAGGCCTTTATCATACCTTGACGGTGGGAGATGAGAGAGGGGTGTCAGCTACCACTGCTGCTGTCTTGCATTTTCTTGCTGTTCATTACTTTGCTCTTTTCATTGCAAAATGCTTGCTTGCTAGAGAGAAGGTGGGTGTACTCAGCTCACCAGACCTTGTTGTTTTGCGTTGTGCATTAGAGGGCAACAACATTTATAGCTTGGGAGATATTGTGGCACGTCGCCTCCATACTAATAGGTCCAAAGGTAAAATACATGGTGGGATTTTCGCTACTCGTTTGGCGGCTCACTTCGAGGTTGAGATACGCCTGCATGATTACCCTCTGACCAAGGTTTACCTAGACCGCGCAGCCATGGAACACCACCATTTTATTGCACGAGATTACCCTGACATCCCTATTCCTTATAACTTGGTTTTTAGCATTGAAACTCGTGATATTATTCCATTGCCTGCTCCTGCTTTGTTTGATCCCGTTGCCAGGGGCGGATATAGGATTATGCCTGCAGACATCATCGCCTACAGAAACAATCAGACTACAGAGGAGGAGGAAGAGCCTCAATAGTGGGATCAGTGGATGCCCGCTCCTCAGTACCCCAACTACTAACCAGGCTTCTGATTGATTACCAAGTTAGGCCAAAAGCCTAAGCTTGGGGGAGTACTTGTTTCTTATCGACATTACATTCATGTTCACTTATTTCATCTGTCGGTGTTCACACTTTTTCATTGTATCATCCATGATTAATTTTATGTTCTCACTTTCTTCTTGTGTGTTTGAAAAACTTTAGAAAAGCAAAAAAGAATAGTTATAGTTAGTTTACTTTCTATGCATGCTTAGTTGTAATATTAAAAATAAAACCCAAAAATATTTCCTTGTTCTTTTTTTTTGCTTGTTGGGAGCCTTCCTGTGTAAATAATTTTTCTCGCTTTTGCTTTTCCCTTTTATTTGCTTGTTCAAGAAAACCAAAAACTCCAAAAATATTTCAATGTGTTTCTCTGAATTCCTTTTCTTTTTATTTGAGTTGTACCGAGGAAAAGACCACAATGAAAATGCTGAGTGGCTCTCATATGAATAACTGTTGATCTAATAAAGAGCCCATTTCACCTTATCTTCTCCTGTTGAATAAAATGTTTGCAGATTCCAACTTAGTCCAGGACACTCTTGCACTATTATTATTTTCATATCGTTCGGTCATGCAAGTGAAAGGCAATAATGATGATATTCGATGAACTAGCCGTGGCAGAGAGAAATGGGTATGAACTCGACTTGTTCTGTTTGTGTAAATATGTTTAACCTAGTATCCATGATTCATCCCATTATGATTAAACATGTTTGCAATGACAATTAGAGATTGTAGTCTCTCATGCCATGCATAAGTAGCTAGGAGTGGATAATGATTTATCTTGGATATCAACATTGAGTTAAAATGATTGTGATGTAGTATGATGATATGGTATCCTCCTCTGAATGTTCGAGTGGCTTGACTTGGCACATGTTCATGCATGTAGTTGAATCAAAACCAACATAGCCTCTATGATATTTATGTTCATGGTGTTCATATCCTACTCATGCTAGTGTCCAATGTCACTTATGCATAAGCATGTTCATGACCATTGCTGCTCTCTAGCTGGCCGCTTCTCAATCTAATTGCTAGCCTTCGCCTGTACTATGTGGGAATTCTGCTTGTACATAAAAAAACCTTGAACCCAAGTTATTCCAGATGAGTCCACCATACCTACCTATATGTAATATTAGCCTGCCGTCCTAAGTAAATTTGCATGTGCCACCTCTAAAAACTTTTGATAAATATCCTTTTTGTGTTCCTGGATCGTTCATGGAACAATAGGAGGTGGTCGGTATCTTCCATGCGAAGCAGGTTATTCTCAGGTCGAGTGTTTATAACTCGCCATCGCACGAGAAAAGGGCGGTAATAGGGATGCCCAGTCCCAGACTGCAAACAGAAAAAGCTTACAAATAATCAAACAAAAACTCTCAATGGAGTTAAAACCTTTACTTTTATCGCTTGGGAACCACCACTAGCGTGCTTAGCATGGAAGATATTGATAACTGATAGTAATGAAGTAAATGAGAAGGGTGCATGTCTCAAAATATCATTTACCTCTATTTTAAAAACTTGAGCTCTGGCACTTCTGCAAATCACTACTTCCCTCTGTGAAGGGACTATCTATTTACTTTTATGTCGTGTCATCACCTTCTAAAACAAGCGCCAGAACCTGAGAGCACTATTGTCATGACTTATGCATTGTGTGTAGATAATGTTGGGTGCATCATGACTGGATCTTTTCTACTTTGAATTACAATGTTTACTCGCTACTTGGACTTTGGAGGTGCTCTGCATATATGTTTTGCGGTCTCAGAAAGGGCTAGCGAGATACCACTATTGTCATATTATATCATGGTTGTTTTGACAACGTGTTGCCGTTTGAGATATCTTATTATTGCTCGCTAGCTGACTATGTTATTGATATGAGTTAATATAATCTTTAAGAGTTATTGTCGGCATGGTCAGTTATAATGTCGGCTGAAAACCTGGGTGCTGTTTAAGCTTATTTATGCAAACATGAGCAAAAGAGTTCATAAAAGTTTTTCTTTTTCACTTTCAGTTTATCAACTGAATAGATTGAGGACAAGCAAAGTTTTAAGCTTGGGGGAGTTGATACGTCTCCAACGTATCTACTTTTCCTAACACTTTTCCTCTTGTTTTGGACTCTAATTTGCATGTTTGAATGAAACTAACACCGGACTGAGGTTGCTTTCAGCAGAACTACCATGGTGTTGTTTTTGTGCATAAATAAAAGTTCTCAGAATGGAATGAAACTTTACAAGAAATAAGAATTTCTGGAGCCAAGATCCACCGGAGGGGGGCACAACCCACCAGGGCGCGCCCCTCGTCCTGGCGCGCCTAGGTGGGTTGTCCCCACCTGGTGGTCCCGTAGACCCTGAAACCGACACTATAAAATCCTATTTTTCCAGAAAAATATCAGGGAGAAAGAATTATCACGATCCATGAGATGAAGCCGCCATCACCCCCCGTTCTTCATCGGGAGGCCAGATTTGGAGTTCGTTTGGGGCTCCAGAGAGGGGATCTTCGTTCTTCGTCATCACCAACCCTTATTCATCGCCAATTCCATGATGCTCCCCACCGGGAGTGAGTAATTCCTTCATATGCTCGCTGGTCAGTGAGGAGTTGGATGAGATTCATCATGTAATCGAGTTAGTTTTGTTAGGGCCTGATCCCCAGTATCCACTATGTTCTAAGATTGATGTTGCTATGACTTTGCCATGCTTAATGCTTTTCACTTTGGGCCCGGGTGCCATGATTTCAGATCTGAACCGTTTATGTTATCACCATTATATCCATGTACTAGATCCGATCTTGCAAGTTATAGTCACCTACTACGTGTTATGATCCGGCAACCTCGGAGTGAGAATAGTCGGGACAACTCCCGGTGATGACTGTAGTTTGAAGAGTTCATGTATTCACCATGTGTTAATGCTTTGTTCCGGTTATCTTTTAAAAGGAGGCCTTAATATCCCTTAGTTTCCATATGGACCCCGATACCACAGGAGGGTAGGACAAAAGATGTCATGCAAGTTCTTTCCATAAGCACGTATGACTATTTACGTAATACATGCCTACATTATATTGATGAACTGGAGCTAGTGCCGTATTGCCCTAGTTTATAACTGTCTCATGATGAATATCATCCAACAAGTCACCGATCCAATGCCTACGAATTTATCTTATATTTTTCTTGCCAAGTTACTACTGCTATCGTTACTGTTGCACTTGTTATGAAACTACTGTTATCACTATTACCATTACCATTGCTACTGCTACTATTATCAAAACTATCATATTACTTTGCTACTGATCACGTTGGTGCAGATAAATAATCTCTAGGTGTGGTTGAATTGACAACTCAACTGCTAATACCTTCAAATATTCTTTGGCTCCCCTTGTGTCGAATCTATAAACTTGGGTTGAATACTCTACCCACGAAAACTGTTGCGATCCCCTATACTTGTGGGTTATCATATGTGTATTTGCATGCTTGGTGAAGATATTGCTTGTTATTGCCATGTTTGCTTTGTGCCCTATGCTTATGATGATCCTTTGATCATATCTTGTCTTCATGCTTTTCCCGTGTCATGCGCATTACCTATGCCTATTATTTGCCCACATGACATGCTTTCCATGATTTCCTATAGTATGTTGCATATTTGAGCTACTAGTTTGCATGACATGATTGATATGCTTGCCTATGTTGCATTACTGATGATCCCTACTTGCTCATTTCAGGCGGCTGATGGCATCCATTTTTATGCTTGTCACATGATTGACTTGATCACCTCACACATGGTGCCAATTTCTCTTTCTATTGTGTTGAGTGCCACACTATCTTCACTACACCATGTGCACACTATGCTTGGATTATCTTGCACTTTGGATTGCCCCATGTGTTTAGGCATCTCATCTTCCTTGGTGTTGTGAATGACTCATATGCATAGCATAGATCATTTGTTGAGTGCTTTCTGCATGCTTGCTATGACATTGAGGTAGATGCTCGTTCATTTGCCACGCATATTGAGATCTTTACCTCACCTTTGCATGAACGTTTCCATGATACCTTTGCATGTGCTCAATTTATATGTTTAAATGCCATGTCACACTTCTTTGTCAAACCATATGCTATGCTTGATGATGACACTTGTTGGGTGAATCACCACTTGAATGCTTAGTTTTGCACTAATGCTAACCACATTCGTTTTTCCAAGTGTTTGTTGTCCTTCCTATTTTTGAAGGAATCACAAGACATTGGAGAGTGCCCATTTCGAGCTACAAGATGATGAATGCTTGGTGACCGTCAACTTCTACATGGCGACATCATCTCTTTCCAATGGTGATTTGGTCTTCGATCTGGTGTCGGATCTTTCCCAAGGTGGAGAGGTTGACGTGGAGCATCCTACAGACATCACCATGTCAAGATTCATATTTCTAAGAGACACACCCAAAACCTACTTCAATCATACTAAGGTGAATTCCATCCTTAATGTGTGTCCTTTTAGTTCCCTTGACAATGGTATACTACTTGACCGTCCTACCATGTGCCCATATAGGTTTAAGCCCAATGATGAACATGCCATTGAGGAGGTCATCCACAAGCGAGTGCCTACGCCATCCATGGGAGAAGCGTGCAAACGGAGAAGGAAGCGTTAAGGAGAAGGCAAGGTTCCACCTGCACCAAAGGACTTCCACGAGAAGGCGACATGTTGCGAGCTTCAGGACACCCTATGCGCACGGGCCCCTGGACCCTCTACACACATGACCCCCGCGCCCACGGTACAAGCCCATGCACACGAACTAAGGAGTCAGGTCGCTGGACACCCCGTGTGCACAGGTTCACTTACCCCGTGCGCACGGTGCCTCCTACGTGTGGCTGTTGTGCTTTGCCCATGTATCCCCATTTCTTCCCTCCTTACCTCTTCATGCCTTGGACCTATATATACTCCTCCTCCATTTAGGGATAACTAAGAATAGATCTAGACATTAGAGTTAGCTCATGTATCTCCCCTTGTGGGATTCCTCTTGATAGAGAGAGGGAAGACTCCATTGGAGTTCAAGACCTCCATTGGAGAAGATCCTTAGGGATTTAAGACCCCCTTGTGGGAAGGGTCTATCAAGATCGTCAAGACCTCATTTCCTTCATAGGATTTGGGATGAACTTTACCATGTATCTTGTTTCCATTTGATTGTTCTTGTACCTTGTGAATCTCATGTGTTTGTGAGTCTAGTGGGTGTGTGATTGGACCTGTTATTGAATGTTCCTCTTGTGTTTTCCCCTCTTGTTCTTCATGGACCCCCCCCCCCCCCCCCGATTCATGAAAGGTCTCCACTTAGGGTCTCCACCCTACAACACAAAGCCTCCCACAAGGCGGCCTCCATTTCTTTTCAAAGCTCCTCCAAGCTGGGGGGGGGGGCTCTAGGGCAGGCACGACGTCCTAAGGTGTGTGTGGTGGCGAGACTGGGAACGTCGACACATCGGCCTTGATGCATCACGTCGAGGAGCGAAATACGGACGTGTCATCTTCGACAGGTGGCAGCGAGGAGCGAAATTCCAATGCATCCTCCTCGACTCATGGCGGCAGGGAATGGAAAGCCAACGTGTGACCCTCCGCGCGGGGTAGGGAGAGGCGCCTAGGGCTAGGGAGGGGCGATGCCATGGTGGTCGATGGGTCCGTAATTGAGAGGGACAACGAGGAGATAAAGGTGATGAACGTGAGCATTCTTTCGAGTGCCGTGGGAGGCGCATTATTTATAGCGAGCAATGCTACACCTTTGTAAGATATGTTGCGTGATTAATGTAACAACTAGGTGGGCATTTTTTTGTTAGTGGAAGTTACAAGGGAGGGGGCCATTGAGCTGAATTTAGTGGGAGGGGTGTAGATATTGTTGGTCCCAACAGTTCAGGGTTTAGGTGATCCATGATTTAGGCGGGAGGAGCTTGGACGAGCGCAGGAGGGAGAAGGAGAGTCATGCATGCAGATTGTTTTCACACATGGAGAGGAGAAGATTTGGAGGCGAACGAGTTTCCTGGTAGGGCAAACGAGAAAAATGAATCAAGAGGGAGGTAGGCGCATGAGGCGGTTGTGGTAAACGAGGCGCAATTTAGTTACTACATCACAGCTAACACTTTAAGATTTTTCGAATTCTCTTAAGTAAATACAATAATGAGCTTATAGCCCACTTACATGACACTTTTGTCTATGTGGAGTAGAAAGAAATGGAAAATGGTAGGACTAGGCTGTCATGCAAGAGCCTAGCTATATGTGTACTCCTTGGCAAATGCAATAAACAAGCGGGGTTTCCCGCGCATTTGCACGGCTGTAAATACATTTTTATATTTCCAAACATGTATGTCTTGTGAAAACTCCATTTACTTCAAAAGTTTTTTCATTTCGTATATTAGATTGCTTATAAAAATCATCAGTAATTTTTTGATTGAACACTAGTATGTGTTTGGTAGTGTTAACCATGAATATGCATGTTCACACATGGTCTTTTCTCTTTGGTCAGACTTAATCCCTTGGTGTATTTGCTCACAAATATTTTATCCATCTTGTAAGATATATATATAGAGTGGGTTTATTATGATAACACTCTTAAGACCCTTATTCTGCTAACACCTAACCTTATTCTGCTAACACCCCACGTACCGTTGTAGCTACAAACTAACCACCGAACTGCGACTGCTAAAAAAACCACGCACCTTATCCTGTTCGAGCACCAACTCTCCTCTATAGGTGGCCAAACGGGCAGGGATAGCTGGGCCGGCCCGGTAGCACGGCCGGCATGGCACGACACGTGCTAAACGGGCCAGGCCCGGCATGCGGCACGCCAAGGGCCGTGTCTGGGCCTGAAGGCCGAGCACGCGGGCCGGCACGACACAGCCTGATTATCTTTTTTTATTTTTGTTATGTATCCTAATGTGGCCCAACAGGTAAAAATAGGCTAAAAACGTTCAGTGCGCAAAATAAGAGGCAGATTAGCGAGCCTAGCGTGCCGGTGGGCCAGCCCGATTAGCATACAGGCCGTGCTTGGGCTGCAGGCTGCAGCACGCGGGTCGGCACGGCCCGACCCGTATAATAATCATGCCTCCGCGGACCGGGCCGTGCCAGGCATGATTAGGATGGGCCGTGTTGTGCCGGGCCGGGCCGGCCCGTTTGGCCAGCTATACTCCCCTCCCTCCCCGTGCCCCTCCACTCCCCACGACCACCACCTCCTACCCCACCGTCGCACAACCTTCACCTCCCACCCCGCCTCCTCCTACCCCCGGCCGGTGCTGCCCCGCCTCCTCCTCCCCCTCTCGCCCGGCACCGCCCCGCCTCGTCCTCCTCCCGCCCGGCATCTCCCCGCCGCCTCCTCCTCCCGTCCGGTGCCGCCCCACCTCCTACACCTCCCGTCTGGCGCCGCCCCGCATCCTCCTCCTCCCGCCCGGCATCTCCCCACCTCCTCCTCCTCCCGTCCGGAGCCACCCCGCCTCCTACTCCTCCCGTCCGACGCCGCCCCGCCTCGTCCTCCTCCCATCCAGAGCCGCCCCACCTCCTACTCCTCCCGTCCGGTGCCGCCCCGCATCTTCCCCGTGCGCCTCTGACCTGCAGCGCCGCCCAGCGACGGCCCCGGCCTCGCCCCGCTCCAGCCATGGCCACTGCCCCACCGTGCGCCCCACCCCATCCATCGCGTCGCCTCGGCCCGATCCGTCGGGCACCGAATCCGCACTGACGAGCGGATGAGCCGCCTCCCCTGCACCAGTGCATCCAGATCCGGCTGGACACGGTGTCATGTCCAAGAGGTCATGCCCTTTACTCTCATGGGCCTTCTCTAGAAAATGGGCCGGTAGCTTGGGCTGGGCCTAGCTGCAAGGATCTGGAACAATGCCTATAAAGAAGGAGACGCCTCACAGAAGTTGGCAGCGAAAGAATTGAATCGTCTTCAAGCTCCTCACCTCTTGCGTCTGTTTCCCATCCCCTTGCTCTGTATCTCACCCCATGCTGCTGATTTCTCATCTCTGATCCCTTGTATCCCCAAATTGTATCCAAATATTGGTAGTATTCTTGTTGTTCATCCCGTCCTTGTGCTTGGGTCGTGACAATTTGGTAATCAGAGTCAACAAAAAATCACCACTCCGCTTCTTGCCTACCACCTGTTCGACATAATGCCTGAGAGTTCCACCTACGCATGCGATCGCTGCTCGAGCTAGTACAGACAGGAACCGTGGCTGAGTACACGACATTGTTCTGGGAGCATCTACACCAGGTGCTGCATCTCGACTCGAGCCTAAGCATCAAGTGCTTCGTCCACCAGTACACCAAGGGCTTGCGCAAGGATATTCAGGCAGTCGTACAGTCGCAATCGCCGTCTAGCATCACCAGAGCATCATGCCTTGCTCGGATAAGGGAGGAAGAAATCATGAAGGATGAGGCAATGGGTGCTGAGTATGGCGATGGCTGCAACCATGAAGTACAAGACTGTTGTGTCGATGCCAGCAGGCTGGCTGCTCCTACACCAACCTGGTGCTTCACAGAGTGCCCGACTCGCGACGCCACCATCAACATCTCCCCCGAGATTCCGTCCCCTGTCGTGCATGATGAGGCCCCAGACATTGACACTGTCCATGTCGCTGCACCAATGCCTGTCTGCTTGATGGGTGATCTGGACCATGTTAGCGACGACGAAAACCCCATGCCATTCCCTGTGATGAGGTTGCTCCATGTACCAGAGCATGCATCCCCGACATTCACTGCAGTTTTGGTGTCTACTAATGTCAATGAGGTCACGGCACACCAGTTTATGCTAGATGTGAGAACGGGTTGGAAGACACAAGGGAAAGTGCTCCGGCCAGCACCATGGCCCTCTTTCCTTGACGAGGGCACCAGTACAGACTGCGGCGACAATGTCGAGCCGCCGCCGAGTGTCGCCATGGTGTCAACTGGAGCAGTGGCTCCCCATGTGACTTGGCAAGAGATAACGTTAGAGGATAATGACCATAATAAGGAATACCAAGGAGATCTTGTTTCTGGGCCATTTAGAGTGCAAAGCAATGGATATCCACATTCATATTTCGATGGTCGTACTTCAAGAAATCTACCTCAAAGTATTCATCATGGAAACCAACTTCCGTTCACCAGTTCTTCTGATCCAGTCATGTCTCTGGTTGCATTTTGGGCCTCTGCAATTGAACGAAGAATTTTAGTGTCATGTACAAGTACAACCTTATCTGTTTTGACAAGACTTTATGATTCCAGGATGATTTCTGAAAGCATGTGTGCTAATAATAGGACCCATAATATACTGCAATGGCTACTTCTCATGGGGAACATCTGCAGCTATGTGAGATCACCTCACATGTTTGAGAGTGTGAATTATTTCTTTGCTGTAGGAGAGGCATATGGTGGAACTGAGGAGTTAGACTACCTGACAATTGGTATTACCGGGACGAGATGTTCTTCTTGTGCATTATTGCTGGACCGAGGGAAAGGAAATTACGCTGGCTGTTCAGTGCAATTCTATTGGAAATTACGTGTGAAAAACAGGAGGGGATTGTCTCTTTCTTGCAAACATCTAACAGTGAGAAGAAGCTTAATTCTATTCATGCAGCGGGTGAACAAGCTAGGAGGTTGTGCTATGTAGGATTGAGACCTTGGCCTTATTCTGTATTGCACTTCATTGAGCCCTGCAATTCCGGGCTGGGTATGCAGAGATATGGTGCAAATGGAAGGTTGTCATCTGAAGTGGCATGTTCTACTACCAACACAGTGCTTCTGCCACGCGATATAACTCAGTTTCGGTCTTGGCCACTGACTCCGGATGGTACTGAAGATTTCAACATACAGCAAGATGGTACTCAAGGTGTGGGTGACTGTCACGTGTACAAGGAGAAACAACCATGCATGGCTGGAGCTTTATGTGTGAAGAAGTTAGATACTACACACGAGACATTTTGGGGGACTACAGAGTTGGACCTGCCGCACATACATAACTGTGTGGGGGATAGTTGTCGAGTTGAAGCCTTGGCCTTCATGGAAAATTAGTGGTCATGAGAATGTGATTTTATTTTGGTGGTTTCTTCAGAATGCATTGCCTGCAATATTTTCTGTAACTATAGCAAACCTAATGAATTGGTGGTCTGCTATTCCATTTGTACAGCCAGATCATACCATTGGTGATGCTACTTTGCATTTGGGGTCTGGAGAACAATGGGATACCAGGATACCTAATCATGTTCTAGTCACTTGCTCATTGGGGTTGGATCAACTAATTGTGCATGCCTTTGATCCCAAACCTATTTGCCAAAAAAATGTACAACAATATTGTCTTGGTGGCTTACAACTCAAGAGATGTACTATTTATGTCACACTGCAGTGCTTAGTTTTGAGATATGGTGCGTACAACCTGATGGGAGGATATCTTATGGTGGCGAAGCTAATACTTATGTCTCATTGAATTGGCTCAAGCTAGCAGTGGCGGAACTTCAGTTCTCCACTCAAGGTGGTTATCTTCTTGGTTCTGAATTTTTCACTACGTATTTTGAGTTGCCTTTTGATCCTGGAGGCCATTGGTTATTGTGGGTTCTTATTACTACTAGTGGTGTATCCGTTGGATATATACAACGGCATGAGCATAGAGGAGCTTCGCCATATCATTTGCCTCGGTGCTGTATATTCATGATGGAAGTTGGGCAAGTTGACAATGGATGTTTCGATCTGGGCGTATGGCTTCTTGGAATTATCGAAGAGTTTGTTCTCAGTACAATGTGGCCTTTATTGGAGGAAAATATGGCAAGGAGGGATACAACTGATAACAAAGTAAACAGAGTGGATGGTTATCATATTCCTTTTGGTATTAACATCCCGAGTGAGGGCACTATATTCCACTCGGCAACTCTTATGTGTGCTTGTGAAGCCCAACCCCTGGGTAAAAGATTTTTTGCTGCACGATTGGAATATGTTGAGATTAATTCCAACCATGTCGTTCCAGCAGTTTCTGTGGAGCACAAACGTACACATTGGAGGTTAATAGCAGTCATATGTACTCTGCTTGAAAGCACAAGTGCTCCCTAGGTGGTTTTGATAATTGATGACAACATATCTCTTGTTGGACTAACATTTCTATCTAGCATGTTTCAGATAAGTTCAACAATGGAGTGGCATGGACTAAAGGTTGTGGGAACTCCTTCAAGATGCTAAGGACAAAGGATTGGCTAAAGCTTCAAGCTCAAGACTCTTCATTTTACATTTTAGTGATCCAAGATCACATTGAGTCCATAGGAAAAGCCAATACTATCAAGGAGGGATGAGGTGTTGCTTAATGAGCCTCTTGCTTCATGTGCTTAATGATATGCTCCAAAATCCTCAGCTACTTTCCCACTTCCACATATGACCTAAACCCAAAGCCAAACTCGGACCTACCGATTATTCCTATCCGGCGCCACCGAGTTTCACCTGTCATAAGCCACTGCCAAACCCTAGCAATTCGGTTCTACCGATAGGGATCTCGGTCACACCGAGATGGGATTGCAAACTCTCTGTTTCCCTTTCGTAACTTTTCGGTCTCACCGAAAAAGCGAATTGGTCCCACCGAGATTGCAATGTAAACTCTTTGTTTCCCTTTTGTAACTTTTCGGTCTCACCAAAAGAGCAAATCGGTCCAACCGAGTTTGCCTGACCAACTCTTTGGTTAGCTTATTACCAAACTCGGTCTCACCGAGTTTGTGTAATCGGTCTCACCGAGATTACGTTATGCCCAAACCCTAACCATATCGGTCCTACCGAGTTGCATGTCAGTCCCACCGAAAATCTCTAACGGTCACTAGGTTTACCTTTTCGGTCCGACCGAGTTTGTTGATTCGGTCCCACCGAGATTGGAAAACTGTGTGTAACGGTTGGATTTTATGTGGAGGCTATATATACCCCTCCACCTCCTCTTCATTCGTGGAGAGAGCCATCAGAACATATACACAATTCCAACTCATATGTTCTGAGAGAGAACCACCTACTCATGTGTTGAGACCAAGATATTCCATTCCTACCATATGAATCTTGATCTCTAGCCTTCCCCAAGTTGCTTTCCACTCAAATCTTTTTTCCACAAAATCCAAATCCTATGAGAGAGAGTTGAGTGTTGGGGAGACTATCATTTGAAGCACAAGAGCAAGGAGTTCATCATCAACACACCATTTGTTACTTCTTGGAGAGTGGTGTCTCCTAGATTGGCTAGGTGTCACTTGGGAGCCTCCGACAAGATTGTGGAGTTGAACCAAGGAGTTTGTAAGGGCAAGGAGATCGCCTACTTCGTGAAGATCTACCGCTAGTGAGGCAAGTCCTTCGTGGGCGATGGCCATGGTGGGATAGACAAGGTTGCTTCTTCGTGGACCCTTCGTGGGTGGTTGCTTCTTCGTGGACCCTTCGTGGGTGGAGCCCTCCGTGGACTCGCGCAACCATTACCCTTTGTGGGTGGAGCCCTCTATGGACTCGCGCAACCGTTACCCTTCGTGGGTTGAAGTCTCCATCAACGTGGATGTAGGATAGCACCACCTATCCGAACCACGGGAAAAACATCCGTGTCTCCAATTGCGTTTGAATTCTCCAAACCCTTCCCTTTACATTCTTGTAAGTTGCATGCTTTATTTTCCGCTGCCTATACACTCTTTGCATGCTTGCTTGATATGTATGTGAATGTTGAAATTATGCCTAAACTCCACTTAAACCGAAAAAGCTTAAAAATTGCAACTTTAGCATCAAGTGTCCAATCACCCCCCCTCTAGACACATCTACTTCAAGATCCTACAAGTGGTATCAGAGCTTTGGTCTCCATTGTCTTAGTTTAATCACCATTGGAGGAAGATGGATGTGTCTACCTTAGGGAGTCTTAGACATAGAGTGCCTATTCTTGATGGAGAGTATTTTCATGAGTGGAAAAATGAGATGCTTGTAATTTTCAATCAATATCATTTGAACAAGTATATTGCTATCCCTTGTGCACCTCATATTGATCCTTTGCATCCTACCCTAGATGAAGATATTGACATGATTCGCAATCTTAGAACTATTGAGCTCATCATTAGAGGATTGCCCAAAAATTTGATTGCTAGTTTGCCTACTCTTAATTGTGCCTATACTATATGGAAATTTCTTGAGGAACGATTTCCCGATCATTCCTTGAAAACTTTGGATGAAATTCTCCATAAATCTATTGCCTTGAGTAAGATGAACTATAGTGATCCTAGTTTTGGTAATTGTCTATTTGAACTTACCAATCTTAAGCATGCTAAAGGAGATGTTGGAATCATTAGTGATATCTTATTCGAAGCTATAAGAATTCATAAAGGTGACCACTTTGATGATCATTTATCTAATGAATTACCCTCTCTAGGAAATGATGAGTCACAAGATCATGGTGAACATGGATACTATGATGATGATGATGATGATGATGATAGTGACTTCGATCTTGATGATGCAATGAGACATTTTGGTCTTATGGCAAATCTTCGGGGATATGAGTCAGGAGGAAAGGAATGGGTTCTTGATAGTGGATGTACTGATCATATGACCGGAGATGAAGAGATGTTCCGTGAGCTTGCTGAAAATGACGGCCCTCGAAAATATGTCACCTTTGGTGATAATTCAAAGGGTAAAGTGGTTGGCCTTGGTAAGGTGGCCATCTCACATGATAGTTCCATTCAAAATGTCATGCTCGTTGAATCTGTTGGCTACAACTTACTTTCAGTATCTAGACTTCCTGATTTCGGTTTGAATGTCCTATTTACTGAGGTAGAGTGCCAAGTATTTCGTCGAGACAATCATAAAATGGTCTTTACCGGTATGCGTAGAGGTGATCTTTACATTGTCGATTTCTCTAAAAAGGCACAACCTAAAACTTGCTTTATTGCTAAATCCTCAAAAGGTTGGTTGTGGCATAGACGACTAGGTCACGTTGGCATGAGAAATCTTGACAAGCTTATTAAAGGAAATCATATCCTTGGAGTTAACGATGTCATATTTGATAAGGATAGACTTTGCAGTGCTTGTCAAGCAGGTAAACAGGTTGGAGGAAGACATCCCGTGAAGAACATCATGACCACAAGGAGGCCACTCGAGCTACTTCATATGGATCTTTTTGGTCCCAACGCCTACAAGAGTCTCGGTGGAAATTCTTTTGGTCTAGTTATAGTTGATGATTTTTCAAGATTTACGTGGGTGTTCTTTCTTAATGACAAGTCGCAGGTCCAGAAGATCTTCAGAAACTTCGCTAGGAAGGCCCAAAATCAGTTTGACGTGAAGATCAAGAAGGTTCGGAGTGACAACGGAACGGAGTTCAAGAACGCAAATGTGGACACCTTTCTTGACGAAGAAGGGATTTCACACGAGTTCTCGGCTACGTACACACCTCAACAAAATGGAGTTGTTGAGAGGAAGAACCGGACGCTCATCGAAATGGCAAGAACGATGCTTGATGAATACAAGACGCCGAAGCACTTTTGGGCAGAAGCGGTTGAGACAGCTTGTCACGCAACAAATCGCTTATATCTTCACAATCTACTCGGCAAGACGGCATACGAGCTTCTCACCGGTAACAAACCCCAAGTTGGATACTTTCGAGTATTCGGCTCAAAGTGCTACATTCTTGATAAGCATCGTCGTTAAAGTTTGCTTCTAAATCTCATGAAGGTTTCCTACTTGGTTATGGCTCAAACTCTCACACTTACCGTGTCTACAACAATTTCACCCGAAAGGTTGAAGAGACGGTAGATGTGAAGTTTGATGAATCTAATGGCTCGCAAGTAGAGCAATTGCCAATTGATGTAGGAGACAAAGACCCTTCAGAAGCAATCCAAGACTTGTCCATTGGCAAAATTCGTCCAACGGAGGTGAAGGAGAGTACTTCATCCGTCCAAGTGGAAGCTTCTACTTCACGACAAAGTGAACCAAGAATTGACACGGAAGCATCCACAAGTGGGACACACCAAGATGAAGAAAACGAGGAAATACATCAAGACGAACATCAACAACCTCCTTCTCCACCATGACAAGAGAACGACAACGTCAACAATGAAGAAGACCAAGAAGAAGAACAAGATGAAGAAGATGTTCGACAAAGACCCAAGCAAAAGCTCTCACGAGTTCGAGCAAGAATTGCCAAAGATCATCCCGTCGAGCAAATCTTAAATGATATACAAACCGGGAGAATCACTCGCTCAAAGACTCGTTTAGCTAACTTTTGTGAAAACTATTCATTCATCTCTAGCATTGAACCTATGAAGGTTGAAGAAGCATTGGAAGATCCAGATTGGATAAACGCGATGCATGAAGAGCTACACAACTTTGAGAGAAACCAAGTTTGGACATTAGTTGAGAAGCCCGACAACAACCACAACATCATTGGTACCAAATGGGTGTTTCGCAACAAGCAAGATGAAGATGGACAAGTGGTTCGCAACAAAGCATGTCTCGTCGCCCAAGGATACACACAAGTCGAAGGTATGGACTATGGTGAGACATATGCTCCCGTTGCTAGACTTGAGTCCATTCGCATCTTACTTGCCTATGCTAATCACCATAATATCACCTTGTACCAAATGGACATCAAAAGTGCTTTTCTAAATGGTGAAATAGAGGAGGAAGTTTATGTCAAACAACCTCCCGGTTTTATCAATCCTAAGAAACCAAATCATGTTTACAAACTTCAGAAAGCTCTTTATGGTCTTAAACAAGCTCCTAGAGCATGGTATAAATGCTTGACCAAGTTCCTTACTACAAGTGGTTTTGAAATTGGTAAAATTTATTCTACTCTTTTTACTAAAAGGGTTAATGGAGAACTATTTGTATGCCAAATTTATGTTGATGATATCATATTTGGTTCAACTAACCCTCTCTTTAGTGAAAAGTTTGGAAAGCTAATGTCAGAGAAGTTTGAGATGTCTATCATGAGTGAACTCAAATTCTTTCTCGGTTTGCAAATCAAGCAAACTAAGGAAGGAAGGTACATTTGTCTCTCAAACAAAGTACACCAAGGACTTATTCAAGAAGTTCAATATGCAAGAATGCAAAGGTATGTCTACACCCATGCCTACTAGTGGACATAATGATTTGACCAAAGATGGTGAACCGGTTGATCAAAAGGTTTATGGCTCTATGATTGGTTCATTATTATACCTATGTGCTTCATGTCCCGATATTATGCTAAGTGTGTGCATGTGTGCACGATATCAAGCTGCTCCTAAAGAATGTCATCTTAAGGCTGTGAAAAGGATAGTGAGATATTTAATCCATACACCAAATTTTGGCATTTGGTATCCTAAGAGGTCTTCTTTTGATCTTGTTGGCTATTCCGACTCGGATTATGCCGGAGATAAGGTTGATAGAAAGTCCACTTCGGGTACTTGTCAATTTCTTGGTAGATCTCTTGTGTCTTGGTCTTCCAAGAAACAAAACTCGGTATCCTTATCCACCGCCGAAGCGGAATACATTGCCGCTGGTTCATGTTGTGCTCAATTACTTTGGATGACCCAAACTCTTAAAGATTATGGGATCTATGTGAAACATGTTCCACTACTTTGTGACAATGAAAGTGCTATGAAAATTGGTCATAATCCTGTACAACATTCTTGAACTAAGCATATTGAAGTTCGTCATCATTTCATTCGAGATCATGTTGCTAAGGGTGACATTGATCTTAAGCATGTTCGCACCGATAAGCAATTAGCGGATATATTTACTAAACCTCTTGATGAGAAAGTGTTTTGCAGGTTGAGAGGAGAATTGAACATCATTGATGCTTCGAACTTGGAGTAGAAACTCCATTGGATACATGCAAGACATGAGCTTATGACTAATCCATGATATATCTCTTATGATAACTATCTTATGTCTTGGATATATTTGCACCTTGAATGTTGTCTAACCCATGTAGGTGCTTGGTTGAATCTAATTCCATGAGATTGCGACTCACTCACATCTTGAGCAATCTCTACATCACCAAGACTCTACACAATGGTGGTTGAAGACAAGGAAGCACAAAACCATTCAAACATATCCTTTGAAAAATTCTATGTTGAGCTTCATGATTGTCATTTTTGGATACACAAGTGCTCTTCCTTGCAAGAACTAACCCATGTAGGTAGATGAACTCAAACTCCAAGTGGTGCTCCCAACTCTTGATGAGCTACATCAACCTTGAGCACCCACACAAGTTCAACTACATGAGCAAGAACCACACCACCACCCAAGGTATGTTATTCCATCTTAGAGAAGCTTTACTCCAAGACATGAGTCAAAGCAAATCAATAAGATGTGAATACATCAAGATGCTTAAATGAAAAATGGTAACCCCATTTTGAGCTTAAACGATGAGTATGACCTATGATCAAGTGTTCTCACTTGACTCCTAAGTCAATATACTCTAACATAGGTGACTATGTCACCGCCCAACTCTAGATAAAGTTCTATTGTGTTCTTTTTGTGTGTATCTCATGCATGTTTTGTTTCTTTCTCAAAACAAAAAAAACTCCATCTAGATTTTTCAGTCTCTTCTCTTTTCTTTCTACTTATGTTCTGCATTTTCTGCATTTAATTCCTTGCAAATCCTTCAGGTAATTCATTGCAAATCTTTGTGAGATCCTACATGTCTAGTGAGCTGAGGTGACAAGTGTTTTTCTCTGTGTGAACTCGGTTTCACCGACTTGTAATTTTCGGTCCAACCGAATCTTTTCGGTGCCACCAAAACATACCACTCGGTGCCACCGACTTCGCAACAGGAAAAACAGTTTGCCACTTGTTCTATATTTCTTCTGATCCAGCTCTACTCAATGAATCTTGTCCTCTACAAGCATCACAGTTTTATCCATTGCTTTGTGCTGAGTCTCAAGGACCAAACCTATACGACGGATTCCAGAAAGCCCTTCTTGGAAATTGATGTCAAAGGGGGAGAGAGATCACATCAAAGCTTGTAGGAGAGAAAGATCACATCAAGGGAGAGAAAAAGACTCAAGGACCAAACCTACAAGAGAGAAAGTATTAAGGGGGAGAGAGAGACTTCCAGGGGGAGAGAATACTCAAGGATCCCAGATGCTTGATGTTCAAGAGGAGAGATGTCACATGCCTTTTTGGGGGAAAGACATGTATTTGCATTAAGTTCTATCCATTTGTATCTTTTAGCTCTGATTTTCTGTTCCCTATCTTCTCCCAATATCCCATGTAAGATTCAGGGGGAGCAAGACACCTAAGGGAAAGAAATCAGTCAAATTCATTGCATATCTTTATTCTTGGGGACATGTTGAATCCAATGTGGTACCTTGTACTCACTCTCTACATGTCATCCCAGTCTTGGTATTCTTGTGGTTTCTTTTGTTTGCTCTGGCTAGTGGATGTACCTGTGTTATCTAACTTTGTTTGTGCAGGTTCATTCCATCCTAAGCCAACTCAAGACCACAAGGTAAGTATATGCATCAAAATCATGAGTATGAGGAGTTCTTGCTTATGTACATACTGTTTGCAAGAAGGACTCATGAGCATGAAGGTATTTTCCTTGATAATCTTTTGCTCTGATGCATATGGCCAAGATACATGTAACACATTGCCTACTCTGTCATGGTTATGCTCTCACATGCCTCTATATTTCATATTTACATGAGTGCATACATGTAGGGGGAGCCTATGCTTGTTACATGTCCTTCCAAAGCTTTACTTGTTGTTCTTTATATCTTTATCTAAAGCTTTGATGTATGTTGCCATCAATTACCAAAAAGGGGGAGATTGAAAGCACAAGTGCTCCCTAGGTGGTTTTGATAATTGATGACAACATATCTCTTGTTGGACTAACATTTCTATCTAGCATGTTTCAGATAAGTTTAACAATGGAGTGGCATGGACTAAAGGTTTTGGGAACTCCATCAAGATGCTAAGGACAAAGGATTGGCTAAAGCTTCAAGCTCAAGACTCTTCATTTTACATTTTAGTGATCCAAGATCACATTGAGTCCATAGGAAAAGCCAATACTATCAAGGAGGGATGAGGTGTTGCTTAATGAGCCTCTTGCTTCATGTGCTTAATGATATGCTCCAAAATCCTCAGCTACTTTCCCACTTCCACATATGACCTAAACCCAAAGCCAAACTCGGACCTACCGATTATTCCTATCCGGCGCCACCGAGTTTCACCTGTCATAAGCCACTGCCAAACCCTAGCAATTCGGTTCTACCGATAGGGATCTCGGTCTCACCGAGATGGGATTGCAAACTCTCTGTTTCCCTTTCGTAACTTTTCGGTCTCACCGAAAAAGCGAATCGGTCCCACCGAGTTTGCCTGACCAACTCTTTGGTTAGCTTATTACCAAACTCGGTCTCACCGAGTTTGTGTAATCGGTCTCACCGAGATTACGTTATGCCCAAACCCTAACCATATCGGTCCTACCGAGTTGCATGTCAGTCCCACCGAAAATCTCTAACGGTCACTAGGTTTACCTTTTCGGTCCGACCGAGTTTGTTGATTCGGTCCCACCGAGATTGGAAAACTGTGTGTAACGGTTGGATTTTGTGTGGAGGCTATATATACCCCTCCACCTCCTCTTCATTCATGGAGAGAGCCATCAGAACATATACACAATTCCAACTCATATGTTCTAAGAGAGAACCACCTACTCATGTGTTGAGACCAAGATATTCCATTCCTACCATATGAATCTTGATCTCTAGCCTTCCCCAAGTTGCTTTCCACTCAAATCTTCTTTCCACAAAATCCAAATCCTATGAGAGAGAGTTGAGTGTTGGGGAGACTATCATTTGAAGCACAAGAGCAAGGAGTTCATCATCAACACACCATTTGTTACTTCTTGGAGAGTGGTGTCTCCTAGATTGGCTAGGTGTCACTTGGGAGCCTCCGACAAGATTGTGGAGTTGAACCAAGGAGTTTGTAAGGGCAAGGAGATCGCCTACTTCGTGAAGATCTACCGCTAGTGAGGCAAGTCCTTCGTGGGCGATGGCCATGGTGGGATAGACAAGGTTGCTTCTTCGTGGACCCTTCGTGGGTGGTTGCTTCTTCGTGGACCCTTCGTGGGTGGAGCCCTCCGTGGACTCGCGCAACCATTACCCTTCGTGGGTGGAGCCCTCTGTGGACTCGCGCAACCGTTACCCTTCGTGGGTTGAAGTCTCCATCAACGTGGATGTAGGATAGCACCACCTATCCGAACCACGGGAAAAACATCCGTGTCTCCAATTGCGTTTGAATTCTCCAAACACTTCCCTTTACATTCTTGCAAGTTGCATGCTTTATTTTCCGCTGCCTATACACTCTTTGCATGCTTGCTTGATATGTATTGTGAATGTTGAAATTATGCCTAAACTCCACTTAAACCGAAAAAGCTTAAAAATTGCAACTTTAGCATTAAGTGTCTAATCACCCCCCCCTCTAGACACATCTACTTCAAGATCCTACACTGCTCCTACCTCGTTTGGTTATTGTTCATGTAGGTCTTACTTTACATGCCCAGAGTCTGTATGGTCACCGAGCTCACTTGGGCTATTTAGGATCTAACATCACAACATTTCAGGATTTTGGTAAACACATTCCAGTAAGCATGCTTTTGTGGTCAAGTGCCTGTGTATCCGTACATGCTTCAGAGCTATTCTTCAACATCAGACCACTCATTCTGGGCAATATAGACCTGCGGGACAGAGAACATAACCAGAGTTTTCCATCAGATTTGGCAGTGATATCTGTGCCGTTGAAGTGTGACCGCGCTAATATCTCTTGTAGTTGGTATCGCATGTTTTGGGTCAACTGGCCATACCCCTTTATGCAACAACATGTTGTTAAGTTCATACGAGGAGTACCTGAGCGACAACCTCCATGGAACCAGGGTGGTGTCTGCTTCATCGACATTATTGGCATTCTCAATGAGCTGCAAGTACCATGGGATCCTGGTGGTTCACATCATCGGCTTCAGGACAAGCCGCATTTTAAGGGGGCGAGAATGTCATGTCCAAGAGGTCATGCCCTTTACTCTCATGGGCCTTCTCTAGAAAATGGGCCGGTAGCTTGGGCTGGGCCTAGCTGCAAGGATCTGGAACAATGCCTATAAAGAAGGAGACGCCTCACAGAAGTTGGCAGCGAAAGAATTGAATCGTCTTCAAGCTCCTCACCTCTTGCGTCTGTTTCCCATCCCCTTGCTCTGTATCTCACCCCATGCTGCTGATTTCTCATCTCTGATCCCTTGTATCCCCAAATTGTATCCAAATATTGGTAGTATTCTTGTTGTTCATCCCGTCCTTGTGCTTGGGTCGTGACACACGGCCCCGCCCCGCGATGGCGCCGCCATAGTGCAGCTCTGTTGTTGCCCCAATGAAGTTCAGTTTCCACTGGACCGCTTCAAGCATGCCTCCAAGTTGCACGTCTATGGTCGCTGAACTGCATGGGGGCGTCACCTGAGCCTGAGGAGGAGTTGCTCCACTCGGACGCGTGCGTGCAAGGTCCAGCCGATGAACATCAAATGGGGATCCCGTCTCCTAGCTCTTGTGGTCACGACTGGAGGGCATCGACCACATCGCCTGCATCAGCTGCAAGATGCTTTGGGAGCGAGTGCAAGTTGTTCTCTGCTCCTCCCTATGTTGTTCTTCAGTACGCAGTGCAAGTTGCTCCCAAACGCAGGTCGTCTTGGTCGTCGGTAGTAGTACGAGTTACAATCCAACTTGATCATCCAATGATGCTTTGGCCATTGGATCCATTCTGCCTGCTTCAAAGCATTTATTGTAGATATATAAACCAACCAGGAAGCTAATACATTTTTTCATTTACTCCTTTTGGCATTAGAGAGCATATTACTTGATTGCAATATATCTCATCAATTGCAGGGGCAAATCATGACTCTCATCAAGACTACGTGGAGCGAGCTAACAAGGCGAGGTCGGATAGGCTTTCTTCTGGACATCCATCATCACTGAAAGAATGAAGCAGTTGTCTCAACCGGCCCTAGTTTGCCCAACATCTGCATGCAGTTTGCATTATGAATCTAAAGGCTTAATCTTGTGTCAAATAAACAGACCATCTTTGTTCTGATGTCATCAGCTATGGGGAAACGTAGTGCTATTGTAATACAGTAATATAAATTTTGTTCACGGAAATCTCAGAGTAGTGTCTTTTCTATTCTAGGAGGAGATGATGGAAAAATCATGGTATTTTTATCTCACTAATTTCAATCCGGAGCCAACTCTTGTTTGCACGCCACTAGAAGATACATAGCGGTAGTGCGCGTGATTTGTTGTGGATGTTACAGGCTGGTAGAGGAGTAGCGCACAACATGCATGGTTTTGCAGGTGGGGACTGGAGAGGAAAGGGAGAATTGGTAGAGCGAGGCGAGAGGGAGCCGCGCTTGTTGGTGGCACCATGGGAGACGGCCGGTGGGAGCCGCGCCTATTGGAAAAACATGACAAAAGCAGTACGGGCTGGAGACCATGAAGGTTCAGATTCTTCTTTGCGTGTTCAAATTTGCAGTGCAGTGCATGTGTGAGGTACAAAAAATGGGTGCAAGTCCTGAAACTTTTTGTTCCATCGTCTCCCAGTGTGAAGTGTGAAGGGCCAAAAAATTAATGTGGTTCACTTCTTGATGCAGTGCAGTTCACTCGCTCAATCCATACGGTCCACTTGTTCGGTCTACGCTTGTAGAAAATATTAAGTTCGGAAAAAACTCAAGCAGTTCACTTCCGGTAGTGTCGCGGCCCGTTTACGGTAGTCTTGAGGTTCACTTTTCATAGTATTGTAGTTCACCAACGCTTGACAAGAAGTGCACTCCACCTCGTTTGGGAAAATTTACGTCCCACAAAAAAGAAATCATGCAGTGCACTTGTCTGTCCAATGAAGTGTGGTTTTTAGTCTAAATAAGTGCAGTTTTTCTGTCTGATGCAGTACGACCCATTTACGGTAGTCTCGAGGTTCACTTTTCATAGTATTGCGGTTCACCAACACTTGACATGAAGTGCACTCCATCTCGTTTGGGAAAATTTACGTCCCACAAAAAAGAAATCATGCAGTGCACTTGTGTGTCCAATGAAGTGCGGTTTTTAGTCTAAATAAGTGTGGTTTTCTGTCTGATGCAGTACTTCCCATTTACGGTAGTCTCGAGGTTCATTTTTCATAGTATTGCGGTTCACCAACACTCGACATGAAGTGCACTCCACCTCGTTTAGGAAAATTTACGTCCCACAAAAAAGAAATCATGCAGTGCACTTGTTTGTCTGATGAAATGCAATTTTTAGTCTAAAAGATGTGCGGTTTTCTGTCTGATGCAGTACGGCCCGTTTACGATAGTCACGAGGTTCACTTTTCATAGTATTGCGGTTCACCAACACTCGACATGAAGTGCACTCCACCTCGTTTAGGAAAATGTACGTGCCATAAAAAAGAAATCAGGCAGTGCACTTGTTTGTCCGATGAAGTGCGGTTTTTAGTCTAAAGAAGTGCGGTTTTCTGTCTGATGCAGTACGACCTGTTTACGGTAGTCTTGAGGTTCACTTATCATAGTATTGCGATTCACCAACACTCGACATGAGGTGCACTCAACCTCGTTTAGGAAATTTTATGTCCCACAAAAAATAAATCATGCAGTGCACTTGTTTGTCCGACGAAGTGCAACTTTTAGTCTAAAGAAGTGCGGTTTTCTGTCTGATGCACTACATATGACGATTTTGGTGTCGTTGAAAAACATAGTGTGCGCATTTCGTTAAAATCAAAATTGCTCCTAAACCGTAAGGAATTGGAGAGAGTGTTCTACATGAAAAAGTTGCACCTCATGGATATATTACCAACGGCGTATAATTTGAATCATTTCGACCAACGGTTTGTAAAAAATATGCAAAAAACGGCCGCTGCCTCTCGTCGTCAACCGCATGATTTTCAAAATTAACTAAAAACCGTAAGGAATCTCAAAAATATTTCAACATATGAAAGTTGTGCCTTGTCCGTAGCTTTCCAACGCCGTGTCGTACGCCTCATTTCAAAAAACGGTTAGAAAACTGGAGCGAAAACAATAACGAAAATTTCAAACAATTTGAAAAGCAGAATTCCGTGATTTAGTAGATTTGAAACTGCTCATAAACCGTAACGAATTAGAGAAAATAATTGATATGTAAAAGATGCGGCTCGACAATGTCTTTCCAATGGTGTATCATTTGCTTCATTCCGACGAGCGGTTTAGAAGAAATCGCGAAAAAACGCTCGCTGCCACTCGTCATGGGCCACACCATTTCAAAAACTGCTCTTAAACTGTGTGGAATCTCGAAAAGTGTTAAACATTTCGAAGTAGCGCCTAATCCATAGATTTTCAACGATATATTACATGTCTCGTTCCGATAAACGGTTAAAAAACTAGAGCAAAAAAGGTACCGAAAAAACATGGTGTCCAGTTTTTTTGGGACGGGAAGTCCACTCGCGTGAGTACTGCAGCACAGTTGGTTCAAACAATGATGTGCACTTGTGTTGAGTGTGCAGTTCGGAAGTGTTATCAAAAATTTTTTCTGCTAATATTAGAAGAATAGACCGGCTGTATATATATAGAGTGAGTCTATTATGATAACACCCTTAAGACCTTATTCTGCTAACAAAATCTCCTTATTCTGCTAATAGTTCGGCACTGCAACAAACGCAAACCGAACCGCACACGCAATAAAAAAGAAACCACCCCCACCTCGCTACTACTACCACCTACCACCACCATCTCAACCCATCCCCGCACCGCTCCCCGTGGTCAAACGGGGCTCCCCCTCCTCCTGATCCAACCAACACGCAGCGTCGCCCGCCCCGGCCACCAACCACCCCACGCCGCCTGCCGCCCGCCACCGGCCACCACCCTGTGCCGCCCGCCGATCATAACCACGCGCCACCTGCCCCGGCCACAACAACGAGCCGCCCTGCCTCGGCCACCACCCGCCCCGGCTCGGCCACCACGAGCCGGCGCCGGATGCAGGTGGCGGCGGGCCCCCGTGATGTCCCGGCACTGGATCCCTGGCACGGCGCCCCCCCCCCCCCCCCCCCCCCCCCCCCCGCGATGCCCTGCTACTGAAGCCAGGCCGCGCCGGCCTCCCGCCGCCCCACCTGCTCCCTACCGGATGCGCCTCCGTCGCGCACCGCAATGGTGTGGGAGGACACCAGTCGGGGGCAGCCCTGCACGTCGCTCCCAAGCTCGCGAGGATGAGCGCGCGTCTGGATCCATGCCTCCACGGCCACCCCACCGCTACCTTTCTCACATCCGGCCGCGCAGCCCCGCCCTGGTGGCACGCCTCACCACCTCCCTGGATCCATCTCCTACACTAATTCACACAGGACCCGTGGTAGTGCTCTCTGTCGGCCAAGAGGACCATTACTTCGCCCCCTGAACCCCCCCTTTTTCTCTCGCCACTGTTACCAGCGAAGAGCTGCTGCATAGTGCTTGGCTCGTCGCCGACGACCCCAGTGGTCCACCACTGCAGCTCTGGATAGTGGATAGGTGCGGTGCGGCTAACACAGTGTTGCAGTGCGGAATGTTTTTGGTGCAGGTTTGGGTGTTGTTGATGTAGTGCAGAGTCCTCTTGCCGCAGTCCATAGCATTTTTTTTTTATTTTTTTCAGGTTTAGCCTTGTGTTTTATCTGCAGTTCATTGAAGTGGAGTTCTAGCAGATTAGTTTGATGCAGTTTTGGTCACAATAATGACCAGCCTCAGATTCACAAACCGTCCTCTAGATCGCCAGGAGCATGATGTCCCTCCCCCCTTGCAGTCCGGGCGTCCGCAGACTTGAAGAGCACCTGGGCGCGCAATGGCATGGCCGTCCTGTTCGCCCTGTGTCTTGGTGCAGAATGTCGCGTGATTGCAGTGCAGTCTGCTGCTATTTGTGGTTTTTTTGTGTATCTGTCGTATGTATCTGGTTGGGTTATGATGTATTTTGTGTAAAAAATAATAGTTGAGAAGTTCATTTCAAAAAGCATTAAAAATGGGTCATTTTTCAAGAGAAAAAAATGGATGGATGCAGCCCACTTCGAGGAGTCTTGTGGTTCACTACTGTTGTAGGGTGGAACCCTAGATAGCCGATCTTTCATAAAAGAAGCGGATCCCAACGAAGAACACGAGTTTCACAAAAGAAGCGGATCCCAACGAAGAACACGAAGAACACGAGGGAAAACATAGGAGCATCACTCAAACCAACGAGATTAGGTCACACATATGCTAGATCCTTGAAACACAAAGAGATACACGATCTGAATCCAACAAAGGACGATACATAGGTAACCGGTTCTTCTCCGTGAGGAGGTCTTGAGGTCTTCCCATTAGGGGTCTGCAAGTACTGAAATCAGTGGTAATAGATAGTTTTGTGATAGGATAATTTGTAACGAGCAACAAGTAACAAAAGTAAATAAAGTGCAGCAAGGTGGCTCAATCCTTTTTGTAGCAAAGGACAAGCCTGGACAAACTCTTATATAGGGAAAAGCGCTCCCGAGGACACATGGGAATATCGTCAAGCTAGTTTTCATCACGTTCTTATGATTTGCGTTCGGTACTTTGATAATTCGGTATGTGGGTGGACCGGTGCTTGGGTACTATCCTTACTTGGACAAGCATCCCACTTATGATTAACCTCTATTGCAAGCATCCGCAACTACAACAAAAGTATTAAGGTAAACCTAACCATAGCATGAAACATATGGATCCAAATCAGCCCCTTACGAAGCAACGGATAAACTAGGGTTTAAGCTTCTGTCACTCTAGCAACCCATCATCTACTTATTACTTCCCAATGCCTTCCTCTAGGCCCAAATAATGGTGAAGTGTTATGTAGTCGACGTTCTTATAACACCACTAGAGGAGATACAACATACATCTCATCAAAATATCGAAGGAATACCAAATTCACATGACTACTAATAGCAATACTTCTCCCATGTCCTCAGGAACAAACGTAACTACTCACAAAGCATATTCATGTTCATAATCAGAGGGGTATTAATATGCATATAGGATCTGAACATATGATCTTCCACCAAATAAACCAACTAGCATCAACTAAAAGGAGTAATTAACACTACTAGCAACCTACTAGCACCAATCCCGGACTTGGAGACAAGAATTGGATACAAGAGATGAACTAGGGTTTTGAGAGGAGATGGTGCTGATGAAGATGTTGATGGAGATTGCCCTCTCCCGATGAGAGGAGCGTTGGTGATGACGATGGCGATGATTTCCCCCTCCCGGGGGAAGTTTCCTCGGCAGAATAGCTCTGCCGAAGCCCTAGATTGGTTCCGCCAAGGTTTCGCCTCGTGGCGGCGGAGTTTCGTCTGAGGAGATGGCTTATGATTTTTTCCTCATCGAAAAACTTCATATAGCAGAAGATGGACATCGGAGGGCCACCAGGGGGCCCACGAGGTAGGTGGCGCACCCAGGGGGTAGGGCGCGCCCCCCACCCTCGTGGGCAGGGTGTGGCCCCCTGGTGAACTTCTTGCGCTCGGTATTTTATATATATTCTGAAAACGTCTTCCGTGAAGTTTCAGGACTTTTGGAGCTATGTAGAATAGGTCTCTAATATTTGCTCCTTTTCCAGCTCAGAATCCCAGCTGCCGGCATTCTCCCTCTTTATGTAAACCTTGTACAATAAGAGAGAATAGGCATAAGTATTGTGACATAATGTGTAATAACAACCCATAATGCAATAAATATCGATATAAGAGCATGATGCAAAATGGACGTATCAACTCCCCCAAGCTTAGACCTCGCTTGTCCTCAAGCGAAAGCCGAAATCAAAAAAATGTCCACATGATTAGAGATAGAGGTGTCGATAAAAATAAAATACGGACATGAGGGCATCATGATCATTCTTAGAACAACAACTTATATAATTCTTGTCATATGATTTCTTATACTAGAGTAATAATTCAATCACAATTTCAAGTATGAATCGTAAACTTCATTGAAAACTAACAAACTATAATCTCAATCATTGGAGCAATTGTAATTTATCATAACATAGGAAAGAGTCAATGTATAAGAGCTTTTCAGCAAGTCCACATACTCAACTATCATATAGTCTTTCACAATTGCTGACACTCACGCAATACTTATGGGTATGGTGTTTTAATCGGACATGGAGAAAGATAGGGGCTTATAGTTTTGCCTCCCAACGTTTTACCTCAAGGGTAATGTCAACAATAATAGTTCATGAAAACTCACATCCAATTAGCCATATATAACAGGATCTTTCCAACATACTGTGCTTGCCAAAGGATAAAATGTAAAAAGGAAGGGTGAAGATCACCATGACTCTTATACAAGGTAGGAGATAAAAGTAAAAGATAGGCCCTTCGCAGAGGGAATCAGAGGTTGTCATGCGCTTTTATGGTTGGATGCACAAAATCTTAATGCGAAAGAACGTCACTTTATATTGCCACTTGTGATATGGACCTTTATTATGCAGTCTGTCGCTTTTATTTCTTCCATATCACACGATTGTATAAAGCTTATTTTCTCCCACACTAATAAGTCATACATATTTAGTGAGCAATTTTTATTGCTTGCACCGGTGACAACTTACTTGGAGGATCTTACTCAATCCAAAGGTAGGTATGGTGGACTCTCATGGCAAAACTAGTTTAAGGGTATTTGGAAGCACAAGTAGTATCTATACTTGGTGCGATGAATTTGGCTAGCATGAGGGTGAAGGAAAGCTCAACCATGTTGGATGATCCATGACAATATAATTTATCTCAGATGTAAGAAAACATAACCCATTACGTTGTCTTCCTTGTCCAACGTTAACTCTTTAGAATGTCATATTTTAATGAGTGCTCACAATCATAAAAGATGTCCAAGATAGTATATTTATATGTGAAGATCTCTCTTTCTTTATTACTTTCTATTAATTGCAACGATGACCAAAACTATGTTTGTCAACTCAACAACTTTTATTCATCATACTTTTTCTATGTGAGCTCATTACTCTCCATACGATTCACATGATCTCTTTGTTTCTTTTTATTTCTTTCTCTTTTCTTTTATTCACTTAGGATCATGGCAAAATAATCAAGCCCTTGACTCAACACTAATATTTATTATATATAGCTCGCGGACTCGATTACATAGAGGGATCATAAAGCAAAACTCAAAACTAGATCATGCCATAAACTTTATTCTACTAGATCAAGATATTACCAAAAGGATCGAACTAAGAAAAACGGTAAAGATAAAAGTGATGGTGATATGATACCGGGGCACTCCCCCAAGCTTGGCAGTTGCCAAGGGGAGTGCCCATACCAGATACTCAATTCTTATTTGTTGGTGGAGAAGGTGATGGTTTTGTTGATGGCGTAGGCTTGTCGTCCTTCTTCCAAGGCATAGGCTCACCATCATAGAAGGATGATCGAGTCTCTTGAAACCTCAAATCTGCAGCCAAACTCATACTCTTGAATCTATATTCATACTCATAGTTTTGATTTTGCAGGTCATAGGTCTGGGCTTGGAGGTGCTCGTTTTTCTCATGAAGCTTGACGATGGCCTCCCCAATGTCCTTGACATCCAGCTTGTGGTTGTTGGTGAACTCCGTGATCATAATGTGATTGGAATCGAGTCCACGCTCCACCATCTCCTGACACTTGAAAACTTCTTACTCCAATGCCTCGAGCCTCGCCTCCGTGCTTCCGGTCTTCCTTGGTCCCTCAACATCGCGGATGTGCAACAACCCCTCACGCATCTCAATGGTTTGAGGGTGTTGCAGCACCTCCGCGAGGTAGGGATTGATGACCTTCTCGAAGAACTGGTCCTTGGGGGCACTTGAAGACAACATGATGACCTGGATCTGTCAGAAAAACAGGTCGAAACAAAAACATGAGATTTTTGCGTGATACGGGAGTCAAAACCCCTGGAAGATTATATAATGAATTTTTACCGACCAAAATACGTGTCGTGTACGAAAACGGAGTCCAGAGAGCGCACAAGGTGCCCACGAGGTAGGGGGCACGCCCAGTAGGGTAGGGCGCGCCCTCCACCCTTGTGGAGGCCTCGTGTCCTTCCCGGACTGTTTCTTATTTTTCTATTTTTCAGAATATTCCAAAACGGAGAAATATTGCCTTAAAAACTGTTTTGGAGTCGGTTTACTTACCGTACCACATACCTATTCCTTTTCGGAGTCTGAAACGTTCCGGAAAGTGTCCCTTATATATTCCTCCGGTGTTGCGGTTTCAATAACATTGGTTTCAACATTTATGGGATTACCTGAGATATAATGTTTGATTCTTTAACCGTTCACCACCTTCGGATTTGTGCCTTCGAAGTTGTTGATTTTTATGGCACCGGAACAATAGACCTCCTCGATAACGTAAGGACCTTCCCATTTAGAGAGAAGTTTTCCTGCAAAAAATCTTAAACGAGAGTTGTATAGCAATACATAATCACCTACATTAAACTCACGCTTTTGTATCCTTTTATCATGCCATCTTTTAACTTTTTTTCTTTAAACAACTTGGCATTTTCGTAGGCTTGGGTTCTCCATTCATTGAGTGAGCTAATATCAAATAACATCTTCTCACTGGCAAGTTCAAAATCGTAATTGAGCTCTTTAATATCCCAATAAGCCTTGTGTTCTAGTTCGAGAGGTAAGTGACATGCTTTTCCATAAACCATTTTATACGGAGACATACCCATAGGATTTTTATATGCAGTTCTATAGGCCAATAATGCATCGTCAAGTTTCTTGGACCAATTCTTTCTAGATCTATTAACAGTCTTTTGCAAAATTAATTTGAGCTCTCTATTACTCAATTCTACTTGACCACTAGACTCAGGGTGATAAGGGGATGCAATTCTACGATTAACATCATACTTAGCAAGCATTTTACGGAAAGCACCATGAATAAAATGTGAACCACCGTCAGTCATTAAATATCTAGGGACTCCAAACCTTGGAAAAATAACTTCTTTAAGCATTTTAATAGAAGTGTTATGATCAGCACTACTAGTTGGAATAGCTTCTACCCACTTAGTAACGTAATCAACAGCAACTAAAATATGTGTATATCCATTAGAGGAAGGAAAAGGTCCCATATAGTCAAAGCCCCAAACATCAAATGGTTCAATAACGAGTGAATAGTTCATAGGCATTTCTTGACATCTACTAATATTACCAATTCTTTGACATTCATCACAAGATAAGACAAACTTACGGGCATCCTTGAAGAGAGTAGGCCAATAAAAACCAGATTGCAATACCTTATGTGCAGTTCTATCTCCAGCATGGTGTCCTCCATAAGCTTCGGAGTGACACTTGCGTAGGATATGTTCCTGTTCATGCTCAGGTACACAACGTCTAATAACACCATCTACTCCTTCTTTATAAAGATGTGGGTCATCCCAAAAGTAATGCCTCAAATCATAGAAGAACTTTCTCTTTTGCTAGTATGTGAAACTAGGTGGTATAAACTTAGCAACAATGTAATTAGCATAATCAGCATACCATGGAGCAGTATGAGAAGCATTTATAACATTTAATTGCTCATCAGGGAAGCTATCATCAATAGGTAGTGGATCATCAAGCACATTTTCTAACCTAGACAAGTTGTCTGCAACGGGGTTCTCAGCTCCCTTTCTATCAACAATATGTAAGTCAAATTCTTGTAGCAAGAGAACCCATCTAATAAGTCTAGGTTTAGCATCTTTCTTTTCCATAAGATATTTAATAGCAGCATGATCAGTGTGAATAGTTACTTTAGAATCAACAATATAAGGTCTGAACTTATCACAAGCAAATACAACTGCTAAGAATTCTTTTTCAGTAGTAGCATAATTTCTTTGAGCATTGTCTAGGGTTTTACTAGCATAATGAGTAACGTTTAATTTCTTATCAACTCTTTGCCCTAGAACAGCACCTACAGCACAATCACTAGCATCACACATAATTTCAAAGGGTAAATTCGAATCAGGTGGCTGAACAATAGGTGTAGAGATCAATGCTTTCTTAAGTATTTCAAATGCTTCTACGCAATCATCATCAAAGACAAATGGTATATATTTTTGTAATAAATTAGTCAGAGGCCGAATTTTTTTGAGAAGTCCTTAATGAACCTCCTATAGAATCCGGCGTGACCAAGGAAACTTCTTATACCTTTGATGTCCTTGGGGCATGGCATCTTTTCAATAGCATCAACCTTGGCTTTATCAACCTCAATACCTCTTTAAAAAACTTTGTGCCCCAAGACAATACCTTCATTAACCATAAAGTGGCACTTTTCCAAATTCAAGACAAGATTAGTTTCTTCACATCTCTGCAAAACTCGATCAAGGTTGCTCAAGCAATCATGAAAAGAAGATCCATAGACGGAGAAATCATCCATGAAAACCTCACAAATCTTTTCACAAAAGTCAGAGAATATAGCCATCATGCATCTTTGAAAGGTAGCAGGTGCATTACATAAACCAAAAGGCATACGTCTATAAGCAAAAGTACCAAAAGGGCAAGTAAAAGTAGTCTTTGATTGATCTTTGGCTGGCATAGGTATTTGAGGGAAACCAGAATAACCATCTAGAAAGCAAAAATGTGTATGTTTAGATAATCTTTCTAGCATTTGATCAATAAAAGGTAAGGGGTAATGATCCTTTTTAGTGGCCTTATTTAATTTGCGGAAATGAATTACCATCCTATAACATGTAATAATTCTTTGAGGAATCAATTCATCTTTATCATTAGGAACGACAGTAATACCTCCCTTCTTAGGGACACAATGGACATGACTTACCCACTGACTATCAGCAATGGGATAGATTATACCTGCCTCAAGGAGCTTTAGTATTTCCATTCTTACCACTTCTTTCATTTTAGGATTCAGCCATCGTTGATGATCACGAACTGGTTTAGCATCTTATTCCAAATTTATTTTATGTTGGCATAGAGTGGGACTAATGCCCTTAAGATCATCAAGAGTATACCCAATAGCAGCAGAGTGCTTCTTCAGAGTTTTCAATAATCTCTCTTCCTCATGCTCTGAAAGATTAGCACTAATAATAATAGGATATATCTTTTTCTCATCAAGATAAGCATATTTAAGAGTATCAGGCAATGGTTTAAGCTCAAACACGGGATCACCCCTGGGTGGAGGGGGATCCCCTAGGATTTGAACAGGAAAACTGTGTTTCAGAATAAGTTCCTGTTTAAAGAATACTTCATCTATTTCCCTTCTTTCATTCATAAACATATCATTTTCATGGTCGAGCAAATATTGTTCTAAAGGATCACTAGGAGGTACGTCAATAGAAGCAAGACCAATAATTTCATCCTTACTAGGTAATTCTTCTTCACGGTGTTGTCTACTAAATTTAGAGAAATTAAATTCATGAGACATATCATCTAAACCGATAGTAACAACATCCTTTTACAATCTATCTTAGCATTAACAGTGTTTAAGAAGGGTCTACCAAATATAATGGGACAAAAGCTATCTTGTGGGGAACCAAGAACAAGAAAATCAGTAGGATATTTTGTTTTCCCACACAAGACTTCAACATCTCTAACAATTCCCATTGGTGAAATAGTATCTCTATTGGCAAGTTTAATTGTGACATCAATATCTTCTAACTCAACAGGTGCAATATCATGCATAATTTCTCTATATAGGCTAATAGGTATTGCACTAGCACTGGCACTCATATCACATAAACCATGATAACAATGATCTCTTATTTTAACAGAAATAACAGGCATGCCTTCCACAGGTCTAGGTTTATCTTTAGCACAAGGTTTAGCAATTCTAGCAGTTTCATCACAAAAATAAATAACATGCCCATCAATATTATCAGCCAAGAGATCTTTAACAATAGCATTATCAGGTTCAACTTTAATTTGCTCAGAAGGTGCATAAGTTTTAATATTGCTTTTATGAACCACAATTGAAGCTTTAGCATGATGCTTTATCCTAACAGGGAAAGGTGGTTTCTCAACATAAGAAGTAGGAACAATATCATCATTATAAGTGATAGTCTTTTCTTCAACTTTAATAGGTGAAGCTACTTTTACTTCTATGGGAGGATGATATTTAAACCACTTCTCCTTGGGGAGATCAACATAAGTAGCAAAAGATTCACAGAGTTAAGTCCATATTTAGTGCTAAACTTACAGAAAACATCGGTATCCATAAAAGATTTAACACAATCAAACCTAGGTGTCATACCTGACTCCTTACCTTTGTCGAGGTCCCAATCTTCAGAGTTGCATTTAATTCTTTCCAATCAATCCCATTTGAATTCAATAGTCTTCATCATAAAAGAGCCAGCACAAGAAGTATCAAGCATGGTGTGATTGCTATCAGAAAGCCGAGCATAAAATTTTTGAATAATCATTTCTCTTGAGAGATCATGATTGGGGCATGAATATAACATTTATTTAAGCCTCCCCCAAGCTTGAGCGATGCTTTCTCCTTAACGAGGCCAAAAATTATATATATAATTGCAATCACGATGAACAAGATGCATAGGATAAAACTTCTGATGAAATTCCAATTTCAATCGTTTGTAGTTCCCTGACCCCATATCATCACATAACCTATACCATGTCGATGCATCTCCCTTCAAAGATAAAGGGAAGACCTTCTTCTTAACAACATCTCCGGGTACACCTGCAAGCTTAAATAATCCACAAACTTCATCCACATATATTAGATGCTCATGAGGATGCTTTGTTCCATCTCGTAAAAAAGGATTAGTTAGTAGTTTTTCTATCATACCCGAAGGAATTTCAAAGCAGACATTTTCATTTTCAGTAGGTTCAGTAGGTTGAGGAGCAACTCTTTGCTCTACTGGCCAGGGTGAAGATACCCTGAACAAGCCCCTCAGAGGATTACTTTCCATAGTAACAAGTGACAGTAAATTTCAGCACACTATATAAATTTTTCCTTACCAAGTTCCACCTACCAAAGGCGCTTCACTCCCCGGCAACGGCGCCAGAAAAGAGTCTTGATGACCCACAAGTATAGGGGACCTATCGTAGTCCTTTCGATTTTTAAGAGTGTCAAACCCAACGAGGAGAAGAAGGAAATAGTAAGCGGTTTCCAGCAAGGTATTCTCTGCAAGTACTAAAATAAGTGGTAACAGATAGTTTTGTGATAGGATAATGTGTAACGAGCAACAAGTAACAAATGTAAATAAAGTGCAGCAAGATGGCCCAATCCTTTTTGTAGCAAAGGACAAGCATGGACAAACTCTTATATAGAGAAAAGCGCTCTCGAGGACACATGGGAATATCGTCAAGCTAGTTTTCATCACGTTCATATGATTTGCGTTCGGTACTTTGATAATTTGGTATGTGGGTGGACCGGTGCTTGGGTACTATCCTTACTTGGACAAGAATCCCACTTATGATTAACCTCTATTGCAAGCATCCGCAACTACAACAAAAGTATTAAGGTAAACCTAACCATAGCATGAAACATTTGGATCCAAACCAGCCCCTTACGAAGCAACGCATAAACTAGGGTTTAAGCATCTGTCACTCTAGCAACCCATCATCTACTTATTACTTCCCAATGCCTTCCTCTAGGCCCAAATAATGGTGAAGTGTTATGTAGTCGATGTTCACATAACACCACTAGAGGAGAGACAACATACATCTCATCAAAATATCGAAGGAATACCAAATTCACATGACTACTAATAGCAATACTTCTCCCATGTCCTTAGGAACAAACGTAACTACTCACAAAGCATATTCATGTTCATAATCAGAGGGGTATTAATATGCATATAGGATCTGAACATATGATCTTCCACCAAATAAACCAACTAGCATCAACTACAAGGAGTAATTAACACTACTAGCAACCTACTAGCACCAATCCCGGACTTGGAGACAAGAATTGGATACAAGAGATGAACTAGGGTTTTTAGAGGAGATGGTGCTGATGAAGATGTTGATGGAGATTGCCCTCTCCCGATGAGAGGAGCGTTGGTGATGACGATGGCGATGATTTCCCCCTCCCGGGGGGAAGTTTCCCCAGCAGAACAGCTCTGCCGAAGCCCTAGATTGGTTCCGCCAAGGTTCCGCCTCGTGGCGGCGGAGTTTCGTCCGAGGAGATGGCTTATGATTTTTTCCTCATCGAAAGACTTCATATAGCAGAAGATGGACATCGGAGGGCCACTAGGGGGCCCATGAGGTAGGGGACGCGCCTAGGGGGGTAGGGCGCGCCCCCCACCCTCGTGGGCAGGGTGTGGCCCCCCTAGTGAACTTCTTGCGCTCGGTATTTTTTATATATTCTGAAAACGTCTTCCGTGAAGTTTCAGGACTTTTGGAGCTATGCAGAATAGGTCTCTAATATTTTCTCCTTTTCCAGCCCAGAATCCCAGCTGCCGGCATTCTCCCTCTTTATGTAAACCTTGTAAAATAAGAGAGAATAGGCATAAGTATTGTTACATAATGTGTAATAACAGACCATAATGCAATAAATATCGATATAAAAGCATGATGCAAAATGGACGTATCAGGGTCTTGAATCCAAGATGGATCTTCTCCGAAGAGGGGCCGTGGTCTCTCTTAAGGAGTAGACCCGTATGGATGAGCAAAGCTCTATGTCAAATGAGCTAAACCAATGGTAACCCTAAGTAGGAGGTGGAGGGGTCTATATATAGTGTTAGCCCACGAAGGGGTAAGCGAGAGGGAGGATACATGGGCCCTTGGCCCGTTCACTATGCGCAGACAGACGCCGGATGTCTGGGGCTTCACGATGGCCAGATGTATGGGCTGGGAGGCCGGATGTCTGGGCTAGCTTGGGTCTTCCAATTGCATTCGGTGATGGAGGGGCCGGATTTCCGGGGTAGGGGCCAGATGTCAGGGACTTCAGGAGGAGCCGGATGTCCGAGGTGGTGTCCGGATGTCCTGGCTGCGCTGGTCCTTTCCGGTGTTCTCTGGATAGCCGGTGCCACATTTCCGGGGCAAGGGACGGATGTCCAGGCTGGACCGGATGTCCGGGCTGGGGCCAGATGTCCGACCACTGTAGTAGCTGGCTCTTCTTCCTTCTCCTTCCTTCGCTTCCGCGCACGCTTGGCCTTGGTCCTTGGGCTCTCCATGGTCTCCTCGGGTGTACCTGAGTATGCACAAGGTCCGCGCTTGAAGTAGCATCCATGTCTTACATGAGGAAAGGGGAGATTCATAAAGGAGCGAGTTCACCTTAGGTCCAATGGCGTATGCTCGAGTGTATATGGGGATGATCGTAGGATGCTTCGCATCATCGCCCCTCCCTTGGGGAAGATCCGACCTCGGATCGTGATCCTCATCACCATGGAAATGGTTGTTGCGGACGAACTTGTAGTTGGACGAAGTTGAAGACATTGCGCAATCCAAGTACTCCAAGGTGTCACCGGAGTGGTATACATTCAAGAAAAGCAAACACAAACGACACTCGAAAATACAATGGTTAGCGCACACAAAGTGTCCAACAAGGAAGTATGAGTCCGTGCGGCAAGAATGTTCGTGACAAAACACATGAAGCTTAGCAAGATGATATGGAATGAGATGTAAACCATTCATCGGAGCAAAAGCATTCATTGTGCACACAAAAGTATTGTGAATGTGATCAATGCAACCATGGGGTAAAATGATGTCATAGAGAGACGGTTTATCAATAGCATGAATATGGCAATGGATGCTCAATATGAGTATGTGATCATGCAATTTATGATGGGAAATATGATCATGATGTATAAATATGCCGTCAAGAAAGATCACAACAAATTTGCTAAGAAAGTGCACAAGTGATGCAGAGCATCCCAAGGTCATCCCCATGGACCTACCTACGTCCCTACGACACCACTTGGACCAAAGACAAGAGCCTGAGCGAAGGCTATCGAAGATAAGGTGAACTCACTCCTCTCCGAACTACCACTTTCCATGCATGAGAATTGGCTACTACCTCAAGTGGAAACCCTATGTGTGATCAGGTGCTTGGAGGAAGGCCACGGACCAACTACATTCAACGGAAAATACGGTGAGAACGCCAAGTTCATGGGACAAGAAGAAGAACTGCTCGAAGTCCCCAGGCTCCGGACGACCGACGAGCCCCGGACGTCCGACAACCTCCAGGCTCCGGATGTCCGGCCCTCTCCGGACGACCGACACTTCCACACCCGAGCCAAAACTATGGACTTCCAACGCCCCACGGACGACCGACACCCCGGACGTCCGACCCCGACCGGACGTCCGACCGAAGACCACCCTAGCCGAATCTACGAACGTCCGACAGGCACCGGATGTCCGGACCCTCGCGAGCCTCCGGACGACCGGTGACTCCCGGACGTCCGACGCTTGTGTGCTGCCATGAGTTGGGCCGCAGCCCATGTACCCCCCACTTCGCCCCCTTTTGCACTAAGACTATAAATAGACCTCCGATTCCTTCTAGCTAGGGTTAGCATTAGTTTAGCTCATATTTAGAGATAGAGCATTGCTCATCCACATCGGATCTACTCCATGAGAGAGACTACGACCCCTCTTTGGAGGAGATCCCTTTGGATTCAAGACCCCTCTAAGGGAAGATCCCCTTGTGGATTCAAGACCTCCTCACGGAGAAGACCGGCTACCCTTGTATCGTCCTTAGTTGTCTGTGGATCATGTGATCTCTTATGTACTTGAGGATCTAGCATATGTGTGACTATTTCTTGTTGGTTTAGTGTTTCCCCTTGTGTTTCCCCTTGTGATTCCCCTCGTTTTCTTCATGTTCTTCGCGGGATCCGCTCCTTTTGTGAAAGATCAGGTGATTAGGGTTCTACCCTACATCATCTTGGTCTCTAGAGCCACGTTGATCACGATTTGGGAGCCTCCCCATTGTGTTTCTAGCCTTGTGATTCCCCTCGTTTTCTTCCTGTTCTTCGCGGGATCCGCTCCTTTCGTGAAAGATTAGGTGATTAGGGTTCTACCCTACATCATCTTGGTATCTAGAGCCACGTTGATCATGATTTGGGAGCCTCCCCATTGTGTTTCTAGCCTAGTTTTTGTTGATTTCGTCCCTAATTCAAAAATTCCCCACAAAAATAGCCCCAATTTTTTTGTGATTTGTTGGTGTGTTGAAATTTTGTTGGATTTGATCCGTAGATTTGCTTTGTCTTGAGTGTATCTAGCTTTCCCCCCCTTTCCCCACCCTTTCCATCCATGAAATCGCCCGGATTATAAAATTTTCACCTCATCCACCCCGTCCACGAGCTGTTCATCTCCGTGCCCGAAAATCGCCCAGGCACCAGACGTCCGACCCCCACCGGACGTCTGATGACCGGACGACCGGCCCAGCCCGGACGTCCGACGATCCCGGATGAAACTGATTTTTTTTTCAGTTTAGTCACCACCACCGCCCCACATTTCCTCATACGCAATCCCACCACCTATACACCATCACCGCTTCTGCATACCACCACCATTGCTTACCTGTCTCGCACTCCGACACGTTTTGCCACTTGAAGCTTTGAGAATTTGAGTTGCAGTTCCGTGTCCTTTTGTGTTTCAGTTATCTAGGTACGGTTCGGCATCAACATCACCGCCGCTCATCTTCGCCACGGACGCGTCATCAACAACGACCACATCGACTACATCTTGGTATTCGTGCCACCATTTTGACACCATACCGTGAGCAAGAATGGTAACCTCATCCTGGTATCGTGATACATCATTCTTGTCTTTACATTGATAGACATCATAGCTTTACTCCTTTGCGTCGCTTACCCATCGAGACTAGCTTTTGAGTATTGCTGGCAACGAGACTTGTGCACATTAGTGATCATACTTCCCATAGCATACATACGTCATTGGTGTATATATTGGTATCATCTCTTGTGTCACAAAGTTGTCATCGCATACACAATTGCTATCTTGGTTCGTTAAGCATTGCATGAGAAAAGAGCTCAAACAACAAAGAGCCAAACAAGCTTTTAAGAAAAAGGGAAAGATAAGCAAAGAGCTTATAAGAAAGAACCATAGCATCATACAACATTAAGATTGTCATACTAGATCATCTTGGATCATATCATAGAAACACCTTGCATAGAGCATACTTGGGATAGATGTCGTTGCATTTTTGCTTAGTAGGTTGTGTACAAGTATTGTCTCCACCTATTGTCCAATCGTGCTAGCGTCTCTCTAGTGTTGTGCAACAAGAGCATTTTTGTGGATTCCACATTTTGGCTCATCCTTGGTTGCACGACCCCACTTATCTTTTTGCTTGTGTGTTTCCCTGTACCTTACATTGCTTGGTCTACTTGTTGCATTGCAATCTTGTGATCTTTTCCAACATTATTGAAGCTCACTTACAATTGCATCAAATTTTGTGCCACCATCCTAACCAAGCTCCACCATAAGCTTTTACTTGTGTAGGTGTGAGAAACCATGATGCGGAGCATCCCAAGGTCATCCCCATGGACCCAACTACATCTCCTACGACACCACTTGGACCCATGACACAAGCACGTGCAAGAGCTCTCGAAACTGAGGTGACATCTCTCTTCTCACATTTCCACTTCGATGCACATCAGACATGGCTACTACCTCAAACTGAGACATTGTGCATACTCAGGTATCAAGGAGTTGGCCATGAAGAAATCAAGGAGCAAGGAGGATCATAAGAGGAAGATGGATGTGAAGAGTGCCTACCTATCGCCGAGTTCGCCTACAACCGAGCAAGACACTCACCAACCGGCAAGTCCCCCTTCGAGGTCATCTACGGATTCAATCCATTGTCACCATTTGACATTCTTCCTCTACCACTCCAAGAGCGCATCAATTTGGACGCAAGTGCACGTGTGACTCATCTCAAGAATGTGCATGAAGATACAAGACTTACTATCGAGCACCAAGTACAACGACTTGGCGACCAAGCTCAACATCAACAAGCGCCCCATGGTCTTCAACATTGGTGATCTCGCATGGCTACACCTTCGCAAGGACCGATTTCCCCAAGAACGCAAGTCCAAACTTCGACCACGAGCGGACGGACCCTTCAAGGTGCTTGCACGCTACAACGACAACGCATACAAGATCGACATTCCACGCGACAAGTACTCCATGAGCGACATCTTCAATGTTAAAGATCTCTCTCCCTACCATGGTGATGAAGAATTTGATCCGAGGACGGATCTCCCCCAAGGGAGGGGAGATGATGCGCAGCATCCCAAGGTCATCCCCATGGACCCAACTACATATCCTATGACACCACTTGGACGCATGACACGAGCACGTGCAAGAGCTCTCGAAACTGAGGTGGCATCTCTCCTCTCACATTTCCACTTTGATGCACATGAGACATGGCTACTACCTCAAACGGAGACATTGTGCATACTCAGGTATCAAGGAGTTGGCCATGAAGAAGCCAAGGAGCAAGGAGGATCAGAAGAGGAAGATGGACGTGACGATGGAGAAGAAGGAGAGCTGGAGAAGATGTCCCAGCCACCGAACGACCAGTCGGGACCGGATGTCTGGAGCCTGAAGCTCCAGCCGAACCCAAGCGAACGAACGTTCGGTCCGGGCCGTATGACCGGTGCCCCCGCAACCGAGCCGAACGAGCGGACGACCGGTGCCACCGGATGACCGACCTCCTCCAGAAATCTGCTACACCAACATCCGAGCCAGAACGAGCGGACGACCGGCAGCCACCGGACGTCCGGCCGCCCACGAGACACCGGACGACCAGACCCGAGCGGACGTCCGGTACCTGGTTGTGTCCAGATGCGGGCTGAGACCCATGTACCCCTTCATTTCATACCCCATTTGCACTAAGACTATAAATATACCTTCTATTCATCCTAGCTAGGGTTAGCATTGGTTTAGCTCATATTTAGAGATAGAGCATTGCTCATCCACTTCGGATCTACTCCACGAGAGAGACCGCGACCCCTCTTCGGAGAAGATCCCTTTGGATTCAAGACCCCTCCAAGGGAAGATCCCCTCGTGGATTCAAGACCTCCTCATGGAGAAGACCGGTTACCTTTGTATCGTCCGTTGTTGACTTTGGATCTTGTATCTCCTATCGAGTTTTGAGGATCTAGCACTTGTGTAATCATTCTTGTTGGTTTGAGTGTTCTCTCATGTTCCCCTTGTGTTTTCCCCTCGTTTCCCTCCTCGTGTTCTTCGTGTTCATCGCGGGATTCGTTCCTTTCATGAAATATCGGTCAATTAGGGTTCCTACCCTACATCATCTTGGTATCAAGAGCCACGTTGATCATGATTTCGGAGCCTCCTCGTTGTGTTGCTAGCCTAGTTTTTATTGTTTTTGTCCCTAATTCGAAAATTCCCCACAAAAATAGCCCCAATTTTTTTTGATTTGTTGGTGTGTTGAAATTTTGTTGGATTTGATCCTGGATTTGCCTTGTTTTGAGTGGATCTAGCTTTTCCCCCCTGCCCCACCCTTTCCATCCACGAAATAGCTCGGATTCGACGAATTTCGACCTCTCCATCACGAACAGCACCAGTTCATCCCGTGCCCGATTTTTTCCCAGGCACTGGACGTCCGCTCGCCACCGGACGACCGCTCACCACTGGACGTCCGGAGTACCCTGGCGGAACTGAATTTTTTTCAATTTAGTCACCACCACCGCCCACATTTCCGCATACACACTCCTACCACCCGTACACCATCACCACTTCCGCATACCACCACCATTGCTTACCCATTTCATACTCCGACATGTGTTGCCACTTCGAGCTTTAAGAATTTGAGTTGCGGTTCTATATCCTTTTGTGTTTCAGCTATCTAGGTACGGTTCAACATCAACATCACCGCCGTTCATCTTCGCCACAGACGCGTCATCAACAACGACCACCTCGACTACATGTTGGTATTCGTCACACTCATTCGATCACCGTCATCTGTTCTTGCGTACGGACGAGGAACCAAGAAACGATAACCTCACCTTGGTATTGGAGATATCATTCTTGCCATTACATTGATAGCCATTTTAACCTTACTCCTTTGCATTGCTTACCCATCGAGACTAGCCATTGAATATTGCCGACAACGAGACTTGTGCACATTAGTGATCATACTTCCCATAGCATACATACATCATTGTTGCATATCTTGGTATCATCTCTTGTGTCACAAGGTTGTCATCGCATACACATATCGTGGTTCGTGAAGCATTGCATGAGAAAAGAGCTCAAACAACAAAGAGCCAAACAAGCTTTTAAGCAAAAAGAAAAGATAAGCAAAGAGCTTTTAAGCAAGCACCTTAGCATCATACAACATTAAGATTGTCATATTAGATCATCTTGGATCATATCATGGAAACACCTTGCATAGAACATACTTGGGATAGAAGTCGTTGCATTTTTGCTTAGTAGGTTGTGCACAAGTCTTTGTATCCGCCTATTGTGCAATCGTGCTAGCGTCTCTCTAGTGTAGTGCAACAAGAGCATTTTTGTGGAATCCACATTTTGGCTCATCCTTGGTTGCCCAACCCCACTTATCTCTTTGCGTGTGTGTTTCCGTGTACATTACATTGCTTGGTCTACTTGTTGCATTGCAACCTTGCAAATATTTTCCAACATTATTGAAGCTCACTTACAATTGCATCAAATTTTGTGCCACCATCCTAACCAAGCTCCAGCATAAGCTTTTACTTGTTTAGGTGTGAGAAACCGACAAGAATTGGTACCAATTGTGCTATTTCCTTGTCCACATTGGAGTGATCTTTGATCCACTTTCAACTTCCGTCAAGGTACATTTGGTATTCGTTCTTATTTTCTACCACTCACATTTTTATCTTGTAATGATGGATAGGCCAAGTACTTCTACCAATCCACTCTTCATTAAGCACGACAATGACATGAACTCCTACGTCACCAAGAGCCACCTCTTTGGTGCACAACGTGCTTTGCATCAAGAGCAACAAACAATGAGGGAACGCATCGACAAGCTCGCCACCAACTTGCGACTCTCGGAGCAACGTACAAGGGACTACTTCGACCACAAGCTCGACGATCACAAGCAAGAGAACAACGCAAGAATGGACAAGATTCGTGCTTTGTTGCTCAACCGCTCTTCTTCCACTTCATCTTCATCAAGAAGGAGCCGCTCAAGTCGACACTCCGACTTCACCCTCTCCGGCTCAAGTACACCAACATCGAACACTCTTCGATGTGCCGCACGCAATGATCATCATGCAAGCGTTAATCCTCTACACGACACCAACTCTCAAGAGCACCGACAATGTCAAACCCAAGAGGCTTTTGCGCTATCACGAGAAAGACAATGACAACGCCAACATGAAGAGGAAGAGCGAGCGCGTCTGCACCAAGAAGCACAAGATGACGAGGCACAACGTCAAGAGCAACAATTGCGAGATGCTCAAGCACTTGAGGCGCAACAAGCCCTCCAAGATGCAGGTCGCGCCATAGCCAACGGAGGCTGACAAGCTCGTGAACATGAAGAAGCACTTTGTGAAGAAGCTCACGAATGAAGATTTCAAGCTCGCGTGCATTGTCAAGTTCCTCAAGTTCCTCCTCGAGCTCGACAAGCTCCACCACAAGCTCGCCAACAACATCAACTTCATCAAGAGCATGAAGACAATGGAAATCCCCCACGACAAGAGAAGTTGACAACTCTCCTCACCAAGAGCGACACGAGCTTGACAATCATCAACAACACGGGCATCATCTTCCTCGACCCCAACACAATGAAGAGCAACGCTACGATAAACTCAAGTTCACCATGCCCAAGTTCAACGGAAGCAATGATCCCGAAGAGTAACTTTCATGGGCGTTGAAGGTCGACAAAATCTTCCATTTGCACAACTATGAAGAAGAGAAGAAGATCGCAATGGCATCCCTTGAGTTCCAAGACTATGTCCTCATTTGGTGGGAATAAGTTATCGAGCGCCGTGAGGCAAGAGGTGAACCACCCATCACTACTTGGGTGCAAATGAAGGATGTCATAAGAGCACGCTTTGTGCCTACCTACTACAACCGCGACCTCTTAAAGAAACTCCATCTACTCAAGCAAGGAACCAAGAGCGTTGAAGAATACTACAAGGAGATGGAGATTGCCATGATAAGAGCCAACATCACGGAACATGATGAGCAAACTATGGCACGTTTCTTGAATGGACTCAACCAACCTATCAAGAAGATCGCCGACTTCCAACCATACTCGAACCTCATCGAGCTCGTGCATCAAGCTACAAAAGCAGAATGTCAAGTGCAAGACGATTTCAAGTATGCCAAGTTCTCATCCAAGTCCTACGATTTGTCCAACACCCAAGCTTCAACGACTCCAACAACGTCTATCAAGCCTTCTACAAGCAACGTCGACAAGTCGAGTTCCAAGAAAGCTTCATCAACTCCAAGTCATCCTCCTACTACAAGCAACTTCAAGCCGAGAGCTTCATCATCATCCACTCCAACCGATGAGACCATCAAGACGAGTTCCTTCAAATTCTTCACATGCGGAGGCCGAGGCCACAAATCCTACGAATGCACCAACAAGCGGACCATGATCCTCAACGACGATGGCACCTACAACTCGACGAGTGAAGGAGAAATGGACGCTCTTGAGCAAGTCGCCATGCACCGTCCAATGAACGATGAAGAGGAACAAGTCTTTTGCGATGAAGATTCAAGTCTCGCTCTTGTTGTCTCCAAGGTCTCGACTCTCCAACATCACCAAGAAGAAGACTGAAGATGCCATATATTTCACACCAAGGCCGGCATCAATGGAAGATCCGTCAAGGTCATCATCGATGGAGGGAGTTGTCATAATCTCGCCAGTAAAGAACTTTGCTCCAAGCTCCAGTTGCCCAAGATGAAGCACCCACACCCATACGAAGTGCAATGGCTTAGCGACTCCTACACTATCCAAGTTGAGCATCGAGTACAAGTCTCCTTCAAAATTGGCGCCTATGAAGACACTTTGGAGTGCAACGTCGTTCCAATGACCGTTTTCCACCTTCTCCTTGGACGCCCATGGCAATTTGATAGAGGTGTCATTCACAATGGTCGAACGAATCACTACATCTTCAAGATGAAAGGAAAGGAGTATGTACTTCATCCCATGTCTCCAAGCCAAGTGATCGCCGACAAGCAAGCCACCCATCGTGGAGATAATAGTGAGAGAGCGAGCCACCAAAAAGAGAGTGAGTGCCAAAAGCCAAAATCGAGCGCCTCCACGATGAGCGAAAATAAGAACTTAGTTCTATTTCCACCAAAAGTGAGATAAGAGGAGTGTGTGAGAACCCATATAGTGTCCTACACTATGTCATTTTGTGCAAGGACAATGAACCATAAGCTAACACCTCTCACACTCTTGCTCTAGTGTTGTCTTCTCTTTTGCAGGAATTTCATGATGTTTTCCCCGACGAGCTACCTCCGGGACTACCTCCACTACGAGGCATTGAGCACCGCATCAACCTCATCCCCGGAGCACCGCTTCCGAACAAAGCTCCCTACCGCATCAACCCCGAAAAACCAAAGAAATACAAAGGAAAGTAAAGCATCTCATAGACCATGGGCATGTGCGTGAAAGCTTGAGCCCTTGTGATGTCCCGATCATTCTTGTGCCAAAACAAGACGATAGCTTTCGCATGTGCTCCAATTGTAGACCTATCAATGCTATCACCGTTTGTTATAGGTATCCCATTCCACGCCTTGACGATATGCTTGATGAACTTAGTGGTGCCACTATCTTTTGAAAAATTAATCTTAAGAGTGGTTACTATCAAATCCGCATACAAGAGGGTGATGAATGGAAAACCACTTTCAAAACTAAGTTTGGGTTGTATGAGTGGTTAGTCATGCCTATGGGTCTATTGGAAGCACTGTGTACTTTTATGTGTCTTATGAATCATGTCTTTCGCCCTTACATTGATGTGTTTTTTGTGGAATACTTTGATGATATCCTTGTTTTTAGCAAGTTTCTCAAAGAACATGTCACCCATGTCCGAACCGTTTTACAAAATCTTCGAAAAGAGCACCTCTATGCTAATATGGAGAAAGGCCTTTTTGGCGTTGACAAGCTCATTTTCTTGGGATTTGTTGTATCTTCTAAGGGTGTTCATGTTGATGAGTCCAAGATCAATGCTATTAAGACTTGGCCACAACCAACCAACTTGCAACAAGTGCGTAGCTTTCTTGGCCTTGCGGGTTTCTATCATCGCTTTGTGAAAGATTTTAGCACCATTGCTTCTCCTTTGCATGCTTTGGGCAAGAAGAATGCGCCTTTTGTTTGGGGACCATCCAAAGATACCGCTTTCAATGAGCTTAAGAATTTGCTTACTCATGCTCCCGTGCTTGCATTACCCAACTATGACAAACCCTTTGATATTCATTGCGATGCTAGTGGTAATTGCATAGGAGGTGTGCTAATGCAAGAGAAGCGCCCCATAGCTTACTTTAGTGGGAAACTTGCCGGAGCGCAACTCAATTACCCCATCTATGACAAAGAGCTATATGATTTAGTCCGCGTTTTGCATGAATGGGAACACTATCTTCGCCCTCATATATTTATCATTCATACCGATCATGAAACGCTCAAGTATCTTAAGGGCCAAACCAAGTTGAACAAGCGTCATGCTAAATGGAGTGAATTTATTGAGTCTTTTCCTTATGTCATCAAGTACATTAAAGGTAAGGAAAACATTGTGGCGGATGCCCTTTCCCGCATATGCATGCTTGTTACTCAACTTGAGTTGAATGTCATTGGCTTTGAGCACATAAAAGACTTGTATGAGCATGACCCTACTTTTGCTACTCCTTATGCCAAATGTTCGACACATACATTTGGGAATGCTATTACATCAAAGATGGATATCTTATGAGAGCTAACAAGCTTTGCATCCCCGAGTCTTCCCTTCGTTTGTTGCTTTTGCAGGAATCTCATGGAGGAGGCTTACTGGGACATTTTGGTCGCGACAAGACTTTCGCCACGCTCTCCAAGAACTATTTTTGGCCCAAGATGTTTCGCGACGTCAACCGCTTCACCAACCGATGCTCTACATGTCGCAAAGATAAGTCCAAAGCTCAATCCCATGGCCTTCATATGCCTCTACCAATTCCATATCAACCATGGGAAGACATTAGCATGGATTCATACTTGGATTGCCTAGGACTAGAAATGGAAAGGATTCGATATTTGTCGTTGTGGACCGTTTCTCTAAGATGGCACATTTTATTCCTTGCAACAAGATAGACGATGCTTCACATGTTGCTAATCTCTTTTGTAGGGAAATATTGCGTCTACATGGAGTGCCAAAGACTATCGTCTTGGACCGCGACGTCAAATTCCTTAGCTACTTTTGGAAGACCCTATGCGCCAAGCTCGGAATCAAGCTACTCTTCTCCATGGCGTATCATCCACAAACCGACGGCCAAACGCAGGTGACCAACCGCGCACTCTCTGCTCTACTTCGCGTACTCATCAAGAAGAGCATCAAGGAGTGGGAAGAGTGCCTACCTATCGCCGAGTTCGCCAACAACCGATCAAGACACTCAACAACCGGCAAGTCCCCTTTCGAGGCCGTCTACTGATTCAATCCATTGTTACCATTGGACATTCTTCCTCTACCACTCCAAGAGCACATCAATTTGGACGCAAGTGTACGTGTGAATCATCTCAAGAAGGTGCATGAAGATACAAGACTTACTATCGAGCACCAAGTACAACGACTTGCGACCAAGCTCAACATCAACAAGCGCCCCATGGTCTTCAACATTGGTGATCTCGTGTGGCTACACCTTCGCAAGGACTGATTTCCCGAAGAACGCAAGTCCAAACTTCGACCACAAGCAGACGAACCCTTCAAGGTGCTTGCACGCTACAACGACAACGCATACAAGATCGACATTCCACGCGACAAATACTCCGTGAGCGACATCTTCAATGTCAAAGATATCTCTCCCTACCATGGTGATGAAGAATTTGATCCGAGGACAGATCTTCCCCAAGGGAGCGGAGATGATGCGGAGCATCCCAAGGTCATCCCCATGGACCCAACTACATATCCTACGACACCACTTGGACACATGACACGAGCACGTGCAAGAGCTCTCGAAACCGAGGTGACATCTCTCCTCTCACATTTCAACTTCGATGCACATGAGACATTGCTACTACCTCAAACGGAGACATTGTGCATACTCAGTTATCAAGGAGTTGGCCATGAAGAATGCAAGGAGCAAGGAGGATCAGAACAGGAAGATGGACGTGAAGACGGAGAAGAAGGAGAGTTGGAGAAGAAGTCCCAGGCACTGGACGACCGGTCGGGACCGGATGTCCGGAGCCTGAAGCTCCAGCCGAACCCCAGCGAGCGGACGTCCGGCCCGGATCAGACGACCGGTGCCCCTGCAACCGATCCAAACGAGCGGATGACCGGCGCCAACGGACGTCCGACGACCGGACAATCGGCCTCCTCCGGAAATCCTCTACACCAACATCCGAGCAAAAACGAGCCGACGACCGGCGGCCATCGGACGTCCGGCCGCCCATGAGACATCGGACGTCCGGTACCTGGTTGTGTCCAGTTGCGGGCTGAGGCCCATGTACCCCTTCATTGCAACCCCCCATTTCCACTAAGACTATAAATAGACCTCCTATTCATCCTAGCTAGGGTTAGCATTGGTTTAGCTCATATTTAGAGATAGAGCATTGCTCATCCACTTCGGGTCCACTCCACGAGAGAGACCGCGGCCCCTCTTCGGAGTAGATCCCTTTGGATTCAAGACCCCTCTAAGGGAAGATCCCCTCGTGGATTCGACCTCCTCACGGAGAAGACCGGTTACCTTTGTATTGTCCGTTGTTGACTTTGGATCTTTTATCTCCTATCGTGTTTCGAGGATCTAGCACTTGTGTAATCATTCTTATTGGTTTGAGTGTTCTCTCGTGTTCCCCTTGTGTTTTTTCCCTCGTTTCCCTCCTCATGTTCTTTGTGTTCATCGCGGGATCCGCTCCTTTCATGAAAGATCGGCCGATTAGGGTTCCTACCCTACATCAAACCGACAAGAATTGGTACCAATTGTGCTATTTCCTTGTCCACATTGGAGTGAGCATTGATCCACCTTCAACTTCGGTTAAGGTAAATTTGGTATACGTTCTTCTCTTTCTACCTGTCAAATCAGAGGTTCCGGCAAACCCTTGAGGTTCGAACACTGGGGTGCGCGCGAAGGTTTTCTCCCTATCGATCCACGCCCTAGCCCTCCAAGATCTTGCGAATGAACTCGACGAACTCACAACACAGAAAGACACAAGATTTATACTGGTTCGGTCCACCACTGTGGTGTAATACCCTACTCCAGTGTGGTGGTGGTGGATTGCCTCTTGGGCTGATGATGAAAAATACAAGGGGAAGAATAGCCTCCTGAGGGAGGTGTTCTTGTGCTTGGTGAATTTGTGTGGGTGAGATGATCTTGGATCCGCTCCCCACTTGTGATGAGGTCGATCCTCTCGGGTCCCTTTCTCAATGTGGTGGCTAGTTCTATTTATATAGGACTGGTCCTCTTCCCAAATATTGAGCCGGGAGGGAGACAACAACGACCAATCCGAAAGGGGACAGCTAGTACAAGTTATCCTGACGAAAGGTGGTCTTCGCCTGCCAATGGTTCTGGTGATGACGACGTCTTGGGCTCCATGGTGACCTCCGTCCTGCCGTTGTTCTAGTCTTGGTCTCGTTGCACCAATATGGAAACCTTTCCTTGATGCCTCGGCACTCCGCGCTTGCGCTTGCTCCCTTGGCACCAAAGAGGAAACAAGGACACTGCGCATTGGCGCCTCCCTGGCACCCGCCTGGTCTCGATCGTCATGGCTTACCTCACGAGGACCTCGTGAGGTTTGCCCTGCCTTGATCTCTCCGCCCCTCGCGAGCCTGCCTGGTGAGGCCGCTCCTGCGGAGGTCTTGCTTGGTCCGCCTTGCGAGGCTTGGCCCCTCGCGAGGGTCTTGAATGCCTTGTCGATGAAGGTGGGCCGTACAGACCTGCCAGGCCAGCCATGCCGTGGGCCGCAGGCAGGCAAGTCTAGGGACCCCCGTTCCCAAAACGCCGACAGTAGCCCCCGGGCCCAAGGCACGCTCGGGCTTGGCTTCGACACGAAGCCAAAGGATCAAGCGCGGAGTGCCACGGGCCCCCAAAAGCCTGTGTGGCGGTTGATTGGACATGGGCGTCTCCGCTTCCCCACATTGCCTCGGCAACTACCCAACTTGACAAGTCCCTGCGGTATGCAAGGAAAACCATCATTACCTATGATCGTGGGGGTGCTGGTTGGCCTCCTCCTGCTATAAATGGGGAGGGGGCAGAGCCCCCGTCGTCCATCTCTTCTCATTCCGTCTGCTTCTTCCTCCTTTGCTCCACCACTGACTCCAATGGCGCCGTCGAACAGGTTCTCCACCATGGAGAAAGGAAAGGCCCCTCGCGAGGGGCCCGGCTCCTCGGCGCCTAAACGGGGACGCGGTCGTCCCCGCAAGCACACCACGACTCCCGCCGTGGCCCCTGCTCCCGGGGTGGCGCCGCTGCGCGTGGCGGGGGTCGATCCGGTCGCGGCAGCCCCGTCGAGGAGGGGAGACGTTCCATGGTTGCACGGCCTCCCCGGCCACGCTTCCACTCGACAGAGATGCTGCCGAAGTTCGTTGTCTGGTCGGTGGATCCGACCGGCAACAGGCTCCAGCTTTCGCGCTTCTTCGTCAATGAGCTGCCGGCCCCTGGTCCAGGCGGGCTCTGGCTGCAGGCGGACGGTTGCTGCAGCAGGGCTTCTTGGGTCGCGGTCGAAGAATCCCCTGCGGGAAACATAGCTCTGGCCTAAGGCTGGCAGACGTTCGCCCGCGCGCGCGGCCTGGGAAAGCGGTGCACCCCCCATTTCAGGTATAACGGTGATGCGACCCTCTACGTGAGGGTGTTTGGGGAAGATGGTTGCCGCGCCGGGTGCTGCCATGAGACGAACGACGGCGAGGAGGTGCTCGGTCTCGGCGATGGGCGCGATGAGGACGAGCTCGCCGGCCGCGCCTCGTCCATCTACGGCGGCTCTTCTCTTGGCGATAGCTCTAGTAGCGGTGGCTACGACCAGCCGCCGCGCCCGCTTAGAAGGTGGTAGCGGGTCATCCCCTCGCCGCGCCTCCGTGAAGCGTGAGGAGGGATCCGGCTAAGCTCGGGATGTCGCTGGAGGCCTGCCCCCATGGTTTGCTGCAACGCCGCTTTTGCTTTGTTCCTCTTTTCTTTCCCGCATCCAAATGAAACCAGTATGGGCCCAGAGGGGCGTGTATCAAACTATGATTCCTCACTCATTATGCTACACTTGTTATTTCCGTGTTGTGTCGTTATTTTGTGTGGGGATAACTTAGCCTGGCACGATCGGGGCACCTTCTTCTTCACGAGGCACTTGTTTCCTCGTGCCCGTCTTGGCTTAGTGGTTGCTCAGGAACTGCAAAAATTCGTTAGGAGGCTCGCTAGGAGACTTATCGTTCGGCCGAGCCTTGACCCAGTGCTTCATATCACGGTACCCGAGGGGCACGGATTAGGAGAGATGTGCCGGTTGTGGGCTCGAATGAGGGTGCCTCGCGAGAAAGCAGATAATAGGCAGAGAGAAGGACCAACGCAGGAGGAAGAAACCCTCGCAAAGGCACTTGCCTAGCCCCCTCGCGAGGTATCTGGGAGAGAGAACACAAGCGAACTGGATTCGGAAAAGGCGACAAAAGGCGACGAAACCAAATCAGCAAGGAACACCAGAAGCAAACTTCGATTAAGAGAAGGCGAGCCAACTATGGAAAGCAAATGAAAAGCCGCGTCCGGCACATAGTCTAGTCTTCGACGTCTTCTCACCAGCGTGGAGCTAAGTGCTTCCACTAGGCGTGGGAGGGAGCCCCCGAGGCCCGAGGGCGGGCTCTCCGGAGACTCCGGGGCACGTACAACCCCACTCATTATTACGCGAGAGTGTCACGGGCGGCAATTCTTCACAGGCACAGGGCCTTGCTTCACAGCCACTGGGCCCTGCTTCACAGGCACTAGGCCTTGCTTCACAGGCACTAGGCCCTACTTCACAGGCACTGGGCCTTGCTTCACAGGCACTGGTTCTTGCTTCATGGGTAGAATTTCTAGAGGTGCTGGATGTTCCAGGCATTCTGGATGGGCACCCCGTCCTGTGCCTCCAGGCGCGTGGCGCCAGGCCTAGAGATATGGACGACCCTGAACGGGCCCTCCCACATGGGTGAGAGCTTGTGCAACCCTTCCCTGGAGAGGACCCACCTCAGGACGAGGCCGTCTGCCTCGAGCGTCCTGGAGCGGACGTGCGGCAGTGGTACCGCCGCAGCGCCTGCTGGTACCTTGCCGCCCTCAGTGCAGCTTCACGGCGTTGTTCCTCCCCCAATACAAGGTCCATCCCCCGCGTGGCGTCCTACTGCTCTTCATCAAACGCCAGGACCCGTGCGGGATGATTCTTGACCTCGTGAGGGAGGACTGTTTCGGCTCTGTAGACAAGGAAGAATGGGGTCTCGCCCGTCGGCCTAGTGGCGGTGGTGCGGATGGACCACGACACGGACTGGAGCTCATCGTGCCAGCCCCTGCCGCAGGCCTCGAGCTTCTGCTTGATGGTCCTGGTCTTGAGGCCTCTCAGAACCTCCGTGTTGGCGCGTTCAGTCTGGCCATTGCTCCTGGGGTGCTCCACCGAAGCGTAGCAGATCTGCGTTCCAAGGTTAGAACATTATGTTTTGAAGAGGTTACTGGTGAACTGCGAGCCGTTGTCGGTGATGATGCGGTTGGGGACCCCAAATGGCTCACGAGGCCCTTGATGAACTTAACCGCGGGACCAGCTGGGATGGTGCGGACGGCTTCCACCTGGTGAACTTGTCGATGGCGACGTAGAGGTAGTGGTAGCCCCCTGGCGCCCGGGGGAATGGGCCCAAGATATCCAGCCCCAAGACCGCGAACGGCCATGTGAGCGGTATAGTCTGGAGACCCTGAGCCGGCTGATGGATCTGCTTGGCATGGAACTAGAAGCTTCACAGGACTTCACCAGCTCAGCTGCGTCGTTGAGCGCCGTGGGCCAGTAGAATCCACTGTGGAACACCTTGCCGATGAGAGTCCGCAACGACGAGTGGTGTCCGCAGTCCCCGTCGTGTATGTCAATCAACAACTCCTTCCCCTGGTCCCTGGAAATGCAACGCAACGGAACATCATTTGGTCGCTTCCTGTATAACTCACCGTCCTGGATGCAGTATGCCGTGACTTGCCGGGCTACGTGCTCTGCATCCTCTTCCTTCTCCAGTAGCGCCCCTTGCATCAGATATTCCTTGAATTCCTTGGTCCAACATCCCTCTTGAGGCTTGAGCGCCAAGAGCAAGCGAGCCTCTGAGTTTGGGCCGCAAGCTGGGGCTCCCGTCGCAGGCAATTGTGGGAGCTCCTCCCAAGGCCACGCCGTGCACGAAAGTGGTGGCGTTGATGACGGCTTGAAGAGCCGCTCCTCGAAGACGCCAGGCTCTTGGGGCTGCTGCTTGGATGCCCTCCTGGCGATGTCGTCGGCTTCCTTGTTGGTGCCACGAGGCACATGCTGCACCTCCATGCCTAGGAACTGCTTTTCTATCTTACGTACTTCTGCGAGGTACGCCTCCATGTGCTCGTCCTTTGGCTCGTACACTTTGTTGGAGAAGTTGACGAGGAGCTGTGAGTCGCCCCTAACGGTGAGGCGCTTCACCCCTAGAGCTACCGCGGCCTTCAGGCCAGCTATGAGGCCTTCATATTCTGTTATGTTGTTGGAGATCTTCTCGCCCTGCTGAAAGCAGAGCTGCACAGCATAGTAGAGCTTGTCCTGTGTGGGTGAGATGAGCACTGCTCCAGCCCCCGCGCCCTGGTGCGCGAAGGCACCATCGAAATATATGACCCATCCGTCTAGAGCCTCACTTCCTGGCGAGGTGGACCGGTCCTCGCCTGCTTCCAGTGCCAGGGCATCCGTCCATTTCACCATGAAGTCAGCGAGTGCGGCTCCCTTGATGACCCTGGTGGTGCTGAACTCCAACTGGAATGCCTGCAGCTCGATGTTCCACTCGGCAACCCTTCCAACAGAGTTGGGGCTCCTGAGCACCCTCTCCAACGGGTAGGCCGAGATGACTTTGATGGGGTGGCCCTGGAAGTAGTGTCGTAACTTGCGCGAGGCCACCAGGAGCGTGAGCAGGAGCTTCTGAGGCATGGGATAACGCACCCTCGCGTCCCACAGCACCGTGCTGACTAAGTACACTTGGTGCTCGACAAGGACCGGCGTGCTGGTGAGGCTCGCGTCTTGTGCAAGTCGGGATGCCCCCTGATATGGTGGGCCCCCTGGCGCCTGATTGCTTGCGGGGATCTCTACGGTGTCATCCTGCCGAGCTTGGTCTTCTGTTGCTGCCGCCATGGCTTTTGCTGTGCCTTCCTGATCTTGCGCCACCTTGGCTGGCGACGTAACTTGGCGCGGCGCATTCTTGGCCTGGTGCTCCTCCCGAACCGCCACTAGTGCAGTGCTGGCAGAGTATGGGGTGGCAGCAAGGTAAAGTACTAGAGGCGCGAGAGGTCATGGCGCCACCAACACCGGTGGGCTGGTCAGGTATCTCTTGAGGTCTTGGAAGGCTCGGTCGGCCTTCGGAGTCCACTCGAACGGGCCCTTCTTCTTCATCAGCTTGAAAAAGGGTAAGGCGCGCTCTCCCAGCTTGGAGATGAAGCGCCCCAATGCAGTCACCCGACCAGCCAGCTTCTGCATTTCCTTGAGGGTCTGCGGTGGGCTCATGCTCTCAATGGCCTTGATCTTCTCCGGGTTTTCCTCGATCCCTCTGTCTGACACGAGGAATTCCAGTAGCTTGCCGGAAGGCACCCCGAACACACACTTTTCCGGGTTAAGCCGCAAGTTCACCTGGCGCAGGCTTTCGAAGGTCTCCTCCAGGTCTTGGATCAAGGTTCTCTCCTGCCGAGACTTCACCACAATGTCGTCGACGTAGGCCTCTGTGTTCCTCCCGAGCTACCGCCCTAAAGTGATGTGCATCAGCTGCTGAAAGGTCGCACCCGCATTGCATAGTCCGAAGGCATATAGGTGTAGCAGTACACCCCACACGGGATTAGGAAGGCTATCTTCTCTACATCTTCCACCGCCATCTTGATTTGGTGATACCCCGAGAACGCATCTAGGAAGCACAGTAGGTCGCACTCAGCGGTGGAGTCGATGATCTGGTCGATGCGCGGGAGAGGGAACGGATATTCAGGGCACGCCTTGTTGAGGTTGGTGAAGTCGACACACATTCGCTCCTTCCCGCCTTTCTTCAGCACCACGACTGGGTTCGCCAGCCATTCGAGGTACCTAACCTCATGAATGGCACCCGCCGCCTCCAACTTGCGGGTCTCTTGGACGATGAAGGTCTGCTTCTCCGTCGACTGCCGCCTTGCTTGCTACTTCACAGGGCGCACGTTGGGGCACACCCTTAAGTGGTGCTGAATCACCTCTCTTGGGACCCCCAGCAGCTGATTGGGCTCCCATGCAAATATGTCCTTGTTCGCGCGCAAGAACTTCACCAATGCTTCCTCTTGGATGGGGTTGAGGCCGGCACCTATGGTGAAGGTGGCCCCTGAGGAGCCATCCTCGTCGACCGGCACCTGCTTTGTCTCGGCCTTGTCTTGGGTGAACAGCTGCTTCTTCTTGGTTAGTGCGGCCTCCTTGGCCTCGAGGGCACCGGTGCCGACGGGCTGCGCCGCCATAACGGTCCTGAAGGCAAGTTTGAGTGCCGTCACAGCCTCCTTGGTGTCCCCCTTGATGGTGAGGACACCCTTTCTTCCTGACATTTTCATGAGGTTGTAGGCTAGATGAGTCGCTTCCATGAACTAGGCCAGAGTTGGGTACCCGAGGATGGCGTTGTACGGGAGGCCGATGCGGGTGACGTCGAAGTCGACCAGCTCAGTGCGGTAGTTGTCGTGCGTGCCAAAGGTGACGGGGAGGCGGATCTGCCACAGGGAGCGGGAAGCACCACCACCAACTCCCGAGAAAGACCTGCTGAGGCTGAGTCACTCGAGCGGCACGTGGAGAAGGCTGAAGGCCTCCATGGAGAGCAAGTTGAGGCCAGCGCAGCCGTCGATGAGGGTCTTGGTGATGGCCACATTGCAGATGGTGGGCGTGTAGAGCATCGGAAGCATGCCCGAGACGGTGGTGGTGACGGGGTGGTCTTCTGAGCTGAAGGTGAGGTCGGCCTCAGGTGCGGCCCAGCCCGGCGGAGCCCCCGAGCGCGTGGAAGCGGCGCCGATCTGGCGGAGGAATGACTTGATGTGGCGCTCTGAAGGTGGCGCCTGAGAGCCGCCTAGCCGGGCCGTGACCACGTGGGGCGCCGGTGCCGCGTAGCGTGCAGTGAAGAGGTCGCAGAGCTCCTCCCAGGACGCCACCGTGGATCCGGGAAGGTTGAGCAGCCAGGCGCGCGGCTCGCCAGCGAGGGCCATGGGAAGCCAGTTGGCCATGACCTTGTCGTCGCCCCCGGCTTCGAGGACGGCCTCCTCGTACCCCAGCTGGAAAGCTGACGGGTCCGTCGCGCCGTCGTAGCGCGGCGGCATCTCCGGTTTGAACTTGGGCGGCCACTGCACCCGCCGCAGTGCGGGGGCCAGGGCTCGGAGCCCCCTGGCCCCGTCGTCAATGTTGGCCATCGGAATCGGCGGCACGGCGACTGCCATGCGGGCGAAGCGCGGTGTCGACGAAGCACAGATCGACGAAAGAGAAGCTACGGCACACCCCTACCTGGCGCGCCAAATGTTGGATCACGGGTTCTGGCAAACCCTTGAGGTTCGAACACTGGGGTGCCCGCGAAGGTTTTCTCCCTGTCGATCCACACCCTAGCTCTCCAAGATCCTGCGAATGAACTCGACGAACTCACAACACAGAAAGACACGAGGTTTATACTGGTTCGGGCCACCATTGTGGTGTAATACCCTACTCCAGTGTGGTGGTGGTGGATTGCCTCTTGGGCTGATGATGAACAATACAAGGGGAAGAACAGCCTCGTGAGGTTGAGGTGTTCTTGTGCTTGGTGAATTTGTGTGGGTCAGATGATCTTGGATCCGCTCCCCACTTGTGAAGAGGTCGATCCTCTCGGGTCCCTTTCTCAATGTGGTGGCTAGTTATATTTATATAGGCCCTGGTCCTCTTCCCAAATAATGAGCGGGAAGGAAGAAAACAATAGCCAATTCGAAAGGGGACAGCTAGTACAAGTTATCCTAACAAAAGGTGGTCTTCTCCTGCCAATGGTTCTGGTGATGACGCCGTCTTGGGCTCCATGGTGACCTCCATGCTGCCGTACTTCTAGTCTTGGTCTCGTTGCACCAATATGGAAACCTTTCCTTGAAGCCTCGGTACTCCGCGCATGCACTTGCCCCCTGGCACCAAAGAGGAAACAACAACACTGCGCACTGGCGCCTACCTGGCACCCGCCTAGTCTCGACCGTCATGGCTTACCTCACGAGGACCTCGTGAGGTTTTCCCTGCCTTGATCTCTCCGCCCCTCGTGAGCCTTCCTAGCGAGGCCACTCCTGAGGAGGTCTTGCATCGTCCGCCTCGCGAGGCTTGGCCCTTCGCGAGGGTCTTGAATGCCTTGTTGATGAAGATGGGCCGTACAGACCTGCCAGCCCAGCCACGCCATGGGCCACAGGCAAGCAAGTCTGGGGACCCCCGTTCCCGGAACGCCGACACTACCACTCACATTTTCTCTTGGAATTATGGATAGGCCAAGTACTTCTACCAACCCACACTTCATTGAGAACAATGATGACATGAACTCCTATGTCACCAAGAGTCACCTCTTTGGTGCACAACGTGCTTTGCATCAAGAGCAACAAGGAATGAGTGAATGCATCAACAACCGCGCCGCGGACATGCGACTCTCCGAGCAACGTACAAGGGACTACTTCGACCAAAAGCTCAATTATCAAAAGCACGAGAATGATGCAAGAATGGACGAGATTCGCGCTTTGTTGCTCAACCGCTCTTCTTCCACTTTGTCCTCATCAAGAAGGAGCCGCTCAAGTCGTCACTCCGACTTCACCCTCTCCGGCTCAAGTACACCGACATCGAACACTGTTCGACGTGCCGCGTGCAACGATCATCAAGCAAGCCTCAATCCTCTACACGACACCAACTCTCAAGAGCACCGACAACGCCAAACCCAAGAGGCTTTTGCACAAGCACGAGAGCGACAACGACAACGCCATCATGAAGAGGAAGAGCATTGTGTAACAAGCCCTCCAAGACTCAAGTCGAGCCGTAGCCAACTGAGGCCGACAAGCTCGTGAACATGAAGAAGCACTTCATGAAGAAGCTCACAAATGAAGATTTCAAGCTCGCGTGCATCGTCAAGTTCCTCAAGTTCCTCCTCAAGCTTGACAAGCCCCTCCACAAGCTCCTCAAGGACATCAAGCTCGCCAAGATCATGAAGACAATGGAAATCCTCCAGGACAAGACCACCATGAGGTCGACAACCCTCCTCGCCAAGAGCAAAACGAGTTTGACAATCATCAACAACATGGGCATCATCATTCCCGACCTCAACACAATGAAGAGCAACGCTACGACAAGCTAAAATTCACCATGCCCAAGTTCAATTGAAGCAACAATCCCGAAGAGTACCTTTCATGGGCATTGAAGGTTGACAAAAATTTCCGTTTGCACAACTATGACGAAGAGAAGAAGATCGCAATGGCATCCCTTGAGTTCCAAGACTATGTCTTGATTTGGTGGGAACAAGTTATCGAGCGCCGAGAGGCAAGAGGTGAACCACCCATCACTACTTGGGCACAAATGAAGGATGTCATGAGAGCGCGCTTTGTGCCCGCCTACTACAACCGCGACCTCTTCAAGAAACTCCAACTACTCAAGCAAGGAACCAAGAGCGTTGAAGAGTACTACAAGGAGATGCAGATTGCCATGATAAGAGCCAATGTCACGGAAGATGATGAAGAAACAATGGCACATTTCTTGAATGGACTCAACCATCCTATCAAGAAAATCGCCGACTTCCAACCATACTCGAACCTCATCGAGCTAGTGCATCAAGCTACCAAAGTGGAATGTCAAGTGCAAGACGATTGCAAGTATGCCAAGTTCTCATCCAAGTCATACGGCTTCTTCAACACCCAAGCTTCAACGACTCCAACACCGTCTACCAAGCCTTCTACAAGCAACATCGACAAGTCGAGTTCCAAGAAAGCTTCGTAAACTCCAAGTCATCCTCCTACTACAAGCAACTTCAAGCCGAGAGCTTCATCATCATCAACCCCCACCGATGAGACCGTCAAGACAAGTTCATTCAAATGCTTCACATGCGGAGGCCGAGGCCACAAGTCCTATGAGTGCACCAACAAGCGGACCATGATCCTCAACGATGACGACACTTACGACTCAATGAGTGAAGGAGAAATGGACGCCCTCGAGCAAGTCGCCAAGCACCGGCATGTGAACGATGAAGAAGAACAAGTCTTTTGCGATGAAGATTCAAGTCCCGCCCTTGTTGTCTCCAAGGTCTTGACTCTCCAACATCACCAAGAAGAAGACCAACGATGCCATATCTTTCATACCAAGGCCGGCATCAATGGAAGGTCTGTCAAGGTCATCATCGATGGTGGGAGTTGTCATAATCTCGCAAGTGAAGAACTTTGCTCCAAGCTCCAATTTCCCAAGATGAAGCACCCACATCCATACAAAGTTCAATGGCTTAGAGACTCTGGCACTATCCAAGTCGAGCATCGAGTACAGGTCTCCTTCAAAATTGGCGCCTATGAAGACACTTTGGAGTGCGACGTCGTTCCAATGACCGTTCGCCACCTTCTCCTTGGACGCTGTAACACCCCGGATGTAACTTTCCCTATTTGTACTCCAACTCTTGCCGTTTCCGGCGTTAAGTTATATTTATTTCCTCGGGTTCGGGTCTTTGTCTCCGTGTGTTGTTGTCGTTGTCATGCATCTCATATCATGTCATCATGTGCATCGCATTTGCATACGTGTTCATCTCATGCATTCGAGCATTTTCCCCGTTGTCCGTTTTGCATTTCGGCGGTTCGTTCTCCTCCGGTGGCCATTTCTAGCTTTCTTTCATGTGTGGGGATTAAACATTTCCGGATTGGACCGAGACTTGCCAAGCGGCCTTGGTTTGCTTCCGGTAGACTGCCTGTTAAGTTTCGTATCATTTGGACTTCGTTTGATACTCCAACGGTTAACCGAGGGACCGAAAAGGCCTCGTGTGTGTTGCAGCCCAACACCCCTCCAATTTGGCCCAAAAACCACCTAACTCTACTCCATCATCTAGAGCGTTCGATCACGATCGCGTGGCCGAAAACCGCACCTCATTTGGACTCTACTAGCTCCCTCTATGTCTATTTAAAGACCCCCCTCCGTTTTCGGATCTTCTTCCTCCCGAAACCCTAAAAATCCCCTCGCGCGCACCGGACATGTCCGCCACCGCCGGACGAATCCCACCGCCGCGCCCCAGCCAATAGGCGCATGCCACGTGGCCATCCCGCCGCCGCAACACCCACCAGCCCGTCGGGCCCAAGGCCGGCCCTCCCCGCGCGCGCCCGGGCCCTGCCTCCTCTCCCGTCGAACGCCGCCCGCGCCGCCCTTCTCCGCCCGGCCGCACCGCCTCGAAGCCGGCCGCCGCCACCCTCCAACGCCGCTCCGCCGCTCCGACTCGACGCCGGCAGCTGCCGCTCCGCCTCGACCCGGTCCGCGCCGCCCCGCGCCGCATCGACCTCGCCGCCGTTCTCCTCCGCAGCCGCCGCGCCGCCGCCTACCCGTCAAGCTCCGGCCACCGCGGCCATCGACTCCGACGAGCTGCCCCGGTCAACCTCGAACGGCGCGCCGCCCGATCTGGATCCGGCTCGCGATGAACAGTAAACCCTAATCCGGAGGTTGTTTTTTTTCGTCTAAGTCCCTAAAATTCCGATCCATATGCTCCTGTTCTCGGCCCCGTAACTTTGCATCCGTAGCTCCGATTCATGCATATAGCATATCAAAAAGTTCATCTCAAAGAGTACATCATTTCATTCCATTGCATCATTTTCATTTGAGTTCATCTTGATGCCCGAAATTCTGTTAGAAGAGGGCTACTTGAGATTATTGTCAGATCTGCTGCTCCATTTAGCTTTTTGTCATTTTTGCCATGATTAATGTGTGCATGATATGCCCTGATGCTCTACATGTGTTTTGTTTAGGGTTTTGTCATCTTTCCAGAGGTGCAACCCATGTATTTTTGTGATGTGTGTGGTGACTTGTGCAAGCTTGCAAAGTGGTGCACTTGCTAATTCTGTTTTCAGGGACTTAGTAATTTCACTAAGTCCTGCAGCTGTTTATCTCATGATGCCATATGTTCATGTTGTTTCCTAGTGATCCGTGCCTCGTTTGAGGATGATTAGTAAGGAAGTTTTGATAATCTTGTAGTGCTCTATCCATCCATGTATTTGTTTGCAATTATGGAGCACCCTAGCTTGAGTCAATCGAGCTCTACTCTTGCTACTTTGTGAATCTGGGAAGATTGTCAACTTGTTTGCAATTTTGCCGTTGATGTTGTAGTTGATCCGTGCATGCTATGCTATTGTAATTGCCATGTCTAGCTTGCATTTTGTGCCTTCTTGATGGGTGTATGCTTGTCTTGCCATGACTTGCACCGTAGTGAGTGCATCGAGCTTGTAAACATGCCTACTTGATATCTGTTTTCAGCATGTTCCAGTTTTCACTAAGTCTGAAAACTGATTATGTTTTTGCTATGTTCACATGCTTGCAATTGTATTTTCTGATCCCTTTTGGCTCAAGGTCACTAAGGGACTTTTGTTAAGCTCTTTGAGTAGCTCCATGCCATGCTTTACTTTGCCATGATCAGGTCCTTTAGCATGTAGTTTTGTGGCTCCGAAGAGGGCTACCTGATCTGAAATTCCAGACAAGTGTTAATTTCACTAAGTCTGAGATCTGTTTGTCATATGCATTTTTGCCATGCTTGTTGGAACCTGTTAATGGATGATTTGGCCGTAGCTCAGTGCTAGACTTTTGTTAAGAATCTTGTATGCATCCATGGCATGTATTTTGTTGTCATGTTTGGGTACTGTAGCATGTTTATCTCATTGCATTCAGATGGCTACTTGCTGTAAATCGCAGACCGGTGTCATATTTGAATCGCTTGCCATTTCCAAACCGTAACTCCGATTCCGGCGTTCTTTATATCGTTTTCAAGTGATTTCATCTCATCTTTCTAGTGGCACACTTGGTTTTCCATGTTGAGGCCAGGTTCATGCATTTCCTGTCATATCTTGCTTTTTGCATCCCGCATCGCATCCCGCATAGCATATCATCTTTGCATTGTGTTGTTTGAGTTTGCACGTGGTTGATTGTGTCCTTGTTGCTTGTTTGTCTTGTTTGGGTAGAGCCGGGAGACGAGTTCGCTAACGAGGAGCCCATTGAGTTTGGTTTTGAGGATCCAGTCAACTCTGACAATTGTGCAGGGAAGATGATCATACCCTCGAAATCAGTACTATCTTTGCTATGCTAGTTTGCTCGCTCTTTTGCTATGCCATTGCTACGATGCCTACCACTTGGTTTCAAGCCTCCCAAATTGACATGTCAAACCTCTAACCCCACCATTGTCCTAGCAAACCGTTGATTGGCTATGTTACCGCTTTGCTCAGCCCCTCTTATAGCGTTGCTAGTTGCAGGTGAAGATTGAAGGCCGTTCCTTGTTGGAACATTTATTTACTTGTTGGGATATCATTATATTATCTTGCTATCTTAATGCATCTATATACTTGGTAAAGGGTGGAAGGCTCGGCCTCTCGCCTAGTGTTTTGTTCCACTCTTGCCGCCCTAGTTTCCGTCATATCGGTGTTATGTTCCCGGATTTTGCGTTCCTTACGCGGTTGGGTTATAATGGGAACCCCTTGATAGTTCGCCTTGATTAAAGCTTTTCCAGCAATGCCCAACCTTGGTTTTACCATTCGCCACCTAGCCTCTTTTTTCCCTTGGGTTACCGGAGCCCAAGGGTCATCTTATTTTAACTCCCCCGGGCCAGTGCTCCTCTGAGTGTTGGTTCGAACTGAGCTGCCTGCGGGGCCACCTCAGGGAAACTTGAGGGTTGGTTTTACTCGTAGCTAGTCTCATCTGAGTGTGCCCTGAGAACGAGATATGTGCAGCTCCTATCGGGATTTGTCGGCACATTCGGGCGGTGTTGCTGGTCTTGTTTTAACCTGTCGAAGTGTCTTGAAGAACCGAGATACCGAGTCTGATCGGAACGTCTTGGGAGGAGGTCTATTCCTTCGTTGACCGTGAGAGCTTGTCATGGGCTAAGTTGGGATTCCCCTGCAGGGATTGAACTTTCGAAAGCCGTGCCCGCGGTTATGGGCAGATGGGAATTTGTTAATGTTCGGTTGTAGATAACTTAAACCTTAACTTAATTAAAATGAATCAACTGAGTGTGTTACCGTGATGGCCTCTTTTCGGCGGAGTCCGGGAAGTGGACACGGTGTTGGAGTAATGTTTGCGCAGGTTGCTCTCTAGTTTCTCGCTCGCGCTTTGCCTCCTCTTCTTACTCTCTTTTGCGTATAAGCTAGCCACCATACTTGCTAGTCGCTTACTACAGCTCCACATATTTACCTTGCCTTACCTATAAGCTTAAATAGTCTTGATCGCGAGGGTGCGAGATTGCTGAGTCTCTGTGGCTCACAGATTACTATTACACCAGATGCAGGGCCTGATGATTCCGCTCCAGGAGACGCGTATGAGCTCAAGTGGGAGTTCGACGAAGACTCTCAACATTACTATGTTTCCTTTCCCGATGATCAGTAGTGGTGCCCAGTTGGGGGTGGTTGGGACCGTGTCGCTTGTTGGGTTCTCTTTTATTTTGGCGCCGTAGTCGGGCCATGAGTGTTTGGATGATGTAATGTTATTTATGTACTTGATTGACGTGGCGAGTGTAAGCCAACTATGTTTTCTCCCCTTTATTATTTATATTACATGGGATGTTGTGAAGATTGCCTAACTTGCAACATATGCCTTCAATGCGATTATGTCTCTAAGTCATGCCTCGACACGTGGGAGCTATAGTCGCATCGAGGGTGTTACAAGTTGGTAATCAGAGCCTTCCCCGACCTTAGGAGCCCCATTGCTTGATCATTTTTAGCGGCCGAGTTGTGTCTAGAAAAATGTTTTGAGTCATTTAGGAATTATATATCGAAGAGTTTAGGAATTCTTTTTACTTCCCAGTCTCCTCATTTCTCTGGTAAGGCATCCTGACGTAGAGTTTTGACTCTTCTATTCTCAAATTTCACTAAATTTTTTTTAGGATCACGCGGGTATCTTGGAATCGTTCCGATGGTTTTATGATGAGAACATTGTCTTGGTGCCTCCTGTCAGGGGTTTAGTGGAAGTGTCCCGGGGAGTTGAGCTCTGAGGTGTTGTCATCATAATTTTATCGTTGCAGTTCTGGAATACCTGAGTTTAGTACGCCGACATCGAAAATCTCTTTTATGCAGTTCGTTGGTGAGATAATCTCGACGCCACCCAGTACTGGGGCGGGAGTTCGGGAGTATCGCCATAACTTGTATAACGGATGCTTTTCGAAGGTTGAGGTAGATGGTTTCCGAAGGTTTCTTGGTTATGTGTTGAAGGATGGATACAGCTGGATGTAGGTTTTGCTAGTTTGGGTGAGATATTATGCTTCCCCTGTATCCCCAACACCTGATTGCATAACCGGAAAGGTTCGGGAGTTTCATAGGTGGGAATTCTAGTAGCTCTAGTTCTTGTTCCATGGATATTGGTTTGAGATTGGGATTTCTTACCGATTATTCGTTCTTGATCCGCACCTTGTTGATTTCTTTCTCTATCTTAATTCTACGTGGCTTCTCAATTTATGGATATGTGACCATTTCAAGAGGAATGCATTCGTTCATTTTGTTCGGATGTGAAGACTATATGTTGCAATTTTCATTCCGTTGGATTCAGCTTCAATAATTGTCTATCAATGTGCTAATGGTGGTCAACCTCTTCAGGATGGCTCCTCCAACGCGCACGACTCTGAATCCTGATCCGCCACCACCTCCACCTCCTCTAGAGGCATGGCAAGCTGTGATGGCCGCAACCAATGCAAACACACAGTTGATCATGCAAATTCTCCAAGAGCGCAATCAAGGCAACCAAGGGAATCAAGGCAGCAATCAGAATCACTCTGCTACACTCAACCAGTTCCTTGCTAACGGGCCAAAGACTTTCAGCAATTGTGTTGAGGCAACCGATGCTGACGATTGGCTTGTGGATCTGTGCAAGCATTTCGAGTGCAGTAACATTAGGCCTGAGGACTTTGTCAAGTTTGCTTCCTTCCAACTCAAAGATCAAGCTGCAGAATGGTTCCAGCAGTACAAGGACTCCAGAGGTGGACGTGTTATCACTTGGGATGATTTCCATCAAGATTTCCGAGCTCATCATATTCCCCAAAGCGTGGTTGAAAGCAAGCGTGAGGAATTCCTCAACCTGAAGCAAGGCTCTTTGTCTGTCTATGACTACAACAAGTTGTTCCAGAAGCTCGCCCGCTTTGCCAAGCAGGACGTCCCTGATGAGAAGAGCATGATATACCAGTTCAGGGGTGGTCTCAGAGAAGAAATTCAGCTAGCTCTTGTTCTCTTTGAGCCCTTGAGATACGATGAGTTCTACAACATGGCACTGAAGCAAGAGGCTGCTTAGTTGAGGTGTGATGCTTCCAAGAAGCGAGCCAGAGATGTTACTCCTTCTTCCTCTACTCAAGTGGCCAAGCAGCAGAAGTTTTGGCTTCCTCCTCCTCCGTTCCGTCAGCCGTATCAGCAGAAGAGCAAAGGTGGCAGTGGTTCTTCCCACCCACCCAACCCTGGCTTTCAGAACAAGACTTCGTCTCAACCTCCAAGATCGAGTGCTCCATATCACCGTCCGCTTTCAGAGGTCACGTGCAACAAGTGCCAACAGAAGGGTCACTATGCCAACAAGTGTTTCAACCAGAGGCGTCTTCCTCCTCCTCCTCCTCCTGTCAGATCGGCAAGTACAGCTATGGTCAAGCATAACCCCAAGCATGCCAAGGTCAACTTGATGAATGCAGCTCAGGCAGAGGATTCGTCAGATGTGATCATGGGTAACCTTCCTGTTCATGATATTCCCGCAAAAGTACTTTTTGACTCTGGTGCATCGCATTCCTTCATGTCATTCCCATTTTCATCGGAGAACAATTTTAGTACTAAGGCTTTACCCAGAGCTATGCAAGTCGTCTCTCCGGCTAAGCGTCTGAGTTCTAGTATGATGGTTCCGGATATTTCTATCTTGATGGGTGATTTCAAGTTTCTGGCTTCTCCAATGGTTCTTGGTAACTCGGATATTGATCTTATTCTCGGGATGGATTGGCTTTCTAAGCACAAGGCTCAGCTTGATTATGCAGCCAGGCAGATTCAATTGACTCATTTGTCTGAGGATGTAATTGTCTTTGCCGCTCGGGATAATTCTATCCGTCTGTTTTCTCTCAATGAGAGGGGTGAATTGGATGCCATCTCTCAAATTCCAGTCGTTTGCGAATATCAAGACGTCTTTCCAGAAGAGCTTCCAGGAATGCCTCCGCACCGGCCAGTTGAATTCGTTATTGATCTTGAGCCTGGCACGGAACCTATGTGCAAGCGTCCTTACAAGCTCGGACCTGAAGAGTTGAAGGAGCTGAAGAAGCAACTCGATATTCAAGAAAGAATGGGTCTCATCCGGCCTAGTTCTTCTCCGTGGGGTTGTGGTGTTCTTTTTGTGAAGAAGAAGGATGGAACGGACCGACTTTGTGTTGATTACCGTCCATTGAACAAGAAGACCATCAAGAACAAATACCCACTTCCCAACATCAATGAGCTGTTCGAGCAACTCAAAGGTGCCCAAGTATTCTCCAAGCTTGATCTCCGTATGGGTTATCATCAGATTCGAATCCATGAGCAAGATATTCCCAAGACGACTTTCAGGACAAGCTTTGGTTCATATGAATACACTGTCATGTCTTTTGTCCTTGTCAACGCTCCTCCGACGTTCTCTCGCATGATGAACTTCATCTTCAATGCCTACACCAATGACTTTGTTTTGGTCTATCTCGAAGACATTCTGGTTTTCTCGAAGAATAAGGAAGATCATGCCAAGCATTTGCGTTTGGTTCTTGATAAGCTCAGAGAACATCAGTTCTACGCCAAGTTCTTCAAGTGTGAATTTTGGCTCGATGAGGTTCTTTATCTTGGTCATATCATCTCTGCCAAGGGCATTGCCGTGAATCCTAAGAAGGTGTCAGCAATTGTGAATTGGGAACCTCCTCAGAACGTGAAGCAACTCCGTAGCTTCCTCGGTCTCGCAAGCTATTGCCGAAGATTCGTTGAAAACTTTTCTAAGATTGCGAAGCCTCTCTCAAATCTTCTCCAGAAGCACGTCAAGTACGTTTGGTCTCCGGAGTGTGACATTGCTTTCAACACTTTGAAAGAGAAATTGATCACTGCTCCAGTTCTGACTCCGCCTGATGAATCCAAGCCGTACGAGGTCTTTTGTGATGCCTCTCTCCAAGGTCTTGGCGCAGTATTGATGCAAGAGAAAAAAATTGTTGCTTATACCTCTCGCCAGTTGAAGCCTAATGAGAAGAACTACCCCACTCATGATCTCGAGTTGGCGGCAGTTGTGCATGCTCTTTTGACTTGGAGACATCTTCTATTGGGAAGAAAAGTGGACATTTTCACTGATCACAAGAGTCTCAAGTACATCTTCACTCAGCCTAATCTCAACCTCAGGCAAACTCGTTGGGTCGAAATGATTCAAGAGTATAATCTGAGTATTGAGTATACTCCATGCAAGGCCAATGTGATTGCTGACGCTTTGAGCAGGAAAGATTATTGTAACAGTCTGATTCTCAAGCCTTATCAACCCGAGCTATGTGAAGCTTTCCGCAAACTTAATCTGCAAGTTGTTCCTCAAGGTTTCCTCGCCAACCTTCAAGTCTGTCCTACCTTAGAAGACCAGATTCGCCAAGCCCAGATTCTTGATGCTATGGTGAAAAAGGTGAAGATTGGGATTGCCAAGAGTCAACCCAAGTACAAGTGCTACCGCCTTGATGACAAGGACACTCTTTTCTTCGAGGATCGTATTGTGGTACCCAAAGGTGACCTCCGTGAAGTGATCATGAACGAGGCTCACAATTCTCTCCTCTCCATCCACCCTGGAGCACGAAGATGTATCAGGACCTCAAGCAAGCTTATTGGTGGACTCGAATGAAGCGCGAGATCGCTCAATTCGTGAATGAATGTGATGTCTGCAGAAGAGTGAAGGCAGAACACCAAAGGCCAGCTGGTCTCCTCCAACCTCTTGCCATTCCAGAATGGAAGTTTGACCACATTGAAATGGACTTCGTGACTGGGTTTCCAAAGTCCAAGCGTGGCAATGATGCTATATTCATTGTCATCGACAAACTCACCAAAGTGGCTCATTTTCTGCCTATCAAAGAGTCGATCACTGCAGCTCAATGGGTGGAACTCTATACCTCTCGTATTGTCTCTCTGCACGGTATTTCACAAGTGATCTCTTCAGACCGTGGCAGCATCTTTACTTCGAAGTTTTGGGATTCTTTTCAGAAGGCCATGGGCACCAACATCCGCTTCAGCACAGCTTTCCATCCTCAAACTAGCGGTCAAGTCGAGCGTGTCAACCAGATTCTTGAAGATATGCTCAGGGCTTGTGTGATCTCCTTCAGCATGAAGTGGGAGGATTGTCTTCCTCATGCTGAATTCTCCTACAACAATAGTTTTCAAGCAAGTTCGGGCAAGGCCCCTTTTGAAATTCTGTATGGCAGGAAGTGCCGTACCCCTCTCAACTGGTCTGAAACCGGTGAACGTCAGCTTTTAGGTAATGACTTAATCACAGAGGCAAAAGAAATGTGCAAAGTCATTCGTGATAACCTCAAAGCAACCCAATCCCGCCAGAAGAGCTACTATGATAGTAAGCACCGTGATTTGGCTTTCGAGATCGGAGATCATGTTTACCTCCGCGTCTCTCCTATGAAAGGTACTCGTCGCTTCGGTATCAAAGGGAAGCTTGCCCCTAGATACGTGGGACCTTTCAAGATTGTCAGCAAGAGAGGCGACCTCGCCTATCAACTCGAGCTTCCTTCAAACTTTGCAAATGTTCATGATGTGTTCCATGTCTCTCATCTTCGAAAGTGCTTCAAGACTCCTGACCGCACCGTCAACTTCGAGGACATTGAGCTCCAAGAAGATCTCTCTTATCGTGAGCACCCAGTTGCTATTCTTGAAGAGACTGAATGCAAGACTCACAACAAGTCAATCAAATTTCTCAAAGTCAAGTGGTCACACCATTCCGACCGTGAAGCTACCTGGGAATGCGAGGATCACCTCCGTTCTGAGTACCCGGCGTTCTTTCAGTCCTAGATCTTGGGACGAGATCCTTTCGTAGTGGTGGAGTGTTATAACACCCCGGATGTAACTTTCCCTATTTGTACTCCAATTCTTGCCGTTTCCGGCGTTAAGTTATATTTATTTCCTCGGGTTCGGGTCTTTGTCTCCGTGTGTTGTTGTTGTTGTCATGCATCTCATATCATGTCATCATGTGCATTGCATTTGCATATGTGTTCGTCTCATGCATTCGAGCATTTTCCCCGTTGTCCGTTTTGCATTCCGGCGCTTCGTTCTCCTCCGGTGGCCATTTCTAGCTTTCTTTCGTGTGTGGGGATTAAACATTTCCAGATTGTACCGAGACTTGCCAAGCGGCCTTGGTTTGCTTCCGGTAGACCGCCTGTCAAGTTTCGTATCATTTGGACTTCGTTTGATACTCCAACGGTTAACCGAGGGACCGAAAAGGCCTCGTGTGTGTTGCAGCCCAACACCCCTCCAATTTGGCCCAAAAATCACCTAACTCTGCTCCACCATCTAGAGCGTTCGATCACGATCGCGTGGCCGAAAACCGCACCTCATTTGGACTCTCCTAGCTCCCTCTATGTCTATTTAAAGACCCCCCTCTGTTTTCGGATCTTCTTCCTCCCCGAAACCCTAAAAATCCCCTCGCGCGCACCGGACATGTCCGCCACCACCGGACGAATCCCGCCGCCGCGCCCCAGCCAATAGGCGCACGCCACGTGGCCATCCCGCCGCCGCCACACCCGCCGGCCCGTCAGGCCCAAGGCCGGCCCTCCCCGCGCGCGCCCGGGCCCCGCCTCCTCTCCCGTCGAACGCCGCCCGCGCCGCCCTTCTCCGCCCGGCCGCGCCGCCTCGAAGCCGGCCGCCGCCGCCCTCCAACGTCGCTCCGCCACTCCGAGTCGACGCCGGCAGCCGCCGCTCAGCTCCGCCTCGACCCGGTCTGCGCCGCCCCGTGCCGCATCGACCTCGGCGCCGTTCTCCTCCGCAGCCGCCGCGCCGCCGCCTCCCCGTCAAGCTCCGGCCACCGCGGCCATCGACTCCGGCGAGCTTCCCCGGTCAACCTCGAACGGCGCGCCGCCCACTCTGGATCCGGCTCGCGGTGAATAGTAAACCCTAATCCGGAGGTTGTTTTTTTCGTTCAAGTCCCTAAAATTCCGATCCATATGCTCCTGTTCTCGGCCCCACAATTTTGCATCTGTAACTCCGATTCATGCATATAGCATATCAAAAAGTTCATCTGAAAGAGTACATCATTTCATTCCATTGCATCATTTTCATTTGAGTTCATCTTGATGCCCGAAATTCTGTTAGAAGAGGGCTACTTGAGATTATTGTCAGATCTGCTGCTCCATTTAGCTTTTTGTCATTTTTGCCATGATTAATGTGTGCATGATATGCCCTGATGCTCTACATGTGTTTTGTTTAGGGTTTTGTCATCTTTCCAGAGGTGCAACCCATGTATTTTTGTGATGTGTGTGGTGACTTGTGCAAGCTTGCAAAGTGGTGCACTTGCTAATTCTGTTTTCAGGGACTTAGTAATTTCACTAAGTCCTGCAGCTATTTATCTCATGATGCCATATGTTCATGTTGTTTCCTAGTGATCCGTGCCTCGTTTGAGGATGATCAGTAAGGATGTTTTGATAATATTGTAGTGCTCTATACATCCATGTATTTGTTTGCAATTATGGAGCACCCTAGCTTGAGTCAATCGAGCTCTACTCTTGCTACTTTGTGAATCTGGGCAGATTGTCAACTTGTTTGCAATTTTGCCGTTGATGTTGTAGTTGATCCGTGCATGCTATGCTATTGTAATTGCCATGTCTAGCTTGCATTTTGTGCCTTCTTGATGGGTGTATGCTTGTCTTGCCATGAATTGCACCGTAGTGAGTGCATCGAGCTCGTAAACATGCCTACTTGATATCTGTTTTCAGCATGTTCCAGTTTTCACTAAGTCTGAAAACTGATTATGTTTTTGCTATGTTCACATGCTTGCAATTGTATTTTCTGATCCCTTTTGGCTCAAGGTCACTAAGGGACTTTTGTTAAGCTCTTTGAGTAGCTCCATTACATGCTTTACTTTGCCATGATCAGGTCCTTTAGCATGTAGTTTTGTGGCTCCGAAGAGGGCTACCTGATCTGAAATTCCAGACAAGTGTTAATTTCACTAAGTCTGAGATCTGTTTGTCATATGCATTTTTGCCATGCTTGTTTGAACCTGTTAATGGATGATTTGGCCGTAGCTTAGTGCTAGACTTTTGTTAAGCATCTTGTATGCATCCCTGCCATGTATTTTGTTGTCATGTTTGGGTGCTTTAGCATGTTCATCTCATTGCATTCAGATGGCTACTTGCTGTAAATCGCAGACCGGTGTCATATTTGAATCGCTTGCCATTTCCAAACCGTAACTCCGATTACGGCGTTCTTTATATCGTTTTCAAGCGGTTTCGTATTATCTTTCCAGTGGCACACTTGGTTTTCCAAGTTGAGGCCAGGTTCCTGCATTTCCTGTCATATCTTGCTTTATGCATCCCACATCGCATCCCGCATAGCATATCATCTTTGCATTGTGTTGTTTGAGTTTGCACATGGTTGATTGTGTCCTTGTTGCTTGTTTGTCTTATTTGGGTAGAGCCGGGAGACGAGTTTGCTAACGAGGAGCCCATTGAGTTTGCCTTTGAGGATCCAGTCAACTATGACAACTATGCAGGCAAGATGATCATACCCTCGAAATCACTACTATCTTTGCTATGCTAGTTTGCTCGCTCTTTTGCTATGCCATTGCTACGATGCCTAACACTTGCTTTCAAGCCTCCCAAATTGCCATGTCAAACCTCTAACCCACCATTGTCCTAGCAAACCGTTGATTGGCTGTGTTACCGCTTTGCTCAGCCCCTCTTATAGCGTTGCTAGTTGCAGGTGAAGATTGAAGGCCGTTCCTTGTTGGAACATTTATTTACTTGTTGGGATATCATTATATTATCTTGCTATCTTAATGCATCTATATACTTGGTAAAGGGTGGAAGGCTCGGCCTCTCTCCTAGTGTTTTGTTCCACTCTTGCCGCCCTAGTTTCCGTCATATCGGTGTTATGTTCCCGGATTTTGCGTTCCTTACACGGTTGGGTTATAATGGGAACCCCTTGATAGTTCGCCTTGATTAAAGCTTTTCCAGCAATGCCCAACCTTGGTTTTACCATTCTCCACCTAGCCTCTTTTTTCCCTTGGGATACCGGAGCCCAAGGGTCATCTTATTTTAACCCCCCCGGGCCAGTGCTCCTCTGAGTGTTGGTTCGAACTGAGCTGCCTGCGGGGCCACCTCGGGGAAACTTGAGGGTTGGTTTTACTCGTAGCTAGTCTCATCTGAGTGTGCCCTGAGAACGAGATATGTGCAGCTCCTATCGGGATTTGTCGGCACATTCGGGCGGTGTTGATGGTCTTGTTTTAACCTGTCGAAGTGTCTTGAAGAACCGAGATACCGAGTCTGATCGGAACGTCTTGGGAGGAGGTCTATTCCTTCGTTAACCGTGAGATCTTGTCATGGGCTAAGTTGGGACTCCCCTGCAGGGATTGAACTTTCGAAAGACGTGCCCGCGGTTATGGGCAGATGGGAATTTGTTAATGTCCGGTTGTAGATAACTTGAACCTTAACTTAATTAAAATGAATCAACTGAGTGTGTTACCGTGATGGCCTCTTTTCGGCGGAGTCCGGGAAGTGGACACGGTGTTGGAGTAATGTTTGCGCAGGTTGCTCTCTAGTTTCTCGCTCGCGCTTTGCCTCCTCTTCTCGCTCTCTTTTGCGTATAAGCTAGCCACCATACTTGCTAGTCGCTCGCTGTAGCTCCACATATTTACCTTGCCTTACCTATAAGCTTAAATAGTCTTGATCGCGAGGGTGCGAGATTGCTGAGTCTCTGTGGCTCACAGATTACTATTACACCAGATGCAGGGCCTGATGATTCCGCTCCAGGAGACGCGTATGAGCTCAAGTGGGAGTTCGACGAAGACTCTCAACATTACTATGTTTCCTTTCCCGATGATCAGTAGTGGTGCCCAGTTGGGGGTGATTGGGACCGTATCGCTTGTTGGGTTCTCTTTTATTTTGGCGCCGTAGTCGGGCCATGAATGTTTGGATGATGTAATGTTATTTATGTACTTGATTGACGTGGCGAGTGTAAGCCAACTATGTTTTCTCCCCTTTATTATTTATATTACATGGGATGTTGTGAAGATTGCCTAACTTGCGACATATGCCTTCAATGCGATTATGTCTCTAAGTCGTGCCTCGACACGTGGGAGCTATAGTCGCATCGAGGGTGTTACAGACACCCATGGCAATTTGATAGAGGAGTCATCCACAACGGACGAACGAACCACTACATATTCAAGATGAAAGGAAAGGAGTACGTACTTCACCCCATGTCTCCAAGCCAAGTGATCGTTGACAAGCAAGCAACCCATCGTGGAGAGAATAGTAAGAGAGCGAGCCACCAAAAAGAGAGTGAGCGCCACAAAGCCCAAATCGAGTGCCTCCACGATGAACGACAAGAAGAAGTTAGTCCTATTTGCCAAAAAAAGTGAGATAAGAGGAGTGTGTGAGAACCCATCTAGTTTCCCACACTATGTCCTTTTGTGCAAGGACGATGCACCAAAAGCTAACACCTCTCATGCTCTACCTTTAGTGTTGTCTTCTCTTTTGCATGAATTTCAAGATGTTTTCCCTCACGAGCTACCTCCGGGACTACCTCCACTAAGAGGCATCAAGCACCGCATCGACCTCATCCCCGGAGCACCTCTTCTGAACAAAGCTCCCTACCGCGTCAACCCCGAAGAAACCAAAGAAATACAAAGGCAAGTAAACCATCTCATAGACCATGGACATGTACGTGAAAGTTTGAGCCCTTGTGTCGTCCCGGTCATTCTTGTGCCAAAACGAGACAGTAGCTTTCTCATGTGCTCCGATTGTAAACCTATCAGTGCTATCACCATTCGCTATAGGTATCCCATTCCACGCCTCGATGATGTTCTTGATGAACTTAGTGGTGCCACTATATTTTCCAAGATCGATCTTAAAAGTGGTTACTATCAAATCTGCATACAAGAGGGTGATGAATGGGAAACCGCTTTCAAAACTAAGTTTGGGTTGTATGAGTGGTTAGTCATGCCTATGGGTCTACCGGAAGCACCGGGTACTTTTATGTGTCTTATGAATCATGTCTTTCGCCCTTACATTGGTGTGTTTGTTGTGGTCTACTTCGATGATATCCTTGTTTTTAGCAAGTCTCTCAAGGAGCATGTCACCCATGTCTGAACCGTCTTACAAACTCTTCAAAATGAGCATCTCTTTGCTAACATGGAAAAGTGCCTTTTTCGCATTGATAAGTTTGTTTTCTTGGGTTTTGTTGCATCTTCTAAGGGTGTTCATGTTGATGAGTCCAAGATCAATGCTATTAAGACTTGGCCCCAACCAACTTGCAACAAGTGTGTAGCTTTCTTGGCCTTGCGGGTTTCTATCGTCGCTTTGTGACAGATTTTAGCACCATTGCTTCACCTTTGCATGCTTTGAGCAAGAAAAATGCGCCTTTTGTTTGGGGACCGTCCCAAGATACCGCTTTCAATGAGTTTAAGAATTTGCTTACTGATGCTACCGTGCTTGCATTACCCAACTTTGACATGCCCTTTGAGATTCATTGTGATGCTAGTGGTAATGGCATAGGAGGTGTGTTAACGCAAGAGAAGCGCCCCATAGCTTACTTTAGTGAGAAACTTTCCGGAGCACAACTCAATTACCCCATCTATGACAGAGAGCTGTATGCTTTAGTGCGCGTTTTGCATGAATGGGAACACTATCTTCGCCCTCATGAATTCATCATTCATACCGATCATGAAACGCTCAAGTATCTTAAGGGCCAAACCAAGTTGAACAAGCATCATGCTAAATGGAGTGAATTTATTAAATCTTTTCCTTATGTCATCAAGTACATTAAAGGTAATGAAACATTGTGGTGGATGCCCTTTCCCGCATATGCATGCTTGTTACTCAACTTGAATTGGATGTCATTGGCTTTGAGCATATAAAAGACATGTATGAGCATGATCCTACTTTTGCTATTCGTTATGCCAAATATTTGACGCATAGATCTTGGGAACGCTATTACATAAAAAATGGATATATTATGAGAGCTAACAAGCTTTGCATCCCCGAGTCTTCTCTTCGTTTGTCGCTTTTGCAGGAATCTCATGGAGGAGGCCTAATGGGACATTTTGGACGCGACAAGACATTTGCTACGCTCTCCAAGAACTATTTTTGGCCCAAGAAGTTTCATGACGTCAACCGCTTCACCAACCGACGCTCTACATGCCACAAAGCTAAGTCTAAAGCTCAATCCCATGGCCTTTACATTCCTCTCCCAATTCAATATCAACCATGGGAAGACATTAGCATGGATTTTGTACTTGGATTGCCAAGGACTAGAAATGGGAAGGATTCGGTATTTGTCATTGTGGACCGATTCTCTAAGGTGGCACATTTTCATTCCTTGCAACAAGATAGACGATGCTTCACATGTTGCCAATCTCTTTTGTAGGGAAATATTGCGTCTACATGGAGTGCCAAAGACGATCGTCTCGGACCGCGACGTCAAGTTCCTTAGCTACTTTTGGAAGACCCTATGCGCCAAGCTCGAAATCAAGCTACTCTTCTCCACGGCGTATCATCCACAAACCGACGGCCAGACGGAGGTGACCAACTGCACACTCTCCGCTCTACTTCGAGTACTCATTAAGAATAACATCAAGGAGTGGGAGGAGTGTCTACCTATTGCCGAGTTTGCCTACAACCGCGCAAGACACTCAACAACTGGCAAGTCCCCCTTCGAGGTCGTCTACGGATTCAACCCATTGTCCCCATTGGACATTCTTCCTCTACCACTACAAGAGTGCATCAATATGGACGCAAGCGCACGTGTGATCCATCTCAAGAAGGTGCATGAAGATACAAGGCACACAATCTAGCGCCAAGTACAACGACTTGCGATCAAGCTCAACATCAACAAGCAGCCCATGGTATTCAACATTGGTGATCTTGTGTGGCTACACCTTCGCAAAGACCGCTTCCCCAACGAACACAAGTCCGAGCTTCTACCTCGCATGGATGGACCCTTCAAGGTGCTTTCACTCTACAACAACAACGCTTACAAGATCGACCTCCCGCGTGACAAGTACAACGTGAGCGACATCTTCAATGTCAAGGATCTCTGACCCTACCATGGTGATGAAGATTTTGATCCGAGGTCGGATCTTCCCCAAGGGAGGGGAGATGATGCGGAGCATCCCAAGGTCATCCCCATGGACCTACCTACGTCCCCTACGACACCACTTGGACCAATGACAAGAGCCCGAGCGAAGGTTATCGAAGATAAGGTGAACTCACTCCTCTCCGAACTACCACTTTCCATGCATGAGAATTGGCTACTACCTCAAGTGGAAACCCTATGTGTGATCAGGAGCTTGGAGGAAGGCCATGGACCAACTACATTCAACGGACAAGACGGTGAGGATGCCACGTTCATGGGACAAGAAGAAGAAGAAGAACTGCTCTAAGTCCCTAGGCTCCGGACGACCGACGAACCCTGGACGTTCAACAACCTCCAGGCTCCGGACGTCCGGCCCTCTCCGGACGACCGACACTTCCACACCCGAGCCAAAACTATGGACTTCCGACGCCCCACGGACGACTGACGCCCCGGACGTTCGACCCCGACCGGACGTCCGACCGAAGACCACCCGAGCCGAATCTACGGACGTCCGACAGGCACCGGACGTCCGGACCCTCGCGAGCCTCCGGAAGACCGGTGACTCCCGGACGCCCGACGCCTGTGTGCTGCCATGAGTTGGGTCACAGCCTTCTTCCCCCAAATTTCGCCCCCTTTTAAACTAAGACTATAAATAGACCTCCTATTCCTTCTATCTAGGGTTAGCATTGGTTTAGCTCATATTTAGAGATAGAGCATTGCTCATCCACATCGAATATACTCCACGAGAGAGACCGCGGCCCCTCTTAGGTGAAGATCCCTTTGGATTCATGACCACTCTAAGGGAAGATCCCCTTGTGGATTCAAGACCTCCTCACGGAGAAGACCGGCTACCCTTGTATCGTCCTTAGTTGTCCGTGGATCGTGTGATCTCTTATGTACTCGAGGATCTAGCATATGTGTGACTATTTCTTGTTGGTTTAGTGTTTCTCTCGTGTTTACCCTCATGATTCCCCTCGTGATTCCCCTTGTGTTCTTCGCGGGATCCGCTCCTTTCGTGAAAGATCGGGCGATTAGGGTTCTACCCTACATCAACAAGCTCATATATCATGGATGACATGGGAATACAAGATGCAACAAGGCAATCATGATGTGAGTCAATCCATGCATAAGATGCAAATTTGTCATGTTTATGATATGTCCATCGAGCATGACACGTGTGAACACAATCAACAAATATGGAGTTCTTGGTGTACCAATGCTCGATGTCGTGGCATGAGTGGAGGTTCGAAGGTGCATCCAATAAGTCTGAGCGCTCCTCATTGTGAACGTCCATAGAGCCAATCTTCAATGTCGGTCCTCCATCCGATATATGTATTATGTAGACAAGAAGAAGGAAACAACAATGAAAGTATGGCCCATCCAATATGCATATGTGAACATGGCTCAAAGGGAAGGAGTTCACCTTTATGAGGATGTCGAGAATGTTGGTGTTGCACATCATATATGCCTTCACATAACCAATATTTCTCGTGATGGAAATGCCTTGAGAATCCTTCAAAATGAAAGAACATGACAAACACTCTGAAAAACAAATGAGGTTAGTGGAAATGCAAAACCTATCATTCGTGTGGTAAGATAACCAACAAGTGTATGCATCATGCTCATCATAAGAAAGGACAAAGGAGCATTTCATAGTATGGAGGCATATGATGTGAGAACAACCAAATACAATAGGCTCAATCAAACAAGTATGCATCACATGGAATATGTCCAAGTCTCCATGATCAATAAGCATAGCAAGTTGGCACTCAATACAAGGTGATATGAGGGATGCATCTAATGGAGACAAGAGATAATGATGAAGACAAATCATGTGAGAGGCAAGAGCATATATGTCATCAACCCAAGAAAGCGAGTAATATTTGAACATGGGTGATGAGACAAAGCAAGCAATCATAGTGATTAAGTCAAGAAAGCTAGTAGTGCAAAGATGCAACGTACTAGAAGGGATCATGGCAAGCATGTCATGGGTGCAAATAGTGTGCATGAATAATGCACATGACATATCACAAGCATGAAAGCAAGATATGAGCAAAATATCATCAATGTATTGGTGAGAGGCCATATGTAAATAGCAATGGGACATCATGACTCTCCCAACACAACAAGCAACAATAGCATGAGGCACATGATAAACATGGCAATAGCAACAAGGATCTCCACCAAGCATGCAAATACACATAGGAGTAGTAAAATGGTGAATCATGGGTAGATGCAAGCAAGGGTCACAATTGCATGGCAAAATCATGTGAAGATGCATAACATGCAAAGTGAACTAGATATAATGGGCATAAAGTAACAAGTGGTATATAGCCCATAGCCGTGTGATAGGCAAGTAAAAGAGATGCGTGTAGTAGTTGCATGAAGAGAACGATGGGAAGGATAGTTCACTTGATCCCAAGTCATCTTTGCTCTCAAGAGCTTGTTTTGTCAACTCATGGGATTGTGAGGTTGACGATTGTTCATGAGTACCTACACAAAACAAAGAGAAAGGGAAAATTGTGTGTGCGTGGTATATGTACACATCATCCATCATGATGCGCACGTGCTTGTGTTGGTTAGCACAAAATATCCAATGATCAAATAAATGACATGCGTGATATAGAAATATGCCATCCATCATGAGAGGTTTGTTATTATGTATAGCATAATGGAGACTCAAATTGTGTAATGCATCATGAGAAATATGTAGAGCATTGTTATTCGTGGAATTCATATGGTGCACGCAATTATGGGAATCATGCAAAGTATGGAATGCATCAAAATCTCCTAATATGTATGAGGAAACTATGGGGGTCTCCTCGTCAGCATTAATGGAAACATCACTTGGAGAATATTGACAACATCCAAAACAAAGCATATTTGGAACAATGTGATCATGGCATGGTATATTAGATGAATTACGCAAATCATGTAAAAGGAGCATGGCAATATCATCACATGAAAAACAAAAGCCAATGACCATCATCTCGTCATCTATGCCATAAGTGCAAATGGGATTGATTTTAATGGGGCATGCATAGTTACTATGTTGAGATTGACATGATGCAATATGCGAGATCTCACTCATAGCATATGACAAGTTTAATGGATTGTCAAACATGATGTGAGCAAAAGAATTTTCACATGATATCCTATGGAGCATAACATCACAACTAGGCAACTCGACATGCTCGTCATCATATTCATCATAAATAGGTAAGTCATGACATGAGGAAGTCACACTAGCATGAAGCATGGGAATATGTGTGTCAACATCATGCAAGAAATCATTCGTAAAATAGTCCACTAGTGGGACAAGAGAAGCACCATCACCTATCTTACCTTTGGAGCATCGCTCATGTGTTGTAGGTGAGGTGTCGAAGACCAAGTCGTTGTCATGTTCATCTTGATAGAACCATGTGGGGGTGCATCATCGTCCACCATGGCCATCACCGTCTCCATTGGAGGTATGGACTCGTTGAGGATAGGCGTGTCGTCATGTAGGATACCTGGCACCAAAGAAGAAAACACACTCGGACTAGAGGTTAGGTCTTTAGAAATCATCATGGCCTCACATGCCGTGTCAACTACCTCACTCACTAAGTGTTCTGGCTCAATCACTCCCTCTTCGATGCTCTCACTCATATGGTTGGTGGAGTCACTCAAATGGTTCTCAACCTCACATAGGATGTGTGGCATGCTCCCAAGTGTGGGGCTACTTGTGGTCACACTCATCCTCTCATAGGAAATGCTCTCAATGTCACGTATGGTGGAGTCACTCATGTCACTCATGTGGTGGTGGCTCTCCTCACATGGCAATTGGGGCATCTCTTCATATGTGTGTGTCAGAGAGATGTAGGTGCAAATGTCTCCATGCTCAATCATGTCGTGGTCGTAGACGTGGATGATGGCCGAAGATGGCACATCATCACTCTCCTCCAAGACCAAAGGTAAGGTCTCATGTGCGGTCTCGTAGCTTGACTCGGAGTATGAGTCCAATATGGGCGACGTCTTCATGTTGTTGAAGAGGTTCGTGCTCATCGGCGTGGTCGATGGGGATGGCCCTTGGTCGAACTTATTGTCACCATCTTGTTGTTGGAGGACGATATGATGTGGCACCTCGTAGCTCATCTCCATGACCGAAGGGAAATTCCCATACTCGGCCATCTTTCTTGAGGGGTTTCCGAAGATGGAAGTGTCGCCCTCGCTCGTAGGTGGTCACCTCGTTGGTGAGATGTCAATGTAGGCGAACTCATGGGTAGTAGGCAAATATGTCGTACGTCCAAAGGTGAAGATGCCTTGAGAACACTTGGCGAAGATGCCGAAGTGGTTGGTGCAGCCGTAGCTCCGTCTTGGTGGTGCTCGTCTCACAGTCTTCTCTTATGCTCATGAAGGTTGGCCTTGGCGTGAAGTAGGGCTTGTTGGTACTTGTGCATTTGCGCTTGGCGAGCACCTTCATGATGATGGTGTCGTTGTCTTTCTTGAGCTCGATGGCGTTCGTCGTCGTTGTGCACATGATGCTTGAAGGTGATTTTCCCTTCATGATGATATGGATCACGAATGTGATGGTGGTCGCCATGGAGATGTGGATGTGGAAGACTTGCGCTTGCATCATTTTTGCACTCTGAAGACTTATGACTTGAACGTCGTCGCCTTGAGGATGATGAAGGGGAAGAACGGTTGATAAACAAGGTTCGAATCTCCTCCATCATTGCATCTTGCTCCTCCTTTTGTTTGGAAAGCTTGTTGTTGATGTAGTCCCTTTTCCTTGCTTCAGAGTCACGAAGGTCGATGGAGAGGTTCTCGATGTGCTCTTGCAATCTTGATTGTGTGCCTTGCATTTGTTGTTGTGGATTGAAGAATGACGCTTTGGTGATGTAGTTGTTCACGCCGTCATTGTTGTGGAAGACCGGAGATGAAATTCCTTTCCTATCCATCACAATACTCGAGCAAATATGAGTGGAGAAAGGAGAATAACTATACCAAATGTACCTTGACCGATGTTGAAGATTGATCAATTATCACTCAATGATGTAACAAGGAAATAGCACAATTGGTACCAATTCTTGTCGATTTCTCACACCTACACAAATAAGGCTTATGGTGGAGCTCGGTGAGGATAGTGGCACAAAAATTTGATGCAAAATGTTAGCAAGAGTCAATAATGTTGAAAGAGATTCACAAATTCGCAAGTGAAACAAGTAGACCAATAGCAATGAATGGCAGATGGGAACACACACATGGATAGATAAATGGGGTCATGCAACCAAGGATGAGCACAAAATGTGGAATCCATGGAAATTCTCGTGTTGCACAACTCAAGAGAGACGCTAGCACGATTGCTCAGTAGGCGGATACAACACTTGTGCACAACCTATAAGATTCAAAATGTATCAACTTTCTATCCCAAGTATGCTATGTATGATGTTCCGGTGGTATGATCCAAGATGATCGGATATGACAATCTTATATGCAATGTGGTATGATGATATGGCACTTGATTACAAGCTTCTTTGCTCTTTCTCTTTTGCTTAAAAGCTTATTCTTTTTTTTTGTATATGGTCACAATGCGAAATGCACAAACCAAGATAGCAATTGTGTATATGCGAGAACAAACTTGAGGCACACGAGATGATATGATACCAAAATGATACCGATATGGTATGGTATGTATGTAATGGAAGGTGTAGACCAGTAATGTGCACAAGTAACGTTGCCGGCAATAATCAAATGGCTAGTCTCGATAGGCAAGTGACGCAAAACGGGCTAGGGGTTAACAATGCAATGGCAAGGGAATATACAATGGAGGGATACCACGATACCAAGATGATTTGGAGGTTACCGTCCGTGGCGATGATGAGTGGCGGTGTACTTGATGTAGATACTAAGATGATGGAGACTCGTCCCTAAGTAGCCGAAACACCTGAGGTAAGGGAAAAACCGTGAACTCAAAATCTCAAAGGCAAATGTCAAATGGTGGTAGCGGGAAGCAGTGGTGGTGTTGCGGAAGCTCAATGGGATTGCGGAAATGCAATGATGGGTTTTGAGAGTAGGCAATGCGGGAGTGGAGGGTTATAGGGTTATGTGATTCAGAGTTGGAAGCTCGGTCCCTAAGTAGCCGAAACACCTTAGGAGACACAACTCACAAAAGAAACAAAAATGGGTTAAGTTGCAGTGGCGGAAGTGTATGGTGGTCAAGCCTATGCAGAAGTTATGGTGGTGGTTGATGAATAAGCAATCGTCCCTAAGTATCCTAAACACCTTAGGAGACTCAAATCACAACTCAAACAACCTCAAATGTAATGGGGGACAAAATGGGTTAAGTTGCGGAAGGCTATGGTGGTTTTGCGGAAGATATGGTGGAAGCCCTAGGCAAAGATGGCAAAGTTCCAAAATTTGATGGAGTCAAATGGTGATGGTAGTATTTTTGTGGGAAGGGGGATGTTAATAGCTTCAAAATGAGTTAAAGAACGTCAAAATCAGACTCCGGATGAATTACTATGGACAAAACGGTGAAACGGGAGAGGCTGAATTCCCAGGGGCCGGACATCTGGGGTTGGGGGCTAATGTCCAGAATCATGCGGATTTTATGCTCCAGGAGCCGGATTTCCAGCTTGGGGCCCGGATGTCCGGCCCGATGGCCCGGATGTCCGGCCTGACGATTCCAGATCTCGTTTGGGGCGGAAATTTTCAAATTGGGGGCAGAAATTGATGATTTCGGGGGCAAAATTTGATGGATTTCGTGGATGAAAGATGGGGAAACTCTGGGAAATGCTAAATCCACTAGAAACCAAGCAAATCCATGGATCAAAATCAACAAAACTTCATCAAAACAACAAATCACAAAAAAAATTGGGGGCTATTTTTGTGGGGAATTTTCGAATTAGGGACAAAATCAACAAAACAAGGCTAGAAAACACAACGGGGAGGCTCCGAAATCGTGATCAACGTGGCTCTAGATACCAAGATGATGTAGAGTGAAACCCTAGATGGCGGATCTTTCACGAAAGGAGCGGATCCCAATGAAGAACACGAAGAACACGAGGGAAAACACGAGAGAATCACTCAAACCAATGAGATTAGGTCACACATATGCTAGATCCTCGAAACACAAAGAGATACACGATCCGAATCCAACAAAGGACGATACATAGGTAACCGGTTCTTCTCCGTGAGGAGGTCTTAAGGTCTTCCCGTTAGGGGTCTTGAATCCAAGATGGATCTTCTCCGAAGAGGGGCCGCGGTCTCTCTTAAGGAGTAGATCCGTATGGATGAGAAAAGCTCTATCTCAAATGAGCTAAACCAATGCTAACCCTAACTAGGAGGAGGGGGTCTATATATAGTGTTAGCCCACGAAGGGGTAAGGGAGAGGGGGGATACATGGGCCCTTGGCCCGTTCACTGTGCGTAGACAGGCGCCGGATGTCCGGGGCTTCCGGATGTCCGGGCTGGCTTGGGTCTTCCAGTTGCATTCGGTGATGGAGGGGATGTATTTCCGGGGCAAGGACTGGATGTCCGGGACTTCGGGAGGAGCTGGATGTCCAGGGTAGTGTCCGGATGTCTGGGCTATGCTGGTCCTTTCCGATGTTCTCTGGATAGCCGATGCCAGATTTCCGGGGCAAGGGCCAGATGTCCGGGCTGGGGCTAGATATTCGGCCACTGTAGCAACTGGCTCTTCTTCCTTCTCCTCCCTTCGCTTGCGCGCACGCTTGGCCTTGGTGCTTGGGCTCTCCATGGTCTCCTCGGGTGTGCCTGAGTATGCACAAGGTCCGCGCTTGAAGTAGCATCCATGTCTTACATGCAGAAAGGGAAGATTCGTAAAGGAGCGAGTTCACCTTAGGTCCAATGGCGTATGCTTGAGTGTACATGGGGATGATCGTAGGATGCTCCGCATCAACTACATTTAGCAAAAAACATGATGGTGGATAAAAAACCAAAACAAGCAAAAAACAGTGTGGTTCACTCGCCTTGTCCTAGCGGTTCACTCGCCTCGTCCTTGAAGTGCGGAAGAATTTCTAAAATTAAAAAGAAAACAAAAAATGTGTTTCGTTCATTTTGCAGTGCGTTTGGTCCTCCGATGTGGTTCACTTTTGAGTGTGATGCTGTTCACTTGCACCCAACATGAAAGTGCGATTTTTTAAAACAAAATAACAAGATAGCAATGAGGTTCACTTTGATATATGTCGCGGTTCATATGCCCTCGTCTCTGCGGTCCACTCTCATTCATAAAACAATGACAACAAAATCTCACAAAAAACTCGTATGAGAAAATTTACACCCGACAAAACAAATCATGAAGTTCGCTTGACTGTCTAATATAGTGTGGTTTCCTGTCCGAAGCAGTGCGTTCTTCCGTCATTCATAAAATAATGAAAAAAACTCAAAAAAAGCTCATCTGAGAAAATTTATGCTCGAAAAAACAAATCATGAAGTTCGCTTGATTATCTGATGCAGTGCGGCTTTCCGTCTGAAGCAGTGCGTTCTTTTGTTGTTCATAAAAAAATGACAACAAGAACTCACAAAAAAGCTCATCTGAGAAAATTTACGCCCGATAAGACAAATCATGAAGTTCGCTTGACTGTCTCATGTAGTGCGATTTTTTGTCTGAAGCAGTGCGTTCTTCTGCCTGATGCAGTACACACGTCGGTTTTGGTGTCGCGAAAAACAGAGTATCATATTTTGGTAATTTTAAAACTTCTCCTAAACCGTAAGGAATTAGAGAGCGTGTTCTACATGAAAAAATTGCGCCTAGTCACTTTTTGGCGATGTATCATTTGCATCATTCCGCCGAGCGGTTTGGAAAAATTTACGAAAAAACGGCCGCTGCCACTCGTCGTTCGTTGCACAATTTTCAAAATTAACTTAAAACCATAAGAAATCTCAAAAACATTTCAAGATATGAAAGTTATGCCTCGTCCGTAGCTTTCCAACGGCGTATCACATGCTTTGTTTCAACAAACGGTTCAAAAACTAGAGCGAAAACAGTACCAAAAATTTGATTTTTTTGAAAAACAGAGTTCCGTGATTTAGTAAATTTGAAACTGCTCTTAAACCGTAACGAATTAGAGAAAATAATAGATATGAAAAAGATGTGCCTCGACGATATCTTTTCAACGGTGTATCATTTTCTTCATTCCGATGAGCGGTTTAAAAAACGTGAAAAATGCTCGCTGCCACACGTCGTACGCCGCACCATTTTCAAAATGCTCTTAAACCATGAGGAATCTCGAAAAGTGTTCAACATGACAAAGTAGCGCCTAATTCATAGCTTTTCAACGCTACATTACACGCCCCGTTCTGATAAACGGATAAAAATAGAGCAAAAAGGTACCCAAAAAAACAGAGCGTGCAATTTTTTTGCGATAGGAAGTTCACTCGCCTGAGTACTGCAGCACACTTGGTTCAAACAATGACATGCACTTCGTTGAGCGTGCAGTGCGGAAGTGTTACCAGAATAGTCATTCTGCTAATATTAGTAGAATACACTCCCCTCTATTTTACCATCAATACACCATAATTTTATGTTCCGTAAGTGATAGAGGCGAGGGTGTCCCGATCTTTCTATGAGATGATAACTATCGATTTAGTGGAGACGACTTTGACGATCCGACTACAAATGTGCACGACGTTGCGTCTTAGCAATCGCTAAACCAATTTCGAGAGGTTATTGACCACGCTGGAGCACGATCAACCTAACCACGAAGGTCTATTCTTGCAAGCAATCAAAGAACAAGCAAGAATATGGCTAAGCAATCTGAATATTGCAAGTATGGATGAAGTATTGATAAAAGTGGGGTTTCATAAGCGGTCTTGGTCTGGTCGTTGGACACAAACGAAGTACACGAAGTTGCAGCGATGGCTAACTTTTAACTAAATAAAACCCAAGGAAAAAGCTACTAGATGGATCTACTTATATAGGAGCAAGGGGTGGCGGCCAAGAAGGTGGAAGGACGTCCCAAGGCAGCCTAAAACTAACCCTAGGTCGTACAAGGCTCATGGGTCCAAGTGGAGGTGATGCAACACCTTTGGACTTGTTGTTTGACTCGGATTATGCTGCAGTGTCAGATTGTTTCATCGATATCTCAATACTCTGGACGAATTTGAAGGTGAATCCAATTGGGTTGGAAAGAGCACAAATCTACTTTCCAACCAAAAAAGAATCACCCAATTCGGAGTTCGTGTGAAAATGTTGTTGGCATTTTGAGTCAGGTATGTCTGTGCAGTCCGAATCTGAATGCAGAACGTGAAAGACTTGGACTCTATCTTCTCTTAGCCCAAAAGTGACGTGAGAGGACTTTTTGAATAGAACCTAAACTTATCCTTTTACCTTATCTTCATATGTGTATTGTACAAATGTCCCATACACCTGCAATTAGACAAAACACAAAAGTGTGTGAAGTATTTTTGTTCTGGATAACATAAATAGATTATTGAATAGTTTGCACTAGTAATCACCTGACCAATATGCATGTATGCAATATTTTTGGTTGTATCCAAGGTAGTCATGTCCTCATCATCCTCCCTTTCTTGAAAACAAAGCCGTCTTCGGCGTTGCTTAATCTGAAATGTGGCTAACAAAAGAGACAAGGTGTCCATGTTGTATATGTATATGTCATCAATTTTTACTTCCCTTGATTTTTGCACATATGACACATGTATACATGAGTAACTTTCATAGTTCATAAAATCTAAAGCCAAAAAATTATCATAAGAAGTAGAAGGCAAGAAAATATTGCAACTCAGTTTGCACATATAAGTGAAGCTCTTATTCATTTCAAAAGATTGGCAATGTTCATAATTAAACCATCCTAACTTTGATGAATAAACCTTACTTGCATCAAATTTACATGCTACAACATGCTTAAATAAGCAAACATGCAACAAGTCATTGGACACATAATCATCAGCAAGATTAGAGGTCATATCAAAATGATTAAACATTAGTTCTTTTGCATCAATAGTTAATTCAATGGGTGCACTGAAAATTGTTGGTATTTTAGTTGTTTTATCACATGACGCATTCATGATAGTAACAAGATTCTCTAAAATAGGTGGTGTGCTCAAATCAATAGGTAACTCAACACATGATGCATTCAAGTTAACTAGGCATGCATCATTCTCAAATAAAGTTATATCATCAATACCTTGACAGTTACCTTGTTGCAAAGACGTAGCTGATGTAGGTACGGACATTGACAATGTATCATACTCTTGAGATGATGCCGCGCTCACAATCCGAGGTGGTGCTGCTCTAGTAGGTGCAACGGTGGAGGAACCAACCGGCGGTGGTGGGCATGAACTAGAATAGTAGTTGTTGTAGTCACCCAATGCATCATCCTGTATCTGTCTCTCAAAGGTACAAGCGCAAACATACATACCAGTAATGCAACGAGGAATATACCGCAATCTTGCACGGATATCATGGTTCAAACCACCAAAAATCTATTCATTGTATCATCCTCAGATTCTTCTATGTTGCAATGATGCATATAAGATTTGAACTCTTGGTAGTAAGCATGAACAGTGTTGTTGCCTTGTTTAAATTGTTCAAATTTGCGAAGCAATTCATGACGATAGTAAGGAGGAAAAAATTGTTGTCTCAATACATGTTTCAAATCTTTCCAAGTTGTGGGTTGGTTATCAATGTTTTTCTTACAATGCACACTCCACCAAACAGAAGCAAAACCAGTAAATGCTCTAGTGGCAGCTCATACTCGCTCAAATTCAGAAAAGTCATGGTGACTAAAAACTTGTTCTACTTCAAGCTCCCAAGCTAGATAAATAGCAGGATTAAATCTACCCTCAAATGACGGTAAAAAGATAACCTGATCATGTGCTTGTGTGTGTTGTCCCAACTCTCGTGATGGTGAAGATGTGCCCGTCTTCCAAGAACTTCTATCTCCGGAACCTGTCATGATTAGTAGAAACAAGAAACAAAAATCCAAGAATAATGTTCCTATGAACTACTAGGATATGGTTGTAAAGTGCTCACAGCAAAGCAAATATCAATATCTTACAAGTTCTTACCATGCGGCAGGTGGTGACAGGAAACCAGCGGTGTCAAATAACTCCGAAGATTGTGTAAAGCGATTGCCAGTGGAACGTACGTATACACGGTGTAAAAATATGTGGAGCTGGGTTGGCTATATTTGGTAGCAAAAGATTAGCAATAATCAATTCAGGGATGCAATGTTGAATAAACGCTCAACGACGATACTGTGCTGGTCCTAGGCTAGACCGAACTAGAGACGTGAGCTTAGAACACTAATGAGGTCACGCTTTAGCACAACTAGCATCAATAAAGGATATGAAGTAGCTCTAGACAGCAAGATATAAGTACAGATCACAATAGCAGTAAAGATAATGATGTGAAACAACAACCAAGCAGGATATATCAATAACTTTCTCTCCAACTTTCCTCTAGAAAAGTTTGTGCCAATTTTTTTGATATTTTTTGTCAAGAATGATACTGACTCAAGCTTTCAAACGCAAAAGGAATCACTCAATTCCGACTTGATATGAGGAGTCAAAAAATTTGAAAACTGGCGTGAAAAACTGGAATAAGCTGTGTCCGTGCACTTCGGAGAGCAAAACAACCTATTTAGAAGTCGATTTTGAGGTGTCAAATATTAAACTAGCTTCTGTAACTATTTAGATGTGTGTCATCGCTAGCTTTCATTTGAGTACTTGCGGAGCCAAAACCGACTTCGTGTGAGGAAATTATGCATGTTTTACTGAACAGTGCACAAAACAGATTCCAATCCGAATTCAACTACGAGATTGAGTCTAGATAGATCCGAATTTTGTTTTTTTCTTCTCTCTTTTTTTCCTCAAACTTTTTTCTTTTTCTTTCTATGACTTTTTTTTAACTTTTTTTCTCTCGTTTTTCTCTCTTTTTTTTTCTCTCTCCCTCTTTCCAAAACAAACTAGATAAGATGCAGATTGGATCAAGCGAAGATGTGAACGATCTCAACTATGATTATGACAATGAACGGTGGGTAGCACATGGTGAAAATTGATGGATGGGTGCTGGACAGCTGTCACAGCCCAAGCTTTACCCTGGCCTCGGACTAGTTTGGTTGCTGCATCATGTTTAAATTCAATTGAAATTTGAATTGAGGAATTGTCCAAGCCTCACAAAACCTCTAAAAAAATAACCAACATTTAAATCTCATCAAATGAGTCCAAGAAAATGTTCCTGTTATTTTGTGAAAATATTGGCATGAGGTGAAATTCAGACCAATATTTTTGGAGTCACAGAAATAATTTATTTGGGCCTTTGATTTAGATCAATAATATATTTGGGTTGGAATTATTTCTGTATTATAAGAAATAATGTCCAAATAATCCTAAACTGAAATGTTCCATGTTGGGTTTATTCCATACAGTGAGCATGAGTAGTTTGGTGATTTTTGGAAGTGTCTAAGTATTTTTAATAAAGCCCTAAAGACTACAGAATAATAGAAAACAAAAATTAAAGGAGAAAGAGGGAGAACCTACCTGGTGGGCCAACCGGCCCACCACTGTAGCAGCCCAGCCGGGCAAAGCCAGCCCAGCCCACCTCCACCTCCCTGTCGTCTTCCACCTCCTGCCAGTAGGCAGGAGGGCGTGTCACCGCGTGCGCGCTCGCCCTTGGCCACCTCCTGCTTCCTCCCCGGGCCTTCTAGCGACGCCACGGAGACGCCCCGTGACCCCTCGCTCCTCTCCCTCACTCTCTGCTCTCCCCCTCGCCCTCTGCTCCCTCTCCCGAGCACACCCGAGCGGAGCTCGTCGCCGCCGCATGCCGTAGACACGGCCTCCGTGCTCCCCTCGCCTCCCCGACGTGTCCACGAGCATCCCCATGCCTACCTCGTCCTCTTCGTCCGGCCATGCCTCGCCTGAGGCCTTGCATCGACGCCATCTTCATCGTCATCGTCGCCGGCCACCGGAGATGCCTCTCGCCGCCCCGCTCGCTCTAGTGCTTCCCCGAGCACGCCAAGGCCACCTCTGCATACACCGTGAGCCCCTGCCCCTAACCCCCCTCCTCTACGCCTCGGTTGCGCCCCCTAGCCGCCATCTCCACCGAGTCCAATCACTCTGCTCCGCCGGTGACGCCGTCGATGTGGCCACAGCCACGCGGGCTCGAAACCGAGCGCGTCACCGTGTTTGCCACACTCCCAGGAGACCGTAGCCCCTCTCCACGCCCCTATTGTGCATCCCAGCGCCGAACCCGAGCACACCCGAGCTCCGGCCGCCGCTGCGAGCCCCGTTCCGGCGAGCTCCGGCGCCCCCATGGCCACCCACCTACCTCCCTAGATGCGGGCGAGTCCGGGCTACGCCCCAATGCCCTTAGCCACCGCCCCCGTCGCCTTTAGCGCAAGTCCGGCGCGTTGCCGCCGCGGGTTTGGTCGCCGCCGGCCAACTCCAGTGACAGCCGACGTGGCGGGGTCATTAGTGCTAATGCCCGCCAGCTGGACCTCACCTAGTCACTGACAGCGGGCCCCGCAGTGGGTCAAAGCCCAGTTAGCGTCGGGTTTGACCCGAGGTTGACCTCTGTTTGACCCTTGAGTCACTGACATGCGGGCCTCACCCGGCTAACCCAGTTAGTTAGAGCTAAACTTAATTAAGTTAGTTTAGTTAGTCACTGACCAGTGGGCCCAGTGTTGTTTAGTTAGTCTAGTTAACACAAATAGTTAACTGTGAGACTGACTAGTGGGGCCCAGCAGTCAAGTTTGACCTGGACAGCCCTGTTGACCTGCTGACGCCAGCATGACGCAATGCGTCATGCTGACGCAGTTAATCATTTTTTGGATTTAAAATAATTTAGAAATTCCAGAAAATGCCCAAAACTTCTAAAAATCATAGATATTCAACCGTAACTCCAAATGAAATAAATTATATATGAAAAATTATCAGAAAAATCCAATCTATCCATTTATGCTACTTTCATGCATGTTCAACCAACTTATACCCCCTATATAAATGAAAACATGATAATGGCATTTTAAATGCTAAATATGGAGTTTGCATATGAACCCTTGGTCCATATGGACTTCATTTAAATTGTTTCTAGATGCATTAGTGCAAAACACATTCATATTGCCTTGTCATAGCATGCATCATATTGTTTCATATCGTCATGTGTTGATTGAGTTCTTTCTTAGTTGCTGGTGTTTGTCCCCTCCCAATAGACGTTGTACCGACGCTATGATCGTTGACACTGATGAAGACCCAATAATATCTTCAGAAGTGCCACGCAAGCAAAACCCCTTGTTCATTCCGATACAATCCCACTCTCTCGCTCTTGCTCTCTTTACTGCATTAGGACAACAACGATTCAACTGTTACATGTTGCGGTAGTTGAACCCCTTTCCTCTGCATGACCTATCATTGCCACAGTAAATAGATGAAACCCACTAGCATGAGTAGGAGTTGTTTGAGCCCTGACGTGCCTACTCATTCATGCTTGTTTATCATGCCTGCTATTGCATAGAGTCGTGTCAGGTCTGGTTCGTCGAGGATGAATCGAAGGTGTGTAAACCTGTCCTACGGTGTGCGAGCTAAGTGTGTCAACACGATTTGGTAAAGGTAGCGGTGAGAGGCCATGTAGGAGTACATGGTGGGTTGTCTCACTGAAACCGTCCTCAGGAACTGAGTTCTGTGTTTGTGATCCATGAAACAGCTACTACCACACATTGGGCCCTAAAATATGACCCCGCTTGACTTATTGACCCCTCTCGTCCTCTGTCCAGGAGTTGCAACTAGGTTCTGGTGTTTGTAGGTTATGTGTTGGCGGCCGTGCGTAGCGCTGACCCTAGGGGTGGGCTATGATGCGGTAGATACACGATGGCCGGGTATGTCGGGTGCCCGTTTGGCGTCTCTGAACCCTGTACACATCGTTTGGGGCCGTTGAGGACACCCCGGCGGATTTCCTTGCGGATGGAACCCGAATAGGCGATATACCTGGACTAGAGACTTGTGTGGTTAGTCAGGTCGTGGTCCACACCCACGTCGGTTTTCGCTTGAAGTCTGCCGAGCACATGTCGTGTGAAGACGCTAAGTGGTGGAAACATGTGTGACGAAGTACACCCCTGCAGGGTTATAAATGATCTATTCGAATAGCCGTGTCCGCGGTAAAGGACTTCTGGGTTGCCTATAACTATTCATAGACAAGTGAAAGTGGATACTCTAAAACTCGCAAGATAAGTGTGAGTGCTATGGATGGCCTTCTCGTAGGGAGACGGGAGCGGATCCATAGTGGTGTATTGATATGGTGAATATGTGGACTCGTGTGCGCCACCTCAAAACAGTTACTTGCAGTCGTAGTTCAGGTTAGCCACTGAGTCAAAGCTGGCTTGCTGCAGTTAAACTCCACTACCCCTTGTTGATACCGATGCATATGTACTTAGTTCTGATGTAAGTCTTGATGGGTACATTTGTACTCACGTTTGTTTAATTTATGTTTTGCAGAGAGATTTCAGTCTCGCTAGTAGTACCACGTGGACTTCGACGTCTAGCTTGATACCTCAGCTACGATCTTGTGCCCTCGGCAGGATCTGGTAGATAGTCAGACTTCTCAGCCTTTTCATTTGTAGATGTCTGTACTCAGACATGTTAAGCTTCCGCATGTGCTTTGATTGTATGCTATGATTGTTGGGTCATGAGACCCATGTTTGTAATATCTCGCTCCTCGGAGCCTAATGAATAAAGTACTTGAGTTGTAGAGTTTTTGTTGTGATGCCATGTTGTATGTACTCATATCGGGCATATTGTGTGTATGATTGAAATGCTTGGTATGAGTGGGATCCGACAATCTAGTTGTTTATCCTTGGCAACCTTTCTTATGGGGAAATGTAGTCTAGTGTTCCTCGAGCCATAGTAGTCCGGTACAGCCCGGTTCACCGGAGTCCTGCTAGCCCAGCACTACTGCTCAGGACACTTGACTGGCCGGCATGTGTTTCACTTTGTTCCTATGTCTGTCCCTTCAGGGAAATGTCACGCGGTGACATCCGGAGTCCTGCCTAGCCTGCTATATCCCGGGTTCCCCGGAGTCCTGTTAGCCCAGTGCTACAGCCCGGATTCACTCGCTGATGACCGACATGCTCAATGTGATTCATGTATGCCTATCTCCATAGGTCTGCTCCGCCTTGGGTTCACGACTAGCCATGTCGGCCCGGGTTCTCTGTCATATGGATGCTAGCGACACTATCATATACGTGAGCCAAATGGCGCAAACGGTCCCGGGCCATGGTAAGGCGACACCCGTGGGGATACCGAGCGTGAGGCCGCAATGTGATATGAGGTGTTACCGGCTAGATCGATGTGACTTGGAATCGGGGTCTTGACAGCGTTGGTATCAGAGCCTGACTGCCTGTAGGATTGCCAAGCCAAACCGGTCGAGGTTGTGTCTAGAAATGCTTTAGTTATGTAGGGGAATTGATTGTGGAAGGGAACGTAAGGCTCTTTTTACTCCTTATACCTTATGCCTTCTGATCTGAGTCACCCTCTTCTTTTTTGCGGGGGTTAAGAACTAGGCTTCTCTTCTATCTCTCAGGATGACGTGTTACTAAACCGTAGTTGCCTAGGATTGTTGAGTTTAAGCCTCAGTTCAGTTCCTACTACTTCCATATGTTCATAGCTGGCCTCAGAACCTTGATATTGTGTTGTTGAGTGGGTATGCCACCATTTTGCAGGATGTCTCAAATCTTTTGAGCATTTACAGCCGTTATGCTGTCGGAGTCATCCCAGGTCTCCAAATAGTCTGATGCAATTGCAAACCCCTTCCTCCTGTTCCTGATGTCCATTTGGGCCAGATTAATCACACTAATCAGTGAGTTGAGGTACTCTGTTGCCTCGACATATATGTTGGAGCTATTTTTATGGCCCTAGGTGTTTTAGAGAGTCACCTAGTAATCTAGCAATGCTTTGTGTTTCCGGTGTGATGATTCTGGCCACCATTCTCGAAAGCATCCCGTGATGCCATTTAGTAGTAGGTATTCTACTCCTGGGTTCTTGACCCAAGATTCACCCTACTTACCTCATGTTGATAGTGTTGCTAGTTCCTTTAGGATATTAGTAACCTTTGCGATAGTTCTCGAGGTTCGTGGTACATCCTTCTTCCAATTACCATGAACCATTCCTGGCAGGAGTTCTTTTGAACCAAAAGATCACAATAAGAGTGCTCTTGATGAGTTCTCCATTCTGCATTGTGAATCTGCCAGTCCTACCTTTCTGCATGGGTTGTCCGGAAGAAATGTTGAGTTTTGCTCGACATACTAATCTATGCATCCACAACTCAGAAAGTTATATGTTCCTTGAGTTGTTCCTCTTCAGTTGTATTCCGACCATCCTCTATCAGTTGATAGTCAAGAGTGTGTGTGCGTTTGTGTTCATCGATGCCTTTTATTCTTGTGGTCCGACAAGTCGTTCTATTCCGGAATGACTAGGAGAAACAAAATCCAGTACCTCGTCCATTTCCAGGATTGGGTCAAAGTAGTTGTGCTCTGCAGATCAAATGCGAATCCAACTTTTGCTCCGTTCTACCCTGGAGTATTACCCCCTTTATGTCAGGATTTTCATGAGAATTGCACCATCTGTTATGAATTCTTGATGTAGTGATAATTCTCGCTATCACTATCTCATTCCTCGGTCCCGTGTTGTCGCAACCGGAATGCCGACAAGTGAACCATGATGTGTGAAATCAATACTACTAGCAACCCCATTTGCTTGGTAGTAAATGGACAATATTCTCATTCTTAGCGTGTTGGTTATTGAATCATCATTCTAAGATAGATTGTGCCACCTAGTCCTTATCTCCAGTGCATTCTTCGATCAATGAGTTAGGATTATTCAACCCCTTGCTTATTTGATCATATCACCTTGCTCTGAAAAGCAAGATTGTTCTCGAGCTTAATAACATATCGATGGTTCGTGATGTTCCGAATATCTTCTTGGAAGTATTACCAGGTTGTCACCTGACCGATATGTTGAGTTCGTGATCAAGTTGGTTTTCCAATAAACCACTCTTTCTCCAAGAATCTATGTTGGATATCCCTGAGCTAGTTGGTTAAGCCAACCAACAACTTGGAGAGTTGGAAGAAAAGCTTGTCTGAATTAGTTCATTCGAAAGGGATATCCTTGTGTGTGTGTGTGTGTGTTGAAGAAAGATGATATCTTCATCGATTGGTCCTCGTGATCAGTTATTGGATCTATTGTCTTGTCCAAACCTTGATTTGAGTATGGGCTATTGTCAAATCAAATCAAAACCAACAATATTCGTAATGTTGTCTTACTCGTGGTTGACCCCTCGAACATGCACCATTATATCTTTGGGACTGACCAGTGCTATCACCTTGTTCACATAATGGTGGAATTCCAGTGATATGGAAATCCCGATGAGTTGTTGAGCCCATCAGTAGCATCTTATCTCCTCCATGATTCATGTTGAACATTAAGCTAGTGTTGGAAACTTTTGTAAGCATTTCTTCATGCTAGCTCATGAAGCATACACTTGGATGAAAGAAGTGACTTCCTTTGAATCACGTGCATTTGATGCAAGTTGCCGCCGTGGATTTGAGAAAGTTTGTTTTGCTTCCTATGGAATCATCCCAAATCAGTCATGTATACGTGCGAAGTATTCTGTGGTTTGGAGACTTGCAACCTTCATTCTATATGTATCCCTAGCACACCAAGCCACTGATTGAATTGTTCAAGGAGAAGAAGTTCCTTCTTAAGAGCATGTCTTAGGCAAGGACTTTGATATCCTGGATGATGGTTCCCCACCTGAACTCAATAGTGTTTTATTATAAGACTACTATGTGGCCATTCTTGTCTTGGACAACGTGTTCACATGTGTGTAGCAGAACCCGCTCATGTTATGGAGTTTACTATCATAGTTCAAATCCCGAGAATCTTGCAACATCGTCTCGTCGGTTTGTGTTGCAAACTTTCTTTCCGGATTTGTTGTCTGAAATATCCCATTACCAACCAGATCTGAATCTCAGGCAGATATGATGGTTGGAACTTCTCCAAGATCTATGATGTAGATCCCGACAAGGTTGTTGTTCTGGCCGACGCACCTAGCCGGAGAATCTATCACTATAGTATCTTGATTGGGCAATTTGTCCATCCTCTCCGCGAGGAATTCATGCGACTTATCCTATAAGTTGTTCCTTAGGGATTCTTGTGCTCTTGGTTTCCTCGATTAAGCTATGACCATTCGAATGGTGGAATCACTCTCATTGAGTTATTCCTAGTTACCAGAATCATTCCCAGCATTTGCATTTTGTTCCCAGCTTTCACCTCCGTAATTACTTTTTAGGGTCATCTTCAAAAGTGGTCTTACCATGGGTCCCATCCATTTCCGATGATAAGCAAAATCATCCATTGCGTTGTCTTCAACAAGGTAATCCACATCATCCATCTTAGTCTGAGTATGCCACACCTTCGAACTCTTCCAAACGATCAATTGTAAATTGCCTTAAGCTGGTATGAAGAGTTTCAATGATCTATAGATCAAAAATAATTCTTTTTGCCACTTAAGGGAACAATCCAACGAGTCACCTTTCCCAAGGTGCCCCGTTATGGGACCATGGCAACTATTTCCTCGCCACCTAGACACCATCCACCATCTTTCTAAGCGTGGAATTGTTGCCACCAAATCAAACCATGTCGTTTGTTCTTCCATCCCTCTCGATGTGTTTGGTGTCTCAACTCGAGAAGTTTCAACATGTCATTCCGTGAGTTGGTCTTGTGATCATTAGGATGATCCATCCATGTAGACATGTCTCGCTCTGTTGACCACATGTTGGATGAAGATCTTGAAAGCGAGGATGTCAAGATCAACGTATGCTACGAATCAACAACTTTATGAGGTGCAACTTGGACCGTGAAGATTGTGTTGGTCTTGTGCCCCCTCTGTCTTCTTACCTCACGTCTTGAATCTCGGGACGAGATTCTTGTTTAGTGGGGGTGAGTTGTCACAGCCCTAGCTTTACCCTGGCCTCGGACTAGTTTGGTTGCTGCATCATGTTTAAATTCAATTGAAATTTGAATTGAGGAATTTTCCAAGCCTCAGAAAACCTCTAAAAAAATAACCAACATTTAAATCTCATCAAATGAGTCCAAGAAAATGTTCCTGTTATTCTGTGAAAATATTGGCATGAGGTGAAATTCAAACCAATATTTATTGGAGTCACAGAAATAATTTATTTGGGCCTTTGATTTAGATCAATAATATATTTGGGTTGGAATTATTTCTATATTATAAGAAATAATGTCCAAATAATCCTAAACTGAAATGTTCCATGTTGGGTTTATTCCATACAGTGAGCATGAGTAGTTTGGTGATTTTTGGAAGTGTCTAAGTATTTTTAATAAAGCCCTAAAGACTACAGAATAATAGAAAACAAAAATTAAAGGAGAAAGAGGGAGAACCTACCTGGTGGGCCAACCGGCCCACCACTGTAGCAGCCCAGCCGGGCAAAGCCAGCCCAGCCCACCTCCACCTCCCTGTCGTCTTCCACCTCCTGCTAGTAGGCAGGAGGGTGTGTCACCGCGCGCGCGCTCGCCCTTGGCCACCTCCTGCTTCCTCCCCGGGCCTTCTAGCGACGCCACGGAGACGCCCCGTGACCCCTCGCTCCTCTCCCTCACTCTCTGCTCTCCCCCTCGCCCTCTGCTCCCTCTCCCGAGCACACCCGAGCGGAGCTCGTCGCCGCCGCATGCCGTAGACACGGCCTCCATGCTCCCCTCGCCTCCCCACGTGTCCACGAGCATCGCCATGCCTCCCTCGTCCTCTCCGTCTGGCCATGCCTCGCCGGAGGCCTTGCATCGACGCCATCTTCATCGTCATCGTCGCCGGCCACCGGAGATGCCTCTCGCCGCCCCGCTCGCTCCGGTGCTTCCCCGAGCACGCCAAGGCCACCTCTGCATCCACCGTGAGCCCCTGCCCCAAACCCCCCTCCTCTACACCTCGGTTGCGCCCCCTAGCCGCCATCTCCACCGAGTCCGATCACTCTACTCCGCCGGTGACGCCGTCGATGTGGCCACAGCCACGTGGGCTCGAAACCGAGCGCGTCACCGTGTTTGCCACACTCCCAGGAGGCCGTAGCCCCTCTCCACGCCCCTATTGTGCATCCCAGCGCCGAACCCGAGCACACCCGAGCTCCGGCCGCCGCCGCGAGCCCCGTTCCGGCGAGCTCCAGCGCCCCCACGGCCACCCACCTACCTCCCTAGATGCGGGCGAGTCCGGGCTACGCCCCGATGCCCTTAGCCACCGCCCCCGTCGCCTTTAGCGCAAGTCTGACGCGTTGCCGCCGCGGGTTTGGTGGCCGCCGGCCAACTCCAGCGACATCCGACGTGGCGGGGTCATTAGTGCTAATCCCCGCCAGCTGGACCTCACCTAGTCACTGACAGCGGGCCCCGCAGTGGGTCAAAGCCCAGTTAGCGTCGGGTTTGACCCGAGGTTGACCTCTGTTTGACCCTTGAGTCACTGACATGCGGGCCTCGCCCGACTAACCTAGTTAGTTAGAGCTAAACTTAATTAAGTTAGTTTGGTTAGTCACTGACCAGTGGGCCCAGTGTTGTTTAGTTAGTCTAGTTAACCCAAATAGTTAACTATGAGACTGACTAGTGGGGCCCAGCAGTCAGGTTTGACCTGGATAGCCCTGTAGACCTGCTGACGCCAGCATGACGCAATGCTGACGCAGTTAATCATTTTCTGGATTTAAAATAATTCAGAAATTCTAGAAAATGCCCAAAACTTCAAAAAATCATAGAAATTCAACCGCAACTCCAAATGAAATAAATTATATATGAAAAATTATCAGAAAAATCCAATCTATCCATTTATGCTACTTTCATGCATGTTCAACCAACTTATACCCCCTGTATAAATGAAAACATGACAATGGCATTTTAAATGCTAAATATGGAGTTTGCATATGAACCCTTGGTCCATATGGACTTCATTTAAATTGTTGCTAGATGCATTAGTGCAAAACACATTCATATTGCCTTGTCATAGCATGCATCATATTGTTTCATATCATCATGTGTTGATTGAGTTCTTTCTCAGTTGCTGGTGTTTGTCCCCTCTCGATAGACGTTGTACCAACGCTGTGATCGTTGACACTGATGAAGACCCAATGATATCTTCAGAAGTGCCAGGCAAGCAAAACCCCTTGTTCATTCCACTCTCTCACTCCTGCTCTCTTTACTGCATTAGGACAACAACGATTCAACTGTTACATGTTGCGGTAGTTGAACCCCTTTCCTCCGCATGACCTGTCATTGCCACAGTAAATAGATGAAACCCACTAGCATGAGTAGGAGTTGTTTGAGCCCTGACGTGCCTACTCATTCATGCTTGTTTATCATGCCTGCTATTGCATAGAGTCGTGTCAGGTCAGGTTCGTCGGGGATGAATCGGAGGTGTGTAAACATGTCCTACGGTGTGCGAGCTAAGTGTGTCAACACAATTTGGTAAAGGTAGCGGTGAGAGGCCATGTAGGAGTACATGGTGGGTTGTCTCACTGAAACCGTCCTCAGGAACTGAGTTCTGTGTTTGTGATCCATGAAACAGCTACTACCACACATTGGGCCCTAAAATATGACCCCGCTTGACTTATTGACCCCTCTCGTCCTCTGTCCAGGAGTTGCAACTAGGTTCTGGTGTTTGTAGGTTATGTGTTGGCGGCCGTGCGTAGCGCTGACCCTAGGGGTGGGCTATGATGCGGTAGATACACGATGGCCGGGTATGTCGGGTGCCCGTTTGGCGTCTCTGAACCCTGTACACATCGTTTGGGGCCGTTGAGGACACCCCGGCCAGATTTCCTTGCGGATGGAACCCGAATAGGCGATATACCTGGACTAGAGACTTGTGTGGTTAGTCAGGTCGTGGTCCACACCCACGTCGGTTTTCGCTTGAAGTCTGCCGAGCACATGTCGTGTGAAGACGCTAAGTGGTGGAAACATGTGTGACGAAGTACACCCCTGCAGGGTTATAAATGATCTATTCGAATAGCCGTGTCCGCGGTAAAGGACTTCTGGGTTGCCTATAACTATTCATAGACAAGTGAAAGTGGATACTCTAAAACTCGCAAGATAAGTGTGAGTGCTATGGATGGCCTTCTCGTAGGGAGACGGGAGCGGATCCATAGTGGTGTATTGATATGGTGAATATGTGGACTCGTGTGCGCCACCTCAAAACAGTTACTTGCAGTCGTAGTTCAGGTTAGCCACTGAGTCAAAGCTGGCTTGCTGCAGTTAAACTCCACTACCCCTTGTTGATACCGATGCATATGTACTTAGTTCTGATGTAAGTCTTGATGGGTACATTTGTACTCACGTTTGTTTAATTTATGTTTTGCAGAGAGATTTCAGTCTCGCTAGTAGTACCACGTGGACTTCGACGTCTAGCTTGATACCTCAGCTACGATCTTGTGCCCTCGGCAGGATCTGGTAGATAGTCAGACTTCTCAGCCTTTTCATTTGTAGATGTCTGTACTCAGACATGTTAAGCTTCCGCATGTGCTTTGATTGTATGCTATGATTGTTGGGTCATGATACCCATGTTTGTAATATCTCGCTCCTCGGAGCCTAATGAATAAAGTACTTGAGTTGTAGAGTTTTTGTTGTGATGCCATGTTGTATGTACTCATATCGGGCATATTGTGTGTATGATTGAAATGCTTGGTATGAGTGGGATCCGACAATCTAGTTGTTTATCCTTGGCAACCTGTCTTATGGGGAAATGTAATCTAGTGTTCCTCGAGCCATAGTAGTCCGCTACGGCCCGGTTCACCGGAGTCCTGCTAGCCCAGCACTACTGCTCAGGACACTTTACTGGCCGGCATGTGTTTCACTTCGTTCCTATGTCTGTCCCTTCGGGGAAATGTCACGCGGTGACATCCGGAGTCCTGCCTAGCCTGCTACAGCCCGGGTTCCCCGGAGTCCTGTTAACCCAGTGCTACAGCCCGGATTCACTCGCTGATGACCGACATGCTCGATGTGATTCATGTATGGCTGTCTCCATAGGTCTGCTCCGCCTTGGGTTCACGACTAGCCATGTCGGCCCGGGTTCTCTGTCATATGGATGCTAGCGACACTATCATATACGTGAGCCAAAAGGCGCAAACGGTCCCGGGCCATGGTAAGGCGACACCCGTGGGGATACCGAGCGTGAGGCCTCAATGTGATATGAGGTGTTACCGGCTAGATCGATGTGACTTGGAATCGGGGTCCTGACAACAGCGGAAGGGATAACAATGGAGCGGCGGCGTGACTAATGTGAACAAAACTTGAAACTCTAAACAAACTAGACACTAAGACCAGCAACTCGACACGACGATGCAACCGATATTTCAACTATGCAAGCAATGAAAAGAAAATTGCAAAGGCTCAGACTGGCTTGGACAAAGGATGAATAGATCTAACTTCTTTTTATTTTTTTCTTGGACAATAGGTAAGAAAAATAAATCTAATCTAGAAAAAACTGGAAATTCTCACCGAGCAACTTGAAAACTGATACCACTTGATAGAGGCGAGGGTGTCCCGATCTTTCGATGAGATGATAACTATCGATTTGGTGGAGACGACTTTGACGATCCGACTACAAACGTGCACGACGTTGTGCCTTAGCAATCACTAAACCAATTTCGAGAGGTTACTGACCATGCTGGAGCACGATCAACCTGACCACGAAGGTCTATTACTGCAAGCAATCAAAGAACAAGCAATAATATGATTAAGCAATCTTAATATTGCGAGTATGGATGAAGTATTGATAAAAGTGGTGTTTCATAAGCGATCTTGGTCTGGTCGTTGGACACAAACAAAGTACACGAAGTTGCAGCGATGGCTAACTTTTAATTAAATAAAACCCAAGGAAAAAGCTACTAGATGGATCTACTTATATAGGAGCAAGGGGTGGCGTCCAAAGAGGTGGAAGGACGTCCCAAGGCAGCCTAAAACTAATCCTAGGTCGTACAAGGCTCATGGGCCCAAGTGGAGGTGATGCAACACCTTTGGACTTGTTGTTTGACTCAGATTATGTAGCTACGTCAGATTGTTTCGTCGATATCTCAATGCTCTGGACGAATTTGAAGGTGAATCCAATTGGGTTAGAAAGAGCACGAAATCTACTTTCCAACAAAAAAAGAATCACCCAATTCGGAGTCCGTATGAAAAAGTTGTTGGCGTTTTGAGTCAGGTATGACTGTGCAGTCCGAATCTAAATTCAGAACGTGAGAGACTTGGACTCTATCTTCTCTTGGCCCAAGAGTGACGTGAGAGGACTTTTTGAACAGAACCTAAACTTATCCTTTTCCCTTATCTTCATATGTGGATTGTACAAATGTCCCATACACCTGCAATTAGACAAAACACAAAAGTGTGTGAAGTATTTTTGTTATGTATAACATAAATAAATTATTGAATAGTTTGCACTAGAAATCACCTGAAAAATATGCATGTATGCAATATTTTTGGTCGTATCCAAGGTAGTCATGTCCTCATCAGTAAGTTTTGTCTTATTTCCGACTAAAAAAGACCGTAAGAAAATATATAATCATCATAAAAAATATTTTATGTTATGTAAAATTACAAACGTAAAAACATAGTGTAAAATACACATAAACTGTAAATTTTCGTGTCTTATGACCTATATTTTTATTTTCTTATGCCAAATTTTACATATTGAATCAATACGAATGTAACTATTTGAAATCCAAATGTAATTTAATTATGAAATGATTATAAAATTACCTCGGGTGAAGAATAACTTATTGTGCACACTAGCTCGGATGGTTGTTATCAGAACCGTTCGTTTGCTTTGGGATCTGCACCTTTAGTGGATAAGGTTCCGATTTTATCATTTGTTAAATTTCGCCTTGACTAAAGAGGAAAACTGAGCCGACACTTTATGGAGCCAGGGGCCGAGAAAGGCAACCTAGTGTGTCTTTGGTAGTGATACCGCTATTAAAGAAGGAGATCTTGTCAAGCGCACTGGATCTATTGTGGATGTTCCTGTGGGAAAGACCCTTAAAAATATGTATGTCTATGAGGTATTTTGATTTAATGGGAAGTAGGCATCTCATTCATAGGCAAGAGCAGGCCGTCTGGCATTTGCAGGTGTGTTCGGGGCAAACAGATGTGGCACCTTTTTGAACCAGCATGGCGCTCCAGTAGCTACTTTGGGTGAGCTAATGAATTGGCTGATTCCGGTTATTTACCAAAAGTTCTAGGGTGTGGGGCACTTGTCCAGTAGTGTTAAAATTGCCATTTTTGTCTAGCTTGCTGGACACTATTCGACACAGTTTGAGACTGATAAAATGATCTATGCCGTGCTAGTCCGGGGATTTAAAACTTGCTATCTTCGTATAGGTAAAATGAATACGGTTGTGGAGCATTTGTAGTAATTACCTGCAGCCTGATGAACTCGATTTTGCAGACAAAAAGTACCTTGGCATGCATCCAAAGAAGGGTGCAAAGTTGTTGTCGCTCCATTGTTTCAGCCGCGCAACCAACCGTATGGGCGTGTAATTACTAATGCCACGGTCCAGCTCTTGTTTTTGCATATATCAAGTATCTTCCTCGCCTTTGCTCCCTGCGCTCTTGTAGCACTACTATCTACTGATCGGGTGAATGGAGGGATTGGGAGATGGTCAAGCGAGCAACAGAAGCCGGGGTTCCACCATGAGCATGGCTAGTATTGAAGACGCGTTTGCCGGCATCCGTTGTCTCTGCCGGCAAGGATGTCCATCCGCAGTGTTGCAGCACAATAATGGCCAGCAGGTGTGTATATGTGTTACTGGAGGTTTGAGTACTAGCGAAAGATTTTTTGCTGAAAAAAATATTATTGTTTGTTTTTCAGTACCTTGATCTGGCCAAGAGATTAGTCCCTCTAACTATGAAGCAGTTTCCATGCTAATTCCTTCGGTCGAGCACGGCAGGGCACCGGCTATACATGGAATGCTACTCTGTTTATACAATACAATGAAAGCCAAATGGATATTCGCGGTAGCCGCACACCAGCGATCATCTTCTGCTCCGAACGGCGCCTAGAGGCTGTTTGTTGATGTGCTTCGAGTATTCTACCATCCAGGAATTGTGCATGTGTCCGTCTTTTAGCATGATCATTACTACTTTTTTGATGCCTTTTACCACCGTCCGAATATTAATCAGTGAGCTAGAGAACGACGCTTCTTTCTCTCTGATTCAATCTCAAAATGGTGCGGATGCAGACCAACTCAGGTAAGAAATTTTTTATCGGGCTCTAGTAGTTAATACATCTGGCTATGCACCTGACAATCTCTTTTGCCACAGCTCTGTTATTGAACCTCATGTGTCTATGGGCAACGTCTTCACAACCATCGACGATGAACATTTCGAGTGCTCCTTTCAACAGATAAATGTCAATCGAGATGTGTCTCACAGTATGTTTTCACTTCAACGGAAATGCTGACGACTAAAGATCTTCAAGAATATCTATTCATTATGTTTCCCTTCTAGTGTTTTTCTGCTTTCTTTACCACCCCCTTTTCATAGTTGTGAATCTTGGCAGTACCAACAATCTTGTTGGCAGGTTATTATTCATATCACACTATTCTTATTCTTAAAATTATGCATGCAATCATCATTTACGGTCCCGAAAACTCCCTGAGGGAATTGAACATTTTAAAAATTCTGGTACTTTAGCTACTGCAAAGTTTAGAATAAAATTAAAATCCATACTGCGATACAAACCACAATCTAAACATGCAAAAGAAATACATCAGATTCTTATATTACATAAACCTGGGAATAGTTTCTGTGGGAAAATTGATGAGTCTCTAGTGATATTTTTTGGTAATGGGAATTACTGTGTCTAGCCTCACAAGTCCATTGGAGATAGTGGCGATGCTGGTAGCAATAGTCCTGTGAAGCTACTTTGCCCGCCTTTTTCAGCAAACATTCTAGCAAATTTAGAATTTGCATGGAGTTGCCTGATATTCCCGGCTAATCGCAAAACTTCATATAGAAGAATGATCCTCAACTGGTCGATCTCATATCCTAACCGTGGTTAATCAAGACATACAACACATCAGCTAAGCTGCTCGTGAATTAAGTTCATCTTTTACCCTCGTTCTGTTGTAAGGGTTTAAGCATACGCAGGGCCGCCTCCAAGAATTCGAGGTCCCAGTGCGAAATATGACTGTGGGCTCAAAAATTTGCAAAAAATAATGTATGACTAATATAACTAGCATTATTGTCACTTGATTATATAGCTTTGAATACGTCTAATTTCGTACTGTATTACTATTTGCAATAGTAATGCTAAAGAGTAAATACTGAATAACAAAATTTCATTTTGCGAATTGTATTGAAATAGTAAACGGACCATATGCTCTACCGAAAAGCATCGTCGGTCTTGTATTTCTTGAAACAAAATATTTAATATGCTAGTAGTGCAGCAGGAGAGCAACAGAAGGAAAAAGTAGCATCAGAATTGGAAATATAATTATGGATAATGAGATGAAAGCATGAAAAGAACCAGAAAGATAAAACGATTGTATTAAAAGAGAGCCCTAACTAGATTTTTTGTTAATCTGTTTTGATTCCATGCCTACAACTTGAGGCTTACCACATAATATATTCATAGATGACCAGATGACTATGCTGGAGGAGGCAACTCCCTATGTGCTGAAGTCTAGCTAGGTGATCTGGGCACGAAGAGCTTCCCCTCCCCTGCCCCAACCCTCCCCCACGCCGCCGGCCGCTCCGGCCGCGGCGGCCACCAGCCTCCGTCGCTGTCCGCGTGGGCAGCGGCGCCACCCATGGCCTCCTGCCCTCCGTCCCAACCTCAGACCCCTCGCCTGCCACCATCGGGCAGCCTGGGATGGGATTCGCCGGGATCCTCGGCGGATCCCCTTTCGCCCAATGGTCAATCCATGGTGCCGGAGACCCAGGCACTGTCCTCCATGCCTACCCACCCGCAACCGCGACTGCTTCTCCGGGGCGAGAGTTCCAAGGCTAGGCCAGCCGCGGACACAGCGGTCGCTCCAGATCCACCCCATTTTCAGCAGAGCAAGCTTAGATCCATCATAGTAGTGCCTTCCCCCGCCACCACCCATTCCTCTTCGGACGACGAAGGTGGCTGGTCGATTTATCAGTCGTGCAAGAGCCGGAAGGCTAGCGAGAAACAGCTGGCTCCCGCTGCAGGCCGGTCGCATCGTCGGCCTCCACACCGGCCGCCCTTCAATGCCGACCCACGCCGCGAGGCCTTCTTAAGCCAGTTCAAGGGCTTGTGTTTTCGATGCCTCAACACTGAACACCGAAGAATAGATTGTAGAGACCCGCTCCGCTGCATCATCTGTAAGCGTCAAGGCCATTTTGGCAGAGAGTGTCCACAAAATCCGAGAAATCATCGGGGGGGGGGGGGGGGGGGGGCGGTCCGGCCAAGGGCAGGCTGGGGCCGGTGACTCCTAGGGCAGCGGTGCACTCCCGGCTGCGCTTCCCCTCTCCTCCAGCCATCCCACCACCCATCGTGGCGGGGATGGACCGTCGCAGCTTCCTCACCGACCCGTCTCGGCGCCCGCGGGAGAGCCACAAGGTGGTCATCTCGTCGCCGGCGATGGAGCACCAAGAGTTCTTCCTCAGGCATCACGCGGTGCTCCTCTCGGCGGTGGACAAGACGCGGCCGTCGAACCCCATGGCGGTGGGCCGGGCTCTGGAGGCGCTGCTCAAGATCCCGCCACACTTGCTGCGGGTGACATACCACCGCCCGGAGGAGTTCTTCGTCCACTTCGAGTTCCCTGCGCACCACGACAACGCCATCAGAGAGGGGACGGTGACGGTGGACGGCGCTGCCTTCAGGATCAAGGCCTGGCACGAGGACGACCACGTCACCCACGACAACTTCAAGCTGCACGTCCGCGTCGTCATTGAAGATCTCTCAATGCAGTTCTGGTCCCTGGAAGGTGCGGAGGAGGCCATCGGCGACAGGTGCAGGGTGGACCGCCTCGACAGCCGCACATTCGAGCATGGGCACACGAAGACTTTTGCCTGCTGGGTTTGGGTTTGGGATGTTGCCCACATCCCGACCAAACGCACGCTCTGGATGATCAAGCGCGGGGCTGGCAGAACAAAGGAGATGCTCGGCTTCTCGCCGCCGAGTCGCGACGTCGCGCCGCCGCCCTGGGTGAAGCGACGCGACCTGCTGCTTCACGTGGACCTCGTGGAAGATTGGACTCCGCTCTCGCCGCGCTCTTCTTCATCACCCCAGAGCGGTCTCCCTTCTTCGGAATCGGGAGCCGACGACCGCCCCTTCCCGGCTGTCTACCCTGCTACCTGGTACATGAAGGTGGAGGACGACACGGCGCCGCAAGGCCAGGAGCAGCGCCAGAGGCCCCCGGTTGCCTCCACGGGCTGCCATGGGCCGCCTTTTGGCGGCCACAGGCGCGGCCATGATGGAGACGATGACGGCGGCCGGCGCTCGTGGAAAGACACCCTGCTTGGGCAGGGCCACAGCGACCGTGGCAAGGACCCCAAGCAGGGGTCGGGTTCCCAGGAGCATCGCCACCGGAGCCGCACCCCCACCAGTCGTCAGCGCCCTACCGGAGGAAAGGGCAGGCAGGCGGCGGCGCCCCGCAGCAAGAGCAAGATGGCGGTCGCCAGGGTCACTGCAGCGGCCCGGCTCCCCTCCCTAGACCCGGTGGCAAGTTTCTTCGAGGAAGACAGGGGCCAGGTCACGCCGGCTGCATCACTTGGGATGGCTGAGGAGATCGACTCTGCTGCTGCCGCGGCCCTGGTGGAGCCGCCCGACTTCCCCCTGGAGAAGACCCCAGTCGATGCTGCAGCGGCTTTGGTGGCAGAACATGGAGGCACATCAACCATGGCATGCCAGGCACAAGCTCCAGCGTCCTCTGTTGCGGTGCAGCTTGATGTGGTGACCCAGGAAGTGCAGCACCTGGCGATCGACGCCAGCGCCCCCCTTCTGCAATGCGCTCCCTCTTCACCAACATCCCTCCACCAGTCATTGCCAAGGCGCTGTCGCAGCGGCCATCTGCTCCTCCAAGATCGAGAGCTACCTCAGTGCCAACCCGCCAGAGTGCAAGGCAGGCCAGCAACGCCTCCCAGGTGCCTGTCGCCAACCGCGCGGCTCTCAGGATTGTGCGCGAGCTAGGTCTACTCGGCCCCAAGGACAAGTGGACTCCCAAGGTGGCGACAGCGCTGGTCAAGAAGTTCGAGGAACCCCTCACGGAGAAAGACATGGAGGGGCTTGCCAAACTCACCCGCCTTAACAAAGAAGCGCTCTGCATCGCTGCGGGGCTTCTTGGCCCTGAAGGAGCAGCCATGGCGGCCCAGGTGTGATCATGTATGATGTTTTTAGTCATTGTAGCCTCCAGGGGCGGCTGGCCTTAAGCCGGCTCGAGTTAGGATTGCTTCGTAGTGCTAGGATGGCGGTGGTGTTTCTCTGCCGGCGGGAGTTGGGGCCTATTGGTGGCCGCCGGCGAGCCCTGATTGTAAGGTGGTGTATCTCAATCTTAGTAGTCAAGATTTTCTCCTGGAGAAAAATCCTTGTGCCCCATGAGTAGTACGAACTGCAGTATTGTTTCCTGGAATGTTAGGGGTCTAAACATGTCTGCAAAGAGAGAATCGGTCCGCGAGATTGCAGCATCACATAGAACAGCCATCCTGTGTATACAGGAGACCAAAATAGATATTTGGTCGCGGCAGATGGTGTTAGATATAGGAGGCAACACACTTCAGGACTGCATTGTCCTTCCAGCGATTGGAACCTGCGGCGGCGCAGCAATCTTCTGGAATAGGAATATCATCTCAGTAGTTTCACAAGCGATAGGTGAATTTAGCATCACGGCCCAGGTCACCGTGCTTAGCACAAATGAGCGCTTTTTCCTTACCACTGTCTACGGCCCAACGGACGATGCTAGAAAGGAGGATTTTCTGCAAGAATTGGTTAGAAGTGCACCGCCCGGAGGATCCCCGTGGCTAATCAACGGCGATTTTAATGTCATCTACGAGGCTAGGGACAAAAGCAACCTAAACCTTAATAGAAGAATCATGGGTAGGTTTAGAAGGGCTATAGATTCAGCATCTCTTAGAGAGATTAAGTGCAAAAATAGGCGTTTCACGTGGAGTAACGAGCGGGAGTCGCCGACGTTAGTTAGCATCGACAAATTCTTCGCCAACACGGCGTGGGAAGCGATCTTCCCATCATACATGTTGATGGCTGCATCATCCTCCTACTCCGATCACTGCCCCCTGATGCTCGCTAGTGTGACAACTCCCCCAACCCGGGCAAGGTTCAGGTTCGAGGGATTCTGGCCCAAATTCCCCCACTTCAGAGAAACAGTGCAACGGGCTTGGCACCGCCCAGTAAACCAGACCTGCATGTTTGCCAGATTCAAAACAAAGATGGAAAGAGTGGCAAACGACCTCAAGCTGTGGAGCAAGACCATCTTCAGCGATGCCAAAGTGCAGTTCCATATGAAAAATGAGCTTATCCTCAGATTTGATATTGCCATGGAGACGCGACAGATGACGCCACAAGAGTTCAGATTCAGAAAACTGCTTAAGCAACGGGTGCTTGGACTTGCAGCGGTGGAGCGGGCACGAAGAAGACAGGCGTCACGGGTCACTTGGCTGCGGGCCGGCGACGCAAACACGTCCTTTTTCAACGCCAAGATCAACTCGCGAAAGAGGAAGAACTTCATCCACCATCTCCGCACTGACACAACCCTTGCAACGGAGCATGACGACAAGGCAGAGATTATACAAGATCATTTCCACTCCATCCTGGGCACAAAAGAGCAGCGATCCTGCACCTTGAACTGGCAAGAGCTGGGACTCCCAAGGGTGGCGGCAGTAGGGCTGGATAATCCCTTCACGGAGGAGGAAGTGTGGGCTGCCGTGCTTGCCTCCCCAAGCGAGAAGGCGCCGGGTCCTGATGGTTTTAATGGAGTTTTCTACCGCTCTTGCTGGGACATAATCAAGGGCGATGTTATGACCATGTTCTAGCAGTTTCACAGCTTATCTGGAGCAAACTTTGAGTGCATAAACGATGCTCTAGTGGCGCTGCTGCCAAAGAAAGATGGGGCTGAAAGAGTTGGAGACTTCAGGCCGATTAGTCTGATTAACTCGCTCCCTAAGCTTATTGCAAAGGTTTTATCCATGCGCCTTTCAACGGTTATGGACGCACTCATTTCACCAGCCCAAAGTGCTTTCATGAAATCAAGATGCCTGCAAGACAACTTCCTTTATGTCCAAAATTGTGTCCGGTCCCTGCACCGCAAGAAGAAGGCTGCCCTCCTGATGAAGTTGGATATTGCTCGAGCCTTCGACTCCATGTCCTGGGAATACATTCTGGAACTCCTCACGGTCTTGGGCTTCAGCGCCAGGTGAAGGGACTGGATTGCCCTCCTGCTTTCCTCCTCCTCTTCTGCTTTCATGCTAAATGGCATCGCGGGTGCCCAGATCAAACACAAGAAAGGCCTAAGGCAGGGCGATCCGTTGTCCCCTCTGCTGTTCATCTTGGCTATTGACCCCCTTCATCGTCTCATCTCCAAGGCGGCCGCTGATGGGATCATTGCACCATTGCCGGGCAGAGATGTAAAGCTCAGAGTCAGTCTATATGCAGATGATGCAATAATATTTGCAAACCCAGACAAGGAGGAAATTGACAAGCTGCTACAACTCCTTAAGCTGTTCGGTGACGCCTCTGGCCTGCACCTCAACCAAGCAAAATCCTCAATAAGCCCCATCAGATGCGATGAGCTGGACCTGGATCTCATTCTACAGAGTTTTGGAGGGCAAATCAGGCCTTTCCCAATAACATACCTTGGTCTTCCGATCAGGCTGGGACGACTACGACTTGTGCATCTACATTTTGTACTTGATAGGATAAGAGCTAGGCTGGCCGGCTGGAAGGGCAAGTTAATATCAATTGCTGGAAGAAGGGTGTTAGTCCGCTGTGTTCTCACGGCAATCCCCACTTTTGCCCTGTCCGTGTTGCGAGCGCCGAAAAAATTCTTCAAGGAAGTTGACAAAGCAAGGCGGCGCTTTCTCTGGGCACAGGATGATGACCTCGCCGGAGGAAAATGCAAGGTCAACTGGACGACGGTTTGCTCGCCAACAGAAAAAGGGGGATTGGGAATCCACAACTTGAGCAAATTCTCCAGAGCCCTCCAGTTGCGCTGGCTATGGCTTGCCTGGCACCACCAAGAACACCCGTGGGCAGGCACTGAGCTGCCATGCGATCAGCAAGACACGGATCAGTTTGCTGCTGCCACAACGGTGACCCTCGGCGACGGGAAGATGGCCTCTTTTTGGAGCTCCACCTGGCTCACCTCGCCACCGTTGGCCGCCTTGTTCCCCGACCTGTTCAAAAGATCGAGAGGAAAACAGAAAACGGTGGCGGCTGCGCTGCATAATGACTCATGGATTCAGGATCTGCGACATCGAGGCTACGACGACATCGCTACAAGCTTCCTTCTCATGTGGCGAGTCATTGCGGGTGCAAACACGCTGTTGCAAGCAGGGACCCAAGACACCATCAGATGGATTTTTGACGCCTCCGGGAAATACTCAGCAGGCTCGGCATACAAGGTCCAATTCGCGGAGACTCAACAGACGGACAACAAGGCTCTCCTATGGGAAGCTTGGGCCCCTGCCAAGGTGAAGTTCTTCTGTTGGCTGCTGCTCCAGGATAGGCTATGGTGCAATGACAGATTGCAGAGGAGGGGATGGGTAAATGGCTACTTCTGCCGACTGTGCATGCGAAGCCTTGAATCATCAGTTCATCTACTCTGGGAGTGCCCACTGCCTCAGGAAATTTGGCGAAAGGTTGCCTCCCTCCCGGGGTACGCCAGTATCTTAGCCGCTCCAAACGGGCCTCCGGGATCGTCAAAGCAACGGTTTAGACGAGCCATGCGCGCAGCAGGAACGGCAAATAGGAAAAGGGTGCAGTCTACAATGATGCCGGTGGCCTGGCATATTTGGCTGGAGAGGAATGCAAGAACCTTCAGAGATCGTCGGCGTCAGAGTGTTGAAATCCTTGCAGCAATCAGGCAAGACATGGATTCTTGGAGGCTTGCCGGAGCCAAATGCCTGGAAACACCACTTGGTGACCCAGGCTGATCTCTGTTCAATTTTTGAGGCAAATGGCGACCCCTGTAGTGGCGTCAACTCTGTAACCCCCACCATGATCACTTGATCATGAATTTTTTTCCGCATGCTCCCTGCTTAATCAATGAAAAGCCAGCAGTGCTGGATCTTTCAAAAAAAAACTTTGCTGGAGTAAGCAAACAGACGGCGACGGCCAGACACACTGGACTCGCGGTGGGTGACCGCCATCTATCGGCAGCTCGTCATCACGTTGAAGCAGGTAGGCGCCGCCCAATAGCGAGCACGCCTCTCAGTTCTACTCCCCCCATTCCAAAATAGATTACTTAAATTTGTACTAATTGTAGTACAAAGTTAGTATAAAATTAGTACAAAGTTAGGTCATCTATTTTAAAACAGAGGGAGTATGTATGTGTTGTCTTCTTGTCGTCGAACGAGGAAATCAGATTATGCAACTTCTTCACGCTGCACCTCGAGCCGATCGCGGGCACTTTTCCATTGGCCTGGTCTGATCTTCCTTGTCCGATTCAAGACTCCGCAATGCCGCCTCCTGCAGGATGATACATCGTCAACCCGTCTGGGTGCGGTCGGCCCCGAAGGCAGGAACCCGTACCCATCCATCCATCCTGCGACAAAAAATGGCCAGCAAAAGATATTCAGTTTTTCTGACGTATCACATTCACTATTACAGGATCATGATGCGTTAGCATCAAATCTTTGGTTGTGTAGTGGACCAAAAAATGATTTTTAAGGTCGAGTTTTCTTTGGCTCATGTGAGCGAAAATGATTTTGCATGAACAAACAAAACGCCGGAAAACGATTGTTGAGCGCGAGAAATTGGATCCACACAATAGACATGAAAAAAGCACTAAGGGGGCAATGATATCGAGAATAAAGGCACTGCAAGAACGCTACTGTACTACGGGTGTGCAAATCGAATCTTGATTTGTAAAAGGCATGAAATTGTGGACGGATAATTGCGGTCTATGCTACCCTGTTCGTCAATCTTGTGCTGCGCTTCAGCCTAGTTTCTTGGTAGTATCAGCCACCGAATGGACATCTTGGCTTCTGGGGGAGTAGACTAGCTACGCTTTTAGCCAGCCCCGCTGCGTGAGTGCAATCACGGGCCGCCCCTTGGTGTCTTCTAGATATGGCAAATTTGACAAATTTGACCTGTGAACGAAATCAAATCATAGAATGAACTGTCCGTGAAACTATTTCACGCGGTTGACATTTTTGTGTGACGCCCGACACGAAGACACCACACTACACTCTGCAACGCCTCACAGATAGGCTCTACACGCCTGGCCAGCGTTGCACCCCAGACTGCCTAAAAATAGCTAAGTCATTATGCAGAGCCTGAGAGCTAGGCGCCACACTGTATAGTGTGGCGCCTAGCTCTCAGGTGTTGCACTAAAAAATGAGGCAACCACTAGTACAATGCCTAGAAGCTAGTCGCTACACTGTATAGTGTGGCGCCTAGCTCTCAGGCGCTTCACACTGACTTAGTAATTTTCGGATCACACGGATGCAACGCTGGACAGGCGTGTAGCGCCTATCTGTGAGGCGTTGCATAGTGTAGTGTGGCGCCTTTGTGTCGGGCGTCACACAAAAAGGTTAGCCGCGTGAAATAGTTTCACGGGCAGTTCATTCTGTGATTTGATTTTGTCCATAGGTCAAATTTGTCAATTTTGCCGCTAGATACTAACTTCCAAGGGGAACCAACCAAACAAAAATGTCAGGACATCTCTGAATGCTGGATTCCATGGCGGTTCGTTTCACGGGGTGAGCATTGACTTTTGTTCCAGCAAAAATTTCTGCCACCCATTGCTGTACAAAATCATGGAGTACGATGTAGCGCGCTTGCTATTGGGCACTGTCCCGGATTTCGTCCGACCTGTTGCGTTCTGTTTTTTATAACCGACACCCTCAAACATAGTAAGAGCATCTATAGCAGGGTGGCTCAAACCCCCTTAAATGTCCGGACAGACAGTACGGTCAAACATGCCTCAAATGCCCAGGCTGACCAGTGCCCCTCTTATTCAACCCAAATCTGGGACGGATATGAAGAGGCCCGGGCGTGACCGTGCGTGTCCGTCACGATGGACTAACGGCCGGGTCCTACACACAAACACTCCGAAACTCGGCAGTCCGAAACTCGTCTCCTTCCTCAGACTGATGGCGCCGTGTGTCACTGCTCTGGAGGGCCACGGAGTGCCCTAGCCTGGCTATTTAATTTGTACGTGTGCACCAAAAACTCTACCGGTCTGTATTTCCTTCACTCCCGTCCGTTGCCGCCACCACTTTCCACTCGTCAGCCGCTTGCCGTCCGCCACCACAAGTAGCCATGCCATCACGTCGCCGAGTATGGAGCTACCCATATGTAATGCCGGAGCGCCGGTTGTAGCTCCTGGAGCAAACCCGAGCAAGACGGGAAGCCTGGATCGCTGCGGGGCTACCTTCGAGCGCGGTGGATCTGGAGGAGTTTGATGAGAAGGAGGGGAAGGATGGTGAGGACATAGTACAGGAGGAGGATGATGAGGATGCGGATGTGCACATAGAGCAGCATGAAATCCTTGATTCCCTCCAAGAGGAGGAGGAGGCCAAACACCATTGCCTCCAACAGGCATAGGTGGAGCATGCCATGGACATCGACGAGATGCTCGCCTATATTGATGAGGAGGAGTAGCCAGAGCTCTCCTACGCGCACATCTACTTGGCGCTCAACACTGAGATCATGGACATCCCCGACAACGAAGCGTTGTTTAGGCTAGTGTGATTTGTGTAGTACGTAGGTATTTTTTCGCATGCTTTGTATGGATCTATAGGATGAAATATGAGGTACTCTGATGCATAGCATAAAGTATGAGGTGTGACCGTTCACTACCTGTGAATGCATCCCGTCACGTCCACAGGTGTTTGAGGGACCGGATTTGGTGTCCGTGGGTGTATATGCTCTAAGCCAAGTGCCAACTTCCTTCCCAAGGAAGGGGTCGTGTTTCACGTGCGTGCGCGCGTCACGTGTCGGGGGGAGGGGGTTATTTCATTAATGCCTAACTTCCGTGCAACCATTTTTCTATCGATCCCACCAACTATGAACTACCAATCCCCCCTCTCTTTATCACATTCTGACACTCCCTCTCACGCCCCCTCTCTTTCTCTCTCACTCACTGTCTACCCGCCACTTGACGATGATCGCAAGCTACTTTGTCGACAAGGTTCTAGGCTGCCCCAACATGCTTCATTATATAGTGATCCGGTTGGGCGGCTGCTTCGACCTGGCCCATGCATAGGCTCCCTCGCCGTCATGGCATGGGGCCGCCAAGTGGATCACTTCCTCGACAAGTTCTGCAAAAGGTTTGCACCCTGCTAGGTTACGTAGTCAAGTTTGAGGGGAGCCGGGTTCGAACTACTCCAAGTTCGTAGCTTGTCCCGGCATCGGGAATGGCCTTAGCCTCTGAAAAGAACATTCCTGGTTCTTGATACGCTTGACTCTGCGCTTGTTAGGAGAGAACAGTCACTGGCTCGCGAGTATGTGGTGGTCAAGCCAATATTAAACGAGGGAGATGAAACTCTACCAATCCTAGTCGGTGGAGACTTTAATATCATTCGGAGGAGAGATGAAAAGAACAATGACAATTTTGATGGACGGTGGTCCATGATGTTTAACATGATTGTTGAGAGTCTTAATTTAAGAGAAATTGAGCTCACTGGTAGACAATTTACATGGGCCAATTCGTTGCCCATTCTGACTTTTGAGAAGTTGGATTGGGTACTTGCTAGTGTGGATTGGAACAAAAGTACCCTTTGGTGTTGGTTCATGCGATGCAGCGAGCGATCTCGGACCACACACCACTTCTTGTAGACTCGGGTGAGGCTACACATGTTGCGCACAAGAATGCTTTCTCTTTCGAATCAGGATGGTTCGAGAAAGAATTTTTTTAGAAATCATTGCACGCGAATGGGCAAAACCTGTTAATGGAAGTACTAATATTGAGAGATGGCAAAATAAGATCCGACATTTGAGACAGTTATTGAGAGGTTGGGCCAGAAATGAGAGTGGTATTTACAAACAAGAAAAAGAACGACTCACTCATTTAATTGAAGCACTTGATTTGAAAGCTGAACGTAACCTCCTTACGGTTCATGAGCAAAGCTCTAAGTCTGAAGCCGAGCAAGGCTTACGGGCTCTTCTAAGAGAAGAGGAGCTCAAATGGGCATTGCGTGCTAAAGTGCTTAAGGTTGTCCAAGGGGATGACAATACACAATTCTTCCATATGATTGCAAATGGTAAACATAGGAAGAAGAAAATCATACAGCTAGAACAAGACGAGGGGACAATAGTGGGACATGAGAATCTGAAAGCATATATCTCTAACTATTATAAACAACTCTTTGGGCATTCGGAAGCAAGTACGGTGCACGTAGATGAATCTGTCTATGGAGATATTCCCCAGCTCCAAGTAGAGGAGAATGATATTCTCTCCGCTCCATTTACCGAGAAGGAGGTTATCGATGCAATTTCCCAAATGAAACCAAACAAAGCACCAGGGCCAGATGGGTTTCCTGCTGAATTCTATAAGAAATGTTGGCATATTATTAAGGATGATCTTATGCTATGTTTCATGATTTCTTTAATGGCCATCTTGAGCTGTTTCATCTGAACTTTGGCATGATTACGTTGTTACCAAAGAAAGAAGAAGCGGTTTGCATAGAACAATTCAGGCCCATATGTCTTCTTAATGTGAGTTTCAAAATATTCACCAAGGTGGGTACCAATATATTGACACAAATTGCTCATTCTGTGGTACAACCCAGCCAGACAGCGTTCATGCCAGGACGACACATACTAGAAGGGGTGGTCGTATTGCATGAAACGCTTCACGAAATCCATTCGAAGAAGCTAGATGGGGTTATCTTCAAAGTGGATTTTGAGAAGGCATATGATAAAGTTAAATGGCCTTTCCTTCAGCAAGCAATGCACATGAAAGGATTTAGTGAGGCTTGGCGGAATCAGGTGGGTTCTCAAGTCCAGAAGGGTAGTGTCGGAATCAAGGTTAATGATGATATCGGACATTTTTTCTAGACACACAAGGGCCTGAGATAGGGCGATTCCATGTCTCCTTTGTTGTTTAACATAGTGGCCGATATGTTGGCCATTCTAATTGGCAGAGCCAAGCAGCATGGTCAAGTCGAGGGGTTAGTTCCCCATCTAGTTGATGGAGGAGTATCCATCTTACAATACACTAACGACACGGTCCTATTCATGGAACATGACATAGCTAAAGCGCGTAATATGAAACTTATATTATGTCTCTTCAAACAATTATCTGGGTTAAAGATAAACTTTCACAAGAGTGAATTGTTCTGCTTTGGGAAGGCCAAAGCCGAGCAGGATACTTATAGATAATTGTTCGGGTGTGAATTAGGTTCTTTGCCATTTAGTTATCTGGGCATACCTATTCACCGCCGTAAGTTATCTAATAAAGAATAGAAATGTATCGAAGATCGAATTGAGAAAAAGCTAAGCTGCTGGAAGGGTAAGCTTAAGTCTTATGGAGGTCGGTTAGTACTGATTAATTCGGTATTGACTACTATGTCGATGTTCCTACTATCATTCTTTGAAATTCCGAAAGGGGTACGGAAGCGACTTGATTTCTTTAGATCTCGGTTTTTCTGGCAGTCAGATGAGGCCAAGAGGAAATACTGACTCGCGTGATGGGATATCCTTTGCTGCCCAAAAGACCAGGGGCGTCTAGGTATTGAAAATTTAGAAATCAAGAATAAATGTCTTATGAGTAAATGGCTCTACAGGTTAGAGACAGAGCCAGATGGCATGTGGGCACAGCTTTTGCGCAATAAATATTTGCAGTCGAAAACACTCACTCAGGTTACCATGAGACCAACTGACTCGCCATTCTGGAAAGTACTTATGAGGATGAAGGATGTGTTCTTTCATATGGTAAAATTCTTGGTTGCCAATGGGATGTCAACAAGATTTTGGGAGGATACGTGGTTGGGAGAGACGCCTTTAGCCATCCAATATCCAACCCTTTATAATATTGTGCAACGTAAGGAGGACTACGTAGGCACAATTTTCCAAATGATTCCTTTGAATATCCAGTTCAGATGGGCACTAGTTGGGGAGCGATGCACAGCCTGGATGCACCTAGTTCGGAGATTGATAGATGTTCAACTCTCCGACCAGGCAGATTCGATGCAATGGAAATTAGCTAAAATGGGGTTTTTACAGTGAAGTCGTTTTTTGGATTTGATTAATTCTGGCCCAATCTCAAGATCGTTGCATATCTGGAAGATTAAGGTTCCCTTGCGGATAATTTTTTTTATGTGGTTTGTCCACAAGCAAGTTATTCTCACCAAGGACAACCTAATTAAGAGGCGTTGGGTAGGTAGTTCACATTGTTGTTTTTGTGATCATAATGAAACAATACAACATTTATTCATTGAATGCCCAATAGCCAAATTGCTTTGGAGAACGATTCATATAGCCTTCAACATTAATCCTCCAGTTGACATTGACTCGTTATTTCGAACGTGGTTAGCTGGGGTTGAACATACTATTGCAGCTCGCATTCGGATTGGAATATGTGCGCTTTTGTGGGCTATATGGAACTGTCGGAATGATTTTATTTTTAACAGACAATACAATTTAAATTTCTTACGGGTTATCTTCAGAGCTACTGCTTGGATCCGTACGTGGTCCTTACTCACTCCTATGGACTCCAGGGAGCCTTTGGTTACTGGGTGCAACCAGTGGGAGATGGTAGCACGGGCTATATTCAACCAGTTCGGATGGCAGTCGCATAGCAGGATAGGACTCTAGGAGTCGTATCATACATATTGCCGTACCGGTTGTGATTCTCAGCGTGTACTTTTTCCTTTTTATTTCCTTTGCTCCGCTTGCGAGCTATAATACTTTTATGACTTTGTGCTACTCTACGTACTTTTAATAAGATGGCCGCATGCATCATTATGATGCAAAGGCCGGGGGTAAACCTCCATTTCCAAAAAAATATTAAACGGGGGGCCCTTGATACGGTTGACTCTCCTGCGAAAGCGACGCGGGGGGTTGCGGGTGTACGTTGACCATGGCCTGGATAAGCTGCACTGGCATTGCTCCTGCTGCTTGAGCAGCTGCACCGCCGAACGTCACCCATGGCCTGCTAGGGCATGGGTGCACAAAGGCTGGGGGAGGCGAGGCCGGGCCGGGCTGGAGCTCCTCGGGTGCGTGTGGCCTCGAGCTGGACGGGAGCACGGGCGCTCGAGCGAGAGCGACGGCGGGAGAAACTCCAACTCAGCATGGCGCGCATGCACGGCAAGGGTGGGAATGCACACGCCAGCGCACACACAAGCTCATGTCCCTTGACGTGAGCCCACTTCAGACCCAAATATGATATAAATTTGAGACCGAAATGGCTGAGAGCAATCACAAAATGGACAGAAAAATGAAAATTGGTATCTGCATTGGGCATCATTTGTTGTCCGCGCGGACACAAAGGAATGCCGCGGGACCAAATGGATCGCCACGTCGGATATGCTCTAAGTTTCAGCTCAACCACATGTCTCCGTTATTCTTTCGGCCTCCTCTCTCACACACTCTATCTGTCTTGATCACCAATCTCTCTTTGTGTCTGTGTATTTGATTCATGTGCTAAATCAGTTACACTACAACGAAGGGAGAAGATGTGTGCATTGTATGGATCAGTTAGACTACAACAAAGATCAGGCAGTACTAGCAAAACCGAGCTACAATATTAGCCTTTGACCCGCACTCTTGCGTGTGTGCCATGGTGCCATCCAATGAAATGCTCCTCGTTGCATCATGTGAACTAAAATCCAACGAGTACTTCCGTCTTTGGCACTAAAGAAAAAATTCAGAATATGTGTTCTGTCTAGAACACACTGGAGTAGAACTGTAGAAGGTGGTACATGTGGCAAATGGTGTGTGTTCCTAAAGGTAATGTGTGATTAGATGGAAGATTACTAAGTAATTATATTGTTAATTTATTTTTGGGCAACTAGGTCATAAGAACTGATATATTTGTTTATAAAGCATTGGTTTTGACTATGTACAATAACATTAAATAGTACTAGAATTACTGGTATTTTGTTTTCAGGGAGAGATATGCTTGAACAAATCAGCTGCCCGGTCCTCGCGCTATTAACAAAATCACCTGTCGGACATAGATGCAACTTCGTAGACATGAATCTAATTGAAAAACATGAATGAAAATTTAACAACAATATAGTAAATAAAATTCTGTTATAGTTCCTGACCATCAACAAAATTAAGAGAATCTCATCAACTAGCTTGACGCTGGAAAACCAAGTCTTGTTTTAGACATATGAAAGAATCCAATCATCGCGAATTGCAGAAACAACTTGTGCCACCGACTGTATAGATCAGAAATCATGGCAGCACCACATGAAGGAAAGGGAGAAATTTAAGAACAACAGCAGTTGAAACTCCATGTAGCTTTCCATGGCCACCAACGCACAACCCAGCTCTAAAAGTGCTAGTGATCGACTAGAGGGGGGGTGAATAGGCGATTTTTATGAAAGTCTTCAAAACATTGGAGTTTCGAAGACAAACGATACAAATAAACCTATTACCATGCAGCGGAAGGTAGACTACACTAAGCAAGCCATAGTCAAGTATTCAATGAAGTGAAAGCACAATGACTAATAGCAACTAGGCAGTATAGATCAGGTAGGAAGATAGTGTGAAGCCAATCAGAATAAGCAGTCACTCAGTGAAGACAAAAAATAATGCAATCATACAATGACTTCACCAGGACCAACAGTAAGTGAAGGGATGGGAAGGATGAAACCAGTGACTTGTTGAAGACAATGATTTGTTGGACCAGTTCCAATTGCTGTGACAACTGTACGTCTGGTTAGGGAGGCTGAGATTTAACTCAGAAGACCGCGTCTTCACCTTATTCCCCTTGAGCTAAGGACACCCAGTCCTTGCCCAATCATTCTGGTAAGTCTTCAAGGTAGACTTCCAAACCTTCACAGACTTCGTTCACCAGCCATCCACAATGACTCTTGGATGCTCAGAACGCGACGCCTAACCGGCTGGAGGATTCACAGTCCTCAAGTGTAATAAGTCTTCAGATCACATAGACAGGAAGACTTCAGTGATGCCTAACACTCTTTGGCTCTAGGTGTTTAGGGGTTTGTGCTCGCAAGGAATTCTCTATCAAAGGCTTCGAGGTGGGTTGCTCTCAAACGACAAAAGCCGTACACTAACTCCGAGCAGCCAACCGTTTATGGTTGTAGGGGGTGGGCTATTTATAGCCACAAGGCAACCCGACCTGATTTGTCCGAAATGACCCTGGGTCACTAAGGAACTGACACGTGTTCCAACGGTCAGATTTCAAACACACACGTCAACTTTACTTGAGCTACAAGCAAAGCTGACTTACCCAGCTCTGGATAAGATTTGCTCTCATTGTCTTCGCTCAAAGACATAAGATTTTGGTTAAGCATCACTTCTGTTATTCTGACTGGTTCACTTGGACCCCACTTAACAGTACGGTGGTTCCTATGACTCAACAAAAAAGAAAAAGAACGATGAAACACTTAAGTCTTCGCGCTCCATAGTCTTCACACGTTGTCTTCTCTTGTCATAGTCTTCAATGTGAATGTCTTCACATCCCACCTTTGACTTCAATGTCTTCATACATTTTTAGGGGTCATCTCCGATAGGAAAACCGAATCAATGAGGGACTTCAACCTGTGTTATCCTGCAATTCTCACAAACACATTAGTCCCTCAACCAGGTTTGTCGTCAATACTCCAAAACCAACTAGGGGTGGCACTAGATGCACTTACAATATCCCCCTTTTTGGTGATTGATGACAAACTGGTTGAAGTCTTTAACGGGGAATAAAATATGTGAAATTGTAAAGGATAGGGTATTTTCTTCATAAGTTGCAAGGGCTCCCCCTGAAGATGTGCGTATAAGTAATTTGCTTTTGGAATGCAAATGCACATGGCAGGTTGTACTTGTGGAGATCCTCTTCAGCCTATCATGACAATTCATCATGCAAGATATGATTTAACGAAGATAATGACATGCATAATGAAAAATGGACGTCTGCAAAATGATCTAAGTGCAGAATTTATCATCACACATGCGGGATTTATCATCGCATCACAGAATAGCAAATAAGTAGCAGACGACCATCGAGTTTAAGTGTTACAACACAAAGAACCAAATGTGTCGAAAACGAGAGTTGCAAGCACTTGGCAAAAGTAGCAAAAAAATAAACCAACCACCCATATTGACCCGCTTGAAGACTATCAACTCATATGGGTCGTCGTTGAGATCCGGTGGTGCAGAGGAACTTGGTGCAGTGTCGACACACGCTGAAGTTGGAGGAGGTGAAGTTGCATCATCTTGGTCATCGATGACTCTGGCATTTACGGTCGTAGCTGAGGACGAGTAGTCAGAGTCTTCAAGTGAGGGAGTCCGATGCAAGTGAGCATTTCTGGGAGGAGTTGAGTCAAACTTGAACCGTTCGGTGAAGCCATCGTCTTGCAGATCAGCTTCAGCACTAAGTAGGGTCAAACTCTTCCACGACCTCCGACAGGTTTCATGAGTGACAAAGGCATTCTTGGTGGCAAGATTGCGAATGCGGTTGACATCCACCAAGAGGCTTTGCATCTGACGCTTAAGCCAGTCGTGATGTTTGTCCTGTTTCTGATGCAGCGCAATGAGAAGCTCTCGGTCATTTAGGACACGAGACCGTCTTCGAGGCCTTTGCGCAATGGTGCTACCAGTGGCGTCAGTCTGAGCGCGAGGGGCACGTGTGTTACCAGCACGAGGATAAACACGAGAAACTGCTGGAACTCCTTCAATAGGCTGGGTGAAGCTTTGGTGATCAACATTGTGAAGATAAAGGGGATCCTTAGCCGGCTCTGGGTAAATAGCTTCAACTAACAGATCAACCTCTGGCAATAATATAAGATGATTGCACACAGACGGCTGATAGTTGAAGGAGGAGTGACGCTTGATTAGACACATGACCCATGGAGCATAGAATTTCAACCCAAAAATGTCGGAGCCAGATGCATCCAACTTCCTGATGAAGAAGTCTTGAGCATTGAAGATGATGCCATTGAAGATATAGAAAACCAAAGTCTTCATTGCTCCTTCAAGCTTTGCTGCAGATGAATGTCCTTTGACAGGCCATAGAGTCTTCCTGATGATATGGTAAATGGTGCGAGGCAGGTACTCTAGGTCTTCAACAAAGAACTCAGATGGGTATTCAGCGTCGTGAGGTAGAGGCTTCATCATGCTCAGCATTTGACTCATGTTGGGTTCTGGCTTCTGAAAGATGCTTTCCAAGGCATTTTGGTGTTGTTGACAACCTGGTTCATAGTATTCACCAGGAGTGAGCAGGCCTGTGAGCTCAATGATATCAAGAGCTTTAGCTTCATGATGGACATTGCCTGTCATCCACTCAAGGACCCAAGTCTTTGGATCCCTGTTGTAGCCTCGAATGTGAAGAGTTGCATAGAACTGTAGCATAAGCTCTTCATTCCAGTGTTCCTTATCTGTGACAAACTGCATCAGTCCAGCATCTCTGAAGCAATCCAACGCTTCTTCAAGGCAGGGCAGGCCAGCTATAGCTTCAGAGTCGAGGCACATATGTGGAAATATGCGCTCTTGATTGTATAGGACGCAGGAATAGTAGCTGCGCTGCTGATAGCTCCAGAACCGATGTGATGAAATGCGAGGTCTGGTATAAGGGTTCTTGGAGCTGTTGAAGAAGGTGTTATGTGCCACGAAGCCATTCACATTGAAGACCCCAGGAGAATTGGTAGTGCCTGGGAATCGTGGAAGTCTTGGCTTGGGCTTTTGGACTTGAGGTCTGTGCTCGACATGATACTCAAATTGTGGACCCGCAGCAGGTGGAGGAACCAGAACGGGCCAGCGGACCATAACAAGCTGACCACGATCAAATGCCAGCTCAATTGTATGAGATCTTGGAGGGGGAACATGACCATTGGCATTGTCTTCATGGGCTTCAGGGGCCACATTGGGTTCAGGTGCTTGTACCTCAGGTGCTTCAACATTGACTTTGGGTGCTGCAGTGGCTTCAGATGCTTGGACTTCTGGCACCGCAGTAGCTTCAGGCACCGTATTAGCTTCAGCCATGACGACGTCATTGGCTTCAGCGGTGATGTTGGTGGCCACCTCAGGCTTGTTAACCTCCACTTCAGGAGCTGGAGGATCGGACACGTTCTCCTCGAGAACAACATCTTGGTGGGATGGGGGTGTAGCAACTCTTTCAACTCTTGGTGCTTCTTCTTCATCGGCTGATGCAGCCGGAATATCTTCAGTCATTTTGGCTTCAGACTCAGACACGTGCATAGTGGGAGTGACTTGGGGCCTTGGTCCTTTGCGAAGCCTGCGTAATGCTGGCGACGCTTGTGGGGATGGAGTGCGCTGGGCCTCAAAGTCATCGTCTTCTTGCACTGGTGGGGTAGCTTGTGGTTGGGGAGAGCTTGGAGTGTCTTGTCATTGTGGGTGATCAGCCCACGATGCATCCTGAGTAGTTGGCGTCAGAGGACGACCAATGCTGATGAGTTCTCTGTGCATGAGCACAGGCGATGATACCAATTGGTGCTCGATCTGAGGAAGGACATCATCATCTTCAACATTGTCGTGAGGACCAATGTCTTCAGCTGCGGTGGGGTCAACAGCTGGATTGTCTTCAGCTTCAGGAGCCTCTAGAGAAGAAGGCTCATGAATTACCACTTGGCGTTCTTGATTTTCAGACGCAGGACGAGCCACTGAGATTGGCTCGACCTCAAGGGGCTCTGTGGGAGCAGCCCGATCTCTCTTCTTGGTTTTGCGTTTCTTGGTTGGAGGAGCATCATCAGTAGTGCCCTTGGTTTTGCGTTTTCTGGCTTTAGCTTCAGCAGCCCTTGTTTTCTTCAGTTCATAAGCCACTGTGGGGACCCTAGGCTTCGAGCCTGTCATACTAGCTGGGAAGACAATTGGATGTACTTCCTGCCTTGGTGCTTCAGGTTCTGCCACAGCTGGCTTCTTCTTCTTCTTGGCCGCCATTCAGGGGTCGATCCCTGGTCGCCCCAAGGCCTTGCGCTTTTCAGCCTCATTGTATCCTTGGACACATTTAGCAGCAATATCCTTCATGCGCTCACGAGAACCCTTGGCTTCTTCGTTTTTGGTTCGGAAAGCTTCCTTAAGCTCATGCATCATGGTCTGGAAGTTCTGAATGTCTTCAACGTTGAGCTTGGCCATGTGCTTCTTGAACTGAGCCTTTTCATAATCGATCTTATGCTTCAGTTCAACAATCTTCTGAGCTAGAGCCAGCTCAGCAGCAATGGCTCCATGGAAGGCGACGCTTAGGCCAATCGGAAGCTAAAGATCATCAAAGTTGACATTTGGGATGTCAAACCACTCATCAATGAATGTGTTGATGATTTCAACATCAAAGAGAGGAAGGTCATTGAAGATTTCTGCCTCTTGCTTGCTCTTGATCAGCTGCTCAAGAGCATCATCGCCAAGATCGTCGTCGCTGGACAGATCAATGGCGTCATTGCGCAGAATAGCAGCAGTGGTCAGTTCTTGGCTAGTGGGTTGCAAGGGCATCTTCACTTTGGAGGGCTTGGAGATGCGTGGCAAATCTTCAAACTGCACACTGTGTTCAGGAGGTGCAGTGGCTAGAGGCTTCGCTCGTGAGGCCTTTGGTGCTGGGGAAGGCTTCAAAGCTTGAGGTTTCTTCAGCTTCTTTGGCTTCAGTGGTGCAGGTGCTTCGTCAGAATCAGCGTTGTCTGCAGTCTCATCCACGGCTGTCCCTTGAACCATGATATGAGTGATGAGACCTTCTAGGTTGTAGAAGGGCCCAACAAGATTGGGTTCAGCTTCGCGTGTGCCATCGGCACGAGGAGCAGAGGGGCCTGGATTGAAGTCTAATCCCCGTGACTTCTTGTTTTCTTTGGCCGAATTCTTGGCAAATTGGAAGTTGCGCTTGAACAGATTATCGTCACGGCACCACAATAATGAAGATGGGTCTGCATCTGCAGGCTGTGGTCCACGGACCATGCAAGGATAGAAGCCTTGTTCAATGGCTTCAGCTCTGGACCTAGGTTGAAGATTTCTGTATAGAATGTCTCCCCATGGTCATTTGATGGCATTCTTCTCAGCATACTCCTGGGTCACGAACTTGTACTTGAACCACTGTTCTGCCCAATATCTTCGAATCCATTGGATTCGAGTTTTTCGCTGATTGTAGTCCTCCTCTGGATCTGTCTTGTATAGCTCATAGTGGTTAGGAGGCAAATCTCTTGAGGTGTTGCCACGACGCTGTCTGCCACCCTTCCTTGCAAATTTCTCTGGTGCCATGAAGTTTAAACTGAAAGGCTTCAAAGCTGTCAAAGTCTTCCGTCTACTGGTCAGAAAAGAACTGGCTTCAGGAGAATTTATATGATGCTATAAGAATTCTGCAAATGAATGCAGACTATGAGAACCAAGGGATTCTCCCACGGACATGTACCTGTGACAGCATTAAGGTGCGAGGGAAGGGGAAGAGGTCATATGCATTCTCAGAAGATTTTGAAGATAAATCAATTTAGAAGACATTGACCTCATAGTGCGAAGACATTCACTCATATATAGAGAGTTGGTTCCAGATTTGTATGAATCCACAAATAAGTACAAGTGAGGAATCTAACTACTTTGTGAAGCATAAGTGAACATACTAGGCATATTATGAGATGCAGTATGAAATAGATTCAACTTGTGTGAATAGAAACTGGTTGTGGTAGAAATGATGAATCTATAGGATCAAAGGGGCCGTAAAAAGGAGGTTTTATTTACCACACGAAGAACTGCTAGAAAGAGTGGAAGAGGAGGCCGAGCAGTTCGAATCTTCCGTGCCCTAACTTGGCGACGGAGGACACCTATGGCGACGGCGGAGAAGACGATGTACGCGGTGGGCGTGAAGATTGCGTTAGTGAGGTCGCGGCAGCCAAGCGCTTTGTCGCCAGTGTCATCGAGGGCTAGCGGTGGCGCTAGGGTTTGTGCGAGAGTGGAAGAAGGGATAATGACTGTGGTGAGGCATGTATTTATAGGGATAGGGATGGCACAGTGTTATTACACAGGTGCCCCTGGTGATTCACATCTGAAGGACATGTGGCTATCATGCAACACATCAAAGGTTGTTCCATGTTCCCACGCACGCCTGGATTGTCGGGTGGTCGTTCCCACTTCTCCGGGTTTCAGGTGAAAGGATTTAGCATTGAAAACGGATTAATGTTTGTCTCTGTGTCTTCTGCTGAGGATGCAGAGAAGACATTTTGACAGTGTCAATAGAATGCATATGATTTGGATAGATAGACTTAGGAAAGAAGCATAGAGGGGTTAGGGTCCGATCACATTCACTTAGTTCGAAAGATTCAACAAGAAGCCATAGCTATAAGTGAATGTTGTAGAGGACAGAAACCAAATCAGTAAGTTGAAGATAAATAGGAGAACTTTTAATCATTGAAGACAAACAAAATGCGAAGACTTTGCAAATGTAACGCCATGAGATAGACACTTCAAAGGGAAAGTGTTGGTGGTGGCGTTACCCACCGTATAGGAAATATTGGACCCAGACACGGCGCACAATTATCGTGGCGCTCCGAAGTCAAATTCCACATTAATATATTCACACTCAGAATGTAAGTCTTCATTGTTTGAAGATATACTTTACTTCGTGTGTTGCATATCTAAGTCGTCAACATGCTTAAGTGTTAGGATGTGTGCCTGATCACTAGGACATTTTGAGGATTCCAAGATAATTAGCTCACACCGTAACTTACAAAACCTCTTCTCATCCAAGGGCTTGGTGAAGATATCTGCCAATTGCTCTTCAGTGTTGACGCGAATGATATCAATATCTTCCTTCATAACATGATCTTTGAGAAAGTGATGACGAATTTCAATGTGCTTTGTCTTCGAGTGCTGAACTGGGTTGTTGGCAATCTTGTGGCGCTTTCGTTGTCGCAGTAGAGTGGCACTTGCTTCAGATGAATGCCATAGTCTTTGAGTGTTTGCTTCATCCATAGAAGTTGAGCGCAGCAAGATCCAGTAGCAATGTATTCAGATTCAGTAGTGGAGAGAGATACACAGTTCTGCTTCTTTGAAGACCAACATACAAGTGATCGTCCCAGAAAATGACATGTGCCTGATGTAGACTTGCGATCCACCTTGTCACCAGAATAATCAGCATCCGAGAATCCAACTAGATCAAACTCTGAGCCCTTTGGATACCATAATCCTAGTGTTGGGGTGTGAGCCAAATATCTGAGAATTCGCTTCATAGCTAAGTGATGCGATTCCTTTGGTGCTGCTTGGAACCGGGCACACATGCAAACACTAAGAATGATATCTGGCCTAGATGCACATAGATAAAGAAAGGAACCAATCATGGAGCGGTATACCTTTTGATCAAACTCTTTACCATTGTCGTCGGGACCCAGATGGTGTTTGGCTGGCATTGGCGTCGTGTAGCCTTTGCAGTCTTGCATTCCAAATTTCTTTAGGAAATCTTTGAGATATTTCTCTTGGGATATAAAGATGCCGTTGCGTTGCTGACGTATTTGAAGACCAAGGAAGAACTTCAGCTCACCCATCATGGACATCTGATATTGCTCTTGCATCATATATCCAAACTCTTCATTGTATTTCTGATTAGTGCAGCCGAAGATAATGTCATCCACATATATTTGGCACACAAACAGTTCACCATCATATGTCTTCATGAAGAGAGTGGGATCGAGAGAACCAGGTTTGAAGCCTTTGCTCTTCCGGTAGTCTTTGAGTGTGTCATACCAAGCCCGAGGGGCTTGTTTGAGGCCATACAGTGCCTTGTTGAGCTTGTACACCATGTCAGGATGTTTTGGATCTTCAAAGCCAGGCGGTTGTGCAACATAAACTTCTTCTTCAATCTTTCCATTGAGAAAAGCGCTCTTCACATCCATTTGATACAGAAGAATGTTATGATGATTCGCATAGGCCAGCAGTATGCGTATGGCTTCAAGCCTAGCCACAGGAGCAAATGTTCCATCGAAGTCAATCCCTTCAACTTGAGTGTATCCTTGAGCAACGAGATGAGCTTTGTTTCTGACAACTTGACCATGCTCATCTTGCTTGTTGCGATATATCCATTTAGTGCCTATTATATTGTGCTTACGAGGATCAGGACGCTTAACCAGTTCCCAAACATTATTCAGCTCAAACTGCTGGAGCTCTTCTTGCATGGCTTGAATCCATTCAGGTTCCATGAAGGCTTCATCAACTTTCTTGGGTTCAGATATTGAGACGAATGCGAAGTGCCCACAGAAGTTAGGTAGTTGTGTTGCCCTTGAACGAGTGACTGGACCTGGTGCATTGATGCTATGTAGCGACCAGACCTCAGAGGTCCAATCTCTTTGCTCAGGTTTCATCCCTGGATCAGTAATGCTGACACCACACAGTACTTGAAGGACTTATAACAGAGTAGCAATCACACACTTATTACATCGAATGTCTCAAAAGAGAACTTATTACAATAACATGGCTTAAGGCCATCTAATGCGATAACAGCGGAAGGCTTGGAAGATAAAGTGAGTCCATGAACTCCAACGGCATAGCTGAGCTGCACGGCAACGACCTAACGAACGTTACTCCTCGTCTGAAAAGTCTGCAACATAATACGTTGCAGCCCGAAAAGGGGTCAGCACATGGAATATGCTGGCAATATAACACAGTAAAGCAAGAACAGAATAATTCTATCAGTAAATGCATATATGGCTGGTGGAAAGCTGTATGGTTATAGTTTTTGCGAAAAGCCAATTTTTCCCTACAACAAAGGAATAGATTTTAATTTAACTATCATGGTGGTTGAAACATCATTGAGAAGGTACCCCCAACTCAATCCCAATTAAAGTGATTAACAACCCAACAATATTAATTAAACATGGTGAGATACATGCGATAACTCAAGTACTAGATACTCAAGAATTGTCCATAACCGTGGACACGGCTAACCATCATTAGATTGTACACTCTGCAGAGGTTTGCACACTTTCCCCACAAGACTCGATCGCCTCCGTTGGATTTCTCGCACTACATGGTGTTTGAGAAACGGATAACCGAGATACAGCCTTTCAGAAACATTAACTCTCTACTCCGGGCAGACCATACCAAACCTACAAAACCCACTACCTGTTGATCCACCTCTTCAAGAGCTTCGCGTAACTTACTCAACTATGCTAGAGCCCATAATACCTTTTGGCTACACACGGAAGTTTCTAGCATGAATCATCTCAGTTTCCTTTGAGCCTGGGTGGCGGTCATAGGAAGATCACACGGGTACCCCGGGATTTACAAAAATAAAAACAGACAACACTGGGTTCCCCAGGTGCCTCAATCCACCCAGTTGTTTGATTAAGTTTCCACCTTAAGTTGAACCATTAATTAAGAATCTCACATCTATCATGGATTTCACTCAAACCCGAACCACGTCTACGAGCATAGCATGGCAATATAAGCAATACGTAGAAGTAACTCCCAAGGGTTTGAATATAACAGGGCAATAGGTTCTACCTCAGCAACTACTTCCCAACCCACAAGTTCATGACATCCTAATCATGCAATGTTTGAGGATTGGAACTAATGCACAAAAACTGGGTTTGGAAAGAGTATGATCAATGTGTTACTTGCCTTGTTGACGATCTGCGAATCCTAGAGACTCGTAGTAACACGCTTCGCACTCCGGGAATTCTATCGCAAGCAAACAATAACATACATAAGTAACAAGCAACGATGAACAAGCAAAACTCAAATAAGAGAGGTTGACCAGAAAGTTCAACTTAAGAACTCTGGTTTGCAAAAGAATCAAATCGAACAAAGCAACAAAACTCAACCGGCGAACGAAAGAAACTTCGTGTACTAATATGAACTTAGGTTAAATTTTTACGGTAGCAAAAACTTGTTTGAGTTGACTAACTGGAAAGAGGGTTTCAAGACGAAACTCTAGGCGCTTGAATCGCCTGATTCCGATAAACGAGCGAAAAGATAAACAGAAACTAAGATTGGATCCGAAATCGCGATCAGAAAAATCGCGGAATAAATCTGAGAAAAAGAAAAATGAAAAACAGATTAATGAATGAACGTTCGTTATCTGGATCTAGACGAAGAACACGTTCGTTCAAACGAACGAACGAGCGAACGCTCGCTAATTAAATAAACCGGAGAAAAACCGATCTATTTAAAAAAAAGAAAACTAGGGTTTTGAAAAAAAAATGAAACCGAACGGTTTTCTTTGGAAAACCGGGGCGGCTACCTCGGCTCGGCTCCAGCAGGGCTCTGGCGGGACTCCGGCGCTGCAGCGGGGCGGCATGGGGTGCGGGGCTACGGCGGCGGGCGGCGGCGGCTCCGGCGCGGCGCGGGCGGCGGCAAGCGGGGGCGGCGCGGCGGCTGCAGGCGGCGGGGCGGGCGGCTCCGGGCGGCGGTGGCTCGGGCTCCAGGGGGAGCTCCGGCGGGGTTATAAAGAGGGGGGCAACTTGGGGAAGGGGGCGGCCTCGGGAGGCGTGTCCGCCCCGGACACGACAGCGGCAGCGGCTCCGATCCGGACACCGGTCCCGATCCGGCTGGGGAGGCGGTGGCGCGGGCAGGCCGGACTGGCTGGGCTGGGCTTTGGCCCAGTCGGGCGCGCAATATTTTTTTTAAATAATTCCGCTGACATAAATAAAATCCTAGAAAAATAAATAACAATCTAAAAATGCCGAAACAAATTTTCACCGCCTAAATAAAATATTTATGACGAGGTGAACATTTTCTTGGCCCTAAAATGCAATTTTGAAAACGTGCAATTTTTCTAATGCAAATAAAATCCGAATAAAACCGAATAAAATCCAATAAATGATTTTAATATTTTTCCTCCAATATTTCATTTATTTTGGAGAAGTCATACTATCTCCACTCATTTGATTTAATATGAAATATTTTTCGGAGAGAAAAATTATTAAAATCAAAATCCTCGTTTCATTATTTGATAGAAATCAAATATGAAAACTGGAAAAATCCCCAACTCTCTCCGTGGGTCCTTGAGTTGCTTAGGATTTCGAGGATTGCGGAACGGAAATGCAATATATCATGATATGCATGGATGATCTATGTATAACATTCCAAATTGAAAATTTGGGATGTTACAAACCTACCCCCCTTAAGATGAATCTCGCCCTCGAGATTCGGGTTGGCTAGAAAATAAGTATGGGTGGTCCTTGCGGAGATCATCCTCTCGTTCCCAGGTGGCTTCATCTTTGGTATGTTGGCTCCACTGAACTTTGCAAAACTTGATAACCTTACTGCGGGTGACTCTGCTGGCAAACTCAAGAATCTTAACTGGCTTCTCCTCGTAAGTCAAATCACTGTCCAACTGAATCGCCTCCAAGGGTACTGTATCTCTTAATAGTATATTAGCCATCTCAGCATGACACTTCTTTAGCTGTGAAACGTGGAACACATCGTGGACTCCTGAAAATCCCTCAGGTAGCTCCAACTTGTAGGCAACTTCTCCCATCCGTTCCAAAATGCGATACGGTCCTACAAATCTCGAGGCTAACTTTCCTTTAACTCCAAAACGTTTCACTCCACGCAAGGGCGATACTCGCAGATATGCTCTGTCTCCAATCTCATAGGATACCTCCTTGCGTTTTGAGTCTGCATAACTCTTCTGCCTGGACTGGGCAATCTTTAGTCGGTCTCGGATCAGTTTTACCTTCTCCTCAGACTCCTTGATCAAGTCTGGTCCAAAAAATTATCGGTCTCCTACCTCATCCCATATCAACGGTGTTCTGCACCTGCGTCCATACAGGGCTTCAAATGGTGCCATCTTCAAACTGGCTTGGTAGCTATTGTTGTATGAGAACTCTGCATACGGCAAATTTTCATCCCAACTAGATCCATAATCTAGCACACAGGCTCTCAACATGTCCTCCAAGATTTGATTGACTCTCTCAGTCTGTCCATCTGTCTGCGGGTGAAACGTTGTACTGAACTCCTATCTCGTTCCCAAAGTCTGGTGTAACTGATGCCAAAACTTTGAAGTAAACCGCATTCCTCGATCTGATACGATGGTCCTCGGAACTCCATGCAGACATATGATCCTGGACATATAGATCTTGGGCAACTTTGCACTTGTATAGGTGGTTTTCACTGGGATGAAGTGAGCTACTTTGGTCAAACGATCAACTACTACCCATATGGAATCATATCCTGCTTTAGTCCTGGGTAATACGGTGATAAAGTCCATGCAACTTTATCCCACTTCCATTCGGGTATCGGCATAGGCTGTAACAGTCCTGCTGGCTTCTGATGCTCTGCCTTGACTCTCTGACATACATCACATACGACTACATACTCGGCAATATCCTTTTCATACCAATCCACGAGAAACGTTCCTTCAAATCCAAATACATCTTGGTGTTTCCAGGGTGTATCGAGTATGGTGAGTCATGAGCCTCCTGAAGTATTAACTTTCTGACCTCCTGATTATTGGGACCGTAAATTCGGTCCTCAAACCATAGGGTATCGTGCTCATCCTCACGAAAACCTTTGGCCTTTCCTTTGCCCATCTTCTCCCTTATCTCGGCAATCTCTTTGTCATCCTTCTGAGCTTCCCGAATCTTGTCCAGCAATGTCAACTGAACCTCCATTGTGGCAATGAACCCTCTAGGTACAATTTCTAATCGAAGTTCCATGATGTCCTCTGCTAACTCCTTCGGCAGTCCTTTACTTTCGAGGATATTAGCATAACTTTTCCGACTCAAGGCATCTGCTACGACATTGGCCTTTCCCAGATGATTGATGAGGACATCAATACCATTGTTACACCCACAGCCCCTACTGTTACATATACTGGACCAATTACTAGAGCTCGCGCACGCCAATTAAATTACCAGGTACTTTCGTTTCTTGGTAATGATTCTAATGTTCATGAGATTATGATGCTGCCTAAATTGGATACATTTGTTTTGCTTTCAAATGAAGGGCCTAGCTTGGAGAAGGATGAACATTGGAGCAAGAACACGCATGGAGTTGATGGCATGCGCAAGGGGATCAAGAACGGAGTTACAAGTGATGATTTCAGGACTTTGAAGCCGCCATAAGGAGTGCATGAAGCCATGGACGAAATATACAAGATGCCACTTCATAATATTTGTCCATAGGCTATTCTAGGTGTTGCGTCACCTTATTAATGGGCCAGGCCCATGTAATTTCGAAATACTTAAGTATAGGCTATTTTTAGAGTCCGTATGTGTGGGGAAACAAGAGTTAGGGTTGGTTTCGGACCCCACCCTCAAGGGCCACGAAATTCCCCTCTCTTCCTCCATATATACAGCCCTTAGGGCATCATTTAGACTTTGGGGTTTTTGTTTAGATTAAAAGTTCGCCATAGCTGCAACTTCTCATACTTCGTTTGTGTCCAACGACCAGACCAAGACGTCACAGAACCCCACCTTGATCAATAAAGCTTTCATCTTATATTCGCAATATCCAGATTGTAATCTCAGTTTCTTGCTTGTTCTTCGTTTGCTCGCAGGAAACAGGCCCTCGTGGTCAGGTTGATCGTGCTCCGGCGTGGTCAATAACCCCTCGGAAGTTGGTTTAGCGATTGCTAAGGCGCGACGTCTCGCACGTTCGTAGTCGGATCGTCAAGGTTGACTCCCACAAAAAAAACGATAGCCACCATCTCATCAAAACATCGGGACACCTTTGCCTCTATCAAGTGGTATCAGATTTCCAGGTTGCTCGGTGAGATTTTTACAGTTTTTCGTAGATTAGATCGAGTCTGTTCTTCATACCTACAGTCCACGAAAAAGCCACAAAAAAATTAGGGTTAGTTCATCATATCCGAACCAATCTGAGCCTTTGCATAATCTTTTTAGGGTTTTTTCTTTGTTGAATTTGCGGTTGCATCGTCGTGTCAAGTTGCTGGTCTTAGAGTCTAGTCTTTTAGAGTTTCGAGTTCTGGTCATAAGTTGTCACGCCGCCGCCGCACCATCATCATCGCCCATCTACCACCATTGCTTATCCGCCACCGTTCTGAATCCGTATCCATATACCACCACCAATCCGTATCCATATACCACCACCAATCTGTATCTATATACCACCACCAATCTGTAACCATATATCCACCACCAATCCGAGTTCTTCTCATATTAGGTTTGTTCTTGAGATCAATCTCAATTCCGATTCGTGTTTCCTTGCCTGCGTAGGTCTCGGAAAAAAAAGTGAATTTTTTTTTTCGTGCTCATCCTATCAGTTTGACGAGGGAAGAGTTTTGAGACACTCGCCATTATAGTAATTTTTCGCAAAAAAAAGAGGAGCCAAAAAAAAAGAGGAGCGCAAAAAAAAGCGAAAAAAAGTTCCAGAGTGTGCTTTTCCCTTATTTACGTGCAGCGCCGTGATTTTGTTAGTGTTCTAGGCTCGCGTCTCTAGCACGGTCTAGCCTAGGACCAGCACAGTACCGTCGTTGAGCGTTTATTCAACTTTGCATCTCTGAATTGATTATTGCTAACCCTTTTTGCTACCATACTATAAGCCTTCCCAGCTCCACATACCTCTACGTCGTGCGTTTGACTCTCCCTGGCAATCACTCTATCCAAGATTTTGAGAGTTTTGACTACAACGGTTGCCGATCACCGCCTGCTGCTGGGTAAGAACTGGTAAGAATTTGAGATTTGCTTGACGGATTTGTGACACCCGCCACCACCACCTCTTGTTAGTATTCTGTAGGATCATATTCTTGTGTGTTTTCTATTGTTGCTAACCATGGCAGGATCACAAGCCGACGAGACTGACTGGGAGAACATGACGAATCAGGAGTTGCATGATAAATTTCAGCAAATGATGAATGGACAGGTGCAGGATGTGCTAAACAGATTTGAAGAGGCCATGGAGAAGATAGATGACATGGAGAAGACGTTCGAAACATATCTCGATAACAGGTTTAATGAATTGCTCGCGCGTCTTCCACCACCACCACCAGCTGCACCTAACACACCTCTACAACAACAACAACAACAACGACGACTACCTACACATCGTGAAACAGCCCTCCGCCGAGCGAGCCGTCTCCCTCTTGCACCTGGCCAAACTGTTGGTGCTGCTGTTGCTACTTCTATGGCTCCTGCTGCTGATGCGGAGGAGGATGATTTTGCTGGCGATTACGAGGATGAGGTTGATCAAAATCAGAACTACGTGCCACCACCAGCACAACAACCATCAGGTCGTCCACATGCAAATAATGGCAATGGTAGGGCTCACCCTCAGGTACGAGATCATGACCATCTCCCTAAACTAAAATTGAATATTCCACCATTTGAGGGTAGATATGTTCCTGATATATATCTTACTTGGGAGTTAGAAACTGAACAACGATTTACATGTTTACAATATCCCGAGGAGAGACGTGTTCCTGCTGCTGTTTCTGCATTCACTAGTTTTGCATGTGTTTGGTGGTCTGAGCATTGTAGATTATATCCCATTCCTGCTACTTGGGCTGCTTTGAAAACTGCTATGCGTACTCGTTGGGTTCCACCATATTATCAACGTGAATTACTTCAAAAATTGCAGCGCTTAAGACAGGGAAAAAATTCTGTAGAAGAATATTATCAGGAATTACAAACTGGCATGATTAGATGTGGTATTGTTGAGGAGAATGAAGCTATGCTTGCACGTTTTATGGGTGGATTAAATAGAGAGATTCAGACGATTCTAGAGTATAAGGAGTATACTAATATCACTCGTTTATTCCATCTTGCTTGTAAAGCTGAACGTGAAGTGCAGGATCGACAGGCATTGGCGCGGACTAACTTTTCTGCAGGTCGACCTTCTTCATGGACACCACGTGCATCATCTACTTCCACACGTTCTGCTACACCGGCGCCTCCGTCGGCTGCCACCTCCAACCGTGATACAATAAAGCAGGCACAATCACCACTATCTGCCAAGAGCACACCTTCTGGGCCTGCAAAGAGCTCTTCTTCATCCATGGCATCAACAGGGCAAACACATGATATTATTTGTCGACGTTGCAAGGGTGGAGGTCATTATGCGAGAGAATGCCCATCTAAGCGTGTGATGATTGTTACTGAGGATGGTGGGTATGAGTCCGCTAGTGACTATGATGAGGAGACTTTGGCTCTTATTACACGTGACGAACACGGTGGAGACGATTCTGATCATGAGACGCAATACATGGCTCCTGAAGATGCTGACAGGTATGAATGTTTAGTTGCTCAACGTGTTTTGAGTGTGCAGGTTACACAAGCTGAGCAAAATCAGAGGCATAATTTGTTCCATACAAAGGGAGTTGTGAAGGAACGTTCTGTTCGCGTGATCATAGATGGAGGGAGTTGCAACAACTTGGCTAGCATCGAGATGGTGGAGAAGCTATCTCTCACCACAAGACCACATCCACATCCTTACTACATCCAATGGTTCAACAACAGCGGCAAGGTTAAGGTAACACGTACTGTTCGTGTGCATTTTAGTATCTCTACATATGCTGATTATGTTGATTGTGATGTGGTACCTATGCAAGCATGTTCCTTATTACTTGGTAGACCATGGCAATTTGATAAAAATTCTATTCACCATGGTAGAAACAATCAGTATACTCTTGTTCATAAGGATAAAAATATTACTTTGCTTCCTATGACTCCTGATTCCATTTTGAAAGATGATATTAATAGAGCTAATAAAGCAAAACAGGAGAAAACTAAGAGTGAAAATCAGATTGTGGCAAAAGAATTTGAGCAACAAATGCAGCCTAATAATAATAAACAATCTAGTGTTGCTTCTGAAATTAAATTGAAAAGTGCATGTTTACTTGCCACCAAATCTGATATTGATGATCTAGATTTTAGCAAATCTGTTTGCTATGCTTTTGTGTGCAAAGAGGCATTATTTTCATTTGAGGACGTGCCTTCCTCTTTGCCTCCTGCTGTCACTAACATTTTGCAGGAGTTCGCCGACGTCTTTCCACAAGACGTGCCACCGGGATTACCACCTATTCGCGGGATTGAGCATCAAATTGACTTAATTCCCGGTGCATCATTACCCAACCGTGCACCATACCGTACCAATCCAGAGGAGACGAAGGAGATTATGCGTCAAGTACAAGAACTGCTCGACAAAGGTTATATACGCGAATCCCTTAGTCCTTGTGCTGTTCCTATCATTTTAGTGCCGAAAAAGGATGGTACGTCGCGTATGTGCGTTGATTGTAGAGGCATTAATAATATTACTATTCGTTATCGTCTCCTATTCCTAGGCTAGATGATATGCTTGATGAATTGAGTGGCTCTACAATATTCTCCAAAGTTGATTTGCGTAGTGGTTACCATCAAATTCGTATGAAATTGGGAGATGAATGGAAAACAGCATTTAAAACTAAGTTTGGATTATATGAGTGGTTAGTCATGCCTTTTGGGTTAACTAATGCACCTAGTACTTTCATGAGGTTAATGAACGAAGTTTTACGTGCTTTCATTGGACGATTTGTGGTAGTTTACTTTGATGACATATTGATTTATAGCAAATCTTTGGAGGAACATTTGGAACATTTACATGCTGTTTTTATTGCTCTACGTGATGCACGTTTGTTTGGTAACCTTGGAAAGTGCACCTTTTGCACCGACCGAGTATCTTTTCTTGGCTATGTTGTTACTCCACAGGGAATTGAAGTTGATAAAGCCAAGATTGAAGCTATTGAGAGTTGGCCGCAGCCCAAAACGGTCACACAAGTGAGGAGTTTCCTTGGCCTAGCTGGTTTCTATAGGCGTTTTGTGAGAGATTTCAGCACCATTGCTGCACCTCTCAACGAGCTTACAAAGAAGGATGTACCTTTTGTTTGGGGTACCGCACAGGAAGAAGCTTTCACGGTATTGAAAGATAAGTTGACACATGCTCCTTTACTCCAACTTCCTGATTTTAATAAGACTTTTGAGCTTGAATGTGATGCTAGTGGAATTGGATTAGGAGGTGTGTTATTACAAGATGGAAAACCTGTTGCATACTTTTCTGAAAAATTGAGTGGGCCTAGTCTGAACTATTCTACTTATGATAACGAATTATATGCTCTTGTTCGGACCTTAGAAACATGGCAACATTATTTATGGCCCAAGGAATTTGTTATACATTCTGATCATGAATCTTTGAAACACATTAAAAGTCAAGCAAAACTGAACCATCGACATGCTAAATGGGTTGAATTCATTGAGACTTTCCCTTATGTGATTAAACACAAGAAGGGTAAAGAAAATGTTATTGCTGATGTCTCGTCGTTATACTATGCTTTTACAACTTGACTTTAAAATATTTGGTTTGGAGACCATCAAAGATCAATATGTTAATGATGCTGAATTTAAAGATGTATTGCAGAATTGTAAGGAAGGGAGAACTTGGAACAAGTTCGTTCTTAACGATGGATTTGTGTTTCGTGCTAACAAGCTATGCATTCCAGCTAGCTCTGTTCTTCTTTTGTTGTTGCAGGAGGCGCATGGAGGAGGATTAATGGGACACTTTGGCGTCAAGAAGACGGAGGATATACTTGCTACACATTTCTTTTGGCCAAAGATGAGACGGGATGTTGAGCGTTTTGTTGCTCGCTGCACTACATGTCAAAGAGCTAAGTCACGACTCAATCCTCATGGTTTATATATGCCTTTGCCTGTACCTAGTGTTCCTTGGGAGGATATATCTATGGACTTTGTTTTAGGTTTACCTAGAACAAAGAAGGGGAGGGTTAGCATATTTGTTGTCGTGGATAGGTTCTCGAAAATGGCACACTTTATACCATGTCATAAAAGCGATGATGCTGTTAATGTTGCTGATTTGTTCTTTCGTGAAATTATTCGCTTACATGGTGTGCCAAATACTATTGTTTCAGAGCATGATACTAAATTTCTTAGCCACTTTTGGAGATGTTTATGGGCTAAGTTGGGGACTAAGCTGCTTTTTGGTACTAGTTGTCACCCCCAAACTGATGGACAAACTGAAGTAGTCAATAGAACATTGTCTACTATGCTTAGGGCTGTTTTGAAGAATAACAAGAAAATGTGGGAAGAATGCTTGCCTCATATTGAATTTGCTTATAATCGTTCATTGCATTCTACTACTAAGATGTGCCCTTTTGAAATTGTGTATGGTTTCCTACCTCGTGCACCTATTGATTTGTTGCCTCTTCCATCTTCGGAGAAGGTTAATTTTGATGCTAAAGAACGTTCTGAATTGATTTTAAAAATGCATGAGTTAACTAAGGAAACATTGAGCGTATGAATGCTAAATATAAACTTTCTGGAGATAAGGGTAGAAAATATGTTGTGTTTGCACCTGGAGATCTTGTTTGGTTACATTTGCGTAAAGATAGATTTCCTAATCTGCGCAAATCAAAGCTAATGCCACGTGCTGATGGTCCTTTTAAGTTTTAGAGAAAATAAATGATAACGCATATAAACTTGAGCTACCTGCAGATTTTGGGGTTAGTCCCACTTTTAACATTGCAGATTTGAAGCCTTATTTGGGTGAGGAACATGAGCTTCCGTCGAGGACGACTTCATTTCAAGAAGGGGAGGATGATGAGGACATCAATACCATTGTTACACCCACAGCCCCTACTGTTACATATACTGGACCAATTACTAGAGCTCGCGCACGCCAATTAAATTACCAGGTACTTTCGTTTCTTGGTAATGATTCTAATGTTCATGAGATTATGATGCTGCCTAAATTGGATACGTTTGTTTTGCTTTCAAATGAAGGGCCTAGCTTGGAGAAGGATGAACATTGGAGCAAGAACACGCATGGAGTTGATGGCATGCGCAAGGGGATCAAGAACGGAGTTACAAGTGATGATTTCAGGACTTTGAAGCCGCCATAAGGAGTGCATGAAGACATGGACGAAATATACAAGATGCCACTTCATAATATTTGTCCGTAGGCTATTCTAGGTGCTGCGTCACCTTATTAATGGGCCAGGCCCATGTAATTTCGAAATACTTAAGTATAGGCTATTTTTAGAGTCCGTATGTGTGGGGAAACAAGAGTTAGGGTTGGTTTCGGACCCCACCCTCAAGGGCCACGAAATTCCCCTCTCTTCCTCCATATATACAGCCCTTAGGGCGTCGTTTAGACTTTGGGGTTTTTGTTTAGATTAAAAGTTCGCCATAGCTGCAACTTCTTGTACTTCGTTTGTGTCCAACGACCAGACCAAGACGTATCAGAACCCCACCTTGATCAATAAAGCTTTCATCTTATATTCGCAATATCCAGATTGCAATCTTAGTTTCTTGCTTGTTCTTCGTTTGCTCGCAGGAAACAGGCCCTCGTGGTCAGGTTGATCGTGCTCCGGCGTGGTCAATAACCCCTCGGAAGTTGGTTTAGCGATTGCTAAGGCGCGACGTCTCGCACGTTCGTAGTCGGATCGTCAAGGTTGAATCCCACAAAAAACGATAGCCACCATCTCATCGAAACATCGGGACACCTTTGCCTCTATCAATGATAGTGTAGCTTCCTGTCATAATCCTTTATAAGCTCCAACCATCTCCTCTGTCTAAGGTTCAGCTCCTTCTGGGTGAAGATGTACTTCAAACTCTTGTGATCCGTGTACACATCACAACGGTTTCCAATAAGATAGTGTCTCCAAGTCTTCAATGCATGCACTACGGCTGCTAGCTCCAAATCATGCGTGGCATAATTCAGCTCATGAGGTTTTAGTTGTCGTGAGGCATACGAAACAACTCTTCCGTCCTGCATAAGCACACATCCAAGTCCTAAGCGAGAGGCGTCGCAATACACTTGGAACTCCTTATGTATATCTGGCAGTACTAGCACTGGGGCTGTAGTCAAACATTTCTTCAACTCCTAGAAACTTGCTTCACAATCTTCTGTCCATTTAAACTTGGTATCCTTCTTTAACAGTTCAGTCATTGGTTTTGCAATCTTGGAAAAATTCTCAATGAATCTCCGGTAGTATCCTGCGAGTCCATGAAAACTGCGGATCTCGCTAACTGAGGGGGGTGCCAACCATTCAGTGACTGACTGAACCTTGCTGGGGTCTACTGCTATACCTTCTCCTGATATAACATGTTCAAGGAATCCGACTTCCTTCAGCCAAAACTCGCATTTGCTAAACTTAGCATACAACTGGTGTTCCCTGAGCTTCTCGAGAACTAAACGCAAATGCTCCTTGTGCTCCTCTTCATTCTTCGAGTATACCATGATATCATCAATAAATACCACAACAAACTTGTCCAAATACTCCACGAACACCTTGTTCATCATGATCATGAAATAGGCAGGGGCATTAGTCAGTCCAAACGACATGACCGTATACTCGTATAATCCATATCGCGTTGGGAATGCCGTCTTTGGTATGTCCTTCTCTCATATCTTCAACTGATGATACCCTGATCGTAAATCGATCTTTGAGAACACTTTAGCTCCTTGCAATTGATCAAACAGATCGTTAATCATCAGCAGTGGGTACTTGTTCTTTATCGTCACTTCATTCAAGGCTCGATAATCAACAACCATCCTTAGGGATTTATCCTTCTTCTCAACCAAAAGTACTGGGGCTCCCCAAGGTGATGAACTTCTTCGGATGTATCCTTTCTCCAATAACTCCTTGATCTGTTTCTTAATCTCCTCCAGGTCATTTGCAGGCATCCGATAGGGTCTCTTGGATATTGGTCCTGTCCCTGGCAACAGTTCTATCAAAAACTCAATGTCTCTGTCCGGTGGCATGCTTGGTAATTCCTCTGGGAAAACATCTGGGTAATCCTTTACCACCGGCACTTCCTCCTGAACAACTCCCGTAAGGGCATTCACTTGGCTCCTCCTAGGCACATGCCTAGACACATACTTAATCCTTTTTCCCTCCGGGGTGGTGAGATAAATCGACTTACTAGCACAGTCAATGCTTCCTCCATACTTTGACATCCAGTCCATCCCCAATATCACATCCAATCCTTGCGACTCTAAGATATTTAGGTCGAATGGAAACACATGTGTGCCAATGGTTAAGGGTATCTGGTCACACCATCGGCTAGACATATACTCTGCTCCGGGTGAACTCACTAAAAGAGGGGTCCTAAGGGTTTGGGTTGGCAGTTTAAACTTACCCACGAATCCCCTTGATATGTATGAATGCGATGCACCAGTATCGAAAAGTACAAGAGCGGTAGATGACTTAACCAAAAACTTACCTATTACCGGGTCCGGCTGCTCTTCAGCCTCCTCCATGTTAACGTGGTTCACTTGTCCTTTGTTGAATGGATTAGGCTTCTTCCCAGCGCTTCCATTTCCGTTTCCATTCCTTCCTTCAGGGCAATCATTGGCATAGTGCCCTGTCTTCCCGCACTTAAAGCAGGTAACCTGACTTAGGTCTCTTTTGGTGGGTGTGGATGGGTTGGAGCGGTTCTGATTGTTGTTAGCTCCGTCCCATTCCCATTCTTAGCACCACTGTGGTTATGTGATCCTCCTCCAGTGTGGTTGTGACCTCCATGGTTATGAACAAGTCCTCCCGAGTTTGGGATTAGGCGAGGCTTCTGAAAGGCTCCTGAATTATACTTCCCTTGTCCATACTTCCTCTTGCGGCTCTCAATCTGCTGCTGTTTCCCTTCAATCATAAGAGCCTTGTCTACCAAATCCTGGTAGTTGTTGAAGGTTGCTACCATCAACTGCATACTCATCTCATCATTCAGCCCTTCCATAAACTTCTCCTACTTTGCGGCATCTGTGGCCACAACATCAGGGGCATAGCGTGATAACTTGCTAACTCATCCACGTACTGAGCCACAGTATGGTTCCCCTGGCGTAGGTTGCGGAACTCCCGCGTCTTCATCTGCATAGCTCCAGTTGAGACATGGGCTGTGCGGAAGGCTTGCTGAAACTGGTCCCAAGTGACATTGGCTACAGGAAAAGTGGTTGTGTAATTCTCCCACCATGAGGCTGCTGGTCCATCCAATTGATGTGCGGCAAAGTGCACCCTCTCAGCATCTGTGCAACCTGCGGTGGTCAACTCCCTTCCAATACGGCATAGCCAATCATCAGCAACTATAGGCTCGGTGCTACTGGAAAACACCGGCGGCTGTAACCTTAGAAAACGGGCTAGGTTGTCCACTGGCGGTGGGTTGTTGTTGTTGTTGTTGTTGCCCTGGTTTTAAACTAGTAATTTCATCAAGGCATTCTGCTGCTGGATCAACTGGGTGAGTTCCGGTGGGAAAGCAAAACCGGTGTCACATCTCGGAGGCATCTGATGGGTTTAGATGGAAGAGATTAGAATAGAAAAGGGGTCTAATGAGAAAACACTACCCATATGCACATGATACAAACGCAATCATTTCACTCAATCAATCAAGCAAGGGCATACAAATGGTCTAGAACTATCGCAAAAGTGATCACTGCTATTATATACATGGGGAAAATACTACTAATAGTTGGTGGTCATCTAGAAATTTTGATCGGTGGAAGACTCCATGATGTCTGCTCCAGCTTCGTCTTAAAAGTCATCATCACTAGGGTCGGAGTTGGTGTCGTCGATGATGATGTAGTCCTCGGGGCGTATTTCCTTGGGTTCTTCTTCTTCTTCTATTGGTGCTGGTCCTCCCATGAATACTCCGATCTTCTTGACTAGGTCGTCATTTTTCTCCAGTAGGGTCTTGATTTCCTCCTCATATCCATCACGTGTAAACTTGAGTTCTTCCTCTAGCTCGATGATCCTAGTCTTCGCCTTCTTCAAGTTCATCATGTCCGCGCACATCTGGTTCTCCTGACGTCGGATGTGCTGGTTTAACTCCTGGATGAAAGCTGCAATGGATCTATCCTTCCTGGTGCTGATTACTTCCCATTGCTCGTCGCGGCGCCCACATATTTGGTAGATTGTGTCCTTAAGTTCCATGTTGTAAACTTCTCCAATGCATCCCATTGTAATGTGGGCTGCCATGCTCTTGCCTAGACTCCAGGTAGGTGCTTCGAAAGAAAACTTTATGGGTTTAGAAGTTGGCGAGAACGTCCTTCCTGTAACTTGTACTTGAATCGTCCAGCGCTCCTCCTCAGGTAAGGTGGCGTTGTACGTCCCCGTGAAGCTTGGTATTCCAATGTTCAAGTACCTAGTGACTTCCTTCAGGTGATGTCCAAAAGGTGTGTCTTCATCCGGTTGTGCAAACTTGTTCTTCATCTCCGCCATCCTAAAGAGTAGAAAGTGGTGAGGAGTCAGAAATGAGTAGAGAAGTGTGACCTAGGGTTTATCTTAGTGGTCGTGTCCTACACTCAGCGTGTGCTCTGATACCATCTTGTAGTGACCAGACCTCAGACGGTCCAATCTCTGTGCTCAGGTGTCATCCCTGGATCAGTAATGCTGACACCACACAGTACTTGAAGGATTTATAACAGAGTAGCAATCACACACTTATTACATTGAATGTCTCAAAACAGAACTTATTACAATAACATGGCTTAAGGCCATCTAATGCGATAACAGCGGAAGGCTTGGAAGATAAAGTGAGTCCATCAACTCCAGCGGCATAGCTGAGCTGCACGGCAATGACCTAACGAACCTTACTCCTTGTATGAAAAGTCTGCAACATAATACGTTGCAGCCCGAAAACGGGTCAGCACATGGAATATGCTGGCAATATAACACAGTAGAGCAAGAACAGAATGATTCTATCACTAGATGCATATATGGCTGGTGGAAAGCTGTATGGTTATAGTTTTTGCGAAAATCCAATTTTTCCCTACAACAAAGGAATAGATTTTAATTTAACTATCATGGTGGTTGAAACATCATTGAGAAGGTACCCCCAACTCAATCCCAATTGAAGTGATTAACAACCCAACAATATTAATTAAACATGGTGATATACATGCGATAACTCAAGTACTAGATACTCAAGAATTGTCCATAACCGGGGACACGGCTAACCATGATTAGATTGTACAGTCTGCAGAGGTTTGCGCACTTTTCCCCACAAGACTCGATCGCCTCCGTTGGATTTCTCGCACTACATGGTGTTTGAGAAACGGATAACCGAGATACAGTCTTTCAGAAACATTAACTCTCTACTCCGGGCAGACCATACCAAACCTACAAAACCCACTACCTGCTGATCCACCTCTTCAAGAGCTTCACGTAACTTACTCAACTATGCTAGAGCCCATAATAGCTTGTGGCTGCACACGGAAGTTTCTAGCATGAATCATCTCAGTTCCCTTTGAGCCTGGGTGGCGGTCCATAGGAAGATCACACGGGTACCCCGGGATTTCCAAAAATAAAAACAGACAACACTGGGTTCCCCAGGTGCCTCAATCCACCCAGTTGTTTGATTAAGTTGCCACCTTAAGTTGAACCATTAATTAAGAATCTCACATCTGTCATGGATTTCACTCAAACCCGAACCACGTCTACGAGCATAGCATGGCAATATAAGCAATACGTAGAAGTAACTCCCAAGGGTTTAAATATAATAGGGCAATAGGTTCTACCTCAGCAACTACTTCCCAACCCACAAGTTAATGACATCCTAATCATGCAATGTTTGAGGATTGGAACTAATGCACAAAAACTGGGTTTGGAAAGAGTATGATCAATGTGTTACTTGCCTTGCTGACGATCCGCGAATCCTAGAGACTCGTAGTAACACGCTTCGCACTCCGGGAATTCTATCGCAAGCAAACAATAACATACAGAAGTAACAAGCAACGATGCACAAGCAAAAATCAAATAAGAGAGGTTGCCCAGAAAGTTCAACTTAAGAAATCTGGTTTGCAAAAGAATCAAATCGAACAAAGCAACAAAACTCAACCGGCGAACGAAAGAAACTTCGTGTACTAATCTGAGCTTAGGTCAAATTTTTATAGTAGCAAAAACTTGTTTGAGTTGTTTAACCGGAAAGAGGGTTTCGAGACGAAACTCCAGGCGCTTGAATCGCCTGATTCCGATAAACGAGCGAAAAGATAAACAGAAACTAAGATTGGATCCGAAATCGCGATCAGAAAAATCGCGGAATAAATCCAAGAAAAAGAAAAACGAAAAGCAGATTAACGAATGAACGTTCGTTATCTGGATCTAGACGAAGAACACGTTCGTTAAAACAAACGAACGAGCGAACGCTCGCTAATTAAATAAACTGGAGAAAAATCGATCTATTTAAAAAAACGAAAACTAGGGTTTTGAAAAAAATAAAACCGAACGGTTTTCTTTGGAAAACCGGGGCGGCGGGGCGGCTACCTCGGCTCGGCGGGGCTCCGGCGGGGCGGCGTGGGGTGCGGGGCTGCGGCGGCGGGCGGCGGCCGCTCCGGCGCGGCGCGGGCGGCAGCAAGCGGCAGTGGCGCGGCGGCTGCAGGCGGCGGGGCGGGCGGCGGTGGCTGGGGCTGCAGGGGGGCTCCGGCGGGGTTATAAAGAGGGGGGGGGCAACTTGGGGAAGGGGGCGGGCTCGAGAGGCGTGTCCGGCCCAGACACGGCAGCGGTGGCGGCTCCGATCGGGACTCCGGTCCCGATCCGGCTGGGGAGGCGGTGGCGCGGGTAGGCCGGCCTGGCTGGGCTGGGCTTCGGCCCAGTCGGGCGCGCAGTAATTTTTTTTAAATAATTCCGCCGACATAAATAAAATCCTAGAAAAATAAATGAAAATCTAAAAATGCCAAAACAAATTTTCACCGCCTAAATAAAATATTTAGGACGAGGTGAACATTTTCTTGGCTCTAAAATGCAATTTTGAAAACGTGCAATTTTTCTAATGCAAATAAAATCTGAATAAAACCGAATAAAATCCAATAAATGATTTTAATATTTTTCCTCCAATATTTCATTTATTTTGGAGAAGTCATATTATCTCCACTCATTTGATTTAATATGAAATATTTTTCGGAGAGAAAATTATTAAAATCAAAATCCTCGTTTCATTATTTGATAGAAATCAAATATGAAAACCGGAAAAATCCCCAACTCTCTCCATGGGTCCTTGAGTTGCTTAGGATTTCGAGGATTGTGGAATGGAAATGCAATAAATCATGATATGCATGGATGATCTATGTATAACATTCCAAATTGAAAATTTGGGATGTTACATGCTATCAATTATCCTTTCAATCTGTACTTCATTTGCAACACGAGGATGGACAGGACGAAGATTTTGCTCTTGCTGATCATTGTCATCGTTAGAAGGATTGTCTTCAGGCTGAGCATTGTCTTCAGGTTGATCAGGTGCAGAGATGATAAGTTCCTCTTCAGGCCGAGCTTCAGATGGTATGATTTCTCCAGTTCCCATAAGTTTGATTGATTCACTAGATGGAACTTCATCTAGCACATTTGGCAGGCGCTCTCTTTGCGAGCCGTTAGTCTCATCGAACCGCACATCCATAGTTTCAACCACTTTATAGTGAAAGAGGTTGAAGACTCTGTAGGAGTGCGAATCATATCCAAGCATAAAACCTTCATGTGCTTTCGTTGCAAATTTGAAGTGTGATGTGGATCCTTGATCCAGCACCTGGCGCCAAATACTCTGAAGTAACTGACATTTGGCTTCTTGCCAGTAAGGAGCTCATAGGATGTCTTGTTCAGAAGCTTGTGAAGATAAACACGGTTGATGATATGGCATGCAATATCAATGGCTTCAGGCCAGAACTTTCTTGGAGTCTTGTATTCATCAAGCATCATCCGGGCCATCTCAATAAGTGTTCTGTTCTTGCGTTCCATGACGCCATTCTGCTGCGGCGTGTACGGAGCTGAGAATTCATGTGTGATACCCAAAGTATCAAGATAAGTATCTAGGCCAGTGTTCTTGAATTCAGTGCCATTGTCACTTCTGATGTGCTTGATCTTGATGCCATAGTTGTTCATGGCTCGATTGGCGAAGCGTCTGAAGACATCCTGCACTTCAGTCTTGTAGAGGATTATATGCACCCAAGTATATCTTGAATAATCAACAACAATGACAAAGCCATAGAGACAAGCAGTAGTAGTAAGAGTTGAGTAATGAGTGTGACTGAATAGGTCCATGTGGAGCAGTTCGAAGGGTTGAGTCATTGTCATGATTGTCTTCGAGGGATGCTTGGCCCTCATCATCTTTCCTGCTTCACAGGCACCACATAAGTGATCCTTCTTGAACTTGACGCCCTCGATGCCTATGACATGCTTCTTCTTTGCAAGGGTGTGCAGGTTCCTCATGCCAACATGCCCTAGCCTCCGATGCCAGAGCCAGCATTCAGAAGCTTTTGCTAGAAGACATACGGCAAGTTGTGGTCCTGCTGAGAAATCTGCCACGTACGAATCATCTTTCCGATACCCTTCAAAGACTAGAGACTTGTCAGATTCCATTAGGACAAGGCAACGATATTTTCCAAACATCACAATCATGTTCAAATTGCAAAGCATTGAGACAGACATTAAGTTGAAACCAAGGGATTCAACAAGCATGACATTATCCATGTGTTGATCCCTTGAGATTGCAACTCTACCTAGACCCAATACCTTGCTTTTACGAGTGTCAGCAAATGTGATGTGACTTTTGTCAGATGGACGTAAGGTTGAGTCCATGAGAAGACTTCGCTTGCCAGTCATGTGATTAGTACACCCACTATCAATAATCCACTCTGAAGCAGCTGGTGTCGTACCCTACAGTACAGTTAGGGGGATAGGCTTCACGAAGAGAATTGTGAATCATAAACATTTGACGAGCAAGTGGATTATGAAAGCTTAGATCGAGGTTAGGACTGATAGGGCAAGTAGCAAGCGACTCGGGAACAAAATACATAATAAGACCATTTGGGCATTTCATCTTGCGCCCTACAAGATGTTTAAGGTCCCCAGCAATAGCTTCAGACGAATTTGATTGTTGGCTGGAGACCTTTCCCTGCAAAAGAGAGTTAAGCTTTCTTAGCCATCCACATATTCAAGGGTGGCTTCGAAGCAATGAGTCTAAGTGCAGCATCTGAGAATTTTGGCTTTGGAGCCCTAGCAAAAAGTCTTGCAGGTGGACAATAGTACTCATAAGAATAAGCAGAGTAGTTCTTGGTCTTATGAACATGGCGGTTTGATGAAACACGCTCATATTCACAGGCCTGAGTATGGCTTCCCTGCAAAACATTTGCATTAGTGTGACTCAGGTGAGTCCTTTGTTTGTATGAAGCCTTTGGACCATATGAAGCCCGTGGTCTGGGGTTTGTCTTCTTCACTTGTGGTGTCATGATGACATTCACAGGAAGATTCTCCAGCATCCTTTTCGGTACCCAGACTTTCTTCACAGGTGGCCCATTCCTACAGTTAGTACCAATATACCTGGCAAACACTTCACCATTCTGATTCTTAAATAGTTTATAGTTTGCATCAAAGGATTCATCAATAACAATGGGATTAGCACAATTGAAGCCTGACAGGGTGGATGGATCCACTAAGGGTTCCTTTGCAGCAACCCATGTGGTTTTGGGGTACTGCTCAGGTTTCCAGTAAGAGCCATCAGCATCCATTTTCCTTTCGAACCCAAGACCTTCTTTTCTAGGGTTTCGGTTCAGGATCTGCCTTTTGAGAACGTCACATAGTGTCTGGTGCCCTTTAAGACTTTTGTACATCCCTGTTTCAAGCAATGTCTTCAATCTAGCATTTTCATCAGCAATTGCAATGGTATCCTCAGCAGAGGGGTTAGTTACCACATCAACAGTTGAAGATATTGCAATAGTAGCAGCAGTAGAACATCCAGCAACAGAAGTAGCATTGTCACGCTCAATGCATTTAAGACATGTCGGTTCAAATCCTTCCTGAGCGGGACTGATCTGTTTGGCGCGAAGTGACTCGTTTTCCTTTTGAGGATCTTCATGAGCCGCTCTCAATTTCTCAAGATCTTGCTTCCTTTGAAGATAATCATAGGAAAGCTTTTCATGAGTTGTTGAGAGCGTTTCATGACGACTTTGAAGTTCCTCATACTTAACATGAAGATTTTTTATGTCTTCAATTAAGGACTGAGATCGACTCATTTCAGCGTCTAACAGGTCATCGCTTTTGTCTAATAGTTTTTGAATATGTTCCATAGCTTTTTGTTGTTCAATTGCAATTTTAGCAAGTGTTTTGTAGCTAGGTTTGGAACCACAATCAGAGTCATCTTCACTGGATGTTTGATAGTGAGTAGTGCGTGTGTTTACCTTGGCACCGCGTGCCATGAAGCAGTAGGTGGGAGCAGAGTTGTCCTTGTCATTTGCATCGGTGTTGATGGTGAAGTCATTGTCTTCAGTGTTGAAGATGGACTTGGCAACGTATGCTGTAGCCAGACTCGCAACGCCAGAATCGGACTCCTCCTTAGACTCCACCTCCGCCTCCTCAGAAGCGGACTCCTCCTCTGAATCCATTTCCTTGCCAACAAACGCACGAGCCTTGCTAGATGAGCTCTTCTTGTGTGATGAAGACTTTGAGGAAGACTTGAAAGAAGACTTTGAGTATTTCTTCTTCTTCTTGTCGTCAGAATCATACTCCTTGCTCTTCTTTTTCTTCTTGTTCTCATTGTCCCACTGCGGACACTCAGAGATGTAGTGGCTAGGTTTCTTGCAATTGTGGCATGTTCTCTTCTTGTAGTCATGAGCAGAAGCTTCATCATTCCTTGAGCTTGATCGTGAAGACTTTTTGAAGCCTTTCTTCTTGGTGAATTTTTGGAACTTCTTCACAAGCATAGCAAGCTCCTTTCCAATGTCTTCAGGATCATCAGAACTGCTATCAGATTCTTCTTCAGATGAGGAGACAGCTTTTGCCTTCAAGGCACGAGTTCGCCCATAGTTGGGACCGTAGATGTCTCTTTTCTCAGAAAGCTGAAACTCATGTGTGTTGAGCCTCTCAAGTATGTCAGACGGATCGAGTGTCTTGAAGTCAGGACGTTCTTGAATCATCAGGGCTGTGGTGTCAAACGAGCTGTCAAGTGATCTCTGGAGTGTCTTGATGACTTCATGCTTGGTGATCTCAGTAGCGCCGAGGGCTTGAAGCTCATTTGTGATGTCAGTGAGTCGATCAAACATGAGCTGGACATTCTCATTGTCATTTCTCTTGAAGCGGTTGAAGAGGTTGCGAAGGACACTGATTCTCTGATCTCTCTGGGTTGAGACGCCTTCGTTGACCTTGGAGAGCCAGTCCCAGACTAGCTTAGATGTTTCCAAAGCACTCACACGGCCATACTGTCCTTTGGTCAGATGACCACAGATGATGTTCTTGGCAGTGGAGTCCAGTTTAACGAATTTCTTGACATCAGCAGCGGTGACACCTTCACCAGCCTTGGGAACGCCATTCTTGACGACATACCATAGGTCGACATCAATTGCTTCAAGATGCATGCGCATCTTATTCTTCCAGTAGGGATATTCAGTTCCATCGAAGACTGGGCACGCAGTGAAGACTTTGATTATCCCTGTAGTCGACATAGCTAAAACTCCAGGTGGTTAAACTGAATCACACATAACAAGGGAGTACCTTGCTCTGATACCAATTGAAAGTTCTAGTGATCGACTAGAGGGGGGGGTGAATAGGCGATTTTTATGGAAGTCTTCAAAACATGGAAGTTTCAAAGACAAACGATAGAAATAAACCTATTACCATGCAGCGGAACGTAGACTACACTAAGCAAGCCATAGTCAAGTATTCAATGGAGTGAAAGCACAATGACTAATAACAACTAGGCAGTATAGATCAGGTAGGAAGATAGTGTGAAGCGAATCAGAATAAGCAGTCACTCAGTGAAGACAAAAGATAATGCAATCATACAATGACTTCACCAGGACCAATAGTAAGTAAAGGGATGGGAAGGATGAAACCAGTGACTTGTTGAAGACAATGATTTGTTGGACCAGTTCCAGTTGCTGTGACAATTGTACGTCTGGTTAGGGAGGCTGAGATTTAACTCAGAAGACCGCGTCTTCACCTTATTCCCCTTGAGCTAAGGACACCCAGTCCTCGCCCAATCACTCTGGTAAGTCTTCAAGGTAGACTTCCAAACCTTCACAGACTTCGTTCACCGGCAATCCACAATGACTCTTGGATGCTCAGAATGCGACGCCTAACCGGCTGGAGGACTCACAGTACTCAAGTGTAATAAGTCTTCAGATCACACAGACAGGAAGACTTCAGTGATGCCTAACACTCTTTGGCTCTGGGTGTTTAGGGGTTTGTCCTCGCAAGGAATTCTCACTCAAAGGCTTCGAGGTGGGTTGCTCTCAAACGACAAAAGCCGTACACTAACTCTAAGCAGCCAACCGTTTATGGTTGTAGGGTGTGGGCTATTTATAGCCACTAGGCAACCCGACCCGATTTGTCTGAAATGACCCTGGGTCACTAAGGAACTGGCACGTGTTCCAACGGTCAGATTTCAAACACACACGACAACTTTACTTGAGCTACAAGCAAAGCTGATTTACCCAGCTCTGGATAAGATTTGCTCTCATTGTCTTTGCTTGAAGACATAGGATTTTGGTTAAGCATCACTTCTGTCATTCTGATTGGTTCACTTGGACCCCACTTAATAGTACGGTGGTTCCTATGACTCAACAAAGAAGAAAAAGAACGACGAAACACTTAAGTCTTCGCGCTCCATAGTCTTCACACGTTGTCTTCTCTTGTCATAGTCTTCAATGTGAATGTATTCACATCCCACCTTTGACTTCAATGTCTTCATACATTTTTAGGGGTCATCTCCGGTAGGAAAACCGAATCAATGAGGGACTTCTTCCTGTGTTATCCTACAATTCTCACAAACACATTAGTCCCTCAACCAGGTTTTCGTCAATACTCCAAAGCCAACTAGGGGTGGCACTAGATGCACTTACAAGCTCCTCTGCTCAGATTTCTTGGGTCATGGGAATGGGTGGTGCAATGCTACAGTGCTGGCGAGGAGGTGGATGATGGCGGATGCTCGTGCTGGAGCTGGGTGCGTGGGGAACAGAGAAGAAAGGGAATGATGGGTGCAAAGTAGGAAGAGGGACTGATCCTGCAAGGGAGCACGGGGACGGGGTAGGGGAGCACCTCGACGGGGATGACAGAGGGAGAGGAGTATGAGGAGGCCATCCACCACAACGTTGATGCTAACAAACATGGCAGCGGGCATGCGCCAACACCTCGCCATGCTGCCATCCACCACTGGGGCCAGTGGCGACAACGAGCTCGAGAAGGGAGCTCGCTGGATCTGGAGGCATAGGAGGAAGGGCGTGCCTCACGACGATGGGGGCTCCTGCGTCGATGTATGTTGGAAGGAGCGAGCAGGTGCGTGCTTGATGACGGAGCTCCATGGGTGGCCGGTGGCGGTGAGCTATTTGACGAGAGGATCTGGGGACGCCATGGCTGGATTCAGACGAGAAAGGGAAAGAAAAGATGCGCTCGGTTAGAAAGAAATGAATAGGGGAAAGAAAGAAACAGAACCGGCATCCCGGAACCGTTCAAGCCGGCGTGAGATGGTCCCTGTCTGTCGGGCTGCCATCATGGCAGTCTAGTGCCTACGTACTACTGCACTCAAGCTAGTAGCATGGTCCCTCTTTACCTATAAGACTAGCCAGAGTGGGGAATAACTTAGAGTAGTAACATGCATATGTTACTAGTCTATGTTACTACCTCCACAATGAAAGTAACATATGTGTGGTGTCATGCAACACTTCATTTATTAAGTTGTAGACTCATCTTGTCTTGGTATGTGTGATGTTACTCATGCTACTAGTAACTAGCTATGTTACCACATCACTCTCTTTCTTCATTAATTACTTTCCACATCATCTGTTTTGTCTAAATATGTGTCATGTTACGACCTATGTTACTTCCATTGTGGATAGTCTAAGAGGAAATAAACATCAAACGGATTATATCACGAAAATACAAATAAGGCAATGGAAGGGACCAGATCCCAACACGAATGTGCGCTTGTGATTGCAGCCGCCCTAGCGAAGTTTCATAGGTTTGCTTTTCCCTATATATGTAATAAGATCCCAACACTCATGCTTGACTCTCTTGTGGGAGCACCTCTCTAATGTAATAACATAATCCAATGAAGGGATTGTCAAAATTTGCATTTATGGGTCCTTGGGAAAAATAACAAGCATTTCAGCTCACTGCGATATAAATATATACTGAACTATTTGTTTTTTTCATCCAGGACACATGCAGTCATATGTTTTTAATCCCTCCCTTGGATCATGTTATACTATAGGTGTGTTGGTTCAGTATTTTTTCAGGATTTTTGAGAACTTTTGCACCATTGAAACCCTTAACTAGTTCTGTGGCAAGCTATTGTAGAAAATCCTACTCCTATACCAAGTTATTCTTCACCCGAGGTAAACTTACGATCATTTCATAATTAAATTACATTTGGAATTCAAATAGTTACATTCCTATTGATTCACTACGTAAAATTTGCCATAAAAATAAAAATATAGATCATAAGACAAGAAAAATTGCAGTTTATGTGTATTTTACACTATGTTTTTACGTTTGTAATTTTACAAAATATAAAATATTTTTTATGACGATTATATATTTTCTTACGGTCTCTTTTTACGTCGGAAATAGGTCAAAACTTACGGAACGTAAAATTGCGATGCATTGATGGTAAAATAGAGTGGGGTGAAGAATAACTATTCCTCACCCTTCCTCACACAGGGTGATGAATAGTCAGTCCCTATATATATGTACCCTGTGTGATGATTATGATTACTATATATATGTACCCTGGTATCTATTCTTTAAAAAATGGTTAAGTTCAATATTTCATACTATATATTTTTATTGTTTATTCAACTAATAATATTCAATTATCATGGGCTAAAATCAGTGAGGAATAAAGTTCATATACACCATTATATTTTTGTAGTCTTCGCAAAAAGATTGTGATAATTTTATCTATGTAGACAAATCTGGTGGAACTTGCTTTATTCTGATTTGATGTCTACATTAAGAACTCATGTTTATTCTGGTACGTATGTACCTATATCAATATCTCTAGAGAAGTAAATATATTTATGAGCTTTGGAAAATGGAAGAATGTAACACCCACGATGCGACTATATCTCCCACGTGTCGAGGCACGACTTAGAGGCATAATCGCATTGAAGGCATATGTCGCAAGTTAGGCAATCTTCACAACATCCCATGTAATATAGATAATAAAAGGGGAGATAACATAGGTTGGCTTACACTCGCCACGTCAATCAAGTACATAAATAACATTACATCATCCAAACACTCATGGCCCGACTACGGCACCAAAATAAAAGAGAACCCAACATGCGACACGGTCCCGATCAGCCCCAACTGGGCACCACTACTGATCATCAGGAAAGGAAACATAGTAACGTTGAGAGTCCTCGTCGAACTCCCACTTGAGCTCGAGCGCGTCACCTGGAGCGGAATCATCAGGCCCTGCATCTGTTGTAATAGTAATCTGTGAGGCACAGGGACTCAGCAATCTCGCACCCTCGCGATCAAGACTATTTAAGCTTATAGGTAGGGCAAGGTAAATAATATAAGTGGAGCTGCAGCAAGTGACTGGCAAGTGAGGTGGCTAACTTATTCGCAAAAGAGAGCGAGAAGAGGAGGCAAAGCGCGAGCGAGAAACTAGAGAGCAACCTGCGCAAAACATTACTCCAACACCGTGTCCACTTCCCGGACTCCGCCGAGAAGAGGCCATCACGGTAACACACTCAGTTGATTCATTTTAGTTAAGTTAAGGTTCAAGTTATCTACAACCGGACATTAACAAACTCCCATCTGCCCATAACCGCGGGCACGACTTTCGAAAGTTCAAATCCCTGCAGGGGAGTCCCAACTTAGCCCATGACAAGCTCTCACGGTCAACGAAGGAATAGACCTCCTCCCAAGACGTTCCGATCAGACTCGGTATCTCGGTTCTACAAGACACTTCGACAGGTTCAAACAAGACCAGCAACACCGCTCGAATGTGCTGACAAATCCCGATAGGAGCTGCACATATCTCGTTCTCAGGGCACACTCAGATGAGCGCTCCATACAACTAAAACCAAACCTCGAGTTTCCCCGAGGGGGCGCTGCACATGACTCTAGTTTGGACCAACACTCAGAGGAGCACTGGCCCAGGAGGGGCTAAAATAAGATGACCCTCGGGCTCCGAAAACCCAAGGGAAAAAGAGGCTAGGTGGCAAATGGTAAAACCAAGGATGGGCATTGCTGGAAAAGCTTTAATCAAGGCGAACTATCAAGGGGTTCCCATTATAACCCAACCGCGTAAGGAACGCAAAATCCGGGAACATAACACCGATATGACGGAAACTAGGGCGGCAAGAGTGGAACAAAACACTAGGCGAGAGGCCGAGCCTTCCACCCTTTACCAAGTATATAAATGCATTAAGATAACAAGATAATTTAATGATATCCCAACAAGTAAATAAATGTTCCAACAAGGAACGACCTCCAAACTTCACCTGCAACTAGCAACGCTATAAGAGGGGCTGAGCAAAGCGGTAACATAGCCAATCAACGGTTTGCTAGGACATGGTGGGTTAGAGGTTTGACATGGAAATTTAGGAGGCTTGAAAGCAAATGGTAGGCATCATAGCATTGGCATAGCAAAAGAGCGAGCAATCTAGCATAGCAAAGATAGTAGTGATTTCGAGGGTATGATCATCTTGCCTGCACAGTTGTCAGAGTTGACTGGATCCTCGAAAGCAAACTCAATGGGCTCCTCATTAGTGAACTCGTCTCCCGGCTCTACCCAAACAAGACAAACAAGCAACAAGGACACAATCAACCATGTGCAAGGATCAACCCACATGATGCAAAGATGGTATGCTATGCGGGATGCGATGCGGGATGCATATACAAGATGTGATAAGGAATGCATGAATCTGTCCTCAAGTTGGAAATCCAAGTGTGCCAATGGAAAGATGATATGAAATCGCTTGAAAACGATATAAAGAACGCCGTAATCGGAGTTACGGTTTGGAAATGGCAAGGAATTCAAATATGACACCGGTCTGCGATTTACAGCAAGTAGCCATCTAAATGCAATGAGATGAACATGCTACAGTACCCAAACAAGACAACAAAATACATGGCAAGGATGCATTCAAGATGCTTAACAAAAGTCTAGCACTGGGCTACGGCCAATTCATCCATTAACAGGTTCAAACAAGCATGGCAAAAATGCATATGGCAAACAGATTTCAGACTTTGTGAAATTAACACTTGTCTGGAATTTCAGAACAGGTAGCACACTTCGGAGCAACAAAACTACATGCTACAGGAACTGAACATGTCAAAGTAGAGCATGGCATGGAGCTACTAAAGGATATTAACAAAATTCCCTTAGTGACCTTGAGCCAAAAGGGATCAGAAAATACAATTGCAAGCATGTGAACATGGCAAAAACATAATCAGTTCTCGGACTTAGTGAAAACGGGAGCATGCTGAAAACAGATATCAAGTAGGCATGTTTACGAGCTCGATGCACTCACTACGGTGCAAGTCAAGATAAGCTAAGCATACATCTATCAAGAACACACAAAATACAGGCTAGACATGGCAAGAACAAAAGCATAGCATGCACGGATCAACTACAAGAACATCGGCAAAATTGCAAACAAGTTGACAATCTGCCCAGATTCACAAAGTAGCAAAAGTAGAGTTCGATTGACTCAAGCTAGGGTGCTCCATAATTGCAAACAAAGACATGGATGGATAGAGCACTACAAGATTAACAAAACATCCTTACTGATCATCCTCAAAATAGGCAGGGATCACTAGGAAACAACATGAACATATGGCAATATGAGATAAACAGCTCAAGGACTTGGTGGAATTGCTAAGTCCCTGAAATCAGAATTACCAAGTGCCTCACTTTGCAAGCTTGTGCTAGTCACCACACACATCACAAAAATACATGGGTTGCACCTATGGAAAGATGACAAAACCCTTAACAAAACATATGTAGAAATCATGGGCATATCATGCACACAATAATCATGGCAAAAATGACAAAAAGCTAAATGGAGCAGCAGATCTGACAAATATCTCAAATAGCCCTCTTATAACAGCATTTCGGGCATCAAGATTGACTCAAATGAAAATGATGCAATGGAATGAAATGATGTACTCTCTGAAGTGAACATTTTGATATGCTATATGCCAAAAACGGAGTTACGGATGCGGAGATACGACACGATGAACAGGAGCACATGGATTAGGGTTTCGGGCAAAAGTCAACCCGAGATATTTTCAGATCCAGATCTGGAGTTCGTCGGCATGGATCCCGAGGATCACCGGAACAGTGCTCGCCGGACTTGGAGCTCGCCGGAGTCGACGAGGAGGACGGCGGAGGACGGCGGGGTCGCCGGAGCCGGATCCCGGCGAGAGGAGGGCGGAGCGGCGACGGCGGTCGCCGGACTTGGCGGCGGCGGCGGCTTCCGGCGAAGCGGCGGCCGGGTGCGGCAAGCCGGGTGGTGGCGGCACCTTCCGGAGAAGGAGGCGAGGCGGCGCCGGGCTGCCGCGGCCGGGGAAGATGGAGGCGCGGGCGGCCGGCGCAACCGGGCGGCGGGGCGAGGCGATGTGGGCCTCGGGGGCCGGCCACGGGCCTGCTGGGCCGGAGCGGCGGCGAGGTGGCGGCGAATAGGGGCGTGCCACGTGGCGGCGGTGCGGAAGTCGGACACGTCCGGCGCCGGCGGACGTTGTCCGGCGCGCGGAGGAAGACGGAGGCTAGGTTTTCGGGGGAGGAGAAGGAGAATTTCGAAGGGGTTCTTTAAATAGAGGTAGGGGAAGCTAGGAGAGTCCAAATGAGGTGCGGTTTTCGGCCACGCGATCGTGATCGAACGCTCTAGATGATGGAGAAGGTCATGGTGGGTTTTGGGCCAAAATGGAGGGGTGTTGGGCTGCAACACACACGAGGCCTTTTCGATCCCTCGATTAACCGTTGGAGTATCAAACGAAGTCCAAATGATACGAAACTTGACAGGCGGTCTACCGGTAGTAAACCTAGGCCGCTTGGCAAGTCTCAGTCCAATCCGGAAATGTTTAATCCCCACACACAAAAGAAAGCTAGAAATGACCATCGGAGGAGAACGAAACGCCGGAATGCAAAATAGACAACGGGGAAAATGCTCGAATGCATGAGACGAACATGTATGTAAATGCAATGCACATGATGACATGATATGAGATGCATGACAACGATAACAACACATGGAGACAAAAACCCGAACCTGAGAAAATAAAATAACTTAACGCCGAAACGGCAAGAGTTGGAGTACAAATTGGGAAAGTTACATCCGGGGTGTTACAAAGAATCAACCCCTCAAACATTTTTTTGGCAATGTTGCCAACCCCTCAAAAAATATTGTACATACACTGATAGGGGTGGGATGTGATATGTGTTCATAGGGATGAGTGTACACGTGTATATACGAGCGCCTACGTCTGTACTGTGTTCTAAAAAAATCTACGTACACTAATCATTTTCTTTATTTGAGAATCACACTAATACATTTTTTTCAAGGCTCGCTGATACATTTTTTAGCACTAATAATTTTTTTTGAGACAAAGCACTGATTTTTTATGGGTGACAAAGCACTGATACATATATTAATTGATTAGGACATAGTGTTGTCTTAGGCCGTATCCGATTATGTGTAAATGGGCCAACCAAAACTGGTTCCTCCCAGGTCCAGACGTCCAGTCCAGCATGCACACTCTATCTTCTCGAGAAAAAAATAACACACACAGTCTCCCCGGACATGGCGCAGCACCGCCAACGCTACCACAATCGGAGCGGAAGTGAGCGCCGCTGCATCAGTCCTTGACATGCCTATCCGAATGGATATGGTACAGGAGGCTCGATAAGCAAACAACATCAACTGCTCTCCATCACACATAATTATTTTGTCTCGAATTAAAAATAGATCCGGTAGAATCTGCATGTAGGAGGGCATTGCGCTGGCTATCAGTAGCAGCGCGACCGCATGGAGAAGATGGCATAGGCAGCCTACGAAGCAGCTGCGTGGCAGATCCAGTGGTCGGCGGTACTCTCCGGCAGCCTGCATTAGCAGCGAATCAACCCACGCCCAAGCAGAGGAACATTTGCGCATTAGTGCCACAGGTAGCATCGCATGTTTGCTCCCCTCATCTCCGCTCCCACAGTCTAAGATCTAGCTAGCTATGTATCTGTCCCAAACACATTTGCATGAACTTAGTCCTAGAAATTTGTATTGGAACGAAGGTAGTAGATTGATGCAAGACTACTTCTTGATTTTTGTTGGACTCGTGTATGATTAGTTGTCCAAAAAATTGAGATCTCAGCTTTAGGATTCACATTTTAGTTTACAATCGGGCTTCATATGGACAAATTCATAATCCGACTCTGTTCTTGAAGTTTTGTCTTTACTCATAGTATTTGGATTTAATTTCCAACTTAAAGATTGTTAATTTAGCTGAGCACTTGACGTAAAATTATGCGGGTTGATTTGTATATTTGCGGATGATCTGAGTATATAGAAGAGTATTGATCGAAAACACAAATGCAAACTTGTTTATTTGGGATATTATGTTATCTGATTTTTATTTTTAAATCTGTTAACAACAAAATTCAAATTGTGTGTACATATAGATCATAAATGAAAGGCACACATGTCAAATTGGGTTCGGATGTTGCATTGAATAAATCATGTAGGGAACATCTTGTCCTTTCTTATAAGCACCTACTTAGCATATCTTTGAATGAATAAATTACTAATCATTTTTTGAATGTTTTTGTTTCTCTCTTGGGTCTTGTGTGGAATACTTGATCTTCTATAAACCACTTACTTTGGTCCTTGCATTTTATATCAGCTCTTGTTTTCTTGATGTTGTTAAGCTTTTTCATTCAAGCTTTGTGTTATCCTTGTGGATGCACTAATTGTAGTTTGATCGTTGGCGTAGCGAACATCTAGCCTTCATCTCCGAGCCTTGTAGTTTTGCCTTCAGGGACACTTCTTCCTAATCTTGACACCCAAATATTGTTTATTTCCTTATCTTCCTAGGCTGGCATGTGTTATTTCCAAATGCAGTGATGAACACTTATTTTGAATTGGAGGGAGTACTGTAAATCGCCTTGTTAACTGGCTCATTTAGTTTGCTTGTGTTTTTTTTAATATGTTGTTCACTTCATCGTCCATCAAATCCCATTCAGCACAATGCATGAAGGACATGGTCAATATGTATTTTTTAGAAGGAAAAACCATGCAATACTTGATTTCTAAATGAATTGACCTTTACCTCTTCAACTTTACCATCCAAGTATCACATTTGAAGCTTCTCATTAGGTACAAATGTTTTTATAGCATAGGTTCGTATGCCTAGAGTGATGCTTCTGTTCTTCAGCTTCGATCGAAAGATAAGTCCTCTTGTAGTATAACCTTTGGAACTTCTTCTGTTTTTTCATCTAAGGGGTCCACCAAGAATGAGAATGATGCATTGAGAATTTCTCAGACTTCTTGTCAAATTAAATGCTACTTGTAGTAGTCGTAGGATCAGTAACTTAAGAATCTAATGTGATACCTAACGTCCCATTTTATTTTCGTGCAAATATGGTAGTAAACTGGTTTTGGAGTAGCATATGGTTACCAAGGTGTTACACTTTCTGGATATGTATGTAGTTCTTCGAGTAATAATAATGAGATTCTTTGTTACCATTTTTTGTTGCAAGCATCACAACATGGACCACCATTGAGTATTTTTTGTAACAATCAATCGTAGCTATTATTGTGAGCACAATGTCTTGAAAGTTGATAAAATTTGGATCCTTGACTAATAGAAATATGGAAAATACTTTTTTTAGGTCTTGGAGGCTTATACAACATCATACCTTTCAATAACTCTAATCTGATGGATTACCTGATCTGTTGGGTTGCCGTTCCTCATTCCAGTAAGTTCTTGTAATGTTCTCCTTCGGTAAAACATTTGTTCTTTGATTGTCTGCTGAGCACTTTTACTCATGCCCATTGATTTTGGTAATGTTTCGCTCGCAGAGTGGCTACAAAATAAATTACTCGCTTCGTCCCACAATATAAGAGCAATGTATCGGTAACTTTGACCCTCCGCATACTACAAGCGTTGCGATTGAGCCTTGGTTCCATAGAGTGTTGCCAGTGTGTACAATATCTCTGATCCGCCGGGCGTCATGGACATCTATTGGTAGCCTGCTCCTGTCTACGATTCACTTGGCGTGGTTTGATGTGATCAAAGATGCGTATTGTTGCTATATTAATCAGCTGGACAATGTTCCTCAAAAGGAATATCAATCCGACAATGCATGGTTAGCTAAGATGAGGGAAAAGCATCATGGATTTTTCATGCTAATCTCGGCGCATTCATTGTTGTGTCACATGTGCATATGTGGTCAGGACTATTGTAATCTTTTTTTTGGGAAATTGTGGTCTCTTTTTGATCGGTTATCCTATATTTTTTTAACGAAATATGCAATCCTAGTCTTGTTACATTCGGACTACTACATGCCTTTCCATACATGTATCTTATGCACAGAGACGTGACAACATGACAGTTCAATACTGCTAGTACGTACATGCTAATATGTTACTCCCTCCGTTCCAAAATAGATGGCTCAACTTTGTACTAACTTTGAGGGAGTATGTAATAACTTCTGAATATCAACCATTGTTATTCTGATCAAATGGTATAAATAATATTACTATATGTGGGCAGATGTGATGACTTCTTTTACTCTTGTTTTAAGTATATAATAGATACGAAGAAAGAGATAAGAGAAGGTAAAAAATAGTGCTCTTATAGCCAACCATATAGCTAACCTTTTGTATGAGTGACTATAAGTGATGACTATATAAGACACGGCAACAACATATAGCCTACCGCACCTGGACGAAGGAACTAGTATCATGCATACGAAGTAGGCAAAAATATTTGCTCATTTATAGCTGTCCAAAGTCTCAAAGGGCGTGACCGCAAGAGCGAGGCCACGGTCATGGCAGGCGCGACGCTTGAAGAAATTAAGTGAAGTTGCATGCACACGCAGGCATGGCGTGCGAACTCGCAGATGCTATACTATCAGGCCTACGAAGTGGGTCTCCTAGACATGACATCTAGTGGGTCCCCTATAGTACTAGATAACTATTTGGGGGCATGCAACCGTTTATCCACGAGGCAAGCCACTCCCCCATGCTATTTGCACACCCTACTTAGCATTTTTACAATCGAAAAACCGCTAGCAGTTCGCTCCTACTCATCCCCGTGCTTTAACATTACAACAGTTCGCTCCCAGTCGTCCCATCCTTTCACATTATAGTAGTTGCACTTCTCCTAACCCGCCTCCAAACTCCATGGCCTCCCAAATCTCCATGGATGGCTGTGAGTACAAGGTTAAAACCATCACCGGCGATGAGTTTGATGTCATCTATACTTGTTCTTCCGTGACAGTGGAAGGATGCCTTGGTGGCTTCAAATGCATGTTCTAAAAGTCAAAGGATGAGTGGATTGCTGGGCTAGATGTTGAGTACACCATGTTCCTGGAAAAAGAGAAGCATCTAATGGAGGAAGAGAAGAAGAAGACCATTGTGATCCAGGTTTGTGTATATAACTTGTGCTTGGTCTACCACATATGCCATGCCGATGTTATATGCCAGAATTTTGAAGACTTCCTCAAGGACAAAAGAGTAAATTCATTACTGTAGACTTTAAGAACGATAATGAAGTCCTGGGTCGGATAGGCCTCACTATACACCAGTCTTTCGACCTCTATAAGAAAGGCATGTTGTCCTCCTTGGAGCCTTCAATGCTAACCATCGCAGGAGACGTGATTGATCCTCCGTATGGTGATCACAAGAAACCTGGCTATATGTTTCATTATTCATGGGAGGGGAAGAAAATAGATCAAGCTCACATCGAGTACGCAGCACTAGATGCCTACCTTTCCTTAAATATCTAGAAGGGTTGGATGAAGAGGCGGAGCCTAATGTCCGGTTCAAGCAAAGAAGTATCGGCGAAGAGGAAGAGGGACAAGCACAAAGTCGAGGATGACTCTGAGTAAGGTGACAGCGTTGTTTCTCATGCTGGTTCTAATGTACTGTGAATCGTATTAGTTGCTTAGTTTTATTTCAGGGGTGTGTTGTGCTGAGACCCCAACAAAACTATGGTATGTTCTTTCTTCTTACTTGAACTCTTTAGTACATACTAGTATTTCTTATAGTTCATCTTGTAGTTGATACTACTACTCGTTTCTTCACGTTCCCACTATACATAATAAGTACTAGTAGTATTATTTCCATCCGTCTAACTAGTTAGTACCATTCGTCTGTACTACTCATTTCTTACATAATAGCTATAGCAATAGGGGCCAGTAGATTTATGAAAGAAGAAGTTCATTGGAGGGAAGTAAGATGACGACAGAGAAGCTACCCCGGTATCTATATTAGGGTGGCAGGGTGCCCATGATATATCTTATGCATGTTGGGTGTGGGATGCAGTTCGTCGAAAAAAATAGATCATGCCCAGGGTTAGACGGATGACAGGAGAGGGAGGGCAGCACGGTGACGGGAGGCGGTTGAGGGGAGGGCGAGGCGGCAGCAGCGGGCGGTTAGGCCTATGGCGGCTCGATGGTTGAGAGAGAAGACGAACAATGCATCATTTTTGGAGGTTGAAGAAGCCCTTCTGGCTGTCCATGTTGCATCCAACGGCTCACAAGACTCGACTGACCCAAATTGTTCCTTCATATTGGAGGATCCAGGTGGCGGTCAAGGTCTCGATGGTAGATTCCATGTCCGCACCTGGTTTGAGGCCTCGGCACGGGCACGTCTGGCTTCCACCATGACAGCCGCCATACGTGCCTCCTCCTCGTGGGTGGAGACCACAAGACCCGCTAGCTCCACCTCCTCACCGGCGTGCTGGAGGACACACTTATCCTCCTCCTCTTTGTATGTTGTGGGCATAGACGCGGCTCCAGCTGCTCGCTTGCTTGGCAGCACGGCTGGATCGCCCGGAGGGACTACAGAGGACGTGAGAGGGCCAGCCTATGACTTCATTGAAAAGGTATGGCAAGGACATAGTGGTGATGGGCGAGAAATGGTCGGACGGAGTAGGCGGGCTCCGGCATGCGCAACGGCGACGATGACATATTAATGAGTGCGTGTATGGGAGCTTACTTTAGTTTTATATAGGGTTGGTCAAACTTAAAAGAACACCATACTAGTACATGTAAACATTACACTGAGGCAACACTTACCACTTTAGTTAGCACAACATCAATATAGAATCCTCTGCAAGCGCATGCACCGCAGCCACGCGATCGATCGAATGGTGTGTCACAGTGTCGCACTCGAAGGACATCCACCGAACCTTTTTGTGTGTGTGAATACAATCCTCGAATATCACACTACATTTTTTTGATGGAAAATTTCTTCGTGCTACAATATTTCCATATATTTGAATTTTGCTTCAGTTCATGATTATTTGGATTTCGATGTTTTAGGTGCACCCTAATAATATTTTTTGAGAGAGATTCCATGTGTTTGGCAAAGAGAGAACGTGTGTATGTGTCTATATGTCTGTTGTGGCGGAAGGGCATTGTGGAGATGGTATGCGTGTGATAGAGAGGTTTGAATGTGCAAATGATCATGTAGGAGTGAGACACAGAGAGATGCCGAGATATTATGTATGCATGAGAGAAATATCTTGTATTTGTGTTTGTGTACATGTGTGTGTGAGAGAGAAGCATATGTAACACAACAACCATCTCTCTTGATTCGACCCTCCCTCGCACACTCGCATGTGACACATGCATCAACGCACACATTTTCACACCCTCACCCTGCCCCTACCCGCCTCAAGACCCCTACATCGCACACTCGATGATGTAAATTCGGTTGTCTGACTCCTTTGATCTCTCTCTCTCTCTCTCTCTCTCTATCTCTCTCTCTCCGACACAAAAATATAAATCCCTCACCCCACAAGGCTACACGCACACACAAGCTTCCCCCCTCTCCTTCATGTTTTTTTGAGCTCTGTCATCAAACCTTTTGTCTCTTCTACTTCCATATGTACAAAATCTTGATCGCACGCACGCATCTCACTCCATATATATATATACATGTCTCCATCTTTCTCATAGACCTAACTTATTCCTCCCACCATTGCTCCATCTTCACGCACACTCTCTCTATGCTTCATTCACACACACAGGAATTCACACATTGGGATGTGTTCAAATATTGTTTTGGATTGGATCATGTAGAGTTATGGTTGGTTTTGTTGCATCCAACTAATTAATAATTATGAAATGCATTTATATTTTCGTTTGAGTTGGATTATGTGAGTTTGAGTATATTGTGAAGTACTATAGACTTGGTATTCATCTTGGAATTCAACAATGACTCGAACAATGATTGTAACTATTGAATTTCATAAACCATTACATTCGAAGTCAATAGTTTAATACATTTTTTCACAACAAGAATAAATAATTAATGGGACAACATTAAACTAAGAAAACAGATGTCTACTAGTACTCCTGGTTGCTTAGCCTAAGAACCCAACACGCCAGACAGGGAGTATAGTGTTACAAATTTCCAGGTCGGCGACAAAATCTCCCGCTTCCATCGAGATCTCCCGTGACCCAGATTAGAGCAATGAGAAATTACTATCATACTCTTGGTCGAACAGGCCGACGGATGGTGTGTGGTCGGGGCTGCTTTGGTAACTTCACGTTCACCCCACCCCCGCACCCAGAGTACAACTAGTAATCCCCATTTTCTATCCCCACCGCAAAATAGACTTCTCCACCGCACCACAACACCCCACAACAAGCCGATCGTGGTTAGTCAGCCTTCCTGTCCCTCCCCTTCTACATTGGCGTGCTCGTCCACCGCAGCGCATCTACCTCATTGACAATGTCGTACGCCACACTGGAGCCGGCCCACCATCGTCGTCGTACAGCGTGCAGGAGCCTCTTACCCAGTGCCATCTTCCACGGTCTTGGATCTGCTTCCAAAAGCCGATGACAAGCATAGCAGAAGCACCATCAGTGACAATGAACCGTCTCCCGTTGCCGACCATGATGCACAAATGCCACTGTGACCTTTGTACTCGTCTGCGATTGGTAATGTGTGCATTGATTCTCTTAGAAGTACATGTGCAGTTCCCATTTTGTTCGTACCTACCCTTCAAATTTCTCGGTTGCTATTGTTCTGGTAAAAGTAATTTGTTATAGCTTGCATTATCCAATATAATATCATCTTGTAATTGTGTGTCGCTCCTGCATTGTGATGTGCTTGCATAGGTTCTTCATCTCTAACCAGTAGTGCGGCAAATGATTAAAAGTTTTTGAGAATAGCAGGGAGGTGATTCCCATGTTCTATTGACTTAGAATGAAACTGTAACACCCCGGATGTAATTTACCTTATATGTACTCCAACTCTTGCCGTTTCCGGCACTAAGTTATTTTATTTCCTCGGGTTCGGGTTTTTGTCTCCGTGTGTTGTTGCCTTTGTCATGCATCTCATATCATGTCATCATGTGCATTGCATTTGCATACGTGTTCGTCTCATGCATCTGAGCATTTTCCCCGTTGTCCGTTTTGCATTCCGGAGCTCATATCTCCTCCGGTGCCCCTTTCTACCTCTTTTCCTGTGTGGGGGTTAAACATTTCCGGATTGGACCGAGACTTGCCAAGCGGCCTTGGTTTACTACCGGTAGACCGTCTATCAAGTTTCGTACCATTTGGACTTCGTTTGATACTCCAACGGTTAACCGAGGGACCGAGAAGGCCTCGTTTGTGTTGTATCCCAATACCCTTCCAATTCGGCCCAAAACCCACCAAAGACCCTTCCATCATCTAGAGCGTTCGATCACGATCGCGCGTCTGAAAATCGTGCTCAATTTGGAGCCTCCTAGCTCCTCCTACCTATAAAACTAGGTCTTCCCCAAAATTTTCGGGTCTTCCCTACCCTAAACCTAGATCCTCTCCTTCTTGCCGCGCCGGACACGTCCGGTCCGGCCGGACACCACCGCGCCGCCGCCCCGCACAAGTGGCGTCCCGCCACGTGGCACCGCCGGCCTCCTCCGCCACCAGGCCCGCGAGGCCCAGCGCCGGCCCACACGGCCCACGTCGGGCGCCGCCATCTTCTCCACCCCGCCGCCTGGTCTCCTCGCGCGCCGCCCGAGCCCAGCTGCCGCCGCCCTATTCCACCTCGCCGCCGGCCGCCTCCGCCGCCTCACCACGTGCCAGCGTCGCCTCCACTCGCCGGTCACCGCCGCCACCTCGCCGAGCGCCGCGCCGCCCGGTCTCCTCCGCCGTCCTCGCCGCCCCTCGTAGATCCCGGCCGGCCACCGCGTCCCGGCAACTCCGGCAAGCTTCATCGACAACTCCGGCGAACAGTGAACCCGATGAGTGCCTCAAAGTCCGCGCCCTACTACAGTGTTGCTACAGTAGATCTCAGATCTGATATTTCGGTTGACTTTATTCCCAGAAACCCTAATTTTTTAGCAATTTTCATCATGTCGTAACTCTGCATCCGTAGCTCCGATTTGTGAGTGTAGCATATCAAAATGTTTGACGCAAAGGGTACATCATTTCATCTCATTGAATAATTTTCATTTGAGCTCATCTTGATGCCCGAAATGCTGTTGGAAGAGGGCTATGTGATAAAATTGTCAGATCTGTTTTATCAAATAGATATTTGTCATTTTTGCCATGATTAATGTGTGCATGATATGCTCCTGAGCTCTACATGAGTTCTGTTATATTCCATGCCATCTTTACAGAGGTGCTTACCATGTATTTTTGTGATATGTGTGGTGACTAGCACAAGCTTGCAAAGTAGCGTACTCGGTAATGCTGATTTCAGGGACTTAGAATTTTCTCTAAGTCCTTATCCTGATTTTGTCATTATGCCATGTGTTCATGTTGTTTCCTAGTGATCCATGCCTCTTTTGAGGATTATAAGTAAGGATGATTTGTTAACATTGTGGTGCTCTATCCATTCATGTCTTTGTTTGCAATTATGGAGCACCCTAGCTTGAGTCAATCGAGCTCTACTTTTGCTATTTCGTGAATCATGGCAAATTGCTTACTTGTTAGAGATTTTGCCGAGGATGTTGCTATTGACCCGTGCATGCTATGTTGTTGTTCTTGCCATGTCTAGCTTCTATTCCATGTATTCTTGATGGGTGTATGCTTAGTGTGTCATGTCATGCTCTGTAGTGAGTGCATCGAGCTCGTGAACATGCCTACTCATTAACTGATTTGCATGCTCCAGTTTTTCACTAAGTCTGGGATCTGTTTATGTTTTCGCCATGTTCACATGCTTGCAATTGTATTTTATGATCCCTTTTCGCTCAAGGTCACTAAGGGACTTTTGTTAAGTTCTTTTAGTAGCTTCATGTCATGCCTTTCTTTGCCATGTTATGTTCCTGTAGCATATACTTTTCATGCTCCAAAGTGTGCTACCTGATGTTAAATTCCAGACTTGTGTTAATTTCACTAAGTCTGAAACCTGTTATCATTTGCACTTTTGCCATGCTTTCTTGAACCTGTTAATTGATGAATTAGCCGTAGCTCAGTGTTCATCTTTTGTCAAGCATCATGAGTGGATCCCTGCCATGTATTTTGTTGTCATGTTTGAGTGCTGTAGCATAATTATATTGATGCTTTTAGATGGCTACTTGCTGATTATCGCAGACCGATGCCATATTTGTTTTGCTTGCCATTTCCAAACCGTGCATCCGATTCCGGTGATCTTTATATCGATTTCAACCGAAATCACCTCACCTTTCCAGTGGCACTCTTGGATTTCCCAGTTGAGGCCAGGTTCAATCATTCCTTGTCAAATCTTGCATATGCATCACATACCACATCCCGCATAGCATACCATGTTTGCATCATGTTTGTTTGAGCATTGCACGTGGTTGATTGTGTTCCTTTTGCTTGTTTGGGTAGATCCGGGAGACGAGTTCGCTAACGAGGAGCCCGTTGAGTTTGCTTATGAGGATCAAGTCAAGTCTGACAACTTTGCAGGCAAGATGATCATACCCTCGAAATCACTTCTATCTTTGCTTGCTAGTTGCTCGCTCTTTTGCTATGCCTATGCTACGATGCCTACCACTTGCTTATCATGGCTCCCAAATTGCCATGTCAAACCTCTAACCCACCATGTCCTAGCAAACCATTGATTGGCTATGTTACCACTTTGCTCAGCCCCTCTTATAGCGTTGTTAGTTGCAGGTGAAGATCGGAGATCGTTCCTTGTTGGAACATTGTTTATTGTTGGGATATCACTATATTATCTTGTTATCTTAATGCACCTATATACTTGGTAAAGGGTGGAAGGCTCGGCCTTTTGCCTAGTGTTTTGTTCCACTCTTGTCGCCCTAGTTTCCGTCATATCGGTGTTATGTTCCCGGATTTTGCGTTCCTTACGCGGTTGGGTGATAATGGGAACCCCTTGACAGTTCGCCTTGAATAAAACTCCTCCAGCAATGCCCAACCTTGGTTTTACCATTTGCCACCTAGCCTCTTTTTCCCTTGGGTTTCCGGAGCCCAAGGGTCATCTTTATTTAAACCCCCCCTGGGCCAGTGCTCCTCTGAGTGCTGGTCCGACCAAGTAGACTACGGGGCCACCTCGGGGCCACTTGAGGGTTGGTTTTACTCGTAGGATGTCTCATCTGAGTGTGCCCTGAGAACGAGATATGTGCAGCTCCTATCGAGATTTGTTGGCACATTCGGGCGGTGTTGCTGGACTTGTTTTACCATTGTCGACGATGTCTTGTAACCGGGATGCCGAGTCTGATCGGGTCTTCCCGCTAGAAGGAATATCCTTCGTTGACCGTGAGAGCTTGTGATGGGCTAAGTTGGGACTCCCCTGCAGGGATTTGAACTTTCGAAAGCCATGCCCGCGGTTATGGGCAGATGGGAATTTGTTAATGTCCGGTTGTAGATAACATGAAACTTAACTTAATTAAAATGAATCAACCGCGTGTGTTACCACTTAATTGTCGTCGGTATCTCAATACCTAGTTCAATCTCGTTACCGGCAAGTCTCTTTACTCGTTCTGCAATACATCATCTCGCAACTAAGTCATTAGTTGCAATGCTTGCAAGGCTTATGTGATGTGCATTACCGAGAGGGCCCAGAGATACCTCTCCGATAATCGGAGTGACAAATCCTAATCTCGAAATACGCCAACCCAACATGTACCTTTGGAGACACCTGTAGAGTACCTTTATAATCACCCATTTATGTTGTGACGTTTGGTAGCACACAAAGTGTTCCTCCGGCAAACGGGAGTTGCATAATCTCATAGTCATAGGAACATGTATAAGTCATGAAGAAAGCAATAGCAACATACTAAACGATCGGGTGCTAAGCTAATGGAATGGGTCATGTCAATCAGATCATTCACCTAATGATGTGATCCCGTTAATCAAATAACAACTCTTTGTTCATGGTTAGGAAACATAACCATCTTTGATTAACGAGCTAGTCAAGTAGAGGCATACTAGTGACACTCTGTTTGTCTACGTATTCACACATGTATTATGTTTCCTGTTAATACAATTCTAGCATGAATAATAAACATTTATCATGATATAAGGAAATAAATAATAACTTTATTATTGCCTCTAGGGCATATTTCCTTCAGTCTCCCACTTGCACTAGAGTCAATAATCTAGATTACACAGTAATGATTCTAACACCCATGGAGCCTTGGTGCTGATCATGTTTTGCTCGTGGAAGAGGCTTAGTCAACGGGTCTGCAACATTCAGATCCGTATGTATCTTGCAAATCTCTATGTCTCCCACCTGGACTAGATCCCGGATGGAATTGAAGCATCTCTTGATGTGCTTGGTTCTCTTGTGAAATCTGGATTCCTTTGCCAAGGCAATTGCACCAGTATTGTCACAAAAGATTTTCGTTGGACCCGATGCACTAGGTATGACACCTAGATCGGATATGAACTCCTTCATCCAGACTCCTTCATTTGCTGCTTCGAAGCAGCTATGTACTCCGCTTCACATGTAGATCCCGCTACAACGCTTTGTTTAGAACTGCACCAACTGACAGCTCCACCGTTTAATGTAAACACATATCCGGTTTGCGATTTACAATCGTCCGGATCAGTGTCAAAGCTTGCATCAACATAACCTTTTACGATGAGCTCTTTGTCACCTCCATATATGAGAAACATATCCTTAGTCCTTTTCAGGTATTTCACGATGTTCTTGACCGTTGTCCAGTGATCCACTCCTGAATTACTTTGGTACCTCCCTGCTAGACTTATAGCAAGGCACACATCAGGTCTGGTACACAACATTGCATACATGATAGAGCCTATGGCTGAAACATAGGGAACATCTTTCATTTTCTCTCTATCTTCTGCAGTGGTCGGGCATTGAGTCTTACTCAACTTCACACCTTGCAACATAGGCAAGAACCCTTTCTTTGCTTGATCCATTTTGAACTTCTTCAAAACTTTGTCAAGGTATGTGCTTTGTGAAAGTCCAATTAAGCGTCTTGATCTATCTCTATAGATCTTAATGCCTAATATGTAAGCAGCTTCACCGAGGTCTTTCATTGAAAAACTCTTATTCAAGTATCCCTTTATGCTATCCAAAAATTCTATATCATTTCCAATTAGTAATATGTCATCCACATATAATATCAGAAATGCTACAGAGCTCCCACTCACTTTCTTGTAAATACAGGCTTCTCCAAAAGTCTGTATAAAACCAAATGCTTTGATCACACTATCAAAGCGTTTATTCCAACTCCGAGAGGCTTGCACCAGTCCATAAATGGATCGCTGGAGCTTGCACACTTTGTTAGCTCCCTTTGGATCGACAAAACCTTCTGGTTGCATCATAGACAACTCTTCTTCCAGAAATCCATTCAGGAATGCAGTTTTGACATCCATCTACCAAATTTCATAATCATAAAATGCGACAATTGCTAACATGATTCGGACAGACTTAAGCATCGCTACGGGTGAGAAGGTCTCATCGTAGTCAATCCCTTGAACTTGTCGAAAACCTTTTGCGACAAGTCGAGCTTTGTAGACAGTAATATTACCATCAGCGTCAGTCTTCTTCTTGAAGATCCATTTATTCTCAATTGCTTGCCGATCATCGGGCAAGTCAACCAAAGTCCATACTTTGTTCTCATACATGGATCCCATCTCAGATTTCATGGCTTCAAGCCATTTTGTGGAATCTGGGCTCACCATCGCTTCTTCATAGTTCATAGGTTCATCATGATCTAGTAGCATGACTTCCAGAACAGGATTACCATACCACTCTGGCGCGGAACTCACTCTGGTTGATCTATGAGGTTCAGTAGTATCTTGTTCTGAAGTTTCATGATCATCATCATTAGCTTCCTCCTCACTGACTGGTGTAGGTGTCACTGAAATAGTTTTCTGTGATGCACTACTTTCCAATAAGGGAGCAGGTACAGTTACCTCGTCAAGTTCTACTTTCCTCCCACTCACTTCTTTCGAGAGAAACTCCTTCTCCAGAAAGTTTCCGAACTTAGCAACAAAAGTCTTGCCTTCGGACCTATGATAGAAGGTGTATCCAATAGTCTCCTTTGGATATCCTGTGAAGACACACTTCTCCGATTTGGGTTCGAGCTTATCAGGTTGAAGCTTTTTCACATAAGCATCGCAGCCCCAAACTTTCAGAAACGACAACTTTGGTTTCTTGCCAAACCACAATTCATAAGGCGTCGTCTCAACGGATTTTGATGGTGCCCTATTTAACGTGAATGCGGCCGTCTCTAGAGCGTATCCCCAAAACGATAGCGGTAAATCAGTAAGAGACATCATAGATCGCACCATATCTAGTAAAGTACGATTACGACGTTCGGACACACCATTACGCTGTGGTGTTCCGGGTGGCGTGAGTTGCGAAACTATTCCGCATTGTTTCAAATGTACACCAAACTCGTAACTCAAATATTCTCCTCCACGATCAGATCATAGAAACTTTATTTTCTTGTTACGATGATTTTCAACTTCACTCTGAAATTCTTTGAACTTTTCAAACGTTTCAGACTTATGTTTCATTAAGTAGATATACCCATATCTGCTTAAGTCATCTGTGAAGGTGAGAAAATAACGATATCCGCCACGAGCCTCAATATTCATCAGACCACATACATCTGTATGTATGATTTCCAACAAATCTGTTGCTCTCTCCATAGTACCGGAGAACGGTGTTTTAGTCATCTTGCCCATGAGGCACGGTTCGCAAGTACCAAGTGATTCATAATCAAGTGGTTCCAAAAGTCCATCAGTATGGAGTTTCTTCATGCGCTTTACACCGATATGACCTAAACGGCAGTGCCACAAATAAGTTGCACTATCATTATCAACTCTACATCTTTTGGCTTCAACACTATGAATATGTGTGTCACTACTATCGAGATTCAACAAAAACAGATCACTCTTTAAGGGTGCATGACCATAAAAGATATTACTCATATAAATAGAACAACCATTATTCTCAGATTTAAATGAATAACCGTCTCGCATCAAACAAGATCCAGATATAATGTTCATGCTTAACGCTGGCACCAAATAACAATTATTTAGGTCTAATATTAATCCCGAAGGTAGATGTAGAGGTAGCGTGCCGACTGCGATCACATCGACTTTGGAACCGTTTCCCACGCGCATCGTCACCTCGTCCTTAGCCAATCTTCGCTTAATCCATAGTCCCTGTTTCGAGTTGCAAATATTAGCAACAGAACCAGTATCAAATACCCAGGTGCTACTACGAGCATTAGTAAGGTACACATCAATAACATGTATATCACATATACCTTTGTTCACCTTGCCATCCTTCTTATCCGCCAAATACTTGGGGCAGTTCCGCTTCCAGTGACCAGTCTGCTTGCAGTAGAAGCACTCAGTTTCAGGTTTAGGTCCAGGTTTGGGTTTCTTCTCTTGAGTAGCAACTTGCTTGCCATTCTTTTTGAAGTTCCCCTTCTTCTTCCCTTTGCCCTTTTTCTTGAAACTAGTGGTCTTGTTGACCATCAACACTTGATGCTCCTTTTTGATTTCTACCTCCGCAGCTTTCAGCATTGCGAAGAGCTCGGGAATAGTATTCATCCCTTGCATATTATAGTTCATCACGAAGCTCTTGTAGCTTGGTGGCAGTGATTGGAGAATTCTGTCAATGACGCAATCATATGGAAGATTAACTCCCAATTGAATCAAGTGATTATTATACCCAGACATTTTGAGTATATGCTCACTGACAGAACTGTTCTCCTCCATCTTGCAGCTATAGAACTTATTGGAGACTTCATATCTCTCAATCCGGGCATTTGCTTGAAATATTAACTTCAACTCCTGGAACATCTCATATGCTCCATGACGTTCAAAACGTCGTTGAAGTCCCGATTCTAAGCCGTAAAGCATGGCACACTGAACTATCGAGTAGTCATCAGCTTTGCTCTGCCAGACGTTCATAACATCTGGTGTTGCTCCAGCAGCAGGCCTGGCACCCAGTGGTGCTCCCAGGACGTAATTCTTCTGTGCAGCAATGAGGATAATCCTCAAGTTACGGACCCAGTCCGTGTAATTGCTACCATCATCTTTCAACTTTGCTTTCTCAAGGAACGCATTAAAATTCAATGGAACAACAGCACAAGCCATCTATATACAATCAAGCATAAACAAGCAAGATACTATCAGGTACTAAGTTTCATGATAAATTTAGGTTCAATTAATTTACTTAAAGAACTCCCACTTAGATAGACATCCCTCTAATCCTCTAAGTGATTACGTGATCCAAATCAACTAAACCATGTCCGATCATCACGTGAGATGGAGTAGTTTCATTGGTGAACATCACTATGTTGATCATATCTACTATATGATTCACGCTCGACCTTTCGGTCTCCGTGTTCCGAGGCCATATCTGTATATGCTTGGCTCGTCAAGTATAACCTGAGTATTCCGCATGTGCAACTGTTTTGCACCCGTTGTATTTGAACATAGAGCCTATCACACCCGATCATCACGTGGTGTCTCAGCACGAAGAACTTTCACAATGGTGCATACTCAGGGAGAACACTTCTTGATAATTAGTGAGAGATCATCTTATAATGCTACCGTCAATCAAAGCAAGATAAGATGCATAAAAGATAAACATCACATGCAATCAATATAATTGATATGATATGGCCATCATCATCTTGTGCTTGTGATCTCCATCTTCGAAGCACCGTCGTGATCACCATCGTCACCGGCGCGACACCTTGATCTCCATCGTAGCATCGTTGTCGTCTCGCCAATCTTATGCTTCCATGACTATCGCTACCGCTTAGTGATAAAGTAAAGCATTACAGCGCGATTGCATTGCATACAATAAAGCGACAACCATATGGCTCCTGCCAGTTGCCGATAACTCGGTTACAAAACATGATCATCTCATACAATAAAATTTTAGCATCATGTCTTGACCATATCACATCACAACATGCCCTGCAAAAACAAGTTAGACGTCCTCTACTTTGTTGTTGCAAGTTTTACGTGGCTGCTACGGGCTTAAGCAAGAACCAATCTTACCTACGCATGAAAACCACAACGATAGTTTGTCAAGTTGGTGCTGTTTTAACCTTCGCAAGGACCGGGCGTAGCCACACTCGGTTCAACTAAAGTTGGAGAAACTGTCACCCGCAAGCCACCTATGTGCAAAGCACGTCAGGAGAACCGGTCTCGCGTAAGCGTACGCGTAATGTCGGTCCGGGCCGCTTCGTCCAACAATACCGCCGAACCAAAGTATGACATGCTGGTAAGCAGTATGACTTATATCGCCCACAACTCACTTGTGTTCTACTCGTTCATATAACATCAACATATAAAACCTAGGCTCGGATGCCACTGTTGGGGAACGTAGTAATTTCAAAAAATTTCCTACGCACACGCAAGATCATGGTGATGCATAGCAACGAGAGGGGAGAGTGTGATCTACGTACCCTTGTAGACCGACAACGGAAGCGTTTGGTTGATGTAGTCGTACGTCTCCACGGCCCGACCGATCAAGCACCGAAACTACGGCACCTCCGAGTTCTAGCACACGTTCAGCTCGATGACGATCCCCGGACTCCGATCTAGCAAAGTGTCGGGGAAGAGTTCCGTCAGCACGACGGCGTGGTGACGATCTTGATGCACTACCGTCGCAGGGCTTCGCCTAAGCACCGCTACAATATTATCGAGGACTATGGTGGAAGGGGGCACCACACACGGCTAAGAATATGATCACGTGGATCAACTTGAGTGTCAAGGGGTGCCCCCTGCCCCCGTATATAAAGGATCAAGGGGAGGAGGCCGGCCGGCCCTCTATGTCGCGCCAAGGAGGAGTCCTCCTCCTAGTAGGAGTAGGACTCCTACTAGGAGGGGGAAAGAAGTGGGGAGGGAGAGGGAAAGGGGGCGCCGCCCCCCCTCTCCTAGTCCAATTCGGACCAGGGGGGAGGAGGCGCGAGGCCCACCTTTGGCTGCCCCTCTCTCTCTCCACTAAGGCCCATATGGCCCATTACTTCTCCGGGGGGGGGGGGGGTTCCGGTAACCCTCTGGCTCTCCGGTTTTCTCCGAAATCACCCGGAACACTTCCGGTGTCCGAATATAGCCGTCCAATATATCAATCTTTATGTCTCGACCATTTCGAGACTCCTCGTCATGTCCGTGATCATATCCGGGACTCCAAACTAACTTCGGTACATCAAAACTCATAAACTCATAATATAACTGTCATCGAAACTTTAAGCGTGCGGACCCTACGGGTTCGAGAACAATGTATACATGACCGAGACACGTCTCCGGTCAATAACCAATAGCGGAACCTAGATGCTCATATTGGCTCCTACATATTCTACGAAGATCTTTATCGGTCAGACCGCATAACAACATACGTTGTTCCCTTTGTCATCAGTATGTTACTTGCCCGAGATTCGATCGTCGGTATCTCAATACCTAGTTCAATCTCGTTACCGGCAAGTCTCTTTACTCGTTCCGTAATACATCATCTCGCAACTAACTCATTAGTTGCAATGCTTGCAAGGCTTATGTGATGTGCATTACCGAGAGGGCCCAGAGATACCTCTCCGACAATCGGAGTGACAAATCCTAATCTCGAAATACGCCAACCCAACATGTACCTTTGGAGACACCTGTAGAGTACCTTTATAATCACCCATTTACATTGTGACGTTTGGTAGCACACAAAGTGTTCCTCCGGCAAGTATCTTTGTAGTTGGCTCTAGAATGATTGCTTGCAGGATTTCATATTTTCCAGTGATCAACTTAGTTGGAAGAGATAGATAGGAGAAGCGAATGCCAGATGCGCGGTGTGCCAATCAATCCAATTTCGTGAGATCGAGTCAAAATAAGAAGGAAAAATTCTTTGGAGTAAAGTCGCCTGGAAGAAAGAATAGGAATTGATCTAGCTATAGTATAGATAGAGTGTCAGATGAAATGCTTGACAAGGCAAGGAAACAGAACTTCCAGAGTTGCATAATCTCATAGTCATAGGAACATGTATAAGTCATGAAGAAAGCAATAGCAACATACTAAACGATCGGGTGCTAAGCTAATGGAATGGGTCATGTCAATCAGATCATTCACCTAATGATGTGATCCCGTTAATCAAATAACAACTCTTTGTTCATGGTTAGGAAACATAACCATCTTTGATTAATGAGCTAGTCAAGTAGAGGCATACTAGTGACACTCTGTTTGTCTATGTATTCACACATGTATTATGTTTCCGGTTAATTCAATTCTAGCATGAATAATAAACATTTATCATGATATAAGGAAATAAATAATAACTTTATTATTGCCTCTAGGGCATATTTCCTTCACTCTTCTCGGCGGAGTCCGGGAAGTGAACACGGTGTTGGAGTAATGCTTGACATAGGTTGTTCTAGGATCACTTCTTGATCATAGTTTTTCGTTCGTGCTTTGCCTTCTCTTCTCGCTCTCTTTTGCAAACAGGATAGCCGCCATATATGCTAGCCGCTTGCTGCAGCTCCACATATTACCTTGCCTTACCTATAAGCTTAAATAGTCTTGATCGCGAGGGTGCAAGATTGCTGAGTCCCCGTGACTCACAGATTACTTCCAAACCAGATGCAGGGACCGATGATACTGTTCCAGACGATGCGCTTGAGCTCAAGTGGGAGTTCGACGAAGACTCTCGCCGTTACTATGTTTCTTTCCTAGATGATCAGTAGTGGTGCCCAGTTGGGGCGATCGGGGACCGTGTCGCATGTTGGGGTTGATCTTTTATTTTGGTACCGTAGTCGGACCATGAGTGTATTGGATGATTGTAATGTTATTCATGTATTTGTGTGATGTGGCGAGTGTAAGCCAACTATGTACCTTTACCCCTTTTATCTATTTACATGGGTTGTTGTGGAGATTACCTTACTTGCGACATTGCTTTCAATGCGGTTATGCCTCTAAGTCGTGCTTCCACACGTAGGAGATATAGCCGCATCGAGGGCATTACAAGTTGGTATCAGAGCCTTCCCCGACCTTAGTTGCCCCCCTGCTTGATCGAATAGCTGGCGTTGTTGAGTCTAGAAAAATGTTTTGAGTCATTTAGGAATTATATATCGGAGAGTTTAGGAATTCTTTTTACTCCCCAGTCCCTTCATCGCTCTGGTAAGGCATCCTGACGTAGAGTTTTGACTCTTCTCTTCTCAAATTTCACTAATTTTTTTTAGGATCACGCGGGTATCTTGGAATCATTCCGATCGATTTGTGACGAGAACATTGTTCTTGGTGCCTCCTGTCATTTAGGGGTTGTGGCAGTGTCCCGGGGAGTTGAGCTCCGAGGTTTTGTCGTCACAATTTTATCGTTGCAGTTCTGGAATACCTGAGTTTTGTTTCGCCGACATCGAAAATCTCTTTTATGCAGTTGTTGGTGAGATAACCTCGACGCCACCCAGTACTGGGGCGGGAGTTTGGGAGTATTGCCATAACTCGTATAACGGATGCTTTTTGAAGGTTGAGGTAGACGATTTCCGAAGTTTTTCTCGGTTATGTGTTGAAGGATGGATACAGCTGGATGTAGGATTTGCTAGATTTGGGTGAGATATTATGCTTCCCCTCTATCCCCAACACCTGATTGCATAACCGGAAAGGTTCGGGAGTTTCGTAGGTGGGAATTCTTGTAGCTCTAGTTCTTCCACAGATATTTGGTTTGAGATTGGGTGATCCTTACCGAGTATTCGTTCTTGTTCCGTACCTTGTTGGTTTTATTCTTCTACATCAATTCTAAGTGGCTTCTCAATTTATGGATATGTGACCATTTCAATTGGAATGCATTCGTTCATTTTGTTCGGATGTGAAGACTATATGTTGCAATTTCAACCCGTTTGATTCAACTTCAATATTTGTCTGTCAATGTGCTAACGGATGTCAACCTCTTCAGGATGGCTCCTCCAACGCGCACGACTCCGAATCCTGATCCGCCACCACCACCTCCACCTCCGGAGGCATGGCAAGCTGTGATGGCCGCTACCAATGCAAACACGTAGCTGATCGTGCAACTTCTTCAAGAGCGCAACCAAGGGAACCAGGGCCAAGGCAACAATCAGAACCACTTTGCTACACTCAACCAGTTCCTTGCCAACCAGCCAAAGACCTTCAGCAATTGTGTTGAGGCAACAGACGCTGATGATTGGCTCGTGGACATATGCAAGCATTTCGAGTGCAGTAACGTCAGGCTTGAGGACTTTGTCAAGTTCGCCTCTTTCCAACTCAAAGACCAAGCTGCAGAATGGTTTCAGCAGTACAAAGATTCCAGAGGAGGCCGTGTGATTACCTGGGATGAATTCCGTCAAGACTTCAAAGCTCATCATATTCCTCAAAGCGTGGTTGAAAGCAAGCGTGAGGAATTCCGCAACCTAAAGCAAGGCTCTATGTCTGTCTACGAGTACAACAAGATGTTTCAGAAGCTCGCCCGTTTTGCTAAGCAGGACGTCCCTGACGAGAAGAGCATGATATATCAGTTCAGGGGTGGTCTAAGAGAAGAAATCCAGCTAGCTCTCGTTCTCTTTGAGCCCAAGAGGTACGATGAGTTTTACAACATGGCAATGAAGCAAGAGACTGCTCAACTGAAGTGCGATGCTTCCAAGAAGCGAGTCAGAGATGCAACTCCTTCTTCCTCAACTCAAGTGGCTAAGCAGCAGAAGTATTGGCTTCCTCCTCCTCCGTTCTGTCAGCCTTATCAGCAGAAGAGCAAAGGTGGCAGTGGATCTTCCCACCCACCCAACCCTGGCTTTCAGAACAAGACTTCGTCTTAAGCTCCAAGATCGAGTGCTCTGTATCACCGTCTGCTCTCGGAGGTCACGTGCAACAAGTGCCAACAGAAGGGTCACTATGCCAACAAATGCTTCAATCATAAGCGTCTCCCTCCTCCTCCTCCTCCTATGAGATCTACAAGTACAGTTGTGGTCAAGCATAACCCCAAGTACGCCAAGGTCAACTTGATGAATAAAGCTCAGGCAGAGGACTCGTCAGATGTCATCATGGGTAACCTTCCTGTTAACGATGTTCCTGCAAAAGTACTTTTTGACACTGGTGCATCGCATTCTTTCTTGTCATTCCCATTTGCATCGAAGCACAATGTTGATACTGAGGTTATGCCCAAAGTCATGCAAGTTGTTTCTCCCGGCAAGCTTTTGACTACTAGTTTGGTTGCTCCCGATGTCTCTATCACGTTGGTCGACTACGAGTTTCTGTCCTCTCCAGTGGTCCTTGGTAACTCGGATATTGATCTTATTCTCGAAATGGATTGGCTTTCTAAGCACAAGGCTCATCTTGATTGTGCTACCAGGCAGATTCAATTGACTCATTCGTCTGAGGATGTAATTGTCTTTGCCGCTCGTGGTGATACCATCCGTCTGTTTTCTCTCAATGAGAAGGGTGAACTGGATGCCATCTCTCAAATTCCAGTCGTTCGCGAATAGCAAGACGTCTTTCCAGAAGAGCTTCCAGGAATGCCTCCGCACCGGCCAGTTGAATTCGTCATCGATGTTGAGCCTGGCACGGAACCTGTTTGCAAACGTCCTTACAAGCTTGGACCTGAAGAGTTGAAGGAGCTGAATAAGCAACTCGATATTCAAGAGCGTATGGGTCTCATCCGACCTAGTTCTTCTCCGTGGGGTTGTGGAGTTCTTTTTGTGAAGAAGAAGGATGGAACGGACCGACTTTGTGTTGACTACCGTCCATTGAACAAGAAGACTATAAAGAACAAGTACCCACTTCCCAACATCAACGAGCTGTTTGAACAACTCAAAGGTGCTCAAGTATTCTCCAAGCTTGATCTCAGTATGGGCTATCACCAGATTCGAATTCGGGAGCAAGATATTCCCAAGATGGCGTTCAGAACAAGCTATGGTTCATATGAATACACTGTCATGTCTTTTGGCGTCGTCAACGCTCCGCCGACTTTCTCTCGCATGATGAACTTCATCTTCAACGCCTACACAAATGACTTTGTCTTGGTCTACCTCGATGACATTTTTGTCTTTTCCAAGAACAAGGAAGATCATGCCAAGCACTTGCATTTGGTGCTGATAAGCTCAGAGAACATCAGTTCTACGCAAAGTTCTCAAAGTGCGAGTTTTGGCTCGATGAGGTTCTCTATCTTGGGCATATCATCTCTGCCAAGGGCATAGCGGTGAATCCTGAGAAGGTGTCTGCAATTGTGAATTGGGACCACCTCAAAACATGAAGCAACTCCGCAGCTTCCTTGGTCTCGCAAGCTATTGTCGAAGGTTCGTTGAGAACTTCTCAAAAATCGCGAAGCCTCTTTCAAACCTTCTCCAGAAGCACGTCAAGTACGTTTGGTCTCTGGAATGTGACATCGCTTTCAACACCTTGAAAGAGAAATTAGTCACTGCTCCAGTTCTGACTCCTGCTGATGAATCCAAACCGTTCGAGGTCTTTTGCGATGCCTCTCTTCAAGGTCTTGGTGCAGTGTTGATGCAAGAGAAGAAAGTTGTGGATTATACCTCTCGCCAGTTGAAGCCCAACAAGAAGAACTACCCCACTCATGACCTCGAGTTGGCGGCAGTTGTGCATGCTCTTTTGACTTGGAGACATCTCTTATTGGGAAGAAAAGTGGACATCTTCACTGATCACAAGAGTCTCAAGTACATCTTCACTCAGCCTAATCTCAACCTCAGGCAGACTCGTTGGGTCGAAATGATTCAAGAGTATAATCCGAGCATCGAATATACTCCAGGCAAGACCAATGTAATTGCTGATGCATTGAGCAGGAAGGCTTACTGCAACAGTTTGATTCTCAAGCCTTATCAACCCGAGCTTTGTGAAGCTTTCCACAAACTCAATCTGCAAGTTGTTCCTCAAGGTTTTCTCGCCAACCTTGAAGTCTCTCCTACTTTGGAAGATCAGATTCACGAGGCTCAACTTCTTGATGCTATGGTGAAGAAGGTGAAGATTGGGATTGCCAAGAGTCAACCCAAGTACAAGTGCTATCGCCTTAATGACAAGGATACTCTCTTCTTCGAGGATCGCATTGTTGTGCCTAAAGGTGACCTTCGTAAAGTCATTATGAATGAGGCTCACAATTCACTCCTCTCCATCCACCATGGGAGTACGAAGATGTACTAGGACCTCAAGCAGGCGTATTGGTGGACTCGAATGAAGCGCGAGATTGCTCAGTTCGTGAATGAATGTGATGTCTGCAGAAGAGTGAAGGCAGAACACCAACGACCAGCTAGTCTCCTCCAACCTCTTGCCATTCCAGAATGGAAGTTTGACCACATTGAGATGGACTTCGTGACGGGATTTCCAAAGTCCAAGCGTGGCAATGATGCTATATTCGTTGTCATCGACAAACTCACTAAAGTGGCTCACTTTCTGCCTATCAAAGAGTCTATCACTGCAGCTCAATTGGTGGAGCTGTATACCTCTCGGATTGTCTCTCTGCACGACATTCCACAGTTGATCTCTTCAGACCGTGGCAACATCTTTACCTCCAATTTTTGGGATTCTTTTTAGAAGGCCATGGGTACCAACATCCGTTTCAGCACAGCTTTCCATCCTCAAACTAGCGGTCAAGTCGAGCATGTCAATCAGATTCTCGAAGATATGCTCAGGGCTTGCGTTATCTCCTTCGGTATGAAGTGGGAAGATTGTCTTCCATATGCCGAGTTCTCCTACAACAACAGTTTTCAAGCAAGTTCGGGCAAGGCCCCATTTGAAATTCTTTATGGCAGGAAGTGCCGTACTCCTCTTAACTGGTCAGAGACCGGTGAACGCCAACTTCTCGGAAATGACTTGATCACAGAGGCAGAGGAAATGTGCAAAGTCATTCGTGATAACCTCAAAGCAGCGCAATCGCGCCAGAAGAGCTACTATGATAGTAAGCATCGTGATTTGGCTTTCGAGATCGGAGACCATGTTTACCTCCTCGTCTCTCCAATAAAAGGTACTCGTCACTTCGGTATCAAAGTGAAGCTTGCCCCTAGATACGTGGGTCCTTTCAAGATCGTCAGCAAGAGAAGCGATCTCGCCTATCAACTCGACCTTCCTTCAAACTTTACAAATGTGCACGACGTGTTCCATGTTTCTCAGCTCCGCAAGTGCTTCAAGACCCCTGACCGCACCGTCAACTTCGAAGACATTAATCTCCAAGAAGACCTTTCTTATCATGAGCACCTGGTTGCTATTCTTGAAGAGACCAAACACAAGACACGCAATAAGTCAATCAAATTCCTCAAAGTCAAGTGGTCACACCATTCCGACCGTGAAGCCACCTGGGAACGCGAGGATCACCTCCGTTCTGAGTACCCGGCGTTTTTCCAGTCCTAGATCTCGGGACGAGATCCTTTCGTAGTGGTGGAGTGTTGTAACACTCCGGATGTCATTTACCTTATATGTACTCCAACTCTTGCCGTTTCCGGCACTAAGTTATTTTATTTCCTCGGGTTCGGGTTTTTGTCTCCATGTGTTGTTGCCTTTTTCATGCATCTCATATCATGTCATCATGTGCATTGCATTTGCATACGTGTTCGTCTCATGCATCCGAGCATTTTCCCCGTTGTCCGTTTTGCATTCCGGCGCTCCTATCTCCTCCGGTGCCCCTTTCTACCTCTTTTCGTGTGTGGGGGTTAAACATTTCCGGATTAGACCGAGACTTGCCAAGCGGCCTTGGTTTACTACCGGTAGACCGCCTGTCAAGTTTCGTACCATTTGGACTTCTTTTGATACTCCAACGGTTAACCGAGGGACCGAGAAGGCCTCGTTTGTGTTGCAGCCCAACACCCTTCCAATTTGGCCCAAGACCCACCAAAGACCCTTCCATCATCTAGAGCGTTTGATCACGATCGTGTGGCCGAAAACCGTGCTCAATTTGGAGCCTCCTAGCTCCTCCTACCTATAAAACTAGGTCTTCCCCGAAATATTCGGGTCTTCCCTACCCTAAACCTAGATCCTCTCCCTCTCGCCACGCCGGACACGTCCGGTCCGGCCGGACACCACCGTGCCGCCGCCCCACACCAGTCGCATCCCACCACGTGGCACCGCCGCCCTCCTCCACCGCCAGGCCCAGCGCCGGCCCCCGCGGCCCACGTCGGGCGCCGCCATCTTCTCCACCCTGCCGCCTGGTCTCCTCGCGCGCCGCCCTGTTCCACCTCACCGCCGGCGGCCTCCGCCGCCGCACCGCGCGCCAGCGTAATCTCCAGTCGCCGGTGGCCGCCGCCACCTCGCCGAGCGCCGCGCCGCCCGGTCTCCTCCGCCGTCCTCGCCGCCCCTCGTAGATCCCGGCCGGCCACCGCGTCCCGGCAACTCCGGCGAGCTTCATCGACAACTCCGGCGAACAGTGAACCCGACGAGCACCTCGAAGTCCGTGCCCTGCTACAGTGTTGCTACAGTAGATCTCAGATCTGAAATTTCGGTTGACATTATTCCCCGAAACCCTAATTTTTTTAGCAATTTTCATCATGTCGTAACTCTGCATCCGTACCTCCCATTTGTGTGTGTAGCATATCAAAATGTTCGACTCAAAGCGTACACCATTTCATCTCATTGCATCATTTTCATTTGAGCTCATCTTGGTGCCCCAAATGCTGTTGGAAGAGGCTATGTGATAAAATTGTCAGATCTGTTTCATCAAATAGATATTTGTCATTTTTGCCATGATTAATGTGTGCATGATATGCTCCTGAGCTCTACATGAGTTCTGTTATATTCCATGCCATCTTTACAGAGGTGCTTACCATGTATTTTTGTGATATGTGTGGTGACTAGCACAAGCTTGCAAAGTAGCGTACTCGGTAATGCTGATTTCAGGGACTTAGAATTTTCTCTAAGTCCTTATCCTGATTTTGTCATTATGCCATATGTTCATGTTGTTTCCTAGTGATCCGTGCCTCTTTTGAGGATTATAAGTAAGGATGATTTGTTAACATTGTGGTGCTCTATCCATTCATGTCTTTGTTTGCAATTATGGAGCACCCTAGCTTGAGTCAATCGAGCTCTACTTTTGCTCTTTCGTGAATCATGGCAGATTGTTGACTTCTTAGAGATTTTGCCGAGGATGTTGCTATTGATCCGTGCATGCTATGTTGTTGTTCTTGCCATGTCTAGCTTCTATTCCATGTATTCTTGATGGGTGTATGCTTAGTGTGTCATGTCATGCTCTGTAGTGAGTGCATCGAGCTCGTGAACATGCCTACTCATTAACTGATTTGAATGCTCCAGTTTTTCACTAAGTCTGAGATCTGTTTATGTTTTCGCCATGTTCACATGCCTGCAATTGTATTTTATGATCCCTTTTGGCTCAAGGTCACTAAGGGACTTTTGTTAAGTGCTTTTAGTAGCTTCATGTCATACCTTTCTTTGCCATGTTATGTTCCTGTAGCATATACTTTTCATGCTCCAAAGTGTGCTACCTGATGTTAAATTCTAGACTTGTGTTAATTTCACTAAGTCTGAAACCTGTTATCATTTGCACTTTTGCCATGCTTTCTTGAACCTGTTAATTGATGAATTAGCCGTAGCTCAGTGTTCATCTTTTGTCAAGCATCATGAGTGGATCCCTGCCATGTATTTTGTTGTCATGTTTGAGTGCTGTAGCATAATTATATTGAGGCTTTTAGATGGCTACTTGCTGATTATCGCAGACCGGTGCCATATTTGTTTTGCTTGCCATTTCCAAACCGTGCATCCGATTCCGGTGATCTTTATATCGATTTCAACCGAAATCACCTCACCTTTACAGTGGCACTCTTGGATTTCCCAGTTGAGGCCAGGTTCAATCATTCCTTGTCAAATCTTGCATATGCATCACATACCGCATCCCGCATAGCATACCATGTTTGCATCATGTTTGTTTGAGCATTGCACGTGGTTGATTGTGTTCCTTTTGCTTGTTTGTCTTGTTTGGGTAGAGCCAGGAGACGAGTTCGCTAACGAGGAGCCCGTTGAGTTTGCTTACGAGGATCAAGTCAAGTCTGACAACTTTGCAGGCAAGATGATCATACCCTCAAAATCACTTCTATCTTTGCTTGCTAGTTGCTCGCTCTTTTGCTATGCCTATGCTAAGATGCCTACCACTTGCTTATCATGGCTCCCAAATTGACATGTCAAACCTCTAACCCACCATGTCCTAGCAAACCATTGATTGGCTATGTTACCGCTTTGCTCAGCCCCTCTTATAGCGTTGTTAGTTGCAGGTGAAGATTGGAGATCGTTCCTTGTTGGAACATTGTTTATTGTTGGGATATCACTATATTATCTTGTTATCTTAATGCACCTATATACTTGGTAAAGGGTGGAAGGCTCGGCCTTTTGCCTAGTGTTTTGTTCCACTCTCGTCGCCCTAGTTTCCATCATATCGGTGTTATGTTCCCGGATTTTGCGTTCCTTACGCGGTTGGGTGATAATGGGAACCCCTTGACAGTTCGCCTTGAATAAAACTTCTCCAGCAATGCCCAACCTTGGTTTTACCATTTGCCACCTAGCCTCTTTTTCCCTTGGGTTTCCGGAGCCCAAGGGTCATCTTTATTTAAACCCCCCCTGGGCCAGTGCTCCTCTGAGTGTTGGTCCGACCAAGTAGACTGCGGGGCCACCTCGGGGCCACTTGAGGGTTGGTTTTACTCGTAGGATGTCTCATCTGAGTGTGCCCTGAGAACGAGATATGTGCAGCTCCTATCGAGATTTGTTGGCACATTCGGGCGGTGTTGCTGGACTTGTTTTACCATTGTCGATGATGTCTTGTAACCAGGATGCCGACTCTGATCGGGTCTTCCCGCTAGAAGGAATATCCTTCGTTGACCGTGAGAGCTTGTGATGGGCTAAGCTGGGACTCCCCTGCAGGGATTTGAACTTTCGAAAGCCATGCCCACGGTTATGGGCAGATGGGAATTTGTTAATGTCCGGTTGTAGATAACATGAAACTTAACTTAATTAAAATGAATCAACCGCGTGTGTTACCGTGATGGTCTCTTCTCGGCGGAGTCCGGGAAGTGAACACGGTGTTGGAGTAATGCTTGACGTAGGTTGTTCTAGGATCACTTCTTGATCATAGTTTTTCGTTTGTGCTTTGCCTTCTCTTCTCGCTCTCTTTTGCGAATAGGATAGCCACCATATATGCTAGCCGCTTGCTGCAGCTCCACATATTACCTTGCCTTACCTATAAGCTTAAATAGTCTTGATCGCGAGGGTGCAAGATTGCTGAGTCCCCGTGACTCATAGATTACTTCCAAACCAGATGCAGGGACCGATGATACCGTTCCAGACGATGCTCTTGAGCTCAAGTGGGAGTTCGACGAAGACTCTCGCCGTTACTATGTGTCTTTCGCAGATGATTAGTAGTTGTTCCCAGTTGGGGCGATCGGGGACCGTGTCGCATGTTGGGATTGATCTTTTATTTTGGTACCATAGTCGGACCATGAGTGTATTGGATGATTGTAATGTTATTCATGTATTTGTGTGATGTGGCGAGTGTAAGCCAACTATGTACCTTTACCCCTTTTATCTATTTACATGGGTTGTTGTGAAGATTACCTTACTTGCGACATTGCTTTCAATGCGGTTATGCCTCTAAGTCGTGCTTCGACACGTAGTAGATATAGCCGCATCGAGGGCGTTACAGAAACCACCATGTAGTTCTAGGAAAGTTTAATAGTCACAAAGTAGGATATTAAAAATCACTCGTGCCAACATGGTAGATGCGTACTTTAATATTTCCTACAAGATGTGTGAGTATTACTATATTTTATTTCCATGTTGGGATTTTAAAACTATGAATGCCAACATGTAGAGGAGCAATCAAGATCAAATACGGGATACTGGGCACATATTCAGGAATACTGCAAGTTAAAGACGAGCTGCACTAAACATGTAAAACTAGCTTTGGTACCTTTCAATAACTTTGATATCGAGAACCTGACTAGCAGCGGTGGATGGTTTGTGTGTCCTTGATGGTTTCGTTAATGAAATCTAAGAGAGCCTCCTCTTTTGATAAAAATTACTTTGACATGGTATGTGTCTAGCAGCAGTAGTAAACATAGGACCAGGCTAGGCCCTAGGCAAGCCGTGAGGCGAAAACACCGTCAAACCACGTTGTCTATTTGGCTAGGGTTATTGCCATGCAATCCAATAGTGTGGCATATTATTAAACAATAATAGGTGAGACAAACAATTTCCTATACACTTGATTAGGCTCTGTATCATTTGTAGGATCTCAATTTACTCACTGGACCCACCATGTCGTAGGATAAAAAATTATAAACTTTGTATTTTCATCTTGACGCTAGTGAGTCAAACACGGCTACACAGGCCCTGGAGATCATCTAGTTGTCGGTTGTTCTTCTTTAGCAATCCATTGCTTAGTCACCCTTCTGTTGATTTTTCTATTTCTCTTAGCCTTGCGTTCTTTGATGTAGTTCACATGCAATCCCAACATTCCTAGTTCAACTTTGACATCAAACTCATGTTCATAGATATATTCATATTCATAGATAATGTCCACAACCAACTAATAGCCATAGTTGAAATAATTTATGCATCTCAATGATTCACTTCAAAAGAAAAAATGTGAGGAGAATTATAAATAAAGAAAAAACTCCAATTCTTACTACTAACATCAGTGATTCTCCACAACAACCTTTGGTTCACATCCAAAACACAAATTCCTTCTAAGAGCATTGATGCAAAAGGTGCATTTTCTAGCAATGCCGAAGGAGGGACTCTCGTATAATTTTGTGGAGTTCCACTAAAATTGAAGTATCTTCTTCTGTTTGCACAAACATGCCTGAGATGGAGATTGGCATCCATTCTTGCAAAAATATGTAAAAGAGTTATCGATGGCATTGCGTCATTTTGCAAGTGCCATTGGATTTATCGATGGCACTAGATTGGCAGCAACATATTACTCCCTCTGTGACATTGCATGATTTTACAAGTGGCATTAGATTAATAGCAATACAACAATGGGAATATAAGGGCATGGCGATATTGGGTGTGCCAACACCATGTAGAGTACGTCCATAGAGCGAATAAATTGGTGAGGCAGAGATGGTTGCTGAGAGCAAGAAACATATCAGTGTGAGCAAACACAAAGCTAGACCGTAGGAAATTAATTACATTTCAGACATTTTTAACTAAACGCGAAGAGCCTCTAGAGGCAGGTATAATATAATTCTGGCCGTGTCGGCCCTCCGTGCCTTCCACCTCCATGGCCTCCGCCTCCGTCATAACTTTGGTATGTCTGGCTACGCTTCTGCTCAAGGTGATGATGGAGGGTAAGAGTTGATCCTCTGCTTCCATGACATTGTGCTCTAAACCGGGAAACACACTATGTGTCTATGCCGATGACACGGTAGCAGTGGCCTTCATGGGACCCAAGCGGCAGCGGCTCCCATGGTCTACTTTTCTCTGGGGTCGGCGGCGGCCGCAGATGTGCTGGCGTCCTCCGCCGACATGCCGTGATTCCGCCAATGTATGCAGTGGGTGTCTGATGACCCACAAGTATAGGGAATCAATTGTAGTCCTTTCGATAAGCAAGAGTGTCGAACCCAATGAGGAGGAGAAGTAAATGATAAGCGGTTTTCAGCAAGGTATTCTCTGCAAGTACTGAAAGTAGCAGTGGTAGATAGTTTTGTAGCAAGATAATTCATAATAAGTAACAAATACCAATTGTAACAAAGGTGCAGCAACATGGACCAATCCTTTTTATTACAAAGGACAAGCTAGAAAGTTCTCTTGTATAAAGCAAAACGCTCTTGAGGACACATGGGAATTGTCGTCTAGTCATGTTCTGATATCTGGGTGGACCAGTGCATGGGTGTTGTTCTTACTTGTACAAGCAACCCACTTATGATTAACCCCTCTCGCAAGCACCCGCAACTATGAAAGAAGTATTAAGAAATAAACTAGGGTTTAAGCTTATATCACTCCAGCAACCCATCATCTACTTATTACTCCACAATGCCTTCCGTTAGGCCCAAGTATGGTGAAGTATCATGTAATTGACATCCACATGACACCACTAACGGAAGTGTTGGTGCAACAAACCCCTTGTATGTTGCCTATACTGTACACAGACACAAGGGCAAGGTTGCAACGTCCAAGACGAGACCAAGTTGTAGAGATAGCTCTTTGAGAGATCAAAGGGCAGATTAAGAAGACCAAGACAAGCTAAAGGAGCAAGATACCACTATGGAAAAACCTCACCTGTCGGGCAGGTGAGCCCGACGAGGTCGAGGTTGCCCAGAAGACAAGTCTCAAGGCTATCCAGGCAGGCTTGCCAGGCACGATGAGGGCGGACTACCCCACCAAGGCTCCACCTCTTCACCTCACAGCGACGCAAGTCATCAATCAGTGCGGTGTCGAGCCCCCAAGTGACTAAGTGGCTATTATTTGACACATGGCAACCACTTCCAGCGGAAATCACCCCCAAATGAAACCCGTCCAGAGACATGTCAAGCAGACAGACGAGGAGGTGGCCGAATGTCCCGGAAAGGCTTGCCGGGCACGCCGCGATGTGACACTAAGCGGAACATTTAATGCGCTCTACCCCGTCTGTAGAGTTAGGTATGATAGCACTGCTTGCTATCTAATCAGTACACAATGATTGATTTGCCACTGTGGTGACCCCTTGATCTATAAAAGGAGGGCCATGGCAACCATAGAGAGGATTCATACCCTTGTACACTCATAAGCGCGTAGCTGCTCTTGCCCCGACGCAACCCTGCTGGGCTAGAGCGTTGAGTCTCCACCACGGTCCTCCCATCAATCCACCAAAGCAGGAGTAGGGTTTTATGCCTTGCGGCGGCCAGAACCTAGGTAAAACTGCCTGTGTGATCTTTGTCGTGCTACGCTACGCCCTCCGGTCTTTGTGCAACATGCTCTTCCCCCTGCCGAACCACAAAGGGGCCGATGGCCCCATAGGTGGCCGTGGTTTCCCACGACATCTTTAGCACGCCAGGTAGGGGGAAGTGCTTGCACGAACCCAATAGGCATACGCAGCGCGTCATCTTCATCATCATCTTCGTCATCGACGGCTTCATCATCCATTGTGCCCAAAAAGAAGCCCGGTGCCGCAGCTCACCCGTCCACGTCGAAGGCCCCGTCGCATGCGGCCGCCGATGCTGCGGGGGCTATGGGGATGCATGGGGATGCGGACGCTGCGGGGGACGTGGCCGGCACAAGCGTCATCGTCACCACCTCCCCTGCAGCCAAAACAAGAGAACGAGGCACCGAAGAAGGACAGTGCCAACAACATCCTAGCGGCAACACTCCACAAGTTATGGGTGGAGAGATCATTCCGTCTGCACCTCTCCGCCCCGCCGAAGGGCACAGCCGCAGCGGTGGCACTCGCTCTGGGGCGAAGAGCAACTCTCCGGCCGCTCCCGCTGCGGGCGCGGTCGGAGGGCATGCGCCTCCCCTAAGACGAGCTGACCCAACCGATGTGCTGAATGGAGCCGATGATCCCCAAGCGCCTCCACCTCCTCACCACGCCACCCCGGCGACTGGCTCACAACGATGAGAACACGACATCGTCACTTCCGACACCATCCGGAGTCAGGCGACACTGCGGTCTACATCGTCATCCATGCCAAGCACTGCTTCGGAGGCCATGGCGCAGGCCCAACTGCTATTGAGATTTCCGCCAGCAGCCGATCAGAAGGATGAGTGGAGAGCCACCATTCAGAGTTTGATTGGTTTCATGGAGGCGGGAGGATCACAGCGAGCAGGTCCATCACGGCCTCCACGGGCAACGATGACCCAAGCCGCTGGCCGCACCGGAGGGGCCACCCCCATAGTATAATCTCCTTCGCGGCAACTTGGCGCAGGGGCCGCCGCCATAACTACGCAACCAAGAACCCGACGATGTCCTGATGGCTTCATCCGGCCCTCGAGCACGTCAAGGCCAACGGCGAGTCCTGGAAGAAAAGCAAGGGGAAGACGCGCACGTCACCATCGAGAGACGCCACGACACCCACTGCCAGTCTGCTAGGCGCAATGGCCCCAACATCGACGAGCCCACAACCGGTGAAGGTGGGTACCTACCTTTTGAGGTTGGGTGCCTTGGCTTCACTGGCGAGTTGCGGCGAGTCCGTTGGCCATCATCTCATACGTTCAAGCTAGAGATACTAGAGAAGTACGATGGAAGACTAAATCCGGCAGAGTTCTTGAGCATCTACACCATCGCTGTTCAAGCTGCCGGGGGAAGAGACGAGAAGGCATTCGCCAACTACTTCCCTTTGACACTCAAGCCAAACATGAGGTCTTGGCCAATGCACCTACCGGAGAACTCCATTTTGACCTGTGCTGTCCTGTGCCACGAGTTCATTGGTGCCTTTACGGGCGGCCTAGTGACTTGTAGCTTCTCCCGCAGAAGGAAGGAGAGACTCTGCGGAAGAACATGCAGAGATTCAGTTGGGTGCACAGGAACATTCCAGACATCCACCCTGCAGCTATGATAGTTGCGTTCCAGTCCAATGTGCGCAACCGTAGGATACATTCTAAAATGAACGTGTGGTTGCCCAAAACTATGAAAGAGCTATACACTTTGGTAGATAAGTGTGCGTGTGTAGAAGAGGGGAGGCGGCTCCCCGGTGAGGAGGATGGTGTTGACGTTGACTCAAAGGAGGACGACGACACCACCAGCCAGAAGAAAAAGAGCAAGAAGCAAACAAGAAGTGCAAGGACAGAGAGGTGATGATAGTTGAAGGATCAAGCATGCCTAGTATTGGCAAGAAGGCCAAGACCGAGGCCCCTGACAAGGAAGCTGTCGCGTGCACTAACTACCGGGAAGTTGCGGCTACCGAGAAGGCTGGGAGAGGTGATGGTCCGTACTACAAGATCCATCGGACCAAGGGCCACGATCTTCAGGAGTGTCATCAGGTTGAGCAACTCGTCAAGAAGCAGAGAGCTGAGTACAAGAAGCGTGATAGGGAGAAGGATCAAGATGGCACTGGCAGGAAGGGCCGAGGCGGCAGAGCAAGCCACCCCGGCAATGCTCCTCAGAATCAAGGGAAACCCGCCAGAGGCTATGATAAGAGGGATTGCAGTGATGAGAGTGATGAAGGAGATGAAGAGGAAACCGTCGAGTAGGAGTTCTAGAAAGCCACTGACGCCTTATGCATTGATGGGGGTGCATCTTTGCACTCCTCTCACCGCCAACTTAAAAACAGTGGACGCATGAAGTCAATGCCGTCGAGCCAGCGGCAGATTCTCGGAAGCCGCTCAAATGGTCCTGCACACCCATCATCTTTGACGAAGAGGATCACCCTAACCACACCACCGTGGTAGGGTGCTTGTCGTTATTGGTCTCACCAACAATCTGCAACCTCAAGGTCACAAATATGATGGTTGATAGCGAGGCCGGATTGAATCTGATTTCTGCAAAGGTCATCAGCAAGCTCTAGATAGCATATGATGAACTCAAGGATACGGGTACATTCCAAGGGATCAACCCCGGCAGGAGTCGTCCTAAGGGAAAGATCACAGTGCCGGTGACATTCGGAGGGGAGTTAAACTATTGGACCGAGAAGATCGTGATTGATGTGGTTGACCTCCCCCTGCCGTACAATGGAATCCTTGTCCGCCCAGCTCTGGCCAAGTTCATGGCAGCATCCCACTATGCCCACAACACTTTGAAGATGCCAGGGCCGATGGGCGTCATTTCCATTCCATCAGACAAGAAGGTCACAATCATTTGCGTGGACAAGATGTACCGAGAAGTAGTCGCTGCAAAGGCCGCAGAAGCCAATACTCCCGCCAAGGAAAGCAAGAAAAAGAAGAAAGCTAACAAGGGCTCCTGTGAGGAATCTGGGAAGCGCACTTCTCCATAGTGCGCGCCGCCTGTTGATGACTTGCCGGAGAGTTCCAATAGCAAAAGATCCAAAGATGCTACACCTATTGTGAAGAAGGTCCTGGCAGGGCTGGCTGGCGCTCATAGTACCTTTACTATTAGTGCCACCCTCGATGACAAATAGGAAAGCGCGCTTGTTGCCTTCCTGTGGGCGAATTTCGATGTGTTTGCATGACAACCATCTAACATCCCTGATGTTCCCAGGGAGGTACTCGAGCACCACCTTGCTGTCTGCCCACATGCCCGACCCGTCAAGCAAAAGGTCCAGAAGCAAGCTATGGGGCGGCAATAGTTTATTGCTGAAGATATCAAAAAACTTGAAGCAGCTGGTTTGGTCAAAGGAGTGTTTCATCCAACGTGGTTAGCAAATCCAGTGGTGGTGCGCAAGGCAAATGAGAAATGGAGGCTTTGCATAGACTTCACAGATCTAAATAAGGCATGCCTGAAGGACCCGTTCCCCTTGCCGCACATTAACCAGATTGTGGGTTCCACCTCCGGGTGTGACCTGCTTTCCTTTCTGGATGCCTATTCCGGGTACCACCAGATCTTCACGTCCAAGGAAGACAAAGAGAAGACCGCTTTCATAACCCCATGTGGCACATACTGCGTTGTGTGGATGCCCTTCGGGTTGAAGAGCGCCGGATCCACTTTTGCAAGAGCAGTACAGGTTGGTTTTGAGTCCCAGCTACGCAGAAACATTGAAGATTACATGGATGATATAGTGGTCAAAACCAAGGACAGAATGACCCTCATTCAGGATTTGGGAGAGACCTTTGCTAATCTGTGCAGGATCAACTTGAAGCTGAATCCAGATAAGTGTGTGTTCGGTGTTCCTTCCGGCAAGCTACTTGGCTTCTTCATATCCCATCGGGGGATAGAGGCCAACCCCGACAAGATCAAAGCTATTGAGCAGATTCAAGCACCCAAGACAGTTAAGGACGTGAGGCGTTTGACTGGATGTGTTGCCGCAATAAGCAGGTTCATTTCCAAGTCCGCCTAGCATGCCCTGCCATTCTTCAAAATCTGGAAGAAGGCAGGACCCGTGGAGTGGACCCCAGAGGCAGATGCTGCGCTCAAGCTTTGAATACCTATCTTCCCTCTATGCCCACTTTAGTCGCACCCAAGCCACAAGAGTCGTTGTTGCTATACTTAGCGGCAACCAATCAAGTGGTTAGTGCAGTACTGGTGGCGCAACGGGAAGTGGATGAAGCAGCACCCACAAACACTGTCCCCTCTGGAGAACAAAGCGAACCCGTCCTGGCAAGGTCAGATGCAGTTCAAGGCAAAGAAAAGCAAGGCAGCGGTGGAAGTTCTAAGGTCACAGCAAGGAAGAAGGTGGGGCAACACCCAGTGTACTTCGTCAGCTCCCTGTTGTAGGGGGCTAGGTCAAAGTACTCTAGTGTGCAAAAAATGATTTTTGGCCTCGTCATGGGCTCAAGAAAACTGCGCCACTACTTCCAAGACCACGAGATCACAGTTGTCACTCGCTTTCCTTTGCAACGCATACTCAGAGACCCCAAGGCCACCGGTAGAATAGTGGAATGGGCCTTGGAGTTGTCCAGCTTTAGTTTGAGGTTTGATGGAACATCAACTATTTAGAGCAGAGCACTGACAGAGTTTATCATAGAATGGACACCAACCCCTGATGAAGAAGTGTTGGAGACAGTCGTCCCTGACAAGGAAGCGCTCTAGGAATGGATTATGTTTTTTGATGGTGCCTTCTCCCTACAAGGTGCAGGGGCTGGCGTGCTTCTCGTTGCTCCCACTAGGGAGCACCTTAAGTACATCGTCCAGATGCATTTCCCTCAGGAGAAGGCTACCAACAATACTGTAGAGTATGAAGGGCTCCTTGCCGGGCTCAGGATTGCGACAAAACTAGGAATCAAGAAGCTCATTATTCGATGAGACTCACAACTTGTGGTCAGACAAGTGAACAAGGACTACCAAAGCCCATTGATGGAGGCATATGTCGGTGTCCTGGGAACAGGGGTACCCAGACTTGCCTGCCTATGGCCCACGGCGTGGCCCCATCAAAGGCCCGGTACGGCCCAACTTCAGCAACAAAAATTCAAGACCCTCGCGAGGCGGACGATAGCAAGACCTCCTTGGGGGCGGCCTCGCTAGGCTGGCTCCCGAGGAGCAGAGATATCAAGGCAAGGTGCACCTTGTGAGGTTCACATGACGTCAGCCATGACGACCAAGGCCAGGCGGGTGCCAGCAGGCGCAGCATACCAGTTTCCCCTTTGGTGCCAAGGAGGCAAGCGCAGGCGCGGAGTCCCGAGGAATTAAGCAAAGGTTCCCATATCAGTGCAACAAGACCATGATACTTCTCCAACGTATCTATAATTTTTGATTGTTCCATGTTGTTATATTATCAATCTTGCATGTTTTATAATCATTTCATAGTCATTTTATATCATTTTTTGGTACTAACCTATTGGCATAGTGCCAGTGCCAGTTCATGTTTTTCCATGTTTTTTACATCGTAGAAAATCAATATCAAACGGAGTCCAAATGCCACGAAACTTTACGGAGAATTTTTATGGGGAAAAAGGAACAGAACGGGCCCTGGCTGCACCTGGGGGGTGCCCCGAGGGGGGCATAACCCACCAGGGCGTTCCAGGAGGCCCAGGCGCGCCCTGGTGGGTTGTGCCTACCTCGGGTGCCCCCCGGACAACCTCTTTGCTCTATAAATACCCAAATATTCCCAAAACCCTAGGGAGTCGAAGAAATATTCATCTAGCCGCCGCAGAGTCCAAAACCACCAGATCCAATCTAGACACCATCTTGAATGGGGTTCACCACCTCCATTGGTGCCTCTCCAATGATGCGTGAGTAGTTCTTTATAGACCTTCGGATCCGTTGTTAGTAGCTAGATGGCTTCCTCTCTCTCTCTCTCTTGATCTCAATACAATGGTCTCTTGGAGATCCATATGATGTAACTCTTTTGTGGTGTGTTTGTTGGGATCGATGAACTTTGAGTTTATGATCAGATCTATATTTTTATATCCATGAAAGTATTTGAGTTTCTTTGATCTCTTTTATGCATGATTACTTATAGCCTCGTATTTCTTCTCCGATATTTGGGTTTTATTTGGCCACCTTTATCTATTTATCTTGCAATGGGAAGAGGTGCTTTGTAGAGGGTTCGATCTTACGGTGCTGGATCCCAGTGACAGAAGGGGAACTGACACGTATGTATCGTTGCTACTAATTATAAAACGATGGGGTCTAACTCTACATAGATAGATATTATCTACATCATGTCATCATTCCTATTGCATTACTCCGTTTCTCCATGAACTTAATACACTAGATGCATGCTGGATAGCGGTCGATGTGTGTAGTAATAGTAGTAGATGCAGGCAGGAGTCGGTCTACTAATCTTGGACGTGATGCCTATGTAATGATTATTGCCTAGATATCATCATGAGTATTTGAAGTTCTATCAATTGCCCAACAGTAATTTGTTCACCCACCGTTTGCTATTTTCTCGAGAGAAGCCACTAGTGAAACCTACGGTCCCCGGGTCTCTTTCTCATCTTATTTGCCTTTGCGATCTACTTTTATTTGATTTTATTTCCAGATCTATTAATCCAAAAACCTAAAAATATTTTGCTGCACTTTATTTTATTTGCGATCTATTTATCCAATCTATTACAACTTTCTCCCGTCACGCACCAATTTCTGGCACCGTTACCCGAAAGGGATTGACAACCCCTTTAACACGTCGAGTTGCGAGGATTTGTTATATGTGTGCAGGGACTATTTACATCGTGTTGTGTGGTTCTCCTATTGGCTCTATAACTTTGGTTTCATATCTGAGGGAAATACCTACCGCCGATGTGCTGCATCATCCCTTCCTCTTTGGGGAAATACCGACATAGCTTCAAGCGACATCAAAAGGAATTTCTAGCACCGTTGTCGAGGAGAATCTTCATCATATACCAGGTTCCTAATCACAAATCTCATCTCCTCACAATTTACATTATTTTCCATTTGCATCCCATTTTCCTCTTCCCCACTTCACAAAAAATTGCTGTTTTATTCGCCCTCTTTTTTGTCATTCGCCATTTTCTCGTTGAATCTTTTGTTTGCTTATGTTGCCATGTGTCTTCTATTTGCTTGCATCTTTGCTTGCTAAAAATCTATTGATATGGATCCTCCTCCACTTGATAATCTTTTTAAGAGATCCAATTATGATGAACCAATTGCTAGTGAGTTGAGTGCACTAGATTATCTTTATGAAGTTTTGCTTGAGATTCGTGAATCTGAAAATTGCGATGAAGAAATTTATGAAGTGATTCATGAAAACTCCTTGCATGAAAAGCATGATTGCAATGATTTTACTACAAATTCTATTAATGTCAATTGTGCTCATAATATGCAAAACCCCAAGCTTGTAATGATCATGATTGGGGTGATTCTTCTTATGATCTTGAAAATTTATTTAAGCCTCATGATGACTACGTTATTTGCAATAATTTTGAAAGTGGGTTTGGAAGAGTGTCAACTTTAGGTGGAAATAATCCCACATATTTGGAGAGTGTTCATTCTTATGAATTTTTTGATGAAAGTGGCTTTGAAGAGGTTATGACTTTAGTTGATGTTAATCCCACTATCTTGGAAGATCATAAAACTTTTATGCATGTGGATCGTGAAGAGAAATTTTTATATGATAGCTATATTATTGAATTTGATTATGATACTACATATAATTATTATTAGATAGGAAAATATGGTTGCAGAAATTTTCATGTTATTAAATTTCCTCTCGTTATGTTGAGATTGTCAATGTTTTATTCCTCTCCTTTGCGTATGCCAGATATTTCTTGTCTTGACAATTTGTTTTCATATAAAATTCCTATTCATAGGAAGTATGTTAGACTTAAATGTGTTTGTCACATGTTTCATGATCCTGTCTTTGTGTTTCAATTATTATCTTTCGTGTGAGCATCGTTGAAATCTTATGCGTAGCTAAGGGCGTAAAACTATAGCGCTTGTTGGGAGGCAACCCAATGAATAAAATTTCTTTTTTATTTTTTGCTTTCTGAACTTGAGTATTAGCACAATTATGTTAGTATTATGATTGCGTTTTTATGTTTTAATTAGTGTTTGTGCCAAGTAAATCCTTTAGGATCTTCTTGGGTGATAGTTGTTTGATCTTGCTGAAAAAGCAGAAACTTTTGCACTCACGAAAATAATTCTCATTTTTTACCAGAGAGCAATGAAATACTCATTCCTCTTGATGTATATCATTATACAAATTTCTTGGGTCTTCCTAATTTTCCAGAATTCTTTGAGTTACAGAAGTATTCGAAATAGTCAGAATGCTACAGACCGTTCTGTTTTGACAGATTCTGTTTTCTTTGTGTTGTGTGCTTATTTTGATGGCTCGATGGTTTTCTTTGATGAGTTTTTGCCATAGAAAAGTTGGAATACAGTAGATATAATAAAAGAACAAAATGTGAATTGGTTTTATACATCACTTATAGTAGTGATTTATTATTCTTATACTAACGGATCTCACGAAGGTTTTGTTGAATTTTGTGTGATTGAAGTTTTCAAGTTTTGGGTTATCTTACGATGGATGAAGGAATAAGGAGTAGAAGAGCCTAAGCTTGGGGATGCCCCAGCATCCCAAGCTATTACCCAAAAATGAGCAACCGACTAAGCTTGGGGATGCCCCCGAGTGGCATCCGCTCTTTCTTCTAACGACCATCGGTATTTTACTCGAAGCTATATTTTTATTTGTCACATACTATGTGTTTTGCTTGGAGCGTCTTGTATGATATGAATCTTTGCTTGTTTTATTTTATGTTTTAAGTCTTGATTCTTTGCTGGACACACCTATTTGAGAGAGCCAAAATTATGTCATGACTTGTTAGAATTGTTGTCTATGCATCACTTAAATTTTTTATGAGCTATGGACTTGCTCTAGTGCTTCACTTATATATTTTTGAGCACGGTGTTCTTAGTATTTTTGAATAAATGCTCTCTTGCTTCACTTAGATTTATTTGAGAGTTAGTAATATTTTTCAAGAAATTCTCTCTTGCTTCACTTAAATTAATTTGAGAGAATGAAATATTATGCGCATGATCTTCACTCATATTTGTTTGAGCTTGTCAAAAGCAACATATGAAAATCACTCCCAATGTGATAAATATCCAAGAAGGATATAATAAAAACTTTCATGACGATAATTGGACAAAATAAACTTGATTCTTAGTAATAGTTTTGAGATATGATGATGTGATATGTGAGTCATCTTGATGAGTAATTATGCTTTAGTAAGAATATTGGTGTTAAGGTTTGTGATTCCCTATGCAAGCACGAAAGTCAATAGTTATGCAATGAAATTATATCCTACTTATGGTGCATTATTCGGTGTTAGTTATTCTTAATGCTCTCTTATGAGATTATTCATTTCTTGGTTGGTCGCTTCTCAATCTTTTGCTAGCCTTCATTTTGCACTAAGTATGATCACTTCTTGTGCATTCGAAAACCTTTAAACCAGTTTTGCCACATGAGTCCACTATATCTACCTATTTGCGGTATTCTTTTGTCGTTCTAAGAAAATTTGCATGTGCCATCTCTAATTTTCGAAAACAAACTTCTCTTTTGTGTGTTTGTTTCGCTCGCGGAGCGGTGAGGGGTGGCTAATATTTTCCATGCTAGATGTGTTATTCTAAAGATGAGTGTTTATTCACTTGTCATTGCACGAGAGTAAGGCAAAGGTATTAGGGATGCCCAGTCCAAAAATAAAAAGATGAATTTACTTTATGTTGTCAAATAATAAATTCCTTGGAAAGTGTTGGTATATAGGGCAACCGTGGATACGGCTAGCCATGGAAAGTGAAAGTATGGTGAAAAAAGGAATAAACTTTATTTTTTGTTTAGGAACCGCCTACGATATATCTAGGCATTGAAAGTATTGGGAACTCTAAGTCGTTTTCGTTGGTGGGATGGATACACCTCCCAAAATGTTTTTGGTGGGATGTATACGGCCCCTGGGTCTCTGTCTCATATTATTTGCCTTTGCGATCTACTTTTATTTGCTTTTATTTTCAGATCTATTAATCCAAAAACTGAAAAATACTTTGCTGCACTTTATTTTATTTGTGATCTATTTATACAATATATTACAACTTTCTCCCGTCACGCACCAATTTCTGGCACCATTACCCGAAAGGTATTGACAAACCCTTTAACACGTCGGGTTGCGAGGATTTGTTATCTTTGTTCAGGGGCTGTTTACGTTGTGTTGCTTGGTTCTCCTACTAGTTCGATAACCTTGGTTTCATATCTGAGGGAGATACCTCCCGCCATTGTGCTGCATCATCCCTTCCTCTTTGGGGAAATACCGACGTAGCTTCAAGCGACATCAGACCAAGACCGCCAGGACGGCAGGACAGAGGTCATCGCGGAGCCCACTACATCGTCACCACCAGAGCCTTTTGTAGGCGAAGACTACTTTTGCCAGGATAGCTTGTACTAGTTGTCTCCCTTCCATTTGGCCGCTGTGGGATCCCTTCCAGCCTACATTTGGGAAGAGGACCAAGGTCACTATAAATAGGATTTAGCCACCACCATAGAGCAGACGAATCATTCAGATCATCCTCTCATCCACCAGCTCATCGAGCTCAAGAACACCTCACGTCATGAGGCCATTCCACCACTGTACAAGTTCATCCTCAGCCCCTCGAGGCAATCCACCACAAAGCTGGAGTAGAGTATTACACCATAAGGTGACCCGAACTAGGATAAACCACTGTGTCTCTTGTCCCTTGGGTTTGTCGAGCTAGGCCGTGGAATCCTTGAGCAGGCAGACTGGGAGGGTAGAGTTCTTCGCACGCACCCTAGAGTTCGAACCTCTCAAGGGTCTACAGAACCCCGAATCTGACATTTGGCGCGCCAAGTAGGGGTGCATCGAAGCCTCTCTTTCGTCGGTCGACCCACTGCCGCTCCACCACCTCCATGTCTGATGCTCGTTGAGCCCGTGCCGAGCGTTGAGCCGCCAAGACGGTGCCCGTCGGTGGGCCTCCCCGTCGTTCTCCATCACCTGCCACCAACGCCGCCACCGGCTCGACGGGGCATGAGCAGTAGGCCTCGTCGCTGCACCCCTCCGTGCGCGCGAGATGGGGGCATCGCCACCTCGTCGCTGACTTCGTCTGGCGGACGCACAGGCTGCACTGTTCATGGTGCGTGAGCACCTGCGTAATCGCCCCATTGACGACTTCTATGAGGATTGGCTAGCCTGCATCGCCGAGCTTGTCAGCACGACTGGGGGCTCCCCTGCACCATCCCTCTCGCTGCCTCGCCCGCCGCCCACTGCGAGCGACGTAGCCCATGGAGCACTCCGCCACCTCCCCATCAGGACGTTGCCCTCGGTCCAAGACACACGGCCCCACGGTGTGACCCGCCGTGCGGGGTGCCAGCGCGTGAAGGAGAAAGTTGCCAGGAGGTCCAGCGCCCGCAAGAAGGTGCTCCAGCGCTCCCTGCACCACCACGTCAAGACCACGCGCCGCCTGTGGTGGCGGCGCGTGAGCGCCAAGACTAGGTTCCACCTCCATGACGGGCTCCCGTGACCACCGCAGGCTGCCTCGCCTTCACTCCCGAGCTACGCAGCGTCGTCTGTCCACGCAAGTTCAAGCCCGGCCTTCCTCTGCGCTACGACGACACCCCCGACCCAACGGAGTTCCTTCAGCTCTATGAGCTAAGCATCGAGGTGGCTAACGGCGACGAGAAGGTCATGGCGAACTGGTTTCGCATGGCTCTCAATGATGGCGCGCGCTCGTGGCTCCTGAACCTGCCCGTGGGATCAATCTCCTCCTGGGGCGAGATGCGCGAGCGTTTTCTCGCCCACTTCCAGGGCACTCGTGATCGCCCGCCTGCCGCAGGTGACCTGTGATGCATCAAGCAGCAGCCAGGGGAAACCCTGCAGAAGTACATCAAACACTTCAATAGAGTTCTCCTCAAGATCACCATGGTTTCGGACGAGGCCATCATCTCAGCGTTCTCTGATGGCGTCCACGATGTCAAGATGAAGGAGGAGCTCGCCATCCATGAGGACCTGTGCACATTTTTGGAGATGTTCAACATGGCAACCAAGTGCGCGAGAGCTGAGGAAGGGCACCTCTCCCTCATTGAGCTTTCGGCGGCCAACCCAGAAGACAAGAAGGCCAAGGCCAAGGACATGAAGCGCAAAGGGGCGGCCGTGTTCGCGGCGGAACCAAAGATGAAGCGCGGATGCGACCACCTAGAGTCATCCAAGGGCAGCCCTCCATTCTGCATCTTCCACAACGTACACAGCCACAACACCAATGACTCTCAAGAGCTCAGGGCCATACGTGATGGGCGCCTCGGTCGACACCCCGAGCCCAATGATCGAGGCTACAACCGCGGAGAAGGTCGAAGTGGAGGACACTGGGACGACCATGACTCCCGCCAGGAGTTGCGAGATCAGCCTCGTGAGGACCGCTGGTAGGGCGGCCTCGTGAGGGCGCCTGGAGAGACCAGCCTCATGAGGACCGTCCTCAGGGCAACACCGGCCTCCCTCCGCTGCCACCACCACCACCAAGAGGAGGGGATTGGGCACTTCCAGGAGCCGCGCTCCATCGCCTACATCTTGGGCGGCGCTCAGGCCCTAGCCTCTCAGTGCATCTTCAAGCAGTTCGCTCGCGAGGTGAACGCAGCCCTCCATAGGCTCCAGTCCACACGTCCGCTCAGGTGGTCGAAGTGCACCATCACCTTTAGCTCGTCCGACTAGCTCAAGTGCGCGACAACTGCCTGCGCCCTCCCGATGCTTTGCTCGCCCGTCATCAGCAATGTCCTTGTCACCAAGACCCTCATCGAAGGCGGTGCGGGGCTCAACGTTCTTTCCATCAAGACATTTGATCAACTCCAGGTGCCATATGATCAGCTGCAGCCCACCAAGCTTTTCTCAGGAGTGACCGACGGTTCCACCACCCCGATAGGGCAGATCCGCCTCCCTGTCACCTTCGGCCTGCGTGACAACTACCGCACCGAGCTCATTGTCTTCGACGTGGCCCACATCCGCGTTCCGTAGAATGCCATTCTTAGATATCCAACCCTGGACAAGTCCATGCCGGTAACCCATCATGGCTACAATGTCCTCAAGATGCCAGGGAACTACGACATCATCACGATCGCCTGCGAGGAGAAGGACGCAGTGTGCTCCCTCGAGCACGCCTACCAGGCTGCGGCGGTCAAGGACCCACACAACGAAGGCACCATCTACCCTCCTGAGGCTGTCCCCAAGAAGAAGAAGCAGCTGCTCTGCCAAAAGCCTCAGGAGAGTGGTGTTAGGCGCACCCGGCGCCCTCCTCATGCTGGGCTCGGGGACTCTCTTATGGAGGGCCTCTGACTTAGCCAATGTCATGAGGGAAGTGCTTGGGCACAATATGGAGGCGTGCTTCAATACACTTTTCCCCCACGAGGGCAAGGGCATGGGATGCCAAGTGCTCAGTAGTTCATCGTCAAGACGACGGAGGAGCCTCAAGAGGCGAGAGCCATGCACGGCCCCCGCCGCCCCGGCTCCTTGTCCTGGCGAGGACAATGAGTGGCGCGTCTGCGTCAACATTCTAGGGCTCAACAGGGCCGCATCCCAGGAGCGCTTCTGGTCATCGTGCATTGGTTGTTGTGAGGGGCCCCCTCACAGCTACTTTCGCACGCCTTTTGGCCTGACTGAGCGTGGCTGTTACCTTCCAACGTCGCCTGCGGAGCATCGTGGCGGCTCAGGAGGCCAGGCACGACGCGGTCCCAGCGGAGATGGCAATGGTTCTTCACAAACCCCCTGAGCCTTCAGAGCCTCCCAAGGTCCAGGACCCAAGTGGCTCGTGAGGAGCGACTTCTTCGGCACGCATCTTCAGCCACTCCAACATCTCTTCAGCGACAGAGCCAGGTGAAATTTTCCAGTTTATTCAGTTAGGGGCGCCCCACGGGCTGCATTATCCCAGGTCGCATGGGCCTATCCCTGTGACATGTCTCATTTTGTGTCTTTAATTTGCTTTGTTGGGGGTGCCCCTCGGGCTGCATCATCCCCAGGCCGCGTGGGTCTGTCCCTGTGGCATGTGCCGTTTTGCATCTATCGAAACTAACGTTACCTCAATCCACAAGATGATTTATGTTTTCACCTGCTTGCTTGTTGCCCTTTGCAGCCTCCCGTGTTGCTGACCGGCCTCCTGCTCATCCCGCGATGGGGGCTACACATGCTAGCACGGCGCTTGTGCTTGGGTCCATCCCTGCAACGCTGACAAACACGAGAGATTGAGCTCTGGCTCATGGTCCGTCCCGCGCACGTCACCTCACCAGATCCTCAGTGCCTACATCTCCTTGCAGAAAGATCAACAACAGGACAACAAACGCGATTATGAGTTGTGTTCTCCCCTCGAACTAACCCACAGGAATCTCTAGAGCATAGCTACGGGTGGCCCCACCAGCTGCCCCTTTTTTCAAGAGATTCACTTGTGCGTTAAGGAGGGGGGGCTCCTGAGCATCACGCCTCAGGAGCTCCTACTGACTCTCCAGCCTCACCCCCCGGCCTTGACCATAGCATCGCGACCTGGCATACCAGAGGCGGCTGAGCCTCGCTCGAGGGTCAGGACCCAAGGACGCAGATCATTCAGATGAGCGAGGAAAAGGGAGTCCATCGTGAGCCCTACCTAGTAGCAACGCCGCTAAAACGCGAATCGGGCGTCGCACAAGGAACCACCTCAGGCTTGCCAAAATATAAGTCACCCGTGCATGACGGCGTGAATCTCTCCGTCCGATATTCTCCACTCTCACAAACTCGCTCCGGCAATGCTACTTCCCTTTTCGGCCTCCAGGGAGCTGCTTGCATGCCAAAGGGGACCTCTTGAGAATCGCGCCTCAAGTGCTCTTACCGGACCTTGGGCTGCTCACCTCCTAGCCTTGACCACGGCATCGCGACCTGGAATACCATCGAGGGCTGAAGCCTAGCTGGGGACTGGGACCTGCCAGCATAGAGCACTAAGCTACTGCGAGAACGAAAAGGGAGAACAATGCCGAAGCGAGATCCACAGCCGCAACCTTATACGAGGAATAATAAACGTTATAGGAAAAGCATTATAAGATATTTTACATGCCCCCGTGGGGTTTTCCTCGATTCCTCGCGGGGAACAAAAGAAGAAAAACTTCAAGGAGCCCTGGCTATGGGCAACACCATCAACGCCATCATCAACAGTGGGCCACGCGAGGCCAATGCCAACCCCATCCAGATTATCGTCGACGCCAAGTGGATGCCGCTGCCACGCTCCGGGCGCGCCAAGAGATCGGAGCGGAGTCTCGTCAAGTCGAACGGCTGCCGACGCAGCGTGGGGAAGCGGAGGCGCCCACGTCTGTGAGGACCCGGAATTAACTTCCAGACCCTCCTGTGTATATTTGTCAACCCTAGGATCATTGTTGATAACACAGCAAAATGATATCATTGCACAATGCATAAAAGGTATTACAAGTTTAAATATATCTTGCCACAAGGCATACATAGGGAAATGTCTCATGACATTTACTACAATCAGAAGACAGCGGAAAGTACAATGCGTAGAGACTCCATCTCAACCACAAGCAGTCGATGTAGTCCCTGTGACCTCACTTCTACAGATCGCCATAGTTGTCATAGTCGTCATCTTCGTCTTCATGGAACTCTGTTGTCAACAAAATTATTGCCATGAGTACATTACGTACTCATCCCTCGGGGAAGGACCTAATAGCTACATCTGGCTTCAAAGGAAGGATGTATGGCTCATTTGCGTAAAGCTAATTTTGTTTAACAAATAAAGTAGTTGGATGCAAGCAGTTTTAGATGAAACATGTTTTATCTCCAGAACAACTTTCATCAAGTGAGGATCCTCGATCAACTCACGTCCTTCATAGGTTTCAAGAATAGGGACAAAGAGGGAATAAGCAAGACAGGTCCTATATGTCAAGAAAGATTCATGTGTTGTCCATGACCATGGACACGGCTATTCGAATAGTTTTACACTTTGCAGAGGTCGTACACTTTACCCACACAACACAATCCCGACTTGTTGCCACTAGCCGTCGCTAGCATAGTACACCATTTGGTATACCGGCAGAGAGATTGTGACGAGGTCTTTGGACTAGATCCCCCAAAGATGTGACATGCCCACTGGGTCTGGCACACGGAACTGAGAGTACGTCCTCAAACCGGTTCCCCCATCTGTGCCGAGGATACTCCTCGCAAGGCAGCTATCCCATCTGCGGTACGGCAACATCGACACCTAAGGCTGACTAGCTTACTTGACCAAGCCAGTGCCCATATAGCATGTGGCTGTACTGTTATCACAATCTTCAAATCCAAGACTTATTAGGCCTTAAGCGGCACGGACGACTAATTGCCCCATTCAACTCGTGAAGGGCGGCCAATCGCTCCTTCAATCCTTGATTCAGCTGTCGCCCGCGCCAGTATTCAGATGGTAAATTTTACCCAGAGTAGAAGAGGATAGAGAAGATCAACAAGGCCAACTGGCCTAGCTTAGAGTGAAGTTTCAAATGTCATTCAACAAAGTACCTATAGGTTGATAAGCATGGCTAAGCATTTCTACTCTACTGAAATTATACACTTGTACTCAGGTGTCATGTAAATAGGCGACAAGCGGATCAAGGTAAATGTGTCAATCGACATGGTAGCTACGAGAATTAAAATATCATGCACATAGCAACAATAAAACTCAGTGCAATTTTGTAAACCATAGGATAAGTATGATCAAAGAAGGAGGCATGCCTTCGTTGTTGAGTCCTTCTTCGGTAACCTGATTATGTCCATGTACAACATCATTGTCACTCCCTAATCGTCATAACGATACCAAATGGAAAACAAATAAATACCAAAACAATAGTAAATCCAAATAACATCCAAAACAAATTAAGCCTGGATGGATAACATGATATTGATCAAGATGGAGATTCCAAAATGAAGTAGCAAGATAGGAAGGTAAGAGATATGATTCAACGAAGGGAAATTGGTTAGGTTGACACGGCTAAGGAAGACTACACAATCACAACATTGCATGATAAAGGTGAAAGTTAACCACAAATAAATATTTAGATGGAATCTAAATATCTATAATGGTCAATAGCAGTAAAAAACATATACATCAACTACATAATAATTCGAAAGCAAGTGTTCCATAAGACAAACAACCAACATTACAAACCATAGTACTTAAGGAATGAAACAACATACAACACATGAATTGACTTGGATATAGATTCTATCCTAAAGCTAAACTAAAGTAAAATGAGATCAACTTCATTATATCAAACCAATACTATGGCCACACAATTAAACAACAGGACACATATTACACAAGGTATGTGAATGATAAGTTATAAATATGTCTTGACGAATAACACAAGCTTCAAACATATAAGTGACCCTGGCAAGATACTAAACTGGGAGATGGTCTTAATAATAAAGAATAAGTAATACTAATGACCACCAACAACAATATTAACACCACATGCTTGCAATAATAAAGCACGATACACACACTGAGTGTGTCATCAAAGCATAACTCTACTGACATGACATATGACTCGTCCTAAGCATAAGAGTCATATCAACAAGTATTAAAACACTCCTAAGGCCAAGATGTAAGAAGTTAAACATCTACAAGGAAGAACTAAAGTAGGCAACTATAAAACTCAGAACTTCATAAGACTTGAAAGATCAATTGCACAACGATGGCTAGACATACAACAATGCAACAACTAGATATAATAGATATGACAAAGGACATGCACACAACAAATGCAATAGTAAGATAAACCCGATATGATGCTAAGCATGGGTGATCATCACACGAGATCCCAAAATATGCTACCAATAGAGTAAAACTCATAACTATGAGATAACCTAGTTAATATCAACGAACATGACTATCAAGAATGGCATTAGCACACAACACTATCATGTTAGTTGTGACTTGTAAGCAAAAGGGAAAAACATACTAAGCAAGTACAGACCTAGGTCATGGCATCAATCACATCAAACGATGTGCTATACTAGCAATAACATGAATACATGTATTTCTACCTAGTACAACCTAGACTTGCTAATACATAACTGGACAACCTGGGCATCATAGAACACGCGGGTTGTTACACACATGTTATGCAATCCATTTATACAATCCCAACAACATGGCATAGTATTGATAAAGCAAGAAGTTGCTCAATAAAAGAATGTACAAGATGAACAAACTACTATAATGTAAATCAAGGCTAACCAAATGTGTAGTCATACAATACAAACTAGAAATGATATAGTTCATGGTACACATACAACCAAACATGCATTCTACTATAAGCAATTGTTAACACGGCATGGTAATAAACTAATATAAATAAACACACATGATAATTATCAATATGCAATAAACTAGTTATTCCATCAGAATGATTCTATATAGCAATACAAATATGAATGACATAAAGCATCCAACCATGAAATCATGGATAACAAACATCTAGAAAGAAGAGGAACAACTTGGGAATTATATTCTACGCAACAAACTATAATGCACTCATTTCCAAACAACAAGGCATTTTACTTGACATCTAGCATAAAGAAAACCATGCAAAACACCTGCAAATGATGCCTAATAACTATCAGATGCATGCCACGATTTCAAACCAATAAAACGAACATGCGGCATCGATGAAAATGAATATGTAAACCATATCTAAGATATCAACATGCTAAACAAAATTAAATAGTCAAGATATGAAGTATTTCATGATTCGATAAACAAAGCAAAGCTTAGAATAATCTTACAAAATTATAAACATGGCGAATGTTCACCAAATATTGTACGCATGCATAAGGAAGGACACCATAACACATAAAACAATACCAATACGAGACAACACATAAAACTATATTAGTAACTCAAACAAAATCGACACAAAACACTAAACATGAGAATGATTCCTAAAAAAACAATACACAATCATAAAAATGATTATATGTGGTCACACAAATTATCGAGCCAAAACAATTTTAACAAGAGTAAAATAAATCTAATAAATCACATGACACACAGATTAAGAGATATCTAGCATACACTCATAATAATATCAAGAACACATTAACCATACTCGAAAGACCGTTGAATACAAAAAAACGAGTATGATTATATCTATTCTACCATTCACAAGATAGAACCAACAATCTAACTCCCCAGTGAGTTTCTACAGCCACAAGATAAATTTCATATGTTGACCACAAGATCATTCGATGGACAAAAATAAAAAGACAAGCCGATGCCATCAAATCAAATTTGGTTTTGGACACACGTGGCCAACGACATAGATAGGTTGAATCATGATGTCTAAGGGATACACTAGGTGATGACAAGTACACGTGCAAAAGGAATTTGATAGAAGCTCACCAAGTTTGACGGAACAGTGCGATGAACTGGACGAACGGTGTAGACGGACATGTGAAATTCTTCGCGTGTGGTCGACGGAACGCGTTCCTTCTTCTCTGAATGGTATCATGACATGGAGCAGGACCTTCGAGCGCAAGGATTTGGATGGAGGTGTGGTGAGTCGCCGGGAACAAGCTCTCGTGTCCATGGAGCAGCAGCTGTTTGAGGAGGGTTCTTGGCAAAACAAAGGTGGGAGAAGGCAGGAGGGCTGAGAGGAATGAGAGAGGAGATCGGGGCGCTCGTCCATGTACTCACGGATTTGGAAACCGTGAAGTACTAAGGAAGTTAGAGGAGGGGTGCATAGTGGCTGTAGGTTTTCTCTTCTCTGCGCGTGTAAGTGTGGGTGAAAGAAGGAGATGAAGTGATCGAGGTTGAAGAAGAGGTGGAGGCGCACGATAAGGCCTTTCAGTTTTGGAAACCGATGGGTTTATGGGAAATAAAAGGAGAGGAGGAATCATGGCTGTTCACGTTTCCTTTCTATAGGATTATGAGCGTATAGAGAGGGAGGAGAAGAGAGGTCGCTCTGCTGGGTGAGATGGGCCAAATCGGCCAGACCAATGCGGAAGGAGGGAAGAGGAAAAAAATAGAGAGAGGGGGTTGTTGGGCTACGGTCCAAGAGAGACGGAGAAAGAAAGAAAAGAGATGGGCTGGGTCCATTCGGGTGAGAGGAATAAGAAACCCAAGGGAAAATAGAGAAGGTAGATTGGGCATCGAATATTGCCCAGAGTATGGGAAAAGAAATTAAATATATTTTCCTTCTTAGGAAAATCTATAAAAGGAATAGAAGCTAACAAATTTAACAGAAGTTACAAATACAAATGCGCATAATTTAATATGCTGAAGGGAGAAAAACAAAACCCAACTAAAAGAGAAGAACAAAACTCAAGTTAAATTTAAGTTCGCATTAGATCAAATTAAATCCTCCAAATTATAAAAGTCCAATTTAAGCTTTGCTACCAAATAAAACAAATGAAATTTTCTAGCCCTGATTTTTGGAAAAAATCTTAAACATTCCGAGGCAGCAGGCGGTTGGGGCCCGCGACGCTCCGCCCTTGCCCTTTGGCTTCGCCTCGAAGCCAAGTTCGAGCGCGCCTTGGGCCCGGGGGCTAATATCGGCGTCCTGGGAACGGGGGTACCCAGACATGCCTATCTGCGGCCCACGGCGTGGCTCCGTCAACGACCCGGTATGGCCTAGCTTCAGCAACAACAACTCAAGACCCTCGCGAGGGGCCAAGCGTCGCAAGGGAGACGACACCAAGACCTCCCTGGGGGGCGGCCTCGCTAGGATGGCTCCTGAGGAGTGGAGATATCAAGGCAAGCTGCACCTCGCGAGGTTCACATGACATGAGCCATGACGACCAAGGGCATGCGGGTGCTAGCGAGCGCAACATACCGGTTTCCCCTTTGTTGCCAAGGAGGCAAGCGCGGGCGTGGAGTCCCGAAGAATCAAGCAAAGGTTTCCATATCGGTGCAACAAGACCAAGACCGCTAGGATGGCAGGACGGAGGTCATCGCGGAGCCCACTACAACGTCACCACTAGAGCCTTTTGTAGGCAAAGACTACTTTTGTCAGGATAGCTTGTACTAGTTGTCTCCCTTCAAATTTGGCCGCTGTGGGATCCCTTCCCGCCTACATTTTGGAAGAGGACCAAGGCCAATATAAATAGGACTTAACCACCACCACAGAGAGGACGGATCATTCAGATCATCCTCTCATCCACCAGCTCATCGAGCTCAAGAACACCTCACCTCCTAATGCTGTTCCACCACTGTACTAGTTCATCCTCATCCACTCAAGGCAATCCACCACAAAGCTGGAGTAGGGTATTACACCGTAAGGTGGCCTGAACCAGGATAAACTGATGTGTCTCTTGTCCCTTGGGTTCTCGAGCTAGGCCGTGGAATCGTTGAGCGGGCAAACTGGGAGGGGAGAGTTCTTCGCACGCACCCAAGAGTTCGAACCTCTCAAGGGTCTACGAAACCCCGAATCCGACAGCATACGTCGAGGAACTGAGAAAGTTGGAGGAGCGCTTTGACGGATTGCAAACAGAGCACATACCCCATGCGGAAAACAGCATTGCCAATCATCTATCAAAGTGCGATGCGCAAAAACTCCCTGTGGAACCAGGGACTTTTGTCCTCCATCTGACTCAATCCTCGGTATCCCCAGCAACAACGGCCAGAAAGAGGAGGAAACTGGACTCCGGCAAGCCTCTCCCGGCAGAGCTTCCCGAAGCCCCCGACAGAGAGCTTGGTGGGAATAACTCCCCTTCGAATCGCGAGCTACACCCTCCCGCCATACCACCGCTCCTTGCGGTCAAGGAGTGCGCTCCCATGAATGAGGTGGTGCTGCCGGTCCTCGTTGTCGAGCCTCTGGCTCCAACTTGGGCACGACACATAGTCCATTTCCTACAAACAGGAGAACATCATGAAGAGCAAGAAGAAGCTGAGAGAGTAGCTCGGAGGGCCAGTATGTATCAGTTCATTAATGACACACTATACAGAAGAAGGCCCAACGGTGTGAAATTGAAGTGCATTTTCTGGGAAGAAGTAAAGGAACTGCTGGCAGAGACACACAAGGGTATGTGTGGCTCACACACTGGATTGAGGGCCCTAGTTGGAAAAGCCTTCCGACCAGGATTCTACTGGCCCACAGCCCTCCAAGATGCAATTGAGCTGGTCACCAAATGTGAAGCCTGCCAATTCCACTCCAAGAACATCCATCAGCCTGCCCAAGCTCTCTAGACGATCCCTTTATCATGGCCCTTCTTGGTCTGGGGGCTCAACATCTTGGGCTCCTTCCCCCGTGCTACCAGGGGCTTTGAGTTCTTGTTCGTCGCCATCTACAAGTCCACAAAGTGGCCAGAGGTGGAGCCCGTGAGGAAGGTGCCCGCATAGTCAGATATCATGTTCTTGAAAGGATTGGTGTGCCGCTTCGAGGTACCTGCCCGAATCGTCACCGACAATGGCACCCAATTCATGAGTCGCGCCTTCATGCAATATATTCATGCCCTCGGAAGCAAGATTTCATTTTCCTCTGTTGCCCATCCTGGGAGCAACAGAAAAGTTGAGAGGGCGAACGCTAAAGTGCTGTGAGGCCTCAAGACAAGGACATTTGATAGGCTACAGAAGTGCGACAGGCGTTGCCGGTGGTTCTTTGGTCCCTCCGCATGACACCAAATCGAGCTACTGGGCAGACTCCCTTCTCCCTAGTCTATGGGGCAGAAGCACTTATCCCCATGGAACTCATATACAGGTCACCTCAGGTGCTTGCCTTGAATTAGCGCAAGAACAACACCCACGTGATGATGTTGTGCTACTTGAGGGGAACGGTCTCCAGGCTGCTATCACAGCCACAGGGTTCATGCCTGAAGTTTTTAGGAAGGCAACCTTGTCCTTAGGCGTGCTCATTCCACCAAGGGTACAAAAGAAGTTGATGCCGAAGTGGGAAGTCCCTTACCGGGTAGTACGAGTCACCAGACATGGCGCAGTCGGTCTGGAGACTGGAGATGGCATTCAGTTACAAAACTCATGGAACATTGAGCATCTCCGTATGTTCTACCCGTAAGGCACGGCTGTTGGGCCCTGCCCGACGGCCACCCTTTTGTACAGGCCTTACCGATGTTGCATGTAACCCCTTGTATAATGCCAGGAGCAGACCCTGAGCAACAGAGAAATAAAGGAAGCTCTGGGGGCCCTCGACAAATTGCATGCATGCATGAGCATATCATGAGCATGGCATGTTCATGTAGATAAGATCGCATGTGGCATCATTTTCATCTGCGCTACGCTGCAGCCTCTTACTGTGGACTCGGTCCCAAAGAAGAGAAGAGAAGACAAGCCTACATTGTCTTCCCCCGCAACCCAAACGGAAGTTCTATCTCTTATCCATACATGTTCTGTGAAGAGAAATTTGTGCATATGAAAACCTCGCCGCCTTCAAGCATAGGTGCTCCCATCCTTTGAATCGAACGTTGCTTCGATCAGGATGGTCGTAGTGGCCTTTGAAAAAAAAGTTTGGTGGGGGGCTGGTCCCTCCTTGTGGTTTTGTGCCTGGCAGGCTGAGCCCCGCGGAAACAAACTGAGGGTACCGGTAGGATAGCCTGCCGGGCATAACTTGGTTACTTGAATGTATAGAGGCATTTCACCTATGCATGGATATAATACATGCACAAGTGCCCGGCAAAGCTTGTCTTTTTCATTAATATGCTAATAAACAAGTACATATCTTACAAAACACACACATGGATAAAGAAGATTACATAATTTAGACTGAAAAAAGATAAGTGCCCCGTAATCCCTTTCTTGTCCCTCTCCTCCTAGGCACTACGGTGGAAGGTGAAGAGGGCAAAAGGGGTGCCTGGGAAGAAGCCCAGCCTGAACCCATCGGGACCTACAGAAGGGAGCCCAACCAGGCCAGGAAGGTGCGACGAAGGCGATGGTGAAGAGGATGGCAGAAGGGTCCCCCTAACCACCGCCACCTGGGCCAGTAGGACACGGCATGGAGAACGAAGCTGCAGCATGCGAGGAAGCCCGCTGGGGTCCAGCTGGAAGGCTGCTCGAGGAGCCGGGAGCACCATTCCCACCTCTGCATCCAACTCCCCGGCAAATCACCTTGTCGGGAAATGTAGGTGCAGATGGTGGTGGCGCCGCCTGACGGTGGTGGTGCGGCTGATGTTCAGCCGGAATCGAAGCTGTCGTCCTCCCTATCGCCATTGTCGTCATCACCGTCATTGTCCTCCTCATCGCTGTCGCTCGAGAAGGAGCTTTCGTGATCGGTCGAGCTCTTCGCACAGCACCCTAAGCGAGCACCCGAGCACCCAAAGTCCTTGACGGAGAGCAACTCGTCATCCATGAATTTAAAATGGAGGACGTGCCCCTCTGACAAGCTATGGGCACGAGCAAAAGTGTTCCAGCCATGTCGGAAGAGCATGACCTGAGGGGTGGGGAAATCTACATCCCCCCGCATGCTACCATTACGACCACCCCTCATGTGCAGCTTCAGTGCAACCGACTGCTCGAGCTCAATCACCCTTCACTGGTATGTGTCGGTGCTATACAAAAGGTTTTTAACCCCTTTCTGCAACGACATTTGGAACAGTCGCCAAGTGAGTGTGGGTGATAGGGGGGTCCATCCCACACGACCCAAAAACAGTCGGGGATAGGCCCTCTTAGGACAGAGGCTGGGGCACAATGAGCTAGTGTGCGATTGGGCGAGGCATCGAAACCCAATCATTTCCATTCGTATGTACATCCCACACGGTGAATCCCAAAAAAACATTTTCATTCGTATGTATATCACACGCAGTCAATCCAAGGAATACGTTTCCGTTCTTACGTACATCCCACACAGTCAATCCAGGGAAAACGTTTCCGTTCGTATGTACATCCCACACAGTTACTCCAGGCAAAACATTTCCGTTCAAATGTACTTCCCACACAGTCAATCCAGGGAAAACGTTTTCGTTCGTATGTAAATCCCACACAGTCAATCCAAGGAAAACATTTCTGTCCGTATGTACATCACACACACTCTGCCTTGGTTAATTGTTTGCTTTTATCAACTACATCACACATGATTTGATGAAGAAAACTGTGTGGCACTGCGATATCCATCATAAGTGCTTTTACTACTAGAACCGTTTGCAAAGTTCTGTGACACATTTAGCAGGTTTATTAGTTTACAATTAATAATTCCAATATTATGCAAATTAACATTTTATATCGAACATTTGTTCGCCAATTTCATATCAGGCCCATAAATATATTTTAATATCACAGTACGATAGCTACCTGAAAACAACACATCACAAGATATAGCTAGTTCAACTTCATAAGAACAATATTAGAACAATATATTCATTTCCCTAATCAAGATCATCTAGGCTCGTCTTATCCACCTCTGCTTTCAGTTCAGTGAGAACCTGTTTTGCACTGGCCAACTCAGAAAGTGCCTCCTCCTTCGCCAACACCATCTTAGCAAAGTTTGATTTAAAAAATCTGAGCTCATTCTCCACCTTCCTCCTTTTATCCCGCATCTTCAAATATTCTTCAGCGTTGACAACACTTTCTCTAAGCCGACCCCTGTTCTCTTCATCATACATGCTCTAGTGCTTTGCTAGGCACATCTTCAAAGACTGTGGCCACTCTTGATTAACTCACTCCAAGAAAGAACACTTCCATTCATCATATAATATTTAAAACTAGATCAGTAACAATTGTAGGGGAAATGGGTTTATAGCAACATAGAAAATCACCAATGCTTATTTTGAAAAAACTGAAGAAACATGTTAAGTATGACATATCTTCTCAAAAAGATTAATGTGCAAATAAATTAATTACTACTAAGACAACAACCAAATTCTGAAACATTAGAAGCTATAATTGACTACAACAGCGCTACAAGTTCTTACTCATGTACAATAAATAACAAATTGAACATTTTATGAGGAAGATAAATATAAGTGCAACAACATAGCGACAGTGTTTGGATGACAACAAATTGATACTAACAGGTGTGTACATGCACAAATTTAGTAACATAGAACTAATAGCACTAAGGCCGTCCACTATGTATGCCAAAACTAGTGTAAAGAAAACTGTTGCTACCGGTGCCCTGCACTGGCGAGCCGATGCAGCGGAAAAAAATCAGGGACCCGGACTCCGGAGCACCTAGTTGCTCCGATGCCCAGTTCCTTCGTGCCCTAAAGATTTAGTTTTTACTGCTTGCCTACTTGGATGTGTGGACCAAAGTTGGTTGCACAAACTGCTGAAGCGGTGTGAAATAATTTTCTAATCGCACCGCTGATGAGATGGCAACAATTCTAGATACTAGGTTAGGATGCGTTTGGTTGAAGGTGTGGTATGAATGGTTTAGGAACGTGACAGTGTCTGAATCACATCTAACAAATGATTTGTAACAATGAAAGAGGGTCTAACGTTCTTTGCACATGCCAGAAACTTCCTCCCACTGTCCACTAATTCAAACGCAACTAGCTTCACGCATGGAGATTGATGGTGACAACGAGCAGTTAGATCTGCAGCCACCCCGCTCCATTCGTTGCCACTGATGGTCCTGGGAGCTACAAGATGAAGAAATGACTCTAATCGACCGTCGGGTAAAAATCCTTCATTCCAAGTCATAGCCCGTGTCACGCCCAATATGCGATACTATCCTAAAGAGACTCAAAGGTCCCACCAAGGATAGAACTGCATATTGACACGCTTTTCAAGGGGAATATCATTACATCAAACCATTACAGAATAGTTGGGATACATACAAAAGGCATAAATGCCACAAGAATTCATCAGCACATCATACATAAGACCAACATCCGACTACGGATGAAACACAAACAGAAGATCAAACGACATCCACCCTGCTAGCCTAGGCTACCAACCAAGAGCCTAACCCAAGATCGACGACGAAGAAGAAGAACTCCAACACAAGAACAACATCGCTCTCACATCATGAACATCACATCACCATTACCATGGGTATAAAGATTAATCCAAGATGGTCAATGCAAAAGGCAACTTAATAACACAGATTATGACTTAGTGAAAAACAAGGCATACATGTGATCAGGAATAACATATTGACATGTTGGAGGCATGAAACAAAGATGATGTAGTGCAAGATCATAACAAGCAAGAGCATGGCACTAAAGTACAGGTTAAACATGGCAAAGCATGATTACTAAGCATCTCCATATGAGCCCTAGATCAATGGCAAACAACAAGATAAGATGCAACAAGATATAAGCTGATTCTCAAACTTAGAGGAAAACTGGGAATGCAAAACATAACATTATGATGCTGATTTTGGAGTCACATAACATCAAGCATAGCAACTTTATTAATGAAGAAAAATACATGGACATGTAGTAGACATTATATACTTCAACTTAGTCCAAGGGCACAAGTTCATATGAACCATGGACACAACGATTCATGCAAAAAGGAACATGCTGTTAACAGGATGACAGATTTAGCATGATTGCAACTTGAGAGCAAGAAAGAGACAAGCTACAACAAGTTATAATGACAACCAAGGGCATGGCATCAAAGTACACATAACAAAGAGAAAATAACATCAAGGCATCATATACATATGGCTTATAGACTAGTGGGAACCATCAAGACAAGATTGAAAGTTGTAACAGTTTCAGCAAGTGTAGAACAGCAACAACAACATAGCATGTTTGCAAGCATGGAACAGAGATCTTATTAAGTCTAAAATCAACAAACTTGGCATTTGGACAAAGTACTCATAGCATACATCAATTCATGTAAATGGAGCATCACCAAAAGAGGCATAGATAGATCAATAACAAGCTCACAACATGACATCATGAAGTTAACGGAAAACTGGAACATCATTTAGGCATGATCATGGAAATGAAAACATATGCTACACGACCTATATGAGGCATCAAAAGGCATGGCATGATAGATCACAATATGGACATCAAAACATGTCAACTAGGCACCTCTAGATTATGCATGGAATTGATGGTAGCATCAATTTAATAGGGCATCACAATGTGACAGTTACAGACTTAGCAAAAATCACGAAGTCTCAGAAATCAGCAACATTAAGTAGCTCACTTCACAAGCTTGTGCTAGTCACCACAAGGCACATAAAAATACATGGATTGCACCACTATAAAGATGGCATGAATATCTCCCAAAACATATAGACATGATGCATAAAAGATGCACACACAAAATGCAACGAAAAAGACAAAACAACAAGTTATAACAAGTTTCAGCAGTTTATATCATATAGCACACTTGCAACAGGGATTACCATGGTAATATGAACTCTAATATGAATGCAACCACCACCATCACAAAGGTCACGAAGAGTAGAACAACTTTGATATATAACACAACATCATAGGACAAATATGCACAAGGTTACATCATGTTGAAAAAGCCTATATGATGCTGATATACAGAGACTTGCAAGAAAAAACAACCTCAGGAAAATGGGACGGGACGGTGCGGGATGGAGCTGGGATGAGTTTGGTTGGCGGGCTACCCGCATCCAGGGTCGGGGGCGTCCATATCTGGGCTGGAGGAGTCCCGAGGCCATGGCAACGGCATGCCCGAGCTCCAGCTCCAGTGTACGACGGAGGATGCCGGAGCTGTGCGGATCTGGCCTTGGGGCACCGGATCCGCCGGAGGAAGGGGCGGCAGAGGCGGGCGACGGCACGCGGCGACCTCCGGGGCGGCGGGGCGACCAGGAGGCGAGCAGAGGAAGGCGGCGCGGTGGTGCGCTGGTGTGCCGGCGAGGTGGAGCAGAGGCGGCGGCACGGTGAAGTGGCACTGAGCACCGGATCGAGCGGGGTGACTCGGGCGCGAGTGCGGCCTGGCGGCGGCGGCCGAACGGTGCAGGGGCACGAGGCAGGCGGCGGCACAGCCGGTGGAGGAGGGGTCGGCGGGCGGCGGAGCTGCACGCCGGCGATGAGGCGAGGACGGGGCGCCGGGAGCGAGCGACGCACGGGCCGCGATGGGGTCGGGCTGGCCTTCCCCGGGCCCAGGCGGGCCGCGGCGGCGAAGGAGAGAGAGAGGGCCGACGAGGCCACGTGGTTCACTCTGTTGGCTGCGGGTGGTGGCTGGATGAGGTGGCGCTCCCTGATTGGTCCGGGCGACGTGGAGGCTGGACATGTCTGGCGTGAACGGATGTGTCCGGCGGCGTGAGGAGGAAGACTGCTAGGGTATATACTGTGAATTTCAGAGGGGCGGGTGTTTATATAGGTAGAGGGAGCTAGGGGAGTCCAAATGAGGTGCGGTTTTCACCCACACCATCATGATCCAACGATGGAGAGCATGAAGGGGGTTTAGATGGGCTAGTGGGCTGTTGTGGAGGGGTGCTGGGCTGCAAAGAGAAGGGGTTTCGCGGTTACACGGTTAACCGTTGGGGCATCAAAAGACCTCCAAATGGAACGAAATTTGACAGGCGGTCTACCGGTGATATACCAAGACCACTCGACCAATCTCGGCCCATTCTGAGAATGTATTTCTCCCGCTCACGAAACAAGGACCGAGAGGGGCAATGGGTGCATGTGAGAGTATCGGATTCCGAAACGGACAATGGAGGAAGAGACCAAATGCAAGTTTTGAAAACATTAGGATGAAATGCACACGATGACATGGAAAAGATGCAACACGCAAGCACATGACATGGCAATGATGGCGAATTACTGGAAGACACCTAGCGCATCGGGATCGGGGCATTACAACTCTCCTCTACTAACAAGAGATCTCGTCTCGAGATCTTAGGAACGAGATGGAAGAGAAAGAGGATGAGGTGAAACAACAATGCAAGAGAGAAGGTGAACAAGACTGAGAGAACTTGGGTGGAAAAGAGGGACAGCCAATATGACGAGAGCAAAGAGCTCAAGGAACAAGATAGACTCTGAAACCACTCTGGCTAGAACAAGATAGAAAAGGAATATGAACGAAAGACTTTAGGCAATGCTCCGACTGAACATGGAAGGAATAGAGCATGAACTTGATAAGATGGGATGATACTTGATGAGAGAACCAACACAATGCCTTCGGAAGAACAGAAAGAGTGGAATGAAAAGAACGCAGAAGAATATGACAACTTCTACCACCATTGAGTTGGAAAGCAGCCTTAGAGGGAAGGGCTGAACGGAGTTGTTGAGAAAATCAACAACAAAAGAATTGATTTGGGTGGTCTTATGTAAACATCTCAAAACTTGATGTGAATTTCTACCACTACCAAAAGATTGAATAGCTGAGAAGAACAAAGAAAAGCAAAACTCCACTTTAAGAACACGGAGAATTATTTGCACTTTGAGACGCAAGAAGAAAAAGGTACTTGAGCTCCTCCAACAAGAACCTTAATGAGCACTCGAAGAATGAATTAAATCATGATGAACCACCATGAAGAACTCTGGTAACAAAAGAATGATGAGATAGAATTGAAGGATGAAAATAATAAGATTAGAGCCTTGCGATGATTTGGATGGAGCTTCGCATCGAGACAAGCGAGAGCTTCGAACTCCGGAAGGGAAAAATGAACAACTTAGAACCAAGAGATTGAACCAACATGAAAGAGTTAGAAAATGATCTTGGAGAAGGCGTATGACTTGTGGAATCCCTACATATGTCAAACTTCGAAAGGAATTTAAGAATAGCTCCGGGAAAATAAGAAGAGTCGGGTAAGATCCTGGGAAAAGACCTGTGGGTTAGGGGCCACTGAAAAGAAACACCGTTGGAAAGGATTGTTGGAGAGAGAGATGATGCACCAGAACAACTGAAAGACTCGAATGAGGTGACAACCTCGAATTAGTTGAATGCAAACACGAATCTTATAAGATGTCTTCAGCACTCCGGAATGATTAAATTGCGAGAGGCGAACAAGCAAAGGAGAACACTTGAGTCAAGGAAAAGAATATGATCAACACTGTTGGGGATATGACTATCAGGCATGACCCGCCCAGGAGGGGCCGGGTCAATAGCAATGGTGGTTTAACTAAAGGAAACCCGAAGAGTACAGAAAGTGATGGTTTATGATAAGGTTTGTAGTAGGCCGAAGCCCAGAGGCGGCTTAAGGCCCATGAGTATAAACCGCCATGTATGATAACACTTGTAAAGTAAGGCATGCAAAAGACTTCACCAAGCCGGACACGTGTATATAAGGGGACGACCCGGCGACAGCTTAGGGCAAGAAAACAACAGATCGAGAACCAAGCTAGCGTATTTCGCTCCTTGGTCATCGAAACCTAGCAATACCACAACAACTGGACTAGGCTTTACCTTCACCGCAAAGGGCCGAACCCGTATAAACCTCTCGTGTCCTTTGTCCCGATTAACCCCTTTAAGCTTCCTAGTTGCGATGGCTCCATGACTAAGTCCTTTCACTAGGACAGCTGCCATGACAATTCCACGACAGTTGGCGCCCACCATGGGGCTAGCGCACGATGGATTTGAGTTCTTGAAGGGCAGCTTCGAAGGGCTCAAGGGATACGTTGTGGGCCGGATGACCTCGAGTCGTCGCGGCAAGTTCTACATCGACGATAAAGGTTGGGGCCTCGACGCCGGCTCGGTGGAGTACGGATACCGGGTCCCCTTCGGCGGAATTCACGTCTTCATCGGCCGGATCGGCGAGCCGGGCCCTGAGCCGAACACCTGCACCGACCTCATTGAGACGGCTCAGCGTGCAAAACCCGCCCGGACTCAGCCCACCATGAAGCGTGCCTTCGTGGGTTGCATCCATGGAGGGGAGTTCTCTGAAGGATCAGGGGATGGCGGTGAGACGACCGTCTATTCTGATGGTGAGTCGTCCACAGGCGAGACGGATTCATTGTATCAACTGTAGGATGCCGGGCTTGGTGGCTGTTCCGATGGCAGCAGTATTCTGGACCCCTTTGAGACACCGAACAGAGAAGGGGTCTTTGTGACTGGTACACAGCCCGCACAAAACTCTACAGTTGTGACAGCAATAACCTTCAGGACGGCTGCGACCGGGTCAGGAGACCCGGCGCGCCCACCGGCTCAGGTGCTGATGGATCTTATGGATAAGATGACGGCCCTGTTGACCGCCGTGGTTGAACCAGCGGATAAGGCTCAACATGATGCGGAGGTGGCACTGCTACGTGAGGAGGTAGCACAGGCCAAGGAAAACTTGGCGGCGAAAGACATCAGGATGGCAGCGGAGCGGACGACTTTGGAAGCCCGGGCTCAGCAACTTCAAGCAGAGGCTTTTCGGTTCATGATGAATCTAAACGCATCAAACGAGGTCACGAGGAGAAGGCACCAGAAGGCTCAATCACGACCGCCTTTGACTTACGATCCTAGGAACCTCTTCCACACATGTGGAGCTGGTCCCAGTAACCTGCCGGAGGCAAACCGGATTACGACACCCGGAGCTGGGGCGCCGGGTCAGCCACGGGCTATGGAACCCCCTCGTGTGAATACTGCTCCACTTTGTTATACACCGACGCCACCGGGTCACTTTCCTAGCCCTATGGAGAATCTGATCGCTGCATCAGCGCGTTTGGCGGCTCTCCCCATGGAAGGCGACTCTCCGACGGTGATCGAAACGTGAAGGGTCAGAGAACTTCTTCAAACAGCTATGGCACAACAGGAATCATACTCTTATAGTCGAGACAGAATTCATTCAACCCCTCACCCGAGCTGGAGCCCAAGCTATAGCAGGCATATGGATTCAGCGGCCGTGTCAAGCAATGCCTAACACCATAACCAGCCGCGTAGGTATGACCCGGCGCGTGATGGGGCTCTTAACTTGGCTGACCAGGAGAGGATTCACCAAGAGGCTGAGCGGGCGGCTCAACAGGAAGCTGAGCAGGCGGCTCACCAAGCTTTTCCGGTTATTCGACGACCTCTGTTGAAGCAGGTGTGGCCACAAGGATAGCAGGTGTCCCTTGCTTGGTGCTGGCTCTATGTAATGAGCGTTCACCAAAGGATTTCAAGGGGCCTCGGGAGGTGCCTAATTATACGGCTGACTTACAACTCGGGACATGGATCGAAAGTTATGAGATGGCCATGGAATTGATGGAGGTCAGTGATGCAACGATGGCCAAATACTTTACCATGATGTTGGATGGGACAACTCGCACTTGGTTGAAGGGGTTGCCCCCCAACTCCATCGGCTCATGGGTAGAGTTAAAGGCCCGGTTTATTCAGAACTTCAAGGATACATGCAAGCAACCCATGTTGATTGTGGCTTTAACTAATTGCAAGCAAGTGGAAGGTGAATCCACGACCCGTTGGGTGCGTCGGGTAAAGGAGATAATACATTCATCTGATAAGATGGATGCCGGCTCCGCGGTCTTAATGTTGGAGAAAAATTGCCATTTTGAACCTCTGAAACAGAAGCTGGGGTGGCTCAAGCGTGATTGCAATGACATGGGCCAGCTGATGGCGGCTCTGGTCAAATACGCTGATTCTGACAGTACCAAAGATCCCGCATCTGACGAAGAAAAAACAGGGAAGGGAAAAAAGAACGGCAACGTCAAAGGTCATCAGCATAGCCCGGCAAACCAAGGAGGTAATAATAAACGTAAGGTTGACAGTAGTTTGGAGTTTGTGGCTAACACCAACGCACAAGGCAACAATCAACGGCATAAGGGGAGGCCACCTCCTCGGTTAGGCGGGTCAGGTCCTACCCTTGAGCAGTTGCTAAATGAACCCTGTCCAAGACACGACACCCGGGAGAAGCCGACCACCCATCTATGGAAAGATTGTATGATCATGAAGGCGTTCAAGAATTCTAACATGTTCGATGGTAATCATGGGCCTGGCAACGGTTCAGGCGGTGGCGGCTTTCATGGCCCAGGCGGTGGCTCAGGCCGTGGCGGTTTTCATAGCCAGGGCCCTCAGGGCAATCAAGGCGGCTATAATCAGCAATCTGGCCAAGGTAGTCAACATCAGCAACCATCCGGGTATCAGAGTAACCCAAAGCAGCTAAACAGTGGGCAGTACCACGTGTTCACCATCAGTTTATGCAATAGGGACCAGAAACTTCATAAGAGAGCTGTGAATGAGGTTGAACCCGTGGTTCCACGTTATTTGAGATGGTCTGAGCAGCCTATTGTGTGGAGTAGGGAAGATCACACTCCCTGGGTCGATAATCCGGGTCACCTGGCTTTGGTGGTGGCCCCTCAGGTTGGTGGATACAAATTCACTAAAGTACTCATGGATGGAGGCAGTAGTATCAACATTCTCTATTATGAGACGTTCCATCGCATGGGGTTAACTGGCAAAAGTCTTAAGACATCCAACACCGTTTTCCATGGAGTAGTGCCTGGTAAGTCGGCATATCCAGTTGGTAAGATTGAGCGGGAAGTATCCTTTGGAGATGAGCATGATTCTAGGGCGGAGAAGTTAACTTTTTAAGTGGTCAAAATCAAAAGCCCGTATCACGCCCTGTTTGGACGGCCGATTTATGCAAAATTCATGGCACGGCCGTGTTATGTTTATCTGCAGCTCAAGATGCCGGGTTATAAGGGCACTATCACAGTGCATGGAAGTCGGAAGATAGCTTTGGAATGTGAAGAAGGTGACGCTGCTTACACCGAATCTGTTTGTGCGATAGAGGAATTTAAGTTTTACAAGGATAATGTCGACCTGGCGGACATGACATCTTTCAAAAAGCCAACCACGGAACATGAGCCGGCGCTGAAGTTTAAGTCCGCTCATGATACCAAGTTGATTGATTTTGTGCCTGGTGACTCATCCAAACAATTCATTATCAGTGCTAAGTTGGATCCGAAATAGGAAAGCATGCTCATCGAGTTCATCCGTGAGAACCGGGACATCTTTACATGGAAGCCTTCTGACATGCCGGGTGTACCGAGAGAACTCGCTGAGCACACTCTCAATATTGACCCCAAGTTTAAGCTGGTCAGGCAGTTTCTTCGGCGGTTCAATGAGGAAAGGCGTAAGGCTATTGGAGAAGAGGAGGCCCGGCTCTTCATGGCCGGGTTTATTGTTGAAGTTTTTCACCCAGAGTGGTTGGCTAACACGGTGCTTGTGCTAAAAAGAACGACACTTGGCGTATGTGTATGGATTACATAGATTTAAACAAAGCTTGTCCGGCAAATCCTTTTGCTCTCCCTCATATTGATCAAATCATTGACTCTACGGCATATTGTGAGCGTTTGAGTTTTTTGGATGCTTATTCTGGCTATCATCAGATCAAAATGGCAGTTAAGGACCAGGAGAAGATGACTCTCATTACTCCGTTTAGAGCCTTCTGCTATGTGTCTATGCCTTTTGGGCTTAAGAGTGCCCAGGCGACTTATCAGCGGTGTGTACAGAATTGCCTTCATAATCAGATTGTGCGTAATGTTCGTGCTTACGTGGACGATATAGTGGTGAAATCCAGAGAGAAGGAAACCTTGGTAGCTGATCTGAAGGAAACCTTTGATAACCTCCGGATCTACAAGATGATGCTTAACCTGACTAGGTGCGTTTTTGGAGTCCCAGCTGGCAAGCTTTTGGGCTTTTTGGTGTCTAACAGAGGCATTGAGGCTAATCCGGGAAAAATTAAGGCGATTACATCTTTGGCTAAACCAGTGTGCATCAATGACGTTCAGCGGCTGGCGGGTTGCGTTGTAGTTTTGAGCCGGTTGGGTGAGAAGGCTATGCCGTTGTATCAAATGATGAAGAAGATGGATGATTTTGTTTGGAGTGACGCTGCTAATTCTGCCTTTGAAGATCTAAAAAGACAGCTCGCCGAACCGCCGGTTCTTGCTGCCCCGGTTGAGAAGGAGCCACTTTTATTATATGTGGCTGCTAACACACGTGCTGTCAGTGTGGTCATTGTTGTCGAGCGCGAGGTGGCTGGCAAGGAACAACCGGTTCAACGGCCTGTTTATTACGTCAGTGAAGTGCTCATTGAGTCCAAACGGAGATATCCACATTGGCAAAAGCTTGTTTATGGGGTGTTCATGGCAAGCCGGAAGCTTAAGCATTACTTTCAGGGTCATCCTATCACTGTGGTTAGCTCTGCTCCTTTAGGAGATATTATTCAAAATAGAGAAGCCACAGGACGAGTTGCCAAGTGGGCCATTGAACTTGGGTCTCATGGTTTAAAGTATGTGACACATACTGCCATCAAATCTCAAGCACTGGTGGACTTCATTAATGATTGGACGAAGTTGCAGATACCTGAAAAGAAGCTAGACAACACATATTGGACGATTCATTTTGATGGGTCCAGACAATTGGAAGGCTCGGGGGCTGGAGTTGTTTTAACTTCTCCTCGAGGTGACAAATTTTGTTATGTGTTGCGATTGATGTTTCCTTGTACTAACAATGCAGCTGAGTATGAGGCCTTACTCCATGGGCTTCGAATGGCTAGAGGGTTGAGTTTAAGCCGTGTACGGTGCCTCGGCGACTCAGATCTGGTGGCTTAGCATGTATCAGGCAAGTGGGATTCAAGGGACCCTATCATGGCGGCTTATCTCCCTAAGGTTGACACTATTGCTAGACACTTCAAGGGTTATCAAGTGGAGCACATTCACCGCAGAAAGAACGAAGCGGCCGATGCTTTAAGCCAGTTGGGATCTAAGCGTAAGCCGGTGCCGCCTAACACCTTTTTAGATGTTGTGCATAACCCTTCTGTCAAGTTGCCTACAGAAGAGGACTTCGCTATTCCAGACCCAGAAGCACAATTGGTGGCGGCTCTTCATGTCATTCCAGATTGGACAATGTCGTATTTGGCTTACATGACCCGGGGTGAGTTGCAGGAGGATGAGACCTTGGCTTGACAGATAACCCGGCGGTCTAAGTCAATGACGATTTCCAATGGTGCGTTGTATCATCGCAGTGTCACTGGAGCGTTTCAACGTTCTGTCTCTCCTGAAGAAGGTCAAGAAATTCTTCGTGAGATCCATGAAGGAGATTGAGGCCATCATGCCGGTTCAAAGTCTCTTGTGGCCAAATCTTTTCGTCATGGTTTTTACTGGCTAACGGCTCACATTGATGCGGAGGATCTGGTCAGTAGGTGCGATGGGTGTCAAAAATTTGCACGACGAGCGCACATGCCGGCTCAACAATTGCGGATGATTCCAATCACTTGGCCGTTTGCAGTCTGGGGGCTTGACATGGTTGGACCTTTCAAAAGGTCTAAAGATAAGAAGACACACCTTTTGGTGGCAGTGGACAAGTTCACAAAATGGGTTGAGGCAGAGCCGGTCAGTGTGTGATGCGGCCAAGACGGTTCAATTCATGAAGAAGGTGATCTTTCGTTTTGGCTTTCCACATAGCATTATCACTAACAATGGCACTAACTTGTCCCAAGGAGACATGGAAGAGTTCTGTCAACGGGAGCATATCCGGCTTGATGTTTCATCAGTAGCTCACCCCCAGTCCAATGGTCAAGCTGAACGAGCCAATAAAGAAATCCTGAAAGGTCTAAAACCCCGGCTTATGGTTCCTTTACAACGGACGCCGGGTTGTTGGGTGGAAGAATTACCCTCTGTGATATGGAGTATCAATACTACCCCTAACAGGTCTATGGGTTATATGCCTTTCTTCATGGTTTATGGATTAGAGGGAGTTCTGCCCAGTGACATCCGTCATGACTCGCCCCGCAAGGCGGCTTACGTTGAAGCTGATAATGAGCAAGCCCGACAGGATGCGCTTGACTTACTAGATGAGGAGCGAGACTTGGCAACAGCCCGATCAGCAATTTACCAATAGGACCTGCGTCATTATCACAGCCGTCTGGTTAAGTCCAAAACCTTTCAAGAAGGTGACCTGGTGCTCCGGCTCATCCAGGATCAGTCTGCTGCACACAAGCTATCCCCACCTTGGTAAGGACCCTTTGTGGTCAGCAAGAACTTAAACAACGGGTCATACTACCTTATTGATGTTCGAGAGCACCAAGACTCACGTAAATCGGAGGAGGAGACCCGTCGGCCGTGGGATATTGCTCATCTTCGGCCTTACTACACTTGAGCCATCGGCTCTCATAATGTACATAGTTTGACGCTGTATATATTATGATAAGTAATAAAGCAGGACCTCTGTCCTTTTCATCTTCAATGATCATATGTCTTCATTATTTTTAAATGATCAGTTGGGGGCTGATCATATTCGAATCTAGCTTAACCCTTTCGGTATGGCTCATGACCGTATTCGAATCTAGCCGTTAAACCTCATGGTCACCAGGGGGCTTCCTGTTCAAACATAGGTCGTATTCGAACCAAAGAGAACATAGCTGTCGTAACCCTTTTCATCAGCACACTGCCAAACTCACTAGGGGGCTTCCTGATCGTATTCGAATCATAGCTCAACCCCTTTTGAGTCCGACGTTGATCGTATTCAAATCAGCGTCGTTAAAAAACTCTCAATGTCATTTGGGGGCTTCCTGCTCAAACATAGGTCGTATTCGAACCAAAGAGAACATAGCTGTTGGTACCCTCTTGATCGGTGCAACGCCAAAACCACTGGGGGCTACATGATCGTATCCGAATCCTAGCTTAACCCTTTTGGTCTGGTTTACTGATCGTATTCGAATCAGAAGCCCCCAAATTTTTCTTAATGCTTGATTTACATTATTTGAAAGATACTCCTTTGTTTCATTGATTTTTTGTTGTCTCGAATCTAACTATAAGGTTGGTTTCAATTTAAACCGGCTTTTTCCTTTAACAATAAGTTGCCGATGTATAATAGTCATTAGGCATATGGAGTATTGACTTACAAAATGATTGGGTTATCACCCTTACTGTCCAGGTCATACAAGCTGGCAGTTCAGAATCAAAGAACAAAGGTATGACATTGTCGTTCATAAACATACTTCTCTGTGTTTTTTCGTTAATCAAAGGCTTTTTCAGCCTTGTTTATCTTTACATCTAGTCCTGATTATTCCACTATGATAATTTCATAGTTATGTATCGGGTGTTTTGACCAGTCCGACGATAAACCACCCGGAAAGTTTTTCATCTTTTGCATACAGGAACAAGTTTAAACACTACAGATGTGGTAAGGGATATAATGCATATATTGACATGACAGGAAAAACAGTCATATGCAACATAATATGCACAACGACATAGGCAAAGCATGCAGTTTTCAAGCTGACCTATTACAAGGCATTGAGAGCCCAAAAGGTTAAAAATGTTCTCTCCTAAGCAGATGTCAAGCTAAGGCCGGTTCATTAAGTCTTGGCCGGATTATTCGGACGGCTATGACTCCTCCCTCGCCGGTTCACCTCCCTCGACTAGTTGGAAGCTGGGCTTGGACCAATCAAAGCCATCCAGAGCAACGAACTCAGCTTCATCGTCAATTAGACCAGCCGGGTCAATTTCCGGGGCAAAGGTGTGTTGGCGAACCGGCGGGATAAGATCTATCACTTTATATGAGGGAGTCGCCATATTCTTATTATCAACATCAAAACCCGGCTGATATTTATCAATGTTAGTTTCCTCGCCAAGGATGGTAGCATGAGGACGAACTCCCCTCACACAAGCAACAAAATAATCTTGATCAAACGGAGTCCCGTCTTCCTTCAAGGGGGGTACCCCTTGGCTACGTCCGCCGGGTCTAGCTCCAGCACCCAGGCTTTGGCACGGCTTAGGGCAGTTAGGGCTCCGGCTCTTGCACAAGACCGCTTGACCTCTTGGAATCTGGCGGGTAAAATAGATAGCTTCTTCAAAACGTCACTCAAGAGGTTGGGTTCTTGGTTGGTTGGGGAGATAATAGCAAGCGCCCATTGAGCCCCAGTATACAGCTGCTCCACCAGGGTGTAAACTGCCTTGAGCTTTGTCACGCTGTTTTGACTAACTTGCTACTCCGTGGACCTATGAGTATTTAAAAAAAGGTTAAGCAAGCGTCTTATATTTCTGGAAAAATAGAGTGTAAGTAACTAGTACGAATGACTCACCAAAGATTGCAGACACCATCTAAGACACACGGTTTTTTAAACCTGTGAGTTCCGTGGTAACCTCCTTTGAGAGCCGCCTCTGCTGTCTCAGCAAACTGTATCAGCAAGGTTTTCTCATTGGTATAGGATTTCTTCTCCGCGTCAAAGTTGGTCTTCAATTTTTTAGATGCAGAGATGCTCAACTGGAGTTTGGACTCAGTATTCTTTACCTCAGTCTCTTGATCCACCAGGCGGGTCTTGACATCAGTCAATTGAGAACCCAATTCAGTTAGGGCATTCTACAAACATGCACATGTGTGTTAAAATTTATTTCAATAAAGGTTATCATGATTAAAGTCCCAAGTGTTTAGCAACGCAACACCACTCGGCACTTGGGGGCTAATGTCTACCAAAGCAATTTTTAAATACAAAATGGCTCTTCTATGCTTAAAGTCCCAAGTGTTTTACAAGTAACAACGCTTGGCACTTGGGGGCTAATGCATGATATTAAGAAAGTTTTTTCATGTTGAGCCGGATCACACTATTTGTTTGGACTGATTCAAGATAGTTATGAAGTCAAGTACCGGCTCATTCATGATAAATTGAGCCGGCCCTTGGGGACTACAGATGAAATTTATGCTGGACTTAAGGAAAATCTAAGACAGAGCATCAACCTATATCACAAGTCTATAGATCATTCAGTTTCATCATAATCCGGAGACTTGGGGGCTGGCAGAGCATATGTAAGCTAGTAAAAGCCGGAGAACATACCTCATATTTCAGTTGCAGTTGCTTGACCATCTCAATTTCCGAGTCATGGCTGGAATGCACATGACTGAGGTATCCAGATAGCACGTCACTAACATTCAGGTGAGCGTAGTGAGAGACGTCAAACCGCACCTTCTGCCTTTCTAAAGCCTCTTGCTTGGTAGAGTGTCAGGCCAGTATAGTTGGGTTGCCCGGCTCAACGAATTGACTACCAGTAATTAGGACATCATTGTCAGAAGTCGTTGGCGGGTTAGCTGAGCTAGATGGCTCAGCGGTAGACGGATTGAGAATGGTCTCATAAACTGACGGCTCAAGAGGGTCTGATTGAACGTGGACAACAGGGTCTTCTGGTGCTTCAGATTGTTCAGGAGGAGTTGGTATTGCCGGTTCAGGAGCAGGGTCTTTCTGGTCTTCCACCGGCTTAGCTACCTTGGCTTTCTTGGACTTTGCTTGACCGCTAAGAAGGATTTCATGAGTTAGTATAATGATGCAGACTTAAAGATGCAGAAGAAAGATAATGTCCCTTACCCAGGGGCAGTCTTGAAAGCCGGGAATTGAGTTTGTGAAGAATCGCCAGAAGAGCGAGAAACCTCCTGCAAAAGTAAAATAAAGTTAAGAGAGTAAGGAAATAGATTCATTGATAAAAGCAAGAGACAAAGGTGAAAGAAGCCTCATTCTGGCGTTTTCGAGGAGTTTTTGGTAACCTGGAGGGCAGTTCATTGTCGTCATTGGTCCGGGCCTAACGGTGGCTCTCATGTTGCTGCTTTTTTAAAAGAAAATGAGGATCGAAATAAGCCAAAGGGTGTGAAAACCTTACTTTCCGGGTTACCAGTCGAGGTTTCGGTCTTGGCAAAGGTTCTGAGTTGGAGGAAATATTTACCTCTTCTTCTACTGCCTACCTGCCCACCGTGTCGTCTTGGCAATAGTTAGTGTCAATAAGGTTGTTAAAAAAAACAGGCCAAGAGAGTTAAGGGCTACCTCCGACTCAGAAACATCATCCAGCTTGAACATATCAGAAGCAGTCTTTTTCTTCTTGGACTTTCGGGTTGTCTACCTGGAGGCTATGGCAAGGGCTCTAACCTTCTTGGCGGCTTCATGATCATATTTTGCTTTCCAGAAGTCAGATTTGGCCTATAGGCAAATAACAGGTTAAAAGTCATGCAAGTATTTAACTACTGAAGAAAAAAGGAGGTCAAGGGGGTTCACCTCTGGTGCCGGGTTAAGTTTGGAGAAAGGATTTAATCCAACCTTACTGCAGTCCTCGTATTTTCCGTTCACGAGGATGGTTGACATTGCAACAATGTCCTCTTAAGTCAGTTGTACAGAGCTATGACGCAGAGGGTCATCTGGGCCTTCGGCATATTTATACATCAAGTTGGACCGGTGGCTCAGAGGAATGACCCACCATGCAATCCAACAACGGATCAGATCAACTCTGGTTAGGCCGTTTCCCAATAAGGCTTGAATCCTTTTGATGGAGGGGATAAGCTTCTTACGCTCAGCAGCAGTCAGCTTTTCAGGGAGCACAAACTTAGAGTCAAGACACTCTGCGCGATAACCCGGCAGTGGTTTTTCGTCAGCTGGCGACGTGTCTTGGCAGTAAAACCAAGTTTGGTTCCAATCCTTGGGATGGCTTGGTAAGACTACTAAGGGAAAGATAGCGCCCTGTCGGCGCTGAATCGAAAATCCACCAAGTTCCAAGCTAGGGCCGTTGGTGCATTCATTTTGGTGGTTCAGATAGAAATACTCTTTGAAGAGTTCAACGGTCGGTTCTTCTTGAAGAGAAACCTCACAGAGAACTTGAAAATTGCAAATGTTGGATATGGAGCTGGGTCCAAGATCTTGTGGATGAAGCTTGAAGAAATGCGGAACGTCTCTGAAGAACATTGAGCCGGGTGGTGAAAAACCCCGATTCATGTGATCAGTAAAAATGATGACTTCACCGTCTTTGGGTTGAGGCCGTTCTTCGGCGGGGTTAGGAGCGCGATAGGACATAATATTCTTCTCCGGCAAATATCGGATGGTGACAAAATCTTTCAAAGTGTCATCAGTAACTGCGGAAGGGGCCCAGTTGTAGACAGTTGGCGCTTTTGATGGCATGATGAAAAAGGACAAGCTGAAAAGAAAGCAATTTTCCAGTTCAAATTAATTGATGGAGTTACAGGTTAATGATTATAGTAAAGATGAGTAATGGCGGCTTAAGTAAGGGCTAATGATATATAAAGGAAAAATGAGCCGACATGATAACCCGCCATGACTAAAGATATTCAAAGGTTGCCTGAGTCAGAATTGGCTAAGTGCTAAGATAAACAAGTTTCACAAGTTGTTGCTATTATTTTGGATCAAGATGGTTCAAAAAAGGAAAATAAATCTAGACCTAAAAACCAGCACAGAGGAGTTCATCAGTTCTAAGGAGGCCTTTGTATGAGAAAAAGGGATCTGCTAGCGTCTGGAATGGATGCAAAACAACTACCGCATGAGTTCTATAATTCCTTTAGATCAAAGGAGGATGCGGTGGAGAAACTACAAAGAAAGCACGATGAACGGTGAAGAACACAGAAGGAACTCGCAAACCCTAAATGCAGATCTAAGGTATGGGAAAGCAGGGACTTACGAATGCAGATCTACTTCGGAGGATCGCTGCTGTTCTCTGGACAAGCTGAGGTTGAGGATGACGGTGAGCGCTGTGATGGTGGCAGAGCTCGAGCGATAGAAGGGTTGCGAGAGGAAGAAGGAGAAGACTGAGGAAGGTCGGTCGTACCTATTTATAAGGGGATAGGTGAACAGGCAGGCACGAAAATCAAGGAAGGCCAAAATAATTATTATCCAACTAAAAGGACGCCTCGATTTTCGGAAGACATTTAATAGAAGGATCCGTTAGAAGATGACGTTGTTGCGGTTTTTCGAAAAATCCAGAGATGATGTCATCGCGGGTTACAAGGCTTTCGCGGCAGTAATAGATGGATTTTTTCTAAGTGTTGCAGATTGACAAGAACAAAGTTCAAATCAACCTGGGGCCTAATTTTGGGGATATGACTATCAGGAATGACCCGCCCAGGAGGGGCCGTGTCAATAGCAATGGCAGGTTAACTAAAGGAAGCCCGAAGAGTACACAAAGTGACGGTTTATGATAAGGTTTGCAGTAGGTCGAAGCCCAGAGGCGGCTTAAGGCCCATGTATGATAAGACTTGTAAAGTAAGGCATGTAAAAGACGTCACCGAGCCGGACACGTGTATATAAGGGGACGACCCGGTGGCGGCTTAGGTCAAGAAAACAACAGATCGAGAACCAAGCTAGCGTATTTCGCTCCTTGGTCATCGAAACCTAGCAATACCACAACAACTGGACTAGGCTTTACCTTCACCGCAAGGGGCCGAACCAATATAAACCTCTCGTGTCCTTTTTCCCGATTAACCCCTTTAAGCTTCCTAGTTGCGATGGCTCCATGACTAAGTCCTTTCGCTAGGACATCTGCCGTGAAAATTCCACGACAAACACCGAAAAACTTGAATTGGATCCACCGGAAAGAGAACGAGACGAACAATGATGAACTAGACGAGAATTTGCCGGTTGAGACAATCGAGGAAAAACTGAAGAGGCTCCGCAAGAATGAAACTGATGCTCGAATAGAGGCTCAGACTCCGGGAATAAAAGGGGTGGTAGGGCGGGAAAACACAGGCAACTTGGAATGAGGAACCGACGAATAACTTGAAGAGAAATAGCACCGGTTGAAATAATTGAGGAAAGAATGCAAATGCTTTGCACGAGTAGGATGGATACTCAACTACAGACTTCGGCTCTGAGAAGAAAAAGGGTGGGCGGGTGGGAAAAAGAAAGACAACTTCACATTGGGGAACAACGTCGTTGAGAAAGAAATGAGGACTGATCTTGCAAAAGATGAAGAGGATCAAAACAACTTGACGAGAAAAGCACCGGATGAAAATAGCTGACATCGCAACGAACGAAAACTAACTACGTGATCCTAAAAAAATTTGAAGGGGAAGAGGAGTAGTTCAAAACAGATTAAGCCAATGTCGTAGCAGACGCTTTGAGCCGAAAGAGTTATGCTAATACCTTAGTAACAGGAGGTTTGCCAAGGGAGTTAGCAGAAGATTTTAGGGAGCTACATTTAGAGATTGTTCCTAGAGGTTTTGTTACAACCATGGAAGTTCAGTCGACATTGTTGGGAAAGATTCGAGAAGCCTAGAAGGATGACAAAGAAATTGTCGAGATAAAGGAGAAGATGAGTGAAGGCAAAGCCAAAGGTTTTCGTGAGGATGAGCACGACACCTTGTGGTTTGAGGACCGTATATATGTGCCCAATAATGCAGAGATTAGGTAGTTGATATTACAGGAAGCTCATGACTCACCATACTCGATACACCCCGGAAACACCAAGATGTATTTGGATTTGAAGGAGCGTTTCTGGTGGACTGGAATGAAGAAGGATATTGTCGAGTATGTAGCCGTATGTGATGTATGTCAGAGAGTGAAGGCGGAACATCAGAAGCCAGCATGATTACTGCAGCCTATACCGATACCCGAATGGAAGTGGGATAATCTTGGCATGGATTTTATCACCGGACTAACCAGGACCCGACCAGGATATGATTCTATCTGGGTAGTAGTGGACCGCTTGACCGAAGTAGCTCACTTTATCCCAGTGAAAACCACATATAGAAGTGTGAAGTTGGCCAAGATATACATGACCGGGATCGTATGTCTGCACGGAGTTCCGAGGACCATCGTATCAGATAGAGGAACACAATTTACTTCAAAGTTTTGGCACCAACTGCACCAGACTTTGGGAACCAGGCTGGAGTTCAGTACAACTTTTCACCCACAGACAGATGGACAGACCGAGAGAGTCAATCAGATTCTTGAGGACATGTTGAGAGCTTGTGCGCTAGACTACGGGTCTAGTTGGGATGATAATTTACCCTACGCGGAGTTCTCGTACAACAATAGCTACCAGGCCAGTTTGAAGATGGCACCGTTTGAAGCCCTGTACGGAAGAAGATGCCGAACACCGTTGGTGTGGGATGAAGTTGGAGACCGCCATTTGTTTGGACCAGATTTGATTAAGGAGTCCGAAGAGAAGGTTAAGCTGAATCGAGATAGACTGAAGGTAGCTCAGTCCAGATAGAAGAGTTTTGCAGACTCGAAATGCAAGGAGGTAGTCTATGAAATCAGAGATAGAGCATATCTACGAGTGTCACCTCTGCGAGGAGTTAAGCGTTTTGGAGTTAAGGGAAAGTTAGCCTCGAGATTTGTAGGGCCGTACCATGTTTTGGAACGCATGGGAGAGGTTGCCTACAAGTTGGAATTACCCGAAGGACTGTTGGGAGTACATGATGTGTTTCACGTTTCCCAGTTGAAGAAGTGCCATGCTGAGATGGCCGATATTCCTCTGAGAGATACAGTGCCCCTGGAAGTAATTCAGTTAGACAGTGATTTGACATATGAGGAGAATCCAGTCAGGATTCTCGAATTTGCCTGTCGAGTTACCCGCAGCAAGGTTATCAAGTTTTGCAAAGTTCAGTGGAGCCACCATACCGAGGATGAAGCCACCTGGGAAAGAGAGGATCATCTATGCAAAGACCACCCACACCTATTTTCTAGCCAACCCGAATCTCGAGGGCGAGATTCATCTTAAGCGAGGTAGGTTTGTAACATCCCAAATTTTCAATTTGGAATGTTATACATAGGTCAGTCATGCATATCATACTTTATTGCATTTCGTTTTGTGATCATCGAAATCCTAAGCAACTCAAGGACCCTCGAAGAGAGTTGGGGATTTTCCTAGTTCTCATATTTGAACTTTTCTCAAATATCGAAACAAGGATCACTTTGGTTTTAATTATTTTTCTCTCCAAAAATATTTCATATTAAAATTATATGAGAGGAGATAATATGACTTCTCCAAAATAAATGAAATGTTGGAGGAAAAATATTAAAATCAATTTGTATATTTTATTTGGGTTTTATCGCTATTTTATTTGAATTAGGAAAAATATGCGTTTTTCAAAATTGCATTAGGGGCCCAAATAAATGTTCACTTTTCCGACATATTTTTAGAGGACGGGGAAAATTTATTTCAGGATGTTTGGAATCTGTTTAGTATTTATTTTCTTCGTTTTTCTACGCGTCGGAATTTTTTTTAAGGTGAACCGCCTTACCGGGCCGTGTCTGCCTGGGACACCGACCTGGTCGGCTTTATAAGCCGAGGCCCGAGGCCTCGAGGCCCCAGCCCACCTCGCGTCGTGCCCCCAAACCCTAGGCCATCGCCGCCTCGTCAGCCGCCACCGCCGCCACGTCCGCCGCCCGCACCGCCGCCTCGCACCGCCACCCACGCCGGAGTCTGCAGCCGCCGCCGCCCACGCCGCTCGCCCACGCCGGAGCCCGCGTTCTACCACTCACATTTTTCTTGGAATAATGGATATGCCAAGTACTTATACCAACCCACTCTTCATTGAGTACGACGATGATATGAACTCCTAGGTCACTAAGAGCCACCTCTTTGGCGCACAACGTGCTTTGCATCAAGAACAACAAGCAATGAGTGAACGCATCGACAACCTCGCCGCCGACTTGAGACACTCCGAGCAATGTACAAGGGACTACTTCGACCACAAGCTCGACAATCACAAGCAAGAGAATGATGCAACAATGGACGGGATTCGCGTTTTGTTGCTCAACCGCTCTTCTTCCACTTCGTCCTCATCAAGAAGGACCCGCTCAAGTCGACACTCCGACTTCACCCTCTCCGGCTCAAGTACACCGACATCGAACACTCTTCGCTGTGCTGCGCGCAACGATCAGCAAGCAAGCCTCAATCCTCTACGTGACACCAACTCTCAAGAGCACCGACAACGTCAAACCCAAGAGGCTTTTGCGCTAGCACGAGAACGGCAAAGACAACGCCAACATGAAGTGGAAGAGTGCAGGCATCTACACCAAGAGGCACAAGATGCCGAGGCACAATGCCAAGAACTAAAACTCCGTGATGCTCAAGCTCTTGAGGCGTAACAAGCCCTTCAAGATGCAAGTCGAGCCATAGCCAACCGAGGCCGACAAGCTCGTGAACATGAAGAAGCACTTCACGAAGAAGAAAACGAAAGAAGATTTCAAGCTCGCGTGCATCGTCAAGTTCGTCAAGTTCCTCCTCGAGCTCGACAAGCCCCTCCACAAGCTCGCCAAGAACATCAAGTTCATCAAGAGCACGAAGACAATGGAAACCCTCCTCACCAAGAGCAACACGAGTTGGACAATCATCAACAACATGGGCGTCATCATCCCCGACCCCGACACAATGAAGAGCAACGCTACGACAAGCTAAAGTTCACCATGCCCAAGTTCAATGGAAGCAACGACCCCGAAGAGTATCTTTCATGGGCATTGAAGGTCGACAAAATCTTTGGTTTGCACAACTATGAAGAAGAGAAGAAGATCGCGATGGCATCCCTCGAGTTCCAAGACTATGTCCTCATTTCGTGGGAACAAGTTACCGAGCGCCGAGATGCACGAGGTGAACCACCCATCACTACTTGGGCGCAAATGAAGGATGTCATGAGAGCACGCTTTGTGCCTACATACTACAACCGCGACCTCTTCAAGAAACTTCAACTTCTTAAGCAAGGAACCAACAGTGTTGAAGAGTACTACAAGGAGATGGAGAGTGACATGATAAGAGCCAATGTTATGGAAGATGATGAGCAAACAATGTCACGTTTCTTGAATGGACTCAATCATCCCATAAAGACGATCGCCGACTTCCAACCATACTCGAACCTCATCGAGCTAGTGCGTCAAGCTACAAAAGAGGAACATGAAGTGCAAGATGATTACAAGTATGCCAAGTTCTCATCCAAGTCATACGGCTTCTCCAACACCCAAGCTTGAACGACTCCAACACCGTCTACCAAGCCTTCTACAAGCAACGTCGACAAGTCGAGTTCCAAGAAAGCTTCGTCAACTCCAAGTAATCCTCCTACGATGAGCAACTTCAAGCTGAGAGCTTCATCATCATCTACCCCAACTGATGAGACCTTCAAGACGAGTTCCTTCATATGCTTCACATGCGGAGGCCGAGGCCACAAGTCCTATGAGTGCACCAACAAGTGAAACATGATCCTCAACGACAACGGCCCTTACGAATCAATGAGTGAAGGAGAAATGGACGCCGTCGAGCAAGTCGCCATGCAGTGGCAAGTGAACGAAGAAGAAGAACAAGTCTTTTGCAAGATTCAAGTCCTGCCCTTGTTGTCTCCAAGGTCTTGACTCTCCAACATCACAAAGAGGAAGACCAACGATGCCACATCTTTCATACCAAGGCTAGCATCAATGGACGATCCGTCAAGGTCATCATCGACGGAGGGAGTTGTCATAATCTTGCAAGTGAAGAACTTTGCTCCAAGCTCCAATTTCCCAAGACGAAGCACCCACATCCATACAAAGTGCAATGGCTTAGCGACTCCGGCACTCTCCAAGTCGAGCATCAAGTACAAGTCCCCTTCAAAATTGGCGCCTACGAAGACACTTTGGAGTGTCATGTCGTTCCAATGACCGTTTGCCACCTTGTCCTTGGACGCCCATGGCAATTTGATAAAGGAGTCATCCACAATGGCCGAATGAACCACTACATCTCCAAGATGAAGGGAAATGAGTACGTACTTCGTCCCATGTCTCCAAGTCAAGTGATCACTGACAAGGAAGCCACCCATCTTGGAGATAATCGTGAGAGAGCGAGCCACCACAAAGAGAGTGAGCGCCACAAGCCCAAATCGAGCACATCCACGATGAGCGAAAAGAAGAACTTAGTCCTATTTGCCACCAAAAGTAAGATAAGAGGAGTGTGTGAGAACCATCTAGTGTCCTACACTACGTCCTTTTCTGCAAGGGCAATGAACCACAAGCTAACACCTCTCACACTCTTCCTCTAGTGTTGTCTTCTCTTTTGCAGGAATTTCACGATGTTTTCCATGATGAGCTACCTCCGGGACTACCTCCACTACGAGGCATCGAGCACCGCATCAACCTCATCCCCGGAGCACCTCTTCCGAACAAAGCTCCCTACCGCGTCAACCCCAAAGAAACCAAAGAAATAAAAAGGCAAGTAAAGCATCTCATAGACCATGGACATGTGCGTGAAAGTTTGAGCCCTTGTGCCATCCCGGTCATTCTTGTGCCAAAACGAGACGGAAGCTTTCGCATGTGCTCCGATTGTAGACCTATCAATGCTATCATCGTTCGCTATAGGTATCCCATTCCACGCCTTGATGATATTCTTGATTAACTTAGTGGTGCCACTATATTTTCCAAAATTGATCTTAAGTGTGGTTACTATCAAATCCGCATACAAGAGGGTGATGAATGGAAAACCGCTTTCAAAACCAAGTTTGGCTTGTATGAGTGGTTAGCCATGCCTATGGGTCCATCGGAAGCACCGGGTACTTTTATGCGTCTTATGAATCATGTCTTTCGCCCTTACATTGGTGTGTTTTTCATGGTCTACTTCGATGATATCCTTGTTTATAGCAAATCTCTTCAAGATCATGTCACCCATGTTCGAACCGTTTTGCAAACTCTTCGAAACGAGCATCTTTTTGCTAACATGGAAAAATGTGTTTTTGGCGTTGAAAAGCTCGTTTTCTTGGGTTTTGTTGTTTCCTCTAAGGGTGTTCATGTTGATGATTCCAAGATCAATGGTATTAAGACTTGGACCCAACCAACCAACTTGCAACAAGTGTGTAGTTTTCTTGGCCTTGCGGGTTTCTATCGTTGCTTTGTGAAAGATTTTAGCACCATTGCTTCGCCTTTGCATGCTTTGAGCAAGAAAAATGCGCCTTTTGTTTGGGGACCATCCCATGATACCGCTTTCAATGAGCTTAAGAATTTGCTTACTCATGATCTCGTGCTTGCATTACCCAACTTTAACAAACCCTTTGAGATTCATTGTGATGCTAGTGGTAATGGCATAGGAGGTGTCTTAATGCAAGAGAAGCGCCCCATAGCTTACTTTAGTGAGAAACTTCCCGAAGCGCAACTCAATTACCCCATCTATGACAAAGAGCTATATGCTTTAGTCTGTGTTTTGCATGAATGGGAACACTATCTTCGCCCTCATGAATTTATCATTCATACCGATCATGAAACGCTCAAGTATCTTAAGGGCCAAACCAAGTTGAACAAGCGTCATGCTAAATAGAGTGAATTTATTGAGTCTTTTCCTTATGTCATCAAGTACATTAAAGGTAAGGAAAATATTTTGGCGGATGCCCTTTCCCGCATATGCATGCTTGTTACTCAACTTGAATTGGATGTCATTGGCTTTGAGCATATAATAGACTTGTATGAGCATGATCCTACTTTTGCTACTCCTTATGACAAGTGTTTGACGCACACCTCTTGGGAACGCTATTACATCAAAGATGGATATCTTATGAGAGCTAACAACCTTTGTATCCTCGAGTCTTCTCTTCGTTTGTTGCTTTTGCAGGAATCTCATGGAGGAGGCTTAATGGGACATTATGGACATGACAAGACTTTTGCCACGCTCTCCAAGAACTACTATTGGCCCAAGATGTTTCGCGATGTCAACCGCTTCACCAACCGATGCTCTACATGTCACAAAGCTAAGTCTAAAGCTAGATCCCATGGCCTTTACATGCCTCCCCCAATTCCATATGAACCATGGGAAGACATTAGCATGGATTTTGTACTTGGATTGCCTAGGACTAGAAATGGAAATGATTCGGTATTTGTCTTTGTGGACCGTTTCTCTAAGATGGCACATTTCATTCCTTGCAACAAGATAGACGACTTCACATGTTGCTAATCTATTTTGTCGGGAAATATTGCGTCCACATGGTGTGCCAAAGACGATCGTCTCGGACCGCAACGTCAAGTTCCTTAGCTACTTTTGGAAGACACTATGCGCCAAGCTCGAAATCGAGCTACTCTTCTCCACCGCGTATCATCCACAAACCGACAGCCAAACGGAGGTGACCAACCGCACACTCTCCGCTCTACTTCGAGTACTCATCAAGAAGAACATCAAGGAGTGGGAGGAGTGTCTACCTATCTCCGAGTTCGCCTACAACCGAGCAAAACACTCAACAACCGGCAAGTCCCCCTTCGAGGTCGTCTACGGATTCAACCCATTGTCACCATTGGACATTCTTCCTCTTCTACTCCAAGAGCGCATCAATTTGGACGCAAGTGCACGTGTGACTCATCTCAAGAAGGTGCATGAAGATACAAGACATACTATCGAGCGCCAAGTACAACGACTTGCGACCAAGCTCAACATGAACAAGCACCCCATCATCTTCAAGATTGGTGATCTCATGTGGCTACACCTTCGCAAGGACTGCTTTCCCCAAGAACACAAGTCCAAACTTCGACCACGAGCAGACGGACTCTTCAAGGTGCTTGCACGCTACAACGACAATGCTTACAAGATCGACCTCCCCCGCGACAAGTACCAAGTGAGCGATATCTTCAATGTCAAGGACCTCTCGCCCTTCCATGGTGATGAAGAATTTGATCCGAGGGCGGATCTTCCCCAAGGGAGGGGAGATGCTGCGGAGCATCCCAAGGTCATTCCCGTGGACCTACCATTGTCTCACCAAGTGACTAGCGAACCAATGACACGAGCACGTGCAAGAGCTCTCGAAACTAAGGTGAACTCACTCCTCTCCAAACTACCACTTTCCATGCATGAGAATTGGCTACTACCTCAAGCGGAAACCCTATGTGTGATCAGGTGCTTGGAGGAAGGCCACGGACCAACTACATTCAACGGACAAGACGGTGAGGACGCCAAGTTCACGGGAGAAGTAGAAGAACTGCTCGAAGTCCCTAGGCTCCGGACGACCGATGAACCCCGAACGTCCGACGACCTCCAGGCTCCGGACGTCCGGCCCTCTCCGGACGACCGACACTTCCATACCCGAGCCAAAACTACGGACTTCTGAAGCGCTACGGACGACCGACGACCTCCAGGCTCCGGACGACCGACCCCGACCGGACGTCCGACCGAAGCACACCCGAGCCGAATCTACGGACGTCCGACAGGCACCGGACGTCCGGACCCTCGCGAGCCTCCGGACGACCGGTGACTCCCGGACGTCCGACGCCTGTGCGCTGCCATGTGTTGGGCCGCAGCCTATGTACCCCTCACTTCGCCCCTTTTTGCACTAAGACTATAAATAGACCTCCTATTCCGCCTAGCTAGGGTTAGCATTGGTTTAGCTCATATTTAGAGATAGAGCATTGCTCATCCACATCGGATCTACTCCACGAGAGAGACCCCGGCGCCTCTTCGGAGAAGATCCCTTTGGATTCAAGACCCCTCTAAGGGAAGATCCCCTAGTGGATTCAAGACCTCCTCACGGAGAAGATCGGCTACCTTTGTATCATCCTTAGTTGTCCGTGGATCGTGTGTTCTCTTATGTACTCGAGGATCTAGCACATGCGTGACTATTTCTTGTTGGTTTAGTGTTTCTCTTGTGTTTTCCCCGTCTTTCCCCTCGTTTCCCTCCTCGTGTTCTTCGTGTTATTCGTGGGATCCGCTCCTTTCGTGAAAGATCGGCCAATTGGGGTTCTACCTTACATCAACGAGGTTGATGGCAGAGGCGGCGCTTTGGTGGCTTGGTATGCTTGGAAAAGGTGGATGTGCTACAGGCTGCGCTTGTTGCCTTCGTGCGTCGCTCGCCGCCTAGGTTTATGCGCAATATTGATGGATGGGAAGCCGATGAGGAAATGGTGGGAAACGGTGGCGTGTCCATAAGATGCCATCAATTAATGGAAACTTAGCATATAAGGAGCATCGAGCTAGCACAAGAATAGATGATAATCAGATGATCGTTTATCCTAGTTAATTATGCATGTAATAGTTTACTTTGGTGAGTGGAAATGTCACGTGTTTATTAGCCACCTATGTAATTGGATGTTTGCCTCATATTACACACATCTTGTTTATGTGAAACGTTTCTGTTCTCTTGGCTCAACACAAACAGTTTATCGGAATGAACTGTATGCCCTCCATTGCACACACCTTGATCTGGTTGAACCGTTTCTGTTGTGTTGCCTAATCGAAAACATTTCATCCGAGTGAACCGTATGCCGTATATCGCACACACCTTAATCTGGCCGACCATTTCTTTTGTGTTTCCTAATCACAAACAGTTCATCCGAGTGAACCGTATGCTGTATATCGCACACACCTTCATCCAGCTCCCCATTTCTTTTGTTCCTCCTCATCGCAAACAGTTCATTGAACTGAACCGTATGCCCTGCATCGCACACGCAACTAAAATCTGAACTGTGTTTGATGCATCCTCCATCGCAAATGTTTTGCACCATTTTGACGGATTTGTACACCACTGTTTGCGATTATTGCATCACACACAGTTTTGTCAAAGGGTCTCTGATCATAGTGTCGCGTTAGCAGCATCCTGCAGTAGTGCTTGCCAATGGAGTGGGTAGACGGAGGCGGCCGTGCGGAGGTTTATACAATCTGATGATGAACTCTAGAGGTTGGTCTCCGACATGGCCGTCCATCGGGGGAGGCGCGGCCAGCGGGAGCGCAATCAGAGCACCACCCCGTCCTCCTCGGCCCCGAGCGCCATGAAGACCGCGACTTCGCCCCCTCCCACCTCCTCTAGCGGCAGACCCTGTCCCCGCATCTCCGGTAGGAGGCAGGAGTCGCTGTTGAGCTGAAGCCCTCGTCGCCACCACCGGGGCACCACCGCGCCCTCCCCCTCTCGCCATGGTGGACTAGGGATGTTAAAAGAAGGAGAGGAATGGAGGACGTGAATAAACACACCGCTCTTGCCCCCTCTTTATAGGATAAAGGGGTATGGGGCTGATTCCTCACCTTGGGCGCAGCTGCCCCACTCCTCCAATCCGGCTCCCTCACGCCATCAACGGTTCAGGGAATCAAACCTGACCCTCTGCGCCAATCACGACACCTAGTTTTATGCCTTGCCGCTCATTCCGGTGCCCTCCGCATCCGCCACCAACCCTGCGCAATGCATGCAATACACATGGCAGAGGTTCCAGGGACGGGGAAGCTAGTGGAGTGGCAGTTATCGCCCCGTGATCATGGGACGTGGGCAACCCACAGATCGTGGCTCGGATTCCCTCCGTAACGTCTTGCACGACGTGTGGGAAAACCAGAAACTGATCCAAGCTCAGGCTAATGAAGAGCAAAGAAGACCTCAAAGGACAAACTATCGCAGCCTCCTCGCCTGTGTACTTGATAGGGCCTACCCCGACGACGCACGGCAGCATGTTCAAGCCAGGCCCGGGGACTCCTGTCGGTGCAACAAACCCCTGGTATCTTGCCCATACTGTACACAGGCACAATAGCAAGGTTGCACCTTCCAGGACAAGACCAAGTTGAAGAAATAGCCCTTTGAGAGATCAAAGGGCAGATCAAGAAGACCAAGACAAGCTAAAGGAGCAAGATACCACTAAGGAAAAACCTCCCTTGCCGGGCAGGCGAGCCCGACGAGGTTGAGGTTGCCCAGAAGACAAGTCTCAAGGTTGTCCTGGCAGGCTTGCCCGGCACGATGAGGGCGGACTACCCCGCCAAGGCTCCACTGCTCCACCTCACAGCGATGCAACTCATTGATCGGTGCGGTGTCAAGCCCCCAAGTGACTAAGTTGCTATTATTTGACACATGGCATCCACTTCTAGAGGAAATCACCCCCAAATGAGACCCATCCAGAGACATGTCATGCAGACAGACAAGGAGTTGGCCGAACGGCCCAGCAAGGCTTGCTGAGCATGCCACGAATTGACACTAAGCAGCGCATTTAATGCGCTGTGCCCTGTCTGTAGAGTTAGGTATGATAGAACTGTTTTCTATCTAATCAGTACACAATGACTGATTTACCACTATGGCGACCCCTTCATCTATAAAAGGAGGGCCATGGCAACCATAGAGAGGATTCGGACCCTTGTACACTCATACGCGTGTAGCTGCTCTTGCCCAGAGGCAACCCTGCCGGACTAGAGCGCTGCCTCTCCACCACAGTCCTCCCATCAATCCACCAAAGCAGGAGTAGGGTTTTATGCCTCGTGATGGCCCGAACCTGGGTAAAACTGCCATGTGATCTCTGTCGTGCTATGCTACACCCTCCACTCTTTGTGCAATGTGCCCTTCCCCCCGCCGAACCACAAAGGGGCCAATGGCCCCATAGGTGGCCGTGGTTTCCCACGACAGGAAGCAACAACATACATATCATCCAGATATGAAACAAATACCAACCTCACATGAATACTTATAACAAGACTTCTCCGATGTCCTCAACAACAAAAGTAACTACTCACAAATCATATTCATGTTCAAGCTCAGAGGGGTATTGAATATGCTTTAGGATTTGAACATTATATCTTCCACCAAATAAACCAACTAGCATCAAATACAAGATGTAACCAACATTCTTGCAACCGACATGTACCAATCTCAGGTTTTCGGACAAAGATTGAATACAAGAGTTGAACTAGGGTTTGAGATGAGATGGTTCTGGTGAAGATGTTGATGAAGATTGGTCCTCCCATGTAGAGAGGATCATTGGTGATGTCGATGGCTTCGATTTCCCCCTCTCGGAGAGAAGTGCCCCTGGTGGCATCGCTCCACCGGAGAGCAAAAGTGCTCCTGCCCAAGTTCTGCCTTGAGACGATGGCGGTTTGTCCCAAAAGTCTTCTTTTGTTTTTCCTAAGGCAAATTGCTTCATATAGCAAAAGATGGACCTCAAAGGCCTGCCAGGGGGCCCACAAGCTCGGTTGGCATGCTTAAGGGGGTAGGGCGTGCCCCGTGAGGTTGTCGCTCCATGGTGGCCCCCTCCTAGTATTTGGTCCACCAATATTTCATATATATTCCAAAACAATTCTCCGTAAATTTTTAGTCATTTGAAGTTGTGCAGAATATCTATCTCTATTGTAGCCTTTTCTGGTCCAGAATTCTAGCTGCCCGTAATCTCCCTCTTCATGTGAAACCTGGAATGTAAGAGAGAAAAGGCATAAGAATAGTATCCTAAGGTGAAATCTTAATCCAAAACATAATAAATAACGATAGAAAAATGATACATTCCAACGTATTTATAATTTTTGATTGTTCCATGCAATTATAGTATCAATCTTGGATGTTTTATATGCAATTATATATCATTTTTTGGGACTAACCTATTAACCTAGTGCCTAGTGATAGTTGCTGATTTTTGCTTGTCTCTGGCTTTCCAGAAAATCAGTATCAAACAGAGTCCAACAGGAGAAAAAAAAACTTTAGATTAATTTTGTCTGGACCAGAAGGGGCTCTAGAAGGTTTGGGAGAAGACATGGAGAGCCACGAGGGAGCAACAAGCCTATGGGCACACCCCCGGGGGGTAGGCGCGCCCTCTAGGCTTATTGGCCCCTCATGGCACCTCTTGACCTAACTCCACCTTTATAAATTCCCAAATATTACCAATACATCAGAGAGCCACCGGAAATAATTTTACCGCTGCCGCAAGTTTCTGTTCTTCCGCAATCCCATCTGGAGGCCTTTTCCTGCACCCCGTCGGAGGGGGAATCGATCACAAAGGGCTTCTACATCATCCTTGCTTCCCTTTCCGTGATGCGTGAGTAGTTTACCATAGACCAAAGGGTTGTAACGCCCTGAGACCGACGCGCCAGGTGTCTTCCAGTTATTCATTGTTGTTGCCATGTCATTCGCTTGTGTGTTGCATCTTTCCATGTCATCATCCGCATTGCATTGTCACGTTTTCAGAACTTGCATCCGTCCGGGTTCCCCCAGCTCTTTCTATTGTCCGTTCTGAGCCCATCCACACTTGCACACGCCCGCGGCACGTCCCAAATATTATTTTATAAGTGGCCGGAAAATGTTATCGGAATGGGTTGAAAGTTGGCATGCGGTGTGGTTATGTTGTCAGTAGGATTCCTGGCAATTTTCGTAGCATTCGGAGCTTGTTTGATAGCCCAACAGTTAAACATATAGCGGCAATATAGCCGGTCTTTTCGTCGGATGTTTTCGGTCTCCGAAAACCTTGCCAGGCTGCACTTCTCTTCTCTCCTCTCAGTCCATGGCCCTCTACACGACCCACTAGCCCACCTCTGCTACCCCTCTCTGTTTTGGACCGCCAGATGGCGATCGAACGGTCCGAAAATGGACTAAAACCCCCCTAAACCCCCTCTCCTAGCCTCCTGCCTATAAATGGACGACCTCCCCTTCCATTTCTGTAAAAACCCTATCCTCCATCATTTTCCGCGCCGCCCCAACCACCAGCCGCCAGCCTACTCCGACCTTCCCCTCGGATCCGCCACCGGCTACCTCGTCCCTGCCACTTGGCGCGTAGCCATTGGCTGCGCGGCCACCCCGCACCGCCCGTGGCCAACCAGATGAGGCCATGTCGCCCCTCCAGCGCCCTCATCCACCGCGGCCCGCTCTGGCCCGTGCGGGGTCCGCCTGAGCCCATCCGGGGCCCGAGCGCCGCCCACGCTCGCGGTCCCGTCTCCTTGCTCCAGCCCCGTCGCCTGAGAGCCCCGACCTCACCTCCGTGCCTCTCCGCAACTTCTCGCCGGAGTACATCGCCAGGTCGCCGTCGGCGTCGTTGCTTTGCCTCATTTCCCCTCTTCCTCCCTGGCCTCATGAGCTCCCTGCTCCCTTTTTGTCTCCAAGAGCTCGCCGCTATCGCCGCAGGAGTCCTCATCGTCACGGGCGCTCGTCCTGGCCGTCCCCGCAACGGATCTGGCGAGCCGCCGCCTGGATCCGCTTCCTCCATCCGTCCCTGACCTCACCTCCGGCCGTCCTGCGCCTTGGACCTCGTCGGAGTCGCTCCAAAACCCCGCCGTCGTCCTGCCTCGTTCGTGCCGCCGCCGCTCTCCATTTCGTTTGGGAGATCCCCGATCCGTCTCCAGGCGTTGACCGCTGCCCCCGCCCGCGTGGGCCACGCCTTCCCCGCGGCCCAGCCAAGGCCCAGCGCCTTGCCGGTCTCCCTCCTCCACCATCTGGGCCAAGGCCCAATGTGAGCACCAAATCCAGCCCTCCTTTCTGTTGGGCCAGACGGATTAGGCCCATTATGTTTTTTTCAGTTCTGGAGGTTTTTTCCTATTTTTCCAGAGATGTCAGTTTTACATAAAAGACCCTCATGTTCATACATTTAATATCTCACAAACTATGCATCACATGTAAAAACTTTATATATGAAAGTTGCTTAGAATTTTGTCTAGTTTAATAATATCCAATTTTCAATCATGTTTGACATGTTTAAAATGATGCTTGTTTTAATTTGCTTAAATAACATGCTAAAATGATATAATTCACAACTAATTAACCGTAGCTCGGATTTAAATAATCTTTATATGTAAATGGGGTAGAAAAATGCCTAGTTTATCATGGTGGCATCACTTTGCATGTTTAAAAACTCTAAAATATGGCTTAGGGCAGAATATTACCAAACCTAAAATATGCATATGTGGATTTACCGGAATTGTTGTTCGTTGTTTCCGGCCTCTTTTAAACTTGCCTAGATAGGTAGTTTTGTTGTGCTTCACCCCTTGCCATGTTTAACAACATTTAATTTTGTTGGGTACCTAAACGAGAGAGAACTAAATAAGTCACGTGGTGTTCTATCAATATGCAACTCATTGCATATTGAGGTCCACTTAACTTGTAGTATTGTTTGTGTACTTTGCCATGCCATGCCTCATTAAACCGGACATGCGTCATACTTGGTTGTGCATCATGCCATGCTTATGTGATGGTTGATTACTATGTTGTGTGCTTCTTTTCGGTGTTGCTTCTTCAGGTTGGTTCCGATAACGTCGCGTTTGTGAGGATTCGTTCGACTTCGTCCGCTTGTCCTCTTCATGGACCCGTTCTTCTTCCTTGCGGGATCTCAGGCAAGATGACCATACCCTCGAAATCACTTCTATCTTTGCTTGCTAGTTGCTCACTCTATTGCTATGCCGCGATACCTACCACTTGCTATATCATGCCTCCCATATTGCCATGTCAAGCCTCTAACCCACCTTTCCCTAGCAAGCCGTTGTTTGGCTATGTTACCGCTTTGCTCAACCCCTCTTATAGCGTTGCTAGTTGCAGGTGAAGATGAAGTTTGTTCCATGTTGGAACATGGATATGTTGGGATATCACAATATCTCTTATTTAATTAATGCATCTATATACTTGGTAAAAGGTGGAAGGTTCGGCCTTATGCCTGGTGTTTTGTTCCACTCTTGCCGCCCTAGTTTCTGTCATACCGGTGTTATGTTCCTTGATTTTGCGTTCCTTACACGGTTGGGTGTTATGGGAACCCCTTCACAGTTTCTTGGAATAAAACTCCTCCAGCAAGGCCCAACCTTGGTTTTACCATTTTCCACCTAAGCCTTTTCCCTAGGATTCTGCAGACTCAAGGGTCATCTTTATTTTTACCCCCCGGGCCAGTGCTTCTCTAAGTGTTGGTCCAACCTGAGCGATGTACGGCGCCCCCTGGGCAACCAGGGTCTATGCCAACCCGACGTCTGGCTCATCCGGTGTCCCCTGAGAACAAGATATGTGGAGCTCCTATCGGGATTTATCGGCACATCCGGGTGGCTCTGCTGGTCTTGTTTGACCATTGTCGAAATGACTTGTAACATGGATTCCGAGTCTGATCGGGTCTTCCTGGGAGAAGGAATATCCTTCGTTGACCATGAGAGCTTGTGATGGGCTAAGTTGGGATACCCCTGCAGGGTTTTGAACTTCCGAAAGTCGTGCCCGCGGTTATGGGCAGATGGAAATTTGTTAATGTCCGGTTGTAGAGAACTTGAGACTTAACTTAATTAAAATGCATCAACCGCGTGTGTAGCCGTGATGGTCTCTTCTCGGCGGAGTCCGGGAAGTGAACACGGTCCTTGTCTCATGCTTGAACGTAAGTACTTTCAGGATCACTTCTTGATCACTTCTAGTTCACGACCGTGCTTTGCTTCTCTTCTCGCTCTCTTTTGCATATGCTAGCCACCATATGTGCTTAGTGCTTGCTGCAGCTCCACGTCATTACACCTTTCCTACCCATAAGCTTAAATAGTCTTGATCTCGCGGGTGTGAGATTGCTGAGTCCTCGGGGCTCACAGATACTTCCAAATAGTTGCAGGTGCCGATGATACCATTGCAGGTGACGCAACCGAGCTCAAGTGGCAGCTCGATGAAGATCTTGATCGTTGTTTTATTTCGTTTCTTGTTGATCAGTAGTGGAGCCCAGTTGGGGCGATCGAGGATCTTTTGCAATTGGGGTTGTCTTTATTTATTTGGTTCCGTAGTCGGACCTTGTTTGTATTCTGGATGATGTAATGCTATATTCATGTATTGTGTGAAGTGGCGATTATAAGCCAACTCTTTATCCCTTTCTTATTCAGTACATGGGATGTGTAAAGCTTACCCCTCTTGCGACATGCCTACTATGCCGTTATGCCTCTAAGTCATGCTCCGACACGTGGGAGATATAGCCACATCGTGGGTGTTACAAGTTGGTATCAGAGCCTTCCCCGACTTAGGAGCCCGCTGCTTGATCGAATCGCTGACGTTGTTGAGTCTAGAACAAATGTTTTGAGTCTTAGGATTATATATATATCGGAGTGTAGGATTCTTTTTACTCCTCAGTCCCTTCGTCGTTCTGGTGAGGCCTCCTGACATAGAGTTTTGACTCTTCTCTTCTCAAATTTCACGAATTCTTTTTAGGATCACGCGGGTATCTTGGAATCAATCCGATGGTTTTGTGATGAGGACATTGTTCTTGGTGCCTCCTGACATTTAGGGGTTGTGGCAGTGTCCCGGGGAGTTGAGCTCCGAGGTGTTGTCGTCACAATTTTTTCGTTGTAGTTCTGGAATACCTGAGTTCGCCGACATCGAAAATCTCTTTTATGCAGTTGTTGGTGAGATAACCTCGACTCCACCTAGTACTGGGGCGGGAGTTCGGGAGTATTGCCATAACTTGTATAACGAACGCTTTTCGAAGGTTGAGGTAAATGATTTCCGAAGGTTTCTTGGTTATGTGTTGAAGGATGGATACAACTGGATGTAGGAATTGTTAGTTTGGGTGAGATATTATGCTTCCCCTGTATCCCCATCACCTGATTGCATAACCAGAAAGTTTTGGGACTTTATAAGTGAGAATTCAAGTAGCTCCTAGGATATCTTTCCGACAGATGTATGATATGAAATTGGGGTTCAACATCTAGTGGTCCGCCTATCCACTATTGGGTTTACAGTGGTCTCATTGTGTCTTAAAGAGTCCTTGGCTATGCTGACTCGAGGACGCTTCATATGTCATGTGCACTGCCTTGTACATGATGGTGTTGTATGATCGAGCCCGTGTGGGCCCCACCACGAAAACTTCGGACGAAATCTCTATCATATGTTTGTTCCGGCTTATCCTGCAAACCAATCCTTTGTTGTGTTTTGAGTTGTGGTATTCGAGTTGCTTCGAAGTCAAGTGTTGATTCCATACCTTCCCTAAGCGGTGTTCTCATATTTCTATGGGAATACTAATCCTTTTCGATCATCGATATTGTCATGTCAATTCTTTTCCAACCAATGTGCTCCTCTTCAAGTGGATCCGATCATTTCAACATTCGCGAGATCAATTCTCAGTTCTTTGCAACGGTGTTTGCTTCATCCGTTCCAAGTTGTCTTTGTTTTTCCCGCCCTCCCACCCTTGTTTCTTCGAGGACTCAGATTTCTTAATCAAGTATCCATCTTATAGATGTGAAGTCTCTCCATTCTTTTTCGTCAATGTTCTTATCTGGTGATTCTTAAGAAGATACTAACAGAGCTTCAAGTTATCATTTTTTGTTTCTTCTCTTCTCCGGTGGATTCAATGCAAGCTTTCGGTGTTGATCATATCTTTTTCATTGTTTCACATGCTTTCCATGTTAAAAGTGCTTATCGAAGACTCTCTTATTTATTCACCTCTCGCTATTCATTTGTTCTGGAGTGCTGAAGATATCTCAGAAGATGCTAGTGTTCATTCTCAATTCGTTCAAGTTCTTTTGAGGATGTTATCTCATTCAAGCAACTTAATTCAACCGGCGCATTCTCTCTTTAAAATCATTTTCAATGGTGTTTCTTTGAGTGAGCCCTAGCCCACAGGTCTTTTCCCAGGATCTTACCTGCCCTTCTATTTTCTCGGAGCTATTCTCAAATCTTTTAAAGTTTGACGTAAGAATGAGTTATCGTCAATCAGATGGTTTCTCCAAGATCTTTCAAATTCTTTTCATCGTTGGTTCAACCTTTCTAATTTTCATCCCGGAGTATCTCAACAATTCATGGTGGTGTTTCCCATTGTCATTCTCTGCTTTTCAAGACTGAAGAAGAGTTTCTTTTAAATCTTCCTCCGTTCTCGTGAAGATTCATGGTTCTAGATTGATGCCATCATCTCATAGTTGTTTTCGATTGTGAGAATTCTTTTCACCAATCCGGACCAATTCAAGATTCTTTTCAGTTTGATTCTCCGGAGGCCATCATTTCGGGATTATTCATTCTAGCTTTTAGCTCCCGTTCTCCAAACTTACCGATGCATCGTTCAAATATCCTCAAATCAGTTCAGGATCTCTTCGTTCTCATGTATCTAAATGCTATCAAGTATCTTCATTCATTTTCCAATTCTTCCCGATGAATTGTGCCTTTGCTACATTCATTTTCAATTCTAACGGTGGTTCGTCGAAGCCTTTTCTCAAGTTTGCGCTATATCTATCTTAATCCTTTCCACGAGTATAAGTAGTACGCCAAATCCGTTGCTTGTCATCAATTTAAATTGGTGAAAGATACGCATAACATAATTCTTATTCTTGCTTCATCCAAATAATGGATTCTTTTCTTCCGAAGATTGTCCATGATGAGTTAATTCTTGATTACATGTGAGTCATCTTTCTTTTCCGGAGTTCTTCGACAGTTTCTTTATGGTGGTTCGTCAAGGATTATTTTCATTCTTCAATTATTCTTCAAGGTTTCTTTCGAGGCTAAGATCCGCCAAGCTATACTCTCAAATAAACATGGTGTTTAACACATGTATTGTTTTGAGGAGTTCAAGCTTTCTTCATCTTGAATTCCGAAGTGCAGTTCTTCCTATCTTATCTTTTGGCATGGTGATATGCCATTCTTGACAATTTTCTTTCATGTTTCATGATTCAAAAGTTTTCAGGAATGAGATACTTAAACCCATCATCTCTTCACTGGAGTTTATCTTGTGCAATATTTCACCTAAAGCCTTCCCTAAGGATTGTTGCTATTTATGGTGCTTATAAATGACCCAAGTTCTTCATTTATCATCCCGACAAGATAAGTTTCCCATCGCCTTGTGAATTTCAATCTAATCTTTTGTTTCTGTAGTGGCAGAATTTCACCTCAAATTTTGAGATATTTTCCATAAGCCCACTACAAGCTTATTCTTTTCGTTGTTGATTTCCCAACAACTCCGTTCAATCCTTCTTTGCAAGCATGCTTTTCAAATTCAATTGTGGGAGAAGTTGTCAGTTCTTTCTCCGTTCTCTTATGCTAACGATCTACCTTCTTTTCTTTCGTTCCAGAGGCATTGTGACGTTTCTCTCTTCGTACTATCATCTCATTTTGCCAAGATCATGCTCTTTCCTTTGTCTATCCATTCAATCGGAGTGCTGTCTGAAACCGTTCTTACCCCTTGTGCCATTCTTTCAATAGCTCCGGAGGTAGTGTGTTGTTGATTTCATCAAGTATCTTCTCATCTTGTCAAGCTCATGTTCAATTCCTTCCATATACAGTCGGAGTGTTGTCCAAATTATATCATTCTTGTCCCTTCCCTATCTTGTTTTAACTGGAGTGTGGTGTCTATCATTCCTCTTCTAACCGGACTCTCATCCAAGTGCTTTCATTTTGCCAAGCTCATATTCTTTACCTTCCATTTCCAACCAGAGTGTTGTCGTAATTGATCCTTATCGTTCCTTATACATCTCGTTTTTACCGGAGTGCTTGCATGTACTTCTTGCCCATTGCAACCCTTTTTCTTATGTTTTTCAACCTACAAGGTTCTCGTAATGTTCCTTGTTCCTCTTTTCTAACGGAGTGTTGTCAACTTTGTTCTTCTTTGTTGTATCCTTTCTTTCAATTTGTTCAACCTCTCAAGGTTCATTGGTTCCACTCATTTGTCAAAGAAGCAAATTTGTTTTCCACTTCCTCTTCCATTTTCCCTCCGGTGCCATCCTCTTGTAGTGGTGGAGTGTTGTAACACCCCGAGACCGACGCGCCAGGTGTCTTCCAGTTATTCGTTGTTGTTGCCATGTCATTCGCTTGCGTGTTGCATCTTGCCATGTCATCATCCGCATTGCATTGTCACGTTTTCAAAACTTGCATACGTCCGGGTTCCCCTAGCTCTTTACATTGTCTGTTCTAAGCCCGTCCGCACTTGCACACGCTCGCGGCACGTCCAAAATATTATTTTATAAGTGTTTGGAAAATGTTCTCGTAATGGGTTGAAAGTTGGCATGCGGTGTGCTTATGTTGTCAGTAGGCCGCCTGTCATGTTTCGTTGCATTCGGAGCTCGTTTGATAGCCCAACAGTTAAACATATAGCAGCAATATAGCCGGTCTTTTCATCGGACATTTTCAGTCTTCGAAAACCTTGCCAGGCTGCACTTCTATTCTCTCCTCTCGGTCCATGGCCCTCTACGCAACCCACTAGCCCACCTCTACTACCCCTCTCCGTTTTGGACCGCCAGATGGCGATCGAACGGTCCGAAAACAGACTAAACCCCCCCTAAACCCCCTCTCCTAGCCCACTGCCTATAAATGGACGACCTCCCCCTTCCATTTATGTCAAAACCCTAGCCTCCATCGTTTTCCGCGCCGCCCCAACCACCAGCCGCCAGCCTCCTCGACCTTCCCCTTGGATCCGTCGCCGGCCACCTCGTCCCTGCCACTTGGCGCGTAGCCATTGGCTGTGCGGCCACCCCGCCCCGCCTGTGGCCAACCAGATGAGGCCACGTCGCCCCTCCAGCGCCCTCATCCACCGCGGCCCGCTCTGGCCCGTGCGGGGCCCGAGCGTAGCCCACGCTCACCGTCCCGTCTCCTTGCTCTAGCCCCGTCGCCTGAGAGCCCCGACCTCGCCTCCGCGCCTCTCCGCACCTTCTCGCCGGAGTACATTGCCAGGTCGTCGTCGGCATCGTTGCTTTGCCTCGTTTCCCCTCTTCCTCCCTGGCCTCATGAGCTCCCTGCTCCTTTTTTGTCTCCATGAGCTCGCCGCTGTCGCCACTGGAGTCCTCGTCGTCGCGGGCGCTCGTCCCGGCCGTCCCGGCAACGGGTCTGGCGAGCCGCCGCCCGGATTCGCTTCCTCCATCCGTCCCTGACCTCACCTCCGGCCGTCCTGCGCCTTGGACCTCGCCGGAGTGACGCCAAAACCCCGGCGTCGTCCTGCCTCATTCGTGCCGCCGCCGCTCTCCATTTCGTTCGGGAGATCCCCGATCTGTCTCCAGGCGTTGCCGCTGCCACCGCCCGCGTGGGCCACGCCTTCCTCGTGGCCCAGCCAAGGCCCAGCGCCCTGCCGGCCTCCCTCCTCCACCGTCCAGCCCAAGGCCCAATGTGAGCACCAAATCCATCCCTCCTCTCTGTTGGGCCAGACAGATTCGGCCCATTACGTTTTTTCCAGTTCTGGAGGTTTTTTCCTATTTTTCTAGAGATGTCAGTTTTACATAAAAGACCCTCATGTCCATACATTTAATATCTCACAAACTATGCATCACATGTAAAAACTTTATATATGAAAGTTGCTTAGAATTTTGTCTAGTTTAATAATATCCAATTTTCAATCATGTTTGACATGTTTAAAATGATGCTTGTTTTAATTTGCTTAAATAACATGCTAAAATGATATAATTCACAACTAATTAACCGTAGCTCGGATTTAAATAATCTTTATATGTAAATGGGGTAGAAAAATGCCTAGTTTATCATGGTGGCATCACTTTGCATGTTTAAAAACTCTAAAATATGGCTTAGGGCAGAATATTACCAAACCTAAAATATGCATATGGGGATTTACCGGAATTGTTGTTCGTTGTTTCCGGCCTCTTTTAAACTTGCCTAGATAGGTAGTTTTGTTGTGCTTCACCCCTTGCCATGTTTAACAACATTTAATTTTGTTGGGTACCTAAACGAGAGAGAACTAAATAAGTCACGTGGATTTCCATAAATATGCAACTCGTTGCATATTGAGCTCCACTGAACTTGTAGTATTTTTTGTGCACTTTGCCATGCCATGCCTCATTAAACCGGACATGCATCATACTTGGTTGTGCATCATGCCATGCTTATGTGATGGTTGCTTACTATGTTGTGTGCGTCTTTCCGGTGTTACTTCTTCGGGTTGGTTCCGATAATGTCGCGTTTGTGAGGATTCGTTCGACTTCGTCCGCTTGTCTTCTTCATGGACCCGTTCTTCTTCCTTGCGGGATCTCAGGCAAGATGACCATACCCTCGAAATCACTTCTATCTTTGCTTGCTAGTTGCTCGCTCTATTACTATGCCGCGATACCTACCACTTGCTATATCATGCCTCCCATATTGCCATGTCAAGCCTCTAACCCACCTTTCCCTAGAAAACCGTTGTTTGGCTATGTTACCGCTTTGCTCAGCCCCTCTTATAGCGTTGCTAGTTGCAGGTGAAGATGAAGTTTGTTCCATGTTGGAACATGGATATGTTGGGATATCACAATATCTCTCATTTAATTAATGCATCTATATACTTGGTAAAGGGTGGAAGGCTCGGCCTTATGCCTGGTGTTTTGTTCCACTCTTGCCGCCTTAGTTTCTGTCATACCGGTGTTACGTTCCTTGATTTTGCGTTCCTTACGCGGTTGGGTATTATGGGAACCCCTTGACAGTTCGCCTTGAATAAAACTCCTCCAGCAAGGCCCAACCTTGGTTTTACAATTTGCCACCTAAGCCTTTTCCCTAGGGTTCTCCAGACACAAGGGTCATCTTTATTTTTAACCCCCCGGGCCAGTGCTTCTCTAAGGGTTGGTCCAACCTAAGCGATGTCCGGCGCCCCCTGGGCAACCAGGGTCTATGCCAACCCAACGTTTGGCTCATCCGGTGTACCCTGAGAACGAGATATGTGCAGTTCCTATCAGGATTTGTCGGCACATCCGGGCGGCTTTGCTGGTCTTGTTTTACCATTGTCGAAATGTCTTGTAACCGGGATTCTGAGTCTGATCGGGTCTTCCTGGGATAAGGAATATCCTTCATTGACCGTGAGAGCTTGTGATGGGCTAAGTTGGGACACCCCTGCAGGGTTTAGAACTCTCGAAAGCCGTGGCCGCAATTATGGGCAGATGGGAATTTGTTAATGTCCGGTTGTAGAGAACTTGAGACTTAACTTAATTAAAATGCATCAACCACGTGTGTAGCCATGATGGTCTCTTCTCGGCGGAGTCCGGGAAGTGAACACGGTCCTTGTATCATGCTTGAACGTAAGTAGTTTCAGGATCACTTCTTGATCACTTCTAGTTCACGACCATGCTTTGCTTCTCTTCTCACTCTCTTTTGCGTATGTTAGCCACCATATGTGCTTAGTGCTTGCTGCAGCTCCATCTCATTACACCTTTCCTACCAATAAGCTTAAATAGTCTTGATCTCGCGGGTGTGAGATTGCTGAGTCCTCGTGGCTCACAGATACTTCCAAACAGTTGCAGGTGCCGATGATACCAGTGCAGGTGACGCAACTGAGCTCAAGTGGGAGATCGATGAAGATCTTGATCGTTGTTTTGTTTCGTTCCTTGTTGATCAGTAGTGGATCCCGGTTGGGGCGATCGTGGATCTTTTGCAATTGGGGTTGTCTTTCTTTATTTGGTTCCGTAATCAGACCTTGTTTGTACTCTGGATGATGTAATGCTATATTCATGTATTGTGTGAAGTGGCGATTGTAAGCCAACTCTTTATCCCTTTCTTATTCAGTACATGGGATGTGTAAAGATTACCCCTCTTGCGACATGCCTACTATGCGGTTATGCCTCTAAGTCGTGCTCCGACACATGGGAGATATAGCCGCATCATGGGTGTTACACGGGCCCATAGCTAGTAGCTAGATGGCTTCTTCTCTCTCTTTGATCTACAATTCAATGTTCTCCTTGATATTCTTGGAGTTCTTTTCGTTGTAATCATTTTTTGCGGTGTGTTTTTTGGGATCCGATGAATTGTGGGTTTAAAATCATATTATTCATGAATATTAATTGAGTCTTCTCTGAATTCTTTTATGCATGATTATTATAGCATTGTATTTCTCTCTGATCTATCCATTTAGTTTGCTCAACTAGATAGATTTTTCTTGCAATGGGAGAGGTGCTTTGTGATGGGTTCAATCTTGCGGTGCTCAATCCCAGTGACAGAAAGGGACATAACATGTATTTGTATTGTTGCCATTAAGGGTAAAAAGACGGGGTTTATTCATATTTCTTGGGTTTACTTTGTCTACATCATGTCATGTTGCTTAAGGTGTTAGTCTGTTTTCGTTAGTTTGATACCCTAGATGCATGCTGGATAGCGGTCGATTGGTGGAGTAATTGTAGTAGATGCAGGTAGGAGTCGGTGTAATTCTCTCAGACGTGATGCCTATATACATGATCATTGCGTTGAATATCGTCATAATTATGCGCTTTTCTATCAATTGCCCAACAGTAATTTGTTCACCATCGTACTTTATGCGCTCGAGAGAGAAGCCTCTAGTGAAAACTATGGTCCCCGGGTCTACTATTACCATATATAAAATCCAAAAATACATTGCTGCACTTCTATTTATTTCTATTTTATTTTTCAATTTATTTATTTTCCCACCACTACGAGATTTGATCCTTGCAAATAACCACCGAGGGGATTGACAACGCGCTTGTTTGCGTTGGGTGCAAGTATTTTATTTTGTATGTGCATGTGCTGCTAATGAGGTTCTGTGTGGTTCTCCTACTGGATTGATAACCTTGGTTCTTAACTGAGGGAAATACTTTTCTATACTATACTGCTTCATGCTCTCCTCTTTGAGGAAATCCCAACGTAGCTCACAAGTAGTAGAATATGATGCAAAATGGACATATTAACTTCCACAAGCTTAGACCTAACTTGTCCTCAACCAAAAGAGGAAATCGATAATCATGAACACATGGTTAGAGAGGGAGGTGATAAAACATAATAAAGACATCAAAGCATCATGATCATTATCATAGCAACAATATATCATGATAAAACTTCTCACGCTATAGTAACAATTCATTCACAAGCTAGGGTATGAACCATAAACTTATCTGAAACTAACAAACTATGATGTCAGTCATTGAAACAATCACAATCCATCATATTTTTAGAAAGAGTCCATGTAAGAGCTTTGTTTAGCAAGTTCACATACTCAGCTATCATTTAATCTTCTATGATTGCTGACACTCATGGCATATTTATAGAGAAAAAGTTTCAGTCAAACTCATAGGAAGATGGGAGTTTATAGTTTTCACTGCCCAACTTATTTATCTCGATGATAATGTCAACAATAATAACTCATGATCACCTACATCCAACTGGATATATACATCTGGATCTTTCCCCACCACATGATGCTTGCCAACTAGACAATAAATATAGCGGAATAGGGATGAACATTATAGACTCTTGCATAAAATTAAATACAGAAAATTAAAAGATAGGTCCTTCACAAAGGGAAGCAGAGGTTGCCACGCCCTTTTTATTTTTGGATGTGCAAGCTCTTACTAGAAAGGAACGTCACTTTATATTGCCCCTTGTGATAGTGACCATCATTATGCAGTCCCTCCCTTTTATTTCTTCACCATCACAAGTTCTTACAAAGCTTATTTTCCCTTCCAATAAAGGATCATGCATATTAGGGAGCAATTTTTATTGCTTTATGCACCGATGACAACTTACTTGAAGGATCTTATTCAAGCCATAGGTAGATATGGTGGACTCTCATGCCAAGAGACTGGGTTTAATGGTTTTGGATGCACGAGTAGTATCTCTACTTAGTGTTAATTTTGGCTAGCAAAAGGTCCTAGACAAGCACCACATGTTATAGAATCCATGACAATATAACTTCGATGTTAATATAAGCAAACATAACTCAGACTTGTCATAGAAGGCAAGGCAAGTTAGAGTTAGGATCAGTCACTTATTGTGACCTGATCCGGACTCATGTAAGCCGACAGCTTTGACCTATATAGAAAGGTGAGTCCCCAACATAGAATAGGGCAAGTTACAATCAATCGCTAGCTAGATCAAGCGAAACCGCTCCCTTGTAATCGTTAATCAATCAATAAACAACAAGAGCAGGAGTAGGCTTTTACCTCCACCATGAGGGGCCAAACCTAGGTAAACCCGAGTCTCTCGTCCAGCTCAACCCCGACAAGCTAATCGCCATCGTGATGCCCTCACATCTATGTCCTTGTACTAGGATATCTGCTGTGGCAAAACCACGACAGGAGGTGCAAATGGCTGAAGTTGTAGGCGGTTCTGGATCCACGACAGCCAATGATAATCGAGAAGCTGAGAGAAGCTTGCACGAGAATAGAGCGATAAGGCCACCAAAGAGCCAGAGCATGAGGACCCCCTATTTCTTCTAGCTCCAAGGAAGAGGGCTCGTGTCCTCCGAAAGGCAATCTTAGGAGAGCCTGGTCATCCATCATCGTCGGGCGATGAAGTTGTTGAGAAGGGGCAGAGCACCAAGGGTGCCTAGCGGCAAGGTGTTGGGTGGCAAGCCCCTCAACAGCAGCAAGTACGGTGCACTTCTTTGAGGCATCAAGTTATGCCATCTCCTGGAGTGGCAGGGTCCTCCCGTTCTACCGTGACACTGACAACCAAGCATGTCAGGACTCCTACTCCACCTCCCGCCTCTGGTGCTGGCCCTGAAGCCATTTGGGACCTCTCTCCTTGGCGACCAAGATGAGGAAGAAGAGTAAGTATTCTCAATTATCTTGATTATCTTATTTGATTCTTGATTTCTTATTGTTGTTGTTGATCTGACTTGCTTGATCTGTGTTGATTCTTCAGAGAAGTGGAGACACTGGCTCAACGGGCGGCAAAGAGGGCAAAGACCTCAATGGAGGGCTAGCCAACGACAAGCACGGGGTTGAACATTGATGTCGTGGTCGTCAGCCCCCAATCTAGTCCTTAGTGTGAAGCCACTATCCAGTTCCCACTAGCAAGTGTTTGCGTTGATGTCCATCTCCGGCAGCGACAAGGAAATGGAAAGAGAGCACCACATAGAGGAATGCCAGAAGTTGATTCATTGGTGATGCCTCCGTCAACCACCATCTCGAAAGGCAGCTCTCTGGCAAGGGCCTCCGCCGTTGAGCCCGTCCATGCCGATGATGTGCTGGCAAGAGGAGCTGCCAGCAACCAGGCGACCACAGCCAAAGTTGTCATAGAAGAGAATATCTCTTCTCGACCAACACACATAGGTAATCCTCTTATTTTTAAGCATTTCACTTTGTTGTTTCTTTTTTGTTTTCTTGAACTTGGTCTTGAATCTGGTTTTCTTCTCCTCCGTCTTCTCAGATCCGCCTTGATTTGATGACATGGAAGTTGATGTCAACATCGAGGGGATTGCCAAGAATGTTGCGAACGAGGCCAGTAGGATTGCTGCTACTAAATATGCCAGTGCTGCTGACGAAGAGGCCTCCAAGGCTGCAGCAATAGAGACCAACTAAGACATCGCTGAGGAGGCCAATGTCGGTGTCAAAACCGGCGGATCTCGTGTAGGGGGTCCTGTCGTGGAAACGTCACGACAGATGTCCTAGTGTGAGGATATAGTCATGGAGCCATCGCATTGCGGTTAGCTTAAAGGAGTTAAACCAGACAAAGGACACGGGAGTTATACTGGATCGGCCCCTTACAGTGCAGGTAAAGGCCTAATCCAGTTGAGGTGATATTGCTAGGGTTTCGATGACCAGGGAGAGAATCCGCTAAGCCTGGTTCTCGATCTGATCTTTCTTGTCCCTAAACCGTCACCGGGTTGTCCCTTTATATACACATGTCGACGCCCGGTGGTTTACAGAGTCCAGGCCGGCTCATAATCGTGTCCGGCTCGGTTTCTACCCTTTCTTATCTTACAATACAAGTTATACATCTTATGGCAGTTTATTCATATGGATCATAATCCGCCTTTGGGCCTTGGGCCCTCTTGTTAGCTCTCCTTCATAAAGCACCGTACTCCTTGTCCTCATGGGCTATGACAGGAACAACTCACTATGAGTATAATCCGGCCCCTCCTGGGCAGTTTATACTCAATAGTTATATCCCCAACATTAGGCCCCAGATTGATTTGAACCTATTCATGTCAATCTTCAGCACTTAGAAAAATTCCTTCTTCAATATCTTCACAAAAATCATGTAAACCGTCGTGACGTCATCTTCGAATACCATGATAACCTGCCGTGACGTCATCCACTATTAAATTTACACAAAACCTAAATCTTTTAATGTATCTCCTTTAATGGATCTCCGAAAATCGAGGCGTCTGCATGTCTACATATCCATTTTTCGACCTCCTCAATTCTCGCGCCTGCCACTTATCCATTCACCTTATAAATAGGGCCAAGGGTCATTTTCACTTTTCCCCTCGTGCCTCTTCGTCTCGTCGTCTTCCTCGCGTCGCCCCAGTGCTTCGAACTCCATCGCCGTCGGACTTTGCCTCTGCTTCGACCTTTGCCGCTGCATCACCCTAAACGCACCAGAGAACCACGGTGCCTCTCCGATGTTTCCTCAGCACCGGTAAGCCTCCCATTCCTCCACCATAGATCCAGTTCTAGGGTTTGAACGTTCCTCGATGTTCGTCGGTGCTCATATCAGTGCTGTAGTTCCTTCGATTGAAACCTCCATATTCAGCCTGTAAAACAAAGGCCATAGTCCTTTTTTCCATCAGCGCATCTCGTTTAAGCAAAAAAACTCCCATCTGAACCTTAATCCACTGCTTCGGTTTCCTTGTTTAGGTCTTTAATATATTTTCATTTTCCGACCCGTCATAGATCCAAAATTATAATGCCAACTTGTGAAACTTGTTTTTCCCTTACTTAGCTATTTCAGATCTGTACCTTCTATACCAATGTAGGCGCTTTAACTTTAGAAAATGATAGCCTGCCAGGTACCATTTGTCCACTCGTAAACCGCCAACCGCTTTATCATTTATAATATCATCAACCTCCGATTTAACAATTTTGCATGCCTGAATACCTTTCGTCTCTTAACCTGCAACGCTTTATGCTTGTCAACCATGAATCTTAAACCAGTACAAACCTTCCTTCAGGTTGTCCAAAAAATGGCCAAGACTTTTTATGCTTGTAACTGGGTTCCATCCCGGATTACGGAAGAAGATCTGAAAGGATGTGTTATAACTGGTGCTTTACCAAAATAGAGTGAAATCCACTGGCGAGCTACCGGTCTAGAAAATCCTCCTGAGCCCAAGGATGGCGAGATAATTCTATTTGTTGATCATCTGAGCCATGGTTTTAAACCTCCCGGATCAAATTTTTTTCGTGATGTGCTTGCTAGCTTCCAGATCCACCCTCAAGATATTGTACCTAACTCTGTGTCCAATATTTGTAATTTTCAAGTGTTTTGCGAGGCTTATCTACAAGAAGAACCGACCGTTGGACTATTCAGGGACTTTTTCTATTTAAACCGCCGTACCGAATTCGTGACGGGCCCAATACTGAACTTGGGGGCGTTTCAATTCAGAAAAGGAAAGACGCCATCTTCCCTCACGCCAAGCATCATAGTCACCCTCAGGATTGGAAACAGACTTGGTTCTATTGCAAAGATACTTCCCATGATGATGAGAATCCTTTGCCGGGTTATCGTCCTCAGTGACTTACCAGTACACATCCATTTCCCCAAAGGTTGACTGCAAAAGAACAAGCCAAATTTGTACCTCAACTTGCAAAGCTCAGAGCCTTTGTGGCTAATGGTTTAACAGGAATTGACTTTGTTTGTTGCTGGATATCTTGGGGTATTTTGCCTTTAAGCCGCCGCCCCAGTTTAATGTGCGAGTACACAAGGGATTTGAAAGACCCTCAACGGCACACTGACATTCAGTTAACTGATGCTCAAATCACTGAAGCTGTCAAAAAGATACTAGATGAATCGGTGGCTATCTGCAGCAAAACAGGGCTAAGTCCCTTCTGCGTTTCAAATAAACCACCAGCTGTAAGAATCGCCTAACCCCTGTTTGAACATGATATTCTTAACTCTTCATTATAACCTTTGCCAATCTTTTAACAGGATGACGACCCATTTTGGAAGAAGAAAACTCAGGATAAACCGGCCAAGACCCCTTGACCCAAGACAAAGGTCATCAAAAAGCCTGCCAAGAAGAAAGCAGCTGGGTCCACCGAGATGAACCTCAACGAAGATCTTGACAACCCGGAATCAGAGGTAGAACTTGATTCTCTTGGTTCATTTTTCATACACCTGATTGACAATGACCATTATCAGGATGATGCTAAAGCTAGCCGGGCTGACAATGTAGATGTAATTATTCTTTCCTCCGCTTCAGATCCTCAGCCAACGCAGAAAACCCGTCAAGCAAACCGGAAAGTAAATTTTTCACACCCTCTAGCTTATCTGGATCCAAACTTTCTTTTGAAGAAATAGCAGTATGAAGCTCGCCGCACAACCCGGCATAGTGGCCAGGTGGTTACTTCATCCGTTTTACCGAACACGCCGGTTCGTAAATGCCGACCAGAGGTTTCATCCATTCCTGACACATCTTATACCAAGGCTGGTTATTTTCGGCAACCTCTTAATCCATCTGACTCAAACTACGAGGGAACTTCCCATTCATCCTCTGGCGAATCAACAGGGACACAGCTTCCACCCCTTAAGACTGTTCCTGGGTAAGCATACTAGGCTTAACTCTTTATCCCCTACACCTGTTTAATATACTAACCTTTATTTTCATTCATTTCAGAGCCAAAGCTAGGCCCAGCAAAAATGCCAAACTGAATACACCGGCTGATGATAACCCAGCCACTAAACCAGAATAGATCCCAGAATAGTTTGAGCCAAATGCTGGCGCTATTCTTGATGATCCGCCACCGGAACATCATGAAACCCTTGTTGAACAGATGGAAGATGATCCCACAGGCCATGCTACTGACCCGCCAAGCCCGGCTAAAACTGCAGATAAACCGCCAAGCCCAGTCAAAGCGGCTGATGACCAATCGGATGATGTCATTGTTACTGGTTTAGGCTACACAACTCCTGGTAATCCCGTTGCTTTATCAAAACATAGTGCCAAGGAAGAATTTGCTTCTATGGATAAGGGCAAGTGGAAAACAGATTTGGAAAGCTATGGTTCGAATACGACCAAGCCCCCAAGTGATTATGTGGGTTGTGCCCAAGGGATACCTATATTTGAGCTGTGCTATGCATCAGACTCTCTTTGGTCCCTTTAATCCGGGCATTAAGCCTTAAGTAGATCAGAGCCCTGCTCATATGAAGTTGTGATATTGGCTTGATAGCCGGATTACCAAGGTAACAGAGCTTTGCTCTTATAATATGGGCTTGATAGCCGAATTACCAAGGTAACACAGTTGTGCTCTTATAATATGGGCTTGATAGCCGGATTACCAAGGTAACAGAGTTGTGCTCTTATAATATGGGCTTGATAGCCGGATTACCAAGGTAATAGAGCTGTGCTCTTATAATATGGGCTTGATAGCCGGATTACCATGGTAACAGAGCTGTGCTCTTATAATATGGGCTTGATAGCCGGATTACCAAGGTAACAGAGCCGTGCTATTATAATATGGGCTTGATAGCCGAATTACCAAGGTAACAGAGCCGTGCTCTTATAATATGGGCTTGATAGACGGATTACCAAAATAATCAGAAACTCATGTAAGGGAACGACAGAAGCCCCACTTTAGCAAGGATGTCGGTTTATTATATCAATCATAATATATACATCGTTTAAATATTTACATACAGATAGCCTGTGACTCACGTGTAATATGGCCTAAGCTGAGCAATATTCCAGGGCCGGCGGGTCTCCTCCTCCGACATGCGTGAGTCCTTGTGGTCTCAAACATCGATAAGGTAATATGACCCATTGTTTAGATTCTTGCTGACCACAAAGGGTCCTTCCCAAGGTGGGGATAACTTGTGCATATCAGTCTGATCCTAGATGAGCCGGAGCATTAGATCACCTTCTTGAAAAGTTCTGGTTTTAACCCGGCGGCTGTGGTAACGGCACAAGTCTTTCTGGTAAATCGCCGAACGAGCCGCTGCAATATCACGCTCTTCATCCAACAGGTCAAGTGCTTCCTAACGTGCTTTTTCATTGTCAGCTTCAACATAAGCCGCCACACGGGGCGAGTCATGACGGATGTCACTAGGGAGAACCGCCTCTGCTCCATAAACCATGAAAAAGGGCGTATAACCCATAGACCTGTTGGGGGTGGTATTAATGCTCCATAAAACGGAAGGTAACTCCTCGACCCAACAACTCGGCGTCCTCTACAAAGGAACCATAAGCCGGGGTTTGATACCTCTTAAGTTCTCTTGATTGGCTCTCTCAGCTTGACCATTAGACTGGGGGTGAGCTACTGACGATATGTCAAGCTGGATATGCTCACGTTGACAAAAATCTTCCATAGCTCCCTTTGAAAGGTTAGTACCATTGTCAATGATAATGCTATGTGGAAATCCAAAATGGAAGTTCACCTTCTTCATGAATTGAACCGCCATCACTACATCACATTTGCTCACTGGCTCGGCCTCTACCCATTTAGTAAACTTGTCAACTGCCACCAGGAGGTGGGTCTTCTTATCCTTGGACCTTTTAAAGGGCCCCACCATATCAAGCCCCCAGACTGCAAATGGCCATGTAGTTGGAATCATCCTTAACTCCTGAGCTGTAATATGAGCTCGACGTGCAAATTTCTGACAACCGTCACACCTTCTGACCAAGTCCTCAACATCAGCATGAGCCGTCAGCCAATAAAAACCATGACGAAAAGCTTTGGCTACCAGAGATTTTGAACCTGCATGATGACCAAGTCCCCTTCGTGGATCTCACGGAGGATCTCACAGACTTCTTCCGGAGACACACAACGCTGAAACGCCCCTGTAACACTGCAATGATGCAACTCTCCATTGACAATAGTCATTGACTTGGACCGCCGGATTATCTGTCTGGCCAAAACCTCATCCTCGGGTAACTCGCCCCGGGTCATATATGCCAAATAGGGAACTGTCCAATCCAGGATAACATGAAGAGCCGCCACCAATTGAGCCGCCGGTCAGGAATAGCCAAATCCTCCTCTGTGGGTAACTTGACCGACGAGTTATGAAGGACATCAAGAAAAATGTTGGGCGGCACCGGTTTACATTGAGAACCCAGCCGACTTAAAGCATGTGCTGCTTCATTCTTCCTCCGGTCCACATGCTCAACTTGGTAACCCTTGAAATAACCAGCGATAATATCCACCTCCCGTCGATAAGCCGCCATGAGTGGATCCTTAGAGTCCCAAGTACCTAATACTTGTTGAGCTACCAAATCTGGGTCACCAAAGCACCTAACCCGGCTCAAGTTCATCTCCATAGCCACTCGAAGACCGTGGAGTGAAGCCTCATATTCAGCTGCATTGTTAGTGCAAGGAAACATTAAATGGAGGACATAACAAAATTTATCACCTCGAGGGGAAGCTACCACAACTCCATCCCCAGAGCCCTCTAGTTGCCTGGACCCATGCAAAGTGAAGAGTCCAATATGTGTTATCCGGCTTTTCCTCTGGTGTCTGCAATTATGTCGAATCACTGATAAAATCCACAAGTGTCTGGGACTTGATTGCCGTTCGAAGCATATACTTTAACCCGTGAGGTCCAAGCTCAATGGCCCACTTGGCAACCCGGCCAGTTGCCTCCCTGTTTTGGATTATATCCCCCAAAGGAGCGGAGCTGACCACAATGATGGGGTGACCCTGAAATTACTGTTTGAGCTTCCAACTTGCCATAAAAACTCCATACACCAGCTTCTACCAATGTGGGTATCTCTGCTTCGACTCAATGAGTACCTCACTGATATAATAAACTGGTCGTTGAACCAGATATTCTTTGCCTGCCTCCTTCCGCTACCACAATTGCCACACTAACAGCCTGGGCATTAGCAGCCACATATAACAGCAATGGCTCTTTGTCAATGGGAGCAGCAAGGACGGGAGGCTCGGCTAACTGCTTCTTCAAGTCCTCAAATGCCGCATCAGCCGCATTACTCCAGACAAAATTATCCATCTTTTTCATCATCTGATACAGAGGGATAGCTTTCTCCCCCAATCGGCTGATAAGCCGGCTCAATGCTGCAATATGACCCGCTAGACGTTGAACATCGTTGATGGACACCGGTTTAGCCAGAGAAGTAATTGCCTTGATTTTTTCCGGGTTAGCCTCACTACCCCTGTTAGACACCAGAAATCCCAAGAGCTTGCCTGTCGGTACACCAAAAACACATTTGGCCGGATTAAACATCATTTTGTACATTCGGAGATTATCAAAGGTTTCCTTCAAGTCACCTATTAATGTCTCCTCCTTTCTGGACTTCACCACAATATCATTCACGTAAGCATGAACACTGCGCCCAATCTGATTATGAAGACAATTCTGCACACAGCGCTGGTAAGTCGCCTGGGCACTCTTGAGCCCAAAAGGCATAGATGCATAGCATAAGGCTGCAAAGGGAGTTATAAAAGTTGTATTCTCCTGGTCCTTAGCTGCCATTTTGATTTGATGATAACCAGAATAAGCATCCAGAAAGCTCAAACGCTCACAACCCGCTGTGGCATCAATGATTTGATCAATGCCGGATCATGCTCTGTAGTTGGCTTTTTCAAAGAAGTCATATTCGCCGGATCAACATTGTTCTTATAAAATTTCAACTCCTCTGTTGCACAAACCGACTCAGCATAAGCCGCATCACCTTCCTCACATTCCAAGGCTATCCTTCGGCTCCCATGTACCGTGATGGTCCCCTTATGAACTGGCATCTTGAGCTACAGATAAACATAAATGGGTCAACTAAGCATAAGCTGGTCATCCAAATAGAGCGTTATAAGGGCTTTTGATTTTCACAACCTCAAAGGTCAATGTCTCTGAACGAGAGTCATACTCATCTCCAAACGCAACTTCTAGAGCTATCTTACCAACTGGATATGCCGACTTACCAGGCACCACACCATGGAACACAGTGTTTGATAGTTTAAGATTTTTATCCGTCAACCCCATACGATGGAAGGTTTCATAATAGAGGATATTGATGCTGATCCCTCCGTTCATGAGCACCTTGGTGAACTTATACCCTCCAACCTGAGGTGCCACCACCGTGACAGATGACCCGGATTATCAACCTGGGGCGGATGATCCTCTCGACTCCACACAATGGGATGCTCAGACCAACGTAAATAATGGGGTACTACCGGTTCAACGGAGTTTACTGCCCTTTTATGAAGCTTCTGATCCCGCTTACACAAGCTTGTTGTGAAGACATGGTATTGCCCGCTATTCAGCTATTTCGGGTTACTCTGATATCCAGATTGCGGCTGCTGATTCCCCTGACTAGACTGTTGATGGTAGCCCCCCCTGATTGCCCTGACTGCCTTGATGACCTTGATGACCTTGAAATCCAGAGCCTGAATAGCCTCCATCGTAACCTGGCCCCTGTGAACCGAATCCTGGACCACCTCCCGATCCATGGTTACCTTGAAAAAGGTTTGAATTCTTGAACACCTTCATGATATAACAATCCTTCTAGAGATGAGTAGACGGCCTCTGACGTATACCATGCTTCGGACATGGCTGATTCAACAGATGCTCAAGATTCATGCTTGACCCTCCGTTTTGCGGGGGCGGTCTACCCTTACGGCCCTGGCCATCATTCTGTGCATTGGTATTTTCCACTAAGTCCAGGTTGTTATCAGCCTTGCGCTTACTATTACCTCCTTGATTCGCCACCGGGTTATGCTGCTGCCCTTTGGTGCGGCTGCTCTTCTTTCCCTTACCCAGTTTGTCATCATCAGATTCAGGGTCCTTGGTACTGTCAGAGTCAGGTATTTAACCAGAGCTGCCATAAGTGTCCCCATGTCATTGCAATGACGTTTGAGCCGCCCTAATTTCTGTTTAAGGGGCGTAAAATGACAATTTTTCTCCAATGTCAGGACTGCTGAATCGGCATTGATCCGGTTTGAAGAATGCAATATCGTTGAAATCCGGCGCACCCAATGGGTTGTTGATTCACCTTCTTCCTGGACACAGGAGGCCAAATCCACAATCGACATGGGCTGCTTGCACGTGTCCTCGAAATTCTGGATAAACCGGGCTTTTAACTCAGCCCACGACCCAATGGAGTTAGCTAGTAGTCCCTTCAACCACATACGAGCCGTTCCTTCTAACACCATGGTAAAATACTTAGCACATGCAGCCTCATCAACATCCAACAGCTCCATTGCCATCTCATAACTCTTGACCCACGCTTCCGGAGGTAAATCAGCCGTACAAATGGGTACCTTACAGGGGCCCTTAAAATCCTTGTGCAACCGTACGTTCCACAAAGCCGGGGCCAAACACGGCACACCTAGAGATCTGAAAGTTACTCCTGTTTCAACCGAAGTTGCTGGATGAAATAGAGAAGGTTGACGGGCCGCGTACTGCGCTGCTAACTCAGCCTCTCGACGTGCTCCACCTTGGTCCCCCACGTTCTGAACACCAGCAACACTACCCGCCGGGTTATGACCGCGAGGCTGATTGTGATTCCGCACACTGCTTGACACGGTTGCTTCATCGGTATGTCAATTGTAACTCCGGCTTCGGCAAGGGGTGGAATGAATCCTCTCATGGCTGTATGAATAAGCCTGCTGCTGAGCCAATGCCGTCTGAAGGAGTTCTCTAACCCGTCGAGTCTCAACTACTACAGGGGACTCCCCTTCAATTAGGAGAGCCACCAATTGTGAAGCGGCAGCGACCATGTTATCCAAGGGGTTATAATAATGTCCCGGCGGTGTGGGCACATGATGCGGCGTTAACACATGATGCGGCGGAGTGTTATCCTGTTGAGGTGGGTTCGTCGCGCGCGGTTGAACCGGTGCCCATGTCCGGTTTATCCCTGGCTGGTTACTGGTCCCTGCTCCGGGCGTGTTAAAGAGGTTTCTCGCTTCGTAAACCAAAGGTAGGCGGGACTGATGCCTTCTCCTCATGACATCATTTGACGTGTTTTGATCTAGCATAAGCTAATAAGATTCCGCATGAACCCGCTGTGCCTGAGCATCCAGAGCGGCCCGCTCCTCAGCCATCCTGGTATTTTCCGCATCCAGCTATTCCTTGGCCTGCACTATCTCATCACGCAATTTCACAATCGCCGCATTATGCTGATCCTGATTAGCCGGATTAACCACCATAGTCACCAAGGTGGTTAATTTGTCCACCAAGTCTGTCAAAACTTGGGCCGGTGGGCGCAGAGGGCCTCCTGCCCTGGCAGCCGTCACCGCCACTGATCCGGAATCAATTCTGCTGCCATTGATGACTGTAGCATGGGTTGTGTACCGGCCATAAAAATTGCAACCTGGTTCGGCGGTTCAAGGGGGCCCGGAATACTGTCGCCATCGGAACAGCCCCCAAACCGGCCATCTTGTAACTAGTACATTGACTCGGTCTCTCCGGTGGATGATTCGTCATCTGAATAGATAACCGTCTCGCCGTTAGACACTGTTGAGACTTTGCACTATTGATGAATCCCACAAAAGCACGCTTCATGGCGGGCTGAACTTGGGCGGGTCTCGCACACTGAGCCGTCTCGATGATGTCAGTGCAGATGTTCGGCTCAGGACCCGGCTCCGCAATCTTGCCGATGAAGAAGTGAATTCCTCCAAAGGGGACCCGGTACCTGTACTCAATAGAGCCGGCCTGGGGGCCCCAGCCAGCATCGTCAATGTAGAGCTTGCCGCGACGACTCTTAGTCATCCGGCCCACAATGTTTCCCTTGAGCCCTTCGAAACTGCCCTTTAAGAACTCGAAACCATCGTGCGATAGCCACACAGTGGGTGCCAACTGTAGTGGAAACATCATGGCAGATGTCCTAGTGTGAGGACTTGGTCGTGGAGCCATCGCATTGCGGTTAGCTTAAAGGGGTTAAACCAGACAAAGGACACGGGAGTTATACTAGTTCGGCCCCTTACGGTGAAGGTAAAGGCCTAATCAAGTTGAGGTGATATTGCTAGGGTTTGGATGACAAGGGAGCGAATCCGCTAAGCCTGGTTCTCGATCTGATCTTTCTTGTCCCTAAACCGTCGTCGGGTCATCCCTTTATATACACAGGTCGATGCCCGACGGTTTACAGAGTCCCGGCCGGCTCATAATCGTGTCTGGCTCGGTTTCTACCCTTTCTAATCTTACAATACAAGTTATACATCTTATGGCAGTTTATTCCTACGGATCATAATCTGACTTTGGGCCTTGGGCCCTCTTGTTAGCTTTCCTTAATAAAGCGCTGTACTCCTTGTCCTCGTGGCCTATGACAGGAACAACTCACTATGAGTATAATCCGGCCCCTCCTGGGAGGTTTATACTCAAAAGTTATATCGCCAACAGGTCCTGAGGTGCGAATCTTGGATCGACGGGGAATAGTAAAGCAGGGAGAGTATTTACCCAGGTTTGAGCCCTCTCAAAGAGGTAAAACCCTACGTCCTGCTTGATTATATTGTTATGTGTGTGTATGATGGTTACAGAGATGATCTACCCCGAGATAGGATGAACTAAACCCTAGAAGTAGGATGATGGTTCTAGCCTCTATGGACTAAACCCTCTGGTTTATATAGACACCAGGGGTACCTAGGGTTACCGATTGCCATCAGGGAATAAACATGCCGATTCTTCCATCTTGACTTGGAGGACATACCAAGGCTTCAGAGGTTTCCTTCTTGAACACGGAGTCGCCTTATAACTCAGCCTTCCAGTAATAGTAATACACCACCCCACCTCACTACTGTAGGATGCTGCTAATGCGACACTACAATCTGAGACCCTTCGACGAAACTGTGTGAGATGCATTAATCACAAACGATGATGTAAAAAACCATTAAAAAGGATGCAAAACATTTGTGATGGCATATAAATCAAACACGGTTCAGATTTTAGTTGCGTGTGCGATGCGGGGCATATGGTTGATCCATACGAACTGTTTGCGATGAGACAGAACAATAGAAATGGGTAGCCGAATCAAGGTGTGTGAGATATATGGCATACATGTCACTCGAATAAACTATTGGTGATGAGGCGGAACAATAGAAATGGGCAGCCAGATGAAGGTGTGTACAATATACAACATACAGTTCACTCAGATGAACTGTTTGTGATTAGGAAACACAAAAGAAAGGTCAGCCAGATCAAGGTGTGTGCGATAGAGGGAAAATAGTTCAATCGGATGAAATATTTGCGTTCAGCCAAGAGAATAGAATAGAAATGGTTCAACTTAACAAGATGTGTGTGATACGTGGCAAATAGATCTGTAATCAGAATTCAGAAATGTGTGCGAAGACCGATAATTACACAGACGATTGCAGCTAATAAGACATGTGTGTTGTGCGATGTTGTCAGGACTCCGATTCCAAGTCACACCGAATTAGCCAGTAACACCTCATATCACTTTGCGGCCTCACGCATGGTATTCCCACAGGTATCACCTTACCATGGGCCGGGACCGTTTGCGCCTTTTGGCTCACATATATGATAGTGTCGCTAGCATCCATATGACAGAGAACCCGGGCCGACATGGCTAGTCGTGAACCCAAAGCGTCACAAACTTACGGGGACAGGCATACTTGAATAACCATCGAGCATCTCGGTCAGCAGCGTGTGAATCCGGGCTGTAGCACTGAGCTAACAGGACTCCAGGAACCCGGGCTGTAGCAGGCTAGGCAGGACTCCGGATGTCACCGCGTGACATTTCCCCGAAGGGACAGACACATGAACAAAGTGAAACACATGCCGGCCAGTCAAGTGCTCGAGCAGTAGTGCTGGGCTAGCAGGACTCCGGTGAACCGGGCTGTAGCGGACTACTATGGCTCATGGAAGCACTAGACTACATTTCCCCATAAGAGAGGCTGCCAAGGATAAACAACTAGATTGTCGGATCCCACACATACCAAGCATTTCAATCATACACACAATATGCTCGATATGTGTAAATACAACATGGCTTCACAACAAAACTCTACAACTCAAGTACTTTATTTGAAGGCTCCGGAGAGCCATACATAACATGTTCATACAGGTAGGGGTCACATGACCCGACACTCAAGTCATACAAGCATACAAGCACATGCGGAAGCAAACTAGTCTGAGTATAGACACAAGAAAGAAAGAAGGCTTGACGAAGCCTGTCTATCTACATAGGGCCCTCAATGACTCGGAATCACCACCTGGGTGGCAAGTCACTCATTGATGTCAAGGTCTACGTAAAACCCGTCGGGGGGGGGGGTGTTGTCGTCTGAAAATAGTAATTAAAGCAACATGAGTACAAAGGTACTCAACAAGACTTACAACAGATCCTATTATACATGCTCATTCTCAAGAAGGTAGTGGAGTTATAGCAGCAAGCCAGCTTTGACTTTTGGCTAAACTATCCTATGAGACACCACCTGTAAAATAGTTTTCGCACACGAGTCCACGAATCACCATCACAATACGCCACCGTGGATCCTCCCTCACCATCCTACGAGAGGGCCATCCACGGTACTCACACTTATCTTGAGTCTTTTAGTAGTAACCATTAAATTGTCTATGAAATGTATAGGCAACCAAGTAGTCCTTTACCGCGGACGCGGCTATTCGACTAGATGGTGTTAACCCTGCAGGGGTGTACTTCTTCATACACGCTCTCACCACTTATCGTCGTTTACATGACATGTACTCGGCAACCTTCAAGCGGAAGCCCAACGAGGGTGTCGGCCATGGCCTACCTAAACACTCAAGTCTCTAGTCCAGGTCTATCGCCTATCTAGGTTCCATCCGCAGCGAGTCCGGCCGAGGTTTCCACATACGGCCCCGAACGATGTGTACAGGGTCCCGAGACGCCGAATGGGCGCCCGGCATACCCGGCCATGGTGTATCTACCGCATCATAGCCCACCCCTAGGGTCAGCGCTACGCATGGCCGCCAACACGTAACCTATAAACACCATAAACTAGTTGCAACTCCTGGACAGAGAGCTAGGGTGGTTAAGAAGCCGATAGGGTCCATTGGTTTCGGGCCCAATGTGTGGTAGTAATTGATTCTTGAATCACACATACAGATCTCAGTTCTTAAGGACGGCCTCAATGAAACAACCCACCATGTACTCCTACATGGCCTCTCATCGATACCTTTACCAAATCATGTTTAACACATCCCTCACATTACCGACGTAATCATTTCACTCCAGCCCATCACCCAGATGAACCAGACCTGACACAACTCTAAGCATAGCAGGCATAGCAAGGTAGGAAACACATACATGGCTCAATCAACTCCTACACATGCTAGTGGGTTTCATCTAGTTACTGTGGCAATGAAAGGTCATGCAGAGGATAAGGGTTCAACTACCGCAGCACACATCAGTTTGAAACGTTATTGTCTTTATGCGGTAAAAGAGAGCAGGAGCGAGAACATGGGATTGTATCGGTATGATCAATGGGGCTCCTTGACTGATCGAGTCGTAGTAGGGTACTGCCCTTCAGTCGGATAATCGAAGGTATCCTCGGAGGCAGAACCTATCCCGAAAGACACCACAGAACACAATCATCACATGGCAATATGCAACAATATGATGCATGCTATGACATGGCAATATGATGTGTCCTTGCTAATGCATTGTAAAACATGTTGGTTTGAGTCTATTTGAATCGAAGGTTCAAATGGAAGCTCATTTTATTAAGTCATATAAGTGCATTAGCTTGTTTCACCAAAACAGCAAGGTTAAAGTGTTCTGTCATGCATGAACCATTACAGATGGAAAGATTGAGTTTTTCTGATCAAACTTCATATATAAATCTTTGCATTTGGAGTTACAGATTAAAAGTTATGAATTTTTGAAGTTTGTAGTATTTTCTGGAATTTCCTTTATAAAAGTAAATCCAGAAAATAGTTATTGCGTCAGCAGTGCGTCATGGTGACGTCAGCGGTCAACAGGGCCGGTCCAGGTCAAACCTGACTAGTGGGTCCCCCGTGTCAGTGTAATTAGCCTAACTAATTTTTAGTTAGCACTAAACCTGACTTAATTAGTAGACGGGCCCCACATGTCATGGACTCAGGGAGGAGTCAACCTGGGCTCACATAGAGTCAACCAGGGTTAAACGGGGTCAAACTCGCCGGCGTTTAGCCCCCAGCGAGGCCAAACGCGGCGGACCAGTGCGGGTTTTGCACTCCGTCGACCAAAAGGACGGCGGAGACCTCCTACGCGTAGCTGGGAGCAAGCCGCGTTGAGTGGTGGCAGTGGTGGACCTCGGGGTGGCCGGAAATGACACCGGCGACGATCTTGGTTGTCGCCGGAGTTCTGGCAAGGTCGAACCCGAGGCTACGGGGCATGGCGAGGCACGTGGGGTGGTGCGTTGGGCTCCTGTGAGTGCGCTGAAGATGGTGACGTTCTCGGAATCAAGCCCAAGTGGTTGTCGCCATGACGGCGACGTGCGGTGGCGGCGGCGTGTGCGGCCGAGCTCGGTGCGGTTGCTACGAAGCGCGAGAGCAAGGACGGGAGGGATGGAGAGGTGCAGCAGTTCATGGCGAACACGACGGTGCAGACGACGCGGTCGGGGACGAGCTGGTGCGCCAAAGATGGCGAAAGGGATCTCCGGTGACGACGAGGTCGGGCGAGGTTGTTGCGGTGGCTCCAGGGCACGCGAGCGCTCGGGTCTCGGCTTGCTCGAAGGAGAGGAGGGCGGCGGAGCTTCTGGACAGGGTGGCGCGGTGCGAGGACGACGGGGAACGCGGCTACGTCGACGGTGCAGTGGCAGGGGCGTCGGCCATGGCGGGAGAGGGCGAGGTAGAGAGGCAGGGGAGAGCGGGTGTGTCTGCGAGGTCGAGGCGGCGACGTGGAGCTCGCCCAGGTGTCCAGGGGCGCGGGCGGCAAGAAGCTGGTGCCGTGGCGAGCTTGCGCTCGCCGGCGTCACCTCCTGCCTGCCTGCCTAGCGGGAGGAAGCAGCTGGCTGGCACAGGCCAGCACAGTGCTGGGCCGGGAGGTGGGCTGCGGCCAGGTAAGCGGTTTCTTTTATTTCTGTTTTTGTTTTTCTATTTTCTGTAACTGTGTGGCTTTATTAAAAATAGTTAGGCACTTCCAAAAATCCTGAAAATAACCAGGGGCTATGTTTGAATTATTTCCAATAGCCCACACTTATTTCCAGAATTATTTGGGCATTTAAAATATTTTATAGCATTTAAATGCCCAAATGCAAATAGATAAAGATTTAATCCAATGAACTTATGTGTCCTAGAAAAATGTGAACCCATTTTGTCAGAGGTTCTAACCCAAGACAAAAAGGGTGGACTTTTTAGAAGGGCATTCCAGATTCATTGAAAATGATTTTAGTAAACCCTAGTTGTTTCCAAGGGGGTGCTGAGGGTTCTGTTATCCCCATTTCAATTTCTGGAAAAGTAGACATGATGCAACACTCTAATGCATGAACTAGCTAGGGTGTGACAACTCACCCCCACTCAAAAGAATCTCATCCCAAGATTTAGGATCCGTTGGAAAGAAGGTGGGGTACTCAAGTCGAAGACGATCCTCCCTTTCCCAAGTGGCTTCTTTCTCCGAGTGGTGTGACCATTGAACCTTGAGAAACTTGATGTTATGGCGTCGAGTGGTACACTCGGCTTGATCAACGATATGAACGGGATATTCCCGATATGTGAGATTATCTTGGAGGTCAAGCATTTCGTAGTCCACTCCACAGAGAGGATCCGCGAAGCAATGCCTGAGTTGAGAAACGTGGAAGACATCGTGAATTCTGGAAAGATGCGGAGGTAGTTCCAATTGGTAGGCAACTTCTCCTCCTTTGGCAAGAATGCGAAAGGGTCCAATGTAACGAGGAGCCAATTTGCCTTTGATACTGAAATGATGGGTTCCCTTCAAAGGAGTAACCCAAAGGTAAGCTTTCTCGCCGACTTCATAAGTCATGAGCTTATGCTTGGGGTCATATTGACTCTTTTGACGAGATTGGGCTGTTTTCAATTTCTCACGGATAACGCGAACTTGCTCTTCTGCTTCCTGAATCATATCCGGGCCAAAGAGTTGTCTTTCCACGGTTTTTGACCAGTTAAGGGGCGTTCGACATTTTCGTCCATAGAGAACTTCGAAAGGAGCTTTGCCCAAGCCAGCTTGATAACTATTGTTGTAAGCGAACTCTGCGAATGGTAGGCATTTCTCCCAATCCATACCGAAAGAGATGACAGAAGCTCGGAGCATATCCTCCAAAATTTGATTGACTCGTTCTACTTGACCACTTGATTGGGGGTGGAAGGCGGTGCTAAAAGAGAGACGAGTTCCCATAGCATTTTGGAAACTTTCCCAAAATTGAGAAGTGAAGAGACTTCCACGGTCTGAGTTAATTTCCAATGGGACACCATGAAGAGACACTATTCAGGAGATGTACAAGTCAGCTAGCTGGCTAGCGGTTATACTCTCACGAACAGGTAGGATGTGGGCTACTTTGGAAAGACAATCGACAACGACGAAGATAGCATTATTCCCTTTCTTGGTCCTGGGAAACCCGGTAATGAAATCCTTACTGATTTTATCCCATTTCCATTCAGGAATAGCCAAAGGTTCAAGGGTGCCAGCAAGCCGTTGATGCTCTGCTTTAACACGACGACAGACGTTGCAACTAGCAATGTATTGAGCAATTTCTCTCTTCATCCTAGTCCACCAAAACCTCTGGCGTAGGTCTTGATACATCTTTGTACTACCGGGATGAATGGTGAGAGGGGATTCATGAGCTTCCTTAAGAATCAGCCACCTCAGGTTTCGTGCCTTGGGAACCACTAAGAAGTTTCCAAATAATATGACACCTTGATCATCAATGGAGAAACAATTCGCGACTCCTTTCTTAATGTTTCTCTTAATACGAGAGATTCCCGGATCTACCTTCTGTGCTTTGATGATCTGATCCGTAAGGGTAGGTTTCGCCACCAGGGTGGATAGGAATCCTTGAGGAACAATGTGAAGGTTAAGCTTCTAAAATTCCTCATGGAGAAGTGGTTGACCTTGTTGTAACATCAGGTTTTTACAATAGGATTTACAACTTAGTGCATCATCCATGACATTGGCTTTCCCCGGGGTGTAAGTTATCCCTAAGTCGTAATCTGAGATCAACTCGACCCAACGTCTCTGCCTGAGATTCAAATACGGTTGGGTGAAGATATGTTTCAGACTTTGGTGATCGGTGAAGATCTCGCAACGATTACCGAGAAGGTAATGTCGCCAAGTTTTAAGTGCATGGACTACAGCTGCAAGCTCCAGATCATGTGTGGGATAGTTTTCCTCGTGTGGGTGTAATTGCCGTGAAGCATAAGCAATTACCTGACGATCTTGCATGACTATGCAACCTAGTCCTTGTCGCGAGGCGTCGCAATAGATAATAAAGTCCTTGGAGAAATCTGGTGGTACCAGTACAGGAGCAGATGTCAGGCGTCTTTTCAGTTCCTGAAAGCTGAACTCGCACTGTGGGGTCCACTCGAACTTTTTATCTTTGTTGAGGAGTTCAGTTAGAGGTTTAGCAACCTTGGAGAAATTCTTGACGAAGCGGCGACAATGGCTCGCTAAGCCAAGGAAGCTCCGAACTTGCTTGACCGTTTCAGGTGGAGTCCAATCAAGGACGGCTTGAACTCGCTCGGGATTGACAGCAATACCCTTACCGGAGATTACATGGCCTAGGTAGTTCACTTATGGCAACCAAAATTCACATTTGGAGAATTTGTCATAAAGGCGATGCTCTCGAAGTTTCGTCAATACCAGCCTTAGATGTTCGGCATGTTCTTCCTCATTCTTGGAGTAGATGAGTATATCATCGAGGTATACCATGACGAATTTATCCAAATACTCCATGAAGATTGAGTTCATTAACCGAGAGAAGGTGGCTAGGGCATTAGTTAAACCGAAGGACATGACGGTGTACTCGTATTGTCCATAACGAGTAACAAAGGCCGTTTTGGGAATGTCCCCGTTTTTTATTTTGATCTGATGGTAGCCCAACCTCAAATCCATTTTGGAAAAGAATGAGGATCCAGCGAGATGATCATACAGATCGTTGATCCTGGGAGCGGATACTTGTTCTTAATAGTGACCAAGTTGACAGGTCGGTAATCTACAACCATCCGATCCGTTCCATCCTTCTTCTTGACGAAGAGGACAGGGCAAAGCCCAAGGAGAAGAACTAGGACGGATGAAACCCTTTTTCAAGGACTCATCGAGTTGTTTCTTAAGCTCAGCTAGTTCTAAGGGTGCCATCTTATAGGGTCTTCTGGAAATTGGGACGGTTCCTGGAACAAGGTCTATCACAAACTCGACATCCCTATCAGGTGGAACACCTGGCAGTTCTTCTGGAAAGACATCCGGGAAGTCTCGGACTGCCGGAATATCTTCAAGGTCTGGAAGGGGTTGGCATTTAGGGAGTAAAGCTGGCGCTTGGCCACTCGAGTTAAGACATTGACTGTCTTGCCCGATGGGTGAGTAAGTTGAACAGTTCTAGTAGAGCAATCAATCTTAGCATAATGGGCTGACATCCAGTCCATACCCAAGATGATGTTTATGTCCGAGGACTTGAGAGCTATTAGTGATGCAAGGAAGACAAGTCTATCGACAAGAATTCCATTCCCATGGCTTACTCTAGAAGTTTTCCATCTAGAGCCAGGGGTTTGAATTTCCATGGAAGTGGGCATGTCACAGAATGTCGTGTTATGCAATCAAGCACAACTCTCAGATATGAATGAATGAGATGCTCCAGTATCGAAAAGAACAGATATCGGATTGCAATTAACAAGGAGCGTACCAAGGACGACGTTAGGATCATCACAAGTCTCCTCAGCTGAGAATAGTTGACATGGCCACGTGCAGTGGTGGCTGGCTTGGCGTAGAATGTCTTTCCCGCTGTCTTACCACAGCCAACGGACTTTCTAGACTAGTTGGGGTTGTTGTTCTGGGGACACTCTCGACTGTAGTGACCCGGCTCTCCACACTTGAAACATGTCACAACATTGGGGCGTGGAGCAGCATTAGTAGTGGGGCCACCATAGGTCTTAGGCGGTGCAAACTCTTGGTTGGGGCGAGGCGCCTCAAAGGATGGCCTCGGAGTGAACCTGGGTGGCAGCGCTGTGTTTGGAATCCACACCCAGCGCTTCTGAGATCCAGAGCCGGATGAAGAACCAAAATCACGGGAGTGCTTGCATGAAGCGTCGTAGTTAGTCTGACCTATCTCAGCACCGATGGCCTTATTGACCAGCTTCTGGAAGGAGGTGCACTCGTTCAGACGGAGGTCACGACGAAGCTCGGGGCTAAGTCCCTTATGGAACCTTGCCTGCTTCTTGGCGTCGGTGGATACCTCTTCAGGAGCATAACGTGCCAGATTTCCAAACTCACGACTGTCTGCATCCACCGCCAGTCTGCCTTGGGTGAAATTACAGAATTCTTCCCGCTTACGATCCATGAGACCCTCCGGAATGTGATGCTCATGGAAAGCCTCACTGAATTCAGCCCAAGTAGTGATTTGGCCAGCCGGGCGCATAGCCTCAATGTTTTCCCACCAAAGGCTAGCAGGGCCTTCGAGGTGATAGGCAGCTTAGGTAACCTTATCAGCTTCGGCTACGTTGGCAGAACGTAGCTTATGGGTGATGTTGCGAAGCCAATCATACGCATCGAGGGGCTCGACAGAATGATTAAACTTTGGTGGGTACAACTTGACAAAGTCATTGATTGACACCAAGTCATTCCTCTGATGACGTGCAGTGTTCTGCTCAATCCGCTCCAGCAAGCGGTTAGTCTCACGCTTGTTTCTTTCTGCCTCCAGCATAACTTCGCCAGAGAAGGCGAGTGAGGCAGATTCTCATCCCTAGCTGCACTGGCTTCACCCTGCTCCGGGGCAGCAGGGTTGCTGCGGGTGTTGACCATCCTAGGAAAAACAAGACAATGGTTAAGACAAGGATGGCACAATCTTGGCAAGGAAGTGCGGAATGTAATGGATAACATGGAATGCTGAGATGTTTATTTACATGACATGGTAATATAGAAACTACCATATATATACCATCGGTCATACACACCGTACATAGTTTAGTATAAGCCCAGGCTAGAGTATAACTACGGTGAAAGACGTTACATCTCATCGGAGGCATTCCAAGCTCCTATACATTATTTTTCTACACCTTCGGAACGTGATACACACCAAGTCGTATTCCACGGGTCACGCAGGACTGTGGAGGATACAACTATTACAATACTAGTGAAGCTACTACCAACTCAGACGTTTCTGTAGTAATCTTCATAGGGATCACCGCCATGTCCTTAGAGTTGAACATGATCATCTGGAAACAGTTGATCCTGTGGAGCTTGAGGTCCATAGGGACTCGGATGTGGCCTTGGTCCAACAAATGGTGGCAGACGGGGTCCACGGGGAGGGGTGATGCCTCCTACATCACGCCAGTCCATACAATCTGCCAACCCAGACCGCATGGGGTACATGTCCCTCATGTCCATGTATCCAGCCTGCACGACAGGTGCAAACCGTGTCAAAGTGGCCCAGTGGTCAGAACAAGAGTTGAAGAGCTCCATTTGCAAGGCACGATTTTCGCGATCCTTGTCCTCGAGCATCTCGGCAGTGGTGCGGAGTAGTGAATCCTCATGTGTAGAGTCATAGTACAAAGCCTGATAGTACCCCTGTGCCCCAGGGAGTGAGGCTGGCATGTAGCGGAAATTGGTGTTCCGAAGCAAGGCATTTCTGGCTCGAATGATAGTCATCATTGAGTAAGCTGCGTCCTGCACGGACATCTCAATAGTAACCCCAAGTCCATAAGAGCAGTGGAGGGGTTCAGTAGCTCTAGGATAAGAGGGGTATATCTTGACGGTACAAAGGTATTGGCTCTGATTGAAGTCTCGGAACTGCTCCTCGATGGTATACTCAGGATACCATCGGTAGCCTATCTCGACCATCACTCGGACCTGCATGGTCGTGTGACCAGGTACATCGAGGCACCGAGTCAAACGAACCACTTGATTCTGTGAACGGGTGGCCATATGAAAGCATGAAATAATGCAAAGGCATTAGAACTTCCTAGGAGAAATCGGACAGCATAACGGTTGTAAATGCTCAGAAAAAGATTTGAGACATTCACAACAGTTGGCAAAACCACTCAACAACATCATATCAAGGTTCTGGTTCAACTGACAACATACTAAAAGTAGTAGAAACTGAACTGAGGCTTGAACCCACAATCCTATAAGTTACTACGGATTAGTAACACGTGAACCTGATAGAGAGAAGAGAGCCTAGTCCTTAACCCACGTAGAAAGAGAAGAGAATGACTTAGATTAGAGGGCATAAGATAAAGGAGTAAAAGAGCCTTACGTTCCCTCCCACAATCAATTCCCCTACTTATAACTAAAGCATTTCTAGACTCGACATCGACCAGTTTGCCTCAACGAACCTACAGGCAGTCCGGCTCTGATGCCAACGCTGTCAGGACCCCGATTCCAAGTCACACCGATCTAGCCTGTAACACCTCATATCACTTTGCGGCCTCACGCACGGTATTCCCATGGGTGTCGCCTTACCATGGCCCGGGACCGTTTGCGCCTTTTGGCTCACGTATATGATAGTGTCGCTAGCATCCATATGGTAGAGAACCCGGGCCGACATGGCTAGCCGTGAACCCAAAGCGGCACAAACTTACGGGGACAGGCATACAAGAATCAACATCGAGCATGTCGGTCAGCATCGTGTGAATCCGGGCTGAAGCACTGGGCTAACAGGACTCTGGGGACCCGGGCTGTAGCAGGCTAGGCAGGACTCCGGATGTCACCGCGTGACATTTCCCCTAAGGGACATACACAGGAATGAAGTGAAACACATGCCGGCCAGTCAAGTGCTCAAGCAGTAGTGCTGGGCTAGCAGGACTCCGGTGAACCGGGCTGTAGGGGACTAATATGGCTCATGGAAGCACTAGACTACATTTCCCCACAAGAGAGGCTACCAAGGATAAACAACTAGATTGTCGGATCCCACACATACCAAGCATTTCAATCATACACACAATATGCTCGATATGTGTAAATACAACATGGCATCACAACAAAAATCTACAACTCAAGTACTTTATTTAAAGGCTCTGGAGAGCCATACATAACATGTTCATACAGGTAGGGGTCACATGACCCGACACTCAAGTCATACAAGCATACAAGCACATGCGGAAGCAAACTAGTCTGAGTATAGACACAAGAAAGAAAGAAGGCTTGACGAAGCCTGTCTATCTACATAGGGCCCTCGATGACTCGGAATCACCACCTGGGTGGCAAGTCACTCATCGACGTCGAGGTCTACGTAAAACCCATCGGAGGGGGCAGTGTTGTCATCCAAAAACAGTAATTAAAGCAACATGAGTACAAAGGTACTCAGCAAGACTTACAACAGATCCTATTATACATGCTCATTCTCAAGAAGGTAGTGGAGTTATAGCAGCAAGCCAGCTTTGATTCTTGGCTAAACTATCCTACGAGACACCACCTATAAAATAGTTTTCGCACACGAGTCCACTAATCACCATCACAATACTCCACCGTGGATCCTCCCTCGCCATCCTACGAGAGGGCCATCCACGGTACTCACACTTATCTTGAGTCTTTTAGTAGTAACCATTAACTTCTCTATGAACTGTATAGGCAACCAAGTAGTCCTTTACCGTGGACACGGCTATTCGAATAGACAATGTTAACCCTGCAGGGGTGTACTTCTTCATACACGATCTCACCACTTATCGTCGTTTAAACGACATGTAGTCGGCAACCTTCAAGCGGAAGCCCAACGAGGGTGTCGGCCACAGCTTACCTAAACACTCAAGTCTCTAGTCTAGGTCTATCGCCTATCCAGGTTCCATCCACAGGGAGTCCGGCCGAGGTCTCCACATACGGCCCCGAACGATGTGTACAGGGTCCCGAGACGCCAAACGGGCACCCAGCATACCCAGCCACGGTGTATCTACCACATCATAGCTCACCCCTAGGGTCAGCGCTACGCACGGCCGCCAACACATAACCTATAAACACCAGAAACTAGTTGCAACTCCTGGACAGAGAGCTAGGGTGGTTAAGAAGCCGAGAGGGTCCATTGGTTTCGGGCCCAATGTATGGTAGTAACTGATTCTTGAATCACACATAGAGATCTCAGTTCTTAAGGACGGCCTAAATGAAACAACCCACCATGTACTCCTACATAGCCTCTCATCGATACCTTTACCAAATCATGTTCAACACATCCCTCACATTACCGACGTAATCATTTCACTCCAGCCCATCACCCAGATGAACCAGACCTGACACAACTCTAAGCATAGCAGGCATGGCAAGGTAGGAAACACATACATGGCTCAATCAACTCCTACACATGCTAGTGGGTTTCATCTAGTTACTGTGGCAATGACAGGTCATGCAGAGGATAAGGGTTCAAGTACTGCAGCACACATCAGTTTGAAACGTTGTTGTCTTAATGCAGTAAAAGAGAGCAGGAGCGAGAACATGGGATTGTATCGATATGATCAATGGGGCTGCTTGCCTGATGGAGTAGTAGTAGGGTACTGCCCTTCAGTCGGATAATCGAAGGTATCCTCAGAGGCAGAACCTACCGATGTCTACTACACAACCTTCTTCTTGTAGACGTTGTTGGGCCTCCAAGTGCAGAGGTTTGTAGGATAGTAGCAAATTTCCCTCAAGTGGATGACATAAGGTTTATCAATCTGTAGGAGGCGTAGGATGAAGATGGTCTCTCTCAAGCAACCCTGCAACCAAATAACAAAGAGTCTCTTGTGTCCGCAACACACCCAATACAATGGTAAATTGTATAGATGCACTAGTTCGGCGAAGAGATGGTGATACAAGTGCAATATGGATAATAGATAATAGTTTTTGTAATCTGAAATAATAAAAATAGAAAGGTAGCAAGTGATAAAAGTGAGCGTAAACGGTATTGCAATGATGGTAAACAAGGCCTAGGGTTCATACTTTCGCTAGTGTAAGTTCCCTCAACAATACTACCATAATTGGATCACATAACTATCCCTCAACATGCAACAAAGAGTCACTCCAAAGTCACTAATAGCGAAGAACGAACGAAGAGATTATGGTAGGGTACGAAACCACCTCAAAGTTATTCTTTCCAATCAATCCGTTGGGCTATTCCTATAAGTGTCACAAACAGCCCTAGAGTTCGTACTAGAATAACACCTTAAGATACAAATCAACCAAAACCCTAATGTCACCTAGATACTCCAATGTCACCTCAAGTATCCGTGGGTATGATTATACGATATGCATCACACAATCTCAGATTCATCTAGTCAACCAACACATAGAACCTCAAAGAGTTCCCCAAAGTTTCTACCGGAAAATCACGACGAAAACATGTGCCAACCCCTATGCATAGGTTCCCAATGTCACGAAACCCGCAAGTTGATCACCTCAACATACATCAAGTGGCACGTGGTATCCCATTGTCACCGCAGATATCCACGGCAAGACATACATCAAGTGTTCTCAAGTCTTTAAAGACTCAATCCGATAAGATTACTCCAAGGGGAAAACTCAATTCATTACAAGAGAGAAGAGGGGGAGGAGAAACATAAGATCCAACTATAATAGCAAAGCTCACAATACATCAAGATCGTGCCAAATCAAGAACACGAGAGAGAGAGAGATCAAACACATAGCTACTAGTACATACCCTCAGCCTTGAGGGAGAACTACTCCCTCCTCGTCATGGAGAGCACCGGGATGATGAAGATGGCCACCGGAGAAGGATTGCCCCCTCCGGCAAGGTGCCGGAACGGGTCTAGATTGGTTTCCGGTGGCTACGAAGGCTTCTGGCGGTGGAACTCCCGATCTACCTTGCGTTCTGGAAGTTTTAGGTCACGTAGGTATATATGGGTGCAGGAGGTACGTCAGGGGAGCCACGAGGGCCCCACGAGGCAGGGGGCGCGCCCTAGGGGGGGCACCCTCGTGAGCAGCTCCCGTATCTTATGACGTGGGGTCCAAGTCCATCAGGTGTGTTTCCTTCCAAAAATAACTTCTCCAGTTGATTTCGTTCCGTTTCGACTCCGTCTGATATTCCTTTTCTTCAAAACACTGAAATAGGCATAAAACAGCAAATCTGGGCTGGGCCTCTGGTTAATAGGTTAGTCCCAAAAGTAATATAAAAGTGGATAATAAAGCCCAATAATGCCCAAAACAGTAGATAATATAGCATGGAGCAATCAAAAATTATAGATACGTTGGAGACGTATCAAGCATCCCCAAGCTTAATTCCTGCTCGTCCACGAGTAGGTAAATGGTAAAAAGGTAATTTTTGATGTGGAATGCTAGTTGGCATAATTTCAATGTAATTCTTCTTAATTGTGGTATGAATATTCAGATCCGAAAGATTCAAGACAAAAGTTTAATATTGACATAAAAACAATAATACTTCAAGCATACTAACTAAGCAATTATGTCTTCTCAAAATAACTCGGCCAAAGAAAGTTATCCCTACAAAATCATATAGTCTGGCTATGCTCCATCTTCACCACACAAAGTATTTAAATCATGCACAACCCCGATGACAAGCCAAGCAATTGTTTCATACTCTAACTTTTTCAAAACTTTTTCAATCTTCACGCAATACATGAGCGTGAGCCATGGATATAGCACTATAGGTGGAATAGAATGGTGGTTGTGGAGAAGACAAAAAGGAGTGGAAGATAGTCTCACATAAACTAGGCGTATCAACGGGCTATGGAGATGCCCATCAATAGATATCAATGTGAGTGAGTAGGGATTGCCATGCAACGGATGCACTAGAGCTATAAATGTATGAAAGCTCAACAAAAGAAACTAGTGGGTGTGCATCCAACTTGCTTGCTCACGAAGACCTAGGGCAATTTGAGGAAGCCCATTATTGGAATATACAAGCCAAGTTCTATAATGTAAAATTCCCACTAGTATATGAAAGTGACAAAATATGAGACTCTCTATATGAAGAACATGGTTCTACTTTGAAGCACAATATATGAGACTCACTATATCATGGTGCTACTTTGAAGCACAAGTGTGGAAAAAGGATAGTAGCATTGCCCCTTTCTATTTATTTTCTTTTTTTAGGCCTTCTTTTTTTTCTTTGGCCTTTCTCTTCTTTTTTATTGGGACAATGCTCTATTGAATGATGATCATCACACTTTTATTTATTTACAACTCAATGATTACAACTCGATTCTAAAACAAAGTATGACTCTATATGGATGCCTCCAGTGGTGTACCGGGATATGCAATGAATCAAGAGTGACAAGTATGAAGAAATTATGAACGGTGGCTTTGCCACAAATACTATGTCAACTACATGATCATGCTAAGCAATATGACAATGATGAATGTGTCATGATGAACTAGATGGTGGAAAGTTGCATGGCAATATATCTCGGAATGGCTATGGAAATGCCATAATAGGTAGGTATGGTGGCTGTTTTGAGGAAGGTATATGGTAGGTGTATGATACCGGCGAAAGGTGCGCGGTATTAGAGAGGCTAGCAAAGGTGGAAGGGTGAGAGTGCGTATAATCCATGGACTCAACATTAGTCATAAAGAACTCATATACTTATTGCAAAAATCTAGAAGTTATCAAAGTAAAGTATTACGCGCATGCTCCTAGGGGGATAGATTGGTAGGAAAAGACCATCGCTCGTCCCCGATCGCCACTCATAAGGAAGACAATCAATAAATAAATCATGCTCCGACTTCGTTACATAACGGTTCACCATACGTGCATGCTACGGGAATCACAAACCTTAACACAAGTATTCTTTAAATTCACAACTACTCAACTAGCATGACTTTAATATTATCACCTCCATATCTCAAAACAATTATCATGCTTCAATCTTTTCTTAGTATTCAACACACTCAAAAGAAAGTTTCACAAATCTTGAATACCAAGCATATTGTTATTAAGCAAATTACCATGCTATTAAGAGACTCTCAAAATAATTTAAGTGAAGCATGAGAGATCAATATTTTCTTTAAAACAAATCCACCACCGTGCTCTAAAAGATCTAAGTGAAGCACATAGAACAAAATTATAATGCTCAAAAGATATAAGTGAAGCACATAGAGCAAAATTATCTAGCTCAAAAGATATAAGTGAAACACATAGAGCAAAACTACTACACTCAAAAGATATAAGTGAAGCATATAGAGCAAAACTACTTAGCTCAAAAGATATAAGTGAAGCACATAGAGTATTCTATCAAATTTTAATTCATGTATGGCTCTCTCAAAAGGTGTGTACAGCAAGGATGATTGTGGCATACTAAGACACAAAGACACAAATGATACAAGACACTCCAAGCAAAACACATATCATGTTGGTGAATAAAAATATAGCTCCAAGTAAATTACCGATGGAAGTGGACAAAAGAGGGGATGCCTTCCAGGGCATCCCCAAGCTTAGGCTCTTGGATATCCTTGAATATTACCTTGGGGTGCCTTGGTCATCCCCAAGCTTAGGCTCTTGCCACTCCTTATTCCAAAGTCCATCGAATCCTTACCCAAAACTTGAAAACTTCACAACACAAAACTTAACAGAAAACTCGTAAGCTCCGTTAGTATAAGAAAATAAATCACCACTTCAAGGTACTGTAATGAAATCATTCTTTATTTATATTTGTGTTAAACATACTGTATTCCAACTTCTCTATGGTTTATAAACTATTTTACTAGCCATAGATTCATCAAAATAAGTAAACAACACATGAAAAACAGAATCTGTCAAAAACAGAACAGTCTGTAGTAATCTGGATCAAACGTATACTTCTGGAACTCATAAAATTCTCAAATAAATTTCTGGACCTGAGGAATTTATCTATTAATGATCTTCAAAAATAATTAACTAAATATCACTCTCCAAATAAAAATGGCAGAAATTCTCGTGAGCACTAAAGTTTCTGTTTTTTACAGCATGATCAACAAGACTTTCCCAAAGTCTTCCCAAAGGTTCTACTTGGCACAAACACTAATTAAAAGCATAAAACCACATATAAGCAGAGGCTATATGAATTATTTATTACTAAACAGGAACAAAAAGCAAGGAATAAAAATAAAGTTGGGTTGCCTCCCAACAAGCGCTATCGTTTAACGCCCCTAGCTAGACATGATGATGTCAATGATGCTCACATAAAAGATAAGAATTGAAACATAAGGAGAGCATCATGAAAAATATGACTAGCACATTTAAGTCTAACATGCTTCCTATGCATAGGGATTTTGTGAGCAAACTACTTATGGGAACAAGAATCAACTTGCATAGGAAGGTAAAACAAGCATAGCTTCAAAACTTTAAGCACATAGAGAGGAAACTTGATATTATTGCAATTCCTACAAGCATATGTTCCTCCCTCATAATAATTTTCAGTAGCATCATGAATGAATGCAACAATATAACCAGAACCTAAAGCATTCTTTTCATGATCTACAAGCATAGAATATTTACTACCTCCACATAAGCAAAATTCTTCTCATGAATAATAGTGGGAGCAAACTCAACAAAATAATTATCATGTGAGGCATAATCCAATTGAAAACTAAAATCACGACGACAAGTTTCATGGATATCATTATTATTTATAGCATACAAGTCATCACAATAATCATCATAGATAGCAACTTTGTTCTCATAATCAATTGGAACCTCTTCCGAAATAGTGGATTCATCACAAAATAAAGTCATGACCTCTCCAAATCCACTTTCATCAATATAATCATCATAAATAGGAGGCATGCTTTCATCATAATAAATTTGCTCATCAAAACTTGGGGGACAAAAAATATCATCTTCATCAAACATATCTTCCCCAAGCTTGTGGCTTTGCATATCATTAGCATCATGGATATTCAAGGAATTCATACTAACAACATTGCAATCATGCTCATCATTCAAATATTTAGTGCCAAACATTTTATAGATTTCTATTTCTAGCACTTGAGCACAATTATCCTTTCCATCATACTCACGAAATATATTAAAAAGGTGAAGCGTATGAGACAAACTCAATTCCATTTTTTATAGTTTTCTTTTTATAAACTAAACTAGTGATAAAAACAAGAAACTAAAAGACTCGATTGCAAGATCTAAAGATATACCTTCAAGCGCTAACCTCCCCGGCAACGGCGCCAGAAAAGAGCTTGATGTCTACTACACAACCTTCTTCTTGTAGACATTGTTGGGCCTCCAAGTGCAGAGGTTTGTAGGACAGTAGCAAATTCCCTCAAGTGGATGACCTAAGGTTTATCAATCCGTAGGAGGCATAGGATGAAGATGGTCTCTCTCAAGCAACCCTGCAACCAAATAACAAAGAGTCTCTTGTGTCCCCAACACACCCAATACAATGGTAAATCGTATAGGTGCACTAGTTCGGCGAAGAGAATGTGATACAAGTGCAATATGGATAATAGATAATAGTTTTTGTAATCTGAAATAATAAAAACAGCAAGGTAGCAAGTGATAAAAGTGAGCGTAAACGGTATTGCAATGATGGTAAACAAGGCCTAGGGTTCATACTTTTGCTAGTGTAAGTTCCCTCAACAATACTAACATAATTGGATCACATAACTATCCCTCAACATGCAACAAAGAGTCACTCCAAATTCACTAATAGCGAAGAACGAACGAAGAGATTATGGTAGGGTACGAAACCACCTCAAAGTTATTCTTTCCAATCAATCCGTTGGGCTATTCCTATAAGTGTCACAAACAGCCCTAGAGTTCGTACTAGAATAACACCTTAAGATACAAATCAACCAAAACCCTAATGTCACCTAGATACTCCAATGTCACCTCAAGTATCCGTGGGTATGATTATACGATATGCATCACACAATCTCAGATTCATCTATTCAACCAACACATTGAACCTCAAAGAGTGCCCCAAAGTTTCTACCGGAGAATCACGACGAAAACGCGTGCCAACCCCTATGCATATGTTCCCAATGTCACGAAACCCGCAAGTTGATCACCTCAACATACATCAAGTGGCACGTGGTATCCCATTGTCACCACAGATATCCACGGCAAGACATACATCAAGTGTTCTCAAGTCTTTAAAGACTCAATCCGAGAAGATTACTCCAAGGGGAAAACTCAATTCATTACAAGAGAGAAGAGGGGGAGGATAAACATAAGATCCAACTATAATAGCAAAGCTCGCGATACATCAAGATCGTGCCAAATCAAGAACACGAGAGAGAGAGAGAGAGAGAGATCAAACACATAGCTACTGGTACATACCCTCAGCCCCGAGGGAGAACTACTCCCTCCTCGTCATGGAGAGCACCGGGATGATGAGGATGGCCACCGGAGAAGGATTGCCCCCTATGGCAGGGTGCCGGAATGGGTCTAGATTGGTTTTCGGTGGCTACGGAGGCTTCTGGCGGCGGAACTCCCGATCTATCTTGTGTTCTGGAAGTTTTAGATCACGTAGGTATATATGGGTGCAGGAGGTACGTCAGGGGAGCCACGAGGGCCCCACGAGTCAGGGGGGCGCGCCCTAGGGGGGGCGCCCCCACTCTCATGAGCAGCTCCCGTATCTTCTGACGTGGGGTCCAAGTCCATCAGATGTGTTTCCTTCCAAAAATAACTTCTCCAGTTGATTTCGTTCCGTTTCGACTCCGTCTGATATTCCTTTTCTTCAGAACACTGAAATAGGTATAAAATAGCAAATCTGGGCTGGGCCTCCGGTTAATAGGTTATTCCCAAAAGTAATATAAAAGTGGATAATAAAGCCCAATAATGCCCAAAACAGTAGAAAATATAGCATGGAGAAATCAAAAATTATAGATACGTTGGAGACGTATCACCTACCACGAAAGACACCACACAACACAATCATCACATGGCAATATGCAACAATATGATGCATGCTATGACATGGCAATATGATGTGTCCTGGCTAATGCATTGTAAAACATGTTGGTTTGAGTCTATTTGAATCAAAGGTTCAAATGGAAGCTCATGCTATGTGGGGACCCCGACTCATAAGTCCTGATCACCGAATGCACGTGTACAGTTATCCCAAAGATCAATGCTCACTGAACACACAGAAGCTGAATAACAAGAGTCTTACATCCATACATACCATTTTACACAAGTAGGAGCATTATGGTCAAGTCTTGAGTGTATCATCGCAGCGGAAATCTTCAATAACAACTTGGACCTATGCCATCTGCCTTAACCCTACAGGCATTCTGACTGGGAAGCGTCCTAGCTCGCATGTTCGTCGCTGAAGTATTCTTCATTATGTCTTGTTCTTTCATGCCTGGCCAATAAAATAACTAGTGACTAGCCAATGAGTACTTTGAATGTACTCGCAAGCAACCCAAGGGTGATAACAGAATAATTATGCAAGGCACTACTGCTAATTTTGGCATTTTTGCGGAAAGCTAGTTTTTCTCATGCAAGTATGATCAACATTTATCAAGAATATGAATGCGTCTGCAACAAGTATCAGGAGGTTACAGACATCAACATCGAGAGAGAGTTATGAACAACTCATGCTCAAGCTCATCGTGACTTCCTCACGAATCACGTCGATATTTTTACCAAACCGTGTTGTTTGTCAGAAACATATGTACGTAGTCTAAGCAGGACCACCCAACTTTCCTTGACCGTGGACACGGCTATTCGAATAGTTTTACACTCTATAGAGGTTGCACACTTTACCCACAAGATCCGAGGAACTTCCGTGTCATCCACAACCCGCGGTACTTCAAGTACCCGGGGTAAGCACCCCGATCACTATCTATACCTAGACGACACTAACAAGCAGTCCACTCGTTGTTCCATATCCTCATGATGTACATCATACGTACGAGACTCACTTGAGATCGTAACATCCGAGAGGGGACACAACGGTGTATCCGGTGCCCTATGAAGACAGTCATGGCCGCCCTACCTAGCACGACCCCGTCCCGAGAGAGAGCACCAACTCTCCCCCGTCACTAGTAATGCAGGCTCCAAGCTAGTATCCGCCTAGGTAATCAATAATGCCCTTTCCCATACAAGGGTAGAGTGGTTGTGCATGTGAGGTTGGGACAGTCGACAAATCTTAAATCTAATCCGTCTCTGTAAACAACACTTTTATCGAGCCTCGGTACACTACCTCTCCACCATGTAGTGACCTAGTTCATCATCATCTCCCAGGGGCATTAGTGGCACCCACTGGGCTGTTTGCAAGTATGTCAAACCACACTTGTTTCTTTCCATGCATAACCCTGACCCACTTTGCGTAGCCATTTACTATGGCATATTTCTACAACCCACCAACACAACTCTAAGCAAGGATAGAGTCATGAACAATGCAAGTATCAATAGAGTATGCAACGGAGGCAAGCCTAGTAATGTTGCCATTCAAGGTATATCATGCACTCGGTGAAGCAACGAAAATGCCATCATGATGTAAAATGGTTCATCATGGTCAAAGGGCTGCTTGCCTGTTTTAACAAAGTCTTCGAGGTCTTCAAATATCTCTGGTCCAACTCCAAGCATTTCATCTACTTCGTCAACTATCGTTGAAAGCAACCATAATAAGCAACACAACAAGGCAGGAAATAAAAGTGCTCTAAAAATATGGATTTGACTTTTCTAGGACTTCCCTGGTCATATGAAAAATAACCAGGGTGGTTTCACTGGAATTGGATTAGTGAATATTTCTGAACATTTCAATATGATGGAATCAAGGGGTTTATGGATTTGCAAGAAGTGTACAAAAATATATTTTTGAAAAATGAGCAAAGGCACCCATTTAGCAAATCATGATTTTAGAAGCATCTGGGAGTTGGTTTCACTGGATTTGGAGTTCAAATGAATTACTTATGAATTTGCAAAGTTGACAAATATGAAGAAATGGCTCATTATTTTGTGGAGTACAGAAAGTATTAAGAAAAATGTTCATAACCTAAGTTATGAAATTAGATGTATCTAATAACTTGAATCATGGCATTTGGATCAAATTTGAGCTCTCTGTGATTTTCTGAAGTTTAACACAGAAATAGAAAAATAGGATTTTGATAAATATTTCTGAAGAGAAAGTTTCTTGAAAAATGTGCAAATAGCACCATGTGATAGATCATGATTTATGGAGTCACTAGAAATTTGAATCACCTAATTTGGACTTGAAATTAATTGATTATGGATTTTACAACATTTCTGGAAAAGAAAAAGGAAGAAAAGGAGTCAACCTTATAAACGCACTGGGCGAAACCCAACTAAACAACGCCTACTGGGCTCAGCCCAGTGGCTCAGCTGCGCGAGGGAGTTGGTGACGCCGAAGGCGCATTGCGAGTGCGCCACCCAGCGGGGCAAGCGGATTAGCGTGAAGCCGTGTCCACTTAACCCGACTGGTGGGCCGGCTCGGTCGCCTCTGCTGCTGACAGGCGGGCCCCCTGCCAGCTGGCGGGGTGGTCATCCTCTACCTCGCGCCTGAGGCAGAGGAGCGTCAGGGGAGGCGAGGCCGAGCACACGCCGGCATTGATCCCCGGCGACTCCGGCCGTCCCCGGTGGCGTCCGGTGCACCGACGGACTCGGTATGCCGAGCCGCTTCCATCCAGGGGCTTCGCGCGGGCTGGGAGGATCTGGGGCGACAGCGACCCTGGCGATGGCGGGCAGCTTCTGGAGTGGATGGGCGCGACGTCGTGAGCACTAGGGCAGGGGGAGAAGGAGTGGGAGGGCTCCGCTGGCCTGCGACGCTTCCCCTGGTTGTCAAAGGAGAGAAGGGGAGGCTCTGGTTCGCCGGAGCGGGGCGGAGGCAGGCGGCGACCATGGCGGCCATGGAGAGGGAAAGAGAGCATGGGAGGGAGAGGGATGTTGTCTGGGAGGTTCGTGGGGGAGAGGGAGAGCGATGAGAGGCCAGATAAGAGGTCGGGAGTAGCTTATATGGGCGTGGCCGTGGTGCACCGTGGGCAGTGTCCATGGACGCGCTCGGGCGAGCCTGTAGAGGGGAGAAGGAGTGCGAGGGAGGAAGGGGCCGACAGTGTTGTGTGTCGTGGACGCCGAGGCGTCCTCGGGGGACACGATTCCGGAGCCCAAGGTCGACGGGAGGCCTTGGAATGGGCGTGCTACAGTGCCGGAGAGCACTGTAGCGTGCTCCAGAGCGCGAGCTCTGCACGCCATGGCATTGTTTATGTGCCAGGGGCGTGCCCACTAGTGTCTGAGGCTTTGTGGGATGAGTAAACAAAGGGGAGGTGGCCTTGGATGCCCTGGTGAACCACTAGGAGAGAGGTGGGGTTGAGAGAGAGAAATGTGATGTCCAGAGAGAGAAAGTGGGGTTTTACCCTATTCCATGATTGATCTAAGAGCTGGCAAGACTTACTGGAGGTAGAAGGTGACCTGGGGCAGCTGTGGTAAAAACTTGGGCTCATGGAGATTAGTGGAAGAGGTCAAAATGATGATTTTGGGAAAATGGCAGAAGGTGTTTGTTGTTGGTTTGGGCAAGAAAATTAATTCCACTTGCCATGAGAATTAACAGGATGGAATGGCACATAGAATTAGGATGTTCGACCAAGTTTGAGCTCATTTGGGAAAAGTAGCCAATGTAACTTTGGTAAACCCTAGAAATCAACAGAAATAGACTTTCCAATATTTAGTCATGCAAATCTATTCTACTTGATGCACCACTTAGTGTAGTGTCATCATTTGAGGTTCTGAACATGTCCACAAAAGTTGAGATCAAAATGAGGAAGTTGCCAATGTAAACTTGTTCAAATTTGGTTCTGGACAGAGAGGGTATTGGGGCACTTTGATCAAGATAACATTCTCTCCAACTTGTGCCATTTGGTCTAGATGCATTATTACACCATTTGAGCATGTGCACCAAGTTTGAGAGCATTTGGACATGTTTGACAGCGCAAAGTTGTTCAAACTTGAAAAAGGACAGAAGTGGTTTTGAGAGGGTTTCATGGGGTTATACTGTTCTCCATGACATGAGACTTGGCAAGATCATCAAACATGCCATATGTGACATGCTAGAATTTTCTTTGAATTGTTGGGGAATATTTCCTGTAGAAATATTTCAAATCCTTGAAATATCCAGAAAGGGTTTTTGAGGGATTTTACCAATATTTTGAACATGACCATGTGTTGAAACTCTTATATGGAAAATATATGTCCACTGAGTTTCCCTGATTTTTGTTAAATATTTTTAAAACAATAAAATAATTTTTTCCTATTAAAGACCATTTCTGGCCTTAAGAAAAAGCTTTTAAATAAAATAGTAAAATAACTTTCAAAATTATATTTTTTTGGTTTCTGGGTATCCTATATCTAAAAGGAGTCAAATATATTTTTGGAAAGATTTTTACTGCCCTTAATTAAGTACTTGCAGTGCAAGCCTTAACTCAGGGTTTTTTGGAAAACTAATTTTTGAAAATACTGTTGGGCCAAATTATTTTGCAAGAAATTATTTTTATGTCCTATACACATGGCATGATCATTGGTTCAAGAGTTTGGAGCAAGGAGATGAAGTATAGGATTTGGAGGATTTATTTGATTTTTAGAGCACTTGCAAACAACAGACAAAAATCCAATCAAGGCAAGGTCCAAAACACTCAAAAGTTTTTGTCAAACCACATTTTATCATGATTGTTAGCTTAAGTGTTGTGGCATGAAAATCAGGGTGTGACAGACCTACCCCCCCTTACAAGAATCTCGTCCCCGAGATTCCCAAACTAGGCGCGGGAAGGAATACAAAACTTAAATCTGCGGTACTCTTCACATCCTCATAATGCTTCTGCTTCCGCGTGGTGCTCCATTGAACTTGAAGTACTTGATGATATGGCTTCGTGTATGACGTTCTTCTTGATCCAGGTTGCTAATGGGTAGCTTGCGGGAGGTTAGAATGGGCTAGGGGTCGATGGCTCGGTGGTCGATGCCCTCATAGAGATCGGGCAAGTTAGGAAGTTGGAAACACTTCCGGGGTGTGATGCGTGGAAAACGCTGTGCACAATGGGTAACTCAGGTGGTAACTCTAGCTAGTAGCCGTCTACTCTTCATCTTGAGGTGATCTCGGAGGGGTCTGATGAATCTTGGTGTGGGTTCCCTTGGCATGGAAATGCTTGGTCCCACTGGGAGAAGTGGCTTGCAGATACACCTGGTCTTCAACGCAGACGTTTATTTCTTGACGATGGTGGTTGGTATAGTTCTTCCTCCTTGGCATGGTGGTCTTCAAATGTTTCTTCACCAGCTCAGTGATCCTTCTTCCGTCTTCAGGTAGACAAGTATGTTACCAAAATAAAGATGACAACTATCTTGTCTAAGCACTCCATGAAAACTTTGTTCACGGGTTACATAAAGTAGGCTGGGGGTATTGGTGGTGGTCACGGTTGAGTATGGTCCGAGGTGTTCTCGATTTAGAGTCAAGACCTATGGTAATGACCAGACCATGTTGTGGCTTAGTAGGGTTTAAGGGTTCAAGGATTCTAGTGTGTGAGTGAACATTTTATTATCTTATCCTTAAGCACGGTTTCTGAGATGCCAATAGTCTATCTAGTCCTTCGAACAAATAACCTTATACGATCGAAAGCATCATCTCATATAAGCCAAATCCAATCATCACTCATGTGATCTATATATACTCGTGACTCCCGAGAGGAGGTCTAACAAATCATATATGTCTACGATCCCCAAATTTATATGTATGGCTACCCCTAAAAATCCATGGGTAGAGCATACAAGCCTCCAAGAGGGAATAAATCATGATAATCCAAGTGCCCATCCTATTCTTCCAAGGTCCATGTTAGTGTATCTCTATCCTAAGGAAACACGCCATATGCCACTCCAAAATCGTGTTTCTTTCCTATGAATCAACTCCAACAACCCGTTAACTTCCATTAATCACTACATAATCCTTTAATTCTACAAATCCAGTGTCCATGGTGTTCCACATGATCTCCTAAAGTCCTATAATCCCCAAATACTTGAAAAGGCTATCTCTGCTATAGTCAGTCCACCAATTTCCATTATCATGGTCAAGTAAACTTCAAGGTCAAGCTTGTATCATCTCTGACAATTAATCCAATCTCCTAGTTTATTGTCCTCCAAGAAACATGGTATCATGATTGAGATCATCCTTCCAATTTATTCCGAACCATGCAGACTCACTCAGCATCTATACTCAACTAGGATCACCTATTTAAGTTCAAATCTCTTGTCCAACGAGAATTCCTACATGTTCCCCCAAGTCATTTACGTAATATCAACTGTCTCCTATCAATATCCCATGGCTAAGTTAAATCCATATACTTCCAAGAATTCCAGCTTGCGATCATAATTGTCCTACTAAAATCCAGTTTACTCAAGGGTAATGGAAGTTATGCTACTCCATCAACATGATCCCACCAAGTTCATCTGCCAACATGAAAGCCTCATAACCCACCAAATAGTCTCATATAATTCCTCAAGGTCATTGATATAAACTCATCAAGTCATTTGTCCTATATTCCTATATCCTCAAATTGGTCTTCCCTATGGCATCGTCAGTTCTGGTGCTATATTAGGATGATAATGTGCTTGTTCACTATGTCCGCTAGTTCCATGATGAACCAGTGGTGCACAAGGTTTATAGAGGCTTAACTGGTCCTCTTGCAATTCTGTGGGTTAAGCACATGGTTAAGGACTCGAGTTGGGGTATCTCGTGAAGTCTCGAAGGGTCTAGGGATGGGGTTTCTAGTTATGAGGGGTAATACTACGGGATTGCACTTGGTCGAGGAGGCTGTAGCAAAAGTCTTCAATGTCAGTTGCTTGCCGAGGTGGAATCCTTGGTGCATTTTGTCTTGCTGGTCTTTAGAGATGAGAGGGAGAAGTAGCATAGAAGAGGGGAATGCCAAAAAAGGGGATCTACAGTGCAAACAAACAGGTGCAAAATGGGCCAAACCAAATAAACACGGTAAGGAAGGTGATATAGTTGCGTACTTGTTGCCTAGGGCAAAAGGGCGACCTATATCAAAAGACGAACTAATAAAACAAGCAACACACAATCATGGTTCTATTCAAACCATCACACGGACTCGACTGCGCATAGGGGGTACACGACTCCTCCTACCCTAGGGGTTCTCGGATTCAGTAGTCGTGCTTTGCTCCGTGCCTCGTGCAGTCTTCTGGGTTTTCCTCAGGGGTTGCTACGTCTCTTGTAGTTGTTCGATGAGACAATCCGGGTTGAGCCTGAAGATTCTTCAACAACTTCTCGCCTGTTGAAGTGATGGGGTGAAGGTGGCTCCTCGTAGCAGGCATTGACTCGGTCTTCTGTTGTCTTTTTAATCATGACGACCCCTTTTGCCTTCTAAGGCATCGACGGTACCAGGTAGGTAACCCCTTATGCAATGATATTAACAAGGCATAGTAGAGGTCCAACATGTCGGTTGCGTTGATGAAAACATCAACACCAAGAGCGGGGGATGAAGAGAACCGTTTTCCTACTCACTATAGTGAGGCGGGCCAAATGGCGAGGTTCTCATCCACCGGTGGTTGCCGATACAACAACGGTAAGGACATGATTGCGCTATTAGTGATGTCTATCATGGTCTTGCATATCTTACACCCTGATCGTCATAGGACAAGGTTGCACCATCCTGGGGGAAATTCAAAGGTGTCACCATCCTCTGGGTCTTCATGTCCTCATTCTTCAAAGGTGTATCTTCTGTTGGCATCATCTTGTTGTGGTGTCGCGAATCTTGGGTTCAGAAGAGGTGGGTGAGTATTTGGCAAGGTGTACTCCTTCTAGGCTATCCACGAGAATTACAAGGAATCCCGTGGTCAGGGCCTTGAGGGTGCTAGCGACCGTTTGCAATAGTTTTGAAGGGAAGAGATTGATGGGGAAAGTATACCTTAGTTTTTGAAAAACTGAGAAGGGAAGAGAAGTATAGATAGTTTTGAAAACTAGTAATAGTTTTAGAAATAACTTTACCCTATCTAACGACCATGCTAACTAAAGCTTCCTACAGTCAGGATGGCTCTGATACCAGCTCTGTGGGGACCCCGACTCATAAGTCGTGATCACCGAATGCATGTGTACACTGATCCCAGAGATCAATGCTCACTGAACACACAGAAGAGGAATAACAAGAGTCTTACATCCATACATACCGTTTTACACAAGTAGGACCATTATGGTCAAGTCTTGAGTGTATCATCGCAGCGGAAATCTTCAATAACAACTTGGACCCATGCCATCTGCCTTAACCCTACAGGCATTCTGATTGGGAAGCGTCCTAGCTCGCATGTTCGTCGCTGAAGTATTCTTCATTATGTCTTGTTCTTTCATGCCAGCTCTGTGGGGACCCCGACTGATAAGTCGTGATCACCGAATGCACGTGTATAGTGATCCCAGAGATCAATGCTCACTGAACACACAGAAGCTGAATAACAAGAGTCTTACATCCATACATACCGTTTCACACAAGTAGGACCATTATGGTCAAGTCTTGAGTGTATCATCGCAGGGAAATCTTCAATAACAACTTGGACCCATGCCATCTGCCCTAACCCTACAGGCATTCTGACTGGGAAGCGTCCTAGCTCGCATGTTCGTCGCTGAAGTATTCTTCATTATGTCTTGTTCTTTCATGCCTGGCCAATAAAATAACCAGTGGCAAGCCAATGAGTACTTTGAATGTACTCGCAAGCAACCCAAGGGTGATAACAGAATAATTATGCAAGGCACTACTGCTAATTTTGGCATTTTTGCGGAAAGCTAGTTTTTCCCATGCAAGTATGATCAACATTTATCAAGAATATGAATGCGTCTGCAACAAGTATCAGGAGGTTACAGACATCAACATCGAGAGAGAGTTATGAACAACTCATGCTCAAGCTCATCGTGACTTCCTCATGAATCACGTCAATATTTTTACCAAACCGTGTTGTTTGTCAGAAACATATGGACGTAGTCTAAGCAGCACCACCCAACTGTCCCTGACCGTGGACACGACTATTCGAATAGTTTTACACTCTGCAGAGGTTGCACACTTTACCCACAAGATCCGGGGAACTTCCGTGTCATCCATGACCCGTGGTACTTCAAGTACCCGGGGTAAGCACCCGATCAATATCTTTCCCTAGACGACACTAACAAGCAGTCCACTCGTTGTTCCATATCCTCACGATGTACATCATACGTACGAGACTCACTCGAGATCGTAACATCCGAGAGGGGACACAACGGTGTATCCGGTGCCCTGTGAAAACAGTCATGGCTGCCCTACCTAGCACGACCCCGTCCCGAGCGAGAGCACTAACTCTCCCCCGTCACTAGTAATGCGGGCTCCAAGCTAGTATCGGCCTAGGTAATCAATAATGCCCTTTCCCATACAAGGGTGGAGTGGTTGCGCATGTAAGGTTCGGACAGTCGACATATCTTAAATCTAATCCATCTCTGTAAAAAACACTTTAATCGAGCCTCGGTACACTACCTCTCCACCAAGTAGTGACCTAGTTCATCATCATCTCCCAGGGGCATTAGTGGCACCCACTGGGCTATTTGCAAGTATGTCAAACCACACTTGTTTCTTTCCATGCATAACCCTGACCCACTTTGCGTAGCCATTTACTATAGCATATTTCTACAACCCACCAACACAACTCTAAGCAAGGGTATAGTCATGAACAATGCAAGTATCAATGGAGTATGCAACGGAGGCAAGCCTAGCAAGGTTGCCATTTGTAACGCCCTCGATGCGGCTATATCTCCTACGTGTCGAAGCACGACTTAGAGGCATAACCGCATTGAAAGCAATGTCGCAAGTAAGGTAATCTTCACAACAACCCATGTAAATAGATAATAGGGGAAAAGGTACATAGTTGGCTTACACTCGCCACGTCACACAAATACATGAATAACATTACAATCTTCCAATACACTCATAGTCCGACTACGGTACCAAAATAAAAGATCAACCCGACATGCGACACGGACCCCGATCGCCCCAATTGGGCACCTCTACTGATCATCTGGGAAAGACACATAGTAACGGCGAGAGTCTTCATCGAACTCCCACTTGATCTCAAGCGCATCATCTGGAACGGTATCATCGGTCCCTGCATCTGGTTTGGAAGTAATCTGTGAGTCACGGGGAGTCAGCAATCTCGCACCCTCGCGATCTAGACTATTTAAGCTTATAGGTAAGTCAAGGTAATATGTGGAGCTGCAGCAAGCGACTAGCATATATGGTGGCTAACCTGTTCGCAAAAGAGAGTGAGAGGAGAAGGCGAAGCACGAACGAAGAACTATGATCAAGAAGTGATCCTATAACAACCTACGTCAAACATTACTCCAACACCGTGTTCACTTCCCGGACTCCGCCGAGAAGAGACCATCACGGTTACGCACGCGGTTGATTCATTTTAATTAAGTTAAGTTTCATGTTATCTACAACCGGACATTAACAAATTCCCATCTGCCCATAACCGTAGGCACGGCTTTCGAAAGTTCAAATCCCTGCAGGGGATCCCAACTTAGCCCATCACAAGCTCTCACGGTCAACGAAGGATATTCCTTCTAGCGGGAAGACCCGATCAGACTCGGCATCCCGGTTACAAGATATCCTCGACAATGGTAAAACAAGTCCTGCAACACCGTCCGAATGTGCCGACAAATCCCGATAGGAGCTGCACATATCTCATTCTTAGGGCACACTCAGATGAGACATCCTACAAGTAAAACCAACCCTCAAGTTGCCCCGAGGTGGCCCCGCAGTCTACTCGGTCGGACCAACACTCAGAGGAGCACTGGCCCGGGGGGGTTTAAATAAAGATGACCCTTGGGCTCCGGAAACCCAAGAGAAAAAGAGGCTAGGTGGCAAATGGTAAAACCAAGGTTGGGCATTGCTGGAGGAGTTTTATTCAAGGCGAACTGTCAAGGGGTTCCCATTATCACCCAACCGCGTAAGGAACGCAAAATCCGGGAACATAACACCGATATGACGGAAACTAGGGCGGCAAGAGTGGAACAAAACACTAGGCAAAAGGCCGAGCCTTCCACCCTTTACCAAGTATATAGGTGCATTAAGATAAAAAGATAATATAGTGATATCCCAACAATAAACAATGTTCCAACAAGGAACGATCTCCAATCTTCACCTGCAACTAACAACGCTATAAGAGGGGCTGAGCAAAGCGGTAACATAGCCAATCAACGGTTTGCTAGGACATGGTGGGTTAGAGGTTTGACATGGCAATTTGGGAGGCATGATAAGCAAGTGGTAGGCATCATAGCATAGGCATAGCAAAAGAGCGAGCATCTAGCAAGCAAAGATAGAAGTGATTTCGAGGGCATGATCATCTTGCCTGCAAAGTAGTCAGAGTTGACTTGATCCTCGTAAGCAAACTCAACGGGCTCCTGATTAGCGAACTCGTCTCCCGGCTCTACCCAAACAAGACAAACAATCAAAAGGAACACAATCAACCACGTGCAACGCTCAAACAAACATGATGCAAACATGGTATGCTATGCGGGATGCGGTATGTGATGCATATGCAAGATTTGACAAGGAATGATTGAACCTGGCCTCAACATGGAAATCCAAGAGTCCCACTAGAAAGGTGAGGTTATTTCGGTTGAAATCGCTATAAAGATCACCGGAATCGGATGCACGGTTTGGAAATGGCAAGCAAAACAAATATGGCACCGGTCTGCGATAATCAACAAGTAGCCATCTAAAAGCATCAAGATAATTATGCTACAGCACTCAAACATGACAAAACAATACATGGCAGGTATTCACTCATGATGCTTGACAACAGATGAACACTGAGCTACGGCTAATTCATCTATTAACAGGTTCAAGCAAGCATGGCAAAAGTGCAAATGATAACAGGTTTCAGACTTGGTGAAATTAACACAAGTCTGGAATTTAACATCAGGTAGCACACTTTGGAGCATGAAAACTACATGCTACAGGAACTTAACATGGAAAAGCAAGGCATGAAATAAAGCTACTCAAAGAACTTAACAAAAGTCCCTTAGTGACCTTGAGCCAAAAGGAATCCGAAAATACAATTGCAAGCATGTGAACATGGCAAAAATATAATCAGATTACAGACTTGGTGAAAAACTGGAGCATGCAAATCTGTTAACGAGTTGGCATGTTTACGAGCTCGATGCACTCACTATAGAGCATGGCATGACAAACTAAGCACACACCCATCAAGAATACATGGCATACAAGCTAGACATGGCAAGAACAACAACATAGCATGCACGGATCAATAGCAACATCCTCAGCAAAATCGCTAACAAGTCAACAATCTGCCAAGATTCACGAAATAGCAAAAGTAGAGATCGATTGACTCAAGCTAGGTGGCTCCATAAATGCAAACAAAGACATGGATGGATAGAGCACCACAATGTTAACAAATGATCCTTAATGATCATCCTCAAAAGAGGCACTGATCACTAGGAAACAACATGAACATATGGCATAATGACGAAATCAGCATTACCGAATACGCTACTTTGCAAGCTTGTGCTAGTCACCACACATATCACAAAAATCCATGGTAAGCACCTCTGTAAAGATGGCATGGCATATAACAAAATTCATGTAGAGCTCAGGAGCATATCATGCACACATTAATCATGGCAAAAATGACAAATATCTATTTGATGAAACAGATCTCGCAATTTTATCACACAGCCTTCTTCCAACAGCATTTCGGGTATCAAGATGACCTCAAATGAAGATGATGCAATGAGATGAAATGATGTACTCGTTGAGATGAACATTTTGATATGCTATACGCACAAATAGGAGCTACGGTGCAGAGTTACGACATGATGAAAATTGCTAAAAATTAGGGTTTCGGGGAATAAAGTCAACCGAAATTTCAGATCTAAGATACACTGTAGCAACACTGTAGCAAGGCGCGGACTTCAAGGCGCTCACCGGTTTCACTGTTCTCCGGAGTTGTCGATGAAGCTCGCCGGAGTTGCCGAGACGCGGTGGCCGGCCGGGATCTACGAGGGGCGGCGAGGACGGCCGAGGAGACCGGGCGGCGCGGTGCTCGGCGAGGTGGCGGCGGGGACCGACGACTGGAGACGACGCTGGCGCGCGGTGAGGCGGCTGAGGCGGCCGACGGCGAGGTGGGACAGGGCGGCGGCAGCCGGGCTCGGGCGGCGCGCGAGGAGACCAGGTGGCGGGCTGGAGAAGATGGCGGCGCCCGACGTGGGCCGCGGGGGCCGGCGCTGGGCCTCGCGGCGGAGGAGGGCGGCGGTGCCACGTGGCGGGATACCACTGGTGCGGGGTGGCGGCGCGGTGGAGTCCGGCCGGACCGGACGTGTCCGGCGCGGCGAGAGGGAAAGATCTAGGGTTTGGGGCTTCGAAGAGATCCGGGAATTTCGGGAGTGGATCTATATATAGGCATAGAGGGAGCTAGGAAGCTCCAAATGGAGTGCGGTTTTCGGCCACGCGATCGTGATCGAACGCTCTAGGGGATGGAGGGGGTTCAGGTGGGTTTTGGGCCAAATTGGAAGGGTGTTGGGCTGCAACACAAACAAGGCCTTTTCGGTCCCTCGGTTAACCGTTGGAGTATCAAACGAAGTCCAAATGACACGAAACTTGACAGGCGGTCTACCGATAGTAAACCAAGGCCGCATGACAAGTCTCGGTCCAATCCAGAAATGTTTAACCCCCACACATGAAAAGAGGTAGAAAGGGCCACCGGAGGAGATAGGAGCGCCGGAATGCAAAACGGACAACGGGGAAAATGCTCGGATGCATGAGATGAACACGTATGCAAATGCAATGCACATGATGACATGATATGCGATGCATAACAAAGGCAACAACACACGGAGACAAAAACCCGAACCCGAGGAAATAAAATAACTTAGTGCTGGAAACGGCAAGAGTTGGAGTACATATAAGGTAAATTACATCCGGGGTGTTACAACACTCCACCACTACGAAAGGATCTTGTCCCGAGATCTAGGACTGGAAAAACGTCGGGTACTTAGAACGGAGGTGATCCTCGCGTTCCCAGGTGGCTTCACGGTCGGAATGGTGTGACCACTTGACTTTGAGGAATTTGATTGACTTATTGCGAGTCTTGCGTTCAGTCTCTTCAAGAATAGCAACCGGGTGCTCATGATAAGAAAGGTCTTCTTGGAGATCAATGTCTTCGAAGTTGATGGTGCGGTCAGGGGTCTTGAAGCACTTGCGGAGTTGAGAAACATGGAACACGTCGTGCATATTTGCAAAGTTTGAAGGAAGCTCGAATTGATAGGCAAGATCGCCTCTCTTGCTGATGATCTTGAAAGGACCCACGTATCTAGGGGCAAGCTTCCCTTTGATACCGAAGCGACGAGTACCTTTCATTGGAGAGATGCAGAGGTAAACATGGTCTCCGATCTTGAAAGCCAAATCATGATGCTTACTATCATAGTAGCTCTTCTGGTGCGATTGCGCTGCTTTGAGTTTATCACGAATGACTTTGCACATTTCCTCTGCCTCTGTGATCAAGTCATTTCTGAGAAGTTGATGTTCACCGGTCTCTGACTAGTTAAGAGGAGTACGGCACTTCCTGCCATCAAGAATTTCAAATGGGGCCTTGCCCGAACTTGCTTGAAAACTGTTGTTGCAGGAGAACTCGGCATATGGAAGACAATCTTCCCACTTCATACCGAAAGAGATAACGCAAGCCCTGAGCATATCTTCAAGAATCTGATTAACACGCTCAACTTGACCGCTAGTTTGAGGATGAAAAGTTGTGCTGAAACGGATGTTGGTGCTCATGGCCTTCTGAAAAGAATCCCAAAACTTGGAGGTAAAGATGCTGCCACAGTCTGAAGAGATCAACTGTGGAATGCCGTGCAGAGAGATAATCCGAGAGGTATACAGCTCCGCCGATTGAGCTGCAGTGATAGACTCTTTGATAGGCAGAAAGTGAGCCACTTTAGTGAGTTTGTCGATGACAACGAATATAGCATCATTGTCATGCTTGGACTCTGGAAACCCAGTCACGAAGTCCATCTAAATGTGGTCAAACTTCCATTCTGGAATGGCAAGAGGTTGGAGGAGACCAGCTGGTCGTTGGTGTTCTGCCTTCACTCTTCTGCAGACATCACATTCATTCATGAACTGAGCAATCTCGCGCTTCATTCGAGTCCACCAATAAGCCTTCTTGAGGTCCCGGTACATCTTCGTACTCCCAAAGTGGATGGAGAGGAGAGAATTGTGAGCCTCATTCATAATTACTTTATGAAGGTCACCTTTAGGCACAACAATGCGATCCTCGAAGAAGAGAGTATCCTTGTCATCAAGGCCATAGCACTTGTACTTGGGTTCACTCTTGGCAATCCCAATCTTCACCTTCTTCACCATAGCATCAAGAAGTTGAGCCTCACGAATCTGATCTTCCAAAGTAGGAGAGACTTGAAGGTTGGCGAGGAAACCTTGAGGAACAACTTGCATATTGAGTTTGCGGAAAGCTTAACAAAGCTCGGGTTGGTAAGGCTTGAGAATCAGACTGTTGCAGTAAGCCTTCCTGCTCAATGAGTCAGCAATTACATTGGCCTTGCCTGGAGTATATTCGATTCTTGGATTATACTCTTGAATCATTTCGACCCAACGAGTCTGCCTGAGGTTGAGATTAGGCTGAGTGAAGATGTACTTGAGACTCTTGTGGTCAGTGAAGATGTCCACTTTTCTTCCCAATAAGAGATGTCTCCAAGTCAAAAGAGCATGCACAACTGCCGCCAACTCGTGGTCATGAGTGGGGTAGTTCTTCTCGTTGAGCTTCAACTGGCGAGAAGTATAGGCCACAACTTTCTTCTCTTGCATCAACACTGCACCAAGACCTTGAAGAGAGGCATCGCAGAAGACCTCGAACGGTTTGGATTCATCAGGAGGAGTCAGAACTGTAGCAGTGACTAATTTCTCTTTCAAGGTGTTGAAAGCAATGTCACATTCCAGAGACCAAACATACTTGATGTGCTTTTGGAGAAGGTTTGAAAGAGGCTTCACGATTTTTGAGAAGTTCTCAACGAACCTTTGACAATAGCTTGCGAGACCAAGGAAGCTGCGGAGTTGCTTCATGTTTTGAGGTGGTTCCCAATTCACAATTGCAGACACCTTCTCAGGATTCACCGCTATGCCCTTGGAAGGGATGATATGCCCAAGAGAGAGAACCTCATCGAGCCAAAACTCGCACTTTGAGAACTTGGCGTAGAACTGATGTTCTCTGAGCTTATCGAGCACCAAACGCAAGTGCTTGGCATGATCTTCCTTGTTCTTGGAAAAGACCAAAATGTCATCGAGGTAGACCAAGACAAAGTCATTTGTGTAGGTGTTGAAGATGAAGTTCATCATGCGAGAGAAAGTCGGCGGAGCGTTGACGAGGCCAAAAGAGATGACAGTGTATTCATATGAACCATAGCTTGTTCTGAACGCTGTCTTGGGAATATCTTGCTCACGAATTTGAATCTGGTGATAGCCAATACGGAGATCAAGCTTGGAGAATACTTGAGCACCTTTGAGTTGTTCAAACAGCTCGTTGATGTTGGGAAGTGGGTACTTGTTCTTTATAGTCTTCTTGTTTAATGGACGGTATTCGACACAAAGTCGGTCTGTTCCATCCTTCTTCTTCACAAAAAGAACTCCACAACCCCACGGAGAAGAACTAGGTCAGATGAGTCCCATTCGCTCTTGAATATCGAGTTGCTTCTTCAGCTCCTTCAACTCTTCGGTCCAAGCTTGTATGGACGTTTGCAAACAGGTTCCTTGCCAGGCTCAAGATCGATGACGAATTCAACTGGCTGGTGCGGAGGCATTCCTGGAAGCTCTTCTAGAAAGACGTCTTGATATTCGCAAACGACTGGAATTTTAGAGATGGCATCCAGTTCACCCTTCTCGTTGAGAGAAAACATACGGATGGTATCATCATGAGCAGCAAAGACAATTACATCCTCAGACGAATGAGTCAATTGAATCTGCCTGGCAGCACAATCAAGATGAGCCTTGCGCTTAGAAAGCCAATCCATTCCGAGAATAAGATTAATATCCGAGTTACCAAGGACCACTGGAGAGGACAGAAACTTGTAGTCGCCCAATGTGATAGAGACATCAGGAGCAACCAAACTAGAAGTCAAAAGCTTGCTGGGAGAAACAACTTGCATGACTTTGGGCATAACCTCAGTATCAACATTGTGCTTCGATGCAAATGGGAATGACAAGAAAGAATGCGATGCACCAGTGTCAAAAAGTACTTTTGCAGGAACATCGTTAACAGGAAGGTTACCCATGATGACATTTGACGAGTCCTCTACCTGAGCTGCATTCATCAAATTGACCTTGGCGTGCTTGTGGTTATGCTTGACCACAGCTGTACTTGCCGATCTTACAGGAGGAGGAGGAGGGAGACGCCTCTGATTGAAGCATTTGTTGGCATAGTGACCCTTCTATTGGCACTTGTTGCACGTGACCTCTGAGAGCGGACGGTGATACGGAGCACTCGATCTTGGAGCTTGAGACAAAGTCTTGTTCTGAAAGCCAGGGTTGGGTTGGTGGGAAGATCCACTGCCACCTTTGCTCTTCTGTTGATAAGGCTGACGGAACGGAGGAGGAGGAAGCCAATACTTCTACTGCTTAGACACTTGAGTTGAGGAAGAAGGAGTTGCATCTCTGACTCGCTTCTTGGAAGCATCACACTTCAGTTGAGCAGTCTCTTGCTTCATTGCCATGTTGTAAAACTCATCGTACCTCTTGGGCTCAAAGAGAACGAGAGCTAGCTGGATTTCTTCTCTCAGACCACCCCTGAACTGATATATCATGCTCTTCTCGTCAGGGACGTCCTGCTTAGCAAAACAGGCGAGCTTCTGAAACATCTTGTTGTACTCGTAGACAGACATAGAGCCTTGCTTCAGGTTGCGGAATTCCTCACGCTTGATTTCAACCACGCCCTGAGGAATATGATGAGCTTTGAAGTCTTGACGGAATTCATCCCAGGTAATCACACGGCCTCCTCTGGAATCTTTGTACTACTGAAACCATTCTGCAACTTGGTCTTTGAGTTGGAAGGAGGCGAACTTGACAAAGTCCTCAGGCGTGACGTTACTGCACTCGAAATGCTTGCATATGTCCACGAGCCAATCATCAGCGTCTGTTTCCTCAACACAATTGCTGAAGGTCTTTGGCTGGTTAGCAAGGAACTGGTTGAGTGTAGCAAAGTGATTCTGATTGTTGCCTTGACCCTGGTTCCCTTGGTTGCGCTCTTGAAGAAGTTGCATGATCAGCTGCGTGTTTGCATTGGTAGCGGCCATCACGGCTTGCCATGCCTCCGGAGGTGGAGGTGGTGGTGGCGGATCAGGATTCGGAGTCGTGCGCGTTGGAGGAGCCATCCTGAAGAGGTTGACATCCATTAGTACATTGACAGACAAATATTGAAGCTGAATCAAACGGGTTGAAATTGCAACATATAGTCTTCACATCCGAACAAAATGAACGAATGCATTCCAATTGAAATGGTCACATATCCATAAATTGAGAATCCACTTAGAATTGAGGTAGAAGAAAAACAACAAGGTACGGAACAAGAACGAATACTCGGTAAGGATCACCCAATCCCAAACCAAATATCCGCGGAAGAAGAACTAGAGCTACAAGAATTCCCACCTATGAAACTCCCGAACCTTTCCGGTTATGAAATGAGGTGTTGGGGATACATCGGAAGCATAATATCTCACCCAAATCTAGCAAATCCTACATCCAGCTGTATCCATCCTTCAACACATAACCGAGAAAAACTTTGGAAATCGTCTACCTCAACCTTCGAAAAGCATCCGTTATACAAGTTATGGCAATACTCCCGAACTCCCGCCCCAGTACTGGGTGGCGTCGAGGTTATCTCACCAACAACTGCATAAAAGAGATTTTTGATGTCGACGAAACTAAACTCAGGTATTCCAGAACTGCAACGATAAAATTGTGACGACAACACCTCGGAGCTCAACTCCCGGGACACTGCCACAACCCCTAAATGATAGGAGGCACCAAGAACAATGTTCTCGTCACAAATCGATCGGAACGATTCCAAGATACCCGCGTGATCCTAAAAAAATTTAGTGAAATTTGAGAAGAGAAGAGTCAAAACTCTATGTTAGGATGCCTTACCAGAGCGATGAAGGGACTGGGGAGTAAAAAGAATTCCTAAATTCTCCGATATATAATTCCTAAATGACTCAAAACATTTTTCTAGACTCAACAACACCAGCTATTCGATCAAGCACGGGGGGCTCCTAAGGTCGGGGAAGGCTTTGATTACCAACTTGTGACGCCCTCGATGCGGCTATATCTCCTATGTGTCGAAGCACGACTTAGAGGCATAACCGCATTGAAAGCAATGTCGCAAGTAACGTAATCTTCACAACAACCCATGTAAATAGATAATAGGGGAAAAGGTACATAGTTGGCTTACACTCGCCACATCACACAAATACATGAATAACATTACAATCATCCAATACACTCATGGTCTGACTACGGTACCAAAATAAAAGATCAACCCCACATGCGACATGGACCCCGATCTCCCCAACTGGGCACCTCTACTGATCATCTGGGAAAGACACATAGTAACGACGAGAGTCTTCATCGAACTCCCACTTGAGCTCAAGCGCATCATCTGGAACGGTATCATCGGTCCCTGCATCTGGTTTGGAAGTAATCTGTGAGTCACGGGGACTCAGCAATCTCGCACCCTCGCGATCTAGACTATTTAAGCTTATAGGTAAGTCAAGGTAATATGTGGAGCTGCAGCAAGCGACTAGCATATATGGTGGCTAACCTGTTCGCAAAAGAGAGTGAGAGGAGAAGGCGAAGCACGAACGAAGAACTATGATCAAGAAGTGATCCTATAACAACCTACGTCAAACATTACTCCAACATCGTGTTCACTTCCCGGACTCTGCCGAGAAGAGACCATCACGGTTACGCACGCGGTTAATTTATTTTAATTAAGTTAAGTTTCATGTTATCTACAACCGGACATTAACAAATTCCCATCTGCCCATAACCGCGGGCACGGCTTTCGAAAGTTCAAATCCCTGCAGGGGAGTCCCAACTTAGCCCATCACAAGCTCTCACGGTCAACGAAGTATATCCCTTCTAGCGGGAAGACCCGATCAGACTCGGCATCCCGATTACAAGACATCCTCGACAATGGTAAAACAAGTCCGACAACACCGCCTGAATGTGCCGACAAATCCCGATAGGAGCTGCACGTATCTCGTTCTCAGGGCACACTCAGATGAGACATCCTACGAGTAAAACCAACCCTCAAGTTGCCCCGAGGTGGCCCCGCAGTCTACTCGGTCGGACCAACACTCAGAGGAGCACTGGCCCAGGGGGGTTTAAATAAAGATGACCCTTGGGCTCCGGAAACCCAAGGGAAAAAGAGGGTAGGTGGCAAATGGTAGAACCAAGGTTGGGCATTGCTGGAGGAGTTTTATTCAAGGCGAACTATCAAGGGGTTCCCATTATCACCCAACCGCATAAGGAACGCAAAATCCGGGAACATAACACCGATATGACGGAAACTAGGGCGGCAAGAGTGGAACAAAACACTAGGCAAAAGGCCGAGCCTTCCACCCTTTACCAAGTATATAGGTGCATTAAGATAACAAGACAATATAGTGATATCCCAACAACAAATAATGTTCCAACAAGGAACAATCTCCAATCTTCACCTGCAACTAACAATGCTATAAGAGGGGCTGAGCAAAGCGGTAATATAGCCAATCAACGGTTTGCTAGGACATGGTGGGTTAGAGGTTTGACATGGCAATTTGGGAGGCATGATAAGCAAGTGGTAGGCATCGTAGCATAGGCATAGCAAAAGAGCGAGCATCTAGCAAGCAAAGATAGAAGTGATTTCGAGGGCATGACCATCTTGCCTACAAAGTTGTCAGAGTTGACTTGATCCTCGTAAGAAAACTCAACAGGCTCCTCGTTAGCGAACTCGTCTCCCGGCTCTACCCAAACAAGACAAACAAGCAAAAGGAACACAATCAACCACGTGCAACGCTCAAACAAACATGATGCAAACATGGTATGCTATGCGGGATGCGGTATGTGATGCATATGCAAGATTTGACAAGGAATGATTGAACCTGGCCTCAACATGGAAATACAAGAGCTCCAGTGGAAAGGTGAGGTGATTTCGGTTGAAATCGATATAAAGATCACCGGAATCGGATGCACGGTTTGGAAATGGCAAGCAAAACAAATATGGCACCGGTCTGCGATAATCAGCAAGTAGGCATCTAAAAGCATAAAGATAATTATGCTACAGCACTCAAACATGACAACAAAATAGATGGCAGGTATTTACTCATGATGCTTGACAAAAGATGAACACTGATCTACGGCTAATTCATCCATTAACAGGTTCAAGAAAGCATGGCAAAAGTGCAAATGATAACAGGTTTCAGACTTAGTGAAATTAACACAAGTCTGGAATTTAACATCAGGTAGCACACTTTGGAGCATGAAAATTATATGCTACAGGAAGTTAACATGGCAAAGCAAGGCATGACATGAAGCTGCTCAAAGCACTTAACAAAAGTCCCTTAGTGACCTTGAGCCAAAAGGAATCCTAAAATACAATTGCAAGCATGTGAACATGCCAAAAACATAATCAGATTACAGACTTAGTGAAAAACTGGAGCATGCAAATCTGTTAACGAGTAGGCATGTTTACGAGCTCGATGCACTCACTACAAAGCATGGCATGACAAACTAAGTATACACCCATCAAGAATAAATGGCATAGAAGCTAGACATGGCAAGAACAACAACATAGCATGCACGGATCAATAGCAACATCCTCGGCAAAATCGCTAACAAGTCAACAATCTGCCAAGATTCACGAAATAGCAAAAGTAGAGCTCGATTGACTCAAGCTAGGTGGCTCCATAAATGCAAACAAAGACATGGATGGATAGATCACAACAATGTTAAAAAATCATCCTTAATGATCATTCTCAAAAGAGGCACGGATCACTAGGAAACAAGATGAACATATGGCATAACGACGAAATCAGCATTACCCAATACGCTACTTTGCAAGCTTGTGCTAGTCACCACACATATCACAAAAATACATGGTAAGCACCTCTGTAAATATGGCATCGCATATAACAAAACTTATGTAGAGCTTAGGAGCATATCATGCACACATTAATCATGGCAAAAATGACAAATATCTATTTGATGAAATAGATCTGGCAATTTTATCACATAGCCTTTTTCCAACAGCATTTCGGGTATCAAGAAGAGCTCAAATGAAAATGATGCAATGAGATGAAATGATGTTCTCGTTGATATGAACATTTTGATATGCTACATGCACAAATCAGAGCTACGGATGCAGAGTTACGACATGATGAAAATTGCTAAAAATTAGGGTTTCAGGGAATAAAGTCAACCAAAATTTCTGATCTGAGATCTACTGTAGCAACACTGTAGCAAGGCGCGGACTTCAAGGCGCTCCCCGGGTTCACTGTTCGCCGGAGTTGTCGATGAAGCTCTCTGGATTTGCCGGGACGCGGTGGCCGTCCGGGATCTATGAGGGGCGGCGAGGACGACGGAGGAGACCGGGCGGCGCGGTGCTCGCAGAGGTGGCGGTGGCGACCGGCGACTGGAGACGACGCTGCCGCGCGGTGAGGCGGCGGAGGCGGCCGACGGAGAGGTGGGATAGGGCGGCAGCAGCCGGGCTCGGGTGGCGCGCGAGGAGACCAGGCGGCGGGGTGGAGAAGATGGCGGCGCCCGACGTGGGCCGCGGTGGCCGGCGCTGGGCCTCGCGGCGGAGGAGGGCGGGGGTGCCACGTGGCAGGATGCCATTGGTGCGGGTCGGCGGCGCGGTGGTGTCCGGCCGGACCGGACGTGTCCGGCGCGGCGAGAGGGAAAGATCTAGGGTTTGGGGCTTTGAAGAGATCCGGGAATTTTGGGAGAGGATCTATATATAGGCATAGAGGGAGCTAGGAAGCTCCAAATGGAGTGCGGTTTTCGGCCACGCGATCATGATCGAACGCTCTAGGGGATGGAGAGGGTTTAGGTGGGTTTTGGGCCAAATTGGAAGGGTGTTGAGCTGCAACACAAACGAGGCCTTTTCGGTCCCTCGGTTAACCATTGGAGTATCAAACGAAGTCCAAATGACACGAAACTTGACAGGCGGTCTACCAGTAGTAAACCAAGGCCGCATGACAAGTCTCGGTCCAATCCGGAAATGGTTAACCCCCACACACGAAAAGAGGTAGAAAGGGCCACCGGAGGAGATAGGAGCACCGAAATGCAAAACGGACAACGGGGAAAATGCTCGGATGCATGAGACGAACACGTATGCAAATGCAATGCACATGATGACATGATATGAGATGCATGACAAAGGCAAAAACACACGGAGACAAAAACCCGAACCCGAGGAAATAAAATAACTTAGTGCCAGAAACGGCAAGAGTTGGAATACATATAAGGTAAATTACATCCGGGGTGTTACACCATTCAAGGTATATCATGCACTTAGTGAAGCAACGAAAATGCCTTCATGATGTAAAATGGTTCATCATGGTGAAAGGGCAGCTTGCCTATTTTAACAAAGTCTTCGAGGTCTTCAAATATCTCTCGTCCAACTGCAAGCATTTCGTCTACTTCGTCAACTATCGTTAAAAGCAACCATAATAAACAACACAACAAGGCAGGAAATAAAATTGCTCTAAAAATATGGATTTGAATTTTCTAGGACTTCCCTGGTCATACGAAAAATAACCAGGGTGGTTTCACTGGAATTGGATTAGTGAATATTTCTGAACATTTCAATATGATGGAATCAAGGGGTTTATGGATTTGCAAGAAGTGTACAGAAATCTATTTTTGAAAAATGAGCAAAGGCACCCATTTAGCAAATCATGATTTTAGAAGCATCTGGGAGTTGGTTTCACTGGATTTGGAGTTCAAATGAATTATTTATGAATTTGCAAAGTTGAGAAATATGAAGAAATGGCTCATTATTTTGTGGAGTACAGAAAGTATTAAGAAAAATGTTCATAACCTAAGTTATCAAATTTGAGCTCTCTGTGATTTTCTAAAGTTTAACACAGAAATAGAAAAATAGGATTTTGATAAATATTTCTGAAGAGAAAGTTTCTGGAAAAATGTGCAAATAGCACCATGTGATAGATCATGATTTATGGAGTCACTAGAAATTTGAATCACCTAATATGGAGTTGAAATGAATTGATTATGGATTTTATACAGCGCACTGGGCGACCTTATACAGCGCACTGGGCGAAACCCAACTAAACAACGCCTACTAGGCTCAGCCCAGTGGCTCAGCTGCACGAGGGAGTTGGTGAAGCCGAAGGCGCATTGCGGGAGTGCACCACCCAGCGGGGCAAGCAGATTAGCGTGAACCGTGTCCTCTTAACCTGACTGGTGGGCCGGCTCGGTCGCCTCTGCTGCTGACAGGCGGGCCCCCTGCCAACTGGCGGGGTGGTCGTCCTCTACCTCGCGCCTGAGGCAGAGGAGGGTTAGGGGAGGCGAGGCCGAGCACACGCCGGCGTTGATCCCCGGCGACTCCGGCCGTCCCCGGTGGCGTCCGGTGCACTGACGGACTCGGTATGTCGAGCCGCTTCCATCCAGGGGCTTCGCGCGGGCTGGGAGGATCTGGGGCGACGGCGACCCTGGCGATGGCGGGCGGCGTCTGGAGTGGATGGGCGTGACGCCGTGAGCACAAGGGCAGGGGGGAGAAGGAGCGGGAGGGCTCCGCTGGCCTGCGACGCTTCCCCTGGTGGTCAAAGGAGAGGAGGGGAGGCTCTGGTTCGCTGAAGCGGGACGGAGGCAGGCGGCGACCATGGCTGCCATGGAGAGGGAAAGAGAGCATGGGAGGGAGAGGGATGTTGTCTGGGAGGTTCGTGGGGGAGAGGGAGAGCGATGAGAGGCCAGATAAGAGGTCGGCAGTAGCTTATAAGGGCGTGGCCGTGGTGCACCGTGGGCAGTGTCCATGGATGCGCTCGGGTGAGCCTGTAGAGGGGAGAAGGAGGGCGAGGGAGGAAGGGGCCGACAGTGTTGCGTGTCATGGACACCGAGGCGTCCTCGGGGGACACGATTCCGGAGCCCAAGGTCGACGGCAGGCCTTGGAATGGGCGTGCTACAGTGCCGGAGAGCACTGTAGCGTGCTCCAGAGCGCGAGCTCTACACGCCATGGCATTGTTTATGTGCCAGGGGCGTGTCCACTAGTGTCTGAGGCTTTGTGGGGTGAGTAAACAAAGGGGAGGTGGCCTTGGATGCCGTGGTGAACCACTAGGAGAGAGGTGGGGTTGAGAGAGAGAGAAATGTGATGTCCAAAGAGAGAAAGTGGGGTTTTACCCTATTCCATGATTGATCTGAGAGCTGGCAAGACTTACTGGAGGTAGAAGGTGACCCCGGGCAGCTGTGCTAAAAACTTGGGCTCATGGAGATTAGTGGAAGATGTCAAAATGATGATTTTGGGAAAATGGCAGAAGGTGTTTGTTGTTGGTTTGGGCAAGAAAATTAATTCCACTTGCCATGAGAATTAACAGGATGGAATGGCACATAGAAGTAGGATGTTCGACCAAGTTTGAGCTCATTTGGGCAAAGTAGCCAATGTAACTTTGGTAAACCCTAGAAATTAACAGAAATAGACTTTCCAAGATTTAGTCATGCAAATCTATTCTCCTTGATGCACCACTTAGTGTAGTGTCATCATTTGAGGTTCTAAACATGTCCACAAAAGTTGAGATCAAAATGAGAAAGTAGCCAATGTAAACATGTTCAAATTTGGTTCTGGACAGAGAGGGTTTTAGGGCACTTTGATCAAGATAACATTCTCTCCAACTTGTGCCATTTGGTCTAGATGCATTATTACACCGTTTGAGCATGTGCACCAAGTTTGAGAGCATTTGGACATGTTTGACAGTGCAAAGTTGTTCAAACTTGAAAAAGGACAGAAGTGGTTTTGAGAGGGTTTCATGGGGTTATACTGTTCTCCATGACATGAGACTTGGCAAGATCATCAAACATGTCATGTGTGACATGCTAGAATTTTCTTGGAATTGTTGGGGAATATTTCCTATAGAAATATTTCAAATCCTTGAAATATCCAGAAAGGGTTTTTGAGGGATTTTACCAATATTTTGAACATGACCATGTGTTGAAACTCTTATATATGGAAAATATATGTCCACTGAGTTTCCCTGATTTTTGTCAAATATTTTTGAAACAATAAAATATTTTTTCCTATTAAAGACCATTTCTTGCCTTAAGAAAAAGCTTTTAAATAAAATAGGAAAATAACTTTCAAAATTATATTTTTGTGGTTTCTAGGTATCCTATATCTAATAGGGGTCAAATATATTTTTGGAAAGATTTTTACTGCCCTTAATTAAGTACTTGCAGTGCAAGCCTTAACTCAGGGTTTTTTGGAAAACTAATTTTTGAAAATACTGTTGGGCCAAATTATTTTGCAAGAAATTATTTTTATGTCCTATACACATGGCATGATCATTGGTTCAAGAGTTTGGAGAAAGGAGATGAAGTATAGGAGTTGGAGGATTTATTTGATTTTTAGAGCACTTGCAAACAACAGACAAAAATCCAATCAAGGCAAGGTCCAAAACACTCAAAAGTTTTTGTCAAACCACATTTTACCATGATTGTTAGCTTAAGTGTCGTGGCATGAAAATCAGGGTGTGACATATTATTACGTCATATAAGTGCATTAGCTTGTTTCACCTAAACTGCAGGGTTAAAGTGTTCTTTCATGCATGAAACCATTACAGATGGAAAGACTGAAATTTTCTGATCAAATTTCATATATAAATCTTTGCATTTGGAGTTACAGATTAAAAGTTATGAATTTTTGAAGTTTGTAGTTTTTTCTGGAATTTCCTGTATAAAAGTAAATCCAGAAAATAATTATTGCGTCAGCAGTGCGTCATGGTGATGTCAGCGGTCAACAGGGCCGGTCCAGGTCAAACCTGACCAGTGGGTCCCCCGTTTCAGTGTAATTAGCCTAACTAATTTTCAGTTAGCACTAAACCTAACTTAATTAGCAGACGGCCCCACCTGTCATGGACTCAGGGAGGAGTCAACCTGGGCCCACACGGAGTCAACCAGGGTCAAACGGGGTCAAACTCGCCGGCATTTAACCGCCGGCGAGGCCAGACGTGGCGGGGCAGTGCGGGGTGGTGCGTTGGGCTCCCGCGAGTGCGGTGAAGATGGTGACGTGCTCGGAATCAATCCCAAGTGGTTGTGGCCACGACGGCGACGTGCGATGACGGCGACGGGTGCGGCCGAGCTCGGTGCGGTTGCTACGAAGCGCGAGAACAAGGACGGGAGGGATGGAGAACACGACGGTGCAGATGACGCGATCGGGGACGAGCTGGTGCGGCGGAGACGGCGAAAGGGATCTCCGCCAGGTGGGCCGGGAGGTGGGCTGCGGCCAGGTAAGCGGTTTCTTTTATTTCTGTTTTTGTTTTTCTATTTTCTGTAACTGTGTGGCTTTATTAAAAATAGTTAGGCACTTCCAAAAATCCTGAAAATAATCAGGGGCTCTATTTGAATTATTTCCAATAGCCCACACTTATTTCCAGAATTATTTGGGCATTTAAAATATTTTATAGCATTTAAATGCCCAAATGCAAATAGATAAAGATTTAATCCAATGTACTTATGTGTCCTAGAAAAATGTGAACCCATTTTATCAGAGGTTCTAACCCAAGACAAAAAGGGTGGACTTTTTAGAAGGGCATTTCAGATTCATTGAAAATGATTTTAGTAAACCCTATTTGTTTCCAGGGGGTGCTGAGGGTTCTGTTATCCCCATTTCAATTTCTGGAAAAGTAGACATGATGCAACACTCTCATGCATGAACTAGCTAGGGTGTGACAACTCACCCCCACTCAAAAGAATCTCGTCCCGAGATTTAGGATCCGTTGGAAAGAAGGTGGGGTACTCAAGTCGAAAACGATCCTCCCTTTCCCAAGTGGCTTCTTTCTCAAAGTGGTGTGACCATTGAACCTTGAGAAACATGATGTTATGGCGTTGAGTGGTACACTCGGCTTGATCAAGGATACGAACGGGATATTCCCGATATGTGAGATTATCTTGGAGGTCAAGCATTTCATGGTCCACTCCACGAATAGGATCCGCGAAGCAACGCTTGAGTTGAGAAACATGGAAGACATCGTGAACTCTGGAAAGATGCGGAGGTAGTTCCAATTGGTAGGCAACTTCTCCTTGTTTGGCAAGAATGCGAAAGGGTCCAATGTAACGAGGAGCCAATTTGCCTTTGATACCGAAATGATGGGTTCCCTTCAAAGGAGTAACCCGAAGGTAAGCTTTCTCGCCGACTTCATAAGTCATGAGCTTATGTTTGCGGTCATATTGACTCTTTTGACGAGATTGGGCTGTTTTCAGTTTCTCACGGATAACGCGAACCTGCTCTTCTGCTTCCTGAGTCATATCCGGGCCAAAGAGTTGTCTTTCCCTAGTTTTTGACCAGTTAAGGGGCGTTCGACATTTTCGTCCATAGAGAACTTTGAAAGGAGCTTTGCCCAAGCTAGCTTGATAACTATTGTTGTAAGCGAACTCCGCGAATGGTAGGCATTTCTCCCAATCCATACCGAAAGAGATGAAAGAAGCTCGGAGCATATCCTCTAGAATTTGATTGACTCGTTCTACTTGACCACTTGATTGGGGGTGGAAGGTGGTGCTAAAAGAGAGATGAGTTCCCATAGCATTTTGGAAACTTTCCTAAGATCGAGAAGTGAAGAGACTTCCATGGTCTAAGTTAATTTGCAATGGGACACCATGAAGAGACACTATTCGGGAGATGTACAAGTCAGCTAGCTGGCTAGCGGTTATACTCTCACGAACAGGTAGGAAGTGGGATGATCGCCGGTGTACCGGAGGCCGATGCTGACCACCTTGTACTTGTCTCGAGCAAGCAACTGCTGCACGGTGTTGATGTAGTCCTCCACCACGGCTGGGTCGATGGTGTACACCACCGAGAGATCTATCTCCCTCGCGTGGGTCTCCACTTTATGCTCGCCGAACTCCATTGGAGCGCCGCTAGATATCCTCTCTGTATGTGTCGTCATGGGTGTGCTTGTTGTGTGGTGGGGCGCAATCGAAATGTTGAAGATACTAATGTTATAATGGTCATGGGAATTAATGGGGAAGCCGGACGACCTAGAATATCGCCACGCCCGGATGGCAGTTCTAATTGCAGCACGTAACTCCATCGTGTCGCACGTAACTGCATCATGGCGACGCGCGTTGCACAACCACATGCATATGGTGCCCCCAATGTGATAGTGCACCGGCCCAACCGCTAGCAGAGCGCGCGCAGAGGAACGCGAGCAGAGCGCTCCGCAGCCGCCTCAATGGTGAGCAACCATATATATGCATATAGTAGTTGAACATGCAAGGAAAAGTTGTCGACAAGCCGTCTGCGTGTAGGTACGTGAGCAGGGTGTGCCGGCTGACGCAAGTAGAGCACGCTGCGGCGCTTAACAGCGAGCAGAGCGAACTGAGGGATGCGAACAGAGCGCGCTACGGCGCCTAACGGCGAGCAAAGCACGCTAAGGGATGCGAGCAAAGGGTGGCACAGTGATACGTGGCATATAAGAGGAACTGTGCGAACGATGGCGGAGACATCAAGCCCGATTCAAATTAGAGTTGCGTGTGCGATACGTGGCATATAGTTGATCCATCTGAGCTATTTGTGATAGAATAAGCCGTGTGTTGTGGGCAAACTCCTGCTGGTATACAACCGTCTGCGATTGATGAATTCAACATCGACGGGTTCCCTACTGTGGTCCGCGTGTGATGTGACATGCTTCGTTTGCACAACATCTATGCTCTATCTACAGAAGAACAACACACTCCAATTACAAATACCATAAATATACTTATAAAAGGACATGATTGCAAAACCAAATTAAACATTCAATTACGTTATATAAAAAATACCATAAATATTGCAAGGTTCAAATTCTAGCACTGGGAGGCCCAAATTCAAAGATTACAAGGTTCAAACTATTCTGACAAATAAAATTCATATTCTTCATAATATTTTTCATGCATTATTTCTGTGAAAGGATCATCCACCATGAAGTCATATAGCGGCTCGATATAGTGACTTCCGAATAATTTTCCATATGAAGTTACAAACTAAAATTCAGCTTGTGCAGAGCCTTTTCCATTCAGCTGTAGACGATTGCGCTCTTTAGCAATCCATTCACTTCTGCGCAGTAAATATAGGGCAAACCTCATTACCTTGAGCAACCTTGCTTTCCCAACAAAGAACCTTTAGAATTTAATTTCTGGTGTGGTGCCTCAGTACTCGTTAAAAGTAATTTCTATGAGATGAATATCCAGGTATTCAATAGGATTGTTAAATTCCCCAAGATTTTCTACTTTTGGGCCACCTAGTATCTGCCAACGAAGACAACATATTAGTTCCTAGCTGCAGATTTGAACACTTCAGGCCTCTTTAATTTGCAGGATTTCTAAAATACACGAAAAGAGTGAAATGTCACCTTCAATCTTTCATGATTAACATCTCAAAAAATATATGTACTGAAATCCTCCAAATTTCCTTTAGAAATCATTCTACTTTTATCTTTGTAATCATTGGTAAAAGTAACAACAAAATGAGCTCCGTTGTGGTTAAAAATTAACAGGAAAGGAGCATCACCTTGATGTATAGCTTCTCCATGCAAGGAAAGCATCTAAGGAATATGACAATGTCATCCAGATCGGGGCCGACAGATTGTAGTACCAAGATCTTCACTATGCACAGAGGCCGGGTCAAGCTAGTGGGAATCATTTTCTGGATGATAGGAGAACATATAGATCTACAAAAATTAGATAAAATGTGTTGTCCAATGATATATAAGAAGGAGAAGAAGAAGACTGGTGTACCTGAACGGATAATGATCTAGTAACAAGTTTGTTGAATTCAGCAAACGAATAGTCCAACACTATCAATTTCGGTGCGTGAATGACCTTGATTTTTGCTGGACCTGATTTATCAAGTACGTGCAATATCTCGAGGAAAGGCGCATTCTCAATGACCATACCGTGAAACACCTCAACTGACAGACTTGGGCGGCACCAGCAATGCACATAAATCGCACGTGCATTCCTTGAGGCGATTTGGAGGCTACTGAACCCATCCATCGCATGAAGACGAAGGTACTCGAGAGTTGTACGGCCGACGAGCAGGCGCTCCAAATCCTCCTCCGAGATGCAGACGACTATGAGCTCGAGGTGCTTAAGTTTAGGGAGATGAAGAGCGTGTGCGACATCAATCCGGGGGAAAATTGCACTACCTCAATGTAACGTGGTGGAGCGTGGGCGCAAGGCGGAACATGGACGGCGCAGCGAGCACGGATGCCCAGCTATAAAGTTGAGCTCCTCTACCTGATCTAGGGCGGGGGATATGAACCAGTAGTGAAACCTGGGTTCGTCCTTGTAGTGTGTCGGTGCAACAAAACCTGGGTCCATTGCCCAGACTTTGCATAGGAACGGGAGCAAGATTACAGCACCAAGATCAGGTCAAAGGACGAGAGATCAAGATTTTCTAAGGACCAACATGCAGATAAAGAGGACCATGACTGTCGGTGTCAAAACTGGCGGATCTCGGGTAGGGGGTCCCGAACTGTGCGTCTAAGGCGGATGGTAATAGGAGGCGGGGGCACGATGTTTACCCAGGTTCGGGCCCTCTCGATGGAGGTAATACCCTACTTCCTGCTTGATTGATCTTGATGATATGAGTATTACAAAAGTTGATCTACCACGAGATCAGAGAGGCTAAACCCTAGAAGCTAGCCTATGGTATGATTGTTGTTGTCCTACGGACTATAACCCTCCGGTTTATATAGACACCGGAGGGGCTAGGGTTACACAGAATCGGTTACAAGGGAGGAGATCTACACATCTGAATGGCCAAGCTTGCCTTCCACGCAAAGGAGAGTCCCATCCGAACACGGATCGAAGTCTTCAATCTTGTATCTTCATAGTCCAACAGTCCGGCCAAGGGATATAGTCTGGCTGTACGAGGACCCCCTAATCCAGGACTCCCAGTAGCCCCTGAACCAGGCTTCAATGACGACGAGTCCGACACGCAGATTGTCTTCGGCATTGCAAGGCGGGTTCCTCCTCCGAATACTCTATAGAAGATTTTGAACACAAGGATAGTGTCCGACTCTGCAAAACAAATTCCACATACCACCGTAGAGAGTATAATATTTCCACAAATCTAATCCGCTGACAACTTTTCATAACGTGACATCACGCCATGGCTCCGGTTATTATTCGAACCATTTTTCTCAACAAGCTACTGCACATATTGTGAGGCGATTTTCTTGGCACGTCTTGTCGAAACAGAGATCATGTCCCCTTATCACGGGATTCTCATCAATACGGGCATGGGTAACCCAACCGCGCCATCAATCACGGCGCTTGGGGAATAAGCGAGTTTTACCAGGCAAGTGGGGAGGCACGCAGTTTCTACCACCATTATAAAGGGATAAGGACTCCTCTTTTTTACCCACGCCTTCTTCTTTCCTGCCCATCCATTCTCGCGCACTTGAGCTCTAGCGCCCAAGTTTGCATCTTTTCCGCAAAAAAACTCGAACATGTTCGGAGCGGGAGGCAAGTGGATAGCCTCCTCCATTACGGAGGAGAACATCACGAAGCTCCGGGAAGCTGGATACCTGGCCGCGGATATCGCGCACCGGCTCCCAAGCGCGGGCCAGATCGTTCCTACCCCCAAGCCCTACGAAAGGGTTGTATTCCTTACCCATTTCGTCCGCGGGCTGGGATTTCCCCTCCACCCATTTGTTTGCGGGCTTATGTTCTACCATGGGCCGGACTTCCATGATCTGGCCCCCAATTTCATCCTCAACATCTCGGCGTTTATCGTCGTGTGCGAGGCTTTCCTCCACATCGAGCCCCACTTCGTCCTGTGGCTGAAGACCTTCAATGTCAAACCGAAGGTGGTGGTCGGCCAGCAAGCGGAGTGCGGAGACGCCATGGTGGGCAAAATGCCCAACGTCACCTGGCTCGAAGGCTCCTATGTGGAGACCGTGAAGGGGTGGCAATGGGCATGGTTCTACATCACCGAGCCGCACAACACCAACTGGGTGGCGGCCCCTGAATTCCGATCTGGCATCCCCATGCGGCTAACCTCCTGGAAAGAGAAGGGCTTATCTTAGGGTTCATCGGTGGAGCTGACCAGACTCTAGAACTGTGTTAAAAACATGATAAGCAAGAAAATCAAGCTTGTCAACATGGTCCAGGTCATGCTCTTCCGTCGGATCCTCCCGTGTCGAAGACGGGCATTCAATATGTGGGAGTTCGACTCGGCAAAGCACTAGACCCTGCGAGAGCTCTTCGACACGACGCACTAGGACATCTGGAGGGTGTTGTTCAAGTATGCCGAGGTACGTCCTCCCCTTACCGAGGACCGCGGACTCAGCGCAAAGCGCCCTGCTAATCCAGTAAGCTCCTTATATCTCATAAGGTGTTTCTTTCCCTAGTATAATTATGTGAGGGATCTGAGTCTCCATATTATTTGATAGGAATGGGTCGCGACAGTGGAGCGGATCGACTGTCCGGCCCCACGCTCGAAGATCCAGCGAGTACTCTCCTGACGCAGATGCTGGTTCCGGCGCCCTATGAGGCGCCGAAGAAGAATGCCAGGAAGAAGGCCGCGGGGACCAGGAAAGGTCTCCGGCGCAAGGTTGTATCGGAATCGTCGTCCGATAACACCGAGATGCCCTCCTCCCTCGAAGACGAGGAGGAGGAAGAGGAAAATTCCCCCCATCGAGCCCGGGGATAAGAAAAGGAAGGCCGCCCCATCCGGGGAGGCCGAAGGGTCCAAGAAGGGAAGAGCCCTCCTTCCGGACCGCTCCACCACGACCGCATTCAATGACGAGGAGTGGTTGCCCAGGGACAAGCCCCTAGCAAAGTCGTAAGTATCCGGATACCATAACAGTTCTGGTATATTTTGTTTTATTGTTTCTTATCATGCCGAACATGATCATGCAGGCCACCCAAGGACCGTCTCGATGTATCCTCTTCGGATGGGTCTCTGGGCCTGTTGGAGATGAACAGTGATTCGCTCCCGACCAGACCGCCCCAAGGCGACCTCCCAGACACCGGGCGCATGGGAGGCAAGGCTCCCATGAGCCCAAATGATGGGGGCAGAAAGTCCGACCCCCGGCCGAATACTGCGCCGGAACCTCCCGTGGTTCTGGACTCTGTTGGGCGACCCCTCACAAAGGGGGGCGAGCCGTCTGTGCCGATGGCCTCTATCCATCCAGAGGCACCAGACAACTTGCTGGAAGCGCTTCGTGGCGCTTCCATTGACAAAGAGCACCGCACTGTCATGAGTGCGGTGGTAGAGAAGGTTTAGTCCGCTAAAAGCGGACTGACTGAAGCCTGTGCCAGCCTCTTAATAGGCTTTGAGGTAAGTAATCAATTTATAAGAAAATGCTATAGCATAGACAGTAGCCCCTGATGCACTGTTTGGCGTTCGCAAAGAAAGGCCGAACAGAGGATCAAATAATAATCACATGAGTCTAATCAGAATGTGTCTTATGTGAATAAGCAGGCTTTGCTGTTGGCCGCTGCCGCTCGCACTTTGGAGGTCTCCTCACTTAAGCGGGACCTTGAGCGGTCCGAAAAAGAGCTCGGCCTTACCAAGAGGCGGCTCGAAGAGAACAAAGGTAAGTGATAGCCATCCATATATTGATAAGGAATAAAAAAGAATATGGTTGTTAAGTCATAGGATCTTCATGAATTTTGCTAGGGGCCACAGCCGAGGTGGCGTCCCTGAAAGAGGCGTTGTCCGAGGCCGAAAACAAAGCGGCCAAGGAGCGCACCGAGCGCGAGAAGCAAGAGGCTCGAGTCGGCGAGGTGCAGCAAGAGCTCCAAGATTTTGTCAAAAAATACGAGTCCTTGGAGCGTGACTCTAAGACGCAAGGGTCTGAGCTTGCGAAGGCTCTTGAGAACGCAAAAAATGCCAAGGCCGAAGCCCACAAGGCCCTCTAGGAGCTTCAGGCGGTCCAGAAGATAGTAGCGGGTAAGGAATTCATTATGCAAAGCAAGCATGTGAAGGAAACTTTCCTTTTACTAATCCGAGTTCAGAGCTCTCCAGGAGCGTTCGCAGATCTTCCCCGCAGTGTGTCCGATGCCGCGGAATTTTACCGAGCCGAGGAAGGGAGCTCGATGGAGAAGTTGTTCTGGTCTCAGTATACTGGGACCGAACATCTGATGCCCTTGAGCGACCAGTTGAAGCAATTGGTCGAGCTCCACAAGGCGGCCGAACAGGCCATGAAGGGCCTCATAGTCCGGATGTGGCCTGGCGAGCCCCTGCGTGGCAGCTACTTCGGCCTAGTGAGGCGGCTTGTGAATGCCTGCCCACGGCTTGAAGTCATAAAGCGGTCCGTCTGCATTGAGGGTGCACACAGGGCTTTTGCCCGAGCGAAAGTGCACTGGGCGAAGATGGACGCCGAGAAGCTAGTGAAGGAGGGGCCGCCGGAGGGCAAGGAGCATCGCCGCCCCGAAAATTATTATGACAGCGTCTTGAAGGGTGCCCGCCTTGTGGCGGAGGAATGGTCTAAGGATGTAATATTTGAATGAATGTACTCATGTGATCCTGTAATATGAAAAACGAGTTCGTCTGCGCTGTATAATGCTTGTTGATTTAAAATATTACCTTCTGTGCGGGCGTTTATAAAATCTGAGAGTTGGCCAGTCGTCGGCTTCCGCCCTCATGTAGCTAGTACTGAGGTGTTCGGGATAAATCTGATCACTCTTTATCCCAGTTTTGGGTCCTTCGAAGGAGGTGTTCAGCACAACGAACCAGGCAATCAGACTATAAGGCTTTATCACTCTCACTTAGGCATAGAAGTCTACAATTTTAAATTTTGGTGAAGTCCCTAGTATTCGGAAGGCCGAACTTGGGGCACTATGAATGCCTAAATCGGATAAGGCTGACTCCTCGCCTGAAGCGGAAAAAATCTTTAGGGATTTGAGACCTCTCGAACAACGACCAACTCTCGCCGCATTATGACAGTCAGTTTTCAGCTTTCTCTACTAAGGTGCTCGTCTGAAAGAACCGGGACACAATCGCAGTAGTTCTCCGAGTGCTACCTTAGCCGATATAGCGGAACGTAAGGAACCAAAACATGGGAGCCGGGCAAACCCAACTATTGACCCAAGACATGATTCGGAGCTGATGCATATAATGCTATAAGTTCGGGGTGTCGCACTGTCGAAAGTGTTCGGACTTTTCTTGCCGTGTTATGGGGTACACTGAAGCCCCTGGCATACTAAACGTACCAGAATGTACGGGAGCAACTTGTCGTGAATAGACAAACAAGGAAAAGAAAAAAGGAATATGAAGAAATTAATAATAAGCTGACGCTGTGCATTGTTATTTATAAGATACGTCAAAGTGTATGTGTATAAGTAGTACAATAAGCAAAAATAGGACTATCTAACATGTCCGATCCAAGGGCGAGCTGCGTGCGGGTATGTAAAACAGGTATAACGACCGATATGAGAGACCACCTAGGTATTCCCTTGTATGTCAAAGCTTCTTGCTCCCTTGGTACTTTCCTCCCCTGATGGGTCCGATGATCTAGCTATCGGAGAGGGCGTCTAGAGAATAGGGTCCTGAAAGGAAGAAAATTATAAAGATATACTGGTCCTAAGGCGGTTGAACCGCATTATGGGATGCGCCATAGCCATGCCTCTGCCTGTACCCATGGTATCTTTAGTGTGTAGTTATGTACGCGCGGCGTAAATTTCATTGCTTGACTGGGACTAGGACGGAGGCCGAATTGCTAGGCGAGCTCTAAATGCGCCTGGCGATTCTATTGCAGGTTATTCCGGACTCACTTGAATGTGTCTATGGACCTTGTCGCCAAATTGGCGGTTTGCCTCAAAAGGCTGCTTTGCATTTCTGCTGCAAGGTCCGCAGTGTGCTCCTCCGTGCGGAGCGAGCGTTCTGTGTTTCCGTTAACTGTTATAACCCCGTGAGGTCCTGGCATTTTGAGCTTGAGGTATGCATAATGCGGTACCGCATTGAATCTAGCGAATGCGGTTCGTCCGAGCAGTGCGTGATAGCCACTGCGGAAGGGGTTAATATTGAAGATTAACTCTTCACTTCGGAAGTTATACGGAGATCCGAAGACCACTTCTAGTGTGATTGAGCCCGTGCAACAGGCGTCTACACCTGGTATGACACCTTTGAAGGTGGTTTTTGTGGGTTTGATCCTCAAGGGGTCTATACCCATTTTGCGCACCGTATCTTGATAAAGCAGGTTCAGGCTGCTGCCACCGTCCAATAGGACTTGACTGAGGTGGAATCCGTCAATGATAGGATCAAGGACCAATGCGGCAGAACCGCCATGATGGATACTAGTGGGATGGTCCCTGCGATCAAAAGTGATTGGACAAGATGACCATGGGTTGAACTTTGGGGCGACTGGCTCCATCGCGTAGACGTCCCTGAGTTCACGCTTCTGTTCCCGCTTGGGGATATGGGTTGCGTATATCATGTTCACCGTTTTCACTTGGGGAGGAAATTTCTTCTGTCCTCCTGTGTTCGGCGGCTGGGGCTCCTCCTCGTCGTCGCTATACAGCCCCTTTTCGTTGCTTTCGGCATTCAACATGCCAGCCTGTTTGAACACCCAACATTCTCTGTTGGTGTGGTTCGCTGGCTTATCGGGGGTGCCGTGAATTTGACACGAGTGGTCGAGTATGCGGTCCAAACTGGACGGGCCCGGATTGTTTCTTTTGAACGGCTTTTTCCGCTGACCGGTTTGGAGCCACTAAATCTGGCATTGTCTGCCGTGTCTTCGGCGTTGTCGCCATTGTTGCGGCGCTTGTATTTGTTGCGACGTGGCTTGCCGTTGCTGTCTCTGGCCTCCGATGTGCCAGGGTTGCTTGATGTGTTGTTGCTACGGGCCAACCAGCTATCCTCGCCCGCGCAGAAGCGGGTCATGAGTGTTGTGAGGGATGCCATGGACTTTGGCTTCTCTTGGCCAAGATGTCTGGCGAGCCACTCGTCACGGATGTTATGTTTAAAGGCCGCTAGGGCTTACGCATCTGGACAATCTACAATTTCGTTCTTTTTGGTTAGGAACCGAGTCCAAAATTTCCTGGCTGACTCTCCGGGCTGTTGTGTTATGTGACTTAAATCATGAGCATCCGGTGGTCGCACATAAGTGCCCTGGAATTTGTCCAAGAATGCGTCTGCCAGGTTCTCCCAACTTCCGATGGAGTTTGCTGGCAAGCTATTTAGCCAATGTCGAGCTGGTCCTTTGAGTTTTAACGGAAGGTACTTGATGGCATGTAGATCATCCTCGCGGGCCATGTGAATGTGGAGGAAGAAATCCTCTATCCATACCGCGGGGTCAGTAGTACCATCGTATGATTCAATGTTCACAGGTTTAAATCCTTCTGGGAATTCATGATCCATTACTTCATCAGTGAAGCATAGGGGGTGTGTGGCACCTCTGTGCCGGGCTATGTCACGACGCAGTTCGTATGAGTCTTGTCTGGTGTTGAAAGTGCAACTATCCCTAGGTGGTTTTGGTAATTCCTAACAACATATAACTCATTGAGCTAATGCTACTTCAAGATTAATATCTCAAGAAAGCTCAATGATTGGCATGTCATGGATGAGAAAAGTGGACCCCTCAAAATGCTAAGGACAAATGATTGGCTCAAGCTCAAAGCTCAAGACTCTACATTTTCTATTTTAGTGATCCAAGATCACATTTGAGTCTATAGGAAATAGCAATACTATCAAGGAGGGATGAGGTGTTGCTTAATAAGGCTCTTGCTCAAAATGCTTAGTGATATGCTCCAAAACCCTCAACTACTTTCTCACATCCACATATGACCTAAACCAAAAGTCAAACTCGGCCCCACCGATTCGTTCTATCCGGTGCCACCAAGTTTCAAATGTCATAGCCACTGCCACAAACCCTAGGCAAATCGGTCTCACCGATAGGGATCTCGGTCTCGCCGCGATGGGGTTGTAATCTCTCTGTTTCCCTTTGTAACATTTCGTTCTCACCGAGATGAGCAATCGGTCCCACCGAGATTGCAATGTAAACTCTCTGTTTTCCTTTCATAACGTTTTGGTCTCACCGAAATGAGCGATCGGTCCCACCGAGTTTACCTGACCAACTCTCTGGTTAGCTTATTACCAAAATCGGTCTCATCGAGTTTGTGTAATCGGTCTCACTGAGATTACGTTGTGCCCTAACCCTAATCATATCGGTCCCACCGAATTGCATGTCAGTCCCACCGAAAACGCTAACAGTCAATAGCTTTGTTGAATCGGTCCAACCGAGTTTAACCATTCGGTCCCACCGAGTTTGGAAAGTTATGTGTGACGGTTAGATTTTGTGTGGAGGCTATATATACCCCTCCACCCCCTCTTCATTCGTGGAGAGAGCCATCAGAACAAACCTACACTTCCAACCTATATTTTCTGAGAGAGAACCACCTACACTTGTGTTGAGACCAAGATATTCCATTCCTACCATATGAATCTTGATATCTAGCCTTCCCCAAGTTGCTTTCCACTCAAATCTTCTTTCCACCGAATCCATATCCTGTGAGAGAGAGTTGAGTGTTCGGGAGACTATCATTTGAAGCACAAGAGCAAGGAGTTCATCATCAACACACCATTTGTTACTTCTTGGAGAGTGGTGTCTCCTAGATTGGCTAGGTGTCACTTGGGAGCCTCCGACAAGATTGTGGAGTTAAACCAAGGAGTTTGTAAGGGCAAGGAGATCGCCTACTTCGTGAAGATCTACCGCTAGTGAGGGAAGTCCTTCGTGGGCGATGGCCATGGTGGGATAGACAAGGTTGTTCGTGGACCCTTCGTGGGTGGAGCCCTCCATGGACTCGCGCAACCGTTACCCTTCGTGGGTTCATGTCTCCATCAACGTGGATGTACGATAGCACCACCAATCGGAACTACGACAAAACATCCGTGTCTCCAATTGCGTTTGAATCCTCCAAACCCTTCCCTTTACATTTTGCAAGTTGCATGCTTTACTTTCCGCTGCTCATATACTCTTTGCATGCTTGCTTGAATTGTGAAAGACTCTGAAGAAGAGGAAGAGGGAGAGGATGCTGCACCAGCACCCAAAGCTCAAAAGCTTATGGGAGATGCCATAAGATCAGGGGCTGCTCCATTTTAAGCCCAAAGGAACTTCTAAGCCAGCTGCTCCAAAACCCAAAACTACACCCAAGAGGAGCACCAGGAACATCCCAGCAGCAGAGAAGAACAAGGCCCCAATGCCTGAAGCTGCAATGGAAGAAGAAGATGATTTTGTTGTCTTGAGGAAATTGAAGCCAAAAATTCCAGATCACAATGATGCTCATCCAGTAGCTGAGAACATGAAGATAAGGAAGGGATTCAGGATTGAGGCTATGGAGAGAGTCAGATCCATATGCCACAAGGAGAAGGACTGCTGTGGACTACAGGTTCCATACAAAGGAACAGCAGGACTTCTATGAGACCATCTTGCTTGACAAGAATCCAATAGTGTGTGACATGAGATGGGTTGATTGGAAATTCATTGAGGAAAATGAGGATCACTTCCCTGGTGTATATGACAGCTTCAAGGCTTGTGGAGTTGATGAGTTTGTGGCTCAGAAGCTCACAAAATGGAATGATGAGCTCATCATGCAGTTCTACTCCACAGCTCACTTCTACCCAGATGGAAGGATTGTCTGGATGTATGAAGGCACTAGGTACCAGTCAGCAGTTGCAGAATGGGCTAAGTTGATTAATGCCCCAGAAGAACATGAAGATGACTTGGATGTCTATGCCAAGAAGAAGAAGGATCACATCACGATGGCACACATGTACAAGGAGATCCCAGATGCTGCTCTTGAGACACACAAGTTTGGATCTGTACATTACCTTCTGTCAGGCTTGCCAACTATCAACTGGATCCTCAGGCACACTCTCTTGCCAAAGTCAGGTGATCACAAGATGATCAGAGGCCATGCAATTAACTTGCTTCATATCTTTGATGTTCCACAGAAGTTCAAAGTCCTGAGCCTAATAGTGGAAACCATAAAGAGGACAGGTGCAGATCAGAAGAGGAGTTGTGGATATGCCCCACAGATTCAGGAGCTGATTAACTCCAAGATGGGCACTGGCACATATTTGCTGGACAAGGAGCACCTGCCCATCTACCCAGACTTTGAGGACAACACTGTGGTGATGGATGAAAATGAACCATCTTCTGTACACGCACAAGCCAAGAAGGAGAAGGCAAAGGCTGAAAAGGCTGCAAGGATGCCAACTACCGAAGAAGCATCTCAGTATCTTCCGAAGAGCAAGCAAGATCAGCTTGGCTATTTGATTGCCTCTACTCTGAGGATTGAGAAGGGCCTGTCCTCCCTGACTCAAAACCAGGATAGCTTGGAGAGGATCGTGGAGCAGAAGTTCTGTGACTTAGATGTGAAGGTCACTGAGATCCAGTCAGTCGTTGAGAAACTTTAGGATGAAGTGGAGGAGAAGAAGGGCAAGACAACCACTGATGCTTTTGCTAGAGTGCCCAGAGGTCAGAGGTCTGCTGCAGTGCCTATTCCAGACACCAGAGCTACTTCATCTGCACCAGCTACAGCTTCAGTGCCACCGGCTCCAGCATCTACTGCACCAGCTCCATCTACATCGACTGATGCCTTCGTTCTTGGAGTTTTGTCTACACCACCACCTAAAGACCAAGCCTGAGTGTCGGTTTAGCACTATGCATTTTTATGAACCATTTGGTAACTTGTTCAAAGATCAAAGATCACATTTTCTATCTTGGTAACTTGTTCTGTCTACACCATCACTTTTTGGTAACTTTTTGGTAACACCACCACCTGAAGACCAAGCCTGAGTGTCGGTTCTCAAGCTCAAAGATCAAGACTCTACATTTTCTATTTTAGTGATCCAAGATCACATTTGAGTCTATAGGAAAAGCCAATACTATCAAGGAGGGATGAGGTGTTGCTTAATGAGGCTCTTTCTCAAAATGCTTAGTGATATGCTCCAAAACCCTCAACTAATTTCTCACATCCACATATGACCTAAACCAAAAGTCAAACTCGGCCCCACCAATTCTTTCTAACAACGCCACCGAGTTTCAAATGTCATAGCCACTGCCACAAACCCTAGGCAAATCGGTCTCGCCGATAGGGATCTCGGTCTCACCGAGATGGGGTTGTAATATCTTTGTTTCCCTTCGTAACATTTCGGTCTCACCGAGATGAGCGATCGGTCCCACCAAGATTTCAATGTAAACTATCTGTTTTCCCTTTGTAACGTTTCAGTCTCACCGAAATGAGCGATTGGTCCCACTGAGTTTACCTGAACAACTGTCTGGTTAGCTTATTACCAAAATCGGTCTCACCGAGTTTGTGTAATCAGTCTCATCGAGTTTGTGTAATCGGTCTCACCGAGATTACGTTATGCCCTAACCCTAATCATATCGGTCCTACCGAGTTGCATGTCGGTCCCACCAAAAACCCTAACGATCACTAGCTTTGCTAAATCGGTCCGACCGGGTTTAACCATTCGGTCCCACCGAGTTTGGAAGTTATGTGTAATGGTTAGATATTGTGTGGAGGCTATATATACCCCTCCACCTCCTATTCATTCGTGGAGAGAGCCATCAGAACAAACCTACACTTCCAACCTATATTTTTTGAGAGAGAACCACCTACACTTGTGTTAAGACCAAGATATTCCATTCCTACCATATGAATCTTGATCTCTAGCCTTCCCCAAGTTGCTTTCCACTCAAATCTTCTTTCCACCAAATCCATATCCTGTGAGAGAGAGTTGAGTGTTGGGGAGACTATCATTTGAAGCACAAGAGCAAGGAGTTCATCATCAACACACCATTTGTTACTTCTTGGAGAGTGGTGTCTCCTAGATTGGCTAGGTGTCACTTGGGAGCCTCCGACAAGATTGTGGAGTTGAACCAAGGAGTTTGTAAGGGCAAGGAGATCGCCTACTTCATGAAGATCTACCGCTAGTGAGGCAAGTACTTCGTGGGCGATGGCCATGGTGGGATAGACAAGGTTGCTTCTTCGTGGACCCTTCGTGGGTGGAGCCCTCCGTGGACTCGCGCAACCGTTACCCTTCGTGGGTTCAAGTCTCCATCAACGTGGATGTACGATAGCACCACCTATTAGAACCAGGAAAAAACATCTGTGTCTCCAATTGTGTTTGAATCCTCCAAACCCTCCCTTTACATTCTTGCAAGTTGCATGCTTTACTTTCCGCTGCTCATATACTCTTTGCATGCTTTCTTAAATTGTGTTAAGATTGCTTGACTTGTTCAAAGTTGCTAAAATCTGCCAAGAACTATAATTGGGAAAAGGCTAGATTTTTATTTGGTCAAGTAGTCTAATCACCCCCCTCTAGACATACTTTCAATCCTACAAGTGGTATCAGAGCTTTGGTCTCCATTTGCCTTGATTTTCATAGCTTTTGGAGGTTATAGCCTTGGTTTCACAACCTAGGTGAGTATGGCGTCTAGCAAGGGAAATTACCACCATAGAGGTCCTTACTTTGATGGTACTAATTTTTCTAGTTGGAAGCATAAGATGAAAATGCATATTCTTGGACATAACCCCGCTGTTTGGGCTATTGTGTGTGTTGGCTTGCAAGGTGAATTCTTTGATGGGAAAGAACCAAATCGTGAAGTTACAGTGGAAGAGTTGAAGATGCTGCAACACAATGATCAAGCTTCTGATATCCTCTTCAATGGATTGTGCCCCGACGAATTAAACAAAATCAGCAGTCTTGAGAATGCAAAGGAAATTTGGGATACTTTGATTGATATGCATGAAGGTACCAACTCTGTCAAGGAATCCAAGTTGGATATTCTTCAAAGTCAACTTGACAAGTTCAAAATGAAGGATGGTGAAGGTGTCGCTGAAATGTACTCTAGGCTTGCTCTTATCACAAATGAGATTGCCGGCTTAGGAAGTGAAGAGATGACCGACAAATTCATCATCAAGAAGATCCTAAGAGCCTTGGATGGAAAATATGATACCGTGTGCACATTGATCCAAATGATGCAAAATTACAAAGATCTCAAGCCAACGGAAGTCATTGGAAGAATTGTTTCTCATGAGATGTCACTCAAGGATAAGGAGAATCTCCATAACAAGTCAAGTGGTGCTTACAAAGCCTCGTGTGAAGCTCCCACATCATCAAGTGAGAAACAAACCTTCAATGAATAATTGAGCCTAATGGTGAAGAACTTCAACAAGTTCTACAAGAATAGAAGCAAAGAGAGAAGTTCCGAGTTAAGGTCCTACAATGACAAAAGATCTTCTAGTCGAGAGCGAAACTGCTACAATTGTGGAAGACCCGGACACTACTCCAATAAGTGTACGGCTCCCCGCAAGAGAAGAGAAGATTATCCCAAAAGAAGAAGTAGAAGAGAAGAATCACCATCGAGGGAGAGAAGGAGTAGGGATGATCGTTATAAACGAAGACCCTCCCGGAGAAGCAAGGATTCGCAAAGGAAGGACAAGTCATCAAGGAGCTACAGAAAATGAAGACATCAAGCTCATGTTGGTGAATGGGTATCCGGCTCCGACTCCGACAGTCACTCCGAGAGAAGCTATCATTCCGACTCCGAATATACTCAAGATGAAGGTGTTGCCGGTCTAGCACTTGTGTCAACCAACTCCTACGACATATTTGATTCACCAAATGAAGGAATTGGAAGATGCTTCATGGCTAAATGCCCAAAGGTATCACACCCCGAGTATGTGGATTTCAATAGTGATAAGATGACTTGTTAGGTGATGATGATTTACTTGTTGACAACTCTAGTGATGATTACTATGATGAAACGTCAATTAATCATGCTAATCAAGATGAAACGAATGACAATGATAAGGAGAAGATTGAGTCTCTAACTAAAGAACTAAACACTCTTAAGTTAGCTCATGAAACTATCTTAGGAGATCATCGAGAACTTTTATGGACTCGTGAGAAATTATGTTTTGAGAAGCTCAATCTTGAGTAAGAGCATGAGTTCTTAAAGGCAATCAATGATGATCTTCGCAAGAAAAGTTCTTCTTTCATTGCCAAGCATTTACTCTTATCCACTTACATGCCTCAAGTCAAGTCTAGCAACACGGACAAGAAGGATTCTTCTTCTAGTAGTAACACTAATCATGCTAAATCCAATATTGTTGCTTCTAGTAGTTCTCTTGATACAACTAATGATTCTCTTAGCCAAGTTACACTTGAGCAAGAAAATAGCTTATTGAAGGGAATCATAGAGAAAGGTGTTTACAAGAGCCTTGCCGGGAATAAGCAATTTGAGGAAATTGTATGCAAGCAAGGAAGGCACTGGAAGAATCAAGGTATTGGCTTTGAATGAAAGTTCAATGCCAATGGAGTTGAGTCGGAAGAAGATCAATACCCTAAGACGAAGTTTGTTCCTCAACAAGAGAAGTATGATCCTACTTCTTTCAAGGGGACACAAGCTCAAGATGATCTTCCACCACAAGACCACAAGGAAAAAGGCAAGGACAAGCTTCAAGAGGAAATTGATGCATTTGAAGAAGCTCCTAAGGCCTTGGTCAAGGGGGTTCCCAAGACTACATCAAGTTCCACTTCATCAAGTACAACTACAACTCCGAGGATTCCCATCAAGATGGTGTGGATCCCGAATAAGAAGAACTAGAGAGTTCTTGAGGGTGACTCCGCCAACATACTTCACTCTTATCATTTTGGCAAGAACAACTGCAATCAACTTCCACATCTTGCACTAGTTCAAGGAGTCACAAACCCTCTTGTTGGTAAGACAAGGGACAAGGTAACCTAATGCTCTCATAGACATCATCTTGTGTGTGCATCACTCTATGTCTATGGATATCCTTGTTTGTTCCTTGTGGGACTAACCCGTGTAGGTATTGAAAGTGCAACTCACTCCAAAGGATAGCTCCGAATGATCTACATCAACTTAGAGCATCCACATCTTCAACACCTACATGAAGTCATCATCGACAAAACCCAAGGTTAGTTCATCCCACTTAGGGGGGATATCACATCTAGGGGGAGCTTTGCTCTAACAATTGAGTTAAAGCAACTCTAATGGTGTGAACACAACAACGCTTTATGTAAAAGTGGTAACCCCACCGATTTTTTCTATCCAGCGCCACCGAGTTTCAAATGTCATAGCCACTGCCACAAACCCTAGGAAAATCGGTCTCGCTGATAGGGATCTCGGTCTCACCGAGATGGGGTTGTAATCTCTCTGTTTCCCTTCGTAACATTTCGGTCTCACCGAGATGAGCGATCGGTCCCACCAAGATTTCAATGTAAACTATCTATTTTCCCTTTGTAATGTTTCAGTCTCACCAAAATGAGCGATTGGTCCCACCGAGTTTACCTGAACAACTCTCTGGTTAGCTTATTACCAAAATCGGTCTCACCGAGTTTGTGTAATCGGTCTCATCGAGTTTGTGTAATCGGTCTCACCGAGATTACGTTATGCCCTAACCCTAATCATATCGGTCCTACCAAGTTGCATGTCGGTCCCACCAAAAACCCTAACGATCACTAGCTTTGCTGAATCGGTCCGACCGAGTTTAACCATTAGGTCCCACCGAGTTTGGAAGTTATGTGTAACGGTTAGATATTGTGTGGAGGCTATATATACCCCTCCACCTCCTCTTCATTCGTGGAGAGAACCATCAGAACAAACCTACACTTCCAACCTATATTTTCTGAGGGAGAACCACCTACACTTGTGTTGAGACCAAGATATTCCATTCCTACCATATGAATCTTGATCTCTAGCCTTCCCCAAGTTGCTTTCCACTCAAATCTTCTTTCCACCAAATCCATATCCTGTGAGAGAGAGTTGAGTGTTGGGGAGACTATCATTTGAAGCACAAGAGCAAGGAGTTCATCATCAACACACCATTTGTTACTTCTTGGAGAGTGGTGTCTCCTAGATTGGCTAGGTGTCACTTGGGAGCCTCCGACAAGATTGTGGAGTTGAACCAAGGAGTTTGTAAGGGCAAGGAGATCGCCTACTTCATGAAGATCTACCGCTAGTGAGGCAAGTACTTCGTGGGCGATGGCCATGGTGGGATAGACAAGGTTGCTTCTTCGTGGACCCTTCGTGGGTGGAGCCCTCCGTGGACTCGCTCAACCGTTACCCTTCGTGGGTTCAAGTCTCCATCAACGTGGATGTACGATAGCACCACCTATCGGAACTACGACAAAACATCCGTGTCTCCAATTGCATTTGAATTCTTCAAACCCTTCCCTTTACATTCTTGCAAGTTGCATGCTTTACTTTCCGCTGCTCATATACTCTTTGCGTGATTGCTTGAATTGTGTTAAGATTGCTTGACTTGTTCAAAGTTGCTAAAATCTTCCAAGAACTAAAATTGGGAAAAGGCTAGATTTTTATTTGGTCAAGTAGTCTAATCACCCCCCCTCTAGACATACTTTCGATCCTACAGCTGTGTTCGGCCCGGCCAGATTTGCTTTTGGTATATCCGGCATGACGGTCACCGTCATGTGTTGGGGCGCGCCCTCGTGATCCGAAGATCGACCTTCTGTGTCCTGCTTTGTTTTCCAACACGTCTCGCAGGTCCTGTATATTACCCCGGGCCTTGCTGCTTTTGTTTGACTAGCGATGGGGTGCGGGTTGGACTTCAGGCTTATATGCCACCTTGTCTCGGCGACGAGGTGGCCGGTCTGCCACATCATATGCTGGAAGCGCAGGCTTTAATGCTTCCTCTTCAAGTTGGGGTAGCAACCTGCGCTTTGGGAAACTTTTTATTGGGTGCTTGAGTTTGTGTTCCTCAGCTGCCAGGACCTCAGTCCATCTATCTGCTAGCAGATCTTGCTCATCTTGAAGCTGTTGTTGCTTTTTCTTCAGGCTTTCTGTTGTGGCAATAAGCCGACACTTGAAGCGCTCCTGTTCGACGGGATCCTCAGGCACGATGAATTCTTCGTCGCTGAGGCTCACCTCGTCTTCGGAGAGAGGCATGTAATTGTCATCCTCTGATTCTTCGTCTGCTGCCTGTTCCTTGGGGTTGGCTTGCCCATCCTCCTGCTTAAAGCCTGGCTGGAGGGGATTGTCTTCGTCTTCGGCACTATTTGCAGCATTATTGTCTCTTGTGCCGATATCGCTGTTTTTTTGCTATGGCATGGCTTAGAGCGGTGCCGATGACGCCAGTTCTTGGATTGCTTCTCGGAGGGATTATCCTCCGTTGCCTTATTGACAATGCTTTCTTTGGGGTTGTCCACCATGTATATACCATACGATGAGGTGGCAGTCTAGCGCCCTGTGGGCGGTGGTTCCTGTTCGTCTCCTGCATCGTCGTCCATACCGTCGATGTCTTCGGAGTCCAAGTCGAGCATGTTGGTTAGGTCGTCGACAGTGGCTACTTAGTGGGTGGTGGGTGGGGAACGAATTTCTTCGCCGTCCGCTTCCCACTCGAGCTGGACATAGTTCGGCCAACGGTCTCCTGACAAGGAGAGAGACCGTAATGAGATTAGCATGTTGCCTAGGGGCGAGTGCTGAAAGATAACCGCGGAGGTGAACTCCATGATCGGTCCCAATAAGATTGGATGGGCACGGATGCGAGCTGTTTGGAGTCTGTGGCCGGGGACGATTCCGAGTGTCCGGCAACACAGGTCTCATAGGAGGTGAAGTCAGTATTCGGCTCTATCGCCGCTGAGTATGCGGCCTCCATGGCGGGGTCCATCCACCCGTCATCAGACCTCGTGATCTGTTCCGGAATGAGGGACAGGGTAGCTACAGGTGTGATCTCCCGAACACTGTTCGATGGCAGAGCTAAATCATGCTCATCGTGACTGTGCGGCGCAACTGACATAGGTTCGAATCCGTCGAAGATCAAGTCTCCGCGGATGTCGGTTGTATAGTTCAAGCTTCCAAACCTGACCTGATGGTCAGGGGCGTAGTTCTCGATCTGCTACAGATGGCCGAGCGAGTTGGCCCGCAGTACGAAGCCACCGAATACGAAGATCTGTCTGGGGAGGAAAACCTCACCCTGGATCGCATCGTTGCCGATGATCGAAGGAGCCATCAAGCCTTATGGTGACGACACGGTGGAACTCTCAATGAAAGCACCAATGTTGGTGTCAAAACCGGCGGATCTCGGGTAGGGGGTCCCGAACTGTGCGTCTAAGGCGGATGGTAATAGGAGGCGGGGGACACGATGTATACCCAGGTTCGGGCCCTCTCGATGGAGGTAATACCCTACTTCCTGCTTGATTGATCTTGATGATATGAGTATTAGAAGAATTGATCTACCACGAGATTGGAGTGGCTAGACCCTAGAAGCTAGCCTATGGTAGGATTGTTGTTGTCCTACGGACTAAAACCCTCCGGTTTATATAGACACCGGAGGGGCTAGGGTTACACAGAGTCGGTTACAAGGAAGGAGATCTACACATCCGAATCGCCAAGCTTGCCTTCCACACAAAGGAGAGTCCCATCCGGACACGGGACCAAGTCTTCAATCTTGTATCTTCATAGTCCAACAGTCCGGCTGTCTGAGGACCCCCAAATCCAGGACTCCCTCAATGACCAAGACAGAGGAGTTAGATACTGCTAAGAGAGAAACCTCCCTTGCTGGGCAGACGAGCCTGGCAAGGACGGGGTCACCCCGAAAGAAAACCACCAAGACGCCCCGGCAGGACCTGCCCGGACTCACGGAAGACATTGCCACCTCACCAAACCACTTCACAACCACGCTCATTGTCGATCATTGCGGTGTCGAGCCGCGAAGTGACTATGTGACAGCCATTCGCCACATGGCAGCCTCTTTCTACAGGAAGTACCCACAGACGATACACGTCATGCGACGTGTCAAGCGAGCAGGTGCGAAGCTGGCAAAACAGCCCGGCAAGGCTTGCCGAACCATGTGACGTTGGACGGCGCATTTAATGCGCTCTGTCAGCCTCAAGAGTTGGGTATGATAGCACTATTTGCTATCTTATCAGCGCATAATGACTGATTTGCCACTGGTGACCCCTTAGTCTATAAAAGGAGGCCCAAAGAGACCATAGAAAGGGTTGGACCCTGTGTTAGTGAATCCACCACCTCGCATTTCATATGCACGTAGCCGTTTTTCCCTAAGGCAACCCTTCTGGGCAAACGTCCTATGACCACCACCAGTTTTCCACCATTAATCCACCAAAGCATGAGTAGGGTTTTATGCCTCACGGCGGCCCGAACCTGGGTAAACAGCCCGAGCGATCTCTGCTGTGTTGCCCCACGCTCCTCTGCTCTTTGTGCAACGTGCCATCCCCCCGTCGAACCAGCAAGGGACCTTTGGTCCCATAGGTGGCCATGGCTTCCCGCGATATCTTCGGTGCGCCAGGTAGGGGGATCACTTGCGCAAACCTGAAAGTGTGAACATCGCGTCATCTTCATCTTCAACGACGCCATCGACCATGGCACCCAAGAAGAAAACCGGCGCTTTAGCTCACTCGTCCACCTCGAAGGCTCCGCCACCCACAACCACCAATGCTACAGGAGATGCGGAGGTAGATGAGGATGTGGACGCTACTTGGGATGTGGCTGGAGCAAGCAACAATGTCACCACCTCCCCTGCGGCCAAAGCAGGAGTAGAGGACACCAAAGGAGAGTAGCATCAGCAACATCCCGGTGTCCATGCTCCGCGAGGTACGGATTAAGGGGTTATTCCATCTGTGCCCCTTCCTCTCGCCGACGGGCACAACCACAGTGATGGCGCTCGGTCCGAGGCAAATCACCGCCCTCCGGCCGCCCCGCCACGGGAGCGATCGCAACACGTGCACCTCCCCCGGGACGAGTTGACCAGGTCGCTGTGCCCAATGGAGCCGCTGGCCCTCAAGTGCCCTCGCCACGTCACCATGCCACCCAAATGGCCGCCTCGCAACAGCGAGGACGTGGTGCTATCGTCATTGGCACCGTCAGAAGCCGAGCGACGACGCGGTCCACATCATCATCACCCATGCCAAGCACTGCTACGGAGGCCATGGTGCGGGCTCAGCTGTTATCGAGGTTTCCATCAGTGACCGAGCAAATGGATGAGTGGCGTGCCACCATCCAGAGTCTACTCGGTTTCGCCGAGGCTGGGGGCTCACAGCGAGCCGGCCCACCACGGCCTCCCCCAGCGACGAGGACCACTCATGCTGATGGTCGTACGGAAGGGGCCACCCCCACGGTACAGTCCCCACCACGACAACCAGCGCGAGAGCGGCAGAATCAAGAAGCGGATGATGTCTTGATGGCCTCATCTGACTCTCGAGCACGTCCAGGCCAACGGCAAGCCCCGGAGGACAAGCGGAGGGGAGACGCGCGCATCGTCATTGAGCGACGCCGCGACGACCACCGTCGGACCGATGGGTGTGATGGTCCCGATGTTGATGAGCCTGCGCTCGAGGTTGGCGGGTACCTACCTTTCGAGGTTAGGTGCCCTGCCTTTACTCGTGAGTTGTGGCAAGTCCGTTGGCCGTCCGTTCACATGTTCAAGCCAGAGATACCCGAGAAGTATGATGGGAGGATAAGCCCGGTAGATTTTCTGAGCATGTACACCATTGTTGTTCAAGCTGCCGACGGAAGGGGTGAGAAGGTGTTTGCCAACTACTTCCCTTTGGCGCTCAAGTCCAACATGAGGTCTTGGCTGATGCACCTGCTAAAGATCTCCATTTCATCATGGGTTGACCTATGCCATGAGTTCATTGGCGTCTTCACTGGCGGCCATCAAGATCCAGGGCGGCCCAACGACTTGCAGCTTCTCCAGCAGAAGGAAGGAGAGACTCTCCAGAAGTACTTACATAGATTCGGCAGAGTCCACGGAAACATCCCAAATATGCATCCAGCAGCTGTGATAGCTGCCTTCCAATCCAAAATGCGCAACCGCAGGATTTGTTCCAAGATGAACGTGTGGTTGCCCAAGACTGTGAAGGAGCTTTACACCTTAGTGGACAAGTGTGCTCGGATGGAGGAGGGAAGGAAACTCCCAGGTGAAGAGGATTGCGTCAATGTCGACTCAGAGGATGACGACGAATCCACCAGTCAGAAGAAGAGCAAGAAGCGCAAGGATAAGGCAGTGATGACTGTCGAAGGATCGGGCACACTTAGTACCAGAAAGAAGGCTAAAGTTGAAGCTCTTAGCAAGGAGGCTGCTATGTGCACTGACTGCTGGGAGGCTGCGGCTGCCGAGAAGGTGGGAAAGGTGATGGGCCGTACTGCAAGATTCATCGGACCAAGGGCCACGATCTTCAAGAGTGTTATCATGTTGAGCAGCTTGTCAAGAGGCATAGAGCATAATATGTGAAGCATGATAAGGAAAAAGGTTAGAATGTCGCTGGCAAGAAGGGCCGAGGCGGTGAAGCAAATCGCCCCAGCAAACCCTTCCGTAAACAAGGAAAACCTGCCAGGGGTTGAGAGAAGGAAGCTTGCAATGATGAGAGTGATGGAGGGGATGAAGAGGAAACTAGTGAGCAGGAGTTCCAGAAGTCCACCGATGCCCAGTGCATTGCTGGGGGTGCATCCCTGCATTCCTCTCACCGCCAGCTCAAACGGTGGGCACGTGAGGTCCATGCCATGGAGCCAGCGGTAGAGGCTCGGAAGCCGCTCAAATGGTCACGCACGCCCATCATCTTTGACAAAGAGGACCATCCTGACCGTACCACTAGGATAGGATGTTTGCCATTGTTGGTCTCTCCAAAAATTAGCAACCTCAAGGTCATGAAGATGTTGGTTGACAGCGGGGCCGGGTTGAACTTGATTTCCCCAAAGGTCATCAGCAAACTTTAGATAGCAGAAGGAGAGCCAAAGGTCACAGGCACGTTCCAAGGAGTTAATCCCGGTGATGACCCACAAGTATGGGGGATCTATCGTAGTCCTTTTGATAAGTAAGAGTGTCAAACCCAACGAGGAGCAGAAGGAAATGATAAGCGGTTTTCAGCAAGGTATTCTCTGCAAGCACTGAAATTATCGGTAACAAATAGTTTTGTGATAAGTTAATTGGTAACGAGTAACAAGTAACAAGTGTAAATAAAGTGCAGCAAGAGGGACCAATCCTTTTTATAGAAAAGGACAAGACTGGACAAACTCTTATATGAAGGAAAGCAATCCCGAGGACACATGGGAATTATCGTCAAGCTAGTTTTCATCACTTTCGTATGATTCACGTTCGGTACTTTGATAATTTGATATGTGGGTGGACCAGTGCTTGGGTGCTGTCCTTACATGGACAAACATCCCACTTATGATTAACCCCTATTGCAAGCATCCGCAACTACAACAAAAGTATTAAGGTAAACCTAACCATAGCATGAATCATATGGATCCAAATCAGCCCCTTATGAAGCAACGAATAAACTAGGGTTTAAGCTTCTGTCACTCTAGCAACCCATGATCTACTTATTACTTCCCAATGCCTCCCTCTAGGCCCAAACAATGTGAAGTGTCATGTAGTCGATGTTCACATGACACCACTAGAGGGATGACAACATACATCTCATCAAAATATCGAACGAATACCAAATTCAAATGACTACTAATAGCAAGACTTCTCTCATGTCCTCAGGAACAAACGTAACTACTCACAAAGCATATTCATGTTCATAATCAAAGGGGTATTAATATGCATAATGGACCTGAAAATATGGTCTTCCACCAAGTAAACTAACTAGCATCAACTACAAGGAGTAATCAACACTACTAGCAACCCACAGGTGCCAATCTGAGGATTGGATACAAAGATTGGATACAAGAGATGAACTAGGGTTTGAGATGCGATGGTGCTGGTGAAGATGTTGATGGAGATTAACCCCCTCCCGATGAGAGGATCGTTGGTGATGACGATGGTGATGATCCCCCCCGGAGGGAAGTTTCCCCGGCAGAACAGCTCTGCTGGAGCCCTAGATTGGTTCTGCCAAGGTTCTACCTCGTGGCGGCGGAGTTTCTTCCTCAAAGCTTGCTTATTATTTTTTCATCGACGAAAGACTCCATATAGCAGAAGATGGGCATCAGAGGGCCACTAGGGGGCCCACGAGGCAGGGGGCATGCCCCCCACCCTCGTGGCTGGTGGGTGGCCCCCCTCTAGTACTTCTTGCACTCAATATTTTTTATATATTTTGGAAATAACTTCCGTGAAGTTTCAGGACTTTTGGAGCTGTGCAGAATAGGTCTCTAATATTTGCTCCTTTTCCAGCCCAGAATCCCGGCTGCCGGCATTCTCCCTCTTCATGTAAACCATGTAAAATAAGAGAGAATAGGCATAAGTATTGTGACATAATGTGTAATAACAGCCCATAATGCAATAAATATTGATATAAAAGCATGATGCAAATTGGACGTATCAACTCCCCCAAGCTTAGACCTCGCTTATCCTCAAGCGAAAGCCGAAATCGAAAAATGTGTCCACATGTTTAGACATAGAGGTGTCGATAAAAATAAAATACGGACATGAGGGCATCATGATCATTCTTAGAACAGCAACATATATATATATTGTCATATGATCTCTTATGCTAAAGTAACAATTCAATCACAATTTCAAATATGAATCATAAACTTCATTGAGAACCAACAAACTCTAATCTCAGTCATTGAGGCAATTGCAATTTACCATAACATAGGAAAGAGTCAATATAAGAGCTTTTCAGCAAGTCCACATACTCAACCATCTTTTAGTCTTTCACAATTGCTGACACTCACGCAATATTTACGGGTACAAAGTTTTAATCAGACACAGAGAAGGATAGGGGTTTATAGTTTTGCCTCCCAACATTTCACCTCAAGGGTAATGTCAACAATAATAGTTCATGAAGACTCACTTCGAATTAGCTATATATATCATGATCTTTCCAACACATTGTGCTTGCCAAAGGATAAAATATAAAAAGGGAAAGGTGAAGATCACCATGACTCTTATGTAAGGTAGAAGATAAAAGTAAAAGATAGGCCCTTCGCAGAGGGAAGCAGAGGTTGTCATGAGCTTTTATGGTTGGATGCATAAAATCTTAATGCGAAAGAACGTCACTTTATATTGCCACTTGTGATATGGACCTTTATTATGCAGTCCGTCGCTTTTATTTCTTCCACATCACAAGATTGTATAAAGCTTATTTTCTCCACACTAATAAGTCATACATATTTAGAGAGCAATTTTTATTGCTTGCACCGATGACAACTTACATGAAGGATCTTACTCAGTCCATAGGTATATATGGTGGACTCTCATGGCAAAACTGGGTTTAGGGATATTTGGAAGCACAAGTAGTATCTCTACTTGGTGCAAAGGAATTGTCTAGCAAGAGAGGGAAAGGCAAGCTCAACATGTTGGATGATCCATGGCAATATAATTTATCTCAGATGAAAGAAAACATAACCCATTATGTTGTCTTCCTTGTCCAACGTCAACTCTTTAGCATATCAAACTTTAATGAGTGCTCACAATCATAAAAGATGTCCAAGATAGTATATTTATATGTCAACCTCTCTTTCTTTATTACTTCCTATTAATTGCAACAAAGACCAAAACTATGTTTGTCAACTCTCATCAACTTTTATTCATCATACTCTTTATATGTGAGCTCATTACTCTCCATAAGATCCACATGATCTCTTTATTTCTTTTTATTTCTTATCTTTTATTTATTTAATTCCCTCAAGATCATAGCAAAATAATCAAGCCCTTGACTCAACACTAATCTTTATTATATAGCTCACGGACTCGATTACATAGAGGGATCACAAAGCAAAACTCACAACTAGATCATACTAAAACTTTATTCTACTAGATCAAGATATTATCAAAAGGACCGAACTAAGAAAAACGGTAGAGATAAAAGTGATGGTGATACGATACTGGGGCACTCCCCCAAGCTTGGCAGTTGCCAAGGGGAGTGCCCATACAAGATACTCAGTTCTTCTTTGTTGGTGAAGAAGGTGGAGTTGTTGATGATGTAGGCTTGTCGTCCGTCTTCCAAGGCATTGGCTCACCATCATAGAAGGATGATCAAATCTCCTGAATCCTCAAATCTGCAGCCAAACTCATCCTCTTGAATCTATATTCCTACTCACAGTTTTGATTTTGTAGGTCATAGATCTGGGCTTGGAGGTGCTCGATTTTCTCATGAAGCTTGAAGATGGCCTCCCCAATGTCCTTGACGTCCAGCTTGTGGTTGTTGGTGAACTCCGTGATCATAATGTGATTGGAGTCGAGTCCGCGCTCCACCATCTCCTGGCACTTGAAAACTTGTTCCCTTAACATCGCGGATGTGCAACAACCCCTCACGCATCTCAATGGTTTGAGGGTGTTGCAGCACATCCGTGAGGTAGGGGTTGATGACCTTCTCAAAGAACTTGTCCTTGGGCGCACTTGAAGACGACATTATGACCTGGATCTGTCAGAAAAACACCTCGAAACAAAGACAAGAGATATTTGCGTGATACGGTGGTCAAAACCTTCGGGAGATTATATAATGAATTTTTACCGACCAAAAGAAGTATCGTGCAAGAAAACGGAGTCCGGAGAGCACACGAGGTGCCCATGAGGCTGGGGGGCGCGCCCAGGGGAGTAGGGCGCGCCCTCCACCCTCATGGAAGCCTCGTGTCCTTTCCGGTCTGCTTCTTATTTTCCTATTTTTCTAAGTATTCCAAAATGGAGAAAAATTGTCATTAGAACTGTTTTGGAGTCGGTTTACTTACCGTACCACATACCTATTTCTTTTTGGAGTCTAAAACGTTCTGGAAAGTGTCCCTTATGTATTCCTCCGGGGTTACGGTTTCAATGATATTAGTTTCAACATTTATAGGATTACCTGAGATATAATGTTTGATTCTTTTGACCGTTCACTACCCTCATATTTGTGCCTTCGAAGTTGTTGATTTTTATGGCACCGGAACGATAGACCTCCTCGATAACGTAAGGACCTTCCCATTTAGAGAGAAGTTTTCCTAAAAAAATCTTAAAAGAGAGTTGTATAGCTATAGATAATCACCTATATTAAACTCACGCTTTTGTACCCTTTTGTCATGCCATCTTTTAACTTTTTCTTTAAACAGCTTGGCATTTTCATAGGCTTGGGTTCTCCATTCATCAAGTGAGCTAATTTCAAATAACTTCTTCTGACCGGCAAGTTTGAAGTCATAGTTGAGCTCTTTAATAGCCCAATATGCCTTATGTTCTAATTCAAGAGGTAAGTGACATGCTTTACCATAAACCATTTTATACAGAGACATACCCATAGGATTTTTGTATGCAGTTCTATAGGCCCATAATGCATCATCAAGTTTCTTGGACCAATTCTTTCTAGATCTATTAACAGTCTTTTACGAAATTAATTTGAGCTCTCTGTTACTCAATTCTACTTGACCACTAGATTGTGGGTGATAAGGAGATGCAATTCTGTGATTAACGTCATACTTAGCAAGCATTTTACGAAAGGCACCATGAATAAAATGTGAACCACCATCCGTCATTAAATATCTAGGGCCTCCAAACCTCAGGAAAATAACTTCTTTAAGAATCTTAATAGAGGTCTTATGATCAGCACTACTAGTTGGAATAGCTTCTACCCACTTAGTAACGTAATCAACATCGACTAAAATATGTGTATACCCGTTAGAGGAAGGAAAATGTCCCATATAATCAAAGCCCCAAACATCAAATGGTTCAATAACAAGCGAGTAATTCATAGGCATTTCTTGACGTCTACTAATATTACCAATTCTTTGACATTCATCACAAGACAAGACAAACTTATGGGAATCCTTGAAGAGAATAGGCCAATAAAAACCAGATTGCAATACCTTATGTGCAGTTCTATGTCCAGCATCGTGTCCTCCATAAGCCTCGGAGTGACACTTGCGTAGGATCTGTTCCTGTTCATGCTCAGGTACACAACATCTAATAATACCATCTACTCCTTCTTTATCAAGATGTGTGTCATCCCAAAAGTAATGTCTCAAATCATAGAAGAACTTATTCTTTTGCTGGTATGTGAAACTAGGTGGTATAAATTTAGCAACAATATAATTAGCATAATCAGCATACCATGGAGCAGTTCGAGAAGCATTTATGACATTTAATTGTTCATCAGGAAAGCTATCATCAATAGGTAGTGGGTCATCAAGAACATTTTCTAACCTAGACAAGTTGTATGCAACGGGGTTCTCAGCTCCCTTTCTATCAATAATATGCAAATCAAATTCTTGTAGCAAGAGAACCCATCTAATAAGTCTAGGTTTAGCTTCTTTCTTTTCCATAAGGTATTTAATAGCAGCATGATCAATCTGAATAGTTACTTTAGAATCAACAATATAAGGTCTGAACTTATCACAAGCAAAAATAACTGCTAAAAATTCTTTTTCAGTAGTAGCATAATTTCTCTGGGCATTGTCTAGAGTTTTACTAGCATATTGAATAACATTTAATTTCTTATCAACTCTCTGCCCTATAACAACATCTACAGCATAATCACTAGCATCACACATAATTTCAAAGGGTAAATTCCAATCAGGTGGCTGAACAATAGGTGCAGAAATCAATGCTTTCTGAAGTATTTCAAATGCTTCTACGCAATCATCATCAAAGATAAAAGGAATATCTTTTTGTAATAGGTTAGTCAGAGGCCGAGAAATTTTTGAGAAATCCTTAATGAACCTCCTATAAAAATCGGCATGACCCAGAAAACTTCTTATACCTTTAATGTCCTTGGGACATGCATCTTTTCATAGCATCAACTTTAGCTTTATCAACTTCAATGCCTCTTTCAGAAATTTTATGCCCCAAGACAATACATTCATTAACCATAAAGTGGCATTTCTCCCAATTCAGAACAAGATTAGTTTCTTCACATCTCTGCAAAACTCGATCAAGGTTGCTCAAGAAATCATCAAATGAGGATCCATAAACGGAGAACTCGTCCATGAAAACCTCACATATCTTTTCACAAAAGTCAGAAAATATAGCCATTATGCATCTTTGAAAGGTAGCAGGTGCATTACATATACCAAAAGGCATACGTCTATAAACAAAAGTACCGAAAGGGCAAGTAAAAGTGGTCTTTGCTTGATCATCAGCTGACACAGGTATTTGAGAAAAACCAGAGTAACCATCTAGAAAGCAAAAATGTGTATGTTTGGATAATCTTTCTAGCATTTGATCAATAAAAGGTAAGGGGTAATGATCTTTTTAGTAGCCTTATTTAATTTGAGGAAATAAATTACCATCCTATAACCTGTAATAATTCTTTGCGGAATCAATTCATCTTTATCATTAGGAACAACAGTAATACCTCCCTTCTTAGGGACACAATGGACAGGACTTACCCACTGACTATCAGCAACAGGATAAATTATACCTGCCTCAAGGATTTTTAATATTTCCTTTCTTACCACTTCTTTTATCTTAGGATTCAGCCGTTGTTGGTGATTGTCGGTGTCAAAACCGGCGGATCTCGGGTAGGGGGTCCCGAACTGTGCGTCTAGGCCGGATGGTAACAGGAGGCAAGGGACACGAAGTTTTACCCAGGTTCGGGCCCTCTTGATGGAGGTAAAACCCTACGTCTTGCTTGATTAATATTGAAGATATGGGTATTACAAGAGTAGATCTACCACGAGATCAGAGAGGCTAAACCCTAGAAGCTAGCCTACGGAATGATTGTATGTTGTGATTGTTGTCCTATGGACTAAAACCCTCCGGTTTATATAGACACCGGAGAGGGTTAGGGTTACACAAGGTCGGTTACAAAGGAGAAGATATCCATATATGTATTGCCTAGCTTGCCTTCCACACCAAGTAGAGTCCCATCCGGACACGAGACGAAGTCTTCAATCTTGTATCTTCATAGTCTAACAGTTCGGCCCATGGAGATAGTCCGGCTGTCCGGAGACCCCCTAATCCAGGACTCCCATAGTAGCCCCTGCACCAGGCTTCAATGACGATGAGTCCGGCGCGCAGTTGTCTTCGGCATTGCAACGCGGGTTCCTTCTCCGAATACATTTCACCGTAGAGAGAATAATGTTTTTTCGCAGATCTAATTTGCTGGCTTGTTGTGACAACATGACGTTATGTCATGGCCCGGTGATTATTCGAACCGTTTCTTTTAACCAGCCCCGCACATAACGCTAGGCAGTTTTTCGACATGTCTTGTCAAAGCAGAGATCGTGTCCCCTTATTACGGGATTCTCATCAATACGGGCGTGGGTAACCCAGCCGCGCCATCAATTGCGGCGCTTGGGGGATAAGCGAGTTTTACTAGGCAAGTGGGGACGTTTAATTTTGTCTGCCCATATAAAGGGATAAGGGTTCACCTTTCTATCCACGCCTTCTTCCTCCTCTGCTCATCCGCTCCCGCATACTCGAGCTCTAGCGCCCAAGTCCTCACTTCCATCTCAACCTTCTCCAACCATCTCCGGAGCGGGAGGCAAGTGGATGGTCTCCTCCGTCACGGAGGGAGACATCAAGAAACTGAGGAGAGCCGGATACCTGCACGACGACATCGCGCACCGGCTCCCAGATGAGGGGCAGCTCATCCCCACCCCCGAGCCCCATGAGAGGGTGGTATTCCTCACCCATTTCCTCCGCGGACTAGGATTCCCTCTCCATCCCTTCGTCCGGGGGCTCATGTTTTATTACGGCCTGGATTTCCATGATCTAGCCCCAAACTTCATCCTCAACATCTCGGCGTTTATCATCGTGTGCGAGGCTTTCCTCTGCATCAAGCCCCACTTCAGCTTATGGCTGAAGACCTTCAATGTCAAGCCGAAGGTAGTGAGCAGCCGCCAGGCGGAGTGCGGAGGCGCCATGATGGGCAAGATGCCCAACATCACATGGCTTGAGGGCACCTTCGTGGACACCATAAAGGGGTGGCAATCGGGGTGGTTCTATATCACCGAGCCGCGTGACCCCACATGGGTAGCGGCCCCCGAGTTCCGATCCGGCATCCCCATGCGGCTCACCTCCTGGAAAGAGAAGGGCCTATCCTGGGGTAATTTAAAAGAGCTGACCGGACTCCATTCATGTATTCAGAACATGGTGGATAAGAATCTCAAGCTTTTCAACATAGTCCAGGTTATGCTCGTTCACCGGATACTCCCGTGCCAACAATGGGAGTTTACCTTGTGGGAGTTCAATCCGGCGCAGCACCGAACTCCGAACAGGTGCTTCGACACGACTCATGAAGATGCCTGGAGGGTGCTATTCAAGGGCGTCACGGTCCCTCCCCCCATTACAGAGGATCGCGGATTCAGCGCGAAGCACCACGCCAGTGCGGTAAGTTGTTTTACCTCTTACAGGATATTTGTTTTATATATATAGATTGGCTCTATGTGGGATCTAAACTCCCGTGTCGTTAAGAGGACTAGCAGAAGATGGCTGGACAGATTGACTATCCGGCTCCCTTGCCAGAAGGCCCCGCAGACGCTCTTCTGACAAAGATGTTGACTCTGGCCCCCTATAAGGTGCCAGAGAAGACCAAGAAGGCCAAGCGAGCTCGAAAGACTTCCCGACGCCAGGCATCATCGGACTCACTGTCCGATAACTCTACAACGCACTCTTCCCCCCAAAGACGAGGAAGAGGAAGAAGAGGCTCCCCCACCGACTGGGGGAGACAAGAAAAGGAAGGACGCGCCAACTGGGGAGGCCGAAGGGTCCAAGAAGGAAAGGACGCTCCCTCCGGACAGCGCTACCGCCGCCGACGAAAGTGAAGACGAGTGGTTGCCCAGGGGCAAGCCCCCGGGGAGATCTTAAGTGTTCGGATACCAAAGTAACCCATAGGATTCCTTTGTCGCGTTGCTTTCCCTAACGCCGAACTCAATTGTACAGGCCGCCCCGAGCCAATATCAAGGTATCCTCGGACGGCTCCCTGGCTTCGTCGGACAAGGATAGCGATCAAGTCCCGACGGCCACCTCCCCTCATCCAGCCGACGACACCGAGGTGCTGTCTCAAGAGGCACCGGATCGAGGGGGGACAGTCCCGGAGGCGCCGCAAGGCGACCTTTCGGACTCCGGGAGCCGAGGGGATGGGGTCCCCGAGAGCTCCGAGTTCGGCCCTCAGCCGAACACCGCGCCGGACCCTCCAACGGCTCCGAGCTCGGGTAGGTGGTCCCCTTCTAAGGAGGGTAAAACGCCTGTGCCGGTGACCTCTGTCCACCCAGAGGCGCCGGACACTATGTTGGAAGCGCTTCACAGCGCTTCCATCGAGGAGGAGCACCGCACTATCATGAGTGCGGTGATCCAGAAGGTCCAGTCCACCAAGAGCGGATTGACTGAGGCCTGTACTAGCCTTCTAACAGGCTTCGAGGTAAGTATTTTAAAATGTAGTAGAAGTGTTACCGCATAGACTGTAGCCCCTGATGCTTTGTTCGGTGTTCACAAAGAAAAGCCGAACAGAGGATCAAATAATATCGCAAGAGTCTAATATAAGTATGACAATATGCATGTGCAGGCTTTGCTGCTGGCATCCGCTGCATTAACTGCGGAGGTCGCCGTACTGAACGAGGCCCTCGAGGGGTCCCAAGAGGAGCTCGGCCTTGCTAAGAGGCAGCTCGAGGAGAACAAGGGTAAGTGATACCCCGTCTGTAGATGAGAAAAAGGACGCGATTGCTAAATGACAGGATCATTGTATGTTTGCCAGGGGCTATGACCGAGGTGGCGACCCAGAAGCAAGCGTTGTCCCGGGCCGAAGAAAAGGCGGCCCAGGAGTGCACCGAGCGAGAGAGGCACGAGGCTCGGGTGGGCGAGGTGCAGCAAGAGCTCCAGGCTCTCGTGACCAAGCACGAGGCGTTGGAGCTTGACTTGAAGACGAGAGAGTCTGAGCTTGCCGCGGCCCGTGAGAGCGCGAGTAGTGCCAAGGCCGAGGCCTAGAAGGCCCTTTAGGAGATCGACACAATGAAGAAGATAGCGGCGGGTAAGGCTTTCTATATGCAAAGCAAGCATGTAAAGGTGAATTACCGATTACTTACCCGAATCCGGAGCTCTTCAGGAGCATTCGCAGAGTTGCCCCGCAGTGTGTCCGATGCCGCACTGTTCTACCAGGCCGAGGACGGAAGCTCGACGGAGAAGCTGTTCTGGTCTCAGTATGCTGAGGCCGAACATCCGGTGCCAATGAGCGACCAGCTAAAGCAGATGGCCGAGCTACATAAGGCGTCCGATCAGGCCATGAAGGGCTTCATAGTCCGGTTGTGGCCTGGCGACGCCCTTCCGAACAGCTTCTTCGGCCTGGTGAGGCGGCTTGTGGATGCCTTCCCACGGCTGGAGGTCGTCAAGCGATCCGTCTGCATTGAAGGTGCACGCCGGGCCTTCGCCCGTGTGAAAACGCAGTGGGTCAAGCTAGACGCCGTGAAGCTTATCAAGGAGGGGCCGCCGGAGGGCAAGGAGCACCGCCACCCCGAGATGTACTACGAGGGTGTTTTGCCGGGCGCCCATCTTATCACGGATGAGTGTTCACAAAATGTAATATTTGAATGAGACTTGCTCGTTTTTTATCCTGTGTAATGAAAACTTGTTTCATATGCGCTATCCAACGCTTGTGTGAATTTAAAATATTACCTTCTGTTTGGCTGTTTATCCAATCTGAGAGATGGCTAGTCCTCTGCTGCTGCCCCCATGCCACGAGTGCCGGGGTGTTCGGGATAAACCTGAGCACTCTTGTTCCCATGTTTGGGTCCTTCGAGGGAGGTGCTCAGCACAACGAACAAGGCAACCAGACTAATAATGCTTTATCACTCTCACTTAGCCATAGAATTCTATAATTTTAAATTTCGGCGAAGCCCCTGGTATTCGGAAGGCCGAATTCGGGGCGCGATACACGCCTGTAAGCCGGACAGAGCCGGCCCCTCACCCTAAGCGGCATAAGTCTTTAGGGACTCGCAAAACCTCGCCGATCAGCGACCAGTCTCTCGCCTTATCATGACAGTCAGTTTTAGCTTTCTCTACTGAGGTGCTCGGCCCGGCAGAACCGAGGCACAATTGCAGTAGTTCTCCTAGCGCTACCTTAGCCAATAGAGCGGAACGTAAGGTACCCAAACATAGGAGCCGGGCAAACCCAACATTTGACCAAAGACATGATTCGGAGCTGATGCATATAATGCTACAAGTTCGGGGTGCCGCCCTTGTGAAAGTGTTTGGACTTTTCACACCATATTGTGGGTACGTAAGCCCCTGGTGCATTGGCCGTACCAGAGTGTACGGTTTCTAGGCGTCATTAATGAACACATAGATATGTATACATATAACAAAAATGCGATAATAGTCGTAATGTCACACATTGTATATTAAAAAATTGCATTAAAGCAGAGTGATACAGATATTGTAATGAGCAAAAGAGTAGGACTATGTCCCATCCAAGGGCGAGCTGAGGAATTATGTGAAATCTGTAATCCACCTGGGAATTCCGTAGTCGTCGGCCTCCTTGGTTGCTGTATCATGTGTTCGGCAACAGAGCTGTCGGACAATGTTTCCAGAGATTGAAGTCCTGAAAGAAAAAGAAAAATAACCAATCGGGAAGCCCCTGGTGTGGTTTAGGCCACGTTTTGGGATGTGTCGTAGTTGTGCCTCCCCCTCCCCATCTGTGGGCATGGTGTTTTTAATGCGTAATGATGTACGCGCGGCACGAACAACGTCGTTGGGCTGGGGTTGGGGTGGCCGCCGTATTGCTACGCGAACTCAGATCGTGGCAGGCAGTCTGTTTCCCGATTGCCCCGAGCGCGCTTGAAGGTGTCCAGGCTTTGAAACACCGAACTGGTAGATTGCCTTGAAAGGTTGCTTTGCACTTCTGCTGTGAGGGCCGTGGTGTGCTCCTCTGTTCGGAGAGAGCGCTCTGTGCTTCCATTGACTATAATAACTCCGCGAGGTCCTGGCATCTTGAGCTTGAGGTATGCATAATGTGGTACCGCATTGAATCTAGCGAATGCGGTTCGTTCGAGCAGTGCGTGATAACCACTGCGGAACGGGACTATATTGAAGATTAACTCTTCGCTTCGGAAGTTATCCGGGGATCCGAAGACCACTTCCAGTGTAATTGAGCCTGTGCAGTGGGCCTCTACGCCTGGAATGACGCCTTTAAAGGTCGTCTTTATGGGTTTGATCCTTGAGGGGTCTATACCCATTTTGCGCACTGTGTCCTGATAAAGCAGGTTCACGCTACTGCCGCTGTCCATGAGGACTTGGGTGAGGTGAAATCCATCGATGATTGGGTCTAGGACCAGTGCGGTGAATCCGCCATGATGGATACTAGTGGGGTGGTCCCTGCGATCAAAGGTGATCGGACAGGAGGACCAAGGGTTGAACTTCGGGGCGAGTGGCTCCAACGCATATACGTCCCTGAGCGCACGCTTCCGCTCCCTCTTGGGGATGTGGGTTGCGTATATCATGTTCACCGTCCTCACTTGCGGGGGAAACCTCTTCTGTCCTCCAGTGTGTGGCTGCCGGGGTTCTTCCTCGTCATCGCTATGCGTCCCCTTGTCCTTGTTTTCGGCAATTAACTTGCCGGCCTGCTTGAACACCCAACAATCCCTGTAGGTGTTATTGGCTGGCTTGTCTGGGGTGCTGTGTATTTGACACGAGCGATCGAGTATACGGTCCAAGCTGGATGGACCCGGCGTACTTTGTTTGAATGGCTTTTTCCGTTGACTGGTTTTAGAGCATTTGAATCCGGCATTGACTGTCGTATCCTCAGTACTTTCGCCGTTAATGCGGCGCTTATGCTTGTTGCGACGTGACCTGCTATTGCCGTCCTTCGTATCTGAGGTACCATGGTTCTTTGATATGTTGTTACTGCAAGCCAACCAGCTGTCTTCTCCCGCACAAAAGCGGGTCATGAGCGTTGTGAGGGTTGCCATAGATTTCGGCTTTTCCTGACCAAGGTGCCGGGCTAGCCACTCGTCTCGGATGTTGTGCTTGAAAGCCGCTAAGGCCTCCACATCCGGACAGTCGACGATTTGGTTTTTCTTTGTAAGGAACCGAGTCCAGAATTGCCTGGCCGATTCTTCTGGTTGCTGAATTATGTGGCTCAAGTCATCGGCGTCTGGTGGTCGCACATAAGTGCCCTGAAAGTTGTTGAGGAATGCGGCTTCCAGATCTTCCCAACAGCTAATGGAGTCCGCTGGCAAGCTATTAAGCCAATTCCGTGTTGTTCCTTTGAGTTTTAGTGGGAGGTACTTGATGGCATGTAAGTCATCACCGCGGGCCATGTGGATGTGGAGGAGGAAGTCCTCAATCCATACCGCGGGATCTGTTGTACCGTCGTATGATTCAAAGTTTACAGGTTTGAAACCTTCTGGGAATTGATGTTCCATTACTTCCTCTATGAAGCATAAGGGGTGTGCGGCGCCTCTGTATTGGGCTATATCGCGACGCAGCTCGTATGGGTCCTGCCCGCTGTGTTCGGCCCGGCCGGATTTGCTTTTACTGTATCGGGCGTGACGTTTACCGTCTCGCAGAGTGGTGTGCCCTCGTGATCTGTAGATCGATCTTGAGTGCTTTGCTTTGTCCTCCAATATGTCTCGCAGGTCTGGCGTATCTCCCCATGCCTTTTTATTTTAATGGCATTGGGGTGGAGGCTGAGCTTTCGGCATGAATGCCTCTCTATCGTGGCCATGAGGTGGCCGATCAGCCGTATCATACGCTTGTTCCTCCAGTCGGGGTAGTAACCTGCACCTTGGGTAACTCTTGGAGGGACGCTCGAGTTTATATTCCTCGGTTGCGAGGACTTCAGTCCATTTGTCAGCTAGCAGATCTTGATCAGCTTGAAGCTGCTGCTACTTTTTCTTCAGGCCATTTGTCGTGGCCATAAGCCTGCGCTTGAAGCGCTCTTGTTCGACGGGATCCTCTGGTATGGCGAATTCATCGTCGCCGAGGCTTGTCTCGTCTTCGGAGGGGGGGCATGTAATTGTCATCCTCCTCCTCTCCGCCAGCCGCTCTCTCAGGAGAGCTGGCTCCTTCATCCTCCTGATCTAACTCTTGCTGGAGGGGGTTTTCGTTGTCTTCGGCGCTATCCGATGTGTTATTATCTCCTGTGCTGGTATCACCACTTTTGCTTTGGCGGGACTTAGAGCGGCGCCGCTGACGTCGGCACTTGGGTTGCTTCTTGGAGGGGTCATCCTCCGCTATCTCGTCGCCATTGCCTTCATTGGGTGTATCCACCATGTGTATGTCATACGACGAGGTGGCTTTCCAGTGCCCTATAGGTGCTGGTTCATGTTCGTCTCCTACATCGTCGTCCATACCGTCGATGTCTTCGGAGTCGAAGTCGAGCATGTCGGTTAAATCATCGACAGTGGCTACAAAGTGGGTGGTGGGTGGGCGTCGAATTTCTTCGTCGTCCGCATCCCAGTCCTATTGGCCATGATCCGGCCAGGGCTCTCCTGACAAAGAGAGAGACCTTAGTGAATTCAGGATGTCGCCGAAGGGCGAGTGCTGAAAGATATCCGCAACGGTGAATTCCATGATCGGCGCCCAGTCGGATTCGATTGGCAGGGGCGCGGATGGTTTGGGGTCTGGAGGAGAGTCCGACACCTTGGAGTCACGGGCTGCGCAGAGGATTATGCCGGTGTTCAGCTCGATCGCCGTTGAGACTACAGCCCCTGAGGCGGTGTCTAGCCACCCGTCCTTGATTGGTGCAGCTGGCTCCGAGCTAAGGGTCGGAGCTAGTGTGGGCGCGGCCTCTGGAGTACCGTCTGGTGGCAGAGCTAGGTCATGCCCATCGAGACAGTGCGGCGCGCCCGACTGTGGCTCGAATCTGTCGAAGACCAAGTCTTCGCGGATGTCAGCCGTGTAGTTCAAACTTCCAAATCTGACATGATGGCCAGGAGCGTAGCTATCAATCTGCTCCAGATGGCCAAGCGAATTAGCCTACAGTGCAAAGCTGCCAAATACGAAGATCTGTCCGGGGAGAAAAGTCTCACCCTGGACCTTATCGCTACCGATGATAGTAGGAGCCATCAAGCCTAACAACGACGACACAGAGGAACTCTCAATGAAAGCACCAATGTCGGTGTCAAAACCGGCGGATCTCGGGTAGGGGTCCCGAACTGTGCGTCTAGGCCGGATGGTAACAGGAGGCAAGGGACACGAAGTTTTACCTAGGTTCGGGCCCTCTTGATGGAGGTAAAACCCTACGTCCTGCTTGATTAATATTGAATATATGGGTATTACAAGAGTAGATCTACCATGAGATCAGAGAGGCTAAACCCTAGAAGCTAGCCTACGGTATGATTGTATGTTGTGATTGTTGTTCTACGGACTAAAACCCTCCGGTTTATATAGACACCGGAGAGGGTTAGGGTTACACAAGGTCAGTTACAAAGGAGGAGATATCCATATATGTATTGCCTAGCTTGCCTTCCACGCCAAGTAGAGTCCCATCCGGACACGAGACGAAGTCTTCAATCTTGTATCTTCATAGTCTAACAGTTCGGCCCATGGAGATAGTCCGGCTGTCCGGAGACCCCCTAATCCAGGACTCCCATAGTGATCAATAACTGGTTTGGCGTCTTTCTCCAAATTTATTTTGTGTTCACATAGAGTGGGACTAATGCCCTTAAGATCATCAAGAGTATATGCAATAGCAGCACAGTGCTTCTTCAGAGTTTTCAATAATTTCTCTTCTTCGTGCTCTGAAAGGTTAGCACTAATAATAACAGGATATATCCTCTTTTCATCAAGATAAGCATATTTAATGGTATCAGGTAATGGTTTAAGCTCAAACACGGGATCACCCTTGGGTGGAGGAGGATCCCCTAGGATTTCAACAGGCAAATTGTGTTTCAGAATGGATCCCTTCTTTAAAGAATATTTCATCTATTTCCCTTCTTTCATTCATAAACATATCATTCTCATGGTCTAGCAAATATTGTTCAAAAGGATCATTAGGAGGCACAGCAATAGAAGCAAGACCAATAATTTCATCTTTACTAGGCAATTCTTCATCACGAGGTTGTCTACGAAATTTAGAAAAATTAAACTCATGAGACATATCATCCAAACCAATAGTAACTACATCCTTCTTGCAATCTATCTTAGCATTAATAGTATTCAAGTAGGGTCTACTAATTATAATGGGACAAAAGCTATCTTGAGGGGAACCAAGAACAAGGAAATCAGCAGGATATTTAACTTTCCCACACAAGACTTCAACATCTCTAACAATCCCAACTAGTGAAATAGTTTCTCTATTGGCAAGCTTAATTGTGACATTAATCTCTTCTATCTCAGCAGGTGCAATATCATGCATAATTCCTTTGTATAAGGAATGAGGTACTGCGCTTGCACTAGCACCCATATCACATAAGCCATGATAGCAATGATCTCATATTTTAATAGAAATAACAGGCATGCCTACAACAGGTCTATGTTTATTTTTAGTATCAGGCCTAGCAATTCTAGCAGCTTCATCATAGAAGTAAATAACATGCCCATCAATATTATCGGCCAAGAGATTAGGTTCAACTTTAACTTGCTCAGGAGGTGTATAAGTTCTAATATTACTTTTGTTGACTACAGTTGAAACTTAGCATGATCCTTTATTCTAACAGGGAAAGGTGGTTTCTCAACATAAGGAGTAGGAACAATAGGATCATTATAAGTGATAGTCTTTTCTTCAACTTTAATAGGTGCAACTACTTTTACTTCAATGGGAGGATTATATTTAAACCACTTCTCCTTAGTAGCAAAGGATTCACACAAAGAAGCTACTATCTCAGAGTCAAGTCCATATTTAGTGCTAAATTTACGGAAAACATCGGTATCCATAAAAGATTTGACACAATCAAACTTAGGTGTTATACCTGACTCCTTACCTTCGTCAGATCCCAATATTCAGAGTTGCGTTTAATTCTCTCCAATAAATTCCATTTGAATTCAATAGTCTTCATCATAAAGGAACCAGTACAAGAAGTATCGAGCATGAAGCGATTGTTGTCAGAAAGCCGAGCATAAAATTTTTGAATAATCATTTCTATTGAGAGCTCATGATTGGGGCATGAATATAACATTGACTTAAGCCTCCCAGAAGCTTGAGCGATGCTTTCTCCTTCGCGAGGCCAAAAATTATATATATAATTACGATCACGATGAACAAGATGCATAGGATAAAACTTCTCATGGAATTCCACTTTCAATCACTTATAGTCCCATGATCCCATATCATCACATGGCCTATACCATGTCAATGCATCTCCCTTCAAAGATAAAGGGAATACCTTCTTCTTGATAACATCATCGGGCATACCTCCAAGCTTAAATAATTCACAAACTTCATCCACATAGATTAAGTGTAAGTCGGGATGCAATGTTTCATCTCCTGCAAAAGAATTAGCTACCAGTTTCTCTATCATACCCGAAGGAATTTCAAAGTAAACATTTTCAGTAGGTTCAGCAGGTTGAGGGGTAACTAATTGTGGTTCCATACGAGGTGAAGATACCCCGAACAAACCCCTCAAAGGATTATGTTCCATAGTAACAAGTGACAGTAAATTTCAGCACACTATATAAATTTTTCATTACCAAATTCAACCTACCAAAGGTGCTTCACTCCCCGGCAGCGGCGCCAGAAAAGAGTCTTGATGACCCACAAGTATAGGGGATCTATCGTAGTCCTTTTGATAAGTAAGAGTGTCAAACCCAATGAGGAGCAGAAGGAAATGATAAGCGGTTTTCAGCAAGGTATTCTCCGCAAGCACTGAAATTATCGGTAACAGATAGTTTTGTGATAAGGTAATTGGTAAAGAGTAACAAGTAACAAGTATAAATAAGGTGCAACAAGATGGCCCAATCCTTTTTATAGCAAAGGACAAGCCTGGACAAACTCTTATATGAAGGAAAGCGCTCTCGAGGAAACATGGGAATTATCGTCAAGCTAGTTTTCATCACGTTCATATGATTCGCGTTCGATACTTTGATAATTTGATATGTGGGTGGACCGGTGCTTGGGTGCTGTCCTTACTTGGACAAACATCCCACTTATGATTAACCCCTATTGCAAGAATCGGCAACTACAACAGAAGTATTAAGGTAAACCTAACCATAGCATGAATTATATGGATCCAAATCACCCCCTTACGAAGCAACACATAAACTAGGTTTAAGCTTCTGTCACTCTAGAAACCCATCATCTACTTATTACTTCCCAATGCCTCCCTCTAGGCCCAAACAATGGTGAAGTGTCATGTAGTCGACGTTAACATGACACCACTAGAGGGATGACAACATACATCTCATCAACATATCGAATGAATACCAAAGTCACATGACTACTAATAGCAAGACTTCTCCCATGTCCTCAAGAACAAACGTAACTACTCACAAAGCATATTCATGTTCATAATCAGAGGAGTATTAATATGCATAATGGATCTGAACATATGATCTTCCACCAAGTAAACCAGCTAGCGTCAACTACAAGGAGTAATCAACACTACTAGCAACCCACAGGTACCAATCTGAGGTTTGGATACAAAGATTGGATACAAGAGATGAACTAGGGTTTGAGATGAGATGGTGTTGTTGAAGATGTTGATGGAGATTGACCCCCTCCTGATGAGAGGATCATTAGTGATGACGATGGTGATGATTTCCCCCTCCCGGAGGGAAGTTTCCCCGGCACAACAGCTCTGCCGGAGCCCTAGATTGGTTCTGCCAAGGTTTCGCCTCGTGGCGGCAGAGTTTCTTCCTCAAAGCTTGCTTATTATTTTTTCCTCGATGAAAGACTCCATATAGCAGAAGATGGGCATCGGAGGGCCACCAGGGGGCCCACGAGGCAAGGGGGCATGCCCCCCACCCTCGTGGCTGGTGGGTGGCCCCCCTCTGGTACTTCTTGCGCTCAGTATTTTTTATATATTCTGGAAATAACTTCCATGAAGTTTCAGGACTTTTGGAGCTGTGCAGAATAGGTTTCTAATATTTGCTCCTTTTCCAGCCCAGAATCCTGGTTGCGGGCATTCTCCCTCTTCATGTAAACCTTGTAAAATAAGAGAGAATGGGCATAAGTATTGTGACATAATGTGTAATAACAACCCATACTGCAATAAATATCGATATAAAAGCAAGATGCAAAATGGACGTATCACCCAGCAGGAGTCATCCTAAGGGAAAGATCACGTTACCAGTGACATTTTGGGGAGAATTGAACTACCGGACTGAGAAGATTGTGTTTGATGTGGTCGACCTCCTCCTGCCATACAATGGGATCGTTCGATGCCTAGCCCTGGTAAACTCATGGTGGCATCCCACTATGCCCATAACACCTTGAAGATGCCTGGGCCGGTAGGAGTCATTTCCATTCCATCAGATGAGAAGGACGCAATCATTTGCGTGGAGAAGATGTATCGAGACGCGGTCGCGGCAGAGGCAGCAAGGAATCCGGAAAGCGTGCCTCTTCGGAGTGCGATGCGCCTGTTGATGACTTCCCGAAGAGTTCCAACAGCAAGAGCTCCAAGGTTGCTGCACCACAAGTGAAGAGGATCCTGGTCGGGCTGGCTAGCATTGATTGTACCTTCACTATCACCGCCACCCTTGACGACAAACAGGAAAGCATGCTCATTGCCTTCCTGTGGACGAATATTGATGTGTTTGCCTAGCAACCATCTGATATCCCCGGTGTTCCCAGGGAGGTAATCAAGCACCACCTTGTTGTCTGCCGTCATGCCCGACCTGTCAAGCAGAAAATTTGGAAGCAGACCTTGGAGGGGAAATAGTTTATTACAGAGGAGATTAAGAAGCTTGAGGTAGCTGGTTTGGTCAGAGGAGTGCAACATCCAACATGGTTAGCTAATTGAGTGGTTGTTCGCAATGCTAAGGGTAAATGGAGGCTTTACAAAGATTTCACAGATCTCAACAAAGCTTGCCCGATAGACCCATTTCCCTTGCTGCGCATCGATCAGATTGTGGATTCCACTTTAGGTTGCGATTTGCTCTACTTTTTGGATGCATATTCTGGATATCACCAAATCTTCATGTCCAAAGAAGACGAAGAGAAGACCTCGTTCATCACCCCATGCGGTACGTACTACTTTGTCCGCATGCCGTTCGGATTAAAGAGTGTCGGGTCTACTTTTGCAAGGGCAGTCCAGATTGGTTTGGAGCCACAACTGCACAGAAACATTGAGGCTTATATGGATGATATTGTGGTCAAGACCAAGGACAGAGCGACCCTTATAAGGGATTTAGAGGAGACATTTGCTAATCTGTGCAAGATCAACTTGAAGCTCAAAATGGATAAGTGTGTGTTTGGCGTTCCCTCCGGCAAGCTACTTGGGTTCTTCGTATCCCATCGGGGGATCGAAGCCAACCCTGACAAGATCAAATCTATCGAGCAGATCCAGGCGCTCAGGACAGTCAAGGATGTGAGGCATCTGATAGGGTGCGTTGCCGCACTAAGCAGATTCATTTCCAAGTCTGCCGAGCACGCCCTGCCGTTCTTCAAAATCCTGAAGAAGGCAGGGCCCATGAAGTGGACCCCAGAAGCTGAAGGCCTACTTTCATCTGTACCCACCTTGGTTGCCCCTAAACCACAAGAGCCGTTGCTGCTATACTTGGCGGCAACCAGTCAAGTGGTTAGTGTAGCCTTAGTGGCATAGCGGGAAGAGGAAGAATTAGAAAGTGAGAAAGGTCCGGCAGAATCAGATACGGGTCAGGACAAAAATGAGCACGACAGCGAGGGTGACCCCAAGGACACGGCAAAGAAGAAAGTGATGTAGGGCCTAGTATACTTCGTTCCCTTCTACAAGGAGCTAGATCGAGGTACTCTGGTGTGCAAAAATTGATCTTTGGTCTCATCATGGTCTCAAGGAAACTGCGACACTACTTCCCAGCCCATAAGATCACGGTTGTCACTCACTTTCCGTTGCAAAGGATACTCCGAAACCCTGAGGCTACCTATAGAATAGTGGAGTGGGCTTTGGAGTTATCCAGCTTTGGTCTGAAGTTTGAGAGCACACCAACAATTCAGAGCAGCGCATTGGCAGAGTTTATTGCAGAATGGACGCCAACCCCTGATGAGGAAGTGCTGGAAACAGTTATCCCCGATAAGAAAGCGCCCCAAGAATGGACCATGTATTTCGATGGCGCCTTTTACCTACAAGGTGTAGGATCTGGCGTGCTTCTCGTTCCTCCGTCTCGGGAGCACTTGAAGTATGTTGTGCAGATGCACTTTGCCCGGGAAGAGGCGACCAACAATACAGCAGAGTATGAAGGGCTCCTTGTCGGGCTCAGGATTGCTGCAGAATTGGGGATCAAGAAGCTGATCATTCGAGGAGATTCACAGCTTGTGGTGAGACAAGTCAACAAGGATTACCAAAGTCCATTGATGGAGGCATACATTGAGGAAGTGAGAAGATTGGAGGAGCGCTTTGACGGATTACAAACAGAGCATGTACCTCGTGCAGAAAACAACATAGCTGATCATCTATCAAAGTGTGTTAAGCAGAAGCTTCCTGTGTAACCAGGAACTTTTGTTCTCCATCTTACTCATCCCTCCGTATCCCCAGCAACAATGGCCCGGAAAAGGACAAAGATGGACTCCGGTAAGACTCTCCCGGTATAGCCTCCCGGGGCTCCAGGTAGGGACCCTGCCGGAAACAACTCCCCATCAGTTGCCAAACCACACCCTCCAGTCGGGCCTTTGGTCCCCGCAAACGAGGAACGTGCTCCCGCAGTTGAGGAGGTGCCGCCAGTCCTTGTTGCCAAGCCCCAGGCTCCAACTTGGGCAAGGCACATAGTCCATTCCCTCCAAACCGGAGAACTTCCCAATGACCAAGATGAAGATGAAAGAGTAGCCCGGAGGGCCAGTATGTATCATTTTGTCGATAACACTCTATATAGAACGAGGCCCAACGGTGTGAAATTGAAGTGCATCTGCCGAGAAGAAGGAAAGGAACTGCTGATGAGATACACAAAGGCATGTGCGGGTCCCACGTTGGATCAAGGGCATTAGTTGGGAAAGCATTTTGGCAAGGATTCTATTGGTCCACAGCGCTCCAATATGCGGTTGAGCTAGTCACCAAATGTGAAGCCTGCCAGATCCATTCCAAAAACATCCACCTGCCTGCACAAGCTCTCCAAACAATCCCTTTGTCATGGCCATTATCGGTCTGGGGGCTCAATATCCTTGGCCCTTTCCCCCGAGCTTTCGGGGGCTTTGAATTCTTGTTCGTCACTATCGACAAGTTTACAAAGTGGCCAGAAGTAGCTACCGTGAGAAAGGTGGCTGCTCAATCAGCTATCAAGTTCTTGAAAGAATTGGTGTGCCATTTTGGAGTCCTAGTAAGGATCATTACCGACAACGACACCTAGTTCATGAGCCGCGCCTTCATGCAATATGTTCATGCCCTCAAAAGCAAGATCTCATTTGCCTCTGTCGCACATCCCAGAAACAACGGGCAAGCCGAGAGGGAGAACTGTGAAGTGTTGTGGGGACTCAAGACAAGAACCTCTGATATGCCGCAGAAGCACGACAGGCGGTGGATCGCTGAGCTACCGGTAGTTCTCTAGTCCCTCAGAATGACACCAAATCGAGATACCGGGCAGATCCCCTTCTCCCTAGTCAATGGGGACGATGCAGCTATCCCCATGGAACTCATTTACGGGTCATGTCGAGTGCTTGCCTACGATGAAGTAGTGCAAGATCAGCACTGGCGCGACGACGCTGTGCTAATCGAGGAGAACCATCTCTGGGCTGCTACGCTTGCTGCACGCTATCAGCAAGCCATGTGTCGCTACCATAGCCACGAGGTTCATGCCTTGTGTTTTGAGGAAGGCGACCTTGTCCTTAGGCGCGTTCGGTCCACCAAGGTTACAAACAAGTTGACGCCAAAGTGGGAAGGCCCTTACCGGGTAGTTCGAGTCACCAGACCTAGGGCAGTCTGTCTGGAGACCGGAGATGGCATTCAATTACAAAACTCATGGAATATTGAGCATCTCCGTAAGTTCTACCATAAGGCACGGCTGTCGAGACCTACCTGGCAGCCACGCTTTTGTATAGGCCTTGCCTCAGCTGCATGTAACCCTTTGTGCAAGGCCATGCGCAAACCCTGAGAAATAGAGAAATAAACGATGCGTTGGGGGCCTCTGACAAGTTGCATGCATGCATGATCATTTCAAGAGCATTGCATAAGCATTTCATGAGCATTGCATATGCATATAGATAAGGTCGCATCTTGCATCATTTTCATCTGCGTAAGGCTATAGGTTCCTGCCATGAGCTTGGCCTCTACCGGGAATTGGGAAGATGAACCAGCGCTGTGATCTCTGGCAAGCCAAACAGATAAGTTTTGCCTCTTGTCCATAAGTGTTCTCTAAGTTGAAACTTGTGCATAAGAAAACCTCACCGCTCTTCGATGCTTAGGTGCTCCCATCCTTGGACTCGAACATAGCTTCGGCCAGGATGGTCGCAGTGGCCTTTGGTGAAAGGAGATGGGCGGAGGGGCTGGTCCCTTTATTTATGCTCGGTAGGCTCAGTTCTCTAGCAACAAAATAAAAGGGTACCGGCATGGTAGCCTGCCGGGAAAAACTCATTTATTTAAAGTAAAGAGGCATTCCACCTCTACATTGACATACCGGCAAAATTCATCTTTTTCATTAATATGCTGATTATACAAGTACAGACCCTACAGAACACAGACATGGACTCGAGAGATTACATTGTTTGAACTAAAATTTGGCAAGTACCTGCCGGTTTAAGATTGAAAAAGATAAGTGCCCCGTAATGCCCTTTCTTGTCCCTCTCCTCTTGGGCACGGCGGTAGAAGGTGAAGGGAGCAAAGGAGCGCCTGAGCAGAAGCCCAGCCTGACCCTGTCGGGCTCCAGGAGAGGTAGCCTGGCGGGGGCAGGAGGACGTCGGCAAACGCGTCGATGGAGAGCATGGCGGAGGCGACCCGTCAACTACCACCACCAGGGCCAGCAGGGCAAGACAGGGCTCACAGAGCTGCAGCCCGAGAGGACGCGTGCCAGGGTCCAGCTGGAAGGCTGCTAGAGGAAGCAAGGAAGCACCATCCCCACCTCTGCATCCAACTCCCCAGAAGATCGCCTTGCTGGGAAGGAGATGCAGGTACAGATGATGGTGCTGCCACCTTATGAAGATGGTTAGGGTGACGCACAGCTAGAGTCAGAGTCGACGCCCTCCCGCCGACTACCATCGTCATTGTCGTCACTATCCTCCTTGTCGCTTTCGTTCGAGGAGGAGCTTTCTTCGTCAGTGGAGCTCTCCGTGTAGCACCCTAAGCGAGTTCCTGAGCGCCCAAAAATCATGACATAGAGCAGGCCGCTCTCCATTAATTTAAATTGGAGAACGTGCCCCTGCGACAAGCCATGGGCTCAGGCAAAAATCTTCCAGCGACGACGAAGATACATGCCATGAGGAGTAGGGAAGTCCACATCGACCCACATGTCGCTGTTCCCACAGCCCCTCATGTGCAGCCTCAGAGCGCGTGGCAGTTAGAGCTCCATTTCCCGTGCGAATGGAGTAGGGAGACGAAGGTGGCCGCATAGACGTTCGTACAGCCTGATGACAAACTCTCGAGGCTGATCTCCAACATGGCCTTCCATCGGAGGAGGAGCCGCCGGTGGAGGCGCGGCCAAAGCATGGCCCCGTCCACCTCTTCCTCGAGCGCCACAGCGACCATGACCTCGCCCCTTCCTCCTCCTCTCACGGCGGGTTCCGCCACTGCGGGGTCTGGAGGGGGAGGGATGCGCTATCGAACAGAAACTCTCGTCGCCACCACTAGGGTACAACGGCGCCGTCGCCCCCACACCATGGCGAGGAAAGGAAAGATTGAGGAGAGAAAAGGAGAAGTATGTGTGAGAGGCTGCCCTCTCACACAGGGAGCGGCCGCCCAACTCCCCCAATGCAGCCACCTTGCGCCTTTAGTAGCTTTGGGAATCAAGGCCGACCCTTTGCTACAACAATCAATGTCTGGTTTTCTGCCATGGCAGTCCCCCCCCCCCCGCACTCTCCACATCCACCACCTACCCATCCCAATGCATGAGGTACATGTGGCGGGGACGCATAAAGCGGGGAGCAAGTGGGATGGCAGTTTTTGCCCCGTGCTCGGGGGGCATGGGTAACCCGCGGGCCACGATCTAAGTTTTCTCTAACATTATGCACAGATGCGGGAAAACCAGAAACCGGCCCGGACTCGAGATTATTGAAGAAGCCAAGAAGACCTCAGGAGACAAGCCTCTTCCACACCCTACCTATGCACTTATTAGGGCCTACCCCGATGACACTTCGCAGCGTGTTTGGGGAAGGCCCAAGGGCTTCTGTCGGTGCAACAAACCCTAGGTTCATTGCCCAGACTGTGCAGAGGCACGAGAGCAAGATTACATCACCAAGATCATGTTAAAGTATGAGAGATCAAGATTTTCTAAGGACCAACATGCAGATCAGCAGGACCAAGACCAAGACAGAGGAGTTAGATACTGCCAAGAGAGAAACCTCCCTTGCTAGGCAGACAAGCCTAGCAAGGACTGGGTCACCCCTGGAAGAAAACCTCCAAGACGCCCCGGCAGGGCCTGCCGGGACTCACGGAAGACGGAGCTACCTCACCAAACTACTTCACCATGACACACGTCGTCGATCACTGTGATGTCGAGCCGCAAAGTGACTAAGTGGTAGCCATTCACCACATGGAAGCCTCTTTCTATAGGAAGTACCCACAAACGACACCCATCATGCGACGTGTCGAGCAAGCACGCACGAAGCTGGCAAAACAGCCCCGCAAGGTTTGCAGGGAAAGCAACGATGTGATGTTAGGTGGCGCATTTAATGCGCTCTGTTAGCCTGTAGAGTTTGGTATGATAGCACTATTTCCTATCTTATTAGTTCATAATAACTGATTTGCCACTGTGGTGACCCCTTAGTCTATAAAAGGTGGCCCAAGGCGACCGTAAAAATGGTTGGACCCTGTGTTAGTGAATCCACCCCTCGCATTTCATATGCACGTAGCCGTTTCCCCTGAGGTAACCCTGCCAGGAAAACATGCTACGACCACCACCAGTTTTCCACCATTAATCCACGAAAGCAGGAGTAGGGTTTTACGCATGACGGCGGCCCGAACCTGGGTAAACTGCCCGTGTGATCTCGGTAGTGCTGCCCCACGCTCCTCTACTCTTTTTGCAATGTGCCAACCCCCCGCCGAACCAACAAGGGACCTTTGGTCCCATAGGTGGCCCTGGTTTCCCGCGACACAGTGGGAACTGAACCTGCTGATAGCAAGGGGTCTGACCAGCCTAGGGTGCATGGAAAGGACGTGGGACAATGCATCTAGGCATTTCCGTTCCCCACTGCAAATGTCCAGGGGATGGAGTGCCAGAGGGGGCGCCACCGCCGCGAGAGGACAGTGGTCCGCAAGCCAGATTTGAAGGCGAGGTGGGATATGATGGTTACCAACATCTCGTTGGGGAGGCTGCTAATGAAGTCCATGTTCGGCGGAGGCTCTTGTGGTTCTAGCTCGACCTGCCCCACTTGTTGGTTGGCACATCCTTCATCTTGCAGCAGGCGGCAATCCTCGACGGCGGCGCTTCTAGACGAGAACGGAGGACTGTTCTACGTACCTTCTCGAGCCAGCCGAAACAAAAGTGCAAAACCAGCAATAAATTGCAGTGCTCGTGGCTCGCTTCCCGGTACGACGAGCGTGCACGGTGTACTGCTCGCAGTCGTCCCGTCTAATCAAACAGCTACCCACGGTAGTAAATGGTTAGCTGAACACCCACGGTTGGACTAATACGACCGTTTGCGATAATGATGTGGTGGCTATTTGTTAAAATGCCTAGGAAAGTCAATGTATAAGAAGGCGAAACGAACCCTGAATAATTTCATATTTTTAGGACAGTTGCATGTTGCCTCTGTAAAATAAATCAGGGCGGGAAGAGACAGCGTATGTCATTTCGCACATAGATCAGGTGACCAAGTTCCCTCTCGGAACCATGAGGCTTCTTGATAGAAGCTCTGGTTTGTATGAAAGAAAAATATAGGTCAAAGCCGATTTGAGAAGGGCAACAATATATAACTCCAGCTTACAAAATGTACAAAAGCATGATGATTAATTGTTCATCAGGTTTACCCAAAATCAAGATTGAACAGGACAATAACATCTAACTCAACCAAAGTTTTCAGCAGTCACAATCAATTGGATCGCTCTGATCCATAAAATCAAGATCCTGGGCCAGAAAATCTACTGGCCCTTTTGTCCACCTGAAACTTCTTTTTATGTTGTTCAACATGTCCATCCATGATATAGTTTTGTTCAAAACCTTAATCCTCATTAACAATAGCACCCTCGCATTCAATGGGAAGAATGTGACAAAGCTAATGTTTGCATGGTTGGATGCATATCCTTCCAGCGTTATTGTCCACAAACGAATGTCATGTGAACTGAGGAAATCTCGGTGCTTCTTATGCCACCGATTGGTTATGCCTTTTTGTCCATGTGCTTTTGCCTAAATACACATGAAGATTGAAAATAGTTAATGTCTAAAAAAAGAGTATGTCGCAAGTGCGACAGCTAAACAGTTAATTCTAGTAAATTATATATGGGCTTTCAATGTTCTTGAAATCATCACCTGTATATACAAATTCTCCAGACATGGAAAGCATCACAGCAAGCCGATAATCGTGTTCAGATCAAAACACCACACACTGATTTGTAAGGTCTTAACAGAATCAAGCACCATTGATAGGGTATCCATGGACAAACTCTTCATTGATCATAGAACATAGTATTACAAAAGTGCTGATGATAATATTATAAAAGTGTACTACAAGATGATATAAAACTTATGTGCACAAATGAAAAATGCATCTTATAATTACAAAAGTGTTGATGATACAAAACTTAAGCGCACAAATGACAAATGCACCTTATGGTTACAAAGGTGTTGATGATAATAAGTGTTGATGGTATTCCTTTTCTGCGGAACTCTAAAATAGGCAAAATAACAAAAAATGGCACTGGGCCTCCAGTTAATAGGTTAGTCCCAAAAATAATATAAAAGAGCATATTAGTGCCCATTAAACTTCCAAAATAGATAATATAATAGCATGGAACAATCAAAAATTATAGATACGTTGGAGACGTATCAACAGGTCGTCCCAGGAGGAAATGAAATCTTCTAGCAGGTGCATCAGCCAAGACCTCACATTTGGCTTGAGGGCCAGCAGGAAGTAATTAGCGAGCACCAGTTTTTTGATTATACACAACAAGGCAACGCCCCACTGCAAAAATTTTCATTATCAAGAAGTTGAGAAACAACAAGGAGTTCTTACAAGGCGTGAGCTAAGCCAGGACAAAAAAAGAGGACTGAAGGTTAATAACTAAAAGCTTAAGCTAAAGAAAGAAATAACTAGGAAAGAGGAAAAAGAGAAAAAGAAGAACAAAAATAAGAAAGAAGAAAGAGAAAAAGAAAAACAATTTACAACAAGCCATTAAGCCAGACATTGAAGAGTGGAGCATGCTTCCTCTTGATCCTAAACATCAGCCATTCGAGCTCCTCAAAATAAGTGTCTTTCCACTTCTGAAAATAGGACTGAATCTGTTGGAAGATAAGGTTGTTTCTTGTAATCCATATTGCCCAGGCAGCTAGGATCACAATCTCCATGAAGAAAGGCAGCCTCAATTTATCTTTCATGTCTTCTATAGCTTCTAGGATTGAGGTAGGAGTGGTTCTAGGAGGGCAGATGTAGTTCCAACATCTTACTCCAGAAGGGCATCCCCAGAATAGGTGAAAGACAATTTCCTCCTGTTGACATGATCTCATTGCACATTTGTAGGATTCCAAATAAAATGTTTTTCTTCTAAGCAGATTTCTGGTGTTAACTATGTCTAGCAGGAGCATCCTGAAGAAAACTTGATGTTTAGGTTGGCATGAGGACTTCCAAACCCATTGAAAATGAGGAGGAACGATTCTTATTCCAATCATGGCTGTATATTCTATCTCAGAGCTAAACTTTTGAGATCCCCATATGTAGCTCCAAGTGACATTGTAATCTAAGAAGTTGGAGTTTTTGAGCTCTGCACAAATGTCTTCTAGTTGGAGGAATAGGTCATATGCTTGCACAGAAAGTGCTAAATGGAATAAATCTTATATAAATTCAGCTTGTAATGCACTGTGAAATGAAATCTCACTATTTCTAGTATAAGAGAACAGGTGGGGAAACCTTATATGCAAGCAGTTTGAGTGCCAGAGGTCGGTCCAAAAGAAAGCAGATTTTCATCACCCAGGTTGCATTTTGTCACGGATTTGAAAAGGTCAATCATTTTCATATTAGCTTTCCACCAAAAGGAACCTTCTAACTGTTGTCTAGGAATCAGATTATTTTGATAATAGGTTTTCCAGACCAGGTGCACCCAAGGAATATCCAGTCTATTAAAGAACTTGTGCAAATTCTTGAGTAATAGAGCCTTGTTTTGGACATTGATGTCCTTGATCCCTAGTCTTCCCTGGTTTTTGGGTGTGCATACTATAATCCATGCCACCATAGAAGCTTTGTGGTCTTCAGGGTCAGGTCAAGTCCATAGACAAGTCCGAAGTATTTTTTGATTTGTTTCTTGATGCTTTCAGGTAGGTCCAAGCAGCAGCCCTTCCAACCGGACCTTTGTGAAGCTTTCCGCAAACTGAATCTCCAAGTTGTTCCTCAAGGCTTTCTTGCCAACCTCTAAGTCTCTCCTACTTTGGAAGATCAAATTCGTGAGGCACAACTTCTTGATGCCGTGGCGAAGAAGGTGAAAAATGGGATTGCCAAGAGCCAACCCAAGTACAAGTGCTATCGCATTGAGGACAAAGACACTCTATTCTTCGAGGATCGAATTGTGGTTCCTAAAGGCAGTCTAAGGAAATTCATTATGAACAAGGCTCACAATTCCCTTCTATCCATTCATCCTGGAAGTATGAAGATCTACCATGACCTCAAGCAGTCGTATTGGTGGACTCGAATGAAGCGAGAAATTGCTCAATTCATGAATGAATGTGATGTTTGCAGAAGGGTGAAAGCAGAACACCAACGGCCAGCTGGTCTCCTCCAACCTCTTTCTATTCCAGAATGGAAGTTTGACCATATTGAGATGGACTTCGTGAATGGATCTCCCAAGTCCAAGTGTGGAAATGATGCTATCTTCGTTGTCATCGACAAGCTTACTAAAGTGGCTCATTTCCTTCCAATCAAAGAATCTATCACAGCAGCTCAGCTGGAAGAGCTATACACCTCCAGAATTGTCTCCTTGCACAGCATTCCGCAATTGATATCTTCAGATCGTGGAATCATCTTTACTTCTGGGACTCCTTTCAGAAGGCCATGGGCACCAACATTCGCTTCAGCACAACCTTCCACCCTCAAACTACTGGACAAGTCAAGCGAGTCAATCAAATCCTTGAAGATATGCTTAGGGCTTGTGTCATTTTCTTCGGTATGAAGTGGGAAAGTTGTCTTCCATATGCCGAGTTCTCCTACAACAACAGTTTCCAAGCGAGTTCGGGCAAGGCCCCATTCGAGTTTCTCTATGGCTGAAAGTGTCGTACTCCTCTTAATTGGCAGAGACTAGTGAACGCCAACTTCTTGGCAATGACTTAATCATAGAGGCTGAAGAAATGTGCAAAGTCATACGTGAAAATCTCAAAGCCGCGCAATCGCGCCAGAAGAGTTACTATGATAGCAAGCACCGTGACTTGGATTTCGAGATTGGAGACTATGTCTGCCTCTGCGTCTCTCCAATGAAAGGCACTGGTCGCTTCGGTATCAAAGGGAAGCCTTCCCCTAGATACATGGGTCCTTTCAAGATCATTGGGAAAAGAGGCGACCTCGCCTATCAACTTGAGCTTCCGTCCAACTTCACAAATGTGCACGATGTGTTTCACGTGTCACAGCTTCGCAAGTGCTTCAAGACTCCTGAGCGCACCATCAACTTCGAAGAGATTGATCTCCAAGAAGACTTGTCTTATCATGAGAATCTCGTTGCTATTCTTGAATAAACCGACCGCAAGACTCGCAACAAGTCTATCAAATTCCTGAAAGTGAAGTGGTCACAACATTCCGACCGAGAAGCCACCTGGGAACGCGAGGATCACCTCTGTTCCAAATATCCGGAGTTCCTTCAGTCCTAGATCTCGGGACAAGATCCTTTTGTACTGGTGGAGTGTTGTAACACGCCGGATGTAACTTGCCATATTTGTACTCCGACTCTGCCATTTTCGGCTTTAAGTTATGAGATTTCACTTCGTGGTTGGGTTTCGTCTTTGTTTTGCATTTTGTTCATATCATGTCATCATGTGCATCGCATTTGCATACGTGTTCGTCTCTTGCATCTGAGCATTTTCCCTATTGTCCGTTTCGCAATCCGACACTTCTACATGCACCGGCGCACCCCTCTTGCCTCTTTTCATGAGCGGGTGTTAAATGTTCTCGGAATGGACCGAGATTTGCCCAGTGGACTTGGTACACCATCGGTAGACCGCCTGTCAAATTTCGTGCCATTTGGAGTCCGTTTGATATTCCAACGGTTAACCGGGGAACCGCAAAGGCCTCGTGTGTGTTGCAGCGCAATACCCCTCCAAAACGGCCCAATAACCCATCCAAACCACTCCCATGTCCTCCGTCGTCGGATCACGATCGTGTGGGCGAAAACTACACTCCATTTGGACACTCCTACCTCCTCCTAGCTATTAATATGTGCACCCCCCCTCAAATTTCGGGTCCAAACCCTAGAAAATCCTCCCCCGCCGCCACCGGACACGTCCGGCCTCGCCGGACAGGATCCGCCGCCGCCCGTGGCCAATCGGGCGCGCCATATGTCCACCGCGCCACCCCACTTCGCTGCCTCTAACGTGGGCCCGCGACGCCCGTCGCCGGCCCTCCCGGCCCGCGCCTTGCCCGCCGCCGCGAGCGCCTTGCCCCGTCGCCTCGGTCGCCGGACGCCGCCCAGCCGCGCCACCGCGGCGCCATTGCCGGTCAGCACCACCGCCATCTCCTCCGCGCCGTTCGTCGCTGGCAAGCCCATCTCTGGCAGCCCCCGTCTCCGGATCCGTCTCCCTCCTCTCCGGCCGTCGCACGAAGCTTCTCCGGCGACATCTCTGGTCAACATCGGGAAGCATGCACGAACCCTAGATCTGAGATCTGACAGGTTGACCCCCCCCCCCCCCGAAATTCCTCTAAGTCTTTTCTGTGATGATTTTTATTCCTCTGTTCATTGCATCATAACTCTATGACCGTAGCTCCGTTTCATGTGCATGATATATCAAACTGTTCATTGGGAGATGCTCTTCATTTCATTCCATTGTGGCATGCTTGTTTCAGTCCATATTGATGCCCAAATCATTGATGAAAGAGTGCTATAAAATGTTTGCTCCTGTTACTTAGCAGATTATGATGTTTTGTCATTTCTGCCACATTTGTTGTGTGCATCATATGGGCATGAGCTATACATGTGTTTTGGTCTATGCCATGCCATCTTTACAGAGGTGCTTGCCATGTATTTTTGTGATCTATGTGGTGACTAACACAATCATGCAAAGTAGCCTTCGTGATATTGCTAATTTTAGGGACTTAGGATTTTACTAAGTCATTTTTCCTGCTGTTATTTTGATGCCATGTAACCATGATGCTACTGTGAGATTCTTGATTGTTTTGAGTACCTTATCAGTTTACTGCTGCTACTTATCAGTTATGGTGATTTGTCAATTTTTCACATTTGATGGGTGCTTCATATGAGCATGAGCTCTACATGTGTTTTGATCTATGCCATGCCATCTTTACAGGGGTGCTTGCCATGTATTTTTGTGATCAATGTGGTGACTAGCACAAGCATGCAAAGTAGCCTTCGTGATATTTTTGTTTTAAGTGACTTGGGATTTTGCTACAGTGAGATTCATGTTTGTTTTGAGTACCTTCAGTAAGGATGTTTTTGTCATATGGTTATGCTCTATCCACCCATGCCCCTGTTTGCAATTATGGAGTGCCCTAGCATGTCTCAATCTTGCTCTACTTTTGCTATAAAATGTTCCTGGCAGATTGTTTACATGTTAATCAATTCTGCCATGGTTGTTGCTATTGATCCATGCATGCTATGAACTTGCTCTTGCCATGGTTAGCTTCTTGAACATGTATTCTTTCTGATGCTATGCTTATCTTATCATGCAATGCCTTGTGGTGAGTGATTTGAGCTCGCAAAGATGCCTTCATAATTCTGTTTATGCCAAGCTCTGTTTTCTGCTAAGTCTGAAACTGTTAATAAAACTTGCTATGTTTACATGGGTGCCATCATATCTTCTGTGCCTTTTTGGCTCATGATCAGTAAGGGACTTTTGTTCTATGCATTTACTAGATTCATGACATGCCTTTGTTTGCTATGATATTTTCCTGTAGCATGTTGTTTTCTTGCTCTAAACATTGCTTCCTGATGTTATTTCTGGCATGTTAGTATTTTTCACAAAGTATGTGAAGCTGATATCTTTTGCACTTTTGCCATGCTTGTTTGAACCTCCTCTTGTGTGATTTAGCTGTAGCTCAGTGTTCATGTTTTGTCAAGCATCTTGTGTACATCACTGTCATGAGCTTTGTTGCTATGGTGGAGTGCAGTAGCTTAGTTTCTTGTTGCATTCTAGATGGCATCATGTTGTTAATCGCAGAATTGTGCCATTGTTTTGCTTGCCATTTGCAAACCGTGCATCCGTTTCCGGTGATCCTTATATCGATTTCGACCGAAATCATCTCATGTTTCTAGTGGCACACTTGGTTTGCCAAGTTGATGCCTTGATCTTTCTTTCCCTTCCAGAGCACGCAGATGCATTGCATATCATGTCTTGCATATCATGCCATGTCTTGCATCATGTTGATTGTGCATTGCACCGTGTTTGATTGTTGGTCCTTTGCTTGTGTTCTTGCTTTGGGTAGAGCCGGTAGACGAGTACGTGATCGAGGAACCTGTTGAGTACGCTAACGAGGATCAAGCTTTTGTCAACTCTGAGAACTTTGCAGGCAAGATGACCATACCCTCGAAATCACTTATATCTTTGTTTGCTAGTTGTTCGCTCTATTGCTATGCCGAGCTACCTACCACTTTCTATATCATGCCTCCCCTATTGCCATGTCAAGCCTCTAACCCACCTTTCCTAGCAAACCGTTGTTCGACTATGTTACTGCTTTTGCTCAACCCCTCTTATAGCGTTGCTAGTTGAAGGTGAAGCTGAAGTTTGTTCCTTGTTGGAAGATGGATATTGTTGGGATATCATTATTATCTCTTATTTACTTTAATGCACCTATATACTTGGTAAAGGGTGAAAGGCTCGGCCTTATGCCTGGTGTTTTGTTCCACTCTTGCCGCCCTAGTTTCCGTCATACCGGTGTTATGTTCCTTGATTTTGCGTCCCTTACGCGGTTGGGTGTTATGGGAACCCCTTGGCAGTTCGCTTTGAATAAAACACCTCCAGCAAGGCCCAACCTTGGTTTTACATTTGCCTAACAACCTATCACCTTCCCTTGGGTTCTGCAGACTCAAGGGTCATCTTTATTTTAACCCCCCCCCCTCCCCGCGCCAGTGCTTCTCTAAGTGTTGGTCAGAACCAGAGCCACTTGCGGCGCCACCTCGGGGAAACTTGAGGCCTGGTTTTAGCTATACGTAGTGTTCATCCGGTGTTGCCCTGATAACGAGATATGTGCAGCTCCTATCGGGATGTTGGCACATCGGGCGGTCTTGCTGGTCTTGTTTTACCATTGTCGAAATGTCTTGTAACCGGGATTCCGAGACTGAACAGGTCTTCTCGGGAGAAGGAATATCCTTCGTTGACCGTGAGAGCTTGTGATGGGCTAAGTTGGGACACCCCTGCAGGGTTTAAACTTTCGAGAGCCGTGCCCGCGGTTATGTGGCAGATGGGAATTTGTTAATATCCGATTGTAGATAACTTGACACTTAACTTAATTAAAATGAATCAATCACGAGTGTAGCCGTGATGGTCTCTTTCCGGCGAAGTCCGGGAAGTGAACACGGTTCTTGTGTTATGTTTGAACGTAAGTAGTTGCAGGATCACTTCTTGATCACTTCTAGGTTCTCGACCATTGTGTTGCTTCTCTTCTCACTCTTATTTGCGTATGTTAGCCACCATATATTCTAGTGCTTGCTGCAGCTCCACTTCACTACCCTTTCCTACCCATAAGCTTAAATAGTCTTGATCTCGCGGGTGTGAGATTGCTGAGTCCTCGTGACTCACAGATACTTCCAAACAGTTGCAAGTGCCAATGATACCAGTGCAGGAGACGCAACCCAGCTCAAGTGGGAGCTCGATGAAGATCTTGATCGTTGTTTTGTTTTGTTTCCCGTTGATCAGTAGTGGAGCCCAGTTGGGACGATCGGGGATCTAGCATTTGGGGTTGTCTTCTTTTATTTTGGTTCCATAGCCGGACCTTGATTGTATTCTGGATGATGTATGTTTAACTTGTATTTGTGTGAAGTGGCGATTGTAAGCCAACTCTTTATCCCTTTCTTATTCAGTACATGGGATGTGTGAAGATTACCCCTCTTGCGACAAGCCTACCATGCGGCTATGCCTCTAAGTCGTGCCCCGACACGTGGGAAATATAGCCGCATTGTGGGTGTTACAAGTTGATATTCCTTCTCCCGAGAAGACCCGATCAGTCTCGGAATCCCGGTTACAAGACATTTCGATAATGGTAAAATAAGACCAGCAAGACCGCCCGATGCGCCGACATCCCGATAGGAGCTGCACATATCTCGTTCTCAGGGCAACACCGGATGAACACTACGTATAACTAAAAACACACCCACAAGTTTCCCTGAGGTGGCACTGCAAGTGGCTCTGTTTCGGACCAACACTTAGAGAAGCACAGGCCCCGGGGGGTTAAAATATAAGACACATCTCTTTATTACATTGATAGTCCAGGAGAAATACATTTATTACAAAATAGGGCATAGAGCCAATAAGAAAATATTGCGGAAGCAAAGAAGTAAATGAGTCCAACTCCACGAGCAAGGTTGAGTGTAGAACATCGACCTATCGCACCTTAATCCTCGTCGGATATATCTGCAATATGATAAGTTGCAGCCAAAAGGGTCAGTACATTGAATGTACTAGAAAGTCACATCATAGTGTAATGAACCAACTTTTACATGCAATTTGGCTGGTGGAAAGCTCTAAGTTTAGTTTTTGCATAAAGCTAGTTTTTCCCTATTATAAAAGATGTTATTCTACTACTACACATTTGCATAGGATGAGTTGGCAAACCCAACTCCATTCGTTCCCAAGTTTCATTTAAAACCCAACTATTTAATTAAAGGTGAGGAGATCTCCCGGCATTTCCACTACTAGATGCTCAAGTTGTCCGTAACCGGGGACACGGCTAATCGATTAGGTTGAAACTCTGCAGAGGTTGCACACTTTTACCCACAAGACTCGACCACCTCCATGATCGGAAGATCGAGGCATAGCCTTTCGAAAATGCTCCCCCTTAACCCACAGATAGGCCGGTACACCCACATCATTCTACATCTGCTAGCTCATCCCGGAAAGGGTCACACTAACTACTCAACTAAGCCAGAGTCCATATTGGCTTGTGGCTGCACACGTAAGCTTCTAGACATGGGAATACGATTGATCTCTTTGAGCCTGAGCGGACGGTCCACTAGTGGTGCACCACCATGGAGTTCACATGCGTGCCCCACTGTACTTCGCCACCATTCCCACAAGTTTCTGCACAGGTAGTTCATTAATTAACTTAGGTCCTATTTACTACATTGTCACTCAAACTTTACAATGATCACTCCCAATCCACGTCTACTTAGCATAGGAACATAAAGTAAAACGATGGTGACAAAGTTATATGGTTCAGACCTACCTCAATGAACTACTGGGTGAAAAGCAAAGTCATGCAGCACTAGTTTCCTACCATGCAATCCTACCCCAAAGAACTAAGCGCATAATAAAAACATAGGTAATGAAACATGATCAAGATGCAACTTGCCTTGGTACTGCTGGTTGAATTCTAAAGACTGGTAATATTCTGCTTCGCACTCCGGGCAATCTATCACAAAGAAGATAACCAAACATAAACAAACATTCCAGAGAGCCAAAAGAACATGCATAGCAAAAAGTCTTGGAAAAACCAAATGAACATACAACACACTAAGCTACTACAGAAATATTCTAAGTGCAAAACAACATAGGCCTATGGTTCAAAGAGTGATGTGAAATATAGTGCACACTATGCATACTAGTAATAATATTAAAGGGCAGATTCTAGTGTGTGAAAGTTATTGTGACAAAGGTCCAGGTGATAGGGTTTTGCTACGGTGACAGCATGCAAAAGGAATCAACTTAATCGGAGCTACGGCTTGGGAGATATGGCTATTTGAAGTTCGAATTCGAATCTGAATAAATCCAAATTTGAATCTGACAAAAGTTTGCAAAAACTGTGCTACTGGATAGATCTAAACAATACGAAGAATTTGCTGCTGGTTTCATTGAGTTTGGATCTACTGTTAAAAAGTTATGGCTAATCTAAGATCAGGGACTAATCTACTATTTACAGGGACTAAATAGAAAAAGAACTATCGCAAACAAGTCCCTGGCCACGTGGCAGCTCCTGGCTGACCGAGCAGCGTCCGCTACGGAGGCTATATGGCGAACGGCCGCTAAATAAAAAAAACAATGGCAGTGGCTAATTAAAGAAAAACCGACGCTCGGTTTAAATAAACCGCACGGTCTAAGGGAACTGCGGTTAACCACGTAGCTCTTCGTGAAATATAAAAACGGACCTAACCTAATCTGGGCCGTGGATCTTCAATCTAACGAACGAGGGGAGGTGCGGCGGCTTACAGCGGCTGGCGACGTCGGCGACGAGCAGAGGATGGCTGCACGGCATCGGTGACGGAGGGGGCGGCGGCTGCGGTGATCCTCGTCGACGGGGAAGAAGACGGGGAGGTGCGACGCGGCTTGGGCGTCCGGATGGCGGCGTCGGGGCTCCTCAGGGGCATCGGGGTCGGCGAGGTGAAGTCGGCGGCGCTCCGTGGGCTCCGGCGAGGTCGGCCGTCGTCGGGGCGTCGTCTCTAGCGGGACCTAGGCGAGGAAAAGGTGTCAAATGGGTGCGCTTTGCCGCGGGGAGCCATTTGACGAAGGAGGGGAAGGCCATGGTGGCTTATTGGCGATGGAAGGGACGACGGAGCGGCGCGGCTCCGGCGAGATGCAAACGGCGACAGCGGCGGCTATGGGCAGCGTGGGGAGAAGCGGGACGATGAGGTCAACAGAGGGGAGCTCGGGGCATTTATAGGCGAGGGAAGGGCGTGCGGGTGCCGCGGATATGCATTATCCGCGAGGGCCTCGCCCCGCGGTTGCGGGAGCGCGGCGGCGAGCTCACCCGAGCGGGGAAAGTGGGAGGTTGGGGGAGATGAGGTGGAGCGGGGCCCACCAGTCAGTGGCGGCGGCGTTAGCGAGCGAGGGGGGCTGCGGGCGGTCGACCGGTGCGGGAGGTTTCGGGCGCGCGAGCGGCCTTGGGCCAAAATGGCCAGCTGGGCCGGTCGGGCGCTCCTGGGCCGAACCCAGTTTCGGTCCAGGCTGTGTACGTGTGTGTGTTTTTTTTAACTTGAGACTAAAGTGCTCATAACTAATTCAAAAGAATTTCTAAAAACACCAAATAAATTTCTAAAATAACTACATAATATTTAGAGCCTAATGAACATTAACTTAAGCACATAAAATTTTGAAAATAATTTTCCTAATGCAACTAATGCACTTTTTGCAAATAAAATAAATACCAATCAACTCCAAAGCTTAAAGTAATATTCAAAATAAAATTTCCCACTCTTTTTATATTTTGAGGACGTCATCTTATCCCCTCTCATTTGTTTTTCTCGAGTGGAAAACTATTATTTGAATATTTCAAAAACTCCAAAATGCAAAGAAATATGACATGCATTGAATGATTCTATTAACATCCAAATTTAATAAAATTGGGATGTTACAAACCTACCCCCTTAAGATGAATCTCGTCCTCGAGATTCGGGTTGGCCAGCAAAAAGGTGCGGATGGTCCTGCCTAAGATCTTCCTCTCGTTCCCAAGTGGCTTCCTCCTTGGTGTGGTGACTCCATTGAACCTTGCAGAATGTGATGATCTTGGTACGAGTGATTCTCTCTGCAGTCTCAAGAATCTTAATAGGCTTCTCCTCATAAGTCAGATCATTCTCCAACTGAATTGCCTCGAGTGGCACTGTATCTCGCAAAGGAATGTCCGCCATCTCTGCATGACACTTCTTCAGCTAGGAAACATGAAACACATCATGAACTCCTGACAAAGCCTCTGGTAATTCCAACTGGTATGCAACCTCTCCTCTACGTTCCAGAACTTTGTATGGTCCCACAAATCGTGGTGCTAACTTTCCTTTGACTCCAAATCTTTTAATACCTCGAAGTGGATACACTCAAAGATATGCTCTATCTCCCACTTCATAGATCACTTCCTTGCATTTAGCATCGGCATTCTGCCTTGACTGGGCTATCTCAAGTCTGTCACGAATCAATTTGACCTTCTCCTCAGAATCCCTGTTCAAATCAGGTCCAAACAACTTGCGATATCCAACTCCATCCCACATAAAAGGTGTCCTGCATTTCCTTCCATACAATGCCTCGAAAGGGGCCATCTACAAACTGGCTTGGTAGCTGTTGTTGTATGGGAACTCTGTGTAGGGTAAGTTATCATCCCAACTAGACCCATAGTCTAGGGCACACACTCTCAACATGTCCTCTAGAATCTGATTGACTCTCTCTGTCTGCCCATCAGTCTGTGGGTGGAAGGCTGTACTGAACTCTAGCCTGCTACCCAAATTTTCGTGTAACTGTTTCCAAAACTTGGAGGTAAACTGTGTTCCTCTATCCGATACGATGCTCCTTGGAACTCCATGCAGACATATGATCCTGGTCATATATATCTTTGCCAGCTTAGCACTTGTATAGGTGGTCTTCACTGGAATGAAGTGAGCAACCTTGGTCAAACGATCCACTATCACCCAAATGGAATCATAACCTGAACGGGTCCTGGGTAACCCCGTGATAAAGTCCATACCAAGTTTATCCCATTTCCAATCAGGTATCGGCAACGGCTGAAGTAATCCTGTTGGTTTCTGATGTTCTGCCTTTACTCTCTGACATACATCACATATTGCCACATACTCGGCAATTTCCCTCTTCATACCGGCCCACCAAAAACTTTCCTTCAAGTCCAAATACATCTTGGTATTGCCTGGGTGTATCGAATATGGTGAGTCGTGAGCCTCCTGAAGAATCAACTTCCTGATCTCCGGGTCATTGGGTACACAAATCCGTTGCTCAAACCATATGGTTCCATGTTCATCCTCACGGAATCCTTCTGCTTTCCCTTTGCTCATCATTTCTTTGATCTCAGCAATACCTTGGTCCAACTTCTAGGCTTCTCTAATTCTTCCCAACAAGGTGGACTGCACCTCGAGTGCGGCAACATAACCTCTTGGAACTATTTCCAATTGAAGGTCTCTAAGCTCATCACATAACTCCTAAGGTAAACCTCCTGCTGTAAGGGTATTAACATAACTCTTACGGCTCAAAGCATCTGCCACAACATTGGCTTTTCCTGGATGATAATGCAGACTCATGTCATAATCCTTTATAAGTTCCAACCATCTCCTTTGCCTGAGATTCAACTCCTTCTGTGTAAATATATACTTCAAACTCTTGTGATCCGTGTAAATATCACAACGATTCCCAATAAGATAGTGTCTCCATGTCTTGAGTGCATGCACTACAGCTGCCAACTCCAAATCATGTGTGGCATAGTTCAACTCATGAGGTCGAAGCTATCGTGAAGCATAAGCTACAACCTTTCCCTCTTGCATAAGAACACCTCCAAGTCCCTGACGTGAAGCATCACAATACACCTGAAAGTCCTTGTGTACGTCAGGCAGGATTAGCACTGGGGCTGTAACCAAACGCTTCTTCAACTCTTGAAAGCTGGCTTCACACTCTTCAGTCCAAACGAACTTGGTGTCCTTTTTCAACAACGCTGTCATGGGCCTGGCAATCTTGGAGAAATTTTCAATAAATCTCCAGTAATATCCTGCAAGTCCAAGGAAACTATGAATCTCGCCAACTAAGGTGGGTGCATTCCATTCCGTGACTGACTCTACCTTGGTAGGGTCCACTTCAATCCCTTCACCTAACACTACATGTCCCAGAAATCCGACTTCCTTGAGCCAAAACTCACACTTGCTGAATTTGGCATAAAGTTGATGTTCTCTGAGCTTCTCCAAAACTAAGCGCAGATGCACAGCGTGTTCCTCCTCATTCTTGGAGTAAACTAATATGTCATCAATGAATACCACAAAAAACTTATCCAAGAACTCCATGAATACTTTGTTCATCATGTTCATCAAATAGGCAGGGGCATTAGTCAAACCAAAGGACATGACAGTATACTTTTAAAGCCCATGCCTTGTGGTAATTGTTGTCTTGGGTATATCCTTCTCATGAATCTTCAACTGGTGATAACCCGATCGAAGATCGATCTTGGAGAAAACACTAGCTCCTTCTAGCTCGTCAAACAAGTCATTGATCATCGGTAGGGGATACTTGTTCTTGATGGTCACCTCATTCAAAGAGTGGTAATCCACACACATTCTCAAGGTTCCATCCTTCTTCTCCACTAAGAGTACTGGGGCTCCCCAGGGTGATGAACTCGGGTGAATATACCCTTTCTCTAGTAACTCCTTAATCTGTTTCTTGACTTCCTCCAAATCATTAGCAGGCATTCGATACGGCCTCTTGAAAAGCAAAGTCATGCGGCACCAGTTTCCTACCACGCAGTCCTACCGCAAAGAACTAAGCGCATAATAAAAACATATGTAATGAAACATGATCAAGATGCAACTAACTATGGACCCGAACGTCTGAGGTAAACTACTCACACTTCATCGGAGGGGCTATGATGATGTAGAAGCCCTCCATTATGACGGCCCTCTCCGGCGGAGCTCCGGAATAGGCCCCAAGATGGGATCTAGTGGATACAGAAAGTTGCAGCGGTGGAATTAGGTTTTTGGTTCTTGTTCTGATCGTTTGGGGGTACGTAGATATATATAGGAGGAAGGAGTACGTCGGTGGAGCACCGAGGGGCCCATGAGGCAGGGGGCGCGCCCTAGGGGGGTGGGCGCACCCCCCACCCTTGTGACCGCCTCTTTGGCTCCTTGGATTAGGGTCCATGTCTCCTGGATCACGTTCGGTGAGAAAATCACGTTCCCGAAGGTTTTATTCCGTTTGGACTCCGTTTGATATTATGTTTCTCCGAAATACTGAAATAGGCAAAAAACAGCAATTCTGGGCTGGGCCTCCGGTTAATAGGTTAGTCCCAAAAAAATATAAAAGTGGAAAATAAAGCCCAATATAGTACAAAATAGGAGATAATATAGCATGGAGCAATCAAAAATTATAGATACGTTGGAGACGTATCAGGCATCCCCAAGCTTAATTCCTGCTCGTCCTCGAGTAGGTAAATGATAAAAGGAAATTTTTGATGCGGAGTGCTACTTGGCATAATTTCAATGCAAATCTTCTTAATTGTGGTATGAATATTCAGATTAGGAAGATTCAAGACAAAAGTTCATATTGACATAGAGAATAATAATACTTCAAGCAAACCAACAAAGCAATTATGTTTTTTTAAAGTAACATGGCCAAAGAAAGTTCATCCCTACAAAATCATATAGATTAGTCATGCTCCATTTTCGTCACACAAGAATGCTCTCATCATGCACAACCCCGATGACAAGCCAAGCAATTGTTTCATACCTTAATAATTTCAAACTCATAAACTTTCACGCAATACATGAGCGTGAGCCATGGATATAGCACTATGGGTGGAATAGAATATAATGATGGGGGTTATGTGGAGAAGACAAAAAAGGAGAAAGTCTCACATCAACGAGGCTAATCAATGGTCTATGGAGATGCCCATCGATTGATGTTAATGCAAGGAGTAGGGATTGCCATGCAACGGATGCACTAGAGCTATAAATGTATGAAAGCTCAACAAAAGAAACTAAGTGGGTGTGCATCCAACTTGCTTGCTCACGAAGACCTAGGGCACCTGAGGAGGCCCATTGTTGGATTATACAAGCCAAGTTCTATAATGAAAATTCCCACGAGTATATGAAAGTGATAACTCAAGAGACTCTCTATATGAAGAACATGGTGCTACTTTGAAGCACAAGTGTGGAAAAAGGAATAGTAGCATTGCCCCTTTCTATTTATTTTCTCTTTTTTTGGGCCTTCTTTTTTTTCTTTGGCCTTTCTCTTTTTTTGGGACAATGCTCTATTGAATGATGATCATCACACTTTTATTTATTTACAACTCAATGATTACAACTCGATACAAGAACAAAATATGACTCTATATGGATGCCTCCAGCGGTGTACCGGGATATGCAATGAATCAAGAGTGACAAGTATGAAAAAATTATGAACGATGGCTTTGCCACAAATACTATGTCAACTACATGATCATGCTAAGCAATATGACAATGAAGTATGTGTCATGATAAACTAGATGGTGGAAAATTGCATGGCAATATATCTCGGAATAGCTATGGAAATGCCATAATAGGTAGGTATGGTGGCTGTTTTGAGGAAGATATAAGGAGGTTTATGTGTGAAAGAGCGTATCATATCACGGGGTTTGGATGCACCGGCGAAGTTTGCACCAACTCTCGATGTGAGAAAGGGCAATGCACGGTACCGTAGAGGAGCAATGATGGAAGGGTGAGAGTGCGTATAATCCATGGACTCAATATTAGTCATAAAGAACTCATATACTTATTGCAAAAATCTACAAGCCATCAAAAACCAAAGTATTACGCGCATGCTCCTAGGGGGATAGATTGGTAGGAAAAGACCATCGCACGTACCTGACCGCCACTCATAAGGAGGACAATCAAATAACACCTCATGTTTCAAATTTGTTGCATAATGTTTACCATACGTGCATGCTACGGGACTTGCAAACTTTAACTCAAGAACTTCTAAAATTCACAATTACTCTACTAGCATGACTTTGATATTACTACCTCCATATCTCAAAACAATTATCAAGCATCCAACTTTTCTAAGTATTCAACACACTCAAAAGAAAGTTCCACAAATCTTGAATACCAAGCATGTTATTATGAAGAAAATTACCATGCTATTAAGACTCTCAAAATAATTTAAGTGAAGCATGAGAGATCAATAGTTTCTTTAAAACAAATCCACCACCGTGCTCTAAAAAATCTAAGTGAAGCACATAGAGCAAAATTATAGCGCTCAAAAGATATAAGTGAAGCACATAGAGCAAAACTACTTAGCTCAAGAAGATATAAGTGAAGCACATAGAGCAAAACTACTTAGCTCAAGAAGATATAAGTGAAGCACATAAAGTATTCTATAAAATTCTAATTCATGTATGTCTCTCTCAAAAGGTGTGTACAGAAAGGATGATTGTGGCACACTAGCAACAAAGACACAAATAATACATGACGCTCCAAGCAAAACACATATCATGTTGGTGAATAAAAATATAGCTCCAAGAGGGGATGCCTTCCGGGGCATCCCCAAGATTTGACTTTTTGGTGTCCTTGGATTATCTTGGGGGTACCACGGGCATCCCCAAGCTTAGGCTCTTGCCACTCCTTGTTCCATAATCCATCACAAGAATTCACCCAAAACAATAAAACTTCACAACACAAAACTTAAAGTAAAAACTCGTGAGGTCCGTTAGCGAAAGAAAACAAAAAACCACTTCAAGGTACTGTAATTAACTCATTATTTATTTATATTGGTGTTAAACCTACTGTATTCCAACTTCTCTATGGATTATAAACTATTTTACTAACCATAGAATCATCAAAATAAGCAAACAACACACGAAAAATAGAATCTGTCAAAAACAGAACAGTCTGTAGTAATATGTAGCTACCGCAATATCTGGAACCCCAAAAATTCTAAAATAAATTTCTGGACGTGAGTAATTTATATATTATTCATGTTCAGAAAGAATTAACTAAATATCACTCCCCAAATAAAAATGACAGCAGTTCTCGTGAGTTCTAAAGTTTCTTTTTTTTACAGCAAGTTCAACAACACTTTCCCCAAGTCTTCCAAACGGTTCTACTTGGCACAAACTAATTAAACACAAAAAACACAACCAAAACAGAGGCTAAATAATTTATTTATTACTTAACAGGAGCAAAAAGCAAGGAATAAAAATAAAATTGGGTTGCCTCCCAACAAGCGCTATCGTTTAACGCCCCTAGCTAGGCATAAGAGCGAGGATAGATCTAGGTATTGCCATCTTTGGTAGGCAATCCATAAGTGACTCTCATGATAGTTTCATATGGAAATTTTATTTTATTTCTGGGAAATTGTTCCATGCCCTTTTTTAGTGGAAATTGAAATCTAATATTCCCTTCCTTCATATCAATAATCGCAGCAACCGTTCTAAGGAAAGGTCTACCAAGAATAATAGGGCAAGAAGGATTGGAATCTATATCAAAAACAATGAAATCTACGGGCACATAATTTCTATTTGCAACAATAAGAACATCATTAATCCTTCCCATAGGTTTCTTAATAGTAGAATCTGCAAGATGCAAGTTTAGAGAGCAATCATCAAAATTGCGGAAATCTAGCAAATCACACAAAGTTTTGGGGATAGTGGAGACACTAGCACTCAAATCACACAAAGCATAAAACTCACGATCTTTAATTTTAATTTTAATAGTTGGTTCCCACTCATCATAGAGTTTTCTAGGGATAGAAACTTTCAACTCAAGTTTTTCTTCATAAGATTGCATCAAGGCATCAACAATATGTTCGGTGAAGGCTTTCTTTTGACTATAAGCATGTGGAGAATTTAGCATGGATTGCAAAAAGGAAATACAATCAATTAAAGAGCAACTCTCATAATTAAATTCTTGAAATCCAATATAGTGGGTTTAGCAACCTCTAGATTTTTATTTCTTTCAATCCCACTTTCATCAATTTCATCATAAAGATCTAATACTCTAAATTTTTAGAACGCCTTCTAGGTAAAGGAAGATCATATTCAGTTTCATCAAGATTCATATTGCAAAACAAACATTTAATAGGAGACACATCAATAACTTTTAGATCTTCATCTTGATTTTCATAGGAATTCGAAGAACACGCTTTAATAAAGGCATCTTTGGAAGCCCGCATCCTAGCGGTTCTTTCCTTGCACTCATCAATGGAAATTCTCATGGCTTTGAGAGACTCATTGATATCATGCTTAGGAGGAATAGATCTAAGCTTTAAAGAATAAACCACAAGAGAAATTCTATCAACGTTCCTAGCCAAATCATCAACTTTAAGCAATTTCTCTTCAAGCAAAGCATTAAAATTCTTTTGTGAATTCATAAACTCTTTAACACTATTCTCAAATTCAGAGGGCATCTTATTATAATTTCCATAAGAGTTGCTGTAGGAATTCCCATAATTATTAGAAGAATTACTAGGATATGGCCTAGGATTAAAATTCCCTCTATAAGCATTGTTACCAAAATTATTCCTACCAACAAAATTCACATCCATAGATTCATAGTTATTCTCAATCAAAGTAGACAAAGGCATATCATTAGGATCAGAAGAAACACTCTTAGTAGCAAATAATTTCGTAAGTTCATCCATCTTTCCACTCAAAACATTGATTTCTTCTATCGCATGCACTTTTTTATTCGAAGATCTTTCAGTATGCCATTGAGAATAATTAACCATAATATTATCTAGGAGTTTAGTAGCATCTCCTAAAGTGATCTCCATAAAAGTGCCTCCCACGGCCGAATCTAAAAGATTTCTAGAAGCAAAATTCAATCCGGCATAAAAATTTTGTATAATCATCCACAAATTCAAACCATGAGTAGGGCAATTACGTATCATTAATTTCATTCTCTCCCAAGCTTGTGCAACATGTTCATGATCAAGTTGCTTAAAGTTCATAATATCGTTTCTAAGAGAGATGATCTTAGCGGGAGGGAAATACTTAGAGATAAAAGCACCTTTGCACTTGTTCCAAGAATCAATACTATTTTTAGGCAAAGACGTGAACCAAGCTTTAGCACGATCTCTAAGCGAAAAAGGAAATAGCTTCAATTTAATGACATCATTATCGACATCTTTTTTCTTTTGCATATCACATAAATCAACGAAGCTATTCAGATGAGTAGCGACATCTTCACTAGGAAGGCCGGCGAATTGATCTTTCATAACAAGATTCAACAAAGCAGTATTGATTTCACAAGATTCAGTATTGGCAAGAGGAGCAATCGGAGTGCTAAAGAAATCATTATTACTGGTATTGGTGAAGTCACATAATTTGGTAGTATCTTGAGCCATCGCGACAAACAAGCAATCCAACACACGGGCAAACAAAAAAGGCTAGCGAGAAAAAAGGCAAACGGAGAAAGGGAAGGAGAAGGAGATGGCGAATAAAACATCAAGGGTGAAGTGGGGGAGAGGAAAACGAGAGGCAAATGGCAACTAATGTAATGCGAGAGATAGGGATTGTGATGGGTACTTGGTATGTTGACTTTTTGCATAGACTCCCCGGCAACGGCGCCAGAAATTCTTTTTGCTACCTCTTGAGCTTGCGTTGGATTTCCCCGAAGAGGAAGGGATGATGCAGCAGAGTAGCGTAAGTATTTCCCTCAGTTTTTGAGAACCAAGGTAGCAATCCAGTAGGAGGCCACGCTCAAGTCCCTCGTACCTACACAAAACGATGGCTACTCGCAACCAACGCGATTAGGGGTTGTCAATCCCTTCACGGTCACTTATGAGAGTGAGATCTGATAGATATAATATTTTTGGTATTTTTGGTATAGAGATGCAAAGTGAAAAGTAAAAGGCAAAGTAAAAAAGAAAAACAAGATTAAAGTGATGGAGATTGATATGATGAGAATAATCCCTGGGGCCATAGGTTTCACTAGTGGCTTCTCTCAAGAGCATAAGTATTCTACGGTGGGTGAACAAATTACTGTTGAGCAATTGACAGAATTGAGCATAGTTATGAGAATATCTAGGCATGATCATGTATATAGGCATCACGTCCGTGACAAGTAGACCGAAACGATTCTGCATCTACTACTATTACTCCACTCATCGACCGCTATCCAGCATGCATCTAGAGTATTAAGTTGAAAACAGAGTAACGCTTTAAGCAAGATGACATGATGTAGAGAGATAAATTCATGCAATATGAAATAAACCCCATCTTGTTAGCCTCGATGGCAACGATGCAATATGTGCCTTGCTGCCCCTTCTGTCACTGGGAAAGGACACCGCAAGATCGAACCCGAAGCTAAGCACTTCTCCCATGGCAAGAAACACCAATCTAGTAGGCCAAACCAAACTGATAATTCGAAGAGACTTGCAAAGATAACTAATCATACATAAAAGAATTCAGAGAAGATTCAAATATTATTCATAGATAGACTTGATCATAAACCCACAATTCATCGGTCTCAACAAACACACCACAAAAAGAAGATTACATCGAATAGATCTCCATGAGAGAGGGGGAGAACTTTGTATTGAGATCCAAAAAGAGAGAAGAAGCCATCTAGCTACTAACTATGGACCCGAAGGTCTGAGGTAAACTACTCACACTTCATTGGAGGGGCTATGATTATGTAGAAGCCCTCCGTGATGACGGCCCTCTCCGGCGGAGCTCCGGAACAGGCCCCAAGATGGGATCTCGTGGATACAGAAAGTTGCGGCGGTGGAATTAGGGTTTTGGCTCCTGTTCTCATTGCTTGGGGGTACGTAGATATATATAGGAGGAAGGAGTACGTCGGTGGAGCACCGAGGGACCCACGAGGTAGGGGGCGTGCCCTAGGGGGGTGGGTGCGCCCCCCACCCTCGTGACCGCCTCTTTGGCTCCTTGGAGTAGGTTCCAAGTCTCCTGGATCACGTTCGGTGAGAAAATCATGTTCCTGAAGGTTTTATTCCGTTTGGACTCCGTTTGTTATTCTGTTTCTCCGAAATACTGAAATAGGCAAAAAAACAGCAATTCTAGGCTGGGCCTCCAGTTAATAGGTTAGTCCCAAAAATAATATAAAAGTGGAAAATAAAGCCCAATATAGTCCAAAACAGTAGATAATATATCATGGAGCAATCAAAAATTATAGATACATTGGAGACGTATCAGGATATCACAATCTCTCTTATTTTAATTAATGCATCTATATTCTTGGTAAAGGGTGGTAGGCTCGGCCTTATGCCTGGTGTTTTGTTCCACTCTTGCCGCCCTAGTTTCCGTCATACCGGTGTTATGTTCCTTGATTTTACGTTCCTTATGTGGTTGGGTGTTATGGGAACCCCTTGACAGTTTGCTTTGAATAAAACTCCTCCAGTAAGGCCCAACCTTGGTTTTACATTTGCCTAACAACCTATTACCCCTCCCTTGGGTCGGCCAAACCAAGGGTCATCTTTATTTTAACCCCCCAGGCCAGTGCTTGTCTAAGTGTTAGTCCGAACTGAGTAGACTGCGGGGCCACCTTGGGGAAACTTGAGGTTTGGTTTTACTCGTAGGATGTCTCATCCGGTGTTGCCCTGAGAACGAGATATGTGCAGCTCCTATCGGGATGTCAGCACATCGGGCGGTCTTGCTGGTCTTGTTTTACCATTGTCGAAATGTCTTGTAACCGGGATTCCGAGACTGATCTGGTCTTCTCAGGAGAAGGAATATCCTTCGTAGACCATGAGAGCTTGTGATGGGCTAAGTTGGGACACCCCTGCAGGGTATAAACTTTCGAGAGCCGTGCTCGCGGTTATGTGGCAGATGGGAATTTGTTAATGTCCGGTTGTAGAGAACTTGGCAATTAACTTAATTAAAATGAATCAACCGCGTGTGTAGCCGTGATGGTCTCGTTCCGGTGGAGTCCGGGAAGTGAACACGGTTCTTGTGTTATGCTTGAACGTAAGTAGTTTCAGGATCACTTATTGATCACTTCTAGTTCATGACCGTCGCGTTGCTTCTCTTCTCGCTCTCTTTTGCGTATGTTAGCCACAATATATGCTAGTGCTTGCTGCAGCTCCACCTCACTACCTTTTTCCTACCCATAAGCTTAAATAGTCTTGATCTCGCGGGTGAGAGATTGCTAAGTCCTCGTGACTCACAGATACTTCCAAACAGTTGCAGGTACCGATGATACCAGTGCAGGTGACACAACTGAGCTCAAGTGGGAGCTCGATGAAGATCGTGCTCGTTGTGTTGTTTCGTTTCATGTTGATCAGTAGTGGGGCCCAGTTGGGGCGATCGGGGATCTAGCATTTGGGGTTGTCTTCTTTTAGTTTGGTTCTGTAGTTGGACCTTCATTGTGTTCTAGATGATGTATGTTTAACTTGTTGTGACGCCCGGATATTCAAACTACAGTAACCCTTCACTAATGATGCCGCGTCACCACGATTACTGTTGTTAATCTTGCGATGATTCCAAATCCTGTCAAAATTCGAATTTAAAATCAAGTCAAACAATTAAAGTTTTCAAAAGTGAAAACTAAAGTGTTCGAAACGTGGCAAATAAATCGGAAGTAATATTGGTTGAGAAATCATCTATTTATAAAATGTTCAAATGCACTAAATTAATTATAACAACGATAAAACAATTATTTAAAATGCATTTAAAATAATAATAAATGAAGTATACTTTATTTAAGGTGCCAAAATGTTTGGGGTCATAGCATATTTATTAACACTAGTTTAGGGGCTACTTTTATAATTTGTAAAACTAAAATAAGAGAGAAACTAAAAATAAAACAATAAAAGAAAACAGAAAAGAGGAAATAAATAAAACAAAAACAAAATAGCTAATACAAAAGAAAACCCCTCCCCTGGGCCGGCCCAACTGGGCACGAAGCCCCCGGTCGCTCTCCCCACCTCCCTGTTCATCGGTCTCAGGTCGCTACACGGGCATGGCTGCCCCCGACCACCTCATCGGCGACGCTCGGAGAAGATAAGGCCTCCACAGAGGCCCCCCTCCACATATTTCTCCCGCATCCGCCTCTCGCTCCTCCCCCACTCTCTCCCTCATCTCCCTCGCTCAGATCCGTCCGCACCCGCAGCCATCGTCGTCAGCCACCGCGCTCCACCACGGCCACCGATGCCCCCGCATCCATCCGCAGTTCCCGCCAGCTCCGTCCTGCTCCCCTACGTCGCCTGCGCCAACGGTCTCGAGCCGGGTGCCTCTCCTTCGTGCGGGACGAGGTCGTCTTCAACCTCAAGGAGTCGCCGCCGCCATCGAATTCCGGCCACACCGAGCCTCCCTTGAGCACGCTTTGCACAACTATGGGCTCGCGGTGAGCCTCTCTTCCATTCCCCCTCACTCCGTGCTCGTTCGCGTACTCCGTCTCTCGATCCACCGTGGCAGAAACTCGCCGCCGCCATGCTCACTGTCATCACGACCGTCCGCATCCTGCCTCCACGCGCGTCGCGGTCACCTCGCGTCGGGCCGCGCCCCGCACCATGCCCTCCTTGGCCTCGCACTACCCCGAGCACCAACACATCCACGCCCGTCGCCTCGCCGTTCTTCCTGCTGCTTGCCACTGGCCGCTGTGCCGCCCGCCTGCGCGCGCTCGCCGCCCTGACTATGCCTCACGCGCGCCTAGCCGCGCGAGCTCCGCCCGGCTGCTCCGCTGCCCGAACTCGGGCTCACCGCAGCCGTAGCCCCCCTGTAACCTGCACGCCCACTGCTGACGCTCTTTGCTGCTGCTCTTGGCTGCCTACTGTTACTGCGTTGCGATTGCTTCTTCTCTGCTACCTGCTGCCCGCCATCGCTGCTACTGCCCTACATCACGCGCACACACGCGCCGCTTGCCCGCCCGCCTGCAGCGCCGCCGTGCGCTCGCCGTCGCCGCGACCGGCGCGCCCGCTCCCCTTGCCCTCCCCCTGGTCTCACCGTCCTGCCTTGCGCCCAGCACGCGTGGTCGTATGCATGCCGCTTGCTTTGCTGCTGCTCCTGCTGCTATGCTACAGTGCTACAGTAACATTCAGTTACTGTAGCAGTAGCTAGCTTTTGTATTTCTACAATGACTAGCCTTCTAAACTGCCACTAAACAGCGATAAGACAAATCCTAACATGGGTAAAAATTATATGAACGGAAAGTAGACGTAACAAGATTCATTTTGTTCCATTGGACCTGCTTCAGATAATGCATGGATTAAATCCTACAAAAATCACAAAATTCTATCTTGTGTTAAAAGGAATAGAGTTACTCCCTAGTTTTGTGTGTGTGCGCTGTGTGCGCGTGGGCTGTGCCACAGCCGTGTGTGGCCGGCCTAGTATAATTAGGTCTAAACTAATTTAGTTTAGATTAGTTGGTTAATTAATTAGTTTAACCCTATTACATGTGGACCCGCATTTATTTAAGCTAGTTTTAGTTATTTGTTTAGGTATAGCTTATGACATGTGGGCCACCATCTCCCCTTTTGACCAGTCAAATTGACTTGGTCAATCCGATTAAATAAATGCAGAAATTTCAGAAAATTGAATAAACTTTGAAAATCCATAGAAAATAATCCATAACTCGGATCGGAATAATTTATATATGAAATATGATCAGAAAAAATAGACGAATCCAAATATGCCACTCATTTGCCTACCACACACCTCAAGCATGATGAACATGAAACTTTTCCCTTCGATTCATCTGTCCAAAAACGCGAAACACCGGGGATATTTTCCCGGATGTTTCCCCCTTCACCGGTATCACCTAGTACTATGTTAGGTCACCTCTAGCACCGCGCATTGCCACATTACGTTTTGTGTTACTTTGTTTGCTCTGTTATTTATTGTGTTTGCCCTCCATTACTTCTTTCTGGTAGACACCCCGAGGCTGCCGGTGACCCCCAGTTCGACTACGTTGTTGACGACCCCTCTCTCTTGCTAGAGCAACTAGGCAAGCCCCCCCCCTTGATCACCAGATATCGCCTACTCTCCTCTATACTTCTTGCATTAGAGTATTGTAGCATGTTACTGCTTTCCGTTATCCTATCCTGATGCATAGCTTGTCCTTGCTACTACTGTTGTTACCTTTACCTGCAATCCTAAATGCTTAGTATAGGATGCTAGTTTACCATCAGTGGCTCTACATTCTTGTCCGTCTGCCATGCTATACTACTGGGCCGTGATCACCTCGGGAGGTGATCACGGGCATATGCTATATACTTTACACTGTTACATTACTGGTGATACTGTTTGGAGATGGGGGCTGAAGGGGCAGGTGGCTCCATCCAGGTAGTGGTGGGCCTGAGTTCCCAACGGCCCCCGACTGTTACTTTAAGGCGAAGCGACTGGGCAAGTTGAGACCACCTAGGAGAGAGGTGGGCCTGTCCCTGGTCGGCGTTCGCGAATACTTAACACGCTTAACGAGATCTTGGTATTTGATCTGAGTCTGGCTACTGGCCTATACACACTAACCATCTACGCGGGGACAGTTATGGGCACTCGACGTCGTGGTATCAGCCGAAGCCTTCGTGACGTCAGCGACTGAGCGGCGCACGCCGGGTTGGACCGTGTAACGCAACTTCCTTTGTAATGGAGGTTGCTAGGTCTGCTCTCCGGCCGCGTACGCAACGTGTAGGTGAGCAATGGGCGATGGGCCCAGACCCCTGCGCCATAGGATTTAGACCGGCGTGCTGACCTCTCTGTTGTGCCTAGGTAGGGCTGCGACGTGTTGATCTTCCGAGGCCGGGCATGACCCAGAAAAGTATGTCCGACCAAATGGGATCGAGCGTGTTGGGTTATGTGGTGCACCCCTGCAGGGAAGTTAATCTATTCGAATAGCCATGATCTTCAGTAACCGGACGACTTGGAGTTGTACCTTGACCTTATGACAACTAGAACCGGATACTTAATAAAACACACCCTTCCAAGTGCCAGATACAACCGGTGATCGCTCTCTCACAGGGCGACGAGGGGAGGATCATCGGTTAGGATTATGCTACAGGATGCTACTTGGTGAACTTACCATCTACTATCTTCTCCTGCTGCAAGATGGAGGTTACCAGAAGCGTAGTCTTCGAAAGGACTAGCTATCCCCCTATTATTCCGGCATTCTGAAGTTCAGTCCACATATGATACCCTTATTCCATTTGATACCAATGCATACATATGTAGTGTAGCTCCTTGCTTGCGAGTACTTTGGATGAGTACTCACGGTTGCTTTTCTTGCCCTTTTTCCCCTTTCCTATATCCGATTGCTGCAACCAGATGATGGAGCCCAGGAGCCAGATGCCACTGTCGATGACGACTACTACTACTCGGGAGGTGCCTATTACTACGTGCAGCCCGCTGACGGCGACCAGGAGTAGTTTAGGAGGATCCTTGGCAGGAGGCCTGCGCCTCTTTCGATCTGTATCCCAGTTTGTGCTAGCCTTCTTAAGGCAAACTTGTTTAACTTATGTCTGTACTTAGATATTGTTGCTTCCGCTGACTCGTCTATGATCGAGCTCTTGTATTCGAGCCCTCCAGGCCCCTGGCTTGTAATATGATGCTTATATGACTTATTTTATTTGTAGAGTTGTGTTGTGATATCTTCCCGTGAGTCCCTGATCTTGATCGTACATGTTTGCGTGTATGATTAGTGTATGATTAAATCGGGGGCGTCACACTTGTATTTGTGTGAAGTGGCGATTGTAAGCCGACTCCTTATCCCTTTCTTATTCAGTACATGGGATGTGTAAAGATTACCCCTCTTGCGACATGCCTACCATGCGGCTATGCCTCTAAGTCGTGCCCTGACACGTGGGAAATATAGCCGCATTGTGGGTGTTACAAAGAACTTGAAAAGAGGGAACGACACTCCGGTTAAATGGATAACCACGAAAAGAACATGATCTTTGACAAAACGAGATGATGGGTGAATATAGCAACAATACAATGCCTCCGGAATGAATGTGTAACACCCACGATGCGGCTATATCTCCCACGTGTCGGGGCACGACATAGAGGCATAGCCACATGGTAGGTTTGTCGCAAGAGGGGTAATCTTCACACAATCCCATGTACTGAGTAAGAAAGGGATAAAGAGTCGGCTTACAATCGCCACTTCACACAATACATAAGATAATCCATACATCATCCAAGGTACAAACAAAGGTCCGACTACGGAACCAAAATAAAGAAAGACAACCCCAATTGCTAGATCCCCGATCGTCCCAACTGGGCACCACTACTGATCAACTGGAAACAAAACAACACAACGAACACGATCTTCATCGAGCTCCCACTTGAGCTTAGTTGCGTCATCTACACCGGTATCATCGGCAGCTGCAACTGTTTGGAAGTATCTGTGAACCACGAGGACTCAGCAATCTCACACCCGCGAGATCAAGACTATTTAAGCTTATCGGTAGGAAAGGGTAGTGAGGTGGAGCTGCTGCAAGTACTAGCATATATGGTGGCTAACATACGCAAATAAGAGCGAGAAGAGAAGCAACACAACGGTCGTGAACTAGAAGTGATCAAGAAGTGATCCTTAAACTACTTACGTCCAAGCATAACACCAAAGCCGTGTTCACTTCCCAGACTCCGTCGGAAAGAGACCATCACGGCTACACACATAGTTGATTCATTTTAGTTAAGTTAAGTGTCATGTTCTCTACAACCGGATATTAACAAATTCCCATCTGCCACATAACCGCGGGCACGGCTTTCGAAAGTTCAAAACCCTGCAGGGGTGTCCCAACTTAGCCCATCACAAGCTCTCATGGTCAACGAAGGATATTCCTTCTCCTAGGAAGACTTTATCCGACTCGGAATCACGGTTACAAGACATTTCGACAATGGTAAAACAAGACCAGCAAAGCCGCCCGAGTGTGCCGATAAATCCCGATAGGAGATGCACATATCTCGTTCTCAGGGCACACCGGATGAGCAGTCCGTACAACTAAAACCAACCCTAAAGTTTCCCCGAGGTGGCGCTGCAAGGGGCTCTAGTTTGGACCAACACTCAGAGGAGCACTGGCCCGAGGGGGTTAAAATAAAGATGACCCTCGGGATTCGGAAACCCGAGGGAAAAAGGCTTAGTTGGCAAATGTTATATCCAAAGTTGGGCCTTGCTGGAGGAGTTTTATTCAAAGTGAACTGTCAAGGGGGTCCCATTCCCCTAACCACGTAAGGAACGCAAAATCAAGGAACATAACACCGGTATGACGGAAACTAGGGCGGCAAGAGTGGAACAAAACACCAGGCATAAGGCCGAGCCTTCCACCCTTTACCAAGTATATCGATGCATTAAAGTAAATAAGATATAATAATAATATCCCAACATATCCATGTTCCAACAAGGAACAAACTTCAATATTCACCTGCAACTAGCAACGCTATAAGAGGGGCTGAGCAAAGGTGGTAACATAGACAAACAACGGTTTGCTAGGAAAAGGTGGGTTAGAGGCTTGCCATGGCAATATGGGAGGCATGATATAGCAAGTGGTAGGTATCGCGTCATAGCAATAGAGAGAACAACTAGCAAGCAAAGATAGAAGTGATTTCGAGGGTATGGTCATCTTGCCTGAGATCCCGCAAGGAAGAACAACGAGTCCATGAAGAAGACCAACAGACGTAGTCGAACGGATCCTCACCAACGCGACGTTATCGGAACTAACCCGAAGAAGCAACACCGGAAATAAGCAAACACCATAGTAAACAAACATCACATAAACATGGCACGATGCGCAAACAAGTATGATGCATGTCCGGTTTAATGAGGCTTGGCATGGCAAAGTGCACAAGCAAAACTACAAGTTAAGTGGAGCTCAATATGCAACAAGTTGCATATTGATGAAACACCACATGACTTATTTATTTCTCTCTCGTTTATGTACACAACAATATTAAATGTTCTTAACATGGCAAAGGGTGAAGCAAATGAAAAACTACCTATCTAGGCAAGTTTAAATGAGGCCAGAACAACAAGCAACAATTCCGGAGAAATCCTCATGAGCCTATATTAGATTTGGTACTGTTCTGACCTAAACCATATTTTAGAGTTGTTAATCATGCAAAGTAGTGCTACCATGATGACCTATGCATTTTTCTACCCCATTTACATATAAAGTTTGTTAAGTTTGGAGCAACGGTTATTTAGTTATGAATTAAATCATTTTAACATGTCATTTGAGAAAATTTAAACAAACAGCCATATAAATATTTCAAACATGGATGAAAGTTGGAGATTATGAATCTAGATGCAATTCTAAGCACTTTCCATATATAATTTATTTTAAAAAGATGCACCGTTTGTGAGTTATTAAATGCATGTTGTGCAAGGGGTTTTCTGTAAAACCGCAAAACCCTGGTTAATAGACAAATTCGCCGATCTGGAAAAAAGAGTAAGCGGGCCGAATCTGGCTGGCCCGATAGCAGGGGAAGAAAAAAAGGGAGGGCGCTCAGGGGTGGCCTCACCATGGGCCAAGCCCAGGCTAAAGAGAGGCCAAGCAGGCCCCCCTTGATCAACCCCATATCGCCTATTCCTTCTCTCTACTGCTTGCATTAGAGTAGTGTACCAAGTTACTGCTTTCGATTAATCCTGCTCTGCAGCATAGCCTGTCTTTGCTACTACTGTTGTTACCTTTACCTGCAATCCTAAATGCTTAGTATAGGATGTTAGCATTCCATCAATGGCCCTCAATTCTTGTCCGTCTGCCATGTTATACTACCGGGCTGTGATCACTCGGGAGTTGATCACGGGTATATACTTATATACCTAATATATGATACATGTGGTGGCAAAAGTCAGGTCGGCTCGTAGAGTACCCGCAAGTGATTCACGGATTGGGGGCTGAAAGAAAACTTTTCCCGACGACCCTCCAACTGGATCTTTGTGGCGGAGCGATAGGGCAGGTTGAGACCACCTAGGAGAGAGGTGGGCCTAGCAATGGTCGGCGTCCGTGGATACTTCAATTAAAATGCTTAATGAGATCTTGGTATTTGATCTGAGTCTGTCCACTGGCCTATACGCACTAACCAACTACACAGGAACAATTATGGGCACTCGATGTTGTGGTATCAGCCGAAGCCTTTTTGACATCAGCGACTGAGTGCGGCGCGCGCCAGGTTGGACCGCGTAAAGCAACTTCCTTTGTAATGGAGGTTGCTAGGTCTGATCACCGGCCGCCCTCGCAACATGCAGGTGCGCAATGGGAGATGGGCCCAGACCCCTGCGCGCTTAGAATTTAGACCGACGTGCTAACCTCTCTGTTGTGCCTAGCTAGGGCTGCGATGTGTTGATCTTTCGAGGCCGGGCATGACCCAGGAAAGTGTGTCCAACCAGAGGGATCGAGTATGTTGGGTAATGTGGTGCACCCCCGCAGGGAAGTTTATCTATTCGAATAGCCGTGTCCCTCGGTATCAGGACGACCCAGAGTTGTACCTCAACCTTATGAAAACTAGAACCAGATACTTAATAAAACACACCCTTCCAAGTGCTAGATACAACCCGGTGATCGCTCTCTCAAAGGGCGACGAGGAGAGGCTCATCGGGTAGTATTATGCTATGCGTTGCTACTTGATGCTACACTTGCTACTCTCTCCTATATGCTTCAAGATGGAGGCGGCCAGAAGTGTTGCCTTCGACAGGACTAGCTATCCCCATCTTATTCTGGCATTCTACAGTTCAGTCCATAGATACTACCCATTTCATTGATATCAATGCATATGTAGTGTAGATCCTTGCTTGCGAGTACTTTAGATGAGTACTCACGGTTGCTTTGCTCCCTCTTTTCCCCCTTTTCCTTTTTTCTCGGATGTCACAACCAGATGACGGAGTCTAGGAGCCAGAGGATCCCAAGGAAGTTTCAACGTGGATTTCAGCTTCGAGGAGTAGTTAGGAGGTCCCAGGCAGGAGGCTTTGCCTTTTCAATCGTTGCTACTTTTGTGCTAGCCTTCTCAAGGCAAACTTGTTTAACTTATGTCTATACTCAGATATTGTTGCTTTCGCTGACTCTTGTGTCTTCGATCATTTGTATTCGAGCCTTCGAGGCCCCTGGCTTGTAATATAAAGCCTGTATTATTTTATCTGTGTCTAGAGTTGTGTTATGATATCTTCCCGTGAGTCCTTGATCTTGATCATACACATTTGCGTGTATGGTTAGTGTACGATTAAATCGAGGGCGTCACAAGTTCGTATCCGAGCCAACTGCCTGTAGGAATACCCCTTCCACACTCCTTGGCCGAAATCAAGTGTAGACATTGCAAAACTTTTACTAACATGGCTGTGTGTCATACGGGCCCACGTCGCCATTGGGTGGTATTAGGATCTTCTACTCCTCGTCTATACTTTGGGACTCTGATCTCTCTCCTATTCAGGTTAAATGATTTTGCTAACTCTAACTCTAGGTTCTCGTAAATACTTTCTCCCGGAGAGCCCCTCGGTCCGAACGATCGCTTGCTTCACTAGAAGATTCCGAAGACACTCTACGATGTTCTCTCGAGACTATGTACCATCGCTTTTACAATTCCCTGCCACCGATATATCCTTATGGATAACCACCTACATTTGTCCTTCATACATTCATCCTAGTTGATCTTGTTATTACAAAATACATCAAAATTCTCTCTATTGTTCCAAGAATACTTTGTGTCCACTGCCTTGAAGTTCTTTGCCACACGAATACCCCTACAGCTAATTCCTTTCACTTACCTAGTATCCGCTCATCCCACTTATTCATGTGTTTTAGAAAAGTCTTCCAAATACCATTCGACTTTCCGAAAGGCTCAGCAGCCTACTGCTCTTGAAATTCTTGCTTACTTACATTATGGTTAATCCCATAAGTCTAGTAATCTTACTGGCATCCTTTGTCATTATCATTTTGAGTCCGTTGATTCAATATGTTGTGGTTGCTCACAATCCTCAATCGAATCCTAGAATTCAACCTTCCGGCTCATACGACATTTTGAACAGGAGCTGGTTCTCAAAAAAACAAATTGCCGTCCATTGTACCCCTAAGTCTATTCAGCTTACCCGTCCTTAATCCGAGTGTTTGCTTCTGTTCCCTTGATTTGGAAATCATAATTCCTTGGCATTTGAGCATTGAATTAGTCGGTTGCCTCTATAATCCAATGCCTTTGCATTGTTTCTTCCTTTGGTTGTGTGCCGATGCTCACATCAGCTCTGTTATGGACCATCAGATCCTTTATTGAATTATCATCCGACACAGTCCTTCGCATACAAAAACCTCAAGAAGTTCTTTCTTTGATACATAATGCCATTGGTAAATCCTATTCTCTGATTTGGCAAACCATGCTCTGCATTCAAACTGGTTATAATTACTCTCGAAGCTTGTGGTATATGTTTCTAAGATGCCCTGATGGGTTGAACCTATGCCTTCCTTAATCTGTGTGAACCCGAAAGATTTTCAAGGTTCATACACCTCTGTTAATTCACCGGGTAGGTCTTCGCACTCAAATCATTTTTAGTAGAGCAATGAATGAAAGGTTATGCACTGAAGAAGTGGGAGTCGACCTTGAACTTTGTGTTCATGCCCATGGGCACGATGTAGATCTTATCATTAAAGCTTATCCTAAATTAATTATATCTGGGCTCTGGCCTTTTGCAATCATGGTTCCGACCATGTTCTCCTTTAAATACCATTTCTCATGCAAGTTTAAGCACTTGTATTATGAAGAGCAATACCCCAGTACAACCTCTACTTTGGTCTGACGTCGAGTATTACCCTCTGGTATCTCGAGAATATCACAGAACTACATAACTCCTTATGAGTTTTTCATCTACTATTATTTCTCACCAATTCCAATTTTTCCCCGGGTTCTGAGTTGTTAGATACTCAAGGACACCGATAACGGAATCGAGTCCGCACTGCGATTCAACAAGTATTAGGAATCTTCATTTCTTACAAGTTTAATACTCCATCGTGTCATTCCTAGCTTGATCGGCTCCATCATTATCATGCTAACTTTAAATTGTGCTACCTGGTCCTTCTTCCCGGAGCACAAATTTCGACGGTGAGCTAATCTTACTTCGATCTTCCTCATCACATCATTTCTCCTTGAACAGTAAACTCGATTTTGAGTTTTTTTCATACCCATGGTTCCAATAACCTTTCGCTTCATCATTCCTTTGACTTGATGTCATCGCCGGTCGATTACCTCTTCACAAAATATCTCGACAAATGTGTCATGATCATCATCAGCATTCTGAACTCTTCCAGGATATCAATTGAATTCATGATGAGAAATACCATCCTTGCCCTCGATGATTTGTGTTACCATTGACCACTTTATTGCCTTCCGTTCAACACAAACTTGTTCATGTTTTGTGTTATACCTTGAGTTCCTTGCTATCCAGCATTTGTTCTTCTTTACCTTGGAGTATTACCATCTTTTATGTCAAGAATGTCAGGATAATTTCACCACATCTTAAGAATTCTTGACACAAGTGATACTTCTTGCCATCTCCATTCATTCCTTGGTCCCCGTGTTGTTTCTAATCGGAAAACCGACAATTGAACTATGATGCGCGAATTCAAAACTTTTAGCAACCCTATTGCTTTGAAGTTAATGGTCGACATTTCATTCTTAGACCATTGGTTATCGAATCACCATTCTAACATTGATCATGCTACCTAAGTCCATCCTTCCAGGTGCACATTTCGCTCAATGTTTACTCGTGGATGTTCTCCTAGAACATAGTTCGTTATCTACTTTGGTATGTTCAAGATTATCTCCTTGTTCGCATAATTGAGGAAATCCATCTTTTTGGAAACCTCGCTGAGTTGTTGCTGAGTCCATCAGCCACCTCCTCATCCTCTCCTTGATTTAATGATGATCTTATTTAGCAGCTCGCTTCCATAGTTCATTTACCAAGAATCTTACAACGTCATCTCGTCAATTTTTGTTGCACCTTTTCTTCTCAGGCATCTAGAGTCCGAGGTATCCTAATAACGATCAGATCTAAATCTCGGTCAGATATGGTGGTTGGAGCATCTTCCAAGAGTCATAACATTGGTCTTTATATAGCGCGGTAAGGTGGTGTCAAGCCTAGCACACCTGTCCGGAGGACCTATTGTTATAGTTTCCTTTTTAGCATGGTTAGCCATTATCCCATGAGGAAATTGTAAGGCTTATTTTATAAGTTGTTCCTGATGGATCGTTGTGTATCCAATGTTCGACCTTTGCTTGAAGGCCATGTCAATGCTATCTCGAAGCATGTATGTGGTACTCCGATCTTCAAAATGCTAAATTTTCTTTATAATAATTGTCCAAACACCATTGTATGGGTAATGTCACGAAATTTCTCTCCCCTTACCTAAAGGGTTTTCTACATTATATCATGTCATGGATATCATTCTCTATTGTCCTTGGGAAGGATATACTCCTATTACTTGTGTGCAAACAAATTTTCCTTTCCATTGGTTTGTTTAAACTGATAATAACATTTTCCTTCCCATTGTTTTGTTTAACCTTTCTTGTGATCTATAAGATCTAAGTAGTAATATTCTCTGCTTATGTAACACCTGGGTGTACACTCTATCAGTACGACACTATTACTAATGTTGATGACATTCCGGTAACCACCGATGGACGAGAACCTTGCCCATTGGTCCACCTTGTTCAACGCACAGGAAAATGGTTCTCTTCATCCCACGCCCTTGGTACCGATGTTATTGCCAACATAATGGGAAGGCTATCCTCTGACCTGCCTCTCTATCATGACCGTGCAAGATGTCAGCACCCTTCCTACTTATAAACCACATGGTGGGCCCATAACCCACAGTTCCACAGGATCAAAACCTGACTCTCCTGTACACCCTGTTTCCAAAGTTATTCCTCACGCGTGGCTTCATTTGTAATTCATGAGCCACCTTCCGAGAGATCACCAATTTTGGTTTTTGACACAATACTTATGCCCATTGCTCTAAACCCCTTTCGCACTCTGTTTCAGGCAACGAACGATTGCCTATCCACTTGAAACTTCTTATTGCACCTTCATACTTTGCTCTGGATGACTTTCTTGAATTTCAACTCGAGAGATCCCCTATGCTTCGTTCATCGAGTTAGCCCCTAGGTACCTAACATGTGTTGAGCTCCATCCTTCCCGAGTCTCCCCCCTAATCTTTTTTGTAAGTGCGATGGAGATCCTGAAGAAAGAATGTCGGGTTCATCATGATGACTTGAAGCATAGAAATGAAGACATCAACGTAATGGATCGACCTCTTCGAGAAGAGCAACCAAGACCAAGAAGATTCGTTAGAATTTTGTAACCCGATCTTTCCCCCTTACTCCACCTCTTAAATCTCGGGACGAGATTTCTCGTAGTAGAGGAGAATTGTGACTCCTGGATAATTAAGCTACATTAATCCACTGCTAATGATTCCACATCACCTCAGTTACTATTGGTAAACTCACGTTGATTCAAAACTGTTTCGAAATTCTACTAAAATATTAAGTCGACGGTAAAAGTTCTCAAAAGCCAAAACTAAAATGTTCAAAATATGACAAATAACTCATAAGTTATAATGGTGGTGAAACCAAATTTTCATAAAATATCTAAATGCTCTATATAAACAAAACAATAACAAAAACAATTAAATTAAAGGCCTTTTATAGTTTATAAAATATTAAACTAATTTATTTTGGAGTAAAACTTTTTTTGGCAGTGCCATTTAATGTAATTTGAATTATGAGGTAAGTTACACTTTTTACGAAAGACAATTCGTGGCACTACTTAATGCAAAACAGTGTAGAAAGACTAAACACAAAAAATCTTTACCTAATATTAAAGGACGGAAGCTTTCATAGTTCTCCATACATCACCCTTTTATATCCATTGATCATGTGTCAACCATAAAGATTAACGACTGAGATTTAAAAAGAGAAAGATTTTTTTTATTCTCCTTCGAACCACAAAGATTAACAGCTGAGATTTAAAAGGAGGAAGGTTTTTCTATTCTCCTTCTACAACCTCTTAATATGAAAAAAAATTGTATGCAACTTTTGGCCACAATCGGAATTGAATTTTGGAAAATGAATCAATGACTAAAAAAATATTTGTACACAATTTTTTCATGTGTACTACGGTTATTTTGTCCATGACCAAGTCGAACTCCACATAAATTGCAAATATAGGATTTCACTGCTTTCTCTAACCCATAAATTGATAGAGGCAAAGGTGTCCCGTTTTTCGATGAGATGGTGGCTATCGTTTTTTTTTGGGAGTTTACCTTGACGATCCGACTACGAACGTGCGAGACGTCGCGCCTTAGAAATCGCTAAACCAACTTCCAAGGGGTTATTGACCATGCCGAAGCACGATCAACCTGACCACGAGGGTCTGTTTCCTGCGAGCAAACGAAGAACAAGCAAGAAACTGAGATTGCAATCTGGATATTGCAAATATAGGATGAAAGCTTTATTGATCAAGGTGGGGTTCTGTCACGTCTTGGTCTGGTCATTGAACACAAACGAAGTACGCGAAGTTGTAGCTATGGAGAACTTTTGATCTAAACAAAACCCAAAGTCTAAACGATGCCCTAAGAGTTGTATATATGGAGGAAGAGGGGGGAATTTCGTGGCCCTTGGAGGAAGGGTCTGAAACCAACCCTAACTCTTGTTTCCCCACACATACGGACTCTAAAAACAGCCTATACTTAAGTATTTCGAAATACATGGGCCTGGCCCAATAATAAGGAGACACAACACCTAGAATAGCCTCTGGACGAAATTTATGAAGTGGCATCTTGTACATTTCGTCCAAGGCTTCATGCACTCCTTATGGTGGCTTCAAAGTCCTGGAATCATCACTAGTAACTCCGTTCTTGATCCCCTTGCGCATGCCATCATCTCCATGCTTGAACTTGTTCCAAGGTTCATCTTTCTTGTCCAAACTAGGCCCTTCATTTGTAAGCAAAACAAATGTATCCAATTTAGGCAGCATCATATTCTCATGAACATTAGAATCCTTACCAAGAAACAAAAGTACCTCATAATTCAATTGGCGTGCGTGAGCTCTACTAATTGGTCCAGTATGTATAGCACCAGGGGCTGTGGGTGTAACAATGGTATTGATGTCCTCATCATCCTCCCCTTCTTGAAATGAAGTCGTCCTCGAGGAAATCTCATCTTCCTCACCCAAATAAGGCTTCAAATATGCAATGTTAAAAGTGGGACTAACCCCAAAATCTGCAGGCAGCTCAAGTTTATATGCATTATCATTTATTTTCTCTAACACCTTAAAAGGACCATCAGCACGCGGCATTAGCTTTGATTTGCGCAAATTAGGAAATCTATCCTTACGCAAATGTAACCAAACAAGATCTACAGCTGCAAACACAACATGTTTTCTACCCTTATCTCCAGCAAGTTTATATTTTGCATTCATACGCTAAATGTTTTCCTTAGTTAACTCATGCATTTTTAAAATCAATTCAGCATGTTCTTTTGCATCAAAATTAACCTTCTCCGAAGATGGAAGAGGCAACAAATCAATAGGTGCACGAGGTAGGAAACCATACACAATTTCAAAAGGGCACATCTTAGTAGTAGAATGCAATGAACGATTATAAGAAAATTCAATATGAGGCAAGCATTCTTCCCACATTTTCTTATTATTATTCAAAACAGCCCTAAGAATAGTAGACAATGTTCTATTGACTACTTCAGTTTGTCCATCAGTTTGGGGGGGACAAGTTGTACTAAAAAGTAGTTTACTCCCCAATTTAGCCCATAAACATCTCCAAAAGTGGCTAAGAAATTTAGTATCACGATTTGAAACAATAGTATTTGGCACACCATGCAAGCAAATAATTTCACGAAAGAACAAATCAGCAACATTAACAGCATCATCGCTTTTATGACATTGTATAAAGTGTGCCATTTTCGAGAATCTATCCACGACAACAAATATGCTATCCCTCCCCTTCTTTGTTCGAGGTAAACATAAAACAAAGTCCATAGATATATCCTCCCAAGGAACACTAGGTGCAGGCAAAGGCATATATAAACCATGAGGACTTCGTCGTCACTTAGCTTTTTGACATGTAGTGAAGCGAGCAACAAAACGCTCAACATCCCGTCTCATCTTTGGCCAAAAGAAATGTGTAGCAAGTATATCCTCGTCTTCTTCACGCCAAAGTGTCCCATTAATCCTCCTCCATGCGCCTCCTGCAACAACAAAAGATGAATGGAGCTAGCTGAATGCATAGCTTGTTAGCACGAAACACAAATCCATCATTAAGAATGAACTTATTCCAAGTTCTCCCTTCCTTACAATTCTGCAATACATCTTTAAATTTAGCATCATGCATATATTGATCTTTGATGGTCTCCAAACCAAATATTTTAAAGTCAAGTTGTGAAAGGATAGTATAACGATGAGACAAAGCATCAGCAATAACATTTTCTTTACCCTTCTTGTGTTTAATGACATAAGCAAAAGTCTCAATGAATTCAACCCATTTAGCATGTCTATGGTTCAGTTTTTCTTGACTTTTAATGTGTTTCAAAGATTCATGATCAGAATGTATAACAAATTCCTTGGGCCATAAATAATGTTGCCATGTTTCTAAGGTCCGAACAAGAGCATATAATTCTTTATCATAAATAGAATAGTTCAGACTAGGCCCACTCAATTTTTCAGAAAAGTATGCAACAGGTTTGCCATCTTGTAATAACACACCTCCTAATCCAATTCCACTAGCATCACATTCAAGCTCAAAAGTCTTATTAAAATCAGGAAGTTGGAGTAAAGGAGCATGTGTCAACTTATCTTTCAATACCGTGAAGGCTTCTTCCTGTGCGGTACCCCAAACAAAAGGCACATCCTTCTTTGTAAGCTCATTGAGAGGTGCAGCAATGGTGCTAAAATCTCTCACAAAATGCCTATAGAAACCAGCGAGGCCAAGGAAACTCCACACTTGTGTGACCGTTTTGGGTTGCGGCCAACTCTCAATAGGTTCAATCTTGGCTTTGTCAACTTCAATTCCCTATGGAGTAACAACATAGCCAAGAAAAGGTACTCAGTCGGTGGAGAAGGTGCACTTCCCAAGGTTACCAAACAAACGTGCATCACGTAGAGCAATAAAAACAACACATAAATGTTCCAAATGTTCCTCCAAAGATCTGCTATAAATCAGTATATCATCAAAATAGACTACCACAAATCGTCCAATGAAAGCACGTAAAAGTTCGTTCATTAGTCTCGTGAAAGTACTAGGTGCGTTAGTTAACCCAAAAGGCATGACTAACCACTCATATAAACCAAACTTAGTTTTAAATGTTGTTTTCCATTCATCTCCCAATTTCATATGAATTTGATGGTATCCACTATGCAAATCAACTTTGGAGAAAATTGTAGAGCCACTCAATTCATCAAGCATATCATCTAGCCTAGGAATAGGATGACGATAATGAATAGTAATATTATTAATGCCTCTACACTCAACACACATACGCGACGTACCATCCTTTTTTGGCACTAAAATGATAGAAACGGCACAAGGACTAAGGGATTCACGTATATAACCTTTGTCGAGCAGCTCCTGTACTTGACGCATAATATCCTTCGTCTCCTCTGGATTGGTACGGTATGGCGCTCGGTTGGGTAATGATGCACCCGGAATTAAGTCAATTTGATGCTCAATCCCTCGAATAGGTGGTAATCCTTGTGGCACGTCTTGTGGAAAGAAGTCAGCGAACTCCTGCAAAATGTTAGTGACAGCAGGAGGCAAAGAGGAAGGCACATCCTTGAATGAAAATAATGCCTCTTTGCACACAAAAGCATAGCAAACAGATTTGCTGAAATATAGCTCATCAATATCAGATTTTGTGGCAAGTAAACATGCACTTTTCAATTTAATTTCAGAGGAAACACAAGATGGTTTATTATTAGGTTTCATTTGTTGCTCAAATTCTTTTGCCACAATCTGATTTTCACTCTTATTTTTCTCCTGTTTTTCTTTATTAGCTCTATTAATATCATCTTTCAAAATGGATTCAGGAGTCATAGGAAGCAAAGTAATATGGCTATCCTGATGAGCAAGAGTATACTGATTATTTCTACCATGGTGTACAGATTTTTTATCAAATTGCCATGGTCTACCAAGTAATAAGGAACATGCTTGCATGGGTACCACATCACAATGAACATAATCACCATATGTAGAGATACTAAAATGCACACGAACAGTACGTGTTACCTTAACCTTACCGCTATTGTAGGACCATTGGATGTAGTAAGGATGTGGATGCGGTCTTGTGGTGAGAAAGAGCTTCTCCACCATCTCCATGCTAGCCAAGTTGTTGCATCTCCCTCCATCTATGATGACGCGAATAGAACGTTCCTTCACAACTCCCTTTGTATGGAACAAATTATGCCTCTGATTTTGCTCAGCTTGTTTAACCTGCACACTGAAAACATGTTGAGCAACTAAACATTCATACCTGTCAGCATCTTCAGCAGCCATGTATTGCGTCTCATGATCAGAATCATCTCCACCGAGTTCTTCATGTGTAATAAGAGCCAAAGTATCCTCATCATAGTCACTAGAGGACTCATACCCACCATCCTCAATAGCAATCATCACACGCTGAGATGTGCATTCTCTCGCAAAATGTCCTCTTCCCTTACAAGGACGACAAATAATATCACTTGTGTGCCCTGTTGATGCCATGGAAGAAGAAGAGCTCTGCGCAGGCCCGGCAGGTGTGCTTTTAGCAGATAATGGTGGTTGTGCCTGCTTTCTTGTATCACGGCTAGAGGTGGCACCTGATGGAGGTGCTGGTGTAGTGGAAGTAGAGGATGCACGTGGTGTCCATGATGAAGATCGACCTGCAGAAAAGTTAGTTCGCGCCAATGCCAGTCGATCCTACACTTCACATTCAGCTTTACAAGCAAGATGGAATAAACGAGTGATATTATTATGCTCCTTATACTCTAGAATGGTCTGAATCTCTCTATTTAATCCACCCATAAAACGTGCAAGCATAGCTTCATTCTCCTCAACAATACCACATCTAATCATGCCAGTTTGTAATTCCTAATAATATTCTTCTACATAATTTTTTCCTTGTCTTAAACGCTTCAATTTTTGAATTAATTCACGTTGATAATATGGTGGAACCCAACTAGTACGCATAGCAGTTTTCAAAGCAGCCCACGTAGCTGGAATATGATATAATCTACAATGTTCAGACCACCAAACACATGCAAAGCTAGTGAAAGCACAAACAGCACCAGGAACACGTCGCTCCTCAGGATATTGTAAACATGTAAATCGTTGTTCAGTTTCTAACTCCCAAGTAAGATATATACCAGGAACATATCTATGCTCAAATGGTGGAATATTCAATTTCAGTTTAGGGAGATGGTCATGATCTCGTACCTGAGGGGGAGCCCTACCATTGCCATTATTTGCATTTGGACGACCTGGTGGTTGTGGTGCTGGTGGTTGCACATAGTTATGATTTTGATCAACCTCATCCTCGTACTCTCCCGCATAATCATCCTCCTGCTCATCAGCAGCATGAGCCATAGAAGTATCAACAACAGCACCAATAGTTTGGCCAGGCACAAGTGGGACACGGCTCGCTCGGCGGAGGGCTGTTTCATGACGTGGAGGTAGTCGTTGTTGTTGTTGTAGAGGTGCGTTAGGTGCAGCCGGTGGTGGTGGTGGAAGACACGCAAGCAATTCATTAAACTTGTTATCGAGCTTTGTTTCGAATGTCTTCTCCATGCCATCTATCTTCTCCATGGCCTCTTCAAATCTGTTTAGCACATCTTGCACCTGTCCACTCTTCATTTGCTAAAATTTATCATGCAACTCCTTATTCGTCATGTTCTCCCAGTCAGTCTCATCGGCTTGTGATCCTGCCATGGTTAGCAGCAATAGAAACACACAAGAATATGATCCTATAGACTACTAACAAGAGGTGGTGCTGGGTGTCACAAATCCGTCAAGCAAATCTCAAATTCGTACCAGTTCTTACCCAGCAGTAGGCGGTGATCGACAACCGTCGTAGTCAAAACTCTCAAAGCTTGGATAGAGCGATTACCAGGGAGAGTCAAACGTACGACATAGATGTATGGGGAGCTGGGAAGGCTTATAATATGGTAGCAAAATAGGGTCAGCAATAATCAATTCAGAGATGCAAAGTTGAATAAACGCTCAATGACGGTCCTGTGCTGGTCCTAGGCTAGACCGTGCTAGAGACTCGAGCCTAGAACACTAACAAAATCACGGCGCTGCACGTAAACAAGGGAGGAGCACGCTCTGATTTTTTTTCTTTTTTTGCACTTTTTTGTCCTCTTTATTTTTTTGCTCCGCAACAAATTTTTTTCGAAAAAGTCTACAAATGGTCTAAAAACTACCGAGCCAGAATTTTCAAGACTTAGTTTTTTTTGAGTTTGGAACTATTTTTCTACTGCGGGTAGCTCGAAAGTTCAGGAGTCCTACTCTGTCACAACTCGGAGTATCGCGTGATCTGGAAATCCAAAACAGAGTAACAAAATACGGGACTCGGACTAGGACTAGTGGCGGAGATGAATCTGGTGGAACTCAGACTGGTGGCGGCGATGAATCTGGTGGAACTCGGACTGGTGGCGGATATATGTTGCCAGTGGACTCAGATTGGCATGATGGCGGTGGATAGGTGGTGGCGTATATGGACTCGGATTGGTGGTGAATATGTGGTGGTGGTATATGGCAGTGGCGATGAAGTTGGTGCGGTGGTGGTATACGACAGCAGTGATGATGATGATGCGGTGGTGATATATGTCAGCAGCGGCGTGACAACTTGTGAACATAACTCGAAACTCTAAAGGACTAGACACTAAGACCAGCAACTAGACACAATGATGCAACCGCAAATTCAACAATGCAAAACCCTAAAAAGATTATGCAAAGGCTCAGATTGGTTCGGATATGATGAACTAACCATAATTTTTTTGGCTTTTTCATGGACTGTAGGTATGAAGAACAGACTCGATCTAAACTATGAAAAACTGTAAAATCTCACCGAGCAACCTGGAAATCTGATACCACCTGATAGAGGCAAAGGTGTCCCATATTTCAATGAGATGGTGGCTATCTTTTTTGTGGGAGTCGACCTTGACGATCCGACTACGAACGTGTGAGACGTCGCACCTTAGCAATCGCTAAACCAACTTCCGAGGGGTTATTGACCACGCCGGAGCACGATCAACCTGACCACAAGGGTCTATTTCCTGCGAGCAAACGAAGAACAAGCAAGAAACTGAGATAGCAATCTGGATATTGTGAATATAAGTTGAAAGATTTATTGATCAAGGTGGGGTTCTGTGACGTCTTGGTCTGGTCGCTGAACACAAACGAAGTACGCGAAGTTGCAGCTATGGAGAACTTTAGATCTAAACAAAACCCAAAGTCTAAACGACGCCCTAAGGGCTGTATATATGGTGGAAGAGGGGGGGATTTCGTGGCCCTTGGAGGAGGGGTCCGAAACCAACCCTAACTCTTGTTTCCCCACACATATGGACTCTAAAAACAGCCTATACTTAAGTATTTCGAAAATACATGGGCCTGGCCCAATAATAAGGTGACGCAGCATCTAGAATAGCCTCTGGATAAAATAAATGAAGTGGCATCTTGTATATTTCGTCCAAGGCTTCATGCACTCCTTATGGCGGCTTCAAAGTCCTGAAGTCATCACTTGTAACTCCGTTCTTGATCCCCTTGCGCATGCCATCACCTCCATGCTTGAACTTGTTCCAAGGTTCATTTTTCTGGTCCAAGCTAGGCCCTTCATTTGTAAGCAAAACAAATGTATCCAATTTAGGCAACATCATATTCTCATGAACATTAGAATCGTTACCAAGAAAGAGAAGTACCTGATAATTCAATTGGCGTGCCCGAGCTCTAGTAATTGGTCCAGTATGTATAGCAGCAGGGGCTATGGGTGTAACAATGGTATTGATGTCCTCATCATAAATATCGGGCTCGAGAGGGATGAACGGAGGAGCGGCAGGCGGAAATTATTGCGGCTGACGAACACGTACTTCACGCCGACGAGATGCCACAGGAATCCACATATGCCTTCCATCGTTCTGTCCTAAACTCGTGATGCTCTGAGAAAGATCCATGAAGGCGCGCACTGCCCTAAGGTTCCGGCGCAGCCACTACAACCGTTGGCGCCAATCCCACTCTCGCTCGCCGTTTATCATAATTACGTAGATCGAGCCCAACGCCTAGATGTAGAGCAGCACGAGCCCATAACCTTACCCAATAGCAGCGCGGCTATAGCCGACAAGAAGCGACAGGTAGCCAGGCAGGTCGCTGGCCGGCGAGGACACAGCCGACGGGCCACCACACGGGTGCAGGCCAAAGCGACAACATCTTTGTTGTTGCTAGGGACTGTGGGGTGACAGGGTTATTGATTCAGACAGCTACACCATGTTGTGGCGATGATGAGCAATAGTAGCATACAAGATGAGGTGACGAGTAGCAACTGATGCACTACTAGGTGGCGATGGCGAGTAGCAAAAGTAAAACAAGGCGACGACGAGCTACAGCTGCCGCACCCACACTGGCAGTGGTGAGCTGCAATAGGACCGAGGGAAGATAAGGCGGCCGTGAGTGTCAGTAGCACGGAGCAGCACACGAAGAATAACCGCAGTACCGCCGACATCATAAAAGTTGATGCACTTGGAGCTAGATCGATCGCCTAGACATTGCATTATTTTCAGATTCATTATTAGTTGGTGTATCGCGAGCAAGCGACCTCCATCGAGCGTACGTAATGCATATACAAGTATATAGGAGTATATTAGGAAGCAATCATACATGTATGCATTACCTAAGTGCAGGTATGGATCCACGGATTCCAAATATTTTTCTTGGTATATATTCAAAACGTTTAATATTACCAAGGCATTCGTTAATCTTTAGACAAGAATTATGTAAGTGAGCATCCATCATTAGTGATTCATACAAAATGGTACAACTACGTAAACCTTACGGTCTCCTTATGTAATCTTCCTAACTAATCTCAGCCCCCCTCCAACCGGCTCAACAAAAAAATGTCACCTTGGCAATTTAGTTAATCAGGTATAACTGCTTACATAGGTGTAGCATTTCTTATGCTTTTATGCACCACTCTTTTGAGTTTTCATGTCTTGTACCAAGATCTCTTCTTATGTTTGTATCATGCATGCAAATGGGACTACTCATAATGCAATACAACAATTAATTATGAAATTTTATTGAGCTTTTCGGGGAGATTGCCAATGCAAAAAAAGTCCGAGGTATAGAAAACAAATTATTCATGTTTTCAGCTCTTGGTTATGGAATCAGTCCCAATAACTTTTAACCTAATAAATATTTGGTCCATTTGTCTCACACTACATAAGTATCACATCAAAACCAGACAATTAGCACACTTTCATGAGTGGATAACACCTTGCATACCTGATAATACATACATTTCTTATCCGTTTTGTAAAGATGGTCTGGCTGAAAGTATAATTAATGTCGTGAATAATTGATGCATGCCATAAAAAACTCATTACACTTGTGTTTCAGGCCATACTTACTCGGTAGGGGCCTGTAATAATAATTTTTTCTCCCCTTGCAAAGCACGGGCATATTTGCTAGTAGAATATAAAAGAGGTAAAACCCAGTGTGCGCTTGGGCTTTAATTCTAGGCCTAGCCCACCCTGCACCTCCTCCTGTCTCTGTTCACAAAGGACGTGCTGGACGAGCATCGTTCGTCCATGGCTCAAATGGCCGCGTGTCGAGCATCCCCTGGCTCCCTTGTCCGATAAGGTAACCCTGGACCTCTCTCCCTCCCACGCACCGAACCGTAGCCCCTAGTAACCCCCTCTCACTCTCTCCTTCTCAGATGAAGCTCGCGCCCGAGTAGCCGTCATCGCGCCTTCCCTGTTGTTGTGGCGATCGGCCACCACTCGTTGTTCCAAAGTGTCCGGCAGGACCACCGGGTTTGTCTTCATCGACTGCCGCTCCGGATTGAGGCCGAGGTGCACCTGCGACGCGCCGCGCGTCCATTCCCTTCGCTGGCGCATGCCTAGGCGGACGCTTCGATCTACTTGCTCCGACCGTCCGCGCCACCCTCGAGCCTTCCGCGGGCATCAAAGTGAGCTCCGTGTCGATCTCCTTTTCCTCTAGGCGTCGCTCCCTTCCTCTTGCCGCCGTTCCATGAGCTCCATGCTCCAGCCGCCACCATGGCCGAATAGCTCCAGGCTCCTAAGCTTCTCCACTCATATGCATCACGCCAATGAGCTCTTGGTGATGCATAGATGTCGCCTGCATGTTTCGTTGGCTCGAACCCGTCGCGAGGCGAGGAATTAATCGAGCTCTACTCCGACCGCCGCCGCGCTCGACGTTGCGGCCGCGCCCGTACTATGCTCCGCCGTGCGCGCCTATCTGCACCTGCGCGCCTATTGTCGCTCGTGCGCGTGCCCGTCCGCCTGGTGATGCTCGTACACACACGCGCCGCGCCTAGCTGCCGTTGCTGACTGCTGCTTGCCTCTAGCACTGCCGCCGCCACTGCTTCTTACTGCTACTGCTAGTTGCTGCTCCGCGCTGCTACCTGCGGCTCCTGCCATGCCCCAGGCTACAGTCGGCTGCTCCCATGAGCGTCGCCAATGGTTCTGGCCGCTAGCGCATATGTGTGTGCGTGCAAAGCCATGGCCATAGCTGGCTATGCACTAGTACTATGGGACATCCGTCTACTATACGTGGGGCTGGCCTCTTAGTTAGTCCTAAGACTTAATTAGCCAGGGCTTAACTTTAGTATTAGCTAACCTATTGTGTTAATGGCCAGTGGGCCCAATCTGTTTAGGATAGATCTCATTTAGTTTATTAGTGGTGTGCCTATGCCATGCGGGCCCCTTTGACCCTATTGACTGGTAAACCTTGACCTAGTCAACGCTAACTGTACTGCTCACTTAGCCACCCTGGACCCCCACTTGTCATCCACTAGGGCTAGTCCCTAGTGGGTACATATGTTTTTTGTTATTTTAATGATAAAGTAAATAGATAAAAGAAAATACATAAATTGCATTAATCTCCGAAAAATCATGTAAAATAATCCGTAACTCGGATGAAAATAATTTGTACATGAAAGTTGCTCAGAATGACGAGACGAATCCGAATATAAAATCCGTTCATCTGTCAGATGCCCCTAGCATAGTGAACATGGATCTGTCCCCTCCGTTTCATCTGTCCAAAAACTGCCAAACGCTGGGAAAACATTCCCGGATGTTTTCCCTCTTTACCCGTATAATGAAGCATTGCATTAGATCACCTCTAGCACCATGTATTGCCATGTTATGCTTTGTGTTGCTTTGATTTCTCTATTATTTATTTGTGTTGCCCCTCCGTTACTTTTTTCCGGTAGGCCTCGAGACCGTCGCCGATACCCTTGTGATCGACTACTTGAGGATGTGTCAAAGGGAAGGATTTCACCTTTAGGAGATTCTCGCAAATGTTGGTGTTTCACATCGTGTATGCCTTCACATGACCAAATTGTCTCATGACGGTATCGCCTTGTGAATCCTTCAAAATGAAAGAACATGACAAACACTCGGAAAAACAAATGAGGTTAGCGGAGATGCAAAACCTATCATTTGTGTGGTAAAATACCCAACAAGTGGATGCATCATGCTCATCATAGGAAAGGACAAGGGAGCATTTCATAGTCTGGAGGCATATGATGCGAGAACAACCAAATACAATAGGCTCAATCAAGCAAGCATGCATCACAAGTAAAGTTTCCAAGTCTCCATGATCAATAAGCATACATACAACAATTGGAGGCAAGTGACAATGAACAAAATATATCATGTGAGAGGCATGAACATATACGTCATCAACCCAAGAAACCAAGTAATAATGGAACATGGGTGATGCAACAAAGCATGCAATCATATGAATCAAGGCAAGCAAGCTAGTAGTGCGAAGATGCAACATACTGGAGGGAATCATGTCAAGCATGTCATGTGTGCAAATTGTGGTCATGAATAATGCACAAGACATATCACAAGCATGAAGGCAAGATATGAGCAAAATATCATCAATGTATTGGCGAGAGGCCATACATAAATAGCAATGGGACATCATGACTCTCCCAACACAAGAATCAACAATAGCATGAGGCACATGATAAACATGGCAATAGCAACAAGGATCTCCACCAAGCATGCAAATACACATAGTAGTATAATGATGAATCATGGGTAAGTGCAAGTAAGGGTCACAATTGCATGGCAAAGACATAGAAATAGGCATAACATGCAAAGTGAACATGGTAGAATGGGCATAATGTGACAAGTGGTAAATAGCCCATAGCCGTGTGAGAGCCAAGTGGAATAGATGCGTGTAGTCGTTGCGCGAAGAGAACGGTGGGAAGTACAGTCCACGGGATCCCAAATCATCGTTGCTCTCAAGAGCTCGTTTCATCAACTCTTGGGATTGAGAGGTTGACGAGTATACGTGAGTACCTACACAAAACAAAGACAAAGGGAAAATTGTGTGTGCATGGTATATGTACACATCATCCATCATGATGCGCACGTGCTTGTGTCGGTTAGCATAAAATATCCAGTGCTCAAATAAATGAGATGCGTGATATAGAAACATGTCATCCATCATGATAGGTTTTTTGTTATGTATAGCATAATGGAGACTCAAATTATGTAATGCATCATGGGAAATATCTAGAGCATTGTTATGTGTGGAATGCATATGGAGAAAGCAATTATGAGGATCATGCAAAGTATGGAATGCATCAAAATCTCCTAATATATATGAGGAAACTATGGGGGTCTCCTGATGAGCATTAATGCAAACATCACACGGAGAATATTGAAAACATACAAAACAAAGCATATTTGGTTTTATGTGATCATGGCATGGCATAGTAGATGAATTGCGCAAATCATTTAAAGGAAGTATGGCAATATCATCACATGAAAAACAAAAGACAATGACCATCATCTCGTCATCTATGCCATAAGTGCAAATGGGATTTATTTTAATGGGGCATGCATAGCTACTCTGGTGACATTGAAATGATGCAATATGGGAGATCTCACTCATAGCATAGGACAAGTTTAATGGATTGTCAAACATGATGTGACCAATAGAATTTTGACATGATATCCTATGGATTATAGCATCACAACTAGGCAAATCAACATCCTCATCATCATATTCATCATAAATTGGTAAGTCATGCATGAAGGATTCTCACTAGCCTGAAGCATGGGAATAGGTGTGTCAACATCATGCAAGCAATCATTCGTAAAATAGTCCACTAGTGGGACAAGAGAAGCACCATCACCTATGTTACCTTTGGAGCATCGCTCATGTGTTGTAGGTGAGGTGTCAAAGACCAAGTCGTGGTCATCTTCATCTTGATGGAACCATGTGGGGGGTGCATCATCGTCCACCATGGCCATCGTCGTCTCTATTGGAGGTATGGACTCGTCGAGGATAGGCGTGTCGTCATGTAGGAGACCTAGTACCAAAGAGGAAAACACACTCGGAGTAGAGGTTAGGTCGTTAGAAATCATAGTGGCCTCACTGCCGTGTCAACTACCTCACGAAGTGTTGTGGATCACTCACTCCCTCTTGGATGCTCTCACTCATATGGTTGGTGGAGTCACTCAAATGGCTCTCAACCTCACATAGAATGTGTGGCATGCTCCCAAGTGTGGGGCTAATGGTGGTCACACTCATCATCTCATAGGAAATGCTCTCAATGTCACGTATGGTGGAGTCACTCATGTCACTCATGTGGTGGTGGCTCTCCTCACATGGCAAGTGGGGCATCTCGTCACATGTCGGTGTCGGAGAGATGTTGGTGCAAATGTCTCCATGCTCGATCATGTCATAGTCATAGCCGTAGATGAAGGCCAAAGATGGCACATCATCACTCTCCTCCGAGACCAAAGAGATGGTCTCATGTGCGCTCGCGTAGCTTGACTCGGAGAATGAGTCCAATATGGGCGCCGTCTTCATGGTGTTGAAGAGGTTCATGCTCGTCGCCGTGGTCGAAGGGGATGGCCCTTGCTCGACCTTCTTGTCACCGTCTTGTTGTTGGAGGCCCATATGATGTGGCACCTCGTAGCTCGTCTCCATGACCGAAGGGAATTTCCCATGCTCGGCCATCTTCCTTGGGGGGCTTCCGAAGTTGGAAGGGTTACCCTCGCTTGTAGGTGGTCGCCTCGTTGGTGAAGATGTCGATGTAGGAGAACTCATCGGAAGTAGGCTAAGATGTCGTACATCCGAAGGCGAAGATGACTCGAGAACACTTGGCGAAGATACCGAAGTGGTTGGTGTAGCCGTGGCTCCGTCTTGGTGGTGCTTGTCTTGCGGTCTTCTCTTTTCTAATGAAGCTTGGACGTAGCTTGATGTAGAGCTTGTTCGGACTTGTAGGTAGGCGTGTCTCGAGCATCATCATGATGATGGTGTCGTTGTCGTGCTTGAGCTCGATGGCGTTCGTCGTTGTCGTGCACATGATGCTTGGAGGTGACTTCTTGTTCATGACAATGTGGATCACAAACATGATGGTGGTCGCCATGGAGATGTGGACGTGGACGACTTGCGCTTGTATCGCTTGGGAGCTCCGAAGACTTGTGACTTGAACGTTGTCACCTTGAGGACGATGAAGGGGAAGAACGGTTGATCAACAATGTCCGAATCTTCTCCATCCTTGCATCTTGCTCCTCCTTTTGTGCGGAAAGCTTGTTGTCGATGTAGTCCCTTTTCCTCGCTTCGGAGTAGCGAATGTCAATGGAGAGGTTCTCGATGCGCTCTCTCAATCTTGATTGTGTGCCTTGTATTTGTCGTTGTAGATCGAAGATTGACGCTTTGGTGATGTAGTTGTTCACACTGTCGTTGTTGTGGAAGACCGGAGATGAAATGCCTTGCCTATCCATCACAATACTCGAGCAAATATGAGTGGAGAAAGGAGAAGAACTATACCAAATGTACCTTGTCCGATGTTGAAGATGGATCAATGATCACTCAATGATGTAACAAGGAAATAGCGCAACTGGTACCAATTCTTGTCGCTTTCTCACACCTACACAAAATAAGGCTTATGGTGGAGCTCGGTGAGGATAGTGGCACAAAAATTTAATGCAAAATGTTAGCAAGAGTCAATAATGTTGAAAGAGATTCACAAATTTGCATGTGAAACAAGTAGACCAATAGCAATGTGGGTGGCACACGGAAACTCACACACGAATAGATAAATGGGGTCATGCAACCAACGATGAGCACAAAATGTGGAATCCACGGAAAATGCTCTCGTTGCACAACTCTAGAGAGACGCTAGCACGATTTCTCAATAGGTGGATACGACACTTGTGCACAACCTATAGGATACAAAAATGCAACGACTTCTATCCCAAGTATGCTATGTATATGATGTTCCGGTGGTATGATCCAAGATGATCGGATATGACAATCTTATGCAATGTGGTATGATGCTATGGCACTTGCCTACAAGCTCTTTGTTCACTCTTTTTCATTGCTTAAAAGCTTATTCTTTTTTTATATGGCCACAATGCGAAATGCACAAACCAAGATAGCAATTTGGTATATACGGGAACAATCTTGTGACACAAGGGATGATATGATACCAATATGATGTGGTATATATGCAATGCATGGTGTAGATCACTAATGTGCATAAGTAACATTGCCGGAAATACTCAAAGGCTAGTCTCGATAGGCAAGTGACGCGAAATGGGCTAGGGGTTATCAATGCAATGGCAAGCGAATATACAATGGATGGATACCACGATACCAAGATGATATGGAGGTTACCGTCTATGTCGATGATGAGTGGCGGTGATCTTGATGCAGATACCAAGATGATGGAGACTCGTCCCTAAGTAGCCAAAACACCTTAGGAAACGGAAAAACCGCGAACTCAAAATCTCAAATGTCAAATGGCAAAATGGTGGTAGCGAGGATGCGGTGGTGGAATGGTGGGTTATGCGAGTAGGCAATGCGGAAAAGGAGTGTAAGGTGGTGGACTATACCCGGTTTCGTAGTTGGAAGCTCGGTCCCTAAGTAGCTGAAACACCTTAGGACACACAAGTCACAACACAAACAAAATTGGGTTAAGTTGGGGTGGTGGGAGTGTAAGGTGGGCAAAACTACGCGGAAGTTATGGTGGTGGTGGTGGTTGAAGAAAAAGCAACCGTCTCTAACTAGCCTAGACACCTTTGGAGACTCAAATCACTCCTTAAGAAACCACTAATGTGAAGGGGAACAAAGTTGGTTAGGTTGTGGATGTCAGTGGTGGTGTAGCGGATGATATGGTGGAAGCCCTAGGCAAAGATGCCAAAGTTACAAAAATTTGATGGAGTCAAATGATGTTGGAAGTATTTTTGTCGGAAGGGGGATGTCAAGAGCTTCAAAACGAGCTAAAGAATGCGAAAATCGTACTCCGGATGAATTAGTTATGGATAAAACAAAAATCAGCCAAAGGTAATATCTACAGGTTACGGACGTCCGGACAAGGTCGGATGTCCGGGGGCCGGACGTCCGGGCAGGCTCAGAAATCCGTAAATTTGGCTCGGGTTAGGGGTTCCGGTGGTCCGGAAAAGGTCGGACATCCGGTCGATCCAGGGGCTCCGGACATCCGTAAAGGGCCGGTCGTCCGGGGGGGTCAGGGTCAACGTGAAATTTCCGATCCGGGGCACGATTTTGGGCGGAATTTGGGGATTTTGGGGTAAAAAAGATGAGATTTTATGGGTGAAAGATGGGGAATGCTAGATTCACTTGAAACCAAGCAAATTTATGTATCAAATCCAACAAAACTTCGTCAAATCAACAAATCAGAAAAAAAATTGGGGCTATTTTTGGTGGTAATTTTCCAAATTAAGGAAGAACACAACAAAATTAGGCTTGAAAACAACAAGGGGAGGCTCCGAAATTGTAATCAACGTGGCTCATGATACCAAGATGATGTAGGGTAGAACCCTAATCGGCTGATCTTTCACGAAAGGAGCGGATCCCATGAAGAACACGAGGAGGGAAATGAGGGAAAACACGGGGGAACACAAGAGAAACACTAAACCAACAAGAAATAGTCACACATGTGCTATATCCTAGAAACACAAAGAGATACAGGATCCACGATCAACAAGGGACGATACAAAGGTAGCCGGTTCTTCTCCGTGAGGAGGTCTTGATGGGGCCGCCGAAGAGGGCGTCTTGGATCCAAGGTGGATCTTCTCCGAAGAGGGGCCGCAGTCTCTCTCAAGGAGTAGATCCGTATGGATGAGCGAAGTTCTATCTCTCAAATGAGCTATCACAACGCTAACCCTAACTAGGAGGAGGTGGATGAGTATATATATAGTCTAGATCCACGAAGGGGTAAGTGGGAGAGGGATAAATGGGCCTCGGGCCCAAACACTATGCGTAGACAGATACCAGACGTCCCCTGAGGACCACTCGTCCGGTGGCTCACGGGCGGCCGGACGTCTGGTATACGTCAGACGTCCGCTCGATCTGGCTCGGACACTGGAGTGCCGGATTTCCGGAGGTGGCCGGTCGTCTGGTCGCCGGTCTTCCGCTGGCATCGGACGTCCGCTCATTTGGCTCGGGTGCAGGATTGCCGGTCGTCCGGTCCGGGCCGGTCATCCGGTGGGTCTTCAGGCACCGGACGTCCGGACCCTACCGGTCGTCCGGTGGCTGGAGCTTCTTCCACAGCTCTTCTTCTTGGTCCTCGCGCTTGGTGTCCATGCCTTCTTGTCCATGGGCTTCCTCTTGGTTCCTGGTCATGCATAGCACACATGTTTGAGGTAGTAGCCATGTCTCACATGTGGAAAGTGACGATTCAGAGAGGAGCGAGTTCACCTTGTGTCCGATGGCGTATACTTGAGGTCTCGTCTTATGTTCTCTTGGGGCTTCGAGAGTAGTCGGAGTGTACTTGGGGATGAACGTGGGATGCTCCGCATCAATCTACTACTATTGCTCCACACATCGACTGCTATCCACCATGGATCTAGTGTATTAAGTTCATGGAGAAACAGAGTAATGCAATAAGAACGATGAGATGATGTAGACAAGATCTATCTATGAAGAGATAGACCCCATCGTTTTATCCTTAGTAGCAACGATACATACGTGTCGGTTCCCCTTCTGTCACCGGGATCAAGCACCGTAAGATCAAACCCACAACAAAGCACCTCTTCCCGTTGCAAGATAAAAAGATCAAGTTGGCCAAACAAAACCAAAATATCGGAGAAGAGAAACAAGGCTATAAGCAATCATGCATGAAAGAGATCAAAGAAACTCAAATACTTTCATGGATATAAAAAGATAGATCTGATCATAAACTCAAAGTTCATCCGATCCCAACAAACACGCCGCAAAAAGAGTTACATCATATGGATCTCCAAGAGACCATTGTATTGAGAATTTAGCGAGAGAGAGGAAGCCATCTAGCTACTAACTACGGGCCCGAAGGTCTACAAAGAACTACTCACACAACATTGTAGAGGCACCAATGGAGGTGGTGAACCCCATCCGTGATGGTGTCTAGATTGGATGTGGTGGTTCTGGAATCTGCGGCGGCTGGAATTGATTTCCGTCGACCCCCCTAGGGTTTCTAGAATATTGGTGTATTTATAGAGCAAAGAGGCGGTCCGAGGGGCACCCGAGGTGGGCACAACCCACCAGCGTGCGCCTGGGCCTCCTAGCGCACCCTGGTGGGTTGTGCTCTCCTCGGAGCACCCCCGGGCACAACCTTGGCCCATTAGGTGTCTTCTGGTCCAAAAAAATCTCTGTATAGTTTCGTTGCATTTGGACTCCATTTGGTATTGATATTCTGTGATGTAAAAAACATGGAAAAAACATCAACTGGCACTTAGCACTATGTCAATAGGTTAGTACCAAAAATGATATAAAATGACTATAAAATGATTATAAAACATCCAACATTGATATTATAACAGCATGGAACAATCAAAAATTATAGGTATGTTGGAGATGTATCACTATTTCCGAGTGCATGATATTGGCTATGGTACCACCACTATGGCCAGCCTTATAGTGGGGAGTCATATACTATAGTATCATGCATATGATACTAGTGTATGATACTACGTACGTACCTTCATAGTGCATAGTATCATAGAGTAGTATCATAGATGACCGTATTTATGGCCATGCATAACACAAAGTAGTATAGCATATTTATTATGTTACAGTATCTACCTATGTTACTTCTTTGCCACATCATCGCATTTTCTATTCCTGAGTGCATGATACCGGCTATGATACCCCCACTATGGCCACCCTAAGGCTAGTCGTAATGCGAGTATCATAAGCAGTATCATGCATGCCAACTAGACTTTTTGGGCGATGTGGCACACAGTTAAATGAGGAAAGAGAGGGTGTGGTATCATATCATGATATCGTATCATATTAAATGTTGTACTACTTTGGTCATGTATGGCAATTTATAAGGCAACCTAAGATACTAACTTATGATACTATGCGCGCATTATGGAGGTAGTATCATATACTTGTATCATATGCATGATACTACTATATGATAAGGCTGGTTGTAATGGGGAGTATCATATACTAGTATCATGCATATGATACTATTATATGATACTACCTCCGTAATGCGCGCATAGTATCATAAGTTAGTATCATGTAGTATTTTATCTATTGTCATGCATGACACATAGTAGCATAGCCTACTATGATACTTAATCCTATCTTTCTTCATTTAATTCTATGACAACTCATCAAAATTGCCTAGTTGGCATGCATGATACTTGCTATAATACTCCCATTACGATCGATCTAGCAAACGTGTACAAATCATTTGTGCGTCGCTTTGCAAGTTTTCATCCGTTTGTTCGAGAAGCGGGGAGAAGTTTCAAACATTTCGTCCGCGAGGTGCGGCCACTAGCATAGGCCTAGTTGGTATTTTAATTATAGGAAATTTAGATGGAATCCAGACATCATCCAAATCCATGTGTACCTGTGGCATGCTCTCACGACCCTGTGAAAAAAATTGGTAAAGTTTGGCACAAGTTTCGATGATCTCCTTCCAAACTGGATCATCTCACATGAAGGATCATGGTTTCCAATAAGAGATGTGTCAGTTCAAACACTAGTCGCCGGTTACTTAATCGTTTGGCCTCATAAAAATTTCCACGGTATGCAATCACAATTATACTATGGGTTTGATTTTCTGGCGAATTTTAGGTATCGTTAGCTATATTTAAGACATTTTTGGAGTTTAACGTGTATTTTGTGCATAAAAGTAAAATTACAACCGGAACTGCATGTGCTGGCGAAAGGGATGAGGATCGCTGTTCGATCTGGGAGCATCCAACGGTGCAGATGTACGATCCATGGGGTTTGGGTTCTGGCCAATCAGAAAGCACACCTTAGATTGCGGGCGGGGTTTGGTCGGGACACGACTTTAATCAACGAACCGTGTGCTATTCGCAAACCAGATTGCATATTTTTGTTCACACATACTGTAGTGAGATCAATTGGGTGTGTTACCTCTATGATATAATAATAATAACAAAAAACATCTCATATTCATTGCCTGAGCTGACAACATATCAAGGTCAACATATTAACGGTTCTTACATCAACAAAAAACTGGGCATAACTCACAAATTCAGTACACGCGACAGTTCCAAATTGAACGAATTACGTTGCAGAGTAGGCAGAAAGACTAGTCTTATAGCTTAATTCCCTTATACATGGGGAACTGGAATCATTACGTTGACCACGAATGAACTTGGGTTTTCTGATGATTTTACGCTTCTCCGTTACACGGCTGCGTGATCCCTTGGCTAGCAACTCAGCAAATTCATCGTACTCGTCCTCATTAGCAACATTGTCAACACCTAGTATCCTCCTCTTGCCATGGATCACTACATGGCAGTTCTTACGCAAGGGGTCTTTTGCAAACAAAATCAGGGTAACATCGCTGGCAAGAATGAACGGGCCCACGTGATATGCCATCGTTGTCCTGTTAACATAGGTCTTCCTATAATCATCAACCTTTACATGACCAAGAGGGATCCATGCGCACCCGAATAATGCCACCTTAACTTTCACATAGTCAAGCTCCCAAGTCTCTTTGATGGTTCCATAGTATACCATTTTATTAGCTTCATCAACAGTCATGCATTCTATTCGAACAGAGCTGTTCTGACATGAGGTCTTCTCATCCGTACCTCAGTGTAGAATGTGTATCCATTTATGTCATATGTTTGGTACGTCAATGATACGTCTCCAACGTATCTATAATTTTTGATTGTTCCATGCTATTATATTATCCGTTTTGAATGTTTAATGGGCTTTATTATGAACTTCTATATTATTTTTGGGACAAACCTATTAACCGAAGGCCTAGTGCAAATTGCTGTTTTTTTGCCTATTTCAGTGTTTCGCGGAATAGGAATATCAAACGGAATGAAACCTTAGCAAGGATCGTTTTTGCAACAAACGCAATCCAGGAGACTTGGAGTGGATGTCAAGAAAGAAGTGAGGAGGCCACGAGGCAGGAGGGCGCGCCCCCACCCTCCTGGGCCCCTCGCAGCTCCATCGACCTACTTCTTCCTCCTGTATATACCCATATACCCTGAAAACATCCAGGAGCACCACGAAACCCTATTTCCACCGCCACAACCTTTTGTACCCATGAGATCCCATCTTGGGGCCTTTTCCGGTGCTCCGTCGGAGGGGGAATCAATCATGGAGGGCTTCTACATCAACACCATAGCCTCTCCGATGATGTGTGAGTAGTTTACCACAGACCTTCGGGTCCATAGTTATTAGCTAGATGGCTTCTTCTCTCTCTTTGGATCTCATTACAAAGTTCTCCTCGATTCTCTTGGAGATCTATTCGATGTAATTCTTTTTGCGGTGTGTTTGTCGAGATCTAATGAATTGTGGGTTTATGATCAAGTTTATCTACGAACAATATTTGATTATTCTCTAAATTCTTATATGCATGATTTAAATATCTTTGCAAGTCTCTTTGAATTATCAGTTTTGTTTGGCCTACTAGATTGATCTTTCTTGCAATAGGAGAAGTGCCTAGCTTTGGGTTCAATCTTGCGGTGTCCTTTCCCAGTGATAGCAGGGGCAGCAAGGCACTATTGTATTGTTGCCATCGAGGATAAAAATATGGGGTTTATATCATATTTCTTGAGTTTATCCTTCTACATCATGTCATCTTTCCTGATGTGTTACTCTGTTCTTATGAACTTAATACTCTAGATGCATGCTGGATAGCGGTCGATGTGTGGAGTAATAGTAGTAGATGCAGAATCGTTTGGGTCTACTTGTCACGGACGTGATGCCTATATACATGATCATGCCTAGATATTCTCATAATTATTCGCTTTTCTATCAATTGCTCGACAATAATTTGTTCACCCATCGTAGATTATGCTATCTTGAGAGAAGTCACTCGTGAAACCTATGGCCCTCGGGTCTATTCTCCATTATATTATTCTCCCAACTACTAGCTATTTCTGTTGCCATTTATTTTGCAATCTTTACTTTCCAATCTACACAAAAGTACCAAAACTATTTATCTTATTATCTTTATCAGATCTCACTTTCATAAGTGACCATGAAGGGATTGACAACCCCTTTATCGCGTTGGTTGCAAGGTTCTTCTATGTTTGCGCAAGTACTAGGAGACTTGCGTGTAGTCTCCTACTGGATTGATACCTTGGTTCTCAAAAACTGAGGGAAATACTTACGCTACTTTGTTGCATCACCCTTTTCTCTTCAAGGGAAAACCAACGCATGCTCAGGAGGTAGCAAGAAGGATTTCTGGAGCCGTTGCCGGGGATATTTGCACCAAGTCAAGTCGAGATTTGATCTCCCGTCAACAAGCCATTTCTGGCGCCGTTGCCGGGGAGATTTACGCACAAGTCAAGACATACCAAGTACCCATCACAAACTCTTATCACTCGCATTACATTATTTGCCATTTGCCTCTCGTTTTCCTCTCCCCCACTTCACACTTGCCGTTTTATTCGCCCTCTTTTCTGTTCGCCTCTTTTCCGTCCATCTCTTTTCGCTTGATTCTTGTGTGTCCGTGTGTTAGATCATTTTCTTCGTCGTCATGGCTAGTCCTTCTATCATTGTTAGTACTCCCGGTCACGAAGTTCTTAATTTTAAACAAAGGGAGGGAGAAAATCTAAAAGATGCTTGGCATAGAATTTGCAATGCTCAGAATAGATCTACTAAGAAGCAATATACTTTCGTTCTTCTTCGTAATTTTTATCTAGGCATCACTCCTTGGAACGGATATATTCTTGATACCATTACTAGAGGAAATTTCTTGGGTAGCCATACTTTTGATTCTTATAACGCTATGTTAGATTTGTTTGTCCCACCACCTCTTTTGGTTAATGGAACTATTTTAACCTTGGAACATGTGATGCAAAGGCTTGAAATTATTGAAAATAAAGTTTCCACTGTAGAGTTGATTGAAAATTTGCATAAAAAGATCCACAAACAAATTACCCAATACGAATCTAAGGTCGGAGTTGCTCTTAAATGTTTTAAAGAAAAGGAACCCATAGTTAACGAAAAGATAAATCAAGATTCCACAAGAATTGATAAAATTGAGGATATTATTACAAACTTAGGGTCTGCCTTTTCTGCCGTGAAAAATACCCCAATGCGCAGAATAGATCTACTAAGAAGCAATATACTTTTGTTCTTCTTCGTAATTTTTATCTAGGCATCACTCCTTGGAACGGATATATTCTTGATACCATTACCAGAGGGAATTTCTTGGGTAGCCATACTTTTGATTCTTATAACGCTATGTTAGATTTGTTTGGCCCACCACCTCTTTTGGTTAATGGAACTATTTTAACCTTGGAACATGTGATGCAAAGGCTTGAAATTATTGAAAATAAAGTTTCCACTGTAGAGTTGATTGAAAATTTGCATAAAAAGATCCACAAACAAATTACCCAATACGAATCTAAGGTCGGAGTTGCTCTTAAATGTTTTAAAGAAAAGGAACCCATAGTTAACGAAAAGATAAATCAAGATTCCACAAGAATTGATAAAATTGAGGATATTATTACAAACTTAGGGTCTGCCTTTTCTGCCGTGAAAAATACCCCAAATCCTCCTACTACTAAAGTTGCCAAGTTTATGTATGTGCCTAAAAATAAAGGTGAATCTTCTAGTAAGGAAAATGCGGATCTCAAATCAATAAGTGTTCACCCCAAATTTTTCGTTATCATTAAGGAACCTTTTACTACAAATAAATTTCTTGATTTCTGGCCTAGGATTTTGATCATTAATAAAAAGAAGTAAACTCTAAGGGCTATAAGTGTTCCATTGAAGAAATACCAACCAAAGATGACAATACCTAGATATATTCTTGCTTTTATGCCTATCTAGGGGCGTTAAATGATAGCGCTTCTTGGGAGGCAACCCAATTTTATTTTTGTTTCTTGCTTTTTGTTCCTGTTTATTAATAAATAATTCATATAGCTTCTGTTTAGATGTGGTTTTATGTTTTTAATTAGTGTTTGTTCCAAGTAGAACCTTTGGGAAAACTTGGGGGAAGTCTTTGCGATCATGCTGTAAAAAACAGAAAGTTTAGCGCTCACGAGATTAGCTTCCATTTTTAACTGGACAGTGAGATTAGGTTGATTCTTTTTGCAGATGATTAATAGACAAATTCCTCACGTCCACCAATTTATTTCAGAATTTTTGGGGTTACGTAAGTATTCCAAACCTACAGATTGCTACAGACTGTTCTGTTTTTCGTGTGTTGTTTGCTTATTTTGATGAATCTATGGCTAGTATCGGGGGGTATGAACCATAGAGAAGTTGTAATAAAGTAGGTTTAACACCAATATAAATAAATAATGAGTTCATTACAGTACATTAAGTGGTGATTTGTTTTCTTATACTAACGGAGCTCATGAGATTTTCTGTTGAGTTTTGTGTTGTGAAGTTTTCACATTTTGGGTAAAGATTTGATGGATTTTGGAATAAGGAGTGGCAAGAGCCTAAGCTTGGGGATTCCCAAGGCACCCCAAGGTAAAATTCAAGGAAAAACAAAAGCCTAAGCTTGGGGATTCCCCGGAAGGCATCCTCTCTTTCGACTTCGTCCATCGGTAACTTTACATAAGGCTATATTTTTATTCACCACATGATACGTGTTTTGCATGGAGCGTCTTGCACGATTTGAGTCTTTGATTTTTAGTTTACCACAATCATCCTTGCCGTACACACCATTTGGAGAGACACACATGAGTCGGAATTTATTAGAATACTCTATGTGCTTCACTTATATCTTTTGAGCAAGATAATTTTGCTCTAGTGCTTCACTTATATCTTTTTAAGAGCACGGTGGTGGTTTTATTTTATAGAAATTATTGATCCCTCATGCTTAACTTATATTATTTTTAGAGTCTTTTAGAAAAGCATGGTAATTTGCTTTGGCTATAAAATTATTCCTAATATGATAGGCATCCAAGATGGGTATAATAAAAACTTTCATAAAAACTGCATTGAATACTATGAGAAGTTTGATTCTTTATGACTGTTTTGAGATATGAGGATGGTAAAATTAGAGTCATGCCAGTTGAGTAATTGTGAATTTGAGAGATACTTGTGTTAAAGTTTGTGATTCCCGTAGCATGCACGTATGGTGAACAGTTATGTGATGAAGTCGGAGCATGGTTTATTTATTGATTGTCTTCCTTATGAGTGGCGGACGAGGACGAGCGATGGTCTTTTCCTACCAATCTATCCCCCTAGGAGCATGCGCGTAGTACTTTGTTTCGATAACTAATAGATTTTTGCAATAAGTATGTGAGTTCTTTATGACTAATGTTGAGTCCATGGATTATACGCACTCTCACCCTTCCACCATTGCTAGCCTCTCTAGTACCGCGAAAATTTCGTCGGTACCATAAACCCACCATATATCTTCCTCAATACAGCCACCATACCTACCTATTATGGCATTTCCATAGCCATTCCGAGATATATTGCCATGCAACTTGTGGGAGTCCTGGATTAGGGGGTCCCCGGACAGCCGAACTATCTCCATTGGCCGGACTGTTAGACTATGAAGGTACATGATTGAAGAGTTCGTCTCGTGTCCGGATGGGACTCTACTTGGCGTGGAAGGCAAGCTAGGAAATACAGATATGTGTATCTCCTCCTTTGTAACCGACCTTGTGTAACCCTAACCTCTCCGGTGTCTATATAAACCGGAGGGTTTTAGTCCGTAGGACAACATACAATCATACCATAGGCTAGCTTCTAGTGTTTAGCCTCTCTGATCTCGTGGTAGATCTACTCTTGTACTACCCATATCATCAATATTAATCAAGCAGGACGTAGGGTGTTACCTCCATCAAGAGGGCCCGAACCTCAGTAAAACATTGTGTCCCCTGCCTCCTGTTACCATCCGCCTTAGACGTACAGTTCGGGACCCCCTACCCGAGATCCGCCGGTTTTGACACCGACATTGGTGCTTTCATTGAGAGTTCCTCTGTGTTGTCGCCGTTAGGCTTGATGGCTCCTACTATCATTGATAGCGATGCAGTCTAGGATGAGACTTTTCTCCCCGGACAGATCTTCGTGTTCGGCGGCTTTGCACTGCAGGCCAATTCGCTTGGCCATCTGGAGCAGATTGAAAGTTACACCCCTGGCCACCAGGTCAGGTTTGGAATCTTAGACTACACGGCCGATATCCGTGGAGACTTGATCTTCAACGGATTCGAGCCTCTGCCTTGTGCATCACGCGGTCACAATGAGTATGATTTAGCTCTACCATCGGACAGTGTTCAGGAGATCGCACAGGCAGTCGCTCCGACCCTCAATTCGGAGCCAGTTCCACCGTCCATGGATGGGTGGATGGACCCCGCCACAGAGGCCTTACCCTCAGCGGCGATCGAGCCAAACATCGACCTTACCTTGCATTAGAGCCATGTTGTTAAACTGTCGGATCCTTATCCGGCCACGGACTCCGAGCCGCCTACGCCCGTTCCTATCGAATCCGATTGGGCGCTGATCATGGAGTTTACCTCCGCGGATATTTTTCAGCACTCGCCCTTTGGCGACATACTGAACTCATTAAGGTCTCTCTCCTTGTCAGGAGGATCCTGGCCGAACTATGTCCGGCAGGATTGGGATGCGGACGACGAAGAAATTCGCGGCCCACCCACCACCCACTTAGTAGCCACTGTCGATGACTTAATCGACATGCTCGACTTCGACTCTGAAGACGTCGACGGTTTGGACGACGATGCGGGAGACGAAGAGGAACCACTGCCCACAGGGCACTGGACAGCCACCTCATCATACGATATATACATGGTGGACACACCAAAGGAAAACAACGACGAGGAACGGAAGGACGCAATGAAGGGTTGTTCCCTCGAGAAGCAGTCAAAACGGCGGCGTAAGCGCTGCCCCAAATCCCACCTCGGCAGAAACAACGATCATACAGACCCAGCGTTAGAGCAGGGGGACCATTGCCGGACCATGGCAACACGGAGAATCAAGCCGAACAACCCGACTCTGTCAAAGATCATAGTCCAGATGACACCACACCGGACGGACACCCGGAGCAACAGAATGCCCATCAAAGGCTCGTTGCCACCGCGAGGAGTCTAAAAAAGCAGAAGCAAAGGCTCAAAGCTGCGCAAGACACACTCCAAATCAGATGGAGCAAAGTACTCAACACAGCAGCAAAGTACGGCGGTAATCACCCCACCAAGAGCTACCCGAAGCGGAAGTTGCTACCTGAATTCGATGAGGAGGCCTTAGATCCCCCACAACCAAAAATCAAAACAGCCATCTGGTCGGATAGGCGACCTCACAGCCAACTTAGAGCGGCAACCAACGCCGCACATAAGCCAATACGCGATCCACGCGAGGACTCGCATCAAAAGGACGGCACAACCAGATCCATCTGTAGACCACGTAAGCGCGCTCCAACACAACAAATATCCGAAGAACGCGGTACACCCGGATACAGGGGTGCCACACACCCCCTATGTTTCATCGATGAGGTGCTGGATCATGAATTTCCAAAGGGATTCAAACCCGTAAATATAGAGGCATACGACGGAACAACAGACCCTGGTGTCTGGATTGAGGATTATATCCTCCATATCCATATGGCTCGAGGAGATGACCTCCACGCCATTAAGTATTTACCCCTCAAACTCAAAGGGCCAGCCTGGCACTGGCTTAAGAGCCTCCCTGAAAGTTCCATTGGAAGCTGGGAAGAGCTCGAAGATGCTTTTTTCGGGCAAATTTTCAGGGGACTTACGTCCGACCTCCGGACACGGACGATTTGAGTCATATAACTCAACAGCGCGGAGAGTCAGCCCGAAAACTTTGGAACAAGTTTCTTACTAAGAAGAAACAAATAGTCGACTGTTCGGACACTGAAGCCTTGGCAGCTTTTAAGCATAGAGTCCGTGACGAATGGCTTGCCAGACACCTCGGCCAAGAAAAGCCGAGAACAATGGCAGCATTAACAAACCTCATGACCCGCTTTTACGCGGGTGAGGATAGCTGGCTAGCCAGAAGCAGCATCAGCGACCCAAGTACATCCGAAGTTAGAGATGGAAACGGGAAATCACAGCGCAATAACAAACGCCGGAATAAAGAAGACAACAGGAAGAGCACAACAGTAAACGCCGGATTTAGAAGCTCTCGGCAAAGTCAGCAAAAGCAGCCCTCTAAAGGCGCCAGAGACGAACTGTCCAGCCTAAACAAAATTCTGGACCAAGTATGTCAGATCCATAGCCCCCCCGGTAAACCTGCTAATCATATCCACAAAGAATGTTGGGTCTTCAAGCAGTCCGGCAAGCTCAACGCCGTACACAAGGGGGAGGATACACCAAGCGAACACGAGGATGAGCCTCCCAAGCAAGACACCGGGGAACAAAAGAAGTTTCCACCAGAAGTCAAAACAGTCAACGTGTTACACGTGATCAAGGGGAGAAACAAAGCGGCACTCCCAGAAAAATATGCCCAAGGGCCTATCACCACGGAGTCCTGCCACTGGTTGTCTCAACCGATCACTTTCGACCATCGTTATTACTCAGCAAGTATCCGGCATGCATGATGGGCTTCCCTGGTATTAGACCCAATAATTGACGGATACCATTTTACACGAGTCCTGATGGACGGTGGCAGCAGTTTAAACCTGATATACCAGGATACAATCCGCAGAATGGGGATAGACCCAACGAAAATTTGCCACAGCAATACTACCCTTAAAGGAGTAATGCTAGGCCCAGGGGCTCATTGCACGGGCTCCCTGCTACTAGAGGTTATATTCGGCTTCCCCGATAACTTCCGTAGCAAAAATTTAACATTCCACATTGCTCCGTTCCAAAGTGGCTATCAAGCACTACTTGGACGCGAAGCTTTCGCTCGCTTTAATGCAATACCGCATTACGCTTACCTTACGCTTAAGATGCCCGGTCCACGTGGCATCATTACAGTGAATGGAAATGTTAAGTGATCCCTGCGCGCCGAAGAGAGTAAGGCTGCCTTGGCAGCCACACACTAAGATGGCCTCACCATCTAAAGCATTTGATAGGTCGTCAAGACCATGGACACGGTTAGACGAGTCCGGCGCAGCTATATGTAACTCACACAGGTTTGATAAGCCACACCCCTATTACAAATACAAGGGGCTCAATGCGCGCAGACAAGTGGCAATTTTTATTCATCTTGAATTATACATGGTTTCTTTAAACCTACCTTTTTGCACGACAACTTTTCACCTAAGTTTCTCTCTTTTACAGATGACCATCGTGCTACACCCGTCCAGGATATGGCACAACGGAGACACAGGCGCAGACGTGCAACATGGACCCGCTCCAAGGATTCTTTTTAGATTAAGACCCTGTGTAAACCTTTTTTACTGTCTCTAGTTGATACACATCCCTCAGATTCTCAAATACAATTGAGAAGGATGCTGACGTCTTGGCATGTGGCCACGTCAGAATAAACGCCCGTACCTAGACACAAGGGGCTTCTTACAAAGGGCACTATTTAGGCCCGGTTTATACCATAAAGACCAAATACCTTAGGGAGTGTTCGGCGTCGCGACTTTGGCCTTATATGCATCACCTCCGAATCATGTCTTTGGTTAAATGTTGGGTTTGCCCGGTTCCTGTGTTTTGGTGCCTTACGTTCCGTTCTATCGGCTAAGGCAGCACCAGGAGAACTACTGCGATTGTGCCCTGGTTCGCCCGGATGAGCACCTCAGTAGAGAAAGCCGAAAAATGACTGTCATGATATAGCGCGAGACTAGTCAACCACTCGATGACCTATCAGAATGTTAGAATTCCTCAGCTTTAACGAAGGGCCGTTTCCCGGCCAGGCATATACACACCCCGGGTTTGGGAGAGTGTGGAGCCACCAGGGGCTATATAGTAGCCCCACCGTCAAACTCCTATGGCTAAGTGAAAGTGTTAAAGCACCATAGTCCGGTTGCCTCGTTCGCTGCGCTATCACCTCCTTAATAGGATCAAGACGTTGGGTTAAGTGTGAACACGCGTTTTCTGTGAACACCTCTGCATTATATGCGAGGGGGTTGAAGCCGACGACTCCAATCTTTCAGGTTATATACATATATAGATAAACGGCCGCACAGGAGGCATCATACTACTTTCCGGCAAAAGTATAAATACAGCCTTACTACATTTCATAAAAACATTTTGCTTACAATGGGAATACATGTCACTCAAACATAATATTCTTCAAGCACTGGGACTCTATCAAATGAGCACCCTCAAGAACCTCTTCAAAATAGTGCTCGGCAGCTACTCGGCCTATGGCCGAACCTTGCACCGCAATAGTGGTAGCATCCATCTCCGCCCAGTATGCCTTGACACGGGCAAAGGCCATCCGCGAGCCTTCTATGCACGCCGACCTCTTCATCGCATTGATGCGCGACACCGCACCAAGGAACTGCTGCACTAAGCTGAAATAGCTGTTCGGCTTCGGCTTCTCCAGCCACAAATGATCTACGGCGGAACTCATGGCAAGTCCGGACAACCTATTAAGTTTAGCCCATTTGGCCAGTTGATCAGTCAGGGGAAGCGGACGCTCTGGAACGTTGAATTGCAAACAGAACAGCTTGTCCACTTCACGATCTATCTGATCTTGGAAGTATTCGACCGCATCGACAGTGCTTGCCGCCAAGTCCATATATGTGTCTGCCGAACTCCACAGCCGATCCAGAGGGGCATACCGCGGATCTCCGAACTTCCTCTGCAGCAGAAAGGGCTTCCCAGCCGCAATATCCCCGGCTTCGCGCAGCTCCTCCTTCTTCGCCCTCATAGCAGAGCGAGTGTCGTTGGTCACAATCGCGGCCGTTTCAACATCTGCTGCCTTCACTCGGTTCTCCTTTTCAAGGAACTGGCAACGGTCGGCAGTGTCTTTTAATTCTACGACCATCTTGGCCATCTTCTCTTTGCTTTCGCAATGCGCGGCCTTCTCGGCTCTTAACTCTTCGGCCGCCTTCAAAGCAGCCGCATTACTAACCCTTGCTTGTTCCTTGGCTCGGGCAAATTCCGCCCGAAGGGTCTCCATGGTGGCAGCCCCGTCTGCAGTCACAACATATTAAAGATATTGGCATCATGCTGCTCTTACTATGTGATGTTGACCGGAAAAACATTAGTTACCCTGTGCCTCGTCAAGCCGCTTGTTAACAAGCTTGATGTCGGCATCTGCCGCATCCAGTTGCCGCTTTAGTTCGGCAAACTCATTAGTCCAGCTAGCCACCGGAGCTCCCATCACCTGCACATAAAGCGGTATGATTATTACCTGGGACTACGATCCTCTGTTCGCCGCCATTCTCAACGACGACCACAGTCTCAAGGGCTACTATCTACACAGGGCACACCTAAAAATGTGCGGTACTATCAAAAAGTATATCGTTTCACGTACCTCAAAGCACGTCAGTAGACTCATAAAGGCTCCATCCAATCCGCTTTCGGTGGACGAAATTCTTTCCATCACTGTACCCATCAACATACGGTGTTCTTCTGAGATGGCCGATCGCTCCAACAGCTCCCTCAGTACGTCCGACCGCATACCAGACGGTGCCGAACTCTTTTGTTTGCTCTCTTCAAGAGCCGGACGCTGGGGACTTCGGGTGACTATAGGATTATCTTCTGGCCTCACCGGATCTGGAGAGGCCCTCCGCGACGACACATCAAGGTCGCCCGCTTCTGAGCGGGGGAGTCCGGGGGAGGCGTTTCGCTCTCCATCATCTCCGGAAGAAGATCCCCTGAAGACGAGCTCTGCTGAGAAGGGCTAAGATCCAAACTGCAAGATAAAAGGTTCGGTTATTTTCCTCAGAGGTAAGGTAGTATATCGCCACTATTAAAGTATTTTCTGATTACTTACAGCTCGTTGGGGGGCTGATTCTCGCGCGAACTTTGTGCGGCAAAGGCACCCTCCAAGGCAGGACCCTCTAGTGGAGACTTCTTCTCCCGTTTGGAAGCCTCGGTTTCCGGATCTTCAGAGGCAGTCCTCTTCCTTCCCTGAAGCGAAAGAAGGTCGGATTCTTCTCCTTGGTTATCCTCCTTCACGGAGGTGCTCATTCCCTCGGTTGGAATTGGTAGCGATGGGGGCCCGCTTTCGACCTCATTATTCCCCCCTTTATCTTCCTTTGAGGGCTCAGGGCAGGGTGCAAGCTCAAGCATCTTTTCCAGTACCGGATTCTCCAAACCCTCAGGAAGGGGGGCCGAACACCGAATCATCTTCGCCTTTGTTAGCCAGTCCTGGTCAAAGAGCGATTTCTCAGAATGACGTCATGGTAAATAAAAGAAGGTGTGTTTGGCTAAAGGATTACTTACTTGGTCGGCAGTACGGTTGCTGCTCAGGCCCATGTCCTCGGTAGTATCCGGACACTCTATTTGGGGTCCGAAGAATGATTTGTACATATCCTCGTGCGTCAGGCCGAGGAAATTCGGAATAGTACGCGGCCCTTCTGGGCTGAACTCCCACATGCGGAGGGGCTGGCATTTGCAAGGCTGGACTCGACGAACCAGCATGACTTGCGCCACCATAACCAGACTGAAATCTCCTTCGAAGAGATTGCGAACGCGGCTCTGCAGTATAGGCACGTCCTTGGCTAGACCCCAGCTCAGTCCTCTGCTAATCCATGACATCAGCTGTGGTGGAGGGCCTGACCGGAAAGCAGGGGCAGCCACCCACTTGGCACTTCTGGGAGCTGTGATGTAAAACCACTCCTGTTGCCATAATCCGGACACCTCTAGAAAGGAACCTTTGGGCCACGGAGCTCCTGCTATCTTGCTTATTAATGCGCCTCCGCACGCTGCATACTGCCCCTCGACCATCTTCGGCTTCACGTCAAAGGTCTTGAGCCACAGGCCGAAGTGAGGGGTAATGCGGAGGAAGGCCTCACACACGACAATGAATGTCAAGATGTGGAGAAAGGAGTCCGGGGCTAGATCGTGGAAATATAGCCCGTAATAGAACATCAAACCCCTAACAAAGGGATCCAGGGTGAGGCCTAGACCTCGGAGGAAGTGGGATATGAACACAACATTCTCATTGGGTTCAGGAGTAGGGACGACCTGCCCTCGGGCAGGCAGCCGATGCGAAACCTTGGCGGTCAGGTATCTGGCCTCCCTCAACTTCTTGATATCCTCTTCCGTAACGGAGGAGGGTATCCACCGGCCTTGAAGGCTAGATCCGGACATGCTTGAAGGTCTGAAGCACCTAACCTGGGCTTTGGGTGTTAGAACTCGAGGCGGGGGAAGGATTCGATTGAGCACAGGAGGGAAAAAAGTAAAAGCCTTGTCCCTTTATAAAGAGGGTGAATATCAAGCGTCCTCTCCGTAGCCATTTGGGACTTGCCTATAATCTAGGAGTTCTAGACACGGTTGGGTTACCCACGACCATATTGATGAGAATCCCTAATTAGGGGGACACGATCTCTGCTTTAACAAGACGTGTCAAAAAACTGCCTCACGTTATGTGTGGGGCTAGTTAAAGGAAACGGTTCGAATAATCACTGGGCCGTGACGTAATGTCATGTTGCCAAAACAAGTCGGCAAATTGGATTTGTGGAAATATTATTCTCTCTACGGTGGTATGGGGAACTTATTTTTTAGGGTCGGACACTATCCTTATATTCAAATTCTTCCGTGGTATATTCGGAGGAGGAACCCGCCTTGCAGTGCCGAAGACAATACTGCGCGCCGGACTCATCGTCATTGAAAGCTTGGTTCAGGGGCTACTGTGGGAGTCCTGGATTAGGGGGCCCCGGACAGCCGGACTATCTCCATTGGCCGGACTGTTAGACTATGAAGGTACAGGATTGAAGACTTCGTCTCGTGTTCAGGGGCTAAACTCTACTTGGCGTGGAAGGCAAGCTAGGCAATACGGATATGTGTATCTCCTCCTTTGTAACTGACCTTGTGTAACCCTAACCTCTCCGGTGTCTATATAAACCGGAGGGTTTTAGTCCGTAGGAAAACATACAATCATACCATAGCTAGCTTCTAGGGTTTAGCCTCTTCGATCTCGTGGTAGATCTACTCTTGTACTACCCATATCATCAATATTAATCAAGTAGGACGTAGGGTTTTACCTCCATCAAGAGGGCCCGAACCTGGGTAAAACATTGTGTCCCCTGCCTCCTGTTACCATCCGCCTTAGACGTACAGTTCGGGACCCCCTACCCGAGATCCGCCGGTTTTGACACCGACACAACTTTCCACTATTCCATTTATTATGACACGCTTCATCATTGTCATATTGCTTTGCATGATCATGTAGTTGACAACATATTTGTGGCAAAGCCACCATTCATAATTCTTTCATACATATCACTCTTGATTCATTGCATATCCCAGTACACCACCAGAGGCATTCACATAGAGTCATATTTTTGTTCGAGTATCGAGTTGTAATTGTTGAGTTGTAAGTAAATAAAAGTGTGATGATCATCATTATTAGAGCATTGTCCTATGTGAGGAAATGATGATGGAGACTATGATTCCCCCACAAGTCGGGATGAGACTCCGGACGAAAAATAAAAAAAGGGAAAGAAAAAAAAAGAAAAAGAGGCCATAAAAAAGGAGAAAAGGCCCAAATAAAAAAATGAGAGAAAAATAGAGAAGGGGCAATGCTACTATCCTTTTACCACACTTGTGCTTCAAAGTAGCACCATGATCTTCACGATAGAGAGTCTCCTATGTTGTCACTTTCATATGCTAGTGGGAATTTTTCATTATAGAACTTCGCTTGTATATTCCAATGATTGGCTTCCTCAAAATGCCCTAGGTCTTCATGAGCAAGCAAGTTGGATGCACACCCACTTAGTTTCTTTTTGAGCTTTCATACACCTTTAGCTCTAGTGCATCCGTTGCATGGCAATCCCTACTCACTAACATTGATATCTATTGATGGGCATCTCCATAGCCCGTTGATACGTCTAGTTGATGTGCGACTATCTTCTCCTTTTTGTCTTCTCCACAGCCACCATTCTATTCCACCTATAGTGCTCTATCCATGGCTCATGCTCATGTATTGTGTGAAGATTGAAAAAGTTTTAGAACGTCAAAAGTATCAAACAATTGCTTGGCTTGTCATCGGGGTTGTGCATGATTTAAATATTTCGTGTGGTGAAGATAGAGCATAGCCAGACTATATGATTTTGTAGGGATAACTTTCTTTGGCCAAGTTATTTTGAGAAGACATAATTGCTTAGTTAGTATGCTTGAAGTATTATAATTTTTATGTCAATATTAAAATTTTATCTTGAATCTTTCAAATCTGAACATTCACGCCACAATAAAGATAATTACTTTGAAAATTATGTTAGGAAGCATTCCACATAAAAAATTCTGTTTTTATCATTAACCTACTCGAGGACGAGCATGAATTAAGCTTGGGGATGTTTGATACGTCTCCAATGTATCTTTATTTTTTTATTGTTCCATGATATTATATTATCCGTTTTGGATTTTTAATGGGCTTTATTATGCAGTTTTATATTATTTTTGGGACTAACATATTAACCGAAGGCCCAGTGCAAATTGCTGTTTTTTTGCCTATTTCAGTGTTTCGCAGAAAAGGAATATCAAACGAAATCCAAACGGAATGAAACCTTCGCGAGGATAGTTTTTGGAACAAACGCAATCCTGGAGACTTGGAGTGGACGACAAGAAAGAAGCAAGGACGCCACGAGGCAGGAGGGCGCGCCCTAGGGGGGTGGGCGCGCCCCCACCCTTACGGGCCCCTCGCAGCTCACTGACCTACTTCTTCCTCCTATATATACCCATATACCCTGAAAACATCTAGGACCACCACGAAACCCTATTTCCACCGCCGCAACCTTCTGTACCCGTGAGATCCCATCTTGGGGCCTTTTCTGGCGCTCTGCCGGAGGGGGAATCGATCACAGAGGGCTTCTACATCAACACCATAGCCTCTCCGATGATGTGTGAGTAGTCTACCACAGACCTTCGGGTCCATATTTATTAGCTAGATGGCTTCTTCTCTCTCTTTGGATCTTAATACAAAGTTCTCCTCGATTCTCTTGGAGATCCATTCGATGTAATTCTTTTTGCGGTGTGTTTGTTGAGATTCGATGAATTGTGGGTTTATGATCAAGTTTTTCTATGAACAATATTTGATTCTTCTCTGAATTTTTATATGCATGATTTAAATATCTTTGCAAGTCTCTTCGAATTATCAGTTTGGTTTGGCCTACTAGATTGATCTTTCTTGCCATGGGAGAAGTGCTTAGCTTTGGGTTCAATCTTGCGGTGTCCTTTCCCAGTGACAGCAGGGGCAGCAAGGCACATATTGTATTGTTGCCATCAAGGATAAAAAGATGGGGTTTATATCATATTGCTTGAGTTTATCCCAGTACGTCATGTCATATTGCCTAATGCGTTACTCTGTTCTTATGAACTTAATACTCTAGATGCATGCTGGATAGCGGTCGATGTGTGGAGTAATAGTAGTAGATGCAGAATCGTTTCGGTCTACTTATCACGGACGTGATGCCTATATACATGATCATGCCTAGATATTCTCATAATTATTCGCTTTGCTATCAATTGCTCGACAGTAATTTGTTCACCCATCGTATATTATGCTATCTTGAGAGAAGTCACTAGTGAAACCTATGGCCCTCGGGTCTGTTCTCCATTACATTATTCTCCCAACTACTAGCTATTTCTGTTGCCGTTTATTTTGCAATCTTTACTTTCCAATCTACACAAAAATACCAAAAATATTTATCTTATTATCTTTATCAGATCTCACTTTCATAAGTGACCGTGAAGGGATTGACAACCCCTTTATTGTGTTGGTTGCGAGGTTCTTGTTTGTTTGTGTAGGTACTAGGCGACTTGCGTGTAGTCTCCTACTGGATTGATACCTTGGTTCTCAAAAACTGAGGGAAATACTTACGCTACTTTGCTGCATCACCCTTTCCTCTTCAAGGGAAAACCAACGCATGCTCAAGAGGTAGAAGTCAACACCATAGGTGATGGCTTTTGTGCCAACCACGTAGCAATGCCATCGATGGATCCTTGTGCCAAATGATTCTTCAGCCATTCGGCGTAGTTCTTAGTGTGCTCCTTCATCTGCACATCTGATGAAGGCACCATTGATAAGAAGCTTTGGCATTTCTCCGCCATGTGTTCTTCGGCATAAGAGCTGAGAACTGGGCTGTTAAGCAGTACCGTCAAATGGGCTTTCTTCGCCAATTCCCCGGGGCAGCCATTTGCATGCCAACAAGGACCGGCTTACCTTTCAGCCTGCCCTCATGGCGAGAGAGGGGCAAACCTATAGGTCTTTCTGTCATGTATTCGGTGCAAAACTCAACCACCTCCTCCGCGGTATAACCTTGTAGGATGCTTGCCTCTAGATGGTTTCGATTCTGTCAAAAGTGCTTCAGTATTCCCATGAACCGCTCGAAGGGATACATGTTGCGAAGAAACACAGGACCGCAATACTTTATCTCATTGACAAGGTGCACAGTGAGATGGACCATGATATCAAAGAATGACGGTGGGAAAAACATCTCTAGGTTGGATAATATTATTCCAATATCATCTTGCATATGATCCAACTCTTTAGGATCTACAACTTTCTGCCATAGTTGGTTGAAGAAATCACAGAGCTCAATGAGTGTGTCTCTTATATCTTTGTCCATCAGATTCCTGATGGTCACCGGGAGGATTTGTGTCAACATTATGTGGCAATCATATGACTTCATGTGTCCCAAGTTCATTTTACCTGAGCCCACGTACACAAGACTTCCGATGTTTGTGTAGTAGGAAGAGGGTGTCTTAACTGAAAACAAATAGGTGAAGAACTGCATTGCTTCTTTTGTACTGAAATTGTAACTCTGGCGAGCTTTGATGAATTTGTCATCATCTTCTGCTTCACTCTTGCATTTTGATTGATCAGCAAGAATAACGAGCCATGAACCCTCACCATCCTTTCTTTTACCTTTAATCTTGAGCAGAGTACCAGGGATGCTTTCACATACGTTCTTCTCTACGTGCATGACATTGATGAAGTGACGTACACGTAGAATCTCCCAGTAAGGTAATTTCTAGAACATCGATTTCTTCTTAAACACTTGACCCTTGGGTGTTTGTTTCACCGTCAAAGAGTGATTCTTGCCAAGCACAACATTAATTTGTTTATCCATGTTGTGAACCACCTCCCCATTATAGGGTCTTGGGCCCACACCTACCTCTGTCGTACCATCAAATTCAGCTTTCATCTTTCGATATGGATGATTTTTCCGTAAGAACCTACGATGATGCAAATACACGGTTTTGCGCGAGTTGGAAAGTCTTCTGCTAGCTTTCCTATCCATGCATGTGACACACCCTACATCTCCCTTTGTGTTTTGCCCCGATGTGTTGCCTAATGTCGGCATATCTTGAATGGTGTGCACCAGCATCACATGTAGATCAAAAATCTCCTTTCTGTAAGCATCATAACATTTTACAGCAGGTGAACCTATCCACACTGTCAGCAGTTCCTCTACCAGTAGGTGAAAGTAAATGTCAATGTCATTTCCAGGTTGCTTCGGGCCTTGGATAATCATTGACATCATAATGTGTTTTTTCTCCATACACAACCAAGGATCTAGGTTATATATGCACAGAAGCACCGGCCATGTGCTGCGATTGGTGCTCATATCGCCAAACGGATTCATCCCGTCAGTACACTCCCCGAGCCTTATACTTCTAGAATCCTTGGCAAAGTATTGAAACTTGTTGTTGATTAATTCCCACTGAGCCCCATCTTTCGGGTGCCTCACGTACTTATCGCAATTCGCTCATCATGATGCCACCGCAACTTCTTTGCCTCTCTAGGGTTTGCGAACAAATGCCTCAACCTTGGAATTAAAGGCAAGTACCAAACAACCTTGAACGAGATTCTTGTCTTGATCTTGTCGTCCAATTTGTACTTGTCCTTTGCTCTGTTGTGCGTGTATCGTGCATGCTTGCATTTGGGACATGCACGCAAATCTTTGTACTCACCACGGTACAATATACAATCATTCACACAAGCGTGTATCTTCTGTACTTCAAGTTCCAATGGGCAAAAAATTTTCTTTGCTTCATTCATATTTCTGGGAGCACATTATCTTCCGGAAGAATTTCTTTGAAAGGACCTAACATCTTTGTGAAGCCCTTGTTTGATAGACCGTTTGTTGTTTTAAATCTGAGAAGCGCCAGGGTGGCACTCAACTTGGAATATTTCTTTTTACAGCCTGGATATAATTCTTTCTTGGAGTCCGCATCAATGCTTGGCAGATCCTTGTACCCAATCATATCCTTTTTTGGGCCCTGGAATCTACAATCATAGCAGAAAAATCTGGCATATCAAGATTGTCGTCATCTACGTGGACGTCTTGGTTTTCCATTGGACATTTTGGCTTTCCAGTGTTCCATTGGTAGCTTGACGCCTCCGCCTCGATGTTAGATTCAACATCCATGTGACACTAATCAAGGTTTGGCATCTCGCAACCCTGGGTATCTTCATCCATGACCTCCTCTTCATTGTGTCTGGTCCAACGTGTATATCCATCCATGAATCCCCGAGAGACTAAGTGCCACTGGACATCTACAACTTCATGTGACTGTATTGTCACAATCAGTACATGGATACATGATGAAATCCGCATCACTAATTCTCCTCTTTGTACTTTCAGCCAAATTCATGAACTCTGCCACGCCACTAATAGAATCTGCGGTTTTTTGATTCTTCATCCATCGAGATTGTTCCATTTGCACCACATGAATGGTAATTAAAAAAAATGACAACATTAATACATGGATTAACTGCTGCCAAAACATGCGTGCATAAATCACAAGGTTTTATTTTCATAATTACTGAGGGCTCTCCATATTGTTATATAGACGTGCAATGACAAAAATTAATGGCCAGTCAATTTACACGCAGAGTACTAGTACAACACTACCCTTAGGAATTGAATACCTCAATTAGGCCACTCACAAAAAATACCTTAATTAATTAGCCGCACGACGACCTCCACCCAGTAGACAGAGAAGTGCGATGTAGCGGCACGCCGAGACAGCAAGGTCGAGGAGCCAAGCTTAGTGCGGCTGCCACCTGAAGTTCGACCTCCACTATCCTGCCATCGACCGTGATGGATGTGCTCGAATCACGCCACCACCGACCTTGATGGTTGAGCTCCTCCTATCTCCCACCACAGACCAAGGATTGACCTCCTATGACGCCGTCACCGACCACCGATCGAGGATTTACCTCTTCTCGGGTAGCCGCTGCCTAGGGCGCTGCAGCAATCTCTATATGCAGAGCAGCTATTTTTTTACGGATATCGGTAGAGCGGCTGTTTACATGGTATCACTATAACTTAATTATATGTACATGGTAGTACATCACATACGGTTATGTAACGGCAACCGTGTACCACCTACGTTGTCTTCTCACACGGTTTGGTGCGGAAATCGTGTGTGACATTGTAATACCTACCAGAAACGACATGTATAAACAGTGTGCCATATACAACATATAGTGCCATAAGTAGTTCCTGACCGTTAGCTTATCCCCACAGTTTCCCCATTTCCCCCAAATCCCTACATACCCTCGAAATTCCCTCGCATGGCGCTGACATTGGCGGAATGCAGACGAGTGGTGCTGATGGTTTCGGTGTGGCTGCTCCTACTCATATCGCCGCCACGCCGGCGGTCGCCGCTGAGCACTTGCCTAAGGTCATCAGAAGGCAGGTGTACTATGGATCCGAATCATCCTATCAGGTTCCAATCTATCTCGATCTTTTTATCATGTCCAAAGTAGCTCCTTGATGAATCTGTCCTGTATGACCCCCCCAAGGAAAGAGAACTGACGCCTGATCCGGAGCATGACTCCAGACTCCCGCAAAACGAGTTCAACTCCGAGTTTTGCGCCATCGAGAAGTACCAAAAATTCAGTTGTGTGCATGGGCACACTCCCGCTTGAAGTGTATGCACGGGGGGATTCGATATTGGCAGGCGGTTTCTTAGTTGCCCGTTAGAGGTTAGTGCTAAGTTCATCATTTTACTTGAGTTAATGCCACCACTCATCCTGAATACTATTTAACATTGGCGGGGATATGAGGCTTGTGCCTTTGTTAACTGACTGGATGAAGAATGGCATGGCAAGGCTCGGAGTGTTATCACCAAGATCACAGAAGATAACATAAAGATGAAGAAGAAACTGGGTGATCTAGAATGTACAATCTACGATGAAGCAAGAAAGAATCAATCACAGGCAACAGATGAAAGCAAGAGACAGGAAGGAACTAGCATGTGTAGTTGTGGTTGTCGCATTAGCCATGTTCTATGCGCTATTTGCAATGATGATTAGGGGTTTTGTGTGACAGTATTGATAAAGCACATCTAGATGTGCTCTAAGTAATGCACATCTAGGTCCTATGCCATTGATGTTACGTGAAGATTCGTGCATATATTTTCCTTTGTCTTTTTTATTTTCCTTTGTAGTTTGATTATTATTGGCTTTATCAATAAGAAGAGCTCAATGTATTGCTTTCCAGCTATCCTACTCCGTTCGTACCGGTACCGGTGCATAACCCCAAAACTCGTTCCTTTTTTTGTCCTAAAAAAAGAAACCAACCAAATAGCCAATGGGAGTCCTGCGCAACGCCGGGAATTTGGAGCGGCTGGGTACAAATAATTGCGGTTGATTATATCAGCGGTTAGATAATACGTCAACCCCTGCTTCAATTGGCAGTTCCTCTTCTCTGCATGCCCCGCTTAAGTGTCCACCATCTTCATTGTCCCCAGCTGGCCGTGATACGTCCATTTTGCATCATGCTTTTATATCGATATTTATTGCATTATGGGTTGTTATTTCACATTATGTCACAATACTTATGGCTATTCTCTCTTATTTTACAAGGTTTACATAAGGAGGTAGAATACCGGCAGCTGGAATTCTGGGCTGGAAAAGGAGCAAATATTAGAGACCTATTCTGCACAATTCCAAAAGTCCTGAAACTCCACGGAACACCTTATAATAAATAATGAAAAATCCTCGCCAAAGATGAAGACCAGGGGGCCCACACCCTTCTCACGAGGGAGGGGGGCGCCCCCCACCTAGGGCGTGCCCCCTGCCTCGTGGGCACCCTGGTGGCTCTCCGATGACCATCTTGTCCTATATGAAGTCTTTTGTCGAGAAAAAATAAGAAGCAACCTTTCGGGACGAAACTCCGCCGCCACGAGGCGGAACCTTGGCGGATCCAATCTAGAGCTCCGGCAGAGCTGTTCTGCCGGGGAAACTTCCCTACCGGAGGGGCGAATCATCGCCATCGTCATCACCAATGCTCCTCTCATCGGGAGAGGGCAATCTCCATCAACATCTTCATCAGCACCATCTCATCTCAAAACCCTAGTTCATCTCTTGTATCCGATTCTTGTCTTCAAGTCCGGGATTGGTGCTAGTAGGTTGCTAGTAGTGTTAATTACTCCTTGTAGTTGATGCTAGTTGGTTTAATTGGTGGAAGATCATATGTTCAGATCCTTTATGCATATTAATACCCCTCTGATTATGAACATGTGTATGCTTTGTGAGTAGTTATGTTTGTTCCTAAGGACAAGGGATAAGTCTTGCTATTAGTAGTCATGTGAATTTGGTGTTCATTCGATATTTTGATGAGATGTATGTTGTCTAGCCTCTAGTGGTGTTATGTGAAGGTCGACTACATAACACTTCACCATTATTTGGGCCTAGAGGAAGACATTGGGAAGTAATAAGTAGATGATGGGTTGCTAGAGTGACAGAAGCTTAAACCCTAGTTTATGCGTTGCTTCGTAAGGGGCTGATTTGGATCCATATGTTTCATGCTATGGTTAGGTTTACCTTAATACTTTTGTTGTAGTTGCGGATGCTTGCAATAGAGGTTAATCATAAGTGGGATGCTTGTTCAAGTAAGAACAGCACCCAAGCACCGGTCCACCCACATATCAAATTATCAAAGTATCAAACGTGAATCATATGAACGTGATGAAAACTAGCTTGACGATATTCCCATGTGTCCTCGGGAGCGCTTTTCCTTATATAAGAGTTTGTCCAGGCTTGTCCTTTGCTACAAAAAGGATTGGGCCACCTTCCTTCACTTTATTTACTTTTGTTACTTGTTGCTCGTTACAAATTATCTCATTACAAAACTATCTGTTACCACTTATTTCAGTCCTTGCAGAGAATACCTTGCTGAAAACCGTTTATCATTTCCTTCTACTCCTCGTTGGGTTTGACACTCTTACTTATCGAAAGGACTACGATAGATCCCCTATACTTGTGGGTCATCAAGACTCTTTTCTGGCGCCGTTTGCTTGGGAGTGAAGCGCCTTTGGTAGGTGGAATTTGGTAAGGAAAAATTTATATAGTGTGCTGAAATTTACTGTCACTTGTTACTATGGAAAGTAATCCTCTGAGGGGCTTGTTAGGGGTATCTTCACCCTGACTAGTACAGCAAAGAGTTGCTCCTCAACCCACTGAACCTATTGAAAATGAAATTCCTTATGAGTAACGTTCGAGTATAATAGAAAAACTGCTACCTAATCCTTTTACAGGAGATGGAACAAAGCATCGTGATGAAGACCTAATATATGTGGATGAAGTTTGTGCATTATTTAAGCTTGTAGGTATTTCTGATGGTGTTGCTAAGAAGAAGGTCTTCCCTTTATCTTTGAAGGGAGACGCATTGACATGGTATAGGCTATGTGATGATATGGGATCATGGAACTATAGAAGATTGAAATTGGAATTTCATCAAAAGTATTACCCTATGCATCTTGTTCATCGTGATCACAATTATATATATAATTTTTGGCCTCGCGAAGGAGAAAGCATCGCTCAAGCTTGGGGGAGGCTTAAATCCATGTTATATTGATGCCCCAATCACGAGCTTCCAAGCGAAACTATTCTTCAAAAATTTTATGCTTGGCTTTCTGATAACAATCGCACCATGCTTGATACTTCTTGTGCTGGCTCTTTTATGATGAAGACTATTGAATTCAAATGGGATTTATTGGATAGAATTAAACGCAACTCTAAAGATTGGGACCTCGAAAATGGTAAGGAGTCAGGTATGACACCTAAGTTTGATTGTGTTAAATCTTTCATGGATACCGATGTTTTCCGTAGGTTTAGCACTAAATATGGACTTGATTCTGAGATAGTAGCTTCTTTCTATGAATCTTTTGCTACTTATGTTGATCTCCCTAAGGAGAAGTGGTTTAAATATCATCCTCCCATAGAAGTAAAAGTAGATGCACCTATTAAAGTTGAATAAAATACTATCACTTATAATGATCCTATTGTTCCTACTTCTTATGTTGAGAAACCAGCTTTCCCTGTTAGGATAAAGGATCATGCTAAAGCTTCAACTGTAGTTCATTAAAGCAATATTAAAACATATACACCTCCTGAGCAAGTTAAAGTTGAACCTAATATTGCTATTGTTAAAGAGCTCTTGTCTGATAATATTGATGGGCATGTTATCCAGTTCTCCGGTGAAACTGCTAGAATTGCCAAACCTTGTGCTAGAGATAAACATAGACCTGTGGTAGGCATGCCTGCTATTTCTGTTAAAATAGGAGATCATTGTTATCATGGCTTATGTGATATGGGTGCTAGTGCTAGTGTTATACCTTATGACTTGTATAAAGAAATCAAGCATGAAATTGCACCTACTGAGTTAGAAGATATTGATGTCACAATTAAACTTGCTAATAGAGATACTATTTCAGCAATGGTAATTGTTAGAGATGTTGAAGTCTTGTGCGGGAAAACTAAATATCCTGCTGATTTTCTTGTTCTTAGTTCTCCACAAGATAGCTTTTATCCCATTATATTTGGTAGACCCTTCTTGAATACAGTTAATTCTAGGATAGACTACGAAAAGAATGTTGTTACTATTGGCTTGGATGATATGACTCATGAGTTTAATTTCTCTAAATTTAGTAAACAACACCGTGAAGAAGAATTGCCTAGTAAGGATGAAATTATTGGTCTTGCTTCTATTGCCGTACCTCCTAGTGATCCTTTAGAACAATATTTGCTAGACCATGATAATGATATGTTTATGAATGAAAGAAGGGAAATAGATGAAGTATTCTTTAGACAAGAACCTATGCTAAAACACAATTTGCCTGTTGAAATCCTAGGGGATCCTCCTCCACCTAAGGGTGATCCCGTGTTTGAGCTTAAACCGTTGCCTGATAATCTTAAATATGCTTATCTTGATGAAAAGAAGATATTTCCTGTTATTATTAGTGCTAACCTTTCAGAGCATGAAGAAGAAAGATTATTGAAAACTCTGAAGAAGCACCGTGCTGCTATTGGATATACTCTTGATGATCTTAAGGGCATTACTCCCACTCTATGTCAACATAAAATAAATTTGGAAGCAGATGCCAAACCAGTTCGTGATCCTCAATGACGTCTAAATCCTAAAATGAAAGAAGTGGTAAGAAAAGAAATACTAAAGCTTCTAGAGGTAGGTATAATTTATCCCGTTGCTGATAGTCAGTGGGTAAGTCCTGTTCATCGTGTCCGTAAGAAGGGAGGTATTACTGTTGTTCCTAATGATAAAGATGAATTGATTCCACAAAGAATTATTACCGGTTATAGGATGGTAATTGATTTCCGCAAATTAAATAAGGCTACTAAGAAAGATCATTACCCCTTACCTTTTATCGATCAAATGCTAGAAAGATTATGCAAACATACACATTACTGCTTTCTAGATGGTTATTCTGGTTTCTCTCAAATACCTGTGTCGGCTAAAGATCAATCAAGGACTACTTTTACATGCCCTTTTGGTACTTTTGCTTATAGACGTATGCCTTTTGGTTTATGTAAGGCACCTGCTACCTTTCAAAGATGCATGATGGCTATATTCTCTGACTTTTGTGAAAAGATTTGTGAGGTTTTCATGGACGGCTTTTCCGTCTATGGATCTTCTTTTGATCATTGCTTGAGCAATCTTGATCAAGTTTTGTAGAGATGTGAAGAAATAATATTGTCTTGAATTGGGAAAAGTGCCACTTTATGGTTAATGAATGTATTGTCTTGGGGCATAAAGTTTCTGAAAGTGGTATTGAAGTTGATAAAGCCAAGGTTGATGCTATTGAAAAGATGCCATGTTCCAAGGACATCAAAGGTATAAGAAGTTTCCTTGGTCATGCCGGATTTTATAGGAGGTTCATCAAGGACTTCTCAAAAATTTCTCGACCTCTGACTAATTTATTAAAAAAAGATATACCATTTGTCTTTGATGATGATTGTGTAGAAGCATTTGAAATACTTAAGAAATCATTAGTCTCTGCACCTATTGTTCGGCCACCTGATTGGAATTTACCCTTTGAAATTATGTGTGATGCTAGTGATTATGTTGTAGGTGCTGTTCTAGGGCAAAGAGTTGATAAGAAACTAAATGTTATCCATTATGCTAGTAAGACTCTAGACAATGCTCAAAGAAATTATGCTACTACTGAAAAAGAACTTTTAGCAGTTATATTTGCTTGTGATAAGTTCAGACATTATATTGTTGATTCTAAAGTAACTATCCACACTGATCATGCTGCTATTAAATATCTTATGGAAAAGAAAGATGCTAAACCTAGACTTATTAGATGGGTTCTCTTGCTACAAGAATTTGATTTGCATATTGTTGATAGAAAAGGAGCTGAAAACCCCGTTGCAGTCAACTTATCTAGGTTAGAGAATGATCTTGATGACCCACTACCTATTGATGATAGTTTTCCTAATGAAAAATTAAATGTCATAAGTACTTCTCGTAGTACCCCTTGGTATGCTGATTATGCTAATTACATAGTTGCTAAATTTATACCACCTAGCTTCACATACCAACAATAGAAAAAGTTCTTCTATGATTTGAGACATTACTTTTGGGATGACCCACATCTTTATAAAGAAGGAGTAGATGGTGTTATTAGACGTTGTGTACCTGAGCATGAACAGGAACAGATCCTACGCAAGTGCCACTCCGAAACTTATGGAGGACACCACGCGGGAGATAGAACTGCACATAAGGTATTGCAATCCGGTTTTTATTGGCCTACTCTCTTCAAGGATGCCTGTAAGTTTGCCATATCTTGTGATAAATGTCAAAGAATTGGCAATATTAGTAGACGTCAAGAAATGCCTATGAATTATTCACTTGTTATTGAACCGTTTGATGTTTGGGGCATTGATTATATGGGACCTTTTCCTGCCTCTAATGGATATACACATATTTTAGTTGCTGTTGATTACGTTACTAAGTGGGTAGAAGCTATTCCAACTAGTAGTGCTGATCATAACACTTCTATTAAAATGCTTAAAGAAGTTATTTTTCCGAGGTTTGGAGTCCCTAGATATTTAATGACTGATGGTGGTTCACATTTTATTCATGGTGCTTTCCGTAAAATGCTTGCTAAATATGACGTCAATCATAGAATTGCATCTCCGTATCACCCACAGTCTAGTGGTCAAGTGGAATTGAGTAATAGAGAACTCAAATTAATTTTGCAAAAGACTGTCAATAGGTCTAGAAAGAATTGGTCCAAGAAACTTGATGATGCATTATGGGCCTATAGAACTGCATATAAAAATCCTATGGGTATGTCTCCATATAAAGACTGTCATTTTTCATTCGTGATCTCCATGAATTCAAATTCTTTTCAACACAATACCCTAGATACATGAAAAGGGTTGTTGAAAATATTTGAATTTCGTTTGAAAATATTTAAAATTCATAAACTTCAAGCAACTCAATGATTTTCATGAGAGAACATAAAATGACTTCTTCAAAATATATGAAATATGAGTTGGAAGTTAAAAGAATCGAATTCAAAGTCCTTTTGGATTTTTTTTTCAATTTAGAGTTATTTGAGTTTTATTCAAATTATTTTTCTCCAAAAACAAAATACATGGAAAATAGGGCAACATGATTCCCTACAATAGAAAATTGGAGAAAAATTAATTTGAAATCATTTTGGTATTTTTAAAATGATTTTTATTGGATTTTATTAGAGCAGGAGCACTGTTTGAATTATTAGAATTTATGTGTATTTTATTTAATGTAAAAAAAATGTTCATGTTATAGAAAATCTTTTTCTGAAAATTTTGATATATTATATGCCTATATAATATTTTTAATTATCTCGTTTTATTGTTTTTATTTTCTGGAAATGTTTTTTTTTAAATCTTCCACGACTGGGCCGGCCCAGCCCGACGTCGCGCGCCCCGACCTCCCTGGTGGGACTCCGCCCGCAGCACGCCGCCGTGCCGCCATGGCCGCCGTCCCCGCCTCGGACTCCTCGCGCCGCCTCGCTTTACCCCTCACCCACGCCTCTCGCCTCCCCCTCCTCTTAAATACCCCGTCCCCTCGCCCCGCGCCACTCCTCGCAGCAACCGCCGCCGCCCTGGCGAGATCCGTCATCGCTGCTTCACCGCCGCCGCTGCTGCCGCCTGCTTGCGCTGCGCCGCTCGCCGCCCCCGCCCCGCGCCGCCACCGCCGTTGCTGCACCTTGCCGGAGCCGCTGCAGCGCCATCCCGCCTTGCCGTTGCCATCGCCGGAGAACGCCACCACCGCCGCCGTTGGTTTTTCTCGCCACGGTTGAATCCGCGAGAACCGGTACAAAAACCCCTCGGTTTCCTACGGTTTTTTCTGGTTTTAGATTAGAGCGGTTTATTATTTTTGTTAGTTTATTTAACGAACGTTTTCTGTTTAGGTAGTTCTAGTGAACAGATTCATTAGTTGACGTTCGGCAGCGAACGTTCGTTCGGTAGCGTTTCTCTTTTTCTTTTATTTTAGTTTTCGGTCAGGGACCTATTCATGATAAATTTTCTTCACAGATTAGTCCCTCTACTTCAAACGGCTACAACTTTTTACTCATTAGTCCAAATCCAACAAAACCAACGCTCACTTCTTCGTTACAATCTCCTCTATCCAGTAATCCAACTCAAACAGGTTTTTGAAAATTTTAAAATTTGAATTAGAACATATTTAGATTCAAACTTCATTTGATCATAACTTGAGTTTCGTAGCTCCGATTTAGTTGATTCTTTTTTGCAAATCGAAGCTCTTGACCTAAACTTTCTGATAAGGCCAAATTCACATAATTTTGGTACTGTTAGAAATTGTTTTATGTTGCAAGAGTTATTTTCTTGGTTTTGATGTTCTCCGAATCGTTTCCTTCGATCTTTCTGATCTTTTGAGTGATTGCTTATATGTGGTTACTATTGCTTGCCTACGATAGATTGACCGGAGTGTGACGAGTAGATCTATCAAGAGTTTTGATTGCGAATCATATTCATCAAAATTGCAGGCAAGTTCACACTTTGATCATATCCCTTTTCATACCCAGTTTTTATGCATTAGTCTCAACCCTCAAACATTGCATGAGTAGGATTGATAACATGTGGGTATTGGGAAGTAGTTGATGAGGTAGGAACCTATTGCCCTGCATTCAAACCTTGGGAGTTACTATTACGTTAGGCTTATACTGCTATGCTATGCTCGTAGACGTGGATTAGGTTTGAGAGGATTTCATGCCAGATGTGAGATTGTTAATTAATGGTTTACTTAAGGTGGCAACTTTAACACACATCTGGGTGGATTGAGGCACCTGGGTATTCCGGCGATTGCCTGTCTAGGCACCTGGGTATTCCAGGATTGCCTGTTTTTTATGGACCGCCACCCAGGCTCAAATGGATCATGAGATTATTCATACTAGAAACTTCCGTGTGCAGCCACAAGCTATTATGGGCTCTAGCATAGTTGATTAAGTCGTGTGAACTCTTACAGTGGTAGACTAGCAGATGTAGGGGTTGTAGGTGGAACGGTCTACCCACCGTAAGGTGCAAACGCTTCTGAAAGACTATGTCTCGGTCATCCGTTTCTCAGACACCCTGTAGTGCGAGAAATCCAACGGAGGAGATTGAGTCTTGTGGGGAAAAGTGTGCAAACCTCTGCAGAGTGTATAAACTAATCATGATTAGCCCTGTCCCCGGTTATGGACATCTTGAGTATCTAGTACTTGGATTAACATGTGAATCTCATCATGTTACTTTAAATTAATTTTGTTGGGTTTAATGATGTTACTTAATTGGGATTGAGAATGCTGTCAACCATTCTCAATGATTAACAACCACCATGATAGTTAAATAAAATATATTCCTTTGCAGTAGGGAAAAATTGACTTTTCGCAAAAACCTTATAACCATAGAGCTTTTCCACCAGCCAAATATGCATGTAGTGATAGCCATTTTTCATCATTCTCTATGGTGTGAATTTTCCAGTACATTAAATGTACTGACCCTCTGTGGCTGCAACGTCTCATGTTGCAGGATTTCTTACGACAAGTAAGTGATACGTTAGGGTTACGATTTCTACACTCAACTTTGCCGTTGGTGTTGATGGGAATCCACAACCTTGTTACTTCCGCTATTTTGGATTGAGGTAATAGTATTTACGTTACTTTTACATGTGATTTACCTCTGTTATAAATCCTCGAGTACTGTGTGTGTCAGCATACCGATCCAGGGATGACACTTAAGCACAGAGACTTGATCCATTCGGGTCGGGTCGCTACAAGAAGCATGTCACTTACCTCTCGAACTAGAACATAAGGCATATTGGGTATTAAAGAGCTCAACTATTATTTCAAGCTTGCCGGTGAAAAGTGGTTATTTGATATTAGCTCACTTGATGAATGGAGAACCCAAGCTTATGAAAATGCCAAGTTGTTTAAAGAAAAGGTTAAAAGATGGCATGACAAAAGGATACAAAAGTGTGAGTTTAATGTAGGTGATTATGTATTGCTATACAACTCTCGTTTAAGATTTTTTGCAGGGAAACTTCTCCCTAAATGGGAAGGCCCCTATGTTATCGAGGAGGTCTATCGTTCTGGTGCCATAAAAATCAACAACTTCGATGGCACAAATCTAAAGGTGGTAAACGGTCAAAGAATCAAACATTATATCTCAGGTAATCCCATAAATATTGAAACCAATATCATTGAAACCGTAACCCCGGAGGAATACATAAGGGACACTTTCCAGAACATTTCAGACTCCGAAAAGGAATAGGTATGTGGTACGGTAAGTACACCGACCCCAAAACAATTTTTAAGGCAATATTTCTCCGTTTTGGAATATTTAGAAAAATAGAAAATTTAGTAGCAGTCCGGGAAGGACATGAGGGCCTCACGAGGGTGGAGGGCGCCCCACCCTAGGGCACGCCCCCTACCTAGTGAGCTCCTCGTGTGCCTTCTAGACTCCGTTTTCCTGCACGATACGTATTTTGGTTAGTAAAAATTCATTATATAATCTCCCAGGGGTTCTAACTCCCGTATGACGCAAAAACCCTTGTCTTTACTTTGAGCTGTCCTGCTGCAGACAGAGCAACATGTCGTCCCAGGATTTGGAAGGAGAAAGCTATGTGGCTGATTACCTTGCATATCCTAAGGTTTATGGGGATATGGAGCATTGTGGTTGCACTACGGAAGAAGAAGAAGACTATGAACCAAAGTGAAAAGAGGAGACGAGCTCAGATGAAGATGAAGTCCCACTACCTCAACCTGGGGACATGCATGTGGAGTTCAAAAAGTCAAGCCTCCCGGATAGGGTAAAGAAACCTAAGATCGAGTTTATCCCTTTTCACCTCTTGTAGGAGAACAAGCAGGAACTATGCAAAAAGATACTGAGCTTGGAGCAGGAGATCGAGGACCTAAGGGACCAAAATTCTGTCCTCAAACGTAAATTAAGGAAGAAGCCTACGCCATCAACAAAATCACCACCGTCTCCTCCAACAAAGAAGAATTGAGTATCTGGGTATGGGCACTCCACTTGGCGACTGTCAAGCTTGGGGGAGTGCCCCGGTATCGTATCACCATCACTTTTGTCTTTACTGTTTTCCTTAGTTCGATATTATTAGTAGTATTTTGATCTAGTAGAATAAAGTTTGTGGCATGATCTAGTTGTGAGTTTTCCTTTATTATCCTTCTATGTAATCGAGTCCGTGAGCTATATAATAAAGAATAGTGTTGAGTCAAGGGCTTGATTGTTTTGCCATGATCCTAAGTGAATAAAAGAGAGAAAGAAATAAAAAGAAACAAAGAGATCATATGGATCTCATGGAGAGTAATGAGCTCACATAGAAAAAGTATGATGAATAAAAGTTGTTGAGAGTTGACAAGCATAGTTTTGGTCATCGTTGCAAGTAATAGGAAGTAATAAAGAAAGAGAGGTCTTCACATATAGATATACTATCTTGGACATCTTTTATGATTGTGAACACTCATTAAAATATGACATGCTAAAGAGTTGACATTGGACAAGGAAGACAACGTAATGGGTGATGTTTTCTTACATCTGAGATAAATTATATTGTCTTGGATCTTCCAACATGTTGAGCTTGCCTTTCCCCCTCATGGTAGCCAAATTCATTGCACCAAGTAGAGATACTACTTGTGCTTCCAAATACCCTTAAACCAGTTTTGCCATGAGAGTCCACCATATCTACCTATGGATTGAATAAGATCCTTCAAGTAAGTTGTCATCGGTGCAAAGCAATAAAAATTGTTCTCTAAATATGTATGATTGATTGGTGTGGGAGAAATAAGCTTTATACGATCTTGTGATGTGGAAGTAATAAAAGCAACAGAATGCATAATAAAGGTTCATATCACAAGGGGCAATATAAAGTGACGTTCTTTCGCATTAAGATTTTGTGCATCCAACCATAAAAGCGCATGGCAACCTCTGCTTCCCTCTGCGAAGGGCCTATCTTTTATCATTATCTTCTACCTTATGCAAGAGTCATGGTGATTTTCACCCTTCCTTTTTACACTTTATCCTTTGGCAAGCATAGTATGTTGGAAAGATCCTGGTATATATGGCTAATTGGATGTGAGTTTTCATGAACTATTACTGTTGACATTACCCTTGAGGTAAAACGTTGGGAGGCAAGACTATAAGCCCCTATCTTTCTCTATGTCCGATTAAAACTCTATAACCATACGTATTGCGCGAGTGTCAGCAATTGTGAAAGATTATATGATAGTTGAGTATGTGGACTTGCTGAAAAGCTCTTATACATTGACTCTTTCCTATGTTATGATAAATTGCAATTGCTTCAATGACCGAGATTGTAGTTTGTTAGTTTTCAATGAAGTTTACGATTCATACCTGATATTGTGATTGAATTATTACTCTAGCATTAGAGATCATATGACAAAAAATATATAATTTGCTGTTATAAGAATGATCATGATGCCCTCATGTCCGTATTTTATTTTTATCGACACCTTCATCTCTAAACATGTGGACAAATTTTTCGATTTCGGCTTTTCGCTTGAGGACAAGCGAGGTCTAAGCTTGGGAGAGTTGATACGTCCATTTTGCATCATGATTTTATATCGATATTTATTGCATTATGGGTTGTTATTTCACATTATGTCACAATACTTATGGCTATTCTCTCTTATTTTACAAGGTTTACATAAGGAGGGAGAATACCGGCAACTGGAATTCTGGGCTGGAAAAGGAGCAAATATTAGAGACCTATTCTGCACAACTCCAAAAGTCCTGAAACTCCATGGAACACCTTAGAATAAATAATGAAAAATCCTCTCCAAAGATGAAGACCAGGGGCCCACACCCTTCTCACGAGGGTGGGGGGCGCCCCCTAGGGCGCGCCCCCTGCCTCGTGGGCCCCCTGGTGGCTCTCCAATGACCATCTTGTCCTATATGAAGTCTTTCGTCAAGAAAAAAATAAGAAGCAACCTTTCGAGACAAAACTCCGCCGCCATGAGGCGGAACCTTGGCGGATCCAATCCAGAGCTCCGGTAGAGCTGTTCTGTCGGGGAAACTTCCCTCCCGGAGGGGGAATCATCGCCATCGTCATCACCAACGCTCCTCTCATCGGGAGAGGGCAATCTCCATCAACATCTTCATCAGCACCATCTCATCTCAAAACCCTAGTTCATCTCTTGTATCCGATTCTTGTCTTCAAGTCTGGGATTGGTGCTAGTAGGTTGCTAGTAGTGTTAATTACTCCTTGTAGTTGATGCTAGTTGGTTTAATTTTTGGAAGATCATATGTTCAGATCCTTTATGCATATTAATACCCCTCTGATTATGAACATTTTTATGCTTTGTGAGTAGTTACGTTTGTTCCTGAGGACAAGGGAGAAGTCTTGCTATTAGTAGTCATGTGAATTTGGTATTCGTTCGATATTTTGATGATATATGTTGTCTAGCCTCTAGTGGTGTTATGTGAACATCGACTACATAACACTTCACCATTATTTGGGCCTAGAGGAAGGCATTGGGAAGTAATAAGTAGATGATGGGTTGCTAGAGTGGCAGAGGCTTAAACCCTAGTTTATGCGTTGCTTCATAAGGGGCTGATTTGGATCCATATGTTTCATGCTATGGTTAGGTTTACCTTAATACTTATGTTGTAGTTGCGGATGCTTGCAATAGAGGTTAATCATAAGTGGGATGCTTGTTCAAGTAAGAACAACACCCAATCACCGGTCCACCCACATATCAAATTATCAAAGTACCGAACGCGAATCATATGAACGTGATGAAAACTAGCTTGACGATATTCCCATGTGTCCTCGGGAGCGCTTTTCCTTATATAAGAGTTTTTCCAGGCTTATCCTTTTCTACAAAAAGGATTGGGCCACCTTGCTGCACTTTATTTACTTTTGTTACTTGTTGCTCGTTACAAATTATCTCATTACAAAACTATCTATTACCACTTATTTCAGTACTTGCAGAGAATACCTTGCTGAAAACCATTTATCATTTCCTTCTGCTCCTCGTTGGGTTCGACACTCTTACTTATCGAAAGGACTATGATAGATCCCCTATACTTGTGGGTCATCAGGCCGCGCTACACACTGGCACACACTCTGCAGCCATGTCGAGTGATAGAGAGGATGACAGTTCGACCAACAGTCTGGCGCCCGATGATAGGTCAACATCGGAATCATCCCGCTCATCTTCCATGGGTCCGACATCGAGCCCAGACCTTGATTATATCCGGATCATGGAAGGGACTTTTCCTCCAGAGTCGTTAGATGACAACCAGACAGACGAGGAGCCGACAGAGGACAAAGAATAGGATGCCGATGATGATGAGGAGGAATGGTCGAACAAGGAGGAGGAGGACGACGACAGCGGCGATGGTGAAAAGCCAACGGCCAGCGACAAGAAGCGTCCTCGCCAAGACGATGTTGCGGGTCCATCCAACAAACACTAGAAGAAGAAGAAGGACTAAATTAAGCAGACTGTATATATCTCTATTTTCGTTCGCTCATATTAATTTGTTATCTCTGTTTATCCTGTCAATCTCATCGCAGACGGTTAGTAATATGTATTCAACAGAGATCTTCTACATTATCGCCCACAGGTTGGTTTGTCGAACTGTGTGCCCTGACGAGCACACAATTCACAAAAAAGACTGTATGGGCTGCCTATAATGATTGCACACAGTTATGATTACCGACCTGTTTGCGGGGTATGACACACATCTTGTTACGCCGAATCGTTTGTGTTCACCTCGATCATAGCAAACGGTTCATCGGAGCGAATTGTATGTCATATATCACACACACATTGATATGGCTGCCCATTTCTATTGTTTTGTCTCATCGCAAACAGTTCAAATGGATTAACCGTGTGCTCTGCATCGCACATGCAACTAAAATCTGAACCGTGTTTGATGGCTCTGCCATCGCAAACATTTTGCACCTTTTTTGGCGGGTTTTTTACACCACCGTTTGCGATTAATGCATTTCACACAGTTTCTCCAAAGCGTATCTGATCGTAGTGTCGCGTTAGGAGCATCCTGCAGTAGTGATTCGCAAGGCCGTACTCCAGCTTCCCTTGGTGGTTCAAGGTCTGGCTCATGTATCGCGAGCCTTGAGGCTTGCTTCCTCGAGGAACCACCTTGGTATATCTTCGTAAACATTTTTATTTCTCGAAGAACAATCCCCCCAAACAGTTTTGCAAGTGGAGCTTTGCACAGGGAGATAAAAAATGGTAGCAAGATGAGTAAGGACACGAGTTTGAGCAACATGATGATTTTTTCTGGAGGAAGACGCAGTGAATGGGTGCTGGAATAAGTGAGGGGGACCCATGTGGGACCCATGTTCAAGCGCCTAGGCGTAGTGGCCCACTAGTGCAGCCCCCTGGTGTGTTCTCAGTGCCAAAAATTCTTAAATATTCTATAAAAAATCATAGTAAATTTTTAGGGCATTTGGAGAACTTTTGTTTTCGAGACATTTTTTATTGCACGGATAATTCAGAAAACTGATGAATAATAGTATTTTTGCTTTATCCATTCTAAAAAACAGAAAGTAAAAAGTGGGTATAGAAAGTTATGCTTTCTGAATTCATCCATCTCATTCCCATCAAAAGGAATCCATTAACAAGGTTGATCAAGTCTTATTAACAAACCTCTTCCGAATGACATGAAACTGGAGAATTTTCAAATAACACTATGTTATCTCAATGGGATATGCAAGTCCCCAACAATAAGAATATCATACTTCTTTTTGATAGTAGGAATAGGGAATTCAAAACCTCCAATAACAATATTTGAAAATTTTCCAATAGAATTGATGCTATTAACTTGAGGTTGCTTCTTTGGAAAGTGTACCGTATGCTCATTACCAATAACATGAAAAGTGACATTGCCCTTGTTGCAATAAATTACAGTCACCTCAGTATTAAAAAAGGTCTACCAAGGATGATCGACATACTGTCATCCTCGGGAATATCAAGAATAACAAAGTCTGTTAAAATAGTAACATTTGCAACTACGATAGGTACATCCTCACAAATACTGATGGGTATAGCGGTTGATTTATCATCCATTTGCAAAGAGATTTCAGTTGGTGCCAACTTATTCAATTCATGTCTACAATATAAAGAGAAAGGCATAACATTAACACTGGCTCCAAGATCACATAAAGCAGTTTTAACATAGTTTCTTTTAATGGAGCAAGGTATAGGTATTCCTGGATCTCCTAGTTTCTTTCGTATTCCACCCTTAAAAGTATAATTAGCAAGCATGGTGGAAATTTTAGCTTCTAGTATCTTTCTTTTATTTAGAAAAATTTTCTTCTTATACTTAGCATAAGGAGACATTTTCAGAATATCAGTCAAATGCATACGCAAAAAGACAGGTCTAAGCATTTCAACAAAGCGCTCAAAATTCTCATCATCCTTTTTCTTGGATGGTTTAGGAGCAAAGGGCATGGGTTTCTGAACCCATGGTTCTCTTTCTTTACCATATTTCCTAGCACTGAAGTCTCTCTTATCATCACGTTGATTCTTAGATTGTGGGTTATCAAGATCAACAGCAGGTTCTACCTCCACATCATTATCATTACTAGGTTGAGCATCAACATGAACATCATCATTAACATTAGCACTAGGTTCATCTTCATCACCAGATTGTGTTTCACCATCAGAAATAGAAATATCATTTGGATTCTCATGTGTATCTATAACAGGTTCACTAGAAGCATGCAAAGTCCTATCACCCTTCTTTTTCCTTTTGGAAGGACCTGGTGCATAAATATTAGATTTATGAGAATATTGCTCAATTCTCTTAGGATGGACCTCAGGATATAAAGGTTCCTGGGTCATTTTACCTCGTCTAGTCATAACCCTAACATCATTATCATTGTTCTTACTATTCAACTCATTAAACAATTCATTCCGAGCTTTGAGAACTTGTTCTACTTGAGTTTTTACCATGCAAGCATGCTTACTAATAATCTTAAGATCATTAACAGTTCTACTCATATAATCACCCAAGCAGTCAAGCATATAAGCATTATGTTTCAATTGGCTACTAACATAAGCATTGAAATTTTCTTGTTTAACAATAAAATTATCAAAATCATCCAAGTATTAACTAGCAGAATTATTATGAGGAATATCACCTTCGTCAAATCTATAGAGAGAGTTTACCACTACTACCTATGTCAGGTTATCAAGACCATGTATTTCTTCAATAGGTGGTAAATTCTTAACATCTTCATCTTTAATACGTTTCTCTTTCATAGATTTCTTTGCCTCTTGCATATCTTCTAGACTGAAAAATAGAATACCTCTTTTCTTTGGAGTTGGCTTAGTAGTTGGTTCACGAAGAGTACAATCATTATCATTACTCAATATATTGTTCAATAGCAATTCTGCTTGCTCAACAGTTTGTTCCCTGTAAACAAACCAGCACAACTATCTAGGTGGTCCCTAGAAGCATCGGTTAGTCCATTATAAAAGATATCAAGTATTTCATTTTTTCTTGAGAGGATGATCAGGCAAAGCATTAAGTAACTGGAGAAGCCTCCCCCAAGCTTGTGGGACACTCTCTTCTTCAATTTTCACAAAGTTAAATATTTCCTTTAAGGCAGCTAGGGAAATATTTTTCAGAGAAGTAGTAAATCATATCCTGGGGACTACGCACACAACTAGGAGCAAGAGAATTAAACCATAACTTAGCATCACCCTTTAACGAGAAAGGAAACAACTTAAGAATATAGTAATAGTGAAGTTTTTCCTCATGAGCAAATAGGGTGGCTATATCATTCAATTTAGTAAGATGTGCCACAACAGTTTCAGATTCATAACCATGAAAAGGATCAGATTCAACCAAAGTAATTAACTCAGGATCGACAGAGAATTCATAATTCTTATCAGTAACAAAGATAGGTGAAGTACCAAACTTAGGATCATATTGCATTCTAGCATTCAAAGATTTTTCTTTCCAATTGCATAATAATTTCTTAAGAGCATCTCTATCCTTACAAGCAAGAAAGTCCCTAGCTACCTCTCCATCCATAACATAACCTTCAGGCATAACAGGCAATTCATATCTAGGAGAGCTAGGTCTAACATGTGTCTCAAAGTGTTTAGCTTCAATAATTTCATTAGTTTCAGAAATATCATCATCTTCAGCATAATCAATTCTAACTCTAGCAAGGTGTTCATCAAGTAATTCACCAAGTGGCATAGTTTTATGAAGCAAAGTAGTAGCATCATAAGCATCATTCATAGTAGAAGTAGCATAGCTCTATTCTCCTTGCCTTCCGCTGCGGTGTGGTGGCTCATCATAGTCGTCATCGCTTGTGCTCTCCCCCGGTTGGAGGCGCTGATAACCCACAAGTATAGGGGATCACACCAGGTTTTGAGGGTAGAGTATTCAACCCAAATTTATTGATTTGACACAAGGGGAGCCAAAGAATATTCCCAAGTATTAGTAACTGAGTTGTCAATTCAACCACACCTAAAAGACTTAATATCTACAACAAAGTTTTTAGTAGCAAAGTAGTATGGCAGTAATAGTAATGGTGGAAAAAGTAACTATAGTAGTTTTGTAGCAATTGTAATAGTGGCAACGGCAAAGTAACGTAGCAAAGATCAATATGTTAAAAGCTCGTGGGCAATGGATCAGTGATGGATAATTATGTCAGATGGCATTCATCATGCAATAGTTATAACCTAGGGTGACACGGAACTAGCTCCAATTCATCAATATAATATAGGCACGTATTCTCAATATAGTCATACGTGCTTATGGAAAAGAACTTGTATGACATGTTTTGTCCTACCCTCCCATGGCAGCGGGTCCTAATGTAAACTAAGGGACATTAAGGCCTCCTTTTAACAGAGAATCAGACCAAAGCATTAGCACTTACTGAATACATGAACTCCTCAAACTACGGTAATCACCAGAAAGAATCCCAATTATTGTCACCTTGGGGTATGCGGATCATAACTCGTAATAGGTGTCTATAGCTTGCAAGATAGGATCACGAACACAAATATATTCATGAAATCATAATAGGTTCAGATCTAAATCATGACACTCGGGCCCTAGTGAGAAGCATTAAGCATACTAGGGACCAAACCCTAACAAAACTAAATCGATTACATGATAAATATCATCCAACCAATCACTATCCAGCAAGCCTACGATGGAATTACTCACGCATGGCGGTGAGCATCAAGAAATTGGTGATGGACGAAGGTTGGTGATGATGATGGTGACCAATCCGCCTCTCTGGAGCCCCAAACGGACTCCAGATCCGCCTTCCCGATGAAGAACAGGAGGTGGCACCGGCTCCATATCGTAAAGCGCGATGAATCCTTCCCTCTTATTTTTTCTCTCTCTGGATGTGAATATATAGAGTTGGGGTTAGGGTCAGAGGAGGTCCAGGGGGCCCGCAAGCCGCCAGGGCGAGCCCCAGTGGGGCGTGCCCCCTAGCATTGTGGCCAATGTGTGGACCCCCTCTGGTTGATTCTTTTGGTAGTATTTTTTATATATTCCAAAAATATTATCCGTAAATTTTTAGGTCATTCCGAGAACTTTTATTTCCACACAAAAATAACACCAAGGCAATTCTGCTGAAAGCAGCGTCAGTCCGTGCCAGTTCCATTCAAATCATGCAAATTAGAATCCAAAACAAGGGCAAAAGAGTTTGGAAAAGTAGATACGATGGAGACGTATCAAGCGCTGCGGCTACTGGTGGTGTCACGACCGTCGCCAAGGGCAAGTTCACCGCGGAGGGCGCCACCGCAGCAATGGCCGTCGTCATCGGAAAGGTGGCCGCTGTCGCTGCCATCGCCTTATGGGCAGCACCCTAAGAGCCGACTGTCTTCCCCGAAGATCTTGACGAAGAGCGTCGCCGCTCCATCAAACTTGAAGTGGAGGGTACGCCACCCCTGCAGGCCGCGGGCGCGGGCGAATGTCTACCACCTGTGTTTCGGGAACACATTGCCCGCGGGGGTGACCTCGACCTCCACCCATGAGGCCTTGCAGCAACAACCGTCAGATTGCAGCCACAAGCCACTGGGCCCTCCAGCCAGCAGCTCGTCCGCGAAGAAGCACGAGGGGTGGATCCAGAGGCCCTCCAGCTTCTCCACCTACACCATGAACTCCCGGGCCACATTGGCCATGCAGGATCACGGGCGCGGTGACCGAGGGCCACCATGAGCACCCCACACCGACCACGACCTTTAAGGCTTCCGCTACCACCCCCGCGGGAGGAACCCTTTCTGCGACCGTCGGAGGCAATGCGGATGCCCGTGGTTGTGCGCCCGCGCCCCTGGGGGATCGCCAGCGGTGTCGCGGCGAGCCTGGCCCCTCCTGGGGGACTTTCCCCTTCTCGGCGGCAGAGAACCTCCTCACCGGTGCCATGGATGCCACTGCAAGAATGAGGAATGAGGAGCAAGAAGATGAAGATGGGCTGGAGGCTTCGTCTCCCTCGCCCTCTTATAGTTAGTGGGAGGCCAACCGGCATCCCTTCACATTCGAGCAATAATGGCCATGCAGGGGGGCGCTAGTCTTTTTCATCCTGGGCAGTTGCCGAGGCTATGTGGGGGAGCGGAGGCGTCCGCATCCCGTCAAGCGCCACGCGTCAACCCTAACCCATAGGCGATTGGGGCACACGTCGCTTCTGCCTTTCCTCTTTGGCTTCGCCTAGAAGCCAGCCCGAGCGTGCCTTGGGCCCGGGGGCTACTGTCGGTGTTTTGGGATCGGGGATACCCAGATCTACCTGCCTCTAGCCCATAGCGTAGTTCCCTCGATGGCCTGGTACGACCCACCGGCACGACCTCCAAGACAATACCCTCACGAGGGCCCCAACCTCGCGAGGAGAGTGACGCCAAGACCTCTAGAGGGGCGGCCTCCCTAGGTTGCCTCCCGAGGAGCGAAGATTTCTATGCAGGTACCTAGCCTCACGAGGCTGCGATGACGTGAGCCATGATGACCAAGGACATGCGGGCGCAGAGGAGACAATTTCCCTTTCGGTGCTAAGGGAGCAAGGAGGGACGTAGGTTCTCAAGGAGTCCCCCAAAGGTTCCCATTCCGGTGCAACGAGACCAAGACCACGAGCTCGGGAGGACGGATGTCATCACCGATCCCACTCCTGCATCATGACCAGAAGCTTTGCAGGTGAAGACCACCTTTCGTCGGGATTAGATGTACTTATTGTCCCCTTTAGAATTGTCCGTTGTGGGATCCCTTCCCGCCTAAGTTTTGAGGGAAGAGGACCGAGGCCACCAAAAATATAGGTTATCCACCACCATAGAGAGGGACTGGATCATATCCTTTCCACCCTCACCACCAGAGCCCTTGTGAGGCTGTTCATCCACTGTACTTGTGCATTCTCGGCCTCCTCATGAGGCCAATCCACCACAAAGCAGGAGTAGGGTTTTACACCGCAAGGTGGCTCGAACCTGGGTAAACTGTTGTGTTCATCTTCTTCCCCGCTCGAGTGCGTGCTCGACGAGGCTAGGCTGTTGGGTGACGAGCTTGAGACTTGAGATGTTGAGATCTTCGCATACGCCCTAGAGTTTGAACCTTCTTGGGTCTGCGGAGCCCTGAATCCGATAATATTTTATCCGACTTCTCCTCAGGTGCTTGCAGCTCTGTCCAATCATTGACGAAATTCACTAGAGCCTATGATTTGATGGTCATTCGGGGCACATACTTAAGATGATGTGGCCCAAGCTCAATCGCCCACTTAGCAACCCGGCCAGTGGCCTCTCTGTTTTGAATTATGTCGCCAAGTAGAGTAGAACTGACCACTGTGATTGGATGTCCAAGGAAATAATGCTTAAGTTTACGGCTAGCCATGAATACCCCAAACACCAGCTTATGCCAATATGGGTATCTTTGCTTTGACTACACAAGGACTTCATGGACATAATAAGCCGGCGGCTGAGCGGGATACTCTTTACCCGCCTCCTTGCGCTCTACGACAACTGCAACACTAACGGCCTTATTATTAGCCGCCACGTACAGGATAAAAGGCTCTTTTTCTATAGGAGCAGCCAAGATAGGAAGCTCAGCCAACTGCTTTTTGAGTGGCTCAAATGCCTCATTAGCTGTATCACTCCAGACGAAATGATCAGTTTTCTTCATCATCTGGTATAAAGGAATTGCGTTCTCTCCAAGGTGGCTTATAAACCGGCTCAAAGATGCAATACGACCCGCCAAACATTGAACATCATCAATGCACATCGGCTTAGAGATAGACCTAATTGCCTCAATCTTCTCTAGGTTAGCCTCAATGCTCCTCTCTAAGACTAAGAAGCCTAATAGTTTTCCAGCTGGAACACCAAAAACACACTTGGTCGGGTTAAGCATCGTCTTGTACACCCTGAGATTGTCAAAGGTCTCCTTCAGGTCATCAAGTAGGGTCTCTTTCTTCCTTGACTTAACCCCAATATCATCCACATAGGCATAGACGTTTTGACCAATCTTCGTGTGAAAAAAATTTTAAACACAATGCTGGTAAGTCGCCTTGGTACTCTTGAGCCCAAAAGGCATAGACACATAACAGAAAGCTCAAAAGGGGGTGATAAAAGTTGTCTTTTCTGGATCCTCCAGTGCCATCTTGATCTGGTGATACCCAGAATACGCGGCCAGGAAGCATAAACTCTCACAACCCGCCATGGCATTAATGATTTGGTTAATGCGAGGGAGAGCAAATGGGTCAGCTGGACATGCTTTGTTAAGATCTGTGTAATCAACACACATATGCCAAGTTTCATTCTTCTTAAGCACCTGCACTGGGTTAGCCAACCACTGAGGGTGAAACACTTCGACCATGAACCCGGCAGCTAGGAGCTAGGCCACTTCCTCCCCAATGGCCTTACGCCTCTCTTCATTAAAACGATGAAGGAATTGGCGAAAAGGTTTGATCTTAGGATCAATATTAAACTTGTGCTCAACGAATTCTCTCGGCACACCAGACATGTCAGATGGTTTCCATGCAAAAATGCCCCGATTCTCACGGCTGAACTCGATGAGCGCCCTTTCCAATTTTGGATCCATCCCTGTCCCAATGGTGAACTGCTGAGAAGAGTCGCCAAGGACAAAATCAACTTGTTGTGTATCCTTTGCCGACTAAAATTTGAGGGTCAGGTCAGACTCTGTGGTGGGTTTTTTCAGAGGGGTCATATCAGTCGGGTCAACATTGTCCTTATAATATTTGAGCTCCTTTGTGGCACAAGATGACACTACATAAGATGCATCTCCTTCCTCGCACTCTAGCGTGCCCTTCTGATCCCCATGAACCGTAATGGTCCCCTTTGCACTAGCATTTTAAGCTGCAGATAGATATAACAAGGTCGGGCCATAAACCGAGCATAAGTCGGCCATGCAAACAAGGTATGATATGGAATCTTGATTTTGAGCACCTCAAACCATAATGTCTCTACCCTGTAATTGTACTCATCCCCAAAAGCCACTTCTAGGGATATCTTTCCAACAAGGTAAGTTGACTTGCCAGGCACCACACCATGGAATACTGTGGAGGACGGCTTAAGATCTTTGTCAGATAGATTCGTCCAATGAAAAGTATCATAGTATAGTATGGTGATGCTGCTACCACCATCCATAAGCACGTTGGTGAATTTATAACCACCAACCTGGGGGCTACCAGAAGGGCTAGGTGACTTGGGTTATCAACCCGACGCGGGTGATCCGCCCTGCTCCACGTTATCGTGTGCTCCGACCATCTATGTCGGCGTTCTGGAACCGGGGGTGCCCAGACTTGCCTGCCTGCGGCCCAGGGCGTGGCTCCACCAACGGCCTGGTATGTCCCATCTTCAATAGAAACAACTCAAGACCCTCGCGAGGGGCCAAGCCTCGCGAGGCGCATGACGCCAAGACCTCCCTGAGCACAACTTCACTAGGTTGGCTCCTGAGGAGCGGAGATATCTATGCAAGGAGCACCTCGCGAGGTTCACATGACGTGAGCCATGATGACCAAGGCCAGGCGGGCGCTAGCAGGCGCAGTGTACCAGTTTCCTCTTTGTTGCTAAGGAGGCAAGCGCATGCGCGGGGTCCCAAGGAATTAGGGAAAGGTTTCCATATCAATGCAACAAGACCAAGACCAGCAGGACGGAGGTCATCGTGGAGCCCACAGCAGCATCACCACCAGAGCCTTTGGCAGGCAAAGACCACCTTTTGTCAGGATAGCTTGTACTTGTTGTCCCCCTTCAAACTTGGCCGTTGTGGGATAACTTCCTGCCTAACATTTGGGAAGAGGACCAAGGCCACTATAAATAGGACCTAGCCACCACCATTGAGAGGGATCTGGAATCGGATTCATTCCACCCTAACGAGATCACCAGTTCATCGAGCTCAATAACACCTCACCTCAAGAGGCGGTTCATCCATTGTACTAGTTCATCCTCAGCCCCTCGAGGCAATCCACCCACAAACTGGAGTAGGGTATTACACTACAAGGTGGCCCTTACCAGTATAAACCCTCACGTCTCTTATTCTTTGGGTCCGTCGAGCTAGGCCGTGGAATCATTGAGCGAGCGAGCGAGGAAGAGAGTGTTCTTTGTGCGCACCCAGAGTTCGAACCTCACAAGGGTTTCCTGGTATCCGCAATCTGACATTTGACGCACCAGGTAGGGGTGCGCCGAAGCCCCTCTTCTGTCGATCGACCCGTCGACACCCCGCGGTTCCAATGTCGGTCGGCCCAAGGACCCACGACGACCATTGGGCTGCTTGGCCCATCCGGGCGGCGCCGTCCGCCCAAGAAGACCTCTACTCCACGCTCCATGCGGCCCGCACAATGCTGAACACTGTCGGACGTGGGCGGCGCGGACCGACGCCCTCCGCCCTCACGCCGAGGCGCACGCGTGCCACCACGCAGTCTTCAGGCTAAGCTGTGGTAATGGCATTGCACACCCGACGGGAGCACGCGAACATGCGAGCCGAGCTCATCATGGCGAGGCAACTGTTGCGACGCAGGCTAGCGGAGAGCGCCCGTGATGCACTGCTGGAGCGCGTGGCCGAACTGCAGGACGCTGCCTGCAGAGGTATGCCACCCTTCTGCTCCTTGCCCACGCCTCAAGTCGTGGCAGAGGCGCGCGCGAGGCCCCGGCCAGCTCGTGCGCTACCTGGAGCGCCAGGGGGACCCGACAACACCAACACGAACCCCGACGTGACCCGTCCAGCCACGACGATACCGTCACCAGTACGGAAAAGCGCCGACAAACCACCCCAAAGACGTGCTGGAGTGCCACCCAGCGGCCACTAGGGCCAGGCGCCTCGGCTCGTGGCTCAAGGCGCGGGGCATCCAGGTGATGGCCCTAGCGGGGCGACCTAAGACACCTACGTCCCCCGCATGGTGAACCAGGAATACACTCTAGGAGAAGGCCCCAGCCCGTTCCCTGAGCCAGGATGGGAAGGCAAAGCGCACGAGGCCGGGGCCTTCCACGAGTCACCCGGAAGCTTCGCCGACCCCTTCAGCGACGACGACAGTGGGGTACATCCAATATCTCGGGAACAAGTTTATGCTAACCATGAGCTGCAGGTGAACCAGACCGCAGATGGAGACCCCAGGGCGGTGGCTCCGCCTCCGACGGGGGTGGTGGACTGGGGCTGCGCAGGAGGGGCCTGGAGCCAGAGCCTCCCCCGCGCCGCGCGGAGCAGGGCGCTGCACGGAGGTAGGTTGTAACACCCACGATGCGGCTCTATCTCCCACGTGTCGGAGCACGACTTAGAGGCATAACCGCATTGTAAGCATGTCGCAAGAGGGGTAATCTTTACACATCCCATGTACTGAATAAGAAAGAGGTACAGAGTTGGCTTACAATCGCCACTTCACACAATACATGAATATAGCATTACATCATCCATATACAATCATGGTCCGACTACGGAACCATAATAAAGGAAGACCACCCCTAATGCTAGATCCCCGATTGCCTCGACTGGGATCCACTACTGATCAACTGGAAATGAAACAACACAACGAACACGATCTTCCTCGAGCTCCTCCTTGAGCTGGATTAAGTCACCTGCAACCGGTTTCATCGGCACCTGCAACTAGTTTTTGGAAGTAATCTGTGAGTCACGAGGACTCAGCAATCTCACACCCTCGTGATCAAGACTATTTAAGCTTATGGGTAGGAAAAGGGAGTGAGGTGGAGCTCCAGCAAGCACTAGCATATATGGTGGCTAACTTATGCAAATGAGAACGAGAAGTGAAGCAAAGCACGGTCGTGAACTAGAAGTGATCAAGAAGTGATCCTGAAACTACTTACGTTCAAGCATAACACAAGAACCGTGTTCACTCTCCGGACTCCGCCAGAAAGAGACCATCATGGCTACACACGCGGTTGATGCATTTTAATTAAGTTAAGTGTCATGTTCTCTACAACCGAACATTAACAAATTCCCATCTGCCCATAACCGCGGGCATGGCTTTCGAAAGTTCAAAACCCTGCAGGGGTGTCCCAACTTAGCCCATCACAAGCTCTCACGGTCAACGAAGGATATTCCTTCTCCCAGGAAGACCTGATCAGACTCGGAATCCCGGTTACAAGACATTTCGACAATGGTAAAACAAGACCAGCAAAGCCGCCCGGATGTGCCGACAAATCCCGATAGGAGCTGCACATATCTCATTCTCAGGGCACACCAGATGAGCAGTCTGTACAACTAAAACTAACCCTCAAGTTTCCCCGAGGTGGCGCTGCAAGGGGCTCTAGTTTGGACGAACACTCAGAGGAGCTCTGGCCCAGGGGGGTTAAAATAAAGATGACCCTTGGGAGCGTGACTCCCAAGGGAAAAGTAGGTGGTGGTGAGACAAATGGTTAAACCAAGGTTGGGCCTTGCTGGAGGAGTTTTATTCAAAGTGAACTGTCAAGGGGTTCCCATTATAACCCAACCACGTAAGGAACGCAAAATCAAGGAACATAACACCGGTATGACAGAAACTAGGGCGGCAAGAGTGGAACAAAATACCAGGTATAAGGCCGAGCCTTCCACCCCTTACCAAGTATATAGATGCCTTAAATAAAATAAGATATATTGTGATATCCCAACATATCCATGTTCCAACATGGAACAAACTTCATCTTCACCTGCAACTAGCAACACTATAGGAGGGGCTGAGCAAAGCGGTAACATAGCCAAACAACTGTTTGCAAGGAAAGGAGGGTTAGAGGCTTGACATGGCAACATGGGAGGCATGATATAGCAAGTGGTAGTTATCGCGGCATAGCAATAGAGCGAGCAACTAGCAAGCAAAGATAGAAGTGATTTCGAGGGTATGGTCATCTTGCCTGCAAAGTTCTCCGAGAAGACGAAACCTTGATCCTCGTAAGCGTACTCAACGGGTTCCTCGAACACGAACTCGTCTCCCGGCTCTACCGAAAGTAAGAACACGGGCAAAGGAAATACAATCAACCATGGTGCAATGCGCAAACAACATGATGCAAAACATGGCATGATATGTGGGATGTTATTTGCAATGCATATGCGTGCTCTAGAAGGAAAAGATTGAACCAGGCCTCAACTTAGCAAAAGTAGAGTAAGATTGAGTCATGCTAGGGTACTCCATAATTTCAAACAAAGACATGGATGGATAGAACATAACAATATCTCAAAATCTTCCTTACTGAACATGCTCAAAAGAGGCATGGATCACTCTGTAGCAACATGAATACATCGCATAAAAATAACATCAGGGAAATGACTTGGAAGAATTCTAAGTCCCTGAAATCAGCAACATCACGAGAGCTACTTTGCATGCTTGTTCTAGTCACCACATTGATCACAAAAATACATGGCATACACCCCTGTAATGATGGCATGGCATAGCCCAAAACACATGCAGGGCTCAAGTTCATAGGAAGCACACAATAATCATGGCAAAAAGGACAAATGCTCATAAACTGATAAGAAATAGCACCTAACATTACGAAGCACTCTTGCATCAACAATTTGGGCATCAAGATGGACTCAAACGAGCATGGTGCAATGGAACAAAATGAAGAACACAATCAGATGAACATTTTGATATATTACGCATGCAAAACGGAGCGACGGTGTTGAAGTTATGGCATGATGAAGTATGCATGAAAATGTCGCAGATCTGGGACTTAGAGAAAAAAATAGACCTCGCAGAAAGTCAACGTGGGATGAGGGCAAGTGGGATGAGGAGATCTAGGACGTGGGGAGGTGTTTGCTTCGTATCCCGGTGGATCTGATCCACTCTAGCCTGGATCCGACTCTGGCGAACGTTCCGGCGACATCGGCGAGGGCGCGGAACACGAGCAGAGGCCGGGACCGGAGAGATCGGAGACGGGGCGACCGGATCCCGGGTCGGGGTCGAGGATTCGGCGTCGGACTCCGTTCGCCGGCGATGGCGGTCGTCGACGGGCGCCAAGGCGGCCTCAGGTGGTGGTGCACGTCACGCAGCGGCGGCGCAGGGACTCCGGTGGACGGCGGCGCTGCAGCGGCAACTCTTGGCCGGCGGGACTCGCGCGGGGTCGCGGGACGCGGAAGAGGGCGGCGCACGGAGGAGGACCAGAGCGAACGTAGCTCTGGCAAGGCGCGGTCGCCGGCAGGCGGCTCGGGGCCCGGCGGAGATCTGCGGGGCAGCGCGGCTTCGGGCCGCCAGCGGGCGAGCGGCGGCGGAGAGAGGGCCCGGCGCGGCCCGGTTCGGCCTCGGGGCAGGCCGGATCTGGTCCCCGGGTGGCCGGCGCGGTGGGAGGAGAGAGAGGGCGACGTGGCGGCGGTGGATTCGTCGGGGACGGCGGCGCGGACATGTCCGGCGCGGGGCGGACGTGTCCATCGGCGCGAGGAGGTGGGATCTAGGGTTCATCCGCGACAATTTCGGAGGAGAGCACATATATATAGGTAGAGGGAGCTAGGAGAGTCCAAATGAGGAGCGGTTTTCGGGCACGCGATCGTGATCAAACGGCCGAGAGGATGGAGGGGGTTTGGATGGGTTTTTGGGCCACTTGGAGGTGTGTTGGGCTGCAACACACACGAGGCCTTTGCGGTTCCCCGGTTAACCGTTGGAGTATCAAACGAACTCCAAATGACAGGAAACATGACAGGCGGTCTACCGGTAGTGAACCAGGGCCGCTTGGAAAATCTCGGTCCAATCCGAGAACGTTTAACACTCGCTCATGAAAAGAGGCAAAAGGGGGAGCCGGAGGACATAGGAGCACCGGATTGCAAAACGGACAACGGGGAAAATGCTCGGATGCATGAGACAAACATGTATGCAAAAGAGATGCACATGATGACATGATATGAAATGCAAGACACGCAAACAAATGACAAGGCAACAAAAGCGAATAACTAGAAGACACCTGGTGCAACGGTCTCGGGGCGTTACAACACTCCACCACTATGAGAGGATCTCGTCCCGAGATCTAGGATGGCACCGGGGAAAACAGAAGAGAAAGAGATGAGATAAACTAAGTTGTTTCTTTGACAAACGAGTGAAACCAAGTAACCTTGAAAGATTGAGTAACTTGAAAGAAAAAATACAACTGAGATGAACAAAGTTGACAACTCTCTGTTAGAAAAGAGGAACAAAGGAGAACCAATTCGGGCAGCACTCTGGTTGAAAAGTGATAAGATGAAAAGAACATGAGCAGAGGGCACAACACTCCGGTTAAATGGATAAGCATGAAAAGAACATGATCCTCACAACTCGAGAATATGAGAGAAAAGAGCAACATCACAAAGCCTCCGGAAGAAATGAGAGAATGGGATGGAATGAACGGAGGAGAAACCAACATCTTCTACCTCAAATGAGCTTGAAAAGCATCTTTAGGAGAAGGGTCGAACAGAATTGTTGGAAAACCAACAACTAAAAGTAAGCTTGTTGTGGGCTTATAGAAAACATCTCGAAATTATGAGGTGAAATTCCGCCACTAACGGAAGACAAAAGATTTGCTTGATATGAACAAGGAGACGAGAAGCTTATTTCACCGGTATGATAAATGAAGAACTTGGGTCATTTATAAGCACCATAAATAGCAACAATCCTTAGAGAAGGCTTTAGGTGAAACATGACACAAGATAACTCCAACGAAGAGATTGGTGAATTTAAAATATCTCATTCTTGACAACATGTGAATCATTAAACACACAGAAATTGTCAAGACTGACATGATACCAGCGCAAAAGATAAGGGAGAACAATTGCACTTCGGATTGCAAGATGAAGAATACTTGAAGTATAACTTGACGGATCATAGCTTTGAGGGATATCTTGAAGAACAATTGAAGAGTGAAAAGGATCCTTGGCGAACCACCATGTAGCCCCATGAACAACTCCTGTAACAAACAATTGAAGAGTGAAAAGGATCCTTGGCGAACCACCATGTAGCCCCATGAACAACTCCGGTAACAAAAAGGATGATCAAACAAAAGGAAAGAGAAGTTGAAAACACAAGGTGAAGCCTTGCGATGATTTAGATGGAGCTTCGCGACAAGATAATGCGGAAAAACTTGGAAGTCCGGAAAAGAAAGATGAACAAAATAAATCAAGAATTTTGATGAACCTCCGGAATAAGGAATTAGATCACTTGGATGAACAAGAATAAGAATTATGTTATGCGTATCCTTCACCAATTTAAATTGATGACAAACAACGGATTCCAAACCACTTAATCTCATAGAAAGGATTAAGATAGATATGGCGTAAACTTGAGAAGGTCTTCTGCGAACCACCGGTAGGATTGAAACAACGAATAGATCGATATGATAACAAGAGAAAAGGAATCTTGAATGAACGACCGTAAGAATTAAGAATGAACGAAGAAAAAAGATGAAGAAACACCGGGAAGGATTATCAAATAAAAGGAGATGCTTGAGAGAATTTAGATACAATTGAACGAAGCGATGACGAGCTGATTAGAGAACACTTGATTGATGCACCAGTAAGATTTGGAGCATGAGAGCCGAAAGCTTAGAATGAATAATATTTGAAAAGATGGACATCGGAGGAAAGAAATGGAAACAACTCATGAAATGCTCCGGATGGGTGAAAAGAATTCTCACAATCAAAACAATTATGAGAGGACAGCATAAGGCTAGCACCATGAATCTTGAAGAGAATGGAGCAAGATATGGAGGAAAAATCTTCTCCGGTCTCCAAAAGCTGAGAATGATGATGAGAAACTCCTCCATGAATTGTTGAGGCACTCCGGAATGGAAATTAGGAAGGTTGAACCAATGTTGAAAAGAATGTGAAATATCTTGGAAGAAGGCATTTGACTGATGATAATTCATTCTTACGTCAAACTTTAAAAAGATTTTGAGAGTAACTCCGGTGAAATTAGAAGAGTCAGGTAAGATCCTGGGAAAAGGCATGTGCGTTAGGGCCCACTCAAAATAAAACACCGTTGAACAATTACTTGAAAAGGAGATTGCACCGGTTGATTTAAATGGCTTGAAAGAGATAACATCCTCAAAAGGACTTGAGCGAATTGAGAATGGAAACTTGAGTCTTCTGAGATATCTTCAGCACTCCGGAATAATTGAATAGCGAGAGGTGAAAGATTAAGAGGTGCACCGGCATGGGAAAGCATTTGCAACAAGGAAAAGATATGATTAGAAAAGCTTGAATTGAATTCACCGGATAAAAAGAGAACGAAGAATGATGAACTAGAAGCTCCGTTAGTATCTTCCTGAGAATCACCGGATAAGAACATTGAAAGAGAGGAGTAAAGAGGCTTCACATCCATAAGATGGATACTTGATAAAGAAATCCGAGTCCTTGAAGAAACAAGGGTGGGCGGGTGGGAAAACAAAGGCAACTTGTAGATGAATGAAGCAAACAACATTGAGAAGACTTGAGTTGATCTTGCGGATGTTGAGAAAGATCGGATCCACTTGAAGAGAGAACACGCCGGTTGAAAAAGAATTAACATGAAAATCTCGATTATCATGAAGGATTGGTATTCTCATAGAAATATGAGAGCACCGCTTAGAAAAGGTATGTAATCAACACTTGACTTCGAAGCAACTCGAATACCACAAACCAAAACAAAATAAAGGATTGGCTTGCAAAATAAGCCGGAACAAACACATGATAGAGATTTTGTCCGAAGTTTTCGTGGTGGGGCCCACACAGGCTCGATCGTATAGCACCATCATGTACAAGGCAGTGCACATGACATACGAAGCGTCCCTGAGTCAGCATAGTCAAGGACTCTTTAAGACACAACGAGACCACTGTAAAACCAACCGTGGATAGGCGGACCACTAGACGTCGAACCCCAACCTCATATCATGCATTTGTCAGAAATATATCCTAGGAGCTACTTGAATTCCCACTTATAAACTCCCGAAACTTCCGGGTTATGCAATCAGGTGTTGGGGATACAGGGGAAACATAATATCTCACCCAAAACTAGCAAATCCTACATCCAGATGTATCCATCCTTCAACACATAACCAAGAAACCTTCGGAAATCATTTACCTCAAACTTTGAAAAGCATCCGTTATACGAGTTATGGAAATACTCCCGAACTCCCGCCCCAGTACTGGGTGGCGTCGAGGTTATCTCACCAACAACTGCATAAAAGAGATTTTCAATGTGGGCGAAACTCAGGTATTCCAGAACTGCAACGATAAAACTGTGACGATAACACCTCGGAGCTCAACTCCCCGGGACACTACCACAACCCCTAAATTTCAGGAGGCACCAAGAACAATGTTCTCGTCACAAAACCATCGGAACGATTCCAAGATACCCGCGTGATCCTAAATTTTTTTAGTGAAATTTGAGAAGAGAAGAGTCAAAACTCTACGTCAGGAGGCCTTACCAGAGCGACGAAGGGACTAAGGAGTAAAAGAATCCTAGTCTCCGATATATATAATCCTAAAAGACTCAAAACATTTTTCTAGACTCAACAACGTCAGCGATTCGATCAAGCAGGGGGCTCCTATGTCGGGGAAGGCTCTGATACCAACTTGTAACACCCACGATGCGACTATATCTCCCACTTGTCGGAGCACGACTTAGAGGCATAACCGCATTGTAGGCATGTCACAAGAGGGGTAATCTTTACACATCCCATGTACTGAATAAGAAAGAGGTGCAGAGTTGGCTTACAATCTCCACTTCACACAATACATGAATATAGCATTACATCATCCTGATACAATCAAGGTCCGACCACGGAACCATAATAAAGGAAGACCACCCCTAATGCTAGATCCCTGATCGCCCTGACTGGGCTCCACTACTGATCAACTGGAAACGAAACAACACAACGAACACGATCTTCATCGAGCTCCTCCTTGAGGTGGATTGCGTCACCTGCAACCGGTTTCATCGGCACCTGCAACTGGTTTTTGGAAGTAATCTGTGAGTCACGGGGACTCAGCAATCTCACACCCTCGCGATCAAGACTATTTAAGCTTATGGGTAGGAAAAGGTAGTGAGGTGGAGCTGCAGCAAGCACTAGCATATATGGTGGCTAACTTACGCAAATGAGAGCGAGAAGAGAAGCAAAGCACGGTCGTGAACTAGAAGTGATCAAGAAGTGATCCTGAAACTACTTACGTTCAAGCATAACACAAGAACCGTGTTCACTCCTCGGACTCCGCCGAAAAGAGACCATCACGGCTACACATGCGGTTGATGCATTTTAATTAAGTTAAGTGTCAAGTTCTCTACAACCGGACATTATCAAATTCCCATCTGCCCATAACCGCGGGCATGGCTTTCGAAAGTTCAAAACCCTGCAGGGCTGTCCCAACTTAGCCCATCACAAGCTCTCACAGTCAACGAAGGATATTCCTTCTCCCAGGAAGACCCGATCAGACATTTTGACAATGGTAAAACAAGACCAGAAAAGCCTCCCGAATGTGCCGACAAATCCCGATAGGAGCTGCACATATCTCGTTCTTAGGCACACCGGATGAGCAGTCCGTACAACTAAAACCAACCCTCAAGTTTCTGCGAGGTGGCGCTGCAAGGGGCTCTAGTTTGGACCAACACTTAGAGGAGCACTGGCCCCAGGGGGGTTAAAATAAAGATGACCCTCGGGAGCACGAATCCCAAGGGAAAAGTAGGTGGTGGTGAGGCAAATGGTAAAACCAAGGTTGGGCCTTGCTGGAGGATTTTTATTCAAAGCGAACTGTCAAGGGGTTCCCATTATAACCCAACCGCGTAAGGAACGCAAAATCAAGGTACATAACACCGCTATGACGGAAACTAGGGCAGCAAGAGTGGAACAAAACACCAGGCATAAGGCCGAGCCTTCCACCCTTTACCAAGTATATTGATGCATTAAATAAAATAAGAGATATTGTGATATCCCAACATATCCATGTTACAACATGGAACAAACTTCATCTTCACCTGCAACTAGCAACGCTATAGGAGGGGCAGAGCAAAGCGGTAACATAGCCAAACAACGGTTTGCTAGGAAAGGAGGGTTAGAGGCTTGACATGGCAATATGGGAGGCATGATATAGCAAGTGGTAGGTATTGTGGCATAGCAATAGAGCAAGCAACTAGCAAGCAAAGATAGAAGTGATTTCGAGGGTATGGTCATCTTGCCTGCAAAGTTCTCCGAGAAGACGAAAGCTTGATCCTCGTAAGCGTACTCAATGGGTTCCTCGAACACGAACTCGTCTCCCGGCTCTACCCAAAGCAAGAACACGGGCAAAGGAAACACAATCAACCATGGTGCAATGCGCAAACAACATGATGCAAAACATGGCATGATATGTGGGATGTGATATGCAATGCATATGCGTGCTCCGGAAGGAAAAGATTGAACCAGGCCTCAACATGGCAAACCAAGTGTGCCGCTGGAAAGATGAGTTGATTTTGGTCCAAATCGATATAAAGATCATCGGAAACGGATGCACGGTTTGCAAAGGGCAAGCAAAACAATAATGGCACTAAACTGCGATTAACAGCATGATGCCATCTAGAATGCAACAAGAAACTAAGCTACTGCACTCTAACATACCAACAAAGCACATGGCAGTGATCCACTCAAGATGCTTGACAAAATATGAACACTGAGCTATGGCTAAATCACAAAATAGCAGGCTCAAACAAGCATGGCGAAAGTGCAAAAGATAACAGCATCTCAGACTTGGTGAAAATAACATGTCAGGATATAACATGAGGAAGCAATGTTTAGAGCAAGATAACAACATGCTACAGGAACATAACATAGCAATACAAGGCATGGCATAAATCTACTCAAAGCATATAACAATAGTACCTTACTGACCATAAGCCAAAAGGGATCAGAAGATATGATGGCACCCATGTAAACATAGCAAGTTTCATTAACAGATTCAGACTTAATAGAAAACTGGACATGGCATAAACAGAATAACAAAGGCATGTTTGCGAGCTCGATGCACTCACCACAAGGCATTGCATGTCAAACTAAGCATACACCGAGCAAGAAGACATGATCAAGAAGCTAACCATGGCAAGAACCAACTCATAGCATGCAAGGATCAACTACAACAACCTTGGCAAAATTGATTAACACGTAACCAATCTGCCATGAACATTTTATAGCAAAAGTAGAGCAAGATTGAGTCATGCTAGGTTACTCCATAATTTCAAACAAAGACATGGATGGATATAAAATAATAATATCTCAAAATCATCCTTACTGAACATGCTCAAAAAGGGCATGGATCACTCTGTAGCAACATGAATACATGGCATAAAAATAACACCAGGGAGATGACTTAGAAGAATTCTAAGTCCCTGAAATGAGCAACATCACGAGAGCTACTTTGCATGCTTGTGCTAGTCACCACATTGATCACAAAAATACAAGGCATACACCCCTGTAATGATGGCATGGCATAGCCCAAAACACATGTAGGGCTCAAGTTCATAGGAGGCACACAATAATCATGGCAAAAAGGACAAATGCTCATAAACTGATAGGAAACAGCACCTGACATTATGAAGCACTCTTGCATCAACAATTTGGGCATCAAGATGGTCTCAAACGAGCATGGTGCAATGGAACAAAATGAAGAACACAATCAGATGAACATTTTGATATATTATGCACGCAAAACGGAGCTACGGTGTTGAAGTTATGGCATGATGAAGTATGCATGAAAATGTCGCAGATCTGAGACTTAGAGAAAAAAGATAGACCTCACAAAAAGTCAACGCGGGACGAGGGCGAGAGTGATGAGGAGATCCAGGACATGGGGAGGTGTTTGCTTCGTATCCCGGTGGATCTGATCCACTCTAGCCCGGATCCGACTCCGGCGAACGTTCCGGCGACTCCGGCGAGGGCGCGGAACACGAGGAGAGGCCGGGACCGGAGAGATCGGAGATGGGGCGACCGGATCCGGGGTCGGGGTCGAGGATCCGGCGTCGGACTCCATTCACCAGCGATGGCGGTCGTCCATGGGCGCCAAGGCAGCCTCGGGTGGCGGCGCACATCAGGCAGCGGCGGCAGCTCTTGGCCGGCGGGACTGGCGCGGGGTCACGGGATGAGGAAGAGGGCGGCGCACGGAGGAGGACCGGAGCGAATGCAGCTCCGGCGAGGCGCAGTCGCCGGCAGGCGGCTCGGAGTGCCGGCGGAGATCTGCGGGGCGGCGCGGCTTCGGGCCGCCGGCGGGCGAGCGGCGGCGGAGAGAGGGCCCGGTGCGGCCCGGTTCGGCCCCGGGGCAAGCCGGATCTGGGCCCCGGGTGGCCGGCGCGGTGGGAGGAGAGAGAGGCGACGTGGCGGCGGCGGATTCGTCGGGGACAGCGGCGTGGACATGTCCGGCACGGGGCGGACATGTTCGTCGGCGCGAGGAGGTGGGATCTAGGGTTCCTCCGCGAAAATTTCGGAGGAGAGCACAAATATATAGGTAGAGGGAGCTAGCAGAGTCCAAATGAGGAGCGGTTTTCGGCCACGCGATCGTGATCGAACGGACGAGAGGATGGAGTGGGTTGGATGGGTTTTTGGGCCACTTGGAGGGGTGTTGGGACGCAACACACACGAGGCCTTTGCGGTTCCCCGGTTAACCGTTGGAGTATCAAACGAACTCCAAATGACACGAAACTTGACAGGGGGTCTACCGTTTGTGAACCAAGGCCGCTTGGCAAATCTCAGTCCAATCCGAGAACGTTTAACACTCGCACACGAAAAGAGGCAAAAGGGGGCGCCGGAGGACATAGGAGCGTCGGATTGCAAAACGGACAACGGGGAAAATGCTCGGATGCATGAGACGAACATGTATGCAAAAGAGATGCACATGATGACATGATATGAAATGCAAGACACGCAAACAAATGACAAGGCAACAACAGTGAATAACTGGAAGACACCTGGCGCAACGGTCTCGGGGCATTACATAGGTCCTCTGTCGGGGGAGGCACCGGCGAGCCCTTCCCCCCGGCAGAGGGCCCGTGGTTGCCGAGTGTAACACTCCAAGTGTCATGCTACATTAATCCCCTGTTTATGGTGCCATGTCATCACACTACTGTTGCTAATCTTCACTTGATCCAAATCACAAGTCAAATTCTAATCCAATCTGAAGTCAAAAATCCATATTTGTCAGACATGAAAACTAAAATGTTCACCATGTGGCAAATAATCATTTGTTAATATTTGTGGTGAACCAACATTTTGCAAGGTGTTTAAATGGCCCAAACCAATTAAAGCAGTGGCTAAAACAATAGATTAAATGGCTTTTCAATTTATAAAAATTGCAATCTATTTCAAAAGCTTGACAATCTTTTTGTGGCAATGCCAACCATGGCACTCTATTTATGTGGACAATTCCCATATCTTACAAAAATCGTTTTGGCACCACAAATATTACAAAACCCTTTATGTAAAACAAAAACAAAAATTAAAAAAAAGGGAAAAAGAAAAGGCCAGGCTACACTGTGCACTTGGCCTAGCCGCGCAACAGTGCAGCCCAGCCCACCTAACCCTGGCGTCCCCTACCTCTGTTCAACAGGGGCTGGGTGGACGCGCTCGCGCCGTCCGTGGCCGCCAATGCCCACGGGACGGCCATCCGGCGGCTCCCCGACGCCTACTAGGTTGCCCTGCCCCGGACGAACCCTAGCGTCCCCCCCCCCCACGTTGCCCTCACACTCTTTCCCTCTCTCCCTCCAGGTCCACCGCTACCGAGAGCCGACATGGACTCGCCGCCATAAAATGCGCGGCCACAGCCATCACATCACCTCACCACCGTGTCACTCGTCTCCGCCGACGTTGTCTGCATCGTCTCCGTCCACGAATGGGAGTCGGGGAGCTCCACAACACGCGGATCGAGCTGCCCCCTTCCACCTCGGCCACCGTCGATCTTCTTCCACTCCGGCCACCGTCTACTGCTACTAAGCTCTCGAAGACTTTCCTTAGGCACACGGTGAGCTCCTCCACCTCCTACTCCTCTCCGTTAGCTTCCTCGCGGGCCGTAGATAGCTTGCCACTGTGCCAGTATTCTGTCCACCACCGACGAGCTCGTGTTCATCGCCATAGCCACTGTCATGCTCGCCTGAGCACAGCACCGTGCTCCTGTTGCTCCCAGGAGCACAACGAGCATGCGCACGCGCTCCGCCGAGCTCCGTAGCGCTGTTTACATCGAGGTGCCGTATGTGCCGCCGATGTAGCTCGTCGCCGACCTCGTTTCCGGCCACCTCCGGCCACGTAACCGCCACCGTTCGACGCAGCTAGCTCCGCTCGTTTGAACGTGCCCTCTCGCGTGTGAAACGTCCGCCTGTAGACGAAACCCGATGACGTCCTGTGCCGCGCCGCCACGTTTGGCGTCGCCGGTGCTGAGCCGCCAGCCACCGCTGACATGGCACACCTGGGGCCACCCCTGGGTCACTCCTAGCGGGCCTGATACGTCTCCACTTTTATTGCTCCATGCTATATTATCTACTGTTTTGGACCTTATTAGGCTTTATTATCCACTTTTATATTATTTTTGGGACAAACCTATTAATCGGAGGCCCAGCCCAGAATTGCTATTTTTTGCCTATTTTAGGGTTTCGAAGAAAAGGAATATCAAACGGAGTCCAAACGGAATGAAACCTTTAGGAACATGATTTTCTCACCGACCAAGACCCATGAGACTTGGACCCTACGTCAAGCAACCAACAGGGAGGCCACGAGGTAGGGGCACGCCTACCCCCCAGGCGCGCCCTCCACCCTCGTGGGCCCCCTGTTGCTCCACCGACGTACTTCTTCCTCCTATATATACCTACGAACCCCCAAAAGATCAGATGTGGAGCCAAAACCCTAATTCCACCGCCGTAACTTTCTGTATCCATGAAATCCCATCTTGGGGCCTGTTTTGGAGCTCCGCCGGAGGGGGCATCGATCACAGAGGGCTTCTACATCAACATCATAGCCTCTCTGATGAATTGTGAGTAGTTTACCTCAGACCTACGGGTCCATAGTTATTAGCTAGATGGCTTCTTCTCTCTGTTTGGATCTCAATACAAAGTTCTCCCCCTCTCTTGTGGAGATCTATTCGATGTAATATTCTTTTGCGGTGTGTTTGTTGAGACCGATGAATTGTGGGTTTATGATCAAGTTTATCTATGAACAATATTTGAATCTCCTTTGAATTATTTTATGTATGATTGGTTATCTTTGCAAGTCTCTTTGAATTATCAGTTTGGTTTGGCCTACTAGATTGATCTTTGTTGCAATGGGAGAAGTTCTTAGCTTTGGGTTCAATCTTGCGGTGTGCTTTCCCTGTGACAGTAGGGGCAGCAAGGCATGTATTGTATTGTTTCCATCGAGGATAACAAGATGGGGTTTTCATCATACTGCATGAGTTTATCCCTCTACATCATGTCATCTTGCTTAAGGCGTTACTCTGTTCTTATGAACTTAATACTCTAGATGCATGCTGGATAGCGGTCGATGTGTCGAGTAATAGTAGTAGATGCAAGCAGGAGTCGGTCTACTTGTCTTGGACGTGATGCCTATATACATGATCATACCTAGATATTCTCATAATTATGCTCAATTCTGTCAATTGCTCAATAGTAATTCGTTCACCCACCATAAAATACTTATGCTCTCGAGAGAAGCCACTAGTGAAACCTATGGCCCCTGGGTCTATTTTCATCATATTAATCTTCCAATACTTTTTTATTTTCATTCCCTTTTATTTTACTTTGCATCTTTATCACAAAAATACCAAAAATATTATCTTATCATATCTATCAAATCTCACTCTCGTAAGTGACTGTGTAGGGATTGACAACCCCTTATCGCGTTGGTTGCACGGATTTATTTGTTTTGTGCAGGTGCGAGGCACTCGCGCGTAGCCTCCTACTGGATTGATACCTTGGTTCTCAAAAACTGAGGGAAATACTTACGCTACTCTGCTGCATCACTCTTTCCTCTTCAAGGGAAAACCAACGCAAGTTCTCAAGAGGTAGCAGGGCCCTGCAGGCCCCATTGACTGGGATGACCTAGTCAACATGCTGACTGGGCGTCTCTGTGACGCTGACGTGCAAGCCCCACTGCCAAATCCGCAAATTAAATTGTTTTAATACTTAAAACTAATTAGTTTAGTTAATTAGTCTATGACAGGTGGGGCCTACCTGCTAAATAACTCGGTTTAGTTAGTTTTAAAAAACTCTGTTAGCTCTGTGTCTATGACATGTGGGTCCCACTGAACCCACAGGTCAGGTTTGACCTAGTCAGCTAGTCTGTTGACTGCTGACGTCATCCCCACGCAATGCTAACATCATAATGAATTTCTGTTAATTTAAATAATTCCAGGAAATGTTTAAATCTTTAGAAATTCGTAGAAATTAAACCGTAGATCAGGTCAAAAAACTTTATACATGAAAGTTGCTCAGAAAAATCCAACGAATCGAATACGCTGTCCGTTTACCTTTCATATTCCTCTAACTTTCTGAACATGAAACTTTCCCCCTCCGGTCATCTGTCCGATAGAGGTCGAAACCAGGAATACATTCCCGGTTGAATCCCCCCTTCACCTATATCATCCAGTACTACGTTAGGTCAACCCTAGTTCTGCTTTTCATCATGTCATGCTTAGTGGCACCTCTGTTTGCTCTATATTTACTGTTTCTTTCCCCTCTTCCCTCCGGTAGACCCCGAGACCGATGTTGATGCCCTTGTGAGCGACTACGTCGACGACGACACTTCTTCCTTTTCAACAGAGCTTCCAGGCAAGCAAACCCCCTGTCGGTGTCAAAACCGGCGGATCTCGGGTAGGGTGTCCCGAACTGTGCGTCTAGGCCGGATGGTAACAGGAGGCAAGGGACACAAAGTTTTACCTAGGTTCAGGCCCTCTTGATGGAGGTAAAACCCTATGTCCTGCTTGATTAATATTGACGATATGGGTATTACAAGAGTAGATCTACTACGAGATTAGAGAGGCTAAACCCTAGAAGCTAGCCTACGGTATGATTGTATGTTGTGATTGTTGTCCTACGGACTAAAACCCTTCGGTTTATATAGACACCGGAGAGGGTTAGGGTTACACAAGGTCGGTTACAAAGGAGGAGATATCCATATACGTATTGCCTAGCTTGCCTTCCACGCCAAGTAGAGTCCCATCCGGACACGAGACGAAGTCTTCAATCTTGTATCTTCATAGTCTAACAGTCCGGCCCATGGAGACAGTCCGGCTGTCCGGAGACCCGCTAATCCAGGACTCCCACAGTAGCCCCTGAACCAGGCTTCAATGACGATGGGTCCGGTGCGCAGTTGTCTTCGGCATTGCAAGGCAGGTTCCTTCTTCGAATACATTGTAGAAGAAGTTGAATACGAGGATAGTGTCCGACCCTGCAAAATAAGTTCCACATTTCACTGTAGAGAGAATAATGTTTTTTCGCAGATCTAATTTGCTGGCTTGTTGTGACAGCATGACGTTATGTCATGGACCGGTGATTATTCGAACCATTTCTTTTAACCAGCCCCGCGCATAACGCGAGGCAGTTTTTTGACACGTCTTGTCAAAGCAGAGATCGTGTCCCCTTATTACGGGATTCTCATCAATACGGGAGTGGGTAACCCAACCGCGCCATCAATTGCGGCGCTTGGGGGATAAGTGAGTTTTACTAAGCAAGTGGGGACGTTTAATTTTGTCCGCCCATATAAAGGGATAAGGATTCACCTTTCTATCCATGCCTTCTTCCTCCTCTGCTCATCCGCTCCCGCATACTCGAGCTCTAGCACCCAAGTCCTCACTTCCATCTCAACCTTCTCCAACCATGTCCTGAGCGGGAGGCAAGTGGATGGTCTCCTCCGTCACGGAGGGAGACATCAAGAAACTGAGGAGAGCCGGATACCTGCACGACGACATCGCGCACCGGCTCCCAGATGAGGGACAACTCATCCCCACCCCCAAGCCCCATGAGAGGGTGGTATTCCTCACCCATTTCCTCCGCGGACTAGGATTCCCTCTCCATCCCTTCGTCCGGGGGCTCATGTTTTATTATGGCCTGGATTTCGATGATCTAGCCCCAAACTTCATCCTCAACATCTCGGCGTTTATCATCATGTACGAGGCTTTCCTTCGCATCAAGCCCCACTTCGGCTTATGGCTGAAGACCTTCAATGTCAAGCCGAAGGTAGTGAGCAGCCGCCAGGCAGAGTGCGGAGGCGCCATGGTGGGCAAGATGCCCAACATCACATGGCTCGAGGGCACCTTCGTGGACACTATAAAGGGGTGGCAATCGGGGTGGTTCTATATCACCGAGCCGCGCGACCCCACATGGGTAGCGGCCCCCGAGTTCCGATCCGGCATCCCCATGCAGCTCACCTCCTGGAAAGAGAAGGGCCTATCCTAGGGTAATTCAAAAGAGCTGACCAGACTCCAGTCATGCATTCAGAACATGGTGGATAAGAAGCTCAAGCTTTTCAACATAGTCCAGGTTATGCTCGTTCGCCGGATACTGCCTTGCCAACAACGGGAGTTTACCTTGTGGGTGTTCAATCCGGCGCAACACCGAACTCTGAACAGGCTCTTCGACACGACTCATGAAGATGCCTGGAGGGTGCTGTTCAAGGGCGCCATGGTCCCTCCCCCCATTACTGAGGATCGCGGATTCAGCGCGAAGCGCCATGCCAGTGTGGTAAGTTGTTTTACCTCTTATAGGATATTTGTTATATATATATATATAGATTGGCTCTATGCGGGATCTAAACTCCTGTGCCATTAACAGGACTGGCAGAAGATGGCCGGACAGATCGACTGTCCGGCTCCCTTGCCAGAAGGCCCCGCAGACGCTCTTCTGACAAAGATGCTGACTCCAGCCCCCTATAAGGTGCCGGAGAAGACCAAGAAGGCCAAGGGAGCTCGAAAGAGTTCCCGATGCCAGGCCTCGTCGGACTCACCGTTCGATGACTCTGCGACGCACTCTTCCCCCGAAGACGAGGAAGAGGAAGAAGAGGTTCCCCCACCGGCTGGGGGAGAAAAGAAAAGGAAGGCCGCCCCAACTGGGGAGGCCGAAGGGTCCAAGAAGGGAAGGACGCTCCCTGCGGACAGCGCTACCGCCGCCGACGAAAGTGAAGACGAGTGGTTGCCCAGGGGCAAGCCCCCGGCAAGATCGTAAGTGTTCGGATACGAAAGTAACCCATAGGATTCCTTTGTCGCGTTGCTTTCCCTAACGCCGAACTCAATTGTACAGGCCACCCCGAGCCAATATCGAGGTATCCTCGGACGGCTCCCTGGCTTCGTCGGACATGGATAGCGATCTAGTCCCGACGGCCACCTTCCCTCATCCAGCCAACGACACCGAGGTGCTGTCTCAAGAGGCACCGGATCAAGGGGGGACAGTCCCGGAGGCGCCGCAAGGCGACCTTCCGGACTCCGGGAGCCGAGGGGACTGGGTCCCCGAGAGCTCCAAGTTTGGCCGTCAGCCGAACACCGCGCCGGACCCTCCAACGGCTCCGAGCTCGGGTAGGCGGTCCCCTTCTAAGGAGGGTGAAACGCCTGTGCCAGTGACCTCTATCCACCCAGAGGCACCGGACAATATGTTGGAAGCGCTTCGCAGCGCTTCCATCGAGGAGGAGCACCACACTATCATGAGTGCGGTGATCCAGAAGGTTCAGTCCGCCAAGAGCGGATTGACTGAGGCCTGTACTAGCCTTCTAACAGGATTCGAGGTAAGTATTTTAAAATGTACTAGAAGTGTTACCGCATACACAGTAGCCCCTGATGCTTTGTTCGGTGTTCACAAAGAAAAGCCGAACAGAGGATCAAATAATATCGCTGGAGTCTAATATAAGTATGTCAATATGCATGTGCAGGATTCGCTGCTGGCGTTCGCCGCACTAACAGTGGAGGTCGCCGTACTGAAGGAGGCCCTCGAGGGGTCCCAGAAGGAGCTCGACCTTGCTAAGAGGCAACTCGAGGAGAACAAGGGTAAGTGATACCCCATCTGTAGATGAGAAAAAGGACGCAATTGCTAAATGACAGGATCATTGTATGTTTGCCAGGGGCTACGACCGAGGTGGCGACCCTGAAGCAAGCGTTGTCCCAGGCCGAAGAAAAGGCGGCCCAGGAGCGCACCGAGCAAGAGAGGCACAAGGCTCGGGTGGGCAAGGTGCAGCAAGAGCTCCAGGCTCTCGTGACCAAGCACGAGGCGTTGGAGCTTGACTTGAAGACGAGAGAGTCTGAGCTTGCCGCGGCCCGAGAGAGCGCGAGGAGTGCCAAGGCCGAGGCCCAGAAGGCCCTTCAGGATATAGACGCGATGAAGAAGATAGCGGCGGGTAAGGCTTTCTATATGCAAAGCAAGCATGTAAAGGTGAATTACCGATTACTTACCCGAATCCGGAGCTCTTCAGGAGCATTCACAGATTTGCCCCGTAGTGCGTCCGATGCCGCACTGTTCTACCAGGACGAGGACGGAAGCTCGACGGAGAAGCTGTTCTGGTCTAAGTATCCTAAGGCCGAACATCCGGTGCCAATGAGCGACCAGCTGAAGCAGATGGCCGAGCTACATAAGGCGGCCGATCAGGCCATGAAGGGCTTCATAGTCCGGTTGTGGCCTGGCGACGCCCTTCTGAACAGCTTCTTCGGCCTGGTGAGGCGGCTTGTGGATGCCTGCCCACGGCTGAAGGTCGTCAAGTGATCCGTCTGCATTGAAGGTGCACGCCAGGCCTTCGCCCGTGTGAAAAACACAGTGGGTCAAGCTAGATGCCGTGAAGCTTATCAAGGAGGGGCCGCCAGAGGGCAAGGAGCACCGCCACCCCGAGATGTACTATGAGGGTGTTCTGCCGGGCGCCCGTCTGATCGCGGATGAGTGTTCACAAAATGTAATATTTGAATGAGACTTGCTCGTTTTTTATCCTGTGTAATGAAAACTTGTTTCATATGCACTATGCAACGCTTGTGTGAATTTAAAATATTACCTTCTGTTTGGCTGTTTATCCTATCTGAGAGATGGCTAGTCCTCGGCTTCTGCCCCCATGCCACGAGTGCCGGGGTGTTCGGGATAAACCTGAGCACTCTTGTTCCCATGTTTGGGTCCTTCGAGGGAGGTGCTCAGCACAACGAACATGGCAACCGGACTAATAATGCTTTATCACTCTCACTTAGCCATAGAATTCTATAATTTTAAATTTCGGCAAAGCCCCTGGTATTCGGAAGGCCGAATTCGGGGCGCGATACACGCCTGTAAGCCGGACGGAGCCGGCCCCTCGCCCTAAGAGGCATAAGTCTTTAGGGACTCGAAAAACCTCGCCGAACAGCGACCAGTCTCTCGCCTTATCATGACAGTCAGTTTTAGCTTTCTCTACTGAGGTGCTCGGCCCGGCAGAACCGGGGCACAATTGCAGTGGTTCTCCTAGCGCTACCTTAGCCGATGGAGCGGAACGTAAGGTACCAAAACATAGGAGCCGGGCAAACCCAACATTTGACCAAAGACATGATTCTGAGCTAATGGATATAATGCTATAAGTTCGGGGTTCCGCACTTGTGAAAGTGTTTGGACTTTTCACACCATATTGTGGGTACGTAAGCCCCTGGTGCATTGGCCGTACCAGAGTGTACGGTTGCTAGGCATCATTAATGAACACATAGATATGTATACATATAACAAAAATGTGATAATAGTCATAATGTCATGCATTGTATATTAAAAATTTGCATTAAAGTAGAGTGATACAGATATTGTAATGAGCAAAAGAGTAGGACTATGTCCCATCCAAGGGCGAGCTGAGGAATTATGTGAAATCTGTAATCCACCTGGGAATTCCGTAGTCGTCGGCCTCCTTGGTTGCTGTATCATGTGTTCGGCAATAGAGCTGCCGGACAGTGTTTCTAGAGATTGAAGTCCTGAAAGAAAAAGAAAAAGAACCAATCGGGAAGCCCCTGGTGCGGTTTAGGCCGCGTTTTGGGACATGCCGTAGTTGTGCCTCCCCTCCCCATCTGTGCCCATGGTGTTTTTAATGCATAATGATGTACGCGCGGCACGAACAACGTCGTTGGGCTGGGGTTGGGGTGGCCGCCGTATTGCTACGCGAGCTCAGATCGTGCCAGGCGGTCTGTTTGCTGATTGCCCCAAGCGCACTTGAAGGTGTCCGGGCTTTGAAACGCCGAACTGGTAGATTGCCTTGAAAGGCTGCTTTGCACTTCTGCTGCGAGGGCCGCGGTGTGCTCCTCTGTTCGGAGAGAGCGCTCTGTGTTTCCATTGACTGTAATAACTCCGCGAGGTCCTGGCATCTTGAGCTTGAGGTATGCATAATGTGGTACCGCATTGAATCTAGCGAATGCGGTTCGTCCGAGCAGTGCGTGATAACCACTGCGGAACGGGACTATATCGAAGATTAACTCTTCGCTTCGGAAGTTATCCGGGGATTCGAAGACCACTTCCAGTGTAATTGAGCCTGTGTAGTGGGCCTCTACGCCTGGAATGACGCCTTTAAAGGTCGTCTTTGTGGGTTTGATCCTTGAGGGGTCTATACCCATTTTGCACACTGTGTCCTGATAAAGCAGGTTCAGGCTACTGCCGCCGTCCATGAGGACTCGGGTGAGGTGAAATCCGTCGATGATTGGGTCTAGGACCAGTGCGGCGAATCCGCCGTGATAGATACTAGTGGGGTGGTCCCTGTGATCAAAGGTGATCAGACAGGAGGACTAAGGGTTGAACTTCGGGGCGACTAGCTCCAGCGCATATACGTCCCTGAGCGCACGCTTCCGCTCCCTCTTGGGGATGTGGGTTGCGTATATCATGTTCACCGTCCTCACTTGCGGGGGAAACCTCTTCTGTCCTCCAGTGTGCGGCTGCCGGGGTTCTTCCTCGTCATCGCTACGCGGCCCCTTGTCCTTGTTTTCGGCAATTAACTTGCCGGCCTGCTTGAACACCCAACAATCCCTGTTGGTGTGATTGACTGGCTTGTCTGGGGTGCCATGTATTTGACACGAGCGATCGAGTGTACGGTCCAAGTTGGACAGACCCGGCGTACTTTGTTTGAATGCCTTTTTCCGCTGACCGGGTTTAGAGCCTTTGAATCTGGCATTGACTGCCGTATCCTCAGTACTTTCGCCGTTAATGCGGCGCTTATGCTTGTTGCGATGTGACCTACTGTTGCCGTCCTTGGTATCTGAGGTACCATGGTTCTTTGATATGTTGTTACTGCGAGCCAACTAGCTGTCTTCTCCCGCACAAAAGCAGGTCATGAGCGTCATGTAGGCTGCCATAGATTTCGGCTTTTCCTGACCAAGGTGCCGGGCTAGCCACTCGTCTCGGATGTTGTGCTTAAAAGCCGCTAAGGCCTCCGCATCCGGACAGTCGACAATTTGGTTTTTCTTTGTAAGGAACCGAGTCCAGAATTGCCTGGCCGATTCTTCTGGCTGCTGAATTATGTGGCTCAAGTCATCGGCGTCTGGTGGTCGCACATAAGTGCCCTGAAAGTTGTCGAGGAATGCGGCTTCCAGATCTTCCCAACAGCTAATGGAGTCCGCTGGCAAGCTATTAAGCCAATGCCGTGCTGGTCCTTTGAGTTTTAGAGGGAGGTACTTGATGGCATGTAAGTCATCACCATGGGCCATGTGGATGTGGTGGAGGAAGTCCTCAATCCATACCGCGGGACCTGTTGTGCCGTCGTATGATTCAATATTTACAGGTTTGAAACCTTTTGGGAATTGATGTTCCATTACTTCATCTATGAAGCATAAGGGGTGTGCGGCGCCTCTGTATTGGGCTATATCGCGACGCAGCTCGTATGGGTCCTTCCCGCTGTGTTTGGCCCGGCCGGATTTTCTTTTACTGTATCCGGCATGATGTTTACCAACTCGTAGAGTGGTGCGCCCTCATGATCTGTAGATCGATCTTGAGTGGTTTGCTTTGTCCTCCAATATGTCCCGCAGGTTTGGCGTATCTCCCCATGCCTTTTTATTTGGATGGCGTTGGGGTGGAGGCTGAGCTTTCGGCATGAATGCCTCTCTATCGCGGCCACGAGGTGGCCGATCAGCCATATCATACGCTTCTTCCTCCAGTCGGGGTAGTAACCTGCGCCTTGGGTAACCCTTGGAGGGACGGTCGAGTTTATATTCCTCGGCTGCGATTACTTCAGTCCATTTGTCTGCTAGCAGATCTTGATCAGCTTGAAGCTGCTGCTGCTTTTTCTTCAGGCTATTTGCCGTGGCCATAAGCCTGCGCTTGAAGCGCTCTTGTTTGACGAGATCCTCTGGTACGGCGAATTCATCATCGCCGAGGCTTGCCTTGTCTTCGGAGGGGGGCATGTAATTGTCATCCTCCTCCTCTCCGCCAGCCGCTCTCTCAGGAGAGCTGGCTCCTTCATCCTCCTGATCTAACTCTTCCTAGAGGGGGTTTTCGTTGTCTTCGGCGCTATCCGGAGTGTTATTATCTCCTGTGCCGGTATCACCACTTTTTCTTTGGCGGGACTTAGAGCGGCGCCGCTGACGTCGGCGCTTGGGTTGCTTCTTGGAGGGGTCATCCTCCGCTTCTCATCGTCATTGCCTTCATTGGGTGTATCCACCATGTATATGTTATACGACGAGGTGGCTTTCCAGTGCCCTATAGGTGCTGGTTCATGTTCGTCTCCTACATCGTCGTCCATACCGTCGATGTCTTCGGAGTCGAAGTCGAGCATGTCGGTTAAATCATCGACAGTGGTTATAAAGTGGGTGGTGGGTGGGCGTCGAATTTCTTCGTCGTCCGCATCCCAGTCCCGTTGGCCATGATCCGGCCAGGGCTCTCCTGACAAAGAGAGAGACCTTAGTGAATTCAGCATGTCGCCGAAGGGCGAGTGCTGAAAGATATCCAGAGCGGTGAATTCCATGATCGGCGCCCAGTCGGATTCGATTGGCAGGGGCGCGGATGGTTCGGGGTCCGGAGGAGAGTCCGGCACCTTGGAGTCACGGGCTGCGCAGAGGATTATGCTGGTGTTCGGCTTGATCGCCGTTGAGACTGTAGCCCTTGAGGCGGTGTCTAGCCACCCGTCCTCGATTGGTGCAGCTGGCTCCAAGCTAAGGGTCGGAGCTGGTGTGGGCGCGGCCTCTGGAGTACCGTCTGGTGGCAGAGCTAGGTCATGCCCATCGAGATAGTGCGGCGCGCCTGGCTGTGGCTCGAATCCGTCAAAGATCAAGTCTCCGCGGATGTCGGTCGTGTAGTTCAAACTTCCAAATCTGACCTGATGGCCAGGGGCATAGCTTTCAATCTGCTCCAGATGGCCAAGCGAATTAGCCCGCAGTGCAAAGCCGCCAAATACGAAGATCTGTTCGGGGAGAAAAGTCTCACCCTGGACCGTATCGCTATCGATGATAGTAGGAGCCATCAAGCCTAACAGCGACGAGAGAGAGGAACTCTCAATGAAAGCACCAATCTCGGTGTCAAAACCGGTGGATCTCGGGTAGGGGGTCCCGAACTGTGCGTCTAGGCCGGATGGTAACAGGAGGCAAGGGACACGAAGTTTTACCCAGGTTTGGTCCCTCTTGATGGAGGTAAAACCCTACGTCCTGCTTGAATAATATTAAAGATATGGGTATTACAAGAGTAGATCTACCATGAGATCAGAGAGGCTAAACCCTAGAAGCTAGCCTACGGTATGATTGTATATTGTGATTCTTGTCCTACGGACTAAAACCCTCCGGTTTATATAGACACCGGAGAGGGTTAGGGTTACACAAGGTCGGTTACAAAGCAGGAGATATCCATATACGTATTGCCTAGCTTGCCTTCCACGCCAAGTAGAGTCCCATCTGGACACGAGACGAAGTCTTCAATCTTGTATCTTCATAGTCTAACAGTCCGGCCCATGGAGATAATCCGGCTGTCCGGAGACCCCCTAATCCAGGACTCCCACACCCCCCTTGAGCATTCCGACATCGCCCATTTCTTTCCCTCTCATGCTTGCATTAGAACTGCTACATCTTTCTGTATGATCCTACTCTGATTCATAGCCTGTTTTTGTTACCTGCTTTCATACCATACCTGCTTATTCTAAACTATTTAGTATAGGTTGGTTAGTGATCCATCAGTGACCCCACCTTGTCCGGTTGCCCCGCTTTATGTTTGATGACTCGATCAACGTGATCGACGTCTAGGCCCCGACACCGCACGTCACCCACACTAGTTGTACGACTCTGCAGAGTACCATCGAGTGCCGAGGGTGGAACCTCATACATCACTCCTGATGAGGTCTCTGTAGTGTAGCTATTCGGTCGTGGTCATCGAGGGTGATTTCCTCCTTAACCACTTCCGATACAGCTCTGTCGTGCAACCCCTCATGTGTGAACCTCGAGGGAGGATCCTCTTATGTTCACCTTGATGATTACATCAAGTGGAATTCACCGGGGGCGATTCCTCGGGATTTCCCCTTGATGTTGGACACACAGATACTTGGACTTTACAACTGTTACTTGGAAAGGCGGGTCAACCTTAAGGGGTACCCGTGAGTGATGTGGAGACGGGTTGACCTGCAGGGTACCCGAGAGTTGAACACGAGGCGTGGCCGGGCATTCTTAGCCCTTGTCGCAAGAACTCAAGATGGGGCGACATGGTCACATCTTTCATGAGTCTCTGCTCGTGACCGCACTACCAACACACTAACGGTTTGGATATTTGATCGGAGGGGCCTCTGGCCTCATAGCACTAACCATCACGTGGGCATAGTATGGGCGTTCTGTGTCGTATACATCAGCCGAAGTTTAATAGACGTCAGCGACTGAGCGGCGCGTGCTGGGTTGGACTGCGTAAGCTCCTGCCTTGTTTAAGGAGGTAGCTAGGTGCTCACCGGCCGTGCACGCAACGTGGATGAGTTCCTGGGGAGATGGCCCATGACCCCTGGGGGCATAGCCTTAGTCTGGCGTGCTGACCTCTCTATTAAGCCTAGGTCGGGTTGCGACGTATTGTCTGGCCGAGGCCGGGCATGACCCAGGAAAGTGTGTCCGGCCGGAGTTAATCGAGCGTGGTGGGTAAGTTGGTGCACCACTGCAGGGAAGAAAACATGTATCGATAGCATGTCCTACGGTAACGGACACTTGGAGTTGTATACCGATTGATACAACTAGAACTGGATACTTGAGGTGATAACTGGATAGTATGGCTCTGGGATTGCTTTCTCGCAGGGAGTCGAGAAAGGATCTCTGGCCGAGGTTGATAACACTACTACTACTTTACATTATGTTGATCTGTACTCTTATATATGCTGCAAGATGCTTGACGATGCTTGAAGATGCTAGTCTTCGTTAGGCTAGGCTTTCCCCTTCTTTTTGGCATTCTGTAGTTCAGTCCACAGATACATACCATTTCCTTTGATACAGATGCATACTTAGTTTACATCTGATGTAAGTCTTGCGAGTACTTTGGGTGAGTACTCACGGTTGCTTTGCTACCTCTTTTTCCCCATACCAGATTGTTGCGACCAGCTGACGGATCCGAGGAGCCAGACAACACCACTGATGCTACTACTACCCCAAGGGTGCCTACCACTACGTGACGGCCGCTGACGACCTGGAGTAGTTAGGAGGCTCCTAGGCAGGAGGCCTTGCCTTTTCAATCATTGTTGCTTTTGTGCTAGCCTTCTTAAGGCAGACTTGTTTAACTTATGTCTGTACTCAGATATTGTTGCTTCTGCTGACTCTTGTGTATCTGAGCTTATGTGTTCGAGCCCTCGAGGCCCCTGGCTTGTAATATAAATCTTGTATTATTTTAATTTGTGTCTAGAGTTGTGTTGTGATATCTTGCCGTGAATTCTTGATCTTGGTCGTACACATTTGCGTGTATGATTAGTGTACGGTCAAATTGGGGGGCGTGACAAGTTGGTATCAGAGCCGAATGCCTGTAGGTATCCCCCTATCCAACTCCTTGGCCGAACTTGAGTCTAGTCACTGAAAAACTTTTACTAACACTGGCTGTGTGTCTTACGGGCCCACGTCGCCATTGGGTGGTATTAGGATCTTTTATTCTTCGTATATACTATGGGACTCTGATCTCTCTTCTATTCGGTTTAAATGAATTTTGCTAAATCTAACATTAGGATCTCGTGATCGCTTTCACCCGGAGAGCACCTTATTACCGATGATCGTCTACTGCACTAGAAGTTTCCGAGGTTACTCTACGATGTTCTCCCGAGACACTCGTACCCGCCGCCTTTGCAAATTCCCTACCACTGTTATATCCCTATTGATAACTGCTTACACCTACCATTCTTACATTCAATCTCATTGCTCTTGTTATTATAAGATGCCCTGAACTGCTCTCCATTGTTCCGAGAATCCCCTGAGCTTACTGCCTTGCAGTTTGTTGTCACTTGAGTACCCCTACAGATAACTTTGTACACCTATTGAGTATCCGCTCATCCTTAGTTGATTCATGTACTTCACAAAAGTCTTCGTAATACCATTCGTTCTTGTAAAAATCCTCAACAGCCTATTGTTCTTGAATTTCTTGCTTGCTTGCATTATGGTTAATACCATAAGTCTAGTAATCTTATTATCATCCTTTGTCTTTATCATTTTGAGTCCGTTGATACAATATGTTGCGAATTCTCGCAATCCTCAATCAGATCCTAGAATTCATCCTTCCCGCTCAGACGTCATTTTAACATGTGATGGATCTCGGCCAATCAAATCGCAGTCGATTGTACCCCTAAGGCTATTCTACCTATCCACCCCTAATCAGAGGATTACTTCTGATCCCTTGTCTTGGAATTCATTATTCCATTGCAATTGAGCTTTGAGTTAGTCAGTTGTTTCGATAATCTGATCTGCTTGCATTCTTTCTTCCTCTGGTTGAGTACTGATGCTGTTAGCACAACGCGGTTGATGTAGTCGTACGTCTTCACGGCCCGAGCGATCAAGCACCGAAACTATGACACCTCCGAGTTCTAGCACACATTCAGCTCGATGACGATCCCCGGACTCCGATCCAGCAAAGTGTCGGGGATGAGTTCCGTCAGCACGACGGCGTGGTGACGATCTTGATGTTCTACCGTCGCAGGGCTTCGCCTAAGCAGCGCTACAATATTATCGAGGATTCTGGTGGAGGGGGGCACCGCACACGGCTAAGAGATCAATGATCAATTGTAGTGTCTATTGGGTGCCACCCTGCCCCCGTATATAAAGGAGTGGAGGAGGGGCCGGCCAAGGAGGGTGGCGCACCCTAAGGGGGAGTCCAACTCCCACAGGGAGTAGGACTCCCCTTTTTCCTATTAGGAGTAGGAGAGGGAAGGAAGAGGAAGGAGGGAGGAAGGAAAGGGGGGGCGGCCCCCCTCCCAATTCGGATTGGGCTTGGGGGGGGCGCCCCCTCCCTTGCTCCTTTCCCCTCCTTTCTACTAAGGCCCAATAAGGCCCATATACCTCCCGGGGGGTTCCGATAACCTCCCGGTGATCCGGTATTGTCCCAATCTCACCCGGAACCTTTCCGGTGTCCAAATATAGTCGTCCAATATATCGATCTTTATGTCTCGACCATTTCGAGACTCCTCGTCAAGTCCGTGATCACATCCGGGACTCCGAACAAACTTCAGTACATCAAAATATATAAACTCATAATGAAACTGTCATCGTAACGTTAAGCGTGCGGACCCTACGGGTTCGAGAACAATGTAGACATGACCGAGACACGTCTCCGGTCAATAACCAATAGCGGAACCTGGATGCTCATATTGGCTCCTACATATTCTACGAAGATCTTTATCGGTCAGACCGCATAACAACATACGTTTGTTCCCTTTGTCATCCGCCACGACTACCACATCATCATCAGTGGTGAATGCCCTGCCCAGGGCATCTGAGGTAGGGTAGGAACCCTAGGGGCCGATATTTCACGAAAGGAGTGGATCCCGCGATGAACACGAAGAACACAAGGGAGAAAACAAGGGGAAACACAAGGGAAAATATGAGAGAACCACTAAACCAACAAGAAATAGTCACAAATGTGCTAGATCCTCGAGTACATAAGAGATCACACGATCCACAAACAACTAAGGACGATACAAAGGTAGCCGGTCTTCTCCGTGAGGAGGTCTTGAGGTTCTTCCCGTAAAGGGGTCTTGAATCCAAAGGGATCTTCTCCGAAGAGGGTCCGCGGTCTCTCTCGTGGAGTAGATCTGATGTGGATGAGCAATTCTCTATCTCTAATATGATGGGGATGCAAATTGAGCATACAAATATATGGCACATCAATATCATATTCGTACATGGGGAGCATATTGTGCACATAAGTATGCGGATCATGCAATGTATGGGATGAATCAAAATCTCCTAACATGTATGAGGAAACTATGAGGGTCTCCTCATGAGCAATATCGGAAACATCATATCGAGAAAATGGACAACATCCAAAACAATGCATATCTGAAGCTAGGTGGTTATGGCATGGCATATGAGATAAATGATGCAACAGTAGCATGTAATTATCATCACAAGAGAAACAAATGCCAATAACCATAGGCTTGTCATCTATGCCATATGTGCAAATTGGGTTTATTCTAATAACACATGCATAGGAACTATGAAGAGATTGCAAATATGACATATGATTGTTCTCATGCATAGCATATGACAAGTCAAGCGGATTGCCAAACATGATGTGACCGAGAGAATTAGCACAAGAAATCCTATGTAACATTGCATCACAACTAATAGACTCCAGATGACAATCATCAAACTCATCATAAATGGGTAAATCATCAAATGGGGAAATCATACTAGCATGAAGCATGTCAATAGGGGGATCGACATCATGCAAGCAATCAATGTCATGAATGTCCACTAGTGGGACTAGAGCATCACCTTCACCTATGTTACCTTTGTCATTCCACTCATGTGGTGTACGTGAGGTGGGAAAGACCAAATGGTGGTCATCTTCGTCTTGATGGAACCATGTGGGGGGTGCATCATATTCCACCATGGCCATCGGCTTGCCCAAAGGGAGGACGAAGTCATCGCGAATCGGCGCGTCATCATAGATGGGACCTAGCACCATATGAGTAGAAACAATAGAGGTAGAGGTCATGTCGTTAGTGTTGAAAGTGGCCTCACATGACCTATCAAGTCTCTCGCTCTCTCTATGTGGTGGTTCACTCACTACCTCAAGGTAGGTGCACTCAATCTCACGTATGGTGGAGTCACTCATCTCACTCAAGTGGTGGGGGTTGTGGCTCTCCTTACATGGGAATTGTGGTAACACATCATATATGGGGCTAGTGGTGAAGCCACTCTCACTCTCAAGATTGTGGCAAAAGTCACTCAAGTCATCATACGTCACCGTGGTCGAAGGGAAAATCCCATGCTCAACCATCTCATCGTCGTCGCCATGGATGAAGGCCGAAGATGGCACATCATCACTCTCGCCTCCTAAGATGGAAGACTCATCCTTTCTCGTCTCCATGTCGCTCGCCTCCAAATCTTGGTCCTTGATGGTCTCCGTAGTTGTAGTCGTCGCCACACCATCTTGAAAAAGAGTCGAAGTAGACTCGGCATCAGCAATGGCACAAAGAGGGATGGCGGTGAAGTCGAACTTCGGCGCATCGTCTTGGAGCTCGTCGGGCTTGGACATCGTGGTGGTACTAGCCTCATGCTCATTGCCATGGAGCTTGGTCGTCGCGAAATGAGTTTGGGGTAAAGATGCTTTGGCCTTCATGAGTTCTTGTTCTGCCTTGAGAGCACCAATGTAGTTATCGTCGAGGGACTTGTAGTTTGCGAGGAAGATCGTCTTGGAGATGTCATTGTGCAATACCATCATGAAGTGGAACTTCATCTAAATTGGATCGTGCACACCGGCTCGTCGCAAGGCAATCTTCATTTCCTTGAAGTACGCGTCGATGGACTTGGATCCTTGGATGGTGTTCTCCAATTGGCATAGAAGTTGTTCCGTCTAGGTTGGAGGCACGAAGTCTTGCCGCAAAGCTCTCTTCGTCTTGGTCCAACTCATGTTGTAGCTCTCCGAAGGTGTGTGAAGCCACCATGTGGACGTGTAGTCATGGAAGTTCATTGTGGCGCACTTCACTTGATCTTCGGGAGGAACTTGATGTAGCTTGAGGTAGTCGTCCATTAGACGCTCCCACTCGAGATACTCCTCGGGTTCTTGAGTTCCATAGAAAGGAATCTCATGGTCGATGTCGAGGTCGTAGTAGATCGTGGAAGCCGCAGACTTGAGCTTGGGGTGCTTCTCTTGAGCATAGTCTTGATGTGCTTGTTGGCGAAGGTGCCGTATATCCGAAGGCGAAGTTACCTGGAAGTCGCTTGGCGAAGATGCTAAGGGAGATGGTGAAGTCGTTGAGCGGTTTTTGGTGTTGAGCTCTTGACCTTCACGTTCCTGGTGGTGATGGTGTCGATGCCGATGTGACCTTGCCGGAGATGGTAGCTCGGAAGCGTGTGTACTTGAGCGTCTTCACGAAGATGAGGAAGATCTCTTGTAGGACTTGATGAGGGCTTTGATCTCCTCCATTTGAGCTTGCATCTTGGCGTCGGTGGAGTTTTGTGTGGCATCGAACTCGTCGTTGTTGTTGTAGACCGAAGATGAAATGCCTTGCCTATCCATCACAAGACTCGAGCAAATATGAGTGGAGAAAGTATAATACCTATACCAAATGTACCTTGACCAATGTTGAAGATGGATCAATGATCACTCAATGATGTAACAAGGAAATAGCACAATTGGTACCAATTCTTGTCAGTTTCTCACACCTACACAAATAAGTCTTATGGTGGAGCTCGCTGAGGATAGTGGCACAAAAATTTGATGGAAAGTGTTAGCAAGAGTCAATAATGTTGAAAGAGATTCACAAATTCGCAAGTGAAACAAGTAGACCAATAGCAATATATGGCATACGGAAACGCACACACGGATAGATAAATGGGGTCATGCAACCAAGGAATGAGCAAAAAATGTGGAATCCACGGAAAACGCTCGTGTTGCACAACTCAAGAGAGATGCTAGCATGATTGCTCTATACGCGGATACGACACTTGTGCACAACCTATAAGATGCAAAATGGATAAACTTTCTATCCCAACTATGCTATGTATGTATGGTGTTCCGGTGCTAAGATCCAAGATGATCGGATATGACAATCTTATGCAATGTGGTATGATGCTATGGCTATCGCTTACAAGCTTCTTTGCTCTTTCTATTTTGCTTTAAAGCTTTATTCTTTTTTTATGGCCACAATGCGAAATGCACAAACCAAGATAGCAATTGGGTATATACGGGAACAATCTTGTGACACAGGGGATGATGTGATACCAATATGATATGGTATGTATGCGATGGAAGGTGTAGATCACTAATGTGCACAAGTAACGTTGCCGGCAATACTCAAATGGCTAGTCTCAATAGGCAAGTAACGCAAAATGGGCTAGGGGTTAACAATGGAATGGAAAGGGAATATACAATGGAGGGATACCACGATACCAAGATGATATGGAGGTTACCGTCCGTGTCGATGATGAGTGGCGGTGATCTTGATGGAGATACCAATATGATGGAGACTCGTCCCTAAGTAGCCGAAACACCTTAGGAAACGAAAAAACCCTCGAAATCTCAAATGTCAAATGGTGGTGGTTGCGGAAGCTCAATGGGATTGCGGAAATGCAATGATGGGTTTTAAGATGCAATGTTGAAATGGAGGGTAAGGTGGTGTACTATACACGGTGTCGGGGTTAGAAGCACGGTCCCTAAGTAGCCGAAACACCTTAGGAGACACAACTTACAACACTAACAAAATTGGGTTAAGTTGGGTTGGCGGAAGTGTATGGTGGGCAAGCATATGTGGGAGTTATGGTGGTGGTGGTGGTTGATGAAGAAGCAATCGTCCCTAAGTAGCCTAAACACCTTAGAAGACTCAAATCACAACTCAAACAACCACAAATATAATGGGGAACAAAATAGGTTAGGTTGCGGAAGGCTATGGTGGTTTTGCGGAAGATATGGTGGAAGCCCTAGGCAAAGATGCCAAAATGCCAAAAATTTGATGGAGTCAAATGGTGATGGTATTATTTTTGTGAGAAGGGGGATGTCAAGAGATTTTCAACGAGCTAAAGAACGTCAAAAACGGACTCCGGATGAAATAGTTATGGACAAAAGGGTGAAACGGGGAAGGCTAAAATCCCAGGGGGCCGGATGTCCGTGGTGGAGCCTGGATTTCCGGGGCTGTCTGTCCAGAACCGAGCAGATTTGGTGCTCCAGGAGCCGGATGTCTATCCGGGGACTCGGATGTCCGGCCCGATGAATCTAGCTCTCGTTTGGGGCTGAAATTTTCGAATTGGGGCAGGAAATGGATGATTTTAGGGGCAAAATTGATGTGATTTCGTGGATGGGATATGCTAGATCCACTTGAAACCAAGCAAATCCATGGATCAAAATCAACAAAACTTCATCAAACCAACAAATCACAAAAAAAATTGGGGCTATTTTTGGTGGGGATTTTCGAAATTGGGGAAGAACACAACAAAATCAAGCTCGAAAACAAAGAGGGGAGGCTCCGAAATCGTGATCAACGTGGCTCATGATACCAAGATGATGTAGGGTAGAACCCTAGTGGCCCGTTCTTTCATGAAAGGAGCGGATCCCGTGATGAACACGAAGAACACGAGGGGAGAAACGAGGGGAACCACGAGGGGAAAGACGAGAGAAACTCTAAAACCAACAAGAATGATCACACATGTGCTAGATCCTTGAAACACAAAGAGATACAAGATCCGAATCCAACAAAGGATGATACATAGGGTAATCGGTTCTTCTCCGTGAGGAGGTCTTGATGGGGCCGCCCAAGAGGGGGTCTTGAATCCAAGGTGGATCTTCTCCGAAGAGGGGCCGCGGTCTCTCTCGTGGAGTAGATCCGATATGGATGAGCGAAGCTCTATCTCTCAAATGAGCTATCACAACGCTAACCCTAAAACATAGGTGGAGGGGAGTATATATAGTCTAAGGGGCGAAGGGCTACATGGGCCATGGCCCAGATGTGCTGCACGCAGGCAGGGGGCAGATGTCCGGGCGTCGGGCCGGATGTCTGGGCCTTCCCGAGACGCCGGATGTCTGGGCGCTGGGGCCGGATGTTTGGGCTGGCAGGGTCCAGCCTTGTTGCTCTCTGGAATGGCAGGGTCCGGATTTCCGGGCTGGGGGCGGGATGTCCGGGGACTTGGGACGCGTCGGATGTCCGGGCTGGTTGCCGGATGTCCTGGCCCTGTAGACTTGGCCGCTGGCTCCTTGCTGCTGGTGACACTTCCAAGGGCCGGATGTTCGGGCCAGGGCCGGATGTCCGGGTCCTGCGAGCTGTGTCCGTCTTCTTCTGTCGTCGCTTCCATGCTTCCCTCGCGGATGGTGTAGTTTTTCCTTGGTGCTTGAACTCCCCCTCGTCATCCGTAGTGTTCCAACAATACTTATGCATGCACACGAGAGGGGTGTCAAGTAGTATACCATCCTGGAAGGGGTCAAGTGAGCATGTGTAAAGGAGATGATTCACCATTGGGTATGTAAAGTAGATGTCACACGTGTCACTCGCCAAATGGACTCTTGACATGGTGATGTCCATAGGATACTCCGCATCACTAAACCAATGCTAACCCTAGCTAGAAGGAATAGGAGGTCTATTTATAGTCTTAGTGCAAAAGGGGACGAAGTGGGGGGTACATGGGCTGCGGCCCAACACATAACAGCACACAGGCGTCGGACGTCCGGGATTCACCGGTCGTCCGGAGGCTCATGAGGGTCCGGACGTCCGGTGCTTGTCGGACGTCCATAGATTCGGCTCGGGTGTGGTTCGGTCAGACGTCCAGTCGGGGTCGTTCGTCCGGGCGCCTATCGTCCGGGTGGTGTCGAAAATCCGTAGTTTTGGCTCGAGTGTAGGTGTGTCTGCCGTCCGGTCTGGGTCGGACGTCCGGAGCCTGGAGATCGTCGGACGTCCGGGCCTGGTCGGTCGTCCAGAGCCTGTAGCTTCTTCCGCATCTCTTCTAAACGTCCATCTTCCTCTTCTGATTCTCCTTGCTCCTTTGCTTCTTCATGGCTAACTCCTTGACACCTGAGTATGCATAATGTCTGTGTTTGAGGTAGTAGCCATGTCTCATGTGCATCGAAGTGAACTTGTGAGACGAGAGATGTCACCTCGGTTTCGAGAGATCTTGCACGTGCTCGTGTCATAGGTCCGCTAGGCACTTGGTGAGACGATGGTAGGTCCATGGGGATGACCTTGGGATGCTCCGCATCATCTCCCCTCCTATTGGGAAGATCCAATCTCGGATCAAATTCTTCATCACCATGGTAGGGCGAGAGGTCCTTGACATTGAAGATGTTGCTCACGTTGTACTTGTCGCGCGGGAGGTCGATCTTGTAAGCGTTGTTGTTCTAGAGTGCAAGCACTTTGAAGGGTACATCCGCTCGAGGTAGAAGCTGGGACTTGCGTTTGGTGGGGAAGCGATCTTTGCGAAGGTGTAGACACACAAGATCACCAATGTCGAATACCATGGGTTGCTTGTTGATGTTGAGCTTGGTCACAAGTCGTTGTACTTGGCACTCGATGGTGTGCCTTGTATCTTCATGCACCTTCTTGAGATGGTTCACACGTGCACTTGCGTCCATATTGATGCGCTCTTGTAGTGGTATAGGAAGAATGTGCAATGGTGACAATGGGTTGAATCCGTAGACGACCTTGAAGGGGGACTTGCCTGTTGTTGAGTGTCTTGCTCGGTTGTAGGCGAACTCGGTGATATGTAGACACTCCTCCCACTCCATGAGGTTCTTCTTGACGAGCAGGCGAAGTAGAATGGAGAGTGTGCGGTTGGTCACCTCCGTTTGACCGTCGGTTTGTGGATGATACGCCGTGGAGAAGAGTAGCTTGATTCCGATCTTGGCGCGTAGGGTCTTCCAAAAGTAGCTAAGGAACTTGACGTCAGGGTCTGAGACAATCATCTTTGGCACTCCATGTAGAGGCAATATTTCCCTACAAAAGAGATTGGCAACATGTGAAGCATCGTCTGTCTTGTTGCAAGGAATGTAATGTGCCATCTTAGAGAATCGGTCCACAACGACAAATACCAAATCCTTTCCATTTCTAGTCCTAGGCAAGCCAAGTACAAAATCCATGCTAATATCTTCCCATGGTTGATATGGAATTGGTAGAGGCATGTAAAGGCCATGGGATTGAGCTTTAGACTTATCTTTGCGACATGTAGAGCATCGGTTCGTGAAGCGGTTGACGTCGTGAAACATCTTGGGCCAATAGTAGTTCTTGAAGAGCGCAGCAAAAGTCTTGTTGCATCCAAAATGTCCCATTAGGCCTCTTCCATGAGATTCCTGCAAAAGCAACAAACGAAGAGAAGACTGGGGGATGCAAAGCTTGTTAGCTCTCATAAGATATCCATCTTTGATGTAATAGAGTTCCCAAGAGGTATGCGTGAAACATTTGGCATAAGTAGTAGGAAAAGTAGGATCATGCCAATGACATCCAATTCAAGTTGAGTAACAAGTATGCATATGCAGGAAAGGGCATCCGCCACAACATTTTCCTTACCTTTGATGTACTTGATGATATAAGGAAAAGACTCAATGAATTCACTCCATTTAGCATGACGCTTGTTCAACTTGGTTTGACCCCTAAGGTACTTGAGCGTTTCATGATTGGTATGAATAATGAATTCGTGAGGGCGAAGATAGTGTTCCCATTCATGCAAAACTCGCACTAAAGCATAAAACTCTTTGTCATAGTTGGGGTAATTGAGTTGCACGCCGGAAAGTTCCTCACTAAACTAATCTATGAGGCGCTTCTCTTGCGTTAACACACCTCCTATGCCATTACCGCTAGCATCGCAATGAATCTCAAAGGGCTTGTCAAAGTTGGGTAAAGCAAGCACGAGAGCATGAGTAAGCAAATTCTTAAGCTCATTGAAAGCGGTATCTTGGGATGGTCCCCAAACAAAAGGAGCATTTTTCTTGCTCAAATCATGCAAAGGCGAAGCAATGGTGCTAAAATATTTCACAAAGAGACGATAGAAACCGGCTAGACAAAGGAAACTACGCACTTGATGCAAATTGTTGGTTGTGGAAAAGTTTTAATAGCATTGATCTTAGAGTCATCAACATGAACACCCTTAGAGGAAACAACAAAACCCAAAAAAACGATCTTATCAACGTCGAAAAGGCACTTTTCCATGTTACCATAGAGATGCTCGTTTTGAAGAGTTTGCAAAATGGTTCGGACATGGGTGACATGAGCTTGAAGAGATTTGCTATAAACAAGGATATCATCGAAGTAGACCACCACAAACACAGCAATGTAAGGGCGAAAGACATGATTCATAAGATGCATAAAAGTACCTGATGCTTCTGATAGACCCATAGGCATGACTAACGACTCATACGACCCAAACTTGGTTTTGAAAGTGGTTTTCCATTCATTACCCTCTTTTATGCGGATTTAATAGTAACTGCTTTTAAGATGAATCTTGGAGAATATAGTGGCACTACTAAGTTCATCAAGCATATCATCAAGGCGTGGAATGGGATACCTATAGTGAACGGTGATAGCATTGATTGGTCTACAATCGGAGCACATGCGAAAGCTACCGTCTCTTTTTGGCACAAGAATGACTGGTACGGCACAAGGGTTCAAACTTTCACGCACATGTCCATCATCTATGAGATGTCTTACTTGCCTTTGGATTTCTTTGGTTTCTTCTAGATTGACGTGGTATGGAGCTTTGTTCGGAAGAGGTGCTCCGGGAATGAGGTCGATGCGGTGCTCGATGCCTCATAGTGGTGGTAGTCCCGGAGGTAGCTCGTCGGGGAAAACATCTTGAAATTCCTACAAAATAAATAGAACTAGATGTGTTAGCGTTTGGTGCGTCGTCCTTGCACAAAAGGGCATAGTGTAGGACACTAGATGGGTGCTCACACACTCCTCTTATCTTACTTTTGGTGGCGAATAGAACTAAGTTCTTCTTGTTGCTCATCGTGGAGGCACTTGATTTAGGCTTGTGGGGCTCACTCTCTTTTTGGTGGTTCGCTCTCTCACTATTCTCTCCATGATGGGTGGCTTGATTGTCGACGATCACTTGGCTTGGAGACATGGGGCGAAGTCTGTACTCCTTTCCTTTCATCTTGAACATGTAGTTGTTCGTTCGGCCGTTGTGGATGACACCTCTATCAAATTTCCATGGGCGTCCAAGAAGAAGGTGGAAAACGGTCATTGGAACAACGACGCACTCCAAAGTGTCCTTGTAGGCACCAATTGTGAAGGAGACTTGTACTCGATGCTCGACTTGGAAAGTGCTGGAGTCATTAAGCCATTGGAGCTTGGAGCAAAGTTCTTCACTTGTGAGGTTATGACAACTCCCTCCATCGATGATGACCTTGACGGACCTTCCATTGATGCCGGCCTTGGTATGAAAGATATGACATCGTTGGTCTTCTTATTGGTGATGTTGAAGAGTTAAGACCTTGGAGACAACGAGAGCGGGACTTGAATCTTCATCACAAAAGACTTGTTCCGTGTCTTCTTCGTTCACTTGCCGGTGTATGGCCTGTTGGTCAAGGGCTTCCATTTCTCCTTCAATCATTGAGTCAAAAGTGCCATCGTAGTTGAGGATCATGGTCCGCTTGTTGGTGCACTCATAGGACTTGTGGCCTCGGCATCCGCATGTGAAGCATTTGAAGGAACTTGTCTTGACGGTCTCATCGGTTGGGGTGGATGATGATGAAGCTTTCGGCTTGAAGTTGCTCGTTGTAGGAGGATGACTTGGAGTTGACGAAGATTTCTTGGAACTAGACTTGTCGAGGTTGCTTGTAGAAGGCTTGGTAGATGGAGTTGGAGTCATTGAAGCTTGGGTGTTGGAGAAGTCGTATGACTTGGATGAGAACTTGGCATACTTGTAATCGTCTTGCACTTGACGTTCCGCTTTGGTAGCTTGATGCACTAGCTCGATGATGTTCAAGTATGGTTGGAAGTCGGCGATATTCTTGATAGGATGGTTGAGTCCATTCAAGAAACGTGCCATAGTTTGCTCATCATCTTCCGTGACGTTGGCTCTTATCATGGCAATCTCCATTTCCTTGTAGTACTCTTGAACACTCTTGGTTCCTTGCTTGAGTAGTTGAAGTTTCTTGAAGAGGTCGTGGTTGTAGTAAGTAGGCACGAATCATGCTCTCATGACATCCTTCATTTGCGCCCAAGTAGTGATGGGTGGTTCACCTTTTGCCTCATGACGCTCGATGACTTGTTCCCACCAAATGAGGACATAGACTTAGAACTCAAGGATTCCATCGTGATCTTTTTCTCTTCATCATAGTTGTGCAAGCGGAAGATTTTGTCGACCTTCAATGCCCATGAAAGGTACTCTTTAGGATCATTGCTTCCATTGAAATTGGGCATGGTGAATTTTAGCTTGCCGTAGCCTTGCTCTTCATTGTGTTGGGGTCGGGGATGATGACGCCCATGTTGTTGATGATTGTCAAGCTCGTGTTGCTCTTGGTGAGGAGGGTTGTCAACCTCGTGTTGCTCTTTTCGTCGAGGATTTCCATTGTCTTCATGCCCTTGTTGAGCTTGATGTCCTTGAGGAGCTTGTGGAGGGGCTTGTCGAGCTTGAGGAGGAACATGACGATGCATGCGAGCTTGAAATCTTCGTTCGCGAGTTTCTTCGCTAAGTGCTTCTTCATCTTCACGAGCTTGTCAGCCTCGGTTGGCTACGGCTCGACTTTAATCTCGGAGGGCACGTTGCGCCTCAAGTGCTTGAGCTTCACGGAGTTGTTGTTCTTGTCGTTGTGCCTCAGCATCTTGTGCATCTTGGTGTAGATGCGCTCGCTCTTCCTCTTCATGTTGGAGTCGTCGTTTCCGCTCTCGTGCTAGTGCAAAAGCCTCTTGGGTTTGACGTTGTCGGTGCTCTTGAGAGTTGGTGCCGCTTAGAGGATTGAGGCTTGCCTGATGATCGTTGCGCGCGGCACGTCGAAGAGTGTTCGATGTCGGTGTACTTGAGCCGGAGAGGGTGAAGTCGAAGTGTTGACTTGAGCGGCTCCATCTTGATGAGGACGAGGTGGAAGAAGAGTGGTTGAGAAACAAAGCACGAATCTCGTCCATTCTGGTGTCATTCTCTTGCTTGTGATCATCGAGCTTGTAGTCGAAGTAGTCCCTTGTATGTTGCTCGGAGAGTCGCAAGTCGGCGGCGAGGTTGTCGATGCGTTCACTCATAGCTTGTTGCTCTTGATGCAAAGCACGTTGTGCACCAAAGAGGTGGCTCTTGGTGACGTAGGAGTTCATGTCGTCTTCTTGTTCGATGAAAAGTGGGTTGGTAGATGTACTTGGCCTATCCATCATTCCACTCGAAATATGTGAGTGAGAGAAAGAGAAGAACGTATACCAAATGTACCTTGACCGAAGTTGAAGGTGGATCAATGATCACTCCAATGTGGAACAAGGAAATAGCACAATTGGTACCAATTCTTGTCGGTTTCTCACAACTACACAAGTAAAAGCTTATGGTGGAGCTTGGTTAGGATGGTGGCACAAAATTTGATGCAATTGTAAGTGAGCTTCAATAATGTTGGAAAAGATTCGCATGTTTGCAATGCAACAAGTAGACCAAGCAATAAGGTACACGGAAACACACACGCAAAAGATAAGTGGGGTCGTGCAACCAAGGATGAGCCAAAATGTGGAGTCCACGAAAATGCTCTTGTTGCACAACCTAGAGATACGCTAGCACGATTGCACCACAGGTGGATACAAGACTTGTGCACAATCTACTAAGCAAAAATTCAACGACTTCTATCCCAAGTATGCTCTATGCAAGGTGTTTCTATGATATGATCCAAGATGATCTAGTATGACAATCTTAATGTTGTATGATGCTATGGTTCTTGCTTAAAAGCTCTTATCTTATCTTTCCCTTTTGCTTTAAAGCTTGTTTGGCTCTTTGTTGTTTGAGCACTTTTCTCATGCAATGCTTCACGAACCAAGATAGCAATTGTGTATGCGATGACAACCTTGTGACACAAGAGATGATACAAATATATGCACCAATGATGTATGTACGCTATGGAAAGTATGATCACTAATGTGCACAAGTCTCGTTGCCGGCAATACTCAAAGGCTAGTCTCGATGGGTAAGCGACGCAAAGGAGTAAGGCTATGATGGCTATCAATGTAATGGCAAGAATGATATGTCCAATACCAAGGTGAGGTTACCGTTCATTGGTTCCTTGTAAGCAAGAAACGGTTGATGGTGTCAAAATTGGTGTTATGAATACCAAGATGTAGTCGTGGTGGTCGTTGTTGATGACGCCTCTGTGGAGAAGATGAGCGGCGGTGATGTTGAAGTCATACCGTACCTAAATAGCCGAAACATAATAAGACACGGAACCGCAACTCAAATTCTCAAAGCTTGAAGTGGCAAAACGTGTCGTAGTGCAAAACGGGTAAGCAATGGTGGATGTATGCGGAAGTGGTGATGGTGTAGAGGTGGTGGTAGTGTGTATGAGGACGTGGGGCGGTCATGGTGACTAAATTGAAAAAACTTCAGTTTCGCCAGGTAAGGTCTGGACGTATGGGATGGGCCATTCGTCCGGCCGTTGGACGTCCGGTGCCTGGGCGAAAATTCAGGCACGGGAAAAACAGCTAGGGTTCGTTATGGGGATGGCGAAAAAGGTCAAATCCGGGGGATTGTGTGGATGGAAAAGGTAGGTAAAGGGGGTAAAAGCTAGATTCACTCAAGACAAAGCAAATCCACGGATCAAATCCAACAAAAATATCAACAGACCAAAAAATCACAAAAATAAAATTTGGGGCTATTTTTTCTGGGGATTTTCGAATTTGGGGAAAAACACAACAAAACAAGGCTAGAAACACAACGGGGAGGCTCCGAAATCGTGATCAATGTGGCTCTAGATACCAAGATGATGTAGGGTAGGAACCCTAGGGGCCGATCTTTCACGAAAGGAGCGGATCCCATGATGAACACGAAGAACACAAGGGGAAACACAAGGAAAAACACAAGAGAAACACTAAACCAACAAGAAATAGTCACACATGTGCTAGATCCTCGAGTACATAAGCGATCACACAATCCACGGACAACTAAGGATGATACAAAGGTAGCCGGTCTTCTCCGTGAGGAGATCTTGAGGTTCTTCCTGTAAAGGGGTCTTGAATCCAAAGGGATCTTCTCCGAAGAGGGGCCGCGGTCTCTCTCATGGAGTAGATACGATGTGGATGAGCAATGCTCTATCTCTAATATGGTCTAAACCAATGCTAACACTAGCTAGAAGGAATAGCAGGTCTATTTATAGTCTTAGTGCAAAAGGCGATGAATTGGGGGGTACATGGGCTGCGGCCCAACAAATAACAACACACAGGCGTTGGACGTCCGGGAGTCACCTGTCGTCCGGAGGCTCATGAGGGTCCGAACGTCCGGTTCTCATCGGATGTCCGTAGATTCCGCTCGGGTGTGGTTCGGTCGGAAGTCCGATCGGGGTTGGTTGTCCGGGTGCAGGTCGTTCGGGTGGTATCGGAAATCCGTAGTTTTGGCTCGGTTGTGGGTGTGTCAGTCGTCCGGTCTGGGTCGGACGTCCGGAGCCTAGAGATCATTGGATGTCCGGCCCTGGTCGGTCGTCCGGAGCCTGTAGCTTCTTCCGCATCTCTTCTTCTTCACGTCCATCTTCCTCTTCTGATTCTCCTTGCTCCTTCGTTTCTTCATGGCTAACTCCTTGATACCTGAGTATGCATAATGTCTCCATTTGAGGTAGTAGCCATGTCTCATGTGCATCAAAGTGAACTTGTGAGACAAGAGATGTCACCTCGGTTTAGAGAGCTCTTGCACGTGCTGATGTCATGGGTCCGCTAGGCACCTGGTGAGACGATGGTAGGTCCATGGGGATGACCTTGGTATGCTCCGCATCAACGTCCACGTGATTGTCCACCCAGCGTGACAGGTTGTCCCGGATAGCCCCTGGCACTGGGACAATGGCGGCGTCAAAGTCGAAGTGGGGGTCGAGGTTCTGGAGATGGATGAAGACGCGCGAGAACGCGCGCCCAAGGAGGCCTCGGCCCTCTCCTCAACAAGCTCGCGAGCCCTCGCAGCACGGTACTCCAAGCGTGTTACGACTTCGGTAAAGAAGCGGAGGTGGTTGGCGTTGTCTTCCGTGTGGGCATGAGGGACGCTTTCTTCGCAAATGATGCCTAGTGCTCGGTTGGCCCTTACCCTGAGGGTCTGGAGCATGGGGCGTGTTCGCGCTGCAGCGTCTGCCGACGACACGCCTCCTCCCTGTTCTGCTGCGTGAGGGACGCGGCTTCATCTATCTGCTGCTAAAGCGAGAGCAGATCTGCACGTGTGGAGGTCAAGGCAGCCTACGCAGAGGTCTGGGCCGCCGTAGTGGTCCTCTTGCGCTACTCCGCTTCGTCCAGCCTCGACCCAAGGACAGTGGTCCTACCCTCAGCTTTGGCCCGCTGGAGCTTCAACTTCAGGTTGTACTCGTTGGCAAGATCTGCACGAGCCCTCTCTACCCTCCGGTCGACCTCCTCCCAGACCTTGGCTTTGCAAGCGGTGACGACATCTTGGGCCTCAGCCACATGGCACACCCTCGCCTCCAGCCGCTCATGTTTCAGGCTGCACTCCAAGGCCTCCAGCGCTAGTACCTCCTCGCGCTTCAGGATCTCCTTCTCTTCACAAGGCACTCCCTTCAAGGACGCCAAGATAGTCCTGCGCGCCTCGATCCGCTGCTCCACGGCAGCATTCAAGGTTGGGAGCTCGTGTTTCGGCTCCTCGGCGCTCTCACACCGGTGGTCGGCCTCCTTTGCCTCCTCCAAGGCCCGAACGCAGGCCTCGCGGGAGGCCGCGAGTTCCACTACGGCCTTTGCCTTTTCACGCTCTTGCTGGAGCTGCCCAAGGTTGATGGCGACCTTCAATTGGTGCCACTCAAGCGCCAAGCGGAGGTCCTTCGTCTCGACGCGAGCATCAACCGCCGCGAGCTCTCCCCCAAGGCGGCTTAGCGCACCCATCGCCACCCACAAGAGCTCGTGGCGCACCCGCGCGCGAGCTCCAGTGCACGGCCAAGTCCGTCCTCCACGCCAAGGGTTGCTGGGGAAGCTAGAGCTGGCCCGCTCACCCTCGACAGGGGGCTCGGGGCCGGCGCCTTCTCTACCACCTAGAGGGCGTCGGCAAAGGTGCTAGATGACACGACATCAGCACCTGAAGACGAGGCCGGTGCTGGGGTCGCCCAGCCACTGGCGATGACCAACGGAGGAGTCCTTGGCACGCCAGCTACGCTCCAGGCCGGGGCGCGAAGAAATGATGCCAGCTATGCTCGAGGCCCCAGATCGGCGCGTCCGCCTCCGGAGCGGGCCCCGGGCCCCGCGCAGTGGTCCGGCCAGCAGGGCTTAGGATCAATGACGAGGCGGCGGCCGGCGAGGGCCGCTCCTCAGGAGATCTCGCCGCTCCAACCGAGGGGAACCTAAAGAGCCTTGGTCAGAAAAGGGTGCAGCATTCAGGAAATTACGCAGATAAGGTACTTACTCGTCTTTGGCAATGTATTTCCTCTGTTTCAACGGCCGGTAGGCGCCACCATTGCTGCTTGGAAGCACCTTCCTCTTGCGGAGTGCTTCGAAATTCAGGCGGAGCTGGCCGAAGTCGTGGCCGCAATCGCCATCACTTGGGGCAGTGGTCGGGGCTCCAGAGGGGACGACCTCGGGAGCATCAGGCTACGTTGACCCCTCAGTCTCCGCCTTGGGACGGGGGCTTCCAACCTAGGAGCCTCGGACCGCGCTAGCCCCACAGCCGCCGCCTCGGGGTTGTTCACCCGAGCCCCGGAAGCCACCACCTCGGGGGCCACGACCGACATTGCTTCCTCGGCGGCCGCTTCACTGGCGTTTGATGGTGCACGCCCCCCTGCACCAGCTTTTGGGGTGAGCGTCGAGGTGGTAGCAGGCAGGGGGAACACAAAGACGTGACTTTCGCGGGGCCCTTCAAGGCCGACTGGGCGCAGTCCCCATTCATCAAAGGGGAGCATCTGCCTCACGAACTCCACCTTCTTCGAGCAGCAGTACAAGAGGCAACCCTCCTCTGATAGATTGGCCGACACCGGGTCTCCTGTCAGGAGCTCGAGCACTTTACGCCGTGCCTCAGGAGGAAGAGCAGACGCATGAAGTCTCATGGGGTCTCGCAGCCGGAGAAGGCCCACATCAGCTGAGAGTGACGTTGAAGCAAAGCAATGTGGCACCGGATGAACTCCTTCACTACCATAGGCACCGTCACCCCAAGGTCATTCAGCCTAGCTAGCTGACGCCAGACGTGGGCGAGCCGCCGGTCGACAAGCTTCGCGTGCCCCCAGCCAGAATAGGGACAGTCGGAGCTTGTGGGAGGAGGAGCAGGGCGCTGAGCACGCCAGCATCCATGAATACCCATCGCTTCCGGAATCCGCCCACAACAGGTGAGAGCTCAAAGTCAATCCCCAAGCCGGCCGTCGCTGCAACAGCTTGGAAGGTCACGCACCCTGAGTGCTGGCGGGCGTCGGTTAGATGCAGCGAGAAGAAATGGCGAAGCAAAGCCACAGAAGGGGCAATGCCCACCATGGCCTCGCAAAAAAGGCGAAGACAGCGAGGAGGAGGATGGACTAGGGATCCAGGTGCAAAGCATTGACTTGGTAATGCGAGAGCACATCATTGAAGAAATCGGAGAAGGGGGGAATCAAGCCAGCCTAGAGGGCATGAAGATGAATGGAGATCTCGATGGCCGTCCTATGGACTACGACGCAGGAAGCAGGCCAGGCCACCGTCGCCTTCCATTCATTGAAATTTGAAGCAAGCGCAGGGCGAACCTTGCCCATCGCGTCCACGTTGAGCACCACCGACCGCTCGATGGCGGGCTCGAAGACCGGCGGCGCCTGTACTGAGGTATGGGTCTTCTTCTTCCCCTTCTTCTTCTGGCTTGGCGCTATGGCAGCGGAGAGGATTGGAGTTGGGTCAGGTTAGGGGAAGAGACTGCTATTTCTGGGAAATGGAGGAGTTGTGGGAGCGCATTGCCAACAATGGAAGCGGAGCAGTGTTGGCAATGGTGGCCGCCTAGCCTGGTGAATATCAAGGCTGCATGGCGGAGTGGAGGCGCCCACGTACCCCCAGTCGCCACGCGTCAATCAAGGCAGCAGGCGGTTGGGGCCTGCGGTGCTCTGCACTTGCCCTTTGACTTTGCCTCGAAGCCAAGTCCGGGAACACCTTGGGCCCGGGGGCTACTGTCGGCATTCTGGGACCGAGGGTGCCCAGACTTGCCTGCTTGCGGCCAAGGGCGTGGCTCCACCAACGGCCCGACACGGCCCATCTTCAACAGCAACAACTCAATACCCTCGCGAGGGGCCAAGCCTCATGAGGCGGACGACGCCAAGACCTCCCTGAGGACAGCCTCACTAGGGTGCCTCCTGAGGAGCAGAGATATCTATGCAGGGAGCACCTCGCGAGGTTCACGTGACGTAAGCCATGACGACCAAGGCCAGGTGGGCGCCAGCGGGCGCAGTGTACCAGTTTCCTCTTTGGTGCTAAGGAGGCAAGCGCAAGCACGGGGTCCCAAGGAATGAGGCAAAGGTTTCCATATCGGTTTAACAAGACCAAGACCAGCAGGACGGCAGGAAGGATGTCATCGCGGAGCCCACTACAGCATCACCACTAGAGCCTTTGGCAGGCTAAGACTACCTTTTGTCAGGATAGCTTGTAATTGTTGTCCCCCTTCAAACTTGGTCGTTGTGGGATCCCTTCCCGCCTAACATTTGGGAAGAGGACCAAGGCCACTACAAATAGGACCTAGCTACCACCATAGAGAGGGATCTGGAATCAGATTCATTCCACCCTCACGAGCTCACCAGTTCATCGAGCTCAAGAACACCTCACCTCCTGAGCTGGTTCGTCCATTGTACTAGTTCATCCTTAGCCCCTCGAGGCAATCCACCCACAAACTGGAGTAGGGTATTACACTTCAAGGTGGCCCAAACCAGTATAAACCCTCGCATCTCTCGTTCTTTCGGTCCGTCGAGCTAGGCAGTGGAATCGTTGAGCGAGCGAGCAAGGAATAAAGTGTTCTTCGTGCGCACCCCATAGCTTGAACCTCACAAGGGTTTGCCGGAACCCGCAATCCGACAATCTCAAATACTATGGAACAGCCAGCTCCACTGCATGAACCTCCCACTTACACTACAAATAAACCACTTCTGTGATGATACATGTTTGTCACAGTAGGTCACATTTTCTGTCATGGATGTACATCCATGATGATTTTATGACAGAATCAAGATAGTCATACCTCTGCTGTCGTAGAAGTGTTCCATGACAATACCAAAATCATCATCATGGAAGAGCCCACTTTCGTGACGATAAATGGCGTGTCATGGAAGTTTTTTCATAAAGGGTAACCGACACATGGCATATACCGTAACGGGTTGTCGTTAAGCTATCAGGTTCTGATTTGGATCCGATAAACCGTTAACAGCCCCGACCAATGGGGAGTTTCCATGTGTAAAATTCTCATTCGCCGGAGGATGCATGTGTCGGCTCAGCGTTGGGACATATGTCATCCACTCATTGTACGAGAGGCGCCTATGATACGTTGGCACGTGGCAAGGCCCAACAGTGGCCCATTTAGGTTAAAGAGGTCGGCCCAGTCAAAATTAGCAGGCCGGCCCATATAGGGCCTACTTGTGTCTGGTCCACTTTAGCCTAGGGCCCATACGAGATGTGGCAATTCGGCCCGTCAACGGCCTGTTGACTATTTGACACCACTACAGCCCATCGTCAGTTTGAGCCCACTAACAGTCCACTATATTTGGGCTCAATATCAGCCGCATGTGGTTTTGGCCTGTTAACATCCCATTCAAGGGATGGGGCAATTTTTAGGATGTACGTCTATCGGCCTTTTAGCGACCCATTTAAGTGTTGGGCCAATTTCCAGCCCAATGTGTCTTTCAGCTCGTTAACGACCCATAAATGAGTGGGAAAATTTGTAGTTGGACCTGAGTTTTGGCCTCTTAATGGCCCATGCTCTTCATGACCAATACCAGCCCAGTTTCTCTTTCGGCCCGCTAAAGGCCCACAAGACAGTTGGACCATATAAAGTCCGACCTAACTTTCAGCCTCTTAGCGGCCCAAGCTCTTCATGGTCCAGTACGAGCCCTCTATCTCTTTCGGCATGCTAAAGTACCAAAATACAGTTGGGCCATAAATAGCCCGACCTTAGTATCTGCCTGTTAACAGCCCGTGAAGTCGAATGGGCCCACTTATTGCCCGCTTCGATGTCCTCCTGTTAACGACCCGAGAGGTAACAGGGTCGAGCATTACCTGTTGGCTCATTTCAATTATAGCGGCGCAATAGTGCTTTCGTCCTGGTTAGGGCCCATTAACTTAATGGACCCGCTAAAGTTCGAACATGTCAGTTGGACCAATTAGATAATGTCGATTCCGGCCCAGCTATAATTTCAGCCTATTACGATGATCAATTATGGACAAGACAAAAACCAATCAATGAATGGCCTATGCTAATTTTGGCCCATGCGAGCCCATTAGGGAAGCCCATTAAGGACAGTGGGCCACTTCCTTCATATAGGGCCCACGACTGTTCATGCTACCAAATAATTTCAACGTTTTTGCCTTCCTAGCGACCAGTTAGCTAGAATGTGAGGCGCGCTAAGCAAACGTACGACATACACGAAAAAACGTTGCACATCCAGCATATATTACAGGAAATTACATCCACTAGGCAGAACTTAACGATCTACAACCTCACAATCTCCAACCTCAGCGCAGATGACGCCCATAAGCATGTGAGCAAGTTCTTCCTTCTTTGCTACACTGTCTCTGAAATCATTGATCATTTTTTGTTGCGCAAGAATGTGCACCTCAGATTCCTCCATGATTTCCATGATTGCTTCAGCCAGTAATTCATTCACAAACATACATTTTCTCCATTGAATTTGAGACAGAGGAAACTCAACAAATTTAGATGGCGATTTTGGCATGCTTGTATTATTAATAGTGGAGAGTGTCTCGACCACTACATCATAACATAAATTAGGAGGGGAACCGAACAGATTAATCAAGATTTATTTCCATATTAACTGGCCTAGATTTATTGGAAAGAAAAAATGGGGTTGCCTTGCTGTTTTCAGAGTTTGTCTTCTTATCTTTAGTAGCCTACATCAAATTAACACACCAGCATTACTATCTTTGGCCAGGTCAGATAATAGGAAAGCAACATTGACACAACGGATGTTTGGGAAACCAGATCACACCGGCCTACACGAAATAACACAATATGGCACAACTATCATCAGGTAGGTAAGGTAATAGGAAAGAAACATTGACACAATCAATGATTGGGCAACCAGAACAACACTACAATTTAATAATGTGCATGATATGAGATAGTACACTTATGCAGCTCAGTATGCAAAACTACCAGGAAGTTTTCCTTACAAAAATCAACATTGTTGCCTTTAACATTTTTCTACAAGTAAATTTAGATCAGATAAAGCTTGGATTCACGCCGATTAACAAAATGCATGCTGATGTAAAAATTTAGTGATATATAACAGGTACTTACATCAGAATTGGAGCACAGAGAATTCCCGCAAGATATTTTATGATAGAGGCGAAGGTGTCCCGATGTTTCGATGAGATGGTGGCTATCGTTTTCTATGGGAGTCGACCTTGACGATCCGACTATGAACGTGCGAGACGTCACGCCTTAGCAATCGCTAAACCACCTTCCGAGGGGTTATTGACCACGCCGGAGCACGATCAACCTGAGCACGAGGGTCTGTTTCCTGCGAGCAAATGTAGAACAAGGAAGAAACTGAGATTGCCATCTAGATATTGCGAATATAAGAGGAAATATTTATTAATGAAGGCGGGGTTCTATGACGCCTTTGTCTGGTTGTTGAACACAAAGTACGGGAAGTTGCAGCTATGGCGAACTTATAATCTAAAGAAAACCCAAAGTCTAAATGACGCCCTAAGTGCTGTATATATGGAGGAAGAGGGGGAATTTTGTGGCCCTTGGAGGAGGGGTGAGGTAGTCCTGGATTAGGGGGTGTTCGGGTAGCCGGACTATACCTTCAGCTGGACTCCAGGACTATGAAGATACAAGATTGAAGACTTCGTCTCGTGTCCAAATGGGACTTTCCTTGGCGTGGAAGGCAAGCTTGGCGATGCGGATATTCAAGATCTCCTACCATTGTAACCGACTTTGTGTAACCCTAACCCTCTCCGGTGTCTATATAAACCGGAGGGTTTTAGTCCGTAGGACAACTTCATCATACAACAATCATACCATAGGCTAGCTTTTAGGGTTTAGCCTCCTTGATCTCGTGGTAGATCTACTCTTGTACTACCCATATCATCAATATTAATCAAGCAGGACGTAGGGTTTTACCTCCATCAAGAGGGCCCGAACCTGGGTAAAACATCGTGTTCCTTGCCTCCTGTTACCATCCGGCCTCGACGCACAGTTCGGGACCCCCTACCCGAGATCCGCCGGTTTTGACACCGACATTGGTGCTTTCATTGAGAGTTCCTCTGTGTCGTTGCCTTTAGGCCCGATGGCTCCTTCGATCATCAACAATGATGCAGTCCAGGGTGAGACTTTTCTCCCCGGACAGATTTTCGTCTTCGGCGGCTTCGCACTACGGGCCAAGTCGCTTGGCCACCTTGAGCAGATCGAAAACTACGCCCCTGGCCATCAGGTCAGGTTTGGAAGCCTAAACTACACGGCTGACATCCACGGGGACTTGATCTTCGACGGATTCGAGCCACAGCCAAGCGCGCCGCACTGTCTCGACGGGCATGATATAGCTCTGCCGCCGAACAGCGCCTTGGAGGCCGCACATGCATCGGTTCCGACCATTGATTCGGAGCCTACTGCACCGATCGAGGATCAGCGGTTGGACACTGCCTCAGGGGCTGCGATCTTAGAGGCGATCGAGCCGAACTCTAGCCCCGCACTCCGCATGGCCCATGACTCCGAGGAGCCGGATTCCTTTCCGAACTCCTAGCCCCCCGCGCCTCTGCGGATCGAATCCGATTGGGCGCCGATAATGGAGTTCACCGCCGCGGACATCTTTCAGCACTCGCCCTTCGGCGACATCCTGAATTCGCTAAAGTCTCTCTCTTTATCAAGAGAGCCATGGCCGGACTACGGTCAGCAAGGATGGGATTCGGATGATGAAGAAATTCAAAACCAACCCACCACCCACTTCGTAGCCACTGTCGACGACTTAACCGACATGCTCGACTTCGACTCCGAAGACATCGACGGTATGGACGACGATCCAGGAGACAACCAAGAACCAACGCCTATAGGGCATTGGACAGCCACCTCATCTCACGGTGTGTACATGGTGGATACCCCTAAAGGAAGCAACAACGAGGAAAACGGGGATGGAAAGAGGGATCGATCTCTCGAAAAACAATCAAAGCGTCGGCGTAAACGCTGACCCAAGCCCCGCCTCGATAAAGACCCAGGCATAGAGCAGGATGAGCCGGTAGATGACGAGCATGCCTTGAGCAACCGTCCCAACAGGACAACCTGGATCGAGAAACCGAACATCCCTCCCCGGCGAAAATGGCATTCCGGACGACCCTACGCCGGACAAGCCCACGAAGCAGAAGAACCTCCACAAACGGCTAGTTGCAACCGCACGCAGCCTGAAAAAGCAGAAGCGGAAGCTAAAAACTGCGGAAGATGCACTCAGGATCAGATGGAGTAAAGTAATCAATACCACAGACAAATACCGAAGAGAAAGCTACTGCCTGAATTCGACGAGGAGGCCTTAGAGCCCTCGCATTCCAAAAGTGAGAAAGCCACACGGTCGGATAGATGACCCCATGGCCAGCATAAAGCAGCAAGCAACGCCGCACTTAAGCCGGCATGCGACCCCCTTAAGGACTCGCATCATGGCCCAGTCAGGTCCATTTACGGGCCAAGAAAGCAAGCTCTCGTAAGCAATGCAATAAAGCCATTATCAGAATGCGGCACACCCAAATACAGGGGTGCCGCACATCCCCTATGTTTCACCGATGAGGTCTTGGATTATGAATTTCCAGCGGGATTCAAACCCATAAACATAGAGGCATATGATGGAACAATAGACCCTGGAGTCTGGATCGAGGATTATATCCTCCACATACATATGGCTAGAGGAGATGACCTCCACACCATAAAATACTTACCCCTCAAGCTTAAAGGGCCAGCCTGGCATTGGCTCAAAAGCCTTCCTGAAAACACAATCGGAAGTTGGGAAGAGCTCGAGGACGCTTTCCGAGCAAATTTTCAAGGGACCTATGTCCGCCCTCCGGATGCATACGATCTTAGTCACATAACTCAATAGCCCGGAGAGTCAGCTCGGCAATTCTGGAATAGATTTCTTACTAAAAAGAATTAGATAGTCGACTATCTGGACGCTGAAGCCTTAGCGGCTTTCAGGCATAATGTCCGAGACGAATGGCTCACCAGACACCTTGGCCAAGAAAAGCCAAGAACAATGGCCGCACTAATAAGCCTCAGGACCCGCTTTTGCGCAGGAGAGGACAGCTGGTTGGCAAGATGCAGCACCAGTGACCCAAGTACATCCGAAACTAGGGATGGAAACGGAAAACCGCGACGCAATAGGGACCGTCGCCGGACTAAGGAAAAAAGTCCGAAGAGCACGGTAGTCAACGCCGGATTCAAGAGCTCACGACAGAATCAGAAAAAGCCGCCCCTCCAAGATAACAGGGACGACCTATCCAACCTAAACAAAATCTTGGATAGGATATGTCAAATACACAACACTCCCGGAAAGCCTTCTAACCATACCCACAAAGATTGTTGGGTTTTCAAACAATCCGGCAGACTCAACGCCGAACATAAGGGGCTCGACACACCAAGCGAAGACGAGGACGAACCCCAAAAGAAGAGTACCGGGAAACAAAAGAATTTCCCACAAGAAGTAAAAATAGTAAACTTACTCCACATAACAGAACGTGCGGCGCCCATAAAGGTACGCGCCCCACGGCCTATCCCAAAGGAATCCCGCCACTGGTTGTCAAAACCAATCATCTTCGATCATCTGGATTATTCTAGAAGTGTCAGGAACCTAGGCTGGACTACCCTGGTACTCGATCCAATAATTGGCGGACTCCAGTTTTCAAATGTCCTTATGGACGGTGGCAGCGGATTCAACCTGATATATCAGGACTCAATCCGCCACATGGGGATCAACCCAAAAAGAATCCGCCACAGCAAAACCTCCTTTCAAGGAGTAACGCAAGGTCCGGACACCCATTGCATGGGTTTTCTCCAGCTCGAGGTTATTTTCGGCTCTGCCGATAACTTCCGTCGTGAAAAGCTGACTTTCCACATCGTCTCATTCTCAAGTCGCTATCAAACACTACTGGGACGCGAAGCTTTCGCCCGCTTTAACGCAATACCGCATTATGCATCTCTTACGCTTAAGATGCCCGGTCCACGCGGCATCATCTCCTTAAAGGGGAAGCAGTGAGAACACCTCCCCCAAGCGGAGGATTGTGCGGCCGCTTTAACAGCCCCACAATACAATGGCTTCACCAGCCAGAACATCGGAATAGGTCATTAAGACCACGGACACGGATAGACGAGTCCGGCACAAAAGTATCATTGATAAAGGCTTAGTGGCCATATACCCCTGCACTAGGGGCTTCACACGTATAAAATAAGAGACAATAAAGCTCAATTTTTCATATTTTACTTTACACTTTGTTTATTTCATATAACTTTTGTTCGGCACGCCCCTTTTTCAACTTAGTTTCTCTCTTTTTACAGATGAACATCGTGCTGCGCCCGTCCAGGATACGGCACAACGGAGACACAGGCGCAGACGTGCAGTAGGGACCCGTTCCAAGGATTCTTTTCAGATTAAGACCCTGCGTAAACCTTTTTTTACTGTCTCTTGTTGATACACATCCCCTGGTTCTATGACCAAGGAGGAGGCTAGCGTCTTGGCATGTGGCCATGTCAGAATTCTTGCGCGTACCTGGACACTAGGGGCTTATACCTCGGAGCGTTACCTCGCCCGCTCTCATAAAGACCGAATACCTTAGGGAGTGTTCAGCGTCGCGAGTTTGGCCTTATATGCATCAGCTCCGAGTCATGATTTTGGTCAAATGTTGGGTTGCCCAGCTCCTGTGTTTGGCCGCCTTATGTTCCGCTCTATCGGCTAAGGCGGCAACAGGAGAACTACTGCGATTGTGCCCTGGTTCGGCCAGGCGAGCACCTCAGTAGAGAAAGCCGAAAACCGACTGTCATGATATGGCATGAGACTGGTCAACCACTCGATGACTCTCCGAAATCTGTAGGATTCCTCCGCATTAACGAAGGGCCGTTTCCCGGCCAGGCACATACGCGCCCTGAATTCGGGCGAGCGCAGTCGCCACCAGGGGCTACCTAAATAGTCCCATTGTCAAGCTCCTATGGCTAAGTGAAAGTGTTAAAGCATTATACTACGGTTGCCTAGCTCGCTGCACTATCACCTCCTTTGTAGGACCAATACGTTGGATTAAGTGTGAAAATGCGCCTTCTACGAGCACCCCCACACTATGTGCGTGGGGGCTGAAGCCAACGACTGCAATCTTTCAGATTTTGTATATATATCTTAAAACGGCCGCACAGGAGGTGTTCCAAATACTTGAAGGCACAAGTATAAAAGGCTACTACAATTCATCAAAATATTGCTTTATAATTACATATGCTATAAGAACATAGCATCCTTCGAGCACTGCGTCTCTATTACACGAGCGCCTTCAAGGACTTCCTGAAAATAGTGCTCGGAGGGTACTCGGCTTTTGTCCGAATCTCGGGATGCAACAACGGTGGTCTCCATCTCTGCCCAGTATGTCTTGACACGGGCAAGAGCCATCCGTGCGGCCTCTATGCATGCTGACCTCTTCATCGCATTGATACGTGGCACCGCGTCAAGGAATTGCTGCACCAAGCTAAAATAACTCTTCGGCTCCGATCTCCTTGGCCACAAATGACCCATGACGTACTTCATGGCGAGTCCGGACAATCTATTCAGTTCGGCCTATTGAGCCAGACGATCGTCCACTGCCAGTGGACGCTCTGGATTCTGGAACTGCGACCAGAAAAGCCTTTCCACTTCGTGATCTTCTTGATCTCGAAAGTATTCGGTCGCATCAGCAGCACTCACTGCCAAATCCAGATAGGTGTCCTCCACACTCCACATCCGGTCCAATGGAGCAAACTTCGGATCGCAAAACTTCCTCCGCAGCATAAAGGGCTTTCCAGCCGCAATCTGTCTGGCCTGACGCAGCTCCTCCTTCGCAGCTCTCATCGCAGAGCGAGCGTCCTTGGCATCAGCAACGGCCTTCTCTAAGTCCGTCTGTCTCACCCGGTCTTCTTTCTCAAGAAACTTGCAACGGTCAGCAGCACTTTTTAACTTCACCGCCATCACGGCCATCTCCTTCTTGCTTCGGCAGTGAGCAGCCTGTTCGGCTCTCAGCTCTTCAAGGGCCTTCTCGGCAGCCGCATCACTTTTCCTGGCTTGTTCCTTAGCTAGGGAAAGTTCTGCCCGAAGACTCTCCACGGCGGCCACACCATCTGCGTCAAGCACACAGATACTGGCATAAAGCTCCTCTTACCAGATGCCGCCCGAGGAATTGCATACCTTGAGCCTCATCAAGCCGCTCGTTGACGAGCGCGATGTCGGCATCTGCCACGTCAAGTTGCCGCTTTAGTTCAGAAAAATCATCAGTTCGGCTCGATTCCGGACACTTCGCCACCTGTATACAAAGGCGACATTTAGACCTGGGATTATGATCCTCTGCGCGCCGTCAATTTTGACAACGCATAGAGTCTCAGGGGCTACTATCTACACAGGGCGCATCTTGTTTATGCGCAACTGACAAAAAAGTACATTATCAAACGTACCTCAAAACCCGTCAGCAAACTTCTGACGGCCTCATGCAATCCGCTTTCCGCGGACGAAATCCTTCCAATCACCGTACCCATCAATGCACGGTGCTCCTCTGAGATAGAAGCTCGCTCCAGCAGAATCATCAGCTCCTCTGATCGCGCATCGGACGGTGCCGGACTCGTCCTATGACCTCCATTGAAGGCCGGACGCGGAGAACCTTGGGGGGACATATGGCTACCTTCCACCCCTGCCGGATTCGGAGAAACCCTCCGCGACGACACATCAGGGTCACCCGCCTCGCCAGGCGGTACGACAGGGGGAGGTGTTCCACTCTCCATCATCTCCGGAAGAAGATCCCCCGAAGACGAGCTCTGTTGAGAAGGGCTGAGGTCCGAGCTACAAAGTAAAATTTCGGTTAATCTTCTCAGATAAAAAGCAGGGATTTCTCTCATCCCTCTAAAGGAAAATCTTTCTCTACTTACGGCTCGCTGGAGGGCTGATCCCTTTGAGGGCGTAGTTCGGCCGAGGATCTCCCCGGCGTCGGACCCTCTGACGAGGACTTTTTCCCCCGCTTTGAGGCCATGGTCTCTGGGTCGTCAGAGGCGGCCCTCTTCTTCCCCTTAGGAGAGGAATTGTCGGTTCTTCCCTTCAGAGCAGCCTCCTTCGAGGAGGCCATAGTTTCCTTGTCCTCCCCCTCACTTCCCTCCAAAGGCACGATCTTCAACATCCTGACTAGCACGGGATCCGGCCTGGTCTCAGGAAGGGGAGCTGGACACCTGATCAGCTTTGCCTTCGCTATCCACTCCTGTTTAAAAGGACAGCTCTTTTAGGGGCGAATTTATGACAATTTTACAGATAGCGAGTCCGGGCACAAGGTTACTTACTTGAGTATCCGGGCGATTGCAGCTTAAACCTGCGTCCTCGGTCAAATCCGGACACATTGCTTGTGATCCGAAGAACATTTCATACATCTCCACGGGCGTTGCGCCCATAAAATGCTGGAGAGCTCGTGGTCCCTTCGGATTAAACTCCCACAGACGAAGGGAGCGACGTTTGCCGGGCAGTGTTCGGCGAATCAGCATGACCTGCGTCACCTTGACCAGGTTGAGGTCTCTTTCTAAGAGATCCCTAATGCGGCCCTACAACAAGGGCACGTCTTTGGATAACCCCCAATCTAATCCTTTGTTGACCCATGACGCTAGCCGTGGTGGGGGACCCGAGCGAAAGGCAGGAGGCGCCACCCACTTGGTGCTCCTGGGAGCGGTGATATAGAACCACTCTCGTTGCCACAAGCCAAGCTCCTCTTGAAAGGAGCCCTCGGGCCATGGAGCATCAGCATTCTTATTTATGACAGCGCCTCCGCACTCTGCGTGCCGTCCCTCGATCATCTTCGGCTCCACTCCAAAAGTCTTGAGCCATAATCCGAAGTGAGGAGTAACACGGAGGAACGCTTCGCAAACAACGATGAATGAGGAAATGTGGAGGATGGACTCCAGAGCTAAGTCATGAAATTCCAGCCCATAATAGAACATCAGCCCCCTCATGAAGGGATCCATCGGGAAGCCTAACCCCCAAAGGAAGTGAGACATGAACACTACGCTCTCACCGGGCTGGGGACTGGGAATAGCCTGCCTTTGAGCAGGCAACCTATGCAAAATTTCGGCGGTCAAGAACTTAGCCTCTCTCAACTTTAGCACGTCCTCCTCCGTGACGGAGGAGGGCATCCATCGGCCTTGAAGGTCGGAACCGGACATTGTCGAAGGTCCGAAGCGCCTGGAATCTGGAGCCTAGGGTGTTGGAACTCGAGGCGACGGGTGAACTTGTTTTGAGATTGGAGAAAAGGAGTAAGGCCTTGGTCTCTTTATAAGAGGTTGAATACCAGGAGCCCTCCCCGTAACTGTTTGGGACTCGCCTTTAATCGAGAAGACATGCTAACGGGCACGATTGGGTTACCCACGTCCGTATTGATGAGAATCCTGTAAATAAAGGGGACACGATCTCTGCTTTGACAAGACGTGCCAAGGAAACCGCCTCGCAACACACGCTGAGGTGGAAAAGTGAAAACGATTCGAATAAAGGCTTGGCTATAGTGTGATGTCACGCTGCGGAATACGTTAGCAGATTAGATGTGTGTTAATATTATTCTCTCTGTGGCAATACGTGGAAACTTATTTTGCAGAGCCGGACACTACTCTTGGTGTTTACAAACTTTTATGAAGAATTTGGAGGAGGAACCCGCCTTGCAATGCCGAAGACAATCTACGCGCCGGACTCGTTTTCATTGAAGCCTGGTTCAGGGGCTACTGAGGGAGTCCTGGATTAGGGGGTGTTCGGGTAGCCAGACTATACCTTCAGCCGGACTCCAGGACTATGAAGATACAAGATTGAAGACTTCGTCCTGTGTCCGGATGGGACTTTCCTTGGCGTGGAAGGCAAGCTTGGCGATGCGGATATTCAAGATCTCCTACCATTGTAACCGACTTTGTGTAACCCTAACCCTCTCCGGTGTCTATATAAACCGGAGGGTTTTAGTCCGTAGGACAACTTCATCATACAACAATCATACCATAGGCTAGCTTTTAGGGTTTAGCCTCCTTGATCTCGTGGTAGATCTACTCTTGTACTACCCATATCATCAATATTAATCAAGCAGGACATAGGTTTTACCTCCATCAAGAGGGCCTGAACCTGGGTAAAACATCGGGTTCCTTGCCTTCTGTTACCATCTGGCCTAGACGCATAGTTCGGGACCCCCTACCCGAGATCCGCCGGTTTTGACACCGACAAGGGGTCCGAAACCACTAACTCTTGTTTCCCCACACATACGGACTCTAAAAATAGCCTATACTTAAGTATTTCGAAAATACATGGGCCTAGCCCAATATTAAGGTGACGCGGCACCTAGAATAGCCTCTGGACGAAAATTATGAAGTGGCATCTTAGATATTTCATCCAAGGCTTCGTGCACTCATTATGGTGGCTTCAAAGTCCTGAGATCATCACTTGAAACTCCGTTCTTGTTTCCCTTGCACATTCATCAACTCCATGCTTGTTCTTCCTCCAATGTTCATTCTTCTCCAAGCTAGGCCGTTCATTTGTAAGCAAAACAAATGTATCTAATTTTGGTAGCATCATATTCCCATGAACATTAGAATCATTACTAAGAAATGAAAGTACCTCATAATTTAATTGGCGTGTGCGAGCTCTAATAATTGGTCCAATATGTATAGCAACAGGGGATGTGGGTGTAACAATGGTATTGATGTCCTTATCATCCTCCCCTTCTTGAAATGAAGTCATCCTCGACAGAAGCTCATCCTGCTCACCCAAATAAGGCTTCAAATCTGCAATGTTAAAAGTGGGAATAAACCCAAAATCTGCAGGCAGCTCAAGTTTATATGCATTATCATCTATTTTCTCTAACACCTTAAAACGACCATCAGCACGTGGCATTAGCTTTGATTTGTGCAAATTAGGAAATCTATCCTTACGCAAATGTAACCAAACAAGATCTCCAGGTGCAAACACACCATGTTTTCTACCCTTATCTCTAGCAAGTTTATATTTAGCATTCATACGCGTAATGTTTTCCTTAGTTAACTCATGCATTTTTAAAATCAATTCAACACGTTGTTTAGCATCAAAATTAACCTTCTCCGAAGATGGAAGAGGTAAGAAATCAGTAGGTGCACGAGGTAGGAAACCATACCCAATTTCAAAAGGGCACATCTTAGTAGTAGAATGCAATGAACGATTATAAGCAAATTCAATATGAGGCAAACATTCTTCCCACATTTTCTTATTATTCTTCAAAACAGCCCTAAGCATAGTAGACAATTTTGTATTGACTACTTCAGTTTGACCATCAGTTTGGGGGTGACAAGTAGTGCTAAAAAGCAGTTTAGTCCCCAACTTAGCCCATAAACATCTCCAAAAGTGGCTAAGAAATTTGGTATCACGATCTGAAACAATAGTATTTGGCACACCATGCAAGCGAATAATCTCATGAAAGAAGAAATTAGCAACATTAACAACATCATCGCTTTTATGACATGGGATAAAGTGTGCCATTTTTGAGAATCTATCCACGACAACAAATATGCTATCCCTCTCCTTCTTTGTTCGAGGTAAACCTAAAAAAAGTCCATAGATATATCCTCCCAAGGAACACTAGGTATGACAAAGGAATATATCAACCATGAGGATTGAGTCGTGACTTAGCTTTTTGACATGTAGTGCAGCGAGCAACAAAACGCTCAACATCCCCGTCTCATCTCTGGCCAAAAGAAATGTGTAGCAAGTATATCCTCCGTCTTCTTCACGCCAAAGTGCCCCATTAATCCTCCTCCATGCGCCTCCTGCAACAACAAAAGACAAACGGAGCTAGCTGGAATGCATACCTTGTTAGCACAAAACACAAATCCATCGTTAACGACGAACTTGTTCCATGTTCTACCTTCTTTACAATTATGCAATACATGTTTAAATTCAGCATCATGCACATATTGATCTTTGATGGTCTACAAACCAAATATTTTAAAGTCAAGTTGTGAAAGCATAGTATAACGATGAGACAATGCATCAACAATAACATTTTCTTTACCCTTCTTGTGTTTAATGACATAAGTGAAAGTCTCAATGAATTCAACCCATTTAGCTTGTCTACGGTTCAGTTTTGCTTGACTTTTAATATGCTTCAAAGATTCATGATCAGAATGTATAACAAATTCTTTGGGCCTTAAATAATGTTGCCATGTTTCTAAGGTCCAAACTAGAGCGTATAATTCTTTATCATAAGTAGAATAGTTTAGACTAGGCCCACTCAATTTTTCAGAAAAGTATGAAACAAATTTGCCATCTTGTAATAACACACCTCCTAATCCAATTCCACTAGCATCACATTCAAGCTCAAAAGTCTTATTAAAATCAGGAAGTTGGAGTAAAGGAGCATGTGTCAACTTATCTTTCAATACCGTGAAGGCTTCTTCCTGTGCGATACCCCAAACAAAAGGCACATCCTTCTTTGTAAGATCATTGAGAGGTGCGACAATGGTGCTAAAATCTCTCACAAAATGCCTATAGAAACTAGTGAGTCCAAGAAAAATCCTAACCTGTGTGACCGTTTTGGGCTGCGGCCAACTCTCAATAGCTTCAATCTTGGCTTTATCAACTTCAATTCCCCATGGAGTAACCACATAGCCAAGAAAAGATACCCGATCGGTGCAAAAGGTTCACTTCCCCAGGTTACCAAACAAACGTGCATCACGTAGAGCAATAAAAATAGCACATAAATGTTCCAAATGTTCTTCTAAAAATTTGCTATAAATCAGTATATCATCAAAATAGACTACCACAAATCGTCCAATGAAAGCACGTAAAAGTTTGTTCATTAATCTCATGAAAGTACTAGGTGCATTAGTTAACCCAAAAGGCATGACTAACCACTCATATAAACATAACTTAGATTTAAATGTCATTTTCCATTCATCTCCCAATTACATACGAATTTGATGGTATCCACTATGCAAATCAACTTTGGAGAATATTGTAGAGCCACTCAATTCATCAAGCATATCATCTAGCCTAGCAATAGGATGACGATAACCAATAGTAATATTATTAATGCACCTACAATCAACACACATACGCGATGTACCATCCTTTTTCGGCACTAGAATAAAAGGAACGGCACAAGGACTAAGGGATTCGCGTATATAACCTTTGTCGAGCAGCTCCTGGACTTGACGCATAATCTCATTCGTCTCCTCTGGATTGGTACGGTAAGGCGCATGGTTGGGTAGCGAAGCACCGGGAATTAAGTCAATCTGATGCTCAATGTTGTGGAAAGACGTCTGTGAACTACTGCAAAATGTTAGTAACAGCGAGAGGCAAAGAGGAAGGCACGTCGCCGAATTAAAATAATGCCTCTTTGCACACAAAAGCATAGCAAACAGATTTGCTGAAATCTAGATCGTTAATATCAGATTTGGTGGCAAGTAAACATGCACTTTGCAATTTAATTTCAAAAGCAACACTAGATGGTTTATTATTAGGCTTCATTTGTTGCTCAAATTATTTTGCCACAATCTGATTTTCACTCTTATTTTTCTCCTATTTTGCTTTATTAGCTCTATCAATATCATCTTTCAAAATGGAATCAGGAGACATAGGAAGCAAAATAATGTGTTTATCCTTATGAACAAGAGTATACTGGTTGTTTCTACCATGGTGTACAGAATTTTTATCAAATATCCGTGGTCTACCAAGTAGTAACGAACATGCTTGCATGGGTACCACATCACAATCAACATAATCAACATATGTAGAGATACTAAAATGCACACGAACAGTACGTGTTACCTTAACCTTGCCGCTGTTGTTGAACCATTGGATGTAGTAAGGATGTGGATGTGGTCTTGTGGTGAGAGATAGCTTCTCCACCATCTCCATGCTAGCCAAGTTGTTGCAGCTCCCTCCATCTATGATGACGCGAACAGAGCGTTCCTTGACAACTCCCTTTGTATGGAACAAATTAAGCCTCTGATTTTGCTCAGCTTGTGTGACCTGCACACTCAAAACACGTTGAGCAACTAAACATTCATACTTGTCAGCGTCTTCAGGAGCCATGCATTGCTTCTCATGAACAGAATCATCTCCACCATGTTCTTCACATGTAATAAGAGCCAAAGTCTCCTCATCATAGTCACTAGCGGACTCATACCCACCATCCTTAGTAGCAACCATCACATGCTCAGATTTGAATTCTGTAGCATAATGACTCTTCCCTTACAATGACGACAAATAATATCACTTGTGTGCCCTGTTGATGCCATGGAAGAAGAAGACCTCTGTGCAGGCCCGGCAGGTGTGCTCTTGGCAGATAGTGGTGGCTGTGCCTGCTTTCTTGTATCACGGCTGGAGGTGGCACCTGATGGAGAGATGCGGAGCATCCTACGATCATCCCCATGTCCACTTCGACCACTCCCCATGACCCAAGGGTACATAAGACGAGACCTCGAACACACACCATTGGACACAAGGTTAACTCGCTCCTCACCGAACCTTCACTTTCTACATGTGAGACATGGCAACTACCTCAAACGTGTGAGCTATGCATGTCCAGGAACCAGGAGGAAGGCCATGGATCAGCTAGGAGCATTGGACAAGACGGCGAGGACACCAAGCGCGAGGAATAAGAGAAAGGGCTGACCTCAATTCACAGCCACCGGACGATCGGTCCTTACTGGATGTCCGACGCCTGGAGGTTCAGCCTGCCAGAACAGCTACAGCCGAGGAACTCTTCAGTGACTAGACGACCGACCGAGACCGGACGTCCGACACCTCCTAGGTCCCGGATGACCGAGCGCCACCGGACGACTGGTGCCACAGCGATAGAAGGAAAATAGCGGAAGTCTGAAGACTTCCAGACGACCGACCCTTCATGAGCCTGTGGATGTCCGAAAACCGCCGGACGTCCGACACCTGTCTGTGCATAGTTTTGTGGGGCGAAGCCCATGTACCCCCTCACTTACCCCTTCGTGTCTCTAGACTATATATACTACTCCACCTCCTCCTAGTTAGGGTTAGCAAAGTAATAGCTCATTAGAGATAGAGCTTTGCTCATCCAATACGGATCTACTCCACGAGAGAGACCGCAGCCCCTCATCGGAGTAGATCCCTTGGATTCAAGACCCCCTTTTGGGTGGGCCCCATCAAAACCTCCTTTGGATAAGAACTGGTTACCGTGTATCGTCCCTTGTTGATCGTGGATCATTTATCTTCCTTTGTGTTCATGGATCTAGTGCATGTGTGATCTATCTTGTTGGTTTTAGTGTTTCTCTCGTGTCTCTCCTCGTGTTTCCCCTCGTGTTCTTCGTGTTCATCGCGGGATCCGCTCCTTTCATGAAAGATCGGCCATCTAGGGTTCCACCCTACATCATCTTGGTATCATAATCCACGTTGATCACGATTTCAGAGCCTCCCCTCTTCGTTTTCTAGCCTAATTTTGTTGAGTTCTTCTCTAAATTCGAAAATCCCCACTAAAAATTGCCCCAAATTTTTATGTGATTTGTTGATTTGATGATTTTTTGTTGATTTTGATCCATGGCTTCGAGTGGATCTAGCATCTCCCCAATTTTTCCTACTTTCCATCCATGAAATCTCATCAATTTTGACCCCGAAATCTCCATTTTCCGCCCAAAATCGCGTCCCGAAACTCGCATCTCGCGTTGACCCCGACCCACCGGACGACCGACGTTTTTACGGATGTCCAGAGCCTTCCGAACGACCGGACGTCCGCAACTTACCGGACGACCGGAACCAGCCAACAGAACAGAATTTACGGATTCCAAGCCCGACCGGACATCCGTCCTTTTACGGACGTCCGTAACCTGTAGTTTCAGACTTCGGCTGATTCTTGTTTCGGCCAGAACTAATTCATCCGAACTCCGATTTTGACGTTCTTTAGCTCGTTTTGAAGCTTTTGACATCCCCCTTCCCACAAAAAAACCACCAATATATTTTTACTTCATAAAATTTTGTGAATTTTGGTATCTTTGCCTTGGGCTTCCACCACATCGTCTGCTACACCACGACCGACTTCCGCAACCTAACCCTTTGTGATCCATAGAGCATTAGTGGTTGTTTGAGTTGTGATTTGAGTCTCCTAAGGTGTTTCGGCTACTTGGGGACAGTTGCTTCTTCATCAACCACCACCACCACTTCCGCATAGGCTTACCAACCATACACTTCTTCCACACCGACTTAACCCAATTTTGTTTGTGTTGTGAGTTGTGTATCCTAAGGTGTTTCGGATACTTAGGGACCGGGCTTCCAACTCTGACACCGTGTATAGTCCACCACCTTACCCTCCATTTCCGCATTGCGTACTCCACAACCCATCATTGCATTTCCGCAATCCCTTTGAGCTTCCGCAACCACCACCGCATTCCCGCTACCACCATTTGACATTTGACATTTGAGATTTTGAGTTCGTGGTTTTTCTGTTTCCTAAGGTGTTTCGGCTACTTAGGGACGTGTCTCCATCATCTTGGTATCTACATCAAGAACACCGCCAGTCATCATCGCCAAGGACGGTAACCTCCATATCATCTTGGTATCGTGGTATCCCTCCATTGTATATTCCCCTTGCCATTGCATTGATAACCCTAGCCCATTTTGCGTCACATGCCTATCGGGACTAGCCATTTGAGAATTGTCGGCAATGTTACTTGTGCACATTAGTGATCTACACCTTCCATTCCATACAAACCATATCATATTGGTATCATATCATCCCTTGTGCCACAAGTTTGTTCCCGCATATATACAATAGCTATCTTGGTTTGTGCATTGTGCCAAAGTGGCCATACAAAAAAAGAACAAAGCTTTTAAGAAAAATAGAAATAGCAAAGAAGCTTGTAAGCAATAGCCACAGCATCATACCACATTGCATTTAAGATTGTCATATCCGATCATCTTGGATCATACCACTGGAACATCATACATAGCATACTTGGGATAGAATGTTGATACTTTTTGCATCTGATAGGTTGTGCACAAGTGTCGTATCCGCCTATTGAGAAATCGTGCTAGCGTCTCTCTTGAGTTGTGCAACACGAGCGTTTTCCGTGGATTCCACATTTTGTGCTCATCCTTGGTTGCACGACCCCATTTATCTATTCGTATGTGCGTTTTCGTGTGCCATTCATTGCTATTGGTCTACTTGTTTCACTTGCAAATTTGTGAATCTCTTTCAACTTTATTAACTCTTGCTAACATTTTGGATTAAAAAATTTGTGCCACTATCCTCACCGAGCTCCACTATAAGCCTTACTTGTGTAGGTGTGAGAAATCGACAAGATCGGTACCAATTGTGCTATTTCCTTGTTACATCATTGAGTGATCATTGATCCATTTTCAACATCGGTCAAGGTACATTTGGTATAGTTCTTCTCTTTCTCCCACGCATATTTGCTCGAGTCTTGTGATGGATAGGCAATGCATTTCATCTCTGGTCTACCACAACAACGATGGCGCGTACAACTACAACAACAAAACTCCCCACTTCGGACTACAACGAGCAATGCAAGTCATCGACAACATCACCACCGACTTACGACATTCCAAAGCTAGGAGAAGGGACTACTTCGACAACAAGTTTTCCGCACAAAAGGAGGAGCAAGATGCAAGGATGGAGGAGATTTGGGCCTTGATCAAGTATACTTCCCCTTCATCATCTTCAAGGCGGCGGCGAGCAAGTCGATCATCTTCAGAGCACCCAAGCGATACAAGCGCAAGTCATCCACATCCACATCTCCATGGCGACCACCATCACATTCTTGATCCACATCGTCATGAAGGGCAAGTCACCTCCAAGCACATGTTCACGACGGCGATGAACGACATCTACTACGAGCTCAAGTACGACAATGACACCATCATCATGAAGATGCTCCAGAAGCACAAACCTACAAGTCCCAACAAACCCTACCTCACGCCAAGGCCAAGCTTCAAGAGAAAAAGAGAAGACCGCGAGACGAGCACCACCAAGACAGAGCTATAGCTACACCAACCACTTTGGCATCTTCACCTTTGGACGTACGACATCTTTGCCTACTTCCCATGAGTTCGCCTACATCGACATATTCAACTACAAGGCAACCACCCCAAAGTGACGACGACACTTCCATCTTCTGAAGCCCCTCAAGAAAGATGGCCGAGCATGGGAATTTCCCTTCGATCATGGAGATGAGCTTCAAGGTGCCACATCATATGGGCCTCCAACAACAAGACGGTGACAGAAAGGTCGAGCAAGGGCCATCCCCTTCGACTATGGCGACGAGCATGAACCTCTTCAACAACATGAAGACAGCACCCATATTGGACTCATACTCCGAGTCAAGCTATGAGACCGCACATGAGACCTTATCTTTGGTCTTAGAGTAGAGTGATGATGTGCCATCTTCGGCCTTTATCCACGGCTACGAGTACGAGATTGAGCATGGAGACGTTTGCACCTACATCTCTCCGACACCCACATATCATGAGATGACCAAATTGACATGTGAGGAGAGCCACCACCCCATGAGTGAGATGAGTGACTCCACCATATATGACATTGAGTGCATTTCCTATGAGAGGATGAGTGTGACCACCACTACCCCCACACATGAGAGCATGCCACACATCCTATGTGAGGTTGAGAGCCATTTGAGTGACTCCACCAACCATATGAGTGAGAGCATCCAAGAGGGAGTGAGTGAGCCACAACACTTAGTGAGTTAGGTAGTTGACACGGCATGTGAGGCCACTATGATTTCTAACACCTTAACCTCTACTCCGAGTGTGTTTTATTCTTGGGTGCTAGGTCTCCTACATGACGACACGCCTATCCTCGACGAGTCATACCTCCAACGGCGACGATGGACATGGTGGACGATGATGCACCCCCCACATGGTTCCATCAAGATGAAGATGATGCCGACTTCGTCTTCGACACCTCGCCTACAACACATGAGCGATGCTCCAAAGGTAACATAGGCGATGGTGCTTCTCTTGTCCCACTAGTGGACTATCCCACCAATGATTGCTTTCATGATGTTGATCCACCTATTCCCATGCTTCATGCTAGTGCGAATTCTTCATGTCATGACTTACCAATTTATGATGAATATGATGATGAGCATGTTGATTTGCCTAGTTGTGATGCTATGCTCCATAGGATATCATGTGAAAATTCTATAGGTCACATCATGTTTGATAATCCTTTAAACTATTCATATGCTATGAGTGAGATCTCCCATATAGCATCATTTCAATCTCAACATAGTAGCTATGCATGCCCCATTCAAATAAATCCCATTTGCACCTATGGCATAGAAGACGAGATGATGGTCATTTTCTTTTGTTTTTCATGTGATGACATTTCCATGCTTCCTTTACATGATTTGCGCAATTCATCTACTATGCCTTGCCATGATCACAATGTTCCAACTATGCATCGTTTTGGATGTTGTCAATATTCTCCATGTGATGTTTCCACTGATGATCATGAGGAGAACCCCATAGTTCCCTCGTACATATTAGGAGATTTCGAAGCATTCCATACTTTGCATGATACCCATAATTTCTTGCACCATATGCATTCCATGAATAACAATACTCTACATATTTCCCATGATGCATTACACAATTTGAGTCTCCATTATGCTATGCATAGCAACAAACCTATCATGATGGATGACATGTTTATATATCATGCATCTCATTTATTTGAGCATTGGATATTTTGTGCTAACCAACACAAGCACATGCACATCATGATGGATAATGTGTACATATACCACGCACACACATTTTTCCCTTTGTCTTTGTTTTGTGTAGGTACTCACGTATACTCATCAACCTCTCAATCCCAAGAGTTGATGAAACGAGCTCTTGAGAGCAACGACGATTTGGGATCACGTGGATTATCATTCCCACCATTCCCTTTGCGCAAGGACTACGCGCATCTCTTTTACTTGGCTCTCACACGGCTATGGGCTATATATCACTTGTTACGTTATGCCCATTTTCTCATGTTCACTTTGCATGCCATGCCTATTTCTATGTCTTTGCCATGCAATTGTGACCCTTGCTTGCACTTACCCATGATTCACCATTATGCTACTCCTATGTGTATTTGCATGCTCGGTGGAGATCCTTGTTGCTATTGCCATGTGTACCATGAACATATTTTGCTCATATCTTGCTTCCATACATGTGATATGTCATATGCATTATGTATGCCCACCATTTTCACACATGACATGTTTGCCATGGTTACTCCTAGGACGTTGCATCTTCGCACTACTAGCTTGCTTGACTTGATCACTATGATTGATTGCTTTGTCGCATCGCCCATGTTCCATTCTTACTCGCTTTCTTGGGTTGATGACATATATGTTCATGCCTCTCACATGATACATCTTGTTCATTGTCGCTTGCCTCCAATTGTTGCATCTGTGCTTATTGATCTCAGAGACTTGGACATATTACTTGTGATGCATGCTTGTTTGATTGAGTCTATTGTATTTGGTTGTTCTCGCATCATATGCCTCCATACTATGAAATGCTCCCTTGTCCTTTCTAATGATGATCATGATGCATACACTTGTTGGGTATCTTACCACATGAATGATAGGTTTTGCACTTCCGCTAACCTCATTTGTTTTTCCAAGTGTTTTTCATGTTCTTTCATTTTGGAGGGTTCACAAGGCGGTGCCGCTATGCGACAACTTGGTCATGCGAAGGCATACACGAGGTGCAACACCAACATTTGCGAGAATATCCTAAAGGTGACCTCCTTCCCTTTGAGCCATCCTCACATACGCATATTGGATGGGTCATTCTTTCATTGTTGCTTCCTTCTTCTTGTCTACATGTTGCACATATTGGATGGAGAACCGACATTGAAGATTGGCTCTATGGACCTTCGCATTGAGGAGCGCTTGGACTTATTGGATGCACTTTCGAACCTCCACTCATGCCACGACATCGAGCATTGGTACACGGACACCTCCATATTTGTTGATTGTGCTCACACATGTCATGCTCGATGGACATATCATACACATGACAAGTTTGCACCCTATGCATGGATTGACTCACATTATGATTGCCTTGTTGCATCTTGTATGCCCATGTCATCCATGCTATATGAGCTTGTGCATTTCCTTAGCAAATTTGTTGTGATCTTCCTTGATGGCATATTCATACATCATGATCATATTATCCATCATCAATTGCATGATAACATAATCATATTGAGAATCCATTGCCATATTCATGCTTTTGATAAACCGTCTCACTATGACATAATTTTGCACCGTGGTTGCATTGATCATATTCACGACACATTTGTGTGCACAATGGATGCTTTGCATATCATTCTAGATCATCTTGATAAGCTCCATGCGCTTTGTCACGAACAATCTTGCCGTACAGACACATACTTACTTGATGGACACTTTGTGTGCGCTAACCATTGTATTTCCAAGTGTACTTTGTGTTTGCTCATTTTGCATGTACCACATACCGGAGACACCTTGGAGTACTTGGTTTGCGCCATGCCTTCAACTCCGTCCAACTACAAGTCTGTCCACGACAACCGTTTCCATGGAGATGAGGATCATGATCCAAGGTTGAATCTTTCCCAAGGGGGGGGGAGATGATGCGGAGCATCCTATGATCATCCCCATGTCCACTTCGACCACTCCCCATGACCCAAGGGTACATAAGACGAGACCTCGAACACACGCCATTGGACACAAGGTTAACTCACTCCTCACCGAACCTTCACTTTCTACATGTGAGACATGGCTACTACCTCAAACGTGTGAGCTAAGCATGTCCAGGAACGAGGAGGAAGCCCATGGATCAGCTAGGAGCATTGGACAAGACGGCGAGGACACCAAGCACGAGGAATAAGAGAAAGGGCTGACATCAAGTCACAGCCACCGGACGACCGGTCCTTACCGGACATCCGACGCCTAGAGGTTCAGCCTGCCAGAATAGCTACAGCCGAGGAACTCTTCAGTGAGCGGACGACAGACCGAGACCGGACGTCCGACACCTCCCAGGTCCCGGACGACCAAGCACCACCGGACGACCGGTGCCATGGCGACAGAAAGAAAATAGCGGAAGTCCAAAGATTTCCGGACGACCGGCCCTTCATGAGACTCCGGACGTCCAACACCCGCCGGACGTCCGATGCCTGTCTGTGCACAGTGTGGCAGGCTGAAGCCCATGTACCCTCACTTACCCCTTCGTGTCCTTAGACTATATATACTCCTCCACCTCCTCCTAGTTAGGGTTAGCAAAGTAATAGCTCATTAGAGATAGAGCTTTGCTCATCCATTACGGATCTACTCCATGAGAGAGACCACAGCCCCTCTTCGGAGAAGATCCCTTGGATTCAAGACCCCCTTTTGGGTGGCCCCCATTAAGACCTCCTATGGAGAAGAACCGGTTACCATGTATCATCCCTTGTTGATCGTGGATCATGTATCTCCCTTTGTGTTCATGGATCTAGCGCATGTGTGATCTATCTTGTTGGTTTTAGTGTTTCTCTCATGTCTCCCCTCGTGTTTCCCCTCGTGTTCTTCGTGTTCATCATGGGATCCGCTCCTTTCGTGAAAGATTGGCCATCTAGGGTTCCACCCTACATCATGGAGGTGCTGGTGCGGTGGAAGTAGAGGATGCACGTGGTGTCCATGATGAAGGTCGACCTTTAGAATAGTTAGTTCGTGCTAATGCCCGTCGATCCTGCACTTCACGTTTAGCTTTGCAAGCAAGATGGAATAAATGAGGTATATTATTATAATCCTTATACTCTAGAATGGTCTGAATCTCTCTATTTAATCCACCCATAAAATGTGCAAGCATAGCTTCATTACCCTCAACAACACCACATCTAATCATGCCAGTTTGTAATTCTTGATAATATTCCTCTACATAATTTTTTCCTTGTCTTAAAAGCTGCAATTTTTGAAGTAATTCACGTTGATAATATGGTGGAACCCAACGAGTACGCATATCAGTTTTCAAAGCAGCCCAAGTAGTTGGAATATGATTCGGATATAATCTACGATGTTGAGACCACCACACACAAGCAAAACTAGTGAAAGCACAAAGGGCAGCAGCAACACGTCTCTCCTTGGGGTATTCTAAACATGTAAAACATTGTTCTGTTTCTAACTCCCAAGTAAGATATATATCAGGAACGTATCTACCTTCAAATGGTGGAATAATCAATTTTAGATCGGGAGATGGTGATGATCTCACACCTGAGGGGAGCCCTACGATTGCCATTATTTGCATGTGGACAACCTGGTGGTTGTGGTGCTGGTGGTTGCACGTAGTTCTGATTTTGATCAACCTCATCCTCGTAATCTCCCACATAATCATCCTCCTCTGCATCAGTAGAAGGAGCCACAGAAGTATCAACAACAGCACCAGCAGTTTGGCCAAGTTCAAGAGGGACACGGCTCGCTCGGTGGAGGGCTGTTTTGCGACGTGGAGGTAGTCGTCATCGTCATCGTTGTTGTTGTTGTTGTTGTTGTTGTTGTGGTTGTTGTTGTTGTTGTTGTTGTGGTTGTTGTTGTTGTTGTCGTTGTTGTTGTTGTTGTTGTTGTTGTTGTTGTTGGTGTTGTTGTTGCTATTGTTGTTGCTGTGGTTGTTGCTGTTGTTGTTGCTATTGTTGTTGTTGTTGTTGTTGTTGTTGCTATTGTTGTTGTTGTTGTTGTTGCAGAGCTGTGGCAGGTGCAGCCGGTGGTGGTTGTGAAAGATGTGCAAGCAGTTCATTAAATTTGTTATTGAGCTTTGTTTCGAACGTCTTCACAAAGCCAGTTATCTTATCCATGGCCTCTTCAAAATTGTTCAGCACATCTTGCACCTCTTCAGTCATCATTTGCTGAAATTTATCATGCAACTCCTTATTTGTCATGTTCTCCTAGTCAGTCTCATCAACTTGTGATCCTTCCATGGTTAGCAGCAATAGAAACACACAAGAATATGATCCTACAAAGTACTAGAAAATGGTGGTGGTGGGGTGTGCTACCTCTTGAGCACTGCGTTGGTTTTACCTTGAAGAGGAAAGGGTGATGCAGTAAAGTAGCGTAAGTATTTCCCTCAGTTTTTTAGAACCAAGGTATCAATCCAGTAGGAGATCACGCTCGAGTCCCACGCAACTACACAAACAAATAAGAACCTCGCAACCAACGCGATAAAGGGGTTGTCAATCCCTTCACGGTCACTTACGAGAGCGAGACCTGGTCGATATGATAAGATACTATTTTTGGTATTTTTATGATAAAGAGAAATAAAGATGAAAAGTAAAATAAACAGCAATAGAAATAGCTAAGTGTTGGAAGATTAATATGATGGAAGATAGACCCGGGGGCCATAGGTTCACTAGTGGCTTCTCTCAAGAGCATAAGTATTACGGTGGGTAAACGAATTACTGTTGAGCAATTGATAGAATTGAGCATAGTTATGAGAATATCTAGGCATGATCATGTATATAGGGATCACGTCCGCGACAAGTAGACCGAAACGATTCTGCATCTACTACTATTACTTCACACATTGACCGCTATCCAGCATGCATCTAGAGTATTAAATTCATAAGAACATAGTAATGCTTTAAGTAAGATGACATGATGTAGAGGGATAGACTCATGCAATATGATATAAACCCCATCTTTTCATCCTCGATGGCAACAATACAATATGTGCCTTGCTGCCCCTGCTGTCACTGGGAAAGGACACCGCAAGATTGAACCCAAAGCTAAGCACTGCTCCCATTGCAAGGAAGATCAATCTAGTAGGCCAAACCAAACTGATAATTCAAAGGGACTTGCAAAGATAAACCAATCATACATAAAAGAATTCAGAGAAGAATCAAATATTGTTCATAGATAATCTGGATTATAAACCCACAATTTAGCAGATCTCGACAAACACACCGCAAAAGAATATTACATCGAATAGATCTCTAAGAAGATTGAGGAGAACATTGTATTGAGATCCAAAGAGAGAGAAGAAGCGATCTAGCAAATAACTATGGACCCGAAGGTCTGAAATAAACTACTCACACATCATCGGAGAGGCCATCGAGTTGATATAGAGGCCCTCCGTGATCAATGCCCCCTCCGGCGGAGCTCCGAGAAAGGCCCCAAGATGGGATCCCTCGGGTACAGAAGGTTGCGCAGTGGAATTAGGCTTTCATGGTGCTCCTGGATATTTGGGGGGTACGTGGATATATAGGAGGAAGAAGTAGGTCGGTGGGGCAACGAGGGGCCCACGAGGGTGGAGGGCGTGCCCAGGGGGGTAGGCGCGCCCCTGCCTCGTGGCCTCCTCGATGGTTTCTTGATGCCCACTCCAAGTCTGCTGGATCACGTTTGTTGAGAAAATCACGTTCCTGAAGGTTTCATTCCGTTTGGACTCTGTTTGATATTCCTTTTCGGCAAAACTCTAAAATAGGCAAAAAAACTGCAATTTGGGATGGGCCTCCGGTTAGTAGGTTAGTCCCAAAAATGATATAAATGTGTAAAATAAAGCCCATTAACATCCAAATTAGATAATATAATAGCATGGAGCAATAAAAAATTATAGATACGTTGGAGACGTATCAAGCATCCCCAAGCTTAATTCCTTCTCGTCCTCGAGTAGGTAAATGATAAAAAAGAATTTTTGATGTGGAATAATTTCTAACATATTTCTCATTGTAAGTTTTCTTTATTGTGTCATGAATGTTCAGATCCGAAAGATTCAAGATAAAAGTTTAATATTGACATAAAAATAATAGTACTTCAAGCATACTAACTAAGGAATCTTGTCTTCTCAAAATAACATGGCCAAAGAAAGTTATCCCTACAAAATCATATAGTTTGGCTATGCTCTATCTTCACCACACAAAATATTTAAATCATGCACAACCCCAATGACAAGCCAAGCAATTGTTTCATACTTTTGATGTTCTCAAACTTTTTCAATCTTCACGCAATACATGAGTGTGAGGCATGGATATAGCACTATATGTGGAATAGAATGGTGGTTGTGGGGAAGATAAAAGAGGAGAAGATAATCTCACATCAACTAGGCGTATCAACGGGCTATGGAGATGCCCATTAATAGATATCAATGTGAGTGAGTAGGGATTGCCATGCAACGGATGCACTAGAGCTATAAGTATATGAAAGCTCAACAAAAGAAACTAAGTGGGTGTGCATCCAACTCGCTTGCTCATGAAGACCTAGGGCATTTTGAAGAAGCCCATCATTGGAATATACAAGCCAAGTTCTATAATGTAAAATTCCCACTAGTATATGGAAGTGATATCATAGGAGACTCTCTATCATGAAGATCATGGTTCTACTTTGAAGCACAAGTGTGGAAAAAGGATAGTAGCATTGTCCCTTCTCTCTTTTTCTCGCATTTTTTTGGGCCTTCTCCTTTTTTATGACCTTTCTCTCTTTTTTTTCGTCCGGAGTCTCCTCCCGACTTGTGGGGGAATCATAGTCTCCATCATCCTTTCTTCACTAAGACAATGCTCTAATAATGATGATGATCACACTTTAATTTACTAACAACTAAGGAATTACAAATCAATACTTAGAACAAAATATGACTCTATGTGAATGCCTCCGACGGTGTACCAGTATGTGCAATGATGCATGAGTGACATGTATGAAGAATTATGAACGGTGGCTTTGCCACAAATACGATGTCAACTGCATGATCATGCAAGCAATATGACAATGATGAAGCGTGTCATAATGACGGAACGGTGGAAAGTTGCATGGAATTACATCTCAGAATGGCTATGGAATTGCCATGATAGGTAGGTATGATGGCTGTTTTGAGGACGGTATATAGTGGGTGTATGATACCGGCGAAAAGTGCACGGTATTAGAGAGGCTAGCAATGGTGGAAGGATGAGAGTGCGTATAATCGATAGACTCAAAATTAGTCATAAAGAACTCATATAATTGTTGCAAAAATCTACAAGTTATCAAAGCAAAGTATTACACGCATGCTCCTAGGGGGGTAGATTGGTAGGAAAAGACCATCGCTCATCCCCGACCGCCACTCATAAGGAAGACAATCAATAAATAAATCATGCTCTGACTTCATCACGTAACGGTTCACCATATGTGCATGCTACGGGGATCACAAACATTAACACAAGTATTTCTCAAATTCTGTCAGGACCCCGATTCCAAGTCACACCGATCTAGCCTGTAACACCTCATATCACTTTCCGGCCTCACGCATGGTATTCCCACGGGTGTCGCCTTACCATGGCCCGGGACCGTTTGCGCCTTTTGGCTCACGTATATGATAGTGTCGCTAGCATCCATATGACAGAGAATCCGGGCTGACATGGCTAGTCGTGAACCCAAAGAGGCACAAACTTACGGGGACAGGCATACATGAATAAACATTGAGCATGTCTGTCAGCAGTGTGTGAATCCGGGCTGTAGCACTGGGCTAATAGGACTCCGGGAACCCGGGCTGTAGCAGGCTAGGCAAGACTCCGGAAGTCACCGCGTGACATTTCCCCAAAGGGACAAACACAAGAACGAAGTGAAACACATGCCATCCGGTCAAGTGTTCCGGAGCAGTAGTGCTGGGCTAGCAGGACTCCGGTGAACCGGGCTGTAGCGGACTACTACGGCTCATGGAAGCACTAGACTACATTTCCCCATAAGAGAGGCTGCCAAGGATAAACAACTAGATTGTTGGATCCCACACATACCAAGCATTTCAATCATACACACAATATGCTCGATATGTGTAAATACAACATGGCATCACAACAAAACTCTACAACTCAAGTACTTTATTTAAAAGCTCCATAGCGCCATACATAACATGTTCATACAAGTAGGGGTCACATGACCCGACACTCAAGTCATACAAGCATACAAGCACATGCGGAAGCAAACTAGTCTGAGTACAGACACTAGAAAGAAAGAAGGCTTGACGAAGCCTGTCTATCTACATAGGGCCCTCCATTGCTCAGAATCAGCACCTGGGTGGCAAGTCACTCATCGACGTCGAGGTCTACGTAAAACCCATCGGAGGGGGCGGTGTTATCGTCTGAAAACAGTAATTAAAGAAACATGAGTACAAAGGTACTCGGCAAGTCTTACAACAGAACCTACTATACATGCTCATTCTCAAGAAGGTAGTGGAGTTATTGCAGCAAGCCAGCTTTAACTCTTGGCTAAGCTATCCTACGAGACACCACTTGTAAAATAGTTTTCGTACACGAGTCCACTAGTCACCATCACAATACTCCACCGTGGATCCTCCCTCGTCATCCAATGAGAGGACCATCCGCGGTACTCACACTTATCTTGAGTCTTTTAGTAGTAACCATTAACTTGTCTATGAACTGTATAGGCAACCAAGTAGTCCTTTACCGCGGACACGGCTATTCGAATAGATGATGTTAACCCTGCAGGGGTGTACTTCTTCATACACGCTCTCACCACTTATTATCGTTTATACGACATGTACTCGGCAACCTTCAAGCAGAAGCCCAACGAGGGTGTCGGCCACGGCCTACCTAAACACTCAAGTCTCTAGTCCAGGTCCATCACCTATTCAGGTTCCATCTGCAGGGAGTCCGGCCGAGGTTTCCACATACGGCCCCGAACGATGTGTACAGGGTCCCGAGACGCCAAACAGGCGCCCGACATACCCAGCCACGGTGTATCTACCGCATCATAGCCCACCCCTAGGGTCAGCGCTACGCACGCCCGCCAACACAAACCTATAAACACCAGAAACTAGTTGCAACTCCTGGACAGAGCACTAGGGTGGTTAAGAAGCCGAGAGAGTCAATTAAGGATCCCAATGCATGGTAGTAACTGATTCTTAAATCACAAATACAGATCTCAGTTCTTAAGGACGGCCTCAATGAAACAACCCACCATGTACTCCTACATGGCCTCTCATTGATACCTTTACCAAAACATGTTCAACACATCCCTCAAATTACCGACGTAATCATTTCACTCTAGCCCATTGTAACACCCCGGATCTAACCTTCCCAATTTGTACTCCAACTCTTGCCATTTCTAGTGTTAAGTTATTTTATTTTCTTGGGTTCGGGTCTTTGTCGCTGTGTGTTGTTATCGTTGTCATGCATCTCACATCATGTCATCATGTGCATTGCATTTGCATACGTATTCATCTCATGCATTCGAGCATTTTCCCCGTTGTCCGTTTTGCATTCCGGCGCTTCATTCTCCTCCGGTGGCCATTTCTAGCTTTCTTTCGTGTGTGGGGATTAAACATTTCCGGATTGGACCGAGACTTGCCAAGCGGCCTTGGTTTACTACCGGTAGACCGCCTGTCAAGTTTCGTATCATTTGGACTTCGTTTGATACTCCAACGGTTAACCGAGGGACCGAAAAGGCCTCGTTTGTGTTGCAGCCCAACGCCCCTCCCATTTGGCCCAAAACCCACCTAAGCCTTCTCCATCAACTAGAGCGTTCGATCACGATCGCGTGGCCGAAAACCGCACCTCATTTGGACTCTCCTAGCTCCTCCTATGCCTATATATACACCCACCACTCCAAATCCGGATCCCCCTCGTCCAAAACCCTAAAAATTCGTCTTCACGCCGGCCGGACACGTCCATTCGTGATCGGACGTGTCCGCCCAATCCGCTGCCGCCAACCAGGGAGCGCCACGTGTCCCCACGGGCGCCCCACTTCGCTGCCACTGCTCGGGGCCCGCCAGAGCCTGCGAGGGGCCCTCCGCGGCCCACATCGCCCCGCCTCCACTCGCCCGAGGGCGCCGCCACCCTCCTCGCGGCCGGCCACCCGAGGCCATCGGCGCCGCCGCCCACCATCGACGCCGGCCGGCGCCTCGCGCCGCGACCCCGCCGTCCCCGGTGCTCGCCGCCCCATCGCCCGGTGCTCGCCGCCCGGCCGCCGAGCGCCACCACCGTCGTTCGCCGCCTCCTCGACGTCCGGCCACTCCGGCGACCTCCTCCGGCGTCATCATCGCCGCCGGTGAACAGTGCCCCAGCCGACCTTGTTTTGCGTGCCCCCGATCCAGATCTGAAAATATCTCCTCGGGTTGACTTTTTCTCTCGAACCCTAATCCATATGCCCATGTTCATAGCCTCGTAACTTTGCATCCGTAGCTCTGATTCGTGCATATAGCATATCAAAATGTTCATCTCAGAGAGTACATCATTTCATTCCATTGCATCATTTTCATTTGAGTTCATTTGCCACCTAGCCTCTTTTTCCCTTGGGTTTCCGAAGCCCGAGGGTCATCTTATTTTAGCCCCCCCCCTGGGCCAGTGCTCCTATGAGTGTTGGTCCAAACTAGAGTCCTGTGCAGCGCCCCCTCGGGGAAACTCGAGGTTTGGTTTTAGTTGTATGGAGCGCTCATCTGAGTGTGCCCTAAGAAAGAGATATGCGCAGCTCCTATCGGGATTTGTCGGCACATTCGGGCGGTGTTGCTGGTCTTGTTTTAACCTATCGAAATGTCTTGAAGAACCGAGATACCGAGTCTGATCGGAACATCTTGGGAGGAGGTCTATTCCTTCGTTGACCGTGAGAGCTTGTCATAGGCTAAGTTGGGACTCCCCTGCAGGGATTTGAACTTTCGAAAGCCGTGCCCGCGGTTATGGGCAGATGGGAATTTGTTAATGTCCGGTTGTAGACAACTTGAACCTTAACTTATTTAAAATGAATCAACTGAGTGTGTTACCGTGATGGCCTCTTCTCGGCGGATTCCGAGAAGTGGACACGGTGTTGGAGTAATGTTTGCACAGGTTGTCCTCTAGTTTCTCGCTCGCGCTTTTCCTCCTCTTCTCGCTCTCTTTTGCGAATAAGTTAGCCACCATATATGCTAGTCGCTTGCTGCAGCTCCACATATATTTGTACCTTGACTTACCTATAAGCTTAAATAGTCTTGATCGTGAGGGTGCGAGATTGCTGAGTCCCTGTGGCTCATAGATTACTATTACACCAGATGCAAGGCCTGATGATTCCGCTCCAGGAGATGCGTTTGAGCTCAAGTGGGAGTTCGACGAAGACTCTCAACGTTACAATGTTTCCTTTCCTGATGATCAGTAGTGGTGCCCAGTTGGGGTTGATCGGGACCGTGTCGCATGTTGGGTTATCTTTTATTTTGGCTCCGTAGTCGGGCCATGAGTGTTTGGATGTTGTAATGTTATTTATGTACTTGATTGACGTGGCGAGTGTAAGCCAACTATGTTATCTCCCCTTTTATTATCCTATTACATGGGATGTTGTGAAGATTGCCTAACTTGCGACATATACCTTCAATGCGATTATGTCTCTAAGTCGTGCCTCGACATGTGGGAGCTATAGTCGCATCGAGGGTGTCACACCCATCACCCAGATGAACCAGACCTGACACAACTCTAAGCATAGCAGGCATAGCAAGGTAGGAACATAGACATGGCTCAATCAACTCCTACACATGCTAGTGGGTTTCATCTAGTTACTGTGGCAATGACAGGTCATGCAGAGGATAAGGGTTCAACTACCGCAGCACACAGCAGTTTGAAACGTTGTTGTCTTAATGTAGTAAATGAGAGCAGGAGCGAGAACATGGGATTGTATCGATATGATCAATGGGGTTGCTTGCCTGATGGAGTAGTAGTAGGTTACTGTCCTTTAGTCGGATAATCGAAGGTATCCTCGGAGGCAGAACCTACCACGAAAGACACCACAGAACACAATCATCACATGGCAATATGCAATAATATGATGCATGCAATGACATGGCAATATGATGTGTCTTGGCTAATGCATTGTAAAACATGTTGGTTTGAGTCTATTTGAATCAAAGATTCAAATGGAAGCTCATGCTATTAAGTCATATAAGTGCTCTGTCATGCATGAAACCATTACAGATGGAAAGATTGAATTTTTCTGATCAAATTTCATATATGAATCTTTCCATTTGGAGTTACAGATTAATTGTTATGAATTTTTGAAGTTTAGGAAAATTTCTGGAATTCCGATATAAGAATAATTCTAGTAATTGAATTACTGCATCAGCATTGCGTCAGGGTGATGTCAGCAGGTCAAAGGCAATAGCCCAGGTCAAACCTGACCAGTGGGTCCCGTTTGTCAGTGTAACAACTAACTAACAGAGTTAGTTAGTGTTAGGTTAGTACTAATCTGTGTTAGTTAGGGCCTGGGCCCACATGTCGGTGAGTCAACCCATTAACTAAAGTAATTAGTATTAACTAATCTAACACTAAACTAACCAGGGGCATGGCCCACACGTCAGTGACCCTGGGGGGTCAAACTGGGCCCACCCGAGGTCAAACTGGGTCAAACTCGCCGGCTTTTAGCCGCCGGCGAGGCCAGACGCGGCGGGGCAGTGCGGGTTTTGCACTCCGATGACCAAATGGACGGCGAAGACCTCCTACGCGTAGCTGGGAGCTAGCCGCGTCAAGTGGTGGCAGTGGTGGAGCTCGGGGTCGCCAGAAACGACGCCGGGGACGACCTTGGCGGTCGCCGGAGTTCAGGCGAGGTCGAACCCGAGGCTACGGGGCACGGCGAGTGCGGTGAAGATGGTGATGTGCTCGGAATCAAGCCCAAGTGGCCGTGGCCACGACGGCGACGTGCGGTGGTAGCGGCGGGTGCGGCCGAGCTCGGTGCAGTTGCTACGAAGCCCGAGAGCAAGGACGGGTGGGATGGGGAGGTGCAGCAGCCCATGGCGAACATGACGGTGCACACGACGCGGTCAGGGGCGAGCTAGCGCGGCGGAGACGGCGAGGGGGATCTCCGGCGACGACGAGGTCCGGCGAGGTTGTTGCGGTCGCTCCAGGGCACGCAAGCGCTCGGGGCTCGGCTTTCTCGAAGGAGAGGAGGGCGGCGGAGCTTCTGGACACGGTGGCGCGGCGCGAGGATGATGGAGAACGCGGCTACGTCGACGGTGCGGCGGCAGGGGCATCGGCCATGGCGGGAGAGGGCGAGGGAGAGAGGCATAGGGAGAACGGGTGTGTCTGCGAGGTCGAGGCGACGACGTGGAGCTTGCCCATGTGTCCAGGGGCGCGGGCGGCAAGCAGCTGGCGTCGTGGCGAGCTCGCGCTCACCGGCGTCACCTCTCTGCCTTAGCTGGCAAGAGGAAGCAGCTGGCTGTCATGGGCCAGCACAGTGCTGGGCCGGCAAGTGGGCTGCCAGGTGAGTTTCTCTCCCTCTCTTAATTTCTGTTTTTGTTTTTCTATTTTTCTGTAACTGTGTGGCTTTATAAAAAATAGTTAGGCACTTCCAAAAATCCTGAAAATAATCAGGGGCTCTAATTGGATTATTTCCAACAGCCCACACTTATTTCCAGAATTATTTGGGCATTTAAATATTTTATAGCATTTAAATGCCCAAATGCAAATAGGTAATGATTTAATCCAATGACCTTATGTGTCCTAGAAAATTGTGAACCCATTTTGTCAGAGGTTCTAACCCAAGACAAAAAGGGTGGACTTTTTAGAAGGGCATTTCAGGTTCATTGAAAATGATTTTAGTAAACACTAGTTGTTTTCAGGGGTTGCTGGGAGTTCTGCCGTCCCCATTTCAAATTTCTGGACAAGTAGACATGATGCAACACTCTAATGCATGAACTAGCTAGGGTGTGATAAATTCATAACCACTCAACTAGCATGACTCTAATATCACCATCTCCGTATCTCAAAACAATTATCAAGTATCAGACTTCTCATAGTATTTAATGCACTTCTATATATTATTCCTAAAAGCAAATTTCGAGGTTGTTCTAAAGGACACTCAAAATAATATAAGTGAAGCATGAGGGATCAATTATTTCTATAAAATAAAACTACCGACGTGCTCTAGAAGGTATAAGTGAAGCACTAGAGCAAAAACTATATGGCTCAAAAGATATAAGTGAAGCACATAGAGTATTCTAATAAATTTCAAATCATGTGAGTGTCGGTCTACAAAAATAGGGGCGCATCTTTGTACCCCTTTTTCCTGTGCACGGGCAATCAGAACCGCGCCCATGGCCACACCAAGCAAGACAGAGGGTGGCGGAAGGGCAACGACAGCAAGCGGGGACAAAGCTTAAGGAAGAAGAGGAAGGCAGACGGAGGTTTCCGAGATTGGGGTTGCGCGGAGGGTAAAAGGAACAGTGCGCCCGCAGTTATCCCTTTTTATGGGGAAGCCGAGGGGCGCGCTGCCCATTTACTGCAACGTGACGCATGCGTGTGGAAACCGTCCCACGCATGCCGCCCGTGTCACGCACACCCTCCACGCCGTGCCACGCGCGCGGGTCGTCGCAGGCGGAGCGCGCGAAGAATATTACCACGGTAAAAACCGCCCCACCTGCCCGTGCAACGTTTTGGGCCTGGCCCAACAACGTGTTGCGCTTATGCGTGGCCCAGGCCCGGGGGCTCCTGTCGGTGTACAAAAATAGGGGCGCATCTTTGTACCCCCTTTTCCTGTGCACAGGCAGTCATAGCCGCGCCCACGGCCAGAACAAGCAGAACGAGGGAGGTGAGCCAAGGTAAGATCGAAGCCTAAGACAATCAAATCAACGCCAAGGCCAAGACCACAAAGAGTAGAGGGACGAAGCAAGTTCCCCCGGCAAGACCCTTGCAGGGTGGCCTCAATGGCCCCGGCAAGACTCTTGCCGGGACAGCTCGCCCCGCACCAACAGAGCGAGCCACCCTTGAGGCCACGACCCCCGGTGCCATCATCAGCGTGGGGCCAGGGCTCGGGAAGGCACCGCTGTGGTGGCATGTAGATGTTTGTGAAGACATATTCAAGATCAGATTAGAAGACGATGATTCTCGGCAAGATCCTTGCCAAGGAAGGCCACCAGACCCCCGGAAAATCCTTGTCGGGGATGACAACACGCCATGGCGAGACCCTTGTCGGGCCACCCGGCAAGGCCCTCGCCAAAGACGCCAGCAAGGCCACCGCCAAGCCCATGTTAACCAAGCTTCCACCGCCGTTCACATGCAGCTGCCAGCCCAACCAGCTGGGCAGGCACCTGCGTGGCAACATGCAGCTCCCAGGCCAACTCATAAAGCGCCTGTGTGGCAGCATGAAGATCTTCGTGAAGGCTCCACCACCGCGCCAACTCAGCTGCCTGCCTGCCTACATGGCACCGCACGCATCCCAGGCCGAGGCGCGTGTCGAAGCAAGGAAGAGCGGCGACGGGCGGGACGGGCCTCGCCCCCGTCCCCGATAAAGCAAGAGGACACCTAAGCGATGCATTAAATGCAACTTGTCATGTAATGCGAGGGTAACCTCGTGCCACTGTAGACCTTTCCACCTCCTGTGTGCCACTGTGGCAACCCCTTTTCCCTATAAAAGGAGGCCCGAGGTGACAAGGAGGGGGATTCGGCTCTTTCGAACCACACGCTGACCACAACTAGTTCAAGAGCTCAAGAACTATCAGAAATACACACACCAAAGCAGGACTAGGGTTTTACGCATCCTCGCGGCCCAAACCTGGGTAAACGATCCTTGTGCTGTCTACTAGCGCTGGTCACCAACCTCCTCCTCCTCCCCCTCCTCCTCCTCCTCCTCGTAGGCAACGGTCCCGCCGCCTTCCCCGGCAGGCCCCTTGCCGGCCTCCTCAGCGGCATCCTTGTCAGCCTCCCTGGTGGGCCCCTCCGCGGCTTCCTTGGCAGCGTCTTTGGCGGCCTCCTCGGCGGCGATCCTCACTGTGTCCGCCTCGGCGGCCTTGGCGACGCTCTCAATGACGCCGTCCACGCCCTCTTGGTTCACCGAGGAAGAATCTGGGCGCCGATGAAGGGGGTGAGGCAAGGCTAGGACAAGGAGCAAAAAAAAGGGGGAAGCAGGGACGAATGGCAAACGACTTACCCGTGCCACTACCCGGCTGGGAAGCGGAAGCCCCCTCCCCGCCAACATTTGGCGTCGAGGCAAAGCCGTCGGAGCCCAAGTTCTCTGCCTCCTCCTCCATGTGCATGGGCCCGGTGCCTCGCACCCTTGCCGGGGACGCCCCCCGGGGCGGCATGGTCGATGGGGGCGGCGTGTTGGGAGTAGCCCTCTGTGGATCCTCCTGCTGCTGCTCTCCTCCTGCGTACCTGACAAGGTCAGCACCAAGGTTTCATGCCCCTGACACATGTCGACGGGAGAAGAGTGATGAACTTACACTGGGGGCTCTACCGGGGGCTGCTCTCCGGGCTGCTCAACACCACCAATGGCGCCCCGGAAGTACCAGCCGGGGGCTGGCCACCCGCCAAGACCTTGGCCCTCTTCGCTCTCTGGGCTAGCGTCTCCCCGTCCCTGCAAAGATGAAAACAAGTCAAGACAAGCACCGCATATTGAGGAGGCAGAGATAACAAAAAGGAACGAGATACTTGCTCGTCGTCCACCTCCTCCTCTGCTGTCTTCCTCTTCCTCCTCGGGCTGAGGGATCCATAATCAAAAGTAACCTCTGTATCAACATTCGCCGGAGGAGGAGAAGGAGGTGGTGTCTGGGCACACGCGGACGAAGAAGGGGCGACTATCTTCTTCTTCACCGCGGCCTTCGCCCGCTTCTTTGCCGCCGCGGACCTCGTATGGCGCTCGGGCTCCTCCAAGGTCAGATGTGACCGCGCAGCCCTGCCAGGCCGGACCGGCTCACCGGAACTGGCCCGCCACAGGACTCGCCCCCTCCACGTAGGTGGCGTCGGCTTTGCGGTCTTGGCCTCCTCCTCCGATGACCCGCCGGTCACATCTTCAATCAAAGGAGCCTCGGTGCCGGCGCTACTGGCTCCCCCGGCGGCCACCGCCCACCTGGCGAGCTCCACCTCCTCCGCGACCGTCGCGGCCTTGTCCTCCACTCCGCCGGCGTTGCTGGCCTCCCTGGCAAGTTGCGCCTCCCTCGCCCCGGTGGCGATATAGTTCAACTCTGCCTGGGAAGTGTCCTGGACAAGCAGTCGCTCGGCGTCGGTGTTGACATACACCTCGTGCAGGGTGTCGAAGAACTGCTGCACTTCAGCGTCCTCCGGCTCCTTCCAGCTCGGGACGGGGCCATGCGCGTTGTAGTCCGGCATTATGGCGATGATCTCTGACCGACGCTAGTTGTTGCACAATGGGACCACCCCCGTTGGTAGCTTGAACAGAGGCCCCTTGAGGACCTTGCCGGCCTTCGCAGCGGCCCTTGCAACCATCCCGGTCTGCTCGACCTCGCCGTCGCGGCCCACGTCGAGCTGGAAGATCCGCTGGCAGAAATGGGCATGCGCCATCACTGTGAAGTTGTTGTCGAGGCCAGGGCGGAGCCGCATGATGTTGGCGAGGTTCGTGAAGAGCCAGGCTGGCCTCCCCTTGTTATGCAGAGGAGCGACCCGGCGACGAATGAAGTCCGCCTCGATCATCTCAAGGGTGAGCCCGGCCTGGGTAAGCCGGAGAAACCTGGTGGTGGCGACCGTGAGCTTTCTGTCGTCGGCGTCGACGTCGCTCCAATCGCTTCCGTGAACCGGCGGCGCCCGGCAAACTCTGCAGAATGCCAGTGGGTCCTTCTCTTCGATCCAGCACCACCGGCACCGCCATTCTTCCCACCTCTCCTTCATGGCACCGTCCGAGTACGCTCCCTTGGATTTTGGGATCCAGGCAATGCACCCCCAGATGGCACCTCCCGTTTGGATCCGAGGGAAGAAGTAATGGCGGAAGAGCGCCGTGTTGGGGTGCACCCCGGTAAAGCCTTCGCAGAGGTGCGTGAAAAGGGCCATGCACGCCACCACATTCGGAGTAAAATCTAGGAGGTGGAAGCCGAAGGTGTGCATGATGTCGCTGAAGAAATCGGAGAAGGGAGGACAGAGCCCGCAAGAAAAATAATCAAGAAAGAAGGGGTACCGATTTGGGGCAGCCTCGGCGCAGTTGGCAGGGATGACGCGCGTGGCCGGATGCCCAGAATTCTCTCCCCCCGTCTTCACTCCCCACAGGGGCCTGAAGGAGTCCCGAAGCTCGAACACGACGACCCTCAAGGGGAAGAAGGCGGACTGTGTCCGCTGCACCACCAGCGCACTCTCTGGCGGCTCCGCGACTCCGGCGTCCTTGGCCACTCCCTTGCCCTTGGTGGATTTTGGCGCCATGGCGACTGGGGGAGGAGGGCAGGACAGAGGCGGCGGAAGCGCAACGACGGCAAGCGGGGATGAAGCTTAAGGAAGAAGAGGAAGGCAGAGGAGGTTTCCGAGATTGGGGTTGCGTGAAGGGTAAAAGGAATAGTGTGCCCGTGGTTATCCCTTTTTATGGGGAAGCCGCGGGGCGTGCTGCCCATTTACTGTGATGTGACGCATGCGTGTGGAAACCGTCCCAGGCATGCCGCCCACGTCACGCACACCTCTCCACGCCATGCCACCCGCGCGGGTCGTGGGAGGTGGAGCGCGTGAAGAATCTTACCACAGTAAAAACAGCCCCACCTGCCCGTGCACCGTTTTGGGCCTGGCCCAACAACGTGTTGTGCTTATATGTGGCCCAGGCCCGGGGCTCCTGTCAGTGTACAAAAATAGGGGCACATCTTTGTAGCCCTTTTTCCTGTGCACGGGAAGTAATAACCGCGCCCACGGCCACACCAAGCAGAACAAGGGAGGTGAGCCAAGGTAAGATCGAAGCCCAAGACAATCAAAGAAACGCCAAGGCCAAGACCACAAAGAGCAGAGGGACAAAGCAAGTTCCCCCGGCAAGACCCTTGCCGAGTGGCCTCAGTGGCCCCGGCAAGACTCTTGTCGGGACAGCTCGCCCCGCACCAACAGAGCGAGCCACCCTTGAGCCCACGGCCCCCGGTGCCATCATCAGCGTGGGGCCAGGGCTCGGGAAGGCACCCTTGTGGTGGCATGTAGATCTTTGTGAAGACTTATTCAAGATTAGATTAGAAGACGACGATTCTCGGCATGATCCTTGCCAAGGAAGGCCACCAGACCCCCGGCAAGATCCTTGCCGGGGACTACAGCATGCCACGCCGAGACCCTTGCCGGGCCACCCGGCAAGGCCCTCACCAAAGACGCCGGCAAGGCCACCGCCAAGCCCATGTCAACCAAGCTTCCACCACCGTTCACATCCAGCTATCAGCCCAACCAGCTGGGCGGGCACCTGCGTGGCAACATGCAGCTCCCAGGCCAACTCATCAAGCGCCCGCGTGGCAGTATGCAGATCTTCATGAAGGCTCCACCACCGCACCAACTCAGCTGCCTGCCTGCCTACATGGCACCGCACGCATCCCTGGCCGAGGTGCGTGTCGAAGCAAGGAGGAGCCGCGATGGGCGGGACGGGCCTCGCCCCCTTCCCTGATAAAGCAAGAGGACACCAAAATGATGCATTAAATGCACCTTGTCCTGTAATACGAGGGATAACCTCGTGCCGCTGTAGACCTTTCCACCTCCTATGTGCCACTGTGGCAACCCCTTTTCCCTATAAAAGGAGGCCCGAGGCGACGAGGAGGGGGATTCGGCTCTTTCAAACCACCCACTGACCACAGCTAGTTCGAGAGCTCAAGAACTCTCAGAAATACACCCACCAAAGCAGGACTAGGGTTTTATGCATCCTCGCGGCCCGAACCTGGGTAATCGATCCTTGTGCTGTCTACTGGCCCTACTCTCCTCGCAACCCTGCACCCCAGCAACCGTAGTAGTGATTCTTGTGATCCCATAGGTGTCGTTCCACACCGACAGTGAGTCTCTCTCAAAAGGTGTGTACAACAAGGATGATTGTGGTAAGCTAAAAAGCAAAGACTCAAATCATACAAGACGTTGCAAGCAAAACACATATCATGTGGTGAATAAAAATATAGCTCCAAGTAAAGTTACCGACAGACGAAGACGAAAGAGGGGATGCCTTCCGGGGCATCCCCAAGCTTAGGCTTTTTGATGTCCTTGAATTTTACCTTGGGGTGCCATGGGCATCCCCAATCTTAGGCTGTTGCCACTCCTTGTTCCATAATCCATCAAATCTTTACCCAAAACTTGAAAACTTCACAACACAAAACTTAAATAGAAAATCTCATGAGCTCCGTTAGCGAAAGAAAACAAAACACCACTTCAAGGTACTGTAATGAACTCATTTATTGATTTATATTGGTGTTAAACCTACTTTATTCCAACTTCTCTATGGTTTATAAACTCTTTTACTAGCCATAGATTCATCAAAACAAGCAAACAACACACGAAAAACAGAATCTGTCAAAAACAGAATAGTCTGTAGTAATCTGTAGCTAACGCACATTTCTGGAACCCGAAAAATTCTAAAATAAATTTCTGGACGTGATAAATTTACCTCTTAATCATCTTCAAAAAGAAATAACTAAATATCACTTTCCAAATAACAATGGAAGCAGTTCTCGTGAGCGCTAAAGTTTCTGCTTTTTACAGCAAGATCAAAAAGACTTTCCCCAAGTCTTCCCAACGGTTCTACTTGTCACAAACACTAATTAAACACAAAAAACACAACCAAAACAGAGGCTAGATAAATTATTTATTACTAAACAGGAGCAAAAGGCAAGGAATAAAAATAAAGTTGGGTTGCCTGCCAACAAGTGCTATCGTTTAACGCCCCTAGCTAGGCATAAAAGCAAAGATAGATCTAGGTATTGCCATCTTTGGTTGGCAATCCATAAGTAGCTCTCATAATAGATTCATATGGTAATTTTATTTTCTTTCTAGGGAAGTGTTCCATACCTTTCCTTAACGGAAATTGGAATCTAATATTCTCTTCCTTCATATCAATAATTGCACCAATCGTTCTAAGGAAAGGTCTACCAAGAATAATAGGACATGAAGGATTGAAATCTATGTCAAGAACAATAAAATCTACGGGTACATAATTCCTATTTGCAACAATAAGAAAATCATTAATTCTTCCCATAGGTTTCTTAATAGTGGAATCCGCAAGGTGCAAGTTTAAAGAACAATCGTCAAATTCATGGAATCCTAGCAAATCACATAAAGTTTTCGGAATCATGGAAACACTAGCACCTAAATCACACAAAGCATAGCATTCATGATCTTTAATTTAATTTTAATATTATGTCCACACTCATTATAATGTTTTCTAGGGATAGAAACTTCCAACTCAAGTTTTTCTTCATAAGATTGCATCCAAACATCAACGATATGTTTAGTAAAAGCTTTATTTTGACTATAAGCATGAGGAGAATTTAGCATGGATTGCAACAAGGAAACACAATCTATCAAAGAGCAATTATCATAATTCAATTCCTTGAAATCCAAAATAGTGGGTTCATTGATATCTAAAGTTTTGACCTCTTCAATCCCACTTTTACCAATTTTTGTATCAAGATATAAAAACTCCGAATTTTTGGAACGCCTTCTAGGTAAAGGTGGCTCATCTTCAGTCCCATCATTATCAAGATTCATATTGCAAAACAAAGGTTTAATAGGAGACACATGAATAACTTTTAGATCTTCATCTTTATTTTCATAAAAAAATCCGGCTTAGCGGCCATCTTATTAACTAAGGTGTCCTACTTATCCGAAACTTCAGCAATTAATTTTTCAAGATGAGCAATCTGAGATTTCAAATCATAAAATTCTTTAAACATATCATCGAGCTCTTCATTCATATAACCCATAAAGCTTTTTTGTTCCTTAAGCTCATTCCTAAAGAAATTATTATGCTCAGATTGTAAAGTCATAAAACTCCTGACATTGCTTTCGATCTCTTCCAACCTTTTAAGGTGAAGATCACCAAATCTAGGTAGAGCCGTCGTAACAAGCAAGCAATACAACACACGAGCAAACAAGAAGCAAGCGAAAAAGAGGAGAACGGAAAAACAGAGGGCGAATAAAACGGCAAGGGTGAAGTGGGGGAGAGGAAAACAAGAGGCAAATGGCAAATAATGTAATGCGAGGGATAAGAGTTTGTGATGGGTACTTGGTATGTCTTGACTTGTGCGTAGACTCCCCGGCAACGTCGCCAGAAATGGCTCATTGTCAGGAGTCAAATCTTGACTTGACATGGCACGAATCTCCCCGGCAACCGCGCCAGAAATCTTGACTTGACTTGGCTGTGTTGGTTTTCCCTCGAAGAGGAAAGGGTGATGCATTAAAGTAGCGTAAGTATTTCCCTCAGTTGTTGAGGACCAAGGTATTAATCCAGTAGGAGATCACACTCGAGTCCCACGCACCTACACAAACAAATAAGAACCTCGGTACCAACGCGATAAAGGGGTTGTCAATCCCTTCACGGTCACTTACGAGAGTGAGATCTGATAGATATGATAAGATAATATTTTTCGTATTTTTATGATAAAGAGAAATAAAGATGCAAAGTAAAATAAACGGCAATAGAAATAGCTAAGTGTTGGAAGATTAATATGATGGAAGATAGACCCGGGGGCCATAGGTTTCACTAGTGGCTTCTCTCAAGAGCATAAGTATTACGGTGGGTAAATGAATTACTGTCGAGCAATTGATAGAATTGAGCATAGTTATGAGAATATATAGGCATGATCATGTATATAGGAATCACGTTCGCGACAAGTAGACCGAAAAGATTCTGGATCTACTACTATTACTCCACACATCGACCGCTATCCAGCATGCATCTAAAGTATTAAGTTCATAAGAACAGAGTAATGCTTTCAGTAAGATGACATGATGTAGAGGGATAAACTCATGCAATATGATATAAACCCCATCTTTTTATCCTCGATGGCGACAATACAATACGTGCCTTGCTGCCCCTACTGTCACTGGGAAAGGACACCGCAAGATTGAACCCAAAGCTAAGCAATTCTGCCATTGCAAGAAAGATCAATCTAGTACGCCAAACCAAACTGATAATTCGAAGGGACTTGCAAAGATAAACCAATCATACATAAAAGAATTTAGAGAAGAATCAAATATTGTTCATAGATAATCTGGATCATAAACCCACAATTCATCAGATCTCGACAAACACACCGCAAAAGAAGATTACATCGAATAGATCTCCAAGAAGATCGAGGAGAACTTTGTATTGAGATCCAAAGAGAGAGAAGAAGCCATCTAGCTAATAACTATGGACCTGAAGGTCTGAAATAAACTACTCACATAGCATCGGAGAGGGCATGGAGTTGATGTAGAGACCCTCCGTGATCAATGCCCCCTCCAGCGGAGCTCCGGAAAAGGCCCCAAGATGGGATCTCTCGGGTACAGAAGGTTGCAGCAGTGTAATTAGGTTTTCGTGGTGCTCCTGATGTTTGGGGGTACGTGGATATATATAGGAGGAAGAAGTAGGTCGGTGGAGCAACGAGGGGGCCACGAGGGTGGAGGGCGCGCCCAGCGGGGGTAGGCGCACCCCCTGCCTCGTGGCCTCCTCGATTGTTTCTTGATGCCCACTCCAAGTCTCCTGGATCACGTTTGTTGGTAAAATCACGTTCCTGAAGGTTCCATTCCGTTTGGACTCCGATTGATATTCCTTTTCGGCGAAACTCTAAAATAGGCAAAAAAACAGCAATTTGGGTGGGGCCCCCGGTTAGTAGGTTAGTCCCAAAAATGATAAGAAAGTGTAAAATAAAGCCCGTTAACATCCAAAATAGATAATATAATAGCATGGAGCAATCAAAAATTATAGATATCTTGGAGACGTATCAGGGTGTCACAAATCCATCAAGCATATCTCAAATTCTTATTAGTTCTTACCCAGCAGCAGGTGGTGATCGGCGACCGTTGTACTCAAAACTATCAAAAGATTGGATAGAGCGATTGCCAGGTGGTGTGAAATGCACGACATAGATGTATGTGGAGCTGGGAAGGCTTATGATATGGTAGCAAAAATGTCAGCAATAATCATTTCAGAGATGCAAAGTTGAATAAACGCTCAACGACGGTACTGTGCTGGGCCTAGGCTAGACCGTGCTAGAGATACGAGCCTAGAACACTAACAAAATCACGGCGCTGCTTGTAAACAAGGCAGGAGCACACTCTGAGTTTTTTTTTCTCTTTTTTTTCTTTTTTTACTCTTTTTTTTGCTTCGCAACAATTTTTTCCGAAAAAGACTATAAATGGTCTAAAAACTGCCTAGCCAAAATTTCCCAAACTTAGTTTTTTTTAAACTAGAACTATTTTTCTAGTGCGGGTATCACGAAAGTTCGGGAGTCCTACTCTGTCACGACTCGGAGTATGGCATGATCCGGAAATCCAAAATAGAGTAACAAAATAATTGACTCGGACTAGGACTGGTGGTGGAGATGAATCTGGTGGAACTCGGACTGGTGGCGGCGATGAATCTGGTGGAACTTGGACTGGTGGTGGATATATGTTGCAGGTGGACTCGGATTGGCGTGATGGCGGCGGATAGGTGGTGGCGTATATGGACTCGGATTGGCGATGAATACGTGGTGGTGGTATATGGCAGCGACGATGAAGTGATGCGGTGGTGGTATATGGCAGCAGCGATGATGATGCGGTGTTGATATATGGCAGTAGCGACGTGACAACCTATGAACATAACTCGAAAATCTAAAGGACTAGACGCTAGGACCAGCAACTTGACATGACGATGCAACCGCAAATTCAATAAAGAAAAACCCTAAAAATATTATGCAAAGGCTCAGATTGGTTCGGATGTGATGAACTAACCCTAATTTTTTTGTGGCTATTTCATGGACTATAGGTATGAAGAACAGACTTGATCTAAACTATGGAAAACTGTAAAATCTCACTAAGCAACCTGGAAATATGATACCACTTTAAAGAGGCGAAGGTGTCCCGATGTTTCAGTGAGATGGTGGCTATCATTTTCTGTGGGAGTCGACCTTGACAATCCGACTACGAACGTGCGAGACGTCGCGCCTGAGCAATCGCTGAACCAACTTCCGAGGGGTTATTGACCACGCCGGAGCACAATCAACCTGACTACGAGGGCCTGTTTCCTGCGAGAAAATGAAGAACAAGCAAGAAACTGAGGTTGCAATCTGGATATTGTGAATATAAGAGGAAAACTTTATTAATGAAGGCGGTGTTCTGTGACGCCTTTGTCTGGTTGTTGAACACAAACGAAGTACGCGAAGTTGCAACTATGACAAACTTATAATCTAAACAAACCCCAAAGTCTAAACGACGCCCTAAGGGCTGTATATATGGAGGAAGAGGGGGAATTTCGTGGCCGATGGAGGAGGGGCCCTAAACCAACCCTAACTATTGTTTCCCCACACATACGGACTCTAAAAATAGCCTATACTTAAGTACTTCAAAAATACATGGACCTGGCCCAATATTAAGGTGACACAGCACCTAGAATAGCCTCTGGACGAAAATTATGAAGTGGCATCTTATATATTTCGTCCAAGGCTTCGTCCACTCATTATGGTGGCTTCAAAGTCCTGAAATCAGCACATGAAACTCCATTCTTTTTTCCCTTGCGCATGCCATCAACTCCATGCTTGTTCTTGCTCCAAAGTTGATCCTTCACCAAGCTAGGCCCTTCATATATAAGCCAAACAAATGTATCCAACTTAGGCAGCATCATATTCTCATGAACATTAGAATCATTACTAAGAAATGAATGTACCTGATAATTTAATTGGCGTGCGTGAGCTCTAGTAATTGGTCCAGTATGTATAGCAGCAGGGGCTATGGGTGTAACAATGGTATTGATGTCCTCATCACTTTCCTCGAACACGATCCCAGTTTAGAAAGTCTTCTATCCTTCAATCTTATTTTCTAAAAGAGAGATGGGTAAGAAACATGTAGAAAATATGATCTGAATGCTATAAAATTTCATGATGTGAGGATACACACATGATTTTTGGAATGGAGTTGACATATTTTTGCTGGACTAGAGTGAACTAGTCCTTTGGCCACTTGAATCTGCTTATTATCAGTAGGAGTTGGGTTTCTCTATGCTGGAGAAGTATCTATGAACACTAGAGTTTGTTTACTATCTCCTGGAGTTTTGATCTTTTGCTACGACAGAGAGATGGAATAGGTTTTGAAGAATAGAAAGGCATGCCATATTGACATGTATTCCCTCCATCCAGAAATAAATGAATGTGTCTAGGCGTATTTCAGTTCTAGATACATCCATTTTTATCCATTTCTGCGACATGTAATCCGGACAGAGGGAGTGTGATGTAAGAGCTAGGGATACGATAGGACCACAGAGTAAAAAAAACACTAGTTGAATGTAAAACTGTATGATAGCGGAATACATACAGAAAAACACTAAGGCAACATATGCGTGTATGCTTGGGAAACTAAGATGGCATTGCAACAAACCACTAGAACATCACTTTGATGTAAAAAAAATACATGGTATGGTAGACAGATGAAGTACATACTGATGAATAACAATGCATACGATATTCAGAAGCATGATGTCTAAATGAAGAAGATTGTATTGTGACAGAGTAGAATGATAGTACTTGAATTTGGAAACATTTTATCATGAATGGAATAGGTACTGAAAAACGGGAAGGCATGACATATTTACATGCATGATCAGCAGGCTAAGCACATGGTATTGCAACAGAGTATATGCATTCTAGGACATTATTTGCATGTTGTACCCATATCACGGGCCAAGTTAGAGCAAGGACCTTGTGGGGTGAATAGGCTTCGGCATCTTTCTACAAGTCTTCTGAAGAACTTCCTTTACATGTTACATTGCTCTGTTACATTGACATCAAGTGTGTTGGCTGTTACATTGCTCTGTTAGGTTCTTGTGGATATATCAGTGCGTGCAATTATATCTGACATGCATGGAAGACAATTAATATTTAGATTTATGTAATGAGTGCCTGTAGGAGACGACATAAATAGTAGGACCGGGCTTAACTAGCAGCAACAGGTCTCAAAAACTAAATGGGTAACACAGATGAAAGCTACAGAATATGTATCGTTTGTACTCGAGATTAACTAGATGGCACACAAAAGTATTAAAGAAAAACATAGGTAATACTAGAAGCGGTATCATCACCAGCCTGCGGGATAACATTGGCTAATGGATGGTAACTATGGAACAACATTACCTAAAGAACAAGTCTCTTATTTGAACTATGGAACAGGGTTAACTCCTGAACAAGAATCTTAAGAGATCAGCATGAATATACAGTGAAATGTGATAATCTATTTTCCATGCTTAGATTAATAAAAAATCCATAAATGTTGCACACAAGTAAGATAAGGGTACAACCTATCTGGCCGCCATCCATAGAAGTGAGCATCATGTGCTGACTTGTCGATGGCCCTGCAGTTGTTGTGGCGGTCCATGTCGGTCACGCACATTCGATGTAGGGAACTGTTGAGTGGGGACTATAGCTCCCTTCTGGTGTATAATTCCCTTGTTGGAGTAGCTGCGGTGACAAGGAAGACGATGTGGCTAAAGATGCAGAAAACGCAAAATGTTAAGAACGAAACATATCTCTGATGTGAAGAAATACCCTAAGAGATCAATAGTAAGGTACGAGAGTGGTCACACATCTATTGACTGAAAACTAAATTGGGGACACACGATTTTATTTTATTTTGGTATTGTCCGATCTATGCCGGATGGCTTTATGGCTGTCTTGTGCGTCCCGGCTGACACTATTCAGAATCTTCCTAGTAGAACCGGCGACCACCGGCAGAGCAGCCTGCCTCCACCGTCCCTGGCCGCGAGAGCTCCGACCAAAACCCCACTCCTCGCCCCACCGCACTACCATGGTTGCGCCGCCCCCAGCTAATTCACAAAGACTCGCCGTCATCCAGATTCAGCGGCGGTAGTACCTTTGACCCACCCAACTCTAAGATAACCAGCTAAGCACTACTTCTAGGGCGAACTTGCGCCCCCACACCCTTACGTTAGACACCAGCCAACCAGCAGCCTAGGAGCTCCGCTGCCTTGAGGGGTGTTGCTTCCCATTGGGAATCGATTGGCCCAGAATAAAAATTCAGACAACTGAGACCTAAATAAAGTGATTTAAGATGAGTGTACGACCTATCTTGCGGCCTGGTGAAGTAGGCCGCTCCAGCTGCCGAGTCGGTGAGGCCGGCGTTATTGTGGTGGCTACTGGCGGCAGGAGAGCAGAGATATCGCGACGGTCGACGACTACGAGGAAGCAGCGCCGGGGCCCTGGATGCTTTAGCAGTTGGAGCCGCTCCGGTGCCGTGCACAACGGCAGAGGTGAATTGGCTCTGGGACGGCTCTCGCCGAGGCAGCTCCGGCAGCAGGAAGTAAGAGGCACACGGCCCAGTGCACGACGGCAAACGGACAGCGTCTCCGACAGTGAGGAGGAGGGCGGCAGTGAATTTGGTGCGATGGGGGCGCCATGGAGGAGGGGCTAAGGTTTCGCGGCTGGGGAGAACACTACTAGGAAAATGCATATACATAGAAGTTTAGCAGTATCGTTTGTTAGGGACCCCACGCTAGTGGTAATTTGCAGTAGCGCGCTTTGCCACCCGCGCTACTGGTATGGCCTAGCAGCAGCGTTGGTTAGCAAGGCCCGTGCTACTTTTACACAGGCCGCAGGGCCAGAACGGAAGCCCACTTAGCTGTAGCGTGCCCTTTCCTCCAACACTACAACTAGTGGGCTTAGCAGTAGCGCCGACCCATACCCAATGCTACTACTATACCAAAAGAACCCCCCACCCCATGCACCCATCACTTTGATGGATCCCCTCCGCTTGCCGCCGCCGCGATTAGGGTTCCGCCCGACGCCGCCACCGCGCGCCACCTCTCGACCGCGGCGGGTAATGCTCCTCCCCCTCTCGCTGTCCCGGTCTGTCGCCGCCCGCGTGCTATCGTCGGCCGCCTACCCACTCCACCTACTTCACCCAACTCCGCTGACGCCCCCACTCCCCCTTCTGCCCCCAACCTCCGCTGATAATCCCCAAGTGTAGGGAATCATAGTGGCAATTCCCAATGGTGGAAGTGATAAGTATGGAGTGTCGAACCCACACGGAGCTAAAGGTAAGATCAATATTCTCTCAAGCCCTATCTGCCACTGATACGACTCTACGTACACCGAACGTTTGCTTCCAACTAGAAACGAGAAATAAAACTACGTTGTGGGTATGAAGAGGATAACTTTGCATGATATCGGAGAGCTAAAATACAAAAGTAGGTGTTGTTATCATAAAGCTAGAATATATTACTAAATATTATAAATAGCGAGTGTGGAATATTGATGGGTCGGTGTGCAGAATTATCCTAGGCAATCGTCAACAGGACCGGTAGTCGTCATTGCAATTTCATATGAGGGAGAGGCATAAGCTAACATACTTTCTCTTCTTTGATCATATGCACTTATGATTGTAACTCTAGTAAGCATCCGCAACTACTAAAGATCATTAAGGTAAAACCCATCCATAGCATTAAAGCATCAAGTCCCTTTATCCCATACGCAACAACCCCCTTACTCGGGTTTATGCTTCTGTCACTCAAGCAACACACTATAAGCGAATCATGAACGTATTGCAACATCCTACAGCGGGAATCCCTCACGCTAGCGCGACACGGAGGGCACAATAGGACAGCACCAAAATAAAACATACAACTCATACCAATCTAGATCAACAATCAACCCAAATACAAAGTGATGCGGAGCATCCCACGATCATCCCCATGGACGCACCTACACCTCCAACGACACCACTTGGACCAATGACAAGAGCCCGAGCCAAGGCTATCGAAGATAAGGTAAACTCACTCGTCTCTGAACTTCCACTTTCTATGCATGAGACATGGCTACTACCTAAGTCCGAGATGTTGTGCATGATTAGGTATCAAAAGGATCCCCCCGAAGATGCACGTGAAGATGTATAAGCCCCGAAGTTCACGGATGAAGAAAACCAATGGAAGGAGTCAAGGACACCTCCCAGGCCCCGGACATCCGGCCCCTAGAGCTTCACCCACCACAGCCGCTCAACCGCAAGGACACTACAGGCCCCGAACATCCGGCCTCGCCAGCCCGGAACTTCGGCCCTTCCCAAGCCCCCGAAAATCCAGCTGCCAGCCGGGATATCCGGACACCCCCGAACCCAAGAGCAACATGGCCAGCTTCACCAGCCCGGACATCCAGCCCTCCATGAACGCCCGGACATCCGGCCCGATGGCCGGACGTCCGGCCTCCCCTTTCTGCGTACAGTGTAAGGGCCCGAGGCCTGTGTAACCCTTCGCCCACCTAGACTATATATACTCCTCCTCGTCCTTCTTTCTAGGGTTAGTATTGGTTTAGCTCATATTTAGAGATAGAGCATTGCTCATCCATATCGGATCTACCCCACGAGAGAGACCGCGACCCTTCTTTGGAGAAGATCCCTTTGATTTCAAGACCTCCTTGCGGAGAAGAACATCAAGATCCCCTCTTGGGCGGCCCCATCAAGACCTCCTCACGGAGAAGACCATTACCTTTTGTATCGTCCCTAGTTGACCGTGGATCGTGTGTTCTCATATGTACTCGAGGATCTAGCACATGTGTGACTATTTCTTGTTGGTTTAGTGTTTCTCTTATGTTTTCCCCATGTTTTCCCTCGTTTCCCTTGTGTTCTTCGTGTTCATCGTGGGATCCGCCCTTTCGCGAAAGATCGGCCGATTATGGTTCTACCCTACATCATCTTGGTATCAGAGCCACGTTGCTCATGATTCCGGAGCCTCCCCGTTCTGTTTCTAGCCTAGTTTTCATTGTTTTTGTCCCTAATTCGAAAATTTCCCCACAAAAATAGCCCCAATTTTTTTTTGTGATTTATTGGTGTGATGAAGTTTTGTTGGATTTGATCCGCGGATTTCGTGTGTTGCAGGTAGATCTAGCTTTCCATCCACTTTTCCCCAATTTCCATCCTCAAATTCCTCCGAATTTTGCCCAGATTTGACCTCTCCACTCGGTGTTCATCACATTCGTCCCCGTATCTCGAGTCCGGACATCCGGCCCGATAGCCCGGACTTCCGGCACCCCGGACATCCAGCCATCAAGCCTAGACATCCGACCGCTGGCAGCACCACTTCCTCTCCACCGCCCGTTTTCTGCCCATATTTCGCCAAATTTTGTTCCGGTGCCCACATATACTTCCGCATACCTCCACCACTTCCGCATAGCACCACCATATACCATATACACAACCACCGCTTACCAACACCAACTCCGACAATTTTGGTCCAATTTTTCTTTGAGAATTTGAGTTGCGGTATCGTGTCCTACTTGTGTTTTGTCTATTTAGGTACGGTTCGACATCAATATCACCGCCGCTCATCTTCGCCACATACGCGTCATCAACAACGACCACCTCGACTACATCTTGGTATTCGTCAGACTCATTCGATCACCGTCATCCGTTCTTGCGTATGGACGAGGAACCAAAGAAACGGTAACCTCACCTTGGTATTGGACATATCATTCTTGCCATTACATTGATAGGCATCACAGCCTTACTCCTTTGCGTCACTTACCCATCGAGACTAGATTTTGAGTATTGCCGGCAACGAGACTTGTGCACATTAGTGATCATACTTCCCATAGCATACATACATCATTGTTGCATATCTTGGTATCATCTCTTGTGTCACAAGGTTGTCATCGCATACACAATTGCTATCTTGGTTCATGAAGCATTGCATGAGAAAAGAGCTCAAACAACAAAGAGCCAAACAAGCTTTTAGGCAAAAGGGAAAGATAAGCAAAGAGCTTTTAAGCAAGAACCATAGCATCATACAACATTAAGATTGTCATATTAGATCATCTTGGATCACCGCATAGAAACATATTGCATAGAGCATACTTGGGAAAGAAGTCATTGCATTTTTGCTTAGTAGGTTGTGCACAAATCTTTGTATCCGCCTATTGTGCAATCGTGCTAGCGTCTCTCTAGTGTTGTGCAACAAGAGAATTTTTGTGGATTCCACATTTTGGCTCATCCTTGGTTGCACGACCCCACTTATCTTTTTGCGTTTGTGTTTCCGTGTACCTTATCTTGCTTGGTCTACCTGTTGCATTGCGAACTTGCGAATCTTTTCCAACATTATTGAAGCTCACTTACAATTGCATCAAATTTTGTGCCACCATCCTAACCAAGCTCCACCATAAGGTTTTACTTGTGTAGGTGTGAGAAACCGACCAGAATTGGTACCTATTGTGCTATTTCCTTGTCCACATTGGAGTGATCATTGATCCACTTTCAACTTCGGTCAAGCTACATTTGGTATTCGTTCTTCTCTTTTTACCACTCACATTTTTCTCTCGGAATGATTGATAGGCCAAGTACCTCTACCAACCCACTCTTCATTGAGCACGGCGATGACATGAACTTCTACATCACCAAGAGCCACCTCTTTGGTGCACAACGTGCTTTGCATCAAGAGCAACAAGCAATAAGTGAACGCATCGACAACCTCACCACCGACTTGCAACTCTCCAAGCAACGTACAAGGGATTACTCTGACCACAAGCTCGACGATCACAAGCATGAGAATGACACAAGAATGGACGATATTCGTGCTTTGTTGCTCAACCGCTCTTCTTCTACTTCGTCTTCAACAAGAAGGAGCCGCTCAAGTCGACACTCCGACTTCACCCTCTTCGGCTCAAGTACACTGACATCGAACACTCTTCGACGTGCTGTGCGCAACGATCGTCAAGCAAGCATCAATCCTCTACGCGACACCAACTCTCAAGAGCACCGACAACGTCAAACCCAAGAGGCTTTTGCGCTAGCACGAGAAAGGCAATGACAACGCCAACATGAAGAGGAAGAGCGAGCAAGACGGCACCAACAAGCACAAGATGTCGAGGCACAACGCCAAGAACAACAACTCTATGAAGCTCAAGCACTTGAGGCGCAACAAGCCCTTCAAGATTCTAGTCGAGCCGTAGCCAACCGAGGCCGACAAGCTCATTAACAAGAGGAAGCACTTCGAGAAGAAGCTGACGAACAACGATTTCAAGCTCGCGTGCATCGTCAAGTTCCTCCTCGAGATCGACAAGCTCCTCCACAAGCTCGCCAAGAACATCAAGTTCATCAAGAGCGTGAAGACAATGGAAATCCTCCATGACAAGAGCGACATGAGGTTGACAACCCTCCTCACCAAGAGCAACACGATCTTGATAATCATCAACAACACGGGCGTCATCATCCCTGACCCCAACACAATGAAGAGCAATGCTACGGCAAGCTAAAGTTCACCATGCCCAAGTTCAATGGAAGCAATGATCCCGAAGAGTATCTTTCATGGGCATTGAAGGTCGACAAAATCTTCCGTTTGCACAACTATGAAGAAGAGAAGAAGATCGCGACGGCATCTCTTGAGTTCCGAGACTATGTCCTCATTTGGTGGGAACAAGTTATCGAGCGCCGAGAGGAAAGAGGTGAACCACCCATCACTACTTGGGAGCAAATGAAGGATGTCATGAGAGCATGCTTTGTGCATACCTACTACAACCATGACCTCTTCAAGAAACTCCAACTACTCAAGCAAGGAACGAAGAGCGTTGAAGAATACTACAAGGAGATGGAGATTGCCATGATAAGAGCAAACGTCACGGAAGATGATGAGGAAACTATGGCATGTTTCTCGAATGGACTCAACCATCCTATCAAGAAGATCGCCGACTTCCAACCATACTCGACCCTCATCGAGCTAGTGCATCAAGCTAGCAAAGCAGAACATCAAGTGCATGATGACTTCAATTATGCCAAGTTCTCATCCAAGTCCTATGGCTTCTCCAACAATCAAGCTTCAATGACTCCAACATCTTCGACTACCCCGAGTCATCCTCCTTCTACAAGCAACTTCAAGACGAGAGCTTCATCATCATCTACCCCAACCGATGAGACCGGCAAGACAAGTTCCTTCAAATGCTTCACATGCGGAGGTCGAGGCCACAAGTCCTTTGAGTATGCAAACAAGCACGCCATGATCCTCAACAACGACAGAACCCATGACTCCATGAGTGAAGAGGCGATGAAAGCCCTTGAGCAAGTGGCAATGCACCGACGCGTGACCGAACAAGAAGAAGATCTAGTCATTTGTGATGAAGATTCAAGTCCCACTCTAGTTGTCTCCAAGGTCTTGACTACTCAACATCAACAGGAAGAAGACCAAAGATGCCAGATATTCCACACCAAGGCGAGCATCAATGGAAGGTCCGTCAAGGTCATCATCGATGGAGGGAGTTGGCATAACTTAGCATGTGAGGAACTATGCTCCAAGCTCCAATTGGCAAAGATGAAGCATCCTCATCCATACAAAGCTCAATGGCTTAGAGACCCCGACACTATCCAAGTCGAGCATCAAGAACATGTCTCCTTCAACATCGGAGCTTACGAAGACACTTTGGAGTGTGATGTCGTTCCAATGACCGTTTGCCACTTTCTCCTTGGACGCCCATGGCAATTTGATAGAGGAGTCATCCACAACGGCCGAACGAACCATTACATCTTCAAGATGAAGGGAAAGGAGTACGTACTTCGTCCCATGTCTCCAAGCCAAGTGATCGCCGACAAGCAAGCCACCCATCATGGAGAGAATAGTGAGAGAGCAAGCCACCAAAAAGAGAGTGAGTGCCACAAGCCCAAATCGAGCGCCTCCACGATGAGCAAAAAGAAGAACTTAGTCCTATTTGCTACCACACGTGAGATGAGAGAAGTGTGTGAGAACCCATCTAGTGTCATGCACTTTGACCTTTCGTGCAATGATGAGGAATCAAAAGCTAACACCTCTCACACTCTACCTTCAGTGTTATCTTCTCTTTTGTAGGAATTTCAAGATGTTCTCCCCGACAAGCTACCTCCGGGTCCACCTCCTCTACGAGGCATTAAGCACCGAATGGACATCATCCCTGGAGCGCCCCTTCCTAACAAGGTTCCCTACTGCATCCAGCCCGAGGAACCTAAGAAGATCCAATGGCAAGTTCAACTACTCATCCACTTTGGACACGACAAGACACTTCTTACGCTCTCCAAGCACTATATTTGTCCCACGATTCTTCGCGACGTCAACCGCTTCACCAACCAATTCTCTACATGTCGCCAAGCTAAGTGCAAAGCTCAATCTCTTGGCATTTACATGCCACTTCCAATTCCATATCAACCATGGGAGGATTTTAGTAGGGATTTAGTGCTTGGGTTGCCTAGCAATAGGAATGGAAAGGATTCCGTGTTTGTTGTTGTGAACCGATTCTCCAACACGGCTCATTTCATATCTTTCCACAAGATAGATGATATTTCACGTGTTGCACATCTATTTTGTAGGGAAATCTTGCAACCGTGCCTACCGATCGCCGAGTACGCCTACAACAGCGCAAGACACTCATCAACCGGCAAGTCCCCCTTCGAGGTCGTCTATGGATTCAACCCTTTGTCCCCATTGGACATCCTTCCTCTACCACTACAAGAGCGAATCAATATGGACGCAAATGCACATGTGAACCATCTCAAGAAGGTGCATGAAGATACAAGGAAAACCATCAAGCACCAAGTACAACGACTTGCGACCAAGCGCAACATCAACAAGCACCCCATGGTATTCAACATTGGAGATAATGTGTGGCTACACCTTCACAAGGACCGCTTCCCCAACGAACGCAAGTCCAAACTTCGACCACGAGCGGATGGACCCTTCAAGGTGCTCGAACGCTACAACAACATCGCCTACAAGATCAACATTCCATGCGACAAGTACTCCGGGAGTGACATCTTCAATGTCAAAGATCTTTCGCCCTACCATGGTGATGAGGATTTTGATCCGAGGTCGGATCTTCCCCAAGGGAGGGGAGATGATGCGGAGCATCCCATGATCATCCCCATGGACGCACGTACACCTCCAACGACACCACTTGGACCAATGACAAGAGCCCGAGCCAAGGCTATCAAAGATAAAGTGAACTCACTCCTCTCCAAACTTCCACTTTCTATGCATGAGACATGGCTACTACCTACGTCCGAGACGTTGTGCACGATTAGGTATCAAAAGGATCCTCCCGAAGATGCACGTGAAGATGTACAAGCCCCCAAGTTCACGGATGAAGAAAACCAACGGAAGGCGTCAAGGATACCTCCCAGGCCCCGGACATCCCGCCACGACCCCGGACGTCCGGCACCTGGAGCTTCACCGACCACAGCCGCTCAGCCGCCAGGACACTACATGCCCTGGACATCCGGCCTCGCCAGCCCGGACATCCGGCCCTTCCCAAGCCCCCGGAAATCCGGCTGCCAGCCCGGATATCCGGACACCCCCGAACCCGAGAGCAACATGGCCAGCTTCACCAGCCCGGAAATCCGGCCCTCTACGAATGCCCGGACATCCGGCCCTCTGCGAACGCCCGGACATCCGGCCCGAAAATCGGACATCTGGCCTCCCCTGTCTGTGCACAGTGTAAGGGCCCGAGGCCCGTGTACCACTTCGCCCACCTAGACTATATATACTCCTCCTCGTCCTTCTTTCTATGGTTAGCATTGGTTTAGCTCATATTTTTAGATAGAGCATTGCTCATCCACATCGGATCTAATGCATGAGAGAGACCGCGGCCCCTCTTCGGAGAAGATCCCTTTGGATTCAAGACCTCCTTGCGGAGAAGAACACCAAGACCCCCTCTTGGGCGGCCCCATCAAGACCTCTTCACGGAGAAGACCGTTACCTTTTGTGTCATCCCTAGTTGACCGTGGATCGTGTGTTCTCTTATGTACTCAAGGATCTAGCACGTGTGTGACTATTTCTTGTTGGTTTAGTGTTTCTCTTGTGTTCCCCCCATGTTTCCCCTCGTTTCCCTCCTCGTGTTCTTCGTGTTCATCGCGGGATCCACTCTTTCGTGAAAGATCGGCCGATTAGGGTTCTACCCTACATCACAAAGGATATCTACTCAAAACATCATAGGATGGCAACACATCATTGGATCATAATATGTGGCATAAAGCACCATGTTCAAGTAGGGATTACAGTGGGGTGCGGGAGAGTGGACCGCGTAAAAGAGATGAGGATGGTGATGATGATCGTGATGTTGATGAAGATGATCACCGCGGCGATGATTCCCCTCCCGATGGCAATCCGATGCCACTTAGAGAGAGGAGGAGAGGTTCTCCCCCTTGTGCTTCCTCCTCCATGGCCCCCCTTGATGGGGAGAGGTTCTCCCTCTGGTCCATGGCCTTCATGGTGATGATGGCCCCTCCGGGATCCTCCTCCATAGCCTTCAGTGATGATGGCCCCTCCGGCAGGGTGCCAGAGAGGGCCTAGATTGATTTCTCGTGGCTACAAAGGCTTGCGGCGGCGGAACTTCCGATCTAGGTTAATTTCTGGAGGTTTGGGTATTTATAGGCGAGGTTGGCGTCGAGAACAAGTCAGGGGGCCCCACGGATAGTCCACGAGGCATAGGGGCACGCCTAGGGGGTGGGCGCGCCTCCACCCTCATGGGGCCCATGGGACTCCCCTCCGGTAGATTTTTGCTCCAGTATTTTTTATATTTTCTAGAAAAATTCTCCGTTGATTTTCATTGCATTCCGAGAACTTTTAGTTCTGCACAAAAACAACACCATGGTAGTTCTGCTGAAACCAGCGTCAGTCCGGGTTAGTTCTAACCAAATCATACCAAAATCATATAAAACTATCAGCATCCCCAAGCTAAATTCCTGCTCGTCCCCGAGTAGGTAAATGATAGAAGAAATAATTTATGAAGTGTGAATGCTAGCAAGTGCTTAAGTTTGATGAACGATAGTTTCATACACTTTTTATAGCATCATTATATATCATAACAGTAGCTCAACTTATAAAACTTCTCATGATCAAGTAACAAGCTATTCACATGTTAAAGTATAGATCATAAACGTTCTTGAAAACTAACAAACCGTGCTCTTAGTCATCAAAAAATTGCAATTCATCTTATTTTCGAGAAGGGTCTATGTAAGAGCTTTGATTCAGCAAACTCCACATACTCAACTATCAATTAATCTTTCACAATTCCTAACACTCATGTGATATTTATGGCTTCAAAGTTTTAATCGGACACAGAGAAAGATAGGGGCTTATAGTTTCGCCTCCCAACCTTTTACCTCACGGGTAATGTCAACAATAATAATTTATGAAAACCTACATCCATGTGATATATATATCCTGATTGCATCAGCACAAAGTGCTTGCCAAAGGAAAAAGTGTAAAAAGGGAAAGGTGATGACCACCATGACTCTTGTATAAGGGTAGAAGAGAAAACTAAAAGATAGGCCCTTCGCAGAGGGAAGCAGGGGTTGTCCTGCGTTTTTATGGTTGGATGCACGAAATATTAGTGCAAAACAATGTAGCTTTATATTGCCACTTGTGATATGGAACTTTATTATGCAGTTAGTTGCTTTTATTTTTTCCACATCACAAGAACGTATAAAGCTTATTTTCTCCACACTAATAGATCATACATATTTAGAGAGCAATATTTATTGCTTGCAACAATGACAACTTACTTGAAGGATCTTACTCAATCCATAGGTAGATATGGTGGACTCTCATGGCAAAACTGGGTTTAAGGGTATTCGGAAGCACAAGTAGTATCTCTACTTGGTGCAAATAATTTGGCTAGCATGAAAGGGAAAGGAAAGCTCAACATGTTGGATGATCCAAGACAATATAACGTTTCGAATATAGGAAAACATAACCCATTAAGTTGTCTTCCTTATCTAACATCAACTTTTTAGCATTTCATATTTTAATGAGTGCTCACAATTACAAAAGATAGTATATTTATATGTGAAATCTCTCTTCCTTCAATATTCTTTCATGAATTGTTCAAGTGACCAATTTTGCGTTTGCCAACTTCCAATAAGTTTACTACGTATACTTATTATGTGTGAAGTCATTACTCCCCATGTTGTAATCATATGAAACATATAAAATTCAGATTTATGATATTCAATTTATTCAACCATTTACTCATAGGATATATGTGAAGCACGTGAGTAAATGACAAACTACTCCGAAAAGATATAAGTGAAGAACACTGAGTAGTAAAATAATTAACAAGCCATGGGAGGATTCTTTTTCATTCAAGATTTAAGATCCAATGATTTTATTCAAACAGCAAGTAAAATAGAAAATACGCTCCAAGCAAAACACATATCATGTGACGAATAAAAATATAGCTCCAAGTAGGGTATACCGATAGTTTTGAAGACGAAAGAGGGGATGCCTTCCAGGGCATCCCCAAGCTTAGGTGCTTGAGTCTTCCTTGAATATTACCTTGGGTTGCCAAGGGCATCCCCAAGCTTAGGGTCCTTCCACTCCTTATTCTCCTCATGTCGATATCCCACCCAAAGCTTGAAAACTTCAATCACACAAAACTTAACGGAACTTCGTGAGATAGGTTAGTATGATAAAGAGTAAACCATTCACTTTGGTACTGTCAAAGACAAGATTCATAATTGTTCTCACAGAATGCCTACTGTAAAATATCATTCCTACAATTTATATTGAGAAATATAAACCATAGAAAATAGAAAACAAGCAAACTATGCAAATGAACACAGAATCTGTCAGAAACAGAACTGTCTTTAATGATCTGAACAGCAATCATACTTATGCTACTCCAAAAATTATGAAATAAGTTGGTGGACGTGAGGAATTTGTCTATTAATCTTCTGAAAAAAGAATCAAGTCAATCAAGCTCTTCTGTAAAAAATGACAGCTAATCTCGTGAGCGCAAAGTTTCTGTTTTTTACAGCAAGATCACAAAGGTCTTACTTGGCATTTTATTGAAACAAAAGCTATAATAGATGATTACTATAGTATCTTATTCATGAGAACACACAAAAATAGTAAGGGTAAATATTGGGTTGTCTCCCAACAAGCGCTTTTCTTTAATGTCTTTTAGCTAGGCATGATGATTTCAATGATGCTCACATAAAAGATAAGAATTGAAACATAAGAGAGCATCATGAAGAATATGACTAGCACATTTTAACCTAACCCACTTCCTATGCCTAGGGATTTTGTGAGCACACAATTTATGGGAACAAGAATCAACTATCATAGGAAGGCAAAACAAGTATAACTTCAAAACTTTAAGCACATAGAGAGGAAACTTGATATTATTGCAACTCCTACAAGCATGTATTCCTCCCTCATAATAATTTTCAGTAGTATCATGAATGAGTTCAACAATATAACCAGCACATAAAGCATTCTATTCATGATCTATAAGCATACAAATTTTACTAGTGTTCACATAAGCAAAATTCTTCTCATTCGGAATAGTGGGAGCAACCTTCTTCTAAATCCACTTTAGATGATAGTATTAGTCATACTCCAAAATATATAAGTGAAGTTCATGGAGCATCCTACAATTAACATAGACTAACCAATATCCAAGCTCAAAATATATAAGTTAAGCACATGAAGCATTCTATAAAACCATACTCAAAAGATTTAAGTGAAGCACAAAGAGAAATTCTATAAGATCATACTTAAAAGATATAAGTGAAGCACATGAAGTATTCTATAAATCAATAAAGGGCTATCTCATACTAGCATGGTTATTAAAGGAAAAACAAAAACAAAAAGGACACAAATTATGTGAACAAAACAAAAACCGAGGTATACCGATAATTGTTGAAGAAGAAAGATGGGATGCCAACCGGGGCATCCACAAGCTTAGATGCTTGAGTATCCTTGAAATATTTACTTGGGGTGCCTTGGGCATCCCCAATCTTGAGCTCTTGCCTCTCTTTATTCTTCTCATACTGATAGCTCCTCGATCTTCAAACACTTCATCCGTTAGTGTAGTAAAGCAAATCACTACCTTTAGGTACTATTGCAAACTTATTCCAATTTCATATTGGAACTATATCTACCGTTCCAACTTCACCATGGTTCATACCCCTCGATACTACCCATAGATTCATCAAAATAAGCGAACAACTCATAGAAAACAGAATCTGTCATAACAGGACAGTCTGTGGTAATCTGGAAGTTTAGTAAACTTCTGTAACTCCAAATAATTCTAAAAAATATTAAAATTAATTTATTTTGCAAAAGTAATGTGAAAAAAGTTTCAGACCCATTTGACTTTCCAGTAAAACAAGTAAAATCATGCGCTACAGCCAAAGTTTCTGTTTTTGTACTGGACAAAGTAAACGAGCAATCTAATCATCCTAAAACCAGGGCTTAGCACATTATTCTTATAATACAATGGATATAAACAAGGGGATAATTATTTTCAGAGAATCTTCCATGAAATTTTTTACATTCCTTGATCATGAACACAAGTGTTCAAGGTCGACCCTCATTTCTCCAATGCATAACCTTCCAATCACTTCTCTTGTTGAAAAACTTTTTAGGTATGAGAGGCAAGTAATTTTTTTTTGTATTTTCATTCTTTAAAAAAATTGGTATGTCTCACCCACAACTAAATAGAAATAAAAAAGAAAAAAGAAAATCTACTCAGTGAAGAAAGAAAACAAGCATACACAAGAATATCAACCCCACGCTATTGCTCCCCGGCAATGACGCGAGAAAAGAGCTTGATAATCCCCAGGTGCAGGGAATCATCGTAGCAATTCCCAATGGTGGAAGTGATAAGTATGGAGTGTCAAACCCATAAGGAGCTAAAGGTAAGATCAATATTCTCTCAAGCCCTATCTGCCACTGATACGACTCTACGTACACCAAACGTTTGCTTCCAACTAGAAACGAGAAATAAAACTACGTTGTGGGTATGAAGAGGATAACTTTGCATGATATCGGAGAGCTAAAATATAAAAGTAGGTGATGTTATCATAAAGTTAGAATATATTACTAAATGTTATAAATAGCGAGTGGGAATAATGATGTGTCGGTGTGCAAAATTATCATAGGCAATCATTAACAAGACCGGTAGTCGGCATTGCAATTTCATATGAGGGAGAGGCATAAGATAACATATTTTCTCTTCTTAGATCATATGCACTTATGATTGGAACTTCAGCAAGAATCCGCAACTAGTAGAGATCATTAAGGTAAAACCCAACCATAGCATTAAAGCATCAATTCCCCTTTATCCCATACGCAACAACCCCCTTACTCGGGTTTATGCTTCTGTCACTCAAGCAACCCACTATAAGCGAATCATGAACATATTGCAACATCGTACAACGGGAATCCCTCACGCTTGCACGACACGGAGGGCACAAAAGGACGGCACCAAAATAAAACATACAACGCATACAAATCTAGATCAACAATCAACCCAAAGACAAAGGATATCTACTCAAAACATCATAGGATGGCAACCCATCATTGGATCAAAATATGTGGCATAAAGCACCATGTTCAAGTAGGGATTACAGTGGGGTGCGGTAGATTGGACCGCGTAAAATAAATGAGGATGGTGATGATGATGGTGATGGTGATGAAGACGATCACCGCGGCAATGATTCCCCTCCCGATGGCACTCCAGTGCCACCGAGAGAGAGGAGGAGAGGTTCTCCCCCTTATGCTTCCTCCTCCATGGCCTCCCCCTGGATGGGGAGAGGTTCTCCCTCTAGTCCTTGGCTTCATGGTGATGATGGCCCCTCCGGGATCCTCCTCCATAGCCTCCGGTGATGATGGCCCCCTCCGGAAGGTGCCAGAGAGGGCCTAGATTGATTTCTCATGGCTATAGAGGCTTGCGGCGGTGGAACTTCCGATCTAGGTTAATTTCTAGAGGTTTGGGTATTTATAGGAGAGGTTGGCGTCGAGAACCAGTCAGGGCCCCCCATAGATTGTCCACGAGGCACAGGGGCACGCCCAGCGGGGTGGGCGCGCCCCCACCCTCATGGGGTCCACGGGACTCCCCTCCGGTAGATTTTTGTTCCAGTATTTTTTATATTTTCCAGAAAAATTCTCCGTTGATTTTCATTGCATTCCGAGAACCTTTATTTCTGCACAAAAACAACACCACGGTAGTTCTGGTGAAAACAACGTCACTCGGGGTTAGTTCTAATCAAATCATACCAAAATCATATAAAACTATTTTAAACATGGCATGAATACTTCATAAATTATAGATACTTTGGAGACATGTCATCATCCCCAAGTCTAATTCCTGCTCCTCCTCGAGTAGGTAAATGATAAAAGAAATAATATATGAAGTGTGAATGCTAGCAAGTGCTTAAGTTTGATCAATGATAGTTTCAAACACTTTTTATAGCATCATTATATATCATAACAGTAGCTCAACTCATAAAACTTCTCATGATCAAGTAACAAGCTATTCTCATGTTAAAGTATAGATCATAAATGTAACGCCCCGGATATAACTTTCCCTATTTGTACTCCAACTCTTGCCGTTTCCGGTGTTAAGTTATATTTATTTCTCGGGTTCGGGTCTTTGTCTCTGTGTGTTGTTTTCATTTTCGTGCATCTCATATCATGTCATCATGTGCATTGCATTTGCATACGTGTTCGTCTCATGCATTCGAGCATTTTCCCCGTTGTCCGTTTTGCATTCCGGCGCTTCGTTCTCCTCCGGTGGTCATTTCTAGCTTTCTTTCGTGTGTGGGGTTTAAACATTTCTGGATTGGACCGAGACGTGCCAAGCGGCCTTGGTTTACTACCGGTAGACCGCCTGTCAAGTTTCGTATCATTTGGACTTCGTTTGATACTCCAACGGTTAACCGCGGGACCGAAAAGGCCTCATGTGTGTTGCAGCTCAACACCCCTCCAATTTGTCCCAAAACCCACCAAACTCTGCTCCATGTCCTAGAGCGTTCGATCACGATCGCGTGGCCGAAAACCGCACCTCATTTGGACTCTCCTAGCTCCACTTATGCCTATAAATAGCCCCCCCCCCATTTTCGGATCATCTCCTCCCACGAAACCCTAGTCTAAAAAAAACAGATCCCCGCACCGACGGACATGTCTGGAGCCTAGCCGGACACGTCCTTCGCGCCCCCCCTCAGCCTACCAGACGCTGCCACGTGGGCAGCGCCAGCCACCGCCGCCGCCGGCCCGGGAGGCCCGATCCGGGCCCCAGCGAGCCCGTACGCGCGCCACCGCCCGACGCCGCCCTTCCCGCCGCCTCTCCCATCCCCGGTGACTGCCGCCGCCGCGGGCCGCCACCGCCGCTGCCACGGACCTCCACCACCGCCGCCGCGGACCACCGCGCGCCGCCGCCCGAGCCGGCCCCGCGCCACCACCGCCGCCCCCGTCCGAGCCCGGCGCCGCCTTGCTCCGGCCGGCGCGCCCCGGCCTCTCCTCGCCCGGCGACCCCTCCTACTCCGGCCGCCGCCGTCCTCAACGCCGGCCGTCATCGTTTTTCGCGCCGATGAACAGTGCCCCGAAACCCTAGATCTGGATCCAGAGGTTGTTTTTTTTTGCTAAGTCCCGGAAATTTTTACTCCATATGCTCCTGTTCGAGGCCTCGTAACTTTCCATCTGTAGCTCCGTTTTGGACATATAATACATCAAAATGTTCGCCTCGACGAGTACATCATTTCATTCCATTGCATCATTTTCATTTGAGTTCATATTGATGCCCAAAATGCTGTTAGAAGGAGGCTTCGTGAGTTAATTGTCAGATCTGATAGTTCATCTTAGACTTTTGTCATTTTTGCCATGATTAATGTGTGCATGATATGCCTGTGAGTCCTTCATATGTTTTGTTAAGCATTTTGTCTTCTCTCCATAGGTGCAACCCATGCATTTTTAGGATGTGTGTGGTGACTTGTGCAAGCTTGCAAAGTGAGGCACCCGGTAAATCTATTTCAGGGACTTAGTTGTTTTCACTAAGTCTGGGATTATTTAGTTCATGATGCCATATGTTCTGCTGGTTTCCTAGTGATCCGTGCCTCTTTTGAGGATGATCAGTAAAGGAGTTTTGTTAATCATGTTATGATCTACCCATCCATGTCTTTGTTTGCAATTACGGAGCATCCTAGCTTGAGTCAATCGAGCTCTACTTTTGCTTCATGGTGAATCTGGGCAGTTCGTCAACTTGTTTGCGATTTTGCCAATGCTATTGTAGTTGATCCGTGCATGCTATGCCTTTGTTCTTGCCATGTCTAGCTTGTATTTTGTGCCTTCTTAATGTATGTGTGCTTGCCTTGCCATGAATTGCACCGTAGTGAGTGCATCGAGCTCGTTTACATGCCTTCGTGAGTTATATTTCAGCATGTCTCAGTTTTCACTTAGTCTGAAAACTGATTGTGTTTTAGCTGTGTTCGTGTGCTTATTAGTATATTTTGTGAACCCTTTTGGCCTCAGGTCACTTTGTGTATTTTGTTAAGCTTGTTAAGTAGCTCCATGCCATGTTCTTCTTTTTCATAATCAGATCATGTATCATGTTGGTTTGCTGCTCCGAAGAGGGCTTCGTGATCTGAAATTTCAGACAAGTGTTAATTTCACGAAGTCTGGAATCTGTTTTGCATTTGCGTTTTTGCCATGCTTGTTTGAACCTCATAAAGGATGAATTGGCCGTAGCTCAGTGCTAGTCTTTTGTTAAGCATCTTGTGTGCATCCCTGCCATGTATTTTGTTGTCATGTTTGGTGGCTGTAGCATGTTCATTGCATTGCATTTAGATGCCTACTTGCTGAAAATCGCAGACCGGTGTCATTCTTAAAAAGCTTTCCATTTCCAAACCGTAACTCCGATTCCGGCGTTCTTTATATCCATTTCAAGCGATTTCATCTCATATTTCCAGTGGCAACCTTGGAATTCCAAGTTGAGGCCAGGTTCATGCATTTCCTGTCATATCTTGCATTTTGCATCCCGCATCGCATCCCGCATAGCATGTCATCATTTCATCATATTGCTTGTTCTTGCACGTGGTTGATTGTATCCTTGTTGCTTGTTTATCTTGTCTGGGTAGAGCCGGGAGACGAGTTCGCTACCGAGGAGCCCGTTGAGTTTGCTTGTGAGGATCCAGTCAACTCTGACAACTGTGCAGGCAAGATGATCATACCCTCGAAATCACTATTATCTGTGCTATGCTAGTTTGCTCGCTCTTGCTATGCCAATGCTACGATGCCTACCTTTTGCTTGTCAGCCTCCCAATTGCCATGTCAACCTCTAACCCACCATGTCCTAGCAAACCATTGATTGGCTATGTTACCGCTTTGCTCAGCCCCCTCTTATAGCGTTGCTAGTTGTAGGTGAAGATTGGAGGCCGTTCCTTGTTGGAACATCATTTTTTTTACTTGTTGGGATATCATTATATTGCTATGTTATCTTAATGCATCTATATACTTGGTAAAGGGTGGAAGGCTCGGCCTATCGCCTAGTGTTTTGTTCCACTCTTGCCGCCCTAGTTTCCGTCATATCGGTGTTATGTTCCCGGAATTTGCGTTCCTTACGCGGTTGGGTTATAATGGGAACCCCTTGATATTTCGCCTTGATTAAAGCTTGTCCAGCAATGCCCAACCTTGGTTTTACCATTTGCCACCTAGCCTTTTCTTTCCCTTGGGTTCTGCAGACTCAAGGGTCATCTTATTTTACCCCCCACCCCCGGGTCAGTGCTCCTCTGAGTGTTGGTCCACCTGTCAGCTACCGGTGGCCACCAGGGGCAACTCTGGGCTGGCCTACCCGTACCTAGGACAATCTGAGTGTGCCCTGAGAAAGAGATATGTGCAGCTCCTATCGGGATTTGTCGGCACATTCGGGCGGTGTTGCTGGTCTTGTTTTAACCTGTCGAAGTGTCTTGAGTTACCGAGATACCGAGTCTGATCGGAACGTCTTGGGAGGAGGTCTATTCCTTCGCTGACCGTGAGAGCTTGTCATGGGCTAAGTTGGGACTCCCCTGCAGGGATTGAACTTTCGAAAGCCCTGCCCGCGGTTATGGGCAGATGGGAATTTGTTAATGTCCGGTTGTAGATAACTTGAACCTTAATTAATTAAAATGAATCAACTGAGTGTGTTACCATGATGGCCTCTTCTCGGCGGAGTCCGGGAAGTGGACACGGTGTTGGAGTAATGCTTGCGCAGGTTGTCCTTCTAGATTCTCGCTCGCGCTTTGCCTCCTCTTCTCGCTCTCTTTTGCGTATAAGTTAGCCACCATATATGCTAGTCGCTTGCTGCAGCTCCACATATATTTGCCTTACCCCTTCCTATAAGCTTAAATAGTCTTGATCGCGAGGGTGCGAGATTGCTGAGTCCCTGTGGCTCACAGATACTATAACTCCAGATGCAGGTCCAGGTGATTCCGCTCCAGGTGATTAGTACGAGCTCAAGTGGGAGTTCGACGAGGACTCTCAGCGTTACTACGTGTCTTTTCCTGATGATCAGTAGTGGTGCCTAGTTGGGGTTTGATTCAGGGCCTTGTCGCATGTTGGGTTTTCTTCCATTTTGGCGCCGTAGTCGGGCCATGAGTGCTTGTATGATGGATGTTATTTATGTACTCTGATGTGACGTGGCGAGTGTAAGCCAACTATGTATCTCCCCCTTTTATTATATATTACATGGGATGTTGTAATGATTGCCTGACTTGCGACATTGCTTTCAATGCGGTTATGTCTCTAAGTCATGCCTCGACACGTGGGAGCTATAGCCGCATCGAGGGCGTTACAATAAACTTTCTTGAAAATTAACAAACCGTGTTCTTAGTCATCAAACAATTGCAATTCATCTTATTTTCGAGAAGGGTCTATGTAAGAGCTTTGATTTAGCAAACTCCACATACTCATCTATCTTTTAATCTTTCACAATTGCTAACACTCATGTGATATTTATGGGTTCAATGTTTTAACCAGACACAGAGAAAGATAGGGTCTTATAGTTTCGCCTCCCAACCTTTTACCCCATGAGTAATGTCAACAATAATGATTTATGAAAACCTACATCCAAGTGATATATATATATCCAGATTGCTTCAACACAAAGTGCTTGCCAAATGAAAAGTGTAAAAAGGGAAAGGTGATGATCACCATGACTCTTGTATAAGGGTAGAAGATAAAAGTAAAAGAGAGGCCCTTCGCAGAGGGAAGCAGAGACTGTCATGTGTTTTTATGGTTGGATGCACGAAATCTTAGTGCAAAAGAACGTCACTTTATATTGCCACTTGCGATACGGAACCTTATTATGCAGTCCGTTGCTTTTATTTCTTCCACATCACAAGATCGTATAAAGCTTATTTTCTCCACACTAATAGATCATACATATATAAAGAGCAATTTTTATTGCTTGCGACAATGACAACTTACTTTAAGGATCTTACTCAATCCATAGGTATATATGGTGAAATCTCATGGCAAAACTGGGTTTAAGGATATTCAGAAGCACAAGTAGTATCTCTACTTGGTGCAAAGAATTTGGCTAGCATGAGAGGGAAAGGCAAGCTCAACATGTTGGATGATCCAAGACAATATAACGTTTCGAATAAAGGAAAACATAACCCATTAAGTTGTCTTCCTTGTCCAACATCAACTTTTTAGCATGTCATATTTTAATGAGTGCTCATAATTACAAAAGATTTCCAAGATAGTATATTTATATGTGAAATCTCTCTTCCTTCAATATTCTTTCATGAATTGTTCAAGTGACCAATTGCATTTGCTAACTTCCAATAAGTTTACTACCTATACTTATTATGTGTGAAGTCATTACTCCCCATGTTGTAAGCATATGAAACGTATATAAATTCAGATTTATGATATTCAATTTATTCAACCATTTACTCATAGGATATATGTGAAGCACGTGAGTAAAGCACAAACTAGTCCAAAAAGATATAAGTGAAGAACATTGAGTAGTCAAATAATTAACTAGCCATGGGAGGATTCTTTTTCATTCAAGATTTCAGATCCAATTATTTTATTCAAACAGCAAGTAAAATTGAAAATACGCTCCTAGCAAAACACATATCATGTGACGAATAAAAATATAGCTTCGAGTAGGGTATACCTATAGTTTTGAAGACGAAAGAGGGGATGCCTTCCGGGGCATCCCCAATCTTAGGCGCTTGAGTCTTCCTTGAATTTTACCTTGGGTTGCCTAGGGCATTCCCAAGCTTAGGGTCCTTCCAGTCCTTATTCTCGTCATATCGATATTTCACGCAAAGCTTCAAAACTTCAATCACACAAAACTTAACGGAACTTCGTGAGATAGATTAATATGATAAAGAGTAAACCATTCACTTTGGTACTGTCAAAGACAAGATTCATAATTGTTCTCACACAATGCCTACTGTACCATATCATTTCTACAATTTATATTGAGAAATATAAGCCATAGAAAATAGAAAATAGGCAAACTATGCAATGAAGACAGAATCTGTAAGAAACAGAACAGTCTGTAATGATCTGAAGAGCAACCATACTTCCGCTACTCCAAAAATTATGAAATAAATTGGTGGACGTGAGGAATTTGTCTATTAATCTTCCCCCCCCTTGTGGGTATTACTGGTGGTGAGTTGATCAGCTTCTCCTTCAGAGCAGAAAGACCCAAGTTGGCTGTCATTTATATGAACAAGGAGGAAGATGATGAAGATGGTGAGGACCCACTTGATGAAGATGATGAGGACGCACTTCATGAAGCCATCTATGCTCAAAGAATAAGGCTGAGCGAGGAGGAGGTGTGCAACCTATGGGACATAATTCCGCCACATGATGACTTTGTCGGGGTGCCATTCGTGACCCGCCTGACAAGTACCATGGTTGACCGGCATGATATGGTATGTTATATTTACTATAGTAATTTGATGAGATATATCTATATATATGAGCTTTATTGTTATACTTACAAATGCAAATTATCCGATGATATGCTTAGTGAATCCGATGATATGCTTATTGTAGAATCCAATGATATGCTGTGTGGAATCTAGTCGATGAGATGCTTTAGTGAAGACTTGTAGTGATCCGACCTCAAACAGTCAAATATCTGTGCATAAGTGTCATCCCTGGATCGGTAATGCTGACACACACAGTACTTGAAGTATTTATTATAGAGTTTGAGTCACACACTTATTACATCGAATGTCTCAAAAGAGAACTTATTACAATAATATGGCTTAAGGCCATTTAATAAGATAACAACGAAAGGCTTTGAAGGTACAGCGAGTCCATCAACTCCAACGGCATAGCTGAGCGCACGACAACGACCTAGCGCACCTTACTCTTCGTCTGAAAAGTCTGCAACATAATATGTTGCAGCCCGAAACGGGCCAGCACATGGAATATGCTGGCAAAATAACACTGTAGAGCAATGAACAAGAATAACTGCTATCACTACATGTATATATGGCTGGTGGAGGCTCTAAGGTTGATGTTTTTGCGAAAAGCCAATTTTTCCCTACTTCAAAGGAATATCTTTTATTTAACTATCAAGTTGGTTGATAAAACATTGAGAAGGTTCCTCCAACTCAATCCCAATTAAAAGTAATTAACAGCCCAACAAAATTAATTAAGAGTGATGAGATCAAATCAATAATTCAAACACCAGATACTCAAGATGTCCATAACCGGGGACACGGCTAACCATGATTAGTTTATATACACTGCAGAGGTTTGCGCACTTTTCCCCACAAGACTCGATCTCCTCCATTGTATTTCTTGCATTGCATGGTGTTTGATAAACGGATAACCAAGACACAGTCTTTCCGAAGAGGTCCCCTTAACTGATAGATAGGCCGGCACACCTACAATCCCCTACGTCTGCTAGCCCATCATGGAAAGGATTCCCACAACTTACTCAACTATGCCAGAGCCCATAATGGCTTTTGGCTGCACACGGAAGTTTCCAGCATGAATAATCTTCGGATCCCTTTGAGCCTGGGAGGCAAACCGTAGGATGATCACACTGGTACTCCGGGATATCCCAGGACAGCTCTGGATTGCTCCAGGTGCCCAGACAACCACTAGGTGCTCCAGGGTGTCTCAACCAATCCACCTAGATGTGTATTAAAGTAGCCACCTTAAGTTAACCATTATTTAACAACTCTCACATCTGTCATGGATACACTCAACCAAACCACGTCTACGAGCATAGCATAGCAATATAAGCATAACGTAGAAGTAAATCCCAGGGTTTGATATAAAAAGGGGCAATAGGTTCTACCTCATCATCAACTTCCCAAAACCCACATGTTAAGAAGATCCTACTCATGCAATGTTTGAGGGTTGAAACTAATGCATAAAAACTGGGTAATAAGGGGTATGATCAAAGTGTTACTTGCCTTGCTGACGACCTAGAAACCCTAGAGAGTCATAGTAGCACGCTCCGCACTCCGGAAACTATATTGCAAACAAACAATAGCATACATAAGTACTCAAGCATAGATGCATGGGTAAAACTCACATAAGTACTCAAGCATAGAGCTTCGATTTCCAAAAAGAATCAATCAAATCGGAGCTACTAAACTGAAACTACGATTTTAAGAAGTTCGAATTCAAATCTGCTTGAAAGAAAAATTTTAAATTGTCAAAATCATGTTCAAGTTGGTTAACTGGAAAGAGGGTTTCGAGACGAAGATTTTGGCGTTGGTTTCACTGGATTTTGGCAAACGGTTAAAAAGTTGTGGGCGTTTGAAGATCAGGGGCTAATCTGCTAAAAATAATCGCGGATAGGTCCCTGGCCAAAAATAAAATAAAAAGAAAAGAAAAACGAATGAACGTCCGCTAGCAGAGACGAATGAACGAACGCGTTCACGAACAGAGGCGTTCAGCTGAACGTTCGCTAATTAGCGAAGCCGAAAAAGGCAATCTAACCGATCCAACAAACAAACCGGAGGACAGTGGGGTTTTTTTCCGGTTCCTCGAAAAAACCCAGCGGCGGTGAGGTGGGATTCTGGCGGGGCTCCAGCGAGGCAAACAGCGGGGTGGGGCGGCGATGCGGGCAGCGGTGCGGCGCCGGGTGGCGGCGGCACGGCTGCTCCTCCTCCTGTGCTGCGGGGCTGTGGGCGGTGGCGGTGTAGGGAGAGGGCCGGGGCCTCGTCTTATAAAGCCTGGGGGGCTCCGACTTGGAGGCAAAGCGAGGTGGCGGCAGCGGCGCACCGGACTCCTAGGAGTCCGTGCGGGCTACGGCGACACGAGGCGGTTGGCGGCGCGGCCTGCGGGGCTGCTGGGCCGGCTGGGATTCGGCCCAGTCGGTCCGAACTCTTTTTTTTAATAAATTCCGCCTAAAACAAAAATCCTAATACAATATAAAAAATTCTAAAAATGCCAAAAGCAATTTTCACCATCTAAATAAAATATTTGGAACAAAGTGAACATTTTTCTGGCCTAATAATGCAGTTTTGACAAATGCATATTTTTCTAATTCATATAAAATAGCAATAAAATTCCAAATAAAATATTTATTTAATTTTAATATTTTTCCTCCAATATTTCCCTCTGATTTTGTAGAAGTCATTTTATCTCCTCTCATTTATTTTAATATTGGAAATATTTCGGAGAGAAAAATTATTAAAATGAAAATGATCCTCTTTTCAAATTTGAGAAAATTCAAATATGAAAATAAATGAAATCTCCAACTGTCTCGTTGGGTCCTTGAGTTGCTTAAGATGTCTAGGATCACAACCAAAATGCAAATAAAATATGGTATCCAAATGATGACCTATGTATAACATCCAAATTGAAAATTTGGGATGTTCCAAGACTCTGATGGCATGCTTATTAGTGTAGAATCCAAGGAATTGTTAATAGTGTAGATAATCCATACTTATTAGTAGAATTCGTTCTTAGTAGAAATGTGTAGTACTATGTCATTTGATAGTGTAGAAATCTATACTTAGTACAAATAGATTTGCAAGAGTATGTGCCAGGCTACTTATTAATTGATATGTTTTCCTTATTCAAAAATTGCCAAAGAGCCTATCTGTGAGTTGTGGTATCGAGCCTGATGAAGAAGGCTCAGCTGGAATACGCCTTACCGCAAGGGGCTCCGTCACCACTTGTACGTACGACGTGGACATGGATGGTCCCACACACTTAAGCTCGGTTGGGTGGAAGAGCTTCCTTGTTGGCAAGAATCTTCGTGTTGGACAGACCATCCTAATTACTATTAGGAACACCCACCGCCCAGGCTTGAGGATGATGATCGTCGCCCATATCATCTAGAACTACATATGTGTGTGTGGTTGTATGACTATACCTAGTAGAACTGCTATATATGTGTGGCTGTAAGACTACCTAGTACTGCGTATCATATATGTTATATTCATGTGAGGATGCTTGTTGACTATATATGAGTACCTAATGCTTTATGATATTGTATGACTACTATACGACTATATATGAGTATCTGGTATTGTGGTATATATAAAATTGCAGTTTATTGAAACGGGTGCTGTTCTACATCAATAGGAAGCAAAAAATGTTGAAAGCTATAGAAACAACACGGGGCAGAAAAAGCGCTACAACTACTTAATAGTAGCGCGTGACTGACTTGCGCTACTGATATAGTTATTAGTAGTAGCGCTGGTTTAGACCGCGCTACTACTACCACTTAGTTGTAGCGCCGTAGTAGTAGCGCGGCCAACCACGCTACTGATAGCACTAAAACCCGCGCCACTGCTAGGCTTTTCCCTAGTAGTGAAGGGAGCTTCCGGGGAGAAGTGATTTGGCGCCCATGATGTATGAACGGGGAATTGGGAGGGGGAACCATGTCTTACGGACACATTTGTCTGAAATGTGGGGGGGAGTTACAGTTCTACCCCTGCCTTTAGTCTTATGGCCTTGGGTCTATGTACTAAGTGATGTAGGGTGGAACCCTAATCGGCCGATCTTTCACGAAAGGAGTGGATCCCGCGAAAAACACGAGGAACATGAGAGGGAAAAGAGGGAAAACACAAGAGGAAACACTAAACCAACACGAATAAGTCACACATGTGCTAGATCCTTGAGTACATAAGGAAAGATACACGATCCATGGACAACTAAGGACGATACAAGGGTAGCCGGTCTTCTCCATGAGGAGGTCTTGAGTTCTTCCCAAAAAGGGGTCTTGAATCCGCTTGGGGGATCTTCTCCAATGGAGGCTGGAATCTCCCAGGAGAAGGTAACCAAGTGGATGAGCAAAGCTCTCACACAAATATATGCTAGAAGGAATAGGAGGTCTATATATAGTCTTAGTGCAAAAGAGGTGGGTGAAGGGGTACATGGGCTGTGGCCCAACATGAAACAACACACAGGCGTCGGATGTCCGGGAGTCACCGGTCGTCCGGACGTTCGCGAGGGTCCAGACGTCAGGTGCCTGTCGGACGTCCGTAGATTCGGCTCGGGTGGTCTTCAGTCGGACGGCTGGTCGGGGTCGAACGCCCGGGCGTCGGTTGTCCGTGGGGCGTCAGAAGTCCGTAGTTTTGGCTTGGGTGTGGAAGCATCGGACGTCCGGTCTGGGTCGGACATCCGGAGCCTGGAGATCGTCGGGCGTCCGGTCCTGGCCGGTCGTCCGGAGTATGTAGCTTCTTCTACATAATCTCTTCTTCTTCACGTCCATCTTCCTCTTCTTCTTCTCCTTGCTCCTTAGCTTCTCCATGATACCTGAGTATGCACAATGTGTCCATATGAGGTAGTAGCCATGTCTCATGTGCATAAAAGTGGAAATGTGAGAGGAGATATGTCACCTCGGTTTCAAGAGATCTTGCAGGTGCTTGTGTCATGGGTTTGCTAGGTACTTGGTGAGACGATGGTAGGTCCATGGTGATGACCTTGGGATGCTCCGCATCATCTCCCCTCCCTTAGGGAAGATCCGTCCTCGGATCAAATTCTTCATCACCATGGTAGGGAGAGAGATCTTTGACGTTGAACATGTCGCTCACGGAGTACTTGTCACGTGGAATGTCGATCTTGTAGGCGTTTTCGTTGTAGTGTGCAAGCACCATGAAGGGTCCATCCGCTTGTGGTCGAAGCTTGGACTTGCATTCTTGTGGAAAGCGGTCCTTGCGAAGGTATAGCCACATGAGATCACTAGTGTTGAAGACCATGGGGTGCTTGTTGATGTTGAGTTTGGTCGCGAGTCGTTGTACTTGGCGCTCAATAGTATGTCTTGTATCTTCATGCACCTTCTTGAGATGAGTCACACATGCACTTGCGTCCAAATTGATGCGCTCTTGGAGTGGTACAGGGAGAATATCCAATGGGGACCAAAGGGTTGAATCCGTAGACGACCTCGAAGGGGGAGTTGCCGGTTGTTGAGTGTCTTGCTCAGTTGTAGGCGAACTCGGCGATAGGTAGGCACTCCTCCCATTCCTTGATGTTCTTCTTGATGAGTACTCGAAGTAGAGTGGAGTGTGTGAGGTTGGTAACTTCCGTTTGGCTGTCGGTTTGTGGATGATATGCCGTGGAGAAGAGCAGCTTGATTCCGAGCTTGGCGCATAGGGTCTTCCAGAAGTAGCTAAGGAACTTGACGTCGCGGTCCGAGACAATCGTCTTTGGCACTCCGTGTAGATGCAATATTTCCCTACAAAAGAGAGTAGCAACATGTGAAGCATCATATATCTTGTTGCAAGGAATGAAATGTTCCATTTTTGAGAAACGATCCACAACGACAAATACCGAATCCTTCCCATTTCGAGTCCTAGGCAAACCAAGTACAAAGTCCATGCTAATGTCTTCCCGTGGTTGATATGGAATTGATATAGGCATATAATGGCCATGGGATTGAGCTTTAGTCTTAGCTTTGCGACATGTAGGGCATTGGTTGGTGAATCGGTTGACGTCACGAAACATCTTGGGCCAATAGTAGTTCTTTGAGAGCGTAGCGAACGTCTTGTGGCGTCCAAAGTGCCCCATTAAGCCTCCTCCATGAGATTCCTGCAAAAGAAACAAACGAAGAAAAGACTCGGGGATGCGAAGTTTGTTAGTTCTCATAAGATATCCATGTTTAATGTAATAGCATTCCCAAGAGGTGTGCGTCAAACACTTGGCATAAGGAGTAGCAAAAGTAGGGTCATGCTCATACAAGTCTTTTATATGCTCAAAACCAATGACATCCAATTCAAATTGAGTAACAAGCATGCATGTGCGGGAAAGGGCATCCGCCACAATGTTTTCCTTACCCTTAATGTACTTGATGACATAAGGAAAAGACTCAATAAATTCACTCCATTTAGCGTGATGCTTGTTCAACTTGGTTTGGCCCTTAAGGTACTTGAGCGTTTCATGATCGGTCTGAATGATAAATTCATGAGGGTGAAGATAGTGTTCCCATTCATGCAAAACGCGGACTAAAGCATATAGCTCTTTGTCATATATGGGGTAATTGAGTTGCGCGCCGGAGAGTTTCTCACTAAATTAAGCTATGGGGCGCTTCTCTTGCGTTAACACACCTCCTATGCCATTACCACTAGCATCGCAATGAATCTCAAAGGGTTTGTCAAAGTTGGGTAAAGCAAGCACGAGAGCATGAGTAGGAAAATTCTTAAGCTCATTGAAAGAGGTATCTTGGGATGGTCCCCAAACAAAAGGTGCATTCTTCTTGCTCAAAGCATGCAAAGGAGAAGCAATGGTGCTAAAATCTTTCACAAAGCGACGACAGAAACCCGCAAGGCCAAGAAAATTACGCACTTGTTGCAAATTGGTGGGTTGTGGCCAAGTCTTAATAGCACTGATCTTGGACTCATCAACATGAACACCCTTGGAAGAGACAAGAAAACCCAAGAAAACGAGCTTGTCAATGCCAAAAAGGATTTTCTCCATATTAGCATAGAGATGCTCTTTTCGAAGAGTTTGTAAAACGGTTCGGACATAGGTGGCATGCTCTTTGAGAGACTTGCTAAAAACAAGGATATCATCGAAGTAGACCACAACAAACACACCAATGTAAGGGCGAAAAACATGATTCATAAGATGCATAAAAGTACCCGGTGCTTCCGACAGACCCATAGGCATGACTAACCACTCATAAAACCCAAAATTGGTTTTGAAAGCGGTTTTCCATTCATCACCCTCTTGTATGCGGATTTGATAGTAACCACTGTTAAGATCGAATTTTGAAAATATAGTGGCACCACTAAGTTCATCAAGCATATCATCAAGTTTTGGCACAAGAATGACCGGGACGGCACAAGGGCTCAAACTTTCACACACATGTCCATGGTCTATGAGATGCTTTACTTGCCTTTGTATTTCTTTGGTTTCTTCGGGGTTGACGCGGTAGGGTGCTTTGTTCGGAAGAGGTCCTCTGCGGATGAGGTCGATGCGGTGTTGGATGCCTCATAGTGGAGGTAGTCCTGGAGGTAGCTCATCAGGGAAAACATCGTGAAATTCCTGCGAAAGAGAAGACAACACTAGAAGAAGAGTGTGAGAGGTGTTAGTTTGTGGTGCATTGTCTTTGCACAAAAGGACGTAGTGTAGGACACTAGATGGGTTCTCACACACTCCTCTTATCTCACTTTTGGTGGCAACTAGGACTAAGTTCTTCTTTTCGCTCATCGTGGAGGTGCTCAATTTGGGCTTGTGGCGCTCACTCTCTTTTTGGTGGCTCGCTCTCTCACTATTATCTCCACGATGGGTGGCTTGCTTGTCGGCAACAACTTGGCTTGGAGAAATGGGACAAAGTACGTACTCCTTGCCCTTCATCTTGAAGATGTAGTGGTTCGTTCGTTTGTTCGTTGTGGATGACTCGTCTATCAAATTGCCATGGGCGTCCAAGGAGAAGGTGGCAAACGGTCATTGGAACGACGTCGCACTCCAAGGTGTCTTCATAGGCACCAATTTTGAAGGAGACTTGTACTCGATGATCGACTTGGATAGTGCTGGAGTCGCTAAGCCGTTGCACTTTGTATGGATGTGGGTGCTTCATCTTGGGAAATTGGAGCTTGGAGCAAAGTTCTTCACTTGCGAGATTATGACAACTCCCTCCATCGATGATGACCTTGATGGATCTTCCATTGATGCCGGCCTTGTTGTGAAAGATATGGCATCTTTTCTCTTCTTCTTGGTGATGTTGGAGACTCAAGACCTTGGAGACAACAAGAGCGGGACTTGAATCTTCATCGCAATAGACTTGTTCCTCTTCATCGTTCACTTGCCGGTGCATGGTGACTTGCTCAAGAGTGTCCATTTCTCCTTCACTCATTGAGTCGTAGGTTCCATTGTCGTTGAGGATCATGGTCCGCTTGTTGGTGCACTCATAGGACTTGTGGCCTCGGGCTCCGCATGTGAAGCATTTGAAGGAACTCGTCTTAACGGTCTCATCGGTGGGGGTTGAGGATGATGAAGCTCTCGGCTTGAAGTTGCTTGTAGTAGGAGGATGACTTGGAGTTGACGAAGCTTTCTTGGAACTCGACTTGTCGACGTTTCTTGTAGAAGGCGTGGTAGACGGTGTTGGAGTCGTTCAAGCTTGGTTGTTGGAGAAGCCGTAGGAATTGGATGAGAACTTGGCATACTTGAAATCGTCTTGCACTTGACGTTCCGCCTTTGTAGCTTGATGCACTAGCTCGATGAGGTTTGAGTATGGTTGGAACTCGGCGATCTTCTTGATAGGATGGTTGAGTCCGTTCAAGAAACATGCCATAGTTTGCTCATCATCTTCCGTGACGTTGGCTCTTATCATGGCAATCTCCATCTCCTTGTAGTATTCTTCAATGCTCCTGGGTCCTTGATTGAGTAGTTGGAGTTTCTTGAAGAGGTCCCGGTTGTAGTAGGTAGGCACGAAGCGTGCTCTCATGACATCCTTCATTTGTGCCCAAGTAGTGATGGGTGGTTCACCTCTTGCCTCTCGGCGCTCGATGACTTGTTCCCACCAAATGAGGACATAGTCTTGGAACTCAAGGGATGCCATCGCGATCTTCTTCTCTTCTTCATCGTTGTGGAAACGGAAGATTTTGTCGACCTGCAATGACCATGATAGGTACTCCTCGGGATCGTTGCTTCCGTTGAACTTGGGCAAGGTGAACTTGAGATTTCCGTAGCGCTGCTCCTCATTGTGTTGGGGTCAGGATGATGATGCCTGTGTTGTAGATGATTGTGAAGCTTGTGTCGCTCTTGGTGAGGAGGGTTGTCAACCTCATGTTGCTCTTGTTGTGGAGGATTTCCATTGTCATCATGCTCTTGATGAACTTGATGTTGTTGGCGAGCTTGTGGAGGCGCTTGTCGAGCCCAAGGAGGAACTTGAGGAACTTGACGATGCACGCGAGCTTGAAATCTTCATTCTTGAACTTCTTTGCAAAGTGCTTCTTCATGTTCACGAGCTTGTCGACCTCAGTTGTCTATGGCGCAACTTGAATCCTGGAGGACTTGTTGCGCCGCAAGTGCTTGAGCTTCACGGAGTTTTTGTTCTTGGAGTTGTGCCTTGGCATCTTGTGCATCTTGGTGTAGACGCACGCGCTCTTCCTCTTCTTGTTGGCGTTGTCGTTGCCGTTCTCATGCTAGCACGAAATCCTCTTGGGTTTGACATTGTCGGCGCTCTTGAGAGTCGGTGTCGCATAGAGGATCGAGGCTTGCTTGATGATCGTTGCATGCGGCACAGCGTAGAGTGTTCGATGTCGGTGTACTTGAGCCGGAGAGGGTGAAGTCGGGGTGTCGCAACGTAAGTGGAAGAAGAGCGGTCGAGCAACAAAGCGCAAATCTCATCCATTCTTGCATCGTTCTCTAGCTTGTGATCATCAAGCTTTTGGTCGAAGTAGTCCCTTGTATGTTGCTCGGAGAGTCGCAAGTCGGCGGCGAGGTTGTCGATGCGTTCACTCATTGCTTGTTGCTCTTGATGCAAAGCACGTTGTGCACCAAAGAGGCGGCTCTTGGTGATGTAGGAGTTCATGTCGTCGTCGTGCTCAATGAAGAGTGGGTTGGTAGAAGTACCTGGCCTATCCATCATTCCAAGATACACAATGTGAGTGGTAGAAAGAGAAGAACGAATACCAAATGTACCTTGACCGAAGTTGAAAGTGAATAAATAATCACTCCAATTTGGACAAGTAAATAGCACAATTGGTACCAATTCTTGTCTGTTTCTCACACCTACACAAGTAAAAGCTTATGGTGGAGCTTGGTTAGGATGGTGGCACAAAATTTAATGCAATTGTAAGTGAGCTTCAATAATGTTGGAAAAGATTCGCAAGAGTGCAATGTAACAAGTAGACCAAGCAATCTAGTGTACACAGAAACACACACGCAAAGAGATAAGTGGGCTTGGGCAACCAAGGATGAGCCAAAATGTGGGATCCATAAAAATGCTGTTGTTGCACAACACTAGAGAGACGCTAGCACGATTGTACAATAGGACGATACAAAGACGTGTGCACAACCTACTAAGCAAAAATGCAACGACTTCTATCCCAAGTATGCTCTATGCAAGGTGTTTTTGTGCGATGATCCACGTTGATTGAGTATGACAATCTTAATGTTGTATGATGCTTTGGTTCTTGCTTAAAAGCTCTTTGCTTACCTTTCCTTTTTGCTTAAAAGCTTGTTTGGCTCTCTTCTCATGCAATGCTTGATGAACCAAGATAGCAATTGTGTATGCGATGACAACCTTGTGACACAAGATATGATACCAAGATATGCAACAATGATGTATGCATGCTATGGGAAGTATGATCACTAATGTGCACAAGTCTCGTTGTCGACAATACTCAATGGCTAGTCTCAATGGGTAAGAAACGCAAAGGAGTAAGACTATGATGGCTATCAATGTAATGGCAAGAATGATGTATCACGATACCAAGGCGAGGTTACAATTCTTGCTTATGGTATGGTGTAAAAATGGTGGACCGAATACCAAGATGTAGTCGAGGTGGTCGTTCTTGATGACGTGTCCATGGTGAAGATGATCAGCGGTGATGTTGATGTCGAACCGTACCTAAATAGCCAAAACACAAAAGGATATGGAACCGCAACTCAAATTCTCAAAGCTCGAAGTGGCAACACGTGTCAGAGTATGAAACGGGTAAGAAATGGTGGTGGTATGCGGAAGTGGTGATGGTGTATAGGTGGTAGGAGTGCGTAAGCGGAAATGTGGGGCGGTGGTGGTGCAAAACAGAAAGAAAATTCAGTTTCGTCAGGGTTCGTCGGACGTCCGGGCTGGGCCGGTCGTCAGGTCGTCGGACGTCCGGTAGGGGTCGGACGTCCGGTGCCTGGGCGAAATTTGGGCACGGGATGAACATATAGGGTTCGTGGTGGAGATGTGGAAATTCGTCGAATCCGTAGGATTTTGTGGATGGAAAGGGTGGGGACAAGGGGAAAAAGCTAGATCCACTCAAAACAAAGCAACACAACAAATCACAAAAAATTGGGGCTATTTTTGTGGGGAATTTTCGAATTTGGGACAAAAACAACAAAAATTAGGCTAGCAACACAACGGGGAGGCTGTGAAATCATGATCAACGAGGCTCTAATACCAAGATGATGTAGGGTGGAAGCCTAATCGTCCGATCTTTCATGAAAGGAGCGGATCCCGCGAAGAACGCGAGGAACACGAGAGGGAAAGAGGAAAAGCACAAAGGGAAACACTATACCAACATGAATAAGTCACACATGTGCTAGATCCTCGAGTACATAAGGCAAGATACACGATCCACGGGCAACTAAGGACGATACAAGGGTAGCCAGTCTTCTCCGTGAGGAGGTCTTGAGTTCTTCCCTAAAAGGGGTCTTGAATCCGCTTGGGGGATCTTCTCCGATGGATGCTCGAATCTCCGAGGAGAAGGTAACCAAGTGGATGAGCAAAGCTCTCACACGAAATATGAGATAATCCTTTGCTAACCCTAGTTAGAAGGAATAGGAGGTATATATATAGTCTTAGTGCAAAAGAGGGGGGCGAAGGGGTACATGGGTTGCGGCCCAACATGAAATAGCACATAGGCGTCGGACGTCTGGGAGTCACCGGTCGTCCTGAGGCTCGCGAGGGTCCGGAAGTCCGGTGCCTGTCGGACGTCCGTAGATTCGGCTCGGGTGGTCTTCGGTCGGACGTCTGGTCGAGGTCGGACGTCCGGGCGTCGGTCGTCCGTCGGGCATCGGAAGTCTGTAGTTTTGGCTCGGGTGTGGAAGCGTCGGACGTCTGGTCTAGGTCGGACGTCCGGAGCTTGGAGATCATCGGATGTTCGGTCCTGGCTGGTCGTCCGGAGTCTGTTGCTTCTTCTGCATCATCTCTTCTTCTTCTTCTTCTTCTCCGTCTTCACTTCCATCTTCCACTTCTTCTTCTCCTTGCTCCTTAGCTTCTCCATGATACCTGAGTATGCACAATATGTCCATATGAGGTAGTAGCCATGTCTCATGTGCATCAAAGTGGAAATGTGAGAGGAGAGATGTCACCTCTGTTGCAAGAGCTCTTGCACGTGCTCGTGTCATGGGTCCGCTAGGCACTTGGTGAGACGATGGCAGGTGCATGGTGATGACCTTGGGATGCTCCGCATCACTAAGGGTCGGGGATAGTAGAGTTACTTTGCTTCTCCCAAATAGTTGGTGCGAGAGATTTCGGGCAAGGAGGCCGTGTTTTGAAATAGTGGGTGCGAGTGATTTCAGGCTAGGAGGGCGTGTTTTGAAATAGTGGGCACGAGTGATTTCGGGCGAGGAGGGCATGTTTTGAAATAGTCCACATGAGCGATTTCCGACAAGGAGAGGGTGTTTTACCGCCCATGGTTTATAAATTATTTGGCACCTGTCATTTCGGCCGAGGAGAAGGCGCGCTTGGATGAAGTTACAAACCTACCCTTGATGTACGGGCGAATTGATGCGTGTCCCACATAGGCCAGTAATTTTGCGTCTCCCATTTATTTTCTCGTGCGAATTCCACCAAGCAGAGGGTTCTTAGTGGTTCATTCAAATTTTGGGAGGACGAACATCCACGTCTACCTTACCAAGTCGATTCAAATCAAATTTGAAAATATTAGCTTGCCACTTCTTTTTTAGATGGCGAGATGATACTCGAGACTAATGTGTTTTTACATGCTTGTTGGTAACGATTTCCTATATGACAAATAGTTGACCCACTCAAAAAGGGGAATCAAACCCAAAATGAAATATCTTGATTCAATGAAATAGCTCGTTCGCAAGGTCAAAATGGTGAACTAAATCCAAAATTGAACACCTCAATTGAGTAGCATGTTGTACTGTATTATAGTACTCCATGAACATGTTGAAAGTCAAATTAATGAACTTGTTTGATACGTATATCTCCGTACATGTGTGGATAGCAGACAACATCTTCTCCAATTCAAATATTTGAATGCAATTTTATATCAAAACATGGTTTATACCAGTATTTGATGCATAAACGCGACCTCCCCTTCTGCCGGACTCCTGTTCTCTCTCTCGCCGACAATTTTCAATTATATTACATGCATCCAAACACAGACCTTGCCGATCCCTCTCCCCCTCTCTCTGCGTGAGGGGGGGAGGGGGGTCTTTCTAGTTCGCATGCACACTCCATGTATAGGTCTCTCTAGCACACTATGTACAATTCTATAGTCCAAGATAAATATCTTGGGTGCGCTCATTGTACGCGCACAAATTCCCTAGCTCGTTGCCCGTAAATCACTCACGCACCACTCTGTCGTCTCGGAACTATTCTCTCTCTCTCTGAAACTCTCCATCTCCCTGGGTCACACATAGACATGCATATCTCATTCGCACTCTATAGACCCATCTAAAACTCTCTCTCTCTCTCCCTAGTTCTCTCTCCATCTCACATGCACACACACACACAATCTCATGCCTAGCTAAGTATGATCGTCTATCACTCAATTGTTGGCACATGCACACACAATCTCACTCCTAGATAAATATGACTTATACTTAGTCTCCATCACAATCATGTGCATTATCTCTTTCCCTCACTTGGTCTATCTTGATTTCTCTTGGGGCATCTTTCTATCGCACACACACCTTGTCCCTCGATATCCCACCCATATAGTTCCCTCACGATCTCGAGGGGATCTCTCTATCACAAACACGCCCTCTCTCCCTCCCCGTGCGTCCATCTTCTCCATGTGTCCCTCTCGACCTTTGTCCCTTGTTGGACAGAGCTCTATTGGACATGTGCTATAGGGGTGTCTCTTTCCGTTGCAAACAATCACGCACCAGCTATCTTAGTGTATCTCCTCACCTCTCTTTTGTATCTCGGAGATGCATGTGTGATATGTTTGCATAATAAATGAACACACACACCCTCTCTATTTTATCGTTTGTTGTCCCTCTCTCTTTCACACACACTCTTTTTGCACACTCACTCATTCTCCTTCACACGCACTTGATCTCTCTCGACTTAGGCACAATCTTCGGTTCATATCATATAGATTTATTGAAAATTCAAACATCACAAAGTTTGACCATGTATGTGGAGAAAATCATTTACATCTATAACGGCAAACACATATTATTAGATTCATCATGAGATGTAGTTTCGTATGATGTATCTTTAGTATTGTAGGTATAAATAATATTTGTGTAAACCTGGTCAAAGATTCGAAAGTTTGACTTCTAAAAAATTTATATGCACTGCATTATCGAACGAATGGAGTGTATCTTTACCCCTCTCAGCTATCTGACGCACCACTCAGCTGTATCGGGGCTCCTCTATCTCTCTCAAACTTTATATCTCCCTGGTTCACACATACACATATCTCGCTCATGCTACATAGACCCGTCTAACACTCTCCACCCTTATTCTCTCTCTATGTGACACGCACCCCCCTAAGTACCATAAACTCTCACTCCATCATAGGCACACACACTCCCCCCTAAGTATGACTATCTCTCACTAGCCATCAGGAACACCTGTATTATCTCCTTCCATCCATAAGTCTACCTCGATATCTCTTAGGGTATCTTCTATCACGCACACACCTTGTCACTCGATCTCCCACCCATGTAGTCCCATCACGATCTCCAGGGGATCTCTGTGTCACAAACATACACTCTCTCCTCCCCATGTCTGCATTTTTCTCCGCACATCTCTCTCGACCTCTCTCCCTTGTTTGTCAGACCTCTCTTGGCCACGTGGTAGGGGTCTTTATCTCTCAGTTGCAAACAACCACACACTATCTCCTCACCTCGCTTCCACTGTCAAAGATGCATGTGTGATATGTTTGCATAAGACACACACACTTTTTCTATACTTTGTCATATGTTGTCCATGTCTCTTTCACACACGCACACACACTTTTTTCACTCACTGTTTCTATTTCGCTCTCTCTCTCTGTAGATAGGTACCATCTCACATCCATAAACATATGGATGTTTTGAAAAGTCAAACCTCAGAAAAGGTTGACCAGGTATATGTGGAGAAAAACATTTACATCTGGAACGATAATTAGATTCATCAAAACATGTACTTACTTCATACTATCATTTATCTTTGGTATTGTAGATATAAGTAATTTATTTATAGACTTGGTCAAAGTTTCAAAAGTTTGACTTTAAAAAATATATAGGCACTACATTATCGAACAGAGGGAGTAGCTCTTTCTCTCGCTCTCTACTATCTCTCACGGGCCTCCCCTCTCACTTGATCTCTCTATACCGAGGGATTATACGGTCAGTGTGTCATTGTATAGCTCCGTATATTGTTCAGTTGACCGCTCAACCAGTCCACATGCTGCCTTGTCAGCTCGTGTTCTCTATATTCGTATGCTGGCCCATGTGGCACTGGGTGAAAATAAGTAAACTATAGGCCCATCTGACGTGCGGTGAAGTAAACAAAGTTGAAACCACTCGCGATAGCACCCTGCATGATAGTAAATTGAGGGCACACTTCTTCTGCATGAAGGACGCACTCACGCACACTTCACCACTGCGTGGCGGCATGGACACAAGGATGCACTCGTGCTCACCCAGCACACAATACACACCAAGCACACGTGTACACCGGCGTCGCCGCCGGCTAAGATGGATGGCGAGGCAGCCAACAAGTGGAGGCGGCTCGAGCCAAAACCACATCTCGCGAGCCTCGACTTCATCAACAGCCTCCCCGACGACATGTTGCTCATCATCATCGGCCTCCTACCCACCAAATCTGTCGTGCGGACCACCCTTCTCTCCGGGCGGTGGCGCCCCCTCTGGCGCCATGCCCCCCTCAACCTCACCGTCGAAAGCTGCCTCTACGATGGGGATTGCAAACGCATGGCCGCAACCTCCAAGATCCTTTCATCGTACCTTGGGCCAGTCAGACGCCTTAACATCCGCATGTTCAGTATGAACTGCAAGGTCCAAGCCAAATTCTATGAGTGGTTGTTATCCCCTGCCCTACATCAGCTCGAGGAGCTCAGGTTTGAAGCTGGATGATGTCGCTCTCTATCGCCATCTGCGCTCCGCCTCACACAAACGCTGCGCCATGCCAGCTTCAGCTCCTACTATTTCCCCCAGATTAATGGTGTGCCCGCCCTTCTTCTCCCTCAACTCAAGCAACTCGACCTCTTTGATGTTGGCATCTCAAAGAAGGCTATGGAGCACCTACTCCACAGTTGTAATGCGCTCGAGTACCTTCGTCTTCAGTAGATCCACGGGTTCATTAGCCTCCACATTGCCTCGACGAATCTCCGATGGATTTATGTGTCTGGCTGGCCCCACAACAGTGCATCAATTGGGAAGAGATCACTCCAGCTGTTCCATGTTATGGTCATTGATAATGCGCCTTTCCTTCAGAGATTGCTTGTATCTGAACTAGAAGGTCCAAAAAATTCAGGGTCATTGACACACCAAAATTGACAGCTTTGGTGTACTCGTCTGCCAAATTCTCCGAACTCTCTTATAGGTTCTGTAATTATTCAGGTACAACACTCATCTCCTTCTCTGTCTTCTTGAAATTCACATTTTTTAGTTTCTTCTTGATGTACTTACAACTTCATTCAGAAAATGATTCCCACAAGCTTCACCGAGTCTATGCGCACAGTGAAGATATTGGCAATAAAATCTATCAGCCCCAATCTGCATCAAGTTGTTGGATTCCTTGCATGCTTCCCGTGCACGGAGAAGCTACTCATCGAGGTGAAACTTCTTTCCTATTAGTAAATGGTAAGCACAATGTAGCTCAATTCTTTCGCAATTTTCCCAAATTAGGATGACAAGTGTAGTGTTCAAAAATGCATCTACGCACTGCACCAAAAGAAATGTTTTTAGTATTTTTCTCACGTGATCACCTGCATCGTTTTTTGTTGTTGTACTACTAGTAGCCTAGGCTAGTCATAGTGGCAAGTAACTTAGACTAGTAACTCCATGGTTAGCTTAAGAGAAAGTACTACCTCCGTCCTGGTTTACTCTTCGTATTTTGTAGTATCGAAATTTGACCATAGATTTAACTGACAAAATGTTAATGCATGTCACTAAAAATTATATCATCGGATTCTTATTTAAACATATTTTCAAATGGTATAATTTTTGGTGACATGCATTGGCATTTTCTTACGTAAATCTATGGTCAAAAGTTTACACTAAATACGAGGTAGTACAAAAGTGGGCCAAAACACATGCCAAATTCAATTCTGATGCATTTGGCTTCGATGCCCCTCCATTGCTCACCTGGTGCCCCAATCTGGATCACCTACTTTGCTCCGGTGTCAAATTAACTCACGCAATGAAGAAACACTTGCGTGGGAGAGGGAGAGGATTGTGGCAATAAACAGCACTTGTTTGGGAGAGGGAGAGATTGGCAAAAGCTCTATTTTAGGTGATCCAAGATCACATTGAGTCCATAGGAAAAGCCAATACTGTTAAAAGGGGATGAGGTGTTGCTTAATGATCTACTTGCTCAAAGTGCTTAGTGATATGCTCCAAAGCCCTCAACCACTTTCTAAATTCCAAATATGTCCTAAACCTAAAGTTAAACTTGGACCCAACGATTTGATCCATCTGGCGCCACCGAGTTTACTTGACCTAGCCATTGCCAGAAACCCTAATCAGTTCGGTCTCACCGATAGAATCTTGGTCTCACTTAGATGGCCTTGCAAACTCTCTGTTGCATGTTGCAATTATTTTGATGTCACCATAATATGCAATCGGCCCCACCGAGTTTGCCTGACCAACTCTCTGTTTTCTTATTACTGAAATTGGTCTCACCGAGTTTATGTAATCAGTCAAACCGAGATGAGGTTTTGCCTAAACCCTAGCACGTCGGTCCCACCGAGTTGATCATATCGGTCCCACCGAGAATCCTAACATTCACATTTTGAACTGAATCGGTCTCACCGAGTTTACCTATTCGGTCTGACCGACTTGGGTCAAATGTGTGTAACGGTTAGATTTTGTGTGGAGGCTATATATACCCCTCCACTCCTTCTCTATTGAAGAGAGAGCCATCAGAACGTGCCTACACTTCCACTACTCATTTTCTGAGAGAGAACCACCAACTCACGTGTTGAGACCAAGACATTCCAATCCAACCACAAGAATCTTGATATCTAGTTCCCCAAGTTGCTTTCTAGTCAAATCATCTTTTCACCATAGCAAAATCTGTGATAGAGAGTTGAGTGTTGGGGAGACTATCATTTGAAGCACAAGAGCAAGGAGTTCATCATCAACACCATCTATTACCTTTTGGAGAGTAGTGTCTCCTACTTGGTTAGGTGTCACTTGGGAGCCTCCATCAAGATTGTGGAGTTGAACCAAGAAGTTTGGAAGGGCAAGGAGACCGCCTACTTCGTGAAGATCTACCCAAGTGAGGAAAGTCCTTCGTGGGAGATGGCCATGGTGGGATAGACAAGGTTGCTTCTTCACGGACCCTTCGTGGGTGGAGCCCTTCATGGACTTGCACAACCGTTACCCTTCATTGGTTCAAGTCTCCACCAACGTGGATGTACGATAGCACCACCTATCGGAACCACGCCAAATATCTTCGTGTCTCCAATTGCATTTGCACACTCCAATCCCATCCCTTTACTTTCTTGCAACTTGCATGTTTTACTTCCCACTACTCATATACTCTTGCCATGCTTGCTTGAGATGTATTGTGAATGCTTAAACTTGTGCTAAATCTCCACCCCAACTTGAAGAGCTTAAAAACTGCTACTTTTGCTTATTGAGGGTCTAATCACCCCCCCCCTCTAGACACCTCTTCTCGATCCTTTTAGGTGTGGACGATGTGGATCTGTGGCCATGGACGGGGCGTCTAAAGCTGCTCCGGTAGGTTGGACGAGGGTGCGACGAAGCATATCTGGGGCCGTGGACTTGTGAGTTGGCAAAGCGGCCCCAGCAGGGTTGAGAATGGTATAGGCGAAGCTACTCCGGTAGGGTTGATGATGGCGTCGATGAAGCGGCTCTGGTAGGGTTGAGGTAGGTGTCGGCGAAGAGGATCAGAGGTCATCGATAGGGGCATTGGTGGGGCGGCTCCGGGGGGTGTGGACGAAGCGTCTCTGGTGGGGAGTACGAAGGAGCCGCTGCAGATGCTCTGCGGTTGACGAGAGTACTGGTGACAAGGCCGGCACAGAATGGGCTGTGGTACAGTGGTGGATGAGGAGTCTACTTGTTTCTTGGGGAGGTGGGAGGGGTAGATGCAGCGGCAAAAGAAAATCCAACGAGGTGGACACCGCTGGCACTGAATGGGCTCTGGTACGCCGGTGGATGAGCAGTCTAGGGTTTCGAGAGGGGAGCGGTAGAAAGGCCAATAAAGTACGGATGAAGTGATGTAAGATGCTCGGGTGCTATGGAGTTAGTCGTTTTTGCGGGAGGGGGAGAGGAAATGGCGGTGTCGTGTGGTGGGGGGGACCGGAAGTTAGCAAAGCATCCCCGACCTATTATGTAAATGAGGGTCGTATGTAACTATTGTTCTCCGTGCACCAAGGACAAAAGGGGAATTTCGCATGCTAAAGACTAGGTGGCGGAAATTTTAGGAGGGAGGAGATTTTGCCACCCGCGGGATCGTTCGTATCTAGATTCAACTAATTTTGGACAGTGCTAGCGGGAAGGTCATGCGAGACTATGTACACGGGGCACACGTCAGCTGTTAATAACTGGTGTGAAGTCCACCTTAGAAAAAACACAATAACTCTGGATGATGCACCAATAACTTGGACGTTCACACGGGCGCGACCAATCGTATGGGTGTAGAGGCGCGTTCACAAAAAAGGGATCAAACGCTCAGCCTATGTATTTCTCGTGTAAATAGATAATTTAGTTCCATTAGTTATTTACTTTAAACATAATGCATTGACGTGTTATTGTAGAGGCGCACAATAAGAAATGGATATTGTAGTCCCACAAAAGAAATGGATATTGTAGTCCGCTACTTAAAAGTGTTACCTCATATGATTACATAGCCTCCCTTTCATATATTGCGTACCTGTTTCATTCATATATGAGTATTACATATATTACTTCATAATAGAACCTTAAATCATCCAACACTAATGAATTTGAATGCAAGACTAACTATGGTGGTAGCTACATTGGTTGTTTGAAGAAACATCACTGTAACTTTTTCATGCACAATTGAAAAGGATTATTTAGAAAAAAATGTGATATGTGAGTGTCCAATCTTTATAGCATTGAATCGATATTGTATCTTTGGCCACGATACAAAGTAGATATTGATTTATGTTCAAGCGATGCACATCCACGATCACTAGATAGTGATACATGAATGAATTGCGCAATCTCTCTCACAGGCATACATATCTCATTTCTTCGTGGGCATCGGAATCATACACGCGCACTTCGTGTAATTCTCTCCCTCCTTTAAGGTTAGAATTCGTCTTTCTACCCCGTCCTACAAGTCTCTCACATAGAAACACACACGCTCACTCTGTCGAACACACCCACCCCTTTAGTTCCACCCACCCACAGCCACTAATTTCTCAAAGTATAATTATGTCTCTCACACATATGCCTAAGGTTAATTGGAGTCCTGGAACCATATGAATACATAAAGTGGGATTCCAGCGGAGCACCTTTTGTTTTGAGATTTCTCTCTCTCTCTCACACACACACACATGTGCGCGCGTGTAGACATTATGTATCTCTTCATTTTTTCCAGCACTTGCATGCACACCGCTTGTTTATCTCCGTGATGCTTTATGCATGCCTCGCACCCATGCTATCTACCTATCCCTTAATATAGATATGTGTCACACAAACTCCTCCCTATATCTAAGTGTCACTGCCCCCCCCCCACCACATCCACACACACGTCCCGACACCGAAGGAGTAGGATGACACCTCGATCTTGATACTAATCTATCTACTGGCTTCTCTCTCAAACACACACACACACACGCACACACACACCCTACCCGACACCGAAGGAGTAGGGTGGCACCTCGATCTTGATAGTAATCTATCTACTGGCTTGTCTCTCAAACACACACACACATACAAAAACACTTGCTAGTTGTACCTCTGTGCCTACCGCACGAAAAATCTCGATACGTCTTTCTCTCCCTCCCCCCTCCCCACCCCATCCCCAACAATGACAGTAGAAGAGTGACGGTGTCCTGGACTAGGGGGTACTCACCACGTCGTCTCCCGATCTATTAGATTGGGCCGAGGACCCCCGTGGCTGTATAATCATGGGCCAGTTCGAACGGCTACCGCATACAAGGAAGATTCCACAAGACTTGGCGATCAAGACAAGGACTTCTCCCCACCGGCGTATTCGGCTAGGACTCTTGTTATCCTAGGCCTCTGGTGCATTATATAAACCGAGGCCAGGCTAGTCGATAGATATACAATATATACAACAATCATACCATAGGCTAGCTTCTAGGGTTTAGCCTCCTCGATCTCGTGGTAGATCTACTCTTGTACTACCCATAACATCAATATTAATCAAGTAGGACGTAGGGTTTTACCTCCATCAAGAGGGCCCGAACCTGGGTAAAACATCGTGTTCCCTGCCTCCTATTACCATCTGGCCTAGACGCACAGTTCGGGACCCACTACCCGAGATCCGCCGGTTTTGACACCGACATTGGTGCTTTCATTGAGAATTCCGCTGTGTGATCGACAAAAGGATCGATGGCTCGCCTGCAGATCAACTGCGACTTCGGCATCTTCATCACCAGCTCGACTCGTCCCCTTGGTTCGACCAAGAATTGCGCCCCGTATTCGGATCACCATGTCCGGACGAGGACCTTCATCAAATATCAACTCCGATCTCTATCAAGATCACGGAGGAATCATCTACGGAACTCGGGGGCTCAATGTCAACATTGCCCTCAAGCGACCGTGCTGTTTTTCCGGACAGCGGACGCGTATCCGCCGCCACCGCCTCCTCGAGCGTCACTTTAACAATCACTTCGGTGGTATTGTGCGTAATCGAGTCTACAACAACCCTGGAAAATTTCGTCGAGTTTCGATGGAGGAATCTCCGGCAATCTATGATATACCGGAGCCCTGTCAAATCTGGACGGGAATCTGGACGAGTTTAGGGCGTGGTGTCCAGCTTCTAGATCGGACGTCCTTTGAAAGATCCAACCGTTGATCAGCTGCGGAATTCCTATATCTACCACCTCTCAAAATTTCAGCTCGATCCTACCGTACAAACTCCGGGAACCTTCCGATTAGTGCATCACTTTTTGGATCTGTTTTCTGCGCGAAAACGAATCCGACCCGAGTTCGTCTTTTTTATGAACAGGATTTCGGACATCCCTTTTGAAGGAAGTTTTGTATGGGGTATTGTGTTTTGTTTCCGAACACATCCCACTAACTTTAAGATCTTTTGAACATGATCTTCAACATCATGCTGGTGTCAAACCAGTCCGGCAATATTGCTCCACGGCTGCCGACCTGCGCTAGACACGTCGTCACTTTGTTGAGCCGAGCTCAACTTCTTCGGATCATCATCTCGGCAAGCCGAACAAGAGTCCGGCATCGCAAAGGATAAATCATCACCAACATCGCCGCCCCACGGATTACACGGAGCGTGCATACCGGCATCACCGCCCGGTCGCTTCATCAAGCCGGCATCGACCACGTTACGACCTGCATCGGCAGGGCCGCACTATTGCTTCTTCAAGCTGGTGTCCATCACGCCGACCTACTTCGACTCATCGGCTGACATCGAGGCTTCGACATCTCGGCTGGACCGGGGGCTTCGCCATCTCTTCATCAACCTAGTCCGGACACTTCGGCGTCACTAGCCGACCAGCTCCGTCAGGTTAGCTGGGCCGAGGGCTTTGCCTCAGTGAGCCAACCTTGGCCAGCATTGCCATGCCGTCGTTTTATCGCCCATCAGGCAGTGGGTGTGCGGATCGAGTCCCAATTTTCGGAATCACCTTCCTTCAGATTGCTACAACAAATAAACCAGGTGCTATTAATCCCAGTATTTTTTGCTTGTTTGGGTTCATTTTTCCCAATGAATTATTACTCTGGTTTGTCCATCATATGTACACAGGTCTATCAAATGGTGGCCGCATTGACGACAGTCGCATGGTGGTTCGGTCAGTTTCCGTACATAGTCCGGTGAACGCCGCATCCGGAGCTCGGACCAACCTGCGAATTCAGGCTTTGCCACGCCTTTACCGCATCACACCGACACCCTGCATCGACTTGACTTCGGCGCCAGGCCATATTTCTTTTATTACTCACTTTGCATAAATTATTTATTATGCAACGATTTTTTTAATTATCATTATTACTATTATCTCCGGTTTGCACTACTTTTTGTGCACAGGAAAATGATCCGGGGACTTCGGCGTCACTCTGCCGGTCTGCATTGATCGTGCTATGTCACCACTTCGGAGTGTCAAGCTCTCCGCTCCGCCACCTCGGGACCGGCTTGAGGGATGGAACCTTGCCCCGCATCAAGCTCGGACCGCATCATCAATACCGAACACATTAACCAGCTAAGTCGCTTTCATGCTCAAAGCTTTAATTTCTAACTTGCGTTCGGTTCGACCAAGCATTATACTTTTTTGGAAAAAAGTTGCTTCTAAAAAATTTCCTTGTCCAAACTTTGTTTGTGACACATAAATTCAAATACCCCGTTCACTTGGGGGCTTCCTTTATGAAGCTTTTCCTGTTGCATATGATTATACTTGTACGGCTTCGTTCCTTGTTCGTGTATTACGCCACAATATGCACCACATTGACTTAAGCAATTTGCAAGCTGGGTTGCCTCGCTCCTGTGTTTACCCCTACATTCCCGATTGTTCGGCTAGGGAGTAAAGGGAGCACCTCTGCGATTGTCCCGATCGGGTCACCCGAGCCGGACCTCAGACTGGGTGAAGCCGAAAGCTAGCGCCCTTATAGTTATTCAATGATGGTCGGCACACAACAGAACTCATGAGTACAAAAAATCTATTGCACAAGTCTCATAATAACAATGAGCACCGAAGAAAGGTATCGGTGGTGGTACTATTTTCTTCGAAGATGCTTCTTACTCTTTGAAGTAATATAGCATAAGTTCCCTGAGCGCGCTTTGTCTGTTACAGCCTTATGCCCTGATTGCCTGGTTATTGGAAACACCGTCGATATTCTTGACCAATGGAGTACATAACACTTTTCGGTCCTTAACCGAAGAGGGAGAAGCCGACAGTCGGTTAAGACGCGTTTAAAGTTCGGTTGAACATAGATATGATATAAGTACTTCGGTACATGCAATCATTCTTTTACCCAAGTCACTTGGGGGCTCTTAAGTTTATTTGAGCCGTTTTATAATAAGTGTTCTTCTTCTTAGTCGTTGCAAAGTTTTATTATTATTACTTATCACTCCTTTTTTCGACACGAGTGTGCGGTCACTAGCCGGGGAGCCTAATTTCTCTCTCAAAGCTGCTAGAGTTTAGTTTGCTAAACTCGCCTGATGAGAAGAACTCCGCCCTCGGGATAGGAGGTTGAAGCCGTAGGCTGACCCGCTCGAAGTCTTGAGATAGGATGTATCATGTTAACGCATGATAGAAGCACTTCTTTTTTCTAATACCAACTTTCGGATTGGCACCGAACACTTGATATTGTTCGGACGTCATGTTTTTACTGACGTTTCTTGGTTTTCCAAGCCTTTTGGCACTTTTAAACTATTTGTGCTTTTCCAGCATTAGTCTCGCAGTGCAACGCCGGACACCTTTAGGGATTCGGCAAAAACATTCTCAGATATTGCTATATATGCATCGGTTTCAAATTGTGTCTTCGGTCAATAGTTGGGTTGCCCGGCTCCTGCACTTGCTTCCTACGTTCCGTTTTGTTCGGCTAGGCGTGCAAAGGGAGAACCACTGCGATTGTGCTTCCAGCTCACATGGCTAAGCACCTTAATGGAGAAAGCCGAAAACTGACTGTCACAATAAGCGTAAACTGGTCAGCGATCCGATGACTATGACGGGCCATTCATAACATTGGCCGAAGTGTTTACGGCTTGACCTTGACTGTCGCCGAACACTACCGGGGGCTATTAACTGGCCTCCCAAACTAAATCCTCGATATTTTGCTCTTACATTCGAGCTGAGGTTTCATGATCATGCTTAGCATGACAACCCAAAGAAAGGAACCGATAGCGGGACTATTTTCTTTGGAATACATTTCTTCTGTTAAACAATAATATAACATATCTCTCTGCGTACCTTTGTTTATAAAACCGTGTGGCCAGATTGCCTTGTTTGTCATAAATCTTTGCCCTCATAAAGGATTTATAAAGTAGGACAAACACTCCTCGGCTACTGGCCGAGGAGGTGGAAGCCGATGGTCGGTCAACAAAGTTTTGTACAATGCGGATCCGAGCATTAATGACGTAAAGAACTTGGATACATAGAGTCATTACACATAATTTGTGATTTTACTATGGATATTGATCCTTAATTCGGCCACCCGTGCCTGCATTAAGGCTCGGGGGCTACTGGGCTTCGGGCCTATTATTTACAAATATTAAAGGGGCACATTGATCCCCTGATCTGGTGTTGCCACCCGACCAGTGTCTCGGGGCTACTGCATTGCTTGTCCAATGCAGAAAATTTTATGTGCAATATAGTTTCCGAGGAGATTTTGATCCTCAGGTTGGTCGGCCGCACCCAACCTGAGTCTCGAGGGCTTGATCCTCAGGCCGATTTTGCAAATCAACCTGAGTCTCAGCGGCTACTGGGATCAGCGGTCTTATGTCATCCTTCATGTGCATCTCGGGTTTTAGACCGATACACACCTTGAGGGCTACTGGCTATATATCTCGGCAGAGAATAAATTGCACCAATAAAAAATATTGACAAAAAATCGGCCCATAGTCGGGGTGGTGCACCACCTCGGAAGCAGTCCGGCATAAAGCTCGGGCGCTAGTGGCTGGCTCCATAGAGGGCATTTCCGGCATTAAGCTCGGCTAAACTCCTTCAACTTTTTTGAACCAAGGTGATATGACACCTCAGATATAGTCCGGCATTGGAGCTTGGACACAGTCCGGCGTTGGAGCTTGGATATATTTCGGTGTTGGAGCTCGGATACATAGTCTGGCGTTGGAGCTCGGATACATTTCGGCGCTAGAGCTGGGAAGCGGTCCGGTGTTGGTGCTCAGCTGCAAAAGATACCTCGAATGCAGTCCGGCGTTGGAGCTCGGACGCAAGAGGACCCTGCCTCCCGGGAACAACTTCAAACCCGAGGTGTGGCATAAAAATAAACAAGGCATTGATAAAGGCTGGAAACTTAAAGGGGCTCCTCGGATACCCGACGTGTAAACTCGTCGAATGCATTTCAGCGATCCTCAAGATCGAAGATAAAGAAGATTTGTTGAACCAGTTTTCAAGACCGGCAACCGAAGATGAAGAACAGTTCGGAAGAATCGAGGAGCGTCCCTAACTTGAAGACCGGTTCAGGGGGCTACTGACGGTGTCCTGGACTAGGGGGTACTCACCACGTCGTCTCTCGATCTATTAGATTGGGCCGAGGACCCCCGTGGCCGTATACTCATGGGCCAGTTCGGACGGCTACCGCATACAAGGAAGATTCCACAAGTCTTGGCGATCAAGACAAGGAATTCTCCCCACCGGCGTATTCGGCTAGGACTCTTGTTATCCTAGGCCTCCGGTGCATTATATAAACCGAGGCTAGGCTAGTCGATAGATATACAATATATACAACAATCATACCATAGGCTAGCTTCTAGGGTTTAGCCTCCTCGATCTCGTGGTAGATCTACTCTTGTACTACCCATATCATCAATATTAATCAAGCAGGACGTAGGGTTTTACCTCCATCAAGAGGGCCCGAACCTGGGTAAAACATCGTGTTCCCTGCCTCCTGCTACCATCCGGCCTAGACGCACAGTTCGGGACCCACTACCCGTGATCCGCCGGTTTTGACACCGACAAAGGGTGACAACTTGACCTTGATCTTAATCTATCAATTGGTTTCCCTCTCTCTCTCTCTCACACACACACACGCATACACTTACACGCTAGTTGTGTCTCTCTGCCTCGCTCACAAACACTTGATAAGTCTTTCTCTCCGTAGCCCCCTTGATATGTAGACTTCTCATGTGCGTGCAATAAAAGCAGCACATAAATGTTCCTCCAAAGATCTTCTATAAATCAGTATATCATCAAGATAGACTACCACAAATCTTCCAATGAAAGCACGTAAAACTTCGTTCATTAGTCTCATGAAAGTATTAGGTGCATTAGTTAACCCAAAAGGCATGACTAACCACTCATATAAATCAAACTTAGTTTTAAATGTTGTTTTCCATTCATGTCCCAATTTCATACGAATTTGATGGTATCCACTACGCAAATCAACTTTGGAGAAAATTGTAGAGCCACTCAATTCATCAAGCATATCATCTAGCCTAGGAATAGGATGACGATAAAGAATAGTAATATTATTAATGCCTCTACAATCAACACACATACGTGACGTATCATCCTATTTAGGCACTAGTATAATAGGAATAGCATAAGGACTAAGAGATTCGCGTATGTAACCTGTGTCGAGCAGCTCCTGTACTTGACACATAATCTCCTTAGTCTCCTCTGGATTGGTACGGTATGGTGCACGGTTGGGTAGCGATGCACCGGGAATTAAGTCAATTTGATGCTCAATCCCTCGAATAGGTGGTAATCTCGGTGGCACATCTTGTGGGAAGATGTCAGCTAACTCCTGCAAAATGTTAGTGACAGCAGGGGGCAAAGAGGAAGGCACATCCTCGAATGAAAATAATGCCTGTTTCCACACAAAAGCATAGCAAACAGATTTGCTGAAATCTAGCTCATCAATATAAGATTTTGTGGCAAGTAAACATGCAGTTTTCAATTTAATTTTAGAAGCAACACTAGATGGTTTATTATTAGGTTTCATTTGTTGTTCAAATTCTTTTGCCACAATCGTATTTTCACTCTTATTTTTCTCCTGTTTTCCTTTATTAGCTCTGTTAGTGTCATCTTTCAAAATGGATTCAGGAGTCATCGGAAGCAAAGTAATATGGCTATCCTTATGAACAAGAGTATACTGATTATTTCTACCATGGTGTACAGAATTTTTATCAAATTTCCATGGTCTACCAAGTAATAAGGAACATGCTTGCATGGGTACCACATCACAATCAACATAATCATCATATGTAGAGATAGTAAAATGCACAAAAACAGTACGTGTTACCTTAAGCTTGCCGCTGTTGTTGAACCATTGGATGTAGTAAGGATGTGGATGTGGTCTTGTGGTGAGAGATAGCTTCTCCACCATCTCCATGCTAGCCAAGTTGTTGCAGCTCCCTCCATCTATGATGACGCAAACAAAACGTTCCTTCACAACTCCCTTTGTATGGAACAAATTATGCCTCTGATTTTGCTCAGCTTGTGTGACCTACAAACTCAAAACACGTTGAGCAACTAAACATTCATACCTGTCAGCATCTTCAGGAGCCATGTATTGCGTCTCATGATCAGAATCATCACTACCGTGTTCTTCATGTGTAATAAGAGCTAAAGTCTCCTCATCATAGTCACTAGCAGACTCATACACACCATCCTCGGTAGAAATCATCACACGCTGAGATTTGCATTCTCTTGCAAAATGTCCTCTTCCCTTACAATGACGACAAATAATATCACTTGTGTGCCCTGTTGATGCCATGGAAGAAGAAGAGCTCTACGCAGGCCCGCCAGGTGTGATCTTGGCAGATAGTGGTGGTTGTGCCTGATTTCTTGTATCATGGATGGAGGTGGCACCTGATGGAGGTGATGAATTAGTGGAAGTAGAGGATGCACGTGGTGTCCATGATGAAGATCGACCTGCAGAAAAGTTAGTTCGCGCCAATGCATGTCGATCCTGCACTTCACGTCCAGCTTTACAAGCAAGATGGAATAAACGAGTGATATTATTATACTCCGTATACTCTAGAATGGTCTGAATCTCTCTATTTAATCCACCCATAAAACATGCAAGCATAGATTCATTCTCCTCACCAATAGCACATATAATCATGCCCGTTTGTAATTCGTGATAATATTCTTCTACAGAATTTTTTTCCTTGTCTTAAACGCTGCAATTTTTGAATTAATTCACGTTGATAATATGGTGGAACCCAACTAGTATGCATAGTAGTTTTCAAAGCAGCCCAAGTAGCTGGAATAGGGTATAATCTACAATGTTCAGACCACCAAACACATGCAAAGCTAGTGAAAGCACAAACAGCAGCAGGAACACGTCTCTCCTCAGGATATTGTAAACATGTAAATCGTTGTTCAGTTTCTAACTCCCAAGTAAGATATATATCAGGAACATATCTACCCTAAAATGGTGGAATATCCAATTTTAGTTTAGGGAGATGGTCATGATCTCGTACCTAAGGGGGAGCCCTACCATTGCCATTATTTGCATGTGGATGACCTGGTGGTTGTGGTGCTGGTGGTTGCACGTAGTTCTGATTTTGATCAACCTCATCCTCGTAATCTCCCGCACAATCATCCTTCTCCACATCAGCAGCAGGAGCCATAGAAGTATCAACGGTAGCACCAACAGTTTGGCCAGGCGCAAGCGGGAGACGGCTCGCTCGGCGGAGGGCTGTTTCGCGACATGGAGGTAGTCGTTGTTGTTGTTGTTGTTGTTGTTGTTGTTGTTGTTGTTGTTGTTGTTGTTGTTGTTGTTGTAGAGGTGTGTTAGGTGCAGCCGGTGGTGGTGGTGGAAGACGCGCGAGCAATTCATTAAACATGTTATCGAGCTTTATTTCGAACGTCTTCTCCATGCCATCTATCTTCTCCATGGCCTCTTCAAATCTATTTAGCACATCTTGCACCTGTCCACTCATCATTTGCTGAAATTTATCATGCAACTCCTTATTCGTCATGTTCTCCCAGTCAGTCTCATCGACTTTTGATCCTGCCATGGTTAGCAGCAGTAGAAACACACAAGAATATGATCCTACACACTATTAGAAAATGGCGGTGGTGGGGTGTCACAAATCTGTCAAGCAAATCTCAAATTCTTACCAGTTCTTACCCAGCAGTAGGCGGTGATCCGCAACCATTGTAGTCAAAACTCTCAAAGATTGGAAAGAGCAATTCCCAGGTGGTGCCAAACGCACAATGTAGATGTATGTGGAGCTGGGAAGGCTTATGATATGGTATTGAAAATGTCAGCAATAATCAAATCAGAGATGAAAAGTTGAATAAACGCTCAACAACGGTACTGTGCTGGTCCTAGGCTAGACCGTGCTAGAGACGCGAGCCTAGAACACTTACAAAATCACGGCGCTGCACATAAACAAGGGAGGAGCACACTCTGAATTGTTTTCTCTTTTTGCACTTTTTTGCACTTTTTTTCTTTTTTTACTCCGCAACAATTTTTTCCAAAGAAGTCTACAAATGGTCTAAAAACTGCCTAGCCAGAATTTTCCAGACTTAGTTTTTTTTAAACTGGAACTATTTTTCTACTGCGGGTAGCACGGAAGTTAGGGAGTCCTACTCTGTCATGACTCGGAGTATGGCGTGATCTGGAAATCCAAAAGAATGCAACAAATACTGGACTCGGACTAGGACTAGTGGCGGAGATGAATCTGGTGGAAACTCGGACTGGTGGCAGATATATGTAGGGCGGTGGAACTTGGACTGGTGGCGAATCGGTGATGGAGGTGGACTCGAATTATCATGATGGCGGTGGATATGTGGTATATGACAGCGGTGATGACGATGGTGGTATATGGCGGCAGTGATGACGATGGTGGTATATAGCAGCGGTGACAATGATGGTGGTATATGGCAACGGTGATGATAATGGTGGTATATGGCAGCGGTGATGATGATGATGATGGAGCGACGGCGTGACAACTTGTGAACAGAACTCGAAACTCTAAAGGACTAGACACTAAGACTAGCAAGTAGACATGACGATGCAACCACAAATTCAACAATGCAAAACCCTAAAAATATTATGCAAAGGCTCAGATTGGTTCGGATATGACGAACTAACCCTAAATATTTTTTTGCTTTTTTGTGGACTATAGGTATGAAGAACAGACTCGATCGAAACTACGAAAAACTGTAAAATCTCATCGAGCAACCTGAAAATCTGATACCAGTTGATAGAGGCGAGGGTCCCGATCTTTCGATGAGATGGGGGCTATCATTTTGGTGGAAGTCAACTTTGACGATCCGACTACGAACGTGCGAGGACGTCGCGCCTTAGAAATCGCTAAACCAACTCCAAGAAGTTATTGACCACGCCGGAGCACGATCAACCTGACCACGAAGGTCTGTTTCCTGCAGGCAAACGAAGAACAAGCAAGAAACTAAGATTGCAATCTGGATATCGCGAATTTTTAAGAGGAAAGCTTTATTGATCAAAGGTGGGGTTCTGTGACGCCTTTGTCTGGTCGTTGAACAGAAACGAAGTGCGCGAAGTTGCAGCTATGGCGAACTTTAATCTAAACAAAACCCCAAGTCTAAATGATGCCCTAAGGGTTGTATATATGGAGGAGAGAGGGGGGGATTCGTGGCCCTTGGAGGAGGGGTCCAAAACCAACCCTAACTCTTATTTCCCCACACATACGGACTATAAAAACTGCCTATAATCAAGTATTTCGAAATTACATGGGCCTGGCCCAAAAATAAGGTGACGCAGCACCTAGAATAGCCTCTGGACGAAATTTATGAAGTGGCATCTTGTATATTTCGTCCAAGGCTTCATTCACTCATTATGGTGGCTTCAAAGTCATGTAATCATCACTTGTAACTCCGTTCTTGTTCCCCTTGCGCATGCTGTCATCTCCATGGTTGAAATTGCTCCAAGCTTCATATTTCTTGTCCAAGCTAGGACCTTCATTTGTATGGAAAACAAATGTATCCAATTTAGGCAGCATCATATTATCTTGAACATTAGAATCGTTACCAAGAAGCGAAAGTACCTGATAATTCAATTGGCGTGTGCGAGCTATAGTAATTGGTCTAGTATAGATAGCAGCAGGGGTTGTGGGTGTAACAATGGTATTGATGTCCTCATCAACAAGTATTGGTATGCTTTCGTTCTCGTTTCCTTCATGTGATATGTGTAAATCTGGGAGCGTCTTTTGCGTTTAGTTTTTATTTTTATTTTATACACCATGCTGGTATGGGATAGTCCATGTTTGATTTATAGAATGGTCATTGCACTTCACTTATATCTTTTGAGTGTGGCTTTATAGAATGCTTCATATGCTTCACTTATATCATTTGAAGTTTGGATTGCCTGTTTCTCTTCACATAGAAAACCGTTATTTGAAGAATGCTCTTTGGCTTTACTTATATTTGTTAGAGCATGGTCATCTGTAGAAAGAATTAAACTCTCATGCTTCACTTAGATCTATTTAGAGAGTCAACAGGAATTGGTCAATTGCATGGTTGGTCATAAAATCCTACATAAAACTTATGGATTACTGAATATGATATGTTTGATTCCTTGCAATAGTTTTGCGATATAGAGATGGAGTATGTTGGAGGTACTAGTAAATGGTTGTGTTTAGTAAGAATATTGGTGTTAAGGTTTGTGATTCCTGAAGCATGCACGTATAGTCTCACATTATGCTATGATGTTGGAGCATGATTTATTATTGATTTTCTTCCTTATGAGTGGCAGTCGGGGACGAGCGATGGTCTTTTCCTACCAATATATCGCCCTAGGGGCATGCGTAGTAGTACTTTGCTTCGAGGGCTAATGAACTTTTGCAATAAGTATATGAGTTCTTTATAACTAATGTGAGTCCATGGATTATACGCACTCTTACCTTTCCGCAATTTGCTAGCCTCTACGGTATCATGCATTGCCCTTTCTCATCTCGAGCGTCGGTGCAAACTTTGCCGGTGCATCCAAACCCCATGATATGATACGCTCTATCACACATAAGCCTTATTATATCTTCCTCAAAGCATCCACCGCTTCTATATCTACCTATTGTGGCCCTTCCATAGCCATTCCGAGATATACGGCCATGCAACTTCCATCGCTTCCATTTTGATGACTTGAGCATTCATTGTCATATTGCTTTGCATGATCAGATAGCTGACATAGTATTTGTGGCTCAGCCACCATTCATCATTTTTATACATGTTACGCTAGATCATTGCACATCCTGGTACACTGCCAGAGGCATTCATATAGAGCCATAATCTGTCATAGGTATCGAGTAGTAATTTTTATTTCTTTTGAGTTATAAGTAAATAGAAGTGTGATGATCATCATTATTGATTTTTAGAGCAGTGCCCCGGTGAGGAAAGGATGATGGAGACTATGATTCCCCCACAAGTCGAGATGAGACTCCGGACAATGAGAGAAGAAAAAAAAGAAAAAGAAAAAAACAAAAAAACAAAGAGAGAAGGGGCATTGTTAGTATCATTTACCACACTTGTGCTTCAAAGTAACACCATGTATTTCATATGGAGAGTCTCCTATGTTGTCACTTTCATATACTAGTGGGAATTTTTCATTATAGGATTAGATGCACACCCACTTAGCTTTCATACTGAGCTTTCATACACTTGTAGCTCTTAGTGCATTCGTTGCATGGCAATACCTACTCCTCGCATTGATATCGATTGACGGGCATCTCCATAGCCCATTGGTTAGCCGCGTCGAGGTGAGACTTTCTTACCTTTTTGTGTTCTCTATATTTACCCCTATCATCATACTCTATTCCACCTGTAGTGCTATATCCATGGCTCGCGCTCATGTATTGCGCGAGGGTTGAAAGAGCTGAAGCGCGTTAAAAAGTATGAACCAATTGCTCGGCTTGTCATCGGGGTAGCGCATGATAAATACTTTGTGTTAAGAGGACAGAGCATGACAAGGCTATATGATTTTGTAGGGATAGCTTACTTTAGCATTGATATTTTGGAAGACATGATTGTTTGTTGGGATAACTAAGTATTGATGTATTTCTGTCAAATTATAGACTATTGCTTTGAATCACTTATGTCTTAATATTTATGCCATGATTAGATATATGATCAAGTTTATGCTAGGCATCATTCCACATCAAAAATTATCTTTTTTATCATTTACCTGCTCGAGGACGAGTAGGAATTAAGCTTGGGGATGCCGATACGTCTCCGTCGCATCTATAATTTTTGATTGTTTCATGCCAATATTATACAACTTTTACATACTTTTGGCAACATTTTATATGATTTATTTGGGCTAACCTATTGATCCAGTGCCCAGTGCCAGTTCCTATTTTTTTTGCATGTTTTTTGTATCACAGAAAATCCATATCAAACGAAGTCCAAATGCAATAAATTTTTACGGAGAACTATTTTGGAATATATCTGACTTTGGGGAGTTGGAATCACCGCAAACGGAGGCCCATACAGCCCACAAGACACCAAGGCGCTCCCTAGGCCCCTAGCGCGTGGTGGTGGGTTGTGACCTCGTCGAACGTCGGTTGGAGCTCTACTTCGGGCGCAAGTAAGCTTATATCCGGAAGAAAATCGTGTTAAAATCTCAGCGCAATTGGAGTTACGGATCTCCCGAAATATAAGAAACGTTTTTCGGCCAGATCTGAGGGACGTGAAACAGAAGGGAACAGAGAGGGAGATCCAATCTCGGAGGGGCTCCCGCCCCTCCGCCGCCACTGATGCCATGGACCAGAGGGGGAACTCTCCTCCCATCTAGGGGGAGGCCAAGGAAGAAGAAGAAGAAGGGGGGGCTCTCTCCCCCTCTCTCCCGGTGGCGTCGAATTGCCGCTGGAGCAAGGATCGTGACGGCGATCTACATCAACAATCTTGCTACCGTCATCACCAATTCTCTCCCCCTCTATGCAGCAGTGTAACACCCCTTCTCTCCGTTGTAATTTCTACTTAAACATGGTGCTCAACTCCATATATTATTTCCCAATGATCTATGGTTATCCTATCATGTTTGAGTAGATCTGTTTTGTCCTATGGGTTAATCGTGATCTTGGTTGGTATGATTGTATATTTCATTCATGGTGCTGTCCTACGGTGCCCTCCGTCTTTCTCAAACATGAGAGGTTTCCGCTGTAGGGTGTTGCAATACGTTCATGATTCTCTTATGGTGGGTTGCGAGAGTGACAGAAACTTAAACCCGAGTAGGTAGGTTGTTGCGTATGGGATAAAGAGGACTTGATACTTAATGTTATGATTGGATTTCACGACCTTAATGATCTTAAGTAGTTGTGGATGCTTGCTAGGGGTCCAATCATAAGTGCATATGATCCAAGTAGACAAAGTATGTTAGCTCATGCCTCTCCCTCATATAGAATTGCAAGAATGATTACCGGTACTTGTTATCGATTACCTAGGGACAAATAAATTTCTTGTTGACAAAAGCTAGCCACTTTTATTACCTTGCAGTTTATCCATAGTTTTATTCTCGCAAAGTTGATGTAGGGTAGGAACCCTAGGGGCGGATCTTTCACGAAAGGAGTGCATCATGCGATGAACACGAAGAACACAAGGGAGAAAATGAGGGGAAACACAAGGGAAAACATGATAGAATCACTAAACCAACAAGAAATAGTCACACATGTGCTGGATCCTTGAGTACATAAGAGATCACACGGTACACTGTCAACTACGGACGATACAAAAGGTAACGGTCTTCTCCGTGAGGAGGTCTTGATGATCTTCTCCGCAAGGAGGTCTTGAATCCAAAGGGATCTTCTCTGAAGAGGGGCCGTGATCTCTCTCGTGGAGTAGATCCAATGTGGATGAGCAAGGCTCTATCTCTAAAATGAGCTAAACCAATGCTAACCTTAGAAAAGTAGTGGAGGATTCATTTATATAGTCAAAGGGGGTGAACGGGTACATGGGCCTCGGACGAACATCATGCACGCAGGCACTTTCCGGATGATCCGGATGTTGGTCCGGACGATCCGGGCTTCGGGGGACTGGATGATCCGGGCCGGCGTCCGGATCGTCCGGCTGTGTTGAGGGGGCCGCAGGAGGTCCGGATGTCCGGGTCTTGGTCCGGATGTCCGGATAAGTCCGGATGATCCGGGACAGGGTCCAGATGATCTGGCTTCAGGGCAGCCTCGGTTGCTCTCGGGTCTCCAATTGTATAGATCATCTGGGCTGGGGTCCGGATCATTCGGGATGTGTTCGGATCGTCCGGGACCTCGTCCGGATGATCCAGCCAGCCTGGGACTTGGCTGATTTCTTCTCCGTCTTCACGCATGTCTTCCGCTCCCGATCCTCCTTGCTCCTTAGCTTCTCCATGGCTAGCTCCTTGGTACCTGAGTATGCACAATGTCTCCGTTTGAGGTAGTAGCCATGTCTCATGTGAATTGAAGTGGAATTATGAGAGGAGTGATGTCACCTCGGTTTCGAGAGCTCTTGCACGTGCTCGTGTCATGGGACCACTAGGCACTTGGTGAGACGATGATAGGTCCATGGGGATGATCTTGGGATGCTCCGCATCATCTCCCCTCCCTTGGGGAAGATCCGACCCCAGATCAAATTCTTTATCACCATGGTAGGGTGAGAGGTCCTTGACATTGAAGATGTCGCTCACGTTGTACTTGTCTCGCGGGAGGTCGATCTTGTGGGCGTTGTTGTTGTAGCGTGCAAGAACCTTGAAGGGTCCATCCGCTCGAGGTAGAAGCTTGGACTTGCGTTCGGTTGGGAAGCGGTCTTTGTGAAGGTGTAGCCACACAAGATCACCAATGTTGAATACCATGGGGTGCTTGTTGATGTTGAGCTTGGTCGCAAGACATTTTACTTGGCGCTCGATGGTGTGCCTTGTATCTTCATGCACCTTCTTGAGATGGTTCACACATGCACTTGCGTCCATATTGATGCGCTCTTGGAGTCGTAGAGGAAGAATGTCCAATGGTGACAATGGGTTGAATCTGTAGAGGGACTTGCCGGTTGTTGAGTGTCTTGCATGGTTGTAGGCAAACTTGGCCATAGGTAGACACTCCTCCCACTCCTTGATGTTCTTCTTGATCAGCACTGGAAGTAGAGCGGAGAGTGTGCGGTTGGTCACCTCCGTTTGGCTGTCGGTTTGTGGGTGGTACGCTGTGGAGAAGAGTAGCTTGATTCCGAGCTTGGCCATAGGGTCTTCCAAAAGTGGTTTAGGAACTTGACGTCGCGGTCCGAGACGTTCGTCTTTGGCACTCCATGTAGACGCAATATGTGCCTACAAAAAAGATTGGCAACATGTGAAGCATCGTCTATCTTGTTGCAAGGAGTGAAATGTGCCATCTTAGAGAAATTCTCCACAACAACAAATACTGAATCCTTGCCATTTGTAGTCCTAGGCAATCCAAGTACAAAATCCATGCTAATATCTTCCCATGGTTGATATGGGATTGGGAGAGGCATGTAAAGGCCATGGGATTGAGCTTTAGACTTAGCTTTGCGACATGTAGAGCATCGGTTGGCGAAGCGGTTGATGTCGTGAAACATCTTGGGACAATAATAGTTCTTGGAGAGCGTAGCAAAAGTCTTGTCACGTCCGAAATGTCCCATTAGTCCACCTCCATGAGATTCCTGCAAAAGCAACAAACGAAGAGAAGACTCGGGGATGTAAAGCTTGTTAGCTCTCATGAGATATCCGTCGTTGATGTAATAGCATTCCCAAGAGGTATGCGTCAAATACTTGGAATAAGGAGTAGCAAAAGTGGGATCATGCTCATATAAGTCTTTCATGTGCTCAAAGCCAATGACATCCAATTCAAGTTGAGTAACAAGCATGCATATGCGGGAAAGAGCGTCCACCAAAACATTTTCCTTACCTTTAACATACTTGATGACATAGGGAAAAGACTCAATGAATTCACTCCATTTAGCATGATGCTTGTTCAACTTGGTTTGACCCTTAAGGTATTTAAGTGTTTCATGACCGGTATGAATAATGAATTCATGAGGGCGAAGATAGTGTTCCCGTTCATGCAAAACTCGCACTAAAGCGTATAGCTCTTTGTCATTGATGGGGTAATTGAGTTGCACTCCGGAAAGTTTCTCACTAAAGTAAGCCATGGGGCGCTTCTCTTGCGTTAACACACCTCCTATGCCATTACCACTAGCATCTCCATGAATCTCAAAGGGCTTACCAAAGTTGGATAATGCAAGCACGGGAGCATGAGTAAGCAAACTATTAAGCTCGTTGAAAGTGGTATCTTGGGATGGTCCCCAAACAAAAGGCACATTTTTCTTGCTCAAAGCATGCAAAGGTGAAGCAATGGTGCGAAAGTCCTTCACGAATTGAAGGTAGAAACCGGCTAAACCAAGGAAACTACGCACTTGTTGCAAATTGGTTGGTTGGGCCCAAGTTTTAATAACATTGATCTTAGAGTCATCAACATGAACACCCTTAGTGTAAACAACAAAACCCAAGAAAACGAGCTTATCAATGCCGAAAAGGAACTTTTCCATGTTAGCATAGAGATGCCCGTTTCGAAGAGTTTGCAAAACTGTTCGAACATGTGTGACATGATCTTGAAGAGATTTGCTATAAACAAGGATATCACCGAAGTAGACCACCACAAACACACCAATGTAAGGGCGAAAGACATGATTCATAAGACCCATGAAAGTACCCGGTGCTTCCGATAGACCCATAGGCATGACTAACCACTCATACAACCCAAACTTGGTTTTGAAAGCGGTTTTCCATTCATCACCCTCTTGTATGCGGATTTGATAGTAACCACTTTTAAGATAAATCTTGGAGAATATAGTGGCACCACTAAGTTCATCAAGCATATCATCAAGGCATGGAATGGGATACCTATAGCGAATGGTGAAAGCATTTATAGGTCTACAGTCGGAGCACATGCGAAAGCTACCGTCTCTTTTTGGCACAAGAATGACCGGGACAGCACAAGGACTCAAACTTTCACGTACATGTCCATGGTCTATGAGATGCTTTACCTGCCTTTGTATTTATTTGGTTTCTTCAGGGTTGACGCGTTCGGGAGCTTTGTTCGGAAGAGGTGCTCCGGGGATGAGGTCGATGCGGTGCTCGATGCCTCGTAGTGGAGGTAGTCCCAGAGGTAGCTCGTCGGGGAAAACATCTTGAAATTCCTGCAAAAGAGAAGACAACACTAAAGGTACATTGTGATAGGTGTGAGTTTATGTTGCATTGTCCTTGCACAAAAGAACATAGTGTAGGACACTAGATGGGTTCTCACACACTCCTCTTATCTCACTTTTGGTGGCAAATAGAACTAAGTTCTTCTTGTCACTCATCATGGAGGCACTCGATTTGGGCTTGTGGCGCTCACTCTCTTTTGGTTGGTTCGCTCTCTCACTATTCTCTCCACGATGGGTGTCTTGCTTGTCGGTGATCACTTGGCTTGGAGACATGGGGCGAAGTTTGTACTCCTTTCCTTTCATCTTGAAGATGTAGTGGTTCGTTCGGTCGTTGTGGATGACACCTCTATCAAATTGTCATTGTCGTCCAAGAAGAAGGTGGCAAACTGTCATTGGAATGATGTTGCACTCCAAAGTGTCTTCGTAGGCACCAATTTTGACGGAGACTTGTACTCGTTGCTCGACTTGGATAGTGCCGGAGTCGCTAAGCCATTAAACTTTGTAGGGATGTGGATGCTTAGTCTTGGGCAAGTTGAGTTTGGAGCAAAATTCTTCACTTGCAAGGTTATGACAACTCCCTCCATCGATGATGACCTTGACGGACCTTCCATTGATGCCGGTCTTGGTATGAAAGATACGACATCGTTGGTCTTCTTCTTGTTGATGTTGAAGAGTCAAGACCTTGGAGACAACTAGACCGGGACTTGAATCTTCATCGCAAAAGACTTGTTCCACCTCATCGTTCACTTGCCAGTGCATGGCGACTTGCTCAAGGACGTCCATTTCGCCTTCACTCATTGAGTCATAAGTGTCGTCGTCGTTGAGGATCGTGGTCCGCTTGTTGGTGCACTCATAGGGCTTGTGGCCTCGGCCTACACATGTGAATCATTTGAAGGAACTTGTCTTGACGGTCTCATTGGTGGGGGTTGATGATGAGGAATCTCTCGGCTTGAAGTTTCTTGTAGTAGGATGACTTGGAGTAGTCGAAGTTTTCTTGTAACTCGACTTGTCGACGTTGGTTGTAGAAGTCTTGGTAGATGGTGTTGGAGTCATTGACGCTTGGGTGTTGGAGAAGCCGTATGACTTGGAAGAGAACTTGGCATATTTGAAGTCACCTTGCACTTGGAGTTCCGCTTTGGTAGCTTGATGCACTAGCTCGATGAGGTTCGAGTATGGTTGGAAGTCAGTGATCTTCTTGATAGGATGATTGATTCCATTCAAGAAATGTGTCATTGTTTCCTCATCATCTTCCATGACATTGGCTCTCATCATGGCAATCTCCATCTCCTTGTAGTACTCTTCAACGCTCTTGGTTCCTTGCTTGAGGAGATGGAGTTTCTTGAAGAGGTCGCGGTTGTAGTAGGTAGGCACAAAGCGTGCTCTCATGACATCCTTCATTTGCGCCCAAGTAGTGATGGGTGGTTCACCTCTTGCCTCACGGCGCTCAATGACTTGTTCCCACCAAATGAGGACATAGTCTTGGAACTCAAGAGATGCCATCGCGATCTTCTTCTCTTCTTCATAGTTGTGCAAGTGGAAGATTTTGTCAACCTTCAATGCCCACGATAGGTACTCTTTGGGATCATTGCTTCCGGAAAACTTGGGCATGCTGAACTTGAGCTTGCCGTAGCGTTGGTCTTCATTGTGTTGGGGTCGAGGATGATGACGCCCATGTTGTTGAGGATTGTCAAACTCGTGATTCTCTTGGCGAGGAGGGTTGTCGAGCTCATGTTGCTCTTGTTGTGGAGGATTTTCATTGTCTTCATGCTCTTGGTGAGCTTGATTTTCTTGGTGAGCTTGTGGAGGAACTTGTCGAGCTTGACGTTGCACGCGAGCTTGATATCTTCGTTCGTGAGCTTCTTCGCGAAGTGCTTCTTCATGTTCATGAGCTTGTCGGCCTCGGTTGGCTATGGCTCGACTTCAATCTCAGAGGGCTTGTTGCGCCTCAAGTGCTTGAGCATCACGCAATTGTTGTGCCTCACGTTGTGCCTCGGCATCTTGTGCTTCTTGGTGAAGACGTGCTCGCTCTTCCTCTTCGTGTTGGCGTTGTCGTTGTCGTTCTCGTGCTAGCGCAAAGGCGGCTTGGTTTTGACGGTGCCGTTGCTCTTGAGAGTCGGCGTCGCATAGAGGATTGAGGCTTGCTTGATGATCATTGCGCGTGGTGCGACGAAGAGTGTTCGATGTTGGTGTACTTGAGCCGAAGAGGGTGAAGTCGGAATGTCGACTTGAGCGGCTCCATCTTGATGAGGACAAAGTGGAAGAAGAGCAGTTAAGAAACAAAGCACGAATCTCGTCCATTCTTGTGTCATTCTCTTGCTTGTGATCATCGAGCTTGGGATCGAAGTAGTCCCTTGTGCGTTGCTCGGAGAGTCGCAAGTCGGTGGCGAGGTTGTCGATGCGTTCACTCATTGCTTGTTGCTCTTGATGCAAAGCACGTTGTGCACCAAAGAGGTGACTCTTTGTGACGTAGGAGTTCATGTCGTTGTCGTGCTCAATGAAGAGTGGGTTGATAGAAGTACTTGGCCTATCCAACATTCCAAGAGAAATATGTGAGTGGTATAAAGAGAAGAACGTATACCAAATGTACCTTGACCGAAGTTGAAGGTCGATCAATGATCACTCCAATGTGGAACAAGGAAATAGCACAATTGGTACCAATTCTTGTTGGTTTCTCACACCTACACAAGTAAGAGCTTATGGTGGAGCTTGGTTAGGATGGTGGCACAAAATTTGATGTGAAAGTAAGCAAGATTCAATAATGTTGGAAAAGATACGCAAATTTGCAAATGCAACAAGTAGAACAAGCAATATAAGGTACACGGAAACACACACGCAAAGAGATAAGTGGGGTTGTGCAACCAAGGATGAGCCAAAATGTGGAATCGACGAAAATGCTCATGTTGCACAACACTAGATAGATGCTATCGTGATTGCACAATAGGCAGATACAAAGACTTGTGCACAACCTACTTAGCAAAACTGCAACGACTTCTATCCCAAGTATGCTCTATGCAAGGTGTTTCGATGATATGATCCAAGATGATCTAGTATGACAATCTTAATGTTGTATGATGCTATGGTTCTTTCTTATAAGCTCTTTTCTTATCTTTCCCTTTTTCTTAAAAGCTTGTTTGGCTCTTTGTGTGTTGAGCTATTTTCTCATGTAATGCTTCATGAACCAAGATAGCAATTGTGTATGCGATGACAAATTTGTGACACGAGAGATGATACCAAGATATGCACCAATGATGTATGTATTCTATGGGAAGTATGATCACTAATGTGCACAAGTCATGTTGCCTGCAATACCCAAAGGCTAGTATCGATGGGTAAGCTACTCAAAAATATAAGGGTATGGTGGTTATCAATGTAATGGCAAGGGGTGGCCAATGATGTCGTTGAAGTTACCGTCCTTGCTTACGGTTGAGGGTGTCACGAACCCAAGATGAGGTTACCGTGAATGTCGTTGTTGATGACGCGTCCATGGCGAAGATGAGCGGTGGTGATGTCGATGTCGAACCTTTCCTAGTTAGCCGAAACACCCTAGGAAACGATGAACCACAACTCAAATTCTCAAAACCAAAAGCGGCCAAAAGTGTGGGTGTTGGTAGCGGGCAAGTGGAGGATGTATCTAGAGGGTTGGCGGAAGCTAGGTGGTGGTGGTCGAGGGGTGTATGCGGAGGCGTAGGCGGCGGTGTAATAAAACTGCAGAAAATGCAGTTTTGTCAGGTGTAGCCGGATGATCCGGGCCAAGAGCCGGATGATCCGGGTAGATCCGGATGATCTAGGTGAGGGTACGGATGATCCGGGCTGGTCAATTCGCTCGTCGAATGGCTCGAGGTGAACGTGAAAATCGGGGCAAATTCGATGATTTCGTGCATTTTTGGGTGGATTGCGAGGTGGAGATGGTGGGGGAAGGTAAGATCCACTTGCAACACAACAAATTGATAGATCAAAACTAATAAAACATCATCAAAAATCACAAATCACAAGAAAATTTTTTGGGGCTATTTTTCTGGGGATTTTCGAATTAGGACGAAAAACAAAAAAACAAGGATAGAAACAACGGGGAAGCTCCGAAATCGTGATCAACGTGGCTCTAGATACCAAGATGATGTAGGGTAGGAACCCTACGGGCCGATCTTTCACGAAAGGAGCGGATCCCACGATGAACACAAAGAACACAAGGGAGAAAACAAGGGGAAACACAAGGGAAAACATGAGAGAATCACTAAACCAACAAGAAATAGTCACACATGTGCTAGATCCTCGAGTACATAAGAGATCACATGGTACATGGTCAATTAGGGACGATACAAAAGGTAACAGTCTTCTCTTTGAGGAGGTCTTGATGATCATCTCTGCAAGGAGGTCTTGAATCCAAAGGGATCTTCTCCGAAGAGGGGCCGCGGTCTCTCTCGTGGAGTATATCCGATGTGGATGAGCAATGCTCTATCTCTAAAATGAGCTAAATGAATGCTAACCCTAGAAAAGTAGTGGAGGAGTTGTTTATACAGGCAAAGTGGGCGAAGGGGTACATGGGCCTCGGCCCAACATCATGCACGCAGCCACAGTCCAGATGATCCGGATGTTGGTCCGGATAATCCGGGCTTCGGGGGTCCGGATGAGCCGGGCCTGCGTCCAGATCGTCCGGCTGTGTCGAGGGGCTGCAGGAGGTCCAGATGTTCGGGTCTTGGTACGGATGTCCGGGTAGTCCGGATGATCCGGGACGGGGTCCGGATGATCCTGCTTCAGGGCAGCCTCGGTTGCTCTCAGGTCTCCAATTGTCCGGATCATCCGGGCTGGGGTCCGGATCGTCCGGGACCTCATCCGGATGATCCGGCCAGCCTGGGACATGGCTGATTTCTTCTCCGTCTTCACGCATGTCTTCCGCTCTTGATCCTCCTTTCTCCTTAGCTTCTCCATGGCTAGCTCCTTGGTACCTGAGTATGCACAATGGCTCCGTTTGAGGTAGTAGCCATGTCTCATGTGCATTGAAATGGAATTGTGAGAGGAGTTATGTCACCTCAGTTTCGAGAGCTCTTGCACGTGCTCGTGTCATGGGTCCACTAGGCACTTGGTGAGACGATGATAGGTGATAATCCACAAGTATAGGGGATCGCAATAGTTTTTGAGGTAGAGTATTCAACCCATATTTATTGATTCGACACAAGGGGAGCCAAAGAATATTCTCAAGTATTAGCAGCTGAGTTGTCAATTCAACCACACCTGGGAACTTAATATTTGCAGCAAAGTGTTTGTAGCAAAGTAATATGATAGTAGTGGTAACGGTAGCAAAAAGTAACGGTAGCAAAAGTAATATTTTTGGTTTTGTAGTGATTGTAACAGTAGCAGCCGAAAAGTAAATAAGCGAAGAACAATATATGGAAAGTTCGTAGGCATTGGATCGGTGATGGAGAATTATGCCAGATGCAATCGATCATGTAAAAGTCATAACATAGGGTGACACTGAACTAGCTCCAGTTTATCAATGTAATGTAGGCATGTATTCCGAATATAGTCATACGTGCTTATGGAGAAGAACTTGCATGACATCTTCTGTCCTACCCTCCCGTGGCTGTGGGGTCCTACTGGAAACTAAGGGATATTAAGGCCTCCTTTTAATAGAATACCGTACCAAAGCATTGACACATAGTGTATACATGAACTACTCAAACTACGGTCATCACCAGTAAGTATCCCGATTATTGTCATTTCGGGGTTAACGAATCATAACACATAATAGGTGACTATAGATTTGCAAGATAGGATGAAGAACTCTCATATATTGATGAAAACATAATAGGTTCAGATCTGAAATCATGGCACTCGGGCCCTAGTGACAAGCATTAAGCATAGCAAAGTCATAGCAACATCATTCTCAGAACATAGTGGATACTAGGGATCAAACCCTAACAAAAATAACTCGATTAAATGATAAATCATATCCAACCCATCACCGTCCAGCAATCCTACGATGGAATTACTCGCGCACGACGGTGAGCATCATGAAATTGGTGATGGAGGAAGGTTGATGACGACAATGGCGACGGATTCCCCTCTCTGGAGCCCCGAACGGACTCCAGATCAGCCTTCCCAAGAGAGTTTAGGGCTTGGCGGCGGCTCCGTATCGTAAAACACGATGAATCCTTCTCCCTGATTTTTTTCTCCCCGAAAGTGAATATATGGAGTTGGAGTTGAGGTCGGTGGAGTGTCAGGGGGCCCACGAGGCAGGGGGCGCGGCCCCCACCCTCGTGGAGAGGGTGTGGCCCCCCTGACGTGGATCTTTCTTCCAGTATTTTTTATATATTCCATAAATAATCTCCGTTGATTTTCAGTTCATTCCGAGAACTTTTATTTCTGCACAAAAATAACACCATGGCAATTCTGCTGAAAACAACGTCAGTCCGGGTTAGTTCCATTCAAATCATGCAAGTTAGAGTCCAAAACAAGGGCAAAAGTGTTTGGAAAAGTAGATACGACGGAGACGTATCCATAAGTCCATGGGGATGATCTTGGGATGCTCTGCATCAAAAGTCTTGTAGTTTTATTCTTGCAAATTAGCTTCGTACTTGTTTTAGGTAAAGCAAACATCAAGTGTGCATAGAGTTGTATGGGTGGTTGATATAACTTGAGGGAATATTTGTTCTGCCTCTAGCTCCTCGTTGGGTTCTCCCTATTATTTATCGAAGAAGGCTACAAACGATCCCCTATACTTGTGGGTTATCAACACCATCATCACTTACTCTGCTTTCTACTCCCTCCATTCCTAAATATTTGTCTTTTTAGAGACTTCAACAAGTGACTACATATGGAGCAAAATGAGTGAATCTACACTCTAAAATATGTCTATATACACATCCCTATGTGGTAGTCCATTTGAAATCCAAAAAAGACAAATATTTAGGAATAGAGGGCGTATAAGAGTAGATATAGAGATATATCTCCAGCATCGTCCACATCAAAATGTGTTGGATTGGTTAGCGCCGGATGCTCGTAGCACGATGACCTGAGTTCGAATTCTGTCTTTAACTTTAGATTTTTATATTATATATTATTTAATATATACTTTTTTCGCTATTGTACTGACAGTGGCACCCACAGAGTACTTAGAATACAAGATTAAGGATGGATTTGTTTCTTTTTAACTTTCTGTACGAAGTTGTAGCCACCCTGCAAGTCATGTGTACATTGTACATGAAATTAACTTTTTATAGAGGGAGAATCATACATGCAATTAACTCAAATGGATTGCATGTGAATCTATTATTTCCAGCGTAGGAGCATCTCCAACGGCTGCTGGCAAATTTCCTCCCGCTTCCTTCCGCGGAGGATGACATCCAACGCCAGCGGCATACATTTTCACAACTCTAACCAACCAAAGGAAATGCGTGCAAACACAAACTTATTTCATATAAGCATGAAGGATTTCGTATAAAAAAGCCGGATCTTCATATAAACATGATGGATTTCATTACATTCACATGAACTAAACGGTGCTAATCCGTGGTATAATTAATACCTAATATAAATGGCCGTCTGCGGATCCCTTTGTCTTCCTCATGTCTGACAGGCACTTGCGGGGTTGACAAAGGTCCTCGGAAGATACGAAGCAGCAAAGAAACCACCTGAATACGCAGTCCTCGCCTCGGCGGTGGCCTTCATCGGACCCAAGTGGCAGCGGCCTCCCGTGTGCTACTTCTCCTCGATGGTGGCTGCGGACACGGAGAAGCTGGCCATCGACTTGTCGCTCTACACGCACCCGGCTTCTGTCTCTGCCTGCATGGCACTGCCGCAGGCACGTGAGGCACACCCACAAACATGGGAGGCGCGACCACAGCAGATACTGGAGGAGTGTTATGACGCGGCAGCGACGACGCCTGTGCCGCCGTGCTCACCATTGTGCCGGCATGGAGCAACTCACCACTCCTCATCGAGCTGGACTGGAGCGGTGAGTTGCTGAACCACACGCGAGCTTGGGGCGGCAACTTGCTCCGTCGGGCCAAGCAAGGTTGGTGAAGCATCGAGCGGCCTCACACGTATCTGGAGGGCTCGGCGGGCCACCCAGCCGGGTAGTATGCCGGAGAACGGCTCCTCGGAAGTCATCGGAAGAGGGGAGAAAATGGTGAAGTAGGAGATGGGGGAGTGGCGGAGGGGTGCGATTCTTGTCGGCTGTTTGTCTGGCCTTGTTTAAATAGAGGGCGGACGGTAGGAGCTTGGTCGGCGCCTAGCCTCGTTTAAACTGAGGGCGGACGGGAGGAGCTCGGCCGGCATTGCGATTAATTCCGACCTGATCATGAACAGACTTGTGGCCGGGGTAGGTTTCTTGGTTTGCATGTGGGTTTAACAGAGGCGAGGAGGCGTGTTCAGCAGGGCATGCAGCGGTCAGCGCAATACTATTCGATTTGATAGCTACTAGTAAACCATGACAGTTCCCGGTACGGCTTTAATGCAGACGAGGGAGAGGGTAGCGTTTCCCAAAATGTTTGAACGGCCAATGATGCATCCTCCTTCAATTAGCATCTTGAATGCATGGGAAAAAGACATAACACGATGTGAATGCAACGCAGTTTGCACTCATATAAAGACGCCCCTCCATTCCAATGCATCTACCACATCGTACACACCTAAGCACCTACACTAAGCGCAAAAGTGCTCACTCCAGACCCATGGCGGCGATGCGCGTGAGTGGCCAGCGGCTGTGCCAGATGGTCCATGATGCTAGACTGCGGCATGGCACCAAGGATCATCTCTAGACGGTGTTGGCGACTGGCTGGTTCATGGGCATCGTCGACGCCAGCTATGACTCTCAGTTGGACCAGATGATCATTGCCACCATCAACAAGTTCACCATCGTCAAGAAGCTCGTCCTCCTCCGGATCATCAGCTGCATTGACAATGCCGGTGCCAACGCCAGAGTGTCGCAACAGGTGCCTTCCTAAGCCATGTAGAACGATGCGGTACCAGTGAGTACCACCACCTCCACGCCAACATCGACGTCTAGGCCTTGCACATGCAGCTGCTCCCGTAGTATTTTACCCGCATGTTCAACTATAGTACCACGCCGATCTTGGACGAGACCATGGAGCTTGTGGCCAAGAAAAGTCTCTACCCGGCCGACGCATGCCGAGGTGCTTGACTGTTGTGGCATGCCCCGTGACGTTTACTAGCTTGTGCTCCGGATGAGCGGCAGGGTGCTGCTCTTGATCGTCAGTGGTGCGACGGCAACGACGGCCGGGTAGGAGCTCGGGCGGGAGCCAGTGATCTACCGGCGGCACATAGCTCGACTTGGGCTCGAGATTTCAACCGTTTGCACCGTCTCGAGGATGTACCACTCAGCGACGAGGCTGGAATGCTAGATACGTATAGGCATGTGCTCGTGGGCGGGAGCAACCTGCTCAACAAATACCGGTTTGCGAATGTGATGTACTTGACGTAGTTGAGCCAGTGAGCCCAGAGGCATTCCTACCATTGTACGTTGACGTGTGGCTCAACGGCGTGCGGCCACATGCCAGCATAGGTCGGCTACGGGGAAGCGACATTGGTGTGGTTCGAGATGCCCAGCTGGCCGTTGTCGCGGTGGCGTTCGCCACTCACTTGTTCGAGTTGAACCGACCGGTGGTGGCCTGGCCGTGGCGAGGGTGCCACAGCTGGAGGTTGGGGTGTTATGAGGCTGCAAATAAGGCCTTCCCTCGTTCGTCCTTTTTTCCCACAAGATAAACTACTCATACAAATGCATCTTGATGTTCCGTGCGACGCATGGGCATCTTGCTAGTAAGAAACAAGTATCGAGTTTGGCACGAGTTCGTGCAGCAGTAGCACCACAAGGCTTGGCGCATGAGTTACATTTCCCTCTCGGGGCCCACGGGAGTGAGCTTCAGTGGACCCGATAGGTGGCTGGTCCACATGTCATGCTCCTGAAGGGAGAGGGGCGGTGGGGCCGAGAGGGGTGAGCTACGGGTCGGGGGACATGTTGTGTCATGGGTTCGAGCAGTGTTGTGGGAATCGCGTGTGGCTGTGGTAGAAACATGATGCTCGATGCATTTCAGCTGGCCCACATGTCATGCACACAAAGGCAGAGGGGCGATGCGGCCGAGAGGGGTGAGGCGCACGTCGGGGGACGTGGTGTCGTGGGTTCAAGCAGCGTCGTGGGAATCGCGAGTGGTAGTGTATGAAACGTGATGGTCGTCGTAGTTCAATTTCCATGGACAAGTTGTCATGTCTACTGACACATGCATTGCATACCAATCACTCGAAGGAGTATTAGAGAAAGTTGGGTGGATAAATAGTAGCTTATAGTCAAGCAGACCTACGCTGCTACTTGTTCCAAAGACATGCACACAATCGAAATAGTTCATCTATATCAGTATACATAGAGAGGAAATATTTTTTTACAAGAGAGGAAATAGTTCATCCATCCATAATGCACTGCTGCAGGTGCATCTTCTTCTTCTTCTTCTTCTTCTTCTCACTTTCTGTGGGAGACGGCTTCGCAACAAGCTCTTTGGACCTTGCAGCTATTTTGAAAATCACACTGGCATCGAGGGCAGCATATTTTATCCGCTCGTACATCAAGGGATAATTCTCCCATCCAGACGACCTTAATGCTAGCGTGTCGTCACCCTTCCGAAGATTTGTACCAAGCACAAAATTTACTATGTCGAATAGGGATGGTGTTTGTTTATCACAATCTTCTACAGGAATTTTGATTCTGGTTTGAAGGTCAGTGATGCTTTCCAAATCAAGGTTGTATGGCGACAGTTTTTGCTTGTCCCCTTCGTTGGCTGCCCCACAGAAGTATATATCCTCCTGAGACTAGATATCGTGGAGGTCTCCTGGTATGGAGGGCGCGTGTATGATGTGGTACACTAAAACATCATCTTCGAGGCACTGCTGAAGGACGACGGCGCATTGGATCTTCCCAGTGGCATGCTCTATGTACTCTGCATCGAGACCGATGACCTTCATCTCTACCTTTTGGAGGGAGTTGGATACATTGTTGATCCACTTCCGAACAACCCTTGGGTGGTCGGTGACGGTGGCAACTATGCTCAACGAGCCTTCGACGAGGAGGTTTTGATGCAAATGAAGATGAAGGAGAGGTGAAGAAGCTGAGGAAAATCGGTTCCTGATGGAGAAGTAAATGGGAGAAGTGGCATGTAGGCAGTTGATTAGACGGCTAGGTAGACTAAAAGAAAAGGCTATGCGGGTAGACTGAGGAGTGGTACATGTCCATGTACGTGACCATCTTTCTAGCGCTACATGTGCCACTGGCTACTTGAGGTCACTCTGTCGAATCACCATGGCGAGACATTTTGTTATTCCTTTTAATTTCGGCACCCCTCTTGACAGGTGGGACCTATGCAAACAGATATAAAAAAATGTGTCATAGCTCGTTCAGATGGATATTGGTGCATGCGTGGAGACACAACATTCTCTGGTTAAGGAATATGTAGTTATCCTCAAAAAAGTAAAAAAAAAACCTTCTTCACACTTCTGCATGCACGAGAATTTGGTTCTGCTCGCAATATGGATGATACCTGGAGGATGAAGTGAACCCAGAGGCATGCTAGCATGGGAGACCTATTTCCACTACACAGTACTACTCCGTATGTTCCTACTAGTAGCAGTACAACTGTGGTACACTTGATTGTCAGAATATTATTCATCCGGTCCTCACAGTGAAGTGACAAGACCCTGCGCCCAAGGTGACACTAGTCCAGGCGGCGTGTTCAGTTACCAAAGTCAGCCTTACCTTGTGCACTGTGCAGTCACTATCACCGCCGCTGTATAGCATGCCTCGCCTTGTCTCCCTCTCCCCTAGCACCACTCCATCCCCATCTCCATCCCGCTGGAGATCCTGAGGTCACTCTTCATCATCTCACTGTGCCCCCTCGTACCCTCGCCTCTCTCGCCTCCCCCAGTACCACTATTCCCTCGCTAGTCGCTCTAGCACCAAGAGCCTTCTCCCCCGTAAATCAAGCCCCCCAAAACCCCCCCTTCCAAACTCCACCATGGCTGAACATGAACCGCGCAACATCTATATGAGCCACGATTGGAGCAATCTCCCCAGTGACATCCTCGACCTCTATTGTTCGTGTATGGATATGTTGAGCATCGTGCGGCTGGCTGCATGCTCGAGGGACATGCACACGACCATCATTGAAGTGAGGCCTAAGCTTTTCAATACATCCTACTTGCTGCTATCTGGTCTTGCGAGATTTTCTCACCATGATACGGAGGCGTACATGACGCCCCTCAACTTCAACCTGACCTCCATTATTCGAAACTTCTTTGCAGGTATGTTGTGAGTCGTCGTACATCATTTGCCTCGACTTCGATCTGATCACCATCGCCCGAAACTTCTCGGCAGGTATGTACTGAGTCGGCATGAACTACCACTTGATGGTTGCTATCAGAGAAGACCGGAAAAAGTTGGTGCTCGTGAACTTCCACACCTCCCATGAGATTATCCTTCATACGTTGGATTATATAGGGTTCTACCTTTGCAGTCCAAGTCATCTATATTACCATGTCAGTTGGATGGACCTTGTTTTGCAAAAGATTGTAATCTCCCAACTGCCCACACATGATGCGGGTTACACAGACTTCAAGCTAATTGCCTTGTTCGACCGCGGACTCGCCCATCTTTCCACCGGTGCCTTCTTTAGCTAGAGACAACTCACCTCGCAGTGGATCATCAAAGTTGATACACACTTCTGTGATGCTATTGAACAAAATGGCATTATCTACGCGATCGACAAAGCAGATGGCACCACATATTGGTGGGACGGCACGTGTAAGTTGTTTCCCTCCGATGTTAATGATAACGCCAGGACACTGTTTGAACTTTTTGTGATTATTAGCATATCCCTGTTTGAGTAGAATTTGAGTAGAACTATGGCAATGTATTAGAGATGCCGTAAATTAGCTATATTTGGAACGAGTTAGTTCATGCGATTGTGACCATGTCATTATAGCCAATTTGTACCCATGAATAGTCAAACAGTTAGGAAGACATGGATATTCTCCTTATTTTATAGTAATCTATATGCTACTAAATATGAGTGTGTATCAATGGCCATGTTAGTTTCCTCATTTTCATGATGTAGAAACATGCATCACACTGTTGGTTTCATCTAACCATACATCAAGGAAGTAAATGTGCATATGGAGAACTCTATATATGGAAGTAGTGAAATCCTGTAATGCTTACCATGTGTACATAACAATATTTGCCCTTCAGCAATCAATGGCTAGAATAATATCCTCATAGAAATTTTTCCCATAGAACATGAGTATATGACAATGCATGGTCTGTTAATTTCCTTGAAGAATTTGTTTGTGAGGACAGAACATGATTACATAACATGCATGACATGGTAGTTTCCTGTGAAGAATTGATTGCGAGATAACATGAGTATAACCATGCATGGCACTTCTATATTTTCGAACCCAGTATACATTTCCCTGTATTTTCCTCTCAGTTCCAACAGGGACATATCAATGTTGTTTCCTGCATTATCCTACTCATACTCTGAACAATGCTGATCTTACATTAACAATGCTTGTCCCTTTTGATATGATGTAGTGTCCCTACAGTTATTGCCCTTTGTAATCACACCACCTTTGCCAAAACAGGGAAGCGCAATTGGTTCCTCGCTCGATCAGACGATGGCAAAAGACTGATAATCATTCGCATACATGAGCCGGGAAAGTTATATTGCAAAAAACCCCACTGTGTACAAGCACTGTGAAATACGTGAGTATCCGGATATTGGCTGTTACGTCTGTGAGCAGGATACCAGCTTGTTGGGGCCTTCAGGATTCTTGAGTTGGAAGTAGGTAGATAGCCTTGGTTCACACTCTCTATTTCTCGAACTCAATTATCTGATTAACCAGGAAATCACCGTTGACAAAGACCTTGATGGCAGAGAGGCTCCGTTTGCTATGGAAAACTATGTCTACATGACGAGCCCTAGGACTTCGGGAGCAAACTCCCCTGACTGTCAACGATACAGCCTATATCCAAAAGAAGGTGAGAATGACAAAGGCATCTGGATTAATTTTGATCCATGGATCTCTCAAGTTCGACAAGAAGTGATGTGGTTCAAGCCTTCAGGTTGATAGGTAATTGGGTTGTTGCGTTGAAAGGGTGGAGTACTGGTGTCTCCGGATCACTGGTCACTGAAGTAGGGCTGCAAATTATGATCGTGTTGGATCATCCCTCTTCGAATGACTTGTTGTCTTTGCTGCTTGTTCTGGATGGGTAGTTCTCTCTTTTGTTATGCATATTCCTTATCATTTGGTCATCCACGTCTATGTCACTCTTACTATGTAATAGTTGCCTCTATTTAGAATGGCATTCTCGTCTGGATCATAAGAGTCTGAGCGCTGCAGATGGGTGTGTTTTGGTGGTGTAGCAAGACTACTTGTGAACTATCATGTCTTGTTGTTCATGTCAGTAGTAGTCACTATCCATGTTTGAATGTTGTATATATCGTTGCTTTGAACTATTCATTGTCTCGAACTGCTGGTTGGCTAAATGAGGGCATCACCATTCTCAAGTGTTCAGAGTATATCTCCTTTTTCAAGTTATAATTTGAGCTTAGTGTCTTTTCGATGATGTACACTTGTTTGGGCCAGTGAGGTGTTGTTGAATATGGGCCGAGTAGTAACAGAATGCCAAACATATCAATTATGACTCTCAGGCCGGGCTCTCAAAAGATCCTCAAAAAAGGCCGGGCTCTCAAAAAAGAAAGAATATGGACTCTTAGGCCGACATGTGGGTGCCATCGGTGTTTTCGTGTGCTTGCACGCCGAGAGCATATTGGCGTGTGTTCCAAATTAATGCTAGATTTTCATCCCCAATCTCCCGCCCCTCCCCCACCTCTGGAATCTTGATTCCTACACTAGTTCCCCCAAATCCCTCTCCTGTACTCCATGTACTCAAGCGCAATATCATGTCGTCGGTCAACTCGGATCTCCGAGCCGAAGATCCTTGGGTTCATCCTTCCTTCGGGCGCTGTGTGCTATCGCTCAACAGTGGCATGGCGGCACTTGGCAACTAGTTTGCCGGCAAAGTGCTGATGGTAACCATCAACGGCGACCGGCCTCCCATCTCGTCGGACGACCTTGTCAAAGCTCTCGGCATTATGCACGGCATCCAAATAAGTGACTTGCTCGTCGAAGTCTGTCTGCCACTTGTTGATTTCTTCATCAGGTTCCGGACAACTTTCAACTACAGTCGTGTGTTTGAATCTTCCCGACTTTTTTTCTATGATGGCACGCTCGTGAGCTTTGATTGGTGGCACCCAGGATGGGGCTCAGTGCCCTCTATGCTTGAGTTTTTAACAAAGCTTAGCTTCCACGGCATGACTCGGCATGCTTGGAACAACGAGTCCATGAATGAGCTTATCAACGACCTTGGAGGTGAGATCGTAAGTATGTTTGTTCCTCCAGACAGCTGGGCTCTGACGGTTATGGCATGGATGAAGAAGCCGGCCACCATACCGAAGCTGATTGGTGTTGAGATACCAGTGCACGAACCGGGGTTGTACTATTCATCGCCACCAAGGCCGCCGCGGACCACGTTAGGGATGTACCTGTATCGAGTGTTCGCGCATGTCGAAGAAGTGGTCAATCCATCAATCAAAGTCCTGCCGCCGCCGCTGGTGCCAGGGTCTGTCGACGACGTCCATTACAGGAGTCAATGTCAGACTTTCCATCGCGCGGCGGTGGCCCCTGCTTCTTTGGGAGAAGAGGCAGGATTGGCTGCCTGGTTGTGCGCTAATTTGAGGTAACAACTGAATCATGTTAGATACTAGTTAAATCTGCGCTATCGGTGTGAAGCACTGATGTGCCAGTACATTTTATTGTGACATGTTCTATTTTTGTACTTGGACTTTTTTTAGAAAGGGTTGTATGTCAACTTAATCAAAAAATGCAGAACTTATTGTGTTGTCTGTCTGTTTTCTTTGCACAGCAGTCAAGATATTTCCCCGTCATTGACAAAGATGATGAACCGTTATGTACGAGTTCGTTGGTTTCAACATAGCCCTACCCGTAGCGATCCACTGCTTCCACCCTGATTGTGCCGCATGCATGAAATTTTTGTATGCAAGCTAGTGTGCTATGATGTTCTATAAGATTGTGTCAACTATATAAGTTTTTACTCAGGATCAGCAATGCATATGGCTGAAAGATGTATTTACGAGCATCGACCGATGGGTCTCTCTCTCACACACACATACACACGCACAAGTGGGACCCGTTGAATTATTTCTTCGCTCGTGACAGCTTTTAATTAGGTTCCACTGTACTCTAACTTTTTTCTTAAGTTATTAATTGAGCTCAGTGACTTCAAAAAGTTGTACAGAAGCCTTGTTTGGGCCTTTCCGGCGTCACTGAATGTAGGCTGAGTAGCCACGTAAAGTTGTAGTGTACTACACAGGCCTTTTTTTAACATCATCAATGCAAATAGGCCGACAGTTGTACACAATATCCATGTCAACTTGTTATTCTCCGCCCCATTGGGCTGCAAATCTTTCCTAGGAGGGATGCATTAGGCTTAACAAGAAAATTGGCTTTAAGAAATAATAAATGGGATGTAATTATAAAAACTGGACAATAACTATAAAAAATGCACCAAACACGTAATTAGTTTTTTTAAAAAAATATTATTTCGGATTTCGAAATTTTAAATGTCATTACTTGTTGCGCGCGCAATATTTCATTGGATTTTTACGTAATACAAATTTATTTTGAAATTATATTTAATATGACTACAAATTTTGGGATAAAAATATTTCAGATCCCATCAAAATGTGGGAAATTTTATTGAATTCTGTTTTGAGTGATTGGTTGAAATTATTAATCATTGTCCTAGCTAGAAAATGGACTGCACTTTTAACAAACTGTAAATGGGCGGTATTAAATTCCATTAGAATTCAAAAAGGGGTTGTACATTCTTACAAATCACAAATGGGCTATATGTTCTCTGCCACACACTTGTGGGCCTACTAAGTTGACGCGTACTCAAGGCTTTGTCAACTTATAGTCAACACACGGTTCTAGCAGCAGTGGCCGTTGGATGTCCATCCAACAGATGTCGTGCTTCTTCTTCAATCTCGGATATTCTTGCTTCACCCGCCCAAAAAATGATTCCTCCCCCTAACATCTGGGGTGCACCATTTCGGAGGCTGACCTATGGGCCTACTAAGTTGACGCATACCAAGGGCTTTGTCAACTTAGTCAATATAAACGATTCTAGCTACAATGACCGTACAATGTCCATCCAACGGTCGTCGTGCTTCTTCAACCTCCGATCTTCTTGCTCCAGCCGCCCAAACCAGCACCGGCCGTGCCGCCTGCTCCTGCCTCCCGTGTCCGGCTGTGCTGCCACCGGTGGCCAGGCCATCCCTCTATACTCATCCACACCTCCTGTTATTCTCTGGGGACGGTACCTCACACCGCAGCTGAAGCAGTCAACCCACATACTCCCCTCCGCGTGGGCATCCATTGCCGCGTCTTCCCCGGCTCTGCGTCGTTCCCTTCCTAGGCCTCGGTGTCATCCACCGCCTTGGTGCTCTCGGCATAGGACCGTCAACTTGGTCAACGGAGGACAGCCATCGGAAGAGGACTTTAGGCAGTGAGGCTGATAGCCAGACCCACCAGCTACATCTTCGAACACAAGGAAGTGCCTCCTTATTACTCACAAAATAAAAATGATTCCTCCCCCACAGCTAGGACCGACCAGCTGTATCTTCGCATGCAAGGAAATGCATCCTTATCCTCCCAGACCGTTGGGACCCACCCGCTTAAAGCGTACATAGTGTTGTCTGTCTAGTCGCGAACGTGTACATACATATTGGTCGACCGTTGGGACTAGAAGTATGAACCGTGACCGAGTAGGTAGCGACACGTGTCATCGTAGATCACCCGACATAGCAGTTCACGCAGTCCCGTCTAAGTTCTATACACATACGTACAGCCATAGGGCAAAAAATACAGCCACATAGGTACATACGGGCGGGGTCTCGAGCGCGTACTCGCGCATATATACGAACGGCCGGGGCTTGCGTACATGAAGAGGCAACGGACGGTAGCAACGACGTCATGTTCATCGGGCAGCGAACCGGCTGGGTCGGAGCAGAGAAACAACGTCCTGTTCATCGAGAGGCAACCGACTGGGTCGGAATGCGTCATGTTCAATGGGAGCCAACCGGCTTGTACGGAACATCCAAAACGGGGTCTGGCGTACCGCAGAATAGAGGAAACAACCTTCTGTTCAATCGGCCACGGTCGAAACGGGATCCTGTTCATTGGGAGGGGTCAGGCATTCCACAAAACGGAGGAAACAGACTTGTGTCCGAGTGCCTACTGTAGAAACGAGGTCCTGTTGACCGGGAGGGGTGTGGCGTACCACAAAATGGAGGAAACAGACTTGTGTTGGAGCGCCTACGGTCGAAACGGGACCTGTGCATCCACCATTTACTACCTCGCTCCAGCCTCCACGGGCTATTGTTCATCCACCGTCAACATCCTCCACGGGTTACTGTTCATCCACGGCTAGTGTTCATCCAGCCTCCATGGGTTATTGTTCATCCACGGCTACTGTTCATCCAACCTCCACTGGCTGCTGTTCATAGAGCCTCCATGGGGTCTTGTTCATCCACTCCCAACCGGGTGGGGTTCAACGGCCTCCTCGGGGTCCTGTTCATCCAGCGGCAACGGCCTACTACCACGGGGTCCTATTCATCCAACCCCCACTAGGAACTGTTCATGCACAACCAACCAACCGGCTGGACTCACCACGTCTCGACTCGTTCTATGTAGTGCGCGCATGGTAGCAACAATCACTGTTCATCGAGAGGTAACCCAACACCGGCTGGCCACGTCTTGCACAGGGGCTCGATCGGCTTTAGTAAGCAGCAGTGATCGCTCGGGTTCAGTTAGCAGCAGTAGCAAAGGAATTTCTCGGGTTCAGTCAGCAGCGAATGAATCGCTCGAGTTTAGTTAACATACAAGGGATCGATAACTCGGGTTCAGTAACGTGCGATCACTCGGGTTTAGTTAGCCAATGCCTCGCACACATGCGCATACACAAGAGAAACGTGCAAACCACAGCGCATCGCTCGGCGCCGACCACACCTACCGTAACCGGGAACTCCATGATATTTTCTCGCCCTCGCTTCTACCATGATTTTTTCTGTCATGGACGACCCAAAGAATGTCATGCAGCTGCATCTCCGGCCCACCCAGGATGAAAAGCCCAATTTCTGTCATGACTTTTTGTCATAGAAGTAGGAGACCACCACATCTATGATGATGCCAGGTTTTTTCACAATTATCGTCATAGAACTGTCATAAGCATGACAGAAAAAAATTTGTTCGGCCCAAAATGTCACAGATGTGCCTTTTTTGTTGTGCTGCTGACCACTCTGCTTTGAGCCCGCGTTGGCGGGCCCCTCTCTGACCGCTGCGAGCACCGCACTGGCCGAGTGGGGAGTGGCCTCCAAGTAGAGAACCAGGGGCTCACGCAGGCGGGGCGCCACCATGACAGGGGGGCTCGTGAGGTATCACTTGAGGTCTTCAAAGCCCGCCTTAGCTTCTGGGGTCCACTTGAATGGGCCCTTCTTCTTCATCAGCTTGAACATAGGGGGGGCATGCTCACCAAGCTTAGAGATGAAGCGCCCCAAAGAGGTTACGCACCCTGCGAGCTTCTGCATCTCCTTGAGGGTCTAAGGCGGTCTCATACGCTCTATTGCCTTGACCTTCTCGGGGTTGGTTTGAATCCCTCTGTGCGTCACCAGGAAGCCCAGCAGCTTGCTGGACGGGATTGAGCTTCAGGTTTTTACTACGCAGGTTAGTGAACGTTTCTTCCAGGTCTTCGATCAGGGTCCTTGCTTCCCGCGACTTGGCCATGATGTCATCGACGTATGCCTCCAATGTTCCTCCCAAACTGCGGCCCGACCGCTATGTGCAACAGTCACTGGAAAGTGGCGCCAGCGTTCCGCAGCCCGAAGGGCATGCAAGTGTAGCAGTACACACCGCATGGAGAGATGAAAGTTGTCTTCTTGACGTCCTCCGTTGCCATCTTGATTTGATGATATCCCGAGAAAGCATCCAAAAATCATAGAAAATCGCACTCAGCAGTGGAGTCCATGATCTGGTCGATACATGGGAGCGGGAAAGGATCCTGAGGGCAGGCCTTGTTGAGACTGGTGAAGTGGACGCACATGCGCTCCTTCCTGCCTTTCTTGGAGACGATTAGAGGATTCGCCAACCAATTCGGGTGCTGCACCTCCCGGATGATGCCGGCCTCTTGAAGCTTTCCGACCTCCTGGATGATGAATGCCTGCTTCTCTTGTGCCTGACGCCGCGCTTTTTGCTTCACTGGGCATGCACCAGGGCACACATCAGGTGATGCTCGACTAATTCCCTCGGGACACCAACCAAGTATGATGCTTCCCACGCAAACATGTCTTTGTTGGCCCTCAGGAAAGCGACCAACGCTTCCTCCTGGTCCACAGGAAGGCCCACACCAATGGTGAAGGTGGGGCACAAGCCTTCGGTGTCGACAGCCACCTGCTTCGTCTCGGCCCACTCCTGAGAGAACAACTTCTTCTTCTTCACGGGCACGGCCTCCTAAGCCACCGATGTGCTCACGCTGGCTGGGCACGAAGCGGCTGTGGCCCTGCAGCCGAGCTTGAGGACCCAAACCACATCTTTCAAGTCCTCGGGCACCATGATGATGTCGCTGCTACCCGGCATCTTGATGACGTTGTATCCCGGATGAGTAGCCACCATGAACTTGGCGAGGGCCCGATACCCCAGGATGGCGTTGTACGAGAGGTCGATATGGGCGACGTTGAAGTCGATGAGCTCGGTGTGGTAGTTGTCACGCGTGCCGAAGGTGATGGGAGGCATATCTGCGCCAGGGGAGTGGCCGAGCCCTTGACCACCCCCGAGAAAGGCCAGGTGGGCAGTAGCTAATCGTACGACACCTAAAGCAAATCGGAGGTTTCCACCTAGAGGACGCTTAGGCCGGCGCCTTCGTCGATGAGGGTCTTGGTCACGGCGATGTTGCTGATGGTAGGAGTACACAACATGGGGATGGCACCCGTCGTGGTCGTGGCCTTGGGGTGATCTCTAGAAACGAAGGTGATGGTGGTCTTAGGCTTGGCGTGGCCCTGTGCCGCCCCGCGTTGCGGTCGGGCAACACCTTGCTGACGAAGGAGTTGTTTAATGTGGTGGCAGATGCTGGCACCTGTGATCCGTTGATGATACATGCGCCCGCGTGAGGCACTAGAGCCGCGAAGCGTGTGACGAACTGGTTGCACAGTTCCTCCCAAGAGGAGCCAGGATCGAGGAGCCTCCATGGGGGTGAGGGGGAACCAGTTTGCCATGGCCTTGTCATCGCCACTTGCCGCCTCAATGGCCTACACGTACGACCGGAGGAACCCTTCCGAGTCCGCGATGCTATTGTATATTGGTGGCAATGTTGGTCTGACCTTCGTAGGCCACCGCACTCATTGCAGATCGGGGGTGAAAGCGAGGTGACCCGCGGCGCCCCCGTATGCCTCAGGCGGCCACACCCGCAGGGCCGCGCCGCCATGGGGGCCGCGAGGCGAGGGAGAAGCATGGTCGACGGAGGAGTAGACTTTGACAGGCCCCTCCTGGCGCGCCAAATGTCAGAGTCAAGTCTCCGCAGACCCAAGAAGGTTCGAATTCTAAGGCGTGTGCGAGGATCTCAACCTCTCAAGCTCAAAGCCCGTCACACCACAGCCCATCCTAGCCGGATTCGTGTGAGCAAGGAAGAAGATGAACACGGCAGTTTACACAGGTTCGAACCACCTTGCGATGTAAAACCCTACTCCTACTTTGTGGTGGATTGGCCTCATGAGGGGATGATGATGAACTAGTACAAAGGATGAACAACCTCGCGAGGGCTATTCTGGTGATGTTCTTCATATAAAGACTCTCTTGAGTTATCACTTTATTATACTAGTCGGAATTTTCAGTATAGAACTTGTCAAGTATATTCTGATGATGGGCTTCCTAAAATGCCCGTGGTCTTCATGAGCAAGCAAGTTGGACGCACACCCACTTAGTTTACAGGTTGAGCTTTCATACACTTATAGCTCTAGTGCATCCGTTGCATGGCAATCCCTACTCACTTGCATTGATATCAATTGATGGGCATCTCCATAGCCCGTTGATTAGCCGCGTCGATGTGAGACTTTCTTCCTTTTTATCTTCTCCACACAACCTCCACCATCATATTCCATTCCACCTATAGTGCTATATCATGGCTCACGCTCAAGTATTGCGTGAAAGTTGAAAAGGCTTGAGAACATTAAAAGTATGAAACAATTGCTTGGCTTGTCATCGGGGTTGTGCATGATGAAATACTTTGTGTAATGAAGATGGAGCATAGCCAGACTATATGATTTTGTAGGGATAACTTTCTTTGGCCATGTTATTTCCAGAAGACATGATTGCTTTATTAGTATGCTTGAAATATTATTGCCGTAATGTCAAATGATAGACTATTCCTTTGAATCACTCGTGTCTTAATATTCATCCCATGATTAGATTATATGATCAAGATTATGCTAGGTAGCATTCCACATCAAAAATTATCTTTTTTATCATTTACCTACTCTAGGACGAGGAGGAATTAATCTTCGGGATGCTGATACATCTCCGTCATATCTATAATTTTTATTGTTTCATGCCAATATTCTACAACTATCATATATACTTTTGGCAACTTTTTATATTATTTTTGGGACTAACATATTGATCCAGTGCCCAGTGCTAGTTCTTGTTTGTTGCATGTTTTTTGTTTTGCAGAATATCCATACCAAACGAAGTCCAAAGGCGATAAAAATTTATGGAGATTTTTTTTGGAATATGTGCTTTTTGGGAATTTGAATCCACGCGAGACGATGCCCGAGGGGCCCACAAGCCACAGGGGCGCACCCCAGGGGGTAGGGCACGCCCTGGACCCTTGTGGTCACCCTGTAAGGTGGTTGGTGCCCTTCTTTTGCCACAAGAAAGCAAATATCCGGATAAAATCATGTTAAAATTTCAGCCCAATCGGAGTTACAGATCTTTGGGAAATTAAGAAACGGTGAAAGGCCATAATCTGGGAACGCAAAAACAGAAGGAAACAGAGAGAGATCCAATCTCGGAGGGACTACCGTCCCTCCACCCCCATGGCTGCCATGGAACAGAGGGAAAACCCTCCTCCCATATAGGGGGAGGCCAAGGAAGAAGAAGGTGGGGGGCTCTCTCCCCCTCTCTTCCCATGGCACCGGAACGCCGCTGGGGCAATCATTGTGTGATGGCGATCTACTCCAACAATTCTATCATCTTCACAAACACCTCCATCCTGCTCCCCCATCTATCTACAACGTTCACTCTCCCGCAACCCGTTGTACCGACTACTTGAACATGGTTCTTTATGCTTCATGTTATTATCCAATGATGTGTTGCCATCCTATTATGTGTGAGTAGATTTTTATTGTCCTATCGGTGATTGGTGAATTGCTATGATTGGTTTAATTTGCTTGTGATTATGTTGATGTCCTTTGGTGCCCATCGTATGAGCGCGTGTGTGGATGAAACCATAGGGGTAGTTCTATGTTGATAGGACTATGTATTGGAGGGCAAGGGTGATAGCAGCTTCATCCTAGCATAGAAATTGATGCATACGTGATTGAAGGGGGACCAATATATCTTAATGCTACGGTTGGGTTTTACCTTAATGAGCGTTAGTAGTTGCAGATGCTTGCTAATAGTTCCAATCATAAGTGCATAGAATTCCAAGTAAGGAATGACATGCTAGCAGTGGCCTCTCCCACAAAAAACTTGCTATCGGCTAGTGCTACCTCTTGAGCTTGCGTTGGTTTTTCCCTTGCAGATGAAAGGGTGATTCAGCAAAGTAGCGTAAGTATTTCCTGCGGTTTTGAGAACCAAGGTATCAATCCAGTAGGAGAGAACGCGACAAGCCACCGAATACCTGCACAACCAAACACCAACTTGCAACCAACGTGACAAAGGGGTTGTCAATCCCCTCACAGTTAATCACAAAGTGAGATCTGATAGAGATGGATAAACGGTAAAGTAATATTTTTGGTTAATGGAACGGAAAGTAAAAGCTTGCAAAGTAAGGGAATGGCGACATAAATTGGCAAGTTGACGGGAAACTAATATGTTGTAAAATAGACCTGCGAGCCATAGGTTTCACTAGAGGCTTCTCTCAAGAAAGGAACTATTACAGTGGGCAAACAAATTACTGACGAGCAATTCATAGAAAAGCACAAAGTTATGACGATATCTAAGGCAATGATCATGAATATAGACATCACGTCCGTGTCAAGCAGACTTAAATGATTCTGCATGTACTACTATTACTCCACACATCGACCGCTATCCACTATGCATCTAGAGTATTAAGTTCATAAAGAACGGAGTAACGCCTTAAGCAAGATGGCATGATGTAGAGGAATTAATTCAAGCAATACGATGAAAACCCCATCTTTTTATCCTCGATGGCAACAATACAATATGTGTCTGGCTGCCCCTACTGTCATTGGGAAAGGACACCGCAAGATTGAACCCAAAGGTAAGCACTTCTCCCATTGCAAGAAAAACCAATCAGTTGGCCAAACCTAATCGATAGTTCGAACAGACTTGCAAAGATATGAAATCATGCACAAAAGAATTCAGAGGAGATTCAAATAATATGCACTGATAAGCTGATCATAAATCCATAATTCATCATATCTGGGCAAACACACTGCAAAAGAGTATTACATCAAATAGATCTCCAAGAACATCGAGGAGAACTTTGTAATGAGAATCAAAGAGAGAGAAGAAGCCATCTAGCTACTAGCTATTGACCCATAGGTGTGAGGTAAAGTACTCACGCTTCATTGGAGAGGCAATGGTTGATGTAGAAGCCCTCCATGATCGAATCCCCCCCGGCAGGATGCCGAAAAAGGCCCCAAGATGGGATCTCATGGGTACAGAAGGTTGAGGCAGTGGAAAAATGGTTTTTTGGCTCCCTTGGATGTTTTTGTGGTATAAGAGTATATATAGGAGGAAGATCTAGGTCAGGAGGTCAACAAGGGGCCCACAAGGTTGGGGGCGCGCCCTAGCCCTTGGGCACGCCCACCACCCTTGTGGCCGCCTCGTAGCTCTTCTAACTTGCACTCCAAGTCCCTTAGGTGTCTTCTTCTACAAGAAAAATCATCGTGTAAGTTTTATTCCATTTGGACACTGTTTGGTATTCCTTTTGTGCGAAAGTCTAAAACAAGGAAAAAGCAAAAACTGGCGTTGGGCTCTAGGTTAATAGGTTAGTCCCGAAAATCATATAAAATAGCATATCAATGCATATAAAACATCCAAAACAGATAATATAATAGCATCGAACAATCAAAAATTATAGATACGTTGGAGACATATCAGCTAGTAACATAGTTAATTGCTTAGGGACAATTCCACAACTGCTACCACCACTTTTCCACACTCGCTATACTAACTTAATTGTTTCTTTATCTAAACAGCCCCTAGCTTTTACTTACGTGCTCTTTATTATCTTGCAAACCTATCCCACAACACCTACAAAGTACTTCTAGTTTCATACTTGTTCTAGGTAAAGTGAACGTTAAGCATGTGTAGATTTGTATCGGTGGTCGATAGAACTTGAGGGAATATTTGTTCTATCTTTGACTCCTCGTTGGGTTCGACACTCTTACTTAGCGAAAGAGGCTACAACAGATCCCCTATACTCATGGGTTATCAATGACCGTTGTTGCTCTCTAGTTGTTTGCATCTCAATCTATTTGCTAGCCTTCGCTTGTACTAAGCGAGAATACTGCTTGTGCATCCAAATCCTTAAAACCAAAGTTGTTCCAAATGAATCCATCATATCTACCTATATTTGGTATTACCCTGCTGTTCCAAATAAATTTGCATGTGCCACCTCTAATCATTAAAATAAACATATGTTTTGTGTGCCCGTACTGCTCATGGAGCGACAGGGCGGTTTATATCTTCCATGCTATGTGGGTTTTTTCATGATGGGTATTTATTCACTTGTCATTACACGAGAGAGGCTGGTAAATGGGATTCCCAATCCTGTAAACAAAAATAAAGAAAAATATAATTAAACAAACCCCCCTTGGAATGTCGATTGTTTGGAGGGCACACGATGATTCGGCTAGCCATGGCTTGTGTTTGTATGGTTGAGGGGGAGTAAACTTTTCATTTCTACATGGGAACTGCCGACAATGTGTTTGGCATGGAAGATATTCAAATCCTTTTGTCGTGACGTTGATAGGAAAAGCCCACCTCTCAAAATGTATTCGTCTCTATTTTAAGCTTCGAGCTCTAGCGCCTTTGCAAATCTCTGCTTCCATCTGCAAAGGGCCTTTCTCTTTACTTTCATGTAATTTACTTTTATTGTTGAGTCATAACCTTCTCATGCAAGCATGAACTTTGAGAGTGCTATTGTCATTCTTAGTTTAACATGCATTGAGTCTAGTTAATGTTGGACGTGACCATATCTGGATCTCTGCTACCATGAATTACAATGTTTAGTCCCTGCTTGAACTTCAGAGGTGCTCTGAGTTTATGTTTTGCGGTCTTAGAAAAGGCTAGCAAGATACCATGTTATCATATTATATCATGATTGTTTGGATGAATTGTTGGGATCCGTGATATCTTCTTATTGCTCGCTAGATGATTATGTTATTGTCATGACTAAATGGGAGACCTAATGTATCATTCATATGGTTAGTTCATAATCTTTGTTGAGAACTTGATCACTAGTGTAACAACCCCAGTAGTGACCATGCTAATGTGCCATGTCATCACGGGCATCACAATTAAGTTGCATTTAGAAAATAATCCCACTCCCAAATTGGTTCAAATTCAAATTTAAAATATAAATTCCAAAATTTATTTTAGCAAACACTAGGACAAAAATGTGCACAATATTCTAAATAATCCCCTGGTAATTGTCCAAGTGAAACAAACGTGAATTGAATTTTCAAATTAATAACAGAAACCTTTTAGTGGAGCAATAACATTTAAATTGGCCTCTTCAAAACAAACAGTTATTTTAAACTATTACGATTGGCCTAAAACTTTTTGTGCAGCTCTAGTATGTTACTAAGTATTTATGAGAAAAGTTTCTTCAATAACTAAATTCATTTGGTGGGCCAACTAAATACAAAACAGGATTCAAAATGCAAAGCAGAAAAAGAAAAAGAAAAACGGATAAGAGCTACTGTGTAACTGGGCTCTAGTCCCACAATACACTGGCCCAGGCCACCGTAAGCCCCTGCTCGGTGGCCACGATGCGCATGTACACACCGTAGATTGGCCATGTGTCGGCCATCCGACACCTCCCCAGGGCCCTTAAAAAGCGCCCGTGGCCCCCGAACCCTAGCTGCTCTTCCCTGGAGAGGGAGTCCTGGATTAAGGGGTCCTCGAGCCGCCGGCCCATTGCTTATGAGCCAGACTAATGGGCTGCTACGGATCCAAGCTGGAGCATGGACTAATGGCCAGATAGAAGATCTTCAGAGCCAAAGTGTGCCACTACTAGGAAAAAGGCTACTAGTAGCGTGGGTTTTTTGGCTATCAGTAGCGCTGATGCCTGCGCTACTGCTACGGCGCTACAGCTAAACTTTAGCAGTAGCGTGGTTCTTACCCAGCGCTACTGCTGCCTACATCTAGCAGTAGCGTGCTGCTGACCATCTTTACTGCTAATACTAGTAGCACGCCCCTACCACGGACACTACTGGTAACGCAACACTGCAGCTACTACAAAGCCCCTCGCTACTGCTAGTATTTTTTTTTTTTTTTATTTTGCTATATTCGTATTTTTACAGGTTACATACAATGACAACATACACATACACTGAAACTACATGAAAATGGAATGTCTCATCATCATCATCGAAGTGGTACAACATAGTCTCATCATATCATGATTATCGAACACAAATGATGTCGATCTCATCATCATCTCGAAATAGTGATACAAGTTAATGATCATATGTCTCTTACATTGTCATCGTAGACACATGTTTCATCATCTACCGAAACTATGACATACGAGATAAGAGCGATCACCATGAGCAAAAGCAGTATTATGTAGTAGTTTTTGCGGCACTGGTTTTTAATCCCCTATTGGGCTATGAATCTCAAGTAACTAGCTTCAGCTTCCTCTCTGCTATCAAACCCTTTCTGGCTTCTGCCCGAAGCGATACACTTGGGCTTGACACTTTGTCCACTTCCTCGCCAGGGTTGATCTATATACCTGTCAGAGATGCACATACATATATATCATGAAGCAAATTCAACGAAACATTTATGAAATAAAAGCAACATATATAGTTAACATAATTAACAAATTGCATCATGCCGAAACTAATTAACTAGAGTGCGGCACCATTTACATCTAATAGTTTGGTCATACTGAGACATTCGAAGTTTCGTCATACAAAAAGTTACAAGTAACTAAACAGACACATTGTTTTTAAGCAGTGCACTCTTCCCATCTGTCCATACCTAGGAGGGTGCACCCAAGCTTAGTGGAAGGCGTCATGTCCTGACGCTGTAAGGCTATGTAGGTTTGGATGTCAGCTTGCGATATTGGGACGCCGTAGAACATCCCATTCTCTTCAAGGACATCTTTCATGATGATGGACGCAATTTCCTGCTGGATCCAGTAGAAATCATTTCGAAGTCGGTTATCCGGTATGGCTTAAAGGCTTTGGCCCATCTCTGGATATGGGTATCAGATGAAGATTTCATGCAAAGTGATTGCACATCCCTTCTGTACTCCATCATTATATGGATGACATAGAATCCATTATTGCCACTTCTTGTCGGTAAGGCACTTGAATAATTGATCGACCTCCTTCGGATCTAAGGTGAATCAAGAGGGGGGCAATATTATTCTTCCTTCTTGTTTAGTTTTTTACCCCTATCTTCCGTCTCAGTCTCCGTCTCCGTCTCCACTAACGAGTTTTTTACTGGGCATTTGGAGATCTTTCCTAATTTTCAAAATTTCCAAGTCTTTTCTTGCCTTCAGCCCATCCTTGGTCTTCTCCGGCATGTTCATCAATGTTCCAAGAAAACTCTCGAGGATATTTTTTATGATATGCATTTGATCAAGGCTATGAGGCATGTCGAGTTTGGTCCAGTATTCCAAGTCCTAGAAAACAAATCTCATCTTCCATACCTTTAGCAGTGGGTCCGGCGCCTTTTTCTTCATCTTTCCCGGCGAGGGGCACTCTTCCCACTTCTTCAATAACTGAAATATTTTTGCACCGCTACGCTTACATGGAGGACCCAAATGCTCAGACTTACCATTGAATAGATATCCACACTTTATCCACGGGTCATCCTTCTCGAGCCATCTTCGATGCCCCATGTACACGATTTTCAAAGACCCGCCATCTTTCAGTAGTTGTAGAGAATCTGTATCATCCATTCACCTGGTGCATCTGCAATATCCGTTGCACACCTGGCCGGAGAGATACCCATAACTGAGATAGTCCTGCACCATCATGATCAGTGCGGCTCTCATGTAGAAATACTCTCCTTCGCTTACGTCCCATGTGTTTGTCGGCGTTGTCCATAAGGTCTTTAGCTCATCTTTCAGTAACCCGAGATACAGATTTATATCATTTCCCGGTTGTCTCGGCCCTTGAATAAGCATAGCCATGTGTACATATTTTTCCTTCATGCACTTCTAGGGGGAGGTTGTACATCCATACAAAGATGGGGCATGTGCTATGATTGGTGTTCTAGTAACCAAACAGATTCATGCCACCACTACTAGCGCCAAGCATGATGTTCCTTGGATCATTTGCGAAAATGCAAATTCAGTGTTTAATGCTCTCCACTGGCTAGCATCTGCGAGGTGTCTCAGCTTTGGATTAACTCCATCATCTGGCTTCACCCTCTCCGTGTGCCAGCGCATAAGCTTTGCTTCCTTAGGATCTATGAAATACCGCTGTAGACGCGGAGTGATCGGAAAGTACCATACAACTTTCTCTGGAGCTTTCATTCCGACCTTCTTATATCGTGAAGCATTGCATTTTGGACAGATGGTTTTTTCCGTGTGTTCGTTCCGATACATGACGCGATCATTGATGCATGCGTGATATCTAATATGTGGTAGATCAAGAGGGGACATGATTTTCTTTGCCTCCTAAACACTAGTAGGACACAGGCTTCCTGCGGGAAGAACCTTCTTTAGATACTTCAGAAGCTCATCCAGCCTTGCATCTGTCCATTTATTTTTTCCGTTCGTCTTTAGAAGTTCTAGTCTAAAACTCAAGCGGATCACCTTGGGATCACAACCATCATACAAAGGAGTCATCGAGGCTACCTCCAGTTGCGCCAGTTTAGTTGCCTCTCTAGAAGCAGCTCTATCGCTAGTTGTCTTCTTGCGAAACAAGTCTCGAACATGCGGGTCCCGCATGGCTGAACTTAGTAGCGACGAAGAAGGCGGCGTGTTCGCGTCTTCTCCGCCTTGAACTGCCTCTTCTCCATCGCCATTTCTGAGGCCGTCTTCTTCTTCGGGCACATAATCGGTCATCTCTTCGTCTGGCCCCATGTGGTTATTTCCTGCCCCGTCGACGTCCTCATCATCATCATCTTCACTTATCCACTAAGTATGGCCATCCATCAAACCATGCGTGAGCAGGTGCGCCATGAAATTACCACCCTTAAATGGGTTGATCCTGACTCCTCCTCTGCATTTTCGACACAGACATACAACATCCTTCAATCTTTTTTCATACATGTCGTCCACCGCTGTCACATCCCTAGCTTCTGGTGCTGCCTAGTGTTTGCATCTTGCTTGCATCATGTTCAAATTTCTGAAAGTTGAATTGGGGAAAGCTGAAAGCCTCAGAAATTATTTCAAAAAAAAATGATCAACATTAAAAATTGCTTCAAATAAACCCAAGAAAATGTTCCTGTTAAGCTATAAAAATATTGGCAAGAGGTAAAATTCAAACCAATATTTTTGGAGTCACAGAAATATTTATTTTGGGCATTTGAGTTAATCCAATAATTATTTGCATTGGATTTATATAGGTGATATATTAACTATATGTCCAATAATTCTGATAATTGTTGAGGGGCTTTGGAATAATCCATTTAGTCCCTGCAAAAATTGTCAAAAGCAGAAAAATTAGTTTGGTTCAAAAACCAAATTAAAACAAATTTCAGAAATAGAAAATAGGAACCAAAACACAAAAAAGGGCAGAACCTCACCTGTAGCTGACCTAGCGCCCAGTTCGCCCAGTACTGTTGGAGGCCCAGCCCACCTGGCGACTTGCCAGTCATCCTCAACCTCTGCCAGCAGGCAGAGGCGAAGGTGGGCACGACGCGCACTCAGGCCGCCACCTCCTCCCCGCCTGCCTCACGCCCTTGTGGCCTTCTCGCGATGCCCAGTGGACGTGGATGAAGCCCCGCACTTCCCTGCCTCTCCCTCTCTCTCTCTCTCTCGTGCGCTCTCACCCCCTTCCCTGGATCTCTCTCTCTCTCGTGCCCGACCGCTCCGCCGCCACCGACGAGCTCCACCACGGCCACAACCAATCCCTCGCTCCCTCTCCGCGTCCCTGAGCTCCGCCATGACCCCGTGGAGCAGCACACCCGACGCACGCGACCAGAAGAGGCCCCAGTCGACCGTTGCGTCGTCGTCTTCACCTCCGGTACCCGAAGATCGACTCCGTCAATTTGCCTTGTCCAGAGCGTCCCCGAGGCCTCTAACCTACCCTGCCGCATCGCCGTGAGCTCCTCTTGCTCCTCCCCCTAACCACGTTGCTCTGCTCGTCCCCTAGCTAGCGCTACTGTCGTGGCCGAGCTTCCCCTGCCGCCAGCCATGTCGGCGCCGCCGCTTTAGCCACCGCAGATCGCTCGCGAGCGCGTCACCGCACTCAGGGCACCCCTCGGGGGCCTCCCAGCCCCTCAGCTGGCCTCCTAGCGCACCGCAGCCCTGCGCCCCCTCAAACCCGAACTCCGGCCACCGCCGCGAGCTCTGTTCCGGCGAGCTCCGGCTATCCCAGCTACTGCTGCTTGCTGGAATGGATGCGCGCGTGTGCCAGCAATCCATAGCCGCAATACGCGCGCCAAACTGTCGACCGTGGGAAAATCCCACGCCCTCCGCCATCTCCGGCGAGTTGACCCGGGGGTTTGACCCCGTCTGACCAGGGTTTGACCACCCTGGGTCACTGACGCATGGGGCTAGCCCTGCTAATTAACCTAGGTTAGTGTTAATTATTTAGTTAGTTAATTAGCCTCTGACATGTGGGCCCAGGCCTTAACTAAACTAGATTAGGTTTAGTTTAATTTTAATTAACCTTGTTAGTTAACTGTGTCACTGACGTGTGGACCCCACACGTCAGCTTTGACCTGGACCGAGCCGTTGACCTGCTGACGTCACTGTGAGGTCATGCTGACGCAATAATTCCTTTCTGGAATTTAAATAAATCTTAAATGATTTATTATTTTCAAAAAATATCCAAAACTTTGTAAAATCATAGAAATTAATCTATAGCTCCAAATGAAATAAATTATATATGAAAAATTATCAGAAAAATTCAAGGAATCCATCTGTACCATTTCCATGCATGTTTGAGCAAGTTAACCTCACTGTTTAGGATGAAATATGATTAGGGCAAATTTCATAATAGGTTTGGAGTTGGAATTTGATATAGTTTTGAATTCCACTTCAACTAAAATGACTTTCTATTGCATTAGACCAAAACACATTCATATTGCCATGTCAGAGCATGCATCATATTGTTGCATATCGTCATGTGTTGATTGTGTTCTTTCTCAGTTGCCGGTGTTTGTCCCCCCTCAGTAGACGTTGATCCAGTGATGAATTCGATGACACCGATGAAGAGCTATACTATCTTCAGAAGTGCCTGGCAAGCAAAACCCCTTGTTCATTCCGATACAACCCCACTCTCTCGCTCCTGCTCTCTTTTACTGCATTAGGACAACAATGATTCAACTGTTACATGCTGCGGTAGTTGAACCCCTTTTTCCTCTGCATGACCTGTCATTGCCACAGTAAATAGATGAAACCCACTAGCATGAGTAGGAGTTGTTTGAGCCCTGATGTGCCTACTCATTCGTGCTTGTATATCATGCCTGCTACTGCTTAGAGTTGAGTCAGGTCCGATTCATCGGGGATGAATTGGAATGTGGTGAACATGTCCTACCGTTGAGAGCTAAGGGTGTGAACATGATTTGGTAAAGGTAGCGGTGAGAGGCCATGTAGGAGTACATGGTGGGTTGTCTCATTGCAGCCGTCCTCAGGAACTGAGTTCCGTGTTTGTGATCCATGAATAGCTACTACCACGCATTAGAATGCTTAAGTTCCCCTCTCGACTTATTTATTAACATGATCTCTGTTCCAGGAGTTGCAACTAGTTTCTGGTGTTTGTACGTAGTGTTAGTAGTCTACCAAGTGGCACCCGGTACAGGTGGGCTTGGGACAGACTAGGCACAATGGCACGGTGTACCAAGTGGCACCCGGATGGTGGGCTTGGGAACCCTGCTCACATCGTTTGGGGCCGTGAGCGACACCCCGGCCGGATCTCCTTGCGGATGGAACCAGAATAGGCGATAAACCTGGACTAGAGACTTGTTGGTTAGTCAGGTCATGGCCGACTCCCTCTCCAGGCTTCCGCTTGAAGGTTGCCGAGATACACGATGTGTACATGTTGGTAAGTGGCGAGAGCGTGCGTGAAGAAGTACACCCCTGCAGGGTTATCATTATCTATTCGAATAGCCGGATTCCTCGGATATGGAAACTTGGACCCCTTGCATAGTTCATAGACAAGTGAAAGTGGATACTCTAAAATGTGCAAGATAAGCGTGAGTGCTATGGATGGCCTTCTCGTAGGGAGACGGGAGCGGATCCATAGTGGAGTATTGATATGGTGAATATGTGGACTCGTGTGCGCCACCTTAAAAGAGTTAATTGCAGTCTTAGTTCAAGATAGCCACCGAGTCAAAGCTAGCTTGCTGTAGTTAAACTCCACTACCCCTTTGTTGATACAGATGCATATGTAGTTAGTTCTGATGTAAGTCTTGTTGGGTACATTTGTACTCACGTTTGCTTAATTTATGTTTTTGCAGAGAGACTTCAGTCTCGCTAGTTGTTCCGCGTGGACTTCGACATTTAGACTGTTACCTCAGCTACGATCTTGTACCCTTGGGAGGGTCTTGTAGATAGTCAGGCTTCTCAGCCTTTTTCCTTTGTAGAAGTCTGTACTCAGACATGTTAAGCTTCCGCATGTGCTTTGACTTGTATGCTCTGAATGTTGGGTCACGAGACCCATGTTTGTAATATCTCGCTCCTTGGAGCCTAATGAATAAATACTTGAGTCGTAGAGTTATGTTGTGGTGCCATGTTGTATTTACACATATCGAGCATATGGTGTGTATGATTGAAATGCTTGGTATGTGTGGGATCCGACAACCTAGTTGTTTATCCTTGGTAGCCTCTCTTATGGGGAAATGTAGTCTTGTGCTTCCATGAGCCATAGTAGTCCGCTACAGCCCGGTTCACCGAAGTCCTGCGAGCCCAGCACTACTGCTCCGGAGCACTTGACTGGTTGGCGTGTGATTCACTTCGTTCCTGTGTCTGTCCCTTCGGGGAAATATCACGCGGTGATATCCGGAGTCCTGCCTAGCCTGCTATAGCCCGAGTTCCCGGAGTCCTGTTAGCCCAGTGCTACAGCCCGGATTCACACGCTGCTGACCGACATGCTCGATGTTGATTCATGTATGCTTGTCCCCGTAAGTTAGTGCCACTTTGGTTTCATGACTAGTCATGTCGGCCCGGGTTCTCTGTCATATGGATTCTAGCGACACTATCATATACGTGAGCCAAAAGGCGCAAACGGTCCTGGGCCATGGTAAGGCGACACTCGTGGGAATACCGTGCGTGAGGCCACAAAGTGATATGAGGTGTTACAGGCTAGATCGGTGTGACTTAGAATCGGGGTCCCGACAGCTTTGGTATCAGAGCCTGACTGCCTGTAGGATTACCAAGCCAACTGGTCGAAGTCGTGTCTAGAAATGCTTTAGTTATGTAAGGTAATTGATTGTGGAAGGGAACGTAAGGCTCTTTTTACTTCTTATATCCTATGCCCTTCTCATCTGAGTCATCTTATATTTTCTACGGGGTTAAGAACTAGGCTTCTCTTCTATCTCTCAGGATGACGTGTTACTAAACCGTAGTTGCCTATGATTGTTGGGTTTAAGCCTCAGTTCAGCTCCTACTACTTCCATATGTTCATAGCTGGCCTCAGAACCTTGATATTGTGATATTGAGTGGTTATGCCACCATTGTGTAGGATGTCTCAAATCTTTTTGAGCATTTACAGCCATTATGTTGTCCGAGTCATCCCAGGTTTCTAAACAATCTAATGCATTTGCAAATCCCTTTCTCATGTGTTCAATGTCTTTTGGGCCAGTCTAACCATATTATCCGATGCGTTGAGGTAATTTATTGCCTCGACATATATGTTGGAGTTATTATTACGATCCTAGGTGTCTTAGAAGATTACCTAGTAATCTAGCTATGTTTTGTGTTCCCCGCGTGATGATTCTGGTCATCATTCTTGAAAGCATCCTGTGATGCCATTTAGTAGTAGGTATTCTACTCATGTGTTCTTGACCCAAGAATCACTCTGTTCAAGTCATGTTGATATTGTTGCTAGTTCCTTTAGGATATTGTAACCTTTGCGATAGTCCTTGAGGTCCGTGGTATTTCCTTCTTCCAAATACCATGAACCTTTAAGGCAGAAGTTCTTTGAACCAAAAGATCACCATTAGAGTACTCCTGAGGAGTTCTCCATTCATAATTGTGATTCTACCAGCTCTACCTTTCTGCATGGGTTATCCGGAAGAAATATGTTGAACTCGTTCGACATACTAATCTATGCATCCACAACTCAGAAATTATATGTTCCTTTGAGTTATCCCCCTTCAGTTATATTCTGACCTTTCATCTATCAATTGATGGTCAAGAGTATGTGAGCATTCGTTCATCGGTGCATATTATTCTTGTGGTCCGTCAAGCCGTTCTATTTAGAATGACTAGGAGAAACAAACTCCAGTACCTCATCCATATCCAGGATTGGGTCAAAGTAGTTGTATTTCGCAGATCCAAATGCCAATCCAGCTTTTGCTCTGTTCTACCTCGGAGTGTTATCATCTTTATGTCAGAAATGTCATGAGAATTGCACCGCCTCCTATGAATTCTTGACGTAGTGATACTTCTCTCCATCATTATTCATTTCTCGGTCCCGTGTTGCTGTAAGTGGAATGCCGACAAGTGAATTGTGATGTGTGAAATCAATACTCCGAGCAACTCGTTGCTTGGTAGTAAATGGACAATATCCTCATTCTTAGCGTGTTGGTTATTGAACTACCATTCTAAGATTGATCTTGCTACCTAGTCCATATTTCCTGGTGCACTCTTCGATCAATGAGTTAGGATTGTGTCAATCCCTCGCTCCCTTGATCATATTGTCTTGCCCTAATAAGCATGATTGTTCTCGAGCTTAGTAACATATCGGTGGTTCGTGATTTTCCGAATATGTTCTCGCAAGTGTTACCAGGTTGTCACCTGACCGCTATGTTGAGTTCGTGATCAAGTTGGTTTTCTTGTAAGCCACTCTTTCTCCAAGAATCCGTGTTAGATACCTATGGACTAATTGGTTAAGCTAAAACAACAACTTGGAGAGTTGGAAGAAAAAAGCTTAATCCACTTAGTTCACTCCAAAAGGGATATCTTGTGTGTGTGTGTTGACGAAAGATGATATCTTCATCGGTTGTTCCTCGTGATCGGTTGTTGAATCTATCATCTTGTCCAAATCTTGATTTGAGTGTGGGCTATCGTCAAATCAAGTTAGAACCAACGATATTCGTAATGTTGTCTTACTCGTGGTTGTTCCTCGAGCATACACCATTACATCCTTTGGTCTGACCAATACTATCACATTGTTCACATAATGGTGGAATTCCAATGATATGGAAATTCCGATGAGTTGTTGTTGAGCCCATCAGCAGCATCTTGTCTCCTCCATGATTCATGTTGAACATTGAGCTAGTGTTGGAACTTTTGTAAGCATTGCCTTCATGTTCCGCTCATGAGGTATATGTTTGGGTGAAAGAAGTGACTTTCTCTAAGTTCATGTGCATTAGGTGTAAGTTGCCGCCATGAATTTGAGAAAGGATTGTTTTGTTTCCCTTGGAATCATCCCAAATCATTCATGCATACGTGCGAAGTATTCTATGGTTTGGTAGATTAATTACCTCCACTGCATATGTGTTCCTAGCACACCAAGCCACTGATTGATTTGTTCAAGGAGAAGAAGTTCCTTTTTAAGAGCTAACCCGGGCTTAATCAAGGACTTCGTTATCCGCAATGATGGTTCCCCACCTGAACTCAGTAGTGTTTCATTGTAAGACTACTACATGGTCATGCTTGTCTGGGACAGCGTGTTCACATGTTTGTAGCAGAACCAGCTCATGTTTTGGAGCTTACCACCATAGTCCATTTCCCGAGAATCCTGCAACGTCATCTCGTCGACTTGTGTTGCAAACTTTCATTTTTCTCTCTAGACTTGATGAGTCTGGAATATCCTGACAGCAACCAGATCTGAATCTCAGGCAGATATGATGGTTGGAACGTTTTCCAAGAACTATAAAATTGGTCTCTGTGTAACTGGTAAAGTCGATGTCGTGGCCAACACACCCACCTGAAAGATCTATTATTGTAGTATCTTGATTGAGGAAGTTGGCCACCTCCCCATAAGGATTTCGTAGGATTACTCCAGAAGTTGTTCTTTATGGATCCTTTGTATTCCGAAGTCCGACCACTACTTGATGGCTATGTTGATGCTTTAAGCATGACCGTAGTAACCAGTACATCAAGGAGAACATTAGAAGCAGAGTGCTAAATGTCTCTCGGTCGATCATCCAGATTTCGTTTCCTTGGCCTCGCTAAGGTGAAATCTGAGAAAGGGTTGTCTTTCTATGCATCTTCATTGTCCATCTCTATTCGTCAAGGTAGTAAGATGTGTTGCCAGGATCCTCGATACGGATGTTGGTAGAACCTTGATGAATATGGAAATGCTCAAGTTCTTGAGAGCATGCGCAAGCAAAATCATCCATTGCGTTGTCTTCAACCAGGTAGTCCACATCATTCATTCTAGTTCGAGTATGCCATTTCTTCGAGCTCCTTCACACGATCGTTTTTGATTGCCTCAGGCTGGTATAAAGAGTTTCAATGATCTTTGTATCTAAAGTAATTCTTTTTGCCACTTAAGGGAAATGCTCTATGAGTCACCTTTCCCTAAGGTGTCCCGTTATGGAATCATGGCAATTACCTCCTCGCTACTTTGAAACCATGCACCATCCTACTCCAGCGTGGAATTGTTGCCTACCAATTTGAACCCTTGTCATCTATTACCTTCCATCTCTCTCGATGTGTGTTTTGCCTCTCAGCTCCAGAGATGTTACTACGTCTCATTCCATGAGTTGATCTTGTGATCATTAAGATGATCCTAAGTTTCTCAAACCTCAGGAAGGTCGATTCTTCTTAAATTCTCCCTTTCTACTCGTTGTCATGTTGGATGTAGTTCTCAAAGCAAGACCTCGAGATCAGGGTGATGCAATGAATCAACATCCTCGAGAAAGACATCTGGATCGTGAAGATTGTGTTAGCTTGCGTCCCTCTGTCTTCTTACCTCATGACTTGAATCTCGGGACGAGATTCTTGTTTAGTAGGGGTGAGCTGTCACATCCCTAGCTTCTAGTGCTACCTAGTGTTTGCATCTTGCTTGCATCATGTTTAAATTTCTGAAAGTTGATTTGGGGAAAGCTGAAAGCCTCAGAAATCATTTAAAAAAATGATCAACATTAAAAATTGCTTCAAATAAACCCAAGAAAATGTTCCTGTTAAGCTATAAAAATATTGGCAAGAGGTAAAATTCAAACCAATATTTTTGGAGTCACAGAAATATTTATTTTAGGCATTTGAGTTAATCAAATAATTATTTGCATTGGATTTATATAGGTGATATATTAACTATATGTCCAATAATTCTGATAATTGTTGAGGGGCTTTGGAATAATCCATTTAGTCCCTGCAAAAATTGTCAGAAGCAGAAAAATTAGTTTGGTTCAAAAACCAAATTAAAACAAATGTCAGAAATAGAAAACAGGAACCAAAACACAAAAAAGGGCAGAACCTCACCTGTAGCTGACCCAGCACCCAGTTGGCCCAGTACTGTTGGAGGCCCAGCCCACCTGGCGACTTGCCACTCGTCCTCAACCTGTGCCAGCAGGCAGAGGCGAAGGCGGGCATGGCGTGCGCTGAGGCCGCCACCTCCTCCCTGCCTGCCTCACGCCCCCGTGGCCTTCTCGCGACGCCCAGGAGACGTGGACAAAGCCCCGCACCTCCCTACCTCTCCCTCTCTCTCTCACGCGCGCTCTAACCCCCTTCCCTGGATCTCTCTCTCTCGTGCCCGACCACGCCGCCGCCACCGACGAGCTCCACCATGGCTGCAGCCACTCCCTCGCTCCCTCTCTGCATCCCCGAGCTCCGCCATGACCCCGTGGAGCAGCACACCCGATGCACGAGACCAGAAGAGGCCCAGTCGATCGGAGCGTCGTCGTCTTTACCTCCGGTCCTCGGAGATCGACTCCGTCAATTCGCCTCGTCCAGAGCGTCCCTGAGGCCGCTAACCTACCCTGCCGCATCGCCGCGAGCTCCTCTTTCTCCTCCCCCTAACCACGTTGCTCTGCTCGTCCCCTAGCTAGTGCTGCTGCCATGGCCGAGCTTCCCCTACTGCCGGCCATGTCGCCGCCGCCGGTTTAGCCACCGCAGCTCGCTCCCGAGCGCGTCACCGCACTCAGGGCACCCCTCGGGGGCCTCCCAGCCCCTCAGCTGGCCTCCTAGCGCACCGCAGCCCTGCGCCCGCTCAAACCCGAACTCCGGCCACCGCCGCGAGCTCTGTTCCGTGGAGCTCCGGCCATCCCAGCTACTGCTGCTTGCTGGAATGGATGCGCGCGTGTGCCAGCAATCCGTAGCCACAAACTGCGCGCCAAACCGTCGACCGTGGGCAAATCCCGAGCCCTCCGCCGTCTCGGGCTTCGCCGGCGACGAGCCGCGGGTCAACTCCGGCGAGTTGACCAGGGGGTTTGACCCCCTCTGACCAGGGTTTGACGACCCTGGGTCACTGACGCATGGGGCCAGCCCTGCTAATTAACCCAGGTTAGTGTTAATTATTTGGTTAGTTAATTAGCCTCTAACATGTGGGCCCAGGACTTAACTAAACTAGATTAGGTTTAGTTTAATTTTAATTAACCTTGTTAGTTAACTGTGTCACTGACGTGTGGACCCCACATGTCAGGTTTGACCTGGACCGAGCCGTTGACCTACAGACGTCACTGTGAGGTCATGCTGACGCAATAATTCCTTTCTGGAATTTAAATAAATCTTAAATAATTTATTATTTTCAAAAAATATCCAAAACTTTGAAAAATCTTAGAAATTAATCTATAGCTCCAAATAAAATAAATTATATATGAAAAATCATCAGAAAAATTCAAGGAATCCATCTCTACTATTTCCATGCATGTTTGAGCAAGTTAACCTCACTTTTAGGATGAAACATGATTAGGGAAAATTTCATAATACGTTTGGAGTTGGAATTTGATATAGCTTTGAATTCCACTTCAACTAAAATGACTTTCTGTTGCATTAGCCCAAAACACATTCATATTGCCATGTCATAGCATGCATCATATTGTTGCATATCGTCATGTGTTGATTGTGTTCTTTCTCAGTTGCCGGTGTTTGTCCCCCCTCAGTAGACGTTGATCCAGCGATGAATTCAATGACACCGATGAAGAGCTATACTATCTTCAAAAGTGCCAGGCAAGCAAAACCCCCTTGTTCATTGCGATACAATCCCACTCTCTCGCTCCTGCTCTCTTTTACTACATTAGGAAAACAACGATTCAACTGTTACATGTTGCGGTAGTTGAACCCCTTTTTCCTCTGCATGACCTGTCATTGCCACAATAAATAGATGAAACCCACTAGCATGAGTACGAGTTGTTTAAGCCCTGATGTGCCTACTCATTCGTGCTTGTATGTCATGCCTGCTACTGCTTAGAGTTGAGTCAGGTCCGATTCATCGGGGATGAATTGGAATGTGGTGAACATGTCCTGCCGTTGAGAGCTAAGTGTGTGAACACGATTTGGTAAAGGTAGCGGTGAGAGGCCATGTAGGAGTACATGGTGGGTTGTCTCATTGCAGCCGTCCTCAGGAACTGAGTTCCGTGTTTGTGATCCATGAACGGCTACTACCACGCATTGGAATGCTTAAGTGCCCCTCTCAACTTATTAATCAACATGATCTCTGTTCCAGGAGTTGCAACTAGTTTCTGGTGTTTGTAGGTAGTGTTAGTAGTCTACCAAGTGGCACCCGATACAGGTGGGCTTGGGACAGACTAGGCACAGTGGCACGGTGTACCAAGTGGCACCCGGATGGTGGGCTTGGGAACCCTGCTCACATCGTTTGGGGCCGTGAGCGACACCCCGGCCGGATCTCCTTGCGGATGGAACCCGAATAGGCGATAAACCAGGACTAGAGACTTGTTGGTTAGTTAGGTCGTGGCCGACTCCCTCGCCAGGCTTCCGCTTGAAGGTTGCCGAGAGACACGATGTGTACATGGTGGTAAGTGGCGAGAGCTTGCGTGAAGAAGTACACCCCTGCAGGGTTATCATTATCTATTCGAATAGCCGGATTCCATGGATATGGAAACTTGGACCCCTTGTATAGTTCATAGACAAGTGAAAGTGGATACTCTAAAATGCACAAGATAAGCGTGAGTGCTATCGATGGCCTTCTCGTAGGGAGACAAGAGTGGATCCATAGTGTAGTATTGATATGGTGAATATGTGGACTCGTGTGCGCCACCTCAAAAGAGTTACTCGCAGTCGTAGTTCAGGATAGCCACCGAGTCAAAGCTGGCTTGCTGTAGTTAAACTCCACTACCCCTTTGTTGATACAGATGCATATGTAGTTAATTCTGATGTAAGTCTTGCTGGGTACATTTGTACTCACATTTGCTTAATTTATGTTTTTTGCAGAGAGACTTCAGTCTCGCTAGTAGTTCCGCGTGGACTTCGATGTTTAGATTGTTACCTCAGCTACGATCTTGTACCCTTGGGAGGGTCTTGTAGATAGTCAGGCTTCTCAGCCTTTTTCCTTTATAGAAGTCTGTACTCAGACATGTTAAGCTTCCGCATGTGCTTTGACTTGTATGCTCTGAATGTTGGGTCACGAGACCCATGTTTGTAATGTCTCGCTCCTTGAAGCCTAATGAATAAATACTTGTCGTAGAGTTATGTTGTGGTGCCATGTTGTATTTACACATATCGAGCATATTGTGTGTATGATTGAAATGCTTGGTATGTGTGGGATCCGACAATGTAGTTGTTTGTCCTTGGTTGCCCTCTTTTGGGGAAATGTAGTCTTGTGCTTCCATGAGCCATAGTAGTCCGCTACAGCCCAGTTCACCGGAGTCCTGCTAGCCCAGCACTACTGCTCCGGAGCACTTGACTGGCCGGCGTGTGATTCACTTTGTTCCTGTGTCTGTCCCTTCGGGGAAATGTGACGCGGTGATATCCGGAGTCCTGCCTAGCCTGCTACAGGCCGGGTTCCCGGAGTCTTGTTAGCCCAGTGCTACAGCCGGGATTCACACGCTGCTGACCGAAATGCTCGATGTTGATTCATGTATGCCTGTCCCTGTAAGTTAGTGCCACTTTGGGTTCACGACTAGTCATGTCGGCCCCGGTTCTCTGTCATATGGATGCTAGTGACACTATCATATACGTGAGCCAAAAGGCGCAAACGGTCCCGGTCCATGGTAAGGCGACACCTGTGGGAATACCGTGCGTGAGGCCGCAAAGTGATATGAGCTTTTACAGGCTAGATCGGTGTGACTTAGAATCGGGGTCCCGACAACCGCGGATTGCCAGTATCTTTCGACCATCCTTCCATTGACCTTTATGATCACCTGCGCGTGGACCAAAATATTTTAACCACGTATGCATGCATGGATCAAATTCATAAAAAATTCGGCATGACCTACCCTAAACATAGGACATATTGAGTTTGCCCGGAATTCACCGAAATGGAATAGAGTCGATAGTTCGGCAAAACCTAGGCAACTCATGTCATCCACATTTCAAAAAATGCACAATATAGGCAACTCAAATTTTGCCACACACAATTCGGTATATTCTCATATCGCACATATATATATAGTTTCGGTCATATCGCACACAAACATTTTTTTGTTAACCTATGTGTCGAGAGGGATATCAAGCACCTTCTTAATTAGCTAGTAGCTCTGGATATAGCTCTAACTAGCTAGATAGGGAGAGAGAGAGAGCTAGGGAGATGGAGCAAGGACATGGAGGAGAGGGAAGGCATTAATGGAATGTGGTGGTGCAAGGGAAAGAAGGGGGAGGGAGGGCATTAATGGAGGGGTGGTGGAGGTGCAAAGAAGAGGGGGTGGTGAAGGGGCAAAGAAAGAAAATGGCAGAGGGAGTGCATCAACAAGGGGGTGGTTGTCAGTGTCAAAACCGGCGGATCTCGGGTAGGGGGTCCCGAACTGTGCATCTAGGATCGATGGTAACAGGAGACGGGGGACACGATGTTTACCCAGGTTCGGGCCCTCTCTATGGAGGTAATACCCTACGTCCTGCTTGATTGATCTTGATGAATATGAGTGTTACAAGAGTTGATCTACCACGAGATCGTAAAGGCTAAACCCTAGAAGCCTAGCTTGTATGACTATGGTAAAGAATATATCTTTTCCGGACTACCCCCTTCGGTTTATATAGGCACCGAGGGGATCTAGGGTTTACATAGAGTCAGTTACATAAGAAGGAATCTTCATAGTCGGTCGCCAAGCTTGCCTTCCATGCCAAGGAGAGTCCAATGAGGACACATGTACGGTCTTTGGCTTTCATGTCTTCATAGCCCATAAGTCCGGCCCATGGATAACAGGCCAGACGCCCGAGGACCCCTTAGTCCAGGAGTCCCTCAGTAGCCCCTAAACCTGGCTTCAATGATGAGGAGTCCGGCACATAGATTGTCTTCGGCATTGCAAGGCGGGTTCCCTTCTATCTGAACTGCAAGATAGTCTTCGGATGTGATGATAGTATCTGGACCTGTCACACACACACCATACATAACCGCAGAGAGAATATAGTTTTACACGAGTCTAATCTGCTGACAGCTTTTTACAACATGACATCACGTCTGCCCAGTCACAATTCCAAACCGCTTTCATGTTTCGACGCCCGACGTCCCGAGACGCGGTTGCCATTGGCACTTCTTGTCAAAGCAAAGATCGTGTAACCTTATCGCGGGATTCTCATCATGCGGGCATGGGTAACCCAACAGTGCCGTTTATACAGCCCTTGGGAATAGGCGAAGCTTAAGGCGGGTGAGGAGGCGTTTAATATTCGTTGCCTTTATATGGGGACAAGGATTCCCTCTTCCTCTCTCACGCCCTCTCTCTGTCTCCGCCTTTCCAATCTCGAGCTCCAACGCCCAAGTTCTTATCTCTTTTCCACTCAAGAAACCATGTCCGGATCCGGAGGTCAAGGCAAGTGGATGGTCTCCTCCGTCAAGGAGGAGGACATTACTGAGCTTCGGGCGGCCGGATACTTGGCGAAGGAGATTACTCACCGCCTGCCGACCGAGGGACAAGTCGTCCCCACGTCGAAGCCCACCGAGAGGGTAGTGTTCATCCCCCATTTCTTCCGCAGGCTAGGGTTTCCACTCCACCCTTTCGTCCGCGGGCTGATGTATTATTACGGGATAGATTTCCATGATCTGTCCCCGAATTCCGTCCTGGCGGCACTACATGGGCCGTAGCTGCCGAATTCCGCTCCGGCGCTCCCTTGCGACTCACCTCCTGGGTCGAGAAGAGTCCGGACTGGGGTTCCCCTGACAAGATGATAGTGCTGCAGACACGCGTTCAAAGCATGGTAACCAAGAACGTCAAGCTCGTTGATGTGATCCAGGTGATCCTAGTTCACCGGATCCTTCCGTCCCAGTGCCAAAGCCATCCTCTGTGGGAGTTCAACCCCAAGAAGCACCAGACCCTGGTGAGGCTCTTCGAGACTACTCACGAAGATGCATGGAAGTTGCTCTTTAAGGGCAACGAGAAACCGCCGACCGCAAATTCAGATCACGGGCACAACTCTAAACACCACGTTAGCGAGGTATGTCTTTTTGATGCATTCTCCACTTGTTTGCTTGAAGGATGATGCCTGAGCTTTTATTGTTGTTTTTTAGGACTGGATGGAGAGGGCGAAGCGGATCCAGTGTTCGGATCCGCTGCCTGAGGAACCGGTCATCCCGCGTCTAGCAAAGATGCTGGTGCCAGTGCCTTATAAGGCACCGGAGAAGAAGGCCAAGGGGGCCAAGAGTGGCCCCGTCGCAATGGCACTTCGGACGTGACGTCCGAAGATGACGAAGCTCATTCCTCTGTCCCTGAGGACAATGGCGGGGAAGAGGAGGAGGAGGAAAATAATCCTCCCCCTGAGGAGAGGAAGAAGAAGAGGGTGGCTTCGGCGCATCCGGAGGCAGAAACGACTAAGAAGGGGAAGGGCGCCCCAGTGATCAACACCACGTGGGACGTTGATAGCAGTCCAGAACGACGCCCCTGCACTAAGCCCCAGGCCGCATTGTAAGTGACATGGCTCGCTCATACGCACATCCGGCCCTTTCTCTTCATTTATTGACATAGTTAATTGTACTATTGCAGTCCGGCCCGCGACCTTATCCAGCGATCCTCATCTGGAGGTTCGTTGGTTCCGTCGGAGATGGCGAGCATGTCTCCACCGCCGGGGCCAGGGACGACACCTAAGTGTTATCCTGAAGGACCGCTCCGAACTGGGGAGGAGCCCAGGACAGCGTCCGGGAGGCGCCACAAGGCGAGACCTCCACTGCCGGACACATGGAGGAGCCGATCCCCATGGAGACTGGCGAAGAGGGCCGCATCTAGTTTGGCCCTCAGCCGAGTACGATTCTGGAGGCCCATATGGCCCATATGACCGGTGGCCCCTGTCCATCCAGGGGCGCCGGATAACCTGATGGAAGCGCTTCAAGGCACCTCCGTCGTGGAAGAGCACCTTGTCCTTATGGATGCGGTGATCGAGAAGATTCAGTCAGCTAAGAGTGGACTGAATGAAGCCTGCAACAACCTGTTGACAGGTTTCGAGGTAAGAAAGAGAAAAACCCCGTGTAGACAGTAGCCCCTGAGACACTGTCCGGTGTTCGGCAAGAAGAACTGGACAGAGGATCAATCTTTTGTTATAGGAGACTAACGTAATATGGATGGATAAGCAGGCGTCGCTGTTGGTCGCAACCTTGCATGCTACCGAAGTCTCTGAACTGAGGCAGAGGCTGGAGCGGACCGAGAATGAGCTCGGCGAGGTTAGGGTTCGGCTCTAGGAGAAGCAAGGTGAGTTACGACTTGTTGTGTGTTCGGAAGGAATAGGCGCTGTATATTGACAGCGGTGTCGTAATATGTGCAGGAGCCGCAACCAAGGTCGAGGCCCTGAAGAAGGCCCTGTGTGAGGCCGAGGAGAAGGCTGTCCAACAGCAAGCCGCCCGTAAGAAGCTCCAGGCACGGGTCAAAGAAGTCCAGCAGGAGATCTAGGTTGCGGTGAAAAAATGCGAGGCCTTGGAGCATGATGTGTCGGTTCAAGGGGCCGAACTCGCCAACGCTCGTCAGAGCGCGGAGACCGCACGGAATGAGGCCCAGGCCGCCCTCCAGGAGATCCAGGAGGCCAAGAAGATCACGCGCGGGTAAGGCATTTAAGATGAAAAGCAAGTATGCGGAGAAGCAGTATCTTTTACTAACCCGGGTTCAGAGTTCCCCAGGAGCTTTTGCGGATTTACCAATGCAGTGTATCAGACGCTGCAGAGTTCTATCCTACGAAGAAGCTATTCTCGTCACAGTATGCGGCGCCAGAGCATCCCGTGTCCTTCACCGATCAGCTGAAATAGCTGGTGGAGCTGCACAGGGTGGCCGAACTAGCCAGGAAGGATTTGATAATCCGGTTATGGCCATCCGAAGCTATGCCGAGCAGCTACTTCGGACTCATGAGGTGGATGGTGATCGCCTGTCCTCGGCTGGACGTCGTCAAACGCCTGACCTGCATTAAAGGTGCATGCATGGCCTTCGCCCGTTGCAAGATGTGGTGGGCGAAGATGGACACCGTCAAGGTGACTAGAGGGCCACCAGAGGGCAAGGAGCACCGCACACGCGAACGGTATTTTGCGGATGTCCTGGAGGGGTCTCGCCTTGTGGCAGCACAATGTTCGCATGAAGTTGTATTTGAATAAATGTATTCATGTTGCCTTTGCCTTGTATTATAAAAAACAAAGCCTATTTTGTGATGTAATTTTGTTATGCTTTAATTGTTTCCTCCTATGCGGCGTGTTGTATGTAATCTGAGGGTTGGCCAGTCGTCGGCTTCTACCCTCACATAGGTAGTACGGAGGTGTTCGGGATGGAATATAAACAATCTTGATCCAATTATATGGTCCTTGAAGGAGTTGTTTAACGCAACGAACAAGGAAATCAGACTATATGGATTAAACACCCTCACTTAGCCATAGGAGTTTTATAATAAAGCATGGCTGCAGCCCCTCGTTCAAGCCAGGGTGATGTCAGCATGTGATCGGGAAGTGCCGATCTTTCGCATAATGCGGAAAAAATATCCAACGATTTGTAACCCTCGAATAGTTGACCAGCTCTCGCCATATCATGACAGTCAGTTTTCGGCTTTCTCTACTGAGGTGCTCATCTGGTCAAGGCCAGGGCACAATCGAAGTAGTTCTCCCTTTACTACCCTAGCCGATTTAGCGAAGCGTAGGGTAGTAAGCATAGGAGCCGGGCAACCCAACAATTGACCAAAGACATGATTCGGAGCCAATGCATATAATGCTAAATTCGGGGTGCCAAACTTATCTTTGAGGATTGTTCGGACTTTGTTGCCATATCATGGGGCGATGGGGAGCCCCTGGCAAATATGAAACGTACCAGAGTGTATGGTTGCTAGAAAATAAGTAATTTAAAGGAAAATAGAGGGAGGACAGAGATAGGATCTGGGGCCCTTGAACTTGGATCATGAATTGTTTCCATTATAGTTCGGTTAATGCGTCCAAGCACATTAGTACAAAATAATGCAATAAGCAACCGGCTGTTTGACATGCCGCGACCAAAGGCGAGCTGCGTGTGGGTCCTAAAAACGGATATATTAATCATTCAGTTAGCCCCTAGGGCTTCCCATGTACGCCTGTGCTCCGTGTCAATCCGGTGTGTTTATCCTTTGACAGGCCCATTAATCAGGCCGTCGAAGGAGGCCTGCATATGAGAAACCTGAAAAAAGGGAAAATGAGATAGTAAAGTTATCTGTGTGTCCGAGATCGGTTTAGCCGAACTGTAGACCCCGGGCTGGCTTGTGCCTCTGTCGATGTCCATGGAATTTTGAGTGTGTAATTATGTATGCGTGGTACGAATGCCACTACTTCATCAGGACTGGGACGGAGGCCGAATTGCTAATTGAGCTCTTGACGAGCCGCACAGTCCTATTGTAGTGTAGTCCGAAACCTCTTAATGATGTCCAGGGGTTCGGCAGCCGTACTATGGTGATGCTTGAGAAGGCCACTCTGTACCTCTACTGCTAGGGCGGCGGTGTGCTCCTCTGTTCGGAGGGAGCGTTCGGTATTGCCTTTGACTGTTATCATACCACGTGGACCGGACATCTTGAGCTTGAGATAAGCATAGTGTGGTACTGCGTTGAATCTAGCAAACGCGGTTCGTCCGAGCAGTGCGTGGTAGACGCTGCGGAAGGGGACGATATCGAAGATTAGCTCTTCGCTTCGGAAGTTGTCCGGAGAACCGAAAACCACCTCCAGTGTGATTGAGCCTGTACAGCAGGCCTCTACGCCTGGTATGACTCCTTTAAAGGTAGTCTTTGTTAGTTTGATTCGTGAGGGGTTAATGCCCATCTTCCACACTGTGTCCTGATAGAGCAGGTTGAGGCTGCTACCACCGTCCATTAGGACTCGTGTTAGGTGAAACTCGTCGATAATTGGGTCGACGACTAGTGCGGCTGAACCGCCATGGCGGATACTAGTTGGGTGATCTCGACGATCGAAGGTGATCAGGAACGACGACCACGGATTGAATTTTGGTGCGAATGGCTCTACCGCGTGGACGTCCCTAAGTGCTCGCTTGCGCTCCCTTTTGGAGATGTGTGTAGCGTATATCATGTTCACCATTTTGACTTGAGGGGGAAATTTCTTCTGCCCCCCAGTGTTCGGCTGCCGGGGCTCTTCGTCCTCGTCCTCACTTTGTGATCCCTTTTCTTTGTTTTCTGCATTTAACTTGCCAGCCTGTTTGAAAACCCAACAGTGTATGTTGGTGAGATTGGCTTGTTTATCTAGGATACCATGTATCTGGCACGGACGATCGAGTATGCGATCTAGGGTGGATGGTCCCTCACCGTTCCTTTTGTAGGGCTTCTTTCGTTGGCCGGACTTGGAGCCGCTGAATCCGGCGTTAATGGTGGTGTCATCGGTGTTGTCGTCGTTGCTTCGGCGTTTGTTTCTATTGCGCCGGAGTTTGCCAGAGCTGTTCTTGGACTCGGAGGGGCCTGTCTCGCTGGCTGTGTTTTTGCTACGAGCCAGCCAGCTGTTCTCACCCGCGCAAAAGCGGGTCATGAGTGCCGTAAGGGCTGCCATGGACTTTGGCTTTTCTTGGCCAAGGTGGCGTGCCAGCCATTCATCGCGGATGTTGTGTTTAAAGGCCGCTAAGGCTTCGGCATCCGGATAGTCAGTGATCTGGTTCTTTTTGGTTAGGAACCTAGTCTAGAATTTTCCGGCTGATTCTCCAGGTTGTTGAACTATGTGGCTTAAGTCATTGGCATCGGGTGGCCGGACATATGTACCCTGGAAGTTGTCAAGGAAGACCTCTTCCAAGTCCTCCCAGCTGCCGATGGAATTCTCAGGTAGGCTATTTAGCTAGTGTCGAGATCGCCCTTTGAGTTTTAGTGGGAGGTATTTCATGGCGTGGAGGTCGTCTCCACGGGCCATGTGGATGTGGAGAATAAAGTCCTCAATCCATACTGCGGGATCAGTTGTTCCGTCGTATGATTCAATATTGACGAGCATGAACCCCTTAGGGAATTCTTCATCTAGCACCTCATCTGTGAAGCAGAGAGGGTGTGCGGCGCCTGTATATCGGGCCACGTCACGGCGCACCTCCGATGAAGTCCATCTGCGGTTATCGGCCCGGGTGTGACTAGGTTTGTCACGTCCGAATAGGTAGCCGTCATCCCGAGTCGGGAAGCGTCCACGCGATCCGTAGATTGAGCTGGTATGTGCTGCTGTTCTGTCCAGATCCTGCCGAAGGTCGTATGTATGGTCCCGAGCTGTTCTGTCCCTGTTTTTGCGAGGCGGTGGGGCGGGCTGTTGTTTAGCCTGAGTTGCCGTTTTATCCTGACCGCGGGGTGGTCGGTCTGCATTGTGTGAGGGAGGTATGGGATCTGGTTCTTCCTCATCGAACTGAGGTAGCAGTCTTCGCTTTGGGTAAATCTTGGCTGGGCGCTCGATGCCGTATTCTTCGGCTGCCAGGACATCAGTCCACCTGTCAATGAGCAGGTCTTGATCAGCTTGGAGTTGTTGCTGCTTCTTCTTCAGGCTTCTTGCGGTGCCTATTAGCTGGTGCTTGAAGCGCTCCTGCTCGAGGGGTGCCTCAGGCAAGATGAAGTCCTCATTGCCGACACTCTCATTATCCTCGGAGATTGGACAATAAGTATCATCATCTGGATCATTGGGCATGGCCTGTTTATCAGGGTTATCTTGCTCGTTGTCTTGTTCCTCCTGTTCGGATGCAGCCCCGACAGGGTCTTCATTGTTTTTGGCGTCGCCCGGAGTACTATTTTCTCCGGTGCTAGTTTCGTCATCTTTTGAACAACGAGGCTTAGAGCGGCGCTTAGGGCGCCGGCGCTTGGACTGTGTCTTAGAAATTTTATTCGCAAATTGATCTCCTTTGTGATCGTCGCTAGCTTTTTTAGGTGTGTCGACCATGTACACATCGTACGAAGAGGTGGCCGTCCAACATCTAGTAAATGGCGGCTCTTGGCCTTGCTCCTGGTCGACATCGTCGTCCATACTGTCGATGTCTTCGGAGCCGTAATCAAGCACGTCGGTTAAGTCATCGATAGTGGCTATGAAGTGGGTGGCGGGAGGGAAGCAAAATTTTCCATCATCAGCATCTCGCTTGAACCGAACATAGTTCGGCTGTGAGTCCTTCTCCAAGGACAAGTTCTTTAAAGAGTTTAGCACATCACCCAAAGGTGAGTGCTGGAAGATGACTGCGGCGCTAAATTCGAAAATCGATAAATGATCTAGCTCGGTGTCCGCAGGCGTACCCGGTCCGGGACTTATAGCCGGAGACGAGTCCGGAGTTTCATTGATGCAAATTTGCGGGGTGGCGAGTCCGTGTGCGGCTCCAACGCCGCATACTCTATGGCCTTGGATGGCATGATCTGCTCAGGTGCTAAGGCCGTTGCAGCAACAGGGACCATCTCCTGGATGTGATCCGATGACAGATTTAAGTCATGTTCATCGGGGCGAGGGTGACGGATCGCTGCGGTCTCAAATCCATTAAAGATCAAGTCTCCACGGATATCTGCGACGTAGTTCAATCTTCCAAATCTGACCTGGTGGCCAGTGGTGTAGCTATCGATCTGCTTCAGATGGCCAAGAGAGTTGGCCTGCAGTACGAAGCCGCCGAACACGAAAATCTATCCAGGGAGGAAGGTTTCTCCTTGGACAGCATCGCTATAGACGATTGGAGGGGCCATCGAACCTTTAGTTGATGGCATAGTGGAACTCTCAATGAAAGCACCAATGTTAGTGTCAAAACCGGTGGATCTCGGGTAGGGGGTCCCGAACTGTGCATTTAGGATCGATGGTAACAAGAGACGGGGGACACGATGTTTACCCAGGTTCGGGCCCTATTTATGGAGGTAATACCCTACGTCCTGCTTGATTGATCTTGATGAATGTGAGTGTTACAAGAGTTGATCTACCACGAGATCGTAATGGCTAAACCCTAGAAGCCTAGCATGTATGACTATGGTAAAGAATATATCTTTTCCGGACTAACCGCTCCGGTTTATATAGGCACCGAGGGGATCTAGGGTTTACATAGAGTCGGTTACATAAGAAGGAATCTTCATAGTCGGTCGCCAAGCTTGCCTTCCACGCCAAGGAGAGTCCAATCCGGACACAGGTACGGTCTTCAGCCTTAATGTCTTCACAGCCCATTAGTCCGGCCTATGGATAACAGGCCAGACGCCCGAGGACCCCTTAGTCCAAGACTCCCTCAGTGGTGGAGGGGCAAAGAAGAGGGGGAGTATTGAAAGGAACAAGCAAGTGCAAGGACAGTGGGAGAAAGGAAGGGGGAGGAAGAAGAGAGGGAGGAAGAAGGGGGGAAGGTGGTAGGTATTTTGGCTAGTGACCGTAGCAGTAGCGCTGGTCACCAATGCGCGCTACGCCTATGGGCGCCAGCCAAAATATCTACCGCTAAGTTCCACTACCTATAGCGCGGGGTGGAAAAACATGCTACTGGTAGAAGTGTACACATAGAAGATATAGCAGTAGCACGTTTCTCACTACACCACAACACTACATCCCCGACAGACAGGTTGGTCGAGAATCTAAGTTTCACCAACGAACAGTTAGATGGAAAAGACTAGTGCCGACTGACAACGTATGTTGGGGAAACTCCAGACGGGAAAAGCTTTTCCCGATCGACATAGCTTTCCTGACCGGCTGCTTGACGGCTATAGAGTATCTTTCCCGACAGACAGTCTCTTGGACCTGCCATGGGCCTTTCCCGACCAATGGCCTGTTGGGGCAACCATGGGCCTTTCCAGACAGACTATTGGATGGGGTATTCTTTCCTGACCAACATTCTGTTGGGCCTGGCATTATCCTTTGCCAACCGACTGTCACATGAGGTTTGTTTTGCCGACCAACAATCAGGCATGATTTTTCTTTGCCAACCAACAGTTCATCTGCATTTTATTTATCCAGCCACAACTTTAATTAACATATGGTACTGATTGTCAAGTATAATCACCAAGACACCATACATCAGGCTCACATCAGGTGCACCAAATATTTTTATTCCATTAACTATTTGTCACATACGTACACAACTATTTGTCACATACATACACTTCATTCTGTTCTAAATATTACCACCAAGACACCATACATCAAGTTCAAAAGGACAGGTAAAAGATGCAAGTATGAGACATGAGTGGTACAAAATGAAATCTAAAACATCTAGTTGACGTAGATCATTGGCTTCATGGTTCCGTGTGAGTGCACTCCTTTGGTTTGTTTCCTACATAAGTTAAAAAATTCTCAATTATAATACACTAATAGAAGCTAGACCACAGTAGAAAAATTCCGACAAAGAGAATCATCACATTATCAAAAATAGAAATAGTAATAAATACATAGAATTCAATAGCCAAGTGTTAACACTAACATTGATCCTCGACTGTTATCACCCTAGCCGGCCCACCATCTCCATAAGGAGTTGATTGGTCAGCGAAGGCGTTTGTTTCTTCTCATTAAAAAGAACATGCTTATCTAGCTATTTACTTTGATTTCATGGACTACACTTGTGCAGACTTATTATACAAAATTGTAGATCTTACTAGGACAACTTAAGTAACTAGGCTTAATGATGATGTACTTTACATAGCAGATGTGTGCTAAGCATAGAGTTTTTTATACTATTCTTCCTGAAAGGAGATTGACTAGCTGGTGAATACATCCCTTATTTTGACTTCAAATTTCACAAAATATACAGGAGGGGTCAAGTTACCTTCACATGCCAACTCAGGAAAGATGTTTTTCGTCTAGCTATGCTCAAGAACACGCCTGGTCCACTGGGTTAGCTATATATTGTAGTGATGAGATTCCTTGTCCCAACATTGATTGATGCCCTCACCCAGATATAAGAAATCTTGCTCCACTACCTGCAATGGAAAAAAGGGTTTCTTCAGATCCTCACAACCAAGGTATACATTCATCAAGATCTGGAATTCTTTTAGTTTCTCCTCGAGATAAATTATTTTAATATTCACTTCACCAATAGAACAATACTATAAGAAAAGTTTTTCTTTTGTATAAAGCCAATATGAATTCCAACATCTTCTAATAGTATATGTTGTTGGAAATAAAGATGGTCAGACTACATTAATAACACAAGTCTAGGAAATGTTCCAGATTTAGGCAGCAACTACTTTGTTTCTTGAAAATCGACAACAAACATAACAAAATATCATTTTTATCTGTGATAATCATAAATAAGCGTCTAGTCAGGTCAAATAACAGATATAGTATCCAAGACGAAAGATGTGAACACTAGAGCAATTAAAGGCTCACAAAATAGTGAAAGCGACACAAACAAGTTTGAATATTGATATACTCAGCCAAATACAGTTTAGTGCTGAAACATTCACAAGTAATTGCTGAAGGGAAATTCAAAATAAAATGTGAATGTTACATGCATAGCTTTGCACTGTTAAGGTCATGAAACCAACCCACTTACAAGCATGGCATCAACTATTACTTCACAGGGCAATTGAATTGCTGCACATACAGGAACTATGCATTATGTTCCAATATAGTATACACACTAGCACATCTCAAATTTTTTCATTAGTTTTGGATGGTTAAGGTCACAATATCAGCTTTATGTACTGCCCACTTATACAAGCATGACAACTTTATATGCATAGCTTTGCACTGTTAAGTTCATGACAACAACCCAGTTATTCAAGCATGACATTAGCTATTCCTTCACAAGTCAACTGAATAGTTCCATATAAAAGATCTATTATACTCTACAAGAAAAGTGCTCATAATTATTTCATCAATAGTGATTGCTTGCAAGAATGCGTCAGTTGGAGAAGAGGATATTAACAGTAGGCGAAGCATCATGGAAAAAGGACATCATAAGTGTCAAATGTCAACATATCCCTGTTGTTGTTCTACAAGATAATATCACGATATGAAAAATAGTTTCTTTCTTCTAGAGAATGGTTGAATCCAATTCATTTCATATGTAACACTTCTTTTACTTAATCTGCTAACACACTTTGTTGAAATTGGTAAACTGTATCATTTAAAGTTCCACTGGTAGATTATAAACCATCATATAGATATCAGCGCTTTAAGTGGAACATCTTAAAGCTTTCCTTCCCCACTAGAAAAATTGAGCGAGATTTATCTCAATAATGTTTCAGTTATAATAACCAAGAGAAACTATCTGTCCATACAAGTGTTTTAGAAGCTACAATATACTAGTGGCAAGTCAGGATATAGGTTCTATTCATTTCATCCATCAGCATACAGTGTAATTTCTATGGATTGATACTAGTGACCACAATGCACATGCAATACACTGGAAAACACTAATATAAGTATTGTTCACTCTATCCGATTGGTAAGTCTACCTTCTATTATAATACAAGCATTCTCCAGTATATGATTTTGGTCAAACGTCCAATGTCGAAACCCACAGAGTAAGATACCAGCATATAACCTGTTAGTCATAAATTCTGCAAGGTGTAAAATTGATAATATAGGTCCCAATAGGAAAAACAAAATTCTAGGATGACATATCAACATGTCAAGTTGAGTTAAAAAATAGCACAAACTGGAGTGAAATGTCCATATCATGTAGTTCACAACAGAAAACAACAAAACAAGTTATTTCTTAACTTATCTTGGCAAAGAAATAAGTAATGACTAATGACATGTATATTGTGTAGGGGCAGAGTTGATATGCTGCACTGTACCCATATGACTCTAGACCAACTATTATTTACCACATTCAGACAAAATTCTTTTGTTGAAGCAATGCAAACCAACTACAAACTGAAAGAAAAAGAGTGTCATCGGCATCCAGGTCAAGGACAACAAACATATATGTTGGCAATATTAGTTTAGTCGTCCTCTCTTATATACTACAAAGAGTAGAGGTGTACCGGCTTTTTCCTCATCACACTTCTTTGGAGCTTCATCTCTCTATTGCCGAATTGATCTACGGACGCAAAATTGATAGGTAAAGAATCATTGTTTGCTAATAAACAAACAACTACGATCTAGGAAAGATGTGTAGTTCTATTGCAAACTGAGTAACTGACGAACATGGATATGAGAGAATTCAAGATAAACAAAGACATGCATACAGTTGCACATCAAATTCGAAGAAAACTGGAAGAACTCACTGATTCGAGGTAGGTGTCAAAGGGCGCAGCCGCTGGGAGAAACATAAGATGGCGGGAAGAGTGCCACCACCGGGAAGGAACGTGTAGTCACCACCAAGAAGAACGAGCCTCTACCCGGAGCGTGAGGGTAGGGGCGGCGGTCTGGCTGCACCAAAACAACATGGCAGCATGCTCTGTCGCGTGCGGCAGGTGGGGGAGGAATGGATCTATGCGAGCCACCGACGGCCGGCGTGGGGCGGACGTAGGGGTAGTGGATCTACGCTGTCTGGGATGTTAGCGCTCCAGACGAAGAAGGAGCGCGAGAGGAGGGAGCCCTCCATGCCTAGACGCGCATAGATCGACGGCCGCGTACCCTTTCCTCCACTTCGGGGCGGAGCTCCATATAAATGAGAGGAGAGAAAGTGGATGTAGCCGCCACTCAGATCGGGAGAGAAAGAGATAAGGGAGAGAGGACAGAGAGATAGGGGGAGATCAGGGTGGGCTGTGGGGATGAGGGGCCGAAAATTTTAGATGGGCTTCGTGCGCTAAGTTTCCCACGCACGCACGCGGATATTTTCAGCGGCCGAATTGGCGACCCATGGTCAGTCGGCATTATTTTCCGACCAACAGTTTGATAGTAGTGCCCTTTTTACCGTCCAACAGTTTGATGCTATATGCTTCAGCATTCCCGACCGACTGTTGGGTGTTACATGTGAGTATTACCGACCAACAGTTTGATAGAAGTTTTCTCGACCTGAAGTCGGTTGGCTAAAGTGACTTTTGCCAACATACGTGGGTAGGGAATGCAGTTTCATGGTGTAGTGTCTTTCAACATGCACTATAGCTCCTAAACTAACAGTAGAGCTGGGTAGACGACCCGCGCTGCTAATTTTTATTGATCAGGTGGTGTGGTGTGGCACAGTTACCAGTAGCATGGTCCAAGGAAGCCAGCGCTGCTGCTAATGTATACCAGTAACGCTCTTTCTACCTAGCACTACTACTAACTACTAGTAGTGTTGGGTCATAAACAAGCGCTACTGGTAAACTTCTATCTATAAGCATTTTCCTAGTAGTGTGCCCTCCAAGTCAAGATTTAGCATGATCTTTCCTTCATTGTAACCGACCGTACGAAACCCTAACCCTACTGGTGTCTCTATAAACGAGAGGGTTTTAGTCTTTAGGGCTAGAGCAACATCGAACACCCCATCAACCTAGGGTTCAGCTCGCCTGATCTCGAGGTAGATTGACTCTATAATCATACCATACACATCAAATATAATGAAACAGGACGAAGGGTTTTATCTCTTAGAGAGGGCCCGAACCTGGGTAAACACCGTTTTCTTCGTCCCTTGTTCCCCATTGATCCTAGATCCACAGCTCGGGACCCCCTAACCGAGATCCACCAATTTTGACACCAACATTGGTGCTTTCATTGAGAGTTCCATTGTTGGGTCACCGAAGGATCGATGGCTCGCCTGATCATTGGAGATGGCATCAACTCTGGGGACATCTTTGTCCCCGGCCAGCTCTTCACATTCGGCAGCATCGTGCTGCATGCCAACCCAACTGGTCATCTAGACCAAATCAACAATTATGCCCCCAAACACTGGATTAGATTTGGCAAATTCGAGTAGATCGCTGACGCTCGAGGAGATTTAGTATTGGCCGGATTCATGGCCTCACCTGGTACCCATATGGGTCCCTAGTGCCTACTCCAGAGCTTTCTCTCGATCCGATCTACGGATCGGCCTGAACCCCCCTGCCGGCCTAGAACTCGGATAGCTCCACCCTGCCCGGAGGCCAGAATCCCCTTCAGCCACGCTAATGGTGTCCGCCGAAGACCTAGCTTCAAGCCTCAACGCAAGAGTGGTGTTCGAACACCAAGAGTCACTCTCGGCTGAACCCTCTCCTCATGCCACACATTTGGCCTTGAGCCCAAGTGATGGGTTGACGTTTAGAAATCAGGAATCATCCCTGACCGAACTCCCCCTCACCCACTTGGCTTCGAGCCCCAATACAGAGACAACGTCCGAAGACCAGGTTTCGTCCTCGGTCTCTTATGCCTATCCGGCCACAAGCCCGACCTCGGGCCTCGAGGTCAACTCGGCCCTGGAAGACCAGGGTTCAGTTCGAGCCTGGATCACCCCTCGCCCTGCCACAACTGAGACCAGTCCCGAGCGGCCATTGCATGCCAACTTGGCAAGCCTCGCCTTGTTAAATGAAGCGCTTGACCAAATCCAGATGATGGCTATTCGAGATGACTGGCCCTTGGCCTGCATTCAACAGCCCCTCGAGGTGAATTAGAGGGAATTTTATGACCCACCCACCACCCACCTAGTAGCCACAGTCCTATACTTAACGGACATGTTGGATTACACCTCCGAAAACGCCGAGTCCGTGGACGAAGAAAGTGGAGCCACGGCCAATGATGGCCCGTGTCCGCGTCAGTATTTTCCCCGAAGAGGAAGGGATGAGGGAGCACACCTACGGTAGGTATTTCCCTCAGTGATGAGACCAAGGTTATTGAACCAAATAGGAGAACCACGCAACACTATATAAACGGTACCTGCACACAAAGAACAAATACATGCAATGCGACGCGTAAGAGGGGTTGTCAATCCCTCCCGGGTAAAAGATAGAGAATTTTTTAGTAGATTGGATAAATAGATCTCACGGGAACGTGAGATAAAATAAATAACAAACAATTGCAGCAAGGTATTTTTGGTTGTTTGGATTAATAGATCCGAAAATAAATGAGGCAAATAATAGACCGGAAAGCAAATATGATAAAGAAGAGACCCGGGGCCGTAGATTTCACTAGTTGCTTCTCTCGAGAAAAATAGCATACGGCGGGTAAACACATTACTGTTGGGAAATTGATAGAACTTCAAATAATTATGATGATATCCAGGCAATGATCATTATAGAGGCATCACGTCCAAGATTAGTGGACCCACTACTGCCTGCATCTACTAGTATTACTCCACACATCGACCGCTATCCATCATGCATCTAGTGTATTAAGTTCATGGAAAACAGAGTAATGCAATAAGAATGATGACATGATGTAGACAAGATCTATTCATGTAGGAATACACCCCATCTTGTTATCCTTAATAGCAATGATCAATATGTGTCTTGCTGCCCCTTCTGTCACTGGGAAAGAACATCACATGACCAAACCCATCACAAAGCACATCTTCCCATGGCAAGAAAAATCAATCTATTTGGCCTAACTAAACCAAAGATTCAAAGAAGAAATATGAGGCTATAAGTAATCATGCATATAAGAGATCAAAACTCAAATAACTTTCATGGATAAAATAGATATGATCATAAACTCAAAGTTCATCGGATCCCAACAAACACACCGCAAAAGAGTTACATCAAATAGATCCCCAAGAGACCATTGTATTGAGAATCAAAAGAGAGAGAGAGAGGGAGCCATCTAGCTATTGCCTACGGACCCATAGGTCTACAATGAACTACTCACGCATCATCGGAGAGGCACCAATGAGGATGGTGAACCCCTCTGTCATGGTGTCTAGATTAGATCTGGTGGTTCTGGAACTTGTAGCGGCAATGTTAACCCACAAGTATAGGTGATCGCAACAGTTTTCGAGGGTAGAGTATTCAACCCAAATTTATTGAATCGACACAAGGGGAGCCAAATAATATCCTCAAGTATTAGCAGCTAAGTTGTCAATTCAACCACACATGGAAACTTAATATCTGTAGCAAAGTATTTAGTAGCAAAGTAATATGATAGTAGTGGTAACGGTAGCAAAAGTAGTATTTTTGGTATTTGTAGTGATGATTGCAATAGCAACGGAAAAGTAAACAAACGAAGAACAATATATGGAAAGCTCGTAGGCAATGGATCGGTGATAGAGAATTATGCCGGATGCGGTTCATCATGTCATAGTCATAACATAGGGTGACACAGAACTAGCTCCAATTCATCAATGTAATGTAGCCATGTATTCCGAATATAGTCATATGTGCTTATGGAAAAGAACTTGCATGACATCTTTTGTCCTACCCTCCCATGGCAGCGGGGTCCTAGCAGAAACTAAGGGATATTAAGGCCTCCTTTTAATAGAGTACCGGACCAAAGCATTAGCACATGGAGAATACATGAACTCCTCAAACTACGGTCATCACCGGTAAGTATCCCGATTATTGTCCCTTCGTGGTTAATGGATCATAACACATAATAGGTGACTATAGACTTGCAAGATAGGATCAAGAACTCTCATATATTGATGATAACATAATAGGATCAGATCTGAAATCATGGCATTCGGCCCCTAGTGACAAGCATTAAGCATAGCAAAGTCATAGCAACATCAATCTCAGAACATAGTGGATACTAGGGATCAAACCCTAACAAAACTAAGTCGATTACATGATAAATCTCATCCAACCCATCACCGTCCAGCAAGCCTACGATGGAATTACTCACGCACGGCGGTGAGCATCATGAAATTGGTGATGGAGGAAGGTTGATGATGACGATGGCGACGGATTCCCCTGTCCGGAGCCCTGAACGGACTCCGGATCAGCCCTCTCGAGAGGTTTTAGGGCTTGGCAGCAGCTCTATATCATAAAACGCGATGAATCCTTCTCTCTGATTTTTTCTCTCCGAAACCAAATATATAGAGTTGGAGTTGAGGTCGGAGGAGCTCCAGGGGGCCCATGAGGTAGGGGCGCGTCCTAGGGAGGCAGGCGCGCCCCCACCCTCGTGGGTAGGGTGTGTGCCCCCCGTTCTTCATCTTTTGCAAGGATTTTTTATTATTTTCGAAAATATATTCCATGAAGTTTCAGCTCATCCCGAGAACTTTTGTTTCTGTACATAAATAACACCATGGCAATTCTGCTGAAAACAGCGTCAGCCCGGGTTAGTTCCATCCAAATCATGTAAGTTAGAGTTCAAAACAAGGGCAAAAGTGTTTGGAAAAGTAGATACGGCGGAGACGTATCAACTCCCCCAAGCCTAAACCTTTGCTTGTCCTCAAACAATTCAGTTGACAAACTGAAAGTGATAAAGAAAAACTTTTACAAACTCTGTTTGCTCTTGTTGTTGTAAATATGTAAAGCCAGCATTCAAGTTTTCAGCAAAGATTATGAACTAACCATATTCACAATAACGCATAGGTCTCATGTTTACTCATATCAATGGCATAGTCAACTAGCGAGCAATAATAATAAATCTCGGATGACAACACTTTCTCAAAATAATCGTAATATGATATAACAAGATGGTATCTCGCTAGCCCTTTCTGAGACCGCAAAACATAAATGCAGAGCACCTTTAAAGATCAAGGACTGACTAGACATTGTAATTCATGGTAGAAGAGATCCAGTCAAGTCATACTCAATGTAAACTAATAGTAATAAATGCAAATGACAGCGGTGCTCTCCAACTGGTGCTTTTTGATAAGAAGATGGTGACCCAACATAAAAGTAAATAGATAGGCCCTTCGCAGAGGGAAGAAGGGATTTGTAGTGGTGCCAGAGCTCGGTTTTGAAATAGAGGTGAATGCTATTTTGAGCGGTATACTTTCATTGTCAACATAACAACCAAGAGATGGCGCTATCTTCCATGCTACACACATTATAGGCGGTTCCCAAACAGAATGGTAAAGTTTATACTCCCCCTTCCACCAACAAGCATCAATCCATGGCTTGCTCGAAACAACGAGTGCCTCCAACTAACAAGAGTCCCAGGGGGAGTTTTGTTTGCAATTATTTTGATTTAGTTTGCATAAAGCATGGGACTGGGCATCCCGTTGACCAGCCATTTTTCTCGTGAGTGAGGAGCGGAGTCCACTCCTCTTGAGAATAACCTGCCTAACATGGAAGATACGGACAGCCCTAGTTGATATATGAGCTATTAGAGCATACAAAACAGGATATTTATTTGAAGGTTTAGAGTTTGGCACATACAAATTTACTTGGAACAACAGGTAGATACCGTATATAGGTAGGTATGGTGGACTCATATGGAATAACTTTGGGGTTTTATGGAGTTGGATGCACAAGCAGTATTCTCACTTAGTACAGGTGAAGGCTAGAAAAAGACTGGGAAGCGACCAGCTAGAGAGCGACAACAGTCATGAACATGCATTAAAATTAATCAACACCGAATGCAAGCATGAGTAGGATATAATCCACCATGAACATAAATATCATGAAGGCTATGTTGATTTTGTTTCAACTACATGCGTGAACATGAGCCAAGTCAAGTCACTTAAATCATTCAGAGGAGGATACCACCCTATCATACCACATCACAACCATTTTAATAGCATGTTGGCATGCAAGGTGAACCATTATAAGCTCCTAGCTAATCAAGCATGGCACAAGAAACTATGATCTCTAGTTGTCATCGCAAACATGTTTATTCATAATAGGCTAAATCAGGAACGATGAACTAATCATATTTACAAAAACAAGAGAGGTCGAGTTCATACCAGCTTTTCTCATCTCAATAAGTTCATCATATATCGTCATAATTGCCTTTCACTTGCACGACCGAACGATGTGGATAATAATAATAGTGCTCGTGCATTGGACTAAGCTGGAGTCTGCAAGTATTTAATAAACAGGAGAAGACAAGGCAATATGGGCTCTTTTGTCAGATCAACAATAATGCATATAAGAGCCACTTCAACAATTTAATCATGGTCTTGTCCTATCGACCCCCAAAGAAATAAAACTATTTACACGGGAAAGCTCCCAACAAGCAAAAGAAGAATAAGAAATCTTTTTGGGTTTTCTTTTTAATTACTACTACAAGCATGGAAATTAAAACTAGCTAAAAGCTACAACTAAATTTTTTGGTTTTTCTTAAGGTTTATTAAACACACAAGAAGAAAGCATAAAAAGTAAAATAAACTAGCGTGGATGATACAATGAAAAAGTATGAGCACCGACATCTAGAGATGAGTGTGTGACATGAATTGAATGTCGGTGAGAAATACGTACTCCCCCAAGCTTAGGCTTTTGGCCTAAGTTGGTATATGGCCACGGCTGGCTTGGCAGATATCCATAATAATAGTTGGGGTCGTACTGCGATGAAGAAGACTCTGATTGTCACTGGTTGGCAATCATCTCTGGATCCCAATGTTAATTAGACTGTCGTGGAGGATCAACTTGTGGTTCCGACTCTGGCTCTATGGCTGATGTAGGGTTCTAGTTGGCGTGAATAGCCTCTAACGGAACAAGGTACTTACCTGCAGATAAATCAAACAAGGAAGGAGCAGGTAGGGTAATAGTCTCAGGATGATGTTTATCAAATAACAATTTGTATTTAAGCTCTCCTTCCCTATTCTTAACAATAAAATCATGTGCCACCATACTCTTATAATCTAAATAAATAGTGGGCAACAATTTTCTTCCTTCTCATAATGCCTAATAGGTATGTTGAAATGTGCAGCTAGGCGCGAAGCATAAATGCCTCCAAAGATGGGCCCCTTGGTACGGTTCAGACTTAACCATTTAGCAATAATACCGCCCATACTAATAGAGTATCACCGAATAAACCATGGAACAAAATAATAATATCAGGAATACTAAGGTTTCCATAGTTTCCGTGACCAATTAAGCAACGACTAGCAAATATTGCAAAGTAGCGTAAAACAGGAAAATGTATGCTAGTGATTCGTGCATCGGAAACCTTCCTCGTTTCCCCTATAGTGATGGTATCAATAAACCCATCCACATCGTCACGATGTGGTTCCTCTATGCTGCCCTCGAAAGGGATCAAACAAACCCGACAAAAATCATAAAGTGACATCTCCTTATGCTCATCATATAAATAAAATTCCACCACAGGTGGTGAGCTCCTAGCATGGAAATGAAAGTTTTGCACAAAAATATTGGTGAGTAAGAGATACTGTTCGCGTCGGTCATGGAGGAAGGCGGTGAGGCCTGCATTCTCACCCAATTCATAAAAATCTTCATAAATCCCGGGTGCTCTCAAGAAATCATCGGAAGGCCATTCACATTACCAAACCTTCGTGGTGCGAGGCAGATTATATTTGGGATTCTGTGCTTTTTCCTTCGAGCTTCGGCTCGATGAGCCCCTCAAAAATCTCTTCATTATTTTCTGAAATATTCTGAAATTTTTAGTAACTGCAAAATAAAAGTGAACAAATCTCAAGAATATTGATAGAAACTACTCCTACAAGTGCCTAGAGCCTATATCATGCACCAAAACTACTTGGAACCATATAAATTTGACATGCAAGCTCAAGAACATGGTCACCTAGGCAGGATGCTTTTGCAATGAATCTATACCTACTATTAAAGGGAATAGGTATTCTTGGTTTGGTTTAGTCCTTTTCGTTTGGTCTGAGTGCACGCTAAGCGATCTGGGCCAGGTACTTGTACGTTGATGGGCCTTTTATGAGCTTAAATAGAGACGCGAATAATAATTAAGCCAAAATAAATCAATATTGTCGGAATTGATCACAGGAACTCCTATCTGGATGTTTTATGTAACAACCAACGACCTATACACCATTCACATTTACTAATCCCAACTCGTTCTAAATATATGAGTGGCAGCTCTCCTGTTTAGGGCGAGCTAATTAAAGGAAGGACTTGAGGTAAAAAAATATAACATAATTTAAAAAAGATTTGTAGGCTTTAATGTGTTGGGCTACTAAATTAGAAAAGGAATAATTTGATTCCCGACTAAAACGGGTGAGGACGTCATGGTAAGTAAAGGATGAATTTTACTTAAATGGAATCGATGGAAGATTATGCTCGACAAAGAAAATATAACACCGCTAAATTGCATCGTATTTTTTTATGTTCATTTTATAGAAGGATGCTATGAGATATTATGCTTGAACAAAACATCATTTTTTCTGTTGCAACGCACGGACATGTGTGCTAGTAAAGCACTAATACAAAAACTAATTGGACCAATGGAGGAGTCACATACCAAGGAACAATCCCCCCAAGCAGTTTTGTGAGAGGTGCTTTGAGCAAGGCGATCGAAAATGGCAGCAAAATGAGCTTGTACTCGGGTATGAACTGGATATTCGTGTTTGTGGGAGGAAGAAGAAGTGTGTGGGTGCAGGAATAAGTGGAGGAGGTCCACCGTGGGCCCACGAGGCATGGGGGCGCGCCCTCCACCCTCGTGGCCAGGTGGATGACCCCCCTGTTGTGTTCTCAGTGCCAAATATTCTCAAATATTCTAGAAAAAATCATATTTAAGTTTCAGGGCATTTGGAGAACTTTTATTTTCATGGTATTTTTATATTGCACGGATAATCAGATAATGATGAGGACATCGATACCATTGTTACACCCACAGCCCCTACTGTTACATATACTGGACCAATTACTAGAGCTCGCGCACGCCAATTAAATTACCAGGTACTTTCGTTTCTTGGTAATGATTCTAATGTTCATGAGATTATGATGCTGCCTAAATTGGATACATTTGTTTTGCTTACAAATGAAGGGCCTAGCTTGGAGAAGGATGAACATTGGAGCAAGAACACGCATGGAGTTGATGGCATGCGCAAGGGGATCAAGAACGGAGTTACAAGTGATGATTTCAGGACTTTGAAGCCGCCATAAGGAGTGCATGAAGCCTTGGACGAAATATACAAGATGCCACTTCATAATATTCGTCCATAGGTTATTCTAGGTGCTGCGTCACCTTATTAATGGGCCAGGCCCATGTAATTTCGAAATACTTAAGTATAGGCTATTTTTAGAGTCCGTATGTGTGGGGAAACAAGTGTTAGGGTTGGTTTCGGACCCCACCCTCAAGGGCCACGAAATCCCCCCCCCTCTTCCTCCATATATACAGCCCTTAGGGCGTCGTTTAGACTTTGGGTTTTGTTTAGATTAAAAGTTCGCCATAGTTGCAACTTCGCGTACTTCGTTTGTGTCCAACGACCAGACCAAGACGTCACAGAACCCCACCTTGATCAATAAAGCTTTCATCTTATATTCGCAATATCCCGATTGCAATCTCAGTTTCTTGCTTGTTCTTCGTTTGCTCGCAGGAAACAGACCCTCGTGGTCAGGTTGATCGTGCTCCGGCGTGGTCAATAACCCTCGGAACTTGGTTTAGCGATTGCTAAGGCGCGACGTCTCGCACGTTCGTAGTCGGATCGTCAAGGTCGACTCCCACAGAAAACGATAGCCACCATCTCATCGAAACAGCGGGACACCTTAGCCTCTATCAAGTGGTATCAGATTTCCAGGTTGCTCAGTGAGATTTTTATAGTTTTTCGTAGATTAGATCGAGTCTGTTCTTCATACCTACAGTCCACAAAAAAAAAGCCACACAAAAAAATTAGGGTTAGTTCATCATATCCGAACCAATCTGAGCCTTTGCATAATCTTTTTAGGGTTTTTGCTTTGTTGAATTTGCGGTTGCATCGTCGTGTCAAGTTGTTGGTCTTAGAGTCTAGTCTTTTAGAGTTTCGAGTTCTGGTCATAAGTTGTCACACCGCCGCCGCACCATCATCATCGCCCATCTACCACTTTTGCTTATCCGCCACCGCTCTGAATCCATATCCATATACCACTACCAATCCGTATCCATATACCACCACCAATCTCTATCCATATACCACCACCGCTACCATATACCACCACCGCTGCCATATACCACAACCATATATCCACCACCAATCCGAGTTCTTCTCATATTAGGTTTGTTCTTGAGATCAATCTAAATTCCGAGTCGTGTTTCCTTGCCTGCGTAGGTCTCGGAAAAAAAAGAAAAAAAAGAGTCTGGAGACCCCCGGGCAGTTTTTAGGCCAAAATTTTCACGGGCAAATTTTTTTTCCCTATCCTACTTTTAGACTTTTCTGAGTCTTTTGAGCCACGTGCCATCATAGTGTTTTTTTGTCGCACTTTTTCATCATTGCTGCCCTGATTTCCGAAAAAAAGTGAAAAAAAAAATTTCGTGCCCATCCTATCAGTTTGACGAGGGAAGAGTTTTGAGACACTCGCCATTATAGTGATTTTTCGCAAAAAAAAGAGCGAAAAAAAAGTTCCAGAGTGTGCTTTTCCATTATTTACGTGCAGCGCCGTGATTTTGTTAGTGTTCTAGGCTCGCGTCTCTAGCACGGTCTGGCCTAGGACCAGCACAGTACCATCGTTGAGCGTTTATTCAACTTTGCATCTCTGAATTGATTATTGCTGACCCTTTTTGCTACCATACTATAAGCCTTCCCAGCTCCACATACATCTACGTCGTGCGTTTGACTCTCCCTGGCAATCGCTCTATCCAAGCTTTTGAGAGTTTTTGACTACAATGGTTGCCGATCACCGCCTGCTCCTGGGTAAGAACTGGTAAGAATTTGAGATTTGCTTGACGGATTTGTGACACCCGCCACCACCACCACTTGTTAGTAGTCTGTAGGATCATATTCTTGTGTGTTTCTATTGCTGCTAACCATGCCAGGATCACAAGCCGACGAGACTGACTGGGAAAACTTGATGAACAAGGAGCTTCATGATACGTTTCAGCAAATGATGAATGGACAGGTGCAAGATGTGATAAACAGATTTGAAGAGGCCATGGAGAAGATAGATGGCATGGAAAAGACGTTTGAAACAAAGCTCGATAACAAGTTTGCTGAATTGCTTTCGCGTTTTCCACCACCACCACCGGCTGCTCCTGCCGCACCTCTACAACAACAGCAACAACACCGACTACCTCCACGTCGGGAAACAGCCCTCCGCCGAGCGAGCCGTGTCCCTCTTCAGTCGGGCCAAACTGCTGGTGCTGCTGTTGATACTTCTGTGGCTCCTACTGCTGATGTGGAGGAGGATGCTTATGTGGGAGATTATGAGGATGAGGTTGATCAAAATCAGAACTACGTGCCACCAACAGCACAGCAACCACCAGGTCGTCCACATGCAAATAATGGCAATGGTAGGGCTCACCCTCAGGTACGAGATCATGACCATCTCCCTAAACTAAAATTGAATATTCCACCATATGAGGGTAGATATGTTCCTGATATATATCTTAGTTGGGAGTTAGAAACTGAACAATGATTTACATGTTTACAATATCCCGAGGAGAGACGTGTTCCTGCTGCTGTTTGTGCTTTCACTAGTTTTGCATGTGTTTGGTGGTCTGAGCATTGTAGATTATATCCTATTCCGGCTACTTGGGCTGCTTTGAAAACTGCTATGCGTACTCGTTGGGTTCCACCATATTATCAACGTGAATTACTTCAAAAATTGCAGCGCTTAAGACAGGGAAAAAATTCTGTAGAAGAATATTATCAGGAATTACAAACTGGCATGATTAGATGTGGTATTGTTGAGGAGAATGAATCTATGCTTGCATGTTTTATGGGTGGATTAAATAGAGAGATTCAGACGATTCTAGAGTATAAGGAGTATACTAATATCACTCGTTTATTCCATCTTGCTTGTAAAGCTGAACGTGAAGTGCAGGATCGACAGGCATTGGCGCGGACTAACTTTTCTGCAGGTCGACCTTCATCATGGACACCACGTGCATCATCTACTTCCACACGTTCTGCTACACCGGCGCCTCCATCGGCTGCCACCTCCAACCGTGATACAATAAAGCAGGCACAATCACCACTATCTGCCAAGAGCACACCTTCTGGGCCTGCAAAGAGCTCTTCTTCATCCATGGCATCAACAGGGCAAACACATGATATTATTTGTCGACGTTGCAAGGGTGGAGGTCATTATGCGAGAGAATGCCCATCTAAGCGTGTGATGATTGTTACTGAGGATGGTGGGTATGAGTCCGCTAGTGACTATGATGAGGAGACTTTGGCTCTTATTACACGCGACGAACACGGTGGAGACGATTCTGATCATGAGACGCAATACATGGCTCCTGAAGATGCTGACAGGTATGAATGTTTAGTTGCTCAACGTGTTTTGAGTGTGCAGGTTACACAAGCTGAGCAAAATCAGAGGCATAATTTGTTCCATACAAAGGGAGTTGTGAAGGAACGTTCTGTTCGCGTGATCATGGATGGAGGGAGCTGCAATAACTTGGCTAGCATGGAGATGGTGGAGATGCTATCTCTCACCACAAGACCACATCCACATCCTTACTACATCCAATGGTTCAACAACAGCGGCAAGGTTAAGGTAACACGTACTGTTCGTGTGCATTTTAGTATCTCTACATATGCTGATTATGTTGATTGTGATGTGGTACCTATGCAAGCATGTTCCTTATTACTTGGTAGACCATGGCAATTTGATAAAAAATTTGTACACCATGGTAGAAACAATCAGTATACTCTTGTTCATAACGATAAAAATATTACTTTGCTTCCTATGACTCCTGATTCCATTTTGAAAGATGATATTAATAGAGCTAATAAAGCAAAACAGGAGACAAATAAGAGTGAAAATCAGATTGTGGCAAAAGAATTTGAGCACCAAATGAAGCCTAATAATAAACCATCTACTGTTGTTTCTGAAATTAAATTGAAAAGTGCATGTTTACTTGCCACCAAATCTGATATTGATGAGCTAGATTTCAGAAAATCTGTTTGCTATGCTTTTGTGTGCAAAGAGGCATTATTTTCATTCGAGGACGTGCCTTCGTCTTTGCCCCCTGCTGTCACTAACATTTTGCAGGAGTTCACTGACGTCTTTCCACAAGACGTGCCACCGGGATTACCACCTATTCGAGGGATTGAGCATCAAATTGACTTAATTCCCGGTGCTTCGCTACCCAACCGTGCACCATACCGTACTGATCCAGAGGAGACGAAGGAGATTATGCGTCAAGTACAAGAACTGCTCGACAAAGGTTATATACGCGAATCCCTTAGTCCTTGTGTTGTTCCTATCATTTTAGTGCCGAAAAAGGATGGTACGTCGCGTATGTGCGTTGATTGTAGAGGCATTAATAATATTACTATTCGTTATCGTCATCCTATTCCTAGGCTAGATGATATGCTTGATGAATTGAGTGGCTCTACAATATTCTCCAAAGTTGATTTGTGTAGTGGATACCATCAAATTCGTATGAAATTGGGTGATGAATGGAAAACAGCATTTAAAACTAAGTTAGGATTATATGAGTGGTTAGTCATGCCTTTTGGGTTAACTAATGCACCTAGTACTTTCATGAGGTTAATGAACGAAGTTTTACGTGCTTTCATTGGACGATTTGTGGTAGTTTACTTTGATGACATATTGATTTATAGCAAATCTTTGGAGGAACATTTGGAACATTTACGTGCTGTTTTTATTGCTCTACGTGATGCACGTTTGTTTGGAAACCTTGGAAAGTGCACCTTTTGCACCAACCGAGTATCTTTTCTTGGCTATGTTGTTACTCCACAAGGAATTGAAGTTGATAAAGCCAAGATTGAAGCTATTGAGAGTTGGCCGCAGCCCAAAACGGTCACACAAGTGAGGAGTTTCCTTGGCCTCGCTGGTTTCTATAGGCGTTTTGTGAGAGATTTCAGCACCATTGCTGCACCTCTCAACGTGCTTACAAAGAAGGATGTGCCTTTTGTTTGGGGTACCGCACAGGAAGAAGCCTTCACGGTTTTGAAAGATAAGTTGACACATGCTCCTTTACTCCAACTTCCTAATTTCAATAATACTTTTGAGCTTGAATGTGATGCTAGTGGAATTGGATTAGGAGGTGTGTTATTAAAGATGGAAAACCTGTTGCATACTTTTCTGAAAAATTGAGTGGGCCTAGTCTGAACTATTCTACTTATGATAAAGAATTATATGCTCTTGTTCGGACCTTAGAAACATGGCAACATTATTTATGGCCCAAGGAATTTGTTATACATTCTGATCATGAATCTTTGAAACACATTAAAATTCAAGCAAAACTGAACCGTAGACATGCTAAATGGGTTGAATTCATTCAGACTTTCCCTTATGTCATTAAACACAAGAAGGGTAAAGAAAATGTTATTGCTGATGCCTTGTCTCGTCGTTATACTATGCTTTCACAACTTGACTTTAAAATATTTGGTTTGGAGACCATCAAAGATCAATATGTTCATGATGCTGAATTTAAAGATGTATTGCAGACTTGTAAGGAAGGGAGAACTTGGAACAAGTTCGTTCTTAACGATGGATTTGTGTTTCGTGCTAACAAGCTATGCATTCCAGCTAGCTCCGTTCATCTTTTGTTGTTGCAGGAGGCGCATGGAGGAGGATTAATGGGACACTTTGGCGTCAAGAAGACGGAGGATATACTTGCTACACACTTCTTTTGGCCAAAGATGAGACGGGATGTTGAGCGTTTTGTTGCTCGCTGCACTACATGTCAAAGAGCTAAGTCACGACTCAATCCTCATGGTTTATATATACCTTTGCCAGTACCTAGTGTTCCTTGGGAGGATATATCTATGGACTTTGTTTTAGGTTTACCTCGAACAAAGAAGGGGAGGGATAGCATATTTGTTGTCGTGGATAGGTTCTCGAAAATGGCACACTTTATACCATGTCATAAAAGCGATGATGCTGTTAATTTTGCTGATTTGTTCTTTCGTGAAATTATTTGCTTACATGGTGTGCCAAATACTATTGTTTCAGATCGTGATACTAAATTTCTTAGCCACTTTTGGAGATGTTTATGGGCTAAGTTGGGGACTAAGCTGCTTTTTAGTACTACTTGTCACCCCCAAACTGATGGACAAACTGAAGTAGTCAATAGAACATTGTCTACTATGCTTAGGGCTGTTTTGAAGAATAACAAGAAAATGTGGGAATAATGCTTGCCTCATATTGAATTTCCTTATAATCGCTCATTGCATTCTACTACTAAGATGTGCCCTTTTGAAATTGTGTATGGTTTCCTACCTCGTGCACCTATTGATTTGTTGCCTCTTCCATCTTCAGAGAAGGTTAATTTTGATGCTAAAGAACGTTCTGAATTGATTTTAAAAATGCATGAGTTAACTAAGGAAAACATTGAGCGTATGAATGCTAAATATAAACTTGCTGGAGATAAGGGTAGAAAACATGTTGTGTTTGCGCCTGGAGATCTTGTTTGGTTACATTTGTGTAAAGATAGATTTCCTAATCTGCGCAAATCAAAGCTAATGCCACGTGCTGATGGTCCTTTTAAGGTGTTAGAGAAAATAAATGATAATGCATATAAACTTGAGCTACCTGTAGATTTTGGGGTTAGTCCCACTTTTAACATTGCAGATTTGAAGCCTTATTTGGTGAGGAAGATGCGCTTCCGTCGAGGACGACTTCATTTCAAGAAGGGGAGGATGACGAGGACATCAATACCATTGTTACACCCACAGCCCCTACTGTTACATATACTGGACCAATTACTAGAGCTCGTGCACGCCAATTAAATTACCAGGTACTTTCGTTTCTTGGTAATGATTCTAATGTTCATGAGATTATGATGCTGCCTAAATTGGATACATTTGTTTTGCTTACAAATGAAGGGCCTAGCTTGGAGAAGGATGAACATTGGAGCAAGAACACGCATGGAGTTGATGGCATGCGCAAGGGGATCAAGAACGGAGTTACAAGTGATGATTTCAGGACTTTGAAGCCGCCATAAGGAGAGCATGAAGCCTTGGACGAAATATACAAGGTGCCACTTCATAATATTCGTCCATAGGCTATTCTAGGTGCTGCGTCACCTTATTAATGGGCCAGGCCCATGTAATTTTATAATACTTAAGTATAGGCTATTTTTAGAGTCCGTATGTGTGGGGAAACAAGAGTTAGGGTTGGTTTCGGACCCCACCCTCAAGGGCCACGAAATTCCCCCCCCCCTCTTCCTCCATATATACAGCCCTTAGGGCGTCGTTTAGACTTTGGGTTTTGTTTAGATTAAAAGTTCGCCATAGTTGCAACTTCGCGTACTTCGTTTGTGTCCAACGACCAGACCAAGACGTCACAGAACCCCACCTTGATCAATAAAGCTTTCATCTTATATTCGCAATATCCTGATTGCAATCTCAGTTTCTTGCTTGTTCTTCATTTGCTCGCTGGAAACAGACCCTTGTGGTCAGGTTGATCGTGCTCCGGCGTGGTCAATAACCCTCGGAAGTTGGTTTAGCGATTGCTAAGGCGCGACGTCTCGCACGTTCGTAGTCGGATCGTCAAGGTCGACTCCCACAGAAAACGATAGCCACCATCTCATCGAAACATCGGGACACCTTAGCCTCTATCAGATAACAAATAGAAAAATACTTATTTTTATTTTATTCAATATATATAATAGAAAGTAAAAGGAGGGTACAGAGAATTGTGCCTTCTAGTTTCATCCATCTCATGCTCGTCAAAAGGAATCCAATAACAAGGTTGATCAAGTCTTGTTAGCGAACTCATTCCGAATAACACTATGTTACCTCAACCGGGATATGCACATCCCCAACAATAAGAATATCATATTTCTTCTTGACAGTAGGAAGAGGAAATTCAAAACCTCCAAATAAAATCGATGAAATTTTTCCAATAGAGTTAATACAAGGAACTTGAGGTTGTTTCCTCGGAAAGTGTACCGTATGCTCATTACCATTAACATGAAAAGTGACATCGCCTTTTGTGCAATCAATAATAGACCCTGTAGTATTCAAAAGGATCTTCCAAGAATAATAGACATACTATTGTCCTCAGGAATATCAAGAATAACAAAGTCCGTTAAAATAGTAACGTTTGCAACTACAGCAGGCACATCCGCACAAATACCAGGAGGTATAGCAGTTGATTTGTCAGCCATTTGGAAAGATATTTCAGTAGGTGTCAACTTATTCAAATCAAGTCTACGATATAAAGAGAGAGGCATAACACTAACACCGGCTCCAAGATCACATAAAGCAGTTTTAACATAGTGTCTTTTAATGGAGCATGGTATAGTGGGTACTCATGGATCTCCAAGTTTCTTTGGTATTCCACCCTTAAAAGTATAATTAGCAAGCATGGTGGAAATTTCAGCTTCAGGTATCATTCTTTTATTAGTAACAATTTCTTTCATATACTTAGCATAAGGATTCATTTTAAGCATATCAGTTAATCGCATACGCAAAAAGATAGGTCTAATCATTTCAGCAAAGCGCTCAAAATCCTCATCATCCTTTTTCTTGGATGGTTTGGGAGTAAAAGGCATGGGTTTCTGAACCCATGGTTCTCTTTCTTTACCATGTTTCCTAGCAACAAAGTCTTTCTTATCATAACGTTGATTCTTTAATTGTGGGTTATCAAGATCAGCATCAGGTTCAATTTTTATATCATTATCATTGCTAGGTTGAGCATCATCATGAACATTATCACTAGTTTCAGGCTCATTACTAGATTGTGTTTCAGCATCAGAAATAGAAATATCATTTGGATTCTCAGGTGTTTCAGTAATAGGTTCACTAGAAGCATGCAAAGTCCTATCATTTTTCTTTTTCTTCCTTTTAGAAGGACTAGGTGATCTATATTATTTCTCTGAGAATCTTGCTCAATTCTCTTAGGGTGGCCTTCAGGATACAGAGGTTCCTGAGTCATTCTACCACCTCTAGTCATAACTCTAAGAGCATTATCATTATTCTTACTATTCAATTCATTGAGCAAATCATTTTGAGCTTTAAGTACTTGTTCTACTTGAGTAGTAACCATAGAAGCATGTTTACTAATAAGTTTAAGTTCACCTTTGACATTAGCTATATAATCACCCAATTGTTCAAGCATATCAGCACTGCATTTTAATTCTCTACCAAAATAAGCATTGAAGTCTTCGTGCTTAGCCATAAATTTATCAAACTCATCTAAGCATGGGCTAGCAAACTTAGTAAATGGGATTTCAGCTTTATCATATCTATAGAGAGAATTTACCTTTACTACCTGTGTCAGGTTATCAAGACCATGTATTTCTTTAGTAGGCGATGGATTAAGATCATAAGTTTCTTCAACTAGTGGTAAATTAAGACCATGTATTTCTTCAATAGGAGGTAAATTCTTAACATCTTTAGCTTTAATACCTTTTTCTTTCATAGATTTCTTTGCCTCTTGCATATCTTCAGGACTGAGAAATAGGATACCCCTCTTGTTCACAGTTGGTTTAGGAATCAGCTAAGGAGCTGCCTCAGGAAGTGTCCAATTATTTTCATTTGTCAACATATTATTCAATAGAATTTCAGCTTCATCCGGTGTTCTTTCCCTGAAAATAGAACCAGCACAACTATCTAGCTAATCTCTGGAAGCATTGGTTAGTCCATTATAAAAGATATCAAGTATTTCATTTTTCTTAAGAGGATGATCAAGCAAAGCATTAAGTAATTGGAGAAGCCTTCCCCAAGCTTGTGGGAGACTCTCTTCTTCAATTTGCACAAAATTATATATATCCCTTAAAGCAGCTTGTTCCTTATGAGCAGGGAAATATTTAGCAGAGAAGTAATAAATCATATCCTGGGGACTACGCACACAACCAGGATCAAGAGAATTAACCATATCTTAGCATCACCCTTTAATGAGAACGCAAATATTTTAAGGATATAAAAGTAGTGAATTCTCTCGTCATTAGTGAACAGGGTGGCTATATCATTTAATTTAGTAAGATGTGCCACAATAGTTTCAGATTCATAGCCATGAAAAGGATCAGATTCAACCAAAGTAATTATATCAGGATCAACAGAGAATTCATAATCCTTATCAGTAAAAAAGATATGTGAAGTAGCAAAAGTAGGGCCAGGTTTCATTCTAGCATTAAGAGATTGTTGCTTCCATTTTGCTAATAGCCTCTTGAGCTCGTATCTATCTTTGCAAGCTAAAATAGCTAAAGCAGCTTCCTTTTCAAAAACATAACCCTCAGGAATAACATGTGATTCATTTTCATTAGGGGGAGAGTCTTCATCATCACTTTCATCAATATTATCAGTTTCAATAATTTCATTCTCTCTAACCCTAGCAAGTTGTTCATCAAGAAATTCACCAAGTGGCACAGTAGTATCAAGCATAGAAGTAGTTTCATCATAAATATCACGCATAGCAGAAGTGGCATCATCAATGACATCGGACATATCAGAACGAATAGCAGAAGCAGGTTTAGGTGTCGCAAGCTTACTCAAAATAGAAGGTGAATCAAGTGCAGAGCTAGATGGCAGTTCCTTACCTCCCCTCATAGTTGAGGGATAAATCTTGGTCTTTGGATCTCTCAAGTTCTTCATAATGATAAGTAAATATAAATCCCAAGTGACTCAAAGAATAGAGCTATGCTCCCTGGCAACGGTGCCAGAAAATAGTCTTGATAACCCACAAGTATAGGGGATCGCAACGGTTTTCGAGGTTAGAGTATTCAACCCAAATTTATTGATTCGAAACAAGGGGAGCCAAAGAATATCCTCAAGTATTAGCAGCTGAGTTGTCAATTCAACCACACCTGGACTCTTAATATCTGCAACAAAGTAATATAATAGTAGTGGTAACGGTAGCAAAAGTAGTGTTTTTGGTATTTGTAGTGATGATAGCAATAGCAATGACAAAGTAAACAAGCGAAGAACAATATATGGAAAGCTCGTAGGCAATGGATCGGTGATAGAGAATTATGCCGCATGCGGTTCATCATTTCACAGTCATAACATAGGGTGACACAGAACTAGCTCCAATTCATCAATGTAATGTAGGCATGTATTCCGAATATAGTCATACGTGCTTATGGAAAAGAACTTGCATGACATCTTTTGTCCTACCCTCCTGTGGCAGCGGGGTCCTAGCGGAAACTAAGGGATATTAAGGCCTCCTTTTAATAGAGTACCGGACCAAAGCATTAACACATGGTGAATACATGAACTCCTCAAACTACGGTCATCACCGGTAAGTATCCCGATTATTGTCACTTCAGGGTTAACGGATCATAACACATAATAGGTGACTATAGACTTGCAAGATAGGATCAAGAACTCTCATATATTGATGATAACATAATAGGTTCAGATCTGAAATCATGGCACTCGGGCCCTAGTGAAAAGCATTAAGCATAGCAAAGTCATAGCAACATCAATCTCAGAACATAGTGCATACTAGGGATCAAACCCTTACAAAACTAACTCGATTACATGATAAATCTCATCCAACCCATCACCGTCCAGCAAGCCTACGATGGAATTACTCACGCACGGCGGTGAGCATCATGGAATTGGTGATGGAGGAAGGTTGATGATGGCGATGGCGACGGATTCCCCTCTCCGGAGCGCCGAACGGACTCCAGATCAGCCCTCCCAAGAGGTTTTAGGGCTTGGCTGCGGCTCCGTATCATAAAACGCGATGAATCCTTCCCTCTGATTTTTTATCCGAAACCAAATATATAGATTTGGAGTTGAGGTCGGAGGAGCTCTAGGGGAGCCCACGAGGTAGGGGGCGCGCCCTAGGGGGGCAGGCACACCCCCCACCCTCGTGGCTAGGGTGTGGGCCCCTGGTCTTCATCTTTTGCAAGGATTTTTTATTATTTCCGAAAAGATGTTCCGTGAAGTTTCAGGTCATTCCGAGAACTTTTGTTTCTGAACATAAATAACACCATGGCAATTCTGCTGAAAACAGCGTCAGTCCGGGTTAGTTCCATTAAAATCATGCAAGTTAGAGTCCAAAACAAGGGAAAAAGTGTTTGGAAAAGTAGATATGATGGAGACGTATCAGTCAACTCCCCTAGGGTTTTTGGATTTTCGGGGTTGTCGGTGTCCTGGGAATGGGGGTACGTAGACTTGCTTCTCTACGGCCTACGGCGTGGCTCTACCGGCGGCCCGTCTTCATCAGCAACCGCTCAAGACCCTAGCTAGGGGCCAAGCCTCGTGAGGCGGATGACACAAGACCTCCTCAGGGGCAGCCTCGCTAGGCTGGCTCCCGAGGAGTGGAGGTATCAAGGCGGGGGGCACCTCGCGAGGTATGCATGACGTGAGCCGTGACGACCGAAGCCAGGCGGGCGGCAGCGCGTGTAGAGTGCCAGTTTCCTCCTTGGTGCTAAAGAGACACGCGCAGGCGAGGAGTCCCAAGGTGTCAGGCAAAGGTTTCCTTATCAGCGCAACGAGACCAAGACCAGCAGGACGGCGGGACGGAGGTCACCGTGGAGCCCACAACTACATCGCCAGAGCCTTTGGCAGGTGAAGACCACCTTTTGTTAGGATAACTTGTACTAGTTGTGTACCTTCAAAATTGGCCGTTGTGGGATCCCTTCCCGCCTAACATTTGGGAAGAGGACCAGGGCCTCTACAAATAGGGCTAGCCACCACCATAGCAAGGGACGGATCATTCGGACCATCCTCGGACACACGAGCTCATCAAGCTCAAGAACGCCTCTCCTCAGGAGGCTGTTCCTCCATTTTACTGATTCATCCTCAGCCCACGAGGCAATCCACCACACCGCATTGGAGTAGGGTATTACACCACAACGGTGGCCCGAACCAGTATAAACCCTCGTGTCTCTTGTTCCTTGGGTTCGGCAAGCTAGGCTTTGAGATCATTGCGAAAGTGAGCTAGGAAGAGAGAGATCTTTGTGTGCACCCCAGAGTTTGAACCTCAAGGGTTATCCAGAACCCCGAATCCGACATTTGGCGCTCCAGGTAGGGGTGCGCTGAAGCCTTTCTTCCATCGATCCATGCTCCACTGCTCCACCGTATCCAAGGCTGACGCTCGCCGAGCCCGTGTTGAGCGCCGGGCCGCCCTCGCCACCTGCATCGCTCAGACGACGCCTATTGGCAGACCTCCCCACCGTTCTTCATCACCAGCAGCCAACGCCGCCACCGGGAACGAGCAGCAAGCATCATCGCTGCACCCCTCCGTGCGGCGGGACGGACACACCGCCAACCCGTCACTGACTCCGGCCGGCTCATTGTCCCACGCTCATCGCGCGCCCACGGACACGCAGGCCGCGCTGCTCATGGCAGAGCTCTTGAGTTACCGCCCGGTCGACAACCTCTACGAGAACTGGCTGGACCGCATCGCTCAGCTCGTCAGCGCCGCTGGGGGCTCTCCCGCACCATACCTCTCGTTGCCTCACCCACCTCCAGCCACGGGCGACATAGCTCACGGAGCGCCTCCACCACCTCCGCATCAAGACGGCGCCCTCGCACCCAGGAGGCACAGTCCCGCGGCGTGACCCGCCACGCCGGGCCCCCACACATGAGGAAGGAAGCTGCCAAGAAGTCCCAAGGCCGCAAGAAAATGCGCCTCCGCTCCCAGCACCTCTGCGTCAAGACCATGTGCCGCCTGCGGCGGCGGCGCCTGGATATTAGGATCAGGCTCCACCCCTGCGATGGGCTCCGTTGACCATAGCAGGCTGCCGTGCCTTCACTCCCAAGCTGCGCAGCGTCGCCTGGCCCGGCAAGTTCAAGCCAGACCTGCCTCTGTGCTACGACGGCACCCCCGACCCTGCAGAGTTCTTGCAGCTCTACGAGATGAGCATCGAGGCGGCCAGCGGCGACGAGAAGGTCATGGCAAATTGGTTTCACATGGCCCTCAAGGAAGGCGCATGCTCGTGGCTCCTAAACTTACCCGCGGGATTGATCTCCTCCTGGTGTGAGATTCGCGAGAATTTCGTCGCCAACTTCAAGGCACTCGCGACTGCCCGCCGGCTGCGGGTGACCTGCGGCGCATCAAGCAGCAGCCAGGGGAGACCCTGCAGAAGTACATTGAGCGCTTCAACAGCGTTCACCTCAAGATCCCCAAGGTGATGGACGAGGCCATCATCTACGCGTTCTCCAACAGCGTCCATGACGTCAAGATGAAGGAGGAGCCCACCATCCACGAGGAGCTATGCACGGCCCTGGAGATGTTCAAAATGGCGACCAAGTGCGCAAGAGCTGAGGAAGGGCGCCTCTCCCTCCTCGAGCTTCCAGCCGCTGACCCAGAAGACAAGAAGGCCAAGGCCAACGATGTGAAGTGCAAGGGGGCAGCTGTACTCGCGGCTGATCCAGAGATGAAGCGTGACCGAGACCACCCCGAGTCGTCCAAGAGCAGCCGCCTGTTCTGCGCCTTCCACAACATACATAGCCACAACACCAATGACTCTCAAGAGCTCAGGTCCATCTGCGACGGGCGCTTCCGTCGATGCCAAGAGCGTGGCGACCGGGGCTATGGACGAGGAGGAGGACGAAATGGAGGACGCTAGGAGCACGGCGCCAGCACCCACACCATAGCGTGCGAAAGCATCGTCGAAGTACATGACCCAGCCATCTGGCGCTTCACTTCCTGCGAGTGGGATCAGCTCTCGCCTGCTTTGGGCTCCTGAGCGTCGGTCCATTCTGCCACAAAGTCGGCGAGGGCGGCTCCCTTGATGACCCTGGTTGTGCTGAACTCCAACTGAAACGCTTGCAGCTCGATGTTCCACTCAGCGAATCTTCCTGTAGCGTTGGGGCTCCGAAGCACCCTCTCCAGTGGGTAGGCTGAGACAACCTTAATTGGGTGGCCTTGCATGTAATGACACAGCTTCCGTGAGGCCACCACGAGTGCGAGCAAAAGCTTCTGTGGCATGGGGTATCGTGCTCTTGCGTCTGGTTACACCATGCTGGCGAAGTATACCGGGTGCTCAATGAGGGCGGGAGCGTCGATGGAGCCTGTGGCCTCCTGAGGTTGTGGTTCCTCAGGAGGTGGGGGACCTCAGGAGCTTGGTCACCCATCGGGGCCTCGGCAGGCCCAGAAATGCCGTCTTGTAGGGCCTGATCATCCATGGGTGTCGTCATGGCTTCAGCGACGCCGTCTAGGCACCGCACCATTCCAGCTCAAGGTGCGGCATCACATGTCGTGCTCTTGGCCTGGCGCTCCTCCCGGACGGCCACCACCGTCGCGTTGGCTGAGTGGAGTATGGCGGCCAGGTAGAGCACTAGGGGCTCGAGGGGATGAGGCGCTACCATCACCGGAGGGCTGGTCAAGTATCTCTTGAGGTCTTGAAACGCCAGGTCGGCCTCTGGGGTCCACTTGAATGGGCCCTTCTTCTTCATTAGCTTGAAGAACGGCAGGGCACACTCCCCCAGCTTGGAGATGAAGCGCCCCAGCGAGGTAACACGACCCGCGAGCTTCTGCATTTCCTTGAGGGTTTGTCGCGGGCTCATGTCTTCTATGGCCTTGATCTTCTCCAGGTTTTCCTTGATCCCCCTGTGCGACACGAGGAAGCCCAGTAGCTTGCCGGAGGGGACACCAAACACACACTTCTCCAGGTTCAGCCGCAGGTCCACCTAGCACAGGCCGGTGAAAGTCTCCTCCAGGTCCTGAATGAGGGTTCTTGCCTCCTGAGATTTCACCACGATTTCATCGACGTAGGCTTCGGCGTTTCTCCCTAGCTGCTGGCCCAGGGGGGTGTGCATCAGCCGCTGGAAGGTCGCCCCAGCGTTGCGTAGTCCGAATGGCATGCAGGTGTAGTAGTATACCCGACACGGGGTCAAGAAGGCCGTCTTCTCCACGTCCTCCACTGCCATCTTGATCTGGTGGTAACCCGAGAATGTGTATAGGAAATACAGCAGATCGCGCTCGGCGGTGGAGTCAACGATCTGGTCGATGCGCGGGAGCGGGAACGGGTCTTGGGGCAGGCTTTGTAGAGGTTGGTGAAGTCGACACACATGCGCTCCTTCCCGCCTTTCTTGGGCACGATGACGGGGTTCGCCAGCCATTCCGGGTACCGGACCTCGCGAATGAGGCCTGCCGCCTATAGTTTGTGAGTTTCCTAGACGATGAAGGATTGCTTCTCCGTGGACTGGCATCGCGCCTTCTGCTTCACAGGGTGCACATTGCGGCACACCCTTAGGTGATGTTCGATTACCCCCTTGGGACCCCTGCTAGCTGCTTGGGCTCCTAGGCGAATACCTCCTTGTTCACACGCAGGAACTTCACCAATGCCTCCTCTTGATCTGGGTTAAGGTTGGCACCTATGGTGAAGGTGGCTCCCAAGGATCCGTCCTCCTCGACCGGCACTTGCTTCATTTCGGCCCGATCCTGAGTGAACATCTGCTTCTTTTTCACTAGCGCGCCCCCCTTAGCCCATGGGGCGGCTTCGTCGGCCAGGCGTTCCGCGGTGGCGGCCCTGAATGCGAGCTTGAGGGCCATCAGAGCCTCCTTAGTCTCTCCAGCCATGGTGAGGACGCCGATACTGCCCGAAATCTTCATGAGGTTGTAGGCCGGATGGGTCGCTGCCATGAACTGAGCCAGGGCCGGGTACCCGAGGATGGTGTTGTATGGGAGGTTGATGCGGGAGATGTCGAAGTCGATCAGCTCGGTGCGGTAGTTGTCCCAGGTACCAAAGGTGACTGGGAGGCGTATTTGCCCCAGGGTGCTGGTGGATCTGCTACCGACTCCGGAGAAAGGCTTGGTTGGGCGGGGCCGGCGGTACGACACATGAAGCAAGCCGAAAGCTTCCACAAAGAGCACGTTGAGGCCAGCTCCGCCATCGATGAGGGTCTTGGTCATGGTGACATTGCAGATGGTGGGTGTGCAGAGCATTGGGAGCGCGCCCGAGCCAGTAGTGGTAGCGGGGTGGCCCCCTGAGTCGAAGGTGAGGTCGGCCTTGGGCGCCGCCCATCCTGGAGGGGCTCCCGGCTACATAGTGGCAACGCCGATCTGGTGGAAGAACTGCTTCACATGGCGGTCAAAGGGCGGTGCCTGCGAGCCGCCAAGGAGGGCCGCGACGACGATAGGCGCCGCCGCTGCGAAGCGCGCGACGAATAGGCCGCGCAGCTCATCCCAAGAAGCCATAGAGGATCCTGGCAGGTTGAGTAGCCAGGCGCGTGGCGCGCCGGCGAGGGCCATAGGGAACCAGTTGTCCATGACTTTGTCGTCGCCTCCAGCCTCCAGAATGGCCTCCTCGTACGGCAGCATGAAGGTCGACGGATCCGCCGTGTCGTCATAGCGGGGTGGCATCTCCTGCCTGAACTTCTGTGACCACTTCACCCGCCGCAAGGTGGGGGTGAGGGCCCTGAGCCCCATGGCGCCATCGCGGGTGTCTGCCGATCCAGTTGGAGGAGCGGCGCCAGCCATGGCGGCCGAACAGGGAGGTGAATCTGGGGGAGGAGCGAAGCTTTGACGAACCCCGCTATTCTCCATCACCTGATGCCAATGCTGGCACCGGCCCGACAGGGAACAAGCAGCAAGCTTCATCGCTGCACCCCTTCGTGAGGCGGGACGGACGCACCGCCACCCCATCGCTGACTCCGGCCAGCTCGTCATCCCACGCTCGTCACGCGCCCACGGCCACGCAGGCCGCGCTGCTCATGGCACGCAAGCTCCTGCGTTACCTCCCGGTCGACGACCTCTATGAGGACTGGCTGGACTACATCGCCGAGCTCGTCAGTGCCGTTGGGGGCTCTCTCGCACCGTCCCTCTCGCTGCCTCGCGCTCCTCCAGCCACGGGCGACGTAGCTCACGCAGCGCCTCCACAACCTCCGCATCAAGTCGGCGCCCTCGCAACCAGGCGCGCAGTCCCGCGGCGTGACCCGCCACGCCGGGCGCCCTCGCAAGAGGAAGGAAGCCGCCAAGAAGTCCCGAGGCCACAAAAAAATGCGTCTGCGCTCCCAGCACCACTGCGTCAAAGACCGCATGCCGCCTGCGGCGGTGGCACGTGGATATCAGGATCAGGCTCCGCCCTCGCGACGGGCTCCAGTGACCATAGTAGGCTGCCGTGCCTTCACTCTCGAGCTGCGTAGCATCGTCTAGCCCCGCAAGTTCAAGCCAGACCTTCCTCCGCGCTACGAGAGCACGCCCGACCCTGGGGAGTTCTTGCAACTCTACGAGCAGAGCATCGAGACGGCGAACGGCGATGAGAAGGTCATGGCGAACTGGTTTCCCATGGCCCTCAAGGATGGCGTGCGCTCGTGGCACCTAAACTTACCCGCGGGTTCGATCTCCTCATGGGGATAGATGCGCGAGCGTTTCGTCGCCAACTTCCAAGGCACTCGCGACCGCCCGCCGGCCGCGGGTAACCTGTGGTGCATCAAGTAGCAGCTAGGGGAGACCCTGCAGAAGTACATCCAGCGCTTCAACAATGTTCGCCTCAAGATCCCCAAGGTGACGGACGAGGCCATCATCTCCATGTTCTCCGATGGCGTCCGCGACGTTGAGATGAAGGAGGAGCTCGCCATCCATGAGGAGCTATGCACAGCCCTGGAGATGTTCAATATGGCGACCAAGTGAGCAAGAGCTGAGGAAGGGCGCCTCTCCCTCCTTGAGCTTCCAGCCGCTGACCCGGAAGATAAGGAGGCCAAGGCCAAAGATGTGAAGCACAAGGGGGCAGCCATGCTCGCAACTGAGCCAGAGACGAAGCGCGGCGGAGATCACCCCGAGTCGTCCAAGAGCAGCCGCCCGTTCTACGCCTTCGACAACATACACAGCCACAACACCAATGACTATCAAGAGCTCAGGGCCATCCGCGACGGGTGTGACAGCTTGGTTCATGCCTTCTCTCTTTTTTCGGACTTTCTACTGCTTTCGCTTTGGATTTGGAGTTTTGAGTCATTTCAAATGGACTTGAACACTTGGGTCCACCCTTGATTTTCACCCAAGTGACCTTTTCACCTCTAACTCATCGTTTCCTTCTCTGATAAACTCCACAAAATCCCAAGGAATATTTTTCATAAAGGAAAAAAATTCATTTTCTTCCCTGAAAATTATTTCACAGAAGTATGTTCCAAAGCAACCCTCATTTTATTTGCCCACAAAAATCTGAGAAAATTCCAAAAATATTCTTTGAACCTTAGGGCACCTTCCTGAGCAAAAATATTGCATAAATTTTTGTAATATTTTTGTTACAGAAAATCATTTCTGTTCTGGAAAGAATGATCAATTTCTACAGCAAGTACCATTTTCCTTGATCCAATGAGGCTGGTTTTTCTTGAGCCTCATTACCCTCCTAAGAAACTACTAACCACCAAAAATCAGCCCTAAACCCTCTCTGGTTTGACCACAGTCAAGCTCCCAAGTTTTTGTACAGAAACTTGCTAGGAAGAGAGCCACTCCCACAGTGCACCTGTGACCAAGCGAACTATGAAAAATGACCAAAACCACTAAGGACTAGCTGCCAGACATGGTGCTTGTGCTTAGCTCAGCCTGATGCCAAAGTTCACGCGTTTACCATGTCCGTCCAAGGGGGTTGGCATGCGGTCGACGTGCTCTGCGTTGCGCCAGCGCCTCTATTGCGCACGTGCTCACAGCCTCGACTGTCACACCTTGCCAAACCGCGCCCCCATGTTCATTTGAACCTCCATAACTGCACCCTCCTGCTGGCCGACGCCGGAGCTCGCCGCAGCGAGCACGGGCATGGTGCGGCAAAGGCGACAGTGCGCCCGTGCCCTTGTACTCGTCGCGTACCGCGCTCCTGTGCTCATTGCCGCTCGTCTACAGCCTCCCCATGAGCCCCGGCGTCTTCCCCCTCTCTCACTGACGCCTTTTGTCACCGGCCGACGCTCTAGAGAGCTCCGGCGAGCTCGCGATCCCCGCCTCGGTCTCGCCTATATATAGTCCTCCCCGAGATTGTTTCCCTCCTCACTCACCACCACCACATCACCACGACCCCGTAGGAAGCCGCGGCCCAGCCGGGCAGGCCTCTGGCCGTTGCCCCCATCCCGAGCTAGCCGGCGATCCCTGTCCTAGGCTCCCTCCCTCTCTAGAGCCGCTCGTGCTCCACCGACTCCTCAGGCGTGTTCGTGGTGGTCCACTGGTGTGAGCTGGTGCCGTTGGAGCAGCTAGATCGGCCTTGCCTCGTCGGAATCGCCAACTCCGACGAGCCCCGCCCGCTGCCGCTGATGGAGAGCTCAATTCCGACCCCGTCCGGTCACCTCTAGCTAGGCTTCTATGGGTACGGGCAGGTGCGTCTCAACATCCTCTCCAATCCTATCCCTTTGGATCGGGCCAAGGAGCCCTCCTCATCGGCGTGCGCTCCAGCGGAGCCTCGTCGTGCTCTGTCTCTCTTCCCGTCCCCCTCCGACCTGACCAGTGGGGACCGCTGTCAGCCACTCAGGCCGCGCCCGAAGCGGTATGAGTGGTCGCGCCCGGGAGTTTTACGCCTTCGACGTCACCCCCTGGATTTTCTTTTTAATTCAAATTTAGTTTAAATTTGACCAGAACTTTGACCAGCTCTAACTCTTATTCTACAAGTCCAAATGAGTTGATTCTTTTTGCATTCCGTTCTTACTGGAAAACTCTAGTAGCACACCCAAGATGGGATTTTTTCTAGCTTCCTAGAGTTTCTGGTAATTTTAAGAAGTGTTCTTGATATTTTATTTTTGTCATTTGAATTATTTTTAGAAGGTGAAGCTTGTCTTGAAGGCATCCAGGAGGACTGTGAAGCTCCTTTGCATGAAGGCAAGCCACAACAACATTATCATGGTGTCTTTGAAATATTCATGATTTTATACTTTAATATATATATATATTATTCATTGCATATAGTATTAAAATCAATTATGCTTGTGTTATTTAGTTTTTCATGGTCAAATGGCTTAGTTAACAGAAGTGAATGCTTGAACTAGTGAAGAATAGATGGAGTAGTTGATCTATGTAAGTTTGACATGACTATTGTGATATGATTATCGGTCTTATTTTGCTATATTCTTGCTAAGAAAAGTTTTAGTTAATTAATGCCAACTGAAGTGATGAGTTTAAATAACAAGTAAGAAAGGACCAGAAATGTTGAAAGTTAAGTTTGTGCAAGTAGAACTTGGAAGGAAGTTGATCTGTTGTGATTTGTGATGCATGATATATGGTTGCATAAGCATGGCATATTCTTGACTCGACTATTTATATTTCAAGTTAAACTTGATGGTAATTGAAATTGAACATAAAAGTTGGTCAGGTCATGGTGCCACCGAATCGGGCTGATGAGTGCAACCACACTTACCTTTGTGGGGAGGCCGGTAGTCGTCCATTGTCACGCCTTTTGTCGGTGCCTCCAAAGAGGGAAGGTTATGGGCATGCATTACCCAGGCCCGATAAGCAGACATAACCTTGTGAACCTGTTGTTGTCATGGTACCGTGTCCCTGTTTGGGACTGTTTGTTTGCCACGATGGTGGTAGTTTTGCCTTTGGTAGGCTGGGTCACCCAGGACAGGGTAAATCGGTCGCTCTGAGCCGGGGTGCCACAACGGGCGCTTTGGTCGAAGCCGTGAGCACGGCGACCGGGGCTATGGCCGAGGAGGAGGACGAAGTGGAGGACGTTGGCACGACCACGGCCCTCGCTAGGAGTGGTGCGACCGACCTCAGAAGGATCGCTGGCAGGACCAGCCTCACAAGGGCACCTGGAGGGAGCAGCCTCGTGAGGACCGTCCTCAGGGCAACGCCGGCCTCCCTCCGATGCCGCCGCCTCCAAGGAGAAACGACGACCACCATCCAGATGAGGGGGCTGGGGGCTTTCAGGAGCCCCGCGCCATCGCCTGCCTCTTGGTGGGTGCTCAAGCCCCAGCCTCCTAGCGCATCCTCAAGCAGTTCGCCCGCGAGGTGAATGCGGCTCTCCGTAGGCTTGAGGCCGTGTGCTTGTTCAGGTGGTCCAAGTGCGCCATTGCATTCAGCTCGTCCGACGAGCTCAAGTGCACGGCAACCGCCGGCGCCCTCCCGATGCTTTGCTAGCCCAACATCAGCAATGTCCAAGTCACCAAGACCCTCATCGACGGCGGCACAGGGCTCAATGTCCTGTCCGTCGAGACGTTAGGTCGCCTCCGAGTGCCATACGATCAGCTACAGCCTACCAAGACCTTCTCAGGAGTGACCGACGGCTCCACCACCCCGATAGGGCAGGTCCGCCTCCCCGTCACATTCAGCCACCGCGACAATTACCGCAGAGAGCTCATTGACTTCGACGTCGCCCACATCCATCTACCGTACAACGCCATCCTTGGGTATCCAGCCCTGGCCAGGTTTATGGCAGTAACCATCATGACTACAACATCCTCAAGATGCCAGGGAGCGGCAGCATCATCTCAGTCGCCTGCGAGGAAAGTGATGCGGTGTGCTCCGTTGAGCGCGCTTACCAAGCTGCAGCGGCTGAAGACCTCGACAACGAAGGCACCATGTACCCTCCTGAGGCCAACCCCAAGAAGAAGAAGCAGCTACTCCACCAAGGGCCTCAGGAAAAGCGGCGTTTCCAGCGGCGCCACCTCAGGATATGCGCCCGCAGCTAGAGCGCTTCCTTCCCTCGCAAAGGAAGGCAAACCCGGCGCCCTCCTCAGGCTGGGCTCGGGGGCTCTCTTCTGTAGGGCCTCAAACCTGGCTAGCGTTACGAGGGAAGCGCTCGGGCACCACATGGAGGCGTGCTTTGTAGGAGATATGCCCTAGAGGCAATAATAAATGATATTATTTATCTCCAAGTTCAAAATTATGTTTATGTTCCATGCTATAACTGCAATGATTCTCTTGTCTGCAATATCCACGAGGCCCGGAGGGAAACTCATGTGCATGTGTGGTATACTAAACGGTAAAATGCATTCCTAGTCTTGCCTCTAAGACTGGCTCATGTATTGCATGATGATCCTGCTTTCCTGATCATGGGCATGTCTATGCTGGCAATTTTGAGGGCACAATGTTGGTAGAACACTTGTGTTGAATCGACCCAAATTGATGTTATGCTATGAGATTCTTTTCGTCACAAGTTTATGGTTAATATCATAGAGATAGTTAATGTTTGCACAATTCCTTAGACCATGAGACTATCGAGTTCCTTCGTGCTTGCTTCGTGAACTTTGGGGTTTGTTAAACGTCATCTGTAACTGGGTGGCTATTACGGTGGCTTATGGGTTCACGGAAAAGTATGGAAAGTAACAAGATAGCTCTAGATTGGGATTTGCTCCTCTGACGATAGAGAGATATTCTCGGGCCCTCTCGGTGTTACGATATCCATAATCGTCTGGCCAGACACCTTGTGATTTGATCACTGGGATGCCAGAACACGGAAACGAGAAAAGAGAGCCAAACCGGTAACGAGGTAAATTGAATGGTGGACAAATTGTTCGTCCATGGGGATGCAATAAATCTCACCTCGGGTGTTTGTGGCATATAGCGAAGCAAGAGGAATAGCACATGGAAATTGGAGATTCACTCGAATATTCATTCGTGTGGGTATAGGGGTCAATATGGGTGTCCACGGCTCCGATGTTAATCATTGATCAGAAAGGGTTCCGGTCATGTCTATACTTCACCGAACCTATAGGGTCACATGCTTAAGGGTCATCTATCTGCTAAATACTAGACAGGGAGTCTGAGAGAAATTCGCCGAAAAAGTTTCGGAGACAACGGAAGAGTTCTGGAGAGAGAATAGCGAAATAGTTTCGTAAAACTGAAAAGTTGTTTCATGGTATTCCATTAAGTCAAATTGGTTCCGGAACATGCCTGATAATTCTTGGAGGGTGCCAAAATTATTCTGGAAACTTCAAGGAATGTTCCGGGATGAAAACCGGAAATGTTCCGGAGTTGCCGGGACCGCTTCAGATGCTTTTCGCAGATGAAAATCACTAAACCGGAATTGTTCCGAAACGCATTGAAAATTATTTTAGTGGTTATAGGAAATGTTCTAAGCCCACATAAATATTTCCAGTTCGAACGAACACTGAAAAATGTCGTCATGAATAGTGAAAAGCACTGATTGGTTGCTTTTTGGGAAAATATCTAAAGGGGATCTTTCGAAATGATCTAGGGATGACATGGAAGGGTGGGAACCTCTTTTTTTTGGGGGGCACAAAGGGTGGGCTGTTCATGGGTGCAGCTCATCCATGGGCCACCACTTGTTCCTTGTTTTCACTCTCTGGGTCCTTGGGAAGGACTCCATTTCATGTGGGTTTTGGGTTTTCTTGTAAAACCACCCTACCCCTTGGGTTTCTTATAAATAGAGGAGGTGAGGGCTGACATATCTTTAATCCTTACTCTCATACAAATGCCATGCATGATCTTGCTCTCTCTCTGTCTCCTTCCCAGCGAAATATTTTCGTAGAGCCGAAAGGTTGTCTGGGTTCCGGCAGGAACTAGTTCTGGACAGCGAAGCCCCGTGGGATAGATGACACCGTACGTGTGCAACTTTGTAGAGGGATCGTAGTTTCGGTCTTAGTTCGAGAGTGCCTCCCGAAGGGCTATCCGTGTGACCGTCCGAGTATCAATGGTCCTCCCGAAGGGACGTCTGGGTGACCGTCCGAGTTTCGAAGGTCCACCCGAAGGGCTGTCCACGACACCGTCCGGGGGACAGTCCGACCACCTCCCGGAGGTCTGTCCGAGGGGCAGATGAGGGTATACATCCTCGTGGTTGGGAGTTTTTAAATCCTAGTTACGGGGAACTGCACTGGCGATCGTCGTCGACTCTACTTCCCGCTGTGCTACGAGTTGGTAACGAAAAAGATCAAACCTTGTATGCAGTCTCCATAGTGGTCCTAGGCTAGTGCGTAAGTCGGAATTTTTTTTTTCTGCTACGTTTCCCTACAGTGGCATCATGATCCGTGTTATGCGTAGCTGCAGGTTGCGATCTAGAATACATTGATATGTATGGTGTTACACAATATAATTAGGTATAGATGAGTTCTATTACTAAAAATTATTTGTGCGGGTAGTAGATGAAATATGTTACCCGATGTTCTTTTTGCTTCCCTTGAATTTTCATAATCCTGATCTTGACGGTATGGTGGAATTTCACAAAGTTCTGGCAATCCGCGATCCTTTCATGCTACTCCTAAGTATGTTGATTAACAGATCAACGAAGTGCTAACAGTTCTTTGGGTTCCACCATAGTTAAAGAAAGATGGATGTTTCACAGACGAAAGGGAAATTCATATATGATCTGCACGGGGGTCATGCGTATGAAGAAGTTTAGTATGGGGTTCGAGATTTTATTATCTTGTTCTTTATAGACCCAGCAATGTTAATCTAGCGACTTGAATTATCATACTTGATGATGGACGTTGGTAGCTTCGGTTTGTTTTGAAACCTTAGAAGCCACGAAAAACAAGTCTTTGCATGAACCTATTAGAGGCGTCTAACTTGGTTTTGCAAGAGGGTTTTGCATGTGCATGTGATGTGGTATAGTAGTGCTCATAATAATTTGATTATGTATGAGATGACTATATGATGTAAATTGATTAACATGACCTGCGTGTCTTGATTTGGCATGATGGCTGGAGCCATATGATTGTCACTTTAATGACCTACATGTTAATCTTAAGTAATGCACTTATTTTATTAGCTATAGAGATAGCAATATTATTTGGTGCATCGACAAGGTGGTGGCAATCTTCGCGAAGGTGAACACCGACGCAAAGGCCGAAGACGAAGGAATGAAAGACTTCTCCGTCATAAAGGGCTATACCATATCATGCTATTATGAATTTCCTGAGATGTATATCCCTTTGATGCACCTTTTTTGGTTTCGCGATAGTCGCTTTTCATTAGGGTGATCTCTCACAAAAATTTCAAAGTAATTAGTGTTCACCTAAGTGTAGCACCATCTAAAATTCGTATCTTTTTGGGGTGCGCCATGTACACATGAGCATGAACGAATTGAAAGGAATGAGGCGGGTGAGGTCATACCTCGCGTCATCAGTGATGAACCCATCAATGGTGTCGAATTGAAATGCGGATCTTGAATCACTCCCAATCAATTATGAGAGATATTGATTTGAGTGGGAGCGCACTTTGAATTAACATGTTTAATTCTCAGTGTAATTAATTATGAACATTGTCTTAGTGTTTCTTGCAAAATAGTTGTAGAATAATGGCTCGCGTTTCCACCTTCCCTGTTAAAATTGAATAGCTTTTAAATATCTGGTTAAAACTTTATGATTGATAATGTAATGTAAGGATTGTCCTAAAGAGTGCTGAGAAGGACTTTTTCCTATTGCATGCTTTCCATACAGTCCCGCTAAATGCTATGGATGATGAGACTCTCGTCCTTCGTTCCAAAAGCTAGAATTCCGTTACGGTCATGTGCAATATGTTTGCTTCCATGAAACTCAAGCTTCAAAAGTTTGGAATAGTTATGTGATATTCATGGAACTGAAAATTAATTTTCAGATACAAACAAAGGCTGAAAGATATGAAATATCCGAAGCAATGTTTGTTTGCAAATTATTAGTGAAGTGTTTACTATGCATTAGACTGATAAGAGAGGGATCCAGAAGAACGCCTGTCATATGATGAAAGGTGAATAAAACAACAACTTAAAGAGAAAGGAAGTGTCCAAAGGGTGTTAGTATGACTTACATGCCTAGGAAGTCTGAGGCTAACGCCACTCTTAACTTGGGTGCTTCTTTTGCGAGTAGGGGAAATCCTAAAAGTTAAATTGGTAGAAGTATAAAGGCAAAAGGAGTGAAGACTGGAATATCCAGCTCATATGTATGAATGTCATATGAGTTATTAATGTATAGAAAGATGGTCAAAAGAAATAGTTCTTGGGAATTATGATTAAACTTGTTAATCACTAATTCTTGGGTATTGTGAGTTGATCACAAAGATACCCGCTCGATTGCAGTCTGTTGCGAATACATGCAAGAACTACTACCGCCTGAAAGACTAGCCAGGAATGAGGTTTTGATACGCGATGGGATCATAGTAAAAGTTACTATACCTTCCATCGGTGTATTCCCTATGTATTTATTTTCGAATTCATTGTAGAGTTTTACACACTCTAACCCTTTGTGTAAGGTATCTTGCAAGAAGGTTGTTCATAAAAGAACTTTTGATGTTCAGTATTATGAGTAAACATAAGGGCCATACTTTCATTATGAATGAGATGTATGTTATGAATAATGACACTAATATATTACCTCTGTGTTTACTTTTATAATTCATTTTAGAGTTTCATACACTCTAGCCCATTGCACAATGTTTATTGCAAAAGGGTTGTTCGCAAAAACACAATTGTTATTTAGTATTATGAATAATATGTAGGGCCATGCTTCCATCCAAGATGGGATGTATGTTATGAATATTGATGGTAAAATGATACATCCATAAAACTGACGCTAAATGTCGCAAGACTATGAGAATACCACACATGTGTGGCACTGCATTTGGTCACATTGGTGAAACCCGCATGGAAAAATTCCATTATGATGGATTTTGAAGTTGTTTGATTTTGAATCATCTGACACTTGCAACTTTCCTCCGAAAAGTGAAGTGACTGAAATACCGTTCACAGGCCATAAGGAATGAGCAACAAACTTGTTGGTGATCATACATTTTGATGTGAGTAGTTCAATAAATGTTGTTGCAAGTAGTGGATTTATATATCTTCAGAAATGAATCAAGCAGATATATGGATATTTGCTTGATGAGATGTAAGTCTGGATCTTTTGAAATCATTCGAAAGGTTTACAAAAATGAAGTAGAAGTTATTGTAACAAGAAAATTATGTTTCTGCAATTTGATTGTAGAAAGGAATATTTGAGTTACATGTTTAGCGAATGTTTGATGAGTTGTGAAAAGAGTTTCATAACTTACAACTCCCGGAACACCACTATGAGTGGAATGTCTGTGAAGATGCAACTAAACCATTTATGACATGGTAATATCAAAGTTGACATAAATAAATTTGCCATTATCAGTTTTAAAGAGTAATGCTTTAGAGACTACGGTTTTTACACTAAAAAGAGCTCCATCAGGTCTGTTGAAATGACGACATGGTAAGCTACGCCCAACCATGTTATATATTTTCTTAACATGTGGAATATGGGGCTTGTGTAAAAGGTTACAAACCTATTCCAAATTAGACAAGTGTTACTATGCAAGTTAGCCCAAGTCATGGGGTACTCCCCCACCACTATACCGAGGCAAAGGATTTTGCCACAAAATGGTATGCTTTTAAAGAGAATAGTTCTTGCAAAAGGGTAAGTGGGAGGACAGTGCAACACCACGAGATAACAAGTATCTTCGTCATCAAGTCAAAGGAAAGGAATCTTGGAAGTGATTCTAGAGTTTCCTACTACGACTGATACGGAAGCCTCTACATGAGATGTATGCACTTCGGTCGAACTTGCAGCTGAACAACGTAGGCAAAGCTCTTGCAAACCTCTCAGGTGCGCAAAGGAGATATTGATCTTAGACAACAGTATACCTATGATACACAAGGAAGCGTTGATGGGCCCTGACTCCAGAATTGGCTAAATGCCAATATAATCCGAGATAGTTTCCATAAATGATTCAAGATTTAAATCATGATAAACCCTTCGAAAGACTTGGAGTCTAACGGATTGTAATGGCACTATAAACTGATATGGATAAAAATGTTTTATCCATTAAGCTCGACTTGTTGCAATAACAAGTTCAAGGAGTTTACTACAATGAGATTGTCTCACTGTAGCAATGCTTAAACTCATTTCGAGTTAAACTAGCAATTAATACATATATCAAAACGTGAGATATGAAACATGGATGACAAAAGAATTTCCATGAAATGGAAATACCACCTCGGACTTGTATGTGATACAATCCAAAGTATTTTGTCGGTCCAGAGGATGCTATTAAGTATGCTAGCTTCAGAGTTCCCGCAATGGACAGAAGAGAGCAAAATGGAGTTGGAATCTTCGTTTTTGATGGAATGGTCAAAGGGGTTTGACTTCATCAATGGGTAACGAAGATGCTTGTGGTTTCAAGAAAGTAAGTGGGGGCATAATAGTATTTCTGAAAAACTTGTGTGCTTGACACATTGTTAATTGGAAATAAATTTCTTGACATGAATTAGGACTTCATTTGAAAAAAGTTTTTCGATGAATTGCTTGGGCTAAATAGCCTTGATATTAGGCATAGTGATCTATGGAAATAGATTTACCTAATAGGGTTGAGCAAAATACATATAGACAAAATGCTAAAACCGTTTAGCACTAAGAACGACAAAGAGTGATTCTTGCCAAAGTCACATGGAAAGAGTTTTTGCAAGAATTAGTGTCCCAAAACACTGATGAGCAAAATACATGATGGAGATTCCACACACCAATGTGTTTGGATTAATCATGTATTCCATGGTGTGTAAAACAACTAGATATGTCCAATACTACCAAGCTGTTGCGAGTATAGATACCAAAGTGATTAAAAGTACTGATCATGGGACAACACTGAAAAAGGATCATTGAGTACTAAAGTAGCACTGATGACATGTTTTCTCGCAAGTGGAGATCATGAAGAGTTAGTTGTAAAAGGTTACATCGATACAATCTTCATCATTTATCCATGCGATTTTCCATTTAAATTCAGGGTTTTGTGTAACACACAATATGGTGGTGAAGTTAGTTGGAAATTGTTCCAAACAAGTTACTGTGGTGAATTCTGTAATAGAGGTGAAGTATGTTACCCTTTAGAAGCGATAAAGACAAAGATGTTGAATCATATATATAGTTCATTCATGAACTCAGTATGGTTCCAAGAAGGATTTGGTCAATGGGACACTAGTGCAGATAGTTGCTCCATAACTCAGTCGGAAGAATATGGTTTCGACCAATGATTCACACATATACAAAGCCAAGTACGCAGAAAGTATGAATTTTGTGAAAGCATGAAAACATGAGGATATGCAGAGATACACACAAAGCTGAAGTTGTCAGATCCGATGGACATCAGGCTATACCACATGCGAAGCATTTTTTACACCAATATGCCACAGGTGTAAAGTGCATTAGCATTAACTAGATTATTGATTCTAGGGACAATTGCATTTTTTCCCCTAGTTGGTTCCTACCCACGGGTTTTGCCCTTACTTTTCGAGCTTGCTCAGTTTTGCCCTTACTTTTTCCGTCGAGGTCCCTCGAGTGCCCTTTGACCATTTGACCAAAACTTTGAAAATTCATAACTAATTCATATGAACTCAGAAAAATGCAAATAAGATATCAAAATGTTCAGATAAACATTACCTTTATGTGCATATCATTTGCATTCAGGACAAAAGCACCCTTTAAACTACTTGAGGTAATTAATGTTATTAACATTATTAAAAATAAAAAGGTATAAACAATATTTTTTTCATGAATGAAAATTACAAGCAAATGTAGGTGATGTTTCATGAACATCCTGATATCGTATTTCCATTTTTCTGAGTTCATATCAAATTGTTATGAAGTTTCCAAATAATTGTCAAAGTCGTTAGAACATTCATAACAAGATAATACGAACTCAGAAAAAACCAAATAAGATATCTGGATGTTCAGAAAACATCACCTACATATGCATGTAATTTTTATTCATGAAAAAAATATTGTTTATACCATTTTATTTTTCATAATGTTAATAACATTAATTACCTCAGGTTGTTTAAAGGGCGCTTTTGTCCTGAATGCAAATGATATGCACATAAGGGTAATGTTTATCTGAACATTTTTATATTTTATTTGCATTTTTCTGAGTTAATATGAATTAGTTATGAATTTTCAAAGTTTTGGTCAAATGGTCAAAGGGCATTCGAGGGACCTCGACGGAAAAAGTAAGGGAAAAATTGAGCAAGCTCGAAAAGTAAGGGCAAAACCCGTGGGTAGGAACCAACTAGGGGTAAAAATGTTTTTGTCCCTTGATTATAGTGCAAGTGGGAGTCTGTAGGAGATATGCCCTAGAGGCAATAATAAATGATACTATTTATCTCCAAGTTCATAATTATGTTTATGTTCCATGCTATAACTGCAATGATTCTCAAGTCTGCAATATCGACGAGGCTCGGAGGGAAACTCATGTGCACGTGTGGGATACTAAACGGTAAAATGTATTCATAGTCTTGCCTCTAAGACTAGCTCATGTATTGCATGATGTTTTCCTGATCATGGGCATGTCTATGCTGGCAATTTTGAGGGCACGATGTTGGTAGAACACGTGTTGAATCGACCCAAATTGATGTTATGCTATGAGATTCCTTTTGTCACAAGTTTATGGTTAATGTCACAGAGATAGTTAATGTTTGCACAATTCCTTGGACCATGAGAGTATAGAGCTCCTTCGTGCTTCCTTCATCAACTTTGGGGTTTGTTAAATGCCATCCGTAACTGGGTGGCTATTACGGCGGCTTACGGCTTCACAGAAAAGTATGTCAAGTAACAAGATAGCCCAAGATTGGGATTTACTCCTCCGGCGATGGAGAGATATTCTCGGGCCCTCTCGGTGTTACGGTATCCATAATCGTCTGGCCAGACACCTTGTGCTTTGATCACTGGGATGCCGGAACACAGAAACGAGAAAAGATAACAAAACCAGTAACGAGGTAACTTGCATGGTGGACAAATTTTGCGTCCACGGGGATGCAATAAATCTTACCTCGGGTGTTTGTGACATATCTCGAAGCAATGGGAATATCACACGGTAACTGGAGGTTCACTCGAATATTCATTCGTGTGGTTATAGGGTCAATATGGGTGTCCACGGCTCCAATGTTGATCATTGTTCGGAAAGGGTTCCGGTCATGTCTATACTTCACTGAACCTATAGGGTCACACGCTTAAGGGTAATCTATCTGCTGAATACTAGACAGGGAGTCTGAGAGAAATTCGCCGAAAATGTTTCGAGACAACGGAAGATTTCCGGAGAGAGAATAGCAAAATAGTTTCATAAAACTGAAAAGTTGTTTCGGGGTATTAGTTAAATTGGTTCCGGGACATGCCTGATAATTCTTGGAGGGTGCCAAAATTATTCTGGAAACTGTCGGATTTCGGGTTCCGGCAGACCCTTGAGGTTCGAACACTGGGGTGCGCACAGAGATTTCACCTTCTACCTACCTGTACCCCTCCGCCTCGCTAAGATCTAAGCTATGGAAAGAACAGCACAAGAGACACAGGGTTTATACTGCTTCGGGCCACCGTTGTGGTGTAATACCCTACTCTAGTGTGTGGTGTGGTGGATTGCCTCTTGGGCTGATGATGATGAGCAATACAAGGAAGAACAGCCTCGTGAGGGTCTATTCTTGGCTGGGGGGATGAACTGCTAGGAGGAGTTCAGTCACCCTTCTCTGTCTCTCTCTTCTCGATTCTCTCTCTGATTTCGATCCAATCTCCAATCTTCGATCTCCCATCTCCGATCCCTGATCTCCGATCCCTTTCTACCCTGTGGGTGGCTAGTCCTATTTATAGGCAAAGGCCCTGGGCCTCTTCCCAAATATTGAGCGGGAAGGGCGCCAACAATTGGCCATTTTGAAGCGGAACATCTGGTAAACTTATCCTGACTAAAGTTGGTCCTCGCCTGCCAAAGGCTCTGGTGGTGACGCTGGCTTGGGCTCCATAATGACTTCCTCCCTGCCGTTGGACTACTCTTGGTCTCGTTGCACCGAAACGGGTGCCTTTGCTTGATGCTCTCGCCTACGCTTGCTCCCTTTGCACCAAAGAGGAAAGGAGGACATTGCGCGGCTGGCGCCCGCCTGGCGCCTTTGGTCGTCATGGCTTGCGTCACGGGCACCTCGTGAGGTATCCCGCCTTGATGTCTCTGCCTCCTCGCGAGCCAGCCTGATGAGGCCGTGCCTAAGGAAGCTCTGTGTCGTCCGCCCCGCGAGGCTTGGCCCCTCGCGAGGGTCTTGGGTCTGTGTTGATGAAGATGGGCCATGCTGGGCCCCCCTTTGAGCCACGCCGCAGGCCGCAGGCAGGCAAGTCTGGGGACCCCCGTTCCCAGAACGCCGACAGTAGCCCCCGGGACAAAGGCGCGCCCGGACTTGGCCGTGCAGGGAGGCGAAAGGGCAAGAGCGAAGCGCCGCGGGCCCTAACAGCCTGCGGCCTTGGGCGCCGCATGGCGGTTGGTTGGACGTGGGCGTCTCCACTTCCCACGGTGCCTCGATAACTGCACGGACTGGACAAGTCCCTGCATGCAAAGAGGGTCATGATTACCTGTGATCGTGCAGGTCGGCGGTTGGCCTTCGCCGGCCATAAGTACGGAACGGCGCGTGCCCTTCCGGTCCATCCCTTCTTGCTTCACCTTCTTCCCTGTCCTTGCTTCGTCTTGCTGCGATAGCTCCGATCCGCCGGTTCTCGCGGCGGAGAAGGGAAAGGCTCCCCGAGAGGAACCAGACCCGCTCCCGCTGAAGAAACTGCTCGCCCTCCGCGGCCGGGACGAGGGGGCCCATCAGGTGGTGTCGAGGCCCTGGTGCGAGCGGCCACCGCTGGGGTTCCCGCTTCCCTTGTACGCCCACATCGAGGGCTCTGAAGGAGTCGATGCCGATCGCCACGGGCGGTGCCGCCATCGGCGCCGACGGGTCACGAAGGTGTGGTTCGTCCCCCCTGGGGTCCACACCGAGGGCTCCTCCCGAGAGTTCGTGCTCCACGCCGCCATGCCTCCTCAGTCTTGGATTCGCCTTCCTCCCTTCTTCGCCTCCATCATCCCGCCGGGAGAACTCCTGGAGCTTTGGCTGAAGCACGCCGGCTGCAGCACCCTCGCGACCGAGGCAGAGGTCGCGGTCGTTGCCCCGGGCGAGGTCTTCATGACTCGAGGATGGAGCGAGATCGCCCGGGTTTGCAGGACAAGAGGCGCCTTCGCGATCCACTTGGAGTACGACGGTGCTTCAGTGATGTTCTTCAAGGTCTTCGATGCGAACGGGCGCCGGCTGGAGTGCTGCCCCGGGAGAGGTGGTCGGGACCCTGCTACGGCAAGGACTGGGCGCGCCGACCGCTCCCTTGGTGGCTGCTCAGGCGGCGGAGGCATCGGAGGGTCCAGCCACTCCGGCGAGCTCTTCACGACTCCGGAGACGAGCGATGACAGCTACGAGCCCCCGAGCCGGCGTCGCTCCTGGAGCAGGGCAGGCTCGTCAGGCCGTCACCGACTCTGATCTGGATGGGGTTGGTGCCGGTGCTTGACGGCCCACTATTGATGATGGCGTCTTTCACAGGGGCGCGTGTAGTTAGCGTCCTTTTAGGATCTATTCCCCGCAAGGAATCAAAGACGCGTCCCGTGAGGGCTTGTAAGGTGCCTGTGATCCTGTTTGTTAATATAACCCTTGTCGTAGAATTGTGCGAGTTGCTCATTCCGTCTTAGCTCAGTTCTCCCTTTCGAACCTCACGAGGGCTTGCTGCTCTGCGCCGACAAGTCCCAGTCCCAAGGCGGCTTCAGCCGTCGCTGGTATGCCAGGTCGCGATGCCGTGGTCAAGGACAGGAGGTGAGCGACCCGGGGTCCGGTAAGAGCCCCTGAGTCGTGATGCTCAGGAGGTCCCCTTTGGCACTCAAGCAGCCGTCGTTCGGTGAGAAAGGAGAGCGGTGTCGCTAACACGGGATTGCATTAGGTGCGGGGATGGTGCCACGGTAGCTGGTGCTTCCGGGTGGTGACTTATCTCGAGAATCAGGGGCCGCTCTCTGGTGTGTCGCCGGGTCCGTGCATCGGCATGCGTGAGGTCGGCTGAGGCCGAGGAGCGTGTCCTGTCTTCTGCAGTGCTGACGCGGGTCCTCACCCACATCTACCTTCGCGATCTCGGCGTCGACCTCGACAGCCTGCTGGAGCTAGTAAGCGGCGAGCATGCCGCTGCCCTTGCCGAGCCCGTGAAGGGTCGCGCGGAGGCTCTGCTGGGGAAGTTCCGGGCCTTCAGCACCAAGCCGAAGCAAGGCGCTGCCGACCCCTCTGCTCCATGAGGCGAACCCACTCCGCGCTGCTCCACCGCCGACAAGTGACTCCGTTGTGGCTCCTGTCCTGCCTTTAATTCCTGCACATGTATCATGCCTCGGGGAGGCGTTTAAACTTGCGTTTGGCATTGAGATAACGGTGTGGACTGTAATATTTGCTTTTGAATTCCTTGAAATTTACGATTTTCCTTCTTACTTGCTTATGTTCTACGCCGGCAGAGCCCGGCGCTGCGCATACCTCAGCCGCCGTTAGCCCCGACCAGAAACCAGGACAGGACCAAGGAGTGAGGGGCTACGTGACAAGTTAGGCTCCTGATTCGCGATGCTCAGGAGTCCCCCTTGGCGCACGGACAACAAGTAGGGAGGTGTGATGTGGGTGGATGTCGGGTGGTAGGTGCGACATATGCCAATGGGTGGCTTATCATAGTGGGAGCCAGTAAGACGTCGCCGGTGCCTGGAAGCGGGATGAGGCGAAGACATGCACGCCGGCGAATCTGACCCAGCTTCGGGGCTCTCCGTGGAGATAACACCCCCTACTGCTGCTCTGCGGGGTCTCCGCATGATCACTAGATGAACGAGTGGCTACAAGATGCTCCTTGAGCTGTTTTGCGAGAAGAAGAAGAAGGGCACGGCTAGCTCTCCTCTCCTCTCTATGTGGTGTCTAAAACTAGCACCGATCAACCCTTTGCATGGGTGCCCCGGGGGGTTTATATAGGCTCACCCCCCGGGGGTACAATGGTAATCCGGCTGGGCGTGGGCCCCAGACGTCTGTGTCTATGCTCGCCGGCTTCTGCGCCGGCTGGTGGGGCCCGCCGGCTGCCGGCTCCTTGGTCGACAGGCAGGCCCCACTGTCCAGGGCCTTGTCGGTGGCTGGTTACTGTTGCCTCAACCTGGTGACGAGGGCTTCGCCGAGGTGGGCGTGGCTTCTTGTGGGAGACAGCCGACAAGGGGAAGGCGGCCCCACGTCTTGGATTCTTGAGGGCCGGATCGGCTCGTAATTTTTTCAGAAGGGCCAGGCGGAGCCGGCTAGGCTACCCGTGGTCATTTACTCCGACAGTAGTCCCCGAAGTTGATTGAGCTTCGAGGCTGACAAAGGGACGAGAAGCTTGGTCAGCTTCCTATCCTGAGGAGCCGGCTTTGCTTATGCGCGCCATCTTCGGAAAGCTCCGTTTCTCGTAGGCGGGAACATGGGTCGGATTGCGAGCTGGCCGCGCGCCATTCCGCGGGCCACGTGGCAAGGAAAACCTGCCAACGCACGCGCGCGATGGGACGTCGCCGCAGGCTCGGGCCCGCCACTCCTAGGCCTCGGCCCGAGCGCGGATCTTCTGCGGCCCACACGGACCGCTCGCCTTCCCGCGGCGGTTTGATTATGCCATCAGGGCGCAATAATCGCGGGACGTGGGGGAGTGGGCGCAGTTGATCCCATGTTCCCCCACGCCACGCCTCCTCGGCACCACCGCGCGGGTCTATAAGTAGGGGGAGGAGGGGGAGCGGCAGAGGCTCTCACGCTCTCCCTCGTTGCGCCCCTTCTCACCTTCCTTCTTCTTTCCTTCGCCGCCGCAGCGACCCATTGCCGCGCCGCTCCGCCGTCGAATCGTCTTGTTCCTTGCCACGTCGTTCCCATGGCGTTGTCGAGCTCGTGGGATGGCTCCAACGTCCACGAGGACCACGTTGAGTTGCTTCGCCGGACGCGGCGTCTGCCGGGCGAGAACTACGTGCGGGTTCGCCAGGCGCCGGCGAGGGAGATTTCGCCGGCACCGGAGGAGGGCGAGCGGGTAATCTTCCGCTCGCACTTCCTGCGCGGCTTCGGCCTCCCGGCAAGCGGATTCCTTCGAGCATTTCTTGAATTTTACCACCTCCAGCCGCATCACCTCACGCCCAACGCGGTGATGCTGCTGTCGGGTTTCGTCACCTTGTGCGAGGGCTTTCTTGGGGTTCTCCCAACTCTCGAGCTCTGGGGAGAATTCTTCCAGAGCAAGCTCGGCACCGTTGTCGCGGGCGTGCCCGCCCCCTGTGGAGCCTACATTGCCATGAGGCGGATGGGCGAGAACAATCCGTTCCCGCCCATCCCACTGATCCAGTCGGTGAAGCTCTGTAAGAAGTCCTATTTTTACATGAAGAACGTCGCCCAGCAAGGCGACTACGTCAACCTGCTGGCTTACGTAGTCGGCCCGCCGGCTGGGAGGCAACCCTCGTGGAGCTCCCGGGCCAGGTCGTTGTCTTAGGCCGGGAACGCAGCCGTCTCCCGGCTCCGGGTGATAATCCAGTCGGAGGGCCTGACCGGAGCCGACCTGGCGGCCGCCTTCGTGGAGCGCCGAGTACTTCCGCTCCAAGGCCGGCCTCACATGATTTGCCAGATGAGCGGCCGCTTCGACCCGTGCCGGTTGAGCACCAGGGAGATGCCTCATGCCGAGGTGTCTTACATGGTGAACTACATCTCCAACTACAAGCTCGTCGAGGACAAGCGATACGGCAAGGGGCCATATTCTCGCGCCAACCCTCCGCCTGCCGTAAGTTTTTCTTCTTTTTTGTAGCCGGCCTCATGATGGCCGACTTCTGATCAATTTGTTTGCCCTTAGCAGAACCCTCTTCTTCCGCCGAAGGCCGGGGCCGCAGGGGTAGAGCGCCAGCTCCTCCCCGACCGCACGGTGGACGACGGCGATGATCCGGACCTAGGAGCGGCCGCCATGGAAGATGCCATCGTGGGGGAAGGCGACGAGGCAGGAGGCGCGTGGCTCGGGGCCAGCCTCGAGGACTGGGCGGACGATGATGAGGTCGAAGCCGCCCCGCACCGCCAGCCGGCGCTTGATCATCAAGGCGCGGGCCCGTCTGCCGCGCCGGCTGCCCTTGGTGGCGCGCAGAAACGCCGGGCCGCGTCGACCTTCTTCGGCAGCTGGCCGAATAAATCCAAGGGTTCCACGGCGGCGACCAAGCGGGATGAGGCGGCCATGAAGGCGGCCCGCTTCCGCAAGGCGGTGAAACAGCCGTAGGCGATCTCGGCGTAAGTCGTGAAATGTCTTATATTTTTTGTCCTTTTCGATTGAGGCTCTTCTAGAGCTTTCTTTGCTCGCCGGGCAGGGCACCGCTTTCCCTCGAGCGAGGTCCTGGCGGCTCCGTAGTCGGGCCGACTGGAGGGTCCTCAGGCTCCCGCCGCATGGATCCCCGCACCGACCTCATGGAGGCCACGGAGCGGAACGCACAGGAGGCGCGGGAGGAGCGGGAGGCGGCGGAGCGAAGGACCGCCCAGGCGGCGTAGGAGTAGGCCAACGCGGCGGCCAAGGCCCGGGCGGAGGCGGCAGCCGTGGAGACGGAGGCGGAGGCCTTGCACAACCAGCCTCCGCTGCTCGTCGTTCCCCTCCGCGCCGTGGCCCCCGACATCCCTGTGCCCCCGTCGAAGGAGGTTGACCAAGACCCGCCGGTGATGGAGAGGAGGGAGGACCACGTGGTCTTCATGGAGTCGGCGCCGCAGACGGCGCCGACTGGAACGGGCCAAGACGACCAACCAACCGCGGCGCCAGAGCAGCCGGCCGGGGGCGAGCTGGAGGCAGGGGCCGGCCTCGAGGTGCAGCCGGCATTTCACCGGCGCACAGGGGGAGCTACCTCCGTGCCGAAAACGCACCGAGCTGCGGGCGCCAGCCAGATGGCGGAGGCCCTGGAGGCGGCCAGCGCCAGCACGTCCGAGTGGACGCCCAGCGGGGGGATGGCCGAGCTGAACACGGCGGCCCAGGAGGTCCGGAGCTGGCTTCAAGCCCAAGCCGCCTCGCTGCAGCGGTATACCCAAGAGTTCCTCGCGACGCGGGCCGTCATCCGGGTGAGCCCTCTGGCCTTGGTTGTTTTGCTTTTTTGATTTCTTCCGTGGGGGCGCGTCAGTGCATCCACTGGGTGTAGTCCCCGAGTTCTGAGTCGGCTGCTGAGCAGGCAGCTTGGAACTTACTAGGTCCTGACAGCTATCTTATTCTTGCATCCTGTCTGATCTTCCAGGAATACCATAACCTCCGCGCTGCTGCCTTCAACTACCGGGCTCAGGAGCTGGGTCGGAAAACCGAGGACCTGACCAACAGCCGGAGTGTGTGCTTTGTCTCGTTCATCTCCTGTGGGGGCGCGTCAGCGCACCCACTGGGTGTAGTCCCCGAGATTCGGGCCGACTGCTGAGCAGTCGGGTCGGATCTTCCCTGACGACTTCTTCCTTATTGATTTTTCCTTTGTCTTCATGCTTGCAGGAGCCAATGCCGACTTGAGGGGGCAGCTCAGCTGCAGCCGGCTCACCGCATGCTCCGCCGCCTCCAGCGCGCCGGGGCACAGGTGTTGGCCGCCCTCTGGCCAGGCGAAATGATTCCCCGCACCCCGAGTCGGACTGCCGACTGGCTGGAGGTTGCGGTTGGCCGCTTCAAGGCCTGGAAGGCATCGGCAGCCCGGCTTGGAGCTGGGCGGGCACTGGAGTTTGTCCGAGCCTGGTATCCCGGGCTGAACCTGGACCAGCTGCGCACTTGGCGGCTGGAGGCCGACGAGGAGATGGCGGAGGTGCGGCCGGCTATCGCTCAGCGTGCCTCGACGATCGCCGAGTGCACTGAAATAAATGACGACAGCGTTGCCTAGCCGGAGGAATGGTTTGGGCTGGACCAGGCAGCGGGTGAAGACTCGGCGGAGGAGATCGCTTCCAGCAATGAAGGTGAAGACGACGAAGGAGAGGAAGGCGAAGACGTCGAGCCGGCCGGTGAAGTGGCCAGCCAGCCCCAGCCTGACCGTGCCTGCAGCAACGAGGCGCGTGCTAGCGCGCCCTCTGCGGGAGGTGGTGATCATGCCGAAGTTCGCCAGCCGGCCACTCCTCCAGCCAGCACTGCCGTCTCGACCGACCTGCCCGGCTCACCAGTCGCTCCCTTGGCTTAATCTGTCGTCCTTGCTTTTCCTGCTTGTTACTCTTTGAACAATTTTTGTTAAACTTGCGCAGTTCCACCCACTGGGGGTGTATTCAAACTATGTTGAATGCTGGCCTTTCGAAGGCCTTTTGTGTAAATATGATCGTGTGTGTGTTTGGCTTCCATTCGTGTATGCTTTTTATCTTTAGGCTGTTTCCTTTGCCGCCTTCCCCTAGCTGCTGCCTTCCCAACCGGCAGCTGCTCTGCAGCCTGCGGCTAAGGAAGAACTTGGCTATATTTATTATATTTTTTTTGGGGAAGGCAAGTACTCAAGCTTTCTTAGATTGAAGCGAGGTGAATGGAAGCCGGCCGGCCAGCTACTCTGGTAGTCGGTCGGTGGTGGGAGAAAAACCAACTTTTGTTATATTAGTCCGTTAGTCCCTAGCCGTTTTTCATATGGGCATCCTTTCCTGCCTTTAACTCTTGCCAGCCGGACAGCCGGTTCTTCGAACTGTGACTTTTCGCAAGAGAAGGCTTGGGTGCTGGCACACTACTTGTCTGACCGCGGGTAGGACTTCTAATATAACTCAATGCGGTAAGTCCCCGGGCCGACTAGTCGAACCCGGTGCCGGACGAAAAAAGTGAATTTAATGACATGATCATAAGCATGATACTCTTCTTTTATAGATAAAAGATGGCAGTCCCCGAGCTCTACTCGGGGGGCCTATTGTCTCGTACTTAGTACAAAAGTTAGCGTGATACATACTGCATTTCAACTGTAAAATCTTCGGAGGAGGTTGGCGTTCCATGGTCGTTCTGACTCTTTGCCGGAGTCATCTCTCTTTCGTGCCTTCGGCTTCTGTGCGTCGATCAGGTAGTAGGAGTCATTTCCCAGTGCTCTGCTGATGACGAAGGGGCCTTCCCAAGGGGCCGAGAGCTTGTGCTGGCTGGCTGTTCGCTGGATCAGCCAGAGCACGAGGTCGCCTTCTTGGAAAGATCTTGGTTTGACCTTCCGGCTGTGGTAGCGGCGCAAGCCCTGCTGGTAGATGGCGGACCGGCTGAGGGCTAACAGCCGGCTTTCTTCCAGCAGGTCGACGCCGTCTTCTCGTGCTTCCTTGGCCTCCGCCTCTGTGTACATGGTTACCCGAGGCGAGTCGAACTCGACGTCGGTTGGGATGACCGCCTCGGCACCATACACGAGGAAGAAAGGAGTGAAGTCGGTTGACTTGTTTGGGGTAGTGCGCAGGCTCTAGAGGACGGCCGGCAGCTCATCGAGCCAATAGCCGGCCGAACGTTCCAGTGGTACGACCAGTCGGGGCTTGATGCCGGAAAGGATGAGGCCGTTGGCTCGCTCGACTTGGCCGTTTGACTGTTGGTGGGCAACGGACGCTAAGTCCAACCGGATGCCCTGCGTCGCGCAAAAACGTGCCAATGCTCCCATGGCGAAATTCATGTCGTTGTCGGTGATGATGCTGTGTGGCACGCCGTAGCAACTTGTTATATCTGTGATGAATGTCACGGCAGTCGTCCCATTCAGCTTCTTGATTGGCTTGGCCTCAATCCATTTGGTGAATTTGTCCACGGCGACAAGCATGTGTGTCATGCCGCCGCACGCCGTCTTGAATGGGCCCACCATGTCCAGTCGCCAAACAGCGAAGGGCCAAGTGAGGGGAATGGTCTTGAGTGCCGAAGCCGGCATGTGTTGCTTCGAGCTGAAGACTTGGCACCCTTTGCAATGTTTAACTAACTCCTTGGCATCATCCAAGGCAGTCGACCAAAAGAACCCATGGCGGAAAGCTTTGGCAACGAGTGATCTTGAGGCCGCATGGTGGCCGCATTCTCCTTGGTGGATGTCTCTGAGGATTGCAATGCACTTCTCTTGCTCGACGCATCGCTGGAAGACTGCAGTGACACTGCGCCTGTCGAGCTCTCTGTTGACGATTGTGTATGCTCCGGCTCGGCATTGGACTTGTCTTGCCTCTGTTTCGTCAGCCGGCAGATCTTGGTTTATTAGGAAGTTGAGGATGGACTGAGCCCATGATGGAGCTGCGACTTCTTGTATTGCCAACATGGCTACTGCGACCAGGGCAGGTGGGCTGGGTGGTGAAATGCTGGAGTCGGCCGCCGCCTGTTGCATTGGTGCAGTCCCCGGGCTGACTACCGCAGTCCCCGATCTGGGTGTGGCAGTCCCCGGGTCGGGCGTAACTATGGAAGTCCCCGAGCCGCTTACTGATGTCCCTGGGCCGACTATCGAAGTCCCCGGGTCACCTGCTTGGTTCTTCGAGCCGGACCCGGCCGCGTCGGGGTCAGGCGGCACGAAGATGGAATCGGACTCTGGAGACGGCTTGATAGACGGCTTGAGGAGGCATTGCAGAGAGACACCGGTTGGTATTGCCTGCCGAGTGGAGCCTATTCGGGCCGGTGCATCAGCTGGCTCGTTGTCGGCTCGCGGTACGTGGAGGAACTCGCATCCTTCAAAGTACCCGCTGATCTGCTGAACGAGGAAGCGGTAGCTTGCCATATTTGCGTCCTTGGCGTCCTAGTCGCCGGATGATTGCTGGACTACCAAGTCCGAGTCGCCGTAACATAGGATCCGGCGTATGCCGAGCTCCTTGGCAAGCCGGAGCTCGTGTATGAGCTCCTCGTACTCGGCCACGTTGTTGGAGGCAGCAAAGTGAATTTGCAGCGTGTATCTGAGCTTGTCGCCTTTGGGAGAGGTGAGGATGACGCCGGCTCCCAAGCCGGTGCGCATCTTGGACCCGTCGAAGTGCATGCGCCAATGAGTGGAGTCGGGAGCTGGCGGTAGGTACTGGGTCTCGGCCCAGTCGACGAGGAAGTCAGCCAATGCTTGGGACATGATGGCGGTGCGAGGCTGGTAAAAGATTGTGTAGGGGGCCAGCTCAATGGCCCATTTCGCCACCCGGCCGGATGCATCCCGGCTACCTATGATCTCGGCAAGCGGGCAGTGCATACGATTGTTAAGGGGTGCTCTTGGAAGTAGGGCTTCAGCTTTTTGCCAGCGAAGTACACGCCATAGCACATCTTCTGGTAGTGCGGGTAGTTCTGCTTCGAGGTAGACAGCACCTCGCTCAAATAGTACACCGGCCTCTGGACCAGCTGGGCTCGGCCCTCTTTTGGGCGCTGGACTACGATGACGGTGCTGACCACCCGGCTGGTTGCAGCAATGTAGAGGAGCATGGGCTCTTTCTCAGTCGGCGCCGCCAGGACAGGCAGCCTGGCCAGCATCTTCTTCAGCTCGTGAAAAGCTTGGTCGGCTTGGTCGTTCCACTCGAAGTGAGTGGTCTTCTTCATGAGGCGGTAGAGGGGGAGAGCTTTCTCTCCGAGCCGGCTGATGAAGCGGTTCAGGGAGGCCAAGCACCCGGTGAACTTCTAGACGTCTCGAAGTTTGGTGGGAATCGCCATTCTCTCAATGGCCTTGATCTTTATTGGGATGCATTCGATGCCGCGTTCGGAGACCAAGAAGCCTAGGAGCTGGCCGGCTGTCACTCCGAACACGCATTTCTCGGGGTTGAGCTTGATCTGGAACCGGCGCAGGTTCTCAAATGTTTCCTTGAGGTCCCCCAGCAAGGTGTCGCGCTTCTCCGTCTTCACCACAATGTCGTCTACGTAGACGTGGGCATTTCTGCCGAGCTGCTTGACGAGGCACTTCTGCATGAAACGCTGAAAAGTGGCACCGGCATTTCTCAAGCCGAATGTCATGGTCAGGTAGCAGAAAGCTCCGAATGGCGTGATGAAGGCGGTCTTTAGGCGGTCAGCCGGATCTAGCTTTATCTGGTGGTATCCTGAGTAAGCATCCAAGAAACTCAACAGCTTGCATCCGGCCGTGGAGTCTATCACTTGATCAATCCTTGGCAGGGCAAAGGGATCTTTGGGGCAGGCCTTGTTGAGGCTCGTGTAGTCTATGCACATGCGCCACTTGTTGTTCTTCTTTAGCACAAGGACCGGGTTGGCGAGCCACTCTGGAAAGAAAACCTTCATAATGAAGCCGGCTGCCAGAAGCCGGGCTATCTCCTCTCCCACAATCCTTCTTTTCTCCTCCGGCAGTCGGCGGAGGGGTTGTTTTACTGGTTTTGCGCCTTCTCAGACGTGTAGCTTGTGGTCGGAGAATTCCTTCGGAACACCCGGCATGTCCTTAGGGGACCATGCAAAGATATCCCGATTCTCACAGAGGAAGTCGGCGAGCTCGCCTTCCTATTTGCTGTTTAGGTTTGCCCGATTACGGCAAACCTTTGTGGATGCTCGGGGTCAAGAGATATCTTCTTCGTCTCCTTGGCCGGCTGGAAAGATCCTTGGGCATCACACTCCTTGGGATCGGGGGACAGGGCCGGCTGTTTGCTAGCCATGGCCACGACTCGGTCCAACATCTTATTTTCTTCGGCAATCACAAGGGACTCGGCCAGCCGGCTGCTGGCTGCAGCGCACTCGGAAGATTTCTTGTAATCGCCGGCTACGGTGAGGATGCCCTTGGAGCTCGGCATCTTCATTTTGAGGTAAGCATAGTGGGGAACAGCCATGAACCTGGCCAAGGCAAGACGGCCAAGCAATGCATGGTAGGGGCTCTCCAGGTCCACCACTTCAAACCAGATTGCTTCTCGGCGGAAATGATCCTTGTCCCCAAAGAGTACATCAATCTTGATCTTGCCAATGGGGACGCGGGACAGGCCAGGTACAATGCCATGGAACATAGTCCGAGTAGGCATGAGCTGCTTCGTCTTGACGTTCAGCCTCTCTAGGGTGTCACGGTACAGGATGTTGATGCTGCTCCCGCCGTCTATCAGCACTCGGGAGAAACGGGCGGTGCGTCTGTCGGTTGCAAGGGTGGCATCCAAAACCAATGCATAAGAGCCGGGAGATGGCATCACCTCTGGGTGGTCGGCCCGGCTCCAGCTGATAGGCTTTTCTGACCAGTGCATGTGCTCGACGGGGTTGGCAGCGACCACGTTGACTTCTTGGTGCTCTTGGTGTCTGCTACGCCGGCCTTCAGGCTGGCTTGTAAAGACGACGTAGGCGGCATGCTCGTCGGGGAACTCATCGCGCACAGCTCCGACTGCTGGCCGAGCGGTTGGCGGCTGCGGAGCCGGAGGCAGCGGGCCAGCAGGCGGAGGCGGCGCGAGCCCTTCACCTTTGGAGATTCGGGTGAGCCAGTTGCACTTCCGGGTTGTGTGGTTGGACGGCTTCGCGCCGCTGTGGAATTTGCATGGGGCGTCGAGAGTTTGCTCGTAGGAGAAGGCCGGCTGACAAGCCGGCCTGCTGCCCTTCTGCTTCTTGGGTGCGGGCCGCCCTTTGAGCTGCTTGTCCTTGACTGTGGCCACCTGCCGGCTAGTGGAGAGCGGCACGGGGCCCTTGCGCTTGTGGTCGTTCTGGTACGGGCGTCGGCTGGAGTCCCCGGCCGGCGTCTTGGGCGCCGGGTTGATTACCTTCCCGAACGCGTCTACCCGGAGTTCAGTCTTCATTGAGGAGTCGGCGGTGGCGTACTTGTCCGCCATGACCAGAAGCTCGTCAAGGGTAGTCGGCTCGTCGCAGAGGAGCTTGTGCTTAAGGAGGGTGCCTTCACGGCACCCGGCGGTGAAGTATTCTATGGCTTGCACCTCGTGCACCCCTTCGCAAGAGTTGCGGAGCTCAGCCCAACCCGTGAGGTAGTCGCGAGTGGACTTGGCAGGTCCTTGTACGCACAAGGAGAGCTGTCTGGGCTTGGGGGCCCGCTTGTAGGTGCTGGTGAAGTTGCGGACGAAGGCCTTCGTGAAGTCTAGCCAGCTGTTGATGCTGTAGGGCCTGAGGCTATTGAGCCAGGTCTGCGCCGTGCCTTGTAGCATGAGGGGCACATACTTCATGGCAACGCGCCTGTTGCCATTTGCTATGCGAACCGCTGTGGAGTACTCGATCAACCAATCTTCCGGCTTCACGGAGCCGTTGTACTTGGGCGTGTCTCTTGGGAGCGAGAACCCTTTGGGGAAAGGCTCGTCGCGAATGCGGGGGCCGAAGCAAGGCGGGCCGACATCATCTTCTTCTTCTAGCACCAGGGATGGCGCTAGGCGGTCGATCCGATGGCGGGCGTCGTTCTCGCCGACTCCTTCACGGAGACCTAGTTGGCCGCTGAGAGTCGGATGTGTGACAGGCGGTGGGGTGGGATATCTCTCCCCACGAGGCGGAGACGAAGGCGGGTTGCCCCCCGCTCCACAGCCCGGGGACGACCTTCTGCGTCTCGCTCGATGGAGGTCCGGGTTCAGCTTCGGCTGGCAGCCAGCTCCTTCTCGTGTCGCGCGCGGGTTTTACCCGCTGTCGGCGTCCGGGACGTCGCGCCGTGCTCTCGGCGCGGGGGAGGGCTTTCCGTGCGGGCGTCGGCTTCGTGCCGCTGTGCGGCTGCATCTATTAGTTGCTGGATGCGCCTGGTCATGCGGGGGAGTTCTTCGGCCCCCAGTCCGTCTAGCTCGTCTACGGCCGCTTGGGCGGCGCGCAGGTTCTCGAGCGGAGTGGTGTAGACTGGGCGGTCGACTCCTAGCGTGTCGGCGAGGGTAGCACCGCGCTCTCTAACAACGCCAGCTCGGCTTGGCCCGCCTGGGGGCGGCGTGCCAAAGGCGGCGCAGTCGGCTTCGCGCTGGTGGGCCTCGCTGAGGCGTCTCATGGAAGCCAACTTCCGGCCCTCCGCGAGGAGGGCGAGGCGGCGAGCCTCCAATGCTTCGGCGTCGGCATCGGCCGGGAGGGGGATGGACAAATCGTGGACCACTGCATGCGGGGCGTTGAGGGCATTCTCGCCTGAAGAGGGTCGTTGCAGCCATCGGCTCGGGGAAGAGGGTCGTTGTAGATCGCGACGTCGGTGGGGAAAGCGTCGAGCGAGGCCGTGTCGGAGTCGACAGGCATCGGATCGGTAGAGCCAATAGACTCCAAGTCCACAGCAAGCTCGCCGGAGACGTGGAGCTGGCCAAGGAGGTTGACGAGGTGGTCGGTGCCCGCATCAGAGGCGAGCTCGTCGGAGATGAAGGTCTTGTCAAGGAGATCGGCGAGGCTGCTTGCTGCGCAGACGTTGGCGACGCCTTGCAGCGCGTCGTGGCAAGCGCCATCGTGCGTGCCGGGCTGGCTACGCTCGCTAGGGAGCAAGAGGGTTCCCGTCCAGAACAGGTCTCCGGATGACGGTGCACCTGGCCCCATGGTGGGCGCCAAATGTCGGGTGGTAGGTGCGAAATATGCCAACGGGTGGCTTATCATAGTGGGAGCCAGTAAGACGTCGCCGGTGCCTGGAAGCGGGATGAGGCGAAGACATGCACCCCGGCGAATCTTACCCAGCTTCGGGGCTCTCCGTGGAGATAACACCCCTACTGCTGCTCTGCGGGGTCTCCGCATGATCACTAGATGAACGAGTGGCTACAAGATGCTCCTTGAGCTGTTTTGCGAGAAGAAGAAGAAGGGCACGGCTAGCTCTCCTCTCCTCTCTATGTGGTGTCTAAAACTAGCACCGATCAACCCTTTGCATGGGTGCCCCGGGGGGTTTATATAGGCTCACCCCCCGGGGGTACAATGGTAATCTGGTTGGGTGTGGGCCCCAGCCGTCTGTGTCTACGCTCGCCGGCTTCTGTGCCAGCTGCTGGGGCCCGCCGGCTGGTGGGTCCCGCCGGCTGCCAGCTCCTTGGTCGACAGGCAGGCCCCACTGTCCAGGGCCTTGTCGGTGGCTGGTTACTGTTGCCTCAACCTGCTGACGAGGGCTTCGCCAAGGTGAGCGTGGCTACAGTGCCGCCGCCCGGCAGGCGATCGCTGTAGCCTCACCGCATCTTGTCTCCTTAATGGGGCGTCTCCTTCGAGGGAGGAGGCAAGCCGACCGTGGGGAGCCGGCCCCGTCTCGGGCCGACTGGGGGAGGCCTGGCCGCCTTCGGGTGTCTCTCTGCCTGAAGGGGCCCACCGCCCGTGGGCCGCGCTGGCAGCCCGTCGTGGGTGACATTAGGGTCAATATGGCAATAGTGTCGCGCCGGACGGGGCATGGCCATCCCGTACGGCGCACAGTGCCAGGCGTGCTCCGGGATTCGGGGGTGGCAGGCTTTACTGTAGCCACGCCCCGTCACATCGCCGTTATGTGGATGCAGACTTCAAGGGTACGATCTTGACCGCTTTGTGAGAGCCGGCCTCTTGGATTCGGCCTTCTCGTGGCCGGCTTCTTGGAGCCGGCCCTCCCGCGGCTTTCTTCATGAGGGCTAAAGCCGGGTCGCCTTCCGATAGTCGGCCTGGGAGACAGCCGGCAAGGGGAAGGCAGCCCCACGTCTTGGATTCTTGAGGGCCGGATCGGCTCGTAATTTTTTCAAAGGGCCAGGGGGAGCCGGCTAGGCTACCCGTGGTCATTTACTCCGACAGTGGATCTACCGTTCTACGTCTGCAGAGCCCGGCCGCGCGCATACCTCAACCGCCGTTAGCCTTTCGGAACTAAGGAGTGAGGGGCTATGTGACCAGTTAGGCTCCTGAGTCGCGATGCTCAGGAGTCCCCCTTGACGCTCAAACGGCCTTCGTACCTTGGCTCCGCTCGGGGAGAGACGAGCGACGAACCAGGCCCGGGGGGCCTGGCTGGGTGGCGTGCGTCTGGGCGTGACCCAGGCGCAGCCCCCGTGCCCAGCCCCCTCACGTGGCACTCCCGAGGGGAGGCGTTACGATGAGGCTAGACACTGAGCTCTGGGCTCCCTGAGGTTTATGCGGCCCGAGGGCCGCCCTTAGTTGTTTATCACCAGCGCGGAGCATAGCGCTTCCGTATGTGTACGGGCATAGCCGCTCCTCGGCAGTGTCGTTAGCAAGCGCGGAGCATGGTGCTTCCACTGGTACGTGGGAGGGGGCTCCCCTCCGGGAGGAGCCCCCGGGGCGTGTACAGCCCCGCCCTGACACGTGGCTGGCACGGTAGGGCCTGGCATGGTGTATCTAGGCACCCGTGAGCCAGCGCGGGACTCACGGGGCCCTACCTCTAGGCGGGTTGCGCCTGGCACTGGGCCTTATCTTGTGATGTGTCCCTGCAAATTTGGTTAGATGCCGGCACTCTACGTCCTCGGGTCCCGGCCCTCGAGCTGGTCTCAGCCGTCCCTGGTATGCCAGGTCGCGATGCCATGGACAAGGCCAGAGGGTGAGGGCTGGAGAGCCAATAAGAGCCCTGAGTCGCGATGCTCAGGTACCCCCCCCTTTAACATGCAAGTGGTCGGCATGGAGAAGAAGAGGTGCCATGGACAGGCATCAAATAATCAAGCATGGTGGGTCGAACGCATAGCCGGAAATAAACGCAAAAGGGGATACATGCTGCTGGGTCTGGCCCGAGCGACTTGGGGGATGATGCAGCCCGAGGGGCGCCCCCAACAAGGTAAGCTAACAACATAAAATAAAAGGGATACATGCCGCAGGGACGGACCCACGCGGCCTGGGAATAATGCAGCCCTGGGGGCGCTCCCAGCTGGAAATGAAACTTGAAAGGTGTCACCTGATGATGTTGAGGACGAAGGAGTGTTGGCGTAGTAGACTCGGTGGGCTACGGAAGCCGATCCTCACGAGCCCCCAGGCCCAGGGGCCTCGGGAGGCTCCGGAGGCGCTGGTGGCTCCTTGCAAACCATCTCCATCTCCGCCAGGGCTGTGGAACGCCTGGCCTCTTGAGCCTCCATGATGCCCCTCATGAGGCGCTGGTACGTGGCAGCCGCGTTCGGCAAGCCGTGAGGCATGCGAACGTAGCTGTGGGGTGGACCTTCGCAGCGCCCCACTCGCGAGGGCCAGAGGCGCTCCAGAGAGGCGACTCGATTGAGCCCTGGTATGTCGATGCAGACGCGCAGCCCACCATCCTCGCCTGGATGGGGAGCCATAGCTAGTAGGCGGCGGCCGCCTCTCATGACTCTTGACTCCTGTAGCTCCTGAATGGCTTTGCTGACGAACTCCTGAGGGTCTGGCCCTCCTTGCCTTACTCCTTCTTGAGGGAAACGTGCTTCAAAACACGCCTCCATGTGGTGCCCAAGTGCCTCCCTCGTGACCTTAGCCAGGTCGGTGGCCCTCCAGGGGAGAGCCCCTGAGCCCTGCCTGAGGAGGGCGTTGGGCGCGCTTTCCTATGCGATGGAAGGAGGTTCCCCCTGGGCAGGCGCGGACCTGAGGGGCCTGCCTCCAGAGGGGCCGGGCCGGACGATGCCTTCTTCTTCTTGGGGGCGGTCTCGGGAAGCCTCCTGCTTCCGTGATCCGGGTCTTCCAGCGATGCGGCCTAAAAGGCTCGTTCCAGGGAACACACTGCGTCCTTCTCTTCATAGGGCACCGTGATGACTCCGCCACTTCCTGGCATCTTGAGGATGTTGTAGCCGTGGTGAGTTACTGCCATGAGCTTGGCCAGCGCTGGGAACCCAAGGATGGCGTTGTACGGCGGGGGAATGTGAGCGACGTCGTAGTCGATGAGCTCGGCGCGGTAGTTGTCGCGTGCCCCGAAGGTGACAGGGAGGCGGACCTGCCCAATCGGGACCGTGGAGCCGTCGGTGACTTCGGAGAAAGGCTTGGTTGGCTGAAGCTGGTTGTAGGGCACTTGGAGATTGTTCAATGTTTCCACGGACAGGACGTTGAGCCCTGCCCCGCCATCGATGAGGGTCCTGGTGGCCACCATGTCGCTGATGATTGGGGAACAAAGCATTGGGAGGACTCCAGTTGTGGCCGCACACATGAGCTGATCTGCTGAGCTGAACGTGATGGCGCACGCCGACCACCTGAGAGGGCGCGTGGCTTCGAGCTTGGGGAGGACTGCATTCACTTCGCGGGCGAACTGCTTGAAGATGCGTTGAGAGGCTGGGGCTTGAGCCCCGCCCAGGATGCAGGCGATCGCGCGCGGCTCCTGGAAGCCCCCAGCCCCCTCGTCCTGATGGCGGTCCTCGTTTCTCCTTGGCTACGGCGGCAGCGGAGGGAGGCCTGCGTTGCCTGGCGGGCGATCCTCGCGAGGCTGATCCCTCCAGTCTCCCTCGCAAGACGGGTCTTGCCACTGATCCTTGCGAGGTCGATCGCGCCACCCTTGGCGCGGGGAGCGGTCTTCCCAGCATCCTGCGTTCCTTCCTCCTCATCGACCCTAGCCCCGGTCACCGTGGTCGGGGCGACGGCCGATCCTTCCTTCTCGCACGGCTCAGAGCTCTTGACATTCGTTGGTGTTGTGGGTGTGGAGGTCGTGGTACACATAGTACCGACTGCCCTTGGAAGATTCGGGCTGATCTCTGCCCCGCTTGGTGTCCGGTTCTGCCGCGAGCACGGCAGCCCCCTTGCGCTTCACATCCTTGGCCATGGGCTTCTTCTCTTCTGGGTCTGTGGCAGGTAGCTCGAGGAGGGAGAGACGCCCTTCTTCAGCCCTGGCGCACTTGGTTGCCAAGTTGAACAACTCCAAGGAAGTGCACAGGTCTTCATGCATCGCCAGCTCCTCCTTCATCTTGACGTCGCGCACGCCGTCGGAGAAGGCTGAGATGATGGCCTCCTCGGTCACCTTGGGAATCTTGAGGCATGCGTTGTTGAAGCGCTGGATGTACTTCTGCAGGGTCTCTCCGGGATGTTGCTTGATGCGGCGCATGTCGCTCATGGCGGGTGGCCGGTCGCGAGTACGTTGGAAGTTGGCGATGAAGCGGGCGCGCATCTCGTCCTAGGAGGAGATCGTGCCTGGAGCCAGGTTCAGGAGCCAGGTGCGGGCCCCGTCCTGGAGCGCCATGGGAAAGCAATTCACCATGACCTTCTCGTCTCCGTTGGCAGTTTGATGCCCAGCTCATAGAGCTGGAGGAACTCCGCAGGGTCGGCCGTGCCGTCGTAACGAGGAGGCAGGTCTGGCTTGAACTTGCCGGGCCACGCGACGCTGCGTAGCTCGGTGGTGAAGGCACGGCAGCCTGCTGTGGCCACGGGAGGCCTTGGGTGACGGAGAGCTTGGTCTTGCATGTCCCCACGCGCTGCAGCTGGGAGCAGCGCGGGGTCTTGACGTGCGGGAGCAGGAGCATGTTCGCGACGTGCAGGAGCAGGGAGCGCCCGGGCAGCTTCTTGTGGGCGAGGGACTTCTTGGCAGCTCTGCTCTTGCCGTGCTGGCACCTGATGGAGCGGGTTCCGCCCAGGGCCCATGTGCCTTGGAGCCATGGCGCCTTCTGGAGGAGGAGGCGGCTAGGGCGCCCCCGGAGCTTCGTCGCCCACGCGGGGCGGGGTGCGGTGCAGCGGAACGGAGGGCGTAGGAGAGCCCCCTGCGGCGTGGACGAGCTCGGCAATGCAGTTGAGCCATTCTTCGTAGACGTCGTCGACGGGACAGTAGCGCAGGAGCTCGTTTGCCGCGATGAGCGCAGCTCGAGCCTCCATGGGTGCGCGCAGCGCGCGGGACGAAGAACCAGCTGGGGTGAGCGAGGGAGTAGCAGTGCGGCCGTCTTGCCGCACGAACGGATGCTGAGATGATGCTTGCTGCTCGTCCCCCGCCGGGCCGGTGGCGGTGTTGACGGCAGGTGACGGGGAACGGCGAGGACGCCTGCCGACAGGAGCCGTCTGGGCGACGCGGGAAGCGAGAGCGGCCCGGCGCTCGGCGCGGGCCCGACGAGCGTCAGACATGGGCGCGATGGTCAGAGGAGAACGGGGTGGTGGAAGACGAATTCCGGCGCACCCCTACCTGGCGCGCCAAATGTCGGATTTCGGGTTCCGGCAGACCCTTGAGGTTCTAACACTGGGGTGCGCGCAGAGATTTCACCTTCTATCTACCTGCACCCCTCCGCCTCGCTAAGATCTAAGCTATGGAAAGAACAGCACAAGAGACACAGGGTTTATACTGGTTCGGGCCACCGTTGTGGTGTAATACCCTACTCCAGTGTGTGGTGTGGTGGATTGCCTCTTGGGCTGATGATGATGAGCAATACAAGGAAGAACGGCCTCATGAGGGTCTGTTCTTGGCTGGGGGGATGAACTGCTAGGAGGAGTTCAGTCACCCTTCTCTCTCTCTCTCTTCTCGATTCTCTCTCTGATTTCGATCCGTTCTCCCATCTCCGATCCCTGATCTCCGATCCCTTTCTACCCTGTGGGCGGCTAGTCCTATTTATAGGCAAAGGCCCTGGGCCTCTTCCCAAATATTGAGCGGGAAGGGCCCCAACAATTGGCCATTTTGAAGGGGAACATCTGGTACACTTATCCTGACTAATGTTCGTCCTCGCCTGCCAAAGGCTCTGGTGGTGACGCTGGCTTGGGCTCCACAATGACTTCCTCCATGCCGTTGGACTGGTCTTGGTCTCGTTGCACCGAAATGGGTGCCTTAGCTTGATGCTCTCGCCTGCGCTTGCTCCCTTTGCACCAAAGAGGAAAGGAGGACACTGCGCGGCTGGCGCCCGCCTGGCGCCTTTGGTCGTCATGGCTTGCATCACGGGCACCTCGTGAGGTACCCCGCCTTGATCTCTCCGCCTCCTCGCGAGCCAGCCTAATGAGGCCGTGCCTGAGGAAGCTCCGTGTCGTCCGCCCCGTGAGGCTTGGCCCCTCGCGAGGGTCTTGGGTCTGTGTTGATGAAGATGGGACGTGCTGGGCCCCCCTTTGAGCCATGCCGCAGGCCGCAGGCAGGCAAGTCTGGGGACCCCCGTTCCCAGAACGCCGACAAAAACTTCTGGGAATATTTCGGGATGAAAACCGGAAATGTTCCGGAGCTGCCGGGACCGCTTCAAATGCTTTTCGCAGATGACAATCACTAAACCAAAATTGTTCCGAAACGCGTTGAAAATTATTTTAGTGGGTATTGGAAATGTTCTAAGCCCACATAAATATTTTCAGTTTGAACGAACGCTGAAAAATGTCGTCGTGAATAGTGAAAAGCAATAATTGGTTGCTTTTGGGGAAAATATCTAAAGGGGATCTTTCCAAAAGATCTAGGGATGACATGCAAGGGTGGGAACATCTTTTTGGGGGGGCCCACAATGGGTGGGACTTCCATGGGTGCAGCTCTTCCATGGGGCCCCACTTGTCCCGTGTTTTCACTCTTTAGGTCCCTGGGAAGGACTCTATTTCATGTGGGTTTTAGGTTTTCTTATAAAACCACCCTACCCCTTGGGTTTCCTATAAACAGACGAGGTGAGGGCTGCCATCTCTTCACTCCTTACTCTCATACAAATGCCATGCATGATCTGTCTCTGTCTCTCCCTCCCAGCGAAATAGTTTGGTAGAGCCGAAAGGGTGTCTGGGTTCCAGCAGGAACTAGTTCTGGATAGTGAGCCCTGCCAGATAGATGACGCCGTATGTGTGCAAATCTATAGAGAGATCGTAGTTTCGGTCTTAGTTCGAGAGTGCCTCCCAAAGGGCTGTCCGTGTGAACGTCCGAGTTTCAAAGGTCCTCCAGAAGGGCTGTCCGAGTGACCGTCTGAGTTTTGAAGGTACTCTCGAAGGGCTATCCGCGACACCGTCCGAGGGGCTATCCGAGCACCTCCCGGAGGGCTATCCGAGGGGCAGATGAGGGTTTACATCCTCGCGGTTGGGAGGTTGTAAATCCTAGCAGCGGGGATCTGCACCGCCGATTGTCATCGACTCTACTTCCGGCTGCGCTACGAGTCGGTAATGAAAAAGATGAAACCTTGTATGCAATATCCATAGTGGTCCTAGGTTGGTGTGTAAGTCGGAATTTTTTTGTTTTCTGCTACGTTCCCCTACATGCTTTGCCACACATTTCCCTCAAGGGGGCACAAGGCGTGGAGTGCCTAGTGCTCAGGAGTTCATCACCAAGGCGACCGAGGAGCTTCAGGAAGCAATAGCCATGCGCGGCGACCGCCGCCCATCACCTGGCGCAGCTCCACGTCCTGGCAAGGACGAAGAGCTGCGCGTCTGCGTCAACATTCCAGGGCTCAACAGGGCCGCATCTCAGGGGCGCTTCTGGACATCGAGTGTTGGATAGTGCGTGGGTCCCCCTCACAGCTTCGTTCGCGTGCCTTTCGACCTGCCGAATGCGGCTGTCACCTTCCAGCGCCACCTGTGGAGCATTCTAGCGGCTCAGGAGGCCAGATACCACGCTGCCCTGGTGTAGGCGGTGATAGTTCATCAGGAGCCACTCAGGGCCCCTAGATGTCCTGAGGCTCAGGGCCTTGGCGGCTCGTGAGGGGCAGCTTCTTCAGCACGCATCTTCAGCTACCCCAACACCTCTCCAGCAACGGTATCAAGTGAATCTTTCCAGTCCATTCAGTTGGGGTTGCCCTTTGGGAAGCATTGTCCCCAAGTCACATGGGCCTGCCCCTGCAACGTGTAGCCTTTTGCATCTTTAGCTTACTCAGTTGGGGGCGCCCCTCAGGCTGCATCATCCTCTGGCTGCTTGGGTCTGTCCCGGCGGCATGTATCGTTCTTGCATCCATCTGAACTAGCTTCCCCCTTGCATGGATTACCTTATGATTATCACCTACCTGTCTGGTACTTCGATACCATGCACGTTGCACGCCCTTGCAAGCCCGCCCACGACCGCCTCATGATTAAGGACTGGCACGACGTCTGTGCTCGGGTCCGTCCCCTGTAGCGTTGCCAAATCCAAGAGGCTGAGCTGTGGCTCGCGGGCCCGCTCTTGTGTACGTCACCTCTCATGGCCTTTGGTGCCTTGTTCTCGCATGAGCTAATCACGCACGGACAGGCCAGGGGGCGCGACCCAGTGCCTCTCCACCACGGGAGCCGCGCGCTGATCGTCTTTCTTTAGGATTCTTCGCATGAGAAGACTTGGAACGGCGTCTGTGCTTGGGTCCGTCCCTGCAGCATTGATAAACCCAAAGACTGAGCTCTGTCTGGCGGGCCGGCCCCATTCACGTCACCTCCTGGGGTCATTGGTGCTTGGCCTTCTCATGTGATTTCCTTAGGAGATTCATCTGGCGCAGGTTACCTAACCATCTCGCAGGGCCACCGCAACCGTCAAGAATCAAGACTGGGCGGAACCCGCCTTGAGGTAGGGCCTCATGAGTCCCGCGTTGCCTCACGAGTGCCCAGACACACCTCCTCTGGCCCTGCCGTGCAAGCCATGTGTCAGGGCGGGGCTGTATATGCCCCAGGGGCTCCACTCAGAGGGAGCCCTCACCCACGCACTAGTGGAAGCACCATGCTCCGCGCTGGCAGTCAACACGATTGAGGAGCAGCTATGCCCGTGGTAGTGCGGAAGCGCTACACTCCGCACTAGTGATAAACAACTAAGGGAGGCCCCATGGCCGTACTAACCTCAGGGAGTCTCCGGACTTAGTGTCCTGCCTCGTGGCAACACTTCCCCTCGGGAGAGTCACGCGAGGGGGCTGGGCATGCGGGATACGCTCGGGTCACGCCCTAGTGTACGCCACCCTGCCTGGTCACTCGGACCTGGTCGTCACACGTCCCTCCCGAGTGGAGCCTCGGCGAAGGAAAAGGTATGAAGTGTCGGGGGTTGGGTGTGACATATTCCAATGGATGGCTTATCATGGTGGGAGCAAGTAGAACATCGCATGTGCCTGGAAGCGGGATAAGGCATAGACACGAACGCCGGCATACTTTACCCAGGTTCGGGGCTCTCCTAGGAGATAACACCCCTAGTCCTGCTCTGCGGGGTCTCCACATGATCACTAAGGCACAAGTGAGTACAATCGTGCTCCTTGAGCTGTATGCTAGAGGTAGAAGATTGCAAGGCTTGCCTTCCTCTTCCCCTAGGTGTGAGTCTAATTCTAACAGGTTCCAACCCTTTGCATGGGTGCCCTGGGGAGTTTATATAGGCCTACCCCCAGGGGTACAATGGTAATCTGGCCGGGTGTGGGACCCGGCTGTCAGTCTCTCTGGTTGCCGGCTTCTCCACTGATAGCTGGGGCCCGCCGGCTGGTGTGGTACGGAGCCGACAGGCCACCTCCGCCGCTCATGGGTCTTGCCGGCTGCGGATTACTATTGCTGTGATGCTAATGACGCTTGATTGGTTAGGGGAGCATGGCTACAGTCCCGCTGCCTGGTGGAAGATCACTGTAGCCACCCCACGTCTTACCTGGTTAATGGTGCGTGGGGCCCCGAGGAAGGATCGGGCCAACTACTGGTAGCAGGCCTCTTTCGGGTCCGACTGGTGAGGCACCCGCCATCTTCCGGGCTCTCACTGACCGGCAGGGCCCATCATCCTCGGGCTGTGCCGACAAGCGGTCGTCGGAACAGGGCTTCGCCTGTCAGGAATGATGTCAGGGGCGGCGTGGCAACAGTGCTACGCCGGGCGGAGATCTCCGCCTGTACGGAGCACTGTGGCCACGCCCAGCCCTGGATACGAGGGGGTGGGCTACACTGCAGCCACACCCTATCTTGTCTTCTTAATGGGGGGGCACAGACTTCGAGGGCGCCATGGGCCGACTGCTAGGAGCCGGCCTCTCTAGAGGCCGTCTGCTAGGAGTCGGCCTGTCTTGGAGCCGCCTGCTCGAGCATGGCCGCCTTCCGGGAGTCGGCCGCTCAGCCAACCGGCTGCCAGAAGGCGGGTCTCTATCTTGACGTCTTGAGGGGCACAGCCGGCCTCGATGTCTCGAAAGGTTCTGGGGCTTGGGTTAGGCTAACCATGGCCCATTACTCCGACAGTAATCCCCGAAGCTGGTGACGCGCCGCGGCTGATGAGCCAAGGAGCCTCAACAGTTTCCTCCTCCGGGTGCTCTGAAGGGAGCCTCATCCGGCTCCTGGGAAGCCGGTTGGCAGGAGTCAGTTACGTCCAGTGAGATCTTTTTGGAATTTCGAATGCAACAGCGGGACCCAGGTGGCGTGCTAGCTAAGCCTCTCAGCCTGCCGCCTGTCGTGGGCATGCCACGTGGCGCTAGCTAGCCGGGCCAGCCTGCATGCCCATGCACGCGATAGGACGCGTCTGCAGGCCGGGCCTGCCACCAATGGGCCTCGGAGCGCGAGCGGATCTGCTACGGCCGAGGCGGGCGGTTGTGTTTCCCCGCGGAGTTACTGCGCGCAGTAACTCGCGCGATAAAGGTGGGTACGTGGGGTTGTGGGCACAGTTAATCCCATGATCCCAAGCCCGCCCCCTCGGATTCATAGCCCGCAGGCTATAAGTAGGGGAAAGAGAGGGAGCGGCGGAGCACGCGCGCCCCTCCCCCCTGTTCTTGCCTCCTTCTTCTTCCTCTTGCCGCAGTGCCCCCGAGCCACGCCGGAGCACTGCCGTAGTTCGTCTCCGTCGAGCTCATCCTCCCGAGCTCTCTTTGCTCCGCCCATTCCCAGCTCCCTCACCGCGCCCTTTCTTCGTCGAGCTCTCCATGGCGCGCGAGCGAGGAGGAGACTGGGACGAGTCCAACATTAACGAGGACCACATCACTTTCCATCGCGAGATGCGGCATCTTCCCGGCGCGGGCTACGTGAAGGCACGCGTGCCGCCGGAGGGGGAGATCTCGCCAGCGCCGAGAGAAGGCGAGAGGGTCGTCTTTCGCTCGCACTTCATCCGTGGCTTCGGCCTGCTGGCGAGCGGCTTCCAACGTTCGTTTCTCGAATTCTATCACCTCCAGCCCCATCACATCACGCCCAACACCGTGATCCTCCTGGCCGCCTTCATCACGATGTGTGAAGGCTACCTCGGCATTCTCCCCACCATCAAGCTGTGGGGAGCTTTCTTCTACACTAAGCTGGGCACCTTCGTCCGGGAGGTGGCTGCCCAGTGTGGCGCCTTCGTCGCGGTTCGCCGACCGTCGCTGTCGAACGCCTTCCCCGCCATCAAGCTGCCACAATCGGTCAAGATGTGGCAACAATCCTACTTCTACATGGAGAACATGGACCTGGCCGCCGACTTCATCAACCTGCCGGCCTACGTAGCCGGCCCGCCTGCCGAGCGCCCACTACTAGGAAAACCCTTACCAGTAGCGGTGGTTTTTTTTACTATTTGTAGCGCGGGTAGGCACGCTACTGCTACGCGCTACAACTATTTTTTAGCAGTAGCACTTGTTTAACCCAGCACTACTGGTAGCTAAAGTAGCTGTAGCGCGCTTCCACCCAGCGCTACTGATATTTATCTACAGCGCGTGGAGCTAGCCAGCGCTACTGTTACTTGAGTGCTACTGGTAATCTTTACCCCGACGCCACTGCTAACTTTTGTATTTTTTTGCGTTTTGGCTCTGTACACAATTAAACAGATCCACCGTTTATACGATAACATGCATATTCATTGAAAAGCAAGTGAGTCATCGATGAGCCAAAGTTATTAGAAGTCTCGACATGTCCCAAATATCTCATCATCATCAATCATGGTCGAACACATGCCTCGAATACAAGTCATTACAAGTTCTTAGTACATGCAACTACATGGTCACATACTCATGTTTCATCATCTATGTAGACTATGATATGACCGCATAGAAGATAAGAGCGATCACGATGATCAAAAGCAGTATTATGTAGTAGTTTCTGTAGCGGTGCTAGTTCTGAATCCCCTGTTGTGCTATGAATATAAAGTAACTAGCTTCGGCTTCCGCTCTGCTATCAAACCCTTTCTGGCTTCCGCTGGAGAAGCCAGAGACTTGGGCCTGACACTCTGGCCACTCATCATACATACCCGGAACATTCCCTACATACACAACATACCACTTCCTCACCATCATTGGTCTATATACCTGTCAGAGATGCACATATATATACCATGAAGCGAATTCAACAAAACAGTTATGAAATAGAAGCAACATATATAGTAAACATAGTTAACAAATTTCATCGTACCGAAAGAAATTAACTAGAGCGCGGCACCATACATCTAATAGTTTCATCGTACTGAGAGATTCGAAGTTTCGTCGTACAGAAAGTAACAAGTAACTAAACAGGCACATTGTTTTTAAGCAGTGCACTCTTCCCATTTGTCCATATCCGGAAGGGTGCACCCAACCTTAGTGAAAGGCGTCATGTCGTGACGCTGTAGGACAATGCGGGTTCAGACGTCAGCTCGCGTTATTGGGCCACCGTAGAACATACCATTCTCTTCGAGGATATCTTTCATGATGATAGACGCAATTTCGAAGTCGATTATCCGGCACGGCTCCAAAGGCTTTGGCCCATCTCTGGATATGGGTATCGGATGAAGATTTCATGCAAAGTGACTGCACATCCCTTCTATACTCCATCATTAGATGGATAATGTAGAATCCATCATTCTCACTTCTTGCCGGTTGCTGGATGCAACATAAGTCAGTCTTGTGGCTGAAACAAAGCCCGGCCTTATTTGTTTTTTTGCATTGGATGTAGCCACCCCACATGCTGAAGCCCAGCATAGCTCTGTCCAGAACATACTTTATGTGTGTATAATCTTTCTCCTGTATGTTCTTCGACGGGTCCAAATATAGAGCGCGGGAGTAACACGGGTAAAGAATAATGAGAACGGCACGACACCCCCCCGCTGCGCAAAATACACGACAAAGTTTAGCCTCCATGCGTGTAAAGTAACTATTGAAATGCACGAAAGGATGTATGTGTTATAGTGTTATCCGTGGAAGACTTACCTGGGATGATAAGGTAGGAGAATCGTTTCTTTGTCCTTATTGCTGACCAAGAATTCTTCGATGTACTGACTCGCATATTGACGGTTGGCGTTGTTGATTGACAAGAAGCCCTCATGCATGTAGTATGGGTCCGCGACCACAAGACCGTTGACTTGCTCTCTCCTGACGATGTAGTTCATGTGCAGCGCATACAGGCGGACGAACGTAAAATCGAGTGTCCTCATTAGAAACATCTGAAAGATGTAATCAAACCTCAGGAAGAAGAGGTTCGCGGGGCATGTGTGGACATACATCTTGCAACTGCTCGGCACATGAACCGTATAATGTGGGGATCCTGGATCATCCGAGGAGAGGAGGCTTCTCTCTGTCAAAAGCACATGGTCGTGGAGTCTCCTGAGATCCCATTCTATGGCAGCTAGTGCATTCGCCGGTACCATTGGTTCTCCCACGACATGGATTAATGGCGCATGTTTCATCGATGCACGGTCAACCTTGGTCGAAGGCGGCTGGCTGCTAGAACCAACATTGCTAGCTTTATTGGATTTGCTCTCTGCCGGTCTCTTCCTCTGCTTCTTCTTGGTTGGCTCAGGTGCTGGTGGGTCTGTCAGACCCTCCCTGAGCAACACCCCTAGTGTTGTCGGGCTTAGCTTTGGACGACTCTGGCTAATTATTTGAGCTTCGGTGGATCCGGCATCTGGAGGCATATCCTGCGAGGATTGCATGAACAAAGACTTCTTGCAATCCCGAGGACGTTCTGGCTTTGGTACATGCATCTCATATTCATATGGTTGACTCATTGTTACTTCGTTGTCATGATCCTTATCCTCTTCCATGGGGCTTTGGTTGACTCATTGAGATACTAGAGAGGGTCATCGGCCTCTTCCATGTCATGATCCTTATCCTCTTCCATGGGGCAGATGGCATCATCTGCTGGCGAAATGGTTGGCCCTCCTTCCTCATGTCTCTCGATCTCAGCAAGCAGCATAGACGATGGTTGTACTTGTGTAGGTGGTGTTGTGTTCATACCTTCCTGAGGTCCCGTTGGTGTGCTCCCGGCCACATCGATATGAAGAAGATTTTTCGGCCACAGGATCGGCCAATTTTTGCATTGGCCAAGTTGCATGGGGGTCTCGTCATCCTCTCCATTGGTTTGTATCGGACGAGGGAGACCCTTGTAGCCCGCTTTCACACTCGCCACGGAGACCCTTAAGGCGTTATTAGGCATCTGCCGGCGATGAAACAATCGATCCTTAGGCTTCACTATAGTACCCTTCCCCACATCCACCACCCCGCCGTTCATGTTGTAAAGGAGGGTGCATGGAGTGGAGTCGGCCTACAAAGACATATACGTGCAGCGTAAGAGATCCAAGAAGAATGGCAACTTAAGATTAATTAATTAGTTGAGTTGATGAAGGCGCGACGCTTATTTACCGTGAGGGCGTCGAGCTCAGCCAATGTCGATGGCCCGACATTCAAGCCAGAGACGGAGCTAGGGTTGCTATGAGAGCTGGGTGGAGGAGCAGGTGCTGGAGGAGGTGCGGGTGCGGTTGCCATACTAGGTACGGGTATGGGTCCGATGTTCATTGAGTTGCTCCCGGTGAAGCTGGGCATGGGAAAATCACTTGGTGGCGCGTTTGGATTTTGTTGCACCCATGTGACCACTCTTGGAATCAAGCTTGTAAAGGCAGCCACCATATCAGATCTACATGCAGTGATTATCTCAGCTTTGGTCTCAGCTTTTGCTTTCTCCATCGCCCGCGCCACCTTCTCGTCGATAGTCACTTGGCTCAACTTCTTTCTCTATCTTTTGGCCTCGTGGTCCTTGTTATAATAGTACTTCCACGTGGCCCCATCCCCGGCACCGTGCACACGTCCATATTGTGGCCGCTCGCCGAGCGGGTGTCCCATCATTATGTTCATGGCCCGGTTGAAAGGAGTGTCCCACTTGTACTTCGCCGACGACTGAGTCGACGAGTCGCTCTTGGCCGCAAGCTTGTGTTGCTCTCTCTGCAAAATGGACCGTGAATCATTTACGAATGCGCCTAGAATGTAGTAGACTTCGTTGATCAGAAGTTAATATGTAAGGTGGTAAAAGGATAATTACCAATATTCTCATGAATTTCCTAGTCGGCCCGTCCATGGAAAAAATCTTTTTCTTGGGGTCCCACGAGAATCGGGCCCTGATGAAGTCGTGCTCCTGCTAGTCGGTGAACTCAGCCAATGGGTTTGGGATCGCCTGACGTTCAGGTTTCTGCATCCTCCTTAGCCCACACAGGCCTCTTTCCCGTGTAACCACGACTTCCAAGGCGGTGGTTCCCCATGTTCTTTGCCTACAGTTGCTTTCCTGTCTCCGACCTGTCCTTGGCAACTTCTTCATTGCAAGTCTCCTTGAACTTTTCAAAGTCCTCTATCGTAATATTTGGATTGTCTGCAATAATCTCGGCATAGGTTTCATGGTCTACTTGCGTCTCCTTTTTCACCCTAGTTTTCCAAGCGCTCAATGCGTTGCTGAACTTCCCTAGGGCTGTGTTGTTTATTTTTTTTTCATGGCATCATCATCCCATGGGTCGACATCATCATTCTGACCGGGGAACAGGAATCTTGCATGCAACCTAGTTAGAAGCAGCTTCTTCAAATGTTCATTCTTCCGTATTTTTGTGGTGTTGATGTTAGTGGTATCCCGTAGGATGCATGCTAGTTGGTTGCCGTAACACGCTGCCACTTCTCGCGGCTCTATTGGCTCGAACTCGCCAGGGTGCACCACCGTGACCACCAGTCTTTCGGTGCCGAGCTCATTTGGGCGTTGTTTTCTCTTTTCCTTCCTTCCCTCACTGGCTTGGGAGGTCCCACCTTCTGTGTTGTAGTTAGGAACATTATCAGCACCAGTCTCAGTGCCGGTGTCATTCGTGGCATCAGTGTCGGAGCCGGCGCAACCACCATCGTCATCCGTCATGACAAGGGGGTCCGGATACCCAGCTTGCTGTCTCTCCTGATCCGCCAGAAAGTCGAGGTAGGCGTGTGCTCGACCTAATTGGGATTGAGAACCTCCGGCTTCATCGGTGTCGGTCATGTTTCCTAGGGTTCAATGTCGTAGTCGTTTAATTATCATGCTCCCATATCTCTTCGACCCTTCCGTAATATCTTTCGATTACATTCCCGGTCATGGCTTCCATCGTCAGCCCTGAGTTTTAGTCATCACTGTTTATATCTTTCTCCTCCGTGTAGAACGTGTATCCGTTGATACTGTATGCTTGATAAGTCGCGAGGTTGGTCGAGTGGCCATGTGCTAAGGTGATACGTCTCCAACGTATCTATAATTTTTGATTATTCCATGCTATTATATTATCAACCTTGGATGTTTTATATGCATTTATATGCTATTTTATATGATTTTTGGGACTAACCTATTAACCAAGTGCCCAGTGCCAGTTTCTGTTTTTTTCCTTATTTTAGAGTATCATAGAAAAGAAAAATCAAACAGAGTCCAATTGACCTGAAACTTCACAGAACTTATTTTTGGAAGGAAAGCAACCCGGGAGACTTGGAGTCCACGTAAGGGAAGCAACGAGGAAGCCACGAGGCAGGGGGGCGCGCCCACCCCCCCAAGGCGCGCCCTCCACCCTCGTGTGCCCGTCGTGACTCCCCTGACGTACTTCTTCTACCTATATATCTCCATATACCCTAAAACGATCGGGGAGCACAATAGATCGGGAGTTCCGCCGCCAGAATCCTCCGTAGCCAGCGAAAACCAATCTAGACCCGTTTCGGCACCCTGCCGGAGGGGGAATCCCTCTCCGGTGGCCATCTTTATCATCCCGGTGCTCTCCTTGACGAGGAGGGAGTAGTTCTCCCTCGGGGCTGAGGGTATGTACCAGTAGCTATGTGTTTGATCTCTCTCTCTCTCGTGTTCTTGATTTGGCACGATCTTGATGTATCGCGAGCTTTGCTATTATATTTGCATCCTATGATGTTTCTTCCCCCCTCTACTCTCTTGTAATGGATTGAGTTTCCCCTTTGAAGTTATCTTATAGGATTGAGTCTTTAAAGATTTGAGAACACTTGATGTATGTCTTGCCGTGCGTATCTGTGGTGACAATGGGATACCACATGATTCACTTGATGTATTTTTTGGTGATCAACTTGTGGGTTCCGCCCATGAACCTGTGCATAGTGGTTGGCACACGTTTTCGTCGTGATTCTCCGGTAGAAACTTTGGGGCACTCTTTGAGGTTCTATGTGTTGGTTGAATAGATGAATTTGAGATTATGTGATGCATATCGTATGATCATACCAATGGATACTTGAGGTGACATTGGAGTATCTAGGTGACATTAGGGTTTTGGTTGATTTGTGTCTTAAGGTGTTATTCTAGTACGGACTCTAGGGTTGTTTGTGACACTTATAGGAATAGCCCAACGGATTGATTGGAAAGAATAACTTTGAGTGGTTTCGTACCCTACCATAATCTCTTCGTTTGTTCTCCGCTATTAGTGACTTTGGAGTGACTCTTTGTTGCATGTTGAGGGATAGTTATGTGATCCAATTATGTTATTATTGTTGAGGGAACTTGTACTAGTGAAAGTATGAACCGTAGGCCTTGTTTCAACGCATTGCAATACCGTTTACGCGCACTTTTATCAATAGTTACCTTGCTGTTTTTAGATTTTCAGATTACAAAAACCTTTATCTATCATCCATATACCACTTGTATCACCATCTCTTTGCCGAACTAGTGCACCTATACAATTTACCATTGTATTGGGTGTGTTGGGGACATAAGAGACTCTTTGTTATTTGGTTGCAGGGTTGCTTGAGAGAGACCATCTTCATCCTATGCCTCCTATGGATTGATAAACCTTAGGTCATCCACTTGAGGGAAATTTGCTACTGTCCTACAAACCTCTGCACTTGGAGGCCCAACAATGTCTACAAGAAGAAGGTTGTGTAGTAGATATCATAAGGAGTATATGAGTGTTCCGTTCGGACAACCCTCTTCCGGGGGATTAGCCAGAACTCGCTCTTTGAACCAACACACGAAAGTGGAGTTGTACTCTCTAATAACTTCAGCGTCCGTCCTGTGCACCCCACGGTCACGGTACTTCTTTGCGATGGTCTCTTTGTGCAGTGTCACGAAATCTTCTAGCACATCTAGGTGTTGTAGCACTACTAAGTTTGCCCTGTCAAGGTCGTTTTGTCGGCCCGAGCATAACACATTCACATCCCTATGACCGTTGGTGTGACCTTCGCCTTCGAGCCTTCCACAATGCTTGTGGACGGGCAAACCAACAACAGGGTCTTTGGTCAGATAACTCTCACAGAAAGAGATGCACTCTTTTGTCAAATATCCCTGGGCTATGCTTCCATCTGGACGGGACATGTTACGAACGGATCCTTTGATTACCCCATTCATCCTCTCAAACGGCATCATGCTATGCAGGAGTGTCGGCCCTAGGTCGATGATGTCGTCCATGATGTGGACACATAGATACACCATGACATCAAAGAATGCGGGCGGGAAGTACATCTCTAGCTCATTCATTATGACAACAATCTCTTACTGTAGCCTACGGAGTTGCTTCACACTGATAGACTTTCGAGAGATAGCATCAAAAAAGTGGCATAGGTCAGTAAGCATCTCATGCACATCTGTGTCCATAATCCCTCTAAGTGCAACCGGGAGTAACTACATCATCATCACATGACAGTCGTGAGACTTCATCCCAATGAACCTTTTTTTCTCAGGGTCCAGATATCTGCTTATCTTGCCACAGTATCCGGAACTAACTTTGATTCCGGCAAGGCACTTGAACAATTGATCGACCTCCTTCGGATCTAAGGTGAAGCAAGAGGGGGGGCAATATTGTTCTTCCTTCTTGCTTACTTTTTTGCCCCTATCTTCCTTCTCCGTCTCTGTCTCGGTCTCCTCTGACGACCTTTTACTGGGCATTTGGAGATCTTTCCTGATTTTCAAAAATTCCAAGTCTTTTCTTGCCTTCGGCCCATCCTTGGTCCTCTCCGGCATGTTCACCAATGTTCCAAGCAAACCCTCAAGTATATTTTTTGTGATTTGCATTTGATCAAGGCTATGAGGCGTGTCGAGTATGGGCCAGTATTTCAAGTCCCAGAAAACAGATCTCGTCTTCCATATCTTCAGCAGGGGCTCCGGCGCCTTTTTCTTCGTCTTTCCCGGCGAGGGGCACTCTTCAAAGTTCTTCAATAACTCATATGTTTCTGCACCGCTACGCTTATGTGGAGGACCTCGATGCTCAGCCTTACCATTGAATAGATCTCCACGCTTTGTCCATGGCTCATCCTTCTCGAGCCATCTTCGATGCCCCATGTGCATGATTTTCGAAGACCCGCCATCTTTCGATAGCGGCAGAGAAGTTGTATCATCCATGCACCTCGTGCATCTGCAATATCTGTGGCACACCTGGTCGGAGAGATAGCCGTAACCGAGATAGTCCTGCACCGTCGTGATCAGCGTGGCTCTCATGTAGAAATACTCTCCTTTGCTTGCATCCCATGTCTTGCCCGGCTTGTCCATAAGGTCTGTAACTGCTCTTTCAGTAACCCGAGATATAGAATTATATCGTTTCCCGGTTGTTTCGGCCCTTGAATAAGCATAGCCATGTGTATGTATTTTTCCTTCATGCACAACCAGGGGGGAGGTTGTACATCCATACAAACATGGGCCATGTGCTATGATTGGTGTTCTGGTTGCCAAATGGATTCATGCCATCACTACTAGCGCCAAGCACGATGTTCCTTGGATCATTTGCGAAAAATTCAAATTCAGAATTCAATGCTCTCCACTGGCTAGCATCTACGAGGTGTCTCAGCTTTGGCTCATCTCCGCCATCTGGCTTCACCCTCTCCGCGTGCCAACTCATAAGCTTTGCTTCCTTAGGATCTACGAAATACCGCTGTAGACGCGGAGTGATCGGAAAGTACCATACAACTTTCTGTGGAGCTTTCTTTCCGGCCTTTTTATATCATGAAGCATTGCACTTTGGACAGATGGTTTTTTCCGCATGCTCATTCTGATATATGATGCAATCATTGATGCATGTGTGATATCTAATATGTGGCAGATCAAGAGGGCACACGATTTTCTTTGCATCATCAACACGAGTAGGACAAAGGCATCCCGCGGGAAGAACCTTCTCTAGGTACTTCAAAAGCTCATCCAGGCTTGTATCTGTCCATTTTTTGCCTTCATCTTTAGAAGTTCTAGTGTGAAACTCAAGCAGGTCACCTCGAGATTACAACCATCATACAAAGAAGTCATCGAGTCTACCTCCAGTTGCGCAAGTTTGGCCTCCTCTCTCGAAGCCTCTCTATAGCTAGTCGTCTTCTTGCGAAGCAGGTCTCGAACATGCGGGTCCCGCATGGCTGAACTTAGTAGCGACGAAGACGGCGGCGTGTCCACGTCTTCTCTGCCTTGAATTGCCTCTTCGCCATCGACATTTCCGAGGCCGTCTTCCTCTTTGGGCACATGATCGGTCATCTCTTCGTCTGGTGGCCCCATGTCGTTATTTCCTGCCCCGTCGACATCCTCATCATCATCATCTTCACTTATCCACCGAGTATGGCCATGCATGAAACCATGGATGAGCAGGTGCGCCTTGAATTTATCACCCTGAAAGGGGTCGAGCCTGACTCTTCCTTTGCATTCTCGACACGAACATAAAACATCCTTCAGTCTTTTTTCATACATGTCATCCACAGCGGATTGCCAGTATCTTTCCACCATCCTTCCATTGACCTTCATGATCACCTTCCCTAAACATAGGACAAGTAAGTGCAAGAGGGAGGGCAGACATAGGACAAATGTTATAACCACGTATATATGCATGCATGGATCAAATTCATACAAAAATTCGGCATGACCTTCCCTAAACATAGGACATATTGAGTTTGCCTGAAATTCGCCGAAACGGAAATGAATCGACATTTCGGCAAAACATAGGCAACTCATGTCACTCACATGCCACACACAATTCGGTATATTTATATCGCACATAGTTTCAGTCCTAATCGCAAACACACATGTTTCCATTCTTGCACAACTCTTTTTTTGCTCACCTATTTGTCGAGAGGAATATCGAGCACCTTCTTATAATTAGCTAGTAGCTCTAGATAGAGCTATGAGAGGGAGGAGGGAGGGCATTAATGGAGGGGGTGGTGGAGGGGCAAAGAAGAGAAGGGGAGAAGGGGCAAAAAGAAAGGAAGAAGAAGGAGGGAGGGCTTAAATGGAGGGGGTGGTGGAGGAGCAAAGAAGAGAAGCGGAGGAGGGGCAAAAACAAGGAAGAGAAAGGATGGAGGGAATTAATGGAGGGGGGAGGAGGGGCAAAGAAGAGGGGGAAGCATTGAAGGACAAGTAAGTGCAAGAGGGAGGGTGGAGAAAGAAAGGGGGAGGAAGAAGAAGGGGAAAGGTGGCAGATATTTTGGCTGGCGAACATAGCAGTAGCGCTGGGCACCAAACCACGCTACTTCTATGTGTGCCAGCAAAAATATCTACTGGTACATAAAACTAGCTATAGCGCTTGCCCAAAAAACACGCTACTGGTAAAAGATTACACATAGAAGAAGTAGAACTAGCGCTTCTTAGTGGCCCCGTGATGAGGACATCAATACCATTGTTACACCCACAGCCCCTACTGTTACATATACTGGACCAATTACTAGAGCTCGCGCACGCCAATTAAATTACCAGGTACTTTCGTTTCTTGGTAATGATTCTAATGTTCATGAGATTATGATGCTGCCTAAATTGGATACATTTGTTTTGCTTACAAATGAAGGGCCTAGCTTGGAGAAGGATGAACATTGGAGCAAGAACACGCATGGAGTTGATGGCATGCGCAAGGGGATCAAGAACGGAGTTACAAGTGATGATTTCAGGACTTTGAAGCCGCCATAAGGAGTGTATGAAGCCTTGGACGAAATATACAAGATGCCACTTCATAATATTCGTCCATAGGCTATTCTAGGTGCTGCGTCACCTTATTAATGGGCCAGGCCCATGTAATTTTGAAATACTTAAGTATAGGCTATTTTTAGAGTCCGTATGTGTGGGGAAACAAGAGTTAGGGTTGGTTTCGGACCCCACCCTCAAGGGCCATGAAATTCCCTCCTCTTCCTCCATATATACAGCCCTTAGGGCGTCGTTTAGACTTTGGGTTTTGTTTAGATTAAAAGTTCGCCATAGCTGCAACTTCGCGTACTTCGTTTGTGTCCAACGACCAGACCAAGACGTCACAGAACCCCACCTTGATCAATAAAGCTTTCATCTTATATTCGCAATATCCCGATTGCAATCTCAGTTTCTTGCTTGTTCTTCGTTTGCTCGCAGGAAACAGACCCTCGTGGTCAGGTTGATCGTGCTCCGGTGTGGTCAATAACCCCTCGGAAGTTGGTTTAGCGATTGCTAAGGCGCGACGTCTCGCATGTTCGTAGTCGGATCGTCAAGGTCGACTCCCACAGAAAACGATAGCCACCATCTCATCGAAACATTGGGACACCCTCGCCTCTATCAAGTGGTATCAGATTTCCAGGTTGCTCGGTGAGATTTTACAGTTTTTCGTAGATTAGATCGAGTCTGTTCTTCATACCTACAGTCCATGAAAAAGCCACACAAAAAAAATTAGGGTTAGTTCATCATATCCGAACCAATCTGAGCCTTTGCATAATCTTTTTAGGGTTTTTGCTTTGTTGAATTTGCGGTTGCATCATCGTGTCAAGTTGCTGGTCTTAGAGTCTAGTCTTTTAGAGTTTCGAGTTCTGGTCATAAGTTGTCACGCCGCCGCCGCACCATCATCATCGCCCATCTACCACTTTTGCTTATCCGCCACCGCTCTGAATCCATATCCATATACCACTACCAATCCATATCCATATACCACCATCAATCTCTATCCATATACCACCACCGCTACCATATACCACCACCGCTGCCATATACCACAACCATATATCCACCACCAATCCGAGTTCTTCTCATATTAGGTTTGTTCTTGAGATGAATCTAAATTCCGATTCGTGTTTCCTTGCCTGCGTAGGTCGCAAAAAAAAAAGAGTCTGGAGACCCCCGGGCAGTTTTTAGGCCAAAATTTTCACGGGAAATTTTTTTTCCCTATCCTATTTTTAGACTTTTCTGAGTCTTTTGAGCCACGTGCCATCATAGTGATTTTTTGTCGCACTTTTTCGTCGTCGCTCCCCTGATTTCCGAAAAAAAAAGTGAAAAAAAAATTTTGTGCCCATCCTATCAGTTTGACGAGGGAAGAGTTTTGAGACACTCGCCATTATAGTGATTTTTCGCAAAAAAAAGAGGAGCCCAAAAAAAAAGAGGAGCGCAAAAAAAGAGAGAGTTCCAGAGTGTGCTTTTCCCTTATTTACGTGCAGCGCCGTGATTTTGTTAGTGTTCTAGGCTCGCGTCTCTAACACGGTCTAGCCTAGGACCAGCACAGTACCGTCGTTGAGCGTTTATTCAACTTTGCATCTCTGAATTGATTATTGCTGACCCTTTTTGCTACCATACTATAAGCCTTCCCAGCTCCACATACATCTACGTCATGCGTTTGACTCTCCCTGGCAATCGCTCTATCCAAGCTTTTGAGAGTTTTTGACTACAACGGTTGCCGATCACCGCCTGCTGCTGGGTAAGAACTGGTAAGAATTTGAGATTTGCTTGACGGATTTGTGACACCCGCCACCACCACCATTTGTTAGTAGTCTGTAGGATCATATTCTTGTGTGTTTCTATTGCTGCTAACCATGCCAGGATCACAAGCCGACGAGACTGACTGGGAGAACTTGACGAACAAGGAGCTTCATGATACGTTTCAGCAAATGATGAATGGACAAGTGCAAGATGTGATAAACAGATTTGAAGAGGCCATGGAGAAGATAGATGGCATGAAAAAGACGTTTGAAACAAAGCTCGATAACAAGTTTGCTGAATTGCTGTCGCGTTTTCCACCACCACCACCGGCTGCTCCTGCCGCACCTCTGCAACAACAGCAACAACACCGACTACCTCCACGTCGGGAAACAGCTCTCCGCCGAGCGAGCCGTGTCCCTCTTCAGTCGGGCCAAACTGCTGGTGCTGCTGTTGATACTTCTGTGGCTCCTACTGCTGATGTGGAGGAGGATGCTTATGTGGGAGATTATGAGGATGAGGTTGATCAAAATCAGAACTACGTGCCACCAACAGCACAGCAACCACCAGGTCGTTCACATGCAAATAATGGCAATGGTAGGGCTCACCCTCAGGTATGAGATCATGACCATCTCCCTAAACTAAAATTGAATATTCCACCATTTGAGGGTAGATATGTTCCTGATATATATCTTACTTGGGAGTTAGAAACTGAACAACGATTTACATGTTTACAATATCCCGAGGAGAGACGTGTTCCTGCTGCTGTTTGTGCTTTCACTAGTTTTGCATGTGTTTGGTGGTCTGAGCATTGTAGATTATATCCTATTCCGGCTACTTGGGCTGCTTTGAAAACTGCTATGCGTACTCGTTGGGTTCCACCATATTATCAACGTGAATTACTTCAAAAATTGCAGCGCTTAAGACAGGGAGAAAATTCTGTAGAAGAATATTATCAGGAATTACAAACTGGCATGATTAGATGTGGTATTGTTGAGGAGAATGAATCTATGCTTGCATGTTTTATGGGTGGATTAAATAGAGAGATTCAGACGATTCTAGAGTATAAGGAGTATACTAATATCACTCGTTTATTCCATCTTGCTTGTAAAGCTGAACGTGAAGTGCAGGATCGACAGGCATTGGCGCGGACTAACTTTTCTGCAGGTCGACCTTCATCATGGACACCACGTGCATCATCTACTTCCACACGTTCTGCTACACCGGCGCCTCCATCGGCTGCCACCTCCAACCGTGATACAATAAAGCAGGCACAATCACCACTATCTGCCAAGAGCACACCTTCTGGGCCTGCAAAGAGCTCTTCTTCATCCATGGCATCAACAGGGCAAACACATGATATTATTTGTCGACGTTGCAAGGGTGGAGGTCATTATGCGAGAGAATGCCCATCTAAGCGTGTGATGATTGTTACTGAGGATGGTGGGTATGAGTCCGCTAGTGACTATGATGAGGAGACTTTGGCTCTTATTACACGTGACGAACACGGTGGAGACGATTCTGATCATGAGACACAATACATGGCTCCTGAAGATGCTGACAGGTATGAATGTTTAGTTGCTCAACGTGTTTTGAGTGTGCAGGTTACACAAGCTGAGCAAAATCAGAGGCATAATTTGTTCCATACAAAGGGAGTTGTGAAGGAACGTTCTGTTCGCGTGATCATAGATGGAGGGAGCTGCAATAACTTGGCTAGCATGGAGATAGTGGAGAAGCTATCTCTCACCACAAGACCACATCCACATCCTTACTACATCCAATGGTTCAACAACAGCGGCAAGGTTAAGGTAACACGTACTGTTCGTGTGCATTTTAGTATCTCTACATATGCTGATTATGTTGATTGTGATGTGGTACCTATGCAAGCATGTTCCTTATTACTTGGTAGACCATGGCAATTTGATAAAAATTCTGTACACCATGGTAGAAACAATCAGTATACTCTTGTTCATAACGATAAAAATATTACTTTGCTTCCTATGACTCCTGATTCCATTTTGAAAGATGATATTAATAGAGCTAATAAAGCAAAACAGGAGACAAATAAGAGTGAAAATCAGATTGTGGCAAAAGAATTTGAGCACCAAATGAAGCCTAATAATAAACCATCTACTGTTGTTTCTGAAATTAAATTGAAAAGTGCATGTTTACTTGCCACCAAATCTGATATTGATGAGCTCGATTTCAGCAAATCTGTTTGCTATGCTTTTGTGTGCAAAGAGGCATTATTTTCATTCGAGGACGTGCCTTCCTCTTTGCCCCCTGCTGTCACTAACATTTTGCAGGAGTTCGCTGACGTCTTTCCACAAGACGTGCCACCGGGATTACCACCTGAGCATCAAATTGACTTAATTCCCGGTGCTTCGCTACCCAACCGTGCACCATACCATACCAATCCAGAGGAGACGAAGGAGATTATGCGTCAAGTACAAGAACTGCTCGACAAAGGTTATATACGCGAATCCCTTAGTCCTTGTGCTGTTCCTATCATTTTAGTGCCGAAAAAGGATGGTACGTCGCGTATGTGCGTTGATTGTAGAGGCATTAATAATATTACAATCGTTATCGTCATCCTATTCCTAGGCTAGATGATATGCTTGATGAATTGAGTGGCTCTACAATATTCTCCAAAGTTGATTTGCGTAGTGGATACCATCAAATTCGTATGAAATTGGGTGATGAATGGAAAACAGCATTTAAAACTAAGTTTGGATTATATGAGTGGTTAGTCATGCCTTTTGGGTTAACTAATGCACCTAGTACTTTCATGAGGTTCATGAACGAAGTTTTACGTGCTTTCATTGGACGATTTGTGGTAGTTTACTTTGATGACATATTGATTTATAGCAAATCTTTGGAGGAACATTTGGAACATTTACGTGCTGTTTTTATTGCTCTACGTGATGCACGTTTGTTTGGAAACCTTGGAAAGTGCACCTTTTGCACCGACCGAGTATCTTTTCTTGGCTATGTTGTTACTCCACAGGGAATTGAAGTTGATAAAGCCAAGATTGAAGCTATTGAGAGTTGGCCGCAGCCCAAAACGGTCACACAAGTGAGGAGTTTCCTTGGCCTCGCTGGTTTCTATAGGCGTTTTGTGAGAGATTTCAGCACCATTGCTGCACCTCTCAACGAGCTTACAAAGAAGGATGTGCCTTTTGTTTGGGGTACCGCACAGGAAGAAGCCTTCACGGTATTGAAAGATAAGTTGACACATGCTCCTTTACTCCAACTTCCTAATTTCAATAAGACTTTTGAGCTTGAATGTGATGCTAGTGGAATTGGATTAGGAGGTGTGTTATTACAAGATGGAAAACCTGTTGCATACTTTTCTGAAAAATTGAGTGGGCCTAGTCTGAACTATTCTACTTATGATAAAGAATTATATGCTCTTGTTCGGACCTTAGAAACATGGCAACATTATTTATGGCCCAAGGAATTTGTTATACATTCTGATCATGAATCTTTGAAACACATTAAAAGTCAAGCAAAACTGAACCGTAGACATGCTAAATGGGTTGAATTCATTGAGGCTTTCCCTTATGTCATTAAACACAAGAAGGGTAAAGAAAATGTTATGGCTGATGCCTTGTCTCGTCGTTATACTATGCTTTCACAACTTGACTTTAAAATATTTGGTTTGGAGACCATCAAAGATCAATATGTTCATGATGCTGAATTTAAAGATGTATTGCAGACTTGTAAGGAAGGGAGAACTTGGAACAAGTTCGTTCTTAACGATGGATTTGTGTTTCGTGCTAACAAGCTATGCATTCCAGCTAGCTCCGTTCATCTTTTGTTGTTGCAGGAGGCGCATGGAGGAGGATTAATGGGACACTTTGGCATCAAGAAGACGGAGGATATACTTGCTACACATTTCTTTTGGCCAAAGATGAGACGGGATGTTGAGCGTTTTGTTGCTCGCTGCACTACATGTCAAAGAGCTAAGTCACGACTCAATCCTCATGGTTTATATATGCCTTTGCCAGTACCTAGTGTTCCTTGGGAGGATATATCTATGGACTTTGTTTTAGGTTTACCTCGAACAAAGAAGGGGAGGGATAGCATATTTGTTGTCGTGGATAGGTTCTCGAAAATGGCACACTTTATACCATGTCATAAAAGCGATGATGCTGTTAATGTTGCTGATTTGTTCTTTCATGAAATTATTCGCTTACATGGTGTGCCAAATACTATTGTTTCAGATCGTGATACTAAATTTCTTAGCCACTTTTGGAGATGTTTATGGGCTAAGTTGGGGACTAAGCTGCTTTTTAGTACTACTTGTCACCCCCAAACTGATGGACAAACTGAAGTAGTCAATAGAACATTGTCTACTATGCTTAGGGCTATTTTGAAGAATAACAAGAAAATGTGGGAAGAATGCTTGCCTCATATTGAATTTGCTTATAATCGTTCATTGCATTCTACTACTAAGATGTGCCCTTTTGAAATTGTGTATGGTTTCCTACCTCGTGCACCTATTGATTTGTTGCCTCTTCCATCTTCGGAGAAGGTTAATTTTGATGCTAAAGAACGTTCTGAATTGATTTTAAAAATGCATGAGTTAACTAAGGAAAACATTGAGCGTATGAATGTTAAATATAAACTTGCTGGAGATAAGGGTAGAAAACATGTTGTGTTTGCACCTGGAGATCTTGTTTGGTTACATTTCCGTAAAGATAGATTTCCTAATCTGCGCAATTGAAAGCTAATGCCACGTGCTGATGGTCCTTTTAAGGTTTTAGAGAAAATAAATGATAATGCATATAAACTTGAGCTACCTGCAGATTTTGGGGTTAGTCCCACTTTTAATATTGCAGATTTGAAGCCTTATTTGGGTGAGGAAGATGCGCTTCCGTCGAGGACGACTTCATTTCAAGAAGGGGAGGATGATGAGGACATCAATACCATTGTTACACCCACAGCCCCTACTGTTACATATACTGGACCAATTACTAGAGCTCGCGCACGCCAATTAAATTACCAGGTACTTTCGTTTCTTGGTAATGATTCTAATGTTCATGAGATTATGATGCTGCCTAAATTGGATACATTTGTTTTGCTTTCAAATGAAGGGCCTAGCTTGGAGAAGGATGAACATTGGAGCAAGAACACGCATGAAGTTGATGGCATGCGCAAGGGGATCAAGAACGGAGTTACAAGTGATGATTTCAGGACTTTGAAGCCGCCATAAGGAGTGCATGAAGCCATGGACGAAATATACAAGATGCCACTTCATAATATTCGTCCATAGGCTATTCTAGGTGCTGCGTCACCTTATTAATGGGCCAGGCCCATGTAATTTCGAAATACTTAAGTATAGGCTATTTTTAGAGTCCGTATGTGTGGGGAAACAAGAGTTAGGGTTGGTTTCGGACCCCACCCTCAAGGGCCACGAAATTCCCCTCTCTTCCTCCATATATACAGCCCTTAGGGCGTCGTTTAGACTTTGGGTTTTGTTTAGATTAAAAGTTCGCCATAGCTGCAACTTCGCGTACTTCGTTTGTGTCCAACGACCAGACCAAGACGTCACAGAACCCCACCTTGATCAATAAAGCTTTCATCTTATATTCGCAATATCCAGATTGCAATTTCAGTTTCTTGCTTGTTCTTCGTTTGCTCGCAGGAAACAGGCCCTCGTGGTCAGGTTGATCGTGCTCCGGCGTGGTCAATAACCCCTCAGAAGTTGGTTTAGCGATTGCTAAGGCGCGACGTCTCGCACGTTCGTAGTCGGATCGTCAAGGTCGACTCCCACAGAAAACGATAGCCACCATCTCATCGAAACATCGGGACACCCTCGCCTCTATCACCCCGCGCTACTGCTATTTTCTTAACAGTAGCGCTTGTTAGGGTACCAACGCTGCTACTATATTTTAGCCAGGGGTGTGGTATGGATAACTTACCAGTAGTGTGCCCTCTAGAAACCAACGCTTCTGCTAAGTTGTACTAGTAGCGCGGTTTGTAACACACGCTACTGCTAATTATTAGTAGCGTGGGCTCCAAAACACACGCTACTGGTAAACTTCTATGTATAAGACTTTTCCTAGTAGTGCCCGGGCCAGCTGGGGCTACAAGCCGAAGCCGGTATCAGTAGACGGCGTCGCCGCCTTCCAACAGCACTGGGAGCTGACCGAGACCAAAGGCCTCAAGGCGTCTAACTTGCTGGTCCCCTTCGTCGAGCGCCGGGTTCTCCTACTCCAAGGTCGGCCGCACCTGATCAGCCGGATGAGCGGGCATCACGACCTGTGTCGGCTAAGCACCAAGGAGATGCCGGCTGCCGAGGTCGCGAACTTGGTGAACGAGATCTCCAGACTCAAGATGGAGGGGTCTTGGAGCTTCGGCAAGCGGCCATATTCTCGCGCCGAGCCTCCACCTACGGTAAGTTTTCCAACTCTTTCTTTTTGATACTCGTCTTAGTCTTGATCTTGGTCTTGATCAGCCGGCCTCTCATCATCCGAAACAGATTTATATGTCGGACGAAAGGGCCGCCATCGTAGGGGCGGGTGGCGACTACCAAGCGGACCCGGCGGTGAGCGACGTGGACGACCCCGACTTGGGGGCGGACGCCTTGGAGGACACCGCGACAGGCGGCGTCTACGAAGCAGGCGGCTCCGAAGAAGCCGTCATCGAGACCTGGCCTGATGAGGAGGAGGAGGAGGAAGAGCCGTGCCCTGCGCGGGGCGCCGGTAGGGCGGACGCGGGCCACTCCGTCGAGCCGACTACTCAAGGTGGCACGCATAAGCGTAAGCAAGGCGCCGTTTTGTTCGGCAGCGCGCCGAAGAAGGCCAAGAATCCAGCCGCTGTGACCAGGCAGAAAGAGGTCGCAGCGAAGGCGGCCAAGTACCAGAAGCTCCCAAAAGGCGCCTCCTGTGGTGTCGGCGTAAGTATCTTTCCCTTGTGTTCATCTTTCTCATTGATTCTTTCTGAACTTCCTTTGTTTTATTTCTTGATTTTAGGGCTCCTCTCTCTCTTGAGAAGTCGGCCACCGCCTCCATCGTGGGGTCGGCAGAGACTTCCACCACCACCTCGCGAATCGATCCGGCCGTTGATCTCCGGGAGGCGACGGAGCGAAATGCACGGGAGGCACGCGAGGAGAGGGAAGCCGCCCGCCAGGAGAAGGCAGAGGCGGACAAGGCGGAGGCCGCCGCTTTGAAGAAACTGGCGGAGGCCGAAGCTGCCGCTGTGGCGAAAAAGCAGGCCGAGGAAGCCGCACGCCGTCAGTCGGCGATATTCGTTACCCCCCTGAACTCCGAGCCGCCACCACCAGAGTTCGTGGCGCCGATTGGGGGAACTGGCGACGAGCACCCGATCATGGAGAGGGATGGCGGCGACGTCGTCATGCTGGACGTAATCGTGACCCCGCCACCACCCTCCGAGGAGGCGCGGGACAAACAGCCGGCTGACCCGCCGGCGCCACCAGCCGAAGACGAGCTGGTGACAAGCCCAACTCCAGAGGTCTGCACACCCTCGCACCCCCGATTTGCAAAAGTGGCCTCGGCACCACGCCCACTTGAGACTGGTACCGCGAGCTCTTCCATCCCGGACGCCGGGGCGACCAGTGCCGCGCCCACTGGGTGGGTGCACGAAGGCGAGACGGGCCCATTGGACAAGGCAATCCTGGACATCCAGGCCAAGCTCAGCGCAGAGGCCGACGCACTAAGGAACTGCAACAATGCGTTCCTGGAGTTGCGACCAGCCATCCAGGTATGCTTCTTGCTTCTTTGTTTTTAATTCTTGCACTGCTTCGTGGGGGCGCGCCAGCGCACCCACTGGGTGTAGTCCCCGAGTTTAGGGCCGGCTGCTGAGCAGGCGGCTCAGAACTTTAATTGGCAAGCTCCGAGTACTAATACTGTCTGATCTCTTTGCTGCAGGATTATCAAAACCTCCGTGCGGCCGCCTTCAACTCCAAAGTCTAGGAGTTGGATCAACAGGTCGTCGACTTGTCGGAGAGCCGGAGTGCGTGCTGGCGCACCCGCGGGCTGTAGTCCTCGAGATTCTGGCCGACTGCTGAGTAGTCAGGCCGGATCTTCCTGGCAACTGCTTTTCTTCTCTATTGATATTGGATAACATGTTTCTCCGCGGGGGCGCGCTGGCGCACCCACGGGCTGTAGTCCCCAAGATTCGGGCCGACTGCTGAGTAGTCGGGCCGGATCTTCCTGGCGACTACATCTCTCTTTGTTGATTGTTGATGTCCTTTTCTTCTTCTACTTCTGCAGAGGCCAACGCCACCCTGCAGCAGTAGCTGGGCGAAGCCAACACCACGCTGCATGCCAAGGAGGCGGACTGCAACAAGATGGCCGAGGAGCGTGACCAGCTGGTCACGCAACTGGCGGAGCAGGCGGAGCTTCTCAAGAAAGCCCAGAAGGAGGCGGAGGACAAGGAGGCAGGTCTCTTTGCTGAGTTCGAGATCGAGCGCTCTGCCTAGAACGACAAGGAGGCAATGCTGACAGCCGGCTTTGGCGAGATTGAAGACATGGTCCATGGTAAGCTGCCTTCTTTACTCTTTCTTCAAGCCGCCGGCTTCCGAGCGAGCCAACTTCTTGTTTCTCATCTGACTCTTTGCTTTTTTGTCCGAGCAGACTTCTTCCCAGGTCTCTCTAGTGCTGCCAATTAGGCCATTGAGGCCGACCCGAAGGACGGAGGGCAGAAGGTGAGGAGATCGCTGCCAACGCCCCCCGCAGTCTTTGCGAGCAGCTTCTCAGCATCCAGGCTCGTCTTCGGCCGACTCATCGGATGCTGCGCCGCCTTCAGCGTGTTGGCATGGTACCCTGGGCTAAATCTAGCCCAGTTGACCATGTTTTGACAGGAAGCCTAGGAGGAGCTGGGGGCAGTGGAGGGTGATCTTGTCAAGCGGGCGGCGGCAATCTCCTGGTACACCAACACCAGCATCTTCATCCCGGAGCTGGCTGAGAACGGTGTCGAGGCGCCACCAGAGTGGTTCAGGATGAACCCGGAGGATGGCGAGGACTCGGCCTAGGTGATCGACTCTAGCGACAAGGGAGAAGACGAAGAGGAGGAGGAAGGTGAAGAGGAGGCGCCAGAGGTTGGAGCGGACGGCCAGCCTCAACTCGACCCTTCCTCCAACAATGAGCCACACCCGAGCGAGTCCGCTGCTGCTGAAGGTGATCAAGCGAGGACCAAACAGCCGGCCGCTCAACCAGCCGGCACCACCGACTCCACCATTCCACCGAACCCGTCTGTTGCTTCCTAGGCTGCCATTTTACCTTCGTTTCATCCTGATTATCAGTCTAGACAAACTTTGTTAACTTCGCATAATTCCATCCGCGGGGTGTATTTTAAACTCTTGTTGGATGTCGGCCAAGGGCCTTTTGAGGTGTAAATATTTTGGCCGAGTACTATCTTTCCTTGCTTCTGCTCCTTGCCTTTTTTCCTTTGCCGCCTTCCCTCGGTTGCCGTCTTGCCAGCCGAATAGCCGTTCCACGGACTGTGGCTGGGTCAAGTACTTTGCCACTTTCGGGAAGGCAAGTACTTAGCCGATTAGAGTTTTCTAGCAAGTTAAGTAGGAGCCGGCCGACCGGCTACTTGACAACAGGTCGGTGAGGTGGGAAGCCGACTTGGACTATGTGTATGTTTTTGGGTCCTTATCCATTTTTCATGCAGACACCCTTTCTACCTTAACTCCTGCTGACGGAACAGTCGCTCTATGAGCTGCGGCTTGTGGCAGGAGAAAGCTTAGGTGCCAACTCATTACTTGTTCGGCTGCAGGAAGCATTTCATAGTACAAGGCGACAAGTCCCTGGGTCGACTGGTTGAACCCGGTGCCAGACGGACTAATGAAATAACGCAAATGACAGGCGTAATATGTATCATATAGATAAAAGAGGGCAGTCCCCGAGCTCTTCTTGGGCGACCCGGAGTCTTCGTACTCAATAGAAAAGTTGGCGTGGTACATACTTCATCAACTGTAAAACCTTCGCGGGATGTTCGCATTCCATGGTCGCTCCGTCTCCTTGCCGGAGTCATCTCTTTTGCGTGCTCGAGGCTTCTGAGCGTCGATGAGGTAGTAGGAGTCATTGCCCAATACCTTGCTGATTATGAAGGGGCCTTCCCAAGGTGCCGAGAGCTTGTGTTGGCCGGCTGTTCACTGGATCAGCCAGAGCACAAGGTCTCCTTCTTGGAAGGATCTTGGCTTGACCTTTCGGTTGTAGTATCAGCGTAGGCTCTGCGGGTAGATGGTCGACCGACTGAGTGCCAACAGCCGGCCCTCTTCCAACAGTTCGACGTCGTCTTGTCGTGCTTCTTCTGTCTCCTCTTTGGTGTACATGGTAAGTCGAGGGGAGTTAAATTCTATGTCCGTCGGGATGACGGCTTCGGCACCGTAGATGAGGAAGAAAGCCGTAAAGCCAGTTAACTTGTTCGGAGTTGTGCGCAGGCTCCGGAGGACGGCCGGCAGCTGGTCGAGCCAAGAGCCGGCCTACCGCTCCAGAGGCTCGACCAGTCGGGGCTTGATGCCGGATAAAATGAGGCCGTTTGCTTGCTCCACCTGTCCGTTTGACTTCGGATGGGCAACAGACGCTAGGTCCAGTCGGATGCCCTGCGTCGCGCAGAAACGAGCCAAGGCGCCTTTGGAAAAGTTTGTGCCATTGTCGGTGATGATGTTGTGTGGTATGCCATACCGGATGGTGATGTCGGGGTTGAAAGTCACAATAGTCAGACCATTCAACTTCTTAATTGGCTTTGCTTCTATCCACTTGGTGAACTTGTCCACTACGACAAGCAGATGAGTCATGCCGCCACATGCCGTCTTGAATGGTCCCACCATGTCCAGGCCCCAGACGGCAAAGGGCCAAGCAATGGGAATAGTCTTGAGTGTAGAAGTCGGCTGATGTGGCTTTGAATGAAACTTTTGGCACCCTTTGCATTTTTGGACCAAGTCCTTGGCGTCTTCTAGAGCAGTCGGCCAAAAAAAACTATGGCGGAAAGCTTTGTCCACGAGTGCTCTTGAAGCTGCGTGGTGACCACACTCGTCTTGATGGATATCTTTGAGGATTGCTTGGCTTTGCTCCGGCTCTATGCAACGCTGGTAGACTCCAGTGACACTGCGCCTCACAAGCTCTCTATTGACTATGTTGTACGCTGCTGCCCGGCGTTGCACTTGTCGGGCCGAGATCTCATCAGTCGGCAGCTCTTTGTTCACCAAAAAGTTGAGGATGGGCTGGGCCCATGAAAGTGCTGCAATATCTTCGGCTGCTAGGACTGCTACTTGCACGAGGGCGGTTAGGCTAGGAGGCGGCGGGTTGGAGTCGATTGCCGCTTGCTGAGTCGATGAAGTCCTCGGGCCAACTGTTGCAGTCTCTGGGTCGCCTGCCGAATTCCCCGTGCCGGCTAGGGTCCTCAAGTCAGATCCGACTGCTTCAGGAGGAGTCGGCACAAAGATGGAATCCGACTATGGCGATAGTTGGACAGACGGCTTGAGGAGGAGTTGCAGGCGATGCCAGCTTGTATAGCTTGCCAGATGGAGCCGATTCGTGCCAAGGCGTCAGCTTGCTCATTGTCATTTCTTGGCACATAGGAACTCGCTCCCTTCGATGTATCCGCTGAGTTGCTGGACGAGGAAGCGGTAGCTTGCCACGTTTGCATCCTTGGCGTCCCAGGTAGCAGACGACTGCTGGACCACCAGGTCGGAATCTCCATAGCACAGGATCCGGCGAATGCCGAGTTCCTTGGCAAGCCGGAGCCCGTGAATGAGTGCTACGTATTCAGCAACATTGTTGGAGGTGGCAAAGTGAATTTGCAGCACATATCTCAGCTTGTCGCCTTTTGGAGAGGTGAGGATGATGCTGGCTCGCAAACCGGTGCACATCTTGGAACCATCAAAGTGCATTCGCCAATGAGTGGAATCTCGCGCTGGCGGCAGGTACTAGGTCTCGGCCTAGTCGACGAGGAAGTCGGCCAGTGCTTGTGACTTGATGGCGGTGCAAGGCTGGTAGTAGATGGTGTAGGGGCCAAATCTATGGCCCATTTGGCGTGTAGTTTGTGCTCGGCGAATTCCGTCGGAACACCGGGCATGTCCTTGGGAGACCATGCAAAGATGTCCCGGTTCTCACGGAGGAAATCGACGAGCTCGCCTTCCTATTTGCTGTCAATGTTTGCACCTATGACAGCGTGCCTCTCCGGGTGCTCCGGGTCCAAGGGTATCTTCTTTGTTTCCTTTGCCGGCTTGAACGAGCCCTCGACTTCTGACTCCTTGGGGTTGGGTGACATTTCCGGCTGATTGCCGACCATCGCCATAACCTGATCAAGGAGCCCCTTCTCATCCGCGATCACGAGGGACTCGGCTAACCGGCTGCTCTCTGCTGCGCAGGCGGACGAGTTCTTGTAGTCATCTGCTATGGTCAGGATTCCCTTGGAGCTCGACATCTTCATCTTCAGGTAAGCATAGTGGTGGACCGCCATGAACTTGGCCAGGGCAGGCCGGCTAAGTAACGCAGGATAAGGGCTCTCCAGGTCCACCACCTCAAACCAAACTGGCTCTCGGCGGAAATGATTTTTGTCCCCGAAGAGGACATCTATCAAAGTCTTGCCGATTGGTGAGCAGGAAAGACCAGGAACTTTGCCATGGAAAACAGTCCGGCTGGGCTGAAGATGTCTCTGCTTGATTCCCAACTTCTCCATGGTATCTTTGTATAGAATGTTGATGATGTTGTCGCCATCTATCAGAACTCGGGAGAAGCGAGCAGCTCGCCCCTCTATGGCAAATGTGGCATCCAACACCGGAGCATAAGAGCCGGGATTGGGCATCACCGCTGGGTGGTCGGCTCAGCTCCAGCTGATGGGCTTCTCAGACCAATGCATGAATTTCGGGGTCTCTGATGCCACCGCTTTTACTTGTCGCTGTTGCCGTCTGTTGCACCTGTCATCAGCCACGCTGGTGAACACGACATAAGCTCCAAGCTCTTCAGGATAATGATCTTGTATGGCGCCAACTGGCCGAGCCGCCGACTGCTGTGGAGGAGGAGGCGGTGGGCCGCCTGGCTGAGGGGGCTGGAGTCTGTCACCCTTGGCCATCCTGGTGAGCCAGTGGCACTTCCGAGTGGTGTGATTGGACGGCTTCGCACCGATGTGGAACTTGTAGGGTGCATCGAGAGTCTGTTCATACGAGAAGGCGGACAGCCAGTTGGGCTTGCCTCCCTTCTGGCATTTGGGAGGAGGCTGCCCTTCTGGTTGCTGATCTCCGACTGGCGCCACCTGCCGGCTCATGGATGTCGGCTGCATGGCCTTGCACTTGTTGTCGTTTGGTTTCTGTTGCTGACTGGCCTCACCAGCCGGGGTCCGAGGAGCTTGAGGGGCCACCTTCCCTGACACATTGACTTGAATCTCCGCCTTCATGGAGGAGTCGGCCGTGGCGTACTTGTCTGCTATGATTAGCAGTTCGTCGAGGGTCGCCGCCTCGTCGCAGAGAAGCTTGTGCTTGAGGAGGGTGCCCTCTCGGCACCCGGCAGTGAAGTACTCGATGGCCTGCACCTCGTGCACGCCCTCGCAAGAGTTGCGCAACTCGGCCCAGCGTGTGAGATAGTCGCGAGTCCACTCGTTGGGACCTTGGACGCATAAGGAGAGCTGGCGAGGCTTGGGCGGCCACTTGTACGAGCTGGTGAAGTTGCGGATGAACTCTTCGGTAAAATCGACCCAGCTGTTGACGTTGCGGGGCTTCAGGCTGTTCAGCCATGTCCAGGTCGTGCCCTGGAGCATGAGCGGAACGTACTTCATGGCAACGCGCTTGTTGCCGTTCGCGATGCTGATGACTCTGGAGTAGTCAACCAGCCAGTCATTCGGCTTCACGGAGCCGGTGTACTTGGGTGTACCTCTCGGGAGAGTGAACCCCTTGGGGAAGGGATCATCTCAGATGCAAGGGCCAAAACAAGGCGGGCCCAGCTCATCTTCTTCTTCTAGTGCCAGGGATCGATTGAGGCGATCGATCCGATGGCATGCATTGTTTTCTCTGATTCCTTCTCGGTGGCCAAGGCTGTCACCGAGTGATGGGTGATCAACAGGCGGCGGGGAAATGCGCCTCTCCCTGCGGGGAGGAGGAGGCGGACAGTCCTCTCGCCGCAGCACTGCTCTCGGGCGGTCGTCTTGGTCGCGCTCGATAGTGATGTGAGTGCGGCTGCGGCTGGCAGCCGGCTCCCTGTCTCTTCTATCGCGGATGCCACCAGTCGATGTCTGGGATGTTGCGCCTTGATCTCGGCGAGGAGGCGGGTCGTTGTTTTGCTGGTCGGGTGCTTCGGTGCGGCACCCGACATCTTGTTGCTCAGCAGCCGCGTCGAGGAGCTGCTGGACTCGCTCGTCACCCTCGAGTTTGTCTAGCTCGTCTGCTGCCGCCTAGGAAGCTTGTATGTTCTCTCCAGGCATGGCGTATACGGGGCGATCTGTCCCGAACATGCTGGCTATGGTCGCGCCATGCTGCAGGACCAAGCCAATGCGGCTAGGCCCACCAGGAGCCGGCGTGCCACCGACAGCATGGTCTATCTCCCGCTGGTAGGCCTCCGAAAGGCGTCTCATGCTGGCCAGCCGGTTGGCACTCTCGACGAGCTGCACACGGCGTGCTTCCAGCATCTCAGCGTCGGCGTCTTCCGGGATAGGCGCAGCCAGGTCTTGCATCGCCGCCTGCAACGGATCCTGGCCACCTCCGCCAGAGTGCTCACCATGGCTGATGACAAGCACCTCTGTGACGGTGCTGCCGCCGCTGTCCGCGCGAGGAAGCGGCTCGTCATAGACCACCACGTTGGAGGGGAACGCGTCAAGCGATTTCGTGTCGGAGTCGACCAACATCGGGTCGGTGGAGCCAACCGACTCCAAGTCAGCAGCAAGCTCGCTGGCGACATGGAGCTGATCGAGGAGGCTCACCAGGAGGCTCTCGGGGCCATCGGTGCCTGCATCAGACGCGGGCTCGTCCAAGAGGCGAATCTCACCAACAAGATCGGCGAGGCAGCTCTCCGTGCTAGCAACCTCTGGGCCGTGCAGTGCGTCGGCGCAGACGCAGTCTGACTTGCCGGGCTGGCTGCGCTGGCCAGGAAGGAACATGGTTCCCTTCCAGAACAGGTCTCTGGGAGACGGTGCAGCTCGCCCCATGATGGGCGCCAAATATTAGGGGTTGGGTGCGAAATATGCCAATGGATGGCTTATCATGGTGGGAGCGAGTAGAACGTCACTGGTGCCTGGTAGCGAGATAAGGAGTAGACACGAACTCTGGCGTACTTTACCCAGGTTCGGGGCTCTCCTAGGAGATAACACCCCTAGTCCTGCTCTGCGGGGTCTCCGCATGATCACTAAGGCACTAGTGAGTACAATGGTGCTCCTCGAGCTGTATGCTAGAGGTAGAAGAAGGCAAGTCTTGCTTTCCTCTTCCCCTAGGTGTGAGTCTAATTCTAAGAGGTTCCAACCCTTTGCATGGGTACCCTGGGGGTTTATATAGGCCTACCCCCAAGGGTACAATGGTAATCTGGCCGGGTGTGGGACCTGGCTGTCAGTCTCTCTGGTCGCCGGCTTCTCCGCTGACTACTGGGGCCCGCCGCCTGGTGGGCCCCGCCAGCTGGTCCGGTGGGCCCTGCGGGCTGGCCTCCGCCGCTCACGGGTGTTGCCGGCTGCAGATTACTGTTGCCGTGATGCTAATGACGCTTGCTTGGACAGGGGAGCGTGGCTACAATCCCGCCGCCTGGTGGGAGATCACTGTAGCCACCCCGCGTCTTACCTGGTTAATGGTGCGTGGGGCCCCGAGGAAGGAACAGGCCGACTGCTTTGAGCCGGCCTCCTTCGGGTCCGACTGGTGAGGCACCCGCCATCTTCCGGGCTCTCGCTGACCAGCAGGACCCATCATCCTCGGGCCGTACCAACAAGCGGTCATGGGAACAGGGCTTCGCCTGTCAGGAATGATGTCAGGGGCGGAGTGGCAACAGTGCTGCGCCGGGCGGAGATGTCCGCATGTACGGAGCACTGTGGCCACGCCCGGCCTTGGATACGGGGGGATGGGCTACATTGCAGCCACACCCTATCTTGTCTTCTTAATGGGGGGCGCAGACTTTGAGGGCGCCATGGGCCGACTGCTAGGAGCCGGCCTCTCTGGAGGCCATCTACTAGGAGTCGGCCTGTCTTGGAGTCGCCTTCTTGAGCATGGCCGCCTTCCGGGAGTCGGCCGCTCGGCCAGCCGGCCGCCAGAAGGTGGAGCTGTATCTTGACGTCTTGAGGGGCACAGCCGACCCCGATGTCTCGAAAGGTTCTGGGGCTCGGGTTAGGCTACCCGTGGCCCATTACTCCGACATGAAGGCCATTTGGACGTCAAGGGGGACTCCTAAGCATCACGACTCCAGAGCCTAACTGGCCACGTAGCCCCTCACCCCTTGGCTCCGTACTAGTGATTCAGACGACCCAACAGCGGTTGAGGTACGCGCGGGGTAGGGCCCCACCGATGTAGAACATCAAGCAAACAGGAAGGGAATCACGGAACATTAGCAAAATATTACAAAACATATTGTTCTTAAAACACCGAACGTAAGTTCTGACGCCTCCATGAGGCACGTTGCATATCACAAGAAAGTTCGCGAGAAGATAAAACGGGAAAGAGCACCATCGTTCACCAGCAAGCCTCCTCTTCAGCCTTGGGCGTCGTCATCGGGAAGGGCCCTCCTGTCGGCCGCGTCGCCGTCGCCTGTGTCGTTGGCCTTGGTCGAGGGGCCGGCGGCACCATCGGCCGGAGGCACGGGGTCGATGGAAAGGAACTTCTTCAACAAGGCCTCCACTTGTCCCCTCACGACTTCGACGGCAGCCGTGCAACGCTCTTCACCCATACGCACGTCAGGGCCGATGAGGAAAGCGCCCGCGTTTCCCCCTCCACCATGGGGCCGATTCCATTGACGACGCCCTCGAGCGTCGTGACAAGCTGAGGAAGTAGCTGGGCGGGACCTTCGTCATCAGTCACCAGCGGTTTCTCCAGGCCCTTCTTGTAGAGCTCCCGCAGTGCTCACGTGACCTCTACTCAAGAGATTTGAAGGCCGCGCGATCCTCAGCAAGAACCATCGCCTTGGCTTCCAGCTGAGTCTTCTCCGCCTGCACCTTCTACTTCAGCTTCTACAGGGGGCTTGTTTTGCACTCTGCGCCCTCGCCGACTGCTCTAGCTCGGTGTCACGACCAGCGACGGTGCCTTCTCGGGCCTTCATCTTCTCCTCCTCTGCCTTGTGATCGTGAGCCTCGGCCACGTGCTCATTGCGCATGGTCTCCAGCTCGGCCTCTAGCAACCAGCAGCGTTCCCTCCGGCCTCGGCATCCTTCAGCGCTGCTTCACGGGCGACAGCGGCCAGACCAACGGCCTGCTCCCCTTCCTTGGAAGCCCCTATGGCCTGGCCCCACCCGCCCGGATGGACTCGTCGAAACGTAGCCACCCCCAAATTAGCTCCAGGTGTCGTGACGCCAGGCGGTGGTCGGGGCCTTGGAGGTCGCCCCGAAGCCGGGTCAGCGCAGAAAAAGCCTGCTCCATAGCGTCCGGGAAGGCGGAAGGATTGCGGCCATATGGCATGATGGGATGAGGAGAAGACAGAGTTGTCTCCAGGGCTTGCGAGTTGGTGGCGGCAGAAGGAGTTGGGGGCTCTTCGGCCCTTGGGGCCTCGGCAGCCGAGCCGGAAGTTGGCGCCTCCGAGGCCGAATTGGTTGTGAAGGCGCCTTCTCCCAAGATCGATCCTCCGGGCCTCGCGAGGATGACCGGGCCAGGGAGGCACGAGCACCGTCACTGCTCTCCCACGCCAAGGGAGGTGCTGTCGTGGCAGGCTGTTGGGTCCCAGGGGCGTGGACGCTCCCTCTCTCTTATTCTTCACCGCCAGCGTTGGCCTGGTGGCGCAAAGGAAAAGCATCGCGAAGCAGCGACAGGAGCAGGAACAGAACCAGGACAAAGCACTTACTGGTCAACGGTGACGTAATCTCTTGGCCTCTTCTGAAGCACGAAGCCCAAAGACTTTGCAGCCTGGGGCGCCGATGTGCGAGCCCCAGGAGCAGGGGAGGCCGCGGCAGCTGGCCCCGCGGCAGCACTGGTCGACGTCGGGATAGGGGCGCCGCCTTGGGAGATCAATGCCAACTTGCTCTTCATCGGAACCCCTGTCGGCGGTTTCTTCGGGGGGGGGGGGGGGGGGTTGACCTTGGACCTCGTGGTGAGCCCACTAAGGGGCAGGGCCTCCCTCACCGGATGGTCATCGGCGTCGCCATCATCTGGGAAAGCGCGGAGGAGATCTGTCAAGCGCCGAGGGGAAGTCGCCCCTGCCCCCTCCCGGGTCACCATCGAGTCCGGCTCCTCCTCCTCGTCAGAGTTACCGGAGGAAAACTCCACTGGGGCCTTGGAGGGTGCCGGCGGCACGGGCCTGAGCTCTTTGAAGACCGGCATGGCGGCGGCGATCTCTGCCCCGTCCACGTGGCGGTACAATAGGAGATGCGAGTCCGACGGGAACCCCTGGTCCCCCCCGACGAGGAGGCGCAAGGCCACGTCCAGCTCCTCGTCGGACAAAGAGTCAGGGCGCAGGCAGAGGTTGTCCCCCTCGTCCTCGAGCTTCCACAAGGAGCGCGAATGCGCCTAGAGCGGGGTCAGGCGCTGTGCCAGAAACTCCTTGAGTATCATGGCCCCCGTCAGCTTCTGCGCCCTCGGGTCGTCAGGCTTCAAGTCGGCGTCCATCTTCTCTAGCACTTGCTTCACCCGACGGTTGGCGAGCTTCGCGCTGAGCCAACCCTCCTGAGAAGAAGGCATCACTGTCGGTAGCGACAGCCGGGGGTAGGAGCACTTGGAGTCCATGAGGACCCATTTGTTCTTGAAGCCCTCAACCTTCTTCCCCGCCTTCGAGATCGTGTTGGTCGCATTGGCTGCGACGAAATTGGCGCAACCCGAGTAGCGGCCGTCCTTGACCCGAAGGTAGAAGAAGTGGCGCAGCAGCGCCATGGATGGCATCAGCCCCATGAATGCCTCACAGTAGAAGGCAAAAATCGACAGGAGGAGAACAGAGTTGGGATGAAGGTGGAGAGCGTGGAGGTTGTAGTGGCTGAGCATAGCATAGAAGAAATCAGAAAAGGGAGGGACCAGCCCCACGAGCACCCTGTTCAAGAAGAAAGGATGAAAGGTTCTACCTGGAGTCTCAGGTTTGGCAGAGCCAGCCCGCAGCGTTGCCTCTCTTCCTTCTTCGTCATCTCCCACCATCATCTAGAACGCGACGGCGAGCTTTTCCTCCAAAACCCACCAGGGCGCGAGCCTAGACCCCCAGGCGCGCCCAGGTGGGTTCTGCCCCACCTCGGGGCACCCCTCTGGTACTTCTTTGGCCCAAGTTGTTCCATCTGGTCCAGAATTTTTTCCAAAATTTTTCGTTGTGTTTGGACTCCGTTTGGTATTGATTTTCTGCGAAGTAAAAAACAAGCAAAAAATAGCAACTGGCATTGGGCACTATGTCGATAGGTTAGTCCCAAAAATGATATAAAGTTGCTATACAATGATTGTGAAACATTCAAGAATGATAATATAACAACATGGAACAATAAAAAATTATAGATACATTGGAGACATATCAGTCAACGCTGACGCCACTTCCCCAATCACTGGCCCCTGGATGGCCACATCCACTTACGACGTCTACATGGTGGACACCCCGAAAGACGATGACGGCACCCCCGGGAAGGATAACAGCAGGCCCCGCGATGATCCGCCAAAACGCCGCATATAGCGCCGCCCCTCCAAGGCACGTCGAAGCCATGCGAGCAACACGGACACCGAAGAAAATGGCACCTCGGACAATGCAGACAACCTCGGCAACACCGGCACCGACGAACAACCAGAAGATGACCGCGAAGAGCATGAGGACCCAATCAATCTCAAAGACCTCAATGAATCCGAAGACAGTAACTACCTCCCCCTTTCCGAAGAGGAGGTCAGTTTGGGTGACAAAGATTTCATCATCCCCGAAGACCCACTTGATCAAGAACGGTTCAAATGGTAGCTCATTGCCACCATGCGTAGCCTGAAGAAACAACGGCAAAAAATAAAGGCGGAACAAGATACCCTCAATGACAGATGGACTAAGGTCCTAGCTGCCGAAGAGGGGTATGGCCACGAACGATAGACCAAGAGCTACCCAAAGCGGAGACTATTGCTGCAATTCGACGACAAGGCCATAGAACAAGCACCTCCAAGGCACACTCCGGCAGAAGAGCCAGACCGCCCCCCTCGAGGACGGGACAGGACGACTGATAAAGCCGAACAGCCTCCCGCTCAACCTCGCCGTCAAGGTAAGGAGCCGCTATGGCTAGTTTACCAGTATGACCTACGCCGTGACCTGGATGCTCGGGCAGGTCTGATGAGGTCCATTTATGGACCCAAAGGAAATCCCCCTGTTTGACGGGATGGATACCAAGCTTGGCTAGACCGAAATGATAGAGCTCGGGAATAGCAACGAGCCCGAATGACAGACGATCTCCGACGCGACGTAGCTCGAGTCAGGGGTGCCGCTCATCCTCTGTGCTTTACATATAGGACGATCCAGCACCAATTCTGTTGGATTTCGGGTTCCGGCAAAACCCTTGAGGTTCGAACTCTGGGGTGGGCACGAAGATCTCTCCTCCCCCTAGCTTACGCTCTCACTACAATCTCAAAGGTCAACACGTCGAACTCGTAGAACAAAGGACACAAGATTTATACTGGTTAGGGCCACCGATGTGGTGTAATACCCTACTCGATTGTGGTGTGGTGGATTGCCTCTTGGGCTGAGGATGAACGAGTACAAGGGAAGAACAGCCTCCTCAGGAAAGGCGTTCTTGAGTTCGGTGAGCTTGTGTGGTTGAGGATGATCTGAATGATCCGTCTCCTCCTACGGTGGTGGCTAATCCTATTTTATAGAGGCCCTGGTCCTCTTCCCAAATATTAGGCGGGAAGGGATCCCACAACGGCTAGTTTGAAGGGGGACAACTAGTACAAGCTATCCTGACAAAAGGTGGTCTTTGCCTGCCAAAGGCTGTGGTGGTGACGCCGTCCTGGGCTCCATGGTGACCTCCATCCTGCCATCCTGATGGTATTGCTCTTGTTGCACCGATATGGAAACCTGTGCCTGATGCCTCGGGACTCCTCGCCTGCACCTGCTTCTTTAGCACCAAAGAGGAACGAGGACGCTACGCGCGCTGGCGCCCGCCTGGTGCCCGCCTGGCCTTGGTCATCATGGCTTGCGTCACTGGGACCTCGCAAGTTGCCCTCACCTTGATTTATCAGCTTCTCACGAGCCAGCATTGTGAGGCCGCCCCGAGGAGGTCTTGTGTCGTCCGCCTCGCGAGGCTTGGCCCCTCGTGAGGGTCTTGAGTGTTCGCTGATGAAGATGGGCCATACAGGGCCGCTGGTGGAGCCACGCCGTGGGCCACAGGTAGGCAAGTCTGGGGACCCCCATTCCCAGGACGCCAACAGTAGCCCCCGAGCCCAAGGCACGCTCGGTCTTGGCTTCAAGGCAAAGCCAAAGGGGCAGTACGGAGCGCTAAGGGCCCCAACAGCCTACGGCCTTGGTTGACGCGTGGCAATTGATGGGACGTGGGCGTCTCCGCTTCCCCGTGCTGCCTCGGCAACTACCTGACTTGACGAGACCCTGCTCCATGTAGAGAAAACCATCATTACCTGTGATCGTGGGGGTCGCCAGTTGGGCTTCTCCTGCTCCACTCGCTTCTTCTCCCTTTCTTCATTGCTTATAGTGACACCCATGGCTCCTGCGAAGAGGTTCTTGTCGATGTCAAAACCGGCGGATCTCGGGTAGGGGGTCCCTAACTGTGCATCTAGGATCGATGGTGACAGGAGGCAGGGGACACAATGTTTACCCAGGTCCGGGCCCTCTCTATGGAGGTAATACCCTACGTCATGCTTGGTTGATATTGATGAATATGGGTGTTACAAGAGATGATCTACCACGAGATCGTGAGGGCTAAACCCTAGAAGCCTAGCCTGTATGACTATGGTAATGAATATATCCTTTCTGGACTATCCCCTCCGGTTTATATAGACACCGAGGGGATCTAGGGTTTACATAGAGCCGGTTACATAAGAAGGAATCTTCATAGTCGGTCGCCAAGCTTGCCTTCCACGCCAAGTAGAGTCCAATCTGGACCAAGGTATGGTCTTCGGCCTTCATGTCTTCACAGCCATCAGTCCGGCCCAATGGATAACAGGCCGGATGCCCGAGGACCCCTTAGTCCAGGACAACCTCAGTAGCCCCTGAATCTGGCTTCAATGACGAGGAGTCCAGCGCGCAGATTGTTTCCGGCATTGCAAGGCGGGTTACCTTTTATCCGAACTTCAAGAAAGTCTTCGGATGCGATGATAGTATCCGGACCTGTCATACACATCATATGTAACCATAGAGAGAATATATATTTTTACACGAGTCTAATCCGCTGATAGCTTTTATAATATGACATCACATCTGTCCGGTCATAATTTCGGACCGTTTTAGCCGGCCTGTCGCCCAACGTCCCAGGACGTGGCCTTATTGGCGCATCTTATCCAAACGGAGATCGTACCTCCCTTTTTTAAGGGATTCCTGTCGACTCGAACGTGGGTAACCCAACCGTCGCTTGGGCACGACTCCTTGGAAATAAGCAAGTTTTTGAGGCCCGAAAGGAGACATATGATATTTGCAGCCTTTATATAGGGGTACAAACCCGTCTTTTTTCTTCAACACTTGCCTCTTCCTCAACCCCTGCTACCCCGAGTTCCAACACCCGGGCTTCGGTTGCCACCAGCCCCAATCATGTCCGGATCTAGCTGCCAAGACCGGTGGGTAGCTTCTTCTGTTACAGAGGAAGATATTGCAAAGCTTCGGGCGGCGAGGTACCTGACCGCTGAAATCCATCATAGGCTTCCTGCCGAGGGGCAGGTTATTCCTACCACCAGATCCGGCAAGAGGGTCGTGTTCGTGTCCCACTTCCTCCGCGGGTTGGGGTTTGCACTTAACCCCTTCGTCCGAGGGCTCATGTTCTATTACGGGCTATACATCCACGATTTGGCCCCGGACTCTATTCTTCTTATCCCAACGTTTATCGTTACGTGCGAAGCCCTCCTCCGAACTCCTCCGCACTTCGGCCTGTGGCTCAAGACTTTTGATGTGAAGCCGTGAGTGGTAGAGGGGGAGCAGGCCGAGTGCGGCTGCGCTGTAGTGAGCAAGCTTGCTAGCGCCGTTTGGCTGAAAGGATCCTTCACCAAATCTTCCGATCTGTGGCAGCAGGGGTTGTTCTATATCACCGAGCCCCGTAGCTCCAAGTGGGCAACCGCGTCCGTATTTCGACCCAACCCTCCAACTCAACTTGCATCGTGTATTAATAAGGGGCTAGATTAGGGATCAACGAACGATGTGCAAACTCTGCAAAGTCGCATTCAGAGCCTCATTGAGAGGGACATCGACATAGCCAGCGTCGTTCATATAATGCTAGTTCGTCGGACCCTGCTGTGCGAGCGATGGCCTCTCTGCCTATTGGAGTTGAATCCAGAAGGGCCGCCGACTCTTCAGAACTTCTTCGGCACAACGCACGAAGGAATGTGGAGATTAGTCTTTGGAAAACGAAGGCAATGGCCGAAAACCACTAGAGACGTCCGCCTCGACTGTAACCATCCGGACACCCCAGTAAGTACTCGTTTACCGAAAACTTCATAACCAGATACCCAGTGGCAAGATACCAACAGTATCATCCTTTTTCAGGGATGGGTAAAGGAGGTGGAATTGATTAGGTGTCCGGCTCCACTTCTTGAGGACTCAGCTACTCCTATGTTGACAAGGATGCTGGCCTTGGTGCCATACCAGGTACCAGCAGGGGAAGGCGAAACGATCCAAGATGACCTCGGTTCCGGGGGTAAGTCGGACACCGAGTCCGGAGAAATCAACCTTTCCTCGCCCGAAGACGGGGGCGGAAAAGGACCCAGTATCCCTTGTCCGAACAGGAGGAGAAGGGCCGCCTCCGAATATGGGGAGGGCGGTCTCCCATGAAGGGAAAGATGCCACCTTCGACCGGTTTGGGTTTGGAAAGTGATGCCGTTGAGCAGCTCCGACAAGGGGACAAGCCCTCGGCCGAACAGTAAGAGAATCCGAAGTATTTTGGTAGCGTCCTGCTCCGTTATTGTTACCGTAACGCTTTTATACATTGTTACAGGTCGGCACAGGATTTTTTGGGGCGATCCTCTTCTTCGGGGAGTCTCCTCCCAGAGATAATGGAGAGCGTGACGCCTCCTCCAACCTCCTCGCCCAATAAGGAGTATGACTCTGAAGTGTCATCACGGAGGGCCCCTTTATACCGGGGGACAGAAGAGGCAGCACCCAAAGGTGGATCTTCGACCATCCGGGATTCCAGGGCTGATGCCAACCGAGGCTCCGGACTATCTGGTTCACAGCTGATCGCGATTTTGAAGACGGGTGAGCGGATTCCTTCAAAGGATGACTGTACTTTTGGAGCAGCCTCGAGGAACCTGGAGACTCCGGATATATTGCGGGACATGTTGCGGAAAGCATCTATCTCGAGGGAACGGCGTACCTTGATGGGTACAGTGATTGAGAAGATTTCGTCCGCGAAAAGCGGATTAAATGAAGCCTTCCTGAGCCTACTGAAGGGCTTCGAGGTTTGTAACCTAATGTTTTCATCTATGTTTCATTTGCAAAGATGTGCTTGTGTATAGGTAGTAGCCCCTGATACTCGAGTTGGTTTCCGCTGGGAAGCAAAACGGAGGATCGAAAAGGACCGTTTGAGGCCTAACCTGATCAACTTTTAACACAGGCTTCTTCTCCCTTGGCCGCTTCCTGGACTATGGAAATTGTCGATTTTGCAGCGGAAGCTTGATGTGGCAAGGGATGATCTTGCTTTAATCAATATGCATCTTGACGACTCACAAGGTCTGTATTCGGGGCAATCCTTATACATTTTTGTTGTATAAGCGTGATGCTGAAATTTGGCTGTAGATGGTGCTGCCGCCGTTGAGGTTCTTCGAGCGGAGCTGGCCCGGGCCAAGGAGCAGGCCCGGTGTAGCAATGCTGCTGTCGAAAAGGCATCGGCTGAATTGAAAGCCGAATGAGCTGCACGGCACCAAGATGAGGAGAAGATATCCACGATGACGCTAGAGCTGGAGAATGCTACCGGCCGCTGTGAATTTCTGGAGAAGGAGAGTGAAGCCTTAACGGCTGATCTGGAGAAGGCCTTACAAGAGGCGAGAGGAGCGCGGTCGGAATGCAGAGCGGCCCGTGAGGAGGTTCAACAGGCGAGGGAGATAGCGGTTGGAAAGCCCTTTCTGCTACAAACTAGGTTCGACGACCCGAACTATGCCCAGCTCAACCAAGTATGGAGTTCTCCGGACGAGTTCTTTGACTTGCCGAAGTGTTCTGCCGATGCGGCGCAGTATTACCAAGCATGGGATGGATATGCAATGGAGAAGCTTTTTTGGTCGTAGTTTGGCGTGTCAAAGCGCCCTTTGTTGCTTAATGAATAGATGTTCCAATGGGCCGAACTTCATAGCATGTCCAGCGCTTCCATCAAAGACGTCGTAGTCCGGTTGTGGCCAACCGAGCCTGTTCCGAATAGCTATTTCGGTTTAGTGCAAAGGCTTGTTGACCAGGTGCCGCGTATCGACATTGTGAAGCGGTCAGCGTGCATTGAGGGTGCACGGATGGCTTTTTCCCGAGTCAAGACGTTTTGGGGGAAGATGAAGGCCATCGATGTTGCGACAAAGGGTCCACCCAAAGGCAAGGACCGTACAAAACCGGAGCATTATTTTGAAGACGACCTAGAGGCCGCCCGCTTTGTAGAGGGTCGGTGCTCAAAAGACATAATGTTCGAGTGAGGTGTATGAAAATTGTATAAAACAATTTTATAGTTAATCTATTTATGTTTTGCTTGAAAGCTTGAATTCCTCCTGTGCGACTGTTTTGATATAATCTGAAAGTTTTCCAGTCGTCGGCTTCAGCCCCCTCGTAGGAAGTACGGGGGTGTTCGGAAAAGCATTTGATCGCTCTTTATCCAACGTCTTGGTCCATGAAGGAGGTGATAATGTGGCGAAGCAGGCAATCGGACTATAAGGCGTTAACACTTTCACTTAGACATAGGAGTTTTATGGTGGAGCTATGACATAGCCCCTGGTATGTATGCGGCATATGGTGCCTTATATATTTGACCTGAAAAAGACCCCTCGTGTGACATGGAGAATCACTAAAGATTCCAATAAGTCATCAAGTGGTTGACCAGCTCACGCCGCATCATGACAGTCAGTTTTCGGCTTTCTCTACTGAGGTGATCGTCTGGTTGAGACCAGGGCACAATCGTAGTAGTTCTCCCTTTACTACCCTAGCCGGTAGAGCGGAACGTAGGGTAGCAAGCACAGGAGCTGGGCAACCCAATTATTGACCCAAGACAATGATTCGGAGCTGATGCATATAAGGCCAAACTTGCGACACCGAAGTATGCTATAGAGCTGTTCGGACATTTACTGGAAACTCATTTGTTCCCACACCGAGCCCCTGGCAAGTTAGGCCAAGGTATTTTTTTTGAAATAACTGTAGGAGCAATATTTTTCGGTAAAACCATATAGATGACTAGCTCAGATATTGTTTACTGTTAACTGAGCGATATGCCGATGATTACTTATGATATATGTATATAAAAGCCACCCCCGACTATTTGACATGCTCGGGGTTGGAGGCGGAGGAACATGCATAGTACATGCTCGAAAAATAGAGAGTGCAGTCTACAAAAAGTTATTTTGGACCTCCTGTCACACGTCTGCGCCGCCAGTCCTCGGTGGGGGGAATCCTTGATGGAGATAGCCCCTTAGGTGAGTGTACAAATCCGGACTCCGATAGAGCCGGTTTCCAATTTTTATCCTATTCGTCACCTGTTTTTTAAAGGATATCGGAAGAGGAAAAAAGAAACTAAATAATTATATATATAAAAAGTTACTGGAGTGCTCGCAGGCTTGTCTGTATTGTGCTTCCGCCGATGCCCATGGTATCTCGAGTGCGTAATGATGTACGTGTGGTACAAACTTTGTAGGTGTACGGAGTGGGCGGCGGAAGCCGGCTTGCTATTGCCGTTCTAGGGATAGTCGATCCTTGGGTGGAGACTGCTTCAGACCCCCAGTTTTTCGTTGGTGAACCTTTCCGTCATCCCTGTCGCTTGGCGGCTTTCTTCCCCTATGTTCGGCGTTGAGCTTGCCGGCCTTGTTTAAACACCCAACAGTTTCTGTTGGTATGATTAGCTGGTTTATCGAGGTGGCCATGAATCTTGCAGGGTCGGTCCAAAATCCTTTCCAGGTTCGATGGTTCATCTCGGTTTGCCTTGGATGGCTTCTTCTGCTAACCGGGCTTGGGGTTGCTGAATCCTACATTGACCCATTGTGTTGCCTGATCTTTCATTGTCAGTGTAACTGTTGCTTTTGCTTCCCCGTGGCTTGTCGTTGGCTTCTCGGATTTCGGAGGTGCCCTGGTTGCTTGTGCCACTACTTCTACGAGCGAGCCACCTGTCTTCTCCCGCGCAAAAGTGAGTCATCAGAGCAATGAGAGCTGTCATGGATTTAGGTCCTTCTTGGCCGAGGTGGCGTGCGAGCCATTCGTCCCGGACGCTGTGTCTGAAAGCCGCGAGGGCTTCCACGTTCGGACAGTCGACGATTTGGTTCTTTTTGACTAAGATCGGGTCCAGAGCTCCCGGGCTGATTCGCCGGGCTGTTGGACAATGTGACTTAGGTCATCGGCATCCGGTGGCCGGACATGTGTTCCTCGGAAGTTATCGAGGAAGGCCTCTTCCATGTCCTTCCAGCTGCCTATAGAATTTTCAGGTAGGCTATTTAACCAGTACCGAGCTGGTCCTTTTAGTTTTAGTGGGTGGTATTTAATGGCGTGGAAGTCGTCTCCACGGGCCATATGGATGTGGAGGATGAAATCTTCTATCCATACTGCGGGATCAGTTGTCCCATCGTATGATTCAATGTTGACGGGTTTGAATCCTTCGGGGAATTCATGAGCCATTACTTCATCAGTTAAACAGAGCGGGTGTGCTGCGCCTCTATGTTGGGCTACACTGCGGCGTAACCCCGAAGGAGTCCTATTGCAGTTTTCGGCCTAGTCGCGGCGAGGTGTGACACGTCCGAATAGGTAGCCATCGTCGCGTGTCGAAGCATGTTTTCGTGATCTATAGATCGGTCATGCGCTTCCTGCTCTATTGTCCCAGTCCCTCTGCAGATTGTCTGGGTAATCATGGCCTGCGTTGTTCTTGCCTTTATGGCGAGGTGGGGCGATCTGGTGTTCGTCTTAAATGGCCTCTTTATCCAGACAGAGTTGCTGTCGACCTGCCACGTTGTGTGACGATGGTATGGGCTCCAACGCCCTGTCATCGGACTGGTAGAGCGATATGTGCTTTGGGGAGCTTTTGGCTGGGCCCCTGAGGCCGTCTTCTTCGGCGACTAGGACTTCGGTCCATCTGTCATTGAGTAGGTCTTGGTCAGCTTGAAGCTGCTGCTGCTTCTTTTTCAGGCTCCTTGCCGTAGCTATCAGCCTGCGCTTGAAGCGCTCCTGTTCGAGGGGCTCTTCGGGTACAATGAAGTCTTCGTCGCCGAGGCGTAGTTCATCTTCGGAGAGCGGAAGGTAATTGTCGTCCTCCGAACCGTCTCTGGGCAGGGTCTGTTCGTCGGGGCTGGCTTGCCCGTATTCTTGTTCCTCCTGCTCGAATGTTGCTCCCACAGGGTCTTCATTGCTTTCAGCACCATCTGGAAGTACTATTTTCTCGAGTGCCATTCTTGTTGCGGTGTGACTTGGGGCGCCGGAACTTAGATTGTGACACAAGAGTTTTGACTGGATCTCCTTTGTCTTTGCTGCGAGGCTTTTTAAGTGTATCGATAATGTACACGTCATGTGAAGGGGTGGCCGTCTTGCGCCTGATGGCTGGCGGGTCTTGGCCTTGCTCCTTATCTGCATCGTCGTCTGTACCGTCAATGTCTGCGGAGCCAGGAGTGGGCATGTCGGTTAAGTCCTCGACAGTGGCAATGAAGTGGGTGGCGGGTCTTGGCCTTGCTCCTTATCTGCATCATTGGCTATACCGTCAATGTCTGCGGAGCCAGGAGTGGGCATGTCAGTTATGTCCTCGACAGTGGCTATGAAGTGGGTGGCGGGTGGGAAACAAAATTCTCCGTCATCAGCCCCTAGTTCGAACCGGACATAGTTCGACTATGAGTCTCCCGTGAATGACAGGTTCTTTAAAGAGTTTAGCACATCACACAAAGGTGAGTGCTAAAAAACGTTTGCGGCACTGAATTTGAAGATCGATAACCGATCTAGCTCGGTGTTCGCAAGCGTATATGGTCAGGAATTTATAGCCGGAGACGAAACCGGAGTTCCATTGACGCCGAGATCGCGAGGTGCCAAGTCTGTGTGCGGCTCCAACACCGCAAACTCTATGGCCTTGGATGGCATGATCTTCTCCGGTTTGAAGCCTGTTGCAGCAACAGGGACCATCTCCTGGATGTGATCCGATGACAGATTTAAGTCATGTTCCTCGGAGCGAGAGGGAGCGATCATTGCGGTCTCAAATCCATTGAAGATCAAGTCTCCACGGATATCTGGAACATAGTTCAAGTTTCCAAATCTGATCTGGTGGCTAGGGCATAGCTATCGATCTGCTCCAGAAGGCCGAGCGAGTTGGCCCGCAGTATGAAGCGGCCAAACACGAAAATTTGTCCGGGGAGGAAGGTTTCTCCTTGGACAGCGTCGCAATAGACTATTGAAGGAGCCATCGAACCTTTCGTGGATGGCATAGTGGAACTCTCAATGAAAGCACCAGTGTTGGTGTCAAAACCGGCGGATCTCGGGTAGGGGGTCCCGAATTGTGCGTCTAGGATCGATGGTGACAGGAGACAGGGGACACCATGTTTACCCAGGTTTGGGCCCTCTCTATGGAGGCAATACCCTACGTCCTGCTTGATTGATATTGATGAATATGGGTGTTACAAGAGTTGATCTACCACGAGATCGTGATGGCTAAACCCTAGAAGCCTAGCCTGTATGACTATGGTAATGAATATATCCTTTCCGGACTATCCCCTCTGGTTCATATAGACACCGAGGGGATCTAGGGTTTACATAGAGTCGGTTACATAAGAAGGAATCTTCATAGTCGGTCGGCAAGCTTGCCTTCCACGCCAAGGAGAGTCCAATCCGGACCCAGGTATGGTCTTTGGCCTTCATGTCTTCACAACCCATCAGTCCAGCCCAATAGATAACAGGCCGGACGCCCGAGGACCCCTTAGTCTGGGACTCCCTCAGTTCTCGGCCGTAGAGAAGGGGAGGGCCCGCTAGGAGGGGCCCGGCTCGCTGCCGCTCAAGAGGGGGCATGGTCGCCCGCGTAAGCATTCCGCGATCCGCGCCATCGCCCCTTGCGGTCGTGGCGGCGCCTCCTCGTGCGGTGGGATTCGCCCAGGTCGTGGCAGCCCCGGCAATGAAGTGAGGTGTGCCATGGTTGTGCGGCCTCCTCGGCCGCGCTTCCACTCGGCGGAGGTGCTACCGGAGTTTGTTGTGTGATTGAAGAACCCGGGCGACACCTGTCTTCAGCTCCCGTGCTTCTTCGCCGGAGAAGTGCCGGCCATGGGTCCAGCGATCTTTGGCTGCAGGCAGACGATTGCTGCATCAAGGCTTCATGGTTCACGCTAGAAGTCTCCATCACGGGCAACACAGCCCTGGCCCACGACTGGCAGACATTTACCGGTGCGCATGGCCTGGGCACGTGGTGTACCCTCCACTTCAAGTACGGCAGCGATGCGACCCTCTATGTGCGGGTATTCGGGGAAGATGGTCGCCGCATCGGGTCCTGCCCCGAGGACAACAATGGCGGCGAGGTGCTTGGCCTTGGCGATGATCATGATGAGGATGAAGGTGGACTCGCCCTCGGCGCTGGCCGCGGCTCGTCCAGCTAAGGCGGCTCTTCCTCCGGCAACAGCTCCAGCAGCGGCGGCTATGACCAGCCGCCATGCCCGCTTCGAAGGCGGTAGCGGATCGTCTCGTCGCCGCGCCCCAGTGAAGCGCGAAGAGGGATCTGGTTGAGTCCAGGGGGCGCTGAGGGCCTGCCCTCATGAATCGCCGCGGGGGTGCGTGCTGCTTTTGTTTTGTTTCTTCTTTCCTGCATTTGAAAAAGAAACCAGTATGGGGCCCTGCAAGGGCGTGCAACAAACTACAATTTCCAAGCTGCTATGTTATGTTTATTGTTCATGCATTGTGTTGTAGCATCAGTGTTTTATGTAGGTGTGTAGAGATAACTTAGCTTGACGTGTCTGAAGTAGCTTCCGCCTTGTGAGGCGCGCATCTCCCAGCACGTGGTGAGACCTCCTTGCTGTAGGCTCTACAGGTGTCGAGGAACTGCAAAAATTGGTTAAGGAACTATTGTTCTTCTGAGCTCAGGGCCGTAGGCGTGGCTGGCCATGACCCAGTGCTCCGCGTCGTGGTACCCGAGGGGCACGGTCTTAATGGAGGGAGGTGTGACGGCTTGAGAACTCGAGTGAGGGTGCCTCGCAAAGAACAAGAAAAATGAATGCTCATGAGTGCACCCGTCCAGCCCCCTCGCGAGGCATGTGAGGGTGAGTATGGGCCAAAACAAAGAACCAAGGGAAGAGTAGAGGAAAAAGGCGATCGGAGCAAGATGACAAGAAACACCACAAGGCTAACTTTCATTAAAGAGGGGCAAGCCTGTTGGAAATATGCCCTAGAGGCAATAATAAAAGCATTATTATTATATTTCCTTGTTCATGATAATTGTCTTTATTCATGCTATAATTGTGTTATCCGGAAATCGTAATACATGTGTGAATAACAGACACCAACATGTCCCTAGTAAGCCTCTAGTTGACTAGCTCGTTGATCAACAGATAGTCATGATTTCCTGACTATGGACATTGGATATCATTGATAACGAGATCACATCATTAGGAGAATGATGTGATGGACAAGACCCAATCCTAAACATAGCACAAGATCGTATAGTTCGTTTGCTAGAGTTTTCCAATGTCAAAGTATCTTTTCCTTAGACCATGAGATCGTGTAACTCCCGGATACCGTAGGAGTGCTTTGGGTATACCAAACGTCACAACGTAACTGGGTGACTATAAAGGTAGACTACGGGTATCTCCGAAAGTGTCTGTTGGGTTGACATGGATCAAGACTGGGATTTGTCACTCCGTATGACGGAGAGGTATCACCGGGCCCACTCGGTAATGCATCATCATAATGAGCTCAAAGTGACCAAGTGTCTGGTCACGGGATCATGCATTACGGTACGAGTAAAGTGACTTGCCGGTAACGAGATTAAACGAGGTATTGGGATACCGACGATCGAATCTCGGGCAAGTAACATATCGATTGACAAAGGGAATTGCATACGGGGTTGATTGAATCCTCGACATCGTGGTTCATCCGATGAGATCATCGTGGAGCATGTGGGAGCCAACATGGGTATCCAGATCCCGCTGTTGGTTATTGACCGGAGAGGCGTCTCGGTCATGTCTGCTTGTCTCCCGAACCCGTAGGGTCTACACACTTAAGGTTCGGTGATGCTAGGGTTGTGAAGATATGAATATGCAGTAACCCGAATATTGTTCGGAGTCCCGGATGAGATCCTGGACGTCACGAGGAGTTCCGGAATGGTCCGGAGGTAAAGAATTATATATAGGAAGTGCTGTTTCGGCCATCGGGACAAGTTTCGGGGTCGACGGTATTGTACCGAGACCACCGGAAGGGTCCCGGGGGTCCACCGGGTGGGGCCACCTATCCCGGAGGGCCCCATGGGCTGAAGTGGGAGGGAACCCAGCCCATAGTGGGCTGGGGCGCCACCCCCCCAAGGGCCCATGCGGCTAGGGTTGGGGGAAACCCTAAAGGGGGCGCCCCCTTGCTTGGGGGGCAAGCCCCCCACCCCTTGGCCGCCGCCCCCCCTAGTAGATCCATCTACTAGGGCCGGCGCCCCCCCCTTGGCACCCCTATATATAGTTGAGGAGAGGGAGGGACTTGAGACCTCAGCCTTGGCGCCTCCCTCTCTCCCCGTTACGTCTCTCCCTCGTAGTATAGGCGAAGCCCTGCTACTGTGACGCCCTGCATCCACCACCACGCCGTCGTGCTGCTGGATCTTCATCAACCTCTCCTTCCCCCTTGCTGGATCAAGAAGGAGGAGACGTCTCCCGTCCCGTACGTGTGTTGAACGCGGAGGTGCCGTCCGTTCGGCGCTTGGTCATCGGTGATTTGAATCACGTCGTGTTCGACTACATCATCACCGTTCTTTGAACGCTTCCGCACGCGATCTACAAAGGTATGTAGATGCATCCGATGACTCGTTGCTAGATGAACTCCTAGATGGATCTTGGTGAAACGAGTAGGAAAATTTTTGTTTTCTGCAACGTTCCCCAACAAAGCCAACTACGGAAAGCAAATGAAAAGCTGCGTCTGGCACCTAGTCTAGTCTTCTCACCAGCGCGGAGCTAAGTACTGCCACTAGGACGTAGGAGGGAGCCCCCAAGGCCCGAGTGCGGCACTCCGGAGACTCCGGGGCGTGTACAACCCCAATCATTATTATGTGAGAGTGTCACGGGCGGAGACCTTCATAGGCACGGGGCCTTGCTTCACAGGCGCTGGGCCTTGCTTCATGTGTAGAACTTCCTAAGGTGTTGGATGTTCCAGGCATTCTAGATTGGATCCCGTCCTGCGTCTCCAGGCGCGTGGCGCTAGGCTTGGAGACGCGGGCGATCCTAAATGGGCCCTCACACATGGACGAGAGGTTGTGCAGCCCTACCCTGGAGAGCACCCGCCTCAGGATGAGATCGCCCACCTCGAGCGTCCTGGAGCGGATGCTGCTACAGTGGTACCGCCGCAGCGCCTGCTAGTACCTTGCCACTCGGAGCAAGGCTTGACGGTGGTGTTCCTCCCCCAGCACAATATCCATCCCCCGCATGGCGTCCTGCTGCGTTTCGCAAACACCAGGACCCGTGCGGAGCGATGTCTGACCTCGTGAGGTTTAACCGCTTCTGCTCCGTAGACGAGGAAGAACGGGGTCTCGCCTGTTGGCTTGGTGGCGGTGGTGTGGATGGATCACAACACGGACTGGAGCTCGTCGTGCCAGCCCTTGCCGCAGGCCTCTAGCTTCTTCTTGAAGGTCCTGGTCTTGAGGCCTCTCAGGACCTCCGCGTTGGCGCGTTCGGCTTGGCCATTGCTCCTGGGGTATGCCGCTGAAGCGTAGCAGATCTGTGTTCCAAGGTGAGCACAATTTGTCTTGAAGAGATTGCTAGTGAACTGTGAGCCATTGTCGGTGATGATGCAATTAGGGACCCTGAACCGGCTCACGAGACCCTTGATGAACTTGACCGCTGATCCGTCCAGGATGGTGCGGACAGCTTCTACCTCTGCCCATTTGGTGAACTTGTCGATGGCGACGTAGAGGTAGCCGTAGCCCCCAGGCGCTCGAGGGAACGGGCCTAAGATATCCAGCCCCCAGACTGCGAATCGCCACAAGAGCAGGATGGTTTGGAGGCCCTGAGCTGGCTGATGGATCTGCTTGGCGTGGAATTCGCAGGCCTCGCAAGACTTCACCAGCTCGGTTGCGTTGCTGAGCGCCGTAGGCCAGTAGAACCCGCTGCGAAATGCCTTGTAGACGAGGTTTCGCGATGACGAGTGATGATATATGGTGGAACCCTATACGGCCGATCTTTCACGAAAGGAGCGGATCCTGCGAAGAACACAAAGAACACGGGGAAGAACGGAGAGAAAACACAAGGGGAAACACTCAAGAACAAGTCCAATAACACATCCACTAGACAATCAAACACACAAGATCCACAAGGTACATGAACAACAAAGGGAAAGATACAAGGTAAGATTCATCTCCATGAGAAGGTCTTGTTGGTAGAGTTCATCCCGAATCCAAAGGAGATGGGGGCTTGAATCCTAGAAGGATCTTCCCACAAGGGGGTCTTGAATCCAAGGTGGATCTTCTCCGAAGACGGGTCGCGGTCTCTCTCGTGGAGTAGATCCGTAATGGATGAGCAAATATCTATCTCTAATGAGCTACTACTTTGCTAACCCTAGAGAGGAGGTGGGGGTGGTCTATTTATAGTCTAAGCCACGAAGGGGTAAGTGGGAGAGAGATACAAGGCCAAAGGCCTGGCTGTGCACAGGAAGGTATCGGACGACCGGTGGGGGTCGGACATCCGGTGGCTCAGGACGGTCTGGACGTCTGGAGCGCGTCGGACGTCCGCTGATTCTTCTCGGGATAGGTGGCGCGGGATTTCTGGTAAGCGTCGGATGTCCGGTGCCTGGGACTTGTCGGCCGTCCGGTGTTCGTCGGTCGTCCGGCGGCTGTAGAGGGTCGGACGTCCGGTGGCTTCCGGTCATCCGGTTGCTGTAGACTCTGCAACTCCTTCTTCTTCTTCCGTCTTCTCTTCCATGCTTCCCTCGTGGATGGTGTAGGTTTTCCTTGGCGCGTGCACTCCTCCTCATCATCCGTGAAGTTCCGACAATACCTATGAATGCACACGAGAGGGGTGTCAAGTAGTATACCATCCTCGAAGGGGTCAAGTGAGCACGTGTAAAGGAGATGATTCACCTTTGTGTATGTGAAGTAGATGTCGCACGTGTCACTTGCCAAATGGACTCTTGACATGGTGATGCCCGTAGGATACTCCGCATCATCTCCCCTCCCTTGGGAAAGATCCGACCTCGGATCGAAAACCAAATCACCATGGGAAAGAGATGGCTTCGCCGTGTAGAAGCGGACGTTCACCAAGTAGTCATCATCTTCAAGCTTGAAGTGGGCACTCTCCAATGTCGCACCGTCTACTGATTCCTTCAAAATGAGCAAGGACAACAAACACTTGGAAAAATAAATGTAGTTAGCATTAGTGCAAAACAAAGCACTCAAGAGGTGATTCACCAAACAAGTGTCATCATCATGCAAAGTATATGGTTTGACAAAGGATTGTGACATGGCATATAAGCACATAAATTGAGCACAAGCAAAGATATCATGGGACAAGCGTGTAAATGTGAGGTAGTGATGCAAATATGTGTGACAAGAGAAGAAGCATCTACCTCAAGTTCATAGCAAGCATTCACCAATTGCTCAATGAAAGGTCTATGGTAGGCATAGGAATCATTCACATCACCTTATAAAATGAAGTGTCTAAACACATGGGTCATGTGCAAGACAATCCAAGCATAATGTGCATTGGGTGTAGTGAATATTGTGTGGCACTCAACACAATAGAAAGAGCAATTGTTCATCATGTGTGAGGCAATCAAGGCAAGCATGTAGCATTCAATGGGACATGGCATATGTGAAGAAATAATACTGTTGCAACCAAACATGTGATAGGACCATGTAATCCAAGATTGGGATGCAACACACAAGGCATATATATCATGATGCATGGAATGGTGAAAGTGACAAGTCAAAGCAAGATCTCTAACATGTGTGCAATCAAGTGGTCCAAGATGAATAATAAGTCTCATGGTGCAAGGAACACAAGTAGTATGATCCTCAATATCCATGCTCAAGAAAGATGTCACCTTGAAGGCGTGTCCTTATGCATTCTTCACAATGCCGAAGCACAAGCAAGTGCGATGTAGAATCGTCGTGGTAGAAGGTGGTTCACTCTCAAGAGCTTGAATGGTCAACTCACGTGACATGGAAGTCAACACAAAGTCCAAGTATCCTACACATGCACACAACAAAAGAAAGAACGTATGCGCATGGTAGATAAACACATCATCCATCATGATGGTTCTCTTCTGTTGCACAAAACCATTAGAAGCACAACTACATGGATAATATGATGCAACAATGGATATATTCATGGCACTAGGTATATGGTGCAAAGAGACAATACAAGCATGCTACACAAGAAAAATGTCAAAATCTCCGATCATATGTGAGAATGCTATGGGGTCAATCTCATTAGCAATGCTAAATGTATCGTTGCACTCAATACATGGCAAATCATCTAGCATGAGGGAGGCAACATATGGACATATATGATAAGAAGCAATAGCAATCATGTGCGAAGCATGTAGATGGTTGGCATCAACCACACAAAATGAGCAAGCTTGAATCATCGGTGATGCAAAAAGGCAATCAATCATAGGAATCAAGTCGTGCAAGCTAGTAGTGCGAACATGCAACATACTAGAGGAAATCATGGCAATCATGTCATGTGAGCAAATAATAGTCATAGGCAATGTACATGACATATCGCAAGCACGAACACAAAGCAAGATGAAAGTATCATCATAGGTGAGGGAGTCCTGGATTAGGGGGTCTCCGGACAGCCGGACTATCTCCATTGGCCGGAATGTTAGACTATGAAGATACAAGATTGAAGACTTCGTCTCGTGTCTGGATGGGACTCTACTTGGCGTGGAAGGCAAGCTAGGCAATACGTATATGGATATCTCCTCCTTTGTAACCGACCTCATGTAACCCTAACCCTCTCCGGTGTCTATAAAAACCGAAGGGTTTTAGTCCGTAGGACAACAATCATAACATACAATCATACCATAGGCTAGCTTCTAGGGTTTAGCCTCTCTGATATCGTGGTAGATCTACTCTTGTACTACCCATATCATCAATATTAATTAAGCAGGACGTAGGGTTTTACCTCCATCAAGAGGGCCCGAACCTGGGTAAAACATCGTGTCCCCTGCCTCCTGTTACCATCCGGCCTAGACGCACAGTTCGGGACCCCCTACCCGAGATCCGCTGGTTTTGACACCGACATTGGTGCTTCCATTGAGAGTTCCTCTGTGTCGTCATCATTAGGCTCGATGGCTCCTACTATCATCGATAGCGACGCGGTCCAGGGTGAGACTTTTCTCCCCAGACAGATCTTCGTATTCGGTGGCTTTGCACTGCGAGCTAATTCGCTTGGCCATCTGGAGCAGATTGAAAGCTACGCCCCTGGCCATCAGGTCAGATTTGGAAGTTTGAACTACACGGCCGACACGCGCGGAGACTTGATCTTCGATGGATTCGAGCCACAGTCGGGCGCGCCGCACTATCGCGATGGGTATGACCTAGCTCTATCGCCGAATAGTACCCCAGAGGCCGCGCCCGCATCAGCTCCGACCCTTAGTTCGGAGCCAACTGTGCCAATCAAGGACGAGTGGTTAGACACCGCGTCAGGGGCTGCGGTCTCAACAGCGATCGAGCTGAACACCAGCATAATCCTCTGCGCAGCCCGTGACCCCAAGGAGAGCCCTGGCCGGATTATGGCCAACAGGATTGGGATGCGGACGACGAAGAAATTCGACGCCCACCCACCACCCACTTCGTAGCCACTGTCGATGATTTAACCGACATGCTCGACTTTGACTCCGAAGACATCGACGGTATGGACGACGATGTAAGAGACAAACATGAACCAGCACCTATAGGGCACTGGAAAGCCACCTCATCATATGACATATACATGGTGGATACACCCAAAGAAGGCAATGGCGACGGGATAGCGGAGGATGACCCCTCCAAGAAGCAACCCAAACACCGACCTCAGCGGCGCCGCTCTAAGTCCCACCAAAGCAAAAGTGGTGATTCTGGCACAGGAGATAATAACACTCCGGATAGTGCCGAAGAAAAAAACAAACCCCTCCAGCAAGATTTAGAGCAGGAGGATGGAGGAGCCAGCTCTCCTGAGAGAGTGGCAGACGGAGAGGAGGAGGATGACAATTACATCCCCCCCTCCGAAGACGAGGCAAGCCTCGGCGACGATGAGTTCGCCGTCCCAGAGGATCCCGTCGAACAAGAGCGCTTCAAGCGCCGGCTTATGGCCACGGCAAATAGCCTAAAGAAAAAGCAGCAGCAGCTTCAAGCTGATCAAGATCTGCTAGCTGACAAATGGACTGAAGTCCTCGCGGCCGAGGAAAATAAACTCGAGCGCCCCTCCAAGAGTTACCCAAGGCGCAGGTTACTACCCCGACTGGAGGAAGAAGCGTATGATACGGCTGATCGCCCACCTGGTGGCCGCGATAGAGAGGCATTCCAGCCAAGAGCTCAGCCTCCACCCCAACGGCATTCAAATAAAAAGGCATGGGGAGATACGCCAGACCTGCGAGACATATTGGAGGACAAGGCAAAGCATTCAAGATCAATCTACGGATCACGAGGGCGCACCACTCTGCGAGACAAAAAACGTCACGCCGGATACAATAAAAGCAAATTCGGCCGGGCCGAACACAGCGGGCAAGACCCATTCGAGCTGCGTCGCGATATAGCCCAATATAGAGGTGCGGCACACCCCTTATGCTTCACAGACGAAGTAATGGAACATCAATTCCTAGAAGGTTTCAAACCTGTAAACATTGAATCATACGACGGCACAACAAATCCCGCAGTATGGATTGAGGACTTCCTCCTCCACATCCACATGGCCTGCGGCGATGACTTACACGCCATCAAATACCTCCCACTAAAGCTCAAAGGACCAGCACGACATTGGCTTAACAGCTTGCAAGTGGGCTCCATTAGCTGTTGGGAAGATTTGGAGGCCGCATTCCTCGACAACTTTCAGGGCACTTATGTGCAACCACCAGACATTGATGATTTGAGCTAAATAATTCAGCAGCCAGAAGAATCGGCCAGGCAATTCTGGACTCGGTTCCTTACAAAGAAAAATCAAATCGTCGACTGTCCGGATGCGGAGGCCTTAGCGGCTTTCAAACACAACATCCGAGACGAGTGGCTAGCCCGGCACCTTGGTCAGGAAAAGCCGAAATCTATGGCACCTCTCACGACACTCATGACCCGCTTTTGTGTGGGAGAAGACAGCTGGCTGGCTCGCAATAATAACATATCAAAGAATCATGGTACCTCAGATACCAAGGACGGCAATAGCAGGTCACGTCGCAACAAGCATAAACGCCGCATTAATAGCGAAAATACTAAGGATACGGCAGTCAATGCCAGATTCAAAGGCTCTAAACCCGGTCAGCGGAAAAAGGCATTCAAACAAAGTACGCCGGGTCCATCTAGCTTGGACCGTATACTCGATCGCTCGTGTCAAATACACGGCACCCCAGACAAGCTAGCCAATCACATCAACAGGATTGTTGGGTGTTCAAGCAGGCCGGCAAGTTAATTGCCGAAAACAAGGACAAAGGGCTGCATAGCGATGACAAGGATGAGCCCCGGCAGCCGCACACTAGAGGACAGAAGAGGTTTCCCCCGCAAGTGCGGATGGTGAACATGATATATGCAACCCACATCCCCAAGAGGGAGCGGAAGCGTGTGCTCAGTGACGTATATGCATTGGAGCTAGTCGCCCCAAAGTTCAACCCTTGGTCCTCCTGCCCGATCACCTTCGATCGCAGGGACCACCCCACTAGTATCCATCATGGCGGATTCGCCGCACTGGTCTTAGACCCAATCATCGATGGATTTCACCTCACTCGAGTCCTTATGGACGGCGGTAGCAGCCTAAACTTCCTTTATGAGGACACGGTGCGCAAAATGGGTATAGACCCCTCAAGGATCAAACCAACAAAAACGACCTTTAAGGGCGTCATTCCAGGTGTAGAGGCCCATTGCACAGGCTCAGTTACACTGGAAGTGGTCTTTGGATCCCTGGATAATTTCTGAAGCGAAGACTTAATCTTCGTTATAGTCCCATTCCGCAGTGGTTATCACGCGCTGCTCGGGCGAACCGCATTCGCTAGATTCAATGCGGTACCGCATTATGCATACCTCAAGCTCAAGATGCCAGGACCTCGCGGAGTTATTACAGTCAATGGAAACACAGAGCGCTCTCTCCGTACAGAGGAGCACACCGTGGCCCTCGCAGCAGAAGCACAAAACAACCTCTCAAGGCAATCAACCAGTTCGGCGCTTCAAAGCCCGGACACCTTCAAGCGCGCTTGGGGCAATTGGCAAATAGACTGCCTGGCGCGATCTGAGCTCGCGTAGCAATACGGCGGCCACCCCAATCCCACCCCAGTGGCGAAACTCGTGCCGCGCATACATAATTACGCATTAAAAATACCATGGGCACAAGGGGGGCACAACTGCGTCATGCCCCAAAACGCGGCCTAAACCGCACTAGGGGCTTCCCGTTTGGTTATTTTTCTTTTTCTTTCAGGGCCTTAATCTCTGGAAACACTGTCCAGCAGCACTGTTGCCGAAGACATGATGGAGCAACCTAGGAGGCAGACAACTACGTTATACCACGGAATTCCCAGGTTGATTACAGTAATGAGTGAAATATTCAATTTAATATCATTCCTCAGCTTGCCCTTGGAAGGGACATAGTTCTACTCTTTGCTTATCGCACTATCTATATCACTCTACTTTAACGCAATTTTTTAATAAACAATGCATGACATTACGACTATTATTGCATTCTTGTTATAAATATATCTATGAGTTCATTATTGACGCCTTGCAACCGTACACTCCGGTACGACCAATACACCAGGGGCTTACGTACCCCACAATGTGGTGTGAAAAGTCCGAACACTTTCACAAGTGCGGCACCCCGAACCTATAGCATTATATGCATCAGCTCCGAATCATGTCTTTGGTCAAATGTTGGGTTTGCCCGGCTCCTATGTTTTGGTACCTTATGTTCCGCTCTATCGACTAAGGTAGCGCTAGGAGAACTACTGCGATTGTGCCCCGGTTCTGCCGGGCTTAGCACCTCAGTAGAGAAAGCTAAAACTGACTGTCATGATAAGGCAAGAGACTGGTCGCTATTCGGCGAGGTTTTTCGAGTCCCTAAAGACTTATGCCGCTTAGGGCGAGGGGCCGGCCCTATCCGTCTTACAGGCGTGTATCGCGCCCTGAATTCGGCCTTCCGAATACCAGGGGCTTCGCCGAAATTTAAAATTATAGAATTCTATGGCTAAGTGAGAGTGATAAAGCATTATTAGTCCGGTTGCCTTGTTCATTGTGCTGAGCACCTCCCTCGAAGGACCCAAATATGGGAACAAGAGTGCTCATGTTTATCCCGAACACCCCAGCACTCGTGGCATGGGGGCAGAAACCAAGGACTAGCCATCTCTCAGATTAGATAAACAGCCAAACATAAGGTAATATTTTAAATTCAAACAAGCGTTGCATAGCGCATATGAAACATGTTTTCATAAATACAAGATAAAACGAGCGAGTTTACTCAAATATTACATCTTTTGAACACTCATCCGCGATAAGACGGGCACCTGGCAGAACACCCTCATAATACATCTCGAGGTGGCGGTGCTCCTTGCCCTCCGGCGGCCCCTCCTTGATCCGCTTCACGGCGTCTAGCTTGACCCACTACAATTTCACACGGGCGAAAGCCCGGTGTGCACCTTCAATGCAGACGGATCGCTTGACGACCTCCAACCGTGGGCAGGCATCCACAAGGCGCCTCACCAGGCCAAAGAAGCTGTTCGGAAGGGCGTTGCCAGGCCACAGCCGGACTATAAAGCCCTTCATGGCCTGATCGGCCGCCTTATGTAGCTCGACCATCTGCTTCAGCTGGTCGCTCATCAGCACCGGATGTTCGGCCTCAGCATACTGAGACAAGAATAGCTTCTCCGTCGAGCTTCCCTCCTCGGCCTGGTAAAATTGTGCAGCATCGGACACACTATGGGGCAGATCTGCGAATGCTCCTGAAGAGCTCCGGATCCGGGTAAGTAATCGGTAATTTACTTTTACATGCTTGCTTTGCATATAGAAAGCCTTACCTTCCGCTATCTTATTCATTGCGTCGATCTCCTGGAGGGCCTTCTGGGCCTCGGCCTTCGCACTCTTTGCGCTCTCAAGGGCCGTGGCAAGCTCAGACTCTCGCGTCTTCGCGTCAAGCTCCAACGCATCGTGCTTCGTCACGAGAGCCTGGAGCTCTTGCTGCACCTCGCCCACCCGAGCCTCGTGCTTCTCCTGCTCAGTGCGCTCCTTGGCCGCTGTATCTTCAGCCTTGGTTAGCGCTTGCTTCAGGGTTGCCACCTCGGTCATGGCCCCTGGCAAACATACGATAATCCTGTCATTTTGCAATCGTGTCCTTTTTCATATATACATATCTATAGATGGGGTACTACTTACCCTTGTTCTCCTCGAGCTGCCTCTTAGCAAGGCCGAGCTCTTTCCTGGACCCCTCGAGGTCCTTCTTCAGTACGGCGACCTCTGCAGTCAGTGCGGCGGACGCCAATAGCAAAGCCTGCATATGCATATTGACATACTTATATTAGACTCCTGCGATATTATTTGATCCTCTGTTCGGCTTTTCTTTGTGAACACTGAACAAATCATCAGGGGCTACTGTCTATGCGGTAATATTTCTACTACATTTTAAAACACTTACCTCGAAGCCTGTTAGAAGGCTGGCACAGGCTTCAGTCAATCCGCTCTTGGCGGACTAAACCTTCTGGATCACTGCACTCATGATAGTGCGGTGCTCCTCGTCGATGGAAGCGCTGCGAAGTGCTTCCAACAAATTGTCCGGCGCCTCTGGATGGACAGAGGTCACCGGCACTGGCGTCTTGCCCCTCTTAGAAGGAGGCCACCTGCCCAAGCGCGGAACCACTGGAGGATTCGTTGCGGTGTTCGGCTGAGGGCCGAACTCAGAGCTCTCGGGGGCCCCCTCCCCTCGGCTCCCGTAGTCCGGAAGGTCGCCTCGAGGCTCCTCCGGGACTGTCTGCCCTCGATTCGGTGCCTCTTGAGACAACACCTCGGCGTCGTAGGCAGGATGAGGGGAGGTGGCAGTCGGGACTGGATCGCTATCCATGTCCGACGAGCCCAGGGAGCCATCCGATGATACCTCGATATTGGCTTGGGGCGGCCTGCATAATTATGTTCGGCGATTAGGGAAAGCAGTGCGACAAATGAATCCTATGAGTTACTCTGGTATCCGAATACTTACGATCTCCCCGGGGGCTTGACCCTGGGCAACCACTCGTCTTCGCCTTCGTCGGCGGCGGTGGAACTGTCCGGAAGGAGAGTCCTTCCCTTCTTGGACCCTCCGGCCTCCCCAGCTGAGGTGGCCTTCCTTTTCTTGTCTCCCCCGGTCAGTGGGGGAGCATCCTCTTCTTCTTCCTTGTCTTCGGGGGAAGAGTGCGCCGCAGAGTCATCGGACGGTGAGTCCGATGATGCTTGGCGTCGGGAACTCTTTCGAGTTCCCTTGGCCTTCTTGGTCTTCTGCGGCACCTTATAAGGGGCCGGAGTCAACATCTTCGCCAGAAGAGCGTCTGCGGGGCCTTCAGGCAAAGGAGACGGATAGTCGATCTGTCCGGCCATCTTCTGCCAGTCCTGTCAAAGGTACGGGAGTTTAGATCCCGCATAGAGTCAATCTATATGAAAAAATAAGTATCCTGTGAAAGGTAGAGCAGCTTACCGCATTGGCTTGGCGCTTCGCGCTGAATCCGCAATCCTCCGTAATAGGGGGGGGACCTCGGCACTTTTGAACAGCACCCTCCAGGTGTCTTCATGAGTCGTGTCGAAGAGCCTGTTCAGAGTTCGGTGGTGCGCCGGATTGAACTCCCACAAGTTGAACTCCCGTTGTTGGCACGGGAGTATCCGGAGGATGAGCATGACTTGGACTATGTTGACAAGCTTGAGCTTCTTGTCCACCATGTTTAGAATACATGTTTGGAGTCCAGTCAGCTCTTTCAAATTACCCTAGGATAGGCCCTTCTCTTTCCAGGAGGTGAGCCGCGTGGGGATTCCAGATCGGAACTCGGGGGCCGCTGCCCAAGCAGGGTCACGCGACTCGGTGATATAGAACCACCCCGATTGCCACCTCTTTATGGTTTCCACAAAGGAGCCCTCGAGCCATGTTATGTTGGGCATCTTTCCCACCATGGCGCCTCCGCACTCCGCCTGGCGGCCACCCACCACCTTCGGCTTGACATTGAAGGTCTTCAGCCATAAGCCGAAGTGGGGCTTGATGCGGACGAAGGCCTCGCACACGATGATAAACGCCGAGATGTTGAGGATGAAGTTCGGGGCCAGATCGTGGAAATCCAGGCCGTAATAAAACATGAGCCCCCAAACGAAGGGATGGAGAGGGAATCCCAGTCCGCGGAGGAAATGGGGGAGGAAGACTACCCTCTCATGGGGCCTGGGGGTGGGGATGAGCTGCCCCTCATCGGGGAGCCGGTGCGCGATGTCGTCGGGCAGGTATCCGGCTCTCCTCAGTTTCTTGATGTCTCCCTCCATGATGGAGGAGACCATCCACTTGCCTCCCGCTCCGGACATGGTTGGAGAGGGTTGAGGCGGAAGTGTGGGCTTGGGCACTAGAGCTCGAGTGTGCGAAAACGGATGAGCAAAGGAGGAAGAAGGCGTGGATAGAAAGGTGAATCCTTATCCCTTTATATGGGCGGACAAAACTAAGCGTCCCCACTTGCCTGGTAAAACTCGCTTATCCCCCAAGCGCCACAATTGATGGCACGGTTGGGTTACCCACGCCCGTATTGATGAGAATCCCGTAATAAGGGGACACGATCTCTGCTTTGACAAGACGTGTCGAAAAAACTACCTCGCGTTATGTGCGGAGCTAGTTAAAAGAAACAGTTCGAATAATCACCGGGCCATGACATAACGTCATGCTGCATTGACAAGCCAGCAAATTAGATCTGCGAAAAAATTATTCTCTCTACGATGGAATGTGGAACTTATTTTGCAGGGTCGGACACTATCCTCGTATTCGAATTCTTCTGTGATGTATTCGGAGAAGGAACCTGCCTTGCAATGCCGAAGACAATACCGCGCGCCGGACTCATCGTCATTAAAGCCTGGTTCAGGGGCTACTGAGGGAGTCCTAGATTAGGGGGTCTCCGGACAGCCGGACTATCTCCATTGGCCGGACTATTAGACTATGAAGATACAAGATTGAAGACTTCGTCTCGTGTCCGGATGGGACTCTACTTGGCATGGAAGGAAAGCGAGGCAATACGTATATGGATATCTCCTCCTTTGTAACCGACCTCGTGTAACCCTAACCCTCTCCGGTGTCTATATAAACCGAAGGGTTTTAGTCCGTAGGACAACAGTCATAACATACAATCATACCATAGGCTAGCTTCTAGGGTTTAGCCTCTCTGATCTCGTGGTAGATCTACTCTTGTACTACCCATATCATCAATATTAATCAAACAGGGCATAGGGTTTTAACTCCATCAAGAGGGCCCGAACCTGGGTAAAACATTGTGTCCCCTGCCTCCTGTTACCATCCGGCCTAGACGCACAGTTCGGGACCCCCTACCCGAGATCCGCCGGTTTTGACACAGACAATAGGCATGGGGTACAAAGCAAACATGGCAATAGCAAGCAATATCTCCACCAAGCTTGCAAATACACATACAAGTATTAGAATCAATCATCATGTGTAATGCAAAGCATGGGTCACAAATGCATGTCAAAAGAATAGGAATGAGCATATCATGCAAAGTGAACATGGCAAGATGGGCAAAGGATATATTTGGATAACAACCCATAGCCAAGTGAGGGCCATGTAGAAGAAATGCGCGAAATCTTTGCGTGAAGAAAGCGGTGGGAAAGACAATCCATGGGATCTCAAGTCATCATTGCTCTCTAGAGCTCATTTTGTCAACTCGTGGGATTGCGAGGTTGACAAAAGAGACACAAACCAAAGAAATTGTGTGCATGGTAAATGTACACATCATCCATCATGATGTGTATGTGCACGTGAGAGTTAGTACAAGATAAGCATCGCTCAAAGAAATTTGATGCATGGTATAAGAACATGTCATCCATCATGAAAGAATAGTTGGTATGTATAACACGATGGGGATGAAAATTTAGCATACAAGCATATGGCACAACAATATCATTTTTATTCATGGGGAGCATATGGTGCACACAACCATTGGGATCATGCAATGGATGGGAGTGATCAAAATCTCCAAACATGTATGAGGAAACTATGGGGGTCTCCTCATGAGCAATAGTGGAAACATCATATGGAGAAAATTGACAACATCCAAAACAATGCATATCCGAAGCTAGGTTCTTATGTCGTGGCATAAATGATGCAAAGGTAGCATGTCAATATCATCACAAGAGAAAAAAATGCCAATAACCATAGGCTTGTCGTCTATGCCATATGTGCAAATTGGGTTTATTTTAATAGCATATGCATAGTCACTATGAAGAGATTGCAAATATCACATATGATTGATCTCATGCATAGCATATGACAAGTCAAGCGGATTGGCAAACATGATGTGACCGAGAGAATTAGCATAAGAAATCCTATGTAACATGGTATCACAACTAATAGACTCCACATGGCAATCATCATACTCATCATAAATGGGTAAATCATCGCATGGGGAAGTCGCACTAGCATGAAGCATGGTAATAGGTTGATCAACATCATGCAAGCAATCAATGTCAAGAATGTCCACTAGTGGGACTAGAGCATCACCTTCACCTATGTTACCTTTGTCATTCCACTCATGTGGTGTAGGTGAGGTGGGAAAGACCAAATGGTGGTCATCTTCATCTTGATGGAACCATGTGGGGGTGCATCATATTCCACCATGGCCATCGTCTTGTCCAAAGTGAGGACGTAGTCGTCGCGAATCGGCGCATCATCATATATGGGACCTAGCACCAAATGAGAAGACACAATAGAGGTAGAGGTCAAGTTGTTAGAAATGCAAATGGCCTCACATGCCCTATCAACTATCACTCTCTCTCGATGTGGTGGTTCACTCACTCCCTCAAGGTAGGTGCACTCAATCTCATGTATGGTGGAGTCACTCATTGTAACACCCCAGATGTAACTTTCCCTATTTGTACTCCAACTCTTGCCGTTTCCGGCGTTAAGTTATATTTATTTCCTCGGGTTCGGGTTTTGTCTCCATGTGTTGTTATCATTGTCATGCATCTCATATCATGTCATCATGTGCATTGCATCTGCATACGTGTTCGTCTCATGCATTCGAGCATTTTCCCCGTTGTCCGTTTTGCATTCCGGCACTTCCTTCTCCTTCGGTGGTCATTTCTAGCTTTCTTTCGTGTGTGGGGACTAAACATTTCCGGATTAGACCGAGACTTGCCAAGCGGCCTTGATTCTACCGGTAGACCGCCTGTCAAGTTTCGTATCATTTGGACTTCGTTTGATACTCCAACGGTTAACCGAGGGACCGGAAAGGCCTCGTGTGTGTTGCAGCCCAACACCCCTCCAATTTGGCCGAAAACCCACCTAACTCTGCTCCATCACCTAGAGCATTCGATCACGATCGCGTGGCCGAAAACCGCACCTCATTTGGACTCTCCTAGCTTCCCCTATGCCTATATATACACACCCCATTCCAAATTCGCGGATCCTCTCCCCCCTAACCCTAAAAAAAATCTCCCCGCCGCCGCCGGACATGTCCGCCGCCTAACCGGACACGTCCGGCCGCCTCAGCCACCCAATCGCGCACTGCCACGTGGGGGCGTGCCCACTTCGCCACGCCGCCACCCGCGCGGGCCCGCCAGGCCCGAGCCAGGCCCCCCGCGGCCCACTCGCTCCCGCGCCCCCCGGGTCATCTCCCTCCTCCGCCGGACCGCCCGCGCCGCCTTGCGCCGGCGACGCTCCGCTGCCCTGCTTCTCCCCGCCGGCCGTCGCGCTGCCCCGCAGCCACCGCGGCTCCGGGCGCCGCACCGGCCTCGCCCGCGCCGCCCTAGGCCTCCACCAGCCACCGCCGTCACCAGATCCGGCCGGCCGGCCTCCTCCGGCGAGCTCCGGCCTCCTCCCCGTCCTCAACTCTGGCAAACAGGGCCCGGCGTCGAACCTCGGGAGGCACGCCCAGATCTGATCCGGTTGCTACAATAACCCTAATTTTTTCGCAAGGTTGATTTTCTCTAAGTCCCAGAAATTCCGATCCAAGTGCTCATGTTTGTGGCCTCGTTACTTTGCATCCGTAGCTCCGATTCATGCATATAGCATATAAAAATGTTCATCTCAGAGAGTACCTTATTTCATTCCATTGCATCATTTTCATTTGAGCTCATCTTGATGCCCGAAATGCTGTTAGACGAGGGCTACTTGAGTTAATTGCCAGATCTGCTACTCTGTTTAGGTTTTTGTCATTTTTGCCATGATTATTGTGTGCATGCTATGCCCTGATGCTCTACATGTGTTTTGTTAAGGGTTTTGTCATCTTTCCAGAGGTGCAACCCATGTATTTTTGTGATGTGTGTGGTGACTTGTGCAAGCTTGCAAAGTGGTGCACTTGCTAAGTCTGTTTTCACGGACTTAGTAATTTCACTATGTCCTGGAGCTGTTTATCTCAAGATGCCATATGTTCATGTTGTTTCCTAGTGATCCGTGCCTCTTTTGAGGATGATCAGTAAGGGAGTTTTGTTAACCTTGTAGTGATATATCCATCCATGTCTTGTTTTGCAATTATGGAGCAACCTAGCTTGAGTCAATCGAGCTCTACTTTTGCTAATTTGTGAATCTGGGCAGATTGTCAACTTGTTTGCAATTTTGCCGGTGATGTTGTAGTTGATCCGTGCATGCTATGCTATTGTTCTTGCCATGTCTAGCTTGCATTTTGTGCCTTCTTGATGGATGTATGCTTGTCTTGCCATGACTTGCACTATGGTGAGTGCATCGAGCTCGTAAACATGCCTACTTGAGTTATATTTCAGCATGTGTCAGTTTTCACAAATTCTGAAAACTGATTATGTATTTGCTATGTTCACATGCTTGTAATTGTATTTTCTGATCCCTTTTGGCTCAAGGTCACTAAGGGACTTTTGTTAAGCTCTTTGAGTAGCTCTATTCCATTCTTTACTTTTCCATGTTCAGATACTGTGGCATGTAGTTTTGTTGCTCCGAAGAGGGCTACCTGATCTGAAATTCCAGACAAGTGTTGATTTCACTAAGTCTGAGATTTGTTTGCCATTTGCATTTTTTCCATGCTTGTTTGAACCTGTTAATGGATGATTTGGCCGTAGCTCAGTGCTATACTTTTGTTAAGCATCTTGTGTGCATCCCTTCCATGTATTTTGTTGTCATGTTTGGATGCTGTAGCATGTTCATTTCATTGCATTTAGATGCCTACTTGCTGTAAATCGCAGACCTGTGTCATTTTTGAATCGCTTGCCATTTCCAAACCGTAACTCCGATTCCGGGGTTCTTTATATCGTTTTCAAGCGATTTCATCTCATCTTTGCAGTGGCACACTTGGTTTTCCAAGTTGAGGCAAGGTTCATGCATTTCCTGTCATATCTTGCATTTTGCATCCCGCATCGCATCCCGCATAGCATATCATCTTTGCATTGTGTTGTTTGAGTTTGCACGTGGTTGATTGTACTCTTGTTGCTTGTTTGTCTTGTTTGGTTAGAGCCGGGAGACGAGTTCGCTAACGAGGAGCCCGTTGAGTTTTCTTTTGAGGATCCAGTCAACTCTGACAACTATGCAGCCAAGATGATCATACCCTCGAAATCACTACTATCTTTGCTATGCTAGTTTGCTCGCTCTTTTGCTATGCCAATGCTATGATGCCTACCACTTGCTTTCAAGCCTCCCAAATTTCCATGTCAAACCTCTAACCCACCATGTCCTAGCAAACCGTTGTTTGGCTATGTTACCGCTTTGCTTAGCCCCTCTTATAGCGTTGCTAGTTGCAGGTGAAGATTGGAGGCTGTTCCTTGTGGGAACATTTACTTACTTGTTGGGATATCATTATATTATCTTATTATCTTAATGCATCTATATACTTGGTAAAGGGTGGAAGGCTCGGCCTCTCGCCTAGTGTTTTGTTCCACTCTTGCCGCCCTAGTTTCCGTCATATCGGTGTTATGTTCCCGGATTTTGCGTTCCTTACACGGTTGGGTTATAATGGGAACCCCTTGATAGTTTGCCTTGATTAAAGCTTTTCCAGCAATGCCCAACCTTGGTTTTACCATTCGCCACCTAGCCTTTTCTTTCCCTTGGGTTCTACAGACTCAAGGGTCATCTTTATTTTAACCCCCCCCCCCCCGGGCCAGTGCTCCTCTGAGTGTTGGTCCAACCGAGCGATGTCCGGGGCTACCAGGGGCAACTCTGGGTTGGCCTACCCGACGTCTTGCTCATCTAAGTGTGCCCTGAGAAAGAGATATGTGCAGCTCCTATCGGGATTTGTCGGCACATTCGGGCGGTGTTGCTGGTCTTGTTTTAACCTGTCGAAGTGTCTTGAATTACCGAGATACCGAATCTGATCGGAACGTCTTGGGAGGAGGTCTATTCCTTCGTTGACCATGAGAGCTTGTCATGGGCTAAGTTGGGACTCCCCTGCAGGGATTTGAACTTTCTAAAGCCGTGCCCGCGGTTATGGGCAGATCGAAATTTGTTAATGTCCGGTTGTAGATAACTTGAACCTTAAATTAATTAAAATGAATCAACTGATTGTGTTACCGTGATGGCCTCTTCTCGGCGGAGTCCGGGAAGTGGACACGGTGTTGGAGTAATGTTTGCGCAGGTTGCTCTCTAGTTTCTCGCTCGTGCTTTGCCTCCTCTTCTCGCTCTCTTTTGCGAATAAGTTAGCCACCATATTTTGCTAGTCGCTTGCTACAGCTCCACATATTTTTACCCTACCATACCTGTAAGCTTAAATAGTCTTGATCGCGAGGGTGCGAGATTGCTGAGTCCCTGTGGCTCACAGTTTACTATTACACCAGATGCAGGGCCTGATGATTCCGCTCCAGGAGACGCGTATGAGCTCAAGTGCGAGTTCGACGAAGACTCTCAACGTTACTATGTTTCTTTTCCTGATGATCAGTAGTGGTGCCCAGTTGGGGGTGATTGGGACCATGTCGCATGTTGGGTTCTCTTTTATTTTGGCGCCGTAGTCGGGCCATGAGTGTTTGGTTGATGTAATGTTATTTATGTACTTGATTGACGTGGCGAGTGTAAGCCAACTTTGTTATCTCCCCTTTATTATTTATATTACATGGGATGTTGTGAAGATTGCCTAACTTGCGACATATGCCTTCAATGCGATTATGTCTCCAAGTCGTGCCTCGACACGTGGGAGCTATAGTCGCATCGAGGGTGTTACAAGTTGGTATCAGAGCCTTCCCCGACCTTAGGAGCCCCATTGCTAGATTGTTTTTAGCGGCCGAGTTGTGTCTAGAAAAATGTTTTGAGTCATTTAGGAATTATATATCGGAGTGTTTAGGAATTCGTTTTACTTCCCAGTCTCCTCATCGCTCTGGTAAGGCAGCCTGACGTAGAGTTTTGACACTTCTCTTCTCAAATTTCACTAAAAAAAATTTTAGGATCACGCGGGTATCTTGGAATCGTTCCGATGGTTTTATGATGAGAACATTGTCTTGGTGCCTCCTGTCAGGGGTTTAGTGGAAGTGTCCCGGGGAGTTGAGCTCTGAGGTGTTGTCATCATAATTTTATCATGGCAGTTCTGGAATACCTGAGTCTAGTACGCCGACATCGAAAATCTCTTTTATGCAGTTCGTTGGTGAGATAACCTCGACGCCACCCAGTACAGGGGCGGGAGTTCGGGTGTATCGCCATAACTTGTATAACGGATGCTTTTCGAAGGTTGAGGTAGATGGTTTCCGAAGGTTTCTTGGTTATGTGTTGAAGGATGGATACAGCTGGATGTAGGATTTGCTAGTTTGGCTGAGATATTATGCTTCCCCTGTATCCCCAACACCTGATTGCATAACCGGAAAGGTTCGTGAGTTTCATAGGTGGGAATTCTAGTAGCTCTAGTTCTTCTTCCACGGATATTGGTTTGAGATTGGGATTTCTTACCGATTATTCGTTCTTGATCCATACCTTGTTGATTTATTTCTCTACCTTAATTCTACGTGGCTTCTCAATTTATGGATATGTGACCATTTCAAGAGGAATGCATTCGTTCATTTTGTTCGGATGTGAAGACTATATGTTGCAATTTTCATTCCATTGGATTCAGCTTCAATATTTGTCTATCAATGTGCTAATGGTGGTCAACCTCTTCAGGATGGCTCCTCCAACGCGCACGACTCCGAATCCTGATCCGCCACCACCTCCACCTCCTCCGGAGGCATGACAAGCTGTGATGGCCACAACCAATGCAAACACACAGTTGATCATGCAAATTCTTCAAGAGCGCAACCAAGGAAACCAAGGGAATCAAGGCAGCAATCAGAATCACTTTGCTTCACTCAACCAGTTCCTTGCTAACGGGCCAAAGACTTTCAGCAACTGTGTTGAGGCAACCGATGCTGACGATTGGCTTGTGGATCTGTGTAAGCATTTCGAGTGCAGTAACGTCAGGCCTGAGGACTTTGTTAAGTTTGCTTCCTTCCAACTCAAAGATCAAGCTGCAGAATGGTTCCAGCAGTACAAGGACTCCAGAGGTGGACGTGTTATCACTTGGGATGATTTCCGTCGAGATTTCCGAGCTCATCATATTCCCAGAGCATGGTTGAAAGCAAGCGTGAGGAATTCCGCAATCTGAAGCAAGGCTCTTTGTCTGTCTATGACTACAACAAGTTGTTCCAGAAGCTCGCCAGCTTTGCCAAGCAGGACGTCCCTGATGAGAAGAGCATGATATACCAGTTCAGGGGTGATCTCAGAGAAGAAATTCAGCTAGCTCTTGTTCTCTTTGAGCCCTTGAGATACGATGAGTTCTACAACATGGCACTGAAGCAAGAGGCTGCTCAGTTGAGGTGTGATGCTTCCAAGAAGCGAGTCAGAGATGTTACTCCTTCTTCCTCTACTCAAGTGGCCAAGCAGCAGAAGTATTGGCTTCCTCCTCCTCCGTTCCGTCAGCTGTATCAGCAGAAGAGCAAAGGTGGCAGTGGTTCTTCCCACCCACCCAACCCTGGCTTTCAGAACAAGACTTCGTCTCAACCTCCAAGATCTAGTGCTCCGTATCACCGTCCGCTTTCAGAGGTCACGTGCAACAAGTGTCAACAGAAGGGTCACTATGCCAACAAGTGTTTCAACCAGAGGCGTCTTCCTCCTCCTCCTCCTGTCAGATCGGCAAGTACAGCTGTGGTCAAGCATAACCCCAAGTCCGCCAAGGTCAACTTGCTGAATGCAGCTCAGGCAGAGGACTCACCAGATGTGATCATGGGTAACCTTCCTGTTAATGACATTCCCGCAAGAGTTCTTTTTGACAATGGTGCATCTTTATCATTTTTATCGAAGCCTTTTGCATCTATGCATGATGTGCATACTATTGATTTGCCTAAGCCGATAGCAGTTTCTTCTCCGAGTTTGTTCATGAACACCAAAATGATGGCTCCGGATGCTACTATCGCGTTGGGCGATTACAAGTTTCTTTCTTCTCCTATGGTGCTTGGTAACTCGGATATTGATCTTATTCTCGGTATGGATTGGCTTACTAAGCACAAGGCACATCTTGATTGTGCAGCCAGGCAGATTCAATTGACTCATTCGTCTGAGGATGTAATTGTCTTTGCCGCTCATGATGATACTATCCGTCTGTTTTCTCTCAATGATAAGGGTGAATTGGATGCCATCTCTCAAATTCCAGTCGTTTGCGAATATCAAGATGTCTTTCCAAAAGAGCTCCCAAGAATGCCTCCGCACCGGCTAGTTGAATTCGTTATTGATCTTGAGCCCGACACGGAACCTGTGTGCAAACGTCCTTACAAGCTCGGACCTGAAGAGTTGAAGGAGCTGAAGAAGCAACTCGATATTCAAGAGAAAATGGGTCTCATCCGGCCTAGTTCTTCTCCGTGGGGTTGTGGTGTTCTTTTTGTGAAGAAGAAGGATGGAACAGACCGACTTTGTGTTGATTACCGTCCAGTGAACAAGAAGACCATCAAGAACAAATATCCACTTCCCAACATTAATGAGCTGTTCGAACAACTCAAAGGTGCTCGAGTATTCTCCAAGCTTGATCTCCGTATGGGTTATCATCAGATTCAAATCCGTGAGCAAGATATTCCCAAGACGGCTTTCAGGACAAGTTTTGGTTCATATGAATACATTGTCATGTCTTTTGGTCTTGCCAACGCTCCTCCGACGTTCTCTCGCATGATGAATTTCATCTTCAACGCCTACACCAATGACTTCGTTTTGGTCTATCTCGACGACATTCTGGTTTTCTCCAAGAACAAGGAAGATCATGCCAAGCACTTGCGTTTGGTTCTTGATAAGCTCAGGGAACACAAGTTCTACGCCAAGTTCTCCAAGTGTGAATTTTGGCTCGACGAGGTTCTTTATCTTGGTCATATCATCTCTGCCAAGGGCATTGCCGTGAATCCTGAGAAGGTGTCTGCAATTGTGAATTGGGAACCTCCTCAGAACGTGAAGCAACTTCGTAGCTTCCTCGGTCTCGCAAGCTATTTCCAAAGATTCATTGAAAACTTTTCTAAGATCGCGAAGCCTCTCTCTAATCTTCTTCAGAAGCACGTCAAGTACGTTTGGTCTCCGGAGTGTGACATTGCTTTCAACACTTTGAAAGAGAAATTGATCACTGCTCCAGTTCTGACTCCGCCTGATGAATCCAAATCGTACGAGGTCTTTTTTGATGCCTCTCTCCAAGGTCTTGGCGCAGTTTTGATGCAAGAGAAGAGAGTTGTTGCTTATACCTCCCGCCAGTTGAAGCCTAATGAGAAGAACTACCCCACTCATGATCTCGAGTTGGCGGCAGTTGTGCATGCTCTTTTGACTTGGAGACATCTTCTACTCGGAAGAAAAGTGGACATTTTCACTGATCACAAGAGTCTCAAGTACATCTTCACTTAGCCTAATCTCAACCTCAGGCAAACTCGATGGGTCGAAATGATTCAAGAGTATAATCCGAGTATTGAGTATACTCCAGGCAAGGCCAATGTGATTGCTGAAGCATTGAGCAGAAAGGCTTATTGTAACAGTTTGATTCTCAAGCCTTATCAACCCGAGCTTTGTGAAGCTTTCCGCAAACTTAATCTACAAGTTGTTCCTCAAGGATTCCTCGCCAACCTTGTAGTCTCTCCTACCTTGGAAGACCAGATTCGCCAAGCCCAGCTTCTTGATGCTATGGTGAAAAAGGTGAAGATTGGGATTGCCAAGAGTCAGTCCAAGTACAAGTGCTACCGCCTTGATGACAAGGGCACTCTCTTCTTCAAGGATCGTATTGTGGTACCCAAAGGTGACCTCCGTAAAGTGATCATGAACGAGGCTCACAATTCTCTCCTCTCCATCCACCCTGGGAGCACGAAGATGTATCAGGACCTTAAGCAGGCTTATTGGTGGACTCGAATGAAGCGCGAGATCGCTCAATTCGTGAATGAATGTGATGTCTGCAGAAGAGTGAAGGCAGAACACCAAAGGCCAGCAGGTCTCCTCCAACCTCTTGCCATTCCAGAATGGAAGTTTGACCACATTGAAATGGACTTCGTGACTGGGTTTCCAAAGTCCAAGCGTGGCAATGATGCTATATTCATTGTCATCGACAAACTCACTAAAGTGGCTCACTTTCTGCCTATCAAAGAGTCGATCACTGCAGCTCAATTGGCAGAACTCTATACCTCTCGAATTGTTTCTCTGCACGGTATTCCACAAGTGATCTCTTCAGACCGTGGAAGCATCTTTACCTCGAAGTTTTGGGATTCTTTTCAGAAGGCCATGGGCACTAACATCCGCTTCAGCACAGCTTTCCATCCTCAAACTAGCGGTCAAGTCGAGCGTGTCAACCAGATTCTTGAAGATATGCTCAGGGCTTGTGTGATTTCCTTCGGCATGAAGTGGGAGGATTGTCTTCCTTATGCTGAATTCTCCTACAACAACAGTTTTCAAGAAAGTTCGGGAAAGGCCCCTTTTGAAATTCTGTATGGCAGGAAGTGTCGTACCCCTCTCAACTGGTCTGAAACCGGTGAACGTTAGCTTTTGGGTAATGACTTAATCACAGAGGCAGAGGAAATGTGCAAAGTCATTCGTGATAACCTCAAAGCAGCCCAATCCCGTCAGAAGAGCTACTATGATAGTAAGCACCGCGATTTGGCTTTCGAGATCAGAGATCATGTTTACCTCCGCGTCTCTCCTATGAAAGGTACTCGTCGCTTCGGTATCAAAGGGAAGCTTGCTCCCAGATACGTGGGACCTTTCAAGATTGTCAGCAAGAGAGGCGACCTCGCCTATCAACTCGAGCTTCCTTCAAACTTTGCAAATGTTCATGACGTGTTCCATGTCTCTCAGCTTTGAAAGTGCTTCAAGACTCCTGACCGCACCGTCAACTTCAAGGACATTGAGCTCCAAGAAGATCTCTCTTATCGTGAGCACCCAGTTGCTATTCTTGAAGAGACTGAATGCAAGACTCGCAACAAGTCAATCAAATTTCTCAAAGTCAAGTGGTCACACCATTCCGACCGTGAAGCTACCTGGGAACGTGAGGATCACCTCTGTTCTGAGTACCCGACGTTCTTTCAGTCCTAGATCTCGGGACGAGATCCTTTCGTAGTGGTGGAGTGTTGTAACACCCCGGATGTAACTTTCCCTATTTGTACTCCAACTCTTGCCGTTTCCGGCATTAAGTTATATTTCTTTCCTCGGGTTCGGGTTTAGTCTCCGTGTGTTGTTATCGTTGTCATGCATCTCATATCATGTCATCATGTGCATTGCATCTGCATACGTGTTCATCTCATGCATTCGAGCATTTTCCCGTTGCCCGTTTTGCATTCCGGCACTTCCTTCTCCTCCGGTGCTCATTTCTAGCTTTCTTTCGTGTATGGGGACTAAACATTTCCGGATTGGACCGAGACTTGACAAGCGGCCTTGATTCTACCGGTAGACCACCTGTCAAGTTTCGTATCATTTGGACTTCGTTTGATACTCCAACGGTTAACAGAGGGACCAAAAAGGCCTCGTGTGTGTTGCAGCCCAACACCCCTCCAATTTGGCACAAAACCCACCTAACTCTGCTCCATCACCTAGAGCGTTCGATCACGATTGCGCGGCCGAAAATTGCTCCTCATTTGGACTCTCCTAGCTTCCCCTATGCCTATATATACACCCCCCATTCCAAATTCGCGGATCCTCTCCCCCCTAACCCTAAAAAAAATCTCCCCGCCGCCGCCGGACACGTCCGGCCGCCTCAGCCACCCAATCGCGCGCCGCCACGTGGGGGCGTGCCCACTTCGCTGCGCCGCCACCCGCGCGGGCCCGCCAGGCCCGAGCCGGGCCCCCCGCGGCCTAGTCGCTCCCGCCGCCGCCCGGGTCATCTCCCTCCTCCGCCCGACCGCCCGCGCCGCCTTGCGCCGGCGACGCTCCGCCGCGCTGCTGCCCTGCTTCTCCCCGCCGGCCATCGCGCTGCCCCGCAGCCACCGCGGCTCCGGGCGCCGCACCGGCCTCGCCCGCGCCGCCCTAGGCCTCCACCAGCCACCGCCGTCACTAGATCCGGCCGGCCGGCCTCCTCCGGCGAGCTCCGGCCTCCTCCCCGTCCTCAACTCCGGCGAACAGGGCCCGGCGTCGAACCTCGGGAGGCGCGCCCAGATCTGATCCGGTTGCTACAGTAACCCTAATTTTTTTCGCGAGGTTCATTTTCTCTAAGTCCCAGAAATTCCGATCCAAGTGCTCATGTTCGTGGCCTCATAACTTTGCATCCGTAGCTCCGATTCATGCATATAGCATATCAAAATATTGATCTCAGAGAGTACCTTATTTCATTCCATTGCATCATTTTCATTTGAGCTCATCTTGATGCCCGAAATGCTGTTAGAAGAGGGCTACTTGAGTTAATTGCCAGATCTGCTACTCCGTTTAGGTTTTTGTCATTTTTGCCATGATTATTGTGTGCATGCTATGCCCTGATGCTCTACATGTGTTTTGTTAAGGGTTTTGTCACCTTTCTAGAGGTGCAACCCATGTATTTTTGTGATGTGTGTGGTGACTTGTGCAAGCTTGCAAAGTGGTGCACTTGCTAAGTCTGTTTTCACGGACTTAGTAATTTCACTATGTCCTGGAGCTGTTTATCTCAAGATGCCATATGTTCATGTTGTTTCCTACTGATCCGTGCCTCTTTTGAGGATGATCAGTAAGGGAGTTTTGTTAACCTTGTAGTGCTATATCCATCCATGTCTTGTTTTCCAATTATGGAGCACTGTAGTTTGAGTCAATCGAGCTCTACTTTTGCTACTTTGTGAATCTGGACAGATTGTCAACTTGTTTGCAATTTTGCCGGTGATGTTGTAGTTGATCCGTGCATGCTATGCTATTGTTCTTGCCATGTCTAGCTTGCATTTTGTGCCTTCTAGATGGATGTATGCTTTTCTTGCCATGACTTGCACCGTAGTGAGTGCATCGAGCTCGTAAACATGCCTACTTGAGTTATATTTCAGCATGTGTCAGTTTTCACTAAGTCTGAAAACTGATTATGTATTTGCTATGTTCACATGCTTGTAATTGTATTTTCTGATCCCTTTTGGCTCAAGGTCACTAAGGGACTTTTGTTAAGATCTTTGAGTAGCTCCATTCCATTCTTTACTTTGCCATGTTCAGATCCTGTAGCATGTAGTTCTGTTGTTCCGAAGAGGGCTACCTGATCTGAAATTCTAGACAAGTGTTGATTTCACAAAGTCTGAGATCTGTTTGCCATTTGCATTTTTTCCAGGCTTGTCTGAACCTGTTAATGGATGATTTGGCCGTAGCTCAGTGCTAGACTTTTGTTAAGCATCTTATGTGCATCCCTTCCATGTATTTTGTTGTCATGTTTGGATGCTGTAGCATGTTCATTTCATTGCATTTAGATGCCTACTTGCTGTAAATCACAGACCGGTGTCATTTTTGAATCGCTTGCCATTTCCAAACCGTAACTCCAATTCCGGCGTTCTTTATATCGTTTTCAAGCGATTTCATCTCATCTTTCCAGTGGCACACTTGGTTTACCAAGTTAAGGCCAGGTTCATCCATTTCCTGTCATATCTTGCATTTTGCATCCCCCATGGCATCCCGCATAGCATATCATCTTTGCATTGTGTTGTTTGAGTTTGCACGTGGTTGATTGTACTCTTGTTGCTTGTTTGTCTTGTTTGGTTAGAGCCGGGAGACGAGTTCGCTAACGAGGAGCCCGTTGAGTTTTCTTTTGAGGATCCAGTCAACTCTGACAACTATGCAGCCAAGATGATCATACCCTCGAAATCACTACTATCTTTGCTATGCTAGTTTGCTCGCTCTTTTGCTATGCCAATGCTACGATGCCTACCACTTGCTTTCAAGCCTCCCAAATTTCCATGTCAAACCTCTAGCCCACCATGTCCTAGCAAACCGTTGTTTGGCTATGTTACCGCTTTGCTCAGCCCCTCTTATAGCGTTGCTAGTTGCAGGTGAAGATTGGAGGCTGTTCCTTGTTGGAACATTTACTTACTTGTTGGGATATCATTATATTATCTTATTATCTTAATGCATCTATATACTTGGTAAAGGGTGGAAGGCTCGGCCTCTCGCCTAGTGTTTTGTTCCACTCTTGCTGCCCTAGTTTCCGTCATATCGGTGTTATGTTCCTGGATTTTGCGTTCCTTACACGGTTGGGTTATAATGGGAACCCCTTGATAGTTCGCCTTGATTAAAGCTTTTCCAGCAATGCCCAACCTTGGTTTTACCATTCGCCACCTAGCCTTTTCTTTCCCTTGGGTTCTGCAGACACAAGGATCATCTTTATTTTAACCCCCCCCCGGGCCAGTGCTCCTTTGAGTGTTGGTCCAACCGAGCGATGTCCGGGGCTACCAGGGGCAACTCTGGGCTGGCCTACCCGACGTCTTGCTCATCTGAGTGTGCCCTGAGAAAGAGATATGTGCATCTCCTATCGGGATTTGTCGGCACATTCGGGCGGTGTTGCTGGTCTTGTTTTAACCTGTCGAAGTGTCTTGAATTACCGAGATACCGAATCTGATCGGAACGTCTTGGGAGGAGGTCTATTCCTTCGTTGACCATGAGAGCTTGTCATGGGCTAAGTTGGGACTCCCCTGCAGGGATTTGAACTTTCGAAAGCCGTGCCCGCGGTTATGGGCAGATCGGAATTTGTTAATGTCCGGTTGTAGATAACTTGAACCTTAAATTAATTAAAATGAATCAACTGATTGTGTTACCGTGATGGCCTCTTCTCGGCGGAGTCCGGGAAGTGGACACGGTGTTGGAGTAATGTTTGCGCAGGTTGCTCTCTAGTTTCTCGCTCGTGCTTTGCCTCCTCTTCTCGCTCTCTTTTGCGAATAAGTTAGCCACCATATTTTGCTAGTCGCTTGCTGCAGCTCCACATATTTTTACCCTACCATACCTATAAGCTTAAATAGTCTTGATCGCAAGGGTGCGAGATTGCTGAGTCCCTGTGGCTCACAGTTTACTATTACACCAGATGCAGGGCCTGATGATTCCGCTCCAGGAGACGCGTATGAGCTCAAGTGGGAGTTCGACGAAGACTCTCAACGTTACTATGTTTCCTTTCCTGATGATCAGTAGTGGTGCCCAGTTGGGGGTGATTGGGACCGTGTCGCATGTTGGGTTCTCTTTTATTTTGGCGCCGTAGTCGGACCATGAGTGTTTGGTTGATGTAATGTTATTTATGTACTTGATTGATGTGGCGAGTGTAAGCCAACTTTGTTATCTCCCCTTTATTATTTATATTACATGGGATGTTGTGAAGATTACCTAACTTGCGACATATGCCTTCAATGCGATTATGTCTCCATGTCGTGCCTCGACACGTGGGAGCTATAGTCGCATCGAGGGTGTTACAAGTTGGTATCAGAGCCTTCCCCGACCTTAGGAGCCCCATTGCTTGATCGTTTTTAGCGGCCGAGTTGTGTCTAGAAAAATGTTTTGAGTCATTTAGGAATTATATATCGGAGAGTTTAGGAATTCTTTTTACTTCCCAGTCTCCTCATCGCTCTGGTAAGGCATCCTGACGTAGAGTTTTGACTCTTCTCTTCTCAAATTTCACTAAAAAAAAATTTAGGATCACGCGGGTATCTTGGAATCGTTCCGATGGTTTTATGATGAGAACATTGTCTTGGTGCCTCCTGTCACGGGTTTAGTGGAAGTGTCCCGGGGAGTTGAGCTCTGAGGTGTTGTCATCATAATTTTATCGTGGCAGTTCTGGAATACCTGAGTCTAGTACGCCGACATCGAAAATCTCTTTTATGCAGTTCGTTGGTGAGATAACCTCGACGCCACCCAGTACAGGGGCGGGAGTTCGGGTGTATTGCCATAACTTGTATAACGGATGCTTTTCGAAGGTTGAGGTAGATGGTTTCCGAAGGTTTCTTGGTTATGTGTTGAAGGATGGATACAGCTGGATGTAGGATTTGCTAGTTTGGGTGAGATATTATGCTTCCCCTGTATGCCCAACACCTGATTGCATAACCGGAAAGGTTCGGGAGTTTCATAGGTGGGAATTCTAGTAGCTCTAGTTCTTCTTCCACGGATATTTGTTTGAGATTGGGATTTCTTACCGATTATTCGTTCTTGATCCAAACCTTGTTGATTTATTTCTCTACCTTAATTCTACGTGGCTTCTCAATATATGGATATGTGACCATTTCAAGAGGAATGCATTCGTTCGTTTTGTTCGGATGTGAAGACTATATGTTGCAATTTTCATTCCATTGGATTCAGCTTCAATATTTGTCTATCAATGTGCTAATGGTGGTCAACCTCTTCAGGATGGCTCCTCGAACGCGCACGACTCCGAATCCTGATCCGCCACCACCTCCACCTCCTCCGGAGGCATGGCAAGCTGTGATGGCCACAACCAATGCAAACACACAGTTGATCATGCAAATTCTTCAAGAGCGCAACCAAGGGAACCAAGGGAATCAAGGCAGCAATCAGAATCACTTTGCTTCACTCAACCAGTTCCTTCCTAACGGGCCAAAGACTTTCAGCAATTGTGTTGAGGCAACCGATGCTGACGATTGGCTTGTGGATCTGTGTAAGCATTTCGAGTGCAGTAACGTCAGGCCTGAGGACTTTGTTAAGATCGCTTCCTTCCAACTCAAAGATCAAGCTGCAGAATGGTTCCAGCAGTACAAGGACTCCAGAGGTGGACGTGTTATCACTTGGGATGATTTTCGTCGAGATTTCCGAGCTCATCATATTCCCCAGAGCATGGTTGAAAGCAAGCGTGAGGAATTCCGCAATCTGAAGCAAGGCTCTTTGTCTGTCTATGACTACCAGAAGCTCGCCCGCTTTGCCAAGCAGGACGTCCCTGATGAGAAGAGCATGATATACCAGTTCAGGGGTGGTCTCAGAGAAGAAATTCAGCTAGCTCTTGTTCTCTTTGAGCCCTTGAGATACGATGAGTTCTACAACATGGCACTGAAGCAAGAGGCTGCTCAGTTGAGGTGTGATGCTTCCAAGAAGCGAGTCAGAGATGTTACTCCTTCTTCCTCTACTCAAGTGGCCAAGCAGCAGAAGTATTGGCTTCCTCCTCCTCCGTTCCGTCAGCTGTATCAGCAGAAGAGCAAAGGTGGCAGTGGTTCTTCCCACCCACCCAACCCTGGCTTTCAGAACAAGACTTCGTCTCAACCTCCAAGATCGAGTGCTCCGTATCACCGTCCGCTTTCAGAGGTCACGTGCAACAAGTGTCAACAGAAGGGTCACTATGCCAACAAGTGTTTCAACCAGAGGCGTCTTCCTCCTCCTCCTACTCTCAGATCGGCAAGTACAGCTGTGGTCAAGCATAACCCCAAGTCCGCCAAGGTCAACTTGCTGAATGCAGCTCAAGCACAGGACTCACCAGATGTGATCATGGGTAACCTTCCTGTTAATGACTTTCCCGCAAGAGTTCTTTTTGACACTGGTGCATCTTTATCATTTTTATCGAAGCCTTTTGCATCTATGCATGATGTGCATACTATTGATTTGCCTAAGCCGATAGCGGTTTCTTCTCCGGGTTTGTTCATGAACACCAAAATGATGGCTCCGGATGCTACTATCGCGTTGGGCAATTACAAGTTTCTTTCTTCTCCTATGGTGCTTGGTAACTCGGATATTGATCTTATTCTCGGTATGGATTGGCTTACTAAGCACAAGGCACATCTTGATTGTGCAGCCAGGCAGATTCAATTGACTCATTCGTCTGAGGATGTAATTGTCTTTGCCGCTCATGATGATACTATCCATCTGTTTTCTCTCAATGATAAGGGTGAATTGGATGCCATCTCTCAAATTCCAGTCGTTTGCGAACATCAAGACATCTTTCCAGAAGAGCTCCCAGGAATGCCTCCGCACCGGCTAGTTGAATTCGTTATTGATCTTGAGCCTGGCACGGAACCTGTGTGCAAACGTCCTTACAAGCTCGGACCTGAAGAGTTGAAGGAGCTGAAGAATCAACTCGATATTCAAGAGAAAATGGGTCTCATCCGGCCTAGTTCTTCTCCGTGGGGTTGTGGTGTTCTTTTTGTGAAGAAGAAGGATGGAACGGACCGACTTTGTGTTGATTACCGTCCAGTGAACAAGAAGACCATCAAGAACAAATATCCACTTCCCAACATTAATGAGCTGTTCGAACAACTCAAAGGTGCTCGACTATTCTCCAAGCTTGATCTCCGTATGGGTTATCATCAGATTCGAATCCGTGAGCAAGATATTCCGAAGACGGCTTTCAGGACAAGTTTTGGTTCATATGAATACATTGTCATGTCTTTTGGTGTCGCCAACGCTCCTCCGATGTTCTCTCGCATGATGAATTTCATCTTCAATTCCTACACCAATGACTTCGTTTTGGTCTATCTCGACGACATTCTGGTTTTCTCCAAGAACAAGGAAGATCATGCCAAGCACTTGCGTTTGGTTCTTGATAAGCTCAGGGAACACAAGTTCTACGCCAAGTTCTCCAAGTGTGAATTTTGGCTCGACGAGGTTCTTTATCTTGGGCATATCATCTCTGCCAAGGGCATTGCCGTGAATCCTGAGAAGGTGTCTGCAATTGTGAATTGGGAACCTCCTCAGAACGTGAAGCAACTTCGTAGCTTCCTCGGTCTCGCAAGCTATTGCCAAAGATTCATTGAAAACTTTTCTAAGATCGCGAAGCCTCTCTCTAATCTTCTTCAGAAGCACGTCAAGTACGTTTGGTCTCCGGAGTGTGACATTGCTTTCAACACTTTGAAAGAGAAATTGATCACTGCTCCAGTTCTGACTCCGCCTGATGAATCCAAGTCGTACGAGGTCTTTTGTGATGCCTCTCTCCAAGGTCTTGGCCCAGTTTTGATAGAAGAGAAGAGAGTTGTTGCTTATACCTCCCGCCAGTTGAAGCCTAATGAGAAGAACTACCCCACTCATGATCTCGAGTTGGCGGCAGTTGTGCATGCTCTTTTGACTTGGAGACATCTTCTATTGGGAAGAAAAGTGGACATTTTCACTGATCACAAGAGTCTCAAGTACATCTTCACTCAGCCTAATCTCAACCTCAGGAAAACTCGATGGGTTGAAATGATTCAAGACTATAATCCGAGTATTGAGTATACTCCAGGCAAGGCCAATGTGATTGCTGACGCATTGAGCAGAAAGGCTTATTGTAACAGTCTGATTCTCAAGCCTTATCAACTCGAGCTTTGTGAAGCTTTCCGCAAACTTAATCTGCAAGTTGTTCCTCAAGGATTCCTCGCCAAACTTGTAGTCTCTCCTACCTTGGAAGACCAGATTCGCCAAGCCCAGCTTCTTGATGCTATGGTGAAAAAGGTGAAGATTGGGATTGCCAAGAGTCAGTCCAAGTACAAGTGCTACCGCCTTGATGACAAGGACACTCTCTTCTTAGAGGATCGTATTGTGGTACCCAAAGGTGACCTCCGTAAAGTGATCATGAACGAGGCTCACAATTCTCTCCTCTCCATCCACCCTGGGAGCACGAAGATGTATCAGGACCTTAAGAAGGCTTATTGGTGGACTCGAATGAAGCGCGAGATCACTCAATTCGTGAATTAATGTGATGTCTGCAAAAGAGTGAAGGCAGAACACCAAAGGCCAGCAGGTCTCCTCCAACCTCTTGCCATTCCAGAATGGAAGTTTGACCACATTGAAATGGACTTCGTGACTGGGTTTCCAAAGTCCAAGCGTGGCAATGATGCTATATTCGTTGTCATCGACAAACTCACTAAAGTGGCTCACTTTCTGCCTATCAAAGAGTCGATCACTACAGCTCAATTGGCGGAACTCTATACCTCTCGAATTGTTTCTCTGCACGGTATTCCACAAGTGATCTCTTCAGACCGTGGCAGCATCTTTACCTCGAAGTTTTGGGATTCTTTTCAGAAGGCCAGGGGCACTAACATCCGCTTCAGCACAGCTTTCCATCCTCAAACTAGCGGTCAAGTCGAGCGTGTCAACAAGATTCTTGAAGATATGCTCAGGGCTTGTGTGATCTCCTTCGGCATGAAGTGGGAGGATTGTCTTCCTTATGCTGAATTCTCCTACAACAACAGTTTTCAAGCAAGTTCGGGCAAGGCCCCTTTTGAAATTCTGTATGGCAGGAAGTGTCGTACCCCTCTCAATTGGTCTGAAACCGGTGAACGTCAGCTTTTGGGTAATGACTTAATCACAGAGGCAGAGGAAATGTGCAAAGTCATTCGTGATAACCTCAAAGCAGCCCAATCCCTTCAGAAGAGCTACTATGATAGTAAGCACCGCGATTTGGCTTTCGAGATCGGAGATCATGTTTACCTCCGCGTCTCTCCTATGAAAGGTACTCGTCGCTTCGGTATCAAAGGGAAGCTTGCCCCCAGATACGTGGGACCTTTCAAGATTGTTAGCAAGAGAGGCGTCCTCGCCTATCAACTCGGGCTTCCTTCAAACTTTGGAAATGTCCATGACGTGTTCCATGTCTCTCAGCTTCGAAAGTGCTTCAAGACTCCTGACCGCACCGTCAACTTCAAGGACATTGAGCTCCAAGAAGATCTCTCTTACCGTGAGCACCCAGTTGCTATTCTTGAAGAGACTGAACGCAAGACTCGCAACAAGTCAATCAAATTTCTCAAAGTCAAGTGGTCACACCATTCCGACCGTGAAGCTACCTGGGAACGTGAGGATCACCTCCGTTCTGAGTACCCGACGTTCTTTCAGTCCTAGATCTCGGGACGAGATCCTTTCGTAGTGGTGGAGTGTTGTAACACCCCGGATGTAACTTTCCCTATTTGTACTCCAACTCTTGCCGTTTCCGGCATTAAGTTATATTTATTTCCTCGGGTTCAGGTTTAGTCTCCGTGTGTTGTGATCGTTGTCATGCATCTCATATCATGTCATCATGTGCATTGCATCTGCATACGTGTTCATCTCATGCATTCGAGCATTTTCCCCGTTGTCCGTTTTGCATTCCGGCGCTTCCTTCTCCTCCGGTGCTCATTTCTAGCTTTCTTTCGTGTGTGGGGACTAAACATTTCCGGATTGGACCGAGATTTGACAAGCGGTCTTGATTCTACCGGTAGACCACCTGTCAAGTTTCGTATCATTTGGACTTCGTTTGATACTCCAACGGTTAACCGAGGGACCAAAAAGGCCTCGTGTGTGTTGCAGCCCAACACCCCTCCAATTTGGCCCAAAACCCACCTAACTCTGCTCCATCACCTAGAGCGTTCGATCACGATCGCGTGGCCGAAAACCGCACCTCATTTGGACTCTCCTAGCTTCCCCTATGCCTATATATACACCCCCATTCCAAATTCGCGGATCCTCTCCCCCCTAACCCTAAAAAAAATCTCACCGCCGCCGCCGGACACGTCCGGCCGCCTCAGCCACCCAATCGCGCGCCGCCACGTGGGGGCGTGCCCACTTCGCCGTGCCGCCACCCGCGCGGGCCCGCCAGGCCCAAGCCGGGCCTCCCGCGGCCCAGTCGCTCCCGCCGCCGCCCGGGTCATCTCCCTCCTCCGCCCGACCGCCCGCGCCGCCTTGCACCGGCGACGCTCCGCCGCGCCGCTGCCCTGCTTCTCCCCGCCGGCCGTCGCGCTGCCCCGCAGCCACCGCGGCTCCGGGCGCCGCACCGGCCTCGCCCGCGCCGCCCTAGGCCTCCACCAGCCACCGCCGTCACCAGTTCCGGTCGGCCGGCCTCCTCCGGCAAGCTCCGGCCTACTCCCCGTCCTCAACTCCGGTGAACAGGGCCCGGCGTCGAACCTCGGGAGGCGCGCCCAGATCTGATCCGGTTGCTACAGTAACCCTAATTTTTTCGCGAGGTTGATTTTCTCTAAGTCCCAGAAATTCCGATCCAAGTGCTCATGTTTGTGGCCTCGTAACTTTGCATCCGTGGCTCCGATTCATGCATATAGCATATCAAAATGTTCATCTTAGAGAGTACCTTATTTCATTACATTGCATCATTTTCATTTGAGCTCATCTTGATGCCCGAAATGCTGTTAGAAGAGGGCTACTTGAGTTAATTGCCAGATCTGCTACTCCGTTTAGGTTTTTGTCATTTTTGCCATGATTATTGTGTGCATGCTATGCCCTGATGCTCTACATGTGTTTTGTTAAGGGTTTTGTCATCTTTCTAGAGGTGCAACCCATGTATTTTTGTGATGTGTGTGGTGACTTGTGCAAGCTTGCAAAGTGGTGCACTTGCTAAGTCTGTTTTCACGGACTTAGTAATTTCACTATGTCCTGGAGCTGTTTATCTCAAGATGCCATATGTTCATGTTGTTTCCTAGTGATCCGTGCCTCTTTTGAGGATGATCAGTAAGGGAGTTTTGTTAACCTTGTAGTGCTATATCCATCCATGTATTTTTTTGCAATTATGGAGCACCCTAGCTTGAGTCAATCGAGCTCTACTTTTGCTACTTTGTGAATCTGGGCAGATTGTCAACTTGTTTGCAATTTTGCCGGTGATGTTGTAGTTGATCCGTGCATGCTATGCTATTGTTCTTGCCATGTCTAGCTTGCATTTTGTGCCTTCTTGATGGATGTATGCTTGTCTTGCCATGACTTGCACCGTAGTGAGTGCATCGAGCTCGTAAACATGCCTACTTGAGTTATATTTCAGCATGTGTCAGTTATATTTCAGCATGTGTCAGTCTGAAAACTGATTATGTATTTGCTATGTTCACATGCTTGTAATTGTATTTTCTGATCCCTTTTGGATCAAGGTCACTAAGGAACTTTTGCTAAGCTCTTTGACTAGCTCCATTCCATTCTTTACTTTGCCATGTTCAGATCCTGTAGCATGTAGTTTTGTTGCTCCGAAGAGGGCTACCTGATTTGAAATTTCAGACAAGTGTTGATTTCACAAAGTCTGAGATCTGTTTGCCATTTGCATTTTTTCCATGCTGTTTGAACCTGTTAATGGATGATTTGCCGTAGCTCAGTGCTAGACTTTTGTTAAGCATCTTGTGTGCATCCCTTCCATGTATTTTGTTGTCATGTTTGGGTGCTGTAGCATGTTCATTTCATTGCATTCAGATGCCTACTTGCTGTAAATCGCAGACCGGTGTCATTTTTGAATCGCTTGCCATTTCCAAACCGTAACTCTGATTCCGGGGTTCTTTATATCGTTTTCAAGAGATTTCATCTCATCTTTCCAGTGGCACACTTGGTTTTCCAAGTTGAGGCCAGGTTCATGCATTTCCTGTCATATCTTGCATTTTGCATCCCGCATCGCATCCCGCATAGCATATCATCTTTGCATTGTGTTGTTTGAGTTTGCACGTGGTTGATTGTAATCTTGTTGCTTGTTTGTCTTGTTTGGTTAGAGCTGGGAGACGAGTTCGCTAACGAGGAGCCCGTTGAGTTTTTCTTTTGAGGATCCAGTCAACTCTGACAACTATGCAGCCAAGATGATCATACCCTCGAAATCACTACTATCTTTGCTATGCTAGTTTGCTCGCTCTTTTGCTATGCCAATGCTACGATGCCTACCACTTGCTTTCAAGCCTCCCAAATTTCCATGTCAAACCTCTAACCCACCATGTCCTAGCAAACCGTTGTTTGGCTATGTTACCGCTTTGCTCAGCCCCTCTTATAGCGTTGCTAGTTGCAGGTGAAGATTGGAGGTTGTTCCTTGTTGGAACATTTACTTACTTGTTGGGATATCATTATATTATCTTGTTATCTTAATGCATCTATATACTTGGTAAAGGGAGGACGGCTCAGCCTCTCGCCTAGTGTTTTGTTCCACTCTTGCCGCCCTAGTTTCCGTCATATCGGTGTTATGTTCCCGGATTTTGCGTTCCTTACACGGTTGGGTTATAATGGGAACCCCTTGATAGTTCGCCTTGATTAAAGCTTTTCCAGCAATGCCCAACCTTGGTTTTACCATTCGCCACCTAGCCTTTTCTTTCCCTTGGGTTCTGCAGACTCAAGGGTCATCTTTATTTTAACCCCCCCCCCCAGGCCAGTGCTCCCCTGAGTGTTGGTCCAACCGAGCGATGTCCGGGGCTACCAGGGGTAACTCTGGGCTGGCCTACCCGATGTCTTGCTCATCTGAGTGTGCCCTGAGAAAGAGATATGTGCATCTCCTATCGGGATTTGTCGGCACATTCGGGCGGTGTTGCTGGTCTTGTTTTAACCTGTCGAAGTGTCTTGAATTACCGAGATACCTAATCTGATCGGAACGTCTTGGGAGGAGGTCTATTCCTTCGTTGACCATGAGAGCTTGTCATGGGCTAAGTTGGGACTCCCCTGCAGGGATTTGAACTTTCGAAAGCCGTGCCCGCGGTTATGGGCAGATCGGAATTTGTTAATGTTCGGTTGTAGATAACTTGAACCTTAAATTAATTAAAATGAATCAACTCAGTGTGTTACCGTGATGGCCTCTTCTCGGCGGAGTCCGGGAAGTGGACACGGTGTTGGAGTAATGTTTGCACAGGTTGCTCTCTAGTTTCTCGCTCGTGCTTTGCCTCCTCTTCTTGCTCTCTTTTGCGAATAAGTTAGCCACCATATTTTGCTAGTCGCTTGCTGCAGCTCCACATATTTTTACCCTGCCATACCTATAAGCTTAAATAGTCTTGATCGTGAGGGTGCGAGATTGCTGAGTCCCTGTGGCTCACAGATTACTATTACACCAGATGCAGGGCCTGATGATTCCGCTCCAGGAGACACGTATGAGCTCAAGTGGGAGTTTGACGAAGACTCTCAACGTTACTATGTTTCCTTTCCCGATGATCAGTAGTGGTGCCCAGTTGGGGGTGATTGGGACCATGTCGCATGTTGGGTTCTCTTTTATTTTGGCGCCGTAGTCGGGCCATGAGTGTTTGGTTGATGTAATGTTATTTATGTACTTGATTGATGTGGCGAGTGTAAGCCAACTATGTTATCTCCCCTTTATTATTTATATTACATGGGATGTTGTGAAGATTGCCTAACTTGCGACATATGCCTTCAATGCTATTATGTCTCCAAGTCGTGCCTCGACACGTGGGAGCTATAGTCGCATCGAGGGTGTTACACTCATCTCACTTAAGTGGTGGGGGTTGTGGCTCTTCGCACATGGGAATTGTGGTTACACATCATATATGGGGATAGTGATGAAGTCACTCTCACTCTCAATATGGTGGGAAAAGTCACTCATGTCATCATACGTCGCCGTCGTCAAAGGGAAAATCCCATGCTCAACCATCTCATCGCCGTCGCCCTGGATGAAGGCCGAAGATCGCACATCATCACTCTCTCCTCCTAAGATGGAAGCATCATCCTTGCTTGTCACCATGCCGCTCGCCTCCAAAGCTTGGTCCTTGATGGTCTCCGTAGTCGTAGTCATTGCCGCACCATCTTGAAAAAGAGTCGAAGTAGACTTAGGATCATCAATGACACAAAGAGGGATGGTGGTGAAGTCGAACTTGGGAGCATCGTCTTGGAGCTCGTCGGGCTTGGACATCATAGTGGTCCTAGCCTCATGCTCGTTCTCATGGAGCTTGGTCATCGCGAAGTGAGCTTGAGGTGGGGAAGCTTTGGCCTTCATAAGTTCTTGTTACGCCTTGAGAGCACCAATGTAGTTGTCATCGAGGGACTTGTAGTTCTCGAGGAAGATCTTCTTGGAGATGTCGTTATGCAATCCTATCATGAAGTGGAACTTCATCAAAATGGGGTCGTCCAAGCCGGCTCGTCGCAAGGCTTTCTTCATCTCCTTGAAGTACTCGTCGATGGGCTTGTATCCTTGGGTGGTGTTCTCCAATGGGCATAGAAGTTGTTCCGTATAGGTTGGAGGCACGAACTCTCGCCGCAAAGCTCTCTTCGTCTTGGGCCAACTCATGTTGTAGGTCTCCGAAGGTGCGTGAAGCCACCATGTGGACGCGTAGTCATGGATGTTCCTTTTGGCGAACTTCACTTGATCTTCGGGAGGAACTTGATGTAGGTTGAGGTAGTCATCCATCAAACGCTCCCACTCGAGATACTCCTCGGGTTCTTGAGTCCCATAGAAAGGAATCGTGTGGTCGATGTCGAGGTTGTAGTAGCTCATGGAAGTCGCGGACTTGAGCTTGGGGGGCTACTCTTGAGGTGCTTGTGGGCGAAGATGACGTATGTCCATAGGCGAAGATGCCTTGAAGTCGCTTGGCGAAGATGCCAAGGGAGATGGTGAAGTCGTTCAGTGGTTGTTGGTGTTGAGCTCTTAACCTTCACATCCTTGTTGGTGATGGTGTCGATGCCGATGTGATTTTGCCGGAGATGGTAGCCTGGAGGCATGTGCTCTTGAGCGACTTCTCGAAGATGAGGAAGACCGCTTGTAGGACATGATGAGGGCTTTGATCTCCACCATTTGAGTTTGCATCTTCGCATCGTTGGAGTTGTTCGTGGCATCGAACTCGTCGTTGTTGTTGTAGACCGAAGATGAAATGCCTTGCCTATCCATCACAAGACTCGAGTAGAGGTGAGTAGGAAATGAGATAAACAATACCAAGTTACCTTTTCCCAAAGTTGAGGATGTATCCCATTTCACTCAATGTGAGATGAAGGAATAGTGGAATTGGTACCAGACTTGTTCACTCACACCTACAAACTAAAGCTTATGCAGTAGCTCGGTGAGGATAGTGGCACAAAAAATTTAATGCAAAATGTTAGCAAGAGTGAATAATGTTGAAAGAGATTCACAAATTTGCAAGTGAAACAAGTAGACCAATAGCAATATGTGGTACACGGAAACACAAACACGGATAGATAAATGGGTCGTGTAACCAAGGAGTGAGCACAAAATGTGGAATCCACGGAAAATGCTCGTGTTGCACAACTCAAGAGAGACGCTAGAACAATTCCTCTATAGGCGGATACGACACTTGTGCACAACCTATGATATGCAGAATGTATCGACTTTCTACCCCAAGTATCCTATATATGTATGATGTTCCGGTGGTATGATCCAAGATGATCGGATATGACAATCTTATATGCAATGTGGTATGATGCTATGGCTCTTGCTTACAAGCTTCTTTGCTCTTTCTCTTTTTCTTAAAAGCTTATTCTTTTGTGTGACCACTTTTGCACGATGCACAAACCAAGATAGCAATTGTATATATGCGGGAACAAACTTGAGGCACAAGAGATGATATGACGATACCAATATGATATGGTATGTATGCAATGGAAGTTGTAGCTCGATGATCACTAATGTGCACAAGTAACGTTGCCGGCAATACTCAAATGGCTAGTCTCGATAGGCAAGTGACGCAAAATAGGCTAGTGGTTAACAATGCAATTGCAAGGGAATATACAATGGAGGGATACCATGATACCAAGATGATATGGAGGTTACCGTCCTTGGCGATGATGAGTGGCGGTGTTCTTGATGTAGATACCCAGATGATGAAGACTCGTCCCTAAGTAGCTGAAACACCTTAGGAAATGGAAAAACCGCGAACTCGAAATCTCAAATGTCAAATGTCAAAATGGTGGTAGCGGGATGCGGTGGTGGTTTTGGAAGCTCAATGGGATTGTGGAAATGGAGGGTAAGGTGGTGGACAATACATGGTGTCGGAGTTGGAAGCACGGTCCCTAAGTAGCCGAAACACCTTAGGAGAAACAACTCAGAACACAAACAAAATTGGGTCAAGTTGGGGCTGATGAAGTGTATAGTGGTCAAACCTATGCGGAATTGGTGGTGGTGGCTGATGAAGAAGCAACCGTCCCTCAGTAGCCTAAACACGTTAGGATGATGTGGTGGAAGCCCTAGGAAAAGATGCCAAAATTCACAAAATTTGATGGAGTCAAAAGATGTTGGTGGTATTTTTGTGGGAAGGGTGGTGTCAAGAGCTTCAAAACGAGCTAAAGAATGTCAAAATCGGAGTTCGGATGAATTAGTTATGGCCGAAACAAGAATCAGTCAAAATCTGAAACTACAGGTTACGGACGTCTGGAAAAGGTCGGATGTCCGGGGGCCGGACGTCCGGGCGGGCTCGGAAATCCATAAATTTGGCTCGGGTTAGGCATTCCAGTCGTCCGGAAAAGGTCAAACGTCTGGTCGTTCCAGGGGCTCCGGACGTCCAGAAAGTGACGGTTGTCCGGTGGGTCGGGGTGAACGTGAGATGCGAGTTTCGGGACGCGATTTTGGGCGGAATTTGGGGATTTTGGGGTAAAAATAGAGGGGATTTCGTGGATGAAAGATGAGGAAACTTGGGGAGATGCTAGATCCACTTAACCAAGCAAATCTATGGATCAAATCCAACAAAACTTCATCAAACCAACAAATCACAAAAAAATTTGGGGCTATTTTTGGTGGGGATTTTCGAAATTGGGGAAGAACACAACAAAATTAGGCTAGAAAAAAAAAGAGGGGAGGCTCCGAAATCATGATCAACGAGGCTCTTGATACCAAGATGATATATGGTGGAACCCTATACGGCCGATCTTTCACGAAAGGAGCGGATCCCGCGAAGAACACGAAGAACACAGGGAAGAACAGAGAGAAAACACAAGGGGAAAAACTCAAGAACAAGTCCAATCACACATCCACTAGACAATCAAACACACAAGATCCACAAGGTACATGAACAACAAAGGGAAAGATACAAGGTAAGATTCATTTCCATGAGAAGGTCTTGTTGGTAGAGTTCATCCTGAATCCAAAGAAGATGGGGGCTTGAATCCTAGAAGGATCTTACCACAAGGGGGTCTTGAATCCAAGGTGGATCTTCTCCGAAGAGGGGCCGCGGTCTCTCTCGTGGAGTAGATCCGTAATGGATGAGAAAAGCTCTATCTCTAATGAGCTACTACTTTGCTAACCCTAGAAAGAAGGTGGGGTGGTCTATTTATAGTCTAAGCAACGAAGGGGTAAGTGGGAGAGAGATACAAGGCCAAAGGCCTGGCTGCGCACAGGCAGGTACCGGACGACTGGTGGGGGTCGGACGTCCGGTAGATCAGGACGGTCCGGACGTCTGGCGCGCGTCGGATGCCCGCTGATTCTTCTCAGGACAGGTGGCGCAGGATTTCCGGTAAGCGTCGGATGTCCGGTGCCTGGGACTTGTCGGTCGTTCGGTGTTCGTCGGTCGTCTGATGGCTGTAGAGGGTCGGACGTTCGGTAGCTTCCGGTCGTCCGGTTGCTGTAGACTCTACAACTCCTTCTTCTTCCATCTTCTCTTCCATGCTTCCGTCGCGGATGGTGTAGGTGTTCCTTGACGCGTGCACTCCTCCTCGTCATCCGTGAAGTTCCGACAATACCTATGAATGCACACGAGAGGGGTGTCAAGTAGTATACCATCCTCGAAGGGGTCAAGTGAGCACATGTAAAGGAGATGATTCACCTTTGTGTATGTGAAGTAGATGTCGCACGTGTCACTTGCCAAACGGAATCTTGACATGGTGATGCCCGTAGGATACTCCGCATCATCTCCCCTTCCTTGGGAAAGATCCGACCTCGGATTGAAAACCAAATCACCATGAGGAGGTCTTGTTGGTAGAGTTCATCCCAAATCCAAAGGAGATGGGGGCTTGAATCCTAGAAGGATCTTCCCACAAGGGGGTCTTGAATCCAAGGTGGATCTTCTCCGTAGAGGGGTCGCGGTCTCTCTCGTGGAGTAGATCCGTAATGGATGAGCAAAGCTCTATGTCTAATGAACTACTACTTTGCTAACCCTAGAAAGGAGGTGGGGTGGTTTATTTATAGTCTAAGCCACAAAGGGGTAAGTGGGAGATAGATACAAGGCTAAAGGCCCGGCTATGCACAGGCAGGTACCGGACGACCGGTGGGGGTCGGACGTCCGGTGGCTCAGGACGGTCCAGACGTCTGGAACGCGTCGGACGTCCGCTGATTCTTCTAGGGACTGGTGCACCGGATTTTCGGTAAGCATCGGATGTCCCGTGCCTGGGACTTGTCGGACGTCCGGTCTTCGTCGGTCGTCCAGCAGCTGTAGAGGGTCGGACGTCCGGTGGCGTCCACTACTATGAAAATGCCTACAGATAGAAGTTTACCAGTAGCGTTTGTTTATGACCCCACGCTACTAGTAGTTAGTAGTAGCGCTGGCTAGAAAGAGCGCTACTGGTATCATTTAGCAGCAGCGCTTTTTATCTAAACCAACGCTACTGCTAAGTGTAACACACCACAATATCTGATCAATAAATGTTAGCAGCGCTTGTCGCCCAACCAGCGCTACAGCTAGTGGGCTTAGTAGTAGCGTTGGCCCATTGCCCACGCTGCTGTTAAGCCCACTACCTCCTCTCGCGCCCCTTGGCCCGGGCTCATCACTCTCACTCACACTCCTCCCTCGATCCCCCGCGTGCCGCCGTTGACCCCCGCACACTACCGTCCCCCGCGCCGGCCCTCCTCCCTACGTCGGCCGCCCTCGCCCGCGCCGGCCCTCCTCCCGCCGGCCGCCCAGCTCCCCCGCGTTGGCCTCCTCCTCCGCCCGCCGCCCCGACCCCCGCGCCGCCTCTCCTCTCGCGGTGGCCCTCCTCAACCGAGAGGTACTCCTCCCTCCTTCCTTCTCCTCCCTCCCTCCCTAGTTACAGTTATTAGAGTAGTTATTTTGAATCCTATGTCGTTGAAAAAATGTAGGTTATTAGAATAATGTAGGTTATGATTGAACCCTTGCTAGGACAGATTAGGTATGAACCCTAGGTAATTCGTATGAACCCTAGGTTTTTAAATTTAGCTAGGTTTTAAAGTTAGGATAGAAATTTAGCTAGGTTTTTAATTAGGTGTAGTTAATAGAATTTAGGTGTTTTAAGTGTATTTAAAAGAGATTTAGGTCTTTTAGTTGTTTTAGGTGTAGTTAACAGAATTTTAGGTGTTTTAGTTGTTTTAGGTGTAGTTTACAGAATTCTAGGTATTTTTTTGTTAAATCAATTGTTGTTATTTTTTTAGTTAAAGCAAATTTTCCTGTTATATGCAAATTTGCAGCGGACATGTCATATTTTGAACATGTCACATTTTGGACATGTCATATTTTTCCAAGTGGCCTATGTTTTGCCAGAAATGTCAATTCGTTTACATTCTGGCAAATTTCAGGCACTCTATATGTCCTGTTTTTAGCAAAGGTCATGCCAAATTTTGCTTACTTGTTTATTAATTTTGTTTTCATAATTAAGCATTTTGTTCTCGACGTCGACGATGCCTATCCCGCATCCTCGTCGTCGACTCGGCGGAGGACTCCTGGTTGAGCCGAGGGGCCATGTCCGGGAGTGGGCTCCGCCGGGCTGGTACTGGGTTATGCTACCTTCTGGTGAGCGCAGCTTAGTGAGGAGCCAGCCCGTCGAAGACCCGGAGCTTCTTTGGTGGCGGTCACGTGGGCCTGCATCGGTGGAGAGGCTTGAGTCCCCCGCGTAGGTGGTATAGCACCATGTCACCGAGGAGAACGTGCACGTCTAGCGCTACTTGGTTGCGTTGGCGAACAGACGGTTCTCCAATACCTAGCAGATTCTTTAGGGATCTCATCGGAGCTATGATCCGGTGATGGTTCCTTATCTTTGGGTGTCCACCGCGGCCCACTGAACCTACAGGAGCTATTATTCGAGATCTATTAGTGATATTATATGATGATCTTTGCTACAAACTACTATATATGTATTCGATGATGGATTATTAATTACCTATTAGTTATTTGCTTATTGAATGCAAAAGATGAGCACGGTTTGTGCTACAAACTACTATGTATGTAGTCATGATGGATTATATGATGATCTTTGCTACAAACTACTACAAACTACACATATTAGGTGTTTTAGTTGTTATATGATGATCTTTGCTACAAACTACTATATATGTATTCGATGATGGATTATTAATTACCTATTAGGAAATGTCTGACGACAAAAGGGAATTCACTATGTGCGAGTACTGCGAGATGAGTGCGGTCTGTGCGACAGGCCTCACCTGGTAGAAGGTCGGCGTTTCAGCATCAAGCTCCAAGAGACCTTTGATGTTGAAACGGTGCGCAACGACGGCAAGTGTTTTTTGTTATTTTTTGCACGACTTCTCTGCTTCTTCAACGTGTAATTTCCATCTTTTACAATTCGACTAGCTTATCCAATGCCACGCAAGACGCTATGTCTTGGAGAAGATGGGTTTTGAAGATCATGAAAGAATGGAGACAAAGATAATTCAACTAAGGACCCATCATGGTTATGATTTTGCTGTAAATCAATACAATTCTGTGAACTCATCCAATTTTGGTTGCTTGAATTGGGAAGCCCTTTGCAAGGCGTATGATTTTCATGAGGGTATGCTTCTCACCTTCGATCTTGGTGATCCTGACATCGACGAAAATGATATGACCATTTGGGTCCTTGTTGACACGCTTCCAGTTCTACTGCTGTGTGAGTTTCTTAAACATATTTACTAAGTAATTTATATTGTTTATTTCAAAATATTTTACAGCTTATTTCCATTGACAGCTTATTTTCATTTTTCAAAAAATGTACGGAAAATGGTAGACAGAACCTACTACTACTACAATGATGAAGCAAAATTAACTTATAAGGAGCAAGATGGTCTTATCGCATTTTTTACTAATCTTGACAATTTCATTAGCTATTATCAAACTCCTCCACATTATGGTCAATATGTGCCACTAGTGCACGTGTTGAACTACGGTAACATCAATGGAGATATCATGGTGAGATTTTCTACTATTACGGCATTCGTGCATCTTTTGCATAGATTCTTATAAAACTAAACTACATTGCTAACTACAAAGTTATTACTATGTTTTTGAACAGAAAATCTCGATGGATTGTGTGCCTCATCTGATGTTGCCGAGAGGTCGCGTTAATGTTATGAGCTTACGGCCACCACGGCCAGGTCAGCCGCAGTATCCACATCACTCTTGTCCATACCGGATTTCTATTAGCGAGGAAGCCATGATAAAAAATGATTTCAAAAAATGTTTGAACCATCATAGAGAGCTACTTGGAAGCAACATTGTGCGTAGGCCAAGACTTGGAGATAGGATGATCTTTGTTCTTTATTATGGAGAGTCAATGCCTATCTTGTTTTATGATATTTTACCTAAGAGAGGGTAGAGTAGGTCCTATGAGAGGAGTAGGTCGTAGCTAGAATGTGTCATTATGTGCTACAATGTGTTAGAGTTGAAGATGATGATGAGGAGTTATGATTATGACTAGTGACCAACTTGTTATATGATGTCTCATTGACGAACATTGTTTGGTGGTGATGACAAGTGGTAATGAATATGCTATTTAAACAGACTAGTTCATGATGAGTTGTTATTGTATAAAAGATATATCTGTTTAAACATGTACAATGCCAAAATGCTGAAAAAACATAAATGTTAGCAGTAGCGCTGGCCTAAAAACGCGCTACTAGTACTTTAACTTACCAGTAGCGCTGGCCTAAAAATGCACTACTGCTACAAAATAGCTGTAGCACCGTAGCAGTAGTGCTGGTGCCCGTGCTACTGGTAGCACAAAAACCAGCGCTACTAGCAAGCTTTTCTCTAGTAGTTGTCCGGTCGTCCAGTTGCTGTAGACTCTGCAACAACTTCTTCTGTCTTCTCTTCCATGCTTCCCTCGCGGATGGTGTAGGTGTTCCTTGGCGCTTGCACTCCTCCTCGTCATCCGTGAAGTTTCGACATTACCTATGCATGCACACGAAAGGGGTGTCAAGTAGTATACTGTCCTCGAAGGGGTCAAGTGAGCATGTGTAAAGGAGATGATTCAACTTTGTGTATGTGAAGTAGATGTCGCACATGTCACTTGCCAAAGGGACTCTTTACATGGTGATGCCCGTAGGATGCTCCGCATCAAGTGGTGCCCGCAGTCTCCACCGTGTATGTCATCTAGCAACTCGTTCCCCTGTTCTCTGGAGATGCATCGTAAGGAAACATCATTTGGCCACTTCCTGTATAACTCACCGTCCTGGATTCAGTATGCCGTAGCCTGTCGGGCCACGCGCTCCGCGTCCTCCTCTTTCTCCGGCATCTTCCCTTGCGTCAGGTATTCCTTGAACTCCTTGGTCCAGCACCCCTCCTGAGGATCAAACGCCAGGAGTAGGCGCGCTCCCGAGATCGGGCCACAGGCCGGGGCTCCCAAGGCAGGTGGTTGGGGGAGCTCCTCCCGAGGCGGCGCCGGCCCCGAAAGCAGAGGTGCTGCCAACGGCTTGAAGAGCGTGATGAGGACATGAATAACTTGGATACAACCAAAAAATATTACATACATGCATATTTGTCAGGTGATTTCTAGTGCAAACTATTCAATAATCTATTTATGTTATCCAGAACAAAAATACTTCACACACTATTGTGTTTTGTCTAATTGCAGGTGTATGGGACATTTGTACAATCCACATATGAAGATAAGGGAAAAGGAGAAGTTTAGGTTCTGTTCAAAAAGTTCTCTCACGTCACTTTTGGGCCAAGAGAAGATAGAGTCCAAGTCTCTCTCATTCTGGATTCAGATTCAGACTGCACAGACATAGCTGACTCAAAACGCCAACAACTTTTTCATCCGGACTCCGAATTGGGTGATTATTTTTTGTTGGAAAGTAGCTTTCGTGCTCTTTCCAACCCAATTGGATTCTCCTTCAAATTCTTCTGGAGCATTGATATATCAACAAAACAATCTGACACTGCAGCAGAATCCGACTCAAACAAGAAGTCCAAAGGTGTTGCATCACCTCCACTTGGGCCCATGAGCCTTGTTCGACCTAGGGTTAGTTTTAGGCTGCCTTGGGACGTCCTCCCACCTCCTTGTCCGCCACCCCTTGCTCCTATATAAGTAGATCCATTTAGTAGCTTTTTCCTAGGGATTAGTTTAGTTAAAAGTTAGCCGTTGCAACTTCATGTACTTTGTTTGTGTCTAACTACCAGACCAAGACCGCTTTCGGATCCACACCTTTATCAATACTTCATATATATTCGCAATATTCAGATTGCATTATCATATTCTAGCTTGTTCTTCTATCGCGTGCAGGAATAGACCTTCGTGGTCAGGCTGATTGTGCTTCCGGCATCGTCAGTAGCCTCGGGAGATTGGTTTAGTGATTGCTAAGGCGCAACGTCGTGCACGTTTGTAGTCGGATCGTTGTGCACGTTTGTAGTTGGATCGTCAAAGTTGACTCCACCAAAGTTGTCATAATTATTGTCAGAGAAGTGTCATAAGTATGACAAAAAAAATTCGTTCGGCCCAAAATGTCACGGATGTGTCTTTTTTTGTAGTGCCACCGCCGGTTGGTTCCTCCATCGTTGCACCTACTAGAGCATCCCCACCTCGGATTGTGAGCGCAACATCATCTCAAGAGTATGGTACATTGTCAACGTCCGTACCTACATCAGCTACGTCTTTGCAACAAGGTAACAGTAAAGCTATTAATGATATAACTTCACATGAGAACGATGCATGCCTAGTTAACTTGAATGCATCATGTGTTGAGTTACCTCTTGATTTGAGCACACCACCTATTTTAGAGAATCTTGTTACTTTCATGAATGCATCATGTGATCAAACAACTAAAATGCCAACAATTTTGAGTGCGCCCATTGAATTAACTGTTGATGTCAAAGAACCTTGTGAATCAGGAAATAAATCAGATTTGGATCAAATACATTTTAAAATAATTGCGCCATTGTTTAATCATTTTGATATGACCTTTAATCTTGGTGATCACTGTGTGTGAAATGACTTATTGCATGTTTTCTTACTTAAGCATGTTGTAGCATGTAAATGTGATGCACATAAGGTTTATTCACCAATGTTGGGATGGTTTAATGATGAATATTGTCAATCTTTTGATATGAGTAAGAGCTTCACTTATATGTGCAAACTAAGTTGCAATATTTTCATGCCTTCTACTTATGATAATATTTAGCTTTATATTTTATGATCTATGAAAGTTATTCATGTATACATGTGTCATATGTGTAAAAATTAAGGGAAGTAAAAATGGATGACATATACATATACAACATGTACACCTTGTCTCTTTTGTTAGCCACATTTTAGATTAAGCAACGCTGAGGATGGCTTTGTTTTTAACAAGGGGAGGATGATGAGGACATGACTACCTTGGATACGACCAAAAATATTGAATACATACACATTTATCAAGTGATTTCTAGTGCAAACTATTCAATAATCTATTTATGTTATCCAGAATAAAAATACTTCACACACTTTTGTGCTTAGTCTAATTGCAGGTGTATGGGACATTTGTACAATCCACATATGAAGATAAGGGAAAAGGAGAAGTTTCGGTTCTGTTCAAAAAGTTCTCTCATGTCACTTTTGGGCCAAGAGAAGATAGAGTCCAAGTCTCTCTCGTTCTGGATTCAGATTCGGACTGCACAGACATACCTGAATCAAAACGCCAACAACTTTTTCATACGGACTCCGAATTGGGTGATTATTTTTTTCTTGGAAAGTAGCTTTCATGCTCTTTCCAACCCAATTGGATTCGCCTTCAAATTCATCCGGAGCATTGAGATATCGACGAAACAATCTGACACAGCAGCAGAATCCGAGTCAAACAAGAAGTCCAAAGGTGTTGCATCACCTCCACTTGGGCCCATGAGCCTTGTCCGACCCAGGGTTAGTTTTAGGCTGCCTTGGGACGTCCTCCCACCTCCTTGGCCGCCACCCCTTGCTCCTATATAAGTAGATCCATCTAGTAGCTTTTTCCTGGGGATTTGTTTAGTTAAAAGTTAGCCATTGCAACATCATGTACTTCATTTGTGTCCAACGACCAGACCAAGACCGCTATTGGATCCCCACCTTTATCAATACTTCATATATATTCGCAATATTCAGATTGCATTATCATATTCTTTCTTGTTCTTCGATTGCGTGCAGGAATAGACCTTCGTGGTCAGGCTGATCGTGCTTCCGGCGTGGTCAATAACCTCTTGGAGTTGGTTTAGCGATTGCTAAGGCGCAACGTCGTCCACGTTTGTAGTCGGATCGTCAAAGTTGACTCCACCAAATCGATAGTTATCATCTCATCGAAAGATCGGGACCTTCGCCTCTATCAAGTGCTATCAGTTTTCAGGTTGCTCGGTGAGAATTTCTACTTTTTCCTAGATTAGATTTATTTTCTTACCTATTATCCAAGAAAAAGCCACAAAAAAGTTAGATCTATTCATCCTTTGTCCAAGCCAGTCTGAGCCTTTGCAATTTTCTTTTCATTGCTTGTATAGTTGAATTATCGGTTGCATCGTCGTGTCGAGTTGCTGGTCTTAGTGTCTAGTTCGTTTAGAGTTTTGAGTTTTGTTCACATTAGTCGTGCCGCCGCTGCATCGTTATCCCTTTTGCTATCCACTACCCATCCATCAATTTCCACCACGTGCTACCCATCATTCATTGTCACAATCATAGTTGATGTCGTTCACATCTTCGCTAGATCCAATCTGCATCTTATCTAGTTTGTCTTGGAAAGAGCAAGAGATGGAAAAAAGGGCAGAGAAATAAAAAAAGAGAAAAAAAGTAAGAGAAAAAAGGAGAGAAAGAAAAAAGTGTGAGGAAAAAAGAGAGAATAAAAAAAACAAAATTCGGATCTATCTAGACTCAATCTCTTAGTTGAATTCGGATTGGAATCTGTTTCGTGCACTGTTCAGTAAAACAACCATAACTTCCTCATACGAAGTCCGTTTTGGCTCCGCGAGTACTCAAATGAAAGCTAGCGACGAGCCGCATATAAATAGTTGCAAAGAAAAGTTCAATATTTCGCACCTCAAAATTGGCTTCTAAATAGGTATTTCTTCCCTCCGAAGTTCGCAACACAGCTTGTTCCAGTTTTTCACGCAAGTTTTAGAATTTTTAAGTCCTCATATCAACTTGGAACTGAGTTATTCGTTTTGTATTTGAAAGCTTGAGTCAGTGCCATTCTTGAGAAAAATTATCAGAAAATATGCACAAACTTTTCCAGAGAAAAGTTTGAGAGAAAGTTGGTGTATATCCTGCTTGGCAGTTGTTTTTCATCATTATCTTTACTACCATTGTGATCTTCATTTATATCTTGCTGTCCAGAGCTACTTAGTATCCTTCATTCATGCTAGTTGTGCTACGCTGTGACATCATTAGTGTTCTAGGCTAGCTTCTCTAGTCCGGTCTAGCCTAGGACCAGCACAGTACCGTCGTTGAGCATTTATTCAACATTGCATCCCTGAATTGATTATTGCTAATTTTTTCCTACCATATATAGCCAACCCAGCTCCACCTATTTCTACACCGTGTATACGTACATTCCCCTGGTAATCTCTTTACACAATCTTTGGAGTTATTTGACACCGTTGGTTGCCTGTCACCACATGCCGCATGATAAGAACTTGTAAGATATTGATATTTGCTTTACTGTGAGCACTTTACAACCACATCCTAGTAGTTCATAGGAACATTATTCTTAAATTTTGTTTCTTCTTTCTACTAATCATGACAGGTTTCAGAGATAGAAGTTCTTGGACAACGGACACATCTTCACCATCACGAGAGTTGGGAAAACACACACAAGCACATGGTCAGGTTATCTTTTTACCATCATTTGAGGGTAGATTTAATCCTGCTATTTATCTAGATTGGGAGCTTGAAGTAGAACAAGTTTTCAGTCACCATGACTTTTCTGAACTTGAGCGAGTGCGAGCTCCCACTAGAGCATTTACTGGTTTTGCTTCTGTTTGGTGGAGTGTGCATTGTAAGAAAAACATTGATAACCAACCCACAACTTGGAAAGATTTGTAATATGTAATGAGACAACAATTTTTCCCTCCTTACTATCGTTGTGAATTGCTTCACAAATTTGAACAATTTAAACAAGGCAACAACACTATTCATGCTTACTACCAAGAGTTGAAATCTTATATGCATCATTGTGACATAGAAGAATCTGAGGATGATACAATGAATAGATTTTTTGGTGGTTTGAACCATGATATTCAGGCAAGATTTTAGTATATTCCTCGTTGCATTACTGGTATGTACGTTCGTGCTTGTACCTTTGAGAGACAGATACAGGAGGATGCATTGGGTGACTACAACTACTACTATTCCAGTTCATGCTCACCACACTACAAACAAATAAACTTATGTGATGATACGTGTTTGTCAAAGTAGGTCACGTTTTTTGTCATGCATGTACATCCATGACATATTTATGACAGAATCAAGGTAGTCATACCTGTGCTGTCATAGAAGTGTTCCATGACATTACCAAAATTATCATCACGGGAGTGTCCACTTCCATGACGATAAATCGCGCGTCACAGAAGTGCTTTTGTCGGGGGTGACCGACATGTGGCATCCACCGTAACGGAACGCCGTTAAGCTATCGGGTCCAGTTTTGGATCCAATAACCCGTTAACAGCCCCGACTAATGGGGATTTTCCACGTGTAAAATCATCATTGGCTGGAGGAAACACGTGTCGGCTCACCGCTGGGACAGATGTCATCCACTCATTGGACCCAAAGCGCCTATGATACGTCGACACGTGGCACGGCCCAACAGAGGCCCATTCCTGTGAAAAGGCCGGCCCGTTTGACTTGGTCAAAACGTGGTGGGCCGGCCCACGGCAAGCCTGTTAACGACATGTTCGCATATAGCTCATTTACAGCCCACCCAGGACCCGTTTACAGCCTATCCGAATTAGGCCCAGTAGCGTCATCTGGGCCGTCCAATATAATTCCAGCCCGTTTTAATTTTCGGCCCATGTATGGCCCATGATGTCTTTTGGCCCATATGAGGCTCTTAGTAACCCTCGGCCCATTAACGGCCCGTGGTAAAACTGGCCCATAATGAACAGTGTATCACTTTATACCCATTAACGACCCATTATTCCGGTGGGCCGTTTCCAGCCCATGTTATCTTTCGGCCTTCTCGGGGCCCATTTATTCTTGGCCTCATTTCCACATTTGTTTACTTATGGCCCATTACTGTCATTTTCTGCTTGTGGGCCAAATTCAGCCCGTGGTTACAGTCGGCCCGTTTGTGGCCCGTTAAAACATTGGGCCGTTTTCATAGCGTCATCAAAATACGGCCGATTAACGACGGCCCGTTATGGTCGGCCCATGAACGGAAGATTTCAACTCTAGCCCATTTACGGCCATAATGTGGTCTGTTATTGGCCCATGTTTGGCCAACCGATCGTAAGCCCATAGAAGGCCCATTGATGATACGGCCCATAGAAGGCCCATTGTGTCTACGGTCCGTATAAGGCCAATTGTTTCTATGCCACGTAGAAGGCCCACTGTTTCTACGGCCCGTAGGAGGCCCATGTGAACTACAGTCGGTGGGCATCAAAGTTCTCCACCAGTGAAAATATAGGGAACACCCTACACTATACAAAAATGGCTTGCTGTTTTCTTCAACCGGTGGATGCATGTTAAGAACAAATTTTGTATCGCACCAAAACAAATTACAACTATAAAACAAAAGGAAGGTTGGCATAAAAGTTATCAGTCTAGCAGATAAATGCACCACCAGAAGTTCAGAAGCTCGGTTCATTTGACCTGACTGTTACGTTTTCATGCTGTATTGTCCGATGGAGCACCATAACCTTTGCCTTCAGTTCTCCTAGGCTCTTGAACAACATAGCAAATGTCTGATAGTCTGGTTTGAAAACCATGCATATCTTGACAACATCGAACAATGTCTCTCCTTGTATCACAAAGGGTCTTTGTAAGGGAATGAACTTGTGTCTGGAGTGTAGATACAACATTGTTTTGAGCTTGCATATCTTGATCATGACGTAGTTTGGACGAGATTGCCTTAACAACCAAGCCAGTATTACGTAGGAATGTGCTTTTGGCACTGTTAGTGGACAAGTACTGACCCACTGGAGCAAGAGCTGACATTGCGGTTATAGTTGCCTCGCCACCTTCAAAAGGTGGCGGTTCCACCATTTTTTCCATAGCTCGCTGAAAAGTTGTGGTTTTACATTAATAGTACCAGAACAGAAGATATTAAGGAGGCAGCAAAACCAAACAAAATAGCTTTGGTCTATATACAGAACATATTCTCGTGAACCCATGTAAAATAATAGTTGTATTTTATTGGAAAGTACATAATAAAACCAGGTTCCAAACATATGACCATGTACCATCGCTAATGTATTGTCTATTTCTTCACATTGTACTAAGGGCTAAGGATAAAGAGACGAAGTTTATAATACGGTAAGCATAGTATGCCATCATTCATATCACAAAACAACTGAGAACAGACAAACAGGTAAGTGTAACATTGTGTGGGCAAGTCGAGCACGGAACTAGATTATAGGTCAAGATCAAAGGGGCATCACTCCTCTATTTTAAACCTTGTAAGGTGCAATGATACGCTAAGACAATTGTGTATAAAATTGAAAAGTGTAATAGACATTTGCTGCAAACCATGCAGTTCAAGGCACAAGTCAGAGTAAGTAGTAGTTAAAAGGCATGAGGATTAAGGACTTACAACAGCGGCTTTGACTAGTGTAGTCATGCCCTTCTTCTTGCTGGTGTGATAGTCCTTGAAGATTTCGACAGCATTTGGTTCATGTACTTTTTGGTCCTTGCGGGCTTTCCTCTGCATTTGGAACAAGTCAATGTAGATCTGATAATATGGTACAACGAAAAGAGTGAATTAGCACCTAATTACAAGAGCCTCGCAGTGTGCAATATAGCTACCAGATCCCGTCGTCTGTTGGAATTTCACTTTCGTACGGTTGGCCTTGTTCTTTGAACAGTTCACCTACAAGAAGATAGATTTGTGTGGCACATGCGTAAATAGGACTTCAACATGTGATCTGATCACATATATATAATGTACCTGATACTTCGGATCGGACCAGTGTTTAACGAGGCGTCTCCAATCTTCATCAGATATATTTTCCACTAGAGATGTTTGGGCAAGTTCACTGTTAGCCTTGCCTTCAAAGTGAGTTTTCCTCAATTTATACCGATACTATCGCAGAGAAGACTTGAAAACATGGGTGCAAGCTTGTCTGGTTGCATCATCTTGGCTATCCAACTTGAACCTCATGTGTTGAAAATTATGGCAGTCTCATTATCAGCAACCTAGAAAGTATTGGATAGAGCAAGACGATAGTACTAGTTTCCATACATAACCATACTTATAGATAAATGGTCGAGGAAGGTGTTGAACTGGGTTTCGTCTTTCTCATTCCTGTACTGAATCCATGTTGGGAGGATACGTACATGACACCTAACAGCAACCGCTGCCTCTGATACTAACTTGGCTGACTCTGTAGCATCACGTGGCCTTTTTAAAACTGCCTCAAAACGAATCTCCATTCTTCCTCCTCTATATTTAGTTAACCTATTGAGAATTATCCCTGATGTTTGTTTCCTCTTGCGCCTAGGTGCTAGTCCAAGAACAAACATAGGAAGTGTTAGTGTACATCAAACTATGAGACTACATATAAAGAAGCATGCAACTGTAACTTTACTCCGGCAACTACCTTCTTGTTGTTGAAGCTGACAAAGTTCATCTGATCTTGCCAACTCATCTTGTGTAAAGAGTGCTTCGGAAGTAGTGTCAGGTGGCAAGGGAGCTTGGGAACGTGCTGCTAGCTGAGTTGACGAACGAGTAAATCGTGCAGGTGGTGGTACTGTGGAAGGTGTTGCAACAACTAGGGTTGTCTCTACTTGTTTAGTGGCAGCTATTTGTTTCCGTTTGGCTTGTTCCGCAGCTCGTGTAGCATGGGATACCCTATCGGTACAATTTTCCACTGGACTTTGACCTTCTATTGCACCATCAGTACCAGCAGAATCTGCAGGATTATTCCGCTTCCCTTTCCATGTCGTTCTGTCTTGCTTCCTCTTTCTCTATGCCGTGTTAAGTCCAGCCGACAAGAAAAATGAATAATAATTTAGTTCTTCAGAACAAATGTACTTTGATGTAAGAACATGGTGTGATAGACAGATATTATATGTTCTAGAAATAGGAACACGTGTCTTAGTCACAAGTATAATGTGTAAGGTAAGCAGATGAAATTCAACAAAATTAGAAGCAATACAAGCTAGACATCATACATAACATGCAACCACATATAACAGTGCCAAGTTAGAGGGAGCACCTGTGATGGTGCACTAGGGGAGACGTGCTCATCACCAACACAGCTACGTTGAGTGTCTATGCATGTGTTGTCTTGGAAATCATCTTGGGGGGATGGAGGAGTAGAATCTGTAGAGGCCCTCCATTTTGAAGGATCACCTTCATCCCCTGCCTTGCTAACTTCCTTCTGCTTTATTGATTTTGAATTGTCAAGTAAAATCGACAAGAAAAAGCAATAAAATTCGCTCTTCAGAACTCATTCGTACATGATACTGATAATCACTACTTTGATGTAAGGCAAACACATGATTCCAGGATGGAATAATACGAAAAACAGGACGGCATGGCATATTCACAACTGTTTGTGTAAACTAAGCAGAAACCATTTCACCAAATAAGAAGCAAGGCAAGCTAGACACCACGTGAATGATGCAACCAATATGACTCTGCCAAGTTAAAAGTGTCCCATCATAAATGGCATTTCAACAAATTAGAAGTAGCGCATGCTATAAATCATATCAAAGATGCAACTAATATCACACTGCATATACTGAAGGTGTCTCGTCATATTGATTTATGCGGGATGCAAAAAACAATAGTTTTATGTGAGGACATGCTTAATAGACAGATGTACTATGTACTAAATACAGGAAGGCATGTCACATTAACAGGTATAATGTATAAGATAAGCAGAATAGCACATGCAGTTTAACCAGATTGGAAGAATTACAATCTCGACACCATATGCAACATGCAACCACATATCACGCTGCCAAGTTAGAGCAAGCACATGCGATGCTAGTGTAGGGGAAATGCAGTAATCAACTACAGAGCTACGTTCACTATCATCATCTAGCCTTGCTGTTTCTTGAGAATCATGTCGGGAGGCTGACGCTCCATTCTTTAAATGAGTAATCCACTTGCCTGACTTACTCATCATAAGTGATTGATGAGGGATACACAAGAACATTAGTTTGATGTAAGAACATGGTTAATACACAGATGTACTAGTATGTACCAAAAACAGAAAGGCATTTCATATTGAAAGGTATAATGTGTAAGCTAAGCAGAAGAAATTTAACCAAATTGGAAGCAATACAAGCTAGACATCCGGCTGGAGTGGTGAGCATGATCATCTAGGACCTGAGAGCCTGGTGGGAGGCGGGCTGCTTCGCCACCATCGCGGCTTTTTAGTTGGCTTCCAGGTGATGCCTCTCTTTGCTGGGCTTGTCACTCGCTCGACCAGTGCCCTGACTGGCTATTTGTCTTCTGGTGCTCACGGGATATTGGTTCATGTAAAAATATCTTTCCTTATCTTAATAAAGACCGACTTCGGCCTTCCGAATACAAGCTAGACACCATATGGAACATGCAACCACATATGACACCACGAAGTTAAAGCAAGCACCTGGGATGGTGGTTCATCGCGAGCGAGGTCATCAACTCTGGAGCTACGTTTACCGTCTCTATCTACTGACATTGCACCTATTATAAGGATGAAACGTGTCTAGCCTATCCACGTACGATGCTGGAGCAACTTCTCTCTTTTCTTTTTTGCTTCTCTCATAGCAGCAGAGTCTGAAATACCCTTGCATAAAAACACAATAGTGAGAGTATGGGTGAAGTGTGTGCAGAAGTAGTGCACTGTAAAAGTAGCAGATACCAGGTGGCTGAAAGATAAATGACAGGAGACATATGATAGCTCTACAACATTGCATGGCAAACAAAATTAGATTCTACTCCATATGATTTTGTAATATATGAGCACGGAAATGCAGGTACTCCTCCAGCACAGCACCACCTGTGGTCATATCAAGATAACAGTCGACTGAAAATAAATAGGTCAGTCGAGTTTTTTAATGAACTGTCCGATCTATAAGGAACGAGCAGATAGCCTTCGTCTACCTCCCGCCAATCACTATTGACAATCTTTCTCGAACCGCCAGTGACCAACAGCCTAGCCCCTTGCCTCCGCCGCCCCGCCCTCCCCTCAACCTCGCATCACCGTGCTTGGTAGCGCCCCCAAGCCATCCCTTTAATCCCGACCGACCTCCAGATCGGGCGCCAGTAGCTCTTGGCCCCACACGCCCCTAAGATAAACACCGAGGCGCTGCTTCGCTGCGCAATAGGCGGATTAGCGCATGTTAAGCTAGGGAATGCTTCTGTTAGTTGGGAATTAACTGACCAGGAATTAAAATTCAGGGGGGCGACGGACCTCTAGCTAAGATGAAATGGTATATGAGGAGAAACCTTGTGCATTGCGAGTTACTAGGAACATCTAGTATCAAGAAGAAGCGGTCAACTAGTGTCTTCTGTAGGATGAATACCGTGTAGGCAGACACGTACGATTTTTACGAATAAGGGAAGAGGAGTACCATTTTCGGTTGCCGGTGTGGTCGCCTCCACATGTCATGCCGATCTTCTTTTTGCTGGGGAAACCGATGTTCTGGAGGGAAAAGGCTTGGACGAACCCATGGCCAAATTGTTGACTGTGTTGCCGTGGCCGTATGTCGGCGGAGGGGAAGCAGAACTGAGGCGGCGAAGGACAGCGTAGCAGGAACAACTCCGGTGAGATGGAGGGTGGAGAAGTTGGAGCGGCAGCGGTGAGGCGCAAGACGGCGTGGTTGAACCGGCTCGGGTACGGAGGCCTCGGCCTCTGCTTCAACTTCTAGCCGTGGAGGGCGTTGTGGTTGAGGTTGCGGTGGACGACGACGTTGGAGTATCGACTCCGGTGTGATGGAGGTGGGCGGCGGTTGATGGGTGGAATGGGGTGCCGGACGGAGGACGCCGGGGTTTCCCGGCTGGTGGAGAGGTAGTTTTTGCGCCCACGGAGTACGAATGGGGAAACGGACGGGTGCGCGGAGGGGGGGAGGGGGAGAACCATGTTTCGGTCTGGGACGCGTTTTTTTGGCTTTTTTGAATAGAAGATGGGATGCACTTGTTTGAAATTTGGGGAAAGTACAAACTTTTCCCCCCTCTTAAATTTCGGACCTACTGCCGGTCGGGAGTAGGATGGTAATCCCGGGTGTCCCAAATAGTGGGCGGGAGCAATTTCGGCCGCGCGCATGTGTGCTTAGGCGGCCATTGTGTATGAATGTTTTTCAGAGGCGGTTGCATAGCGTCTAGATGAAGCTACAAACCTACCCCTGTTTAGTCCTTTGGACGTCGGGCCGGTAGGTTTCACGGGCCGGAGTTATTAGAAAAGTAATTTCCTTGTACTATCAAACATTGGTCTCGCGCGGTTTCGGGCGAGTAGAGGCTCTTTTGGCGCTTCGTTCGAAATTTTGAAACGCAAGCATTCACGTTTTGAGTACTCTTGAACATTGAGGATTGACCTAAATAGACAACGTTAAATTTGACCTTGTATGTTTGAAAACCTCATTAAATTATCTGCTTCTTTTTGAAATTTGACGCTTGAAAATCCTATAACTACGATTATTTTGGAATGGAGGACCTAAACTAGAATCTATTTTGTACATGACTACATATGCTATTATGTACAAAATCAGAGCAAATATTGGTGCCCCCATAATTTAGGTATGATTTACAAATGCCATGATATCAAATTCAAATAATTGAAAGGACTTCATGTTGAATTCGATTTTTTAAAACCACCTTAAGTTGAATTCAAATGTATGCTAGTTCATAGGTAGCTATTTATAATGTTCATTGTGTAACTTTCGTATGTATAATGTGCTTTACACACACAACATGAACTATACTCACATTTATATTCGATTGCTAAAGCGATGCATTGTCTGGAGTTCAAAAAACTAACTATGTGGATCAATTGTGTCGAATAATAACATAGACATGCTCAAATTCGATAGAATCTAGATGTCTGATGCATCAATCACTGTACCTTACGCGAATTGCAAATATCATGATCCCATCCTAATATTTGGATACAATTTACATAATTAATCAATGTGTACAGCAGTCTTGTACATGTAGTTTCACTCTCCATCGGTGGTATCTCACACATGCTCACACACTCTCTCCCGAGGTGTCTTTCTCGCATAGATGCTCTCGATATAACCCTCCCTCCCTCTCGTAACCATTTACGACTGTTTTCACTAACCTTTATCACAAGCACTCTTCCTCTCGCATGCATACACACGCACAATCCCCATCGACCCCTTCTATATACATAGACCTGCCTACGTGTCTCTTGTACGCATATTATCCTTATGCCTGTCTCTCACGCATTGTCTCACACCTCTCTTCCTAATCAACGAGTATGATTCTTTTTTTGCGAAAAGACGAGTATGATTCTAGCAGAGCATTCTGCAGGATGCCCCTTAAAGTTAGGTTGGATGAATAGTAATATCAGAGATAAAGGGGTTACCTTAGTCCGAGAACCTAGGGTTACAAATCGTAGCTAGCTTTGTCAGTGGACATAGAGTCCTTCACGATTATGCTATCTTTGTCTTGTACGACTAGTCATCCATGGGTCTCCCTAAATGCGTCATGGGCTGACCAATGCGGCGCAGGACGGAACCAAACGAAGGGCCTCACCTCGACCCACCGGACCTCACGCGGTGACACACTCTCTGCCCCCACGTCTCGTTATCTTCTCACACCCACACATACCAACACAGACACCACACACAAAAAATATATTCTCAGGGTGCCTCTATCCACTCCCCCTTGCATATACACACTCAAGGGAATCTCTCGCCGTGACGTCATATTCGTCTCTCTCTCTATACCACTCTCATTTCTCGTGCTATCTCTCCCATGCCCCTCCTGTCGGCCCCTCTATCCATGCCTCTCTCGAATACGTAATACACACACATACCTCTCCAGGCCCTGCCAAATGCATCAACTACACATTCACACATGTTACATCATGTACCCCATTGATCTAAAAAGCCCTCTCTTCACGTTTATTTCGCGTACAACATTCCTTTTGAATAATGTGTGGCCAAAAAATGTTTTAGAATTTCTACATATATACAACATTACAAAGTTATATGGAGGAGTATGAACGTTTGCATTGCATGGTGACCACAATGATATTTATTCCGCACTCTGAATTTGTATATTTTTATACTATATATAAAGTTAGTCATAATAAAGAGAAACGAAGAGCATCTTTCTCTCCATCGCATACCCCCCTCTACGCCCCTTTCACGTACGCACACAAACTATCTACAGGTCCTCTAAAAGTAAGCCCCCAGCACATTAACGCAAGTTTCATCTTTCTCTCGTGATATATATAGTGACGATCATTGTATTTGAAGCGAAAGCATGATACGTACATTGGACTTCAGAATCCACTCATTACGGTCACCATTTACGTTTTGTGGTTATTATACAGTCACGGGCTCACCGTACAACTCTGTATTTGCTCAAGAAACGACTAGTTGACCAGTTAAACGCTCCACGTGGCACATCTAGTGTTGCGTCACATTATCTCACTACCATCGGGCCCACCTATCGGCTTGTATCTACTGTACATCTACACTCTTATAAAATACTAGCAACATGCCCATGCGTTGCATGGAACATCAAGATGCATTTGTATGAATAGTTTCTCTTGTGGGAGAAAAGGATGAACAAGGGAAGGCCTTATTTGCAAGTGTGGAGAGGGGAGTGGGTATCTTTTTGCAAAATTGCCATAGTTTCCTTCCTATCCGTTAGATATAGATCGGACGGCCTATATTGCAGGATGGCAGGCACACGATCATCACCGATTGTGCTTTCTATAACAGTAGGGATAAAATACACTCTTATAAAAAACAGAGTTGGTGATGGTGGTGTGCCTACCATCCTGCAATATAGCCCGTCCGATTTATATCTGACGGATAGGACAGAAACTACGACAATTTCGCAAAAAGGTACCCACATAGCTTTACACATTTGCAAATAAGGCCTTCCCTCGTTCACACTTTTCTCTCACAAGATAAACTAGTCATACAAATGCAGCTTGATGTTACGTGCAACACACGGGCATCTTGCTAGCAAGAATGAAAACAAACGACAAAAAAATATTGGACGGTGGTTCGAAGTCATGACCGTGGGCACAGCGGACAAGGTGGCCTTGTATTGTATGCCAAGCCGTCTGTTTTAACACACAGGAGCTGGTGTGGTGATTATACACACACGCACGCATGCACATGAACTGCATGCACGCAACACTCACATGAACACATGCACCCATGCACGCACGCAACACTCACACTTACACACGCAGCCACGCACGCACGCAACACTCACACGCACAAATGCATGCATGCATGCATGCACACACCAGTACACCACACGACCAACACAACCAGGTGATTCCCGCGCACGGGGTGGAGTCTTGTCGCGCCTGAGTAAATTTGTGTTTATCTGACCTTTTCCCTATGTGAACTGACAGGTGGGACCCACAAGGAACGTGGTCAATTTAACTAGTCAACATGGTGCCATGCAGACTATTTGGCCGGTCAACAGAGTGCAATCCGATGTTGAACCATGAGCAAGTGATCGTATAATCACTGCAAAACGTATATAGTGACCGTAATCAGCTTATTCTGAAGTTCGGTGAACGTATTACGCTTTTCTCTCTATAGGCCCTTCAAAACTACATCTCTACACGTTCTCGCATGTTACATGTAACAACTATGCAATACAGCACTACTACTACACTCTGACACAACAAATCAATGTGTTTTTAGTTTTACTAGATATGATATTGTTACTTAATTATTCAGTTTGCATACATTAAAATTGCCTTTGAAATGTATGGCCAGTATCATATACCGCGCGGGAAAAACCCCGCCCTTTCCTGTTTAATCAGGTTTGTATCGATGGATCGTGCGAAATAGCAAAACTATAGTACTATATACAGTACAAGTGACAGTTCACTGGGCCGTTGTGTCATGTACTCCTCCGTCGTAAGAGTGGAGTGCTCTCTTTCATAAATATTCTAGCCCCTTTCACCGACATGTGGGGCATTAAGCTACCGGTTCCACATGCCATACCGGAATACAGTACAGAGCAGCCGTGGTGAAGCACCCATTCATGGCGCTGACGTAGTAATGAGCAACGAGGCGTAAAATCACCAAGCTGCACCTTTCCCGCAGTTAAGTTGGAGGGACGAAGTAATAATGCCAATAAAAGAAGTTGGAGGTACGAAGCAACCATCATTTCACTTGTTGCTGAATCCGCTTCTCCCTCATCTTCTTCAAGTTAACCACGTGTTGCTTCTGCCGTTGTTCTGCCTCATGTGGGAAGCGGATCGGCTTGGTAAAGCACTGTCACGTGGGACCACATGTTTGCAAACCGCCAGGACAACATCCCCTAAAAATAAGAAACCTCCCCCGCCATCCGCGCGGAAAAATCACCTCCTTTTACTAATCTTGATTCTATAATTTTTTAGATCAATATAATTGAGATTTGTATAGATAGCACACAGGAGAAAAACCAAGTGGTACGTTTAAGGGCATCCACAATGTGTAGCCAAATGTGAAAATAGCTTTTGGCATCGTGGGAACCATTGTGGACGGTGTTGCCAAAGCCAAAAGGATGGAACCGAAGCTCCCTGATTGATTGATTGATTGATTGATGGAATAGAAAAATGCAACGTCTCTCCTCTTTCTCCCGTGCTTGGACGCATGTACAGTATAGAGGACAGAGTCTACTCCCCTGTCCCTTCTATCACAAATCACTAAATAGTGAGGCGTCAAATCACAAAGCACGGATGAAGCAACCATCATTTCACTCTTCGCTGACTCTGCTTCTCCATCGTCTTCTTCGAGAAACCATCTCACCGCACTAAGCTGAACGGACGACGCTATTGTGTATGAGTAGTACTCGTACATTTACATGTCCTTTGGTTTAACGGACTTCCTGGATGTAAATAAGGCGGTTGTCTCGGCTTGCAAGCGGCACTTGCGAACGACTTACCATGGTCTCTCTCAATGGTGTTCTTCGTTGAACGCACTTCGCCAAACCACAACGTTCGAGACTTGGTCGACGTCACCGCAATGGGAAAGGAAGTCAAATATAGTTACTACCTCCACTTTTTTGTACACAATGCCAGTATATCAAAATTACAATTTGCAAAAGGCCACTAACACTAATCGAGGCGAAATTGATGGGGTTTGCCTCGTACTAGCAACCAAGGACATTAATATCCCCTGCATGCATGCGGAAGTGAGAAGGTTGGTTTGCATGGCGCTACATTAATCAAGCGATGAGGAGTGAGATGGTTAGCTCTTTGAGCTTTGGAGAAAAACATACGCATTAATTGACACGTGAAACGAGGATTTGTATCGATTAATCCCGCGAAGGAAAACCCCGCCTTTCTTTTTTAACACTAGTACTCCTAGTACATAGTACTACGTAGTTATCCTGTTTGGGTCTAGACCTTGCATTGCCATACTTTGCCACACATTTTTTCCAAGCTTGCCTAAAGTTTTCAAAATGAAAAGGAGGTACACTTGCGCACGGCTGTCGCGGTTGCACCGCACCCTCACACGGTTGCTCCTGCACGCCGCAAACCCAACCAAGGGAACGCACCCTCACTGACACGTGATGTCGCATGTGAACAAACCAAACTCAGCCATCATACCGCTGACACATAATTTTCGTTCATAGAGTATGTTTATCCAACCGCATGTTGGGGAGTATCCATACGACCAGTGCGGTGGTCTGTTGGGGAAGAAGAAGAGGTGAGGAAGAAGGGTTAGGAGACGTAGGATATTCATCCAGCCGCCTGAAATGGTAGACTGATCCAACTCAGGTGACTTGCATAACAATATATGTTTTTACTACATAGCAAAAGATCCATAAAAACAACAACATAAAGAAAAACTATCACTACTCGCGGAACAAGACAGCCTCGTCGTCTTTGGCTGCTGGCGCGAACCAGCTGTAGTGGCCGACGTGTGTCTCCGCACCGTGGTTATCCTCGGCCTCCAGCTACTCGTTCACGCGGAGCGTGCGGGCACTCTACACGGACGAGAGCACCGCCCGGTTCAAGTCGAGGACGTCCGGTTCCGCCTGTAGGAGGGCCTCGATGGCAGCGGCATCCACGCGCTCCGCCTCAAGTCGAGCCTCCACCACCCGGTTCACATCCACAACATCCGGTTCCGCCTACAGGAGAGCCTCGATGGTAGCGGCATGCGCGCGCTCTGCGTGGAGTTGAGCCTCTGCCTCCCGGTCCTCCTTTAGTATCGCCAGGTTGAACCGCTGGTCCGCCTGCACCATGGGGGACTCGGACGCCGGCACGAAGTCGACGTCCATCGTCTCATACCCATCGAGGGCCTTCTATGCTGCGACCTCTGCCATGAACATTGGATCGGCTTCCTCCTCCTCGTAGCTTGGCTCCAGAGAACTCGGAGATTGGCCAATCGCAAAGCGGGCTTGGGAACGGAGGTCTCTAGCGCCGAACGCCGCCGCGATTTCTACGCGGCGCTCCAGCATCAGCATCTTGTAGTACGTAATCTTGCGGCGCACCATGGCTTTCCGACAAACTAGGGGACGCTTGATGCGGGCTAGGGTATCGAAAGGTGGGGGAAGGGGCTGGAGATTAGGTGTGGTTTTAGGGCAGTGGCTGGCGTAGGCCGAGCAGCGAAGGTTCTGGTGTGAATAGTGGTTCTGGTGATGACCGGTTAATCGATTTTGACTGTACATCGCTCTTGTCATGTTCGCGTTGCAGCGTGGCACACCGGACCCTCCACGTCGCTCACCGAATGGAACACGCTTCGTCTTGTGTTTTCTCTCCCTGTGGGACCGTAGTTGAGAGCAAACCGATGTCCCTCCCCCTCCCTCGCCCGCGTCATTTTATGCGGAGTAAATAAAAACAGAGGGAGTATACTACGGATGAGGATCCCCTGACGTGGCCGAACCCATTGAGTAACTGACATGCGGGGCCTAGCAAGCATGGGGTCCGCTAGTAAGTGACTGAAAGGGAGGGTAAGGCAGGGATACGTATGTGAAAGGATCTTCGAATGATATAATTTTCACATTATACATCTCATGTACTATTAATCTTGTCAACAGTCAAATGCGGTTTTGAAAAACGCATTAGAGCATGGTTAATAATATAGCTAGTCGATGGCTATAAGGAACTGCCATGTCATCTATAGCCATCATTATATGCACTCATGCACCTGCAAAAAAAATATAAGGTTGGCTATTGTATTAGTAATTTTTTCCATCTCCTCTCCATCTCTTTCTTCATATTTATTGTACGTATTTAACTAGGAATGCTTATATGGCTAGGCTCTTGCATGAGAGCTCACTCCCCTTACTTTTTCACATCTCTCTCCTCCACATAGGCCCTATATAAATGGAAGGAGGGAGTACAACTATGAGCACTGCATACTCTAGTACAGATGTTGTCAATACTCCACTAGTACTATTGGACAGGGAGCTTAAAAAGTTACTATTGGACTGGCTATACGTGGCGAAATCCTAGTAGGAAGAGCATGCACGAGAACAAGCACATTCACGTGGTTGAAAACAAACTGGAAACCATCTCGAGTAAAAATCTAGGAGTACGTACGAATCTAACAATATTGATTGGGCGTTTTTGAATGTTGATACTTTTTTTTATCAAAGTAGAGATACTTTGACTACACATAAAACTTATATGTAAACTAGAAAGGATAGGAGGGAGTATATTGTACGTTCAAAAACGAAGCGAACATTGAATACCCTATATATATGATTTGCGCATGCTATGATCATCGGTTCAAAATTTTGAATCCGCTTTAGGTATCACACATGCCCCCACTCGTTCTCTCTCGATTTCATCTCGGGGTCCGGAGATCGATTGAAAGAGGACTAGGGTGGGTACAATACATTCGTTTCGCTTATGAATGTACAATATACTCCCTCTGATCCACACAGACCCCCCCCCTGCGGGTCATTTCTATCATATAAACAGACGAAACCTTTATCTCCTTGCACGACACACAATTGATCTCTGAACATCAATCGATCTCATCAACATGTTTTAGGGCATGAACCGAATGGGATGTCAAAACTAAGATGCGAAGCGACACGTAGTGGAGGCAAAGTGAAACTTCAAACGAAACGTTTGTTTGTATGCATGTCGTACAAATTACAAATAAACATTGGAAATTCAAGAATGGTCTAGGCCCACATGCGAATGATACTCGGCGGAATATTCAAATGAGGCATGCGGGAGGATGGACTCGACCGGAGGGCGACCGAAGAGCATGCACAACACGCAATGGAGAAGAGGGTTGGAGAGGAATGAGAAATAAGAAAACGCCACATGATTATACTTGAATGGCTCAAATAAACAATAAGTTGTCTCGCTTGGCCTACATAGTGAAAGGCCTAATGCGCAACGCAAAGCACTGACGCTCGAATATGGCCGGGAAAATAGGGAAACCGACATGTGGGGCACACCTGTCGGGACGACGTAGCGCAAAATCGTCCAATGGAGGAGCTGGCCCACGACCTCCTCTCCACCGGCAAGCGTTCATGTGGGTCGTGGGGGCCAACAACGTGGCGCGGCTCCAGCACCGCCTCTGGATACGGCGACCACGGTGAGCGACACACTCATCGTCGCTAGACACGGTCGGTTTTAGTGTGCCGAGGGTGGCGTTAGTGTTGTGGCACGACCAACAGTATGTTTGGTTTGTGCCCAAGGTTGCCCCATCAAATCATTGGGTAGCCAAAATTTTGGTTGATGTTTTCATTGCCCATGATTTGGCCGACATCGGTAAGAAAAATGAACTAGAGTTGGCTAGAGTTCATTGGCATGCCAAAAAAGGCAACCATCCACTTTTGGGTCATGACCAAAACATAAAAAAATGGCAACCATCCAAACAAAGACCAATCTTTGGGTCATGACAAAAATTTTGGTAAGGTGCACTTTGGCCACAATCCAAACACACCCCAACACCCGGCTCGTCGAGGATGCACGGGGCACCGGGACGCGTCCGTGGAGTGGTGTAGTATGGCCAACTGCATCCTCGGGACCTGAGACCATGTCGGGCCGTCTTGCTTTTTCAATGACATGCGTCGATCGCATGTGAGCAAAGGGCATCTCCAACGTCGCCACAACCGCAGCTGACTACCCTGGCACACCAAAAACCCTCGTCCCTCGCGCCATCACGCGGTGCGTTCCCATCTGGCGCCAGCTGCCCGCATTCATCCCGTCCGTCCGTATGCCGTCGTTAAGAGGCTCGGTGCCCGAGGAACCAACTCCGGCGACTTAATGATGCACCAGGACGCTTGGCCTCAGCGGAATGTGCTACTTAAAGCGGCAACACCCAGCTAACCTCCACACCATAGTGCATCGTCCTCCTACCTGGCCCCACATCCACCATGACTGCAAGCGCGAACGCTCTGCGGGAGAGCTTGTCTTTGGGGATGGAGCTCGAGGTCGCCGCCCTCGCTCAAGTCGCCGCACAAGCGGTGGCCATGCTGGCGGTCGATGATGGGAGCACCGTCAGCCACGCATCCTACTTGCCGCCATCCAATGTCCGGCACCGCCGAGGTCGGGGACTCCTCCGAGGATGAGTAGGGCATGGGAGGCGGCAGGGCATGGTGTGCCAACTGTCCGGTCCGTCTCCCGTGTTCTACTTTTCCTCGCCGGAGACCGCACCTTCACTTCACGGGTCTTGAACCCCACCCCCGTACATTTAGATCGCAGATGGAGGACGTCCGCCACCGCCGTAGAATAGGTTTAGGGTAGGATTTCTTTTATTTTTCTATCCTATAAAAGTTCGAAATGTAATGAAAATCTGCCGTGTTTGCATTAATCTCGGCCGGTGTATATGAACTTCCACAATAATATAGTATATTGTAGGAGTACTAGCAAGATGCCCGTGTGTTGCACAGAAGATCAAGATCTTGTGGGAGAAAAGGATGAACGAGGGAAGGCCTTATCTGCAAATGCACATTCACGCATTTCACATTTTTCTACATCTATGGGAACCTATGAAAGGGTTAATGTAAATTGCCTCTCTCTCCTCCCCTGATTTTTATGGTGGTGGGCCCCGCCCTGCCCCCAATCTACAATCAACAGCTCACACGTTTCACATTATGTTAATTACATAACTGGGACTACGTAGGTGTAGCATTACTCGTCCTAAAAACCCAACTAAGTCAACCTCCCAGCATATCGCGCGGGAAAAGACTCGGCCGCGCCATTTTAGTCGGGATTACCGGATTACTAGTAGTAGTATCGATGGATCGCGTGAAGCAACATGTTTTTTTGATGGGGCAAAGCACCTAGTTTAAAAGGAAAAAAGGCGGTATACTCACAGCACCCCTGTCGCGGTCGCATTGCACCCCACACACATTCGGTCATGCACACGACTCACACAAATGGAACGCGCTTCGGCTTGCCTCTTCACTGACACACGGGACTACACTTGGAGAAACCGACCATGCGCCAAACTCACCCCGCCCACCGTGCGAAAATCCTCCCCCCACCCAAAAATTCCCCCAACTCCTAGATTCAACCGCCCTTCGGCCAACTAGCCAATAATATTCCCCAAACTGTCACATCCCTGCTTCTAGTCATCATTAGGATTGGATGAACATGTGCATCATGTTTAAATTTCTTTTAAACTTGAAATGGAGCCTAATCAACCCCAACACCCCCCTGAAAATGCTAATTTCCAACAAATTGGAATTTCAATGAACCCAAAATGCCCTTCATAAAAGCCCACCATTTTTGGTCTTGACTAAAACCTCCGCCAAAAATGGTCTTGCAAATTATGGAGCCATTTTGGATTTTTGAACAAGCCATAAGTATTTGAATTTGGGCATTTCAAATGCTATAAATATTTTAAAGTGCTCAAATAATCTTGGAAGCATTTTTAGGCAGTTGAGAATATTCCCAAATGTGCCTCTGAATATTTCCAGAGTTTTTGGAAATGAAATAGTATTTATTCTATTTCAATACACATAGCAGGAAATAAATAAAAGAAAAACAGAAAAGAGAGTTAGAGCTTACCTGGAAGCCCACCAGCCGACCGACCTAGCTGGCCCGACCCAGCAGCCGCTACACGCAGCTGCTTCCCCTAGCCAGCGAGGCGAGCAGGTGCTCGACGTCGAGCATAGGAGCTCGCCACACCACCTCCCTGCCTGCCTGCCGTCGCCCGCGCCAGTGCGACGCCTCGAAGCGCCTCTGCGGCACCGCCCCGACCCCGTGGACACCTCACACGCGCCCCTGCCTCTCTCCCTTGCTCTCTCCCACGATGGCCGACGCTGCCGTAGCCGCACCGTCGCCATAGCCATGATCTCCGTCGTCTCCGTGCCACGCCACTGTGTCTAGGAGCTCCGCCGCCCTCCTCTCCATCGAGCAGACCGAGCCCCGAGTGCTCGCTCGCCCTGGAGTTACCGCCTTGTCCTCGTCCTCACTGATCGCCGCCGGAGATCCCTTTCACCGTCACCACTACTCCAGCTCGTCCCCGACCTCGCCGTTTAGATCGTCGCAACCGCTATGAGCTCAACTACATTCCCATCCTCTCCGTTCTCGCTGTTGTCCCCTGCATCGACTGCACGAAGCTCACCCGCATGCGCCGCCGCCTGCGTCATCGCCGGTCATGCTCCGGTGACCATATGGTCCCAGGCTTGTGTCCAACGCACTCCCCGCATCACGTAGGAGCCGTAAATGCTAGCGCCGCCCCACCTAGGCCACTGCAGCAACGAGCCCGAGCTCACCCGAGCTCCGGCGACCGCCAAGGTCGTCGCCGACGTCGTTCCCGGCCTCCCCGAGCTCCACTTCCACCACCAAACGACGCGGCTCGCTTCCAGCTCCCCGTAGATGGTCTCGGCCGCCCGTTTGGTCGCCGAAGACGCAAATCCGAGCCCCTCCGCCGCGTCTGTCATCGCCGGCGTCAAGCCACCGGCGAGTTGACCACGTTTTGACCTGTGGACTGACGTGTGGGCCCAAGTTGACCTCCCCCCCTGAGCCTCTGATAGGTGGGACCGGCCAGTTAATTAGTTTAGGGTTAGTATTAACTAATTTTAGTTAGTTTAGGTCACTAACATGTGGGCCCAGGTGATAGAGGCTAAGGTGTCCCGATGTTTCGATGAGATGGTGGCTATCGTTTTCTGTGGGAGTCGACCTTGACGATCCAACTACGAACGTGCGAGACGTCGCGCCTTAGCAATCGCTAAACCAACTTCTGAGGGTTATTGACCACGCCGGAGCACGATCAACCTGACCACGAGGGTCTGTTTCCTACGAGCAAACAAAGAACAAGCAAGAAACTGAGATTGCAATCGGGATATTGCGAATATAAGATGAAAGCTTTATTGATCAAGGTGGGGTTCTGTGACGTCCTGGTCTGGTCGTTGGACACAAACGAAGTACGCGAAGTTGCAACTATGGCGAACTTTTAATCTAAACAAAACCCAAAGTCTAAACGATGCCCTAAGGGCTGTATATATGGAGGAAGAGGGGGGAATTTCGTGGCCCTTGAGGGTGGGGTCCGAAACCAACCCTAACTCTTGTTTCCCCACACATACGGACTCTAAAAATAGCCTATACTTAAGTATTTCGAAATTACATGGGCCTGGCCCATTATTAAGGTGACGCAGCACCTAGAATAGCCTATGGACGAATATTATGAAGTGGCATCTTGTATATTTCGTCCAAGGCTTCATGCACTCCTTATGGTGGCTTCAAAGTCCTGAAATCATCACTTGTAACTCCGTTCTTGATCCCCTTGCGCATGCCATCAACTCCATGCGTGTTCTTGCTCCAATGTTCATCCTTCTCCAAGCTAGGCCATTCATTTGTAAGCAAAACAAATGTATCCAATTTAGGCAGCATCATAATCTCATGAACATTAGAATCATTACCAAGAAACGAAAGTACCTGGTAATTTAATTGGCGTGCGGGAGCTCTAGTAATTGGTCCAGTATATGTAACAGTAGGGGCTGTGGGTGTAACAATGGTATTGATGTCCTCATCATCCTCCCCTTCTTGAAATGAAGTCGTCCTCGACAGAAGCGCATCTTCCTCACCCAAATAAGGCTTCAAATCTGCAATGTTAAAAGTGGGACTAACCCCAAAATCTACAGGTAGCTCAAGTTTATATGCATTATCATTTATTTTCTCTAACGCCTTAAAAGGACCATCAGCACGTGGCATTAGCTTTGATTTGCGCAGATTAGGAAATCTATCTTTACGCAAATGTAACCAAACAAGATCTCCAGGCGCAAACACAACATGTTTTCTACCCTTATCTCCAGCAAGTTTATATTTAGCATTCATACGCTCAATGTTTTCCTTAGTTAACTCATGCATTTTTAAAATCAATTCAGAACGTTCTTTAGCATCAAAATTAACCTTCTCTGAAGATGGAAGAGGCAACAAATCAATAGGTGCACGAGGTAGGAAACCATACACAATTTCAAAAGGGCACATCTTAGTAGTAGAATACAATGAGCGATTATAAGCAAATTCAATATGAGGCAAGCATTCTTCCCACATTTTCTTGTTATTCTTCAAAACAGACCTAAGCATAGTAGACAATGTTCTATTGACTACTTCAGTTTGTCCATCAGTTTGGGGGTGACAAGTAGTACTAAAAAGCAGCTTAGTCCCCAACTTAGCCCATAAAAATCTCCAAAAGTGGCTAAGAAATTTAGTATCACGATCTGAAACAATAGTATTTGGCACACCATGTAAGCGAATAATTTCACGAAAGAACAAATCAGCAACATTAACAGCATCATCGCTTTTATGACATGGTATAAAGTGTGCCATTTTCGAGAACCTATCCACGACAACAAATATGCTATCCCTCCCCTTCTTTGTTCGAGGTAAACCTAAAACAAATTCCATAGATATATCCTCCCAAGGAACACTAGGTACTGGCAAAGGCATATATAAACCATGAGGATTGAGTCGTGACTTAGCTCTTTGACATGTAGTGCAGCGAGCAACAAAACGCTCAACATCCCGTCTCATCTTTGGCCAAAAGAAATGTGTAGCAAGTATATCCTCCGTCTTCTTGACGCCAAAGTGTCCCATTAATCCTCCTCCATGCGCCTCCTGCAACAACAAAAGACGAACGGAGCTAGCTGGAATGCATAGCTTGTTAGCACGAAACACAAATCCGTCGTTAAGAACGAACTTGTTCCAAGTTCTCCCTTCCTTACAATTCTGCAATACATCTTTAAATTCAGCATCATGAACATATTGATCTTTGATGGTCTCGAAACCAAATATTTTAAAGTCAAGTTGTGAAAGCATAGTATAACGACGAGACAAGGCATCAGCAATAACATTTTCTTTACCCTTCTTGTGTTTAATGACATAAGGGAAAGTCTCAATGAATTCAACCCATTTAGCATGTCTACGGTTCAGTTTTGCTTGACTTTTAATGTGTTTCAAAGATTCATGATCAGAATGTATAACAAATTCCTTGGGCCATAAATAATGTTGCCATGTTTCTAAGGTCCGAACAAGAGCGTATAATTCTTTATCATAAGTAGAATAGTTCAGACTAGGCCCACTCAATTTTTCAGAAAAGTATGCAATAGGTTTTCCATCTTGTAATAACACACCTCCTAATCCAATTCCACTAGCATCACATTCAAGCTCAAAAGTCTTATTGAAATTAGGAAGTTGGAGTAAAGGAGCATGTGTCAACTTATCTTTCAAAACCGTGAAGGCTTCTTCCTGTGCGGTACCCCAAACAAAAGGCACATCCTTCTTTGTAAGCTCGTTGAGAGGTGCAGCAATGGTGCTGAAATCTCTCACAAAACGCCTATAGAAACCAGCGAGGCCAAGGAAACTCCTCACTTGTGTGACCATTTTGGGCTGCGGCCAACTCTCAATAGCTTCAATCTTGGCTTTATCAACTTCAATTCCCTGTGGAGTAACAACATAGCCAAGAAAAGATACTCGGTCGGTGCAAAAGGTGCACTTTCCAAGGTTTCCAAACAAACGTGCATCACGTAGAGCAATAAAAACAGCATGTAAATGTTCCAAATGTTCCTCCAAAGATTTGCTATAAATCAATATGTCATCAAAGTAAACTATCACAAATCGTCCAATGAAAGCACGTAAAACTTCGTTCATTAACCTCATGAAAGTACTAGGTGCATTAGTTAACCCAAAAGGCATGACTAACCACTCATATAATCCAAACTTAGTTTTAAATGTTGTTTTCCATTCATCACCCAATTTCATACGAATTTGATGGTATCCACTACGCAAATCAACTTTGAAGAATATTGTAGAGCCACTCAATTCATCAAGCATATCATCTAGCCTAGGAATAGGATGACGATAACGAATAGTAATATTATTAATGCCTCTACAATCAACGCACATACGCGACGTACCATCCTTTTTTGGCACTAAAATGATAAGAACAGCACAAGGACTAAGGGATTCACGTATATAACCTTTGTCGAGCAGTTCTTGTACTTTACGCATAATCTCCTTCGTCTCCTCTGGATTGGTACGGTATGGTGCACGGTTGGGTAGCGAAGCACCGGGAATTAAGTCAATTTGATGCTCAATCCCTCGAATAGGTGGTAATCCCGGTGGCACGTCTTGTGGAAAGACGTCAGCGAACTCCTGCAAAATGTTAGTGACAGCAGGGGGCAAAGAGGAAGGCACGTCCTCGAATGAAAATAATGCCTCTTTGCACACAAAAGCATAGCAAACAGATTTGCTGAAATCTAGCTCATCAATATCAGATTTGGTGGCAAGTAAATATGCACTTTTCAATTTAATTTCAGAAACAACAGTAGATGGTTTATTATTAGGCTTCATTTGGTGCTCAAATTCTTTTCCCACAATCTGATTTTCACTCTTATTTGTCTCCTGTTTTGCTTTATTAGCTCTATTAATATCATCTTTCAAAATGGAATCAGGAGTCATAGGAAGCAAAGTAATATTTTTATCGTTATGAACAAGAGTATACTGATTGTTTCTACCATGGTGTACAGAATTTTTATCAAATTGCCATGGTCTACCAAGTAATAAGGAACATGCTTGCATAGGTACCACATCACAATCAACATAATCAGCATATGTAGAGATACTAAAATGCACACGAACAGTACGTGTTACCTTAACCTTGCCGCTGTTGTTGAACCATTGGATGTAGTAAGGATGTGGATGTGGTCTTGTGGTGAGAGATAGCTTCTCCACCATCTCCATGCTAGCCAAGTTATTGCAGCCCCCTCCATCTATGATCACGCGAACAGAACGTTCCTTCACAACTCCCTTTGTATGGAACAAATTATGCCTCTGATTTTGCTCAGCTTGTGTAACCTGCACACTCAAAACACGTTGAGCAACTAAACATTCATACCTGTCAGCATCTTTAGGAGCCATGTATTGCGTCTCATGATCAGAATCGTCTCCACCGTGTTCGTCACGTGTAATAAGAGCCAAAGTCTCCTCATCATAGTCACTAGCGGACTCATACCCACCATCCTCAGTAACAATCATCACACGCTTAGATGGGCATTCTCTCGCATAATGACCTCCACCCTTGCAACGTCGACAAATAATATCATGTGTTTGCCCTGTTGATGCCATGGATGAAGAAGAGCTCTTTGCAGGCCCAGAAGGTGCGCTCTTGGTAGATAGTGGTGATTGTGCCTGCTTTATTGTATCACGGTTGGAGGTGGTAGCCGACGGAGGCGCCGGTGTAGCAGAACGTGTGGAAGTAGATGATGCACGTGGTGTCCATGATGAAGGTCGACCTGCAGAAAAGTTAGTCCGCGCCAATGCCTATCGATCCTGCACTTCACGTTCAGCTTTACAAGCAAGATGGAATAAACGAGTGATATTAGTATACTCCTTATACTCTAGAATCGTCTGAATCTCTCTATTTAATCCACCCATAAAACGTGCAAGCATAGCTTCATTCTCCTCAACAATACCACATCTAATCATGCCAGTTTGTAATTCCTGATAATATTCTTCTACAGAATTTTTTCCCTGTCTTAAGCGCTGTAATTTTTGAAGTAATTCATGTTGATAATATGGTGGAACCCAACGAGTACGCATAGCAGTTTTCAAAGCAGCCCAAGTAGCCGGAATAGGATATAATCTACAATGCTCAGACCACCAAACACATGCAAAACTAGTGAAAGCACAAACAGCAGCAGGAACACGTCTCTCCTCGGGATATTGTAAACATGTAAATCGTTGTTCAGTTTCTAACTCCCAAGTAAGATATATATCAGGAACATATCTACCCTCAAATGGTGGAATATTCAATTTTAGTTTAGGGAGATGGTCATGATCTCGTACCTGAGGGTGAGCCCTACCATTGCCATTATTTGCATGTGGACGACCTGGTGGTTGCTGTGCTGTTGGTGGCACGTAGTTCTGATTTTGATCAACCTCATCCTCATAATCTCCCACATAAGCATCCTCCTCCACATCAGCAGTAGGAGCCACAGAAGTATCAACAGCAGCACCAGCAGTTTGGCCCGACTGAAGAGGGACACGGCTCGCTCGGTGGAGGGCTATTTCCCGATGTGGAGGTAGTCGGTGTTGTTGCTGTTGTTGCAGAGGTGCGGCAGGAGCAGCCGGTGGTGGTGGTGGAAAACGCGAAAGCAATTCAGCAAACTTGTTATCGAGCTTTGTTTCAAACGTCTTCTCCATGCCATCTATCTTCTCCATGGCCTCTTCAAATCTGTTTATCACATCTTGCACCTGTCCATTCATCATTTGCTGAAACGTATCATGAAGCTCCTTGTTCGTCAAGTTCTCCCAGTCAGTCTCGTCGGCTTGTGATCCTGGCATGGTTAGCAGCAATAGAAACACACAAGAATATGATCCTACAGACTACTAACAAGTGGTGGTGGTGGCGGGTGTCACAAATCCGTCAAGCAAATCTCAAATTCTTACCAGTTCTTACCCAGCAGCAGGCGGTGATTGGCAACCGTTGTAGTCAAAAACTCTCAAAAGCTTGGATAGAGCGATTGCCAGGGAGAGTCAAACGCACGACGTAGATGTATGTGGAGCTGGGAAGGCTTATAGTATGGTAGCAAAAAGGGTCAGCAATAATCAATTCAGAGATGCAAAGTTGAATAAACACTCAACGACGGTACTGTGCTGGTCCTAGGCTAGACCGTGCTAGAGACGCGAGCCTAGAACACTAACAAAATCACGGTGCTGCACGCAAATAAGGGAAAAGCACACTCTGGAACTTTTTTTTTTGCTCTTTTTTTTTGCGCTCCTTTTTTTTTGCGCTCCTCTTTTTTTTGCGAAAAATCACTATAATGGCGAGTGTCTCAAAACTCTTCCCTCGTCAAACTGATAGGATGGGCATGAAAAAAAAATTCACTTTTTTTTCGGAAATCAGGGCAGCGACGACGAAAAAGTGCGACAAAAAATCACTATGATGGCACGTGGCTCAAAAGACTCAGAAAAGCCTAAAAATAGGATAGGGAAAAAAATTTGCCCGTGAAAATTTTGGCCTAAAAACTGCCCGGGGGTCTCCAGACTTTTTTTTTCCGAGACCTACGCAGGCAAGGAAACACGAATCGGAATTTAGATTGATCTCAAGAACAAACCTAATATGAGAAGAACTCGGATTGGTGGTGGATATATGGTTGTGGTATACGGCAGCGGTGGTGGTATATGGTAGCGGTGGTGGTATATGGATACAGATTGGTGGTGGTATATGGATACGAATTGATAGTGGTATATGGATATGGATTCAGAGCGGTGGCGGATAAGCAAAAGTGGTAGATGGGCGATGATGATGGTGCGGCGGCAGCGTGACAACTTATGACCAGAACTCGAAACTCTAAAAGACTAGACTCTAAGACCAGCAACTTGACACGACGATGCAACCGCAAATTCAACAAAGCAAAAACCCTAAAAAGATTATGCAAAGGCTCAGATTGGTTCGGATATGATGAACTAACCCTAATTTTTTTGTGTGGCTTTTTTTTTCATGGACTGTAGGTATGAAGAACAGACTCGATCTAATCTACGAAAAACTGTAAAAATCTCATCGAGCAACCTGGAAATCTGATACCACTTGATAGAGGCTAAGGTGTCCCGATGTTTCGATGAGATGGTGGCTATCGTTTTCTGTGGGAGTCGACCTTGACGATCCGACTACGAACGTGCGAGACATCGCGCCTTAGCAATCGCTAAACCAACTTCCAAGGGTTATTGACCACGCCGGAGCACGATCAACCTGACCACGAGGGTCTGTTTCCTGCGAGCAAACGAAGAACAAGCAAGAAACTGAGATTGCAATCGGGATATTGCGAATATAAGATGAAAGCTTTATTGATCAAGGTGGGGTTCTGTGACGTCTTGGTCTGGTCGTTGGACACAAACGAAGTACGCGAAGTTGCAGCTATGGCGAACTTTTAATCTAAACAAAACCCAAAGTCTAAACGACGCCCTAAGGGCTGTATATATGGAGGAAGAGGGGGGAATTTCGTGGCCCTTGAGGGTGGGGTCCGAAACCAACCCTAACTCTTGTCTCCCCACACATACGGACTCTAAAAATAGCCTATACTTAAGTATTTCGAAATTACATGGGCCTGGCCCATTATTAAGGTGACGCAGCACCTAGAATAGCCTATGGACGAATATTATGAAGTGGCATCTTGTATATTTCGTCCAAGGCTTCATGCACTCCTTATGGCGTCTTCAAAGTCCTGAAATCATCACTTGTAACTCCGTTCTTGATCCCCTTGCGCATGCCATCAATTCCATGCGTGTTCTTGCTCCAATGTTCATCCTTCTCCAAGCTAGGCCCTTCATTTGTAAGCAAAACAAATGTATCCAATTTAGGCACCATCATAATCTCATGAACATTAAAATCATTACCAAGAAACGAAAGTACCTGGTAATTTAATTGGCGTGCACGAGCTCTAGTAATTGGTCCAGTATATGTAACAGTAGGGGCTGTGGGTGTAACAATGGTATTGATGTCCACATCACCAGGTCCCATTGATAGTTAATTAGTACTAACTTAACTCTGTTAGTTAGCTGAGACACTGACCCTGGCACCTTTGACTCGCTGACGTCACAGTGACGCAGTGCTGACGCAATTATTCATTTTCTGGATTTATTTTTATATAGGAAATTCCAGAAAATAGCCAAAACTTCTAAAAATCATAGAAATTAATCTGTAACTCCAAATGAAAAGATTTATATATGAATTTTGATCAGAAAAATTCAATCTATCCATTGGTAATGGTTTTATGCATGACAAAACAAGATAACCTTTCTGTTTAAGCAAAACAAGATAATGCACTGATATGGCTATGTTAAGTGAACTAACATTTGAATCTTTGATTCAAATGGGTTCATTCCTTTCTGTTTTAGCTTGCATTAGGCCAAGACACATTCATCTTGCCATGTCATAGCATGCATCATATTGTTGCATATTGTCATGTGTTGATTATGTTCGGTGTGTCTTTCGTGGTAGGTTCTGCCTCCGAGGATAACCCCGAATATCCGTCTGAAGGGCAGTACCCTACTACCACTACATCAGGCAAGCAACCCATTGATCATTCCGATACAAACCCATGTTCTCGCTTCTGCTCTTGTTTACTGCATTAAGACAACGCGATTCAAACTACTGTGTGCTACGGTAGTTGAACCCTTATCCTCTGCATGACCTGTCATTGCCACAGTAACTAGATGAAACCCACTAGCATGTGTAGGAGTTGATTGAGCCATGTATGTGATTCCTACGTTGCTATGCCTGCTATGCTTAGAGTTGTGTCAGGTCTGGTTCATCTGGGTGATGGGCTAGAGTGAAATGATAATGTCGGTAATGTGAGGGATGTGTTGAACATGTTTTGGTAAAGGTATCGATGAGAGGCCATGTAGGAGTACATGGTGGGTTGTTTCATTGAGGCCTTCCATAAGAACTGAGATCTGTATGCGTGATTTAAGATTCAGCTACTACCACACATTAGGCCCTGAAATATGACCCCTCTCGACTTACTGACCCCTCTCGTCCTCTGTCCATGAGTTGCCACTAGTTTCTAGGTTATGTGTTGGCGGCCGTGCGTAGCACTGACCCTAGGGGTGGGCTATGATGCGGTAGATACACCGTGGCACGGTGTACCGAGTCGCCCGTTTGGTGTCTCGGGAACCCTGCACACATCGTTTGGGGCCGTTCAGGACACCCCGGCCGGATTTCCTTGCGGATGGAACCTGAATAGGCGATAAACCTGGACTAGAGACTTGTGTGGTTAGTCAGGTCGTGGTCTACACCCACGTCGGTTTTCGCTTGAAGTCTACCGAGCACATGTTGTGTGCAGACGCTAAGTGGTGGAAACATGTGTGATGAAGTACACCCCTGCAGGGTATAAAACTATTCTAATAGCCGCGTCTGCGATAAAGGACTACTTGGTTGCCTATATAGTTCATAGACAAGTTAATGGATACTACTAAAAGACTCAAGATAAGTGTGAGTACCGAGGATGGCCCTCTCGTAGGATGACGAGGGAGGATCCCCGGTGGATTATTATGTTGGTGATTAGTGGACTCGTGTGCGAAAACTATTTTACTAGTGGAGTCTCGTAGGATAGCTTAGCAAAGAGTCAAAGCTGGCTTGCTGCAATAACTCCACCACCTTCTTGAGAATGAGCATGTATAGTAGGTTCTGATGTAAGACTTGCTGTGTACCTTTGTACTCATGTTTGCTTAATTACTGTTTTCAGACGACAACACCGCCCCCTCCGATGGGTTTTATGTAGACCTCGACGTCGATGAGTGACTTGCCACCCAGGTGGTGATCCTGGCCATGGAGGGCCCTATGTAGATAGACAGGCTTCGAGAAGCCTTCTTTCTTTCTAGTGTCTGTACTCAGACTAAGTTGCTTCCGCATGTGCTTGTATGATTGTATGACTTGAGTGTCGGGTCGTGTGACCCCTACCTATATGAATATGTTATGTATGGCTGCTCGGAGCCTTTTTGAGTAAAGTACTTGAGTTGCAGAGTTTTGTTGTGATGCCATGTTGCATGTACTCATATCGGGCATATTGTGTGTATGATTGAAATGCTTGGTATGAGTGGGATCCGACAATCTAGTTGATTATCCTTGGCAGCCTCTCATATGGGGAAATGTAGTCTAGTGCTTCCTGAGCGATAGTAGTCCGCTACAGCCCGGTTCACCGGAGTCCTGCTAGCCCAGCACTACTGCTCTGGACACTTGACTGGACGCATGTGTTTCACTTTGTTCCGATGTCTGTCCCTTCGGGGAAATGTCACGCGGTGACATCCGGAGTCCTGTTAGCCCAGTGCTACAGCCCGGATTCACACGCTGATGACCGACATGCTCGATGTGATTCACGTATGCCTGTCTCCATAGGTCTGTGCCGCTTCGGGTTCACGACTAGCCATGTCGGCCCGGGTTCTCTGTCATATGGATGCTAGTGACATTATCATATACGTGAGCCAAAAGGCGCAAATGGTCCCGGGCCATGGTAAGGCGACACCCGTGGAGATATCGTGCGTGTGGCCGCAATGTGATATGAAGTGTTACCGGCTAGATCGATGTGACTTGGAATCGGGGTCCTGAAAGCGTTGGCATCAGAGCCGGACTGCCTGTAGGTTCGTTGAGCCAAACTGGTCGATGTCGAGTCTAGAAATGCTTTAGCTATATGTAGGGGAATTGATTGTGGGCGAGAACGTATGGCTCTTTTACTCCTTTACCTTATGCCCTCTGATCTGAGTCTTTCTCTTCTCTTTCAACGTGGGTTAAGGACTAGGCTCTCTTCTTCTATCAGGTTCACGTGTTACTAATCCGTAGTAGCTTATAGGATTGTTGTTACAAGCCTCAATACAGTTTCTACTACTTTTAGTATGTTGCCAGTTGAATCAGAACCTTGATATGATGTTGTTGAGTGGTATTGCAAACTGTTGTGGATGTCTCAAATCTTTTTCTAAGCATTTACAGCTGTTATGTTGTCCAATTTTCCCTAGAAATTCAAATGTCTTTGCATTGTGGTTGTGCTTTCAAATGGCCACTCATGCTCAAAAACAAGTGGTTCGCCTGACCCGGTGCCTCTATGTTCCCGGTCATACTGCTATGTTAGTCCGGGTAATGATCGAGACAGGTTACCGTTGGTATCCCGAATACACTGTCGAAGAGCAATTCTGAGACTTTAATCAAAGCCAATATTTCTGCACCGTCAGGATATTTCCTTCTTATCCTGGATCTACCGAGCCCCTCCACTGTTCCTATGGACTCGGGGTTACTGTTGAGATGGTTGTGCAGGATCCTGCCTATTCCATGATGACCATCATGCGAGTCCGGACTGGCCTGCTTCGGAACACCGACTTCCGTTATATGCCAACTTCACTCCCGGAAGCGCAAGGGTATCTCTAGGCTATCTATGCTGACTCCACACGTGAGGACTCACTAACTCGCACTACTACCGAGATGCTCGAGGATAAGGACCGAGAGAATCGGGCCTTGAGACTGGAGCTTTTCAACACCCGTGTTGATCAATGGGCCACTTTGACTCGGTTTGCACCTGTTGTGCAAGCTGGATGTATGGATACGAGGGATCTGTATCCTGTGAGATCTGCTCTGCCAGACATGGTGGATTGGCGTGATGTGGGAGGCATCACCCCACCCCGTGGTCCCCGCAGGCCACCGTTTGTTGGTCCAAGACCTCATCCTAGCCCCTTTGGTCCATAAGCTCCTTAGGACCGTCTGTTCCCTGATGATCACGTTGAACTTCCAGGCTATGGAGGTGACTTCTATGAGGACTACTACGGAGCTGTCTGAGTTAGTAGTACTATCACTAGTATTGTAATAGTTGTATCTTCACTGTCCTGCGTGACTTGTGGAATATGACTTAGTCTGTAATCAATTCTGGAGGTGTAGACAAATAATGTATAGGAGCTTGGAATGCCTCCAATGAGATGTAACGTCTTTCATCATAGTTGTACTGTAGCCTGGGCTTGTACTAAACTATGAATGGTGTGTATGACCGTTGGTATATATATGGCAGTTCTATATTACCATGACATACAGATGAACATCTCTGCATTCCGTGTTATCCATTACATTCTGCACTTCCTTCTAAGTTGTGCCATCCTTATCTAAATCGTTGCCTTGTTTTCTCCTAGGATGGTCAACACCCGCAGTAACCCTGCTGCCCCGGAGCAGGGGGAAGCCAGTGCAGTTAGGGGTGAAAATCTGCCTCACCCGCCTTCTCTGGCCGAAGTGATGCTGGAGGCGGAAAGAAACAAGAGTGAGACTAACCGCTTGCTGGAGCGGATTGAGCAGAACATTGCACGCCATCAGCGAAATGACTTGGTGTCAATCAATGACTTCATCAAGTTGTACCCACCAAAGTTTAACCATTCTGTCGAGCCTCTCGACGCGGATGACTAGCTTCGCAGCATCATCCACAAGCTACATTCTGCCAACGTAGCCGAAGCTGATAAGGTTACTTATGCTGCCTATCACCTCGAAGGCCCTGCTAGTCTTTGGTGGGAAAATTTTGAAGCTATGCGCCCGGTCGGCCAAATCACTACTTGGGCTGAATTCAGTGAGGCTTTCCGTGAGCATCACATCCCAGAAGGTCTCATAGATCGCAAGAGGGAAGAGTTCTGCAATTTCACCCAAGGAAGACTGACTGTGGATGCATATAGTCATGAATTTAGGAATCTGGCACGATATGCTCCTGAAGAAGTATCTACCGACGCTAAGAAGCAGGCAAGGTTCCGCAAGGGACTTAGCCCTGAGCTTCGCCGCGATCTTCGTCCGCACGAGTGCACCTCCTTTCAGAAGTTGGTTGAGGGGTCCTGGATTAGGGGGTGTCCGGATGACCGGACTATACCTTCAGCCGGACTCCTGGACTATGAAACACAAGATTGAAGACTTCGTCCCGTGTCCCGAAGGGACTTTCCTTGGCGTGGAAGGCAACTTGGCGATACGGATATGTAGATCTCCTACCATTATAACCGACTTTGTAACCCTAACCCTCTCCGGTGTCTATATAAACCGGAGGGTTTGAGTCCTTAGGACAACATAGAGAACAACAATCATACCATAGGCTAGCTTCTAGGGTTTAGCCTCTCCGATCTCGTGGTAGATCGACTATTGTACTACCCATATCATCAATATTAATCAAGCAGGACGTAGGGTTTTACCTCCATCAAGAGGGCCCGAACCTGGGTAACTTCGTGTCCCTTGCCTCCTGTTACCATCCGGCCTAGACGCACAGTTCAGGACCCCCTACCCGAGATCCGCCGGTTTTGACACCGACATTGGTGCTTTCATTGAGAGTTCCTCTGTGTCGTCGCCATCAGGAAGGATGCCTCGCCCCGTCTTTAAAGACGGCACCGTTGCTAAGGGAGCTTTGGCTGTCGGCCAAACCCTCCGGCTAGGTGGTTTTCTTATGACCGCCTGTTCGGCTTCTGCGCCGACGATGGCCTCTCGAGCCATCGAAAACAATCTTCATGTCAGCTCAGAACGCGCCGAGCAGTTAGATCCAATGGAGCTCTCCTCCATAAACGAGCTCTTGGATCACATCGCCGCCCTGGGAGTCGCTACAGATTACAACCAGATTGGGCCTAAACCCGATCTGAGAGAGATTAACTCTCCCCAAGTCACCTGTCACGTTGCCGTGGTAGAGGGACAATGCGGCGACCCTTCATCTATCTTAAGGACTAGCTACGTCCGAATTCCCGATCCCTCCAAGCCGGATACCCGCGGAGGGGAGGATATCACTCAAGACCTGAACTTAGAGTCAGGCGACAGGCTGGATTCATTGGACAACATCCAGGAATCCAAATTTTCGAGTTCGGAAATTCCTCGGCCTCTGAGCCTCAGATTGGGTGAGGCTTCAGATTTAATTCCACCCACCCACCCGAACATAAGCAATCTATCCCAAATCAGGCAAGAGCCCGAAGAAACAGTACATCATTACTGGGCCAGATTCCTCCTGGTTAGGAACAGGATAAGGGACTGCCGCGAGAAAGACGCAATCTCAATCTTCTGCAATAATTGCACGGACAAGGGAATCCTCAATGCCATAAGTCGCCGTGATATTACACGCTTCGCTGACTTGGCATCCATTGTATGAAAGTACTATGCGATGGAAAGCGCCTGGAAAACCGAAATAAAATTTTGGGACAATCCGGCCCTGAATACAAACGCAATCCGAAATAAAAGGGTACATCATCGCCAGACACCCGGGTCAAACAACAAAAAGCAAAAACCCTCTACAGGGCATGGAACCGTATTGGAAGGATGGCTTAATGGACCCTGTAAAATACACATTACAGAGGATGCCACACCAACTCACAGCCTTAGAGCATGTTGGATACTCCGGCAGGTGGCCAAAATTAGCGAAGATGTCCTAATTCCGGAGGCCACAGAAAGCCACCCCAGAGACACCAATACGGTACTAATAGTCTTCGAGACTTTCGCATCAAATAATATGCGAAAAAGGACACTCCGCAGCCTTGCCGAAGTCTACCAAGTAGCAACAATAAACCCATGGAGTGACACGGCTATTACCTTTAACGCCAGTGATGAACCTAAATTCCGAACAGCCCAAGCACCAGCCGCATTGGTCCTCAGTCCAATAGTGGATGGATTTCGTCTTACCAAGGTACTCATGGACGGCGGCAGCGGATTGAACCTCGTTTATGAGGAAACACTTCAAAAAATGGAAATAGACTGGAACCGCATTGAGCGAAGCAGCACAACCTTTAGAGGAATAATCCCCAGTCGGGAAGTGCGCTGTACAGGAAAAATCACACTAGATGTGGTGTTCGGCACGCCGGATAATTACAGGTGTCGGGACCCCGATCCTAAGTCACACCGATCTAGCATGTAACACATCATATCACTTTGCGGCCTCACGCACGGTATTCCCACGGGTGCCACCTTACCTGGCCCGGGACCGTTTGCGCCTTTTGGCTCACGTATATGATAGTGTCGCTAGCATCCATATGACAAAGAACCCGGGCCGACATGGCTAGTCGTGAACCCAAAGCGGTGCTAACCTATGGGGACAGGCATACATGAATCACATCGAGCATGTCGGTCAACAGCATATGAATCCGGGCTGTAGCACTGGGCTAACAGGACTCCGGGGAACCCGGGCTGTAGCAGGCTAGGCAGGACTCCGGAAGTCACCGCGTGACATTTCCCTGAAGGGACAGACACAGGAACGAAGTGAAACACATGCCGGCCAGTCAAGTGTCCTGAGCAGTAGTGCTGGGCTAGCAGGACTCCGGTGAACCGGGCTGTAGCTGACTACTATGGCTCAAGGAAGCACTAGACTACATTTCCCCATAAGAGAGGCTGCCAAGGATAAACAACCAGATTGTCGGATCCCACACATAGCAATACACGTTACACGTACGCATAACATGCACGTATGTGTTGTACAACATGGCATCACAACATAATGCAAACTCATATAGATAAAGGCCCAAAAGAGCCACATAGCATTAAGTACAAGCAAGGGTCACATGACCCATCATTCGGAGCATACAAGCAACAAGCGGAAGCATTACATGTCTGAGTACAGACAACTACAAATGAAAAAGGCTGAGGAGCCCGACTATCTACAACATCCGATCAAGATCGTAGCTGAGGTACAAGCTAATTGTCGAAGTCCACATAAACTAGTAAGACCGAAGTCTCCGTTGCAAAAACATAAATAAAGCAACATGAGTACAAAGGTACGCAGCAAGACTTACATCAGATCCTATCATACATGCACTTGTATCAAGAAGGTAATGTGGAGTTTAGTTGCAGCAAGCCAGCTTTGACTCGGTGGCTATCCTGTACTACGACTGCTGGTAACTCTTTTGAGGTGGCGCACACGAGTCCACTAATCACCACGTCAATACACTACTATGGATTCATTCTCGTCTTCCTACGAGAAGGCCATCCATAGCACTCACACTTGTCTTGAGCATTTTAGAGTATCCACTTCAAGTTGTCTATGTACCACGTAAGCATCCAAGAAGTCCGTAACCGAGGACACGGCTATTCGAATAGATCATGATAACCCTGCAGGGGTGTACTTCTTCACACACGCTCTCACCACTTATCACCATGTACACGTCATGTATCTCGGCAACCTTCAAGCGGAAGCCTGGCGAGGGTGTCGGCCACGACCTGACTAACCACACAAGACTGTAGTCCAGGTTTATCGCCTATTCGGGTTCCATCCGCAAGGAGATCCGGCCGGGGTGTCGCTCACGGCCCCAAACGATGTGTGCAGGGTTCCCAAGCCCACCTCGCCGGATGGATCTACGCTTGGTACACCGTGCCACTTGTGCCTAGTCTGTCCCAAGCCCACCTGGCCGGGTGCCACTTGGTAGACTACTAACACTACCTACAAACAGCAGAAACTAATTGCAACTCCTGGACAAAGATCAAGTTGGTTAATAAGTCGAGAGAGCTTGGAGTGCCCGGAGCCCAATGTGTGGTAGTAGCTAGTCATTGGACAACATACACAGAACTCAGTGCTTAAGGACGGTTCCAGTGAGACAACCCACCATGTACTCCTACATGGCCTCTCACCGCTACCTTTACCAAATCGTGTTCACATGCTTAACTCTCAGCACCAGAACATATCGTACCACTCCAATTCATTCCCGATGAATCAGACCTGACACAACTCTAAGCAATAGAAGGCATGGCATGGCAAGAACACAACATGGCTCAATCAACTCCTACACATGCTAGTGGGTTTTAACTATTTACTGTGGCAATGACAGGTCATGCAGAGGAATGGGTTCAACTACCGCAGCATAAAGTAGCAGTTGAATCGTTGTTGTCCTAATGCAATAATGAGAGCAGGAGCGAGAGAGTAGGATTGTATCGGAATGAACAAGGGGGTTTGCTTGCCTGGTAGATCAACAGGGGGGCACTGCTCCACTGATAGGTACTCTCGAACACTTTCCGGAGCAGGACCTATCGGGGAGGAACGGTGTTGGAAATCAAAACACAATCATATGCAACATTATGATGCATGAACATGGCATGGGTATGTGACGTTGTTTGAGCTAATGCAACTAGCATTCATTTGGTTAAAGTCCATTTGAACTGAAGATTCAAATGCACCTTTAACATAAGCTCTTAGATATGCCATAAGTGTGTTTTCATATATACAGCATGTATGGATGGTTTTTCATGCATGAAAATGGTAAAGATGGATAGATTTAATTTTTCTGATAATTTTTCATATATAAATTATTTCAATCTGAGCTACGGTTGAATTTCTATGAATTTTTGAAGTTTATATCATTTTTCGGAATTTCCTGATTTATTTTAATACCAGAAAATGATATATTGCGTCAGCATGACGGCAGCATTGCGTCAGCAGGTCAAAGGAGCTGTCCGAGTCAAACCTGACGTGTGGGATCCACACGTCAGTGACTCAGTTAGTTAACAGGGGGTTTATTTAGCCTAATTAGGATTAGTGGGCGCCGGGCCCACTGATCAGTGACTAACTAGGTAACTAATCTAGGTTAATTAGTGCTAATCTAATACTAACTAAATGTCAGGGGTGGCCCACGCGTCAGAGACACAAGGGGGAGGTCAAACTGGGCCCACCCAGTCAACGGTCAGCGGGATCAAAGCTACCGGCAGCTTGACGCCGGCGAGCCAGACGCGGCGGAGGGCCCCGGATTTCGCCCTCTGGTGACCATTTGGACGGCGGAGACCACTGGCAAGGAGCCAGCGCTCGTCCGCATCATCTGGGGCAAGTGGGAGAGGCGAGGACGGCCGGAGCTCGCCGGAGCGGAGCTTGGGGCGGCGGCCGGAGCACGGGCTTCAAGCGGAAGCGGCTGTGGGGCACGGGGAGGCCACCCGAGGGGCTCTGCGGCACCCTCGTGGCACCAGGAGCACGGTGACTTGCTTGGTTGCGGCTGGCTCGGCCCCTAGCCGCGGTGGCACCATGGCCGGCGGCGAGGTGCTACGGCTTCAGTCGAAACGGCGGCTGCGGTGATCGAGAAGCAAGGGGAAGAGGGGCAAACGACGATGGAGCTTACAGCGGTCGCGGAGGGCGTCGAAGCGGGCTCGGGGAAGCGTTGGTTGCCGCTCATTCGCCGGTGGCGATCCACGGCGGCCGAGGCCGAAGACGAGCGCGATGAGGACGCTACGGTGCATCCCGGCTTGCCTGGGTTGGTGGAGAAGACGAGGACGACGTCGCAGAGCTCGTAGACACGTCAGAGGGCCGAGGCGGAGACGGTGGCCGCGGCAGCAGCGATCGGCGGTGACGAGCTCACTCGGATGCGAGGAAAGGGAGAGATCCAGGGGAGAGGAAAGAGCTCGAGGGAGTGAGAGAGGTCCGGGGGAAGTGCGTGGCGTCGTCGGGGGCCTCCAGCAGCGAGTGGGGAAGCAGGAGGTGGCCGGCGCGTGCTCACGCGCGTCGGGCACACGCGCGCCGTCCTCCTGGCAGGAGGTAGGCGACGACTGGCGTCGCCAGTCGGCTGGGCCGGCTAGAGGAGCTGGGCCGCCAGCTGGGCTGCCAGGAAGGTAAGGCCAGGTGAGCTTTCTCCATTTTGTTTTCTTTTCTATTTTCTGACCTTTGTTTTGATTTAATAAAAATACTAAATCAAGTTATTTTCTTCTGAAAAATTTTGCAGGGGCCTAAAGGATTATTCCAAAGCCCCTCACCAAAATTCAGAATTATTGGACAATATTATATATATATATAAATATTTATCCAACGCAAATAATTACTGGATTAATTCCAAATGGCCAAAATAAATATTTATGAGCTCCTAAAAGTATTGGTTTGAAATTTTACCTCTGCCCAATATTTTCAGAGAGAGATATGAACATTTTCTTGGACCCTTTTGGAGCAATTTTTATCTGGGCTTTTTCCAGAAATGATTTCTGAGGGTTTTACAAATCGCCATTTCAAATTTAAATGAAATTTAAACGTGATGCACACATGACTAGCTAGCCTAGGTCATACCAGAACTAGGGATGTGACAACTCGCCCCCACTCGGAAGAATCTCGTCCGGAGATTCAAGAGTCGGCGGGAAGGAAGCGGGGTACTCAAGTCGAAGATGATCTTCACGCTCCCAAGTAGCTTCTCTCTCGGAATGATGAGACCACTGAACCTTGAGAAACTTGATGTTATGACATCGGGTGACACGCTCTGCTTGATCAAGGATGCAAACAGGGTACTCTCGATAAGTGAGGTTATCTTGGAGATCAACTGTTTCGTGGTCCACTCCGCAGATGGGATCCGAGAAGCAACGCCTAAGTTGGGAGACGTGGAAGACATCATGTACTCGAGAAAGATGTGGGGGTAGTTCCAACTGATAGGCAACCTCTCCTCGTTTAGCGAGAATGCGAAAAGGACCAATGTAACGAGGAGCCAACTTGCCTTTGATACCGAAACGATGGGTACCCTTCAAGGGAGTAACCCGAAGATAAACCTTGTCGCCAACTTCATAAGCCACTTCCTTATGATGACGGTCATACTGGCTCTTTTGACGAGATTGGGCTGTTTTCAAATTCTCACGAATGACGCGAACTTGCTCTTCTGCCTCCTGGATCATATCCGGTCCAAAGAATTGTCTTTCACCAGTTTCTGACCAGTTCAAAGGTGTTCGACATCTTCGTCCATACAGAATCTCAAAAGGAGCTTTATTGAGGCTGGTTTGGTAGCTGTTGTTATAAGCAAACTCGGCGAAGGGAAGACACTTCTCCCAATCCATACCGAATGAGATAACACAAGCTCTAAGAATGTCTTCAAGAATCTGGTTGACCCTTTCCACCTGACCACTTGATTGAGGGTGGAAAGCGGTACTGAAGGAAAGAAGGGTGCCCATGGCAGTTTGGAAACTCTCCTAGAAATGAGAAGTGAAAAGACTACGACAGTCTGAATTGATCTCTAGTGGAACACCATGAAGTGATACTATTCGAGAAATATATAAGTCAGCGAGCTGACTAGCAGTGATACTCTCTCGAACAGGTAGGAAGTGAGCCACTTTGGAAAGACGATCAATGACTACGAAGATAGCATTATTCCCTCTCTTGGTCCTGGGAAAGCCGGTGATGAAGTCCATACCAACTTTATCCCATTTCCACTCAGGAAAAGCTAAAGGTTGAAGGGTGCCAGTAGGTCTCTGATGCTCTGCCTTCACGCGACGACAAACGTCACAATTAGCAATAAATTGAGAAATTTCTCTCTTCATCCTAGTCCACCAGAACCTCTGGCGTAGGTCCTGATACATCTTAGTACTACCGGGATGAATCGTGAGAGGAGATTCATGCGCCTCCTTAAGGATTAATTGTCGAAGATGTTGATTCTTGGGAACCACCAAGCGACTCTCAAACAAAACAACACCACGATCATCTATAGAGAAACGACCACCAACTCCCTTGTTAATGTTTCTCTTGATCCGGGAAATTCCCGTATCCTACTGCTGAGCAGAGATGATTTGATCCACAAGAGTATGTTTCGCCACCAAGGTAGAAAGGAATCCGTGAGGACCAAGGTGGAGGTTAAGCTTACATAATTCCTCATGGAGAAGTGGTTGGCCCTGCTGCAACATGAGATTGTTGCAATAGGACTTACGACTTAGCGCATCAGCCATGACATTCCCCTTACCTGGGGTGTAGGTAATCCCTAAGTCGTAATCTGAGATCAACTCCAACCAACGTCTTTGCCTAAGGTTCAAATTTGGTTGGGTGAAGATATACTTGAGACTCTGTTGATCGGTGTAAATCTCGCAACGTTTACCAAGAAGGTAATGTCGCCATGTCTTAAGTGCATAGACTACGGCTGCAAGCTCTAGATCATGTGTAGGATAATTCTCCTCATGTGGATGCAACTATCGAGATGCATAGGCAATCACATGATGATCTTGCATAAGAATGCAACCTAGTCCCTGTCGTGAGGCATCATAATAGATAACAAAGTCCTTAGTGAAGTCTGGTGGCACAAGTATGGGAGCAGAAGTCAGGCGTCTTTTCAGTTCCTGAAAACTGTGCTCACACTGTGGGGACTACTCAAACTTTTTATCTTTCTTGAGAAGTTCCGTGAGAGGTTTGGCCACTTTGGAGAAGTTCTCAACGAATCGGCGACAATAACTGGCTAGACCAAGGAAACTCCTAACTTGCTTAACTGTTTTAGGTGGAGTCCAATCAAGAATGGCCTGAACTCTCTCGGGATTGACAGCAATGCCCTTACCAGAGATTACGTGGCCGAGATAGGTCACTTCTGGCAACCAAAATTCGCACTTGGAGAACTTGGCATAAAGGCGGTGCTCTCTGAGTTTTTCTAACACAAGTCTAAGATGTTCGGCATGCTCTTCCTCGTTCTTCGAGTAAATAAGGATATCATCGAGGTAAACCACGACGAACTTATCTAAGTACTCCATGAAGATCGAGTTCATCAAGCGAGAGAAAGTAGCTGGAGCGTTGGTTAGACCAAAGGACATGACGGTGTACTCGTACTGACCATAACGAGTGACAAAAGCCGTCTTAGGAATATCCCCATTTCTGATCTTGATTTGGTGGTAGCCTAACCTCAAATCCATCTTGGAGAAGACTGAGGATCCAGCGAGCTGATCATACAGATCGTTGATCCTGGGGAGCGGATACTTGTTCTTTATCGTGACCAAATTAACGGGACGATAATCTACAACCATTCGGTCCGTACCATCCTTCTTCTTGACGAAGAGGACGGGGCAAGCCCAGGGAGAAGAACTAGGACGGATGAAACCCTTTTGCAAGGATTCATCGAGTTGTTTCTTAAGCTCGGCTAGTTCTAAGGGTGCCATCTTGTAAGGTCTCCTAGAAATTGGGTCGGTTCCGGTGATAAAAGATCTATAACAAACTCTACATCTCTGTCAGGTGGAATACCTGGCAGTTCTTCTGGAAAGACATCCGGAAAGTCGCGGACTACCGGAATATCTTCAAGGTCAGGAAGAGGGCTGGCATTTAGAGAATATAGTTGACGCCTTGCAATTTTGGTGGAGACAGTGACTACCTTGCCAGAGGGGTGTGTGAGCTGAACAGACCTGGTGTAACAGTCAATCTTGGCATAATGAGCTTTCATCCAGTCCATACCCAAGATGATGTTAATATCTGAAGACTTGAGGGATATCAAGGAAGCTAGAAATACAAGTCTGTCAACATGTATTTCATTTCCATAACTTATCCTAGAAGTTTGCCACTTGGATCCAGGAGTTTGAATGAGTAGTGGGGAGGGCATATCACAAAATGACATGTCGTGCAAACGGGCATAACTTTCGGAAATGAAGGAGTGAGATGCCCCGGTATCGAATAGAACCGAAGCTGGGTGACAGTTGACAAGGAGTGTACCAAGAACGACATCTGGATCATCATGAGCGTCTTTAACTGAGACGTGATGCACACGTCCAAGTTCAGTGGGAGCTGACTTGGCAATGATCATCTGGTGCGAAGGCTTACTACCACGGCCAACAGACTTCTCGAGCTGGGGTGGAGCAACACGGGTCTGACTGCAAATACGGGCAATGTGGCCTGGCTCTCCGCACTTGTAACAAATCTTGGAGGTAGGACAAGGACCCGCATTGACAAGTGGTCTACCAATAGGCATGGGTGTAGCATATGGTTGAACTGGGTGAGGTGCCACACAAGAAGGCCTTGGTGTATAACCGGGTGGAAGAGTGGAGTTCGGAACCCAAATCCGGCGCTTCTGAGAACTAGAACTGGAGGAAGAACCCAAATCACGAGTGTGCTTACGAGATTCCTCGTAGGTGAGTTGAGCTGTCTCTGCATTAATGGCCTTGTTCACAAGAGCGTGGAATGTATTACAATGATGCAAGTGGAGATCACGACGGAACTTGGGGTTGAGACCCTTCCGGGACATAGCCTGCTTCTTGGCATCTGTGGACACTTCTTCTGTGGCATAGCGGGCGAGGTTCTCAAACTCTCTACTGTAAGCATCAACAGCCATCTTACCCTGGGTGAAACTACAGAACTCTTCTCTCTTGCGATCGATGAGGGCTTCAGGAATGTGATGCTCGTGAAAAGCCTCAGTGAAATCTCTCCAGGTAGGAATTTGACCAGCTGGAAGCATAGCCTCATAGTTCTGCTACCAGAGACTAGCAGGACCTTCCAGGTGATATGCAGCATAAGTGACCTTATCACTTCAGCTACGTTCGCAGAACGTAGCTTGTGTGTGATACTATGGAGCCAGTCATCTGCATCGAGTGGCTCAATGGAATGATGGAAGGTGGGTGGTTTCAGATCAATGAAATCCTGGATGGTCGCTGACTCTTTGCACCGATGTGCGGTGTTCTCCTCGATACGTGCCAACAAGCGGTTAGACTCACGCTTGTTCCTCTCCATCTCTATCATGAACTCTGCCAATGAAGGTTGGTCGGGACGATCCTCCTCATGCCTACCACCTCCGTGGGTCAGGCAACGAGCAACAGAACTTCGGTTAACTGACGACATCCTGAGAAGCGGAACCAAGGACGAGGTCAACAACAACTATAGGATGCAACATGTAGCACAAGGAAATTTAGTATCTCTCAAACTTCTAGGACAATTTCGGCAGCATAACGGTAGTAAAATGCTCAGAATGAGACATTCTGCGAAAGACGGGGTAGCACCATACTCAACATCATCACTCAAGGTTCTGAGATATTACTAAACAGGCTACAACAGAGGTACTCGAACTGGGATATGACTCTGATCAACCAATCCTAAGAGACTATGGAGTAGTAACACGTGATCCTGATAGACAGAAAAGAAAGCCTAGTTCCTTAACCCTGTAGGAAAGATAGGATGACTCAGATCAGAAGGGCATGAGATATAAGGAGTAAAAAGAGCCTTACGTTCCCTTCCACAATCAATTCCCTTACATAACTAAAGAATTTCTAGACTCAACTTCGACCATGTTGGCTTGGAAATCCTACAGGCAGTCAGGCTCTGATACCAAAGCTGTCGGGACCCCGATCCTAAGTCACAACAATCTAGCATGTAACACATCATATCACTTTGCGGCCTCACGCACGGTATTCCCACGGGTGCCACCTTACCTGGCCCGGGACCGTTTGCGCCTTTTGGCTCACGTATATGATAGTGTCGCTAGCATCCATATGACAAAGAACCCGGGCCGACATGGCTAGTCGTGAACCCAAAGCGGTGCTAACCTATGGGGACAGGCATACATGAATCACATCGAGCATGTCGGTCAACAGCATATGAATCCGGGCTGTAGCACTGGGCTAACAGGACTCCGGGGAACCCGGGCTGTAGCAGGCTAGGCAGGACTCCGGAAGTCACCGCGTGACATTTCCCTGAAGGGACAGACACAGGAACGAAGTGAAACACATGCCGGCCAGTCAAGTGTCCTGAGCAGTAGTGCTGGGCTAGCAGGACTCCGGTGAACCGGGCTGTAGCTGACTACTATGGCTCAAGGAAGCACTAGACTACATTTCCCCATAAGAGAGGCTGCCAAGGATAAACAACCAGATTGTCGGATCCCACACATAGCAATACACGTTACACGTACGCATAACATGCACGTATGTGCTGTACAACATGGCATCACAACATAATGCAAACTCATATAGATAAAGGCCCAAAAGAGCCACATAGCATTAAGTACAAGCAAGGGTCACATGACCCATCATTCGGAGCATACAAGCAACAAGCGGAAGCATTACATGTCTGAGTACAGACAACTACAAATGAAAAAGGCTGAGGAGCCCGACTATCTACAACATCCGATCAAGATCGTAGCTGAGGTACAAGCTAATTGTCGAAGTCCACATAAACTAGTAAGACCGAAGTCTCCGTTGCAAAAACATAAATAAAGCAACATGAGTACAAAGGTACGCAGCAAGACTTACATCAGATCCTATCATACATGCACTTGTATCAAGAAGGTAATGTGGAGTTTAGTTGCAGCAAGCCAGCTTTGACTCGGTGGCTATCCTGTACTACGACTGCTGGTAACTCTTTTGAGGTGGCGCACACGAGTCCACTAATCACCACGTCAATACACTACTATGGATTCATTCTCGTCTTCCTACGAGAAGGCCATCCATAGCACTCACACTTGTCTTGAGCATTTTAGAGTATCCACTTCAAGTTGTCTATGTACCACGTAAGCATCCAAGAAGTCCGTAACCGAGGACACGGCTATTCGAATAGATCATGATAACCCTGCAGGGGTGTACTTCTTCACACACGCTCTCACCACTTATCACCATGTACACGTCATGTATCTCGGCAACCTTCAAGCGGAAGCCTGGCGAGGGTGTCGGCCACGACCTGACTAACCACACAAGACTGTAGTCCAGGTTTATCGCCTATTCGGGTTCCATCCGCAAGGAGATCCGGCCGGGGTGTCGCTCACGGCCCCAAACGATGTGTGCAGGGTTCCCAAGCCCACCTCGCCGGATGGATCTACGCTTGGTACACCGTGCCACTTGTGCCTAGTCTGTCCCAAGCCCACCTGGCCGGGTGCCACTTGGTAGACTACTAACACTACCTACAAACAGCAGAAACTAATTGCAACTCCTGGACAAAGATCAAGTTGGTTAATAAGTCGAGAGAGCTTGGAGTGCCCGGAGCCCAATGTGTGGTAGTAGCTAGTCATTGGACAACATACACAGAACTCAGTGCTTAAGGACGGTTCCAGTGAGACAACCCACCATGTACTCCTACATGGCCTCTCACCGCTACCTTTACCAAATCGTGTTCACATGCTTAACTCTCAGCACCAGAACATATCGTACCACTCCAATTCATTCCCGATGAATCAGACCTGACACAACTCTAAGCAATAGAAGGCATGGCATGGCAAGAACACAACATGGCTCAATCAACTCCTACACATGCTAGTGGGTTTTAACTATTTACTGTGGCAATGACAGGTCATGCAGAGGAATGGGTTCAACTACCGCAGCATAAAGTAGCAGTTGAATCGTTGTTGTCCTAATGCAATAATGAGAGCAGGAGCGAGAGAGTAGGATTGTATCGGAATGAACAAGGGGGTTTGCTTGCCTGGTAGATCAACAGGGGGGGCACTGCTCCACTGATAGGTACTCTCGAACACTTTCTGGAGCAGGACCTATCGGGGAGGAACGGTGTTGGAAATCAAAACACAATCATATGCAACATTATGATGCATGAACATGGCATGGGTATGTGACGTTGTTTGAGCTAATGCAACTAGCATTCATTTGGTTAAAGTCCATTTGAACTAAAGATTCAAATGCACCTTTAACATAAGCTCTTAGATATGCCATAAGTGTGTTTTCATATATACAGCATGTATGGATGGTTTGTCATGCATGAAAATGGTAAAGATGGATAGATTTAATTTTTCTGATAATTTTTCATATATAAATTATTTCAATCTGAGCTACGGTTGAATTTCTATGAATTTTTGAAGTTTATATCATTTTTCGGAATTTCCTGATTTATTTTAATACCAGAAAATGATATATTGCGTCAGCATGACGGCAGCATTGCGTCAGCAGGTCAAAGGAGCTGTCCGAGTCAAACCTGACGTGTAGGATCCACACGTCAGTGACTCAGTTAGTTAACAGGGGGTTTATTTAGCCTAATTAGGATTAGTGGGCGCCGGGCCCACTGATCAGTGACTAACTAGGTAACTAATCTAGGTTAATTAGTGCTAATCTAATACTAACTAAATGTCAGGGGGTGGCCCACGCGTCAGAGACACAAGGGGGAGGTCAAACTGGGCCCACCCAGTCAACGGTCAGCGGGATCAAAGCCACCGGCAGCTTGACGCCGGCGAGCCAGATGCGGCGGAGGGCCCCGGATTTCGCCCTCTGGTGACCATTTGGACGGCGGAGACCACTGGCAAGGAGCCAGCGCTCGTCCGCATCATCTGGGGCAAGTGGGAGAGGCGAGGACGGCCGGAGCTCGCCGGAGCGGAGCTTGGGGCGGCGGCCGGAGCACGGGCTTCAAGCGGAAGCGGCTGTGGGGCACGGGGAGGCCACCCGAGGGGCTCTGCGGCACCCTCGTGGCACTAGGAGCACGGTGACTTGCTTGGTTGCGGCTGGCTCGGCCCCTAGCCGCGGTGGCACCATGGCCGGCGGCGAGGTGCTACGGCTTCAGTCGAAACGGCGGCTGCGGTGATCGAGAAGCAAGGGGAAGAGGGGCAAACGACGATGGAGCTTACAGCGGTCGCGGAGGGCGTCGAAGCGGGCTCGGGGAAGCGTTGGTTGCCGCTCATTCGCCGGTGGCGATCCACGGCGGCCGAGGCCGAAGACGAGCGCGATGAGGAAGCTACGGTGCATCCCGGCTTGCCTGGGTTGGTGGAGAAGACGAGGACGACGTCGCAGAGCTCGTAGACACGTCAGAGGGCCGAGGCGGAGACGGTGGCCGCGGCAGCAGCGATCGGCGGTGACGAGCTCGCTCGGATGCGAGGAAAGGGAGAGATCCAGGGGAGAGGAAAGAGCTCGAGGGAGTGAGAGAGGTCCGGGGGAAGTGCGTGGCGTCGTCGGGGGCCTCCAGCAGCGAGTGGGGAAGCAGGAGGTGGCCGGCGCGTGCTCACGCGCGTCGGGCACACGCGCGCCGTCCTCCTGGCAGGAGGTAGGCGACGACTGGCGTCGCCAGTCGGCTGGGCCGGCTAGAGGAGCTGGGCTGCCAGCTGGGCTGCCAGGCAGGTAAGGCCAGGTGAGCTTTCTCCATTTTGTTTTCTTTTCTATTTTCTGACCTTTGTTTTGATTTAATAAAAATACTAAATCAAGTTATTTTCTTCTGAAAAATTTTGCAGGGGCCTAAAGAATTATTCCAAAGCTCCTCACCAAAATTCAAAATTATTGGACAATATTATATATATATAAAAATATTTATCCAACGCAAATAATTACTGGATTAATTCCAAATGTCCAAAATAAATATTTATGAGCTCCTAAAAATATTGGTTTGAAATTTTACCTCTGCCCAATTTTTTCCGAGAGAGACATGAACATTTTCTTGGACCCTTTTGGAGCAATTTTTATCTGGTTCATTGCCAGAAATGATTCCTGAGGGTTTTACAAATCCCCATTTCAAATTTAAATGAAATTTAAACATGATGCACACATGACTAGCTAGCCTAGGTCATATCAGAACTAGGGATGTGACAACAGGTCCGAAGAGGTGACGTTCCATGTGGCTCCGTTCAGCAGCGGTTATCACGCTCTGCTAGGGCGGGAAGCGTTTACAATCTTCCAAGCAATACCCCATTACGGGTACATGAAGCTCAAGATGCCCGGTGCTAACGGGATCATCACTCTCGCTAGTCATCCGGACATAGCACTCCGCGCCGAAAACAAGACAGCCGCACTGGTCCTCGAGGCACTATTCGAAGCCCTAGCGGCTGAGGAACTGACTATGCTGCGCTCCATGGTGAATAGGGACGATGTGGTACTCGACAAAAGATCCAAGTCCACCTCCTTTAAACCGGTGGATAAAATAGTCAAATTCCAGGTCCATCCAATGGACCCCAATAAAACAGCTTCCATCGGGGCACAGTTAAACCCTGATGTAGACGCCGCACTGCGAGAGTTCCTACGAGAGAACTGGAACATTTTCGCCTGGCACCCTTCAGACATGCCAGGAGTCCCACACAGGCTGGCCGAGCACAGCTTAAATATCCTAAAAGGATTCAAACTTGTCAAACAAGCTCTTCGGCGTTTTTCTGAACCTAAGAGAAAGGCCATGGGAGAGCTAGCAAAGCTATTGGACGCCGGATTCATCAGAGATATAAAACATCCGAATTGGCTAGCAAACCTGGTGATGGTACCAAAGAAGGACAAATCTTGGCGCCTGTGCGTTGATTTTAAAGACCTTAACAAGGCTTGCCCAAAGGATCCCTTCCCCCTCCCCCGCATCGATCAAATTATCGACGCTACCGCAGGACATGATTCATTGTGTTTCCTTGACGCATATTCCGGCTACCATCAAATCAAGATGGCAGAATCAGACCAAGCCGCAACAGCATTTATCACACCATACGGCCCATTCTACTTCAACACAATGCCCTTCGGGCTCAAAAACGCCGGCGCAACATATCAGCGCATGATTCAGACATGTCTGGCAAACCAGATCGGCAAAATAGTGGAGGCATATGTAGATGATGTGGTCGTCAAAACAAGACATGTCGAATCTCTAGTAGACTACTTGAGGCTCAATTTGATAACCTCCGAACATACAACATCAAGCTCAACCCGAAAAAATGCGTTTTCGGCGTTCCAGCCGGAAAGCTCTTGGGCTTCATTGTATCCGGTAGAGGAATTGAAGCAAATCCAGCCAAGATCCGAGCTCTATCAGAATTGGATATCCCAAAGGACCTCAAACAAATACAAAAGTTAACCGGATGTCTGGCGGCTCTAAGCCGCTTTATCTCCCGCTTGGGAGAAAAGGCCCTACCCCTTTACTGCCTCCTTCGGCGCACCGAACACTTCGAATGGACGGATGCAGCCACGGCCGGACTCGACGAAATAAAAGCCATACTGGCAACAAACCCAGTCTTGGCCGCGCCAAACATTGGCGAACCAATGCTATCGTACATTGCAGCAACACATCAGGTTGTAAGCGCAGTGCTCGTCGTCGAACGAGAAACGGACGGACACAAATTCCCCCTTCAAAAGCCGGCCTATAATGTGTCCACTGTCCTCACTCCATGCAAATCACGGTACCCGCATTATCAAAAGATTGCGTACGCGGTATTCATGGCATCCCGGAAGCTACACCACTACTTTCAAGAGTGTTCAATAACAGTACCCTCGGAAGTACCACTTAACGATATTATAAACAACCGTGACGCAACGGGCCGGATTGCAAAATGGGCCATTGAGCTCCTCCCGTTTGACATAACTTATAAGCCACGGGGAGCCATCAAGTCGCAAGTTTTGGCCAAATTTGTCGCAGAATGGACGGAGGCCGAACTCCCTACAGAGTACGGCACATATTCAAATTGGATCATGCATTTCGACGGCTCCAAGATGTTGGCCGGACTAGGGGCGGGCGTCGTTTTGACGTCCCCCACAGGAGACACAGTTCAATACGTACTCCAGATTATGTACACAGACTCCAACAATGCAGCCGAATATGAGGCACTTTTACATGGTCTCCGGATGGCAGTATCCATGGGCATTCAACGCCTAGAGGTGCGCGGGGACTCGAACCTCGCAATATACCAAATAAATGGAGACTTCAATGCCAAGGATCCAAAAATGGCAGCCTACCACAATGCCGTCCTAAAAATGTCAGCTCAATTCGAAGGGCTTGAATTTCACCATATAGCCCGGGAAAATAATCAGGCGGCAGATGTCCTGGCATGCATCGGTGCAAAACGCGATGTAGTACCCCCCAACATCTTCTTGGAAAGGCTGTTCAAGCCATCCGTAGTATGGTAAGGGGAGCCGAACAATAACAGCCCGGACCCAACCGCACTGCCCGACACCGAACATTCTGACACAATCGGAGGCTCTGCCAATGAAATAACACCTTTAGCCCACGTAATAATGGCCGTCATCGCCCCGTGGACAGAACCATTCCTCGCCTACCTTAATAGGCAGGAAGTCCCCGAGGACCAAAATGAGGCACGCTGCATAGTGCGGCAATCCAAAGCCTACAAAGTCCACGAGGGAGAGCTTTATAAGAAAAGCACTACCGGAGTCCTTCAAAGGTGCATCTCCGAAGAGGAAGGGCGGAACCTCCTAGCTGAAATTCATGCCGGACTCAGCGGTCATCACGCTGCAGCTCGGTCCCTTGTAAGCAAGGCCTTCCATACAGGCTTTTATTGGCCGACGGCCCGGGCAGACGTCCAGGACTTAGTCCAACGATGCGTCGGTTGCCAGCTCTTTGCAAACCAAAGCCATATGCCACCCACCGCCCTCCAAACTATCCCCATCACTTGGCCCTTCGCGGTCTGGGGGCTTGACATGGTTGGATAAGTTCACCGAATGGATAGAAGCCAGCCTGTTAAGACGGCCGAATCCGGACCGGTGATAGACTTTATATCCGGGGTTGTACACTGTTACAGCATCCCCCACATCATCATCACTGACAATGGCACGAACTTTATGGCCGACGAGGTAAAACTCTGGTGCAAAAACATGGGCATCAAGCTTGATTATGCTTCCGTCTATCACCCACAAACTAACGGCAAGGTCAAACATGCAAATGGTCTTATCATGAGCGGCATCAAACCCAGATTATTGCGGTCCCTCAAGGAATCTAACATGCACTGGGTAGAGGAGCTCGACTCCATACTCTGGGGGCTACGGACCACGCCGAATCGCACCACCGGATACACACCATTCTTTATGGTGTACGGCACAGAGGCAGTTTTGCCTTGCAACATAATTCATGACTCACCTCGAGTGCGCATGTACGAAGAACGAGAAGCCGAGCTCGATCGATAGGACAGTTTGGACGCATTGGAGGAGGAGCGTGATGTGGCAAAAGCCCGTTCCGCATTCTATCAACAGCAGGCTTGAAGATACCAAAGCAGAGAAGTACGGGCCAAAAATTACAATGTTGGCGAATTAGTTCTACGCCTGCCGGACAAGAAAAAGGACAAACTCAAGCCCAAGTGGGAAGGTCCCTTCATTATTGACCAAGACCTGACTGGTGGAGCGTACCGCCTGCGAGATGCATCAGATAACCGACTCAAGCCGAACCCATGGAACGCAGCCCGTCTCCGAAGATTCTACGCCTAGCGCTAGACTCCGTGTTCGTCTCCTTCCTCTATCCATTTTTATATACTGTCTGTCTTACATTTCTCTCCTTCTCCCCTTCCTTTCTCTTATAGCCTTTAAAGGCTCATCAAATGACGTGCTATTCGCACTCATTAAACCTGGGGGCTTCTTCTAACAGAAGCTTATTCATATGGGCTTCATGCCCAACACATGTGTTACACTTCCGCATGTACCTTTTATTTCACCATTATATGCATCGATATGACTTAAGTTTTGGCCAAGCTGGGTTGCCTGGCTCCTGTGCTTACCCCTATGTTCCCGATTATTGGCTAGGCGGTAAAGGGAGCACCTCTGCGATTGTTACTGCCGGATCAGCCGGATGTGTACCTCAGACTGGGTGAAGCCGAAAGCTAGCGTTCTTAAGGGAATATTCGGTCGGTGACCTAAAAGATGATCTTTTCACTTATTTATTTATGCGCCCCCAGATACTTTTTCCCGCGTCTTTTTCGCAGAATGGGCATGCACTTTAGGGCATGCCTCCCAGGGAAAGGAACCCCTAACGGAACTATTCTCCCTGGAAGATGTTTCTTACTAACCATGTAATATAACATAACTAGTCGGGCACTTGTCTGTTCACGCACTAATGACCCCTATGCCTAGTCTCCATGCATTCCCCGGTTCTTATATAACCGCATGGGAATTCGGACACACTCCAGACCGTCAGGTCCTGAGGCTGAAGCAAAAAGGTCGGCCATGACAAACGATCTACAATCCGGCTAGAAGGCATTATAATTCAATTAAATTACATAGTCATTCTGACTGATTGTATTCCTCTTCAATACCATCTAACAGGCTGTCTAATTTACAGTCCTACTGGGAATACTTTGCGGCCAATTCTACTTGGCCGTATACTAAGCTTACAGGGATCTCCTTCCCATCGGGCCCCACAGGACCGACCTCGGCCATGTGGTTGGGGTCAGCCTTTGTGTACCGTGTCTTCACCACGGCCCAGGCCTCCCTAGCGCCTAGACGGCAAGCCGATATCTTCCACAATCGGAAGCGCCGCGGTGCTCCCTTTAGCTTCTCCGCAAGCTCTCCAAGACCTTCGGGCATGGAGATGGATGGCCACAAGGCCCGGGCGACGCCTCGCATCGCCTGCCGAACTCGCTCGAGCAGTTGCGAGAGCTCGGGAAGGTCACCCGTAGAACCGGGCATCTCCTCTGCAGGACGACCTGTTAGCACACCTACAGACATTACTCTGTTAGTCGACTTTCCCGCCGAACTTTTTTTCAAAGGTTCGTTCAAGCACTTACTAAATATGCCACGTTGAAGCCGCTGATTCTCCTTAACAGAGTCTGACAGCTGGGCATGAACATCTTTCAGGTCGACGCCCAGCTTGGTGTTGGCATCTTGGAGATCGTTCTTCTCCCGCCTCACCTTTGTCAGCACCTTCTCACCAGCCTTCAGCTGGCATAGGAGTTGTTGCCTTTCCGGATTCAATCCGGAACCATCTGCAATTTTATTTGTCAGATTCGCACCCATGCCGTGCTTCGCAAAATACTTATCTTTCGAAGTGTATATTACCAGAGGGGGTCTCCTTGGGCTCCCCTGCCGCGGCTAGTGCTGCCTCAAGTTGGGCTTTGCACTCTTCCAGCTCCTGGGATAGTAGGGAATTCTTTTCTGTAAGAACCTGCATAACAAATGATCCTTAAATCAGTTATTCTAACTGCTTCAAGTCTCGGGGGCTACTGGTATATATATATAATTACCAAAATTTTCTTACCCGTATGTCTTTTACATATTGCTCCGTGGCTCTGGCTAGACCATTTTGAGCGGCACGGAGGTACGCATCTCCCGAATTGAAGGCATCTAATGCCTCTTGGGAGAAACAAGCCTCGCGAAGAATTGTCCGGCGACGCCTATCGTTCATGGCACTCTCCACCTCAGAGTTGGTGGCAGACAACCTGTCCACATCCTCCGTCGAAGGAGCGTCCGGTGCGCGCCTTGTGTTCGCCTCCGCCTCCGGACCAGGCTTTGGAGCATGGCTGGTGGAGGCGCGATTGGCAGCCTCTCCGGATATAGTCCGGCGAGGTCTGTTTGTCCTGAAGAGAGCACGAGTGTTAATATGCCTTGAAGGTATAACACCTGGGATAAGGGGGCGCGCCATACCTTTGTGCTGATGCCTCGGTCTGGACTGCACCTCTTTTCTGCCCACGGGGCCCTACGGCCCCTTGTTGGCTTGTCATCACAGGTTCGGCCTCCTGTCTCAAAAACCTCCCCTGCAATGCTCGGTTGTAATCAGGAAACTGAAAACATGAGAGGGCGGACCCTTATTCGGGGTACTGGGACTTCGATCTCAGTTACCTGGGAGGCCAGGATTAGCCCTGGGTAATCGGTCGTAATGGCCACCAAGGCATTGTCCTTGCTCAATTGATGGAACACTCCATCAATCAGCTCCACAGATAAGTCCGGATCCTCTTGAGAGGCCGGGTCGAGGGACCGTCCTGGGTCCTCGGGTTGTGGAGGAGGGCTGTTTATTTCTTTAACAGCCTGGCGTAGTTCCTGCGTTGAAGTTGTTAGACTGAATATTTAACAATGGGAATATAAAACGGATGGGCAAGTAAATGTGACCACTTACCCAGCTTGGGGGATTGTACATAGAAAATCCACCCTTTGGGTCGATGCGGAGAAATTCCTCCTCTTCTCCCTTCTACAAAGCGGACAAGGACTTTATTAGAGCCACAGCCGAATCCGGCCCCTTACGGCCGTAGCGGGTGGCGTCGTCCTCCCCGTTGAAGTCCCAAATGGGGTGGCCTCTATACTGTAGTGGCTGCACCCCTCACATGATGCATGCGGCCATGACCCCGATCATGGTCAGTCCGGAATGAGCTAACAATCTTATCCGGCCCATCAGGTAAAGAACGTCCTTGTCACTTTCCCTCTAAGGGCTCCGTGTACGCCAACTTAGGCGCTTATTTAGAGCACTGTCGAACTCAGGGAGGCCGATCCGGACAGGATCCGGCAGCGGGACATCCTCTATGTAAAACCATTCCGAAGGCCAGTCCTCGAACGCCTTCTTTGGGGTTCCCGATAGATATCTGGTCCCGGCGATGCGCCACACTACGGCTCTGCCCACTTGATATATTGACCCCTTCTAAGAACGGGGCACAAGGCAGAATAGCTCTTTCCACAGCCCGAAATGAGCCTCAACACCCAAAAACAGCTCGCAGAGGGCTCCAAAGCCCGCGATATGCAATACGGAGGTAGGCGTAAGATTGTGTAGCTGGAGGCCATAGAACTCCAGGAGCCCCCGGAGAAACGGATGGATTGGAAATCCAAGCCCTCTTATTAAATAAGGGACAAGGCATACCCACTCTCCTTTGGAGGGATTAGGGGCACTCTCTGCTTGCTCTCCGCCATTATAGATGGCAAGACCGGCTCGAACCGGGACCATATAGGCCGGGGGGAGAAATCCCTTGGTCTGGAGCGTCACTAGCTCGCTATGCGGGATGAAGCATCTCTCCCAATATCCAGGCTGAGAGCTGGAAGGGCGAAAGGAGGAGTTATGATGGCTGGCCATCGTGGAATGGACCTTTGACGGATGCGCTCTAATGAACACTCGCGAAGGGGAGAAGGTCTAGTTTGGATCTAAATCCTCGTCCCCTTAAATGGTCGGCTCATTTACGCGGCTAGGGGTGTGGGTGTAAAAACACTCAGACTTTTCATATTCGTTTGACACGTGGGAGACGGCCATTATTGGGCGTAGAAGCCAAGGAGCGCAACATTTATAAGAAACCGGACTTTATTCAACAGGTACACGGAATTTGGAGGAGAACCCGCCTTGCAATGCCGAAGACAATCTGCGCGCCGGACTCATTGTCATTGAAGCCTGGTTCGGGGGCTACTGAGGGAGTCCTGGATTAGGGGGTGTCCGGATGGCCGGACTATACCTTCAGCCGGACTCCTGGACTATGAAGATACAAGATTGAAGACTTCGTCCCGTGTCCGGAAGGGACTTTCCTTGGCGTGGAAGGCAAGCTTGGCGATACGGGTATGTAGATCTCCTACCATTGTAATCGACTTTGTAACCCTAACCCTCTCCGGTGTCTATATAAACCGAAGGGTTTTAGTCCATAGGACAACATACAGAACAACCATCATACCATAGGCTAGCTTCTAGGGTTTAGCCTCTCCGATCTCGTGGTAGATCTACCCTTGTACTACCCATATCATCAATATTAATCAAGCAGGACGTAGGGTTTTACCTCCATCAAGAGGGCCCGAACTTGGGTAAAACTTCGTGTCCCTTGCCTCCTGTTACCATCCGGCCTAAACGCACAGTTTGGGACCCCCTACCCGAGATCCGCCGGTTTTGACACCGACAGTGGTCAATAAAGCCATCAGTGCTGAGACAGGCCAGTCTGATTATGACGCTTCACGCAAGCACTCCCGTGATTTTGGCTCTTCATCCGGCTCTGGATCTCAGAAGCGCCGGGTGTGGATTCCAAGCACGGCACTACCACCCAGGTTCATTCCGAGGCCATCATTTGAGGCGCCTCGTCCCAACCAGCAGTTTGCACCGTCCAAGCCCTATGGTGGCCCCGCTGCTAATGCTGCTCCACGCCCCAATGTTGTGACATGTTTCAAGTGTGGAGAGCCAGTCACTATAGTCGAGAGTGTCCCTAGAACAACAACCCCAATCAGTTTGGAAAGTCCGTTGGTCGTGGTAAGCCAGCAGGAAAGGCATTCTACGCCAAGCCATTCACCACTACACGTGGCCATGTCAACTATGTCTCAGTCGAGGAGGCTCATGAGGATCCTAACGCCGTCCTTGGTACGCCCCTTTTTAATTGCCATCCGGCATCTGTTCTTTTCGATACTGGAGCATCTCATTCATTCATATCCGAGAACTATGCTCGATTGCATAATACGACATTCTGTGACATGCCCACTTCCATGGCAATTCAAACTCCGGGTTCCAAATGGCAAACTTCTACAGTAAGCCATGGGAATGAAATTCTTGTTGTTAGACTTGTCTTCCTTGCATCCTTAATAGCTCTCAAGTCCTTGGACATTAACATCATCTTGGTAATGGACTGGATGTCAGCTCATTACGCTAAGATTGATTGTGCCACTAGAACCGTTCAACTTACTCACCCATCGGGCAAGATAGTCAATGTCTTAACTCAAGTGGCCAAGCGCCAGCTTTACTCCTTAAATGCCAACCCCCTTACAGACCTTGAAAATATTCCGGTAGTCTGGGACTTTCCGGATGTCTTTCCAAAAGAACTGCCAGGTGTTCCACCTGACAGGGATGTCGAGTTTGTGATAGACCTTGTTCCAGGAACCGTTCCAATTTCTAGAAGACCCTATAAGATGGCACCCTTAGAACTAGCCGAGCTTAAGAACCAACTCGATGAGTCCATGAAAAGGGGTTTCATCCGTCCTAGTTCCTCTCCTTGGGCTTGCCCCGTCCTCTTCGTCAAGAAGAAGGATGGAACGGATCGGATGGTTGTAGATTACCGACCTGTCAACTTGGTCACTATCAAGAACAAGTATCCGCTTCCCAGGATCAACGATCTGTATGACCAGCTCGCTGGATGCTCATTCTTTTCCAAGATGGATTTGAGGTTGGGCTACCATCAAATCAAGATCAGAAATGGGAACATTCCCAAAACGGCCTTTGTTACCCGTTATGTCCTTCGGTTTAACCAATGCCCCAGCCACCTTCTCTCGATTAATGAACTCGGTCTTCATGGAGTATTTGGATAAATTCGTCGTAGTATACCTCGATGACATACTCATCTACTCCAAGAATGAAGAGGAACATGCCGAACATCTAAGGCTGGTATTGACGAAACTTCAAGAGCATCGCCTTTATGCAGAATTCTCCAAGTGTGAATTTTGGTTGCCAAAAGTTACCTATCTAGGCCATGTAATCTCTGGTAAGGGTATTGCTGTAAATCCCGAGCGAGTTCAAGCCGTCCTTGATTGGACTCCACCTAAGACGGTCAAGCAAGTTCGGAGCTTCCTTGGCTTAGCGAGCTATTGCCGCCGCTTCCTCGAGAATTTCTCCAAGGTTGCTAAACCCCTAACTGAACTCCTCAAGAAAGATAAAAAGTTCGAGTGGACCCCACAGTGCGAGTTCAGCTTCCAGGAGCTGAAAAGACGCCTGACATCTGCTCCCGTACTGGTACCACTAGATTTCTCCAAGGACTTTATTATCTATTGCGATGCCTCGCGACAAGGACTAGGTTGCATACTCATGCAAGATCGTCAGGTAATTGCCTATGCTTCATGGCAATTACACCCACATGAGGAAAATTATCCCACACATGATCTAGAGCTTGCAGCTGTGGTCCATGCACTTAAAACTTGGCGACATTACCTCCTGGGTAATCATTGCGAGATCTTCACCGATCACCAAAGTTTGAAATATATCTTCACCCAATCGGATTTGAATCTCAGGCAAAGACGTTGGGTCGAGTTGATCTCGGATTACGACTTAGGAATAACTTACACCCCGGGCAAAGCCAATGTCATGGCTGATGCACTAAGTCGTAAGTCCTATTGTAACAACCTGATGTTACAACAAAGTCAACCACTTCTCCATGAGGAATTTCGTAAGCTTAATCTTCACATTGTTCCTCGAGGATTTCTATCCACCCTGGGGCGAAGCCTAAACTTACGGATCAAATCATAGCTGCCCAGAAGCGTGATAAGGGCATATTCCGGATTAAGGAAAACATTGCTAGCGGAGTTGCTAAATGTTTTTCCATGGATGAGCGAGGTGTTGTCTTCTTTGAGAACCGCTTGGTGGTTCCCAAGAAACAACATTTACGCCAGTTGATTCTGAAGGAAGCTCATGAATCCCCTCTCACCATTCATCCCGGTAGTACCAAAATGTATCAAGACCTACGCCAGAGGTTTTGGTGGACTAGGATGAAGAGAGAAATTGCTCAATACATTGCTAGTTGCGACGTCTATCGTCGTGTTAAAGCAGAGCACCAACGGCCTATTGGCACCCTTCAACCTTTGGCTATTCCTGAGTGGAAATGGGATAAAATCAGTATGGATTTCATTACTAGGTTTCCCAGGACCAAGAGAGGGAATAATGCCATCTTCGTCGTGATCGACCGTCTTTCCAAAGTAGCCCATTTCCTACCTGTTCATGAGAGTATCACCGCTAATCAGCTAGCTGAATTATACATCTCCCGAATAGTGTCGCTTCATGGTGTCCCATTGGAAATTAACTCAGACCGTGGGAGTCTCTTCACCTCTCGATTTTGGGAAAGTTTCCAAAATGCTATGGGAACTCGTCTCTCTTTTAGCACCGCCTTCCATCCTCAATCAAGTGGTCAAGTAGAGCGAGTCAATCAAATTTTGGAAGATATGCTCCGAGCTTCTGTCATCTCATTCGAAATACCTTCCAGTCGCGGAGTTTGCTTATAACAATAGTTATCAAGATAGCTTGGGCAAAGCTCCTTTCGAAGTTCTATGGACGAAAATGTCGAACGCCTCTTAACTGGTCAGAAACCAGGGAAAGACAACTCTTTGGACCAGATATGATTCCGGAAGCAGAAGAGCAGGTTCGTGTTATTTATGAGAAATTGAAAATAGCCCAATCTCGTCAAAAGAGCCAATATGATCATAAACATAATCTCATGACTTATGAAGTCGGTGAGAAGGCTTACCTTCGGGTTACTCCGTTAAAGGGAACCCATCGTTTCGGTATCAAAGGCAAATTGGCTCCTCGTTACATTGGACCCTTTCGCATTGTTGCCAAACGAGGAGAAGTTGCCTACCAATTGGAACTACCTTCGCATCTTTCCAGAGTTCACGATGTCTTCCACGTTTCTCAACTCAGGCGTTGCTTCGCAGATCCTATCCGCGGAGTGGACCATGAAACGCTTGATGTACAAGATAACCTCTCATATCGGGAATATCCCGTTCGTATCCTTGATCAAGCCGAGCATACCACTCGACGCCATAATATCAAGTTTCTCAAGGTTCAATGGTCACACCATTCCGAGAAAGAAGCCACTTGGGAAAGGGAGGATCGCCTTCGACTCGAGTACCCCACCTTCTTCCCGGAGGATCCTAAATCTCGGGACGAGATTCTTTTGAGTGGGGTGAGTTGTCACATCCCTTCTTCTACTCATGCATTAGGATTGGATGAACATGTGCATCATGTTTAAATTTCTTTTAAACTTGGAATGGTGCCTAATAAACCCCAACACCCCCCTGAAAATGCTAATTTACAACAAATTGGAATTTCAATGAACCCAAAATGCCCTTCATAAAAGCCCACCATTTTTGGTCTTGACTAAAACCTCTGCCAAAAATGGTCTTGCAATTTATGGAGCCATTCTGGATTTTTGAACAAGCCATAAGTATTTGAATTTGGGCACTTTAAATGCTATAAATATTTCAAAATGCTCAAATAATCTTGGAAGCATTTTTAGGCAGTTGAGAATATTCCCAAATGTGCCTTTGAATATTTCCAGAGTTTTTGGAAATGAAATAGTATTTATTCTATTTCAATACACATAGTAGGAAATAAATAAAAGCAAAACAGAAAAGAGAGTGAGAGCTTACCTGGAAGCCCACCAGCTGGCCCGGCCGAGCAGCCGCTCCACGCAGCTGCTTCGCCTAGCCAGTGAGGCGAGCAGGTGCTCAACGGCGAGCACAGGAGCTCGCCACGCCACCTCCTTGCCTGCCTGCCATCACCCGCGCCAACGCGACGCCTTGAAGCGCCTCTGCGGCACCGCCCCGACCCCGTGGACACCTCACACGCGCCCCTGCCTCTCTCCCTTGCTCTCCACACGATGGCTGACGCTGCCGTAGCCGCACTGTCACCATAGCCGTGCTCTCCGTCGTCTCCGTGCCATGCCACCGTGTCCAGGAGCTCCGCCGCCCTCCTCTCCGTCGAGCAGACCGAGCCCCGAGCGCTCGCTCGCCCTGGAGTTACCGCCTCGTCCTCGTCTTCGCTGATCGCCACAGGAGATCCCTTTCCCCGTCACCACTGCTCCAGCTCGTCCCCGACCTCGCCGTTTAGATCGTCGCAACCGTTGTGAGCTCAGCTACATTCCCATCCTGTCTGTTCTCGCTGTCGTCCCCTGCATCGACTGCACGAAGCTCACCCGCACGCGCCGCCGCCCGCGTCATCGCCGGTCATGCTCCGGTGACTATATGGTCCCGGGCTTGTCTCCAACGCACTCCCCGCATCGCGTAGGAGCCGTAGATGCTAGCGCCGCCCCGCCTAGGCCACTGCAGGAACGAGCCCAAGCTCACCCGAGCTCCGGCGACCGCGAAGGTCGTCGCCGACGTTGTTCCCGGCCTCCCCGAGCTCCACTTCCACCACCAAACGACGCGGCTAGCTTCCAGCTCCACATAGATGGTCTCGGCCACCCGTTTGGTCGACGGAGATGCAAACCCGAGCCCCTCCGTCGCGTCTGTCGTCGCCGGCGTCAAGCCGCCGGTGAGTTGACCATGTTTTGACCCGTGGACTGACGTGTGGGCCCAAGTTGACCTCCCCCCCCGCGAGCCTATGACAGGTGGGACCGACCTGTTAATTAGTTTAGGATTAGTATTAACTAATTTTAGTTAGTTTAGGTCACTGACATGTGGGCCCAGGCCCCACTAATAGTTAATTAGTACTAACTTAACTTTGTTAGTTAGCTGAGACACTAACATACGGGGCCCACCAGTCAGGTTTGACTGGCCCTGGTGCCTTTGACTCACTGACATCACAGTGACGCAGTGCTGATGCAATTATTCATTTTCTGGATTTATTTTTATATAGGAAATTCCAGAAAATAGCCAAAACTTCTAAAAATCATAGAAATTAATCTGTAACTCCAAATGAAAAGATTTATATATGAATTTCGATCAGAAAAATTCAATCTATCCGTTGGTAATGGTTTCAGGCATGACGAAACAAGATAACCTTGCTATTTAAGCAAAATAAGATAATGCACTAATATGGCTATGTTAAGTGAACTAACATTTGAAGTGAACTAACATTTGAATCTTTGATTCAAATGGGTTCATTCCTTTCTGTTTTAGCTTGCATTGGGCCAAGACACATTCATCTTGCCATGTCATAGCATGCATCATATTGTTGCATATTGTCATCTGTTGATTATGTTCGATGTGTCTTTCGTGGTAGGTTCTGCCTCCGAGGATAACCCTGAATATCTGTCTGAAGGGCAGTACCCTACTACCACTACATCAGGAAAGCAACCCATTGATCATTCCGATACAAACCCATGTTCTCGCTTCTGCTCTTGTTCACTGCATTAAGACAACGCGATTCAAAATGCTGTGTGCTACGGTAGTTGAACCCTTATCCTCTGCATGACCTGTCATTGCCACAGTAACTAGATGAAACCCACTAGCATGTGTAGGAGTTGATTGAGCCATGTATGTGATTCCTACCTTGCTATGCCTGCTATGCTTAGAGTTGTGTCAGGTCTGGTTCATCTGGGTTATGGGCTAGAGTGAAATGATTATGTTGGTAATGTGAGGGATGTGTTGAACATGTTTTGGTAAAGGTATCGATGAGAGGCCATGTAGGAGTACATGGTGGGTTGTTTCATTGAGGCCGTCCATAAGAACTGAGATCTGTATGCATGATTTAAGATTCAGCTACTACCACACATTGGGCCCTGAAATATGACCCCTCTCATCCTCTGTCCAGGAGTTGCAACTAGTTTCTGGTGTTTGTAGGTTATGTGTTGGCGGCCGTGCGTAGCGCTGACCCTAGGGGAGGGCTATGATGCGGTAGATACACCGTGGCACGGTGTACCGAGTCGCCCGTTTGGTGTCTCGGGAACCCTGCACACATCGTTTGGGGCCGTTCAGGACACCCCGGCCGGATTTCCTTGCGGATGGAACCTGAATAGGCGATAAACCAGGACTAGAGACTTGTGCGGTTAGTCAGGTCGTGGTCTACACCCACGTCGGTTTTTGCTTAAAGTCTGCCGAGCACATGTCGTGTGCAGACGCTAAGTGGTGGAAACATGTGTGATGAAGTACACCCCTGCAGGGTATAAAACTATTTGAATAGCCGTGTCCGAGGTAAATGACTACTTGGTTGCCTATACAGTTCATAGACAAGTTAATGGATACTACTAAAAGACTCAAGATAAGTGTGAGTACCGAGGATGGCCCTCTCGTAGGATGACGAGGGAGGATCCCCGGTGGATTATTATGTTGGTGATTAGTGGACTCGTGTGCGAAAACTATTTTACTAGTGGAGTCTCGTAGTATAGCTTAGCAAAGAGTCAAAGCTGGCTTGCTGCAATAACTCCACCACCTTCTTGAGAATGAGCATGTATAGTAGGTTCTGATGTAAGACTTGCTGTGTACCGTTGTACTCATGTTTGCTTAATTACTGTTTTCAGACGACAACACCGCCCCCTCTGATGGGTTTTATGTAGACCTCGACGTCGATGAGTGACTTGCCACCCAGGTGGTGATCCTGGCCATGGAGGGCCCTATGTAGATAGACAGGCTTTGAGAAGCCTTCTTTCTTTCTAGTGTCTGTACTCAGACTAAGTTGCTTCCGCATGTGCTTGTATGATTGTATGACTTGAGTGTCGGGTCGTGTGACCCCTACCTATATGAATATGTTATGTATGGCTCCTCGGAGCCTTTTTGAGTAAAGTACTTGAGTTGCAGAGTTTTGTTGTGATGCCATGTTGCATGTACTCATATCGGGCATATTGTGTGTATGATTGAAATGCTTGGTATGAGTGGGATCCGACAATCTAGTTGATTATCCTTGGCAGCCTCTCATATGGGGAAATGTAGTCTAGTGCTTCCTGAACGATAGTAGTCCGCTACAGCCCGGTTCACCGGAGTCCTGCTAGCCCAGCACTACTGCTCTGGACACTTGACTGGCCGGCATGTGTTTCACTTTGTTCCGATGTCTGTCCCTTCGGGGAAATGTCACGCGGTGACATCCGGAGTCCTGTTAGCCCAGTGCTACAGCCCGGATTCACACGCTGATGACCGACATGCTCGATGTGATTCACGTATGCCTGTCTCCATAGGTCTGTGCCGCTTCGGGTTCACGACTAGCCATGTCGGCCCGGGTTCTCTGTCATATGGATGCTAGCGACACTATCATATACGTGAGCCAAAAGGCGCAAACGGTCCCGGGCCATGGTAAGGCGACACCCGTGGGGATACCGTGCGTGAGGCCGCAATGTGATATGAAGTGTTACCGGCTAGATCGATGTGACTTGGAATCGGGGTTGAGGGAGTCCTGGATTAGGGGGTGTTCAGATAGCCGGACTATACCTTCAGCCGGACTCCTGGACTATGAAGATACAAGATTGAAGACTCCGTCCCGTGTCCGGAAGGGACTTTCCTTGGCGTGGAAGGCAAGCTTGGCGATACGGATATGCAGATCTCCTACCGTTGTAACCGACTCTATGTAACCCTAACCCTATCCGGTGTCTATATAAACCGGAGGGTTTTAGTCCGTAGGACAACATACACATCAACAATCATACCATAGGCTAGCTTCTAGGGTTTAGCCTCCTCGATCTCGTGGTAGATCTACTCTTATACTACCCATATCATCAATACTAAGCAAGCAGGACGTGGGGTTTTAACTCCATCGAGAGGGCCCGAACCTGGGTAAAACTTCGTGTCCCTTGTCTCCTGTTACCATCCAGCCTAGACGCACAGATCGGGACCCCCTACCCGAGATCCGCTGGTTTTGACACCGACATTGGTGCTTTCATTGAGAGTTCCTTTGTGTCGTCGCCGTCAGGCTCGATGGCTCCGATGATCATCGATAGCGATGCAGTCCAGGGTGAGACCTTCCTCCCCGGACAGATCTTCATCTTCGGCGGCTTCGCACTGCGGGCCAATTCGCTTGGCCATCTGGAGCAGATCGAAAGCTATGCCCCTGGCCGTCAGGTCAGATTTGGAAGTTTAAACTACACGGCTGACATCCACGGGGACTTGATCTTCGACGGATTCGAGCCACTACCGAGCGTGCCGTACTGTCACGACGAGCATGATCCAGCTCTGCCGCCGAACAATGCCTTGGACGCCGCACCCGCATCGGCTCCGACCCTTAATTCGGAGCCAACTGCGCTGATCGAGGATGGGCGGTTGGACGCCACCTCGGGGGCTGCGACCCCAACGGTAATTGAGCCAAGCACCAGCCCCGTACTCTGCGAGACTCGTGACTCCAAGGAGCCGGACTCCTCTCCGGACTACGAACCCTCCGCGCCCCTGCCGATCGAATCCGATTGGGCGCCGATCATGGCGTTCACTGCCGCGGACATCTTTCAGCACTCGCCTTTCGGCGATATCCTGAAGTCACTGAAGTCTCTCTCTTTATCAGGAGAGCCTTGGCCGGACTACGGTCAGCAAGGTTGGGGTACGGACGATGAAGAAATTCAAAGCCCACCCACCACCCACTTTGTAGCCACTGTCGACAACTTAACCGACATGCTCGACTTCGACTCCGAAGATATCGACGGTATGGACGCCGATGAAGGAGATGATGAAGAACCAGCTCCTACTAGGCCCTGGAAAGCCACCTCGTCATATGACATATACATGGTGGACACCCCAAAAGAGGGAGATGGCGATGGAACAGCGGAGGATAACCCCTCCAAGAAACAGCCTAAGCGCCAGCGTCAGCGGCGCCGCTCAAAATCCCGCCAGAACAAACAAGGCGATTCCAGCACGGGAGATAATAATACTCCGGAAAGCGCCGAAGAAAACTCCCTCCAGCAAGATTTAGCACAGGAGGATGGAGAAACCAGCCCTCATGAGAGAGTGGCAGACAGAGAGGTCGAGGACGATAATTATATGCCTCCCTCCAAAGACGAGGCAAGCCTCGATGACGACGAATTCGTCGTGCCAGAGGATCCCATCGAGAAAAAGCATTTTCAACGCAGGCTTATGGCCACGGCAAGAAGCCTCAAGAAAAAACAGCAACAGCTTAGAGCTGATCAAGATTTGCTAGTCGACAGATGGACTGAAGTCCTCACGGCCGAAGAGCACAAACTCGAACGCCCCTCCAAGAGCTACCCAAAGCGCAGGTTGCTACCCCGATTAGAGGAGGAAGCACTTGATGCGGCCGACCGGCCACCTCGTGGTCGCGACAGAGAGGCCTCTCGGCCCTCCACTCAAGCCGCACCCCGTACCAAGGCACGGGAATATGCGCCGGACTTACGAGACATGTTGGAGTATAAGGCAAGGCAAACAAAATCGATCTACGGATCGCGTGGGCGCCCCACGGCTCGAGACGGTAACCGTCACGCCGGCCACAAATTCGGCAGGGCCGAACACAGTAGACAAGGCTCATTGGAGCTACGTCACGATATAGCCCAGTACAGAGGCGCCGCACACCCACTCTGCTTTACAGACGAAATAATGGATCATCAAATCCCCGAGGGTTTCAAACCCGTAAACATCGAATCATATAATGGCACAACAGATCCTGCGGTATGGATCGAGGATTATCTCCTTCATATCCACATGGCCCGCGGCGATGATTTCCACGCCAACAAATACCTCCCACTCAAGCTTAAAGGACCAGCTCGGCATTGGCTTAACAGCTTGCCAAAGGGATCAATCAGTTGTTGGGAGGACCTGGAAGCCGCATTCCTCGACAATATCAAGGGCACTTATGTGCGACCCCCAAACGCCGATGACCTAAGTCACATAATTCAGTAGCCAGAGGAATCGGCCAGGCAATTCTGGACACGGGTCCTAACAAAGAAAAATCAAATAGTCGACTGTCCGGACACTGAGGCCCTAGCAGCCTTCAAACACAATATCCGTGACGAGTGGCTAGCCTGGCACCTTGGACAGGAAAAGTATAAATCTATGGCAGCACTCACGACACTCATGACCCGCTTTTGCGCGGGAGAAGACAGCTGGCTTGCTCGTAGCAACAATATGACCAAGAACCCTGGTAATTTGGATACCAGGGACACTAGTGGCAGGTCGCGTCGCAACAAGCAGAAGCGCCGCATTAACGGCGACAATGCTGAGGATACGGCAGTTAATGCCGGATTCAGAGGCTCTAAATCCGGTCAGCGGAAAAAGCCATTCAAAAGGAATCCTAGGGGCCCATCCAATTCGGACCGAATACTTGACCGCTCGTGCCAGATAAATGGCGCCCCCAAAAAGCCAGCCAATCACACCAACAGGGATTGTTGGGTGTTCAAGCAGGCAGGCAAGTTAAACGCCGAAATGAAGACAAGGGGCTGCATAGCGATGACGACGAGGAGCCCCGGCCGCCGAACAATAGTGGATAGAAGGGTTTTCCCCCACAAGTGTGGACGTTGAACATGATATACACATCCCATGTCCCCAAAAGGGAGTGGAAGCGTGCGTTAAGGGACGTATACGCGGTAGAGCCAGTCGCCCCAAAGTTCAACCCATGGTCCTCCTGCCCGATCACCTTTGATCGAAGGGACCACCCCACCAGCATCCATCATGGCGGATTCGCCGCATTGGTTCTAGACCCAATTATTGACGGATTTCATCTCACTAGAGTCCTTATGGACGGCGGCAGCAGCCTGAACCTGCTTTACCACGATACAGTGCGGAAAATGGGCATAGATCCCTCAAGGATTAAGCCCACCAAAACGACCTTTAAAGGCGTAATACCAGGTGTAGAGGCCAACTTTACAGGCTCAGTCACACTTGAAGTGGTCTTCGGATCCCCGGATAATTTCCGAAGCGAGGAGTTAATCTTCGATATAGTCCCGTTTCGCAGTGGTTATCACGCACTGCTCGGGCGAACCGCATTCGCTAAGTTCAATGCGGTACCGCACTACGCATACCTTAAGCTCAAGATGCCAGGCCCTCGAGGAGTAATTACGGTCAATGGAAACACCAAACGCTCCCTCTGAACGGAGGAGCAAATGGCGGCCCTTGCAGCGGAAGTACAAAGCAACCTCTCCAGGTAGTTCTCCAACCCGGCCACTAAACGACTGGACACCGTCAAGCGCGCCCGGAGTAACCTACAACAAGACCGCCTGGCACGATCTGAGCAGGCGTAGGAATGCGGCCCTAACCCCAACCCTTGCAAAAAGGCGACGCCAGTACTTCGCGTACATAACTATGCTCTAGAGATACCATGGGTACAGGGGAGGGGCACCATCATGGCACGCCCAAAACACGGCTTAAACTGTACCAGGGGCTGCCGATTTCTTAATTTTCTCTTACTTTCAAGATTCCATCCTTCGGAAGGCCTGTTCGGCTGTTCAATTGCCACACAAACGATGCAAGAACCAGGGAAGCAGACAAGCCACGCCGCATTACGGAACTCCCAGGTGGTCTCTATCATGAGCAGTATACCCGTTCCGCATACTATTCCGCAGCTTGCCCCTGGAACGGACATGTTAACTAGTCCAACCTTCCACTTATCGCATTATTTGTATCGTTCTGCTTTGATCGCAGCTCTTTTTAATAAATAATGCATAGCTTTCGTCTATTTTTGCATTACCTTTTTTCTTTATATATGTTCCTTAACGACATGTTGCACCCGTACACGTTGGTACGGCCAAAATACGCCAGGGGCTTTAGTACCCCTGAATATGGTGTAAGAAGTTCGAACACTTTAACAAGTGCGGCACCCCGAACTTATAGCATTATATGCATCGGCTTCGAATCATGTCTTGGGTCAATAGTTGGGTTTGCCCGGCTCCTATGTTTTGGTGCCTTATGTTCCGCTATATCGGCTAAGGTAGCACTAGGAGAACCACTATGATTGTGCCCCAGTTGAGCTGGGTCGAGCACCTCAGTGGAGAAAGCTAAAACTGACTGTCATGATGAAGCGAGAGCTGGTCGCTGTTCGAGAGGTTTTTTCGAGTCCCTAAAGACTTATGCCGCTTAGGGCGAGGAGCCGGCTCTGTCCGGCCAAGGCGTGGATAGCGCCCCGAACTCGGTCTTCCGAATACCAGGGGCTTCGCCGAAATTTAAAATTATAGAATTCTATGGCTAAGTGAGAGTGTTCACGCATTATAGTCCGATTGCCTTGTTCGTTGGGCTAAGCGCCTCCCTCGAAGGACCCCAAACATGGGAAAAAGAGCGCTCAGGTTTATCCCCGAACACCCCAGCACTAGCGGCACGGGGGCAGAAGCCGATGACTCGCCATCTCTCAAAAATGATAAACAGCCGCACAGAAGGTAATATTTTAAATTCCAACAGCATTGCTTAGCGCATATAAACAAGTTTTGAGCGCACAGGACAAAACGAGCAAGTTTCCCTCAAAAATTACATCCCTAGAACATTTATCCACCACAAGGCGGGCACCCTTCAGAACATCCTTATAGTAATTCTCGGGCTTGCGATGCTCTTTCCCCGGCGGTGGCCCGTCCTTCACAAGCTTCTCAGCATCCAGCTTGTGCCAGTGCACCTTAGCACGGGCAAGGGCCCTACGGGCACCCTCAATGCAGACGGAGCGCTTGATGACTTCGAGCCTTGGACAGGCCTCCACCAACCGCCGCACCAGCCCGAAATAGCTCCCAGGCAGAGCCCCTCCAGGCCACAGCCGAACAATGAGGCCCTTCATGGCCTATTCGGCCGCCTTGTGGAGCTCGACCAGTTGCTTCAGCTGGTCGCTCAGGGGCATGGGATGTCTGGCCTCAGCATACTGAGACCAAAACACCTTCTCCGTCGAGCTGCCCTCCTCGGCTCGATAGAATGCGGCGGCATCGGACACACTCCGGGGAAGATCTGCGAACGCTCCTGGAGAGCTCCGGATTCAGGTAAGTAACAAGTAACTCACATTTATGTGTTTGCTTTGCATAAGGAATGCCTTACCCGCCGCTATCTTCTTCACCTCATCCAACTCCTGGAGGGTCTTCTGGGATTCGGCCTTGGCAGACTTGGCATTTTCAATAGCCAACGCGAGCTCGGACGCTCGCGTCTTTGAGTCAAGCTCCAAACTCTCATGTTTTTCCATGAGAGCCAGGAGCTCTTGCCGCACCTTGCCAACCTCAGCCTCATACTTCTCCCGCTCGGTGCACTCCGAGGCCGCACTCTTCTCAGCCTCGACCAGCGCTCGCTTAAGGGTCACCACCTCAAACGTGGCCCCTTCAATAGCCATGATAATCCTGTCATTCTTTGCAACTGCACCTTTTTATATATTTTTTAAACAAGGTATTTCTTACCTTCGTTGTCCTCGAGCTGCTTCTTGGCATGACCGAGCTCTTGCTCGGACCGCTCGAGGTTCTGCTTTAGCGTGTCCACTTCCGCAGTCAGTGCGGCGGACGCAAGCAGAGAAGCCTGCATACGCATATTGACTCCTTTTGTTAGACTCCTGCGAATTTTATTTGATCCTCTATTCGGCTTTTCTTCTCGAACGCCAAACAGAGCATCAGGGGCTACTGTCTATGCGGTAATATTATTTACACATTCTTTACTTACCTCAAAGCCTATCAAAAGGCTAGTAAAAGCTTCAGTCAGTCCGCTCTTGGCGGACTGAACCTTCTGGACCACCGCACCCATAATGGCATGGTGCTCCTCGTCGATGGAGGCGCCTTGGAGCGCCTCCAACATATTGTCCGGCGCCTCCGGTTGGACGGGGGCCACCGGCACGGCGGACTTGCTCCTCTTGGAAGGAGGTCCCCCGCCGAACTCTGGAACCTCTGAAGGTTCCGGAGCGGTGTCCGGCCTAGAACCGGACTTGGAGCCCCGAGGGGTTTCATCCCCTTTACTCCTGGAGTCCGGGAGGTCGCCTTGCGGCGCCTCCAGGACCACCTCCTCCCAGCTCGGAACCTGTTGAGACAACACTTCGGGGTCGTCCGTAGGGCGGGGGGAGGAAGCCGTCGGAAGCGAGTTCACAACCGACGAGTCCAGTGAGCCGCTCGACGACGCGTCGAGCCGGTCTTTGGGTGGGCTGCATAAACATATTCGACATGAGGGAAAGCTGTGCAATAAACAAATACTATGAATTACTCTGGTATCCGGATACTTACGATTTGGCCAGGGGCTTGGCCCTAGGCGCCCACTCCTCTCCGCTGCCGTCGGCGTCGGTGGAGCAGTCCGGAGGAAGGGTTTTCCCCTTCTTGGACCCTTCGGCCTCCCCAGTTGGGGCGGCCTTCCTTTTCTTCCCTTCCCCCGCTGGAGGGGGAGGGGTTCTTCTTCCTCCTCCTCGTCTTCGCGGGAGGAGTGCGTCTTGGATTCGTCGGATGATGAATCCGACACCTCCGAGCGTCGGGCACTCTTTCGAGTCCCTGTGGCCTTCTTCTTGACCTTCTTCTCCGGCACCACATAGGGTGCCGGAACCAGCAGCTTCGCCAAGCGAGCATCCGCTGGGCCTTCGGGCAAAGGAGCCGGATAGTTGATCTGTCCGGAGGTCACCTGCCAATCCTGTCAAAGGTACGGGAGTTTAGATCCCGCATGGAGTCAAACTATGAAAAACTGGTACCCTGTAAAAGGGAGAAACAACTTACCGCGAGAGCGTGACGCTGCGCACTGAATCCGCGATCCTCAGTAGCAGATGCGGGAGCCTCGGCGCCCTTGAAAAGCACCTTCCAGGCATCTTCGTACGTCGTGTCGAAGAGCCTGCTCAGAGTTTGGTGCCGCGCTGGGTCGAACTCCCACAGGTTGAAAGCCCGTTGTTGGCACGGGATGATCAAGCGGATGAGCATAACCTGGAGTACGTTGACAAGTTTGAGCTTCTTGTCCACCAGGGTTTTGACGCATGTTTGGAGTACGGTTAGCTCTCCTTTTTTACCCCCGACAGGCCCGTCTCTTTCCAGGACGTGAGCCGCATTGGGGGTCTAGACCGGAACTCAGGGGGTGCGACCCATTCGGTGTCGCGCGGCTCGGTGATGTAAAACCACCCCGATTGCCACCCCTTCAGGGTCTCCACAAAGGAGCCCTCGAGCCAGAGGACGTTGGCCATCTTGTCCACCATGGCGCCTCCGCACTCCGCCCGGCTGCCGTGCACCACCTTTGGCTTGACGTTGAAAGTCTTGAGCCAGAGCCCGAAATGGGGGCGGATGCGGAGGAAGGCCTCGCACACGACGATAAACGCCGAGATGTTGAGGACAAAGTTCGGGGCCAGATCGTGGAAATCCAGGCCGTAGTAGAACATGAGCCCCCGGACAAATGGGTGGAGAGGGAAGCCCAGTCCATGGAGGAAATGGGGGAGGAACACCACCCTCTCATGGGTCCTAGGGGTGGGGATGAGCTGCCCCTTTTCGGGGAGCCGGTACGCGATGTCGTTAGACAGGTATCCGGCCTTCCTCAGCTTTTTGATATGTCCCTCTGTGACGGAGGAGACCATCCACTTGCCTCCCGCTCCGGACATGGCTGGAGAAGGTTGAGGTGGGGAGTGAGGACATGGGCGCTGGAGCTCGAGTGCGCAAGAATGGATAGGCGAAGGAGGAAGAAGGCGTAGGTGAAAAGGTGGATCCTTATCCCCTTATATGGGTGGACGCAACTACATGTCCCCACCAGCCTGGTAAAACTCGCTTATCTCCAAGCGCCGTAATCAATGGCGCGGTTGGGTTACCCACGCCCGTATTCATGAGAATCCCGGGATAAGGGGACACGATCTCTTCCTTAACAAGATGTGCCAACGAAACTGCCTCGCATGACGCGCTGAGGTGGGATGATGAAATGACTCGGATAAGGGCTTGGGCGTGGAGTGACACGCTACAGAATACGTCAGCAGATTAGATTGGTGTAAATATTATTCTCTCTACGGTAATATATGGAAACTTATTTTGCAGAGCCGGACACTATCTTCGTGTTCAAAATCTTCTATGAAGTACTTGGAGGAGGAACCCGCCTTGCAATGCCGTAGACAATCTGCGCGCCGGACTCGTCGTCATTGAAGCCTGGTTCAGGGACTACTGAGGGAGTCCTGGATTAGGGGGTGTTCGGATAGCCGGACTATACCTTCAGCCGGACTCCTGGACTATGAAGATACAAGATTGAAGACTCCGCCCCGTGTCCGAAAGGGACTTTCCTTGGCGTGGAAGGTAAGCTTGGCGATACGGATATGTAGATCTCCTACCGTTGTAACCGACTCTATGTAACCCTAACCCTATCCGGTGTCTATATAAACCGGAGGGTTTTAGTCCGTAGGACAACATACACATCAACAATCATACCATAGGCTAGCTTCTCGGGTTTAGCCTCCTCGATCTTGTGGTAGATCTACTCTTGTACTACCCATATCATCAATACTAATCAAGCAGGACGTAGGGTTTTACCTCCATTGAGAGGGCCCGAACCTGGGTAAAACTTCATGTCCCTTGTCTCCTGTTACCATTCGGCCTAGACGCACAGATCGGGACCCCCTACCCGAGATCCGCTGGTTTTGACACCGATAGGGGACCTGACACAAACCCCCTCCCCCCGTCCCCCTCCACTCCATTCGCTTCGCCAAAGCCGCCCTCCCCGCCACGTCGATACGTCGGCACCCCGGTTCGTCGAGGGGACGCACGGCGATCCTCTCCCTCCCAAAGTACGTTCTCGTAGACCGCCGTCCTCTAGTCGCGCCGCCACCACTGGCGACGTTCTTGTGGAGGCGCACGGTGGTCAGCGCCGCCACCGCTAGCGATGTTCGTGTGGAGACGCACGACAGTCAGCTTCTCCTACGGTACGTGCATTCTAGACTGAGGCCCCGTGCATGTCGGTGTAGCGATGAATGTTAGCTGATAGACGCTGTTAATCTCACTGTTTGCCTAAGTAGTTTACAGTCAATATGATCTGGTTAAGAAGCTTCCTTGCCCTGTTCTGCACTCAATCTACTTACCTGGGATGGCATGCCAAGGCCGATTAGTTGCTAAAATATCCTGCCATATATTTATTGTGACAGATATTGCCATGGTCTAGTAGCCAATCTGTTAGGTGAAATAGCTCTACACCGTTTTATACTCGATCTTTGTTCCTGCGATGGCCTTTGATAGTTCGATGGCTGTGTGCTCGGCCTCATTGACTGCTGAAACAGCCTGCCATAATTTAGCACTCAAATCTGTTTGCTGAATTAGCTTTACATATATTTCGTTACTTAGATCTGCTCGTCCAAATATCTTGCCATAGCTTTAGACATCGATCTAGGTATTTTCTTCTAGACTTCATAAAAAAGCATATATGTTTTCCTGTAATATATAGTAGAAGAACTAATTTGTATGTCTAACAAATGGACAGGACTTGGTTAACTTTTGCTCGAAGATTCTCCGCTGCATATGTCGAGGGGGTTGAAAACTTCATGAACTTTATCAGAGCTGAGTACGGTGGTCTGAAATCAGATGTGCTCTGCCCGTGTAGCAGTTGTATGAATTCAGTTACAAGACCCCAGTCAACTGTGCAAAATCATCTATAATTGTATGGGATGTCGCTCACATATACTAGGTGGGTTCGTCATGGTGAAGCTGTGAACGTCAATGCTATTGACTACGTGGAAGCAGCAGATCACCATCTTAATCTGCCTGATGCTCAGGTGGAAGGGGAGGAGGAGGAGGTGGTGGCGGAGCCAGTGAGTTTTACCAACATTGAAACAATGCTACGAAATGCTCGTGCATTCCATGAACTTTCACCTACAGAAGAAAAACGGTGGGCCCGCATGTTGGAACAATGCAACGTGGCTGTCACCCCAGGAAATAAGCTGTCAGTATTCTCAGCTATGGCCACCTATCTTCAGGTGAAGACATCAGAGCGGATGACAAACAAATCATTCGATGCGATGTTGGCTGATTTCCGCAAAGCTTTCCTAGATGCATCTGAGCTACCACACACCTACAGTAAAATGAAAAATTTCCTTCATGCTGTTGGAATTGGATATGATATGATTCATGCTTGTAAGAATAATTGTGTTCTATTCCGGAAGGATTATGCCAACTTAAGTAAATGCCCGAAATGCAAATCATCAAGATGGAAAGATGGTGATGATGTGAAGAGGATTCCTCATAATGTTCTGAGACATTTTCCAATTACACCAAGATTGCAGAGGTTGTTTCATGATGCTGAAACAACAAAGGATGTACTGTGGCATTCTAGGAACCAGGAGTACAGAGATCAGAATGTAATGAGCCATCCATCACTTTGCAGTGAGTTGAAAAGCTTCAACCAGAAGCACGAAAAGTTTGATGCTGACCCGAGAAACATTAGACTTGGCTTAGCTTCAGATGGATTTAACCCATTTGGCCACCAGAGCGCCACATATAGCATGTGGCCAGTGCTTGTTATCCCTAACAACATGCCTCCAAATGTCTGCACCAAAGAATCAAACTACATGATGGCCTTGCTCATCCCAGGTCCAAAAAGTCCTGGAAAGGATTTTGATTTGTTCGTGGAGCCTCTTGTGGAGGAACTTCAGCAGCTATGGAGGGGTGTTCTCACTCAAGACCTATATAGCAGCCCACCAGCTGATTTCTTTTTGCGTGCTGTTATAATTTCGTGCATCCACGATTATCCGGCTTTGGGCACTATGTCAGGATGAACGACACATGGTTACAATGCATGTGTTCGCTGTGACAGGAATCCGCTGTCATACACAATACTTAGCAAGATTTGTTACATTTGACACTGCCATTTCCTTGCCAAGGACAAGCCGCATCCTAGAAAATACAGAAGACATGTGTTCAATGCAAATCATGAAAACCGTGATGCGCCAAAGAGGCTCACCGCTGATGAGTTGCAAGTGGAATTAGAGAAGGTCAGGCATATTACACCAGGAAACCATCCTGATAATAGTAGCGGGAAAAGGAAGCATGGCAGGGCAGAAGAGAGATTATTGTTTACCCACAAGTGCACTTTGTGGGACTTGGAGTATTGGAAAGATGTGGATCTGCGGCATAATCTTGATGTGATGCACATCGAGAAAAATATATGTGATAGCATTATCGACACACTTCTTAATATTGAAGGCAAGGTGAAAGATACCTTAAAATCTAGGATTGATTTGACACACCTGGGTATCAGACAGGATTTGCAGGTGCAAGATGAAGGTAAACCACAGGATATGGCACCAGTTGTGTACGTCTTGTACAAGGTAAAAAGAAAATAATTCTGCAAGGTCCTGTCACGTGTGAGAATTCCACATGGATTTGCTTCCAACCCTGAAAGGAGAGTCAGTGCAGATGGAGACAAGGTACAAGGGTTGAAAGCACATGACTTTCACGTCCTACTTCAAAGGGTTTTACCTGTTATCCTTAGAGGATTAGGCCGTCCTGACTTATACAGAGCAGTTGCAGAGTAGGGACAATTCTTTAGGGAACTCTGCAGTAGAAATAACATGATAGATGCTTTGGAGCGTCTTAGAGACAAGATACCAACTATCCTATGTGCCCTTGAGAAGATATATCCTCCAGCCTTCTTTGATGTGATGGTGCATTTTGTTGTTCATCTACCTGATGAGGCACTACTTAGAGGTCCAGTACAGTATGGCTGGATGTACCCTATAGAAATGCGGCTAGGCACTTTCAAAGGCTATGCTAGGAACAGAGCTAGACCCGAGGGTTCCATTGCAAAGGCCTACACTGCTACAGAAGCGTTGACATTCTGCTCAAAATACATTGAAACAGCTGATCAGCTTAGCAAAGACGTGGATGAAGACAATACCGGGCTCAATGTTTTTGATTATTCTGTTCGAGTTACAGGGAAGAGTCGACAAGAGGACAAACCTAAAGATTTGGACAAAATGGTTTGGTATGTGTTGAATAATTGTCCTAAGATACTACCTTATATCAAGTAAGTGCTAAGTACTGCAGCTTATACATCGTAATCTACTAAACTTGCAGCACATTCTTATATATTTAGATGTTTGACGCGATCACTATGTTGTGCAGCATCTACAAAAAGGAGTTACTGCCGCAAAATCGAAGAAACATTGACAAACTGGTTATGGCAGGATTTGTGAAATGGTTCAAGAACCATGTAAGCTTTTGAATTGCACTATCAGTTTTTTTAGTATATTGAGTACATAAGATGTTCAGCTTGTCTATTTTCTAACCATAGGTTAAGAAGATGCGGGAGGATGGGCAGGCAGTTGATGATGCCCTTTACTCACTAGCAATGGGTCCTCATACTCGAGTAAGACATTATGAATCTTGCGTTGTTGGAGATGTGCGCTACAACACCATTGCACGAGACGAAGGCAGGAAGACACAAAATAGTGCCATCATGAGCGCGGATACGTATGACAAAGAGACAATTGAAATGTATGCTAACATAACAAACATTGTTCAGTTGCAGTATATCTCCAGTTTCGAGGATCATCGGTGTGTGGTTTTGTTGTGCTGTTGTTGGTATAACCTGTTTTCCAGGATCGCAAAACCCAGAGCTGATGATTATTTCAAATCCATCAATGTCAAGGCGGCGTACCAGACCAACGAGCCTTTTATTTTGGCAAATCAAGAAACACAGATATTTTTCTTGGAAGACACATTTTCACGTAGCGATGAATGGAGAGTAGTGCAAAGGTTTGAGTAGAGGAATTCGTTTAATGAAGTTGCACAACAAGATGATGCTTACACTGCTCCTGATGTACAAGATAACACAGATGTTCCTAATATCTTTGAGAACCATCACGTCAATGACGCCGGCGAAAAGATTGCCTATCGTGTTGTGGACATACAAGAGTTGATCAAGAAGAAGCCAACGTTCGAGGATGAAGAAGAAGATGACACCGTGGGGAATTACGATTTAGGCTGATACACATGGCGAAGATGTTGACACTGTTGTTGCGGATGATGATTACATTGCTTTTGTCGTATTCGCCTGTCAGAAGACATTTTTTATCTACTATGTGAAATTGTGTTTGCTATGACAACTGAAACCTGATGAACATGTTTTTTTGTATTTTCCTGTGAGAACATAACTTGTTATGTATGCTGATTTGTGTTTGGTGATTGTTTGATGACTAAAACATGATGACATTCTTGTTTAGTTGTACTCATATTTGGCTGTGAAACTTGAATTTGATGACATAGTTTGCTGTTGGACTGCAATTTGCTCGACGTCTTCGAATGAGAACAAAGCTGACCCGACAAGTCCTCTGCTAATTTATTTATTTATTACCAAAAGGGCCTCTGCTATTTATTTATTTATGAGCAAAAGGGGATACCCCCCGATTTCCATTAATAGAAATCATTAGATGTTCACAACACTATGCCCAGCCTGCTACACAGGTTTCATTCATTACTAGTTTCAGCAAAGTGCTCATGTCATAGCCACTGAATACATCACGAGTGCTACATACACTGCAAATAAAGAGACAATCATCCTATAGAGCACATCAATTGTGCCCATTATCTTCACAAGCTCTTTCATCTCCTCATTGTTGTCAAGGCCGTTCAGCAGCTGTTGCTTGGCCATGATCAGAGGAACTGCATCTTTAACCTTATGCTCTGCATCTTCCTCTTATGTCGTTCCTTCAGTTACTTGTCCAACACCCCAACCTGCTGGTATTGGGATTCCTCGGCTAACCAAATAATCAACGTAGTTGCACTCCCCCACATCAGCAACTTCCCAGAAATACAAATCACACGAATCTTCCCTTTTCTGCACGAATCAAATTGGACGATCATCAACCAAACTATTAAAAAAATCAGCAACTGAAAGCAGCAGAACAACACATAAAAAAATTATTACCCCATGATTCGGGCATTTGTAGAAGACTCGGCCAGGGTTGAGGATTGTGGTTGAGATGCGACGGATGACTCTCCGTGATTTGCAGCAGTGGCACCACACCAACGGCAGCAGGTTGCAATGAGCAACCGGCTGCGGTGCGCGTGCCAGCGGGGGTGTGATGAGACCCACAGGTGATGGTACGGGTGGTGACTTGGCGCATATTTGGTTGTTGCCTGCTGAAGAGAAGGTGGACGAGCAGCCAGCGGACATGGTTGCTGCGAGCAGAGCTTCTGGTGCTAGGAAGAGTAAGTAGAGAAGAGGAGAAACGAACGTTCGATATGTCAATTTCATTACTTGCAGAGTAGCATCGCACCATATATAGTCATAGTCTAGATTTGTATTCGAACCAGCAACAGGAGCTCGTCTCTCTTTTTTCTAAAACTAAGCAACGTCTCTTTACTGGTACACTAGCTTGTTCTGTATGCCTTCTCACGTCTTTGATTCCTCCACCAGACATTTGCGACCCACCGGATGGGCCTCTGTATTTGGCGGAAAAAGCATGCCCCCCGTTGACAGGTCGGACCCACCAGCTATCTTCACACGCAAGGTAGTGCCTCCTTATTACGCACAAAAAAAATGAATACTCCCCCTGCCAGCTGCAACCCGGCATCATGGGAGGCTGACTTGTGGGCCTACCAAGTTGACGGGGACGGAGGCCTTTGTCAACTTTGTCAATATGAATGATTCTAGCTCCAGTTACCATACGATGTTCATCCAATGGCAGTAGTTCTTCTTCAACCTCTGGTCTTCTTGATCCAGCCGCCCAAACCAGTGCCGGTCATGCCTTGTGCTCCTGCCTCCCGTGGCCGGCTGTGATGCCGCGGAGGCCTCACCGCCCCCTACTACTCCCACCACTGGCCAGTCCATCACTCTACTCACCCACACACCCTGTTATTCTGCAGCGACGGCAGCCGAACCAGTGAACCCTCATACTCCTCTCCGTTTGGGCATCCACTGCCGCGTCTTCCCCGGCTCCGCGTCTTCCCTGGCTCCGCGTCATCCCCTTCCAAGGCCTCGCTGTCGTCCACCGCCTTGGTGCTCTCGACGCGGCGTGGTCAATGTGGTCAACGACCGACTTCCATCGGAGGAGTACTGTACGTGGAGAGGCTGACAGCTGGGTCCACGGCCACAGCCCAATTTTTTTTTGTGATTTGCCAAGTAAGTCGCTTTGTCAGGCCTGTTGGGCTGCAAATCTTTCAAGATGAGGAGAGCTTCATTCGGCTGGCCGAGAAAATGGCCTATCAGTAATGACAAATGGGTTGTACATTTTTAAAACACATCAAACTGGCAATTAGTTTCAAATTTCTTTTTTTCATTTTGAGATTTTAAATTGCATTGATTTTTATGCGTGGACAATTTGTTGGATTTTATATTGATATATGTTTATTTTTAAAATCAGTTTGAATGTGAATCGAAATTTCGGGATTAAAAACAGTTCGGACCGCACCGAAATATGCAAAATTTCGTATAATTTTTTAACCATGGCCACAATATGGGCTGTAATGCTAACCAAAAGAATATGGGCTCCAAAAAAAGCTTAAGAATTAGCAAATGGGCTGTAAATTATTAGAAATAATGGCAGATGGGTTGTATGATGTTTTCCACAGATTTGAGGCTTTCCTAAAAAAATGGTTGACGCACAAGCAGTGACTGTTGGATGTCCATCCAACGGCCGTCGTGCTTCTTCAATCTCTGCTCTTCCTGCTCCAGCCGCTCAAACAAGCGCCGGTGGGACTGCCCGCTCTCTCCTCCCCGCAGCTGGCTGTGCTGCCACGCAGGCCTCACCGCCCCATCGTACTCCCATCGCTGGCCTGGCCATCCCTCTACTCACCCACACCTGCTGTTATTCTCCGGCGACGGCTGACGAACCAGTAAACCCTCATACAGTCGTACTCCCCTCCGCGTGGGAAACAACTGCCGAGTCTTCCCTGCCTCCGTGTCGTTCCCTTCCTGGGCCTCGCCGTCGTCCACCGCCCTGGTGCTCTCGGCGCGGCCTGGTCAACATGGTCAACGACCGACATGCATCTGAAGTGGACTTTACATGGAGAGGCTCCTTATGATGAACCTGACATCTGGGACCCACCGAAAGGGCCTCTGTATTTCATGAAAAAACATTACCGCCATTGATAGCTTGGACCCACCAGCTATATCTTCGCACGCAAGGAAGTACCTCCTTATTATGCACAAAAAAATGAATACTCCCCCTGCTAGCTGGGACCCAGTATAGTGGCAGGCTGACTTGTGGGCCTACTAAGTTGACGGGTACGAAGGGCTTTGTCAACTTAGTCAATATGCACGATTCTAGCTCCAGTGGCCGTACGATGTCCATCCAACGGCCGTAGTGCTTCTTCAACCTCAGATCTTCTTGCTCCAGCCGCTCAAACCAGTGCCAGTCGTGCCTCGTGCTCCTGCCTCCCATGTCCGGCTGCGATGCGGCGGAGGCCTCACCGCCCCCTACTACTCCCACCGCTGGCCAGGCCATCCCTCTACTCACCCACACCCCTGTTATTCTGCAGCGACGGCAGCCTCACACCGCAGCGAACCAGTGAACCCTCGTACTCCTCTCCGCGTGGGCATCCACTGCCGCGTCTTCCCCGGCTCTGCTCGTCCCCTTCCTAGGCCTCGCCATCGTCCACCGCCCTGGTGCTCTCGGGGACGGCTTGGTCAACATCGTCAAGGAACGACTTCCATCGGAAGAGTACTGTACGTGGAGAGGCTGACAGCTGGGTCCACGATAGCCGCAAGGAAGTGCCTCCTTATTACGCAGAAAATAGTTATTCCTCCACCTGACAACAGCGACCCACCGGACGGGCCACCGTATTTGGCGAAAAAATGTTTCCCCCCTGACTGCTGGGACCCACCAGACAGGCCAACGTATTTCACGAAAAAAACGATCCCCCGCTGTCCGCTCGGACCCACCGGAGGTGCCTCCTTATTACGCACAAAAAATGAATACTCCCCCTGCTAGTTGGGACCCACCTTGGTGGGAGGCTGACTTGTGGGCCTACTAAGTTGACGGGGACGGAGTGCTTTGTCAACTTAGTCAATATGAATGATTCTATATCCAGTGACCGTACACTGTCCATCCAACGGCCGTAGTGCTTCTTCAACCTCTGGTCTTCTTGCTCCAGCCGCCCAAACCAGCGCCGGTCGTGCCTCGTGCTCCTGCCTCAAATGGCCGGCTGCGATGCGGCGGGGGCCTCACCGCCCCCTACTACTCCCACCGCTGACCAGGCCATTCCTCTACTCACCCACACCCCCTATTATTCTGCGGCAACGGAGACCTCACACCGCAGCGAACCAGTGAACCCTCATACTCCTCTACGCGTGGGCATCCACTGCCGCGTCTTCCCCGGCTCCGCGTCATCCCCTTCCTAGGCCTTGCTGTCGTCCACCGCCCTGGTGCTCTCGGCGCGACGTGGTCAACGTGGTCAAGGAACGGCTTCCATCGGACGTGGATTGTACGTGGAGAGGCTGACAGCTGGGTCCACGGCCGCAGCAACGAAGTGCCTCAAAATAACTATTCCTCCACCTGACAGCAGGGACCCACCGGACGGGCCACCGTATTTTACGAAAAAAAAAGGTTTCCCCCTGACTGCTGGGACCTACCAGCTACATCTACGCACGCAAGGAAGTGCCTGACAGTTGGGACCCACCTGGTCGAAGCGTGCGTAGCGTTGTCATTCTAGTCGTGAACGTGTATGTACATACTGGTCGATGTAGAGGCGCACACATGTCATAGTAGAGGCGCACACATAGCATGTACACGTATGTACATCGGCCAGTGTGCAAGATAGAAAATACGGCCACGTACGTACATACGGCAGGGTCTCGAACGCCTACTCGCGCATACATACTGGTGATTATTCGAACATGGCTGGGTCGGAACGGAGAAACAGTGTCGTCGTCGTGTTCATGGGGAGCCAACCGGCGGGGTCGGAATGGAATACGTCTTCGTGTTCATCGGGAGGGCTTCGACAGAACAAAAGATGGAAATGAGGCCTGGCGTACCGCAGAACAAAGGAAATGGCCTTGTGGTCCACCGGCCATGTTCGAAACGGGATCCTGATCATTGGGAGGGTTCTGGCGTACCGCAAAATGGAGGAGACAGACCTCCTACGGTTGAAACGGGGGTCCTGTCGATCGGGAGGGGTGTGGCGTACCACAAAACGGAGGAAACGAACTTGTGTTGGAGCGCTACGGTCGAAACGGGGGTCCTGTTCATCGGGAGGGGTGTGGCGTACCGCAAAACGGGACTCCACGGGATACTGTTCATCTCCACTGTCGACCCCCTCCAGCCTCCACGGCCTACTGTTCATCCACCGTCGACCTCCTCTAGCCTCCACCTATGACTGTTCATCCACGGGCTCCTGTTCATCCAGCCTCCACCGCGCGCTACTCCACCGACTACTGTTCAACCAGCCCTCTCCACGGGCTCTTGTTCAACCACCCCATCCTGCCCTCCACCATCTACTATTCATCCTGCCCTCCACGGGGTGGTCCTGTTCATCCTGCCCTCCACGGGTTCCTGAAAGTGCGTTATATCGACTAGAGGGGGGTGAATAGGCGATTTTTATGAAAGTCTTCAAAACGTGAGAGTTATGAAGACAAACAGCGAAGATTATGCCTATCACTATGCAGCGGAAGTTAGATTACACTAGGCCAGCCATGGTCATGTATTCAATAGAGTGAAAGCACAATGACAAACAGCTTCAGTGTAATAAGGATCAGGTAGGAAGAAGTTATGAAGCCAAACAGATCATACATTCACGTTGTGAAGACAAAAGATAAAGCAAGCATGCAATGGCTTCACAATGAGTAACAGTAAGAAAAGGAAGTGAAGATGAAACCAGTGACTCGTTGAAGACAATGATATGTTGGACCAGTTCCAGTTGCTGTGACAACTATACGTCTAGTTGGAGCGGCTAGGTATTTAAACCATAGGACACACAATCCCGGACACCCAGTCCTGAACACATAGTTCAGGACACCAAGTCCTCACCGTATTCTCCTTGAGATAAGGTCACTTAGTCCTCGCCCAATCACTCAGGTAAGTCTTCAAGGTAGACTCCCAAACCTTCACAAACTTCGTTCACTGGCAATCCACAATGTCTCTTGGATGCTCTAAACGCGACGCCTAACCGTCTGGAGGATTCACAGTCCTCAAGTGTAATAAGTCTTCAGATCACACAGACAAGAAGACCTAAGTGATGCCCAATTTGCTCTGGCTCTGGGTGGTTAGGGCTTTTCTCCTCACTAGGAATTTTCTCTCAAAGGCTTCGAGGTGGGTTGCTCTCAAACGACAAAAGCCATGCACTAAAATCTGAGCAGCCAACCGTTTATGGTTGTGGGGGTGGGCTATTTATAGCCACTTGGCAACCCGACCTGATTTGTCCGAAATGACCCTGGGTCACTAAGGAACTGACACGTGTCTCAACGGTCAGATTTCGAACTCTCATGGCAACTTTACTTGGGCTACAAGAAAAGCTGACTTGTCCGGCTCTGGACAAGATTCGCTCTCATTGTCTTCACTCGAAGACATAGGTTTTTGATTTAGGCATCACTTCAGTCATTCTGACTGGTTCTCCTGGACCCCACTTAACAGTGCGGTGGTTCCTATGACTCAACACAAACGAAAAAAGAACTATGAAAGATCTAAGTCTTCGAGCTCCATAGGCTTCATAACGTGTCTTGTTTTGTCATAGTCTTCAATGTGAATATCTTCATATACCACCTTTGTCTTCAATGTCTTCATACATTTTAGGGGTCATCTCTGGTAGTAAAACCGAATCAATGAGGGACTTCTACCTGTGTTTTCCTGCAATTCTCACAAACACATTAGTCCCTCAACTAGGTTTGTCGTCAATACTCCAAAACCAACTAGGGGTGGCACTAGATGCACTTACAATCTCCCCCTTTTTGGTGATTGATGACAAACTAGTCGAAGTTTTCAACGGGGAATATAATGTGTGAAGTTTGTAAAGGATAGGGAATTGTCTTCATAAGTTGCAAGGGCTCCCCCTGAAGATGTGCATATAAGTTAATTTGCTTTTGGAATGCAAATGCACATGGCAGGTTGTACTTGTGGAGATCCACTTCAGCTTATGATGACAATCCACTATGCATGTGAAAGTATATGAAGATATTGACATGCATAATGGAAAATGGACATCTGCAGAATGAGATAAGTGCGGAATTTATCGTCGCACATGCGGAATTTATCTTCGCAAACAGAGTGGCAAACAAGTAGCAGACGACCATTGAGTTTTAGTGTTTACAACTCAAAGAACCAAATGAAGCAAAAACAAGAGTTGTAAACACGAAACAAAATATAAAAAAACATAAGGCACCTGCCCATATTGACCCCATATTGACCCGCTTGAAGACTATAAACATCATATGCTTCTCCCCCTTTTGTCAGTAATGACCAAAAAGGTTTGAAGACATAGAGTTTTCTACGCGTTCCTAGGTGCAACAGGGTCGGTGGAGTTGTTTGGCGGTGCAGAAGAGCTTGGAGGTGCTGAAGCAGGTGGCGGTGATGTAGCATCGTCTTCCTCATCAATGATTCTGGCAGTGACTGTGGCAGCAGATGAAGAAAACTCAGAGTCTTCAAGTGATGGCGTGTTGCACATCACAGCCCTTCTAGGAGGTGTGGTGTCAAACTTGAAGCGCTCTGTGAAGCCATCATCTTCAAGTTCAGCTTCAGTGCATATCATTGAGAGCCCTTTCCATGTACGACGGCACGTTTCATGTGTAACGAAAGCATTCTTGGTAGCTAGGTTTTGAAGACGATTGACATCCACCAAGAGGCTCTTCATCTGACGCTTTAGCCAGTCGTGATGCCTATCTTGCTTTTGGTGAAGGGCCACAAGAAGCTCTCGGTCAGTGAGAACACGAGTGCGCTTCTTGGGTCTTGAAGCAGGTGCACTGTCAGTGGCTTCAGTTGAAGCAGGGTGTGGCGCACGTGTAGTGCCAGCCAACGGATATACCCTGGATATGGCTTCAACACCTTCAACATTCTGTGTGAAGCTCTGGTGTTCTGCATTCTGAAGACTTATCGGTTGCTTGGCAGGCTCAGGATATATTGCTTCAGCAGAAGTATCCACATCTGGCAAGAAGATTCGATGGTTTCGGGCAGAGGGCTGATACGAGATCGCAGAGTGCAGTTTGATCAGCCTCATCACCCAAGGAGCATAGAACTTCAAACCAAATAATTCTGAGCCTGACGCTGCAAGTTGGCGTATGAAGAAATCCTGGGCGTTGAACCATTTGCCATGAAGGATACAGAATATCATAGTCTTCATTGCACCTTTGATCTTGGCATTTGGAGAGTGCCCTTTAATGGGCCAGAGAGTCCGCCGGATGATGTGATATATGGTCCTGGGCAGGAACTCAAAGTCTTCAAAGAAGAACTCTGTTGGATAAGGAGCATCATGGGGAAATGGCTTCATCATTGAGAGCATCTGACTCATATTTGGTTCAGGCCTCTGGAATATGATGTCAATAGCTTTAGCATGTAGTTGACATCCTTCCTCGTAGAATTCGCCAGGAGTGAGAAGGCCGGTGAGCTCAATGATATCAAATGCATTGGCTTCATGATGGACATTGCCGGTCATCCACTCCAGGACCCAAGTCTTAGGATCTTTGTTGTATCCTTTTATATGGAGGGTGGCATAGAACTGAAGCAGAAGCTCTTCATTCCAGTGCTCTTCATCTGTGACAAACGGCAGCAAACCCACTTGCTTAAAGCAATCCAAGGCTTCCTCAAGACATGGCAAACCAGCAATGGCTTCAACCTCAAGGCGCTTGTGCGGGAAGATGCGACCTTGGTTGTATAGTATGCTTGAGTAGTAGCTGCGCTGAGGATAGCTCCAGAACCTATCTGATACAATCCTTTCCCTTGAATAGGGGTTCTTGGAGCTATTGAAAAATGTATTGTCTGCCTTGAAGCTATTTATGTCGAAGGAGCCAGGTGCTGATGCAGGACCTGGGAACCTTGGCAGCCTTGGGACTAGCTTCTGAACATGAGGCCTGTGCTCAATATGATAATCGAATTGAGGACCTGCAGCAGACTCAGGAACAGAAGTGTCTGGCTCGGTAGCTTCGCTGTCCGCTGAAGCATTTGGTGGGGCGGGCTCCACATTGGCTTCAGTGTTTGTGGTGGCAGCCGCAACATTTTCTTCCTCCTCTTGTGTAGTTGGAGGGACAATCTCAAGCACGTTCTCTGCATCTTGATGGAGCGGGGGAGTGGGTTCTGGTGGTGCTTCTTCATTGTCTTCGGCTGATGCAGCCCGAATTTCTGCAGTATGGACTTGAGGCCGTGGACCTTTGCGAAGCCTACGGAACGCAGACGACGCATGCGGGGTCGGAGTGGGCTGGACCTCAAAGTCTTCTTCCTCCTGAGGGCGATCCGCCCATGACTCATCTTGTGCCATTGGCGTCAGAGGACGACCAATACTGATGAGTTCGCTTGTTTCAAGCTGAGGAACGGCTGCATCATCTTGTACATTGTCCTGATGACCAATGTCTTCAGCAGCTATTGGGTCAGCTGCTGGTATGTCTTCAGGTTCAGGAGCCTCTGTGGAAGCAGGCTCATGAACTGTCAATTTGCGTTCTACATTGGGGTGAACCATGGAGATAGGTTCAACTATCAAGGGCTCTGTGGGAGCAGCCCGAGATTTCTTGATCTTGCGTTTCTTTTTGCTGGGGGCAGTAGGAGAGGCTTCAGAGCTTTTCCTTTTCCTGGCTTCAGCCTCTGCATTCCGTGTCTTCTTAAGCTCTGAAGCAGTTGACCTGCTCTTTGGCTTCGAGCCAGTCGTGGCGGTTGGGAAGACAATCGGAATAGCTTCTTGTCTTGGTGCCTCTGGTTCATTCACAGAAGGCTGCTTCTTCTTCTTCGCGGCCATCTTGGGGTCGATGTCGGGACGCCCAAGTGCCTTGCGCTTCTCGGCCTCATTGTAGGCCTGCACACATCGTTCTGCCAGAGACTTCATCCGCTCACGCGAGCCCTGAGCTTCAGCACGCTTCTTCAGGAAATTTTCCTTGAGCTCATGCAACATGGTTTTGAAGCTCTTCACTTCCTGCACGCTGAGCCTGGCCATGTGCGTCTTGAACTGAGCCTTTTCATGATCAATTTTCTGCTTCAGCTCAACTATGCGCTGAGCAATGGCAAGTTCTGAGGCAATTGCGCCTTGGAAGGCGACGCTGAGACCGACAGGCAGCTGTAGATCTTCGAAGCTGATGTCTGGTGAGGCAAACCATTCATCGATGAAGTTGTGGATGATGGCGACATCAAAGAGAGGTAAATTGTTGAAGATTTCAGCTTCTTCTTTGCTTTTGATAAGCCGCTCTAGAGCGTCATCTCCCAGATCTTCATCGCTTGATAGATCAATGGCTTCGCTGCGCAGAATGGCAGCAGCAGTGAGCTCTTTGCCTGTTTGTTGCTGGGGCTCCTTTTCCTTCTGGGGCTTGGAGACGCGGGATACGTCTTCAGACTGCACACTGACTTCAGGAGGTGCAGTTTTCAATGGCTTCGCCCTTGAGATTTTTGAGGCAGGGACCAGCTTTGAAGCTTTTGGTTTCTTCGTCTGCTTTGGCTTCGGCACGGCAGGAGCTTCATCAGACTCAGAGTCAGCTGGAGGGTCATTTACGGCAGTCCCTTGGACTAAGATGTGAGTGATCAGGCCCTCAAGATTGGCAAATGGACCGATGATATTGGGTTCAGCGTCGCGTGTGCCATCTGCCCTTGAAGCGGAAGGACCAGGGTTGAAGTCTAACCCAAATTTCTTCTTATTCAGCTTCGCTGATTGTTGGGCAAACTGAAAGTTGCGTTTGAAGAGATTGTCGTCACGACACCAGAGGAGTGACGATGGTTGCGCATCATCAGGCTGTGGTCCTCGGACCATGCATGGGTAGAAGCCTTGAGCAATGGCTTCACCTCTGGTCTTGGGTATGAGATTCTTGTAAAGGATGTCCCCCCATGGCTTCTTGATGGCACTTTTCTCAGCGTACTCTTCGGTGACGAAGCGGTATTTGAACCACTGTTCTGCCCAATAGCGTCGAATCCATTGGATTCAGGTCTTGCGCTGCCCATAGCTCTCTTCTGGATCTGTTTTGTACATTTCTGCCAAGTCTTCAGGCAGATCCTTGGAAGTTCCCTCACGTCTCTGTCTGCCCCCCTTCCTTGCTGCTGCTTCTGAAGCCATAAACTTTAACTTGAAAGGCTTCAAGACTTTCAAAGGCTTCAAAGGCTTTCCTTTTCTGGACCAACAGGAACTGGCTTCAGGAGAGTTTATGTGATGCTGTAGGAATTCTGCAAATGAATGCAGACTATGAGAACCAAAGGATTCTCCCACGGACATGTACCTGTGACAGCATTAAGGTGCGAGGGAAGGGGAAGCGGTCATATGCATTCTCAGAAGGTTTTGAAGATTAATCAGTTTAGAAGACATTGACCTCATCGTGCGAAGACATTCACTCATAGATAAGAAGTTGGTTCCAGATTTGTACGAACCCATAGATCAGTACAAGTGAGGAATCTAACTACTTTATGAAGCACAAGTGAATATACTAGGCATGTTATGAGATGTAGATAGAGAGATCTAACTTGTGTGAAGAGAAACTTCTTATGGTAGAAAGTGACAGAACCATGAGATCAAAAGGGGCTGTAAAAAGAAGTTTTATTTACCACACTTGGAACTGCCAGACGGAAGTGGGAGATGATGCCGAGCAGTTCAGTCCTCCGTGCCCTAACTTGGCGACGGAAAACACCTACTGCGACGGCGGAGAGACGATGTCCGCGGTCGGCGTGAGGACGGCGTTGGAGAGGTTGAGGCAGCGAAGCGCTTCGTCTCCGGCGTCGTCGAGTGCTAGCGGTGGCGCTAGGGTTCGTGCGAGGGTGGAAGAAGGAGATAATGACCGCGGTAAGTGTGAATTTATAGGCTCAGGGGCGGCACTGTGCTATTACACAGGTTCCCCCGGCGGTTCGCATCTGAGGAACGCGCGGCCAGTTTGCGGAATTTTTGGGTTTGTTCCACGTCCCACGCACGCCTGGATTGTCGGGCGGTCGTTCCTACTTATCCGGATTTTATGTGGATTAATGAGCATTGAAAACGGACTTTATGGGTGTCTCTTTATCTTCTGCTGACAAGGATGTAGTGAAGACATTCGACAGTTTCAATAGAATGCATATGACTTGGAGAGATAGAATTTGAGATAGAAAGCATAGAGAGATTAGGGTCCGATCACATTCACTTAGTTCAAAAGATTCAACCAAGAAGACATAGCTATAAGTGAATGCTGTAGAGGACAGAACACTAGTTCGTATATATCTATATAATCAACGTAGTGAAGATAATCATGAAGACATATTGAGTTCGAAGCCAAACCAAATGTGACGATATTGCAAGGTAACGCCATGAGGGAAACACTTCAAAATAGAACGTTTGGTGGTGGCGTTACCCACCGTATAGGAAGTATTAGACCCAGACACGGCGCACAATTATCGTGGCGCTCCGAAGTCAAATTCCACATTAATGTATTCACACTTAGAATATATGTCTTCATTGATTGAAGATATACTTTACTTTGTGTGTTGCACATCTAAGTCGTCAATATGCATAAGTGTTAGGATGTGTGCCTGATCACAGGACATTTGAGGATTCCAAGATATTTAGCTCACACTGTAACTTTTAAAATCTCTTCTCATCCAAGGGCTTGGTGAAGATATCCGCCAATTGCTCTTCAGTGTTGATGTGTATGATATCAATGTCTTCCTTCACAACATGATCTCTGAGAAAGTGATGACGAATTTCAATGTGCTTTGTCTTCGAGTGCTGAACTGGGTTGTTGGCAATCTTGATGGTGCTTTCGTTGTCGCAGTAAAGTGGCACTTGCTTCAGATGAATGCCATAGTCCTTGAGTGTTTGCTTCATCCACAGAAGCTGAGCGCAGCAAGATCCAACAGCAATGTATTCAGATTCAGCAGTGGAGAGAGATACACAGTTCTGCTTCTTTGAAGACCAACACACAAGTGATCGTCCCAGAAAGTGACATGTGCCTGATGTAGACTTGCGATCAACTTTGTCACCAGCATAATCAGCATCCGAAAATCCAACCAAATCAAACTCTGAGCCCTTTGGATACCATAATCCTAGAGTTGGGGTGTGAGCCAAATATCGAAGAATTCGCTTCACAGCTAAGTGATGCGACTCCTTTGGTGCTGCTTGAAATCGAGCACACATGCAAACGCTAAGCATAATATCTGGCCTAGATGCACAAAAATAAAGCAAAGACCCAATCATGGAGCGGTATACCTTTTGATCGAACTCTTTACCATTGTCGTCAGGACCTAGATGATGTTTGGCTGGCATTGGTGTTGTGAAGCCTTTGCAGTCTTGCATACCAAACTTCTTCAGGCAATCTTTGAGATACTTCTCTTGAGATATGAAGATGCCATTGCGTTGTTGTCGTATTTGAAGACCAAGGAAGAACTTCAGCTCCCCCATCATGGACATCTGATATTGCTCTTGCATCATATATCCAAACTCTTCACTGTACTTCTGATTAGTGCAGCCGAAGATAATGTCATCCACATATATTTGGCACACAAACAGTTCACCATCATATGTCTTCGTGAAGAGAGTGGGATCCAGGGAACCAGGTATGAAGCCTTTGCTCTTCAGGAAGTATTTGAGTGTGTCATACCAGGCCCTAGGGGCTTGTTTGAGGCCATACAGTGCCTTGTTGAGCTTGTATACCATGTCAGGATGTTTTGGATTTTCAAAGCCAGGTGGTTGTGCAACATACACTTCTTCTTCAATCTTGCCATTGAGAAAGGCACTTTTCACATCCATTTGATATAGAAGTATGTTATGATGATTTGCATAGGCCAGCAGTATGCGTATGGCTTCAAGCCTAGCCACAGGAGCAAATGTTTCATCGAAGTCAATGCCCTCCACTTGAGTATATCCTTGAGCAACGAGACGAGCTTTGTTTCTGACAACTTGACCATGCTCATCTTGCTTGTTGCGGTATATCCATTTGGTGCCTATTATGTTGTGCTTGCGTGGGTCAGGACGCTTAACCAGTTCCCATACATTATTCAGTTCAAACTGTTGAAGCTCTTCTTGCATAGCTTGAATCCATTCAGGTTCCATGAAGGCTTCTTCAACTTTCTTGGGTTCTGATATTGATACGAATGCGAAGTGCCCACAGAAATTCGCCAGTTGAGTTGCCCTTGAATGAGTGAGTGGACCAGGTGCATTGATGCTGTCAATTATTCTATCAATTTGCACTTCATTGGCAACACGAGGGTGTACAGGGCGAAGACTTTGCTCTTGCTGATCTATGTTGTAGTTGGGAGGAATGTCTTCAGGCTGAGCATTGTCTTCATGTTGATCAGGTGCTGAGATGATAAGTTCTTCTTCAGGATGAGCTTCAGAAGGTATAATCTCTCCAGTTCCCATAAGCTTGATTGATTCATTAGCTGGAACTTCATCTAGCACATTTGGCAGTTTCTCTCTTTGTGAACCATTTGTCTCATCGAACCGCACATCCACTATTTCAACCACTTTGTAATGAAAGAGATTGAAGACTCTGTAGGAGTGCGAATCCTTTCCATATCCAAGCATAAAGCCCTCATGTGCTTTTGGTGCAAACTTTGAGGTGTGGTGTGGGTCCTTGATCCATCACCTTGCTCCAAATACTCTGAAGTAACTGACATTTGGCTTCTTGCCAGTTAGGAGTTCATAAGATGTCTTGTTCAGAAGCTTGTGAAGATAAACACGATTGATTGTATGACATGCAGTGTCAATGGCTTCAGTCCAGAATTTTCTTGGAGTCTTGTATTCATCTAGCATTGTTCTGGCCATCTCAATGAGTGTTCTGTTCTTGCGTTCGACGACGCCATTCTGCTGTGGCGTGTACGGAGCTGAGAATTCATGTGTGATGCCCAAGGTATCAAGATATGTATCAAGGCCAGTGTTCTTGAATTCAGTGCCATTGTCACTTCTGATGTGCTTTATCTTGGTGCCAAAATTGTTCATAGCTCGATTGGCGAAGCGTCTGAAGACATCCTGCACTTCAGTCTTGTAAAGGATTATGTGCACCCACGTATATCTAGAATAATCATCAACAATGACAAAGCCATAGAGACAAGCAGAAGTAGTAAAAGTTGAGTAGTGAGTGGGACCGAAAAGATCCATGTGGAGCAGTTCGAAGGGTTGAGTAGTAGTCATGATTGTCTTCGAAGGATGCTTTGCCCTTGTCATCTTCCCTGCTTCACAGGCACCGCATAAGTGATCTTTCTTGAACTTTACGCCCTCGATGCCTATGACATGCTTCTTCTTCGCAAGGGTGTGGAGGTTCCTCATGCCAGCATGCCCAAGCCTCTGATGCCAAAGCCAGCATTCTGAAGCTTTTGCAAGAAGACATACTGCAAGTTGTGGCCCTGCTGAGAAATCTACCACGTACAAATCACCTTTCCGATACCCTTCAAACACTAGAGACTTGTCAGATTCCATTAGTACCAGGCAACGATATTTTCCAAACATTACGATCATATTCAAATCGCAAAGCATTGAGATAGATATTAAGTTGAAGCCAAGGGATTCAACAAGCATGACTTTATCCATGTGTTGATCCTTTGAGATTGCAACTCTACCTAGACCCAATACCTTACTTTTACCAGTGTCAGCAAATGTGATGTGGCTCTTGTCGGATGGACGTAAGGTTGAGTCCATAAGAAGGCTTCTTTTGCTAGTCATGTGATTTGTACACCCACTGTCAATAATCCATTCTGAAGACTATGAAGTCGCTGGTGTCGTACCCTACAGTGCAGTTAGGGGGATAGGCTTCACGAAGAGAATTGTGAAGCAAAAACATTTGATGAACAAGTGGGTTATGAAAGCTTAGATCCAGATTAGGACTAATAGGGAAAGTAGCATGCGATTCAGGAACGAAGTACATAATGATGCCATTTGGGCATTTTCTATTGCGCCCCACAAGATTTTTAAGGTCCCCAGCAATAGCATCAGAAGATTTTGTTTTTGTGCTGGAGACCTTTCCCTGCAAAAGAGAGTTAAGCTTTCTTAACCACCCACATCTTCAAGGGTGGCTTAGAAGCTATAAGTCTAAGTGCAGCATCTGAGAATTTTGGCTTTGAAGCCTTAGCAAACAGTCTAGCAGGTGGACAATAATACTCATAGGAATAAGCAGAATAATTTTTGGTCATATGAACATGACGGTTCGAAGAACCGCTCTCATATTCGTATGCCTGAGTATGGTTTCCCTGCAAAACATTTGCGTTAGTGTGACTCAGGTGAGTCCTCTGTTTGTATGAAGCCTTTGGACCGTATGAAGCCTTTGGTCTGAGGTTTGTCTTCTTCAAGTGAGGTGTCATGAAGACATTCACAGGAAGATTTTCCAGACACTTTTTCAGAACCCAGATCTTCTTCATAGGCGGTCCATTCCTGCAGTTAGTACCAATGTACCTGGCAAACACTTCACCATTCTGATTCTTAAATAGTTTATAGTTTGCATCAAAGGATTCATCAATGATAATGGGGTTAGCACAAGTGAAGCCAGATAGATTGGATGGATCTGCTGAAAGTTCCTTTGCAGCAACCCATGTGGTTTTGGGGTACTGCTCAGGTTTCCAGTAAGAGCCATCTGCGTTTATTTTCCTCACGAACCCAACACCCTCTTTCCTGGGGTTTCGGTTCAGAATCTGCTTCTTGAGGACATCACATAATGTCTGATGTCCTTTAAGACTTTTGTACATCCCTGTTTCAAGCAATGTCTTCAACCTAGCATTCTCATCAGCAATAGCAGTGATATCCTCAGCAGAGGGGTTAGTTACCACATCAGCAGTTGAAGATATTGCAACAGCAGTAGCAGTGGAACATTCAGCAACAGAAGTAGCATTATCACGCTCAATGCATTTAAGACATGGTGGTTCAAATCCTTCCTGAGCGGGACTGATCTGTTCGGCGCGAAGTGACTTGTTTTCCTTTTGAAGATCTTCATGAGCCGCTCTCAATTTCATCAAGTTCTTGCTTCCTTTGAAGATAATCATAGGAAAGCTTTTCATGAGTCGTTGAGAGAGTATCAAGATGATCTTCAAGTTCCTGATACTTAACGTGAAGATTTTTTATGTCTTCAATTAAGGATTCAGATCGAGTCATTTCAGCACCCAACAGATCATTGCTTCTGTCTAACAGTTTTTGAATATGTTCCATAGCTTTCTGTTGTTCAGTTGCAATTTTAGCAAGTGTTTTGTAGCTGGGTTTTGAATCACAGTCAGAGTCATCGTCACTAGATGTTTGATAGCGAGTAGTGCATGAGTTTACCTTGGCACCGCGTGCCATGAAGCAGTAGGTAGGAGTGGAGTCGTTCTTGTCATCGGCGTCGGTGATGCAGTCATTGTCTTCAGTGTTGAAGATGGACTTGGCGACATATGCTGTAGCTAGACTCGCAATGCCAGAATCAGACTCCTCCTCAGACTCCACCTCCGCCTCCTCAGAAGCGGACTCCTCCTCTGAATCCATTTCCTTGCCAACAAATGCACGTGCCTTGCCAGATGAGCTCTTCTTGTGTGATGAAGACTTTGAGGAAGACTTGGAAGAAGACTCTGAGTATTCCTTCTTCTTTTTGTCGATAGAATCATATTCCTTGCTCTTCTTCTTCCTTCTGTTCTCATTGTCCCATTATGGACACTCAGAGATGAAGTGTCCGGTTTTCTTGCACTTGTGACATGTTTTCTTCTTGTAGTCATGAGCAGAAGTTTCATCATTCCTTGAGATTGATCGTGAAGATTTTCTGATGCCTTTCTTCTTGGTGAATTTTTGGAACTTCTTCACTAGCATTGCAAGTTCTCTTCAAATGTCTTTAGGATCATCAGAACAGCTGTCAGATTCTTCTTCAGATGAGGAAACAGCTTTTGCCTTCAAGGCACGAGTTCGCCCATAGTTTGGACCGTAGATATCTCTTTTCTCAGAAAGCTGAAACTCATGTGTGTTGAGCCTCTCAAGTATGTCAGACGGATCGAGTGTCTTGAAATCAGTATGTTCTTGAATCATCAGGGCTAGGATGTCAAACGAACTATCAAGTGATCTCAGCAGCGTCTTGACGATTTCATGTTTGGTAATCTCAGTGGCGCTGAGGGCTTGAAGCTCATTTGTGATGTCAGTGAGCCGATCAAATGTGTGCTGGACATTCTCATTGTCATTTCGCTTGAAGCGGTTGAAGAGGTTGCGAAGAACACTGATTCTTTGATCTCTCTGGGTTGAGACGCCTTCATTGACCTTGGAGAGCCAGTCCCAGACCAGCTTGGATGTCTTCAAGGCACTCACACGGCCATACTGTCCTTTTGTCAGATGGCCACAGATGATATTTTTGGCAGTAGAGTCCAGTTGAGTGAACTTCTTGACATCAGCAGCAGTGACACCTTCTCCAGCCTTGGGAACATCGTTTTCGACGACATACCATAGGTCGACGTCAATGGCTTCAAGATGCATGCGCATCTTATTCTTCCAGTAGGGATATTCAGTTCCATCGAAGACGGGGCACGCAGCGGAGACTTTGATTATCCCTGCAGTCGACATAGCTAAAACTCCAGGTGGTTAAACCGAATCACATAGAACAAGGGAGCACCTTGCTCTGATACCAATTGAAAGTGCGTTATATTGACTAGAGGGGGGTGAATAGGCGATTTTTATGAAAGTCTTCAAAACGTGAGAGTTATGAAGACAAACAGCGAAGATTATGCCTATCACTATGCAGCGGAAGTTAGATTACACTAGGCCAGCCATGGTCATGTATTCAATAGAGTGAAAGCACAATGACAAACAGCTTCAGTGTAATAAGGATCAGGTAGGAAGAAGTTATGAAGCCAAACAGATCATACATTCACGTTGTGAAGACAAAAGATAAAGCAAGCATGCAATGGCTTCACAATGAGTAACAGTAAGAAAAGGAAGTGAAGATGAAACCAGTGACTCGTTGAAGACAATGATATGTTGGACCAGTTCCAGTTGCTGTGACAACTATACGTCTGGTTGGAGAAGCTAGGTATTTAAACCTTAGGACACACAGTCCCGGACACCCAGTCCTGAACACACAGTTCAGGACACCAAGTCCTCACCGTATTCTCCTTGAGCTAAGGTCACTTAGTCCTCGCCCAATCACTCAGGTAAGTCTTCAAGGTAGACTCTCAAACCTTCACAAACTTCGTTCACTGGCAATCCACAATGTCTCTTGGATGCTCTGAACGCGACGCCTAACCGTCTGGAGGATTCACAGTCCTCAAGTGTAATAAGTCTTTAGATCACACAGACAAGTAGACCTAAGTGATGCCCAATTTGCTCTGGCTCTGGGTGGTTAGGGCTTTTCTCCTCACTAGGAATTTTCTCTCAAAGGCTTCGAGGTGGGTTGCTCTCAAACGACAAAAGCCATGCACTAAAATCTGAGCAGCCAACCGTTTATGGTTGTGGGGGTGGGCTATTTATAGCCACTTGGCAACCCGACCTGATTTGTCCGAAATGACCCTGGGTCACTAAGGAACTGACACGTGTCTCAACGGTCAGATTTCGAACTCTCATGGCAACTTTACTTGGGCTACAAGCAAAGCTGACTTGTCCAGCTCTGGACAAGATTCGCTCTCATTGTCTTCACTCGAAGACATAGGTTTTTGATTTAGGCATCACTTCAGTCATTCTGACTGGTTCTCCTGGACCCCACTTAACAGTGCGGTGGTTCCTATGACTCAACACAAACGAAAAAAGAACTACGAAAGATCTAAGTCTTCGAGCTCCATAGGCTTCATAACGTGTCTTGCTTTGTCGTAGTCTTCAATGTGAATATCTTCATATACCACCTTTGTCTTCAATGTCTTCATACATTTTAGGGGTCATCTCTGGTAGTAAAACTGAATCAATGAGGGACTTCTACCTGTGTTTTCCTGCAATTCTCACAAACACATTAGTCCCTCAACTAGGTTTGTCGTCAATACTCCAAAACCAGCTAGGGGTGGCACTAGATGCACTTACAGTTCCTATTCATCCAGCCCCAACCGGCTCGATCGATCGGGGTACTGTTCATCCAGAGGCAACACCACGGGGTCCTGTTCATCCACCACCCCCCCCCCCCCCCCGCCCGCAATGCTCACCATTCATCCAGAGGCAGCATCGATCGGCTTCAGTTAGCAGCAGTAGCAAAGGAATCGGTCGATTGGGTTCAGTTAACAGCCATCGATTGATCACTCGGGTTCAGTAACGCGTAGCCTGCAGTGCAATCGCTCGGGTTCAGTTAGAGCCCAATGCCTCGCTTGAGTTCAGTTAGAGCCCAAAGCCTCACACACACGTGCGTACGTACGAGTGAAATGCGCATCGGTCGGCCCCCGACCACCCACCATAACTGGGGTCTCCCTGATATTTTCCACGCCCTCGCTTCTACCATGGTTTTTCTGTCATGGACGGCCCAAAGAATGTCATGCAGCTGCGTCTCTGGCCCGCCCAGTATGAAAAGCCCATTTTCTGTCATGATTTTTTGTCATAGAAGTAGGACCCCACCACATCTATGATCAGACCATGTTTTGTCATAATTATTGTCATAGAAGTGTCATAAGTATGACAGAAAAAAATTTGTTCGGCCCAAAATGTCACGGATGTGTCTTTTTTTGTAGTGCCACCGTCGGTTGGTTCCTCCATCGTTGCACCTACTAGAGCAGCCCCACCTCGGATTGTGAGCGCAACATCATGTCAAGAGTATGGTACATTGTCAACGTCCGTACCTACATCAACTACGTCTTTGCGACAAGGTAACAGTAAAGGTATTGATGATATAACTTCACATGAGAATGATGCATGCCTAGTTAACTTGAATGCATCATGTGTTGAGTTACCTCTTGATTTGAGCACATCACCTATTTTAGAGAATCTTGTTACTGTGATGAATGCCTCATGTGATCAAATAACTAAAATAGCAACAATTTTGAGTGCGCCCATTGAATTAACTATTGATGTCAAAGAACCATGTGAATCAGGAAATAAATCAGATTTGGATCAAATACATTTTAAAATAATTGTGCCAATGTTTAATCATTTTGATATGACCTTTAATCTTGGTGATTATTCTATGTCAAATGACTTATTGCATGTTTTCTTATTTAAGCATGTTGTAGCATGTAAATTTGATGCACGTAAGGTTTATTCACCAATGTTGGGATGGTTTAATAATGAATATTGTCAATCTTTTGATATGAGTAAGAGCTTCACTTATATGTGCAAACTAAGTTGCAATATTTTCATGCCTTCTACTTATGATAATATTTTGGCTTTATATTTTATGATCTATGAAAGTTACTCATGTATACATGTGTCATATGTGTAAAAATCAAGGGAAGTAAAAATAGATGACATATACATATACAACATGTACACCTTGTCTCTTTTGTTAGCCACATTTCAGATTAAGCAACGCCGAGGATGGCTTTGTTTTCAAGAAGGGGAGGATGATGAGGACATGACTACCTTGGATACGACCAAAAATATTGCATACATGCATATTTTTCAAGTGATTTCTAGTGCAAACTATTCAATAATCTATTAATGTTATCCAGAACAAAAATACTTCACACAATTTTGTGTTTTGTCTAATTGTAGGCGTATGGGACATTTGTAAAATCCACATATGAAGATAAGGGAAAAGGAGAAGTTTAGGCTCTGTTCAAAATGTTCTCTCACGTCACTTTTGGGCCAAGAGAAGATAGAGTGCAAGTCTCTAACGTTCTGGATTCAGATTCGGACCGCACATACATACCTGACTCAAAACGCCAACAACTTTTTCATACGGACTCCGAATGGGTGATTATTTTTGTTGGGAAGTAGATTTCGTGATCTTTCCATCCCAACTGGATTCACCTACAAATTCGTCCGGAGCATTGAGATATCAACGAAACAATCTGACGCTGCAGCAGAATCCGAGTCAAACAAGAAGTCCAAAGGTGTTGCATCACCTCCACTTGGGCCAATGAGCCTTGTATGACTTAGGGTTAGTTTTACACTGCCTTGGGACATCCTCCCACCTCCTTGGCCGCCACCCCTTGCTCCAATATAAGTAGATCCATCTAGTAGCTTTTTCCTGGGGATTTGTTTAGTTAAAAGTTAGCCATTGCAACTTCGTGTACTTCGTTTGTGTCCAACGACCAGACCAAGACCGCTTTCGTATCCCCACCTTTATCAATACTTCATATATATTCGCAATATTCAGATTGCATTATCATATTCTTACTTGTTCTTCGATTGCGGGCAAGAATAGACCTTCGTGGTCAGGCTGATCATGCTTCCGGCATCGTCAGTAACCTCGGGAGATTGGTTTAGCATTGCTAAGGCGCAACGTCGTGCACATTTGTAGTCGGATCGTCAAAGTTGACTCCACCAAATCGATAGTTATCATCTCATCGAAAGATCGGGACCCTCGCCTCTATCAGAGCCGCTCCTCAAAGACGTCAAGCTCTTCGGGTTGTCGCTTGGACGCCCTTTTGGTGATGTCGTCGGCCTCCTTGTTGGTGCCATGGGGCACGTGCTGCAACTCTAGACCCGGGAAATGCTTTTCCATTTTGGGTACCTCCGCGAGATATGCCTCCATGTGCTCGTCCTTCGGCTCCTATACCTTGTTGGACAAGCTGATGAGGAGTTGCGAGTCACCCCTGATGGTGAGGCGCTTCACCCCCAGGGCCACCTCGGCCTTGAGGCCCGCGATGAGGCCTTCGTACTCCATGATGTTGTTGGAGACCTTCTCGCCTTGCTAGAAGCAGAGTTGCACGGCGTAGTAGAGCTTGTCCTGAGTGGGCGAGATGAGCACTGCTCCAGCTCTCGCACCCTGGCGGGCAAAGGCGCCATCGAAATACATGACCCAACCATCTGGTGCTTCACTTCCTGGTGAGAGGGATCGGTCCTTGCCTGCTTCAAACCACAGGGCATCAGTCCATTCCGCCATGAAGTCGGCGAGCGCGGCCCCCTTGATGACGCTAGTTGTGTTGAACTCCAGCTGGCATGCTTGCAGCGCGATGGTCCATTCGGCGACTCTTCCAGCAGCGTTGGGGCTCCTGAGTACCCTTTCCAGCGGGTAGGCTAAGACAACCTTGATTGGGTGACCTTGGAAGTAGTGATGTAGTTTACGCGAGGCCACCAAGAGTGTGAGCAAGAGCTTCTGTGGCATGGGGTACCGTGCCCTTGCATCCCGTAGTATTGTGCTGACGAAGTACACTAGGTGCTCGATGAGGGCAGGGGCGTCGACGGAGCCTGCGGCTGCTAAAAGTTGGGGCGTCTCCTGAGGTGACGGGACCCGAAGAGCCTGGTCGCCCACTGGGGCCTCTGCTGGCCCGTGAACGCCGCTTGCTAGGCCTGGTCACTCGTTGGCGTTGTTGTAGCCTTTGCGGTGCCCTCTGGATCCTGTATCGCCTCGGCTAGGGGTGCGACATGGCACGGTATACCCTTGGCCTGGCGGTCTTCCCGAACCACCACTAGAGCTGCGCTAGCGGAGTGTCGGCAAGGTATAGCACCAGGGGCACGAGAGGGCGAGGCACCACCATCACCGGAGGGCTGGTCAGTTATCTTTGGAGGTCTTGAAATGCTTGGTCAGCCTCTGGGGTCCACTCGAATGGTCCCTTCTACTTCATCAGCTTGAAGAATGGCAGGGCGCGCTCTCCTAGCTTGGAGATGAAGCGTCTGAGCGAGGCCATGCAGCCTGCAAGCTTCTGCATATCCTTGAGAGTTTGTGGTGGGCTCATGTCTTGTATCGCCTTGACCTTCTTCGGGTTAGCCTCGATCCCCCTGTGGGACATGAGGAAGCCCAGCAGCTTGCCAGAGGGAACACCTAACACGCACTTCTCTGGGTTGAGCCGCAGGTCTACCTGGCGCAGGCTTGCGAAGGTCTCCTCCAGATCTTGAATCAAAGTTCTTGCCTCCCATGCAACAGCCCCAAAATTGGGTTATCAATTTTGGTGCTGTTATTCCTTCCTAGCACTCATTTTCAAAATTTTATCCTGAGTTTCCTGGATTACTATGACAATTCTTGTCATTTTCAACCTTTCAAAAACCATGCTCATGTATTTGTCAGTGGGCAAGCCCTCATCAGCATCATTCCAACCCTCACAAACCTTAATTCCAAATTTTTGGAATATGGATATGTCCTTTGTGCTTACAAAGGAGCCATCATTTTCCTTGATCTGTTGATCCTCCCAATTGTTCTCAGAGATCCTCATATCTTTCTGATCCCTGGATGTGCAAAAATATTGCTAAGTCCCATGCAATATTTTTGAATTGTGATTTATTCCTTTTCTTGCCTTTCTAAGGAATAAAATCCAAAGGCATAGCTAGCCATCTCCTAAATTCATGAGAATTGGTGGGGTTGATGCTTGTGCCTAATCCAAGCTCTGGCAAATATATTGGTCATAATTAAATAAGGAAAATTTCCTTTTCTTATTTAATGCCAATATTGCATTTATGCCACTTTCTAAAGGAACCACCATTTTTATAGTAGATAAAATTCCCACATAAATCATGGAGCTTGTCCTTCCTATATAATCACTAGTTCCATCCTTATCTCACGTTCCACAGATCAAAAATGGAGCACATGATCCAATGAAGTTTCTGCCTTCTCTGAAATTTTGCAAAGGAAGTGCTTTGTCCTAATTCCAATTGAGATGCAATTTGGCAGGGTGATTAACATGGATACATAACCCATGGATGCCAAATATGAGCTCAATCCATTCATCCTAGCTCCCTGTGCAATTTCTTCGAAGTTCCTGGCCCGAACACAACTTTGTGGAGGAAGTACCTTCATAGAGTTTCCAAATGGGATGAAACTTTTCCATCATCCCAAGTATCTCCAATCATTAGCCTCTACTCAAATTCAGTTCCTTTCATTGAACTATGTGAGCACAGGAGAAATTCTTGGTTTATGTCAAAACTTTTAGTTTGTGAAGCAAGTATGTTTTATCTTGCTCCATTTTGGCTGAAATTTTTTCCAGACCTTCTCCTATCCTTATGATCCATCTGCACAATGTTTTGGCTCATTTCTATTAGCCATTTGCCTTGAGGGATTTTCTTAAGTTTTAGGATAGAGGAGATATTTCTGAAACAAGTACCATGTTGGCAAGTCCATTTGGTATGAAAGTGTTACAACATCTTACTATGTCCATATCCCTGAGCCTTGCCAAATATGAGCTCAAGTTGATGCTCTATGTGAGTGCATCATCCAAATCTTGATTCTAGACTAAATATGCAGTTGTAAAACAACTATGGTGTATCTTGGTCCAAATCATCTCAAAATTAACAGGATTATAGTCATTCCTAAGCTAAACCCCCCAGACAAACTCTCTGGCTCCAATCACTTCCTTGTTGATCAGTAGTACACGACTAAGTTTACTGCAGTAAACTTCAAAGGTTGCTTACCTTTTAACTAGAGCCCTTCTAACCAAACTACCACCGCAGTTGCAACCTCCCCTGGATGAACTACGCACTAGACAACATGTTCAAGCCCCTCTCCCCCGCTACATGCCAGTGCATGTGGTGACCGCGCAGCTGACATGCACATTTACGCGCTCTGTGTACTCTGGCGTGTCTAGAGCACCATTTGCGCTTTGGCACCGCTCCCTCTCGTCATCTTAGAGCTCGTGAGCATGTCCACTGGCTGCATCGCCTCGTTGCTCCTACCCTAGAGCCATCTCTCCCTCAAGAAACCTCCTGGTCGACGCTCGCCGACGCACGCCCACGGGAGCATTGTGCCCTGTTTGGATCCGAGCTTGTTTCGGTCGTTTCCTCAGCTCCCCGGCGTCACCTACCTCCCCGTGATCATTGCAAGCGAGCCCTCGTCGTGTTCCCTGTGATCTCCCATGCTCGCTGAGCTCGCCAAAGAGTTGGCTGAGCTCGAGGGGCAGCACGCAGGCTCGGCCTCCCTCGTCCCGGCCGTTTCCTCCTGTCCCTCTTGGCCTCCTCCGTCCCCTGAGTCTTCCCGCTACTCCTCCCCGTCGTCTACCCCCTGAGATCGCGAGCGTGGGCACGCGTCCGCGGTGCCGGACACGGGTCTGCGGAGACGCCATCTCACCTCCTCCTCCCTCTGCCTATATAAGGCCACCCAAGCCTCCCCCGAGCATCTCATCATCATCCTCAAACTCCACTAGCCCTCCCCAGCCTCTCACGGAGCCCGAGAGCCTCTTCTCGCTTCCAGTGGCCGCCTTGGCCGTTGATGGCCCTGCTCGAATTCGAGCAAGCCAATCATCCCCTCCCTCTCTCTCCTCCACCATAGCTCCACCCACTCCCCGACGCATCTCTCCCTTATCTCGGTTCGTCGGCGGATCCACCATGGCCTCGGTTTCATCTTCACCGACGTCGGCCGTCCGCCACGGCGAACGCAGCTGCCATTCCCGAGCTCCCCGTCGTCTACAATCCCCGGGGTCGCCTCCGCCTCATTCCCCTACATCCGTGGATAGGTCGGGCGCCACCTGCGGTGGCCGGTAGCGCCGGCAGGCCTCGTCGGGGCCGGCTCTGCCGCGGCCAGGCATGGGCGAGAGGAAGGAGACGACGGCCCCAACCCCCTCCCTGCCAGCTGGCCACTGGACCCCGCGGTCCCACCCGTCAGCCGCATGCCCCACTGACCCCACCACCGCTGAGGTGGATAGGTGGAAGCGGTATTCCAACAGATCCGTTTTCCTCAGATGAAATCATATTCTGGTGTTCCGCGGTCAAAAATGCACTTTCACTTCACTGAATGCGTATTTTCTAGATCGCACCTTCTGTTTTTCAGTCTGGGACTTGTTTGTAGAGATTACTTTTACACAAAGATCCCTGGCAGAAAAACTCTTGTATCTTTTTGCTCCCAACTCCAAATCAGGTGAATCCAAAGCCCACGTCTTCGTTTCGTCGAGTCCATTCTATTGGTAACATTTTCATGATGTTTTGACATTCTAAAAATGACCATTTTTCCCTTGCGCTTAATCAGCCCCTCCGAGAGAGAACTATTTCCGGCAAATCATTCCGCGATCATTCCGCACTTCTTCCCGAAGTATTTGTCTATCCCTAGGAAAGCCAACCTCTTATCATGAGCCCCGAACTTGCGTGTTGACTTTTCTTGCACCTCGTGTATGTGTAGTTACAGTTGTTCCTTATCGATTTCGTCTGCAATTATTCTGTTAGTATTATCATGCATGCTTATGTTCTCACGATATCTTTTTCCATGCTACTTAGAGTGTTATTATCGATATTGCTTGGAGTTCTAGGATTTATATTTTGATGATTATGTGGATGACATGCTGCCTTTGGATTCTTAGTCGCTATTGTGATTATGTTCATGATGGTAGTATGCTTTGGAGTATTACTTTGGATATCAAGTGCCTTTGAATTCTTAGTGGCTAATATGATAGATATGATGATTGTAATGCACCTTGGAAATGCTAGTACTTGGTATTGTCATGTTCTTTATGTTGTGGTTGTTCATTCGAGTAGTTCGGGATTTTATTAAAGCATTCGTATAATGCATGTTCTTTGTTGCATCCATGTTCATGATGACGGAGAAGGAAACAAAATGACCTAATAACCACAACCTCCTTCGTCATAGATGGGATCGAGTCATTGTGCCACCAAATCGAACTTTTTCAGTGCAGCCACATTTTGCCTTTATGGGATGGCCTTAATGCGATCTATTGTCATGCCTCTCGCCGGTGCCTCCAAAGAGGGAAGGTTATGGGTGCGTGCTATCCTGATCAGGAAGGCGGACCTAACCTTGTGTGTCCGTTGTTGAGATTTTTGGTACCGGTCCCCGTGAGGGACGTTTGGGCCATGACGGTGGTCATTGTGTCCTTGGTAGACACGGGGCCACCCAGGACTAGCCCAGTGGGGAGTGAGTCGGATTGGCCGGGAGGGTGTCATGGCAGTAGGGCGGTTTCGTCGGAATGCCGTTGGTCCACCCGAATGGGATGACGAGGGCATGGGTTGGTGTGGGTACGGGTGCCCTACCTTCTGACTAGTTTTGCTTTCTAGTCTTTTCTTCCCCGAAAATCACAAAGTGGTAAGGGGTGCCTCTCCCACTGTCACAGGTTTCAAAAAAACACAGTTCGTAGTAGGTCACATTATCAGGTCTTGGTCGAAATGCAGGATAAACCTGAAATAATTAAGTAAATTAATGTGATAACAAGAAAGTGGTGACTTGGACTATGTTTTGATTTGATCACAAGACGAGGTCTCAGTGAGTGTTCGAGACCAAGTGTTGGTCGTGGTTGTGATCGCCGTAAAGATCACCGTTTGGTTACAAGGCAACACATTGGTAAGAGAGTCCGAGGGACTCAGTGCACAAGTTTGGTTGCATTGCATGAGTAATATGTTGTTATTTGCATTTAAAGGAACCATGGCAAAACAGTAGATGACGGCATATTGTTAACATGTTATGTCTACATTAAATATGATCAATAGTTTATTTTTAGCATAGTTTCATGATGACATGCCATGCTCGGATTGATTATGCCACGATTGATGATATGCTATCATTTGCTATTGCCATGTTTGGAGCATGTTTGATACGCCATGATAGTATTATGTTAGTAGATTCTATGATGTTGTTCAGGCTTAATTATCTTTAACATGCCATGTTTAGTAATTGATATGAGGTAGGTTGTTGCATGCACTTGGTTCTTGCCTTGTCACATGCTTGTTTGGACGCTATGTATTTGGTTTTCTTGCAAGTACATTCAATGTACTGACCTGGCGTGTCATGCCATTTTTGTAGGCCATACACGAAGTGTTCGCTTGACCCGTCGTGCTAGGCCGTAACCTTGCCAGTCCTGTGAGTTGTGGAGCCTAGCCAGATTTGCTATGTTGCCAAACCAAGACTTTTGCTGCCAGTTAAAGAGATTTCCGCCGCCAATTAATTAGCCTTAGGGCTATGCCAGATAATTGTATTCATCAACAATGTAATCTAGATCACCGCTACCATTAAACCGTAATAACCCTATGGGATTTGACTCATCCTTGGCATCCAGCATGGCCACTATTAATCCACAGGTGGCGCAGTCGGGACCGACACGTCCTCACCCCGTTGTCCCCGCCTAGTTATCCGTGGAGCAAGTAGCAACCATATCCTTTCTGGTCGGCCGCACCGCTTGACCATCGCCATTAAGGGAAAGGGGCCACACCATGCGGGCATGTCTAGCAAAGCTGTCTATAAAAGCCCCCTTTCTGCTAGCCGTATAGCTCACTCCTCATTCATCCATGTTCCTGCAGAGAAGCCTAGCTAGTAACACTCCAGCCATGGCTGGCACCCTCAAAACTACTAAGTTCCACAGCCGCACAAGCGTCGTCAACCATGCTGGCTTTCCACCCCTTCTTGCTGATATGCTCACCCAAGCCTTTGGCTATAATGCTAGCCCCGACTACCTGGTGTTCCAGTCAACACCCGTTACTCACCTTCATCGCTATGATGCAAGGGTGCACATCAGCCCCGGTCCCGCAGCAGATGGCCAGCCGTTGGTTTTTCTGGGTAGAGCCATGCCTACCACCGATTTGTCCATTCAAGCCGCTGCTGTGGAGGCGATCCTATACCTCTGAACCAAGTTCCCGCAAGTGGCAGATCGGAGGGAGTTCTGCTTCTTCCCCCTGGCGACAGCATCTAGAATTCAGCCTTCTCCCTCTATCCAAGGGGATGACCCTGCAATCGCTCTCCTGGTGCAATATATCACTATCTTGGGGATGATGATTTCAAGAATGCTTGCCGAATTCAGAACCTTGGACAATGATGCGGTGCGAGTTGTCAAGGAAGCTTATTGTGAGGCTCGTAAATTCACATCTCAAGTAGTTCACCCAACGCTATCTGAGCTAGTGCTACCCTCTCATCCTGTGTTGTGGCCTCGGCCAAACATCATCACCCTCGACAAGACTCCTTTCTGGATCCACCAGCAGCATATGCTTGGATCAATTTCAACCACACCCCCAGTCGCCGAACCTCAACCCATAGTGATCTCGGATGATGAAGATGGAGATTGGCTCAGTCTTTGTCCTCCCGGAGAACCCCAGCAAAGCAAGCCCTTAGCTTGATCTCAGCCGCGCAACCAGTTGTTTCTGCAAGTAGGTCAGTCTATCAGTTCATCCTGGTATGAGGATAGAACCATGTATCCCGGCATGAGTAGTTTCGTTTAGCGCATAGAGCGCTCGTGCTTTGTTGTATGCTTGCACTGTTGTAACTCGTATGATGTTTGCATGCTTTATTGCTTTTGATATTTGTTCTTGTTTTTGTTTGTCTCTCTGTCAAACAGAGATGTTTGACAGGGTTGGAAATGTGTGCTAACAAGATTTTTAATCAGTAGAGCACATACACTAAAAACAACATTGACTCGTCCCGGGTCTTTAAAAAATGCACGCTAGTCTAGGGATATATATATATATATACCAGGATTATATATGCCCCTAGCATTAAAACACCTTAGAATGAATTGTCTGTTATGTTTTTCATTGCATGTTTATTGCCTCTGTGTCACATCCCTAGTTCTGGTATGACCTAGGCTAGCTAGTCATGTGTGCATCATGTTTAAATTTCATTTAAATTTGAAATGGGGATTTTTAAAACCCTCAGAAATCATTTCTGGAAATGACCCAGATAAAAATTGCTCCAAAAGGGTCCAAGAAAATGTTCATGTCTCTCTCTGAAAATATTGGGCAGAGGTAAAATTCAAACCAATATTTTTAGGAGCTCATAAATATTTATTTTGGCCATTTGGAATTGATCCAGTAATTATTTGCGTTGGATAAATATTTATATATATATATATATATAATATTGTCCAATAATTCTGAATTTTGGTGAGGGGCTTTGGAATAATCCCTTAGGCCCCTGCAAAAATTGTCAGAATTAAATAAAATGATTTGGTATTTTTATTAAATCAAAACAAATGTCAGAAAGATAGAAAACAGAAACAAAAATAGAAAAAGCTTACCTGGCGCTTACCTCCAGCCCCTATGCAGCCTGGCCTGGCCCAGCGGCCCAGCAGGCCGGCCCAGCCCAACTGCCAGGAGCTTCTTCAAGCTCCTGCCAGTAGGAGCAGCTACGTGGCCGCACCGCAGCCAGCCGCGGCCACGTCTTCCGCCACCTCCTGCTTCTCCCTCTCGTCGCCTGGATCGCCCGTGCATCGCCACGCACCGCCCCGCACCTCTCTCTCTCTCTCTCCCGTGGCCTCCCCTCCTCTCCCTCGCTCTCTCTCCCGCGACGCCAAACGCATCAAAAAGCACCGCCGCACGCCGACGCAGCCACAGCCTCCCTCTCGCCTCTCCGTCGTGCCCGCGAGCTCCGCGCCAGCGCCCTTGTCCTCTCCGTCAAGCCGGGCATCTCCGAACGCACCGTATCGTCATCATCGCCGTTATCTTCATCCTCAGCCACCCGAGATCGCCGGCGACGTTCCGGCTGCCCCAAGCCTTCCCCGAGCTCGCCGACCCCGCCGTTGGATTCACCGTGAGCTCCCACCTTGAATCCCACTCTCCCCCTTGTCTTTTGCACGCTGCAGCCGCGATTCTGGTCGAGGCCGAACTCCGGCCGCCGCCGCGAGCTTCGCTCCGGCGAGCTCTGCCGCCCCCGCAGCCTCCCGCCTGCTCCCCTGGATGCGGGTGATGACGGGCTACGCCCCGGTGGTCCCCGCGCGTTCAGCCACCGCCCGTAGTGCAACTCCGGTGAAGAACCGCCGCGGCTCGAGGTCGTCGCCGGCCGAACTCCGGCGAGGCTGATGTGGCTGTCATTAGCGCCTAATCCCGCAGCCTAAACCACCCCACCAGCCTCTGACCGTGGGCCCCAGGGCCAAGTCAAACCCTGGTCAGTGCGGGTTTGACCCGGGCTTAACCACTGTGTCACTGACGTGTGGCACCCACACGTCAGGTTTGACCCAGGTTGACTGCTGACGCAGTGCTGACCTCAAGCTGACACAATAAATGATTTTTGGAATTATTCTAAAACAGGAAATTCTAGAAAATAGCCAAAACTTCTAAAATTCATATAAATTCAACCGTAGCTCAGATTGAAATAATTTATATATGAAAAATCATTAGAAAAATGCAATCTGTCCGTCTGTACCAGTTTCATGCATGAAAAAGCAAGTTGTAGCTACTGTATAGGTGAAAACACATGAATGGCATTTATAAGAGCTTATTTTGGAGTTGCATTTGAACCTTTGGTTCAAATGGACTTTAACCAAATGAATGCTAGTTGCATTAGCTCAAACAACATCACATCTTCATGCCATGTTCATGCATCATATTGTTGCATATGCTTGTGTATTGATTGTCGACACCGTTCCTTCTCGATAGGTACTGCTTCGGAGACCGATCCAGAGTACCTGTCTGAGGAGCAGTGCCCCCTTGTTGATCTACCAGGCAAGCAAACCCCCTTGTTCATTCTGATACAATCCTACTCTCTCGCTCCTGCTCTCATTATTGCATTAGGACAACAACGATTCAACTGCTACTTTATGCTGCGGTAGTTGAACCCATTCCTCTGCATGACCTGTCATTGCCACAGTAAATAGTTAAAACCCACTAGCATGTGTAGGAGTTGATTGAGCCATGTTGTGTTCTTGCCATGCCATGCCTGCTATTGATTAGAGTTGTGTTTGGTCTGATTCATCGGGAATGAATTGGAGTGGTACGATATGTTCTGGTGCTGAGAGTTAAGCATGTGAAGACGATTTGGTAAAGGTAGCGGTGAGAGGCCATGTAGGAGTACATGGTGGGTTGTCTCACTGGAACCGTCCTTAAGCACCGAGTTCTGTGTATGTTGTCCAATGACTAGCTACTACCACACATTGGGCTCCGGGCACTCCAAGCTCTGTCGACTTATTAACCAACTTGATCTTTGTCCAGGAGTTGCAATTAGTTTCTGGTGTTTGTAGGTAGTGTTAATAGTCTACCAAGTGGCACCCGGCCAGGTGGGCTTGGGACAGACTAGGCACAAGTGGCACGGTGTACCAAGCGTAGATCCATCCGGTGAGGTGGGCTTGGGAACCCTGCACACATCGTTTGGGGCCGTGAGCAACACCCCGGCCGGATCTCCTTGCGGATGGAACCCGAATAGGCGATAAACCTGGACTACAGTCTTGTGTGGTTAGTCAGGTCATGGCCGACACCCTCGCCAGGCTTCCGCTTGAAGGTTGCCCAGATACATGACGTGTACATGGTGATAAGTGGTGAGAGCGTGTGTGAAGAAGTACACCCCTGCAGGGTTATCATGATCTATTCGAATAGCCGTGTCCTCGGTTACGGACTTCTTGGATGCTTACGTGGTACATAGACAACTTAAAGCGGATACTCTAAAATGCTCAAGACAAGTGTGAGTGCTATGGATGGCCTTCTCGTCAGGAGACGAGGATGAATCCATAGTAGTGTATTGATGTGGTGCTTGGTGGACTCGTGTGCGCTGCCTCATCTCAAAGAAGTTTCTCGTTGTCGTAGAACAGGATAGCCACTGAGTCAAAGATGGCTTGCTGCAACTAGACCCCACTTCACCTTCTTGATACAAATGCATGTATGATAGGATCTGATGTAAGTCTTGCTGAGTACCTTTGTACTCACGTTTGCTTTATTTATGTTTTGCAGATGAGACATCTGTCTCACTAGTAGTACCACTTGGACTTCGACGAGTAGCTTGTACCTCAGCTACGATCTTGGTCCCTTGGGAGGGACTTGTGGATAGTCAGGCTCTTCAGCCTTTTTCATTTGTAGTTGTCTATACTCAGACATGTAATGCTTCCGCTTGTTGCTTGTATGCTCTGAATGATGGGTCATGTGACCCCGGTTTGTATTTAATGCTATGTGGCTCTTTTGGGCCTTTATCTATATGAGTTTGCGTTATGTTGTGATGCCATGTTGTACAGCACATACTTGCAAGTTATGCATACGTGTAACGTGTATTGCTATGTGTGGGATCCGACAATCTAGTTGTTTATCCTTGGCAGCCTATCATATGGGGAAATGTAGTCTAGTGCTTTCTGAGCGATAGTAGTCCGCTACAGCCCGGTTCACCGGAGTCCTGCTAGCCCAGCAGTACTGCCCGGAACACTTGACTGGCCGGCATGTGTTTCACTTTGTTCCTGTGTCTGTCCCTTCGGGGAAATGTCACACGGTGACATCCGGAGTCCTGCCTAGCCTGCTACAGCCTGGGTTATTGGAGTCGTGTTAGCCCAGTGCTACAGCCCGGATTCACACATTGATGACCGACATGCTTGATGTGATTCATGTATGCCTGTCCTCATGGGTTAGTGCCGCATTGGGTTCACGACTAGCCATGTCGGCCCGGGTTCTTTGTCTTATGGATGCTAGCGACACTATCATATACGTGAGCCAAAAGGCGCAAACGGTCCCGGGCCAGGTAAGGTGGCACCCGTGGGAATACTGTGCGTGAGGCCGCAAAGTGATATGATGTGTTACATGCTAGATCGGTGTGACTGAGGATCGGGGTCCCGACAGCTTTGGTATCAGAGCCTGACTGCCTGTAGGATTTCCAAGCCAACCTGGTCGAAGTTGAGTCTAGAAATTCTTTAGTTATGTAAGGGAATTGATTGTGGAAGGGAACGTAAGGCTCTTTTTACTCCTTATATCTCATGCCCTTCTGATCTGAGTCATCCTATCTTTCCTACGGGGTTAAGGAACTAGGCTTTCTTTTCTGTCTATCAGGATCACGTGTTACTACTCCGTAGTCCCATAGGATTGGTTGATCAGAGTCATATCCCAGTTTTCGAGTACTTTTGGTGTAGTCTGTTTAGTACTATCCCAGAACCTTGAGTGATGATGTTGAGTATGTTACTACCCCATTTTAGCAAGATGTCTCATTCTGAGCATTTTACTGCCGTTATGCTACCGGAATTGCCCTAGGAGTTTGAGAGTTACTAATTTCCTTGTCCTACATTCTGTAGCCTATAGTTGATGCTGATCCGTCCTTGGTTTCGTTTCTCAGGATGTCATCATTTAAACGAAGTTCTGTTGCTCGTAGCCAGAACCACGGAGATGGTAGGGATGAGGATCCTCCTGACCAACCTTCGTTGGCAAAGTTCATGTTAGAAGTTGAGATGAACAAGCGTGAGACCAACCGCTTGTTAGCACGTATCGAGGAGAACACCGCACCCCAGTGCAAGGAGTCAGCGACCATTTATGATTTCATTGGTCTGAAACCACCTACCTTCCATCATTCCATCAAACCACTCGATGAAGATGACTGGCTTCGTAGTATCACTCACAAGCTGCGTTTTGCGAACGTAGCTGAAAGTGACAAGGTCACCTATGCTACTTATCACCTGGAAGGTCCTGCTAGTCTTTGGTGGCAGAACTATGAGGCTATGCTTCCAGCTGGCCAGATAACCACCTGGAGAGATTTCACTGAGGCCTTTCACGAGCATCACATTCCTCAGGCTCTCATTGACCGCAAGAGAGAAGAGTTTTGTAGTTTCACCCAGAGTAAGATGGCTGTTGATGCTTATAGTAGAGAATTTGAGAACCTTGCCCGCTATGCTACAGAAGAAGTGTCCACAGATGCCAAGAAGCAGGCTAGGTTCCGGAAGGGCCTCAACCCCAAGTTGCGTCGTGATCTCCACTTGCATCATTGCAATACATTCCACGCTCTTGTGAACAAGGCCATTAATGCAGAGACAGCTCAACTCACCTACGAGGAATCTCGTAAGCACACCCGTGATTTGGGTTCTTCCTCGGGTTCTAGTTCTCAGAAGCGCCGGATTTGGGTTCCGAACTCCGCTCTTCCACCTGGTTATACACCAAGGCCTTCATGTGTGGCACCTCACTCAGTTCAACCATATGCTACACCCATGCATATTGGTAGACCACTTGTCAATGCGGGTCCTTGTCCTACCTCCAAGATTTGTTACAAGTGCGGAGAGCCAGGCCACATTGCCCGTATTTGCACTCAGACCCGTGTTGCTCCACCCCAGCCCGAGAAGTCTGTTGGCCGTGGTGGTAAGCCTTCACACCAGATGATCAGTGCCAAGTCAGCTCCCACTGAACTTGGACGTGTGCATCACGTCTCAGCTAAAGACGCTCATGATGATCCAGATGTCGTTCTTGGTACACTCCTTGTCAACTGTCACCCAGCTTCGGTTCTATTCAATACTGGGGCATCTCACTCCTTCATTTCCGAAAGTTATGCCCATTTGCAAGACATGTCATTTTGTGATATGCCCTCCCCACTACTCATTCAAACTCCTGGATCCAAGTGGCAAACTTCTAGGATAAGTTATGGCAATGAAATACATGTTGACAGACTTGTATTCCTAGCTTCCTTGATATCCCTTATGTCTTCAGATATTAACATCATCTTGGGTATGGACTGGATGAAAGCTCATTATGCCAAGATTGACTGTTACACCAGGTCTGTTCAGTTCACACACCCCTCTGGCAAGATAGTCACTATCTCCACCAAAATTGCAAGGCGTCAACTATATTCTCTAAATGCCAGCCCTCTTCCTGACCTTGAAGATATCCCGGTAGTCTGCGACTTTCCGGATGTCTTTCTAGAGGAACTGCCAGGTATTCCACCTGACAGAGATGTAGAGTTTGTTATAGATCTTATCCCCGGAACCACCCCAATTTCTAGGAGACCTTACAAGATGGCACCCTTAGAACTAGCCGAGCTTAAGAAACAACTCGATGAGTCCTTGCAAAAGGGTTCCATCCATCCTAGTTCTTCTCCTTGGGCTTGCCCCGTCCTCTTCGTCAAGAAGAAGGATGGTACGGACCGGATGGTTGTAGATTATCGTCCCGTTATTTGGTCACGATAAAGAACAAGTATCCGCTCCCCAGGATCAACGATCTGTATGATCAGCTCGCTGGATCCTCAGTCTTCTCCAAGATGGATTTGAGGTTAGGCTACCACCAAATCAAGATCAGAAACGGGGACATTCCTAAAACGGCTTTTGTCACTCGTTATGGCCAGTACGAGTACACCGTCATGTCCTTTGGTCTAACCAATGCTCCAGCTACCTTCTCCCGCTTGATGAACTCAATCTTCATGGAGTACTTAGATAAGTTTGTCGTGGTTTACCTCGATGATATCCTTATTTACTTGAAGAACAAGGAAGAGCATGCCGAACATCTTAGACTTGTGTTAGAGAAACTCAGAGAGCACCGCCTTTATGCCAAGTTCTCCAAGTGCGAATTTTGGTTGCCAGAAGTGACCTACCTAGGCCACGTGATCTCTGGTAAGGGCATTGCTGTCAATCCCGAGAGAGTTCAGGCCGTTCTTGATTGGACTCCACCTGAAACAGTTAAGCAAGTTAGGAGTTTCCTTGGTCTAGCCAGTTATTGTCGCTGCTTTGTTGAAAACTTCTCCAAAGTGGCCAAACCTATCACGGAACTTCTCAAGAAAGATAAAAAGTTTGAGTGGTCCCCACAGTGTGAGCACAGTTTTTAGGAACTAAAAAGACGCCTGACTTCTGCTCCCATACTTGTGCCACCGGACTTCACTAAGGACTTTGTTATCTATTGTGATGCCTCACGACAGGGACTAGGTTGCATTCTTATGCAGGATCGTCATGTGATTGCCTATGCATCTCGACAGTTCCATCCACATGAGGAGAATTATCCTACACATGATCTAGAGCTTGTAGCCGTAGTCTATGCACTTAAGACATGGCGACATTACCTTCTCGGTAAACGTTGCGAGATTTACACTGATCACCAGAGTCTCAAGTATATCTTCACCCAACCAGATTTGAACCTTAGGCAAAGACGTTGGCTGGAGTTGATCTCAGATTACGACTTAGGGATTACCTACACCCCGGGCAAGGGAAATGTCATGGCTGATGCACTAAGTCGTAAGTCCTATTGCAACAATCTCATGTTGCAGCAGGGCCAACCACTTCTCCATGAGGAATTCTGTAAGCTTAATCTTCACATTGCTCCTCACGGATTCCTTTCTACCTTGGTGGCGAAACCTACTCTTGTGGATCATATCATAGAAGCCCAGAAGCATGATACGGGGATTACCCGGATCAAGAGAAACATTGCCAAGGGTATTGCTGGTAGTTTCTCATTAGATGATCGAGGTGTTGTTTTCTTCGGAAACCGCCTGGTGGTCCCCAAGAAGGAGCATCTTTGACAACTGATCCTTAAGGAGGCGCATGAATCTCCTCTCACAATTCATCCCGGTAGTACTAAGATGTATCAGGACCTATGCCAGAGGTTCTGGTGGACTAGGATCAAGAGAGAAATCGCTGAGTTCATTGCTAACTGTGACGTTTGTCGTCGCGTTAAGGCAGAACATCAGAGACCTGCTGGCACCCTTCAGCCTTTAGCTATTCCTGAGTGGAAATGGGATAAAGTTGGTATGGACTTCATCACCGGCTTTCCCAGGACCAAGAAAGGGAATAATGCTATCTTCGTAGTCGTTGATCGTCTTTCCAAAGTGGCTCACTTCCTACCTGTTCGAGAGAATATCACTGCTAGTCAGCTCGCTGAGGTATATATTTCTCGAATAGTTTCACTTCATGGTGTTCCACTAGAGATCAATTCAGACCGTGGTAGTCTCTTCACTTCTCATTTCTGGGAGAGTTTCCAAACTGCCATGGGCACCCATCTTTCCTTCAGTACCGCATTCCACCCTCAATCAAGTGGTCAGGTGGAACGGGTCAACCAAATCCTCGAAGACATGCTTAGAGCTTGCGTTATCTCATTCGGTATGGATTGGGAGAAGTGCCTTCCTTTCGCCGAGTTTGCTTATAACAATAGCTACAAATCCAGCCTCAAGAAAGCTCCTTTTGAGGTTCTGTATGGACGAAGATGTCGAACACCTTTGAACTGGTCAGAAACCGGTGAAAGACAATTCTTTGGACCGGATATGATCCAGGAGGCAGAAGAGCAAGTTCGCATCATTCGTGAGAATTTGAAAACAGCCCAATCTCGTCAAAAGAGCCAGTATGACCGTCGTCATAAGGAAGTGGCTTATGAAGTTGGCGACAAAGCTTATCTTCGGGTTACCCCTTTGAAGGGTACCCATCGTTTCGGTATCAAGGGCAAGTTGGCTCCTCGTTACATTGGTCCTTTTTGCATTCTCGCTAAACGAGGAGAGGTTGCCTACCAGTTGGAACTACCCCCACATCTTTCTCGAGTACATGATGTCTTCCACGTCTCTCAACTCAGGTGTTGCTTCTCGGCTCCCATCCGCGGAGTGGACCATGAAACGCTTGATCTCCAATATAACCTCACTTATCGAGAGTACCCTGTTTGCATCCTTGATCAAGCAGAGCGTGTCACCCAACGTCATAACATCAAGTTGTACCTTTTGGGCCTTTATCTATATGAGTTTGCATTATGTTGTGATGCCATGTTGTACAGCACATACTTGCATGTTATGCGTACGTGTAACGTGTATTGCTATGTGTGGGATCCGACAATCTAGTTGTTTATCCTTGGCAGCCTATCATATGGGGAAATGTAGTCTAGTGCTTTCTGAGCGATAGTAGTCCGCTACAGCCCGGTTCACCGGAGTCCTGCTAGCCCAGCACTACTGCCCGGAACACTTGACTGGCCGGCATGTGTTTCACTTCGTTCTTGTGTCTGTCCCTTCGGGGAAATGTCACACAGTGACATCCGGAGTCCTGCCTAGCCTGCTACAGCCCGGGTTACTGGAGTCCTGTTAGCCTAGTGCTACAGCCCGGATTCACACGTTGATGACCGACATGCTCGATGTGATTCATGTATGCCTGTCCTCATGGGTTAGTGCCGCATTGGGTTCACGACTAGCCATGTCGGCCCGGGTTCTTTGTCTTATGGATGCTAGCGACACTATCATATACGTGAGCCAAAAGGCGCAAACGGTCCCGGGCCAGGTAAGGTGGCACCCGTGGGAATACCGTGCGTGAGGCCGCAAAGTGATATGATGTGTTACATGCTAGATCGGTGTGACTTAGGATCGGGGTCCCGACACTCTATCTGTTTCTTAGTTTAGATTACGTTCACCGACCAGTACCTTTGGGTAGTACTCGGGGGAATGCAAAGTCACATGTCCCTCCTATCTGTGCATACCCCATGTGCCGGATTTTCAAACACAGAACCTCGCAGAGGCTTTTCCACCTAGAAATTCCTCGTCTCTAATTCTTTCTCCCGATTTCATTTCTAGGGGAACACTACCAACTTTATTTCCCTTGGTCTAGTACATCTACCCCGATACAAATTTCAACTCCGATTCTACCTTAACACCCTCTTTTGTGGAGCAATCCACGAAATTTTTCCTCGTACCCAGTGTGATGACGAGCTGGCGCAGCCACCTCGCTAGCACCTGGACCCCCATCCTCACCATCTTCTGTGCCGTGCGTGGCACAGGGGAGTCGCCACCCCGCTCCACCGCCACACGCAATTACTCCAGCGGTGCAAAGCGGCAGAGGATCAAGCGTGGCGGAGGAACACGCAGTGCACCATCTTCTCCCGCATCTTGAGCACCCGCACCCAGCCGTGCGTTCTCCCGAGCTTGATCATTTGTGATGAGTATCAGCGGAGGATCGACGAGCCGATGAGCGTTCCGAGCAGTGCCGCGAGGAACAACCGCGGTGCCACCAAGAACATTTCTTTGCCGAAGGAGCTCAGCTCGATCTCGTCCAAATCAAAGAGGTAGTAGAGCGGCATTGTGTTGGTGTGCTAGAGGAGAGCCGCGCTGCCGTCTTTTATAGCCCAACCCCGGTGTACGGTGAGCGAGGTCCAAGAGAACCTCTCGTTGTTCGATCACCGGCGTCCAGGAGGCAAATCCGCGAGCAGTTCCGATAAGGTGCTGGCCCACAACATGAGTGCTTGCTGCACCGGCGCCGTGCACGCCGCGCACTATGGCACTAGGGTCCTCATCTCCCTTGGAGCTAGATGCGCGCTACGCCACGCCGCGCGCGGAGCAGCGACGAAGAAGAAGCAGCAAACCGAAGGTAGAAGAAGGAGGCTGCCAGTGGGCCCTGGACCCATGTGTCAGCAGGTGAAACCACTGTTCATTGGGTGCATCCAGTATATTTTGGGAGCCTGATCTCGCGTGCCCCTAGCGGTGGATATATCCAGGTTTGCTACATCCCTTCCCGGGTGTACCAATTCTCGGTGCCCTATCTCGTTTGAATTTGACCAAAGGGTTAAAATTAACCCCGAGGTTTTCTCCCAGAGTGGTTATTCTTTCATTTGTGATGTAACCCTAGAAATCTCGAGGACGAGATTCTTTTTAAGGGGGGGAAGAGTTGTAACAGCCCCAAAATTGGGTTATCAATTTTTGTGTTGTTATTCCTTCCTGGCACTCATTTTTCAAAAATTTCTCCTTAGTTTGCTGGATGACTCTGATAATTCTTGTCATTTTCAACCTTTCAAAAACCTTGCTCATGTATTTTTAGTGGGCAAGCCCTCATCTGCATCATCCCAACCCTCACAAACCCTAATCCCAAATTTTTGGAATTTGGATATGTCCTTTGTGCTTACAAAGGAGCCATCATTTTCCTTGATCTATTGATCCTCCCAATTGTTCCCAGAGATCCTCATATCTTTCTGATCCTTGGATGTGCAAAAATATTGCTAAGTCCCATGCAATATTTTTGAATTGTGATTTATTCCTTTTCTTGCCTTTCTGAGGAATAAAATCCAAAGGCATAACTAGCCATCTCCTAAATTCGTGAGAATTGGTGGAGTTGATGCTTTTGCCTAATCCAAGCTCTGGCAAATATATTGGTCATAATTAAATAAGGAAAATTGCCTTTTCTTATTTAATGTCAATATTGCATTTATGCCACTTTCTAAAGGAACCACCATTTTTATAGCAGATACGATTCCCACATAAATTGTGGAGCTTGTCCTTGCTATATAACGACTAGTTCCATCCTTATCTCACGTTCCACAGATAAAAAATGGAGCACATGGTCCAATGCAAGTTTCGGCCTTCTCTGAAATTTTGCAAAGGAAGTGCTTTATTACTAACTCCAATTGAGCTGCAATTTGGCAGGGTGATTAACATGGATTAATAACCCATGGATGCCAAATATGAGCTCAATCCTTTCATCCTAGCTCCCTGTGCAATTTCTTCGAAGTTCCTAGCCAGAACACGACTTTGTGAAGGAAGTACCTTCATAGAGTTTCCAAATGGGATGAAACTTTTTCATCATCCCAAGTATCTCCAATCATTAGCCTCGACTCAAATTAAGTTCCTTTCATTGAACTATGTGAGCACAGGAGCAATTCTTGGTTTATGTCAAAACTTTCAGTTTGTGAAGCAAGTATATTTTATCGTACTCCATTTTGGCTGAAACTTTTTCCAGACCTTCTCCTATCTTTATGATCCATCTCCACAAAGTTTTGGCTCATTTCAATTAGCCATTTGCCTTGAGGATTTTTCTCAAGTTTCAGGACAAAGGAGATGTTTGTGAAACAAGTACCACGTTGGCAAGTCCATTTGGTATGAAAGTTTTACAGCATCTTACTATGTCCATATACCTAAGACTTGCCAAATATGAGCTCAAGTTGATGCTCTATGTGAGTGCATCATCCAAATCTTGATTCTGGACTAAATATGCTATTGTAAAGCAACTATGGTATATCGTGGTCCAAATCATCTCAAAATTAACAGGATTATAGTCCTTCCTAAGCTAAACCCCCTAGACAAACTCTCTGGCTCCAATCACTTCCCTGTTAATCAGCAGTACACGACTAAGTTTATTGCAGTAAACTTTAGAGGTTGCTTACCTTTTAACCAGACCCCTTTTAACCAAACTACCACCGCAGTTGCAATCTCCCCTTGATGAGCTACGCACTAGACAACATGTTCAAGCCCCTATCGCCCGCTACATACTAGTGCATGTGGTGACCGCGCAGCTGGCAAGCACATTTACGCGCTCTGTGCGCTGTGGCGTGTCCAGAGCATCGTTTGCGCTTTGGCACCTCACCCTCTCGTCATCTTAGAGCTCGTGAGCATGTCCAGTGGCTGCATTGCGTCGTCGCCGCTCCCCTAGAGCCATCTCTCCCTCAAGAAACCTCCTGGTCGATGCTCGCCGACGCACGCCCACGGGAGCAAGGTGCCTCGTTTGGATCCGAGCTTGTTTCGGTCATTTCCTCTGCTCCCCGGTGTCGCCTACCTCCCCGTGATCGTTGCCAGCGAGCCCTCGTCTTGTACCCCGTGATCTCCCGTGCTCGCTGAGCTTGCCAAAGAGTTGGCCGAGCTCGAGCGGCAGCACGCAGCCTCGGCCTCCCTCGTCCCAGCTGTTTCCTCCTGTCCCTCTTGGCCTCCTTCGTCCCGTGAGTCTGCCCGATGCTCCTCCCCATCGTCTACCACCCGAGCTCGCGAGTGTGGGCACGCGTCCGCGGTGCCGGACACGCATCCACGGAGATGCCATCTCGCCTCCTCCTCCCTCTGCCTATATAAGGCCACCCAATCCTCCCCCGAGCATCTCGTCATCATCCTCACACTCCACTAGCCCTCCCCAGCCTCTCACCGGAGCCCGAGAGCCTCTTCTCGCTTCCAATGGCCGCCTTGGCTGCCGATGGCCTCTACTCGAATTCGAGCAAGCCAAGCATCCCGCCCCTCTCTCTCCACCACCACTGATCCACCCACTCCCGGAGCATCTCTCCCTTATATAAGTTCGTCGGTGGATCCACCATGGCCTCGGCTCCATCTTCACCGACGCCGGCCGTCCGCTGCGGCGAACGCAGCTGCCGTTCCCGAGCTCCCCATCGTCTACCATCCCCGGAGTCGCCTCCGCCTCGTTCCCCTGCATCCGTGGATAGGTCGGGCGCCGCCTGCGGTGGCCGGTAGCGCAGGCAGGCCTCACCGGGGCCGGCTCTGCCGCGGCCATGCGTGGGCGAGATGAAGGAGACGACGGCCCCAACCCCCTCCCTGCCATCTGGCCGGTGGACCCCGCGGTCCCACCCGTCAGCCGCACGCCCCGCTGACCCCACCACCACTGAGGTGGATAAGTGGAAGCGGTATTCCAGCAGATACGTTTTCCTCCAATGAAAGCGTACTCTGGTGTTGTATAGTCAGAAATGCGCTTTCACTTCACTGAAAGCGTATTTTCTAGATTGCACCTTCTGTTTTTCAGTCAGGGACTTGTTTGTGGAGATAATTTTTATATAAAGATCCCTGGCAGAAAAACTCTTGTATCTTTTTGCTCCCAACTCCAAATCAGGTGAATCCAAAGCCCCCGTCTTTGTTTTGTCAAGCCCGTTCTGTTGGTAACATTTTCATGATGTTTTGACATTCTGAAAATGACCATTTTGCCCTTGCGCTTAATCAGCCCCTCGGAGAGAGAACTATTTCCGGCAAATCATTCCGCGATCGTTCCACACTTCTTCCCGGAGTATTTGTTTATCCCCAGGCAAGCCAACCTCTTATCATGAGCCCCGAACTTGCGTGTTGACTTTTCTTGCACCTCGTGTATGTGTAGTTACAGTTGTTCCTTATCGATTTCTTCTGCAATAATTCTGTTAGTATTATCATGCATGCTTATGTTCTCACGATATCTTTTGCCATGCTACTTAGAGTGTTATTATCGATATTGCTTGGAGTTCTAGGATTTATATTTTGATGATTATGTGGATGACATGTTGCCTTTGGATTCTTAGTTGCTATTGTGATTATGTTCATGATGGTAGTATGCTTTGGAGTATTACTTTGGATATCATGTGCCTTGGAATTCTTAGTGGCTATTATGATAGATATGATGATTGTAATGCACCTTGGATATGCTAGTACTTGGTATTGTCATGTTCTTTATGTTGTGGTTGTTCACTCGAGTAGTTTGGGATTTTATCAAAGCATTTGTATAATGCATGTTCATTGTTGCATCCATGTTCATGATGATGGAGAAGGAAATAAAATGACCTAATAACAACAACCTCCTCCATCATCGATGGGATCAAGTCATAGTGCCACCAAATCGAACTTTTTTAGTGCAGCCACATTTTCCCTTTATGGGAAGGCCTTAATGCAATCTATTGTCGTGCCTCTTGCCAGTTCCTCCAAAGAGGGAAGGCTATGGGCGCGCGCTACCCTGATCAGGTAGGCGGACATAACCTTGCGTGACCGTTGTTGAGATTTTTGGTACCGGTCCCCGTGAGGGACGTTCCCCGTGAGGGACATTTGGGCCACGACGATGGTCGTTGTGTCTTTGGTAGACACCGGGCCACCCAGGACTAGCCTAGTGGGGAGTGAGTCGGAGTAGTCGAGAGGGTGTCATGGAAGTAGGCCGGTTTCGTCGGTATGCCGTTGGTCCACCCGAATGGGATGACGAGGCCATGGGTTCTGTGGTGTGGGTATAGTGTGCTATCTCTGCAGAGTGTATTTAAAGTCTATCGATAGCAACACAGTTTGTAGTAGGTCACACTATCAGGTCTTGGTCGAAATGGAGGATAAACCTTAAATAATTAAGTAATTAATGTGATAACAAGAATGTGGTGACTTGGACTATGAGATAGTCGTGAGAAGTCACGGCGATGTTTTGATTTGATCACGAGATGAGGTCTCGGTGAGTGTTGGAGACCAAGTGTTGGTCGTGGTTGTGATCGCCGTAAAGATCACCGTTTGGTTACAAGGCAACCCATTGGTAAGAGAGTCCGAGGGACTCAGTGCACAAGTTTGGTTGCAATGCATGAGTAATATGTTGCTATTTGCATTTAAAAGAACCATGGAAAAACAATAGATGACGACATATAGTTAACATGTTATGTCTATAGTAAATATGATCGATAGTTTATTTTCAGCATAGTTTCATGATGACATGCCATGCTCGGATTGATTATGCCATGATTGATGATATGCTATGATTTGCTATTGCCATGTTTGGAGCATGTTTGATACGCCATGATAGTATTATGTTAGTAGATGCTATGATGTTGTTCAGGCTTAATTATCTTTAACATGCCATGTTTAGTAATTGATATGAGGTAGGTTGTCATGCACTTGGTTCTTGCCTCGTCGCCTGCTTGTTTGGACGCTATGTATTTGGTTATCTTGCAAGTACATTCAATGTACTGACCTGGCGTGTCATGCCAGTTTTGTAGGCCATACCCGAAGTGTTCGCTTGACCCGTCATGCTAGGCCGTAACCTTTCCAGTCCTGTGAGTTGTGGACCCCAACCAGAGTTGCTATGTTGCCAAACCAAGACTTCCGCCGCTAGTTTAAGAGATTTCCGCTACCAATTAATTAGCCTTAGGGCTATGCCAGATAATTGTATTCATCAACAATGTAATCTTCTATACATGTATTTGATGAATATTCTTGTACCTGGAGTGTTGTATTATGGACCTGTTGTGCGTCAGGTGTTATCCTGGGCTGACGTGTGAAGGCCCCCTGCTCCATGCGGATCGGGGTGCCACATCCCGAGACTTTACCATAATGTCGTTGACGTAGGCTTCAGCGTTCCTCCCAAGCTGCTGACCCAGGGCGATGTGCATCAGCCGCTCAAAGGTTGCGCCCGCGTTGCGTAGTCCAAACATCATGCAAGTGTAGTATTACACCCCGCACGGGGTCAGGAAGGCCATCTTCTCAACATCCTCCACTGCCATCTTGATCTGGTGATAGCCTGAAAATGCGTCCAGGAAGCATAGCAAGTCGCACTCGGCGGTGGAGTCGACAATCTGGTCGATGTGCGGGAGCGAGAATGGGTCTTGGGGACCTGCCTTGTTGAGGTTGGTGAAGTCGACACCCATGCGCTCCTTCCTGCCTTTCTTTGGTACAATGACGGGGTTCGCCAGCCACTTAGGGTACAGAACCTCACGAATGACACCCGCCGCCTCCAACTTGCAGGTTTCCTGGACAATGAAGGACTGCTTCTCTATGGATTGTCACCGCGCCTTCTGCTTCACAGGGCGCACATTGGGGCACACCCTCAAGTGATGCTCGATCACCCCTCTTGGGACCCCTACTAACTGCTTGGGTTCCCAGGCGAACACATCCTTGTTCGCGCGCAGGAACCTCAACAATGCCTCCTCTTGATCCGGGTCGAGGTTGGCGCCTATGGTGAAGGTGGATCCTGAGGACCCATCTTCCTCGATCGGCGCCTGCTTGGTTTTGGCCCGATCTTGAGTGAACAACTCCTTCTTCTTTGCTGGCACGGCCTGCTTAACCCCCGGGGTGGCCTCGTTGGCCGGTCGCACTACCGCAGTGGTTTTGAGGGCACACTTGAGCACCGCCAAAGCTTCCTTGGTGTCTCCAACTACGGTGAGGATGTCCTTGCTCCCGGGCATCTTCATGAGGTTGTAGGTCGGATGGGTCGCCGCCATAAATTGAGTCAGAGCCGGGTATCTGAGGATGGCATTGTACGGGAGGCCGATGCGGGCGATGTCGAAGTCGATCAACTCGGTGCGGTAGTTGTCGCGAGTGCCGAAGGTCACAGGAAGGCGGATCTGCCCCAAGGGGCTGGTGGAGCCACCGCCGACCCCGGAGAAGAGCTTGCTGGGGCGAAGCCGCTCGAGTGGTACATGAAGAAGGCTAAAAGCCTCCACAGAGAGCACGTTGAGACCGGCGCCGCCATCGATGAGGGTCTTGGTGACAGCTACGCTGCAGATGGTGGGCGTGCAAAGCATTGGGAAAACACCCGAGCCGACGGTGGTGACGCCCGTGCCGACGGATCCCCCGAGTCGAAGGTGAGGTCGGCCTTGGGCGCTGCCCAGCCCGAGGGAGCTCCTTGCCGAACGGAGGCGGCGCCGATCTGGTGGAAGAATGGCTTGGTGTGACGGTCGGAGGGCGGTGCTTGCGAGCCGCCGAGGAGGGCTGCTACGGTGAGAGGCACCTGTGTCGCGAAGCGCGCGGTGAAGAGACCGCGCAGCTCTTCCCAGGAGACCACCGAAGATCCTGGCAGGCTGAGCAGCGAGGCGCGCGGCACGCTGGCTAGGGCTAGGGGGAACCAGTTGGCCATGACCTAGTCGTCGCCTCCGGCTTCGAGGACGGCCTTCGCATACGCCTGTAGGAAGGCCGCCGGATCTGCCGCGCCGTCGTAGCGGGGCGGCATCTCTGGCTTGAACTTGCGCAGCCATCGCACCTGTCGCAAGGTGTGGGTGAAGGCCCAGATGGCCGCGGTGCATCCGCAGGCACCCGCCGGCCTAACTAGAGGGACGGTGTCTACCATGGATCTGGATGAAGCAAGCGGACAGACGAAGCTTCGGCGCACCCCTACATGGCGCGCCAAATGTCAAATTTCGGTTTCCGGCAAAACCCTTGAGGTTCGAACTCTAGGGTGCGCACGAAGAACTCTCCTCCCCCTAGCTCAGGCTCTCACCGCAAACTCAAAGCTCAACACGTCAAACTCGCAGAACAATGGACACAAGATTTATACTGGTTCGGGCCATCGATGTGGTGTAATACCCTACTCCAGTGTCATGTGGTGGATCGCCTCTTGGGCTGAGGATGAACGAGTACAAGGGAAGAACAACCTCCTTAGGAGAGGCATTCTTGAGTTCGGTGAGCTTGTGTGGTTGAGGATGATTCGAATGATCCGTCCCCTTCTATGGTGGTGGCTAGTCCTATTTATAGAGGCCCTAGTCCTCTTCCCAAATATTAGGTGGGAAGGGATCCCACAACGGCCAGTTTGAAGGGGGACAACTAGTACAAGCTATTCTGACAAAAGGTGGTCTTCTCCTGCCAAAGGCTCTGGTGGTGACGCCGTCCTGGGCTCCATGGTGACCTCCGTCCTGCCGTCCTGCTGGTCTTGGTCTTGTTGCACTGATATGGAAACCTTAGCCTGATGCCTCGGGACTCCTCGCCTGCACCTACCTCTTAAGCACCAAAGAGGAAACGAGGAGACTGCACGCTGGCGCCCGCCTGGCCTTGGTCGTCATGGCTTGCATCACTGGGACCTCACGAGGTGCCCCTCGCCTTGATCTCTCCGCGCCCCGCGAGCCAGCCTAGTGAGGCCACCCCCGAGGAGGTCTTGTGTCGTCCGCCTCGCAAGGCTTGGCCCCTCGCAAGGGTCTTGAGTGTTCGCTGATGAAGATGGGCCATACAGGGCCACAGGTGGAGCCACGCCATGGGCCAGAGGCAGGCAAGTCTGGGGACCCCCGTTCCGAGGACGCCGACAAATTTCCAGAAGGATTCAAACCTGTAAATATAGAGCCATACGACGGGACAACAGATCCGGCCATATGCATTGAAGATTTCCTGCTACACATTCATATGGAGCGAGGACATGACCTCCAAGCCATCAAGTACCTACTAATGCGGAGCAGCCCAAGGTCATCCCCATGGACCTACCATCGTCTCACCAAGTGCCTAGCGGACCCATGACACGAGCACGTGCAAGAGCTCTTGAAACTGAGGTGACATCTCTCCTCTCACATTTCCACTTTGATGCGCATGAGACATGGCTACTACCTCATACGGACACATTGTGCATACTCAAGTATCATGGAGAAGCTAAGGAGCAAGGAGAAGAAGAAGAGGAAGATGGACGAGAAGACAGAGAAGAAGGAGGGATGCAGGAAAAGTCCCAGCCACCGGACGACCGGTCGAGACCGGACGTCCCGCGCCTGATGCTCCAGCCAAACCCCAGCGAGTGGACGTTCGGCCCAGACCGGACGACCGGTGTCCCTGCACCCGAGCCAAACTAGTGGACGTCCGACACCATCGGACGACCGGCCCAGACCGGAAATCCGCTACACCAGCATCCGAGCAAGAACGAGCGGATGACCGGCGCTTACTGGATGTCCGGCCGCCCATGAGCCACCGGATGACCGGTCCCCAGTGGACGTCCGGTACCTGTCTGTGCATAAGATTCGGGCCCGAGGCCCATGTACCCCCCACTTCGCCCCCTTTTGCACTAAGACTATAAATAGACCTCCCATTCATCCTAGCTAGGGTTTGCAAAGGCTTAGCTCATATTTCGTGTGAGAGCTTTGCTCATCCACTTGGTTACCTTCTCCTCGGAGATTGCGCCTCCTACGGAGAAGATCCCCCATGCGGATTCAAGACCCCTTTACGGGAAGAACCTCAAGACCTCCTCACAGAGAAGACCGGCTTGTATCGTCCCTAGTTGATCATGTACCATGTCATCTCTTATGAATTCGAGGATCTAGCACATGTGTGACTATTTCTTGTTGGTTTAGTGTTCCTCTTGTGTTTCCATCGTGTTTTCCCTCGTTCCCCTCCTCGTGTTCTTCGTGTTCGTCGTGGGATCCGCTCCTTTCATGAAATATTGGCCTACTAGGGTTCCTACCCTACATCATCTTGGTATCATGAGCCATGTTGATCATGATTTTGGAGCCTCCCTGTTGTGTTGCTAGCCTAGCTTTTGTTGATTTTGTCCCAAATTCAAAAATTCCCCACAAAAAAAGCCCCAATTTTTTTTGTGATTTGTTGGTGTGTTCAAAATTTGGTTGGATTTGATCCGTGGATTTGCTTTGTTTTGAGTGGATCTAGCTTTACCAACCTTTCCCCACCTTTTCCTTCCACAAATCCGCCCGGATTCAAAGAATTTCGACATCTCCATCACGAACACCACCAGTTCATCCCGTGCCCTATTTTCACCCAGGCACCGGACGTCCGCTCGCCACCGGACGTCTGACGACCGGACGACCGCTCACCATCGGGCATTCAGAGTTACCTGACGAAGCTGATTTTCTTTAGTTTAGTAACCAGCACCGCCCACATTTCCGCATACGCACTCCTACCACCTATACACCATCACCACTTCCGCTTTGCACCACCATTGCTTACCCATTTCACACTCCAATACATGTTGCAACTTCGAGCTTTGAGAATTTGAGTTGCGGTTCCGTATCCTTTTGTGTTCCGTCTATCTAGGTACGATTCGACATCAACATCACCGCCGCTCATCTTCGCCACGGACGCGCCATCAACAACGACAACCTCGACTACATCTTTGTATTTGTGCCACCATTTTGACACCATACCGTCCGCAAGAAACGGTAACCTCACATTGGTATTGGACATATCACTCTTGCCATTACATTGATAGCCATCATAGCCTTACTCCTTTGCGTTGCTTACCCATCGAGACTAGCCATTGAGTATTGCCGGCAACGAGACTTGTCCACATTAGTGATCATACTTCCCATAGCATACATACATCATTGTTGCATATCTTGGTATCATCTGCTGTGTCACAAGGTTGTCATCGCATACACACTTGCTATCTTGGTTAGTCAAGCATTGCATGAGAAAAGAGCTCAAACATCAAAGAGCCAAACAAGCTTTTAAGCAAAAGGGAAAGACAAGCAAAGAGCTTTTAAGCAAGAACTATAGCATCATACAACATTAAGATTGTCATATTAGATCATCTTGGATCATATCATAGAAACACCTTGCATAGAGCATACTTGGGATATAAGTCGTTGCATTTTTTGCTTAGTAGGTTGTGCACAATTCTTTGTATCCGCCTATTGTGCAATCGTGCTAGCATCTCTCTAGTGTTGCGTAACACGAGCATTTTTGTGGATTCCACATTTTTGGCTCAACCTTGGTTGCCCAACCCCACTTATCTCTTTATGTGTGTGTTTCCGTGTACATTGCATTACTTGGTCTAATTGTTGCATTGCAATCTTGCGAATCTTTTTCAACATTATTGAAGCTCACTTACAATTGCATCCAATTTTGTGCCACCATCCTAACCAAGCTCCACCATAAGCTTTTTACTTGTGTAGGTGTGAGAAACCGACAAGAATTGGTACCAATTGTGCTATTTCCTTGTCCACATTGGAGTGATCATTGATCCACTTTCAACTTCGGTCAAGGTACATTTGGTATTCGTTCTTCTCTTTCTACCACTCACATTTTTTATCTTGGAATGATGGATAGGCCAAGTACTTCTACCAACCCACTCTTCGTTGAGCACGACGACGATATGAACTCCTACGTCACCAAGAGCCACCTCTTTGGTGCACAACATGATTTGCATCAAGAGCAACAAGAAATGAGTGAACGCATCGACAATCTCGCCGCCGACTTGCGACTCTCCAAGCAATGTACAAGAGATTACTTCGACCACAAGCTCGACGATCACAAGCATGAGAACGACGCAAGAATGGACAAGATTCACGCTTTGTTGCTCAACCGCTCTTCTTCCACTTCGTATTGATCAAGAAGGAGCCGCTCAAGTCGACACTCCGACTTCACCCTCTCCGGCTCAAGTACACCGATATCGAACACTCTATGCCGTGCCACACGCAACGATCGTCAAGCAAGCCTCAATCCTCTACGCGACGCCAACTCTCAAGAGCACCGACAACGTCAAACCCAATAGGCTTTTGCACTGGCATGAGAACGGCAACGACAACACCAACATGAAGAGGAAGAGCGCGCGCGTCTACACCAAGATGCACAAGATGCCGAGGCACAACGCCAAGAACAACAACTCTGTGAAGCTCAAGCACTTGAGGCGCAACAAGCCCTCCAAGATTCAATTCGAGCCATAGCCAACCGAGGCCGACAAAGCTCGTGAACATGAAGAAGAACTTCGCGAAGAAATTCAAGAACGAAGATTTCAAGCTCGCGTGCATCGTCAAGTTCCTCAAGTTCCTCCTCGAGCTCGACAAGCTCCTCCACAAGCTCGCCAAGAACATCAAGTTCATCAAGAGCATGACGATAATGGAAATCCTCCATGACAAGAGCAACATGAGGTTGACAACCCTCCTCACCAAGAACAACATGAGCTTGACAATAATCGACATGGGCGTCATCATCCCCGACCCCAACACAATGAAGAGCAACGCTACGGCAAGCTCAAGTTCACCATGCCCAAGTTCAACGGAAGCAACGATCCCGAAGAGTACCTTTCATGGGCATTGAAGGTCGGCAAAATCTTCCGTTTGCACAACTATGAAGAACAGAAGAAGATCGCAATGGCATCCCTTGAATTCCAAGACTATGTCCTTATTTGGTGGGAACAAGTTATCGAGCGTCGAGAGGCAAGAGGTGAACCACCCATCACTACTTGGGCACAAATGAAGGATGTCATGAGAGCACGCTTTGTGCCTACCTACTACAACCACGAACTCTTCAAGAAACTCCAACTACTCAAGCAAGGAACGAAGAGCGTTGAAGAATACTACAAGGAGATGGAGATTGCCATAATAAGAGCAAACGTCACGGAAGATGATGAGCAAACAATGGAACGTTTCTTGAACGGACTCAACCATCCTATCAAGAAGATCGCCGACTTCCAGCCATACTCGAACCTCGTCAAGCTAGTGCATCAAGCTACAAAAGCAGAACGTCACGTGCAAGACGATTTCAAGTATGCCAAGTTCTCATCCAAGTCATACGGCTTCTCCAACACCCAACCTTCAACGACTCCAACACCGTCTACCAAGCCTTCTACAAGCAATGTCAACAAGTCAAGTCCCAAGAAAGCATCGTCAACTACAAATCATCCTCCTACTACGAGCAACTTCAAGCCGAGAGCTTCGTCATCATCCACTCCAACCGATGAGACCATCAAGATGAGTTCCTTCAAATGCTTCACATGCAGAGGCTGAGGCCACAAGTCCTACGAGTGCACCAACAAGCGGACCATGATCCTCAACAACGACGGCACCTACGACTCGATGAGTGAAGGAGAAATGGACGCTCTTGAGCACGTCGCTATGCACCGGCAAGTGAACAATGAAGAGGAACAAGTCTTTTGCGATGAAGATTCAAATCCCGCTCTTGTTGTCTCCAAGAAGAAGACCAATGATGCCACATATTTCATACCAAGGCCGCATCATGTCAATGTCATCATCGATGGAGGGAGTTGACATAATTTCTCAAGTGAAGAACTTTGCTCCAAGCTCCAATTTCCCAAGACGAAGCACCCACATCCATACAAAGTACAATGGCTTAGCGACTCCGGCACTATCCAAGTCGAGCATCGAGTATAAGTCTCCTTCAAAATTTGTGCCTATGAAGACACTTTGGAGTGCGACGTCGTTCCAATGACCGTTTGCCACCTCCTTCTTGGACGCCCATTGCAATTTGATAGACGTGTCATTCACAATGGCCGAACGAATCACTACATCTTCAAGATGAAAGGAAAGGAGTACGTACTTCGTCCCATGTGGTCGCCGACAAGCAAGCCACCCACCGTGGAGAGCATAGTGAGAGAGCCAGCCACCAAAAAGAGAATGAGCACCACAAGCCAAAATCGAGCGCCTCCACGATGAGTGAAAAGAAAAACTTGGTCCTATTTTCCACCAAAAGTGAGATAAGAGGAGTGTGTGAGGACCCATCTAGTGTCCTACACTACGTCCTTTTGTGCAAGGACAATGAATCACAAGCTAACACCTCTCACACTCTTCCTCTAGTGTTGTCTTCTCTTTTGCAGGAATTTCATGATGTTTTCCCCGATGAGCTACCTCCGGGACAACCTCCACTACAAGGCATTGAGCACCGCATCGACCTCATTGCCGTAGCACCGCTTCCGAACAAAGCTCCCTACCGCGTCAACCCCGAAGAAACCAAAGAAATACAAAGGCAAGTAAAGCACCTCATAGACCATGGACATGTGCATGAAAGTTTGAGCCCTTATGCCGTACCGGTCATTCTTGTGCCAAAATGAGACGGTAGCTTTCGCATGTGCTCCGACTGTAGACCTATCAATTCTATCACCGTTCGTTATAGGTATCCCATTCCACGCCTTGATGATATGCTTGATGAACTTTGTGGTTCCACTATCTTTTCAAAAATTACTCTTAAGAGTGGTTACTATCAAATCCTCATACAAGAGGGTGATGAATGGAAAACCGCTTTCAAGACCAAGTTTGGCTTGCATGAGTGGTTAGTCATGCCTATGGGTCTACGAGAAGCACCGGGTACTTTTATGTGTCTTATGAATCATGTGTTTCGCCCTTACATTAGTGTTTTTGTTGTGGTCTACTTCGATGATATCCTTGTCTTTAGCAAGTCTCTCAAAGAGCATGTCACCCATGTCCGAACCGTTTTACAAACTCTTTGAAAAGAGCATCTCTATGCTAATATGGAGAAATGCTTTTTTGGCGTTGATAAGCTTGTTTTCTTGGGTTTTGTTGTCTCTTCTAAGGTTGTTAATGTTGATGAGTCCAAGAACAATGCTATTAAGACTTGGCCGCAACCAACCAACTTGCTTCAAGTGCGTAGTTTTCTTGGCCTTGCGGGTTTCTATCATCGCTTTGTGAAAGAATTTAGCACCATTGCTTCGCCTTTGCATGATTTGAGCAAGAAGAATGTGCCTTTTGTTTGGGGACCATCCCAAGATACCGCTTTCAATGAGCTTAAGAATTTGCTTACTCGTGCTCCCGTGCTTGCATTACCCAACTTTGACAAACCTTTTGAGATTCATTGCGATGCTAGTGGTAATGGCATAGCAGGCGTGTTAACGCAAGAGAAGCGCCCCATAGCTTACTTTAGTGAGAACTTCCCCGAGCGCAACTCAATTACCCCATCTATGACAAAGAGCTATATGCCTTAGTCTGCGTTTTGCATGAATGGGAACACTATCTTCGACCTCATGAAATTATCATTCATACCGATGACGAAACGCTCAAGTACCTTAAGGGCCAAACCAAGTTGGACAAGCGTCATGCTAAATGGAGTGAATTTATTGAGTCTTTTCCTTATGTCATCAAGTACATTAAAGGTAAGGAAAACATTGTGGCGGATGCCCTTTCGCGCATATGCATCCTTGTTACCCAACTTGAATTAGATGTCATTGGCTTTGAGCATATAAAAGACTTGTATGAGCATGATCCTACTTCTGCTACTCCTTATGCCAAGTGTTTGACACACATCTCTTGGGAACGCTATTACATCAAAGATGGATATCTTATGAGAGCTAACAAGGTTTGCATCCTCGAGTCTTCTCTTTGTTTGTCGCTTTTGCAGGAATCTCATGGATGAGGCTTAATGGGACATTTTGGATGCGACAAGACTTTTGCCATGCTCTCCAAGAACTATTTTGGCCCAAGATGTTTCGCGGCGTCAACCACTTCACCAACCGATGCTCTACATGTCGCAAAGCTAAGTCTAAAGCTCAATCCCATGGTCTTTACATGCCTCTACCAATTCCTTATCAAACATGGGAAGACATTAGCATGGATTTCGTACTTGGATTGCCTAGGACTAGAAATGGAAATGATTCGGTATTTGCCGTTGTGGACCGTTTCTCTAAGATGGCACATTTTATTCCTTGCAACAAGATAGACGATGCTTCGCATGTTGCTAATCTCTTTTGTAGGGAGATATTGCATCTACATGGAGTGTCAAAGACGATCGTCTCGGACTGCAACATCAAGTTCCTTAGCTACTTTTGGAAGACCCTATGCGCCAAGCTCAGAATCAAGCTACTCTTCTCCACGGCGTATCATCCACAAAACGACGGCCAAATGGAAGTTACCAACCGCGCACTCTCCGCTCTACTTCGAGTACTCATCAAGGGGAACATCAAGGAGTGGGAGGAGTGACTACCTATCACCGAGTTCGCCAACAACCGAGCAAGACACTCAACAACCGACAAGTCCCCTTTCGAGGGCGTCTACAGATTCAACCCATTGTCACCATTGGACATTCTTCCTCTACCACTCCAAGAGCGCATCAATTTGTATGCAAGTGCACGAGTCGAACATCTCAAGAAGGTGCATGAAGATACAAGAAACACCATTGAGCGCCAAGTTCAACGCCTTGCGACCAAGCTCAACTTCAAAAAGCTACCTATGGTATTCAACACCGGAGATCTTGTGTGCCTACACCTTCGCAAGGACCACTTTCCCCAAGAACTCAACTCCAAACTTCAACCACAAGCGGATGGACCCTTCAAGGTGCTAGCATGCTACAACGACAATGCTTACAAGATCGACGTCCCGCATGACAAGTACAACATGAGCGATATCTTCAATGTCAAGGACCTCTCGCCCTTCCATGGTGATGAAGAATTTGATCCGAGGACGGATCTTCCCCAAGGGAGGGGAGATGATGCGGAGCATCCCAAGGTCAGCCCCATGGACCTACCATCGTCTCACCAAGTGCCTAGCGGACCCATGACACGAGCACATGCAAGAGCTCTTGAAACTGAGGTGACATCTCTCCTCTCACATTTCCACTTTGATGCACATGAGACATGGCTACTAGCTCATACGGACACATTGTGCATACTCAGGTACCATGGAGAAGCTAGTGAGCAAGGAGAAGAAGAACAGGAAGATGGACGAGAAGATGGAGAAGAAGGATTGCTACAGGAAAAGTCCCAGCCACCGGACGACCGGTTGGGACCGGACGTCCAGCGCCTGATACTCCAGCCGAACCCCAGCGAGCGGACGTCCGGCCCCGAATGGACGCCGGTGTCCCTGCACCCAAGCCAAACGAGCGGACGTCCGACGCCGCCGGACGACCGGAGACCGAACGGCCGGCCCAGACCAGAAATCTTCTACACCAACATCCGAGCCAGAACGAGCGGACGACCGGTGCTTACCGGACGTCCGGCCGCCCATGAGCCACCAGACGACCGGTCCCCAGCAGACGTCCAGTACCTATCTGTGCACAAGATTCGGGCCCGAGGACCATGTACCCCCCCCCCCGCCACTTCACCCCCTTTTGCACTAAGACTATAAATAGACATCCCATTCATCCGAACTAGGGTTAGCAAAGGTTTAGCTCATATTTTGTGTGAGAGCTTTGCTCATCCACTTGGTTACCTTCTCCTCAGAGACTGCGCCTCCTACGGAGAAGATCCCCAAAGCGGATTTGAGACCCCTTTACGGGAAGAACCTCAAGACCTCCTCACAGAGAAGACCGGCTACCTTTGTATCGTCCCTAGTTGATCGTGTATCGTGTGATCTCTTATGTATTCGAGGATCTAGCACATGTGTGACTATTTCTTGTTGGTTTAGTGTTCCTCGTGTGTTTCCACCGTGTTTCCCTTGTTCCCCTTATCGGTGTCAAAACCGGCGGATCTCGGGTAGGGGGTCCCGAACTATGCGTCTAAGGCGGATGGTAACAGGAGGTAGGGAACACGATGTTTTACCCAGGTTCGGGCCCTCTTGATGGAGGTAAAACACTACGTCCTGCTTGATTTATTCTTTATGATACGAGTATTACAAGAGTTGATCAACCACGAGATCGGAGAGGCTAAACCCTAGAAGCTAGCCTATGGTATGATTGTATGTTGTCCTACGGACTAAAACCCTCCGGTTTATATAGACACCGGAAGGGGCTAGGGTTACACAAGGTCGGTTACAAAGGAGGAGATATACATATCCGTATTGCCTAGCTTGCCTTCCACGCCAAGTAGAGTCCCATCCGGAAACGAGACGAAGTCTTCAATCTTGTATCTTCATAGTCCAACAGTCCGGCCAAAGGATATAGTCCGGCTGTCCGGAGAACCCCTAATCCAGGACTCCCTCAGTAGCCCCTGAACCAGGCTTCAATGATGATGAGTCCGGCGCGCAGTATTGTCTTTGGCATTGCAAGGCGGGTTCCTCCTCCGGATACACCACGGAAGAATTTGAATACAAGGATAGTGTCCGACCCTGCAAAATAAGTTCCACATACCACCGTTGAGAGAATAATATTTCCACAAATCTAATCAGCTGACACGTGTTGGCAACATGACATCATGCGATGGCCCGGTGATTATTTGAACCGTTTCCTTTAACTAGCCCCGCACATAATCGCGAGGCAGTTTCTTGACACGTCTTGTCAAAGCAGAGATTGTGTCCCTCTTATTACGGGATTCTCATCAATACGGGCGCGGGTAACCCAACCGCGCCATCGATTATGGTGCTTGGGGGATAAGAGAGTTTTACCAGGCTAGTGGGGGCGCATAGTTTCGGCCTCCCTTATAAAGGCACAAGGTTTAACCTTTTTCTACCTACGCCTTCTTCCTCCTTGCTCATCCATTCTTGCGCACTCGAGCTCCAACGCCCAAGTCCACATCCTTCCCCTCAACCTTCTCCAATCATGTCCGGAGCGGGAAGCAAATGGATGGCTTCCTCCATTACAGAGGGACACGTCAAGAAGCTGCGCGGAGCCGGATACTTAGCCGCGAATATCGCACATCGGCTGCCCACTGCGGGGCAGATCGTTCCTACCCCTGAACCTCACGAGAGGGTATTTTTCCACCACCACTTCCTCCGCGGACTGGGGTTTCCCCTCCATCCATTCGTCCGTGGTCTCATGTTCTACTATGGGCTGGACTTCCATGATCTGGCCCCGAACTTCATCCTCAACATTTCGGCGTTCATCGTCGTGTGTGAGGCTTTCCTCCGCATCCGGCCCCACTTCGGCCTATGGTTAAAGACCTTCAATATCAAGCCGAAGGTGGTGGGAGGCCAACAAGAAGAATGCGACGGAGCCATGGTGGGCAAGATGCCCAATGTTATATGGCTTGAAGGCTCCTTCGTGGAGACCATAAAGGGGTGGCAATCAGCGTGGTTCTACATCACCGAGCCGCGCGACACCAACTGGGTGGCTGCCCCCGAGTTTCGATCCAGAATCCCCACGCAACTCACCTCCTGGAAAGTGTAACATCCCAAAATTCTAAATTTTGGAATGTTATAATAAATAGATAGATTTGATTGATTGTTTGATTGATTGTGAGAAATTGAGTGAAATTCGAAACCTTTTTGAAAATTAAATGAGAGGGAATAAAAGGACTTTCCCAAACTTTCATTTTGCATTTATGATCTTCATGAATTCAAATTCTTTTCAAACACAAAACCCAGGAGAGAAGATGACATGACTTCTTCCATTTATTTAAATGACGAGGGGTGTTGAAAATAATTAAATTTCATTTGGAAAATATTTCCAATTCTGAAACCTTATGCAACTCAATGATTTTCACGAGCGAAGATAAAATAACTTTTTCAAATTATATGAAATATGAGTTGGGAGTTTCAAAGGATTAAATTCCAAGTCTTTTGGAATTATTTTTCAATTTGGAGTTATTTGGATTTTATTCAAATTATTTTTCTCCAAAAATAAAATATACCAAAAATAGGGTAACATGATTCCCTACATCAAAAAATTGGAGAGAAATAAATTTGAATTAATTTTGGTATTTTTAAAATGATTTTTATTCGATTTTATTAAACCAGTAGCACTCTTTGAATTATCTGAATTTTTGTGGATTTCATTTGGCATTATAAAAATGTTCATGTCGTAGAAAATCTTTTTCTGAAAATTTTGATATATAATATGCGTATATAAAAATTTTATTTTATTTTTGTTATTCGGTTTTCCTTCTGTTTCTAAAAAAAGACAAAAAAAAATTGTACGTACGACCCATATTTATTTATCGCCTACATGCGCAATATAGAAGCTTCTCGCGCCCCATTGTTTTTTTTTCTCTTAAATAGGCCAGGCTCAGCCAGCCTTTTCGTTTTTTTTCTTAGGCCGAATTTTGTAAAAAAATAAAAATAAAAAATCTGCACCGCAGCGTGCGCGCGGCCGGCCGAAGGCCTTTAGGCCCATCCGCCTTTTTTCTTCTCTGTTTCGTATATTTTCGTCTACGTTTAGTCCCGTATTGCCTATCCTTTGACCCCTAAGCCTCTTTTCCACCAATAAATATAGACCCATAGAGCCTCGAAAAATCATCTGATTTGGGTTAAATCAATATTTTGGTTTGACTAGATTCATTTAAGAAAAATATATTTCTTCTCTTCGGCGCGACTTCTAGAAAATTTTTCTTTTCTCCAAAGTCATCTTTTCTCTGCCTTATAAAGGTATCTTTCTTTGTTTTTTCTTCTTCTTATACTTCCGTAGTTTATTATTTTTAGACTAATACGATAGAATAATTAGATTAACAATTAATCTACGTATTTATACGTTAGACCTTAACCGTAGCTATTTTTCTTTCGTAAAACAGCTTGGCCCTAATTTTTCAAATAGCCATACCTTTTCACTCATTTATCCAAATTAGATGAAACCAGCGCCTATAGCTTCGTCTTGTTTTCACCTATCCAGTGAACCTGTCACATCAACTTTTTGAAATTTTCAAATTTCGAATTTTGTTCAGATTCATATTCAAATTTCTTTTGATCATATCTTTTTATCTGTAACTCCGTTTGAGTTGATTCTTTTTGCAAATTAAAGCTCTTGACCTAAACTTTCTGATAAGGCCAAATTCATATAATTTTGGTACTGTTATAAATTGTTTTATGTTGCAAGAGTTATTTGCTTGGTTTTGATGTTTTCCGAATTGTCTTCTTCTATCTTTCTGATACTTTGAGTGATTGCTTATGTGTGGTTACTATTACTTGCTTACGATAGATTGACCGGAGTGTGACGAGTAGAACTATCAAGAGTTTTGAGTGCGAATCATCTTCATCAACATTGCAGGCAAGTTCACACTTTGATCATACCTCTTTCATACACAGTTTTTATTGCATTAGATCAAACCTCAAACATTGCATGATTAGGATCTAATTAAATTGTGGGATGGGAAGTAGTTGAGGTAGTACCTATTACCTGTTTATTATCAAATATTACCTGTTTATTATCAAACCCTTGGGAGTTACTATTACGTTATGCTTACATTGCCATGCTATGCTCGTAGACGTGGATTGGGTTTTGAGAGTATTCATGACAGATGTGAGATTGTTAATTAATGGTTTACTTAAGGTGGCAACTTAAACACACATCTGGGTGGATTGAGGCACCTGGGTATTCCAGGATTGCCTGTCTAGGCACCTGGGTAGACCAGGATTGCCTGTTTTTTTATGGACCGCCACCCAAGCTCAAAGGGATCATGAGTTTATTCATACTAGAAACTTCCGTGTGCAGCCACAAGCTATTATGGGCTCTAGCATAGTTGAGTAAGTCATGCGAACTCTTACAGGGTAGACTAGCAGATGTAGGGGAAAGTAGGTGTAACGGTCTATCCATCGTAAGGTGCTAGCGCTTCTGAAAGACTATGTCTCTGTAGGATCTAGAAGTAGATGTGTCTAGAGGGGGGGGATTAGACACTTAATGCTAAAGTTGCAATTTTTAAGCTTTTCGGTTTAAGTGGAGTTTAGGCACAATTTCAACATACATAATACATTTCAAGCAAGCATGCAAAGAGTATATGAGCAGCGGAATGTAAAGCATGCAACTTGTAAGAATGTAAGGGAAAGGGTTTGGAGAGTTCAAACACAATTGGAGACACAGATGTTTTTCCCGTGGTTCGGATAGGTGGTGCTATCCTACATCCACGTTGATGGAGACTTCAACCCACCAAGGGTAACGGTTGCGCGAGTCCACAAAGGGCTCCACCCACAAAGGGGCACGGTTGCGCGAGTCCACACAGGGCTCCACCCACGAAGGGTCCACGAAGAAGCAACCACCCACAAAGGGTCCACGAAGAAGCAACCTTGTCTATCCCAGGCTCGAAGGGATCATGAGTTTATTCATACTAGAAACTTCCGTGTGCAGACACAAGCTATTATGGGCTCTAGCATAGTTGAGTAAGTCGTGCGAACTCTTACAGGGTAGACTAGCAGATGTAGGGGAAAGTAGGTGTAAAGGTCTATCCATCGTAAGGTGCTAGCGCTTCTGAAAGACTATGTCTCGGTCATCTGTCTTCTCAAACACCATATAGTGCGAGAAACCAAACGGAGGCGATCGAGTCTTGTGGGGAAAAGTGCGCAAACCTCTGCGGAGTGTATAAACTAATCATGATTAGCCGTGTCCCCGATTATGGACATCTTGAGTCTCTAGTACCTGGATTATCATGTGAATCTCATCACGTTACTTTAAATGAATATTGTTGGGTTTTAATGATGATATTTAATTGGGATTGAGAATGCTATCAACCATTCTCAATGTTTAACAACCACCATGATAGTTAAATAAAATTTATTCCTTTGCAGTAGGGAAAAATTGGCTTTATGCAAAACCCTATAACCATAGAGCTTTTCCACCAGCCAAATATGCATGTAGTGATAGCCTTTATTCATCATTCTCTATGGTGTGAATTTGCCAGTACATTCAATGTACTGACCCTTTTTGGCTCCAACGTCTCATGTTGCAGGATTATCTTACGACGAGTAAGTGATACATTAGGGTTACGATTTCTACACTCAACTTTGCCGTTGGTGTTGATGGGAATCCACAACCTTGTTATTTCCGTTATTTTGGATTGAGGTAATAGTATTTACGTTACTTTAGACATGTGATTTACCTCTGTTATAAATCCTCGAGTACTGTGTGTGTCAGTATACCGATCCAGGGATGACACTTAAGCACAGAGACTTGATCCGTTCGGGTCAGGTCGCTACAAGATGGTATCAGAGCACATGTTGACTGTAGGACGTGACCCTAGAAACTGGCAAGCCCATAGCAAAGATTTTTCTCTACAACATTCCTTTTCAAAAAGACCTTTTTACCTCTCTTCTCTTCTGAGCTTATTCAAAAATTCCCTTTAGTGATACCATACCCCTTTCCCCTTTTGACCACACGAAGATTCGACTGATGAGACCACTCCAAGAAGTACAAGATATCGGACAATTAAGACCACTTCGGAATGAAGAGTATTTTCCGTGCATCTGAATAATGGAAACTACAACGGTTGAAGACCGAAGACAAGTAGAATTTGAAGGCTCTGAAGAATTCCCAAATTTGTATGACCTAGGAAGGCTACCCTTATGGAACTTGGCAGACTATGGAAGTTGTCAATACCCGAGATCAAGGTGTATCGGAGAAAGACCGGAACATGGAGCATGAGAATTCAAAGTTTTCTCAAGAAAACCCTAAGGCAGGAGATATCAACTATGGAATGATAGCTCATGGGAATGACAAGAGCAGAAACATAGCTATCCATGAAGTTTATGCTATTGTCACCGTGCTGAGTTAAGCATGTATAAGCATGGAAGGATTGGATGATAGAAGACTGATGGAGCACCCATCAGCAATATGAAGTTTTAACCTTAGTCGGTGTATCACCAGGATCTGGAGTAGTACATCAAGAAGTTTAAGGTGGAGCTCCATGAAGCCGTATTAGACAAGGAAGCATTTCGTGAAGAACTCAGGAACCAAAAGCTGAAAGTAGCCAAGCAGGAGGAGCAAAACCTCGAGATACCGGAGATTCGTTAAGAACTGAAGGACAGCAGGATCATGGTTCATGTCAAGGATGTTGAAACCCGAAAGTTTGGAATGCAACTCCAGAAATATTAAAGGACGTCACGAGAGACTTTGCTACAACAGAGATGATCTGGCAAAAGAACTTGAGAAAGACAAGCATGACCGGAAGAAGCCATCGGAGTCATGAACAAGGCTTGAAGAGTTTGGAGACGTTGCAGATTTATTGACCTTTAGAAGACCAAACCCCTGTTATATACCTACGTTAGATGCGACGTTTGTGAGCTGTCATTTGTTTGATGTTTTTCCCGATGGCCACAAATAAAATCTGTCTTTTCAAAACTTTTGTTTGTATTGTGTGTATCCCTCTCCATCTCTCTTATCTTACCCCAAACCTACATGGACCCAATAGAGGATGAATGGAGATGAGCTTGTATTTTCTGGACCGATGAGTCAGTTGGAGACAGACCAATGGATTCAGAACATGGAGGATCACATGGAGAATAACCCTATAGTCGGAAAGGATATGACCCAGCATGCTCTTCAGTGCTTTGAAAGAGGTGCTGCTACTTGGTGGAGGATGTACCAAACCATCAATGGATGGAAAGGAGTAACCACTTGGAAAGAATTTAAGTTGACTCTGCCAAAGTCTCGGCTTGTGTCCCAGAAGTTGAAGCTTTATGGAAAGGATATGAAGAAACCTTGTGCATGCAAGATTTGTGGAGAAATAGGACACACCCATAAAGAACACAAGGATGAATGCCCTAATTGTGAAGGAAGTCACCCAGTTGAAGAATGCCCAATTAGGCAGATTACTTGTTTCTTGTGTGAAGGGACTACCCACTATCCTGCTCAATGTCACATTTACCCCATGGTACAACGAACCATCCAGCAGAAGAAAGAAGTAATGAAAGGAGCCCTTATGGAAATTTTAGAAGAACCCGTGATGAAGGAAGAGATGGAGGACACACCTAAAGAAGACCCGAGTAAACCCTGCACTAAGTCTTGCTATTCATGTGGAGAAGAAGGACACATCTCCCAAAATTGTTTTAATGGGGATCTAGTATAATTCCTGACAGAGGAAGTAGAATATGACCCACAAGAAATAGAAGCCTTGATTGGAATGGAAAAGTCCAGGAAGAGAAACCGATTGGAGCCCAGGAGGAACCTGAGTCATATCACCTGTTACAGGTGCAAGGAGTCAGGGCACTACCTCAATAGTTGCCCCAAAAGGAAACCTCGATACTTGCCAGAAGTAATATGATTTAGTTGTAATGGAGTAGGGCACTTTGCTAGAGAATGCCCCAAGGAGAAGGAAACTTGTGCTAGATAGTTGAGTTTGCAACAAAAGAAATGGAGTAGTAGAAGTGAGAACATTTTCTTTTATATTGAGGTGTTGAGTTGAGACATGTAATGTAAAAGCAAGAGATTGTAATCACTTGAGAATGAATAAAGTTAGCATCGTTGGTACTGATATGGATTTTATGAGTTGTTACTCTATGAAGAAGAATTTTGGCCATTCTGAGGATATGAGAAATATGGTCTATGGAAGATTTGTGCATTTTAAGGGTGGTAGTACCCTGTAAGAACCGTTGACCCCTGGAAAAGATAAGGATACTCCAGTGAGTGGATTTCGGACAAAATGAATACGAGTTTTTTTCTCGATATGTGTGATGCCCCAAGAGTATGTGGGATGAAGTGGAGACCGTCAGTTGTTTGGACCAAATTAATGTGATCAAGAAGTCAGAAGAAAATGATAATTTGATTCGAGATAGACTGAAGGTAGCTCAGTCCAGATAGAAGAGTTATGCAGACTCAAAAACGCAAGGAGGTAGTCTATGAAATTGGAGACAAAGCATGTCTTCGTGTGACCCCTCTGCGAGGAGTTAAACGAATAGGAGTTAAGGGAAAGTTAGCCCCGAGATTTGTAGGACCATACCGAGTTTTGGAGCGTATGGGAGAAGTGGCCAACAAGTTGGAGTCACCTGAAGGACCGTCAGGAGTTCATGATGTGTTTCACGTTTCCCAGTTGAAGAAGTGCCATGCAGAGATGGCCAGTATTCCCCTGTAAGGATGCTTGACCCTGGAAAGGATAATGATGTTCCACGAAGTGGAATATGGACTCCACAAGTATAAGTTTTTATCTCGGTATGTGGGATATCCCACGAGGATGAAGAGATGAACTACTATTGGATATAAAGGAGGTATGATGTTGGATGTATGTAGCAATTGCAATCACATGATAAGTCTGAGTAATCATGTCCTAGTTTGGTGCCAATAGAAGAAAGGAAGACAATACAATTGGATGGATTTAAGAATACTAGGAAGTTGGAAGTTGGAATAATGATCAGTTGCCGGATGATAAGTTCAAGAACTACAAGTGATGAGATGGGCCATAACCCACAGGCCCCAGGACCTGCCAAGAAGCAAGCACATTTTGCTGAAGGAGAAACCCCGGAGGAAGATACGACGTTTATCGATAGACGATCTTATATGAGTTTACGCAAACCTGAGAGTGGTGAAAGAACGATAGATGATTGTCTGGCTTGCAGAATCTATGGATATATCCGGAATTCGTTCGTCGACAAGAGAAATTCTGCAATGCTTGTGAGGATCACCAAGTGTTAGTATGCGAGATTCGCTAAACTGTATACATGGTAATGATTTGGGTGCGGGATGGATTGATCACCATATCGACTTACTCTTATTATTCGCCTTGATATATGGGATGGTAAATCTGAGTGACTTGCCTATAGTAGAGAGACGACGATCAAACCTTGTCTAAACCTTAGAATGGTATAGGTATTTTTTCCCTTGTACAAGGCAGCTTTTGCCAACCGTAGGTTATACGGTGAGGATCAACCCATACCCATTTCCTGCAGGAGAAACCATAAATTGTTGACCATCATGAGATATCGATAGTTGTTTAGTTTTGGCGCCAGACCCGTGAGCTAAGAAGACCCAGTCACAGAAGAACCTTACCAAGATGAAAGACAGAAGATTTGAGGAAAAGGTTATGCCACTACCGAAAGAGCCCAGATAAGGAATTATCCTGAAAATCTGAGAATACCGACACTGTTAACAATATGGATGAAGTATATGAGTTTGATGGAACCGTAACCATTCTTCTAAGGCTGGTAGCACCCCAAACCCCGGAGACGATTGATGAAATTTTGAAGAGACCCCGAACCTAACCTATTTCTTTCTAGCCTCTCCGAATCTCGAGGACGAGATTCCTTTTAAGGGTGGTAGGTTTGTAACATCCCAAAATTCTAAATTTTGGAATGTTATAACAAATAGATAGATTTGATTGATTGTTTGATTGATTATGTGAAATTGAGTGAAATTCGAAACCTTTTTGAAAGTTAAATGAGAGGGAATAAAAGGACTTTCCCAAACTTTCATTTTGCATTTATGATCTTCATGAATTCGAATTCTTTTCAAACACAAAACCCTGGAGAGAAGATGCCATGACTTCTTCCATTTATTTAAATGACGAGGGGTGCTGAAAATAATTGAATTTCATTTGGAAAATATTTCCAATTCTGAAACTTTATGCAACTCAATGATTTTCACGAGCGAAGATAAAATGACTTCTTCAAATTATATGAAATATGAGTTGGGAGTTTCAAAGGATTAAATTCCAAGTCTTTTGGAATTATTTTTCAATTTAGAGTTATTTGGATTTTATTCAAATTATTTTTCTCCAAAAATAAAATATACCGAAAATAGGGTAACATGATTCCCTACATCAGAAAATTGGAGAGAAATAAATTTGAATTAATTTTGGTATTTTTAAAACGATTTTTATTCGATTTTATTAAACAAGTAGCACTCTTTGAATTATCTGAATTTTTGTGGATTTCATTTGGCATTATAAAAATGTTCATGTCGTAGAAAATCTTTTTCTGAAAATTTTGATATATAATATGCGTATATAAAAATTTTATTTTATTTTTGTTATTCGGTTTTCCTTCTGTTTCTAAAAAAAGACAAAAAAAAATTGTACGTACGACCCATATTTATTTATCGCCTACATGCGCAATATAGAAGCTTCTCGCGCCCCATTGTTTTTTTTTCTCTTAAATAGGCCAGGCTCAGCCAGCCTTTTCGTTTTTTTTCTTAGGCCGAATTTTGTAAAAAATAAAAATAAAAAATCTGCACCGCAGCGTGCGCGCGGCCGGCCGAAGGCCTTTAGGCCCATCCGCCTTTTTTCTTCTCTGTTTCGTATATTTTCGTCTACGTTTAGTCCCGTATTGCCTATCCTTTGACCCCTAAGCCTCTTTTCCACCAATAAATATAGACCCATAGAGCCTCGAAAAATCATCTGATTTGGGTTAAATCAATATTTTGGTTTGACTAGATTCATTTAAGAAAAATATATTTCTTCTCTTCGGCGCGACTTCTAGAAAATTTTTCTTTTCTCCAAAGTCATCTTTTCTCTGCCTTATAAAGGTATCTTTCTTTGTTTTTTCTTCTTCTTATACTTCCGTAGTTTATTATTTTTAGACTAATACGATAGAATAATTAGATTAACAATTAATCTACGTATTTATACGTTAGACCTTAACCATAGCTATTTTTCTTTCGTAAAACAGCTTGGCCCTAATTTTTCAAATAGCCATACCTTTTCACTCATTTATCCAAATTAGATGAAACCAGCGCCTATAGCTTCGTCTTGTTTTCACCTATCCAGTGAACCTGTCACATCAACTTTTTGAAATTTTCAAATTTCGAATTTTGTTCAGATTCATATTCAAATTTCTTTTGATCATATCTTTTTATCTGTAACTCCGTTTGAGTTGATTCTTTTTGCAAATTAAAGCTCTTGACCTAAACTTTCTGATAAGGCCAAATTCATATAATTTTGGTACTGTTATAAATTGTTTTATGTTGCAAGAGTTATTTGCTTGGTTTTGATGTTTTCCGAATTGTCTTCTTCTATCTTTCTGATACTTTGAGTGATTGCTTATGTGTGGTTACTATTACTTGCTTACGATAGATTGACCGGAGTGTGACGAGTAGAACTATCAAGAGTTTTGAGTGCGAATCATCTTCATCAACATTGCAGGCAAGTTCACACTTTGATCATACCTCTTTCATACACAGTTTTTATTGCATTAGATCAAACCTCAAACATTGCATGATTAGGATCTAATTAAATTGTGGGATGGGAAGTAGTTGAGGTAGTACCTATTACCTGTTTATTATCAAATATTACCTGTTTATTATCAAACCCTTGGGAGTTACTATTACGTTATGCTTACATTGCCATGCTATGCTCGTAGACGTGGATTGGGTTTTGAGAGTATTCATGACAGATGTGAGATTGTTAATTAATGGTTTACTTAAGGTGGCAACTTAAACACACATCTGGGTGGATTGAGGCACCTGGGTATTCCAGGATTGCCTGTCTAGGCACCTGGGTAGACCAGGATTGCCTGTTTTTTTATGGACCGCCACCCAAGCTCAAAGGGATCATGAGTTTATTCATACTAGAAACTTCCGTGTGCAGCCACAAGCTATTATGGGCTCTAGCATAGTTGAGTAAGTCATGCGAACTCTTACAGGGTAGACTAGCAGATGTAGGGGAAAGTAGGTGTAACGGTCTATCCATCGTAAGGTGCTAGCGCTTCTGAAAGACTATGTCTCTGTAGGATCTAGAAGTAGATGTGTCTAGAGGGGGGGGATTAGACACTTAATGCTAAAGTTGCAATTTTTAAGCTTTTCGGTTTAAGTGGAGTTTAGGCACAATTTCAACATACATAATACATTTCAAGCAAGCATGCAAAGAGTATATGAGCAGCGGAATGTAAAGCATGCAACTTGCAAGAATGTAAGGGAAAGGGTTTGGAGAGTTCAAACACAATTGGAGACACAGATGTTTTTCCCGTGGTTCGGATAGGTGGTGCTATCCTACATCCACGTTGATGGAGACTTCAACCCACGAAGGGTAACGGTTGCGCGAGTCCACAAAGGGCTCCACCCACAAAGGGGCACGGTTGCGCGAGTCCACACAGGGCTCCACCCACGAAGGGTCCACGAAGAAGCAACCACCCACAAAGGGTCCATGAAGAAGCAACCTTGTCTATCCCACCATGGCCATCGCCCACACAGGACTTGCCTCACTAGCGGTAGATCTTCATGAAGTAGGCGATCGCCTTGCCCTTACAAACTCCTTGGTTCAACTCCACAATCTTGTCGGAGGCTCCCAAGTGACACCTAGCCAATCTAGGGGACACCACTCTCCAAGAAGTAACAAATGGTGTGTAGGTAATGAACTCCTTGCTCTTGTGCTTCAAATGATAGTCTCCCAAACACTCAACTCTCTCTCATAGGATTTGGATTTGGTGGAAAGAAGATTTGAGTGGAAAGCAACTTGGGAAGGCTAGAGATCAAGATTCATATGGTAGGAATGGAATATCTTGGTCTCAACACATGAGTAGGTGGTTCTCTCTCAGAACATATGAGTTGGAATGGTGTATGTGTTCTGATTGCTCTCTCCACGAATGAAGAGGAGGTGGAGGGGTATATATAGCCTCCACACAAAATCCAACCATTACACACAGTTTTCCAATCTCGGTGGGACCGAATCAACAAACTCGGTCGGACCGGAAAGGTAAACCTAGTGACCGTTAGAGATTTTCGGTGGGACTGACATGCAACTCGGTAGGACCGATATGGTTAGGGTTTGGGCATAACGTAATCTCGGTGAGACCGATTACACAAACTCGGTGGGACCGAATTTGGTAATTAGCTAACCAGAGAGTTGGTCAGGCAAACTCGGTGGGACCGATTTGCTCTTTCGGTGAGACCGAAAAGTTACAAAAAGGAAACACTGAATTTACATTGCAATCTCGGTGGGACCGATTCGCTCTTTCGGTGAGACTGAAAAGTTACGAAAGGGAAACAGAGAGTTTGCAACCCCATCTCGGTGAGACCGAGATCCCTATCGGTAGAACCGATTTGCTAGGGTTTGGCAGTGGCTTATGACAAATGAAACTCGGTGGCGCCGGATAGGAAGAATCGGTAGGACCGAGTTTGGCTTAGGGTTTTGGTCATATGTGGATATGGGAAAGTAGTTGAGGGTTTTGGAGCATATCACTAAGCACATGAAGCAAGAGGCTCATTAAGCAACACCTCATCCCTCCTTGATAGTATTGGATTTTCCTAAAGACTCAATGCGATCTTGGATCACTAAAATGTAAAATGAAGAGTCTTGAGCTTTTGAGCTTGAGCCAATCCTTTGTCCTTAGCATTTTGAGGGTTCCACTTTCACATCCATGCCATGCCAATCATTGAGCTTTCCTGAAATAATCATCTTGGAATAGCATTAGCTCAATGAGCTATATGTTGTTATGAATTACCAAAACCACCTAGGGATAGTTGCACTTTCAATCTCCCCCTTTTTGGTAATTGATGACAACATATAGATCAAAGCTTCGACAAATGATAATAAGCATGAAATATATCGTCGCTTTGAGAAGTATGTGACAAGTAAGAGCTCCCCCTAAATTTGTGCATATTTAAAATTTGCTTTGGACTGCAAATGCACAAAGAGTTAGAGTCATGGGTTACTCTTCCATGTCACATACATCTTTGTGGAGTGCTTAAAATGATAAGAATGAAATACATGCACTCATCACCAAGAGTAGTGAATGATCACATAAGATAGATAAGATAATAGCATTCATCAAGCATTAAGTGTAGCTTATGATCAAACACATGATCATCAATGTCTCACAAATAATGACGTAGTATCTCAAGCACTCAAAAGCAAACAAAGTTCGAAAAACCACCAAATAAAGCAAGAGAGAAAAAGGCAACACACTCTCTCTCGAAGCCTATGATCTATACATTTTCTCCCCCTTTTGGTAATTGATGGCAACATACATCAAAGCTTTAGATAAAGATATAAAGAACAGCAAGAAAAGCTTTGGAAGGACATGTAACAAGCATAGGCTCCCCCTACATGTATGCACCCATGTAAATATGAAATATAGAGGCATGTGAGAGCATAACCATGACAGAGTAGGCAATGTGTTACATGTATCTTGGCCATATGCATCAGAGCAAAAGATTATCAAGGAAAGTACATTCATGCTCATGAGTCCTTCTTGCAAACAGTATGTACATAAGCAAGAACTCCTCATACTCATGATTTTGATGCATATACTTACCTTGTGGTCTTGAGTTGGCTTAGGATGAAATGAACCTGCACAAACAAAGTTAGATAATACAGGTACATCCACTAGCCAGAGCAAACAAAAGAAACCACAAGAATACCAAGACTGGGAGGACATGTAGAGAGTGAGTACAAGGTACCACATTGGATTCAACATGTCCCCAAGAATAAAGATATGCAATGAATTTGACTGATTTCGTTCCCTTAGGTGTCTTGCTCCCCCTGAATCTTACATGGGATATTGGGAGAAGATAGGGAACATAAAATTAGAGCTGAAAGATACAAATGAATAGAACTTAATGCAAATACATGTATCTGGGATCCTTGAGACTTTCTCTCCCTGGAAATCTCTCTCTCCCCCTTAACAACATCTGGGATCCTTGAGACTTTCTCTCCCCCTTGAGGTCTCTCTCTCCCCCTTAATACTTTCTCTCTTGTAGGTTTGGTCCTTGAGACTGTTTCTCTCCCTTGATGTGATCTCTCTCTCCTACAAGCTTTGATGTGATCTCTCTCTCCCCCTTTGACATCAATTTCCAAGAAGGTTTTTCTTGGAATCCGTCGAATAGGTTTGGTCCTTGAGATTCAGCACAAAGCAGAGGATAAAATTGTGATGCTTGTAGAGGACAAGATTCATTGAGTGGAGCTGGACCAGAAGAAATGTAGAGCAAGTGGCAAACTGTTTTTCTAATTGCAAAGTCGGTGGCACCGAGTGGCATATTTCGGTGGTGCCGAAAAGATTCGGTTGAACCGAAAGTTGCAAGTCGGTGGAACCGAGTTTACACAGAGAAAAACACTTGTCACCTCAGCTCACTAGACATGTAGGATCTCACAAAGATTTGCAATGAATTACCTGAAGGATTTGCAAGGAATTAAATGCAGAACAAAAACAAAGAGAAAAGAGAAGAAACTGAAAGATCTAGATGAAGTTTTTTTTGTTTTTGAAAAAGATAAAGAAAATAAACATGCATGAGACAAATGCAATAACACAGAAAAGAACACAAGAGAACTTCATCTAGAGTTGGGCGGTGACATAGTCACCTATGTTAGAGTATATTGACTTAGGAGTCAAGTGAGAACACTTGATCATAGGTCATACTCATCGTTTAAGCTCAAAATGGGGTTACCATTTTTCGTTTAAGCATCTTGATGTATTCACATCTTGTTGAGTTGCTTTGACTCATGTCTTGGAGTAAAGCTTCTCTAAGATGGAATAACATACCTTGGGTGGTGGTGTGGTTCTTGCTCATGAAGTTGAACTTGTGTGGGTGCTCAAGGTTGATGTAGCTCATCAAGAGTTGGGAGCACCACTTGGAGTTTGAGTCCATCTACCTACATGGGTTAGTTCTTGCAAGGAAAAGCACTTGTGTATCCAAAAATGACAATCATGAAGCTTAACATAGAATTTGTCAAAGGATATGTTTGAATGGTTTTATGCTTCCTTGTCTTCAACCACTATCGTATAGAGTCTTGGTGATGTAGAGATTGCTCAAGATGTGAGTGAGTCGCAATCTCATGGAATTAGATTCAACCAAGCACCTACATGGGTTAGACAACATGCAAGGTACAAATATATCCAAGACATAAGATAGTTATCATAAGAGATATATCATGGATTAGTCATAAGCTCATGTCTTGCATGTATCCAATGGAGTTTCTACTCCAAGTTCTAAGCATCAATGATGTTCAATTCTCCTCTCAACCTGCAAAACACTTTCTCATCAAGTGGTTTAGTCAATATATCCGCTAATTGCTTATCAGTGCGTACATGCTTAAGATTAATGTCACCTTTAGCAACATGATCTCGAATGAAATGATGATGAACTTCAATATGCTTAGTTCGAGAATGTTGTACAGGATTATGACCAATTTTGATAGCACTTTCATTGTCACAAAGAAGTGGAACATGTTTCACATAAATCCCATAATCTTTAAGAGTTTGGGTCATCCAGAGTAATTGAGCACAACATGAACCAGCGGCAATGTATTCCGCTTCGGCGGTGGATAAGGATACCGAGTTTTGTTTCTTGGAAGACCAAGACACAAGAGATCTACCAAGAAATTGACAAGTACCCGAAGTGGACTTTCTATCAACCTTGTCTCCGGCATAATCCGAGTCGGAATAGCCAACAAGATCAAAAGAAGACCTCTTAGGATACCAAATGCCAAAATTTGGTGTATGGATTAAATATCTCACTATCCTTTCATGGCCTTAAGATGACAATCTTTAGGAGCAGCTTGATATCGTGCACACATGCACACACTTAGCATAATATCGGGACGTGAAGCACATAGGTATAACAATGAACCAATCATAGAGCGATAAACCTTTTGATCAACCGGTTCACCATCTTTGGTCAAATCATTATGTCCACTAGTAGGCATGGGTGTAGACATACCTTTGCATTCTTGCATATTGAACTTCTTGAATAAGTCCTTGGTGTAGTTTGTTTGAGAGACAAATGTACCTTCCTTAGTTTGCTTGATTTGCAAACCGAGAAAGAATTTGAGTTCACTCATCATAGACATCTCAAACTTCTCTGACATTAGCTTTCCAAACTTTTCACTAAAGAGAGGGTTAGTTGAACCAAATATGATATCATCGACATAAATTTGGCATACAAATAGTTCTCCATTAACCCTTTTAGTAAAAAGAGTAGAATCAATTTTACCAATTTCAAAACCACTTGTAGTAAGGAACTTGGTCAAGCATTTATACCATGCTCTAGGAGCTTGTTTAAGACCATAAAGAGCCTTGTGAAGTTTGTAAACATGATTTGGTTTCTTAGGATTGATAAAGCCGGGAGGTTGTTTGACATAAACTTCCTCCTCTATTTCACCATTTAGAAAAGCACTTTTAATGTCCATTTGGTACAAGGTGATATTATGGTGATTAGCATAGGCAAGTAAGATGCGAATGGACTCAAGTCTAGCACGGGAGCATATGTCTCACCATAGTCCATACCTTCGACTTGTGTGTACCCTTGGGCGACGAGACGTGCTTTGTTGCGAACCACTTGTCCATCTTCATCTTGCTTGTTGCGGAACACCCATTTGGTACCAATGATGTTGTGGTTGTTGTCGGGCTTCTCAACCAGTGTCCAAACTTGGTTTCTCTCAAAATTGTGTAGTTCTTCATGCATAGCGTTTATCCAATCCGGATCTTCCAATGCTTCTTCAACCTTCATAGGTTCAATGCTAGAGATGAATGAATAGTTTTCACAAAAGTTAGCTAAACGAGTTTTTGAGCGAGTGATTCTCCCGGTTTGTATATCATTTAGGATTTGCTCGACGGGATGATCTTTGGCAATTCTTGCTCGAACTCGTGAAAGCTTTTGCTTGGGTCTTCGTTGAACATCTTCTTCATCTTGTTCTTCTTCTTGGCCTCCTTTATTGTTGACATCGTCGTTTTCTGGTCGTGGTGGAGAAGGAGGATGTTGATGTTCGTCTTGATGTACTTCCTCGTCTTCTTCATCTTGATGTGTCCCACTTGTGGATGCTTCTGTATCAATTCTTGGTTCACCTTGTCGTGAAGTAGAAGCTTCCACTTGGACGGACGAGGTACTGTCCTTCACCTCCGTTGGACGAACTTTGCCAATGGACAAGTCTTGGATTGCTTCTGAAGGGTCTTTGTCTCCTACATCAATTGGCAATTGCTCTACTTGCGAGCCATTAGATTCATCAAACTTCACATCTACCGTCTCTTCAACCTTTCGGGTGAAATTGTTGTAGACACGGTAAGTGTGAGAGTTTGAGCCATAACCAAGTAGAAAACCTTCATGAGATTTAGGAGCAAACTTTGAACGATGATGCTTATCAAGAATGTAGCACTTTGAGCCGAATACTCGAAAATATCCAACTTGGGGTTTGTTACCGGCGAGAAGCTCATATGCCATCTTGCCGAGTAGCTTGTGAAGATATAAGCGATTTGTTGCGTGACAAGCTATCTCAACCGCTTCTGCCCAAAAGTGCTTCGGCGTCTTGTATTCATCAAGCATCGTTCTTGCCATTTCGATGAGCGTCCGGTTCTTCCTCTCAACAACTCCATTTTGTTGAGGTGTGTACGTAGCCGAGAACTCGTGTGAAATCCCTTCTTCGTCAAGAAAGGTGTCCACATTTGCGTTCTTGAACTCCATTCCATTGTCACTCCGAACCTTCTTGATCTTCACGTCAAACTAATTTTGGGCCTTCCTAGCGAAGTTTCTGAAGATCTTCTGGACCTGCGACTTGTCATTAAGAAAGAACACCCACGTAAATCTTGAAAAATCATCAACTATAACTATACCAAAAGAATTTCCACCGAGACTCTTGTAGGCATTGGGACCAAAAAGATCCATGTAAAGTAGCTCGAGTGGCCTCCTTGTGGTCATGATGTTCTTCACGGGATGTCTTCCTCCAACCTGTTTACCTGCTTGACAAGCACTGCAAAGTCTATCCTTATCAAATATGACATCGTTAACTCCAAGGATATGATTTCCTTTAATAAGCTTGTTAAGGTTTCTCATGCCGACGTGACCTAGTCGTCTATGCCACAACCAACCTTTTGAGGATTTAGCAACAAAGCAAGTTTTAGGTTGTGCCTTTTTAGAGAAATCGACAATGTAAAGATCACCTCTACGCAGACCGGTAAAGACCATTTTATGATTGTCTCGACGAAATACTTGGCAATCTACCTCAGTAAATAGGACATTCAAACCGAAATCAGCAAGTCTAGATACTGAAAGTAAGTTGTAGCCGAGAGATTCAACGAGCATGACATTTTGAATGGAACTATCATGTGAGATGGCCACCTTACCAAGGCCAACCACTTTACCCTTTGAATTATCACCAAAAGTGACATATTTTCGAGGGCCGTCATTTTCAGCAAGCTCACGAAACATCTCTTCATCTCCGGACATATGATCAGTACATCCACTATCAAGAACCCATTCTTTTCCTCCTAATTCATATCCCCGAAGATTTTCCATACGACCAAAATGTCTCATTGCATCATCAAGATCGAAGTCACTATCATCATCATCATCATAGTATCCATGTTCATCATGATCTTGTGACTCAGCATTTCCTAGAGAGGGTAATTCATTAGATAAATGATCATCAAAGTGGTCACTTCTATGAATTCTTATAGCTTTGAATATGATATCATTAATGATTCCAACATCTCCTTTAGCATGCTTAGGATTGGTAAGTTCAAATAGACAATTACCAAAACTAGGATCACTAGAGTTCATCTTACTCAAGGCAATAGATTTATGGAGAATTTCATCCAAAGTTTTCAAGGAATGATCGGGAAATTGTTCCTCAAGAAATTTCCATATAGTATAGGCACAGTTTAGAGTAGGCAAACTAGCAATCAAATTTTTGGGCAATCCTCTAATGATGAGCTCAATAGTTCCAAGATTGCGAATCATGTCAATATCTTCATCTAGGGTAGGATGCAAAGGATCAATATGAGGTGCACAAGGGCTAGCAATATACTTGTTCAAATGATATTGATTGAAGATTACAAGCATCTCATTTTTCCACTCGTGAAAATACTCTCCATCAAGAATAGGCACTCTATGTCTAAGACTCCCTAATGTAGACACATCCATCTTCCTCCAATGGTGATTAAACCAAGGCAATGGAGACCAAAGCTCTGATACCACTTGTAGGATCTAGAAGTAGATGTGTCTAGAGGGGGGGATTAGACACTTAATGCTAAAGTTGCAATTTTTAAGCTTTTTCGGTTTAAGTGGAGTTTAGGCACAATTTCAACATACATAATACATTTCAAGCAAGCATGCAAATAGTATATGAGCAGCGGAATGTAAAGCATGCAACTTGCAAGAATGTAAGGGAAAGGGTTTGGAGAGTTCAAACGGAATTGGAGACACGGATGTTTTTCCCGTGGTTCGGATAGGTGGTGCTATCCTACATCCACGTTGATGGAGACTTCAACCCACGAAGGGTAACGGTTGTGCGAGTCCACAAAGGGTCACGGTTGCGCGAGTCCACACAGAGCTCCACCCACGAAGGGTCCACGAAGAAGCAACCACCCACAAAGGGTCCACGAAGAAGCAACCTTGTCTATCCCACCATGCCCATCGCCCACACAGGACTTGCCTCACTAGCGAAAGATCTTCACGAAGTAGGCGATCTCCTTGCCCTTACAAACTCCTTGGTTCAACTCCACAATCTTGTCGGAGGCTCCCAAGTGACACCTAGCCAATCTAGGAGACACCACTCTCCAAGAAGTAACAAATGGTGTGTAGGTAATGAACTCCTTGCTCTTGTGCTTCAAATGATAGTCTCCCAAACACTCAACTCTCTCTCATAGGATTTGGATTTGGTGGAAAGAAGATTTGAGTGGAAAGCAACTTGGGAAGGCTAGAGATCAAGATTCATATGGTAGGAATGGAATATCTTGGTCTCAACACATGAGTAGGTGGTTCTCTCTCAGAACATATGAGTTGGAATGGTGTATGTGTTCTGATTGCTCTCTCCACGAATGAAGAGGAGGTGGAGGGGTATATATAGCCTCCACACAAAATCCAACCGTTACACACAGTTTTCCAATCTCGGTGGGACCGAATCAACAAACTCGGTCGGACCGGAAAGGTAAACCTAGTGACCGTTAGAGATTTTCGGTGGGACTGACATGCAACTCGGTAGGACCGATATGGTTAGGGTTTGGGCATAACGTAATCTCGGTGAGACCGATTACACAAACTCGGTGGGACCGAATGTGGTAATTATCTAACCAGTGAGTTGGTCAGGAAAACTCGGTGGGACCGATTTGCTCTTTCGGTGAGACCGAAAAGTTACAAAAAGGAAACACTGAATTTACATTGCAATCTCGGTGGAACCGATTCGCTCTTTCGGTGAGATCGAAAAGTTACGAAAGGGAAACAGAGAGTTTGCAACCCCATCTCGGTGAGACCGAGATCCCTATCGATAGAACCGATTTGCTAGGGTTTGGCAGTGGCTTATGACAAATGAAACTCGGTGGCGCCGGATAGGAAGAATCGGTAGGACCGAGTTTGGCTTAGGGTTTTGGTCATATGTGGATATGGGAACGTAGTTGAGGGTTTTGGAGCATATCACTAAGCACATGAAGCAAGAGGCTCATTAAGCAACACCTCATCCCTCCTTGATAGTATTGGATTTTCCTAAAGACTCAATGTGATCTTGGATCACTAAAATGTAAAATGAAGAGTCTTGAGCTTTTGAGCTTGAGCCAATCCTTTGTCCTTAGCATTTTGAGGGTTCCACTTTCACATCCATGCCATGCCAATCATTGAGCTTTCCTGAAATAATCATCTTGGAATAGCATTAGCTCAATGAGCTATATGTTGTTATGAATTACCAAAACCACCTAGGGATAGTTGCACTTTCAGTCTCGGTCATCCGTCTTCTCAAACACCATGTAGTGCGAGAAACCAAACGGAGGCGATCGAGTCTTGTGGGGAAAAGTGCGCAAACCTTTGCAGAGTGTATAAACTAATCATGATTAGCCGTGTCCCCGGTTATGGACATCTTGAGTCTCTAGTACCTGGATTATCATGTGAATCTCATCACGTTACTTTAAATGAATATTGTTGGGTTTTAATGATGATATTTAATTGGGATTGAGAATGCTGTCAACCATTCTCAATGTTTAACAACCACCATGATAGTTAAATAAAATTTATTCCTTTGCAGTAGGGAAAAATTGGCTTTACGCAAAACCCTATAACCATAGAGCTTTTCCACCAGCCAAATATGCATGTAGTGATAGCCTTTATTCATCATTCTCTATTGTGTGAATTTGCCAGTACATTCAATGTACTGACCCTTTCTGGCTGCAACGTCTCATGTTGCAGGATTATCTTACGACGAGTAAGTGATACATTAGGGTTACGATTTCTACAGTCAACTTTGCCGTTGGTGTTGATGGGAATCCACAACCTTGTTACTTCTGCTATTTTGGATTGAGGTAATAGTATTTATGTTACTTTACACATGTGATTTACCTCTGTTATAAATCCTCGAGTACTGTGTGTGTCAGCATACCGATCCAGGGATGACACTTAAGCACAGAGACTTGATCCATTCAGGTCAGGTCGCTACTGAAAGAGAAGGCCTGTCCTGGAGTTCATCCGTGGAGTTGGACGGACTCCAGAAATGTATCCGGAATATGGCAGGCAAGAAGCTCAAGCTTGTCAACATAGTCCAGGTCATGCTCATCCGCCGGATCCTCCCATGTCAACAACGGGATTTCAACTTGTGGGAGTTCGACCTAGCCCAGCACCAGACTCTGAGCGAGCTCTTTGACACGACACACAAGGACGTCTGGAGGGTGATGTTCAAGGGTGCCGAGGTCCCCCCCTCTCTCACCAAGGACCGCGGGCTTAGCGCGAAGTGCCTAGCCCATTCGGTGAGTTCTATACATCTGGTAGGATATTTATTTCCCCTAGCTTAACCATGTGCGGGGTCTGAGCTCCATGCCTTTGACAAGACTAGGTGGAGACGTCGGGACAGATTAACTGTCCGGCCCCTCTGCCCGAAGACACTGCGGACGCTCTCCTGACGGAGATGCTGACTCCGGCTCCTTACAAGGTGCCGGAGAAGACCAAGAAGGCCAAGGGAACCCGAAAGAGTTCCCGATGCCAGGTCTTATCGGACTCATCGTCCGATAACTCCGCGATGCACTCCTCCCCCGAAGACGAGGAGGAAGATGAAGATGCTCCCCCTCCAGTCGGGGGAGACAAGAAAAGGAAGGCCGCCCCAACCGGGGGGGGGGGGCGAAGGGTCCAAGAAGGGAAGGACTCTCCTTCCGAACTACTCCACCACTGCCGCCGAAGGCGCAGACGAGTGCCTGCTCAGGGCCAAGCCCCTGGTGAAGTTGTAAGTATTCGGATGCCAGAGTAACTCATAGGATACCTTTGTCGCACTGCTTCTCCTAATGCCAAATTATGATTATTTAGACCGCCACGAGCCCATATCGATGTATCTTCGTTGGACGGCTCCCTGGGCTCGTCGGATATGGATAGCGATCCACTTCCGACTGCCACCTCCCCTTGCCCTACGGACAACGCCGAGGTATTGTCTCAAGTGGCACCGGGTCAGGGGGAGACAGTCCCGGAGGCGCCTCAAGGCGACCTTCCGGATTTCGGGAGCAGAGGGAGCAAGGCTCCCGAGGGCTCGGAGTTCGGCCCTCAACCGAACACCATGCCGGAACCTCCAGTGGTTCCGGACTCAAACAGGCGGCCTCCTTCCAAAAGGGGCAAGACGCCTGTGCCGGTGACCTCTGTCCATCTAGAGGCACCGGACAGTCTACTGGGAGCGCTTCGCAGCGCTTCCATCGACGAAGAGCACCGCACTATTATGAGTGTGGTGATCCAGAAGGTTCAGTCCGCCAAGAGCGGACTGACTGAAGCCTGTGCCAGCCTTCTAACAGGCTTTGAGGTAAGTATTTGAAATATAGGAGAAATATTACCGCATAGATAGTAGCCCCTGATGCTCTGTTCGGTGTTCACAAAGAAAAGCCGAACAGAGGATCAAACAATATCGCAGGAGTTTAATATAAATATGTCTATATGCGTATGCAGGCTTCGCTGCTGGCCTCTGCCTCACTGACTGCGGAGGTCGCCGCACTAAAGCAGGACCTCGAAGGGTCCAAGGAAGAGCTCGGCCTTGCCAAGAGGCAGCTCGAGGAGAACAAAGGTAAGTAATACCTAGTCTATGGATATATAAAAAGGAATGCAATTGCGAAATGACAGGATCATTGTAAATTTGCCAGGGGCCACAACCGAGGTTACGACCCTGAAGCAAGCGCTATCCGAGGCCGAAAACAAAGCGGCCAAGGAGCGCACCGAGCGGGAAAGGCAGGAGGCATGGGTGGGCGAGGTGCAGCAAGAGCTCCACACTCTCGTGACGAAGCACGAGGCGTTGGAGCTTGACTTGAAGGCGCGAGAGTCTGAGCTTGCCGCGGCCCTCGAGAGCGCAAAGAATGACAAGGCCGAAGCCCAAAAGGCCCTCCAGGAGATTGATGCGATGAAGAAGATAGCGGCGGGTAAGGCAATCTATATGCAAAGCAAGCATGTGAAAGTAAATTACTTGTTACTTACCCGAATCCGGAGCTCTCCAGGAGCATTCGCAGATTTGCCCTGCAGTGTGTCGGATGCCGCATAGTTTTACCAGGCCGAGGAGGGAAGCTCAATGGAGAAGCTATTCTGGTCTTAGTAAACTGGGACCGAACACCCGATGCCTCTGAGCGACTAGCTGAAGCAACTGGTCGAGCTGCACAAGGCGGCCGAACAGGCCATGAAGGGCTTTATAGTCCAGATGTGGCCTGGCGACGCCCTTCCCAACAGCTACTTTGGCCTGGTGAGGCGGCTTGTGGATGCCTGCCCATGGCTGGAAGTCATCAAGCGGTCCGTCTGCATCGAAGGTGCACGCCAGGCTTTCGCCCGTGTGAAGGTGCAATGGGCCAAGATGGACGCCGTGAAGCTGGTGAACGAAGGGCCGCCGGAGGGCAAGGAGCATCGCCACCCCGAGATGTACTATGAGGGTGTCCTGAAGGGTGCCCGTCTTGTAGCGGATGAGTGTGCAAAAGATGTAATATTTGAATGAACTTGCTCGTGTAATCCTGTATTATGAAAAACTTGTCCATATGCGCTTTGCAACGCTTGTCTGAATTTAAAATATTGGCTTCTGTTCGGCTGTTTATCAAATCTGAGAGATGGCTAGTCGTCGGCTTATGCCCCATGCCACGAGTGCTGGGGTGTTCTGGATAAACCTGAGCACTCTTGTTCCCATTGTTGGGTCCTTCGAGGGAGGTGCTCAGCACAACGAACAAGGCAATCGGACTATAATGCGTTATCACTCTCACATAGCCATAGAATTCTATAATTTTAAATTTCGTCGAAGCCCCTAGTATTCGGAAGGCCGAATTTGGGGAGCGATACACGCCTTAAGCCGGACAGGGCCGACACCTCGCTCTAAGCGGCATAAGTCTTTTGGGACTCAAAACCTCTCGAACAGCGACCAGTCTCTCGCCTTATCATGACAGTCAGTTTTAGCTTTCTCTACTGAGGTGCTTAGCCCAGCAGAACCGGGGCACAATCGCAGTAGTTCTCCCAGTGCTACTTAGCCGATATAGCGGAATGTAAGGTACCAAAACATGGGAGCCGGGCAAACCCAACTATGACCCAAGACATGATTCAGAGCTGATGCATATAATGCTATAAGTTCGGGGTGCCGCACTGTCGAAAGTGTTCGGACTTCTCACGCCGTATTATGGGGTATGCTTAAGCCCCTAGCGTATTGGCCGTACCAGAGTGTACGGTTGCTAGATGTCGTGAATGAACATATATATAAAAAGGAAGAATGCAATAATAGTCTTAATGCTATGCATTGTTTATTCAAAAAGGTGCGTTAAAGCGGAATGATACAAGTAGTGCGATAAGCAAAAAGTAGGACTGTTTGACATGTCCCTTCCAAGGGCAAGATGAGGAATAGTATTAAAGCAAATATTTCACTCGTTATCGTAATCCACCTGGGAGTTCCGTGGTGTGACGTAGCTTTGTGCCTCCCTGGTTGCTGCATCATGTGTTCGGCAATCATGCTGCCGGACAGGGTTTCCAGAGATTAAAGTCCTGAAAGAGAAAAATAACAAAGCGGGAAGCCCCTAGTGCGGTTTAAGCCATGAGTTGGAGCATGCCACAGTCGTGCCCCCTCCTCGCCTATGCCCATGGTATTTTTAATGCGTAATTATGTACGTGTGGCACGGATTTCCCCGTTTGGCTAGGACCGGGGTGGGGGCCGCATTGCTATGCGAGCTCGGAACGTGCCAGGCGGTCCTGTTGCCGATTACTCCGGGCGCACTTGAAGGCGTCCGGGTCCTTAATCTCCGATCTAGTGGATTGCCTTAAGAGGCTGCTTTGCGCTTCTGCTGCGAGGGCCGCAGTGTGCTCCTCCGTGCAGAGAGAGCGCTCTGTGTTTCCATTAACTGTGATGACCCCCGGAGGTCCTGGCATCTTGAGCTTGAGATATGCATAATGCGGTACCACATTGAATCTTGCAAATGCAGTTCGCCCGAGCAGTGCATGGTAGCCACTGCGGAACAGGACTATGTCGAAGATTAACTCTTTGCTTCAGAAGTTATCCGGAGATCCGAAGACCACTTCCAGTGTTACTGAGCCTGTGCAATGGGCCTCTACACCTGGTATGACGCCTTTAAAGGTCGTTTTAGTGGGTTTGATCCTTGAGGGGTCTATACCCATTTTGCGCACTATGTCCTGATAAAGCAGGTTCAGGCTGCTGCCGCCATCCATAAGGACTCGAGTGAGGTGAAATCCATCAATGATTGGGTCTAAGGCCAATGCGGCGAATCCGCCATGACGGATACTAGTCGGGTGGTCCCTGCGGTCGAAGGTGATCAGGCTGGAAGACCATGGGTTGAACTTTGGGGCCACTGGCTCCAACGCATATACGTCCCTGAGCGCACACTTCCGCTCCCTCTTGGGGATGTGGGTTGCGTATATCATGTTCAACATCCGCACTTCTAGGGGGAACCTCTTCTGTCCTCCGGTGTTCGGCTACCGGGGCTCCTCCTCATCATCGCTATGTGGCCCCTTATCTTTGTTTTCGGCATTTATCTTGCCGGCCTGCTTGAACACCCAACAATCCCTGTTGGTGTGGTTGGCTGGCTTGTCGGGGGTGCCGTGTATTTGGCACGAGCGATCGAGTATACGGTCCAACCTGGACGGGCCCGGAGTGCTTCTTTTGAATGGCTTTTTCCGCTGACCGGGTTTAGAGCCTTTGAATCCGGCATTGACTGTCGTATCCTCGGTATTGTTGCTGTTAATGCGGCGCTTATGTTTGTTGGGACATGACCTGCCGTTGCCGTCCTTGGTATTCGAAGTACCATGGTTCTTTGATATGTTATTGCTGCGACCCAACCAGCTGTCTTCTCCCGCACAAAAGCGGGTCATGAGTGTCGTGAGGGCTGCCATAGATTTCGGCTTTTCCTGGCCAAGGTGCCGGGCAAGCCATTCGTCGCGGATGTTGTGCTTGAAAGCTACTAGGGCCTCTGCATCCGGACAGTCGATGATTTGATTTTTCTTTGTTAGGAACCGTGTCCAGAATTGCCTGGGCGATTCCTCTGGCTGCTGAATTATGTGGCTTAAGTCATCGGCATCTGGTGGTCGCACATAAGTGCCCTGAAAGTTGTCAAGGAATGCGGCTTCCAGATCTTCCCAACAGCCAATGGACTCTGCTGGCAAGCTGTTGAGCCAATGCCGAGCTGGTCCTTTGAGTTTGAGTGGGAGGTATTTGATGGCGTGTAGGTCATCACCGCGGGCCATGTGTATGTGGAAAAGGAAATCCTCAATCCATACCGTGGGATCTGTTGTGCCGTCGTATGATTCTATATTTATGGGTTTGAAACCCTCTGGGATTTGATGATCCATTACTTCGTCTGTGAAGCATAAGGGGTGTGCGGCGCCTCTGTACTGGGCTATATCGTGACGCAGCTCAAATGAGTCTTGCCCACTGTGTTCGGCCCGGCCGGACTTACTTTTACTATATCCGGCGTGACGATTATCGTCTCGCATAGTGGCGCGCCCTCGTGATCCGTAGATCGATGTTGCATGTTTTGCTTTGTCCTTCAATACGTCTCGCAGGTCTGGCGTATTTCCACATGCCTTTTTATTTGAATGGCGTCGGGGTGCGGGCTGAGCTTTTGGCTGGAATGTTTCTCTGTCGCGGCCACAAGGTGGCCGATCAGCCGCGTCATACGCCGGGGATGTAGTTTCAGTGCTTCCTCCTCCAGTCGGGGTAGCAACCTGCACTTTGGGTAACTCTTGGAGGGGCGGTCGACTTTATGTTCCTCGGCTGCCAGGACTTCAGTCCATCTGTCAGCTAGCAAATCTTGATCAGCTTGAAGCATCTGCTGCTTTTTCTTAAGGCTATTTGTCGTGGCTATAAGCCTGCGCTTGAAGCGGTCTTGTTCGACGGGATCCTCTGGCACGACGAATTCGTCGTCGTCGAGGCTTGCCTCGTCTTCAGAGGGAAGCATGTAATTATCATCCTCCGCCTCTCCATCTGCCGCTCTCTCAGGAGGGCTGGCCTCTCCATCCTCCTGCCCTAAATCTTGCTGGAGGGGATTGTTGCCGTCTTCGGCACTTTCCGGAGTGCTATTATCTCCTGTGCCGGTATCACCACTTTTGCCTTGGCGGGACTTAGAGCGGCGCCGCTGACGCCGGCGCTTGGGTTGCTTCTTGGAGGGGTCATCCTCCGTTGTCTTGTCGCCATTGCCTTCTTTGGGTGTGTCCACCATGTATATATCGTATGATGAGGTGGTTGTCCAGTACCCTGTGGGCAGTGGTTCCTCTTCGCCTCCCGCATCATCGTCCATACCGTCGATGTCTTCGGAGTCAAAGTCGAGCATGTAGGTTAAGTCATGAACAGTGGCTGCTAAGTGGGTGGTGGGTGGGTGGCGAATCTCTTCGTCATCCACATCCCAATCCTGCCGGACGTAGTTCGGCCAGGACTCTCCTGACAAGGAGAGAGACCTTAATGAGTTTAGTATGTCGCCGAAGAGCGAGTGCTGAAAATATCTGCGGCGGTAAACTCCATGATTGGCGCCCAATTGGATTTGATAGGAATGGGCGCAGGCGGTTCGAAGTCTGTGGCCGGAGAAGGATCCGGCAGTTTCATAACACGGCTCTCGTGAAGGGTAAGGTCGATATTCAGCTCGATCGCCACTGAGGATACGGCCTCCGGGACGGGGTCTATCCACCCGTCCATGGATGGCGCAACTGGCTCCGAATTGAGGCTCAGAGCGGCTGCCAGTGCGATCTCCTGAATACGGTCCGATGGTAGAGCTAAATCGTACTCATCGTGACCGCGTGGCGCACAAGGCAGGGGCTCGAATCCGTCGAAGATCAAGTCTCCGCGGATATCGGCTGTGTATTTTAAGCTTCCAAACCTGACCTGGTGGCCAGGGGCATAACTTTCGATCTGCTCCAGATGGCCAAGCGAGTTGGCCCGCAGTGCGAAGCCGCCGAACACAAAGATCTGTCCGGGGGGGAAAGTCTCACCTTGGACTGCATCGCTATCCATGATAGTAGGAGCCATCAAGCCTAACAGCGACGACACAGAGGAACTCTCAATGAAAGCACTAATGTCGGTGTCAAAACCGGCGGATCTCGGGTAGGGGGTCCCGAACTGTGCGTCTAAGGCGGATGGTAACAGGAGGCAGGGAACACGATGTTTTACCCAGGTTCGGGCCCTCTTGATGGAGGTAAAACCCTACGTCCTGCTTGATTTATTCTTGATGATATGAGTATTACAAGAGTTGATCTACCACGAGATCGGAGAGGCTAAACCCTAGAAGCTAGCCTATGGTATGATTGTATGTTGTCCTACGGACTAAAACCCTCCGGTTTATATAGACACCAGAAGGGGCTAGGGTTACACAAGGTCGGTTACAAAGGAGGAGATATACATATCCGTATTGCCTAGCTTGCCTTCCACTCCAAGTAGAGTCCCATCCGGACATGAGACGAAGTCTTCAATCTTGTATCTTCATAGTCCAACAGTCCGGCCAAAGGATATAGTCCGGCTGTCCGGAGACCCCCTAATCCAGGACTCCCTCACCCCTCCTCATGTTCTTCGTGTTCATAGAGGGATCCGCTCCTTTTGTGAAAGATCGGCCGATTAGGTTCCTACCCTACACCACCTACCGTTAAAGCTTAAGGGTCCGGACAGACACTGGTTAAATAGCCTTCCCATGGACTCCAGAGGATGTTGGGACGAGATCGAGGATGCCTTCCAAGCTAACTTTCAGGGCACTTATGTCCGACCCCCGGACGCCGATGACCCGCGCCACATAATCCAACAACCCCACAATTTTGGAACCGGTTTTTGACTAAGAAAAACCAGATCGTTGAATGTACAGACACCTAAGCTATAGCCACCTTTCAGCATAGTATTCAGGATGAATGGCTTGCATGTCAGCTCGGCCAGGACAAGCCGAGAAGGATGCCATCACTTACCTCCCTGATGACCTGCTTCTGCGTTGGAGAGGATAGTTGGCTAGCTCGTAGAAGCATCAACCCAAAAGCCCGGGACGGGAACGGGAAGCCATGATGGAACAATAACAAATGTCCCCACAATGACGGCGAAGCTGATGAGACGGTAGTAAATGCCAGTTTCCATAATCCAAGTCTGGGTCATGGAAAAAGCCCTCTAAAGGCAACCAGGATGGGCCAACCAAGCTGGATGCAGTCCTGGATAAGGCCTGCCAAATCCATGGCACCCCTAAGAAGCCCGCCAACCACACCAACCATAACTGTTGGGTGATAAAACAGGCCAGCAAGCTCATAGCCGAGCACTCTCGCAAAAGCCCCCGAAGCGAAGACGATCAGGAGCCCTGCATGCCGAACAGTCGAGGCTAAAAACCCTTCCCTCCTAAGGTCCATATGGTGAACATGATCTATTCCACCCATATACCAAGGAGAGGAAGCGCGCGCTATGATGTGTTTACACCATCGAGCCCGCCGCGCCAAAATTTAACCCAAGGTCAGCTTGCGTGATCACCTTCGACTACAGGAACCATCCAACCAGTATCCATCAAGGAGGATTGGTAGTCCTGGTACTCGACCCCATTGTCGATGGATACCACCTCAGGAGAGTCCTTATGGACGGGGCAGTAGCCTCAATCTGATTTATGCAGACACAATGAGGAAAATGGGGATTAATCCATCAAGGACCAAACCCAGTAGCACCACCATGAAGGGGGTTATTCTGGCCATAGAGGCCACAGCTAAGGCAGGGTGACTCTGGAAGTGGTATTCGGCTCGCCACACAACTTCCGCAGCGAAGACTTGATCTTCAATATTGCTTCTTTTCATAGTGGCTACCATGCCCTCCTTGGCCGAACGGCGTTTGCTAAATTCAACGGCGTCCCACACTACGCATACCTTAGGCTAAAGATACTTGGCCCTGTGGGTGTCATAACGATCAACGGCAACATGGAGCACTCACTCCGGACCAAGGAACATACTGCGGCCCTACCAGCCGAAGACCAAGCCGTCACCAATGGGCCTAGGTATCAGCCCGCTGTAAAGGCCAGAGATACAACTAAACGGGCTCGAGCCCGGTCTCCATCATGGGAGCCCGCCTGCGGCCACCGCAAATAGGGACACGCGCCCCACGGGACACCCAACACAATCATACTCTATGTGCCTCGTCAGCACAACTTCGTGCTCAAGATACTGTGGGTAGCCGTGGGGCCTATATCAAACAACAACACCATGTGTTCGGCTTAACCAAACAAAGGTATTGTCACATCCTCGGACAACAACGGGTATGAGTCCAGACTTGCCCAACATCAAGTTGCGACAGCATGGCCACCTCTCATGGTTCCTATCAAATCCCCCCCCCCCCCCGGCTGGCATGCGTTTTTCTACATGGGCGTCCAACCCCTCCCTCACCTTGAAGAAGCAAAGGCGCGGATGTGCAAAAGGGCACATTTGAGGCTTTGACCCACGCATCAAGGCCCTATGTAAACATTTCCTCTATGAAATTTTGTTTTCTCACTTATAATAAACGTCTTGGCAGTTTGAATTGTATAGATAGACGTCCCGAGCTTAGGGAAAATAAAAACACCTTTCACGGTATCCGGGCATCTGTATTGTGTAGCCCTTTCCTTTTTCCTTTTTCCCGCTCTTCGAATAGCTTGGCATGCACACATTGTGTAACAAATATAAATCGGTTAATTGACCAAGAGATTGATCTCTCCATCAGCTCCACGTACAAAGTCCGGCACTGCTTTCTGCTGTGTGTTCGGTGTCTCGGATATTGCACTATATGCATCAGTCCTGAACTATGTCTTGGGTCAATTGTTGGGTTTCCCGGCTCCTGTGCTTACCTTCTTACGTTTCGCGTGTTCCGATAAGAAGGTCAATGGAGAGCCCCTGGGATTGTACTTCTCGCTAGCCCAACTAAGCACCTCAGGGGAGAAAGCCGAAAACTGACTGTCATAGTAACCACGAACTGGTCAGCGATCCAATGACAAGTGTTAAACTTAAAAATCGTTGGCGATTTATCCATTTCGTACGCAGGGTTCGTCCTAGCACAAACCACGTGATTACAAAGGCATGCCTCGGCTCCCCCGTACATCACAAAGCATTGGGAGCTAGTCATTAGCTCCCACAATCAAGCTCCTACGGCTAAGTGAAAGAAATAAAGCCGAATAATCCAATTGCCTAGTCTCTCTCATGCACTACCACCTTTAGGCACCGAGACATTGGCTAAGGGTAACAGTGCGGAGACGAAACACCCCTCGTATTATTCACTTGGGGGCTGAAGCCGACCACTGGTAACTTTCAGAACAAACAAAAAGCTGCACATGAGTCGATAAAATTACCATAGTATATAACACACAAATGGGCCGCATTATAAAGCAAAAGGTCCTGTTGAAAAATCAATACAATCAGTCAACGACTACATCTTCGGAGCACTAGCCCTCTATTGCCCGAGCACCATCCATAACATGCGGGAAGTACAGTTCGGGGCCCTCTATTGCCCGAGCACCATCCATACAAGAAGATATTTGGAAAATCACAACCCACCGATATGTTATTAAGCTCAAGAACAATCTTGCTTTTTAGGGCAAGACGATATGATCAACATAGCAAGGGTTTGACAAAATCCTAACTCATTGATCAAAGAGTGCACCAGAAATAAGGACTAGGTAGCACGATCAATCCTAGAATAGTGATTCAATAACCACATGCTAAGAATGAGATTATTGTCCATTAACTACCAAGCAACGGGGTTGCTAGTAGTATTGGTTCCACACATCATGGTTCACCTATCGGCATTCCGGTTACAACCAACACGGAGACCAAGAAATGAATAATGATGGCGAAAATATCACTATATCAAGAATTCATAAGAGAGTGTACAATTCTCACGTCATTCTTGATATGAAAGACGGTGACACTCCAAGGTAGAGCAGAGCAAAAGCTGAATTGGCATTTTGATCTGTGGAATACAACTACTTTGACCCAATCCTCAAAGTGGACAACATACTAGAGTTTGTTTCTCCTAGTCATTCCGGAATAGAATGGCTTGACGGACCACAAGAATAATAGGCATCGATGAACATGAATGCACAACTATTCCTAGCTATCAATTGATAGATTAGGGTCAGAATACAGCTGAGGGGGTCAACTCAAGGAACATATAACTTTCTGAGTTGTGGATCCATAGATTAGTATGCCGAACCAAGTTCAACATGTTTCTTCCGGATAACCCATGCAGAGAGGTAGGACTGGCAGAGTCACAATTATGAATGGAGAACTCCTCAAGAGTACTCTGATTGTGATCTTTTGGTTCAAATAACTTCTGCCATATTGGCTCATGGTATTGGAAGAATGATATACCACAGACCTCGAGGACTATCACAAGGTTACTAATATCTTAAGGGACCTAGCAAATACTAACAACATGAAGTAGGGTGAATCTCGGGTTCAAAACCCAGGAGTAGAATACCTACTAACAAAATAACATCACAAGATGCTTTCAAGAATGGTAGGCAGAATCATCACACTGGGAACACCAAACATGGCTAGATTACTAACTCTAAGATACCCTAGTGTCATAATAACAACTCCAACATATATGTCGAGGCAATAGAGTACCTCAACTCACCGATTAGTGTGCTTAATCTGGCCCAAAAGGACATCAGGAACGGGAAGAAGGGATTTGCAGATGCATCAGACTGTTTAGAAACCTGGGACGACTCGGACAGCATAATGGTTGTAAATGCTCAAAATGATTTGAGACATCCTGCAAAATGGTGGCATAACCACTCAACATCACCATATCAAAGTTCTGAGGCCAGCTATGAACATATGGAAGTAGTAGGAACTGAACTGAGGCTTGAACGCAACAATCCTAGGCAACTATGGTTTAGTAACACGTCATCCTGAGAGATAGAAGAGAAGCCTTGTTCTTAACCCCATAGAAAAGATAAGATGACTCAGATCAGAAGGTCATGAGGATAAGGAGTAAAAGTGCCTTGCGTTCTCATCCACAATCAATTCCCTTATATAACTAAAGCATTTCTAGACACGACTTCGACCAGCTTGGTTTGGTAATCCTACAGGCAGTCAGGCTCTGATACCAAGTTGTCAGGATCCCGATTCTAAGTCACGCCAATCTAGCCTGTAACACCTCATATCACTTTGTGGCCTCACACATGGTATCCCCACGGGAGTCGGCTTACCATGGCCTGGGACCGTTTGCGCCTTTTGGCTCACGTATATGATAGTGTTGCTAGCATCCATATGACAGAGAACCCGGGGCAACATGACTAGTCGTGAACCCAAAGTGGCACTAACTTACGGGGACAGGCATACATGAATCAACATCGAGCATGTCGGTCGGCAGCGTGTGAATCCGGGCTGTAGCACTGGGCTAACAGGACTCCAGTGAACTGGGCTGTAGCAGGCTAGGCAGGACTCCGGATGTCACCATGTGACATTTCCCCAAAGGGACAGACACAGGAACGAAGTGAATCACATGCCGGCCAGTCAAGTGTTCCAGAGCAGTAGTGCTGGGCTAGCAGGACTCCGGTGAACCGGGCTGTAGAGGACTACTATGGCTCATGGAAGCACAAGACTACATTTCCCCATAAGAGAGGCTACCAAGGATGACCAACTAGGTTGTCGGATCCCACACATACCAAGCATTTCAATTATACACACAATATGCTCGATATGTGTAAATACAACATGGCATCACAACATAAATCTACGACTCAAGTATTTATTCATTAGGCTCCGAAGAGCCAGATAATACAAACATGGGTCTCACGACTCACCATTCAGAGCATACAAGTCAAAGCACATGCGGAAGCTTAACATGTCTGAGTACAGACATCTACAAATGGAAAAGGCTAAGAAGCCTGTCTATCTACCAGATCCTGCCAAGGGCATAAGATCGTAGCTGAGGTATCAAACTAAACGTCAAAGTCCATGTGGAACTACTAGCGAGACTGAAGTCTCTCTGCAAAACATAAAATAAGCAAACGTGAGTACAAGTGTACCCAGCAAGACTTACATCAAAACTAACTACATATGCATTGGTAGCAACAAGGGGGTGGTGGAGTTTAACTACAGCAAGCCAGCTTTGACTCAGTGGCTAACCTAAACTACTACTGCAAATAACTCTTTGAGGTGGCGCACACGAGTCCACACATTCACCATATCAATACACCACTATGGATCCGCTCCCGTCTCCCTACGAGAACGCCATCCATATCACTCACGCTTATCTTGCACATTTTAGAGTATCCACTTTCACTTGTGTATGAACAATGCAAGGGGTCCAAGTTTCCATATCCGAGGAATCCGGCTATTCGAATAGATAATGCTAAGCCTGCAGGGGTGTACTTCTTCACACACGCTCTCGCCACTTACCACCATGTACACATCGTGTATCTCGGTAACCTTCAAGTGGAAGCCTGGCGAGGGAGTCGGTCACGACCTGACTAACCGGCAAGTCTCTAGTCCAGGTTTATCGCCTATTCGGGTTCCATCCGCGAGGAGATCCGGCCGGGGTGTCGCTCACGGCCCCAAACGATGTGAGCAGGGTTCCCAAGCCCACCATCCGGGTGCCACTTGGTACACCATGCCACTGTGCCTAGTCTGTCCCCAGCCCACCTGTACCGGGTGCCAGTTGGTAGACTTCTAACACTACCTACAAACACCAGAAACTAGTTGCAACTCCTGGACAGAGATCGAGTTGATTAATAAGTCGAGAGGGGTCCAGTTACCGGAACCCAATGTGTGGAAGTAACTGTTCATGGATCACAAACACAGAACTCAGTTCCTGAGGATGGCTACAATGAGACAACCCACCATGTACTCCTACATGGCCTCTCACCGCTACCTTTACCAAATCGTGTTCACACACTTAGCTCTCAACAGTAGGACATGTTCACAACTTTCCAATTTATCCTCGATGAATCAGACCTGACTCAACTCTAAGCAGTAGCAGGCATGACAACAAGCATGAGTGAGTAGGCACATCAGGGCTCAAACAACTCCTACTCACGCTAGTGGGTTTCATCTATTTACTGTGGCAATGACAGGTCATGTAGAGGAAAGGGGTTCAACTACCGCAACATGTAACAGTTGAATCGTTGTTGTCCTAATGCAGTAAAAGAGAGTAGGAGCGAGAGAGTGGGGTTGTATTGGAATGAACAAGGGGGTTTTGCTTGCCTGGCGCTTCTGAAGATAATATAGTTCTTCATCGGTGTCATCGATCACATTGTCGATACACGTCTACCGAGAGGGGACAAACACCGGAAACTAAGAAAGAACACAATCAATGCAATGCCACAATATGATGCATGATCATGACATGGCAATATGCTGTCATTTGAGCTAATGCAGCTAAGAACATAAGGGTTTGAGCTTATTTGAACCAAAGATTCAAATTCAAACTCAAACTATGAATTCATAAAGTGCATTATCATGTTTTGATATGAATAGCAAGGTTAAGTTGTTCAAACATGCATGAAACCAGTACAAATGGATAGATTGGATTTTTCTGATCATTTTTCATATATAAATTATTTCATTTGGAGTTACAGTTGAATTTCTATGATTTTTAGAAGTTTATACTATTTTCTAGAATTTCTGAATTATTTTAAATACAGAAATTATTTACTGTGTCAGCATGACATAACCATGAGGTCAACAGGTCAACGGCGCTAGTCCAGGTCAAACCTGACGTGTGGGGTCAGTCAATTGCCAAGTCAGCACGGTCAACTCTGGCAAGTGGGTCCCGCTGGTTTATAAACTAATCTTAACCAGGAAAATTAGGCCGTTGAGTTAAACATGCGGGTCCCACTATCAGTGACTCTAGGGGGGTTAGTTAGGCGCTAATGACGGTGCCACATCACCAGCCACCGTAGTTGGACGCCGGCGACCAAACCCGACGGCGGAGGATCACCGGAGTTGCTCGGGACGGCGCTACAGGGGTCGGCTCGAAGCGCTGGAGGCACCAGAGGGATGCCCGTCCTCGCACGCATCCAGGGGATCACGCGGGAGGCTGTGGGGTGGCCGGAGATGATGGCCACGGCAACCATGGCGGTGGACGGAGCTACGGAACGGCGGGTTCGGCGCTATGGAGCTCAAGAGGGGAAGTCGTTAGTGTCTACGTGCTCGTGGAGGGACACTGAGCATGTTGATGGTGGCGAGCTTCGGGCACGGCGACGCTAGCGCTAGAGGACGTGCGGGGCAACGGGGTTAGGGGCGAAACGAAGAGGGGCTCACCCCGCGTCGTTTGGAGGCGTCAGCGAGCTCGGGGGAGGTCGGACGGCGATGTGGCGTTGCAGGCGATCACGGGCGCTGGAGGTTGAAGACGACGGCGGTGGCGGCATTGCAAGGGCTCCCGCGGTGCGCTTCTCGGCGAGGAGGAAGAGGTGGTCGAGGCGGATCTCCTGGGCACTTCGGGTGGCAGTGAGGAGCACGGTGGCTACGGCGAACAGCGCCGATAACTACACGACGTTCGTCTTAGGGAGAGAGAGAGAGCGAGGGAGAGGGCGAGGGGAAAGTGAGCAGCATTGGCTCGATCCAGACGTCTGCGGTGAGCTGTTCTGCGGCGTCCACACAGGCAGGCAGGTAGGAGGTGGCCGGGGCACGTGCTCGCGCGCGCTAGCCACGCGCTCGTCCTCCTGGCACGAGCTAGGAGATGACTGGCGCTGACTAGTGGTTGGGCCAGATGGGCTACACAGGAGCTGGGCCAGCCAGGTAGGTCCAGGTAGGTGGCCCAGTGGCCTTCTCTCTCTTTTAGTAATTGTTTCTGTTTTTCTTTTTTTTGCAGTTTGTTTGCGATTTAGTTTTAACACCAAATCAACTTTAAACTTCATGAAAATAATTGTGCTAGCTAAGTGGACTTATCCAAAGCCACACAACAATTTTCAGAATTATTGAACATATATTTATTATATAATAAATTTCAAATAGTTATTGAATTAATTTCAAATGCCCAAAATAAATATTTCTGAGACTCCAAAAATATTGGTTTCAATTTTACCTCTTGCCAATATTTTTACACAATAACAGGAACATTTCCTTGGACTCATTTGAAAAGATTTTTAATGTTGATTATCTCTGAAGTGATTTCTGAGGGTTTCAACTAACCTCAATTCAACTTTTAGAATTTAGACATGATGCATGGATGCTCTCTTATGCAACTGTTGCAAACAATTCTAGGGTTGTGACATCCGTGAAGTTCCGACCATACCTATGCATGCACGCAAGAGGGGTGTCAAGTAGTATACCATCCTCGAAGGGGTCAAGTGAGCATGTGTATAGGAGATGATTAACCTTTGTGTATGTGAAGTAGATGCCGCACGTGTCACTTGCCAAATGGACTCTTGACATGGTGATGCCTGTAGGATGCTCCGCATCATCTCCCCTCCCTTGGGAAAGATTCGACCTCGGATCAAAAACCAAATCACCATGGGGAAGAGATGGCTTCGTCGTGAAGTGGGCATTATCTTTCAAGCTTGAAGTGGGCACTCTCCAATGTCGCACCGTCCAGTGATTCCTTCAAAATGAGCAAGGACAACAAACACTTGGAAAAATAAATGTGGTTAGCGTTAGTGCAGAACCAAGCATTCAAGAGGTGATTCACCAAAGAAGTGTCGTCATCATGCAAAGCATATGGTGTGACAAAGGATTGTGACATGGTGTCTAAGCATATCAATCTAGTACAAGCAAAGAAATCATGGGGACAAGCATGTGAATGTGAGGTAGTGATGCAAATATGTGTGACAAGAGAAGAAGCATCTACCTCAAGTTCATAGCAAGCATTCACAAATTTCTCAATGGAAGGTCTATGGTAGGCATAGGAATCATTCACAACACCAAAAAAATGAAGTGTCTAAACACATGGGTCAAGTGCAAGACAATCCAAGCATAATGTGCATGGGGTGTAGTGAATATAGTGTGGCACTCAACACAATAGAAAGAGCAATTGTTCATCATGTGTGAGGCAATCAAGGCAAGCATGTAGCAATCAATGGGACATGGCATATGTGAAGAAACATCATTGTTGCAACCAAACATGTGATAGGAGCAAGTAATCCAAGAATTGGATGCAACACACAAGGCATATATATCACGATGCATGGAATTGTGAAAATGACAAGTCGAAGCAAGATCTCTAACAAGTGTGCAATCAAGTGGTCCAAGATGAACAATAAGTCTCATGGTGCAAGCAACACAAGTAGAATGATCCGCAATATCCATGCTCAAGAAAGATGTCACCTTGAAGGCGTGTCCTTGTGCATTCTTCACAATGCCGAAGTGGTAGGAAAGGTGTTGGAGAAGCAAGTCGTGGTCAAATGTATGAGGCTTGCTCTCAAGAGCTTGAATGGTCAACTCATGTGAAGCAGAAGTCAACACAAGGTCCAAGTATCCTACACATACACACAAGAAAGCAAAGAATGTATGCGCATGGTAGATAAACACATCATCCATCATGATGGTTCTCTTCTCTTGCACATAACCATTAGAAGCACAAGTGCATGAATAATATGATGCAACAATGGATATAATCATGTCACTAGGTATATGGTGGAGAGATGTAAGACAAGCATGCTTCACAAGAATTATGTCAAAATCTCCAAATATATGTGAGAATGCTATGGCGGAAAACTCATTGTCAAGACTAAAGGAAAAAATTGCACTCAATACGTGGCAAATCATCTAGCTTGAGAGAGGCAACATATGGGGAGATATGATGAGAAGCAATAATAATCATGTGCAAAGCATGTAGATGGTTGTCATCAACCGCATGAAATGAGCAAGTATGAATCATTGGTGATGCAACATAAGCAAGCATAGTAATCAAGTTGTGCTAGCTAGTAGTGCGAAGATGCAACATACTAGATGAAATCATGGCAATCATGTCATGTGAGCAAATAATAGGCATGGGCAATGTACATGACATATCGCAAGCACGAACACAAAGCAAGATCATAGTATCATCATTGGCATGGGGCACAAAGCAAACATGGCAATAACAAGCAATATCTCCACCAAGCTTGCAAATACACATACAAGTATGAGAATCAATCATCATGTGTAATGCAAAGCATGGGTCACAAACGCATGGCAAAGGCATAGGAATAAGCATAGCATGCAAAGTGAACATGGCAAGATGGGATAGAATGATATATAATGGACAATAACCCATAGCCAAGTGAGGGCCATGTAGAAGAAATGCGTGAAGTCTTTGCGCGAAGAGAGCGGTGGGAAAGACAATCCATGAGATCCCAAATCATCGTTGCTCTCTAGAGCTCATTTTGTCAACTCATGGGATTGTGAGGTTGACAAGTATTCATGGGTACCTACAAAAAAGAGACACAAACGAAAGAAATTGTGTGTGTGGTAAAGGTACACATCATCCATCATGATGTGTATGTGCACGTGAGAGTTAGCACACGATAAGCATCACTCAAAAAATTTGATGCATGGTAGAAGAACATGTCATCCATCATGAAAGAATAGTTATTGTGTATAACACGATGGGGATGCAAATTGAGCATACAAGTATAAGGATTATGCAATGGATGGGAGTGATCACAATCTCCTAAAATGTATGAGGAAACTATGGGGGTCTCCTCATGTGCAATATTTGAAACATCATACGGAGAAAATGGACAACATCCAAAACAATGCATATCCGAAGCTAGGTGGTTATGGCATGGCATATGAGATAAATTATGCAAAGGTAGCATGCCAATATCATCACAAGAGAAACAAATGCCAATAACCATAGGCTTGTCATCTATGCCATATGTGCAAATTGGGTTTATTTTAATAGCATATGCATAGTCACTATGAAGAGATTGCAAATATGACATATGATTGATCTCATGCATAGCATATGACAAGTCAAGCGGATTGGTAAACATGATGTGACCGAGAGAATTATCACAAGAAATCCTATGTAACATGGCATCACAACTAATAGACTCCACATGGTAATCATCATACTCATCATAAATGGGTAAATCATCGCATGCGGAAATCATACTAGCATGAAGCATGTCAATAGGGGGATCAACATCATGCAAGCAATCAATGTCATGAATTTCCACTAGTGGGACTAGGGCATCACCTTCACCTATGTTACCTTGTTCATTATAGTAATTTGATGTAGGTGAGATGGAACCATGTGGGGGGTGCATCATATTTCACCATGGCCATCGCCTTGTCCAAAGGGAGGACGAAGTCATCGTGAATCGGCGCGTCATCATAGATGGGACTTAGCACCAAATGAGAAGACACAATAGAGGTAGAGGTCAAGTCATTAGTGTTGAAAGTGGCCTCATATGACCTATCAACTATCTCACTCTCTCTATGTGGTGGTTCACTCACTCCCTCAAGGTAGGTGTACTGAATGTCACATATGGTGGAGTCACTCATCTCACTCAAGTGGTGATGGTTGTGGCTCTCCTCACATGGGAATTGTGGCAACACATCATATATGGGGCTAGTGATGAAGTCACTCTCGCTCTCAGTGTGGTGGCTAAAGTCACTCAAGTCATCATATGTCGCCGTGGTCGAAGGGAAAATCCCATGCTCAACCATCTCGTTGTCGTTGCCGTGGATGAAGGCCAAAGATGGCACATCATCACTCTCGCCTCCTAAGATGGCAGCATCCTCCGTGCTCGTCACCATGTCGCATGCCTCCAAAGCATGGTCCTTGATTGGATCCATAGTCGTAGTCGTCGCCACACCGTCTTGAAAAAGAGTGGAAGTAGACTCGGCACCATCAATGCCACAAAGAGTCGAACATGGGAGCATCGTCTTGGAGCTCGTCGGGCTTGGACATATTGGTGGTACTATCCTAATGCTCGCCTTCTTGGAGCTTGGTCTTCGAGAAGTGTGCTTGGGGTGGAGAAGCCTTGGCCTTCATGAGTTCTTGTTCCGCCTTGAGAGCACCAATGTAGTAGTCGTTGAGGGACTTGTAGTTCTCGAGGAAGAGAGTCTTGGAGATGTCGTTGTGCAATCCCATCATGAAGTGGAACTTCATCGGAATGGGGTCATCCATGCCGGCTCATCGCAAGGCTTTCTTCATCTCCTTGAAGTACTCGTCGATGGACTTGGATCCTTGGGTGGTGTTCTCCAATTGGCGTAGAAGTTGTTCCATGTAGGTTCGAGGAATGAACTCGCAGCGCAAAGCTCTCTTCATCTTGGGCCAACTCATGTTGTAGGTCTCTGAAGGTGTGTGAAGCCAGCATGTGGACGCGTAGTCGTGGAAGTTCCTTGTGGCGCACTTCACTTGATCTTCGGGAGGAACTTGATGTAGCTTGAGGTAGTCGTCCACCAAATGCTCCCACTCGAGATACTCCTTGGGTTCTTGAGTCCCATAGAAAGGAATCGTGTGGTCGATGTCGAGGTCATAGTAGCTCGTGGAAGTCGCGGACTTGAGCTTGTTGGGCTTCTCTTTAGGTGCTTGTGGGCGAAGATGCTGAATGTCCATAGGCGAATATGGCTTGAAGTCGCTTGGCGAAGATGCCAAGGGAGATGGTGAAGTAGTTGAGCGTTTGTTGGTGTTGAGCTCTTGACCTTCACGTCCTTGTTGGTGATGGTGTCGATGCCGATTTGATTTTTTCGGAGATGGTAGCTCGGAGACATGTGCTCTTGAGCGTCTTCTCGAAGATGAGGAAGACCGCTTGTAGGACTTGACGAGGGCTTTGATCTCCTCCATTTGAGCTTGCATCTTGGTGTCGTTGGAGTTGTTCGTGGCATCGAACTCATCGTTGTTGTTGTAGACCGAAGATGAAATTGCTTGCCTATCCATCACAAGACTCGAGTAGAGGTGAGTAGGAAATGAGATAAACAATACCAAGTTAACTTTTCCCAAAGTTGAGGATGTATCCCGTTTCACTCAATGTGAGATGAAAGAATAGTGGAATTGGTATCGGACTTGTTCACTCACACCTACAAACTAAAACTTATGGAGTAGCTCGGTGAGGATAGTGGCACAAAAATTTAATGCAAAATGTTAGCAAGATTCAATAATGTTGAAAGAGATTCACAAATTCGCAAGCGAAACAAGTAGACCAATAGCAATATGTGGCACACGGAAACACACACACGGATAGATAAATAGGGTCGTGCAACAAAGGAATGAGCTCAAAATGTGGAATCCACGGAAACCACTCGTGTTGCACAACTCAAGAGAGACGCTAGGACGATTGCTCTATAGGCGTATACGACACTTGTGCACAACCTATAAGATGCAAAATGTATGAATTTTCTATCCCAAGTCTGCTATGTATGTATGGTTCCCGGTGTTTCTCAAGATGATCCAAGATGATCGGATATGACAATCTTATGCAATGTGGTATGATGCTATGGCACTTGCTTAGAAGCTCTTTGTTCACTCTTTTTCTTTGCTTAAAAGCTTATTATCTTTTTTGTATGGCCACTTTTGCACAATGCACAAACCAGGATACCAATTGTATATATGCAAGAACAAACTTGAGGCACACGAGATGATATGATACCAATATGATATGGTATGTATGCAGTGGAAGGTGTGGCTCGATGATCACTAATGTGCACAAGTAACGTTGCCGGAAATACTCAAATGGCTAGTCTCGATAGGCAAGTAACGCAAAATAGGCTAGGGGTTATCAATGCAATGGCAAGGGAATATACAATGGAGGGATACCACGATACCAAGATGATATGGACGTTACCCTCCTTGGCAATGACGAGTGGCGGTGTTCTTGATGTAGATACCAATATGATGGAGACTCGTCCCTAAGTAGCCAAAACACCTTAGGAAATGGAAAAACCGCGAACTCAAAATCTTAAATGTCAAATGATGGTATTGCGGAAGCTCAATGGGATTGCGGAAATGCAATGATGGGTTATGCGAGTATGCAATGCGGAAGTAGAGGGTAAGGTGGTGGATTATACACGGTGTCGGAGTTGGAAGCACGGTCCCCAAGTAGCCGAAACACCTTAGGAGACACAACTCACAACACAAACAAATTTGGGTTAAGTCGGTGTGGGAGAAGTGTATGGTTAGTAAGCCTATGCGGTAGTGGTGGTGGTGGTTGATGAAGAAGCAACCATCCCTAAGTAGCTTAGACACCTTAGGAGACTCAAATCACTCCTCAAGCAAACACTAATGCGATGGGGAACAAAATTGGTTAGGTTGCGGAAGTCGGTGGTGGTGTAGCGGATGATGAGGTGGAAGCCCTAGGCAAAGATGCCAAAATTGTCAAAATTTCAGATAGTCAAATGATGTTGGTGTTATTTTTGTGGGAAGGGGGATGTCAAGAGCTTCAAAACGAGCTAAATAACGTCAACATCGGAGTTCGGATGAATTAGTTATGGCCGAAACAAAAATCAGTCGAAGTCTGAAACTACAGGTTACGGACGTCCGTAAAAGGATGGATGTCCGGGGGTCTCACGTCCGGGCGGCCTCGGAAATCCATAAATTTGGCTCCGGTTAGGAGTTCTGGATATCCGAAAAAGGTCGGATGTCTGGTCGTTCCAGGAGCTCCGGACGTCAGTAAAATTTCGGTCGTCCGGTGGGTCGGGGTCAACGCGAGATGCAAGTTTCGGGACGCGATTTTTGGCGGAAAATGAAGATTTGGGGGTCAAAATTGATGAGATTTCATGGATGAAAGATGGGGAAACTTGGAGAAATGCTAGATCCATTTGAAACCAAGCAAATCCATGGATCAAATCCAACAAAACTTCGGTAAACCAACAAATCACAAAAAAAATTGGGTATATTTTTATGGGGATTTTCGAAATTGGGGAAGAACACAAAAAAATTAGGCTAGAAAACACAACGGGGAGGCTCCGAAATCATGATCAACGTGGCTCAAGATACCAAGATGATGTAGGGTGGAACCCTATATGTCCGATCTTTCATGAAAGGATCGGATCCCGCAAAAACACGAAGAACACGGGGAAGAACGGAGAGAAAACACAAGAGGAAACACTCAAGAACAAGTCCAATCACACATCCACTAGACAATCAAACACAAGATCCACAAGGTACATGAACAACAAAGGGAAAGATACAAGGTAAGGTTCATCTCCATGAGGAGGTCTTGAATCCACGAGGGGATCTTCCCGTGTAGGGTCTTGAATCCAAGGTGGATCTTCTCCGGAGAGGGGCCGCGGTCTCTCTCGGGGAGTAGATCCGTAATGGATAAGCAAAGCTCTATCTCTAAATGAGCTACTACTTTGCTAACCCTAGAAAGGAGGTGGGGGTGGTCTATTTATAGTCTAAGCCACGGAGGGGTAAGTGGGGGAGAGATACAAGGTCAAAGGCCCAGCTGCACATAGGCAGGTACCGGACGACCGGTGGGGATCGGACGTCCGGTGGCTCGGGATGGTCCGGACGTCCGACGCGCGTCGGACGCCCGCTGATTCTTCTCGAGACAGGTGGCGCCGGATGCCCGGTTGGCAACGATCGTCCGACGTTTTGCTCCGGGCTCGATGGCACCGGATTTCCGGTAAGCATCGGATGTCTGGTGCCTGGGACCTGTATGACGTCCGGTGTTCGTCGGTCGTCCGGCGGCTGTTGAGGGTCGGACGTCCGGTGGCTTCCGGTCATCCGGTCGCTGTAGACTCTGCAAGTCCTTCTTCTTCCGTCTTCTCTTCCATGCTTCCCTTGCGGATGGTGTAGGTGTCCCTTGGCGCTTGCACTCGTCCTCGTCATCCGTGAAGTTCCGACAATACCTATATATGCACACGAGAGGGGTGTCAAGTAATATACCATCCTCGAAGGGGTCAAGTGAGCACATATAAAGAAGATGATTCACTTTTCTGTATGTGAAGTAGATGTCGCACGTGTCACTTGCCAAACGAACTCTTGACATGGTGATGCCCGTAGGATGCTAGCATCAACCTGCCCGAAACGTCAGAGGCCGAGCATTTCAGGAAGGAGACGTTGCGCTCCGAGTGCACTAGGAACGGCCTCACAAGCTCGCTCTGGCATGGGAAGGGCCCTTCATCATCACCAAGGTGCTCCACAATGGGGCATATGACCTCTACAACGTAGCTAAGAAAGAAGATGAGCCGCGCTCATGGAATGTGGATCTGCTCCGCCGCTTTTATACCTAGAACACTCGGATAAGCGAGTTGTAATAAAGAATCCTTCAGTTTTCTTATCAAAGACATGATTTTCGCAGTATCTTAATGATTTTTATCGCATAAGAATATGTGTTCAAATCCCCCAGTGGGTGGCTTAGCTGTGAACCCTATTCGCCTAAGTTTCGAAAACACTCCGAGTGTCGAGCAACCCTCTCACTCGTGGGCTTAGCCGCGAACCCGATTCGCCTAAGTTACAAAACTACTCCGAGTGGAGAGCAACCCTTCCACTCGGGGACTTAGCCGCGATCCCGTACTCGCCTAAGTAACAAATCTACTTCGAGTGGAGATCAATCCTCCCACTCGGGGGCTTAGCCGTGATCCCGTATTCGCCTACGTAACAAAACTACTCTGAGTGGAGAGCAACCCTCCCACTCGGGGACTTAGCCGTCATCCCATACTCGCCAAAGTAACAAAACTACTCCAAGTGGAGAGCAATCCTCCCACTTGGGGGCTTAGCCGCGATCCCGTATTCTCCTAAGTAAAAAACCTACTCTGAGTGGAGAGCAACCTTCCCACTCGGGGACGTAGCCATGATCCTGTACTCGCCTAAGTAACAAAACTACTCTGAGTGGAGAGCAATCCTCCCACTCGGGGGCTTAGCCGCAATCCTGCACTCGCCTAAGTAACAGAACTACTCCGAGTGGAGAGCAGTCCTCCCACTCGGGGGCTTAGCCGTGATCCCGTCTTCGCCTAAGTAACAAAAATACTCCGAGTGGAGAGCAATCCCCCCACCCAGGGGCTTAGCCGCGATCTCATATTCGCCTAAGTAAGAAAACTACTCCGAGTGGAGAGCAATCCTCCCACTCGGGGGCTTAGCCGCGATCCCGCATTCGCCTAAGTAACAAAACTACTCTGAGTAGAGAGCAATCCTCCCACTAGGGGGCTTAGCCCGGATCATGTTTTTGCTTAATTAACAAAACTACTCTGAGTGGAGGCAACCCGCCCACTTAGGGACTTAGCCGCGATCATGTACTCGCCTAAGTAACAAAACTACTCCGAGTGGAGAGCAATCCTCCCACTCGGGGGCTTAGCCGCGATCCCGACTCGCCTAAGTAACAAAACTATTCCAAGTGGAGAGCAGTTCTCCCACTCGGGGGCTTAGCTGTGATGTAGGGTAGGAACCCTAGTAGCCGATCTTTCACGAAAGGAGTGGATCCCGCGAAGTACACGAAGAACACGAGGGGAAACACGAGAGACTCACTCAAACCAACAGGAACGATCACACATGTGCTAGATCCTCGAAACACAAAGAGAGATACACGATCCAAAGTCAACACGGGACGATACAAATGGTAACCGGTCTTCTCCGTGAGGAGATCTTGAATCCACGTGGGGATCTCCCATGAGGGGTCTTGAATCTAAGGTGGATCTTCTCCGATGAGGAGCCGCGGTCTCTCTCGGGGAGTAGATCCGTAATGGATGAGCAAAGCTCTATCTCTAAATGAGCTACTACTTTGCTGACCCTAGAAAGGAGGTGGGGGTGGTCTATTTATAGTCTAAGCCACGAAGGGGTAAGTGGGAGAGAGATACAAGGCCAAAGGCCCGACTGCGCACAGGCAGGTACCGGACGACCGGTGGGAGTCCGACGTCCAGTGGCTCAGGATGGTCCGGACGTCCGGCGCGCGTCGTACGTCCGCTGATTCTTCTTGGGACAGGTGGCGCCGGACGTCCGGTTGGCCACGGTTGTCCGACGTTTTGCTTCGGGCTCGGTGGCACCAGATTTTCGGTAAGCGTCGGACGTCTAGTGCCTAGGACTTGTCGGACGTCCGGTGCTCGTCGATCGTCCGGTGGCTTCCGGTCGTCCGGTCGCTGTAGACTCTACAACTCCTTATTCTTCCGTCTTCACTTCCATGCTTCCCTCGCAGATGGTGTAGGTGTCCCTTGGCGCTTGCACTCCTCCTCGTCATCCGTGAAGTTCCCACAATACCTATGCATGCACACAAGAGGGGTGTCAAGTAGTATACCATCCTCGAAGGGGTCAAGTGAGCACGCGTAAAGGAGATGATTCACCTTTGTGTATGTGGAGTAGATGTCGCATGTGTCACTTGCCAAACGGAATCTTGACATGGTGATGCCCGTAGGATGCTCCGCATCAAGCTGCGATCCCGTATTCGGCTAAGTAACAAAACTACTCCGAGTGGTGAGCAATCCCCCCACCCGAGGGCTTAGCCGGGATCCCATATTCGCCTAAGTGACAAAACTACTCCAAGTGGAGAGCAATCCTCCCACTCGGGGGGCTTAGCCACTGTGACGCCCCGAGACCGTTGCGCCAGGTGTCTTCCAGTTATTCGTTGTTGTTGCCTTGTCTTTCGCTTACGTGTTGCATCTTTCCATGTCATCATGTGCATTGCATCATGATGTTTTCAAAACATGCATCCGTCCGGGTTCCCCAGTTCTCCCCATTGTCCGTTCTGAGCCCAACCACACTCGCACGCGCCCGAGGCACGTCCGAAATATTATTTTATAAGTGGCCAGAAAATGTTCTCGGACCGGGATGAAAGTTGGCGTGCGGTGTCGCTATGTTGCAGGTTGGCCGCCTGCCAAGTTTCATCGCAATCGGAGTTTGTTTGATGCCCCAACGGATAACTATAGCGGCATTATAGCCGGTCAAACGTCGGACGTTTTCGGTCTCCGAAAACCCATGCCGGGCTGCTTTCTCTTCTCTCATCTCAGTCCAAGCCCTTCTTCACACCCCTCCAAACCACCTAACCCCCTTGCACAGTGCATCGACCCCTCTCGTGCGAGTCCGGAAACTGCCCCGAACCCATACCGCTCAGTCATCACCGTTGCGTTCCGATCATCCCCTAACATCCCTAAAACATCTCCGTTTTTCTTTTTGTTCTCCTTAGCCTATTTATCTCGAGCGTTTGTTCTAAATCGGAGGGTCCGATTAGCCGCTAACCTAACCCACTCACTATATAACCAGCAACCCTAAATTCTAGGCAGTTGTCCCTGCCTACGCCGCCACACTCATCTTCCACACCTCGGGATCCCCATCGCTCGAACCAAATCAAATCAAATCCCCTCCTCGCTTTCACCACCACACCAACCCAAGCCAGCTACCTCTCCTTCCACTTCGCCTCTCCATCAGGATCCTCCCGCAGCACCCCCAGCCTCGCAGTCTCATCTTCCCCTGACCGATCCTCCCTTGCCGGCGCTCGATCTAGTTTGGGATCGAGGCCACAGCCGTAGCAGGCCCGACGCCCCTGCCTTTCTCCACCTTTCCCTAGATCCACTCCCTCTCGAGCACCTCCATGGAGCCGAGAGCTCCCGGGCCTCCTGTTCGTCCATCCCCGCCGGACCCCGCAGTCCCGAACCCCCCCCCCCCGGCCTGAGCGCACCTCCACCTCGCGATCCCACCGCCGCCAGCAAACCTCACCGCTGGCAAGATCATGGCCAGGCCGTGCCGTCTCCTTTCCCCTTTTCTTTCACCTCTCTCCTCCCCCAGCTCTATCTCATGATGTCTCTCCCTCGTTCTCTTCTTGCAGCTGGAGCAGCCATGGACACCGTGTCGCAAGCAGCAGCAGCCGCCGGCTTCCTCCGTCTCGTCCCAGCACTGGACCTGGAGCCCCGACGCCCCACCTCTCTGCCTTGAGCATAGGAGGAGGACGCCCGCGTCTTGCCGCCCGAGCACCGCTGCCTGCCCTCGTCCCCGACACCAGCAAATCCCCTCGCGCCTCTCGGACCTCACTGGAGTGTTGTTTTCTGTCAAGCTCGACCCCTCCGCCGCCGTGCAAACTCACCGCTTCGCTGGTCCCGTCGAATGCCATCATCCGAGCCTCCCGGCGCCCGCCTGCCATGGCCGCCTCGTCCCTGCTCCAGAGGAGGACGAACAGAGCCCGTGCCCGTTGACTGCGTCGCCCCGAGCCGGCCTTCTCTGTTCTCGGGCCACAAGCGTGCACCAAGCCCAGCTGCGCCCCTTGTCGGGCCTCTTTAATCAACCGGCCCATGAGGCCTGGTGAGCCGCCCAGTTCCTGTAGCTCCAGATTCGGCCCATGACATTTTTTCCGTTCTGCGATTGGTCCTTTTTATCCAGAGTTTCCAGTTTTGCAGAAACCCCTTTGGGATCATGCATTTAATACCTTATAAACCGTGCATCGGATTAAAATGCTTCATATATGAAAAATGCTTAGAAATTCAACTAGTTTCATAATATCCAACTTTCATGCATGTAAAAAAATGTTTAGCTTGTTGTTTGCATTAATTTTCTCAAATAACTTGTTAAAATGATTTAATTCATAACTAATTAACCGTAACTCGGTTTGTAACAAACTTTATATGTAAATGGGGTGGAAAATGCCTAGCTTAACACGGTGGCATTACTTTGCATGTTTAACAACTCTAAAATATGGTTTAGGGCAGAACAGTGCCAAACCTAAAATATGCACATGAGGTTTTTCCGAACTTGTTGCTTGTTGTTCCGGCCTCATTTAAACTTGCCTAGATGTCTAGTTTACTTATGCTTCACCCCTTGCCATGTTAACAAACATTTAATGTTGTTGAGTACTTAAACGGGAGAGAACTAAATAATTGTCGTGGTGTTTCGTCAATATGCAACTCGTAGCATATTGAGCTCAACTTAATTTGTAGTATTGTTTGTGCACTTTGCCATGCCATGCCTCATTAAACCGGACAAGCATCATACTTGGTTGTGCATCATGCCATGATTGTGTGATGGTTGTTTACTATGTTGCTTGCTTCTTTCCGGGTTGCTTCTCTCATTAGCTTCAGTTTCGTTCCGGATTTGTGAGGATCCGTGCGACTACGTCCGTTTGTCTTCTTCATGGACTCTTTCTTCTTCCTTGCGGAATCTTAGGCAAGATGACCATACCCTTGAAATCACTTCTATCTTTGCTTGCTAGTTGTTCGTTCTATCGCTATGTCACGCTACCTACCACGTGTTATATCATGCCTCCCATATTGCCATGCCAAGCCTCTAACCCACCTTTCCTAGCAAATCGTTGTTTGGCTATGTTACCGCTTTTGCTCAGCCCCTCTTATAGCGTTGTTAGTTGCAGGTGAAGTTGAAGTTTGTTCCTTCTTGGAACATGGGTATGTTGGGATATCACAATATCTATTATCTTTATTAATGCATCTATATACTTGGTAAAGGGTGGAAGGCTCGGCCTTATGCCTGGTGTTTTGTTCCACTCTTGCCGCCCTAGTTTCCGTCTTTCCGGTGTTATGTTCCTTGATTTTGTGTTCCTTCCGTGGTTGGGTGTTATGGGAACCCCTTGATAGTTTTCTTTGAATAAAACTCCTCCAGGAAGGCCCAACCTTGGTTTTACATTGGCCTAACAACCTATACCTTTCCCTTGGGAGTAATTAACCCGAGGGTCATCTTTATTTTAACCCCCCCGGGCCAATGCTTCTCTAAGTGTTGGTCTGAACCGAGTAGACTGCGGGGCCACCTCGAGGATACTTGAGGTTTGGTTTTACTCGTAGGATGTCTCATCCGGTGTTGCCCTGAGAACGAGATACGTGAGACTCCTATCGGGATTGTCGGCACATCGGGTGGCTTTGCTGGTCTTGTTTTACCATTGTCGAAATGTCTTGTAACCGGGATTCAGAGACTGATCGGGTCTTTCCAGGAGAAGGAATATCCTTCGTTGACCGTGAGAGCTTGTGATGGGCTAAGTTGGGACACCCCTGCAGGGTATAAACTTTCGAGAGCCGTGTCCGCGGTTATGTGGCAGATGGGAATTTGTTAATATCCGGTTGTCGAGAACTTGACACTTAACTTAATTAAAATACATCAACCGCATGTGTAGCCATGATGGTCTCTTTTCGGCAGAGTCCGGGAAGTGAACACGGTTCTTGTGTTATGCTTGAACATAAGTAGTTTCAGGATCACTTCTTGACCACTTCTAGCTTCTTGACCGTTGCATTGCTTCTCTTCTCGCTCTTATTTGCGTATGTTAGCCACCATATACGCTTAGTGCTTGCTGCAGCTCCACCTCACTACCCTTTCCTACCCTTAAGCTTAAATAGTCTTGATCTCGCGGGTGTGAGATTGCTGAGTCCTCGTGGCTCACAGATACTTCCAAACAGTTGCAGGTGCCGATGATACTAGTGCAGGTGACACAATCGAGCTCAAGTGGCAGCTCGATGAAGATCTTTTCGTTGCTATGTTTCTTTTCCGGACGATCAGTAGTGGTGCCCAGTTGGGACAATCGGGGATGTAGAATTTGGGGTTGTCTTCTTTTATGTTGGTTCCGTAGTCGGACCTTGATTGTATTCTCAATGATTTATGTTTAACTTGTATTTGTGTGAAGTGGAGATTGTAAGCGAACTCTTTATCCCTTTCTTATTCGGTACATGGGATGTGTGAAGATTCCCCTCTTGCGACAAGCCTACCATGCGGCTATGCCTCTAAGTCGTGCCCCGACACGTGGGAGATATAACCGCATTGTTGGTGTCTAAAATATGGTTTACGGCATAACAGTACCAAACCTAAAATATGCACATGAGGTTTTTCTGGACTTGTTGCTTGTTGTTCCGGCCTCATTTAGACTTGCCTAGATGTCTAGTTTACTTATGTGTCACCCCTTGCCATGTTAACAAACATTTAATGTTGTTGAGTACCTAAACGGGTGAGAACTAAATAATTGTTGTGGTGTTTCGTCAATATGCAACTCGTTGCATATTGAGCTCCACTTAATTTGTAGTATTGTTTGTGCACTTTGCCATGTCATGCCTCATTAAACCGGACATGCATCATACTTGGTTGTGCATCATGCCATGATTGTGTGATGGTTGTTTACTATGTTGCTTGCTTCTTTCCGGGTTGCTTCTCTCGTTAGCTTCGTTTCGTTCCGCAGTTGTGAGGATCCGTTCGACTACGTCCGTTTGTCTTCTTCATGGACTCGTTCTTCTTCCTTGCAGGATCTCAGGCAAGATCACCATACCCTCGAAATCACTTCTATCTTTGCTTGCTAATTGTTCATTCTATCACTATGTCGTGCTACCTACCACGTGTTATATCATGCCTCCCAAATTGCCATGCCAAGCCTCTAACCCACCATTCCTAGCAAACCATTGTTCGGCTATGTTACCGCTTTCGCTCAGCCCCTCTTATAGCGTTGTTAGTTGCAGGTGAAGCTGTAGTTTCTTCCTTGTTGGAACATGGATATGTTGGCATATTAGAATATCTCTTATCTGAATTAATGCATCTATATACTTGGTAAAGGGTGGAAGGCTCGACCTTATGCCTAGTTTTTTGTTCCACTCTTACCGCCCTAGTTTCCGTCATACCGGTGTTATGTTCCTTGATTTTCCGTTCATTACGCGGTTGGGTGTTATGGGAACCCCTTGACAGTTCAATTTGAATAAAACTCCTCCAGGAAGGCCCAACCTTGGTTTTACATTTTCCTAACAATCTATACCTTTCCCTTGGTTGTAATTAAACCGAGGGTCATCTTTATTTTAACCCCCCCCCCCCGGGCCAATTCTTCTCTAAGTGTTGGTCCGAACAAAGTAGACTACAGGGTCACCTCGGGTAAACTTGAGGTTTGGTTTTACTCGTAGGATGTCTCATCCGGTGTTGCCCTGAGAACGAGATACATGCGACTCCAATTGGGATTGTTAGCACATCTAGTGGCTTTGCTGGTCTTGTTTTACCATTGTCGAAATGTCTTGTAACCAGGATTCCGAGACTGATCGGGTCTTTCTGGAAGAAGGAATATCCTTCGTTGACTGTGAGAGCTTATGATGGGCTAAGTTGGGACACCCCTGCAGCATATAAACTTTTGAGAGCCGTGCCCGTGGTTATGTGGCAGATGGGAATTTGTTAATATCCGATTGTAGAGAACTTGACACTTAACTTAACTAAAATACATCAACCGCGTGTGTAGCCATGATGGTCTCTATTCGGCAGAGTCCGGGAAGTGAACACGGTTCTTGTGTTATGCTTGAACGTAAGTAGTTTCAGGATCACTTCTTGATCACTTCTAGCTTCTCGACCGTTGCGTTGCTTCTCTTCTCGCTCTTATTTGCGTATGTTAGACAACATATATGCTTAGTGCTTCCTGCAGCTCCACCTCACTACCCTTTCCTACCCTTAATCTTAAATAGTCTTGATCTCGTGGGTGTGAGATTGCTGAGTCCTCATGGCTCACAGTGTAACACCCCGGATGTAACTTTCCCTATTTGTACTCCAACTCTTGCCGTTTCCGGCGTTAAGTTATATTTATTTCTCGGGTTCAGGTCTTTGTCTCCGTGTGTTGTTTTTCATTTTCATGCATCTCTTATCATGTCATCATGTGCATTGCATTTGCATACGTGTTCATCTCATGCATTCGAGCTTTTTCCCCGTTGTCCGTTTTGCATTCCGGCGCTTCGTTCTCCTCCGGTGGTCATTTCTAGCTTTCTTTCGTGTGTGGGGATTAAACATTTCCGGATTGGACTGAGACTTGCCAAGCGGCCTTGGTTTACTACCGGTAGACCGCCTGTCAAGTTTCTTATCAATTGGACTTCGTTTGATACTCCAACGGTTAACCGAGGGACCGAAAAGGCCTCGTGTGTGTTGCAGCCCAACACCCCTCCAATTTTGGCCCAAAACCCACCAAACTCTGCTCCATCACCTAGAGCGTTCGATCACGATCACGTGGCCGAAAACCGCACCTCATTTGGACTCTCCTAGCTCCACTTATGCCTATAAATAGCCCCCCCCCCCGTTTTCGGATCATCTCCTCCTACGAAACCCTAGCCCAAAAAAAAGGATCTTCGCACCGGCCGGACACGTCCGATCCGACCGGACGCATCGCCGCAGCCAACCCGCCGTTGCCACGTGGCCTCCGCCACCTACCGCGCCGCCGGCCCGAGAGGCCCACGCCCGACCCCCGACTTCGCCACCGCGGGCCGCCGCCTCGCGCTCGTCTCCGCCGCCAGCGCCCGCCTCCTCCGCCCTCTTCCTCGCGCCCGGTGGCCGGAGCCACCACGCCGCCTCTCCGGCGCCACCGCGCCGCCTCGCCAACTCCGGCCGCCGCCGGCCTCGTCTTCTACACCGGCGACCGCCGCCGCCCGCCGCCTCGGGCCACCGCTCCGCCCCGAGCCGGTCGGCCGCCGCCCCGGCCTCTCCTCCACTCCGGCGAGCTGCCCACGCCCGGCCTCCTCCTCTCCAAGTCCGGCAGCTACAGTAACGGCGGCGAACCTCGGGAACCGCGCCAGATCCAGATCTAGAAAAAAAATCACCTCGGTTGACTTTTCTTCCCCGAACCCTAATATTTGTGCATACTTTAACCGGCCGTATCTCCGCATCCGCAGCTCCGATTTGGGCATATAGTATATCAAAATGTTAGTCTCGACGAGTACATCATTTCATTCCATTGCATCATTTTCATTTGAGTTCATCTTGATGCCCGATATGCTGTTAGAATGAGGCTTCGTGAGTTAATTGTCAGATCTGCTAGTTCATCTTAGACTCTTGTCATTTTTGCCATGATTATTGTGTGCATGATATGCCTGTGAGTCCTTCATATGTTTTGTTAAGCATCTTGTTATCTTTCCAGAGGTGCAACCCATGCATTTTTAGGATGTGTGTGGCGACTTGTGCAAGCTTGCAAAGTTAAGCACCCGGTAAATCTGTTTTCAGGGACTTAGTAGTTTTCACTAAGTCTGGGATTATTTAGTTCATGATGCCATATGTTCGTGTTGTTTCCTAGTGATCCGTGCCTATTTTGAGGATAATCAGTAAAGGAGTTTTGTTAATAATGTTATTCTCTATCCATCCATGCCTTTGTTTGCAATTATGGAGCACCCTAGCTTGAGTCAATCAAGCTCTACTTTTGCTTCGTTGTGAATCTGGGCAGATCGTCAACTTGTTTGCGATTTTGCCGATGTTATTGTAATTAATCCGTGCATGCTATGCCATTGTTCTTGCCATTTCTAGCTTTTATTTTGTGCCTTATTGTTTGATGTATGCTTGCATTGCCATGACTTGCACCGTGGTGAGTGCATCGAGCTCGTTTACATGCCTTCGTGAGTTATATTTCAGCATGTCTCAGTTTTCACTAAGTCTAAAAACTGATTGTGTTTTAGCTATGTTCGTGTGCTCGTTTATATATTTTGTGATCCCTTTTGGCCCCAGGTCACTTAGGGACTTTTGTTAAGATTGTTGAGTAGCTCCATGACATGTTCTTCTTTGTCATAATCAAGTCATGTTTCATGATGTTTTGCTGCTCCGAAGAGAGCTTCATGATCTGAAATTCCAGACAAGTGTTAATTTCACTAAGTCTGAGATCTGTTTTGCATTTGTGTTTTTGCCATGCTTGTTTGAACCCCATAATGGATGAATTGGCCGTGGCTCAGTGCTAGTCTTTTGTTAAGCTTCTTGTGTGAATCCCTTCCATGCATTTTTTTGTCATGTTTGGGTGCTGTAGCATGTTCATTTCGTTGCATTTAGTTGCCTACTTGCTGTAAATTGCAGACCGGTGTCATTATTAAAACGCTTGCCATTTCCAAACCGTAACTCCGTTTCCAATGATCTTTATATCATTTTCAAGCGATTTCATCTCATCTTTCCAGTGGCACCCTTGGAATTCCAAGTTGAGGCCAGGTTCATGCATTTCCTGTCATATCTTGCATTTTTGCATCCCGCATCGCATCCCGCATAGCATATCATCTTTGCATCGTGTGGATTGAGTTTGCACGTGGTTGATTGTATCCTTGTTGCTTGTTTGTCTTGTTTGGGTAGAGCCGGGAGAGGAGTTCGCTAACGAGGAGCCCGTTGAGTTTGCTCTTGAGGATCCAGTCAACTCTGACAGCTTTGCAGGCAAGATGATCATACCCTCGAAATCACTACTATCTTTGCTATGCTAGTTTGCTCGCTCTTTTGCTATGGCAATGCTATGATGCCTACCATTTGCTTGTCAGCCTCCCAATTGCCATGTCAAACCTCTAACCCACCTTGTCCTAGCAAACCGTTGATTGGCTATGTTACCGCTTTGCTCAGCCCCTCTTATAGCGTTGCTAGTTGCAGGTGAAGATTGGAGGCCGTTCCTTGTTGGAACATTTATTTACTTGTTGGGATATCATTATATTAATATGTTATCTTAATGCATCTATATACTTGGTAAAGGGTGGAAGGCTCGGCCTCTCACCTAGTGTTTTGTTCCACTCTTGCCGCCCTAGTTTCCGTCATATCGGTGTTATGTTCCCGGATTTTGCGTTCCTTACGCCGTTGGGTTATAATGGGAACCCCTTGATAGTTCGCCTTGATTAAAGATTTTCCAGCAATGCCCAACATTGGTCTTACCATTTGCCACCTAGCCTTTTCTTTCCCTTGGGTTCTGCAGACTCAAGGGTCATCTTATTTTAACCCCCCCACCCGGGCCAGTGCTCCTTCGAGTGTTGGTCCGACCGAGTAGACTGCGGGGCCACCTCGGGGCAACTTGAGGGTTGGTTTTACTCGTAGGATGTCTCATCTGAATGTGCCCTGAGAAAGAGATATGTGCAGCTCCTATCGGGATTTGTCGGCACATTCGGGCGGTGTTGCTGGTCTTGTTTTAACCTGTCGAAGTGTCTTGAATTACCGAGATACCGAGTCTGATCGGAACGTCTTGGGAGGAGGTCTATTCCTTCGTTGACCGTGAGAGCTTGTCATGGGCTAAGTTGGGACTCCCCTGCAGGGATTGAACTTTCGAAAGATGTGCCCGCGGTTATGGGCAGATGGGAATTTGTTAATGTCCGGTTGTAGATAACTTGAACATTAATTAATTAAAATGAATCAACCGAGTGTGTTACCGTGATGGCCTCTTCTCGGCGGGGTCCAGGAAGTGGACACGGTGTTGGAGTAATGTTTGCGCAGGTTGCTCTCTAGTTTCTCGCTCGTGCTTTGCCTCCTCTTCTCGCTCTCTTTTGCGAATAAGATAGCCACCATATATGGTAGTCGCTTGCTGCAGCTCCACATATATTTGCCTTACCCTTCCTGTAAGCTTAAATAGTCTTGATCGCGAGGGTGCGAGATTGCTGAGTCCCTGTGGCTCACAGATACTATAACTCCAGATGCAGGTCCAGGTGATTCCGCTCCAGGTGACGAGTACGAGCTCAAGTGGGAGTTCGACGAGGACTCTCAGCGTTACTACGTGTCTTTTCCTGATGATCAGTAGTGGTGCCTAGTTGGGGTTCGATTCAGGGCCGTGTCGCATGTTGGGTTCTTTTCTATTTTGGCGCCGTAGTCGGGCCATGAGTGTTTGTATGATGGATGTTATTTATGTACTTTGATGTGACGTGGCGAGTGTAAGCCAACTATGTATCTCCCCCTTTTATTATATATTACATGGGATGTTGTGATGATTGCCTAACTTGCGACATTGCTTTCAATGCATGTTATGTCTCTAAGTCGTGCCTCGACACGTGGGAGCTATAGCCGCATTGAGGGCGTTACAAGTTGGTAATCAGAGCCTTCCCCGACCTTAGGAGCCCCATTGCTTGATCGTTTTTAGCGGCCGAGCTGTGTCTAGAAAAATGTTTTGAGTCATTTAGGAATTATATATCGGAGAGCTTAGGAATTCTTTTTACTTCCCAGTCTCCTCATCGCTCTGGTAAGGCATCCTGACATAGAGTTTTGACTCTTCTCTTCTCAAATTTCACTAAAAAAAATTTTAGGATCACGCGAGTATCTTGGAATCGTTCCGATGGCTTATGATGAGAACATTGACTTGGTGCCTCCTGTCAGGGGTTTAGTGGAAGTGTCTCGGGGAGTTGAGCTCTGAGGTGTTGTCATCATAATTTTATCGTTGCAATTCTGGAATACTTGAGATATGTTCGCCGACATCGAAAATCTCTTTTATGCAGTTCGTTGGTGAGATAACCTCGACGCCACCCAGTACTGGGGCGGGAGTTCGGGAGTATCGCCATAACTTGTATAACGGATGCTTTTCGAAGGTTGAGGTAGATGGTTTCCGAAGGTTTCTTGGTTATGTGTTGAAGGATGGATACAGCTGGATGTAGGATTTGCTAGTTTGGGTGAGATATTATGCTTCCCCTGTATCCCCAACACCTGATTGCATAACCGGAAAAGTTCAGGAGTTTCATAGGTGGGAATTCTAGTAGCTCTAGTTCTTCTTCCTCGGATATTGGTTTGAGATTGGGATTGCCAAGAGTCAGTCCAAGTACAAGTGCTACCGCCTTGATGACAAGGACACTCTTTTCTTCGAGGATCGTATTGTTGTGCCCAAAGGTGACCTCCGTAAAGTGATCATGAAGGAGGCTCACAATTCTCTCCTCTCCATCCACCCTGGGAGTACGAAGATGTATCAGGACCTTAAGCAAGCTTATTGGTGGACTCGAATGAAGCGCGAGATCACTCAATTCGTGAATGAATGTGATCTCTGCAGAAGAGTGAAGGCAGAACACCAAAGGCCAGCAGGTCTCCTCCAACCTCTTGCCATTCCAGAATGGAAGTTTGACCACATTGAAATGGACTTCGTGACTGGGTTTCCAAAGTCCAAGCGTGGCAATGATGCTATATTCGTTGTCATCGACAAGCTCACCAAAGTGGCTCACTTTCTGCCTATCAAAGAGTCGATCACTCCAGCTCAATTGGCGGAACTCTATACCTCTCGCATTGTCTCTCTGCACGGTATTCCTCAAGTGATCTCTTTAGACCGTGGCAGCATCTTTACCTCAAAGTTTTGGGATTCTTTTCAGAAGGCCATGGGCACGAACATCCGCTTCAGCACTGCTTTCCATCCTCAAACAAGCGGTCAAGTCGAGCGTGTCAACCAGGTTCTTGAAGATATGCTCAGGGCTTGTGTGATCTCCTTCGGCATGAAATGGGAGGATTGTCTTCCTTATGCTGAATTCTCATATAACAACAGTTTTCAAGCAAGTTCGGGCAAGGCCCCTTTTGAAATTCTGTATGGCAGGAAGTGCCGTACCCCTCTCAACTGGTCTGAAACCGGTGAACGTCAGCTTTTGGGTAATGACTTAATCACAGAAGCAGAAGAAATGTGCAAAGTCATTCGAGATAACCTCAAAGCAGCCCAATCCCGCCAGAAGAGCTACTATGATAGTAAGCACCGTGATTTGGCGTTCGAGATCGAAGATCATGTTTACCTCCATGTCTCTCCTATGAAAGGTACTCGTCGCTTCGGTATCAAAGGGAAGCTTGCCCCCAGATACGTGGGACCTTTCAAGATTGTCAGCAAGAGAGGCGACCTCGCCTATCAACTCGAGCTTCCTTCAAACTTTGCAAATGTTCATGACGTGTTCCATGTCTCTCAGCTTCGAAAGTGCTTCAAGACTCCTGACCGCACCGTCAACTTCGAGGACATTGAGCTCCAAGAAGATCTCTCTTATCGTGAGCACCCAGTTGCTATTCTTGAAGAGACTGAACGCAAGACTCGCAACAAGTCAATTAAATTTCTCAAAGTCAAGTGGTCACACCATTCCGACCGTGAAGCTACCTGGGAACGCGAGGATCACCTCCGTTCTGAGTACCCGGAGTTCTTTCAGTCCTAGATCTCGGGACGAGATCTTTTCGTAGTGGTGGAGTGTTGTAACACCCCGGATGTAACTTTCCCTATTTGTACTCCAACTCTTGCCGTTTCCGGCGTTAAGTTATATTTATTTCTCGGGTTCGGGTCTTTGTCTCCGTGTGTTGTTTTTCGTTTTCATGCATCTCTTATCATGTCATCATGTGCATTGCATTTGCATACGTGTTCATCTCATGCATTCGAGCTTTTTCCCCGTTGTCCGTTTTGCATTCCGGCGCTTCGTTCTCCTCCGGTGGTCATTTCTAGCTTTCTTTCGTGTGTGGGGATTAAACATTTCCGGATTGGACCGAGACTTGCCAAGCGGCCTTGGTTTACTACCGGTAGACCGCCTGTCAAGTTTCGTATCAATTGGACTTCGTTTGATACTCCAACGGTTAATCGAGGGACCGAAAAGGCCTCGTGTGTGTTGCAGCCCAACACCCCTCCAATTTTGGCCCAAAACCCACCAAACTCTGCTCCATCACCTAGAGCGTTCGATCACGATCGCGTGGCCAAAAACCGCACCTCATTTGGACTCTCCTAGCTCCACTTATGCCTATAAATAGCCCCCCCCCCCCGTTTTCGGATCATCTCCTCCTACGAAACCCTAGCCCAAAAAAAGGATCTTCGCGCCGGCCGGACACGTCCGATCCGACCGGACGCATCGCCGCAGCCAACCCGCCGTTGCCACGTGGCCTCCGCCACCTACCGCGCCGCCGGCCCGGGAGGCCCCCGCCCGGCCCCCGACTTCGCCACCGCGGGCCGCCGCCTCGCGCTCGTCTCCGCCACCAGCGCCCGCCTCCTCCGCCCTCTTCCTCGCTCCCGGTGGCCGGAGCCACCACGCCGCCTCTCCGGCGCCACCGCGCCGCCTCGCCAACTCCGGTCGTCGTCGGCCTCGTCTTCTACACCGGCGGCCGCCGCCGCCCGCCGCCTCGGGCCACCGCTCCGCCCCGAGCCGGCCGGCCGCCGCCCCGGCCTCTCCTCCACTCCGGCGAGCTGCCCACGCCCGGCCTCCTCCTCTCCAAGTCCGGCAGCTACAGTAATGGCGGCGAACCTCGGGAACCGCGCCAGATCCAGATCTGGAAAAAAAATCACCTCGGTTGACTTTTCTTCCCCGAACCCTAATTTTTGTGCATAATTTGACCGGCCATATCTCCGCATCCGCAGCTCCGATTTGGGCATATAGTATATCAAAATGTTAGTCTCGACGAGTACATCATTTCATTCCATTGCATCATTTTCATTTGAGTTCATCTTGATGCCCGATATGCTGTTAGGAGGCTTCGTGAGTTAATTGTCAGATCTGCTAGTTCATCTTAGACTCTTGTCATTTTTGCCATGATTATTGTGTGCATGATATGCCTGTGAGTCCTTCATATGTTTTGTTAAGCATCTTGTTATCTTTCCAGAGGTGCAACCCATGCATTTTTAGGATGTGTGTGGCGACTTGTGCAAGCTTGCAAAGTTAAGCACCCGGTAAATCTGTTTTCAGGGACTTGGTAGTTTTCACTAAGTCTGGGATTATTTAGTTCATGATGCCATATGTTCGTGTTGTTTCCTAGTTATCCGTGCCTATTTTGAGGATAATCAGTAAAGGAGTTTTGTTAATAATGTTATTCTCTATCCATCCATGCCTTTGTTTGCAATTATGGAGCACCCTAGCTTGAGTCAATCAAGCTCTACTTTTGCTTCGTTGTGAATCTGGGCAGATCGTCAACTTGTTTGTGATTTTGCCGATGTTATTGTAATTAATCCGTGCATGCTATGCCATTGTTCTTGCCATTTCTAGCTTTTATTTTGTGCCTTATTGTTGGATGTATGCTTTCCTTGCCATGACTTGCACCGTGGTGAGTGCATCGAGCTCGTTTACATGCCTTCGTGAGTTATATTTCAGCATGTCTCAGTTTTCACTAAGTCTAAAAACTGATTGTGTTTTAGCTATATTCGTGTGCTCGTTTATATATTTTGTGATCCCTTTTGGCCCCAGGTCACTTAGGGACTTTTGTTAAGCTTGTTGAGTAGCTCCATGCCATGTTCTTCTTTGTCATAATCAAGTCATGTTTCATGATATTTTGCTGCTCCGAAGAGAGCTTCATGATCTGAAATTCCAGACAAGTGTTAATTTCACTAAGTCTGACATCTGTTTTGCATTTGCGTTTTTGCCATGCTTGTTTGAACCCCATAATGGATGAATTGGCCATGGCTCAGTGCTAGTCTTTTGTTAAGCTTCTTGTGTGAATCCCTGCCATGCATTTTTTTGTCATGTTTGGGTGCTGTAGCATGTTCATTTCGTTGCATTTAGTTGCCTACTTGCTGTAAATTGCAGACCGGTGTCATTCTTAAAACGCTTGCCATTTCCAAACCGTAACTCCGTTTCCAATGATCTTTATATCGTTTTCAAGCGATTTCATCTCATCTTTCCAGTGGAACCCTTGGAATTCCAAGTTGAGGACAGGTTCATGCATTTCCTGTCATATCTTGCATTTTTGCATCCCGCATCGCATCCCGCATAGCATATCATCTTTGCATCGTGTGGATTGAGTTTGCACTTGGTTGATTGTATCCTTGTTGCTTGTTTGTCTTGTTTGGGTAGAGCCGGGAGACGAGTTCGCTAACAAGGAGCCCGTTGAGTTTGCTCTTGAGGATCCAGTCAACTCTGACAGCTTTGCAGGCAAGATGATCATACCCTCGAAATCACTACTATCTTTGCTATGCTAGTTTGCTTGCTCTTTTGCTATGGCAATGCTACGATGCCTACCATTTGCTTGTCAGCCTCCCAATTGCCATGTCAAACCTCTAACCCACCTTGTCCTAGCAAACCGTTGATTGGCTATGTTACCGCTTTGCTCAGCCCCTCTTATAGCGTTGCTAGTTGCAGGTGAAGATTGGAGGCCGTTCCTTGTTGGAACATTTATTTACTTGTTGGGATATCATTATATTAATATGTTATCTTAATGCATCTATATACTTGGTAAAGGGTGGAAGGCTCGGCCTCTCGCCTAGTGTTTTGTTCCACTCTTGCCGCCCTAGTTTCCGTCATATCGGTGTTATGTTCCTGGATTTTGCGTTCCTTACGCCATTGGGTTATAATGGGAACCCCTTGATAGTTCGCCTTGATTAAAGCTTTTCCAGCAATGCCCAACATTGGTCTTACCATTTGCCACCTAGCCTTTTCTTTCCCTTGGGTTCTGCAGACTCAAGGGTCATCTTATTTTAACCCCCCCACCCGGGCCAGTGCTCCTTCGAGTGTTGGTCCGACCGAGTAGACTGCGGGGCCACCTCGGGGCAACTTGAGGGTTGGTGTTACTCATAGGATGTCTCATCTGAATGTGCCCTGAGAAAGAGATATGTGCAGCTCCTATCGGGATTTGTCGGCACATTCGGGCGGTGTTGCTGGTCTTGTTTTAACCTGTCGAAGTGTCTTGAATTACCGAGATACCGAGTCTGATCGGAACGTCTTGGGAGGAGGTCTATTCCTTCGTTGACCGTGAGAGCTTGTCATGGGCTAAGTTGGGACTCCCCTGCAGGGATTGAACTTTCGAAAGACGTGCCCGCGGTTATGGGCAGATGGGAATTTGTTAATGTCCGGTTGTAGATAACTTGAACATTAATTAATTAAAATGAATCAACCGAGTGTGTTACCGTGATGGCCTCTTCTCGGCGGGGTCCAGGAAGTGGACACGGTGTTGGAGTAATGTTTGCGCAGGTTGCTCTCTAGTTTCTCGCTCGTGCTTTGCCTCCTCTTCTCGCTCTCTTTTGCGAATAAGATAGCCACCATATATGGTAGTCGCTTGCTGCAGCTCCACATATATTTGCCTTACCCTTCCTGTAAGCTTAAATAGTCTTGATCGCGAGGGTGCGAGATTGCTGAGTCCCTGTGGCTCACAGATACTATAACTCCAGATGCAGGTCCAGGTGATTCCGCTCCAGGTGACGAGTACGAGCTCAAGTGGGAGTTCGACGAGGACTCTCAGCGTTACTACGTGTCTTTTCCTGATGATCAGTAGTGGTGCCTAGTTGGGGTTCGATTCAGGGCCGTGTCGCATGTTGGGTTCTTTTCTATTTTGGCGCCGTAGTCGGACCATGAGTGTTTGTATGGTGGATGTTATTTATGTACTTTGATGTGACGTGGCGAGTGTAAGCCAACTATGTATCTCCCTCTTTTATTATATATTACATGGGATGTTGTGATGATTGCCTAACTTGCGACATTGCTTTCAATGCGGTTATGTCTCTAAGTCGTGCCTCGACACGTGGGAGCTATAGCCGCATCGAGGGCGTTACACATAGATACTTCAAAACAGTTGCAGGTGCTGATGATACCAGTGCAGGTGATGCAATCGAGCTCAAGTGGGAGCTCGATGAAGATCTTTTCGTTGCTATGTTTCTTTTTCGGATGATCAGTATTGGTGCCCAGTTGGGATGATCGGGGATCTAGAATTTGGGGTTGTCTTCTTTTATTTTGGTTCCGTTGTCGGACCTTGATTGTATTCTTGATGATGTATGTTTAACTTGTATTTGTGTGAAGTGGAGATTGTAAGCCAACTCTTTATCCCTTTCTTATTCAGTACATGGGATGTGTGAAGATTACCCCTCTTGCGACAAGCCTACCATGCGGCTATGCCTCTAAGTTGTGCCCCGACACATGGGAGATATAACCACATTGTGGGTGTCTAAAATATGGTTTAGGTCAGAACAATACCAAACCTAAAATATGCACATGAGGTTTTTCTGGACTTGTTGCTTGTTGTTCCGGCCTCATTTAAACTTTCCTAGATGTATAGTTTACTTATGCTTCACCCCTCGCCATGTTAACAAACATTTAATATTATTGAGTACTTAAACAGGAGAGAACTAAATAATTGTTGTGGTGTTTTGTCAATATGCAACTCATTGCATATCGAGCTCCACTTAATTTGTAGTATTGTTTGTGCACTTTGCCATGCCATGCCTCATTAAACCGGACATGCATCATACTTGGTTGTGCGTCATGCCACGATTATGTGATGGTTGTTTCTATCTTGCTTGCTTCTTTTTGGGTTGCTTCTCTCGTTAGCTTCGGTTTCGTTCCGGTGTTTGTTTCATCCGTCCCAAGTTGTCTTTGTTTTTCCCGCCCTCCCACCCTTTTTCTTCAAGGACTCAGATTTCTTAATCAAGTACACTTTTTATGGATGTGAAGTCTCTTTATTCTTTTCCGTCAATGTTCTTATCCGGTGATTCACAGGAAGATACTAACGGAGCTTCAAGTGTATTATTCTTCGTTCTCTTTTCTTCTCCGGCGGATTCAATTCAAGCTTTGTCGATCATATCCCTTTCCTCATTTTCAATTGCTTTCTCGTGTAGGAAGTTCTTATCCAAACATATCTTGATCATTAACATTGTGATTTCTTGTATCTGAAGTGCCGAAGATATCTCAGAAGATTCAAGTTTCCATTCTCCATTCACTCAAGTTCTTTTGAGGATGTTATCTCATTCAAGCCATTTAATTCAACCGGTGCAATCTCTCTTTTAAATCGCTCAATGGTGTTTTCTTTTGAGTGGGCCCTAACCCACAAGTCTTTTCCCAGGATCTTACTAGACTCTTCTAATTTTCCCAGAGCTATCCTCAAATTCTTTCAAAGTTGATGTAAGAATGAATTATGATCAGTCATATGTATTTCTCCAAGATCATTCCAATTCTTTCCATCGTTGGCTCCACCTCTTCGCTTTTGATTCTCCCGGAGTGCCTCAACAATTCATGGTGGTGTTTCTCATCGTCATTCTCAACATTTGAAGACTCAAGAAGAGTTTTTGTTCCAAATCTTATCCGTTCTCTCAAGATTCATGGTTCTAACTTCATTCCATACTCTCATAATTGTTTTGCGATTGTGAGAATTCTTTTCACCCATCCGGAGCAATTCAGGAGTCTTTTCAGTTTGATTCTCCAGAGCCCATCATCTCAGAAGTATTCATTTCAGCTTTCAGCTTGCATTCTCCAAATCTTACTGGTGCATCGCTCAAGTATTCTCTAATCAGTTCATGATCTCTTCGTTTCCCTTGTATCTAAATTGCTTCAAGGATCTTCATTCGTTTCTAATTCTCACCGGTGTTTCTTTATCTTTTCTTTGTTCCTTTTTAATTCTTACGACGGTTCGTTCAAGAATTCTCTTCCATTGTTATTGTATCAACTCATTTGTTTTTTCCCAATCCTTCCAGTGGTTCGTTGAAGTCCTTCGCAAGTTTGCGCTATATCTATCTTGATCCTTTCTACGAGAGTAAGTAGTATGCCAAATCCGTTGCTGGTCATCAATTCAAATTGGTGAAGGAAACGCATAACATAATTCTTATTCTTGATTCATCCAAATGATGTATTCATTCTTCCGGAGTTTGTTCACGATGAGTAAATTCTCGGTTCAAGTGCTTTATACTTTCCCGGAGTTCCAAGATCTCTCAATTATATCACCACGAAGATTCATCTAAATCATTGCAAGGATTCACCTTGTGTTTTCAACTTCTTGTTCCTTTTGTTTGATCATCCTTTTATTATTGGAGTTCTTCATGGAGGCAACATGGTGGCTCATCAAGGATTCTTTTCATTCTTCAATTGTTCTTCAAGATTTCTCTCGGAATTATGATCCGCCAAGCTATATACTCAAAAATAAACATGGTGCTCAATACATGCTTTGTTTTGAGGAGTTCAAGCATTCTTCATCTTGCATTCCGAAGTGCAATTCTTTCCATCTTACCTTTTGAGGTGGTGTTATGTCACTCTTGAAAATTTCCCTTCGTGTGACATGATTCAACAGTTGTCAAGAATGAGATAGTTAAACCCATCAATTTCTTTGAGCATGAGCTCTTCTCAATCCATCAATCTCTTCGTTGGACTTATCTTGTGTCATGTTTCACCTAAAGCCTTCCCTATAGAATGTTGCTATGGTGGTGCTTATCAATGACCCAAGTTTTTTCTCCTATCCTCTTGGTGAAAGAAGTTTTTCATCGCCTTGGTGCTCTCACACAAATCAATGGCTTCCTTTAGTGGCTGTTTTTCACCTCATAATGTTGAGATGTTTCGATAAGCCCACTACAAGCTTAATCTTTTCGTTGTTGGTTTTCCAACAACTCCGTTATAACCTTCTTGGAAGGATGCTTTCCAAGCTCAATGGCAGAAGCTGGCATTTTCTTCTCCATTCTGTTATTCCAATGATCTATCTTCTATTCTTGCTTCCGGAGGCTTTGTGATGTTGCTCTTTTCTCTCATCATCTCGAATGGTGAGGATCGTGTTCTTTTCGTGCTTATCTATTTAACCGGAGTGTCGTGCCCTCTTTTCAAGTTCTTCCCATTTTGTCAAGTTTTACCTCCCTTCTCAACCGGAGTGCTGTCTAAAATCTTTCTTACCCATTGTGCCATTCTTTTAGTAGTTCTGGAGGCAAGGTGTTGTTGGTTTCGTCAAGTATCATCCAATCTTCCTAGGTTTATGTTCAATTCCTTCCATTTACAGTTGGGGTGCTATCCAAATTATATCATTCTTATTCCTTCTCTATCTTGTTTTAACCGGAGTGTTGTGTGTATCATTCCTCTTCTAACCGGACTCTCATCCAAGTGCTTTCATTTTGCCAAGTTCATATTCTCTACCTTCCATTTCTAACTGGAGTGTTGTCGTAATTGATCTTTATCATTCATTGTACATCTCGTTTCAACTGGAGTGCTTGCATGTACGTCTTGTCCATTGCAACCCTTTTCTTATGTCTTTCAACCTACAAGGATCTAGTAATGTTCCGTGTTCCTCTTTTCCAACGGAGTGTTTTCAACTTTGTTCATCTTCGTTGTTTTCTTCTTTCAATTTGTCCAACCTCGCAAGGTTCTTTGGTTTCACTCGTTTGTCAAAGAAGCAACTTAGTTTACCTCTTCTCTTCCTCTTCCGTTTCTCTCTGGTGCCATTCTAGATCTCGGGACGAGATCCTCTTGTATTGGTGGAGTGTTGTGACGCCCCGAGACCGTTGCACCAGGTGTCTTCCAGTTATTCGTTGTTGTTGCCTTGTCTTTTGCTTGCGTGTTGCATCTTGCCATGTCAGCATGTGCCTTGCATCATCATGTTTTCAAAACTTGCATCCATCCGGGTTCCCCAGTTCTCCCTGTTGTCCGTTCTGAGCCCAACCACACTCGCACGCGCCCGCGGCACGTCCGAAATATTATTTTATAAGTGGCCAGAAAATGTTCTCGGAACAGGATGAAAGTTGGCGTGTGGTGTTTTTATGTTGCAGGTAGGCCGCCTGCAAAGTTTCATCGCATTCGGAGACTATTTGATGCCCCAACAGATAACTATAGCGGCATTATAGCCGGTCAAAAGTCGGACGTTTTCAGTCTTCGAAAACCCATGTTGGGCCGCTTTCTCTTCTCTCCTCTCAGTCCAAGACCTTCTTCACACCCCTCCTAACCACCTGACCCCCCTTGCACAGTGCATCGACCCCTCTCGTGCGCGTCCGAAAACTGCCCCGAACCTGTACCTCTCAGTCATCACTGTTGCGTTCAGAGCATCCCCTAACATCCCTAAAACATCTCTGTTTTTCTTTTTGGTCTCCCTAGCATATTTATCTCGAGCATCTGATCTAAATCAGAGGCTCCAATTAGCCCCTAACCTAACCCACTCACTATATAACCAGCAACCCTAAATTCTAGGCAGTTGTCCCTGCCACCGCCGCCACACTCATCTTCCACACTCGGGATCCCCATCGCTCGAACCAAATCAAATACAATCCCCTCCTCACTTTCACCAGCACACCAACTGAGCCAGCTACCTCTCCTTCCACTTCGCCTCTCCATCGGGATCCTCCCGCAGCACCCCCAGCCTCGTAGTCTCATCTTCCCCTGACCGATCCTCCCCTATCGGCGCTCGATCCAGTTTGGGATCGAGGCCACAGCAGCAGCAGGCTCGACACCCCTGCCTTTCTCCACCACTCCCTAGATCCACTCCATCTCGAGCACCTCCATGGAGCCGAGAGCTCCTGTGCCTCCTATTCGTCCATCCCTGTCGGACCCCGCAGTCCCGAACCCCCCCCCCTCGGCCTGAGCGCTCCTCCACCTCACGATCCCGCCGCCGCGAGCGAACCTCGCCGCCGGCAAGACCATGGCCAGGCCGTGCCTTCTCCTTTCCCTTTTTCTTTCACCTATCTCCTCCCCGGCTCTATCTCATGACGTCTCTCCCTCGTTCTCTTCTTGCAGTAGGAGCAGTCATGGACGTCGTGTCACAAGCAGCAGCCTCCGACAGCTTCCTGTGTCCCGTCCCAGCACTGGACCTGGAGCCCCGACGCCCCGCCTCTCTGCCTTGAGCAGAGGAGGAGGAGGCCTGCGTCTCGCCACCCGAGCACCGCTGCCTGCCCTCATCCCTAACGCCAGCAGCTCCCCTCGCGCCTCTCAGACCTCGTCGGAGTGCCGTTTTCCATCGAGCTCGACCCCTCCACCGCCGTACAAACTCACGCTTTTCCGGTCCCGTAGAACGCCATCGCCCGAGCCTCCCGGCGCCCGCCTGCCATGGCTGCCTCTTCCCTGCTCCAGAGGAGGATGAGCAGCGCCCGTGCCCGTTGACTGTGTCCCCCGAGCCGGCCTTCTCTGTTCTCGGGCCACAAGCGTACACCAAGCCCAGCTGCGCCCCTTGTGGGGCCTCTTTCATCAACCGGCCCATGAGGCCTGGTGAGCCGTCCAGTTCCTGTAGCTCCACATTCGGCCCATGACATATTTTTTTTCCGTTCTGTGATCTATCCTTTTATCCAGAGTTTCCAGTTTTGCAGAAAACCCCTTCGAGGTCAGCATTTAATAACTAATAAACCGTGCATCGGATTATAATGCTTTATATATGGAAAATGCTTAGAAATTCATCTAGTTTCATAATATCCAACTTTCATGCATGTTAAAAAATTTTAACTTGCTGTTTGCATTAATTTGCTCAAATAACTTATTAAATGATTTAATTCATAACTAATTAACCGTAACTCGGCTTGTAACAAACTTTAGATGTAAATGGGGTCGAAAAATGCCTAGTTTAACATGGTGGCGTTACTTTGCATGTTTAACAACTCTAAAATATGGTTTAGGGCAGAACAGTACCAAACCTAAAATATGCACATGAGGTTTTTTCGGACTTGTTGCTTATTGTTCCGGCCTCATTTAAACTTGCCTAGATGTGTAGTTTACTTATGCTTCACCCCTTGCCATGCTAACAAACATTTAATGTTGTTGACTACTTAAACGGGAGAGAACTAAATAATTATTGTGGTGTTTCGTCAATATGCAACTCGTTGCATATTGAGCTCCACTTAATTTGTAGTATTGTTTGTGCACTTTGCCATGCCATGCCTCATTAAACCGGACATGCATCATACTTGGTTGTGCATCATGCCATGATTGTGTAATGGTTGTTTACTATGTTGCTTGCTTCTTTCCTGGTTTCTTCTCTCATTAGCTTCGGTTTCGTTCTGGAGTTGCGAGGATCCGTTTGACTACGTCCGTTTGTCTTCTTCATGGACTCGTTTTTATTCCTTGCGGGATCTCAGGCAAGATGACCATACCCTCGAAATCACTTCTATCTTTGCTTGCTAGTTGGTCGTTCTATCACTATGTTGCACTACCTACCACGTGTTATATCATGCCTCCCATATTGCCATGCCAAGCCTCTAACTCAGCTTTCCTAGCAAACCGTTGTTTGGCTATGTTACCGCTTTTGCTCAGCCCCTAATAGCATTGTTAGTTGCAGGTGAAGCTGAAGTTTGTTCCTTGTTGGAACATGGATATGATGGGATATCACAATATCTCTTATCTTAATTAATGCATATATATACTTGGTAAAGGGTGGAAAGCTCGGCCTTATGCCTGGTGTTTTGTTCCACTTTTGCCACCCTAGTTTCTGTCATACCGGTGTTATGTTCCTTGATTTTGCATTCCTTACGCGGTTGGGTGTTATGGGAAGCCCTTGATAGTTCGCTTCGAATAAATCTCCTCCAGCAAGGCCCAACCTTGGTTTTACATTTGCCTAACAACATATACCTTTCCCTTGGGAGTAATTAACCCGAGGGTCATCTTTATTTTAACCCCCCCCCTCGGGCCAATGCTTCTCTAAGTGTTGGTCTGAACCGAGTAGACTGCGGGCCACCTTGGGGATACTTGAGGTTTGGTTTTACTCGTAGTATGTCTCATCCGGTGTTGCCCTGAGAACGAGATACGTGCAACTCCTATCGGGATTGTCGGAACATCGGGTGGCTTTGCTGGTCTTGTTTTACCATTGTCGAAATGTCTTGTAACCAGGATTCCGAGACTGATCGGGTCTTTCCGGGAGAAGGAATATCCTTCGTTGACCGTGAGAGCTTGTGATGGGCTAAGTTGGGACACCCCTGCAGGGTATAAACTTTCAAGAGCCGTGCCCGTGGTTATGTGGTAGATGGGAATTTGTTAATATCCGGTTGTAGAGAACTTGACACTTAACTTAATTAAAATACATCAACCGATTGTGTAGCCATGATGGTCTCTTTTCGGTGGAGTCCGGGAAGTGAACATGGTTCTCGTGTTATGCTTGAACGTAAGTAGTTTCAGGATCACTTCTTGATCACTTCTAGCTTCTCGACCGTTGTGTTGCTTCTCTTCTCTCTCTTATTTGCGTATGTTAGCCACCATATATACTTAGTGCTTGCTGCAGCTCCACCTCACTACCCTTTCCGACCATTAAGCTTAAATAGTCTTGATCTCGCGGGTGTGAGATTGCTGAGTCCTCGTGGCTCACAGATACTTCCAAACAGTTGCAGGTGCCGATGATACCAGTGCGGGTGACGCAATCGAGCTCAAGTGGGAGCTCGATGAAAATCTTTCCGTTGCTACGTTTCTTTTCCGGATGATCAATAGTGGTCCCTAGTTGGGACGATCGTGGATCTACCATTTGGGATTGTCTTCTTTTATTTTGGTTCCATAGTCGGACCTTGATAGTATTCTGGATGATGTATGTTTAAATTGTACTTGTATGAAGTGGCGATTGTAAGACAACTCTTTATCCCTTTCTTTTTCAATACATGGGATGTGTGAAGATTAACCTCTTGCGACAAGCGTACCATGCGGCTATGCCTCTAAGTCATGCCCCGACACGTGGGAGATATAACCACATTGTGGGTGTTACAACCGTGATCCCGCGTTCGCCTAAGTAACAAAACTACTCTGTGTGGAGAGCAATCCTCCCACTCGGGGGCTTAGCCCCGGTCCTGTTTTCGCCTAAGTAACAAAACTACTCCGAGTGGAGAGCAGTCCTCCCACCCGGGGGCTTAGCCGCGATCCCATATTCGCCTAAGTAACAAAACTACTCCGAGTGGAGAGCAATCCTCCTTCTCGGAGGCTTAGCCGCGATCTCCTATTCGCATAAGTAACAAAACTACTCCGAGTGGTGAGCAATCCTCCTTCTCAGAGGCTTAGCCGCGATCTCCTATTCGCATAAGTAACAAAACTACTCCGAGTGGAGAGCAGTCCTGCCACTCGGAGGCTTAGTTGCGATCCCGTATACGCCTAAGTAACAAAATTACTACGAGTGGAGAGCAATCCTCCCACTCGGGGACTTTGCCGCGATCCCATACTCACCTAAGTTACAAAACTACTCCGAGTGGAGAGCAACCCTCCCACTCGGGGACTTAGCCGCGATCCCTTACTTGCCTAAGTTAGAAAACTACTTCGAGTGGAGAGTAATCCTCCCACTCGGGGGCTTAGGTACGAACCCGTACTCGCCTAAGTTTCAAAATATACTTTGGGTGAAGAACAACCTTCTCACTAGGAGGCTCGGCCATGCACCTTGAGCTGCGCCACAAGTACAATGTCTGGCTGGACTCAGAGCTGCGCCACAAGTATAACGCCTGGCTGCACTCGGAGCTGCGCCACAAGTACAATGTCTGGTCGCACTTGCAGCTGTGCCACAAGTACAACATCTGGCTACTCGCGAAGCTGCACCACAAGTACAACGTCCGCCTGCACTCGGAGCTGCGCCACAAGTAGAACGTCAGGTCGCTCTTGGAGCTGCGCCGCATGTACAACATCTACTCCGAGTGAAGAACGACCCTCTCACTTGAAGATTTAGTTATGATTCCCAATTCTCTGGAGTTAAGAAACCTGAAGGTAATAAAGACAAAGCAACCACATTCAAAAGAAAATGCAAGTTTGGATAAATCCATAAAGGTTCAGAACCACCGGGAGAAGTACTCAAGCATCAAGCTCGAAAGAGTTTTAACGATTACAGGATCACTCGACATTCCATGGCAAATAAAATCAAGTTTTCACTCGGCAGGAGTAGGACTTGCTAGCTCGACGAAACTGTCAAGGTTGATGCTGTATGCAATGCGGGTTGCAGCATCGATGAAGGTCTCCATGAAGGATTGGAATTGAAGCTTCTTGGTGTTGGAAACCTTGAGAGCTGCCAGCGACAGAGCCACGTCAACGCCGCAACGAGCAGATGACTTCTTCCACGTCTGCACTCGCTCAGGGATGCCGTTGAGTCGAGTCATCAGTGACTCATGGTCATTCTGGAATGTTGCACCAGGCCAGAGCTCCGTGTCAATCCGTGACACCGCTACCTTCAGTCGGCCAAGGTAGTCCAAAACACTGGCGAGACGAGATTCCAGTCGCAGCACATTCATAGCAGCTTTGTCCTTGATGAGGGAGTTGATGGGGTCTAAGCTTGTCTCAATCCACTCGATTTCTTCCTCAAAGTTATGACAAAATTCTGCGCAAACAAAGGGAGTGTTGAAATGACAAACACACAACGAAAATTTCTTTGCAGCCAGTTGGATAAAGAGAGGTACCTTCAAGCATGAGGAACATTTTTTTGGCGAGACCTCCCAGATAAGTTTCCAGTTTGTCCCTCTTCCGAGTGAGATCGCCGACTCTGTCTGTCAAGGCCACCTTTTCCTCCTTTAGCTGCTTGACTTCCTTCTTGGCTTCATCAACGGTGGCTTTCAACTTGGCGTTCTCTTCTTCTAAATTGCCGACTGAAGCCAACTTTTTGTCAGCAAGTTTAGTGTTTTCCCGCGCCGTCTTCTGTGCGGCTACGAAATAAGATTCTTCAGACAAGCTTGGAGTTGGCGATTTTCACTAAGCACTTCTGTTCAAGTGGAATCACTCGGTTTAACGGTTGAAAAGAAAAGATCACAAGGCGAGCAGTCGACAAAACTGATTACCTCCCTTGGCAGCGGCTTCGTCTTGAGCTTTCTTCAAGTTCTTCTTGGCCAATTTCAGATAGAGGTTAAGTTCAATCCGCTTCTTCTCCAAATCGGCAAATTTGGTCCCAAGTTCACAAGATTTTTGTAACCGACAAACAAGACACATCAGTCGACAGAAACAAAGACCGATTGCTTCCGAGCAATAAGATACAAGTTCAAATTATTGCGACAAAAAGAGTTCAAAGACTACTACCGAATCAAACATTCAACAGCAGTCTCAGGGACTACACCCAGTGGGTGCACTTGGCTTGCCCCCACTGATTCAATTTCCCACTCACCATGGCCCATCCAGCCCGAGTGGAAGGAGTAAAACAACAGGAATATTTGTTCTCAGACTACCGTCGACTACCCGTAGTCGATCGCGGTCTCGGGGACTACACCCAGTGGGTGCACTTAGCATGCCCCCACTGGCTCAGAGTTCACTTGACATGATCCATCTAAGATCGAGTGAATGTACTGCAAACAAACAAGTTTCAAGGCTACCGTGGTGAAATGACACTTTGGAAAGACCCCCGCCGAATCAAACATTTGACGCCGGTGTCGGGGACTACACCCAGTGGGTGCACTCAGTGTTCCCCCATTGGTTCAAGAGTTCACTCGACATAACCTAGTCGATTCAACTAAAAAAGCTACGAAGCAAAAGAACGCACCCAGCGGGTGTAAACAGATGCAAAGTGCAAATTCATGATAGATGCATATAAGGTTTGAAAACGCTCATCCACGGACATCTTACGAATAATAAAGCAGCAATTTTCAAGTACCATATCCTAACAAAGCAAAGATCAAGCTGAAAGCCAGTCGGAGGTCAACTTACAATCCCACTTACCTTGACGTTGACTTCAAGAGCAGAGCTGGCATCATAGGCAGCCTTACTGGTTTCGTATACCACCTTCATTCAGTCCATCATTAGGCCTGCTTGGATCACAGCTTGCTTAGCAGCACCTACTTGGTCCTCTGGGACATGATGGGTGAGAAAAGCGGAGTTGGTGGAACAGACAAGGCAGCCAGGGGATCTAAAGCATGGAGTTGCAACATCGGAGCAAGGGCTTGATCAGTCGACACAGGATTAGATAAAGAAACAGAAGTTCGAACTGGATCTCCGAAATGCTGAATGACTGGTTCTGGCACTAAAGTCGAGTAAGACACTTTGCTGGCAGGCACATTCTTGCTCAAAGTCCTGCCCCTTCTCCCTGCATTCTTCTGTGGCACGTGCTCATGGTCATCATCGTCTGGAAGTTCAATAACATTTTGTGGCGCTACAAAACTCTCGACCGTAAGAATTCAGTAGATGACCAGGACAATTGACAAAGTAAGAGCATGGCTGTGGAGTTGTACCTACTCAAGAAGTGGCCACATCTGCAGTTTCCTCGTCATCTTGCTCCTTGTCGATATCCATGGACGTCTGAGAAGTAGCAGCACTAAAAGTTCCAAAACTCACTCGGTCAAGTAAGTGGATGAGTCGACAATAACATAGAAGACAAAGAGAAGAAACAAAACACTTACGCAGAAGCGACATGAACATCCACCTTGATCTTGGGCATGGCCTTCCAACGCTTCGGTGGGGCAACCTTGGGCTGCTTAGCAGCCTTCTTTGACGGTTCTGGAGAAGAAGTTCGAGTGCGCTTTTGGCACTTGCATGCTTGGAGGAGCTGCCTTGCTGCGCCCACCTGCAGGGTCTTGGGATTGTTTGGATCAACGCTCTAAGCGGGGCGGCGAGTTGACCTCTTCGCTGCTTCCCGAGTCGTCACTGTCATCTCCGGATTGCCAGTCCGTGATTTCGTCTGCGCTCTCCTCTCCCTCCTGGAGTTGTTCCCCATTTGGCATCAAGTACATCTTGGTTTAAATCTGCAAGGCGCAAGTCAGCAAGAGTCAGTCAGATTTAAGAGCGATAGCAGATCAAAAGAAGAAAGAACTCGATATTTTAATCCTGACCTCCTTCGGCTCATGGTTGGTGTCGAATGGCTGAACTCTCCTGGACCCCCTGGGGTTGTCCTTGTTTCCAGTGATGCTTCGTAGCCACTGAACCACCGTCTCCTCGGCGACCTCCTCTGGGTGGACCCGAGCGGTTTCTCCACGGCCTGAGTACATCCACATCGGCTGGTCTCGGGCTTGGAGAGGTTGGATGTGTCGACTGAGGAACACCTCCAACAGATCCATGCTAGTCATCCCCTCCCGGACTAAGTTGACGACCTGGACGACTAAAAGAGTCACCTCGCCTTTCTCCTCTGGGGTCACAGTCAATGAAGAAGGTTGGCGGAGTCGCTCCATAGTGAAAGGGGGGAGACCAGTCGACTGGCCAAGAGTCGGGACGTCCTTGTAGTAGAACCAGGTCGACTGCCATCCTCAGACTGACTTGGGAAGGGAAATGGAAGGGAAAGTACTCCTACCTCTAGTTTGAATCCCTAAAACCCCGCACATCTGAATTACATGCGTCTTTTCGTCAGTCAGATGGGCTTTCTTCACTGACTGAGGACGATAAGTGAAGATATGCTTGAACAGACCCCACTATGGTTGGCAACCCAGGAAATGTTCGCACAACAAGATAAACGCAGCAAGATACGTGATTGTGTTTGGAGGGAAATGGTGGATTTGGGCACTGAAAAAGTTCAAGAAACCCCTAAAGAACAGGTGCGGAGGAAGAGAAAGACCTCGGTCGACATAGGTGGTGAGGAGGACACTGTCACCCTCGTGTGGCCGAGGCTCAGTTTCCCCCTCCAGCAGCCTCCAAGATCCAACGACAATCAGGCCGTCCTCAACAAGCCTCTCCAGGTCATCCCACTCGACGGTGGAGAGGATCCAGTCCCCCTGGATCCAACCCAGCGACAGACCAGACCGCGATGACGTCCCCCGAGCCGTCTTCTTGCCCTTTGCTGTCGCCGCTGCCTTCTTCGTGCGCTCCAAGGCCGCCGTCTTGTCCTTCACCATTGCGGCGGAGTGCGCATGTGTAGCGCCCAAGATGCGATTTTATCCCAATCACGTGATGAACTCATGATTGGGGCACAACCACATTTCGAGCGCATAGCAATGTGGATATCATTACAACATACCATGTACTGAACAGACGAGAATAAAAGATAAAGGCTTACACTCGTCACAAGTTACATCATTCATACAACAATACACCAATACATGGCAACCATCATATAGAAGACCAGGATCCGACTACGGATGAAATCAAACGAAAAAGAACAACGACATCCACCCTGCTAGCCCAGGCTCCCCTGACTCGGGACCTATTCCCTTGATGGAAGAAGAAGAACTCCAAAAGCAATCAAGCATTGCTCTCACGTCAGACCATCTCATTACCTGTACCTGCAACTGTTGTTGTAGTAACCTATGAGCCACGAGGACTCAGCAATCCCATTACCATGGGTATCAAGACTAGCAAAGCTGAATGGGTAAGGAAGGGGTAAAGTGGTGAGGTTGCAGCAGCGACTAAGCATGTATGGTGGCTAACTTATGAGCACAAGAGTAAGATGAGAAACTACGCAAAAGGTCGCAAACTGGTAATGATCAAGAAGTGATCCTGAACTACTTACGTTCAAATATAACCCAACCGTGTTCTCTTCTCGAACTTCCCGAAAAAGAGACAGTCATGGTTACGCAACGCGGTTGGTGTATTTTAAAAGAGTTTTCCTGAAGTCCTCTACAACCGGATATTAACAAATTTCCATCTCCCACATAACCGCGGGCACGGCTCTCAAAAGTTTAAACCCTGCAGGGGTGTCCCAACTTAGCCCATGACAAGCTCATAATCCACGGAGACAATCCTCCATCGCGGGAGACCCGATTAGACTCGGAATCCTGGTGCAGAAGATATTTCGACAATGGTAAAACAAGTCCGGCAAGACCGCTCGATGTGCCGACAAATCCCAATAGGAGCTGCACATATCTCGTTCTCAGGGCACACCGGATGGGACAAGCTACGAGTAAAACCAGCCCTCGAGTTTCCCCGAGGTGGCCCTGCAGGCTGCCTGGTTCGGACCAACAACCAAAGGAGCACTGGCCCGGGGGGGTTGAATAAAGATGATCCTCAGGTTTATAACTCCCTATGAAAAGTTTAGGTTGTTATTAGGCAAATGTTTAAACCAAGGGTGGGCCTTGTTGGAGGAGTTTTATTCAAAACGAACTGTCAAGAGGGTCCGATACCCCTCGTCGTGTTAGGGACGCAAAATCAAGGAACATAACACCAGTATGACAGAAACTAGGGCGGCAAGAGTGGAACAAAACACCAGGCATAAGGCTGAGTCTTCCACCCTTTACAAAGTATATAGATGCATTAAATAAATAAGAGATATTGTTATATCCCATGATATCCATGTCCCAACATGGAACAACCTGCAACTGCACCTTCAACTAGCAATGCTATAGGAGGGGGCTGAGCAAACCGGTAACATAGCCAAACAACAGTTTGCTAGGATGGTGGAAAAGGTTAGAGGCTATCATGGCAATTTGGGAGGCTTAATAAACAAGTGGTAGGTAGCGCGACATAGTGATAGCATCGAGACAACTAGCATAGCAAAGATAGTAGTGCGATCCAAGGTGACGGTCATCTTGCCTGAAATCCCGCTAGGAAGAAGAACGACTCCATGAAGAAGACGATCCCATGTAGTTGAACGAATCCTCACAATCGCAATGAAATAGGAACTATCGAGAAGGAGCACAACCGGAAACAAGCAAACAACATGGTAAACAACCATCACATAAACATGGCATGATGCACAAACAAGTATGATGCATGTCCGGTTTAAAAAGGCATGGCATGGCACAGCAAAGTGCAACAAACAATACTACAAATTAAGTGGATCTCAATATGCAACGAGTTGCATATTGACGAAACACCACAACAATTATTCAGTTCTCTACCGTTTAAGTACTCATCAAAATTAAATGTTGGTTAACATGGCAAGAGGTGAAGCATAAGTAAACTACACATTTAGGCAAGTTTAAATGAACGGAAATAACAACCATTCCGGAAAAGTCCCCATATGCATTTAGCAATTCAATGCAAACACAAATTTTTAACATTTTCAATGTTGTTAGCATGATGCGGATGACATACAAGTTTTATGCAATTTTTATGAAAATGTTGACATGAGCATATTATGAAGCATTTGTCACCATGGTGGAAAGAAAGTGTTCCACGACAACGAATCCGAAAATGATGCCATGACAACATATCGGTTCCGGTAACTCGATTGAGATACCGATACAAAAGAGAAGTGTGTGGGTGTGTGGAACACACAAGAGATGGTGGGGTGCTCCCGGTTAACGGGGTCCCACGGGTCAATGGCGGTGTCAAACGAGGGAACAACTAACGTTCACGAGCGCATACAACATTCAAACATCCATCTCATACAACTCATGGATTCATCCACACGTCGTCTCGGGGTTATACCTTTGTAGCGTGCAAACGGGACGGTTCCAGTTCGGTACAAAGTAGAGGAGGTTGACGTTCTCGGGCGGTCGTAGTGGAAGTAGTGGTACACGACATCGGTAATGGAAGTAGTGATACATGTTTTTGTAGAGGGACTTGACGAATCTGAGACGCTTCGGGTTGACGGTGGTCGTGCACGTTCATAGTCGCACAAGTTTCCGTAGATGATTGGGGTCACGGCAAGGAACTTGATGTCCACGGGGTCGAGGGTCGAGGAGGTAGTGGTACTATTCGTCGGTCATCGTGGTACTTGTGGTCTTCGGACTTGCCAGTCTCGTTCTTGCGACGGTAGTCGAACTTGACGTATCCGAAGGCTCCGGATATCGTGGTACTTGGCGAATCCGAAGTAGAGGTACACTTGTCGAAGTGGGACATGCCGTTTAGGCCTGTAGTCGTTCTGGCGTCGTGGAAGAATTTGACATTCACGGGGTCTCGTTCTTGGCCATGGTACAGTGGCTCCATGAACACAACAGGGCCAGATGGATGCAAGGCCATGGCAGCAGCGGGTCAGGGGAGCAACGACGGAACAAACGGGCGGCGGCCATGGCGGTGGGGAAAACCGAGGTGCTACTGTTACGAGGAGGTTGGAATGACAGCAGCAGCAAGGCAGCAGAGGCACGAGGGGCGAGGCGCACGTGGGAACGAAATCGAGGAAGGGCGGAGCAACTAGCCATGGCAGCCATGACGGGATGAGCAGCCAGAGAAGAGCAGCTGCAGCAGGGCGAGGTTGCGGCGGTGCGGCCGCGGGAGGCGAGCCGTCCGGCGACGCGGTGCAGGAGGAGAACCAGGACACGAAGGAGAAGCTGCAGCCAGCACGAAGGCCTCCATGGCCGGCCGCCGTGCAGGTCTTGCAAGGTGAATGGGCGCCGCAATAGACAGGGGCGAGCTTGAGGGTCGGTGATGCGCATGGAGGAGCTGCGATGCCTGGGCGACGCTGGTAGCCTCCGGGGGCTCCGGAACGAAGGAGGAGGAGGTCACGGGACGCCGATACAGTCCGGATCCGGGCGAAGGAGGGTCAGCCTAGGCGCGGGTCGCCGGATCAGGAGGCTTGGCGATGTGTGCGTGTGTTTGTGTGTGTGTGGCGGCGGCGCCAGGAGGAAGGAGGACGAAGGGAGAGATGGGGATCGATCATGGGGCTCTCTGGTGGCAGGGTGGAGACGAGGGAGAGGCAGAGATGGGGATCGGGCAGGCGAGAGGGTTAGGTTTAGGTAGCGGCTGGGCCTAGGTGGGATGGTGGGCCGGCCTGGCTCCTGGGCTTGAAGAGAGGCCTAGGGGCACTGCTCGGGAGACCCTATTTCCTTTTCTCTCTTTTCTGAAAATTTGGAATTCCTAGGTTCAGAAAAGGAAAAGGCTAGCAAATTTGAAAAGGAATATGAGGGATATAAACATACCCTTGTGCTCCTGGATTAATCCACTATTTGACTAAAATGTCTTGGCAATTTTTAGAGGCTGCAAATTTTATACAAGCTTGAAAAGAACTCAAACTCGAATAAATCCTTAGCCCAACCAAAACACTTCCAAAAGAACTGAAAATTTGAGGAGGTGCTCTTGGCATTATTTAGGATTTATAAGGAAAGGTTGAACATTTTCTGAATCAGGAAAAATGTCACAAGAAGTAAAAAATGAACAAAGAAGGAGGGAGAAGTTTGGATGGGATAGAAACTTGGGTGAACTTGATGATTGGCTGTTGGTATGTGCATCATGAAGAAAATTGTAACATCCCAAATTTTCAATTTGGAATGTTATACATAGATCATCATTGCATATCATATTTTATTTGCATTTTTGGCTTGATCCTAGAAATCCTACGCAACTCAAGTACCCATGGAGAGAGTTGGGGATTTCGTTATTTTCATATTTGGGGGTTTCTCAAATTTTGAAAATAGGATCATTTGATTTAATTATTTAATCTTCAATAATTCCAATTATAAAAATACGTGAGTGGGAATAAAATGACTTTCCCAAATTAAAGGAATATTGAGGATTTAATAAAAAAAATCAAACAAGATTTTATTTTAGAGTTTTTCGCTGTTTTATTTGAATTTAGAAAAAATGCGCATTTTTCAAAATTAAATTTAGGCCCCAAATAAATGTTCACCTTGTGCGACTTGATTTTAGAAGTCGGGAAAAATTTATTTCGGGATTTTTGGAGTCCGTTTGGTATTTCTTTTATTTGTTTTTCTGCGCGAAACTATCTAAAAAACGAACTGACCTAGCCGGGCCGTACCCGACCCGGACTCTAGCCCGGCCGGCCTTTATAAGCCGGGGAGCCCAGCCCGAGCCACCCTGCCCCGCCCTAACCCTAGCCACCGCCGCCCCGCCGGAGGTAGCCGCCGCCGCCGCCGGTCTTCACCGGTTAACCGCCCGGTTTTTTTTATAAAAACCGCGGTCGTTTGTTTTTTTAGATCCGTCTATTTTTTTTCTCCGGTTTAGTTTATTTAGCGGACGTTCGTCCATACGTTTGTTTTAACGAACAGTTTTCATCGTTTAGCCTCAGACAGCGAAAGTTCGTTCGTTAGCCTCTTGATCGTTTTTTTCTGTTTCTCGGATTTTCCGTGATTATTTCTGATCATGGTTTCTGATCTGATTTTCGTTTTAGTTTATCTTTTTGCTCGTTTATCGGAATCAGGCGATTCAAGCGCCTAGAGTTTTGCCTCGAAACCCTCTTTCCGTTTAACTAACTCAAACAAGTTTTTGCTTCTGTAAAATTTGACTTAGATCCAGATTAGTAAACGAAGCTTGTTTCTATCGCCGTTTGACTTTCGCTGCTTCGTTTGATTTGATTCTTTTTGCAAACCAGAGTTCTTAAGTTGAACTTTCTGGTTAGATCTCTTATTTGAGTTTTATCTGTGCATTAGATGAGTGCTTATTGTGTGCTTGTTTGTTTGCGATAGAGTACCCGGAGTGCACCGCTTGCTACTTCGAATCTCTAGGTTTCACGGACCATCAATAAGGCAGGTAACACTTTGATCATACCTCTTACTACCCAGTTTTATTGCATTAGGTCAATCCTCAAACATTGCATGAATATGATCTAATTAAATTGTGGGTTTTGGGAAAGTAGATGAGGTAGTACCTATTACCTGTTTATTATCAAACCCTTGGGAGTTACTTCTACGTTTGCTTATATTGCCATGCTATGCTAGTAGACGTGGATTGGGTGAGTGTATCCATGATAGATGTGAGATTGTTAATTAATGGTTTATTTAAGGTGGCAACTTTAATACACATCTGGGTGGATTGAGGCACTGGGTATTCCAGCGATTGCCTTTTTTTCTTTATGGACCGCCACCCAGGCTCAAAGGGATCATGAGATTATTTCATACTAGAAACTTCCGTGTGCAGCCACAAGCTACTATGGGCTCTAGCATAGTTGATTAAGTCGTGCGAACTCTTACAGTGGTAGACTACAAGATGTAGGGGAAAGTAGGTGTAACGGTCTACCCGATCGTAAGGTGCTAGCGCTTCTGAAAGACTATGTCTCAGTCATACGTTTCTCAAACACCATGTAGTGCGAGAATTCCAACAGAGGAGATCGAGTCTTGTGGGGAAAAGTGCGCAAACCTCTGCAGAGTGTATAAACTAATCATGGTTAGCTGTGTCCCCGGTCATGGACGTCTTGATTATCTAGTACTTGGATTATCATGTGAATCTCATCATGTGACTTTAATTAATTTTGTTGGGTTTTAATGATGTTGTTTAATTGGGATTGAGAGGGTGTCTACGCTCTTAATGTTTAACAACTACCATGATAGTTAAATAAAATTTATTTCTTTGCAGTAGGGTAAAATTGGCTTTACGCAAAACTGTAACCATAGAGCTTTCCACCAGCCAAATATGCATATAGTGATAGCATTATTCTGTTCATTTACTCTCTATGTGTTACATTGCCAGCATATTCCATGTGCTGACCCGTTTTCGGGCTGCAACATTCATGTTGCAGACTTTTCAGACGACGAGTAAGGTGCCTTTAGGTCGTGGTTCTATACTCAGTGATGCTGTTGGAGTTGATGGACTCACTTATCTTCCAAGCCTTCCGCTGTTATCGTAATTAGATGGCCTTAAGCCATATTATTTGTAATAAGTTCTCTTTTGAGACACTCGTTGTAACAAGTGTGTGATTGCTAATCTGTTATAAACCCTTCAAGTACTGTGTGTGTCAGCATTACTGATCCAGGGATGACACTGAAGCACAGAGATCAGACTGTTTGAGGTCTGGTCGCTACAAGATGGTATCAGAGCACAGCTGACTGTAGGACACGACCACTAAGCTAAAGCCCTAGATCACTACTCACTCTTCTCATTTCTGACTCCTCATCTTTTCTACTCTTTTAGGATGGCAGATGCAAGGAACAAGTTCACACAACCGGATGAAGATACACCCTTTGGACGCCACCTAAAGGAAGTCATTAAGTACCTGAACATCGGAGTACCAAGCTTCACCGGGACCTACAACGCCACTTTACCCGAAGTAGAGCGCTGGATGATTCAAGTTCAAGTTCCAGGAATGACGTTCGCACCAGTGACCGAGCCCATAGAGTTTTCCTTTGATGCACCAACCTGGAGTCTAGGAAAGAGCATGGCGGCCCACATCACCATCGGACGTATTGGAGAAGTTTACCGCAATGATCTCAAGGATACTATCTACCAGATTTGTGGGCGCTGAGATGAGCATTGGGAGATGATTAGCACCAAGAAGGATTGATCAATCGCAGCTTTTATCCAGGAGTTAAACCAGCATATTCGACGTCAGGAGAACCAGATGTGCGCAGGCATGTTAGATCTGAAGAAGGCGATGACAAGAATCACGGAACTGGAGGAAGAACTCAAGGCTACACGTGAAGATTATGAGGAGGAAATCGTCGTACTAGTGGAGAAGAATGACGACTTGATTAAGAAGATCGGAATATTCATGGGAGACCCCACACCAGTAGAAGAAGACGAAGAACCCAAGGAGATTCGCCCGAAAGACTACATCATCATCGGCGACACCAACTCTGACCTGAGCAATGATGACTATGAAGACGAAGCTGGAGCAGATATCATGGAGTCAGCAACCGAGGAATATTTCTAGTAGACCACCACATCAGTAGTAGTATTCCACCTTGTAAATAGAGTAGTCCGAGCACTCTTGCGATAGTTAGACCAATTGTATGACTTGATTGATTGATTGAGTGAAATGTTTGTGTTTGTCTCATGTGCATATGGGTAGTGCTTTCTCATTAGACCTCATTCTATTCTAATCTCTCCCCTCTAAACCCATCAGATGCCTCCTAGACGTGACAATGGATTTGCCCTCCCACCGGAGCTCACTCAGTTGATCCAGCAGCAGAATGCGTTGATGCAGTTGCTAGTCCAGAATCAGAATCAGGGGAACAACAACAACCCACCGCCACCACCACCTGTTGATCACTTAACCCGTTCCCTTAGACTGAATCAGCCGGTGTTCTCCAGTAGCACCGAGCCTATAGTAGCAGATGATTGGCTCCGCAAGATTGGAAGGGAGTTAGCCACTACAGGATGCACAGATGCTGAGAAGGTGCGTTTTGCCGCACACCAGTTGGATGGACCAGCAGCATCATGGTGGGAGAATTACACTGTCACCTACCCTATAGCCACAGTGACATGGGACCAATTTCAGCAGGCTTTCCGTACTACCCATGTTTCAGCAGGAGCTATGACCATGAAGAAGCATGAGTTTCGCAACTTGCGCCAAGGAGGACAGAGAGTTGGCCAATACATGGATGACTTTTGTAAGTTAGCACGTTATGCCCCGGATGACATTGCTACGGATGCAGCTAAGCAGGAAAAGTTTCTGGAAGGACTGAATGATGAGTTGAGCATGCAGTTGATGGTAGCAACTTTCAACAACTATGAGGAACTGGTAGATCATGCTCTTATGATTAAAGGGAAGCAGCAGCAGATTGACAACCGCAAGAGGAAGTATGGACATGGGAAGTACAACTCAGGAGCTCAGCAGAAGCCACGTTTTATCCCGAAGATGGGAGGACATTTTTAGCATACCCATGGAGGAGGAAGTTCGCATAATCATAATGGCCCCAAGAACGGTAATGGGAATGGGGGAAGCAACGGTCAGAACCGTACCAACCCATCAACCCCAGCCAAGAGAGACATGAGCCAAGTCACTTGTTATAAGTGTCAGAAGACCGTGTTATAAGTGTCAGAAGACCGGACATTATGCCAATGAATATCCTGAAACCTAGAATGGAAATGGAAATGGAAGCTCTAGGAAGAAGCCAAACCCTTTCAACAGGGGACAGGTGAACCACGTTAATGTGGAGGAGGTTGAAGCCGAGCCAGATGCAGTAATAGGTAAGTTTTTGGTTAAGTCATTTACTGCAATCATTCTTTTTGATACTGGTGCATCGCATTCATACATATCAAGGGGATTCGTGGATAGGTATAAACTGCCCACCAAGGTTCTTAGAACACCTATGTTAGTAAGCTCACCAGGAGCGGAGTATATGGCCAGTAAAGGATTTTTTCAAGTGCCATTGAGTATAGGTAGGCATGTGTTTCCCTTAGATTTTGGAATTGCAAGGTTTGGATGTAATTCTGGGTATGGATTGGCTAGCGATGTATGGAGGAAACATCGATTGCGCCAGTAAGTCGATTTTGCTTACCACCCCAGAAGGAAGAAGGATCAAGTATGTATCACGGCATGAGCCGAAGAGGACACAAGTAAATTCCCTATCAGGAGTTGTACAGGAGGAGGACCGGTGGTAAAGGATTTTCCGGATGTATTTCCAGAAGAATTACCCGGCATGCCACCGGATAGAGATATTGAGTTTTTGATTGAGCTTTTGCCAGGCACAGGACCAATATCTAAGAGATCGTATAGAATGCCTGCAAAGGATTTGGAGGAGATTAAGAAGTAGATTAAGGAGTTAATGGATAAGGGATATATTCACCCAAGTTCGTCACCTTGGGGATCACCAGTACTTCTAGTGGAAAAGAAGGATGGATCGTTAAGGACGGTTGTTGATTATCGAGGATTGAATGAAGTAACGATCAACAATAAGTACCCACTGCTGATGATCAATGATTTGTTTGACCAATTGCAAGGAGTTAAGGTATTTTCCAAGATCGATTTGCGATCAGGATACCAGCAGTTGAAGATTCGAGAGAAGGACATACCTAAGATAGCTTTTACCACCAGGTCTGGGCTGTATGAGTATACCGTTATGTCATTTGGTCTGACTAATGCACCTGCTTATTTTATGAACATGATGAACAAAGTGTTTACGGAGTTTTTGGATAAGTTTGTCGTAGTATTCATTGATGATATTCTGGTTTACTTGAAGAAAGAAGAAGAACATAAAGAGCATTTGTGTTTGGTACTTGGTAAGCTCATAGAACATCACTTATACGCCAAGTTTAGCAAATATGAGTTTTGGTCGAAGGAAGTTGGATTCCTCGGACATGTTATATCCGGAGATGGAATAGTAGTAGATCCCACCAAATCTGCCACTGTGACAAATTGGGAAGCTCCAACAACAGTTGGAGAGATCCGGAGTTTCCTTGGACTTGCAGGATACTACCGGAGATTGATTGAAAATTTCTCGAAAATTGCAAAACCTATGACGGAGTTGTTGAAGAAGGATACCAAGTTCAATTGGACTGAGGAATGTGAGGCTAGTTTCCAGGAGTTGAAGAAACATTTGGTTACCTCGCTAGTGTTGATTCTGCCAGATCAGCGCAAGGATTATGAGGTGTATTGCGACGCTTCATGTCGAGGACTTGGAGCAGTGCTTATGCAGGAGGGAAGAGTTGTTTCGTATGCTTCACGACAGCTTAAGCTCCACGAGTTGAATTATTCTACACATGATTTGGAGTTAGCAGCCGTAGTGCACGCATTGAAGACTTGGAGACATTTTCTCATTGGAAACCATTGTTTTAGGTGTACATGGATCACAAGAGTTTGAAGTACATCTTCACGCAGAAGGAGTTGAATCTCGAGCAAATAAGATGGTTGGATCTCATCAAGGATTATGACATGAGATTGCATTATCACCCCGGAAAGGCTAACGTAGTAGCCGATGCGTTGAGCTGCAAGAGCCATGTCAACACACTAATGACCGGAGGGTTACCAAAGGAGTTAGCAGAGGATCTTCGTGAGCTATGTTTGGAGATAGTTCCGAGAGGCTATGTAGCAGCATTGGAGATTCAGTCTACTCTGATGGATAAGATCAGAGAAGCTCAGAAGACCGACAAGGAGATTGCCTCTATTAAATAGAAAACGAGCAAGGGAAAAGCTAAAGGATTTCGTGAGGATGAACACGATACCTTATGGCTTGAGGACCGCGTTCATGTGCCCAATGACCCGTAGATCAGGAAGTTAATTTTGTAAGAGGTCCATAATTTGCCATACTCGATTCACCCAGGAAATACCAAGATGTATTTGGATTTGAAAGACACTTTTTGGTGGACCGGAATGAAGAAGGATATTGCAGAGTATGTAGCCGTTTGTGATGTATGTCAGAGAGTAAAGGCAGAGCATCAGAAGCCAGCAGGATTGCTACAGCCATTGCCAATACCCAAATGGAAGTGGGATAAGCTAGGCATGGATTTTATCACGAGATTACTTAGGACCCGCTCAGGCTATGACTCGGTATGGGTTGTAGTCGATCGCTTGACGAAGGTAGCTCATTTCATCCCAGTAAAGATCACTTACACCAGTGCTAATTTGGCAAAGGTATATATGACCAAGATCGTATGTCTGCATGGAGTTCCGAGGAGCATTGTGTCAGATAGAGGAACCCAGTTTACCTCAAAGTTTTGGAATCAGTTGCACGAAACTTTGGGTACCAGACTAGAGTTCAGTACAGCTTTTCAGCCGCAGACCGATAGACAGACCGAGAGAGTCAACCAGATTTTGGAGGATATGTTGAGAGCTTGTGCGCTAGATTATGGATCTAGTTGAGATGACAACTTGCCATATGCAGAGTTCTCTTACAACAATAGTTATCAATCCAGTTTGAAGATGGCCCCTTTTGAAGCCTTGTATGGAAGACGGTGCAGAACACCATTGTTGTGGGATGAAGTTGGAGACCGCCAGTTTTTTGGACCAGATTTGATTAAGGAGTCTGAATAGAAAGTGAAGTTGATTCGCGATACGGTCAAGGTAGCCCAGTCCAGGCAGAAGAGCTATGCAGATTCCAAACGCAAGGAGACAGTTTACGAAGCCGGAGATAGAGTTTATCTTCGTGTATCTCCACTTCGAGGAGTTAAGTGCTTTGGAGTTAAGGGAAAATTAGAGCCATGTTTTGTGGGACCATACAAAGTTTTGGAGCGTATGGGAGAAGTTGCTTACAAGTTGGAATTGCCCGAAGGATTGTCAGGAGTTCACGACGTGTTCCATGTTTCCCAGTTGAAAAAGTGCCACGCAGAGATGGCGAATATACCGCTGAGAGATACAGTGCCGCTGGAAGCGATTCAGTTGGATAGTGATTTGACCTATGAGGAGAAACCAGTCAAGATTCTCGAATATGCCAGCCAAGTCACCCGCAACAAGGTTATCAGGTTTTTTAAAGTTCAGTGGAGTCACCACACCGAGGATGAAGCCACCTGGGAGCGAGAGGAAGATCTGCTGAAGGACCACCCTCACCTATTTTCTAGCCAACCCGAATCTCGAGGGAGAGATTCATCTTAAGGGGGGGGGGGTAGGTTTGTAACATCCCAAATTTTCAATTTGGAATGTTATACATAGATCATCATTGCATATCATATTTTATTTGCATTTTTGGCTTGATCCTAGAAATCCTACGCAACTCAAAGACCCATGGAGAGAGTTGGGAATTTCATTATTTTCATATTTGGGGTTTTCTCAAATTTTGAAAATAGGATCATTTGATTTAATTATTTTATCTTCAATAATTCCAATTATAAAAATAAGTAAGAGGGAATAAAATGACTTTCCCAAATTAAAGGAATATTGAGGATTTAATAAAAAAATCAAATAAGATTTTATTTTGGAGTTTTTCACTGTTTTATTTGAATTTAGGAAAAATGCGCGTATTTCAAAATTGCATTTAGGCCCCAAATAAATGTTCACCTTGTCTAGCTTGGTTTTAGAAGTCAGGAAAAATTTATTTCGGGATTTTTGGAGTCAGTCTGGTATTTCTTTTATTTGTTTTTCTGCGCGAAACTATTTAAAAAAACCGAACCGACCTAGCCGGGCCGTCCCCGACCCGGACTCTAGCCCGGCCGGCCTTTATCTTTTCGTTTTAGTTTATCTTTTCGCTCGTTTATCGGAATCAGGCGATTCAAGCGCCTAGAATTTCGTCTCGAAACCCTCTTTCCGTTTAACCAACTCAAACAAGTTTTTGCTTCTATAAAATTTGACTTAGATCCAGATTAGTAAACGAAGCTTGTTTCTTTCGCTGTTTGACTTCCGCTGCTTCGTTTGATTTGATTCTTTTTTGCAAACCGGAGTTCTTAAGTTGAACTTTCTAGTTAGATCTCTTATTTGAGTTTTACCTATGCATTAGATAAGTGCTTATTGTGTGCTTCTTTGTTTGCGATAAAGTATCCGGAGTGCGCCGCTTGCTACTTCGAATCTCTAGGTTTCACGGACCATCAGCAAGGCAAGTAACACTTTGATCATACCTCTTACTACCCAGTTTTATTGCATTAGATCAATCCTCAAACATTGCATGATTAGGATGTAATTAAATTGTGGATTTTGGGAAAGTAGATGAGGTAGTACCTATTACCTATTTATTATCAAACCCATGGGAGTTACTTATACATTTGCTTATATTGCCATGGTATGCTAGTAGACGTGGATTGGGTGAGTGTATCCATGACAGATGTGAGATTGTTAATTAATGGTTTATTTAAGGTGGCAACTTTAATACACATCTGGGTGGATTGAGGCACCTGGGTATTCCAGCGATTGCCTGTTTTTCTTTATGGACGGCCACCTTGGCTCAAAGGGATCATGAGATTATTTCATACTAGAAACTTCCGTGTGCAGCCACAAGCTACTATGGGCTCTAGCATAGTTGATTAAGTCGTGCGAATCTTACAGTGGTAGACTAGCAGATGTAGGGGAAAGTAAGTGTAATGGTCTACCCGAACGTAAGGTGCTAGCACTTCTGAAAGACTATGTCTCGGTCATCCGTTTCTCAAACACCATGTAGTGCGAGAATTCCAACGGAGGAGATCAAGTCTTGTGGGGAAAAGTGTGCAAACCTCTGCAGAGTGTATAAACTAATCATGGTTAGCCGTGTCCCCGGTTATGGATGTCTTGAGTATCTAGTACTCGGATTATCATGTGAATCTCATCATGTGACTTTAATTAATTTTGTTGGGTTTTAATGATGTTGTTTAATTGGGATTGAGAGGGTGTCTACGCTCTCAATGTTTAACAACTACCATGATAGTTAAATAAAATTTATTCCTTTGCTGTAGGGAAAAATTGGCTTTACGCAAAACTATAACCATAGAGCTTTCCACCAGCCAAATATGCATGTAGTGATAGCATTATTCTGTTCATTTACTCTCTATGTGTTACATTGCCAGCATATTCCATGTGCTGACCCGTTTTCGGGCTGCAACGTTCATGTTGCAGACTTTTCAGACGACGAGTAAGGTGCCTTTAGGTCGTGGTTTTATACTCAGTGATGTCGTTGGAGTTGATGGACTCACTTATCTTCCAAGCCTTCCGCTGTTATCGTAATTAGATGGCGTTAAGCCATATTATTTGTCATAAGTTCTATTTTGAGACACTCGTTGTAACAAGTGTGTGATTGCTACTCTGTTATAAACCCTTCAAGTACTGTGCGTGTCAGCATTACTCATCCAGGGATGACACTAAAGCACAGAGATCAGACTGTTTGAGGTCTGGTCGCTACAAAAATGGGGTGGAGATAAGAAGAGGAGGGGTCACACAAGAACACATGATGAAACTTAAATATGCAGACCTAGGCATGATGATCATGATGCAATGCAAAAGATATCATGAAGAATGAAACAAAACAAACAAATCACACGATGAAACTCGGAATACATGGAAGGCATCTAGAGCCTCGGTCTCGGGTCATCACAACACTCCTCCACTTACAAGAGATCTCGTCCCGAGATCTATGGATGGCACCAAAGAGAAGTGGAAGAGCAAGAGGTAAAACAAAGTTGCTTCTTTTACAAAAGAGTGAAACCAAAAAACCTTGAGAGGTTGAACAAATTGAAAGGAAGAATGCAATGGAGATGAACGAGATTGCAAACACTCTGTTAGCAAAGAGGAATAAGGAACATTATCAGAACCTCATAGGTTGAAAGACATGAGATAAGAGCTTCATGAACCAAAAGAATATGACAACACTGGTATAACGAGATAGCCAAGGAACAAGAATGACAGAATTTGTATAGCACTCTGATAGAAAAGAGAAGGAAAACTTGATAAGATGAAAAGAACTTGAAAATAGGACCCAACACTCCGGTTAAATGGATAAGCAATGAAAAGAACATGATCTTGGCAAAATGAGATGATGGGACGAAGAGAGCAACATCATAATGCCTTTGGAACAAATGAATGTAAAACTAGATGGTTGGAAAGAAAAGAATGGAGCAGAAGAATGACAACTCTCCCAATTAATATTGAAAGAGCATCCTTACTAAGAAGGGTTGAATGGAGTTGTTGGAAAATAAATACGAAGGGATATGATCCTCGTGGGCTTATGGAAACATCTCAAAATTATGAGGTGACAACCAGCCACTACCCGAAAGATTGATTAGCTGAGAGGAACGAAGAGATGGAAAAACTTCTTTCACCGCGAAAATAGGAGGAAACTTGGATCATTGATAAACACCATAATAGCAATATTCCTTAGGGAAGGCTTTAGGTGAAATATGACAGAAGATAACTCCAACAAAGAAATTGATGGATTTAAGATATCTCATTCCTGCTAACTTATGCACATGAAACACGAACGGAAATCATCAAAAATGACATAACACCACCTCAAAAGATATTGTAGAAAGAATTGCATTTTGGAATGCAAGGTGAAGAATGCTTGAACTCCTCAAAACAAAACATGTGTTGAGCACCATGTTTAATTTTGAGTATAGCTTAGCGGACATAACTCTAAGAAAAATCTTGACGAACAATTGAAGGATGAAAGGTATCCTTGGCAAACCACCATGTTGAGCCTTTGTGAAGAACTCCGGTAATAAAAGGATGATGGAAAGAAAGAGAAGTTGAAAGAACAAGGCAAAGGAAGCCTTGCAATGATTTAGATGGAGCTTTGCAACATTATAATTGAAATAACTTGGATCTCCGAAAAAGAAAGATGAACAACTTGGAACCGAGAATTTCTTCATCATGAACAAACTCCGGAAGAAAAGAATTGAACCACCTTGAGGAAAACAAGAATAAGATTTATTGTATGTTTATCCTTCTTCAACTTAAATTGATGACAGACAATGGATTTGGCATACAACTCATTCTCACTTAAAAAGGGATTGAAGAGAGATATAACGCAAACTTGAGAAAGACTTCAACGAAGCACCAATAGAATTTTGGGAAGATGAAATTAATTGATACGAGAACAAAGGAAGGGGAATATCGAAAGAACCACTGTACCAATTGAAAACAAATGAAGAAAAGAGAAGGAATCACCGAAAAGAATTAGAAAGAGAATGAATATACTTGTGGGAATTTAGATACGAGAGATTAAAGAGATCATGAACTGATTAGAGGATATTTGAACGATGCACCGGGACAATTTGGGAATGATAGCTGAAAACTTAGAACGGAGAGAATCTTTCAGAGATGATGGCCTTCATATGATCGAGAAAGGAAAGAAACTCCTGAAATGCTCTGGATGGGTATGAAAAGAATTTCTCACAAACAAAACCGATTTGAGAGGATGGCATCAAGCTTGAACTACAAATCTTTAAGAGAATGGACAAGGATTTAAGATAAACTCTTCTTCACTCTTCAAAAGCTGAGAATGACGATGATAAACACCACCATTAATTGTTGAGCCACTCCGGAACAACGAAGAATAGAAAGGTTGAACCAACAATGAAAAGAATTGGAAAGCGGTCTTGGAGAAAGACATATGACTGATGATAATTCATTCTTAGGTCAAACTTCGAAATAATTTGAGAATAACTCTGAAAAATTAGAAGAGTTAGGTAAGATGCTGGGAAAGACCTGCGGGTTAGGGCCCACTCAAAAGAAACATCGTTGAATGATTTCTTGAAAGAGAGATTGCACCGGATAAATTAAGTGGTTTGAATGAGATAACAACCTTGAAATAGTTTGAACGGATTGAGAATGGAAAGACAAGTCTTCTAAGATATCTTCAGCACTCCGGAACCCTTGAATAGTGAGAAGTGAATGATTATGAGGTCCACCGGCATGAGAAAACATTTGAAAAGGAGGAAAGTGATATTATCAACACCGAAAGCTTGAATTTAATCCACCAGAGAAGAAAAAGAACGAAGAATGATGAACTTGAAACTCCTGACCATCTTCATGATAATCACCGGGTAAGAACATTGATTGAACAAAAATGAAGAGACTTCACATGAATAAAATGGATAGTTGATTTGATTTCTCTGAGTCCTTGAAGAAAAAGGGTGGGAGGGCGGGAAAACAAAGGCAACTTAGGGACGAATGAAACAAACACCATTGAGAAGAACTGAAATTTGATCTCGTGAATGTTGAAATGATCGGATCCACTTGAAGAGAGGCATGCCAGTTGGAAAAGAATTAACATGACAACCTCAATGATAAAGAAGGATTAGTATTCACATAGAAATATGAGAACACCGCTTAGGAAAGGTATGGAATCAACAGTTGACTTGGAAACAACTCGAATACCACAACTGACAACAAAAACAAAGGATTTGGCTTGTAGAATAAGCCGGAACAAATACATATGATAGAGATTTACCCAATCCCATATCATGCATCTGTCGGAAAGAAATTCTAGGAGCTACTTGAATTCCCACCTATTAACTCCCGAAACTTTCTGGTTATGCAATCTAGTGTTGGGGATACAGGGAGGCACAATATATATCACACAACTAACAAGCCCTACGCTCCAACTGTATCCATCCTCCAACACATAACCAAGAAAACTCCGGAAATTATGTACCTCAACCTTCAAAAAGCATCCGTTATACGAGCTGTGACAATACTCCTGAACTCCCTTCCCAGTACTGGGTGACGTCGAGGTTATCTCACCACTAACTGCATAAAAGAGATTTTCGATGTCGGCGAACTCATTTATTCTGGAACTACAATGATAAAATTGTGACGACAACACCTTGGAGCTCAACTCCCAATGACACCGCCACAACCCCTAAATGTCAGGAGGCACCGAGAACAATGTTCTCGTCACAAGAATATCGGAACGATCCCAAGATACCCGCGTGATCCTAAAAAAATTAGTGAAAAAGAGGAGAGGAAAGTCAAAACATCTACGTCAGGAGACCTCACCAGAGCGATGAAGGGGGCTAAGGAGTAAAAATAATCCTCCTCTCCGATATATATAATCCTAAGACTCAAAACATTTTTGTTCTAGACTCAACAACATCAGCGATTCGATCAAGCAGGGGGCTCCTAAGGTTGGTAAGTCTCTGATACCAACTTGCAGCGCCAAAGATGCGATTTTAGCCCAATCACGTGATGAACTCATGATTGGGGTACAACCGCATTTCGAGCGTATCGCAAGGTGGATATCATTACAACATACCATGTACTGAATAGATGAGAATACAAGATAAAGGCTTATAGTTGCCACAAGTTACATCATTCATACAACAATACACCAATGCATGGCAACCATCATGCAGAAGAGAAGGATCCGACTACGGATGAAATCAAACGAAAAAGAAGAACGACATCCACCCTGCTAGCCCAGGCTCCCCCAACCCGAAAACTAATCCCTTGATCGAAGAAGAAGAAGAACTCCAAAAGCAATCAAGCATCGCTCTCACTTCAGATCATTGCATTACCTGTACCTGCAACTGTTGTTGTAGTAACCTGTGAGCCAAGAGGACTCAGCAATCCCATTACCATGGGTATCAAGACTAGCAAAGCTTAATGGGTAAGGAAGGGGTAAAGTGGTGAGGTTGCAGCACCGACTAAGCATGTATGGTGGCTAACTTATGAGTACATGAGTAAGATGAGAAACTACGCAAACGGTCGCAAACTAGTAATGATCAAGAAGTGATCCTGAACTACTTACGTTCAAACATAAACCAACCGTGTTCTCTTCTCGAACTTCCCCGAAAAGAGACAATCACGGTTACACAACGCGGTTGGTGTATTTTAAAAGAGTTTACTTCAAGTCCTCTACAACTGGATATAAACAAATTCCCATCTGCCACATAACCACGGACATGACTCTTGAAATTTTAAACCCTGCAGGGGTGTCTCAACTTAGCCCATGACAAGCTCACGATCCGCGGAGACAATCCTCCATCGCGGTACACCCAATCAGACTCGGAATCCCGGTGCACAAGACATTTCGACAATAGTGAAACAAGTCCAGCAAGACCGCCCGGTGTGCCGACAAATCCCGATAGGAGCGGCACATATCTTGTTCTCAGGACACACCAGATGGGAAAAGCTACGAGTAAAACCAGCCCTCGAGTTTCCCTGAGGTGGCCCCGCTGGTTACCCGGTTCAGACCAATACTCAGAGGAGCACTAGCCCCGGGGTGGGGGGGGGTTGAATAAAGATGATCCTCGAGTTTATAACTCCCTAGGAAAAGTTTAGGTTGTTATTAGGCAAACGTTAAAACCAAGGTTGGGCCTTGCTGGAGGAGTTTTATTGAAAGGGAACTATCAATAGGGTCCCGTACCCCTCATTGTGTTAGGGGCACGACTCTTAAAAGTTTAAACGCTGAACATAACACCAGTATGACAAAAACTAGGGCGACAGGAGTGGAACAAAACACCAGGCATAAGGCCGAGCCTTCCACCCTTTACCAAGTATATAGATGCATTAAATAAATAAGAGATCTTGTGATATCCCATGATATCTGTCGGATCACGCGTTCTGGCAAAACCCTCGAGGTTCGAACACTAGGGCACACGTGAAGGTTTTCTCCCTATCGATCCGCGCCCTAGCTCTCTAAGATCGGGCAGACGAACTCGACGAACTCAAAAGACAAAGACACAAGATTTATACTGGTTCAGGCCACTGTTGTGGTGTGATACCCTACTCCAATGTGGTGGTAGTGGATTGCCTCTTGGGCTAATGATGAACAATCCAAGGGGAAGAACAACCTCCTGAGTTTGATGTGTTCTTGTGTTTGGCGAACTTGTGTGGGTGAGATGCCTCTGAATGAGTTCTCTCTTGCTGTCGTTGTCTTTTTTACTGTGGTGGCTAGTTCTACTTATATAGGCCCTGGTCCTCTCCCCAAATATTGAGCGGGAAGGGAGCTAATAATGGCTAATTTGAAAGGGGACAGCTAGTACAGCTTATCCTGACAAAAGTAGTCTTCGCCTGCAAAAGGCTCTGGTGGTGACGCCGTCTTGGGCTCTATGGTGACCTCCATCTTGTTGTCCTGCTGGTCTTGGTCTCGTTGCACCGATATGGAAACCTTTGCTTGATGCCTCGGTAGTCCACGCCTGCGCTTGCCCCCTTGGCACCAAAGAGGAAGCAAGGACACTGCGAGCGTTGGCGCTCGCCTGGTCTCGATCGTTATGGCTCACGTCACGAGGACCTCGGGAGGTTTGCCTTGCCTTGATCTCTCCGCCCCTCGTGAGCCTGCCTAGCGAGGCTGCTCCTGAGGAGGTCTTGCGTCGTCCACCTCGCGAGGCTTGGCCCCTTGCGAGGGTCTTGAATACCTTGTCGATGAAGATGGGCCGTACAAACCTGCCAGCTCAGCCACGCCATGGGCCGCAGGCAGGCAAGTTTGGGCACCCCCGTTCCCAGAACACCGACAATAGCCCCCGAGCCCAAGGCGCCCTCGGGGTTGGCTTCAAGGCGAAGCCAAAGGTCAAGAGCGGAGCGCCGCGGGCCCCAAAAGCCCGCGGCCTCAGTTGACGCATGGCGGTTGATTGGACATGGGCGTCTCCGGTTCCCCACGCTGCCTCGGCAACTACCCGACTTGACAAAAAGGTTAGCGCAGATAGTGCTTTCCTTCATAGCTTCTTCCTCGCCTTGCTCCAGATCCCCTTTCTCGCTCTTTGCTGCCGAAACCTCCAGATCCGCTCCAACCTTGCTCCACATCTGCGATCAATGGCGCCGCGCAAGGTCAAGTCCTCCTCGGCGCCGGCTTGGTTCGAGCCAGCCCTCGATGCGCCCAACATCACAGATAAGAACCTAGCCACCACGCGCTTGCTGACGGCGGAGGAGAGCAACGAGAGGGGGAAGATGGAGCTCCGACTTGCCTCCGACGAGCCGGAGACTGAGGGAAGCACCTTCTTCCCTTTATTCACGTGCAGCATCGCCGCCGGGTTGGTTCCCCCCTTTCCTGATTTCTTTTTCGAGGTCCTCGGCCACTTCAGGCTGCAGGCGCTGCATCTCCATCCCAACTCCATTCTTCTCTTGTCTATCTTCGCCCACTATTGCGAGGCGTACCTGGGTGTGATGCCGTCCGTGGCACTGCTGCGCCATTTCTTCTTCCTCCGCCTCACCGGTGGCCATATCTCCGGGTGCGCAAACTTCATTGCGGCCGGCCAGGCCAACTCGATCTCGAACACCGGGAAGAGGGTTGACAACATTAGGGCCAAATGGGTCATGATGAGCGCCAAGTGCGTCCATCCATGCTTGGAACTGTCGACGGAGGCGCCCCAGTCTGACAAGGGGTGGTCTCGTGTAGAGCTCATTGACGAGCGGGCGTCGTCGGTGTTGGAGCAGATGAAGATCGATTTGAAGCCGGGCAATGCGAAGGGGGCCTAGGTGAGGGCCATGCTCCTGAAGGAATTCTTGACGCCGCGCGTTGCTCTACTTCAGGCACGCGCGCGCCCTTTGTGGAAGCTTGGAGATGAAGAAGACAAGATTCGTCTGAGCCCGGTGGCCTTGCCTGATGACGAGCTGACTGCAGTTCTGTGCCTCTTGGTTGGGGATAACCAAGAGTACCTGCCGAGCGCCTTTGTTCGTTTGTTCCATCACAAGGACTGGGAGCAATTCGTTGCCTCCAGGCTAACCTTTGACGCGCGCGGACTAGTGCCGCCGGCCCTCACTGGGGCCTCTGCAATGCTGAAGCCAGTGGAGGTGTCTTCTGACGAGTCCTGCAGGGAGGAAGAGTGGGGGGAGGACTCAAAGGAGACCCCTGAGGAAATGGGGGAGAACTCCCCCTTGAGCAAGGCCGACTTCCTCCACGCTTTGCCAGACGATGCTGAGGCCGATGCCCGTCTGGAGGAGAGGGAGCTGCCCCTCATCCCGACAAGGGGTAGATCGTCGCTGGTCTCTCGAGATGCTGCCTCCGACTTGGCACCGCCTGGGGCCAGCTCCGTCCCTTCTGTTGTGCCGTCTTCTGCCCGCGGAGCCCGTGTGCCCACTCCTCATGCCCCGACGCTTTCAGGTTTCAGGCTCGCCAAGCGGAAGGTGGACTATGTCGCAGTGGATCAGTAAGTGCTTCGAGTTTCATCTTGTTCCTGCTTGTACTTACTATTTTCTGACATTCGCCCTTGGTTGATCAGGCGGGTGTCTTCAGCGAAGAAGAGGAAGGAGGATGCCACGGTCTCGCCCCCCTCTGCAGTGCAGAGAGGCGACAACACCCGCACCTCCCCAGCCCGGTCGCCCTCACGAGGCCAGGAAGAGCATCGGCAGGATGAATCAGCCCTCGTGGCCCCGCTGGCTCCGGAAGTGCCGGCACCCGGATCGGCTGATGAGGTCCCAAGGGCTCCAGAGCCCTTGGTCTTCTAGGTTCTGGTAACGACGTCACCTCCTCCTGTTGTGCCTCTAGCCCCGAATTCTTCTGCTCCCTCCGTAGTCTTGGAGCGTGTCTTCTCGAGGATGGCCAAGCGGCGAGAAGACCTCCTAGGCGCGAACATGCATCTAGTGGCTGGGCCCCTGGAGCTGGCATCAGGCTGGCTTCACTCCGACTCAGCGGTTCGAGCGTCGCTGAGCTAGGTCGCGGCGGCCTCTGAGAAGGAGAAGGAGGCTGCCGCCAGAGCTGCGGCGGATAGCGAGGCGGCGCTGAAGGGCGCCGAGGCCGCCCGCGACCGCTTCGGAAAGCTGGAGGGTGAGCTGAAGAGCCTGTGCGATGAGCGCGCAAAAGAACCACGTGACCGCAAGGCGAAGGAGTAGGAGATGAAGGCACGGGAGGACGCCATCAAGGGCCACGATGCCGAGCTGGGGGAGCTGACGAAGGCGCAGGCTGCGGAGCGCAGCTGACTGGAGGAGCTGGAGCAGAAGGCGAAGGCGAGGGAGGCCGAGCTCGATGCCAAGGCAAAGGTCCTGGCCGAAGACCACGTGGCCTTCTCGCTTCTTGAGAAGAGGTCCAGCGTGGCGCTGAAGTCACTGTACGAGAAGGGCCTGGAGAAGCCGCTGACCACCAACGAGGATGGCCCTTCTCAGCTGCTTCCCCACTTGGTGAAGGCGCTTGAGGAAGTCGTGGAGGGCATCGGTCCCATGGCTGAGGCACAGGCTCGTGTCCTTTCTTCTGCTGCGCTGACACGTGTCTTCAGCCATTTGTACCTTCGCGACCCCAATGCTCGTCTCGACGAGCTACTAGAGCATGTAGCTGATGAACATTGTGCGGCCGCCGCCGCAACTGTGAAAGGTCAAGTGGAGCCCCTGCTAAAGAAGTTCTGCGGCTTCATCCTCGCGCCCTCGACTGGCGATGCCACCGATCCTACAGCTGGCTGTGCAGGTGAAGACGACACTACCAAGGGAGGAGCACCTTCTGCAGGCGATGGCGGTGTCTAGGGGTGACCTTTTGAGAGTCTTGTTCAGTTCTTTTTGGGTGTCCTTCAGGATAAAGTGGTTCCTGATTCATTTTACCTCCTCTAGTTGTTACTGTAACAACAAAGTCATGTATATTATTATTCATTTCATCTAGCAACTCTCTTTGAGATTTAGCAACTTGTTCTAATTGGGTTTGAACCATAGAAGCATGTTTCCCCACACCTCTAACATCATTTGAGATTCTAAATAACAAGTCACTTAAGGGAGCAATCATATCAAAATTGTATTTCAACTGTTTCATAACATTTGCATTGGATCTTGTTTTCTAATGTAGTTTTCAAACTCATAAAGGCATTGTCTAGGGTGCATATTGCGAGGATTGTCATTATCATTGAATTTCATTAGAAAATTTACCTCTACCACCTTAGGCGGTGGTGTGTTAAGCCCATGTATTTCTTCAATATGAGGTAAATTTTTGACATCCTCAGCTTTAATACCTATTTCCTTCATGGATTTCTTTGCCTCTTGCTTATCTTCGGGATTGACATATAATATACCCCTCTTCTTTAGTGAGGCATTAGGCGGTGGTTCAGGGGGAGTCCAATCATCATAATTTTTCAATATGTTATTCAATAATTCTTCAGCTTGCCCAATAGTTTGTTCCCTGAAAACACAACCAGCACAATTATCTAGGAAATCCCTAGAAGCATCGGTTAGTCCATTATAGAAGATATCAAGTATTTCATTTTTCTTAAGAGGATGATCAGGCAAAGCATTAAGAAATTGTCAAAGCCTCCCCCAAGCTTGTGGGAGACTCTCTTCTTTAGTTTGCACAAAGTTAAATATTTCCTGCAAGGCAGCTTGTTTCTTATGAGCAGGGAAATATTTTTTATAGAAGTAATAAATCATATCCTAGGGACTACACACACAACCAGGAGCAAGAGTATTGTACCAAGCTTTAGCATCACCCTTTAATGAGAAAGGAAATAATTTGAGAATATAGTAATAGTGTGTTTTCTCATCATGAGTAAAAAGGGTGGCTATGTCATTCAACTTAGTAAGATGTGCCACAACAGTTTCAGTTTCATAACCATGGAAAGGACCAGATTCAACCAAAGTACTTAACTCTAGGTCGACAGAGAATTCATAATTCTTATCATCAATAAAGACAGGTGAAGTAGCAAACTTAGGAACATGTTGCATTCTAGCATTCAGAGATTTTTCTTTATACTTGCATAATAATTTCTCTAGATCATCTCTATCCTTACAAGCAAGAATGTCTCTAGTTGTCTCCTCATTCATAACATAGCCTTCCGGTACCTTAGGAAATTCATTTCTAGGAGGGCTCATTCTAGTAGGTGTTTCAAGATTTTTAGTTTCAAGCTCATCATCAGTTTCAACAACATCATGCTCTCTTACTCTAGTAATTTGTTCATCAAGAAATTCACCTAGTGGAACATCATCATCAAGAAAGGTACTAGCATCATCATAAGTATCATTCATAGCAGAAGTAGCATCATCAACAACTTGCGACATATCAGGATTAATAGCATGTGGTGGTGGTGCAAGTTTACGTATAACAGAAGGTGAATCTAAAGTAGAGCTAGATGGTAGTTCCTTACCTCCCCTCGTTTTAGAGGGAAATATCTTAGTCTTAGCATCCTTCAGATTCTTCCTAGTGATAAATTGATAATAATCCCAAGTGACTCAACAAATATAGCTATGCTCCCCGGCAACGGTGCCAGAAAAAGGTCCTGATAACCCACAAGTATAGGGGATCGCAACAGTTTTCGAGGGTAGAGTATTCAACCCAAATTTATAGATTCAACACAAGGGGAGCCAAAGAATATTTGCACATATTAGCAACTAAGTTGTCAATTCAACCACACCTGGAGATTAATTATCTGTAGCAACGTGATCAGTAGCAAAGTGATATGATAGTTTTGATAATAGTGGCAATAGCAATATCAATGGTAACAATCACTACTGGAATCAGCTAATTTGCCATCTGCCAGCTCTTTGCCGTCTGCTAGCTGACGGCAAAGAAGCTCTTTGCCATCAGCTACCAAAGAGCAGACGGCAAAGATCAGGCTGACGGCAAAGAAGCTCTTTGCCGTCCGCCAGATCTTTGCCGTCCGCCAGCAGACGGCAAAGAATCTTTCCCGTCAGCTGGCAGACGGCAAAGAGAGAGGTGGCCCCCACCCCCCGCCCGTTTGGGAAAAACTTAACGGCCCACCTCTTTGCCGTCTGCCAGCAGACGGCAAAGAGGCAAAAGGGCGGACGGCAAAGAGGGACGGACGGCAAAGAGGGCAGTATCTAACGGCCCGTACCCCCCGCCCCTCTCTGTTCTCTCCTCGCCCCGCCACCACTTCCCACCCCACCGCCGCCACCGCCCGCCGCGCGCCGCCCCCGCCGCCGCCGCCTCTCGCCCCCGCCGCCGCCCCGTCGCCCCCGCCGCCCCGGCCCCCCGCCCCCCCCGTCGCCCCCCCCGCCCCGGCCCCACGCCGCCCCGGCCCCCCGCCGCCCCGCGCCCCACCGCCCCGGGCCCGGCCCCCCGCCGCCCCAGGCCGCCGCGGCGCCCCGGCCAGCTCCTCCACCGCCCCGCCCCCCTCCTCCATCGGCCCTGCCCCAGGTGAGCCCCCTCCTTTTTTCTGTTTTTTTTTCTGTTTTTTCTTTTTTAGTTTTAGTTTAGATTTAGATTTAGTTTTAGTTTTAGTTTTAGTTTAGTTTTAGGTTTAGATTTAGTTTTTTCCTTTTTTTCTGTTTTATTAGTTTTAGGTTTATGTTTAGTTTAGATTTAGTTTTAGTTTTAGTTTTAGGTTTAGTTTAGTTTGAGGAAAGAAGAAGAAGAAGAGAAAAAGAGGAGAGGAGGAGAAGAAGAAGAGGAAAAAGGAAAGGAAGAAGAAGAAGAGGAGGAGGAGAAGAAAAAAGAAGAAGAGGAAGAAGAAGAAGAAAAAAGAGGAGAGGAGGAGAAGAAGAAGAGGAAAAAGGAAAGAAGAAGAAGAAGAAGAAGAAGAAGAAGGAAGAAAAGGAAGAAAAGGAAGAATAGGAAGAAGAAGAAAAGGAAAAAAGAGGAAAAAACCCGACCCGACACAGCACCCCGACCCGACACGGCACCCCGACCCCGACCCGGCACCCCGACACGACACCCGACCCCGACACCCCGACCCCGACCCCGACACCCCGACCCCGAGCCTGACCCGACACCCCGACCCCGACACCGACACGGCACCCCGACCCCAACCCGGCACCCCAACCTGACACCCCGACCCCGAGACCCCGACCCCGACACCGACACGACACCCCGACACCGACACCCTGACACCACACCCACCCTTATACCCCGACACCGGCACCGACACGGCACCCCGACCCCGACCCGGCACCCCGACCAGACACCCCGACCCTGAGACCCCGACCCCGAGCCTGACCCGACACCCCGACCCCGAGACCCCGACCCCGACCCGGCACCCAACCCGACACCCCGACCCCGAGACCCCGACCCCGGGCCTGGCCCGACACCCCGACCCCGAGACCCCGACCCCGACCCCGACACCCCGACCCCGAGCCGGACCCGACACCTCGACCCCGACACCGACACGGCACCCCGACCCCGACCCGGCACCCCGACCCGACACCCCGACCCCGAGACCCCGACACGGCACCCCGACACCGACAGGACACCCCGACCACCAACACCTCCCGAAAAGGTGTTCTTTGGCCTTCCAGAGGCCGACGGGGTCATATATTTGTGAATTATTAGTTAGGTCATATATTTTTCGATTTTGTTATGAAAAACATCATATATAATTGTGTTGATCGTGTAGTTTTAAATATGCAGTTGTTTCATCGCTGCGAGGTTTGGTGTTCGACGACCTCGCCGTGCGTTTGACGAGCTCTGCCCCTTCGTTCGTGGGTGAGCACAAATGACAAGTCCTCCTCCCCCATTAATTATTTGATCTATTCTGATGAAACTTGATAGCTAGCTATATATGTGTCTTGAATCATCAGTATGCGTAACCAATATGTGTCTCCTGTTCGAAAGCGTCATAGTTATAAATATGCATGCATTTGCATATTTATAACCTTGATTCTTTCGAATTGTCCAACGCTATCCATGGACAGCCCGAGTATGTGTAGATTGGGTTCGTTTTCCCATATGCTTTGCTCCGGATCCGACGCATATATTTCGTCAGTGCCTCCCCTGTTGTTCTCCGGGTACACATCCTCTCTGTTTATTGCAGAGACGTGTATCAGGAGAACAGCGGGGAGGTGCTGCTGAAATTTTGCGTCGGATCCGGAGCATAGCATGGGAAAATAAACCCAATCTACACATACACGGGTGGGATTAGGACCTATCATTACCTATTAGAGTGTAGGTTGCATGGACGTAATAAAATTGACAAAGTAGATCAACTGATGAATATATACATGGTGAATTACATATGTAATTGTTGTGTGTCCAGTAGCTCTGAAAGTCAAGATGAGTGACCGTGCTTGGATGTATACCGGTCACACTGGTCAGAACAAATGGAGCGCTGAATGGTTCACAAAAACTAAGGGGTTTGTGCAAGCCGCATTTGCAAATGGCCAAAAGAAAACCTGGTGCCCCTGTTTCCGGTGCGGCAATTGGGAAAAGAAGACAGAGGCTGAAATGGGTAAACACCTGCAGAAGAGTGGTTTTACGCCCGATTATGCGATGTGGACATTTCATGGTGAGTCTGCCCAACGTGACCGAGCTGAGGTGGATCATCGTCGCACCGACGAGCATGGTACCGGGATGGAAAACATGGTGCAAGGCTATGATGATGCTCGGGATTCGGACGAGGAGATGGAGGAATCTGCAAAGGCCTTCAATGAAATGTTGGAGTCTTCGAAACGTCCGCTCCACGAGCACACTGAGCTTTGTCAGTTGGATGCCATCTCACAAGTAATGGCTCTGAAGGCTCAGTTCAACTTGGGCAGAGAATGCTATGACGCAATTATGACAGTATTTGGACGCTTTCTACCCAAAGGCCATGTAATGCCTGCAAACCTGTACCAGTCGGACAAAATCCTCCGTGCACTGAAGATGCCCTATGAGAAGATACATGCCTGTGAGAAAGGATGTGCCTTATTTAGGCTTGACTATGCGGACTTGAACTATTGTCCCATTTGCAAGTCTTCCAGGTATATTGTGGTAGACAACGGTATGGGTGAGAAGACACAGACCAAAATCCCCGTTAGTGTTCTTCGGTATATGCCAATCGTACCAAGACTTCAACGTCTTTTGATGGTCGAAGAGACGGCCAGACAGATGACATGGCACAAAACAGGCAAAAGAACCGAACTAGATGCAGATGGGAATCTGATGATGGTACACACATCGGACGGTGTTGCGTGGAAAAAGTTTGATGAAATACATGCTGACAAAGCGGCAGATCCGAGGCATCCTCGAGTCGGCATCAGCACGGATGGGTTCAGTGTGTTTGGTATGACGGTAGCCCAATACAGTTGTTGGCCCGTATTTGTCTTTCCACTCAATCTCCCCCCCGGACAGATTGTGCAAAGAAAGAACATTTTCCTGACGTTGATAATTCCAGGACCCAACTATCCGGGCAAAAATATGAATGTGTACATGCAGCCGCTTAAGGACGAATTGCAAGAAGCCTGGGATAATGGGTTCAAGACATACGACGCCTTTAGCAAACGGAACTTCATAATGCGTGTCTGGTACATGTACTCGACGCATGACTTGCCGGCGTATGCGCTATTCGTTGGCTGGTGTGTGCATGGAAGGTTCCCGTGCCCCACATGCAAGGGAGCTCTTGAGTTTCGTTGGCTTCAGGCCGGTCGCAAGTTTTCTTGCTTCGACATGCATAGACAGTTCCTGGATCCTCGCCATAAGTTCAGGAAAGACAAGAAGAACTTCATCAGGGGTAGAGTTGTCAAAAACTCTGCACCACCTGCATTGACAGGCCAACAGACCCTGGATCAGTTAAATGCTCTCGAGCCATATCCACAACGTCCAGGGTACTTCAAGGGGTATAATACTAAGCACGCGTGGACTCACAAAACATGCTTATGGGATCTGCCTTACTTCAAAGACCTCCTTTGCCCACACAACATCGACGTGATGCACACTGAGAAGAATATCGCCGAGGCACTTTTTGGTACATTGTTCGGCATAGATGGGAAGTCAAAGGATAATACTAAGGCTAGAGTCGATCTGGAGGCGCTATGTGATAGGCCGTTACCAAACATGAAAGAACCGAAAGGAAAGCAGAACTGGATGAAGCCAAAGGCATGGTTCAATCTTGGAAGGCCAGCTATGAGGGAAATTCTCTTGTGGGTGCAACAGCAGTTGATGTTCCCCGATGGGTATGCAGCGAATCTAAAGAGGGGAGCGAATCTTGATAAACTGAAGATATTTGGTCTCAAGAGTCATGATTGGCACATATGGATTGAGCGGGTAATGCCGGTGATGTTGCGTGGCTTCATCCCTGAGGATGAATGGCTAGTACTGGCAGAACTCAGCTATTTCTTCCGTGTTCTTTGTGCAAAAGAACTATTGCCTGGCGTGCTAGAAGAAATGGAAGAGTTGGCGCCGGAGTTGATCTGCAAGTTAGAGAAGATCTTTCCACCGGGCTTCTTTAATCCAATGCAGCATTTGATTTTGCATCTCCCGACCGAGGCAAGATTGGGGGGGCCCGTGCAAAATCGTTGGTGCTACCCAACTGAGAGGATGCAGAAGACGCTTCGAGAAAAATGTAAAAATAAACGTAGAATTGAAGCATCGATGGCTGAGGCATTCATCACAGAGGAGGCGGCAAACTTCGTAACAGCGCACTACGAAGCCAAAAATCGTCATTTGCATAATCCGAAGCCTCGGTACAATGCTGACGAGCCTAAAAAGGGTGGATCCAACCTCAGACTATTCAACGGGAATCTCGCACCAGCTAGTGTTTCACATCCAGTATCTTTGGATAACGAAGAATGGCGGACCATTTCGTTGTATATCTTCAACAACCTGATAGAAGTGCGGCCGTACATCGAGTAAGTTCTCGGTACATTGTTTCGCAACTTCTATTTCCTTTGAACTACTCTTATTCCTGGATATGTCATACAGTCGATACGTCACCATATTCTCGTATGGAGCGGAGATCCAAAAGGATTCCGTCGAAGAGTATGAGCTTCTCGCAAAGCAAGGAGGTGGCTATCCCGGTTTCATCTCTTAGTTCAAACAAACGGTAATTTCTATTAGACAATTTCATATCATTCGCTAATTTGTGCATAATGCAACAATCCTTTCATATTAAACTTGTAGGCTAATTCAGAGTCTATGGACGCCGAATTGAGACAAGTCGCTAATGGTTTTGACTATAAGGTCCGTTCATTTGACAAGTAGGACATCAACGGGTATCGCTTTCGTACCTATGGCAAAGAGCTATCTATGGCCGACCGAAAGTCAACAAATTGTTGTGTATCTGCTATCGGCGAAGGAGGTACCGAGTATTATGGGAGAGTTGAAGCAATTTATGAACTTCTGTTCAATGGTGAAAATCCACCGAATGTCGTAGTCTTCAAATGTTATTGGTTTCAGCCGAAGGAGACTAGAAGGACTCATGAACATGTAGGGCTAGTTGAAATCAACCAAAGCACTCATTTAGATGTTCCTGATGTCTATATTATGGCTCAACAGGCGACCCAAGTATTCTATCTACCGTGGGCCTGCCAAACTAATCCAAATCTGAAAGGTTGGGATGTCGTTTATGAAGTGCCGCCACGTGCTAGACTTTCTCCCCCAAAGGAAGAGGATTATGAACCTCACATTAACCCAGACACATATGAAGGAGAATTCTTCCAAGAGACACGTCTTTCCAAAAAGCGTTTCAAGAACCGCTATACTTCACCCCAAAACATTGAAGTAGACAGCGACAATGAATCCGACATCACCCCAGAGGAGGAACAAGAAGAGCCGGAACAAGAAGAGGTTACTGCTGCGGATGACCTGTCAATCCTTGACCGATTACGTCAAGGTGGCCTTGCACATGTTGATGCCAATGAACCCTATGAGCCCGTCATTGATTATAGTGATGATGATGATTATGCATTTATTGATGATACTGATCGAGATTATTAGTAGTGTCAGGTATTACATTTTTTTATGTTGTACTTGATGATGATACACTTAAGTGATACACATATTATTATTCATGTCGGTCTTTTTTTATGTTGTACTAATTTCGTTTACTGTTTGTCATGGCAGGTGTTGAAAGATGGTGGGCGCTGGTCGGGAGCGTGGTCTGAGGTCTTCCATTCCAGACGCACCTCTCCACCGATCGTTGCTGGACAGTATGGCCACACCGCCGGGCCCTTCTTCATCGACCGCGGTGCCCAGCAGGGGACGAGGTAGGAAGAGAGGAGGTGGGGCACGTGGTCGTGGGAGAGGAGGTAGGGTGACTGCTACGGCGCCTTCCTCGCCGCCACCCCCAGCCGTTTCACCCGAGCACGTGACTGCTAGGGTGGACTCGTCCGAGGAGGAGGCTACACGGACTCCGGTCCACGAGCCTCCGGTCCACGGGTCTTGGGCCCATGAGCCTCGGGTCGACTGGCCTTCGGCCCACGAGAGTTCGACCCACGTGACCCCGGAGGAGCACACGTCCAGATGGGGTACCTGGCCGGATCAGCCCGAGGAGCCGAGTGGCCATGCTGATGATGGTGGGGAGCCGACTGATCTTGAGGAGGAGGGGAGCACCGTCTACCAGCGTGGTGCTACACGGCTCCCGTCCGTGCCGGTGACCCGCGAGCAGAGGTGGTTGATTTTCCCTGATGGGGAGAGGTACGTAAGTGCATTTAATATTTTTGTACCTTGTGCATTCACGTTTTTTCAAATAACTAATGCGTTGGCCTTGTCATGCTGCAGGGGTTGGGACCACCATCATAGTGTCCGCCGGCCCAACTCCGTCCTTGGAGTTCTTTGCCGGCAAAACTTCCCGGGGTTTGTCACGTTGCCTGGTGAGGGTCGGCTTCCAGAGCTTGGATTGAGCTGGGAGCACTACGTGGCTGCCCCGGCCCCGCCGGATGAGATTATCGACGGTGTCGTGTGCAACACGAGGGCAGACATGGTGATCAGAAAGTTCTGGGTAATTTCTCCTTTACACATTTAAAAATCTTCAACTAGCTAGTTATTAATTGTACTAATCAATATTGTCTCATTTGATTGCAGACATTCTACAGGTGTGAGGAGGGATACGAGGAGGACGCGGCACATGTTATCGAGAACGTCTGCAAGCGCCTACTCCAGAACTTACGGCACGAGGCTCGGGTGCAGGCTGTTCGAGACTACTACGCCTTGCGTGGTATCAAGAAGACCAAGCCGGCGTGCCGCGATAAGTTCCTGAGTAAGGAGCAGTACATGAAGGTAATTCTTAAGGCCTTCTCTACTTAAGTTCCTTCATTTAGTAATTCTTAGCCGTAGCGCTCAAGTTTCTATTTGCTAACTTAGGCGCCTCCGAGATGGTGTGCGGATCGGATGGATTGTTGGGAGGTGTTGGTCGATGAGTGGTGCTCACAACGATGGCTAGCCCTCCACAACGAGGCCAAGGACAAACGTGCCCAAATGGAAGGTGTGCCACACCATCAAGGCAGCTCCAACTTATATCAGTTCGGGCGCAACTGGGTATGTGGTTTGCTTCATGATTCATGCAATTCATTCATCATGCTAGCTTGAGCCCTTTAATTACTAATTTTCATTGTTTCTCTCTTTCAGGCACGCTACAATAAGGCGGATAAGGTGCCAGAGGTGTACGACCTATATGCCATGGCCCACACTGCCTCTTTCAAGAAAGTCAAGGCTTTCTCTCAGTCTGACCTCGATGATGCAAACAACTTCACCAACATCTCCTCCCACAACAAGCTCGTGAGATATAGAGATGAGGGGAAGGCGAGGAAAGGGGAGGACTTTAACCCGAGCCAGGGTCCCATTGATCCAGACCTGTTGATGATATCTGGTGGCGGGAGGTCCCATGGCTCCATAGCCATTGGAGATGGACTTATCCGTTGTCCTAGCACTCTCCCGGAGATCAAGGCGCGCCAGTCGAGCTCCGCTCCTGAGATAAGGCCTCGTGAATGGCCAGTGCAACTCGCCATCAAGGTTAGTGATACGTACTCAGTTATCTTTCTCCATTACATTGTGTGCGCTTCCATCAATGATTACAAATGGTCATGTGAGTGGTGTTGCAGGCTGCTATACAGAGTGAGAGAGATAGAACGGAGAAACTTCTGGCGGAGGCGGCGGAGAGGCAGCGGGAGTTGGAGGAGAGGACGACAAAGATGATGGAGGAGGAGAGGGCACGGAATGACATGCAGGCAAGGGCCATGTACGAGCTCCTTGTGGTAAGTTTCTTCTGCAGATTAGCCAAAACATTCATGTAGTGTTTGTCTCATTACTAACTAGTATGACTGAGTCGTCAAAACCAAATGTGCAGTCTGTGTGCGAGAAGACAGGTCAGACCGCTCCGCCGATGCCAGTGATTGCTCCTGGGACCACGGTGAGTTTTATTTGAATGGACATTACTTGCTAGTCTTAACATTTGAGTGTCATCATGCTAACAAGACATTGGAAATGATCTTTGGTGCAGCGTAACTCCAGACAAGCATCGCACGATCCTTCTCTAGCTACAGACACGAGCCACCCCGCTCCTACACCTCCTACATCTTGGTAAGTTTATCTAGTGTTTTGCTTAACACATGCATAAAGACCTAGACTTAGCTTTATTTCCTCCAATGCTTACCATGATGACCTAGACTTAGCTTCTTCACCTCCAAAATGACTTAATAAGCTTACTGACCTCCAAAACCATCCATTTTACCTAAGTTAGCTCTAAAACGATCTGTACTTAGCTTACTTATGTCAAAAATTGCATAATTAGCTTAGTTAGCTTATAGACGGTCCATTTTACCTAAGTTAGCTCTAAAATGACCCATTTTACCTAGGTTAGCTTATAAATGATCCAGTTCATCCAAGTTAGCTCAAAAATGACCCATTTTACCTAGATTAGCTCCTAAATGATCCATTTTACCTACGTTAGCTTTAAAATGACCCATTTCACCCAGGTTAACTCCAAAATGACCAATCTTACCTAGGTTATCTCATAAACGATCCATTTCAACTAATTTAGCTCATAAACGATCCATTTCACCTAGGTTACCTAAAAAACGATCCATTTCACCTAAATTAGCTCTTAAATGATCCATTTCACCTAAGTTAGCTCAAAAAGATCCATTTCAACTAAATTAGCTCATAAATGATCCATTTCACCTAAGTTAGCTCAAAAACGATCCATTTTCAACTAAGTTAGCTCATAAATGATCCATTTCATCTAAGTTAGCTAAAAAAGATCCATTTCACCTTAGTTACCTGAAAAACGATCCATTTGACCTTAGTTAGCTCATAAACGACCCATTTCAACTAAGTTAGCTCATAAATGATCCATTTCACCTTAGCTAGCTCATAAACGACCCATTTCAACTTAGTTAGCTCATATATGATCCATTTCACGTAAGTTAGCTCATAAATGACATACTCTTCTTGTTCTAGTCTTCTTCTTGTTCTACTCTTCTTGTTCTAGTCTTCTTCTTGTTCTACTCTTCTTCTTGTTCTACTCTTCTTGTTCTAACTTTCTTATTTTTCATTTTGCAGAGTTCATTCACTTGACGAAAGCTTGCATAGATGGAGTGCTCCTTATCCCTTTCTCTGTTTCTTTTGTATCGTTGAACTATGCATGTATCGTTGGATGAAACTATTGTAATATATATGGTTGGATGCCTCTATGTTGAACTTGTTATGTATGATGGAACTATGCATGTAATATATATGGTTGGATGATGAAGTTATGTGTTGGATATCTTATATGTTTGCTCTGTAATGGCCTTTTGAAATATATCTATATATGTCATCTATATTTGTGATGAAAATTGTTGGATTTAATAAAAACAGATAAAAGAGCCAATATGCAGGCTCTTTGCCGTCTGCCACCGACGGCAACGGGCTCTTTGCCGTCTGCCGCGGATGGCAAACAAGGCACGTGGCATCCAGCTGTGCTTCCTGGGAGCTGACCCATTTGGTCAGTTTGCCTACAGTGGCAAACGGCAAAGACTTTGCCATCAATGGCAGACGGCAAAGAACCTGCCATGTAGTGACGTGTAGATGACATCATACGGCGGACGGCAAAGACACTAGAAAGTTTGCCGTCAGCGGCGGACGGCAAAGGCCTGCCGTTAGCCACTTAACGGACTGACAGCGCAATTATTGCCGTCCGCCTTCTTTGCCGTCTGCCGCACTCTCTTTGCCGTCTGCGGCGGACGGCAAAGACTTTGCCATCAGTAGCAGACGGCAAAGTAGCTGTTTACCGAAGCCTACTTTGCCGGAGTCTTTTGCCGTCCGCGGCTGATGGCAAAGGCCTTTGCCGTCCGCCGTTCATGCCTTTGCCGTCCGCCGTGGCGGACGGCAAAGTAGTTGATTCCTGTAGTGAATGATAGCAGTAATTTTGTAGCAAGTGCAACAGTAACGATAGCAGTAGTAACTTAGCAGAAACAATATAATAAGGATTCGTAGGCATTGGATCGGTTATTTCTTGGATGATATTCATCATGTGACAGTCATAACCTAGGGCGATACGACACTAGCTCCAGTTCATAAATATAATGTAGGCATGTATTCCGTAATAGTCCTACGTGCTTATGGAAAGAACTTGCATGACATCTTTTCTCCTACCCTCCCGTGGCAGCGGGGTCCAAATGGAAACTAAGGGATATTAAGGCCTCCTTTTAATAGAGAACCGGAACAAAGCATTAACACACAGTGAATACATGAACTCCTCAAACTACGGTCATCATCGGAAGTGGTCCCGACTATTGTCACTCCGGGGTTGCGGGATCATAACACGTAGTAGGTGACTATAACTTGCGAGATTGGATCTAGAACATGGATATAATTGTGATAACATAAATGGTTCAAATCCGAAATCATGGCACCCGGGCCCAAAGTGACAAGCATTAAGCATGGCATAGTCATAGGAACATCAATCTCAGAACATAGTGGATACTAGGGATCAAGCCCTAACAAAACTAACTAGATTACATGATGAATATCATCCAACTACTCAGCGACCAGCGAGCCTATGAAGGAATTACTCACTCCCGGTGGGCAGCATCATGGAATTGGCAATGGAGAAGGGTTGGTGATGACGAAGAATGAAGATCCCCCTCTCCGGAGCCCCAAACGGACTCCAGATCTGGCCTCCCGATGAAGAACGGGAGGTGACGGCGGCTCCGTCTCGTGGATCGCGATAATTCTTTCTCCACCAATTTTTCCTAGAAAAATAGGATTTTATAGTGTAGGTTTCAAGGTCCGCGGGGCCACCAGGTGGGGACAACCCACCTGGGCACACCTGGGGGGCAGCTGTGCCCTGGTGGGTTGTGCCCACCCAGGTGCTGATGTCACTTGAAGCTACATTGGTATTTCCCCAAAGAGTAAGGGATGATGCGGCACAGCGGCAGGAGGTATTTCCCTCAGATATGAAACCAAGGTTATCGAACCTGTAGGAGAACGAAGAAACACAACGTAAACAGCCCCTGCACACAGATAACAAACCCTCGCAACCCGACGTGTTAAAGGGGTTGTCAATCTTTCCGGGTACGGTGCCAGAAAGTGGTGCGTGACGGGAAAAATGTTGTAATAGATTGGATAAATAGATTGCAAATAAAATAAAGTGCAGCAAAGTATTTTTGGATTTTAGGATTAATAGATCTAAAAATAAATGCAAATAAAAGTAAATCACAAAGGCAAATAATATGAGAGAGAGACCCTGGGGCCGTAGATTTCACTAGTGGCTTCTCTCGAGAAAAATAGCAAAGCGGTGGGTGAACAAATTAATGTTGGGAAATTGATAGAACTTCAAATACTCATGAAAATATCCAGGCAATGATCATTACATAGGCATCACGTCCAAGATTGGTAGACCGACTCCTGCCTGCATCTACTACTATTACTCCACACATCGACCACTATCCAGCATGCATCTAGTGTATTAAGTTCATGGAGAAACGGAGTAATGCAATAAGAACGATGACATGATGTAGACAAGATCTATCTATGTAGAGATAGACCCCATCGTTTTATCCTTAGTAGCAACGATACATATGTGTTGGTTCCCTTTCCGTCACCGGGATCAAGCACCGTAAGATCGAACCCACTACAAAGCACCTCTTCCCATTGCAAGATAAATAGATCAAGTTGGCCAAACAAAAACCAAATATCGGAGAAGAAATACGAGGCTATAAGAGAACATGCATAAAAGAGATCAAAGAAACTCAAATACTTTCATGGATATAAAAACATAGATCTGATCATAAACTCAAAGTTCATCGATCCCAACAAACACATCGCAAAAGAGTTACATCATATGGATCTCCAAGAGACCATTGTATTGAGAATCAAGAGACAGAGAGAGAGATGAAGCCATCTAGCTACTAACTACGGACCCGAAGGTCTACAAAGAACTACTCACGCATCATCGAAGAGGCACCAATGGAGGTGGTGAACCCCATCCGAGATGGTGTCTAGATTGGATCTGGTGGTTCTGGACTCTGCGACAGCTGGATCAATATTTCGTCCACTCCCCTAGGGTTTTGGGAATATTGGGGTATTTATAGAGCAAAGAGGCGGTCCGGGGGGCACCCGAGGTGGGCACAACCCACCAGGGCGCGCCTGGGCCTCCTGGTGCACCTGGGCCTCCAGGCGCGCCCTGGTGGGTTGTGCCTCCCTCGGGACACCCCCAGGCGCAGCGAGGCCCCGTTGTGTTCCTTTTGGCCCATAAAAATTCTCTGTAAAGTTTCATGGGATTTGGACTCCATTTGATATTGATTTTCTGCGATGTAAAAAACATGGGAAAATCACCAACTCGCACTTGGCACTATGTCAATAGGTTAGTACCAAAAATGATATAAAATGATTATAAAACATCCAAGATTGATAATATAACAACATGGAACAATCAAAAATTATAGATACGTTGGAGACATATCAACATCCCCAAGCTTAACTCCTACTCGTCCTCGAGTAGGCAAATGATAAAAACAGAATTTTTTGATGTGGAATGCTGCCTAACATGTCATATCATATTTCTTTCTTTATAGCATGGACATTTGGACTTTTATATTGTTCAAAGCAATTGTCTAGTTTTGACATGATAATTTAAATACTCAAGCATATCAACAAGCAACCATGTCTTCCAAAATATCAACGCTAAAATTAGCTATCCCTAGCCCATCATGGTCAACCATTGACCCATTCATGAAACACACTCGCATATTAGCTATGTCCAATACTCAAGTACGATCATATTGCCTCCTAGTTGGTGCTTTTTATAAGAGAAGATGGAGACTCAAATTCAATTGCATAAAGCAAAAGAAAGGTCCTTCGCAGAGGGAAGAAGGGATTTGTAGAGGTGACAGAGCTCAAAGCGAAAAACTTAGAGATAAAAACATTTTGGGAGGTGTATCCATCCCAGCAACGAAAACAACTTAGAGTTCCCAATACTTTCCATGCTTAGATATATCATAGGCGGTTCTCAAACAGTAAATAAAGTTTATTCCTTTTCCCACCATACTTTAACTTTACATGGCTATCCGTATCCACGGGTGCCCTCCATACCAACACTTTCCAAGGAATTTATTATTTGACAACATAAAGTAAATTCATTTTTTCATTTCGGGACTGGGCATCCCTAATACCTTTGCCTTACTCTCGTGCAATGGCAAGTGAATAAACACTCATCTTGAGAATAACACATCTAGCATGCAAAATATTAGCCACCCCTCACCACTCTGCGAGTGAAACAAACACACAAAAGAGAAGTTATTTTTGGAAATTAGAGATGGCACATGCAAATTTTCTTAGAACGGCAAAAGAATACCACATATAGGTAGATATAGTGGACTCATGTGGCTAAAATGGGTTAAAGGATTTTGGATGCACTAGTAGACATCATACTTAGTGCAAAATGAAGGCTAGCAAAATATTGGGAAGCGACCAACCAAGAAACAAATATTCTCATAAGCGAACATTAAGCATAACTAACACCAAATAATGCACCACAAGTAGAATATAATTTCATTGCATAACTGTTGACTTTCGTGCTTGCATAGGGAATCACAAACCTTAACACCAATATTCTTATTAAAGCATAATTACTCATCAAGATGACTCGCATATCACATCATCATATCTCAAAACTATTACTAAGAATCAAGTTTACTTTGTCCAATGATCTTCATGAAAGTTTTTATTATATTCTTCTTGGATATCTATCACTTTGGGACTAATTTCCATGTGTTTATTTTGACAAGCTCAAACAAATATAGGTGAAGATCATGAGCATAAGATTTCTTTCTCTCAAATTAATTTAAGTGAAGCAAGAGAGAATTTCTTGAAATTTTTACTAACTCTCAAATAAACCTAAGTGAAGCGAGAGAGCATTTCTTCAAAAATACTAAGCACACCATGCTCAAAAACATATAAGTGAGGCACTAGAGCAAGTCCATAGCTCATAAAAAAATTAAGTGAAGCATAGAGAGCAATTCTAACAAGCAAAGACTCATATCATACAATAATTTTCGCTCTCTCAAATAGGTGTGTCCAGCAAGGGATCAAGACTTAAAACACAAAATAAAACAAGCAAAGACTCATATCATACAATACGCTCCAAGGAAAACACATAGTATGTGACGAATAAAAATATAGTTTCGAGTAATATACCGATGGTCGTTAGAAGAAAGAGGGGATGCCACTCGTGGGCATCCCCAAGCTTAGTTGGTTGCTCATTTTTGGATAATAGCTTGGGATGCCGGGGTATCCCCAAGCTTAGTTGGTTGCTCATTTTTGGATAATAGCTTGGGATGCCGGGGCATCCCCAAGCTTAGGCTCTTCTACTCCTTATTCCTTCATCAATTGTAAGATAACCCAAAACTTGAAAACTTCAATCACACAAAACTCAACAAAACCTTCGTGGGATCCATTAGTATAAGAATAATAGATCACTACTATAAGTGATGCATCAAACCAATTCATATTTTGTTCTTGTATTATATCTACTGTATTACAACTTTTCTATGACAAAAACTCATCAGAGAAAACACAGAGCCATCAAAATAAGCACACAACACAAAGAAAACAGAATCTGTTAAAACATAATAGTGTGTAGAAATCTGACTATTTCGAATACTTCTGAAAATTAGGACAACCTGAGCAATTTTCATATTGATCTACTGCAAGTATAACGGGTATTTTATCGCTCTCTGGTAAAAAATGATAATTATTTTCGTGAGCGTAAAAGTTTTTGTTTTTTCAGCAAGATCAAACAACTATCACCCAACAAGATCCTAAAGTCTTTACTTGGCACAAACACTAACTAAAACATAAAAAGCACCATCATAATAGTAGCATAATTGTGCTAACACTCAAAAACAGAAACCAAAAAGAAAAAATAAATTTTATTCATTGGGTTGCCTCCCAACAGGCGCTATAGTTTTATGCCCTTTTCTTCAAGGATCTAACACTCAAAAACAGAAAACAAAAATTCTAATTCCATTTTTTCTTCAAAAGCTTTCATCATAGCATCGACAATATGTTTAGTAAAAGCTTTATTTTGTTCATAAGCATGGGGTGAATTTACCATGGGTTGCAACAAATAAATACAATCAATCAAAGATCAACTATCATAATTAATGTCTTTGTAATCCAAAAGAGTGGGTACATCACTAGCTAAAGTTTTGACCTCTTCAAACCCACTTTTGTCAATTTTCTCAATAAGATTTTCACCCTCCGAAATATCGGGATGCCTTCTACCTAAAGTTGACTATTATCCAGTCCCTTTTTCATCAATATTAACTTTAATAAACAAGGAATCAATAGAAGAAACACCAATCATTTTCAGATCTTCATCACTTTTACGAAAGAAATCACTAGAAAACGCTTATTCTAAAAATTCTCTTTTAGATCTAAGAATAGCTGTTATTTTCTAATTTTCATCCACAAAAACATAAAGAGATTTAATTGATTCATCAACCTTAGGCACGTAAATTTTCATCTTGAGATTTTCCACATCACGAGCAATTATATCAACACTTCTAGACAAATCATCAATCTTACTTAACTTTTCTTCTATAGAAGTGTTGAAAACTTTTTGTGTATTGATAAATTCTTTAATATTTTTCTCAACATCAGAGGTGTTCCTATTATTATAAGATTGATTTCCATAGGAATTACCATAATTATTAGAGCAATTACTAGGAAAATCCCTAGGATTAAAATTACCTCTATAAGTATTGTTGTTGAAATTATTTCGAGATATAAAATTCACATCTATGGCATCACTATTTTGCTCAATCAAAGTAGACAAAGGAATATCATTAGGATCAATAGGAGCACTTCTATTAGCAACCAATTTCACAAGAGCATCAACCTTTTAACTCAAAGAAGAAATTTCTTCAACCGAATTAACTTTTTTACTAGTAGGAGCACTTTTGGTATGCCATTGCTAATAATTTGGCATAATATTATCAAGCAATTTGGTGGCTTCATCCAAAGTAATTTCCATAAAAGTACCACGCGCGGCGGAATCTAACAGATTATGAGAAACAAAATTCAACCCCGCATAAAAATTTTGTATGATCATCCAAAGATTTAACCCATGAGTTGGGAAATTCCTTAGCATCATTTTCATCCTTTCCCAAGATTGTGCAACATGCTCATGTTCAAGTTGCTTAAAATTCATGATTTGGGTTCTAATGGAAATAATTTTTGTGGGTGGAGAATACTTAGTGATAAAAGCATCTTTGCACTTATTCCAAGAATTGATACTGTTGCGAGGCAAAGAAGAGAACCAAATTTTTGCAGAATCACACAAGGAAAACGGAAATAATTTCATCTTGACCACATCATTGTCCACATCTTTTTTCTTTTGCATATTGCATAATTCCATGAAGGTATTAAGATGGGACGCGGCATCCTCATTAGGAGTACCGAAAAATTGGTCTTTTGTAACAGGATTTAGCAAAGCAGTATTGATATCACAAGTCTCCACACTAGTGGCGGGTGGAGCAAGCAGAGTGCCGATAAAATCATTCTTGTTGGTATTTGAGAAATCGCATAACTGGTGTTCTCCTGAGTCATGATGACCACACAACAAGATTGCACTCAAAAACAGATCCGGCAAGGAAACGACGAATGAAAGAGGGGCACGAATAAAATGGTGAATTTTTGTGAAGTGGGGGAGAGGAAAACGAGAGGAAAATGGCAAACAATGTAAATTGCAAGGAGATGAGATTTGTGATTAGGAACCTGGTATATGTTGAAGATCCTCACCGGCAACAGCGCTATAAATTCCTTTTGATGTCACTTGAAGCTACATCGGTATTTCCCCGAAGAGGAAGGGATGATGCAGCACAGCGACGGTAGGTATTTCCCTCAGATATGAAACCAACACTGGTGCGCATCAGTCCTAAACAAACGATTTTTAATCCCTTTCTGCGACGGCATTTGGAACCGTCACCAAGTGAGTGCGTGTGATAGGGTGTCCTTCCCACGCGACCCAGAAAATCATCGGGGATAGGCCCTCCTGGGCCTAGGCTGGGGCCGTGTGCGATCGAGCGAGGCATCGAAACCCAATCATTTCTGTAGGTATGTACATCCCACACGGTAATCCGAGAAAATCATTTCCAAAGGTATGTACCTCCCACACGGTGAATCCCAGAAAAACATTTTCGTTCGTATGTATATCACACACAGTCAATCCAAGGAATACGTTTCCGTTCTTATGTACATCCTACATAGTCAATCCAGGGAACACGTTTCCGTTCGGACGTACATCCCACACAGTTTTATGTGTAGGCTCGTGTGTGAAAGGTGTAACTATCACACACGGTTTGCCATGGTTAATTATTTGCTTCAACTATATCACACACGATTTGATGAATAAAACTGTGTGGCATTGGGCTATCCATCGCAAGCACTTTTACTGCTAGAACCATTTGCAAAGGTCCATGACACATTTAGCAGGTTTATTAGTTTACAATTAATAATTACGGTATTACGCAAATTCACATTTCATATCAAACAGCTTTTTGCCAATTTCATGTCAGGTACATAAATATATTATAACATCATAGTACGGTAGCTACATGAAAACAGCACAGTACAACATATATCTAGTTCAACTTCATAGGAACAATATATTCATTTCCCTAATCGAGATCATCCGGGCTTGTCTTATCCACCTCTGCTTTCAGTTCAGTAAGAACCCGTTTTGCATGGGCCAACTGGGAAAGAGCCTCCTCCTTTGCCAACACCATCTTAGCAAAGTCTGATTTAAAAAATCTGAGCTCATTCTCCACCTTCAATTTTTTATCCCGCATCTTGAAATATGCTTCAGCGTAGACAACACTTTCTCTAAGCCTACGTGTGTTCTCTTCCTCTTACATGCTCCAGAGCTTCGCTAGGCACATCTTCAAAGACTGTGGCCACTCTTGATTAACCCACTCCAAGTAAGAACACTTCCCTTCATCCTATAATATTTAAAACTAGATTAGTAACAATTGTAGGGGAAATGGGTTTATAGCAAGATAGAAAATCACCAATGGTTATTTTGAAAAACTGAAGAAACATGTTAATTATGACATATCTTCTCAAAAATAACAATGTGCAAATGAAATAATTGGTACTGAGACAACAAGTAGTATTCCCACTTAGTACAAGGAAAGGCTAGCAAATATATTGAGAAGCAACCAACCAAAAAATGAAAACGACCATAAATGAGCATTAAACATACCTAACACCAAATAATGCACCACAAGTAGGATGTAACTTCACTGCATAAATATTGACTTTTGTGCTTGCATTGGGAATCATAAACCTTAACACCAATATTCTTACTAAAGCATAATTACTCACCAACATGACTCACATGTTACTATCTCCATATCTCAAAACTATTACAAAGAATCAAGTTTATAGTATCCAATGATCTTCATAAAAGTTTTTATTATATCCTTCTTGGATATGTATCACTTTGGGACTTGTTTCGTATATTACCATTGCTTAAAACAAGCTCTCAAAAAATTAAGTGAAGAACATGAGCATAAATAATTTTCCATTCTCAAAATAATATAAGTGAAGCATGAGAGAATTTCTTCAAAAAAATTACTAACTCTCAAGTTGATCTAAGTGAAGCATGAGAGTATTTCTTTCAAAAATTAAGGCATTGTCATGCTCAAAAAGATATAAGTGAAGCACTAGAGCAATTCCATAGCTCAAAAAATTGAGGTGAAGCACATAGAGAAATTCTAACAAATCATAGCATCAATATGGTCTCTCAAATAGGTGTATCCAGCAAGGATGATGGTGACAAACTAAAAATCAAAACAAGCAAAGACTTATATAATACAAGACTCTCCAAGCAAAACTCATGATATGTGACGTATAAAAATATAGATCCAATTAAAATTACCGATGGTCGTTACAAGAAAGAGGGAATGGCTTCCGGGGCATCCCCAAGCTTAGTTGCTTGGTTCTACTTGAATATTACGTTGGGTACCATGGGCATCCCCAATCTTAGGCTCTTTTCACTCCTTATTACATCATCCATCGTGATCTTACCCAAAACTTGAAAACTCAATCACACAAAACTTAACAAAACCTTCGCGAGATCTGTTTGTATAATAAAGCAAATCACCACTTTAAGTACTGTTGCAAACTCATTCATATTTTATTATTGCATTATACCTACTTTATTATAACTTTACCATGTATTATACCCCCCTCGATACAATCCATAGATTTATCAAAATAAGCACACAATGTGACGAAAACAGAATCTATCAAAGACAGAACACACTGTAGTAATCTAGACTTTGTCCATACTTCTGTAACTCCAAAAATTCTGAAACATTAGAAAAACATAGGAAATTTGTATATCAACCTTGTGTAAAAAATTTAGAATTTTTGGTCACTTCTGTGATTTTTAACAATTCAGCTACTGGACGCAAAAGTTTCTGTTTTTCAATAGGATCAAATCAAGTATCACCCAACATGATCCTAAAGGATTTACTTGGAACAAATACTAATTAAAATATAAAAAACACAATCATAACATAAGTATAATTGCATATTTATTGAATAACAGAAAGAATATCAGAAATTTTAAAGATAACTATTGGGTTGCCTCCCAACAAGCTCTATCGTTTTACGCCCTTAGCTAGGCACAATGCATAGATTCAAGTGTTGTCATCTCTCTTCTTATTTTCTATAGGTGTGCTTCTGTCAGGAGGTTTCTCAAATATAACTTAAAATACATTGTCCGTAGAAATTTTAGCATTATCAAGTTTTCCATCTTTGTATCCCATTTGATTCCCGACTACAATCCAAGAATATTGTTGATTAACATCATAAAAAACTTATTGGATCATATCCAAAACTAGAATTTCCTTTTTAAGGTTCTCATCAAAAATTGATTATTACCAAGCACTTAATACATAATCACTATTGTAAAGGATCTCATCTATTACCGGTTTTTAACGGTTCATACCACAAAAATCAAAGATCTCTCTGGCTTCCCGCACTATGTGATCAAATTCATTCATAAGAACAAGGGTGGCTATCATTTTAGCTCTAGATTCCTTTATAACAGGTAGCTCATAAAACAATCTTGGCAAGGTAGGATGAGTAAGAATAAATCTATTCTCAAGTTTCAGAACTGGTGCTGAAATAGCTTCCACATAAGTTTTAGTTCTTTTAAGTATATGAGAATCATCACAAGTCAAAGATCCAACACAATTAAAAAAATCTTGGATGGTGCTTTTTCCAATAACATCCACTTGTCACAAAACAAAGGTTTTGGCATCCAGATTACCAGAACATCCAATCTGAGGACTTCTGCCATCATCTAATTCTGCCATACCAAAATTACTCACGATGACAGGTTCAAAGCAAGCAAAGGATCGGGCAAAAAAAGGCAAACGAAAAGAAGGCAAACTAAAAAGGCAAATATTTTTGTGTTTTTGTAAAAATGTTTTATAAGTGGGGAGATTAAAACAAGATCAAATGGAAAATAAAGTAAATTGCAAGGAGATGAGATTTGTGATTGGGTACCTGATAGATGTTGATGATGTGTCCCCGGCAACGACGCTAGAAATTATTCCTGATTCCTTGTATCTGCGTTGGTATTTCTTCGAAGAGGAGAGGATCATGCAGCACAGAAACGGTAAGTATTTCCCTCAGTTATGAAACCAAGGTTATCAACCCAAGCAGGAGAACCAAGCAACACTATGTAAACAACACCTGCTCACAAATAACAAATACTTGCAACCCAACGCTGATGCGGAGCATCCTATGGACATCACCATGTCAAGAGTCCGTTCGGCAAGCGACACGTGCGACATCTACTTCACTTACATAAAGGTGAATCATCTCCTTTACGCGTGTTCACTTGACCCCTTCGATCATGGTATACTACTTGGCACTCCTCTCGTGTGCTTGCATAGGTATTGTCGAAACACCATGCACGAGGAGGAGGAGTGCGAGCACAAGTGTACAACTACACCATCCGCGAGAGAAGCATGGAAGAGAAGGAAGAAGAGGACCCGCCTAGTCTGGAATGAGCGATACTACCGCCCACACCAGGCGGTACTACCGCTGAAGACATACGGGCGGTACAACCGCTCGACTACCTCTCAACTACCGGCCCAGCTTCTGTGTTCGAGCGGTGCAAGGCTGGTACAACCCCGGTTTTCCCCCCAGCTGCGACTAGACAGGTACAACAGGTCCTACCACCGGTACTACCGCTGAAGACATACGGGCGGTACAACCGCTCGACTACCTCTCAACTACCGGCCCAGCTTCTGTGTTCGAGCGGTGCAAGGCTGGTACAACCCCGGTTTTCCCCCCAGCTGCGACTAGACAGGTACAACCGGTCCTACCACCGGTACAACCGCTCCCTACCTTCGCGTACACCCCCAAAAACCGGTACCTAAGCTCCTAGCAGTACAACCGCTCACATATCCAGTACAACCGCCCTGCTTGTGCGTAGTGAGAGGGGTTTCACCCCATATATACCCCAACTTACCCCTTGGACTATATATACTTGTCTCCTAGCTCTGTACTAGGGTTAGCAGAGTAGTAGCTCATTAGAGATAGAGCTTTGCTCATCCATTACGGATCTACTCCACGAGAGAGACCGTGGCCCCTCTTCGGAGAATATCCACCTTGGATTCAAGACCCCCTTGTGGGAAGATCCTTGTAGGATTCAAGCCCACATCTCCTTTGGATTTGGGATGAACTCTACCATCAAGACCTCCTCATGGAGATGAACCTTACCTTGTATCTTTCCCTTTGTTGTTCATGTACCTTGTGGATCTTGTGTGTTTGATTATCTAGTGGATGTGTAATTGGACATGTTCTTAAGTGTTTCCCCTTGTGCTTTCTCTCCGTTCTTCCCCGTGTTCTTCGTGTTCTTCGCGGGATCCACTGCTTTAGTGAAAGATCGGCCGTATAGGGTTCCACCCTACATCATCTTGGTATCATGAGCCACTTTGATCATGATTTCGGAGCCCCCCTCGTTGTTTTCTAGCCTAATTTTGTTGTGTTCTTCCCCAATTTTGAAAATCCCCACCAAAAATAGCCCCAGTTTTTTTGTGATTTGTTGGTTTGATGAAGTTTTATTGGACTTGATCCATGGATTTGCTTATTTTCAAGTGGATCTAGCATCTCCCCAAGTTTCTCCACTTCCCATCCACGAAATCCTTCGAATTTTGACCCCGAAATCACCCATTTTCGCACCAAAACCACCCCGATTCGGATCTGCGAATTTTTCCCGACACCAGCGGTACAACTAGCCCCCAAGGCGGTACTACTGCTCCCACCCCATAACCTGATACTTCGCCAGCACAAAACTGGAACCCCAGGACGCTCCTGGAGCAGTACAACCGCCCTAGCAAGCGGTACAACCGCCCCTCCCAGTTTCAGCCTCGGCTGATTGACTGTTTTGACCATAACTTTCACATCCGGAGTCCGATTTCCGCGTTCTTTAGCTCGTTGAGTAGCTATTGACATCCCCCATCCATCTACATAGGGTTCAACACCATTTGACGCCATCAAATTTTTGGAACTTTGGCATCTTTGCCGAGGGCTTCCACCACATCCTCCGCAAAACCACCGTAGCCTTCCACAACCTAACCAATTTTGTTCCCCGTAGCATTAGTGGTTGCGTGAGTAGCGATTCGAGTCTCATAAGGCATTTCGGCTACTTAGGGACGGTTGCTTCTTCATCAACTACCACCATAACTTCCGCATTGGCTTGCCCACCATACACTTCTGCCACCCCAACTTAACCCAATTTTGTTTGTGTTGTGAGTTGTGTCTCCTAAGGTGTTTCGGCTACTTAGGGACCGTTCTTCCAACTTCGACACCGTGTATAGTCCACCACCTTATCCTCCATTTCCGTATTGCCTACTCGCATAACCCATCATTGCATTTCTGTAATCCCATTGAGCTTCCGCAACCACCACCGCATTTCCGCTACAACCATTTGACATTTGAGATTTTGAGTTTATGGTTTTTCCATTTCCTAAGGTGTTTCGGCTACTTAGGGACGAGTCTCCATCATCTTGGTATCTCCATCAAGATCACCGCCACTCATCATCACCACGGACGGTAACCTCCATATATCATCTTGGTATCGTGGTACCCCTCCATTGTATATTCCCTTGCCATTGCATTGATAACCCCTAACCCATTTTGTGTCACTTGCCTATCGAGACTAGCCATTGGAGTATTGCCGACAACGTTACTTGTGCACATTAGTGATCTACACCTCCCATTACATACATACCATATCATATTAGTATCATATCATCCCTTGTGTCTCAAGTTTGTTCCCTCATATACCCAATAGCTATCTTGGTTTATGCATTCCGCATTGTGGCCATATACAAAAAAAAAGAAAAAAGAGAGCAAAGAAGTTTGTAAGTAATAGCCATAGCATCATACTGTGATAACCTGGCTTAAAAGGGATGATAGACTACTCATATCAATAAGGAATTCCTTCTTTTTCGGAAGCCCATTCGGACAGAACTCCAAAGTTAAGTGTGCTTGTCTTGGAGTAATTTTAGGATGGGTGACCGACCGGGAAGTTGCTCCCAGGTGCGCATGAGTGAGGACAAAGTGCGCAGAAAAGACTAGTATTGATCTGTGGGGCCAGCCTAGATCCCGCCAGGAGTAACGACCACCGGCGGGTGTGTCCGGGGCATTACAAGTTGGTATCAGAGCCAACCCTCGCGGTTACACAGATGTTTGCAGACAGGTGCACGGTCATGTTGTTCATGACGTTTGTCACCCGTCGTGGCACCCGGCATGGCACATGTACCGGACTGGATGCACAGACGTATGTGCCAAGAGGGAACATTCCCGTGGCCCGACGAGGATGTCGGTTCCTCTGAGTGAGGGTGTATGTGATAGCCTGACTTAAGAGGGATGATAGACTACTCATATCAATAAGGAATTCCTTCTTTTCCGGAAGCCCATTCGGACAGAACTCTAAAGTTAAGCATGCTCGTCTTGGAGTAATTTCAGGATGGGTGACCGACTGGGAAGTTGCTCCCGGGTGCGCACGAGTGAGGAAAAAGTGCGCCGAAAGGACTAGTATTGATCTGTGGGGCCAGTCTAGATCCTGCCAGGAGTAACGACCACCGGCAGGTGTGTCCGAGGCATTACACATACCACATTGCAAATAAGATTGTCATATCCGATCATCTTGGATCATACCACCGGAACATCATACATAGCATATTTGGGATAGAAGTCGTTACATTTTTGTCTCCTATAGGTTGTTCACAAGTGTCATATCCACCTATTGAGCAATCGGGCTAGTGTCTCTCTAGAGTTGTGCAACAAGAGCATTTTCCGTGGATTCCACATTTTGAGCTCACCCTTGGTTGCACGACCCCATTTATCTATCTGTGTGTGTGTTTCCGTGTGCCACCCATATTTCTATTGGTCTACTTGTTTCACTTGCGAATTTGTGAATCTCTTTCAACATTATTAACTCTTGCTAACATTTTGCATTAAATTTTTGTGCCACTATCCTCATCGAGCTACTCCATAATCTTTAGTTTGTAGGTGTGAGTGAACAAGTCCAGTACCAATTCCACTATTCTTCCATCTCACATTGAGTGAAACGGGATACATCCTCAACTTTAGGAAAAGGTAACTTGGTATTGTTTATCTCATTTCCTACTCACCTCTACTCGAGTCTTGTGATGGATAGGTAAGGCATTTAATCTTCAGTCTACAACAACAACGACGAGTTCGATGCCACAAATAACTCTACCAACGCCAAGATGCAAGCTCAAATGGATGAGATCAAAGCCCTCATCAAGTCCTACAAGCGATCTTCCTCATCTTCGAGAATACGCTCAAGTACACATGCTTCCAAGATACCATCTCCGGCAAGGTCACATCGGCATCGAGACCATCACCACCACGAATGTGAAGATCAAGAGCTCAACACCAACAACCGCTCAACGACTTCACCATCTCCATTGGCATCTTCGCCAAGCGACTTCAAGGCATCTTCGCATATGGACATACGGCATCTTCGCCCACAAGCACTTCAAGAGAAGCTCCCCAAGCTCATGTCCGCGACTTCCATGAGCTACTACGACCTCAACACCAACCATGAGATTCCTTTCTATGGGACTCTAGAACCCGAGGAGTATCTCGAGTGGGAGCGTTTGATGGACGACTACCTCAAGCTACATCAAGTTCCTCCCGAAGATCAAGTGAAGTGCACCACAAGGAACTTCCACGACTATGTGTCCACATGGTGGCTTCACACACCTTCGGAGACCTACAACATGAGTTGGCCCAAGACGGAGAGAGCTTTGCAGCGAGAGTTCGTGCCTGCAAGCTACACGGAACAACTTCAACACCAATTGGAGAACACCATCCAAGGATCCAACACTACAAGAAATATGTCAACTTATGACCTTCTGTCAGTGACCCTCGAAGAATTGGTCATAAATTTATGACCATTTTAGACCAATTGGTCAAAAGCTGTTTAGGGGGCTCCAAATCCTAAACCATTGCGACCATTTTGGTCAGAAAGGTCGTAATTTCCTTACACGAAATGGTCACAAAGCAAATAGTGCTAGTCCGCTGCCTTATTTCTAGTTGTTAATGACCAATATAGATGGTCATAGCCTTGTAGATTGTGGTGGGTTGTGATGACTAGGCGCCATCTCATCAATTTTGCCTATGTGTCATGTCCATGTGGCAGTTTTTGCCCTAGGTTGTGAAGCAACCTATATTTCTATCATTCCCAAAATTCCCAAAAAAATCTCATAAATTCTTTGGGGCATATCTTCATCAAATATGTGAAAATCCTTCCTTGCCTAGTTCAAAAGTAATTCAACAATATTCATTTTCCTATTCTGTTCACAACAACACTTTATGAAGGAAGTGCTATTTATATATTCTTGATTGCCCTCGGAATTTTTGGGCACTCTTTCCTATCCAAATCATTACCGCATGACAAAATTCAGCTCCATTTGCCTAGCAAATCTTCCTCGGCAAATTTCCAAAGTTTTTGTCCACCTAGAAGCATTGTGAAGGAAGTACCTTTTTTATATCTCTAAATGACATGAAATTTATACAGTTCCTATATGCCCAAATTATCACCCTCCTCCAAATTGCAGCTCAGTCAAATCATCTATGTGAGCCCAGGTTCAATTTATATTTTATGGCCAAATTGGCACGTTGCAAAGCAAGTGTTATGTAGACCCCTCCTATTACCCTCAACCTTTTCGGGCACTCTTCCATACCCAAATCATTGCCACATGATAATATTCAGCTCAATTTTCCTAGTAAATCTTTCTTAGGAAATTTCCAAAGTTTCTACCTCGAGAGAAGCTTTGTGAAGTAAGTACTAGCTAGGCTTACCCAAATGATCTGAAAATTTACCAGCGCATGACCATACCTATGTAACGTACCTACACCAATTTTTAGCTCATTTCATTCATCCAATCTCTCTCACTAGTTTTCCCAAGTTTTTGTCCATAGAAGAGCATTGTGAAGGAAGTACTACTTTGGCATGTCAAAATTATATAAATTTTCTACAATGCTTTTCTATGCCCAAATAACCATCCTCCACCAAATTTCAGCTCAATCCATTCATTATTTTGAGCCCAGCTTCAACATTCATATTTTTGTCCAGTGTGGTACTTTGCAAAGCAAGTACCACCTAGGATCCTCCTTTTGAGCTGAAAATTTGTGAATACATTCTCCTTAGTAGATGATCATCCTCGGCCAAAACTCACACCCATTGGCCATGTGCATTTCCCATACCGCTAATCAAACACTTGGCTGCTTATTCATGTTTGAGCATCGATCGGTCTCCTCGTGAGAATCTTATGTTGTAATTTTCTTCCTAGCACCTACCTGGGGAGTGCCTGACCCACTAGACATGCCTATGCTGCCCAGAACACATGGCAATGCCAGGGTCACGCGGTGACCACGCGGCGGGCATGCGAGTTTACGCGCTCTAGAGTTGGGGCCCTCGGCCACCGCCCAAACCTCGACTTATCGCCACCAAACCATGTATTTATGATTAAATAGGTACTTATGTACCTAGAAATGATTTGTGGAAAAAATAAATAGCAAACTATGAGACAGCTGCAGTTCAAATTTGACCCGCTTCCTGCTGAATTGGCGGAAATTTGTCTTTTTCACGAGAGGTGGATCAAAACTTTTTACACCCAACCATTTTGTCAATTGTGCATTAAATATGGCCTAGTATTTTATAAAAATGATTTGGTCCAATTTTGCAACAATTATTTGGGAGGTCCTTCACAAAAAAACCTCCTTTTGGGCACTCGAAAAATGTAAAAGGGTTTTTTCGTCCAAAGAAAATGAAAACTTCCTTAGGCAACATTGTTTGCCATTCCAATATGCACCCTTGTGCACAATATGAGATCATTTGAACAAACTATGCCATGAATGTGGCCATAAGATTGATCATTTGGCTTGAAAGCCATTGATCTCCACACGTGATAGCCCGTTTCTGAGAACACTTTTTTAAAAATAATTGCCGTATTACAAGTTTGTTATTTTTCCTGGGAACTTGGCCACATATAATGACACAATGCGAAGGTTTCCCAATTTTTTGAGTTTTTTTGAATTTTTTATGCCCGTTTCAAAATGCGGTCAAAACGGCGGGAATGACCGTTCCTAGCTAGTGGTTGAATCTTGGAATTTATTGGTGTTTCTGTGATTAAATAGATACTTATGTACCTAGAAATGATTTTTGTAAAAAATAAATAGCAAACTATGATGCAGCTACAGTTCAAATTTGACCCGCTTCCTACTGAATTGACGGAAATTTGACTTTTTCACGAGAGGAGGATCAAAACTTTTTACACCCAACCATTTGGTCAATTGTGCATTAAATATGGCCTAATATTTTAGAAAAATGATTTGGTCCAATTTTGCAACAATTATTTGCGAGGTCCTTCACAAAAAACCCCTTTTGGGAACTCGAAAAATTGAAAATGGTTTTTCTTTCCAAGGAAAATGAAAACTTCCTTAGGCAATATTGTTTGTCATTCCAATATGCACCCTTGTGCACAATATGAGATCATTTGAACAAACTATGCCATGAATGTGGCCATAAGATTGATCATTTGGCTTGAAAGCCATTGATCTCCACACGTGATAGCTCGTTTTTGAAAACACTTTTTTTAAAATAATTGCCGTATTACAAGTTTGTTATTTTTCCTAGGAACTTGGCCACATATAATGACACAATGTGAAGGTTTCCCAATTTTTTGAATTTTTTTGAATTTTTTATGCCCGTTTCAAAATGCGGTCAAAACGGCGGGAATGACCGTTCCTAGCTAGTGGTTGAATCTTTGAATTTTTTTAGTTTTTCTCTGATTAAATAGATACTTATGTACCTAGAAATGAGTTTTGGAAAAAATAAATAGCAAACTATAAGGTAGCTACAGTTCAAATTTGACCCGCTTCCAACTGAATCGGCGAAAATTTGTCTTTTTCACCAGAGGAGGATCAAAACTGTTTACACCCAACCATTTGGTCAATTGTGCATTAAATATGGCCTAATATTTTAGAAAAATGATTTGGTCCAATTTTGCAACAATTATTTGGTAGGTTCTTCACAAAAAAACCCCTTTTGGACACTCGAAAAATTGAAAATGGTTTTTCCGTCCAAGGAAAATGAAAACTTCCTTAGGAAATATTGTTTGTCATTCCAATATGCACCCTTGTGCACAATATGAGATCATTTGAACAAACTATGCCATGAATGTGGCCATAAGATTGATCATTTGGCTTGAACGCCATTGATCTCCACACGTGATAGCTCGTTTCTGAGAACACTTTTTTAAAATAATTGTCGTATTACAAGTTTGTTATTTTTCCTGGAAACTTGGCCACATATAATGACACAATGCGAAGGTTTCCCAATTTTTTGATTTTTTTTGAATTTTTTATGCCCGTTTCAAAATGCGGTCAAAACAGCGGGAATGACTGTTCCTAGCTAGTGGTTGAATCTTGCAATTTGTTTGGTGTTTCTCTGATTAAATAGAAACTTATGTACCTAGAAATGATTTTTGGAAAAAATAAAGAGCAAACTATAAGGCAGCTACAGTTCAAATTTGACCCGCTTCCAGCTGAATCGGCAAAAATTTGTCTTTTTCACGAGAGGAGGATCAAAACTCTTTACACCCAACCATTTGGTCAATTGTGCATTAAATATGGCATATCATTTTAGAAAAATGATTTGGTCCAATTTCGCAACAATTATTTGGTAGGTTCTTCACAAAAAAAACCCTTTTGGACACTCGAAAAATGAAAAATGGGCACTTGAAAAACCTCCTCAATTATTGACGAGAGGTGGATAGACAACTATTGAGACACAAGCATTTGGTCAATTGTACCTAAAATATGATCTAATATTATTGAAAAATAGAGTGGTGCCATTTTGCAACAAATATTGGTAGGTGCTTCAAAAAATATATACCATTTTCGACACTCCAAAGGTTGAAAATGTTTTTTTTGCAAATAAAACTCATTTTTGAGATCAATTTTTAAAGATATTTGTATTATTCCAGGTTTGTTATTTTTCTGAAAAACAAGTCTCACTTGTGACACGATGCTATTGCTCTTATTTTTTTTTAATTCTATGATGTTATAAAATAGGTGACATGATTTAGCATATTATTTAATTGATTACGACCAATTTAGATGGTTATAAAATCGTCAAAGTGTGTACTACATTGTGATTGGTGGAACCGTTTGTGGCACGGATCGATGAGATGGCAGACATCCTACCATCCATTGCTAGCAATCCAACGTCCATCCATCCGTCCATGCAAAGAAAGGAAAAAAAACCCACCGCACCAAACCCTACCTCTCTCTCACCTCTCGTCCCTTCCTTCCGCCCGCCGCCTCCCTCTCTCTGTCCCCGATCCAGATCGGCCTCTCCCTCACCCCTCGCGCCACGCCCTCCTTCCCTCGCGCTGGCACCGGCGGCGCCCTCCTTCCTTTCTATCACCGGCGGCGCCGTCCTTCCTTTCTGTCACCGGCGGCGCCCTTCTTCCCTCGCACTGCACCCGAACCTCGCTCCCGCTCCGAGCTCTTCTTCCTCCGCCCATGCCCCCAACCCCACCCCTTCTCCTTCCCTCAGATCTCGATCTGGCACCGCCCCCAACCCCACCGCCACCGCCACCATCGACGACCCTCGCCGTAGACGAGGTTGAGGCCGACCCAAGATCGAGCCCATGCCCAGAGCCGCCCCCAAGATTCGCAGGCAACCCCACGCCAATCAGGACCTCGATCTGGATCGAGCAGGCACTCTCCACCGACGGGGCTTGGGCAGGCGAGCCAATCGCAGCGGATTCGGCCCTCAGCTCCTCCGGTGGCCAGAAAGGCGCCGCAGAGGCTCACGGAGCACGGGGACGTCGCTCGCCGCCCTCACCGCACCTCCATTCCCCTCCACCACCTTCCCTCCCTCCCTCTACACGCTCGTCTATATAAGGTATGCCTCCCTCTCCCCTCACCTCTCTCCCCGCACTTCCGGAAGTCGGGGTCTAGGGTTTGGTGCGCCGGTGCACTGATGGATCTGGCGGGGTTGCTGGTGTGCTGCAGGAGGGCGGCCGGATGTCGGACGCGCCGGCGAGCCCGCCGGGCGGCGTCTTCGGCGGCGTCAGGGAGCAGGACAGGTTCCTGCCCATCGCCAACATCAGCAGCATCATGAAGAAGGCCATCCTGGCCAACGGCAAGATCGCCAAGGACGCCAAGGAGACCGTGCGGGAGTGCATCTCGGAGTTCATTGCTTCATCGCCAGCGAGTGAGTGCCTCTGTTGACCGCTGCCGCTCTGTTTTGCCTGCCCGAATCAAGTGTGGTCTGGTGCTGACCTGTTGCCGTTTTGTCTTGTCTGTATTGTAGGGCGAGCGACAAGTGCCAGAGGAAGAAGTGCAAGACCATCAACATCGACAACCTGCTCTGGGCGATGGCCACGCTAGGCTTTCAGGAGTACATTGAGCCCCTCAAGGTTTATCTGCAGAATTACAGAGAGGTGCATGCCCATTTAGCCATGTGGGATTTTTTATCTGAACTAATTGGGGATGGATTAGTGCTTTGAGAGTTAGGTAGGTCCATGATAGTTTAATATGTTGCTGTTGTAGCCTGAAAAGCTCTGTTTGGCACTTTTGTTAGTCCTAGTTGGCAAAATTAAACACTCATGTTCAGCTTGGTGACTGATCAGACCCCACACTGCCTGGCACCAATCATCTTATTGTCCTTAGAACAAGTGTTGATTTATCCCTCCAATTACTACTGTCATTGAGATCTTCAATTCTTTTCTGTACTGTTAATTTAGATAACTGAATGATTTGAAGCACTAAGAATTGTCTCCGGAGTCCAACTATTAAACTATTTAAGTAGCTACTGAATCTGCTTGCTTGGTTATGGCAGACATACATGTCTTACAAATTCGTTATTCTTGTTTGAAGCTAAGCTAGGCTACTATAGTTCCAGCAAAAAATAGGGGAGCCGCTCTTTTTGTTCTTCACTAATAAATTCTTGTTTGAATGCATATCCTGGGGGTGGTGAAGCTGGGAGCCTTTCCTCCCCATAAAAATACTTTGCTCTTCATTATGAGCAATGCCCTTATATAATTAGCTGCTAGGAGTGTTTATATACTTGATCACCACACCTCTACTATTCTGGTTACTTTTGCTTTCTTCTCTGTAGTTGTCCAGGGCATAACAGTTTTATGTGTGGCTTGTTATTTTGTTACCATCCTACTTTCTTGTGCTCCTGGTCGAGTCTTGTGGAGAAGCAGGGCGAATCGGGCATCATCTCACTTGTGCCTATGTGGTAAGAATAGAACACCACTCTCGCTTGATGTGCATGTATTAGTACAACAAAGCATTCTTACATGGTGATTGTTAGCGACACAACAATTATCTTGCAACATAGCTTGCCAAATTGCTTGCTTGCTTACTATATAACCTGTACTGCTAAACATGTTATCCCACTCCATGATGTTGTATCATTTGCAAATACTCCTGGACATCGGCTCCCATTAGCTATAATCTGTACCTCTAAAAGAGGAGTATAAACTGGACTAATCTATACTCTATTATGCTTGAGACTTGATCCAAGCCATATTAATTGTTGCCAGTGATGTTATTATCTACTCTAATGGCTGATGAATCTGTACCTGCCATACCATGTGGAATGACTAATGAATTTGTACCCGAATACCATGTGTAATGATTGTTATTTTTGCATCATTTAAACATTTTTTATGCTATATAGTTTCTCACTCATGATTGATCTGCTGCAGGTGAATGAGGTTTTCAAATGTTGGAAGGAGGAGGACAATAGGAACTTTTGTTATGTCTTAGCATCTAAATTTTTGTTTTAATTTTCTTTGTTGTAGAATAGTTTTGTTTGGCAGTTACTGTTCCTGGGATGTAAAGATATCGTAGATATGTATTGCTGGAATGAATGGTTGTAATATAATAACATTGCATGTTGCCCAAGATAGCTTGTGGTGTGATGTGTTGTAATGTCAATGGCATAATAACTTCTTTTGTATTGGATCAATTTTTTCGGAACTGGGCTAGGCCCAAGTTATATTGGACAATTATTTTTGAGGGAAAACCATGAGAGGCCCAGCAAAGAAATGGCCCAGAAAAATACATGATCAAAAAGAAAATATGTTGTTAAAAGGGCCACACAAAGAAATCAATAAGGCTGAATTGTTGGGCCAGACCCATGTAGCTAATAAAAGCACAGGAAAAAATACATTAAAAAGGCCGAATTGTTGGGCTAGGCCCATGTAGAAAATTGAATTGGACCGGGCTGAATCTTGTGCCACGTCAGATTGCCACGCTGGATGCCTACGTGGCCTGGGGAGGTTGCTAGTGACCAAAACGCCACAGTAGACGTATTTTGGTCATAAACGTCTTCGACCATTCCAGAAGAAAGGTTGCTATAGTCAGTTTATGACGGCCAGCTTTTGACCTTATGTTTTTGGTCACAAAAAGGTCACAAATGGAAATTTGTGACCATTCAGTGACCAATAGTGGTGGTCACAAGTTGACATATTTCTTGTAGTGCAAGTCCATCGACGAGTACTTCAAGGAGATGAAGATTGCCTTGCGACGAGCCAGCGCGGATGGCCCCATTTCGATGAAGTTCCACTTCATGATGGGATTGCACAACGACATCTCCAAGATGATCTTCCTCGAGAACTACAAGTCCCGCGACGACAACTACATTGGTGCTCTCAAGGCGGAACACGAACTCATGAAGGCCAAAGCTTCTCCACCCCAAGCTCACTTCGCGACGACCAAGCTCCATGAGAATGAGCATGAGGCTAGTACCACCACGATGTCCAAGCCCAACGGGCTCCAAGAGGATGCTCCCAAGTTTGCCTTCACTGCCATCCCTCTTTGTGGCATTGATGGTGCCAAGTCTACTTCGACTCTTTTTCAAGTTGGTGCGGCGACGACTACGACTACGGAGACCATCAAGGACCAAGATTTGGAGGCGAGTGACATGGTGACGAGCAAGGATGATGCTTCCATCTTAGGAGGCGAGAGTGATCATGTGCCATGTTCGGCTTTCATCCACGGCGACGACGATGATATGGTTGAGCATGGGATTTTCCCTTCGACCACAGTGACGTATGATGACTTGAGTGACTTTTGCCACCATATTGAGAGTGAGAGTGACTTCACCACTAGCCCATATATGATGTGTTGCCACAATTCCCATGTGAGGAGAGCCACAACCCCCACTACTTGAGTGAGATGAGTGACTCCACCGTATGTGAGTTTGAGTGCACCTATTTTGAGGGAGTGAGTGAACCACCACATAGAGAGAGTGAGGTAGTTGATAGGCATGTGAGGCCACTATGATTTCTAACGACTTAACCTCTACCTCTATTGTGTCTTCTCATTTGGTGCTAGGTCCCATATATGAGGACACGCTGATTCACGATGACTACGTCCTACCTTTGGACAAGAAGATGGACATGGTGGAATATGATGCACCCCCCACATGGTTCCATCAAGTTGATGATGATGAGCACCATTTGGTCTTTACCACCTGACCTACACAACTTGAGTAGAATGAAAAAGGTAACATAGGTGAAGGTGATGCTCTAGTCCCACTAGTGGACATTCTTGACATTGATTGCTTGCATGATGTTGATCAACCTATTAGCATGTGTCATGCTAGCGCGACTTCCCCAAGCGATGATTTACCCATTTATGATGAGTATGATGATTGCCATGTGGATTCTATTAGTTGTGATGCCATGTTACATAGGATTTCTTGTGATCATTCTTTAGGTCACATCATGTTTGCCAATCCGCTTGACTTGTCATATGCTATGCATGAGATCAATCATATGTCATATTTGCAATCTCCTCATAGTGACTATGCATACGACATTAAAATTGACCCAATTTGCACTTATGGCATAGATGACAAGCCCATGGTTATTGGCATTTGTTTTTCTTGTGATGATATTGATATGCTCCCTTTGCATCATTTTATCTCATATGCCATGCCATGACCACATAGCTTCGGATATGCATTGTTTTGGATGTTGTCCATTTTCTCCATATGATGTTTCCAATATTTCTCATGAGGAGACCCCCATAGTTTCCTCATACATTTTAGGATATTTTGATTCATCCCATCCATTGCATGATCCTCATACTTGTGTGCACAATATGCTTCCCATTAATAAAAATGCTATTGTTGTGCCTTATACTTGTATGCTCAATTTGCATCCCCATCGTGTTATACACAATAACTATTCTTTCATGATGGATGACATGTTCTTATACCATGCATCAAATTTCTTTGAGCGATGCTTATCTTGTACTAACACTCACGTGCACATACACATCATGATGGATGATGTGTACATTTACCACACACACAATCTCTTTCGTTTGTGTCTCCTTTGTGTAGGTACCCATGAATTCTTGTCAACCTCGCAATCCCACGAGTTGACAAAACGAGCTCTAGAGAGCAATGATGATTCGGGAGCCCATGGAGTGTCTTTCCCACCGCTCTCTTCGCGCATTTCTTCTACTTGGCCCTCACTTGGCTATGGGTTATTGTCCATTATATATCATTTTCCCATCTTGCCATGTTCACTTTGCATGATATGCTCATTCCTATGCCATTGCCATGCATTTGTGACCCATGCTTTGCATTACACATGATGATTGATTCTCATACCTGTATGTCTATTTGCAAGCTTGGTGGAGATATCAATTGTTATTTCTATGTTTGCTTTGGGCCCCATGCCTATGATGATACTATGATCTTGATTTGTGTTCGTGCTTTCGATATGTCATGTGCATTTCCTATATCAACTATTTGCTCACATGACATGATTGCCATGATTTCCTCTATTATGTTGCATCTTCGCTCCACTAGTTTGCACGACATGATTGATATGCTTGCTTGTGTTGCATCACCAATGATTCATACTTGCTCATTTATTGTGGTTGATGACAACCATTACCATGCTTTGCACATGATTGTTATTGCTTCTTATCATATATCTCCATATGTTGCCTCTCTCATGCTAGATGATTTGCCATGTATTGAGTGCAACGATACATTTAGCCTTGCTAATGAGATTGCCCCCATATAATCTATTATATAATTAAAACAAGAGGCAAACAAGCCATTATATTGATCCACATAGATTAAATTATCTTGACCACTAATTTTAGATATCAAGGGCTGAGATTAAAAGATATAAACGTTACATACAAATATTGTTACGTAGAAACAATTGGACCTGTCACATCCAAATATTGTTACGTAGAAAAAATTGGACCTGTCACATCCAAAAATAAAGTTGTGTGCATCTAATGTCCTATCACGTATATGGTTCTGCGATGAGAAAGTGCAACCACACCGTGCATAAGGAGGACACCTAGAAGTAGCAATGCCAACATCATGTACGTGCTACACTAAAAAGAGAAAACATCAGGCACGTGTTCTGTGCATGGAAAAAGGGAACAAGCAATTCCGGTTTGGATTCGTTTTTTCTTTTACAATAGGAGAGAAGAAAAGAGGCACACTACACATACCAAATAATCTCACGTACGTGCTTTCAGAAAAAAAACAATCTCATGTCCATACATAACTAGAGAAAAGTTCTATAAAATAGAAAAAAGCATAACGAGAGAATAGGAAACAAAAAAGAAATAGGCACTATTTTCAAAGAAAAAAAGTAATAGGCACTGCCTAAAAAAAGGCACGCTACACATATTTAAACAATCTCACATATGTGTACATGACTAGAGGAAGACTTAAAAAACATAGCAAACGGAAAGCAGTCCGATTTGTGCAGAAAGACTATTACACCAATAAAACTAATGTATTATTGTAAGATATGGTCACATGAAGCAACCTCTCAAAAAAAATCAGGCGCATTTTTGATTCATCTCATTGCGTACGCTAATATCGCTGATGATTTTAGCAAAAAAGAAATCTCCGGGCAGCAAATAAGTCATCACGTTAATCCACATAGGTTAAAAATATTTGATGCGTTGATCAGAATTAAAAGGGCTAAACTAAAAAAATTAAGAGTTACGTACAACAATATAGAGGTGCATACATATGTTTTGTTGACATGCTCGACACATGAATTGGTGTCCGACAAGAGTTATAATTAGTGCAAGTAAAAAATGGAATTACAAGTGTGGAAAGAATTACAAGTGCACCGTATAGAGCGACCAAATCACACACGTTAAAAAGAATGAGAGTCCAGGTCCGGGTTGGAGACGTTGAAAAAAGCACGACCCAAGATGCATGCGTTGAAAAAAAGTCTGGGCTGATTGCACATGCTGATGATGTGTTTCTCAAGAAAAAGAACACATACTGCTGATGTCATAGACTAATGCAAATCGTGATGTGCTAGGACATCTATGTTTTTTTGCGAAGAAGAACTACATATCTGTGTCCGTGAAATTCTCACATCTATACACATATATAGGGCAGTTCTTTTTTTTAAAATACACATCCCAAATATGACAATATTAAAGCAACAATTCGTATTCAATAAAAAAGAAGCCAGTACAAAAATAAAATAAAAATAACAAGAACAATCTCTAATCTTTCCCTAATAATAATAATAGTAATAATAATAAAGCGGCTATTGCTTCTGCCCGCCTGCTCACCGTCATCTAAATTACCTCCGAAGTTGTCAATAATTACCCACCATACCATCGGTAAATGAAAAGAAACTGTTCAGGTTTCATGCGTCGTTCCATCGTTCGAGCAGGAGCAGGGAAAGATTCGCCCGTCCCGACGAAGCACACTACGCCCCAACCGGCTATAGCATGGGCCACAGCCCATCCGTCGCTCGCGCTGTGCAGCAGCCCAGAGGAGAGGCGACACATTATAAAATTTCAATGTATCTCTCCCGCGACAGCAGTACAAAGTTACTTTTTGCATTACGAACTGTACTATGTTTGTGTGGAAACTGTCCTTTTTGAGAACCATGCATACTAATCATGCAATGGTAGGAGTACATTCATCAACCATGATGTGCTAGCATTTTCATGCACGCTAGCAATCATTAGGTGATCCCCGGAGCTTCCCGCTGTTGCTGCAATCACATGTGATATGCACGGCAGTGATTTAATGCTAATTTTTGTGCTAGAAAGAAACCCGATAGGCTCTAAATGGTGTTATTTTAAAATCTATAAAGAAAATATAATAAATTTTTACATCTATAATGGTTACAAAATGCTTAAAAAACCTTTTTAAAGAGAAGATTAGTGAGAGTAACAAAGTTTTGTCGTTATGGTTTACTGGAGACCTTCACCTTGCTTGGGCTGATCGACTTCAATTGTACAAAGCATACAGGCAAGCTTGGTTTGAAGAGACGACGGGTAGACAAGCTAGCATGCACTCAAATATATTGGTGTTTGATCTGAATGACACCAATGATGTAGATAATTTGGAAACTAGGCACATGAGTAGCTGCACGTACAAGTTTATACAAGCATACCATGATATGCACTACAAAAAATAGAAGATGAAAACATAGATGAAGTAGTATATGGGCCAACAGAAAAATAATATTATATCAATAGTCCAAGGATCTGAATTCAAAAAGGACCACTTGCTGTAAAAACTTTGTAAGAAGTGTTAAAAAGATCCATATATTTGATGATTATATACTATATACAACCACTGAGCAGGCGAATGAAGAAAGAAAAAAAAGGTTCAAGATAAGAGTCATTATTGTTATACTTAATTCTTGGTTAAAACATCAACAAAATCAGAAAGGAAATCATCCAACCATGGTTCTCCTTTTTGGGGCATGAATTTTCTGGTAATATGATGCATAAAGTGAGGGACATCAAGGTAATGATCATCCAAAGATGCATGAACAACTAGAATTCAATAAATATGATAGGTGCATTCATACGACCATAAAAAGTCTTTGATAACGTTAGGTTTAATTCTTGGTAGATCAACTCCCATGAAAAGTTTGTTGGGAGGATAAAGACATCGAGAGATTATGACTAAAAGATTAAACATAGAAATTATTGTAAATATTAATGGTGTTCCAAATCAAATCGAACAACAAAGATATTGTCTTCACGAATCAAATCGGATAATGTGTTGCGAGGAAGGAAGTGCTGGAAAACAACATCACACATAACATTGTATTAAATCTAGCCGCGCAAATGCACGGGTCACACCGCTAGTTCTCACATATGATTGGAGATTTTGACATTTTTCTTGTGAAGCATGCTTGTCTTGCCTCTTTGCACCATATACCTAGTGCCATGAATATAGCCATTACTGCATCATATTATTCATGCACTTGTGCTACTAATGGTTATGTGCAATAGCGGAGAACCATCATGATGGATGATGTGTTTATCTACCACGCGCATACATTCTTTGCTTTGTTTTGTGCATGTGTAGGAAACTTGGACTTCGTGCCAACTTCCACGTCACGTGAGTTGACAATCCGAGCTCTTGAGAGCGAACCACCTTCTACCACGACGATTCTACATCGCACTTGCTTGTACTTCAGCATTGTGAAGGACGCACAAGGACATCCTTTCAAGGTGATATCATTCTCTTTTGAGAAACTCCAAACCATGAGCATGGATATTATGGATCACACTACTTGTGTTTCTTTCCGCATGAAGCTTATTATTCATCTTGGACCACATGATTGCACACTTGTTAGAGATCTTGCTTTGACTTGTCATTTTCACCATTCCATGAATCATGATATATATGCCTTGTGTGTTGCATCCAATTCTTGGATTACTTGCTCCTCCCATATGTTTGGTTGCAACAATGTCATCATTTCACATATGCCATGTCCCATTGATTGCTACATGCTTGCCTTGATTGCCTCACACGTGATGAACAATTGCTCTTCCTATTGTGTTGAGTGCCACACATTATTCACTACACCCAATGCACATTATGCTTGGATTGTCTTGCACTTGACCCATGTGTTTAGACACTTCATTTTATTTGGTGTTGTGAATGATTCCTATGCCTACCATTGACCTTTCATTGAACAATTTGTGAATGCTTGCTATGAACTTGAGGTAGATGCTTCTTCTCTTGTCACACATATTTGCATCACTACCTCACATACACATGCTTGTCTCCATGCTTTCTTTGCTTGTGCTCGATTGATATGCTTACATACCATGTCACAATCCTTTGTCAAACCATATGCTTTGCATGACGACGACACTTTTTCGGTGAATCACCTCTTGAATTATTGGTTTTGCACTAATGCTAACTACATTTGTTTTCCAAGTGTTTGTTGTCTTTGCTCCTTTTGAAGTAATCCCAAGTTGGTGTGACATTGGAGAGTTCCCATTTCGAGCTTCAAGATGATGAGAACTTGGTGATCGACCACTCCTACATGGCGACGCCATATCTTTCCCATGGTGATTTGGATTACAATCCGAGGTCGGATCTTTCCCAAGGAGGAGGGGATGATGCGGAGCATCCTATGGACATCACCGTGTCAAGAGTCCGTTCGGCAAGCGACACGTGCGACATCTACTTCACATACATAAAGGTGAATCATCTCCTTTACGGGTGTTCACTTGACCCCTTCGAGGATGGTATACTACTTGACACTCCTCTCGAGTGCTTGCATAGGTATTGTCGGAACACCATGGACGAGGAGGAGGAGTGCGAGCACAAGTGTACAACTACACCATCCGCGAGAGAAGCATGGAAGAGAAGGAAGAAGAGGACCCGCCCAGTCTGGAATGAGCGGTACTACCGCCCACACCAGGCGGTACTGCCGCTGAAGACACACGGGCGGCACAACCGCTCGACTACAGCCCAACTACCGGCCCAACTTCTGTGCTCGAGCGATGCAAGGCCGGTACAGCCCCGGTTTCCCCCCCAGCTGCGACTAGACCGATACAACTGGTCCTACCACGAGTACAAGCTCCCTACATTCTTGTACACCCCCAGAAACCAGTACCAGAGCTCCTAGCGGTACAACCACTCACATATTCGGTACAACCGCCCTGCCTGTGCGTAGTGAGAGGGGTTTCACCCCATGTATCCCCCAACTTACCCCTTGGACTATATATACTTGTCTCCTAGCTCCATACTAAGGTTAGCAAAGTAGTAGCTCATTAGAGATAGAGCTTTGCTCATCCATTACAGATCTACTCCACGAGAGAGACTGCGGCCCCTCTTCGGAGAAGATCCACCTTGGATTCAAGACCCCCTTGTGGGAAGATCCTTGTAGGATTCAAGCCCCCATCTCCTTTGGATTTGGGATGAACTCTACCATCAAGACCTCCTCATGGAGATTAACCTTACCTTGTATCTTTCCCTTTGTTGTTCATGTACCTCGTGGATCTTGTCTGTTTGATTGTCTAGTGGATGTGTAATTGGACTTGTTCTTGAGTGTTTCCCCTTGTGCTTTCTCTCCGTTCTTCCCCGTGTTCTTCGTGTTCTTCGCGGGGTCCGCTCCTTTCATGAAATATCGACCGTATAGGGCTCCACCCTACATCAAACACATAAGAGGGGTTGTCAATCCCACCTCAGTGTTTAGATAGATAAAATTGTATGAGATTTGATAAATAGATCTGTTAAAAACACAAAAAAATAAAGAAAAAGTGCAGCAATGTATTTCTGGGTTTTCCTATAATAGATCTAAAAATAATATGATAGGAAATAGACCCCGCGGCAGTAGATTTCACTAGTGGCTTCTCTAGGTTAAATAGCATACGGTGGGTAAACAAATTACTGTTCGGCAAAGCATATAAGAGAAAATAATTATGACGATATCCAAGGTAATGATCATGTATATAGGCATCACGTCCAAGATTAGTAGACCGACTCTTGCCTGCATCTACTACTATTACTCCACACATCGACCGCTATCCAGCATGCATCTATTGTATTAAGTTCATGGAAAAACATTGTAATGCAATAAGAATGATGACATGATGTAGACAAGATCTATTCATGTAGGGATAGGCCCCATCTTTTTATCCTTAATGTCAACGATATACATGCGTGTCATGACTCCTTCTCACACTGAGAATAAGCACCGCAAGATCGAACCCATCACAAAGCACCTCTTCCCATTGCAAGAAAAATCAATCTAGTTGGCCAAACCAAACCAAAGTTTTGGAGAAGAAACATCAGGCTATAAAGATCATGCATAAAAGAGTTCATAAAAGACTCAAATAATATTCATAGATGGAACTGACCATAAACTCGCAATTCATCGGATCCCAACCAACACACCACAAAAAGTCATTACATGAAATAGATCTCCAAGAACATCGAGGAGAACATTGTATTGAAGATTAAAAAGATAGAATAAGCCATCTAGCTACTGCCTATGAACCCGTAGGTCTGTGGTAAACTACTCAAAAATCATCAAAGGAGCACCAATGAGGATGATGAACCCCTCCATGGTCGTTTCCCCCTTCGGCGAGGTGTCGGAGGAGGGCTCTAAAGTGGATCTCGTGGTTCTAGAACTTGTGGCGGATGGAATTGTGTTTCGTGAAATCCCCTAGGGTTTCTGGAATATCTGAGTATTTATAGAGCTTAGAGGCAATGGAAAAGATCACGTAGGCCCCATAAGGCATCAGGGCGCCCCTAGGGCCTCTAGCGCGCCATAGTGTCTTGTGGGCCCCATGGGCCTCCTCTAGTATACCTCCAGGGTCCCTGGGCCTCTTTCGGGCAGAAAAAAATCTCCAAAAAGTTTCACTGCATTTGGACTTCTTTTGATATGGATATTCTGCAAAGTAAAAAAAACAAAAAAACAACAACTAGAACTAGACACTATGTCAATAGGTTAGTCCCAAAAATGATATAAAGTTTCCACTAAATGAATATAAAACATCCAAGATTCATAATATAACAGCATGGAACAATAAAAATTTATAGATACATTGGAGATGTATCAGTGCTCAATCCCAGTGATGGAAGGGGGCATGACATGTATTGTATCGTTGCCATTAAGGATAAAAAGATGTGGTTTATTCATGTGGGAGTTTACTTTCTCTATATCATGTCATCTTGATTAAGGCATTACTCCATTCTTCATGAACTTAATACTCTAGATGCATGATGGATAGCGGTCGATGTGAGTAATAGTAGTATATGCAGAATCGTTTCGGCCTACTTGTCTCGGGCGTGATGACTATATACATGATAATTGCCTTGGATATCGTCATGATTATTTTCTTTTCTATCGATTGCCGAACAGTAATTTGTTTACCCACCATATGCTATTTTCAAGAGAGAAGCCTCTAGTGAAAAGTATGGCCCCCTGGTATACTTTTTATCATGTATTGAAATCAAAAATACCTTGTTGTAATTTTTTTAAATTATATATCTATCACCATGCAATTTAATCTTGCAAATAACCGCCAAGGGATTGACAACCCCTTCTTCACGCTGGGTGCAAGGATTTGTTATTTTGTGTGTAGGTACTGCTAACGAGGTGTTGCATGGTTCTCCTACTGGATTGATAACCTTTGATCTTAACTTAGGGAAATACTTATCTCTACTTTACTACATCATTCTCCCCTCTTCGAGGGAATCACAACACAGCTCACAAGTACCAAGAATAATTTCTAGCGCCATTGTCGGGGAAACATCATCAACATCTATCCAGTACCATCGCATAAACTTTCATCTCCTTGCATTTACTTTATTTTTCATTTGCCTCTCATTTTCATCACCCCAACTTCTAAAATATTTTCACAAAAATACAAAAATATTTTCCATTTGCCTTTTGCTTGTTTGCTTGTTATCTCATTTGCGTAGTCATGATGTCTCAAGAAAATACAAAATCGTGTCCTTTTTCCAATACTAAAAATGATGATTTCATTAGTACTCTGATTTCTCCTCCTAGCACTAGTGCGGAGTCTTGTGATATTAATGTGGCTTTGCTAAATCTTGTTATGAAAGAACAATTTTCCGGTAGTCCTCATGAAGATGTCACGTCCCATCTAAACACTTTCTTTGAATTGTGTGACATGCAAAAGAACAAAAATATGTGGACATGATATTGAAAAATTGAAAATATTTTCGTTCTCACTACGAGATCTCGATAAACTTGGTTTTCATCTTTGCCACGAAATAGTATTGATTCTTGCGATAAGTATAAAGATGCTTTTATTGCCAAGTATTTTCCTCCCGCGAAAATTATTTATCTTAGAAAATAGATTGTGAATTTTAAGCAACTTGATCATGAACATGTTGCCCAATCTTGGGAGAGGATGAAATTAATGATAAGAAATTGCGCTACTCATCACTACAAAAAAAGACACATCCGCAACATTTTGGGCCGAACGAAAAAAATTGCTGTCATGCTTATGATACTTCTATGACGATAATTGTGACAAAACCCGGTATCATCATAGATGTGGTGGGCTCCTACTTCTATGAAAAAATATCATGACGGAAAATGGGCTTTTCATCCTGGGCGGGCCAGAGACGCAGCTGCGTGACATTCTTTGGGACGTCCATGACGGAAAAAACCATGGTAGAAGTGAGGGCGAGGACAATATCGGTGAGTTCCCGGTTATGGTGGGTGGTCGGGGGCTGAGTGATTCGCGTTTCTCTCGTACACGTACGTGCATGTGTGCGAGGCATTGCGCTCTAACTGAACCCGAGCGATTGCACTAGCTACGTTACTGAACCCGAGCGATTGATCCCTTGCTGTTAACTAAACCCAAATGATTCCTTTGCTACTGCTGCTAACTGAAGCCGACCGAACCCTGTTGCCTGCTTCCCTTGATGAACAGTGAGCGTTGTTGGGGGGGGGGGTGGATGAATAGTTCCTGGTGGGGGTTGGATGAATAGGACCATGTGGTAGTAGAGGCCATTGCCTCTGGATGAACAGGACCCCGATCGAGCCGGTTGGGGGTGGATGAACAGGACCCCGTGGAGGGCTGGATGAACAGGACCCCTTGAGGGCGGGTTGAACAGTAGACGGTGGAGGGCAGGATGAACAATAGCCCGTGGAGGGGTGGCTGAATAGGACCCCATGGAGAGGGCTGGTTGAACAGTAGCCGGTGGAGGAGTGGTGAAGGCTAGATGAACAGGAGCCCGTGGATGAACACTCGCAGGTGGAGGCTAGAGGAGGTTGACAGTGGATGAACAGTAACTCGTGGAGGCTGGAGGAGGTCGACGGTGGAGATGAACAGTTTCCCGTGGAGTCCCGTTTTGCGGTACACCACACCCCTCCCGATGAACAGGACCCCCGTTTCGACCGTAGCGCTCGAACACAAGTTTGTTTCCTCTGTTTTGTGGTACGCCACACCCCTCCCGATCAACAGGACTCCGTTTCGACCATAGGAGGTCCACGAGAAGTCTGTTTCCTCCGTTCTGCAGTACGCCAGACCCCTCCCGATGAATAGGATCCCGTTTCGACCATGGCCGGTCGAACACAAGGCCATTTCCTCCGTTCCGCGGTACACCAGGCCTTGTTTTGATCGGCTATTCCGTCCAAGCCGGTTGGCTCCCGATGAATAAGATGTATTCCATTGCCTCCCGATGAACACGACGCATTCCATTGCCTCCCGATGAACATGACGACGCAGTTTCTCTGTTCCGACCCAGCCATGTACACGAGACCTAGCCATACATGATGAGGACATCAATACCATCGTTACACCCATAGTCCCTAGTGCTATGCATACTGGACCAATTACTAGAGCTCGCGCTCGCCAATTAAATTACCAGGTACTTTCGTTACTTGGTAACAATTCTAATGTTCAAGAGAATATGATGCTGCCTAAATTGGATACATTTGTTTTGCTTACAAATGAAGAGCCTAGCTTGGACAAGAAAGATGAACCTTGGAGCAGGTTCAAGCGTGGAGATGATGGCGTGCGCAAGGGGAACAAGAACGAAGTTACAAGTGATGATTCCAGGACTTTGAAACCACCACAATGAGTGCATGAAGCCTTGGACGAAATATACAATATGCCACTTCATAAATTTTGTCTAGAGGCTATCCTAGGTGCTGTGTCACCTTATTTTTGGGACATGCCCATGTAATTTCGAAATACTTGATTATAGGCTGTTTTTAGAGTCCGTATGTGTGGGGAAGCAAGAGTTAGGTTTGGTTTCGGACCCCTCCTCCAAGGGCCACGAAATCCGCACCCCCTCTCCTCCATATATACAACCCCTAGGGCATCGTTTAGACTTTGGGTTTTGTTTAGATTAAAGTTCGCCATAGCTGCAACCTCGCGTACTTCATTTGTGTTCAACGACAAGACAAAGGCGTCACAAAACCAAACCTTTGATCAATAAAGCTTTCCTCTTATATTCGCAATATCCAGATTTCAATCTTAGTTTCTTGCTTGTTCTTTGTTTGCCTGTAGGAAACAAACCTTCATGGTCAGGTTGATCATGCTCCGGCGTGGTCAATAACCTCTCGGAGTTGGTTTTGCGATTGCTAAGGCGCGACGTCCTCGCACGTCCGTAGTCGGATCGTCAAAGTCGACTTCCTCCAATACGATAGCCACCATCTCATTGAAAGATGGGACACCTTTGCCTCTATCAAGTGGTATCAGATTTCTAGGTTGCTCGGTGAGATTTTACAGTTTTTTGTAGTTTAGATCGAGTTTGTTCTTCATACCTACAGTCCACGAAAAAGCCAAAAAGAATTAGGGTTAGTTCATCCTATCCGAACCCATCTGAGCCTTTGCATAATCTTTTATGCATTTGCTTTGTTGAATTTGCGGTTACATCGTCATGTCAAGTTACTGGTCTTAGCGTCTAATCCTTTAGAGTTTCGAGTTCTGTTCACAGGTTGTCACGTCACCGCTGCCATATATCACCACCGCATCATCATGATCGTTGCTGTCGTATACCACCACCGCACCAACTTCATCGCCGCTGCCATATACCACCACGAAATATTCACCGCCAATCCGAGTCCATGTACGCCACCACATATCTGCCCCCATCACGCCAATCCTAGTCCACCTGCAACATATATCCGTCACCAGTCCGAGTTCCACCAGATTCATTGCCGCCACCAGTCCGAGTTCCACCAGATTCATATCCGCCACCAGTCCTAGTCCGAGTCTAGTATTTTTCACTTTGTTTTTGAGTTCCAGATCACGCGATACTTCAAGTCGTGTCAGAGTAGGACTCCCGAGATTCAGTGCTACCCGCAGTAGAAAAATAGTTCCAAACTAAAAACAACTAAGTCTGGAAAATTTTGGCTAGGCAGTTTTTAGACCATTTGTAGACTTTTTCAAAAAAAATTGTTGCAGAGCAAAAAAAGAGGAAAAAAGTGCAAAAAAGAAAAAAGAAAAAAATTCAGAGTGATTTTGTTAGTGTTATAGGCTCGCGTCTCTAGCCCGGTCTAGCCTAGGACCAGCACAGTACCATCGTTGAGCGTTTATTCAACTTTGCATCTCTGAATTGATTATTGCTGAGCCTTTTTGCTAACATATTATAAGCCTACCCAGCTCCACATACATCTACGTCGTGTGTTTGACTCTTCCTGGTAATCGCTCTATCCAAGCTTTGAGAGTTTTGACAACGACGGCTGCCAATCACCGCCTACTGCTGGGTAAGAACTGGTAAGAATTTGAGATTTGCTTGATAGATTTGTGACACCCACCACCACCTCTTGTTAGTAGTCTGTAGGATCATATTCTTGTGTGTTTCTATTGCTGCTAACCATGGCAAGATCACAAGCCGACGAGACTGACTGGGAGAACATGACAAATACGGAGTTGCATGATAAATTTCTGCAAATGATGAGTGGACATGTGCAAGATGTGCTAAACAGATTAGAAAAGGCCATGGAGAAGATAGATGGCATGGAGAATACGTTCGAAACAAAGCTTGATAACAGGTTTAATGAATTGCTAGCGCGTCTTCCACCACCACCACCGGCTGCACCTAACGCACCTCTACAACAACAACAACTACTACTACTACAATGACTACCTCCACATCGTGAAACAGCATCCGCTGAGCGAGCTATGTCCCTCTTGCGCCTGGCCAAACTGTTGGTGCTGCTGTTGATACTTCTGTGGCTCCTGCTGCTAATGCGGAGGAGCATCATTATGCGGGAGATTATGAGGATGAGGTTGGTTTAAATCAGAACTACGTGCAACCACCAGCACCACAACCACCAGGTCATCCACATGCAAATAATGGCAATGGTAGGGGCCCCCCTCCGGTACGAGATCATGACCATCTCCCTAAACTGAAATTGAATATTCCACCATTTGAGGGTAGATATGTTCCTGATATATATCTTACTTGGGAGTTATAAAGTGAACAACGATTTACATGTTTACAATATCCTGAGGAGAGACGTGTTCCTGCTGCTGTTTGTGCTTTCACTAGCTTTGCATGTGTTTGGTGGTCTGAACATTGTAGATTATATCCTATTCCAGCTACTTGGGCTACTTTGAAAATTGCTATGTGTACTCGTTCGGTTCCACCATATTATCAACGTGAATTAATTCAAAAATTGAAGCGTTTAAGACAAGGAAAAAATTCTTTAGAAGAATATTATCAGGAATTACAAACTGGCTTGATTAGATGTGGTATTGTTGAGGAGAATGAAGCTATGCTTGCACGTTTTGGGGGTGGATTAAATTGAGAGATTCAGATCATTCTAGAGTATAAGGAGTATAATAATATCACTCATTTATTCCATCTTGCTTGTAAGTTGAACGTGAAGTGCAGGATCGACAGGCATTGGCGCGAACTAACTTTTCTGCAGGTCGATCTTCATCATGGACACCACATGCATCCTCTACTTCCACTACACCAGCACCTCCATCAGGTGCCACCTCTAGCCGTGATACAAGAAAGCAGGCACAACCACCACTATCTGCCAAGAGCACACCTGCCGGGCCTGCGCAGAGCTCTTCTTCTTCCATGGCATCAACAGGGCACACAAGTGATATTATTTTTCACCGTTGTAAGGGAAGATGACATTTTTCCAGAGAATGCAAATCTCAATGTGTGATGATTGCTACTAAGGATGGTGGGTATGAGTCCTCTAGTGACTATGATGAGGAGACTTTGGCTCTTATTACACATGAAGAACACGGTGGATATGATTATGATCATGAGACGCAATACATGGCTGCTGAAGATGCTGCTAGGTATGAATGTTTAGTTGCTCAACGAGTTTTGAGTGTGCAGGTTACACAAGTTGAGAAAAATCAGAGGCATAATTTGTTCCTTACAAAGGGAGTTGTGATGGAACGTTCTGTTCGCATCATCATAGATGGAGGGAGCTACAACAACTTGGCTAGCATGGAGATGGTGGAGAATCTCTCTCTCACCACAAGACTGCATCCACTTCCTTACTACATCCAATGGTTCAACAACAACGGCAACATTAAGGTAACACGTACCGTTCGTGTGCATTTTAGTATCTCTACATATGCTGATTATGTTGATTGTGATGTGGTACCTATGCAAGCATGTTCCTTATTACTTGGTTGACCATGGAAATTTGATAAAAAAATCTGTACACCATTGTAGAACTAATCAGTATACTCTTGTTCATAAGGACAAAAATATTACTTTGCTTCCTATGACTCCCGATTCCATTTTGAAAGATGATATTAATAGGGCTAATAAAGCAAAACAGGAGCAAAATAAGAGTGAATATCAGATTGTGGCAAAAGAATTTTAGCAACAAATGAAGCCTAATAATAAACCATCTAGTGTTGCTTCTGAAATTAAATTGAAAAGTGCATGTTTACTTGCCACCAAATCTGATATCAATGATCTAGATTTTAGCAAATCTGGTTGCTATGATTTTGTGTGCAAAAAGGAATTATTTTCATTCGAGGACATGCCTTCCTCTTTGCCTCCTGTTGTCACTAACATTTTGCAGGAGTTCACTGATGTCCTTCTACAAAATGTGCCACCGGGATTACCACCTATTCGAGGGATTGAGCATCAAATTGACTTAACTCCCGGTGCATCATTACCAAACCATGCGCCATACCATACCAATCCAGAGGAGATGAAGGAGATTATGCGTCAAGTACAGGAGCTGCTCGACAAATGTTATATGGGCCAATTCCAGTTCTGCCCCTAACTCGAACCCACTACTCAGTTTTGCCCCTAATTTTCAGGTATGCTCAGTTTTGCCCCTCCGCCGTTAGTGTCACTTATAGAAATGCCCTTTTGCGCCGTTACCGTCCGGTCAAAGTACTTTGACCATCCAGAAAAAAATAGCAAAAAAAATCAAAAAAATATGAAATTTGGTGGGATCAAAGATAGTCATGTCCGCAAGGCGCGTGCACATTTTTGTGTTGGTTGGACACTCTGGGAGCTCGTGGCAAAGGAAAACAAAAATAATTTATGCCTATGAACAGTAAATTCGAAAAAAATAGTAAAAAAGTTCAAAAAAATTTGAATTTATTTGGCGTCAAAGGGGCTTGAGTGCACAAAGTGCTTGCAAGTTTTGGTGATCAAATGACGTACGGGGCGCTCTAGAGAAAAAAAAACAAAATAGTGCATTTTTTCAAAGTTTTTTTGAGCTAAAATTTGTTTTTTTCTCCACGAGCTCCTACAATGTCCAAACACAACAAAAACGTGCACACATCTTGCGCACCTGAATATCTTGAGTCCCACGAAATTTCATATTTTTTTGATTTTTTTTCTATTTTTTTTGAATTTACTGCTCGCATGCGTACAAAATTTATGTTTTCCTTTGACACGAGCTCCCGGAGTGTCCGAACGGCATGAAAATGTGCACACGCCTTGCGGACATGACTATCTTCGATCCCACCAAATTTCATATTTTTTTGAATTTTTTTGCTATTTTTTCAGGACGGTCAAAGACCGTTGACTGGACGGTAACAGCAGAGAAGGGCATTTCTATAAGTGATACTAACGGCGGAGGGGCAAAACTGAGCATACCTAAAAATTAGGGGCAAAACTGAGTAGTGGGTTCGAGTTAAGGGCATAGATGTAAATGTCCCATGTTATATACGCGAATCCCTTAGTCTTTGTGTTGTTCCTATCATTTTAGTGCCAAAAAAGGATGGTACGTCAAGTATGTGCGTTGATTGTAGAGGCAATAATAATATTACTATTCTTTATCGTCATCCTATTCCTAGGCTAGATGATATGCTTGATGAATTGAGTGGCTCTACAATATTCTCCAAAGTTGATTTGCTTAGTAGATACCATCAAATTCGTATGAAATTGGGAGATGAATGTGAAACAACATTTAAAACTAAGTTTGGATTATATGAGTGATTAGTCATGCCTTTTGGGTTAACTAATGCACCTAGTACTTTCATGAGATTAATGAACAAAGTTTTACATGCTTTCATTGGACGATTTGTGGTAGTTTACTTTGATGACAGATTGATTTATAGCAAATCTTTGGAGGAACATTTGGAACATTTACGTGCTGTTTTTATTGCTCTACGTGATACACGTTTGTTTGGTAACCTTCGGAAGTGCACCTTCTGCACCGACCGAGTATCTTTTATTGGCTATGTTGTTACTCCACAGGGAATTGAAGTTGATAAAGCCAAGATTGGAGCTATTGAGAGTTGGAGGCAACCCAAAACGGTCACACAAGTGAGGATTTTTCTTGGCTTCGCAGAATTCTATAGGTGTGTGAGAGATTTCAGCACCATTGCTGCACCTCTCAATGAGCTTACAAAGAAGGATGTACCTTTTGTCTGGGATACCGCACAGGAAGAAGCCTTCACGGTATTGAAAGATAAGTTGACACATGCTCCTTTACTCCAACTTCCTGATTTTAATAAGACTTTTGAGCTTGAATGTGATGCTAGTGGAATTGGATTAGGAGGTGTGTTATTACAAGATGGCAAACCTGTTGCAAACTTTTCTGAAAAATTGAGTGGGCCTAGTCTGAATTATTCTACTTATGATTAAGAATTATATGCTCTTGTTCGGACTTTAGAAACATGACAACATTATTTATGGCCCAAAGAATTGGTTATACATTCTAATCATGAATCGTTGAAACATATTAAAAGTCAAGCTAAACTGAATCATAGACATGCTAAATGGGTTGGATTCATTGAGACTTTCCCTTATGTCATTAAACACAAGAAGGGTAAAGAAAATGTTATTGCTGATGCATTGTCTCGTCGCTATACTGTGCTTTCGCAACTTGACTTCAAAATATTTGGTTTGGAAACCATCAAAGATCAATATGTGCATGATGCTGATTTTAAAGATGTAATGCAGAATTGTAAAGAAGGAAGAACATGGAACAAGTTTGTCATTAATGATGGATTTGTGTTCCATGCTAATAAGCTATGCATTCCAGCTAGCTTCGTTCATCTTTTGTTGTTGCAGGAGGCACATGGAGGACGATTAATGGGACACTTTGGCGTGAAGAAGATGGAGGACATACTTGCTACACATTTATTTTGGCCAAAGATGCGATGGGATGTTGAGCGTTGTGTTGCTCACTGCACTAAATGTCAAAAATCTAAGTCACGACTTAATCCTTATGGTTTATATATGCCTTTGCCTGTACCTAGTGTTCCTTGGGAGGACATATCTATGGACTTTGTTTAAAGTTTACCTCGAACAAACAAGGGGAGGGATAGCATATTTGTTGTCGTGGATAGATTCTCAAAAATGGCACACTTTATACCATGTCATAAAAGCGATGATGCTGTTAATGTTGCTGATTTGTTCTTTCGTGAAATTATTCGCTTGCATGGTGTGCCAAATACTATTGTTTCATATTGTTATACTAAATTTCTTAGCCACTTTTGGAGATGTTTATGGGCTAAATTGGGGACTAAACTGCTTTTTAGTACTACTTGTCATCCCCAAACTGATGGAAAAACTGAAGTAGTCAATAGAACATTGTCTACTATGCTTAGGGCTATTTTGAAGAATAATAAGAAAATGTGGGAAGAATGCTTGCCTCATATTGAATTTGCTTATAATCGTTCATTGCATTCTACTACTAAGATGTGCCCTTTTGAAATTGTGTATGGTTTCCTACCTCGTGCACCTATTGATTTGTTGCCTCTTCCATCTTCGGAGAGGTTAATTTTGATGCAAAAGAACGTGCTGAATTGATTTTAAAAATGCATGAGATAACTAAGGAAAACATTGAGCGTATGAATGCTAAATATAAACTTGCTGGAGATAAGGGTAGAAAACATGTTGTGTTTGCACCTGGAGATCCTGTTTGGTTACATTTGCGTAAGGATAGATTTCCTAATTTGCACAAATCAAAGCTAATGCCATGTGCTGATGGTCCTTTTAAGGTGTTAGAGAAAATAAATGATAATGCATATAAACTTGAGCTGCCTGCAGATTTTGGGGATAGTCCCACTTTTAACATTGCATATTTGAAGCCTTATTTGGGTGAGGAAGATGAGCTTCCATCGAGGTCGACTTCACTTCAAGAAGGGGAGGATGATGCGGACATCAATACCATTGTTATACCCATAGTCCCTGCTGCTATACATACTGGGCCAATTTCTAGAGCTCACGCACGCCAATTAAATTACCAGGTACTTTCGTTTCTTGGTAACAATTCTAATGTTCATGAGAATATGATGCTGCCTAAATTGGATACATTTGTTGTGCTTACAAATGAAGATCCTAGCTTGGACAAGAAAGATGAACCCTGGAGCAAGTTCAAGCATGGAGATGATGGCGTGCGCAAGGGGAACAAGAACGGAGTTACAGGTGATGGTTCCAGGACTTTGAAGCCACCACAATGAGTGCATGAAGCTTTGGACGAAATATACAAGATGCCACTTCATAAATTTCGTCCAGAGGCTATCCTAGGTGCTGCATCACCTTATTTTTGGGCCAAGCCCATGTAATTTCGAAATACTTGATTATAGGCTATTTCTAGAGTCCCTATGTGTGGGGAAACAAGAGTTAGGGTTGGTTTTGGACCCCTCCTCCAAAGGCAACGAAATTCCCCCCTCTCTCCTCCATATATACAACCCTTAGGGCATCGTTTAGACTTTGGCTTTTGTTTAGATTGAAGTTTGCCATAGCTGCAACTTCACGTACTTCGTTTGTGTTCAACAACCAGACAAAGGCGTCACAGAACCCTACCTTTGATCAATAAAGCTTTCCTCTTATATTCGCAATATCCATATTGCAATGTTAGTTTCTTGCTTGTTCTTCGTTTGCGTACAGGAAAGACCTTCGTGCTCAGGTTGATCATGCTCTGACGTGGTCAATAACCTCTCGGAGCTGGTTTAGCGATTGCTAAGGTGCGACGTCCTCGCACGTTCGTAGTCGGATCGTCAAAGTCGACTTCCTCCAAATGATAGCCACCATCTCATCAAAAGACGGGACACCTGTGCCTCTATCAGTACATATGCGCGAGTAGGCATTTGAGACCCTGCCCGTATGTACATATGTGACCGTATTTACTTTCTTGCACCCTACCTGTACGTACGTGTACATGCTACGTGTGCGCCTCTACTACGATACATGCACGCCTCTACTATGACACATGCCCTTCCTTACATGGTCACAGTTCATTGCTGCAGCCTGCAGACAGACCGATCGACCAGTATGTACGTACACATTCACGACCAGAATGACAACGCCACGTATGCTTCGACCAGGTGGGTCCCGACTGTCAGGCACTTCCTTTCGTGCGAAGATGTAGCTGGTGGGTCCCAACAGTCAAGAGGAAACGTTTTTTTTCACGAAATATGGTGGCCCGTCCAGTGGGTCCTTGCTGTCACGTGGAGGAATCATTATTTTATGCGTAATAAGGAGGCACTTCCTTGCTGCGGCCATGGACCCAGCTGTCAGCCTCTCCACGTATAATACTCTTCCGATGGAAGTCATTTATTGACCATGTTGACCACGCCGCGCCGACAGCACCAAGGCGGTGGACAACGGCGAGGCTTAGGAACCGGACGACGCGGAGCCGGGGAGGACGCGGCAGTGGAAGCCCGCGCGGAGAGAAGTATGAGGGTTCACTGGTTCGGCTCCGGTGTGAGGCTGTCGTCGCTGCAGAATAACAGGGGGGCTGGGTGAGTGGATGGTCTGGCCAGCGGTGGGAGTAGTTGGGGGCAGTGAGGCCTCTATGGCATCACAGCTGGCCACGTGAGGCAGGAGCACGCGGCACGACCGACGCTGGTTTGGGCGGCTGGAGCAAGAAGACCAGAGGTTGAAGAAGCACTATCACTTGAGCTAGAATCGTTCATATTGACTAAGTTGACAAAGCCCTCCATCCCCGTCAACTTAGTAGGCCCACAAGTCAGCCTCCCACTATGGTGGGTCCCAGCTAGTAGGGGGTATTCTTTTTTGCGCGTAATAAGCAGGCACTTCCTTGCGTGCAAAGATATAGCTGGTGGGTCCGACCTGTCAGCGCGGGGAACATTTTTTCATGAAATATAGAGGCCCTTCCGATGGGTCCTAGCTGTCAGGTGGATGATCATTGTTTTCCGCGTAATGAGGAAGCATTTCCTTGCGTGTGACCGTGGACCTAGCTATCAGCCTCTCCACGTATAGTCCACTTCCGATGGATGTCGTTCTTTGACCACATTGACCACGCCGCGCCGAGAGCACCAGGGTGGTGGACGATGGCGAGGCCTAGGATGGGAAAGACACAGAGCCAGGGAAGAGTTGGTAGTTGTTTCCCATGCAGAGGGGAGTATGAGGGTTTACTGGTTCGTCTGCCGTCGCCGGAGAATAACAGCAGGTGTGGGTGAGTAGAGGGATGGCTAGGCCAGCGATGGGAGTATGGTGGGGCGGTGAGGCCTGCGCGGCAGCATAGCCGGCCGCGGGAGGAGGGAGCAGGCAGTCTCGCCGGTGCTTGTTTGAGCGGCTGGAGCAAGAAGAGCAGAGATTGAAGAAGCACGACGGCCGTTGGATGGACATCCAACAGTCACTACTCTCGCGTGTTGACCAAGTCGACACGGTGTTGCATGTGCCTCAACCTTTTTTTAGGAAAGCATATGCGTCAACCTGTAGTAGGCGCACAAGTCAGCCTCAAATCTGTGGAAAACAGCATACGACCCATTTGCCATTATTTCTAATAATTTACAACCCATTTGCTAATTTTTAAGAATTTTTTTGGAGCCCACCTTCTTTTTGTTAGCATTACATCCCATATTGTGGCCACGGTTAAAAATTATACAATATTTTGCATATTTCGGTGCGGTCAATTGTTTTTAATCCTGAAATATCGAGTCAAATTCAAACTATTTTGAAAAATAATTTATATAAATATAAAATCCAAATAATTGTCCACGCATAAAAATCAATGGAATTTAAAATCTTGTAATGAAAAAAATTTGAAACTAATTCCCAGTTTGATGTGTTTCAAAAATGTACATCCCATTTCTGGGCAAGCCGAATGAAACTCTCCTCGTCTTGAAAGATTTGCAGCCCAGCAGGGCTGATAAAGCAAGTAGGCCTCGTTTGGCTATTTCTTTTAAAAAAATATAACTAGGCTAGCCATTTTCATCAAGAAAAAAAACACAACTGGGCTCATGATGTGGTAAACATAAATAAAACCCTGGCTAGACGAGCCACAACCCCCGCACAACCCCGTTGTTACCCTGATCTGTCGCTAAAACTAGTATAAATAACAACTGCTTGGTTCTAAAAAAAAGTAAATAACAACTGCGCGACCTACTGAGTCCCTGGTGTCAGCCGATCATTGTGTAATTCTCTCCTTTATTGACTATGTTGACAATGGCGTGAGCCCAGATGTCCAACCATTAGGAGGAACCATTTTTTGGGCTTGTAATAATGAGTCACTTGCTTGCGTACTGCCATGATGCTGGTGGGTACCTACTCTCATCCTCTCCACGTACAGTCATCTCCTTATTCCTCTCGGTTGTTGACGACGCTGACAACGCAAGAGGGCGACGCACCACACACGGTGAGCGAACCAAGGCGGAGGATGACAGCGAGGACTTGGACAGAAAAAACACGAGCTGTAGAAGATGTGTTGATGCAGTCGCAAGCGGAGGGGAGTACGAGGGTTGACTGGTTCGGTTGATCGTGCGTGTTGGGGCTGACGTCGCTGGAGAACAATAGGACGTGTGGGGGAATAGAGGGAGGGACTGGCCAACATTGGAGGGTACGGTAGGGCGGCGGAGGCACAGCCAGCCCTGGGAGGCGGGAGCAGGCAGAGCCGATGGGGTGGTTTGGTTTGTGCGGCTGGAGGAAGAAGACAAGAGATAGAAGATACACGACAAATGTTGGATGTTAATCCAACGGCTGGTAGGTAGAATCGTTTGTTGACTAGCTAGTAAGTCGACACCACCTTGGATAGGCTATTTCCTCGTGGGTCCCAAATGTCAGAATCCAAATCTGTCATGGTCATGCAGCCTTTCCTATGAAAATTTACAGCCCATTTGGTGTGCTAGTTCGAAATAAGTTTGTGGGTGCTGGTGGGGCCTAATCACTTGGCTTCTGTAATGCACAGTGAGTCAAGCAGCCGGCGAGAGTGATGTTATTTCCCTTGGTTGGGATTTGTTACAATAGTTCACTCTAAATTAAATGAATGGAAATCCATTTACCTTGTTTCAAAGAAAATATGATAGTCACGGCCGAGTTGAAAAGGGCAAGAACATCTAACTCCAGCTTACAAACTGTACAAAAGCACAAGGGTTAATTGTTCATCAGGTTTAGACAAAACCCAGGTTGAAAAGGGCAACGACATCTAACTCCAGCAATATTTTCGGCAGTCACAGTCAAATGGATTGGTCAGGTCCATAGAATGAACATCCTGGGTCGTAAAATTTACTGGATTATGACCACAATATGTTGTAAATAGAAGCCCAACACGTTCAGAAGCTCTTTTGCGCACCTGAAACTCCTTTTTTTGCTCTTTGACATAACCATCCGTCAAAACCATGCTGGTGATAAACTTAAGCTTCATGGACAATACTAACCTCTCATTCAGCAGGAAGAATGTGACAAATCTAGTGTTGGATGGTTGGCTACGTATCATTCTAGCGTTATTGTCTTCAATCGAATGTCATGAGAAGTGAGAAAATCCCGGTGCTTACGAATCCACGGATTGGTTATAACTTTCTTACCCCGTCATATTGCCTAAATAGACATGAAGATTGAAAATAGTTAAGGTCCAAAAAAAGAGTTTCGAAAGAGCAATAGCTGAACGGTTAATTCTAGTACACAATATGCGGGCTTCCAATGTGCGTGAAATTATCACCTCTATATACAACTTCTCCAAACATGGAAAGTATTGCAGCAAGCCAATAATCTTGTTCAGATCAAAACTATTCATTTGGATATATAAGATCTTGACAGAATCCAACATCATTGATAGGCTATCTATGGAGAAACATTCATTGAGCATAGAACATAATATTAGTACAAAATGTGTACTCTGAGATGATATATAACTTATGCGCAGAAATTTAAAATGCAGCTTATGGTTACAAGTGTAGATGATAATATAAAGTACCTAAACAACTGTGGAGCCAAACACCATATTGAAATGAGCACAGAGATCATGTATTACACCCAAGGTCTCTAGTTTAGGCGCAGAGACGATGGTTATTTGCGATGGTGAATAACTAGAATCAAGGATCAACCTTTGAAGTGAAGGGGCATCTTGGATGATGAGCTGCCTTCCGTCAAAAGAAATTCCAATTCCTACAAGGTTAGGCGACTTTATTTGGAGAAAACCAATTCTAACTATGAAAACAAGCACCAAGCATTCGAGGGCAGGGCAACGGGAGTGGATGATGTTGTGGATTGAGGCCTCCTGTATATGAACCCGCACAAGTGAAAGTTTCTTGAGAAATGGGAGTCGAAGGTTTAGTACCAGATTGTCTGGTAGGAAGCACAACGCAAAGGTGGCAGTGTGGAGAGAGGAGGAAAACCGCGAGATGGACATCGGTGCTGAGGGCACAAGTACATGGCATTTGGTATCTGGTAGGTGATTTCTAGGGGAATAGTAGAACTCAAGCAGCTGTAGTTTTGTGAATTCAGGGGATTTCAGCCAGGCGTCCACCGTCCAGGGCATGGTATGCTTTCTCAGGTAGCATGACAGGATGCAGAGGCTTTGAACGGAGCCCTCTTGGGAGGAGATGATGGCTCTGAGGATTTCAAAACCATTGAAGAGAGATAGCGGACGACAGTCGAGATTAAGGGGCACAACACGCCATAGAGGGCGCCACTGAATTGAGAGGACTTGGGTGCGGCAGCAATCCTTCGTGGGGATAAGCGAGATGATCTCCCCAAGGACGGCGTCCGAGAGATCGCTGATGCGGTCCACCCGAGATTCTACGGTTTCCTGGGATCCGGTGGGGGTGGGGTCGCCGTTTCTCCCCGCGCTGCCAGGTGCAGGATCTATAATAGGCATCACCGCTGGCGGGAGCCTCATCTTCTTGGCGCTGGGGTCAGCCGACTCCATTTTCCTCAAAGGCGTCACGTCGCGCTCACGGATTTGAGCAGAGTAACAAATGACGAGCCTAGTTGTAGTGCGAGTGAAGAAGAAGGGGAGTTGGTGTTTTTTCTGTAGTAGTGAGGAAGAAGGGGAGCTGGGGTTTTCTGTAGGAGTGAGGTGAGGAATTTGGGGGTCCGAGTGGAGTGAACTGACGTGAGGTGGGTGTGGAAGGATCAAGAAGAGGTGTCTAGAGGGGGGTGAATAGACTCCTAACAAAGAAAAGTTGCAGTTTTTATTTTCTTCAAGTTAAGGTATAGTTTTAGCACAAGTTTAAACATCCACAATACACTCAAGCAAGCATAGCAAGTGTATATGAGCAGCGGAAAGTAAAGCATGCAATTTGCAAGAAAGTAAAGGGATGGGATTGGAGTGTGCAAACGCAATTGGAGACACGGAGATTTTTGGCGTGGTTCCGATAGGTGGTGCTATCGTACATCCACGTTGATGGAGACTTCAACCCATGAAGGGTAACAGTTGCGCGAGTCCACGGAGGACTCCATCCACGAAGAGTCCACAAAGAAGCAACCTTGTCTATCCCACCATGGCCATCACCCACGAAGGACTTGCCTCACTAGGGTAGATCTTCATGAAGTAGGCGATCTCCTTGCCCGTACAAACTTCTTGGTTCAACTCCACAATCTTGACGGAGGCTCCCAAGTGACACCATAATCTAGGAGACACCACTCTCCAAAAGGTAATAGACGGTGATGAAGCTATGTACCTAGGGTAGGGTCATGGACCTGTCCTAACTGCCCTACCCAAGGACATCTCTAGAAGAAACCACCTTTCAATCGACTTGGAGGTGTTCCACTCGACAGACTCGAAGACGCTCGACCAAGAAGCAATCACTCGACCAATATCCAACCACTCGACGGCCAGGGGACCTGAAGTCACTCCGCACGCTAACGGTCGGTCATTAAGTAGCTTTTATGGTCATCATAGCACTTTATTACTAGCGTTACCAGTAACGCCCTGCCTTAATGTACATTGAAACCTTTGTAACGTGGGCTGGCCGGGGTCCTAGCATGCTCTATATAAGCCACCTGTAACACCCTCGATGCGACTATATCTCCCACGTGTCGAGGCATGACTTAGAGGCATAATCGCATTGAAGGCATATGTCGCAAGTTAGGCAATCTTCACAACATCCCATGTAATATATAGATAATAAAAGGGAAGATAACATAGTTGGCTTACACTCGCCACGTCAATCAAGTACATAAATAACATTACATCATCCAAACACTCATGGCCCGACTACGGCGCAAAAATAAAAGATAACCCAACATGCGACACGGTCCCGATCACCCTCAACTGGGCACCACTACTGATCATCAGGGAAAGACACGTAGTATCATTGAGAGTCCTCGTCGAACTCCCACTTGAGCTCAAGCGCGTCACCTGGAGCGGAATCATCAGGCCCTGCATCTGGTGTAATAGTAATCTGTGAGCCACAGGGACTCAGCAATCTAGCACCCTCGCAATTAAGACTATTTAAGCTTATAGGTAAGGCAAGGTAAATATGTGGAGCTGCAGCAAGCGACTAGCAAATATGGTGGCTATCCTGTTCGCAAAAGAGAGCGAGAAGAGGAGGCAAAGCGCGAGCGAGAGACTAGGGGGTAACCTGCGCAAGCATTACTCCAACACCGTGTCCACTTCCCGGACTCCGCCGAGAAGAGGCCATCACGGTAACACACTCAGTTGATTCATTGTAATTAAGTTAAGGTTCATGTTATCTACAACCGGACATTAACAAATTCCCATCTGCCCATAACCGCGGGCATGACTTTTGAAAGTTCAAATCCCTGCAGGGGAGTCCCAACTTAGCCCATGACAAGCTCTCACGGTCAACGAAGGAATAGACCTCCTCCCGAGACGTTCCGATCAGACTCGGTACCTCGGTTCTTGAAGACACTTTGACAGGTTAAAACAAGACCAACAACACCGCCAGAATGTGCCGACAAATCCCGATAGGAGCTGCACATATCTCGTTCTCAGGGCACACTCAGATGAGCTCTCCATACAACTAAAACCAAACCTCGAGTTTTCCCGAGGGGGCGCTGCACATGACTCTAGTTTAGACCAACACTCAGAGGAGCACTGGCCCGGGGGGGGCTAAAATAAGATGACCCTCGGGCTCCGGAAACCCAAGGGAAAAAGAGGCTAGGTGGCAAATGGGAAAACCAAGGTTGAGCATTGCGGGAAAAGCTTTAATCAAGGCGAACTATCAAGGGGTTCCCGTTATAACCCAACCGCGTAAGGAACGCAAAAATCCGGGAACATAACACCGATATGACGAAAGCTAGGGCGGCAAGAGTGGAACAAAACACTAGGCGAGAGGCCGAGCCTTCCACCCTTTACCAAGTATATAGATGCATTAAGATAACAAGATAAAATAATGATATCCCAACAAGTAAATAATGTTCCAACAAGGAACGGTCTCCAATCTTCACCTGCAACTAGCAACGCTATAAGAGGGGCTGAGCAAAGCGGTAACATAGCCAATCAACGGTTTGCTAGGACATGGTGGGTTAGAGGTTTGACATGGCAATTTGGGAGGCTTGAAAGCAAGTGGTAGGCATCGTAGCATTGGCATAGCAAAAGAGCGAGCATCTAGCAAAGCAAAGAAAGTAGTGCTTTCGAGGGTATGATCATCTTGCCTGCAAAGTTGTCAGAGTTGACTGGATCCTCAAAAGCAAACTCAACGGGCTCCTCGTTAGCAAACTCGTCTCCCGGCTCTACCCAAACAAGACAAACAAGCTAATGGAACACAATCAACCACGTGCAAAGCTCAAACAATATGATGCAAAGATGGTATGCTATGCGGGATGCGATGCGGGATGCATTTGCAAGATTTGACAAGGGATGCATGAATCTGGCGTCAACTTGGGAATCCAAGTGTGCCACTGGAAATATGAGATGAAATCGCTTGAAAACGATATAAAGAACGCCGGAATCGGAGTTACGGTTTGGAAATGGCAAGCGATTCAAATATGACCACGTTCTGCGATTTACAGCAAGTAGTCATCTAAATGCAACAAGATGAACATGCTACAGCACCCAAACATGACAACAAAATACGTCGTAGGGATAAATTCAAGATTCTTAACAAAAGTCTAGCACTGAGCTATGGCCAATTCATCCATAAATAGGTTCAAACAAGCATGGCAAAAATGCATATGGTAAACAGATTTCAGACTTAGTGAAATTAACACTTGTCTGGAATTTCAGATCAGGTAGCACTCTTCGGAGCACGAAAACTATATGCTACAGGATCTGACCATGGAAAAATAAAACATGGCATGGAGCTACTCAAAGATCTTAACAAAAGTACCTTAGTGACCTTGAGCCAAAAGGGATCAGAAAATACAATTGCAAGCATGTGAACATGGCAAAAACATAATCAGTTCTCAGACTTAGTGAAAACTGGAGCATGCTGAAACAGATATCAAGTAGGCATGTTTACGAGCTCGATGCACTCACTACAGAGCAAGTCATGACAAGCTAAGCATACACCCATCAAGAATACACAAAATTCAAGCTAGCCATGGCAAGAACAATAGCATAGCATGCACGGATCAACTACAACATCCTCGGCAAAATCGCTAACAAGTAGACAATCTGCCCAGATTCACGAAGTAGCAAAAGTAGAGCTTGATTGACTCAAGCTAGGGTGCTCCATAATTGGAAAAAAAGACATGGATGGATAGAGCACTACAAGATTAACAAAACATCCTTACTGATCATCCTCAAAAGAGGCACGGATCACTCGGAAACAACATGAACATATGGCCATGTGAGATAAACAATCCAAGGACTTAGTAGAAATGCTAAGTCCCTGAAATCAACATTACCAAGTGCCTCACTTTGCAAGCTTGTGCTAGTCACCACACACATCACAAAAATACACGGGTTGCACCTTTGGAAAGATGGCAAAACCCTTAACAAAACATATGTAGAGCTCATGGGCATATCATGCACACATTAATCATGGCAAAAATGACAAATATCTAAATGGAGTAGCAGATCTGACAATTATCTCAAGTAGCACTCTTCTAACAGCATTTCGGGCATCAAGATGAACTCACATGAAAATGATGCAATGAGATGAAATGATGTGCTCTCTGAGATGAACATTTTGATATGCTATATGCCCAAAACGGAGCTACAGATGCAAAGTTACGATGCGATGAACAAGAGCAAATTATTAGGGTTTCGGGGCAAAAAGTCAACCGAGGTGGATCTCAGATCCAGATCCAGGCTGCGCGGAAAACGAGGTTTGCCAGACTTGTCCTGTTCGCCAGAGAAGAACCGAGGCCGGCGGGAGCGAGGGAGGCCGGCCCGGAGCGAGGACGGCGGAGTGGAGGCCGGTGGCGGTGCGGGGCGACGCTCGGCGTCGGGGTGCGGCAGTGGCCGCGGCGGCATGGTACGGCGCCGGCGAGGGTAGGCGGCGGCGACGGCGAACTTGCCGCGGCGGAGCAGTGAAGGGCGCGGCGGCGGCGGGCGCCGGAATCGGGGAAGGAGGCGGCGGGGTAGACGAGCGCGGGCGGCGGTGGCTTTGGGCCGGGAGGGCCTGCGGCGGGCCTCGCGGGCCTCGGCGGAGGGAGGCGCCGGCTGCCAGGTGGCGGCTCCTCAGTGGCTGCGGGCGGCGGCGGCGGTTGTCCGGACCGGGACGGACATTGTCCGGCGGCGCGCGAGGTGGAATTTAGGGTTAGGGGGAGAGGAGATCCGGGATTTGGACGGGGAAGGCCTATTTATACACAGAAGGAGCTAGGAGGCTCCAAATGAGATGCAGTTTTCGGCCACGCGATCGCGATCGAACGCTCTAGATGATGGAGAGGGTTTTGATGGGTTTTGGGCCAAATTGCAGGGGTGTTGGGCTGCAACACACACAAGGCCTTTTCGGTCCCTCGGTTAACCGTTGGAGTATCAAACGAAGTCCAAATGATACGAAACTTGACAGGCGGTCTACCGGTAGTAAACCAAGGCCGCTTGGAAAGTCTCGGTCCAATTCGGAAATGTTTAATCCCCACACATGAAAGAAAGGTTGAAACGACCACCGGAGGAGAACGGAGCGCCGGAATGGAAAACGGACAACGGGGAAAATGCTCGAATGCATGAGATGAGCACGTATGCAAATGCAATGCACATGATGACATGATATGAGAAGCATGACAACGAAAACAACACACAGAGATAAAGACCCGAACCCGAGAAAATAAAATAACTTAAGGCCGGAAACGGCAAGAGTTGGAATACATATTGGGTAAATCATATCCGGGGTGTTACAACACTCCACCACTACGAAAGGATCTCGTCCCGAGATCTAGGACTGAAAGAACGCCGGGTATTCGGAACGGAGGTGATCCTCGCGTTCCCAGGTAGCTTCACGGTCGGAATGGTGTGACCACTTGACTTTGAGGAATTTGATTGACTTGTTGCGAGTCTTGCGTTCAGTCTCTTCAAGAATAGCAACTGGGTGCTCACGATAGGAGAGATCTTCTTGGAGCTCAATGTCCTTGAAGTTGACAGTGCGGTCAGGAGTCTTGAAGCACTTTTGGAGCTGAGAGACATGGAACACATCATGAACATTTGCAAAGTTTGAAGGAAGCTCGAGTTGGTAGGCGAGATCGCCTCTCTTGCTGACAATCTTGAAAGGTCCCACGTATTTGGGGGCAAGCTTCCCTTTGATACCGAAGCGACGAGTACCTTTCATAGGAGAGACGCGGAGGTAAACATGATCTCCGATCTCGAAAGCCTAATCATGGTGCTTACTGTCATAGTAGCTCTTCTGGCGGGATTGGGCTGCTTTGAGGTTATCTCGATTGACTTTGCACATTTCCTCTCCCTCTGTGATTAAGTCATTTCCCAAAAGCTGACGTTCACTGGTTTCAGACCAGTTGAGAGGGGTACAGCACTTCCTGCCACCAGAATTTCAAATGGGGCCTTGCCCTAACTTGCTTGAAAACTGTTGTTGTAGGAGAATTCAGCATAAGGAAGACAATCCTCCCACTTCATGCCGAAGGAGATCACACAAGCCCTGAGCATAACTTCAAGAATATGGTTGACACGCTCGACTTGACCGCTAGTTTGAGGATGGAAAGCTGTGCTGAAGCGGATGTTCGTGCCCATGGCCTTCTGAAAAGAATCCCAAAACTTGGAGGTAAAGATGCTGCCACGGTCTGAAGAGATCACTTGTGGAATACCGTGCAGAGAGACAATACGAGAGGTATAGAGTTCCGCCAATTGAGCTGCAGTGATTGACTCTTTGATAGGCAGAAAATGAGCCACTTTGGTGAGTTTGTCAATGACAACGAATATAGCATCATTGGCACGCTTGGACTTTGGAAACCCAGTCACGAAGTCCATCTCAATGTGGTCAAACTTCCATTCTGGAATGGCAAGAGGTTGGAGGAGACCCGCTGGTCTTTGGTGTTCCGCCTTCACTCTTCTGCAGACATCACATACATTCACGAACTGAGCAATCTCGCGCTTCATTCGAGTCCACCAATAAGCCTGCTTGAGGTCCTGATACATCTTCGTGCTCCCAGGGTGGATGGAGAGGAGAGAATTGTGAGCCTCGTTCATGATCACTTTACGAAGGTCACCTTTGGGTACAACAATACGATCCTCGAAGAAGAGAGTGTCCTTGTCATCAAGGGGGTAGCACTTGTACTTGGGTTGACTCTTGGCAATCCCAATCTTCACCTTTTTCACCATAGCATCAAGAAGCTGGGCTTGGCAAATCTGGTCTTCCAAGGTAGGAGATCCTTGAAGGTTGGCGAGGAAACCTTGAGGAACAACTTGCAGATTAAGTTTGCGGAAAGCTTCACAAAGCTCGGGTTGATAAGGCTTAAGAATCAGGCTGTTGCAATAAGCTTTCCTGCTCAATGCGTCAGCAATCACATTGGCCTTGCCTGGAGTATACTCGATACTCGGATTATACTCTTGAATCATTTCGACCCATCGAGTTTGCCTGAGGTTGAGATTAGGCTGAGTGAAAATGTACTTGAGACTCTTGTGATCAGTGAAGATGTCCACTTTTCTTCCCAATAAGAGATGTCTCCAAGTCAAAAGAGCATGCACAACTGCCGCCAACTCGAGATCATGAGTGGGGTAGTTCTTCTCATTGGGCTTCAAGTGGCGAGAGGTATAAGCAACAACTTTCTTCTCTTGCATCAACACTGCGCCAAGACCTTGGAGAGAGGCATCACAAAAGACCTCGTACGGCTTGGATTCATCAGGCGGAGTCAGAACTGGAGCAGTGATCAATTTCTCTTTCAAAGTGTTGAAAGCAATGTCACACTCCGGAGACCAAACGTACTTGACGTGCTTCTGGAGAAGATTTGAGAGAGGCTTCGCGATCTTAGAAAAGTTTTCAACGAATCTTCGGCAATAGCTTGCGAGACCGAGGAAGCTACGGAGTTGCTTCACGTTCTGAGGAGGTTCCCAATTCACAATTGCAGACACCTTCTCAGGATTCACCGCAATGCCCTTGGCAGAGATGATATGAGCAAGATAAAGAACCTCGTCGAGCCAAAATTCGCACTTGGAGAACTTGGCGTAGAACTAGTGTTCCCTCAACTTATCGAGTACCAAACGCAAGTGCTTGGCATGATCTTCCTTGTTCTTCGAGAAAACCAGAATGTCGTCGAGATAGACCAAAACGAAGTCATTGGTGTAGGCGTTGAAGATGAAGTTCATCATGCGAGAGAAAGTCGGAGGAGCGTTGACGAGGCCAAAAGACATGACAATGTACTCATATGAACCATAGCTTGTCCTGAAAGCCATCTTGGGAATATCTTGCTCACGGATTCGAATCTGATGATAACCCATACGGAGATCAAGCTTGGAGAATACTTGGGCACCTTTGAGTTGTTCGAACAGCTCGTTGATGTTGGAAGTGGGTATTTGTTCTTGATGGTCTTCTTGTTCAATGGACGGTAATCAACAGAAAGTCGGTCCGTTCCATCCTTCTTCTTCACAAAAAGAACACCACAACCCCATGGAGAAGAACTAGGCCGGATGAGACCCATCCTCTCTTGAATATCGAGTTGCTTCTTCAGCTCCTTCAACTCTTCAGGTCCAAGCTTGTAAGGACGCTTGCACACAGGTTCCGTGCTAGGCTCAAGATCAATAACGAATTCAACTGGCCGGTGCGGAGGCATTCCTGGAAGCTCTTCTAGAAAGACGTCTTGATATTCGCAAACGACTGTAATTTGCGAGATAGCATCCAGTTCACCCTTCTCATTGAGAGAAAATAGACGGATGGTATCATCACGAGCGGCAAAGACAATTACATCCTCAGACGAATGAGTCATTTGAATCTGCCTGGCAGCACAATCAAGATGCGCCTTGTGCTTAGAAAGCCAATCCATTCCGAGAATAAGATCAATATCCGAGTCACCCAGAACAATAGGAGAAGCTAGAAATTTGTAGTCGACCAACGTGATAGTAATATCCGGGATGCAGAAATTAGCTGTCATTTGCTTGCCCGGTGACACAATTTGCAAGGAATTTTGCAGATACTGATAATCGCACTCATACTTCGATGCAAAAGGTTTGGAAATGAAACAATGCGATGCACCAGTGTCAAAAAGAACTTTTGCAGGGACATCGTTAACAGGAAGGTTACCCATGATGACATCTGACGAATCCTCTGCCTGAGCTGCGTTCATCAAGTTGACCTTGGCGTGCTTGGGGTTATGCTTGACCACAGTTGTACTTGCCGATCTGACAGGAGGAGGAGGAGGAAGACGCCTCTAGTTGAGACACTTGTTGGCATAGTGACCCTTCTGTTGGCACTTGTTGCACGTGACCTCTAAAAGCGGACGGTGATACGGAGCACTCAATCTTGGAGCTTGAGACGAAGTCTTGTTCTGAAAGCCAGGGTTGGGTGGGTGGGAAGATCCACTGCCACCTTTGCTCTTCTGCTGATACGGCTGACGGAACGGAGGAGGAGGAAACCAATACTTCTGCTTCTTGGCCACTTGAGTAGAGGAAGAAGGAGTAGTGTCTCTGAATCGCTTCTTGGAAGCATCACACCTCAATTGAGCAGCCTCTTGCTTCAATGCCATGTTGTAGAACTCATCATACCTCAAGGGCTCAAAGAGAACAAGAGCTAGCTGAATTTCTTCTCTGAGACCACCCCTAAACTGGTATATCATGCTCTTCTCATCTGGTACGTCCTGCTTGGCAAAGCGGGTGAGCTTCTGAAACAACTTGTTGTAGTCATAGACAGACAAAGAGCCTTGCTTCAGTTTGCGGAATTCCTCACGCTTGCTTTCAACCACGCTCTGAGGGATATGGTGAGCTCTGAAATCTTGACGGAATTCATCCCAAGTGATCACATGTCCACCTCTAGAATCCTTGTACTGCTGGAACCATTCTGCAGCTTGATCTTTGAGTTGGAAGGAAGCGAACTTGACGAAGTCCTCAGGCCTGACATTACTGCACTCGAAATGCTTGCACAGATCCACGAGCCAATCGTCAGCATCGGTTGCCTCAACACAATTGCTGAAAGTCTTTGGCCCGTTAGCAAGGAACTGGTTGAGTGTAGCAAAGTGATTCTGATTGTTGCCTTGGTTCCCTTGGTTGCCTTGATTGTGCTCTTGGAGAATTTGCATGATCAACTATTTGTTTGCATAGGTTGCGGCCATCACAGCTTGCCATGCCTCCGGAGGAGGAGGAGGTGGTGGCGGATCTTGATTCTGATTCTGATTGGTGCTCTTAGCGGGAGCCATCCTGAAGAGGTTGACCACCGTTAGCACATAGACAGATAAAATGAAGCTGAATCCAACGGAATGAAAATTGCAACATATAGTCTTCACATCCGAACAAAATGAACGAATGCATTCCTCTTGAAATGGTCACATATCCATAAATTGAGAAGCCACTTAGAATTTAGGTAGAGAGATAAATCAACAAGGTACGGATCAAGAACGAATACTCGTTAAGAAATCCCAATCTCAAACCAAATATCAGTGGAAGAAGAACTAGAGCTACAAGAATTCCCACCTATGAAACTCCCGAACCTTTCCGGTTATGCAATCAGGTGTTGGGGATACAGGGGAAGCATAATATCTCACCCAAATCTAGCAAATCCTATATCCAGCTGTATCCATCCTTCAACACATAACCGAGAAAACTTCGGAAACCATCTACCTCAACCTTCGAAAAGCATCCGTTATACAAGTTATGGCCATACTCCCGAACTCCCGCCCCAGTACTGGGTGGCGTCGAGGTTATCTCACCAACGAACTGCATAAAAGAGATTTTCGATGTCGGCGTACTAAACTCAGGTATTCCAGAACTGCAACGATAAAATTATGACGACAACACCTCAGAGCTCAACTCCCCGGGACACTTCCACAAAACCCCTGACAGGAGGCACCAAGACAACGTTCTCGTCATAAAACCATCGGAACGATTCCAAGATACCCACGTGATCCTAAATTTTTTTTAGTGAAATTTGAGAAGAGAAGAGTCAAAACTCTATGTCAGGATGCCTTACCAGAGCGATGAGGAGACTGGGAGGTAAAAATAATTCCTAAACTCTCCGATATATAATTCCTAAATGACTCAAAACATTTTTCTAGACACAACTCGGCCGCTAATAACGATCAAGCAGTGGGGCTCCTAAGGTCGGGGAAGGCTCTGATACCAACTTGTAACACCCTTGATGCGACTATATCTCCCACGTGTCGAGGCACGACTTAGAGGCATAATCGCATTGAAGGCATATGTCGCAAGTTAGGCAATCTTCACAACATCCCATGTAATATATAGATAATAAAAGGGAAGATAACATAGTTGGCTTACACTCGCCACGTCAATCAAGTACATAAATAACATTACATCATCCAAACACTCATGGCCCGACTACGGCGCCAAAATAAAAGATAACCCAACATGCGACACGGTCCCGATCACCCCATCTAGGAACCACTACTGATCATCAGGGAAAGACACGTAGTATCGTTGAGAGTCCTCGTCGAACTCCCACTTGAGCTCAAGCGCATCACCTGGAGCGGAATCATCAGGCCCTGCATCTGGTGTAATAGTAATCTGTGAACCACGGGGACTCAGCAATCTCGCACCCTCGCGATCAAGACTATTTAAGCTTATAGGTAAGGCAAGGTAAATATGTGGAGCTGCAGCAAGCGACTAGAAAATATGGTGGCTATCCTGTTCGCAAAAGAGAGCGAGAAGAGGAGGCAAAGCGCGAGCGAGAGACTAGAGGGCAACCTGCGCAAGCATTACTCCAACACCGTGTCCACTTCCCGGACTCCGCCGAGAAGAGGCCATCACAGTAACACACTCAGTTGATTCATTTTAATTAAGTTAAGGTTCAAGTTATCTACAACCGGACATTAACAAATTCCCATCTGCCCATAACCGCGGGCACGGCTTTCGAAAGTTCAAATCCCTACAGGGGAGTCCCAACTTAGCCCATGACAAGCTCTCATGGTCAACGAAGGAATAGACCTCTTCCCGAGACGTTCCGATCAGACTCGGTACCTCAGTTCTTTGAGACACTTCGACAGGTTAAAACAAGACCAGCAACACCGCCCAAATGTGCCGACAAATCCCGATAGGAGCTGCACATATCTCGTTCTCAGGGCACACTCAGATGATCTCTCCATACAACTAAAACCAAACCTCGAGTTTCCCCGAGGGGGCGCTGCACAGGACTCTAGTTTGGACCAACACTCAGAGGAGCACTAGCCCGGGGGGGCTAAAATAAGATGACCCTCGGGCTCCGGAAACCCAAGGGAAAAAGAGGCTAGGTGGCAAATGGTAAAACCAAGGTTGGGCATTGCTGGAAAAGCTTTAATCAAGGCGAACTATCAAGGGGTTCCCATTATAACCCAACCGCATAAGGAACGCAAAAATCCGGGAACATAACACCGATATGACGGAAAATAGGGCGGCAAGAGTGGAACAAAACACTAGGCGAGAGGCCGAGCCTTCCACCCTTTACCAAATATATAGATGCATTAAGATAACAATATAAAATAATGGTATCCCAACAAGTAAATAATGTTCCAACAAGGAACGGTCTCCAACCTTCACCTGCAACTAGCAATGCAATAAGAGGGGCTGAGCAAAGCGGTAACATAGCCAATCAACGGTTTGCTAGGACATGGTGGGTTAGAGGTTTGACATGGCAATTTGGGAGTCTTGAAAGCAAGTGGTAGGCATCGTAGCATTGGCATAGCAAAAGAGCGAGCATCTAGCGAAGCAAAGATAGTAGTGATTTCGAGGGTATGATCATCTTGCCTGCAAAGTTGTCAGAGTTGACTGGATCCTCGAAAGCAAACTCAACGGGCTCCTCATTAGCGAACTCGTCTCCCGGCTCTACCCAAACAATACAAACAAGCAAACGGAACACAATCAACCACGTGCAAAGCTCAAACAATATGATGCAAAGATGGTATGTTATGCAGGATGCGAGCGGGATGCATATGCAAGATTTGACAAGGGATGCATGAACCTGGCCTCAACCTGGGAATCCAAGTGTGCCACTGGAAAGATGAGATGAAATCTCTTGAAAACGATATAAAGAACGCTGGAATCGGAGTTACGGTTTTAAATGGCAAGCGATTCAAATATGACCACGTTCTGCGATTTACAGCAAGTAGTCATCTAAATGCAACAAGATGAACATGCTACGGCACCCAAACATGACAACAAAATACGTGGCAGGGATGCATTCAAGATGCTTAACAGAAGTCTAGCACTGAGCTACGGCCAATTCATCCATAAACAGGTTCAAACAAGCATGGCAAAAATGCATATGGTAAACAGATTTCAGACTTAGTGAAATTAACACTTGTCTGGAATTTCAGATCAGGTAGCACTCTTCGGAGCACGAAAACTATATGCTACAGGACCTGAGCATGGAAAAGTAAAACATGGCATGGAGCTACTCAAAGAGCTTAACAAAAGTCCCTTAGTGACCTTGAGCCAAAAGGGATCAGAAAATACAATTGCAAGCATGTGAACATGGCAAAAACATAATCAGTTCTCAGACTTAGTGAAAACTGGAGCATGCTGAAACAGATATCAAGTAGGCATGTTTACGACCTCGATGCACTCACTACAGAGCAAGTCATGACAAGCTAAGCATACACCCATCAAGAATACACAAAATGCAGGCTAGACATGGCAAGAACAATAGCATAGCATGCACGGATCAACTACAACATCCTCGGCAAAATCGCTAACAAGTAGACAATCTGCCCAGATTCACGAAGTAGCAAAAGTAGAGCTCGATTGAATCAAGCTAGTGTGCTCCATAATTTCAAACAAAGACATGGATGGATAGAGCACTACAAGATTAACAAAACATCCTTACTGATCATCCTCAAAATATGCACGGATCACTCGGAAACAACATGAACATATGGCCATATGAGATAAACAGTCCAAGGACTTAGTGGAAATGCTAAGTCCCTGAAATCAGCATTACCAAGTGCCTCACTTTGCAAGCTTGTGCTAGTCACCCCACACATCACAAAAATAAATGGGTTGCACCTCTGGAAAGATGGCAAAACCCTTAAAAAAACATATGTAGAGCTCATGGGCATATCATGCACACATTAATCATGTCAAAAATGACAAATATCTAAATGGAGTAGCAGATCTGACAATTATCTCAAGTAGCACTCTTCTAACAGCATTTCGGGCATCAAGATGAACTCAAATGAAAATGATGAAATGATATGAAATGATGTGCTCTCTGAGATGAACAGGAGAAAATTATTAGGGTTTTGGGGCAAAAAGTCAACCGAGGTGGATCTCAGATCCAGATCCAGGCTGCGCGGAAAACAAGGTTCGCCGGACTTGTCCTGTTCACCGGAGAAGAACCGAGGCCGGTGGGAGCGAGGGAGGCCGGCCCGGAGCGAGGACGGCGGAGTGGAGGCCGGTGGCGGCGCGGGGCGACGCTCGGCGTCGGGGTGCGGCGGTGGCCGCGGCGGCCTGGTACGGCGCCGGCAAGGGTAGGTGGCGGCGACGGCGAACTTGCCGCGGCGGAGCGGCGAAGGGCGCGGCGGCGTCGGGCGCCGGAATCGGGGAAGGAGGCGACGGGGTAGACGGGCGCGGGCGGCAGTGGCTTTGGGCCAGGAGGGCCCGCGACGGGCCTCGCGGGCCTCGGCGGAGGGAGGCGCCGGCTGCCAGGTGGCGGCTCCTCAGTGGCTGCGGGCAGCGGCGCGGTTGTCCGGACCGGGACGGACATTGTCCGGCGGCGCGCGAGGTGGAATTTAGGGTTAGGGGGAGAGGAGTTCCGGGATTTGGACGGGGAAGGCCTATTTATACATAGAAGGAGCTAGGAGGCTCCAAATGAGGTGCGGTTTTTGGCCACACGATCGCGATCGAATGCTGTAGATGATGGAGAGGGTTTTGATGGGTTTTGGGCCAAATTGGAGGGGTGTTGGGCTGCAACACACACGAGGCCTTTTCGGTCCCTCGGTTAACCGTTGGAGTATCAAACGAAGTCCAAATGATACGAAACTTGACAGGCAGTCTACCGGTAGTAAACCAAGGCCGCTTGGCAAGTCTCGGTCCAATCCGGAAATGTTTAATCCCCACACACGAAAGAAAGGTAGAAACGACCACCGGAGGAGAACGGAGCGCCGGAATGCAAAACGAACAACGGGGAAAATGCTCGAATGCATGAGATGAGCACGTATGCAAATGCAATGCACATGATGACATGATATGAGAAGCATGACAGCGAAAACAACACACGGAGATAAAGACCCGAACCCAAGAAAATAAAATAACTTAAGGCCGGAAACGGCAAGAGTTGGAATACATATTGGGTAAATCATATCCGGGGTGTTACACCACCCCCCTCCTCCGAGACAAGGGTTCACACCTCTGTAACTCATACTCACAAAATCCAGTCGACTGCCTCCGGGCTCCGAGACATAGGGCTATTACTTCCTCCGAGAAGGGCCTGAACTCGTAAACCTTGTGTGCTTACAACTTCTCCATAGCTAAGATCTTGCCTCTCCATACTTACCCCCTACACTACTGTCAGACTTAGAACCACGACAGTTGGCGCCCACCGTGGGGCCAGTGTTTTAGCGTTTGTTGGAGGAGTTGCGACCTTTTCCGACCCAAATCATCATGGTTTTCGGCGGAGTTTCGGTGGAGGGTTGTGAGATCCGTCTTGGCGCGCTCACATTCATCGTCGACGACTCTGCTTGGCTCCAGGAGGCTCCGCTCGACGTGGACGCACTCCCTGCTCGTGGGGCAACACACTTTAGCGCGTGCGTCCGCGGCGTTCTCCTGCGGCAACCGTCGACCCCCTACCGGTCAGCTCATGTGTTGTCCTCCCTCCCTGTTTCCCGCCGGCGCAAGCGCTCCAGTCGGTCGAGACATCAGCGGTGGGTGAGGCATGCGGTGGCACGTCAGTCGGCCACCTGTTCGACCTGTCGACTAGCTCCGCAGAGACCACATCCGAGTGCGACAGCAGCGATCCGGCAGCGGAGGTTCTGATGGTCGATGGATCACCCAATCCTCCCGGTTTTCCCCGCACCGACGGAGGCGCAGGTGGAGGCGACCTGTCGCGTCTCCATGAGGACTATCTTCCCGAGCCTCTCACGTCGCTGCAGAGAGAAGAACTTCGCCGCCGGAACATGGATGCACTGCAGAATCCTATCGTTGGAGAAACCCCCGAGGCTCGCGCCTTGGAGGACGCGTGCCTGGAAAACTTGGCCGAGCGCACTCGACTGGAGAACCTCCAGCGACCACTCGACGAGCGTGCGCGACAACGGGTTCCTGAATCCAGTCGACGTCAGCTCTTCCCGCCCCCGCAAGTATATCGAACTCCGATTCAGAATTTAGCAGCCGCGTCCCGTATAGCGGAGTCGATTCAGCCTTCCCAGTCGGAGGCTGGCAGAGGCTTGCTGCAGATCAGAGCGTTACTCCGGGCAGCAGGAGATCAGAATTCCGCTGTTTCTCAGTCGCGGAACAAGATTCACAGCAGATCCGTTGCCGCAGACGCAGTCTAGTCGTCTCACAGTCCGAGATCGCCCCCGAGCCGTGAGGGACGTGGAGACCGGCGTGACCAGTATGGGAACCATGAGCAGTATGATCACCGAGTCGATCGTGACAGTCGACGTTGAGTGCCCACGCCTCCCCCGAGGAGCGGGTCGTATGCGCCTCGCAAGTAGGATGACAGGCGCCCTCATAGTGGTGGGCGAAGGATCCCAGTCGACCCCAGAGGGCTAGGCTTTGATGCAAGATCCATTCTCGTCCAGGGTTTGGTCGACAGGAACAGGGCTCACCGAGAAGGTCACGACAGAGATGCACCTACCAGCAGCAGAGTACATGTTTCGGGGCCAGAGTGCTTTAGTAGAGCCATCAGGGCCGCTGTGATTCCTCCCAACTTCAGGTTGGCGACTGGAGTCAGTAAGTTCACTGGCGAGTCCAAGCCCGATACTTGGCTCGAAGATTACCGAGTGGCCGTCCAGATCGGCGGCGACAATGATGAAGTGGCCATGAAGCACCTGCCTCTCATGTTGGAGAGCTCGGCTAGAGTGTGGCTGAACCAGTTAGCACCTAGCAGCATTTACACTTGGGAGGATCTCTCCCGAGTGTTCGTCACCACATTTGAAGGCACGTGCAAGCGATCGGCAGGGCTGACGGAACTGCGGTCTTGTGTACAGAAGCCGAATGAAACTTTGAGGGATTACATCCAGAGGTGGATCACGTTACATCACTCGGTGGAGAATGTGCCTGACCACCAAGCAGTTTGTGCCTTCAAGGAAGGCGTCAAGTACAGCGAACTGAATTTGAAATTCGGTCGAACCGGGGATATGTCCCTGAATCAGATGATGGAGATTGCCACCAAGTACGCTAATGGCGAAGATGAGGATCGACTCAGGAGTGGCAAACTCAAGTCAGTCGCCCAAGAACCCAGAGGCAATTCCCATCGGAAACAGAAGCGGAAAGCCGAGCCAGCGGCTCCCAGGGAAGCCTTGTCTTTAACCCAAGGAAAGTTTAAAGGGAAACCTAAAGGGCCTTGGAACCCCAAAAAGGTTAAAGACCAGGACAGAAATGATGTGTTGGACTTGACATGTCTCTTCCACACAAAGAAAGATGAAGAGGGTAATTTCATTTACCCGAAACACACCACTCGACAGTGTCGACTCTTGATCCAGCAGTTCCAGGTCAAGCAGCCCAAAGGTAAGGAAAAGGAGTCGGACAAGGTCGAGGACAAAGAGGACAGTGACGATGGATACCCTCAAGTCAATTCCACCTTGATGATTTTTGCTGATGTTGAGAGCAAAAGTCGACTGAAAGTCATCAACCGAGAGGTAAATATGGTTGCTCCGGCGACACCAAGTTATTTGAAGTGGTCCCAGACTGCCATCACGTTCGACCGGTCCGATCACCCAACGCATATTGCCACCCCCGGGAGGCAAGCTCTGGTGGTCGACCCAGTGGTTGAAGGCACTCAACTGACCAAAGTCTTGATGGATGGTGGCAGTGGTTTGAACATATTGTATGCTGAGACGTTGAAAGGGATGGGCATTCCGATGTCCAGACTTAGTGCCAGCAACATGAGTTTCCATGGAGTCATTCCTGGGAAGAAGGCTGAATCACTCGGCCAGATTGCTCTTGATGTGGTTTTCGGTGATTCCAAGAATTACCGCAAAGAGAAGTTGACATTTGAAGTTGTAGACTTCCAGAGTGCCTACCACGCTATTTTGGGCAGGCCGGCTTATGCACGCTTCATGGCCCGACCATGTTATGTATATCTCAAATTGAAGATGCCTGGCCCCAAAGGTGTGATCACTATTACGGGCAATCGGAAGAAAGCGGAAGAATGTTTTCAGAAAGGTTCGAAGATCACCGATGCTCAGATGGCAGTGGTGGAGTTGCAGGAGTACCAGAAGACTGCAGACCCGAGTGATTTTTTGCGAGCCAAGAAGCCCACTACAGAGTCAGCTTTTCAGTCGACTGGCGATACGAAGACAGCTCACATCCACCCGACTGACCCCAGCGCTGCTCCAACTCATATCTCGACAACACTCAACTCCAAATAGGAAGAAGCGCTCATCCAGTTCCTCCGTGAGAACTGGGACATTTTCGCATGGAAGCCCTCTGACATGCCGGATGTTCCCAGGGACCTGGCTGAGCACCGCCTAAGGTCGACTCAAAAATAAAACCTGTCAAGGAACACCTCCGACGGTCTGCCGTCCAGAAGAGAAAGGCCATTGGCGAAGAGGTAGCTTGGCTCTTAGCGGCGGAATTCATCCGATAAATCTACCACTCCGAGTGGCTCGCCAATGTTGTCATGGTCCCCAAGAAGGACAAGTCACTTCGCATGTGCATTGACTTTAAACATATCAATCGGGCCTGCCCGAAAGATCATTTTCCTCTCCCCCGCATCGACCAGATAGTCGACTCGACTGCGGGATGTGAGCGACTGTCTTTTTTAGACGCTTATTCCGGGTACCATCAGCTCCGTCTGTATGGGCCTGACGAGATCAAAACAGCTTTCATCACTCCTTTCGGGTGCTTCTGTTATGTTACCATGCCATTCGGCCTCAAGAATTCCGGAGCCACATTCATGAGGATGATTCAGAAGTGTTTGCTCACCCAAATCAGTCGGAATGTGGAGGCGTACATGGATGATATTGTGGTCAAGTCACGGAAGGGTTCCGACCTGCTGACTGACCTTGCTGAAACCTTTGCCAACCTCAGAAGGTTTGATATCAAGCTTAATCCATCAAAATGCACATTCGGGGTTCCTGGCGGAAAGTTACTCGGTTTTCTCGTTTCCGAACGGGGAATCGACGCCAATCCAGAAAAAGTTGGTACTATACTCCGAATGAAAAGTCCTGTGCGAGTGCACGATGTTCAGAAGCTTACTGGTTGCTTGGCCGCCCTAAGTCGATTCATATCTTGTCTCGGTGAAAAGGCATTGCCTCTTTACCGATTGATGAAGAAGTCTGACAAGTTCGAGTGGACTCTTGAAGCTGACGCAGCGTTCACAGAGCTCAAAGCTCTGCTCTCCACCCAGCCGGTGCTTGCTGCCCCAATCAGCAAGGAGCCTTTGCTGCTTTACATTGCAGCCACAGGACAAGTCGTTAGTACGGTACTTACGGTCGAGCGGGAAGAAGAAGAGAAAACCTTCAAAGTTCAGCACCCAGTGTATTATATTTCTAAAGTCTTGACCCCATCAAAGCAAAGATATCCTCATTATCAGAAGCTCGTATATGGGATTTACATGACCACAAAGAAAGTTGCCCACTACTTCTCTGATCATTCCATTACAGTCGTCAGCGACGCTCTGTTGTCAGAGATCTTGCATAACAGGGATACAACTGGTCGAGTGGCAAAATGGGCGATTGAACTTCTTCCTCTAGATATCAAGTTTGAGGCAAAGAAAGCTATCAAGTCCCAGGCAATCGCGGATTTCGTCGCCGAGTGGATTGAACAGCAACTGCCAACTCAGGTTCACTCGGAGCATTGGACCATGTTCTTTGACGGTTCCAAGATGCTAAATGGTTCCGGCGCCGGAGTGGTGTTGGTCTCCCCCAGAGGAGATAAACTCAGATATGTTCTTCAAATCCACTTTGATTCCTCTAACAACAAGGCAGAATACGAAGCACTTTTATATGGGTTGCGCATGGCCATTTCACTCGGCGTCCGTCGCCTCATGGTCTATGGCGATTCAGATTTGGTGGTCAATCAAGTGATGAAGGAATGGGACATCAGAAGTCCAGCCATGACTAGTTATTGCAATGCAGTGAGAAAGTTGGAGAAGAAATTCGAGGGGTTAGAGCTTCATCACATACCCCGACTGAAAAATCAAGCAGCTGATGATCTGGCAAAAATAGGTTCCAAAAGAGAAGCCATTCCCAGCAATGTGTTTTTGGAACACATCCACACACCATCAGTCCAGGAGGATCCCTTCACTGAAGAGGCCCCACAGCCAAAAAGTGCCACGGATCCGACTGAAGTTGAAGTTCCAGCTGTGGTCGACCTGATCATGGAAGTCTTGGTTATCACTCCCGTCTGGACAGGACCGTACATCACGTACATCCTAAGGAAAGAACTCCCAGAAGACGAAGAAGAGGCTCGACAGATCGTCCGTCGATCCAAGGCCTTTATAGTCATAAAGGGACAGTTATATAGAGAAAGCGCGACTGGGGTCGGCCAGAAGTGTATTACACCAGAAGAAGGTCAGATGATCCTTAACGATATCCACTCGGGAACCTGTGGTCATCATGCATCCTCCCGGACCATTGTGGCTAAAGCATACCGAGCAGGGTTCTACTGGCCAAGAGCCAATGAGATGGCCAAAGAGATAGTCGACAAATGTGAAGGATGTCAGTATTACTCCAATATGCCGGACAAGCCCGCATCAGCCCTGAAAACCATTCCACTCGTCTGGCCTTTCGCTGTTTGGGGGTTGGACATGGTTGGACCACTGAGAACAGGCAGGAGCGGCTTCATTCATGTGCTGGTAGCAGTCGACAAGTTCACCAAATGGATTGAAGCCAAGCCTATCAAGAATCTTGATGCTTGCACCGCTATCAGTTTCATCAGAGAGTTGATATTCAGATATGGAGTTCCACACAGCATCATCACCGACAACGTGTCAAACTTTGATTCCGACAAATTCAGGGCCTTTTGCGCTTCTCAGGGCACTCGGGTCGACTATGCTTCGGTCGCTCACCCCCAATCGAATGGGCAAGCAGAAAGGGCAAACGGCCTAATTCTCAAAGGACTGAAACCCCGATTGATGCGCGATCTCAAGCACGCAGCAGGTGCATGGGTCGACGAGCTTCCATCAGTCCTTTGGGGATTGAGGACAACCCCGAATCGATCGACCGGAAGAACCCCATTCTTTCTGGTCTACGGAGCTGAGGCAGTCTTACCGAGTGACCTGCTTCACAACGCTCCCAGAGTCAAGCTCTACTCAGAAGATGAAGCATAACAAGCCCGGCAGGACGCAGTCGACCTCCTAGAAGAAGAAAGAGAAATGGCATTGATTCGATCGACCATCTATCAGCAAGACTTGCGTCGACTCCATGCCAGAAACGTGAAGAGCCGAGCCTTCCAAGAAGGAGACTTAGTCCTCCGAGTGGATCAGCAGAAACCAAACAAGCTCGCTCCTACTTGGGAAGGCCCCTTCATAGTCACCAGAGTCCTCCACAATGGAGCATACCACCTCTACAATATCGATCACCAGATTGATGAGCCACGAGCCTGGAATGCGAGCTACTCCGCCCCTTTTATACTTGAATTCTCACTCGGATGAGATGTAATAAGAAAAACTCCTGTAGTTTATTTATCAAAGACAAGAGCGTTATAATTTTCCCAGTGATTATTATTGTTTTTGTTTGTGTAAGAAATCCCCCAGTGGGTGGCTTAGCTGCGAATCCGCTTCACCTAAGTTTGTAAAAACAGTTTCCTACCGAGTGGCGAGCCAGCCTCCCACTCGGGGGCTTAGCTGCGAATCCGTTTCGCCTAAGTTTGAAAAAATCCTACTGAGCGGAGAGCAATCCTCCCACTCGGGGGCTTAGTTGCAGTCCAGTACTCGCCTAAGTTCTCTCACTGGAGACTTAGCTGCAGTCCGGCACTCGCCTAAGTTCGAAAAAATCCTACCGAGTGGAGAGAAATCCTCCCACTCGGGGGCTTAGCTGCAGTCCAGTACTCGCCTAAGTTCTCTCACTAGAGACTTAGCTATAGTCCAGCACTCGCCTAAGTTTGAAAAAATCCTACCTAGTGGAGAGCAATCCTCCCACTTGGGGGCTTAGCTGCAGTCCAGTACTCGCCTAAGTTCTCTCACTTAGAGACTTAGCTGCAGTCCGGCACTCGCCTAAGTTTGAAAAAATTTACCGAGTGGAGAGCAATCCTCCCACTCGGAGGCTTAGATGCAGTCCAGTACTCGCCTAAGTTCTCTCACATAGAGACTTAGCTGCAGTCCGGCACTCGCCTAAGTTTGAAAAAATCCTACTGAGTGGAGAGCAATCCTCCCACTCGGAGGCTTAGCTGCAGTCCAGTACTCGCCTAAGTTCTCTCACTTAGAGACTTAGCTACAGTCCGGCACTCGCCTAAGTTTGAAAAAATCCTACCGAGTGGAGAGCAATCCTCCCACTCGGGGGCTTAGCTGCAGTCCAGTACTCGCTTAAGTTCTCTCACTTAGAGACTTAGCTGCAGTCCGGCACTCGCCTAAGTTTGAAAAAAATCCTACCGAGTGGAGAGCAATCCTCCCACTCGGGGGCTTAGCTGCAGTCCAGAACTCGCCTAAGTATGAAACGCATCTCATTCCTCAAGGACGACGAGGGGCATGTCGACTGCCACCTTCTCCTGGGGAGCTTCGCCACAAATAGAATGCGCGATTCATCCCGCTCTATAGTAACGAAGTGCGGGTCGACTGCCACCTTCTACTGGAGAGCTTCGCCACAAATACAATGTGCGCTCCGTCCCACTCTGCAGTAACAGGGTGTGGGTCGATCGCCGCCTTCCCCTGGGGAGCTTCGCCAAAAATACAAGACATGGGTCGACTGCTTACCTCTCCTTCGGAGCTGCGCTGCGAATGCAAAAGTTGTCTCGAATGAAGAATGGGTTCACTCAGTAGGAGATTCATAAAGATATTCAAAGGTAAACCAAGTTCGGGTAAATTCCAAAGGTTCCAGATCACAGATCGAAGTACTCGGGCATGCAGCCCGAAAAAGTTTGAAAGTCACAAAAACCACTCGGCATTCCGAGGCAAATTTAAGGTGGGACATAAGAGTTTGTTCACTCCGCGGGAGGAAGGCTGGCAGGCTCGATGAACTCATCCAGGTCGACGCCGTCGGCTATCCGAGTGGCTGTAGTGATGAAAGTCTCCATAAAGGTTCGGAAGTCATGCTTCTGGGTGTTGGTGACCTTGATTGCTGCTAGTTTGTCTTTTCGCACCTCCTTGGAGTGGACACGAACCAAAGACAGAGCCACGTCAGCGCCGCACCAAGTAGCAGACTTCTTCCACTCCTGCACTCGGTCGGGGATTTCATTTAGTCGAGTCATCAGGGACTCAGTATCATTTTGGAGCACAGCCTCTGGCCAAAGTGCCGGGTCAATCCGCGACATAGCGACCTTCAGTCGAGCCAAGTAGTCCACGGTACTGTCGATGCGAGATTCCAGACGGAGCAGATTCATGGCAGTTTCATCTTTCACGGGAGAGTTGATTGGATCCAAACCTGGTTCAATCTGCCTAGTCTCCTCTTCAAAGTTCTGGCAAAACTCTGCATTCACGATCCAAGGATAAGTCAATTTTCGTACACTGAGTCGACACAAAAAAAATCAGTCGGAACAAAATGTGCACCTTCAAGCTTCATGAACAACTTCTCAGCAAGACTTCTCAGATAGCTCTCTAGATCATCCCTCCTGCGAGCAATGCCTTCCATTTTCTCGCCCTGGACGAGATTCGCCTTCTTCCAGCGCGATCACTCCTTGTTGGAGTCATTCAGAGCGGTCTTCAGCCTGGTATTCTCTTCTTCCAACTGGCTGACCGAAGCCAGCTTCTGTTCGGCCAGAGCGGTCTTGTCGTCAGCCTCCTTACGAGCAACAGCCAAATCCTGATCCTTCTTCGCCAGAGCTTTTCTCGGTTTTTCTGCAAAGAAATAATGATTGATTCAGAAATAGTAGAAGGGTACTCGAGCCTAAAACTGACCAGTCGACAAACTCGTCTTACCTGCGGCGCCGTCTCTGACCTTTTGCAGCTCTGTCCTGGCCAGCTCCAAGTCAAGGTTCAGTTGAATCTGCTGCTTCTCCAAGTCAGCAAAGCGAGCTCCAAGATCACAAGATTTCTGAAATCAAAGGGGAGAAGTTATTTTTACAGCAAAAAACAACAAAGGCAATAAATACTAAGACTACGGTCGACTGCCCGCAGTCCACCATAGTCTCGGGGACTACACCCAGTGGGTGCACTTAGCGTGCCCCCACCGATTCTGATCCCACTCGACCAGACCGAGTGGAAGAGACAAACTACCAGTTTGGTTTATGCATTCGGCAAAATACAAAGACTACAGTCGACTGCCAGTAGTCCACCGTAGTCTCGGGGACTACACCCAGTGGGTGCACTCAGCATGCCCCCACTAGTCCAAAAATTCAATCGACGCACCCACTAGGTGTACAGATGCAAAGGTTTTCGGAAAGAATCTTCAGGTAGCATATCCTAACAGAACAAGCGGCGACCAACTAACCTGAACGTTGCTCTGGAGATCCGAGCTGGCATCATAGGCGGCTTGGCTGGCGTCCCGCACCGTCTTCATCTTCTCCATCATAATGCCCGCCTGGCGTATGGCTTCCCTAGCAGCATTCACCTCGTCCTCTGGGACATGATGGGTCGCAAAAAGTGAAGGCGGGTCGACAGGGGCTCGAGCAGTCGACGAAGAAGGCAAGGCACTCGGCAGTGGCTCGGCGAAGGTAACAGAACCCCGATTGACGTCGCCAGTGTCCTGAACGACTAGATCTGCCCTCAGCGTCGACTGTAGCGCCTCACTTACAGGAGCTCACCTATTCTTCCTCGTCAAAGGCCTCTCGGACTCTTCATCATCAGGGAGGTCAATAATGTTGGGAGCTGTGCAAAGTTCAATTGCCAAAATCACGTCACCCAATGATGCACATTGCAGTTGAATCGACCGAGTAAAGATAGCATGGCAGAAATCATACCCGAATTAGAAGTGACCGCATCCTCCATCACCTCATCATCATCCCTGTAAGCTGAGGTCCCAGAAGTGGCAGCGCTGACAATTCCAAAGTTCGTCCAGTCAAAACAAGAAAAACAAACAGCGCGGAGCGTCGAGTGAATACAAAGAGAGACACTCACGCGGAGGCGACGGGGATATCAATTTTGATCTTCGGCAACGCCTTCCGAGTCCTCGGCTCTGCAACTTTGGGGTGCTTTGGCGCCTTATCAGTCGGGGTTGGTGAAGAGATCCGAGGACACTTCGAAGACTGACCAGCCTGAGTAGTTGCCTTGTCGCGGGCACTCGGCCGTTCTTGGTCGAGCTTGGATCACCTCTCCCTGCGAGGGTCGACTCGACTTCTTCTCCATCACTTGAGCCGTCGCTTCCTCTACCCCCTTCACCATCGGAAGTCCACTCGCCACTGTCGCCACCACTCGTCTTGCCTTCCAGTGCTTGCTCTTGCTCCCCGTTGGGCATTGAATAAATTTCAATAATAGCCTGAAAGGAAGCAAGGAGAACAAAGTCAGTCGACGCAATATAGGCAGCTGCGCGAGTGAATTCAGATTACAAGCAAAAACTCGGAATTAGACCTGCTCTGGTGCATGAGATTGGTCGAATGGGGGAACTCTCCTAGCTCCCCTGGGATTGTCCTTGTTCCTGGTAATGCCCGACAACCACTTCTCCAGTGTGTCACCGTCGACCTCCTCCGGGTGGATCCGAGTGGAGTCTTCAAGACCCGAATACATCCACATCGGATGGTCTCGAGCTTGAAGAGGCTGGATGCGCCGCTGAAGGAAGACCTCCAAGAGATCCATACCAGTGACCCCGTCATGAATAAGCTGGACCACTCGATCGACCAACAGCTTCACGTGCGCCTTCTCCTCGGGGAGCACCTTCAAAGGGGAGGGTTTCTCCACTCGGTCCATGGTAAAGGGAGGGAGGCCAGTCGATTGCCCTGGCGTCGACTGGTCTTTACAGTAAAACCAGGTCGACTACCATCCGCGAACCGAGTCAGGAAGAATCATGGCCGGAAAGGAGCTTTTCCCTCTCGTCTAGATACCAAGACCCCCACACATCTGGACCACTTGGGTCCTCTCATCACTCGGATTAGCCTTTTTCACTGTCTGGGAGCGACAAGTGAAAATATGCTTGAAAAGACCCCAGTGAGGCCGGCAACCCAGGAAATTCTCACACAAAGAAATGAAGGCGGCGAGATAAATGATCGAGTTGGGGGTAAAATGGTGGAGTTGTGCCCCAAAGAAGTTCAGAAACCCTTGAAAGAAAGGCTGAGGAGGCAAGGAAAATCCACGGTCGACATGGGTGGCAAGAAGAACACGCTCACCCTCCCGAGGTTGCGGCTCAAATTCCTTCCCCGGAAGCCACGCCAAGTCATAGGGGATCAGCTCCCCTTTGACCAGGTCGTCGAGGTGTTCTTGGGTGATCCTCGAGTGGATCCAGTCGCCCTGGATCCAGCCCCTCGGCAGGCCGGTCCGTGAGGAAGATCCGCCCCGGCTGGTCGCCTTCCCTTCGACCTCGCCGTCTCCTTCTTTGCCCGCTCCAGAGCCGCCGTCTTCTCCTTCCCCATTGTTGCCGGCGAGACGCATACGGAGCGGTGATGCTGGGGCGAGAGCGAGCGCAGCGGAGGGGCGTGAAGAGGAGAAGAGGAAATGGGAACGCATTGTTCGGGAGACCCCGGTCCAACACCTTATATGAGGCCGCTTCCGAGTGGCTGACGGGTAGGCCCAGGTGGCTCTGTCAAATCCCGTACTGATCGCGCGCACAGTACGTGGAAAAAAAGGCGGCACGGGGATCGAGGCGTCTCCGCTCTATCCCATCCGATTACTGCGGCCTCCCCCATCCCGCGTGCTTCCCAAAATTCGGATCTCACGAAATCTGCGGGCAGCAAACAAACTTGTCAGACTAAAAGATCTCCTCCACACCGTCACTCGGAGCCTTACAAGTGAAGAAACTCACTCGACGAAGAATTAAGAATGGATCAAGGCAACTGAAAAGGAAGTTGCTATCATCACTCAGGTCCATTGATCCGGAACAAGATACGCTCACGGCATGAAAAACAAGCCGGAGAGGTTCTCAACTCGTTCCCCACTCAAACCTTGATCCATTCGGGGGCTAATGATGAAGCTATGTACCTAGGGTAGGGTCATGGACCTGTCCTAACTGCCCTACCCAAGGACATCTCTAGAAGAAACCACCATTCAATCGACTTGGAGGTGTTCCACTCGACAGACTCGAAGACGCTCGACCAAGAAGCAATCACTTGACCAACATCCAACCACTCGACGGCCAGGGGACCTAAAGTCACTCCGCACGCTAACGGTCGGTCATTAAGTACCTTTTATGGTCATCATAGCACTTTATTACTAGCATTACCAGTAACGCCCTGCCTTAATGTACATTGAACCCTTTGTAACATGGGCTGGCCGGGGTCCTGGCACGCTCTATATAAGCCACCCCCCTCCTCCGAGACAAGGGTTCGCACCTCTGTAACTCATACTCACATAATCCAGTCGACCGCCTCCGTGCTCCGAGACGTAGGGCTATTACTTCCTCCGAGAAGGGCCTGAACTCGTAAACCTTGCGTGCTTACAACTTCTCCATAGCTAAGATCTTGCCTCTCCATACTTACCCCCCTACACTACTGTCAGACTTAGAACCACGACAGACGGTGTGTCGATGATGAACTCCTTGAAGAAAATATGCCCTAGAGGCAATAATAAAGTTGTTATTTATATTTCCTTATATCATGATAAATTTTTATTATTCATGCTAGAATTGTATTAACCGGAAACTTAGTACATGTGTGAATACATAGACAAACAAAGTGTCCCTAGTATGCCTCTACTTGACTAGCTCGTTAATCAAAGATGGTTAAGTTTCCTAGCCATGGACATGTGTTGTCATTTGATGAACGGGATCACATCATTAGAGAATGATGTGATGGACAAGACCCATCCGTTAGTTTAGCATAATGATCATTCAGTTTTATTGCTACTGATTTTTTCATGACTTATACATGTTCCTATGACTATGAGATTATGCAACTCCCGAATATAGAAGGAAAACCTTGTGTGCTATCAAACGTCACAACGTAACTGGGTGATTATAAAGATGCTCTACAGGTGTCTCCAATGGTGTTTGTTGAGTTGGCATAGATCGAGATTAGGATTTGTCACTCCATCTATCTCTGGGCCCTCTAGGTAATGTACATCACTATGAGCCTTGCAAGCAATGTGACTAATGAGTTAGTTGCGGGATGATGCATTACAGAACGAGTAAAGAGACTTGTCGGAAACGAGATTGAACTAGGTATGATGATACCGACGATCGAATTTCGGGCAAGTAACATACCGATTACAAAGGGAACAACGTATGTTGTTATGCGGTTTGACCGATAAAGATCTTCGTAGAATATGTAGGAGCCAATATGAGCATCCAGGTTCCGCTATTGGTTATTGACCGGAGATGTGTCTCGGTCATGTCTACATAGTTCTCGAACCCGTAGGGTCTGCGCGCTTAACATTCGATGACGATTTGTATTATGAGTTATGTGATTTCATGTACCGAAGGTTGTTCGGAGTCCCGTATGAGATCACGGACATGATGAGGAGTCTTGAAATGGTTGAGACATAAAGATCGATATATTGGAAGGCTATATTCGGACATCGGAAAGGTTCCGAGTGATTCGGGTATTTTTCGGAGTATCGGAGAGTTACGGGAATTCACCGGGGAAGTAATGGGCCTTAATGGGCCATATGAGAAAGGAGAGAAGGGCCTCAAGGGGTGGTTGTGCGCCCCCCATGGGCTGGTGTGAACTGGACTAGGGAGGGGGCGGCGCCCCCCTCTTTCCTTCTCTCCCTCTTCCCCTTCCTTCTTCTCCTACTCCAACTAGGGAAGGGGGGAAACCCACTCCTATTAGGAGTAGGAATCCCCCTTGGGGTGTGCCATAGAGAGAGCTGGACCTCCCCTCCTCCACTCCTTTATATACGAGGGAGGGGGGCACCCTATAGACACACAAGTTGATTGTTTAGCTGTGTGCGGTGGCCCCCTCCATAGATTTCCACCTCGGTCATATTGTTGTAGTGCTTAGGCAAAGCCCTGTGCTGGTATATTCATCATCACCATCACCATGCTGTCGTGCTGACGAAACTCTCCCCCAACCTCGGCTGGATCTAGAGTTCGTGGGACGTCACCGAGTTGAACGTGTGCAGATCGCGGAGGTGCCGTATATTCGGTGCTAGGATCGGTCAGATCGTGAAGACGTACGAATACATCAACCACGTTGCCATAACGCTTCCGCTTACAGTCTACGAGGGTACGTGGAGAACACTCTCCCTTCTCGTTGCTATGCACCACCTAGATGGATCTTGTGTGTGCATAGGAACTTTTTAGAAATTACTGCGTACCCCAACAGTGGCATCCGAGCCATGTCTATGCATAGATGTTATATACACGAGTAGAACACAAAGGAGTTGTGGGCGTGGGTATATACATATTGCTTGCCGTCACTAGTTGATTCTTGATTCAACGGTATTTTTGGATCAAGCGGCTCAGGCCGACATTATGCGTACGCTTACGCGAGACTGGTTCTACCGACGTGCTTTGCATACATGTGGCTGGTGGGTGTCAGTTTCTCCAACTTTAGTTGAATCAGGTTCAATGAACAGGGTTCTTTCTGAAGAACAAAAAGCAATCACTATACCGCGTTGTGGTTTTTGATGCGTAGGTAAAAACGGTTCTTGCAAAGCCCGTAGAAGCCACGTAAAACTTGCAACAACAAAGTAGAGGACGTCTAAGTTGTTTTTGCGGGGCATGTTTTGATGTGATATGGTCAAGACGTGATGAGATATAATTTTTTGTATGAGATGATCATGTTTTATTGAAGTTATCGGCAACTGGCAGGAGCCTTATGGTTGTCTCTTTATTGCATAAGATGCAAGCGCCATATAATTGGTTTACTTTATCGCTATACGATAGCAATAGTTGCAAAAGCAATATTTGGCGAGATGACCATGTGACAACACATTGATAGAGATCAAGATGATGGAGATCATGGTGTCATGCCGGTTGATATGTCCAATTTGCATCATGCATTTATATCGATATTTATTGCATTATGGGCTGTTATTTCACATTATGTCACAATAGTTATGGCTATTCTCTCTTATTTTATAAGGTTTACATAAGGAGGGAGAATGCTAGCAGCTGGAATTCTGGGCTGGAAAAGGAGCAAATATTAGAGACCTATTCTGCACAACTCCAAAATTCCTGAAACTCCACAGAATACCTTATAATAAATAATGAAAAATCCTCGCCAAAGATGAAGACCAGGGGGCCCACACCCTGTCCACAAGGGTGGGGGCGCCCCCCCTAGGGCCCGCCCCCCTACCTCGTGGGCCCCCTGGTGGCTCTCCGATGACCATCTTCTACTATATGAAGTCTTTCATCGAGAAAAAAACCAGAAGCAACCTTTTGGGATGAAACTCCGCCGCCACGAGGCGGTACCTTGGCGGAACCAATCTAGGGCTCCGGCAGAGCTGTTCTGCCGGGGAAACTTCTCTCCCAGATGGGGAAATCATCGCCATCATCATCAGTAACGCTCCTCTCATCGGGAGAGGGCAATCTCCATCAACATCTTCATCAGCACCATCTCATCTCAAAACCCTAGTTCATCTCTTGTATCCAATTCTTATCTCCAAGTCCGAGATTGGTGCTAGTAGGTTGCTAGTAGTGTTAATTACTCCTTGTAGTTGATGCTAGTTGGTTTAATTGGTGGAAGATCATATGTTCAGATCCTTTATGCATATTATTACCCCTCTGATTATGAACATGAATATGCTTTGTGAGTAGTTACGTTTGTTCCTGAGGACAAGGGAGAAGTCTTGCTATTAGTAGTCATGTGAATTTGGTATTCGTTCGATATTTTGATGAGATGTATGTTGTCTAGCCTCTAGTGGTGTTATGTGAACGTCGACTACATAACACTTCACCATTATTTGGGCCTAGAGGAAGGCATTGGGAAGTAATAAGTAGATGATGGGTTGCTAGAGTGATAGAAGCTTAAACCCTAGTTTGTGCGTTGCTTCGTAAGGGGCTGATTTGGATCCATATGTTTCATGCTATGGTTAGGTTTACCTTAATACTTTTGTTGTAGTTGCGGATGCTTGCAATAGAGGTTAATCATAAGTGGGATGCTTGTTCAAGTAAGAACAGCACCCAAGCACCGGTCCACCCACATGTCAAATTATCAAAGTACCGAACGCGAATAATATGAACGTGATGAAAACTAGCTTGACGATATTCACATGTGTCCTTGGGAGCGCTTTTCCATATATAAGAGTTTGTCCAGGCTTGTCCTTTGCTACAAAAAGGATTGGGCCACTTTGCTGCACTTTATTTACTTTTGTTACTTGTTGCTCGTTACAAATTATCTTATCACAAAACTATCTGTTACCACTTATTTCAGTACTTGCAGAGAATACCTTGCTGAAAACCGCTTATCATTTCCTTCTGCTCCTTGTTGGGTTCGACACTCTTACTTATCGAAAGGACTACGATAGATCCCCTATACTTGTGGGTCATCAACACTCTTTTCTGGCGCCGTTGCTAGGGAGTGAAGCGCCTTTGGTAGGTGGAATTTGGTAGGAAAAATTTATGTAGTGTGCTGAAATTTACTGTCAATTGTTACTACGGAAAGTAATCCTCTGAGGGGCTTGTTCGGGGTATCTTCACCCCGATCAGTAGAGCAAAGAGTTGCTCCTCAACCTACTGAACCTATTGAAAATGAAATTCCTTATGAGTATCCTTCGGGTATGATAGAAAAATTGCTAGCTAATCCTTTTACAGGAGATGGAACAAAGCATCCTGATGAACACCTAATATATGTGGATGAAGTTTGTGGATTATTTAAGCTTGTAGGTATACCCGATGATGTTGCTAAGAAGAAGGTATCATCACATGGTATAGGCTATGTGATGATACGAGATCATGGAACTATAGAAGATTGAAATCGGAATTTCGTCAAAAGTATTACCCTATGCATCTTGTTCATCGTGACCGCAATATTATATACCCGATGTGCTGGCTCTTTTATGATGAAGACTATTGGATTTAGATGGGATTTATTGGATAGAATTAAACGCAACTCTGAAGATTGGGATCTCAACGAAGGTTAGGAGTTAGGTATGACACCTAAGTTTGATTGTGTTAAATCTTTTATGGATACCGATATTTTCCGTAAGTTTAGTACTAAATATGGACTTGATTCTGAGATAGTAGCTTCTTTCTGTGAATCTTTTGCTACTTATGTTGATCTCCCTAAGGAGAAGTGGTTTAAATATCATCCTCCCATAGAAATAAAAGTAGCTGCACCTATTAAAGTTGAAGAAAAGACTGTCACTTATAATGATCCTATTGTTCCTACTTGTTATGTTGAGAAACCACCTTTCCCTGTTAGGATAAAGGATCATGCTAAAGCTTCAACTGTGGTTCGTAAAAGCAATATTAAAACAAATACACCTCCTGAGCAAGTTAAAGTTGAACCTAATATTGCTATTGTTAAAGATCTCTTGTCTGATAATATAGATGGGCATGTTATTTACTTTTGTAATGAAACTGCTAGAATTGCTAAACCCCGTGATACAGATAAACCTAGACCTGTGGTAGGCATGCCTGTTATTTCTGTTAAAATAGGAGATCATTGTTATCATGGCTTATGTGATATGGGTGCTAATGCTAGTGCAATACCTATTGACTTATACAAAGAAATTATGCATGACATTGCACCTGTTGAGTTAGAAGAAACTGATGTAACTATTAAACTTGCTAATAGAGATACTATTTCACCAATGGGAATTGTTAGAGATGTTGAAGTCTTGTGTGGGAAAACTAAATATCCTGCTGATTTTCTTGTTCTTGGTTCCCCACAAGATAGCTTTTGTCCATTATATTTGGTAGACCCTTCTTGAATACTGTTAATGCTACCATAGATTGCACAAGGGATGTTGTTACTGTCGGCTTAGATGATATGACTCATGATTCTAATTCTCTAAATTTAGTAAACAACACTGTGAACAAGAATTGCCTAGTAAGGATGAAATTATTGGTATTGCTTCTATTGCCGTACCTCCTAGTGATCCTTTAGAACAATATTTGCTAGACCATGAGAATGATATGTTTATGAATGAAAGAAGGGAAATAGATGAAGTATTCTTTAAACAGGAATCTATTCTGAAACACAATTTGCCTGTTGAAATCCTAGGGGATCCTCCTCCACCAAAGGGTGATCCCGTCTTTGAGCTTAAACTGTTGCCTGATAATCTTAAATATGCTTATCTTGATGAAAAGAAGATATATCCTGTTATTATTAGTGCTAAACTTTCAGAGCATGAAGAAGAAAGATTATTGAAAACTCTGAAGAAGCACCGTGATGCTGTTGGATATACTCTTGATGATCTTAAGGGCATTAGTCCCACTCTATGTCAACATAAAATAAATTTGGAAGCAGATGCCAAACCAGTTTGTGATCCTCAACGACGTCTGAATCCTAAAATGAAAGAAGTGGTAAGAAAAGAAATACTAAAGCTTCTGGAGGCAGGTATAATTTATCCTGTTGCTGATAGTCAGTGGGTTAGTCCTGTTCATTGTGTCCCTAAGAAGGGAGGTATTACTGTTGTTCCTAATGATAAAGATGAATTGATTCCACAGAGAATTATTACAGGTTATAGGATGGTAATTGATTTCCGCAAATTAAATAAGGCTACTAAGAAAGGTCATTACCCCTTACCTTTTATCGATCAAATGCTAGAAAGATTATGCAAACATACACATTACTGCTTTCTAGATGGTTATTCTGGTTGCTCTCAAATACCTGTGTCAGCTAAAGATCAATCAAAGACTACTTTTACATGCCCTTTTGGTACTTTTGCTTATAGACGTATGCCTTTTGGTTTATGTAATGCACCTGCTACCTTTCAAAGATGCATGATGGATATATTCTCTGACTTTTGTGAAAAGATTTGTGAGGTTTTCATGGACGACTTTTCCGTCTATGGATCTTCTTTTGATGATTTCTTGAGCAATCTTGATTGAGTTTTGCAGAGATGTGAAGAAACTAATCTTGTCTTGAATTGGGAAAAGTGCCACTTTATGGTTAATGAAGGTATTGTTTTGGGGCATAAAGTTTCTGAAAGTGGTATTGAAGTTGATAAAGCCAAGGTTGATGCTATTGAAAAGATGCCGTGTCCCAAGGACATCAAAGGTATAAGAAGTTTCCTTGGTCACGCCGGATTTTATAGGAGGTTCATTAAGGACTTCTCAAAAATTTCTCGGCCTCTGACTAATTTATTACAAAAAGATATACCATTTGTCTTTGATGATGATTGTGTAGAAGCATTTGAAATACTTAAGAAAGCATTAGTCTCTGCACCTATTGTTCAGCCTCCTGATTGGAATTTACCCTTTGAAATTATGTGTGATGCTAGCGATTATGCTATAGGTGCTGTTCTAGGGCAAAGAGTTGATAAGAAATTAAATGTTATCCATTATGCTAGTAAGACTCTAGACAATGCTCAAAGAAATTATGCTACTACTGAAAAAGAACTTTTAGCAGTTCTTTTTGCTTGTGATAAGTTCAGACCTTATATTGTTGATTCTAAAGTAACTATCCACACTGATCATGCTGCTATTAAATATCTTATGGAGAAGAAAGATGCTAAACCTAGACTTATTAGATGGGTTCTCTTGCTACAAGAATTTGATTTGCATATTGTTGATAGAAGAGGAGCTGAGAACCCCGTTGCAGACAACTTATCTCGGTTAGAGAATGTTCTTGATGACCCACTACCTATTGATGATAGCTTCCCTGATGAACAATTAAATGTCATAAGTACTTCTCGTAGTACTCCTTGGTATGCTGATTATGCTAATTACATTGTTGCTAAATTCATACCACCTAGCTTCACATACCAACAAAACAAAAAGTTCTTCTATGATTTGAGACATTACTTTTGGGATGACCCACATCTTTATAAAGAAGGAGTAGATGATGCTATTAGATGTTGTGTACCTGAGCATGAACAGGAACAGATCCTACGCAAGTGCCACTCCGAAACTTATGGAGGACACCACACGGGAGATAGAACTGCACATAAGGTATTGCAATCCGGTTTTTATTGGCCTACTCTCTTCAAGGATGCCCGTAAGTTTGTCCTATCTTGTGATGAATGTCAAAGAATTGGTAATATTAGTAGACGTCAAAAAATGCCTATGAATTATTCACTTGTTCTTGGACCGTTTGATGTTTGGGGCTTTGATTATATGGGACCTTTTCCTGCCTCTAATGGATATACACATATTTTAGTTGCTATTGATTACGTTACTAAGTGGGTAGAAGCTATTCCAACTAGTTGATCATAACACTTCTATTAAAATGCTTAAAGAAGTTATTTTCCGAGGTTTGGAGTCCCCAGATATTTAATGACTGATGGTGGTTCACATTTTATTCATGGCGCTTTCCGTAAAATGATTGCTAAATATGACGTCAATCATAGAATTGCATCTCCGTATCACCCACAGTCTAGTGGTCAAGTAGAATTGAGTAATAGAGAACTCAAATTAATTTTGCAAAAGACTGTCAATAGGTCTAGAAAGAATTGGTGCAAGAAACTTGATGATGCATTATGGGCCTATAGAACTCCATATAAAAATCCTATGGGTATGTCTCCGTATAAAATGGTATATGGAAAAGCATGTCACTTACCTCTCGAACTAGAACATAAGGCATATTGGGCTATTAAAGAGCTCAACTATGATTTCAAACTTGCCGGTGAAAAGAGGTTATTTGATATTAGCTCACTTGATGAATGGAGAATCCAAGCTTATGAAAATGCCAAGTTGTTTAAAGAAAAGGTTAAAAGATGGCATGACAAAAGGATACAAAAGCGTGAGTTTAATGTAGGTGATTATTTATTGCTATACAACTCTTGTTTAAGATTTTTTGCAGGGAAACTTCTCTCTAAATGGGAAGGCCCCTATGTTATCGAGGAGGTCTATCGTTCCGGTGCCATAAAAATCAACAACTTCAAAGGCACAAATCCGAAGGTGGTAAACGGTCAGAGAATTAAACACTATATCTCAGTAATCCCATAAATATTGAAACCAATATTATTGAAACCATAACCCCGGAGGAATACATAAGGGACACTTTCCAGCACGTTTCAGATTCCGAAAAGGAATAGGTATGTGGTACGGTAAGTAAACCGACTCCAAAACAATTTTTAAGGCAATATTTCTCCGTTTTGTAATATTTAGAAAAATAGAAAATTAAGCAACAGTCCGGGAAGGACACGAGGGCCCCACGAGGGTGGAGGGCGCGCCCTACCCCCCTGGGCTTGCCCCCCTACCTCGTGAGCACTTCGTGTGCCTTCCGGACTCCGTTTTCTTGCACGATACGTATTTTGGTCGGTAAAAACTCACTATATATTCTCCCGAAGGATTTGACTCCCGTATCACGCAAATATTCTCTGTTGTTGTTTCGAGCTGTTTTTCTGACAGATCTAGATTATCATGACGTCCCCAAGTGCTTCCAAGGACAAGTTCTTTGAGAAGGTCATCAACCCTTACCTCGCGGAGGTGCTGCAACACCCTCAAACCATTGAGATGCATGATGGGTTGCTGCACATCCGCAATGCTGAGGGACCAAAGGTAACCGGAAGCATGGAGACGAGGCTCGAAGCAATGCAGCAACAAGTTTTCAAGTGCCAGGGGATGGTGGAGCATGGGATCAACGCTAGCCACACGATGCTCGCGGAGTTCACTAACAACTACAAGCCGGATGCCAAGAACACCGAGGAGGCCATCTTCAAGCTACATGAGAAGATCGAGCACCTCCAAGCCCAAATCTATGACCCGCAAAACCAAAACTGTGAGTATGAATATAGATTCAAAAGAATGAGTTCGGCTGCAGATTCGAGGATTCCGGAGACTCGATCATCCTTCTATGATGGTGAACCCATGCCTTGGAAGATGGATGACAAGCCCGCATCATCAACAACACCTCCACCTTCTTCACCAACCAAGGAGATATAATCACGTGGGTATGGGCACTCCCCTTGGCAACAGCCAAGCTTGGGGGAGGTGCCCCGGTATCATATCACAATCAAAACTCATATCTTTACCGTTTTCCTTAGTTCGATCCTATTAGTAGTATTTTGATCTAGTAGAATAAAGTTTATGTCATGATCTAGTTTTGAGTTTTGCCTTATGATCTCTCTATGTAATCGAGTCCATGAGCTATATAATAAAGATTAGTGTTGAGTCAAGGGCTTGATTTTCTTGCTATGATCTTGGGTGAATAAAAGAAAAGAGAAAAAGAATAAGAACAAACAAGAGATCATATTGATCTTATTGATAGTAATGACTTCACATAGAAAGATTGTGATGATTAAAAGTTGTTGGGAGTTGGCAGACATAGCTTTGGTCATCGTTGCAATTAATAGGAAGTATTAAGGAAAGAGAGGTTTCACATATAAATATACTATTATTGACATCTTTTATGATTGGGAGCACTCATCAAAATATGACATGCTAAAGAGTTGATGTTGGACAAGGAAGACAATGTAATGGGTTATGTTTTCTTATATCTGAGATAAAGTATGTTGTCATGGATCATCCAACATGTTGAGCTTGCCTTTCCCCCACATGCTAGCCAAATTCCCAGCACCAAGTAGAGATACTACTTGTGCTTCCAAATACCCTTAAACCAGTTTTGCCATGAGAGTCCACCATATCTACCTATGGATTGAGTAAGATCCTTCAAGTAAGTTGTCATCGGTGCAAAGCAATAAAAATTGCTCTAAATATGTATGATTAGTGTGGGAGAAATAAGCTTTATACGATCTTGTGAGGTGGAAGTAATAAAAGCGACGGACGGCATAATAAAGGTTCATATCACAAGGGGCAATATAAAGTGACGTTCTTTCGCATTAAGATTTTGTGCATCCGACCATAAAAGCGCATGGAAACCTCTGCTTCCCTCTACGAGGGGCCTATCTTTTCTTATTATCTTCTACCTTATGCAAGTGTTAAGGTGATCTTCACCTCTCCCTTTTTCATTTTATCCTTTGGCAAACCCATCATGTTGGAAAGAACCTAATATATATATCTAATTGGATGTAGGGGGCATGAGTTATTATTGTTGACATTACCCTCGAGGTATTGTGGGGCGAAACTATAAGCCCCTATCTTTCTCTGTGTCCGATTAAAACTCCATAACCACGAGTATTGCGTGAGTGTTAGCAATTATGAAGGACTAGATGATAGTTGAGTATGTGGACTTGCTTTTTAGCTCTGACATAGACTCTTTCTGATGTTATGATAAATTGCAATTGCTTCAATGACTAAGGTTACAGTTTGTTGGTTCTCAATAAGGTTTCTGATTCATACTTTTGCATTGTGAATAGATCATCACTTGAACATAAGTAATCATATGACAATATCTATATATGTTGCTGTTATGAGAATAATCATGATGCCTTCATATCCGTATTTTATTTTTATCGACGCCTCTACCTCTAAACATAGGAACATATTTATTGTTATCGGCTTTCGCTTGAGGACAAGCGAGGTCTAAGCTTGGGGGAGTTGATACGTCCATTTTGCATCATGATTTTATATCGATATTTATTGCATTATGGGCTGTTATTTCACATTATGTCACAATACTTATGGCTATTCTCTCTTATTTTATAAGGTTTACATAAGGAGGGAGAATGCCGACAGTTGGAATTCTGGGATGGAAAAGGAGAAAATATTAGAGACCTATTCCGCACAACTCCAAAAGTCCTGAAACCCCACGGAATACCTTATAATAAATAATGAAAAACCCTCGCCAAAGATGAAGACCAGGGGGCCCACACCCTATCCACGAGGGTGGGGGGCATCCCACCCCTAGGGCGTGCCCCCTACCTCGTGGGCCCCCTGGTGGCTCTCGGATGACCATCTTCTGCTATATGAAGTCTTTCGTCGAGAAAAAAAACCAGAAGCAACCTTTCGGGACGAAACTCCGTCGCCACGAGGCGGAACCAATCTAGGGCTCCGGCAGAGCTGTTCTGCCGAGGAAACTTCTCTCCCGGAGGGGGAAATCATCGCCATCCTCATCACCAATGCTCCTCTCATTTGGAGAGGGAAATCTCCATCAACATCTTCATCAGCACCATCTCATCTCAAAACCCTAGTTCATCTCTTGTATCCAATTCTTGTCTCCAAGTTCGGAATTGGTGCTAGTGGGTTGCTAGTAGTGTTAATTACTCCTTGTAGTTGATGCTAGTTGGTTTAATTGGTGGAAGATCATATGTTCAGATCCTTTATGCATATTATTACCCCTCTGATTATGAACATGAATATGCTTTGTGAGTAGTTATGTTTGTTCCTGAGGACAAGGGAGAAGTCTTGCTATCAGTAGTCATGTGAATTTGGTATTCGTTCGATATTTTGATGAGATGTATGTTGTCTAGCCTCTAGTGGTGTTATGTGAACGTCGACTACATAACACTTCACCATTATTTGGGCCTAGAGGAAGGCATTGGGAAGTAATAAGTAGATGATGGGTTGCTAGAGTGACTGAAGCTTAAACCCTAGTTTATGTGTTGCTTCTTAAGGGGCTGATTTGGATCCATATGTTTCATGCTATGGTTAGGTTTACCTTAATACTTTTGTTGTAGTTGCGGATGCTTGCAATAGAGGTTAATCATAAGTGGGATGCTTTTTCAAGTAAGAACAGCACCCAAGCACCGGTCCACCCACATGTCAAATTGTCAAAGTACCGAACGCGAATCATATGAACGTGATGAAAACTAGCTTGACGATATTCCCATGTGTCCTCGGGAGCGCTTTTCCTTATATAAGAGTTTGTCCAGGCTTGTCCTTTTCTACAAAAAGGATTGGGCCACCTTGCTGCACTTTATTTACTTTTGTTACTTGTTGCTCGTTACAAATTATCTTATCACAAAACTATCTGTTACCACTTATTTCAGTACTTGCAAAGAATACCTTGCTGAAAATGGCTTATCATTTCCTTCTGCTTCTCGTTGGGTTCGACACTCTTACTTATCGAAAGGACTATGATAGATCCCCTATACTTGTGGGTCATCACCGGTGACGATGGAGATCATGACGGTACTTTGGAGATGGAGATCAAAGGCACAAGATGACGATGGCCATATCATGTCACATATTTTGATTGCATGTGATGTTTATCTTTTATGAATCTTATTTTTCTTAGTACGATGGTAGCATTATAAGATGATCCCTCACTAAATTTCAAGATATAAGTGTTCTCCGTGAGTATGCACCGTTGCGACAGTTCTTCGTGCTGAGACACCACATGATGATCGGGTGTGATAAGCTCTACGTTCACATACAACGTGTGCAAGCCAGTTTTGCACACACAGAATACTCGGGTTAAACTTGACTAGCCTAGCATATGCAGATATGGCCTCGGAACACTAGAGACCGAAAGGTCGAGCATGAATCGTATAGAAGATACGATCAACATAGAGATGTTCACCATTGAAAACTACTCCATCTCACGTGATGATTGGACATGGTTTAGTTGATATGGATCACATGATCCCTTAGATGATTAGAGGGATGTCTATCTAAGTGGGAGTTCTTAAGTAATATGATTAATTGAACATTAATTTATCATGAACTTAGTCCTGATAGTAATTGCATATCTATGTTGTAGATCAATAGCTTGCATGTAGCTTCCTGTTTAATTTTGATATGTTCCTAGAGAAAAAGAAGTTGAAAGATGATAGTAGCAATGATGCGGACTTGGTCCGTGATTTGAGGATTATCCTCATTGCTGCACAGAAGAATTATGTCGTTGATGCACCGCTAGGTGACGGACCTATTGCAGGAGCAGAGGCAGACATTATGAACATTTGGCAAGCTCAGTAGGAAGAATACTTGATAGTTTAGTGTGCCCTACTTTACGGCTTAGAACCGGGACTTCAAAAATGTTTTGAATGCCACGGAACATATAAGATGTTCTAAGAGTTGAAATTGGTATTTCATACTCATGCCCGTGTCGAGAGGTATGAGACCTGTGACAGTATGTTGCCTACAAGATGGAGGAGAATAGCTCAACCAGTGAGTATGTGCTCAGATTGTCTGTGTACTACAATTTCTTGATTCAAGTGGCAGTTAATCGTCCAGATAAGATAATAATTGATAAAGTTCTCTAGTCACTATCACCAAGTTACTAGAACTTAGTGATGAACTATAATATGCAAGGGATGAATGATTCCCGAGCTCTTCGTGATGCTGAAATCAACGAAGGTAGAAATCAAGATAGGGAACAAAGATAGGCATCAAATGTTGATGGTTGACAAAACCACTAGTTTCAAGTAAAAGGGCAAGGGAAAGAAAGGGAACTTCAGGAAGAATGGCAAGCAAGTTGCCACTCCCATGAACAAGCCCAAAGATAGACCCAAGCTTGAAACTAAGTGCTTCTACTGCAAAGGGAATGGTCACTAGAAGTGGAACAGCCTTAGATACTTGCCGGATAAGAAGGATGGAAAAGTGAACAAAGGTATATTTGATATACATGTTATTGATGTGTACTTTACTAGTGTTTATAGCAACCCATCAGTGTTTTATACTGGTTTAGTTGCTAAGAGTAGTAACTTGAAACGGGAGTTGCAAAATAAACAGGGACTAGTTAAGGGCGAGGTGATGATGAGAGTTGGAAGTGATTCCAAGGTTGATAAGATCACCATCGCACCCCCCCTTTACCTTCAGGATTAGTGTTGAACCTAAAATAAATGTTATTTGGTGTTTGTGTTAAGCATAAATATGATTGGATCATGTTTATCGCAATATGGTTATTCATTTAAGTCAAAGAATAATTGTTGTTCTATTTACATGAATAAAACCTTCTATGGTCATACACTCAATATAAATGGTTTATTGAATCTCGATCGTAGTAATACACATATTCATAATATTGAAGCCAAAAGATGCAAAGTTAATAATGATAGTGCAACTTATATGTGGCACTTCCATTTAAGTCATATTGGTGTAAAGCGCATGAAGAAACTCCATGCTGATGGAATTTTGGAATCACTTGATTATGAATCACTTGATGCTTGCGAACCATGTCTCATGGGCAAGATGACTAAGACTCCGTTCTCCGGAACAATGGAGCGAGCAACTAACTTATTGGAAATAATACATACTGATGTATGCGATCCGATAAGTGTTGAGGCTCACGCCGGGTATCATTATTTTGTGACCTTCATAGATGATTTGAGAAGATACGGGTATATCTACTTAATGAAACATAAGTCTGAAACATTTGAAAAGTTCAAAGAATTTCAGAGTGAAGTGGAAAATCATCGTAACAAAAAAAATAAAGTTTCTACGATCTGATGGCGGAGGCGAATATTTGAATTACGAGTTTGGTCTTCATTTGAAACAATGTGGAATAGTTTCGCAACTCATGCCACCTGGAACACCACAGCATAATGGTGTGTCCGAACGTTGTAATCGTACTTTATTGGATATGGTGCTATCTATGATGTCTCTTACCGATTTACCACTATCGTTTTGGGGTTATGCATTAGAGACAGCTGCATTCACGTTAAATAGGGTACCATCTAAATCCGTTGAGATGACATTGTATGAACTATGGTTTGGCAAGAAACCAAAGCTGTCATTTCTTAAAGTTTGGGGTTGCGATAATTATGTGAAAAGGTTTCAAACTGATAAGCTCAAACCCAAATCATAGTAGTGCGTCTTCATAGGATACCCAAAAGAAACTGTTGGGCACACCTTCTATCACAGATCCGAAGGCAAGATATTTTGTTGCTAAGAATGGATTCTTTCTAAATAAGGAGTTTCTCTCGAAAGAAGTGAGTGGGAGGAAAGTAAAACTTGATGAGGTAATTGTACCTTCTCCCAAATTGGAAAGTAGTTCATACAAAAATCAGTTCCAGTGATTCCTAAACCAATTAGTGAGGAAGCAATTGATGATGATCATGAAGCTTCAGATCAAGTTACTACCGAACCTCGTAGGTCAACCAGAGTACGGTCCGCACTAGAGTGGTACGGTAATCCTGTTCTGGCAGTCATGTTACTAGACCATGACGAACCTAAGAACTATGAGGAAGCGATGATGAGCCCAGATTCCGTAAAATGGCTTGAGGCCATGAAATTTGAGATGGGATCCAAGTATGAGAACAAAGTATGGACTTTGATTGACTTGCCCGATGATCGGTGAGTCATTGAGAATAAATGGATCTTCAAGAGGAAGACGGGCGCTGATAGTAGTGTTACTATCTACAAAGCTCGAATTGTCGCAAAAATGTTTTCAACAAATTAAAGGTGTTGACTACGATGAGATTTTCTCACTCGCATTGATGCTAAAAAGTCTGTCCGAATCAAGTTAGCAGTTGCCACATTTTATGAAATCTGGCAAATGGATGTCAAAACTGCATTCCTTAATGGATTTCTTAAAGAAGAGTTGTATATGATGCAACCAGAAGGTTTTGTCGATCCTAAAGGTGCTAACAAAGTGAGGAAGCTCCAGCGATCCATCTATGGACTGGTGCAAGCATCTCGGAGTTGGAATATATGCTTCGATAAAGTGATCAAAGCATATGGTTTTATACAGACTTGCGGTGAAGCCTGTATTTACAAGAAAGTGAGTGGGAGCACTACAGCATTTCTGATAAGTATATGTAATGACATATTGTTGGTCGGAAATAATGTAGAATTTTCTGGAAAGCATAAAGGAATGTTTGAAAGGAGTCTTTCAAAGAAATACCTCGGTGAAACTACTTACATATTGAGCATCATGATCTATAGAGATAGATCAATACGCTTGATATATTTTCAATGAGTACATACCTTGATAAGATTTTGAAGTAGTTCAAAATGGAACAGTCAAAGAAGGAGTTCTTGCCTGTGTTGCAAGGTGTGAAGTTGAGTAAAGACTCAAAACCCTACTATGGTAGAAAATAGAAAGAGAATGAAAAGTCATTCCCTATGCCTCAGTCATAGGTTCTACGAAGTATGCTATGCTGTCTACCATACCTATTTTGTACCTCACCATAAGTTCGGCAAGAGGGTACAATAGTGATCCAGGAGTGGATCACTGGACAGCGGTCAAAAATATCCTTAGTGGAATAAGGAAATGTTTCTCGGTTATGGAGGTGACAAAGAGTTCGTCGTACAGAGTTACGTCGATGCAAGCTTTGACACTGATCTGGATGAATCTAAGTCTCGATCTAGATACATATTGAAAGTGGGAGCAATTAGCTAGAGTAGCTCTGTGCAAAGCATTGTAGACATAGAAAATTTCCAAAATACATACGGCTCTGAATGTGGCAGACCCGTTGACTAAATTTCTCTCACAAGCAAAACATGATCACTCTTTGGGTGTTAATCACATAGAGATGTGAACTAGATTATTGACTCTAGTAAACCCTTTGGGTGTTAGTCGCATGGAGATGTGAACTAATCACATAAAGATGTGAACTATTGGTGTTAAACCACATGACGATGTGAACTAGATTATTGACTCTAGTACAAGTGGGAGACTGAAGGAGATATGCCCTAGAGGCAATAATAAAGTTGTTATTTATATTTCCTTATATCATAATAAATGTTTATTATTCATGCTAGAATTATATTAACCGGAAACTTAGTACATGTGTGAATACATAGACAAACAGAGTGTCCCTAGTATGCCTCTACTTGACTAGCATGTTAATAAAAGATGGTTAAGTTTCCTAGCCATGGACCTGTGTTTTCATTTGATGAACGGGATCACATCATTAGAGAATGATGTGATGGACAAGACCCATCCGTTAGCTTAGCATAATGATCGTTCAGTTTTATTGCTACTGCTTTCTTCATGACTTATACATGTTCCTCTGACTATGAGATTATGCAACTCCCGAATACCGGAGGAACACCTTGTGTGCTATCAAACGTCACAATGTAACTGGGTGATTATAAAGATTCTCTACAGGTGTCTCCAATGGTGTTTGTTGAGTTGGCATAGATCGAGATTAGGATTTGTCACTCCGTCTATCTCTGGGCCCTCTCGGTAATGTACATCAATATGAGCCTTGCAAGCAATGTGACTAATGAGTTAGTTGTGGGATGATGCATTAAGGAATCAGCAAAGAGACTTGCCGGAAACGAGATTGAACTAGGTATGATGATACCGATGATCGAATCTCGGGCAAGTAACTTACCGATGACAAAGGGAACAACGTATGTTGTTATGCGGTTTGACCAATAAAGATCTTTGCTGGGAACAATGTAGAATATGTAGGAGCCAATATGAGCATCCAGGTTCCACTATTGGTTATTGACCGGAGATGTGTCTCAGTCGTCTACATAGTTCTCGAACCCGTAGGGTCCACACGCTTAACGTTCGATGACGATTTGTATTATGAGTTATGTGATTTGATGTACCAAAGGTTTTTCAGAGTCCCATATGAGATCACAGATGTGACGAGGAGTCTCGAAATGGTCGAGACGTAAAGATCAATATATTGGAAGGCTATATTCGGACATCGGAAAGTTCCGACTGATGCAGGTATTTTTCCGAGTACCGGAGAGTTACGGGAATTCGCCGGGGAAGTAATGGGCCTTAATGGGCCATGCCGAAAAGGTGAGAAGGGCCTCAAGGGGTGGCTGCATGCCCCCACCCTCTCTTTCCTTCTCTCCCTCTTCCCCTTCTTCTCCTACTCCAACTAGGGAAGGGGGAAACCTACTCCTACTAGGAGTAGGAATCCCCCTTGGGGCGCGCCATAGAGAGGGCCGGCCATCCCCTCCTTCACTCCTTTATATATGGGGGAGGGGGCACCCCATAGACACATAAGTTGATTGTTTAGCCGTGTGTGGTGCCCCCCTCCACAGATTTCCACCTTGGTCATATTGTTGCAGTGCTTAGGTGAAGCCCTGCGCTGGTAGATTCATCATCACCATCACCACGCCGTCCTGCTGACAAAACACTCCCCCGACCTCAGATGGATCTAGAGTTTGTGGGACGTCATCGAGCTAAATGTGTGCAGACCGCAGAGGTGCCGTATCTTCGGTGCTAGGATCGATCGGATCATGAAGACGTACGACTACATCAACCGCGTTGTCATAATGCTTCCGCTTACAGTCTACGAGGGTACGTGGACAACACTCTCCCCTCTCATTGCTATGCATCACCTAGATGGATCATGCGTGTGCGTAGGAATTATTTTAAAATTACTGCATGCCTCAACACTCCTTGCTCTTGTGCTTCAAATGATAGTCTCCCCAACACTCAACTCTCTCTCACTGATTTGGATTTGGTGGTAAGATGATTTTGAGTGGAATGAAAATTGGAGAAGGCTAGAGATCAAGATTTATGTGGTTGGAGTGGATTATCTTGACCTCAACACATGAGTAGGTGGTTCTCTCTCAAAAAATGTATGCTGGAAGTGTAGGTATGTTCTGATGGCTCTCCTCACAAATGAAGAGTGGGTGGAGGGGTATTTATAGCCGACACACAAAATCTAACCATTACACACAAATCACCAAATTCAGTGGGACCGAATCAGACAACTCGGTCGGACCGATTTAGGTCATAATGTGACTGTTAGACATTTCGGTGGGACTGATATGATCAACTCGGTGGGACCGATGTGCTAGGGTTAGGGTAAAAACTCATCTCAGTTTGACCGATTACGCAAACTCGGTGAGACCGATTTTGGTAATAAGCAAAATAGAGATTTGGTCAAGCAAACTTGGTGGGACCGATTGCATATCTCGGTGAGACCAAAATTATTGCAATAGGCGACAGAGAGTATGCAAGCCCATCTCGGTGAGACCGAGATCCCAGGGTTTATGGCAGTGGCTATGTCAAGAGAACTCGGTGGCGCCGGATAGAAGTTTCGGTGGGGCCGAGTTTGACTTGTGGTTTGGGACATATGTGGATATGGGAAAGTGGTTGAGGGTTTTTGGAGCATATCACTAAGCATTTTGAGCAAGCAACCCATTAAGCAACACCTCATCCCCTTTCAATAGTATTGGCTTTTCCTATGGACTCAATGTGATCTTGGATCACTAAAAGTAAAATGTAGAGTCTTGAGCTTTAGAGCTTGAGCCAATCTTTTGTCCTTAGCATTTTGAAAGGGGTTACACATCCTCTTGTCCATGCCACTCCATCTGTTGAACTTGTCTGAAATATACTAGATGAGAACATTAGTCCAATCAAGAGATATGTTGACATTAATTACCAAAACCACCCAGGAGCACTTGTGCTTTCAATATCCCCCTTTTTGGTAATTGATGACAATATACATCAAATCTTTAGATAAAGATATAGAAGATAACAAGTAAAGCTTTGGAAAGACATGTAACATGCATAGGCCCCCCCTACATGTATGCATCCATGTCAATATGGAATGTAAGAGCATGTGAATGCATAATCATGATAGAGGAGGCAAAGTGTTACATGTATCTTGGCTATATGCATTAGGGCAAATGATATGAATATATGAAGTGTAACTTCATGTTCATGATTCCTTCTTGCAAACAATATGTACATTAGTAAGAAATCTTCATGCACATGAGTGTGATGCATATACTTACCTTGTGGTCTTGAGCTGGCTTAGGAAGAGCTGAACCTGAGTAAACAAGGTTAGATAACATAGATACATCTACTAGACAGAGCAAACAATGGAAGCCACAAGAGTACCAAGATTGGGATGACATGTAGAGTGTGAGTACTGGGTACTCTATTCGATATAGACATGTTCCCAAAGGTAAAAGATATGCAATGAATTCAAAGACTTCCTTCCCTAGCAGTCTTTCTCCCCCTGAATCTTGTATTGGATAATGGGAGAACATAGGGAAACAAAATCAGAGCAAAATAGATCATAAACATAGACATGTATGTTCCCTCTTAAAGACATGTGACTTCTCTCCTCTTGAACACCAAGCATTTGGGGCCTTTGATGTGATTACCTTTCTCTCTCTCCACCTTTTGAAGTGAATAAGATTTGCTGTGATCTATGTGATCTCTCTCTCCCCCTTTGACATCAATTTCCAAGAAGGGATCTTCTGGAGTGTGAGTCAAAATAGGTTTGGTCCTTGAGTCACATAGTAAAGCATCATATAGATTGTGATGCTGGTAGAGGACAAGAATCATCGAGTGGAGATGGAACAAAGGTGTAGGAACAAGTGGCAAATTGTTTTCTCTACAATGAAAGCGGTGACACCGAGTTATATTTTTCGGTTGCACCAAAATGGTTCGGCTTGACCGAAAGAGACGAAATCGGTATGGCTGAGTTCAAGACAGAGAGAACATTTGTCACCTCAGATCACTAGGCAAAAAGGATCTCACAAAGATTTGCAATGAATTAACTGAAGGATTTGCAATGAATTGGATGCAAGAGATGCATAACAAAACAGAGAAAACAAAATCTAGATGAAGTTTTTTTGATAAAGGAAGGGAAATAAATATGCAAGGGACAAATGCAAAGAACAAATGCAAAGACTCAGAGAAACACTAGAGAACTTCATCCAGAACTTCTTTGGGGACTGCTTGATATCGTGCACACATGCACACACTTAGCATGATATCAGGATGAGATGCACATAGATATAACAATGAACCAATCATAGAGCGATAAACCTTTTGGTCAACCGGTTTGCCATCCTTGGTTAAGTCAAGATGTCCACTAGTAGGCATGGGAGTTTTCATACATTTGCTTTCGTGCATGTTGAACTTCTTGAATAAGTCCTTGGTATACTTTGTTTGGGAAACAAAGATACCCTCCTTAGTTTGCTTGATTTGCAAACAAAGGAATGATACGTCTCCAATGTATCTATAATTTTTTATTGCTCCATGCTATATTATCTACTGTTTTGGACATTATTGGGCTTTATTATTCACTTTTATATTATTTTTGGGACTAACCTATTAACCAGAGGCCCAGCCCAGAATTGCTGTTTTTTGCCTGTTTTAGGGTTTCGAAGAAAAGGAATATCAAACGGACTCCAAACAGAATGAAACCTTCGGGAATGTGATTTTATCAACGAACAAGACCCGGGAGACTTGGGCCCTACGTCAAGAAAGAAAAGAGGAGGCCACGAGGTAGAGGGGCGCGCCTACTCCCCCCAGGCGCGCCCACTACCCTCGTGGGCCCCTGTTGCTTCACCGACATACTCCTTCCTCCTATATATATCCACGTACCCCCAAACGATCAGAACAGGAGCCAAAACCCTAATTCTATCACCGTAACTTTCTGTATCGACGAGATCCCATCTTGGGGCCTATTCCGGAGCTCTGCCGGAGGGGGCATCGATCACGGAGGGCTTCTACATCAACACCATAGCCCCTCCGATGAAGTGTGAGTAGTTCACCTCAGACCTATGGGTCCATAGTTAGTAGCTAGATGGCTTCTTCTCTCTTTTTGGATCTCAATACAATGTTCTCCCCCTCTCTTGTGGAGATCTATTCGATGTAATCTTCTTTTTGCGGTGTGTTTGTTGAGACCGATGAATTGTGGGTTTATGATCAAGTCTATGTATGAATAATATTTGAATCTTCTCTGAATTATTTTATGTATGATTGGTTATCTTTGCAAGTCTCTTCGAATTATCAGTTTGGTTTGGCCTACTAGATTGATCTTTCTTGCAATGGGAGAAGTTCTTATCTTTGGGTTCAATCTTGCGGTGTCCTTTCCCGATGACAGTAAGGGCAGCAAGGCACCTATTGTATTGTTGCCATCGAGGATAACGAGATGGGGTTTTCTTCATATTGCATGAGTCTATCCCTCTACATCATGTCATCTTGCTTAAGGCGTAACTCTATTTAACTTAATACTCTAGATGCATGCTGGATAGTGGTCGATGAGTGGAGTAATAGTAGTAGATGCAGGCAGGAGTCGGTCTACTTGTCTCGGACGTGATGCCTATATACATGATCATACCTAGATATTCTCATAACTATTCTCAATTCTATCAATTGCTCAACAGTAATTTTTTCACCCACTGTAGAATATTTATGCTCTTGAGAGAAGCCACTAGTGAAACCTATGGCCCCCGGGTCTATCTTTATCATATTAATCTCCTACTACTTAGTTATTTGCTTTGCTATTTACTTTGCCTTTATTTTACTTTGCATCTTTATCATAAAAATACCAAAAATATTATCTTAACATATCTATCAGATCTCACTCTCGTAAGTGGCCCTATAGGGATTGACAACCCCTATTTGCGTTGGTTGCGTGGATTTATTTGTTTTGTGCAGGTGCGAGGGACTCACGCGTAGCCTCCTACTGGATTGATACCTTGGTTCTCAAAAACTAAGAGAAATACTTACGCTACTTTGCTGCATCATCCCTTCCTCTTCGGGGAAAACCAACGCAGTGCTCAAGAGGTAGCAAGAAGGATTTCTGGCACCGTTGCCGGGGACGTCTACGCAAAAGTCAACATACAAAGTACCCATCACATACCCTTATCTCCCGCATTACATTATTTGCCATTTGCCTATCGTTTTCCTCTCCCCCACTTCACCCTGGCCGTTTTATTTGCCCTCTCTCTCCCTATCCTCCCTCTCTATTTGCCTCTTTTGTTTGCTTGCTTTTTGTTTGCTTGTGTGTTAGTTTGTTTGCTTGTCGTTATGGCTAGTCCTTTACCTTCTGCTTCTATGTCTGAAATTGGGGAAACTATTGTCGATAATAATCCTGATGCTCCTACTAAAGAACCCACTATCTCACATATAGAAAGATTCTGTGTTGGTAGTGGTAATATTATTGGAAAAGGAGTTATTCAAGATTTCTTTACTTGTGCTGGTGCTTTACCTTCTATGGGTAGTTCTATTCTTCATAGAACTAGTAGTCTTGCGTACTCTATTGCCATGCTTGTAGTTGAGCTTGAAAGACAATTCATGCACATGCATCCTTCTATACAAAGGATTTTCCTAGAATTCTCTAATATTGGGCATTCTTCTGTTAAGCGTGCCGCTACTATCTTTTTGGCTCATGAGTTTATATTCATAATAAAAGAGGCCAAAGAAATCTTTGCACATTATAGGATGGACGCTTGCCATCCTCCCATAGAGGCTATCCTCTTTGATCAAGAAGAAATAATGCGCTTTCAATCTCTAGATTATGTTGCTTTCAATGAAAATCTTAGAAAACGGGTTCCTACCAATGTTTTAGTTGATAGAATTTCTGAACTTAATGATGATTTGGCTATTCGAAATAATGAACTAGGATATTCTCTTGAATATAGGCTCACAAAGTTCTGTCAAAAGAATGCTTATAATGATGAATTGGTTGTGCAATATGAAGGACCAAAGGAGGAACCTATACCTCCCAAGGTTGATCTTGGGGAATTTTGTCCCATTAAATTTAGCCCTTTTGATTACTTTTGATTGCCTCAAAGAAAACTTTCTGCTGAACGTAGAGAATATGAAATGATCTTTAATAATCTATCTTACTATTATGGCAATACCAAGATCTATTCGTGATTGTTATGCCTAGCTAGGGGCATTAAACGATAGCGCTTGTTGGGAGGCAACCCAATTTTATTTTTATTCCTTGCTTTTTGTCCTGTTTAGTAATAAATAATTTATCTAGCCTCTGTTTTGGTTGTTGTTTTTTGTGTTTAATTAGTGTTTGTGCCAAGTAGAACCGTTGGGAAGACTTGGGGAAAGTCTTGTTGAACTTGCTGTAAAAAAACAGAAACTTTAGCGCTCATGAGAACTGCTTTAATTTTTATTTGGAGAGAGATATTTATTTAATTCTTTTTTAAAATGATTAATAGGTAAATTCCTCACGTCCAGCAATTTATTTTAGAATTTTTGGGGTTCCAGACCTTGAGCTAGCTACAGATTACTACAGACTGTTCTGTTTTTGACAAATTCTGTTTTTCGTGTGTTGTTTGCTTATTTTGATGAATCTATGGCTATTAAAATAGTTTATAAACCATAGAGAAGTTGGAATACAGTAGGTATAGAACCAATATAAATAAATAATGAGTTCATTACAGTACCTTGAAGTGGTCTTTTGTTTTCTTTCGCTAACGGAGCTCACGAGATTTTCTACTTTAAGTTTTGTATTGTGAAGTTTTCAAGTTTTGGGTAAAGATTTGATGGATTATGGAACAAGGAGTGGCAAGAGCCTAAGCTTGGGGATGCCCATGTCACCCCAAGATAATCTAAGGACACCTAAAAGCCAAAGCTTGGGGATGCCCCGGAAGGCATCCCCTCTTTCGTCTACTTCTATCGGTAACCTTACTTGGAGCTATATTTTTATTCGCCACATGATATGTGTTTTGCTTGGAGCGTCCTGTATTATTTGAGTCTTTGCTTGTTAGTTTACCACAATCATCCTTGCTGTACACACCTTTTTAGAGAGCCATACATGATTTGGAATTTGTTAGAATACTCTATGTGCTTCGCTTATATCTTTTGAGTTATATAATTTTGCTCTAGTACTTCACTTATATCTAGAGCACGGTGGTGGATTTGTTTTATAGAAACTATCGATCTCTCATGCTTCACTTAGATTATTTTGAGAGTCTTAATAGCATGGTAATTTGCCTAAATCCTAATATGCTAGGTATTCAAGATTAGTAAAATTTTCTTAAGAGTGTTTTGAATACTAAGAGAAGTTTGATGCTTGATGATTGTTTTGAGATATGGAGGTAATAATATCAAAGTCGTGCTAGTTGAGTAGTTGTGAAATTGAGAAATGCTTGTGTTGAAGTTTGCAACTCCCGTAGCATGCACGTATGGTAAACGTTATGCAACAAATTTGAAACATGAGGTGTTATTTGATTGTCTTCCTTATGAGTGGCCGTCGGGGATGAGCGATGGTCTTTTCCTACCAATCTATCCCCCCTAGGAGCATGCGCGTAGTACCGAGGTATGTGAGTTCTTTATGACTAATGTTGAGTCCATGGATTATACGCACTCTCACCCTTCCATCCTTGCTAGCCTCTTCGGCACCGCGCCTACCCCCCCCCCCCACGCGCGCCATCCACCCTCATGGCCCCCCTGTTGATCCACCGACGTACTCCTTCCTCCTATATATATCCACGTACCCCCAAACAATCAGAACTGGAGCCAAAATCCTAATTCCACCGCCGTAACTTTCTGTATCCACGAGATCCCATCTTGGGGCCTGTTTCGGAGCTCTGCCGGAGGGGGCATCGATCACGGAGGGCTTCTACATCAACACCATAGCCCCTCCGATGAAGTGTGAGTAGTTCACCTCAGACCTACGGGTCCATAGTTAGTAGCTAGATGGCTTCTTCTCTTCTTTTGGATCTCAATACAACGTTCTCCCCCTCTCTTGTGGAGATCTATTCGATGTAATCTTCTTTTTGTGGTGTGTTTGTTGAGACCGATGAATTGTGGGTTTATGAGAGAGAGAAAAAGAGAGAAGGGACAATGTTACTATCCTTTTACCACAGTTGTGCTTCAAAGTAGCACCATGATATTCATGATAGAGAGTCTCCTATGTTATCGCTTTCATATACTAGTGGGAAGTTTTCATTAGAGAACTTGGCTTGTATATTCCAATGATGGGATTCCTCAAAATGCCGTAGGTCTTCATGATCAAGCAAGTTGGATGCACACCCACTTAGTTCCTTTTGTTGAGCTTTCATATACTTATAGCTCTAGTGCATCCATTGCATGGCAATCCCTACTCACTCACATTGATATCTATTGATGGGCATCTCCATAGCCCGTTGATACGCCTAGTTGATGTGAGACTATCTTCTCCGCTTTTGTCTTCTCCACAACCACCATTCTATTCCACTTATAGTGCTATATCCATGGCTCACGCTCATGTATTGCGTGAAGATTGAAAAAGTTTGAGAACACCAAAAGTATGAAACAATTGCTTGGCTTGTTATCGGGGTTGTGCATGATTTAAATATTTTGTGTGGTGAAGATGGAGCATTGCCAAACTATATGATTTTGTAGGGATAACTTTCTTTGGCCTTATTATTTTGAGAAGATATGATTGCTTTGTTAGTATGCTTGAAGTATTATTATTTTTATGTCAATATTAAATTTTTATCTTGAATCTTTCGGATCTGAATATTCATACCATAATTAAGAAGAATTACATTAAAATTATGCCAAGTAGCGGGGGAGCTGCAGTGGTGCCAAGTAGCACTCTCGCACTCCGCATCATTTACCTACTCGAGGACGAGCAGGAATTTTGGTGATGCTTGATACATCTCCAATGTATCTATAATTTTTGATTCCTCCATGCTATATTATCTACTGTTTTGGACATTATTGGGCTTTATTATCTGCTTTTATATTATTTTTGGGACTAACCTACTAACCGGAGGCCCAGCCCAGAATTGTTGTTTTTTGCCTGTTTTAGGGTTTCATAGAAAAGAATATCAAACGGAGTCCAAGCGGAATGAAACCTTCGGGAACGTGATTTTCTCCATGAACAAGAACCGGGAGACTTGGACCCTACGTCAAGAAACAAAGAGGAGGCCACGAGGTAGGGGGGCGTGCCTACCCACCCCCCCCCAGGCGCGCCCTCCACCCTCGTGGGGCCCCTGTTGCTCCACCTACATACTCCTTCCTCCTATATATACCTACGTACCCGCAAACGCTCAGATACGGAGCGAAAACCCTAATTCCACCGCCGCAACTTTCTGTATCCACGAGATCCCATCTCGGGGCCTGTTCCGGAGCTCCGCCAGAGGGGGCATCGATCATGAAGGGTTTCTACATCATCACCATAGCCCCTCCGATGAAGTGTGATTAGTTCACCTCAGACCTACAGGTCCATAGTTATTAGCTAGATGGCTTCTTCTCTCTTTTTGGATCTCAATACAATGTTCTCCCCCTCTCTTGTGGAGATCTATTCGATGTAATCTTCTTTCTGCAGTGTGTTTGTTGAGATCGATGAATTGTGGGTCTATGATCAAGTCTATCTATGAATAATATTTGAATCTTCTCTGAATTCTTTTATGTATGATTGGTTATCTTTGCAAGTCTCTTCGAATTATTAGTTTGGTTTGGCCTACTAGATTGATCTTTCTTGCAATGGGACAAGTGCTTAGCTTTGTGTTCAATCTTGCGGTGTCCTTTCCTGGTGACAGTAAGGGTAGCAAGGCACGTATTGTATTGTTGCCATCGAGGATAACAAGATGGGTTTTTCTTCATATTGCATGAGTCTATCCCTCTACATCATGTCATCTTGCTTAAGGCGTTACTCTGTTTTAACTTAATACTCTAGATGCATGCTGGATAGCGGTCGATGAGTGGAGTAATAGTAGTAGATGCAGGCAGGAGTCGGTCTACTTGTCTCGGACGTGATGCCTATATACATGATCATACCTAGATATTCTCATAACTATGCTCAATTCTGTCAATTGCTCAACAGTAATTTGTTCACCCACCGTAGAGTATTTATGCTCTTGAGAGAAGCCACTAGTGAAACCTATGGCCCCCGGGTCTATCTTTATCATATTAAACTCCTACTACTTAGTTATTTGCTTTGCTATTTAATTTGCCTTTATTTTACTTTGCATCTTTATCATAAAAATACCAAAAATATTATCTTATCATATCTATCAGATCTCACTCTTGTAAGTGGCCCTATAGGGATTGACATCCCCTATTTGCGTTGGTTGCGAGGATTTATTTGTTTTGTGCAGGTGCGAGGGACTCGCGCGTAGCCTCCTACTGGATTGATATCTTGGTTCTCAAGAACTGAGGGAAATACTTACGCTACTTTGCTGCATCATCCCTTCCTCTTCGGGGAAAACCAACGCAGTGCTCAAGAGGTAGCAAGGAAGAACTTGAGTTCACTCATCATAGACATCTCAAACTTTTCCGATATTAGCTTTCCAAACTTTTCACTAAAATGAGGGTTAGTCGAACCAAATATGATATCATCAACATAAATTTGGCACACAAATAATTCACCATTAACCCTTTTAGTAAAAAGAGTAGAATCAATCTTCCCAATCTCAAAGCCTTTTTCAATAAGGAACTTGGTTAAGCATTTATACCATGCTCTGGGAGCTTGCTTAAGACCATAAAGAGCTTTGTGAAGTTTGTAAACATGGTCAGGTTTCTTAGGATTAACAAAGCCGGGAGGTTGTTTAACATAAACTTCCTCCTCAATTTCACCATTAAGGAAAGCACTTTTAATGTCCATTTGGTACAAGGTGATATCATGGTGATTAGCATAGGCAAGTAAGATGCGGACGGACTCAAGTCTAGCAATGGGGGCATATGTCTCACCATAGTCCATACCTTCGACTTGAGTGTATCCTTGGGCGACGAGATGTGATTTGTTGCGAATGACTTGACCATCTTCGTCTTGCTTGTTGCGAAACACCCATCTAGTACCGATGATGTTGTGGTTGTTGTCGAGCTTCTCGGCCAATGTCCACACTTGGTTTCTCTCAAAGCTGTGTAGCTCTTCATGCATGGCATTTATCCAATCCGGATCTTCCAATGCTTGTTCAACCTTCATAGGTTCAATGCTAGAGATGAATGAATAATTTTCACAAAAATTAGCCAAACGAATTTTAGAGCGAGTGATTCTCCCGGTTTGAATATCGTTGAACATTTGTTCAATGGGATGGTCCCATGAAACTCTTGCTCGAACTCATGGGAGCTTTTGTTTGGATCGGGGTGGAGCATCTTGTTCATCATCTCGTTCTTCTTCTTGGCATTCTTCATTGTTGGCGTTGTCGTTCTCTTGTCTAGGTGGAGAAGGAGGTTGATGAGGTTCATCTTGGTGTACTTCCTCGTTTTCTTCATCTTGGCGTGTCCCACTTGTGGATGCTTCCATGTCAACTTTTGGTTCACCTTGTCGTGACGTAGAAGCTTCCACTTGGACGGACGAGGTACCCTCCTTCACCTCCGTTGGACGAATCTTGCTAATAGACAAGTCTGGGTTGCTTCCAAAGGGTCTTTGTCTCCTACATCAATTGGCAATTGCTCTACTTGCGAGCCATTAGATTCATCAAACTTCACACCTACCGTCTCTTCAACCTTTCGGGTGAAATTGTTGTAGACATGTTAAGTGTGTGAGTTTGAGCCATAACCGAGTAGGAAGCCCTCATGAGATTTAGGAGCAAATTTAGAACGACGATGCTTTTCAAGAATGTAACACTTTGAACCAAACACTTGAAAGTATCCAACTTGGGGTTTGTTACCGGTGAGAAGCTCGTATGCCGTCTTGCCGAGTAGCTTGTGAAGGTACAAGCGATTTGTTGCGTGATAAGCTATCTCAACCGCTTCTGCCCAAAAGTGTTTTGGCGTCTTGTACTCATCAAGCATCATTCTTGCCATCTCGATAAGAGTTCATTTCTTCCTCTCAACAACTCCATTTTGTTGAGGCGTGTACGTAGCCGAGAACTCGTGTGAAATCCCTTCTTCGTCAAGAAAGGTAACCACATTTGCGTTCTTGAACTCCGTTCCGTTGTCACTGCGAACCTTCTTGATCTTCACTCCAAATTGATTTTGGGCCTTCCTAGCAAAGTTTTTGAAGATCTTTTGGACCTGCGATTTATCATCAAGAAAGAACACCCACGTAAATCTTGAAAAATCATCGACTATAACCAGACCAAATGAGTTTCCACCGAGACTTTTGTAGGCATTGGGACCAAAGATATCCATGTGAAGTAGCTCGAGCGGTCTTCTCGTGGTCATGATGTTCTTCACAGGGTGGCTTCCTCCAACTTGTTTTCCTGCTTGACAAGCACTGCACAATCTATCCTTGTCAAATATAACATTTTTTACTCCAAGGATGTGATCACCTTTAATAAGCTTATCAAGATTTCGCATGCCCACATGACCTAATCTCCTATGCCACAACCAACCTTTAGAAGACTTAGCAATTAAGAAAGTTCTAGGTTGAGCCTTTTTAGTGAAATCAACAATATATAGATCACCTCTATGTATACTGGTAAAGACCATTTTATGATTATCTCTACGAAACACTTGGCAATCTACTTCAGTAAATAGGACATTGAAACCAAAGTCAGCAAGTCTAGATACGGAGAGTAAATTGTAGCCAAGAGATTCAACGAGCATAACATTTTGTATAGAGCTATCATGTGAGATGGCCACCTTACCAAGGCCAACCACCTTACCCTTTGAGTTATTATCAAAAGTGACGTACTTCCGAGGGCCGTTGTTTTCAGCAAGCTCACGAAATATATCCTTGTCTCCGGTCATGTGATCGGTACACCCACTATCAAGAACCCATTCTTTTCCTCCAGCCATGTAGCTGCGAAGATTTGCCATAAAACCAAAGTGTCTCATAGACTCGTCGAGATCAAAGTCACTATCATCATTCTCATCATAGTACCCATGTTCAACATCGTCTTGTGATGGATCAATTCTTAGAAAGGGCAATTCATTATATAAATTGTCATCACAATAGTCATATTTATGAATTCTAATGGCTTCAGAGATGATGTTGCTAATGATTCCAACATCTCCTTTGGCACTCGTAAGATTATAAGCTCGAATAGACTATCACCAAATTTGGGATCATTGGAACTCATCTTACTCAAGGCAATAGACTTATGAAGAATTTCATCCAAGTTTTACAAGGAATAGTTTGGAAATCGTTCCTCAAGAAATCTCCATATGGTGTAGGCACAATCAAGAGTAGGCAAGCTAGCAAGCAAGTTTCTAGGCAAACCTCTAGTGATAAAATTGATAGTTCTAAGATTACGGATCATGTCAATAGACTCATCAAGTGTAGGGTGCAAAGGATCAACATGAGGTGCACAAGGGCTAGTAATGTACTTGTTCAAATGATATTCATTGAAAATCTCAAGCATCTCATTTTTCCACTCATGAAAATACTCTCCATAAAGAATAGGCACTCTACGTCTAAGACTCCCCAACATAGACTCATCCATCTTCCTCCAAAGGTGTTTATGTCGGATCATGGGTTCCAGCAAACCCTTGAGGTTCGAACACTGGGGTGCGCGCGAAGGTTTTCTCCCTATTGATCCACGCCCTAGCTCTCTAAGATGTTGCGGACGAACTCAACGAACTCACAACACAGGAAGACCCAAGATTTATACTGGTTCGGGCCACCGTTGTGGTGTAATACCCTACTCCAGTGTGGTGGTGGATTGCCTCTGGGGCTGATGATGAACAGTACAAGGGGAAGAACAGCCTCCCGAGGTTGAGGTGTTCTTGTGCTTTGTGAACTTGTGTGGGTGAGATGATCTTGGATCCGCTCTCGACTTGTGATAAGGTCGATGCTCTCTAAGATCTACTGTGGTGGCTAGTTCTACTTATACAGGCCCTGGTCCTCTCCCCAAATATTGAGCGCGAAGGGAGCCAACAATGGCCAATTCGAAAGGGGACATCTAGTACAAGTTATCCTGACAAAAGGTGGTCTTCCCCTGCCAAAGGTTCTGGTGATGACGCCATCTTGGGCTCCATCGTGACCTCCGTCCTGTGGTCCTTCTGGTCTTGGTCTCGTTGCACCAATATGGAAACCTTTTCTTGATGCCTTGGTACTCCACGCCTATGCTTACCCCCTTGGCACCAAAGGGGAAACAAGGACACTGCGCGCCCTGGCGACCGCCTAACGCCCGCCTGGTCTTGATCGTCATGGCTCATGTCATGAGGACCTCACGAGGATTGCCTTGCCTAGATCTCTCAACCCATCGTGAGCCTGCCTGGCGAGGCTGCTCCTGAGGAGGTCTTGCGTTGTCCGCCTCACGAGGCTTGGCCCCTCGCGAGGGTCTTGAATGCTTTGTCGATGAAGGTGGGCCGTACAGACCTGCCAGCCCAGCCACGCCGTGGGCCGCACACAGGCAAGTCTGGGGACCCCCGTTCCCAGGACGCCGACAGTAGCCCCGGGCCCAATGCGCGCTCGGGCTTGGCTTTGAGGCGAAGCCAAAGGATCAAGCGCAGAGCACCGCGGGCCCCAAAAGCCTGTGGCCTCGGTTGACGCGTGGTGGTTGATTGGACATGGGCATTTCCTCTTCTCCACGTTGCCTTGGCAACTGGCCGTCTTGACAAAAAGGCTGGCGCAGACAGCGCTTGCCTTCATTGCTTCTTCCTTGCCTTGCTCCGGATCACCTTTCTCGCTTCTTACTGCCGGAACTTCCAGATCCGCTTCAACTTCGCTCCGCATTGGCGACCAATGGCGTCGCGCAAGGTCAAGTCCTCCTTGGCCCGGCCTGGTTCGACCCAGCCCTCGATGCGCCCAACGTCACGGAGAAGAGCCTTGCCGCCACGCGCTTGTTGACGGCGGGGGTGGGCAACGAGAGGGGAAAGACGGAGCTCCGGCTTGCCTCCGACGAGCAGGAACCTGAGGGAAGCACCTTCTTCCCTTTATTCACGAGCAGCATCTCCCCCGGGTTGGTTCCCCCCTTTCTGGTTTCTTTTTCGAGGTCCTTGACCACTTCGGGTTGCAGGCGCTGCATCTCCATCCCAGCTCCGTTCTTCTTTTGTCTATCTTCGCCTACTATTGCGAGGCGTACCTGGGCGTGATGCCGTTCGTGGCACTACTGCGCCACTTCTTCTTCCTCCGCGTCACTAGTGACCATATCTCCGGGTGTGCCAACTTCATCATGGCCGGCCAGACCAACTTGATTTTCAACACCGGGAAGAGGGTTGACAACATCAGGGCCAAATGGGTCATGATGAGTGCCAAGTGTGCCCATCCACGCTTGGAACTGCCGATGGAGGCGCCCCAGTCTGACAAGGGGTGGTCTCGTGTAGTGCTCACTGACGAGCAGGCGTTGTCGGTGTTGGAGCAGATGAAGACTGATTTGAAGCCAAGCAATGCGAAGGCGGCCATGGTGATGGGGGTCATGCTCTTGAGGGAATTCTTGACACTGTGCGTCGCTCCACTCCAGGTGAGCACACGCCCTTTGTGGAATCTTGGAGATGAAGAAGACAAGGTTTCTCTGAGCCCGGTGGCCTTTCCTGATGACAAGCTGACTATAGTTCTGCGTCTATTGGTTGGGGACAACCAAGAGTACCCACCGAGCGCCTTTATTCCTTTGTTCCTTCGCAAGGACTGGGAGCAACTTGTTGCCTCGAAGCCGACCTTTGACGCGCGCGGGCTGGTGCCGCCAGCGCTCGCTGGGGCCTCCGCAATGCCGAAGCCGGTGGAGGTGTCTTCTGACGAGTCCCGCGAGGAGGAATTGGAGGAGGAGGACTTCGGAGGAGATCCCCGAGGGAATGGGGGAGAACTCCCCCTTAAGCAAAGCCGACATCCTCCGTGCCCTACCAGATGACGCCGAGGTCGTCGCCCACCAGGAGGTGAGGGAACCGCCCCTCATCCCGACAAGGGGTAGATCGTCACTGGTCTCTCGAGATGCTGCCTCCGACGTGGTACCGCTTGGGACCGGCTCCGGTTCTACCGCTGCGCTGTCTTCTGCTCCCGGAGCCCGTGTGCCCACTCCTTAGGCTCCGACGCTTTCGGGTTTTAGACTCACCAAGCGGAGGGTGGACTATGTCACGGTGGATCAGTAAGTGCTTCGGGCTTCATCTTGTTCCTGCTTGTACTTGCTGTTTTTTGACATTCGCCTTTGGTTGATTAGGCTGGAGTCTTCAGCGAAGAAGAGGAAGGGGGATGTCATGGCCGTGCCTCCCTCTGCGGAGAAGAGAGGCGACGGCACCCACACCTCCCTAGCCCAGTCACCCTCGCGAGGCCAAGAGGAGCATCGGCAGGATGAACCAGCCCCCGTGGCCCCACTGGATCATAAAGTGCCGGCGCCCAGCTCTGATGATGAGGTCCCAAGGGCTCCGGAGCCCTCGATCTTCCAGGCTCTGGTAATGACGTCACCTCCTCCTGCTGCTACTTCTCTGGCCCCACAATCTTCTGCTCCCTCCGCGGCCTTGGAGCCTGTCTTCTCGGGGATGGCCAAGCTACGGGAAGACCTCCTGGGTGCGGACCCGCGTCTGGTGGCCGGATGCCTGCAGCTGACCTCAGGCTGGATTCACTCTGACTCGGCCATTCGAGTGTCACTAAGCCAGGCCGCGGCGTCCTCCGAGAAGGAGAAGCAGGCCACCGCGAGAGCTGCCTCCGATCATGAGCTGGCGCTGAAAGACGCCGAGGTCGCCCGCGACCGCTGCCGAGAGCTAGAGGGTGAGCTCAAGCGGCTTCACGACGAGCGCGCAAAGGAAGCACGCGACCGCAAGTGAAGGAGGAGGAGATGAAGGCTCGGGAGGACGCCATCAAGGGCTGCAACGCTAAGCTGGGGGAGCTGACGAAGGCACAGGTCACGGAGCGCAGCTGACTGGAGGAACTGGGGCAGAAGGCGAAGACGAGTGAGGCCGAGCTCGATGCCAAGGCGAAGATCCTGGCCGAAGACTGCGAGTCCTTCTCTCTTCTTGAGAAGAGGTCCAGCGTTGCGCTGAAGTCACTTTACGAGAAGGGACTGGAGAAGCCGCTGACCACCGACGATTATGGCCCTGCTCAGCTGCTTCCCCACTTGGTCAAGGCGCTTGAGGAAGTCATGGAGGGCATTGGTCCTATGGCTGAGGCGCAGGCTTGTGTCCTTTCTTCGGTAGCGCTGACACGTGTCTTCAGCCATCTGTACCTTCGCGACCCCAATGCTCGTCTGGATGAGCTGCTGGAGCCTGTAGCTGATGAACATTGTGCGGCCGCCGCCGTAGCCGTGAAAGGTCAGGTGGAGGCCCTGCTGAAGAAGTTCCGCGGCTTCGTCCTCGCTCCCTCGACCGGCGATGCCACCGATCCTGCAGATGGCGGTGTCCGGGCGTGACCTGCGGCTGCTTTCCTGTTTCATTCCTGCAATACGTATCAGGCCTCGTGGAGGCGTTAAAACTTTCATTTGATATTATGAGGACGATATGTGTTGTAATATTTGCTTCGGGATTTTGCGATTTTCTTCCTATTTGCTTTGTGTTCTGTGTCGGCAGAGCCCGACCCCGCGCATACCTCAACCGCCATTGGGCCGACCAGAGACCAGGATGGACCAAGGAGTGAGGAGCTACGTGACCAGTTAGGCTCCTGAGTTGTGATGCTGAGGAGTCCCCCTTGATGCGCAAACAACTTACAGGGAGAGTACGCGAGGATAGGTTGATGTTCTATGTCGGCAGAGCCCGGCCCCGCGCATACCTCAACCGCCGTTGGGCCGACCGGAGACCAGGACGGACCAAGGAGTAAGGGGCTACGTGACCAGTTAGGCTCTTGAGTCGCGATACTCAGGAGTCCCCCTTGACGTGCAAACAATCTCTATACCTTTGCCCTCGCCGAGGCTTGGCTTGGGATGGGCGCGCGACGACCAGGTCCGGGAGACCTGGCTAGGTGGCGTAAGCTTGGGAGTGACCCGAGCGCAGCCCCCATGCCCAGCCCCCTCGCGTGGCTCTCCCAAGGGGTGGCATTGCAGTGAGGCCGGGCGATGAGCTCTAGGGCTCCCTGAGGTTGGTACGACCGTGAAGCCGTCCTCAGTTGTTTATCACCAGCTCAGAGCATAGTGCTTCCGCTTGTGCACGGGCATAGCCGCTCCACCGCAGTGTCAGCGGACAGCGTGGAGCATGGTGCTTCCACTTGTGCGTGGGAGGGGGGCTCCCTCTACGGAGAGCCCCCGGGGCGTGTACAGCCCCGCCCTGACACGTGGCTTGCACGACAGGGCTAGACGAGGTGTATCTGGGCACTCGTGAGCCAGCACGGGACTCACGAGGCCCTACCTCAAGGCGGGTTGCGCCTGGTCTTGGCTCTTGTTTGTGGTGCTGGACCTGCAAGGTGGTCAGACAACCTTCGTTGCACGAATCTCCTGAGGTTATCGTGTGAGAAGGCCAAGCACCAATGGCCCAAGGAGGTGACGTCAACGAGGGCGGCCCGCCAGACAGAGCTCAGCCGTTGGATTTATCGACACTGCGGGGATGGACCTGAGCACACTTGTGCTTCAAAGTAGCACCATGATATTCATGATAGTCTCCTATGTTATCCCTTTCATATACTAGTGGGAATTTTTCATTATAGAACTTGGCTTGTATATTCCAATGATGGGCTTCCTCAAAATACCCTAGGTCTTCATGAGCAAGCAAGTTGGATGCACACCGACTTAGTTTCTTTTGTTGAGCTTTCATATACTTATAGCTCTAGTGCATCCGTTGCATGGCAATCCCTACTCACTCACATTGATATCTATTGATGGGCATCTCCATAGCCCGTTGATACGCCTAGTTGATGTGAGACTATCTTCTCCCTTTTTGTCTTCTCCACAACCACCATTCTATTGCACTTATAGTGCTATATCCATGGCTCACGCTCATGTATTGCGTGAAGATTGAAAAAGTTTGAGAACACCAAAAGTATGAAACAATTGCTTGGCTTGTCATTGGGGTTGTGCATGATTTAAATATTTTGTGTGGTGAAGGTGGAGCATAGCAAGACTATATGATTTTGTAGGGATAACTTTCTTTGGCCATGTTATTTTGAGAAGACATGATTGCTTTCTTAGTATGCTTGAAGTATTATTATTTTTATGTCAATATTAAACTTTTATCTTGAATCTTTAGGATCTGAATATTCATACCACAATTAAGAAGAATTACATTAAAATTATGCCAAGTAGCACTCCGCATCAAAAATTCTGTTTTTATCATCTACCTACTCGAGGACGAGCAGCAATTAAGCTTGGGGATGCTTGACACGTCTCTAACGCATCTATAATTTTTGATTGCTCCATGCTATATTATCTACTGTTTTGGACATTATTGGGATTTATTATCTACTTTTATATTATTTTTGGGACTAACCTACTAAACGGAGGGCCAGCCCAGAATTGCTATTTTTCGCCTGTTTTAGGGTTTCAAAGAAAAGAATATCAAACGGAGTCCAAACGGAATGAATCCTTCGGGAACATGATTTTCGCAAAGAACAAGAACCGGGAGACTTGGACCCTACGTCAAGAAACAAAGAGGAGGCCACGAGGTAGGGGGCGCACCTACACCCCCCAGGCACGCCCTCCATCCTCGTGGGCCCCCTGTTGCTCAATTCTGTCAATTGCTCAACAGTAATTCGTTCGCCCACCGTAGAATACTTATGCTCTTGAAAGAAGCCACTAGTGAAACCTATGGCCCCCGGGTCTATCTTCATCATATTAATCTTCCAATACTTAGTAATTTCCTTTGCTTTTTTACTTTGCCTTTTATTTTACTTTGCATCTTCATCATAAAAATACCAAAAGTATTATCTTATCATATCTATCTGATATCACTCTCGTAAGTGGCCGTGTAGGGATTGACAACCCCTTATCGCGTTGGTTGCGAGGATTTATTTGTTTTGTGCAGGTACGAGGGACTCACGCGTAGCGTCCTACTGGATTGATACCTTGGTTCTCAAAAACTGAGGGAAATCCTTATGCTACTTTGCTGCATCATCCCTTCCTCTTTGGGGAAAACCAACGCAGTGCTCAAGAGGTAGGAAGAAGGATTTCTGGCACCGTCGCCGGGGAGGCTCACGCAAGTCAAGATTTGACTCCCGACAACGAGCCATCTCTGGCGCCGTTGCCTGGGAGTCTACGCTAAAGTCAACATACCAAGTACCCATCACAATCCATATCTCCCGCATTATGTTATTTGCCATTTGCCTCTCGTTTTCCTCTCCCCCACTTCACCCTTACTGTTTTATTCACCCCTCTCTCTCTCTATCCTCCCTCTCTTTCTGCTTCTTTTTGCCCGCTTGCTTTTTGTTTGCTTGTGTGTTGGATTGCTTGCTTGTCACGATGGCTCAAGATAACACTAAATTGTGTGACTTTACCAATACCAACAACAAATATTTTATTAGCACTCCGATTGCTCCTCTTACCGATGTAGAATCTTGTGAAATTAATACTGCTTTGCTGAATCTTGTCATGAAAGATCCGTTTTCCGGCCTTCCTAGTGAAGATGCCGCTACCCATCTAAATAGCTTCGCTGATATGTGTGATATGCAAAATAAGAAAGATGTGGATAACGATATTGTTAAATTGAAGCTATTTCCTTTTTCGCTTAGAGATCGTGATAAAGCTTGGTTTTCGTCTTTGCCTAAGAATAGTATTGATTCATGGAATAAGTGCAAAGATGCTTTTATCTCTAAGTATTTTCCTCCCGCTAAGATCATCTCCCTTAGAAACGATATTATGAATTTTAAGCAACTTGATCATGAACATGTTGCACAAGCTTGGGAAAGGATGAAATTAATGATGCGTAATTGCTCTACTCATGGTTTGAATTTGTGGATGATTATACAAAATTTTTATGCCGGATTGAATTTTGCTTCTAGAAATCTTTTAGATTCGGCCGCGGGAGACACTTTTATGGAAATCACTTTAGGAGAAGCTACTAAACTCCTAGATAATATTATGGTTAATTATTCTCAATGGCATACTGAAAGATTATGGTTAATTATTCTCAATGGCATACTGAAAGATCTACTAATAAAAAGGTGCATGCGATAGAAGAAATTAATGTTTTGAGTGGAAAGATGGACGAACTTATGAAATTATTTTCTACTAAGAGTGTTTCTTCTGATGCTAATGATATTCCCTTATCTACTTTGATTGAGAATAATAATGAATCTATGGATGTGAATTTTGTTGGTAGGAACAATTTTGGTAACAACGCGTATAGAGGAAATTTTAATCCTAGGCCTTATCCTATTAATCCCTCTAATAATTATGGTAATTCCTACAACAATTCTTATGGAAATTATAATAAGATGCCCTCTGATTTTGAATTTAATATTAAAGAATTTATTACTTTGCAAAAGAATTTCAATGCTTTGATTGAAGAAAAATTGCTTAAGATTGATGAGTTGGCTAGGAACGTTGATAGAATTTCTCTTGATGTTGATTCTTTGAAACTTAGATCTATTCCACCTAAGCATGATATCAATGAGTCTCTCAAAGCCATGAGAATTTCCATTGATGAGTGCAAAGAAAGAACCGCTAGGATGTGTGCTAAGAAAGATGCCTTTATAAGAGCATGTTCTTCTAGTTCCTATGAAAATAAGGATGAAGATCTAAAAGTTATTGGTGTGTCCCCTATTAAATCTTTGTTTTGCGATATGAATCTTAATAATGATGGGACTGAATATGATCCACCTTTACCTAGAAGACGTTCCAAGAATTCAGAGTTTTTAGATCTTCATGCTAAAATTGATAAAAGTGGGATCGAAGAAATTAAAACCCTAGATGTTGCTAAACCCACTATTTTGGATTTCAATAATTTAATTATGAAAATTTCTCTTTGATTGATTGTATTTCCTTGTTGCAATCCGTGCTAAATTCTCCTCACGCTTATAGTCAAACTAAAGCCTTCACTAAACATATCGTTGATGCCTTGATGCAATCTTATAAAGAAATACTTGAATTGGAAGTTTCAATCCCTAGAAAACTTCATGATGAGTGGGAACCAACTATTAAAATTAAAATAAAAGATCATGAATGCTATGCTTTGTGTGATTTGGGTGCTAGTGTTTCCACGATTCCAAAGACTTTGTGTGATTTGTTAGGTTTCCGTGATTTTGATGATTGCTCTCTAAGTTGCACCTTGTGGATTCCACTATTAAGAAACCTATGGGAAGAATTAATGATGTTCTTATTGTTGCAAATAGTAATTATGTGCCCGTAGATTTTATTGTTCTTGACATAGATTGCAATCCTTCATGTCCTATTATTCTTGGTAGACGTTTCCTTAGAATGATTGGTGCAATTATCGATATGAAGGAAGGAAATATTAGATTCCAATTTCCGTTAAGGAAAGTCATGGAACACTTTCCTAGAAAGAAAATTAGATTACCTTATGAATCTATTATGAGAGCCACTTATGGATTGCCTACCAAACATGGCAACACCTAGATCTATCCTTGCTTCTTATGCCTAGCTAGGGGCGTTAAACGATAGCGCTTGTTGGGAGGCAACCCAATTTTATTTTTATTCCTCGTTTTTTGCTCCTATTTAGTAATAAATAATTTATATAGCCTCTGTTTATGTTGTATTTTTTGTGTTTAATTAGTGTTTGTTCCAAGTAGAACCGTTGGGAAGACTTGGGGAAAGTCTTGTTAATCTTGCTGTAAAAAACCAGAAACTTTAGCAGTCACGAGAACTACTTCCATTTTTATTTGGAAAGTGCAATTTAGTTAATTATTTTTTAAGATGATTAATAGATAAATTCGTCACGTCCATAAATTTATTTTAGAATTTTTGGTGTTCCAGATCTTGCGCTAGCTACAGATTATTACAGACTGTTCTATTTTTGACAGGTTCTGTTTTTCGTGTGTTGTTTGCTTATTTTGATGAATCTATGGCTAGTAAAATAGTTTATAAACCATAGAGAAGTTGGAATACAGTAGGTTTAACAACAATATAAATAAAGAATGAGTTCATTACAGTACCTTGAAGTGGTCTTTTGTTTTCTTTCGCTAACGGAGCTCACGAGATTTTCTACTTTATGTTTTGTGTTGTGAAGTTTTCAAGTTTTGGGTAAAGATTTGATGGATTATGGAACAAGGAGTGGAAAGAGCCTAAGATTGGGGATGCCCATGGCATCCCCAAGATAATCTAAGGACACCTAAAAGCCAAAGCTTGGGGATGCCCCGGAAGGCATCCGCTCTTTTCGTCTACTTCTATCAGTAACTTTACTTGGAGCTATATTTTTATTCACCACATGATATGTGTTTTGCTTGGAGCATCTTGTATGATTTGAGTCTTTGCTTTTTAGTTTACCACAATCATCCTTGCTCTACACACCTTTTGAGAGAGCCATACATGATTTGGAATTTGTTAGAATACTCTATGTGCTTCGCTTATATCATTTGAGTTATATAGTTTTGCTCTAGTACTTCACTTATATCTTTTAGAGCACGGTGGTGGATTAGTTTTATAGAAACTATTGATCTCTCATGCTTCACTTAGATTATTCTGAGAGTCTTAAATAGCATGGTAATTTGCTTAAATAATCCTAATATGCTTGGTATTCAAGAATAGTAAAAAAACTTTCTTATGAGTGTGTTGAATGCTATGGGAAGTTTGATGCTTGGTAATTGTTTTGAGATATGAAGATGGTGATATTAAAGTTATGCTAGTTGAGTAGTTGTGAATTTGAGAAATACTTGTGTTAAAGTTTGTGATTCCCATAGCATGCACGTATGGTGAACCTTTATGTGATGAAGTCGGAGCATGATTTATTTTTTGATTGTCTTCCTTATGAGTGGCGGTCGGGGACGAGCGATGGTCTTTTCCTACCAATCTATCCCCCTAGGAGCATGCACGTAATACTTTTCTTTGATAACTTGTAGATTTTTGCAATAAGTATATGAGTTCTTTATGACTAATGCTGACTCCATGGATTATATGCACTTTTCTCACCCTTCCACCGTTGCTAGCCTCTCTAATACCGCACACCTTTTGCCGGTATCATACACCCACCATATACCTTCCTCAAAACAGCCACCATACCTACCTATTATGGCATTTCCATAGCCATTCCGAGATATATTTCCATGCAACTTTCCACCGTTCCGTTATTATGACACACTCCATCATTTTCATATTTCTTAGCATGATCATGTAGTTGACATTGTATTCATGGAAAAGCCACCATTCATAATTCTTTCATACATGTCACTCTTGATTCATTGCATATCCCGGTACATCGCCGGAGGCATTCATATAGAGTCATAATTTGTTCTAAGTATTGAGTTGTAATTGTTGAGTTGTAAGAAAATAAAAGTGTGATGATTATCATTATTAGAGCATTGTCCTAGTGAGGAAAGGATGATGGAGACTATGATTCTCCCACAAGTCGGGATGAGACTCCGGACAAAAAAAAGAGAAAGAAAAGAGGCCATAAAAAAAGAGAAAAGGCCCAAACAAAAAAGAGAGAGAGAAAAAAAGAGAGAAGGGACAATGTTACTATCCTTTTACCACACTTGTGCTTCAAAGTAGCACCATGATATTCATGATAGAGAGTCTCCTATGTTATCACTTTCATATACTAGTGGGAAGTTTTCATTAGAGAACTTGGCTTGTATATTCCAATGATGGGATTCCTCAAAATGCCGTAGGTCTTCATGAGCAAGCAAGTTGGATGCACACCCACTTAGTTTCTTTTGTTGAGCTTTCATATACTTATAGCTCTAGTGCATCCATTGCATGGCAATCCCTACTCACTCACATTGATATCTATTGATGGGCATCTCCATAGCCCGTTGATACGCCTAGTTGATGTGAGACTATCTTCTCCGCTTTTGTCTTCTCCACAACCACCATTCTATTCCACTTATAGTGCTATATCCATGGCTCACGCTCATGTATTGCGTGAAGATTGAAAAAGTTTGAGAACACCAAAAGTATGAAACAATTGCTTGGCTTGTCATCGGGGTTGTGCATGATTTAAATATTTTGTGTGGGGAAGATGGAGCATTGCCAAACTATATGATTTTGTAGGGATAACTTTCTTTGGCCTTGTTATTTTGAGAAGACATGATTGCTTTGTTAGTATGCTTGAAGTATTATTATTTTTATGTCAATATTAAATTTTTATCTTGAATCTTTCGGATCTGAATATTCATACCACAATTAAGAAGAATTACATTAAAATTATGCCAAGTAGCACTCCGCATCAAAAATTATGTTTTTATCATTTACCTACTCGAGGACGAGCAGGAATTTTGGTGATGCTTGATACGTCTCCAACGTATCTATAATTTTTTATTGCTCCATGCTATATTATCTACTGTTTTGGACATTATTGGGCTTTATTATCCGCTTTTATATTATTTTTGGGACTAACCTACTAACCGGAGGCCCAACCCAGAATTGTTGTTTTTTGCCTGTTTTAGGGTTTCATAGAAAAGAATATCAAACGGAGTCCAAGCGGAATGAAACCTTCGGGAACGTGATTTTCTCCATGAACAAGAACCGGGAGACTTGGACCCTACGTCAAGAAACAAAGAGGAGGCCACGAGGTAGGGGGGCGCACCTACCCAACCCCCCCAGGCGCGCCCTCCACCCTCGTGGGCCCCCTGTTGCTCCACCTACGTACTCCTTCCTCCTATATAAACCTACGTACCCGCAAACGCTCAGATACGGAGCCAAAACCCTAGTTCCACCGCCGCAACTTTCTGTATCTATGAGATCCCATCTCGGGGCCTGTTCCGGAGCTCCGCCGGAGGGGGCATCGATCACGGAGGGTTTCTACATCATCACCATAGCCCCTCCGATGAAGTGTGATTAGTTCACCTCAGACCTACGGGTCCATAGTTATTAGCTAGATGGCTTCTTCTCTCTTTTTGGATCTCAATACAATGTTCTCCCCCTCTCTTGTGGAGATCTATTCAATGTAATCTTCTTTCTGCAGTGTGTTTGTTGAGATCGATGAATTGTGGGTCTATGATCAAGTCTATCTATGAATAATATTTGAATCTTCTCTGAATTCTTTTATGTATGATTGGTTATCTTTGCAAGTCTCTTTGAATTATCAGTTTGGTTTGGCCTACTAGATTGATCTTTCTTGCAATGGTAGAAGTGCTTAGCTTGGGGTTCAATCTTGCGGTGTCCTTTCCCGATGACAGTAGGGGCAGCAAGGCACATATTGTATTGTTGCCATCGAGGATAACAAGATGGGGTTTTCATCATATTGCATGAGTTTATCCCTCTGCATCATGTCATCTTGCTTAAGGCATTACTCTGTTTTCATTAACTTAATACTCTAGATGCATGCTGGATAGCGGTCGATGAGTGGAGTAATAGTAGTAGATGCAGGCAGGAGTCGGTCTACTTGTCTCGGACGTGATGCCTATATACATGATCATACCTAGATATTCTCATAACTATGCTCAATTTTGTCAATTGCTCAACAGTAATTCGTTCGCCCACCTTAGAATACTTATGCTCTTGAGAGAAGCCACTAGTGAAACCTATGGCCCCTGGGTCTATCTTCGTCATATTAATCTTCCAATAGTTAGTAATTTCCTTTGCTTTTTTACTTTTCCTTTTATTTTACTTTGCATCTTTATCATAAAAATACCAAAAATATTATCTTATCATATCTATCAGATCTCACTCTCGTAAGTGGCCGTGTAGGGATTGACAACCCCTTATCGCGTTGGTTGCGAGGATTTATTTGTTTTGTGCAGGTACGAGGGAGCCACGCGTGGCCTCCTACTGGATTGATTCCTTGGTTCTCAAAAACTGAGGGAAATACTTATGCTACTTTGCTGCATCATCCCTTCCTCTTCGGGGAAAACCAACGAATTGCTCAAGAGGTAGTAGGGACCATCTGAGCGGGCGCGTGGCTTTGAGCTTGGGGAGGACTGCATTCACTTCACGAGCAAACTTCTTGAAGATACACCGCGAGGCTGGGGCCTGGGCTCCGCCCAAGATGCAGGCGATAGCACGCAGTTCCTGGAAGCCCCCAGCCCCCTCGTCCTGATGGTGTTCGTCATTCCTTCTTGGCGGTGGCGGCAGCGGAGGGAGCCCGGCGTTGCCTTGAGGACAATCCTCACGAGGCTGATCCCTCCAGGCACCCTCGCGGGGCTGATCCTTCCAGCGGTCCTCACGAGGCCGGTCGTGCCACTCCTGGCGCGGGGCCACGGTCGTCCCAGCGTCCGCCACCACGTCCTCCTCGTTGTTCGTAGCCCCGATCGCCGCGCTCGAGGCATCGACCGAAGCGTCCCTCGCGAATGGCTCTGAGCTCTTGACAGTCACTGGTGTTGTGGGTGTTCAGGTTGTGGAAGGCACATAATGGACGTCTGCCCTTGGATGACTTTGGCTGGTCTCTGCCACGCTTGGTGTCTGGTTCCGCTGCGAGCACGGCTGCTCCCTTGGGCTTCACTTCCTTGGCCTTGGCTTTCTTCTCCTCTGGGTCCGCAGCAGGGAGCTTGAGGAGGGAGAGGCGCCCCTCCTCAGCTCTAGCACACTTGGTCGTGATGTTGAACAGCTCCAGGGTCGTGCACATCTCTTCATGGATGGTGTCAGGGATATACCCCGCGGCTAAACCGGCCGGAAGTATAACCCGGCCGGACTAGGCATTTCATTGGTAAACCGCCAGAGGACTGGCGACTTACGTGTCTGGCGGTTCACTGGTATGACGATTCACGAGCCTGAAGACTCATTGGTGACCCGACGCGTGTTCCAGATGGATGACAAGGCCCAAGGCCCAGCAGGCCGGTTTATGTTAATGGTGGGTCGGTTTAAGAGGAAAGGCATGTGGAACATTGATCTTACAAGGAGTTAAGACCTGGACTTGTATCCGGTTTGTATTAGAGATAGACTAGTCCTAATCCTAATAGGACTCTACATGTAACCCGCCCCTCCAACATATATAAGGAGGGGCGGGGCTCCCCAAAAGAGAGAAGATGGACAAGTTCCACAAGTTGGACAAGTTAGGTTTAGACAATAGCTCTCAAGATAGAGCACTCTTGTAATCATCATCATCATCATCATCATCATCATCATCATCAATATCAATGAAGCAGGACGTAGGCTTTTACCTCCACCGTGAGGGGCCGAACCTGGGTAAAACCTCGCGTCTCTCGTCCCGTTCGACCCCTCTCAAGCTACCACACAGATGCGTTGGCCTCGCGACTATGTCCTGACACTAAGGACATCTGCCGTGACAATTCCACGACAGTTGGCGCCCACCGTGGGGCTCGCGCACGATGGTGTTAAGTTCTTGGAGGGATCTTTTCCAAGGTTCGAGAAGATCGTAATTGGTGCGATGACAAAGAATAGATGCGGAAGAATTCACATCAACTATGAGTTTCATCAGTCAAAGATTGAAAAAGGTTTCCGCAGCAGTATATAAAAGATTGAGATCAATAAAGATTTAGGGCTGCATCTATGCATCACCACGTCCAAGAGCCGGTCGAAAGCTGGCAGGAGATGTTTTTTGGTTGTGCGCCGTCCACACCGTCGATCCGATGAAGACCGACAAGGGATCAGTTTCGCCGAGATAAACCGCCACTTTATGGTAATCTGCAAGTCGCCGTGGCTACTTCAAATACAAAACCGGATTCGAGTTGATTGGAGATAGCGATCACGTGTCACGCACGACGGCAGTTTACGGCCTCGCGAGGTCTCCCGAATCGATCAACCTGCCAAAAGTGTAAGATGAATCAAGTGTCCCTAGTGCTGATCGGGGTCACACACGTATAAATTAAATATCCATAGCGCCTGATGGATGCCCACCCACGTGAAGATCCCATGTGCAGCCGCAGTACTTGTGTGGGTATGTGCATGGACTCGGGGTCAACCGCCCCAGTTCGTCTCCTCCACGGCCTCAAACCGTTTCCGCTAAGTCGATGGTGAGTCACCCCCGGCCTCGATTCAGACATCTCTGCCGCGGGCTCACACTGAGCCGTCGTGCCGCTTCTAAACCGCCCGGGCTCACGACCCCGAGTCGTCTCGCCCGTCTCCATGGTTGAACCGCCGGCGCCCCTACCCCGTCGCTGTAAACCGGCGCCGCCTATCACCTGCCGCTGCTCCCGCATCGCAGAGCCACCGTGGGCGCTTCCACCCTTGCTGCGAGGCCGCCCTCTATGAATTGCCCTGTCGACGAGAGTCGCCGGTGTCCACCATGGTTCTTCTGGCTGCTGATTCACCATAGTCTGTCTCACTGTACGGGCTCGTGGCGTGCTAAACCGCCAGGCATGAACCGCCGCGGCACCCTGCCGTTTCAGATCGCCATCAGGCCGAGCAACCCACCCTCGTGCTGCCTCTGCTTCAAACCGCCACCGCCGAGTCGTCGTAGACGTGGCCCATCACCGGCTACGCTTGCTGGTTCCGTCGCGCTGTTTTACCTCTTCTGTTGCCCTGCCGAGTTAAGACTACAGAGGCGCCACGAGCTGCCTGGATCCACCGCCGGTGCGGAGCCAGGACACCCACGCTGGCTGCCCGCGCGCCTCGCGTTTCTTCTTCGAGCCGCCCGGTTTACCTCTGTTGAGGACCCGCTAATGAGCGCTGGCTGCTGGGCTTCGATGCCGCCTCCGGCTGCGCCCCTGCATGCTCACTTGAAGATTGCTGCCTACTGCCTGAAGAAAGGAAGGTGGGAAGCTGACTTGGGAGTTGAAAAGAAAGAGGCTGCAGCCCCGTGAGTTCTCCAGATCGGCCTCCCACATTATCTGAAGTCAGAAGATAATTGTAGTATTACTTTACAAAGTGCTACTAGTACGTGCACGGGGCAAACCTCCACAAAAGGCAATGCCATTTATGTCAACCAACAGTTCGGATGCAACCATCATGGAGCGCAGGAAATTTTCTGACTCGCTCTGAATCACCTCCGCCTTGCCGGCTGACCTTCTGCACTGACCGCGCCAGAGATGAGAAGAGACCGGTTGACAGAAAAGGTCAAGTGACCGGGTGCTAAAGAAAATCAGGGGAGAGTGGCTAAGTTGCCATTACAAGTACTGAAAGTTGATTCATGCAATGGACCATCCGTCATTCGAACAAATCAGGTGATATCCATCTAAGTTGGTTTTGTTAGCACACATTATTTTTGTCAAAGAACAATTACTTTGGTCTTTGTATTTTATATGCAGGACAATTGGTCACTATGGCCAGATCATGGATATACAAATTGCACAATTAATGTCATGCGCTAGCATATGACCGTGCCACAATGATCAAAGAATATGGGCGCAGAACGCCACCCTGACACCCCGGATTACTTCGACTCACCGACTCGCCCGTCCATGCCGGTTTACAACGCCGCGGCCGACTCTCTCGTCCACACCGGTTTGAAGTGCCGCGGCCAAAAAATCTGTCAGCACCCGTGGCCGACTCGGCCGCGATTGTTTTCAATTTTCACCACAGTGATCATCAACTCCGCGGTGATAATTGCTGACCTGACATATCAGGTGAAACCTATCCAGTATATTTTTAATATATATTGCTTCCTTTAAAATAGCAATTACTCCGGCTTGCAAAGTTATCTAATGCAGGGCCCTAAAACCGCCATATTGGTGCAAATTCAAAGGCCGTCAGAAAATTTCCGGCTGAAAATGAAGATTCCAGTTTAAAATCCGGTTCAAGGGAAAGATGTCTCCCACAAAGCTTTGAAGCTCCCAATATCCGGTTCAAAATCCCAGTTCAAGAAAGATTTTATCTCTTGCAAAAAGATAAAGGGTGCCAAAGAGGACCTGCTGCCATGATGCGCGGTTCAAACATGGGTATCATGCCTTATTGGCTTATCATATTATTGATCACTTGGGGGATTGGTCATGTCTGAACCATAGTCACACCTCTTGATCGGCTCAATGCCACAGCATCACTTGGGGGCTTTGGTCGTGTCCGAACCAATGCAACACCTTTTTGATAGGCGAAAGCCACCAGATCACTTGGGGACTTGGTCATGTCTGAACCAGTCACGCCTCTTGATCGGCCTAAGGCCACAGAATCACTTGGGGGCTTGGTCGAACCCGAACCATTGCCACGCCTCTTGATCGGCATAATGCCATTGTTTCATTTGGGGACCTGGCTGACTTGAACCATAGCTACGCCTATCGGGGGCTTGGTCGTGTCCGACCATGGTAACGCCATTTGATCGGCTCAATAAGCCTCTTTTTGCAAATGGTTTTATCATTGCCTTTGTTTGAAATTTTCTTTGATAGATATTTCTTTTATTTTTGTTGCATTTTTTAAACCGACATTGTTAATCCGGTTCAACTATCAATTACAAATTGTCGGAACACGGTCAAATCTTAATCCGGAGACTATCTGCCCGGTTTGGTTTTAAGTTACCATCCTATTATGGAGTAAACCGGTGTTTATCAACCCGTCTCGGCTTTCAACTACAAGCTGTCAGTACACGATCAAATTATAACCCGGAGACTATCGGCCCGGTCTGGTTTGACTACGAGTCACCAGTATTATATATGGTTAAACCGGTGTTTATCACAACCTGGTACGGTTTTATCATAAACCGGCAGAATATGGAAGGAGTTATCAGTACTCAAGATTTGGGTTATCACCCTTACTACAAAAAGTTGGTAAAACCAACAATGTGATTCAATGTCACAGGTATGATATATTTCATATTTGATTATTCTTAAGTGCAGCCTTGGTTATAAATCCGGGTTATATGTTGGGCATTATGACCCATCCGGCGGTAAACCGCCAGGGCACTTTAAACTTGTTGTATGCAGAAATAGGTTGAATAAAGCATAATTACAAATCACCGGTGTTTATTGAACCGGCCTGGCTTTGGACTATAAGTCGCCAGTATATATTTGGATTGCGCCATTGGAATTATGCTCTTATAAATCATTGGGTATATTATTCAAATAGCCAACATGGCTGGATTTTTATTATGGTTATCAATAACCAGTATTATGATTAAAGTTTTCAAAGTCGCTTTAGCGCAATGTCTATTATTTTATCAAAAGATATGATTTATTCTACAATGGAAGGAATAGTCCCGAGTCACTGCAAGCTTACAACCCGGCACTTGGGGGCTACATTATTCAAATTGAGATTACATGCAAGTCTCATGTCGCTGCAAGCATGCATCATGACACTTGGGGGCTAATGCGAAGTCATTTTTACTAGTCTTATTGAAGACCCGACTCATCATATTATAATGAGCCAGCCCTTGGGGGCTACCAATTGCTCCTGTCAACAATTCAAGGTACACAAGTTTTCGTCCATAATATTGAAGGATCCATTGCTCAGTTGGTAAAGCACAAAGCTCTTAACCTTGTGGACGTGGGTTCAAGCCCTATGATGGAAGCTACATTATAAGATGTTATTTTCATTGAAGTATATATCAAGTCCCGGTTCAGTATTATCTTACTAAGCCGGCCCTTGGGGGCTACACATCACTGCTAAAATCTACATGCTTATATTTACAAAGTCCCTGCTCATTATTGCATAATGACCCGGCCCTTGGGGGTTACACTGATTGAAGTTTTTATAAGAAATTACAAGTCCCAGGTTGCTGCAAGCATGTCAACCCGGTACTTGGGGGCTACATATATGGAGTATTTAGTTTAAATGATTGAGATGAACAAACCGGATTTCTTCAAGGTTGAAACACTTATTGGAGCAAGTCTTAAGTTATCACTATGTTCTCCTCTTAAGACTTGGGGGCTACAGGTATTATGCATATAAAGGAGGAACATTTTCATTTTATCAGTTTTGAGCAAATCAGGAAGGTCAATTACATGACCCGGTGTCGACAACAATTATGACCCGGTGCCATCAATATTTATAAAACGGCCATTTTGGTAATATTAAACCGGCAAGTTTTACATCTTCAAACCGGCTGAATATCAGATAAGTATTTCAAGACCCATATTTCTTAAACCGGCGCTTTGGGAGCTGAGTCAAAGGAGTTATTCTTCACAATATTTCTCTGTGACAAACCAATGTTGGCAAATTGATTATGAAGCTGGTCTGTTGACCCGGACTTCCCAGAAGGAGGAAATAACAAGGACTTAAGGGTGATAAGGTACCGGTTTACAAGAATTCTTAACCCGGAGCACAAACCTGTCAAATTTGTTCTTGTGTTTATTTTGCAGCATAAGTTTACCATGGATAAATCCAAGCTAAACTTGGGGGCTAATGTCGGGGATATACCCCGCGGCGTAAACCGGCCGGAAGTATAACCCGGCCGGACTAGGCGTTTCATTGGTAAACCGCCAGAGGATTGGCGACTTACGTGTCTGGCGGTTCACTGGTATGATGATTCACGAGCCTGAAGACTCATTGGTGACCCGACGCGTGTTCCAGATGGATGACAATGCCCAAGGCCCAGCAGGAAGGTTTATGTTAATGGTGGGCCGGTTTAAGAGGAAAGGCATGAGGAACATTTATCTTACAAGGAGTTAAGACCTGGACTTGTATCCGGTTTGTATTAGAGATAGACTAGTCCTAATCCTAATAGGACTCTACATGTAACCCGCTCCTCCAACATATATAAGGAGGGGCAGGGCTCCCCAAAAGAGAGAAGATGGACAAGTTCCACAAGTTGGACAAGTTAGGTTTAGATAATAGCTCTCAAGATAGAGCACTCTTGTAATCATCATCATCATCATCAATATCAATGAAGCAGGACGTAGGCTTTTACCTCCACCGTGAGGGGCCGAACCTGGGTAAAACCTCGCGTCTCTCGTCCCGTTCGACCCCTCTCAAGCTACCACACAGATGTGTTGGCATCGCGACTAAGTCCTGACACTAAGGACATCTGCCGTGACAATTCCACGACAGATGGCGAGCTCCTCCTTCATCTTGACGTCGCGGACCCCATCAGAGAACGCAGAGATGATGGCCTCATCAGTCCCCTTGGGGATCTTTATCTGTGCACTGTTGAAGCGCTGAATGCACTTTTGCAGGGTCTCTCCTGGTTGTTACTTGATGCGGCGCAGGTCGCCTGCGACCGGGGGGCGGTCGCGAGTACCTTGGAAGTTGGCGATGAAGCAGGTGTGCATTTCATCCCAGGAGGAAATTGAGCCTGGAGGCATGTTCAGGAGCCAGGAGCAGGCGCCCTCCTTGAGAGCCATGGGAAACCAGTTCACCATGACTTTCTCATCGCCGTTGGCCGCTTCGATGCTCAGCTCGTAGAGCTTCAAGAACTCCTCGGGGTCGGGGGTGCCGTCGTAGCGAGGAGGCAGACTCGGCTTGAATTTGCCTGGCCAGGCGACGCTACGCAGCTCGGTGGTAAGGCGTGGCAGCCAGCTGTGGTCACTGGGACCCGCCTTGGGGGTGGAGCTTGGTCTTGATGGGGTACGTGCCCTGCCGCTATGGTTGGCGCGCGATCTGGCCGCAGCAGCCGGTCCTGGCGCGGTGGCGCGAGGAACGGCGGAGCGTTTTGTTGCAGCCGAGGGACTTCTTGACAGCTTATTTCTTCACGCGCGAGCGCGGGGCATGGCGGGTCGCGTCGCGGGGCCGTGTATCTTGGCACCAGGGCGTCGTCTTGGGGCTGAGGTGGTGGAGGCGCTCCGTGAGCAATATCGCCCGTAGCTGGCGGAGGGCGAGGCGGAGAGAGGGACGGCACAGGGGAGCCCCCCGCGGCACGGACACGCTCGGCGATGTGGTCGAGCCAGTCCTCGTAGAGGTCGTTGACCGGTCGGTAGCGTAGGAGCTCGTGCGCCATGAGGAGCATGGCCCGTGCGTCCATGGGAGGACGACGTGCATGGGAAGAAGAGCTAGCCGGGGTCAGCGATGGAGTGGCGGTGCGGACGTCCCGCCGCACCGAGGGATGCAACGAGGATGCTTGATTCTCATTCCCCGCCAAGCCAGTGGCGGCATTGGCGGCAGGCGACGGGGAACGACGAGGTGGCCCCCTGACGGGAGCCGTCTGAGAAACGTGGGCAGCGAGGGAAGCCCGGCGCTCGGCACAAGCGCGGCGCGCGTCTGCCATGGAGATGACGAAGCAACGGAGCGCGGAGCGGCGGAAGGAAGCTTTGGCGCACCCCTATCTGGCATGCCAAATGTCGGATCACGGGTTCCAGCAAACCCTTGAGGTTCGAACAGTAGGGTGCGTGCGAAGGTTTTCTCCCTATCGATCCACGCCCTAGCTCTCTAAGATCTTCCGGACGAACTCAACGAACTCACAACACAGAAAGACACAAGATTTATACTAGTTTGGACCACCGTTGTGGTGTGATACCCTACTCTAGTGTGGTGGTGGATTGCCTCTGGGGCTAATGATGAACAGTACAAGGGGAAGAACAGCCTCCTGAGGTTGAGGTGTTCTTGTGCTTGGTGAACTTGTGTGGGTCAGATGATCTTGGATCCGCTCTCGACTTGTGATAAGGTCGATGCTCTCTAAGATCTACTGTGGTGGCTAGTTCTACTTATATAGGCCATGGTCCTCTCCCAAAATATTGAGCGAGAAGGGAGCCAACAACGGCCAATTCGTTAGGGGATAGCTAGTACAAGTTATCCTGACAAAAGGTGGTCTTCACCTGCCAAAGGTTCTGGTGATGACGCCGTCTTTGGCTCTATGGTGACCTCTGGCCTGCCGTCCTTCTAGTCTTGGTCTCGTTGCACCAATAAGGAAACCTTTGCTTGATGCCTCGGTAGTCCGCACCTGCGCTTGCCCCCCTGGCACCAAAGGGGAAACAAGGACATTGCACACGCTGGCGCCCGTGTGGTCTCGATCGTCATGGCTCACGTCACGAGGACCTCGCGAGGTTTGCCTTGCCTTGATCTCTCCGCCCCTCGTAAGCCTGCCTGGCGAGGCCGCTCCTGAGGAGGTCTTGCATCGTCTGCCTCGCGAGGCTTGGCCCCTCGCGAGGGTCTTGAATGCATTGTCGATGAAGGTGGGCCGTACAGACCTGCCAGCCCAGCCACGCCCTAGGCCGTAGGCAGGCATGTCTGGGGACCCCCGTTCCGAGGACGCCGACAGTTTAAACCAAAGCAATGGAGAACTTTGCTCTGATACCAATTGAAAGGATCGAGAGGAGGTGTCTAGAGGGGGGTGAATATACTCCTAACAAAGAAAAGTTGCAGTTTTTATTTTTTTCAAGTTAAGGTAGAGTTTTAGCACAAGTTTAAACATCCACGATACATTCAAGCAAGCATGGCAAGTGTATATGAGCAGCGGAAAGTAAAGCATGCAATTTACAAGAAAGTAAAGGGATGGGACTCGATTGTGCAAACGCAATTGGAGACACAGAGATTTTTGGCGTGGTTTCGAGGTGGTGCTATCGTACATCCACGTTGATGGAGACTTCAACCCACGAAGGGTAACGGTTGTGCGAGTCCACGGAGGGCTCCACCCACGAAGGGTCCACGAAGAAGCGACCTTGTCTATCCCACCATGGCCATCGCCCCACGAAGGACTTGCCTCATTACGGTAGATCTTCAGGAAGTAGGCGATCTCCTTGCCTGTACAAACTTCTTGGTTCAACTCCACAATCTTGACGGAGGCTCCCAAGTGACACCTAACCAATCTAGGAGACACCACTCTCCAAAAGGTAATAGACGGTGTGTTGATGATGAACTCCTTGCTCTTGTGCTTCAAAAGATAGTCTCCCCAACACTCAACTCTCTCTCACTGATTTGGATTTGGTGGAAAGATGATTTGGAGTGGAAAGCAAATTGGAGAAGGCTAGAGATCAAGATTTATGTGGTTGGAGTGGATTATCTTAACCTCAACACGTGAGTAGGTGGTTCTCTCTCAGAAAATGTATGCTGGAAGTGTAGCTATGTTCTGATGGCTCTCCTCACGAATGAAGAGTGGGTAGAGGGGTATTTATAGCCTCCACACAAAATCTAAACGTTACACACAAATCACCAAACTCGGTGGGACCGTATCAAACAACTCGATCGGACCGATTTAGTTCATAATGTGACTGATAGAGGCAAAGGTGTCCCGATGTTTCGATGAGATGGTGGCTATCGTTTTCTGTGGGAGTCGACCTTGACGATCCGACTACAAACGTGCGAGACGTCGCGCCTTAGCAATCGCTAAACCAACTTCCGAGGGGATATTGACCACGCCGGAGCACGATCAACCTGACCACGAGGGCCTGTTTCCTGCGAGCAAACGAAGAACAAGCAAGAAACTGAGATTGCAATCTGGATATTGCGAATATAAGATGAAAGCTTTATTGATCAAGGTGGGGTTCTGTGACGTCTTGGTCTGGTCGTTGGACACAAACGAAGTACGCGAAGTTGCAGCTATGGCGAACTTTTAATCTAAACAAAACCCCAAAGTCTAAACGATGCCCTAAGGGCTGTATATATGGAGGAAGAGAGGGGAATTTCGTGGCCCTTGAGGGTGGGGTCCGAAACCAACCCTAACTCTTGTTTCCCCACACATACGGACTCTAAAAATAGCCTATACTTAAGTATTTCGAAATTACATGGGCCTGGCCCATTAATAAGGTGACGCAGCACCTAGAATAGCCTATGGACGAATATTATGAAGTGGCATCTTGTATATTTCGTCCATGGCTTCATGCACTCCTTATGGCGGCTTCAAAGTCCTGAAATCATCACTTGTAACTCCGTTCTTGATCCCCTTGCGCATGCCATCAACTTCATGCGTGTTCTTGCTCCAATGTTCATCCTTCTCCAAGCTAGGCCCTTCATTTGAAAGCAAAACAAATGTATCCAATTTAGGCAGCATCATAATCTCATGAACATTAGAATCATTACCAAGAAACGAAAGTACCTGGTAATTTAATTGGCGTGCGCGAGCTCTAGTAATTGGTCCAGTATATGTAACAGTAGGGGCTGTGGGTGTAACAATGGTATTGATGTCCTCATCATCCTCCCCTTCTTGAAATGAAGTCGTCCTCGACGGAAGCTCATCTTCCTCACCCAAATAAGGCTTCAAATCTGCAATATTAAAAGTGGGACTAACGCCAAAATCTGCAGGTAGCTCAAGTTTATATGCATTATCATTTATTTTCTCTAAAACCTTAAAAGGACCATCAGCACGTGGCATTAGCTTTGATTTGCGCAGATTAGGAAATCTATCTTTACGCAAATGTAACCAAACAAGATCTCCAGGTGCAAACACAACATGTTTTCTACCCTTATCTCCAGCAAGTTTATATTTAGTATTCATACGCTCAATGTTTTCCTTAGTTAACTCATGCATTTTTAAAATCAATTCAGAACGTTCTTTAGCATCAAAATTAACCTTCTCCGAAGATGGAAGAGGCAACAAATCAATAGGTGCACGAGGTAGGAAACCATACACAATTTCAAAAGGGCACATCTTAGTAGCAGAATGCAATGAACGATTATAAGCAAATTCAATATGAAGCAAGCATTCTTCCCACATTTTCTTGTTATTCTTCAAAACAGCCCTAAGCATAGTAGACAATGTTCTATTGACTACTTCAGTTTGTCCATCAGTTTGGGGGTGACAAGTAGTACTAAAAAGCAGCTTAGTCCCCAACTTAGCCCATAAACATCTCCAAAAGTGGCTAAGAAATTTAGTATCACGATCTGAAACAATAGTATTTGGCACACCGTGTAAGCGAATAATTTCACGAAAGAACAAATTAGCAACATTAACAGCATCATCGCTTTTATGACATGGTATAAAGTGTGCCATTTTCGAGAACCTATCCACGACAACAAATATGCTATCCCTCCCCTTCTTTGTTCTAGGTAAACCTAAAACAAAGTCCATAGATATATCCTCCCAAGGAACACTAGGTACAGGCAAAGGCATATATAAACCATGAGGATTGAGTCGTGACTTAGCTCTTTGACATGTAGTGCAGCGAGCAACAAAACGCTCAACATCCCGTCTCATCTTTGGCCAAAAGAAATGTGTAGCAAGTATATCCTCCGTCTTCTTGATGCCAAAGTGTCCCATTAATCCTCCTCCATGCGCCTCCTGCAACAACAAAAGACGAACGGAGCTAGCTGGAATGCATAGCTTGTTAGCACGAAACACAAATCCATCGTTAAGAACGAACTTGTTCCAAGTTCTCCCTTCCTTACAATTCTGCAATACATCTTTAAATTCAGCATCATTAACATATTGATCCTTGATGGTCTCCAAACCAAATATTTTAAAGTCAAGTTGTGAAAGCATAGTATAACGACGAGACAAGGCATCAGCAATAACATTTTCTTTACCCTTCTTGTGTTTAATGACATAAGGGAAAGTCTCAATGAATTCAACCCATTTAGCATGTCGACGGTTCAGTTTTGCTTGACTTTTAATGTGTTTCAAAGATTCATGATCAGAATGTATAACAAATTCCTTGGGCCATAAATAATGTTGCCATGTTTCTAAGGTCCGAACAAGAGCATATAATTCTTTATCATAAGTAGAATAGTTCATACTAGGCCCACTCAATTTTTCAGAAAAGTATGCAACAGGTTTTCCATCTTGTAATAACACACCTCCTAATCCAATTCCACTAGCATCACATTCAAGCTCAAAAGTCTTATTGAAATTAGGAAGTTGGAGTGAAGGAGCATGTGTCAACTTATCTTTCAATACCGTGAAGGCTTCTTCCTGTGCGGTACCCCAAACAAACGGTACATCCTTCTTTGTAAGCTCGTTGAGAGGTGCAGCAATGGTGCTGAAATCTCTCACAAAACGCCTATAGAAACCAGCGAGGCCAAGGAAACTCCTCACTTGTGTGACCGTTTTGGGCTGCGGCCAACTCTCAATAGCTTCAATCTTGGCTTTATCAACTTCAATTCCCTGTGGAGTAACAACATAGCCAAGAAAAGATACTCGGTCGGTGCAAAAGGTGCACTTTCCAAGGTTACCAAACAAACGTGCATCACGTAGAGCAATAAAAACAGCACGTAAATGTTCCAAATGTTCGTCCAAAGATTTGCTATAAATCAATATGTCATCAAAGTAAACTACCACAAATCGTCCAATGAAAGCACGTAAAACTTCGTTCATTAACCTCATGAAAGTACTAGGTGCATTAGTTAACCCAAAAGGCATGACTAACCACTCATATAATCCAAACTTAGTTTTAAATGCTGTTTTCCATTCATCTCCCAATTTCATACAAATTTGATGGTAACCACTACGCAAATCAACTTTGGAGAATATTGTAGAGCCACTCAATTCATCAAGCATATCATCTAGCCTAGGAATAGGATGACGATAACGAATAGTAATATTATTAATGCCTCTACAATCAACGCACATACGCGACGTACCATCCTTTTTCGGCACTAAAATGATAGGAACAGCACAAGGACTAAGGGATTCGCGTATATAACCTTTGTCGAGCAGTTCTTGTACTTGACGCATAATCTCCTTCGTCTCCTCTGGATTGGTACGGTATGGTGCCCGGTTGGGTAATGATGCACCGGGAATTAAGTCAATTTGATGCTCAATCCCGCGAATAGGTGGTAATCCCGGTGGCACGTCTTGTGGAAAGACGTCGGTGAACTCCTGCAAAATGTTAGTGACAGCAGGAGGCAAAGAGGAAGGCACGTCCTCGAATGAAAATAATGCCTCTTTGCACACAAAAGCATAGCAAACAGATTTGCTAAAATCTAGATCATCAATATCAGATTTGGTGGCAAGTAAACATGCACTTTTCAATTTAATTTCAGAAACAACACTAGATTGTTTATTATTATTAGGCTGCATTTGTTGCTCAAATTCTTTTGCCACAATCTGATTTTCACTCTTAGTTTTCTCCTGTTTTGCTTTATTAGCTCTATTAATATCATCTTTCAAAATGGAATCAGGAGTCATAGGAAGCAAAGTAATATTTTTATCCTTATGAACAAGAGTATACTGATTGTTTCTACCATGGTGAATAGAATTTTTATCAAATTGCCATGGTCTACCAAGTAATAAGGAACATGCTTGCATCGGTACCACATCACAATCAACATAATCAGCATATGTAGAGATACTAAAATGCACACGAACAGTACGTGTTACCTTAACCTTGCCGCTGTTGTTGAACCATTGGATGTAGTAAGGATGTGGATGTGGTCTGGTGGTGAGAGATAGCTTCTCCACCATCTCGATGCTAGCCAAGTTGTTGCAACTCCCTCCATCTATGATCACGCGAACAGAACGTTCCTTCACAACTCCCTTTGTATGGAACAAATTATGCCTCTGATTTTGCTCAGCTTGTGTAACCTGCACACTCAAAAGACGTTGAGCAACTAAACATTCATACCTGTCAGCATCTTCAGGAGCCATGTATTGCGTCTCATGATCAGAATCGTCTCCACCGTGTTCGTCACGTGTAATAAGAGCCAAAGTCTCCTCATCATAGTCACTAGCGGACTCATACCCACCATCCTCAGTAACAATCATCACACGCTTAGATGGGCATTCTCTCGCATAATGACCTCCACCCTTGCAACGTCGACAAATAATATCATGTGTTTGCCCTGTTGATGCCATGGATGAAGAAGAGCTCTTTGCAGGCCCAGAAGGTGTGCTCTTGGCAGATAGTGGTGATTGTGCCTGCTTTATTGTATCACGGTTGGAGGTGGCAGCCGACGGAGGCGCCGGTGTAGCAGAACGTGTGGAAGTAGATGATGCACGTGGTGTCCATGAAGAAGGTCGACCTGCAGAAAAGTTAGTCTGCGCCAATGCCTGTCGATCCTGCACTTCACGTTCAGCTTTACAAGCAAGATGGAATAAACGAGTGATATTAGTATACTCCTTATACTCTAGAATCGTCTGAATCTCTCTATTTAATCCACCCATAAAACGTGCAAGCATAGCTTCATTCTCCTCAACAATACCACATCTAATCATGCCAGTTTGTAATTCCTGATAATATTCTTCTACAGAATTTTTTCCCTGTCTTAAGCGCTGCAATTTTTGAAGTAATTCACGTTGATAATATGGTGGAACCCAACGAGTACGCATAGCAGTTTTCAAAGCAGCCCAAGTAGCAGGAATGGGATATAATCTACAATGCTCAGACCACCAAACACATGCAAAACTAGTGAATGCACAAACAGCAGCAGGAACACGTCTCTCCTCGGGATATTGTAAACATGTAAATCGTTGTTCAGTTTCTAACTCCCAAGTAAGATATATATCAGGAACATATCTACCCTCAAATGGTGGAATATTCAATTTTAGTTTAGGGAGATGGTCATGATCTCGTACCTGAGGGTGAGCCCTACCATTGCCATTATTTGCATGTAGACGACCTGATGGTTGCTGTGCTGGTGGTGGCACGTAGTTCTGATTTTGATCAACCTCATCCTCGTAATCGCTAGCAAAATCATCCTCCTCCGCATCAGCAGCAGGAGCCACAGAAGTAGCAACAGCAGCACCAACAGTTTGGCCAGGTGCAAGAGGGAGACGGCTCGCTCGGCGGAGGGCTGTTTCACGATGTGTAGGTCGTCGTCGTCGTTGTTGTTGTAGAGGTGCGTTAGGTGCAGCCGGTGGTGGTGGTGGAAGACGCGCGAGCAATTCATTAAACCTGTTATCGAGCTTTGTTTCGAACGTCTTCTCCATGTCATCTATCTTCTCCATGGCCTCTTCAAATCTGTTTAGCACATCCTGCACCTGTCCATTCATCATTTGCTGAAATTTATCATGCAACTCCTGATTCGTCATGTTCTCCCAATCAGTCTCGTCGGCTTGTGATCCTGCCATGGTTAGCAACAATAGAAAACACACAAGAATATGATCCTACAGAATACTAACAAGAGGTGGTGGTGGCGGGTGTCACAAATCCGTCAAGCAAATCTCAAATTCTTACCAGTTCTTACCCAGCAGCAGGCGGTGATCGGCAACCGTTGTAGTGAAAACTCTCAAAAGCTTGGATAGAGCTATTGCCAGGGAGAGTCAAACGCACGACGTAGAGGTATGTGGAGCTGGGGAGGCTTATAGTATGGTAGCAAAAAGGGTCAGCAATAATCAATTCAAAGATGCAAAGTTGAATAAACGCTGAACGACGGTACTGTGCTGGTCCTAGGCTAGACCGTGCTAGAGACGCGAGCCTAGAACACTAACAAAATCACGGCGCTGCACGTAAATAAGGGAAAAGCACACTCTGGAACTTTTTTTTTCGCTTTTTTTTGCGCTCCTCTTTTTTTTGCGCTCCTCTTTTTTTTTGCAAAAAATTACTATAATGGCGAGTGTCTCAAAACTCTTCCCTCGTCAAACTGATAGGATGCGCACGAAATTTTTTTTTCACTTTTTTTTTCGGAAATCAGGGCAGCGACGACGAAAAAGTGCGACAAAAAATCACTATGATGGCACGTGGCTCAAAAGACTCAGAAAAGCCTCAAAATAGGATAGGGAAAAAATATTTTTGCCCGTGAAAATTTTGGCCTAAAAACTGCCCGGGGGTCTCTAGACTCTTTTTTTTTCCGAGACCTACGCAGGCAAGGAAACACGAATCGGAATTGAGATTGATCTCAAGAACAAACCTAATATGAGAAGAACTCGGATTGGTGGTGGATATATGGTGGTGGTATATGGCAGCGGTGGTGGTATATGGTAGCGGTGGTGGTATATGGATAGAGATTGATGGTGGTATATGGATACGGATTGGTGGTGGTATATGGATATGGATTCAGAGCGGTGGCGGATAAGCAAAAGTGGTAGATGGGCGATGATGATGGTGCGGCGGCGGCGTGACAACTTGTGACCATAACTTGAAACTCTAAAAGACTAGACTCTAAGACCAGCAACTTGACACGACAATGCAACCGCAAATTCAACAAAGCAAAAACCCTAAAAAGATTATGCAAAGGCTCAGATTGGTTCGGATATGATGAACTAACCCTAATTTTTTTTTGTGTGGCTTTTTCGTGGACTGTAGGTATGAAGAACAGACTCGATCTAATCTACGAAAAACTGTAAAATCTCACCGAGCAACCTGGAAATCTGATACCACTTGATAGAGGCAAAGGTGTCCCGATGTTTCGATGAGATGGTGGCTATCGTTTTCTGTGGGAGTCGACCTTGACGATCCGACTACGAACGTGCGAGACGTCGCGCCTTAGCAATCGCTAAACCAACTTCCGAGGGGATATTGACCACGCTGGAGCACGATCAACCTGACCACGAGGGCCTGTTTCCTGCGAGCAAACGAAGAACAAGCAAGAAACTGAGATTGCAATCTGGATATTGCGAATATAAGATGAAAGCTTTATTGATCAAGGTGGGGTTCTGTGACGTCTTGGTCTGGTCGTTGGACACAAACGAAGTACGCGAAGTTGCAGCTATGGCGAACTTTTAATCTAAACAAAACCCCAAAGTCTAAACGACGCCCTAAGGGCTGTATATATGGAGGAAGAGAGGGGAATTTCGTGGCCCTTGAGGGTGGGGTCCGAAACCAACCCTAACTCTTGTTTCCCCACACATACGGACTCTAAAAATAGCCTATACTTAAGTATTTCGAAATTACATGGGCCTGGCCCATTAATAAGGTGACGCAGCACCTAGAATAGCCTATGGACGAATATTATGAAGTGGCATCTTGTATATTTCGTCCATGGCTTCATGCACTCCTTATGGTGGCTTCAAAGTCCTGAAATCATCACATGTAACTCCGTTCTTGATCCCCTTGCGCATGCCATCAACTTCATGCGTGTTCTTGCTCCAATGTTCATCCTTCTCCAAGCTAGGCCCTTCATTTGAAAGCAAAACAAATGTATCCAATTTAGGCAGCATCATAATCTCATGAACATTAGAATCATTACCAAGAAACGAAAGTACCTGGTAATTTAATTGGCGTGCGCGAGCTCTAGTAATTGGTCCAGTATATGTAACAGTAGGGGCTGTGGGTGTAACAATGGTATTGATGTCCTCATCAGTGACCGTTAGACATTTCGGTGGGACCGATATCATCAACTCGATGGGATCGATGTGCTAGGGTTAGGGTAAAAACTCATCTTGGTTTGACCGATTACGCAAACACGGTGAGACCGATTTTGGTAATAAGCAAAACAAAGATTAGGTCAAGCAAACTCGTTTTGACCGATTGCATATCTTGGTGAGACCGAAATTATTGCAATAGGTGACAGAGTTTGCAAGCCCATCTTGGTGAGTTCGAGATCCCATCGGTGAGGCCGAATCGATTAGGGTTTGTGGCAGTGGCTATGTCAAGAGAACTCGGTGGCGCCGGATAGAAGTTTCGGTGGGGCCAAGTTTGACTTGTGGTTTGGAACATATGTGGATATGGGCAAGTGTTGAGGGTTTTTGGAGCATATCACTAAGCATTTTGAGCAAGCAACCCATTAAGCAACACCTCATCCCCTTTTACTAGTATTGGCTTTTCCTATGGACCCAATGTGATCTTGGATCTCTAAAAGTAAAATGTAGAGTCTTGAGCTTTAGAGCTTGAGCCAATCTTTTGTCCTTAGCATTTTGAAAGGGGTTCCACATCCTCTTGTCCACGCCACTCCATCTGTTGAACTTGTTTGAAATATACTAGGTGAAAACATTAGTCCAATCAAGAGATATGTTGACATTAATTACTAAAACCACCCAGGGAGCACTTGTGCTTTCAGGGTGGGAGTGAGGAGGAAGAAGAGCACCCCGGTTTTTTGGGGGCGGTGTGCTGGGTGTGGGTAGCGCCTCTCATTAAGTAAATATATGGGCTTTTGAATCGATTTTATTATTTATTAGGGTGGATGGGATGTTTTGTCTTGGGCCTAGAGAATCAATTACTACTAGTACCATGGAGACACTCTACATCTACCCAGAAAAACAATTACTACTAGTATAGTGGATGTCATTTTACTCTTCTGAATGGCATTTTACTCTTCTGGCTCCTCCTAGGTCATCGAAACGTCTCCCTCTTCTGAATGTCATTTTACTTTTGTTCACCGACATGCAGGCCATGCCGCGCGCGGGCCCAAATGCCATCCACCAAATTAGAAGGCAGTATGCAGGCGGAGTCACCCCGGTCGTAGGGCGGCAGTAACGAGCCGCCGTATCACAAAACCCCACCTCCCCGCAGTCTAAGTTTGACGGACGAAGCAACCATAATTTCACTCTTCGTTGGATCCCCTTCTCCCTCACCGTCTTCAAGAAAGCCAACACTCGCATCTGCCACTGTTCTTCTCTCCCAATGAAGGAAAGGTAAGCGGATCCATGATGTTGGTATATTTTCGTTCAGAGAAAAAAAGAACTTTTGCAAAGCAGTAACCGATCCTCACTCTCTTTTTTGTTTCATTGTCATTGCGATTGTGTTTTCCTTTCAATGGTCTCCTAGTATTCGTCTGTGTCATGATGGACCAAGGAGAACTAGGCAAAGATCTGCCGATATTGGAGCAGATGTAGGAGGCTGATCCCCAGAAGACAGAGCGCTCCAAGAAGATGGAGGCAGCCACCGAGCCGACCCTAGATACGCTCACGGCCACTACTGAGATGGTCAATGCCCCGTTTGAGGTTACAGCCCCCGTAGCACTGTAGGAGCAGTTTTCCCCCTTCGAGGATGTGTCCCCCCCTGAGCTGCCCAAGGTGATTTTCTTCTTTGTTGATCTCGATTGTGGTTTTTCATCTAAGTATGTGGTGATGAATAATGCAAAATTTTATTAGCTTCGATGCCATGATATACAGAGTGGTTTAAATAAATTGTGTTTCTTATATTGGAAAGTAATTCAGAATTTGTTTCTATTTCAATTAGAGCCCTGATGCAGACAAGGATTGTGTGGTTGTACATGTCACTCGCTATGAGGCGGATGACCTGAATATAAGCACTGGGAAAACAGAGTTCTTAGGTTGTTGGATCCTGGAAGCCATTTGCGTTTATAGCGATGTCGAGTTGTATTCCAGTCTCACTATTGTCAGGCGTGTTGTCCAGGGTGTACTAAAGCACAAGAAGTTCAAAGCTACCCCTTCGTTTGTGAGGCATACTTTTCTTGTCAAGCTTATGCAGGAAGATGACGTGCCATGCCTCCACAAACAAGTTTATGAGTGGCAAGGCCACAAGGTTATATTCATGAAGGTTCATAGGATTGAGCTGCTGCCAGATGTCCTCGATGATGTTCATGGAAAGGTCCGTCTTGTGTCCAGCCCAAATTAGACCGGGGCATGAAATAGTTGCCCTAGCTAGTGTTTAATAGTAGTTTGGATTGTGTCTAATTATCCGGACCTTGCCTAGTATCGAGCCCTCCGGGGCTAGTACTCTGCTTGAATCTGTCTATGGGAACTGCTGCTACTTTTGTGTGCCTGTGACTCATGTGAGAATCATCGTAATTGTTGCTGAAACAGATGCGTCCTCACTAGTTTTTTCATGAATATGGCATGGTAAGACATAAGTTGTCATGGTTTATCATACGAGCTGTGTGTGTTTGATGAAATAGAGTACTCGTTTGAGAACTATGCGTCGACGTATACATAAGTACTTGTAAACACTGTTGGTGCTACCCCACTTGTAAGCAGTTGTGCAAAACATGGCACATTGGCTCAGCTCACTTCAACAGTAGGCAATCGACCAGCTAACAATCAATAATATGTAAATTCCAAACGTTCACATGTTAGTCCAGCATTCATGTGGAACACTCACATTAAACTCGGCTTCATAAAAAACTTCAAAAGCATAAGTTAAGCAATTTTATACATCTCAATGATTCATAGAACATAACAAACATATACTAGTTCACAACAAAAGACAAAGTTGTGAGAAGGTTTACAAATCAGGAAAAAACAAGCAAGGCTTCTCTAAGCAATGGGCCTTCCGGCAGGCTTAAATATCCTGGAGTTCACTCTGGTTTTTTCTTGTTGCCACCATCCAGGGTTAGGTTCTCTCATTCTAGAATAACCAATTATAATTGTGTTCTCAGCTAGAATGCTGAACTGAACCATGTAGTGTACTGACCAGCTGAAATACTTGTGCATTCCACTAAATTTAAGCACCGCTATTGCAGAAATAAGCAGACCACAATGCCTCTGGTCCGCGCAACTGTCCCCAAAACCTCCTTGTATCCGTGCCAGCTAGTCCTCGGTCCATGGATCAACTCGTAGAAAGTGCATTCCGGACTAGGATGAAGTTGTTTTCGCTCGTCCCTGCACTGCAATCAGGAAGTAAAACGTATGAATCAGCTTCTTTTAGATTGCGTTGGTCATTCTACCTAGTTACTACCAATTTAGGAATACCTTGAACACTGGTGGTTAGAGGACGGCGGCTAGGAATAGCCATCTCATATTTGTGCAGTTGTACTAAAACTGAGGTGTGTACTTTTGATTGTGCAGATAGAAACGATATGGAGACAGACATCCCTGTTTGCGCAAATATGAAATACAAATTTTAAACAGTGACGGATATTTGCAATGGCGTATAATTAACAACAACATCTATTGTGTTATAATTAGCACTAGATTGACATTACGAAAGTGCCCTTAAGTAAGTAGCATCACATCACATCAACACTGTCACTAGATTAACATGCAGAACAATAGCATTAGTATTACTGTCATGAGAGTAGCACATGGTCAATAAATGTGCAATCAAATTTGTGCATTTCCACTTGGATGAAGCAATGTTAGCGGTGTGAGATTTAAGTATAACTGCAAAAAACACAATTCAAGGGAAATAAAGCAAGGCGGAAGCACTTCATAAAATGGTGGTGGCATTGCTTCAATTTATCGATGGCACTACACCATTACTTATAGTGACATTAGGTGGTATTGCTTAATGCTTCATGTGATTTTACATTAAAAGTAGCGATATGGGCGTAGGGACAGTAGGGGCATAAAGTGGTGGCGCAGATGTGGTTGCGGAGAGCACCAAACACTCAGGAAGCATGTCTGCATTCGTCCCATTTTTTATCTCCTCGTCGACATTTTCCTATGTGAGCACAGGAAATCTAGACCTGCTCATTCTCATTTGCGTTGTCCCCCAACACCCCTCACTTTCTTTCCTTTTTCAACCAAGAGACAGGTCCACTTCCCCAGAGCCTTTGCCATCCACCATGCTTTCTTCGCCTTCTCAACCAAGAGACCGGTTGGGTAGCCAGTATCTACTATTTTCTCCCGTTTCCTCTTAGAACCAAGTCCTAGATTCATGCTACAGCTTTCCCACGTCCTTCCCTATTTGAATCAACTCTTAAATTCGACTGTATGAACTAGCTTTACCTCTAATAATAGTAAAAATCTAGGTGGCTTCGGAACAGCCGACGGAAGTAGAAAAAGATCCACACGCAGCCACGTGGGGAGCTGGGGCAGTAGAGTAAGGCAGGTTTCGAAGGAATATATACCCGAGGGTCGTGGGCATGTGGCAAAGATGGCGGCAGGAGGCCGCATCTTGGCCACAATACCGCAGGGAGGAAGAAGGAGTCGGAGGCCCTCCCGAGCTGGCTCTCTCTCGGAGAGAATGGCATGGCCGCCGATCGGGACGCGCGGGCAACCGTTGGTCTCCTCCCTCGCCGCCGATGACAGCATGAACAATGCACCTACACCCCTGCCCCGGTCGAGGTGGTCCGACCGGATTTGTGACCAGCCATGAGCAGAGAGAGAGTGTGGCCACCTATGTCTTGCTTCGATCTGGAGAGGATGAGAGAGTGAAAGAAAGGAACCCTAGTAAAGCAGGTGCTAAGGCACCTGCTTATATATATAGTGGAGTGATTTTGTTGTACCAGCTTCAAAAAAGTGCGCTCCTACGTGTACCCGCGAGTGGGTGTGAGAGAACTAGTGCATGCGGGCACCGCTTCACTTCGTGAGAGTACAATATACTATGCCCGAAGAACGTTCGCCACAAGAGTAATAGTATAGCTGTGTGACGTGTGAGCTAAAATAAAAGGTGCACGACGTCTTTTATTTATTAGAAGTTCTAAGGGTCGGGTGTGAAGAGCACACACTGGTGCGCGTCGGTCCTAAACAAACGGTTTTTTACCCCTTTCCGCGACGGCATTTGGAACCGTTGCCAAGTGAGTGTGTGTGATTGGGTGTCCTTCCCACATGACCCAGAAATCGTCGGTGATAGGCCCTCCTAGGACCCAGGCTGGGGCCGTGTGCGATCGGGCGAGGCATCGGAACCCAATCATTCCCGTTGGAATGTACATCCCACACGGTGAATCCCAGAAATCATTTCGGTAGGTATGTACGTACCACACGGTGAATCCCAGAAATCATTTCCGTAGGTATGTACATTCCACACGGTGAATCCCAGAAAAACATTTCCGTTCTTATGTATATCACACATAGTCAATCCAAGGAATACGTTCCCGTTCTTATGTACATCCCACACAGTCAATCCAGGGAAAACATTTCCAATCGGATGTACACCCCACATGGTTTTATGTATACGCTCGTGTGTGAAAGGCGTAACTATCACACACTGTCACAGCCCTAGATTATTGCTTGTATTAGTTGCATCATAGAACACGCATGCATCATGTCTAAATTTCTGAAACTTGGAATTGAGGAAAGTGGAAGCCTCAAAACTTAAATAAAAGAAGGGCAAAGAACCCTGGAAATCTCATTCTTTGTTTCCAAGATGTCCTTTTCCAATGTTTGAGAATTTTGGCAAGAGCTATATATCAAACCAGAATTTAGGAACATTTTTAAGGATTTATTTTTGGGACATTGAATTTAAATCAATAGCTATTTGAATTTGAGTTATATTCATATAACTAGAATATAATTTCAAATATATTTGAAACATTTTATGTGCATTTGGAAATGTCCATTCTGCAACATAAAATTATTCAAACGGTTTTGTCACTGTTTTGAAATTGTTTTGAATTTTGAACAGTGGCAGAATATTAAACAACAGAAAACATAACAGAAAATAAAACAAAGCAACCTTACCTGGCACTCACCTGGCCAGCCCACATGGCCAGTCCACTTGGCGGCCCAGCCCACCAGGGGCACCGCTGTCTTCAACCTCTGCCTACTGGCAGAGGCGTGTCGACGCGTGCGCGCCCGAGCTCCACCTCCCGCTTCTGCTGCTTCTGGAGCCAGCCCCGAGCGCCACGCGGTCTCCTGCTTCCCCTGCACCTCTCCCCACTCTCCCCGTGCTCTTTCCCCTCCCCTGTCTCTCTCCCTCGCGCGAAGTCTGAGCGCTGCCGCCGCCGCCGATGAGCACCACCGCGGCCAACGCCTCTCCCTCGTCCTCCCAAGCAGCCCAGAAGCTCCGCCACTTCGTCCTCAACCCCCTCACCGTGCCACACCCCGCCAGAAACCTCGAACGTCCTCACCAGGCTCGTCTTCAACCTCCCGACGGCGAGATCGACTTCGCCGCCCCACCAAATCCAATCCTTCCCCCAGCCCGTTTCGTCATCCTCTGCACTCGCCGTGAGCTCCTACTCCTTCTCCCCCTCCATGTTTGCTCTGCTGCACGCCGTAGTCGCCACACCGCGCTCGCTCGCACGCGCCGCCACCTGAGCTCCTCGCTGCCGAGGCCACTTCCACATGATCTCGAAACCGAGCGCATCACCACGGGGCCGTAGCGGCCATATGTTGCTCCTGTCGTGCCCTGCCGCATCGAATCCGTCGACGTCCGAACTCCGGCGCCGCTCTGCTGGTCGGTGCCGTCGACTCTGACCACCCCGCCCCCTCTCATGTGTTTCCCTGGACGCGGCACACGCCCAGCAGCCCGTAGCGCCAAACCGCGGGTTGAGAGGACGCCGGACGGCGAATTCCGAGCGCCTCCGCCGCTCTGTGAGGTCGCCAGCGGCCTAACCCCGGCCGTGCCGACGTGGCACGTCATTAGTGGCCGATGACGCCACTAACCAACCCCAAATGGTCACAGACACATGGGCCCAGGCCCTAATTAACCTCAGTTTTCTTTTAGTTTAGATTAGTTGAAAATCCAGCGGGACCCGCAAGCCAGAGTTGACTGCGCTGACGTGGCAGTTGACCGGGTCCACCTGTCAGCGACACAAATGACGCCGGGTAACTGACCAGTGGACCCCACTGGTTAGGTTTGACCTGGGCTGGCGTCGTTGACCTGATGATGTCAGCATGATGTCATGCTGATGCAGTTTTGATTTTCTGAATTTCAAATAATTCAGAAGATTGCAGAAAATATCCAAAACTTCAAAAATTCATATAAATTAAATCGTAACTCCAAATGAAATAATTTATATATGAAAAATTATCAGAAAAATCCAATCTATCCATTTATGCTACTTTCATGCATGATAAACCAACTTATATCCACTATATAAGTTAAAACATGATAATGGAATTTTAAATGCTAAATATGCAGTTTGCATATGAACCCTTGGTCCAAATGGACTTCATTTAAATTGTTGCTAGATGCATTAGTGCAAAGCATAACATTATTGCCATGTCATGATCATGCATCATATTGTGCATTGCATTGATTGTGTTGTTTCTCAGTTGCCGGTGTTTGTCCCCTCTCGGTAGACGTGTATCGACAATGTGATCGATGACACCGATGAAGAACTATATTATCTTCAGAAGTGACAGGCAAGCAAAAACCCCTTGTTCATTCCGATACAATCCCACTCTCTCGCTCCTGCTCTCATTTACTGCATTAGGACAACAACGATTCAACTATTACATGTTGCGGTAGTTGAACCCCTTTCCTTTGCATGACTTGTCATTGCCACAGTAAATATATGAAACCCACTAGCATGAGTAGGAGTTGTTTGAGCCTTGGTGTGCCTACTCATTCATGCTTGTTTGTCATGCCTGCTATTACTTAGAGTTGAGTCAGGTCTGATTCATCGGGGATGAATTAGAGGTGTGAGAACATGTCCTACTGTTGTGAGCTAAGCGTGTGAACACGATTTGGTAAAGGTATCAGTGAGAGGCCATGTAGGAGTACATGGTGGGTTGTCTCATTGAAGCCGTCCTTAGGAACTGAGTTCTGTGTTTGTGATCCATCAACAGCTACTACCATGCATTGGAATGCTTAAGTGCCCCTCTCGACTTATTAATCAACCTGATCTCTGTCCAGGAGTTGCAACTAGTTTCTGGTGTTTGTAGGTTGTGTTAGTAGTCTACCAAGTGGCACCCGGTATAGGTGGGCTTGGGACAGACTAGGCACAGTGGCATGGTGTACCGAGTGGCACCCGGATGGTGGGCTTGGGAACCCTGCTCACATCGTTTGGGGCCATGAGGGACACCCCGGCCGGATCTCCTTGCGGATGGAACCCGAATAGGTGATAAATCTGGACTAGAGACTTGTTGGTTAGTCAGGTCATGGACGACTCCCTCGCCAGGCTTCCGCTTGAAGGTTGCCGAGATACACGATGTGTACATGGTGGTAAGTGGCGAGAGCGTGTGTGAAGAAGTACACCCCTGCAGGGTTATCATTATCTATTCGAATAGCCGGATTCCTCGGATATGGAAACTTGGACCCCTTGCATAGTTCATAGACAAGTGAAAGTGGATACTCTAAAATGCGCAAGATAAGCGTGAGTGCTATGGATGCCCTTCTCGTAGGGAGATGGGAGTAGATCCATAGTGGTGTATTGATATGGTGAATACGTGGACTCATGTGCGCCACCTCAAAAGAGTTACTTGCAGTCATAGTTAGGATAGCCATTGAGTCAAAGCTGGCTTCTGCAGTCCAACTCCACCACCCCCTTTGTTGATACTGATGCATATGTAGCTAGTTCTGATGTAAGTCTTGCTTGGTACGTTTGTACTCACGTTTGCCTATTTTATGTTTTGCAGAGAGACGTCAGTCTCGCCAGTAGTTCCACATGGACTTCGACGTTTAGCTTGTTACCTCAGCTACGATCTTGTACCCTTGGGAGGGTCTTGTAGATAGTCAGGCTTCTGAGCCTTCTTCATTTGTAGTTGTCTGTACTCAGACAAGTTAATCTTCCGCATCTGCTTGTTGCTTGTATGCTCTGTATGTTGGGTCATGAGACCCATGTTTGTAATAATTGGCTCCTCGGAGCCTAATGAATAAATACTTCAGTCATAGAGTTATGTTGTGATGCCATGTTGTATTTACACATATCGAGCATATTGTGTGTACGATTGAAATGCTTGGTATGTGTGGGATCTGACGACCTAGTTGTTTATCCTTGGTAGCCTCTCTTATGGGGAAATGTAGTCTTGTGCTTCCATGATCCATAGTAGTCCGCTACAACCCGGTTCACCGGAGTCCTGCTAGGCCAGCACTACTGCTCCGGAACACTTGACTAGACGGCATGTGATGCACTTCGTTCCTGTGTCCGTCCCTTCGGGGAAATGTCACGCGGTGACATCCGGAGTCCTGCCTAGCCTGCTACAGCCCGGGTTCCCAGAGACCTGCCAGCCCAGTGCTACAGCCCGGATTCACACGCTGCTGACCGACATGCTCGATGTTGATTCATGTATGCATGTCCCTGTAAGTTAGTGCCACTTTGGGTTCATTACTAGTCATGTAGGCTCGGGTTCTCTGTCATATGGATGCTAGCGACACTATCATATACGTGAGCCAAAAGGCGCGAACGGTCCCGGGCCATGGTAAGGCGACACCCGTGGGAATACCGTGCTTGAGGCCACAAAGTGATATGAGGTGTTACAGGCTAGATCGGTGTGACTTAGAATCGGGGTCCTGACAGCTTTGGTATCAGAGCCTGACTGCCTGTAGGATTACCAAGCCAAGCTGGTTGAAGTCTTGTCTAGGAATGCTTTAGTTATATAAGTGAATTGATTGTGGATGGGAACATAAGGCTCTTTTACTCCTTATCCTCATGACATTCTGATCTGAGTCATCTTATCTTTTCTACAGGGTTAAGAACTAGGCTTCTCTTCTATCTCTTAGGATGACGTGTTACTAAACCGTAGTTGCCTAGGATTGTTGAGTTCAAGCCTCAGTTCAGTTCCTACTACTTCCATATGTTCATAGCTGGCCTCAGAACCTTGATATTGTGATGTTGAGAGGTTATGCCACCATCTTTGCAGGATGTCTCGAATCATTTTAAGCATTTACAGCTGTTATGCTGTCTGAGTCATCCCAGGTTTCTAAATAGTCTGATGCACTTGCAAATCTTTCCTCCATGTTCCGTTGTATTTTGGGCCAGATTAAGCACACTAATCGGTGTGTTGAGGTACTCCGTTGCCTTGACATGTATGTTGGAGTTAGTATTATGATCCTAGGTGTCCTCGAGAATTTAGCAATGCTTCCGTATCCCCAGTGTGATGATTCTGGCCATCATTCTTGAAAGCATCCCGTGATGCCATTTAGTTAGTAGGCATTCTATTTCTGGGTTTTTGAGCCCAAGTTTCACTCTACTTACCTTTTGTTGATAGTGTTGCTAGTTCCTTTAGGATATTAGTAAACCTTGCGATAGTCCTCGAGGTCCGTGGTATTTCTTTCTTCCAGATACCATGAACTGCTTATGGCAGAAGTTCTTTTGAACCAAAAGATCACAACCAGAGTGCTCTTGATGAGTTCCCCATTCTATATTGTGATCTGCTAGTTCTACCGTTCTGCATGGGTTATCCGGAAGAAATGTTGAGCTTTGCCCGACATACTAATCCGTGTGTCCACAACTCAGAAAATTATATGTTCCTTGAGTTGTCCCCCTATAGTTGTATTCCGACCTTAGCCTATCAGTCGATAGTCAAGAGTATGTGTGCATTCGTGTTTATCGGTACCTTTTTACTCTTGTGGTCCGTCAAGCCATTCTATTCTGAGATGACTAGGAGAAACAAACTCCAGAACCTCATCCATATCTAGGATTGGGTCAAAGCAATTGTATCCGCAGATCAAAATGCCAATCCAGCTTTTGCTCTACTCTACCTTGGAGTGTTACCATCTTTATGTCAAGAGTGACATGAGAATTGCCCCACCTCTTATGAATTCTTGACGCAGTAATACTTCCTGCCATTATTGTTAATTCCTCGGTTCCCGTGTTATTGTGACCGGAATGCCGACAAGTGAATCGTGATGTGTGAAATCAATACTGCTAGCAACCCCGTTGCTTGGTAGTTAATGGACAATAATCTCATTCTTAGCGTGTTGGTATTGAATTATCATTCTAAGATTGATCGTGCTACCTAGTCCTTATGTCTGGTGCACTCTTCGATGAATGAGTTAGGATTATTCAATCCCTTTGCTATTTGATCATATTGTCTTGCTCTGAAAAGCAAGATTGTTCTCCAGCTTAGTAACATATCGGTGGTTCGTGATATTCTGAATATCTTCTCGGAGGTATTACTAGGTTGTCACCTGACCGCTATGTTGAGTTCGTGATCATGTTGGTTTTCCTCCAAACCACCCATTCTCCAAGAATCTGTGTTGGATACCCCTGAGCTAGTTGGTTAAGTCAAACAACAACTTGGAGAGTTGGAATACAAACGCTTTGCCTAACCTAGTTCATCTCAAGGGACATCTTTTGTGTGTGTGTGTTGAAGAAAGATGATATCTTCATCGATTGGTCCTCGTGATCAGTTGTTGGACCTATTGTCTTGTCAAAGCTTTGATTTGAGTGTGGGCTATCATCAAATCAAATCGGAACCAATGATATTTTTAATGTTGTCTTACTCGTGGTTGATCCCTCGAGCATACACCATTATATCTTTTGGGTCTAACCAATGCTATCACCTTCTTCACAAATTGTGGAATCCCATGTATATGGAAACCTGGATGAGTTGTTGTTGAGCCCATCAGCAACATCTTTATCTTCTCCATGATTCGTGTTGAACATCAAGATAGTCTTGGAGACTTGTGTAAGCATTTTCTTCGTGTCCCGTTCATGAAGTCTATGTTTGGATGAAAGAAGTGACTTCCTCTAATTCACTTGCACTTGGTGTAAGTTGCCGCCGTGAATTCGAGAAAGATTGTTTTTTCTTCCTCTGGAATCATCCCAAGTCAGTCATTCACATGTGCGGAGTATTATGTGGTTTGGAGACTTGCAACCTTCATTCTATATGTATCCCTAGCACACCAAGCCACTGATTGATTTTTACCAAAGAAAAGGAGTCTGTTGTGTTAATTCTAGATCATGCACAAGACTTCGATATCCTCGATGATGGTTCCCGGCCAGAACTCGGTAGTGTTTTGTTGTAAGACTACTGCGTGGTTATGCTTGTCTGGGACAACGTGTTCCCATGTACGTAGCAGAACCAGCTCATGTTTTGGAGATTGCTATCATAGTCCATCTCCCGAGAATCTCGCAACGACATCTTGTCAACTTGTGTTGCAAACTTTCTTTTCCAGATACGTTGTTTGAATTATCTTATTACCAACCAGATCTGAATCTCGGGCAGATATGATGGTTGGAACCTCTTCCAAGAACTATGATATAGGTTCCAGTGAAGTGGACGCACCTAGCTGGAAGCACTATTATTGTAGTATCTTGAGTCAGCAATTTGGTCACTCTTCCATGAGGAGTTGGTATGGCTTAGTCCATAAGTTGTTCCTTATGGGTTCTTTGAGTTTCCAAAGTCAGACCTTTACTTGATATTCTAGATACCGAATGGTATTGGGTCAAGCTGGTACATCAAGGAGAACATTAGAAGCGGGGTGCTAAATGTCTCTCGGTCGATCATCCAGATTTTTGTTTCCTTGGCCTCACAAAGGTAAAATCTGAGAAAGTGTTGTCCTCCTCTGCACCTGCATCCTCCATCGTTATTCATCATGGTAGTACGAGGTGTCATCAGGATCTTGTCATAGATGTTGGTAAAACCTTGATGAATATGGAAATGCTCAAGTTCTTGAAAGAACGCTCAGTCACTAGATTATATCCTTGGTATCAACTTGAATGTGCCTTCCATTTGCCGACTTGTTCTATAACCGTAGTTTCCTTTCGAAACTGAGTATGCCATCCCCTCGAATTCCTTCAAAGGATCAACTGTGATTTGCCTCAGGCTGGTATGAAGAGTTTCAATGATCTATGGATCAAAAGTAATTATTTTTGCCACTTAAGGTAATAATTTTACGAGTCACCTCCCCCAAGGTGCCCCGTTGTGGAATCATGGCAATCATTCTCCTTGCTACTTTGAAACCATGCACCATCCTACTCCAGCATGGAATTCTTGCCTACCAAAATTGAACCTCCGTCATCGGTTTCTTCCATCCCTCCCGATGTGTGTCTTGTGTCTTAGCTCAAGAAATGTTTCTACGTCTCATTCCGTGAATTTATCTTGTGTTCTTTAAGATCGATGATCCATTCTTGTGAGGTTGTCTTGCTCTCCTGTCACCATGTTGGATGAAGTTCTCGAAGGAAAGGATGTCATAATCAATATGATGTAGGGGATCAACATCTCCGAGAAGGGAAGTTGGATCGAGAAGATCGTGTTAGCTTTGTGTCCCCGCTGTCTTCTTACCTCACGCCTTGAATCTCGGGACGACATTATTGTTTAGTGGGGGTGAGTTGTCACAGCCCTAGATTATTGCTTGTATTAGTTGCATCATAGAACACTCATGCATCATGTCTAAATTTCCGAAACTTGGAATTGAGGAAAGTGGAAGCCTCAAAACTTAAATAAAAGAAGGGCAAAGAACCCCAGAAATCTCATTCTTTGTTTCCAAGATGTCCTTTTGCAATGTTTGAGAATTTTGGCAAGAGCTATATATCAAACCAGAATTTAGGAACATTTTAAGGATTTATTTTTGGGACACTGAATTTAAATCAATAGCTATTTGAATTTGAGTTATATTCATATAACTAGAATATAATTTCAAATATATTTGAAACATTTTATGTGCATTTGGAAATGTCCATTATGCAACATAAAACTATTCAAAGGGTTTTATCACTGTTTTGAAATTGTTTTGAATTTTGAACACTGGCAGAATATTAAACAACAGAAAACATAACAGAAAATAAAACAAAGCAACCTTACCTGGCACTCACCTGGCCAGCCCACATGGCCAGTCCACTTGGAGGACCAGCCCCACCAGGGGCACCGCTGTCTTCAACCTCTGCCTACTGGCAGAGGCGTGTCGACGCGCGCGCGCCCGAGCTCCACCTCCTGCTTCCGCTGCTTCTGGAGCCAGCCCCGAGCGCCACGCGGTCTCCTGCTTCCCCTGCACCTCTCCCCACTGTCCCCGTGGTCTTTCCCCTCCCCTGTCTCTCTCCCTCACGCGCAGTCCAAGCGCTGCCGCAGCCGCCAACGAGCACCACCGTGGCCTATGCCTCTCCCTCGTCCTCCCGAGCAGCCCAGAAGCTCCGCCACTTCGTCCTCGACCCCCTCACCGAGCCATGCCCCGCCAAAAGCCTCGAACGTCCTCACCGGGCTCGTCTTCAACCTCCCGACAGCGAGATCGACTTCGCCACGCCGCCAACTCCAATCCTTCCCCGAGCCCGTTTCGACGCCCTCTGCACTCGCCGTGAGCTCCTGCTCCTTCTCCCCACCCTGTTTGCTCTGCTACACGCCGTAGCCGCCACACCGTGCTCGCCCGCACGCGCTGCCGCCTGAGCTCCTCGCTGCGGAGGCCACTTCCACCTGAGCTCGAAACCGAGCACATCACCACGGGCCCGTAGCGGCCATATGTCGCTCTTGCCGTGCCCTGCATCGTCGAATCTGTCGACGTCTGAACTCCGGCGCCGCTCTGGTCGTCGGTGCCGTCGACTCCGGCCACCCCGCCCCCTCTCGTGTGTTTCCCTGGACGCGGCGCACGCCCAGCAGCCCGTAGAGCCAAACCACGGGTCGAGAGGACGCCGGATGGCGAATTCCGAGCACCTCCGCCGCTCTGTGAGGTCGCCGGCGGCCTAACCCCGGCCATGCCGATGTGGCACGTCGTTAGTGGCCGATGACGCCACTAACCAACCCCCAATGGTCACAAACACATGTGCCCAGGCCCTAATTAACCTCAGTTTTGTTTTAGTTTAGATTAGTTTAAAACCCAGCGGGACCCGCAAGCCAGAGTTGACCGCGCTGACATGGCAGTTGACCGGGTCCACCTGTCAGCGACACAAATGACGCAGGGTCACTGACCAGTGGACCCTAGTGGTCAGGTTTGACCTGGGCTGGCGCTGTTGACCTGATGATGTCAGCATGATGTCATGCTGATGCGGTTTTGATTTTCTGTATTTAAAATAATTTAGAAAATTGTAGAAAATATCCAAAACTTCAAAAATTCATAAAAATTAAATCGTAACTCCAAATGAAATAATTTATATATGAAAAATTATCAGAAAAATCCAATCTATCCATTTATGCTATTTTCATGCATGATCAACCAACTTATACCCACTGTATAAGTGTAAACATGATAATGGAATTTTAAATGCTAAATATGGAGTTTGCATATGAACCCTTGGTCCATATGGACTTCATTTAAATTGTTTCTAGATGCATTAGTGGAAATCATAACATTATTGCCACGTCATGATCATGCATCATATTGTGCATTGCATTGATTGTGTTCTTTCTCAGTTGCCCGTGTTTGTCCCCTCTCGGTAGACATGTATTGACAATGTGATCGATGACACCGATGAAGAACTATATTATCTTCAGAAGTGCCAGGCAAGCAAAACCCCCTTGTTCATTCTGATACAATCCCACTCTCTCGCTCCTGCTCTCTTTTACTGCATTAGGACAACAACGATTCAACTGTTACATGCTACGGTAGTTGAACCCCTTTCCTTTGCATGACCTGTCATTGCCAATGTAAATAGATGAAACCCACTAGCATGAGCATGAGTAGGAGTTGTTTGAGCCCTGGTGTGCCTACTCATTCATGCTTGTTTGTCATGCCTGCTATTGCTTAGAGTTGAGTCCGGTCTGATTCATCGGGGATGAATTAGAGGTGTGAGAACATGTCCTACTGTTGTGAGCTAAGCGTGTGAACACGATTTGGTAAAGGTATCGGTGAGAGGCCATGTAGGAGTACATGGTGGGTTGTCTCATTGAAGCCGTCCTTAGAAACTGAGTTCTGTGTTTGTGATTGATACGTCTCCAACATGTCTATAATTTTTGATTGCTCCATGCTATATTATCTACTGTTTTGGGCAATATTGGGATTTATTTTCCACTTTTATATTATTTTTGGGACTAACCTATTAACCAGAGGCCCAGCCCAGATTTGCTGTTTTATGCCTATTTCAGTGTTTTGCAGAAAAGGAATAACAGACGGAGTCGAAACGAAACGAAATCAACTGGAGAAGTTATTTTTGGAAGGAAACACACCTGATGGACTTGGACCCCACGTCAAGGAAATAACAAGGTGCTCACGAGGGTGGGGGCGCCCCCCCTAGGGCGCGCCCCCTGTCTCGTGGGGCCCTCATGGCTCCCCTGACGTACCTCCTGCACCATATATACCCACGTATCCTAAAACTTCCAGAACACACAATAGATCGGGAGTTCCGCCGGCAGAAGCCTCCGTAGCCACAGAAAACCAATCTAGACCCGTTCCGGCACCCTGCCGGAGGGGGCAATCCTTCTCCGGTGGCCATCTTCATCATCCCGGTGCTCTCCATGACGAGGAGGGAGTAGTTCTCCCTCGGGGCTGAGGGTATGTACCAGTAGCTATGTGTTTGATCTCTCTCCCTCATGTTCTTGATTTGGCACGATCATGATGTATCGTGATCTTTGCTATTATTGTTGGATCTTATGTTTCTCCTCCCCCTCTTCTCTCTTGTAATGAATTGAGTTTCCCCTTTGGAGTAATCTTATCGGATTGAGTCTTGAAAGATTTGAGAACACTTGATGTATGTCTTACCGTGGATATCTGTGGTGACAATGGGATACCACGTGCCACTTGATGTATGTTTTGGTGACCAACTTGCGGGTTTCGTGACATTGGGAACCTATGCATAGGGGTTGGCACACGTTTTCGTCGTGATTCTCCAGTAGAAACTTTGGGGCACTCTTTGAGGTTCTATGTGTTTGTTGAATAGATGAATTGAGATTGTGTGATGCATATCGTATAATCATGCCCACGGATACTTGAGGTGACAATGGATTATCTAGGTGACATTAGGGTTTTGGTTGATTTGTGTCTTAAGGTGTTATTCTAGTACGAACTCTAGGGCTGTTTGTGATACCTATAGGAATAGCCCAACAGATTGATTGGAAAGAATAACTTTGAGGTGGTTTCGTACCATACCATAATCTCTTCGTTCGTTCTCTACTATTAGTGACTTTGGAGTGACTCTTTTTTCCATGTTGAGGGATAGTTTTGTGATCCAATTATGTTAGTATTGTTGAGAGGACTTGCACTAGTGAAAGTATGAACCCTAGGCCTTGTTTACCATCATTGCAATACCGTTTACGCTCATTTTTATCACTTGCTACCTCTAACATCCCAAATTTTCAATTTGGAATGTTATACATTAGATCATCATGCATATCATATTTTATTTGCTTTGGGTTTTGATCCTAGAAAATTCTAAGCAACTCAAGGACCCACAGAGAGAGTTGGGGATTTCATTATTTTCATATTTGAGTTTTTCTCAAATTTTGAGAATAGAATCATTTGATTTTATTTATTTTATCATCAATTATTTCTATTACAAAAATATGAGAGAGGGAATAAAATGACTTTCCCAAAATATAGAAATATTGAGGATTTAATAAAAAAATCAAATAGTTTTATTTCAGAGTTTTTTTTTTTTGAATTAGGAAAATGCGCGTTTTTCAAAATTGCATTTAGGGCCCAAATAAATGTTCACTTTGTCGGGCTTGATTTTAGAAGCCCGCGAAAATTTATTTCGGGATTTTTGGAGTCGGTTTAGTATTTCTTTTTACTTTTTTTTCTTCCTAGCGAAAAAAAGAGGAACCGACTATGGGCCGTACTCGGCCAGGACTCCGCCTGGCCGGGGCCTTTATAAGCCGGGGTAAGCCGCACCTCGGGCCCGAGCCAGCCCACCAGCAGCCGCAGCCCGAACCCTAACCCTAGCCACCAGCCGCCGCCGCCACCCCGGCGCCGATACGCCGGAGCCGCGCGTCGCCCGAGGTTCGCCGCACCACGAAATCCGTGCCGTTTAAAAAAAATTCCGTTCGTCGTTTTTCTTTTTCGTCGGATTTTTTCCGTGGTTATTTTCTGATCGCGATTTCTGATCCAATTTCTGTTTTAGTATAACTTTTCACTCGTTTATCGGAATCAGGCGATTCAAGTGCCTGGAGTTTCGTCTTGAAACCCTCTATCTGAATAATCAACTTAAACAAGTTTTTGCTACTGTAAAATTTGACTTAGGTTCAGATTACTAGAACGAAGTTGTTTTCTTTCGCCGTTTGACTTTCTTTACTTCGCTCGATTTGATTCTTTTTGCCAACCGGAGTTCTTAAGTTGAACCTTCTGGTTAGATCTCTTATTTGAGTTTTACCTGTGCATTAGATGAGTACTTATTGTATGCTTGTTTGTTTGGCTGCGATAGAGTACCCGGAGTACGCCGCCTGTTACTTCCAATCGTTAGGTTTCACGGATCATCAGCAAGGCAAGTAACACTTTGATCATACCTTTTCTATAACCCAGTTTTTTTGCATTAGATCAATCTTCACACATTGCATGATTAGGATCTAATTAAACCGTGGGATGGGAAGTAGATGAGGGTGTACCTATTACCTGTTTATTATCAAACCTTTGTGAGTTACTTCTACGTTTGCTTATTATGCCATGCTATGCTAGTAGACGTGGATTGGGTGAGTGAAATCCATGACAGATGTGAGATTGATAATTAATGGTTTATCTAAGGTGGCAACTTAAACACACATCTGGGTGGATTGAGGCACCTGGGTATTCCAGGACCTGCCTGTTTTCTTTTGGACCGCCACCTAGGCTCAAAGGGATCATGAGATTTTTTCAAACTAGAAACTTCCGTGTGCAGCCACAAGCCATTATGGGCTCTGGCATAGTTGATTAAGTCGTGCGAACTCTTACAGGGTAGACTAGCAGATGTAGGGGAAAGTAGGTGTACCGGTCTATCCATCGTAAGGTGCTAGCGCTTCTGAAAGACTGTGTCTCGGCCATCCGTTTCTCAAACACCTTGTAGTGCGAGAAATCCAACGGAGGCGATCGAGTCTTGTGGGGAAAAGTGCGCAAACCTCTGCAGAGTGTAACAAACTAATCATGATTAGCCGGGTCCCCGGTTATGGACATCTTGAGTATCTAGTATCTGGATTATCATGTGAATCTCAACATGTTACTCTAAAATTAATGTTGTTGGGTTAATGATGATACTTAATTGGGATTGAGAATGCCGTCAACCATTCTCAATGATTAACAACCACCATGATAGTAATTAAATTTATTCCTTTTGAAGTACGGAAAAATTGGCTTTATGCAAAACTGTAACCATAGAGCTTTCCACCAGCCAAATATGCATATAGTATAGCTGTTGCATTCCATTACTCTCTATGTGTTACCTTGCCAGCATATTCCATGTGCTGACCCGTTTTCGGGCTGCAACGTTAATGTTGCAGACTTTTCAGACGACGATTAAGGAGTTTTAGGTCGTGGTTCTATACTCAGTGATGCCGTTGGAGTTGATGGACTCACTTATCTTCCAAGCCTTCCGCTGTTATTATTATTAGATGGCCTTAAGCCATATTTATTGTAATAAGTTCTCTTTTGAGACACTCGATGTAATAAGTGTGTGATTGCTACTCTGCTATAAATCCTCCGAGTACTGTGTGGTGTCAGCATTACTGATCCAGGGATGACACTTGAGCACAGAGATCATATTGTTTGAGGTCTGGTCGCTACAGAGATGGTATCAGAGCACACGTTGACTGTAGGACACGACCACTAAGCTAAAGACCTAGATCACTACTCACTGTCTTCTCTTCTGACCTCCATCTTTTCTACTCTTTAGGATGGCGGATGCAAGGAACAAGTTCACCCAACCGGATGAAGATACACCCTTTGGACGCCACTTGAAGGAAGTCACTAGATACCTGAACATAGGAGTACCAAGCTTCACAGGAACCTACAACGCCACTTTACCTGAAGAAGAGCGCTGGATGATTCAAGTTCAAGTTCCAGGAAGGACGTTCATGCCAGCCACTGAGCCCATAGAGTTTTCTTTTGATGCACCAACTTGGAGTCTAGGAAAGAGTATGGCAGCTCACATCGCCATGGGACGCATTGGAGAAGTCTACCGCAAGGATCTTAAGGATACTATATACCAGATTTGTGGGCGCCGAGATGAACACTGGGAGATGATTAACACCAGGAAAGATAGATCAATCGCAGCTTTTATCCAGGAGTTAAACCAGCACATTCGACGACAGGAGAATCAGATGTGCGCCGACATGATAGATCTGAAGAAGGCTAAGACTAGAATCAACGAACTGGAGGAAGAACTCAAGGTTACATGTGAAGATTATGAAGAAGAAATGGAAGTATTGGTGGATAAGAATGCCAACCTCACTATGAAGCTAGCAGTATTTATGGGAGGCCCGACACCAGTAGATGAAGACGAAGAACCCAAGGAGATTAGCCCGGAAGACTACATCATCATCGACGGCACCGACTCGGAAGCAGATAGTAGTGATGATGACTATGTTGATGAAGCAAGAGCAGATATCATGGAGTCTACAACCGTAGAATATTTCTAGTAGACCACCTCATCAGTAGTAGTAGTCCACCATGTAAATATAGTAGTCCGAGCACTTTGCGATAGTTAGATCGATTGTATACCTTTGTTTGATTGAATGAAGTGAATTGTTTGCTTTTGCCTCATGTGCATATGGGTAGTGTTTTCTCTTTAGACTCCCTCTATTCTTATATCTCATCTTTTCTAAACCCTCAGATGCCTCCGAGACGTGACCCCGGATTTGCCTTTCCGCCGGAGCTCACCCAGTTGATCCAGCAGCAGAACACCTTGATGCAGTTGCTAGTCCAGAATCAGAATCAGGGGAACAACAACAACAACCCACCACCACCACCACCTGTTGACCACTTAGCCCGCTTTCTTAGGTTGAATCCGCCGGTGTTTTCCATTAGCACCGAGCCGATAGTAGCAGATGATTGGCTCCGCAAGACAGCTAGGGAGTTGACCATAGCAGGATGCACAAATGCGGAGAAGGTTAAGTTTTCTGCACATCAGTTAGAAGGACCCGCAGCATCATGGTGGGAGAATTTCACAGCCACCTTTCCGGTCGACACTGTCACATGGGATCAATTTCAGCAGGCTTTCCGTACTACCCATGTTTCAGCAGGAGCTATGGCCATGAAGAAGCGTGAGTTTCGTAACTTGCGCCAAGGAGGACGGACAGTTGGCCAGTATGTGGAGGAGTTTAGTAAGCTAGCACATTATGCCCCAGATGACATTGCTACGGATGCAGCTAAGCAGGAGAAGTTCCTGGAAGGACTGAATGATGAGTTGAGTATGCAGTTGATGGTAGCCACCTTCAACAACTACCAGGAGTTGGTAGACCGTGCTCTTATGATTGAAGGGAATCAGCAGCAAATTGAGAACCGCAAGAGGAAGTATGGACAAGGAAAGTATAATTCAGGAGCTCAGCAGAAGCCACGTTTTACCCCTAGACCGGGAGGACATTTTCAGCATACCCATGGAGTAGGTAGCTCGCACAATCACAATGGCACCAAGAATGGTAATGGGAATGGAGGAAGCAATGGCCAGAACCGCAGCACCCCATCAACCCCAGCCAAGAGAGATCTGAGTCAAGTCACCTGTTTCAAGTGTTCCAAGACCGGACATTATGCCAATGAATGTCCTGAAGGCCAAAACGGCAATGGAAGTTCTGGGAAGAAGCCGAACCCTTTCAACAGGGGACAGGTGAACCACGTTAATATGGAGGAGGTTGAAGCTCAGCCCGATGCAGTAATAGGTAAGTTTTTGGTTAAGTCATTTACTGCACTCGTTCTTTTTGATACTGGTGCATCGCATTCATACATATCAAGGGGATTTGTGGAAAAGTATAGCCTACCCACTAGGGTTCTCAAAACACCTATGCTAGTAAGCTCACCAGGAGCAGAGTACATGGCCAGTCAAGGATGTTTTCAAGTGCCATTAAGTATAGGACGGCATGTTTTCCCAACAGATTTAATTATTCTGGAATCTCAAGGTCTGGATGTGATTCTTGGTATGGATTGGCTGTCGATGTATGGAGGAAACATCGATTGTGCTAGTAAGTCAATTTTGCTTACCACCCCAGAAGGGAGAAGGATCAAGTATGTATCCCGGCATGCGCCAAACAAGACACAAGTAAATTCATTAACAGGAGTTGTGCAGGAGGAAGTACCAGTGGTAAGGGAATTCCCTGATGTATTTCCAGAGGAGTTGCCAGGCACAGGGCCAATATCAAAGAGACCATATAGGATGCCAGCAAAGGATTTGGTGGAAATTAAGAAACAGATTAAGGAGTTACTGGATAAAGGTTACATTCGCCCAAGTTCTTCACCTTGGGGATCACCAGTACTATTAGTAGAGAAGAAGGATGGATCGTTAAGGATGGTTGTTGATTATCGAGGATTGAATGAAGTAACAATCAAGAACAAGTACCCGCTACCAATGATCAATGATCTGTTTGATCGATTGCAAGGAGCTAATGTGTTTTCCAAGATCGATTTGCGATCAGGGTATCACCAGTTGAAGATTCGAGAACAGGATATTTCGAAGACAGCTTTTACCACCAGGTATGGGCTGTATGAGTATACCGTTATGTCATTTGGTCTGACTAACGCGCCTGCCTATTTTATGAACATGATGAACAAAGTGTTTATGGAGTTTTTGGATAAGTTCGTCGTAGTGTTCATTGATGATATCCTGGTGTATTCAAAGAATGAAGAGGAACATGAGGAGCATTTGCGTTTGGTACTTGGAAAGCTCAGAGAACATCAATTATATGCCAAGTTCAGCAAATGTGAGTTTTGGTTGAAGGAAGTAGGATTCCTCGGACACGTTATATCTGGAGAAGGTATAGCTGTTGATCCCACTAAAGTTGATACCATGACCAAGTGGGAAGCCCCAACTACCGTTGGAGAGATCCGGAGTTTTCTTGGACTCGCAGGATACTACCGGAGGTTTATTGATTTTTTTTCAAAGATTTCGAAGCCTATGACGGAGTTGTTGAAGAAAGATACCAAGTTCAAATGGACTGAGCAGTGTGAGGCTAGTTTCTAGGAGTTGAAGAAACGCTTGGGTACCTCACCAGTGTTGATTTTGCCAGATCAGACCAAGGATTATGAGGTGTATTGCGACGCTTCACGTCGAGGACTTGGAGCAGTGCTTATGCAGGAAGGGAGAGTTGTTTCATATGCCTCAAGACAACTGAAGCCCCATGAGATGAATTACGCTACGCATGATTTGGAGTTAGCAGCTGTAGTGCATGCCTTGAAGACATGGAGACATTTCCTCGTCGGAAATCATTGTGAGGTGTACACGGATCATAAGAGTTTGAAGTACATTTTCACACAGAAGGAGTTGAACCTCAGACAAAGGAGATAGTTGGAGCTCATCAAGGATTATGATATGAGATTGCATTATCATCCCGGGAAGGCTAATGTAGTAGCTGATGCATTAAGTCGCAAGAGCCATGTCAATACGTTAATGACGGGAGAAATACCCAAGGAGTTAGCAGAAAATCTTTGTGAACTATGTTTGGAAATAGTTCCGAGAGGCTATGTAGCAATGTTGGAAATTCAGTCAACTTTGATGGACAGAATCAGGAAAGCTCAGAAGACTGACAAGGAGATTGCTTCCATAAAGGAGAAAATGAAATAAGGAAAAGCTAATGGATTTCGTGAGGATGAGCACGATACCCTATGGTTTGAAGACCGTGTCTATGTGCCCAATGACCCGGAGATCAGGAAGTTAATTCTGCAAGAGGCCCATGATTCACCCTATTCGATTCACCCAGGGAATACCAAGATATATCTGGATTTGAAGGATATTTTCTGGTGGACCGGAATGAAGAAAGAAATAGCAGAGTATGTAGCAGTTTGTGATGTATGCCAGAGAGTAAAGGCAGAGCATCAGAAGCCAGCAGGATTGTTACAACCATTGCCGATACCCGAATGGAAGTGGGATAAGTTAGGCATGGATTTTATCACGGGATTGCCCAGGACTCGTTCAGGCTATGACTCGATTTGGGTTGTAGTCGATCGATTGACGAAAGTAGCTCATTTCATCCCAGTAAAGACCACTTATACCAGTGCTAAGTTGGCAAAAATATACATGACCAGAATAGTATGTCTGCATGGAGTTCCGAGGAGTATCGTATCAGATAGAGGAACCCAGTTTACCTCAAAGTTTTGGAAGCAGTTGCACGAAACTTTGGGAACCAGGCTAGAATTCAGTACAGCTTTTCATCCGCAGACAGATGGATAGACCGAGAGAGTTAATCAGATTTTGGAGAATATGCTGAGAGCTTGTGCGCTAGATTATGGATCTAGTTGGGACGATAATTTGCCATATGCAGAGTTCTCTTACAGCAACAGTTACCAAACCAGTTTGAAGATGGCCCCTTTCGAAGCTTTGTACGGAAGGAGGTGCAGGACACCGTTGTCGTGGGACGAAGTTGGAGACCGTCAGTTGTTTGGACCTGACTTGATTAAGGAGTCTGAACAGAAAGTGAAGTTGATTCGCGATAGGCTGAAGGTAGCCCAGTCCAGACAGAAGAGTTATGCAGATTCTAAACGCAAGGAGACAGTTTACGAAGTTGGAGACAGAGCTTATCTTCGAGTATCTCCACTTCGGGGAACAAAGCGTTTTGGAGTTAAAGGGAAGTTAGCGCCACGATTTGTAGGACCATATCGAATTTTGGAGCGTATGGGAGAAGTGGCCTACAAGTTGAAATTGCCCGAAGGATTGTCAGGAATTCATGATGTGTTCCACGTTTCTCAGTTAAAGAAGTGTCATGCGGAGATGGCTGACATACCATTGAGAGACACAGTGCCTTTGGAAACTATTCAGTTGGATAAAGATTTGACCTACGAGGAGAAACCAGTTAAGATCCTCGAGTTTGCCAGCCGAGTTACTCGCAGCAAAGTTATCAAGTTTTGCAAGGTTCAGTGGAGCCACCACACGGAGGATGAAGCCACCTGGGAACGAGAGGAAGATTTGCTCAAAGACCACCCTCACCTATTTTCTAGCCAACCCGAATCTCGAGGGCGAGATTCATCTTAAGGGGGGTAGGTTTGTAACATCCCAAATTTTCAATTTGGAATGTTATACATTAGATCATCATGCATATCATATTTTATTTGCTTTGGGTTTTGATCCTAGAAAATTCTAAGCAACTCAAGGACCCACGGAGAGAGTTGGGGATTTCGTTATTTTCATATTTGAGTTTTTCTCAAATTTGAGAATAGGATCATTTGATTTTATTTATTTTATCATCAATTATTTCTATTACAAAAATATGAGAGAGGGAATAAAATGACTTTCCCAAAATATAGAAATATTGAGGATTTAATAAAAAAAAATCAAATAGTTTTATTTCAGAGTTTTTTTGTTGTTTTTATTTGAATTAGGAAAAATGCGCGTTTTTCAAAATTGCATTTAGGGCCCAAATAAATGTTCACTTTGTCGGGCTTGATTTTAGAAGCCCGGGAAAATTTATTTCGGGATTTTTGGAGTCCGTTTAGTATTTCTTTTTATTTTTTCTCTTCCGAGCGAAAAAAAAGCGGAACCGACTATAGGCCGTACTCGGCCAGGACTCCGCCTGGCCGGGGCCTTTATAAGCCGGGGTAAGCCGCGCCTCGGGCCCGAGCCAGCCCACCAGCAGCCGCCGCCCGAACCCTAACCCTAGCCACCAGCCGCCGCCGCCGCTGCCCTGCCGCCGATCCGCCGGAGCCGCGTGTCGCCCGAGGTTCGCCGCACCTCAAAATCCGTGCCGTTTAAAAAAAATTCCGTTTGTCGTTTTTCTTTTTCGTCGGATTTTTTCCGCGGTTATTTTTTGATCGCGATTTCTGATCCGATTTTCGTTTTAGTACAACTTTTCGCTCGTTTATTGGAATGAGGCGATTCAAGCGCCTGGAGTTTCGTCTCGAAACCCTCTATCCGAATAATCAACTTAAACAAGTTTTTGCTACTGTAAAATTTGACTTAGGTTCAGATTACTAGAACGAAGTTGTTTTCCTTCACCGTTTGACTTTCTTTGCTTCGTTCAATTTGATTCTTTTTGCCAACCGGAGTTCTTAAGTTGAACCTTCTGGTTAGATCTCTTATTTGAGTTTTACCTATGCATTAGATGAGTACTTATTGTATGCTTGTTTGTTTGCCTGCGATAGAGTACCCGGAGTGCGCTGCATGTTACTTCGAATCGTTAGGTTTCACGGATCATCAGCAAGGCAAGTAACACTTTGATCATACCTTTTCTACAACCCAGTTTTTTTGCATTAGATCAATCTTCACACATTGCATGATTAGGATCTAATTAAACTGTGGGATGGGAAGTAGATGAGGTAGTACCTATTACCTGTTTATTATCAAACCTTTGGGAGTTACTTCTACGTTTGCTTATTATGCCATGCTATGCTAGTAGACGTGGATTGGGTGAGTGAAATCCATGACAGATGTGAGATTGATAATTAATGGTTTATCTAAGGTGGCAACTTAAACACACATCTGGGTGGATTGAGGCACCTGGGTATTCCAGGACCTGCCTGTTTTCTTTTGGACCGCCACCCAGGCTCAAAGGGATCATGAGATTTTTTCAAACTAGAAACTTCCGTGTGTAGCCACAAGCCATTATGGGCTCTGGCATAGTTGATTAAGTCGTGCGAACTCTTACAGGGTAGACTAGCAGATGTAGGGGAAAGTAGGTGTACCGGTCTATCCATCGTAAGGTGCTAGCGCTTCTGAAAGACTGTGTCTCGGCCATCCGTTTCTCAAACACCTTGTAGTGCGAGAAATCCAACGGAGGCGATCGAGTCTTGTGGGGAAAAGTGCGCAAACCTCTGCAGAGTGTAACAAACTAATCATGATTAGCCGGGTCCCCGGTTATGGACATCTTGAGTATCTAGTATCTGGATTATCATGTGAATCTCAACATGTTACTCTAAAATTAATGTTGTTGGGTTAATGATGATACTTAATTGGGATTGAGAATGCCGTCAACCATTCTCAATGATTAACAACCACCATGATAGTAATTAAATTTATTCCTTTTGAAGTACGGAAAAATTGGCTTTATGCAAAACTGTAACCATAGAGCTTTCCACCAGCCAAATATGCATATAGTATAGCTGTTGCATTCCATTACTCTCTATGTGTTACCTTGCCAGCATATTCCATGTGCTGACCCGTTTTCGGGCTGCAACGTTAATGTTGCAGACTTTTCAGACGACGATTAAGGAGTTTTAGGTCGTGGTTCTATACTCAGTGATGCCGTTGGAGTTGATGGACTCACTTATCTTCCAAGCCTTCCGATGTTATTATTATTAGATGGCCTTAAGCCATATTTATTGTAATAAGTTCTCTTTTGAGACACTCGATGTAATAAGTGTGTGATTGCTACTCTGCTATAAATCCTCCGAGTACTGTGTGGTGTCAGCATTACTGATCCAGGGATGACACTTGAGCACAGAGATCATATTGTTTGAGGTCTGGTCGCTACACTACCTTGCTGTTTTTATTATTTCAGATTACAAAAACTATTATCTACTATCCATATTGCACTTGTATCACCATCTCTTCGCCGAACTAGTGAACCTATACAATTTACCATTGTATTGGGTGTGTTGGGGACACAAGAGACTCTTTGTTATTTGGTTGCAGGGTTGCTTGAGAGAGACCATATTCATCCTACGCCTCCTACGGATTGATAAACCTTAGGTCATCCACTTGAGGGAAATTTGCTACTGTCCTACAAACCTCTGCACTTGGAGGCCCAACAACGTCTACAAGAAGAAGGTTGTGTAGTAGACATCAAGCTCTTTTCTGGCGCCGTTGCTGGGGAGGTGAGTGCTTGAAGGTATATCTTTAGATCTTGCAATCGAGTCTTTTAGTTTCTTGTTTTATCACTAGTTTAATTTATAAAAGAAAACTATAAAAAATGGAATTGAGTTTGTCTCATACACTTCACCTTTTAATATCTTTTGTGGGTATGATGGAAAGGATAATTGTGCTCAAGTGCTAGAAGAAGAAATCAATAAAATGTTTGGCACTAAATATTTGAATGATGAGCATGATTGCAATGTTGTTAGTACGAATTCATTGAATATCCATGATGCTAATGAGGATTGCACTAGTTATGATGAAAATTCCTCCTATAAACATGTCAATTTTTGTGGAGTAGACTGGGTTTGCAAGAACACACCAAATAGGGAAGGTAGATATTGCAAGAGGCATAAGTACTTAGAAACCAAATTGTTGCAATAAGAGCTAGATGAATGTGCTGAAAAATTCAATATTTTTCGTGCCCCTTGTGAACTTTGCAATGAACATGGTCATTTAAAGCTCCAATGCTATTTGTTTCATGATCAAGTCGTGTCCAAACATTGTGATATTTTGATTACCCTTGAGCATCACAAAGAGCTTAGCCTTCTTTTGGGTTATGAAGAAATGAAACGTATAACTGAGGGTATTCCAAAGTTTAATCCTTATAAAGTTCTTCATTTTGATCTAGAAAAGATTTATATGTATTGTGCGGTGAATTGCATTGAAAATCCTTATATTGCCAATTACATAAAGAAAAGAAAACAAATAGAAGATGAAGAGAATACTAATGAAAGGGAAGAGACTTCCCAACACCCTCCTATTATTTCTTATGATGAATCAGGTAACGAGGAGGAGCCTCCTATTCAACCATTCTCATTAATAAGGAGCTCCAAAAAGAGGATTGAACCCACACATGATGTGGTGAAGAATACGAAAAGAAAAAGGAAGAGAGGTAAAAATATATCTCTCCCAAATAAAGTTGCTCCTATTATTGCTGTGCCTCATGAAAATGAAGATGGTACGCTTTATGATGATCTTGTTATGCCTATTGCTTGTTGTGATGATTATGATTGGGAAGATAATGATACTTCTTATGATCTTGAAAATCTTTTTGGTACTTTCTTGGAAGAATATGATAATAATGTTTGCTATACTATTGGTGCTATCCATACTATTAATGATGAGAGTGATTATGCTTATGATACAAAAAGGCCCAAGCTTGGGGAAGCTATGTTTGATGAGGATGACATATTTGAGAATATATTTGCTGCAATTAATGTTTTTCCCAAGCTTGGGGATGCTATGTTTAATAATGATGATATTTTTAGCCTTCCATGTTTTGATATGCAAAGTGATTATGATGAGAACAAAGTTGCTATTTATGATGATTATGGTGATAAAACTTATGCTATAAAGAGTAGTGATGATTATATTTATAAAAATTGTCATGATTATGAGTACCCTTTCTCTGAACATTACTCCTTTAACGTGGAAACAATTTATAGTATTCAAGTCTCTTATGATACTCCCACTATTATTCATGAGAAGAATTTTGCTTATGTGGAGAGTAATAAAATTTCTATGCTTGTAGATCATGAAAAGAAAGCTTTAGGTGCTGGTTATATTGTTGAATTCATTCATGATGCTACTGAAAATTATTATGAGAGAGAATCATATGCTTCTACGTATTGCAATAATATCAAGTTTCCTCTCTATGTGCTTAAAATTTTGAAGTTATGCTTGTTTTACCTTCCTATGCAAGTTGATTATTGTTCTCATAAGTTGTTTGCTCACAAAATCCCTATTCATATGAAGTGGGTTAGACTTAAATGTGCTAGTCATATTCTTCATGATGCTCTCTTTATGTTTCAATTCTTATCTTTTATGTGAGCATCGTTGAAATCATCATGCCTAGCTAGGGGCGTTAAACGATAGCGCTTGTTGGCAGGCAACCCAACTTTATTTTTGTTCCTTACTTTTTGTTCCTGTTTAGTAATAAATAATTAATCTAGCCTCTCTTTATATGTGGTTTTATGCTTTTAATTAGTGTTTGTGCCAAGTAGAACCTTTGGGAAGACTTTGGGAAAGTCTTGTTGATCATGCTGTAAAAAACAGAAACTTTAGCGCTCATGAGAACTACTGCCATTTTTATTTGGAGAGTTCTATTTAGTTAATTATTTTTCAGATGATTAATAGATAAATTCCTAAGGTCCAGAAATTTATTTGAGAATTTTATGAGTTCCATAAGTATACGTTTGATCCAGATTACTACAGACTGTTCTGTTTTTGACAGATTCTATTTTTCGTGTGTTGTTTGCTTATTTTGATGAATCTATGGCTAGTAAAATAGTTTATAAACCATAGAGAAGTTGGAATACAGTAGGTTTAACACCAATATAAATAACTAATGAGTTCATTACAGTACCTTGAAGTGGTGATTTATTTTCTTATACTAACGGAGCTTACGAGTTTTCTACTTTAAGTTTTGTGTTGTGAAGTTTTCAAGTTTTGGGTAAGGATTCGATGGACTATGGAATAAGGAGTGGCAAGAGCCTAAGATTGGGGATGCCCAAGGCACCCCAAGGTAATATTCAATGATATCCAAGAGCCTAAGCTTGGGGATGCCTTCATATCCAAGAGCCTAAGCTTGGGGATGCCCCGGAAGGCATCCCCTCTTTCGTCTCCGTTCATCAGTAACTTTACTTGGAGCTATATTTTTATTCGCCACATGATATGTGTTTTGCTTGGAGCGTCAATTTATTTTGTTGGGATTTGCTTGCTGTTATTTAGAACAATGTTTGCATCCTTTATTTAAATAAAAGTGGCATTGGTAGTCTTTACTATGCCTATGTTACAAGTATACATGTTGCTGTTTGAAAACAGAAAGTTTACCTCTGTTGCAATAATTCCCTAGAAAATTCAGAATGTGATAAAATGTTGAAACCTTTTTCATATTAAGGTCTGATAAATTTACTACAGTTGGAATTTTCTTTCATAATTTTTGGAGCTAGGGAAGTATGGATGTTGCAGCATTCTTTACAGACTATCCTGTTTAGGCAGATTGCTGTTATGTTTGCATTGTTTGCATATGTTTGCTTCTTTAATGATTCTATTTGAGGATAGGAATATTAAATATGCAGAGGCATTTAGTATACAATGTTGAATAGTAATTTTAGTGATTTGCTACAGTAGAGCATGATAAGGTTTTTGCAATGGTTTATACTAACTTATCTCATGAGTCCTTGTTGAGTTTTGTGTGGACGAAGCTTTTGAGATTTAGGGAGACCATGATATGAGAGGAATTAAGGAGACACAAAGTATCAAGCTTGGGGATGCCCAAGGCACCCCAAGATAATATTTCAAGAAGTCTCAAGCATCTAAGCTTGGGGATGCCCCGGTTGGCATCCTACCATTCTTCTTCAACAATTATCGGTTAGTATCGGTTGATCCTAAGTTTTTGCTTCTTCGCATGTTTTTTTCTATTCTTAGAATGTCATTTTATTTTTCTTTGCTTGATGTTTGAATAAAATACCAAGATATGAAATTCTTAAATGTTAGAGAGTCTTCACATAGTTGCATAATTATTCAACTACTCATTGATCTTCACTTATATCTTTCGGAGTAGTTTGTCGATGCTCTAGTGCTTCACTTATATCTTTTAGAGCATGGCGGTAGTTTTATTTTGAAGAAATAGATGAACTCTCATGCTTCACTTAGATTATTTTGAGAGTCTTAAATAGCATGGTAATTTGCTTAAAATCCTAATATGCTAGGTATTCAAGAATAATAAAATTCTCTTATGAGTGTGTTGAATACTAAGAGAAGTTTGATACTTGATAATTGTTTTGAGATATGGAGATGGTGATATTAGAGTCATGCTAGTTTAGTGGTTATGAATTTGAGAAATACTTGTGTTGAAGTTTGTGATTCCCGTAGCATGCACATATGGTGAACCGTTATGTGACGAAGTCGGAGCATGATTTATTTATTGATTGCCTTCCTTATGAGTGGCGGTCGGGGATGAGCGATGGTCTTTTCCTACCAATCTATCCCCCTAGGAGCATGCGTGTAGTACTTTGTTTCGATAACTAATAGATTTTTGCAATATGTATGTGAGTTCTTTATGACTAATGTTGAGTCCATGGATTATACGCACTCTCACCCTTCCACCTTTGCTAGCTTCTCTAGTACCGCGCAACTTTTGCCGGTACCATAAACCCACCATATACCTTCCTCAAAAAAGCCACCATACCTACCTACTATGGCATTTCCATAGCCATTTCGAGATATATTGCCATGCAACTTTCCACCATTCCGTTTATTATGACACGCTTCATCATTGTCATATTGCTTTGCATGATCATGTAGTTGACATCGTATTTGTGGCAAAGCCGCCATCCATAATTCTTTCATACATGTCACTCATGAGTCATTGCATATCCCGGTACACCGCCAGAGGCATTCATATAGAGTCATACTTTGTTCTAGTATCGAGTTGTAATCATTGAGTCGTAAATAAATAGAAGTGTGATGATCAACATTAATAGAGCATTGTCCCAAATAAAAAAAAGGAAGGCAAAAAAAGGGAAAGGCCAAAAAAAAGAGAAAGGCCATAAAAAAGGGAAAGGCCAAATAATAATAATAATAATAATAAGGGGCAATGCTACTATCCTTTTTCCACACTTGTGCTTCAAAGTAGCACCATGTTCTTCATATAGAGAGTCTCATATGTTGTCACTTTGATATACTTGTGGGAATCTTTCATTATAGAACTTGGCTTGTATATTCCAATGATGGGCTTCCTCAAAATTCCCTAGGTCTTCGTGAGCAAGCAAGGTGGATGCACACCCACTAGTTTCTTTTGTTGAGCTTTCATACATTTATAGCTCTAGTGCATCCGTTGCATGGCAATCCCTACTCACTCACATTGATATCTATTGATGGGCATCTCCATAGCCCGTTGATACGCCTAGTTGATGTGAGACTATCTTCTCCTTTTTGTCTTCTCCACAACCACCATTCTATTCCACCTATAGTGCTATATCCATGGCTCACGCTCATGTATTGCGTGAAGATTGAAAAAGTTTGAGAACATCAAAAGTATGAAACAATTGCTTGGCTTGTCATCGGGGTTGTGCATGATTTAAATATGTTGTGTGGTGAAGATGGAGCATAGCCAGACTATATGATTTTGTAGGGATAACTTTCTTTGGCCATGTTTTTTTGAGAAGACATGATTGCTTAGTTAGTATGCTTGAAGTATTATTATTTTTATGTCAATATGAACTTTTGTCTTGAATCTTTCGAATCTGAATATTCATATCACAAGTAAGAAGAATTACATTGAAATTATTCCAACTAGCATTCCACATAAAAAATTATCTTTTTATCATTTACCTACTCGAGGACGAGCAGGAGTTAAGCTTGGGGATGCTTGATACGTCTCCAATGTATCTATAATTTTTTATTGCTCCATGCTATATTATCTACTGTTTTGGGCAATATTGGGCTTTATTTTCCACTTTTATATTATTTTTGGGACTAACCTATTAACCGGAGGCCCAGCCCAGATTTGCTGTTTTATGCCTATTTCAGTGTTTTGAAGAAAAGGAATATCAGACGGAGTCGAAACGGAACGAAATCAAATGGAGAAGTTATTTTTGGAAGGAAACACACCTGATGGACTTGGACCCCACGTCAAGGAAGGAACAAGGTGCTCACGAGGGTGGGGGGCGCCCCCTCTAGGGCACGCCCCGCTATCTCGTGGGGCCCTCGTGGCTCCCCTAATGTACCTCCTACACCCATATATACCCACGTATCCTAAATCTTCCAGAACACACAATAGATCGGGAGTTCCGCCGCCAGAAGCCTCCGTAGCCACAGAAAACCAATCTAGACCCGTTCCGGCACCCCGCCGGAGGGGGCAATCCTTCTCCGGTGGCCATCTTCATCATCCCGGTGCTCTCCATGACGAGGAGGGAGTAGTTCTCCCTTGGGGCTGAGGGTATGTACCAGTAGCTATGTGTTTGATCTCTCTCTCTCTCTCGTGTTCTTGACTTGGCACGATCTTGATGTATCGTGAGCTTTGCTATTATAGTTGGATCTTATGTTTCTCCTCCCCCTCTTCTCTCTTGTAATGAATTGAGTTTCCCCTTTGGATTAATCTTATCGGATTGAGTCTTTAAAGATTTGAGAACACTTGATGTATGTCTTGCTGTGGATATCTGTGGTGACAATGGGATACCATGTGCCACTTGATGTATGTTTTGGTGACCAACTTGCGGGTTTCGTGACATTGGGAACCTATGCATAGGTGTTGGCACACGTTTTCATCGTGATTCTCTGGTAGAAACTTTGGGACACTCTTTGAGGTTCTATGTGTTGGTTGAATAGATGAATTGAGATTGTGTGATGCATATCGTATAATCATGCCCACGGATACTTGAGGTGACAATGGAGTATCTAGGTGACATTAGGGTTTTGGTTGATTTGTGTCTTAAGGTGTTATTCTAGTACGAACTGTAGGGCTGTTTGTGACACCTATAGGAATAGCCCAATGGATTGATTGGAAAGAGTAACTTTGAGGTGGTTTCATACCATACCATAATCTCTTCGTTCGTTCTCCGCTATTAGTGACTTTGGAGTGACTCTTTGTTGCATGTTGAGGGATAGTTTTATGATCCAATTATGTTAGTATTGTTGAGAGGACTTGCACTAGTGAAAGTATGAACCCTACGCCTTGTTTACCATCATTGCAATACCGTTTACTCTCACTTTTATCACTTGCTACCTTGCTGTTTTTATTATTTCAGATTACAAAAACTATTATCTACTATCCATATTGCACTTGTATCACCATCTCTTCGCCGAACTAGTGCACCTATATAATTTACCATTGTATTGAGTGTGTTGGGGACACAAGAGACTCTTTGTTATTTGGTTGCAGGGTTGCTTGAGAGAGACCATCTTCATCCTATGCCTCCTACGGATTGATAAACCTTAGGTCATCCACTTGAGGGAAATTTGCTACTGGCCTACAAACCTCTGCACTTGGAGGCCCAAAAACGTCTATAAGAAGAAGGTTGTGTAGTATATATCAGTGATCCATGAATAGCTACTACCACACATTGGAATGCTTAAGTGCCCCTCTCGACTCATTAATCAACCTGATCTCTGTCCAGGAGTTGCAACTAGTTTCTGGTGTTTGTAGGTTGTGTTAGTAGTCTACCAAGTGGCACCCGGTACAGGTGGGCTTGGGACAGACAAGGCACAGTGGCACGGTCTACCAAGTGGCACCCGGATGGTGGGCTTGGGAACCCTGCTCACATCGTTTGGGGCTGTGAGCGACACCCCGGCCGGATCTCCTTGCGGATGGAACCCGAATAGGCGATAAACTAGGACTAGAGACTTGTTGGTTAGTCAGGTCGTGGCCGACTCCCTCGCCAGGCTTCCGCTTGAAGGTTGCCGAGATACACGATGTGTACATGGTGGTAAGTGGCAATGGCATGTGTGAAGAAGTACACCCCTGCAGGGTTATCATTATCTATTCGAATAGCCGGATTCCTCGGATATGGAAACTTGGACCCCTTGCATAGTTCATAGACAAGTGAAAGTGGATACTCTAAAATGCGCAAGATAAGCATGAGTGCTATGGATGGCGTTCTCGTAGGGAGACGGGAGCGGATCCATAGTGGTGTATTGATATGGTGAATATGTGGACTCGTATGCGCCACCTCAAAAGAGTTACTTGTAGTCATAATTAGGATAGCCACTGAGTCAAAGCTGGCTTGCTGCAGTCCAACTACACCATCCCCTTTTTTGATACTGATGCATATGTAGCTAGTTCTGATGTAAGTCTTGCTGGGTACATTTGTACTCACGTTTGCCTATTTTATGTTTTGCAGAGAGACGTCAGTCTCGCTAGTAGTTCCACGTGGACTTCGACGTTTAGCTTGTTACCTCAGCTATGATCTTGTACCCTTGGGAGGGTCTTGTAGATAGTCAAGCTTCTGAGCCTTCTTCATTTGTAGTTGTCTGTACTCAGACAAGTTAAGCTTCCGCATGTGCTTGTTGCTTGTATGCTTTGTATGTTGGGTCATGAGACCCATGTTTGTAATACTTGGCTCCTTGGGCCTAATGAATAAATACTTCAGTCGTAGAGTTATGTTGTGATGCCATGTTGTATTTACATATATCGAGCATATTGTGTGTATGATTGAAATGCTTGGTATGTGTGGGATCCGACAACCTAGTTGTTTATCCTTGGTAGCCTCTCTTATGGGGAAATGTAGTCTTGTGCTTCCATGAGCCATAGTAGTCCGCTACAGCCTGGTGCACCGGAGTCCTGCTAGCCCAGCACTACTGCTCCGGAACACTTGACTGGACGACATGTGATACACTTCGTTCCTGTGTCCATCCCTTCGGGGAAATGTCACACGGTGACATCCGGAGTCCTGCCTAGCCTGCTACAGCCCGGGTTCCCGGAGTCCTGCTAGCCTAGTGCTACAGCCCGAATTCACACGCTGCTGACCGACATGCTCGATGTTGATTCATGTATGCCTGTCCCCGTAAGTTAGTGCCACTTTGGGTTCACGACTAGTCATGTCGGCCCGGGTTCTCTGTCATATGGATGCTAGCGACACTATCATATACGTGAGCCAAAAGGCGCAAACGGTTCGGGTCCATGGTTAGGCGACACCCTTGGGAATACTGTAACACCCTCGATGCGGCTATATCTCCTACGTGTTGAAGCACGACTTAGAGGCATAACCGCATTGAAAGCAATGTCGCAAGTAAGGTAATCTTCACAACAACCCATGTAAATATATAAAGGGGAAAGGATACATAGTTGGCTTACACTCTCCACGTCACACAAATACATGAATAACATTACAATCATCCAAAACACTCATGGTCTGACTACGGTACCAAAATAAAAGATCAACCCCAACATGCGACACGGTCCCCCGATCGCCCCAACTGGGCACCACTGCTGATCATCTGGGAAAGACACATAGTAACGGCGAGAGTCTTCGTCTAATTCCCACTTGAGCTCAAGCACATCGTCTAGAACAGTATCATCGGTCCCTGCATCTGGTTTTGGAAGTAAACTGTGAGTCACGGGGACTCAGCAATCTCGCACCCTCGCGATCAAGACTATTTAAGCTTATAGGTAAGGCAAGGTAATATGTGGAGCTGCGGCAAGCGACTAGCATATATGGTGGCTAACCTGTTCGCAAAAGAGAGCGAGAAGAGAAGGCAAAGCACGAACAAAGAACTATGATCAAGAAGTGATCCTATAGCAACCTATGTCAAGCATTACTCCAACACCGTGTTCACTTCCCGGACTCCGCCGAGAAGAGACCATCAGGGTAACACACGCGGTTGATTCATTTTAATTAAGTTAAGTTTCAAGTTATCTACAACCGGACATTAACAAATTCCCATCTGCCCATAACCGCGGGCACGGCTTTCGAAAGTTCAAATCCCTGCACGGGTGTCCCAACTTAGCCCATTACAAGCTCTCACGGTCAATGAAGGATATTCCTTCTCCCGAGACATTCCGATCAGACTCAGCATCGCGGTTTTACAAGACATCCTCGACAATGGTAAAACAAGTCCAGCAACACCGCCCCAATGTGCCGACAAATCCCGATAGGAGCTGCACATATCTCGTTCTCAGGGAACACTCAGATGAACACTACATACAACTAAAACCAACCCTATAGTTTCCCCGAGGTGGCGCTGCAAGTGGCTCTGTTTGGACCAACACTCAGAGGAGCACTGGCCCGGGGGGGTTTAAATAAGATGACCCTCGGGCTCCGGAAACCCAAGGGAAAAAAGGCTAGGTGGCAAATGGTAAAACCAAGGTTGGGCATTGCTGGAGGAGTTTTATTCAAGGCGAACTGTCAAGGGGTTCCCATTATAACCCAACCGCGTAAGGAATGCAAAATCCGGGAACATAACACCGATATGACGGAAACTGGGGCGGCAAGAGTGGAACAAAACACTAGGCAAAAGGCCGAGCCTTCCACCCTTTACCAAGTATATAGGTGCATTAAGATAACAAGATAATATGGTGATATCTCAACAATAAACAATGTTCCAACAAGGAACGATCTCCAATCTTCACCTGCAACTAGCGATGCTATAAGAGGGGCTGAGCAAAGCGGTAACATAGCCAATCAACGGTTTGCTAGGACATGGTGGGTTAGAGGTTCGACATGGCAGTTTGGGAGGCATGATAAGCAAGTGGTAGGTATCGTAGCATAGGCATAGCAAAAGAGCGAGCATCTAGCAAGCAAAGATAGAAGTAATTTCGAGGGTATGATCATCTTGCCTGCAAAGTTGTCAGAGTTGACTTGATCCTCGTAAGAAAACTCAACGGGCTCCTCGTTCACAAACTCTTCTCCCGGCTCTACCCAAACAAGACAAACAAGCAAAAGGAACACAATCAACCACGTGCAATGCTCAAAACAACATGATGCAAACATGGTATGCTATGCGGGATGCGATATGTGATGCATATGCAAGATTGGACAAGGAATGATTGAACCTAGCCTCAACATGGAAATCCAATAGTGCCACTGGAAAGGTGAGGTGATTTCGGTTGAAATCGATATAAAGATCACCGGAATCGGATGCACGGTTTGGAAATGGCAAGCAAAACAAATATGGCATCGGTCTGCGATAATCAGCAAGTAGCCATCTCAATGCATCAAGATAAATATGCTAAAGCACCCAAAAATGACAACAAAATACATGGCAGGGATCCACTCATGATGCTTGACAAAAGATGAACACTGAGCTACGGCTAATTCATCCATTAACAGGTTCAAACAAGCATGGCATAAGTGCAAACGGTAACAGCTTTCAGACTTGGTGAAATTAACATAAGTCTGGAATTTAACATCAGGAAGCACACTTTAGAGCATGAAAACTACATGCTACAGGAACTTAACATGGCAAAGCAGGGCATTGCATGAAGCTACTCAAAGCACTTAACAAAAGTCCATTAGTGACCTTGAGCCAAAAGGGATCAGAATATACAATTGCAAGCATGTGAACTTGGAAAAAAATAAACAGATCTCAGACTTAGTGAAAAACTGGAGCATGCAAAACAGTTAACGAGTAGGCATGTTTACGAGCTCGATGCACTCACTACAGAGCATGTAATGACAAATTAAGCGTACACCCATCAAGAATACATGGCATAGAAGCTAGACATGGCAAGAACAACAACATAGCATGCATGGATCAATAGCAATGTCCTCGGCAAAATCGCTAACAAGTCAACAATCTGCCAGGATTCACGATATAGCAAAAGTAGAGCTCAATTGACTCAAGCTAAGGTGCTCCAAAAATGCAAACAAAGACACGGATCGATAGAGAACCACAATGTTAACAAATCATCCTTACTGATCGTCCTCAAAAGAGGCACGGATCACTAGGAAACAACATGAACATATGGCATACCGACAAAATCAGGACAAGGACTTGGTGAAATTCTAAGTCCCTGGAATCAGCATTACCGAGTACGCTAATTTGCAAGCTTGTGCTAGTCACCACACATATCACAAAAATACATGGTAAGCACCTGTGTAAAGATGGCATGGCATATAACAAAACTCATGTAGAGCTCATGAGCATATCATGCACACATTAATCATGGCAAAAATGACAAATATCTATTTGATGAAACACATCTGGCAATTTTATCACATAGCCCTCTACCAACAGCATTTCGGGCATCAAGATGAGCTCAAATGAAAATGATGCAGTGAGATGAAATGATGTACTCTTTGAGACGAACATTTTGATATCCTACACGTGCAAATCGGAGCTACATAATGCAGAGATACGACATTCCAAAGTTTGCAAAATAATTAGGATTCCGGGGAAAAAAGTCAACCGCGGATCTCAGATCCAGATCTGCATGCTTCCCGAGGAGATCGCCGGAACAGTAACTCGTCGCCGAACTTGAGGCAGGCCGCCGGACTTGACGAGGTCGCCGGAGCTGGGGTCGCGGGCGTGGAGGAGGAAGGCGGGGCGCGCGTCGGCCGGAGAGACGAAGGGCGGCGCGCGGCGTTCGAGGAGCGCTGAGGCGGCGGACTGGGGTGGCACCGGGGCGCGTGGTTGGATGGCTGCGATGGTGGCGGGGCGGCGAAGGGCGTTGGCGGCGATCGGAAGGCCAGCGCGGACGGCGCGGTCCCGCAGGTGGAGGCAGACGGGCGCGGGCGGCACGATGGGCTCGGGAGGGCCCGAATCGGGCTCCTCCGGGCTGGCGGCGGGAGGAGGCGACGGTGACACTTGGCGGCGCGTGGTTGGGCGGCAGTGGTGACGGACGTTCTCCGGCGCGGGCCGGACACGTCCGGTGCGCGGAGGAGGGAAAATTAGGGTTTAGGGTAGGGGAAGATCCGAAATTTTCGGGAGTGATCTATTTATAGAGGTAGAGGGAGCTAGGAAGCTCCAAATGGAGTGCGGTTTTCGGCCACGCGATCGTGATCGAACGCTCTAGGTGAAGGAAGGGTATTTGGTGGGTTTTGGGACAAATTGGAGGGGTGTTGGGATGCAACACAAACGAGGCCTTCTCGGTCCCTCGGTTAACCGTTGAAGTTGTTAGGGAACGTAGTAATTTCAAAATTTTCCTACGCACATGCAAGATCATGGTGATGCATAGCAACGAGGGGAGAGTATGATCTACGTACCCTTGTAGATCGCAACGGAAGCGTTGACACAACATAGAGGAAGTAGTCGTACGTCTTCTTCCCGATCCGACCGATCCAAGCACCGTTACTCCGGCACCTCCGAGTTCTTAGCACACGTTCAGCTCGATGACGAACCTCGGGCTCTGATCCAGCAAAGCGTCGAGGAAGAGTTCCGTCAGCACGACGGCGTGGTGACGATCTTGATGTACTACCGACGCAGGGCTTCGCCTAAGCACTGTAACAGTATGAACGAGGTGGAATTTGGTGGCAGGGGGCACCGCACATGGCTAAGGAACGATCTCAAGGATCAACTTGTGTGTCTTGGGGTGTCCCCTGCCCCCGTATATAAAGGATGAAGGGGGGGAGGCTGGCCGGCCAAGGAGGGACGCGCAGGAGGAGTCCTACTCCCGGTAGGAGTAGGACTCCCCTCCTCAATCCTATTCCTAATAGGATTCCTTAAAGGGGAGAGGGAGAGAGAGGTGGACGGCCCCTCTCCTAGTCCTAATAGGACTAGGGAGAGGGGGGAGGCGCAGCCCTATGTGGGCTGACTTCTCACTAAGGCCCATGTTAGCCCATTTGGCTCCCGGGGGTTCCGGTAACCCTCCCGGTAATCCGGAAAAATCCCGATTTCACCCGGAACACTTCCGATGTCCAAACATAGGCTTCCAATATATCAATCTTTACGTCTCGACCATTTCGAGACTCCTCGTCATGTCCGTGATCACATCCGGGACTCCGAACAACCTTCGGTACATCAAAATGCATAAACTCATAATAACTGTCATCGTAACGTTAAGCGTGCGGACCCTACGGTTCGAGAACAATGTAGACATGACCGAGACACGTCTCCGGTCAATAACCAATAGCGGGACCTGGATGCCCATATTGGCTCCTACATGTTCTACGAAGATCTTTATCGGTCAGACCGCATAACAACATACGTTGTTCCCTTTGTCATCGGTATGTTACTTGCCCGAGATTCGATCGTCAGTATCCAATACTTAGTTCAATCTCGTTACTGGCAAGTCTCTTTACTCGTTCCGTAATACATCATCCCGCAACTAACTCATTAGTTGCCATGCTTGCAAGGCTTAAGTGATGTGCATTACCGAGAGGGCCCAGAGATACCTCTCCGACGATCGGAGTGACAAATCTTAATCTCGAAATACGCCAACCCAACATCTACCATTGGAGACACCTGTAGTACTCCTTTATAATCACCCAGTTACGTTGTGACGTTTGGTAGTACCCAAAGTGTTCCTCCGGTAAACGGGAGTTGCATAATCTCATAGTCATAGGAACATGTATAAGTCATGGATAAAGCAATAGCAACATACTAAACGATCGGGTGCTAAGCTAATATAATGGGTCATGTCAATCAGATCATTCAACTAATGATGTGACCTCGTTAATCAAATAACAACTCTTTGTTCATGGTTAGGAAACATAACCATCTTTGATTAACGAGCTAGTCTAGTAGAGGCATACTAGTGACACTCTGTTTGTCTATGTATTCACACATGTATTATGTTTCCGGTTAATACAATTCTAGCATGAATAATAAACACTTATCATGATTTAAGGAAATAAATAATAACTTTATTATTGCCTCTAGGGCATATTTCCTTCAGAAGTATCAAACGAAGTCCAAATTGCACGAAACTTGACAGGAGGTCTACCGGTAGTAAACCAAGGCCGCATGGCAAGTCTCGGTCTAATCTGGAATTGTTTAACCCCCACTCACGAAAAGAGGTAGAAAGGGCCACCGGAGGAGATAGGAGCGCCGGAATGCAAAATGGGCAACGGGAAAAATTCTTGGATGCATGAGACGAACACGTATGCAAATGCAATGCACATGATGACATGATATGAGATGCATGACAAAGGAAACAACACACGGAGGCAAAAACCCGAACCTGTGAAAAATAAAATAACTTAGCGCCGGAAACGGCAAGAGTTGGAGTAAAGATAAGGTAAATTACATCCGGGGGTGTTACAAATACCGTGCGTGAGGCTGCAAAGTGATATGAGGTGTTACAGGCTAGATCGATGTGACTTAGAATCGGGGTCCTGACACACACGCTCTGCCTTGGTGAACTATTTGCTTTCATTAACTACATCACACACAATTTGATGTAGAAAACTGTGCGGCATTGGGCTATCCATCGCAAGCGCTTTTACTGCTAGAATCGTTTGCAAAGGTCCATGACTGTCTGTTCTATTTTTATTTTTGCCTGAAATTTATTATTCTAATTGGAAATTTTGAAATACGAAACGTGCAATTCAAATTCTCACCACAATGGTTCAACAACGAATCCATAAATAAAATTGCCAGTACAGTATGTTCAGTAATTACAGGATTAGGCAGCAATTAACTATGATGAACCGTAGTATTTAAAGGCGGTAAAGGTGAAGAGACAAGTGTAAATCATTTTGACTACCGACGGTGTTGAAGAAGCGGAATGCCCATAATGTGCCTTCCTGCATGCCATAGGCACGAACCACTTTTGCCCAACCCCTTATGACGATCGCCCGCCCATCCTTCACCGCCTTCAGGAAGACTTCTAGAGCATTATCATGGTAGCATGAATTATATACTTTAACCTTAGTTGCCTCCACTCTGGTCATGTAGTTTGCAAGGTAATCATCAGTAAATAGCTTCGGAAACCACTGAAAAGAGAAAAATATCAGATACTGAGGTCTAATAGAGTAACTTGTTGTGGGCATGGGAAAAGGCAACACATTACTTAACATCCTAAAGTTCACTGTTGTCTTTGACAAACTGTAAATAAAGAGCTTAATTCCTATCACCCGGTTGTTTCACCTAACAATCTTTCTTAGTTTCCTCACTTGACGCTTGTTCATGAATATCTCATTGCCCCATACGTAAAAGGGATCGAAGCGTGGATCAGTACCCCTCATATATGTACCTACAAGCAACCAGTGAATGTTACGTGCTAAACTGAGGTTGCACAAATGATGTAAAATACAACTACCTATGTTGCTAAGTACAAGTATTTTTTTGAGATTTCAATATGAACTACATACGGATGTATAGATTAGAATCTAGATTCACTCATTTTGCTCCTTATGTAGTCTATAATGGAATCTCTAAAAATACTTATATTTAGGAATAGATGGTGTATAAGACATGGGATGCAGCTAACCTCGACGGCAAATAACAACATCGCCCATTGTAGCCCTGTTGTAGTACATGGAAAGCCAATGCTAACTACAACAGGGTTAACATCCACCAAAAATAGCAAATGCTAATAAAACGGCAGCATCTGTAGTGATATCTTCATTTGGAAAGAGTAGCACAGTAGCAAAGGGACGGATTAAAAAATGGATGCAACTATTAATTACAACAGGCTTAACAACATCCTAAGTCATGTTTTGTAAGTTTGTAGCCATTGAAATGCAACTATTTAAAAATGGATTCAACTATTAATTGCAACATGCTTACTAGACATTGAAACCGATATTGATAAAAATGCAATTGGCATAGTTAAACATGACAAGGAAGGTGCTACCAGAGCAGAGAATGGCCCAGATGTCTATAAAAAGGTAGGGAAAGTAGCAAAAATGTGTTAGGCATGTTTACTAGAACAGGCTTAATACATCGACCGTACAAAACATAGTCATTAATTGCAACTGGTATTGGTAAGATTGAACTGGTGAGTACATACTTGGTATGTCCTGAGAGGTAGTTGCTGGGGCACTTCATCTTGGCCAGAGCTCGCCCAAAGTCAGCGACGGCGGAGTCGAGCTGTTCCTCCAGGTCGAAGCGTGGATCAGTGCCACTAACATGTGTACCTACACGCAACCAGTAAATGGGTAGAAGTTAAACTGCAATTGCACATATTATGTGAAACAAAAGCATCGGCCGTTATGACCCTACATAAGTACATGGACAGCCATGTTAAGTGCAACAGGGTTAGCATACACTAAAAATAGCAAATGGGTAGCATCTCTAGTGATATCCTGAGTCATGTATTGTAAGTTTGTTGCTGGTATTGGTGAAATTGAGCTAGACACGGTAATATTTGAACATCACACAGTGTGTAGTACCGAAATAAACAAGGCACGGACATGCTTAATACATCAGCCGTACAAATCATAGCCGTTCAAGTGGTATTGGTAAGATTTAGCTGGTCAGATCTTACTTGTTAAGTCCTGGGGGTAGTCACTCGGTGACTTCATCTGGGCCAGAGCCTGCACCATGTCGGCGGCGGCGGCGGAGGCGAGGCATTCCTCTGGGTCAACACGCACAGCGGCCATCACGCCTTGGACCACCATCAGCTCTAGGCGGGGGGATTTGGAGGCACGAGGATGTTTCGCAGGAGCCATTTAAGCAATCAGGCGGGGACGTGATAGAGATCGGTGGGTTACCTGACATGATCCAAGAAAAACATAGATGTGGTTGAAGCTATGGTTGCGGCGGCCGCGGTTTGAGATGCCGGTAGGGGGAGGCGCGAGGGAGGGGGGATACTGAGGGGAAGGGGATGTGGTTGGAGGAATAAATTCTGAAATCATGCGCCTAATGAAATTTTTGGTGCGAAATTTGAAACTTCGGCGGAGGAAACACACAACCTAGATGAAGCACGTAAAATACTCGTGTGCGAGAAAAAAGGAAGTTTGCAGATCCCGTCTCCAAAAAAATGTACACATGTACTTGATTTTTTTCGGTCAATGGTACACCTGGTTTATTAGATAATATCGCACAGGTAACTGACTTATGGGTTATTAACGCACAAAACGCATACGGGTACGGCATAGAAATCGTGTGTTTTGTGATCTTCTAATGATTAGCGCAAAAAGACACACACGGGCACACATGCTAATAACGCTCAAAGGCCTCAAAGGATGCTCTTACCAACATTGTATGTTAATACTACAAACTTAAAGTACTACTGGTAATTTTCTCTAATACTACAAATTTAAACTACTTCTCACATGCTGCCATCAGGGCATGCTGGCCAAACGCCAGCGTTCTCCTTCCTGGCCTTGTACGTGGCAGCCCACCGTGCTTCGATATCCACCAAGCTCTCCTCACCAGGGAGTGCGGCCTCTTTTTTCTTGCGGCGGCGGGACTCTCTTTTCTTGACTACTTTCTGCCTTTTCCACTCCTTTTTCGCGGCTTTAGCCACCTCTAGATCCACCACCCATTCGGCCATGGCAGCCTCAAAGCCCTCCCATGTAACTGTCTGGCCGCCGCCGGCGATGAACTCGGTGCGGCGAGATGCCATGGCTTCCTTACCATGTGTGCGGTCGCGGGCGGCGAGGAACGCGGTGTGGCGGGATGCCATCACTTCCTTACCAGTTACTGTCCGCCGTGGTTGTAACACCCCGTATGTAACCTGCCATATTTGTATTCCAACTCTTGCCATTTTCGGCACTAAGTTGTGATATTTCCTCATTGTCGGATTTTTGTCTTCGTGTTGTTTTGTATTTGTCATGCATCTCATATCATGTCATCATGTGCATCGCATTTGCATACGTGTTCATCTCATGCACCCAAGCATTTTCCCCGTTGTCCGTTTTGCATTCCGGCGCTCCTATGTCCTCCGGTGTCCCTTTCTACCTCTTTTCGTGTGCGGGTGTTAAACTTTTTCTGATTGGATCGAGACTTGTCAAGTGGCCTTGGTTTACTACCGGTAGACCGCCTGTCATGTTTCGTGCCATTTGGACTTCGTTTGATACTCCAACGGTTAACCAAGGGACCGAAAAGGCCTCATGTGTGTTGCAGCCCAACACCCCTCCAAAGTGGCCCAAAACCCACCTAAACCTCCTCCATCATCTAGGTCATTCGATCTCGATCGCGTGGCCGAAAACCGTGCTCAATTTGGAGCCTCCTAGCTCCCTCTACCTATAAATATAGCCTCTCCCCCAAAATTCCGGGTCCTTTCCACCCCTAACCTAGCCCCCTTCCTCTCCGCGCGCCGGACAACGTCCGCCCGCCGCCGGACATCCCCGCCGCTACCAATCATATGCCACCACGTGGCACGCCAGCTCTCTCCGTCGTCGGCCCGGGCAAACCCGGATCGCGCCTCGTTGCCGCCCAGATCCATCGCCGCCCGCGCCTCCCGCGCTGCCCCACTGCCCGCGTGCTGGCTCGCCGCCCTCGCCGCTCCGCCTCGTCGCCGGCCAGCCACCGCCTTGCCGCACCGGCTTACCAATGCCGCGCCTCGCCGCCTCGCGCCTCCTCCGACTCCGGCCGCCGCCCTCCGCTCCGTCCCCGATTCCGGCAAGCTGCCCCTCTCTCCGGCGAGCTCGACGCCTCCGGCCGGCGACTCCAACTCCGGTGAACAGTGCTCCGGCGAGCGCCTCAGGAAGCGTGCAGATCTGGATCTAGAGACCTCGGTTGACTTTTGCCCTAATTTCCAGTAATTTTGTGCATTTTTCATTGCATCATAACTCATCATCCGTGGCTCCGTTTCGAGCGTGTAGCATATCAAATTGTTCGTCTTGACGAGTACTTCATTTCATCTCATTGCATAATGTTTATTTGAGCTCATCTTGATGCCCTAAATGTTGTTGGAAGAGTGCTAGTTTCTATTAGTTTCAGTTTCTTATCAGTAGTTGGACATTTGTCATTTTTGCCATGATTGCTGTGTGCATCCTATGAACTTGAGCCCTACATGTGTTTTGAAGTGTGCCATGCCATCTTCACAAGGGTGTATGCCATGTATTTTTGTGATCTCTGTGGTGACTACCACAAGCATGCAAAGTAGGTCTCGTAATGTTGCTGATTTCAGGGACTTAGAAATATTCTAAGTCTTTGCCCTGTCATTATTTTTATGCCATGTGTTCTTGTTGCTACAGAGTGATCCATGCCTCTTTTGAGCATGATCAGTAAGGATGTTTTATAGATATTGTTGTGCTCTATCCATCCATGTCTTTGTTTGCAATTATGGAGCACCCTAGCTTGACTCAATCAAGCTATACTTTTGCTATAAAATGTTCCTGGCAGAATGTTTACGTGTTAAGCATTTTTGCCGAGCTTGTTGTAGTTGATCCATGCATGCTATGTTATTGTTCTTGCCATGTTTAGCTTCTATGCCTTGTCTACTTGCTGGGTGTATGCTTAGTTTTTCATGAAATGCCTTGTGATGAGTGCATCGAGCTCGTATACATGCCTACTTAATATCTGTTTTGACATGTTCCAGTTTTTCACTAAGTCTGAATCTGTTAACGATAATTGCTTTGTTCACATGGATGCCATTGTATTTTCTGATCCCTTTTGGCTTACGGTCAGTAAGGGACTTTTGTTGTATGCTTTGAGTAGCTTCTTGACATGCCTTGTTTTGCCATGATATGTTCCTGTAGCATGTTGTTATCTTACTCTAAACCTTGCTTCCTAATGTTAAATTCCTGACATGCTGTTAATTTCTCCTGATATCTTTTGCACTTTTGCCATGCTTGTTTGAACCTGCTATTGAGTGAACTAGCCGTAGGTCAGTGTTCATCTTTTTTCAATCATCTTGAGTGGATCCCTGCCATGTATTTTGTTGCTATGTTAGAGTGCTGTAGCATATTGTTCTTGATGCATTTAGATGGCCTCGTCTTGTTAATCGCAGACCGGTGCCATATTTGTTTTGCTTATCATTTGCAAACCGTGCATCCGATTCTGGTGATCTTTATATCAATTTCGACTGAAATCAAATCCTCTTTCCAGTGGCACTCTTGGTTTTCAAAGTTGAGGCTAGATTCAATCATTCCTTTCCGAAACATGCATATGCATCACATATCACATCCCGCATCTCATGCCATGTTTTGCATCATGTTGTTTGTGCATTGCACGTGGTTGATTGTGTCTCCCTTTGCTTGTGTTCTTGTTTTGGGTAGAGCCAGGAGACGAGTACGTGATCGAGGAGCCCGTTGAGTACGTTTACGAGGATCAAGCTAACGTCAACTCGGAGAACTTTACAAGCAAGATGACCATACCCTCGAAATCTCTTCTATCTTTGCTTGCTAGATGCTCGCTCTTTTTGCTATGCCCATACTACGATACCTACCACTTGCTTATCATGCCTCCCATATTGCCATGTCAAACCTCTAACCCACCTTGTCCTAGCAAACCTTTGTTTGGCTATGTTACCGCTTTGCTCAGCCCCTCTTATAGCGTTGCTAGTTGCAGGTGAAGATTGGAGTTTGTTCCTTGTTGGAACATGTTTATTGTTGGGATATCATTATTATATCTTGTCTATTTTAATGCATCTATACACTTGGTAAAGGGTGGAAGGCTCGGCCTTATGCCTGGTGTTTTGTTCCACTCTTGCCGCCGTAGTTTCCGTCATACCGGTGTTATGTTCCTTGATTTTGCGTTCCTTACACGGTTGGGTTATAATGGGAACCCCTTGACAGTTCACCTTGAATAAAACTCCTCCAGGAATGCCCAACCTTGGTTTTACCGTTTGCCACCTAGCCTTTTTCCCTTGGGTTTCGCGGACTCAAGGGTCATCTTTATTTTAACCCCCCCGGGCCAGTGCTTCTCTAAGTGTTGTAACAACCTGAGCGATGTCCGGGGCTACAAAGGGCAACTCTGGGCTGGCCTACCCGACGTTTGGCTCATCCGATGTGCCCTAAGAATGAGATATTTGCAGTTCCTATCAGGATTTGTCCACACATTCGGGTGGCTTTGCTGGTTTAGTTTTACCATTTTCGAGATATCTTGTAACCGGGATTCCGAGTCTGATCGGATTGTCTTGGGAGAAGGAATATCCTTCGTTGACCGTGAGAGCTTGTGATGGGCTAAGTTGGGACACCCCTGCAGGGATTTGAACTTTCGAAAGCCGTGTCCGCGGTTATGGGCAGATGGGAATTTGTTAATGTCCGGTTGTAGAAAACCTGAAACTTAACTTAATTAAAATGAATCAACAGAGTGTGTGGCCGTGAGGGTCTGTTTTCGGCGGAGTCCGGGAAGAGAACACGATCTCGTGTTAGGCTTGAATGTAGGTTGTTCTAGGATCACTTCTTGATCATAGTTTCTTGACCGTGCCTTTGCCTTCTCTTGTCGCTCTCATTTGCGTTTGTTAGCCACCTTATAAGCTAGTTGCTTGCTGCAGCTCCACATCATACATTTTACCCTTCCTATAAGCTTAAATAGTCTTGATCGCGAGGGTGTGAGATTGCTGAGTCCCAGTGACTCACAGATTACTTCGAAAACCAGATGCAAGGACCGATGATACCGCTCCAGGTGATTCGACTGAGCTCAAGTGGGAGTTCGATGAGGACTCAGGACGATACTACGTTTCTTTTCCAGACGATCAGTAGTGGTGCCCAGTTGGGGCGATCGGGGACTTTGTCGCATTTGGGGTTGTTCTTTATTTTGGTTCCGTAGTCGGACCTTGAGTGTATCTGGATGAATGTAATGATATTTATGCTATTGTGTGATGTGGCGAGTGTAAGCCAACTATGTACCTCTTTTCCTTATTCATTACATGGGTTGTTGTGAAGATTACCTCACTTGCGACATTGCTTACAATGCGGTTATGCCTCTAAGTCGTGCTTCAACACGTGGGAGATATAGCCGCATTGTGGGCATTACAAGTTGGTAATCAGAGCCTTCCCCGACTTTAGGAGCCCCCTGCTTGATCAAATCGTTGGCGTTGTTGAGTCTAGAAAAATGTTTTGAGTCCTTTAGGATTATATATATCAAAGAGTAGGATTCTTTTTACTCCTCAGTCCCTTCGGTGAGGCATCCTGACGTAGAGTTTTGAATCTTCTCTTCTCAAATTTCACAAAAAAAATTAGGATCACGCAGGTATATTGGAATCGTTCCGATGGTTTTGTGATGAGAACATTGTTCTTGGTGCCTCCTGACATTTAGGGGTTGTGGCAGTGTCACGACCGGTTTTCCGGACATAAATTTCCAGAAAATGGCCGTTGTGCTCACCAGCCCCATGATTACTGTTAGCTGATGAGGCACCAACTTGTTACAGAAATTCCAAGCAAAAGTACAAAATGTGTAGTACAAGACCATTGTGGCCTATGAGTACATCAAATGGTTTTCTAGTGGTCGATGGCGGAAGCGGTTTGTGAATCATTAGTGTATGGGACTCCATTTCCCACGGGAACAGCTGACCAGGTGAACTCCTATCTTCGCGAGGCTGCTATCACCGTTGCTTAGTTTCCGGGGCTGTCACCGCAACGCTCCTCTCCATGCAGAAATCTGGCCAAGACAATAGCCAGGGACAAGCCAGTGAGTACTTTGAATGTACTCGCAAACATTATGAACACTTGGATAATATAATTGATAATCATGCACTGAAATATTCTATGATCACATCGTCAGTCACAAATAAAATATCTTTTATGCATGCAAGCAGGTTATTTATATGCAACATGAATAAGCAATAATGGAGTGGGAAATAAAATGCCGCAGTCGGGCGTCTGTGCGACACCACATAAAGGGCTTACAAAGTAAATAAATAACAAGCAATGCCATAGTCGGGCGTCTGAGCGACACCACATAAAAGGCTTAAAAGGAAATGCCACAGTCGGGCGTCTAAGCGACACCACATAAAAGGCTTAAAAGGAAATGCCACAGTCGGGCGTCTAAGCGACACCACATAAAGGGCTTAAAAGAAATGCCACAGTCGGGCGTCTGAGCGACACCACATAAAGGGCTTAAAAAGAAATGCCACAGTCGGGCGTCTAAGCGACACCACATAAAGGGCTTAAAAGAAATGCCACAGTCGGGCGTCTGAGCGACACCACATAAAGGGCTTAAAAAGAAATGCCACAGTCGGGCGTCTAAGCGACACCACATAAAGGGCTTAAAAAGAAATGCCACAGTCAGGCGTCTAAGCGACGCCACATAAAGGGCTTAAAAGAAATGCCACAGTCGGGCGTCTGAGCGACACCACATAAAGGGCTTAAAAAGAAATGCCACAGTCGGGCGTCTGAGCGACACCACATAAAAGGGCTTGAGAATAAATAATCACAATGAATATCCAGGAGGTAGAACCATCCCAGGGATACTCGATAATACAATAATGCAACGGGTTAGTCCATCACAAAATAATAATCATGGTTCTCACAAGTCACCAGTCGGTATCCAAGTTTGGTTTAACAATTTCACCACCGAAGACCGACATTAAGACCAACACTTGACCCATCCCAGACTGTAATCCTTAACCATGGACACGGCTATTCGAATAGGTTTAATCTCTGCAGAGGGTGTACTCTTTACCCACGAGTAACGGATTCCTTTAGTCCATCGGGACTAATTCCGTCTACGGCCTTTTAGTTGAAAACACGCCTAACTTGCACACACCAGCTTAACTCATCGGTGTCTGGAATCACCCACGACACTTGTTAAGCAAAACTCTAAGTGGGGAGGCTACAACCTCGCGTAGCATGTGATCAAATTTATATCGCGCGCTCTAAGGGGTGGCCTCCCCTCTCGGTCCCAACCGGAAACACCCATGCCCCCTGACCAGGTAGCATGCCTACCGGCTACAACCGATATCTTCCACCATGGCCTCTCTGTATGGTGTGTGCTGGAAAGGGGCTGACGACTTACTGAACCGTACCCTACCTGCGGCAGGGACGAGTGGTAGTACGAGGCAAGTATGGGGGTTACTAGAACAAGACTCGATCTGCGGTCGACTCAGGAGGTTTATAAGTTCCCTGCATGACATGTATATCAAATATATTTCAACCAAAGAAATCACCACTCAATGTACCTTACCATGCCATACCGGACATAACCGTCCCGACGGGGACCGGCGACAAGCTCACGCCTACCCAAGGCCGAGGCTTTCCCGGATTCCTTTCCGGCATGCATGCAAGGCACATGAGGATGATTACCATCACAATAATATTCATTTCCAACAGCAAGGAAATCACTGATATGCTTCCATGCAAATGATCATGTCACATGAAATAACAAGTCCACCGAAGTAAGGTGGTGTTATAAACTTGTCAAATAACACACCAAAAACATTATGCCAGGGTTCAAAATGCTTGCCTTTAAGTTGTGGAGGGGTGAGGTGCTCTCCAAAACTTTTGAAAGTTTCTTCTCTCTCTCCAAAATCCTATTTTAAAATATATTTGAATTAGCACACATTTCAAAAACAGTACAAAAAAGTTGTTTGGAAAATTTTCAAATAAATCTTAAAATAAACTAGACCAAATTTGAGGAAGTTAGGAAAAAGAATCAACTCATTTGGAGTTATAATTAAAAAGTTATAGCCAGTCAAAGTTCTGGTCAAATCTGTTTTTAAATTAAATGTATAAAAGAAAACGCTTCAGATAGAATACGCTTTCGGTGCAGGGTAAACGTACTCGCGAGTTTTACGCTTCCACTTATCCAGCGTGGACGGCGCGCATCTCACTGACGGTGGGCCCGCCTGGCCCACTGGTCAGGTTTGACTGGTCTATTTCTCCCTCCTCTTCCTTTGGCCGAACGGAGGCGGGGCAACGGCGGTCGTCGCCGGCGAACGGTGGCTCCCCGCGGGTTCCAGAGGGTCTGGATGGATCCGCGACTCCAGTGCGGTCCTCTAGGTGGTCGCCAGGCCGGTGGGGACGGAGGGAGCTGCCGGCGGCGAGCTTCGCGGCGGAGGAGGCTTCGGGTGGATAGTGAGTTTGGGGCTGCGGTGGTCTCTGACCAAAATCGAGCGTGGGGTTGTACTCATGAGAGGGAGGGAGAGCTCTTGGTGGATAGAATGGAGAGGGGGAGGCACTGGTGGCGACGGAATCGGACGGAACTTGGCGACGGCCGAACCGGCCGGACTCGGGGAAGAAGGCCTTCCCTGGTCGATTGGCTGCCACTGGGGGCTTCCTGGAGACCGCTTGAGGCTACCTTCGTGCGAAGACGAGCTCGGGGCTCCTTAAATAGGCAAGGCAAGGCGGTTCCGCGGCGGCCGTGGATAAGCTCTCCGGCGAACCGCCTCTCTGTAGCTAGGGCGACGTGGCGGCGACGAGGGCTAGCAGACACGCTTGTGGATGAGCTTGCACTGCTCTATGGGCCAGGTGGCGAGCGGGAGAGGCTTGGGCGGTGCTGCCCATGGCAGAGGCGCACTGCCGACGCAGGCGTGCCGCCAAAAGTGCTCTGGCGGTGGCGTTGTAGGGCGCCAGGGCGGGTTGTCGTGTTGTGGCGAGGCGGGGAGTGCGTGGCGAGGTCCTGCCGTGTGGGCCAAGACAGGGGCGCGACGCGGCGGCTCGTGTGCGCGGCCGCAATTTGCGCGCTCTGGGCGCGCCCAGCGCACGCCCACCAGATGCTCGGCGAAATGCCATGGCATGCTAGGTGGCTCGGTTGGATCTGGGGGTTAGCAGGTCTAGGTTTGGGCTTGCAAGGGGATCCGTGGACAAGCTGGTTTGGTCAGGAGATCAGGTTCACAGTGCAAACCAAAAATTCATGCCAAAACAGATCATGCCCATAAGGTGTTTGACAAAATGCCAAGGGCACTTAGGCAAGTCTTGGAGTGGTCAAAAACTCCAGATCAGTGTCTCCTTAGATGCAAGAGAGAGTGGTAGGGTTAGTTTGGCAAAAGGAGAAACTTGTTAGTGCAAGTTTTACAAAACTTCAATTCTGGACAGGAAATAAATGGCATCATTTCATGAACCAAAAATGACCCAAAGGGTGCATGCTCCTGGACTTAAGGGTTTAACATGGAGGACTATAAGTAGGAGAAAGAATTAAGGGCTAAAGAGCAAGCAAAAATATGGTTTCTGTACAATCCATCATGTTGGACCAGAATGAAGATGAGGTTGAATCACTTAAAATTTGCAAAGAACAACACCAGGTTTTTGCATAAAGTGGAATCATAGGCTATTACCATCATCCCATAATTTTGGTGGAGGCTAGAAAGAATTATTTAAATGAGTTGTAGTGCAAAATTGCCCACTGGACCAGAGAACAAAATTGGTTGTAGAGCTCAAAATATTTCATAAAATAAAGATGTTTTTGCACAAAAGTTATTGAATAACATCACATGACATCTCCAAATTTTTGTGGGAATTTTAAGTGAATCTATCAAATGGTTGTAGTTCAAATATGGCCATTTAACCTTGAAAAACCATTTTCAAGAAAGTAAAGATCAAGCAACTTAATTATTTAATTAGTTATATTAAATAAGGGAAAGTTTCTCTTGAGAGATTAAATATGTCCAATGACATATTTGAAAAGTTTTCTCTTTGGGAAAAACTCATCATAACAGGGAAGGAAATGATTTAAAAATCAAAATGGAGCTTAGAAATTCAAAGTTTTAATTCCTGGCAAATTTTTTAATTCATTAAAACAAGGCCAAATTTTTGGGCTGTCACAACACTACCCCCCTTGAGAAAAATCTCGTCCTCGAGATTTGTTAAAAGCTGTGTTAAGAAAATATTACGCAATAAAGATGTGGCTATAGTGAGAGGGCAATAAGTGGTGAAAAACCACAGTGTAAATACTGGTGCTGCGTGGAAAAAATCTACGGTTCGGGACAAAAACGTGGGATTCTATGCTAGATATAAATTTAGAATAATTTCTAAATTTAAATATACGTTGGTCGTACCCGAGAGCACAGTGCTCTCTCTGGCTGACAGGTGGACCCGGGGCCCACAGTCAGCCTCTTCTTCTCCCTCTGGCTCTTTCTTCTCCCTCTCTCCCGCGCTTTCTCTACCGGCGACGCCTAGCGCGTAGGGCATTTAGGCCGTACCGCGGTAGTGCACGGCGTGCTAGCTGCCGGGGCAGTGTGCACTCACCTCGCGGGCCAGCGTGATGTCGGCACTACTCGCGGATTCGACTCCGAACACCGGCGATCGGGCGACGAGCGGCGTTGGTGGACTTCGCCCACCGTACACCGAGCTCGAGCTATAAAAACAGTCGAGGTGTCCCTCTCTTCTTCCTCACACCTGGCCTCACTTCTCCTCCTCCTTCTTTCTCCATTACTGCTTACAGAAGCTCGGGTGAGGCTCTAATGGCGGAGGCGATGCCGGACTGGTTTGTGATCCTGATATTTGGAGGGCTGGTGACACTACTGGGGCTCTCTGTGCTCCTGTGCGCGATGATCCTCGACGATCGTCGCGACGCTGCTGCTCGGGTGTTGGCTCTCCGCGGTGGTGGTGATCATGAGGAGTAGATGGGGTGTGCCGGGTGCTAACTGTTGTTAGGGGGGGTGATTAGCTGGATGTAACACCGTTGCAAAGTTTTTCAAACAGTGTATGTGTTCGAATGGTAATGGTTCTGAGTCTGCTGCGTGGTGCTGTGTGAAATTAAATAATCCACGTCGTGAGAAGGGGCAGATGTAGCAACTCAGGGAAAAGAAATCTCACTCCAGGATTTTGCGAGGGAAAAACAGTTAATTTAAAGGAGCATAAACCACAACAAAAACTACGCACATTAGTAGAAGCCAATTAATTGACTTGTCGTACGAACTCAGGGTATCACGCATAAGTCACACACATAAATAAATGTCGCAATAATGAACACCGCAGCAACGTCTAAAATGGAAACGGTAACTGGATGGGGTCCCTAGAAAACGTCTCTAGTACTGGGATACACTCCTCTTCTATCGGGGAAAGTGGATTGACCAGTCGATGCACGTGTCTCTCCTGGTCGGGCCTTAGTGCTCTGCCGATGGCGATATGAGGATTTAAATCTGCGAGGCTCTGGAGATAACCCATCACACGTTGGGTTAAATGCTCTTGAGCGATGACGTACTGGACAAGGTTGGCCAGGACCGGGTCTCTCTCAATTCGTCCACCGGGAAAAGATGTCACTCCTCCGGGCGCTGCACGGCTCGGGAAGTAATAATACCCTCGTTCGCTGGCATAGGGTACCGTGAATCAAAGGCGAGCAAGCGCTTCGTATGCAACAGCTTCTATGGCCATCTGTGAGGTTGGCATAGATTTCCCCACGAAGGAGACCTCTGTTGGGTCTTGGTTTGAGTTTACGGGAGGGATGTGCACTGCTGCCCAATATCTTGAGGTGGAAGAGGTGATCCTCGATTTGAACAGCTCGTACTAGGGTGGCTGGGTAGCGCCCATGGTACTGCAGGTAAAATCCCGCAATATCTTGACAAAACTTCCTGGGGTTGCATCTGGGGTTCTCAGATAAATGCTAGGGCTCGGCATGGCTAGGGAAAGGTTGTGAGGGTGGTGCACAAGGTGAGAGGTGCTTGGCAAGGTCACGCGGTGGCCTTTTATAGCACTGGAGCTGGGTCATTTTCACCGTGGTGAATGGTAAAGAAAATTTTCAGCTCTGTTCCAAGGGTCGAGGTCAAGCCACAGATTCACACATTTCACTATAGTGATGTGTTACTGTGGGGGTTGTCGAGGAGGTTTTTGGTAACTGTGCCTGGGATAGAAATCTTATACTGCATACTGGCGCATCCAGGCAAGGCTACTATTAAAACAGAGGCACGACAACAGGCGGCGCTTACTTACAAGGTCACACGATAACAAAGTGAGGGTACACTGGGACTCGACACTACTCGAGTGACTTAGTCTACCTCGTTTATATCCAAGCGGGCGTGCCTTGTGGATGTCGAGGCTTCTCTTCGGGTCTCGTCGTCTAAATTAGCTGGAGTGGGTTGAGGGGCTGCAGGCTCGGGGTAGCGATGAGGACCATCTCGGGGATTGTTGGCCACAATCCCGTTGGAGTGTGCTCCCAATATGCGATGAAGCACCTCTGGGGTTATCGCAGCACCTTAGCCTATGGCTGGGGCAGGCCTCAGGGACTCGATCGGGTGTCCAAACAGCACGACTGGGTTGTCGGCGTTGGGCTCGTTTTCTTCTCTCGCCGGGGCTCGACGAACCAGCTCTCCACGAGCGGCGATTAGATCAATAGTTATTTGATCGCATAGTTCCTCTAGTGCACTTACATAGCGCACTAGGTGCAACAATGCAGGATCCGTCTCGTGATCTCCGTTGGCAACTTGGGGTGGCCTACCATACCCTTCACGTCTGGGGTAGTAGTGGAACGAGCGACAGTTAACTCTGGGCGACAAGTGCCGGAGATGAACTATAGCCTCTCGAGCAGCTAGTTGGATGGCTTGAAGCTCAAAGGAAGTTGTTCTTCCGGTGAACCTGTAGGGGCGCTCGGGCTCTAGACCCCTACCGTAGAGGTGTACAGTGGCCCAGAATTGACGGTTCTCATCGCTCATGGTTCCTTGGTACACAACATATTCTGGGGGCTCTTCTAACGCATAGGCACGACGGGTGAGGTTTGCGAGTATGGTCACAAAGCCTCCAAGGTTGGTTGCTGTGGTCTCATTGTGTACGACAGGTCCAGGCATTGTGGCTCGGTTTGGGGTAGAGGCTGTGCTGTGCTGTGTTGGGGCTAGCGTGCCCCTTTTTATAGGAAAAAGGGGACGGAGTCTTCCTTCGCACGCTTGCGAGAAAGGACTATTTAGGATTCGATCACTAGCGCATGAGTGACAGGTTAGGTTGATAGGTTGGGCACCGACTGCCAAAAAGTGTTGGGTCACTGTGTGGCTATCTTGCACGAGAAGCTTGGCTGGGGTTTGGTTATGGTTTGGTGGGTTGGTTTGCCTAAGTTTATAGACCCAGCTAAGATAGGATTAGCCAATGGTCAGCCTGGCTCTGATACCAAGTCTGTCACGACCGGTTTTCCGGACATAAATTTCCAGAAAATGGCCGTTGTGCTCACCAGCCCCAGGATTACTGTTAGCTGATGAGGCACCAACTTGTTACAGAAATTCCAAGAAAAAGTACAAAATGTGTAGTACAAGACCATTGTGGCCTATGAGTACATCAAATGGTTTTCTAGTGGTCGATGGCGGAAGCGGTTTGTGAATCATCAGTGTATGGGACTCCATTTCCCACGGGAACAGCTGACCAGGTTAACTCCTATCTTCGCGAGGCTGCTATCACCGTTGCTTAGTTTCCGGGGCTGTCACCGCAACGCTCCTCTCCATGCAGAAATCTGGCCAAGACAATAGCCAGGGACAAGCCAGTGAGTACTTTGAATGTACTCGCAAACATTATGAACACTGGGATAATATAATTGATAATCATGCACTGAAATATTCTATGATCACATCGTCAGTCACAAATAAAATATCTTTTATGCATGCAAGCAGGTTATTTATATGCAACATGAATAAGCAATAATGGAGTGGAAAATAAAATGCCGCAGTCGGGCGTCTGTGCGACACCACATAAAGGGCTTACAAAGTAAATAAATAACAAGCAATGCCATAGTCGGGCGTCTGAGCGACACCACATAAAGGGCTTAAAAAGAAATGCCACAGTCGGGCGTCTAAGCGACACCACATAAAGGGCTTAAAAGAAATGCCACAGTCGGTCGTCTGAGCGACACCACATAAAGGGCTTAAAAAGAAATGCCATAGTCGGGCGTCTGAGCGACACCACATAAAGGGCTTAAAAGAAATGCCACAGTCGGGCGTCTGAGCGACACCACATAAAGGGCTTAAAAAGAAATGCCATAGTCGGGCGTCTAAGAGACACCACATAAAGGGCTTAAAAAGAAATGCCACAGTCGGGCGTCTAAGCGACGCCACATAAAGGGCTTAAAAGAAATGCCACAGTCGGGCGTCTGAGCGACACCACATAAAGGGCTTAAAAAGAAATGCCACAGTCGGGCGTCTGAGCGAAACCACATAAAAGGGCTTGAGAATAAATAATCACAATGAATATCCAGGAGGTAGAACCATCCCAGGGATACTCGATAATACAATAATGCAACGGGTTAGTCCATCACAAAATAATAATCATGGTTCTCACAAGTCACCAGTCGGTATCCAAGTTTGGTTTAACAATTTCACCTCCGAAGACCGACATTAAGACCAACACTTGACCCATCCCAGACTATAATCCTTAACCATGGACACGGCTATTCGAATAGGTTTAATCTCTGTAGAGGGTGTACTCTTTACCCACGAGTAACGGATTCCTTTAGTCCATCGGGACTAATTCCGTCTACGGCCTTTTAGTTGAAAACACGCCTAACTTGCACACACCAGCTTAACTCATCGGTGTCTGGAATCACCCACGACACTTGTTAAGCAAAACTCTAAGTGGGGAGGCTACAACCTCGCGTAGCATGTGATCAAATTTATATCGCGCGCTCTAAGGGGTGGCCTCCCCTCTCGGTCCCAACCGGAAACACCCATGCCCCCTGACCAGGTAGCATGCCTACCGGCTACAACCGATATCTTCCACCATGGCCTCTCTGTACGGTGTGTGCTGGAAAGGGGTTGACGATTTACTGAACCGTACCCTACCTGCGGCAGGGACGAGTGGTAGTACGAGGCAAGTATGGGGGTTACTAGAACAAGACTCGATCTGCGGTCGACTCAGGAGGTTTATAAGTTCCCTGCATGACATGTATATCAAATATATTTCAACCGAAGAAATCACCACTCAATGTACCTTACCATGCCATACCGGACATAACCGTCCCGACGGGGACCGGCGACAAGCTCACGCCTACCCAAGGCCGAGGCTTTCCCGGATTCCTTTCCGGCATGCATGCAAGGCACATGAGGATGATTACCATCACAATAATATTCATTTCCAACAGCAAGGAAATCACTGATATGCTTCCATGCAAATGATCATGTCACATGAAATAACAAGTCCTCCGAAGTAAGGTGGTGTTATAAACGTGTCAAATAACACACCAAAAACATTATGCCAGGGTTCAGAATGCTTGCCTTTAAGTTGTGGAGGGGTGAGGTGCTCTCCAAAACTTTTGAAAGTTTCTTCTCTCTCTCCAAAATCCTATTTTAAAATATATTTGAATTAACACACATTTCAAAAACAGTACAAAAAAGTTGTTTGGAAAATTTTCAAATAAATCTTAAAATAAACTAGACCAAATTTGAGGAAGGTAGGAAAAAGAATCAACTCATTTGGAGTTATAATTAAAAATTTATAGCCAGTCAAAGTTCTGGTCAAATCTGTTTTTAAATTAAATGTATAAAAGAAAATGCTTCAGATAGAATACACTTTCGGTGCAGGGTAAACGTACTCGCGAGTTTTACGCTTCCACTTATCCAGCGTGGACGGCGCGCGTCTCACTGACAGTGGGCCCGCCTGGCCCACTGGTCAGGTTTGACTGGTCTATTTCTCCCTCCTCTTCCTTTGGCCGAAAGGAGGTGGGGCAACGGCGGTCGTCGCCGGCGAACGGTGGCTCCCTGCGGGTTCCAGAGGGTCTGGATGGATCCGCGACTCCAGCGCGGTCCTCCAGGTGGTCGCCAGGCTAGTGGGGACGGAGGGAGCTGCCGGCGGCGAGCTTCGCGGCGGAGGAGGCTTCGGGTGGATAGTGAGTTTGGGGCTGCGGTGGTCTCTGACCAAAATCGAGCGTGGGGTTGTACTCACGAGAGGGAGGGAGAGCTCTTGGTGGATAGAATGGAGAGGGGGAGGCACTGGTGGCGACGGAATCGGCCGGAACTTGGCGGCGGCCGAACCGGCCGGACTCGGGGAAGAAGGCCTTCCCTGGTCGATTGGCTGCCACTGAGGGCTTCCTGGAGACCGCTTGAGGCTACCTTCATGCGGAGACGAGCTCGGGGCTCCTTAAATAGGCGAGGCAAGGCGGTTCCGCGGAGGCCGTGGATAAGCTCTCCGGCGAACCGCCTCTCTGTAGCTAGGGCGACGTGGCGCCGACGAGGGCTAGCAGACACGCTTGTGGATGAGCTCGCACTGCTCTAGGGGCCAGGTGGCGAGCGGGAGAGGCTTGGGCAGCGCTGCCCGTGGCAGAGGCGCACTGCCGACGCTGGCGTGCCGCCAAAAGTGCTCTGGCGGTGGCGCTGTAGGGCGCCAGGGCGGGCTGTCGTGTTGTGGCGAGGCGGGGAGTGCGTGGCGAGGTCCTGCCGTGTGGGCCAAGACAGGGGCGCGACGCGGCGGCTCGTGTGCGCGGCTGCAATTTGCACGCTCTGGGCGCGCCCAGCGCACGCCCACTAGATGCTCGGCGAAATGCCATGGCATGCTAGGTGGCTCGGTTGGATCTGGGGGTTAGCAGGTCTAGGTTTGGGCTTGCAAGGGGATCCGTGGACAAGCTGGTTTGGTCAGGAGATCAGGTTCACAGTGCAAACCAAAAATTCATGCCAAAACAGATCATGCCCACAAGGTGTTTGACAAAATGCCAAGGGCACTTAGGCAAGTCTTGGAGTGGTCAAAAACTCCAGATCAGTGTCTCCTTAGATGCAAGAGAGAGTGGTAGGGTTAGTTTGGCAAAAGGAGAAACTTGTTAGTGCAAGTTTTACAAAACTTTAATTCTGGACAGGAAATAAATGGCATCATTTCATGAACCAAAAATGACCCAAAGGGTGCATGCTCCTGGACTTAAGGGTTTAACATGGAGGACTATAAGTAGGAGAAAGAATTAAGGGCTAAAGAGCAAGCAAAAATATGGTTTCTGTACAATCCATCATGTTGGACCAGAATGAAGATGAGGCTGAATGACTTAAAATTTGCAAAGAACATCACCAGGTTTTTGCATAAAGTGGAATCATAGGCTATTACCATCATCCCATAATTTTGGTGGAGGCTAGAAAGAATTATTTAAATGAGTTGTAGTGCAAAATTACCCACTGGACCAGAGAACAAAATTGGTTGTAGAGCTCAAAATATTTCATAAAATAAAGATGTTTTTGCACAAAAGTTATTGAATAACATCACATGACATCTCCAAATTTTTGTGGGAATTTTAAGTGAATCTATCAAATGGTTGTAGTTCAAATATGGCCATTTAACCTTGAAAAACCATTTTCAAGAAAGTAAAGATCAAGCAACTTAATTATTTAATTAGTTATATTAAATAAGGGAAAGTTTCTCTTGAGAGATTAAATATGTCCAATGACATATTTGAAAAGTTTTCTCTTTGGGAAAAACTCATCATAACAGGGAAGGAAATGATTTAAAAATCAAAATGGAGCTCAGAAATTCAAAGTTTTAATTCCTGGCAAAAATTTTAATTCATTAAAACAAGGCCAAATTTTTGGGGTGTCACAGGCGGTGTCCCCGGGAGTTGAGCTCTGAGGTGTTGTCGTCACAATTTTGTCGCTGCAATTCTAGAATACCTGAGTTCCGCCAACATCAAAAATCTCTTTTATGCAGTTGTTGGTGAGATAACCTCGATGCCACCCAGTACTGGGGCGGGTGTTTGGGAGTATTGCCATAACTCATATAACGGATGCTTTTCAAAGGTTGAGGTAAATGATTTCCGAAGGTTTCTTGGTTATGTGTTGAAGGATGGATATAGCTGGATGTAGGATTTTCTAGCTTTGGGTAAGATATTATGCTTCCCCTGTATCCCCAACACCTGATTGCATAATTGGGAGAATTTCGGAAGTTTCATAGGTGGGAATTCATGTATCTCTAGTATTTCTTCCATGGATATTTGGTTTGGGATTGGGTAATCCTCACCAAGTATTTGTTCTTGTCCGCACCTTGTTGTTTTATTCTTCTACCTCTATCTAAGTGGCTTCTCAATTTTTGGAAGTGTGACCATTTCAATTGGAATCCATTCGTTCATTTTGTTCGGATGTTAAGACTATATGTTGCAATTCCGATCCATTTGATTCAGCTTGAATATATGTCTGTCATGATGCTAACGGATGTCACCCTCTTCAGGATGGCTCCTCCAACGCGCCAGAATCCTGAACCGCTTCCACCACCTCCACCTCCGGAGGCATGGCAAGCTCTGATGGCCGCTACCAATGCCAACACGCAGCTGATCATGCCAATTTTGCAATAGCGCAACCTAGGGAATCAAGGCCATGGCAATAATCAGAATCAGTTTCCTACACTCAACCAGTTCCTCGCTAACCAGCCAAAGACCTTCAGCAACTGTGTTGAGGCAACAGACGCTCATGATTGGCTCATGGATATCTGCAAGCATTTCGAGTGCAGCAACGTCGGGCCTGAGGACTTTGTCAAGTTTGCCACGTTCCAACTCAAAGACCAAGCTGTAGAATGGTATCAGCAATACAAAGATTCCAGAGGAGCTCGTGTGATTACCTGGGATGAATTCCGTCAAGACTTCAAAGCTCACCACATTCCTCAGAGTGTTGTTGAGAGCAAGCGTGAGGAGTTTCGCAACCTGAAGCAAGGCACCTTGTCTGTTTACCAGTATAACATCATGTTCCAGAAGCTCGCTCGTTTCGCTAAGCAAGACGTCCCTGACGAGAAGAGCATGATTTATCAGTTCAGAGGTGGCCCCAGAGAAGATCTCCAGCTAGCTCTCGTGCTTTTTGAGCCGTAGAAGTATGATGAGTTCTACAATATGGCACTGAAACAAGAGACTGCTCAACTCAAGTGCGATGCTTCCAAGAAGCGAGTCAGAGATGCAACTCCTTCCTCAACTCAAGTGGCAACTAAGAAGCAAAAGTATTGGTTGCCTCCTCCTCCTCCGTTCCGTCAGCCTTATCAGCAGAAGAGCAAAGGTGGCAATGGATCTTCCCACCCACCCAACCCAGGCTTTCAGAACAAGACTTCGTCTCATGCTCCAAGATCAAGTGCTCCGTATCACCGTCCGCTCTCAGAGGTCACATGCAACAAGTGTCAGCAGAAGGGTCACTATGCCAACAAATGCTTCAATTAGAGGCGTCTTCCTCCTCCTCCTGTAAGATCTGCCAGCACCGCAGTGGTCAAGCATAATCCCAAGCATGCCAAGGTCAACATTATGAATGCAGCTTAGGCAGAGGACTCGTCAGATGTGATTATGGGTAACCTTCCTGCTAACGATATTCCTGCAAAAGTTCTTTTTGACTCTAGTGCATCGCATTCTTTCATGTCATTCCCATTTGCATCTAAGCATGAGTTGCCTTTTCAAGATTTGCCTAGACAGTTATCAGTTGTTTCTTCGGGTAAATTCATGAACGCAAGCTCTATGATCCCGGATGTTACTATCACGTTGGGCGACTATAAGTTTCTGTCCTCTCTAGTGGTTCTTGGTAACTCGGATATTGATCTTATTCTCAGAATGGACTGGCTTTCTAAGCACAAGGCTCAGCTTGATTGTGCTGCCAGGCAGATTCACTTGACACATTCGTCTGAGGATGTAATCGTCTTTGCCGCTCGTGACGATACCATTCGACTGTTTTCTCTCAATGAGAAGGGAGAGCTAGATGCCATCTCTCAGATTCCAGTCGTTTGTGAGTATCAAGACGTCTTTCCAGAAGAGCTTCCAGGAATGCCTCTGCACCGACCAGTTGAATTCGTCATCGATCTTGAGCCTGGCACGGAACCTGTTTGCAAACGTCCTTACAAGCTTGGACCTGAAGAGTTGAAGGAGCTGAAGAAGCAACTTGATATTCAAGAGCGTATGGGTCTCATCCGTCCAAGTTCTTCTCCATGGGGTTGTGGTGTTCTCTTCATCAAGAATAAGGATGGAACGGACCGACATTGTGTCGACTACCGTCCATTGAACAAGAAGACCATAAAGAACAAGTATCCACTTCCCAACATCAATGAGCTTTTCGAACAACTCAAAGGTGCTCATGTTTTCTCCAAGCTTGATCTCCGTATGGGCTATCATTAGATTCACATTCATGAAGAAGTGTAACGCCCCGAGACCGATGTGCCAGGTGTCTTCCAGTTATTCGCTATTGTTGCCATGTCATTGCTTGCATGTCATGCATTTCATATCATGTCATCATGTGCATTTCATTTGCATACATGTTCGTCTCATGCATCCGAGCATTTTCCCCGTTGTCCGTTTTGCATTCCGGCGCTCCTATGTCACCTGGTGTCCCTTTCTACCTCTTTTTGTGTGCGGGTGTTAAACGTTTTCGGATTGGACCAAGACTTGTCATGCGGCCTTGGTTTACTACCGGTAGACCGCCTGTCAAGTTTTGTGCCATTTGGACTTCGTTTGATACTCCAACGGTTAACCGAGGAACCGAAAAGGCCTCGTGTGTGTTGCAGCCCAACACCCTTCCAAACTGGACCAAAACACACCTAAACCCCCTCCATCCTCTCGGTCGTTCGATCACGATCGCGCGGCCGCAAACCGTGCTCAATTTGGACTCTCCTAGCTCCCTCTACCTATATATATGTGATCCTCTCCAAAAATTCGCGCAGATCAAACCCTAGCTTCTTCCCCTCGCGCCGCCGGACAAAAATCCCGCAGCCCGGACATGTCCGCCGCCACCTGCGTCCAATCGGAGACCGCCATCTGTCCACCGCCGCCCTCTCTCTCCTCAGCTCCGCCGCCGGCCCGCGGGACCCAGATCAGGCCCGCGCGAGCCTATCTCGCCGCCGCTGCCCCGTGGGCGACCGCGCCCGCGCCCGCCAGATTCCGCGCCGCACCGCCCGCGTGCGTCGCTACCTCCGTCCGACCGCCACCGCGCCGGCGATCGCCCCATGCCGCCGCCTCGGCTCGCGGCTTCCTCACCGCCCTCGTCGCCCCTCGCCGCTCCGGTGACTCCGGCCGGCCTCCTCATCACCTCCCCGAGCTTCTCCGGCCGTCTGCCCCTACTCCGGTGAGAGATCCGGCGAACCTCGAAGTTTGCACCCAGCTGGATCTGGATCTGGACGTTTTCGGTTGAATTTTGCCTCCCTAACCCTAATTTTATGCCACCTTCATCATGCCATAACTCTGCATCCGTAGCTCCAATTCGTGCGTGTAGCATATCAAAATGTCCGTCTCGAGGAGTACATCATTTCATCTCATTGCATCATTTTCATTTGAGCTCATCTTGATGCCCAAAATTCGGTTGGAAGAGGGCTATGTGAGGAATTTGTCCGATCTGTTTCAGCAAATGGCATTTTGTCATTTTTGCCATGATTAATGTGTGCATGCTATGATCCTGAGCTCTACATGTGTTTTGTTAAATGCCATGCCATCTTTACATTGGTGTACGCCATGTATTTTTGTGACCTTTGTGGTGACTAGCACAAGCTTGCAAAGTAGCGTAATCGTTGATGCCGATTTCAGGGACTTAGAATTTCACCAAGTCCTTGTCCTGTTTTTGTCTTTATGCCATATGTTCATGTTGTTTCCTAGTGATCCGTGCCTCTTTTGAGGATGATCAGTAAGGACGTTTTGATAATATTGTGGTTCTCTATCCATCCATGTCTTTCTTCACATTTATGGAGCACACTAGCTTGAGTCAATCGAGCTCTACTTTTGCTATAAAATAATCCTGGCAGATTGTTGACATGTTTAGCGATTTTGCTGAGGATGTTGTTATTGATCCGTGCATGCTATGTTGTTGTTCTTGCCATGTATAGCTTCCATGACATGTATTCTTGCTGGGTGTATGCTTAGTTTGTCATGCAATGCTCTGTAGTGAGTGCATCGAGCTCGTAAACATGCCTACTCGTTAACTGTTTTGCATGCTCCACTTTTTCACTAAGTCTGAGATCTGTTTATGTTTTTTCCATGTTCACATGCTTGCAATTGTATTTCCTGATCCCTTTTGGCTCAAGGTCACTAAGGGACTTTTGTTAAGTGCTTTGAGTAGATTCATTCCATGCCTTGCTTTGCCATGTTAAGTTCCTGTAGCATGTAGTTTTCATGATCTAAAGTGTGCTTCCTGATGATAAATTCCAGACTTGTGTTAATTTCACCAAGTCTGAAACCTGTTATTTGCTCTTTTGCCATGCTTGTTTGAACCTGTTAATGGATGAATTAGCTGTAGCTAAGTGTTCATCTTTTGTCAAGCATCATGAGAGGATTCCTGCCATGTATTGTGTTGCCATGTTTGAGTGTTGTAGCATATTTATCTTGATGCATTTAGTTGGTCACTTTCTGATTATCGCAGACCGGTGCCATATTTGTTTTGCTTGCCATATCCAAACCGTGCATCCGATTCCGGTGATCTTTATACCTATTTCAACCGAAATCACCTCACCTTTCCAGTGGCACTCTTGGTTTTCCAAGTTGAGGCCAGGTTCAATCATTACTTTCCAAATCATGCATATGCACCGCATACCGCATCCCGCATATCATACCATGTTCATGTGTTGTTTGTTTACTATGTTGTGTGCTTCTTTCCTGTGTTGCTTCTTCGGGTTGGTTCCGATAACGTCGCGTTTGTGAGGACCCGTTCGACTACGTCCGTTTGTCTTCTTCATGGACTCGTTCTTTTTCCTTGCGGGATTTCAGGCAAGATGACCATACCCTCGAAATCACTTCTATCTTTGCTTGCTAGATGCTCGCTCTTTTGCTATGCCTATGTCGCGATACCTACCACTTGCTTATCATGCCTCCCATATTGTTAAGCCAAGCCTCTAACCCACCTTGTCCTAGCAAACCGTTGTTTGGCTATGTTACCGCTTTGCTCAGCCCCTCTTATAGCGTTGTTACTTGTAGGTGAAGATGAAGTTTGTTCCTTGTTGGAACATGGATATGTTGTTCCTTGTTGGAACATGTTTATATGTGGGGATATCACAATATCTCTTATTTAATTAATGCATCTATATACTTGGTAAAGGGTGGAAGGCTAGGCCTTATGCCTGGTGTTTTGTTCCACTCTTGCCGCCCTAGTTTCCGTCATATCGGTGTTATGTTCCCGGATTATGCGTTCCTTACGCGATTGGGTTATAATGGGAACCCCTCGACAGTTCGCCTTGAATAAAAGTCCTCCAGCAATGCCCAACATTGGTTTTACCATTCGCCACCTAGCCTTTTCTTTCCCTTGGGTTCTGCAGACTGAAGGGTCATCTTTATTTTAACCCCCCCTGGGCCAGTGCTCCTCTGTGTGTTGGTCCAAACTGAGCTGCCTGCGGGGCCACCTCGGGGAAACTTGAGGGTTGGTTTTACTCGTAGCTAGTCTCATCTGAGTGTGCCCTGAGAACGAGATATGTGCAGCCCCTATCGGTATTTGTCGGCACATTCGGGCAGTGTTGCTGGACTTGTTTTACCATTGTCGAGATGTCTTGTATCCTGGATGCCGAGTCTGATCGGATCATCTTGGGAGAAGGAATATCCTTCGTTGACCATGAGAGCTTGTGATGGGCTAAGTTGGGACACCCATGCAGGGATTTGAACTTTCGAAAGCCGTGCCCGCAGTTATGGGTAGATGGGAATTTGTTAATGTCCGGTTGTAGAAAACCTAAAGTTGATCTTAATTAAAATGCACCAACCGCGTGTGTAACCGTGATGGTCTCTTCTCGGCGGAGTCCAGGAAGTGAACACGGTGTTGGAGTTATGCTTGTCGTAGGTTGTTCTAGGATCACTTGTTGATCATAGTTTTATCGACCGTGCCTTGCCTTCTCTTCTTGCTCTCATTTGCGTATGTTTAGCCACCAAATATGCTAGTCGCTTGCTGCAGCTCCACTTCATACCTTTTACCTTACCCATAAGCTTAAATAGTCTTGACCGCGAGGATGTGAGATTGCTGATTCCCCGTGACTCACAGATACTTCCAAAACCAGTTTGCAGGTGCCGATGATACCGTGCATATGACGCAACCAAGCTCAAGGAGGAGCTCGTTGAAGATCTTGTCCTTTATGTTGTTTTGTTCTAGTTGATTAGTAGTGGAGCCCAGTTGGGGTCGATCGGGGATCTGTGTAGCATTTGGGGTAGTCTTCTTCTATTTTGGTTCCGTAGCCGGACCTTGTTTGTATCTGGATGATGTAATGCTTTATTCATGTAATTGTGTGAAGTTTTGATTTTAAGCCAACTATGTATCTTTTTCCCTTATGTATTACATGGGTTGTGTGAAGATTACCTCACTTGCAACATTGCTTTCAATGCGGTTATGCCTCTAAGTCGTGCTTCGACACATGGGAGATATAGCCGCATCGAGGGCGTTACAAGAAGATATCCCCAAGACAACATTCAGAACAAGCTATGGTTCATATGAATACACTGTCATGTCTTTCGGCCTCGTCAATGCACCTCCAACTTTCTCCCGCATGATGAACTTCATCTTCAACACCTACACAAATGACTTCGTCTTGGTCTACCTCGATGACATTCTGGTCTTTTCCAAGAACAAGGAGGATCATGCCAAGCACTTGAGGTTGGTGCTGGATAAACTCAGAGAACATCAGTTCTATGCGAAGTTTTCAAAGTGCGAGTTTTGGCTCAATGAGCTTCTCTACGTTGGGCATATTATCTCCGCCAAGGGCATAGTTGTTAATGCTTAGAAGGTGTATGCAATTGTGAATTGGGAACCACCTCAGAATGTGAAGCAACTCCGCAGCTTCCTTGGGCTCGCAAGCTATTGTCGAAGGTTCATTGAGAACTTCTCTAAGATCGCGAAGCCTCTTTCCAACCTCTTGCAGAAGCATGTGAAGTACGTCTGGTCGCTTGAATGTGACATCGCTTTCAACACCCTGAAAGAGAAGTTAGTCACTGCTCCAGTTCTGACTCCTCCCGATGAATCCAAACCGTTTGCAGTTTTCTGCGATGCTTCCCTTCAAGGTCTTGGTGCAGTGTTGATGCAAGAGAAGAAAGTTGTTGCCTATAACTCTCGCCAGTTGAAGCCCAATGAAAAGAACTACCCCACTCATGACCTAGAGTTGGCGGCAGTTGTCCATGCTCTTTTAACATGGAGACATCTCTTATTGGGAAGAAAAGTGGACATCTTCACTGATCATCAGAGTCTCAAGTACATCTTCACTCAGCCAAACCTCAACCTCAGGCAAACTCGTTGGGTCGAAATGATTCAAGAGTATAATCCGAGTATCAAATATACTCCAGGCAAGGCCAATGTAATTGCTGACGCATTGAGAAGGAAGGCTTACCGCAACAGTTTGATTCTCAAGCCTTACCAACCAGAGCTTTGTGAAGCTTTCCGGAAACTCAATCTACAAGTTGTTCCTCAAGGATTTCTTGCCAACCTCCAAGTCTCTCCTACTTTGGAAGATCAGATTCGCGAGGCTCAACTTCTTGATGCTATGGTGAAGAAGGTGAAGATTGGGATTGCCAAGAGTCAACCCAAGTACAAGTGCTATCGTCTTGATGACAAGGATACTCTATTCTTTGAGCATCGCATTGTTGTTCCTAAAGGTGACCTTCGTAAAGTCATTATGAGCGAGGCTCACAATTCACTCCTCTCTATTCACCCTGGAAGTACAAAGATGTACCAGGACCTCAAGCAGTCGTATTGGTGGACTCGAATGAAGTGCGAAATTGCTCAGTTCGTGAATGAATGTGATGTCTGCAGAAGAGTGAAAGCAGAACACCAATGACCAGCTGGTCTCCTCCAACCTCTTGCCATTCCATTATGGAAGTTTGACCATATTGAGATGGACTTCGTGACTGGATTTCCGAAGTCCAAGCGTGGCAATGATGCTATCTTTGTTGTCATCAACAAGCTCACTAAAGTGGCTCATTTTCTTCCTATCAAAGAATATATCATAGCAGCTCAGTTGGTAGAGCTATATACCTCCAGGATTGTCTCTCTACACGGCATTCCGAAGTTGATATCTTAAAATCGTGGTAGCATCTTCACCTCTAAGTTCTGGGATTCTTTTTAGAAGGCCATGGGCACCAACATCCGCATCAGCACATCTTTTCATCCTCAAACTAGTGGCCAAGTCGAGCGAGTCAATCAAATTCTTGAAGATATGCTCAGGGCATGTGTCATCTCTTTCGGTATGAAGTGGGAATATTGTATTCCATATGCCGAGTTCTCCTACAGCAACAGCTTCCAAGCGAGTTCGGGCAAGGCCCCATTCGAGATTCTCTATGGCAGGAAGTGCTGTACTCCTCTTAACTGGTCAGAGACTAGTGAACGTCAACTTCTTGGCAATGACTTGATCACAGAGGCTGAAGAAATTAGCAAAGTCATTCGTGAAAATCTCAAAGCCGCGCAATCGCGCCAGAAGAGTTACTATGATAGCAGGCATTGTGACTTGGCTTTCGAGATCGGAGACCATGTCTACCTCCGCGTCTCTCCAATGAAAGGTACTCGTCGCTTCGGTATCAAAGGGAACCTTGCCCCTAGATATGTGGGTCCTTTCAAGATCATTGGCAAAAGAGACTATCTCGCCTATCAACTTGAGCTTCCATCCAACTTTGCAAATGTGCACGACGTGTTTCACTTGTCTCAACTCCGCAAGTGTTGCAAGACTCCTGACTGCACAATCAACTTCGAAGAGATTAACCTCCAAGAAGACTTGTCGTATCATGAGCACCCCGTTGCTATTCTTGAAGAAATTGAGCGCAAGACTCGCAACAAGTCTATCAAATTTCTGAAAGTCAAGTGGTCACATCATTCCGACCGTGAAGCCACCTGGGAACGCGAGGATCACCTCCGTTCTGAGTACCCGGAGTTTTACCAGTCCTAGATCTCGGGACGAGATCCTTTTGTAGTGGTGGAGTGTTGTAACACCCCGTATGTAACCTGCCATATTTGTATTCCAACTCTTGCCATTTTCGGCACTAAGTTATGATATTTCCTCGTTGTCGGGTTTTTGTCTTCGTGTTGTTTTGTCTTTGTCATGCATCTCATATCATGTCATCATGTGCATCGCATTTGCATACGTGTTCGTCTCATGCATCCGAGCATTTTCCCCGTTGTCCGTTTTGCATTCCAGTGCTCCTATGTCCTACAGTGTCCCTTTCTACCTCTTTTCGTGTGCGGGTGTTAAACGTTTTCGGATTGGACCGAGACTTGTCAAGCGGCCTTGGTTTACTACCGGTAGACCGCCTGTCAAGTTTCATGCCATTTGGACTTCGTTTGATACTCCAATGGTTAACCGAGGGGCCGAAAAGGCCTCGTGTGTGTTACAGCCCAACACCCCTCCAAAGTGGCCCAAAACCCACCTAAACCTCCTCCATCATCTAGTCCGTTCGATCTCGATCGCGTGGCCGAAAACCGTGCTCAATTTGGAGCCTCCTAGCTCCCTCTACCTACAAATATAGCCTCTCCCCCAAAATTCCAGGTCCATTCCACCCCTAACCTAGCCCCCTTCCTCTCCGCGCGCCGGACAACGTCCGCCCGCCGCCGCCAATCATATGCCGCCACGTGGCATGCCAGCTCTCTCCGCCGCCGGCCCGGGCGAGCCCGGATCGGCCCCCCCGAGCCCATCGCGCCTCGCCGCCGCCCAGATCCATCGCCGCCCGCGCCTCCTGCGCTGCCCCACTGCCCGCGCACCGGCTTGCCACCCTCGCCGCTCCGCCTCGTCGCCGACCAGCCACCGCCTTGCCGCACCGGCTCGCCGACGCCGCACCGCGCCGACCCGCGCCTCCTCCGACTCCGGCCGCCGCCCTCCGCTCCATCCCCGACTCCGGCAAGCCCCCCCTCTCTCTTCGGCGAGCTCGACGCCTCCGGCCGGCGAATCCAACTCCGGTGAATAGTGCTCCGGCGAGCACCTCAGGAAGCGTGCAGATCTGGATCTGGAGACCTCTGTTGACTTTTTCCCTAATTTCCAGTAATTTTGTGCATTTTTCATCGCATCATAACTCATCATCCGTGGCTCCGTTTCGGGCGTGTAGCATATCAAATTGTTCGTCTCGGTGAGTACTTCATTTCATCTCATTGCATCATGTTTATTTGAGCTCATCTTGATGCCCTAAATGTTGTTGGAAGAGTGCTAGTTTCTGTTAGTTTCAGTTTCTTATCAGTAGTTGGGCATTTGTCATTTTTGTCATGATTGTTGTGTGCATCCTATGAACTTGAGCCCTACATGTGTTTTGAAGTATGCCATGCCATCTTTACAGGGGTGTATGCCATGTATTTTTGTGATCTCTGTAGTGACTACCACAAGCATGCAAAGTAGCTCTCGTAATGTTGCTGATTTCAGGTACTTAGAAATATTCTAAGTCTTTGCCCTGTCATTAATTTTATGCCATGTGTTCTTGTTGCTACAGAGTGATCCATGCCTCTTTTGAGCATGATCAGTAAGGATGTTTTGTAGATATTGTTGTGCTCTATCCATCCATGTCTTTGTTTGCAATTATGGAGGACCATAGCTGGACTCAATCGAGCTCTACTTTTGCTATAAAATGTTCCTGGCAGAATGTTTACGTGTTAAGCATTTTTGCCGAGCTTGTTGTAGTTGATCCATGCATGCTATGTTGTTGTTCTTGCCATGTTTAGCTTCTATGCCATGTCTACTTGCTGGGTGTATGCTTAGTCTGAATCTATTAACGATAATTGCTATTGATCCCTTTTGGCTTATGGTCAGTAAGGGACTTTTGTTTTATGCTTTGAGTAGCTTCATGACATGCCTTGCTTTGCCATGATATGTTCCTGTAGCATGTTGTTATCTTACTCTAAACCTTGCTTCCTGATGTTAAATTCGTGACATGCTGTTAATTTCTCCAAGTCTGTAACATGATATCTTTTGCACTTTTGCCATACTTGTTTGAACCTGCTATTGATTGAATTAGCCGTAGCTCAGTGTTCATCTTTTTTCAAGCATCTTGAGTGGATCCCTGCCATGTATTTTGTTGCTATTGTAGAGTGTTGTAGCATATTGTTCTTGATGCATTTAGATGGCCTCGTGTTGGTAATCGCAGACCAGTGCCATATTTGTTTTGCTTGTCATTTGCAAACCGTGCATCCGATTGCGGTGATCTTTATATCGATTTCGACCGAAATCAAATCCTCTTTCCAGTGGCACTCTTGGTTTTCCATGTTGAGGCCAGGTTCAGTAATTCCTTTCCGAAACATGCATATGCATCACATATCACATCCCGCATCTCATGCCATATTTTGCATCATGTTGTTTGTGCATTGCACGTGGTTGATTGTGTCTCCCTTTGCTTGTGTTCTTGTTTTGGGTAGAGCTGGGAGAAGAGTACGTGATCGAGGAGCCCGTTGAGTACATTTATGAGGATCAAGCTAACGTTAACTCGGAGAACTTTGCAGGCAAGATGACCATACCCTCGAAATCACTTCTATCTTTGCTTGCTAGATGCTCGCTCTTTTGCTATGCCTATGCTACGATACCTACCACTTTCTTATCATGCCTCCCATATTGCCATGTCAAACCTCTAACCCACCTTGTCCTAGCAAACCATTGTTTGGCTATGTTACCACTTTGCTCAGCCCCTCTTATAGCGTTGCTAGTTGCAGGTGAAGATTGGGATATCATTATTATATCTTGTCTATTTGAATGCATCTATACACTTGGTAAAGGGTGGAAGGCTCGGCCTTATGCCTGGTGTTTTGTTCCACTCTTGCCGCCCTAGTTTCCGTCATATCGGTGTTATGTTCCTTGATTTTGCGTTCCTTACACGGTTGGGTTATAATGGGAACCCCTTGACAGTTCGCCTTGAATAAAACTCCTCCAGTAATGCCCAACCTTGGTTTTACCATTTGCCACCTAGCCTTTTCCCTTGGGTTTCGCGGACTCAAGGGTCATCTTTATTTTAACCCCCCCCCCCCCCCCCGGGCCAATGATTCTCTAAGTGTTGGTCCAACTTGAGCGATGTCCGGGGCAACCAGGGGCAACTCTGGGCTAGCCTACCCGATGTTTGGCTCATCCGATGTGCCTTGAGAACGAGATATGTGCAGCTTCTATCAGGATTTGTCCGCACATTCGGGTGGCTTTGCTGGTTTAGTTTTACCATTGTTGAGATGTCTTGTAACCGGGATTCCAAGTCTGATCAGATTGTCTTGGGAGAAGGAATATCCTTCATTGACCGTGAGAGCTTGTGATGGGCTAAGTTGGGACACCCCTGCAGGGATTTGAACTTTCGAAAGCTGTGCCCGCGGTTATGGGCAGATGGGAATTTGTTAATGTCCGGTTGTAGAAAACCTGAAACTTAACTTACTTAAAATGAATCAACAGAGTGTGTGGCCATGAGGGTCTCTTTTCGGCGGAGTCCGGGAAGAGAACATGGTCTCGTGTTATGCTTGAACGTAGGTTGTTCTAGGATCACTTCTTGATCATAGTTTCTCGACCGTGCCTTTGCCTTCTCTTCTCGCTCTCATTTGCATTTGTTAGCCACCTTATATGCTAGTCACTTGCTGCAGCTCCACATCATACCTTTTACCCTTCCTATAAGCTTAAATAGTCTTGATCGCGAGGGTGTGAGACTGATGAGTCCCCGTGACTCACAGATTACTTCCAAAACCAGATGCAAGGACCGATGATACCACTCCAGGTGATTCGACTGAGCTCAAGTGGGAGTTCGATGAGGACTCAAGACGATACTACGTTTCTTTTCCAGACGATCAGTAGTGGTGCCCGGTTGGGGCGATCGGGGACATTGTCGCATTTGGGGTTGTTCTTTATTTTGGTTCCGTAGTTGGACCTTGAGTGTATCTAGATGAATGTAATGATATTTATGATACTATGTGACGTGGCGAGTGTAAGAAAACTATGTACCTCTTTTCCTTATTCATTACATGGGTTGTTGTGAAGATTACCTCACTTGCGACATTGCTTACAATGCGGTTATGCATCTAAGTCGTGCTTCGACACGTGGGAGATATAGCTGCATCGTGGGCGTTACAGCGGTGCCATGGATGACGCCTGGAGAGAGCTTTGGGACGGAGGGGCCGGGCAGCCGTGCAGTGCGGTGGTATTCAAGGGCTCAACCACAAACGACAATAGAAATTTGGCTTCCCTTACAATTTTGCTCGTTCATTATCGCTCACGGTTCATCTCCGTCGCTTCCGGAAACAGTGTGCGCTGAGCCTATTGTGTGTTGCGTTATGATTGGCCGGAACCCCAGCCACGTGGATCACACGTGTGCACCGTTGGATGCGACATGATCGAACGGCAAACCACGTCCCTCACATCACACCCATGCACCTGTAGCTGGATTGGATTTATTTGCGCTAAATGCCTAGAAAATGCACACAATCCCCTAAATATGGTAAATGAGCCTGGAAAAATGCCAAATTTGAACACAGTGATTTGCAGGGTGTATGTTCATCGTAGAGAAAAACTCCAGGGCAAAGAACGAAGAAAATTTGGATTCCCCTTCAATCTTGAGGATTTCCCTTTCGAAAGCATGGAACTTCCTCGGTGATGGTTCAATTTATGAAGGGCGTGCATGACAACATAAGCCAAACCTTCTCAAATTTTTACCAACGCATGGTGAGGTCATACCATGGCACCATGCCAGGCGTCATGTTTTTTAAGCATTTATTTCATTTTTTTCTATAGTTGAAAACCCAACAAACAAACATTTGTGGTTGACTATTGCCACACATTTCATCGAAATACCTGTCCATTCCTTATAAAAGGCATGAGAATTTACTAAATGGCACGAGCATGGTTTTCTAGGCCATTATTGTGGACCCTTTCATGCATCGATTGTTTGAACTTGAATTATGCGCATTAATGCCTAGGAAATGCACATAATCCCCTAAATATGGCAAATGAACCCGGAAAATTGCCAAATTTGAACACGGTGATTTGCAGGTTGTATGCTCATCATAGAAAAAACTCGTGGGCAAAGGACAAAGGAAATTTGGATCCCCCTTCAATCTTGGTGATTTCCCCCTCGAAACCATGAAACTTCCACGGATGATGGTTCATTTTATGAAAGGCGCGCATCACGACATAAGGAAAACATTCTCCAATTTTTACTAGGGCATGGTGAGGCCATACCATGCCACCACACCAGGTGTCATGTTTTCCAACCATGTGTTTCATTTTCTGTATAGCACGAGCATGGTTTTCCAGACCGTTCTTGTGCACCTTTTCATGCACCGATGGTTCGAATTTGAATTATGTGCATAATTAATGCCTAGAAAATGCACACAATCCCCTAAATATGGTAAATGATTTCGGAAAAATGTCAAATTTGAACACGTTTCATTTGAGGCGGTATGTTGATCGTTCGAAAAAATTGAATGACAAACTAGGACAGAAATTTGGATTCCCCTTCATTCTTGGTGATTTCCCTCTCGAAAGCATGGAACTTCCTCGGTGATGGTTCGATTTATGAAGGGCGTCCATGACGACATAAATCAAACCTTCTCAGCTTTTAAATAGGGCACGGTGAGGCCATACCATGGCACCATGCCAGCCGTCATGTTTTTCAAGCACATATTTCATTGTTCTATAGTTGATAACCTAGTAAATGACATGTTTGTGGTTGACTATTGTCACACATTTCGTTGAAATCTCTGCCCATTCCTTGTAAAAAGGCTTGAGAAGTTACTAAATACCACGAGTACGGTTTTTCCAGACCGTTCTTGTGCACCCTTTCATGCACCAATTGTTTGAATTTGAATTACGTGCATTAATGCCTACAAAATGCACATAATCCCCTAAATATTGTAAATGAACCCGAAAAAGTGTCAAATTTGAACACGGTGATTGGCAGGGTTTATCTTCATCATAGAAAAAAAACTCATGGATGAAGGACAAAGGAAATTTGGATTCCCATTCAATCTCGGTAATTTACTATCGCACACGATTCATCTCAGTCACCTCTGCGAACCGTGTGTGTTCACTCCCACATGCAAAAGGAAAAATAAAACCCTTGCCCACTTCGTCCCCACTCACTCGCCGCGGACTCCTCCGCAACTCTGCACCCTAAGCTCGACGGCTGTTGGCGGCGGGCGTAGGTCGCGCTACAAAATGGCACCAGATTTCGCCTCCACCACTTTCCGCCGCCTATCTGCACCGACATTCTAGACTATGGTCGACTGGGTTTTTTGTGGGATTGGGCCCAGGATTTTTCTCATGGAGAAGGTAATCAACTTAATTAGTGAAATATTCACTCATCTCTTATCGCAATCCGTCCATCGTTGTTAATCAACCGGCGGAAATCGCCGTGGAATCATTTTTGTTCTAGCTGATTCGTGGGTGTTCATTCATGTGTGCATAGTGCATGCACAAATCGGGCAACTGTGGTCGTGGCCAGTCGGAAACAAAGTTCTATCTCACCATTCCGGATGACTTCAGGGAGCGCTTGGTATGTTCAATCTCAACCTACCATGGTTGTCGTGGCCTAAATTTGTGAACATATACCGTCTGTTGCTACATTTATCTATATATTTGCATCAAATCTTTGTTACATTATCTATTTTTAATTCAATATTTTTGTACTTTGCTTGCATCTATATATGGATATGTTCTATCAGTTACTCCCATATTTGCATCTTGCTTGGTTATTTCAATATATCCAATTTACGATCTTAATTTTCATTTCAAGTAGTGCATCCCTTGCTTTGCAAGAACAGGAGTAGAAGAAAATCTTGGGCTTTACTTTGCTGATGACTCCCAGGATCTCATATTGACAACGCAACATGGATTTACAATGACGGTTAGCGTAAAACTTGGTAAAGATGGTCACTCCTATTTTAATGCGGACCTTTGGAGAAAAATGTCTAAGTGTTATGAACTGAAAGCTGGCAATAAAATTCTAGTGCGTGCACCGCAGCCTGGTCTAATTAACATGGATGTTTAGTTCCCCAATGTCATCAGTCGATCAAAGTCTGATCAAGGTTAATGTCCTTTCAACTTTCTCCATGCTGTCGTATTACTATTTAAGCAATCAATTGATCACTATTTAAGCAACCAATTGTGATATCATATTCTGACTCCGTTCCTAGGCAGTAACAAATTATGTTTACCAATTTATGCACACTATATATTCTTCTGCCATGTTCTGAATAAATAATACCTTTCCACCTTTTAAGCACGATATGTTGGATGGATAGTGAACGATCTGTATGTTACTAAGCGTACCAAATTTCACTGGAAGGACTTGAAGCATGTCATAAACTTTGTTGATAATCTGACAGAGATAGCACATCATATGAACACTGGATTTTGTATGGGATTAATTAGACCTATGGTGCACACACCGAACAAGACCAATTGTGTGCACAAAGCGCTGGTAAAAAGTCTTTTTTTAATGTTGATGCTCATAAACTATATATATATATATATATCTTCAATGATATGTTAAAATTGTTTTTTTATTCTACATGTCAACAGAAATTGCCCCTGTAGCCGATCCTGGATCGATTTCCCGGCATGGTCGAATTACACTTGTGCCTGCTAATAACGCCAAAGTGATTGCAAGGTACTGCATTTCCCGCAAAAATGGAACCATTCAAATTAACAAGTTCTCACTTCTCGTGGCAATGCATCCATATTGCAAAATTGGAGACACTGTTCAACTCCTGCTCTACCAAGGCACAGGAGGACTCTTCCTTTTCATTGACGAGATGCCGAGTCGCCGTGATCAAGCTGCTTCCAGTGGATAGTTGTGGTTATTGGCCCTTACCCTCTTAAAATGTGCTAGTTGTTTATATATGTTAAGTATGTAGATATGGACCACATGGTTGTCAAAACCGTGTTAGGAAGATCCTCCTTTTGTCGAATAGTGTAACCACTATATATATGTTACTCAAATGTTGTTACCCAAGTTCATAAATTTTCATGGAAAGTATTAGTATCGTACACAGTTCATTGACTTTAAGCGTGTGCCCGATGTCTAGAAGGCATTTGCATATTAACTGTCCATATTGCAAATTCATACACATGTTCACATAAGGAAACGTATGTGTAACATACTAATCATTGCACACGAGTACTCGCAGACGCATCGTGTGTGATACTCCTAGCCACCGCAAGCAACTAGTTTACATTTATCAAAGTTTTTTGTACACACAGAATCACACACGAAGTAACTGTATTGATCGTCTGTGTTGTAATTTCTCATCGCAAACAGTTCATCCAAGTCGGCTGTTTGCCACGTATCACACACATCTTGTTTACACGACTCGTTTGTGTTCTTTTGGCTTATCGCAAACAGTTCATCCATGGGAACTGTATGCTGCATATCACACACATCTTGTTAAGTTGAATCGTTTCTGTTGTATTCCCTAATAGAAAACAGTTCGTCCAAGTTAACCGTATGTCGTATATCGCACACACATTGATATGGCTGCCTGTTTCTGTTGTTCTACCTCATTGCAAACAGTTCGAATGAATTAACCGTGTGTCCGACATCGCACACACGTTGTTATGGCTGCCTGTTTCTGTTGTTCTGCCTCATCGCAGACAGTTTGAATGGATTAACCGTATGCCCTGCATCGCACATGCAACTAAAATCTTAACCGTGTTTGATGCAGCCATCATCGCAAACATTTTGCACCTTTTTTATGGTTTTTTACACCAGCAAACATTTGCGATTATTGCATCGCACAAAGTTTCGGCAAAGGGTCTCTTATTGTAGTGTCGCGTTAGCAGTCTCCTGCAGTAGTGACATATGTGTGTGACGTTTACCTGCAGATAGACGGTGGGTGCGAGAGGACTCGGGAGAGTTGTGACTTGTGAGGGTGCATGTGTGCGTGAGAGAGAGGGGCACGTATCAATGCAATGCATGTGTACGTAAATCATTATCCGACAAACGTTCGCCACGAGCCGTTTCCTGGCGAACGCCGTAAGAACCATTAGATCAGCATTCGACAGTGTCAGTTTTGCCATGTCATTTAACAGAGCAGCCACTCCTCCTACACACAAATCTTCCACGTGAGTGTTAGCAACTGATGTATGCTCCTACCTCCGTTCCAAAATGCAGTGCATATAGCTTTATTGAAAATTTGAACCTCGCAAACTTTTACCGAGTCTTCGTGTACCAAAATGCACATATAGAATACCCAGTATATATGATTTCATTCATCTTCGAGAGGAAACTATGAAGATGGGGGAGGAGTCTACAAAGAAAGATTGTCGTATCACCTGTAGCAATTTCAACCATCCTTTGGTGTGGAGGAATATCCTAGGAACTCTATATGATATGATTTTATAGGATTTTTTCCTTTAGAGGCAATTGGTTCACAGGAATAGATTCATATACTCCACATTTCAAAGGAAATAAACATGATATCATTTTTATAACATTAGATCCACTTGGTTCATATGAATGGATTCCTATACTCCCATAATTTCAAAGGAAAATAAACATTAGTGTATATTCAATAGTAAAATTCCTATGATGTGAACCAAATGACGTCTCTTTTCTAATCCCTCCTCATAGTAATTGAGATACATGTCATCTCTAGATTGATGCGGAGCATCCCAAGGTCATCCCCATCGACCTACCATCGTCTCACCAAGTGCATAGCGGACCCATGACACAAGCACATGCAAGAGCTCTCGAAACTGAGGTGACATCTCTCCTCTCACACTTCCACTTCGATACACATGAGACATGGCTACTACCTCAAACGGAGACATTGTGCATACTCAAGTATCGAGGAGTTGCCCATGATTAGGCTAAGGAGCAAGGAGAAGAAGAGAAGGAAGATGGACGTGAAGACGGAGAAGAAGAAGAGATGCGGAAGAAGCTACAGGCTCCGGACGACCGACTTGGACCAGACGTCCAACGATCTCCAGGCTCTGGACGTCTGACCCAGACCGGACGTCCGACACCTCCTCACCCGAGCCAAAACGTAGAATTCCGAGGCCTCCCGGACGACCGACACCCGGACGACCGACCCCGACCGGACGTCCGACCGAAGCACACCCGAGCCGAATCTATGGACGTCTGACAGGCATCGGACGTCCGGACCCTCGCGAGCCTCCAAACGACCGGTGACTCCTGGACATCCGACGCCTGTGCACTGCCATGTGTTGGTCTATAGCCCATGTACCCTCCACTTCGCCCCCTTTTGCACTAAGACAATATATAGACCTCCTATTCCTCCTAGCTAGGGTTAGCATTGGTTTAGCTCATTTGAGAGATAGAGCATTGCTCGTCCATGTCGGATCTACTCCACGAGAGGGACCGCGGCCCCTCTTCGGAGAACATCCCTTTGGATTCAAGACCTCCATGCGGAGAAGAACATCAAGACCTCCTCATGGAGAAGACCGGCTACCTTTGTATCATCCTTAGTTGTCCGTGGATCATGTGATCTCTTATGTACTCGAGGATGTAGCACATGTGTGACTATTTCTTGTTGGTTTAGTGTTCCTCTTGTGTTTTCTCCCATGTTTTCCCTTGTTTCCCTCCTCGTGTTCTTCGTATTCGTCGTGGGATCCGCTCCTTTCGTGTAAGATCGGGCGATTAGAGTTCCACCCTACATCATCTTGGTATCTAGAGCCATGTTGATCATGATTTCGGAGCCTCCCCGTTGTGTTGCTAGCATAGTTTTTGTTGATTTTGTCCCTAATTCGAAAAATCCCCACAAAAGTAGCCCCAATTTTTTTTGTGATTTGTTGGTGTGTTGAAATTTTGTTGGATTTGATCCGTGGATTTGCTTTGCCTTTAGTGGATCTACCTTTTCCCCCTTGTGTCCACCCTTTCCGTCCACGAAATCGCCCGGATTCGACGAATTTCGACCTCTCCACCTCGTCCACGTGATGTTCTTCCCATGCCCAAAAATCCCCAGGCACTGGACGTCCGACAACCGGCCCAGCCCAGACGTTCGACGATCCCTGACGAAACTAATTTTTTTTCAGTTTAGTCACCTCCACGGCCCCACATTTCCGCATACGCACTACTACCACCTATACACCATCACCACTTCTGCATACCACCACCATTGCTTACCTGTTTCACACTCCGACATGTTTTGGTCATTTCAAGCTTTGAGAATTTGAGTTGCGGTTCCTTTTTTGTTTCGGCTATCTAGGTACGGTTCGACATTAACATCACCGCCGCTCATCTTCACCACAGGCACGTCATCAACAACGACCACCTCGAATACATCTTGGTATTCGTGCCATCTTTTTGACACCATACCGTAAGCAAGAACGGTAACCTTGTCTTGGTATTGGACATATCACTCTTGTCATTACATTGATAGCCATGATAGCCTTACTCCTTTGCGTCGCTTACCCATCAAGACTAGCCGTTGAGTATTGCAGGCAACGAGACTTGTGCACATTAGTGATCATACTTCCCATAGCATACATACATCATTGTTGCATATCTTGGTATCATCTCTTGTGTCACAAGGTTTTCATCGCATACACAATTGCTATCTTGGTTCGTGAAGCATTGCATGAGAAAAGAGCTCAAACAACAAAGAGCCAAATAAGCTTTTAAGAAAAAGGGAAAGATAAGCAAAGAGCTTTTAAGCAAGAACCATAGCATCATACAACATTAAGATTGTCATATTAGATCACCTTGGATCATATCATAGAAACACCTTGGATAGAGCATACTTGGGATAGAAGTTGTTGCATTTTTGCTTAGTAGGTTGTGCATAAGTCTTTGTATCCGCCTATTGTGCAATCGTGCTAGCATCTCTCTAGTGTTGTGCAACAAGAGCATTTTTGTGGATTCCACATTTTGGCTCACCCTTGGTTGCACGACCCCAGTTATCCTTTTGCGTTTGTGTTTCCGTGTACCTTATATTCTTTGGTCTACTTGTTGCATTGCAATCTTGAGAATCTTTTCCAACATTATTGAAGCTCACTTAGAATTGCATCAAATTTTTTGCCACCATCCTAACCAAGCTCCACCATAAGCTTTTACTTGTGTAGGTGTGAGAAACCAACAACAATTGATACCAATTGTGCTATTTCCTTGTCCACATTGGAGTGATCATTGATCCACTTTCAACTTCGGTCAAGGTACATTTGCTATTCGTTCTTCTCTTTCTACCACTCACATTTTTCTCTTGGAATGATGGATAGGCCAAGTACTTCTACCAACCCACTGTTCATTGATCACGACGACGATATGAACTCGTATGTCACCAAGAGCCACCTCTTTGGTGCCCAACGTGCTTTGCATCAAGAGCAACAAGCAATGAGTGAATGCATCGACAACCTTGCCGCCGACTTATGACTCTCTGAGCAACGTACAAGTGACTACTTCGACCACAAGATCGATGATCACAAAGCAAGAGAATGACGCAAGGATGGAAGAGATTCACGCTTTGTTGCTCAACCGCTCTTCTTCCACTTCTTCCTCATCAAGAAGGAGCCGCTCAAGTCGACACTCCAACTTCATCTTCTCTGGCTCAAGTACACCGACATCGAACACTCTTTGTAACACCCCGGATGTAACTTTCCCTATTTGTACTCTAACACTTGCCGTTTCCGGCGTTAAGTTATATTTATTTCCTCAGTTTCGGGTTTTGTCTCCGTGTGTTGTTGTCGTTGTCATGCATCTCATATCATGTCATCATGTGCATTGCATTTGGATACGTGTTTGTCTCATGCATTCGAGCATTTTCCCCGTTGTCCGTTTTGAATTCCGGCGCTTCGTTCTCCTCCGGTGGTCATTTCTAGCTTTCTTTCGTGTGTGGGATTAAACATTTCCGGATTGGACCGAGACTTTCCAAGTGGCCTTGGTTTACTACCGGTAGACCGCCTGTCAAGTTTCGTATCATTTGGACTTCGTTTGATACTCCAACGGTTAACCGAGGGACCGAAAAGGCCTCGTGTGTGTTGCAGCCCAACACCCCTCCAATTTGGCCCAAAACCCACCAAACTCTGCTCCATCATCTAGAGCGTTCGATCACGATCGTGTGGCCGAAAACCGCACCTCATTTGGACTCTCCTAGCTCCCTCTATGCCTATTTAAACACACACCCCCCGATTTTCGGATCTCCTCCTACCTCCGAAACCCTAATTTTCCACCGCGCGCCGCCGGACATTGTCCGCCCGGGGCGGACACACCGCCGCCAGCCAACCGCCTCCTGCCACGTGGCACCCGCAACCTCGCCGCCGCCGCGGCCCGGGGAGCCCGGAGCCGGCCCCCGTGGCCCGAGCCGCCGCGCCGCCACCTCCCTCTCCTCCGAGCCGCAGCCGCCGCCTCCGCGCGCCGCCGTCGCCGCTTCCCGCGCCGCCTCGCGCCGCCCGAGCTCTGCCGCGGCTCGCCCTTCGCCCCCGACGCTGCCGTCTCGCTCCGCCGCCGCCTCACCCGGCCGCCGCCACCGCCGCCGCCCGGAGCACAGCGCCGCCCCGCTCCGCCCTCCTCCGCCGTCGCCGCCTCGCTGCCGGCCGGATCCGGGGCGCCAACGACCAGATCCGGCGAGCCCCTCTACTCCGGCCGCCGCCCTGCCCTTCTCCGGCGAAGATTCCGGCCGCCTCGGTTCACGTGCCGTGAAACCCTAGGTTGATTTTTATCTCTATGTCCCAGAAATTTCAGTCCATGTGCACATGTTCGCGGCTCCGTAACTTTGCATCCGTAGCTCCGATTCATGCATATAGCATATCAAAATGTTCATCTCAGAGAGTACATCATTTCATTCCAGTGCATCATTTTCATTTGAGTTCATCTTGATGCCCGAAATGCTGTTAGAAGAGGGCTACTTGAGTTAATTGCCAGATCTATTACTCCGTTTAGGTTTTTGTCATTTTTGCCATGATTAATGTGTGCATGATATGCCCTGATGCTCTACATATGTTTTGTTAAGGGTTTTGTCATCTTTCCAAAGGTGCAACCCATGTATTTTTGGGATGTGTGTGGTGACTTGTGCAAGCTTGGAAAGTGGTGCACTTGCTAAGTCTGTTTTCAGGGACTTAGTAATTCCACTAAGTCCTGGACCTGTTTATCTCATGATGCCATATGTTCATGTTGTTTCCTAGTGATCCGTGCCTCTTTTGAGGATGATCAGTAAGTATGTTTTATTGTTCTTGTAGTGCTCTATCCATCCATGTCTTTATTTGCATTTATGGAGCACCGTAGTTTGAGTCAATCGAGCTCTACTTTTGCTACTTTGTGAATCTGGGCAGATTGTCAACTTGTTTGCAATTTTGCCGGTGATGTTGTAGTTGATCCATGCATGATATGCTATTGTTCTTGCCATTTCTAGATTTCATTTTGTGCCTTATTGATGGGTGTATGATTGTCTTGCCATGACTTGCACCATAGTGAGTGCATCGAGCTCGTAAACATGCCTACTTGACTTATATTTCAGCATGTGTCAGTTTTCACTAAGTCAGAAAACTGATTATGTTTTTGCTATGTTCACATGCTTGCAATTGTATTTTCTGATCCCTTTTGGCTCAAGGTCACTAAGGGACTTTTGTTAAGCTCCTTGAGTAGCTCCATGCCATGCTTTACTTTGCCATGTTCAGGTCCTGTAGCATGTAGCTTTGTTGCTCCGAAGAGTGCAACCTGATCTGAAATTCCAGACAAGTCTGAGATCTGTTTGTCATATGCATTTTTGCCATGCTTGTTTGAACCTGTTAATGGATGAATTGGCCGTAGCTCAGTGCTAGACTTTTTTAAGCATCTTGTGTGCATCCCTGCCATGTATTTTTTTTGTCACGTTTGGTTGCTGTAGCATGTTCATCCCATGGCATTTAGTTGGCTACTTGCTGTAAATCGTAGACCGGTGCCATATTTGAATCGCTTGCCATTTCCAAACCGTAACTCCGATTCCGGCGTTCTTTATATCATTTTCAAGCGATTTCGTCTCATCTTTCCAGTGGCACACTTCTATTTCCATGTTGAGGACAGGTTCATGCATTTCCTGTCATATCTTGCATTTTTCATTCCGCATCGCATCCCGCATAGCATATCATCATTTCATCATATTGCTTAGTCTTGCACGTGGTTGATTGTATCTTTGTTGCTTGTTTGTCTTGTTTGGGTAAATCCGGGAGACGAGTTCGCTAACGAGGAGCCCGTTGAGTTTGCTTTTGAGGATCCAGTCAACTCTGACAACTGTGCAGGCAAGATGATCATACCCTCGAAATCACTACTATCTTTGCAATGCTAGTTTGATCGCTCTTTTGCTATGCCAATGCTACGATGCCTACCATTTGCTTTCAAGCCTCCAAAATTTCCATGTAAAACCTCTAACCCACCATTGTCCTAGCAAACCGTTGATTGGCTATGTTACCGCTTTGCTCAGCCCCTCTTATAGCGTTGCTAGTTGGAGGTGAAGATTGGAGGCCGTTCCTTGTTGGAACATCATTTATTTACTTGTTGGGATATCATTATATTGCCATATTATCTTAATGCATCTATATACTTGGTAAAGGGTGGAAGGCCCGGCCTCTCGCCTAGTGTTTTGTTCCACTCTTGCCGCCCTAGTTTCCGTCATATCCGTGTTATGTTCCCGGATTTTGCGTTCCTAATGCGGTTGGGTTATAATGGGAACCCCTTGATTTTTCGCCTTGATTAATGCTTTTCCAGCAATGCCCAACATTGGTCTTACCAGTTGCCACGTAGCCTCTTTTCCCTTGGGTTTCCGGAGCCCGAGGGTCATCGTATTTAAACCCCCCCGGGCCAGTGCTCCTCTGAGTGTTGGTCCAAACTAGATTCCTGTGCAGCGCCCCCTCGGGGAAACTCGAGGTTTGGTTATAGTTGCATGGAGCGCTCATCTGAGTGTGCCCTGAGAAAGAGATATGTGCAGCTCCTATCAGGATTTGTCGGCACATTCGGGCGGTGTTGCTGGTCTTGTTTTAACCTGTCGAAGTGTCTTGAGTTACCGAGATACCCAGTCTGATCGGAATGTCTTGGGAGGAGGTATATTCCTTCGTTGACCGTGAGAGCTTGTCATGGGCTAAGTTGGGACTCCCCTGCAGGGATTTCAACTTTTGAAAGCCGTGCCCGCGGTTATGGGTAGATGGGAATTTTTTAATGTCCGGTTGTAGATAACTTGAACCTTAATTAATTAAAATGAATCAACCGAGTGTGTTACCGTGATGGCCTCTTCTCGGTGGAGTCCGGGAAGTGGACACGGTGTTGGAGTAATGTTTGCGCAGGTTGCTCTCTAGTTTCTCGCTCGTGCTTTGCCTCCTCTTCTTGCTCTCTTTTGCGAATAAGTTAGCCACCATGTTTTGCTAGTCGCTTGCTGCAGCTCCACTTATATTTACCTTGCCATACCTATAAGCTTATATAGTCTTGATCGCGAGGGTGCGAGATTGCTGAGTCCCTGTGACTCACAAATTACTATTACTCCAGATGCAGGGCCTGATGATTCCGCTCCAGCAGACGCGTATGAGCTCAAGTGGGAGTTCGACGAAGACTCTCAACGTTACTATGTTTCCTTTCTCGATGATCAGTAGTGGTGCCCAGTTGGGGGTGATTGGGACCGTTGTCGCTTGTTGGGTTCTCTTTTATTTTGGCGCCGTAGTCGGGCCATGAGTGTTTGGATGATGTAATGTTATTTATGTACTTGATTGACGTGGCAAGTGTAAGACAACTATGTTATCTTCCCTTTATTATTTATATTACATGGGATGTTGTGAAGATTGCCTAACTTGCGACATATGCCTTCAATGCGATTATGTCTCTAAGTCATGCCTCGACACGTGGGAGCTATAGTCGCATCGAGGGTGTTACAAGTTGGTAATCAGAGCCTTCCCCGACCTTAGGAGCCCCATTGCTTGATCATTTTTAGTGGCCGAGTTGTGTCTAGAAAAATGTTTTGAGTCATTTAGGAATTATATATTGGAGAGTTTAGGAAGTGTTTTTACTTCCCAGTCTCCTCATCGCTCTGGTAAGGCATCCTGACATAGAGTTTTGACTCTTCTCTTCTCAAATTTCACTAAAAAAAAATTTAGGATCACACGGGTATCTTGGAATCGTTCCGATGGTTTTATGATGAGAACGTTGTCTTGGTGCCTCCTGTCAGGGGTTTAGTGGAAGTGTCCCGGGGAGTTGAGCTCTGAGGTGTTGTCATCATAATTTTATCGTTGCAGTTCTGGAATACCTAAGTTTAGTACGCCGACATCGAAAATCTCTTTTATGCAGTTCGTTGGTGAGATAACCTCGACGCCACCCAGTACTGGGCGGGAGTTCGGGAGTATCGCCATAACTTGTATAACGGATGCTTTTCGAAGGTTGAGGTAGATGGTTTCCGAAGGTTTCTAGGTTATGTGTTGAAGGATGGATACAGCTGGATGTAGGAATTGCTAGATTTGGGTGAGATATTATGCTTCCCCTATATCCCCAACACCTGATTGCATAACCGGAAAGGTTCGGGAGTTTCATAGGTGGGAATTCTTGTAGCTCTAGTTCTTCTACCACGGATATTGGTTTGAGATTGGGATTTCTTACCGATTATTCGTTCTTGATCCATACCTTGTTGATTTATTTCTCTACCTTAATTCTAGGTGGCTTCTCAATTTATGGATATGTGACCATTTCAAGAGGAATGCATTCGTTCTTTTTGTTCGGATGTGAAGACTATATGTTGCAATTTTCATTCCATTGGATTCAGCTTCAATATTTCTCTGTCAATGTGCTAATGGTGGTCAACCTCTTCAGGATGGCTCCACCAACGCGCACGACTCCGAATCCTGATCTGCCACCACCTCCACCTCCTCCGGAGGAATGGCAAGCTGTGATGGTCGCAACCAATGCAAACACACAGTTGATCGTGCAAATTCTTCAAGAGCGCAATCAAGGCAACCAAGGGAATCAAGGCAGCAATCAGAATCACTTTGCTACACTCAACCAGTCCCTTGCTAACGGGCCAAAGACTTTCAGCAATTGTGTTGAGGCAACCGATGCTGACGATTGGCTTGTGGATCTGTGCAAGCATTTCGAGTGCAGTAACGTCAGGCCTGAGGACTTTGTTAAGTTCACTTCCTTCCAACTCAAAGATCAAGCTGGAGAATGGTTCCAGCAGTACAAGGATTCCAGAGGTGGACGTGTTATCACTTGGGATGATTTCCGTCAAGATTTCCGAGCTCATCATATTCCCCAGAGCGTGGTTGAAAGCAAGCGTGAGGAATTCCGCAACCTAAAGCAAGGCTCTTTGTCCGTCTATGACTACAACAAGTTGTTCCAGAAGCTCGCCCGCTTTGCTAAGAAGGACGTCCCTGATGAGAAGAGCATGATATACTAGTTCAGGGGTGGTCCCAGAGAAGATATTCAGCTAGCTCTTGTTCTCTTTGAGCCCTTGAGATACGATGAGTTCTACAACATGGCACTGAAGCAAGAGGCTGCTCAGTTGAGGTGTGATGCTTCCAAGAAGCGAGTCAGAGATGTTACTCCTTCTTCCTCTACTCAAGTGGCCAAGCAGCAGAAGTATTGGCTTCCTCCTCCTCCGTTCCGTCAGCCGTTTCAGCAGAAGAGTAAAGGTGGCAGTGGTTCTTCCCACCCACCCAACCCTGGCTTTCAGAACAAGACTTCGTCTCAAGCCCCAAGATCGAGTGCTCCGTATCATCGTCCGCTTTCAGAGTTCGCGTGCAACAAGTGCCAACAGAAGGGTCACTATGCCAACAAGTGTTTCAACCAGAGGCATCTTCCTCCTCCTCCTCCTGTCAGATCGGCAAGTACAGCTGTGGTCAAGCATAACCCCAAGTTCGCCAAGGTCAATATGGTGAATGCAGCTCAGGCAGAGGACTCACCAGATGTCATCATGGGTAACCTTCCTGTTAATGATATTCCTGCAAAAGTTCTTTTTGACATGGGTGCATCGCATTGCTTCATTTCCAAACCTTTTGCATCAAAGTATGAATGTGATTATCAGTATCTGCAAAGTTCCTTGCAAATTGTGTCGTCGGGCAAGCAGATGACAGCTAACACCTGCGTCCCGGAGGTTACTATCACATTGGGTGACTATAAGTTCCTTTCTTCCCCAATTGTTCTTGGTAACTCGGATATTAATCTTATTCTCGGAATGGATTGGCTTTCTAAGCACAAGGCTCAGCTTGATTGTGCAGCTAGGCAGATTCAATTGACTCATTCGTCTGAGGATGTAATTGTCTTTGCCGCTCGGGATAATACCATTCGTCTGTTTTCTCTCAATGAGAAGGGTGAATTGGATGCTATCTCTCAGATTCCAGTCGTTTGCGAATATCAAGACGTCTTTCGAGAAGAGCTTCCAGGAATGCCTCCGCACCGGCCAGTTGAATTCGTTATTGATCTTGAGCCTGGCACGGAACCTGTGTGCAAGCGTCCTTACAAGCTCGGACCTGAAGAGTTGAAGGAGCTGAAGAACCAACTCAATATTCAAGAGAAAATGGGTCTCATCCGGCCTAGTTCTTCTCCATGGGGTTGTGGTGTTCTTTTTGTGAAGAAGAAGGATGGAACGGACCGACTTTGTGTTGATTACCGTCCAGTGAACAAGAAGACCATAAAGAACAAATATCCACTTCCCAACATCAATGAGCTGTTCGAACAACTCAAAGGTGCTCAAGTATTCTCCAAGCTTGATCTCCGTATGGGTTATCATCAGATTTGAATTCGTGAGCAAGATATTCCCAAGACGGCTTTCAGGACAAGCTTTGGTTCATATGAATACACTGTCATGTCTTTTGGCCTTGTCAACGCTCCTCCGACGTTCTCTCGCATGATGAATTTCATCTTCAACGCCTACACCAATGATTTCGTTTTGGTCTATCTCGACGACATTCTGGTTTTCTCCAAGAACAAGGAAGATCCTGCCAAGCACTTGCGTTTGGTTCTTGATAAGCTCAGGGAACATCAGTTCTACGCCAAGTTCTCCAAGTGTGAATTTTGGCTTGATGAAGTGCTTTATCTTGGTCATATCATCTCTGCCAAGGGCATTGCCGTGAATCCTGAGAAGGTGTCTGCAATTATGAATTGGGAACCTCCTCAGAACGTGAAGCAACTCTGTAGTTTTCTCGGTCTCGCAAGCTATTGCCGAAGATTCGTTGAAAACTTTTCTAAGATCACAAAGCCTCTCTCAAATCTTCTTCAGAAGCACGTCAAGTACGTTTGGTCTCCGGAGTGTGACATTGCTTTCAACACTTTGAAAGAGAAATTGATCGCTGCTCCAGTTCTGACTCCGCCTGATGAATCCAAGCCGTACGAGGTCTTTTGTGATGCCTCTCGCCAAGGTCTTGGCGCAGTTTTGATGCAAGAGAAGAAAGTTGTTGCTTATACATCTCGCCAGTTGAAGCCTAATGAGAAGAACTACCCCACTCATGATCTCGAGTTGGCGGCAGTTGTGCATGCTCTTTTGACTTGGAGACATCTTCTATTGGGAAGAAAAGTGGACATTTTCACTGATCACAAGAGTCTCAAGTACATCTTCACTCAGCCTAATCTCAACCTCAGGCAAACTCGATGGGTCGAAATGATTCAAGAGTATAATCCGAGTATCGAGTATACTCCAGGCAAAGCCAATGTGATTGCTGACGCTTTGAGCAGGAAAGCTTACTGCAACAGTCTGATTCTTAAGCCTTATCAACCCGAGCTTTCTGAAGCTTTCCGCAAACTTAATCTGCAAGTTGTTCCTCAAGGTTTCCTCGCCAACCTTCAAGTCTCTCCTACCTTAGAAGACCAGATTCGTCAAGCCTAGCTTCTTGATGCTATGGTGAAAAAGGTGAAGATTGGGATTGCCAAGAGTCAGTCCAAGTACAAGTGCTACCGCCTTGATGACAAGGACACTCTCTTCTTCGAGGATCGTATTGTTGTGCCCAAAGGTGACCTCCGTAAAGTGATCATGAATGAGGCTCACAATTCTCTCCTCTCCATCCATCCTGGGAGCACGAAGATGTATCAGGACCTCAAGCAGGCTTATTGGTGGACTCAAATGAAGCGCGAGATCGCTCAATTCGTGAATGAATGTGATGTCTGCAAAAGAGTGAAGGCAGAACACCAAAGGCCAGCAGGTCTCCTCCAACCTCTTGCCATTCCAGAATGGAAGTTTGACCACATTGAAATGGACTTCGTGACTGGGTTTCCAAAGTCCAAGCGTGGCAATGATGCTAGATTCGTTGTCATCGACAAACTCACCAAAGTGGCTCATTTTCTGCCTATCAAAGAGTCGATCACTGCAGCTCAATTGGCGGAACTCTATACCTCTCGAATTGTCTCTATGCACGGTATTCCTCAAGTGATCTCTTCAGACCGTGGCAGCATCTTTACCTCGAAGTTTTAGGATTCTTTTCAGAAGGCCATGGGCACCAACATCCGCTTCAGCACAGCTTTCCATCCTCAAACTAGCGGTCAAGTCGAGCGTGTCAACCAGATTCTTGAAGATATGCTCAGGGCCTGTGTGATCTCGTTCGGCATGAAGTGGGAGGATTGTCTTCCTTATGCTGAATTCTCCTACAACAACAGTTTTCAAGCAAGTTCGGGCAAGGCCCCATTTGAAATTTTGTATGGCAGGAAGTGCCGTACCCCTCTCAACTGGTCTGAAACCGGTGAACGTCAGCTTTTGGGTAATGACTTAATCATAGAGGCAGAAGAAATGGGCAAAGTCATTCGAGATAACCTCAAAGCAGCCCAATCCCGCCAGAAGAGCTACTATGATAGTAAGCACCGTGATTTTGCTTTCCAGATCAGAGATCATGTTTACCTCCGCGTCTCTCCTATGAAAGGTACTCGTCGCTTCGGTATCAAAGGGAAGCTTGCCCCCAGATACGTGGGACCTTTCAAGATTGTTAGCAAGAGAGGCGACCTCGCCTATCAACTCGAGCTTCCTTCAAACTTTGCAAATGTTCATGACGTGTTTCATGTCTCTCAGCTTCTAAAGTGCTTCAAGACTCCTGACCGCACAGTCAACTTCGAGGACATTGAGCTCCAAGAAGATCTCTCTTATCGTGAGCACCCAGTTGCTATTCTCGAAGAGACTGAACGCAAGACTCGCAGCAAGTCAATCAAATTTCTCAAAGTCAAGTGGTCACACCATTCCGACCGTGAAGCTACCTGGGAACGCGAGGATCACCTCCGTTCTGAGTACCCGGCGTTCTTTCAGTCCTAGATCTCGGGACGAGATCCTTTCGTAGTGGTGGAGTGTTGTAACACCCTGGATGTAACTTTCCCTATTTATACTCTAACTCTTGCCGTTTCCGGCGTTAAGTTATATTTATTTCCTCGGGTTCGGGTTTTGTCTCCGTGTGTTGTTGTCGTTGTCATGCATCTCATATCATGTCATCATGTGCATTGCATTTGCATACGTGTTCGTCTCATGCATTCGAGCATTTTCCCCGTTGTCCGTTTTGCATTCCGGCGCTTCGTTCTCCTCCGGTGGTCATTTCTAGCTTTCTTTCGTGTGTGGGGATTAAACATTTCCGGATTGGACCGAGACTTGCCAAGTGGCCTTGGTTTACTACCGGTAGACCACCTGTCAAGTTTCGTATCATTTGGACTTCGTTTGATACTCCAACGGTTAACCGAGGGACCGAAAAGGCCTCGTGTGTGTTGCAGCCCAACACCCCTCCAATTTGGCCCAAAACCCACCAAACTCTGCTCCATCATCTAGAGCGTTCGATCACGATCGTGTGGCCGAAAACCGCACCTCATTTGGACTCTCCTAGCTCCCTCTATGCCTATTTAAACACCCCCCCCCCGATTTTCGGATCTCCTCCTACCTCCGAAACCCTAATTTTCCACCGCGCGCCGCCGGACATTGCCGCCCGGGGCGGACACACCGCTGCCAGCCAACCGCCTCCTGCCACGTGGCACCCGCCACCTCGCCGCCGCCGCGGCCCGGGGAGCCCGGAGCCGGCCCCCACGGCCCGAGCCGCCGCGCCGCCACCTCCCTCTCCTTCGAGCCGCAGCCGCCTCGCACCGCCCGAGCTCTGCCGCGGCTCACCCTTCGCCCCCGACACCGCCGCCTCGCCCCCGACGCCGCCGCCTCGCCCGGCCGCCGCCACCGCCGCCGCCCGGAGCGCCGCACCGCCTCGCTGCCGGCCGGATCCGGTGCCTCAACGGCCAGATCCGGCGAGCCCCTCTACTCCGGCCGCCGCCCTGCCCTTCTCCGGCAAAGATTCCGGCCGCCTCGGTTCGCGTGCCGTGAAACCCTAGGTTGATTTTTTTCTCAGTCCCAGAAATTTCAGTCCATGTGCACATGTTCGCGGCTCCGTAACTTTGTATCCGTAACTCCGATTCATACATATGCATATCAAAATGTTCATCTCAGAGAGTACAGCATTTCATTCCATTGCATCATTTTCATTTGAGTTCATCGTGATGCCCGAAATGCTATTAGAAGAGGGCTACTTGAGTTAATTGGCAGATCTGATACTCCGTTTAGGTTTTTGTCATTTTTGCCATGATTAATGTGTGCATGATATGCCCTGATGCTCTACATATGTTTTGTTAAGGGTTTTGTCATCTTTCCAAAGGTGCAACCCATGTATTTTTGTGATGTGTGTGGTGACTTGTGCAAGCTTGCAAAGTGGTGCACTTGCTAAGTCTGTTTTCAGGGACTTAGTAATTTCACTAAGTCCTGGACCTGTTTTTCTCATGATGCCATATGTTCATGTTGTTTCCTAGTGATCCGTGCCTCTTTTGAGGATGATCAGTAAGGATGTTTTATTATTCTTGTAGTGATCTATCCATCCATGTCTTTGTTTGCATTTATGGGGCACTGTAGTTTGAGTCAATCGAGCTCTACTTTTGCTACTTTGTGAATCTGGGAAGATTGTCAACTTGTATGCAATTTTGCCGGTGATGTTGTAGTTGATCCATGCATGCTATGCTATTGTTCTTTCCATGTCTAGATTGAATTTTGTGCCTTCTTGATGGGTGTATGATTGTCTTGCCATGACTTTCACCGTAGTGAGTGCATCGAGCTCGTAAACATGCCTACTTGAGTTATATTTCAGCATGTGTCAGTTATATTTCAGCATGTGTCAGTCTGAAAACTGAGTATGTTTTTGTTATGTTCACATGCTTGCAATTGTATTTTATGTTCCCTTTTGGCTCAAGGTCACTAAGAGACTTTTGTTAAGCTCTTTGAGTAGCTCAATGCCATGCTTTACTTTGCCATGTTCAGGTCCTGTAGCATGTAGTTTTGTTGCTCCGAAGAGTGCAACCTGATCTGAAATTCCAAACAAGTGTTAATTTCACTAAGTCCAAGATCTGTTTGTCATATGCATTTTTGCTATACTTGTTTGAACCTGTTAATGGATGAATTGGCCGTAGCTCATTGCTAGACTTTTGTTAAGCATCTTGTGTGCATCCCTGCCATGTATTTTTTTGTCACGTTTGGTTGCTGTAGCATGTTCATCTCATGGCATTTAGTTGGCTACTTGCTGTAAATCGTAGACCGGTGCCATATTTGAATCGCTTGCCATTTCCAAACCGTAACTCCGATTCCGGCGTTCTTTATATCGTTTTCAAGCGATTTCGTCTCATATTTCCAGTGGCACACTTGGATTTTCAAGTTGAGGCCAGGTTCATGCATTTCCTGTCATATCTTGCATTTTGCATCCAGCATCGCATCCCGCATAGCATATCATCATTTCATCATATTGCTTGGTCTTGCACGTGGTTGATTGTATCCTTGTTGCTTGTTTGTCTTGTTTGGGTAGAGACGGGAGACGAGTTCGCTAACGAGGAGCCCGTTGGGTTTGCTTTTGAGGATCCAGTCAACTCTGACAACTGTGCAGGCAAGATGATCATACCCTCGAAATCACTACTATCTTTGATATGCTAGTTTGCTCGCTCTTTTGCTATGCCAATGCTACGATGCCTACCATTTGCTTTCAAGCCTCCCAAATTGCCGTATCAAACCTTAAACCCACCATTATCCTAGCAAACCGTTGATTGGCTATGTTACCGCTTTGCTCAGCCCCTCTTATAGCGTTGCTAGTTGGAGGTGAAGATTGGAGGCCGTTCCTTATTGGAACATCATTTATTTACTTGTTGGGATATCATTATATTGCCATGTTATCTTAATGCATCTATATACTTGGTAAAGGGTGGAAGGCTCGGCCTCTCGCCTAGTGTTTTGTTCCACTCTTGCCGCCCTAGTTTCTGTCATATCGGTGTTATTTTCCCGGATTTTGCGTTCCTAACGCGGTTGGGTTATAATGGGAACCCCTTGATATTTCTCCTTGATTAATGCTTTTCCAGTAATGCCCAACATTGGTCTTACCATTTGCCACCTAGCCTCTTTTCCCTTGGGTTTCCGGAGCCCGAGGGTCATCGTATTTAAACTCCCCCGGGCCAGTGCTCCTCTGAGTGTTGGTCCAAACTAGAGTCCTGTGCAGCGCCCCCTCGGGCAAACTCGAGGTTTGGTTATAGTTGTATGGAGCGCTCATCTAAGTGTGCCCTGAGAAAGAGATATGTGCAGCTCCTGTCGGGATTTGTCGGCACATTCGGGCGGTGTTGCTGGTCTTGTTTTAACCTGTCGAAGTGTCTTGAGTTACCGAGATACCGAGTCTGATCGGAACGTCTTGGGAGGAGGTCTATTCCTTCGTTGACCGTGAGAGCTTGTCATGGGCTAAGTTGGGACTCCCCTGCAGGGATTTGAACTTTCGAAAGCCGTGCCAGCTGTTATGGGCAGATGGGAATTTGTTAATGTCAAGTTGTAGATAACTTGAACCTTAATTAATTAAAATGAATCAACCGAGTGTGTTACCGTGATGGCCTCTTCTCGGCGGAGTCCGGGAAGTGGACACGGTGTTGGAGTAATGTTTGCGCAGGTTGCTCTCTAGTTTCTCGCTCGTGCTTTGCCTCCTCTTCTCGCTCTCTTTTGCGAATAAGTTAGCCACCATATTTTGCTAGTCGCTTGCTGCAGCTCCACTTATATTTACCTTGCCATACCTATAAGCTTAAATAGTCTTGATCGCGAGGGTGCGAGATTGCTGAGTCCCTGTGACTCACAGATTACTATTACACCAGATGCAGGGCCTGATGATTCCGCTCCAGCAGACGCGTATGAGCTCAAGTGGGAGTTCGACGAAGACTCTCAACGTTACTATGTTTCCTTTCCCGATGATCAGTAGTGGTGCCCAGTTGGGGGTGATTGGGACCGTTGTCGCTTGTTGGGTTCTCTTTTATTTTGGTGCCGTAGTCGGGCCATGAGTGTTTGGATGATGTAATGTTATTTATGTATTTGATTGACGTGGCGAGTGTAAGCCAACTATGTTATCTTCCCTTTGTTATTTATATTACACGGGATGTTGTGAAGATTGCCTTACTTGCGACATATGCCTTCAATGCGATTATGTCTCTAAGTCGTGCCTCGACACGTGGGAGCTATAGTCGCATCGAGGGTGTTACACTTTTCGACGTGCCATGCACAACGATCATCAAGCAAGCCTCAATCCTCTATGCGATACCAACTCTCAAGAGCACCGACAACGTCAAACCAAAGAGGCTTTCGCGCTAGCACGAGAAAGGCAACGACAACGCCAACATGAAGCAGAAGAGTGAGCGTGTCTACACCAAGAAGCACAAGATGCCGAGGCACAACGTCAAGAGAAACAATTGCGAGATGCTCAAGAACTTGAGGCGCAACAAGCCCTCCAAGATTCAAGTCGAGCCGTAGCCAACCGAGGCCGACAAGCTCGTGAACATGAAGAAGCACTTCGCGAAGAAGCTCACGAATGAAGATTTCAAGCTCGCGTGCATCGTCAAGTTCCTCAACTTCCTCCTCGAGTTCTACAAGCCCCTCCACAAGCTCCTCAATGACACCAAGTTCACAAAGAGCATGAAGACAATGGGAATCCTCCATGACAAGAGAAACACGAGCTTGACAATCAGCAACAACATGGGCGTCATCATCCCCGATCCCAACACAATGAAGAGAAACGCTATGGCAAGCTAAAGTTCACCATTCCCAAGTTCAATGGAAGCAACGATCCCGAAGAGTATCTTTCATGGGCATTGAAGGTCGACAAAATCTTTCGTTTGCACAACTATGAAGAAGAGAAGAAGATCGCGATGGCATCCCTTGAGTTTCAAGACTATGTCCTCATTTGGTGGGAACAAGTTATCGAGCGCCGAGAGGCAAGAGGTGAACGAGCCATCACTACTTGGGCGCAAATGAAGGATGTCATGAGAGCATGCTTCATGCCTACCTACTACAACCGCGACCTCTTCAAGAAACTCTAACTACTCACGCAAGGAACCAAGAGCGTTGAAGAGTACTACAAGGAGATGAAGATTGCCATGATACGAGCCAATGTCACGGAAGATGATGAGCAAACTATGGAACGTTTCTTGAATGGACTCAACCATCCTATCAAGAAGATCGCCGACTTCCAACCATACTCGAACCTCATCGAGCTAGTGCATCAGGCTACCAAAGCGGAACGTCAAGTGCAAGACGATTACAAGTATGCCAAGTTCTCATCCAAGTCATATGGCTTCTCCAACACCCAAGCTTCAACGACTCCAACACCGTCTACCAACCCTTCTACAAGCAATGTCGACAAGTCAAGTTCCAAGAAAGCTTCGTAAACTCCAAGTCATCCTCCTACAACGAGCAACTTCAAGACGAGAGCTTCATCAACATCTACTCCAACCGATGAGACCGTCAAGACGAGTCCCTTCAAATGCTTCACATGCGGAGGCCGAGGCCACACGTCCTATGAGTGCACCAACAAGAGGACCATGATCCTCAATGATGACGGCACTTACGACTCAATGAGTGAAGGAGAAATGGACACCCTCGAGCAAGTCGCCATGCACCGGCAAGTGAACAATGAAGAATAACAAGTCTTTTGTGATGAAGATTCAAGTCCCGCCCTTGTTGTCTACAAGGTCTTGTGATGTGGAGCGTCCCAACATCATCCCCATGGACCCACTTACATCTCCTACGACACCACTTGGACCAATGACAAGAGCCCGAGCGAAGGTTCTCGAAGATAAGGTGAACTCACTCCTCTCTGACCTACAACTCTCCATGCATGAGAATTGGCTAATACCTCAAGCGGAAACCCTATGCGTGATCAGGTGCTTGGAGGAAGGCCACGGACCAACTACACTCAACGGACAAGACGGTGAGGATGCCAAGTTCATGGGACAAGAAGAAGAACTGCTTGAAGTCCCCATGCTACGGACGACCGACGAACCCCGGACGTCCGACGACCTCCAGGCTCTGGACGTCCGGCCCTCTCTGGACGACCGACACTTCCACACCCGAGCCAAAACTATGGACTTCTGAAGCGCTACGGACGATGATGTAGGGTGGAACCCTATACGACCGATCTTTCACGAAAGGAGCGGATCCCGCAAAGAACACGAAGAACACGGGGAAGAACAGAGAGAAAACACAAGGGGAAACACTCAAGAACAAGTCCAATCACACATCCACTAGACAATCAAGCACACAAGATCCACAAGGTACATGAACAACAAAGGGAATGATACAAGGTAAGGTTCATCTCCATGAGGTGGTATTGATGGTAGAGTTCATCCCAAACTTAAAGGAGATGGGGGATTGAATCCTAGAAGGATCTTCCCACACGGGGATCATGAATCCAAGGTGGATCTTCTCCGAAGAGGGGCCGCGGTCTCTCTCGTGGAGTAGATCCGTAATAAATGAGCAAAGCTCTATCTCTAAATGAGCTACTACTTTGCTAACCCTAGAAAGGAGGAGGTGGAGGAGTATATATAGTCTAGGTTCACGAAGGGGTAAGTGAGGGGCAAAAGGGTACATGGGCTTCGGCCCGAGTGTCTGCACTCAGGCAGGGTCGGAAGTTCCGGGCACCGGAAGTTCCGGGCAGGTTCCGGCCAAGCTTCGGGCTATCCAGAGAGTTGGCAAGCTTGAGTCTGGTCTGGACTCCGGGGGCCAGAGGTTCCGAGTAGGCCGGAAGGTCCGGGGGCCGGAAGTTCCGGGCCGAGGCCTGATACGTCTCCATCGTATCTATAATTTTTTATTGTTCCATGCCAATATTCTACAACTTTCGTATACTTTGGGCAACTTTTTATACTATTTTTGGGACTAAGATATTGATCCAGTGCCTAGTGCCAGTTCTTGTTTGTTGCATGTTTTTTGTTTTGCAGAAAATCCATATCAAATGGTGTCCAAACGGGATAAAAACTGACAGAGATTTTTTTGGAATATATGTGATTTTTGGGAAGAAGAATCAACGCGAGACGATGCCCGAGGGGGCCAGGAGGCAGGGGGCGTGCCCTAGGGGGTCAAGCGCGCCTTAGGCCCTCGTGGCCACCTCCTAAGGGTGTTGATGCCCTTCTTTCGCCGCGAGAAAGCTAATATCTGGATAGAGATCGTGTTAAAAATTCAGCCCAATCGGAGTTACGAGTCTCCAGAAATATAAGAAACGGTGAAAGGGCAGAATCCGAGAACGCGGAAACAGAGAGAGACAGAGAGACAGATCCAATCTCGGAGGGGCTCTCGCCCCTCCCACGCCATGGAGACCATGGACCAGAGGGGAAACCCTTCTCCCACCTAGGGAGAAGGTCAAGGAAGAAGAAGAAGGAGGGGGCTCTCCCCCCTCGCTTCCGGTGGCGCCGGAACACCGCCGGGGGCCATCATCATCACCGCAATCTACACCAACACCTCCACCATCTTCACCAACATCTCCATCACCTTCCCCCCTCTATCTACAGCGGTCCACTCTCCCGCAACCCGTTGTACCCTCTACTTGAACATGGTGCTTTATGCTTCATATTATTATCCAATGATGTGTTGCCATCCTATGATATCTGAGTAGATTTTCATTGTCCTACGGTGATTGGTGAATTACTATGATTGATTTAATTTGCTTGTGGTTATGTTGCTGTCCTTTGGTGCCCATCATATGAGCACATGTGGATCACACCATAGGGTTAGTTGTATGTTGATAGGACTATGTATTGGAGGGCAAGAGTGACAGAAGCTTCAACCTAGCATAGAAATTGATGCATACGGGATTGAAGGGGGACCAATATATCTTAATGCTATGGTTGTGTTTTGCCTTAATGAACGTTAGTAGTTGCGGAAGCTTGCTAATAGTTTAAATTATAAGTGCATAGAATTCCATGTCAGGGATGACATGCTAGCAGTGGCCTCTCCCACATAAAACTTGCTATCGGTCTAGTAAAGTAGTCAATTTCTTAGGGACAATTTCGCAACTCCTACCACCACTTATCCACACTCGCTATACTAACTTTATTGCTTCTTTACCTAAACAGCCCCTAATTTTTATTTACATGCACTTTATATTCTTGCAAACCTATCCAACAACACCTACAAAGTACTTCTAGTTTTATACTTGTTCTAGGTAAAGCGAACGTCAAGCGTGCGTAGAGTTGTATCGGTGGTCGATAGAAATTGACGGAATATTTGTTCTACCTTTATCTCCTCGTTGGGTTCGACACTCTTACTTATGGAAAGAGGCTACAATTGATCCCCTATACTTGTGGGTTATCAAGGCCGGAAGTTTCGGGCTTTCCAGAAGCTTGTCCGCGCTTCTTCTTCCTTCTCTTCCACGCTTCCCTCACGGATGGTGTAGTTGTTCCTTGGCACTTAAATTCCTCATCGTCATCCATGAAGCTCCGACAATACCTATGCATGCACACGGGAGAAGTGTCAAGTAGTATACCATCCTCAAAGGGGTCAAGTGAGCACGTGTAAAGGAGATGATTCACCTTTATGTGTGTGAATTAGATGTGGCACGTGTCACCTGCCAAATGAACTCTTGACATCGTGATGTCCATAGGATGCTCTGCATCATCTCCTCCCCCTTGGGAAATATCCGACCTTGGATCGAAATCCAAATCACCATGGGAAAGACATGGCGTCACCATGTAGGAGTGGTCGATCACCAAGTTCTCGACATCTTGAAGCTTGAAATGGGCACTCTCCAATGTCGCACCGTCTTGGGATTCCTTCAAAAGGAGCAAAGACAACAAACACTTGGAAAAACAAATGTGGGTAGCGTTAGTGCAAAACCAACCATTCAAGCGGTGATTCACCCAACAAGTGTTGTCGTCATGAAAAGCATATGGTTTTACAAAGGATTGTGACATGGCATGTAAGCACATAAACTGAGCATAAGCAAAGAAATCATGGAGACAAGCATGTAAATGTGAGGTAGTGATGCAAATATGTGTGACGAGATAATAAGCATCTACCTCAAGTTCATAGCAAGAATTCACAAATTGCTCAATGAAAGGTCTATGGTAGGCATATGAATCATTCACAACACCAAAGAAAATGAAATGTCTAAACACATGGGTCAAGTGCAAGACAATCCAAGCATAATGTGCATGGGGTGTAGTGTATATCATGTGGCACTCAACACAATGGAAAGAGCAATTGTTCATCATGTGTGAGGCAATCGAGACAAGCATGTAACTATCACTAGGACATGGCATATGTGAAGTGATGACATTGTTCCAACCAAACATATGGGAGGAGCAAGTAATCCAAGAATTGGATGCAACAGACAAGGCATATATATCATGATGCATGGAATGGTGGAAATGACAAGTCGAAGCAAGATCTCTAACATGTGAGCAATCAAGTGGTCTAATATGAACAAGAAGTCTCATGGTGCAAGCAACACAAGTAGTATGATCCGCAATATCCATGCTCAAGAAAGATGTCACCTTGAAAGTGTGTCCTTGTGCATTCTTCACAATGCCGAAGTGGTAGGAAAGGTGTTGGAGAAGCGAGTCGTGGTCGAATGTATGAGGCTCGCTCTCAAGAGCTCGAATGGTCAACTCATGTGAGGAGGAAGTCGACACAAGGTCCAAGTATCCTACACATGAACACAAGAAAGCAAAGAATGTATGTGCATGGTAGATAAACACATCATCCATCATGATGGTTCCCTTCTCTTGCACATAACCATTAGAAGCACAAGTGCATGAATAATATGACGCAACAATGGCTATATTTAGGGCACTAGGTATATGGTTCAAAGAGGTAAGACAAACATGCTTCAAAAGAAATATGTCAAAATCTCCAAATATATGTGAGAATGCTATGGGGGCAATCTCATTAGCAAAATTAGAATAATTGTTGCACTCAATACATGGCAAATTGTCTAACATGAGAGAGGCAACACATCGAGATATATTATAAGAAGCAATAACAATCATGTCGTGCAAAGCATGTAGATGGTTGTCATCAACCGCATGAAGCGAGCAAGTATGAATCATCGGTGATGCAACAAGGCAAGCAATCATAGTAAAATCATAGGCATGGGGCACAAAGCAAACATGGCAATAACAAGTGATATCTCCACCAAGCTTGCAAATACACATACAAGTATTAGAATCTATCATCATGTGTAATGCAAAGCATGGGTCACAAATGCATGGCAAAGGCATAGTAATGAGCATATGATGCAAAGTGAACATGGCAAGATGGGCAAAGGATATATAATGGACAACAACCCATAGCCATGTGAGGGCCATGTAGAAGAAATGCGCAAAGTCTTTGCGCGAAGAGAGCGGTGGGAAGGGCAATCCATGGGATCCCAAGGCATCATTGCTCTCTAGTGCTCGTTTTGTCAACTCATGGGATTGCGAGGTTGACACGTATTCATGGGTACCTACACAAAAGAAACACAAACGAAAGAAATTGTGTGTGTGGTAAATGTACACATCATCCATCATGATGTGTATGTGCACGTGAGAGTTAGCACAAGATAAGCATCGGTCAAACAAATTTGATGCATGGTATAGGAACATGTCATCCATCATGAAAGAATAGTTATTGTGTATAACACGATGGGGATGCAAATTGAGCATACAAGTATATGGCACATCAATAGCATGTTTATTCATGGGAAGCATATGGTGCACACAAGTATTGGGATCACGCAATGAATGGCATGGATCAAAATCTCCTAAAATGTATGAGGAAACTATGGGGGTATCCTCATGAGCAATATTGGAAACATCATATGGAGAAAATGGACAACATCCAGAACAATGCATATCCGAAGCTAGGTAGTCATGGCATGGAATATGAGATAAATGATGCAAAGGGAGCATATCAATATCATCACAAGAAAAACAAATGCCAATAACCATGGGCTTGTCATCTATGCCATATGTGCAAATTGGGTTTATGTTAATGGCATATACATAGTCACTATGATGAGATTGCAAATATGACATATGATTAATCTCATGCATAGCATATGACAAGTCAAGCGGATTGGCAAACATGATGTGACCTAAAGAATTGTCACAAGAAATCCTATGTAACATGGCATCACAACTAATAGACTCCACATGTGAATCATCATACTCATCGTAAATGGGAAAGAAATAATCACATGAGGAAGTCGCACTAGGTGGATCAACATCATGCAAGCAATCAATATCAAGAATGTCCACTAGTGGGACTAGAGCATCACCTTCACCTATGTTACCTTGTTCATTCCACTCTAGTGGTGTAGGTGAGGTGTGTAAGACCAAATGGTGGTCAAGATCATCATCGTGATGGAACCATGTGGGGGGTACATCATATTCCACCATGGCCATCGTCTTGTCCAAAGGTAGGACGTAGTCGTCGTGAATCGGCGCGTCATCATATATGGGACCTAGCACCAAATGAGAAGACACAATAGAGGTAGAGGTCAAGTCGTTAGTGTTGAAAGTGGCATCCCATGACCTATTAACTATCTCACTCTCTCTATGTGGTGGTTCACTCACTCCCTCATGGTAGGTGTACTCAATCTCACGTTTGGTGGACTCACTCATCTCACTCAAATGGTGGGGGTTGTGGCTCTCCTCACATGGGAATAGTGGCAACACATCATATATGGGGCTAGTGGTGAAGTCACTCTCACTCTCAATATGGTGGCTAAAGTCACTCAAGTCATCACATGTCGCCGTGGTCGAAGGGAAAATCCCATGCTCAACGGTCTCGTTGTCGTCGCCGTGGATGAAGGCCGAAGATGGCACATCATCACTCTCGCCTCCTAATATGGAAGTATCATCCTTGCTCGTCACCATGTCGCTTGCCTCCAAAGCATGTTCCTTGATTGGCTCCATAGTCGTAGTCGTTGCCACACCGTCTTGAAAAAGAGTCGAAGTAGACTCGGCACCATCAATGCACAAAGAGGGATGGCAGTGAAGTCGAATTTGGGAGCATCGTCTTGGAGCTCGTCAGGCTTGGACATCTTGGTGGTACTATCCTCATGCTCGTTGTCGTAGAGCTTGGTCGCCGCGAAGTGTTCTTGTGGTGGAGAAGCCTTGGCCTTCATGAGTTCTTGTTCTCCCTTGAGAGCACCAATGTAGTTGTCATCGAGGGACTTGTAGTTCTCGAGGAAGATAGTCTTGGAGATGTCGTTGTGCAATCCCATCATGAAGTGAAACTTCATCGAAATGGGGTCATCCACGTCAGGTCGCCACAAGGCATTCTTCATCCCATGAAGTACGCGTCGATGGACGTGCATACTTGGGTGGTGTTCTGCAATTGGCATAGAAGTTGTTCCTTGTAGGTTGGAGGCACAAACTCTCGCTGCATAGCTCTCTACATCTTGTGCCAACTCACGTTATAGGTCTCCGAAGGTGTGTGAAGCCACCATGTGGACACGTAGTCGTGGAAGTTCCTTGTGGCGCACTTCACTTGATCTTCGGGAGGAACTTGGTGTAGCTTGAGGTAGTCGTCCATCAAACGCTCCCACTCGAGATACTCCTCGGGTTCTTGAGTCCCATAGAAAGGAATCTCATGGTTGGTGTCGAGGTTGTAGTAGCTCATGGAAGTCGCGGACTTGAGCTTGGGGAGCTTCTCTTGAGTATAAACTTGAGGTGTTTGTTGGCGAAGATGTCGTATATCCGAAGGCGAATATGCCTTGAAGTCGCTTGGCGAAGATGCCAAGGGAGATGGTGAAGTCGTTGAGCGGATGTTGGTGTTGAGCTCTTGACCTTCACGTTCGTGGTGGTGATGGTGTCGATGCCGATGTGACCTTGCCGGAGATGGTAGCTTTGAAGTATGTGTACTTGAGCGTCTTCTCAAAGATGAGGAAGATCACTTGTAGGACTTGATGAGGGCCTTGATCTCTTCCATTTGAGCTTGCATCTTGGCGTCGGTGTAGTTTTTCGTGGCATCGAACTCGTCATTGTTATTGTAGACCAAAGGTGAAATGCCTTGCCTATCCATCAAAAGACTCGAGTAGAGGTGAGTAGCAAATGAGATAAACAATACCAAGTTACCTTTTCCCAAAGTTGAGGATGTATCCCGTTTCACTCAGTGTGAGATGAAAGAATAGTGGGATTGGTACCGGACTTGTTCACTCACACCTACAAACTAAAGCTTATGGAGTAGCTCGGTGAGGATGGTGGCACAAAAATTTAATGCAAAATGTTAGCAAGGGTCAATAATGTTGAAAGAGATTCACAAATTTGCGAGTGAAACAAGTATACCAATAGCAATGAATGGCACATGGAAACACACAGACGGATAGATAAATGGGGTCGTGCAACCAAGGAATGAGCTCAAAATGTGTAATCCACGGAAAATTCTCTTGTTGCACAACTCTAGAGAGATGCTAGCACGATTGCTCAAAAGGCGGTTACGACACTTGTGCACAAACTATAGGAGACAAAAATGCAACGACTTCTATCCTAAGTATTCTATGTATATGATGTTCCAGTGGTATGATCCAAGATGATCGGATATAACAATCTTATGCAATATGGTATGATGCTATGGCACTTGTTTACAAGCTCTTTGTTCACTCTTTTTCTTTGCTTAAAAGCTTATTCTTTTTTATATGGCCACAATGCGAAATGCACAAACCAAGATAGCAATTGGGTATATACGGGAACAATCTTGTGACACAAGGGATGATATGATACCAATCTGATATGGTATGTATGCAATGTATGGTATAGATCATTAATGTGCACAAGTAACATTGTCGGCAATACTCAAATGGCTAGTCCTAATAGGCAAGTCATGCAAAATAGGCTAGGGGGTTATCAATGCAATGGCAAGGGGAATATACAACGGAGGGATACCACGATACCAAGATGATATGGAGGTTACTATCCTTGGCGATGATGAGTGGCGGTGTTCTTTATGTAGATACCAAGATGATGGAAACTCATCCCTAAGTAGCCAAAACACCTTAGGAAACGGAAAAACTGCGAACTCAAAATTTCAAATGTCAAATGGTAGTGGGATGCGATGGTGGTTGTGGAAACTCAATGGGATTGCGGAAATGCAATAATGGGTTATGCAAGTAGGCAATGCGGAAATGGAGGGATAGGTGTTGGACTATACACGGTTTCGGAGTTGGAAGCACGGTCCCTAAGTAGCTGAAACACCTTAGGAGAAACAACTCACAACGCAAACAAAATTGGGTTAAGTTGGGGTGGCGGAAGTGTATGGTGGGTAAGCCTATGCGGAAGTGGTCGTAGTGGTTTATTAGGAAGCAACCATCCCTAAGTATCCGAAACACCTTAGGAGACTCGAATCACTAATCAAGAAACCACATATGCAATGGGGAACAAAATTGGTTAGGTTGCGGAAGTCGGTGGTGGTGTAACGGATGATATGGTGGAAGGCCTAGGCAAAGATGCCAAAATTCCAAAAAAGTTGATGGTGTCAAAAGGTGGTGAAACCAATGTGAGGTCCTCGGTCACGTCAATAGCTTCAAAACGAGCCAAAGAACACTCAAATTGGAGTTCGGAGTTAAAAGTTGTGACGAAAATGGTGAAAGAGGCTGATGCTGAAATTCGGTGCAATGTTTCGGGTTAGGCTGGAAGTTCCAGGGGTCGCAGAAAAAGTGTGTGGAGTCTGGGGATTTTTGTGGAAAACTTTCTGGTTAGCCCGGAAGTTCCAGGGTAAGCACGGAAGTTCCGAGTGTCGTGGAATTTCTTCCGGGACGAAACCTAAATTCCGGATCTGAGAATGGGCGTGGAAAAACTCGATTTTCCAGGTCAAAATCAATGAGATTTCGTGGATGAAAGATGGGGAAACTTGGGGAGATGCTAGATCCACTTGAAACCAAGCAAATCTATGGATGAAATCCAACAAAACTTCCTCAAACAAACAAATCACAACAAATTGGGGGCTATTTTTGGTGGGGATTTTCGAATTTAGGATGAATACAACAAAAACAAGGCTAGAAACACAACGGGGAGGCTCTGAAATCGTGATCAATGTGGCTCATGATACCAAGATAATGTAGGGTGGAACCCTATACGGCCGATCTTTCACGTAAGGAGCGGATCCCGTGAAGAACACGGGGACGAATGAAGAGAAAACACAAGGGGAACCACTCAAGAACAAGTCCAATCACACATCCACTAGACAATCAAGCACACAAGATCCACAAGGTGCATGAACAACAAAGGGAAAGATACAAGGTAAGGTTCATCTCCATGAGGAGGTCTTTATGGTAGAGTTCATCCCAAATCCAAAGAAGATAGGGGCTTGAATCCTAGAAGGATCTTCCCACACGGGGGTCTTGAATCCAAGGTGGATCTTCTCCGAAGAGGGGCCGCAGTCTCTCTCGTGGAGTAGATCTGTAATGAATGAGCAAAGCTCTATCTCTGAATGAGCTACTACTTTGCTAACCCTAGAAAGGAGGAGGTGGAGGAGTATATATAGTCTAGGTCCACGAAGGGGTAAGTGAGGGGCGAAAGGGTACATGGGCTTCGGCCCGAGTGTCTGCGCGCATGCAGGGCCGGAAGTTCCGGGCGCCGGAAGTTCCAGGCAGGTTCCAGCCAGGCTCCAGGCTATCCAGAGAGTTGGCGAGCTCGGGTCTGGTCTGAACTCCGGGGGCCGGAGGTTCCAGGTAGTCCCGAAGGTCCGGGTAGGTCGGATGTTCCGGGCAGAGGTCTGAAGTTCCGGGCTATCCAGAAGCTTCTTCTTCCTTCTCTTGCACGTTTCCGTCGCAGATGGTGTAGTTGTTCCTTGGCGCTTGCATTCCTCCTCGTCGTCCATGAAGCTCCAACAATACCTATGCATGCACACGGGAGAAGTGTCAAGTAGTATACCATCCTCGAAGGGGTCAAGTGAGCACGTGTAAAGGAGATGATTCACCTTTATGTATGTGATGTAGATGTGGCACGTGTCACTTGCCGAATGAACTCTTGACATGGTGATGTCCGTAGGATGCTCTGCATCAGACGACCGACGACCTCCAGGCTCTGGACGACCGACCCCGACCGGACGTCTGACCGAAGCACACCCGATTCGAATCTACAGACGTCCGACAGGCACCGGACGTTCGGACCCTCGCGAGACTCCGGACGACCGGTGACTCCCAGACGTCCGACGCCTGTGCCCTACCATGTGTTGGGCCACAGCCCATGTACCCCCACTTCGCACCCCTTTTGAAGTAAGACTATATATAGACCTCCTATTCCTCCTAGCTAGGGTTAGCATTGGTTTAGCTCATATTTAGAGATAGAGCATTGCTCATACACATCGGATCTACTCCACGAGAGATACCGCGGCCCCTCTTCGGAGAAGATCCCTTTGGATTCAAGACCCGTCTAAGGGAAGATCCCCTCGTGGATTCAAGACCTCCTCACGGAGAATACCGGCTAACTCTGTATCGTCCCTAGTTGATCGTGTACCATGTGATCTCTTATGTACTCGAGGATCTAGCACATGTGTGACAATTTCTTGTTGGTTTAGTGTTTCTCTTGTGTTTCCCCCGTGTTTTCCCTCGTTCCCTCCTCGTGTTCTTCGTGTTCATTGTGGGATCCGCTCCTTTAGTGAAGGATCGGTCGTATAGGGTTCCACCCTACATCATCTTGGTATCTAGAGCCACGTTGATCACGATTTCGGAGCCTCCCCGTTGTGTTGCTAGCCTAGTTTTTGTTGACTTTGTCCCTAATTCGAAAATTCCCCACAAAAATAGCCCCCAAAATTTTTTGGTGATTTGTTGCTGTGTTGAAATTTTGTTGGATTTGATCCATGGATTTGCTTTGCCTTGAGTGGATCTACCTTTTCCCCCTTTCCCCACCCTTTCCATCCACGAAATCGCCCGGATTCGACGATTTTCACCTCATCCACCTCATACACGTGTTGTTCTTCCCGTGCCCGCAAAACGCCCAGGCACCGGAGGTCCGACCCCCTCCGGACGTCCGACGACCGGACGACCGCCCCAGCCCGAACGTCCGACGATCACAGACGAAACTAAAGTTTTTTCAGTTGAGTCACCACCACCGCCCCACATTTTCCGCATACGCACTCCTACCACCTATACACCATCACCACTTCCGCATACCACCACCATTGATTACCCGTTTCACACTCCGACATGTGTTGCCACTTTAAGCTTTGAGAATTTGAGTTGTGGTCCCGTATCCTTTTGTGTTTCGGCTATCTAGGTATGGTGCGACATCAACATCATCGCCGCTCATCTTGGCCACTGACGCGTCATCAACAACGACCACCTCGACTACATCTTGCTATTCGTGCCACCATTTTGACACCATACCGTACGCAAGAAATTGTAACCAAACATTGGTATTGGACATATCATTCTTGCCATTACATTGATAGCCATCATAGCCTTACTCCTTTGCGTCGCTTACCCATCGAGACTAGCTTTTGAGTATTGCCAGCAACGAGACTTGTGCACATTAGTGATCATACTTCCCATAGCATACATACATAATTGTTGCATATCTTGGTATCATCTCTTGTGTCAGAAGGTTGTCCTCGCATACACAATTGCTATCTTGGTTCGTGAAGCATTGCATCAGAAAAGAGCTCAAACAACAAAGAACCAAACAAGCTTTTAAGAAAAAGGAAGAGATAAGCAAAGAGCTTTTAAGCAAGAACCATAACATCATACAACATTAAGATTGTCATACTAGATCATCTTTGATCATCTCACAAAAACACCTTGCATAGAGCATACTTGGGATAGAAGCCGTTGCATTTTTGCTTAGTAGGTTGTGCACAAGTCTTTGTGTCCGCCTATTGTGCAATCGTGCTAGCGTCTCTCTCGTGTTGTGCAACAAGAGCATTTTTGTGGATTCCACATTTTGGCTCATCCTTGGTTGCACGACCCCACTTATCTTTTTGGGCATGTGTTTCCATGTACCTTATATTGCTTGGTCTACTTGTTGCATTGCAATCTTGCGAATCTTTTCCAACATTATTGAAGCTCACTTACAATTGCATCAAATTTTGTGCCACCATCATAACCAAGCTCCACCATAAGCTTTTACTTGTCTAGGTGTGAGAAACTGACAAGAACTAGTACCAATTGTGCTATTTCCTTGTCCTACATTGGAGTGAACATTGATCCACTTTCAACTTCGGTCAAGGTATATTCAGTATTCGTTCTTATCTTTCTACCACTAACATTTTTCTCTTGGAATAATGGATAGGCCAAGTACCTCTAGAAACCCACTCTTCATTGAGCACGACGACGACATGAACTCCTACATCACCAAGATCCACCTCTTTGGTGCGCAATGTGCTTGGCATCAAGAGCAACAAGCAATGAGTGAATGCATCGACAACCTCACCACCGACTTGCGACTCTCTAAGCAATGTATAAGGGACCACTTCGACCGCAAACTCGACGATCACAAGCAAGAGAACGACGCAAGAATGGACGAGATTCGCGCTTTGTTACTCAACCGCTCTTCTTCCACTTCGTCTTCATCAAGAAGGAGCCACTCAAATCGACACACCGACTTCACCCTCTCCGGCTCAAGTACACCGACATCGAACACTCTTTGACATGCCGCGTGCAACGATCGTCAAGCAAGCCTCAATCCTCTATGCAACACCGACTCTCAAGAGCATAGACAATGTCAAACCCAAGAGGCTTTTGTGCTAGCACAAGAACGGCAACGACAACGCCAACATGAAGAGGAAGAGCTAGAGCGTCTACACCAAGAAGCACAAGATGCCGAGGCACAACATCAAGAGCAACAATTGCGAGATGCTCAAGCACTTGAGGCGCAACAAGCCCTCCAAGATGCAAGTAGAGCCGTCACCAACTAAGGCTGACAAGCTTGTGAACAAGAGGAAGCATGATGCGGAGCATCCCAAGGTCATCCCCATGGACCTACCATTATCTCACCAAGTACCTAGCAGACCCATGACACGAGCACGTGCAAGAGCTCTTGAAACCGAGGTGACATCTCTCCTCCCACATTTCCAATTTGATGCACATGAGACATGGCTACTACCTCATACGGACACATTGTGCATACTCAGGTATCATGGAGAAGTTAAGGAGCAAGGAGAAGAAGAAGACAGAGATGGACGAGAAGACGGAGAAGAAGGAGGGTTGCAGGAAAAGTCCAAGCCACCGGACGACCGGTCGGGACCGGACGTCCGACGCCTCATGCTCCAGCCAAACCCCAACGAGCGGACGTCCGGCCCAGACCGGATGACTGGTGTCCCTGCACTCGAGCCAAACGAGCGGACGTCCGACGCCACTGGACGACCGGCGACCGGAAATCCGCAACTTCCACATCCGAGCCAGAACCAACGGATGGCCGGGTACTTCCGGACGTCCGGACGCCCGTGAGCCACCGGACGACCGGCCCCCGGCCCAGCGGACATCCGGTACCTGGTTGTGTCTAGTTTCGGGCCCGAAGCCCATGTACCCCCTCCTTTCGCCCCCCATTTGCACTAAGACTATAAATAGACCTCCTATTCATCCTAGCTAGGGTTAGCAAAGGTTTAGCTCATATTTCGTGTGAGAGCTTTGCTCATCCACTTGGTTACCTTCTCCTCAGAGATTGCACCTCCTACGGAGAAGATCCCCCAGGCGGATTCAAGACCCCTTTATGGGAAGAACCTCAAGACCTCCTCACGGAGAAGACTGGCTACCTTTGTATCATCCCTAGTTGATCGTGTACCGTGTGATCTCTTATGTATTCGAGGTTCTAGCACATGTGTGACTATTTCTTGTTGGTTTAGTGTTCCTCTTGTGTTTCCTCCGTGTTTTCCCTCATTCCCCTCCTCGTGTTCTTAGTGTTCATCATGGGATCCGCTCCTTTCGTAAAAGATCGGCCGATTAGGGTTCCTACCGTACATCATCTTGGTATCATGAGCCACGTTGATCACGATTTCGGAGCCTCCCCCCTGTTGTTTCTAGCCTAATTTTGTTGTGTTCTTCCCCAATTTCGAAAATTCCCCACAAAAATAGCCCTAAATATTTTTTGTGATTTGTTGGTGATGTAGGGTAGGAACCCTAATCGGTCGATCTTTCATGAAAGGAGCGGATCCCACAATGAACACGAAGAGCACGAGGAGGGAAATGAGGGAAAACACGGTGCAAACGCGAGAGAAACACTAAGCCAACAAGAATGATCACACAAGTGCTAGATCCTCGAAACACGATAGGAGATACAAGGTCCAAAGTCAACAACGGACGGTACAAAGGTAGCCGGTCTTCTCCGTGAGGAGGTCTTGAATCCACGAGGGGATATTCCCTTAGAGGGGTCTTGAATCCAAAGGGATCTTCTCCGAAGAGGGGCCGCGGTCTCTCTTGTGGAGTAGATCCGATGTGGATGAGCAATGCTCTATCTCTCAAAATGAGCTAAACCAATGCTAACCCTAGCTAGGATGTATAGGAGGTCTATTTATAGTCTTAGTGCAAATGGGGGGGGGGGCGAAAGGAGGGGTACATGGGCTTCGGCCCCGAAACTGGACGCAGCCAGGTACCGGATGTCCGCTGGGTGCCGGTCGTCCGGTGTCTCATGAGCGACCGGTCGTCCGGTGGCTTCCGGACATCCGCTGGATCCTTTCTATGATGAGGGTGCCGGACGTCCGGTCACTTAGGACTTCCGCTGATATGGGCTCGGGTGCAGTCGCGCCGGTCGTCCGGTCCGGGCCGGACGTCCACTCGCTATGGCTCGGCTAGGGCTTCAGGCGCCGGATGTCCGGTCCCAGCCGGTCGTCCGATGGCTGGGACTTTTCCTGTAGCTTTCCTTATTCTCCGTCTTCACGTCCATCTTCATCTTCTTATTCTCCTTGCTCCTTAGCTTCTGCATGATACCTGAGTATGCACAATGTGTCCATATGAGGTAGTAGGCATGTCTCATGTGCATCGAAGTGGAAATGTGAGAGGAGAGATGTCACCTCGGTTTCGAGAGCTCTTGCACGTGCTTGTGACATGGGTCCAAGAGGTGTTGTAGGAGATGTAGTTGGGTCCATGGGGATGGCCTTGGGATGCTCCGCATCATCTCCCCTCCCTTGGGGAAGATCTTTCCTCGAATCAAATTCTTCATCACCATGGAAGGGAGAGAGATCTTTGATGTTTAAAATGTCGCTCACGTTGTACTTGTCGCGTGGGAGGTCGATCTTGTAAGCGTTGTTGTTGTAGCGTGCAAGCACCTTGAAGGTTCCATCCGCTCGTGGTCTGATGCGGAGCATCCTACGGACATCACCATGTCAAGAGTCCATTCAGCAAGTGACACGTGCGACATCTACTTCACATATAGAAAGGTGAATCATCTCCTTTACACGTGCTCACTTGACCCCTTCGAGGATGGTATACTACGTGACACTCCACTCGTGTGCATGCATAGGTATTGTCGGAATGGTACGGAAGACGAGGAGGAGTGCGAGCGCAAGTGTACAACTACACCATTCGTGAGGGAAGCCTGGAAGGGAAGACGGAAGAAGGAGCTGCAAAGTCTACAGCGACCGGACGACCGAAAGCCGCCAGACGTCCGACCCTCTACAGCCGCCGGACGACCGAAGAACACCGGACGTCCGACAAGTCCCAGGCACCGGATGTTCGACGCTCACCGGTAATCCGGTGCCACCCATCCCGAAGCAAAACGACGGACGTCCGGCACCCTCCGGACGACTGGACCCACGCGAGGGATCGGACGTCCGACGCTGACCGGATGTCTGACCCGGCCTATGCGCAGCCAGGCCTTTGTCCTTGTATCTCTCTCCCACTTACCCCTTCGTGGCTTAGACTATAAATAGACCTTCCCCTCATCCTTTCTAGGGATAGCAAAGTGATAGCTCATTTGATAGAGAGCTTTGCTCCTTGTACCACTCTACTCTTGAGAGAGAGAGAGAGACTACTACTCCATTGGAGGCCAAGACCTCCATCTAGGAGAAGATCCTGTGGGATATATCGTCAAGACCCCTTCATGGGAAGATCCGTCTAGGATATCATTAAGACCTCCTTTTGGAGATGAACCTTACCTTGTATCTTTCCCTTTGTTGTTCATGTACCTTGTGGATCTTGTGTGTTTGATTGTCTAGTGGATGTGTGATTGGACTCGTTCTTGAGTGTTTCCCCTTGTGATTTCTCTCCGTTCTTCCCCGTGTTCATTGTGTTCTTAGTTGGGATCCGCTCCTTTCGTGAAAGATCGGCCGTATAGGGTTCCATCCTACATCATCTTGCTATCATGAGCCACATTGATCACGATTTCGGAGCATCCCCTAGTTGTTTTCTAGCCTAATTTTGTTGTGTTCTTTCCCAATTTCGAAAATCCACACCAAAAATAGCCCCAAATTTTTTTTGTGATTTGTTGGTTTGACGAAGTTTTGTTGGATTTGATCCATAGATTTTCTTGGTTTCAAGTGGATCTATCATCTCCCCGAGTTTCCCCATCTTTCTTCCACGAAATCCCCTCTATTTTGACCCCCAAATCCCCAAATTCCGCCCAAAATCACGTCCCAGATCTGAAATTTCGCGTTGACCCCGACCCACCGGACGACCGAGCTTTTACGGACGTCCGGAGTGAAGGAAATATGCCATAGAGGCAATAATAAAGTTATTATTTATTTCCTTATGTCATGATAAATGTTTATTATTCATGCTAGAATTGTATTAACCGGAAACATGATACATGTGTGAATACATAGACAAACAGAGTGTCACTAGTATGCCTCTACTTGACTAGCTCATTGATCAAAGATGGTTATGTTTCCTAGCCATAGACATGAGTTGTCATTTGATTAACGGGATCACAACATTAGGAGAATGATGTGATTAACTTGACCCATTCCATTAGCTTAGCACAATGATCGTTTAGTTTGTTGCTACTGCTTTCTTCATGACTTATACATGTTCCTATGACTATGAGATTATGCAACTCCCATTTACCGGAGGAACACTTTGTGTGCTACCAAACGTCACAACGTAACTGGGTGATTATAAAGGTGCTCTACAGGTGTCTCCGAAGGTACTTGTTGAGTTGGCGTATTTTGGCATTAGGATTTGTCACTCCAATTGTCGGAGAGGTATCTCTGGGCCCACTCGGTAATGCACATCACATTAAGCCTTGCAGGCATTGTAACTAATGAGTTAGTTGCGGGATGATGTATTACGGAACGAGTAAAGAGACTTTCCGATAATGAGATTGAACTAGGTATTGAGATACCGACGATCGAATCTCGGGCAAGTAACATACCGATGACAAAGGGAACAACGTATGATGTTATGCGGTTTGACCGATAAAGATCTTCACGGAATATGTGGGAGCCAATATGAGCATCCAGGTTCCGCTATTGGTTATTGACCAGAGGCGTGTCTCGGTCATGTCTACATAGTTCTCGAACCCGTAGGGTCCGCACGCTTAAAGTTTGGTGACGATCAGTATTATGAGTTTTTGTGTTTTGATGTACCAAAGGTAGTTCGGAGTCCCATATATGATCCTGGACATGACTAGGAGTCTCGAAATGGTCGAGACGTAAAGATCGATATATTGGATGACTATGTTCGGACACCGAAAGGTTCTGGAAGGTTTCAGACATATACCGGAGTACTGGGGGTTACCGGAACCCTCGGGGGGCTTAATTGGCCTACATGGGGCTTAGTGGAAATATAGGGAAGAAAGGGAAGTGTGGGGCATGCCCCCAAGTCCCAAACCGAATTGGTTTAGGGCAAGGGGGGCCGACCCCCTCTTTCCTTCTCCTCCTCTCCCTTTCCTTCCCCTCTCCTACTAGGACTAGGAAAGAGGGGGCAAACCTACTTGGAGTAGGATTGCCCCCCCTTGGGCGCGCCTCTCCCCTTGGCCAGCCGTCTCCTCCTCCCCTCCTTTATATACGGGGGTAGGGGGCACCCCAAAGACACAAGAATTGATCATTGATCTCTTAGCCGTGTGCGGTGCCCCCCTCCACCATAATCCACCTCGATCATATCGTAGCGGTTCTTAGGTGAAGCCATGCGTCAGTAGCATCATCATCACCGTCACCACGCCGTTGTGCTGACGAAACTCTCCTGTGAAGCTTTGCTGGATCGGAGCTCGCGGGACATCATCGAGTTGAACGTGTGCAGAACTCGGAGGTGCCGTGGGTTCGGTACTTGGATCGGTCGGATCGTGAAGGAGTACGACTACATCAATCGCGTTGTGCTAATGCTTCCGCATTCGGTCTACGAGGGTACGTAGACACACTCTCCCCCCTCGTTGCTATGCATCACCATGGTCCTGTGTGTGCATTGGATTTTTTTTTGAAATTACTACGTTCCCCAACAGTGGCATCCGAGCGAGGTTATTGCATAGATGTTATATGCACGAGTAGAACACAAGTGAGTTGTGGGCGATACAAGTCATACTGCTTACCAGCATGTCATACTTTGGTTCGGCGGTATTGTTGGATGAAGCGGCCCAGACCAACATTACGCGTACGCTTATGCGAGACTAGTTCTACTGATGTGCTTTGCACATAGGTGGCTGGCGGGTGTCAGTTTCTCCAACTTTAGTTGAACCAAGTGTGGCTATGCCCGGTCCTTGCGAAGGTTAAAACAACACTAACTTGACGAACTATCGTTGTGGTTTTGATGCGTAGGTAAGAACAGTTCTTGCTCAGCCCGTAGCAGCCACGTAAAACTTGCAACAACAAAGTAGAGGATGTCTAACTTGTTTTTGCAGGGCATGTTGTGATGTGATATGGTCAACACATTATAAGATATGATAGAGGCATAGGTGTCCCGATGTTTTGATGAGATGGTGGCTATCGTTTCTGTGGGAGTCAACCTTGACGATCCGACTACGAACGTGCGAGACGTCGCGCCTTAGCAATCGCTAAACCAACTTCCGAGGGGTTATTGACCATGCCGGAGCACGATCAACCTGACCACGAGGGTCTGTTTCCTGCGAGCAAATGAAGAACAAGCAAGAAACTGAGACTGCAATCTGGATATTGCGAATATAAGATGAAAGCTTTATTGATCAAGGTGGGGTTCTGTGACGTCTTGGTCTGGTCGTTGGACACAAACGAAGTACACAAAGTTGCAGCTATGGCGAACTTTTAATCTAAACAAAACCCAAAGTCTAAATGATGCCCTAAGGGCTGTATATATGGAGGAGAGAGGGGGAATTTCGTGGCCCTTGGTGGAGGGGTCCGAAACCAACCCTAACTCTTGTTTCCCCACACATACGGACTCTAAAAACAGCCTATACTTAAGTACTTCGAAAATACATGGGCCTGGCCCAATAATAAGGTGACGCGGCACCTAGAATAGCCTCTGGACGAAATTTATGAAGTGGCATCTTGTATATTTTGTCCCATACTTCATGCACTCATTATGGTGGCTTCAGAGTCCTGGAATCATCACTTGTAACTCTGTTCTTGTTCCCCTTGCGCATGCCATCATCTCCATGCTTGAACTTGCTCCAAGGTTCATCTTTCTTGTCCAAGCTAGACCCTTCATTTGTAAGCAAAACAAATGTATCCAATTTAGGCAGCATCATATTCTCATGAACAATAGAATCGTTACCAAGAAACAAAAGTACCTGATAATTCAATTGGCGTGCGCGAGCTCTAGTAATTGGTCCAGTATGTATAGTAGCAGGGGCTATGGGTGTAACAATGGTATTGATGTCCTCATCATCCTCCCCTTCTTGAAATGAAGTCGTCCTCGACGGAAGCGCATCTTCCTCACCCAAATAAGGCTTCAAATCTGCAATGTTAAAAGTGGGACTAACCCCAAAATCTGCAGGCAGCTCAAGTTTATATGCATTATCATTTATTTTCTCTAACACCTTAAAAGGACCATCAGCACGTGGCATTAGCTTTGATTTGCGCAAATTAGGAAATCTATCCTTACGCAAATGTAACCAAACAAGATCTCCAGGTGCAAATACAACATGTTTTCTACCCTTATCTCCATCAAGTTTATATTTAGCATTCATACACTCAATGTTTTCCTTAGTTAACTCATGCATTTTCAAAATCAATTCAGCATGTTCTTTAGCATCAAAATTAACCTTCTCCGAAGATGGAAGAGGCAACAAATCAATAGGTGCACGAGGTAGGAAACCATACACAATTTCAAAAGGGAACATCTTAGTAGTAGAATGCAATGAACGATTATAAGCAAATTCAATATAAGGCAAGCATTCTTCCCACATTTTCTTGTTATTCTTCAAAACAGCCCTAAGCATAGTAGACAATGTTCTATTGACTACTTTAGTTTGTCCATCAGTTTGGGGGTGACAAGTAGTACTAAAAAGTAGTTTAGTCCCCAACTTAGCCCATAAACATCTCCAAAAGTGGCTAAGAAATTTAGTATCACGATCTGAAACAATAGTATTTGGCACACCATGCAAGCGAATAATTTCATGAAAGAACAAATCAGCAACATTAACAGCATCATCGCTTTTATGACATTGTATAAAGTGTGCCATTTTCGAGAACCTATCCACGACAACAAATATGCTATCCCTCCCCTTCTTTGTTCGAGGTAAACCTAAAACAAAGTCCATAGATATATCCTCCCAAGGAACACTAGGTACATGCAAAGGCATATATAAACCATGAGGATTGAGTCATGACTTAGCTTTTTGACATGTAGTGCAGCAAGCAACAAAACGCTCAACATTCCGTCTCATCTTTGGCCAAAAGAAATGTGTAGCAAGTATATCCTCCGTCTTCTTGACGCCAAAGTGTCCCATTAATCCTCCTCCATGCGCCTCCTTCAACAACAAAAGACGAACTGAGCTAGCTGGAATGCATAGCTTGTTAGCACGAAACACAAATCCATCATTAAGAACGAACTTTTTCCAAGTTCTCCCTTCCTTACAATTCTGCAATACATCTTTAAATTTAGCATCATGAACATATTGATCTTTGTTGGTCTCCAAACCAAATATTTTAAAGTCAAGTTGTGAAAGCATAGTATAACGACGAGACAATGCATCAGCAATAACATTTTCTTTACCCTTCTTGTGTTTAATGACATAAGGGAAAGTCTCAATGAATTCAACCCATTTAGCATGTCTACGTTCAGTTTTGCTTGACTTTTAATGTGTTTCAAAGATTCATTAGCAGAATGTATAAGGTCCGAACAAGAGCATATAATTCTTTATCATAAGTAGAATAGTTCAGACTAGGCCCACTCAATTTTTCAGAAAAGTATGCAACAGGTTTGCCATCTTGTAATAACACACCTCCTAATCCAATTCCACCGGCATCACATTCAAGCTCAAAAGTCTTATTGAAATTAGGAAGTTGGAGTAAAGGAGCAGGTGTCAACTTATCTTTCAATACCGTGAAGGCTTCTTCCTGTGCGGTACCCCAAACAAAAGGCACATCCTTCTTTGTAAGCTCGTTGAGAGGTGCAGCAATGGTGCTGAAATTTCTCACAAAACGCCTATAGAAACCAACGAGGCCAAGGAAACTCCTCACTTGTGTGACCGTTTTGGGCTGCGGCCAACTCTCAATAGCTTCAATCTTGGCTTTATCGACTTCAATTCCCTGTGGAGTAACAACATAGCCAACAAAAGATACTCGGTCGGTGCAAAAGGTGCACTTTCCCAGGTTACCAAACAAACGTGCATCACGTAGAGCAATAAAAACAGCTCGTAAATGTTCCAAATGTTCCTCCAAAGATTTGCTATAAATCAGTATATCATCAAAATAGACTACCACAAAACGTCCAATGAAAGCACGTAAAACTTCGTTCACTAGTCTCATGAAAGTACTAGGTGCATTAGTTAACCCAAAAGGCATGACTAACCACTCATATAAACCAAACTTAGTTTTAAATGCCGTTTTCCATTCATCTCCCAATTTCATACGAATTTGATGGTATCCACTACGCAAATCAACTTTGGAGAATATTGTAGAGCCACTCAATTCATCAAGCATGTCGTCTAGCCTAGGAATAGGATGACGATAACAAATAGTAATATTATTAATGCCTCTACAATCAACACACATACGCGATGTACCATCCTTTTTCGGCACTAAAATGATAGGAACATCACGAGGACTAAGGGATTCATGTATATAACCTTTGTCAAGCAGGCTCCTGTACTTGACGCATAATCTCCTTCGTCTCCTTTGGATTGGTACGGTATGGCGCACGGTTTGGTAATGATGCACCGGGAATTAAGTCAATTTGATGCTCAATCCCTCGAATAGGTGGTAATCCCGGTGGCACGTCTTGTGGAAAGACGTCAATGAACTCCTGCAAAATGTTAGTGACAGCAGGAGGCAAAGAGGAAGGCACGTCCTCGAATGAAAATAATGCCTCTTTGCACACAAAAGCATAGCAAACAGATTTGCTAAAATCTAGATCATCAATATCAGATTTGGTGGCAAGTAAACATGCACTTTTCAATTTAATTTTAGAAGAAACACTAGTTGGATTATTATTAGGCTTCATTTGTTGCTCAAATTCTTTTCCCACAATCTGATTTTCACTCTTATTGTTCTCCTGTTTTGCTTTATTAGCTCTATTAATATCATCTTTCAAAATAGAATCAGGAGTCATAGGAAGCAAAGTAATATTTTTATCCTTATGAACAAGAGTATACTGATTGTTTCTACCATGGTGTACAGAATTTTTATCAAATTGCCATGGTCTACCAAGTAATAAGGAACATGCTTGCATAGGTACCACATCACAATCAACATAATCAGCATATGTAGCGATACTAAAATGCACACGAACAGTACGTGTTACCTTAACCTTGCCGCTGTTGTTGAACCATTGAATGTAGTAAGGATGTGGATGTGGTCTTGTGGTGAGAGATAGCTTCTCCACCATCTCCATGCTAGCCAAGTTATTGCAGCTCCCTCCATCTATGATGACGCGAACAGAATGTTCCTTCACAACTCCCTTTGTATGGAACAAATTATGCCTCTGATTTTGCTCAGCTTGTGTGACCTGCACACTCAAAACACGTTGAGCAACTAAACATTCATACCTGTCAGCATCGTCAGGAGCCATGTATTGCGTCTCTTGATCAGAATCATCTCCACCGTGTTCTTCACGTATAATAAGAGCCAAAGTCTCCTCATCATAGTCACTAGCGGACTCATACCCTCCATCCTCAGTAGCAATCATCACACACTGAGATTGGCATTCTCTCGCAAAATGTCCTCTTCGCTTACAACAACGACAAATAATATCACTTGTGTGCCTTGTTGATGCCATGGAAGAAGAAGAGCTCTGTGCAGGTGTGCTCTTGGCAGATAGTGGTGGTTGTGCCTGCTTTCTTGTATCACGGCTGGAGGTGGCACCTAATGGAGGTGCTGGTGGAGTGGAAGTAGGGGATGCACGTGGTGTCCATGATGAAGATCGACCTGCAGAAAAGTTAGTTCGCGCCAATGCCTGTCGATCCTGCACTTCACGTTCAGCTTTACAAGCAAGATGGAATAAACGAGTGATATTAGTATACTCCTTATACTCTAGAATGGTCTGAATCTCTCTATTTAATCCACCCATAAAACGTGCAAGCATAGCTTCATTCTCCTCAACAATACCACATCTAATCATGCCAGTTTGTAATTCCTGATAATATTCTTCTATAGAATTTTTTCCTTGTCTTAAACGCTGCAATTTTTGAAGTAATTCACGTTGATAATATGGTGGAACCCAACGAGTACGCATAGCAGTTTTCAAAGCAGCCCTAGTAGCTGGAATAGGATATAATCTACAATGCTCAGACCACCAAACACATGCAAAACTAGTGAATGCACAAACAGGAGCAGGAACACGTCTCTCCTCGGGATATTGTAAACATGTAAATCGTTCTTCAGTTTCTAACTCCTAAGTAAGATATATATTAGGAACATATCTACCCTCAAATGGTGGAATATTCAATTTTAGTTTAGGGAGATGGTCATGATCTCGTACCTGAGGGTGAGCCCTACAATTGCCATTATTTGCATGTGGACGACCTGGTGGTTGCTGTGCTGGTGGTGGCACATAGTTCTGATTTTGATCAACCTCATCCTCGTAATCTCCCACAAAATCATCCTCCTCCGCATCAGCAGCAGGAGCCACAAAAGTATCAATAGCAGCACCAACAGTTTGGCCAAGTGCAAGAGGGAGACGGCTCGCTCGGCGGAGGGCTGTTTCGCGATGTGGAGGTAGTCGTTGTTGTTGTTGTAGAGGTGCGTTAGGTGCAGCCGGTGGTGGTGGTGGAAGACGCGCGAGCAATTCATTAAACCTGTTATCGAGCTTTGTTTAGAACGTCTTCTCCATGCCATCTATCTTCTCCATGGCCTCTTCAAATCTGTTTAGCACATCTTGCACCTGTCCACTCATCATTTGCTGAAATTTATCATGCAACTCCTTATTCGTCATGTTCTCCCAGTCAGTCTCGTTGGCTAGTGATCCTGCCATGGTTAGCAACAATAGAAACACAGAAGAATATGATCCTACATACTACTAACAAGAGGTGGCGGTGGTGTCACAAATCCGTCAAGCAAATCTCAAATTCTTACCAGTTCTTACCCAGCAGCAGGCGGTGATCGGCAACCGTCGTAGTCAAAACTCTCAAAGCTTGGATAGAGCGATTACCAGGGAGAGTCAAACACACGACGTAGTTGTATGTGGAGCTGGGAAGGCTTATAATATGGTAGCAAAAGGTGTCAGCAATAATCAATTCAGAGATGCAAAGTTGAATAAACGCTCAACGACGGTACTGTGCTGGTCCTAGGCTAGACCATGCTAGAGACGCGAGCCTAGAACACTAACAAAATCACGGCGCTACACGTAAACAATGGAGGAGCACACTCTGAATTTTTTTTTTCTTTTTTTCACTTTTTTTCCTCTTTTTTTTGCTCCGCAACAATTTTTTTTCGAAAAAGTCTACAAATGGTCTAAAAACTGCCTAGCCAGTATTTTCCGGACTTAGTTTTTTTTGAGTTTGGAACTATTTTTCTTCTGCGGGTAGCACGTAATCTCGGGAGTCCTACTCTGTCACGACTTGGAGTATGGCGTGATCTGGAGCTCGAAAACAAAGCAACAAATACTGGACTCGGACTAGGACTGGTGGCGGAGATGAATCTGGTGGAACTCGGACTGTGGTGGTATATCTGGACTCGGACTGGTGGTGGTATATGGCGATGGTATATCTGTACTCCGACTGGTGGTGGTATATGGCGATGGTATATGTGGACTCGGATTGGTGGTTGTATATGGCAGCGGCGATGTATATGGTGGGGTGGTGGTATATGGTAATGATGATGACGATGGTGCGGCGGCGGCGTGACAACCTGTGAATAGAACTCGAAAGTCTAAGGGACTAGACGCTAAGACCAGCAACTCGACACGACGATGCAACATCAAATTCAACAAAGCAAAACTCTAAAAAGACTATGCAAAGGCTCAGATTGGTTCGGATATGATGACCTAACCCTAATTTTTTTGGGGCTTTTTCATGGACTATAGGTATGAAGAATAGACTTGACCTAAACTACGAAAAACTGTAAAATCTCACCGAGCAACCTGGAAATCTGATACCACTTGATAGAGGCATAGGTGTCCCGATGTTTCGATGAGATGGTGGCTATCGTTTCTGTGGGAGTCGACCTTGATGATCCGACTACGAACGTGCGAGACGTCGCACCTTAGCAATCGCTAAACCAACTTCCGAGGGGTTATTGACCATGCCAGAGCACGATCAACCTGACCACGAGGGTCTGTTTCCTGCGAGCAAACGAAGAACAAGCAAGAAACTGAGATTGCAATCTGGATATTGCGAATATAAGATGAAAGCTTTATTGATCAAGGTGGGGTTCTGTGACGTCTTGGTCTGGTCGTCGGACACAAACGAAGTACGCGAAGTTGCAGCTATGGTGAACTTTTAATCTAAACAAAACCCAAAGTCTAAACGATGCCCTAAGGGCTGTATATATGGAGGAGAGAGGGGGAATTTCGTGGCCCTTGGTGGACGGGTCTGAAACCTACCCTAACTCTTGTTTCCCCAGACATACGGACTCTAAAAACAGCCTATACTTAAGTACTTCGAAAATACATGGGCCTGGCCCAATAATAAGGTGACGCAGTACCTAGAATAGCCTCTGGACGAAATTTATGAAGTGGCATCTTGTATATTTCGTCCCATGCTTCATGCACTCATTATGGTGGCTTCAGAGTCCTGGAATCATCACTTGTAACTCCGTTCTTGTTCCCCTTGCGCATGCCATCATCTCCATTCTTGAACTTGCTCCAAGGTTCATCTTTCTTGTCCAAGCTAGGCCCTTCATTTGTAAGCAAAACAAATGTATCCAATTTAGGCAGCATCATATTCTCATGAACATTAGAATCGTTACCAAGAAATGAAAGTACCTGATAATTCAATTGGCGTGCGCGAGCTCTAGTAATTGGTCCAGTATGTATAGCAGCAGGGGCTGTGGGTGTAACAATGATATTGATGTCCTCATCAAGATATAAGTAGTTGTATAAGATGATCATGTTTTGTTGATGTTATCGGCAACTGGCAGAATCCTTATGGTTGTTTTTTTATTGCATAAGATGCAAGTGCCAAATAATTGCTTTACTTTATTGCTATGCGATAGAAATAGTTGCAAGAGCAATATTTGGTGAGACGATCATGTGATGACACATTGATAGAGATCAAGATGATGGAGATCATGGTGTCATGCCGGTAACAATGAAGATCATGACAGTACTTTGGAGATGGAGATCAAAAGCACAAGATGATGATGGCCATATCATGTCACATATTTTGATTGCATGTGATGTTTATTCTTTATGCATCTTATTCTGCTTTGTTTGACTGTAGCATTATAAGATGATCTCTCACTAAATTTCAAGGTAAAAGTGTTCTCCCTGAGTATGCACCGTTGCCAAAGTTCGTCGTGCCGAGACACCACGTGATGAGCGGGTGTGATAAGCTCAACGTTCATCTACAACGGCTGTAAGGCAATTTTACACACGCAGAATACTCGGGTTAAACTTGACGAGCCTAGCATATACAGATATGGCCTCGGAACACTGAGACCAAAAGGTCGAGCGTGAATCATATAGTAGATATGATCAACATAGTGATGTTCACCATTTAAAACTACTCCATTTCACGTGATGATCGGTTATGGTTTAGTTGATTTGGATCACGTGATCACTTAGATGATTAGAGGGATGTCTATCTAAGTGGGAGTTCTTAAGTAATATGATTAATTGAACTTAAATTTACCATGAACTTAGTCCTGATAGTATTTTCATATCTATGTTGTAGATCAATAGCTCGCACATAGCTTCCCCTTTATTTTTCGATATGTTCCAAGAGAAAATAAATTGAAAGATGTTAGTAGCAATGATGCGGATTGGATCCGTGATGAGGATTATCCTCATTGCTGCACAGAAGAATTATGTCCTTGATGCACCGCTAGGTGACGGACCTATTGCAGGAGCATATGCAAACGTTATGAGCGTTTGGCAAAACTCGGTATGATGACTACTTGATAGTTTAGTGCACCATGCTTTACGGCTTAGAAACGGGGCTTCAAAAATGTTTTGAACGCCACGGGGCATATAAGATGTTCCAAGCGTTGAAATTAGTATTTCAGACTCATGCCCATGTCAAAAGGTATGAGACCTTTGACAAGTACTTTTCCTACAAAACGGAGGAGAATAGCTCAGCTAGTGAGCATGTGCTCAGAATGTCTTAGTGCTACAATCACTTGAATCAAGTGGGAGTTAATCTTACAGATAAGATAGTAATTGACAGAATTCTCTAGTCACTATCACCAAGTTACTGGAACTTCGTGATGAACTATAATATGCAAGGGATAACGGAAACGATTTCCAAGCTCTTCGTGATGCTGAAATCGACGAAGGTAGAAATCAAGAAAAGCATCAACTGTCGATGGTTGACAAGACCACTAGTTTCAAGAAAAGGGCAAAGGGAAGAAGGGTAACTTCAAGAAGAATGGCAAGCAAGTTGCTGCTCAAGTGAAGAAGCCCAAGTATAGACCTAAGCCTGAGAGTAAGTGCTTCTACTTCAAAGGGACTGGTCACTGGAAGCAGAACTGCCCCAAGTATTTGATGGATAAGAAGGATGGCAAAGTGAACAAAGGTATATTTGATATACATGTTATTGATGTGTACTTTACTAGTGTTTATAACAACCCCTCAGTATTTGATACTAGTTCAACTGCTAAGATTATTAACTCAAAACGGAAGTTGCGGAATGAACAGAGAATAGTTAAGGGTGAAGTGATGATGTGTGTTGGAAGTGGTCCAAGATTGATATGATCATCATCGCACACTCCCTATACTTTCGGGATTAGTGTTGAACCTAAATAAATGTTATTTGGTGTTTGCATTAAGCATGAATGTGATTTGATCATGTTTATTGCAATACGGTTATTCATTTAAAGTCAGAGAATAATTATTGTTCTATTTACGTGAATAAAACCTTCAATGGTCATACACCCAAGGTGAATAGTTTATTGAATCTCGATCGTAGTGATACACATATTCATAATATTGAAGCCAAAAGATGCAAAGTTAATAATGATAGTGCAAATTATTTGTGGCACTACCTCTTAGGTCATATTGGTGTAAAGCGCATGAAGAAAATCAATGCTGATGGGCTTTTGGAATCACTTGATTATGAATCAGTTGATGCTTGCGAACCATGCCTCATGGGCAAGATGACTAAGACTCCGTTCTCTGGAACAATGGAGCGAGCAACTGACTTATTGGAAATAATACATACTGATGTACGTGGTCCGATGAGTGTTGAGGCTCGCGGCGGGTATCATTATTTTCTGACCTTCTCTCATGATTTGAGTAGATATGGGTATATCTACTTGATGAAACATAAGTCTAAAACATTTGAAAAGTTCAAAGAATTTCAGAGTGAAGTGGAAAATCATCATAACAAGAAAATAAAGTTTCTGTGATCTGATCGTGGAGGAGAATATTTGAGTTATGAGTTTGGTCTTCATTTGAAACAATGCGAAATAGTTTCGCAACTCACGCCACCTGGAACACCATAGCGTAATGGTGTGTCCGAACGTCGTAACCGTACTTTATTAGATATGGTGCGATCTATGATGTCTCTTACTGATTTATCACTATCACGATGGGGTTATGCATTAGACACAGCTGCATTCATGTTAAAAAGGGTACCATCTAAATCCGTTGGGACGACACCATATGAACTGTGGTTTGGCTAGAAACCTAAGTTGTCGTTACTTAAAATTTGGGGCTGCGAACCCAAAGGAAACTGTTGGGTACACCTTCTATCACAGATCCAAAGGCAAGATCTTTGTTTCTAAAAGTGGATCCTTTCTAGAGAAGGAGTTTCTCTCGAAAGAAGTGAGTGGGAGGAATGTAGAACTTGATGAGGTAATTGTACCTTCTCCCTAATTGGAAAGTAGTTCGTCACAGAAATCAGTTCCAGTGATCTCTACACTAATTAGTAAGGAAGCTAATGATGATGATCATGAAACTTCAGATCAAGTTACTACCGAACCTCTTAGGACAACCAGAGTATGGTCCGCACTGTCAGAACCCCGATTCCAAGTCACCTCGATCTAGCTGGTAACACCTCATGTCACATTGCGGCCTCACGCACGGTATCCCCGCGGGTGTTGCCTTACCATGGCCCGGGACCGTTTGCGCCTTTTGGCTCACGTATATGATAGTGTCGCTAGCATCCATATGACAGAGAACCCGGGCCGACATGGCTAGTCATGAACCCAAAGCGGCGCAGACCTATGGAGACAGGCATACATGAATCACATCGAGCATGTCGGTCATCAGCGAGTGAATCCGGGCTATAGCACTAGGCTAACAGGACTCCGGGGAACCCGGGCTTTAGCAGGCTAGGCAGGAATCCGGATGTCACCGCGTGACATTTCCCCATAGGGACAGACATAGGAACGAAGTGAAACACATGTCGGCCAGTCAAGTGTCCTGAGCAGTAGTGCTGGGCTAGCAGGACTCCGGTGAACCGGGCTGTAGAGGACTACTATGGCTTGAGGAACACTAGACTACATTTCCCAATAAGAAAGGCTGCCAAGGATAAACAACTAGATTGTCGGATTCCACTCATACCAAGCATTTCAATCATACACACAATATGCCCGATATGAGTACATACAACATGGCATCACAACAAAACTCTACAACTCAAGTACTTTATTTAAAGGCTCCAGAGAGCCATACATAACATGTTCATACAGGTAGGGGTCACATGACCCGACACTCAAGTCATACAAGCATACAAGCACATGCGGAAGCAAATAGTCTGAGTACAGACACTAGAAAGAAAGAAGGCTTCTCGAAGCCTGTCTATCTACATAGGGCCCTCCATGGGCATGATCACCACCTGGGTGGCAAGTCACACATCGACGTCGAGATCTACATAAAACCCGTCGGAGGGGACGGTGTTGTCGTCTGAAAATAGTAATTAAGCAAACATGAGTACAAAGGTACTCAGCAAGTCTTACATCAGAACCTACTATACATGCTCATTCTCAAGAAGGTGGTGGAGTTATTGCAGCAAGCCAGCTTTGACTCTTGGTTAAGCTATCCTACGACACTTCGCTATTAAAAATAGTTTTCGCACATGAGTCCACTACTCACCAACACAATACTCCACTGGGGATCCTCCCTCGTCAACCTACGAGAGGGCCATCCTCGGTACTCACACTTATCTTGAGTCTTTTAGTAGTATCCATTAACTTGTCTATGAAATGTATAGGCAACCAAGTAGTCCTTTACCGTGGACGTGGCTATTCGAATAGTTTTATACCCTGCAGGGGTGTACTTCATCACACATGTTTCCACCACTTAGCGTCTGCACACGACATGTGCTCGGTAGACTTCAAGCGAATACCGACGTGGGTGTAGACCACGACCTGACTAACCGCACAAGTCTCTAGTCCAGGTTTACTGCCTATTCAGGTTCCATCCGCAAGGAGATCCGGCCGGGGTGTCCTCAACGGCCCCAAACGATGTGTGCAGGGTTCCTGAGACACCAAACTGGCGACTCGGTACACCGTGCCACGGTGTATCTACCGCATCATAGCCCACCCCTAGGGTCAGCGCTACGCACGGCCACCAACACATAACCTACAAACACCAGAAACTAGTTGCAACTCCTGGACAGGGGACAAGAGGGGTCAGTAAGTCAAGCGGGGTCATATTTCAGGGCCCATTGTGTGGTAGTAGCTGAATCTTAAATCACGCATACAGATCTCAGTTCTTATGGACGGGCTCAATGAAACAACCCACCATGTACTCCTACATGGCCTCTCATCGATACCTTTACCAAAACATGTTCAACACATCCCTCACATTACCAACATAATCATTTCACTCTAGCCCATCACCCAGATGAACCAGACCCGACACAACTCTAAGCATAATAGGCATACCAAGGTAGCAAACACATACATGGCTCAATCAACTCCTACACATGCTAGTGGGTTTCATCTAGTTACTGTGGCAATGACAAGTCATGCAGAGGATAAGGGTTCAACTACCGTAGCACACAGCAGTTTGAATCGCGTTGTCTTAATGCAGTAAACAAGAGCAGAAGCGAGAACATGGGTTTGTATCGGAATGATCAATGGGTTGCTTGCCTGATGTAGTGGTAGTAGGGTACTGCCCTTCAGACGGATACTCGGGGTTATCCTCGGAGGCAGAACCAACCACGAAAGACGCACCGAACATAATCAACACATGACAATATGCAAAAGTATGATGCATGCTATGACATGGAAAAATGAATGTGTCTTGGCCTAATGCAAGCTAAAACAAAAAGAAATGAACTCATTTGAATCAAAGATTCAAATGTTAGTTCATTTAACATAGCCTTATTAGTGCATTATCTTATTTTTCTTAAACAGCAAGGTTAACTTGTTTTGTCATGCATGAAACCATTACAGATGGATAGATTGAATTTTTCTGATCATTTTTCATATATAATTTGTTTGATTTGGAGCTATGGTTGATTTTCTATGATTTTTAGAAGTTTTGGCTATTTTCTGGAATTTCCTATATAAAAAATAAATCCAGAAAAAGAATAAATGCGTCAGCACTGCACTATGGCGTCAGCGAGTCAAAGGCACCAGGGCCAGTCAAACCTGATTGGTGGGCCCTGTTTGTCAGTGTCATAGCTAATTAACAGGATTAAGTTAGTACTAATTAACTGTTAGTGGGGCCTGGGCCCACATGTCAGTGACAAAACTAATTAAAATTAGTTAACACTAATCCTAAACTAATTAGCAGGCCGGCTCCACCTGTCATAGGCTCAGGGGGGGAGGTCAACCTGGGCCCACGCATCAGTCCACGGTCAAAAAGTGGTCAAACTCGCCGGCGTTTAGTCGCCGGCGAGGCCAGACGCGGCGGAGCAGCGCGGGTTTTGCACTCCGGCGACCAAAAGGACGGTGGAGACCATCTACGTGATGCGGGGAGTGAGCCGCATCGAGTGGTGGCAGTGGTTGGAGCTGGGGTGGCCAGAAACGACGGCGGCGAGCACGTCTGCGGCGGCCGGAGTTCGGGCGAGGTCGAACTAGTCGCTAGCAGGCACGGCGAGGGGCGTGCGAGGGTGCTACGTGCTCCTGCGAGTGCGTTGGAGACGATGGCGTGCTCGGTTGTGACCCAACGTGGATGTGGCCACGATGGCAACGTGCGGTGGCGGCGGCGAGCTTCGGCTCCGATGGCCATGGTGGTTAGAGGACGCGGACGAGCGCGGGGAGAGGGGGAAACAGTGGCGGAGCTCACAGCGATCACGAAGAGGGGCTCGGCTTGCTCGGAGACAGCTTGGCGACGGCGAATCTGTCGATGGAGTCCGGCGGCCGTGCTCGGGGAAGACGACTCGTGGCGGCGATGTGGGGCTCCCACGGTGGCGTGGCTCGGGATGGAAGGAACAGGGGGTCGAGGCGGAGCCTCTGGGCCGGTCAGAGAGGCGAGGGAGAGGCGGTGGCCGCGGTGGTGCTTGTCGGCGGCAATGGCTGCACTCGGCAGGGGATGGGGAGAGAGCCAGAGGGGGAAGAGGGGCATGGGGAGAGTGGGGAGAATGCGAGGGGAACGAGGGGGAGTGCATGGCACTCATAGGCGCGCCCGGGGTGTCGGCAGAAGCAGGAGGTGGCCGGCGTGTGGCCGCGGGCGCCGGCCACGCGCCTCTCGTCCTCCTGGTGAGAGGAGGAGGACGACTTGCAGGAGCCAGTGGGCTGGGCCGAACTCTCTCTCTCTTTATGTTTGCTTTTATTTATTTCCTGCTATGTGTATTGTAATAGAATAAATACTATTTCATTTCCAAAAACTCTGGAAATATTGAGAGACACATTTGGGAATATTCCCAACTGCCTAAAAATGCTTCCAAGATTATTTGAGCACTTTGAAATATTTATAGCATTTAAAATGCCCAAATTCAAATACTTATGGCTTGTTCAAAAAATCCAGAATGGCTCCATAAATTGCAAGACCATTTTTGGCAGAGGTTTTAGTCAGGACCAAAAATGGTGGGCTTTTATGAAGGGCATTTTGGATTCATTGAAATTCCAATAGTTGGAAATTAGCATTTTCAGGGGGGGTGTTGGGGTTGATTAGGCCCCATTTCAAGTTTAAGAGAAATTTAAACATGATGCACAAGTTCAACCAACCCTAATGCATGACTAAAAGCAGGGATGTGACATGCACGGTACGGTAATCCTTTCTGGAAGTCATGTTACTAGACCATGACGAATCTACGAACTATGAGGAAGCGACGATGAGCTGAGGCCGTGAAATCTGAGATGGGATCCATGTATGAGAACAAAATATGGACTTTGATTGACTTGCCCGATGATTGGTGAGTGAGGGAGTCCCGAATTAGGGGGTGTCCGGATAGACGGACTATATCTTCGGCCGGACTCCTGGACTATGAAGATACAAGATTGAAGACTTCGTCCCGTGTCCGGAAGGGACTTTCCTTGGCGTGGAAGGCAAGCTTGGCGATACGGATATGTATATCTCCAACCATTGTAACCGACACTGTGTAACCCTATCCCTCTCCGTGTCTATATAAACCGGAGGGTCTTAGTCCATAGGATGGACAACAATCATACCATAGGCTAGCTTCTAGGGTTTAGCCTCTTTGATCTCGTGGTAGATCTACTCTTGTACTACCCATATCATCAATATCAATCAAGCAGGATGTAGGGTTTTACCTCCATCAAGAGGGCCCGAACCTGGGTAAAACATTGTGTCCCCTGCCTCCTGTTACCATCTGCCTAGACGCACAGTTCGGGACCCCCTACCCGAGATCCGCCGGTTTTGACACCGACGTTGGTGCTTTCATTGAGAGTTCCTCTGTGTAGTCACTTTTAGGCCCGATGGCCTCTCCGAGCATCAACAGCAATGCGATCCAGGGTGAGACTTTTCTCCCCGGACAGATCTTCGTATTCGGCGGCTTTGCACTGCGGGCCAATTCGCTTGGTCATCTGGAGCAGATCGAAAGCTACACCCCTGGCCATCAAGTCAGATTTGGAAGTTTGAACTACACGGCCGACATCCGCGGAGACTTGATGTTCGACGGATTCGAGCCACAGCCGAGCGCGCCGCACTGTCACGATGGGCATGATCGAGCTCTGCCGCCGAACAGTGCCCTGGAGGCCGCACCTGTGTCCGCTCTGACCCCTAGCTCGGAGCCGATCACACCAATCGAGGATGGGTGGTTAGACACCGCCTCGAGGGCTGCAATCTCTACGGCGATCGAGCCGAACACCAGCCCTATCCTCTGCGAAGCCCATGACTCCAAGGAGCCGGACTCCTCTCCTGACTCCGAGCCCTCCGCGCCCCTACCAATCGAACCCGCTTGGGCGCCGATCATGGAGTTCACCGCCGCTGACATCTTTCAGCACTCGCCCTTCGGTGATATTCTGAATTCACTAAAGTATCTCTCTTTATCAGGAGAGCCCTGGCCGGACTATGGTCCGCAAGGTTGGGATGCGGATGATGAAGAAATTCAAAGCCCTCCCACCACCCACTTCGTAGCCACTGTCGATGATTTAACTGACATGCTTGACTTCGACTCCAAAGACATCGACGGTATGGATGCCGATGTAGGAGACGATCAAGAACCAACGCCTATAGGGCACTGGAAAGCCACCTCGTCGTATGATATATACATGGTGGACACCTTAAAAGAAGGCAATGGCGATGGAACAATGGAGGATGACCCCTCCAAGAAGCAGCCTAAGCACCGGCGTCAGCGGCGCCGCTCTAAATCCCGCTAAAGCAAAAATGGTGATTCCGACACGGGAGATAATAACACCCCGGACAGTGCCGAAGACAACCACCTCCAGCAAGATTCAGCACAGGAGGATAGAGAAGCCAGCCCTCATGAGAGAGCGGCAGAGAGAGAGGTCGAGGACGATAATTATATGCCTCCCTCTGAAGACGAGGCAAGCCTCGACGACGACGAATTTGTCGTGCCGGAGGATCCCGTCGAACAAGAGCGTTTCAAACGCAGGCTTATGGCCACGGCGAGCAGCCTCAAGAAAAACAGCTACAACTTAGAGCTGATGAAGATTTGCTAGCCGATAGATGGACTAAAGTCCTTGCGGCCGATGAGTATGAACTCGAACGCCCCTCCAAGAGCTACCCAAAGCGCAGGTTGCTACCCCAATTAGAGGAGGAAGCACCTAAACCTACAGATGCGACCAGCCACCCCGTGGCCGCGACAGAGAGGCCTCTCGGCCCTCCACTCAAGCCACACCCCGGCGCCGCTCAAAAAATACCAAGGCATGGGAAAATGCGCCAGACCTGCGAGATATATTGGAGGACAAGGCAAGGCAAACAAGATCGTTCTACGGATCACGTGGGCACCCCACGGCACGAGACGGTACTCGTCACGCCGGATACAGTAAATCTGGCCGGGCCGAACACAGTAGACAAAGCTCGTTTGAGCTGCGTCGTGATATAGCCCAATATAGAGGCGTCACACACCCACTATGCTTCACAGATGAAGTAATGGATCATCAAATCCCCGAGGGTTTCAAACCCGTGAACATCGAATCATACGATGGCACAACAGATCCTGCGGTATGCATAGAGGACTATCTCCTTCATATCCACATGGCCCGCGGTGATGACCTACACGCCATCAAATACCTCCCACTCAAGCTTAAAGGACAAGCTCGGCATTGGCTTAACAGCTTGCCAGCATAATCAATTGGTTGTTGGGAGGACCTGGAAGCCGCATTCCTCAACAATTTCTAGGGCACTTATGTGCAATCACCAGACGCCGATGACCTAAGCCACATAATTCAGTAGCCAGAGGAATCGGCCAGACAATTCTGGACACGGTTCCTAACCAAGAAAAATCAAATCGCCGACTGTCCGGACGCAGAGGCCCTAGCAGCCTTCAAGCATAACATCCGCGACGAGTGGCTTGCACGGCACCTATGACAGGAAAAGCCGAAATCTATGGCAGCCCTCACGACACTTATGACCCGCTTTTGCGCGGAAGAAGACAGCTGGCTAGCTCGCAGCAATAACATGACCAAGAGCCCTGGTAATTCAGATACCAAGGACAGCAGTGGCAGGTCGCGTCGCAACAAGCAAAAGCGCCGCATTAACGGCGACAATGCTGAAGATACGATAGTTAATGCCGGATTCAGAGGCTCTAAACCCGGTCAGCGGAAAAAGCCATTCAAAAGAAATACTACGGGCCCGTCCAGTTTCGACCGAATACTCGACCGCTCATGCCAGATACATGGCACCCCCGAAAAACCAGCCAATCACACCAACAGGGATTGTTGGGTGTTCAAGCAGGCAGGCAAGTTAAATGCCGAAAGCAGAGACAAGGGGCTGCATAGTGATGACGAGGAGGAGCCCCGGCCACCGAACAACAGTGGATAGAAAGGTTTTCCCCCACAAGTGCGGACGGTGAACATGATATACGCAACCCACGTCCCCAAGAGGGAGCGGAAGCGTGCGCTAAGGGACGTATACGCAATGGAGCCAGTCGCCCCAAAGAACAACCCATGGTCTTCCTGCTCGATCAATTTTGATCGAAGGGACCACCCCACTAGCATCTGTCATGGCGGATTCGCCGCATTGGTTCTGGACCCAATTATTGACGGATTTCACCTCAGTAGAGTCCTTATGGATGGCGGCAGCAGCCTGAACCTGCTTTACCTGGATACAGTCCGGAAAATGGGCATTGATCCCTCGAGGATTAAACCCACTAAAACGACCTTTAAAGGCGTCATACCAGGTGTAGAGGCCAACTATACAGGCTCATTTACACTTGAAGTGGTCTTCGGATCTCCGGATAATTTCCGAAGCGAGGAGTTAATCTTCGACATAGTCCAGTTCCGCAGTGGCTATCACGCACTGCTCAGGCGAACCGCATTTGCTAAGTTCAATGCGGTGCCGCACTACGCATACCTCAAGCTCAAGATGCCAGGCACTCGAGGAGTCATCACGGTCAACGGAAACACCGAACACTCTATCCGAACGGAGGAGCATACGGCGGCTATCGCAGCGGAAGTACAAAGCAGCCTCTCAAGGCAATTCTCCAGTCCGGCCATTAAACGTCTGGACACCGTCAAGCGCGCCCAGAGTAACCTACAACAAGACCGCCTGGCACGTTCCGAGCAAGCGTAGCAATGCGGCCCCAACCCCAGCCCTCGCAAACTTGCGAAACCAGTGTTGCGCGTACATAACTACGCTCTGGAAATACCATGGGCAAAGGGGGAGGGGCACCATCACGGCACGCCCGAAATGCGGCTTAAACCACACTAGGGGCTGCCGATTTCTTAATTTTCTCTTATTTTCAGGACTCCATTCTTCGGAAGGCTTGTTCGGTAGTACAATTGCCGGACAAACGATACAACCAGGGAAGCAGAAAGCTACGCCGCACTATGGAACTCTAAGGTGGTCTCTATAACGAGTAGTATACCTGTTTCACATGCCATTCCGCAGGTCGCCCCTGGAAAGGACACATTAAATAGTCCCATTGTTTGCTTATCGCACTATTTGTATCGTTCTGCTTTGATCGCAACTTTTTTAAATAAACAATGCATAGCTTCCGTCTATTATTGCATTACTCTTTTTTACGAATATATGTTCATTAATGACATGTTGCACCCGTACACTTTGGTATGGCCAATACGCCAGGGGCTTAAGTACCCCACAATATGGTGTGAGAAGTCCGAACACTTTCACAAGTGCGGCACCCCGAACTTATAGCATTATATGCATCGGCTCCGAATCATGTCTTGGGTCAATAGTTGGGTTTGCCCGGCTCCTATGTTTTGGTACCTTACGTTCCGTTATATCGGCTAAGGTAGCACTAGGAGAACTACTGTGATTGTGCCCCAGTTGAGCTGGGCTAAGCACCTCAGTGGAGAAAGCTAAAACTGACCGTCATGATGAGGCAAGAGCTGGTCGCTGTTCGAGAGGTTTTCGAGTCCCTAAAGACTTATGCCGCTTAGAGCGAGGAGTCGGCTTTGTCCGGCCTAGGCGTGGATAGCACCCTGAACTCGGTCTTTCGAACACTAGGGGCTTCGCCGAAATTTAAAATTATAGAATTCTATGGCTAAGTGAGAGTGTTCAAGCATTATAGTCCGATTGCCTTGTTCATTGTGTTGAGCGCCTCCCTCGAAGGACCCAAGAATGGGAAAAAGAGCGCTCATGTTTATCCCGAACACCCCATCACTCGTGGCATGGGGGCAGAAGCCGACGACTCGCCATCTCTCAATTTTGATAAACTGCCGCACAAAAGGTAATATTTTAAATTCAAAAGCGTTGCTTAGCGCATATGAACAAGTTTTCAGCGTACAGGATCACAAATGTGAGTTTACTCAAAAATTACATCTTTGGAGCATTCATCCGCTATAAGGCGGGCACCCTTCAGGACGCCCTCATAATACGCTTCCGGGACGCGATGCTCCTTGCCAGGCGGCAGTCCATCCTTCACCAGCTTCTCTGCATCCATCTTGCCCAGTGCACTTTAGCATGGGCAAGCGCCCTACGGGCACCTTCGATGTAGATGGAGCGCTTGATTACTTCAAGCCATGGACAGGCATCCACCAGCCGCCTCACCAGCCCGAAGTAGCTCCTAGGCAGAGCCTCTCTAGGCCAAAGCCGAACTACGAGGCCCTTTATGGCCTGTTCGACCACCTTGTGGAGCTCGACCATTTGCTTCAGCTGGTCGCTCAAAGGCACCAGGTGTCCGGCCTCAGCATACTGAGACCAGAACACCTTCTCCGTCGAGCTCCCCTCCTCGGCTCGGTAGTAGGCAGCGGCATCAGACGTACTGCGGGGCAAATCTGCGAATGATCCTGGAGAGCTCCGGACTCGGGTAAGTAACAAGTAATTCACTTTCACGTGCTTTCTTTGCATAATGAATGCCTTACCCGCCGCTATCTTCTTCATCGCTTCAATTTCATGGAGGGCTTTCTGGGCTTCGGCCTTGGCAGACTTCGCGCTTTTGAGGGCTGCCGCAAGCTCGAACGCTTGCGTCTTTGAGTCAAGCTCCAAACTCTTGTGTTTTTTCACGAGACCCTGGAGCTCTTTTTGCACCTCCTCCAGCCGCGCCTCCTGCTTCCCTCTCTCTGTGCGCTCTGCGGCCGCTCTGTTTTCGGCCTCGGACAGCGCTTGCTTAAGGGTTGCCACCTCGGTCGTGGCCCCTATAATAGCACGTTGATACGGTCATTTTTTGCAACCACATCTTCTCTATATACTTGCGCAAGGTATTACTTACCTTCCTTCTCCTCGAGTTGCCTCTTGGCATGGCCGAGCTCGTTCTCGGACCGCGCGAGATTTTGCTTCAGCGTATCCACCTCCGCAGTCAGTGCGGCGGAGGCCAGCAACAAAGCCTGTATACGCATATTGACTTGATTATGTTAGACTCCTGCGAATGTTATTAGATCCTCTATTCGGCTTTTCTTTCTGAATGCCGAACAGAGCATCAGGGGCTACTGTCTATGCGGTAATATTTTTATTCTTTACTTACCTCAAAGCCTGTTAGAAGGCTGGCACAGGCTTCACTCAGTCCGCTCTTGGCGGACTGAACCTTCTCGATCACCGCACTCATAATAGTGCGGTGCTCCTCGTCGATGGAGGCGCCTTTAAGCACCTCCAGCAAATTGTCCGGTGCCTCCAGTTGGACGGAGGTCACCAGCTCGGTAGGCTTGCTCCTCTTGGAAGGAGGCTGCCTACCGGAGTCCGGAACCGTTGAAGGTTCCGGCGCGGTGTCTGGGTCAAGGCCGGACTCGGGGCCCTTGGGGGTTTATCCCCTTTGCGCCTGGAGTCCGAGAGGTCGCCTTGCGGCGCCTCCAGGACCACCTCCTCCTGGCTTGGAACCTGTTGGGATAGCACCTCGGCATCGTCCGTAGGGTGGGGGAAGGTAGCGGGCGGAAGTGAATTCACGTCCGACGAATCCAGGGAGCCACTCGACGACTCGTCGAGCCCGGCCTTGGGCGGACTGCATAGTCATATTCGGCGTAAGGAGGAGCTGTGTAAGAAAGGAACATTATGAATTGCTCTGGTGTCTGAATACTTACGATGTCGCCAGGGGCTTGGCCCTGTGCGGCCAATCCTCTTCATCGTCGTTGGCGTTGGTGGAGTAGTCCGGAGGAGGGGTCTTCCCCTTCTTGGACCCTTCGGCCTCCCCAGTTGGGGCGGCCTTCCTTTTCTTCCCTCCCCCCGCTGGAGGGGGAGAGGTCTCTTCTTCCTCCTCCACGTCTTCACGGGAGGAGTGCGCCTTGGAGTCGTCGGATGATGAATCCAACACCTCCTGGCGCCGGGCACTCTTTCGAGTCCCTGTGGCCTTCTTCTTGGCCTTCTTCTCCGGCACCACATAGGGTGTCGGAACCAGCAGCTTCGCCAAGCGAGCATCCGCTGGGCCTTCAGGCAAAGGAGCCGGACAGTTGATCTGTCCGGACGTCTCCTGCCAATCCTGTCAAAGGTAAGGGAGCTAAGATCCCGCATGGAGTCAAACTATGAAAAACTAATACGCTATAAAAGGTAAAAACAGCTTACCGCACGAGCGCGACGCTACATGCTGAATCCGCGATCCTCGGTAGTGGATGCGGGGGCCTCGACGCCCTTGAAAAGCACCTTCTAGGCATCTTCGTACGTCGTGTCGAAGAGCCTGCTCAGAGTTCGGTGCTGCACCGGGTCGAACTCCCACAGGTTGAAAGTCCGTTGTTGACACGGGAGGATCCAGCGGATGAGCATAACCTGGACTATGTTGACAAGTTTGAGCTTCTTGTCCACCAGGGTTTGGACGCATGTTTGGAGTCCGGTCAGCTCTCCTTCTTTACCCCACGACAGGCCCGTCTCTTTCCAGGAGGTGAGCCACGTAGGGGGTCCAGATCCGAACTCGGGGGCTGCGACCCATTCAGGGTCGCGCGGCTCGGTGATGTATAACCACCCCGATTGCCACCCCTTTAGGAACTCCATGAAGGAGCCCTCGAGCCATAGGACGTTGGGCATCTTACCCACCATGGCGCCTCCGCACTCCGGCTGGGTGCCGCACACCATCTTCGGCTTGACATTGAAAGCTTGAGCCAAAGGCCGAAATGGGGGCGGATGCAGAAGAAAGCCTCGCACATGACGATAAACGCCGAGATATTGAGGACAGAGTTCGGGGCCAGATCGTGGAAATCCAGGCCATAGTAGAACATGAGCCCCCGGACAAATGGGTGGAGAGGGAAGCCCAGTCCGCGGAGGAAATGGGGGAGGAACACCACCCTCTCATGGGGCCTAGGTGTGGGGATGAGCTGCCCCTCTTCGGGAAGCCGGTGCGCAATGTCGTTAGACAAGTATCTGGCCTTCCTCAGTTTTTTGATGTGTCCCTCCGTGACGGAGGAGACCATCCACTTGCCTCCCACTCCGGACATGACCGGAGAAGGTTGAGGTGGGGTGTGCGGACTTGGGCGCTAGACCTCGAGTGCGCGGAAATGGATAGGCAAAGGAGGAAGAAGGCGTGCATGAAAAGGCGGATCCTTATCCCCTTATATGGGTAGATGCGACTATGCGTCCCCACCAACCTGGTAAAACTCGCTTATCTCCCGAGCGCCGTAATCAATGGCGCGGTTGGGTTACCCACGCCCGTATTGATAAGAATCCCGGAATAAGGGGACACGATCTCAGCTTTGACAAGACGCGCCAAGGAAACCGCCTCGCTAAACGTGCTGAGGTGGGACAGTAAAACGATTCGAATAAAGACTTGGCCGTGGTGTGATGTCACACTACAGAATACGTCAGCAGATTAGATTTGTGTAAATATTATTCTCTCTATGGCAATATGTGGAAACTTATTGAAAGCACAAGTGCTCCCTAGGTGGTTTTGATAATTGATGACAACATATCTCTTGTTGGACTAACATTTCTATCTAGCATGTTTCAGATAAGTTCAACAATGGAGTGGCATGGACTAAAGGTTGTGGGAACTCCTTCAAGATGCTAAGGACAAAGGATTGTCTAAAGCTTCAAGATCAAGACTCTTCATTTTACATTTTAGTGATCCAAGATCACATTGAGTCCATAGGAAAAGCCAATACTATCAAGAAGGGATGAGTTGTTGCTTAATGAGCCTCTTGCTTCATGTGCTTAATGATATGCTCCAAAAATCCTCAGCTACTTTCCCACTTCCACATATGACCTAAACCCAAAGCCAAACTCGGACCTACCGATTCTTTCTATCCGGCGCCACCGAGTTTCATTTGTCATAAGCCACTGCCAAACCCTAGCAATTCGGTTCTACCAATAGGGATCTCGGTCTCACCGAGATGGGATTGCAAACTCTCTGTTTCCCTTTCGTAACTTTTCGGTCTCACCAAAAAAGTGAATCGGCCCCACCGAAATTGCAATGTAAATTCAGTGTTTCCTTTTTGTAACTTTTCGGTCTCACCGAAAGAGCAAATCGGTCCCACCGAGTTTGCCTGACCAACTCTCTGGTTAGCTTATTACCAAAATCGGTCTCACCGAGTTTGTGTAATCGGTCACACCGAGATTACGTTATGCCCAAACCCTAACCATATCGGTCCTACCGAGTTGCATGTCAGTCCCACCGAAAATCTCTAACGGTCACTAGGTTTACCTTTTCGGTCCGACCGAGTTTGTTGATTCGGTCCCACCGAGATTGGAAAACTGTGTGTAACGGTTGGATTTTGTGTGGAGGCTATATATACCCCTCCACCTCCTCTTCATTCATGGAGAAAGCCATCAGAACACATACACAATTCCAACTCATATGTTCTGAGAGAGAACCACCTACTCATGTGTTGAGACCAAGATATTCCATTCCTACCATATGAATCTTGATCTCTAGCCTTCCCCAAGTTGCTTTCCACTCAAATCTTCTTTCCACAAAATCCAAATCCTATGATAGAGAGTTGAGTGTTGGGGAGACTATCATTTGAAGCACAAGAGCAAGGAGTTCATTACCTACACACCATTTGTTACTTCTTGGAGAGTGGTGTCTCCTAGATTGGCTAGGTGTCACTTGGGAGCCTCCGGCAAGATTGTGGAGTTGAACCAAGGAGTTTGTAAGGGCAAGGAGATCGCCTACTTCGTGAAGATCTACCGCTAGTGAGGCAAGTCCTTCGTGGGCGATGGCCATGGTGGGATAGACAAGGTTGCTTCTTCGTGGACCCTTTGTGGGTGGTTGCTTCTTCGTGGACCCTTCGTGGGTGGAGCCCTCCGTGGACTCGCGCAACCGTTACCCTTCGTGGGTGGAGCCCTTCGTGGACTCGCGCAACCGTTACCCTTCGTGGCTTGAATTCTCCATCAACGTGGATGTAGGATAGCACCACCTATCCGAACCACGGGAAAAACATCCGTGTCTCCAATTGCGTTTGAATTCTCCAAACCCTTCCCTTTACATTCTAGCAAGTTGCATGCTTTACTTTCCGCTGCCTATATACTCTTTGCATGCTTTCTTGATATGTCTTGTGTATGTTGTAATTGTGCCTAAAACTCCACTCAAACCAAAAAGGCCTAAAAATTGCAACTTTAGCACTAAGTGTCTAATCACCCCCCCTCTAGACACATCTACTTCTAGATCCTACAAGTGGTATCAGAGCTTTGGTCTCCATTGCCTTGGTTTAATCACCATTGGAGAAAGATGGATGTGTCTACCTTAGGGAGTCTTAGACATAGAGTGTCTATTCTTGATGGAGAGTATTTTCATGAGTGGAAAAATGAGATGCTTGTAATTTTCAATCAATATCATTTGAACAAGTATATTGCTAGCCCTTGTGCACCTCATATTGATCCTTTGCATCCTACCCTAGATGAAGATATTGACATGATTCGCAATCTTAGAACTATTGAGCTCATCATTAGAGGATTGCCCAAAAATTTGATTGCTAATTTGCCTACTCTTAATTATGCCTATACTATATGGAAATTTCTTGAGGAACGATTTCTCGATCATTCCTTGAAAACTTTGGATGAAATTCTCCATAAATCTATTGCCTTGAGTAAGATGAACTCTAGTGATCCTAGTTTTGGTAATTGTCTATTTGAACTTACCAATCTTAAGCATGCTAAAGGAGGTGTTGGAATCATTAGTGATATCATATTCGAAGCTATAAGAATTCATAAAAGTGACCACTTTGATGATCATTTATCTAATGAATTACCCTCTCTAGGAAATGATGAGTCACAAGATCATGATGAACATGGATACTATGATGATGATGATGATAGTGACTTCGATCTTGATGATGCAATGAGACATTTTGGTCTTATGACAAATCTTCGGGGATATGAATCAGGAGGAAAGGATGGGTTCTTGACAGTGGATGTACTGATCATATGACCGGAGATGAAGAGATGTTTCGTGAGCTTGCTGAAAATGACGGCCCTCGAAAATATGTCACCTTTGGTGATAATTCAAAGGGTAAAGTGGTTGGCCTTGGTAAGGTGGCCATCTCACATGATAGTTCCATTCAAAATGTCATGCTCGTTGAATCTCTCGGCTACAACTTACTTTCTGTATCTAGACTTGCTGATTTCGGTTTGAATGTCCTATTTATTGAGGTAGATTGCCAAGTATTTCGTCGAGACAATCATAAAATGGTCTTTACTGGTATGCGTAGAGGTGATCTTTACATTGTCGATTTCTCTAAAAAGGCACAACCTAAAACTTGCTTTGTTGCTAAATCCTCAAAAGGTTGGTTGTGGCATAGACGACTAGGTCACGTTGGCATGAGAAACCTTGACAAGCTTATTAAAGGAAATCATATCCTTGGAGTTAACGATGTCATATTTGATAAGGATAGACTTTGCAGTGCTTGTCAAGCAGGTAAACAAGTTGGAGGAAGGCATCCCGTGAAGAACATCATGACCACAAGAAGGCCACTCGAGCTACTTCATATAGATCTTTTTGGTCCCAACGCCTACAAGAGTCTCGGTGGAAATTCTTTTGGTCTAGTTATAGTTGATGACTTTTCAAGATTTACGTGGGTGTTCTTTCTTAATGACAATTCGCAGGTCCAGAAGATCTTCAGAAACTTCGCTAGGAAGGCCCAAAATCAGTTTGACGTGAAGATCAAGAAGGTTCGGAGTGACAATGGAACGGAGTTCAAGAACGCAAATGTGGACACCTTTCTTGACGAAGAAGGGATTTCACACGAGTTCTCGGCTACGTACACACCTCAACAAAATGGAGTTGTTGAGAGGAAGAACCGGACGCTCATCGAAATGGCAAGAACGATGCTTGATGAATACAAGACGCCGAAGCACTTTTGGGCAGAAGCGGTTGAGACAGCCTGTCACGCAACAAATCGCTTATATCTTCACAAGCTACTCGGCAAGACGGCGTACGAGCTTCTCACCAGTAACAAACCCCAAGTTGGATACTTTCGAGTATTCGGCTCAAAGTGCTACATTCTTGATAAGCATCATCGTTCAAAGTTTGCTCCTAAATCTCATGAAGGTTTTCTACTTGGTTATGGCTCAAACTCTCATACATACCGTGTCTACAACAATTTCACCCGAAAGGTTGAAGAGACGGTAGATGTGAAGTTTGATGAATCTAATGGCTCGCAAGTAGAGAAATTGCCAATTAATGTACGAGACAAAGACCCTTCAGAAGCAATCCAAGACTTCTCCATTGGCAAAATTCGTCCAACGGAGGTGAATCATCCGTCCAAGTGGAAGCTTCTACTTCACGACTAGGTGAACCAAGAATTAACACGGAAGCATCCACAAGTGGGACACACCAAGATGAAGAAAACAAGGAAATGCATCAAGACGAACATCAACAACCTCCTTCTCCACCACGACAAGAGAACGACGACGTCAACAATGAAGAAGGCCAAGAAGAAGAACAAGATGAAGAAGATGTTCAACGAAGACCCAAGCAAAAGCTCTCACGAGTTCGAGCAAGAATTGCCAAAGATCATCCCGTCGAGCAAATCCTCAATGATATACAAACCGGGAGAATCACTCGCTCAAAAACTCGTTTAGCTAACTTTTGTGAAAACTATTTGTTCATCTCTAGCATTGAACCTATGAAGGTTGAAGAAGCATTGGAAGATCCGGATTGGATAAACGCTATGCATGAAGAGCTACACAATTTTTAGAGAAACCAAGTTTGGACATTGGTTGAGAAGCCCGACAACAACCACAACATCATTGGTACCAAATGGGTGTTTCGCAACAAGCAAGATGAAGATGGACAAGTGGTTCGCAACAAAGCACGTCTCGTCGCCCAAGGGTACACACAAGTTGAAGGTATGGACTATGGTGAGACATATGCTCCCGTTGCTAGACTTGAGTCCATTCGCATCTTACTTGCCTATGCTAATCACCATAACATCACCTTGTACCAAATGGACATTAAAAGTGCTTTTCTAAATGGTGAAATATAGGAGGAAGTTTATGTCAAACAATCTCCCGGTTTTATCAATCCTAAGAAACCAAATCATGTTTACAAACTTCACAAAGCTCTTTATGGTCTTAAAAAAGCTCCTAGAGCATGGTATAAATGCTTGACCAAGTTTCTTATTACAAGTGGTTTTGAAATTGGTAAAATTGATTCTACTCTTTTTACTAAAAGGGTTAATGGAGAACTATTTGTATGCCAAATTTATGTCGATGATATCATATTTGGTTCAACTAACCCTCTCTTTAGTGAAAAGTTTGGAAAGCTAATGTCAGAGAAGTTTGAGATGTCTATGATGAGTGAACTCAAATTCTTTCTCGGTTTGCAAATCAAGCAAACTAAGGAAGGTACATTTGTCTCTCAAACAAAGTACACCAAGGACTTATTCAAGAAGTTCAATATGCAAGAATGCAAAGGTATGTCTACACCCATGCCTACTAGTGGACATAATGATTTGACCAAAGATGGTGAACCGGTTGATCAAAAGGTTTATCGCTCTATGATTGGTTCATTGTTATACGTATGTGCTTCACGTCCCGATATTATGCTAAGTGTGTGCATGTGTGCACAATATCAAGCTGCTCCTAAAGAATGTCATCTTAAGGCTGTGAAAAGGATAGTGAGATATTTAATCCATACACCAAATTTTGGCATTTGGTATCCTAAGAGGTCTTCTTTTGATCTTGTTGGCTATTCCGACTTAGATTATGCCGGAGACAAGGTTGATAGAAAGTCCACTTCGGGTACTTGTCAATTTCTTGGTAGATCTCTTGTGTCTTGGTCTTCCAAGAAACAAAACTCGGTATCCTTATCCACCGCCGAAGCGGAATACATTGCCGCCGGTTCATGTTGTGCTCAATTACTTTGGATGACCCAAACTCTTAAAGATTATGGGATTTATGTGAAACATGTTCCACTGCTTTGTGACAATGAAAGTGCTATCAAAATTGGTCATAATCCTGTACAACATTCTCGAACTAAGCATATTGAAGTTCGTCATCATTTCATTCGAGATCATGTTGCTAAGGATGACATTAATCTTAAGCACGTTCGCACCGATAAGCAATTAGCGGATATATTTACTAAACCTCTTGATGAGAAAGTATTTTGCAGGTTCAGAGGTGAATTGAACATCATTGATGCTTCGAACTTGGAGTAGAAACTCCATTGGATACATGCAAGACATGAGCTTATGACTAATCCATGATATATCTCTTATGATGACCATCTTATGTCTTGGATATATTTGTACCTTGCATGTTATCTAACCCATGTAGGTGCTTGGTTGAATCTAATTCCATGAGATTGCGACTCACTCACATCTTGATCTATCTCTACATCACCAAGACTCTACACAATGGTGGTTGAAGACAAGGAAGCACAAAACCATTCAAACATATCCTTTGACAAATTCTATGTTGAGCTTCATGATTGTCATTTTTGGATACACAAGTGCTCTTCCTTGCAAGAACTAACCCATGTAGGTAGATGAACTCAAACTCCAAGTGGTGCTCCCAACTCTTGATGAGCTACATCAACCTTGAGCACCCACACAAGTTCAACTACATGAGCAAGAACCACACCACCACCCAAGGTATGTTATTCCATCTTAGAGAAGCTTTACTCCAAGACATGAGTCAAAGAAACTCAACAAGATGTGAATACATCAAGATGCTTAAAGGAAAAATGGTAACCCCATTTTGAGCTTAAACGATGAGTATGACCTATGATCAAGTGTTCTCACTTGACTCCTAAGTCAATATACTCTAACATAGGTGACTATGTCACCGCCCAACTCTAGATGAAGTTCTCTTGTGTTCTTTTCTGTGTTATTGCATTTATCTCATGCATGTTTAGTTTCTTTCTCTTTTTCAAAAAAAAAAACTTCATCTAGATCTTTCAGTTTCTTCTCTTTTCTTTCTGTTTATGTTCTGCATTTTCTGCATTTAATTCCTTGCAAATCCTTCAGGTAATTCATTGCAAATCTTTGTGAGATCCTACATGTCTAGTGAGCTAAGGTGACAAGTGTTTTTCTCTGTGTGAACTCGGTTTCACCGACTTGTAATTTTCGGTCCAACCGAATCTTTTCGGTGCCACCGAAACATACCACTCGGTGCCAGCGACTTCGCAACAGGAAAAACAGTATGCCACTTGTTCTATATTTCTTCTGATCCAGCTCTACTCAATGAATCTTGTCCTCCACAAGCATCACAGTTTTATCCATTGCTTTGTGCTGAGTCTCAAGGACCAAACCTATACGACGGATTCCAGAAAGCCCTTCTTGGAAATTGATGTCAAAGGGGGAGAGAGAGATCACATCAAAGCTTGTAGGAGAGAGAGATCACATCAAGGGAGAGAAAAAGTCTCAAGGACCAAACCTACAAGAGAGTAAGTATTAAGGGGGAGAGAGAGACTTCCAGGGGGAGAGAATACTCAAGGATCCCAGATGCTTGATGCTTGATGTTCAAGAGGAGAGATGTCACATGTCTTTTTAGGGGGAAAGACATGTTCATTTGTATCTTTCAGCTCTGATTTGCTGTTCCTTATCTTCTCCCAATATCCCATGTAAGATTCAGGGGGAGAAAGACACCTAAGGGAAAGAAATCAGTCAAATTCATTGCATATCTTTATTCTTGGGGACATGTTGAATCCAATGTGGTACCTTGTACTCACTCTCTACATGTCATCCCAGTCTTGGTATTCTTGTGGTTTCCTCTGTTTGCTCTGGCTAGTCGATGTACCTGTGTTATCTAACTTTGTTTGTGCAGGTTCATTCCATCCTAAGCCAACTCAAGACCACAAGGTAAGTATATGCATCAAAATCATGAGTATGAGGAGTTCTTGCTTATGTACATACTGTTTGCAAGAAGGACTCATGAGCATGAAGGTATTTTCCTTGATAATCTTTTGCTCTGATGCATATGGCCAAGATACATGTAACACATTGCCTACTCTGTCATGGTTATGCTCTCACATGCCTCTATATTTCATATTTACATGAGTGCATACATGTAGGGGGAGCCTATGCTTGTTACATGTCCTTCCAAAGCTTTACTTGCTGTTTTTTATATCTTTATCTAAAGCTTTGATGTATGTTGCCATCAATTACCAAAAAGGGGGAGATTGAAAGCACAAGTGCTCCCTAGGTGGTTTTGATAATTGATGACAACATATCTCTTGTTGGACTAACATTTCTATCTAGCATGTTTCAGATAAGTTCAACAATGGAGTGGCATGGACTAAAGGTTGTGGGAACTCCTTCAAGATGCTAAGGACAAAGGATTGTCTAAAGCTTCAAGCTCAAGACTCTTCATTTTACATTTTAGTGATCCAGATCACATTGAGTCCATAGGAAAAGCCAATACTATCAAGAAGGCATGAGGTGTTGCTTAATGAGCCTCTTGCTTCATGTGCTTAATGATATGCTCCAAAAATCCTCAGCTACTTTCCCACTTCCACATATGACCTAAACCCAAAGCGAAACTCAGACCTACCGATTCTTTCTATCCGGCGCCACCCAATTTCATTTGTCATAAGCCACTGCCAAACCCTAGCAATTCGGTTCTACCGATAGGGATCTCGGTCTCACCGAGATGGGATTGCAAACTCTCTGTTTCCCTTTCGTAACTTTTCGGTCTCACCAAAAAAGCGAATCGGTCCCACCGAAATTGCAATGTAAATTCAGTGTTTCCTTTTTGTAACTTTTCGGTCTCACCGAAAGAGCAAATCGGTCCCACCGAGTTTGCCTGACCAACTCTCTGGTTAGCTTATTACCAAAATCGGTCTCACCGAGTTTGTGTAATCGGTCACACCGAGATTACGTTATGCCCAAACCCTAACCATATCGGTCCTACCGAGTTGCATGTCAGTCCCACCGAAAATCTCTAACGGTCACTAGGTTTACCTTTTCGGTCCGACCGAGTTTGTTGATTCGGTCCCACCGAGATTGGAAAACTATGTGTAACGGTTGGATTTTGTGTGGAGGCTATATATACCCCTCCACCTCCTATTCATTCATGGAGAAAGCCATCAGAACACATACACAATTCCAACTCATATGTTCTGAGAGAGAACCACCTACTCATGTGTTGAGACCAAGATATTCCATTCCTACCATATGAATCTTGATCTCCAGCCTTCCCCAAGTTGCTTTCCACTCAAATCTTCTTTCCACAAAATCCAAATCCTATGAGAGAGAGTTGAGTGTTGGGGAGACTATCATTTGAAGCACAAGAGCAAGGAGTTCATTACCTACACACCATTTGTTACTTCTTGGAGAGTGGTGTCTCCTAGATTGGCTAGGTGTCACTTGGGAGCCTCCGACAAGATTGTGGAGTTGAACCAAGGAGTTTGTAAGGGCAAGGAGATCGCCTACTTCGTGAAGATCTACCGCTAGTGAGGCAAGTCCTTCGTGGGCGATGGCCATGGTGGGATAGACAAGGTTGCTTCTTCGTGGACCCTTTGTGGCTGGTTGCTTCTTCATGGACCCTTCGTGGGTGGAGCCCTCCGTGGACTCGCGCAACCGTTACCCTTCGTGGGTGGAGCCCTCCGTGGACTTGCGCAACCGTTACCCTTCGTGGGTTGAAGTCTCCATCAACGTGGATGTAGGATAGCACCACCTATCCGAACCACGGGAAAAACATCCATGTCTCCAATTGCGTTTGAATTCTCCAAACCCTTCCCTTTACATTCTAGCAAGTTGCATGCTTTACTTTCCGCTGCCTATATACTCTTTTCATGCTTGCTTGATATGTATTGTGTATGTTGTAATTGTGCCTAAAACTCCACTCAAACCAAAAAGGCCTAAAAATTGCAACTTTAGCACTAAGTGTCTAATCACCCCCCCTCTAGACACATCTACTTCTAGATCCTACACTTATTTTGCAGAGCCAGACACTACCTTTGTGTTCAAAATCTTCTATGAAGTACTTGGAGGAGGAACCCGCCTTGCAATGCCGAAGACAATCTGCGCGCCGGACTCGTCGTCATTGAAGCCTGGTTCAGGGGCTACTGAGGGAGTCTCGGATTAGGGGGTGTCCGGATAGCTGGACTATACCATCGGCCGGACTCCTGGACTATGAAGATACAAGATTGAAGACTTCATCCCGTGTCCAGAAGGGACTTTCCTTGGCGTGGAAGGCAAGCTTGGCGATACGGATATGTAGATCTCCTACCATTGTAACCGACTCTGTGTAACCCTGGCCCTCTCCGATGTCTATATAAACCGGAGGGTCTTAGTCCATAGGACGAACAACAATCATACCATAGGCTAGCTTCTAGAGTTTAGCCTCTCTGATCTCATGGTAGATCTACTCTTGTACTACCCATATCATCAATATCAATCAAGCAGGACGTAGGGTTTTACCTCCATCAAGAGGGCCCGAACCTGGGTAAAACATTGTGTCCCCTGCCTCCTGTTACCATCCACCTAGACGCACAGTTCGAGACCCCCTACCCGAGATCATCCGGTTTTGACACCGACAGTGAGTCATTAAGAATAAATGGATCTTCAAGAGGAAGACGGACGCTAATATTAGTGTTACTATCTACAAATCTTGAATTATCGCAAAATGTTTTCGATGAGATCAAGGTGTTGACTACGATGAGATTTTCTCACTCGTATCGATGCTTAAAAGTCTGTCTGAATCATGTTAGCAGTTGCCGCATTTTATGAAATCTGGCAAATGGATGTCAAAATTGTATTCCTTAATGGATTTCTTAAAGAAGAGTTGTATATGATGCAACCAGAAGGTTTTGTCAATCCTAAAAGGTGCTAAGAAAGTGAGCAAGCTCCAGCGATCCATCTATGGACTGGTGCAAGCATCTCGGAGTTGGAATATATGCTTTGATAAAGTGATCAAAGCATATGGTTTTATACAGACTTGCGGTGATGCCTGATTTACAACAATGTGAGTGGGAGCACTACAACATTTCTGATAAGTATATGTGAATGACATATTGTTGATCGGAAATAGTGTAGAATTTTGTGGAAAGCATAAAGGAGTGTTTGAAAAGAGTTTTTTCAAAGAAAGACCTCGATGAAGCTGCTAACACATTGAGCATCAAGATCTATAGCGATAGATCAAAATGCTTGATAAGTTTTTTCAATGAGTACATACCTTGACAAGATTTTGAAGTAGTTCAAAATGGAACAGTCAAAGAAGGAGTTCTTGCCTGTGTTGCAAGGTGTGGAGTTGAGTAAAGACTCAAAACCCGACCACAACAGAAAATAGAAAGAAAATGAAAAGTCACTCCCTATGCCTCAGTCATAGGTTCTATAAAGTATGCTATGTCGTTTAACAGTCCTATTGTATACCTTAGCATGATTCTAGCAAGGGAGTACAATAATGATCTAGGAGTAGATCACTGGACAATGGTCAAAATTATCCTTAGAGGACTAAGGAAATATTTCTCGGTTATGGAGATGATAAAAGAGTTCGTCGTAAAGAGTTATGTCGATGCAAGCTTTTTACATCGATCTAGATGACTCTAAGTCTCGATCTGGATACATATTGAAAGTGGGAGCAATTAGCTAGAGTAGCTCCGTGCAGAGCATTGTACACATAGAAATTTGCGAAATACATATGGATCTGAATGTTGCAGACCCATAGACTAAACTTCTCTCATAAGAAAAACATGATCACTCTTTGGGTGTTAATCACATAGTGATGTGAACTAGATTATTGACTCTAATAAACCCTTTGGGTATTAGTCACATGGAGATGTGAACTAATCACATAAAGATGTGAACTAGATTATTGACTCTAGTGCAAGTGGGAGACTGAAGGAAATATGCCCTAGAGGCAATAATAAAGTTATTATTTATTTCCTTATATCATGATAAATGTTTATTATTCATGCTATAATTGTATTAACCGGAAACATGATACATGTGTGAATACATAGACAAACAGAGTGTCACTAGTATGCCTCTACTTGACTAGGTCGTTGATCAAAGATGGTTATGTTTCCTAGCCATAGACATGAGTTGTCATTTGATTAACGGGATCACATCATTAGGAGAATGATGTGATTGACTTGACCCATTCCATTAGCTAAGAACAATGATCGTTTAGTTTGTTGCTACTGCTTTCTTCATGACTTATACATGTTCCTATGACTATGAGATTATGCAACTCACGTTTACCAGAGGAACACTTTGTGTGCTACCAAACGTCACAACGTAACTGGGTGATTATAAAGGAGCTCTACAGGTGTCTATGAAGGTACTTGTTGAGTTGGCGTATTTCGAGATTAGGATTTGTCACTCCGATTGTCGGAGAGGTATCTCTGGGCCCACTCGGTAATGCACATCACTATAAGCCTTGCAAGCATTGTAACTAATGAGTTAGTTGCGGGATGATGTATTACAGAACGAGTAAAGAGACTTGCTGGTAACGAGATTGAACTAGGTATTGAGATACCGACGGTCGAATCTCGGGCAAGTAACATACCGATGACAAAGGGAACAATGTATGTTGTTGATGAGGACATCAATACCATTGTTACACCCACAGCCCCTACTGTTACATATACTGGACCAATTACTAGAGCTCGCGCACACCAATTAAATTACCAGGTACTTTCGTTTCTTGGTAATGATTCTAATGTTCATGAGATTATGATGCTGCCTAAATTGGATACATTTGTTTTGCTTACAAATGAAGGGCCTAGCTTGGAGAAGGATGAACATTGGAGCAAGAACACGCATGGAGTTGATGGCATGCGCAAGGGGATCAAGAACGGAGTTACAAGTGATGATTTCAGGACTTTGAAGCCGCCATAAGGAGTGCATGAAGCCTTGGACGAAATATACAAGATGCCACTTCATAATATTCGTCCATAGGCTATTCTAGGTGCTGCGTCACCTTATTAATGGGCCAGGTCCATGTAATTTCGAAATACTTAAGTATAGGCTATTTTTAGAGTCCGTATGTTTGGGGAAACAAGAGTTAGGGTTGGTTTCGGACCCCACCCTCAAGGGCCACGAAATTCCCCCCGCTTCCTCCATATATACAGCCCTTAGGGCGTCGTTTAGACGGTGGGTTTTGTTTAGATTAAAAGTTCGCCATAGCTGCAACTTCGCGTTCTTCGTTTGTGTCCAACGACCAGACCAAGACGTCACAGAACCCCACCTTGATCAATAAAGCTTTCATCTTATATTTGCAATATCCAGATTGCAATCTCAGTTTCTTGCTTGTTCTTCGTTTGCTCGCAGGAAACAGTCCCTCGTGGTCAGGTTGATCGTGCTCCGGCGTGGTCAATAACCCTCGGAAGTTGGTTTAGCGATTGCTAAGGCGCGACGTCTCGCACGTTCGTAGTCGGATCGTCAAGGTCAACTCCCACAGAAAATGATAGCCACCATCTCATCTCATCTCCTGTTTTGCTTTCGTGTGCAAAGAGGCATTATTTTCATTCGAGGACGTGCCTTCCTCTTTGCCCCCTGCTGTCACTAACATTTTGCAGGAGTTCGCTGACGTCTTTCCACAAGACGTGCCACCGGGATTACCACCTATTCGAGGGATTGAGCATCAAATTGACTTAATTCCCGGTGCTTCGCTACCCAACCGTGCACCATACCGTACCAATCCAGAGGAGACGAAGGAGATTATGCGTCAAGTACAAGAACTGCTCGACAAAGGTTATATACGCGAATCCCTTAGTCCTTGTGCTGTTCCAATCATTTTAGTGCCGAAAAAGGATGGTACGTCGCGTATGTGCGTTGATTGTAGAGGCATTAATAATATTACTATTCGTTATCGTCATCCTATTCCTAGGTTAGATGATATGCTTGATGAATTGAGTGGCTCTACAATATTCTCCAAAGTTGATTTGCGTAGTGGATACCATCAAATCCGTATGAAATTGGGAGATGAATGGAAAACAGCATTTAAAACTAAGTTTGGATTATATGAGTGGTTAGTCATGCCTTTTGGGTTAACTAATGGACCTAGTACTTTCATGAGGTTAATGAACGAAGTTTTACGTGCTTTCATGGGACGATTTGTGGTAGTTTACTTTGATGACATATTGATTTATAGCAAATCTTTGGAGGAACATTTGGAACATTTACGTGCTGTTTTTATTGCTCTACGTGATGCACGTTTGTTTGGAAACCTTGGAAAGTGCACCTTTTGCACCGACCGAGTATCTTTTCTTAGCTATGTTGTTACTCCACAGGGAATTGAAGTTGATAAAGCCAAGATTGAAGCTATTGAGAGCTGGCCGCAGCCCAAAACGGTCACACAAGTGAGGAGTTTCCTTGGCCTCGCTGGTTTCTATGGGCGTTTTGTGAGAGATTTCAGCACCATTGCTGCACCTCTCAACGAGCTTACAAAGAAGGATGTGCCTTTTGTTTGGGGTACCGCACAGGAAGAAGCCTTCACGGTATTGAAAGATAAGTTGACACATGCTCCTTTACTCCAACTTCCTAATTTCAATAAGACTTTTGAGCTTGAATGTGATGCTAGTGGAATTGGATTAGGAGGTGTTTTATTACAAGATGGAAAACCTGTTGCATACTTTTCTGAAAAATTGAGTGGGCCTAGTCTGAACTATTCTACTTATGATAAAGAATTATATGCTCTTGTTCGGACCTTAGAAACATGGCAACATTATTTATGGCCCAAGGAATTTGTTATACATTCTGATCATGAATCTTTGAAACACATTAAAAGTCAAGCAAAACTAAACCGTAGACATGCTAAATGGGTTGAATTCATTGAGACTTTCCCTTATGTCATTAAACACAAGAAGGGTAAAGAAAATGTTATTGCTGATGCCTTGTCTCGTCGTTATACTATGCTTTCACAACTTGACCTTAAAATATTTGGTTTGGAGACCATCAAAGATCAATATGTTCATGATGCTGAATTTAAAGATGTATTGCAGAATTGTAAGGAAGGGAGAACTTGGAACAAGTTCGTTCTTAATGATGGATTTGTGTTTCGTGCTAACAAGCTATGCATTCCAGCTAGCTCCGTTCGTCTTTTGTTGTTGCAGGAGGCACATGGAGGAGGATTAATGGGACACTTTGGCGTCAAGAAGATGGAGGATATACTTGCTACACATTTCTTTTGGCCAAAGATGAGACGGGATGTTGAGCGTTTTGTTGCTCGCTGCACTACATGTCAAAGAGCTAAGTCACGACTCAATCCTCATGGTTTATATATGCCTTTGCCTGTACGTAGTGTTCCTTGGGAGGATATATCTATGGACTTTGTTTTAGGTTTACCTCGAACAAAGAAGGGGAGGGATAGCATATTTGTTGTCGTGGATAGGTTCTCGAAAATGGCACACTTTATACCATGTCATAAAAGCGATGATGCTGTTAATGTTGCTGATTTGTTCTTTCGTGAAATTATTCGCTTACATGGTGTGCCAAATACTATTGTTTCAGATCGTGATACTAAATTTCTTAGCCACTTTTGGAGATGTTTATGGGCTAAGTTGGGGACTAAGCTGCTTTTTAGTACTACTTGTCACCCCCAAACTGATGGACAAACTGAAGTAGTCAATAGAACATTGTCTACTATGCTTAGGGCTGTTTTGAAGAATAACAAGAAAATGTGGGAAGAATGCTTGCCTCATATTGAATTTGCTTATAATCGCTCATTGCATTCTACTACTAAGATGTGCCCTTTTGAAATTGTGTATGGTTTCCTACCTCGTGCACCTATTGATTTGTTGCCTCTTCCATCTTCAGAGAAGGTTAATTTTGATGCTAAAGAACGTTCTGAATTGATTTTAAAAATGCATGAGTTAACTAAGGAAAACATTGAGCGTATGAATGCTAAATATAAACTTGCTGGATATAAGGGTAGAAAACATGTTGTGTTTGCGCCTGGAGATCTTGTTTGGTTACATTTCCGTAAAGATAGATTTCCTAATCTGCGCAAATCAAAGCTAATGCCACGTGCTGATGGTCCTTTTAAGGTGTTAGAGAAAATAAATGATAATGCATATAAACTTGAGCTACCTGTAGATTTTGGGGTTAGTCCCACTTTTAACATTGCAGATTTGAAGCCTTATTTGGGTGAGGAAGATGCGCTTCCGTCGAGGACGACTTCATTTCAAGAAGGGGAGGATGATGAGGACATCAATACCATTGTTACACCCACAGCCCCTACTGTTACATATACTGGACCAATTACTAGAGCTCGCGCACACCAATTAAATTACCAGGTACTTTCGTTTCTTGGTAATGATTCTAATGTTCATGAGATTATGATGCTGCCTAAATTGGATACATTTGTTTTGCTTACAAATGAAGGGCCTAGCTTGGAGAAGGATGAACATTGGAGCAAGAACACGCATGGAGTTGATGGCATGCGCAAGGGGATCAAGAACGGAGTTACAAGTGATGATTTCAGGACTTTGAAGCCGCCATAAGGAGTGCATGAAGCCTTGGACGAAATATACAAGATGCCACTTCATAATATTCGTCCATAGGCTATTCTAGGTGCTGCGTCACCTTATTAATGGGCCAGGTCCATGTAATTTCGAAATACTTAAGTATAGGCTATTTTTAGAGTCCGTATGTGTGGGGAAACAAGAGTTAGGGTTGGTTTCGGACCCCACCCTCAAGGGCCACGAAATTCCCCCCTCTTCCTCCATATATACAGCCCTTAGGGCGTCGTTTAGACGGTGGGTTTTGTTTAGATTAAAAGTTCGCCATAGCTGCAACTTCGCGTACTTCGTTTGTGTCCAACGACCAGACCAAGACGTCACAGAACCCCACCTTGATCAATAAAGCTTTCATCTTATATTCGCAATATCCAGATTGCAATCTCAGTTTCTTGCTTGTTCTTCGTTTGCTCGCAGGAAACAGTCCCTTGTGGTCAGGTTGATCGTGCTCCAGCGTGGTCAATAACTCTCGGAAGTTGGTTTAGTGATTGCTAAGGCGCGACGTCTCGCACATTCGTAGTCGGATCGTCAAGGTCAACTCCCACAGAAAATGATAGCCACCATCTCATCGAAACATCGGGACACCTTAGCCTCTATCAGTTGTTATGCGGTTTGACCGATAAAGATATTCGCAGAATGTGTGGGAGCCAATATGAGCATCCAGGTTCTGCTATTTGTTATTGACCGGAGACGTGTCTCGGTCATGTCTACATAGTTCTCGAACACGTAGGGTCCGCACGCTTAAAGTTCGGTGACGATCGGTATTACGAGTTTTTGTGTTTTGATGTACCGAAGGTAGTCCAGAGTCCCGGATATGATCATGTACATGACGAGGAGTCTCGAAATGGTTGAGACGTAAATATCGATATATTGGACGACTATGTTAGGACACCGGAAAGGTTCCGAAAGGTTTCAGACATATACCAAAGTACCGGGGGGTTACCGGAACCCCCTGGGGGCTTAATGGGCCTACATGGGCCTTAGTGGAAATGGAGGGCAACAAGGGAAGTGTGGGGCGGCCCCCCCCAAGGCCCAAACCGAATTGGTTTTGGGCAAGGGGGCCGGCCCCCTCTTTCCTTCTCCTCCTCTCCCTTTCCTTCCCCTCTCCTACTAGGACTGGGAAAGAGGAGGCAAACCTACTTGGAGTAGGATTGCCCCCCCCCCTTGGGCGTGCCTCTCCCCTTGGCTGGCCCTCTCCTCCACCCTCCTTTATATATGGGGGCAGGGGAGCACCCCAAAGACACAATAATTGATCATTGATCTCTTAGCCATGTGCGGTGCCCCCTCCACCATAATCCACCTTCATCATATCGTAGCGGTGCTTAGGCGAAGCCCTGCGTCGGTAGCATCATCATCACTGTCACCACACCGTTGTGCTGACGAAACTCTCCTGTGAATCTTTGTTGGATCGGAGCTCGCGGGACAACATTGAGTTGAACGTGTGCAGAACTCGGAGGTGCCGTGCGTTCGATACTTGGATCGGTCAGATCATGAAGACGTACGACTATATCAACCGCATTGTTCTAACGCTTCCGCCTTCGGTTTTCGAGGGTACGTAGACACACTCTCCTCTCTTGTTGCTATGCATCACCATGGTCTTGTGTGTGCGTAGGATTTTTTTTTGAAATTACTACATTCCCCAACACGGAGCCCCTGGAACAACCGGACGTCCGACCTTTTACGGACGACCGGAACCCCTAACCCGAGCCGAATTTACGGATTTCCGAGCCTGCCCGGATGTCCGTAACCTGTAGTTTCAGATTTCAGCTAATTTTTTGTTTTGGCCATAACTAATTCATCCGGAGTCTGATTTTCGCGTTCTTTAGCTCGTTGAAAAGCCCTTGACATCCCCTTACCACAAAAATACTACCATCACCATTTGACTGCATAAATTGTTTGGAACTTTGGCATCTTTGCCTAGGGCTTCCACCACAACCTCCGCATAACCACCACCGACTAGGGCAGCCTAACCAATTTTGTTCCCCATAGCATTTGTGGTTGCTTGAGTAGTGATTCGAGTCTCCTAAGGTGTTTAGGCTACTTAGGGACGATTGGTTCTTCATCAACCACCACAACCACCACCATAACTTCCGCATAGGCTTGACCACCATACACTTCCACCAACCCAGCTTAACCCAATTTTGTTTGTGTTGTGAGTTGTGTCTCCTAAGGTGTTTCGGCTACTTAGGACCGTGCTTCTAACTCCGACACCATGTATAGTCCACCACCTTACCCTCCACTTCTGCATTGCGTCTCAAAACCCATCATTGCATTCCCGCAATCCCATTGAGCTTCCGCAAAACCACCACCGCTTTCCCGCTACCACCATTTGACATTTGACATTTGAGATTTTGAGTTCGCGGTTTTTCTGTTTCCTAAGGTGTTTCGGCTACTTAGGGACGAGTCTCCATCATCTTGGTAACTCCATCAAGATCACCGCCACTCATCATCACCGAGGACGGTAACCTCCATATCATCATGGTATTGTGGTATCCATCCATTGTATATTCACCGTGCCATTACATTGTTAACCCCTAGCCCATTTTGCATCACTTGCCTATCGAGACTAGCCACTTGAGTATTGCCGGCAACGTTACTTGTGCACATTAGTGATCTACACCTTCCATTGCATACATACCATATCATATTGGTATCATATCATCCCCTGTGTCACAAAATTGTTCCCGTATATACCCAATTGCTATCTTGGTTTGTGCATTTCGCATTGTGGCCATATACAAAAAAATAATAAAGCTTTTAAGAAAAAGAGAAAGAGAAAAGAAGCTTGTAAGCAAGTGCGATAGCATCATACCCCATTGCATATAAGATTGTCATATCCGGTCATCTTGGATCATAGCACCGAGACATCATACATATATAGCATACTTGGGATATAAGTTGTTACATTTTGCATCCTGTAGGTTGTGTACAAGTGTCGTATCCTCCTATTGAGCAATCGTGCTAGCGTCTCTCTTGAGTTGTGCAACACGAGCATTTTCCGTGGATTCCACATTTTGAGCTCATTCCTTGGTTGCACGACCCCATTTATCTATCCGCGTGTGTGTTTCCGTGTACCACATATTGCTATTGGTCTACTTGTTTCACTTGCGAATTGTGAATCTCTTTCAACTTTATTGACTCTTGCTAACATTTTACATTAAATTTTTGTGCCACTATCCTCACCGAGCTACTCCATAATCTTTAGTTTGTAGGTGTGAGTGAACAAGTCCGGTACCAACTCCACTATTCTTTCATCTCACATTGAGTGAAACGGGATACATCCTCAACTTTGGGAAAAGGTAACTTGGTATTGTTTATCTCATTTCCTACTCACCTCTACTCGAGTCTTGTGACAGATAGGCAAGGCATTTCACCTTCGCTCTACAACAACAACGACGAGTTCGATGCCATGAATAACTCAAACGACACCAAGATGCAAGCTCAAATGGAGGAGATCAAAGCCCTCATCAAGTCGTACAAGCGATCTTCCTCATCTTCCAGAAGACGCTCAAGAGCACATGCCTCTGAGCTACCATCTCCGGCAAGATCACATCGACATCGACACCATCACCAAAAAGAACGTGAATGTCAAGAGCTCAACACCAACAACCGCTCAACGACTTCACCATATCCCTTGGCATCTTCGCCAAGCGACTTCAAGGCATCTTTGCCTTCGGATATACGGCATCTTCACCAACAAGAACCTCAAGACTACGCTCAAGATAAGCTCCCCAAGCTCAAGTTTGCGACTTCCTCATCATCGACCACATGATTCCTTTCTATTGGACTCAAGAACCCGGGGAGTATCTTGAGCGGGAGCGTTTGATGGACGACTACCTCAAGCTACATCAAGTTCCTCCCGAAGATCAAGTGAAGTGCTCCACAAGGAACTTCCACGACTACGTGTCCACATGATGGATTCACGCACCTTCAGAGACCTATGACATGAGTTGGCCCAAGACGAAGAGAGCTTTGCGGCGAGAGTTCATGCCTCCAACCTACATGGAACAACTTCAACGCCAATTGGAGAACACCATCCAAGTATCCAAGTCCATCGACGAGTACTTCAAGGAGATGAAGATTGCATTGCGACGAGCTGGCGTGGACGACCCCATTTTGATGAAGTTCCACTTCTTGATGGGATTTCTCAAAGACATCTCCAAGAAGATATTCCTCGAGAACTACAAGTCCCTCGACGACAACTACATTGGTGCTCTCATGGCGGAACAAGAACTCATGAAGGCCAAAGCTTCTCCACCCCAAGCTCACTTTGCAATGACCAAACTCCATGAGAACGAGCATGAGGCTAGTACTACCACGATGTCCAATCCCGATGAGCTCCAAGATGATGCTCCCAAGTTTGACTTCACCGCCATCCCTCTTTGTGGCATTGATGATGCCGAGTCCTCCATGACTCTTTTCAAGATGGTGCGGCGATGAGTAAGAGAACAGAGACCCTCAAGGACCAAGCTTTGGAGGCGAGCGAGAAGGTGGCGAGCAAGGATGATGCTTCCATCTTAGGAGGCGAGAGTGATGATGTGCCATCTTCGGCCTTCATCCATGGCGACAACGATGAGATGGTTGAGCATGGGATTTTCCCTTCGACCACGGCGACGTATGATGACTTGAGTGACTTTTGCCACCATATTGAGAGTGAGAGTGACTTCACCACTAGCCCCATATATGATGTATTACCCCAATTCCCATGTGAGGTGAGCCACAACCCCCACAACTTGAGTGAGATGAGTGACTCCACCATACGTGAGATTGAGTGCACCTATTTTGTGGGAGTGAGTGAACCACCACATAGAGAGAGTGAGATAGCTAATAGGTCATGTGAGTCCACTTTCAGCACTAACAACTTGACCTCTACCTCTATTTTGTGTTCTCATTTGGTACTAGGTCCCATCTATGATGACACGCCGACTCGCGATGACTTCGTCCTCCCTTTGGACAAGACGATGGCCATGGTGGAATATGATGCACCCCCCACATGGTTCCATCAAGATGAAGATGAATACCATTTGGTATTTCCCACTTCACCTACACCATTTGAGTGGAATGAAAATGGTAACATAGGTGACGGTGATGCTCTAGTCCCACTAGTGGACATTCTTGACATTGATTGCTTACATGATGTTCATCCCCCTATTGACAAGCTTCATGTTAGTATGATTTCCCCATGCGATGATTTACCCATTTATGATGAGTATGATGATTGCCATGTGGAGTCTCTTAGTTGTGATGCCATGTTACATAGGATTTCTTGTGACAATTCTCTAGGTCACATCATGTTTGACAATCCGCTTGACTTGTCCTATGCTATGCATGAAATCAATCATATGTCATATTTGCAATATCTTCATAGTGACTATGCATATGCTTTTCAATTTAACCCAATTTCCACATATGGCATAGATGACAAGCCTATGGTTATTGGCATTTGTTTCTCTTGTGATGATATTTATATGCTCCCTTTGCATCATTTATCTCATATGCCATGCCATGACCACCTAGTTTCAGATATGCATTGCTTTGGATGTTGTCCATTTTCTCCATATGATGTTTCCAACATTGCTCATGAGGAGACCCCCATAGTTTCCTCATACATTTTAGGAGATTTTGATTCATCCCATTCATTGCATAATCCCAATACTCGTGTGCACAATATGCTCCCCATGAATAAAAATGCTATTGTTGTGCCTTATACTTGTATGCTCAATTTGCATCCCCATCATGTTATACACAGTAACTATTCTTTCATGATGGATGACATGTTCTTATACCATGCATCAAATTTCTTTGACCGATGGTTATCTTGTACTAACTCTCACGTGCACATACACATCATGATGGATGATGTGTACATTTACCACATACACAATTTCTTTCGTTTGTGTTTCTTTTGTGTAGGTACCCATGAATACTTGTCAACCTCGCAATCCCACGAGTAGAAAAAATGAGCTCTAGAGAGCAACAATGACTTGGGATCCCATGGTTTGTCTTTCCCACCGCTCTCTTCGCGCAAAGTCTTCGCGCATTTCTTCTACATGAACCTTACTTGGCTTTGGGTTCTTGTCCATTACATATTCTATGCCCATCTTGCCATGTTCACTTTGCATGCTATGCTCATTACTATGCTTTTGCCATGCATTCATGACCCATGCTTTGCATTACACATGATGATAGATTCTCATACTTGTATGTGTATTTGCTAGCTTGGTGGAGATATTGCTTGTTATTTCCATGTTTGCTTTGTGCACCATGCCTATGATGATACTTTCATCTTGCTTTGTGTTCGTGCTTGCGATATGTCATGTGCATTGTCTATGTCTATTATTTTCTCACATGACATGATTGCCATGATTTCCTCTAGTATGTTGCATCTTCGGAATACTAGCTTGCACGACTTGATTACTATGCTTGCTTATGTTGCATCACCAATGATTCATACTTGCTCATTTCATGCGGTTGATTAAAACCATCTACATGCTTTGCACATGATTGTTGTTGCTTCTTGTCATATATCTCCATATGTTGCCTCTCTCATGCTAGATGATTTGACATGTATTGAGTGCAACAATGCCCCTAGTCTTGATAATGAGTTTGCCCTCATAGCATTCTCACATATGATTGGAGAGTGAAGCATGCTTGTCTTGCCTCTTTGCACCATATACCTAGTGCCATGAATATAGCCATTGTTGCATCATATTATTCATGCACTTGTGCTTCTAACGGTTATGTGCAAAATAAGAGAACCATCATGATGGATGATGTGTTTATCTACCATGCACATACATTCTTTATTTTGTTTTGTGCATGTGTAGGATACTTGGACTTTGTGTCAACTCCCACATCACGTGAGTTGACAATCCGAGCTCTTGAGAGCGAACCACCTCCTACTACGACGATTCTACATCGCACTTGCTTGTACTTCGGCATTGTGAAGGACGCACAAGGACATGCTTTCAAGGTGATATCCTTCTATTTTGAGAATCCCAAAACCATGAGCATGAATATTGTGGAGCATACTACTTGTGTTGCTTGCACCATGAGACTTGGACCACTTGGTTGCACACATGTTAGAGACCTTGCTTCGACTTGTCATTTTCACCGCTCCATGCATCATGATATATATGCCTTGTGTGTTGCATCCAATTCTTGGATTACTTGCTCCTCTCATATGTTTGGTTGCAACAATGTCATCACTTCAGATATTTGATTGCTACATGCTTGCCTTGATTGCCTGACACATGATGGACACTTGCTCTTTCTATTGTGCTGAGTGCCACACTATATTCACTACACCCCGTGCACATTATGCTTGGATTGTCTTGCACTTGACCCATTTGTTTGGACACTTCATTTTATTTGGTGCTGTGAATGCTTACTATGCCTACCATAGACCTTTCATTGAGAGCTTTATGCATGCTTGCTATGACCATGAGGTAGATGCTTCTTCTCTTGTCACACGCATTTGCATCACTACCTCACACTTGCATACTTGTTTCCATGATATCCTTGCTTGTGCTCAATTAATGTGCTTATATGTCATGTCACAATCCTTTGACGACACTTGTTTGGTGAATCACCTCTTGAATGCTTGGTTTTGCACTAACACTAACCACATTTGTTTTTCCAAGTGTTTTTGTCTTTGCTCCTTTTGAAGGAATCCCAAGATGGTGCGACATTGGAGAGTGCCCATTTCGAGCTTCAAGATGACGAGAACTTGGTGATCGACCACTCCTACACGGCGACGCCATCTCTTTCCCATGGTGATTTGGATTTCGATTGAGGTCGGATCTTTCCCAAGGAAGGGGAGATGATGTGGAGCATCCTACGGACATCACCATGTCAAGAGTCCATTCGGAAAGTGACACGTGCGACATCTACTTCACATACACAAACGTGAATCATCTCCTTTACACGTGCTCACTTGACCCCTTCGAGGATGGTATACTACATGACACTCCACTCGTGTGCATGCATGGGTATTATCGGAATGGTACGGACGACAAGGAGGAGTGCGAGCGCAAGTGTACAACTACACCATCCGCGAGGGAAGCCTGTAAGAGAAGACGGAAGAAGGAGCTACAAAGTCTACAGCGACCGGACGACCGGAAACCGCCGGACGTCCGACCCTCTAAAGCCGCCGGACGTCCGACCCTCTAAAGCCGCCGGACGTCCGACCCTCTAAAGCCGCCGGACGACCGACGAATAGCGGACGTCCGACAAGTCCCAGGAACCGGACGTCCGGCGCTCACCGGAAATCCGGTGCCACCCATCGCGAAGCAAAACGACGGACGTTCGACGCCCTCCGGATGACCGGACCCTCGCGAGGGACTGGACGTCCGACGCCAACTGGACGTCCGACCCCGCCTATGCGCAGCCGGGCCTTTGGCCTTGTATCTCTCTCCCACTTACCCCTTCCTGGCTTAGACTATAAATAGACCTTACCCTCATCCTTTCTATGGTTAGCAAAGTGATAGCTCATTTGATAGAGAGATTTGCTCCTTGTACCACTCTACTCTTGAGAGAGAGAGACTACTACTCCATTGGAGGCCAAGACATCCATCTTGGAGAAGATCTTGCGGGATATATCGTCAAGACCCCTTCATGGGAAGATCCGTCTAGGATATCATCAAGACCTCCTTTTGGAGATGAACCTTATCTTGAATATTTCCCTTTGTTGTTCATATACCTTGTGGATCTTGTGTGTTTGATTGTCTAGTGGATGTGTGATTGGACTTGTTCTTGAGTGTTTCCCCTTGTGATTTATCTCTGTTCTTCCCTATGTTCTTCGTGTTCTTAGTTGGGATCCACTCCTTTCGTGAAAGATCCGCCGTATAGGGTTCCACCCTACATCATGGTCGAAGCTTGGACTTGCGTTCTTGTGGAAAGCGGTCCTTGCGAAGGTGTAGCCAAACGAGATCACCAATGTTGAAGACCATGGGTGCTTGTTGATGTTGAGCTTGGTTGCAAGTCGTTGTACTTGGCGCTCGATAGTATGTCTTGTATCTTCATGCACCTTCTTGAGATGGGTCACACGTGCACTTGCGTCCCAATTGATGGGCTCTTGGAGTGGTAGAGGAAGACGACCTCAAAGGGGGACTTGCCGGTTGTTGAGTGTCTTGCTCGGTTGTAGGCGAACTCGGCGATAGGTAGGCACTCCTCCCACTCCTTGATGTTCTTCTTGATGTGTACTCGAAGTAGAGCGGAGAGTGTGCGGTTGGTCACCTCCGTTTGGCCGTCGGTTTGTGGGTGATACGTCGTGGAGAATACTAGCTTGATTCCATGCTTGGCGCATAGGTTCTTCCAAAAGTAGCTAAGGAACTTGACATCGCGGTCCGAGACGATCATCTTTGGCACTCCATGTAGACGCAATATTTCCCTACAAAAGAGATTAGCAACATGTGAAGCATCGTCTATCTTGTTGCAAGGAATGAAATGTGCCATCTTGGAGAAACGGTCCACAACGACAAATACCGAATCCTTCCCATTTCTAGTCCTAGGCAATCCAAGTACAAAGTCCATGCTAATGTCTCCCATGGTTGATAAGGAATTGGGAAAGGCATATAAAGGCCATGGGATTGAGCTTTGGACTTAGCTTTGCGACATGTAGAGCATCGGCTGGTGAAGCGGTTGACGTCGTGAAACATCTTGGGCCAAAAATAGTTATTGGAGATCATGGAGAAAGTCTTGTCGCGTCCAAAATGTCCCATTAAGCCTCCTCCATGAGATTCCTGCAAAAGCAACAAACAAAGAGAAGACTCGGGGATGCAAAGCTTGTTAGCTCTCATAAGATATCCATCTTTGATGTAATAGTGTTCCCAAGAGGTGTGCGTCAAACACTTGGCATAAGGAGTAGCAAAAGTAAGATCATGCTCATACAAGTCTTTTATATGCTCAAAGCCTATCACATCTAATTCAAGTTGAGTAACAAGCATGCATATGCGGGAAAGGGCATCCACCACAATGTTTTCCTTACATTTAATGTACTTGATGACATAAGGAAAAGACTCAATAAATTCAATCCATTTAGCATGACGCTTGTTCAGCTTGGTTTGGCCCTTAAGATACTTGAGCGTTTCATGATCGGTATGAATGATAAATTCATGAGGGCGAAGATAGTGTTCCCATTCATGCAAAACACGAACTAAAGCATATAGCTCTTTGTCATACATGGGATAATTGAGTTGCGCTCCGGAAAGTTTCTCACTGAAGTAAGCTATGGGGCGCTTCTCTTGCATTAACACACCCCCTATGCCATTACCGCTAGCATCGCAATGAATCTCAAAGGGTTTGTCAAAGTTGGCTAATGCAAGCACGGGAGCATGAGTAAGCAAATTCTTAATCTCATTGAAAGTGGTATCTTGGGATGGTCCCCAAACGAAAGGCACATTCTTCTTGCTCAAAGCATGCAAAGGCGAAGCAATGGTGCTAAAATATTTCACAAAGTGATGATAGAAACCCGCAAGGCCTAGAAAGCTACGCACTTGTTGCAAGTTGGTTGGTTGTGGCCAAGTCTTAATATCATTGATCTTGGACTAATCTATATGAACACCCTTAGAAGAGACAACAAAACCCAAGAAAACGAGCTTGTCAACGCCAAAAAGGCATTTCTCCATATTAGCATAGAGGTGCTATTTTCGAAGAGTTTGTAAAACAGTTCGGACATGGGTGACATGCTCTTTGAGAGACTTGCTAAAAACAAGGATATCATCGAAGTAGACCACAACAAACACACCAATGTAAGGGTGAAAGGCATGATTCATAAGACGCATAAAAGTACCCGGTGCTTCCGAAAGACCCATAGGCATGACCAACCACTCATACAACCCAAACTTGGTTTTGAAAGCAGTTTTCCATTCGTCAACCTCTTGTATGCGGATTTGATAGTAACCACTCTTAAGATCAATTTTTGAAAAGATAGTGGCACCACTAAGTTCATCAAGCATATCATCAAGGCGTGGAATGGGATACCTATAGCGAACGGTGATATCATTGATAGGTCTACAATTGGAGCACATGCGAAAGCTACCGTCTCATTTTGGCACAAGAATGACCGGGGCGGCACAAGGGCTCAAACTTTCACGCACATGTCCATGGTCTATGAGATGCTTTACTTGCCTTTGTATTTCTTTGGTTTCTTCGGGTTTGACGCGGTAGGGAGCTTTGTTCGGAAGTGGTGCTCCGGGGATGAGGTCGATGCGGTGCTCAATGCCTCGTAGTGGAGGTAGTCCCGGAGGTAGCTCGTCGAGGACAACATCGTGAAATTCCTGCAAAAGAGAAGACAACACTAGAGGAAGAGTGTGAGAGGTGTTAGTTTGTGGTTCATCGTCCTTGCACAAAAGGACGTAGTGTAGGACACTAGATGGGTTCTCACACACTCCTCGTATCTCACTTTTGGTGGCAAATAGTACTAAGTTCTTCTTTTCGCTCATCGTGGAGGCGCTCGATTTGGGCTTGTGGCGCTCACTCTCTTTTTGGTGGCTCGCTCTCTCACTATTCTCTCCACAATGGTTGGCTTGCTTGTTGGTGATCACTTGGCTTGGAGACATGGGGCGAAGTACGAACTCCTTTACTTTCATCTTGAAGATGTAGTGGTTCGTTCGGCCGTTGTGGATGACTCCTCTATCAAATTTCCATGGGCATCCAAGGAGAAGGTGGCAAACGGTCATTGGAACGACGTCGCACTCTAAGGTGTCATTGTAGGCGCCAATTTTGAAGGAGACTTGTACTCGATGCTTCACTTGGATAGTGTCGGAGTTGCTAAGACATTGCACTTTGTATGGATGTGGGTGCTTCATCTTGGGCAATTGGAGCTTGGAGAAAAGGTCTTCACTTGCGATATTATGACAACTCCCTCCATCGATGATGACCTTGACGGATCTTCCGTTGATGCCGGCCTTGGTGTGAAAGACATGGCATCTTTGGTCTTCTTCTTGGTGATGTTGGACAGTCAAGACCTTGGAAACAACAAGAGCTGGACTTGAATCTTCATCGCAAAACACTTGTTCCTCTTCATCGTTCACTTGCCGGTGCATGGCGACATGATCAAGAGCATCCATTTATCCTTCACTCATCAAGTCGTAGGTGCCGTCGTCATTGAGGATCATGGTCATCTAGTTGGTGCACTCGTAGGACTTGTGGCCTCGGCCTCTGCATGTGAAGCATTTGAAGGAACTCGTCTTGACGGTCTCATCGGTTGGAGTGGAAGATGATGAAGATCTCGTCTTGAAGTTGCTTGTAGTAGGAGGATGACTTGGAGTTGACAAAGCTTTCTTGGAACTCGACTTGTCGATGTTGCTTGTAGAAGGCTTGGTAGATGGTGCTGAAGTTGTTGAAGCTTGGGTGTTGGAGAAGCCGTATGACTTGGATGAGAACTTGGCATGCTTGAAATCGTCTTGCACTTGATGCTCCGCTTTTGTAGCTTAATGCACTAGCTCGATGAGGTTCAAGTATGGTTGGAAGTCGGTGATCATCTTGATAGGATGGTTGAGTCCATTAAAGAAACGTGCCATAGTTTGCTCATCATCTTCCATGACGTTGGCTCTTATCATTGCAATCTCCATCTCCTTGTAGTACTCTTCAACGCTCTTGGTTCCTTGCTTGAGTAGTTGGAGTTTCTTGAAGAGGTCATGGTTGTAGTAGGTAGGCACGAAGTGTTCCCTCATAACATCCTTCATTTGCGCCCAAGTAGTGATGGGTGGTTCACCTCTTGCCTCTCGGCGCTCGATGACTTGTTCCCACCAAATGAGGACATAGTCTTGAAACTCAAGGGATGCTATCGCGATCTTCTTCTCTTCTTCATAGTTGTGCAAATGGAAGAATTTGTCGACCTTCAATGCCCATGATAGGTACTCTTCAGGATCGTTGCTTCCATTGAACTTGGGCATTGTGAACTTTAGCTTGCCATAGCGTTGCTCTTCATTGTGTTGGGGTCGAGAATGATGACGCCCATGTTTTGATGATTGTCAAGCTCATGTCGCTCTTGAAGAGGAGGGTTGTCAAACTCATGTTGCTCTTGTCATGGAGGATTCTCATTGTCTTCTCGCTCTTGATGAACTTGATGTTCTTGGCGAGCTTGTGGAGGAGCTTGTCGAGCTCTAGGAGGAACTTTAGGAACTTGACAATGCACGCGAGCTTGAAATCTTCGTTCGTGAGCTTCTTCGCGAAGTTGTTCTTCATGTTCACGAGCTTGTCAGCCTCGGTTGGCTATGGCATGACTTGCATCTTGGAGGGCTTGTTGCACCTCAAGTGCTTGAGCATCTTGCAATTGTAGCTCTTGACGTTGTGCCTCGGCATCTTGTGCTTCCTGGTGTAGACGTGCTCGCTCTTCCTCTTCATGTTGGCGTTGTCGTTGTCTTTCTCGTGCTAGCGCAAAAGCCTCTTGGGTTTGACGTTGGCGGCACTCTTGAGAGTCGGCGTCGCATAGAGGATTGAGGCTTGCTTGACCATCGTTGTGCGTGGCATGGCGTAGACTGTTCGATGTCGGTGTACTTGACCCGGAGAGGGTGAAGTCGGAGTGTCGACTTGAGCGGCTCCTTCTTGATGAAGACGAAGTGGAAGAAGAGCGGTTGAGCAACAAAGCGTGAATCTCGTCCATTCTTGCGTCGTTCTCTGGCTTGTGATCGTCGAGCTTGTGGTTGAAGTAGTCCCTAGCACGTTGCTCGGAGAGTCGCAAATCGACGGAGAGGTTGTCGATGCGTTCACTCATTGCATGTTGCTCTTGATGCAAAGCACATTGTGCACCAAAGAGGTGGCTCTTGGTGATGTAGGAGTTCATGTCGTCTTCGTGCTCAATCAAGAGTGGGTTGGTAGAAGTACTCCAATGTGTATCAATGACCACTCCAATGTGGACAAGGAAATAGCACAATTGGTACCAATTCTTGTCGATTTCTCACACCTACACAAGTAAAAGCTTATGGTGGAGCTTGGTTAGGATGGTGGCACAAAATTTCATGCAATTGTAAGTGAGCTTCAATAATGTTGGAAAAGATTCGCAAGATTGCAATGCAACAAGTAGACCAAGCAATATAATGTACACGGAAAAACACACGCAAAAATATAAATGGGGTTGGGCAACCAAGGATGAGCCAAAATGTGGAATCCAAAAATGCTCTTGTTGCACAACACTAGAGAGACGCTAGCACGATTGCACAATAGGCGGATACAAAGACTTGTGCACAACCTACTAAGCAAAAATGCAACGACTTCTATCCCAAGTACGTTCTATGCAAGGTGTTTCGATGATATGATCCAAGATGATCTAATATGACAATCTTAATATTGTATGATGCTATGGTGCTTGCTTAAAAGCTCTTTGCTTATCTTTCCTTTTTACTTAAATGCTTGTTTGGCTCTTTGTTGTTTGAGCTATTTTCCTCACGCAATGCTTGACGAACCAAGAAAGCAATTGTGTATGTGATGACAACCTTCTGACACAAGAGATGATACCAAGATATGCAACAATGATGTATGTATGCTATGGGAAGTATGATCACTAATGTGCACAAGTCTCGTTGCCGGCAATACTCAATGGCTAGTCTCAATGGGTAAGCGACGCAAAGGAGTAAGGCTATGATGGCTATCAATGTAATGGCAAGAGTGATATGTTCAATGCCAAGGTGAGGTTACCGTATTGCTTATGGTATGGTGTCAAAATGGTGGCATGAATACCAAGATGTAGCCGAAACACACAAGGATACGGAACCGCAACTCAAATTCTCAAAGCTCGAAGTGGCAACACGTGTCGGAGTGTGAAACGGGTAAGTAATGGTGGTGATATGCAGAAGTGGTGATGGTGTATAGGTGGTAGGAGTGCGTATGCGGAAATGTGGGGCGGTGGTGGTGACTAAACTGAAAAGAATTCAGTTTCGTCAATGTTGGTCGGGCGTCCGTTCTTGGCCGGTTGTCCGGTCGTAGGACGTCCGCTGGCGGTCAGACGTCCGGTTCCTGGGCAAATCTCGGGCACGGGATGAACTGCACGTGTTCGTGATGGAGAGGTCAAAATTCATCGAATCCAGGCGGATTTGTGGATGGAAAAGGTGGGGAAAGGGGGGAAAATATACATCCACTCAAAACAAAGCAAATCCACGGATCAAATCCGACAACATTTCAACACACCAACAAATCACAAAAAAATTGGGGCTAGTTTTGTGGGAAAATTTCGAATTAGGGACAAAAACAACAAAAACTAGGCTAGCTACACAATGGGGAGGCTCCGAAATCGTGATCAACGAGGCTCTTGATACCAAGATGATGTAGGGTAGGAACACTAATTGGCCGATCTTTATCGAAAGGAGCGGATCCCGCAATGAACACGAAGAACACGAGGAGGGAAACGAGGGAAAACACGGTGGAAATACGAGAGAAACACTAAACCAACAAGAATGATCACACAAGTGCTAGATCCTCGAAACACGATAGAAGATGCAAGATCCAAAGTCAACAACAGACGGTACAAAGGTAGCCGGTCTTCTCCATGAGGAGGTATTGAATCCAAGAGGGGATCTTCCCTTAGAGGGGTCTTGAATCCAAAGGGATCTTCTCCGAAGAGGGGCCGCGGTCTCTCTCGTGGAGTAGATCCGATGTGGATGAGCAATGCTCTATCTCTCAAAATGAGATAAACCAAAGCTAACCCTAGCTAGGATGAATAGGAGGTCTATTTATAGTCTTAGTGCAAATGGGGGGCGAAAGGATGGGAACATGGGCTACGGCCCCGAAACTGGACACAGCCAGGTACCGGATGTCCGCTGGGTGCCGGTCGTCCGGTGTCTCATGAGCGACCGGTTGTCCGGTGGCTTCCGGACATCCATTGGATCTGTTCTGTGATGGGGGTGCCAGACGTCCGGTCACTTTGAACTTCCGTTGATATGGGCTCGGGTGCGGTCGTGCCGGTCGCCCGGTGTCGGTGTCAAAACCGGCGGATCTCGGGTAGTGGGTCCCGAACTATGCGTCTAGGCCGGATGGTAACAGGAGGCAGGGAACACAATGTTTTACCCAGGTTCGGGCCCTCTTGATGGAGGTAAAACCCTACGTCCTGCTTGATTAATATTGATGGTATAGGTAGTACAAGAGTAGATCTACCACGAGATCAAGGAGGCTAAACCCTAGAAGCTAGCCTATGGTATGATTGTTGTATATGGAGTTGATTGCCTACGGACTACAACCCTCCGGTTTATATAGACACCGGATAGGTTTAGGGTTACACAGAGTCGGTTACAATGGTAGGAGATCTTGAATATCCGCATCGCCAAGCTTGCCTTCCACGCCAAGGAAAGTCCCATCCGGACACGGGACGAAGTCTTCAATCTTGTATCTTCATAGTCCAGGAGTCCGGCTAAAGGTATAGTCCGGCTACCCGAACACCCCCTAATCCAGGACTCCCTCAGTAGCCCCTGAACCAGGCTTCAATGACGACGAGTCCGGCGCGCAAATTGTCTTCGGCATTGCAAGGCGGGTTCCTCCTCCAAGTCCTTCATAGAAGATTGTAAACACCAAGAGTAGTGTCCGACTCTGCAAAATAAGCTTCCTCATATCGCCATAGAGAGAATAATATTAACACAAATCAAAACTGCCGATGTATTCCGTAGTGTGTCATCACACTACGGCCAAGTCCTTTACTCGAATCGTTTTTACTTTTCCACCTCAGCATGTTTTGCGAGGCGGTTTCCTTGGCACGTCTTGTCAAAGCAGAGATCGTGTACCCCCTTTACGGGATTCTCATCAATACGGACGTGGGTAACCCAACCGCGCCATTTATCACGGCGCTTGGGAGGCAAGTGAGTTTTACTAGGCTGGTGGGGACGCACAACCGCATCCGCTCATATAAGGGGATAAGGATCCACCTTTTTACCTACGCCTTCTTCCTCCTTTGCCTAGCCATCTCCTGCGCACTCGAGCTCCAGCGCCCAAGCCCGCACTTCCCACCTCAACCTTCTCCAGCAATGTCCGGGGCGGGAGGCAAGTGGATGGTCTCCTCCGCTACGGAGGGCCAAGTCAAGAAGCTAAGGAAGGCCGGATACCTGTTCAAGGGCATCGCGCACTGGCTTCCCGAAAAGGGGCAGCTTCTCCCCACCCCAAGGCCCCATGAGAGGGTAGTATTTCTCCCCCACTTCCTCCGTGGACTGGGTTTTCCACTCCACCCATTTGTCCGGGGGCTCATGTTCTACTACGGCCTGGATTTCCACGATCTGGCCCCGAACTTCATCCTCAACATCTCGGCGTTTATCGTCGTGTGAGAGGCCTTCCTCCGCGTCCGCCCTCATTTCGGCCTCTGGCTCAAGACCTTCAACGTCAAGCCCAAGGTGGTGCGCGGCAGCCAGGCGGAGTGTGGAGGTGCCATGGCGGGCAAGATGGCCAACGTCCTATGGTTCAAGGGCTCTTTTGTGGAGACCCTAAAGGGGTGGCAATCCGGGTGGTTTTACATCACCGAGCCACGCGATCCGAACTGGATCGCAGCCCCCGAGTTCCGATCCGGACCCCCCACGCGGCTTATGGACTGGAAAGAGATGGGCCTGTCTTGGGGTGACAAAAAAGAGGTGACCGGATTGCAAACATGCATCCAGTCCCTGGTGAACAAGCCAATCCGGCTTGTTAATGTAATCCAGGTTATGCTCGTCCGCCGGATCCTCCCGTGCCAACAACGGGATTTTAATCTGTGGGAGTTCGACCCGGCGCAGCACCAAACCCTTAGCAGGCTCTTCGACACGACGTACGAAGATGCCTGGAAGGTGCTATTCAAGGGCGCCGAGGCTCCCGCATCTGCTTCCGAGGACCGCGGATACAGCTCACAGCGTCACGCTAGCGAGGTAAGCTATCTTCACCTTTTACAGGATGTTAAGCTTTTTTCATAGTTTGCCTCTATGCGGGATCTAAACTCCCTAACCTTTGACAGGCTTGGCGAGCGATATCCGGACCGATCAACTGTCCGGCTCCGCTGCCTGAAGGCCCAGCCCCAGCTCTACTAGTAAAGCTGCTAGTTCCGGCGCCTTATGTGGTGCCGGAGAAGAAGGCCAAGAAGAAGAAGACCACGGGGACTCGAAAGAGTGCCCGCAACATGGTGGTGTCGGACTCGTCATCTGATGAGTCCGAGACGCCCTCCTCCCGCGAAAACGGGGAGGAGGAAGAAGAAAGCTCTCCCCCCCAGCGGAGGGAGGAGAGAAGAGGAAGGCCGCCCCTATGGGGGAGGCCGAGGGGTCTAGGAAAAGGAAGACCCCTCCGCCGGACTACGCCCCCAATGCCGAAGAGGGCAAAGAGGAGTGGCCAAACAGGGCCAAGCGTCTGGCGAAATTGTAAGTTCGGATATCAGAATAACTCATGATGTTCCTTTATTAGACAACTTTCCCTAATGTCGAATGTAATTATGTAGTCCGCCCCGGGCCGAATTCGACGAATCGTCGGGCGGCTCCCTGGACTCATCGGACGTGAACTCAGTTCCGCCCGCTGTCTCCCCCCGCACTGCAGACGACACCGAAGTGGCATCGCGACAAGCTTCGGGGCAGGAGGAGGTGGTCCCGGAGGAGCCGCAAGGCAACCTCCCGGACTCCAGGAGTGAAGGGGATAAGGCCCCCCAGGGCTCCAAGTCCGGCTTTGTGCCGGACACCGTGTCGAAATCTTCCACAGTTCCGGACCGCAGTAGGCGAACTCCTTCCAAGAGGAGCAAGCCTTCTGAGCCGGTGGCCTCCGTCCAACCGGAGGTGCCAGACAATCTGCTGGAGGTGCTTGACAGCGCCTCCATCGACGAGGGGCACCGTACTATTATGAGTATGGTGATCCAGAAGGTTCAGTCCGCCAAGAGCGGACTGACTGAAGCTTGCGCTAGCCTTCTAATAGGCTTCGAGGTAAGTAAAAATATGTAAAAATATTACCGCATAGACAGTAGCCCCTGATGCTCTGTTTGGCATTCGGAAAGAAAAGCCGAATAGAGGATCTATTAAATTTCGCAGGAGTCTAACAAAAAGAGTCAATATGCATATGCAGGCTTCGCTGCTATCCACCGCCGCATTGACTGCGGAGGTGGGTGTCCTGAAGCAGGACCTCGAGCGGACCGAGCAAGAGCTCGGCCTTGCCAAGCGGCAGCTCGAGGAGAAAGAAGGTAAGAAATACCTTATAGAAAAAGTGCCTATAAAAAGGCGTGATTGCAAAAAAATAACAGGATTGTATTGCTTATTGTAGGGGCCACGACTGAGGTGGCGACCCTTAAGCAGGCGCTGTCTGAGGCCGAAAAGAAAACGGCCACGGAGCGCACCGAGCGAGACAGACTTGGGGCTCAGGTCGGCGAGGTGCAGCAAGAGCTTCAGGCTCTCATGAAAAAACATGAGAGTTTGGATCTTGAGTCAAAGGCGCAAGCATCCGAGCTAGCGACGGCCCTTGAGACTGCCAAGTCTGCCAAGGCCGAAGCCCAAAAGGCCCTCCAAGAGTTGGAGGAGATGAGGAAGATAGCAGCGGGTAAGGCATTCTTCATGCAAAGCAGAAATATAAAAGTAAACTCCAGGGGCATTCGCAGATCTTCCCCACAGCATATCCGATGCCGCCGCATTCTACCGAGCTGAAGAGGGCAGCTTGACAGAGAAGGTGTTCTGGTCTCAGTATTCTGAGGCCGGACACCCTGTGCCTTTGAGCGACCAGCTGAAACAGCTGGTCGAGCTCCACAAGGCGGCCGAACAGGCCATGAAGGGCTTCATAGTTCGGCTGTGGCCCGAAGAGGCCCTGCCTGGGAGCTATTTCGGGCTGGTGCGGCGGCTGGTGGAGGCCTGTCCGAGGCTCGAGGTCATCAAGCGCTCCATCTGCATCGAAGGTGCCCATCGGGCCCTTGCCCGTGCAAAGGTGCACTGGGGTAAGCTGCACGGTGAGAAGCTTGTGAAGGACGGGCCGCCGCCGGGGAAGGAGCATCGCAAGCCCGAGAACTACTACAAGGATGTTCTTGCAGGTGCCCGCCTTGTGGTGGATGAATGTACCAAGGATGTGATTTTTGAATGAACTCGCTCGTGTTTATCCCGTGCGCTGAAAACTTGTTCATATGCGCTAAGCAATGATTATTGAATTTAAAATATTACTTTCTGTGCGGCCGTTTATCAAAAAATTGAGAGATGGCCAGTCGTCGGCTTCTGCCCCCATGCTACTAGTGCTGGGGTGTTCGGGATAAACCTGAGCGGTCTTTTTCCCATAGTTGGGCCCTTCGAGGGAGGCGCTCAGCACAACGAACCAGGCAATCGGACTATAATGCTTGAACACTCTCACTTAGCCATTGAACTCTATAATTTTAAATTTCGGCGAAGCCCCTAGTTCGGAAGACCGAGTTTGGGGCGCTATCCACGCCTTAGCCGGACAAAGCCAGCTCCTCGCTCGAAGCGGCATAAGTCTTTAGGGACTCGAAAAACCTCTCGAACAGCGGCCGGTCTCTTGCCTCATCATGACAGTCAGTTTTAGCTTTCTCCACTGAGGTGCTTAACCCAGCTGAACCGGGGCACAATCGCAGTGGTTCTCCTAGTGCTACCTTAGCCGATAGAGCGGAACGTAAGGCACCAAAACATAGGAGCCAGGCAAACCCAACTATTGACCCAAATCATGATTCGGAGCCGATGCATATAGTGCTATAAGTTCGGGGTGCCGCACTTGTGAAAGTGTATGGACTTCTCACACCATTATGAGGGGTACTGAAGCCCCTGGCGTGTTTGCCGTACCATGGTGTACGGTTGCAATCATGTCATTTAATAAACATAAATGTGAAAATAAGATAATGCAAAAAATAGACAAGAAGCTAAGCATTGTTTATAGAGAGGCTATTTATCAAAGCCGAACGATACAAATAGTGCGGTAAGCAAAAGATATTGGACTATTCAGTATGTCCTGACCAGGGGCAGGCCGCGGAATTGTATTTTAAAACACGTATACCGCTCGTAATAGAGACCACCTGGGAGTTCCATAATGCGGCATGGCTTGTCTGCCTCCCTGGATCTTGCATCGTTTGTGCGGCAGTCGAATTGCCGAACAGGTCGTCCGAAGTATGGAGTCCTGAAAGTAAGAAAAAATTAAAAAAAGAATCCGGCAGCCCCTAGTACGTTTTAAGCCGTATTTTGGGCGTGCCATTATTGTGCCCCTTCCCCTGTGCCCATGGTATTTCAAGGGCGTAGTTATGTACGCGAGGTACTGGTTTCGCTATGTCGCGAAAGCTGGGGTTGGGGCCGCATTGCTACGCTTGCTCAGAGTGTGCCAGGCGGTCCTGCTGTGGGTTACTCCGGGCGCGCTTGGCAGTGTCTGGCTTTTTAATGGCTGGACTGGAGAATTGCCTGAGAAGGCTACTTTGTACCTCCGTTGCGAGAGCCGCCGTATGCTCCTCCGTACGGAGGGAGCGTTCGGTGTTTCCGTTGACCGTAATTACTCCTCGAGGGCCTGGCATCTTGAGCTTGAGATATGCGTAGTGCGGCACCGCATTGAACTTTGCGAATGCGGTTCGTCCGAGCAGGGCGTGATAGACACTGCGAAACGGGACTATATCGAAGATTAACTCTTCGCTTTGGAAATTGTCCGGGGATCCAAAGACCACGTCAAGTGTTACTGAGCCTGTACAGTTGGCTTCTACACCTGGTATAACGCCTTTAAAGGTCGTTCTTGTGGGCTTAATCCTTGAGGGATCTATGCCCATTTTCCGCACTGTATCCTGATAAAGCAGGTTCAGGCTACTGCCGCCGTCCATGAGGACTCTTGAGAGATGAAATCCGTCGATGATTGGGTCGAGAACCAATGCGGCAAAGCCGCCATGATGGATGCTAGTGGGATGGTCCCTTCGATCAAAAGTGATCGGGCAGGAGGACCATGGGTTGAACTTTGGGGCGACTGGCTCCATCGCGTATACGTCCGGTAGCGCACGCTTCCGCTCCCGCTTGGGAATGTGGGTTGCGTATATCATGTTCACCGTCCGCACTTGTGGGGGAAAGCCCTTCTGTCCATTGTTGTTCGGCGGCTTAGGCTCCTCGTCGTCGTTGTGCAGCCCCTTGTCTCTGTTTTCGGCCCTTAACTTGCCTGCCTGCTTGAACATCCAACAATCCCTGGTAGTGTGATTGGCTGGCCTTTCGGGGGTGCCATGTATCTGGCACAAGCGATCGAGTATTCGGTCCAAACTAGACGGGCCCTGAGGATTCTTTTTGAATGGCTTTTTCCGCTGACCGGATTTATAGGCTTTGAATCCGGCATTGACTGCCGTGTCTTCATTGCTGTCGTTGTTAACACGGCGTTTTTGCTTATTCCGACATGTCCTGCCACTTTTGTCCTTGGTATCCGCATTACCAGGGTTCTTTGGTAAGTTGTTACTGCGAGCTAGCCAGCTGTCTTCTCCCATGCAAAAGCGGGTCATGAGTGTCGTGAGGGCTGCCATGGATTTCAGCTTTTCCTGTCCTAGGTGCCGGGCAAGCCACTCGTCACGGATGTTATGCTTGAAGGCTGCTAGGGCCTCTGCGTCCGGACAGTCGACTATCTGGTTTTTCTTTGTTAGGAACCGTGTCCAGAATTGTCTGGCCGATTCCTCTGGCTGCTGAATTATGTGATTTAAGTCGTCGGCATCCGGCGGTCGCACGTAAGTGCCCTGGAAGTTGTCGAGGAATGCGGCTTCCAGGTCCTCCCAAGAACCGATTGAGTCTGCTGGCAAGCTGTTAAGCCAATGCCGGGCCGGTCCTTTAAGTTTGAACGGGAGGTATTTGATGGCGTGTAGATCATCGCCGCGTGCCATGTGGATGTGAAGGAGATAATCCTCGATCCATACCGCCGGATCTGTTGTGCCATTGTATGATTCGATGTTTATGGGTTTGAAACCCTCTGGGATTTTATGATCCATTACTTCATTCGTGAAGCATAGCGGGTGTGCGGCGCCTCTGTACTGGGCTATATCACGACGCAGCTCGGAAGAGCTATGTCTGTTGTGTTCGGCCCGGCCGGATTTGTTGTATCCGGAGTGAAGATCATTGTCACATGCCGTAGGGCGCCTGCGCGATCCGTAGATCGATATTGTTTGTCCTGCCTTATCCTCCAGTATGTCTCGCAGGTCGGGCGCATTTTCCCATGCCTTAGTTGAGCGGCGTCGGGGCATGGCTTGGGTGGAGGGCCGAGAGGCCTCTCTGTCGCGGCCGCGAGGTGGCCGGTCTGCCATGTCATGCGCTGGTGATGTAGGTGCTTCCTCCTCTGATCGGGGTAGCGGCCTGCGCTTCGGGTAACTCTTGGAGGGGCGTTCGAGTTCATACTCTTCAGCCGCAAGGACTTCAGTCCATCTGTCAGCTAGCAAATCTTGGGCAGCTCTAAGCTGTTGCTTCTTTTTCTTGAGGCTGCTTGCCGTGGCTAAAAGCCTGTGTTTAAAACGCTCTTGTTCGGCGGGGTCTGATGGTATGACGAATTCGTCGTCATCGAGGCTTGCCTCGTCTTCGGAGGGAGGCGTATAGTTATCATCCTCGACCTCTCGGTCTGCTGCTCTCTCATGAGGGCTGGCTTCTCCGTCTTCCTGTGCTGAATCTTGCTGAGGTGGGTGTTCTTCGGCGCTATCCGGGGTAGTATTATCTCCTGTGCCGGAATCACCGTTTTTGCTTTGGCAGGATTTAGAGCGGCGCCGCTGACGCCGGCGCTTTGACTGTTTCTTGGGGGCGTCATCCCCCACTGTTCCATCGCCATCTCCATATTTTGGAGTATCCACTATATATATGTCATATGACGAGGTGGCCTTCCAGCGCCCTACAGGTGCTGGTTCCTGTTCGTCTCCTACATCATCGTCCATGCCGTCGATGTCTTCGGAGCTGAAGTCAAGCATGTCGGTTAGATCGTCGACAGTGGCTACAAAGTGGGTGGTGGGTGGGTTTGAATTTCCTCATCGACCGTATTCCACCCTCGCTGACCGTAGTCCGGCCAGGGCTCTCCTGATAAAGAGAGAGACTTAAGAGAATTCAGGATGTCGCCAAAAGGCGAATGCTGAAAGATGTCTGTGGTGGTGAACTCCATTATTGACGCCCAATCGGATTCGATTGGCAGGGGCGCGGGGGGCTCGGAGTCCGGGGAGGAGTCCAGATCCTCGGAGTCACGGGTCGTGCAGAGTGCGGGGCTAGCGTTCGGCTCGATCGCTTTCGGGATCGCAGCCCCCGAGGTGACGTCCAACCGCTCATCCTCGATTGGCGCAATAGGCTCCGAGTTAGGGAATGGAACCGATGCGTGTGCGGCCTCCAGGACACTGTCCGGGGGCAGAGCTAGATCATGCCCCTCAAGATAGTGCGGCGCGCTCGGCCGTGGCTCGAGCCCGTCGAAGATCAAGTCTCCGTGGGTGTCAGTCGTGTAGTTTAAGCTTCCAAACCTGACTTGATGGCCAGGGGCGTAGCTTTCGATCTGCTCCAGGTGGCCGAGCGAATTGGCCCGCGGAGCGAAGCCGCCGAAGACGAAGATCTGTCCGAGGAGAAAAGTCTCAACCTGGACCGTATCATTGTTGATGATCAAAGGAGCCATCGGGCCTAAAGGCGACGACACAGAGGAACTCTCAATGAAAGCACCATTGTCGGTGTCAAAACCGGCGAATCTCGAGTAGTGGGTCCCGAACTGTGCGTCTAGGCCGGATGGTAACAGGAGGCAGGGAACACGATGTTTTACCCAGGTTCGGGCCCTCTTGATGGAGGTAAAACCCTACGTCCTGCTTGATTAATATTGATGATATAGGTAGTACAAGAGTAGATCTACCATGAGATCAAGGAGGCTAAACCCTAGAAGCTAGCCTATGGTATGATTGTTGTATATGGAGTTGATTGCCTATGGACTACAACCCTCCGGTTTATATAGACACCGGATAGGGTTAGGGTTACACAGAGTCGGTTACAATGGTAGGAGATCTTGAATATCCGCATCGCCAAGCTTGCCTTCCACGCCAAGGAAAGTCCCATCCGGACACGGGACGGAGTCTTCAATCTTGTATCTTCATAGTCTAGGAGTCCGGCTGAAGGTATAGTCCGGCTACCCGAACACCCCCTAATCCAGGACTCCCTCACCCGGTCCAGGCCAGACGTCCGCTCATTTGGCTCGGGTACAGGGGCACCGGTCATCTGGTATGGACCGGACGCCCGCTCGCTGGGACTCAGCTGGGGCTTCAGGCGCCGGACGTCCGCTCCCGGCCGGTCGTCCGGTGGCTGGGACATTTCCTGCAGCTTTCCTTCTTCTCCATCTTCACGTCCATCTTCCTCTTCTTCTTCTTCTTCTTCTTGCTCCTTAGCTTCTCCATGATACCTGAGTATGCACAATGTGTCCATATGAGGTAGTAGCCATGTCTCATGTGCATCGAAGTGGAAATGTTAGAGGAGAGATGTCACCTAGGTTTCGAGAGCTCTTGCACATGCTCATGTCATGGGTCCAAGTGGTGTCGTAGGAGATGTAGTTGGGTCCATGGGGATGGCCTTGGGATGCTCCGCATCATTTGGTGTGTTGAAACTTTGTTGGATTTGATACGTGGAGTTGCTTTGTTTTGAGTGGATCTAGCTTTTCCACCTTTTCCCCACCCTTTCCATCCACAAAATTGCTCGGATTCGACGAATTTCAAAGTATCCATCATGAACACCACCAGTTCATCCCGTGCCCGATTTTCGCCCAGGCACCGGACGTCTGCTCGCCACCGGACCTCCGATGATCGGACGACCGCTCACCACCGGACGTCCGGAGTTACCTGACGAAGCTGAATTTTTTCAGTTTAGTCACCACTACCGCCCCACATTTCCGCATACGCACTCCTACCACCTCTACACCATCACCACTTCCGCATACCACCACCATTGCTTACCAGTTTTACACTCTGACACGTGTTGCCACTTCGAGCTTTGAGAATTTGAGTTGCGGTTCCGTATCCTTGTGTGTTTCGGCTATCTAGGTACGGTTCGACATCAACATCACTGCCACTCATCTTCGCCACGGACGCGACATCAACAACGACCACCTCGACTACATCTTGGTATTTGTGCCACCCATTTGATCACCGTAATCCGTTCTTGCTTACGGACGAGGAACCAAAGATAGGTAACCTCACCTTTGTATTGGACATATCACTCTTCTCATTACATTGATAGGCATCATAGCCTTACTCCTTTGTGTTTCTTACCCATCGAGACTAGCCATTGAGTTGCCGACAACGAGACTTATGCACATTAGTGATCATACTTCCCATAGCATACATACATCATTGTTTCATAGCTTGGTATCATCTCTTGTGTCACAAGGTTGTCATCGCATACACACTTGCTATCTTGGTTCGTCAAGCATTGCATGAGAAAAGAGCTCTGACATCAAAGAGCCAAACAAGCTTTTAAGAAAAAGGGAAAGATAAGCAAAGAGCTTTTAAGCAAGAACCATAGCATCATACAACATTAAGATTGTCATATTAGATCATCTTGGATCATATCATAGAAACACCTTGCATAGAGCATACTTGGGATAGAAGTCGCTGCATTTTTGCTTAGTAGGTTGTGCACAAGTCTTTGTATCCGCCTATTGTGCAATCGTTCTAGCGTCTCTCTAGTGTTGCGCAACACGAGCACTTTTGTCGATACCACATTTTGGCTCAACCTTGGTTGCCCAACCCCACTTATCTCTTTGTGTGTGTGTTTACATGTACATTATATTGCTTGGTCTACTTGTTACATTGCAATCTTGTGAATCTTTTCCAACATTATTGAAGCTCACTTACAATTGCACTAAATTTTGTTCCACAATCCTACCCAAGCTCCACCATAAGCTTTTACTTGTGTAGGTGTAAGAAACCGACAAGAATTGGTACCAATTGTGCTATTTCCTTGTCCACATTGGAGTGATCATTGATCCACTTTCAACTTCTGTCAAGGTACATTTGGTATTCGTTCTTCTCTTTCTACCACTCACATTTTTTTTATCTTGGAATGATGGATAGGCCAAGTACTTCTACCAACCCACTCTTCACTGAGCACGACGACGATATGAACTCCTACGTCACCAAGAGCCACCTCTTTGGTGCATAGCGTGCTTTGCATCAACAACAACAAGCAATGAGTGAACGTATCGACAATCTCACCGCCGACTTGCGACTCTCCGAGAAACATACAAGGGATTACTTCAACCACAAGCTCGACGATCACAAGCAAGAGAACGACGCAAGAATGGACGAGATACGCGCTTTGTTGCTCAACCGCTCTTCTTCCACTTCGTCTTCATCAAGAAGGAGCCGCTCAAGTCGACACTCCGACTTCACCCTCTCCAGCTCAAGTACACCGACATCGAACACTCTTCGACGTGCCGCGCACAACGATCGTCATGCAAGCCTCAATCCTCTACGCGACACCAACTCTCAATAGCACCGACAACGTCAAACCCAGGAGGCTTTTGCGCTAGCACAAGAAAGACAACGACAACGCCAACATGAAGAGGAAGAGTGCGCGCGTATACACCAAGATGCACAAGATGCCGATGCACAACACCAAAAACAACAACTCCTTGAAGCTCAAGCACTTGAGGCGCAACAAGCCCTCCAAGATGCATGTCGTGCCATAGCCAACCGAGGCTGACAAGCTCGTGAACATGAAGAACAACTTCGCGAAGAAGCTCACGAACGAAGATTTCAAGCTCGCGTGCATTGTCAAGTTCCTCAAGTTCCTCCTCGAGCTCGACAAGCTCCTCCACAAGCTCGCCAAGAACATCAAGTTCATCAAGAGCATGACGATAATGGAAATCCTCCACGACAAGAGCAATATGAGGTTGACAACCCTCCTCACCAAGAGCAACACGAGCTTGACAAATCATCGACAACATGGGCGTCATCATCCCCGACCCCAACACAATGAAGAGCAACGCTACGGCAATCTCAAGTTCACCATGCCCAAGTTCAACGGAAGCAAAGATCCCAAAGAGTACCTTTCATGGGCATTGAAGGTCGACAAAATCTTCCGTTTGCACAACTATCAAGAAGAGAAGAAGATAGAAATGGCATCCTTGAGTTCCAAGACTATGTCCTTATTTGGTGGGAACAAGTTATCGAGCGCCGAGAGGTAAGAGGTGAACCACTGATCACTACTTGGGCGCAAATGAAGGATGTTATGAGAGCACGCTTTTTGCCTACCTACTACAACCGCGACCTGTTCAAGAAACTCCAACTACTCAAGCAAGGAACGAAGAGCGTCGAAGAATACTACAAGGAGATAGAGATTGCCATGATAAGAGAAAACGTCACGGAAGATCATGAGCAAACAATGGCACGTTTCTTGAATGGACTCAACCATCCTATCAAGAAGATTGCCAACTTCTAGCCATACTCGAACCTCATCGAGTTCGTGCATCAAGCTACAAAGGCACGTTTCTTTTGCGATGAAGATTCAAGTCCCGCTCTTGTTGTCTCCAAGGTCTTGCCTCTCCAACATCACCAAGAAGAACACCAAAGATGCCACATATTCCACACCAAGGCGGAAATCAATGGAAAATCCGTCAAGGTCATCATCGATGGAGGGAGTTGTCATAACCTCGCAAGTGAAGAACTTTGCTCCAAGATCCAATTTCCCAAGACGAAGCACCCACACCCATGCAAAGTGCAGTGGCTTAGAGACTCTGGCACTATCCAAGTCGAGCATCGATTACAAGTCTCCTTCAAAATTGGTGCCTATGAAGACACTTTGGAGTGCGACGTCGTTCCAATGACCGTTTGCCACCTCCTCCTTGGACGCCCATGGCAATTTGATAGAGGAGTCATCCACAACGGCTGAACGAACCACTACATCTTCAAGATGAAGGGCAAGGAGTACGTACCTCATCCCATGCCCCCAAGCCAAGTTGTCGCCGACAAGCAAGCCACCCATCATGGAGATAAGAGGATTGAGTGAGCGCTACAAGCCCAAATCGAGCACCTCCACGATGAACGAAAAGAAGAACTTAATCCTAGTTGCCACCAAAAGTGAGATAAGAGGATTGTGTGAGAACCCATCTAGTGTCCTACACTACGTCCTTTTGTACAAGGACAATGAACCACCAACTAAAACCTCTCACACTCTTCCTCTAGTGTTGTCTTCTCTTTTGCAGGAATTTCACGATGTTTTCCCCGACGAGCTACATCCGGGACTACCTCCACTACGAGGAATTGAGCACCGCATTGACCTCATCCCCAGAGCACCACTTCCGAACAAAGCTCCCTACCGCGTCAATCCCGAAGAAACCAAAGAAATACAAAGGCAAGTACAACATCTCATAGACCATGGACATGTGCGTGAAAGTTTGAGCCCTTGTGCCATCCCGGTCATTCTTGTGCCAAAACGAGACGGTAGCTTTCGCATGTGCTCCAATGGTAGACCTATCAATGCTATCACTGTTCGTTATAGGTATCCCATTCCACGCCTTGAAGATATGCTTAATGAACTTAGTGGTGCCACTATCTTTTCAAAAATTGATCTCAAGAGTGGTTACTATCAAATCCGCATACAAGAGGGTGATGAATGGGAAACCGCTTTCAAAACCGAGTTTCGGTTGTATGGGTGGTTGGTCATGCCTATGGGTCTATCAGAAGCACCGGGTACTTTTATGCGTCCTATGAGTCATGTCTTTCGCCCTTACATTGGTGTGTTTGTTGTGGACTACTTCGATGATATCCTTGTTTTTAGCAAGTCTCTCAAAGAGCATATCATCCATGTCCGAACCGTTTTACAAACTCTTCGAAAAGAGCACCTCTATGCTAATATGGAGAAATGCCTTTTTGGCGTTGACAAGCTTGTTTTCTTGGGTTTTGTTGTGTTCTCTAAGGGTGTTGATGTTGATGAGGCCAAAAGACATGACCGTGTATTCATATGAACCATAGCTTGTTCTGAAAGCCGTCTTGGGAATATCTTGCTCACGGATACGAATCTGGTGATAGCCCATACAGAGGTCAAGCTTGGAGAATACTTGAGCACCTTTGAGTTGTTCAAACAGCTCGTTGATGTTGGGAAGTGGGTACTTGTTCTTTATAGTCTTCTTGTTCAATGGACGGTAGTCAATACAAAGTCGGACCGTTCCATCCTTCTTCACAAAAAGAACTCCACAACCCCACGGAGAAGAACTAGGTCGGATGAGACCCATTCGCTCTTGAATATCGAGTTGCTTCTTCAGCTCCTTTAACTCTTCAGGTCCAAGCTTGTAAGGACGTTTGCAAACCAGTTCCATGCCAGGCTCAAGATCGATGATGAATTCAACTGGCCGGTGCGGAGGCATTCTTGGAAGCTCTTCTGGAAAGACGTCTTGATATTCGCAAACGACTGGAATTTGAGAGATGGCATCCAGTTCACCCTTCTCATTGAGAGAAAATAGACGGATGGTATCATCAAGAGCGGCAAAGACAATTACATCCTCAGACGAATGAGTCAATTGAATTTTCCTGGCTGCACAATCAAGCTGAGCCTTGTGCTTAGAAAGCCAGTCCACTCCGAGAATAAGATCAATATCCGAGTCACCAAGAACATTTGGAGAGGACAAGAACTTATAGTCACCCAATGTGATTGAAACATCCGGAACGCATACTCGAGATGTCATTTGACGGGCCGGAGAGACAATAGACAACGGTTTCGGCAACACTTGAGTAACAAAATCATGCTTAGATGCAAAAGGTCTCGAGATGAAACAATGCGATGCACCAGTGTCAAAAAGAACTCTTGCAGGAATATCGTTAACAGGAAGGTTTCCCATGATGACATCTGACGAGTCCTCTGCCTGAGCCGCATTCACCATGTTGACCTTGGCGTACTTGGGGTTATGCTTGACCACAGCTGTACTTGCCGATCTCACAGGAGGAGGAGGAGGAGGGAGACGCCTCTGATTGAAGCATTTGTTGGCATAGTGACCCTTCTGTTGGCACTTGTTGCACATGAACTCCGAAACCGGACGGTGATACGGAGCACTCGATCTTGGAGCTTGAGACAAAGTCTTGTTCTGAAAGCCAGGGTTGGGTGGGTGGGAAGATCCATTGCCACCTTTGCTCTTCTGCTGATACGGCTGACGAAACGGAGGAGGAGGAAGCCAATACTTCTGCTGCTTAGCCACTTGAGTTGAGGAAGAAGGAGTAGCATCTCTGACTCGCTTCTTGGAAGCATCGCACTTCAGTTGAGCAGTCTCTTGCTTCATTGCCATGTTGTAAAACTCATCGTACCTCTTGGGCTCAAAGAGGACAAGAGCTAGCTGGATTTCTTCTCTGAGACCACCCCTGAACTGGTATATCATGCTCTTCTCGTCAGGGACGTCCTGCTTAGCAAAACGGGCGAGCTTCTGAAACATCTTTTTGTACTCGTAGACAGACATAGAGCCTTGCTTCAGGTTGCGGAATTCCTCACGCTTGCTTTCAACCACGCTCTGAGGAATATGATGAGCTTTGAAGTCTTGACAGAATTCATCCCAGGTAATCACACGGCCTCCTCTGGAATCTTTGTACTGCTGAAACCATTCTGCAGCTTGGTCTTTGAGTTGGAAGGAAGCGAACTTGACAAAGTCCTCAGGCCTGACGTTACTGCACTCGAAATGCTTGCATATGTCCACGAGCCAATCATCAGCGTCTGTTGCCTCAACACAATTGCTGAATGTCTTTGGCTGGCTAGCAAGGAACTGGTTGAGTGTAGCAAAGTGATTCTGATTGTTGCCTTGGCCCTGGTTCGCTTGGTTGCGCTCTTGAAGAAGTTGCATGATCAGCTGCGTGTTTGCATTGGTAGCGGCCATCACAGCTTGCCATGCCTCCGGAGGTGGAGGTGGTGGTGGCGGATCAGGATTCGGAGTCGTGCACGTTGGAGGAGCCATCCTAAAGAGGTTGACATCCATTAGCACATTGACAGACAAATATCGAAGCTGAATCAAACGGGTTGAAATTGCAACATAAAGTCTTCACATCCGAACAAAATGAACGAATGCATTCCAATTGAAATGGTCACATATCCATAAATTGAGAAGCCACTTAGAATTGAGGTAGAAGAAAAACAACAAGGTACGGACCAAGAATGCATACTCGGTAAGGATCGCCAAATCTCAAACCAGATATCCGTGGAAGAAGAACTAGAGCTACAAGAATTCCCACCTATGAAACTTCCGAACCTTTCCGGTTATGCAATCAGGTGTTGGGGATACAGGGGAAGCATAATATCTCACCCAAATCTAGCAAATCCTACATCCAGCTGTATCCATCCTTCAACACATAACCGAGAAAAACTTCGGAAATCGTCCACCTCAACCTTCGAAAAGCATCAGTTATACAAGTTATGGCAATACTCCCGAACTCCCGCCCCAGTACTGGGTGGCGTCGAGGTTATCTCACCAACAACTGCATAAAAAAGATTTTCAATGTCGGCGAACCCAAACTCAGGTATTCCAGAACTGCAACGATAAGATTGTGACGACAACACCTCGGAGCTCAACTCCCCGGGACACTGCCACAACCCCTAAATGACAGGAGGCACCAAGAACAATGTTCTCGTCACAAATCGATCCGAACGATTCCAAGATACCCGCGTGATCCTAAATTTTTTTAGTGAAATTTGAGAAGAGAAGAGTCAAAACTCTACGTCAGGATGCCTTACCAGAGCGATGAAGGGACTGGGGAGTAAAAAGAAGTCCTAACTCTCTGATATATATAATCCTAAATGACTCAAAACATTTTTCTAGACTCAACAACGCCCGCTATTCGATCAAGCAGGGGGGCTCCTAAGGTCGGGGAAGGCTCTGATTACCAACTTGTAACACCCTCGATGCGGCTATATCTCCTACGTGTCAAAGCACGACTTAGAGGCATAACCGCATTGAAAGCAATGTGGCAAGTAAGGTAATCTTCACAACAACCCATGTAAATAGATAAAAGGGGTAAAGCTACATAGTTGGCTTACACTCGCCACGTCACACAAATACATGAATAACATTACAATCATCCAATACACTCATGGTCCGACTACGGTACCAAAATAAAAGATCAACCCCACATGCGACACGGTCCCCGATCGCCCCAACTGGGCACCACTACTGATCATCAGGGAAAGACACGTTGTAACGGCGAGAGTCTTCATCGAACTCCCACTTGAGCTCAAGCGCATCGTCTGGAACGGTATCATCGGTCCCTGCATCTGGTTTGGAAGTAATCTGTGAGTCACGGGGACTCAGCAATCTCTCACCCTCGCGATCAAGACTATTTAAGCTTATAGGTAAGGCAAGGTAATATGTGGAGGTGCAGCAAGCGACTAGCATATAAGGTGGCTAACCTGTTCGCAAAAGAGAGCGAGAAGAGAAGGCAAAGCACGAACGAAGAACTATGATCAAGAAGTGATCCTAGAACAACCTACGTCAAACATTACTCCAACACCGTGTTCACTTCTCGGACTCCGCCGAGAAGAGACCATCACGGTTACACACGCGGTTGATTCATTTTGTATTAAGTTAAGTTTCATGTTATCTACAACCGGACATTAACAAATTCCCATCTGCCCATAACCGCGGGCACGACTTTCAAAAGTTCAAATCCCTATAGGGGAGTCCCAACTTAGCCCATCACAAGCTCTCACGGTCAACGAAGGATATTCCTTCTCCCGAGACATTCCGATCAGACTCGGTATCCCGGTTCTACAAGACATCCTTGACAATGGTAAAAACAAGTCCAGCAACACCGCCCGAATGTGCCGACAAATCCCGATAGGTGCTGCACATATCTCATTCTCAGGGCACACTCGGATAAGCAATCCGTACAACTAAAACCAGCCCTCGAGTTTCCCCGAGGTGGCGTTGCAAGGGGCTCTAGTTTGGACCAACACTCAGAGGAGCACTGGCCCGTGGGGGGTTTAAATAAAGATGACCCTCAGGCTCCGGAAACCTAAGGGAAAAAGAGGCTAGGTGGCAAATGGTAAAACCAAGGTTGGGCATTGCTGGAGGAGTTTTATTCAAGGCGAACTGTCAAGGGGTTCCCATTATAACCCAACCGCGTAAGGAACGCAAAATTCGGGAACATAACACCGATATGACGGAAACTAGGGCGGCAAGAGTTGAACAAAACACTAGGCAAAAGGCCGAGCCTTCCATCCTTTACCAAGTATATAGATGCATTAAGATAACAAGATAATATGGTGATATCCCAACAATAAACAATGTTCCAACAGGGAACAATCTCCAATCTTCACCTGCAACTAGCAACGCTATAAGAGGGGCTGAGCAAAGTGGTAACATAGCCAATCGACGGTTTGCTAGGACATGGTGGGTTAGAGGTTTGACATGGCAATTTGGGAGGCATGAAAGCAAGTGGTAGGTATCGTAGCATAGGCATAGCAAAAGAGCGAGCATCTAGCAAGCAAAGATAGAAGTGATTTCGAGGGTATGATCATCTTGCCTGCAAAGTTGTCAAAGTTGACTTGATCCTCGTAAGTCAACTCAACAGGCTCCTCGTTAGCGAACTCGTCTCCTGGCTCTACCCAAACAAGACAAACAAGCAAAAGGAACACAATCAACCACGTGCAATGCTCAAACAAACATGATGCAAACATGGTATGCTATGCGGAATGCGATAAATGATGCATATGCAAGATTTTACAAGGAATGATTGAACCTGTCCTCAACATGGAAATACAAGAATGCCACTGGAAAGGTGAGGTGATTTCGGTTGAAATCGATATAAAGATCACCGGAATCGGATGCACGGTTTGGAAATGGCAAGCAAAACAAATATGGCACCGGTCTGTGATAATCAGCAAGTAGCCATCTAAATGCATCAAGATAATTATGCTGCAGCACTCAAACATGACAACAAAATACATGGAAGGGATCCACTCATGATGCTTGACAAAAGATGAACACTGAGCTATGTCTAATTCATCCATTAACAGGTTCAAACAAGCATGGCAAAAATGCAAACGATAACAGGTTTCAGACTTAATGAAATTAACACAAGTCTGGAATTTAACATCAGGTAGCACACTTTGGAGCATGAAAACTACATGATACAGGAACTTAACATGGCAAAGCAAGGCATGGCATGAAGCTACTCAAAGCACTTAACAAAAGTACCTTAATGACCTTGAGCCAAAAGGGATCAGAAAATACAATTGCAAGCATGTGAACATGGCAAAAACATAAACAGATTACAGACTTAGTGAAAAACTGGAGCATGCAAATCTGTTAACGAGTAGGCATGTTCACGAGCTTGATGCACTCACTATAGCGCATGGCATGACAAACTAAGCATACACCCATCAAGAATACATATCATCGAAGCTAGACATGCAAGAACAGCAACATAGCATGCACGGATCAATAACAACATCCTCGGTAAAATCGCTAACAAGTCAACAATCTGCCAGGATTCACGAAATAGCAAAAGTAGAGCTCGATTGACTCAAGATAGGTTGCTCCATAAATGCAAACAAATAAATGGATCGATAGATCACCACAATTTTAACAAATCATCCTTAATGATCATCCTCCAAAGAGGCACGGATCACTAGGAAACAACAAGAAAATATGGCATAATGACAAAAATCAGGACAAGGACTTAGAGAAATTCTATGTCCCTGAAATCAGCATTACCGAATACGCTACTTTGCAAGCTTGTGCTAGTCACCACACATATCACAAAAATGCATGGTAAGCACCTCTGTAAAGATGGCATGGCATATAACAAAACTCATGTAGAGCTCAGGAGCATATCATGCACACATTAATCATGGCAAAAATGACAAATAGCTATTTGATGAAACAGATCTGACAATTTAACCACATAGCCCTCTTCCAACAGCATTTCGGGCATCAAGATGAGCTCAAATGAAAATAATGCAATGAGATGAAATGATTTACTCTCTGATACGAACATTTTGATATGCATCACGCGCAAATCGGAGCTACGGATGCGGAGTTACGACATGATGAAGTATGCATAAAATTAGGGTTTCGGGGGAAAAAGTCAACCGGATCTGGATCGGATCTGGCGGTTACTGTAGCTGGATCGGGACCTCGCCGGAACAGTGGTTCGCCGTCGCCGGGGATCAACGGAGAGGCGGCCGGAGGTGCTGCCGGAGTCGAGGGAGGCCGGAGATGGTGAGGAGGGGCGGCGCCGGCGTTGAGCTCCTCCACAGGCGCGCGGGCTCACAGGGGTCCAGCGGCCGGCTCGGGCGGTGGGCGAGCTCGCCGGCGAGCAGGTGGCGGAGCGCGGCGCTCCGGCGGATCGGGGCGGCACGGAGGAAGAAGAAGGCGGCACGCGCGGGGCAGCTCGGGCCCGGTCAGGCGACGGGAGGGCCCAGCCTGGGCCTCGCGGTCCGGCGGGGCTGAGGCGGTGATGTGGGCACGGGCAGTGGCCAATGGGAGGAGGACACGTGGCAGCGGACGGGCGGAGCGGACGTGTCCGCCCGTCTGGATTTCGTCCGGCGGCTGGAGGAGGAGGGGGGCTAGGGTTTCACCCAAAAATTTCGGGGTGCGGTTTGCGGCCACGCGATCGTGATCGAACGCTCTAGATGATGGGAGAGGTTTAAGTGGGTTTTGGGCCACTTTGGAGGGGTGTTGGGCTGCAACACAAACGAGGCCTTCTCGGTCCCTCGGTTAACCGTTGGAGTATCAAACGAAGTCCAAATGGCACGAAACTTGACAGGCGGTCTACCGATAGTAAACCAAGGCCTCATGGCAAGTCTCGGTCCAATCCAGAAATGTTTAACCCCCACACACGAAAAGAGGTGGAAAGGGGCACCGGAGGAGATAGGAGCGCCGGAATGCAAAACGGACAACGGGGAAAATGCTCGAATGCATGAGACGAACACGTATGCAAATGCAATGCACCTGATGACATGATATGAGATGCATGACAAGGAAACAACACACAAAGACAAAAACCCGAACCCGAGGAAAATAAAATAACTTAGCACCGGAAACGGCAAGAGTTGGGATACATATAAGGTAAATTACATCCGGGGTGTTACATCAATGTTATTAAGACTGGGCGGCAACCAACCAACTTGCTTCAAGTGCATAGTTTTCTTGGCCTTGCGGGTTTCTATTGTCGCTTTGTGAAAGATTTTAGCACAATTGCTTCGCCTTTTCATGCTTTGAGCAAGAAGAATGCGCCTTTTATTTGGAGACCATCCCAAGATACCGCTTTCAATGAGCTTAAGAATTTGCTTACTCATGCTCCCGTGCTTGCTTTACCCAACTTTGACAAACCCTTTGAGATTCATTGCGATGCTAGTGCTAATGGCATAGGAGGCGTGTTAACGCAAGAGAAGTGCCCCATAGCTTACTCCAGTGAGAAACTTTTCGGAGCTCAACTCAATTACCCCATCTATGACAAAGAGCTATATGCTTTAGTCCGCGTTTTGCATGAATGGGAGCACTATCTTCGCCCTCATGAATTTATCATTCATACCGATCACGAAATGCTCAAGTACCTTAAGGGCCAAACCAAGTTGAACAAGCGTCATGCTAAATGGAGTGAATTTATTGAGTCTTTTCCTTATGTCATCAAGTATATTAAAGGTAAGGAAAACATTGTGGTGGATGCCCTTTCACGCATATCCATGCTTGTTACTCAACTGGAATTGGATGTCATTGGCTTTGAGCATATAAAACTTGTATGAGCACGATCCTACTTTTGCTACTCCTTATGCCAAGTGTTTGAAGCACACCTCTTGGGAATGATATTACATCAAAGATGGATATCTTATGAGAGCTAACAAGCTTTGCATCCTCGAGTCTTCTCATCGTTTGTTGCTTTTGCAGGAATCTCATGGACGAGGCTTAATGGGACATTTTGGACGCGACAAGACTTTCGCCATGCTCTCCAAGAACTATTTTTGGCCCAAGATGTTTCGCGACGTCAATCGCTTCACCAACCGATGCTATACATGTCGCAAAGCTAAGTCCAAAGCTCAATCCCATGGCCTTTACATGCCTCTCCCAATTCCATATCAACCATGGGAAGACATTAGCATGGATTTCGTACTTGGATTGCCTAGGAATAGAAATGGAAAGGATTCGGTATTTGTCGTTGTGGACCGTTTCTCTAAGATGGCACATTTTATTCCTTGCAACAAGATAGATGATGCTTCACATGTTTCTAATCTCTTTTGTAGGGAAATACCGCGTCTACATGGAGTGCCAAAGACTATCGTCTCGGACCGTGACATCAAGTTCCTTAGCTACTTTTGGAAGACCCTATGCGCCAAGCTCGGAATCAAGCTACTCTTCTGCACGGCGTATCATCCACAAACCGATGGCCAAACGGTAGTTACCAACCGCACACTCTCTGCTCTACTTTGAGTACTCATCAAGAAGAAAATCAAGGAGTGGGAGGAGTGCCTACCTCTCGCCGAGTTCGCATACAACCAAACAAGACACTCAACAACTGGCAAGTCCCCCTTCGAGGTCGTCTACGGATTCAACCCATTGTCACCATTGGACATTCTTCCTCTACCACTCCAAGAGCGCATCAATTTGGACGCAGGTGCACGAGTGACACATCTCAAGGAGGTGCATGAAGATACAAGAAACACAATCGAGCGCCAAGTTCAACGCCTTGCGACCAAGCTCAACTTCAACAAGCAACCTAGGGTATTCAACACCGGAGATCTCATGTGGCTGCACCTTCGCAAGGACCGCTTTCCCCAAGAGCGCAATTGCAAACTTCGACCACGAGCGGATGGACCCTTCAAGGTGCTCGCACGCTACAACGACAACACTTACAAGATCGAGCTCCCGCGCGACAAGTACAACATGAGCGATATCTTCAATGTCAAAGACCTCTCGCCCTTCCATGGTGATGAAGAATTTGATCCGAGGACAGATCTTCCCCAAGGGAGGGGAGATGATGCGGAGCATCCCAAGGTCATCCCCATGGACCTACCATCGTCTCACCAAGTGCCATGACACGAGAACGTGCAAGAGCTCTTGAAACCGACGTGACATCTCTTTTCTCAAATTTCCACTTCGATGCACATGAGACATGGCTACTACCTCATACGGACACATTGTGCATACTCAGGTATCATGGAGAAGTTAATGAGCAAGGAGAAGAAGAAGAGGAAGATGGACGAGAAGACAGAGAAGAAGGAGGGCTGCATGAAATGTCCCAGCCACCGGATCACTGGTCGGGACCGGATATCCGGCGCCTGATGCTCCAGTCGAACCCCAGCGAGCGGACGTCCGGCCCAGACCAGACGACCGGTCTCCCTGCACCTGAGCCAAAGGAGCCGACGTCTGACGCAACTGGACGACCGGCCCTGACCGGAAATCCGCAACTTCCACATCCGATCCAGAACCAGCGGACGATCGGCTACTTCCGGACGCCGGATGCCCGTGAGCCACTGGATGACCGGCCCCAAGCGGACGTCCGGTACCTGGCTGTGTCCAGTTTCGGGCCTGAAGCCCGTGTACTGCCTCCTTTCACCCCCAATTTGCACTAAGACTATAAATAGACCTCCTATTCATCCTAGCTAGGGTTAGCAAAGGTTTAGCTCATAATTCGTGTGAGAGCTTTGCTCATCCACTTGGTTACCTTTTCGTCGGAGATTGCGCCTACTACGGAGAAGATCCCCCAAGCGGATTCAACACCCCTTTACGGGAAGAACCTCAACACCTCCTCACGGAGAAGACCAGCTACCTTTGTATCGTCCCTAGTTGATCGTGTACCGTGTGATCTCTTATGTATTCGAGGATCTAGCACATGTGTGAGTATTTCTTGTCGGTTTAGTGTTCCTCTTGTGTTTCCGCCGTGTTTTCCCTCATTCCCCTCCTCGTGGTCTTAGTGTTCATCGCGGGATCCGCTCCTTTCGTGAAAGATCAGCCAATTAGGGTTCCTACCCTACATCAAAGCACTTCGCAAAGAAGCTCATGAACGAAGATTTCAAGCTCGCGTGCGTCGTCAAGTTCCTCGTCAAGCTCGACAAGCTCCTCCACAATCTCGGCAAGAACATCAAGTTCATCGAGAGCATGAAGACAATGGAAATCCTCCACAACAAGAGCAACATGGGGTTGACAACCCTCCTCATCGAGAGCAACACGAGTTTGACAATCATCAACAACATGGACGTCATCATCCCCGACCCCAACACAATGAAGAGCAATGCTACGGCAAGCTAAAGTTCACCATGCCCAAGTTCAATGAAAGCAATGATCCCGAAGAGTACCTTTCATGGGCATTGAAGGTCGACAAAATCTTCCATTTGCACAACTATGAAGAAGAGAAGAATATGTCCCTTGAGTTCAGTGGCATCCCTTGAGTTCCAAGAATATCGAGCGCCGAGAGGCAAGAGGTGAACCACCCATCACTACTTAGGTGCAAATGAAGGATGTCATGAGAGCACGCTTCATGCCTACCTACTACAATCGCGACCTCTTCAAGAAACTCCAACTACTCAAGCAAGGAACCAAGAGCGTTGAAGAGTACTACAAGGAGATGGAGATTGCCATGATAAGAGCCAACGTCACGGAAGATGATGAGCAAACTATGGCATGTTTCTTGCATGGACTCAACCATCCTATCAAGAAGATCGCCGACTTCCAACCATACTCAAACCTCATCGAGCTAGTGCATCAAGCTACAAAAGCGGAACGTCAAGTCCAAGATGACCTCAAGTATGCCAAGTCCTCATCCAAGTCCTATGGCTTCTCCAACAATCAAGCTTCAATGACTCCAACATCTTCGACTACCCCAAGTGATCATCCTACTACAAGAAACTTCAAGCCGAGAGCTTCATCATCATCTACCCCAACCGATGAGACCGTCAAGACGAGTTCCTTCAAATGCTTCACATGCGATGGCCAAGTCCACAAGTCCTTTGAGTGTACAAACAAGCACACCATGATCCTCAACAACGACGGAACCCATGACTCCATTAGTGAAGAGGAGATGATATCCCTTGAGCAAGTGGCAATGCACCGGCACGTGACCGAAGAAGAAGAAGATCAATTATTTTGTGAAGAAGATTCAAGTCCCGCTCTAGTTGTCTCCAAGGTCTTGACTCTTCGACATCAACAAGAAGAAGACCGAAGATGCCACATATTCCACACCAAGGCCGACATCAATGGAAGGTCCATTAAGGTCATCATCGATGGAGGGAGTTGCCATAACTTAGCAAGTGAGGAACTACGCTCCAAGCTCCAATTGGCAAAGATGAAGCATCCTCATCCATACAAAGTTCAATGGCTTAGCGACCCCGGCACTATCCAAGTCGAGCATGAAGTACACGTCTCCTTCAACATCGGAGCTTATGAAGACACTTTGGAGTGTGATGTTGTTCCAATAACCGTTTGCCACCTTCTCCTTGGACGCCCATAGTTATCCACAATGGCCGAACGAACCACTACATCATCAAGATGAAGGGAAAGGAGTACGTACTTCATCCCATGTCTCCAAGCCAAGTGATCGCCGACAAGCAAGCCACCCATCGTGGAGACAATAGTAAGAGAGCGAGCCACCAAAAAGAGAGTGAGCGCCACAAGCCCAAATTGAGCGACTCCACGATGAGCGACAAGAAGAACTTAGTTCTATTTGCCACCACACGTGAGATGAGAGAAATGTGTGAGAACCCACCTAGTGTCATGCACTATGACCTTTCATGCAACGATGAGGCACCAAAAGCTAACACCTCTCACAGTCTACCTTTAGTGTTATCTTCTATTTTGTAGGAATTTCAAGATGTTTTCCCAGACGAGTGATACGTCTCCAAAGTATCTATAATTTTTGATTGCTCCATGCTATTATATTATCTATTTTGGATGTTAATGGGCTTTATTTTTTACTTTTATATAATTTTTGGGACTAACCTACTAATCGGAGGCCCAGCCAAAATTGCTGTTTTTTTGCCTATTTTAGGTTTTCGAAGAAAAAGAATATCAAACGGAGTCCAAACGGAATAAAACCTTCGGGAACATGATTTTCTCAACAAACGTGATCCAGGAGACTTGGAGTGGGCGTCAAGAAACAAGGGAGGAAGGCACGAGGCAGGGGAGCGCGTCTACCCCCCTAGGCGCGCCCTCCACCCTCGTGGGCCCTCCGTTGCTCCACCGACATACTTCTTCCTCCTATATATATATCCACGTACCCCCCAAACATCCAGGAGCACCACGAAAACCTAATTCCACCGCCGCAACCTTTTGTACCCGAGAGATCCCATCTTGGGGCCTTTTCCGGAGCTCCGCCGGAGGGGGCATTGATCACGGAGGGCCTCTACATCAACTCCATGGCCTCTCCGGTGATGTGTGAGTTGTTTAATTCAGACCTACGGGTCCATAGCCAGTAGCTAGATGGCTTCTTCTCTCTCTTTAGATCTAAATACAAAGTTATCCTCGATCTTCTCGGAGATCTATTCGATGTAATCTTCTTTTCCGGTGTGTTTGTCGAGATCCGATGAATTGTGGATTTATGATCCAGATTATCTATGAACAATATTTGATTCTCCTCTGAATTCTTTTATGTATGATTGGTTTATCTTTGCAAGTCTCTTCGAATTATCAGTTTGGTTTGGCCTACTAGATTGACCTTTCTTGCAATGGGAGAAGTGCTTAGCTTTGGGTTCAATCCTGCGGTGCTCGATCCCAGTGACAGAAAGGGAACCGACACGTATTGTATTGTTGCCATCGAGGATAAAAAGATTGGGTTTATATCATATTGTATGAGTTTATCCCTCTACATCATGCCATCTTCTTTAAAGCATTACTCTGTTCTTACGAACTTAATACTCTAGATGCTTGCTGGATAGCGGTCGATGTGTGGAGTAATAGTAGTAGATGCAGAATAGTTTCGGTCTACTTGTCTCGGGTGTGATGCCTATATACATGATCATACCTAGATATTCTCATAACTATGCTCAATTCTATCAATTGCTCGACAGTAATTCGGTTACCCACCATAATACTTATGCTCTTGAGAGAAGCCACTAGTGAAACCTATGGCCCCCGGGTCTATCTTCCATCATATTAATCTTCCAACACTTAGTTATTTCTTTTGCGTTTATTTTACTTTGCATCTTTATTTCTCTTTATCATAAAAATACCAAAAATATTATCTTATCATATCTATCAGATCTCACTCTCGTAAGTGACCGTGAAGGGCTTGACAACCCCTTTATCGCGTCGGTTGCGAGGTTCTTATTTGTTTGTGTAGGTGCGTGGGACTTGAGCGTGATCTCCTACTGGATTGATACCTTGGTTCTCAAGAACTGAGGGAAATACTTACGCTACTTTGCTGCATCGTCCTTTCCTCTTCAAGGGAAAACTAACACAGTTCTCAAGAGGTAGCAACGAGCTACCTCCGGGTCCACCTCCTCTATGAGACATTAAGCACCGAATCGACATCATCCCCGGAGCGCCCCTTCCTAACAAGGTTCCCTACCGTGTCCACCCCGAGGAACCTAAGAAGATCTAATGGCAAGTTCAACTACTCAAGACACTTGCTACACTCTCCAAGCACTATTTTTGTCCCATGATGCTTTGCGATGTCAACCGCTTCACCAACCAATACTCTACATGTCGCCAAGCTAAGTGCAAAGCTCAATCTCTTGGCCTTTACTTGCCCCTCCCAATTCCATATCAACCATGGGAAGACATTATCATGGATTTTGTACTTGGATTGCCTAGGACTCGCAATGGAAAGGATTCGGTATTTGTCGTTGTGGACCGTTTCTCTAAGATGGCACATTTCATTCCTTGCAACAAGATAGACGATGCTTCACATGTTGCCAATCTCTTTTGTAGGGAAATATTGCATCTACATGGAGTGCCAAAGACGATCGTCTCGGACCGTGACGTCAAGTTCCTAAGCTACTTTTGGAAGACCCTATGCGCCAAGCTTGGAATATAGCTACTCTTCTCCACGGCGTATCATCTGCAAACCGATGGCCAAACGGAGGCGACCAACCGCACACTCTCCGCTCTACTTCGAGTACTCATCAAGAAGAACATCAAAGGAGTGGGAGGAGTGTCTACCTATTGTCGAGTTCGCCTACAACCGAGCAAAACACTCAACAACCGGCAAGTCCCCCTTCGAGGTCGTCTAGGGATTCAAGCCATTGTCACCATTGGACATTCTTCCTCTACCACTCCAAGAGCACATCAATTTGGACGCAAGTGCACGTGTGACTCATCTCAAGAAGGTGCATGAAGATACAAGACATACTATCGAGCGCCAAGTACAACAACTTGCGACCAAGATCAACATCAACAAGCACCCCATGGTCTTCAACATTGGTGATCTTGTGTGGCTACACCTTCGCAAAGACCGCTTCCCCAACGAATGCAGGTCCAAGCTTCTACCTCGAGCGGATGGACCCTTCAAGGTGCTTGCACGCTACAACAACAACGCTTACAAGATCGACCTCCCGCGCGTCAAGTACAATGTGAGCGACATCTTCAATGTCAAAGACCTCTCGCCCTACCATGGTGATGAATATTTTGATCTAAGAACGGATCTTCCCCAAGGGAGGGGAGATGATGTGGAGCATCCCAAGGTCATCCCCATGGACCCACTTACATCTCCTACGGCAGCATGAGAGAGACAGCGGCCCCTCTTCGGAGAAGATCCCTTTAGATTCAAGACCCCTCTAAGGGAAGATCCCCTCGTGGATTCAAGACCTCCTCATGGAGAAGAGCGGCTACCATTGTATCGCCCCTAGTTCATCGTGTACCGTGTGATCTCTTATGTACTCAAGGATCTAGCACATGTGTGACTATTTCTTGTTGGTTTAGTGTTTCTCTTATGTTTCCCCCATGTTTTCCCTTGTTTCCCTCCTCGTGTTCTTCGTTTTCATCGCGGGATCCGCTCCTTTAGTGAAAGATCGGCCAATAGGGTTCCACCCTACATCATCTTGACTCTCCAACATCACCAAGAATAAGACCAAAGATGCCATATCTTTCATACCAAGGCCGGCAACAATGGAAGATCTGTCAAGGTCATCATCGATGGAGGGAGTTGTCATAACCTCGCAAGTGAAGAACTTTGCTCCAAGCTCCAATTGCCCAAGATGAAGCACCCACATCCCTACAAAGTTCAATGGCTTAGCAACTCCGGCACTCTCAAAGTCGAGCATCGAGTACAAGTATCCTTCAAAATTGGTGCGTACGAAGACACTTTGGAGTGTGACGTCGTTCCGATGACCGTTCGCCACCTTCTTCTTGGACGCCATGGCAATTTGATCGAGGTGTCATCCACAACGGCTGAATGAACCACTACATCTTCAAGATGAAAGGAAAGGAGTATGTACTTCACCCCATGTCTCCAAGCCAAGTGATCACCGACAAGCAAGCCACCCATCGTGGAGACAATAGTGAGAGAGTGAGCCACCAAAAAGAGAGTGAGCGCCTCCATGATGAGCGAAAAGAAGAACTTAGTCCTATTTGCTAACAAAAGTGAGATAAGAGGAGTGTGTTAGAACCCAACTAGTGTGATACACTATGTCCTTGTGTGCAAGGACAATACAACACAAGCTAACACCTCTCACGCTCTACCTTTAGTGTTATTTTCTCTTTTGCGGGAATTTGAAGATGTTTTCCCCGACGAGCTACCTCCGGCACTACCTCCACTACGAGGCATCGAGCATCGCATCGACCTCATCCCCGGAGCACCTCTTCCGAACAAAGCTCCCTATCGCGTCAACCCCAAAGAAACCAAAGAAATACAAAGGCAAGTAAAGCATCTCATAGACCATGGACATGTGCGTGAAAGTTTGAGCCCTTGTGCCGTCCCGGTCATTCTTGTGCCAAAACGAGACGGTAGCTTACGCATGTGCTCCGATTGTAGACCTATCAATGCTATCATCGTTCTCTATAGGTATCCCATTCCACGCCTTGATAATATGCTTGATGAACTTAGTGGTGCCGCTATATTTTCCAAAATTGATCTTAAGAGTGGTTACTATCAAATCTGCATACAAGAGGGTGCTCAATGGAAAACCTCTTTCAAAACCAAGTTTGGGTTGTATGAGTGGTTAGTCATGCATATGGGTCTATCGGAAGTACCGGGTACTTTTATGCGTCTTATGAATCATGTATTTCGCCCTTACATCGGTGTGTTTGTTGTGGTCTACTTCGACGATATCCTTGTTTATAGCAAATCTCTTCAAGATCATGTCACCCATGTTCGAACCATTTTGCAAACTCCTCGAAATGAGCATCTCTTTGCTAACATGGAAAAGTTCCTTTTCGACGTCGATAAGCTCGTTTTCTTGGGTTTTGTTGTTTCTTCTAAGGGTGTTCATGTTGATGACTCCAAGATCAATGCTATTAAAACTTGGCCACAACCAGCCAACTTGCATCAAGTGCGTAGCTTTTTTGGCATTGCGGATTTCTATCATCGCTTTGTGAAAGATTTTAGCACCATTGAGGGAGTCCTGGATTAGGGGGTCTCCGTACAGCCGGACTATATCCTTTGGCCGGACTGTTGGACTATGAAGATACAAGATTGAAGACTTCGTCCCGTGTCCGGATGGGAATCTCCTTGGCATGGAAGGCAAGCTTGGCAGTACGGATATTATATCTCCTCCCTTGTAACCGACTCTATGTAACCCTAGCCCTCTCCGGTGTCTATATAAACCGGAGGGTTTAGTCCGTAGGATAACATACAATCATACCATAGGCTAGCTTCTAGGGTTTAGCCTCTATGATCTCGTGGTAGATCAACTCTTGTAATACTCATATCATCAAGATCAATCAAGCAAGACATAGGGTATTACCTCCATCAAGAGGGCCCGAACCTGGGTAAACATCATGTCCCATGCCTCATGTTACCATCTGCCTTAGACGCGCAGTTCGGGACTGATGAGGACATCAATACCATTGTTACACCCACAGCCCCTACTGTTACATATACTGGACCAATTACTAGATCTCGTGCACGACAATTAAATTACCAGGTACTTTCGTTTCTTGGTAATGATTCTAATGTTCATGAGATTATGATGCTGCCTAAATTGGATACATTTGTTTTGCTTACAAATGAAGGGCCTAGCTTGGAGAAGGATGAACATTGGAGCAAGAACACGCATGGAGTTGATGGCATGCGCAAGGGGATCAAGAACGGAGTTACAAGTGATGATTTCAGGACTTTGAAGCCGCCATAAGGAGTGCATGAAGCCTTGGACGAAATATACAAGATGCCACTTCATAATATTCGTCCATAGGCTATTCTAGGTGCTGCGTCACCTTATTAATGGGCCAGGCCCATGTAATTTCGAAATACTTAAGTATAGGCTATTTTTAGAGTCCGTATGTGTGGGGAAACAAGATTTCGGGTTGGTTTCGGACCCCACCCTCAAGGGCCACGAAATTCCCCCCTCTTCCTCCATATATACAGCCCTTAGGGCGTCGTTTAGACTTTGGGTTTTGTTTAGATTAAAAGTTCGCCATAGCTGCAACTTCGTGTACTTCGTTTGTGTCCAACGACCAGACCAAGACGTCACAGAACCCCACCTTGATCAATAAAGCTTTCATCTTATATTCGCAATATCCAGATTGCAATCTCAGTTTCTTGCTTGTTCTTCGTTTGCTCGCAGGAAACAGACCCTCGTGGTCAGGTTGATCGTGCTCCGGCGTGGTCAATAACCTTCGGAAGTTGGTTTAGCGATTGCTAAGGCGCGACGTCTCGCACGTTCGTAGTCGGATCATGAAGGTCAACTCCCACAGAAAATGATAGCCACCATCTCATCGAAACATCAGGACACCTTAGCCTCTATCAAGTGGTATCAGATTTCCAGGTTGCTCGGTGAGATTTTACAGTTTTTCATAGATTAGATCGAGTCTGTTCTTCATACCTACAGTCCACGAAAAAGCCAGAAAAAAAAATTAGGGTTAGTTCATCATATCCGAACCAACCTGAGCCTTTGCATAATCTTTTTAGGGTTTTTTCTTTGTTGAATTTGCGGTTGCATCGTCGTGTCAAGTTGCTGGTCTTAGAGTCTAGTCTTTTAGAGTTTCGAGTTCTGGTCACAAGTTGTCACGCCGCCGCCGCACCATCATCATCGCCCATCTACCACTTTTTCTTATCCGCCACCGCTCCGAATCCATATCCATATACCACCACCAATCCGTATCCATATACCACCATCAATCTCTATCCATATACCACCACCGCTACCATATACCACCACCGCTGCCATATACTACAACCATATATCCACCACCAATCCGAGTTCTTCTCATATTAGGTTTGTTCTTGAGATCAATCTAAATTCCGATTCGTGTTTCCTTGCCTGTGTAGGTCTCGGAAAAAAAAGTCTAGAGACCCCCGGGCAGTTTTTAGGCCAAAATTTTCACGGGCAAAATTTTTTTCCCTATCCTATTTTTAGGCTTTTCTGAGTCTTTTGAGCCACGTGCCATCATAGTGATTTTTTGTCGCACTTTTTCGTCGTCGCTGCCCTGATTTCCGGAAAAAAAAGTGAATTTTTTTTTTCGTGCCCATCCTATCAGTTTGACGAGGGAAGAGTTTTGAGACACTCGCCATTATAGTGATTTTTCGCAAAAAAAAAAGAGGAGCGCAAAAAAAAAAGAGGAGCGCAAAAAAAAGGGAGCGCAAAAAAAAGAGAGAGTTCCAGAGTGTGCTTTTCCCTTATTTACGTGCAGCGCCGTGATTTTGTTAGTGTTCTAGGCCCACGTCTCTAGCACGGTCTAGCCTAGGACCAGCACAGTACCGTCGTTGAGCGTTTATTCAACTTTGCATCTCTGAATTGATTATTGCTGACCCTTTTTGCTACCATACTATAAGCCTTCCCAGCTCCACATACATCTACGTTGTGCGTTTGACTCTCCCTGGCAATCGCTCTGTCCAAGCTTTCGAGAGTTTTTGACTACAACGGTTGCCGATCACCGCCTGCTGCTGGGTAAGAACTGGTAAGAATTTGAGATTTGCTTGACGGATTTGTGACACCCGCCACCACCACCACTTGTTAGTAGTCTGTAGGATCATATTCTTGTGTGTTTCTATTGCTGCTAACCATGCCAGGATCACAAGCCGACGAGACTGACTGGGAGAACTTGACGAACAAGGAGCTTCATGATACGTTTCAGCAAATGATGAATGGACAGGTGCAAGATGTGATAAACAGATTTGAAGAGGCCATGGAGAAGATAGATGGCATGGAGAAGACGTTTGAAACAAAGCTCGATAACAAGTTTGCTGAATTGCTGTCGCGTTTTCCACCACCACCACCGGCTGCTCCTGCCGCACCTCTGCAACAACAGCAACAACACCGACTACCTCCATGTCGGGAAACAGCCCTCCGCCAAGCGAGCCGTGTCCCTCTTCAGTCAGGCCAAACTGCTGGTGCTGCTGTTGATACTTCTGTGGCTCCTACTGCTGATGTGGAGGAGGATGCTTATGTGGGAGATTATGAGGATGAGGTTGATCAAAATCAGAACTACGTGCCACAAACAGCACAGCAACCACCAGGCCGTCCACATGCAAATAATGGCAATGGTAGGGCTCACCCTCAGGTACAAGATCATGACCATCTCCCTAAACTAAAATTGAATATTCCACCATTTGAGGGTAGATATGTTCCTGATATATATCTTACTTGGGAGTTAGAAACTGAACAACGATTTACATGTTTACAATATCCCGAGGAGAGACGTGTTCCTGCTGCTGTTTGTGCTTTTACTAGTTTTGCATGTGTTTGGTGGTCTGAGCATTGTAGATTATGTCCTATTCCGGCTACTTGGGCTGCTTTGAAAACTGCTATGCGTACTCGTTAGGTTCCACCATATTATCAACGTGAATTACTTCAAAAATTGCAGCGCTTAAGACAGGGAAAAAATTCTGTAGAAGAATATTATCAGGAATTACAAACTGGCATGATTAGATGTGGTATTGTTGAGGAGAATGAAGCTATGCTTGCACGTTTTATGGGTGGATTAAATAGAGAGATTCAAACGATTCTAGAGTATAAGGAGTATACTAATATCACTCGTTTATTCCATCTTGCTTGTAAAGCTGAACGTGAAGTGCAGGATCGACAGGCATTGGCGCGGACTAACTTTTCTGCAGGTCGACCTTCATCATGGACACCATGTGCATCATCTACTTCCACACGTTCTGCTACACCGGCGCCTCCGTCGGCTGCCACCTCCAACCGTGATACAATAAAGCAGGCACAATCATCACTATCTGCCAAGAGCACACCTTCTGGGCCTGCAAAGAGCTCTTCTTCATCCATGGCATCAACAGGGCAAACACATGATATTATTTGTCGACGTTGCAAGGGTGGAGGTCATTATGCGAGAGAATGCCCATCTAAGCGTGTGATGATTGTTACTGAGGATGGTGGGTATGAGTCTGCTAGTGACTATGATGAGGAGACTTTGGCTCTTATTACACGTGACGAACACGGTGGAGACGATTCTGATCATGAGACGCAATACATGGCTCCTGAAGATGCTGACAGGTATGAATGTTTAGTTGCTCAACGTGTTTTGAGTGTGCAGGTTACACAAGCTGAGCAAAATCAGAGGCATAATTTGTTCCATACAAAGGGAGTTGTGAAGCAACGTTCTGTCCGCGTGATCATAGATGGAGGGAGCTGCAATAACTTGGCTAGCATGGAGATGGTGGAGAAGCTATCTCTCACCACAAGACCACATCCACATCCTTACTACATCCAATGGTTCAACAACAGCGGCAAGATCAAGGTAACACGTACTGTTCGTGTGCATTTTAGTATCTCTACATATGCTGATTATGTTGATTGTGATGTGGTACCTATGCAAGCATGTTCCTTATTACTTGGTAGACCATGGCAATTTGATAAAAATTCTGTACACCATGGTAGAAACAATCAGTATACTCTTGTTCATAACGATAAAAATATTACTTTGCTTCCTATGACTCCTGATTCCATTTTGAAGGATGATATTAATAGAGCTAATAAAGCAAAACAAGAGACAAATAAGAGTGAAAATCAGATTGTGGCAAAAGAATTTGAGCACCAAATGAAGCCTAATAATAAACCATCTACTGTTGTTTCTGAAATTAAATTGAAAAGTGCATGTTTACTTGCCACCAAATCTGATATTGATGAGCTAGATTTTAGCAAATCTGTTTGCTATGCTTTTGTGTGCAAAGAGGCATTATTTTCATTCGAGGACGTGCCTTCCTCTTTAGCCCTTGCTGTCACTAACATTTTGCAGGAGTTCGCTGACGTCTTTCCACAAGACGTGCCACTGGGATTACCAACTATTCGAGGGATTGAGCATCAAATTGACTTAATTCCCGGTGCTTCGCTACCCAACCGTGCACCATACCGTACCAATCCATAGGAGACGAAGGAGATTATGCGTCAAGTACAAGAACTGCTCGACAAAGGTTATATACGCGAATCCCTTAGTCCTTGTGCTGTTCCTATCATTTTAGTGCCGAAAAAGGATGGTACGTCGCGTATGTGCGTTGATTGTAGAGGCATTAATAATATTACTATTCGTTATCGTCATCCTATTCCTAGGTTAGATGATATGCTTGATGAATTGAGTGGCTCTACAATATTCTCCAAAGTTGATTTGCGTAGTGGATACCATCAAATTCGTATGAAATTGGGAGATGAATGGAAAACAGCATTTAAAACTAAGTTTGGATTATATGAGTGGTTAGTCATGCCTTTTGGGTTAACTAATGCACCTAGTACTTTCATGAGGTTAATGAACGAAGTTTAACGAGCTTTCATTGGACGATTTGTGGTAGTTTACTTTGATGACATATTGATTTATAGCAAATCTTTGGAGGAACATTTGGAACATTTACGTGCTGTTTTTATTGCTCTACGTGATGCACGTTTGTTTGGAAACCTTGGAAAGTGCACCTTTTGCACCGACCGAGTATCTTTTCTTGGCTATGTTGTTACTCCACAGGGAATTGAAGTTGATAAAGCCAAGATTGAAGCTATTGAGAGTTGGCCGCAGCCCAAAACGGTCACACAAGTGAGGAGTTTCCTTGGCCTCGCTGGTTTCTATAGGCGTTTTGTGAGAGATTTCAGCACCATTGCTGCACCTCTCAACGAGCTTACAAAGAAGGATGTGCCTTTTGTTTGGGGTACCGCACAGGAAGAAGCCTTCACGGTATTGAAAGATAAGTTGACACATGCTCCTTTACTCCAACTTCCTAATTTCAATAAGACTTTTGAGCTTGAATGTGATGCTAGTGGAATTGGATTAGGAGGTGTTTTATTAGAAGATGGAAAACCTGTTGCATACTTTTCTGAAAAATTGAGTGGGCCTAGTCTGAACTATTCTACTTATGATAAAGAATTATATGCTCTTGTTCGGACCTTAGAAACATGGCAACATTATTTATGGCCCAAGGAATTTGTTATACATTCTGATCATGAGTCTTTGAAACACATTAAAAGTCAAGCAAAACTGAACCGTAGACATGCTAAATGGGTTGAATTCATTGAGACTTTCCCTTATGTCATTAAACACAAGAAGGGTAAAGAAAATGTTATTGCTGATGCCTTGTCTCGTCGTTATACTATGCTTTCACAACTTGACTTTAAAATATTTGGTTTGGAGACCATCAAATATCAATATGTTCATGATGCTGAATTTAAAGATGTATTGCAGAATTGTAAGGAAGGGAGAACTTGGAACAAGTTCGTTCTTAACGATGGATTTGTGTTTCGTGCTAACAAGCTATGCATTCCAGCTAGCTCTGTTCGTCTTTTGTTGTTGCAGGAGGCGCATGGAGGAGGATTAATGGGACACTTTGGCGTCAAGAAGACGGAGGATATACTTGCTACACATTTCTTTTGGCCAAAGATGAGACGGGATGTTGAGCATTTTGTTGCTCGCTGCACTACATGTCAAAGAGCTAAGTCACGACTCAATCCTCATGGTTTATATATGCCTTTGTCTGTACCTAGTGTTCCTTGGGAGGATATATCTATGGACTTTGTTTTAGGTTTACCTCGAACAAAGAAGGGGAGGGATAGCATATTTGTTGTCGTGGATAGGTTCTCAAAAATGGCACACTTTATACCATGTCATAAAAGCGATGATGCTGTTAATGTTGCTGATTTGTTCTTTCGTGAAATTATTTGCTTACATGGTGTGCCAAATACTATTGTTTCAGATCGTGATACTAAATTTCTTAGCCACTTTTGGAGATGTTTATGGGCTAAGTTGGGGACTAAGCTGCTTTTTAGTACTACTTGTCACCCCCAAACTGATGGACAAACTGAAGTAGTCAATAGACCATTGTCTACTATGCTTAGGGCTGTTTTGAAGAATAACAAGAAAATGTGGGAAGAATGCTTGCCTCATATTGAATTTGCTTATAATCGCTCATTGCATTCTACTACTAAGATGTGCCCTTTTGAAATTGTGTATGGTTTCCTACCTCGTGCACCTATTGATTTGTTGCCTCTTCCATCTTCAGAGAAGGTTAATTTTGATGCTAAAGAACTTTCTGAATTGATTTTAAAAATGCATGAGTTAACTAAGGAAAACATTGAGCGTATGAATGCTAAATATAAACTTGCTGGAGATAAGGGTAGAAAACATGTTGTGTTTGCGCCTGCAGATCTTGTTTGGTTACATTTGTGTAAACATAGATTCCCTAATCTGCGCAAATCAAAGCTAATGCCACGTTCTGATGGTCCTTTTAAGGTGTTAGAGAAAATAAATGATAATGCATATAAACTTGAGCTACCTGTAGATTTTGGGGTTAGTCCCACTTTTAACATTGCAGATTTGAAGCCTTATTTGGGCGAGGAAGATGCGCTTCCGTCGAGGACGACTTCATTTCAAGAAGGGGAGGATGATGAGGACATCAATACCATTGTTACACCCACAGCCCCTACTGTTACATATACTGGACCAATTACTAGAGCTCGCGCACGCCAATTAAATTACCAGGTACTTTCGTTTCTTGGTAATGATTCTAATGTTCATGAGATTATGATGCTGCCTAAATTGGATACATTTGTTTTGCTTACAAATGAAGGGCCTAGCTTGGAGAAGGATGAACATTGGAGAAAGAACACGCATGGAGTTGATGGCATGCGCAAGGGGATCAAGAACGGAGTTACAAGTGATGATTTCAGGACTTTGAAGCCGCCATAAGGAGTGCATGAAGCCTTGGACGAAATATACAAGATGCCACTTCATAATATTCGTCCATAGGCTATTCTAGGTGCTGCGTCACCTTATTAATGGGCCAGGCCCATGTAATTTCGAAATACTTAAGTATAGGCTATTTTTAGAGTCCGTATGTGTGGGGAAACAAGAGTTAGGGTTGGTTTCGGACCCCACCCTCAAGGGCCACGAAATTCCCCCCTCTTCCTCCATATATACAGCCCTTAGGGCGTCGTTTAGACTTTGGGTTTTGTTTAGATTAAAAGTTCGCCATAGCTGCAACTTCGCGTACTTCGTTTGTGTCCAACAACCAGACCAAGACGTCACAGAACCCCACCTTGATCAATAAAGCTTTCATCTTATATTCGCAATATCCAGATTGCAATCTCAGTTTCTTGCTTGTTCTTCGTTTGCTCGCAGGAAACAGACCCTCGTGGTCAGGTTGATCGTGCTCCGGCGTGGTCAATAACCTTCGGAAGTTGGTTTAGCGATTGCTAAGGCGCGACGTCTCGCACGTTCGTAGTCGGATCGTCAAGGTCAACTCCCACAGAAAACGATAGCCACCATCTCATCGAAACATCGGGACACCTTAGCCTCTATCAGGGACCCCCTACCCGAGATCCACCTGTTTTGACACCGACATTGGTGCTTTCATTGAGAGTTCCACTGTGCCGTCACCATAAGGCTTGATGGCTCCTTCGATCATCGGTAACGATGCGGTCCAGGGTGAGGTTTTCCTCCCCGGACAGATCCTCGTATTCGGCGGTTTCGCACTGCAGGCCAACTCGTGTGGCCATCTAGAGCAGATCGAGAGCTATGCCCCTGGCCATCAGGTCAGGTTCGGAAACTTAAACTACATTGCCGATATCCGCGGAGACTTGATCTTCGACGGATTCGAGCCCATGTCAGGTGCGCTGCACGACGAGCATGATTTAGCTCTGTCGTCGGACAGTGTTCGGGAGATCACACCTTCAACTACTCCGGCCTTCAATCCGAAGCAAAGTGCGCAATCTGAGGATGGGGGGATAGACCCCGCCATGGAGGTCGCACTCTCAGTGGCGATGGAGCCGGATACTGACTTCACCCCTTACGAGAGCCGTGTTGCCGAACCACTGGATTCGTCTCCAGCCGTGGACTCCGAGCCGCCTGCATCTATGCCTGTCGAATCCGATTGGGCGCCGATCATGGAGTTCACCTCCGCGGATATCTTTGAGCACTCGCCTTTCGGTGATGTGCTAAATTCATTAAGGTCTCTCTCCTTGTTAGGAGAACCTTGGGCGAACTAGGTCCGGCTAGAATGGGATGCGGATGACGAAGAAATTCGCTGCCCACCCACCACCCACTTAGTAGCCACTATCGACAATTTAACCGACATGCTCGACTTCGACTCCGAAGACATCGACGATATGAACGACGATGCAGGAGACGAACAGGAACCACCGCCCATAGGGTGATGGGCCGCCACCTCATCGTAAGATATATACATGGTGGACACCCCCAAAGAAGGCAATGGCGACGAGACAGCGGAGGATGGCCCCTCCAAGAAGCAACCCAAGCGCCGACGTCAGCGGCGCCGCTCTAAGTCCTGCCATAGCAAAAGTAGTGATAACGGTACAACAGACAATAACACTCCGGATAGTGCCGAAGACAACAACAATCCCCTCCAGCATGATTTAGAGCGGGAGGGTGAACAAGCTAGCCGTCCAGAGCAGGCAGCAGATCGAGAATCGGAGGAGGACAATTACATGACTCTCTCCAAAGATCTCTGAAGACGAGGTGAACCTCAGCGACGAAGAATTTATCGTGCCTGAGGATCCCGTCGAGCAGGAGCGCTTCAAGCGCCGGCTTATGACCACAGCAGATAGCTTGAAGAAAAAGCAACAACAGCTTCAAGCTGATCAAGACTTACTAGCAGACAGATGGACTGAAGTCCTTGCGGCTGAGGAATACGAACTCGAGCGCCACTCCAAGAGTTACCCAAAGCGCAGGTTGCTACCTCACCTCGAGGAGGAAGCATTGAAACCTACATCACCAGTGTACGATGCGGCTGACCGGCCACCTCATGGCCGAGCCAGAGAGGCGTTTCAGCCTGAAGTTCAGCCTGCACCCCGCCGCCACTCAAACAAAAATACCAAGGCCCGGGGCAACACACGGGACCTGCGAGACGTATTGGAAAACATAGCAAAACATGCAAGGTCGATATACGGGTCACGGGGGCGCGTGCCAATGCGGGACGATGATCGTCGCGCAGGATACACTAAAAGTAAATCCGGCCGGTCCGAATACAGCAGACAAGACTCATATGAACCGCGTCGTGATATAGCCCGGCACAGAGGCGCCGCACACCCCCTATGCTTCACTGATGAAGTTATGGATCACGAATTCCCGGAGGGTTTTAAACACATAAATATCGAATCATATGATGGTACAACATGTCCCGCTGTATGGATTGAGGATTTCCTCCTCCACATCCACATGGCTTGTGGTGATGATCTGCATGCCATCAAGTACCTCCCACTAAAACTTAAAGGACCAGCTCGGCATTGGCTAAATAGCTTGCCAGCAGACTCCATCGGCAGTTGGGAGGATTTGGAAGACGCATTCCTTTACAACTTCCAGGGCACTTATGTGCGACCACCGGATGCTGATGACTTGAGCCATATAACTCAGTAGCCAGGGGAATCAGCCATGCAATTCTAGACACGGTTCCTAACTAAGAAAAATGAAATTGTCGACTGTCTGGATGCAGAGGCCTTAGGGGCATTCAAGCATAATATCCGTGATGAGTGGCTCGCCCGGCACCTCCGCCAGGAGAAGCCGAAGTCTATGGCAGCCCTCACGACACTCACGACCCTCTTTTGCGCGGGCGAGGATAGCTGGCTGGCTCGCAGCAACAACACATCAAGGAATCCGGGCACTTCAGATACCAAAGATGCCAACGGCAGACCATGTCGTAACAGAAAAAAGCGCCGCAACAACAGCGATAACACCGACGATACGGTAGTCAATGCCGGATTCAGAGGCTCTAGATCCGGTCAGCGGAAAAATCCATTCAAAAGAATTACTCCGGGCCCATCCAGTTTGGATCGCATACTTGATCGCTCGTGTCAAATCCACGGCACCCCTGATAAGCCAGCCAATCACACCAACAGAGAATGCTGGGTGTTCAAGCAGGCCGGCAAGTTGGATGCCGAAAACAAGGACAAGGGCCTGCATAGTGATGATGAGGAGGAGCCCCGGCTGCCGAACACGGGAGGACAGAAGAGGTTCCCCCCACAAGTGAAGACAGTGAACATGATATACACAACCCACATTCCCAAGAGGGAATGGAAGCGTGCACTAAGGGACCTCTATGCCATGGAGCCCGTCGCCCCAAAGTTCAACCCATGGTCTGCTTGTCCGATCACCTTCGATCGCAGGGACCATCCCACTAGTATCCGTCATGGCGGATCCGCTGCACTGGTCCTAGACACCATCATCGACGGATTTCACCTCACTCGAGTCCTTATGGACAGCGGCGGCAGCCTGAACCTGCTCTATCAGGATACAGTGCGCAAAATGGGTATAGATCCCTCGAGGATCAAACCCACCAAAACCACCTTTAAGGGCGTTATCCCAGGTGTAGAGGCCCATTGCACGGGCTCAACCACACTGGAAGTGGTCTTCGGATCTCCGGACAACTTCCGAAGCGAGGAGTTAATCTCCGATATCGTCCCGTTCCGCAGTGGCTATCACGCACTGCTCGGGCGAACCGCATTCGAAAAATTCAATGCGGTACCGCATTACGCATACCTCAAGCTGAAGATGCCAGGACCTAGGGGGGGTCATAACAGTTAATGGAAACACAGAATGCTCGCTCCACACGGAAGAGCGCACTGCAGCCCTCGCAGCAGAAGCACAAAGCAGCCTTTTAAGGCAAACCACCAATTTGGCGATACAGCCCCCGGACACCGTCAAGCGGGTCCGGAGTAAACTACAACAGGATCGCCTGGCACGTTCAGAGCTTGCCTAGCAATTCGGCCCCCGTCCCAGTCCCAGTCAAGCGACGAAATCCGTGCCGCACGTACACAATTACGCACTGAAAATACCATAGGCATAGGCGGGGGCACGATCAGGGCACGTGCCACAATGCGGCTTAACCGTCCTAGGGGCTGCATACCTTTATCATTTTTTCTCTTTCAGGACCTTAATCTCTGGAAGCCCTTTCCGGCAGTACGATTCCTGGACACATTACGGGAAGGAACAACCAAGGAGGCAAGAAACTAAGACGTACAAGGGAACCCCCAGGTGGTCTCTAATAATAATCGATATACCCATTTTTTACTATCCTTACGCAGCTTGCCCTTGGATAGGACATGTCAAATTGTCCTATTTTTTGCTTATTGCACTACTTGTATCAGTACGCTTCGACGTGTTATTTAAATAATAATGCATAGCATTAGTGTATCATTGCATTATCCATCCCTTTTTTCTTATATGTTCATTTACAACAACTTGCACCCGTACATTCTGGTACGGTTAGTACGCCAGGGGCTTTCGTTTACCCCATAATACGGCGTGAGAAGTCCGAACACTTTCGACAGTGCGGCACCCCGAACTTATAGCACTATATGCATCAGCTCCAAATCATGTCTTGGGTCAATAGTTGGGTTTGCCCGGCTCCCATGTTTTGGTACCTTACGTTCCGCTATATCGGCTAAGGTAGCGCTGGGAGAACTACTGCGATTGTGTCCCAGTTCTTCCAGACGAGCACCTCAGTAGAGAAAGCCGAAAACTGACTGTCATTATAAGGCGAGAGCTGGTCGCTGTTCGAGAGGTCTCAACTCCTTAAAGACTTTTTCCGCTTCGGGCGAGGAGTTGGCCTTGCCCGACTTAGGCGTATATAGCGCCCCAAATTCGGCCTTCCGAATTCTAGGGGCTTCGCCAAAATTTAAAATTGTAGACTTCTATGGCTAAGTGAGAGTGATGAAGCCTTATAGTCTGATTGCCTGGTTCGTTGTGCTGAACACCTCCCTCCAAGGACCCAAAATTGGGATAAAGAGTGCTCAGGTTTATCCTGAACACCCCAGTACTAGTTACATGGGGGTAGAAGCCGATGATTGGCCAACTCTCAGATTTTATAAACGGCCGCACAGAAGGTAATATTTTAAATTCAAAACGCGTTGCATACCGCAAATGAACTCATTTCACATTACATGATCACATGAGCATGTTCATTCAAAAATTACATCTCTGGCACATTCCTCCGCCACAAGGTGGTAACCCTTCAGGACACTGTCATAATACATGTCGGGGCAGCGATGCTCCTTGCCCTCCGGCGGGCCCTCCTTCACCAGCATTACGGCGTCCAGCTTCGCCCAGTGCACCTTCGCCCGAGCAAAAGCCCTGCGCGCACCCTCGATGCAGAAGGACCGCTTTATGACTTCAAGCCACGGATAGGCATCCACAAGCTGCCTTACCAGACCGAAGTAGCTGCTAGGCAGGGGATCGCCAGGCCACATCCGGACTATAAGACCCTTCATGGCCTGTTCGGCCGCCTTGTGAAGCTCGACCAGTTGCTTCAGCTGGTCGCTCAAGGGCATTGGGTGTTCGGTCCCAGTATACTGAGGCCAGAACAACTTTTCCGTCAAGCTCCCCTCCTTAGCTCGGTAAAACTCCGCGGCATCCAGTACACTGCGGGGAAGATCTGCGAATGCTCCTGGAGAGCTCTGAACTCGGGTATGTAAAAGGAAAGTTTCCTTCACATGCTTGCTTTGCATAATGAATGCCTTACCCGCTGCTATCTTCTTCACCGCATCAATCTCCTGGAGGGCCCTGTGGGCTTCAGCCTTGGCGCTCCGTGCGCTTTCGAGTGCCTTCGCAAGCTCGAACTCTCGCGTCTTAGAGTCAAGCTCCAAGGACTCATGTTTTTTGGCGAGAGCCTTGAGCTCTTGCCGCACCTCGCCTACCCGGGCTTCTTGATTTTCCCGCTCAATTCGCTCCTTGGCCGCTTTGTCTTTGGCCTCGGACAACACTTTCTTCAGGGGCGCCACCTCAGTCCTGGCCCCTGGCAAATTCATGATGATACTATTACTTTACAAACCGAGCTTCTTTTTAATGTATAGACAAGGTATTGCTTACCTTTGCTCTCCTCGAGCTGCCTCTTGGTAAGGCCGAGCTCATCCTCGGACCGCTCCAGGTCCTGCTTCAGTGCAGCGACCTCCGCAGTACGTGCGGCAGCAGTCAGCAGCGAAGCCTGCACATGCACACAGACATATTCTGATTAGACTCCTGAGTCATTATTTGATGCTCTATTCGGCCTTTCTTCGCAAACGCCAAACAGAGCATCAGGGGCTACTATTTATGTGGTAATATTTTCCTATATTTTGATTGCTTACCTGAAAGCCTGTTAGGAGGCTGGCACAAGCTTCGGTCAGTCCTTTCTTGGCGGACTAAACTTTCTCGATCACCGCACTCATGATAGTACGGTGCTCTTCGTTGATGGAAGCACCGCGAAGCGCTTCCAGCAAGTTGTATGGTGCCTCTGGATGGACAGAGGCCACCGGCATGGGTGGCTTGCCCCCCTTAACGGCGGATCGCCTGCCGAAGTCCGGAACCACCGAAGGTTCCGGGGCAGTGTTCGGCTGGGGGCCAAACTTGGAGCCTGTGGGAGTCTTGCTCCCTTTGCGCCTAGGGTCCGAAAGGTCACCTCGAGGCGCCCCCAGGACTACCTCCCCTCGGCTCGGTGCCTTTTGGGACAACACCTCAACGTTGTCCATAGGGCAAGGGGTGGAGGCGGTCGGAAGTGAATCGATATTCATCCGACGAGTCCAATGAACCGTCCGACGAAGATACGTCGAGACGGGCTCGGGACGGACTGCATAATCATATTCAGAGTAATGAGAAGCAATGCAATAAAACATACCATGAATTACTATGGTATCAGGATACTTACGACTTCGCCAGGGGCTTCTCCCTAGGTAACCACTCGTCGCCGCTGTAGGTGACCGTCGTGGAGCAGTCCGGAAGGAGGGTCCTTCCCTTCTTGGACCCTTCGGCCTCCCCGGTTGGGTCGGCCTTCCTTTTCTTGTCTCCCCCGGCTCGGGGGGGGGGGGGGAGAGAACTTTCTTCTTCCTCCTCCTCGTTTTCGTGGGAGGAGTGCGCTTCGGAGTTATCGGACGATGAGTCCGATATAACCTGGCATCGGAGACCCTTTCGGGTCCCCGTGGCCTTCTTCTTGGCCTTCTTCACCGGCACCTCATAAGGCGCCGGAACCAGCATCTCCGTTAGGAGAGCATCTACAGGATCTTCAGGTAGGGGGGCTGGGCAATTGATCTGCTCTGCTGTCTCTACCCAGTCCTGTTAATGGCATGGGAGCTTAGATCCCGCACATGATCAAAGTGGGGCAAATAAATATCCTGTGAGATATAAAAACTTACTGGATTGGCATGGCGCTTTGCGCTGAGTCCGCGGTCCTCGGTAAGGGGAGGAGGTACCTCGGCACCCTTGAATAGCACCCTCCAGACGTCCTTGTGCATCATGTCGAAGAGCTCTCACAGCATCTGGTGCTTGGCCGGGTCGAACTCCCATAAATTGAATGCCCGTCGTTGACACAGGAGAATCTGGCGGAAGAGCATGACCTGGACTACGTTGACGAGCTTGATGTTATTGCTCATCATGTTCCTGATGAAGGTCTGGAGTCCGGTCAGCTCTACCGGGAAACCCCAGGACAGGTCCTTCTCTTTCCAGGAAGTGAGCCGCGTGGGGATTCCGGATCGAAATTTGGGGGCCGCCACCCAGTTGGTGTTGCGCGGCTCGGTGATGTAGAACCACCCCGATTGCCACCCCTTTATGGTATTCACATAGGAGCCTTCGAGCCAGGTGATGTTAGGCATTTTCCCACCATGGCACCTCCGCACTCTGCTTGCTGGCCGACCACCACCTTCGGTTTAACATTGAAGGTCTTCAACCACATGCCGAAGTGGGGCCTGATGCAGCGATGTTGAGGATGAAATTGGGGGTCAGATCATGAAAATCCAGCCCGTAGTAGAACATGAGCCCACGGACAAACGGGTGAAGGGGAAATCCCAGTCCGCGGAAAAAGCGGGAAAGGAAAACTACCCTCTCATGGGGTTCGGGCGTAGGGATGATCTACCCCACATCTGGCAGCCGGTGCGCGATATCCGCGGCCAGATATCCAGCTTCCCGTAGCTTTGTGATGTTCTCCTCTGTGACGGAGGAGACCATCCACTTGCCTCCCGCTCCGAACATGCTTGGAGTGGTTTGAGAAGAAAGGCGTGAACTTGGGCGTTGGAGCTTGAGTGCGCGAGAATGGATAAGCAAGGAGGAAGAAGGTGTGGGTAAAAAGGGTGAATCTTTGTCCCTTTATAAGGGCGGAAGAGGCGATGCGCCTCCCCACTTACCAAGTAAACTCACTTATTCCCCGAACGCCGTAATTGATGGCACGGTTGGGTTACCCATACTCGTATTGATGAGAATCCCGTGATAAGGGGACATGATCTCTGCTTCGACAAGATGTGTCAAGAAAACCACCTCGCGATATGTGTAGTGCTGGTTAAGAAAAACGGTTCGAATAATGACCGGGCCGTGGTATGATGTCATGCTGTCAAACGTGTCAGCAGATTAGATTTGTGGAAATATTATTCTCTCTACAGTGGTATGTGGAACTTGTTTTGCAGAGCCGGACACTATCCTTGTGTTCAAAATCTTCCATGGAGTATTCGGAGGAAGAACCCGCCTTGCAATGCCGAAGACAAATCTACGCGTCGGACTCATCGTCATTGAAGCTTGGTTCAGGGGCTACTGAGGGAGTCCTGGATTAGGGGGTCTCCGGACAGCCGGACTATATCCTTTGGTCGGACTGTTGGACTATGAGGATACAAGATTGAAGACTTCGTCCCGTGTCCGGATGGGACTCTCCTTGGCGTGGAAGGCAAGCTTGGCAATACAGATATTAGATCTCCTCCCTTCTTACCGACTATGTGTAACCCTAGCCCCCTCCGGTGTCTATATAAACCGGAGGGTTTAGTCCATAGGACAACATACAATCATACCATAGGCTAGCTTCTAGGGTTTAGCCTCTACGATCTCATGGTAGATCAACTCTTGTAATACTCATATCATCAAGATCAATCAAGCAGGACATAGGGTATTACCTCCATCAAGAGGGCCCGAACCTGGGTAAACATCGTGTCCCCTGCCTCCTGTTACCATCCTCCTTAGACACACAGTTCGGGACCCCCTACCCGAGATCCGCCGGTTTTGACACCGACAACCATTGCTTCGCCTTTGCATGCTTTGAGCAAGAAGAATGCGCCTTTTGTTTGGGGACCATCCCAAGATACCGCTTTCAATGAGCTTAAGAATTTGCTTTCTCATGCTCCCGTGCTTGCATTACCCAACTATGACAAGCCCTTTGAGATTCATTGCGAAGCTAGTGGTAATGGCATAGGAGCTGTGTTAATGCAAGAGAAGCGCCCCATAGCTTACTTTAGTGAGAAACTTTCCGGAGCGCAACTCAATTACCCCATCTATGACAAAGAGCTCTATGCTTGAGTGCGTGTTGTGCATGTATGGGAACACTATCTTCGCCCTCATGAATTCATCATTCATACCAATCATGAAACGCTCAAGTATCTTTAGGGCCAAACCAAGTTGAACAAGCGTCATGCTAAATGGAGTGAATTTATTGAGTCTTTTCCTTATGTCATCAAATACATTAAAAGTAAGGAAAATATTGTGGCGGATGCCCTCTCTCGCATATGCATGCTTGTTACTCAACTTGAATTGGATGTCATTGGCTTTGAGCATATGAAAGACTTGTATGAGCATGATCCTACTTTTGCTATTCCTTATGCCAAATTGTTACGCACACAACTTGGGAACGCTATTACATCAAAGATGGATATCTTATGAGAGCTAACAAGCTTTGCATCCCCGAGTCTTATCTTCATTTGTTGCTTTTGTGGGAATCTCATGGAGGAGGCTTAATGGGACATTTTGGACGCAACAAGACTTTCACCACGCTCTTCAAGAACTACTATTGGCCCAAGATGTTTCGTGACGTGAACCGCTGCACCAACCGATGCTCTACATGTCGCAAAGCTAAGTCTAAAGCTCAATCCCATGGCCTTTACATGCCTCTCCCAATTCCATATCAACCATGGGAAGACATTAGCATGGATTTTGTACTTGGATTTCCTAGGACTAGAAATGGGAAGGATTCGGTATTTTTCATTGTGGACCGATTCTCTAAAATAGCACATTTCATTCCTTGCAACAAGATAGACGAAGCTTCACATGTTGCCAATCTCTTTTGTAGGCAAATATTGCGTCTACATGGAGTGCCAAAGACGATCGTCTCGGACTGTGGCGTCAAGTTCCTAAGCTACTTTTGGAAGACCCTATGCGCCAGGCTCGGAATCAAGATACTCTTCTCCACGGTGTATCATCCACAAACCGACGGCCAAACGAAGGTGACCAACTGCATACTCTCCGCTCTACTTCGAGTACTCATCAAGAAGAACATTAAGGAGTGGGAGGAGTGTCTACCTATCGCCGAGTTCGCCTACAACCGCGCAAAACACTCAACAACCGGCAAGTCCCCCTTTGAGGTCGTCTACGGATTCAACCCATTGTCACCATTGGACATTCTTCCTCTACCACTCCAAGAGCGCATCAATTTGGACGCAAGTGCACGTGTGAATCATCTCAAGAAGGTGCATGAAGATACTAGGCATACCATCGAGCGACAAGTACAACGACTTGCGACCAAGCTCAACATCAATAAGCACCCTATGGTATTCAACATTGGAGATCTTGTGTAGCTACACCTTCGCAAGGACTGCTTTCCTCAAGAACGCAAGTCCAAACTTCGACCACGAGCGGATGGACCCTTCAAGGTGCTTGCACGCTACAACAACAATGCATACAAGATCGACATTCCATGCAACAAGTACTCCGTGAGCGACATCTTCAACGTCAAAGATCTCTCTCCCTACCATGGTGATGAAGAATTTGATCCATGGACAGATCTTCCTCAAGGGAGGGGAGATGATGCGGAGCCTCCCAATGTCATCCCCATGGACCTACCATCGTCTCACCAAGTGCCTAGCGGACCCATGACACGAGCACGTGCAAGAGCTCTCAAAACCGAGGTGACATCTCTCCTCTCACACTTCCACTTCGATACACATGAGACATGGCTACTACCTCAAACGGAGACAATGTGCATACTCAGGTATCGAGGAGTTGGCTATGAAGAGGCTAAGGAGCAAGGAGAAGAAGAAGAGGAAGATGGAGGTGAGGACAGAGAAAAAGAAGAGATACGAAAGAAGCTACAGGCTCCGGACGACCGACCTGGACCGGACGTCCGACGATCTCCAGGCTCCGGAAGCCCAACACCTCCTCACCCGAGCCAAAATGATGGATTTACAAGGCCTCCCGGACGACCGATGCCTAGACGACCGACCACGACCGGACGTCCGACCAAAGCACACCCGAGCTTAATCTATGGACATCCGACAGGCACCGAACGTCCGGACCCTCGCGAGCCTCTGGACGACCGGTGACTCCCGGATGTCTAACGCCTGTGCACTGCCATGTGTTGGGCCGCAGCCCATGTACCCCCCCCCCACTTTGCCCCCTTTTGCACTAATACTATATATAGACCTCCTATTCCTCCTAGCTAGGGTTAGAATTGGTTTAGCTCATTTTAGAGATAGAGCATTGCTCATCCACATCGAATCTACTCCACGAGAGAGACCGCGTCCCCTCTTCGGAGAAGATCCCTTTGGATTCAAGTACTCCTTGTGGAGAAGAACATCAAGACCTCCTCACGGAGAAGACTGGCTACCTTTGTATCGTCCTTAGTTGTCCGTGGATCTTGTGATCTCTTATGTACTCGAGGATCTAGCACATGTGTGACTATTTTTTTTGGTTTAGTGTTCCTCTTGTGTTTTATCCTGTGTTTTCCCTCATTTCTCTCCTCGTGTTCTTCGTGTTCGTCGCAGGATCCGCTCCTTTCGTGAAAGATCGGTCGATTAGGGTTCCACCATATATCATAGATTCAATAGAAAAGTTCCTATGATGTGAACCAAATGGCATCTCTTTTCCAATCCCTACTCATAGGAATTGAGATACATGTCATATCTTGCCCTACAACTTCCATGTATACATCTTCTATTCCTAAATAGCTAGTACAACCCACTAGTACCTTTTTTCCTAGACATGCAACTATGGCACAAGAACGCGTCATTCATGCAAGTCATAAATCACATTGTTCTTCTACTCTATGCATGCAAGCACCACATCATCAATTCGTGCATGTTACTCATAAGTTATTTCTTGCATTAAATTTTGTATTGACAATGTATGTGCTAGTCACGTGCACACATATGTAGTTCACATTCACATTTTTGTTAGAAATGACATTCTTTTAACTGCAATTCATTTTTTCTCTTTGTACTTCCTCCTTCTAGGTGTGTAAGTCATCTTCTGAAAACCAAATAATCCCAAAAGACTTAGGCACGGTACATTAACTCCCTTCTCATTTCTTGTTTCGTGACATATCAACCAATAAGAGATGTGGGCCATGCATGCTTTCAATGGCTTGAGACTTTCAAACATGACATGCAGTGGTTAATTCATTGCATGGAATGCTATTAACTAGCAAAAAAACCTAAGATGACTTATACACCTAGACAGAGGGAGTATTACATTTTTTTTCATTTTAAGCATACATTCACTTCCCATTAGTTATAAATGTTTTTGGAGGAACTTTTATGCATTATCTATACCCCTATGTAGTGTGCGAATAACTTTGAAAGATGGTCGTTGGATGAAGCTAATCGGACAGTGCAGAGATGGCACATACGAGCACTACTAGCCGTTGGATATCATCAACATTCCACTAGGTTCTGGCACATGTACAATCTAGAAGACTCCATGGTTGAACTTAAGCATAATGTAGAAACCTCAAAACACGAGCACTTCTCCTTTGTTCTAGAATCTTTCGTATCATGATTGCCCAAACTTTTTTTCTAAATGAATTGCAGTTATTTGTTTTTTACTTTATGCTTTACAACGCACAATCCCAGGAATTTTAACCTTTTTATAAAACTAATTGATTTTCAATGAGATGAACTATAAGAACTAAACAAACATCTACATCATGCATATATGACTCAAAGGTTTACATGCTATAGTGTGTATTTATTCATAATTTGGTTTCCAAATCTCATGCGTTCAATGCATGTCTTACTAGTTTTGAGTAGAGTAGAAAATTTCACGCGGCCGCGGGTATATCAAAATGCAGGGCCCATGCATCATTGCCTTTCGGTCGAACCTACGCCCACAATTTTTTGTACGTATATCTCCACTGGTCCCTGAACCCAAAATGTTGCCTCGTTCCCGTAAGACCAAGCGGTCCACATGTATTAAGGCGTCGACTCGAACTCAATCCCTCTTCCGTTTACTACGACATGGCCCCGCATGCTGTAGTACTAATACAAACCCTACCGCCGCATGCATCATCGGTTTTCTTCAAGAGGATGAGGGAGAAGCAGATTTGTAGTGGAGGCGCTTTCAAAAAAAGGATTTGTATTGGAGGCCCCTACCCTAGGGTGCCCTAGGTAGCTGGCGCACGCGTCATTGGTTTTCTCTTTTGTTTATGCTCTTGTGCCCTAGAGTGAAATGATGGTTCCTTCGTCCGTCCAGCTTAATGCGGGAAAGGTGGGGCTTTGTGATTTAACCCCTCATCGCTCATTTACTACTACTGCGGTGCTATGACCGGGGTGCCTCCAAGTCCAACCGCTGTTGTAATTTGGTGCATTGCACGTGGAACAAGACGGTGGATGAGCCACATGTCGTCCAAAGTGGTCCTGTTAAGTGTGTCACCATGTCATGTGTGGACTGACCTTGCTTGAGTTGCTACACCAACATGACAGGAGAAGCCTGCCACTTGGTTTTGCTCCTTGGTGAATCCCAACTATATTGATCTAAAAAGATATGTACTGTACTACCCTGTCTATCTCGGTTTATAGAGCGTGGACGTAGTTCTAGGTCATCCATTTGACTAACTAAATATGAGTTACTATGTCACAAAAAGTATATCATTGGATTCTTAAGCGGATGTAGTTTCTAAACATATACTATTCATCACATATATAGCCAGTTAAATTCTCAACCTAAAACGACGTGCAAGACCTGTGAACTGATACAGAGGAAGTAGTAAAAATGAGGTGATTTTACCGAGCGATGGGTGGGGGAGCATGGCTGCCATGCGGTCCCACGTGTCATGATGTACCAAGGCAATGTGCGTGTCCCTCTTGAGGCAGAACAATGGAAGAAGCAATACTACGTGGTTTTCTTGAAGGAGATGATGACGAAGCGAAGTGTGAAGTAATGGTTGCTTCATCCGTCTGGGAAGGTGCGGCATTGTGATTTGACGTCTCATTTCTCACTACTACTACTGGGGTGGTACGACGGGGGTGTGTCCCACTGCTGTTCTGCACTGTTATTTGGTGCATGACACATCAACCCGGTTGCTATATGTCCCACATGTCGGCGAGAGGAAGTATAGAATTCATGAAAGCGAGCATAGACGGAGGAGTACAAGACACGGCTTGGTTTTTGCTGCTTCGCGCGATCCATCAATACAAACCCGGACTAAAAAGGCGAGGGCGGGTCTTTTCCCGTGTGGCAGGCAGAGGAGTTTGGCATAGTCTGTTCAAGGCAAGGAGGCAGGAAGGGAAACAAGCAAATAAAGGTTGAGCGACTTAGTTTTGGGAAAATCTGATTTTACGGAGTACGTACCCACTATGGAGGTAGTACTACTTACTACTCCCTCCTTTGCGGTTTATAGGGTTCATCTAAAAAAATTGTTTTTCCATTTTACAAGTCTCAATTCTACTAGTAGTAGTAGTACCATCACATGTTGGATTTCGAGGTGCGTTAAATCACCCCATGCAAGCAGTGTCAAGAAAAAACTCACCAATGCATGTAGAAGTTCATGGAAATTTAGTGGTCATGCATGCATTCGTTCTAATTAATGCCTCGGTAAACATAACTTCTTGAGAAAAACGAGCGTACTAATTACTTGTGCAAACTACAAAATTAATTCGACCACTCACCGTCTACCTTGGTTGGAGAGATTTTGAAATTGAGCCATAAACTGGAAAGGAGGGAGTAGTAACATAGCCTAGGGTAGCTTGCTGCACCACGGGCTCCAAGGAAATTGCTGTAGTAGTACTACTCGTATATACCACTGTACTACTAAAAGACATACTCCCTTCATTCCTAAATGATGTAGGGTGGAACCCTATGTGGCCGATCTTTCACGAAAGGAGCGGATCCCGCGAAGAACATGAAGAACACGAGGGGGAAAACAAGGGGAATCACGAGGGGAAATAGGAGAGAAACACTAAAACCAACAAGATATGGTCACACATATGCTAGATCCTCGAAACACAAAGAGATACACGATCCAAATCCAACAAGGGACGATATAAAGGGTAGCCGGTTCTTCTCTGTGAGGAGGTCCTGAATCCACAAGGGGATCTTCCCATAAAGGGGTTTTGAATCCAAGGTGGATCTTCTCCGAAGAGGGGCCGCGGTCTCTCTCAAGGAATAGATCCGATATGGATGAGCGAAGCTCTATCTCACAAATGACCTAACACAACGCTAACCCTAACTAGGAGGAGGTGGAGGAGTATATATAGTCTAGGTCCACGAAGGGGTAAGTGAGAGAGGGATACATGGGCCTCGGGCCCGATCTCTGTACGCAAACAGGTACCGGACGTCCGCCGGGGACCGGTCGTCCGGTGGCTCATGGGCTTCTGGACGGCCGGTTGTCGCCGTACTTCTGCTCACTTTGGCTCGGTTGAGGTGGCACCGGACATCCGGTAGCTGGCGGTCGTCCGATCACTGGTCGTCCGGTGTCGTCAGTATTCTGCTGATTTGGCTCTAGTGTAGATGTGCCGGTCGTCCGGTGGGGGCCGGACGTCCGCTCGCTGGGAGGGGCCGGTCGTCCAGTGTCGTGCAGACGTCCGCTCGCTGGAGCTTCTTCGGCAGCTCTTCTTCTTGCGTCTTCGTTTCCACGCTTCCCTCATGGATGGTGTAGTTGTACACTTGCGCTCGCACTCCTCCTCATCGTCCGTAGCGTTCTGACAATACCTATGCATGCACACGAGTGGAGTGTCAAGTAGTATACCATCCTCGAAGGGGTCAAGTGAACACGCGTAAAGGAGATGATTCACCTTTGTGTATGAGAAGTGGATGTCTAATGTGTCACTTGCCAAACGGACTCTTGACATGGTGATGTCCGTAGGATGCTCCGCATCATCTCCCCTCCCCTGGGAAAGATCCGACCTCGGATCGAAAACCAAATCATCATGGGAAAGAGATGGCTTCGCCGTGTAGATGTGGACGTTCACCAATTAGTCATCATCGTCAAGCTTGAAGTGGGCACTCTCCAATGTCGAATCTTCTAGTGATTCCTTCAAAATGAGGAAGGACAACGAACACTTGGAAAAATAAATGTGGTTAGCGTTAGTGCAGAAACAAGCATTCAAGAGGTGATTCACCAAACAAGTGTCGTCATCATGCAAAGCATATGGTTTGACAAAGGATAGTGACATGGCATGTAAGCACATAAATTGAGCACAAGCAAAGATATCATTGGGACAAGCATGTGAATGTGAGGTAGTGATGCAAATATGTGTGACAAGAGAAGAAGCATCTACCTCAAGTTCATAGCAAACATGGGCAAATCGCTCAATGAAAGGTCTATGGTAGGCATAGAAATCATTCACAACACCAAAAGAAATTAAGTGTCTAAACACATGGGTCAAGTGCAAGACAATCCAAGCATAACGTGCATGGGGTGTAGTGAATATAGTGTGTCACTCAACACAATAGAAAGATCAATTGTTCATCATGTGTGAGGCAATCAAGGAAAGCATGTAACAATCAATGGGACATGGCATATGTGAAGAAACGACATTGTTGCAACCAAACATGTGATAGGAGCAAGTAATCCAAGAATTGGATGCAACACACAAGGCATATATATCGTGATGCATGGAATGGTGGTAATGACAGGTCGAAGAAAGATCTCTAACATGTGAGCAATCAAGTGTTCCAATATGAACAAGAAGTGTCATGGTGCAAGCAACACAAGTGGTATGATTCGCAATATCCATGCTCAAGAAAGATGTCACCTTGAAGGCGTGTCCTTGTGGATTCTTCACAATGCTGAAGTGGTAGGAAAGGTGTTGGAGAAGCGAGTCGTGGTCGAATGTATGAGGCTCACTCTCAAGAGCTCGAATGGTCAACTCATGTGAAGCGGAAGTCGACACAAGGTCCAAGTATCCTACACATGCACACAACAAAAGAAAGAACGTATGCGCATGGTAGATAAACACATCATCCATCATGATGGTTCTCTTCTCTTACACATAACCATTGGAAGCACAAGTGTATGAATAACATGATGCAAGAATGTCTATATTCATGGCACTAGGTATATGGTCCAAATAGGCAAGACAAGCATGCTTCACAAGAAAAATGTTAAAATCTCTGATCATATGTGAGAATGCTATGGGGGCAAACTCATTATCAAGACTAGGGGCATCGTTGCACTCGATACATGTCAAATCATCTAGCATGAGAGAGGAAACATATGGAGATATATGACAAGAAGCAACAACAATCATGTGCAAAGCATGTAGATGGTTGACATCAGCCGCATGAAATGAGCAAGTATGAATCATTGGTGATGCAACATAAGAAGGCATAATAATCAAGTCGTGCAAGCTAGTAGTGCGAAGATGCAACATACTGGAGGAAATCATGGCAATCATGTCATGTGAGCACATAATAAACATAGACAATGCACATGACATATCGCAAGCACGAACACAAAGCAAGATGAAAGTATCATCGTAGGCATGGGGCACAAAGCAAACATGGCAATAACAAGCAATATCTCCACCAAAGCTTGCAAATACACATACAATTATGAGAATCAATCATCATGTGTAATGCAAAGGAGGGGTCACAAATGCATGGCAAAAGCATAGGAATGAGTATATGATGCAAAGTGAACATGGCAAGATGGGAAAAGGATATATAATGGACAACAACCCATAGCCAAGTGAGGGCCATGTAGAAGAAATGTGCGAAGTCTTTGCGCGAAGAGAGCGGTGGGAAAGACACTCCATGGGATCCCAAGTCATCATTGCTCTCTAGAGCTCGTTTGGTCAACTCCTGGGATTGTGAGGTTGACAAGAATTCATGGGTACCTACACAAAAGAGACACAAATGAAAGAGATTGTGTGTGTGGTAAATGTACACATCATCCATCATGATGTGTATGTGCACGTGAGAGTTAGTACAAGATAAGCGTTGCTCAAAGAAATTTGATGCATCGTATAAGAACATGCCATCCATCATGAAAGAATAGTTATTGTGTATAACACGATGGGGATGCAAATTTAGCATACAATTATATGGCCCAACAATAGCATTTTTATTCATGGGGAGCATATGGTGCACACAAGTATTGGGATCATGCAATGGATGGGAGTGATCAAAATCTCCTAAAATGTATGAGGAAACTATGGGGGTCTCCTCATGAGCAATGTTGGAAACATCATATGGAGAAAATGGACCACATCCAAAGCAATGCATATCTGAAGCTAAGAGGTCATGGCAAGGCTTATGAGATAAATGATGCAAAGGGAGCATATCAATATCATCACAAGAAAAACAAATGACAATAACCATGGTCTTGTCATCTATGCCATATGTGCAAACTGGGTTTATTTTAATAGCATATGCTTAGTCACTAAGATGAGATTGCAAATATGACATATGATTGATCTCATGCATAACATATGACAAGTCAAGCGGGTTGTCAAACATGATGTGACCTAAAGAATTGTCACAAGAAATCCTATGTAACATGGCATCACAACTAATAGAATCCACATGGCAATCAACATACTCATAATAAAATGGGTAAATCATCGCATGTGGAAATCATAATAGCATGAAGCATGTCAATAGGGGGATCAACATCATGCAAGCAATCAATGTCAAGAATGTCGACTAGTGGGACTAGATCATCACCGTCACCTATGTTATCGTTTTCATTCCACTCAAATGATGTAGGTGAGGTGGGAAAGACCAAATGGTGGTCATCTTCATCTTGATGGAACCATGTGGTGGTGCATCATATTCCACCATGGCCATCGTCTTGTCCAAAGGTAGGACGTAGTCGTCGCGAATCGGCGCGTCATCATATTTGGGACCTAGCACCAAATGAGAAGACACAATAGAGGTAGAGGTTAAGTCGTTAGAAATCGAAGTGGCCTCACTCTCTCTATGTGGTGGTTCACTCACTCCCTTAAGGTAGGTGCACTCAATCTCACGTATGTCAGAGTCACTCATCTCACTCAAGTGGTGGGGGTTGTGGCTCTCCTCACATGGGAATTGTGGCAACACATCATATATGGGGATAGTGGTGAAGTCACTCTCACTCTCAATATGGTGGCAAAATTCACTCAAGTCATCATACGTCGCCGTGGTCGAAGGGAAAATCCCATGCTCAACCATCTCGTCGTCGTCGCCGTGGATGAAGGCCGAAGATGGCACATCATCACTCTCGCCTCCTAAGATGGAAGCATCATCCTTGCTCGTCACCATGTCGCTCGCCTCCAAAGCTTGTTCCTTGAGAGGCTCCGTAGTCGTTGTCATCGTCGCACCATCTTGAAAAAGAGTCGAAGTAGACTCGGCACCATCAATGCCACAAAGAGGGATGGCGGTGAAGTTGAACTTCGGAGCATCGTCTTGGAGCTCGTCGGGCTTGGACATCTTGGTGGTACTATCCTCATGCTCCTAGTCTTGGATCTTTGTCTTAGAAAAGTGTGCTTGGGGTCGAGAATCCTTGGGCTTCATGAGTTCTTGTTCCGCCTTGAGAGCACCAATGTAGTTGTCATCGAGGGACTTGTAGGTCTCGAGGAAGATCATCTTAGAGATGTCGTTGTGCAATCCCATCATGAAGTGGAACTTCATCGAAACGGGGTCGTCCACGCCGACTTGTCACAAGGCTTTCTTTATCTCCTTGAAGTACTCGTCGATGGACTTGGATCCTTGGGTGGTGTTCTCCAATTGACGTAGAAGTTGTGCCATGTAGGTTGGAGGCACAAACTCTTGCCGCAAAGCTCTCTTCGTCTTGGGCCAACTCATGTCGTATGTCTCCGAAGGTGCATGAAGCCACCATGTGGACGCGTAGTCGAGGAAGTTCCTTGTGGTGCACTTCACTTGATCCTCGGGAGGAACTTGATGTAGCTTGAGGTAGTCGTCCGTCAAACGGTCACACTCGAGATACTCCTCGGGTTCTAGAGTCCCATAGAAAAGAATCGCGTGGCCAATGTCGAGGTCATAGTAGCTTGGGGAATCGTAGACTTGAGCTTGGGGAGCTTCTCTTGAAGTGCTTGTGGGCGAAGATGACGTATGTCCATAGGCAAAGATGCCTTGAATTCGCTTGGTGAAGATGCCAAGGGAGATGGTGAAGTCATTGAGCGGTTGTTGGTGTTGAGCTCTTGACCTTCACGTCCTTGTTGGTGATGGTGTCGATGCTGATGTGATTTTGCCGGAGATGGTAGCTCGGAGACATGGGCTCTTGAGCGTCTTCTCGAAGATGAGGAAGATCGCTTGTAGTACTTGATGAGGGCTTTGATCTACTCCATTTTAGCTTGCATATTGGCGTCGTTGGAGTTATTCATGGCATCGAACTCATCGTTGTTGTTGTAGACCGAAGATGAAATGCCTTGCCTATCCATCACAAGACTCGAGTAGAGGTGAGTAGGAAATGAGATAAAGAATACCAAGTTACCTTTTCCCAAAGTTGAGGATGTATCCTGTTTTACTCAATGTGAGATGAAAGAATAGTGGAATTGGTACCGAACTTCTTCACTCACACCTACAAACTAAAGCTTATGGAGTAGCTCGGTGAGGATAGTGGCACAAAATTTTAATGCAAAATGTTAGCAAGAGTCAATAATGTTGAAAGAGATTCACAAATTCGCAAGTCAAACAAGTAGACCAATAGCAATGAATGGCACACGGAAACACACACACACACAGATAGATAAATGGGGTCGTGCAACCAAGGAATGGCACAAAATGTGGAATCCACGGAAAACGCTCGTGTTGCACAACTCAAGAGAGACGCTAGCATGATTGCTCTATAGGAGGATATGACACTTGTGCACAACCTATGATATGCAAAATGTATCAACTTTCTATCCCAAGTATGCTATGTATAATGTTCCGGTGGTATGATCCAAGATGATCGGATATGACAATCTTATGCAATGTGGTATGATGCTATGGCACTTTCTTACAAGATCTTTGTTCTGTCTCTTTTGCTTAAAAGCTTTATTCTTTCATTTTTTGTATATGGACACAGTGCAAAATGCACAAACCAAGATAGCAATTGGGGATATGCGGGAACAATCTTGTGACACAAGGGATGATATGATGATACCAATATGATACGGTATATATGCAATGGGAGGTGGAGATCACTAATGTGCACAAGTAACATTGCCGGCAATACTCAAAGGCTAGTCTCGATAGGTAAGTGACGCAAAATGGGCTAGGGGTTAACAATGCAATTGCAAGGGAATATAGAATGGAGGGATACCACGATTCCAAGATGATATGGAGGTTACCGTCCTTGGCGGTGTTCTTGATGTAGATACCAAGATGATGGAGACTCGTCCGTAAGTAGCCGAAACACCTTAGGAAACGGAAAAACTGCGAACTCAAAATCTCAAATGTCAAATGGTGGTAGAGGGAATGTGGTGGTGGTGCTGAAGCTCAATGGGATTGTGGAAATGGAGGGTAAGGTGGTGGACTATATATGGTGTCGGAGTTGGAAGCACGGTCCCTAAGTATCCGAAACACCTTAGGAGACACAACTCACAACTCAAACAAAATTGGGTTAAGCTGGGGTGGCGGGAGTGTAAGGTGGGCAAAACTATGCGGAAGTGGTGGTGGTGGTTGATGAGGAAGCAACCATCCCTAAGTAGCTGAAACACCTTAGGAGACTCAAATCGCTACTCAAGCAACCACATATGCAATGGGGAACAAAATTGGTTAGGTTGCGGAAGTCGGTGGTGGTGTAGCGGATGATATGGTGGAAGCCCTAGGCAAAGATGCCAAAGTTCCAAAAATTGATGGAGTCAAAACATGCTCGTGGTATTTTTGTGGGAAGGGGGATGTCAAGAGCTTCAAAACGAGCTAAAGAATGTCAAAATCGGAGTTTGGATGAATTAGTTATGGCCAAAACAAAAATCAGCTGAAGTTGATATCTACAGGTAGCGAACGTCCGGTAATGGACACTCGTCCGGTCGCCGGACGTCCGGTCGGGTCGGAAATGTGCTAATTTCCGCTCGGGTTAGAGTTTCTGGTCGTCCGGTAAGGTCGGACATCCGGTGCTTCCTGGGTCTCCGGACGTCCGGTAAAGTGACGGTCGTCCGGAGGGTCTATGTCAACGCGAGATGCGAGTTTCGGGACGCGATTTTGGGCGGAATTTGGGGATTTTGGGATCCAAATTGATGAGATTTTGTGGGTGAAAGATGTGGAAACTTGGGGAGATGCTAGATCCACTTGAAACCAAACAAATCCATGGATCAAAATCAACAAAACTTCTGTAAACCAACAAATCACAAAAAAATTGGGGCTATTTTTGGTGGGGATTTTCGAAATTCGGGAAGAATACAAGAAAATTAGGCTAGAAAACAAGGGGGAGGCTCCGAAATCGTGATCAACGTGGCTCTAGATACCAAGATGATGTAGGGTGGAACCCTATGTGGCCGATCTTTCACGAAAGGAGTGGATCCCGCGAAGAACACGAAGAACACGAGGGGAAACGAGGGGAATCACGAGGGGAAACACGAGAGAAACACTAAAACCAACAAGATATGGTCACACATATGCTAGATCCTCGAAACACAAAGAGATACACGATCCAAATCGAACAAGGGATGATACAAAGGGTAGCCAGTTCTTCTCCGTGAGGAGGTCTTGAATCCACAAGGGGATCTTCCCGTAAAGGGGTCTTGAATCCAAAGTGGATCTTCTCCGAAGAGGGGCCGTGGTCCCTCTCAAGGAGTAGATCCAATATGGATGAGCAAAGCTCTATCTCACAAATGAGCTAAAAGAACGCTAACCCTAACGTCCGTTGGGGACTATGAAGGGGTAAGTGGGAGAGGGATACATGGGCCTCGGGCCCGATCTCTGTACGCAGACAGGTACCGGACGTCTGCTGGGGACTGGTCGTCCGGTGGCTCGTGGGCTTCCAGACGTCCGGTAGTCGCCGGACTTCCGCTCACTTTGGCTCGGTTGAGGTGGCACCGGACGTCCGGTAGCTGGCGGTCGTCCGGTGTCGTCGGTATTCCGCTGATTTGGCTCGGGTGTACATGTGTCGGTCGTCCGCTTGCTGGGAGGGGCCGGTTGTCCGGTGTCGTTCGGATGTCCACTCGTTAGAGCTTCTTCAGTAGCTCTTCTTCTTGTGTCTTCGTTTCCATGCTTCCCTCGCGGATAGTGTTGTTGTACACTTGTGCTCGCACTCCTCCTCGTAGTTCGTAGCGTTCCGACAATACCTATGCATGCACACGAGTGGAGTGTCAAGTAGTATACCATCCTCGAAGGGGTCTAGTGAACACGCGTAAGGGAGATGATTCACCTTTGTGTATGAGAAATGGATGTATAATGTGTCACTTGCCAAACGGACTCTTGACATGGTGATGTCTGTAGGATGCTCCGCATCACTAAATATAAGTATTTTTAGAGATTCCACTATGGACTACATTCGAAGCAAAATGAGTGAATCTACACTAAAATATGTCTATATACATCCGTATGTAGTTTGTAGTAGAATCTTTAAAAAGACTTATATTTAGGAAAAGAGGATGTATATTCCAAACAATATGATAATCTCTCTAACCAAGTTAGGGATGAGGAGTAAACGGAGGGAGTAGTAAATTTTCTCCTCGTCTTGCGAGCCATCGCTCACGTAGGCGACGGAGCGGGCGTAAGGCGTACTAGTAAGCAAGCTTCACCTCGTCCTGCGAGCCACCGCGCCCATGGGCAGGGGAGACGGCGTGCTAAGCAAGCTTCTCCTCGTTCTGCGAGTTGATGGGACACATCAAAAGTAATAGGTATAGAGCATCTCGAGTGTATAGAGCCTTGCCTCTAAGGTAGGCCCCACATGGTTTGCCTCTTTTTTTAACATAACTCGTCAAGTCGTAATTTGTTTGTTCACCTGTGGTAAATGATCCTCCATAAAGTGGACAACCAGTACATGTGTCAAATTACCATGTGGGCTGCCTTTTCGTACAGAAATGAGCTCAACCGTGTATTCGTGCGGGTGTGGTTGGGAAAGAGATGGGAGTACGTGCGCCGTGCGTGCACCGCTTCCCTTCGTGCATGTCCCCCACCTACGTTGGTGTGTGCGAGAGAGATACAAACCTAGACATAATGTGCCTTCCATCCCCATGCCTCCGCCCAGTCCGGCCACTAGACACCACCATGCCCCACTCCTCCTCACCTTATCTCTCATCTTTCTCAAGATATCATTTTTTTGATGAAATTCTCGAGATACCATTTTTCCGATAAAATTCTCGAGATATCATTAGTTTTTACACATGGGATTACTTCTCCATGGGTCAATCACAATAGGTGCTTTGTAAAAAAATGCATCTTGATGTTCCGTGCAATGCACGGACATCTTGCTAATCCATGAACACAACTCATGGCAAAATTTCACGGCGAACAAGGGATTTGAATCTGCTTGGAGGGGCTGTTTGGATCTTGCCCGAGGTTGCCAAAATGTTGGCGCCCTTTTGTCTACTGGTGCCTTTGTCACCAATGAACAGGAATGGCTCGGGTGCTGATGCATCCTCCAGCACGCACGTTGGAGACAAGCTCGCATGAGCTATGCTTTTTTTGTCCCACCACGCCACCCGAGCCGGCCGCAGACCGACCGACGACCCATAAATTACGCCATCCAACCGTAGCCACACACATTCTGACAGCAACTCAACCAACCGGATGAAATTCATGCAAACACGGCAATATTTCATACGAACAATGACGAAATTCATATAAAATACCGGATTCCACTACATTCAAATCAACTAAGGGTGCTAGTTCTAGACAGCATAGGTATATAATACTTGGCCTAAATGGTCGCCCGCCGATCCATTTGTGTTCCTCATGTCCGGCAGCACGATCACCGGACTGCCGGGAGCCTTGGAGGTATATGCTTCAGCACAAAGGACGGCTCGCTTCCCCACTCCCAAATATTGTACGAAGTGCCAAATAAGCCTCTGGTCACCCGAAACCGTGCGAGACTAATGTTTGGTGGTAGGAAATTACTGCCCTGACTCCGGCCCGTGTAGCCTATCGGCCCGATGTCCAAAGGTCTAAACCGGGTAGGTTGGTAACGTCACCAAGACGCCAGTCTCAACCGCCTCCGAGAAGCATTCATACGTCGTGGGCGCCTAAACACCCAAGCGCTTGGCCGAAATCTATCTCGCCCACCATTTGGGACACCTAAGATTACTTTCCTACCCCCAACCCGCAATATGTACGAAATTTTAGATGGGGGCAAAGTTTGTAACTTTCCCTAAATTTCAAACAAGCGTGTCCCAAACTGAAACGTTGTTCCCCCTCAGTTCCCCCTCCCTCCGTTTCCCCATTCATACTCCATAGGCACCAAAACGCCCTCTCCACCAGCCACGAAACCCCAGCCTCCTTCGTCCTCCACCCCATCGCGCCCATTCCACCGCTGCCCTCCTCCATCACGCCGGAGTCGGTACCTCGACATTGTCATCCGACGCAACCACAACCGCAACGCCCTGAAGGACTTAGCAGCTGAAGCCGAGGTAGAGCTGCCTCCACGACGCCGATGCCGACACCGACATGTACCATACCAGAACCACTTTGACCACGTCGTCCTGCGCCGCACCATTGCCGCTCCACTATCGCAACCTTCCACCGCACCGGAGCTATTCCCTCTACGTTGTCGTTCGCCGCTTCGGATCTGGTTCCCCACCGCCGACAGACGACCACCGCACCACACTCAACAACTTGGCCATGGATTCGTCCAAGGCTCCACCGTCCTCCACAACTTCTCATTTCCAGCGAACCACAAGAAGATCGTTGGAAAAACAGAAGGAGGACACAGCACTGCCAGCAGAAAGAGGTACTCCTCTTCCCTTATTCGTGCAAATCTTACGTCTCTACTCACACCGTATTCATCCCACGAAAGAAACTAGTTGAGCGCTTCTTACTGCATCTTCTTCGTGATACTAGATGCACAATGTTTCCTCCCATTTACTATTTCACCTTTGCTATAGGTCAGTAGCCCACGTGGATTTAAATTCAGGGTCAGTCAAATCGCAATTAAAAGAAGCAGCACCCGCTTAGGCACGCGGAGCACCTAGTCCACTTGTTTGCCAGGGAAGCAGTGTATCGGTGTCTATCATAGGGGTGTGAGGCGCAGGAGCTGCTTGCGGCCGATCTGGAGGTCAGCAGGGCTTGAATGGATGGCCGAGGGGTGGTGCCAAGCACGGTGGTGTGGTGAGGCTGAGAGGATGGCGGAGGCAGGGGACTGGGCCAGTGGTCACTGGTGTTTCGAGGAAGATCGTAACACTGACTGGCCGGAGGTAGATGAAGGTGATCTGCCCATTCTTTGTACATCAGATGGTGCAGAAAAAATGGACTGGCCTATTTGTTTTCAGTCGACTGTTATTTTCGTAGGACCACACCTTATGGTGTGCTGGAGGAGCATATGCATTTCCCAGCCATCCTTGTGCTCATATTTCAAAATCCTAGAATCTAGTAATTTTGTATGTCATGCATGTTGTAGAGCTATCACTACTACATGATGCTGCTAACGAGACACTACGATCAGAGACCCTTCGACAAAACTGTGTGCGATGCAATAATCGCAAACAGTGGTGTAAAAACCATCAAAAAGGTGCAAAACGTTTGCAATGACGGATGCAGCAAACATAGTTTGGATTTTAGTTGTGTGTGCGATGCAGGGCATACGGTTCAGTTCAATTAACTATTTGCGATTAGGAGGAACAAAAGAAACGGTCAGCCAGATCAAGGTGTGTGCGATATACGGCATGCGGTTCACTCGGATGAACTGTTTGCGTTGAGACACGAGAACAGAAACGGTCAGCCAGATTAAGGTGTGTGCGACGTACAACATACGGTTCACTTGAATGAACTGTTTGTGATTAGGCAACACAAAAGAAACGATCAGGCAGATCAAGGTCTGTGCGATATACGGCATCGGTTCACTCGACCTTGTCGTCAGTGTGTGACCTCTGTGGAAACCATTCGCTCCCCACTAGCCTCTTCTTGTACCGTGGCAACCGTCCACCACCTCTTCACCTTTCCCTCTCAATTTGGAACTGCTGTCGCACGCTCTTCCTCCCTCCATTTGCCTTCACCCTTCCTTCTGCCATTGTTCGATCATCTTCTCCATGGAGGGAACAGTCCGGAAATGACCCCGTTATTCTTGCCCCGATCTGAAAGATGACATGGTGGAGGAACTCATTAATCGGTGCGACGTCATCACCTCGGCTAGTATGGCAGGTTCGTTCAAGATCATTCCCGACTGAACTAATAACATCATTACAAGCAACCCAAGGGTCCAGGAGTGGTTTGATCTCCCCTATCTTCTTCATCATGACCTTGCTGACTGGCGCGGGGATGATGGAAGCCTCGCCTTGTGCAAGTTGATGCCGCTTGATAATGATACGTTTGATGTTAAGATTCCATTGCTTAAGGGCAAGGCTTGGGCAAGCGCAAATGAAGATTGGGTTGTTTATATTGGGTACAACTGTGAGTGGGAACTTGTGAATGTGTACACTCGTCACCGGGTTCCACTTCCAAATATCTCAGACTACCCAGAGGTTGAGCACACAGATTATCTACGTGCGTTCAAATACGATCATTGTAACTATCGTCTACGGAAGATAGCAATTTGTCGAGTTCCCAACCGCTCTCGGGATTACACGAACTATGAAGTTGTTGCTATCTTCGACAAGCTTGTTGCCTTCCTTACTTCCACGCCTCGATGGATATTGCTCAAAAATCAATTTATGTACACGTGTGAGTACTGTGATGCAATTCAATACGAGGGTCTTGTGTTTGCTGCCACCACTTGTGGCACTGTTTTTGGTACGTTTGTCTTCCATCGTAATTATAATTGTTTCATCCACATGCATGCGGGTTAGCTAGTTTCCCTTTACTAATTAATTAACCTCCTTGTGTTTCCAAGGTCCTGTGAACATTCCACCACCTATACTTGAAAAAATTATAACCAAGGGGGAGATGACGATGCTGTTGATCACGAGCATGAGGACGAGCAGGACCCATATAGTCAGTGGCGCCTGGCAACTTATTCCGATGGATCACCTCTTCTTGTCTGTATACAGGGCACAACTGTTGTTACTAAGGAAGCAGGTGTTGTCTCGCATGGTCGCCCTCTCCGGACCAATTCCAACATCCGTTGCAGGGTATTCGGGATGGATACTAGTGTACTAGCGCCAACACCTTCCCCCTGGTTAAGTATTGAAAGTCTTGGAGGAAACTCGCTCTTCCTTGGACAAAACTATCCAATGATGGTGAAAGGTGATCCAGCTGTTGTTGACACAACATTACTACAATTTATGAGAAGCAACTGTATCTATACCTCTGTCATTGCTATGATTCCCTACCATCGCACTATGGGTCCTGACATAGCCCGCTTCAGCCTGGATGATCAGTCCTGCATTGGTCTCGAGATTGACAATAGCTGGCCCTTCCTAGAGAATCACTTCTGGTTCAAAGCAAGCGTTTCCAACTCCGACGAGTGGTTGACCTGAAGTTCATTTCATCGCTTTGTTACTTGTTGTGTGAGAAAAACTTTACTTTACTAGAATGTTTTGTTGGAAATGATCTATAATCCAATGTGTATCCTCGTTGTCATTGTGGGTTGATGACTTGTTGTATGTAATCAATGGTACATTTGCGTATGTGTCCATCAACTCACGCCTGCTAGTGGTGTCCATATGAATAGTGCTAGTGATTTTAGTTGCAAAAATAAGATAGTGCTAGTGATTTTTAGCTGCATATTTTGACAAATCGCGGTGCTACAAGGTTGACAAATGGCAATGTTACTAGATAAACAAATGTCAATCTTTCTAGTTTGACAAATTGCAACATACCCAAAATGACAGATGCAAATCTTACCCAATTGTTCCTACGTGGTTGCACACGGGTCATGCAAAACAACCGTTTGCATTGAAGGGATGCAGAAATCCTGCTCGGCACATTTTCCCTTGGCTTCCTGGGGAAGTTGTCGGTTTTCATATGGGTGTTCTAACTAAAATGTTTGCGATGAGTGTTTTATATTTAAAGACCATTGATGTTTTTTTCAGAAGAAAATCCTTTGATAAGTCTGCACATTAAGAGAGAAAAATGCAAGTTTGTTCAAACCATATCTTTCATTCAGTCACACTGTGAATTTATATTCATATGATCGAGAATTCAAGATACAGTATTAAACCCCAGAAAAACTATTTCCGGCGGCGGCGGAGGCGGCGAGCTGCGGCGTTGTTGTCGTTGTCATCCTCCTGGACGCCATTGTTGAAGTCTTCAAGGCAGCACAAAATGTTCTTCACTTGTAAATCAAACATCATTTAATCACGCGATCGACAGGCGGGGCGCGGGAGGATGGCAACTGGCTCCACTGAGAGGTAGTGATGTAGGGTAGAACCCTAATCGGCCGATCTTTCACGAAAGGAGCGGATCCTGCGATGAACACGAAGAACACGAGGAGGGAAACGATGGAAACACAACAGAAACACTAAACCAACAAGAAATAGTCACACATGTGCTACATCCTTGAGTACATAGGAAATCACACGATCCACGGTCAACTAGGGACGATACAAATGGTAACGGTCTTCTCCGTGAGGAGGTCTTGATGGGGCTGCCCAAGAGGGGGTCTTGATGTTCTTCTCCGCAAGGAGGTCTTGAATCCAAAGGGATCTTCTTCGAAGAGGGGACGCGGTCTCTCTCGTGGAGTAGATCCGATGTGGATGAGAAATGCTCTATCTCTAAATATGAGCTAAACCAATGCTAACCCTAGAAAGAAGGACGAGGAAGAGTATATATAGTCTAGATGGGCGAAGAGGTACACGGGCCTCGGGCCCTTACACTCTGCACAGACAGGGGAGGCCAGATGTCCGGGCATTCACGGAGGCCGGATGTCCGGGCTGTGGAGGCTAGATGTCCAGGCTGGTGAAGCTGGCCATGTTGCTCTCGGGTTCGGGGGTGTCCAGATATCTAGGCTGGCAGCCAGATTTCCGGGGGCTTGGGAAGGGCCGGATGTCCAGGCTGGCGAGGCCGGATGTCCAGGGCCTGTAGTGTCCTGGCAGCTGAGCAGCTGTGGTGGGTGAAGCTCCAGGGGCCGGACGTCCGGGGTCGTGGCCGGATGTCCGGGGCTTGGGAGGTGTCCTTGACTCCTTTTGTTAGTTTTCTTCATCCGTGAACTTGGGGGCTTGTGCATCTTCGGGAGGATCCTTTTGATACCTAATCATGCACAATGTCTCGGACTTAGGTAGTAGCCATGTCTCATGCATAGAAAATGGAAGTTTAGTGAGGAGTGAGTTCACCTTATCTTCGATAGCCTTGGCTCGGGCTCTTGTCATTGGTCCAAGTGGTGTCGTTGGAGGTGTAGGTGCGTCCATGGGGATGACCGTGGGATGCTCCGCATCAGGTAGCGGTCGACGACAGCGTCCCATGCCGCTGAGGGGGGTGCCCACACGAGCAAGGGCATGGGCGCGGCGTGTGCAGCCAAACGCACGGGGACCGGCACCACGGTGGGTGGAGGGGCGCGTACGGGCAGGGGCACGGTCATGGCGGGTGTAGCAAAACGCACGGGGGTCGGAGCCACGATTGGTGGAGGGGCGCGCACGGGCACGGGCGCTGGCATGTACATGAGCTCGCGCGGGTCCGCGGAGACCTCGCTGACGCCCGCGGCTTCCAGCTCCGCTATATTGCTCGGCGACCAGCCCGTCAATGCTACAGGGATGGTCGCTGGCGCGGGCACGGGGATGGGAGCTGGGACGGGAGCGGGGCCAGAAACCGCCACAGCCAGCTTGTTCTGGGCCATGTCCATGAAGCCCATTTCCTCCTTATTTTCTATCTGCTTCAGCTCGGAGTCGTCTTCACCAAACTTGAAGACTAGTGGCACATGATCATTCTGCGCCGTGGCGTTGGTGGAGGTCTGCGGGAGGGAGGGGAATGGGAGGCGAACAGTAAGGCTGCCCGTATTAAATAGCGGCTCAGGCACCATTAATGGAGAGGAAGGCGGGCGGCCATGGAAGTCAAAGGGCTCGCTTCCTAGTGAGCCTGCGCAGCGTACAGCTTGCATGCTTCTCGGTGAGCCTATGCATTGGAGGACAGCTTGCACGCCTCTTGGTCATCCTGCACACCGGACTCCGCTTGCACGCCTCCCGTTCAGTCAAGGTCAAGTAGCTGTCCGCACGGCACCTCCTATTGCCATTAAAACGAAGACAGGTGGCGTCACGTGAATGGTTAACAAAATGCACATGATTTGAATTATACAATAGTTTGAGATATTAAAGTGGCAGCTATTTTTTTTAAAATGCCTTTGTTGGCTGTTATTCGAGTGCGCCTTCTCTCAAAATGGACACGAAAAATAACACAGCATGTCGGGTGCCATTCCATGAAAGCATGCCAAGTTTCATAAATTTCATACGAGTTTTGGATTTGCTAGAATTTAAAAACAAAGTATATCAACGTTTTGCTGGCAATCAATCAACGGTGCCCTGGTGTTTGAAATTCATTCCAATTTCTTGCATGTGACCTAAGCATGCACCCATGGACACAGATTTGAATTTCCAACCAATTTATATGCATTAGAGCACGTGCAGGTAGTTCAAATTTGAATTATGCACATAAATGCATTAAAAACTCAATTAATGTATAAAAATGTCCAAACGAACCCCAAAAATCCCAAAAATTGACACAACAGTCCTGTTGTCCTATGTTGACACAAGAAATTTTTTGAAAGCAATAAGAGGCAATGGATATCGTTTCGTCCCCAAAGGTGGGATGTTCCCTACCGAAACCATCACGCTTGTTGTGAGAAACTCTGGTTTGTGAGAAGCATATCCCCAAACCTACGCCAAATGGTACAAAAAATTTACCACGACATGTTGACCCGCTCCATGATAGCATGCCAAGTTTCATGAGTTTCGGAGGAGCTTTGGATTTACTAGAATTTAAAAACCAAGTAGCTCAATGTTTGTGGTCGAGTGACCATGGCAGGGTGTTTGACATTCTTTCCCATTTCTTGCATGGGATCTAAGCATGCACCCAAGGACAAAGATTTGATTTTTCAACCAATTTATATGCATTAGAGCATGTGCATGTAGTTCAAATTTGAATTATGCACATAAATGCATTGAAAACTCACTTAATGCATAAAAATGTCCAAACGAACCCTGAATAATTCCAATTCTTTTATGACACACATATAGTTGCATGTTCACTGCGGATAAAAGGTCTAGCAATTCAAACACCGTCCATGGCCGATGTGACCCCATTATGTAATTCAAATCAAGAAGAAAAATCAAGTAGATCCCACATAGTTTATTATAACCAACCGTGTGAGATGCAGCACAAAAATTCTTGGAGCACCGTCGGAGTATAGTATGCATACAGCTTACGCGAGAAGGTGCGACGGCTATAGTCCACAGCCTGCACTTAATAAGGGACCGTGTCTGATGACACTTTGCGCGCCAGTTTTTTCGCTGAAGCGATTCCAAATTTTTTGCTTCCGCGGAAATATCTACCTCCCCGCCCCCCCCCCTTACCAAAAGCCACATTTCCCATGTTTCCGCCTTCCTTTCCAAGTTGAAACCTTCACTCCTTGCTTGCAGCGCCGCCTCCTCACCGGCAACCCTCCTTCACGCTGCTTGGCCTCGCCGACCCCCATCCTCCTCCTTCCACATCCCACATGCCCCGACCGCCGCGCGAGCGCGACACCTTCCACCCAAATCACAGACCCCTCTACCAAAGCCGCCCTAAGCCATGGTGCATGCAGTATAGCCAGGATCTCAAGGAGCATTTGGCAGTGGAGAAGCAAATCGCAGCCGCATGCGCGGATGAGGTGGCGATGGTTGCCATTCGTGCCGACCCCCAGATCTTGGAGGAGCACCTCGTCGTCGAGGCCACCGTTGACGCCTCACGCGCCGACACCGCGACGCGGTTGGCTGCTTAACAACAGTTCGTGGCATTTTCTCGAGACCACCGTCAGTGCCTTCAAAGAAGACTACGAGGTGTTTTCTCATCGTGCACATGCTTACCTCATCTCAAGAGCCAGCAGGTTGGTGCCCGGAGCGGCTCAGGAAACTCACCACTACAACGTGGGCACCCATGATGCGGAGGCCTCGCCCTCTTCCATGTCCAAGGAGCCAATCGTCATTGATATGTCCGACAATGAGGAGTAGCTTGTCTTATTAGCTCACTATAAGGACCCATGTTCAGTTTGCTAGCTACTACCTTTCCTTAACAAATTTTAGTGAATTGTGCTATCTAATTTTACCATGCAATCTTCTGCTATAGTGTATATGTTCTATATGTCGTGCAATGTGGTGTTCGGTTAACTGCTTGGTTCAATTCTACAAATGTGATGTTCAATTCTTCAAGGTGCAATATTTCCAAGTTCTTAAGCATGCTTTGTTTGGTTAACTGTCTGATCTTCTATTACGAGTATGTTATATTGTGCAATGTGGTGCTCAGTTAACGTTTGGTTCATTTGTTGTGGTGTTTAGTTAACTGATTGGTTCAATTCTGCAATGCGATGTTCAATTGTTGTGGCTGCATTCTGTTATTGTATACCATGTGAGAAATAAATCGAATTTGGCTGTACTAAATACATGAGAAACAAATACAATTGCTATATTTTCAAGTTGTTAAGCTTGCTTGGTTTGGTTAACTGTCTGATCTTCTATTAGGAGTATGTTATATTGTGCAATGTGGTGCTCAGTTAACGTTTGGTTCATTTGTTCTGTTGTTTAGTTAACTTCTTGGTTCCATTCTGCAATGCGATGTTCAATTGTTGTGGCTACATTCTGTTATTGTATGCCATGTGAGGAATAAATTGAATTTGGCTGCACTTAATACGTGAGAAACATATACAAGTGCTATATTTCCTAGTTCTTAATCATGCTTGGTTTAGATAAATGAGTTTTCCATGTGTCTTGAATTAATCTGATGAATCTACAATCTGCTTACTTATCATGAACATATTTTACTGATAGCATGCGAACCCTTACTTAACCTGAGGACTAACTACCTTATATGTGTTGTAGGGAAACAATGGGAAGCGCTGAGGTTTACAAGATGGTACTAACTATTGTACCTTGCCTTTTCTTATTCCTTTGCCCCATGTACAATATAGAGAAGATATTTATGCACATCCTTGTTTTCAGGGCTCACTTATGATTACCTCTCAAACCACCTCTGTAGTCAGGAGGCGAGGAAAGTTTTCATACAACACCCACAGTTAAATATTGAAGTCTTCCTGAAGAGGTCGAAGGATGGATGGTCAATCATCCACAGGCACTGGCCTAAAGTTGCATAGACCTTCAACATGAATGAAGGCTCAATATCCGCCTTCTGCTTCAGTAGTTTTCCTGATGAGATGCATCTCTCTATGTACCATCTATGATGCTAATTTTGAAAGGTTCTAGATGTTGCATGTGAAACTTGCTACTAGTCCAGTTGTGTAATGGGTAGCTGAGTGCTGAAGCTATATCATGTTGTACTCCGATGTATTTCAATTATGAAATCCTGCTTCCTTAATATGGAAAGGGAATATATTATGTGCTTAATATGAATGTCAATTAGATTAGTAAATGGATTATTAATAATAGGGCAATTAGCCTGCTAATTGGCCAATTAGCTTGCTAATTGGGTTTTCCTATTGCAAACGTTTATTGAGAAAACACCGCGGGCAATGACCTCAGGCAATACACACAGTTTCTAGGAATAAACCGTGTTGGATCAATGAGCAATCACACACGACATTCTCTTGAAAACTGTTTGCATCACGCCACCTTGTGCAAACGTTTTCCTTGGAGTGACTGTGTGGGATGTATATACGAACGGAAACGTTTAGTGGGGACTGACTATGTGGGATGTACTTACGACCGGAAACGATTTCGCCTTTATAATTGTATTTTTAGCACTACTATACGTATAACCGTATTTGGTCACTCGCCGGTCGCACACAACCTCATTTTGCCGAGCATGTGTGCCAGGAAGGCATATCCTCGACGATTTCTGGGTCGTGTGGGAAGTATGCCCCCATCGCCCACACTCACTAGGTGACGGTTCCGAACGTCGTCGCGGAAAGGGGTTAAAAACCGTTTGTATAGCACCGACGTGTACCAGTGTATCATTAGTTTGAGCGTGGAAGGCAAGCTAGGCAATACGGATATGTATATCTCCTCCTTTGTAACCGACCTTGTGTAACCCTAGCCCCTTCCGGTGTCTATATAAACCGGAGGGTTTTAGTCCGTAGGACAACATACAATCATACCATAGGCTAGCTTCTAGGGTTTAGCCTCTCCGATCTCGTGGTAGATCAACTCTTGTAATACTCATATCATCAAGAATAAATCAAGCAGGACATAGGGTTTTACCTCCATCAAGAGGGCCTGAACCTGGGTAAAACATCGTGTTCCCTGCCTCCTGTTACCATCCGCCTTAGACGCACAGTTCAGGACCCCCTACCCGAGATCCGCCCAATTTTGACACTGACATTGGTGCTTTCATTGAGAGTTCCTCTGTGTCGTCGCCATTAGGCTTGATGGCTCCTACTATCATCGATAGCGATGTAGTCCAGGGTGAGACTTTTCCCCCCGGACAGATCTTTGTGTTCGGCGGCTTCGCACTGTGGGCCAACTTGCTTGGCCATCTGGAGCAGATCAAAAGTTATGCCCCTGGCCACCAGGTCAGGTTTGGAAGCTTAAACTACACGGCCGATATCCACGGGGACTTCATCTTCGACGGATTCGAGCCTCTGCCTTGTGCGCCACGCGGTCATGATGAGTACTATTTAGCTCTACCATCGGACCGTATTCAGGAGATCGCACCGGCAGCCGCTCTGAGCCTCAATTCGGAGCCAGTTGCGCCATCCATGGACGGGTGGATAGACCCCATCACGGAGGCCGTATCCTCAGCGGCGATCGAGCCGAATATCGACCTTACCCTTCACGAGAGCCGTGTTACCAAACTGCCGGATCCTTCTTCGGCCACGGACTCCGAACCGCCTGCGCCCGTTCCTATTGAATCCGATTGGGCGCCGATCATGGAGTTTACCTCCACGGATATTTTACAGCACTCACCCTTCGGCGACATACTGAACTCATTAAGGTCTCTCTCCTTGCCAGGAGGATCCTGGCCGAACCATGTCCGGCAGGATTGGGATGTGGATGACGAAGAAATCCTCCGCCCACCCACCACCCACTTAGTAGCCACTGTCGATGACTTAACCGACATGCTCGACTTCGACTCCGAAGACATCGACGGTATGGACGACGATGTCGGAGTCGAAGAGGAACCACTTCCCACAGGGCACTGGACAGCCACCTCATCATACGATATATACATGGTGGACACACCGAAAGAAGGCAATGGCCACGAGACAACGGAGGATGACCCTTCCAAGAAGCAAGCCAAGCACCGGCGTCAGCGGCGCCGCTCTAAGTCTCGCCAAGGCAAAAGTGGTGATACCGGCACTGGAGATAATAGCACTCCGGACAATGCCGAAGACAACAACAATCCCCTCCAGCAAGATTTAGAGCAGGAGGATGGAGGAGCCAGCCCTCCTGAGAGAGCGGCAGATGGAGAGGCGGAGGATGATAATTACATGCCTCCCTCCGAAGACGAGGCAAGCCTTGGCGATGAAAAATTCGTCGTGCCAGAGGATCCGGTCGAACAAGAGCGCTTCAAGCGCCGGTGAGGGAGTCCCGGATTAGGGAGTGTCCGGATAGCCAGACTATACCTTCGGCTGGACTCCTGGACTATGAAGATACAAGATTGAAGACTTCGTCCCGTGTCCGGAAGGGACTTTCCTTGGCGTGGAAGGCAAGCTTGGCGATACGGATATGTAGATCTCCTACCATTGTAACCGACTCTGTGTAACCCTAGCCCTCTCCGGTGTCTATATAAACCGGAGGGTCTTAGTCCGTAGGACGAAGAACAATCATACCATAGGCTAGCTTCTAGGGTTTAGCCTCTCTGATCTCGTGGTAGATCTACTCTTGTACTACCCATATCATCAATATTAATCAAGCAGGACGTAGGGTTTTACCTCCATCAAGAGGGCCTGAACCTGGGTAAAACATCGTGTCCCCTGCCTCCTGTTACCATCCGGCCTAGACGCATAGTTCGGGACCCCCTACCCGAGATCCGCCGGTTTTGACACCGACATTGGTGCTTTCATTGAGAGTTCCTCTATGTCGTCACTTTTAGGCCCGATGGCTTCTCCGATCATCAACAGCGATGCGATCCAGGGTGAGACTTTTCTCCCCGGACAGATCTTCGTATTCGGCGGCTTTGCACTGCGGGCCAATCCGCTTGGTCATTTGGAGCAGATCGAAAGCTACGCCCCTGGCCATCAGGTCAGATTTGGAAGTTTGAACTACACGGCCGACATCCGTGGAGACTTGATCTTCGACGGATTCAAGCCACACCCGAGCACGCCGCACTATCACGATGGGCATGATCTAGCTCTGCCGCCGAACAGTGCCCTGGAGGCCGCACCTGTGTCCGCTCCGACCCCTAGCTCAGAGCCGATCACACCAATCGAGGATGGGTGGTTAGACACCGCCTTGGGGGCTGCAATCTCTACGGCGATCAAGCCGAACACCAGCCCTATTCTCTGCGAAGCCCGTGACTACAAGGAGCTGGACTCCTCTCCTGACTCCAAGCCCTCCGCGCCCCTACCGATCGAACCCGATTGGGTGCCGATCATGGAGTTCACCGCCATGGACATCTTTCAGCACTCGCCCTTCGACGATATTCTGAATTCACTAAAGTCTCTCTCTTTATCAGGAGAGCCCTGGCCGGACTATGGTCAGCAAGGTTGGGATGCGAATGATGAAGAAATTCAAAGCCCACCCACCACCCACTTCGTAGCCACTGTCGATGATTTAACCGACATGCTCGACTTCGACTCCGAAGACATCGACGGTATGGACGCCGATGCAGGAGACGATCAAGAACCAGCGCCTATAGGGCACTGGAAAGCCACCTCATTGTATGATATATACATGGTGGACACCCCAAAAGAAGGCAATGGCGATGGAGCAGTGGAGGATGACCCCTCCAAGAAGCAGCCTAAGCACCGGCGTCAGCGGCGCTTCTCTAAATCCCGCCAAAGCAAAATGGTCATTCCGGCATGGGAGATAATAACACCCCGGACAGTGCCGAAGACAACCACCTGCAGCAAGATTCAGCACAGGAGGATAGAGAAGCCATCCCTTATGAGAGAGCGGCAGACAGAGAGGTCGAGGACGATAATTATATGCCTCCCTCCGAAGACGAGGCAAGCCTCGACGACGAAGATTTTGTCGTGCCGGAGGATCCCGTCGAACAAGAGGGCTTCAAACGCAGGCTTATGGCCACAGCGAGCAGCCTCAAGAAAAAACAACAACAGCTTAGAGCTGATTAAAATTTGCTAGCCAACAGATGGACTGAAGTCGTTGCGGCCGAAGAGTATGAACTCGAACGCCCCTCCAAGAGCTACCCAAAGCACAGGTTGCTACCCCAACTAGAGGAGGAAGCACCTAAACCTACATCACCAGCGCATGATGCGGCCGACCGGCCACCCCGTGGCCGTGACAGAGAGGCCTCTCGGCCCTCCACTCAAGCCGCACCCTGGCGCCGCTCAAAAAATACCAAGGCATGGGAAAATGCGCCAGGCCTGCGAGATATATTGGAGGACAAGGCAAGGCAAGGCAAACAAGATTGATCTACGGATCATGTGGGTGCCCCGCGGCACGAGACGGTACTCGTCACGCCGGATACAGTAAATCCGGCCGGGCCGAACACAGTAGACAAAGCTCGTTTGAGCTGCGTCGTGATATAGCCCAATACAGAGGCGCCGCACACCCACTATGATTCACAGATGAAGTAATGGATCATCAAATCCCCGAGGGTTTCAAACCCGTGAACATCGAATCATACAATGGCACAACAGATCCTGCGGTATGGATCAAGGACTATCTCCTTCATATCCACATGGCCCGCGGTGATGACCTACACGCCATCAAATACCTCCTAATCAAGCTTAAAGGACCAGCTCGGCATTGGCTTAACAGCTTGCCAGCAGAATCAATTGGTTGTTGGGAGGACCTGGAAGCCGCATTCCTCGACAATTTCCAGGGCACTTATGTGCGACCACCAGACGCCGATGACCTAAGCCACATAATTCAGCAGCCAGAGGAATCAGCCAAACAATTCTGGACACGGTTCCTAACCAAGAAAAATCAAATCGTCGACTGTCCAGACGCAGAGGCCCAAGCAGCCTTCAAGCATAACATTCGCGATGAGTGGCTTGCACGGCACCTAGGACAGGAAAAGCCGAAATCTATGGCAGCCCTCACGACACGCATAGATAGTATGACCCGCTTTTGCACGGGAGAAGACAGCTGGCTAGCTCGTAGCAATAACATGACTAAGAGCCCTGGTAATTCGGATACCAAGGACAGCAGTGGCAGATCGCGTCGCAACAAGCAAAAGCGCCGCATTAACGGCGACAATGCTGAGGATATGGCAGTTAATGCCGGATTCAGAGGCTCTAAACCCGGTCAGCGGAAAAAGCCATTCAAAAGAAATACTCCGGGCCCGTCCAGTTTGGATCGAATACTCGACCGCTCATACCAGATACATGGCACCCCCGAAAAACCAGCCAATCACACCAACAGGGATTGTTGGGTGTTCAAGGAGGCAGGCAAGTTAAATGCCGAAAGCAGAGACAAGGGGCTGCATAGAGATGACGAGGAGGAGCCCCGGCCGCCGAACAACAGTGGACAAAAAGGTTTTCCCCCACAAGTGCGGACGGTGAACATGATATACACAACCCACGTCCCCAAGAGGGAGCGGAAGCGTGCACTAAGGGACGTATACGCGATGGAGCTAGTCGCCCCAAAGTTCAACCCATGGTCTTCCTGCCCGATCCCTTTTGATCGAAGAGACCACCCCACTAGCATCCGTCATGGCGGATTCGCCGCATTGGTTTTAGACCAAATTATTTATGGATTTCACCTCACTAGAGTCCTTATGGACGGTGGCAGCAGCCTGAACCTACTTTACCAGGATACAGTGCGGAAAATGGGCATCGATCCCTCGAGGATTAAACCCACTAAAACGACCTTTAAAGGCATCATACCAGGTGTAGAGGCCAACTGTACAGGCTCAGTTACACTTGAAGTGGTCTTCGGATCTCCGGATAATTTCCGAAGCGAGGAGTTAATCTTCGACATAGTCCCGTTCCGCAGTGGCTATCACGCACTGCTCGGGCGAACCACATTTGCTAAGTTCAATGCTGTGCCGCACTACACATACCTCAAGCTCAAGATACCAGTCCGTCGACGAGTCATCACGGTCAATGGAAACACCGAACGCTCTCTCCGAACGGAGGAGCATACGGGGGCTATCGCATCGGAAGTACAAAGCAGCCTCTCAAGGAAATTCTCTAGTCCGGCTATTAAACGTCTGGACACCGTCAAGCGCGCCCGGAGTAACCTACAACAAGACCGCCTGGCACGCGTAGCAATGTGGCCCCAACCCCAGCCCTCGCGAACTTGCGAAACTAGTGTTGCGCGTACATAACTACGCTCTAGAAATACCTTGGGCACAGGGGGAGGGGCACCATCACGGCACGCTCGAAACGCAGCTTAAACCGCACTAGGGGCTGCCGATTTCTTAATTTTCTCTTATTTTCAGGACTCCATTCTTCGGAAGGCTTGTCCGGCAGTACAATTACCACACAAACGATACAACCAAGGAAGCAGAAAGCTACGCCGCATTATGGAACTCTAAGGTGGTCTCTATAACGAGTAGTATACCTGTTTCACATGCCATTCCGCAGCTCGCCCCGGGAAAGGACACGTTAAATAGTCCCATTGTTTGCTTATCGCACTATTTGTATCGTTCTGCTTTGATCGCAGCTTTTTTAAATAAACAATGCATAGCTTCCGTCTATTATTGCATTACTCTTTTTTACGAATATATGTTCATTAATGACATGTTGCACCCGTACACTTTGGTACGGCCAATACGCCAGGGGCTTAAGTACCCCACAATACGGTGTGAGAAGTCCAAACACTTTCACAAGTGCGGCACCCCGAACTTATAACATTATATGCATCGGCTCCGAATCATGTCTTGGGTCAATAGTTGGGTTTGCCCGGCTCCTATGTTTTGGTACCTTACGTTCCGTTATATCGGCTAAGGTAGCACTAGGAGAACTACTGCGATTGTGCCCCAGTTGAGCTGGGCTAAGCACCTCAGTAGAGAAAGCTAAAACTGACCGTCATGATGAGGCGAGAGCTGGTCGCTGTTCGAGAGGTTTTCGAGTCCCTAAAGACTTATGCCGCTTAGAGCGAGGAGTCAGCTTTGTCCGGCCTAGGCGTGGATAGCGCCCCGAACTCGGTCTTCCGAACACTAGGGGCTTCGCCGAAATTTAAAATTATAGAATTCTATGGCTAAGTGAGAGTGTTCAAGCATTATAGTCTGATTGCCTTGTTCGTTGTGTTGAGCACCTGCCTCGATGGACCCAAGAATGGGAAAAAGAGCGCTCATGTTTATCCCGAACACCCCAGCACTCGTGGCATGGGGGCAGAAGCCGACGACTCGCCATCTCTCAAATTTGATAAACGGCCGCACAGAAGGTAATATTTTAAATTCAAAAGCGTTGCTTAGCGCATATGAACAAGTTTTCAGCGCACAGGATCACAAATGCGAGTTTACTCAAAAATTACATCTTTGGAGCATTCATCCACTGTAAGGCGGGCACCCTTCAGGAAGCCCTCATAATACGCTTCCAGGACGCGATGCTCCTTGCCCGGCGGTGGCCCGTCCTTCACCAGCTTCTCCGCATCCATCTTGCCCCAGTGCACTTTAGCATGGGCAAGCGCCCTACAGGCACCTTCGATGCAGACGGAGCGCCTGATTACTTCAAGCCGTGGACAGGCATCCACCAGCCGCCTCACCAGCCCGAAGTAGCTCCCAGGCAGAGCCTCTCCAGGCCAAAGCCGAACTACGAGGCCCTTTATGGCCTGTTCGGCCACCTTGTGGAGCTCGACCATTTGCTTCAGCTGGTCGCTCAAAGGCACTAGGTGTCCGGCCTCAGCATACTGAGACCAGAACACCTTCTCCGTCGAGCTCCCCTCCTCGGCTTGATAGTAGGCGGCGACATCAGACTCACTGCGGGGAAAATCTGCGAATGCTCCTGGAGAGCTCCGGACTCGGGTAAGTAACAAGTAATTCACTTTCACGTGCTTGCTTTGCATAATGAATGCCTTACCCACCGATATCTTCTTCATCGCTTCAATTTCTTGGAGGGCTTTCCGGGCTTCGGCCTTGGCAGACTTCGCGCTTTTGAGGGCTGCCGCAAGTTCGGACGCTTGCGTCTTTGAGTCAAGTTCCAAACTCTCGTGTTTTTTCACGAGAGCCTGGAGCTCTTTCTGCACCTCCTCCACCCGCGCCTCCTGCTTCCCTCTCTCTGTGCACTCCGCGGCCGCTCTATTTTCGGCCTCGGACAGCGCTTGCTTAAGGGTTGCCACCTCGGTCGTGGCCCCTATAATAGCACGTTGATCCTGTCATTTTTTGCAACCACAAGGTATTACTTACCTTCCTTCTCTTCGAGTTGCCTCTTAGCATGGCCGAGCTCGTTCTCGGACCGCGCGAGGTTTTGCTTCAGCGTATCCACCTCCGCAGTAAGTGCGGCGGAGGCTAGCAGCGAAGCCTGCATACGCATATTGACTTGATTATGGTAGACTCCTGCGAATGTTATTAGATCCTCTATTCGGCTTTTTTTCCGAACGCCGAACAGAGCATCAGGGGCTACTGTCTATGCGGTAATATTTTTACATATTCTTTACTTACCTCAAAGCCTGTTAGAAGGCTGGCACAGGCTTCAGTCAGTCCGCTCTTGGCGGACTGAACCTTCTGGATCACCGCACTCATAATAGTGCGGTGCTCCTCGTCGATGGAGGCGCCGTTAAGCACCTCCAGCAAATTGTCTGGTGCCTCTGGTTGAACGGAAGTCACCGGCTCGGTAGGCTTGCTCCTCTTGGAAGGAGGCTGCCTACCGGAGTCCGGAACCGTTGAAGGTTCCGGCGCGGTGTCCGGCTCAAGGCTGGATTCGGAGCCCTTGGGGGTTTTATCCCCTTTGCGCCTGGTGTCCGGGAGGTCGCCTTGCGGCGCCTCCAGGACCACCTCCTCCTGGCTTGGAACCTATGGGGACAGCACCTCGGCGTCGTCCGTAGGGTGGGGGGAGGTAGCGGGCGGAAGTGAATTCATGTCCGACAAATCCAGGGAGCCACTCGACGACTCGTCTAGCCCGGCCTTGGGCGGACTGCATAGTCATATTCGGCGTAAGGAGGAGTTGTGCAACAAAGGAACACTATGAATTGCTCTGGTGTCTGAATACTTACGATCTTGCCAGGGGCTTGGCCCTGTGCGGCCACTCCTCTTCGCCGTCGTCGGCGTTGGTGGAGTAGTCCGGAGGAGGGGTCTTCCCCTTCTTGGACCCTTCGGCCTCCCCAATTGGAGTTGCCTTCCTTTTCTTCCCTCCCCCTACTGGAGGGGGAGAGGTCTCTTCTTCCTCCTCCTCGTCTTCATGGGAGGAGTGCACCTTGGAGTCGTCGGATCATGAATCCGACACCTCCTGGCGCCGAGCACTCTTTCGAGTCCCCGTGTCCTTCTTCTTGGCCTTCTTCTCCGGCACCACATAGGGTGCCGGAACCAGAAGCTTCGCCAAGCGAGCGTTCGCTGGGCCTTCGGGCAAACGAGCCGGACAGCTGATCTGTCTGGACGTCTCCTGCCAATCCTGTCAAAGGTAAGGGAGCTTAGATCCCGCATGGAGTCAAACTATGAAAAACTAATACCCTATAAAAGGTAAAAACAGCTTACTGCACGAGTGCGACGCTGCGTGCTGAATCCGCGATCCTCGGTAGCGGATGCGGGGGCCTCGGCGCCCTTGAAAAGCAGCTTCCAGGCATCTTCGTACGTCATGTCGAAGAGCCTTCTCAGAGTTCGGTGCTGCATCGGGTCGAATTCCCACATGTTGAAGGCCCGTTGTTGACACGGGACGATCTGGCAGATGAGCATAACCCGAACTACGTTGACAAGTTTGAGCTTCTTGTCCACCAGGGTTTGGACGCATGTTTGGAGTCCGATCAGCTCTCCTTCTTTACCCCACGATAGGCCCGTCTCTTTCCAGGAGGTGAGCCGTGCAGGGGGTCTGGATCGGAACTCGGGGGCTGCGACCCATTCAGGGTCGCGCGGCTCGGTGATGTAAAGCCACCCCGATTGCCACCCCTTTAGGGACTCCACGAAGGAGCCCTCAAGCCATAGGATGTTGGGCATCTTGGCCACCATGGCGCCTCCGCACTCCGCCTGGGTGCCGCGCACCACCTTCGGCTTGACATTGAAAGTCTTGAGCCATAGGCCGAAATGGGGGCGGATGCAGAAGAAAGCCTCGCACACGACGATAAACGCCGAGATTTTGTGGACAAAGTTCGGGGCCAGATCGTGGAAATCCAGGCCATAGTAGAACATGAGCCCCCGGACAAATGGGTGGAGAGGGAAGCCCAGTCCGCGGAGGAAATGGGGGAGGAACACCATCCTCTCATGGGTCCTAGGGGTGGGGATGAGCTGCCCCTCTCCGGGAAGCCGGTGCGCAATGTCTTTAGACAAGTATCCGGACTTCCTCAGTTTTTTGATGTGTCCCTCCGTGACGGAGGAGACCATCCACTTGCCTCTCGCTCCGGACATGGCTGGAGAAGGTTGAGGTGGGGTGTGCGGACTTGGGCGCTGGAGCTCGAGTGCGCGGAAATGGATAGGCAAAGGAGGAAGAAGGCGTAGATGAAAAGGCGGTTCCTTATCCCCTTATATGGATGGACGCAACTATGCGCCCCCACCAGCCTGGTAAAACTCGCTTATGTCCCAAGCGCCGTAGTCAATGGCGCGGTTGGGTTACCCACACCTGTATTGATGAGAATCCCAGAATAAGGGGACACGATCTCTGCTTTAACAAGACGTGCCAAGGAAACCGCCCCGCTAAACGCACTGAGGTGGGACAGTAAAACGATTTGAATCAAGACTTGGCCGTAGTGTGATGTCACGCTACGGAATACGTCAGCAGATTAGATTTGTGTAAATATTATTCTCTCTATGGCAATATGTGGAAACTTATTTTGCAGAGCCGGACACTACCTTTGTGTTCAAAATCTTCTATGAAGTACTTGGAGGAGGAACCCGCCTTGCAATGCCGAAGACAATCTGCGCGCCGGACTCGTCGTCATTGAAGCCTGGTTCAGGGGCTACTGAGGGAGTCCCGGATTAGGGGGTGTCCGGATAGCCGGACTATACCTTCAGCTGGACTCCTGGACTATGAAGATACATGATTGAAGACTTCGTCCCGTGTCCGGAAGTGACTTTCCTTGGCGTGGAAGGCAAGCTTGGCGATATGGATATGTAGATCTCCTACCATTGTAACCGACTCTGTGTAGCCCTAGCCCTCTCCGGTGTCTATATAAACCAGAGGGTCTTAGTCCGTAGGACGAAGAACAATCATACCATAGGCTAGCTTCTAGGGTTTAGCCTCTCTGATCTCATGGTAGATCTACTCTTGTACTACCCATATCATCAATATTAATCAAGCAGGACGTAGGGTTTTACGTCCATCAAGAGGGCCCGAACCTGGGTAAAACATCGTGTCCCATGCCTCCTGTTACCATCCGGCCTAGACGCATAGTTCGGGACCCCCTACCCGAGATCCGCCGGTTTTGACACCGACAGCCGGCTTATAGCCACGGCAAATAGCCTTAAGAAAAAGCAGGAGCAGCTTCAAGCTGATCAAGATTTGCTAGCTGACAGATGGACTGAAGTCCTGGCGGCCAAGGAACATAAACTCGAATGCCCCTCCAAGAGTTACCCAAAGTGCAGGTTGCTACCCCGACTGGAGGAGGAAGCACCGAAACCTACATCCCCGGCGTATGACGCGGCTGATCGGCCACCTCGTGGCCACGACAGAGAAACATTCCAGCCAAAAGATTAGCCCGCACCCCGACGCCATTCAAATAAAAAGGCATGGGGAAATACACCAGACCTGCGAGACGTATTGGAGGACAAAGCAAAACATGCAAGATCGATCTACGGATCACGAGGGCGCTCCACTATGCGAGACGATAATCGTCACGCCAGATACAGTAAAAGTAAGTCCGGCCATGCCGAACATAGCGGGCAAGACTCATTTGAGCTGCGTCATGATATAGCCCAGTACAGAGGCGCCGCACACCCCTTATGCTTCACAGAGGAAGTAATGGATCATCAAATCCCAGAGGGTTTCAAAACCATAAATATAGAATCATCCGACGGCACAACAGATCCCACGGTATGGATCGAGGATTTCCACCTGCATATACACATGTCCCGCGGTGATGACCTACACGCCATCAAATACCTCCCACTCAAACTCAAAGGACCAGCTCGGCATTGGCTCAACAGCTTGCCAGCAGAGTCCATTGGCTATTGGGAAGATCTGGAAGCCGCATTCCTCGACAACTTTCAGGGCACTTATGTGCGACCACGAGATGCTGATGACTTAAGCCACATAATTCAGCAGCCAGAGGAATCGTCCAGGCAATTCTGGACACGGTTCCTAACAAAGAAAAATCAAATCGTCGACTGTCCGGATGCAGAGGCCCTAGCAGCTTTCAAGCACAATATCCACGACGAATGGCTTGCCCGGCACCTTGGCCAGGAAAAGCCAATATCTATGGCAGCCCTCACGACACTCATGACCCGCTTTTGTGCGGGAGAAGACAGCTGGCTGGCTCGCAGTAATAACATATCAAAGAACTATGGTACTTCGGATACCAAGGACGACAATGGCAGGTCACGTCGCAACAAACATAAGCGCCGCATTAACAACGACAATACCGAGGATACGGCAGTCAATGCCGGATTCAAAGGCTCTAAACCCGGTCAGCGGAAAAAGCCATTCAAAAGAAGCACTCCAGGCCCGTCAAATACACGGCATCCCCGACAAGCCATCCAACCATGCCAACAGGGATTGTTGGGTGTTCAAGCAGGCCATCAAGTTAAATGCCGAAAATAAAGATAAGGGGTCACATAGCGATGACGAGGAGAAGCCCCGGCAGCCGAACATCGGAGGACAGAAGAGGTTCCCCCCTCAAGTGTGGACGGTGAACATGATATACGCAACCCACATCCCCAAGAGGGAACGGAAGCGTGCACTCAGGGACGTATATGCGTTGGAGCCAGTCACCCCAAAATTCAACCCATGGTCTTCCTGTCCGATCACTTTCGACCGCAGGGACCACCCCACTAGTATCCGTCATGGCGGATTCGCCGCATTGGTCCTAGACCCAATCATTGACGGATTTCACCTCACTCGAGTCCTTATGGATGGCGGCAGCAGCCTGAACCTGCTTTATCAGGACACAGTGCGCAAAATGGGTATCGACCCCTCAAGGATCAAACCCACAAAAACGACCTTTAAAGGCGTCATACCAGGTGTAGAGGCCCATTGCACAGGCTTAGTCACTCTGGAAGTGGTCTTCGGATCCCCGGATAACTTCTGAAGCGAAGAGTTAATCTTCGACATAGTCCCGTTCCGTAGTGGCTACCATGCACTGCTCAGGCGAACCGCATTAGCAAGATTCAATGCGGTACCGCACTATGCATATCTCAAGCTCAAAATGCTAGGACCTCGGGGGGTCATCACAGTCAATGGAAACACAGAATGCTCTCTCTGCACGGAGGAGCACACTGCGGCCCTCACAGCAGAAGCACAAAGCAGCCTCTTACAGCAATCCACTAGTTCGGCGATTAAGGACCCGGACACCTTCAAGCGCGCCCGGGGTAATCGGCAACAGGACCGCCTGGCACGTTCCGAGCTCGCATAGCAATGCGCCCCCCACACCGGTCCCAACCAAATGGTGAAATCTGTGCCACGCGTACATAATTACGCATTAAAAATACCATGGGCATAGGCGGGGAGGGGGGCATGACTGCGGCATGCCCCAAGTCGCGGCTTAAACCGCACTAGGGGCTTCCCGCTTTGTTATTTTTATCTTTCAAGACTTTAATCTCTGGAAACCCTGTCCGGCAGCATGATTGTCGAACACATGATGCAGCAACCAAGGAGGCAGAAAGCAACGTCACACCACGAAACTCCCAGGTGGATTACGATAACGAGTGAAATATTTGCTTTAATACTATTCCTTAGCTTGCCCTTGGAAGGGACATGTCAAACAGTCCTACTTTTTGCTTATCGCACTACTTGTAACATTCTGCTTTAACGCACCTTTTTGAATAAACAATGCATAGCATTAAGACTATTATTCCATTCTTCCTTTTTATATATATGTTCATTCACGACATCTAGCACCCGTACACTCTAGTACGGCCAATACGCTAGGGGCTTAAGCATACCCCATAATACGGTGTGAGAAGTCCGAACACTTTCGACAGTGCGGCACCCCGAACTTATAGCATTATATGCATCAGCTCCGAATCATGTCTTGGGTCAATAGTTGGGTTTGCCCGGCTCCCATGTTTTGGTACCTTACGTTCCTCTATATCGGCTAAGGTAGCACTGGGAGAACTACTGCGATTGTGCCCCGGTTCTGCTGGGCTAAGCACCTAAGTAGAGAAAGCTAAAACTAACTGTCATGATAAGGCGAGAGACCGGTTGCTGTTCGAGAGGTTTTGAGTCCCTAAAGACTTATGCCGCTTAGAGCGAGGAGTCGGCCATGTCCGGCTTAAGGCGTGTATCGCGCCCCAAATTCGGATTTCCGAATTCTAGAGGCTTCGCAGAAACTTAAAATTATAGAATTCTATGGCTAAGTGAGAGTGATAACGCATTATAGTCTGATTGCCTTGTTCGTTGTGCTGTGCACCTCCCTCGAAGGACCCAACAATGGGAACAAGAGTGATCAGGTTTATCCCGAACACCCCAGCACTCGTGGCGTGGGGGCAGAAGCCGACGACTAGCCTTATCTCAGATTTGATAAACAGCCGAACAGAAGGCAATATTTTAAATTCAGACAAGCGTTGCATAGTGCATATGGACAAGTTTTTCATAATACAGGATTACACGAGCAAGTTCATTCAAATATTACATCTTTTGCACACTCGTCCGCTACAAGACGGACCCCTTCAGGACACCCTCATAGTACATCTCGGGGTGGCGATGCTCCTTGCCCTCCGGTGGCCCTTCCTTCACCAGGTTCATGGCGTCCATCTTGGCCCGTTGCACCTTCACACGGGCGAAAGCCCGGCGTGCACCTTCAATGTAGACGGACCGCTTGATGACATCCAACCGTGTGCAGGCATCCATAAGCCGCCTCACCAGGCCGAAGTAGCTGTGAGGAAGGGCGTCGCGAAGCCACATCCGGACTATAAAGCCCTTCATGGCATGTTCGGCCGCCTTGTGCTGCTCGACCAGTTGCTTTAGCTGGTTGCTCAGAGGCGCCGGGTGTTCGGTCCTAGTATACTGAGACCAAAACAGTTTCTCCGTTGAGCTTCCCTCCTCGGCCTGGTAAAACTGTGCGGCATCCGACACGCTGCGGGGCAAATCTGCGAATGCTCCTGGAGAGCTCCGGATTCGGGTAAGTAACAAGTAATTTACTTTCACATGCTTGCTTTGCATATAGAATGCCTTACCCGCCGCTATCTTCTTCATCGCATCAATCTCCTAGAGGGCCTTTTGGGCTTCGGCCTTGGCATTCGTTGTGCTTTCAAGGGCCGCGGCAAGCTCGGACTCTCGCGTCTTCAAGTCAAGCTCCAACGCCTCGTGCTTCGTTACGAGAGCATGGAGCTCTTCCTGCACCTCGCCCACCCGAGCCTCCTGCCTTTCCCGCTCGGTGCGCTCCTTGGCCGCTTTGTTTTCAGCCTCGGATAGCGCTTGCTTCAGGGTCGCCACCTCGGTCGTGGCCCCTGGCAAATTTATGATGATCCTGTCATTCTGCAATCGCATTCTTTATATATATATATCCATACACTAGGTACTACTTACCCTTGTTCTCCTTGAGCAGCCTCTTGGCAAGGCCAAGCTCTTCCTTGGACCCTTTGAGGTCCTGCTTCAGTGCGGCGACCTCCGCAGTTAGTGCGGCAGAGGCCAGCAGCGAAGCCTGCATACGCATATAGACATACTTATATTAGACTCATGCGATATTGTTTGATCCTCTGTTCAGCTTTTCTTTGTGAACACCAAATAGAGCATTAGGGGCTACTATCTATGCGGTAATATTTTTCCTATATTTCAAAAACTTACCTCAAAGCCTGTTAGAAGGCTGGCACAGGCTTCAGTCAGTCCGCTCTTGGCGGACTGAACCTTCTAGACCACCGCACTCATAATAGTGCGGTGCTCTTCGTCGATGGAAGCACTGCGAAGCGCTCCCAGCAGATTGTCAGGTGCCTCTGGATGGACAGAGGTCACCGGCACAGGCGTCTTGCCCCCTTTGGAAGGAGGCCGCCTGCCCGAGTCCGGAACCAATGGGGGTTCCGGTGCGGTGTTCGGCTGAGGGCCGAACTCAGAGCCCTCAGGAGCCTTGCTCCCTCTGCTCCTTGAGTCCGGAAGGTCGCCTTGAGGCGCCTCCGGGACAGTCTCCCCTTGAGCCGGTGCCTTTTGATACAATACCTCGGCGTTGTCCGTAGGGAAAGGGGAGGTGGCGGTCGAAAGTGGATCGCTATCCATATCCGATGAGCCCAGGGAGCCGTCTGATGAGGATACGTCGATACGGGCTCGTGGCGGTCTGCATAATCATAATTCGGCGTTAGGAGAAGCAGTGCGACAAAGGTATGCTATGAGTTACTCTAGTATTCGAATACTTATGACTTCGCCAGGGGCTTGGCCCTGAGCAGCCACTCGTCTTCGCCTTCAGCGGCGGTGGTGGAGTAGTCCGAATGGAGGGTCCTCCCCTTCTTGGACACTTCGGCCCCCCAGTCGGGGCGGCCTTCCTTTTCTTGTCTCCCCCGACTGAAGGGGGAGCATCTTCATCTTCCTCCTTGTCTTCGGGGGAGGAGTGCGTCGCGGAGTTATCGGACGATGAGTCCGACAACACCTAGCGTCGGGAACTCTTTCGGGTTCCCTTGGCCTTATTGGTCTTCTCCGGCACCTTGTAAGGAGCCGGAGTCAGCATATCCGTCAGGAGAGCATCCGTAGTGTCTTCGGGCAGAGGGGCCGGACAGTTAATCTGCCCCGACGTCTCCACCCAGTCCTGTCAAAGGCACGGAGCTCAGACCCCGCACATGGTTAAGCTAGGGGAAATAAATATCCTAGCGGATGTATAGAACTCACCGAATGCGCTCGGCGCTTCGCGTTTAGCCCGCGGTCCTCGGTGAGAGAGGGAGGGACCTCGGCGCCCTTGAACAGCACCCTCCAGACGTCCTTGTGCATCGTGTTGAAGAGCTCGCTCAGAGTCTGGTGCTGGGTCGGTTCGAACTCTCACAAGTTGAAATCCTGTTGTTGACACGGGAGGATCCGGCGGATGAGCATGACCTAGACTATGTTGACAAGCTTGAGCTTCTTGCTTGCCATATTCCGGATACATTTCTGGAGTCCGTCCAGCTCCACCGATGAACCCGAGGATAGGCCCTTCTCTTTCCAGGAGGTGAGCCGCGTGGGGATTCCGGATCGAAACTCGGGGGCCGCCACCCAGTTGGTGTCGCGCGGCTCGGTGATGTAGAACCACGCCGATTGCCACCCCTTTATGGTCTCCACTAAGGAGCCTTCAAGCCATATAACATTGGGCATCTTGCCCACCATGGCTCTACCGCATTCTGCTTGTTGGCCTCCACCACCTTCGGCTTGATATTGAAGGTCTTCAACCATAGGCCGAAGTGGGGCTGGATGCGGAGGAAAGCCTCACACACGACGATGAACGCCAAAATGTTGAGGATGATGTTCGGGGCTAGATCATGAAAGTCCAGCCCGTAGTAGAACATGAGACCACGGATGAATGGATGGAGGGGAAACCCCAGTCCGCGGAGGAAGTGGTGGAGGAAAACTACCCTCTCGTGAGGTTCCGGGGTAGGGACGATCTGCCCCGCAGCGGGCAGCCGATACGCGATATTCGCGGCTAGGTATCCGGCCCCACGTAGCTTTTTGATGTGTCCATCCGTGACGATGGACGCCATCCACTTGCCTCCCGCTCCGGACATGTTTGGAGAAGGTTGAGGAGAAGGATGTGGACTTGGGCGTTGGAGCTCGAGTGCGCAAGAATGGATGAGCAAGGAGGAATATGGCGTGGGTAGAAAAAGGTTAAACCTTATCCCTTTATTAGGGCGGCCGAAACTATGCGCCCCCACTTGCCTGGTAAAACTCGCTTATCCCCCAAGCACCGTAATCGATGGCGCGGTTGGGTTACCCACGCCCGTATTGATGAGAATCCCATAATAAGGGGGACACGATCTCTACTTTGACAAGACGTGTCAAGAAACTGCCTCGCATTATGTGTGTGGCTAGTTAAAGGAAACGGTTCGAATAATCACCGGGCCATGGCATAATGTCATGTTGCCAAAACGTGTCAGCAGATTAGATCTGTGGAAATTTTATTCTCTCTATTGTGGTATGTGGAACTTATTTTGTAGGGTCGTACACTATCCTTGTATTCAAATTCTTCCGTGGTGTATTCGGAGGAGGAACCCGCCTTGCAATGCCGAAGACAATACTGCGCGCCGGACAAATCGCCATTGAAGCCTAGTTCAGGGGCTACTGAGGGAGTCCTGGATTAGGGGGTCTCCGGAAAGCTGGACTATATCCTTTGGCTGGACTGTTGGACTATGAAGATACAAGATTAAAGACTTCGTCTCGTGTCCGGATAGGACTCTACTTGGCGTGGAAGGCAAGCTAGGCAATACGGATATGTATATCTCCTCCTTTGTAACCGACCTTGTGTAACCCTATCCCCTTCCGGTGTCTATATAAACCGGAGGGTTTTAGTCCGTAGGACAACACACAATCATACCATAGGCTAGCTTCTAGGGTTTATCCACTCCGATCTCGTGGTAGATCAACTCTTGTAATACTCATATCATCAAGAATAAATTAAGCAGGACGTAGGGTTTTACCTCCATCAAGAGGGCCCGAACCTGGGTAAAACATCATGTTCCCTGCCTCCTGTTACCATCCACCTTAGACGCACAGTTCGGGACCCCCTACCCGAGATCCGCCGGTTTTGACACCGACATTGTCTTGATTGCATTGCTTCCAATTTGTTGAAATGCCTTCTGCCTAGCGTTTTTCGTACATATTCCATCCTCCTACAATGTGGTTGCCATACATAAAAGTTGTGTTCATCAGTATCATGCATCAACGAATTTGGAAGTGCGAATTTCATTCCTTTTTCTTGGGTGTTTACTTGACAAGGCAAAATCTAAAAGGACGAAGGCACAGAATGATGGTGGTCCTCTGGAGCAACCGAAATAGATGATCTCTGCAGATTCTCCTGCTACTCCTACTGCAGTGCAAGTTCCAAACCTCATCTCCCCTACTCCACAACCCCAGGTGCTTGCTCTAACATGGCAGTGTGATATCTGGTTGCATGTTGCATATGGTTCCTAGCTTGTATTGCTCATAATTTGTTAAATTGCATCTCCTTAGGTTACACATTATACATGTGAATATGACACGCCTTCCTATTTTTGGTACATACTACATCTGCCTATCACACCATGTTCTTACATCAAACTACTGTTCTTGTGTATCCTGCATCTATTGCTTTTGATGAGACAGTCACGCCCGTGGGTTAGTATGAGACGCGCTACTCTTATAAAGTGTGTAGTTTCATCCTCTCCACATGATTCTCAAGAAACAACAAGCCTAAATGAAGATATTTAACATAGCTCTGTACTTGAAGACATCACTTCCCCTACACCACCATCGCAGGTGCTTGCTCTAACTTCGCAGTGTGATATGTGGTTGCATGTTGCATACGGCGTCTAGCTTGTAATGCTTCTAATTAGGGTAAATTACATCTTCTTAGTTTACACATTATACATGTGAATATGACATGCCTTCCTATTTTTGGTACACAATACATCTATGTGTTACCCATGTTCTTACATGAAACTACCTCTCTTCTGTATCCTGCACCAATCACTTACGATGAGACACCTTTATTTGTTGCATATTGCATATTATTTCTAGCCTGTTGCTATGTATTGCTTCCAATTTGGTCAAATACATTTGTTAGGCCACCATTTTAATTTGGCAGAGTGATATTGGTTTCATCTTTCATATGGTTTCTAGCTTGCATTGCTTCTAACTAGTTCAAACACCTTGTGCTTAGTTTACATTTTATACATCATACATGTTAATATGTCATGTCATCCTATTTTCATACATATTCCATCCTCCTATCATGAGGCCGCCTTACATGAAAGTAGTGTTTGTTAGTATCATGCATCAATGAGTTCTGAAGAGCAAATTTTATTCCTCTTTCTTGTGGGTTTGACTTGACAAGGCAAAACCAAAAAAGAGGAAGGAAAAGAGTAAGGAAGGCGATGACGGTGGTCCTCTGCAGCAATGTAAACAGAGCATCTGCACGGATTCTCCTTGTACTGCTAGTGCATTACAAGTTCCAAGTCTCCGCTCCCCTACTCTACCATCCAAGGTGCTTGCTCTAACTTGGCAGTGTGATATCTGGTTGCATGTTGATAATGGTGTCTAGCTTGTATTGCTCCTAATTAGTGTAAACTGCATCTGCTTAGCTTACACATGATACGTGTGAATATGACACGCTTTCCTATTTTTGGTACATACTATATCTGTCTATCACACCATGTTCCTACATGAAACTACTCTTCTTGTGTATCCTGCATCAGTCACATATGATGGGACACCTTTAAGTTGGCAGTGTGATATTGGTTTGCATCTTGAATATGATTTCTAGCATGTAGTTCTTCTAGTTTGAAGAACGCCACCTATGACGAGACAGTTTTAACTTGGCAGAGTGATATTGATTGCACCTTCCATATGGTGTCTAGCTTGCAGTGCTTCTAATTTGTTGAAGTACCTTCTGCTTAGTTACCACAACTTAGGTGTGAATATGTCAAGCCGTCCAGTTTTTCGTACAAATTCCATCCTCGTATCATGACTTTGCCTTTCATCAGAGTAGTGTTCGTTAGTATCATGCATGAATGAGTTCTGAAGAGCGAATTTTATTCCTTTTTCTTGTCGGTTTGACCTCAGAATGCAAAATCAATAAAGTGGAAGGAAATTGGTAAGGCATTTGATGACGGTGGTCCTTCTGATCAACTGAAATGGAGGGTCTCTATAGATTCTACTCCACCATCCTCCCAACAAGATTCGCAAGACAATGCAAGGCTAGACTATCAACGTAGCTGTGTAGATGATGAGCACATCTCCCCTACTCCACCATCACAGGTGCTTGCTCTAACTTGACAATATTATATGTGGTTGCATGTTGCGTATGATGTCTAGCTTGTATTGCTACTAACTTTGTTGAATTGCATCTGCTTACTTTACACATAATGCCTGTGAATATGACACGTCTTCCTGTTTCTAGAACATACTATATCTGATCACACCATGTTCTTACAACAGACTACTATTCTGGCATATCCCGCATCAGTCACTTATGATAAGGCACCTTTAAGTCGCCAATGTGATATTGGTTGTGTCTTGCATATGATTTCTAGCATGTACTACTTCTAAATTGTTGAAACACCAGTTTGAACTTGGCAGAGTGATATTGGTTGCACCTTTCATATGGTGTCTAGCTTGCACTGCTTCTAATTTCTTGAAATGCCTTCTGCTTAGTTACCACATCATAGGTGTGAATATGTCAAGCCGTCCTTTCTTGTACATATTCCATCCTCGTATCATGTGTTTGCCTTTCATCTGAGTAGTGTTCGTCAGTATCATACATGAATGAGTTCTGAAGAGCGAATTTATTCCTTTTTCTTATCGGTTTGACTTCACAATGCAAAATCAATATAGCTGAAGGAAATTAGTCCGTTAGTGGATGATGGTGGTCCTTCAGAGCAACTCAAACAGAGGGTCTCTACAGATTCTACTCTGCCATCCTCCCAACAAGATTCGCATGACAACACAAGGCTGGACAATCAACGTAGTTGTGTAGATGATGAGCACATCTCCCCTACTCCACCATCACATGTGCTTGCTCTAACTTGCCACTATTCTATGTGGTTGCATGATGCGTATGATGTCTAGCTTGTATTGCTTCTAACTTTGTTGAAGTGCATCTGCTTACTTTACACATAATGCCTGTGAATATGACACATGTTCCTGTTTCTAGAACATACGTGTAGATGATGAGCACATCTCCCCTACTCCACCATCACAGGTGCTTGCTCTAACTTGTTACTGTTATATGTGGTTGCGTGTTCCGTATGATGTCTAATTTGTATTGCTTCTGATTTTGTTGAATTGCATCTGCGTAGCTTACAACTTATACCTGCAACGATCACTTACCCATAAGACACATTTAACTTGGGAGTGTGATGTAGGTTGCATCTTGCATTGTCTTCTAGCTTGTATTCCTTCTAATTTCTTGAAATGGCACTTACGATGAGACACTTTTTACCTGATAGAGTGATATTGGTTGCATGTTCATATGGTGCCTAGCTTTCATTTCTTCTAATTTTGTTGAAATGCCTTCTGCTTACTGTTTTCCATACATATTCCATCCTCCTATCATACGTCTGAATATGCAATGCTGTCTTTTTTGTATATATTCCATCGTCCTATCCTGCGCTTGCCTTACATCAAAGTAGTGTTCGTCTGTATCATGCATCAACCAGTTATGTAGAGCTAAATTTATTCATGATCTTTTGGTTTTGACTTCATAAGGCAATATCGGAAAATAGGAAGGAAAAGAGTAAGTTAGGGGATGTTGGTGGTCCTCCGAACCGACGCAAACAGAGACTCTCTAGATTTTCCACTGCTACTGCTAATGAAGTTGAAGTCCCAAGTCTACATGATGAGTTCATCTCCCGTACTCCACCATCGCAGGTGCTTGCTCTAAGTTGACAGTGTGATAATTGGTTTCATGTTGCATATGATGTCTAGCCTGTATTTCTTCTATTTTGATTAAATTGCACCTGCTGAGTTTATATGTTATACATGTGATGTAGGGTAGAACACTAATTGGCCGATCTTTCACGAAAGGAGCGGATCCCGCGATGAACACGAGGAGGGAAATGAGGGAAAACACGGGGGAAACACAAGAGAAGCACTAAACCAACAAGAAATAGTCACACATGTGCCGGATCCTCGAGTACATAAGAGAACACACGGTCCACGGTCAACTACGGACGATACAAAAGGTAACGGTCTTCTCCGTGAGGAGGTCTTGATGGGGCCGCCCAAGAGGGGGTCTTGATGTTCTTCTCCGCAAGGAGGTCTTGAATCTAGAGGGATCTTCTCTGAAGAGGGTTCACGATCTCTCTCGTGTAGTAGATCCGATGTGGATGAGCAATGCTTTATCTCTAAATATGAGCTAAATCAATGCTAACCCTAGAAAGAAGGACGAGGAGGAGTATATATAGTGTAACATCCCAAATTTTCAATTTGGAATGTTGTACATTAAGTCATCATTGCATATCATATTTTATTGCATTTTGGCTTGATCCTCGAAATCCTAAGCAACTCAAGGACCCTCGGAGAGAGAGCTCGGGATTTCACTGTTTTCATATTTGAATTTTATCAAATATTGAAACGAGGATTTTTGGTTTTAATTATTTTTCTCTCCGAAAATATTTCATGTTAAAATATATGAGAGGAGATAATATGACTTCTCCAAAAGAAATGAAATATTGGAGGAAAAATATTAAAATAAAATATTTACTTTTATTCGGATTTTATTGCAATTTTATTTGCATTAGAAAAATTGCACATTTTCAAAATTGCATTAGGGCCAAGAAAATGTTCATCTTGTTCTAAATATTTTATTTAGACGGTGAAAATTTGTTTTGGCATCTTTAGATTTTATTTATTTTTCTAGGATTTATTTTCGTCGGAACGTTATTTTAAAAAAATAGAGAGAAGCCTGCCGGACCGAACTGGGCCGAGGCCCAGTTGGCCCAGCCGCCGCCACACCGCCCTCTCCCTTGTAGAGACCGCGAGCAGCACGCCGCCGCCAGCCGAGGCCGAGCCGGCCACGCCTCCCCGCCACCTCCCCCCCCCCTTTAAAAGCCGACCCGGCCCCCTAGAGCCCCAAGCCGCAGCCGCCGCCGCCCACTAGCTGCTCCGCCGCCTTGCGTCGACGCCGCCGCTCGCCGCCGCCGCTGAGCCACCCCACGCCACCCCGTGCTGCCCCGCCGCACCCCGTCGTTGCCCGCGTCGCCGCCCCACTCGCCGAAAGTCGCTGGAGCTGCGCTGGAGTTGGAATCTCGCCGTCCATTTTTTTCGGTTTAGGTAAAACCGTCGGTTTTTAAAAAAAAATCTAGTTTCGACTTTTTTAGAACGGTTCGCCGGTTTTATCGGTTTAGTAACTTAGCGGACGTTTGTCTGTACGTTCGTTTTAATGAATCGTGTTCACTCGTTAGCCACAGACAGCGAACATTCGTTCGTTCGCCTGTTAGTCTGTTTTTTCTTTTTTTTCAGCTTTTCCGCTATTATTTTCGATCGCGATTTTTGATCCGATTTTCGTTTTAGTTTATCTTTTCGCTTGTTTATCGGAATCAGGCGATTAAAGCGCCTAGATCTTCGTCTCGAAGCCCTCTTTCCGTTTAATCAACTTGAACAAGATTTTGGTACTATAAAATTTGACTTTAGTCCAGTTTAGTAATCGGATCTTGTTTCTTTCACAGTTTGAGTTTCGTTGCTCCGTTCAATTTGATTCTTTTTGCAAACCGGAGTTCTTAAGTTGAACTTTCTGGTTAGATCTTCTTATTCGTGTTTTACCCGTGCGTCTTTGCTTGATTGCTTAAGTATGCTATTGTTTGTTTGTGATAGAACACCCGGAGTGCGAAGCGTGCTACTACGAGTCTCTAGGTTTTGCGGATCATCAGCAAGGCAAGTAACACTTTGATCGTACCTCTTTATCACCCAGTTTTTATGCATTAGTTTCAACCCTCAAACATTTCATGGTTAGGACTTGTTAACATGTGGGATTGGGAAGTAGTTGATGAGGTAGAACCTATTGCCCTGTTATTATCAAACCCTTGAGAGTTACTTCTACGTATTGCTTATATTGCCATGCTATGCTCATAGACGTGGTTTGGGTGAGTGAATCCATGATAGATGTGAGATTGTTAACTAATGGTTCAACTTAAGGTGGCAACTTTAATACACATCTGGGTGAATTGCTCGTCGGGCACCTAGAGAATCCAGTGTTGTCCTAGGATATCCCGGAGTAGCCGTGTGATAATCCTAAGGTCCGCCACCCAGGCTCAAAGGGAACTGAGATATTTCATGCTACAAACTTCCGTGTGCAGCCACTAGCTATTATGGGCTCTAGCATAGTTAAGTAAGTTGCATGACCTCTTCTAGTCGTAGGCTAGCAGATGTAGAGGGATGTAGGTTGGTACTGTCTACCCGGGGTTAGAGCTAATGCTTCTGAAAGACTGTGTCTTGATTATCCGTTTCTCAAACACCTTGTAGTGCGAGAAATCCAACAGAGGAGATTGAGTCTTGTGGGGAAAAGTGCGCAAACCTCTACAGAGTGTACAAACTAATCATGGTTAGCCATGTCCCTAGTTATGGACATCTTGAGTATCTAGTACTTGGATTATCATATGTATCTCATCACTCAAATTTAATATTGTTGGGTTGATAATTTCTTTTAATTGGGATTGAGTTGGAGGAACCTTCTCAATGATGTTTCAACTACCATGATAGTTAAATAAAATATATTCCTTTGTTGTAGGGAAAATTGGCTTTTCGCAAAACTTTAACCATAGAGCTTTTCCACCAGCCAAATATGCTTGTAGTGATAACATTAGTCAGTTCTTGCTCTACTGTGTTATTTTGCCAGCATATTCCATGTGCTCTACTGGGATTGAGTTGGAGGAACCTTCTCAATGATGTTTCAACTACCACGATAGTAAAATTAAAATCTATTCCTTTGTTGTAGGGAAAAATTGGCTTTTCGCAAAAACTATAAACCATAGAGCTTTCCACCAGCCATATATGCATGTAGTGATAGCATTATTTCTGTTCTTGCTCTACTGTGTTATGTTGCCAGCATATTCCATGTGCTGACCCGTTTTCGGGCTGCAACGTATTATGTTGCAGACTTTTCAGACGAGGAGTATGGTTCGTTAGGTCGTTGCCGTGCAGCTCAGCTATGCCGTTGGAGTTGATGGACTCACTTTATCTTCCAAGCCTTCCGCTGTTATCGCATTAGATGGCCTTAAGCCATGTTATTGTAATAAGTTCTCTTTTGAGACATTCGGTGTAATAAGTGTGTGATTGCTACTCTGTTATAAATCCTTCAAGTACTTTGTGGTGTCAGCATTACTAATCCAGGGATGACACCTGAGCACAGAGAGTGGACCGTCTGAGGTCTGGTCGCTACAAGATGGTATGAGAGCACACACTGAGTGTAGGACACGACCACTAAGATAAACCCTAGGTCACACTTCTCTACTCATTTCTAACTCCTCACCACTTTCTACTCTTTAGGATGGTGGACGCAAGGAACAAGTTTGCACAACCGGATGAAGAAGCACCTTTTGGACGACACTTGAAGGAAGTCACTAAGTACCTGAACATTGGAATACCAAGCTTCACCGAGACTTACAACGCCACTTCACCAAAAGAGGAGCGACGAATGATTCAAGTTCAAGTTCCAGGAAGGACATTCGGGCTAGTCACTAAGCCCATAGAGTTTTCCTTTTATGCACCAACCTGGAGTCTACGAATGAGTATGGTGGCTCACATCACCATGGGACGCATTGGAGAAGTTTACCATAAGGAGCTTAAGGATACTATCTATCAGATTTGTCGGTGTCGAGATGAGCAATGGGAGATGATCGGCACCAGGAAGGATAGATCAATCGCAGATTTCATCCAGGAGTTAAACCAGCACATTCGTCGCCAGGAGAACCAGATGTGCGCAGGCACGATAGATCTAAAGAAGGCGATGACAAGGATCACAGAACTGGAGGAAGAACTCAAGGCTACTCACGAAGATTATGAGGAGGAAATCATCATACTAGTGGAGAAGAATGATGATCTGGAAAGGAAGCTAGGAGTCTTCATGGGAGACCCCGCGCCAGGAGGAGAAGACGATGAACCCAAGGAGATTCGTTCTAAGGACTACATGATCATCGACGACACCGACTCGGACCCCGACGATAGCGATGATGACTATGAAGACGAAGCTGAAGCAGACATCATGGAGTCTTCGACCGATCAATATTTCTAGTAGACCACCACATCAGTAGTAGTATTCCACCATGTATATAGTATAGTCCGAGCACTTTCTAATGATAGTTAGATTGATTGTATGCCCTTGCTTGATTGATTGAGTGATATGATTGTGTTGTCTCATGTGCATATGGGTAGTGTTTCTCTCACTAGACCTCATTCTATTCTATTATCTTCCCTCTAAACCCTCAGATGCCTCCGAGACATGACCCCGAATTCACCTTCCCACCAGAGCTCACTCAGTTGATCCAACAGCATAATACACTGATGTAGTTGTTAGTTCAGAACCAAGGAAACAACAACAACAACAACAACCCACCGCGACCACCACCAGTTGACAACTTAGCCCGCTTTCTGAGGTTGCAGCCACCGGTGTTTTCTAGTAGCACCGAGCCGATAGTGGCAGATGATTGGCTCCGCATGATTGGAAGGGAGTTAACCACTGCAGGATGTACAGATGCTGAGAAGGTGCGTTTTGCCACACATCAGTTGGACGGACCAGCAACCTCATGGTGGGAGAATTACACACTCACCTACCCTATAGACACTGTTACATGGGAGCGGTTTTAGCAAGCATTCGGCACCGCCCATGTCTCAACGGGAGCTATGAGCATGAAGAAGCGTGAGTTTCGCAACTTGCGCCAACGGAACCGTCCTGTGGGGAAGTACGTGGATAAATTTAGTAAGCTATCTCGTTATGCCCCTGACGATGTGGCCACAGATGCCACGAAGCAGGAGAAGTTTATGAAAGGACTGAACGATGAGATGAGCATGCAATTGATGGTGGCAACATTTAACAACTACCGGGAGTTGGTAGACAAGGCTCTTATGATTGAAGGGAAGCAGCAGCAAATTGAGAGCCGGAAAAGGAAGTATGGACAAGGAAGGTACAACTTAGGAGCTCAGCAGAACCCCGAACTCGGGAGGAATTGTTCATAACCATGGAGGTCATAACCACAACGGAGGAAGTTCGCATAACCACAATGGTTCCAAGAATGGGACTGGGAACGGAACAAGCAACAATCAGAACCGCTCCAATCCAGCCACACTCTCCAAGAGATACCTAAGTCACATTACTTGCTTCAAGTGCGGGAAGACTGGACACTATGCCACGGAGTGCCCTGAAACGAATAATGGAAACAGTAATGGGAGCGCTGGGAAGAAGCCCAATCCATTCAACAAAGGACAAGTGAACCATGTTAACGTGTAGGAGGTTGAAGGGCAGCCAGACGCAGTTATCGGTAAGTTTTTGGTTAAGTATTTTACCGCCCTTGTTCTTTTTGATACTGGTGCATCACATTCATACATATCAAGGGGATTCGTGGATAAGTTTAAACTACCAACCCAAGCCCTTAGGATCCCTCTGTTAGTAAGTTTTTTTTGACTGTACACAGTAGGGCAAAACCCCACTGCAATTTTTATTATTAAAGGGTAAAAAGACAAAGAGGTTCTACTGTACATAAGGCTTGAGATAAACCAGAAGAGCAAAAAAATAAAAAAACAAGGGAGAAAACTAGGAACTAGGATTACAGCACAAGATTGTCAAGCCAAGAACAGTAGGCTCCAACATAACTCTTCTTAATTCTAAATCTTAGAAGATTGAGATCCTCCAGGAAGATAGCATTCCACCTCCGAATGCTAGGTTGAATTGCTTGGAAGATCAGATTGTTCCTTGAGATCCAGATAGCCCAAGAAGCAAGGATGATTTTTTCCATGAGAAAAGGTACATGAAGCTTGTGCTTGAGATCAAGAAAACCTTCCAGAATTGAAACATTTGCCTGTCTTGAAGGGCAAATCAAGTCCCAACATTGAGCTGCAAAAGGACAGGTCCAGAAAAGGTGCTGAAGATTTTCTTCCTGTGGAAAATTGTTGACAGCACAGTTGCAGTTGGCCAAAAGAAAGGTTTTCCTTCTCGGAAGATTTCTAGTATTGAGCCTGTCATGAAGCAGAGTAAGTTCACCTGGAGCAGAGTATATGGCTAGCCTATGGTGCGACCGGATACCCTTAACCATTGGTAGCCATGTTTTCCTGTCAGACCTGACAATTTTGGAGTCACAAGGATTGGATGTGATATTAGGCATGGACTGGATGTCAAAGTATGGAGGAAGCATTGACTGTGCTAGTAAGTCGATTTATCTCACCACCCCGGAGGGAAAAGGGATCAAGTATATATCTAGGCATGCGCCTAGGAGGATCCAAGTAAATACCCTCATGGGAGTTGTTTAGGAGGAAGTGCCTGTAGTGAAGGATTACCCAGATGTTTTTCCAGAGGAGTTACCAGGCGTGCCACTAGATCGAGACATCGAGTTTTTGATAGAGCTACTACCAGGTACATGGCCAATATCAAAGAGACCCTACCGGATGCCCGCGAATGATCTGGAGGAGATTAAGAATCAGATCAAGGAGTTATTGGAGAAAGGTTGCATCCGATGGAGTTCATCACCATGGGGAGCCCAGTGCTTTTGGTTGAGAAGAAGGATAAGTCTCTAAGGATGGTTGTTGATTATCGTGCATTGAATTTAGTGACGATCAAGAACAAATACCCACCGCCGATGATCAATGATTTGTTTGACCAGTTGCAAGGAGCTAAGGTGTTTTCGAAGATCGATTTGCGTTCAGGATATCACCAGCTGAAGATTCGGGAGAAGGATATACCTAAAACCGCATTTACCACAAGGTACGGGTTATATGAGTATACGGTCATGTCATTTGGACTGACTAACGCCCCTGCCTATTTCATGAGCATGATGAACAAGGTGTTCATGGAATATTTGGATAAGTTTGTTGTGGTGTTCATTGATGATATAATGGTATACTCGAAGAATGAAGAGGAGCACAAGGAGCATTTGCGTTTAGTTCTCGAGAAACTCAGGGAACATCAGTTGTATGCCAAGTTCAGCAAATGTGAGTTTTGGTTGAAAGAAGTTGGATTCCTTGGACATGTTATATCAGGGGAAGGTATAGTAGTAGACCCCACCAAGGTTCAGTCAGTCACTGAATGGTTGGCACCCACTTCAGTTAGCGAGATCCGCAGTTTTCTTGGACTCGCAGGATACTATGGGAGATTCATTGAGAATTTTTCCAAGATTGCGAAGCCAATGACAGAGCTATTGAAGAAGGATACCAAATTTAAATGGACGGAAGAATGTGAAGCCAGTTTTCAGGAGTTAAAGAAACGTCTGACTACAGCCCCGGTACTGATTCTGCCGGATATACGCAAGGATTTCCATGTGTATTGCGGCGCCTCTCGCTTAGGACTTGGAGGAGTACATGCAGGACGGAAGAGTTGTTTCGTATGCTTCACGACAACTGAAACCGCATGAGTTAAATTATGTCACGCATGATTTGGAGTTGGTTGCCGTAGTGCATGCATTGAAGACTTGGAGACATTACCTAATTGGAAACCATTGCGATGTGTACACTGACCATAAGAGTTTGAAGTACATTTTCACACAGAAGGAGCTGAACCTTAGGCAGAGGATATGGTTGGAGCTTATAAAGTATTATGACATGAAGCTTCACTATCATCCAGGCAAGGTCAATGTCATAGCAGACGCTTTGAGCTGGAAGAGTTATGACAACCCACTCATAAGCGCAGGATTGCCAAAGGAGTTAGCAGAGGATCTCAGGGAACTTCGATTGGAGATTGTCCCTAGAGGTTTTGTTGAAACAATGGAAGTTCACTCTACATTCTTAGGAAAGATTCGAGAAGCTCAGAAGGATGACAAAGAGATCGCCGAGATAAAAGAGAGAATGAGCAAAGGAAAGGCCAAAGATTTTCGTGAGGATGAACATGGCACCTTGTGGTTTGAGGATCGTGTTTATGTGCCCAATAAAACAGAGATCAGGAAGTTAATACTTTAGGAGGCTCATGACTCACCATACTCGATACACCCCGGAAACACCAAGATTTATGTGGATTTAAAGGAGCGTTTCTGGTGGACTGGTATGAAGAATGATATTGCCGAGTATGTAGCCGTATGTGATGTATGTCAGAGAGTGAAGGAAGAACATCAAAAGCCAGCCGGATTGTTACAGCCTATGACGATACCCGAATGGAAGTGGGATAAGCTTGGCATGGATATCATCACCGGATTGCCCAGGACCAAATCAGGATATGATTCAATATGGGTAGTAGTTGATCGCTTGACCAAAGTAGCTCATTTTATCCCAGTGAAAACCAGCTATACAAGTGCCAAGTTGGACAAGATATTCATGACCAGGATCGTATGTTTGCATGGAGTTCCAATGTAATGCCCCAAGACCGGAGCTTCAGATTCCTTCCAGGGTTTCCGGGTTTCGTCGTGTGATTTGTTTGGTTCATTGCATTCATCATTGCATCATGTGCATTGCTTCATGTCATCATGCCATCATGTCATTTCTTTTTTCTTAACTCAACTAAATAAATGGCATGGATCTTTGATCCATTTAAACCGAGGGAATTCACTTGGTGATTCTCTTTATAACATATCCTCCCGATATTAGGGAGCTATATTAAATATTCCATTTGTTGGAATTAACCGGAACACACTTGCAAAATAAATCTCAATGCCTTTGTTATCACAACTCTTGGCCTCTAACTTTGCAAATATTTCCTTCATCATATTCTGAGGTTCCTCCAAAAATCTGAACATTTTCGGCCACTGCTAAATCCAAGTTCTAGTTCAAACCCAGTTGAATTAAATTCAAATGAGTTCGAATTTACATCCTTCAATCTTGGCCTTTTATAATTTTTCTCGGAACAAACTCATTTTTTATGAGTCCAGGAGAATTATCCGCGTGCGCAAATTCTTTCCCTAACCCCTCCCTCTTTCTTTTTCTTCTCCACATTTGTTTTCTACTAAAGAAATAATAAGAGAGAAGAAGGAGAGAGCCCAGCAGTCCAGCCAGGCCTCCGGCCAGGCCTCTGGCCACTTCCTTCTTTACTAGGCCGGCCCTTTAGGCCCAGCCGCCCCCAACTACACCTAACCCTAGGCCCGAGCGAAGCGATCCCTGTATTATCGATCTCTCCCTCTTGATCCCCATATCCTCCCCTCGCGCTGCCACTCACATCACATGCCATGAGAGCCCCAAGCGCCCGATCCCCATGGTCGCGCCTCCCTGTCGCCGCTGTTGCTCCGTGCTCTGCCTCCAACCGAACTCTCCATCGTCGCCGGAACCGCGCCTCATCACCGTTCCTCCATGGCGCTGTCGGGGCGAAGCTCTGTCGCGCTTGCGGCGAAGGGAAGCCCCGTGCCCGAGCTCCCCAATCCGTTCTCACGCGCGCAGGCGCCTAAGCTCCGCCACCGCCTCGACCTCGCCAAGGCCACCGCAATCCACCCTTGGCCACCCCCGACGTGCCCCTCTTCTTCCCTCCTGCTTCGTCTCCATGGCGCCGCCGTCGTCCCGATGCTCCTCCCTTCACCATCGCGCCCCGCTTCTCCTTACTGAGGCCGCCGCTAGTGCCCCAAGCGCAACCGCGCCCTGCTGTAGCTTCTCCTCCACCTCACGGCGACTTCCCTGCTCCAGCCGCTGCTGCTTGCTTCGTCCATAGACGCGTGCGCCCGCGCTGACTTGAGTGATTCCAGCATCTTGGCCCAGCCCAGCCGCTGCTCTTCGCTTAGCTCGCCAGTCTGCGAGGCACTGGCCTCCTCTGCTTCGCGCCTCCCGAGCAGCGTCCAGGAGCCCGAGCTCCATCTTCTACACCGCGTCCGAGCAAGAGGAGCTCGCTGCTCGAGCATGCACCAAGAACCATGGCTTCCTGACCTCTCCACAGCACGCGTGCCGCAGCTGCCTAGCACTGTTGACGTCAAGACCGTGGTCACAACCACCGTGGGTGCCAAGTTCCTCTTCCAGAGTCGTCAAGTGCACGAGGAGCCTGATCCCGAAAACGACTACCACACCGGAACGCCAAGTACAGGGATACGCCGAGCTTCTCTCCGAATGTGTGAATGACTACCATAGAGCCAAAGACCTTGGATGCCCGAACGAGTGCTGACAGAAACGCCTAAGTACCACTACTTCCACGATGACCGTGGTTCGCCTAGTACCCCTTCGGATGGCCAAGTTCCTCTTCAAAATGTACGACTACACTGTGTTGCGCCAAGTACCCCGATGGTCGGAGCCCTTGGATCCGTCAAGTTCGTCTACGAACCATGAACAACTACCGTCAACGTAAAACGTGTACCACTACCGCTGCCCGAACGTCTAAAAAACATGTACCGTCGACCCTCGAAGACCCGTGAACGTCGAGTTCCTTGTTCTGAGCCCGAACACCTATGGAGTGTGAACATCTATGAAGCGAGTACAACTACTTCCACTACCGCTGTCGCGAGAACGCCTACTTCCCTCTACGAACTTGATCCGTTCCGATAATGCACACTTCGAAAGGTCTAGCCCCGAGACGACTGCCCGTGAACGAATGCATGTTTGGATGTTGTATCCGTCCATGAACGTTAGTTGTTTCCCTCGCTTGGCACCACCGTTGACCCGTGGGAAACCCGGTTACCGGGATCACCCACCATCTTGCATGACACGCTCACGTCACATTTCCTTTTGCACCGGTATCTCCTTGAGCTACCAGAACCGACATGTTGCCATGGCATCATTTTCGGAGTCGTTGTCGTGGCACCCCTTCCGTTTCCACCATGATGACAAATGCTTCATAATATACTCATGTCAACTTTTTACAAAAATTGCATAAAACTTGCACATGTCATCTTCATCATGTTAACAACATTAAGAGGTTTAAAATTGTTGTTTTGCATTAAATTGCTAAATGCACATGAGGATTTACCCGAATTGTTGTTTGTTGTTTCGGCCTCATTTAAACTTGCCTAGACAGGTAGTTTTCATTTGCTTCACCTCTTGCCATGCTAACCAACTTTTAATATTGTTGAGTACATAAACAAGACCTAACTAAATAATTGATGTGGTGATTCTTCAATATGCAACTCGTTGCATATTGAGCTCCACTTAACTTGTAGTTTTGCTTGTGCATTTTGCCATGCCATGCTTCATTAAACCGTACATGCATCATACTTGGTTGTGCATCATGCCATGCTTATGTGATGGTTGTTTACTATGTTTTTTGCTTCTTTTCGGTGTTGCTTCTTAGTTCCGATAACTTCGCATTTGTGAGGATCCGTTTGACTATGTCCGCTTGTCTTCTTCATGGACTCGTTCTTCTTTCTTGCGGCATTTTAGGCAAGATGACCATACCCTCGAAATCACTTCTATCTTTGCTTTCTAGTTGCTCGCTCTTTTGCTATGCCGCGATACCTACCACTTGGTATATCATGCCTCCCATATTGCCATGTCAAGCCTCTAACCCACCTTTCCTAGCAAACAGTTGTTTGGCTATGTTACCACTTTGCTCAGCCCCTCTTATAGCGTTGCTAGTTGCAGGTGAAGATGGAGTTTGTTCCATGTTGGAACATGATTGTTGTTGGGATATCACAATATCTCTTATTTATTTAACGCACCTATATACTTGGTAAAGGGTGGAAGGCTCGGCCTTATGCCTGCTGTTTTGTTCCACTCTTGCCGCCCTAGTTTCCGTCATACTAGTGTTATGTTCCTTGATTTTGCATTCCTTACGCGGTTGGGTAATAATGGGAACCCCTTGACAGTTCACCTTGAATAAAACTCCTCCAGCAAGGCCCAACCTTGGTTTTACCATTTGCCACCTAAGCCTTTTTCCCTTGGGTTCTGCAGACTCAAGGGTCATCTTTATTTAAACCCCCGGGCCAGTGCTCCTCTAAGTGTTGGTCCAAACTAGAGCACCGTGCAGGGCCATCCCTTGGCAACTTGGGTTACGTCGGCTCCTGTACGCTTAGCTTATCCGGTGTGCCCTGAGAACGAGATATGTGCAGCTCCTATCGGGAATTGTCGGCACAGCAGGTGGTCTTGCTGGTCTTGTTTTACCATTGTCGAAATGTCTTGTAACCAGGATTCTGAGTCTGATCGGGTCTTCCTGGGAGAAGGAATATCCTTCGTTTGACCGTGAGAGCTTGTGATGGGCTAAGTTGGGACACCCCTGCAGGGTTTTGAACTTTCAAAAGACGTGCCCGCGGTTATGGGCAGATGGGAATTTGTTAATGTCTGGTTGTAGAGAACTTGACACTTAACTTAATGAACATGCATCAACCGCGTGTCTAGCCATGATGGTCTCTTTCCAGCGGAGTCTGGGAAGTGAACACGGTTCTTGTGTTATGCTTGAACGTAAGTAGTTTCAGGATCACTTCTTGATCACTTCTAGTTCACGACCGTGTTTTTCTTCTCTTCTCGCTCTTATTTGCGTATGTTAGCCACCATATATGCTTAGTGCTTGCTGCAGCTCCACCTCACTACCCTTTCCTACCCATAAGCTTAAGTAGTCTTGATCTCGCGGGTGTGAGATTGCTGAGTCCCCGTGACTCACAGATTACTTCCAAAACCAGTTGCAGGTGCCGATGATACCAGTGCAGGTGGCGTAACCCAGATCAAGTGGGAGCTCGATGAAGATCGTGTTGGTTGTGTTGTTTTGTTTCCAGTTGATCAGTACTGGAGCCCAGTCGGAGCGATTGGGGATCTAGCATTAGGGGTGGTCTAATTTTATTTTGGTTCCGTAGTCGGACCTTGATTGTATTCTGGATGATGTAATGCTATATTTATGTATTGTGTGAAGTGGCGATTGTAGGCCAACTCTGTATCCCTTTCTTATTCGGTACATGGGATGTGTAAAGATTACCCCTCTTGCGACATGCCTACAATGCGGTTATGCCTCTAAGTCGTGCTCCAACACGTGGGAGATATAGCCGCATCGTGGGTGTTACAAGTTGGTAATCAGAGCCTTCCCCAACTTAGGAGCCCCCTGCTTGATCGAATCGCTGACGTTGTTGAGTCTAGAAAAAAATGTTTTGAGTCTTATAGGATTATATATATCGGAGATTAGGATTCTTTTTACTCCTCAGTCCCTTCGTCGCTCTGGTGAGGCCTCCTGACGTAGAGTTTTGACTCTTCTCTCCTCAATTTTTCACTAAATTTTTTTTAGGATCATGCGGGTATCTTGGAATCATTTCGATGGTTTTGTGACGAGAACATTGTTCTTGGTGCCTCCTGACATTTAGGGGTTGTGGCGGTGTCCTGGCGAGTTGAGCTCTAAGTGTTGTCGTCACAATTTTATCGTTGCAATTCTGGAATATCTGAGTTTCGCCGACATCGAAAATCTCTTTTATGCAGTTGTTGGTGAGATAACCTCGGCGCCACCCAGTACTGGGGCGGGAGTTCGGGAGTATTGCCGTAACTCGTATAACGGATGCTTTTCGAATGTTGAGGTAAACGATTTCCGAAGGTTTCTTGGTTATGTGTTGAAGGATGGATACAGCTGGATGTAGGATTTGCTAGTTTTGGGTGAGATATTATGCTTCCCCTGTATCCCCAACACCGTATTGCATAACCAAAAAGTTTCGGGAGTTTATAAGTGGGAATTCAAGTAGCTCCTAGGATATCTTTCTGACAGATGTATGATATGAAATTGGGGTTCGACGTCTAGTGGTCCGCCTATCCACGGTTGATTTAAAGTGGTCTCGTTGTGTCTTAAAGAGTCCTTGGCTATGCTGACTCGGGGACAATTCGTATGTCATGTGCACTGCCTTGTACATGATGGTGTTGTACGATCGAGCTCGTGTGGGCCCCACCACGAAAACTTCGGACGAAATCTCTATCATATGTTTGTTCCGGCTTATTCTCCTAGCCAATCCTTTGTTTTTGTTTTGTTCTGGTATTCGAGTTGCTTCAATGTCAAGTGTTGATTCCATACCTTCCCTAAGCATACTTCTATGTGAATACCAATCCTTCATGATAATCGAGATTGTCATGTCAATCCTTTTCAACCGACGTGCTTCTCTTCAAGTGGATCCGATCATTTTCAACTTCCGCAAGATCAACTCAAAGTCTTCTCAACATTATTAGTTTCATCCGTTCCCAAGTTGTCTTTGTTTTTCCCACCCTCCCACCCTTTTCCTTCAAGGAATCAGATGTCTTAATCAAGTATCCTTTTATTGATGGGAAGCCTCTCCATTCTTTTACGTCAATGTTCGTATCCGGTGATTCTCAGGAAGATACTAATGAAGCTTCAAGTTCATCATACTTCGTTCTCTTTTCTTCTCCAGTGGATTCAATTCAAGCTTTTGGTGTTGATCATATCCCTTTTCCTCATTTCAAATGCTTTCTCATGCCGGTGCACCCCTTAATCATCCACTCCTCGCTATTCATTTGTTGCGGAGTGCTGAAGATATCTCAGAAGGCTCGTCTTGTCATTCAAGATCCGTTCAACCTATTTCGAGGTTGTTATCTGATTCAAGCAGTTTAATTCAACCGGTGTTATCTCCTTTTCAAGTAATCCTTCAACGTTGTTTCTTTTGAGTGTGCCCTAACCCACAGGTCTTTTCCCAGGATCTTACCTGACTCTTCTAATTTTACCGGAGCTATTCTCAAATTCTTTTCCAAATTTGACATAAGAATGAATTATCATCAGTCAAATGTCTTTCTCCAAGATCTTTCAAATTCTTTTCATTGTTGATTCAGCCTTTATATTCTTCATTGCTCCGGAGTGTCTCAACAATTCATGGTGGTGTTTCTCGTCGTCATTCTCGGATTTGAAGACCAAGGAAGATTTTTCTCCCAATCTTGCTCCATTCTCTTCAAGATTTGTGGTTCTAGCTTGTTGACATCCTCTCATAATTGTTTTTCGATTGTGAGAATTATTTTCACCCATCCGGAGCCCATCATCTCAGAAGTATTCATTTTCAGCTTTCAGCTCTCATTCTCTAAATCTTACCGGTGCATCATCCAAGTATTCTCTAATTAGTTCGTGATCTCTTCATTCTCTTGTATCAAATTCCCTCAAGTATCTTCGTTCATTTTCTATTTATCCCAGGTGTTTCTTTATCTTTTCTTTGTTTATTTTCAATTCTTATGGTGGTTCGTTCAAGATTTCTCTTCTTTCGTTATCATATCAATTCATTCGTTCGTTCCAATCCTACCGGTGGTTGTTGAAGACCTTACCAAGTTTATGCTATATCTCTCTTAATCCTATCTATGAGAATAAGTGGTATGCAATCCATTTCTTGTCATCAATTTAATTGGTGAAGGATAAGCATAACGTAATTCTTATTATTGTTTCATCGAAGTGATCTAATTTCCTGCTTTCCGAAGTGGTTCATCATATCACATTCTCGGTTCGAGATGCTTTATCTTTCCTTCCGGAGTTCCAAGTTTCCACTTTATCTCGTCGCAAAGATTCATCCAATCACTGCAAGGCTTCACCTTGTGTTTTCAACCTTCTCTTTCCTTTCGTTTCGTCATTCTTTCATTACTGGAGTTCTTCATGGAGGTTCTACATGATGGTTCATCGAGGATTTAATTCCTTCTCGAAGTGTTCGTCGAGATTCTTTTCAGAGGAGTTCTAGCATTCTTCATCTTGCATCCAAAGTCCATTTCGTTCTACCTAATCATTTGAGGTGCTGTTATGTCACTCTTGATAATTTTCCTTTGGGTTTCATGATTCACAAGTTATCCGGAATGACATATTTTAAACCCATCATTTTCAATTCGTTCATGAGTTCCTTTGCAACCCATCAATCTCTTCTTTGGGGTTATCTTGGGTAATATTTCACCTAAAGTTTTCCCTAAGGATTGTTGCTATTTATGGTGCTTATAAATGATCCAAGTTCTTCATTTATCCTACCGGTGAGATAAGTTTCTCGTCTCCTTGTTCATATCAATCCAATCTATTGTTTTCGTATGTGGCAGAATTTCACCTCAAGATTTCGAGATGTTTTTTCCATAAGCCCACAACAAGATTACTCTTTTCGTTGTTGGTTTTCCAACAACTCTGTAAGACCATTCTCCTAAAGTTGATTTTTCAAGCTCATTTGAGGTAGAAGATTTTGTTTTCTCCTTCGTTCTTTTGATTCCATTCTTACATTTGTTCCGGGGGCATTGTGATGTTGCTCTCTTCGACCCATCATCTTGTTTTGTCAAGATCATGTTCAATTCCGTCCTTTTGCAGTTGGAGTGTTGTCCAGATTATATCATTCTTATTCTTTCTCTATCTTGTTTTAACCGGAGTGTTGTGCCTATCATTCCTCTTCTAAACGGACTGCTATTTCATCCATTTCCATCCGGAGTACTATCGTAATTGATCTTTACTGTTCCTTGTACATCTCGTTTCTACCGGAGCGCTTGCATGTACTTCTTGTCCATTGCAACCCTTTTTCTTATGTCTTTCAACCTACAAGGTTCTAGTAATGTTCCTTGTTCCTCTTTTCCAATGGAGTGTTTACAATTCTGTTCATCTCTGTTGTATTCTTTCTTTCAATTGTTTAACCTCTCAAGGTCCTTTGGTTTCACTCATTCATCAAAGAAGCAACTTAGTTTTACCTTTTCTCTTTCTTTTTCATTTTCCTTCCGGTGCCATCCTAGATCTTGGGACGAGATTCTCTCGTAGTGGTGGAGTGTTGTAACGCCCCAAGACCGGAGCTTCAGCTGCCTTCCAGGGTTTCTGGGTTCCGTCATGTGATTTGTTTGGTTCATTGCATCATGTGCATTGCTTCATGTCATCATGCCATCATGTCATTTCTTTTTTCTTAACTCAACTAAATAAATGGCATGGATCTTTGATCCATTTAAACCGAGGGAATTCACTTGGTGATTCTCTTCATAACATATCCTCCCGATATTAGGGAGCTATATTAAATATTCCATTTGTTGGAATTAACCAGAACACACTTGCAAAATAAATCTCAATGCCTTTGGTATCACAACTCTTGGCCTCTAACTTTGCTAATTTTTCCTTCATCATATTCCCAGGTTCCTCCAAAAATCCGAACATTTTTGGGCACTGCTAAATCCAAGTTCTAGTTCAAACCCATTTGAATTAAATTCAAATGAGTTTGAATTTACATCCTTCAATCTTGGCCTTTTCTATTTTTTTCTCGGAACAAACTCATTTTTTTATGAGTCCAGGAGAATTATCCGCGTGCGCAAATTCTTTCCCTAACCCCTCCCTCTTTCTTTTTCTTCTCCACATTTGTTTTCTGCTAAAGAAATAATAAGAGAGAAGGAGGAGAGAGCCCAGCAGTCCAGCCAGGCCTCCAGCCAGGCCTGTGGCCACTTCCTTCTTTACTAGGCCGGCCCTTTAGGCCCAGCCGCCCCCAACTACACCTAACCCTAGGCCCGTGCGAAGCGATCCCTGTCCTCTCGATCTCTCCCTCTCGATACCCATCTCCTCCCCTCGCGCCGCTACTCACATCACACGCCATGAGAGCCCCACGTGCCCGATCCCCATGGTCGCGCCTCCCTATCGCCGCTGTTGCTCCGTGCTCCGCCTCCAACCGAACTCTCCATCGTCACCGGAACCGCGCCTCGTCATCGTTCCTCCATGGCGCTGTTGGGAAGAAGCTCTATCGCGCTTGCGGCCAAGGGAAGCCCCGTGCCCGAGCTCCCCAATCCGTTCTCACGCGCGCAGGCGCCTAAGCTCCGCCACCACCTCGACCTCGCCAAGGCTACCGCAAGCCATCCTCGGCCACCCACGACGCGCCCCTCTTCTTCCCTCCTGCTTCATCTCCATGGCGCCGCCATCGTCCCGATGCTCCTCCCTTCACCATCGCGCCCCGCTTCTCCTTACTGAGGCCGCCGCCGGTGCCCCGAGCGCAACCGCGCCCTGCTGTAGCTTCTCCTCCACCTCGTGGCGACTCCCCTACTCCAGCCGTTGCTGCCTGCTTCATCCATAGATGCGTGCTCCCGTGCTGACTTGAGTGAGTCCAACATCTTGGCCCAGCCCAGCCGCTGCTCTTCGCCAAGCTCGCCAGTCTGGGAGGCACCGGCCTCCTCTGCTTCGCGCCTCCCGAGCAGCATCCAGGAGCCCGAGCTCCATCTTCTACAACGCGTCCGAGCGAGAGGAGCTCGCTGCTCGAGCATGCACCAAGAACCATGGCTTCCTGACCTCTCCACAGCATGCGTGCCGCAGCTGCCTAGCACCGTTGACGTCAAGACCGTGGTCACAACCACCTTGGGTGCCAAGTTCCTCTTCCGGAGTCGTCAAGTGCACGAGGACCCCGATCCCGAGAAGGACTACCACACCAGAACGTCAAGTACAGGGATACGCCGAGCTCTTCTCTGAATGTGTGAACGACTACCGTAGTGCCGAAGACCTTGGATGGTCGAACGAGTGCTGACCGAAACGCCTAAGTACCACTACTTCCACGACGACCATGGGTCGCCTAGTACACCTTCGGATGGGCAAATTCCTCTTCAAAATCTATGACTACATGGTGTTGCGCCAAGTACCCCGATGGCCGGAGCCTTCGGATCCGTCAAGTTCGTCTACGAACCATGAACAACTACCGTTGACGTAAAACGTGTACCACTACCGCCGCCCGAACGTCTATAGAACATGTACCGTCGACCCTCGAAGACCCGTGAACATCGAGTTCCTTGTTCTGACCCTAAACACCTATGGAGTGTGCACATCTACGAAGCGAGTACACCTACTTCCACTACCTCCGTCGTGAGAACGCCTACTTCCCTCTACGAACTTGATCCATTCCGATAATGCACGCTTCGAAAGGTATAACCTCGAGACGACTGCATGTGAACGAATGCATGTTTGGATGTTGTATCCGCCCGTGAACGTTAGTTGTTTCCCTCGCTTGGCACCACCGTCGACCCGTGGGAAACCCGGTTACCGGGATCACCCACCATCTTGCATGACACGCTCACGTCACATTTCCTTTTGCACCAGTATCTCCTTGAGCTACCGGAACCGACATGTTGCCGTGGCATCATTTTCAGATTCGTTGTCGTGGCACCCCTTCCCTTTCCGCCACGATGACAAATGCTTCATAATATTCTCATGTAAACTATTTACAAAAATTGCATAAAACTTGCACATGTCATCCGCATCATGTTAACAACATTAAGAGGTTTAAAATTGTTGTTTTGCATTAAATTGCTAAATGCACATGAGGATTTACCGGAATTGTTGTTTGTTGTTCCGGCCTCATTTAAACTTGCCTAGATAGGTAGTTTTCATTTGCTTTACCTCTTGCCATGCTAACCAACTTTTAATATTGTTGAGTACATAAACGAGACCAAACTAAATAATTGATGTGGTGTTTCGTCAATATGCAACTCGTTGCATATTGAGCTCCACTTAACTTGTAGTTTTGCTTGTGCATTTTGCCATGCCATGCTTCATTAAACCGGACATGCCTCATAGTTGGTTGTGCATCATGCCTTGCTTATGTGATGGTTTTTTACTATGTTGTTTGCTTCTTTCCGGTGTTGCTTCTTCGGGTTAGTTCCGATAACGTCGCGTTTGTGAGGATCCGTTCGACTACGTCCGTTTGTATTCTTCATGGACTCGTTCTTCTTCCTTGCGGGATTTCAGGCAAGATGACCATACCCTCGAAATCACTTCTATCTTTGCTTGCTATTTGCTCGCTCTTTTGCTATGCCGCGATACCTACCAATTGCTATATCATGCCTCCCATATTGCCATGTCAAGCCTCTAACCCACCTTTCCTAGCAAACCGTTGTGTGGCTATGTTACCGCTTTGCTCAGCCCCTCTTATAGCGTTGCTAGTTGTAGGTGAAGATGGAGTTTGTTCCATGTTGGAACATGATTATTGTTGGGATATCACAATATCTCTTATTTATTTAACGCACATGTATACTTGGTAAAGGGTGGAAGGCTCGGCCTTATGCCTGGTGTTTTGTTCCACTCTTGCCGCACTAGTTTCCATCATACTGGTGTTATGCTCCTTGATTTTGTGTTCCTTACGTGGTTGGGTAATAATGGGAACCCCTTTACAGTTCGCCTTGAATAAAACTCCTCCAGCAAGGCCCAACCTTGGTTTTACCATTTTCCACCTAAGCCTTTTTTCCCTTGGGTTCTGCAGACTCAAGGGTCATCTTTATTTAAACCCCCGGGCCAGTGCTCCTCTGAGTGTTGGTCCAAACTAGAGCACCGTGCAGGGCCATCCCTTAGCAACTTGGGTTACGTCGGCTCCTGTACGCTTAGCTTATCCGGTGTGCCCTGAGAACGAGATATGTGCAGCTCCTATCGGGATGTGTCGGCACAGTGGGTGGTCTTGCTGGTCTTGTTTTACCATTGTCGAAATGTCTTGTAACTGGGATTCTGAGTCTGATCGGGTCTTCCTGGGAGAAGGAATATCCTTCGTTTGACTGTGAGAGCTTGTGATGGGCTAAGTTGGGACACCCCTGTAGGGTTTTGAACTTTCGAAAGTCGTGCCCGCGGTTATGGGCAGATGGGAATTTGTTAATGTCCGGTTGTAGAGAACTTGACACTTAACTTAATTAAAATGAATCAACCGCGTGTGTAGCCGTGATGGTCTCTTTCCGGCGGAGTCCGGGAAGTGAACACAGTTCTTGTGTTATGCTTGAACGTAAGTAGTTTCAGGATCACTTCTTGATCACTTCTAGTTCACGACCGTGTTTTGCTTCTCTTCTCGCTCTTATTTGCGTATGTTAGCCACCATATATGCTTAGTGCTTGTTGTAGCTCCACCTCACTACCCTTTCCTATCCATAAGCTTAAATAGTCTAGATCTCGCGGGTGTGAGATTGCTGAGTCCCCGTGACTCACAGATTACTCCAAAACCAGTTGCAGGTGCCGATGATACCAGTGTAGGTGGCGTAACCCAGCTCAAGTGGGAGCTCGATGAAGATCGTGTTGGTTGTGTTGTTTCGTTTCCAGTTGATCAGTAGTGGAACCCAGTCGGGGCGATCGGGGATCTAGCATTAGGGGTGGTCTTATTTTATTTTGGTTCCGTAGTCGGACCTTCATTGTATTCTGGATGATGTAATGCTATATTTATGTATTGTGTGAAGTGGCGATTGTAGGCCAACTCTGTATCCCTTTCTTATTCAGTACATGGGATGTGTAAAGATTACCCCTCTTGCGACATGCCTCGTGGGTGTTACATCCAAGGACCATTGTATCAGATAGAGGAGCCCAGTTTACCTCAAAGTTTTGGAATCAGTTGCATGAAACTTTGGGAACCAGACTGGAGTTCAAGACAGCTTTTCACCCGCAAACAGATGGATAGACCAAGAGAGTCAACTAGATTCTGGAGGATATGTTGAGAGCTTGTGCACTAGATTATGGATCTAGTTGGGATGACAACTTGCCCTACGCAGAGTTCTCATAAAACAACAGTTACCAGGCCAGTTTGAAGATGGCGCCTTTCGAAGCCTTGTACGGAAGGAGGTGCAGGACACCGTTGTTGTGGGATGAAGTTGGAGACCGTCAGTTGTTTGGACCAGATTTTATTAAGGAATCAGAAGAGAAGGTTAAATTGATTAGAGATGGACTGAAGGTAGCTCAGTCCCGACAGAAGAGTTATGCAGATTCAAAACGCAAGGAGGTAGTCTATGAAATCGGAGACAGAGTGTATCTTCGAGTATCAGCACTCCGAGGAGTTAAGCGCTTTGGAGTTAAGGGAAAGTTAGCGCCATGTTTTGTGGGACCATACAGAGTTTTGGAACGTATGGGAGAAGTTTCTTATAAGTTGGAATTACCCAAAGGATTGTCAGGAGTTCACGGTGTGTTCCACGTTTCTCAATTGAAGAAGTGCCACGCAGAGATGGCTAGCATTCCTCTGAGAGATACAGTACCGTTGGAAGCGATTCAGTTGGACAATGATTTGACTTATGAAGAGAAACCAGTCAAGATTCGCGAGTTTGCCAGTCGGGTTACCCGTAGTAAGGTTACTAAGTTTTGCAAAGTTCAGTGGAGCCACCATACCGAGGTCGAAGCCACCTGGGAACGAGAGGATGATCTTCGCAAAGACCACCCACACCTATTTTCTAGCCAACCCGAATCTCGAGGGCGAGATTCATCTTAAGGGGGGTAGGTTTGTAACATCCCAAATTTTCAATTTGGAATCTTATACATTAGGTCATCATTGCATATGATATTTTATTGCACTTTGGCTTGATCCTCGAAATCCTAAGCAACTCAAGGACCCTCGAAGAGAGAGTTGGGGATTTCACTGTTTTCATATTTGAATTTTATGAAATATTGAAACGAGGATTTTTGGTTTTAATTATTTTTCTCTCCGAAAATATTTCATGTTTAAACATATGAGAGGAGATAATATGACTTCTCCAAAAGAAATGAAATATTGGAGGAAAAATATTAAAATCAAATATTTGCTTTTATTCGAATTTTATTGCAATTTTATTTGCATTAGAAAAATTGCATGTTTTCAAAATTGCATTTTAGGGCCAAGAAAATGTTCATCTTGTTCTAAATATTTTATTTAGACGGTGAAAATTGTTTTGCCATTTTTAGATTTTATTTATTTTTCTAGGATTTATTTTCGTCGGAACGTTAATTTTTTTTAAAGAGTAGCCCGCCGGACTGAACTGGGCCGAGGCCCAGTTGGCCCAGCCGTCGCCGCACTGCCGTCTCCCTAGCGGAGACCGCGACCAGCACGCCGCCGCCCGCCGAAGCCAAGCCGGCCACGCCTCCCCTCCCCCTCCCGCAAGCCACCTCCCCCCTTTAAAAGCCGACCCGGGCCCCCTAGAGCCCCAAGCCGTAGCCGACGTCGCCACACGCCGCCGCTGAGCCACCCCGCGCCGCCCCACCGCACCCCGCCATTGCCCGCGCCACCGCCCCACTTGCTAGAAGCCGCCGGAGCTGTGCTGGAGTTCGAATCTCGTTGTTAGATAAAACCGTCGGCTTTTTAAAAAAACCCTAGTTTCAGTTTTTTTAAGAACAGTTCACCGGTTTTCTCGGTTTAGTTACTTAGCGGATGTTCGTCCGTACGTTCATTTTAACAAACGATGTTCACTCGTTAGCCACAGATAGCGAATGCTCGTTCGTTAGCCTGTTCGTCAGTTTTTTTCGGATTTTTCGCGATTATTTTTAATCGTGATTTCTGATCCGATTTTCGTTTTAGTTTATCTTTTCGCTCGTTTATCGGAATCAGGCGATTGAAGCGCCTAGATCTTCGTCTCGAAGCCCTCTTTCCGTTTAACCAACTTGAACTAGATTTTGGTACTGTAAAATTTGACTTTAGTACAGTTTAGTAATCAGATCTTGTTTCTTTCGCAGTTTGAGTTTCGTTGCTCCGTTTGATTTGATTCTTTTTGCAAAACGGAGTTCTTAAGTTGAACTTTCTGGTTAGATCTTCTTATTCGTGTTTTACCCGTGCGTCTTTGCTTGATTGCTTATGTATGCTATTGTTTGTTTGCAATAGAACACCTGGAGTGCGAAGCGTGCTACTACGAGTCTCTAGGTTTTGCAAATCATTAGCAAGGCAAGTAACACTTTGATCATACCTCTTTATCACCCAGTTTTTAGGCATTTGTTTCAACCCTCAAACATTGCCTGGTTAGGACTTGTTAACATGTGGGATTGGGAAGTAGTTGATGAGGTAGAACCTATTGCCCTGTTATTATCAAACCCTTGAGAGTTACTTCTACGTATTGCTTATATTGCCATGCTATGCTCGTAGACGTGGTTTGGGTGAGTGAATCCATGACAGATCTGAGATTGTTAATTAATGGTTCAACTTAAGGTGGCAACTTTAATACACATCTGGGTGGATTGCTTGTCGGGCACCCAGAGAATCCAGTGTTGTCCTAGGATATCCCGGAGTACCCGTGTGATAATCCAAAGGTCCGCCACCCAGGCTCAAAGGGAACTGAGATATTTCATGCCAGAAACTTCCGTGTGCAGCCACAAGCTATTATGGGCTCTAGCATAGTTGAATAAGTTGCATGACCTCTTCCAGTGGTAGGCTAGCAGATGTAGAGGGATGTAGGTTGGTACTGTCTACCCAGGGTTAGAGCTAATGCTTCTGAAAGACTCTGTCTCGGTCATCTGTTTCTCAAACACCTTCTAGTGCGAGAAATCCAGCGGAGGAGATCGAGTCTTGTGGGGAAAAGTGCGCAAACCTCTACAGAGTGTACAACCTAATCATGGTTAGTCGTGTCCCCGGTTATGGACATCTTGAGTATCTAGTACTTGGATTATCATATGTATCTCATCACTCAAATTTAATATTGTTGGGTTGATAATTACTTTTAATTGGGATTGAGTTGGAGGAACCATCTCAATGATGTTTCAACTACCATGATAGTTAAATAAAATCTATTCCTTTGTTGTAGGGAAAAATTGGCTTTTCGCAAAACTTTAACCATAGAGCTTTTCCACCAGCCAAATATGCCTGTAGTGATAGCATTAGTCAGTTCTTGCTCTACTGTGTTATTTTCCTAGCATATTCCATGTGCTGACCCGTTTTCGGGCTGCAACGTATTATGTTGCAGAGTTTTCATACAAGGAGTAAGGTTCGTTAGGTCGTTGCCGTGCAGCTCAGCTATGCCGTTGGAGTTGATGGACTCACTTTATATTCCAAGCCTTTCGTTGTTTCGTATTAGATGGCCTTAAGCCATATTTATTGTAATAAGTTCTCTTTTCAGACATTCTATGTAATAAGTGTGTGATTGCTACTCTGTTATAAATCCTTCGAATACTGTGTGTGTCAGCATTACAGATCCAGGGATGACACTGAAGCACAGAGACTTGACCGTTTGAGGCCGGGTCGCTACATATAGTCTAGGTGGGCGAAGGGGTACACGGGCCTCGGGCCCTTACACTGTGCGCAAACAGGGGAGGCCGGACGTCCGGGCGTCGAGCCGGATGTCCGGGCGTGTGGAGGGGCCGAATGTCCGGGCGTTCGCGGAGGGGCCGAATGTCCGGGCGTTCGCGGAGGGCCAGATGTCCGGGCTGTGGAGCCCAGATGTCCGGGCTGGTGAAGCTGGCGATGTTGCTCTCGGGTTCGGGGGTGTCCGGATATCCTGGCTGGCGGCCAGATTTTCGGGGGCTTGGGAAGGATCGGATGTCCAGGCTGGCGAGGCCGGATGTCCGGGGCCTGTAGTGTCATGGCGGCTGAGCGGCTGTGGTGGGTGAAGCTCCAGGGGCCGGACGTCCGGGGTCGTGGCCGGATGTCCGGGGCCTTGGAGGTGTCCTTGACTCCTTCTATTGGTTTTCTTCATCCGTTAACTTGGGGGCTTGTACATCTTCACGTGCATCTTCGGGAGGATCCTTTTGATACCTAATCATGCACAACGTCTCGGACTTAGGTAGTAGCCGTGTCTCATGCATAGAAAGTGGAAGTTCGGAAAGGAGTGAGTTCACCTTATCTTCGATAGCCTTGGCTCGGGCTCTTGTCATTGGTCCAAGTGGTGTCGATGGAGGTGTAGGTGCGTCCATGGGGATGATCGTGGGATGCTCTGCATCAACATGTGTATATGACATGCCTTTCTGTCTCTAGAATACACTGCATCTATTAATCATACCATGTTCTTACATCAAAGTACTGTTGTTGTGTATCCTGCATCAGTCACTCATGATTGGACGCTTTTAACATGGCAGTTTGATAGTGGTTGCATCTTGCATTGATTTGTATGTTGTACTGCTTCTAATTTTTCGAAATGCCACTTCTGACATGACACTTTTAACTTGGCAGAGTGATATTGGTTGCATCTTTCATATGGTGTCTAGCTTGCATTACTTCTATTTTCTTGAAAATCCTTCTGCTTAGTTTACACGTCATAGCTGTGAATATGTCACGCCGTCCTATTTTTTCTTACATATTCCATCCTCATACGGTTGTCTTACATCAAAGTATTGCTTGTCTGTATCATGGATCAATGAGTTTTGAAGAGCGATTTTATTCTTTTGTGTTGTGGGTATGGCTTGACATGGTAGAATCAAAAAAGAGGAAGGAAAAGAATATAGTAGTGAATGGTGTTACTCGTCGGGTGAACCAGAAAAGGATCTACCCTCGAGATTATGCTAGTACTTATAGTGTGGTAGAAGGTCCAAGTCCACCAGCTAAATCTACAAACACAGTATCACGTGCTCCACCAGCTGCAGCATCTGCTTCAACTGTACCAGCATCTCAACGAGTTACTCGTTCATTTGCTCTGGAACTGGCCAGTTCCCAAGCTGCCTTCACACCTAACACTACTTCTAAAGCACTGCTGACACAATAGGACTTGGCAAGATCAGATGAACCTCATGAGCATCAATACCAAGACGGCACCTGACCGAGTCAAGTTGTTGTTGCATGCTCCTTTATATGTACTCTCAAAGTTTGATGTGCATTAACTCTTTCCATATTCGTTGTTGAACTAGCACCACGGCGCAAGTGGAAATAGACATCAGGGATAATGCTTGACAGATTAAAAAAATCTAAAGGAGGAAGAAGGGAGATCCATTTTGAGGTAGGTTTAAAAAGACCACGTGATGCTACAGAGTCAGCCAAGTTACTATCAGAGGCAGCCATTGCCGTTAGGTGTCATGCACGTATCCTCCCAACGTGGATCCAGTATAGGAATGAGAAAGACAATACCCATCTTAACACCTTCCTTGACCATTTATCCATAAGTAATGTTCTTCATCGCAATTTGTAATATTGTCTTGCTCTGTGCCATACTTTTTAGCTTCCTCCTAATAAGACTCACATTCTTTTTTCAACAGATGAGGTTCAAGTTGGATCCAAAAGATGATGCAACTAAACAAGCATGCGCTCATGTTTTTCAGTCTGCTCTGTGACAGTATCGGTACCACCTTAGAAAATCTCACTTTGAAGCCAAGGCTAACAATGAAATCGCCCGAACATCTCCAGTGGAATATATTACAAATGAAGACTGGACAGCCCTTGTTAAACACTGGTCTGATCCAAAGTATCAGGTAGGGTATATGTATTTGATCAAGCCACATATTGAACTTTTATTTATGTATGTGCCTTACAAGTGTACCTTCTTCTAGGCTAACTGTTTGAAGAACAAGACCAACCGTTCTAAAGTGAAATTTCAATAGACAACAAGATCTCGTAGCTATATTGCACACTGCGAGGCTCTTGTAAATAGCTGCTAGTTCCTTCTTTTTTGTGCCATATTATCGTATCTATATTGACTTGTTCCAAATACAGAGGAAAACCCATGCGGACCAAAGAGAACCTGAACCGAATGCAGTGCAAATCTTGAAGGATTGCCACACCAGCAAGATGAAGGGCATGAGCACACCAGTTCAAGCCGTTGTTGTAAGTCCTTACTCCTCCTGCCTTTGAACTGATTGGTACTGTGATGTGTTCATTTAACTGCTTGGTTTGCAGCCAATGTCAGTTACTCTGTTCACTTTTATACATAGTGGTCTTAATGTATCATTTCACCTTACATGCTTTAAAACAGATGAAGGATATTCTTTTGGTCTTGATCTGTAATCTAGTTGCGATGTTCACGTGCGCACATAATGATACAATAGCCTATTTGTTTTATATTTGTTTGCCCATGATATGAATGATGTCATACTATGTTCATCCTACTTTAAACCATGTCTATTTATCCTTAGATTTCAACGAATGTGAGGAAATAGACAATACAGTAGGCATGCTACATGGACATATGTTCCGAAAGTGATTTTATTATGTAGTTGGCACTACAATACATGCTAATGTATTATAGTAGTTCACCAAAATAAGTTATGTATAAACGTGAAACATACTTTGTTTGTTTTTTCTCATTAGTAACTTATCTGGTACACTAATCTACAAGTTCAAACTTTCAGCAAGCTATGGAACAAATGATTGAACATCCACAACCACCTGAAGGTGACGAGGCTACCACAGGCACAATGTCACCTCTTGCTGTAGTGCGTCAGTATGGCTCCACTAATAGTGCAAAAGCACCTTCCTACATAATTCTGGGTTGGTTGTCAAGGTAACCTTATCCAAATCGCCTACTGAACAAAATCTTCCGGCTAGACAGAGTGATATATTTGTGCTCCAAACACAAGTCCAATCCCTAATGGACGTTGTTTCAGAAACAAGAATAGTGGTTGACAAATGTCGTGAAGATATGAATGGTTTTGAAACAAGACTATCAGACATTTGCTTCGTTGTTCAAGAGCAATGGCAGAAGAAAGGGGAAGATCATGCTGCTCCATCATATTCTACAGCCTGAAACATAAGCACTAAGGTCAAATGATCTGTGCTTCTATACATCTGATGGTGCTTTTATCTGCAGGGGCTGTAAACTTTATGCCAATGGAACTTTTGTTGTATGGTTGGAATTTATTTTGTTGTGATACATCATTTATGATGCTGCCAAAGGCTGCAGTAATTACGATGCTATTTTTGTATAGTGTAGGTTTATCTTAGTAATGTATTCCGCCAAAAGCTTTGTAGGATCCCAACATGCCAACATTCGTCGGGCCCATTCCAATTGGGCTAAAAACGATTCTAGGCTGAAATTTGCATGTAGCCCACTAAAAATATCTGGGCCTAAATCAGCATAAGCTGTCATATTTTTCTGGTAGGCCTGTGGCCATAGTGGGCCTTTAACAGGCCTAAACATAATTTGGGCCCTCAATAATAATAGGCCTTACAGGTGTAAATATCTTGAGCCTATAAAAAACATGGGCCTTTAATGGGCCGAAAGTGAGATTGGGCCCTGATTATGCAAAATAACCCACTGGTCTTAGCAGGCCAAAATGGTGGCCCTTTTACAATGTGGATCGTCCATAGGCCAAATTCAGACGAGCCGTAAATGCGCCGACCTAATACACGGGCCTTTAACAGGCTGGAAGTTCGGTCGGGCTTGATTAGTGTCATTTTTATATGGGCTATTAGTAGGCCCGATGTGACGTTCGGCCACATACGGCCCATGGATTTTGAACGACGTTAACAGGACGAAAGTCACAAAAGGCTGAAAGTGGCCCAAATCTATAGTGGGCCTCTAATAGGCCGAATGTCAGACATGGCCGAATATGACCCATATCCTTCACAGTCATTTATGGGCCGAAAGTTTCAATGGCCTATAAATGGGCCCAAATGAAGCAGGACCTTTAACAGGCGGGAAACACATCGGGTCGTAATTCGGCCCAAATACTTAGCGGATTGTTAATGGGCCAGAAGTGACCATGGGCTGCGATGATGACAAGTTTAGGATGGGTCATTGACGGGCCGATTTGACACTAGTCGTACGAGCCTTAACTGAGAATGTTGGGCCTTTAGCTGGGCCGGCCTATTATGGTCTACAAAATCTTGTGTGCCTTTAGCTAGGCCGGCCCATTATGGTCTGCTAAATCTTGTGGGCCTTTAGTTGGGCCAGCCCATTTAATATTTATGGGTCACTTTTGGGCCGGTCCACATGTCAACATATCATAGGTGCATCTGGCCCATTGGATGAGTGGCACCTGTGCCAACGCGGAGCTGACACGTGGTTCCGTCAGCCAATGAGAATTTTACACGTGGAAATCGGCATTGGTCGTGGCTGTTAGCGGGTTATCGGATCCAAAACCGGACCCGATAGCTTAACGGCGACCCGTTACGATGGATGCCACGTGTCGGTCACCCTTGAAGAAAGCACTTCTATGACGCATGATTTATCGTCATGGAAGTGGACACTTCCTGATGATAATTTTGGTAATGTCATGGAACACTTCTACAATAGCACAGGTATGACTATCTTGATTCTGTCATAAAATTGTCATGGATGTACATGCATGACAGAAAACGTGACCTACTGTGACAAACATGTATCATCACGGAAGTGTATTTTTTTTTTGCAGTGCATGGTTTAAGTTTGTGGATGATCATACAAAAAATTTATGCGGGATTGAACTAGAAATCTTTTAGATCCATCGCAGGAGCTAATTTTATGGAAACTAGCAAGATGCCCGTGCGTTGCACGGAACATCAAGATGCATTTATATGAGTAGTTTATCTTGTGGGAGATAATAATGAACGAGGGAAGGTCTTATCTGCAAATGTGGAGAGGGGTGCGGGTATCTTTTTGCAAAATTGTCATAGTTTCCTTCCTACCCGTCAGATATAGATCGGACAGCCTATATTGCAAGATGGCAGGCACACCATCATCACCAACTCTGTTTTTTATAAGAGTATAGATCACATTAGGAGAAGCTATCAAATTGCTTGATAATATTATGGAGAATATTCACAATGGCACAATGAAAGAACTAAAGGAAATCTGCCCTAGAGGCAATAATAAAGTTGATATTTATATTTCCTTATATCATGATAAATGTTCATTATTCAATGCTAGAATTGTATTAACCGGAAACTTAGTACATGTGTGAATACATAGACAAACAGAGTGTCCCTAGTATTCCTCTACTAGACTAGCTCATTAATCAAAGATGGTTAAGTTTCCTGACCATAGACATGTGTTGTCATTTGATGAACGGGATCACATCATTAGAGAATGATGTGATGGACAATACCCATCCGTTAGCTTAGCATAATGATCGTTTAGTTTTATTGCTATTGCTTTCTTCATGACTTTCCTTTGACTATGGGATTATGCAACTCCCTAATACCGGAGGAACACCTTGTGTGCTATCAAACATCACAACGTAACTGGGTGATTATAAAGATACTCTATAGGTGTCTCAGATGGTGTTTGTTGAGTTGGCATATATCAAGATTAGGATTTGTCACTCCGAGTATCAGAGAGGTATCTCTGGGCCCTCTCGGTAAAGCACATCACTATAAGCCTTGCAAGCAATGTGACTAATGAATTAGTTGCGGGATGATGCATTACGGAACGAGTAAAGAGACTTGCCAGTAACGAGATTGAACAAGGTATGATGATACCATGATCGAATATCGGGCAAGTAACATACCGATGACAAAGGGAAGAACGTACTCCCTCTGGTCCTTTTTACTCTGCATATTAGAATTCTCTGGAGTCAAACTTCACAAAATTTGACCGTATTTATATAAAAAAATATCAACATCTTCCATGCTAAAGTTATATAATATGAAACTTTAAGTCATGACACATCTAGTGGTATTGATTTCAGATTGTGAATGTTGGCACTTTTTTCTATAAAGTTGGTCAAACTTTACGAGGCTTGACTTCAGTCAAATCTTATATGCGAACTAAAAAGGACCAGAGGGAGTATGTTGTTACACGATTTGACCAATAAAGATCTTCGTAGAATATGTAGGAGCCAAAATGAGCATCTAGGTTCCACTATTGGTTATTGACCGGAGATGTGTCTCGGTCATGTCTACCTAGTTCACGAACCCGTAGGGTCCGCATGCTTAACGTTCGATGATGATTTGTATTATCAGTTATATGATTTGATGATCGAAGTTTGTGTGGAGTCCTGGATGAGATTGCGGACATGACGAGGAGTCTCGAAATGGTCGAGAGGTAAAGATCGATATATTGGAAGGTTATATTCGGACACCGGAATGGTTCCGAAGTGTTTTGGGAATTTTCTGGAGTACCGGAGGTTACCAGAAACCCCCACGGAAGTAGTGTCCTTAATGGAATTTAGGGGAAAGGAGAGAAGGGCCTCAAGGAGTCCCCCACCATGGCTGGTACAAATTGGACTAGGAGGGGGCGGCACCCCCCTCTTTCCCTCTCCCCTCTTCCTCCTTCCCTCCTTCTCCTAGTTGGAATAGGAAACGGGGGGAATCCTGCTTGGACAAGGAATCTAAGTAGGACTTCCCCTTTTTGCGCCCCCCCCCCTTGGCCGGCCTCCTCTTCCCCCCTCCTTTATATATGTGGGAGAGGGGTACCCCAAAGGCACACCAAGTTTTCTCTTAGCCGTGTGGGTTGGCCCCCTCCAGAGTTACACACCTCGGTCATATCGTCATAATGCTTAGGCGAAGGCCTACATCGGTAACTTCATCATCACCATCGATGCGTCGTTGTGCTGATGGAACTCTCCCTCGTCCTCAACTGGATCAAGAGTTCGAGGGACGTCATCATGCTGAATGTGTACTAAACACGGAGGTACCGTATGTTCGGTGCTAGGTGTCTATAGATATATATATATATATATATGCAAAAAATGATGCGATTGAAAAATGATAGGATCATTATGAATTTGCCAGGGGCCACGACCGAAGTGGCGACCCTGAAGCAAACATTGTTCGAGGCCGAAAACAAAGCGGCCCAGGAGCGCATCGAGCGGGAAAAGCAAGAGGCACGGGTGGGCGAGGTGCAGCAAGAGCTCCAAGCTCTCGTGACGAAGCACGAGGCGTTGGAGCTTGACTCGAAGACACGAGAGTCTGAGCTTGCCGTGGCCATTAAGAGCACAAAGAGTGCCAAGGCTGAAGCCCAAAAGGCCCTCCAGGAGATTGAGGCGATGAGGAAGATAGCGGCAGGTAAGGCATTCAATATGCAAAGCAAGCATGTGAAAGTAAATTACTTGTTACTTACCTGAGTCCGGAGCTCTCCAGGAGCATTCGCAGATTTGCCGCGCATCGTGTCGGATGCCGCAAAGTTTTACCAAGCCGAGGAGGGAAGCTCGACGGAGAAGTTGTTCTGGTCTCAGTATACTGGGACCGAACACCCGATGCCTATGAGCGACCAGCTGAAGCAACTGGTCGAGCTGCACAAGGCGGCCGAACAGGCCATGAAGGGCTTTATAGTCCGGATGTGGCCTGGCGACGCCCTTCCCAACAGCTACTTCGGCCTGGTGAGGCGGCTTGTGGATGCCTGCCTACGGCTGGAAGTCATGAAGCGGTCCGCCTGCATCGAGGGTGCACTCCGGGCTTTCGCTCGTGCAAAGGTGCACTGGGCCAAGATGGACACCAAGAAGCTGGTGAAGGAGGGGCCGCCGTAGGGCAAGGAGCATCGCCACCCCGAGATGTATTATGAGGGTGTCCTGAAGGGTGCCCGTCTTGTAGCGGACGAGTGTGCGAAAGATGTAATATTTGAATGAATTTGCTTGTGTGATCCGGTGGTATGAAAACTTGTTCATATGCGCTATGCAACGCTGGTTTTAATTTAAAATAATACCTTCTATTCGGCTGTTTATCAAATCTGAGAGATGGCTAGTCATCGGCTTCTGCCCCCATGCCACGAGTGCTGGGGTGTTCGGGATAAACCTGAGCACTCTTGTTCCCATTTTTGGGTCCTTCGAGGGAGGTGCTCAGCAAAACGAACAAGGCAATCAGACTATAATGCTTTATCACTCTCACTTAGCCATAGAATTCTATAATTTTAAATTTTGGCGAAGCCCCTAGTATTCGGAAGGCCGAATTTGGGGCACTATACACGCCTTAAGCCAGACAAAGCCGACTCCTCGCTCTAAGCGGCATAAGTCTTTAGGGACTCGAAACCTCTCGAACAGCGACCAGTCTCTCGCCTTATCATGACAGTCAGTTTTAGCTTTCTCTACTGAGGTGCTTAGCCCAGCTGAACCGGGGCACAATCGCAGTAGTTCTCCCAGTGATACCTTAGCCTATATAGCGGAACCTAAGGTACCAAAACATGGGAGCCGGGCAAACCCAACTATTGCCCCAAGACATGATTCGGAGCTGATGCATATAATGCTATAAGTTCGGGGTGCCGCAGTATCTAAAGTGTTCGGACTTCTCACGCCGTATTATGGGGTATGCTTAAGCCCCTAGCGTATTAGCCGTACCAGAGTGTACGGGTGCTGGATGTCATGAAATGAACATATATATAAAAAGGAAGAATAAAGAATGAGATAATAGTCTAGTGCTATGCATTGTTTATTCAAAAAGGTGCGTTAAAGCAAAATGATACAAGTAGTGCAATAAGCAAAAAGTAGGACTATTTGACATGTCCCCTCCAAGGGAAAGCTGAGCAATGGCATTAAAGCAAGTATTTAACTCGTTATCGTAATCCACCTGGGAGTTCCGTGGTGTGACGTAGCTTTCTGCCTCCTTGATTGCTGCATCATGTGGTCGGCAATCATACTGCCGGACAGGGTTTCCAGAGATTAAAGTCCTGGAAGAGAGAAAAATAACAAAGTGGGAAGCCCCTAGTGCGGTTGAGCCGCGTCTTGGGGCGTGCCATAGTCGTGCCCCCCTCCCCACCTATGCCCATGGTATTTTCAATGTGTAATTATGTACGCACGGCACGGATTTCGCCATTTGGCTGGGACTGGGGTGGGGGCCGCATTGCTATGTGAGCTCGGAACATGCCAGGCGGTCTTGTTGCCGATTACTCCGGGCGCGCTTGAAGGTGTTCGGGTCCTTAATCGCCGAACTAGTGAATTTCCTTAAGAGGTTGATTTGTGCTTCTGCTGCGAGGGCCGTAGTGTGCTCCTCCGTGCGGAGAGAGTGCTCTGTGTTTCCATTAACTGTGATGACCCCCTGAGGTCCCGGCATCTTGAGCTTGAGGTATGCATAATGCGGTACCGCATTGAATCTCGCAAATGCGGTTCGCCCGAGCAGTGCATGATAGCCACTGTGGAACGGGACTATATCGAAGATTAACTCCTCGCTTCGAAAGTTATCCGGGGATCCGAAGACCACTTCCAGTGTGACTGATCCTGTGCAATGGGCCTCTACACCTAGTATGACGCCTTTGAAGGTCGTTTTTGTGGGTTTGATCCTTGAGGGGTCTATACCCATTTTGTGCACTGTGTCCTGGTAAAGCAGGTTCAGGCTGCTGCCGCCGTCCATAAGGACTAGAGTGAGGTGAAATCCGTCAATGATTGGGTCTAGAACCAGTGCGGCGAATCCGCCATGAAGAATACTAGTGGGGTGGTCCCTGCGATCGAAGGTGATCGGGCAAGAGGACCATGGGTTGAACTTTGGGGCGACTGGCTCCAACGCGTATACGTCCCTTAGCGCATGCTTCCGCTCCCTCTTGGGGATGTGGGTTGCGTATATCATGTTCACCGTCCGCACTTGTGGGGGGAACCTCTTCTGTCCTCCGGTGTTCGGCTGCCGGGGCTCCTCCTCGTCATCGCTATGCGACCCCTTATCTTTGTTTTCGGCATTTAACTTGCCGGCCTACTTGAACACCCAACAATCCCTATTGGTGTGGTTGGCTGGCTTGTCGGGGGTGCCGTATATTTGACATGAGCGATCGAATATACGGTCCAGACTGGACGGGCCTGGAGTGCTTCTTTTAAATGGCTTTTTCCGCTGACCGGGTTTAGAGCCTTTGAATCCGGCATTGACTGTCGTATCCTCTGTATTGTCGCTATTAATGCGGCGCTTGTGTTTGTTGCGACGTGACCTGCCATTGCCATCCTTGGTATCCGAAGTACCATGGTTCTTTGATATGTGATTGCTATGAGCCATCCAGCTGTCTTCTCCTGCACAAAAGCGGGTCATGAGTGTCGTGAGGGCTGCCATAGATTTCGGCTTTTCCTGGCCAAGGTGCCGGGCGAGCCACTCGTCGCGGATGTTATGCTTAAAAGCTGCTAGGGCCTCTGCATCTGGACAATCGACGATTTGATTCTTCTTTGTTAGGAACTGTGTCCAGAATTGCCTAGTCGATTCCTCTGGCTGCTGAATTATGTGGATCAAGTCATCGGCATCTGGCAGTCTCACATAAGTGCCCTGGAAGTAGTCGAGGAATGCGGCTTCCAGATCTTCCCAACAGCCAATGGACTCTGTTGGCAAGCTATTGAGCCAATGCCGAGCTAGTCCTTTGAGCTTGAGTGGGAGGTATTTGATGGCATGTAGATCATCACCGCGGGCCATGTGGATGTGCAGGAGGAAATCCTCGATCCATACCGTAGGATCTGTTGTGTCGTCATATGATTCGATATTTACGGGTTTGAAACCCTCTAGGATTTGGTGATCCATTACTTCGTCTGTGAAGCATAGGGGATGTGCGGCGCCTCTATACTCGGCTATATCGCGACGCAGCTAAATGAGTCTTGACCATTGTGTTCGGCCCGGCCGGACATACTTTTACTGTATCTGGCGTGACGGTTATCGTCTCGCATAGTGGCACGTCCTCGTGATCCATAGATCGATCTTGCATGTTTTTGTTTGTCCTCCAATATGTCTCGTAGGTCCTGCGTATTTCCCCATGCCTTGACATTTTTATTTGAGTGGCGTCGGAGTGCGGGCTGAGCTATTGGCTGAAATGCCTCTCTATCGCGGCCACGAGGTGGCCGGTCAGCCGCATCATATGCTGGAGATGTAGGTTTGAGTGCTTCCTCCTCCAGTCGGGGTAGCAACCTACGCTTTGGGTAACTCTTGGAGGGGCGTTCGAGTTTATATTCCTTGGCCGCAAGGACTTTAGTCCATCTGTCAGTTAGCAAATCTTGATCAGCTTGAAGCTGCTGTTGCTTTTTCTTAAGGCTATTTGCCATGGCTATAAGTCGGCGCTTGAAGCGCTCTTGTTCGACGGGATCCTCAGGCACGATGAATTCGTCATCGTCGAGTCTTGCCTCGTCTTCGGAGGAAGGCATGTAATTATCATCCTCCGCCTCTCCATCTGCCGCTCTCTCTGGAGGGCTGGCTTCTCCATCCTCCTGATCTAGATCTTGCGGGAGGGGATTGTTGTTGTCTACGGCACTGTCCGGAGTGCTATTATCTCCTGTGCCGGGGTCACTGCTTTTGCTTTGGCGAGACTTAGAGCAGCGCCGCTGATGCCGGCGCTTGGGTTGCTTCTTGGAGGGGTCATCCTCCACTGTTTCATCACCATTGCCTTCTTTGGGTGTGTCCACCATGTATATATCATATGATGAGGTGGTTGTCCAGTGCCCGGTGGTCAGTGGTTCCTCTTCGCCTCCCGCATCGTCGTCCATGCCGTCGATGTCTTCGGAGTCGAAGTCGAGCATGTCGGTTAATTCGTCGACAGTGGCTACTAAGTGGGTGGTGGGTTGGCGGCGAATTTCATCATCATCCGCATCACAATCCCGCCGGACATAGTTCGGCCAGGATTCTCCTGACAAGGAGAGAGACCTTAATGAGTTCAGTATGTCGCAGAAGGGCAAGTGCTGAAAGATATCCGCGGAGGTAAACTCCATGATCAGTGCCCAATCGGATTCGATAGGCACGGGCGTAGGCGGTTGGGGGTCCGTGGCCGGATAGGAATCCGGTAGTTCGGCATCACGGCTCTCATGAAGGGTAAGGTCGATACTCGGCTCGATCGCCGATGAGAGTGCAGCCTCCGTGGCGTGGTCTATCCACCCGCCCATGGAAGGCGCAGCTGGCTCCGAATTGAGGGTCGGAGCGGTTGCCGGCGCGATCTCCTGGACACTGTCTGATGGCAGAGCTGAATCATGCTCATCGTGGCCGTGTGGCGCACTAGGCAGGGGCTCGAATCCATCGAAGATCAAGTCTCCGCGGATATCGGTCGTGTAGTTTAAGTTTCCAAACCTGACCTGATGGCCAGGGGCGTAACTCTCGATCTGCTCCAGATGGCCAAGCGAGTTGGCCCGCAATGCGAAGCCGCCGAATACAAAGATCTGTCCGGGAAGAAAGTCTCACCCTGGACTGCATCGCTATCGATGATCGAAGGAGCCATCAAGCCTAACGGCGACGACACAGAGGAACTCTTAATGAAAGCACCAATGTCGGTGTCAAAACCGGCAGATCTCGGGTAGGGGGTCCCGAACTGTGCGTCTAAGGCGGATGGTAACAGGAGGCAGGGGACACGATGTCTTACCCAGGTTCGGGCCCTCTTGATGGAGTTAAAACCCTACGTCCTACTTGATTATTCTTGATAATATGAGTAGTACAAGAGTTGATCTACCATGAGATCGGAGAGGCTAAACCCTAGAAGCTAGCCTATGGTATGATTGGCTGTTGTCCTATGGACTAAAGCCCTCCAGTTTATATAATCACCGGAGGGGGCTAGCACTACTAGGGAAAAGCCTAGCAGCAGCGCGGGTTTTAGGCCTATCAGTAGCGCGGGGCGATGTGCTACTGATAAGGCGCTACAGCTAACGTATAGCAGTAGCGTGCCTCCGCCCACGCTACTGCTAAATCGACTTAGTAGTAGAGACTTCCCGGAGGAGCGCTACTGGTAATTAGTAGTAGCGCTTCTCCCTGCCCGCGCTGCTACTATTATTTCGTATTTTATTTCTTTTTTATTTCATGTTGTATTCATACACCTTTACACAAGTTTTCATACAACAGGAATTTAGAAATTTCTTTTACATCATAATGAGTTATTACATCACGGGGTGAAAGAACCGTGGACTAGTTTCAAGTGGATGGACATCCACTTGAAACTAATCCACGGTTCTTTCACCCAATGATATAATAAATATCATCATCATCATATCATTAACAACTTATCACCATAATACATCATTGTCATATAACACCTCCTCAAGATCATCGTTTTCATCAATGAGACATCACATAGCAAATTGGTCACTAGTCGTAATCACAAGTACTCCTCATCATCAACTCTAACACATTGTATCACATAATAAACATATTGTACCTCATAGGACCTACTACATTCTCTTAGGACCTACTATAATCTCTAAGGTAAAATAGCAAAAAACAAGATAACCCCTGACTCTCCATTATGGAGAATGGAGATTATCCTGTCTCCAATTCTTGCCTTTCGCTTAATGTTACTTCCAAGAACCTCCTTGCGAACGTCCAAACATTTTTTCCATTCTTTGATTAGCATGTCTTCACCGGTTTTAGAAATCTGATATGCACAGGTGAGCTCCTTAGATTGACCTGGCTGTATGTTCAGAACTGCAAGGCGACCATTCTGATACATCAGATGAGGCACACAATCCATCGGGATTTTCTGTTGAAAAACATAGTAATAACTTCATAGTTAGCAATGATGTACTAGTTTTAGAAGTATGCAAAAGATGCACTGATGTCGTAATAGTAAAAATCTTACCAGGGTATCTCCATAGAAGTTACCGTGGTTCAACACGTGCACTAGTTGCATGTATTCACCATAATTTGGAGGAGTTTGATAATAGGTATTGTAATTCTCAAGATAAGTACAATAAGCAATCAGATGACTTTTCTCCTTATAAGTTAATTCGGAGCCATCAGTGTAGTGGGTTTTGTCTACCATCTTCTGCACATTCTTTGAAGATTCAAAATAAGCTGTCAATGGAAATAAGCTGTCAACTATTTTGAAATAAACAATATAAATTAGTTAATAACTATGATTGAGAAACTCACATTGCGGTAGAATCGGAAGCGTATCAACAAGGACCCAAATGTCCATATTGTCTTGCTCGATGTCAGGATCACCAAGATCCATGGTGACAATCATACCCTCATAAAAACCATACATTTTGCAAAGTGCTTCCCAATTTTGGCAACCAAAATGGGTTACGCTCTGAGAATTGTACAGATTTACTTCAAAATCGATATCATGATGGGTCCTTAGGTGTATTTTCTTTGTTTGAAAATTTTCATGGTCTTCAAAACCCATCCTCTCCAATACATAGCGTCTTTCATGGCATGGGATAAGCAAGTCGAATTGTAAAAGATGAAAATTAGACGTTGAAATAGTTGAAGTCATGCATAATTACAAAAAAACACTTGTCATTGTTGCGTACCGTTTCAACATCGAAGGTCTCCTCGAGCTTAATGCTGAAGCGCCGATCTTCGTCCGGCTCAACGAACCTGTCGCACATACCTCAAACATCATGGCACCAGCTGCACTCCCCCGAGAGACTTTCGTCGTCCGAGTACGACTTTTCCTATGTTCATAATTCAAAGATTAAACTTGTACAATTAAATGTATGTACTAAAAAACCTAAATTAGATCATTATTTTTCGAGAAAATCTAGGCCACTTGATATTTCCTACATATTCTAGCACAAGTCATGCCAGAATTCACGGAAAAATCCGGCATGACCTTTGCTAAACAAGGACGTATCGTGCACCTAAAATTTGCCGGAACGGAAATTAATCAACACTCCGGCAAAACATAGGCCACTTGGAGGTGTAAACTGAACATGAACGGCCACTTGGGCAACCACATATCCTTTTTGAGCAACACAAGATATACATGGATATTTGCCTGGTCTCACCTCGATGTTGGAGGGGGTCGGTGACGGGGACGACGGCGGGGATGATGGAGGGGCTCCTTGATTTCAGCAAAAGCAAAAACCGTATAAGTTATCACTAATACATCCCGAATAATTGCTTAAACTAAAAAATAAAAACAAATATGACATGTTCAACTAGTTTTATTAATTCAACTAGTTCTTACTAAATATAAACTTACTATAAATAGAAAAAAACTAGTTCTTTCTAAAAATAAAGTAGTTCAACTAGTTATATTAATTATCTTACTAAAAATACATTAGTTCTATTAATTCAACTAGTTCAACTAGTTTATTAATTTACTTACTAAACTAGTTCAACTACAACTGAAGTAGTTCAACTAGTTTATTAATTTACTTACTAATTATTTTAAACACTTACTAAAAACAGTAAAAATAAACTACATTATACAATAGTTAACTAGTACCATCACTACTACTAATTAACATCTACTGCTACTAAAAATCATTATCTATGAACCCTAAATTAACATCGACTACTACTACTAAAAAACATCTAGTACTAACTAAGCAGAGAGAACGAGGGTGGGGGAGGGGTGGGGGGCTTACAGAAAGGGGAGAGACGGTGGCGGGGAGGTGCTCGGCAACGGAGAGGTAGGGGCGGCGAGGGCGGGCTCGGGATTGGGAGGCAGCAGCGGGGTTGGGGGAGGCGGCGGCGACGGTGAGGTCGAGAGCGGAGGGGGTGGGGGAGGCGGCGGCGACGGTGAGGTCGAGAGCGACGGCGGGCGGCGGCGGTGAGGTTGACGGCGCCTCGGGCGGCGGCGGTGAGGGCAGGCTCGGGCTCGGGTGGCGGCGACAGAGGATAGGGGAACAGTGGGGGGAAGGAGGACTTAGCGAAATTTTGAGCTGGCGGGTGGTTAAGTCGAACTAGCAGTAGCGCACTTCAGGAAACGCGCTATAGCTAAAGTAGCTATAGCGCGTTTTCAGGAAAAACGCTACTGCTAAGTCTAAGAACGCATCAAAAATATACGTTGGTCATCATTGATCTTTTTGTGTAGAATCTAAATAGTCAACATATTTAAGGTAGTAAACACCTTGTTCGCTTAGCAGTATGGGACAAAACTTAATTAGGTGCAACACTTAGCAGCAGCGAGTTTTGCAGAAACACGCTGCTACTAAGTACTTTAGTAGCAGCGCGTCCAGGGAAGGGCGCTACTACTATATCTAGCCCGGGGGCAAATCCGTGGCAATTATAGTAGTAGCGCTTGTTTCACCTAGAGCGCTACTGCTATCTAGTTATTAGTAGCGCGGTTCCTTTAAGCTCGCTACTGCTAGTTAGCAGTAGCGCCTGTTTTTAAACCGCGTTGCTACTCATATTCTTTGTATAATGTTTTCCCTAGTAGTGTAGGGTTACACAAGGTCGGTTACAAAGGAGGATATATACATATCCGTATTGCCTAGCTTGCCTTCCACGCCAATTAGAGTCCCATCCGGACATGGGACGAAGTCTTCAATCTTGTATCTTCATAGTCCAACAGTCCGGCCAAAGGATATAGTCCGGCTGTCCGGAGACCCCCTAATCCAGGACTCCCTCAATCATGTTTTGTAAAAGTTATCGATAACTGGCAGGAGCCTTATGGTTGTCGCTTTATTGTATGAAATGCAATCGCCATGTTATTGCTTTACTTTATCACTAAGCGGTAGCGATAGTCGTAGAAGCAATAGTTGGCGAGACGACAACGATGCTACGATGGAAATCAAGGTGTCAAGCGGGTGACGATGGAGTTCATGATGGTGCTTTAGAGATGTAGATCAAAGGCACAAGATGATGATGGCCATATCATGTCACATATTTTGATTGCATGTGATGTTTATCCTTTATGCATCTTTTTTTGCTTAGTATGGTGGTAGCATTATAAGATGATCCCTCACTAAATTTCAAGGTACAAGTGTTCTATCGGAGTATGCACCGTTGCTACAGTTCATCGTGCTGAGACACCATGTGATGATCGGGTGTGATAAGCTCTACATTCACATAAAACGGGTGCAAGACAGTTTTGCACGTGCAGAATACTCGGGTTAAACTTGAAGAGCCTAGCATATGCAGATATGGCCTCGGAACACTAAGACCAAAAGGTCGAACGTGAATCATATAGTATATATGATCAACATAGTGATGTTCACCATTGAAAACTACTCCATCTCACGTGATGATTGGACATGGTTTAGTTGATATGGATCACGTGATCATTTAGATGACTAGAGGGATGTCTATCTCAGTGGGAGTTCTTAAGTAATATGATTAATTGAACTTTAATTTAGCATGAACTTAGTACCTGATAGTATTTGCATGTCTTTTTTATTGTAGATAAATGTCCCGTGCTACCGTTCCATTGAATTTTAATGCGTTCCTAGAGAAAGCTAAGTTGAAAGATGATGGTAGCAACTACACGGACTGGGTCCGTAACTTGAGGATTATCCTCATTGCTGAACAGAAGAATTGCGTCCAGGAAGCACCGCTAGGTGCAAGACCCGCTGCAGGAGCAACTCCGAACATTATGAATGTCTGGCAGAGCAAAGCTGATGACTACTCGATAATCCAGTGTGCCATGCTTTATGTCTTAGAATCGGGATTTCAACAACATTTTGAACGTCACGGAGCATATGAGATGTTCCAGGAGTTGAAGTTAATATTTCAAGCAAATGCCCAAATTGAGATATACGAAGTCTCCAATAAGTTCTATAGCTGCAAGATGGAGGAGAATAGTTCTGTCAGTGAACATATACTCAGAATGTCTGGGTACCACAACCACTTTACTCAGCTGGGAGTTAATCTTCCTGATGATAGTGTCGTTGACAGAGTTCTTCAATCACTGCCACCAAGCTACAAAAGCTTCATGATGAACTATAATATGCAAGGGATGGATAAGACAATTCCTAAGCTCTTCACGATGCTAAAGGCTACGAAGGTAGAAATCAAGAAGGAGCATCAAGTGTTGATGGTTAACAAGACCACTAGTTTCAAGAAAAAGGGCAAAGTGAAGAAGGGGAACTTCAATAAGAACGGCAAACAAGTTGCTGCTCATGTGAAGAAGCCCAAGTCTGGACCAAAGCCTGAGACTGAGTGCTTCTACTGCAAAGGGACTGCTCACTGGAAACGGAACTGCCCCAAGTATTTGGCGGATAAGAAGGATGGCAAAGTGAAAGGTATATTTGACATACATGTTATTGATGTGTACCTTACAAATGCTCATAGTAGCGCCTGGGTATTTGATACTGGTTATGTTGCTCATATTTGCAACTCGAAACAGGGGCTACGAATTAAACGAAGATTGGCTAAGGATGAGGTGACGATGCGTGTGGGAAATGGTTCCAAAGTCGATGTGATCACCGTTGGCACGCTACCTCTACATCTACCGTCGTGATTAGTTTAGACCTAAATAATAGTTATTTGATGCCAGCGTTGAGCATGAACATTATATCTGGATCTTGTTTGATGCGAGACGGTTATTCATTTAAATCATAGAATAATGGATGTTCTATTTATATGAGTAATATCTTTTATGGTCATGCACCCTTGATGAGTGGTCTATTTTTGTTGATTATAGTGATACACATATTCATAATATTGAAGCCAAAAGATGCAAGGTTAATAATGATAGTGCAACTTAACTATGGCACTGCCGTTTAGGTCATATTGGTGTAAAGCGCATGAAGAAACTTCATGTCGATGGGCTTTTGGAATCACTTGATGCTTGCGAACCATGCCTCATGGGCAAGATGACTAAGACTCTGTTCTCCGGAACAATGGAGCGTGCAACTGACTTATTGGTAATAATACACACTTATGTGTGCGGTCCGATGAGTGTTGAGGCTTGTGGCGGGTATCGTTATTTTCTGACCTTCACAGATGATTTGAGCAGATATGGGTATATCTACTTGATGAAACATAAGTCTGAAACATTTGAAAAGTTCAAATAATTTCAGAGTGAAGTGGAAAATCATCATAACAAGAAAATAAAGTTTCTATGATCTGATCGTGGAGGTAAATATTTAAGTTATGAGTTTGCTCTTCATTTGAAACAATGTGGAATAGTTTCGCAACTCACGCCACCTGGAACACCACAGTGTAATGGTGTGTCCGAACATCATAACCGTACTTTATTAGATATGGTGCAATCTATGATGTCTCTTACTGATTTACCGCTATCGTTTTGAGGTTATGCTTTAGAGATGGCTGCAGTCACGTTATATTGGGCACCATATAAATCCGTTGAGACGACACCATATGAACTGTGGTTTGGCAAGAAACCTAAGCTGTCATTTCTTAAAGTTTGGGGCTGCGAAGCTTATGTGAAAAAGCTTCAACCTGATAAGCTCGAACCCAAATCAGAGAAATGTATCTTCATAGGTTACCCAAAAGGAAACTGTTGGGTACACCTTCTATCACAGATCCGAAGGCAAGATATTCGTTGCTAAGAATGGATCCTCTCTAGAGCAGGAGTTTCTCTCGAAAGAAGTGAGTGGGAGGAAAGTAGAACTTGATGAGGTAATTGTACCTTCTCCCTTACTGGAAAGTAGTTCATCACAGAAATCAGTTCCAGTGATTCCTACACCAATCAGTGAGGAAGCTAATGATGATGATCATGAAACTTCTGATCACGTTACTACCGAACCTTGTAGATCAACCAGAGTACTATCCGAACTAGAGTAGTACGGTAATCCGGTTCTTGCGGTCATGTAACTTGACCATGACGAACCTACGGACTATGAGGAAGCGATGATGAGCCCGGATTCCGCGAAATGGCTTGAGGCCATGAGATCTGAGATGGGATCCATGTATGAGAACAAAGTGTGGACTTTGGTTGACTTGCCCAATGATCGGCAAGCCATAGAGAATAAATGGATCTTCAAGAAGAAGACTGACGCTGAAGGTAATGTTACTGTCTACAAATCTTGACTTGTTGCGAAAGGTTTTTGACAAGTTCAAGGAGTTGACTACGATGAGACCTTCTCACCCATATTGATGCTTAAAGTCTGTCCGAATCATGTTAGCAATTGTCGCATTTTATGATTATGAAATTTGGCAAATGGATGTCAAAACTGCATTCCTTAATGGATATCTTAAAGAAGAGTTGTATATGATGCAACCAGAAGGTTTTGACGATCCAAAAGGTGCTAACAAAGTGTGCAAGCTCCAGTGATCCATTTATGGACTAGTGAAAGCCTATCGGACTTGGAATATATGCTTTGATAGTGTGATCAAAGCATATGGTTTTATACAGACTTTTGGAGAAGCCTGTATTTACAAGAAAGTGAGTGGGAGCTCTGTAGCATTTGTAATATTATATGTGGATGACATATTGTTGATTGGAAATAATATAGAATTTCTGGATAGCATAAAAGGATACTTGAATAAGAAGTTTTCAATGAAAGACCTCGGTTAAGCTGCTTATATATTGGGCATCAAGATCTATAGAGATAAATCAAGATGCTTAATTGGACTTTCACAAAGCACATAACTTGATAAAGTTTTGAAGAAGTTCAAAATGGATCAGACAAAGAAAGGGTTCTTGCCTGTATTACAAGGTGTGAAGTTTAGTCAGACTCAATGCCCGACCACTGCAGAAGATAGAGAGAAAATGAAAGTCATTCCCTATGCCTCAGCCATAGGTTCTATCATGTATGCAATGTTGTGTACGAGACCTGATGTGTGCCTTGCTATAAGTTTAAGCAGGGAGGTACCAAAGTAATCCAGGAGTGGATCACTGGACAGCGGTCAAGAACATCCTGAAAAGTACTAAGGATATGTTTCTCGTTTATGGAGGTGACAAAGAGCTCGTCGTAAATGGTTACGTCGATGCAAGCTTTCACACTGATCCGCATGACTCTAAGTCACAAACCGGATACGTATTTATATTGAATGGTAGAGCTATCAATTGGTGCAGTTCCAAGAAGAGCGTCGTGGCGGGATCTACCTGTGAAGCGGAGTACATAGCTTCTTCGGAAGCAGCAAATGAAGGATTCTGGATGAAGGAGTTCATATCCGATCTAGGTGTCATACCTAGTGCATCGGGTCCAATGAAAATCTTTTGTGAGAATACTGGAGCAATTGCCTTGGCGACAGTTTCCAGATTTCACAAGAGAACCAAACACATCAAGAGATGCTTCAATTCCATTCGCGGTCATGTCAAGGAGGGACACATAGAGATTTGCAAAATACATACGGATCTGAATGTTGCAAATCCATTGACTAAGCCTCTCTCATGAGCAAAACATGATCAGCACCAAGACCTCATGGGTGTTAGAATCATTACTATGTAATCTAGATTATTGACTCTAGTGCAAGTGGGAGACTGAAGGAAATATGCCCTAGAGGCAACAATAAAGTTTTTATTTATATTTCCTTATATCATGATAAATGTTTATTATTCATGCTAGAATTGTATTAACCAGAAACATAGTACATGTGTGAATACATAGACAAACAGAGTGTCCCTAGTAAGCCTCCACTAGATTAACTCGTTAATCAGAGATAGTTAAGTTTCCTGACCATAGACATGTGTTGTCATTTGATGATTTGGATCACATCATTAGAGAATGATGTGATGGACAAGACCCATCCGTTAGCTTAGCGTAATGATCATTTAGTTTTATTCCTATTGCTTTCTTCATGGCTTATACATGTTCCTGTTACTATGAGATTATGCAACTCCCGAATACCGTAGGAACACCTTGTGTGCTATCAAATGTCACAACGTAACTGGGTGATTATAAAGATGCTCTACAGGTGTCTTCGATGGTGTTTGCTGAGTTGGCATAGATCGAGATCAGGATTTGTCACTCCGAGTATCGAAGAGGTATCTTTGGGCCCTCTCGGTAATGCTAATCACTATAAGCCTTCCAAGAAATGTGACTAACGAATTAGTTACGGGATGATGCATTATGGAACGAGTAAAGAGACTTGCTAGTAACGAGATTGAACTAGGTATGATGATACCGACGATCGAATCTCGGGCAAGTAACATACCGATGACAAAGGCAACAACGCATGTTGTTATGCGGTTTGACCGATAAAGATCTTCGTAGAATATATAGGAGCCAATATGAGCATTCCAGGTTCCACTATTGGTTATTAACCGGAGATGTGTCTCGGTCATGTCTAAATAGTTCTCAAACCAATAGGGTCCGCACGCTTAATGTTCGATGACGATTTGTATTATGAGTTATGTGATTTGATGACCAAAGTTTGTTCGGAGTCCCGGATGAGATCGCTGACATGACGAGGAGTCTCGAAATGGTCAAGAGGTAAATATCGATATATTGGAAGGTTATATATTCGGACACCGGAATGGTTCCGAAGTGTTTTGGGAATTTTCCGGAGTACCGGGAGGTTACCGGAACCCCCCGGGGAAGTAGTGGGCCTTAATGGGCTTTAGGGGAAAGGAGAGAAGGGACTCAAGGAGTACCCCCCATGGCTGGTCCGAATTGGACTAGGAGGGGGCGGTGCCCCCCTCTTTCCTTCTCCCATCTTCCTCCTTCCCTCCTTCTCCTAGTTGGAATAGGAAAGGCGGGCCGAATCCTGCTTGGACCAGGAGTCCAAGTAGGACTCCCTCTTTTGGCGCCCCCCCCCCTTGGTCGGCCTCCTCTTCCCCCCTCCTTTATATACGTGGGAGAGGGGCACCCCAAAGGCACACCAAGTTTTCTCTTAGCCGTGTGCGGTGCCCCCCTCCACAGTTACACACCTCGGCCATATTGTCGTAATGCTTAGGCGAAGCCCTGTGCCGGTAACTTCATCATCACCGTCAACACGCCGTCGTGCTAACGGAACTCTCCCTCATCCTCAACTGGATCAAGAGCTCGAGGGACGTCATCGTGCTGAATGTGTGCTGAACATGGAGGTGTTGTACGTTCGGTGCTAGGATCGGTTGGATCGCGAAGACATTCGACTACATCAACCGCGTTACTAAACGCTTCCGCTTTCAGTCTGCGAGGGTACGTAGACACACTCTCCCCTCTCGTTTCTATGCATATCCTAGATAGATCTTGCGTGATCGTAGGAAATTTTTTGAAATACTGCGTTCCCGAACAAGAACACCTACTAGTAAAAAAGTGAATTATGTTGAAGAAATTAGTACTTTGAGTGATAAAGTAGATGCGCTAATGAAATTGGTTGCTAGTAAAAATACTCATGCCGATCCTAATGATGTGCCATTGTCTACTTTGATTTAGCAAAATAATGATCCCAGAGATGTGAATTTTGTCTCGCGAAACAATTTTAATAGTAATGTGTATAGAGGTAATTTTAATCCTAGTCCATTTCCTAGAAAGTCTACTAATAATTATGGCAATTCCTATGGTAATTCTTATACTAATTATAATTATAATAGGATGTGTTGTACCCTAGATGCTCGATCTTTCACGATTGGAGTGGATCCCGCGAAGAACATGAAAAATACGAGGGGAAAATACGAGGGGAAACACGAGAGGAATCACTCAAACCAACAAGATTCAATTACACATGTGCTAGATCCTCGAAACACAAAGAGAAATACGATCCACAATCAACAAAGGACGATACAAGTAGCAAGTTCTTCTCCGTGGGAAGTTCTTGAGGGGTCTTCTCGTGAGGGGTCTTGAATCCACTTGGGGGGATCTTCTCCGTAGAGGTCGTCATCTCCAATGGAGAAGGTATCAAATGGAGAGCAAAGCTCTATCTCAAATGAGCTACTACTTTGCTAACCCTAACTAGGAGGGGGTAGGAGTCTATACATAGTCGTAGTACAAAGTGGGGAGAGTTGGAGAGGAACATGGGCCCTTGGCTGTTAACTGTGTGCAGACAGGCACCGGATGTCCGGGCTAGAGGCCGGATGTCCGGCGGCTCGCGAGGAGCTGGTTGTCTGGGCCTCTAGCCGGCTATCCGAGCTGGCAGGAAGCGGCTTCAGAGGTGTTCTGTGAAGGGCGTCGGATGTCTAGGCTAGGGCCGGATGTCCGGGCTTCATGAGGAGCTGGATGTCTGAGGCTGGGGCCGGATGTCCGAGCTGTCGAGCCTGTCCTACTGTTCTCTGGATGGGCTTGTCCGGATTTTTGAGCTGGAGGCCGGATGTAGACTTGGCTGTTGGGTCGTTGCTGCTGGCGACACCTCCAGGGCCAGATGTCCGGGCTTTGGGCCGGGTGTCTGGGTCCTAGAGACTTCTCCGGTTCCTTCCATCGTTCCTCCTCATCCGTGAACTTGGGGACTTGTACGTCTCCACGTGCATCTTCGAGAGGGCCTTCTTGGTACCTAATCATGCACAACATTCCGGACTTAGGTAGTAGCCATGTCTCTACTGGATCATATGGAATATCACTAAGGAAGGAAGTCACCTCGGTCTCAAGGGTTGTAGCTCGTGCTCGTGTCAATGGTCCTCTTGGCACTTGATGAGACGATGGTAGGTCCGTGAGGATGACCATAGGATGCTCCGCATCAGGATGCCCTCTGATCTTGAAGGTAATATCAAAGAATTTATTAATGCTCAAAAGATTTTCAACACTACGGTAGAAGAAAATTGAGTAAACTTGATGATATGTCTAGGAGCATGGACAGAATCATTCATGATGTGGAAAATCTAAAATCTAAAGTTTTGCCAGCTAAGATTGATATTAATGAATTAATGAAAGCTATTTATGTCTCCATGGATGAAAGTAAAGAAAAAATCGCTAGGTTGAGGGCTAAGCGAGAATTCTTAGAAAAAGCGATTCACCCTGTTTTTATCGTAGTAATGTTGAAGATATTAAAATGATTGGTGTTTCTTCTATTGAATCTTTGTTTGGTGATATTAAACTTGATTAAAAGGGGACTTAAGAAGTGTTAACTTTATCTAGAAGGCGTCCCCATAATTCGAAGGGTGAAAATCTTAATGAAAAAAATGATAAAAGTTGGTTTGGAGAGGTAAAAACTTTAAATAGCGATGTGCCCACTCTTTTGCATCACAAAGATTTTAATTATGATAGTTGTTCTTTGATTGAGTGTATTTCTTTGTTGCAATCCATGCTAAATTCATAAAATTCTTATGAGCAAAATAAGGCTTTTACTAAATATATTGTAGAAGCGATCATGAAAGCTTTAGAAGAAAAGCTAGAATTGGAGGTTTCAATGCCTAAGAAACTATATGATGAGTTGGAACCTACCATTAAAGTTAAAATTAAAAATTATGAGTGCAATGCTTTATGTGATTTGGGTCCTAGCGTTTCCACAATACCAAAATCTCTATGTGATGTGCTAGGTTTTACCAATATGGACGAATGTTCTCTTAATTTGCACTTAGCGGATTCCCCTATTAAGAAACCTTTAGATAGAATAAATGATGTTCTTATTCTAGCAAATAGGAATTATGTGCTCGTTGATTTCATTGTGCTTGATATTGATTGTAATCGGTCTTGTCCCATAATACTTGGTAGGCATTTCCTACGAACTATAGTTGCCATTATTGATATGAAAGAAGGGAAAATAAAGTTTTAGTTTCCGTTGAAGAAGGGTATGGAACACTTCCCTAGAAATAAAATTAGGCCACCATATGAATCCATTACGAGGGCTACCTATGGAATTACTCTCAAAGATGACAACACGTGAAACAATGCATTACACCTAGCTAGTGGCATAAAATGATAACGCTAGTTGGGAGGCAACCCAATAGTTATTTTAATTTTCTTGTCTGTTTTTTTTGTTTTCTAGTGTGCAAACAATTGTTCTCCTTTTATGGTTGTGTTTTTGTGTTTAAATTAGTGTTTTTGCCAAGTAAAGCATTTGGGATGATTTGGTTGATAGTTGCTTTGATTATGCAAAAAAGAAACTTTTGCGTCCAGTAGCAGAATTGTTGACATTTGCTGGAGAGTGATAACACTCTGATTTTTTTACACATCATTGATATACAAATTGTCCATGCTTTCCTATTTTTTCAGAATTTTTGGCATTACATAATTTTGGTCATTATTTGAATTATTTTAGACTATTTTATTTTTGATAGATTTTGTTTTCATTGCATTGTTTGCTTGTTTTGATGAATCTATGAATTGTACTGAGGGTGTAAGCCATGGTGAAGTTACAATACATTAGGTATAATGCAATAATAAAATATGAATGGGTTTATAAAAGTACTTAAAGTAGTGATTTGCTTTTTTATGCTAACAGATCTCACGAAGGTTTTGTTGAGTTTTGTGTGCTGAAGTTTTCAAGTTTTGGGTGAGATCATGATGGATGATTGAATAAGGAGTGGCAAGAGCCTAAGCTTGGGGATGCCTGAGGCACCCCAGGGTCATATTCATGGACTCCCAAGCATCTAAGCTTGGAGATGTCTTGGAAGGCATCCCCTCTTTCTTCTACCAACTATAGGTAATTTTACTTGGAGCTATATTTTAATTCATCACATGATATGAATTTTGCTTGGAGCGCCGTGTATTATATGATTCTTTGCTTTGTTTGCTTTTTAGTTTGTCACAATCAACTTTGTTGGACACACCTTTTTGAGAGGGACACACATTATTCGTAATTTGTTAGAATACTCTATGTGCTTCACTTAAATCTTTTGAGCTAGGAAGTTACTCTAGTACTTCACTCATATCTTTTAGAGCACGACGGTGTGTTGGTGTACAAAAGTAGGGGCCTTTCTATACCCCTTTACTTGTGCACGGGTTGTCGTAGCCACACCTGCGGCCGGGCTCGGCAGGGCAAAGGAAGGAAAGATACAAGGCTGTCGAGGCAGCACCCAAGCCAGAAGTATAAAGAGCAAAGGGACAAGCTGGGCTTCCCCCGGCTAGAGCCTTGCCGGGACGGCCTACGTGGCCCCGGCAAGATCCTTGCCAGGGCAACTTGCCGAACACCAGCAAGAGCACCACCCTTGAGCCTGAGAGTTATGATGCCATCGACAACATCAAGACAAAGGCTCAGGAGCGCCTGCATGGTGGCATGCAGATCTTGGTGAAAACCAAAGGCCTACAAGCCTAGATGAGCACTAGAAGACGAAGACCCCTAGCAAGATCCTTGCCGGGGATGCTTGCAAGCCCCCGGCAAGGCCATTGCCGGGGACGCCAACGAGATCCCGGCAAGGGCCTTGCAGGGGGCGTCTGCGGGGCCAAGGCCAGGCCCGCACTTACCAATGGTTCGCCGCCTCACGCCCGTTCTGACATGGCAATTAGCCTACCAACTAGGCATGCACTTGCATGGCAGCAGGCAGCTTCTAGGCCAACCGACCAAGCACCTGCGTGGTGGCATGCAGATCTTCGTGAAGACCCTGCCACCGCACCAGCTCAGCAGCCAGCCAACGTGGCGCTGCATGCCTCGTCACCTTGGACGCACGTCAAAGCAAGGCGAAGCGACGATGGACGGGACGAGCTCCTTTACCATCCCCAATAAAGCAAGAGGACACATAGGTGGTGCATTAAATGCATTTGTCCTAGGATGTCAAGAGATAAACTTGTACAGTGTACATATTTTCCACCTCCTTTGTGCCACTTTGGCAACCCCTTTGACATATAAAAGGAAGCCCGTGGCATACGGAGGAAGGATTCGGGGTTTTTGGACTGGTCATGCACCGCAGCTAGCTCAAGAGCTCAAGAACACTAAATACACACAAAGCAGGACTAGGGTTTTACACATCACTTGCGGCCCGAACCTGGGTAAAAATCCCACCGAGTTGATCTTCTAGACCCGCTCTTTGCACAGCCCCACGCCCCGCAAACCGTAGAAGGGATTCCGACGAGGGACCCCATAGGTGTTGTTCCAGAACCACGACATATTTGGCGTGCCAGGTAGGAGGCATTGAGGCTATGAAAATCCGGTTTTGAAGCAAACTCATCGACTTCTTCGTCGCAGGCTCCCAAGAAAAAGGCGATCATGGCGATCGGCTCGTCTAGGGCCGAACCACTCGTCCCAGCGTGGGCGGGCGACGGACCGGTCGCGGATGGTGGCGGAGACGCGGCCCGTGAGCATCCACGACACTCTGTCAATTGGAGCCAGGCGAGCGGCATCGTGCGTGCCCGAGATGACGAGCCGCGCGCCGCTAGGCCCGGGGGCGGGACCGTGCGGCCCACGGGCGGCGCGGCAACCTCCTGGATGCCCCAGCCGGCGACCGCTCCACGACCTTCCCAGGCCGCGCGTGACGAGCAACGTCGCGACGTTGGTGCCTCCGGACACCGCCGCGGCAAGAGCCCTATGCGTCACTCTCAAGACGCTCGGGCCGGCATGCGCACCCAGTCGCTGGCGGAAACGGCGCGCGATAGCGAGAGCGTGATAGAGCTCCTTCTAACATGGTTAGAAGTGAGAGCGTGTCACGGTCCACACAGCTTTCGCCGCCACCCATGCCAGTGGAAGCGTTGGCACGCGTGCAACTACTCCTTGACTTCCCTCGAGCAGCAGAGAAGCTCGACGAGTGGAGGGCCACCATTCGAAGCCTCGTCAGCTTCGCCAATAAAGATGAACCGCGCCTAGCAGCACCCTTGTGTCGGTGTTCTGTCGAGCCGGCGCATGCCGGTGGTGGGAGGACCGTTGACACTGGGACCATGGTGCACTCTCCTCCCCACGGCCGCGACAGCAGCCGCCGGCTCACCGGGCTGACGCCCACGACAATGTTTCTACTGCGTCGTCTGACCCGCGGGCCCGCTGTGACCAACGTCAAGTCCTTCAAGAGAAAGCTCAGGAAGACGCTCGGACCACTATCGAGCGGCGGCGAGACACGTGCCATCAGTTAGATAGGGGCACGGGACCCACTATGGACCGCCCAACGCCGGGGGGTCCCGGTGACCTACCTTATGAGGTGGGTTGTCCAACCTTCACCCGTGAGTTGCGGCAGTTCCAGTGGCCCACCCACCGCACGTTCAAGCCTGAGGTCGGAGAAAAATACAACGGCAAGACTCACCCATCGGAGTTCCTCAGCATCTACACCATCGCGATGCAAGCTGCCGGGGCTCGCGACGATAAGGTGCTTGCCAATTATTTCCCGTTGGCACTTAATCCCAACGTCATGTCATGGTTGATGCACCTGCTGGTGGATTCCATCTCTTCTTGGTTGGATCTGTGCCACGAGTTTGTTGGCACCTTTACCAGAGGCCACCAAGCTCCTGGCCAGGCGAGTGATTTGCATGCCATCCCCTAGAAGGACGGTGAGTCCCTGCGCAAGTACATACAAAGGTTTAGCCGTGTGCAGTACAACATCCCAGATGTTCATCCCACCGTTGTCATTGGTGCATTCCATCAAAATGTGCAGAACCGCAAGATGCGCGAGGAGCTAGTGATGAACAAGGTGAAGGATGTAGCCGAGCTGTATGTTCTGGCCGATAGGTGCGCTCGGGATAAAGAAGGAAGGAAGTACCCCAGCAAAGATGCCGGTGCAGAAACCGACTACACAGACGAAGACGCCATCGCCCCAGCAAAGAAGGGCCGATGCCGCAATAGGAAGCATAAGGGTAAGACCGTGCTTGCCGTCGAGGAATCCGGCGACCCCGGCGCCGCCAAGAAGACAAAGGTTGACGACCCCGGCAAGGAAGTTGCCAGGTGCGCCGCCTGCCGAGCCTTGGCGGCTGCCGACAAGCCAGGACGCTCCGACAAGCAGTTTTGCAAGATCCACCACACCAAAGGCCATGACCTCTAGAATTGCCGGCAGGTTGAGCTGCTTGTAGAGAAGCAGAAAGCTGAATATGAGAGGCACGACAAGGAGAAGGGCCAGGATGGTGCTGAGGGGTCTGGAAAGAAGCATGCGGTCGGGGAGGCCGCCGCGACAAGGATAATCAACAAGAGAGGCCTGCTCGGGGCCGCGACAAGGAGGAAGATGGTGATCATGATGACGACAACGAGTCCGGCGAGCACGAGTTCCAGAAAGCTACGTGATACGTCTCCAACGTATCTATAACTTTTCTTTGTTCCATGGTATTATATTATCCATCTAGGATGTTTTTTATGCATTTATATGCTATTTTATATGATTTTTGGGAGTAACCTATTAACCTAGAGCCCAGTGCTAGTTTTTGTTTTTCCTTGTTTTTGAGTTTTACAGAAAAGGAATACCAAACGGTGTCCAATTGACGTGCCAATTTTTGATGATTTTTGATGGACCAAAACAAGCCCCCGGAGTAAAAGAGTTGGGCCAGAAGAGTCTCGAGCTGTCCACGAGGGTGGAGGGCGCGCCCTACCCCCTGGGCGCGCCCCCCTATCTCATGGACGACTCGGGGACCCCCCTGACTTGTTCCCGACACCAAAAATTCCTATAAATACTGAAACCTCCAAAAAATAACCTAGATCGGGAGTTCCGCCGCCGCAAGCCTCTGTAGCCACCAAAAACCAATCGAGACCCTATTCCGGCACCCTGCCGGAGGGCGGATCCCTCACCGGTGGCCATCTTCATCTTCCCGGCGCTCTCCATGACGAGGAGGGAGTAGTTCACCATCAGGGCTGAGGGTATGTACCAGTAGCTATGTGTTTGATCTCACTCTCTCTCGTGTTCCTGATTCGCGCGATCTTGATGTATCGCGAGCTTTGCTATTATAGTTGGATCGTATGATGTTTCTCCCCCTCTACTCTCTTGTAATGGATTGAGTTTTCCCTTTGAATTTATCTTATCGGACTGAGTCTTTAAGGATTTGAGAACACTTGATGTATGTATTGCATGTGCTTATCTATGCTAACAATGGGATATTCACGTGATCCACTTTATGTATGTTTTGGTGATCAACTTGCGAGTTCCATGACCTCGTGACCTTATGCATAGGGGTTGGCACACGTTTTCATCTTGACTCTCCGGTACAAACTTTGGGGCACTCTTTAAAGTTCTTTGTGTTGGTTGAATAGATGAATCTAAGATTGTGTGATGCATATCGTATAATCATACCCACGGATACTTGAGGTGACATTGGAGTATCTAGGTGACATTAGGGTTTTGGTTGATTTGTGTCTTAAGGTGTTATTCTAGTACGAACTCTAGGATAGATCAAACGGAAAGAATAGCTTCGTATTATTTTACTACGGACTCTTGAATAGATCGATCAGAAAGAATAACTTTGAGGTGGTTTCGTACCCTACAATAATCTCTTTGTTTGTTCTCTGCTATTAGTGACTTTCAAGTGACTCTTTGTTGCATGTTGAGGGATAGTTATATTATCCAATTATGTTATTATTGTTGGGATAACTTGCACTAGTGAAAGTATGAACCCTAGGCCTTGTTTCAACGCATTGCAATACCGTCTTCGCTCACTTTTATCATTAGTTACCTTGCTGTTTTTATATTTTCAAATTACAAAAACCTATATCTACCATCTATATCGCACTTTTATCACCATCTCTTCGCCGAACTAGTGCACCTATACAATTTACCATTGTATTGGGTGTGTTGGGGACACAAGAGACTCTTTGTTATTTGGTTGCAGGGTTGTTTGAGAGAGACCATATTCATCCTACACCTCCCACGGATTGATAATCCTTAGGTCATCCACTTGAGGGAAATTTGCTACTGTCCTACAAACCTCTGCACTTGGAGGCCCAACAACGTCTACAAGAAGAAGGTTGTGTAGTAGACATCAAGCTATTTTCTGGCGTCGTTGCTGGGGAGGTTAGCGCTTGAAGGTATATCTTTAGATCTTGCAATCGAATCTTTCAATTTCTTGTTTTATCACTAGTTTAGTCTATAAAAGAAAACTACAAAAAATGGAATTAAGGTTGCCTCATATGCTTCATCGTTTTAATGTCTTTCGTGAAAATAAGGATTCCGATAATTGTGCCAAAGTGTTAGAAGAAGAATGTATTAAAATGTTTGGCACTAAATCTTTGGATGATGAGCATGATTGCAATGATGTTAGTATGAATTCTTTGAATATCCATGATGCTAATGAATGCAAAGCCACAGCTTGGGGATGCTATGTTTGATGAAGATGATATTTTTTGTCCCCCAAGTTTTCATGAGTAAATTTATTTTGATGATAGCATGCCTCCTATTTATGACGATTATATTGATGAAAGTGGGTTTGGAAGAGTGTCAACTTCAGGAAGTAATGATCCCACTATTTTGGAGGGTGTAGAATCATATTGTGATAATTATGAAAGTGGATTTGGAGAGGTCATGACTTTATTTAGTGATGAATCCACTATTTCGTAAGAGGTTCCAATTGATTGTGAGAACAAAGTTGGTATCTATGATGATTATTGTGATTACATATATAAAGATTAATGATAACCATGAAACTTGTCATCTTGATTTTAATTTTTAATTGGATTATGCCTCACATGATAGTTATTTTGTTGAGTTTGCTCCCACTACTATTCATAGAAGAAATTTGCTTATGTGGAGAGTATTCAAAATTATATGCTTGTGCATAATGAAAAGAATGCTTTACGTGATAGTTATATTGTTGAATTCATTCATGATGCTACTAAAAATTATTATGAGGGGGGAATATATGCTTGTAGGAATTGCAATAATACCAAGTTTCCTCTCTATGTGCTTAATGTTTTGAAGTTATGCTTGTTTTTGCTTTCCTATGCTAGTTGATTCTTGTTCCCATAAATTGTTTGCTCACAAAATCCCTATGCATAGAAAGTGGGTTAGACATAAATGTGCTAGTCTTATTTTTCATGATGCTCTCTTTATGTTTCAATTCTTATATTTTATGTGAGCATCATTGAAATCATCATGCCTAGCTAGGGGCGTTAAACGATAGCGCTTGATGGGAGGCACCCCAATTTTATTTTTTCTCTTTACTTTTTGTTCCTGTTTAGTAATAAATAATTCATCTAGCTTATGTTATGTTTGTGTTTTTATGTTTTAATTAGTGTTTGTGCCAAGTTTGCCTTTAGGATCTGCTTGGGTGATTGTTGTTTGATCTTGCTGATAAAAACAGAAAGTATGCGCCCACAAAAATAATTATCATTTTTTACCAGAGAGCGATAATGATGAGGACATGACTACCTTGGATACGACCAAAAATATTGCATACATGTATATTTGTGAGGTGATTTCTAATGCAAACTATGCAATAATTTATTTATGTCATCCAGGAAAAAAATACTTCACAAACTTTTGTGCCATGTCTAATTGCAGGTGTACTGGACATTTGTACAATCTACATATGAAGATAAGGGAAAAAGAGAAGTTTATGTGCTGTTCAAAAAGTTCTCTCACGTCACTTTTGGGCCAAGAGAAGATAGAGTCCAAGTCTCTCACGTTCTGGATTCAGATTCGGACTGCACAAACATACCTGACTCAAAACGCCAACAACTTTTTCATACGGACTCGGAATTGGCTGATTCTTTTTTTAAAGTAGATTCCGTACTCTTTCCAGCACAATTGGATTCACCTTCAAATTCATCCGGAGCGTTGAGTTATGGATGAAACAATTTGACATTGCAGCCGAATCCGAGTCAAACTACAAGCCCAAAGGTGTTGCATCACCTCCACTTGGGCCCATGAGCCTTGTACGACCTAGGGTTAGTTTTAGGCTGCCCTGGGACATCCTCCCACCTCCTTGGCCGCCACCCCTTGCTCCTATATAAGTAGATTCATCTAGTAGCCTTTTGCTGGTGTTTTGTTTAGATTAAAGGTTCGCCATAGCTGCAACTTCGCATACTTCGTTTGTGTCCAACGACCAGACCAAGACGTCAAAGAACCCCACCTTCATTAATAAAGATTTCCTATTTTATTCACAATATTCAGATTGCAATCTCAGTTTCTTGCTTGTTCTTCGTTTTCTCACAGGAAATAGACCCTCATGGTCAGGTTGATCGTGCTCCGGCATGGTCAATAACCCTCGGAAGTTGGTTTAGCGATTGCTAAGGCGCGGCGACGTCTTCGCAAGTTCGTAGTCGGATCGTCAAAGTCGACTCTCAGAGAAAACGATATATATCTCATCAAAACGTCGGGACATCTATGCCTCTATAATGTGGTATCAGTTTTCAGGTTGTTCGGTGAGAATTTCTAGTTTTTCCAAGATTAGATTTATTTTCTTACCTATTGTCCAAGAAAAATCCACAAAAAATTTAGATCTATTCATCCTTTGTCAAAGCCAGTCTGAGCCTTTGCAATTTTCTTTTCATTGCTTGCTTAGTTGAATTATCGGTTGCATCGTCTTGTCGAGTTGCTGGTCTTAGTGTCTAGTCCGTTTAGAGTTTAGAGTTCTGTTCACATTAGTCACGCTGCCGCTACATCGTTATCCCTTCCGTTGTCCACCACCCATCTATCAATTTCCTCCACGTGCTACCCACTGTTCATTGTCAAATCATAGTTGAGATCGTTCCCATCTTCGCTTGATCCAATCTACATCTTATTTAGTTTGTTCCGGAAAGAGGGAAAAAGAAAAAAAGACAAAGAAAAAACGAGAGAAAAAAAGTAAAAAAAAGTCAGAGGAAAAAAAGAAAGAAAAAGAAAAAAAGTGTGAGGAAAAAAAGAGAGGAGAAAAAAAAACAAAATTCGGATCTATCTAGACTCAATCTCGTAGTTGATTTCGGATTGAAATCTGTTTTGTGCACTGTTCAGTAACACAGGCATAACTTCCGCATACGAAGTCCGATTGGGCTTCGCGAGTACTCAAATGAAAGCTAGCGATGAGCCGCATCTAAATAGTTGCAGAAGCTAGTTTAATATTTGGCACCTCAAAATCAGCTTCTAAATAGGTCTTTTTGCCCTCCGAAGTGCACGAACACAGCTTATTCTAGTTTTTCAGGCCAGTTTTAGAATTTTTTGACTCCTCATATCAACTCGGAATTGAGTGATCCCTTTTGCGTTTGGAATCTTGAGTCAGTAAAATTCTTGAAAAATTTATCAAAAATTGGCACAAACTTTTCCGGAGGAAAGTTGGAGAGAAAGTTGTTGATATATCCTGCTTGGTTGTTGTTTCACATCGTTATCTTTACGGCTATTGTGATCTTCACTTATATTTTGCTGTCCAGAGCTACTTCATATCCTTTATTGATACTAGTTGTGCTACAGCGTGACCTCATTAGTGTTCTAGGCTCGCGTCTCTAGTCCGGTCTTGCCTAGGACCAGCATAGTGCCGTCGTTGAGCGTTTATTCAACATTGCATCCATGAATTGATTATTGCTAATCTTTTGCTACCATATATAGCCAACCGAGCTCCACATATTTCTACACCTAGTATACGTATGCTCCCCTGTAAATCGCTTTACACAATCTTCGGAGTTATTTGACACTGTTGGTTGCCTGTCACCACCTGGCGCATGGTAAGAACTTGTAAGATATTGATATTTGCTTTACTATGAGCACTTTACAACCACACCCTAGTAGTTCATAGGAACATTATTCTCGAATTTTTTTCTTGTTTCTACTAATCATGACAGGTTTCAGAGACAGAAGTTCTTGGACGACGGACACATCTTCACCATCACGAGAGTTGGGACAACACACACAAGCACATGGTCAGGTTACCTTTTTACCGTCATTTGAGGGTAGATTTAATCCTGCTATTTATCTAGCTTGGGAGCTTGAAGTAGAACAAGATTTTAGTCACCATTACTTTTCTGAACTTGAGCGAGTACGAGCTGCCACTAGAGCATTTACTAGTTTTGCTTCTGTTTGGTGGAGTGTGCATTGTAAGAAAAACATTGATAATCAACCCACAACATGGAAAGATTTGAAATATGTAATGAGACAACAATTTTTCCCTCCTTACTATCATCATGAATTGCTTCGCAAATTTGAACAGTTTAAACAAGGCAACAACACTGTTCATGCTTACTACCATGAGTTCAAATCTTATATGCATCATTGTGACATAGAAGAATCTGAGGATGATACAATGAATAGATTTTTTGATGGTTTGAACCATGATATTCACGCAAGATTTCAGTATATTCCTCGTTGCATTACTGGTAAGTATGTTAGTGCTTGTACCTTTGAGAGACAGATACAGGAGGATGCATTGGGAGACTACAACAACTACTATTCCAATTCATGCTCACCAGCGCCGGTTGGTTCCTCCACCGTTGCACCTACTAGAGCAGCCCCACCTCGGATTGTGAGCGCGACATCATCTCAAGAGTATGGTACATTTTCAACGTCCGTACCTACATCAGCTACGTCTTTGCGACAAGGTAACAGTAAAGGTATTGATGATATAACTTCACATGAGAATGATGAATGCCTAGTTAACTTGAATGCATCATGTGTTGAGTTACCTCTTGATTTGAGCACACCACCTATTTTAGAGAATCTTGTTATTGTCATGAATGCGTCAGGTGATCAAACAACTGAAATACAAACAATTTTGAGTGCACACATTGAATTAACTATTGATGCAAAAGAACCAATGTTTAATCATTTTGATATGACCTCTAATCTTGGTGATGATTCTGTGTCAAATGACTTATTGCATGTTTGCTTATTTAAGCATGTTGTAGCATGTAAATTTGATGCAAGTAAGGTTCTGTGTCAAATGACCTCTAATCTTGGTGATGATTCTGTGTCAAATGACTTATTGTCAATCCTTTGATATGAATAAGAGCTTCAATTATATGTGCAAACTGAGTTCAATACTTTCATGCCTTCTACTTCTTGTGCTAATATTTCGGCTTCAGATTTTATGAACTATGAAAATTACTCATGTATACATGTGTCATTTGTGCAAAAAACCAAGGGAAGTAAAAATGGATGACATATACATATACAACATGTACACCTTGTCTCTTTTGTTAGCCACATTTCAGATTAAGCAACACCGAGGACGGCTTTGTTTTCAAAAAGGGAAGGATGATGAGGACATGACTACCTTCGATACGACCAAAAATATTGCATACATGTATATTTGTGAGGTGATTTCTAATGCAAATTATGCAATAATTTATTTATGTCATCCAGGACAAAAATACTTCACAAACTTTTGTGCCATCTCTAATTGCAGGTGTATGAGACATTTGTACAATCTACATATGAAGATAAGGGAAAAAGAGAAGTTTATGTGCTGTTCAAAAAGTTCTCTCACGTCACTTTTGAGCCAAGAGAAGATAGAGTCCAAGTCTCTCACGTTCTGGATTCAGATTCGGACTGCACAGACATACCTGACTCAAAACGCCAGCAACTTTTTCATACGGACTCGGAATTGGGTGATTCTTTTTTTGTTTGAAAGTAGATTTCGTTCTCTTTCCAACACAGTTGGATTCACCTTCAAATTCGTCTGGAGCGTTGAGTTATGGACGAAACAATCTGACGTTACAGCAGAATCTGAGTCAAACTACAAGCCCAAAGGTGTTGCATCATCTCCACTTGGGCCCATGAGCCTTGTACGACCTAGGGTTAGTTTTAGGCTGCCTTGGGACTTCCTGCCACCTCCTTGGCCGCCACCCCTTGCTCCTATATAAGTAGATCCATCTAGTATCTTTTTGCTGGGGTTTTGTTTAGATTAAAAGTTCACCATAGCTGCAACTTCATGTACTTCGTTTGTGTCCAACGACCAGACCAAAACGTCACAGAACCCCACCTTCATTAATAAAGCTTTCCTCTTTTATTCGCAATATCCAGATTGTAATCTCAGTTTCTTGCCTGTTCTTCATTTGGTCGCAGGAAATAGACCCTCGTGGTCAGGTCGGCGTGGTCAATAACCCTCGGAAGTTGGTTTAGTGATTGCTAAGGCGCGACGTCTTCGCACGTTCGTAGTCAGATCGTTAAAGTCGACTCCCACAGAAAACGATATCTATCTCATCGAAACATCGGGACACCTTCGCCTCTATCAGATAAAATACCAATTCCAACTACAATAGATCAATATACTTTTTATCCTGGTCGTCAGAATGTTTCACCATTTTTGGAGTTATAGAAGTATTCAAAATTTCCAGATTACTACAGGCTATTCTGTTTTTGACAGATTCTGTTTTCACTGTGTTGTTTGCTTATTTTGATGAATCTATGAGTAGTATCGGAGAGTATGAACCATAGAGAAGTTGGAATACAGTATATATTACACCAATATGAATTTAGATTGGGTTCACAACAACATCTAAGTAGTGATTTATTTTCTTATACTAATGGAGCTTACAAGTTTTTTGTTAAGTTTTGTGTTGTGAAGTTTTCAAGTTTTGGGTAAAGATTCGAGGGACTATGGAATAAGGAGTGGCAAGAGCCTAACCTTGGGGATGCCCAAGGCACCCCAAGGTAATATTGAAGGACAAACAAGAGCCAAAGCTTGGGGATGCCCCGGATGGCATCCCCTCTTTCGTCTTCGTTCATCGGTAACTTTACTTGAGGCTATATTTTTATTCACCACATGATATGTGTTTTGCTTGGAGCATCATTTTATTTTATTTTGTTTTGCTTGCTGTTTGAATAATATCCCAAGATCTGAAATTCTTAAATGTTAGAGAGTCTTCACATAGTTACATAATTATTCAACTACTCATTGATCTTCAGTTATATCTTTCGGAGTAGTTTTTCGTTTGTTCTAGTGGTTCACTTATATCTTTTAAGAGCACGGCGGTGGTTTCATTTTGAAGAAATAGATGAACTCTCATGCTTCCCTTATATTATTTTGAGAGTCTTTTAGAACAACATGGTAATTTGCTTTGGTTATGAATTTAGTCATAATATGATGGGCATCCAAGAGGGATATAATAAAAACTTTCATATAAAGTGTGTTGAATACTATGAGAAGTTTGATGCTTGATGATTGTTTTGAGACATGAGGATGGTGATATTAGAGTCATGCTAGTAAATTAATTGTGAATTTGAGAAATACTTGTGTTGAGCTTTGCAAGTCTCGTAGCATGCACGTATGGTAACCGTTGTGTAACAAATTTGAAGCATGAGGTATTTCTTTGATTGTCTACCTTATGAATGGTGGTCGGGGACGAGTGATGGTCTTTTCCTACCAATCTATCCCCCTAGGAGCATGCGCATAGTGCTTGGTTTTTGATGACTTGTAGATTTTTGCAATAAGTATGTGAGTTCTTTATGACTAAAGTTGAGTCCATGGATTATACGCACTCTCACCCTTTCACCATTGCTAGCCTCTCTAGTACTGAGCAACTTTCGTCGGTACCATAAACCCAACATTTACCTTCCTCAAAACAGCCACCATACCTACCTATTATGGAATTTCCATAGCCATTCTGAGATATATTGCCATGCAACTTTCCACCGTTTCGTTTATTATGACACGCTCCATCATTGTCATATTGCCTTGCATGATCATGTAGTTGACATCGTATTTGTGTCAAAGCCACCATTCATAATTTTTTTCATACATGTCACTCTTGATTCATTGCACATCCCAGTACACCACCGGAGGCATTCATATCTATATTTTGTTCTAGTATCGAGTTGTAATTTTTGAGTTGTAAATAAATAGAAGTGTGATGATCGTCATTATTAGAGCATTCTCACGTGTGAGGAAATAAAAAAAGAAGAGAAAGGCCAAATAAAAAAAGAAGGCCCAAAAAAAGGGAAAAAGAAAAAAAGAGAAAATATGAGAGAAAAAGAGAGAAGGGACAATGTTACTATCCTTTTTCCACACTTGTGCTTCAAAGTAGCACCATGATCTTCATGATAGAGAGTCTATTATTTTGTCACTTTCATATACTAGTGGGAATTTTCATTATAGAACTTGGCTTGTATATTCCAAGAATGGGCTTCCTCAAAATGCCCTAGGTCTTATGAGCAAGCAAGTTGGATGCACACCCACTTAGTTTCTTTTGTTGAGCTTTCATACATTTATAGCTCTAGTGCATTCGTTGCATGGCAATCCCTACTCCTCGCATTGACATCAATTGATGGGCATCTCCATAGCCCGTTGATTAGCCACGTCGATGTGAGACTTTCTCCCTTTTTTGTCTTCTCCACACAACCTCCATCAACATATTCTATTTCACCTATAGTGCTATGTACATGGCTCACGCTCATGTATTGCGTGAAAGTTGAATAAGTTTGAGAATACTAAAGTATGAAACAATTGCTTGGCTTGTCATCAGGGTTGTGCATGATGGGAGCATTTTGTGTGACGAAAATGAAGCTTGGCCAGACTATATGATTTTGTAGGGATGAGCTTTCTTTGGCTATGTTATTTTGAGAAAACATAATTGCTTGGTTAGTATGCTTGAAGTATTATTATTTTTATGTCAATATTAAACTTTTGTCTTGAATCTTTCGGATCTGAACATTCATGCCACAATAAAGAAAAATACATTGAAAATTATGTCAGGAAGCATTCCACATCAAAAATTCTATTTTTATCATTATCCTACTCGAGGACGAGCAGGAATTAAGCTTGGGGATGCTTGATACGTCTCCAATGTATCTATACTTTATGATTGTTCCATGCTAGTATATTATCCATCTAGGATGTTTTTATGCATTTATATGCTATTTTATATAATTTTTGGTACTAACCTATTAACCTAGAGCCCAGTGCCAGTTTCTGTTTTTTCCTTGTTTTTGAGTTTTACAGAAAAGAAATACCAAACGGAGTCCAATTGACGTGCCAATTTTTTATGATTTTTATGGACCAAAGGAAGTCCCCAGAGTAAATGAGTTGGGCCAGGAGTGTCCCGAGCTGTCCACGCGGGTGGAGGGCGCGCCCTACCCCCCTGGGCGTGCCCCTATCTCGTGGACGACTCGGGGACCCCACTGACTTGTTGTCGACGCCAAAAATTCCCATAAATACTAAAACCTCCAGAATATAACCTAGATCGGGAGTTCCGCCGCCGCAAGCCTCTATAGCCACCAAAAACCAATTGGGACCCCGTTCCGGCACCCTGCCAGAGGGGGGGTCCCTCACCGGTGGCCATCTTCATCACCCTGGTGCTCTCCATGACGAGGAGGGAGTAGTTCACTCTCGGGGCTGAGGGTATGTACTAGTAGCTATGTGTTTGATCTCTCTCTCTCTCTCGTGTTCTTGATTCGCACGATCTTGATGTATCGCGAGCTTTGCTATTATAGTTGGATCTTATGATGTTTCTCCCACTACTCTCTTGTAATGGATTGAGTTTTCCCTCTGAAGTTATCTTATCGAATTGTGTCTTTAAGGATTTGAGAACACTTGATGTATGTTTTGGTGATCAACTTGCGAGTTCCGTGACCTCATGAAATTAATCAAAGGGGTTAGCACACGTTTTCGTCTTGGCTCTCCGGTAGAAACTTTGGGGCACTCTTTGAAGTTCTTTGTGTTGGTTGAATAGATGAATCTGAGATTGTGTGATGCATATCGTATAGTCATACCCACGGATACTTGAGGTGACATTGGAGTATCTAGGTGACATTAGGGTTTTGGTTGATTTGTGTCTTAAGGTGTTATTCTAGTAAGAACTCTAGGATAGATCGAGCGGAAAGAATAGCTTCGTGTTATTTTACTACGGACTCTTGAATAGATCGATCAGAAAGAATAACTTTGAGGTGGTTTCATACCCTACAATAATCTCTTCGTTTGTTCTCCGATATTAGTGACTTTGGAGTGACTCTTTGTTGCATGTTGAGGGATAGTTATATGATCCAGTTATATTATTATTTTTGAGATAACTTGCACTAGTGAAAGTATGAACCCTAGGCCTTGTCTCAACCCATTGCAATACCATTTTCGCTCACTTTTATCATTAGTTACCTTGCTGTTTTTATATTTTTAGATTACAAAAACCTATATCTACCATCCATATTGCACTTTTATCACCATCTCTTCGCCGAACTAGTGCACCTATACAATTTACCATTGTATTGGGTGTGTTGGGGACACAAGAGACTCTTTGTTATTTGGTTGCAGGGTTGTTTGAGAGAGACCATCTTCATCCTACGCCTCCCACGGATTGATAAACCTTAGGTCATCCACTTGAGTGGAATTTGCTACTGTCCTACAAACCTCTGCACTTGGAGGCCCAACAATGTCTACAGGAAGAAGGTTGTGTAGTAGACATCACTACGGAGGCCATGTGCGTCGACGGTGGTGCCTCGCTACACACCTCTCACCGCCAACTTAAGTAGTGGGCGCGTGAAGTCACTGCGGCGGAGCCATCGTTCGACGCCCAGAGGCCACTGAAGTGGTCTAGCACGCCTATTATTTTTGACACCTAGGATCACCCTGACCGCACAACTGCAGTCGGGTGTTTGCCGCTATTGGTTTCTCCAACAATACGCAACCTCAAGGTGACGAAAATACTAGTTGACGGTGGGGCCGGTCTGAACTTGATCTCTCCCGTTGTGATCGAAAGGCTACAGATCCCAGATGGAGATCTCGAGGAGACGGGCACGTTTCAAGGGGTCAATCCGGGGAGGAGTCGGCCGAAGGGCAAACACATTGCCCAACACGTTTGGGGGCGAGCAGAACTATCAGATGGAGAAGATTGTTTTCTATGTTGCCAAGATCCCCTTGCCTTATAATGGGATCCTCGGCCACCCAGCGCTGGCCAAGTTTATGGCAGCATCACATTATGCTTACAACACATTGAAGATGCTCGGGCTGATGAGCATCATCACTGTCCCCTCCAAAAAGAAGGACGTGCTTATCTGTGCCGACCAACTCTAGCAGGAAGCAGTTGCAGCGGCTGCCACCAAGACACCAGTTCCTGCCACTGAGGCACGGGGAGGGAAGAAAATCGGCAAGACCTCTACCTCTTCTGGCAGGACTTCCGACCCCGGCAAGGACTCCTACACCTCCTCTGGCAAACGCGCCTCTTCGGGGCACCGCGTTACCATTGAGGACGTGCCATAGAGCTCCGCCAGCGGGAGCAAGAGGTCCAAGGCGGCCCCGCCAGAAACTAAGAAGGTGCCCGTCAAGGAGGATGGCACGGGTGGAGCTTTTACCATAAGCTCCACCCTCGACAGCAAATAGGAATGCGCGCTCGTTGCCTTCCTGTGGGCGAATGTCAATGTGTTTGCATGGCAAGCATCCGACATCCCCGGCATTCCCAGGGAGGTGATTGAGCACCACCTTGCTGTATGTCCCCATGCGCGGCCCGTCAAGTAGAAGGTCAGAAAGCAAGCTTTGGAGCGACAAGAGTTCATCATCGAAGAGATCAGGAAGCTGCAGGCGGCAGGCTTGGTCAGAGGAGTGCTCCACCCCCACATGGTTGGCCAATCTAGTGGTAGTGCGTAAGGCAAATGGGAAGTGGAGGCTGTGTATTGACTAAACGGATATCAATAAGGCATGTCCAAAGGATCCTTTCCCTTTGCCATGCATTGATCAGTTCGTGGACTCCACCGTTGGGTGTGACCTGCTGTCATTCCTCGACGCCTACTCAGGATACCACCAGATCTTCATGATGATGGAAGACGAAGAGAAAACTACGTTCATCACGCCATGTGGTACATACTATTTCGTACGGATGCCTTTCGGGTTGAAGAGCGCAGGTTCAACATTTGCCCGAGCGGTCCAAATTGGTTTTGAGCCCCAGCCGCATAGGAATATGGAAGCCTATATGGATGATATAGTAGTCAAAACCAAAGACAAGGCCACGCTCGTGCAAGGCCTGGACGAAACATTTGCCAACCTATGCAAGATCAACCTCAAGCTCAACCCAGAGAAGTGTGTGTTTGGCGTTCCATCCGGCAACTTCTCAGGTTCTTTGTGTCTCAACGTGGAATCGAAGCAAATCCCGACAAGATCAGAGCAATTGAGCAGATTGAGGTGCCAAGACGAGTCAAAGATGTTCATAGGCTTGCCAGCTATGTTGCTGCTCTAAGTAGGTTTATCTATAAATCTGCTGAGCGCGCCCTCCCCTTCTTCAAAGTTTTGAAGAAGATGGTTCCAATGAAATGGACTCCGGAGGTAGAGGTAGTGCTGCAAGATTTGAAGAGGTACCTCTCCTCCATGCCAATACTAGTCGCACCTAAACCGCAAGAGCCGTTGCTGCTATACCTAGCGGCAATGAATCAAGCGGTTAGTGTTGCTCTAGTGGCACAAAGGGAATTTGAGGAAGAAGCAGCGGTAGCAGCAGAGCCTTCGGATGATGAGCCGGAGCTCTCCCCGGCAGGGCCTGATGCCGGCAAGGCAGAACCCCCGGCAAGACGGAGTCCGCGCAAGCAGGCGAAGTCGAACAGAAGATGAAAGTGGTGCAACACCCGGTTTATTTTGTCAGTTCCCTCTTACAGGCGCTAGATCAAGATATTCTGGCATACAGAAGCTACTTTTCAGCCTTCTTATGGCCTCAAGAAAGCTGTGTCACTACTTCCAAGAACATTAGATCACCATCGTCACCCGCCTCCCTTTGCAACGAATCTTGCACAATTCGGATGCCACTGGGAGGATTGTGGAGTGGGCATTGGAACTGTCAAGCTTCGACCTCAAATTTGAAAGCACTTCAATAGTCAAGAGTCGAGCCTTGGTAGAGTTCATAGCGGAATGGACCTCAATGCCAGACGAAGAAGTTCGAGAGACCACCCTTCCCGGCAAGGAGACGAGCCGTGATTGGATCATGTACTTTGATGGAGCTTTCTCACTGCAAGGTGTTGGTGCAGGTGTGCTACTCATGCACCCACTGGAGAGCGCCTCAAGTACGTAGTTTAGATGCATTTTCCCCGGGAAAAGTCAACGAACAACACGGCGGAGTACAAGGGATTGCTTGCCAGTCTCAAGATCGTGGCAGACCTCGGAATTAGGAAGCTCATCATCATAGATGATTCGCAGCTCATCATCAAGCAAGTCAACAAGGATTACCAGAGCCCGTTGATGGAGGCTTTTGTGGATGAGGTGAGTAAGTTGGAAGAGCGTTTTGACGGTCTGCAAGCAGAGCATGTTCCCCGAGCGGAGAACAGCATTGCCGATGACTTGTTAAAACGCGCTGCCCTCAAGTTGCCTGTGGAACTAGGTACCTTTGTGCTTCAATTAACCCAGCCATCCATTGAGCCATCAGAAGGACAGAACATGCGAAGAAAGGCAGGCCCCGGAAAATACTTTCCCGCAGAGCTCCTAGGAGACACCGGCAAAGACGTTGCCAGATGCCCCAAGCTTGCCCGGGAGCAGCAACCTCCGGTAGGGCCCCAAGCCCCGACCGTAGAGGCAGCTGCCCTATGGCCGAAGACGAGCCTTTAGTCCTTGCCGTCGAGCCCTAGGCTCCGGCATGGGCGCAGCACACCATCTGTTTCCTCCAAACAAGGGAACTTCCCGGGGAACATGAAGAGGCAGAGAAAGTAGCCCGTCGGTCCAGCATGTACCAGTTTGTGGATGATGCCCTATACAGAAGGAGACCAAACGGTGTGAAACTGAAGTGCATTCCTCGGGAGGACGGACTGGAGCTGTTGGCAGAGATACATGGGGGCATGTGTGGCTCCCACATAGGGCCGAGAGCCCTTGCCGGCAAAGTGTTCCGGCAAGGTTTCTTTTGGCCCACCGCTCTCCAAGATGCAACTGACTAGTAACCAAGTGTGAAGCGTTCCACTTCCATTCAAAGAAGCTGCATTAGCCAGCCCAAGCCCTTCAAACAATCCATCTTTCCTGGCCATTTTTGGTCTGGGGGATCGACATACTGGGCCCCTTTCCCCATGCTGTTGGGGGCTTTGAGTACTTGTACGTCGCAATCGACAAGTTCGCAAAGTGGCCTGAAGTGGAACCGGTGAGAAAGGTGACAGCACAATCAGCCGTCAAGTTCTTCAAGGGATTAGTTTGTCGTTCCGGTGTGCCAAATAGAGTCATCACCGACAACGGCACGTAGTTCACGAGCCGCACCTTCATGTAGTACATTCAAGACCTTGGCATCAAGGTTTGTTTTTCTTCTGTTGCTCATCCCAGAAGCAATGGCCAGGCAGAGAGGGCGAATGCAGAAGTGCTACGGGGCCTCAAAACCAGAACTTTTGGCAAGCTGCACAGGTGCGGAAGGCGCTAGATTGATTAGTTGCCAACGGTTCTTTGGTCGATCAGAACGACACCAAATCGAGCCACTGGCCAGACACCCTTTGCCCCGGTATACGGGGCAGAAGCAGTTCTCCCCACGGAACTCATATACGGGTCACCTCGAGTGCTCGCTTATGATGAGCTTGAGCAAGAGAAGTTGCGCCAAGATGATGTGACGCTCCTTGAGGAAGATCGTCTTCAGAGTACTATGCGAGCCGCTCGTTACCAGCAAGCCTTGTGCCATTACCATAGCCGCAAGGTTCATGCCCGAAGCCTTGAGGAAGGTGACCTTGTTCTTCAGCGGATCCAATCCACCAAGAATTCAAACAAGTTGACGCCAAAGTGGGAAGGCCCTTATCGGGTAATACGAGTCACCAGGCCCAGCGCAGTCCGCCTGGAGACCGAGGATGGCATTCCGGTGAGCAATTCCTGGAACATCGAACATCTTCGCAAGTTTTACCCCTAAGGCGCGGTTGCTGGGAGCCCCGACAACCCCCCTTTCGTACTAGCCTTGCCGGCAAGGCATGTAACCCTATGTACAAAGCCAGGCGCAGACCCTGCACGCAGTCAGGGAAAGAAACCCTTAGTATGTATAGTTTCTTGTTGATTTCCATAGTTATATTCACTAAGTGCTAATGCTTTGGTCCAGTACTCTATTAAAAGGAGGCCTTAATATCCCTTAGTTTCCAATAGGACCCTGCTACCACAGGAGGGTAGGACAAAAGATGTCATGCAAGTTCTTTTCCATAAGCACGTATGACTATATTTGGAATACATGCCTACATTACATTGATGAACTCGAACTAGTTCTGTGTCACCCTATGTTATAACCATTGCATGAGGAATCGCATCCGACATAATTATCCATCACTGATCCATTGCCTATGAGCTTTTCATATATTGATCTTTCCTTAGTTACTTTTCCGTTGACACTGTTACAATCATTACAAAATTGCCACTGTTACTTTTGCTACCGTTACCACTACTATCATATTACTTTGCTACTAAATACTTTGCTGCAGATATTAAGTTTTCCAGGTGTGGTTGAATTGAAAACTCAGCTGCTAATACTTGATAATATTCTGTGGCTCCCCTTGTGTCAAATCAATAAATTTGGGTTGAATACTCTACCCTCGAAAATTGTTGTGATCCCCCATACTTGTGGGTTATCAAGACTATTTTCTGGCACCGTTGCCGGGGAGCATAGCTCTATTCTTTGAGTCACTTGGGATTTATATCTGCTGATCACTATGAAGAACTTGAAATATAAAAGAAACAAGATTTTTCCCTCAACTACGAGGGGAGGTAAGGAACTTCCATCTAACTCTGCACTTGATTCACCTTCTGTTTTGAGTAAACTTGCGACACCTACACCCGCTATTCATTTTGATATGTCGCATGTTATTGATGATGCCACTTCTGCTTTGCATGATGCTTATGATGAAACTACTTCTATGCTTGATAATACTATGCCACTATGTGAATTTCTTGATGAACAACTTGCTAGGGTTAGAGAGAATGAAATTATTAAAACTGATAATATTGATGAAAGTGATGATGAAGATTCTCCCCCTAGATATGAATTGCCTGTTGTGCCTAAGGGTTATATTATGGATGAAGAAACTTCTAGAGACTTTTTAGCTTGCAATGATAGATATGATCTTAAGAAATTATTAGCTAAGCTGGAAGAAAAATCTTTGAATGCCAGAATGAAATATGACCCTGCTTCTGCTACTTCACCTATCTTTATTTCCGATAAGATTATGATTTCTCTGTCGATCCTGAGTTAATTACTTTCGTTGAATCCGATCCTTTTTATGGCTATGAATCTGAAACTGTTGTGGCACATCTTACTAAATTAAATGATATAGCCACCCTATTCACTAATGATGAGAAAACTCACTATTACTTTATCCTTAAGTTGTTTCCGTTCTCATTAAAGGGTGATGCTAAAACATGGTTTAATTATCTTGATCCTAGTTGTGTGTGTAGTCCCCAGGATATAATTTATTACTTCTCTACTAAATATTTCCCCGCTCATAAGAAACAAGATGCCTTAAGGGAAATATATAATTTTGTGCAAATTTAAGAAGAGAGTCTCCCACAAGCTTGGGGGAGGCTTCTCCAATTACTTAATGCTTTGCCTGATCACCCTCTCAAAAAAAATGAAATACTTGATATCTTTTATAATGGACTAACCGATGCTTCCAAAGACCACCTGGATAGTTGTGCTGGTTGTGTTTTCAGGGAAAGAACTATAGATCAAGTTGAATTGCTATTAAATAATATGTTGAGTAATGAAAATGATTGGACACTTCCTGAACCAACTCCTAAGCCAACTCCGAAGAAAAGGGGTATTCTATTTCTCAGTCCTGAAGATATGCAAGAGGCAAAGAAATCTATGAAAAAAGGGTATTAAAGCTGAAGATGTTAAGAATTTACCAGCTATTGAAGAATTACATGGTATTGATAACCCGACACAGGTAGTAAAGGTAAATTCTCTCTATAGATTTGATGAAGGTTATACCCCTTGTTATAAGTCTGCTAGCCAGTGCTTAGATGAGTTTGATAATTTTATTGTTAAACAAGAAAACTTCAATGCTTATATGATCAAACACTTGAGTGATTATATGTCTAGAGTTAAAGGCGAACTTAAACTTATTAGTAAACATGCTTCTATGGTTACCACTCAAGTAGAACAAGTACTTAAAGCTCAGAATGATTTGCTCAATGAATTAAATAATAAGAAAAATGACAATGCTGTTAGAGTTATGACTAGAGGGGGTAAAATGACTCAGGAACCTTTGTATGCTGAGGGCCACCCTAAGAGAATTGAGCAAGATTCTCATAGAACTAATGTTGATACACCTAGTCCTTCTAAAAGGAAGAAAAAGAAAAATGATAGGACTTTGTGCGCTTCTAGTGAACCTGTTGTAGACACACCTGAGAATCCCAATGATATTTCTATTTCCGATGTTGAAACACAATCTGGTAATGAACATGAACCTAGTGATAATGCTAATGATGATGTTCATGTTGATGCTCAACCTAGCAATAACAATGATGTAGAGATTGAACCTGTTGTTGATCTTGATAACCCACAATCAGAGAATCAACATTATGATAAGAGAGACTTTGTCGCTAGGAAGCACAGTAATGAAAGAGAACCATGGGTTCAGAAACCCATGCCTTTTCCTCCTAAACCATCCAAGAAAAAGGATGATGAGGATTTTGAGCGCTTTCCTGAAATGATTAGACCTATCTTTTTGCGTATGTGATTGAGTGATATGCTTAAAATGAATCTTTATGCTAAGTATATGAAGGATATTGTTACTAATAAAAGAAAGATACCGGAAGCTGAAATTTCCACCATGCTTGCTAATTACACTTTTAAGGGTGGAATACCAAAGAAACTAGGAGATCCAGGAGTACCAACTATACCATGCTCCATTAAAAGAAACTATGTTAAAATTGCTTTATGTGATCTTGGAGCCGGAGTTAGTGTTATGCCTCTCTCTTTATATCGTAGACTTGATTCGAATAAGTTGACACCTACTGAAATATCTTTGCAAATGGTTGATAAATCAACTGTTATACCTGACGGTATTTGTGAGGATGTGCCTGTTGTGGTTGCAAACGTTACTATTTTAACGGAATTTGTTATTCTTGATATTCTCGAGTACGATAGTATGTCTATTATTCTTGGAAGACCCTTTTTGAATACTTCAAGGGCTGTTATTGATTGCAACAAAGGCAATGTCACTTTTCATGTTAATGGTAATGAGCATAAAGGTACACTTTCCGAGGAAACAACTTCAAGTCCATAGTATCAACTGTATTGGAAAAATTCCAACAATTACTATTGGAGGTTTTGAATTTCCTCTTCCTACTATCAAGAAGAAATATGATATTATTATTGTTGGGGATGTGCATATCCCAGTTGAGGTAACCTAGTGTTATTCGAAATTTCTCCGGTTTCATGCGATTCGGAATCAGTTTGTTAACCAGACTTGATCAACCTTGTTAATGGATTCCTTTTGATGAGCATGAGATGGATGAAGTTAGAAAGCACAACCATCTGTACCCTCTTTTTATTTTCTATTATTTAGATTGAATAAAGCAAAAATAGTATTTCCTGTCTGTTTTCTGAATTATCCTTGCAATAAAAATACCCCGAAAATAAAAGTTCTCCAAATGCCCTGAAAATTTAATATGATTTTTTCTAGAATATTTAAGAATTATTGGCACTGAGAACACACCAGGGGGACCCACCATGTGCCCATGAGGGTGGAGGGTGCGCCCACCCCCTGGGCGCGCCCCCTGCCTCGTGGACCCCACGTGGGTCCCCTCCACTTATTCTTGCACCCACACACTTCGTCTTCCTCTAGAAAAAATCACCCACCAGCTCAAACCCATGTTCTAGCTCATCTTGCTGCTATTTTCGATCTCCTTGCTCAAAGCTCCATTCACAAAACTGCTTTGGGGGATTGTTCTTCGGTATGTGACTCCTCCAATGGTCCAATTAGTTTTGGTTCCAGTGCTTTATTTATTGCAAATTTTTGCTGCTTAGGTGACCCTGTTCTTGAGCTTGCATGTCAAATTTATGTGGTCAAAAGTAGTTTTAATGCATGATATAGCCTCTAGGCACTTGTAGGAGTAGTTGATATCAATTTTGTTGAGTTTGGTTCACTTTTATTCTGAGTTACTAAAAATTTCAGAAATTTTCAGAAAAAGATGAAGATATTTTTTAGGGGCTCATCGAGCCGAAGCTTGAAGGATAAGCAAAGTGAAGAGAATAAGAAGCCCAAGTATAGTCTCCCTCGTACTGCGGAGGTTCAGCCGTGTGAATGGCCTTGTGATGAGTTCTTGAGAGAAGTCGGGATTTATGAAGATTTTTATTATTTGGCTGAGAATGCAGGCCTCGCCGACTTCCTCCATGACCAGCGTGAACAGTATCTCCTACTCACCAATTTTTTTGTGCAAATATTTCATTTCCATGCTAGGAGATCGCCACCTTCGGTGGAATTTTATTTATATGATGAGCATAAGATGTCACTTTATGATTTTTGCCGGGTTTGTAGGATATCCTTTGAGGGCAGCATAGAGGAACCACATCGTAATGATGTGGAAGGATTTATTGATATGATTGCTGTAGGGGAAATGAGGAAGGCTTTCGATGCAAGAATTACTAGCATACATTTTTTTTGTTATATGTTACTTCGCAATATTTGCTAGTAGATGCTTAATTGGTCGCGGGAACTGTGGAAATCTTAGTGCCCCTGATATTGTTATTTTGCGCCATGCTTTGTTTCGTGATACCTCTTTTAGTTTAGGTGCTATTGTTGCTAAACGGTTAAATCTGAACCGTACAAAGGGTCCCGTCTTAGGAGGCATCTTCGCCTCGCGCCTTGCTGCACACTTTAACATACCTATTAGGCATTATGAGAAAGAAGAAAGTTCTGCCTCATATTTTTCTAGATTATAAGAGTATGGTAGCACATGATTTTATTGTTAAGAATAAGAAGAAGATGCTTAACTATAGACTGATATTTGATAAGAATTACTTTGATACTATTACCTTACCTGCTCCCTCTTTGTTCAACATATTTTCAGGCACGTACCTTGTTTTGTCGGAGGCCGTTCAGGCATACCAGAGCCTGACATCAGCTCCAGAGCCGGAGCCACTATCTGATCCTCACTGTCAGTCTGTTTATCAGTGTGATCCGGAGGAGATCGCCAACCAGGGGCACCCCGAGGACCCTCCTTAGTACAACTCCAGCTACAACTTTGGATTTCCACCAGGCCAACCATGGCCATAGACCAACTTAGGCCAAAAGCCTAAACTTGAGGGAGTACGCATTTCTCACCGATGTTATATTTATGTTCACACACTCATGCCAGTTGTCGGTGGTCATACTTTTTCATTGTATCATCCATGCTAGTTTATTTTCTGTTTTAAGCTTTCTTCTTGTGTGTTTGAGAAAACCTTAATAAAAACCAAAAAAATTAGTGGTAGCTTTTAGCTAGTTTACTTTCCATGCCTGTAGCAGTAGTAACTAAAAGAAAACCCAAAAATATTTCTCATTCTTCTTTTGCTTGTTGGGAGCTTTCCCATGTAAATAGTTTTATTTCTTTTCTTTGGGGGTCGAGAGAAGACCTTAATGAAAGTGTTGAGTGGCTCTTATATGCATTATTGTTGATCTAACAAAGAGCCCATATTACCTTGTCTTCTCCCTTGAATTGAATGCTTGCAGATTCTAGCTTAGTCCAATGCACGTGCACTATTATTATTATCCACACTATTCAGCTAGAGATATATGATGAACTGATTGAGATGAGATAAGCTGGTATGAACTCGACCTCTCTTGTTTTTGTAAATATGATTAGTTCATCGTTCCTGATTCAGCCTATTATGAATGAAACATGTTTACAATGACAATTAGAGATTATAGTTGCTCATGCCATGCTTAATTTGCTAGGAGTTCATAATGATTTACCTTGTATGCCAACATGCTATTAAAATGGTTGTGATGTGGTATGATGGGGTGGTATCCTCCTTTGAACGATTCGAGTGGCTTGACTTGGCACATGTTCACGCATGTAGTTGAAACAAAATCAACATAGCCTCCACGATATTTATGTTCATGGTGAATTATATCCTACTCATGCTTGCATTTAGTGTTGATTAATTTTAATGCATGTTCATGACTGGTGTCGCTCTCTAGCTGGTCGCTTCCCAGTCTCTTTATAGCCTTCACTTTTACTAAGCGGGAATACTACTTGTGCATCCAATTCCATAACCCCAATGTTGTTCCATATGAGTCCACCATACCTTCCTATATGCGGTATCTACCTGCCGTTCCAAGTAAATTTGAATGTGCCAAACTCTAAACCTTCAAATAAAAATTCTGTTTTGTATGCTCGAATAGCTGATGTATCAACTAGGGATGTCTGTATCTTCCATGCAAGGCGGGTTATTCTCAAGAGGAGTGGACTCCGCTCCTCACTCACGGGAAAATGGCTGGTCACCGGGATGCCCAGTTCCACGCTCAAATCAAATCAAAATAATTGCAAACAAAACTCCCCCAGGATTGTATGTAGTTGAAGGCACCTGTTGTTTTGGGCAAGCCATGGATTGATGCTTGTTGGTGGTGGGGGAGTATAAACTTTACCGTTCTGCTTGGGAACCGCCTATAATGTGTGTAGCATGGAACATATCGAGATCTCTCGATTGTTATGTTGACAATTAAAGTATACCGCTCAAAATATTATTCATCTCTATTTCAAAATCGAGCTCTGACACCTCTACAAATCCTTGCTTCCCTCTATGAATGGCTTATTAATGCGGAGCATCCTACGGACATCACCATGTCAAGAGTCTGTTTTGCAAGTGACACGTGCGACATCTACTTCACATACACAAAGGTGAATCATATCCTTTACACATGCTCACTTGACCCCTTCGAGGATGGTATACTACTTGACACCCCTCTCGTGTGCAGGCATAGGTATTGTCGGAACTTCACAGATGACGAGGAGGAGTGCAAGCGCCAAGGAACACCTACACCATTCGCGAGGGAAGCATGGAAGAGAAGACGGAAGAAGAAGGAGTTGAAGAGTCCACAGCCACCGGACGTCCGACCCTCTACAGCCGCTGGGCGACCGACGAACACCAGATGTCCAACAAGTCCCAGGCACCGGACGTCCGACGCTTACCGTAAATCCGGTGCCACCGATCCCGAAGCAAAACGACGGACTTCCGACGCCCGTCGCACGTCCGGTCCCCCTCGAGCCGTCGGACGTCCGACAACGACCGGACGTCCGGTAACTGCCTGTGTGCAGCCGCGTTCCTTTGGCCTTGTATCCCTTCCCACTCATCCTTTCGCCCACTTAGACTATAAATACCCCTCTACCTCCTCCTAGCTAGGGTTAGCAAAGTGATAGCTCATTTGTATGTGAGCTATGCTCCTACCTACCTCTACTCTTGAGAAAGAGAGAGAGACTACTCCATTGGAGGCCAAGACCTCCATCTAGGAGAAGATCCTGATGGATTCGAGATCTCCTCACGGAGAAGATCCTTCTAGGATTCAAGACCCCATCTCCTTTGGATTTGGGATGAACTCTACCATCAAGACCTCCTCATGGAGATGAACCTTACCTTGTATCTTTCCCTTTGTTGTTCATGTACCTTGTGGATCTTGTGTGTTTGATTGTCTAGTGGATGTGTGATTGGACTTGTTCTTGAGTATTTCCCCTTGTGTTTTCTCTCCGTTCTTCCCTGTGTTATTCATGTTCTTGGACGGGAATCGCTCCTTTCATGAAAGATCGGCCGTATAGGGTTGCACCCTACATCATCTTGGATCAGAGCCAGCTTGTCTCATGATATCATCTTGGTATCATGAGCCACGTTGATCATGATTTCGGAACCTCCCCTCGTTGTTTTCTAGCCTAATTTTGTTGTGTTCTTTCCAAATTCGAATATCTCCACCAAAAATAGCCCCAAATTCTTTTTTGTGATTTGTTGGTATGAGGAAGTTTTGTTGGATTTGATCCATGGATTTGCTTGGTTTCGAGTGGATCTAGCATCTCCCCAAGTTTCCCCATCTTTCATCCACGAAATCTCATCAATTTGACCCCAAAATCCCCAAATTCCGCCCAAAATCGCGCCCCGGATCTCGCATCTCACGTTGACCCCGACCCACCGGACGACCGACACTTTACGAACGTCCGGAGCCCCTGGAACGACTGGACGTCCGACCTTTTTCCGGACATCCGGAACCCCTAACCAGAGCCAAATTTACGGATTTCCGACCCGACCGGACGTCCGGCGACCGGACATCCGTCCTTTTACGAACGTCCGTAACCTGTAAAAACTGACTTCGCTGAAATTTTGTTTCGGCCATAACTAATTCATCCGAACTCCGATTTTGATGTTCTTTAGATCGTTGAGAAGCTCTTGACATCCCCCTTCCCACAAAAATACAACCAACATCTCTTGACTCCATCAAATTTTGTGAATTTTGGCATCTTTGCCTAGGGCTTCCACCACATCATCCGCTACACTACCACCGACTTCCGCAACCTAACCAATTTTGTTCCCCATCGCATTAGTGGTTGCTTGAGGAGTGATTTGAGTCTCCTAAGGTGTCTAGACTACTTAGGTATGGTTGCTTCTTCATCAACCACCACCATCACTTCTGCCTAGGCTTACCAACCATACACTTCTTCCACACCGACTTAACCCAATTTTGTTTGTGTTGTGAGTTGTGTCTCCTAAGGTGTTTCGGTTACTTAGGGACCGTGCTTCCAACTCCGACACCGTTTATAGTCCACCAACTTACACTCCATTTCCGCATTGCCTACTCGCATAACCCATCATTCCACCATCGCATCCCGCTACCACCATTTTGACATTTGACATTTGAGATTTTGAGTTCGCGGTTTTTCCGTTTCCTAAGGTGTTTCGGCTACTTAGGGACGAGTCTCCATCATATTGGTATCTCCATCAAGATCACCGCCACTCATCATCGACACGGACGGTAAGCTATATATCATCTTGGTATCGTGGTATCCCTCCATTGTATATTCCCTTGCCATTGCATTGATAACCCCTAGCCCATTTTGCGTCACTTGCCTACCGAGACTAGCCATTTGAGTATTGCCGGCAACGTTACTTGTGCACATTAGTGGTCTACACCTTCCATTACATACCATACCATATCGGTATCATCTTGGTATCATATCATCTCATGTGCCTTAAGATTGTTCCAGCATATACACAATTGCTATCTTGGTTTGTGCATTTTGCATTGTGGCCATATACAAAAAAAAAGAATAAGCTTTTAAGCAAAAGAGAAAGAGCAAAGAAGCTTGTAAGCAAGTGCCATAGCATCATACCACATTGCATAGTCATACCCGCTCATCTTGGATCATACCACCGGAACATCATACATATAACATACTTGGGATAGAAAGCTCATACATTTTGCATCTTATAGGTTGTGCACAAGTGTCGTATCCGCCTATAGAGCAATCATGCTAGCGTCTCTCTTGAGTTGTGCAACATGAGTGTTTTTCATGGATTCCACATTTTGAGCTCACTCCTTGGTTGCATGACCCCATTTATCTATCCGTGTGTGTGTTTCCATGTGCCACATATTGCTATTGGTCTACTTGTTTCACTTGCGAATTTGTGAATCTCTTTCAACATTATTGACTCTTGCTAACATTTTGCATTAAATTTTTGTGCCACTATCCTCACCGAGCTACTCCATAAGCTTTTGTTTGTAGATGTGAGTGAACAAGTCCGGTATCAATTCCACTATTCTTTCATCTCACATTGAGTGAAACCGGATACATCCTCAACTTTGGGAAAAGGTAACTTGGTATTGTTTATCTCATTTCCTACTCACCTCTACTCGAGTCTTGTGATGGATAGGCAAGGCATTTCACCTTCGGTCTACAACAACAACGACGAGTTCGATGCCACGAAAAACTCCACTGACGCTAAGATGCAAGCTCAAATGGAGATCAAGGCGCTCATCAAGTCCTACAAGCGGTGTTCCTCATCTTCGAGAAGACGCTCAAGAGCACATGCCTCCGAGCTACCATCTTCGGCAAAATCACATCGGCATCGACACCATCATCAACAAGGACGTCAAGGTCAAGAGCTCAACACCAACAACCGCTCAACGACTTCACCATCTCCCTTGTCATCTTCGCCAAGCGACTTCAAGGCATCTTCGCCTATGGACATACGGCATCTTCGCCCACAAGCACTTCAAGAGAAGCTGCCCAAGCTCAAGTCCGCAACTTCCATGAGCTACTACGACCTCGACATCAACCATGAGATTCCTTTCTATGGAACTTTAGAACCCGAGGAGTATCTCGAGTGGGAACGTTTGATGGACGACTACCTCAAGCTACATCAAGTTCCTCCCGAAGATCAAGTGAAGTGCGCCACAAGAAACTTGCACGACTACGCGTCCACATGGTGGCTTCATGCACCTTCGGAGACCTATGACATGAGTTGTCCCAAGATGAAGAGAGCTTTGCGGCGAGAGTTTGTGCCTCCAACCTACACGGAACAACTTCTACGCCAATTGGAGAACACCACCCAAGGATCCAAGTCAATTGACGCGTGCTTCAAGGAGATGAAGATTGCCTTGCGATGAGCCGGCGTAGATGACCCCATTTCGATGAAGTTCCACTTCATGATGGGATTGCACAACGACATCTCCAAGCCGATCTTCCTCGAGAACTACAAGTCCCTTAACGACAACTACATTGGTGCTCTCAAGGCGGAACAAGAACTCATGAAGGCCAAGGCTTCTTGACCCCAAGCACACTTCTCTAAGACCAAGCTCCAAGACGACGAGCATGAGTCTAGTACCACCATGATGTCCAAGCCCGACGAGCTCCAAGACGATGCTCCCAAGTTCGACTTCACCGCCATACCTCTTTGTGGTATTGACGATGCCGAGTCTACCATGACTCTTTTTCAAGATGGTGCGGCGACGAGTACGACTACGGAGACCCTCAAGGACCAAGCTTTGGAGGAGAGCGACAAGGTGGTGAGCAAGGATGATGCTTCTATCTTAGGAGGTGAGAGTGATGATGTGCCATCTTCGGCCTTCATCCACGGAGACAACAACGAGATGATTGAGCATGGGATTTTCCCTTTGACCACGGCGACGTATGATGACTTGAGTGACTTGTGCCACCATATTGAGACTGAGAGTGACTTCACCACTAGCCCCATATATGATGTGTTGCCACAATTCCCATGTGAGGAGAGCCACAACCCCCACCACTTGAGTGAGATGAGTGAATCCACCATATGTGAGTTTGAGTGGACCTATTTTGAGGGAGTGAGTGAACCACCACATAGAGAGAGTGAGATAGTTGATAGGTCATGTGAGGCCACTTTCAACACTAACGACTTGACATCTACCTCTATTGTGTCTTCTCATTTGGTGCTAGGTCCCATCTATGATGATGCGTCGATTCGCGATGACTTAGTCCTATCTTTCAACAAGACGATGGCCATGGTGGAAAATGATGCACCCCCCACATGGCTCCATCAAGATGAAGATGACCACCATTTGTTCTTTCCCACCTCACCTACACCACTTGAGTGGAATGAAAACTGTAACATAGGTGACGGTGATACTCTAGTCCCACTAGTGGACATTCTTGACATTGATTGCTTGCATGATGTTGATCAACCTATTTCCATGCTTCATGCTAGTGTGACTTTCCCATGCGATGATTTACCCATTTATGATGAGTATGATGATTGCCATGTGGAGTCTCTTAGTTGTGATGCCATATTACATAGGATTTCTTGTGACAATTCTCTAGGTCACATCATGTTTGACAATCCGCTTGACTTGTCATATGCTATGCATGAGATCAATCATATGTCATATTTGCAATCTCTTCATAGTGAGTATGCATATGCCATTAAAATTAACCCAATTTTCACATATGGCATAGATGACAAGCCCATGGTTATTGGCATTTGTTTTTCTAGCGATGATATTGATATGCTTCCTTTGCATCATTTATCTCATATGCCATGCCATGACCACCTAGCTTCGGATATGCATTGTTTTGGATGTTGTCCATTTTCTCCATATGATGTTTCAAATATTGCACATGAGGAGACCCCCATAGTTTTCTCATACATTTTAGGAGATTTTGATCCATCCCATCCATTGCATGATTCCCATGATTATATGCACCATATGCTCCCCATGTATGAACATGATATTGATGTGCCATATATTTGTATGCTCAATTTGCATCCCCATCGTGTTATACACAATAACTATTCTTTCATGATGGATGACATGTTCTTATACCATGCATCAAATTTATTTGAGCAATGCTTATCTTGTACTAACTCACACGTGCACATACACACCATGATGGATGATGTGTACATTTACCACACACACAATTTCTTTCGTTTGTGTTTCTTTTGCGTAGGTACACATGAATACTTGTCAACCTCGCAATCCCACGAGTTGACAAAACGAGCTCTAGAGAGCAACGATGACTTGCGATCCCATGGATTGTCTTTCCCACCGCTCTCTTCACGCAAAGACTTCGCGCATTTATTCTACATGTCCCTCACATGGTTATGGATTATTGGCCAATACATATTCTATGCCCAACTTGCCATGTTCACTTTGCATGATATGCCCATTTCTATGCCTTTTCCATGCATTTGTGACCCGTGCTTTGCATTACACATGATGATCGATTCTCATACTTGTATGTGTATTTGCAAGCTTGGTGGAGATATTCCGTGCTATTCTATGTTCGTCTTACCTCTTTGCACCATATACCTAGTGCCATGAATATTGCCATTGTTGCATCATATTATTCATCCACTTGTGCTTCTAATGGTTATGTGAAAGATAAGAGAACCATCATGATGGATGATGTGTTTATCTACCACACACATGCATTCTTTGTTTTGTTGTGTGCATCTATAGGATACTTGGACTTTGTGTCGACTTCCACGTCACGTGAGTTGACAATTCGAGCTCTTGAGAGCGAACCACCTTCTACCACGATGATTCTACATCGCACTTGCTTGTGTTTCGGCATTGTGAAGGACGCACAAGAACATGCCTTCAAGGTGACATCTTTCTTGAGCATGGATATTGCGGATCATACTACTTGTGTTGCTTGCACCATGAGACTTATTATTCATCTTGGACCACTTGATTGCACACTTGTGTAGCGACCAAACCTCAAACGGTCCAATCTATGTGCTCAGGTGTCATCCCTGGATCAGTAATGCTGACACCACATAGTACTTGAAGGATTTATAACAGAGTAGCAATCACACACTTATTACATCGAGTGTCTCAAAAGAGAAATTATTACAATAAATATGGCTTAAGGCCATCTAATAACGATAACAGTGGAAGGCTTGGAAGATAAGTGAGTCCATAAACTCCAACGGCATCACTGAGTATAGAACCACAACCTAAAACCCCTCATCGTCTGAAAAGTCTGCAACATTAACGTTGCAGCCCGAAACGGGTCAGCACATGGAATATGCTGGCAAAGTAACCCATAGAGAGTAATGGAATAATTAGGCTATTCGATATGCATATTTGGCTGGTGGAAAGCTCTATGGTTACAGTTTTGCGTAAAGCCAATTTTTCCCTACTGCAAAGGAATAAATTTTATTTAACTATCATGGTGGTTGTTAAACATTGAGAATGGTTGATAGCATTCTCGATCCCAATTAAGCATCATCATTAAACAAAACCCAACAAAATTAATTTCAGAGTAACATGTTGAGATTCACATGATAATCCAGGTACTAGATACTCAAGATGTCCATAACCAGGGACACGGCTAACCATGATTAGTTTATACACTCTGTACAGGTTTGTGCACTTTTCCCCACAAGACTCGATCTCCTCTGTTGGATTTCTCGCACTACATGGTGTTTGAGAAATGGATGACCGAGACATAGTCTTTCAGAAGCGCTAGCACCTTACGAATGGGTAGACCGTACCAACCTACATCCCCTACATCTGCTAGTCTACCACTGTAAGAGTTCGCACAACTTAGTAAACTATGCTAGAGCCCATAATAGCTTGTGGCTGCACACGGAAGTTTCTAGCATGAATAATCTCATGATCCCTTTGAGCCTGGGTGGCGGTCCATAAAGAAAAACAGGTAATCGCTGGAATACCCAGGTGCCTCAATCCACCCAGATGTGTATTTAAGTTGCCACCTTAAGTAAACCATTAATTAACAATCTCACATCTGTCATGGATACACTCACCCAATCCACGTCTACTAGCATAGCATGGCATAATAAGCAAACGTAGAAGTAACTCCCAAAGGTTTGATAATAACAGGTAATAGGTACTACCTCAACTACTTCCCAAACCCACAATTTAATTAGATCCTAATCATGCAATGTGTGAGGATTAATCTAATGCAATAAAACTGGGTAGTTGGAAAGCATGATCAAAGTGTTACTTGCCTTGCTGATGATCCGGGAAACCAAGCGATTCGAAGTAGCAAGCGGCGCACTCCGGGTACTCTATCACAAACAAACAAGCATACAATAAGTACTCAACTAATGCACAAGTAAAACTCAAATAAGAGATCTAACCAGAAAGTTCAACTTAAGAACTCCGGTTGGCAAAAAGAATCAAAACGAACGAAGCAACGAAAGACAAACGGCAAAAGAAATAGGCTTCGTTTACTATTCTGGATCTAGGGCAATTTTTATAGTGGCAAAAACTTGTTTAAGTTGGTTAAACGGAAAGAGGGTTTCGAGACGAAACTCCAGGCGCTTGAATCGCCTGATTCCGATAAACGAGCGAAAAGTTAACTAAAACGAAAATCGGATCAGAAATCGCGATCAGAAAAATCGCGGATTTAATCCGAGAAAAAGAAAAATGACGAACGTTCGTTAAAACAAATGAACGGGCGAATGCTCGCTATTTAAATAAACCGGAAAAACCGATCTATTTAAAAAACCGAAACTAAAAAAACGAGCAAACCATAGGAAAACCGAACGGTTTTTTTCAAGAAAAACCGGAGGCAAAAAAAACTACCTCCGGCGAACGGCGGCGCGGCGGGCGGCGGCGGCGCGGGCAGGCGGCGGCGCAGGCAGGCGGCGGCGGTGGCGGCGGCTAGGGTTAGGGTTAGGGCGGGTGGCGCGGCTGGGCTTTGGCCGGGGCCTCGGACCTTTTTTTTAAATAATTACGCTCGGAAAAAAACAAAAGAAATACTAAACTAACTCCAAAAATCCCGAAATAAATTTTCCCCGGCTTCTAAAGTCAAGCCGCACAGGATGAACATTTATTTGGGGCCTAAATGCAATTTTGAAAAACGCGCATTTTTCTTAAATTCAAATAAAATAGCAAATAAAACCAAAATAAATTCTTATTTGATTTTTTTATTAAATCCTCAATATTTCTTTATTTGGGGAAAGTCATTTTATTCCCTCTCTCATATTTTCGTAATAGAAATAATTGAAGATAAAATAAATAAAATCAAATGATCCTATTTTCAAAATTCGAGACAACTCAAATATGAAAATAACGAAATCCCCAACTCACTCCGAGAGTCCTTGAATTGCGTGAAATTTCTAGGATCAACCAAAATGCAATAAATATGATATGCAATGATGATCTAGTGTATAACATTCCAAATTGAAAATTTGGGATGTTACAAACCTACCCCCCTTAAGATGAATCTCGCCCTCGAGATTCGGGTTGGCTAGAAAATAGGTGAGGGTGGTCCTTCAGCAAATCTTCCTCTCGTTCCCAGGTGGCTTCATCCTCCGTGTGGTGGCTCCACTGGACCTTGCAAAATTTGATAACCTTACTGCGGGTGACTCGACTGGCATTCTCCAGAATCTTAACGGGTTTCTCCTCATAGGTCAAATCACTGTCCAACTGAATCGCTTCCAGTGGTACTGTATCTCTCAGCGGTATATCAGCCATCTCTGCGTGGCACTTCTTCAACTGGGAAACGTGGAACACGTCGTGAACTCCTGATAATCCTTCAGGTAATTCCAACTTGTAGGCTACTTCTCCCATACGCTCCAAAACTTTGTATGGGCCTACAAAACGTGGCGCTAACTTTCCCTTAACTCCAAAGCGCTTAACTCCTCGAAGTGGTGATACTCGAAGATAAACTCGGTCTTCGACTTCGTAAACTGTCTCCTTGCATTTAGAATCTGCATAACTCTTCTGCCTGGACTGAGCTACCTTGAGCCTATCACGAATCAATTTCACTTTCTGTTCAGACTCCTTTATCAGATCCGGTCCAAACAACTGACGGTCTCCAACTTCATCCCAAGACAATGGGGTTCTGCACCTCCTTCCGTACAAGGCTTCGAAAGGGGCCATCTTCAAACTAGATTGATAACTGTTGTTGTAAGAGAACTCTGCATACGGCAAATTCTCGTCCCAGCTAGATCCGTAATCTAGCGCACAAGCTCTCAGCATATCCTCCAAAATCTGATTCACTCTCTCGGTCTGTCCATCTGTCTGCGGATGGAAGGCTGTGCTAAACTCCAGTCTGGTTCCCAAAGTTTCATGCAACCGATTCCAGAACTTTGAGGTAAATTGGGTTCCTCTATCTGATACTATGCTCCTTGGAACTCCATGCAGGCAAACGATTTTGGTCATATATATCTTTGCCAACTTTGCACTGGTATAGGTAGTCTTCACAGGAATGAAATGAGCTACCTTTGTCAAACGATCGACTACAACCCATATCGAGTCATAGCCTGAACGTGTTCTGGGCAATCCTGTAATAAAATCCATGCCTAGCTTATCCCACTTCCATTCGGGTATCAGCAATGGTTGTAGCAATCCTGCTGGCTTCTGATGCTCTGCCTTCACTCTCTGACATACATCACAAATTGCTACATATTCCGCAATATCCTTCTTCATTCAGGTCCACCAAAATATATCCTTCAAATCCAAATACATCTTGGTATTTCCTGGGTGAATCGAATATGGTGAATCATGGGCCTCCTGTAAGATTAACTTCCTGATCTCCGAATCATTTGGTACATAGATACGGTCTTCAAACCATAAGGTATCATGCTCATCCTCACGAAATCCCTTAGCTTTTTCTTTGCTCATTTTCTCCTTAATAGAAGCAATCTCCTTGTCAATCTTTTGGGCTTCTCTGATCTTATCCATCAACGTAGACTGAATCTCCAATGCTGCTACATAGCCTCTTGGAACTATCTCCAAACATAGCTCTCGAAGATTTTCGGCTAACTCCCTTGGTAAATCTCCCATCATTAGGGTGTTGACATGACTCTTACGGCTTAACGCGTCAGCTACTACGTTAGCCTTTCCGGGGTGATAATGCAATTTCATATCATAGTCCTTGATGAGCTCCAACCATCTCCTTTGTCTGAGGTTCAACTCCTTCTGTGTGAAAATATACTTCAAACTCTTGTGATCCGTGTACACCTCGCAATGGTTTCCAATCAGAAAATGTCTCCAAGTCTTCAATGCATGCATTACGGCTGCTATCTCCAAATCATGCATAGCATAATTCAACTCATGAGGCTTAAGATGTCGTGAGGCATATGAAACAACTCTTCCTTCCTGCATAAGAACTGCTCCAAGTCCTCGACGTGAAGCGTCACAATACACCTCATAATCCTTGGTCTGATCCGGTAAAATCAACACTGGTGAGGTAACCAAACGTTTCTTCAACTCCTGAAAACTAGCCTCACCTTCCTCAGTCCATATGAACTTTGTATCCTTCTTCAACAACTCCGTCATAGGCTTCACAATTTTTGAGAAAATCTCAATAAACCTCCGGTAGTATCCTGCGAGTCCAAGAAAACTTCGGATCTCTCCAACTGTGGTTGGCGCTTCCCACTTGGTCACGGTATCAACTTTAGTGGGATCTACTCCTATACCTTCTCCGGATATAACGTGTCTGAGAAATCCAACTTCCTTCAACCAAAACTCACATTTGCTAAACTTGGCATATAGTTGATGTTCTCTGAGTTTACCAAGCACCAAACGCAAATGCTCCTTATGCTCCTCTTCATTCTTCGAGTAAACAAGGATATCATCAATGAACACTACGACGAACTAATCCAAGAACTCCATAAACACTTTGTTCATCATGTTCATAAAATATGCAGGTGCGTTAGTCAGACCAAATGACATAACGGTATACTCGTACAACCCATACCTGGTGGTAAAAGCCATCTTGGGTATATCTTGTTCCCGAATCTTCAACTAGTGGTATCCTGATCGCAGATCGATCTTGGAAAATACCTTAGCTCCTTGCAATCGATCAAACAGATCATTCATCATCAGTAGTGGGTACTTGTTCTTGATGGTTACTTCATTCAAACCCCGATAATCAACAACCATCCTTAACGATCCATCCTTCTTTTCCACTAGAAGTACTGGCGATCCCCAAGGTGAAGAACTTGGGTGAATATATCCTTTATCCAGTAACTCCTTAATTTTCTTCTTAATTTTTACCAAATCCTTTGCAGGCATCCTATATGGTCTCTTTGATATTGGCCCTGTGCCTGGCAAAAGCTCAATCAAAAACTCAATATCTCTATCCGGTGGCATGCCTGGCAATTCTTCTGGAAATACTTCGGGGAAATCCTTCACCACTGGTACTTCCTCCTGCACAACTCCTGTTAAACAATTTACTTGAGTCCTCTTCGGCACATGCCGGGATACATACTTGATCCTTCTCCCTTCTAGGGTGGTAAGCAAGATCGACTTAGTGGCGCAATCGATGTTTCCACCATACAACGACAACCAATCCATGCCTAATATCACATCCAATCCTTGAGATTCCAACACTATTAGGTCTGAGGGTAATACGTAGTTACCAATCCTTAATGGCAACCGATCACACCATAGGCTAGCCATATATTCTGCTCCAGGCGAGGTTACTAACATGGGTGACCTAAGGGCTTGGGTTGGCAGTTTATACTTATCCACAAATCCTCTTGATATGTATGAATGCGATGCACCAGTATCGAAAAGAACAAGTGCAGTAAATGACTTAACCAAAAACTTACCGATTACTGCATCCGGCTGCTCTTTAACCTCCTCCACGTTAACGTGGTTCACCTGTCCCCTGTTGAAAGGGTTCGGCTTCTTCCCAGAGCTTCCATTGCCGTTTCCATTCTGTGATTCAGGACATTCATTGGCATAATGTCCGGTCTTCTGGCACTTAAAACAAGTGACTTGGCTCAGGTCTCTCTTGGCTGGGGTCGATGGGTTGGTGCGGTTTTGGCCATTACTTCCTAGATTCCCATTACCATTCTTGGTGCCATTGTGATTGTGCGAGCTACCTCCTCTATGGGTATGCTGAAAGTGTCCTCCCGGTCTAGGGGTAAAACGTGGCTTCTGCTGAGCTCCTGAAGTGTACTTCCCTTGTCCATACTTCCTCTTGCGATTCTCAATCTGCTGCTGCTTCCCTTCAATCATAAGAGCATGATCTACCAACTCCTGGTAGTTGTTGAAGGTTGCTACCATCAACTGCATGCTCAACTCATCATTCAGTCCTTCCAGAAACTTCTCCTGCTTTGCTGCATCCGTAGCAACGTCATCTGGGGCATAACGTGCTAATTTACTAAAGTCCTCCACATACTGGCCAACAGTCCGTCCTCCTTGGCGCAAGTTACGAAACTCTCGCTTCTTCATGGCCATAGCTCTTGCTGAAACATGGGCAGTTCGAAAAGCCTGCTGAAATTGGTCCCATGTGAAAGTGTCGAACGGGCTAACTGATCAACAGGTGGTGGTGGTGGTGGTGGGTTGTTTTTGTTCCCCTAATCTGATTCTGGACTAGTAACTGCATCAATGTGTTCTGCTGCTGGATCAATTGAGTGAGCTCCGATGGAAAGGTAAATCCGGGGTCACGTCTCGGAGGCATCTGAGGGTTTTGAAAAGATGAGATTTAAGAATAGAGAGGGGTCTAAACAGAAAACACTACCCATATGCTTATGAGGCAAAAGCAAACAATTTCACTTCATTCAATCAAACAAGGGCTTACAATAGATCTAACTATCGCAAAAGTGCTCGGACTACTATATTTACATGGTGGACAACTACTACTGATGAGGTGGTCTCCTAGAAATATACTTCGGTTGCAGACTCCATGATATCTTCTCCAGCTTCATCAACATAGTCATCATCGCTATCATCTGGATCCGAGTCGGTGTCGTCGATGATGATGTAGTCTTCCGGGTGAATCTCCTTGGGTTCTTCGTCTTCTTCTACTGGTGTAGGGCCTCCCATAAATATTCCGATCTTCTTTATCAGATCGTCATTCTTCTCCACTAATACTTCTATTTCCTCTTCATAATCTTCACGTGTAGCCTTGAGTTCTTCCTCCAGTTCCTTGATTCTTGTCCTTGCCTTCTTAAGATCTATCATGTCGGCGCATATCTGGTTTTCCTGACGTCGAATGTGTTGGTTTAACTCCTGGATAAAAGCTGCAACTGATCTATCCTTCTTGGTGCTGATCATCTCCCAGTGCTCATCTCGGCGCCCACAAATCTGGTAGATTAGTATCCTTAAGATCATTGCGGTAGACTTCTCCAATGTGTCCCATAGCGATGTGAGCTGCCATGCTCTTTCCTAGACCCCAAGTTGGTGCATCAAAAGAAAACTCTATGGGCTCAGTGACTAGCATGAACGTCCTTCCTGGAACTTGAACTTGAATCATCCAGCGCTCCTCTTCAGGCAAAGTGGCGTTGTAGGTTCCGGTGAAGCTTGGTACTCCTATGTTCAGGTATCTAGTGACTTCCTTCAAGTGGCGTCCAAAGGGTGTATCTTCATCCGGTTGAGTGAACTTGTTCCTTGCATCCGCCATACTAAAAGAGTAGAAAAGATGAGAAGTCAGAAAAGAGAGAGTGAGTAGTGATCTAGGTCTTTAGCTTAGTGGTCATGTCCTACAGTCAGCGTGTGCTCTGATACCATCTTGTAGCGACCAGACCTCAAATGGTCCAATCTCTGTGCTCAGGTGTCATCCCTGGATCAATAATGCTGACACCACACGGTACTTGAAGGATTTATAACAGAGTAGCAATCACACACTTATTACATCGAGTGTCTCAAAAGAGAACTTATTACAATAAATATGGCTTAAGGCCATCTAATAACAATAACAGCGGAAGGCTTGGAAAATAAGTGAGTCCATCAACTCCAACGGCATCACTGAGTATAGAACCACGACCTAAAACTCCTTAATCATCGTCTGAAAAGTCTGCAACATTAACATTGCAGCCCGAAACGGGTCAGCACATGGAATATGCTGGCAAAGTAACACATAGAGAGTAATGGAATAATCAGGCTATTCTATATGCAAATTTGGCTGGTGGAAAGCTCTATGGTTACAGTTTTGCGTAAAGCCAATTTTTCCCTACTGCAAAGGAATAAATTTTATTTAACTATCATGGTGGTTGTTAAACATTGAGAATGGTTGACAACATTCTCAATCCGAATTAAGCATCATCATTAAACAAAACCCAACAAAATTAATTTCAGAGTAATATGTTGAGATTCACATGATAATCCAGGTACTAGATACTCAAGATATCCATAACCGGGGACACGGCTAACCATGATTAGTTTATACACTCTGCAGAGGTTTGCGCACTTTTCCCCACAAGACTCGATCTCCTCCGTTGGATTTCTCGCACTACATGGTGTTTGAGAAATGGATGACCGAGACATAGTCTTTCAGAAGCGCTAGCACCTTACGAACGGGTAGACCGTACCAACCTACATCCCCTACATCTGCTAGTCTACCACTGTAAGAGTTCGCACAACTTAGTCAACTATGCTAGAGCCCATAATAGCTTGTGGCTGCACACGGAAGTTTCGAGCATGAATAATCTCATGATCCCTTTGAGCCTGGGTGGCGGTCCATAAAGAAGAACAGGCAATCGCTGGAATACCCAGGTGCCTCAATCCACCCAGATGTGTATTTAAGTTGCCACCTTAAGTAAACCATTAATTAACAATCTCACATCTGTCATGGATACACTCACCCAATCCACGTCTACTAGCATAGCATGGCATAATAAGCAAACGTAGAAGTAACTCCCAAAGGTTTGATAATAACAGGTAATAGGTACTACCTCAACTACTTCCCAAACCCACAATTTAATTAGATCCTAATCATGCAATGTGTGAGGATTGATCTAATGCAATAAAACTGGGTAGTTGGAAAGCATGATCAAAAGTGTTACTTGCCTTGCTGATGATCCGGGAAACCTAGCTATTCGAAGTAGCAAGCGGCGCACTCCGGGTACTCTATCGCAAACAAACAAGCATACAATAAGTACTCAACTAATGCACAAGTAAAACTCAGATAAGAGATCTAACCAGAAAGTTCAACTTAAGAACTCCGGTTGGCAAAAAGAATCAAAACGAACGAAGCAACGAAAGACAAACGACAAAAGAAACAGGCTTTGTTTACTATTCTGGATCTAGGGAAATTTTTACAGTGGTAAAAACTTGTTTAAGTTGGTTAAACGGAAAGAGGGTTTCGAGATGAAACTCCAGGCGCTTGAATCGCCTGATTCCGATAAACGAGCAAAGAGTTAACTAAAACGAAAATCGGATCAAAAATCGCGATCAGAAAAATCGCGGATTTAATCCGAGAAAAAGAAAAACGACGAACGTTCGTTAAAACGAACGAACGGGCGAACGCTCGCTATTTAAATAAACCGGAAAAATCGATCTATTTAAATAAACCGAAACTAAAAAAACGAGCAAACCGTCGGAAAACCGAATGGTTTTTTTTTCGAGAAAAACCGGAGGCGAATAAAAAAACTACCTCTGGCGAACGGCGGCGGCAGCGGTCCGGCGAGGGGCGGCGGTGGCGGTCCGGCGAGCGGCGGCGCGGGCGCGGCGGCGGCGGCTAGGGTTAGGGTTAGGGCGGGGGGCGTGGCCGGGCTTCGGTCGGGGCCTCGGGGCGCTATAAAAAGGCCCGGCCAGGAGGAGTCCTGGCCGGTTACGGCCCAAGGTCGGTTCTGACCTTTTTTTAAATAATTACGCTCAGAAAAAACAAAAGAAATACTAAAAGCACTCCAAAAATCTCGAAATAAATTTTCCCCGGCTTCTGAAATAAAGCCGCACGGGATGAACATTTATTTGGGGCCTAAATGCAATTTTGAAAAACGCGCATTTTTCCTAAATTCAAATAAAATAGCAAATAAAACCAAAATAAATTCTTATTTGATTTTTTTATTAAATCCTCAATATTTCTTTATTTTGGGAAAGTCATTTTATTCCCTCTCTCATATTTTCGTAATAGAAATAATTGAAGATAAAATAAATAAAATCAAATGATCCTATTTTCAAAATTCGAGACAACTCAAATATGAAAATAACGAAATCCCCAACTCTCTCCGAGGGTCCTTGAGTTGCGTGAAATTTCTAGGATCAACCAAAATGCAATAAATATGACATGCAATGATGATCTAGTGTATAACCTTCCAAATTGAAAATTTGGGATGTTACAACTTGTTAGAGATCTTGCTTCGACTTCTCATTTTCACAATTCCATGCATCATGATATATATGCCTTGTATGTTGCATCCAATTCTTGGATTACTTGCTCCAATCACATGTTTGGTTGCAACAATGTCGTTTCTTCACATATGCCATGTCCCATTGCTTGTCACATGATTGACTTGATTGCCTCACACATGATGAAAAATTACTCTTTCTATTGTGTTGAGTGCCACACTATATTCACTATACCCTATGCGCATTATGCTTGGTTTGTCTTGCACTTGTCCCATGTGTTTAGACACTTCATTTTATTTGGTGTTGTGAATGATTATTATGCCTACCATAGACCTTTCCTTGAGCAATTTGTGAATGTTTACCATGAGCTTGAGGTAGATGCTTGTTCACTTGTCCAACATATTTGCATCACTACCTCACATTTACATGCTTCTCCCCATGATATCCTTGATTATGCTCAATTTATGTGCTTACATGCCATGTCACAATCCTTTGTCAAACCATATGTTTTGCATGATGACGACACTTTTTTTGGTGAATCACCTCTTGAATGCTTGGTTTTTCACTAACGCTAACCACATTTGTTTTTCCAAGTGTTTGTTGTCTTTGCTCCTTTTGAAGGAATCACTAGACGGTGCGACATTGGAGAGTGCCCAGTTCAAACTTGAAGATGATGACTACTTGGTGAATGTCCTCTTCTACATGGTGAAGCCATCTCTTTCCCATGGTGATTTGGTTTTCGATCCGAGTTCGGATCTTTCCCAAGGGAGGGGAGATGATGCGGAGCATCCTACAGACATCACCATGTCAAGAGTCCGTTTGGCAAGTGACACATGCGACATCTACTTCACATACACAAAGGTGAATAATCTCCTTTACACATGCTCACTTGACCCCTTCGAGGATGGTATACTACTTGACACCCCTCTCGTGTGCATGCATAGGTATTGTCGGAACTTCACGGATGATGAGGAGGAGTGCAACCACCAAGGAACACCAACACCATCCGCGAGGGAAGCATGGAAGAGAAGACGGAAGAAGGAGTTGCCGAGTCTACAACGACCAGATGACCGGAAGCCACTGGACGTCCGACCCTCTACAGCCGTCGGACGACCGATGAACACCGGACGTCTGACAAGTCTGAGGAGTCGGACGTCCGACGCTTACCCCGGTGCCACCGACCCCGAAGCAAAACAACGGACTTTCGACGCCCGCTGGACGTCCGGTCCCCCTCGAGCCATCGGACGTCCGACAACGACCGGACGTCCGTTACCTGTCTATGCGCAGCCGCGAGCCTTTGGCCTTGTATCCCTTCCCACTTACCCTTTCGCCCACTTAGACTATAAATACCCCCTACCTCCTCCTAGCTAGGGTCAGCAAAGTGATAGCTCATTTGTATGTGAGCTATGCTCCTACCTACCTCTACTCTTGAGAGAGAGGGAGACTACTCCATTGGAGGCCAAGACCTCCATCTAGGAGAAGATTCCGAGGGATTCAAGACCTCCTCACGGAGAATATCCTTCTAGGATTCAAGCCCCCATCTCCTTTGGATTGGGGATGAACTCTACCATCAATACCTCCTCATGGAGATGAACCTTACCTTGTATCTTTCCCTTTGTTGTTCATGTACCTTGATAGAGGCGAAGGTGTCCTGATGTTTCGATGAGATGGTGGCTATCATTTTGGAGGAAGCCGACTTTGATGATCTGACTACGAACATGCGAAGACGTCGCGCCTTAGCAATCGCTAAACCAACACCGAGAGGTTATGGACCATGCCGGAGCACGATCAACCTGACCACGAAGGTCTGTTTCCTGCAGGCAAACGAAGAACAAGCAAGATACTAAGACTGCAATCCAGATATTGTGAATATAAAAGGAAATCTTTATTGATCAAGGTGGGGTTCTGTGACGCCTTTGTCTGGTCGTTGAACACAAACGAAGTACACGAAGTTGCAGCTATGGCAAACTTTTATCTAAACAAAACCCAAAGTCTAAATGATGCCCTAAGGGTTGTATATATGGAGGAGAGAGGGGGGAATTTCGTGGCCCTTGGAGGAGGGGTCCGAAACCAACCCTAACTCTTGTTTCCCCACACATACAGACTCTAAAAACTGCCTATACTTAAGTATTTCGAAAATACATGGGCCTGGCCCAATAATAAGGTGATGCAGTACCTAGAATAGCCTCTAGATGAAATTTATGAAGTGGCATCTTGTATATTTCGTCCAAGGCTTCATGCACTCCTTATGGTGGCTTCATAGTCCTGAAATCATCACTTGTGACAACGTTCTTGATCCCCTTGCGCATGCCATCATCTCCATGATTGGTCTTGCTCCAGTGTTCGTCCCTCTTATCAATGCCAGCCCCTTCATTTGTAAGCAAAACAAATGTATCCAATTTAGGCAGCATCATATTCTCATAAACATTAGAATCATTACCAAGAAACGAAAGTACCTGATAATTTAATTGGCGGTCGCGAGCTCTAGTGATTGGTCTAGTATGTATAGCAGTAGGGGTTGTGGGTGTAACAATGGTATTGATGTCCTCATCATCCTCTCCTTCTTGAAATGAAGTCGTCCTCAACGAAAGCTCATCTTCCTCACCCAAATAAGGCTTCAAATCTGCAATGTTAAAAGTGGGACTAACCCCAAAATATGCAGGCAGCTCAAGTTTATATGCATTATCATTTATTTTCTCTAACACCTTAAAAGGACCATCAGCACGTGGCATTAGCTTTGATTTGCGCAAATTAGGAAATCTATCCTTACGCAAATGTAACCAAACAAGATCTCTATGTGCAAACACAACATGTTTTCTACCCTTATCTCCAGCAAGTTTATATTTAGCATTCATACACTCAATGTTTTACTTAGTTCACTAATGCATTTTTTAAATCAATTCAGCACATTCTTTAGCATCAAAATTAACCTTCTCCAAAGATGGAAGAGGCAACAAATCAATAGGTGCACGAGGTAGGAAACCATACACAATTTCAAAAGGGCACATCTTAGTAGTAGAATGCAATGAACGACTATAAGCAAATTCAATATGAGGCAAGCATTCTTCCCACATTTTCTTATTATTCTTCAGAACAGCCATAAGCATAGTAGACAATGTTCTATTGACTACGTCAGTTTGTCCATCAGTTTGGGGGTGACAAGTAGTACTAAAAAGTAGTTTAGTCCCCAACTTAGCCCATAAACATCTCCAAAAGTGGCTAAGAAATTTAGTATCACGATCTGAAACAATAGTATTTGGCACACCATGCAAGCGAATAATTTCACGAAAGAACAAATCAGCAACATTAACAGCATCATCGCTTTTATGACATGGTATAAAGTATTTTCGAGAACCTATCTATCACTACAAATATACTATCCCTCCCCTTCTTTGTTCGAGGTAAAACTAAAACAAAGTCCATAGATATATCCTCCCAAGGAACACTAGGTGCAGGAAAAGGCATATATAAACCATGAGGATTTAGTCGTGACTTAGCTTTTTAACATGTTGTGTAGCGAGCCACAAAACGCTCAACATCACGTCTCATCTTTGGCCAAAAGAAATTTGTAGCAAGTATATCTTCCATCTTCTTCACGCCAAAGTGTCCCATTAATCCTCCTCCATGCGCCTCCTGCAACAACAAAAGACGAACAGAGCTAGCTGGAATGCATAGCTTGTTAGCATGAAACACAAATCCATCATTAATCATGAACTTGTTCCATGTGCTTCCTTCTTTAGAATTCTGCATTACATCTTTAAACTCAGCATCATGCACATATTGATCTTTGATAGTCTCCAAACCAAATATTTTGAAGTCAAGTTGTGAAAGCATATTATAGCAACGAGACAATGCATCAGCAATAACATTTTCTTTACCCTTCTTGTGTTTAATGACATAAGGGAAAGTCTCAATGAATTCAACCCATTTAGCATGTCTACGATTCAGTTTAGCTTGACTTTTAATATGTTTCAAAGATTCATGATCAGAATGTATAACAAATTCTTTGGGCCATAAATAATGTTGCCATGTTTTAAAGTCCGAACAAGAGCATATAATTCTTTATCATAAGTAGGCTAATTCAGACTAGGCCCGCTCAATTTTTCAGAAAAGTATGCAACAAGTTTGCCATCTTGTAATAACACACCTCCTAATCCAATTCCACTAGCATCACATTCAAGCTCAAAAGTCTTATTAAAATCAGGAAGTTGGAGTAAAGGAGCATGTGTCAACTTATCTTTCAATACCGTGAAGGCTTCTTCCTCTGCGGTACCCCAAACAAAAGGTACATCCTTCTTTGTAAGCTCATTGAGAGGTGCAGCAATGGTGCTGAAATCTCTCACAAAATGCCTATAGAATCCAGCGAGGCCAAGAAAACTCCTCACTTGTGTGACCGTTTTGGGCTGCGGCCAACTCCCAATAGCTTCAATCTTGGCTTTATCAACTTCAATTCCCTATGGAGTAAGAACATAGCCAAGAAAAGATACTCAATCGGTGCAGAAGGTGCACTTCCCAAGGTTACCAAACAAACTTGCATCACGTAGAGCAATAAAAACACCACGTAAATGTTCCAAATGTTCCTCCAAAGATCTGCTATAAATCAGTATATCATCAAAATAGACTACCACAAATCGTCCAATGAAAGCACGTAAAACTTCGTTCATTAGTCTCATGAAACTACTAGGTGCATTAGTTAACCCAAAAGGCATGACTAACCACTCATATAAACCAAACTTAGTTTTAAATGTTTTTTTCCATTCATCTCCCAATTTTATACGAATTTGATGGTATCCACTACACAAATCAACTTTGGAGAAAATTGTAGAGCCACTCAATTCATCAAGCATATCATCTAGCCTAGGAATAGGATGACGATAACGAATAGTAATATTATTAATGCCTCTACAATCAAAACACATACGCGACGTACCATCCTTTTTAGGCACTAGTATAATTGGAATAGCACAAGGACTAAGAGATTCGCGTATGTAACCTCTGTCGAGTAGCTCCTGTACCTGACGCATAATCTCCTTTGTCTCCTCCGGATTGGTACGATATGGTGCACAGTTGGGTAGCAATGCAGCGGGAATTAAGTCAATTTGATGCTCAATCCCTCGAATAGGTGGTAATCTCGGTGGCACGTCTTGTGGGAAGACGTCAGCGAACTCCTGCAAAATGTTAATGACAGCAGGGGGCAAAGAGGAAGGCACATCCTCAAATAAAAATAATGCCTCTTTGCACACAAAAGCATAGCAAACAAATTTGTTGAAATCTAGCTCATCAATATCAGATTTTGTGGCAAGTAAACATGCACTTTTCAATTTAATTTCAGAAGCAACATTAGATGGTTGATTATTAGGTTTCATTTGTTGCTCAAATTCTTTTGCCACAATCTGATTTTCACTCTTATTTTTCTCCTATTTTTCTTTATTAGCTCTATTGATATCATCTTCCAAAATGGATTCAGGAGTCATAGGAAGCAAAGTAATATGGCTATCCATATGAACTAGAGTATACTGATTATTTCTACCATGGTGAACAGAATTTTTATCAAATTGCCATGGTCTACCAAGTAATAAGGAACATGCTTGCATGGGTACCACATCACAATCAACATAATCAGCATATGTAGAGATACTAAAATGCACACGAACAATATGTGTTACCTTAACATTGTCGTTGTTGTTGAACCATTGGATATAGTAAGGATGTGGATGTGGTCTTGTGGTGAGAGATAGCTTCTCCACCATCTCCATGCTAGCCAAGTTGTTGCAGCTCCCTCCATCTATGATGACGCGAACAGAACGTTCCTTCACAACTCCTTTTGTATGGAACAAATTATGCCTCTGATTTTGCTCAGCTTGTGTGACCTGCACACTCAAAACACATTGAGCAACTAAACATTCATACCTGTCAGCGTCTTCAGGAGCCATGTATTGTGTCTCATGATTAGAATCATCTCCATCATGTTCTTCACGTGTAATAAGAGCCAAAGTCTCCTCATCATAGTCACTAGCGGACTCATACCCACCATCCTCAGTAGCAATCATCACATGTTGAGATTTGCATTCTCTCGCAAAATGTCCTCTTCCCTTACAATGGCGACAAATAATATCACTTGTGTGCCATGTTGATGCCATGGAAGAAGAAGAGCTCTGCGTAGGCCCGACAGGTGTGCTCTTGGCAGATAGTGGTGGTTGTGCCTGCTTTCTTGTATCACGGCTAGAGGTGGTGGTTGTGCCTGCTTTCATGCAGGTGTGCTCCTCACCATAGTTGTATACTTGTACTATTAAAGACGGTAAAGAAAGAGGTGAAATAAATTCTGGTTGTTGAACAAGGTGAAGCGGAATGCCCATATTGTGCCCTCCTCCATGCAGAAGGCACGCACGACTCTAGTCCAACCACTTGTGATGGCCGACCGCCCATCCTCTCCGGTCTTCATGAAAACATCTAGATAATCATCGTGTTCTAGTAGAAATACTTTAACCTTTGCATGCCCACCAATCATGTAGTCTGAGAGGCAATCTTGAGTAAACTGGTTTGCGAACCACTACAAAGGAAAAGGATTCAGACATTGTCATCTAACACAACTCATTATGGGCAGTAAAAAGAAGGCTGCAGAGTTCTTACTTACCATCCTGCAGTTCGCTGTTGTCTTGGATAAAGTGTAAACAAATAGTTTAATTGCCATCTTTTGACCCATTTTACTAATAGTATTTATCACCTTCCTCACTTGATGCTGGTTCATCGATATCTCATTGCCCCATACGTAGAAAGGGTCAAATCGCGGATCTTTACCAATGACATATGTACTAAAAAGCACCAAGTTAATATTAGAAGCTAAACAACAATTGCACAATGATGTAGTACAACACTCTTTTATAATATCTTATAACACCCAATATACTCACATATTAGATGAACTAACATCTTATATTATAGGCCAGAAGGAGTTTATTACATTTTTACAAATTATTGGCTGATTAACTGATGTTGTATCCATGGGTTAGAGTTAGTTTGAGCTAGTTTGGGCTCAAATAGCCCTAAAGTATATCCAAACATGAGGGCTAGTTTGAGCTAGTTGCATTTAACCCACCCAAAAAAACTATCCTACCCAAGAGGTGCTAATTGGAGCTAGTACTCCTAGTGCATTTATTGTCAATCTAACACTGTCATCGAAACACCTCTTTGGATGGAGTTAGTTCAGGGTTAGTCATGAGCTGGAAACCAACTCTAACCTCTAGCTAAGTTGAGTATCCAAACAGGGACGTGTTGTTGTTGTTGTTGCTACTGCTCTTCTACGTATATCTAGATATCATCAAAACATTAAGGTAACACTCTTCCTTGCTGCTATGTAGCCTTGCATATTTAGACATTAAGTATAGGGCATGTTGCTATGTAGCCTCGGATATATTACATATGGCCCTAGTTAACCTAACGATAAATGTGTTACAGATATATTCAATTAAAAGTCCGATTCACCGATTAGTCCCTTATCAGCTGCTACCTCTTGAGCTTGCATTGGTTTTTCCCTTGAAGAGGAAAGGGTGATGCAGCAAAGTAGAGTAAGTATTTTCCTCAGTTTTGAGAACCAAGGTATCAATCCAGTAGGATACAACGCTCAAGCCACTGAATACCTGTACAAACAAACACCAACTTGCACCCAATGCGCTAAGGGGTTGTCAATCCCTTCACGGTTATTTGCAAAGTGAGATCTGATATGGATGGATAAACGGTAAGTAATATTTTTGGTATTTTTTGTTTATGGAACGGAAAGTAAAAGATTGCAAAGAAAGTAAATAGAAACTAAAATTGTAGATCAGAACTTATATGATGGAAAGTAGAAGATTATATGATGGAAAATAGACCCGGGGGCCATAGGTTTCACTAGAGGCTTCTCTCAAGATAGAAAATATTACGATGGGTGAACATATTACTGCTGAGCAATTGATAGAAAAGCACAAAGTTATGACGATATCTAAGGCAATGATCATGAATATAGGAATCATGTCCGTGTCAAGTAGACCGACTCCTGCCTGCATCTAGTACTATTACTCCACACATCGACCGCTATCCAGCATGCATCTAGAGTATTAAGTTCATAAAGAACGGAGTAATGCATTAATAAAGATAATATGATGTAGAGGAATTAACTCAAACAATATGATGAAAACCCCATCTTTTTATCCTCGATGGCAACAATACAATATGTATCGGTTCCCCTTCTGTCACTAGGATCGAGCACCGCAAGATTGAACCCAAAGCTAAGCACTTCTCCCATTGCAAGAAAAACCAATCTAGTTGGCCAAACCAAATCAATAGTTTGAAGAGACTTGCAAATATATCAAATCATGCATATAAGAATTCAGAGGAGATTCAAATAATATTCAAGAGAAGCTGATCATAAATCCACAATTCATCGGATCTCGACAAACACACCGCAAAAGAGTATTACATCGAATAGATCTCCAAGAACATCAAGGAGAACTTCGTATTGAGAATCAAAGAGAGAGAGAGAAAGCCATCTAACTACTAGCTATGGACCCGTAGGTCAGTGGTAAACTACTCACGCTTCATCAGAGAGGCAATGGTGTTGATGTAGAAGCCCTCCATGATCGAATCCCCCTCCGGCGGGACGCCGTAAAAGGTCCCTAGATGGGATCTCATGGGTATAGAAGGTTGCGGCAGTGGAAAAGTGGTTTCATGGCTCCCCTGGAAGGTTTTGGGATATTTGAGAATATATAGGCAGAAGAAATAGGTCGGTGGAGTCACGAGGGGCCCACAAGGGTGGGGGCGCACCCTACCCCCCTGGGCGCGCCTCCCGACCTTGTGGCCGCCTCGTGGCTTTCCTGACGTGCACACCAAGCCCTCTGAATGTCAACTGGTCCAAGAAGAATCATTGCGAAAGTTTCATTCCGTTTGGACTCCGTTTGGTATTCCTTTTTTGCGAAACTCTAAAACAAGGAAAAAAACAAGAACTGGCACTGGGCTCTAGGTTAATAGGTTAGTCCCAATAATCACATAAAATGGCATATTAATGCATATAAAATATCCAAAACAGATAATATAATAGCATGGAACAATCAAAAATTATAGATACGTTGGAGACGTATCATCAGCCCCCGGCCTATATGGTAGTAGCTACCGATATCCTGAACAATGAGTATATATAAACCATGGGATGAAACTAACCTCGATGGAAAACAACAGTCATTCCCAAAATTGTCCTGTGTAAGTACATCGAGAGACATGTTAAGCATAACAGGCTAAACATCAACCAAATATATCCATGGCAGACAAAATAATCTCCAAAAGATAGCTTCAGTGTGGAGGTTTAAGCATGCTGGTAAAGCAAAACAAGTGGAAAGGTGTGTTAACTGCAACAGGCCTAACATTTAACAACAAGCAAACATAGTCATTCAAACTAGTATTGTGCCGGTCTAAGCACACTAGTTATTGTTAAATAAAAATGGAAAGGCGTGTTAACTATAAGATGCAGCAACCAAATGTAGTCATTCATAGTGGTATTGTTGAAACTGGTATTGATGAAATTGAACTACACAGTTCATACTTGCACATATAGAACATCACGTTGTGAATAACGGGAATAAACAAGGCATACTACGAACAACCAAATATAGCATTTGAAACTGGACATATGCTAACTACAAACAACCAAACAATCAAAAAAACCGTAAAAGAGGCATATGCTAGCTATAACGGGCTTAACAGCAAGAAAATATATGCATTCCTATCGGTATGTTTAAAACTGGATTGATGAAATGTACTGCATAGTAAATAGTTGCACATATAGAGCATCACATTGTGAACAACTAAAATAAACAAGGCATACTGCAAACAACCACATATAGCAATTAAAACTGGACATATTCTCACTACACTACAAAAGGCACTCGACAAAAAAAATCATGGGTTCCCCCTGTGAACAGGCATGGCAAAACAAATCATGGGTTTCCTCTCTTGTCACAGATGGGCTCGTTCCCGTGATAAGAGCACGGACCCTGGATGCACTCCATGTTGTCGTAGATGGGCTCCTTTGATGCGAAGCATCCCAAGGTCATCCCCATGGACCTACCATCATCTCACCAAGTGCCTACCGGACCCATGACATGAGCACGTGCAAGAGCTCTCCAAACCGAGGTGACATCTCTCCTCTCACATTTCCAGTTCGATGCACATGAGACATGGCTACTACCTCAAACGGAGACATTGTGCATACTCAGGTATCAAGGAGTTGGCCATGAAGAAGCTAAGGAGCAAGGAGGAACAGAAGAGGAATATAGACGTGAAAACGGAGAAGGAGAGCTAGAGAAGAAGTCCCAGCCACCGGACGACCAGTCGGGACCAGACGTCCGGAGCCTGAAGCTCCAGCTGAACCCCAGCGAGCGGACGTCCGGCCCAGATCGGACAACCGGTGCCCCTGCACCCGAGCCAAACGAGCGGACGACCGGCGCCACCAGACATCCGGCGACCGAACGACCGGCCTCCCCCGGAAATCCTCTACACTAGCATCCGAGCCAGAACAAGTAGACGACCGGCAACCACCGGACGTCCGGCTGCCCATGAGACAATGGACGACCAGTCCCCAACGGACGTCCAGTACCTGATTGTGTCCAGTTTCGGGCCCGAAGCCCATGTACCCCCTCCTTTCGCCCCCCATTTGCACTAAGACTATAAATAGACCTCATATTCATCCTAGCTAGGGTTAGCATTGGTTTAGCTCATATTTAAAGATAGAGCATTGCTCATCCACATCGGATCTACTCCATGAGAGAGACCGCGGCCCCTCTTCGGAGAAGATCCCTTTCGATTCAACACCCCGTTACTGGAAGATCCCCTTGTGGATTCAAGACCTCCTCACGGAGAAGACCGTCTACCTTTGTATCATCCTTAGTTGTCCGTGGATCGTGTGATTTCTTATGTACTCGAGGGTCTAGCACATGTGTGACTATTTCTTGTTGGTTTAGTGTTTCTCTCATGTTTCCCCCGTGTTTTCCCTCATTTCCCTCCTCGTGTTCTTTGTGTTCCTCGCGGGATCCTCTCCTTTCGTAAAAGATCAGCCACATAGGGTTCTACCCTACATCATCCTACCCCTTGGAAGAGCACAGCTGTAGGGTGCCCTCCCTGACGTCGCAGACAGGCTCTTTTGTCACATCCCTAGTTCTGGTATGACCTAGGCTAGCTAGTCATGTGTGCATCATGTTTAAATTTCATTTAACTTTGAAATGGGGATTGTGAAACCCTCAAAAATCATTTCTGGAAATAACCCAGATAAAAAAATTTCTCCAAAAAGGTCCAAGAAAATGTTCATGTTGCTCTCTGAAAATATTGGACAGAGATAAAAATCAAACCAATATTTTTAGGATCTCATAAGTGTTTATTTTGGGCATTTGGAATTAATCCAATATTTATTTGCATTGGATATATATGTTATATATTTTATATACGTCCAAAAATTCTGAATTTTTGGTGAGGGGCTTTGGAATAATCCCTTAGGTCCCTGCAAAAATTGTCAGAATTAAATAAAATGATTTGGTATTTTTATCAAATCAAAACAAATATCAGAAAAATAGAAAAGAAAACAAAGTAAGGGAAATACTTACCTGCAGCCCCTGTGGAGCCTGGCCTGGCCAGCGGCCCAGCAGGCCGGCCCAGCCCAACTGCCAGGAGCTTCTTCAAGCTCCTGCCAGTAGGAGCTGCTGCGTGGCCGCGCCAGCCGGCCGTGGCCACGTCTCCCCGCCACCTCCTGCTTCCCCTCCTCGTCGCTCTGGCCCTCCTGGACGTCGCCATGATGCCCCGTTTCCCCCTCACTCTCCCGTGCCCATTCTCTCCTCTCCCTCGCTCTCTCTCACCGCGCCCGAACGCTGCCGTCACCGCCGTTCGCCATAGCCGCAGCCACCGCCCCAGCCTCGCCCCTCCGACGTGCCCACAAGCTCCGCGCCACCTTCCTCGTCCTCTCCGTCAAGCCAGGCAACTCCGGGTGCCCCGTATCGTCGTCACCGCCGTCGTCTTCTTCGTCAGCCACCCGAGATCGCCGGCGACGTTCTGGCTACACCGAGCCTTCCCCGAGCTCGCCGACCCCGCTGTTGGATCCGCTGTGAGCCCCACCGTCGAACCCCCTCTTCCCTGCCTCTCCAGCGCCCTCTAGCCCTCTGCCGCTCGAGCCGAGCTTCGGCGGCCGCCGCGAGCTTCGCTCCGGCGAGCTCCGACCACCCCACGGTCTCCCGCGTGTCCCACTGGATGCGCGCGAGCCTGGGCTTCGCGTAGGTGCTCTCCGCCGCCCGAATGGTCGCCGGAGCAACGAATCCGAGGCCCTCCGCCGCGTCTGGCTCGCCGGCGTCAAGCCGCCGGCGGGTTTTGACCCCGCTGACCAGGAGGTTTGACCTCCCGTGGGTCGCTGACATGTGGGGCCCGGCCCTATTAATTTTTAGTTAGGATTAGTTTAACAACTAATTTAACCCTGTTAACTAATTGGGTCACTAACGCGTGGGCCCAACCCCATTAACTAAGCCAGTTTAGCTTTAATTTAATTAGGATTAGCCACAGACAATGACGTGTGGACCCCACACGTCAGGTTTGACCTGGTCAGCCACCTTTGACCTGCTGACGCAATGCTGCTGTCATGCTGACGCAATATATCATTCTCTGGTTTAAAAATAAATCAGGAAATTCTAGAAAATGATATAAACTTCAAAAATTCATAGAAATTCAACCGTAGCTCAGATTGAAATAATTTATATATGAAAAATTATCAGAAAAATTCAATCTATCCATCTGTACCATTTTCATGCATGACAAACCATCTATACATGCTGTATATATGAAAACACACTTATGGCATATTTAAGAACTTAATTTGGAGTTGGGTTTGAACCCTTGGTTCAAGTGGACTTCAACCAAATAAATGCTAGATGCATTAACTCAAACAACATCACATACTCATGCCATGTTCATGCATCATAATGTTGCATATGCTTGTGTTTGATTTCCGACATCGTTCCTTCTCGATAGGTCCTGCTCCGAAGAGTGTTCGAGAGTACCTGTCTGAGGAGTAGTGCCCCCTGTTGATCTACCAGTCAAGCAACGCCCCCCTTGTTCATTCCGATAAAATCCTACTCTCTCGCTCCTGCTCTCATTTATTGCATTAGGACAACAACGATTCAACTGCTACCTTATGCTACGGTAGTTGAACCCATTCCTCTGCATGACCTGTCATTGCCACAGTAAATAGTTGAAACCCACTAGCATGTGTAGGAGTTTTTTGAGCCATGCTGTGCTTCTACCATGTCATGCCTGCTATTGCTTAGAGTTGTGTCAGGTCTGATTCATCGGGAATGAATTGGAGTGTTATGATATGTTCTGGTGCTGAGAGTTAAGCGTGTGAACACGATTTGGTAAAGGTAGCGGTGAGAGGCCATGTAGGAGTACATGGTGGGTTGTCTCATTGGGACCGTCCTTAAGAACTGAGTTCTGTGTAAGTTGTCCAATGACTAGCTACTACCACACATTGGGCTCCGGGCGCTCCAAGCTCTCTCGACTTATTAACCAACTTGATCTCTGTCCAGGAGTTGCAACTAGTTTCTGGTGTTTGTAGGTAGTGCTATTTTTCTACCGAGTGGCACCCGGCAGGGTGGACTTGGGACAGACTAGGCACCATGGGCCGGTGTACCGAGTGGCACCCGGACGGTGGGCTCGGGAACCCTGTACACATCGTTTGGGGCCGTGAGCGACACCCCGGCCGGATCTCCTTGCGGATGGAACCCGAATAGGTGATAAACCTGGACTAGAGTCTTGTGTGGTTAGTTAGGTCGTGGCCGACACCCTTGCCAGGATTCCGCTTGAAGGTTGCCGAGATACATGAAGTGTATATGGTGATAAGTGGTGAGAGCGTGTGTGAAGAAGTACACCCCTGCAGGGTTATCATGATCTATTCGAATAGCCGTGTCCTCGGTTATGGACTTCTTGGATGCTTACGTGGTACATAGACAACTTAAAGTGGATACTCTAAAATGCTCAAGACAAGTGTGAGTGCTATGGATGGCCTTCTCGGAGAAGAGACGGGGATGAATCCATAGTAGTGTATTGATGTGGTGATTAGTGGACTCGTGTGCGCTGCCTCACCTCAAAGAAGTTTCTCATTGTCGTAGAACAGGATAACCACTGAGTCAAAGTTGGCTTGCTGCAACTAAACCCCACATTACCTTCTTGATACAAATGCATGTATGATAGGATCTGATGTAAGTCTTGCTGAGTACCTTTGTACTCACGTTTGCTTTATTTATGTTTTGCAGGTGAGACATCTGTCTCACTAGTAGTACCGCTTGGACTTCGACGAGTACCTTGTTACCTCAGCTATGATCTAGTACCTTGGAGGGACTTGTAGATAGTCAGGCTTCTTGGCCTTTTTCTTTTGTAGTTGTCTGTACTCAGACATGTAATGCTTCCGTTGCTTGTATGCTCTGAATGATGGGTCATGTGACCCCTGTTTGTATTGATGCTATGTGGCTCTTCTGAGCCTTTATCTATATGAGTTGCGTTATGTTGTGATGCCATGTTGTACAGCACATACTTGCATGTGATGCGTACGTGTGACGTGTATTGCTATGTGTGGGATCCGACAATCTAGTTGTTTATTCTTGGCAGCCTCTCTTATGGGGAAATGTAGTCTGGTGCTTCCTTGAGCCATAGTAGTCCTGCTAGCCCAGCACTACTTCTCAGAACACTTGACTGGCCGGCATGTGTTCCACTTCGTTCCTATGTCTGTCCCTTCGGGGAAATGTCACGCGGTGACTTCCGGAGTCCTGCCTAGCCTGCTACAGCCCAGGTTCCCCGGAGTCCTGTAAGCCCAGTGCTACAGCCCAGATTCATATGCTGTTGACCGACATGCTCGATGTGATTCATGTATGCCTGTCCCCATAGGTTAGCACCGCTTTGGGTTCACGACTAGCCATGTCGGCCCGGGTTCTCTGTCATATGGATGCTAGCGATACTATCATATACGTGAGCCAAAAGGCGCAAACGGTCCCAGGCCATGGTAAGGCGACACCCGTGGGAATACCGTGCGTGAGGCCGCAAAGTGATATGAGGTGTTACAGGCTAGATCGGTGTGACTTAGAATCGGGGTCCCGACAGCATTGGTATCAGAGCCTGACTGCCTGTAGGGTTTCCAAGCCAACCTGGTCGAAGTTGAGTCTAGAAATTCTTTAGTTATGTAGGGGAATTGATTGTGTAAGGGAACGTAAGGCTCTTTTTACTCCTTATACCTCATGCCTTCTGATCTGAGTCATCCTATCTTTCCTACGGGGTTAAAGAACTAGGCTTTCTCTTCCGTCTATCAGGATCACGTGTTACTACTCCATAGTCTCTAAAGTTTGGTTGGTCTAAGTCATATCCCAGTTTGAGTACCTCCGGTGTAACCTATTTAGCAATATCTCAGAACCTTGAGTGATGATGTTGAGTATGGTGCTACTCCGTCTTTTGCAGAATGTCTCATTTCGAGCATTTTACTGCCGTTATGCTGCCGGAATTGTCCTAGGAGTTCAAGAGATAGTATTTTTCCTCGTACTATATTCTACATCCTTATCATGATGTTGAATCCATCCTTGTTTCCTTGGTTGGTTCTTCAGGATGTTGCCGGTTAACCGAAGTTCTGTTGCCCGCAGCCGGAACCACGGAGATGGTAGGAATGAGGATCCTCCCGACCAGTCTTCATTGGCAGAGTTCATGTTAGAGATGGAGAGGAACAAGCATGAGTCTAACCGCTTGTTAGCACGTATCGAGGAGAACACCGCACCCCAGTGCAAAGAGTCAGCGTCCATCTATGATTTCATTGGTCTGAAACCACCTACCTTCCATCATTCCATTGAACCACTCGATGCAGATGACTGGCTCCGTAGTATCACACCCAAGCTGCGTTCTATGAACGTAGCTGAAAGTGACAAGGTCACCTATGTTGCTTATCATCTGGAAGGTCCTACTAGTATTTGGTGGCAGAGCTATGAGGCTATGCTTCCAGCTGGCCAGAAAACCACCTGGAGAGATTTCACTGAGGCTTTTCACGAGCATCACATTCCTCAAGCCCTCATTGACCGCAAGAGAGAAGATTTTTGTAGTTTCACACAGGGTAAGATGGCAGTTGATGCTTACAGTAGAGAATTTGAGAACCTTGCCCGCTATGCTACAGAAGAAGTGTCCACGGACGCCAAGAAGCAGGCTAGGTTCCGGAAGGGTCTCAACCCCAAGTTGCGTCGTGATCTCCACTTGCATCATTGCAATACATTCCAGGCTCTTGTGAACAAGGCCATTAATGCGGAAACAGCTCAACTCACTTACGAGGAGTCTCGTAAGCACACCCGTGATTTGGGTTCTTCTTCCGGTTCTACTTCGCAGAAGCGCCGGATTTGGGTTCCGAACTCCGCTCTTCCACCCGGTTATACACCAAGGCCATCTTGTGTGGCACCTCACCCAGTTCAGCAGTATGCTCCACCCAGGCCTATTGGTAGACCGCTTGTCAAAGCGGGTCCATGTCCTACTTCAGGGACTTGTTTCACATGCGGAGGGCCAGGACACTATGCACGTGACTGCTCTCAAACCAACTATGCTCCACCCCAGCCTGAGAAGTCTGTTGGTCGTGGTAAGCCATCACGCAAGATGATTAGTGTCAAGTCAGCTCCCACTGAACTTGGACGTGTGCATCACGTCTCAGCTAAAGACGCTCATGATGATCCAGATGTCATTCTTGGTACACTCCTTGTCAACTGTCACCCAGCTTCGGTTCTATTCGATACCGGGGCATCTCACTCCTTCATTTCTGAAAGTTATGCCCGTTTGCATGACATGTCATTTTGTGATATGCCAACTCCACTTGAAATCCAAACTCCAGGGTCTAGATGGAAAACTACCAGAATAAGCCATGGTAATGAAATCCTTGTTGATAGACTTGTATTCCTTGCATCACTTATAGCCCTCAAGTCCACAGATATTAACATCATCTTGGGTATGGACTGGATGAAAGCTCATTATGCCAAGATTGATTGTTACACCAGGACTGTTCAACTTACACATCCATCTGGCAAGATAGTCACTGTCTCCACCAGAGTTGCAAAGCGTCAACTCTATTCTCTTAATGCCAGCTCTCTTCCTAACCTTGAAGATATCCCGGTAGTCCGTGACTTTCCGGATGTCTTTCCAGAAGAACTGCCAGGTGTTCCACCTGACAGAGATGTAGAATTTGTTATAGATCTTATCCCAGGAACCGCCCCAATTTCTAGGAGACCTTACAAGATGGCACCCTTAGAGCTAGCCGAGCTTAAGAAACAACTCGATGAATCCTTGCAAAAGGGTTTCATCCGTCCTAGTTCTTCTCCCTGGGCTTGCCCCGTTCTCTTCGTCAAGAAGAAGGATGGTACGGACCGGATGGTTATAGATTATCGTCTCGTTAATTTGGTCACGATAAAGAACAAGTATCCGCTCCCCAGGATCAACGACTTGTATGATCAGCTCGCTGGATCCTCGGTCTTTTCCAAGATGGATTTGAGGTTAGGCTACCACCAAAGCAAGATCAGAAATGGGGACATTCCTAAAACAGCTTTTGTCACTCGTTATGGCCAGTACGAGTACACCGTCATGTCCTTTGGTCTAACTAATGCTCCAGCTACATTCTCCCGCTTGATGAACTCGATCTTCATGGAGTACTTAGATAAGTTCGTCATGGTTTACCTCGATGATATCCTTGTTTACTTGAAGAACAAGGAAGAGCATGCCGAACATCTTAGACTTGTGCTAGGAAAACTCAGAGAGCACCGCCTTTATGCCAAGTTCTCCAAGTGCGAATTTTGGTTGCCAGAAGTGACCTACCTAGGCCACGTGATATCTGGTAAGGGCATTGTCGTCAATCCCAAGAGAGTTCAGGCCGTTCTTGATTGGACTCCGCCTGAAACAGTTAAGCAAGTTAGGAGCTTCCTTGGTCTAGCCAGTTATTGTCGCCGATTCGTTGAGAACTTCTCCAAAGTGGCCAAACCTCTCACGGAACTTCTCAAGAAAGATAAAAAGTTTGAGTGGTCCCCATAGTGTGAGCACAGTTTTCAGGAACTGAAAAGACGCCTGACTTCTGCTCCCATACTTGTGCCACCGGATTTCACTAAGGACTTTGTTATCTATTGTGATGCCTCACGACAGGGACTAGGTTGCATTCTTATGCAGGATCTCCATGTGATTGCCTATGCATCTCGACAGTTGCATCCACATGAGGATAATTATCCTACACATGATCTAGAGCTTGCAGCCGTAGTCTATGCACTTTAGACATGGAGACATTACCTTCTTGGTAAACGTTGCGAGATTTACACTGATCACCAGAGTCTCAAATATATCTTCACCCAACCAGATTTGAACCTTAGGAAAATATGTTGGCTGGAGTTGATCTCAGATTACGACTTAGGGATTACCTACACCCCAGGCAAGGGGAATGTCATGGCTGATGCGCTAAGTCGTAAGTCCTATTGCAACAATCTCATGTTGCAGCAGGGCCAACCACTTCTCCATGAGGAATTATGTAAGCTTAACCTCCACCTTGCTCCTCACGGATTCCTTTCTACCTTGGTGGCGAAACCTACTCTTGTGGATCAAATCGTCTCTGCTCAGAAGCAGGATACGGGAATTTCCCGGATCAAGAGAAACATTAACAAAGGATTTGGTGGTAGTTTCTCTATAGATGATCGTGGTGTTGTTTTCTTTGAGAGTCGCTTGGTGGTTCCCAAGAATCAACATCTTCGACAATTAATCCTTAAGGAGGCTGATGAATCTCCTCTCACGATTCATCCCGGTAGTACTAAGATGTATCAGGACCTACGCCAGAGGTTCTGGTGGACTAGGATGAAGAGAGAAATTGCTCAATTTATTGCTAACTGTGACGTTTGTCGTCGCGTGAAGGCAGAGCATCAGAGACCTACTGGCACCCTTCAACCTTTAGCTATTCCTAAGTGGAAATGGGATAAAGTTGGTATGGACTTCATCATCGGCTTTCCCAGGACCAAGAGAGGGAATAATGCTATCTTCGTAGTCATTGATCGTCTTTCCAAAGTGGCTCACTTCCTACCTGTTCGAGAGAATATCACTGCTAGTCAGCTCGCTGACTTATATATTTCTCGAATAGTGTCACTTCATGGTGTTCCACTAGAGATCAATTCAGACCGTGGTAGTCTTTTCACTTCTCATTTCTGGGAGAGTTTCCAAACTGCCATGGGCACCCATCTTTCCTTCAGTACCGCTTTCCACCCTCAATCAAGTGGTCAGGTGGAAAGGGTCAACCAGATTCTTGAAGACATGCTTAGAGCTTGTGTTATCTCATTCGGTATGGATTGGGAGAAGTGTCTTCCCTTCGCCGAGTTAGCTTATAACAACAGCTACCAATCCAGCCTCAAGAAAGCTCCTTTTGAGGTTCTGTATGGACGAAGATGTCGAACACCTTTGAACTGGTCAGAAACCGGTGAAAGACAATTCTTTGGACCGGATATGATCCAGGAGGCAGAAGAGCAAGTTCGCATCATTCGTGAGAATTTAAAAACAGCCCAATCTCGTCAAAAGAGCCAGTATGATCGTAGTCATAAGGAAGTGGCTTATGAAATTGGTGACAAAGCTTACCTTCGGGTTACCCCTATGAAGGGTACCCATCGATTCGGTATCAAGGGCAAGTTGGCTCCTCGTTACATTGGTCCCTTTCTCATTCTCGCTAAACGAGGAGAGGTTGCCTACCAGTTGGAACTACCACCACATCTTTCTCGAGTTCATGATGTCTTCCACGTCTCTCAACTCAGGCGTTGCTTCTCGGATCCCATCCGCGGAGTGGACCACGAAACGCTTGATCTCCAAGATAACCTCACATATCGAGAGTACCCTGTTCGCATCCTTGAACAAGCAGAGCGTGTCACTCGACGTCATAACATCAAGTTTCTCAAGGTTCAGTGGTCTCATCATTCCGAGAGAGAAGCTACTTGGGAGCGTGAAGATCGTCTTTGACTTGAGTACCCCGCTTTCTTCCCGCCGACTCCTGAATCTCGGGACGAGATTTCTTCGAGTGGGGGCGAGTTGTCACATCCCTAGTTCTGGTATGACCTAGGCTAGCTAGTCATGTGTGCATCATGTTTAAATTTCATTTAACTTTGAAATGGGGATTGTGAAACCCTCAGAAATCATTTCTGGAAATAACCCAGATAAAAAAATTGCTCCAAAAAGGTCCAAGAAAATGTTCATGTTGCTCTCTGAAAATATTGGACAGAGATAAAAATCAAACCAATATTTTTAGGATCTCATAAGTATTTATTTTGGGCATTTGGAATTAATCCAATATTTATTTGCATTGGATATATATGTTATATATTTTATATATGTCCAAAAATTCTGAATTTTTGGTGAGGGGCTTTGGAATAATCCCTTAGGTCCCTGCAAAAATTGTCAGAATTAAATAAAATGATTTGGTATTTTTATCAAATCAAAACAAATGTCAGAAAAATAGAAAAGAAAACAAAGTAAGGGAAATACTTACCTGCAGCCCCTGTGCAGCCTGGCCTGGCCAGCGGCCCAACAGGCCGGCCCAGCCCAACTGCCAGGAGCTTCTTCAAGCTCCTGCCAGTAGGAGCTGCTCCGTGGCCGCGCCAGCCGGCCGTGGCCACGTCTCCCCGCCATCTCCTGCTTCCCCTCCTCGTCGCTCTGGCCTCCCTGGATGTCGCCACGACGCCCCGTTTCCCCCTCACTCTCCCGTGCCCATTCTCTCCTCTCCCTCGCTCTCTCTCACCGCGCCCGAACGCTGCCGTCACCGCCGTTCGCCATAGTCGCAGCCACCGCCCCGGCCTCGCCCCTCCGACGTGCCCACAAGCTCCGCGCCACCTTCCTCGTCCTCTCCGTCAAGCCAAGCAACTCCGGGCGCCCCGTATCATCGTCACCGCCGTCGTCTTCTTCGTCAGCCACCCGAGATCGCCGGTGACGTTCCGGCTACACCGAGCCTTCCCCGAGCTCGCCGACCCCGCCGTTGGATTTGTTGTGAGCCCCGCTGTCGAACCCCCTCTTCCCTGCCTCTCCGGCGCCCTCTAGCCCCTCTGCCGCTCGAGCCGAGCTTCGGCCGCCGCCGCGAGCTTTGCTCCGGCGAGCTCCGACCACCCCACGGTCTCCCGTGTGTCCCACTGGATGCGCGCGAGCCTGGGCTTTGCGTAGGTGCTCTCCGCCGCCCGAATGGTCGCCGAAGCGACGAATCCGAGGCCCTCCGCCGCGTCTGGCTCGCCGGCGTCAATTCGCCGGCGGGTTTTGACCCCGCTGACCAGGAGGTTTGACCTCCCGTGGGTCGCTGACATGTGGGGCCCGGCCCTATTAATTTTTAGTTAGGATTAGTTTAACAACTAATTTAACCCTGTTAACTAATTGGGTCACTAACGCGTGGGCCCAACCCCATTAACTAAGCCAGTTTAGGTTTAATTTAATTAGGATTAGCCACAGACAATGACGTGTGGACCCCACACGTCAGGTTTGACCTGGTCAGCCACCTTTGACCTGCTGACGCAATGCTGCTGTCATGCTGACGCAATATATCATTCTCTAGTTTAAAAATAAATCAGGAAATTCCAGAAAATGATATAAACTTCAAAAATGCATAGAAATTCAACCGTAGCTCAGATTGAAATAATTTATATATGAAAAATTATCAGAAAAATTCAATCTATCCATCTGTACCATTTTCATGCATGACAAACCATCTATACATGCTGTATATATGAAAACACACTTATGGCATATTTAAGAACTTAATTTGGAGTTGTATTTGAACCCTTGGTTCAAATGGACTTCAACCAAATAAATGCTAGATGCATTAACTCAAACAACATCACATACTCATGCCATGTTCATGCATCATAATGTTGCATATGCTTGTGTTTGATTTCCGACACCGTTCCTTCTCGATAGGTCCTGCTCCAGAGAGTGTTCGAGAGTACTTGTCTGAGGAGTAGTGCCCCCTGTTGATCTACCAGGCAAGCAACCCCCCCCCCTTGTTCATTCCGATAAAATCCTACTCTCTCGCTCCTGCTCTCATTTATTACATTAGGACAACAACGATTCAACTACTACCTTATGCTACGGTAGTTGAACCCATTCCTCTGCATGACCTGTCATTGCCACAGTAAATAGTTGAAACCCACTAGCATGTGTAGGAGTTGTTTGAGCCATGCTGTGCTTCTACCATGCCATGCCTGCTATTGCTTAGAGTTGTGTCGGGTCTGATTCATCGGGAATGAATTGGAGTGTTATGATATGTTCTGGTGCTGAGAGTTAAGCGTGTGAACACGATTTGGTAAAGGTAGCGGTGAGAGGCCATGTAGGAGTACATGGTGGGTTGTCTCATTGGGACCGTCCTTAAGAACTGAGTTCTGTGTAAGTTGTCCAATGACTAGCTACTACCAGACATTGGGCTCCGGGCGCTCCAAGCTCTCTCGACTTATTAACCAACTTGATCTCTGTCCAGGAGTTGCAACTAGTTTCTGGTGTTTGTAGGTAGTGCTATTTTTCTACCGAGTGGCACCCGGCAGGGTGGACTTGGGACAGACTAGGCATCGTGGCCCGGTGTACCGAGTGGCACTCGGATGGTGGGCTCGGGAACCCTGTACACATCGTTTGGGGCCGTGAGGGACACCCCGGCCGGATCTCCTTGCGGATGGAACCCGAATAGGCAATAAACCTGGACTAGAGTCTTGTGTGGTTAGTTAGGTCGTGGCCGACACCCTTGCCAGGCTTCCGCTTGAAGGTTACCGAGATACATGAAGGTTATATGGTGATAAGTGGTGAGAGTGTGTGTGAACAAGTACACCCCTGCAGGGTTATCATGATCTATTCGAATAGCCGTGTCCTCGGTTATGGACTTCTTGGATGCTTACGTGGTACATAGACAACTTAAAGTGGATACTCTAAAATGCTCAAGACAAGTGTGAGTGCTATGGATGGCCTTCTCGGAGAAGAGACGGGGATGAATCCATAGTAGTGTATTGATGTGGTGATTAGTGGACTCGTGTGCGTTGCCTCACCTCAAAGAAGTTTCTCATTGTTGTAGAACAGGATAGCCACTGAGTCAAAGCTGGCTTGCTGCAACTAAACCCCACATTACCTTCTTGATACAAATGCATGTATGATAGGATCTGATGTAAGTCTTGTTGAGTACCTTTGTACTCACGTTTGCTTTATTTATGTTTTGAAGGTGAGACATCTGTCTCACTAGTAGTACCGCTTGGACTTCGACGAGTAGCTTGTTACCTCAGCTACGATCTTGTACCTTGGAGGGAATTGTAGATAGTCAGGCTTCTCGGCCTTTTTATTTTGTAGTTGTCTGTACAGAGACATGTAATGCTTCCGTTGCTTGTATGCTCTGAATGATGGGTCATGTGACCCCTGTTTGTATTGATGCTATGTGGCTCTTCTGAGCCTTTATCTATATGAGTTGCGTTATGTTGTGATGCCATGTTGTACAGCACATACTTCCATGTGATGCGTACGTGTGACGTGTATTGCTATGTGTGGGATCCGACAATCTAGTTGTTTATCCTTGGCAGCCTCTCTTATGGGGAAATGTAGTCTGGTGCTTCCTTGAGCCATAGTAGTCCTGCTAGCCCAGCACTACTTCTCAGAACACTTGACTGGCCGGCATGTGTTCCACTTCGTTCCTATGTCTGTCCCTTCGGGGAAATGTCACGCGTTGACTTCCGGAGTCCTGCCTAGCCTGCTACAGCCCGGGTTCCCCGGAGTCCTGTAAGCCCAGTGCTACAGCCCAGGTTCATATGCTGTTGACCGACATGCTCGATGTGATTCATGTATGCATGTCCCCATAGGTTAGCACCACTTTGGGTTCACGACTAGCCATGTCGGCCCGGGTTCTCTGGCATATGGATGCTAGCGATACTATCATATACGTGAGCCAAAAGGCGCAAACGGTCCCGGGCCATGGTAAGGCGACACCCGTGGGAATACCGTGCGTGAGGCCGCAAAGTGATATGAGGTGTTACAGGCTAGATCGGTGTGACTTAGAATGGGGGTCCCGACATCTTTCCCCTTGGAAGAGCAGATAGGCTCTTTCCCCTTGGAAGAGTCAGAGAGGGTGCCCTCCTCGTGGTCGCTGTCGATGAGGTCTGACTTGGAAGCTGTGGATCCCAAGCCAGCGCCGTAGAACGTGTCATTCAGAAATGACAAAGGGGTTCGATGGCGATGTAGGATGGCAAATTCTTGACACCGAGCCAGAGGAGATTAGCGGAGGGGCCATGGATGAGATCGACGGAGGTTGAACCCAAGGCGTTGGGGGTGGGCCACTTAACCTATGACATAGCCCGTGTCAGGCCATTGCTATCAACGCCCTCGATGTAATAGCCAGCGTCCGCGACATACCCGCATACTATAGCCCGTTGATTGAGTGCTTGCGGCCAGTAATGGTCGTCAGCTTCCTCAGCGACCACCTAGGCGGCGTCGGGCGAAGAGACCACGATACACCTCTTTTGGGCCATTCGCTCCTTGAGCTCCACGGGAAGCATAGTCGGGCTTAGGTTGCGATGCTCTGGAGTGGGGGATGGGGATGGAGATGGGAATATGTGGGAAAGGGGCGTTTGGCAGGCATCATCTAAGAAACTCAGAGCGGCCTGGGTACGGAGATCGGAGGGTAAGCTACACGGGCAAACCGACAGATGTTGACAATGGAGGCCTTGTGGCGGCGGCGGCGACCTTGCTAGGGTTTCAAGTGAGGGAGGGTGTGTGTGCGCGCATGCACGTGCATGCCCAAGGCGGGGGTGTGTTGAGGAAATGACACGGCTACTAAAAATTTTACTATGGGGAAGTCAAACGTGTTAGTGAAATGTTGGGGCTATTGAAAATTTGGATGATGGTGCATCGCACACGGTCCGAAAATATAAATTGTGTGTTATGAAATGGAAAGATCCTCGAGGCAGGCAAATATTTTCGAGGGACGCGGGTGGAAGCGGGAACAAGAAACATCACACACGGTCGAAACATAATAACCGTGTGTTATCAAACAGAAAAAACCTGCAGGCGGGTAGACATTTTTGAGAGGGGAAGCCTCGTGGAGCCCGATGTACTATGGAGATGTGAGTGATAGGGGCACCGGCGTGGCACACGGTTAGTGTGAGTGAACCGTGGCTGTTGCGTTATCCGATTTGTCTAATGTTCGGAAATTTGGCGAAAATGACACGGGAGAGAGTCGGAATACGAACACACTTGCATGTGGACCAAATATATGTATGAAAAGGGCGGTTTGATGTTCAAATACCAAATGCAACTTCGATGTGGCACCTATCTCGCAAAGCGCACGGTATTGCTTCCCCCTTCGTGTCGACAGGAGGGGAATCCTAAGATATGAATGCATGTCCCCCTCCCCACGGAGGTTCACCTAGCAAAGTGCAAAGTAGCAGCCCCCCTCCCCCCCCCCCCCCCGCCACACACACACACTTTCAGTCGGCGGGCCGGAGAGGGCATCTCACCAAGGTGGATCATAAAACGGACCAAGAATAATCCACCTTGGTTGTACAACCTCTCTCTTGTTGTTGGTCAAAGTGATGGCCGTCCATGCGACCCCGGAGATGGGCTAGCTCGTCAATAATCACGCAAGTAGCTAGTCCCCGAAGACAACCACTGCCTGCGTGTGTCCCAAACATATGTATGGAGAGGTGTGTTTGAATACACAATGAAACAACTTTGATGTGGCACCGTGCTTTTGAACCAAAAATCCCCACACTGAGCGAGGGTTAGTTGACGATGCATATGTATGCCACACCACACTTCAAACCGATGATGGGGATTCATGCATGCATGTGTGCATAGTATGCGCTCAAACTTAATTAGCTCTGATTCTCACCATGACCTATACTATGATAACACAAACCAAAGGAAGAATGCGTCATGGTAACCTATCTTGTTGTCGGTCAAGGTGATCATGGATGTCAATGCGGGCCCATGAATATATAGGCTTGTCACCGATAACCACATGAGGGAGTGTACCATTCGAAGACAACCACTACATGCATATGTATGGAGGTGATGCGTGCATGCATGTTTGAATACCATTTCACAACATAGATGTGGCGCGTGCATCGAAAATCATACAGTCCCCACACAGAGTGAGATCGGTTCATGGCGTGTCATGGTACTAGCCACTTCGACTCGATGGGAGGGATTCATGCATACACGTGCATGTGTGTGCTCAAACTGTATCATGTCATCCTAGAGCATGACCTATATATACCGTATTGTAAACAAAAAATAATCCCCTCCTAAGTCAAATTAACCTCTCTCGTTGTCAGGCAAAGTAGTGATGGACCAAGCGGGCCCACAGATGGAAAGCATCGATGTCGCTGATAACCGCTTAAGTGGGTGCGAGAGGACAACCACCATCGCTTTGCATGTGGGCCAAATATATGTTGAATACCCAAAATGCACAACTTTGATGTGGCACATGCCATGAAAACCATAAAGTCCCCACATAGAGCGAGGTTCATGAAGCGTACTACATATGATGGTCCCCTTCCCCCTCTTCAACGCATACTATATGCTCCTACATTAATACAACCCCAAAAGAATCCTCCTTGATAATGAAATTAATTAACCTCTCCTGATGTAGGTCAAAGTGATGCATGCATCGACGATGGCCTCGTGAGCCCACAGATGGAAGCGTCAGACGTGAGTGTCCTAGGATAACCATCGCCTGCATGCATGTGGCCCAAAGAGGTGTTGTGTGATGTTTGAATAGCCAATTTTCACAACTTTGATGTGGCACATGCCTCGAAAACCGAAAAGTCCTGACATTGAGTGAGGTGTACTTGTTCACGGATGCATGCGTATAGTATATATGCTAGTCCCCTCCCACCTCTTCGACGCGTACTATATACTCCCACCATAACACAAACAAAAAAGATTCTACCTTGCAGGTCAAATTAACCACTCTGTCGGTTGTTGGTCAAAGTGATGGACGACGACCTCGCTGGCCCACAGAAAGCGTCACACGCGATTGAGTGTTGTGTAGGACAACCATCGACTGCATGTGGCAAAAACATGTATGTATGAAAGGGTTGTGTAATGTTTTAAATAAAGAATTCATGACTCTGATGTGGCACCTGCCTCACAAAACGGCCAACCCACACGGTGGCTCATGACTCGTAGTGTACTGCCAGCCACACCCACCCCCCCCAGACGCACACACACACACAGACTGCGAATCCACCGCAACTATGATACATGTTAAATTATCCCACGGTGAACATATGTTACCAAAGGAGGGACGTTTTAATTTTGAAAAAAAATAGAGATCATTAAGACGTTTTAGTACATTGATTGATTTTCTAGGGTTATAATGTGCAAAAATCAAATTTGAGCTACATGCACACCTGACGATGCACATAAATGGATTGCAATAACACATGTGTCTCACTGGGTGCATGTTTACTCCCCGTGCAAGAAATTTCAAACATTGAGAATCTTGATTTTTAAATTCCAGTACATCCAGAACTTATTTGAAATTCATGAAACTTATCGTGTTGTCATATGGACACCAATATAGAGTGGCATTGTACTTTTTTGTCAAATTTGAGACCAGTTTTGATGTAATCTTTATTTTCTAACAAACGGGAGATTATTAATACTTGGGAACCAATATTGCAAACGGGTTATTTATTCAAACCGTGAGCGTTCGACCAACAATGGATATGTGCCATGCTTCGTTTAAGAAATAAAGTGGCGGCATTAATCATCCAAATAGGAAAACAATATATGTGCCGCCACGAAACCCGTGTGTTGTGCGAGCAGGCGTGAGTTGACGGGACGCATGCGAGCAGTCCGCCGTGTAGGCAGACCAAGAGGCGTGCGTGCAGGTGTGTGAATTGACAGGAGGCATGCTTGCTGTGCGGTGTCATCGGGAGGCGTGCGAGTAGCTGTGTGAAACGATGGTAGGCATGCCAACAGTCCGGTTTGCAGGCTCACTGGGAGGCGAGCCAGCGGTTTAACCTCTGCCCGCCTCTCTCCCACTACTCCATATTAATGGTGCGCCCGAGCGGCCGCACCCCCATTCTCGCCACACACACAATTCTCTCTCTCCGCTTGCATCCTCGACGCCGCTCTCAGTCCTCAAATTTGTTAGTGTATGAGGATGTCGCCGAAGCGCCCCATCGGAGGGAGTGGCGACATTGGGGCTGCTGAAGTAACAGAGCATGGCATGGAGATGGAGATAGAGGTTGCCGTCACTACCTGCGAGGTATCGCTGCACCCTGACATCGTCGACGGTGTCGTGCTTCCACAGTCGGAGGCGGAGGTCTACACCACCTCCGGTGATGACTCGGGCGACGACCCCGACGACCACTCCAACGACGACTTCGGCAACGACGGACAACCAGTTAGTAATCTATACCCATTTATGTGTCAAATTGATCCTAGGGTTTCTCTGGTTACCCCTTCCTCCCCCTTTTTGGAATAGAAATCCTATGGTTATGTTCTCCCAATCCATGAAATCTGAGTAAGTTTCGTTAGATCTGTGTAGTGTATTGATTTTTTGAATGGTACAAGTGATAAGTGATTAATTGTTTCATCTATGCAAATGATTTATGCTAGTAATTCGACTAGGGTTAGTGTTCGTGCTAATAATTCCAGCCAGTACTTGATAATTGATTTTGAATTACCTACATATATGTTTGTGCCATTATTTTCTTCAAGATTGGTTTGTATATAGATGATTATGCTTAAAAATCGAACAATAATCTCTAGATATGTATAAAAAATAGCCATAAATTCCTAATCCTACTTCACGGCATGTAAACATTGATTTGATGCCAAATTTTGGCAACTGCCAAATGTTCGCTAGAGATTACTTTGTAAACATTAATTTGACGCCACATTTTTTTACTATTTGTATAGGTGTTGTCTAACGATGTGGAGAGCAAGGATGAAGATGCCCAGAGGAGGTACAAGAGGCAAATCCTGAGGTAATTTTATGCGGGAATGCATAACAGGCATATTAGGACCTAGGACCGCGGCTATAGATGCCCGTTTTGCAACCAAAAGCGTCACAACGCATATCAAAGTGTTTTGGCGCATGCAAGAGGACAAGCCATTGTCTCCTTCAAGCAGAAGTATTCTCGCAGGGTGGCACACGTCGCATACTCGAGTACCTGGAGAAGCTTCCGGATCATGCCGGCAGATGAGATGTGGGATCGAACTATGTACGCTTGAGTATGCTTACTGACGGTTGAACTATGGTTGTGTACGCGTATTATCTATGTCTGAGTATATTTAATCTATATTTACTTATGTCTAACTGTGGATATGGATGCAATCAGTTCAGTTGATGGACTCTACCTCTGTCTTGGTTTATTGGTCCCCATTGTAATTTGTGTTAAATATTGACCAAAGATTTAACTGACAAAATGATAGTGCAGGTCAGCAAAAATTATATCATTGGATGCGTATTTGAACGTGTTCAATGATATAATTTTTGGTGACATGCATAAATATTTGTTAGTTAAATCTTTGGTCAAATTTTGGTACAAATTACAAAGGGGACCAATAAACCATGACGGAGGTAGTACGTCTATCATACACGGTTCCCAAAATTGGGACCATGTGCCATGAATTTCATTTTCCCTATTACGTCAATCACACACGGTTGGCTCTAGCAAACCGTTGCGTCAAAAACTCTTTGTGGGATAGAAAACCCTCACCACGCAATTCAAAAAAGAAAAAAGAAAACCCTCACCATCCCCACGTCACAAAAACCCTCACCCCACCCGCCACCCCCTCCGATCCCCATTCACACCTACACAATCTCCTCCGCGTCTATGCATGGCACTGCCTATCGCCATGGCAACCACTTAGCTCGACGCCTGCCGCCGCCGCTAGGCTGCCGGCAAACCCCACTACATTTCGCTACTTCCGCTTGCCGCCGCCTATCGCCATCGACTTTCTCAATGCTGCTCGCGATTGACCCAGCTCCGCCCGGCTGGGGAATCTGCCGTATTTAGGGTTTTTTATCATGGACAACAAGGTAACTAATTTAATGAGATATTATATCATCTCTTATCCCAGTTCATCTGCGTCCTTTAATCACCGGGCCGAAATCGCCATGAATTCATTTTTATTCGAGCTGATTTGAGGGTTTTTCTATCATTCATAGAGTGTACAGTGAGCAGACACATTAGGACTTTTGCGGCCTCCGCCAGACATCCATGGAATTCCATCATACCGTACCAGATGACTTGAGGATGCGCGCCGTATGTTCAATCTCACCCTAAATTGATTGGCATGTCCTACTTTCCTAAACATATACTAAATATTGCTACATTTGGATAAAAGGTGCCACATGTAGCATATACGTCAAAGGGGATTTTTTTTCCCTCTTCTTTCTATATTTGGCAAATTAATGATGTATTGTTCTTTCGATTACTCTCATATTTCCATGACATCATGTTTACCCTATCTATTTAATTATAGATTTTTGTCCTTCGATTTCAATTGTTGTACATTTCTTTCAATTTGGGCCCATATTTGCATGTTACCATATTTTTGTTAACAATTCTACCATTTTCTGCAGCGCGTCCCTTGCTATGCAACAGAATCTGTAGTACACAATCTTTCCCTTTACATAAATCAAGACTAGAGGGGTGTCATACTGAACACAAACCATGCATTTACAATTGTTTCTACTGTAAGACTTGATGAACATGGTGACTCCTATTTGGCACTCGCCTTTGGAAAGAAATTTCTATGTTTTACGTACTGAAAGCTGGCACTAAAATTGTACTGCACATAAAAGAGCTTGGTTATGAGATATATGATAACTTCCCACATGATATCATTTGTCCAGACTTTGTTTGAAGTAAGTGTTGTTTTCAAGTATCTGTATGTTGATTTACCCAGCAATATCAAATGAACTGTGTAGTATTGAAGCAACCAATTGTTATTCCATTTTCTTACTCTATTCCTACCTACTAGCTTATAGTTACCAATACACTTTTCTATTGCTTGTTTTAACTAAATATTCCTTGTACTCCCACTTCTATCAGAAAGCGCCGCTGACAAGGAGACTCCAGAGTGGAGAACGGGGCTGCCAACAAGCGGAGGTGGGTCGAGCAAGGACCGCAAGAGACTCCAGCAGACCTAGACTTCATCAGCAGCCTCCCCGATGATATGTTGACAGTCATCATCTCCCTCCTCCCAATCAAATATGCGGCATGGACAACCGTCCTTTCCCACCGGTGGCGCCCCTTATGGAACTCCACCCCTCTCAACCTCATCGACACCCATGAGATCTGCCATGGCTATCGCAAAAGCTTGGATGCGTTCTCCAAGATCCTCGGCAGTCACCCTGGCCAAACCAGAGGCCTTAGCATGGGCAAGTTCCGTTCCAACGGCAAGGACCGTGCCAGGCTTGACGACTAGTTCCGATCCCCTGCCCAAGATCAGCTCCAGGAGCTCACTTTTGATGATGGGCATATGAGCTCGCTGCCAACGTCCGCGTGCCGCCTCGCACCCACGCTGCGCGTCGCCAAGTTTAGGAACTACCATCCCCCCTTAATGACGCGCCTGCTCTTATTCTACCATGACTGAAGCACCTCGAGCTCGTCGTCGTCTGCATCCCAAACGGTGACATGGAGCATCTACTCTGTGGCCGTACTACACTCGAGTACCTTCGTCTTCAGGCGATCAATGGGTTGAGTAGCTTCCACATCACCTCCATGACTCTCCAAACTATTTATGTGTGTTGTTGGTGCTGCAAGACATCACAAATGTGCACCACGGTATGGTCATTGAGGACACACCTTCACTTGAGAGATTACTTGTAGTTGATCAAGAAGGTCCAACAAGAATCAATGTCATTTCTGCGCCGAAATTGATAGTGGTGGCCTACTCATCTGACAAATACTCCGAACATGTTATTGGATCCACACCCATTCAGGTACAATAGCCGCCTTCTACCTATCATTCTAGAAATTAACATTATTTCTATTTTTCAAGATGTATGTTCGTCTGTCATCCAGAAAATGATTCTGACAAGCTTGACCCCGAAACTGTGCATAGTGAAGGTCTTGGCACTAGAATCTATCGGCCCCAACCTGGAGCAAGTTGTTAGTTTCCTAAGATGCTTTTCGTGCCTGGAGAAGCTATATATCGAGGTGATGTTCCTTTCCTGTTAAATGTTAACCATAAGGGATTTCAATTTGTGACACCTTTTCCAAGTTTACAATGACAATGTACTATGATTTATGAAGGATTTTTTGGAGGATTGTAGTACATACATGTCCCCCCCCATATTGGTTGCTCGATCCATATGGTTACAATCCATAAGCATTTCTCCTTTGGATTCATCTGTACTAGTTTTCTTAGGGAACTTTTCATCCACTCCAACCTCTTGTGAAGAAGGCTACATTTTTCTATCAAGGAGGATTCCTCTCAGCCTCGGCACGAGCACGCAACCTTCTGGGGCTCGGAGGAGATCCGCTTGGGCAACATGGGCTGATTCTCCGGTGAAATCTCAGCCTCGGCACGAGCACGCTTCAAGCTCCGAGTGGTCCGACTAGAGACAGTCGGCTGCTGGGCCCCACTCGCCTTCCCCTTTGGATTATGCAAAACCATGTATCATGGATCCTTGGGAACCTCATAACACGGAGAGGACTCCACCTCGCCCCCTCCTCAGACCTCTCCTCCTCGTCGCTCTCCTAATAATCATCACTCTCGTCATCGTCGGATTCCTCTGAGTACTGCCACTCGGTGTCACTCGTCACATCTTCAAGCGACCAGTCCACCACGGGGATATTGGAAATCATGTTCTGAAACTCCTACAGAAGTAAATACAACAAGACATCAAAATCAGACGTGCAGAAAACAATACATCAATGGGTCAAATAAGTAGGAACACCCTACCTCAACAGTCGGCGGGAGCTCCCTGGAGTAAGCTGGCACCATCCTGCCCCCCCCCTGCGGATTGTCCCAGCACTACTGCAGGATGGTGCTAACGCGACACTACGATCAGAGACCCTTCAATGAAACTGTGTGCGATGCATTAATCGCAAACGATGATGTAAAAACCCGTCAAAAAAGATGCCAAACATTTGTGATGGCGGATACATCAAACACGGTTTAGATTTTAGTTGTGCGTGGGATGCTGGGCATACGGTTGATCCATACGAACTGTTTGCGATTAGACAGAACAACAGAAACGGGCAGCCATATCAATGTGTGCGCGATATACGGCATACAGTTCACTCCGATGAACTGTTTGCTATTAGGGAAAGCAACAGAAACGGCCAGCCAGATCAAGGTGTGTGTGATATACAGCATACGGTTCACTCGAATGAACTGTTTTCGATTAGGGAAGAGAACAGAATGGTTCAACTTAACAAGATGTGTGTGATACGTGGCAAACAGGTCTGTAATCGGAAATGTGTGGGAAGACCGATAACAACACAGACGATTCCTGTTAACAAGCTGTGTCTTGTGAGCAAATGATTGCTGGTATACAATTGTCAGTGATTGATGAAATCATCACCGATGGGTTCCATTGTTTATTCCATGTGAGATGTGATTTGCTCTATCCGCACAACATCTACGCTCTGTCTACTGAGCATCAACATATATACTTAAAAAGACAGCATTGCAAAACTAAATTAAGCATACAATTACACAAGTGACTACACACATAACATTTCCACACACCAAAGTAAGAAATTACATGCATCCTAAACTAGGAGAAATGAGCATCCAATCATCCACTTCTTGTTGCAACGATGCTTGCTATTGCTCTGCTTCCGGCTGCATCCCTGGCCATTTTGGGGAAGGACGCACTTACTCATGTCAACGGTCCTCCTGTAACATCCCAAATTTTCAATTTGGAATGTTATACATAGATCATCCATGCGTATCATGATTTATTGCATTTCCGTTCCGCAATCCTCGAAATCCTAAGCAACTCAAGGACCCACGGAGAGAGTTGGGGATTTTTTCGGTTTTCATATTCGATTTCTATCAAATAATGAAACGAGGATTTTGATTTTAACAATTTTTCTCTCCGAAAAATATTTCATATTAAATCAAATGAGTGGAGATAATATGACTTCTCCAAAATAAATGAAATATTGGAGGAAAAATATTAAAATCATTTATTGGATTTTATTCGGTTTTATTCGGATTTTATTTGCATTAGAAAAATTGCATGTTCTCAAAATTGCATTTTAGAGCCAAGAAAATGTTCACCTCGTCCTAAATATTTTATTTAGGCGGTGAAAATTTGTTTTGGCATTTTTAGATTTTTATTTATTTTTCTAGGATTTTATTTATGTCGGCGGAATTATTTAAAAAAAATATTGCGCGCCCGACTAGGCCGAAGCCCAGCCCAGCCAGGCCGGCCTACCCGCGCCACCACCTCCCCAGCCGGATCGGGACCGGAGTCATGATCGGAGCCGCCGCTGCTGCCATGTCCGAGGCGGACACGCCTCCCGAGCCCGCCCCCTTCCCCAAGTTGGCCACCCCCCCCTCTTTATAACCCCGCCGGAGCGCCCCCCTGGAGCCCCAGCCACCGCCGCCCACAGCCGCCCGCCCCACCGCCTGCAGCCGCCCGCCTCGCCGCCTACAGCCGCCGCGCCGCCGCCGCTTGCCGCCGCCCTCACCGCGCCAGAGCCGCCGCCGCCCGCCGCCGCAGCCCCGCACCCCACGCCGCCCCGCCGCAGCGCCGGAGTCCCGCCGGAGCCCCGTTGGAGCCGAGCCGAGGTAGCCGCCCCGCCACCCCGGTATTCCAAAGAAAACCGTTCGGTTTTATTTTTTAAAGAACCCTAGTTTTCGTTTTTTTAAATAGATCGGTTTTTCTCCAGTTTATTTAATTAGCGAGCGTTCGCTCATTCGTTCGTTTTAACGAATGTGTTCTTCGTCTAGATCCAGATAACGAACGTTCATTCGTTAATCTGTTTTTCGTTTTTCTTTTTCTCGTATTTATGCCGCGATTTTTCTGATCGCGATTTCGGATCCAATCTTAGTTTCTGTTTATCTTTTCGCTCGTTTATCGGAATCAGGCGATTCAAGCGCCTGGAGTTTCGTCTCGAAACCCTCTTTCCGGTTAATCAACTCAAACAAGTTTCTGCTACTGTAAAAATTTGACCTGAGTTCAGATTAGTAAATGAAGTTTCTTTCGTTCGCCGGTTGAGTTTTGTTGCTTTGTTCGATTTGATTCTTTTGCAAACCAGAGTTCTTAAGTTGAACTTTCTGGTCAACATCTCTTATTTGAGTTTTTCTTGTGCATCGTTGCTTGTTACTTATGTGTGTTATTGTTTGCTTGCGATAGAATTCCCAGAGTGCGAAGCGTGTTACTACGAGTCTCTAGGATTCGCGGATCGTCAGCAAGGCAATTAACACATTGATGATACTCTTTCCAAACCTAGTTTTTGTGCATTAGTTCCAATCCTCAAACATTGCATGATTAGGATGTCATTAACTTGTGGGTTGGGAAGTAGTTGCTGAGGTAGAACCTATTGCCCTGTTATATTCAAACCCTTGGGAGTTACTTCTACGTATTGCTTATTGCCATGCTATGCTCATAGACGTGGTTCGGGTTTGAGTGAAATCCATGAAAGATGTGAGATTCTTAATTAATGGTTCAACTTAAGGTGGCAACTTAATCAAACAACTGGGTGGACTGAGGCACCTGGGGAACCCAGTGTTGTCTGTTTTTATTTTTGGAAATCCCGGGGTACTCGTGTGATCTTCCTATGGACCGCCACCCAGGCTCAAAGGGAACTGAGATGATTCATGCTAGAAACTTCCGTGTGCAGCCACAAGCTATTATGGGCTCTAGCATAGTTCAGTAAGTTACGTGAAGCTCTTGAAGAGGTGGATCAGCAGGTAGTGGGTTTTGTAGGTTTGGTATGGTCTGCCCGGAGTAGAGAGTTAATGTTTCTGAAAGACTGTGTCTCGATCATCCGTTTCTCAAACACCATGTAGTGCGAGAAATCCAACGGAAGCGATCGAGTCTTGTGGGGAAAAGTGCGCAAACCTCTGCGGAGTGTACAATCTAATCATGGTTAGCCGTGTCCTCGGCTATGGACAATTCTTGAGTATCTAGTACTTGAGTTATCGCATGTATCTCACCATATTTAATTAATATTGTTGGGTTGTTAATCACTTTAATTGGGATTGAGTTGGGGGTACCTTCTCAATGATGATGAGGACATCAATACCATTGTTACACCCACAGCCCCTACTGTTACATATACTGGACCAATTACTAGAGCTCGCGCACGCCAATTAAATTACCAGGTACTTTCGTTTCTTGGTAATGATTCTAATGTTCATGAGATTATGATGCTGCCTAAATTGGATACATTTGTTTTGCTTTCAAATGAAGGGCCTAGCTTGGAGAAGGATGAACATTGGAGCAAGAACACGCATGAAGTTGATGGCATGCGCAAGGGGATCAATAACGGAGTTACAAGTGATGATTTCAGGACTTTGAAGCCGCCATAAGGAGTGCATGAAGCCATGGACGAAATATACAAGATGCCACTTCATAATATTCGTCCATAGGCTATTCTAGGTGCTGCGTCACCTTATTAATGGGCCAGGCCCATGTAATTTCGAAATACTTAAGTATAGGCTTTTTTTAGAGTCCGTATGTGTGGGGAAACAAGAGTTAGGGTTGGTTTCGGACCCCACCCTCAAGGGCCACGAAATTCCCCTCTCTTCCTCCATATATACAGCCCTTAGGGCGTCGTTTAGACTTTGGGTTTTGTTTAGATTAAAAGTTCGCCATAGCTGCAACTTCACGTACTTCGTTTGTGTCCAACGACCAGACCAAGACGTCACAGAACCCCACCTTGATCAATAAAGCTTTCATCTTATATTCGCAATATCCAAATTGCAATCTCAGTTTCTTGCTTGTTCTTCGTTTGCTCGCAGGAAACAGGCCCTCGTGGTCAGGTTGATCGTGCTCCGGCGTGGTCAATAACCCCTCAGAAGTTGGTTTAGCGATTGCTAAGGCGCGATGTCTCGCACGTTCGTAGTCAGATCGTCAAGGTCGACTCCCACAGAAAACGATAGCCACCATCTCATCAAAACATCGGGACACCTTTGCCTCTATCAAATGATGTTACAACCACCATGATAGTTAAATTAAAATCTATTCCTTTGTTGTAGGGAAAAATTAGCTTTTCGCAAAAACTATAACCATACAGCTTTCCACCAGCCATATATGCATGTAGTGATAGAATTATTATGTTCTTGCTCTATTGTGTTATATTGCCAGCATATTCCATGTGCTGACCCATTTTCGGGCTGCAACGTATTATGTTGCAGACTTTTCAGACGAGAAGTAAGGTTCGTTAGGTCGTTGCTGTGCAGCTCAGCTATGCCGTTGGAGTTGATGGACTCACTTTATCTTCCCTGCCTTCCGCTGTTATCGCATTAGATGGCCTTAAGTCATGTTATTGTAATGAGTTCTCTTTTGAGACATTCGATGTAATAAGTGTGCGATTGCTACTCTGTTATAAATCCTTCAAGTACTGTGTGGTGTCAGCATTACTGATCCAGGGATGATACCTGAGCACAGAGATTGGACCGTCTGAGGTCTGGTCGCTACAAGATGGTATCAGAGCACATGCTGAGTGTAGGACACGACCACTAAGATAAACCCTAGGTCACACTTCTCTACTCATTTCTGACTCCTCACCACTTTCTACTCTTTAGGATGGCGGAGATGAAGAACAAGTTTGCACAACCGGATGAAGACACACCTTTTGGACGTCACCTGAAGGAAGTCACTAGGTACTTGAACATTGGAATACCAAGATTCACCGGGACATAAAACGCCACCTTACCTGAGGAGGAGCGCTGGACGATTCAAGTACAAGTTCCAGGAAGGACGTTCTCGCCAACTTCTAAACCCACAGAGTTTTCTTTCGAAGCACCTACCTGGAGTCTAGGCAAGAGCATGGCAGCCCACATTACAATGGGACGCATTGGAGAAGTTTACAACAGGGAACTTAAGGACACAATCTACCAAATATGTGGGCGCCGCGATGAGCAATGGGAAGTAATCAGCACCAGGAAGGATAGATCCATTGCAGCTTTCACCCAGGAGTTAAACCAGTACATCCGACGTCAGGAGAACCAGATGTGCACGGACATGATGGACTTGAAGAAGGCGAAGACTAGGATCATCGAGCTAGAGGAAGAACTCAAGTTTACACGTGATGGATATGAGGAGGAAATCAAGACCCTACTGGAGAAAAATGATGACCTAGTCAAGAAGATCGGAGTATTCATGGGAGGACCAGCACCAATAGAAGAAGAAGAAGAACCCAAGGAAATACGCCCCGAGGACTACATCATCATCGACGATACCGACTCCGACCCTAGTGATGATGACTTTGAAGACGAAGCTGGAGCAGACATCATGGAGTCTTCCACCGATCAAAATTTCTAGATGACCACCAACTATTAGTAGTATTTTCCCCATGTATATAATAGCAGTGAGCACTTTTGCGATAGTTCTAGACCGTTTGTATGCCCTTGCTTGATTGATTGAGTGAAATGATTGTGTTTGTCTCATGTGCATATGGGTAGTGTTTTCTCATTAGACCCCTTTTCTATTCTAATCTCTTCCATCTAAACCCATCAGATGCCTCCGAGACGTGACACCGGTTTTGCTTTCCCACTGGAACTCACCCAGTTGATCCAGCAGCAGAATGCCTTGATGCAACTACTAGTTCATAACCAGGGCAACAACAACAACAACCCACCGCCAGTGGACAACCTAGCCCGTTTTCTAAGGTTACAGCCGCCGGTGTTTTCCTGTAGCACCGAGCCTATAGTTGCTGATGATTGGCTACGCCGTATTGGAAGGGAGTTGACCACCGCGGGTTGCACAGATGCTGAGATGGTGCGCTTTGCCGCACATCAATTGGATGGACCAGCAGCCTCATGGTGGGAGAATTACACAGCCACTTTTCCTGTAGCCAATGTCACTTGGGACCAGTTTCAGCAAGCCTTCCGCACAGCCCATGTCTCAACTGGAGCTATGCAGATGAAGAAGCGGGAGTTCCGCAACCTACGCCAGGGGAACTGTACTGTGGCTCAATACGTGGATGAGTTTAGCAAGTTATCACGCTATGCCCCTGATGATGTGGCCACAGATGCCGCAAAGCAGGAGAAGTTTATGGAAGGGCTGAATGATGAGATGAGTATGCAGTTGATGGTAACAACCTTCAACAACTACCAGGAGTTGGTAGACAAGGATCTTATGATTGAAGGGAAGCAGCAGCAGATTGAGAGCCGCAAGAGGAAGTATGGACAAGGGAAGTATAATTCAGGAGCTCAGCAGAAGCCTCGCCTAACCCCGAACTCGGAAGGACTTATTCATAACCATGGAGGTCACAACCACACTGGAGGAGGATCACATAACCATAGTGGTGCTAATAATGGGAATGGGAACGGAGCTAACAACAATCAGAACCGCTCCAACCCGTCCACACCCACCATAAGAGACCTAAGTCAAGTTACCTACTTTAAATGCAGGAAGACAGGGCACTATGCCAATGATTGCCCTGAAGGAAGGACTGGAAACAGAAATGGAAGCACTAGGAAGAAGCCTAATCCATTCAACAAAGGACAAGTGAACCACGTTAACGTGGAGGAGGTTAAAGAGCAGCCGGACGCGGTAATAGGTAAGTTTTTGGTTAAGTCATCTACCGCTCTTGTACTTTTCGATACTGGTGCATCGCATTCATACATATCAAGGGGATTCGTGGATAAGTTTAAACTGCCAACCCAAACCCTTAGGACCCCTCTTTTAGTGAGTTCACCCAGAGCAGAGTATATGGCTAGCCGATGGTGTGACCAGATACCCTTAACCATTGGCACACATGTGTTTCCATCCGACCTAATTATCTTAGAGTCGCAAGCATTGGATGTGATATTGGGTATGGACTGGATGTCAAAGTATGGAGGAAGCATTGACTGTGCTAGTAAGTCGGTTTATCTCACCACCCCGGAGGGGAAAAGGGTTAAGTATGTGTCTAGGCATGTGCCTAGGAGGAGCCAAGTGAATGCCCTTATGGGAGTTGTTCAGGAGGAAGTGCCGGTAGTAAAGGATTACCCGGATGTTTTCCCAGAGGAATTACCAGGCATGCCACCGGACAGAGACATTGAGTTTTTGATAGAACTGTTGCCAGGGACAGGACCAATATCCAAGAGACCCTATCAGATGCCTGCAAATGACCTGGAGGAAATTAAGAAACAGATCAAGGAGTTATTGGAGAAAGGATACATCCAAAGAAGTTCATCACCTTGGGGAGCCCCAGTACTTTTGGTTGAGAAGAAGGATAAATCCCTAAGGATGGTTGTTGATTATCGAGCCTTGAATGAAGTGACGATAAAGAACAAGTACCCACTGCCGATGATCAACGATATGTTTGATCAATTGCAAGGAGCTAAAGTGTTCTCAAAGATCGACTTACGATCGGGGTATCATCAGTTGAAGATACGAGAGAAGGACATACCAAAGACGACTTTCACAACGCGATATGGACTATACGAGTATACGGTCATGTCATTTGGACTGACTAACGTCCCTGCCTATTTCATGAGCATGATGAACAAGGTGTTCATGGAGTATTTGGACAAGTTCGTTGTGGTATTTATTGATGATATCATGGTATACCCGAAGAACGAAGAGGAGCACAAGGAGCATTTGCGTTTAGTTCTCGAGAAGCTCAGGGAACACCAGTTGTATGCTAAGTTTAGCAAATGCGAGTTTTGGCTGAAGGAAGTCGGATTCCTTGGACATGTTATATCAGGAGAAGGTATAGCAGTAGACCCCAGCAAGGTTCAGTCAGTCACTGAATGGTTGCACCCACCTCAGTTAGCGAGATCCGCAGTTTTCTTGGACTCGCAAGATACTACCGGAGATTCATTGAGAATTTTTCCAAGATTGCAAAACCAATGACTCAACTATTAAAGAAGGATACCAAGTTTAAATGGACAGAAGATTGTGAAGCAAGTTTCCAGGAGTTGAAGAAACATTTGACTACAGCCCTAGTGCTAGTACTGCCAGATATACATAAGGAGTTCCAAGTGTATTGCGACGCCTCTCGCTTAGGACTTGGATGTGTGCTTATGCAGGACGGAAGAGTTGTTTCGTATGCCTCACTACAACTAAAACCTCATGAGCTGAATTATGCCACGCATGATTTGGAGCTAGCAGCCGTAGTGCATGCATTGAAGACTTGGAGACACTATCTTATTGGAAACCGTTGTGATTTGTACATGGATCACAAGAGTTTGAAGTACATCTTCACCCAGAAGGAGGTGAACCTTAGACAGAGGAGATGGTTGGAGCTTATAAAGGATTATGACATGAAGCTACACTATCATCCGGGAAAGGCCAATGTCGTAGCAGACGCCTTGAGTCGGAAAAGTTATGCTAATATCCTCGAAAGTAAAGGACTGCCGAAGGAGTTAGCAGAGGACATCATGGAACTTCGATTAGAGATTGTACCTAGAGGGTTCATTGCCACAATGGAGGTTCAGTCGACATTGCTGGACAAGATTCGGGAAGCTCAAAAGGATGACAAAGAGATTGCCGAGGTAAGGGAGAAGATGGGCAAAGGAAAGGCCAAAGGTTTTCGTGAGGATGAGCACGATACCCTATGGTTTGAGGACCGAATTTACGTGCCCAATAATCAGGAGGTCAGAAAGTTAATACTTTAGGAGGCTCGTGACTCACCATACTCGATACACCCCAGAAACACCAAGATGTATTTGGATTTGAAGGAACGTTTCTGGTGGATTGGTATGAAAAAGGATATTGCCGAGTATGTAGCCGTATGTGATGTATGTCAGAGAGTCAAGGCAGAGCATCAGAAGCCAGCAGGACTGTTACAGCCTATGCCGATACCCGAATGGAAGTGGGATAAACTTGGCATGGACTTTATCACCGGATTACCCAGGACTAAAGTAGGATATGATTCCATATGGGTAGTAGTTGATCGGTTGACCAAAGTAGCTCACTTCATCCCAGTGAAAACCACCTATACAAGTGCAAAGTTGGCCAAGATCTATATGTCCAGGATCATATGTCTGCATGGAGTTCCGAGGACCATCGTATCAGATCGAGGAACGAGTTTACTTCAAAGTTTTGGCATCAGTTACACCAGACTTTGGGAACGAGATTGGAGTTCAGTACAGCGTTTCACCCGCAGACAGATGGACAGACCGAGAGAGTCAATCAAATCTTGGAGGACATGTTGAGAGCCTGTGCGCTAGATTATGGATCTAGTTGGGATGACAATTTGCCATATGCAGAGTTCTCATACAACAATAGTTACCAAGCCAGTTTGAAGATGGCACCGTTTGAAGCCCTGTATGGACGCAGGTGTAGAACACCGTTGATATGGGACGAGGTAGGAGACCGATAGTTGTTTGGACCAGACTTGATCAAGGAGTCTGAGGAGAAGGTAAAACCGATCCGAGACCGACTGAAGATTGCCCAGTCCAGGTAGAAGTGTTATGCAGACTCAAAACGCAAGGAGGTAACCTACGAGATTGGAGATAGAGCATATCTGCGAGTATCGCCCTTGCGTGGAGTGAAACGTTTTGGAGTTAAAGGAAAGTTAGCCCCGAGATTTGTAGGACCGTATCGCATTTTGGGACGGATGGGAGAAGTTGCCTACAAGTTGGAGCTACCTGAGGGATTGTCAGGAGTCCACGATGTGTTCCATGTTTCACAGCTAAAGAAGTGTCATGCTGAGATGGCTGATATACCATTAAGAGATACAGTACCCTTGGAGGCGATTCAGTTGGACAGTGATTTGACTTACGAGGAGAATCCAGTTAAGATTCTTGAGTTTGCCAGCAGAGTCACCGCAGTAAGGTTATCAAGTTTTGCAAAGTTCAGTGGAGCCACCATACCAAAGATGAAGCCACCTGGGAACGAGAGGATGATCTCCGCAAGGACCACCCGTACCTATTTTCTAGCCAACCCGAATCTCGAGGGCGAGATTCATCTTAAGGGGGGTAGGTTTGTAACATCCCAAATTTTCAATTTGGAATGTTATACATAGATCATCCATGCATATCATGATTTATTGCATTTCCGTTCCGCAATCCTCGAAATCCTAAGCAACTCAAGGACCCACGGAGAGAGTTGGGGATTTTTCCGGTTTTCATATTTGATTTCTATCAAATAATGAAACAAGGATTTTGATTTTATTAATTTTTCTCTCCGAAAAATATTTCATATTAAATCAAATGAGTGGAGATAATATGACTTCTCCAAAATAAATGAAATATTGGAGGAAAAATATTAAAATCATTTATTGGATTTTATTCGGTTTTATTCGAATTTTATTTGCATTAGAAAAATTACACGTTTTCAAAATTGCATTTTAGAGCCAAGAAAATGTTCACCTCGTCCTAAATATTTTATTTAGGCGGTGAAAATTTGTTTTGGCATTTTTAGATTTTTATTTATTTTTCTAGGATTTTATTTATGTCGGCGGAATTATTTTAAAAAAAATACTGCGCGTCCGACTGGGCCGAAGCCCAGCCCCCTACCCGCGCCACCGCCTCCCCAGCCGGATCAGGATCGGAGTCCCGATCGGAGCCGCTGCCGCTGCCGTGTTCGGGGCGGACACGCCTCCCGAGGCCGCCCCCTTCCCCAAGTTGCCCCCCCCCCTCTTTATAACCCCGCCGGAGCCCCCCTGGAGCCCCAGCCACCGCCGCCCGCCCCGCCGCCAGCAGCCGCTCGCCCCGCCACCCGCAGCCGCCCGCCCCGCCGCCTACAGCCGCCGCGCCGCCGCCGCTTGCCGCCGCCCGCGCCGCGCCGGAGCCGCCGCCGCCCGCCGCCGCAGCCCCGCACCCCACGCCGCCCCGCCGCAGCGCCGGAGTCCCGGCGGAGCCGAGCCGAGGTAGCCGCCCCGCCGCCCCGGTTTTTCAAAGAAAACCGTTCGGTTTTATTTTTTTTAACCCTAGTTTTCATTTTTTTTAAAATAGATCGGTTTTTCTCCGGTTTATTTAATTAGCGAGCGTTCGCTCGTTCGTTCGTTTTAACGAACGTGTTCTTCGTCTAGATCCAGATAACGAACGTTCATTCGTTAATCTGTTTTTCGTTTTTCTTTTTCTCGGATTTATTCCGTGATTTTTCTGATCGCGATTTCGGATCCAATCTTAGTTTCTGTTTATCTTTTCGCTCGTTTATCGGAATCAGGCGATTCAAGCGCCTGGAGTTTCGTCTCGAAACCCTCTTTCCGGTTAATCAACTCAAACAAGTTTCTGCTACTGTAAAAATTTGACCTAAGTTCATATTAGTAAATGAAGTTTCTTTCGTTCGCCGGTTGAGTTTTGTTGCTTTGTTCAATTTGATTCTTTTGCAAACCAGAGTTCTAAAGTTGAACTTTCTGGTCAACCTCTCTTATTTGAGTTTTGCTTGTGCATCGTTGCTTGTTACTTATGTATGTTATTGTTTGCTTGCGATAGAATTCCCGGAGTGCGAAGCGTGTTACTATGAGTCTCTAGGATTCGCGGATCGTCAGCAAGGCAAGTAACACATTGATCATACTCTTTCCAAACCCAGTTTTTGTGCATTAGTTCCAATCCTCGAACATTGCATGACTAGGATGTCATTAACTTGTGGGTTGGGAAGTAGTTGTTGAGGTAGAACCTATTGCCCTGTTATATTCAAACCGTTGGGAGTTACTTCTAAGTATTGCTTATTGCCATGCTATGCTCGTAGACGTGGTTCGGGTTTGAGTGAAATCCACGACAGATGTGAGATTCTTAATTAATGGTTCAACTTAAGGTGGCAACTTAATCAAACAACTGGGTGGATTGAGGCACCTGGGGAACCCAGTGTTGTCTGTTTTTATTTTTGGAAATCTCGGGGTACCCATGTGATCTTCCTATGGACCGCCACCCAGGCTCAAAGGGAACTAAGATGATTCATGCTAGAAACTTCCGTGTGCAGCCACAAGCTATTATGGGCTCTAGCATAGTTCAGTAAGTTACGTGAAGCTCTTGAAGAGGTGGATCAGCAGGTAGTGGGTTTTATAGGTTTTATGGTCTGCCCGGAGTAGAGAGTTAATGTTTCTGAAAGACTGTGTCTCGGTCATCCGTTTCTCAAACACCATGTAGTGCGAGAAATCCAATGGAGGCGATCGAGTCTTGTGGGGAAAAGTGCGCAAACCTCTGCAGAGTGTACAATCTAATCATGGTTAGCCGTGTCCCCGGTTATGGACAATTCTTGAGTATCTAGTACTTGAGTTATCGCATGTATCTCAACATGTTTAATTAATATTGTTGGGTTGTTAATCACTTTAATTGGGATTGAGTTGGGGGTACCTTCTCAGTGATGTTACAACCACCATGATAGTTAAATTAAAATATATTCCTTTGTTGTAGGGAAAAATTGGCTTTTCGCAAAAACTATAACCATACAGCTTTCCACCAGCCATATATGCATGTAGTGATAGAATTATTATGTTCTTGCTCTACTGTGTTATATTGCCAGCATATTCCATGTGCTGACCCGTTTTCGGGCTGCAACGTATTATGTTGCAGACTTTTCAGACAAGGAGTAAGGTTCGTTAGGTCTTTGCCGTGCAGCTCAGCTATGCCGTTGGAGTTGATGGACTCACTTTATCTTCCAAGCCTTCCGCTGTTATCGCATTAGATGGCCTTAAGCCATGTTATTGTAATAAGTTCTCTTTTGACATTCGATGTAATAAGTGTGTGATTGCTACTCTGTTATAAATCCTTCAAGTACTATGTGGTGTCAGCATTACTGATCCAGGGATGACACCTGAGCACAGAGATTGGACCGTCTGAGGTCTGGTCGCTACACCGCCTGTACATCTTGTAGCTCGTGTATGCCTCCTTGGCCGCATACACGACATGAGCTTTGTCGAGTTTCTCCATCCAGGCCGAGTGCGAGGCACACTTTTTCTTGTTGTTGGAATCCTTCATGTCTCTATAGTAGGGATCCATGATGGCCTCGGCGAGGTGAACTAGTGAGTCCTCATGCTCATTGCTACCCTAGATCTTGTATTGGCTCTGGATGTCGACAAGATTTTGGCAGGCGATGCTCGAATTCTTGAGCACCTTTACATCATTGGTGATGTCCACTGTAGCGAACATGTAGTGGGGGTTGTTGACAAACCTGGCGAAACGCTCGCAAGGCCTTGTGGCCAAGCAGTAGTGGTAGCCGAGGACGTCATCTCTTATGAACATCTGGGCGATGACGACCTTAGGACGAGACCTGACACGAGCGTGGGTGTACTCTAGGTCGAACCCGACCACCTTGTACTTCTCCTTAGCAAGCAACAACTCCATGATGTGGATGGAGTGATCCACCCAGACCGGGTTGTTGGTGTACACCACCGAGAGCTCTGTGAACCTTCTATGGGTGTCCACCATGGCATGCATGGTGAACTGCTGCTCGTCGTCGGCAGCCGCTCGGAGCGCCATTGGAGCCGCGTAGGATAGCCTCTAAGAATTTGTCGTGGTGAGTGTGCTTCTTGTAATGGTGGGGCGCGATCAAAAGGTTGAAGAGACACAAGGGTTAAATGTCCGCTGTAATAAATGGGGGCCGGCTGGCCTGTAATCATCACGTCTTGTCACCGTGTTCATAGCGGAGGATTCCAGCGCACGCTTGACAACACCGCACCGCACGCGTTTTGTTTGACCACGCGTGGGCTCGAAGAGGCGCCAAATATATCATTGGTGAGCATGTTCCTGCACTACCACGCAGTTTACCGCGAAAGCTTCCCGCCCGGCTAGTTTGGCCATGCGTCGGCTAGAAGAGGGACAAATCGTGGGCGTTTATTGGCAAAAACCTTTGTAAAAACGAAGTGTGTGGAATGACTTTGGTCATAAGTTTACCTGTGGGTGATGAGGGCAAAGTTACACAGAAGGGTGATGATGGACACTCGAGTGCGATAATTAATTCTACGCTCTACAGGGCACACGGTTGAAGAAACCAACTGTGTGCAATAATGTCGAAGATCGCAGTCGAGTTAGCTATACAGATCATGTGCTATGAGATCCACAAGGTAAATAGATTCGAGAATGGTTAATAAAATCTAAGTCCATTGCATATTAAGGTCAAAATAGTGCTACCAATATACGTGTCTCATACGATGCCATTTCAATGATTGTACCACAAAAGCTTGAAATATTACAAGGTTCAAATTCCAGAGTTATATGGCTCAAATTTGAAGATTACAAGGTTCAAACTGATATTAGAAATGAAATTCAGCTCATCAGCTGCAAACGCTCATGCTGATCCGCTGAACATGGATATCAGAGAGCTTCAAACTAATACTACCACTTGTAAGTCTGGTTTCGAAACCTCATAATTTTTGCAAAGGGGTCAGCCACTGAGAAGTCATGTATGGGGTTGACACGATGACTTCCGATTACTCTGTCATCTGAAGTTCCAAAATGAAATTTAGCAATTTCAGAGCCTATTCCATTCTGCCGCAGCCACCGGCGTTGATCAACAAACCATTCATTTTTATGAAATAAGTGTAGGGAAAACCTCATTACCTTCACCACCCTTGCTTTTACCGATGGATTGTAGACAAAAGAGGGGATGCCTTCCAGTGCATCCCCAAGCTTAGATGCTTGGTTGTCCTTGAATATTACCTTGGGTTGCCATGGGAATCCCAATCTTAGGCTCTTGCCACTCCTTATTCCGTAGTCCATCGAAACTTCACCCAAAACTTGAAAACTTCACAACACAAAACTCAATAGAAAACTTGTGAGATTCGTTACGGAAGCAAAGCAAATAACCACTTTTAAGTACGGTTATATACTCATTCCAATTATATATTTGTATTATATCTACTATATTCTAACTTATCCATGGTTCATACCCCCTGATACAACCCATAGATTCATCAAAATAAGCAAAGAACACAACGAAAACAGAATCTATCAAAAACAGAACAGTCTGTAGTAATCTGGACTTTGGCCAAACTTCTGTAACTCCAAAAATTCTGAAAATTTAGGGCAATGTGGGAAATTTGTGTATCAATAAAGTGTAAAACATTTAGAATTTTTTGTTGCTCCACTGATTTTCAACAATTCTTCTACTAGATGTAAAATTTTCTATTTTTGCACAAAATTGAATCAACAATCTTCCAAACCATCCCAAAGGTCTTACTTGGCACAAACACTAATTAAAACACTAAAACATAATCATAGCATAAGTATAATGGTATATTCACATAAAACATAAAAGGAAAATATTGGATTGTCTCCCAACAAGCGCTTTCCTTTAAAGCCTTTTAGCTAGGCATCAATAATTTTAATGATACTCACATGGAAGACAAGAATTTAAGCACAAAGAGAGCATCATAAAACATGTGAAAAACACATTTAAGTCTAACATAATTCCTATGCATAGGCATTATATAAGCAAACAAACTATCAAGACAAGCAAAAACTAGCATATGCAAAGAAGAAGAAAGAAACAATAGCAATCTCAACATAACGAGAGGTAATTTAGTAACATGAAAATTTCTACAACCATATTTCCCTCTCTCATAATCATTACATGTGGGATCATATTCAAATTCAACAATATAGTTGTCACATAACTTATTCTCTACATGATCCACATGCATGCAAAGTTGACACTCTTCCAAAATAGTGGGATTATCATCAAATAAAGTCATGACCTCTCCAAACCCACTTTCATAAAAAAATCATAAGATTGGTCAGACTACAAACATGGGGGATTATTTTTAACTAAAGTTGACACTCTTCCAAACCCACTTCAATATTATTGCAAACATTATTACCAATATCATATTCATCATGAGGCTTAAATAAATTTTCAAGATCATAAGAAACATTATCGCCCCAATCATGATAATTGCAATAAGTAGTGGACATAGCAAAATTAGCATCCCCAAGCTTAGGGTTTTGTATATTATTGGCACAATTGGCATTAATAAAATTTATAATAACATCATTGCAATCATGCTTTTCATTTAAGGAGCTATCAAGTGTGGGTGCAATAGCAATAATCCCATGTTTAACATAAGGAACTATAGCAAGTTCATCTCTATAAGTATAATTAATATTGGCATCATGACCATAAGAATAGCAAGCATCATGTTCATCAAGGGGGGATATTTCAATCAAATCAACAGAGTCATAATTATCTATAGATTCATGCATTTTTTGCGAGGGGTCTATAGATTCATGCAATCATAATTTTCTCCCAAAGCAGCGGACATTCTCTCAATAAATTCTTTAACATGGGCATTAGAAGCATGGTTTTGTCAAAAAAATAGATTTGTAGAGAGTAATATCATACTTTTCAATCAAAGAATCAAGTTCATAAGCACCCTTAAAAGCAACAAATTCTTCAATTTGTTCGATATCATAGTAACTATAAACACATTTGGCATAAGAAGATAGGATTTCATTATCATTAAACTCACATAGGTAGGGAAGGTATTTTTTAGGGTTCTCCGAGCAACAAGTAAAATCATAAAATTCACATAGATTCCAAGCATAGCATAGCAAACAATTTATTTGATTCCATAAGAGTCCCTCTTTTTGAGACAAACGGTGACGCACAAAATGAGCATGCTCATCTAATGATTTTCCCTCAACTAAACTAGTTGGGGTTTCAGCACGAGCACATATGGATCGAAGTTGATCCAAGTAGAAAACTTTAAGTGGATTCATATCAATATTTTTTAGCAAGCAAAGATGTAAGCAAATAGAAGGCACATGGCAACACAAGAAAATATAGCAAACGAGAGAAAAGCCATATGAAAAAGGGAACGGAAAGGAGGAGAATAAAAAGGAAAATATTTTTGTATTTTTCTGAAAATATTTTAGAAGTGGGGGAGAGGAAAACGAGAGACAAATGGTGAATAATGTAAATGCTAGAGATGAGAGTGTATGATGGGTACTTGGTAGGCTTGATGTAGATCCTCCCCGGCAACGGCGCCAGAAATTCTTCCTGCTACTTCTTGAGCTTGCGTTGGTTTTTCCCTTGAAGAGGAAAGGGTGATGCAGCAAAGTAGAGATAAGTATTTCCCTCAGTTGAGAACCAAGGTATCAATCGAGTAGGAGGAACACACAAGTCACCAATGGTTGCACCTACACAAACAAACAAATACTTGCACCCAATGCGATAAAGGGGTTGCCAATCCCTTCACAGTCACTTGCAAGGATGGGATTTGATAGTGATAGATATAAAAGATAAGTAAAAGTGTAAAATAAGATAAAACTAAATAAATTGCAGCAAGATATTTTGGGTTTTTGGTTTTATAGATCTGAAAATAATATGATAAAAATAGACCCAGGGCCATAGTTTTCACTAGAGGCTTCTCTCTTGAACGAAAACATACGATGGGTAAACAAATTACTGTTGATCAATTGATAGAAATACGCATAGTTATGACGATATCTAAGGCAATGATCATGAATATAGGCATCACCTCCATGATAAGTAGACCGACTACTGCCTGTATCTACTACTATTACTCCACCAATCGACCGCTAGCTATCCAGCATGCATCCATGTTATTAAGTTCATGACAAACATAGTAACACCTTAAGCAAGATGACATGATGTAGAGGGCTAGATCCAATCAATATGAGCAGACCCCATCTTTTTATCCTTAATGGCAACAATACAAATATGTGTCATGTCCCTTTCTGTCACTGGGAATAAGCACCGCAAGATTAAACCCATTACAAAACACCTCTCCACTGCAAGAAAAATAAATCTAGTTGGCCAAACTAAATCAATAGATCATAGAGAAATACAAAGCTATCTTAATCATGCATGAAAGAGTTCAAGGAAGACACGAATAATATTCATAGATAATCTAATCATAAACCCAAAATTCATCGGGTCTCAACAAACGCACCGCAAAAGAAGATTACATCGAATAGATCTCCAAGAACATCAAGGAGAACATTGTATTGAAGATCAAAGAGAGAGAAGAAGCCATATAGCTACTAGCTATGGACCCATAGGTCTTTGGTAAACTACTCACACATCATCGGAAGGGTAGCAAGGTTGATGTAGAAGCCCTCTGTGGCCGAATCCCCCTCTGGCGGACTACCAGAAAAGGCCTCCAGATGGGATCTTGTGGTTCTGGAACTTGCGGCGGAGGAAACGTTTTTTTGGTGTGCCCTCTGGTCTACGAGGAATATTTGGGTATTTATAGAAGAAGAATTAGGGTTAGAAGTGTCGCAGTGGCCCACAAGCTTGGGGGCGTGCCCGCTAAACTTGGGGCCACCCCGTGGCCCTTCTGGCCTCCTCCTGAAGCTTCCAGTGTGTCTTGTGGTCCAAGAAAAATTGTCAAAACATTTTGTTCCATTTGGACTCCGTTTGATATTGATTTTCTGTAAAGGCAAAGACAAGGAAAAAATAGCAACTGGCACTTGGCACTAGGTTACTAAGTTAGTCCCAAATAATGATATGAAATAGCATAATAATGCATATAAAACAACCAAGATGGATAATATAATAACATTGAACAATAAAAAATTATAGATATGTTGGAGACGTACCACTAACAAGGTGTTGCATGGTTCTCCTATTGGATTGATAACCTCGGTTCTTAACTGAGGAAATACTTAGCTCTATTGTACTGCATCATCCTCTCCTCTTCGAGGAAATTCCAACGTAGTTCACGAGTAGTAGCATATCTCTAACTTAACCCTACGGACAAAACCCCTCAGCTTATATAGGCACCCAGGGTGCCTAGGGTTACATGTAGGTCGGTTACATCTAGGGATAAACATGCAACTGATTCAAACATGTCTTAAAGTATGCACTAATTCTTTGAGGATTCCATCTTGAGTACACCGTGGGTCATGGAAAACATGGCCCATTCATTGGCTATCTGGGGTTCCTCGGCCCGGCCCATGACTGGCAGGCCGACGTGCTTAGCACCCCCTAGTCTAGGTCACCGTCACCAGGGTTGTAATTGCGCTATCTGTAAGTAGGCCTTTAGTGGGTCGACCCACTAACTTTTGCCTAAATCTTATGGGCCTCTTTAACTGGTCGACCTTTTTATTTAAACGGGCCACTATTAGGGCCATGCCACGTGTCGGCGTTGCATACGCGTGCATCGTCCGTTGGATGGGAAACACCTGTCACAAGGTAGAGCTTCCATGTGGCTCTTTTGGCAAATGAGAATCCGACACGTGGAAAATTGTCACTGGTCAGGGTTGTTAATGTTTGTCGGATCCAGAACCCATGCCCAATAGCTTAACAACAACCAGTTACTGTGGCTGCTACATGTCAGTTACTCTTGACGAAACACTTGCATGACACACCATTTATCATCATCGAAGTGGACGCTTCCATGATGAAAAGTGATTAATGTCATGGAACACATCCCTGGCATCACAGGTATGACTATCTTGTTTTTTTCATAAAACTGTCATGGATGTAGATGGGTGATACGTCTCCAACGTATCTATAATTTTTGATTGATCCATGCTATATTATCTACTGTTTTGGACATTATTGGGATTTATTATCCACTTTTATATTATTTTTGGGACTAACCTATTAACCGGAGGCCCAGCCCAGAATTGCTGTTTTTTGCCTATTTCAGGGTTTCGAAGAAAAGGAATATCAAACGGAGTCCAAACGGAATGAAACCTTCGGGAACGTGATTTTCTCAACGAACAAGACCCACGAGACTTGGACCCTCCGTCAAGACACAAAAGAGGAGGCCATGAGGTAGGGGGCGCGCCTACCCCCCCTAGGCGCCCTCCACCCTCGTGGGCCCCCCGTTGCTCCACCGACGAACTCCTTCCTCCAATATATACCTACGTACCCCCAAACGATCAGATACGGAGCCAAAACCCTAATTCCACCGCCATAACTTTCTGTATCCACGAGATCCCATCTTGGGGCCTGTTCCGGAGCTCTGGCGGAGGGGCCATCGATCACGGAGGGCTTCTACATCATCACCATAGCCCCTCCGATGAAGTGTGAGTAGTTCACCTCAGACCTACGGGTCCATAGTTATTAGCTAGATGGCTTCTTCTCTCTTTTTGGATCTCAATACAATGTTCTCCCCCTCTCTTGTGGAGATCTATTTGATGTAATCTTCTTTTTGCGGTGTGTTTGTTGAGACCGATGAATTGTGGGTTTATGATCAAGTCTATCTATGAACAATATTTGAATCTTCTCTGAATTATTTTATGTATGATTGGTTATCTTTGCAGGTCTCTTCGAATTATCAGTTTGGTTTGGCCTACTAGATTGATCTTTCTTGTAATGGGAGAAGTGCTTAGCTTTGGGTTCAATCTTGCTTTGTCCTTTCCCAGTGACAGTAGGGGCAGCAAGGCACGTATTGTATTGTTGCCATCGAGGATAACAAGATGGGGTTTTCATCATATTGCATGAGTTTATCCCTCTACATCATGTCATCTTGCTTAAGGCGTTACTCTGTTTTCATTAACTTAATACTCTAGATGCATGCTGGATAGCGGTCGATGAGTGGAGTAATAGTAGTAGATGCAGGCAGGAGTCGGTCTACTTGTCTCAGATGTGATGCCTATATACATGATCATGCCTAGATATTCTCATAACTATGCTTAATTCTATCAATTGCTCAACAGCAATTCGTTCACCCACCGTAGAAGTAGAATACTTATGTTCTTGAGAGAAGCCACTAGTGAAACCTATGTCCTCCGGGTTTGTCTTCATCATATTAATCTTCCAATACTTAGTTATTTCATTTGCTTTTTATTTTTCTTTTATTTTACTTTGCATCTTTATCATAAAAATACCAAAAATATTATCTTATCATATCTATCAGATCTCACTCTCGCAAGTGGCCGTGTAGGGATTGACAACCCCTTATCGCGTTGGTTGCGAGGATTTATTTGTTTTGTGCAGGTACGAGGGACTCGCACATAGCCTCCTACTGGATTGATACCTTGGTTCTCAAAAACTGAGGGAAATACTTACGCTACTTTGCTGCATCATCCCTTCCTATTCGGGGAAAACCAACGCAGTGCTCAAGAGGTAGCAAGAAGGATTTCTAGCGCCGTTGTCGGGGAGTCTATGCAAAAGTCAATATACCAAGTACCCATCACAATCCCTATCTCCCGCATTACATTATTTGCCATTTGCCTCTCGTTTTCCTCTCCCCCACTTCACCCTTGCCATTTTATTCGCCCTCTCTCTCTCTATCCTCCATCTCCTTCTCTGTTTGCCTCTTTTTGCCCCTTTCACCTTCTGCCCTTATGTCTGCAATTGGGGAAATTATTGTTGATATGGACAATAATAATATCATGAAAAATTCTGATGCTCCTGCTAAAGAACCACCCATTTTACATACAAAAAATTCCGTGTTGGTAGTGGTAATATTATTGGAAAAGGAGTTATTCAAGATTTCTTTACTTGTGCCGGTGCTTTACCTTCTATGGGTAGTTCTATCCTTCATAGAACTAGTAGTCTTGCGGACGCTATTGCCATGCTTGTAGTTGAACTTGAAAGACAATTCATGCACATGCACCCTTGCATACAAAGGATTTTCCTAGAATTTTCTAATATTGAGCATTCTTCTGTTAAGCGTGCCGCTACAATCTTTTTGGCTCATGAGTTTAGATTCATAATAAAAGAGGCCAAAGAAACCTTTGCGCATTATAGGGTGGACGCTTGTCGTCCTCCCATAGCGGCCATCCTCTTTGATCAAGAAGAAATAATGCGTTTTCAATCTCTAGACTATGTTGCTTTCAATGAAATTCTTAGAAAAAGGGTTCCTACCAATGTTTTAGTTGATTGAATTTCTGAACTTAATGAAGATTTGGCTATTCTAAATAATTAACTAGGATATTCTCTTGAATATAGGCTCACAAAGTTCTGTCAAAAGATTGCTTATAATGATGAATTGGTTGTGCAATACGAAGGACCAAAGGAGGAACCTATACCTCGCAAGGTTGATCTTGGGGACTTTTGTCCCATTAAATTTAGCCCTTTTGATTACTTTTGCTTGCCTCAAAGAAAAATTGCTGCCGAACGCGGAGAATATGAAATGAGTTTTAATGATCTATCTTACTATTATGGCAATACCTAGATCCATCCTTGCTTTTATGCCTAGCTAGGGGCGTTAAACGATAGCGCTTGTTGGGAGGCAACCCAATTTTATTTTTATTCTTTGCTTTTTGCTCCTGTTTAGTAATAAATAATTTATTTAGCCTCTGTTTAGGTTGTGTTTTTTGTGTTTAAGTAGTGTTTTTGCCAAGTAGAACCGTTGGGAAGACTTGGGGAAAGTCTTGTTAATCTTGCTGTAAAAACAGAAACTTTAGCGCTCACAAGAACTGCTGCCATTTTTATTTGGAAAGTGATATTTAGTTAGTTATTTTTGAAGATGATTAATAGATAAATTCCTCACGTCCAGAAATTTATTTTAGAATTTTTGGTGTTCCAGATCTTGCGCTAGCTACAGATTACTACAGACTGTTCTGTTTTTGACAGATTCTGTTTTCCGTGTGTTGTTTGCTTATTTTGATGAATCTATGGCTAGTGAAATAGTTTATAAACCATAGAGAAGTTGGAATACAGTAGGTTTAACACCAATATAAATAAAGAATGAGTTCATTACAGTACCTTGAAGTGGTCTTTTGTTTTCTTTCGCTAACGGAGCTCACGAGATTTTCTACTTTAAGTTTTGTGTTGTGAAGTTTTCAACTTTTGGGTAAAGATTTGATGGATTATGGAACAAGGAGTGGCAAGAGCCTAAGCTTGGGGATGCCCATGGCACCCCCAAGATAATCTAAGGACACCTAAAAGCCAAAGCTTGGGGATGCCCCAGAAGGCATCCCCTCTTTTCGTCTACTTCTATCGGTAACTTTACTTGGAGCTATATTTTTATTCACCACATGATATGTGTTTTGCTTGGTGCGTCTTGTATTATTTGAGTCTTTATTTGTTAGTTTACCACAATCATCCTTGCTGTACACGCCTTTTGAGAGAGCCATACATGATTTGGAATTTGTTAGAATACTCTATGTGCTTCGCTTATATCTTTTGAGTTATATAGTTTTGCTCTAGTACTTCACTTATATCTTTTAGAGCACCGTGGTGGATTTGTTTTATAGAAACTATTGATCTCTCATGATTCACTTAGATTATTTTGAGAGTCTTAAATAGCATGGTAATTTTCTTAAATAATCCTAATATGCTAGGTATTCAAGATTAGTAAAAAAATTCCTAGGAGTGTTTTGAATACTAAGAGACGTTTGATGCTTGATGATTGTTTTGAGATATGGAGGTAATAATATCAAAGTCGTGCTAGTTGAGTAGTTGTGAATTTGAGAAGTGCTTGTGTTGAAGTTTGCAAGTCCCATAGCATGCACATATGGTAAACGTTGTGTAACAAATTTGAAACATGAGGTTTTTTTTATTGTCTTCCTTATGAGTGGCGGTCGGGGACGAGCGATGGTCTTTTCCTACCAATCTATCCCCCTAGGAGCATGCGCGTAGTGCCGAGGTTTTTGATGACTTGTAGATTTTAGCAATAAGTATGTGATTTCTTTATGACTAATGTTGAGTCCATGGATTATACGCAATCTCACCCTTCCATCATTGCTAGCCTCTTCGGTACCGTGCATTGCCCTTTCTCACATTGAGAGTTGGTGCAAACTTCGCCGGTGCATCCAAACCCCGTGATATGATATGCTCTTTCACACATAAACCTCTTTATATCTTCCTCAAAACAGCCACCATACCTACCTATTATGGCATTTCCATAGCCATTCCGAGATATATTGCCATGCAACTTTCCACTATTCCATTTATCATGACACATTCATCATTGTCATAATGCTTAGCATGATCATGTAGTTGACATAGTATTTGTGGCAAAGCCACCATTCATAATTGTTTCATACATGTCACTCTTGGTTCATTGCATATCCCGGTACACCGCTGGAGGCATTCATATAGAGTCATCTTTTGTTCTAGCATCGAGTTGTAATCATTGAGTTGTAAATAAATAGAAGTGTGATGATCATCATTTTCTAGAGCATTGTCACAAGTGAGGAAATAAATAAATAAAGAGAAAGGCCATATAAAAAAAGGGAAAAGGGCCTAAATAAAAAAAGAGAAAAAGAGAGAAGGGACAATGTTACTATCCTTTGCCACACTTGTGCTTCAAAGTAGCACCATAACCTTCATGATAGAGAGTCTCTTGTTTTATCGCTTTCATATACTAGTGGGAAATGTTCATTATACAACTTGGCTTGTATATTCCAACAATGGGCCTCCTCAAGTGCCCTAGTTCTTCGTGAGCAAGCAAGTTGGATGCACACCCACTTAGTCTCTTTTGTTGAGCTTTCATACATTTATAGCTCTAGTGCATCCGTTGCATGGCAATCCCTACTCCTTGCATTAACATCAATCGGTGGGCATATCCATAGCCCATTGATTAGCCTCGTTGATGTGAGATTTCCTCCCTTTTTGTCTTCTCCACATAACACCCATCATCATATTCTATTCCACCCATAGTGCTATGTCCATGGCTCGCGCTCATATATTGCGTGAAAGTTTATAGGTTTGAGATTGCTAAGGTATGAAACAATTGCTTGGCTTGTCATCAGAGTTGTGCATGATGAGAGCATTCTTGTGTGATGAAAATGAAGCATGACTAAACTATATGATTTTTTAGGGATGAACTTTCTTTGGCCATGTTATTTTGAGAAGACATAATTGCTTAGTTAGTATGCTTGAACTACTATTATTTTTATGTAAATATGAACTTGTACCTTGAATCTTTCGGATCTGAATATTCATACCACAATTAAGAATAATTACATTAAAATTATGCCAAGTAGCATTCCGCATCAAAAAATCTGTTTTTATCATTTACCTACTCGAGGACGAGTAGGAATTAAGCTTGGGGATTCTTGATACGTCTCCAACGTATCTATAATTTTTGATTGCTCCATGCTATATTATCTACTGTTTGGGACATTATTGGGCTTTATTATCCACTTTTATATTATTTTTGGGACTAACCTATTAACCGGAGGCCCAGTCCAGAATTGTTGTTTTTGCCTATTTCAAGGTTTCGAAGAAAAGGAATATCAAACGGAGTCCAATCGGAACGAAACCTTCGGGAACGTGCTTTTCTCAATGAACAAGACCCAGGAGACTTGGACCCTATGTCAAGACACAAAAGAGGAGGCCACGAGGTAGGGGGCGCGCCTACCCCCCCCCCCCCAGGCGCGCCCTCCACCCTCGTGGGCCCCCCGTTGCTCCACCGACGTACTCCTTCCTCCTATATATACCTACGTACCCCCAAACGATCAGATACGGAGCCAAAACCCTAATTCCACCACCGTAACTTTCTGTATCCTTGAGATCCCATCTTGGGGCCTGTTCCGGAGCTCAGCCGGAGGGGGCATCGATCACGGAGGGCTTCTACATCATCACCATAGCCCCTCCGATGAAGTGTGAGTAGTTCGCCTCAGACATACGGGTCCATAGTTATTAGCTAGATGGCTTCTTCTCTCTTTTTGGATCTCAATACAATGTTCTCCCCCTCTCTTGTGGAGATCTATTTGATGTAATCTTCTTTTTGCGGTGTGTTTGTTGAGACCGATGAATTGTGGGTTTATGATCAAGTCTATCTATGAACAATATTTGAATCTTCTCTGAATTCTTTTATGTATGATTGGTTATCTTTGCAAGTCTCTTCGAATTATCAGTTTGGTTTGGCCTACTAGATTGATCTTTCTTGCAATGGGAGAAGTGCTTAGCTTTGGGTTCAATCTTGCTTTGTCCTTTCCTAGTGACAGTAGGGGCAGCAAGGCACGTATTGTATTGTTGCCATCGAGGATAACATGATGGGGTTTTCATCATATTGCATGAGTTTATCCCTCTACATCATGTCATCTTGCTTAAGGCGTTACTCTATTTTCATTAACTTAATACTCTAGATGCATGCTGGATAGCGGTCGATGAGTGGAGTAATAGTAGTAGATGCAGGCAGGAGTCGGTCTACTTGTCTCGGACGTGATGCCTATATACATGATCATGCCTAGATATTCTCATAACTATGCTCAATTCTGTCAATTGCTCAACAGTAATTCGTTCACCCACTGTAGAATACTTATGCTCTTGAGAGAAGCCACTAGTGAAACCTTTGGCCCCGGGTCTATCTTCATCATATTAATCATCCAATACTTAGTTATTTCATTTGCTTTTATTTTACTTTGCATCTTTATCATGAAAATACCAAAAATATTATCTTATCATATCTATCAGATCTCACTCCCGTAAGTGGCCGTGTAGGGATTGACAACCCCTTATCGCGTTGGTTGCGAGGATTTATTTGTTTTGTGCAGGTACGAGAGACTTGCGCATAGCCTCCTACTGGATTGATACCTTGGTTCTCAAAAACTGAGGGAAATACTTACGCTACTTTACTTCATCATCCCTTCCTCTTTGGGGAAAACCAACGCAGTGCTCGAGAGTTAGCAATGGGTGACAGAAAATGTGACCTACTGTGAAAAACATGTATAATAACGGATGTGCCTTTTTGTAGTGTGTGTAGGTTTGTGAAACAGATGTTCATCAAGGAAGCATCCCATCTTGGGGCATCCCTCTTTTATCATCGATCAGACGTTCATGTGAGCCCATGTTGCGCTGGCTAGGATGCATCAAGATGTGGAAAGGCATAAAATTAATTGTTAAATTTCCATGAGTGGTTAGAGTTACTTGCCATGTGTTAGTGCACTTAAATACCATGATATGAGTAGGTAGGTGAAGATACAAATCATATTATAGAATGACATGTCAACAAAACAATAAAAACAAATGCAAGGTGTCCAAAATGAGTGGTAGAAATTCCGATGGTGTATTTATATACAAAAAACAACAGAAAAAGAGGAAATTTGTCATGGAACAGATGAACAGTTAAAGCTAGAACACTTGATGGTTAATTCTCCATGGAACATATGTAAATATATCAATACCTCCAGTAAAATCTGTCTGCCGCCACATCATTCCTTCGCGCTGACATGAAATCATCGTCATCGTTGGTCGAGCTATTACGGACCATGATGGAAATAAAATCCACAAATGACAAGAGAAAACATGATTTTAAGGCAATTCTCTAGAACTATAAAAAATAACTATTTTGAAACCCTGCCAACCCCTCCCTTCCCTCATATTGAAACATCAAGATGGCCATGGCAAGAATGTACTAAAACACAATATCTAATAACATAACAAAAATGGAAAATACTACCAAAAATGATAGGATGGCAATAGTAAGCAAATCACATACATGATGGCAAGAAAATTTACACTGAACAAAGTACTGAATATATGACAACATGGCAAACAAGAAAATATAAAATCACGCATGTTAAATGACATGGAAAATTTTCATTGAACAAAGTACTAGATATGTGACAACATGGCAAAACTAATGTAACCAATCACGAACAAGACGCTATGACAAATTGGAACTGAAAAAACTTCTACATACATGAGAGCATGGCAACGAAGTAAACAAATCACACTTCTAAAAGGGCATTCTAAACCCAATATACCTAAGAGAGTCATCTCCACTAACTTATTTATCTCAACATGCCACCTCACCAGACAACTTTGAATGTGATAATGCCAACCCCAACATCAAATCATGCATGGGAAAATAGCCATCACAATACTCAACAACACATGGGAAAATGTTTTCAATTCAATTGTCCTACTTATATTCAATAAATATTGTTACAACTATACGTAATCAAATATAATGACATGGCAAATTTGAAGTGAACAAAGCTACCAGGGCCGGTCCTAAGATTTTATGGGCCTGAGGCGAAACTAAAATCCATGGCCTTCAGTATAAACGTCAAAATAACATTCAACACATATCAACGTTTGTAGAGATAACTTTTTAGGCAAAAAAGTGCATCCAAAATTAGTATGCATATCAAATAATATATAAATGTTACCTTAACAAAAATTAACATTTCGAGATGCAAAATCACTAATGATACATAGTAAATATCAATCTCATCCAACATTTTTTTCTCAATGCATACTCCCTAGATGGAATGATGGTAGTAAAATTGAAAAGCACCATTAGTGTTGGAAATTAGCACAAGGCTATGAAGATATTATTAAAATCGCCATCAAATATTATGAAAAAATCTACTAGGGCATACCTTCTCTGTAATCCACCACTGTCCCCTAGTTTGGTGGGGGTGGGGTGGCGATGAATTATCACTTGCACGGTGGAGCTAGCGACTGATTGCTTGTAATCTGCCACTACTATGGGATGCTGCTAACACGACACTACGATCAGAGATCCTTCGACGAAACTATGTGTGATGCAATAGTCGCAAACGGTGGTGTAAAAACCCGTCAAAAAGGTGCAAAATGTTTGCGATGGAGGATGCATCAAACACGGTTCAGATTTTAGTTGCGTGTGCGATGCAGGGCATACGGTTCAGTTCAATGAACTGTTTGCAATGAGGAGGAACAAAAGAAACGGGCAGCCCGATGGAGGTGTGTGTGCGATATACAACATACGGTTCACTCGGATGAACTATTTGTGATTAGGCAACACAAAAGAAATGGTCAGCCAGATCAAGGTGTGTGCGATATACGGCATGCTGTTCACTCGAATGAACTGTTTGTGTTGAGACAAGAGAACCGAAATGGTTCAATATAACAAGATGTGTGTGATACGCAGCAAACAGGTCTGTAATCAGAAATGTGTGCGAGGACCAATAATAACACAGACGGTTGCTGCTAATAAGATGTGTGTGTTGTGCAATGGAATTGCATACAGAACAATAACATATATATAAGGACATGGTTGCATAACCAAATTAAACATCCACTTACATAGGCGGCTACTACAACCATGGCATTTGCACACACCAAAGTAGACTATTACATGCCTAATTACATAGGTGGCTACCACACACATAGGTGGCTACCACACACATAGGTGGCTACCACACACATGACATTTCCACACACCAATAAAGTAAACTATATATTATATGCATGATTAACTAGCATAAACGATCATCTGATCATCATCATCTACTTCTTGTGACGCTTCCTCTGCTTGTGGCTCGATCCAGGCTCGTCGGTTTGGGTAACGAGGCACTTCCTCATGTCAACGATCTGCCTGTGCATCTCATAGCATGTGTACACGCTCTTGGCCGCGAACCTGAGGTGAGGTTCATCCAGTTGCTGCATCCAGGCCCTGTGCCAGGATATGGGACTTGTTCTCTGGGCATCCTGCTTCATCTTTTCGTAGTAGGGGTCGATGATGGCCGAGGCGAGTTCGGCCAGGGAGTCCTTCTTCGTGCTGCCCCAGACCTTGTAGTGGTCATGGATTTTGACAAGGTTCTTACAGGCCAAGCCCGTAACACTGAGCACTTTTACATCGTCGGTGGTTTCCACCATGACGAACTTGTAGTCGGTGCTATTGACAAACCTGTTGAAACGGTCGCAAGGCTGTGTGGCCATGTAGTAGTGGTAGATGAGGACATGATGGCGCACGCACAACTGGGCGACGGCAAGCTTCGGATCTATGCCAGGATGACTGGTGGTGTACTGGAGGTCGATGCCGACCACCTTCTACTTGTCTCGAGCAAGCAACTGCTCAACGCTATTGATGTAGTCTTCCACCACGGTCGGGTCGATGGTTTACACCACCGAGAGATCCAACTACCTCACGTGGGTCTCCACTCTATGCTCGCCGAACTCCATTGGAGCTTCGCTAGACATCCACTCTCTATGTGTCGTCGTGGGTGTGCTTGTTGTATTGTGGGCTGTGATCGAAAGGTTGAAGAGACTAAGGTTATAATAGCCGCGGGAATTAAAGGGGAAGCCGGACGGCCAGGAATATCGGCAGGCCCTGATGGCAGTTCTAATTTGTAGAGCGTAACTCCAACATGCCGCACGTAATTGCATCGCGTGGCAACGCGCGTGGCGCAACCGCATGCATATGGGGCCCCAGACATGATCGTGCGCACGCCCAACCGCTGGCAGAGCGCACGCGAAGGGACGCGATCAGAGCGCTCCACGGTCGCCTCAACGGCGAGCAACCATATATGTGTGTGTGTGTGTGTGTGTAGCAATTGAACACGCAAGGAAAAGCTGTCCACAAGCCGAGCGCGCCGACGGACACGAGCAGAGCGTGCCGCGGTGCCTAACGGTGAGCATAGCGTGCTGTGGCGCCTAACGGCAAGCAGAGCTTGCCGAGGGACCCGAGTAGAGCCCGGCACAGTGATACGTGGCAAATAAGACGAACTATGCGAGCGATGTCGGAGACATCAAGCACGAATCAGATTAGAGTTGCGTGTGCAATACGTGGCATACAGTTGATCCATCCAAGCTGTTTGTGATGGAATAAGCCGTGTGTGTTTCGGGCAAACGCTTGCTGGTATATAACCTTAAATTTAACCAAAAAAGTGTTAATGTGTCCAACGATACTATGTTCAAATAGGTCCAACGATATAATCTTAGGCGACATGCATTCGTATTTTATTAGTTAAATCCTACATATAAACCAGGATGGGGGTATAGTAGGTAATTAAATTGCAAACGTTTTTTGGTATTAATTGTATGTGTACGTGTCCTTTTGTCCCCCTCTCGCACGTCTTGTTGATGCGGCTTGAAGCTACGTCAGTATTTCCCCAAAGAGGAAGGGATGATGCAGCACAGCGAAGGTAGGTATTTCCCTCAGTGATGAAACCAAGGTTATCGAACCAGTAGGAGAACCAAGCAACACAATGTAAACAGCCCCTGCATACAAATAACAACCACTCGCAACCCGACGTGTTAAAGGGGTTGTCAATCCCGTTCGGGTAACAGCGCCAAAAATTGGTGCATGAATGGGATAAAGTTGTAATAGATTGAATAAATAGATTGCAAATAAAATAAAGTGCGGCAAAGTATTTTTGTATATTTGGTTTAATAGATCTGAAAATAAAAGCAAAGGAAAATAGATCGCAAAGGCAAATAATATGAGAAAGGGACCCGGGGGCCGTAGGTTTCACTAGTGGCTTCTCTCGAGAAAAATAGCAAACGGTGGGTGAACAAATTACTGTTGGGCAATTGATAGAACTTCAAATAATCATGACGATATTCAGTCAATGATCATTACATAGGCATCACGTCCAAGATTAGTAGACCGACTCCTGCCTGCATCCACTACTATTAGTCCACACATCGACCGCTATCCAGCATGCATCTAGTGTATTAAGTTCATGGAGAAATGGAGTAATGCAATAAGAACGATGACATGTTGTAGACAGGATCTATCTATGTAGAGATAGACCCCATCGTTTTATCCTTAGTAGCAACGATACATACGTGTCAGTTCCCTTTGTCACTAGGATCAAGCACCGTAAGATCGAACCCACTACAAAGCACCTCTTCGCATTGCAACATAAATAGATCAAGTTGGCCAAACAAAACCCAAATATCGGAGAAGAAATATGAGGCTATAAGAGATCATGCATGAAAGAGGTCAAAGAAACTCAAATACTTTCATGGATATAAAAAGATAGGTTTGATCATAAACTCAAAGTTCATCGATCCCAACAAACACACGCAAAAGAGTTACATCATATGGATCTCCAAGAGACCATTGTATTGAGAATTCAGAGAGAGAGAGAGAGGAAGCCATCTAGCTACTAACTACGGACCCGAAGGTCTACAAAGAACTACTCACACATCATCGGAGAGGCACCAATGGAGGTGGTGAACCCCATCCGAGATGGTGTCTAGATTGGATCTGGTGGTTCTGGACTCTGCGGCGGCTGGATGAATATTTCGTCAACTCGCCTTAGGTTTTGGGAATATTTGTGTATTTATAGAGCAAAGAGGCGGTCCGGGGGGCATCCGAGGTGGGGACAACCCACTAGGGCGCGCCTGGGCCTCCTGGCGCGCCTTGGTGGGTTGTGCTCTCCTCGGAGCACCCCCAGGCGCAGCCAGGGCCCATTACGTGTCTTCTGGTCCATAAAAAATCTCCGTAAAGTTTCGTGGCATTTGGACTCCGTTTGATATTGATTTTCTGCGATGTAAAAAAACATGGAAAAAATAGCAACTCGCACTTGGCACTGTGTCAATAGGTTAGTACCAAAAAATTATATAAAATGACTATAAAACATCCATGATTGATAATATAACAGCATGGAACAATCAAAAATTATAGATACGTTGGAGACGTATCACTTGTCACCCCGCTGCCGCAGACGGCTTACAGCGCAAGCTTGCACAGCGCGCGGGGGCGTTCTTTTGGTCAAACGGTGGCGCCAATGAATCATCGGTGAGCCCGTTCCCACGCAACCTCGCAGGATCCTGCGCAAGCTTCCCGCCCGACTCGGTGAAATCCCCCAAAATCCCAATGCTTACCAGCCTGCTATATAAACCCTCATGGCCAGCGAGTCCTGCGTCGCATTTTCCCCTCCCTCCCTGTAGCATATCTCATCTGCTTCTCCCACAATCGCCAATGGCACCGGTCCGTCGTCGTCGCTCAACCACTCCGCCGTCATCAGAGGACAACTCCAGCTGGGAGGCTACACCGCGGTGGCGGCTCAGTCCCTGGCGTAGTGTAGTGCGGGTGGCGTCCCTGTTGGGTGTGCGCGGAACACCCACCACACGCTCCGACGCCGCTGCCTGTCGGTAGCTGTTGCTGGCTGATACGTCTCCAACGTATCTATAATTTTTTATTGTTCCATGTTGTTTTCTTATCAATCTTGGATGTTTTATAATCATTTTATACTCATCTTATATCATTTTTTGGTACTAACCTGTTGACATAGTGCCCAGTGCCAGTTCATGTTTTTTACATCGCAGGAAATCAATATCAAATGGAGTCCAAATGGCACGAAAATTTATGATGATTTTTATGGGCCAAAAGGAAGCAGATGGGCCCTGGTTGCACCTGGGGGGTGCCCCGAGGGGAGCACAACCCACCAGGGCGCGCCAGGAGGCCCTGGGATGCCCCGGTGGGTTGTGCCCACCACGGGTGCCCCCTGGACAGCCTCTTTGATCTATAAATACCCCAAAAATATCAGAACCCTAGGGGAGTCGACGAAATATTCATCTAGCTGCCGCAGAGTCCAGAATCACCAGATCCAATCTAAACACCATCACGGAGGCGCTCACCACTTCCATTGGTGCCTCTCCAATGATGCGCGAGTAGTTCTTTGTAGACCTTCGGGTCTGTAGTTAGTAGCTAGATGGCTTCATCTCTCTCTCTCTTGATCCTCAATACAATGGTCTCTTGGAGATCCATATGATGTAACTCTTTTGCGGTATGTTTGTTGGGATCGATGAACCTCGATTTTATGATCATATCTATGTTTTTACATCCATGAAAGTATTTGAGTTTATTTGATCTCTTTTATGCATGATCTCTTATAGCCTCGTATTTCTTCTCTGATATTTGGGTTTTGTTGGGGATATTACTATCAGTCATGACCCGCCCAGGAGGGGCCGGGTCAGCCCCAATGGCGGGTTACGCAAGAAGCCCAGTAAACATTCAAGACGATAGTTTATTAAACCTTATAGAAGGCCCAAGGGCCTGGAGGCGGCTTAAGGCCCGATATTGTAAACCGCCGTATGTAATGAAAGACTTGTAAAGAAAGGCATGTAAAGGAAGCCACCGAGCCGGACACGATTATGAGCCGGCCAGGACTCTGTAGGATACCAGGCGTCAACCCATGTATATAAGGGGACGACCCGGTGGCGGCTTAGGGCAAGAAACAACAAATCAATAACCAAGCCAGCGAGTTGAGCCTCTTGGTGATCGAAACCCCAGCAATACCAATCCCAACTAGACATAGGATTTTACCTTCATCGTAAGGGGCCGAACTAGTATAAAACCCTCTCTTGTCCTTTGTCCCGATTAACCCCTTTAAGCTTCCTAGTGCGATGGCCCTAAGACTAAGTCCTTGCTCTAGGACTTCTGCCGTGACAATTCCACGACAGTTGGCGCCCACCGTGGGGACAGCGCACGGTGGATTTGAGCTCTTGAAGGGCAGCTTCGAAGGGCTCAAGGGATACGCTGTGGGCCGGATGACCAAGAGTCGTCGCGGCAAGCTCTACATCGACGGCGAAGGTTGGGGCCCGAGGCCGGCTCAATTGAGTACGGGTACCAGGCCCCCCTTCGGCGGAATTCACATCTTCATCGGCCGGATCGGCGAGTCAGGTCCTGAGCCGGACGTCCACACCAACCTCATCGAAACGGCTCGGCGCGCGAGGACCGCCCGTGTTCAATCTGCCGTGAAGCATGCCTTCGTAGGCTGCGTCCACGGCGGTGAATACTCTGAAGGATCGGTGGAGGGCGGTGAGACGGTCGTCTGTTCTGACACTGCATCATCAACGGGTGAGACGGACTCTTTGTAGCAGCTGCAGGACGACATGCTCGGGGGATGTTCCGATGGCAGCAGTATTTCGGACCCTCTTGAGCCGCCGAATTGGGCCGAAGTCTTCATGGCAGGGACACAGCTCGGGCAGAACTCTATAGTAGCGGCGGCAACAGCTACCGGGTCGGCTGCAGCCGGGTCAGGAGACCCCGCGCGCCCCCCGACTCAGATCTTGATGGACCTCATGGATAAACTGACGACTCTATTGACTGTTGTGGTAGAGCCGGCGGATAAAGCCCAGCATGACGCAGAGGTGGCACGCGTACGTAAAGAGATGGTGCAAGCTAAGGAAAATCTAGCCGCAGAGGAAGTCAGGATGGCAGCAGAGCGGGCGGCTTTGGATGTTCGTGCTCAACAGCTTCAAGCGGAGACCTTCTGGCTCTCGGTGGATCTGAACGCGTCGAACGAGGTCATGAGGAGGAGGCATCAGAAAACCCAATCACGCCTGCCTCTGATGCTCGATCCTAGGAATCTTTTTCACACACCCGGAACCGGGGGAAGTAACTAGCCGGAGGCACCCCAGATTACAACACCCGGCGCACCGGTCCAGCCGCGTGCCATGGATCCACCTCGTATAATTACCGCTCTGCCTCATTACGTCCCAACACCGCTGGGTCACTTCTCCAACCCTTTGAAAAACCTCATCGCAGCATTGGCTCGTCTGGCAGCTCTTCCGATGGAGGGTGACTCACCGGCGGCAGTTGAAAAACGGAGGGTAAGAGAACTTCTTCAAACAGCTCTGGCGCAGCAGGATGCATACTCCTACTGTCGAGACAGGATCCATTCAACTCCTCACCCAAGCCGGAGCCCGAGTTACAGTAGGCATATGGAATCCGCAGATATGTCAAGCAATGCTCAACGCCACAACCGGCCATACAGGTATGAGCCGGTGCGGGCTGGAGCCCTTAACTTGGCGGATCAGGAGAGGATTCGACAAGAGGCGGAACGAGCAGTTCAAATGGCAGCAGATCAGGCGGCTCATCAAACTTTTCCGGCTTATCCAGCAACCTCGGTCGAGGCAGGAGTGACCACAAGAACCGGAGGCGTTCCTTTCTTGGTGCCGGCCATACGTAATGAGTGTTTGCCAAAGGATTTTAAGGGGCCTCGTAAGGTGCCTAATTACACAGCTGACTTACAGCCCGTGGCTTGGATTGAGAGTTATGAGATGGCTATGGAGTTATTGGAGGTCAGCGATGCAGCAATGGCCAAGTATTTCACTATGATGTTAGATGGAACAGCTCGTACTTGGTTGAAGGGATTGCCACCCAATTCTATCGGCTCATGGGCGGAGTTGAAGGCTCGGTTCATCCAGAACTTTAAAGAAACGTGTAAGCAGCCTATGTTGATTGTGGACCTTACCAATTGCAAGCAAGAGGATGGTGAATCCACAACCCATTGGGTGCGCCGGGTCAAGGAGATAATACATTCATCTGATAAGATGGATGCCGGCTCAGCAGTCTTAATGTTGGAGAAAAATTGCCGTTTCGAACCTCTGAAGCAGAAGCTGGGGCGGCTCAAGCGTGACTGTAATGAGATGGGAACGTTGTTGGCGGCTCTCGTCAAGTATGCTGATTCTGATACTACCAACGACCCGGTGTCTGATGAAGAAAAGGCAACAAAGGGAAACAAGAAAAGCAACGGCAAGGGTCACCAGCATAACCCGGTGAATCAAGGAGGTAATAAACATAAGGCTGATGAGTTTGTTGCCAACACCAATGCACAGGGCGGAAATCAACGGCGCAAGGGAAGACAGCCCCCTCGGTCGGGCGGGTCAGGTCCCACCCTTGAACAATTATTGAATGAGCCTTGTCCAAAGCACGGCACCCGGGAGAAGCCAGCCACCCACCTGTGGGAAGATTGTACGATCATGAAGCGTTTAAACATTCAAACGCGTTTGATGGAGGTCACAGCCCAGGTGGCAGCTCAGGTGGAGGCGGTTTCCAAGGCCCGGACGCCGGCTTAGGTGGAGGAGGATTCCACGGTCAGGGCCATCCTGGTAACCAAGGAGGGTATAATCTGCAACCCGGCCAAGGTAATCAGTAGCAGCAGTCTGAATATCAGAGCAACCCGAAGCAGCTGAATAGTGGGTAATACCATGTATTCACCACTAGCTTATGTAAGAGAGACCAGAAGCTTCACAAGAGGGCCGTCAATGCCGTTGAGCCGACGGTTCCACGTTACTTACGTTGGTCAGAGCAGCCTATTGTGTGGAGCAGAGAGGATCACCCACCCCAGGTCGATAATCTGGGTCACTTGGGTTTGGTGGTGGCGCCTCAGGTTGGTGGATACTAATTCACTAAGGTACTCATGGATGGAGGCAGCAGCATCAACATCCTCTACTATGAGATGTTCCGCCGGATGGGATTGACTGATAAGAGTCTTAAACAATCCAACACTGTTTTTCACGGTGTGGTTCCTGGCAAGTTGGCATACCCAGTGGGTAAGATTTAACTAGAAGTAGCCTTTGGGGATAGTATGACTCCAGAGCAGAAAAATTAACCTTTGAGGTGGTTAAGATCAAAAGCCCATATCATGCTCTGTTTGGACGGCCGGCTTATGCCAAATTCATGGCTCGTCCGTGTTATGTGTATTTGCATCTTAAGATGCTGGGTTATAAGGGCACCATTACAGTACACGGGAGCCGGAAAATAGCTTTGGAGTGTGAAGAAGGTGATGCTGCCTATGTTGAATCTGTCTGTGCAACAGAGGAGTTAAAATTTTACAAAGATCATGTTGACCCGGCAGACATGATGTTATTAAAGAAACCAACAACAGAGCATGAGCCGGTGTTGAAGTTCAAATCAGCTGATGACACCAAGATGGTTGACTTTGTGCCTGGCGACTCATCCAAGCAGTTCATCATCAGTGCTAACTTGGATCCAAAATAGGAAAGCGTGCTCATCGAGTTCATCCGTGAGAACCGGGGCATCTTCGCATGGAAACCTTCAGACATGCCGAGTGTCCTGAGGGAACTCGCTGAGCACACTCTCAATATTGATCCAAAGTTTAAACCTGTCAGACAATTTCTCCGGTGGTTCAATGAAGAAAGGCGCAAGGCCATTGGAGAAGAGGTGGCCCGGCTTTTGGCAGCTGGGTTCATTGTAGAAGTCTTTCACCCAGAGTGGTTAGCCAACCCAGTGCTTGTACTCAAAAAAGAATGGCACCTGGCGTATGTGTGTGGATTACACCGATCTGAACAAGGCTTGTCCGGCTGATCGTTCTTCCCTCCCCCGTATTGATCAGATCATCGATGCTACGGCGGGTTGCGCATGTTTGAGTTTTTTGGATGCGTATTTTGGTTATCATCAGATCAAGATGGCAGCCAAAGATCAGGAGAAGACAACTTTTATCACTCCTTTTGGAGCTTTCTGCTATGTGTCTATGCCTTTTGGGCTGAAGAGTGCCCAGGCGACTTATCAATGATGTGTGCAGAATTGTCTTCATGATCAAATTGGATGTAATGTTCATGCTTATGTGGATGATATAGTGGTAAAATCCAGGAAGGAGGAAACCTTGGTCGCATATCTGAAAGAGACTTTCGATAATCTCCGGGTCTACAAAATGATGCTTAACCCGGCAAGTGTGTTTTTGGAGTCCCAGCCGGCAAGCTCTTGGGTTTTTTGGTGTCTAACCCAGGTACTGAGGCTAACCGGGAGAAAATCAAGGCAATTACATCCCTGGCCAAACCAACATGCATCAATGACGTTCAACGACTGGCGGGTCGTGTCACTGCTTTGAGCCGGTTCATAAGCCGGTTAGGGGAGAAGGCAATGCCTCTGTATCAGATGATGAAGAAAACAGATGATTTTGTTTAGAGCGATGCTGCAAACTCTGCTTTTGAAGATTTGAAGACACAGCTTGCTGAGCCGCCGGTCCTGGCTGCTCCAGTTGAGAAAGAGTCGCTGCTGTTATACGTGGCCGCCAACTCACGAGCTGTTAGTGTGGCTGTTGTGGTGGAGCACAAGGAGGCTGGCAAGGAGCATCCGGTTCAACGGCCGGTTTACTACGTCAGTGAGGTGCTAATTGAATCCAAGCAATGATATCCACATTGGCAGAAGCTCGTATATGAGGTGTTCATGGCAAGTCAGAAGCTTAAGCATTATTTTCAAGGACATCCAATCACCGTGGTTAGCTCCGCTCCTTTGGGAGACATCATTCAAAACAGAGAAGCCACTGGGCGAGTCGCCAAGTCGGCGATTGAGCTTGGGTCTCATGGGTTGAAGTATGTGCCACGTACCACGATCAAATCTCAAGCACTGGTTGACTTCATTAATGACTGGACAGAGATGCAGATGCCAAAAGAGAAACCAGACAACGTGTATTGGACTATTCATTTTGATGGGTCCAGACAGTTGGAAGGCTCGGGGGCTGGAGTTGTGTTAGCCTCTCCACGAGGTGACAAATTTTGTTATGTGTTACGGTTGATGTTTCTGTGCACTAACAACGCAACAGAGTATGAAGCCTTGCTCCATGGTCTTCGAGTAGCAAAAGAAATGAGTTTGAGCCGGGTCAGATGTCTTGGCGACTCAGATCTAGTGGCTCAACGGGTATCAGGCAAGTGGGATTCCAAGGACCCTCTCATGGCGGCTTATCGCCGGGAGGTTGATGCTGTTGCAGGGCATTTTAAAGGTTATCAGGTGGAGCACATTGACCGTCGAAAGAACGAAGCGGCTGATGCTTTAATCCAGTTGGGGTCTCAGCGTAAGCCGGTACCACCTAACACCTTTTTGGATGTTTTGCATAACCCGTCTGTCAAGTTGCCCACAGAAGAAGATTTAGCTGTTCCTGACCCGGAGGCACAGTTGGTGGCGGCTCTTCATGTCATCCCAGATTGGACAATGCCGTTCTTGGCTTACATGACCCGGGGAGAGTTTCTAGCGAATGAGACCCTGGCTCGACAGATAACCCGACGGTCTAAGACAATGACGATTTCAGATGGAGAACTATACCATTGCAGCGTCTCCGGAGCGTTTCAGCGGCGTGTTTCCCCCAAAGAAGGTCAAGAAATACTTCGTGAGATCCATGAAGGCGATTGTGGTCATCACGCCGGGTCAAAATCTCTGGTGGCCAAGGCTTTTCGTCATGGTTTTTACTGGTTGACGGCTCACGCTGATGCAGAGGATCTGGTCAGCAGATGTGATGGATGTCAAAAGTTCGCACGACGAGCGCATGTGCCGGCTCAACAGCTCCGGATGATTCCAATCACTTGGCCGTTTGCGGTCTGGGGGCTTGACATGGTGGGACCTTTCAAAAGGTCTAAGGATAAAAAGACACATCTCTTAGTGGCAGTTGATAAATTCACTAAGTGGGTTGAGGCGGAGCCAGTGAGTAAGTGTGACGCAGCCACGACGGTTCAGTTCACTAAAAAGGTGATCTTCCGTTTTGGTTTTCCACACAGCATTATCATTGACAATGGCACTAATCTGTCCCAAGGGGCTATGGAGGAGTTTTGTCAACGTGAGCATATCCGGCTTGATGTTTCTTCTGTAGCTCATTCTCAATCCAATGGTCAAGCTGAGAGAACCAATCAGGAAAATTTGAAAGGTCTCAAACCCCGGCTTATGGTTCCCTTACAGCGAACGCCGGGTTGTTGGGTAGAGGAATTACCCTCGGTGTTGTGGAGTATCAACACCACGCCTAACAGGTCTACAGGTTACACACCTTTCTTCATGGTTTATGGAGCAGAAGCAGTGTTGCCTAGTGACATCCGGCATGACTCGCCCCGTGTGGCAGCTTATGTTGAAGCTAATAATGAACAAGCCAGACAGGATGCACTTGACTTGTTGGATGAAGAAAGAGACTTAGCAGCGGCTCGATCAGCAATTTATCAACAGGACCTGCGCCGTTATCACAGACGCCGGGTCAAATCCAGGACTTTTCAGGAAGGCAACCTGGTGCTCTGGCTCATCCAAGATCTGTCAGATGCGCACAAGCTATCCCCACCTTGGGAAGGACCCTTCGTGCTCAGCAAGAACTTAAACAATGGGTCGTATTACCTCATTGACGTTTGAGAACACAAAGATTCACGTAAGTCGGAGGAGGAGACCCGCCGGCCATGGAACATTGCTCAACTTCGGCCATACTACACCTGAGCTACCTGAGCCACCAACCTTTAAATATAAGGTTAAATCATACTTGTTAATTGTTATTTGCCTTTGAGTTTCTTGTTGCAAATAATTAGCAAGATCTTCTTCGCCGGCTTGTCTATTTGGCAACAAGGCTACCAAGGTATGACGATCATTAAAGTATTCAAAGGTAGTGATTTCTCAGGAAGATTGACTTATCAGCTTCATTACCCGGGTTACTCAAGCCGGTGGTCTAAGGATCAAAGGTACAAATATGGCTATTATTTATATATAATTGCCTGCTGCATTAACTAAAGAGTTAGTTTCAGCCCTTGTCCTTTATTTATATCTATTTTCTGTTTTCTATTATGATAAACATATTGGATATAAGCCGGGTGTTTTAACCCGTTCGGTTCTAAGCCGCCCAGCCAGTCTTTTCTCTTTTATCTATAGGGAACAGAGTTAAAGTGTTGCAGAAACAATCATCAAATATAATGCATATATTGCCATCAGGAAAAACAGAGTCACATACAGTGTTTTATGCACGATGGCATAAGCAAGGCATTTAGTGTTTTCACAGCTAAACTATTACACGGCTTTTTATAAACCAATGAAGATGGTTATTATTCCTCCCTCGTCGGTTCACCGCCCTCTGTTGGCTGGAAGTTTGGTTTTGACCAGTCAAAACCATTCACGGCGGCGAATTCTGCTTCATCGTCGATCAGGCCTGCCGGGTCAACTTCTGGGGCAAATGTATTTTCTCTTACAGGCGGGATCAAATTCGTCACCTTGTACGAGGGAGTCGCCATCTTCTTATTTTCAGCATCAAAACCCGGCTAATATTTGTCAATGTTGGTATCATCTCCAAGGGTAGTTGCCTGAGGCCAGACTCCGCGCACACAAGCCATGAAGTCATCCTGCTCAAAGGGAGATCCGTCTTCCTTCACGGTGGGATAGCCTCTAGCCACGTCCACCGGGTCTAGGTCTGGCACCCAAGCCTTGGAGCGACTCAGGGCAGTCAAAGCCCCGGCTCGCGCACAGGAGCGCTTCACTTCTTGAAATCTGGCAGGCAGGATTGATAGTTTCTTCAAAACATCGCTGAGCCGGTTGGGTCCTTGATTGGCAGGAGAGATGGTGGCAAGTGCCCGTTGTGCGCCAATATACAGTTGTTCTACTAAAGTGTACACTGCCTTTAGTTTAATCAAAGGATCTTGGCTGAGATTCTTGCTTCGTGGACCTGCGCATGTTTTAAAAACAAAGTCAGTTGGCGGCTTATATTCCGGATCAGCAAAAAGTACATAAGATTAAAAACGGACGGCTTACCAAAGATGGCGGCCACCATTTTAGACACCCGGCCCTTTAAGCCGTTCAGCTCTGTTGACACCTCTTCAAGGGCTGCATCGGCTCTCTCAGCGCGTTGTGTCAGAAGCATTTTTTCCTCTACCCAGGTCTTCTTCTTGGCAGCCAAACTGGTCCTTAAGCTTTCTGTCTCAGAGAGACTTACTTGCAATTTGGAGTTAGCAGACTTGATTTCTGTTTCCTGACCTGCTAGCCGGGTCTTCGCATCAGTCAATTGCGAGTTCAGTTCAGATAAGGCATTCTGCAAAGAATACATATTCAGATAAGTCCAGATTTTGCTCAAAGGCTCAAATATCAAGTTTCAAGTCTCAAGTAGTTTGCAAAAAACCACTTGACAATTGGGGGCTAATGTATGCCAAAACAATTTCTTATGACTCTACAGGCATACTTTAAGTCCCAAATACTTTACAAAGTAGCAGCACTTGGCACTTGGGGGCTAATGTATGCAGTTCAGCAAGTTTGTCAAGGTTAAGCCGGAATATTAAGTTCTTTGAATACGGTACAAACAATTTAAGGTACCGGCTCATTTATGATCAAAAAGAGCCGACCTTGGGGACTACAGGTGAAGTTTTGTTCTATTTTATTGAATTCAAGAAAATCAAAGGTAAAGGTCTTGGCCTATATTCTAAAGTCTACAGATCATTCCGGTTGTCTCATAATCTGAAGACTTGGGGGCTGAAGGAATATAGATAAGCCGGAAGAACATACCTCATATTTCAGCTGCAACTGTTTGACCATTTCGATCTTAGAGTCGCGACTGGAGTGCACGTGGCTGAGATAGCCGGATAAAATATCGTTGGCATTTAGATGGTCGTAATTGGCAACGTCAAAGCGCACTTGCTGCCTCTCCAATGCCTCTTGTTTCGCAGTACACCGAGCCAGCACAGATGGATTCCCTGGTTCAATAAAGCGACTCCCGGTGATCTGAACGTCTTGTGCAGACAGTGATGGCGGGTTGGCTGAGCTTGATGGTCCAGTAGCAGAAGGGTTCACAGTGGTCTCATCAAACGACGACTCAGGAGGATTTGCTTCTGCATCAACAGGCGGGTCTTCTGGAGCGTCGGTTAATGGAGAAGATGGCCTGGCCGGGTCAGATGCAAGCACCGGCGGATCTTCCGCCAGTTTAACTACCTTTGCCTTCTTAGATTTAGCTTGTCCACTAAGAAAAATGTTGCAGGCTTGTCAGTATAAAGATACAATTTGAACAACCCGGAAAACATGAGGATTTTTTACCCAGGGGCAGTCTTGAAGGCCCGAAATTGTGTCTACGATGAGTCGCCAGAAGAGCGAGACACCTCCTGAAAATATAAAATAGAGTTAAAGTAATACAAGGGGAAGAATCCATTAAACAGAGTTAAAGACAGAAATAAGTAAACCTCATTCGGGCGCTTCTGAGGAGTTTGTTGAAGAACGACAGCCGGCTCATCTTCAGTCCGAGCTTGACGGCAGCTTTCATGTTGCTGCTTTTTCAAACGAAAGTTGGGATCCAAGTGAGCTAAAAGGTTAGAAAACCTTACTTTACGGATCACTCGTCAAACTTTTTGTCTTGGCAAGGGCTCTGAGTCGGAGGAAATGATAGTTACCTCTGCTTCCACAGCCTGACTGGCCCTAGTGTCATCCTGGTAAGGATCAGTGTCAATAAGATTGTTAAAAAATTGGCCAAGGGAATCAAGGGCTACCTCCGAATCAGATGTGTCATCAAGCTTCATCCAATCTTTAGCAGTGTTCTTTTTCTTCTTTTTCGACCTCCGGGTCGTTTTCTTGGCGTTTATGGTGGCGGCTTTCACTTTCTTGGCAGCCTCATGGTCATATTTAACTTTCCAGAAGTCAGAGTTGGCATGCAGACATGTAAAAACAAGATAAAGAAGGCAAGCAAGTATTAAAACAATACGGCTGGGAAAATACAAAGGAGAGAAATAACAATATCCTTACTTCTGGCACCGGGTTAAGCTTGCAGAAGGGGTTTAACCCAACAATGCTGCAATCTTCGTATTTCCCGTTCACCAGAAGGGCCGACATTGAGAAAATATCTTCTTATGTCAATTGAACGGGGCTGTGACGAAGAGAGTCATCCGGGCCTCCACCATACTCATACATTAGCTTTGACCGGTGGCTTAAAGGGATGACCCGCCATGAGATCCAGCAGCGGGTCAGATTAACTCCAGTTAACCCGTTCCCCAACAGAGCATTGATCCTTTTGATGGATGGTATCAGCCTCTTGCGTTCAGCGATAGTAAGCTTATCGGGAAGCGCGAACTTGGAGTCAAGATGATCGGGGCGATAACCTGGCAGTGGCTTCTCGTTTGCTGGTGAAGTATCCTGGCAGTAGAACCAAGTCTGGTACCAGTCCTTTGGGTGACTTGGTAAGATAATGAGTGGGAAGACGGCACCCTGCCGGCGCTGAATTGATATGCCTCCAAGCTCTAAGCTAAGGCCGTTGGTGCACTCGTTCTGCCGGTTCAGATAAAAGTATTCTCTAAACAACTCCACGGTCGGCTCTTGTTGAAGATATACTTCACATACTTCACAGAGTACTTGGAAGTTACAGATGTTAGATATGGAATTAGGCCCGATATCTTGAGGATGGAGCTTGAAAACGTGGAGGACCTCTCTGAAGAACTTTGAGCCAGGCGGTGAGAAGCCACGGTTCATGTGGTCAGTGAAAACGATCACTTTGTCGTCTCTTAGATTGGGCTGTTCTTCTTCCGAGTCAGGGGCACGGTAAGACATGACGGTTTTCGCTGGCAGAAATCCTATGGTGAAGAACTCTTTCAAACGTTCCTCAGTTATGGTTGAGGGAACCCAGTTACAGATGGTTGGTGCTTTGGACGGCATGATGTGAAAGGCGAACTGAAAAGGAAGGCAACATGCGGTTCAATTTAATGGTGAGATTGACAGTTAACTAATGATGATGCAAACAAGTAATGGCGGCTTAGTTAAGCGCTAATGACATATAAGAAAAATTAAGCCGGCATGGTAAGCCGCCATGACTACAGATATTTGAGGAAGGCAAATTAAGTTAAGTGTTGAGACAAACAAGTTTCCTAAATTGTTTGGTATTATTCCAGATCAAATGGCTATTCAAAATGGAAAAAATTCTAGACCTAAAAATTTTAGTGCAGAGGAGTCTGAAAGTTCTAAAGCAGCCTTTGAATCAGAAAAAGGGATCTGTGGATCAAGAAGAGGTACAAAAACACTACCGCGCGAGCATATATATATATAGCTTTTTGGATCAGAAAAGGCTTGCGGTGGAAGAACTATGATGAACTACGATGAAATATGGAGAACACACAGGAGCTCAGAAACCCTAATGCAGATCTGAGAAACGAAGGAAAGAACACTTATGGTTGCAGGTTTTCTGCGGAGGTCGCCGCGGTCTCTCTGGATCGGTTCGGGTTGATGCAGCGGCCAAAGTCGACGGAGACGGAGATGAGACACGGCAGCGGCAGAGCTTGAGCAGCAGGGGGTTTGCGAGAGGAAGAAGACGGAGTATGAGAGGAGAATGAGAAGGCCGAGGCGTGCCTATTTATAAGGAAAGATGTGAACAGACGGGCATGAAAATCGAGGAGAGCCGAATAAAGGTTATCTAGCTACACACACGCCTCGATTCTCGGGAAGCATTAAAAATAAAAGATCCGTTGGGAGATGATGTCATGAAAGTTCTTTGCGTTTTCAAGAGATGACGTCACGGCAGGTTACGAAAACTTCAACGAAGATAAGAAGATGGATTTTTGTCTAAGTATTGAAGATTGACAAAGAATGAAATTCAAAGTCAACCTGGGGCCTAATGTTGGGGATATTACTATCAGTCATGACCTGCCCAGGAGGGGCCGGGTCAGCCCCAATGGCGGGTTACGCAAGAAGCCCAGTAAACATTCAAGACGATAGTTTATTAAACCTTATAGAAGTCCCAAGGGCCTGGAGGCGGCTTAAGGCCCGATATTGTAAACCGCCGTATGTAAGGAAAGACTTATAAAGAAAGGCATGTAAAGGAAGCCACCGAGCCAGACACGATTATGAGCTGGCCGGGACTCTGTAGGCCACCAGGCGTCAGCCCATGTATATAAGGGGACGACCAGGCGGCGGCTTAGGGCAAGAAACAACAAATCGATAACCAAGCCAGCGAGTTGAGCCTCTTGGTGATCAAAACCCCAGCAATACCAATCCCAACTAGACGTAGGCTTTTACCTTCATCGTAAGGGGCCGAAATAGTATAAAACCCTCTCGTGTCCTTTTGTCCCGACTTACCCCTTTAAGCTTCCTAGTGCGATGGCCCTATGACTAAGTCCTTGCTCTAGGACATCTGCCATGACAATTCCACGACAGGTTTTGTCCAGCCAACTCGATCTATTTATCTTGCAATGGGAAGAGGTGCCCGGTAGAGGGTTCGATCTTTCGGTGCTTGATCCCAGTGACAGAAAGGGAACCGACACGTATGTATCGTTGCTACTAAGGATAAAAAGACAAGATCTATATCTACCACCATATAAATAAACGGATCTTGTCTACATCATGTCCTCGTTCTTATTGCATTACTCCATTTTTCCATGAACTTAATACGCTAGATGCATGCTGGATAGCGGTCGATGTGTGGAGTAATAGTAGTAGATGCAGGCAGGAGCCAGTCTACTAATCTTAGACGGGATGCCTATGTAATGATCATTGCCTGGATATCGTCATAATTATTTGAAGTTCTATCAATTTCCCAACAGTAATTTGTTTACCCAACGTTTGCTATTTTCTCGAGAGAAGCCATTGGTAAAACCTACGGCCCCGGGTCTTATTTCTCATATATTTTCCTTTGCGATCTACTTTTTCCTTGATTTTATCTTCAGATCTATTAAACCAAAAATACAAAAATACTTTGCGGCACTTTATTTTATTTGCAATCTATTTATCCAATCTATTACAACCTTTTTACTGTCACGCACCAATATCTGGCATTGTTACCCGAAAGGGATTGACAACCCCTTTAACACATCGGGTTGCGAGGTGTTGTGATTTGTGTGCAGGGGTTGTTTACATTGTGTTGCTTGGTTCTCCTACTAGTTCGATAACCTTGGTTTCATAACTGAGGGAAATACCTACCGCCACTGTGCTGCATCATCCCTCCCTCTCTGGGGAAATACCGACGAAGTTCCAGCTGCCATCAAGGAGAATTTCTGGCGCCGTTGCCAGGGAGGATCTTCAACATATACCAGGTTCCTAATCACAAATCTCATATCCTTGCAATTTACATTATTCGCCATTTGCCTCTCATTTTCCTCTCCCCCACTTCACAAAAATTTGTCGTTTTATTCGCCTCTCTTTTTTGTTCGCCGTTTTCTTGCCGGATCTGTTTTCGAGTGAAATCTTGGTGTGTGGCCATTATGACTCAAAAGAACACCAAGTGATGAGGACATCAATACCATTGTTACTCCCACAGCCCCTGCTGCTATACATACTGGACCAATTACTAGAGCTCGCGCAAGCCAATTAAATTATCAGGTACTTTCGTTTCTTGGTAATGATTCTAATGTTCATGAGAATATGATGCTGCCTAAATTGGATACATTTGTTTTGCTTACAAATGAAGGGCCTGGCATGGTTAAGAAGGATGAACACTGGAGCAAGACCAAGCATGGAGATGATGGCATGCACAAGGGGATCAAGAACGGAGTTACAAGTGATGATTTCAGGACTTTGAAGCCACCATAAGGAGTGCATGAAGCCTTGGACGAAATATACCAGATGCCACTTCATAAATTTCATCTAGAGGCTATTCTAGGTGCTGTGTCACCTTATTATTGGGCCAGGCCCATGTATTTTCGAAATACTTAAGTATAGGCTGTTTTTAGAGTCCGTATGTGTGGGGAAACAAGAGTTAGGGTTGGTTTCGGACCCCTCCTCCAAGGGCCACGAAATTCCCCCCTCTTCCTCCATATATACAGCCCTTAGGCGTCGTTTAGACTTTGGGTTTTGTTTAGATTAAAGTTCGCCATAGCTCCAACTTCGCGTACTTTGTTTGTGTTCAACGACCAGACAAAGGCGTCACAGAACCCCACCTTGATCAATAAAGCTTTCCTCCTATATTCACAATATCCAGATTGCAATTTTAGTTTCTTGCTTGTTCTTCGTTTGCCTGCAGGAAAACAGACCTTCGTGGTCAGGTTCATCGTCCTCCGGCATGGTCAATAACCTCTTGGAGTTGGTTTAGCGATTACTAAGGCGCGACGTCCTTGCACGATCGTAGTCGGATCGTCAAAGTCGACTTCCTCCAAAACGATAGCCACCATCTCATCAAAAGACGGGACACCTTTGCCTCTATCAAGTGGTATCAGATTTCCAGGTTGCTCGGTGAGACTTTATAGTTTTTCGTAGTTTAGATCGAGCCTGTTCTTCATACCTACAGTCCACGAAAAAGCCAACAAAAAAAATTTAGGGTTAGTTCATCATATCTGAACCAATCTGAGCCTTTGCATAATCTTTTTAGGGTTTTGCGTTGTTGAATTTGCGGTTGCATCGTCGTGTCTAGTTGCTCGTCTTTGTGTCTAGTCCTTTAATTTCGAGTTCCATTCACAAGTTGTCACGCCGTCGCCGCATCATCATCATGACCGCTGCCATATACCACCATCATCATCACCGCTGCCATATACCACCTTCATCATCATGGCTGCCACATACCACCATCGTCATCACCGCTGCCATATACCACCATCATCGTCACCGCTGCCATATACCACCATCGTCATCACCGCTGCCATATACCACCATCGTCATCACCGCTGCCATATACCACCATCATCATCACCGCTGCCATATACCACATATCCACCGCCATCACGATAATCTGAGTCCACCTCCATCACCGATTCGCCACCAGTCCGAGTTCCACCGCCCTACATATATCCGCCACCAGTCTGAGTTTCCACCAGATTCATCTCCGCCGCCAGTCCGAGTCCAGTATTTGTTGCTTTGTTTTGCATTTCTAGATCATGCCATACTCCGAGTCGTGACAGAGTAGGACTCCCCAACTTCCGTGCTACCCACAGGGGAAAAATAGTTCCAAACTAAAAAAACTAAGTCTGGAAAGTTCTGGCTCGAAAGTTTTTAGAACATTTGTAGACTTCTTCGAAAAAAATTGTTGCGGGGAAAAAAAGAGGAAAAAAAGTGAAAAAAAATTGACTTAATTCCCGGTGCATCGCTACCCAACCATGCACCATACCGTACCAATCCAGAGGAGACGAAGGAGATTATGCGTCAAGTACAGGAGCTGTTCGACAAAGGTTACATACGCGAATCTCTTAGTCCTTGTGTTGTTCCTATTATACTAGTGCCTAAAAAGGATGGTACGTCACGTATGTGTGTTGATTGTAGAGGCATTAATAATATTACTATTCATTATCGTCATCCTATTCCTAGGCTAGATGATATGCTTGATGAATTGAGTTTTCTCCAAAGTTGATCTGCGTAGTGGATACCATCAAATTCGTATGAAATTGGGAGATGAATGGAAAACAGCATTAAAACTAATTTTGGTTTATATGAGTGGTTAGTCATGCCTTTTGGGTTAACTAATGCACCTAGTACTTTCATGAGACTAATGGACGAAGTTTTACGTGCTTTCATTGGACGATTTGTGTAACACCCCCGATGTAACTTACCATTTTTGTACTCCAACTCTTGCCATTTTCGGCTTTAAGTTATGAGATTCGTGGTTGAGTTTTTGTCTTCGTTTTGTATTTTGTCCATGTCATGCATCTCATATCATGTTATCATGTGCATCGCATTTGCATACGTGTTTGTCTCATGCATCCGAGCATTTTCCCCGTTGTCCGTTTTGCAATCCGACACTCCTATATCCTCCGGCGCCCCCTTTTGCCTCTTTTCATGAGCGGGTGTTAAACTTTCTCGGAATGGACCGAGATTTGCCTAGCAGCCTTGGTACACCACCGGTAGACCGCCTGTCAAGTTTCGTGCCATTTGGAGTCCGTTTGATACTCCAACAGTTAACCGGGGACCCTAAAGGCCTCGTGTGTGTTGCAGCCCAACACCCCTCCAAAGTGGCCCATTAACCCATCCAAAACCCCTCCATCCTCTGGCCGTTCGATCATGATCGCGTGGCCGAAAACCGCTCTCCATTTGGACACTCCCACCTCCTTCTATGTATAAATAAGTGATCCCCTCTCAAAATTCGCAGTCTAACCCTAGTCTCCCCCTTCCTCCGCGCGCCGGACATGTCCGCCCGGCGCTGGACACGTCCGCCACCGACCCCTCGCCAACCATTGCGCGCCACGTCAACGGGCCAAGCCCCACTTCACCGCCGCCGCCGCCGAAGCCCGCAGGGCCCGCGGGAGGCCCTCCCGGCCTGGTTCGGGCACCGCAGCCCCGCGCAGGACCCCGCCGCCTCGCGACTGCGTCCTCCCCGCCGCCTCACCGATCGCCGGCCCCGCCGCCACGTCGCCACCGCCGGCCACCGGTCGCCGCCAGCGCCTCGCCTCGCCGAGCGCCGCCTCACCGCCCGGCGCCGCCACCTCAGGATCTGTGCCCGGATCCGGCGAGATCCGGCCGGATCCGCCATGGATCTACCTCCCCCCCCCCCGCACGATCTCCAGCGAGTACCACTCCGGTGAACCTCGGGATCCGCGCACCCGACGAACCCTAGATCTATGGTTGACTTCGTTTTCTTCACTAAGTCCCTTTTCTGCTATATTTTCTAGCTCTGTTATACCTGCCATAACTTCTCATCCGTAGCTCCGTTTTGCGCGTGTGATATATCAAAATGTTCATCTGGATGTGCTCTTCATTTTGTTCCATTGTGACTGGCTTGTTTGAGTCCATCTTGATGCCCAAATCGTTGATGCAAGAGTGCTATAAAATTTTAGTTCCTGTTTCTTAGCAGAGTATGAGCATTTGTCATTTTTGCTACATTTATTGTGTGCTGCATATGGACTTGAGATCTACATGTGTTTTGGGCTATGCCATGCCATCTTTGCAGGGGTGTATGACATGTATTTTTGTGATCTTTGTGGTGACTAGCACATGCATGCAAAGTAGCTCTCGTAATATTGCTGATTTCAGGGACTTAAAATTTCACTGTCATTTCCCTACTATTATTTTTAGGCCATGTATTCATGCTGCTACAGTGAGATCCATGCTTCTTTTGAGTATGTTCAGTAAGGATGATTTGGGCATATGGTTCTGCTATATCCATCCATGCCCCTGTTTGCATTTATGGAGTGCCCTAGCATGACTCAATCTTGCTCTACTTTTGCTATAAAATGTTCCTGGCAGATTGTTTACGTGTTAATCAATTTTGCCAAGGTTGTTGTAGTTGATCGATGCATGCTATGAGATTGTTCTTGTCATGGTTAGCTTCATGAACATGCCTTCTTGCTGATGCTATGCTTATCTTGTCATGCAATGTCATGTGGTGAGTGAATCGAGCTCGCAAAGAGGCCTTCGTAACTCTGTTTTTGCCATGTCCAGCTTTCTGCTAAGTCTGAATCTGTTAACGAAACTTACTATGTTTACATGGGTGCCATCATATCTTCTGATCCTTTTTGGCTTTTGGTCAGTAAGGGACTTTTGTTCTATGCTTTGAGTAGATTCATTCCATGCCTTGGTTTGTTATGTCCTATTCCTGTAGCATGTTGTTATCTTGCTCTAAACATTGCTTCCTGATGTTAATTCCTGGCATGTTGTGATTTTCGCCAACTCTGAGATGCTGATATCTTTTGCACTTTTGCCATGCTTGTTTGAACCTGCTATTGTGTCATTTAGCCGTAGCTCAGTGTTCATCTTTTGTCAAGCATCTTGAGTAGATCACTGCCATGTGCTTTGTTGCTATGTTGGAGTGTAGTAGCTCAGTTTCTTGTTGCATTCTAGATGGCATCGTGTTGTTAATCGCACAATTGTGTCATTCTTGTTTTGCTTGGCATTTGCAACCGTGCATCCGAGTCCGGTGATCTTTATATTGATTTTGACCGAAATCAACTCATCTTTCCAGCGGCAAACTTGGTTTGCCAAGTTGATGCCTGGTTCAATCTTTCCTTTCTGAAGCACGCATATGCATTGCATATCACATCCCGCATGTCATGCCATGTTTTGCATCATGTTGCTTGCGCATTGCACCGTGATTGATTGTTGGTCCTTTTGTTTCTGTTCTTGCTTTGGGTAGAGCCGGGAGACGAGTTCGTGATCGAGGAACCTGTTGAGTACGCTTACGAGGATCAGGCTTTCGTCAACTCGGAGAACTTTGCAGGCAAGATGACCATACCCTCGAAATCACTTCTATCTTTGCTTGCTAGTTGCTCGCTCTTTTGCTATGTCGCGATACCTACCACTTGATTTATCATGCCTCCCATATTGCCATGTCAAGCCTCTAACCCACCTTTCCCCGCAAACCGTTGTTTGGCTATGTTACCGCTTTGCTCAGTCCCTCTTATAGCGTTGCTAGTTGCAGGTGAAGATGGTGTTTGTTCCTTGTTGGAACATGATTATTGTTGGGATATCATTATTATATCTTGTTTACTTTAATGCACCTATATACTTGGTAAATGGTGGAAGGCTCGGCCTTATGCCTGGTGTTTTGTTCCACTCTTGCCGCCCTAGTTTCCGTCATACCGGTGTTATGTTCCTTGATTTCGCGTTCCTTACGCGGTTGGGTGTTATGGGAACACCTTGACAGTTCGCTTTGAATAAAACACCTCCAGCAAGGCCCAACCTTAGTTTTACCATTTGCCTACCTACCACCATATACCTTCCCTTGGGTTCTGCATACTCAAGGGTCATCTTTATTTTACCCCCCCCCGGGCCAGTGCTCCTCTGAGTGTTGGTCCAAAATGGGCAACCTGCGGGGCCACCTCGAGGCAACTTGAGGGTTGGTTTTACTCATAGCTTGACCTATCCGGTGTGCCCTGAGAACGAGATACGTGCGACTCCTATAGGGATTGTCGGCACATTCGGCGGCTTTGCTGGTCTTGTTTTACCATTGTCGAAATGTCTTGTAACCGGGATTCCGAGACTGATCAGGTCTTCCCGCTAGAAGGAATATCCTTCGTTGACCGTGAGAGCTTGTGATGGGCTAAGTTGGGACACCCCTGCAGGGTTTTGAACTTTCGAAAGCCGTGCCCGCGGTTATGGGCAGATGGGTATTTGTTAATATCCGGTTGTAGAGAACCTGGCACTTAACTTTTTTAAAATGAATCAACAGCGTGTGTAGCCGCGATGGTCTCTTTTCGGCGGAGTCCGGGAAGAGAACACAGTCTCGTGTATGCTTGAACGTAAGTAGCTTTAGGATCACTTCTTGATCATTATAGCTTCTCGATCGTGCTTTGCTCCTCTTCTCGCTCTCATTTGCGTAAGTTAGCCACCATATATGCTAGTGCTTGCTGCAGCTCCACCTCACTACCCCTTTCCTACCCTTAAGCTTAAATAGTCTTGATCGCGAGGGTGTGAGATTGCTGAGTCCCCGTGACTCACAGATTACTTCCAAAAACTAGATGCAGGTGTCGATGATGCCAGTGCAGGGGACGCGGCCGAACTCGAGTGGGAGTTCGACGAGGATTCAGGACGTTACTATGTTTCCTTTCCGGACGATCAGTAGAGGATCCCAGTTGGGGCGATCGGGGATGTAGCATTTGGGGTTGTCTTTCTTTATTTGCTTCCGTAGTCGAACCTTGATTGTATTCTGGATGATGTAATGCTATATTTATGTATTGTGTGAAGTGGCGATTGTAAGCCAACTCTTTATCCCTCTCTTATTCAGTACATGGGATGTGTAAATATTACCCCTCTTGCGACATGCCTACTATGCGGTTATGCCTCTAAGTCATGCTCCGACACATGGGAGATATAGCCGCATCGTGGGTGTTACAATTTGTGGTAGTCTATTTTGATGATAAACTGATTTATAGCAGATCTTTGGAGGAACATTTGGAACATTTACGTGTTGTTTTTATTGCTCTACGTGATGCACGTTTGTTTGGTAACCTTGGGAAGTGCACCTTCTGCACCGACCAAGTATCTTTTCTTGGCTATGTTGTTACAACCCAGGGAATTGAAGTTGATCAAGCCAAGATTGAAGCTATTGAGAGTTGGCCGCAGGCCAAAACGGTCACACAAGTGAGGAGTTTTCTTGGCCTCGCTGGATTCGATAGGCGTTTTGTGAGAGATTTCAGCACCATTGCCGCACCTCTCAATGAGCTTACAAAGAAGGATGTGCCTTTTGTTTGTGGTACCGCACAGGAAGAAGCCTTCACGGTATTGAAAGATAATTTAACACATGCTCCTTTACTCCAACTTCCTGATTTTAATAAGACTTTTGAGCTTGAATGTGATGCTAGTGGAATTGGATTAGGAGGTGTGTTATTACAAGATGGCAAACCTGTTGCATACTTTTCTAAAAAATTGAGTGGGCCTAGTCTGAATTCTTCTACTTATGATAAAGAATTATATGCTCTTGTTCGGACTTTAGAAACATGGCAATATTATTTATGGCCCAAAGAATTTGTTATACATTCTCATCATGATTCTTTGAACCATATTAAAAGTCAAGCTAAACTGAATCGTAGACATGCTAAATGGGTTGAATTCATTGAGACTTTCCCTTATGTCATTAGACACAAGAAGGGTAAAGAAAATGTTATTGTTGATGCCTTGTCTCATCGCTATACTATGCTTTCACAACTTGACTTCAAAATATTTGGTTTGGAGACCATCAAAGATCAATATGTACATGATGCTGATTTTAAAGAAGTAATGCAGAATTGTAAAGAAGGAAGAACGTGGAACAAGTTTGTCATTAATGATGGATTTGTGTTTCGTGCTAACAAGCTATGCATTCCAGCTAGCTCTGTTCGTCATTTGTTGTTGCAGGAGGCTCATGGAGGAGGATTAATGGGACACTTTGGCATGAAGAAGACGGAGGACATACTTTCTACACATTTATTTTGGCCAAAGATGAGACGCAATGTTGAGCGTTTTGTTGCTCGCTGCACTACATGTCAAAAAGCTAAGTCACGACTAAATCCTCATGGTTTATATATGCCTTTGCATGTACCTGGTGTTCCTTGGGAGGATATATCTATGGACTTTGTTTTAGGTTTACCTCGAACAAAGAAGGGGAGGGATAGCATATTTGTTGTCGTGGATAGGTTATCGAAAATGGCACACTTTATACCATCTCATAAAAGCGATGATGCTGTTAATGTTGTTGATTTGTTCTTTCGTGAAATTATTCGCTTACATGGTGTGCCAAATACTATTGTTTCATATCGTGATACTAAATTTCTTAGCCACTTTTGGAGATGTTTATGGGCTAAGTTGGGGACTAAACAACTTTTTAGTAGTACTTGTCACCCCCAAACTGATGGACAAACTGAAGTAGTCAATTGAACATTGTCTACTATGCTTAGGGATGTTTTGAAGAATAATAAGAAAATGTGGGAAGAATGCTTGCCTCATATTGAATTTTCTTATAATAGTTCATTGCATTCTACTACTAAGATGTGCCCTTTTGAAATTGTGTATGGTTTCCTACCTCGTGCACCTATTGATTTGTTACCTCTTCCATCTTCAGAGAAGGTTAATTTTGATGCTAAATAATGTGTTGAATTGATTTTAAAAATGCATGAGTTAACTAAGGAAAACATTGAGCGTATGAATGCTAAATATAAACTTGTTGAAGATAAGGGTAGAAAACATGTTATGTTTGCACCTGGAGATCTTGTTTGGTTACATTTGCGTAAGGATAGATTTCCTAAATTGCGCAAATCATAGCTAATGCCACGTGCTGATGGTCCTTTTAAGGTGTTAGAGCAAATAAATGATAATGCATATAAACTTGAGCTGCCTGTAGATTTTGGGGTTAGTCCCACTTTTAACATTGCATATTTGAAGCCTTATTTGGGTGAGGAAGATGAGCTTCCGTCGAGGACGACTTCATTTCAAGAAGGGGGGATGATGAGGACATCAATACCATTGTTACACCCACAGCCCCTGCTGCTATACATACTGGACCAATTACTAGAGCTCGCGCACGCCAATTATATTATCAGGTACTTTCGTTTCTTCGTAATAATTCTAATGTTCATGAGAATATGATGTTGCCTAAATTGGATACATTTGTTTTGCTTACAAATGAAGGGCCTGGCATGGATAAGAGGGATGAACACTGTAGCAAGACCAAGCATGGAGATGATGGCATGCGCAAGGGGATCAAGAACGGAGTTACAAGTGATGATTTCAGGACTTTGAAGCCACCATAAGGAGTGCATGAAGCCTTGGACGAAATATACCAGATGCCACTTCATAAATTTCATCTAAAGGCTATTCTAGGTGCTGTGTCACCTTATTATTGGGCCAGGCCCATGTATTTTCAAAATACTTAAGTATAGGCTGTTTTTAGAGTCCGTATGTGTGGGGAAACAAGAGTTAGGGTTGGTTTCGGACCCCTCCTCCAAGGGCCACGAAATTCCCCCCTCTTCCTCCATATATACAGCCCTTAGGCGTCGTTTAGACTTTGGGTTTTGTTTAGATTAAAGTTCGCCATAGCTCCAACTTCGTGTACTTCGTTTGTGTTCAACGACCAGACAAAGGCGTCACAGAACCCCACCTTGATCAATAAAGCTTTCCTCTTATATTCGCAATATCCAGATTGCAATTTTAGTTTCTTGCTTGTTCTTCGTTTGCCTGCAGGAAAACAGACCTTCGTGGTCAGGTTCATCGTCCTCCGGCATGGTCAATAACCTCTCAGAGTTGGTTTAGCGATTGCTAAGGCGCGACGTCCTCGCACGATCGTAGTCGGATCGTCAAAGTCGACTTCCTCCAAAACGATAGCCACCATCTCATCGAAAGACGGGACACCTTTGCCTCTATCAAGTGGTATCAGATTTCCAGGTTGCTCGGTGAGACTTTATAGTTTTTCTTAGGTTAGATTGAGCCTGTTCTTCATACCTACAGTCCACGAAAAAGCCAACAAAAAAATTTAGGGTTAGTTCATCATATCTGAACCAATCTGAGCCTTTGCATAATCTTTTCTGTATTTGCTTTGTTGAATTTGTGGTTGCATCATCGTGTCAAGTTGCTGGTCTTAGCGTCTAGTCCTTTAGAGTTTCGAGTTTTGTTCAGAGGTTGTCACGTCGACGCTGCCATATATCACCACCGCATCATCATCATCGCTGCTGCCATATACCACCACCACACAAACTTCATCGTCACTGCCATATACCACCACCACATATTCACCGCCAATCCGAGTCCATATACGCCACCAAATATCAGTCGCCATCACGCCAATCCGAGTCCACCTGCAACATATATCCACCACCAGTCTGAGTTCCACCAGATTCATCTCCGCCACCAGTCTGCGATCCCACCAGATTCATCTCCGCCACCAGTCCTAGTCCGAGTCCAGTAATTGTTGCTTTGTTTTCGATTTCCAGATCATGCGATACTCCGAGTCCTGATAGAGTAGGACTCCCCAACTTCCGAGCCATCCACAGAAGAAAAATAGTTCCAGTTTCAAAAAAAACTAAGTCTAGAAAATTCTGGCTAGGCAGTTTTTAGGACTTTTGGACTTTTTCAAAAAAAAATTGTTGCGGAGCAAAGAAAAGTGCAAAAAAGGTGAAAAAAAGAAAAAAAATTCAGAGTGTGCTCCTCCCTTGTTTACGTGCAGCGTCGTGATTTTTTAGTGTTCTAGGACTGCGTCTCTAGTACGGTCTAGCCTAGGACCAGCACAGTACCGTCGTTGAGCGTTTATTCAACTTTGCATACCTGAATTGATTATTGCTGACCCTTTTTGCTACCATATTATAAGCCTTCCTAGCTCCACAAACATCTATGTCGTGCGTTTGACTCTTCTTGGTAATCTCTCTATCCAAGCTTTGAGAGTTTTGACTACAACGGTTGCTGATCACCACCTGCTTCCTGGTAAGAACTGGTAAGAATTTGAGATTCGCTTGACGGATTTGTGACTGTCCACCACACCATCACCACCACTTCCTAGTAGTCTGTAGGATCATATTCTTGTGTGTTTCTATTGCAGCTAACCATGGCAGGATCACAAGACGACGAGATTGACTGGGAGAACATGACAAACAAAGAGTTACATGATAAGTTTCAGCAAATGATGAGTGGACAGGTGCAAGATGTGCTAAACAGATTTGAAGAGGCCATGGAGAAGATAGATGGCATGGAGAAGACGTTCGAAACAAAGCTCGATAACAGGTTTAATGAATTGCTCGCGCGTCTTCCACCAACACCACCGGCTGCACCTAACGCACCTCTACAACAACAACAACAACAACAACAACGTCGCCTTCCAAATAAAGTGGGACGAGCACAACTCGTTCCCATTGACCCTGGGCAAAATTCTGGTGCCGCTGTTGATGCTTCTGTAGCTCCTGCTGCTACTGTAGAGGTGGAGGACCATTATGAGGATGATGTAGGGTAGAACCCTAAGCGCCCGATCTTTCACGAAAGGAGTGGATCCCGCGATGAACTCGAAGAACACAAGGGGGAAATGAGGGGAAACACAAGGGAAAACACGGGAGAAACACTAAACCAACACAAGATAGTCACACATGTGCTAGATCCTCGGATACATAAGAGTTCACACGGTACACGATCAACTAGGGACGATACAAGGGTAGCCGGTCTTCTCCGTGAGGAGGTCTTGATGTTCTTCTCCGCGAGGAGGTCTTGAATCCAAAGGGATCTTCTCCGAAGAGGCCGCGGTCTCTCTCGAGGAGTAGACCTGATGTGAATGAGCAATGCTCTATCTCTCTAATGAGCTAAACCAATGCTAACCCTCAAATGGTGGAGGTGGACGAGTATATATAGTCTAGGGCCACGAAGGGGTAAGTGAGGGCGAAGGGATACATGGGCTTGTCCTGATACACTGTGCACAGACAGGCGTCGGACGTCCGACGGGTACCGGACATCCGGTGGCTCGCGAGGGTCCGGTCGTCCGGTACTTGTCGAACGTCCGGAGTTTTGGCTCGGGAAAGCCATCGTCGGATTTCCAGATAGGGTCGGTCGTCCAGGCGCTGGAGGATGTCGGATGCCCGGTCAGCGTCTGTCGTCCGACCGCTATAGGTCTCGCTGGCTAGGACTTGGGCTGGCTGGTGAAGACTCCAGGCGTTGGACGTCCGGTCCAGACCGGTCGTCCGGTGGCTATAGATTTCTGGCAGCTTCTTCTCTTGGTCCTTGTACTTGGCGTCCTTGCTAGCTCGTCTGTTGGATGTGGTGGCTCTGTGGCAGTACCTGATCATGCATAGCACACACGTTGGAGGTAGTAGCCATGTCTCACATGTAGAAAGTGAAAGTTCGGAGAGGAGCGAGTTCACCTTGTGTCCAATGGCGTATGTTCGAGGTCTCGCTATATGTCCTCTTGGGACTTGGGGAGTAGTCGGAGTGTACATGGGGATGAACGTGGGATGCTCCGCATCATCTCCCCCCCCCCTTGGGGAAAATCCAACCTCGGATCGTGATCCTCATCACCATGGAAACGGTTTTTGAGGACGGACTTGTAGTTGGACGGAGTTGAAGGCATGGCGCAATCCAAGTACTCCAAGGTGTCTCCGGTATGTGGTACATGCAAAATGAGCAAACACAAAGTACATTTGGAAATACAATGGTTAGCGCACACAAAGTATCCATCAAGTAAACATGTGTCCGTGCAACAATATTCATCATGACAAGGTGCATGAAGCTTATCAAAAAGATATGGAAATGTATGCACAACATTCATGGGAGCAAAAGCAAGAATATGATCAATGCAACCACGGTGCAAAATGATGTCATAGTGCGACGGTTTATCAATAGCATGAATATGGTAATGGATTCTCAATGTGATGTGATCATGCAATTGATGGTAGGCAAGATCATGATGTATGAATATGCCATCAAGAAAGATCACAACAAATTTGCTAAGGAAATGCACAAGCTCATATATCATGGATGACATGGGAATACAAGATGCAACAAGGCAATCATAATATGAGTCAATCCATGCATAAGATGCAAATTTGTCATGTGTGTGAGATGTCCATCGAGCATGACATGTGTGAGCACAATCAACAAATATGGAGGTGTTGGTGTACCAATGCTCGATGTCGTGGCATGAGTGGTGGTTCGAAGGTGCATCCAATAAGTCCGAGCGCTCCTCAATGTGAAGGTCCATAGAGCCAATCTCCATGTCGCTCCTCCGTTCGCGAGATGTATCATGTAAACAACAAGAAGGAGACAACAACGAAAGAGTGACCCATCCAATATGCATATTTGAGGATGGCTCAAAGGGAAGGAGTTCACCTTTAGCAGATTGTCGCAAATGTTGGTGTTGCACATCGTGTATGCCTTCACATGACCAAGTTGCCGCATAACGGCACCGCCTTGTGAATCCTCCAAAATGAAAGAACATGACAAACACTCGAAAAAAACAAATGAGGTTAGCGGAAGTGCAAAACCAATCATTCGTGTGGTAAAATACCCAACAAGTGTATGCATTATGCTCATCATAAGAAAGGACAAAGGAGCATTTCATAGTATGGAGGCATATGATGCGAGAACAACCAAATACAATAGGCTCAATCAAGCAAGCATGCATCACAAGTAAAGTTTCCAAGTCTCCACGATCAATAAGCATAGATGCAACAATTGGGGGCAAGCGACAAGGAACAAAATATATCATGTGAGAGGCATGAACATATACGTCATCAACCCAAGAAAGCAAGTAATAATGGAACATGGGTGATGCGACAAAGCAAGTAATCATATGAATCAAGGCAAGCAAGCTAGTAGTGCGAAGATGCAACGTACTAGAAGGAATCATGTCAAGTATGTCATGTGTGCAAATGGTAGTCATGAATAATGCACAGGACATATCACAAGAATGAAGGCAAGATATGAGAAAAATATCATCAATGTATTGGCGAGAGACCATATGTAAGTAGCAATGGGACATCATGACTCTCCTAACACAACAAGCATCAATAGCATGAGGCACATGATAAACATGGGAATAGTAACGAGGATCTCCACCAAGCATGCAAATACACATAGGAGTAGCATAATGGTGAATCATGGGTAGATGCAAGCAAGGGTCACAATTAAATGGCAAAGGCATAGAAGCAAGCATAGCATGCAACGTGAACACGATAAAATGAGCATGAAACGGCAAGCGGTATATAGCCCATAGCCGTGTGAGAGCCAAGTGAGAGAGGTGCGCGTAGTCGTTGCGCGAAGAGAGTGGTGGGAAGGATAGTTCACGGGATCCCAAGTCATCTTTTCTCTCAAGAACTCGTTTCGTCAACTCTTGGGATTGAGAGTTTGACGAGTATACGTGAGTGCCTACACAAAACAAAGACAAAGGGAAAATTGTGTGTGCGTGGTAGATGTACACATCATCCATCATGATGCGCACATGCTTGTGTTGGTTAGCACAAAATATCCAATGCTCGCATAAATGAGATGTGTGATATAGAAACATGTCATCCATCATGATAGGTTTGTTGTTATGTATAGCATAATGGAGACTCAAATTGTGTAATGCATCACAACAAATATGTAGAGCATTGTTATTCATGGAATGCATACGGTGCAAGCAATTATGAGAATCGTGCAATGTATGGAATGCATCAAAATCTCCTAATATGTATGAGGAAAATATGGGGGTCTCCTCATGAGCATTAATGGAAACATCACACGAAGAATATTGACAACATCCAAAGCAATGCATATTTGGAACAATGTGATCATGGTATGGCATAGTAGATGAATTGTGCAAATCATGTAAAGGAAGCATCGCAATATCATCACATGAAAAACAAAAGCCAATGACCATCATCTCGTCATCTATGCCATAAGTGCAAATGGGATTTATTTTAATGGGGCATGCATAGCTACTATGTTGAGATTGAAATGACGCAATATGGGTGATCTCACTCATAGCATATGACAAGTTCAAAGGATTGTCAAACATGATGTGACCAATAGAATTTTCACATGATATCCTATGGAGCATAACATCACAACTAGGCAACTCGACATGCTCGTCATCATATTCATCATAAATAGGTAATTCATGACATGAGGAAGTCGCACTAGCATGAAGCATGGGAATAGGGGTGTCAACATCATGCAAGCAATCATTCATAAAATAGTCCAGTAGTGGGACAAGAGAAGCACCATCACCTATGTTACCTTTGGAGCATCGCTCATGTGTTGTAGGTGAGGTGTCGAAGACCAAGTCATGGTCATCATCATCTTGATGGAACTATGTGGGGGTGCATCTTCTTCCACCATGGCCATCGTTGTCTCCATTGGAGATATGGACTCGTCGAGGATAGGCATGTCGTCATGTAGGATACCTAGCACCAAAGAAGAAAACACACTCGGAGTAGAGGTTAAGTCGTTAGAAATCATAGTGGCCTCACGTGCCGTGTCAACTACCTCACTCACTAAGTGTGGTGGCTCACTCACTCCCTCTTGGATGCTCTCAAGTGTTGGGCTAGTGGTGGTCACACTCATCCTCTCATAGGAAATGCACTCAATGTCACAAATGGGGGAGTCACTCATATCACTCATGGTGGGGTGGCTCTCCTCACATGGGAATTGGGGCATCTCTTTATATGTGGGTGTCGTGCAGATGTTGGTGCAAATGTCTCCATGGTCAATCATGTCGTAGTTGTAGCCGTGGATGAAGCCGAAGATGGAACATCATCACTCTCCTATAAGACCAAAGATAAGGTCTCATGTGCGGTCTCATAGCTTGACTCGGAGTATGAGTCCAATATGGGCGCCGTCTTCATGTTGTTGAAGAGGCTCTTGCTCGTTGCCGTGGTCGAAGGGGATGGCCCTTGCTCGACCTTCTTGTCACCGTCTTGTTGTTGGAGGTCCATATGATGTGGCACCTCGTAGCTCGTCTCCATGACTAAAGGGAATTTCCCAAGCTCGGCCATCTTTCTTGGGGGGCTTCAGAAGATGGAAGTGTCGCCCTCGCTCGTAGGTGGTCGCCTCGTTTGTGAAGATGTCGATGTAGGCGAACTCATGGGAAATAGGCGAATATGCCGTACATCCAAAGGCGAAGATGCCTTGATAGCACTTGGCGAAGATGCCAAAGTGGTGGTGGTGGTAGCGTAGCACCGTCTTGGTGGTGCTTGTCTCGTGGTCTTCTCTTATGCTCATGAAGGTTGGCCTTGGCATGAAGTAGGGCTTGTTGGGACTTGTGCAATTGCGCTTGGTGAGCATCGTCATGATGATGTTGGTGTTGTCGCACTTGAGCTCGTAGTAGATGTCGTTCATCGTCGTCGTGCACATGTTGCTTGGAGGTGACTTGCCCTTCATGACGAGGTGGATCACGAACATGATGGTGGTCGCCATGGAGATGTGGACATGGACGACTTGCGCTTGCATCATTTTTGCACTCCGAAGCCTTGTGACTTGAATGTCGCCGCCTTGAGGATGATGAAGGGGAAGAACGGTTGATCAACAAGGTCCGAATCTCCTCCATCCTTGCATCTTGCTCCTCCTTTTGTGCGGAAAGCTTGTTGTCGATGTAGTCCCTTTTCCTTGCTTCGGAGTGAGAAATGTCGATGGAGAGGTTCTCGATGCGCTCTCGCAATCTTGATTGTGCACCTTGCATTTGTCGTTGTAGATCGAAGATTGACGCTTTGATGATGTAGTTGTTCACGCCGTCGTTGTTGTGGAAGACCGGAGATCAAATGCCTGGCCTATCCATCACTCCAAGATAAAAATATGAGTGGTAGAAAGAGAAGAACGAATACCAAATGTACCTTGACCGAAGTTGAAAGTGGATCAATGATCACTCCAATGGGGACAAGGAAGTAGCACAATTGGTACCAATTCTTGTCGGTTTCTCACACCTACACAAGTAAGGCTTATGGTGGAGCTCAGTGAGGATAGTGGCACAAAAAATTTGATGCAAAATGTTAGCAAGAGTCAATAATGTTGAAAGAGATTCACAAATTCGCAAGTGAAACAAGCAGACCAATAGCAATATGTGGCACATGGAAACACACACACGAATAGATAAATGGGGTCGTGCAACCAAGGATGAGCACAAAATGTGGAATCCATGGAAAACGCTCGTGTTGCACAACTCAAGAGAGACGCTAGCACGATTTCTCTATAGGCGGATACGACACTTGTGCACAACCTATAAGATGCAAAATGTATGAACTTTCTATCCCAAGTATGCTATGTATGTATGGTTCCCGATGTTTCTCACAAGGTGATCCAAGATGATCGGATATGACAATCTTATGTGCAATGTGGTACGATGCTATGGCACTTGCTTACAAGCTCTTTTGTTTCTCTCTTTTTCTTTGCTTAAAAGCTTATTATTTTTTTGTATGTGTATGGCCACAATGCGAAATGCACAAACCAAGGTAGCAGTTGTGTATATGTGAGAACAAACTTGAGGCACACGAGATGATATGATACCAATATGATACCGATATGGTATGGTATTTATGCAATGGGAGGTGTAGCTTGATGATCACTAATGTGCACAAGTAACGTTGCCGGCAATACTCGAATGGCTAGTCTCGATAGGCAAGTAACGCAAAATAGGCTAGGGGTCATCAATCCAATGGCAAGGGAATATATAATGGATGGATACCACGATACCAAGATGATATGGAGGTTACCGTCCGTGGCGATGATGAGTGGCGGTGATCTTGATGGAGACACCAAGATGATGGATACTCATCCCTAAGTAGCTGAAACACCTTAGGAAATGGAAAAACCACGAACTTAAAATCTCAAATGTCAAATGTCAAATGGTGGTATCGGGATGCGGTGGTGGTTGCGGAAGATCAATGGGATTGCGGGAATGCAATGATGGGTTTTGCGAGTAGGCAATGCGGAAATGGAGGGTAAGGTGGTGGACTATACACGGTGTCGGATTTGGAAGCACGGTCCCTAAGTAGCCAAAACACCTTAGGAGACACAACTCACAACACAAACAAAATTGGGTTAAGTTGCGGTGGTGGAAGTGTATTGTGGGTAAGCCTATGAGGAAGTGGTGGTGGTGGTTGATGAAGAAGTAACCGTCCCTAAGTAGCCTAGACACCTTAGGAGACTCAAATCACTCCTCAAGCAACCACTAATGTGATGAGGAACAAAATTGGTTAGGTTGCGAAAGTCGCTGGTGGTGTAGCGGATGATGTGGTGGAAGCCCTAGGCAAATATGCCAAAATTCACAAACTTTTATGGAGTCAAAAGATGTTGGTGGTATTTTTGTGGGAAGGGGGATGTCAAGAGATTTTCAACGAGCTAAAGAACGCGAAAATCGGACTCCGGATGAATTAGTTATGGACAAAACAAAAATCAGCCGAAGGTGATATCTACAGGTTACGCACGTCCGGACAAGGTCGGATGTCCGGGGGCCGGACGTCCGGGCGGGCTCGGAAATCCATAAATTTGGCTCAGGTTAGGGGTTCCGGATGTCCGGAAAAGGTCGGACGTCCGGTCGTTCCAGGGGCTCCGGATGTCCGTAAAAGGTCGGTTGTCCGGTGGGTCGGGGTCAACGCGGGATTTGAGATCCAGGACGCGATTTTGGACGGAAAATGGAGATTTTGGGGTCAAAATTGATTAGATTTCGGGGATGAAAGATGGGGAAACTTGGGGAGATGCTAGATCCACTTGAAACCAAGCAAATCCATGGATCAAATCCAACAAAACTTCGTCAAACAAACAAATCAGAAAAAAAAAATGGGGGCTATTTTTGGTGGGGATTTTTGAAATTGGGGAAGAACACAACAAAATCAATCTAGAAAACGAAGAGGGGAGGCTCCGAAATCGTGATCAACGTGGCTCATGATACCAACATGATGTAGGGTAGAACCCTAATCACCCGATCTTTCATGAAAGGAGCGGATCCTGCGATGAACACGAAGAATACAAGGGGGAAACGAGGGGAAACATAAGGGAAAACACATGAGAAACACTAAACCAACACAAGATAGTACAACATGTGCTAGATCCTCGGATACATAAGAGTTCACACGGTACACGATCAACTAGGGATGATACAAGGGTAGCCGGTCTTCTCCGTGAGGAGGTCTTGATGTTCTTCTCCGCGAGGAGGTCTTGAATCCAAAGGGATCTTCTCCGAAGAGGCTGCGGTCTCTCTCGAGGAGTAGATCTGATGTGGATGAGCAATGCCCTATCTCTCAAATGAGCTAAACCAATGCTAACCCTCAAATGGTGGAGGTGGAGGAGTATATATAGTCTAGGGCCACGAAGGGGTAAGTGAGCGCGAAGGGATAGATGGGCTCGGCCCGATACACTATGCACAGACAGGCGTCGGACGTCGGACGGGTACCGGACGTCCGGTGGCTCGCGAGCGTGCAGTCGTCCGGTACTTGTCGGACGTCCAGCGTTTTGGCTCGGGAAAGCCATCGTCGGATTTCCGGACGGGGCCGGTCGTCCGGCACTGGAGGATGTCGGACGTCCGGTCAGCGTCGGTCGTCCGACCTCTGTTGGTCTTGCTGGCTTGGACTTGGGCTGGCTGGTGAAGACTCCAGGCGTTGAACGTCCAGTCCAGACCGGTCGTCCGGTGGCTGTAGATTTCTGGCAGCTTCTTCTCTTGGTCCTTGTACTTGGCGTCCTCGCTAGCTCGTCTGTTTGATGTGGTGGCTCTGTGGCTTGGACTAGTTTTGCATGTGTTTGGTGGTCTGAACATTGTAGATTATATCATATTCCAACTACTTGGGCTGCTTTGAAAACTGCTATGCGTACTCGTTGGGTTCCACCATATTATCAACGTGAATTACTTCAAAAATTGCAACGCTTAAGACAAGGAAAAAATTCTGTAGAAGAATATTATCAGGAATTACAAACTGGCATGATTAGATGTGGTATTGTTGAGGAGAATGAAGATATGCTTGCACGTTTTATGGGTGGATTAAATAGAGAGATTCAGACCATTCTAGAGTATAAGGAGTATACTAATATCACTTGTTTATTCCATCTTGCTTGTAAAGCTGAACGTGAAGTGCAGGATCGACAGGCATTGGCGCGAACTAACTTTTCTGCAGGTCCATCTTCATCATGGACACCATGTGCATCCTCTACTTCCACTGCACCAGCACCTCCATAAGGTGCCACCTCCAGCCGTGATACAAGAAAGCAGGCACAACCACCACTATCTGCCAAGAGCACACCTGTCGGGCCTGCGCAGAGCTCTTCTTCTTCCATCGTATCAACAGGGCACAAGTGATATTATTTGTCATCGTTGTAAGGGAAGAGGACATTTTACGAGAGACTGCAAATCTCAGCGTGTGATGATTGCTACTGAGGATGGTGGATATGAGTCAGCTAGTGACTATGATGACGAGACTTTGGCTCCTGTTACACATGAAGAACATGGTGGAGATGATTCTGACCATGAGACGCAATACATGGCTGCTGAAGATGCTGACAGGTATGAATGTTTAGTTGCTCAACGTGTTTTGAGTGTGCAGGTTACACAAGCTGAGCAAAATCAGAGGCATAATTTGTTCCATACAAAGCGAGTTGTGAAGGAACATTCTATTCGCATCATCATAGATGGAGGGAGCTGCAAAAACTTGGCTATCCTGGAGATGGTGGAGAAGCTATCTCTCACCACAAGACCACATCCACATCCTTACTATATCCAATGGTTCAACAACAGCGGCAAGGTTAAGGTAACACGCACTGTTCGTGTGCATTTTAGTATCTCTACATATGCTAATTATGCTGACTGTGATGTGGTACCCATGCAAGCATGTTCCTTATTACTTGGTAGACCATGGCAATTTGATAAAAATTCTGTACATCATGGTAGAACTAATCAGTATACTCTTGTTCATAAGGATAGCCATATTACTTTGCTTCCTATGACTCCTGAATCCATTTTGAAAGATGATATTAATAGAGCTAATAAAGCAAAACAGGAGAAAAATAAGAGTGAAAATCAGATTGTGGCAAAAGAATTTGAGCAACAAATGAAACCTAATAATAAACCATCTAGTGTTGCTTCTGAAATTAAATTGAAAAGTGCATGTTTACTTGCCATAAAATCTGATATTGATGAGCTAGATTTTAGCAAATTTGTTTGCTATGCTTTTGTGTGCAAAGAGGCATTATTTTCATTCGAGGACATGCCTTCCTCTTTGCCCCTGTTGTCACAAACATTTTGCAGGAGTTCACTGACGTCTTCCCACAAGACGTGCCACCAGGATTACCACCTATTCGAGGGACTAAGCATCAAATTGACTTAATTCTCGGTGCATCGCTACCCAACCGTGCACCATATTGTACCAGTCCAGAGGAGACGAAGGAGATTATACGTCAAGTACAGGAGCTGCTCGACAAAGGTTACATACGCGAATATCTTAGTCCTTGTGTTGTTCCTATTATACTAGTGCCTAAAAAGGATGGTACATCGCGTATGTGTGTTGATCGTAGAGGCATTAATAATATTGCTATTCATTATCGTCATCCTATTCCTAGGCTAGATGATATGCTTGATGAATTGAGTGGCTCTAGAATTTTCTCCAAAGTTGATTTGCGTAGTGGATACCATCAAATTTGTATGAAATTGGGAGATGAATGGAAAACAGCATTTAAAACTAAGTTTGGTTTATATGAGTGGTTAGTCATGCCTTTTGGGTTAACTAATGCACCTAGTACTTTCATGAGACTAATGAACAAAGTTTTACGTGCTTTCATTGGATGATTTGTGGTAGTCTATTTTCATGATATACTGATTTATAACAGATCTTTGGAGGAACATTTGGAACATTTACGTGTTGTTTTTATTGCTCTACGTGATGCACGTTTGTTTGGTAACCTTGGGCAGTGCACCTTCTGCACCGACTGAGTATCTTTTCTTGGCTATGTTGTTACTCCACAGGGAATTGAAGTTGATAAAGCCAAGATTGAAGCTATTGAGAGTTGCCGCAGCCCAAAACGGTCACAAAAGTGAGGAGTTTTCTTGGCCTCGCTGGATTCTATAGGCGTTTTGTGAGAGATTTCAGCACCATTGTTGCACCTCTCAATGAGCTTACAAAGAAGGATGTGCCTTTTGTTTTGGTACCGCACAGGAAGAAGCCTTCACGGTATTGAAATATCAGTTGACACATGCTCCTTTACTCCAACTTCCTGATTTTAATAAGACTTTTGAGCTTGAATGTGATGCTAGTGGAATTGGATTAGGAGGTGTGTTATTACAAGATGGCAAACCTGTTGCATACTTTTCTAAAAAATTGAGTGGGCCTAGTCTGAATTCTTCTACTTATGATAAAGAATTATATGCTCTTGTTCGGACTTTAGAAACATGGCAATATTATTTATGGCCCAAAGAATTTGTTATACATTCTCATCATGATTCTTTGAACCATATTAAAAGTCAAGTTAAACTGAATCGTAGACATGCTAAATGGGTTGAATTCATTGAGACTTTCCCTTATGTCATTAAACACAAGAAGGGTAAAGAAAATGTTATTGCTGATGTTTTGTCTCGTCGCTATACTATGCTTTCACAACTTGACTTCAAAATATTTGGTTTGGAGACCATCAAAGATCAATATGTACATGATGCTGATTTTAAAGAAGTAATGCAGAATTGTAAAGAAGGAAGAACGTGGAACAAGTTCGTCATTAATGATGGATTTGTGTTTCGTGCTAACAAGCTATGCATTCCAGCTAGCTCCGTTCGTCTTTTGTTGTTGCAGGAGGCGCATGGAGGAGGATTAATGGGACACTTTGGCGTGAACAAGATGGAGGACATACTTGCTACACATTTCTTTTGGCCAAAGATGAGATGGGATGTTGAGCGTTTTGTTGCTCGCTGCAATACATGTCAAAAAGCTAAGTCACGACTAAATCCTCATGCTTTATATATGCCTTTGCATGTACCTAGTGTTCCTTGGGAGGATATATCTATGGACTTTGTTTTAGGTTTACCTCGAACAAAGAAGGGGAGGGATAGCATATTTGTTGTCGTGGATAGGTTCTCGAAAATGGCACACTTTATACCATGTCATAAAAGCGATGATGCTGTTAATGTTGCTGATTTGTTCTTTCGTGAAATTATTCGCTTTCATGGTGTGCCAAATACTATTGTTTCAGATCATGATACTAATTTTTTTAGCCACTTTTGGAGATGTTTATGGGCTAAGTTGGGGACTAAACTGCTTTTTAGTACTACTTGTCACCCGCAAACTGATGGACAAGCTGAAGTAGTCAACAGAACATTGTCTACTATGCTTAGGGTTGTTTTGAAGAATAATAACAAAATTTGGGAAGAATGTTTGCCAAATATTGAATTTTCTTATAATCGTTCATTGCATTCTACTACTAAGATGTGCCCTTTTGAAAGTGTGTATGGTTTCCTACCTCGTGCACCTATTGATTTGTTGCCTCTTCCAACTTCGGAGAAGGTTAATTTTGATGCTAAAGAATGTGCTGAATTGATTTTAAAAATGCATGAGTTAACTAAGGAAAACATTGAGCGTATGAATTCTAAATATAAACTTGCTGGTGATAAGGGTAGAAAACATGTTGTGTTTGCACCTGGAGATCTTGTTTGGTTACATTTGCGTAAGGATAGATTTCCTAAATTGCGTAAATCAAAGCTAATGCCACGTGTTGATGGTCCTTTTAAGGTGTTAGAGCAAATAAATGATAATGCATGTAAACTTGAGCTGCCTGTAGATTTTGGGGTTAGTCCCACTTTTAACATTGCATATTTGAAGCCTTATTTGGGTGAGGAAGATGAGCTTCCGTCGAGGACGACTTCATTTCAAGAAGGGGGGATGATGAGGACATCAATACCATTGTTACACCCACAGCCCCTGCTGCTATACATACTGGACCAATTACTAGAGCTCGCGCACGCCAATTATATTATCAGGTACTTTCGTTTCTTCGTAATAATTCTAATGTTCATGAGAATATGATGTTGCCTAAATTGGATACATTTGTTTTGCTTACAAATGAAGGGCCTGGCATGGATAAGAGGGATGAACACTGGAGCAAGACCAAGCATGGAGATGATGGCATGCGCAAAGGGATCCAGAACGGAGTTATAAGTGATGATTTCAGGACTTTGAAGCCACCATAAGGAGTGCATAAAGCCTTGGACGAAATATACAAGTTGCCACTTCATAAATTTCGTCAAGAGGCTATTCTAGGTGATGTGTCACCTTATTATAGGGCCAGGCCCATGTATTTTCGAAATACTTAAGTATAGGTTGTTTTTTGAGTCCGTATGTGTGGGGAAACAAGAGTTAGGGTTGGTTTCGGACGCCTCCTCCAAGGGCCACGAAATTCCCTCCTCTTCCTCCATATATACAGCCCTTAGGGCGTCGTTCAGACTTTGGGGTTTTTTTAGATTAAAGTTCGCCATAGCTGCAACTATGCGTACTTCATTTGTGTTCAACTACCAGACAAAGGCGTTACAGAACCCCACCTTTGATCAATAAAGCTTTCCTCTTATATTCCCAATATCCAGATTGCAATCTTAGTTTCTTGCTTGTTCTTCATTTGCCTGCAGGAAACAGACCTTCTTGGGCTTGCAAGCTATTGTCGAAGATTCGTTGAGAATTTCTCTAAGATTGCAAAGCATGTTTCCTACCTTCTCCAGAAGCATGTCAAGTATGTCTAGACGCCTGAATGTGACGTTGCTTTCAACACCCTCAAAGAGAAGCTAGTCACAGCTCCTGTCTTGACTCCTCCTGATGAAACCAAGCCATTTGAAGTTTTCTGTAATGCCTACGTACAAGGTCTCGGTGCGGTGTTAATGCAAGAGAAGAAAGTTGTGGCTTATACCTCTCGCGAGGTGAAGCCCAACGAAAGGAACTACCCCACTCACGACCTTGAGTTGGCGGCAGTTGTCCATGCATTATTAACGTGGAGACATCTCTTGTTGGGAAGGAAAGTGGACATCTTCACAGATCATAAGAGCCTCAAGTACATCTTCACTCAACCCAACCTCAACCTCAGGCAAACTCGTTGGGTCAAAATGATTCAAGAATACAATCCGAGTATTGAATATACTCCAGGCAAGGCCAATGTCCTTGCAGATGCTTTGAGCAGGAAGGCTTACTGCAATAGCTTAATTCTAAAGCCTTTCCAACCGGACCTTTGTGAAGCTTTCCGCAAACTGAATCTCCAAGTTGTTCCTTAAGGCCTTCTTGCCAACCTCCAAGTCTCTCCTACTTTGGAAGATCAAATTCGTGAGGCACAACTCTTGGATTCCATGGTGAAGAAGGTGAAAAATGGGATTGCCAAGAGCCAACCCAAATACAAGTGCTATCGCATTGATGACAAAGATACTCTATTCTTCGAGGATCGAATTGTGGTTCCTAAAGGTGATCTAAGGAAAGTCATTATGAACGAGGCACACAATTCCCTTCTATCCATTCATCCTGGAAGTTCGAAGATGTACCATGACCTCAAGCAGTCGTATTGGTGGACTCGAATGAAGCGAGAAATTGCTCAATTCGTGAATGAATGTGGTGTCTGCAGAAGGGTGAAAGCAGAACACCAATGACCAGTTGGTCTCCTCCAACCTCTTGCTATTCTAGAATGGAAGTTTGACCACATTGAAATGGACTTCGTGACTGGATTTCCTAAGTCCAAGCGTGGAAATAATGCTATCTTCGTTGTCATCGGCAAGCTTACTTAAATGGCTCATTTTCTTCCAATCAAAGAATCTATCACAGCAGCTCAGCTGGCAGAGCTATACACCTCCAGGATTGTCTCCTTGGACGGTGTCGGTGTCAAAACCGGCGGATCTCGGGTAGGGGGTCCCGAACTATGCGTCTAGGCGGATGGTAACGGGAGGCAGGGGACACGAAGTTTTACCCAGGTTCGGGCCCTCTTGATGGAGGTAAAACCCTACGTCCTGCTCGATTAATATTGATGATATGGGTAGTACAAGAGTAGATCTACCACGAGATCAGAGAGGCTAAACCCTAGAAGTTAGCCTATGGTATGATTGTCTGTTGTTGTTGTTCTACGGACTAAAACCCTCCGGTTTATATAGACACCGGAGAGGGCTAGGGTTACACAAGGTCGGTTACAAAGGAGGAGATATCCATATCCGTACTGCCTAGCTTGCCTTCCACGCCAAGGAGAGTCCCATCCGGACACGAGACGAAGTCTTTAATCTTGTATCTTCATAGTCTAACAGTCCAGCCAAAGGATATAGTCCGGCTGTCCGGAGACCCCCTAATCCAGGACTCCCTCAGTAGCCCCTGAACCAGGATTCAATGACGATGAGTCTGGCGCGCAGTATTGTCTTCGGCATTGCAAGGCGGGTTCCTCCTCCGAATACACCACAGAAGAATTTGAATACAAGGATAGTGTCCGACCCTGCAAAATAAGTTCCACATACCACCGTAGAGAGAATAATATTTCCACAGATCTAATTCGCTGACCTGTCTTGGCAACACGACATTATGTCATGGCCCGGTGATTATTTGAACCGTTTCCTTTTACTAGCCCCGCACATAATGCGAGGCAGTTTTTTGACACATCTTATCAAAGCAGAGAGCGTGTCCCCTTATCACGGGATTCTCATCAATACGGGTGTGGGTAACCCAACCGCGCCATCGATTACGGCACTTGGGGGATAATCAAGTTTTACCAGGCTAGTGGGGACGCATAGTTTCGTTTGCCCATATAAAGGGATAAGGATTCACCTTTTCATCCACGCCTTCTTCCTCCTTTGCTCATCCATTTTCGCACACTCGAGCTCTAGCGCCCAAGTCCGCACTTCCCCCCTCAACCTTCTCCAACCATGTCCGGAGCGGGAGGCAGGTGGATGGTCTCCTCCATCACAGAGGGAAACATCAAGAAGCTGAGGAGAGCCGGATACCTGCCCGACGACATTGCGCACCGGCTCCCAGATGAGGGGCAGCTCATCCCCACCCACGGGCCCCATGAGAGGGTAGTGTTCCTTACCCATTTCCTCCGCGGACTGGGATTCCCTCTCCACCCACTCGTCCGGGGGCTCATGTTCTACTACGGCCTAGATTTCCATGATCTGGCCCCGAACTTCATCCTCAACATCTCGGCGTTTATCGCCGTGTGCGAGGCCTTCCTCCGCATCAAGCCCCACTTCGGCTTATGGCTGAAGACCTTCAATGTCAAGCCGAAGGTAGTGGGGTGCGGAGGCGCCATGGTGGACAAGATGCCCAACGTTACATCGATCGAGGGCTCCTTCGTGGAGACCATAAAGGGGTGGCAATCGGGGTGGTTCTATATCACCGAGCCGCGTGACCCTGCATGGGCAGCGGCCCCCGAGTTCCGATCTGGCATCCCCACACGGCTCACCTCCTAGAAAGAGAAGGGCCTTTCCTGGGGTAGTTCGGGAGAGCTGACCGGACTCCAAACATGTATTCAAAACATGGTGAACAAGAAGCTCAAACTCGTCAACGTAGTCCAGGTCATGCTCATCCGCTGGATCCTCCCGTGTCAACAACGGGCCTTCAACTTGTGGGAGTTTGACCCGGCCCAGCACCAAACTCTGAACAGGCTCTTTGATACAACACACGAGGATGCCTGGAAGGTGCTATTCAAGGGCGCCGAGGTTCCTCCTCCTACTACCGAGGATCGCGAATTCTGCGCGAAGCGCCAAGCCAGCGCGGTAAGCTGTTTTACCTCTTACAGGATACTTGTTTTTCATAGTTTGACTCTATGCGGGATCTAAGCTCCCGTTCCTTTGACAGGACTGGCAGGAAACGGCCGGACAGATCGACTGTCTGGCTCCCTTGCCCGAAGGCCAAGCAAATGCTCTCCTGACGGAGATGCTGACTCCGGCTCCTTACAAGGTGCCAGAGAAGACCAAGAAGGCCAAGGGAACCCGAAAGAGTTCCCGACGCCAGGTGTTGTCGGACTCATCGTCCGATGACTCTGCGGCACACTCCTCCCCCGAAGACGAGGAGGAAGAAGAAGATTCTCCCCCTTCAGTTGGGGGAGACAAGAAAAGGAAGGCCGCCCCAACCAGGGGGGCCGAAGGGTCCAAGAAGGGAAGGACTCTCCTTCCAGACAGCTCCACCGCCACCGCCGAAGGCGAAGACGAGTGGTTGCCCAGGGCCAAGCCCCTGGGGAGGTCATAAGTATTCGGATACTAGAGTAACTCATAGCATTCCTTTGTCGCACTGCTTTCCCTAACGCCGAGTATGATTATGTAGGCCGCCACGAGCCCGTATCGATGTATCGTTGGACGGCTCCCTGGGCTCGTCGGATATGGGTAGCGATCCACTTCCGACCGCCACCTCCCCTTGCCCTGCGGACGATGCCGAGGTGATGTCTCAAGAGGCACCGGGTCGAGGGGAGACAGTCCCGGAGGCGCCTCAAGGCGACCTTTCGGACTCCGGGGGCCGAGGGGACAAGGCCCCTGAGGGCCCCGAGTTCGGCACTCAGCCGAACACCGCGCCGGAACCTCCAGCGGTTTCGGACTCGGGTAGGCGGCCTCCTTCTAAGAGGGGCAAGACGCCTGTGCTGGTGACCTCTGCCCATCCAGAGGCACCGGACAATCTGCTGGAAGCGCTTCGCAGCGCTTCCATCGACGAGGAGCACCGTACTGCGGTGGTCCAGAAGGTTCAGTCCGCCCAGAGCAGATTGACTGAAGCCTGTGCCAGCCTTCTAACAGGCTTTGAGGTAAGTGTTAAAATATAGGAAAAATATTACCGCATAGACAGTAGTCCCTGATGCTTTGTTCGGTGTTCACAAAGAAAAGCCGAACTGAGGATCAAACAATATCGCAGGAGTCTAATATAAGTATGTCAATATGTGTATCCAGGCATCGCTGCTGGCATCTGCCGCACTGACTGCGGAGGTTGCCGCACTGAATCAGGACCTTAAAGGGTCCCAGGACGAGCTCGGCCTTGCCAAGAGGCAGCTCGAGGAGAACCAAGGTAAGTAACACCCTGTATATAGATATGTATATATAAAAGAAGACGCGATTGCAACATGACAGGATCATCTTATACTTGCCAGGGGCCACGACCGAGGTGGCGTCCCTGAAGAAAGTGCTATCCGAGGCCGAAGACAAAGCGGACAAGGAGCGCGCCGAGCGGGAAAGGCAAGAGGCACGGGTGGGCGAGGTGCAGCAAGAGCTCCAGGATCTCGTGACGAAGCACGAGGCGTTGGAGCTTGACTCGAAGACGCGAGAGTCTGAGCTTGCCGCGGCCCTCAAGAACGCGAAGAGTGCCAAGGCCGAGGCCCAAAAGGTCCTCCAGGAGATTGACACGATGAAGAAAATAGCGGCGGGTAAGGCATTCTATATGCAAAGCAAGCATGTGAAAGTAAATTACCTATTACTTACCCGGATCCAGAGCTCTCCAGGAGCATTCGCAGATTTGCCCCGCAGCGTGTCGGATGATGCACAGTTTTACCAGGCCGAGGAGGGAAGCTCAACGGAGAAGCTGTTCTGGTCTCAGTATACTAGGACCGAACACCCGGTGCCTATGAGCGACCAGCTGAAGCAGCTGGTCGAGCTACACAAGGCGGCCGAACAGGCCATGAAGGGCTTTATAGTCCGGCTGTGGCCTGGCAACGCCCTTCCAAACAGCTACTTCGGCCTGGTGAGGCGGCTAGTGGATGCCTGCCCACGGCTGGAAGTCATCAAGCGGTCCGTCTGTATTGAAGGTGCACGCCGGGCTTTCGCCCGTGTGAAGGTGCAATGGGCCAAGCTAGACGCCGTGAAGCTGATCAAGGAAGGACCGCCGCAGGGCAAGGAGCATCGCACCCCCGAAATTTATTATGAGGGTGTCCTGAAGGGTTCCCGTCTTTTAGTGCACGAATGTTCAAAGGATGTAATATTTGAGTAAACTTTCTCGTGTGATTGTGTATGATGAAAACTTGTTTCATATGCGCTATGCAACGCTTGTTTGAATTTAAAATATTACCTTCTGTTTGGCTGTTTATCCAATCTGAGAGATGGCTAGTCCTCGGCTTCTGCCCCCATGCCGCGAGGACTGGGGTGTTCGGGATAAACCTGAGCACTCTTGTTCCCATGTTTGGGTCCTTCAAGGGAGGTGCTCAGCACAGCGAACAAGGCAACCGGACTAATAATGCTTTATCACTCTCACTTAGCCATAGAATTCTATAATTTTAAATTTCGGCGAAGCCATTGGTATTCGGAAGGCCGAATTCGGGGCGCGATACACGCCTTTAAGCCGGACAGGACCGGCTCATCGCTCTAAGCGGCATAAGTCTTTAGGGACTCGAAACCTCGCCGAACAGCGACCAGTCTCTCGCCTTATCATGACAGTCAGTTTTAGCTTTCTCTACTGAGGTGCTTAGCCCAGCAGAACCGGGGCACAATCATAGTAGTTCTCCTAGCGCTACCTTAGCCGATAGAGCGAAACGTAAGGTACCAAAACATAGGATCCGGGCAAACCCAACATTTGACCAAAGACATGATTCGGAGCTGATGCATATAATGCTATAAGTTCGGGGTGCCACACTTGTGAAAGTGTTCGGACTTCTCACACCGCATTGTGGGGTACTTAAGCCCCTGGTGTATTGGCCGTACCAAAGTGTACGGTTGCAAGGCGTCATTAAGGAACACATATAAAAAAGAAGAATGCAATAATAGTCTTAATATTATGCATTGTTTATTCAAATAGATGCATTAAAGCAGGATGATACAGATAGTGCGATAAGCAAAAAGTAGGACTATGTCCCCTCCCAAGGGCAAGCTGAGGAATAGTATTAAAGCAAATATTTCACTCGTTATCGTAATCCACCTGGTAGTTCCGTGGTGTGACGTAGCTTTTTGCCTCCTTGGATGCTGCATCATGTGTTCGGCAATCATGCTGCCGGACAGGGTTTCCAGAGATTAAAGTCCTGAAAGAGAAAAATAACAGAGCGGGAAGCCCCTAGTGCGGTTTAGGCCGCCTCTTGGGGCGTGCCGTAGTTGTGCCCCCCCTCCCCAACTGTGCCCATGGTATTTTTAATGCATAATTATGTACGCATGGTACGGATTTCGCCGCTTGGCTGGGACTGGCGTGGGGGCCGCATTGCTACGTGAGCTCAGATCGTGCCAGGCGGTCTAGTTGCCGATTACTCCAAGCGCTCTTGAAGGTGTCCGGGGTCTTGAAACGCCGAACTAGTGGATTTCCTTGAGAGGCTGCTTTGCGCTTCTGCTGCAAGGGTCGCAGTGTGCTCCTCCGTACGGAGAGAGCACTCTGTGTTTCCATTGACTGTGATGACCCCCCCCCCCCCCGGGGTCCTGGCATCTTGAGCTTGAGGTATGCATAATGCGGTACCGCATTGAATCTCGCAAATGCGGTTTGCCCTAGTAGTGCATGATAGCCACTGCGGAACGGGACTATATCGAAGATTAATTCTTCGCTTCGGAAGTTATCCGAGGATCCGAAGACCACTTCTAGTGTAATTGAGCCTGTGCAATGGGCCTCTACACCTGGAATGTCGCCTTTAAAGGTCTTTTAGTGGGTTTGATCCTTGAGGGGTCTATACCCATTTTGCGCACTGTGTCCTGGTAAAGTAGGTTCAGGTTGTTGCCGTCGTCCATAAGGACTCGAGTGAGGTGAAATCTGTCAATGATTGGGTCTAAGACCAGTGCGGCGAATCCGCCGTGACGGATACTAGTGGGGTGGTCCCTGCGATCGAAGGTGATCGGGCAGGAGGACCATGGGTTGAACTTTGGGGCGACTGGCTCCAACGCATATACGTCCCTGAGTGCACGCTTCCGCTCCCTCTTGGGGATGTGGGTTGCGTATATCATGTTCACCGTCCGCACTTGTGGGGGGGGGACCTCTTATGTCCTCCGGTGTTTGGCTGTCGGGGCTCCTCTTCGTCATCGTTGTGTGACCCTTTATCTTTATCTTCGGCAATTAACTTGCCGGCCTGCTTGAACACCCAGCATTCCCTGTTGGTGTGGTTGGCTGGCTTGTCAGGGGTACTGTGTATTTGACACGAGCGATCGAGTATGCGGTCCAAACTGGATGGGCCCGAAGTGCTTCTTTTGAATGCCTTTTTCCGCTGACCGGGTTTAGAGCCCTTGAATCCGGCATTGACTGTCGTATCCTCAGTATTATCGCCGTTAATGCGGCGCTTATGTTTGTAGCGATGTCACCTGCTATTGCCGTCCTTGGTATACGAAGTACCATGGTTTTTTGATATGTTGTTACTGTGAGCCAGCCAGTTGTCTTCTCCCGCACAAAAGCGGGTCATGAGTGTCGTGAGGGCTGCCATAGATTTCGGCTTTTCCTGTCCAAGGTGCCGGGCAAGCCACTCGTCGCGGATGTTATGCTTGAAGGCTGCTAGGGCCTCTGCATCCGGACAGTTGACGATTTGATTTTTCTTTGTTAGGAACCATGTCCAGAATTGCCTGGCTGATTCTTCTGGCTGCTGAATTATGTGGCTCAAGTCATCGGCGTCTGGTGGTTGCACATAAGTTCCCTGAAAGTTGTCGAGGAATGCGGCTTCCAGATCTTCCCAGCAGCTAATGGACTCTGCTGGCAAGCTGTTAAGCCAATGCCGCGCTGGTCCTTTGAGCTTTAGTGGGAGGTATTTGATGGCGTGTAAGTCATCGCCGCGGGCCACGTGGATGTGGAGGAGGAAATCCTCGGTCCATACCGCAGGATCTGTTGTGCCGTCGTATGATTCAATATTTACGGGTTTGAAACCCTATGGGATTTGGTGATCCATTACTTTGTCTGTGAAGCATAGGGGGTGTGCGGTGCCTCTGTATTGGGCTATATCGCGACGCAGCTCGAATGGCTCTTGCCCGCTGTGTTCGGCCCGGCCGGATTGACTTTTACTATATCCGGCGTGACATTTATCGTCTCGCATAGTGGCGCGCCCTCGTGATCCATAGATCGATCTTGCATGTTTTGCTTTGTCCTCCAATACGTCTCGCAGGTCTGGCATATTTCGCCATGCCTTTTTATTTGAATGGCATCGGGGTGCGGGCTGAGCTTTTGGCTAGAATGCCTCTCTATCACGGCCACGAGGTGGCCGATCAGCCGTGTCATACGCTTCTTCCTCCAGTCGAGGTAGCAACCTGCATTTTGGGTAACTCTTGGAGGGGCGCTCGAGTTTATATTCCTCGGCCGCGAGGACTTCAGTCCATCTGTCAGCTAGCAGATCTTGATCAGCTTGAAGCTGCTGCTGCTTTTTCTTAAGGCTATTTTCCGTGGCCATAAGCCGGCGCTTGAAGCGCTCTTGTTCGACGGGATCCTCTGGCACGGCGAATTCGTCATCACCGAGGCTTGCCTCGTCTTCGGAGGGGGGCATGTAATTATCATCCTCTGCTTCTCCATCTGCCGCTCTCTCAAGAGGGCCGGCTCCTCCATCCTCCTGCTCTAAATCTTGCTGGAGGGGATTGTTGTTATCTTCGGCACTATCCGGAGTGTTATTATCTCCTGTGCCGGTATCACCACTTTTGCTTTGGCGGGACTTAGAGCGGCGCCGCTGACGTCGGCGCTTGGGTTGCTTCTTGGAGGGGTCATCCTCCGCTGTCTCGTCGCCATTGCCTTCTTTGGGTGTGTCCACCATGTATATATCGTATGATGAGGTGGCTGTCTAGTGCCCTGTGGGCAGTGGTTCATCTTCGTCTCCCGCATCGTCGTCCATGCCGTTGATGTCTTCGGAGTCGAAGTCGAGCATGTCGGTTAATTCATCGACAGTGGCTACTAAGTGGGTGGTGGGTGGGCCGCGAATTTCTTCGTCATCCACATCCCAGTCCTACCGGACATAGTCCGGCCAGGATCCTCCTGACAAGGAGAGAGACCTTAATGAGTTCGGTATGTCGCCGAAGGGCGAGTGCTGAAAGATATCCACGGAGATAAACTCCATGATCGGCGCCCAATCGGATTCGATAGGAACGGGCGCAGGCGGTTCGGAGTCCGTGGCCGGAGAGAGATCCGGCAGTTTGTCAACACGGCTCTCGTGCAGAGTAAGGTCGATGTTCGGCTCGATCGCCAATGAGGGTAAGGACTCCGTGGCAGGGTCCATCCACCCGTCCATGGAAGGCGCAATTGGCTCCGAATTGAGGGTCGGAGCGGCTGCCGGTGCGATCTCCTGAACACCGTCGGATGGTAGAGCTAAATCGTACTCATCATGACCGCGTGACGCACAAGGCAGAGGCTCAAATCCGTCGAAGATCAAGTCTCCGAGGATATCGGCTGTGTTGTTCAAGCTTCCAAACCTGATCTGATGGCTAGGGGCGTAGCTTTCAATCTGCTCCAGATGGCCAAGCGAATTGGCCCGTAGTGCAAAGCCGCCGAATACAAAAATCTATCAGGGGACAAAAGTCAAACCCTAGACTGCATCGCTAACGATGATAGAAGGAGCCATCAAGCCTAACGCCGACGACATAGAGGAACTCTCAATGAAAGCACCAATGTCGGTGTCAAAACCGGTGGATCTCGGGTAGGGGGCCCCGAACTGTGCGTCTAGGCGGATGGTAACAGGAGGCAGGGGACACGAAGTTTTACCCAGGTTCGGGCCCTCTTGATGGAGGTAAAACCCTACGTCCTGCTCGATTAATATTGATGATATGGGTAGTAAAAGAGTAGATCTACCACAAGATCAGAGAGGCTAAACCCTAGAAGTTAGCCTATGGTATGATTGTCTGTTGTTGTTGTTCTACGGACTAAAACGCTCCGGTTTATATAGACACCGGAGAGGGCTAGGGTTACACAAGGTCGGTTACAAAGGAGGAGATATCCATATCCATACTGCCTAGCTTGCCTTCCACGCCAAGGAGAGTCCCATCCGGACACGAGACGAAGTCTTCAATCTTGTATCTTCATAGTCTAACAGTCTGGCCAAAGGATATAGTCCGGCTGTCCGGAGACCCCCTAATCCAGGACTCCCTCAGACGGCATTCCACAATTGATATCTTTAGATCGTGGAAGCATCTTCACTTCTAAATTCTGGGACTCCTTCCAGAAGACCATGGGCACCAACATTCGCTTCAGCACAGCTTTCAATCCTCAAACTAGTGGCCAAGTCGAGCAAGTCAATCAAATCCTTGAAGATATGCTCAGGGCTTGTGTCATTTCCTTTGGTATGAAGTAAGGAAGATTGTCTTCCATATGCCGAGTTCTCCTATAACAATAGCTTCCAAGTGAGTTCGGGCAAGGCTCCATTCAAGATTCTCTATGGCAGAAAGTGCCGTACCCCTCTCAATTGGTCAGAGACTGGTGAACGCCAACTTCTTGGCAACGACTTAATCACAGAGGCTGAAGAAATGTGCAAAGTCATACATGAAAATCTCAAAGCCACGCAATCTCGCCAGAAGAGTTACTATGATAGCAAGCACCGTGACTTGGCTTTCGAGATCGGAGACCATGTCTACCTCCGTGTCTCTCCAATGAAAGGTACTCGTCGCTTCGGTATCAAAGTGAAGCTTGCCCCTAGATACGTGGGTCCTTTCAAGATCATTGGCAAAAGAGGCGATCTCACCTATCAACTTGAGTTCCCGTCCAACTTCGCAAACGTGCACGATGTACTTCACGTGTCACAGCTTCGCAAGTGCTTCAAGACTCCTGAGCACACCATCAACTTCGAAGAGATTGATCTCAAAGAAGATTTATCTTACCATGAGCATCCCGTTGCTATTCTTGAAGAAACTGAGCGCAAGACTCGCAACAAGTCAATCAAATTCTTGAAAGTGAAGTGGTCACACCATTCCGACCGAGAAGCCACCTGGGAACACGAAGACCACCTCCGTTTCGAATATCAGGAGTTCTTTCAGTCCGAGATCTCAGGACGAGGTCCTCTCGTAGTGGTGGAGTGTTGTAACACCCCGGTTGTAACTTGCCATATTTGTAACTCTGGCTCTTGTCTTTTCCGGCTTTAAGTTATGAGATTCCCTTCGTGGTTGGGTTTTTGTCTTCGTTTTGTTTTTTTTCTTGTCATGCATTTCATATCATGTAATCATGTGCATCTCATTTGCATACGTGTTCGTCTCATGCATCCGAGCATTTTCCCCGTTGTTCGTTTTGCAATCCGACACTCCTACATGCATCGGCGCACCCCTTTTGTCTCTTTTCGTGAGCGGGTGTTAAACGTTCTCGGAATGGACCAAGATTTTCTAAGTGGCCTCGGTACACCACTGGTCGACCGCCTGACAAATTTCATTCCATTTGGACTCCGTTTGATGCTCCAACGGTTAACCGGGTAACCGCGAAGGCCTCTTTTGTGTTGCAGCCCAACACCCCTCCAAAACAGACCAATAACCCATCTAAACCACTTCCATGCCCTCCGTTGTCAGATCACGATCGTGTGGCGAAAACTACACCTCATTTGGACACTCCTACCTCCTCCTACCTATAAATAGGTGCTCCCCTCCAAAATTTTCACGCAGTCCAACCCTAGATCCAACCCTTCGCGCCGCCGGACACGTCCGCCGCCGGCCGGACGCGTCCTTCGCCCCCTCAGCGAACTGGCATCCGACACGTGTCTTCCGCCGCCGCCCCACGCCGCCGGCCCGACGAGGCCCGGATCGAGCCCCCCGAGCCCATCTGCTCCCGCACGCGCCCGCGGGTCAATGTCGCCGACCCCGCCGGCGCGGCTCCCCGCGCCTCCCCGCTCCAGGCGCCGCCGCCTCCGCGCCAGCCCCGCCGTCGACCAAGCCGCCGCCTGACCCCGCGGGTCAGCGCCGCTGTCCCCGTGCCTCCCCGCGCCTCCCGCTTCCTGACGTCGTCGGCGAGCTCCGACAACTCCTTCCTCCTCTCCAGCTTCATCTCCGGCCACCGCGACCTCCAACTCCGGCGAGTTGCTCCAGTGATCCTCGAAGAGCGTGTGAACACAAGATCTGAAATCCGGAGGGTATATTTTGCCTAAGTCCCAAAACCCCCTCATGTTTTATGCCCATGTTCATTGCATCATATCTCGGTGTCCGTGACTGCGAATCGTGCTTGTGATATATCAAATCGTTCATCTCAATGAGCTCGTCATGCTAGTAGCTTTTCCATGCATGTTCATGTCCTTTATGATGCCATTTCCATTGGTGCAAGAGTGCTATAAAATGTTTACTACTGCTACTTATCAGTTTATGATGATTTATCATTTTTGTTGCATTTGATGTGTGCATCATATGAGCATGAGCTCTACATGACATATTTACATAGATGATTGTCTTGCATTTTTGTGATCAATGTGGTGACCAGAACAAGCATGCAAAGTAGGCTCCATAATGTTGCTGTTTTCAGTGACTTAGGATTTTGCTAAGTCCTTTTCCTGCTGTTATTTTAATGCCATGTAAACTTGATGCTATAGTGAGATCCATGCTTATTTTGGGTTACTTTAGTAAGGATGTTTTGAACATGTGGTTATGCTCTATCCATCCATGCCTTTGTTTGTATTTATGGAGTGCCCTAGCATGTCTTGTTCTTGCTCTACTTTTGCTATAAAATGTTCCTGGCAGATTGTTTACGTGTTAATCAATTTTGCCATGGTTGTTGCTAGTGATCCATGCATGCTATGAACTTGTTGTTGCCATGGTTAGCTTCATGAACATGTCATCTTGCTGTTAGTATGCCTGTTTTGTCATGCAAGGCTTTGTGATGAGTGGTTTGAGCTCGCAAAGTTGCCTTCATAATTCTGTTTATGTCATGCTGTGTTTTTCTGCTAAGTCTGAAACTGTTAATAAAACTTGCTATGTTTACATGGGTGCCATCTTTTCTTCTGTGCCTTTTTGGCTCATGATTAGTAAGGGACTTTTGATCTATGAATTTAGTAGATTCATGCCATTCCTTGTTTGCTATGATATATTCTTGTAGCATGTTGTTTGCTTGCTCTAAACATTGCTTCCTGGTGCTGTTTATGCCATGTTAGTATTTTCACTAAGTCTGTGATGCTGATATCTTTTGCACTTTTGCCATGCTTGTTTGAACCTGCTCTTGTGTGATTTAGCCGTAGCTCAGTGTTCATGTTTTGCCTAGAATCTTGTGTACATCACTGCCATATGCTTTTTTATTATGTTGGAGTGCAGTAGCTTAGTTTCTTGTTGCATTCTAGATGGCATCATGCTGTTAATCGTAGAATGGTGTCATCCTTGTTTTGCTTGCCATTTGCAAACTGTGCATCCGTTTCCGGTGATCTTTATATCGATTTCAACCGAAATAATCTCATCTATCCAGTGGCATACTTGGTTTGCCAAGTTGATGCCTTGATCATCCTTTCCTTTCCGGAGCACGCATATGCATTGCTTATCACATCTTGCATATCATGCCATGTATTGCATCATGTTGCTTGTGCATTGCATCGTGATTGATTGTTGGTCATTTACTTGTATTCTTGCTTTAGGTAGAGCCGGGATATGAGTACCTGAATGAGGAACCTGTTGAGAACGTTTACGAGGATCAAGCTTTCGACAACTCTGAGAACTTTGCAGGCAAGATGACCATACCCTCGAAATCACTTCTATCTTTGCTTGCTAGTTGTTCGCTCTATTGCTATGCCGCGCTACCTACCACTTGCTATATCATGCCTCCCATATTGCCATGTCAAGCCTCTAACCCACCTTTCCTAGCAAACCGTTGTTTGGCTATGTTACCGCTTTTGCTCAGCCCTTCTTATAGCGTTTCTAGTTGCAGGTAAAGATGAAGCTTGTTCCATGTTGGAACATGGATATTGTTGGGATATCATTATTATATATTATTTACTTTAATGCATCCATATACTTGGTAAAGGGTGGAAGGCTCGGCCATATACCTAGTGTTTTGTTCCACTCTTGCCGCCCTAGTTTCCGTCATACCGGTGTTATGTTCCTTGATTTTGCGTTCCTTACGCGGTTGGGTGTTATGGGAACCCCTTGATAGTTCGCCTTGAATAAAACTCCTCCAGCAAGGCCCAACCTTGGTTTTACCATTTGCCTACCTACCACCATATACCTTTCCCTTGGGTTCTGCAGACTCAAGGGTCATCTTTATTTTAACCCCCCCCCCCCCCGGGCCAGTGCTCCTCTGAGTGTTGGTCCAAAACGGGCAGCCTGCGGGACCACCTCGGGGCAACTTGAGGGTTGGTTTTACTCGTAGCTTGACCTATCCGGTGTGCCCTGAGAACGAGATACGTGCGACTCCTATCGGGATTTGTCGGCACATCGGGCGGCTTTGTTGGTCTTGTTTTACCATTGTCGAAATGTCTTGTAACCGGGATTCTGAGTCTGATTGGGTCTTCCTGGGAGAAGGAATATCCTTCGTTGACCGTGAGAGCTTGTGATGGGCTAAGTTGGGACACCCCTGCAGGGTTTGAACTTTCGAAAGTCGTGCCCGCGGTTATGGACAGATGGGAATTTGTTAATATCCGGTTGTAGAGAACTTGACACTTGACTTAATTAAAATGAATCAACCGCGTGTGTAGCCGTGATGGTCTCATTTTGGCGGAGTTTGGGAAGAGAACATAGTCTTGTGTTATGCTTGAACGTAAGTAGCTTCAGGATCACTTCTTGATTGCTTCTAGCTTCTCGACCATGTGTTGCTTCTCTTCTCGCTCTATTTTGCATAAGTTAGCCACCATACATGCTATTGCTTGTTGCAGCTCCTCCTCACTACCTTTTCCAACCCATAAGCTTAAATAGTCTTGATCTCGTGGGTGTGAGATTGCTAAGTCCCCGTGACTCACGGATACTTCCAAACAGTTGCAGGTGCCGACGATACCAGTGCAGACGATGCTACCGAACTCAAGTGGGAATTCGATGAAGACTTGGGTCACTATTATGTTTCCTTTCCTGATGATCAGTAGTGGAGCCCGGTTGGGACGATCTGGGATCTAGCATTTGGGGTTGTCTTTCTTTATTTTGGTTCCGTAGTTGGACCTTGATTATATTCTGGATGATGTATGAATATTTATGTATTGTGTGAAGTGGCAATGGTAAGCCAACTCTTTATCCCTTTCTTATTCAGTACATGGGATGTCTAAAGATTACCCCTCTTGCGACAAGCCTACCATGCGGCTATGCCTCTAAGTCGTGCCCCGACACGTGGGAGATATAGCCGCATTGTGGGTGTCGGTGTCAAAACCGGAAGATCTCGGGTAGGGGGTCCCGAACTATGCGTCTAGGCCGGATGGTAACAGGAGGCAAGGGACACGAAGTTTTACCCAGGTTCGGGCCCTCTCGATGGAGGTAAAACCCTACGTCCTGCTTGATTAATAGTGATGATATAGGTAGTACAATAGTAGATCTACCACGAGATCGGAGAGGCTAAACCCTAGAAGCTAGCCTATGGTATGATTGTTGTTGTCTATGTTGTCCTACGGACTAAAACCCTCCGGTTTATATAGACACCGGATAGGGTTAGGATTACATAGAGTCGGTTACAATGGTAGGAGATCTGCATATCCGTATCGCCAAGCTTGCCTTCCACGCCAAGGAAAGTCCCTTCCGGACATGGGACGAAGTCTTCAATCTTGTATCTTCATAGTCCAAGAGTCCGGCTGAAGGTATAGTCCGGCCATCCGGACACCCCCTAATCCAGGACTCCCTCAGTGGGTGTGACAAGTTGGTAATCAGAGCCTTCCCCGACTTAGGAGCCCCCTACTTGATCAAATCGCATCAACAGGGCACACAAGTGATATTATTTGTCGTCGTTGTAAGGGAAGAGGACATTTGTGAGAGAATGCAAATCTCAGCGTGTGATGATTGCTACTGAGGATGGTGGGTATGAGTCCGCTAGTGACTATGATGAGGAGACTTTGGCTCTTACTACATGTGAAGAACACGGTGGAGATGATTCTGATCATGAGATGCAATACATGGCTGCTGAAGATGCTGATAGGTATGAATGTTTAGTTGCTCAACGTGTTTTGAGTGTGCAGATTACACAAGCTAAGCAAAATCAGAGGCATAATTTGTTCCATACAAAGGGAGTTGTGAAGGAACGTTCTATTCACGTCATCATAGATGGAGGGAGCTGCAACAACTTGGCTAGCATGGAGATGGTGGAGAAGCTCTCTCTCACCATAAGACCGCATCCACATCCTTACTACATCCAATGGTTCAACAACAGTGGCAAGGTTAAGGTAACACGTACCATTCGTGTGCATTTTAGTATCTCTACATATGCTGATTATGTTGATTGTGATGTGGTACCTATGCAAGCATGTTCCTTATTACTTAGTAGACCATGGCAATTTGATAAAAAAAATTGTACACCATGGTAGAAAGAATCAGTATACTCTTGTTCATAAGGACAAAAATATTACTTTGCTTCCTATGACTCCTGATTCCATTTTGAAAGATGATATTGATAGAGCTAATAAAGTAAAACAGGAGAAACATAAGAGTGAAAATCAGATTGTGGTAAAAGAATTTGAGCAACACATGAAGCCTAATAATAAACCATCTAATGTTGCTTCTGAAATTAAATTGAAAAGTGCATGTTTACTTGCCACCAAATCTGATATTGATGATCTAGATTTCTGCAAATCTGTTTGCTATGCTTTTTTGTGCAAAGAGGAATTATTTTCATTCAAGGACGTGCCTTCCTCTTTGCTTCCTGTTGTTACTAACATTTTGCAGGAGTTCGATGACGTCTTTCCACAAGATGTGCCACAGGGATTACCACCTATTCGAGGGATTGAGCATCAGATTGACATAATTCCCGGTGCTTCGCTACCCAACCATGCACCATACCGTACCAATCCAGAGGAGACGAAGGAGATTATGCGTCAAGTCCAGGAGCTGCTCGACAAAGGTTATATTCGTGAATCCCTTAGTCCTTGTGATGTTCCTATTATTCTAGTGCCGAAAAAGGATGGTACATCACGTATGTGTGTTGATTGTATATGCATTAATAATATTACTATTTGTTATCGTCATCCTATTCCTAGGCTAGATGATATGCTTGATGAATTGAGTGGCTCTACAATATTCTCCAAAGTTGATTTGTGTAGAGGATACCATCAAATTCATATGAAATTGGGAGATGAATGGAAAACTGCATTTAAAACTAAGTTTGGTTTATATGAGTGGTTAGTCATGCCCTTTGGGTTAAATAATGCACCTAGTACTTTCATGAGGTTAATGAACGGAGTTTTACGTCCTTTCATTGGATGATTTGTGGTAGTCTATTTTGATGATATACTGATTTATAGTAAATCTTTGGAGGAACATTTGGAACATTTACGTGTTGTTTTTATTGCTCTATGTGATGCATGTTTGTTTGGTAACCTTGGAAAGTGCAATTTTTGCACCTACCGAGTATCTTTTCTTGACTATGTTGTTACTCCACAGGGAATTGAAGTTGATAAAGCCAAGATTGAAGCTATTGAGAGTTGGACGCAGCCCAAAACGGTCACACAAGTGAGGAGTTTCCTTGGCCTCGCTGGTTTCTATAGGCGTTTTGTGAGAGATTTCAGCACCATTGCTGCACCTCTCAACGAGCTTACAAAGAAGGATGTGCCTTTTGTTTGGGGTACCGCACAGGAAGAAGCCTTCATGGTATTGAAAGATAAGTTGACACATGCTCCTTTACTCCAACTTCCTGATTTTAATAAGACTTTTGAGCTTGACTGTGATGCTAGTGGAATTGGATTAGGAGGTGTGTTATTACAAGATGGCAAACATGTTGCATACTTTTCTAGAAAATTGAGTGGGCCTAGTCTGAACTATTCTACTTATGATAAAGAATTATATGCTCTTGTTTGGACCTTAGAAACATGGCAACATTATTTATGGCCCAAGGAATTTCTTATACATTCTGATCATGAATCTTTGAAATGCAATAAAAGTCAAATAAAACTGAACCGTAGACATGCTAAATGGGTTGAATTCATTGAGACTTTCCCTTATGTCATTAAACACAAGAAGGGTAAAGAAAATGTTGTTGCTGATGCATTATCTCGTCGTTATACTATGATTTCACAACTTGACTTTAAAATATTTGGTTTGGAGACCATCAAAGATCAATATGTGCATGATGATGAATTTAAAGATGTATTGCAGAATGGTAAGGAAGGGAGAACTTGGAACAAATTTGTTCTAAACGATGGATTTGTGTTTCGTGCTAACAAGCTATGCATTCCAGCTAGCTCCATTTGTCTTTTGTTGTTGCAGGAGGCGCATGGAGGAGGATTAATGGGACACTTTGGCATCAAGAAGACGAAGAATATACTTGCTACACATTTCTTTTGGCCAAAGATGAGACGGGATGTTGAGCGTTTTGTTGCTCGCTGCACTACATGTCAAAAAGCTAAGTCACGACTCAATCCTCATGGTTTATATATGCCTTTGCCTGTACCTAGTGCTCCTTGGGAGGATATATCTATGGACTTTGTTTTATGTTTACCTCTAACAAAGAAGGGGAGGGATAGCATATTTGTTGTCATGGATAGATTTTCGAAAATGGCACACTTTATACCATGTCATAAAAGCGATGATGTTGTTAATGTTGCTGATTTGTTCTTTCGTGAAATTATTCGCTTGCATGGTGTGCCAAATACTATTGTTTCAGATCGTGATACTAAATTTCTTAGCCACTTTTGGAGATGTTTATGGGCTAAGTTGGGGACTAAACTGCATTTTAGTACTAGTTGTCACCCCCAAACTGATGGACTAACTGAAGTAGTCAATAGAACATTGTCTACTATGCTTAGGGCTGTTTTGAAGAATAATAAGAAAATGTATGAAGAATGCTTGCCTCATATTGAATTTGCTTATAATCGTTCATTGCATTCTACTACTAAGATGTGCCCTTTTGAAATTGTGTATGGTTTCCTACCTCGTGCACCTATTGATTTGTTGCCTCTTCCATCTTCGGAGAAGGTTAATTTTGATGCTAAAGAACGTGCTGAATTGATTTTAAAATGCATGAGTTAACTAAGGAAAAACATTGAGCGTATGAATGCTAAATATAAACTTGATGGAGATAAGGGTAGAAAACATGTTGTGTTTGCACCTGGAGATCTTGTTTGGTTACATTTGTGTAAAGATAGATTTCCTAATTTTCGCAAATCAAAACTAATGCCACGTGCTGATGGTCCTTTTAAGGTGTTAGAGAAAATAAATGATAATGCATATAAACTTCAGCTGCTTGCAGATTTTGGGGTTAGTCTCACTTTTAACATTGCAGATTTGAAGCCTTATTTGGGTGAGGAAGATGAGCTTCCATCGAGGACGACTTCATTTGAAGAAGGGGAGGATGATGAGGACATCAATACCATTGTTACACCCACAGCCCCTGCTGCTATACATACTGGACCAATTACTAGAGCTTGCACACGCCAATTACATTATCAGGTACTTTCGTTTCTTGGTATTGTTTCTAATGTTCATGAGAATATGATGCTGCCTAAATTGGATACATTTGTTTTGCTTACAAATGAAGAGCCTGGCATGGATAAGAGCGGTGAACACTGGAGCAAGTCCAAGCATGGAGATGATGACATGTGCAAGGGGATCAAGTATGGAGTTACAAGTGATGATTTCAGGACTTTGAAGCCACCATAAGGAGTGCATGAAGCCTTGGACGAAATATACAAGATGCCACTTCATAAATTTCGTCCAGAGGCTATTCTAGGTGTTGCGTCACCTTATTATTGGGCCAGGCCCATGTATTTTCGAAATACTTTAGTATAGGCTGTTTTTAGAGTCCGTATGTGTGGGGAAACAAGAGTTAGGGTTGGTTTCGGACCCCTCCTCCAAGGGCCACGAAATTCCCCCCTCTTCCTCCATATATACAACCTTTAGGGCGTCGTTTAGACTTTGGGCTTTGTTTAGATTAAAGTTTGCCATAGCTGCAACTTCGCGTACTTCGTTTATGTTCAATGACCAGACAAAGGCATCACAGAACCCCACCTTGATCAATAAAGCTTTCCTCTTATATTCGCAATATCCAGATTGCAATTTTAGTTTCTTGCTTGTTCTTCGTTTGCCTGCAGGAAAACAGACCTTCATGGTCTGGTTGATCGTGCTCCGGCGTGGTCAATAACCTCTCAGAGTTGGTTTAGCGATTGCTAAGGCGCGACGTCCTCGCACGATCGTAGTCGGATCGTCAAAGTCGACTTCCTCCAAAACGATGGCCACCATCTCATCGAAAGACAGGACACCTTTGCCTCTATCACCAAGTTATGTGATTTCTCAAATACCAACAACAATGATTTTATTGGCACCCCGCTTGCTCCTCCCGCCACTAATGTGGAGACTTGTGATATTAATACTACTTTGCTGAATCTTGTTATGAAAGACCAATTTTCCGGTACTCCTAATGAGGATGTCGCGTCCCATCTTAATACCTTTGTGGAATTATGCGATATGCAAAAGAAAAAAGATGTGGACAATGATGTGGTCAAGATGAAATTATTTCCATTTTCCTTGCGTGATTCTGCAAAAATTTGGTTCTCTTCTTTGCCTCGTAATAGTATCGATTCGTGGAATAAGTGCAAAGATGCTTTTATCACTAAGTATTTTCCTCCCACAAAAATTATTTCCCCTTAGAACCCAGATCATGAATTTCAAGCAACTTGAACATGATCATGTTGTGCAATCCTGGGAAAGGATGAAAATGATGCTGAGGAATTGCCCAACTCATGGGTTAAATCTTTGGATGATCATACAAAAAAAATTATGCGGGATTGAATTTTGTTTCTTGTAATTTTCTAGATTCCGCCACGGGTGGTACTTTCATGGAAATTACTTTGGGTGAAGCTACCAAATTGCTTGATAATATCATGGCAAATTATTCACAATGGCATACCGAAAGAGCTCCTACTACTAAAAAGTTAATTCGGTTGAAGAAATTTCTTCTTTGAGTGAAAAAGTTGATGCTCCTGTGAAATTGGTTGCTAGTAGAAGTGCTCCTATTAATCTTAATGATATGCCTTTGTCTACTTTGATTGAGCAAAATAGTGATGCCATTGATGTGAATTTTATCTCTAGAAATAATTTCAACAACAATGCTTATAGAGGTAATTTTAATCATAGGCCTTTTCCTAGTAATTCCTCTAATAATTATGTAATTCCTATGGAAATCAATCTTATAATAATAATAATAATAATAATAATAATAGGAACACCTCTGATCTTGAGAATAATATTAAAGAATTTATCAACACACAAAAAGTTTCCAACACTTCCATAGAAGAAAAGTTGAACAAAATTGATGATTTGTCTAGAAGTGTTGATAGAATTGCTCATGATGTGGAAAATCTCAAGATGAAATTTTTTGTGCCTAAAGTAGATGAATTAATTAAAGCTCTTTATATTTCTATGGATGAAAGTAAGAAAATAACTGCTATGCTTAGAGCTAATTAGAATTTTTGGAAATCTAGTGATTATTCTTGCAAAAGTGATGAAGATATTAAAATGATTGGTGTTTCTTCTATTGATTCCTTGTTTAGTAAAGATAAGAATGATGAAAAAGGGACTGGAGAAGAGTCAACTTTAGGTAGAAGGCGTCCCAATATTTCGGAGGGTGAAAATCTTGTTGAGAAAATTGATGAAAGTGGGTTTGAAGAGGTCAAAACTTTAGCTAGTGATGCACCCACTTTTTTGGATTACAAAGACTTTAATTATGATAGTTTCTCTTTGATTGATTGTATTTCTTTGTTGCAATCCATGATAAATTCACCCCATGCTTATGAACAAAATAAAGCTTTTACTAAACATATTGTTGATGCTATGATGAAAGCTCTTGAAGAAAAATTGGAATTAGAAGTTTCAATTCTTAGAAAATTGTATGATGAATGGGAACCTACTATCAAAGTCAAGATTAAAAATTATGAGTGTTTTGCTTTGTGTGACTTGGGTGCTAGTGTTTCCACAATTCCGAAATCTTTATGTGATGTGCTTGGTCTTACTAATCTTGAAGAATGTTTCTTGAATTTGCACTTGGCGGATTCTACTATTAAAAATCCTATGGGAAGGATTAATGATATTATTATTCTTGCAAATAGGAATTATGTGCCCATAGATTTTATTGTTCTTGATATTGATTGCAATCCATCTTGTCCAATTATTCTTGGTAGATCGTTTTACGCACTATCGGTGTCGTGATTGATATGAAAGAAGGCAATATTAAGTTTCAATTTCCTTTTAGGAAAGGTATGGAACACTTTCCTAGAACTAGAATTAAGCCACCTTATGAATCAATCATGAGGGCATCTTATGGATCTCGAACCAAAGATGACAAAACTTAGATCCTTGCTATATGCCTAGCTAAGGGCGTAAATGTATAGCGCTTGTTGGGCAACCCAATGAATAAAAATTATTTTTGCTTTTTGCTTCCTGTTCTTGAGTGTTAACACAATTATGCTACTGTTATGATTATGTTTTACGTTTTAATTAGTGTTTGTGCCAAGTAAAGCCTTTAGGATCTTCTTGGGCAATAGTTGTTTGATCTTGCTGAAAAAACAGAAAAGTTTGCGCTCACGAAATTAATTTTAATCTTTTACAAGAGAGATATAAAATGCCCATTCCAATTGCAGTAGATCAACATACAAATTTATCTGGCCATCCTAATTTTTTAGAGTTTTTGGAGTTATAAAATTATTCGAAATAGTCAGATTGCTGCAGACTGTTCTGTTTTGACAGATTCTATTTTCTTTGTGTTGTGTGCTTATTTTGATGGCTCTATGGTTTTCTTTGATGAGTTTTTGCCATATAAAAGTTGGAATACAATAGATATAATACAAAAACAAAATATGAATTGGTTTGATATAGCACTTATAGTAGTGGTTTATTATTCTTATACTAACGGATCTCACGAAGGCTTTGTTGAGTTTTGTGTGATTGAAGATTTCAAGTTTTGGGTTATTTTACGATGGATGATGGAAGGATGTAAGAGCCTAAGCTTGGGGATTCCCCAGCATCCCAAGATATTATCCAAGAATGAGCAACCAACTAAGCTTGGGGATACCCCCGACTGGCATCCCCGCTTTCTTCCAACAACTATCGGTATTTTACTCGAGACTATATTTTTATTCATCACATGATATGTATTTTGCTTGGAGAGTCTTGTATGATATGTGTATTTGCTTGTTTAATGTTGTCTTTTAAGTTATCAATCCTTGCTGGACACACCTATTTGAGAGAGCCAAAATTATGTCATGACTTGTTAGAATTGCTCTCTATGCTTCACTTAAATCTTTTATGAGCTAGGACTTGCTCTAGTGCTTCACTTATATCTTTTTTAGCACGGTGTGCTTTGTTATTTTCGAAGAAATGCTCTCTTGATTCACTTAGATTTGTTTGAGAGTTAGTAAAATTTTCAAGAAATTTTCTCTTGCTTCACTTAAATTATTTTGAGAGAAAGAAAATTTGTTATGCTCATGATCTTCACTTATATTTGGTTGCGCTTATGAAAAGCAACTCATGAAAATTAGTCCAAAAGTGATAGATATTGATGAGGATATCAATACCATTGTTACACCCACAGCCCCTACTGTTACATATACTGGACCAATTACTAGAGCTCGCGCACGCCAATTAAATTACCAGGTACTTTCGTTTCTTGGTAATGATTCTAATGTTCATGAGATTATGATGCTGCCTAAATTGGATACATTTGTTTTGCTTACAAATGAAGGGCCTAGCTTGGAGAAGGATGAACGTTGGAGCAAGAACACGCATGGAGTTGATGGCATGCGCAAGGGGATCAAGAACGGAGTTACAAGTGATGATTTCAGGACTTTGAAGCCGCCATAAGGAGTGCATGAAGCCTTGGACGAAATATACAAGATGCCACTTCATAATATTTGTCCATAGGCTATTCTAGGTGCTGCGTCACCTTATTAATGGGCCAGGCCCATGTAATTTTGAAATACTTAAGTATAGGCTATTTTTAGAGTCCGTATGTGTGGGGAAACAAGAGTTAGGGTTGGTTTCGGACCCCACCCTCAAGGGCCACGAAATTCCCCCCTCTTCCTCCATATATACAGCCCTTAGGGCGTCGTTTAGACTTTGGGTTTTGTTTAGATTAAAAGTTCGCCATAGCTGCAACTTCGCGTACTTCGTTTGTGTCCAACGACCAGACCAAGACGTCACAGAACCCCACCTTGATCAATAAAGCTTTCATCTTATATTCGCAATATCCAGATTGCAATCTCAGTTTCTTGCTTGTTCTTCGTTTGCTCGCAGGAAACAGACCCTCGTGGTCAGGTTGATCGTGCTCCGGCGTGGTCAATAACCTTCGGAAGTTGGTTTAGCGATTGCTAAGGCGCGACGTCTCGCACGTTCGTAGTCGGATCGTCAAGGTCAACTCCCACAGAAAACGATAGCCACCATCTCATCGAAACATCGGGACACCCTAGCCTCCATCAAGTGGTATCAGATTTCCAGGTTGCTCGGTGAGATTTTACAGTTTTTCGTAGATTAGATCGAGTCTGTTCTTCATACCTACAGTCCACGAAAAAGCCAGAAAAAAAAATTAGGGTTAGTTCATCATATCCGAACCAATCTGAGCCTTTGCATAATCTTTTTAGGGTTTTTGCTTTGTTGAATTTGCGGTTGCATCGTCGTGTCAAGTTGCTGGTCTTAGAGTCTAGTCTTTTAGAGTTTCGAGTTCTGGTCACAAGTTGTCACGCCGCCGCCGCACCATCATCATCGCCCATCTACCACTTTTGCTTATCCGCCACCGCTCTGAATCCATATCCATATACCATCAATCTCTATCCATATACCACCACCGCTACCATATACCACCACCGCTGCCATATACCACAACCATATATCCACCACCAATCCGAGTTCTTCTCATTTTAGGTTTGTTCTTGAGATCAATCTAAATTCCGATTCGTGTTTCCTTGCCTGCGTAGGTCTCGAAAAAAAAAAGAGTCTGGAGACCCCCGGGCAGTTTTTAGGCCAAAATTTTCACAGGCAAATTTTTTTTCCCTATCCTATTTTTAGACTTTTCTGAGTCTTTTGAGCCACGTGCCATCATAGTGATTTTTTTGTCGCACTTTTTCGTCGTCGCTCCCCTGATTTCCGAAAAAAAAAGTGAAAAAAAAATTTCGTGCCCATCCTATCAGTTTGACGAGGGAAGAGTTTTGAGACACTCGCCATTATAGTGATTTTTCGCAAAAAAAAAAAGAGGAGCGCAAAAAAAAGGGAGCGCAAAAAAAAGAGGAGCGCAAAAAAAAGGAGCGCAAAAAAAATAGAGCGAAAAAAAAGAGAGAGTTCCAGAGTGTGCTTTTCCCTTATTTACGTGGAGCGCCGTGATTTTGTTAGTGTTCTAGGCTCGCGTCTCTAGCACGGTCTAGCCTAGGACCAGGACAGTACCGTCGTTGAGCGTTTATTCAACTTTGCATCTCTGAATTGATTATTGCTGACCCTTTTTGCTACCATACTATAAGCCTTCCCAGCTCCACATACATCTACGTCGTGCGTTTGACTCTCCCTGGCAATCGCTCTATCCAAGCTTTTGAGAGTTTTTGACTACAACGGTTGCCGATCACCGCCTGCTGCTGGGTAAGAACTGGTAAGAATTTGAGATTTGCTTGACGGATTTGTGACACCCGCCACCACCACCACTTGTTAGTAGTCTGTAGGATCATATTCTTGTGTGTTTCTATTGCTGCTAACCATGCCAGGATCACAAGCCGACGAGACTGACTGGGAGAACTTGATGAACAAGGAGCTTCATGATACCTTTCAGCAAATGATGAATGGACAGGTGCAAGATGTGATAAACAGATTTGAAGAGGCCATGGAGAAGATAGATGGCATGGAGAATACGTTTGAAACAAAGCTCGATAACAAGTTTGCTGAATTGCTGTCGCGTTTTCCACCACCACCACCGGCTGCTCCTGCCGCACCTCTGCAACTACAGCAACAACACCGACTACCTCCACGTCGGGAAACAGCCCTCCGCCGAGCGAGCCGTGTCCCTCTTCAGTCGGGCCAAACTGCTGGTGCTGCTGTTGATACTTCTGTGGCTCCTACTGCTGATGTGGAGGAGGATGCTTATGTGGGAGATTATGAGGATGAGGTTGATCAAAATCAGAACTACGTGCCACCAACAGCACAGCAACCACCAGGTCGTTCACATGCAAATAATGGCAATGGTAGGGCTCACCCTCAGGTACGAGATCATGACCATCTCCCTAAACTAAAATTGAATATTCCACCATTTGAGGGTAGATATGTTCCTGATATATATCTTACTTGGGAGTTAGAAACTGAACAACGATTTACATGTTTACAATATCCCGAGGAGAGACGTGTTCCTGCTGCTGTTTGTGCTTTCACTAGTTTTGCATGTGTTTGGTGGTCTGAGCATTGTAGATTATATCCTATTCCGGCTACTTGGGCTGCTTTGAAAACTGCTATGCGTACTCGTTGGGTTCCACCATATTATCAACGTGAATTACTTCAAAAATTGCAGCGCTTAAGACAGGGGAAAAATTCTGTAGAAGAATATTATCAGGAATTACAAACTGGCATGATTAGATGTGGTATTGTTGAGGAGAATGAAGCTATGCTTGCACGTTTTATGGGTGGATTAAATAGAGAGATTCAGACGATTCTAGAGTATAAGGAGTATACTAATATCACTCGTTTATTCCATCTTGCTTGTAAAGCTGAACGTGAAGTGCAGGATCGACAGGAATTGGCGCGGACTAACTTTTCTGCAGGTCGACCTTCATCATGGACACCACGTGCATCATCTACATCCACATGTTCTGCTACATCGGCGCCTCCGTCGGCTGCCACCTCCAACCGTGATACAATAAAGCAGGCACAATCACCACTATCTGCCAAGAGCACACCTTCTGGGCCTGCAAAGAGCTCTTCTTCATCCATGGCATCAACAGGGCAAACACATGATATTATTTGTCGACATTGCAAGGGTGGAGGTCATTATGCGAGAGAATGCCCATCTAAGCGTGTGATGATTGTTACTGAGGATGGTGGGTATGAGTCCGCTAGTGACTATGATGAGGAGACTTTGGCTCTTATTACACGTGACGAACACGGTGGAGACGATTCTGATCATGAGACGCAATACATGGCTCCTGAAGATGCTGACAGGTATGAATGTTTAGTTGCTCAACGTGTTTTGAGTGTGCAGGTTACACAAGCTGAGCAAAATCAGAGGCATAATTTGTTCCATACAAAGGGAGTTGTGAAGGAACGTTCTGTTCGCGTGATCATAGATGGAGGGAGCTGCAATAACTTGGCTAGCATGGAGATGGTGGAGAAGCTATCTCTCACCACAAGACCACATCCACATCCTTACTACATCCAATGGTTCAACAACAGCGGCAAGGTTAAGGTAACACGTACTGTTCGTGTGCATTTTAGTATCTCTACATATGCTGATTATGTTGATTGTGATGTGGTACCTATGCAAGCATGTTCCTTATTACTTGGTAGACCATGGCAATTTGATAAAAATTTTGTACACCATGGTAGAAACAATCAGTATACTCTTGTTCATAACGATAAAAATATTACTTTGCTTCCTATGACTCCTGATTCCATTTTGAAAGATGATATTAATAGAGCTAATAAAGCAAAACAGGAGACAAATAAGAGTGAAAATCAGATTGTGGCAAAAGAATTTGAGCACCAAATGAAGCCTAATAATAAACCATCTACTGTTGTTTCTGAAATTAAATTGAAAAGTGCATGTTTACTTGCCACCAAATCTGATATTGATGAGCTAGATTTCAGCAAATCTGTTTGCTATGCTTTTGTGTGCAAAGAGGCATTATTTTCATTCGAGGACGTGCCTTCCTCTTTGCCCCCTGCTGTCACTAACATTTTGCAGGAGTTCGCTGACGTCTTTCCACAAGACGTGCCACCGGGATTACCACCTATTCGAGGGATTGAGCATCAAATTGACTTAATTCCCGGTGCTTCGCTACCCAACCGTGCACCATACCGTACCAATCCAGAGGAGACGAAGGAGATTATGTGTCAAGTACAAGAACTGCTCGACAAAGGTTATATACGCGAATCCCTTAGTCCTTGTGCTGTTCCTATCATTTTAGTGCCGAAAAAGGATGGTACGTCGCGTATGTGCGTTGATTGTAGAGGCATTAATAATATTACTATTCGTTATCGTCATCCTATTCCTAGGCTAGATGATATGCTTGATGAATTGAGTGGCTCTACAATATTCTCCAAAGTTGATTTGCGTAGTGGATACCATCAAATTCGTATGAAATTGGGTGATGAATGGAAAACAGCATTTAAAACTAAGTTTGGATTATATGAGTGGTTAGTCATGCCTTTTGGGTTAACTAATGCACCTAGTACTTTCATGAGGTTAATGAACGAAGTTTTACGTGCTTTCATTGGACGATTTGTGGTAGTTTACTTTGATGACATATTGATTTATAGCAAATCTTTGGAGGAACATTTGGAACATTTACGTGCTGTTTTTATTGCTCTACGTGATGCATGTTTGTTTGGAAACCTTGGAAAGTGCACCTTTTGCACCGACCGAGTATCTTTTCTTGGCTATGTTGTTACTCCACAGGGAATTGAAGTTGATAAAGCCAAGATTGAAGCTATTGAGAGTTGGCCGCAGCCCAAAACAGTCACACAAGTGAGGAGTTTCCTTGGCCTCGCTGGTTTCTATAGGCGTTTTGTGAGAGATTTCAGCACCATTGCTGCACCTCTCAACGAGCTTACAAAGAAGGATGTGCCTTTTGTTTGGGGTACCGCACAGGAAGAAGCCTTCACGGTATTGAAAGATAAGTTGACACATGCTCCTTTACTCCAACTTCCTAATTTCAATAAGACTTTTGAGCTTGAATGTGATGCTAGTGGAATTGGATTAGGAGGTGTGTTATTACAAGATGGAAAACCTATTGCATACTTTTCTGAAAAATTGAGTGGGCCTAGTCTGAACTATTCTACTTATGATAAAGAATTATATGCTCTTGTTCGGACCTTAGAAACATGGCAACATTATTTATGGCCCAAGGAATTTGTTATACATTCTGATCATGAATCTTCGAAACACATTAAAAGTCAAGCAAAACTGAACCGTAGACATGCTAAATGGGTTGAATTCATTGAGACTTTCCCTTATGTCATTAAACACAAGAAGGGTAAAGAAAATGTTATTGCTGATGCCTTGTCTCGTCGTTATACTATGCTTTCACAACTTGACTTTAAAATATTTGGTTTGGAGACCATCAAAGATCAATATGTTCATGATGCTGAATTTAAAGATGTATTGCAGACTTGTAAGGAAGGGAGAACTTGGAACAAGTTCGTTCTTAACGATGGATTTGTGTTTCGTGCTAACAAGCTATGCATTCCAGCTAGCTCCGTTCGTCTTTTGTTGTTGCAGGAGGCGCATGGAGGAGGATTAATGGGACACTTTGGCGTCAAGAAGACGGAGGATATACTTGCTACACATTTCTTTTGGCCAAAGATGAGACGGGATGTTGAGCATTTTGTTGCTCGCTGCACTACATGTCAAAGAGCTAAGTCACGACTCAATCCTCATGGTTTATATATGCCTTTGCCTGTACCTAGTGTTCCTTGGGAGGATATATCTATGGACTTTGTTTTAGGTTTACCTCGAACAAAGAAGGGGAGGGATAGCATATTTGTTGTCGTGGATAGGTTCTCGAAAATGGCACACTTTATACCATGTCATAAAAGCGATGATGCTGTTAATGTTGCTGATTTGTTCTTTCATGAAATTATTCGCTTACATGGTGTGCCAAATACTATTGTTTCAGATCGTGATACTAAATTTCTTAGCCACTTTTGGAGATGTTTATGGGCTAAGTTGGGGACTAAGCTGCTTTTTAGTACTACTTGTCACCCCCAAACTGATGGACAAACTGAAGTAGTCAATAGAACATTGTCTACTATGCTTAGGGCTGTTTTGAAGAATAACAAGAAAATGTGGGAAGAATGCTTGCCTCATATTGAATTTGCTTATAATCGCTCATTGCATTCTACTACTAAGATGTGCCCTTTTGAAATTGTGTATGGTTTCCTACCTCGTGCACCTATTGATTTGTTGCCTCTTCCATCTTCAGAGAAGGTTAATTTTGATGCTAAAGAACGTTCTAAATTGATTTTAAAAATGCATGAGTTAACTAAGGAAAACATTGAGCGTATGAATGCTAAATATAAACTTGCTGGAGATAAGGGTAGAAAACATGTTGTGTTTGCGCCTGGAGATCTTGTTTGGTTACATTTGCGTAAAGATAGATTTCCTAATCTGCGCATATCAAAGCTAATGCCACGTGCTGATGGTCCTTTTAAGGTGTTAGAGAAAATAAATGATAATGCATATAAACTTGAGCTACCTGTAGATTTTGGGGTTAGTCCCACTTTTAACATTGCAGATTTGAAGCCTTATTTGGGTGAGGAAGATGCGCTTCCGTCGAGGACGACTTCATTTCAAGAAGGGGAGGATGATGAGGACATCAATACCATTGTTACACCCACAGCCCCTACTGTTACATATACTGGACCAATTACTAGAGCTCGCGCACGCCAATTAAATTACCAGGTACTTTCGTTTCTTGGTAATGATTCTAATGTTCATGAGATTATGATGCTGCCTAAATTGGATACATTTGTTTTGCTTACAAATGAAGGGCCTAGCTTGGAGAAGGATGAACGTTGGAGCAAGAACACGCATGGAGTTGATGGCATGCGCAAGGGGATCAAGAACGGAGTTACAAGTGATGATTTCAGGACTTTGAAGCCGCCATAAGGAGTGCATGAAGCCTTGGACGAAATATACAAGATGCCACTTCATAATATTCGTCCATAGGCTATTCTAGGTGCTGCGTCACCTTATTAATGGGCCAGGCCCATGTAATTTCGAAATACTTAAGTATAGGCTATTTTTAGAGTCCGTATGTGTGGGGAAACAAGAGTTAGGGTTGGTTTCGGACCCCACCCTCAAGGGCCACGAAATTCCCCCCTCTTCCTCCATATATACAGCCCTTAGGGCGTCGTTTAGACTTTGGGTTTTGTTTAGATTAAAAGTTCGCCATAGCTGCAACTTCGCGTACTTCGTTTGTGTCCGAGGACCAGACCAAGACGTCACAGAACCCCGCCTTGATCAATAAAGCTTTCATCTTATATTCGCAATATCCAGATTGCAATCTCAGTTTCTTGCTTGTTCTTCGTTTGCTCGCAGGAAACAGACCGTCGTGGTCAGGTTGATCGTGCTCCGGCGTGGTCAATAACCTTCGGAAGTTGGTTTAGCGATTGCTAAGGCGCGACGTCTCGCACGTTCGTAGTCGGATCATCAAGGTCAACTCCCACAGAAAACGATAGCCACCATCTCATCGAAACATCGGGACACCTTAGCCTCTATCAGATATCCAAGAAGGATAAAGTAAAGAAAATGTCATGGAGATCATTGGACAAAATAAACTTGGTTCTTAGTAATAGTTTTGAGATATGATAATGTGATATGTGAGTCATCTTGATGAGTAATTGTGCTCTAGTAAGAATATGGGTGTTAAGGTTTTTGATTCCCTATGCAAGTACGAGATTCAATAGTCATGCAATGAAAATTATATCCTACTTGTGGCGCATTATTCGGTGTTACTTATGCTTAATGCTTGCTTATGAGATTATTCGTTTCTTGGTTGGTCGCTTCCCAATCTTTTGCTAGCCTTCATTTTGCACTAAGTATGACCTCTACTTGTGCATCCAAAATCCTTTAAACCAGTTTTGCCACATGAGTCCACTATATCTACCTATATGCGGTATTCTTTTGTCGTTCTAAGCAAATTTACATGTGCCATCTCTAATTTTCAAAATAAACTTCTCTTTTGTGTGTTTGTTTTGCTCACGGAGCGGTGAGGGGTGACTAATATTTTCCATGCTAGATGTGTTATTCTCAATATGAGTGTTTATTCACTTGTCATTGCACGAGAGTAAGGCAAAGGTATTAGGGATGCCCAGTCCCGAAATGCAAAAAGAAATGAATTTACTTTATGTTGTCAAATAATAAATTCCTTGGAAAGTGTTGGTATGGAGGGCACCCTTGGATACGGTTAGCCATGGAAAGTAAAAGTTATGGTGGAAAAAGGAATAAACTTTATTTTCTGTTTGGGAACCACCTATGATATATCTATGCATGGAAAGTATTGGGAACTCTAAGTCGCTTTCGTTGGTGGGATGGATACACCCCCCAAAATGTTTTTACCTCAATTTTTTCACTTTGAGCTCTGGCACCTCTACAAATCCCTACTTCCCTCTGCGAAGGGACTTTCTTTTACTTTATGCAATTTTTATTTTGAAATTTAAGTCTCCATCTTCTCTTACAAAAAGCACCAACTAGGAGGCAATATGATCATGCTCAAGTATTGGGTGTAGTTAATATTCGAGTGTGTTTCATGAACGGATCAATGTTTCATCATGATGGGCTAGGGATAACTTATTTTAGCATTGATATTTTGAAAGACATGGTTGCTTGTTGATATGCTTAAGTATCTAAATTATTATGTCAAAACTAGACTATTGCTTCGAATCATATAAAAGTCCAAATGTCCATGCTATAAAGAAAAGAATATGATATGACTTGATGAACAACACTCCACATCAAAAATTCTGGTTTTTTTCACTTACCTACTCGAGGACAAGTAGGAGTTAATCTTGGGGATGCTGATACGTCTCCAACGTATCTATAATTTTTGATTGTTCCATGCTATTTTATTATCAATCTTGGATGTTTTATAATTATTTTATAGTCATTTTATATCATTTTTTGGTACTAACCTATTGACATAGTGCCCAGTGACAGTTCATGTTTTTTACATCGCATGAAATCAATATCAAACGGAGTCCAAATGGCACGAAACTTCACAATGATTTTTATGGGCCAAAAGGAAGCATATGGGCCCTGGTTGCACCTGGGGGGTGCCCCGAGGGGGGCACAACCCACCAGGGCGTGCCAGGAGGCCCTGGCGCGCCCTGGCGGCTTGTGCCAACCTCGGGTGCCCCCCCGGACCGCCTCTTTGCTCTATAAATACCCCAATATTCCAGAAACCCTACTGGAGTCGACGAAATATTCATCCAGCCGCCGCAGAGCCCAGAACCACCAGATCCAATCTAGACACCATCACGGAGGGGTTCACCACTTCCATTGGTGCCTCTCCGATGATGCGTGAGTAGTCTTTGTAGACCTTCGGGTCCGTAGTTAGTAGGTAGATGGCTTCATCTCTCTCTCTCTCTCTTGATCCTCAATACAATGGTCTCTTGGATATCCCCAAAGGTGTCATGTTCCATACCGAAACCATTACGCTTGTGTGAGAAGCTTATACCCAAACCTGCCCCAAATGGGACAAAATTTTAACCACGGCATGTTGATGCCGCTCCATGATAGCATGCCAAGTTTCATGAATTTCAGACGAGTTTTGGATTTACTAGAATTTAAAAACCAGGTATCTCAATGTTTGCGGCCGAGTGACGGTGGCAGAGTGTTTAAAATTCATTCACATTTCTTGCATGGGACCTAAGCATGCAAGCAAGGACACATATTTGATTTTTCAACTAGTTTATATGCACTGGGGCATGTGCATGTAGTTCAAATTTGAATTATGCACATAAAATGCCTAGAAAACCCAGTTAATGTATAAAAACGTCCAAACGAACCCTGAAAATTCCAAAATTAAAGACAACACTCTTGTTGTTCTATGTTGACACTCGAAAAAATTTGAAAGCTATAAGAGGCAACGGATATCGTTTCGTCCCCAAAGGTGGCGCGTTCCCTATCGAAACCATCACGCTTGTTGTGAGAAGCTCTGATTTGTGAGAAGCTTATACCCAAACCTGCCCCAAATGGGACAAAAATTTTACCACGGCATGTTGATGCCGCTCCATGATAGCATGCCAAGTTTCATGAATTTCAGACGAGTTTTGCATTTATTGGAATTTAAAAACCATGTATCTCAATGTTTGCAGCCGAGTGACGATGGCAGGATGTTTGAAATTCATTCTCATTTCTTGCGTGGGACCTAAGCATGCAACCAAGGACACAGATTTGATTTTTCAACTTGTTTATATGCACTAGAGAATGTGCATGTAGTTCAAATTTGAATTGTGCACATAAATGCGTGGAAAACCCAGTTAATGTATAAAAATGTCCAAACGAACCCCAAAAATTCCAAAATTAAACACAACACTCCTGTTGTTCTATGTTGACACTTGAAATTTTTTGAAAGCAATAAGAGGCAACGGATATCGTTTCGTCCCCAAAGGTGGCACGTTCCCTACCGAAACCATCATGCTTGTTGTGAGAAGCTCTGGTTTGTGAGAAGCCTGTACCCAAACCTGCTCCAAATGGGACAATATTTTAACCACGGCATGTTGATGCCGCTCCATGATAGCATGCCAAGTTTCATGAATTTCAGACAAGTTTTGGATTTACTAGAATTTAAAACCAGGTATCTCAATGTTTGCGACTGAGTGACAGTGGCAGGGTGTTTGAAATTCATTCCCATTTCTTGCATGGGACCTAAGCATGCAACCAAGGACACAGATTTGATTTTTCAACTAGTTTATATGCACTGAAGAATGTGCATGTAGTTCAAATTTGAATTATGCACATAAATGCCTGGAAAACCCAGTTAATGTATAAAAATGTCCAAACGAACCCCGAAAATTCCAAAATTAAACACAACACTCCTATTGTTCTATGTTGACACTAGAATTTTTTTGAAAGCAATAAGAGGCAACGTATATCGTTTCATCCCCAAAGGTGGCACGTTCCCTACGAGACCATCGCGCTTGTTGTGAGAAGCTCTGATTTGTGAGAATCTTATCCCCAAACCTGTCTCAAATGGGACAAGTTTTTTACCACGGCATGTTGATGCTGCTCCATGATAGCATGCCAAGTTTCATGAATTTCAGACGAGTTTTGGATTTACTAGAATTTAAAAACCATGTATCTCAATGTTTGCGGCCGAGTGACGGTGGCAGGGTGTTTGAAATTCATTCCCATTTCTTGCATGGGACCTAAGCATGCAACCAAGGACACATATTTGATTTTTCAACCAGTTTATATGCATTGGAGAATGTGCATGTAGTTCAAATTTGAATTATGCACATAAAATGCCTGGAAAACCAAGTTAATGTATAAAAATGTCCAAACAAACCCCGAAAAATTCCAAAATTAAACACAATACTCTGGTTGTTCTATGTCGACACTTGAAATTTTTTGAAAGCAATAAGAGGCAACGGATATCGTTTCGTCCCCAAAGGTGGCATGTTCCCTACCGAAACCATCACGCTTGTTGTGAGAAGCTCTGATCTGTGAGAAGCTTATACCCAAACCTGCCCCAAATGGGACAAAATTTTAACCACGACATGTTGATGCTGCTCCATGATAGCATGCCAAGTTTCATGAATTTCAGACAAGTTTTGGATTTACTAGAATTTAAGAACCAGGTATCTCAATGTTTGCGGCCGAGTGACGATGGCAGGGTGTTTGAAATTCATTCCCATTTCTTGCATGGGACCTAAGCATGCAACTAAGGACACAGATTTGATTTTTCAACTAGTTTATATGCACTCGAGAATGTGCATGTAGTTCAAATTTGAATTATGCACATAAATGCCTGGAAAACCCAGTTAATGTATAAAAATGTCCAAACGAACCTCGAAAATTCCAAAATTAAACACAACACTCATGTTGTTCTATGTTGACACTAGAAATTTTTTGAAAGCAATAAGAGGCAGCGGATATCGTTTTGTCCCCAAAGGTGGCACGTTCCCTACGAAGCCATCGTGCTTGTTGTGAGAAGCTCTGGTTTGTGAGAAGCTTATCCCCCAACCTGCCCCAAATGGGACAATTTTTTTACCACGACATGTTGATGCCGCTCCATGATAGCATGCCAAGTTTCATGAATTTCAGACGAGTTCTGGATTTACTAGAATTTAAAAACCAAGTATCTCAATGTTTGCGGCCGAGTGACGGTGGCAGGGTGTTTGAAATTCATTCCCATTTCTTGCATGGGACCTAAGCATGCAACCAAGGACACATATTTGTTTTTTCAACCCATTTATATGCATTGGAGCATGTGCATGTAGTTAAAATTTGAATTATGCACCTGAAATGCCTACAAAACCAAGTTAATGTATAAAAACGTCCAAACGAACCCTGAATAATTCCAATTTTTTTGACGACGCACGTATAGTTGCATGTTCACTACAGATAAAAGTTCTAGCAATTCAAACAACATCCTTTGCAGTTGTGACCCCATTACGTAATTCAAATCAAGACGATAAATCAAGTAGATCACACACAGTTTATTATCACCAACCGTGTGAGATGCAACACAAAATATCTTGGAGCACCATCGGTGTATAGTACGCCTATGGCTTACGCGAGAAGGCGCGTCGGCTACAGTCCACAGCCAGCGTGTCAAGCACACTCGCTCACTCCCTAAATATCATTTCACTTTTCATTCGTCGCCGGTGAAAGATGGGTGTCGGTGTCAAACCGGCAGATCTCGGGTAGGGGGTCCCGAGCTGTGCGTCTAAGGCGGATGGTAACAGAAGGCGGGGGACACAATATTTACCCAGGTTCGGGCCCTCTCTATGGAGGTAATACCCTACATTATCTTGGTATCATGAGCGAGAAGGCGCGTCGGCTACAGTCCACAGCCAGCGTGTCAAGCACACTCGCTCACTCCCTAAATATCATTTCACTTTTCATTCGTCGTCGGTGAAAGATGGGTGTCGGTGTCAAACCGGCAGATCTCTGGTAGGGGGTCCCGAGCTGTGCGTCTAAGGCTGACGGTAACAGGAGGCGGGGGACACAATGTTTACCCAGGTTCGGGCCCTCTCTATGGAGGTAATACCCTACATCATCTTGGTATCATGAGCAAGGTTGATCGTTGTTTCGGAGTCCCCCTCTCTATGGAGGTAATACCCTACATCATCTTGGTATCATGAGCAAGGTTGATCGTTGTTTCGGAATACCAAGTCGTAGTCGAGGTTGTCGTTGTTGATGACCGGTGTTGATGACGCGTCCGTGGCAAAAATGAGCGGCGGTGATGTCGATGTCGAACCGTACCTAGATAGCCGAAACACAAAAGGATACGGTACCGCAACTCAAATTCTCAAAACCAAAGGCGACCAAAATCGTCGGAGAAGGTGGCGGTTAGGTGGTGGTGTGGGTAGGGATATTGGGACGGTTTTGCGGAAGTTGGAGGTGGTGTAGCGGATGATGTTGTGGAAGTAGCGGTCGTCCGGGCGCAGACGGATGTCCGGTCACCGGTTGTCCGGTAACGTCGGACGTCCGGTGCTTCCTGGGTCGCTGGACGTCCGGTGATGTGACGGTCGTCCGGTGGTCGGGGTCAACGCTAGATTTTAGATCCGGGAGGTGGTTTTTGGGGGGAATATGGGGAATTTGGGAGGGATTTCGAGGTGGAGATGGTGGCGGAAGGCTAGATCTACTTGCAATGCAACAAATTCACGGATCAAAACCAACAAAACATCATCACAACTCACAAAACACAAGAAAATTTTTGGGGCTATTTTTGGTGGGGATTTTCGGATTAGGACGAAAAACAACAAAATCAAGCTAGAAAAACGAAGAGGGGGGCTCCGAAATCGTGATCAACCTTGCTCATGATACCAAGATGATGTAGGGTGAAACCCTAAATGGCCGATCTTTCACGAAAGGAGCGGATCCCAAAGAGAAACACGAAGAACACGAGGGGGATTCATGAGGGAAAACACGAGAGAATCACTCAAACCAACAAGATTCGATTACACATGTGCTAGATCCTCGAAACACAAAGAGATACACGATGATCCAAGGTCAACAAAGGATGATACAAGTAACCGGTTCTTCTCCTAGAAGGAGGTCTTGATGGGGCCGCCCAAGAGGGGGTCTTGAATCCAAGTTGATCTTCTCCGAAGAGGGGCCGCGGTCTCTCTCGTGGAGGAGATCGGTATGGATGAGCGAAGCTCTATCTCAAAGTATGAGCTAAACCAACGCTAACCCTAGCTAGGAGGTGGGAGAGGTCTATTTATAGTCTAGGTGCAAATGAGGGCGAAAGTAGGGGTACATGGGCCTCGGGCCCGAATCTGGACGCAGCCAGGTACCGGACGTCCGTTGGGGACCGGTCGTCCGGTGTCTCAGGAGCTGCCGGACGTCCGGTGTCCTCCGGTCGTCCGTTGGTTCTGCTCTGTGATGGGAGTGCCAGACGTCCGGTAGCTCCGGATTTCCGCTGATGTTGGCTCGGGTGCTGGTGCGCCGGTCGTCCGGTCCGGACCGGACGTCCGCTCGTTCACTTCTGGTGCAGGGGCACCGGTCGTCCGGTCTGGGCCGGACGTCCGCTCGCTGGGGTTCGGCTGAGGCTTCAGGCGCCGGACGTCCGGTCCCGGCCGGTCGTCCGTTGGCTGGGACTTTTCCTGCATCCCTTCTTCTTCTCCGTCTTCTCGTCCATCTTTCTCTTCTCCTTGTCCTTACTCCTTAGCTTCTCCATTGTACCTGAGTATGCACAAAGTATCCATATGAGGTAGTAGCAATGCTTCATGCACATCGAAGTGGAATTGTGAGAGGAGAGATGTCACCTCGGTTTCAAAGGCTTTTGCACGTGATCGAGTCATGGGTCCGGTAGGCACTTGATGAGACGATGGTAGGTCCATGGGGATGACCTTAGGATGCTCCGCATCAGGCAGAGTGTCGGAAAAGGCCTCTAGATTGGATCTCTTTGTTCTAGAACTTGCGGCGCGAAAACAGTATTTCCTCGACTCCCCTAGGGGTTTTGGGATTTTAGAGTATTTATAGAGGCGGGAGTAGGTCAGCAGGGTGCTCCTGGGCTCCACTACCCACCAGGGCGCGCCTGGGGCCCCTCACGCGCCCTGGTGCCTAGTGGGACCCACATGCCTCCTCTCGTGTGCTCCTTTGGTTCTCTGGGTGTCTTCCGGGCAGAAAAAATCTTCAAAAAGTTTCGTCGTATTTGGACTTCGTTTGGTATTGATATTCTACAAAGTAAATAAAACAAGCAAAAAACAGTAACTGATACTGGGCACTATGTCAAAAGGTTAGTCCAAAAAAAATATAAAGTTACTAGTAAATGTATATAAAACATTTAAATTAATAATATAACAACATGGAACAATAAAAATTATAAAATATGTTGGAGACGTATCAGCGACCCGATCGAGAAACTAGAGATTAGAGAGTAGAAACAATCGGACAAATTGGGACAAGTATAGAATCAGAAACGTAAAGTAGCTACTCGTTGGGACGAAGAAAGACAAACATGCAAACATACCTACCCGACGACGTTGGTGTCGAATTGAGGATGCGGTCCTGCAAAAAAAGAAATGGAAGATGCGGCGATGCCTCTTGGTGTTTTTCTAGGGCAAGGTGATTCGTCCTGGTGTGTACACTCCAACATCTCTCTGTACTAGCCGACATAAGCCTGGGCCTCGTTCTAGATTTTTAATACGCACATTGCCATTAGAATTAGAATGAAGAGTAGTATAAGTACATGTACGTATCTGGGATGGGCCACTTAGTTTTGGGGCTCGGGGCGTCCGCCCCGCTCGCCTTGCTCTAGGACCGGGTCTAAAAGCTACCACATTCATTACGACATGACAACAAATTAAACAATTCATTAAATAAATCATGTCAAATGTGTAACAAATATCACATCCAAAATGACTATGTCAAATATTGCAATGAAAGCAAAAGACACAAAATCATGGCAACGCAGGTATAACACACAACACATACTTGAAAATGACAAAAGTAACCAAGCTGCATAATGGGGCATGACGAGAATTACAAATACCCACACCCTGGACATGGCAAAAATCCTACATGGACACAAGCAAAAGGAGGAGCACAACAAAAATGAGGAAAAATTGCCCCTAATAAAGAAAAAATTGTCGTGGCCGCCAAATGCCCCGTGTGATGATCTTTCGGCCTAAGCCACGATGCTTGCCACCGTAACACCGAAAAAATCGCAGATGTGCTGTTGTGTCCTTTCCCGCCGCAGTGACTACATGCAACCACATTGAAACCCTACCCCTCATCACCGTCATGTGCCGGCATCACCCAACCCCAACGAACGACGATGCAACTGCTGCCAAAGTGACGTCCGACATTTTTCTTTATTGGGGGAGTAAGTAGTTTTTTCACATTTTTCGTTTGGTACATATACATGAGTGAGACCTGCGAGGCAGGTTTTACTTTCACAAAACGGACCGGGATTGTGCGGGAGAACAGTAATCTGGTGCTACCGAGACTTAAATGCTACCGTGATACAAGCATCTGGGTCGTCGGATTCTTAGATTGGATGGCATTTGATAGTTGTTGGACCCGCTAGACCTACGCGCAATTTTTGGACTCTTTGGAAGATTTTTTTGGAAATATTGCAGAGTCATTGAGAACCATCCGATCTGAAAATCCGACGGTCCAGAAGTTCATATCACGGTAGCACCTAAGATAGCACTAGATATTTTCCCGGACAGAACAAGCCGGCACATGTCCGGTTTTTAAAGCCCGCGATGATTAGCGTGGCCGGACCTCTTCCTCCTCGTCTCGCGTACTCACCAGCGTCAAACCTGACGGTGGAAGGAAACCTCTCCTCGCCGACCACCGACGGCCTCCGTGTCTCCTCCAGCCGGAGCACGTAGCTACGCTAGCCCATCTTTTCTCTCCTGCTTCGTCTCTCTCCTCCTCGCCCAATCTGCCGGAACATGGCGTTGAGCGGAGGAGATCCGTCCGGATTCGTCGGTAAGCCCTATCTTTGCTTTGGTAGCTCCAATTCGTCCCCGTGCTTCCCTCGCCGGGAGTGATTGAGGACGAATTTACACTCCTGTTTGTCTGGAGCCTTCTTCTGCTCCAGACCTCGCGGTGCTACGAGGGTGTTGGTTGTAACCCTAAACCGGAGCGCGTAATTGTGGTTTGTTTACCGAGAATTAGCACGTTTGGGGTACGCACCTACCGCTGCAAGGGAGGAATTCCTCCAATAACAACTTGGTTGTGCTGAATTGCTGTCTGCACGGTGCCCCGTGTAGGGGTCCGGAGATTAGTGCCTTTTTGCCAGCTGCGGATATAGCAAATGAGCAACATGGTATAGGATGTATTAGCTCGACAATCGCCTCTACTCGTTGCTAACAGATTTTGTGTGGTAAAGGCTCATAAGTACTTTTAAGCCTGCCTGAAATTTGAGTTTGGTGGTTCACTGAATTAATTAGTTTTGCTACTGATACACTGAGCATCACAAAGCTATTTTACAGTCACATGGGTGTCTTGAGCAAAGGACATGGGTGTGACCAATGGTAAATAATTTGATAAGAGGTTGCTGGTAATTGCTTCAGAAGTACAAGCACTCTTTTTTTGCATGTGTCTTTAGGTTTGCAGTTTTTTCCTCTCAATAACTTAAGCAATCTGTCTCATGTGAAATACCTGTCAATCAAAGAGTGCTTTAGCATGTTGGTCGTACAATTCTCTGGCTTATATGATGCAATTTCAGTATGTACCATGGCAAAACTTTCTGGAAATTCCCCTTTTCAGCTTATGTGTGCATGCGCCTTCCTTTTTGTAGATTGCACAATTCTGCTGCAATCAGAAATTGTAGTCGATAATAACCCCTCCAAGAGTGTAAATACCAAAGAGCAGGTAATGTGCCTGTACAGTTTATTTTCTCCCCTTCTGTGCAAACATTGAAATATTACTGATAGTTGATCTTTGTTGCATCAGATTATTTCTATTACAGCTGAGAAAACAAGTGCTACTGATGCGCGTGGCTCTACCTCCTTAAAGTCACCAAAAGGTGCACAGGAGAAGGCTAATTTTTTGGGAAAAGGTGGAGAACAGCCTTATGTCTACCAGACCAATGTGTATGCACCACAGCCACAGACAGTCTATTCTGGAGGTTAGATTGCTATTATTTTCTGTGTACTAATAATGCTGATACTTATACATATTCTAAGCATCATTTGCACATTGCAGAGGGCAAAATACATACCCAGAACACTAAGGCCCATGCTTGGAATGGGTGTAAATTCCTACACCTGTATTTATTCTACAGATGTAAATTACCGGTCATAGCTAATTTTCCACCTGGAAACAAAACCACCAGTCTAGGCGTGTATCCTAAACTGTCCGAATACGATTGAAAACGCTAATCCAAGCGGGGCCTAAAGGGTCAAGTTTGCATTGTTGCCCACTATATTTGTTTTTTACTATCCATACAATTGATTTTTTTGCTTCACTGGTCTTCTTTGTTCACCACTGCTACCTCTGTAACTAAATATAAGATGTCTTATATTTAGTTACAGAGGTAGTAATATGAAGTCCTATTGAAGTGTTATATCTTGATTCTTACGAGGTTAGATGGTAGATTATTTGGTATATCCTTTTCATGGAATGCTTTTTTTATTTTGAATATTATTTTGATCTTCTGTAGGATACATCAATCCTTCAGGGCAATGGGAAGAGTATCCCTATTATGTGAGTATGGAAGGACTCCATTCTGCGTCACCTGTAAGTAGCTGGCTGTTGAACTTGTTTTACTTTCTTACTTATGTTTCCAAGTGTTTTTGCTGATGTAATTATACAATGTTAACTAGTCAATCATGCTATCTCCTGGGTATGCGAACAACCCCCAAATGATGTATGGAGCTTATTCTCCTGTTGCAACTGTTGGAGAGGGCCAGTCCTATTCCCCTATGCACTTCCCCTTCTCATGTCCTTACTATCAGCCACCGGCTTCTCTTAGTATGGGATACTCAAATTCTAGTACTGGAATGTCTCAAGGAGACCCTATGCTTCAGCAAGAGTACTTTCTTCCTGATGGTCTTCTCTATTCACCCACAACTGTGTACCACCAACCATTTGAGTCATACAACAGAGGTAAGTTCTGTACCTTTCAGTCTCCGGTATTATTCCAGGCAAAAGTATATTGACTGGAAGCAATATGTGTTGTTGTGATAGATCGGTCAGAGCCATTTCAAACTAATTGTGAGTTTCTTCCGCAGCGGCAACACAACCAAACAATGCTCCGGGATTATTTGGGCAAGGGAATGCACCATTGGTTTCTGGAATGGTATGTTGTCATGCAATTTGGACTGTTTGCACAAGCTTCCCTGGACACGTTCAGTTCAGTAAAAATGGGGCAGTTATTATTGGACCTCAACTTTGGTTATTTGTTAAGCTTACTGTGCCCTGAAATGTCCAGTATTGACTATGCATGTTATTTGCAGCAGCATGGATCAATGTATAATTCTGGATCCTACAAGGCACGCCAACAAGCTAGTAAATATGGAGGCATTACTCCTAATTGGGGTTCTGCTGGTCGTAGATTTAATAATTTCGACTACAACTCCAGTCAACAAAGGGGGAGCATGCCATTCAATATCCAGAATGGTGCGCTGGAGTTTCTGAATGAGCAAAACCGTGGCCCACGTGCTGCAAAACCAAAGAAACAAGACAGAGAGAATTCTTTAGTAGATGACAAAAGCGAGAAAACCACTCAACTTATTGACAGTGAACTGTACAATTGTCCTGATTTTGCCACGGAGTACAAGGATGCGATTTTTTTTGTAATTAAATCATACACGGAGGACCATGTACATCGGAGCATTAAGTACAATGTTTGGGCCAGCACAGCTAGTGGCAATAGAAAGCTGGATTCAGCTTATCGTGCGGCCAAACAGAAAGAAGACCATTGCCGTGTTTTCTTGTTCTTCTCGGTAAGACCAGCCCCTTTCTTTTTATAGTTTATATGTTTGTGTTGATGTAAAGATGAGGCTGAGAATGATGCATTGGATCTATGTACTCCCTCTGTAAACTAATATAAGACGTTTTAGATAGTGATCTGAAACATCTTATATTAGTTTACAGAGGGAGTACATGGTTTGTGTCTTTAGAGATGTGAAATTTATTCTGATTCATAACTGCTTATAGGTTAATGGCAGTGGTCAGTTCTGTGGTGTTGCTGAGATGATTGGACCTGTTGACTTCGACAGAAGTGTTGATTATTGGCAGCAAGACAAGTGGAGTGGCCAGTTTCCTGTGAAGTGGCACATTATTAAGGATGTCCCAAACACCCTACTCCGGCACATCACACTTGAGAATAATGACAACAAACCTGTAACAAATAGCAGGGACACCCAGGAGGTAAAAACAATCGAGTTTTTATGGGGAATACTTGAAAAGAGAGGATATGTTAACCAAATGAACAACTCATGCAGGTCAAGCTAGAGTATGGTCTCCAGATGCTAAGCATATTCAAGAATCATGAGGCCGAGACAAGCATTGTGGAGGACTTCTACTTCTATGAGCAACGGGAGAAAGCCTTGAAGGAAAATAGACGTCAGCAGCAGCCTGGCAGCGCAGAGTCCCTGAAGCCAACAGACGCTAAGGCTGTAGGGAATTCTGTTACTCATATCGCGGACTCATTTTCTCGGAGTGTCCAGCTGAAAGAAATCGAGAAAAGCGATAACAAACGTGATGGTGCCATCTCAATGAATGATGCACAGACAGCTACCATCAAGGCCGAAGAAAGCAACGCAAACAAAACTAAAGGTCCTGTGGAGGAGAGCAGTTGATTTATCTTCTGCCATTTACTAGTTTGGAGCAGCTATGATTTGATGCTCGTCTGGAGTTGAGAAGGGAAAAAGATGCCGATTCGAGTTCAGGCGTGGGCTGCTGCTGCTTCAGTTGTGAACATGATAGTCCTTATTTCGCCTCCACTTAGGTTATTATAGTTTCAATATCATAGTTCCAAAATTCTTGTTCGTGGATCCTTGCTTCCGTGTTCTTTCTTGTTTTCTTCTCTTTATTTTTTACTTGTGTTGTGTCGTGAATGCTGTTCAGTTTTAGTGGCCTTCTCATCTCCTTTTGGTTTACCCGTCTATCATAAATGCTGTCGAGTTTTAGTGGTACCTGCATCGTGTTGTGAATGATGTTCCCTTCTACTAGTGTTTTAGCCGTAAGAAGGGACGGATTTATGCATCAATAACATTCCATAATCTACAGCTCTGTGATAGTTTCATCTCTATGCCTCCTATCTTTTCTCATTCTCATTACGTTATAATCTTGTTATTCTCTTGTTGTTCAGCTGCGCCCCTTTATTGGTCAGGATGCTTCCTAATATTCGTTGAAAATTTTGTGTTGCTGCTTGAGCCATATGAGATGAGATTTTCATACACGGCGGTACTAAAATATATTTGCCATAGCATGTATTTGAGATAACATTATTTGTTCTCTAATTGCTTATTTTAGTTGCAGTTTCATACAAAAGAATATAGTGAGCGTGCACATGCAACACACATCTCAATTAATTGCGACCCTATATTCACGATCTAGCATCATATGCATAGAGTAAAGACGCCTAATTATCTCAGTATGTCATGATACACTAACAAGTTGTGCAACATCAAGGATTCATGTTGTCTACGGCTTCATTCTCAATATGAGTAGATGCACCAAGAATCCTTTTCTTACCTCGCAACTATCCTCTATGAAAACCATAGGTCATTATCCTGAGAGTTTTCATGAGGTAGAATTCAAAAAGGTAGCAATATTAAATACTCACCATGCAAATTGGTTGGTTCAATTCTTTCTTGTTTCAAGAGTGCATAAAACCAAAAGCCAAATAACCAGAGAGACATGCTATATTGAAACTAATGGAAAGCATGTCCGTGAGTGCATAAAACCAAAATCCAAATAACCAGGGAGACACGCTACATTGGAAACTAGTTGAAATCATGCACTTTTGATTTGCATGCTTTCTTGTCTATGGGACAGCCGCTTTGAAAGCAGCCTACAGTGACAATTGTTCTTTGCAAAATCAAGGACTTGCTCGCTCCTACTCCCTCCTTCCGGAATTAGTTGGCGCTCAAACAGATGTATCCAGCCGTTCGAGCATTATCTAATTCCGGATGAAGATAGTAGTAAACATGCACGTGTCTTGTCTCAATAGACAAATATGACATCGTATATATCTTGAGATAACTAAATATAGAAATCTTTACTACTTAAAAAGAATGTAAGGTTTCCATTTCACATTTCTTCCCACCGTCCCTTTATCCAACCTTCCATGTATATGATAATCAATCACCTTAATTTACTTGCCTTCTGAACTAATTTCACTTTAATTTCCTTACCAAACTACTACTCAAAATATAAGATAATTCACGGTTAGAATTTGATGAACATTTATTTGCACAATCGCATTATTATTGACAGATAAACCACAAACTAACGTACTAGAATATTTATATCCCGTTGCAACGCACGGGCATTGTTCTAGTTTCTTAAAAAAAGCTATGCCAGCCACATCTGAATTCCCTTCTAATTCTTGCAACCTCATTTGAAATCTCAACAAATTAAAGTACTTTATGCATATTCAGGAGTAACAGAATAGTTCAACTCCGTGTATCATGAATACAGAATCATAACCGCGAGACCATACCATATTGTATTTACAAAAATATTTCCAAGTGAAAACATGCTTTAATAAAGGGGATTTCTATTTTCGTGCCCCTCCTTCCTTAGTTGTGCTCAGTTTTGCCCCACCCATCTAACATTGCTCACTTCCCCCCTCCTCTACTCTCCTCCGCCTTACAAAAGGCCAAACAGTGTCATGCTATCGGGTCAAAGACATTGACCGTTACTTCACCCGGTACTGACACATGGGACCATTGAAATGCTGACAGGTTTTTTTGAGGATATGAAATGCTGACAGGTGGGAGTGGCTAGTGGATGGCTGGGTCATTTGTCTAGAAAGGGGGACGCAATCTCTCTCTCTTCCTCTCCCTCTCTCTCCCACATCCCCCCCTAGCCTGAGCAACCCACCTCTACCCCCTCCCCACCCCCAATCCTGTAGCCGATGTTGGCGATGACGACACCATTGGAGATGTTTTGTGCCGGCGATGTTCTCTTACTAGAGAAGTGCAAGGAGATCTGCTCCTGATTTCCAAGCACCAAAACTCTGGTGCAGCATGCGTTGCAATTGTTGATAGATGCGAGGATGGATGAGACCCGGCGGTGTAGGATCTAGAAGTAGATGTGTCTAGAGGGGGGGTGATTAGACACATAGTGCTAAAGTTGCAATTTTTTAAGCCTTTTCGGTTTAAGTGGAGTTTAGGCACAAATTCAATACACACAATACATATCAAGCAAGCATGCAAAGAGTATATGAGCAGCGGAATGTAAAGCATGCAACTTGCAAGAATGTAAAGGGAAGGGTTTGGAAAGATCAAACGCAATTGGAGACACGGATGTTTTTCCCGTGGTTCGGATAGGTGGTGCTATCCTACATCCACGTTGATGGAGACTTCAACCCATGAAGGGTAACGGTTGCGCGAGTCCACACAGGGCTCCACCCAAGGGCAACGGTTGCGCGAGTCCACGAAGGGCTCCACCCACGAAGGGTCCACGAAGAAGCAACCACCCACAAAGGGTCCACGAAGAAGCAACCTTGTCTATCCCACCATGGCCATCGCCCACAAAGGACTTGCCTCACTAGCGGTAGATCTTCACGAAGTAGGCGATCTCCTTGCCCTTACAAACTCCTTGGTTCAACTCCACAATCTTGTCGGAGGCTCCCAAGTGACACCTAGCCAATCTAGGAGACACCACTCTCCAAGAAGTAACAAATGGTGTGTAGGTAATGAACTCCTTACTCTTGTGCTTCGAATGATAGTCTCCCCAACACTCAACTCTCTCTCATAGGATTTGGATTTGGTGGAAAGAAGATTTGAGTGGAAAGCAACTTGGGAAGGCTAGAGATCAAGATTCATATGGTGGGAATGGAATGTCTTGGTCTCAACACATGAGTAGGTGGTTCTCTCTCAGAACAAATGAGTTGGAATGATGTGTGTGTTCTGATGGCTCTCTCACTTAGTGAGAAGGAGGTGGAGGGGTATATATAGCCTCCACACAAAATCCAACCGTTACACAGTTTTCCAATCTCGGTGGGACCGAATCATAAAACTCGGTCTGACCGAAATAGTAAACCTAGTGACCGTTAGGAATTTCGGTGGGACTGACATGCAACTCGGTAGGACCGATTCGGTTAGGGTTTGGGCATAACGTAATCTCGGTGAGACCGATTACACAAACTCGGTGAGACCGAATTTGGTAATTAGCTAACCAGAGAGTTGGTCAGGCAAACTCGGTGGGACCGATTTGCTCTTTCGGTGAGACCGAGTGGAACTCGGTGAGACCGAGTGGAACTCGGTGAGACCGAAAAGTTACAAAGGGGAAACACTGAGTTTACATTGCAATCTCGGTGTGACCGATTCGCTCTTTCGGTGGGACCGAAAAGTTACGAAAGGGAAACAGAGAGTTTGCAACCCCATCTCGGTGGGACCGAGATCCTTATCGGTAGAACCAAATTGCTAGGGTTTGGTAGTGGCTAATGACAAGTGAAACTCGGTGGTGCCGGATAGGAAGAATCGGTAGGACCGAGTTTGGCTTAGAGTTTAGGTCATATGTGGAAGTGGGAAAGTGGTTGAGGATTTTGGAGCATATCATCAAGCACATGAAGCAAGAGGCTCATTAAGCAACACCTCATCCCTCCTTAATAGTATTGGCTTTTCCTATGGACTCAATGTGATCTTGGATCACTAAAATATAAAATGAAGAGTCTTGACCTTTTGAGCTTGAGCCAATCCTTTGTCCTTAGCATTTTGAGGGTTCCACTTTCATATCCATGCCATGCCACTCCATTGTTGAACTTATCTGAAACATGCTAGATAGAAGTGTTAGTCCAACAAGAGATATGTTGTCATCAATTATCAAAACCACCTAGGGAGCACTTGTGCTTTCAGGCGGATAATTCCAGATCGATTCAAGGGGGTGACTTGTATCGGGGTTTTCGTCTAGACGATGCGTGAGTCAATGGAGTCATCGGATCCTCGACAGCGAGCTTGCTGGTATTCATACCGGTTTCGACGTGGCCCGCCGGATCCATAGGTCAAACAAGATCTCGCTGGTATTCCAGGGTGATCTACGTGCAGCCTCCCCCTAATATGTCTCTAGACATAATTATGCCTGATAATGTAGATGAGTTTTTGAGGACCGTCGAAAGGCCTGCGCCCGACGAAGAGAAAATGGTGGAGGAGGATGAGGATGAGGACGAGGATTGGTTGTCAAAGCCTGCTCCGGCCACCGATGTGCAGATGGTGTAGGAGGATGAGTATGCAGAGGAGGATAGGTGGTCGCTCATCATAAAGCCTGTGACGGAAGCCGGCGACATTTTAGGGGTTCTCACGTACAAAGCGAAGCCGGAGGATAGGTGGCTGTTCATAGTTGTGTAATTGCAATTGTCATATAATGGAATCTCTTTTGTTTACCGACGATTGTTGCAATGTTGTGGATCCGATATGTGGATGCTACCTCATGTACTGAACTTTGTTTTGTTTATCATCGATTGTTCCAGTGTTGTGGATCCGAGATGTGGAAGCTACATCATGTATTGAAGTTTGTTTTATTTATCGTTGACTGTTCCAATGTTGTGGATTCGAGATGTGGAAGCTTACCTCATGTACTGAAATTCATAATGTGCAAGCTAAAAATATAGCAAGAACACTCTGAAATTTCTCACACTTTCTTCACAAAAAGTCACCGTGGGCACTAGGAAAAGGAAGAAATAACTTTTTAACCAAACCTGTGATACGTCCATTTTGCATCATGCTTTTATATTGATATTTATTGCATTATGGGCTGTTATTACACATTATATCACTACTTATGCCTATTCTCTCTTATTTTATAAGGTTTACATGAAGAGGGAGAATGGCGACAGCTGGAATTCTGGACTGGAAAAGGAGCAAATATTGGAGACCTATTCTACACAACTCCCAAAGTCCTGAAACTTCACGGAGCATGTTTTTGGAATATATAAAAAATATTGGTCGAAGAAAATACCAGAGGGGGGCCACCAGCCAACCACAAGGGTGGAGGGCACGCCCCCGTCCTTGTGGGTCCCCTGGTAGGCCTCCGGTGCCCATCTTTGGCTATATGGTGTGTTTTGACCTGAAAAAAAAATCAGAAGGAAGCTTTTGGGACGAAGCGCCGCCATCTCGAGGCGGAACCTGGGCAGAACAAATCTAGGGCTCCGGCGGAGCTGTTCTGCCGGGAAAACATCCCTTCGGGAGGGGGAAATGGAAGCCATTGTCATCACCAACGATCCTCTCATCGAGAGGGGGTCAATCTCCATCAACATCTTCACTAGCACCATCTCCTCTCAAACTCTAGTTCATCTCTTGTATTTGATCTTGGTCCCAAAACCTCAGATTGGTACCTGTGGGTTGCTAGTAGTGTTGATTACTCGTTGTAGTTGATGCTAGTTGGTTTACCCGATGGAAGATTATATTTTCAGATCCTTAATGATAATCAATACTCCTCTGATCTTGATTATGAATATGCTTTGTGAGTAGTTACCTTTGTTCCTGAGGACATGGGAGAAGTCTTGTTATAAGTAATCATGTGAATTTGGTATTCGTTCGATATTTTGATGAGATGTATGTTGTCTTTCCTCTAGTGGTGTTATGTGAACATCGACTACATGACACTTCACCATTATTTGGGCCTAGGGGAAGGCATTGGGAAGTAATAAGTAGATGATGGGTTGCTGGAGTGACAGAAGCTTAAACCCTAGTTTATGCGTTGCTTCATAAGGGGCTGATTTGGATCCATATGTTTCATGCTATGGTTAGGTTTACCTTAATTCTTCTTTCGTAGTTGCGGATGCTTGCGAGAGAGGTTAATTATAAGTGGGAGGCTTGTCCAAGGAAGGGCAGAACCCAAGCACCGGTCCACCCACATATCAAATTATCAAAGTAACGAATGTGAATCATACGAGCATGATGAAAACTAGCTTGACAGTAATTCCCATGTGTCCTCGGGAGCGCTTTGCTTTATATAAGAGTTTGTCCAAGCTTGTACTTTGCTAAAAAAGGACTGGGCCACCTTGATGCACCTTAGTTACTTTTATTACTTGTTACCCATTACAATTTATCTTATCACAAAACTATATGTTACCGATAATTTCAGTGCCTGCAGAGAATACCTTGCTGAAAACCACTTGTCATTTCCTTTTGCTCCTCGTTGGGTTCGACACTCTTACTTATCGAAATGACTACGATAGACCCCCTATACTTGTGGGTCATCAACATGCAAACTTTTTTTTTGGAATTATTGATCAGAATGGTAAAACCCTTGCCAGTGCCAAAAATGGACATGTTATCATGTACGATGCCATGGAGATTCCCATGGGCATGGTTATATGAAATAGACCATTTTTTAAGTTTTTGATATTGCCAGTGTATCATTTTCCCACAAGCTAGCGCACATGAAAGGCCCCAATGCAAAAATGATTTCAATTTTTGAGTCTTTTCTCGTTTTCTATTATTTCTTTCAAATTAGTGTCAAAATTGCATGGATGACTAATAATATAAATTGGTTGGGAATTTAACCTTTCTTTGTGGCTACTGCCTACATTTCTAATGTGTAAGCTAGAAATTATTTTCCACAATTTATAGGGCCAAACTAGAGTAAACTTGTAGTTCAAATTTGAATTACTTGACGTAAATTGCTAGAAATTCAATAAATCCATGATATATAGCAAAAGCACTCTGAAATGCAGGCAGTTGGAACCCATCTGGTCTACTTTAGGTGAAATTTAAAGGGCACAATTTACAATCTTATTTGTGACACTTGCTTTAGAAAAAAGTCATCTTGGGCACAAGGAAAAAAAGGAAAAATAACTTTGAATTTGTGGTATTGGAAGTTTATCATTTTCCCCACAAGCTAGTGCACATAAAAGGTTCCCATGCAAAATAATTTCAATTTTTTGAGGCTTTTTACATTTTTTTAATTTCTTCTAGATTGTTTCCAAAATTGCAAGGATTACTAATCATATAAAGTTTTTTGGAATTTGACCTTTGTTTGTGGCTACTACCTTAATCCCTAATGTGCAAGCTAGAAATTACTTTCTAGATTTTATAGAACCAAACCAGAGCACACTTGTAGTTCAAATTTCAATTACTTGATGTAAATCGCTAGAAATTCCATAAATCAATGAAATATAGAAAAGTACTATGAAATTCATGAAAATTTAGCAATTGGTATCCCATGTCACTCTGACTTCACCCTCTCCGGCTCAAGTACACTGACATCGAACACTCTTCGATGTGCCACGCACAACGATCGTCAAGCAAGCCTCAATCCTCTACGCGACACCAACTCTCAAGAGCACCGACAACGCCAAACCCAAGAGGCTTTTGCGCAAGCACGAGAGCGGCAACGCCAACGCCAACATGAAGAGGAAGAGCGAGCGCGTCTACACCAAGAAGCACAAGATGCCGAGGCACAATGTCAAGCGCAACAATTGCGAGATGCTCAAGCACTTGAGGCGCAACAAGCCCTCCAAGATTCAAGTCGAGCCATAGCTAACCGAGGCCGACAAGCTCGTGCACATGAAGAAGCACTTCGCGAAGAAGCTCATGAACAAAGATTTCAAGGTCGCGTGCATCGTCAAGTTCCTCACGTTCCTCCTCAAGCTCGACAAGCCTCTCCACAAGCCCCTCAAGGACATCAAGTTCATCAAGAGCATGAAGACAATGGGAATCCTCCACGACAAGAGCAACATGAGGTTGACAACCCTCCTCACCAAGAGCAACACGAGCTTAACAATCATCAACAACATGGGCGTCATCATCCCCGACCCCAACATAATGAAGAGCAACGCTACGGCAAGCTAAAGTTCACCATGACCAAGTTCAATGGAAGCAACGATCCTGAATAGTACCTTTCATGGGCATTGAAGGTCGACAAAATCTTCCGCTTGCACAACTATGACGAAGAGAAGAAGATCACGATGGCATCCCTTGAGCTCCAAGACTATGTCCTCATTTGGTGGGAACAAGTAATCGAGCGCCGAGAGGCAAGAGGTGAACCACCCATCACTACGTGGACGCAAATGAAGGATGTCATGAGAACACGCTTTGTGCGTACCTACTACAACTGCGACCTCTTCAAGAAACTCCAACTACTCAAGCAAGGAACCAAGAGCGTTGAAGAGTACTACAGGGAGATGGAGATTGCCATGATACGAGCCAATGTCACGGAAGATGATGAGCAAACTATGGCACGTTTCTTGAATGGACTTAATCACCCTATCAAGAATAATGCCGACTTCCAACCATACTCGAACCACATCGAGCTAGTGCATCAAGCTACCAAAGCGGAACGCCAAGTGCAAGATGATTTCAAGTATGCCAAGTTCTCATCCAAGTCATATGGTTTCTCCAACACCCAAGCTTCAACGACTCCAACACCTTCTACATCAACAAAGCCTTCTCCAAGCAACGTCGACAAGTCGAGTTACAAGAAAGCTTCGTCAACTACAAGTCATCCTACTACAGCGAGCAACTTCAAGCCGAGAGATTCATCATCATCTACCCCAACCAATGAGATCGTCAAGACAAGTTCCTTCAAATGCTTCACATGTGGAGGCCGAGGCCACAAGTCCTATGAGTGCACCAACAAGTGGACCATGATCCTCAACGACGACGGCATTTATGACTCAATGAGTGAAGGAGAAATGGATGTTCTTGAGCAAGTCGCCATGCACCGGCAAGTGAACAATGAAGAGGAACAAGTCTTTTGCGATGAAGATTCAGGTCCCGCTCTTGTTGTCTCCAAGGTCTTGACTCTCCAACATCACCAAGAAGAAGACCAACAATGCCACATCTTTCATACCAAGGCCGACATCAATGGATGATCCATCAAGGTCATCATCGATGGAGGGAGTTGTCATAACCTCGCAAGTGAAGAACTTTGCTCCAAGCTCCAATTTCCCAAGACGAAGCACCCACACCCTTACAAAGTTCAATGGCTTAGCGACTCCGGCACTATCCAAGTCGAGCATCGAGTACAAGTCTCCTTCAAAATCGGCGCCTATGAAGACACTTTGGAGTGCAACGTCGTTCCAATGACCGTTTGCCACCTTCTTCTTGGACGCCCATGGCAATTTGATAGAGGTGTCATTCACAATGGCCGAACAAACCACTACATCTTCAAAATGAAAGGAAAGGAGTACGTACTTTGCCCCATGTCTTCAAGCCAAGTGATCACCGACAAGCAAGCCACCCATCGTGGAGAGAATAGTGAGAGAGCGAGCCACCAAAAGAGAGTGAGCGCCACAAGCCCAAATCGAGCACCTCCACGATGAGCGAAAAGAAGAACTTAGTTCTATTTGCCACCAAAAGTGAGATAAGAGGAGTGTGTGAGAACCCATCTAGTGTGATACACTATGTCCTTTTGTGCAAGGACAATGCAACACAAGCTAACACCTCTCACGCTCTACCTTTAGTGTTGTCTTCTCTTTTGCAGGAGTTTCAAGATGTTTTTCCCGACGAGCTACCTCCGGGACTACCTCCACTACGAGGCATCGAGCACCGCATCGACCTCATCCCCGGAGCACCTCTTCCGAACAAAGCCCCCTACCGCGTCAACCCCAAAGAAACCAAAGAAATACAAAGGCAAGTAAAGAATCTCATAGACCATGGACATGTGCGTGAAAGTTTGAGCCCTTGTGCCATCCCGGTCATTCTTGTGCCAAAAAGAGAAGGTAGCTTTCGCATGTGCTCCGATTGTAGACCTATCAATGCTATCACCGTTCGCTATAGGTATCCCATTCCATGCCTTGAAGATATGCTTGATGAACTTAGTGGTGCCACTATATTCTCCAAGATTGATCTTAAAAGTGGTTACTATCAAATCCGCATACAAGAGGGTGATGAATGGAAACCCGCTTTCAAAACCAAGTTTGGGTTGTATGAGTGGTTAGTCATGCCTATGGGTCTATCGGAAGCACCGGATACTTTTATGCGTCTTATGAATCATGTATTTCGCCCTTACATTGGTGTGTTTGTTGTGGTCTACTTCGATGATATCCTTGTTTATAGAAAATCTCTTCAAGATCATGTCACCCATGTTCGAACCATTTTGTAAACTCTTCGAAACAAGCATCTCTTTGCTAACATGGAAAAGTGCCTTTTGGGCGTTGATAAGCTCGTTTTCTTGGGTTTTGCTGTTTCCTCTAAGGGTATTCATGTTAATGACTCTAAGATCAATGCTATTAAAACTTGGCCCCAACCAACCAATTTGCAACAAGTGCATAGCTTCCTTGGTCTAGCCGGTTTCTACCGTAGATTTGTGAAGGACTTTAGCACCATCGCTTCACCTTTGCATGCTTTGAGCAAGAAAAACGCGCATACATGGATTCTATCTTGTTTCATGGCCTCAAGCCATCTGTCGAAATCTGGGCTCATCATCGCTTCCTCATAGTTCGTAGGTTCATCATGGTCTAGTAACATGACTTCCAGAATAGGATTACCGTACCACTCTGGTGCGGATCGTATTCTGGTTGACCTACGAGGTTTGGTAGTAACTTGATCTGAAGTTTCATGATCATCATCATTAACTTCCTCACTAATTGGTGTAGGCATCACTAGAACTGATTTCAGTGATGAGCTACTTTCCAATTCGATAGAAGGTACAATTACCTCACCAAGTTGTACTTTCCTCCCACTCACTTCTTTCGAGAGAAATTCCTTCTCTAGAAAGGATCCACTCTTAGCAACAAAGATCTTGCCTTCGGATCTGTGATAGAAGGTGTACCCAACAGTTTCTTTTGGGTATCCTATGAAGACACACTTCTCCGATTTGGGTTTGAGCTTATCAGGCTGAAACTTTTTCACATAAGCATCACAACCCCAAACTTTAAGAAACGACAGCTTAGGTTTCTTGCTAAACCACAGTTCATATGGTGTCGTCTCAACATATTTTTAGACGGTGCCCTATTTAACGTGAATGCAGATGTCTCTAATGCATAACCCCAAAACGATAGTGGTAAATCGATAAGAGACATCATAGATCGAACCATATATAATAAAGTACGGTTATGACTTTCGGACACACCATTACGCTGTGGTGTTCCAGGTGGCGTGAGTTGCGAAACTATTCCACATTGGTTCAAGTGAAGGCCAAACTCGTAACTCAAATATTCGCCTCCGCGATTAGATCGTAGAAACTTTATTTTTTGTTACGATAATTCTCAACTCCACTCTGAAATTCTTTGAACTTTTCAAATGTTTCAGACTTGTGTTTCATTAAGTAGATATACCCATATATGCTAAAATCACCTGTGAAGGTCAGAAAATAATGATGCCCGCCGCGATCCATGGCAGACATGTTAAGCACAACAGGCTAAACATCAACAAAAATTATCCATGGCAGACAAAATAATCTCCAAAAGATAGCTTCAGTGTGTAGGTTTAAGCACACTAGTAAAGCAAAGCAAGTGGAAAGGTGTGTTAACTGTAATAGGCCTAACATTTAACAACAAGCCAACATAGTCATTCAAACTGGTATTCTGCCAGTCTAATTACACTGGTTATTGTTAAATAAAAATGGAAAGGCATGTTAACTATAAGATGCAGCAACCAAATCTAGTCATTCATAGTGGTATTGTTGAAACTAGTACTGATGAAATTGAACTGCACAGTTCATACTTGCACATATAGAACATCATGTTGTGAATAACTGGAATAAACAAGGCATACTACAAACAACCAAAGATAGCATTTGAAAGTGGACATCTACTAACTACAAACAACCGAACAATAAAAAACCCATAAAAGAGGCATATGCTAGCTATAACAGGCTTAACCGCAAGCAAATATATGCATTCCTATCGGTATGTTTAAAACTGGATTGATGAAATGTACTGCATAGTAAATAGTTGCACATATAGAGCATCACATTGTGAACAACTAAAATAAACAAGGTATACTGCAAACAACCAAATATAACAATTAAAACTGGACATATTCTCACTACACTACAAAAGGGACTCGACAAAACAAATCATGGGTTCCCCCTGTGAAGAGGCATGGAAAAACAAATCATGGGTTTCCTCACTTGTCACAGATGGGCTCGTTCTCGTGGGAAGAGCACGGACCCTGGATGCGCTCCATGTTGTCGCAGATGGGCTCCTTCCCCTTGGAAGAGCATGGCTGTAGGGTGCCCTCCCTAATGTCGCAGACGGGCTCTTTCCCCTTGCAAGAGCAGATGGGCTCTTTCCCCTTGGAAGAGTCAGAGAGGGTGCCCTCCTCGTGGTCGCCATCTATGAGGTCTGACTTGGAAGCTGTGGATCCAAGCCAGCGTCGCAGAACGTGTCCTTCAGAAATGACAAAAGGGGCTCAATGGCGATGTAGGATGGCAAATTGTTGACAACAAACTAGAGGAGATCAGCGGCGGGGCCATGGATGAGATCGACGATGGTTGAACCCGAGGGGTTGGGGTGGTCCACTTAACCTGTGACATAGCCCGCCTCAGGCCGTCGCTGTCGATGACCTCGATGTCATAGTCGGCGTCCGAGACATACCCGCATACTCTAGACTGCTGCATGAGTGCCCGCGGCCAGTAATGGTCACCAGCTTCCTTGGCGACGTCGGGCGAAGAGACTGCGATACAACTCTTTTGGGCCAGTAGCTCCTCGAGCTCCACGGGAAGCGTACCAGGGCTTAGGCTGCGACGCTCTGGAGTGGGGGATGGGGATCTTGTTGGGGAACGTAGCAATTCAAATTTTTTCCTACGATCATGCAAGATCTAACTAGGAGATGCATAACAACGAGAGGGGAGAGTGTGTCCACGTACCCTCATAGACCGAAAGCGGAAGCGTTTAGTAACGCAGTTGATGTAGTCGAACGTCTTCACGATCCAACCGATCCAAGCACCGAACATACGACACCTCCTTGTTCAGCACATGTTCAACACGATGACGTCCCTCAAGCTCTTGATCCAGTTGAGGACGAGGGAGAGTTCCGTCAGCATGATAGCATGGTGACAGTGTTGATGATGTGACCCGCGCAGGGCTTCGCCTAAGCACTACGAGAATATGACCGAGGTGGTAAACTGTGGAGGGGGGTACCGTACATGGCTAAGACAATTGATCTTGTGTGTTCTAGGGTGCCCCCTGCCTCCGTATATAAAGGAGGAGAGGGGGAGGCCGGCCGGCCCCTGTAGGGCGCTCCAGGAGAGAGGATTCCTACTAGGACTCCATGTCCTAGTAGGATTCCACTTGGTGGAAGGGGGAAGAAGGAAGGGAGAGGGAGAGGGAGAAGGGAAAGGGGGGGCACGCCCCCTCCCCTAGTCCTATTCGCACTCCCCATGGGGGGTGCCACCTCCTTGTGGCCTTCCCTCTCTCTCTCCCCTAAGGCCCATGTTGGCCCATTACTTCCCCGGGGGGTTCCGGTAATCCCTAAGGCACTCCGTTTTTACCCGATACCTCTTGGAACTCTTCCGGTGTCCGAATAACATCGTCCAATATATCATTCTTTATGTATTGACTAGTTCGAGACTCCTCGTCATCTCCGTGATCTCATCCGGGACTCCAAACAAACTTCGATCATCAAAAACACATAACTCATAATACAACTCGCCATCGAACGTTAAGCATGCGGACCCTACGGGTTCGAGAACTATGTAGACATGACCGAGACACATCTCCGGTCAATAACCAATAGCGGAACCTAGATTCTCATATTGGTTCCTACATATTCTACGAAGATCTTTATCGGTCAAACTGCATAACAACATACGTTATTCCCTTTGTCATCGGTATGTTACTTGCCCAAGATTCGATCGTCAGTATCATCATACCTAGTTCAATCTCGTTACCGGTAAGTCTCTTTACTCGTTCCGTAATGCATCATCCCACAACTAACTCATTAGTCACATTGCTTGCAAGGCTCATAGTGATGTACATTACCGAGAGGGCCCAGGGATACCTCTTCGATACACGGAGTGACAAATCCTAATCTCGATCTATGCCAACTCAACAAACACCATCGGAGACACCTGTAGAGAATCTTTATAATCACCCAATTACGTTGTGACGTTTGATAGCACACAGGGTGTTCCTTCGGTATTCGGGAGTTGCATAATCTCATAGTTAGAGGAACATGTATAAGTCACGAAGAAAGCAATAGCAATAAAACTAAACGATCATTATGCTAAGCTAACAGATGGGTCTTGTCCATCACATCATTCTCTAATGATGTGATCCCGTTCATCAAATGAAAACACATGTCTATGGTCAGGAAGCTTAACCATATTTGATTAACGAGCTAGTCTAGTAGAGGCATACTAGGGACACTCTGTTTGTCTATGTATTCAAACATGTACTAAGTTTCTGGTTAATACAATTCTAACATGAATAATAAACATTTATCATGATATAAGGAAATATAAATAACAACTTTATTATTGCCTCTAGGGCATATTTCCTTCAGTCTCCCATTTGCACTAGAGTCAATAATCTAGATTACATAGTAATGATTCTAACATCCATGGAGTCTTGGTGCTGATCATGTTTTGCTCGTGAGAGAGGCTTAGTCAACGGGTCTGCAACATTCAGATCTGTATGTATCTTGCAAATCTCTATGTCTCCCTCCTTGACTTGATCACGGATGGAATTGAAGCGTCTCTTGATGTGTTTGGTTCGCTTGTAAAATCTGGATTCCTTCGCCAAGGCAATTGCTCCAGTATTGTCACAAAAGATTTTCATTGGACCCGATGCACTAGGTATTACACCTAGATCAGATATGAACTCCTTCATCCTTTTCAGGTATTTCAGGATGTTCTTGACCGCTGTCCAGTGATCTACTCCTGGATTACTTTGGTACCTCCCTGCTAAACTTATAGCAAGGCACACATCAGGTCTGGTACACAACATTGCATACATGATAGAACCTATGGCTGAGGCATAGGGAATGACTTTCATTTTCTCTCTATCTTCTGCAGTGGTCGGGCATTGAGGCTGACTCAACTTCACACCTTGTAACACAGGCAAGAACCCTTTCTTGGATTGATCCATTTTGAACCTCTTCAAAACTTTATCAAGGTATGTGCTTTGTGAAAGTCCAATTAAGCGTCTTGATCTATCTCTATAGATCTTGATGCCAAATATATAAGCAGCTTCACCGAGGTCTTTCATTGAAAAATTCTGATTCAAGTATCCTTTTATGCTATCCAGAAATTATGTATTATTTCCAATCAACAATATGTCATCCACATATAATATTAGAAATGCTACAGAGCTCCCGCTCACTTTCTTGTAAATATAGGCTTCTCCAAAAGTCTGTATAAAACTATATGCTTTGATCACACTATCAAAGTGTATATTCCAACTCCGAGAGGCTTGAACTAGTCCATAAATGGATCGCTGGAGCTTGCACACTTTGTTAGCACCTTTAGGATCGAAAAAACCTTCTGGTTGCATCATATACAACTCTTCTTTAAGATATCCATTAAGGAATGCAGTTTTGACATCCATTTGCCAAATTTCATAATCATAAAATGCGGCAATTGCTAACATGATTCGGACAGACTTAAGCATCACTACGGGTGAAAAGGTCCCATCGTAGTCAACTCCTTGAACTTGTCGAAAACCTTTCGCAACAAGTCGAGCTTTGAAGGCAGTAACATTACCGTCAGCGTCAGTCTTCTTCTTGAAGATCCATTTATTCTCTATTGCTTGCCGATCATCGGGCAAGTCAACCAAAGTCCAATACTTTGGTCTCATACATGGATCCCATCTTAGGTTTCATGGCCTCAAGCCATTTCGTAGAATCTGGGCTCATCATCGCTTCCTCATAGTTCGTAGGTTCGTCATGGTCAAGTAACATGACCTCCAGAACAGGATTACCGTACCACTCTGGTGTAGATCGTACTCTGGTTGACCCACGAGGTTCGGTAGTAACTTGATCAGAAGTTTCACGATCATCATCATTAGCTTCCTCACTTATTGGTGTAGGAATCACTGGAACTGATTTCTGTGATGAACTACTTTCCAATAAGGGAGAAGGCACAATTATCTCATCAAGTTCTACTTTCCTCCCACTCACTTCTTTCGAGAGAAACTCCTCTAGAAAGGATCCATTCTTAGCAAAGAATATCTTGCCTTCGGATCTGTGATAGAAGGTGTACCCAACAGTCTCCTTTGGGTATCATATGAAGACACATTTCTTCGATTTGGGTTCGAGCTTATCAGGTTGAAGCTTTTTCACATAAGCATCGCAGCCCAAAACTTTAAGAAATGACAGCTTAGGTTTCTTGCCAAACTACAGTTCATATGGTGTCGTCTCAACGGATTTAGATGGTGCCCTATTTAACGTGAATGGAGCCGTCTCTAAAGCATAACTCCAAAGCGATAGCGGTAAATCAGTAAGAGACATCATAGATCGCACCATATATAATAAAGTACGGTTACGACGTTTGGACACACCATTACGTTGTGGTGTTCCAGGTAGCGTGAGTTGCGAAAATATTCCACATTGTTTCAAATGAAGACCAAACTCATAACTCAAATATTCACCTCCACGATCAGATCGTAGAAACTTTATTTTCTTGTTACGATGATTTTCCACTTCACTCTGAAACTCTTTGAACTTTTCAAATGTTTTAGACTTATGTTTCATCAAGTAGATATACCCATATTTGCTCAAATCATCTGTGAAGGTCAGAAAATAACGATACCCGCCGTGATCCTCAACACTTATCGGACTGCATACATCAGTATGTATTATTTCCAATAAGTCAGTTGCTCGCTCCATTGTTCTGGAGAATGGAGTCTTAGTCATCTTGCCCATGAGGCATGGTTCGCAAGCATCAAGTGATTCCAAAAGCCCATCAGCATGGAGTTTCTTCATGCGATTTACACCAATATGACCTAAACAGCAGTGCCACAAATAAGTTGCACTATCATTATTAACCTTGCATCTTTTGGCTTCAATATTATGAATATGTGTATCACTACAATCGAGATTCAACAAAAATAGAACACTCATCAAGGGTGCATGACCATAAAAGATATTACTCATATAAATAGAACAACCATTATTCCCCGATTTAAATGAATAATCATCTCGCATCAAACAAGATCCAGATATAATGTTCATGCTCAACGCTGGCACCAAATAATAATTATTTAGGTCTGAAACTAATCCCGACGGTAGATGTAGAGGTAGCATGCCGATGACGCGCACATCGACTTTGGAACCATTTCCCACGCGCATCGTCACCTCGTCCTTAGCTAATATTCGTTTAATCTGTATCCCCTATTTCAAGTTGCAAATATGAGCAACAGAACCAGTATCAAATACCCAGGCGCCACTACGAGCATTAGTAAGGTACACATCAATAACATGTATATCAAATATACCTTTCACTTTGCCATCCTTCTTATCCGCCAAATACTTGGGGCAGTTCCGCTTCTAATGACTAGTCCCTTTGCAGTAGAAGCACTCAGTCTCAAGCTTAGGTCCAAACTTGGGCTTCTTCACTTGAGTAGCAACTTGCTTGCCATTCTTCTTGAAGTTCCCCTTCTTCCCTTTGCCCTTTTTCTTGAAACTAGTGGTCTTGTTAACCATCAACACTTGACGCTCCTTCTTGATTTCTACCTCCGTAGCCTTTAGCATTGCGAAGAGCTCGGGAATTGTCTTATCCATCCCTTGCATATTATAGTTCATCATGAAGATTTTGTAGCTTGGTGGCAGTGATTGAAGAACTCTGTCAATGACACTATCATCAGAAAGATTAACTCCCAGTTGAGTCAAGTGGTTGTGGTACCCAGACATTCTAAGTATATGTTCACTAACAGAACTATTCTCCTCCATTTTGTAGCTATAGAACTTATTGGAGACTTCATATCTCTCAATTCGTACATTTGCTAGAAATATTAACTTCAACTCCTGGAACATCTCATATGCTCCATGACATTCAAAACGTCTTTGAAGTCCCGATTATAAGCCGTAAAGCATGTCACACTGAACTATCGAGTAGTCATCAACTTTGCTCTGCCAGATGTTCACAACATCCGTAGTTGCTCCTGCAGCGGGTCTTGCACCTAGCGGTGCTTCCAGGACGTAATTCCTCTGTGCAGCAATGAGGATAATCTTCAAGTTACGGACCTAGTCCGTGTAGTTGGTACCATCATCTTTCAACTTAGCTTTCTCTAGGAACGCATTAAAATTTAAGGGAACAGTAGCACGAGCCATTGATCTACAACAACATAGACATGCAAATACTATCAGGTACTAAGTTCATGATGAATTAAAGTTCAATTAATCATATTACTTAAGAACTCCCACTTAGATAGACATCCCTCTAGTCATCTAAATGATCACGTGATCCATATCAACTAAACCATGTCCGATCATCATGTGAGATGGAGTAGTTTTCAATGGTGAACATAACTATGTTGATAATATCTACTATATGATTCACGTTCGACCTTTCGGTCTCAGTGTTCCGAAGCCATATCTGCATATGCTAGGCTCGTCAAGTTTAACCCGAGTATTCTACATGTGCAAAACTGGCTTGCACCCGTTGTATGTGAATGTAGAGCTTATCACACCCGATCATCACATGGTGTCTCGGCACGACGAACTATAGCAATGGTGCATACTCAGGGAGAACCCTTGTACCTTGAAATTTCATGAGGGATCATCTTATAATGCTACCGCCGTACTAAGCAAAATAAGATGCATAAAGGATAAACATCACATGCAATCAAAATATGTGAGATGATATGGCCATCATCATCTTGTGCCTTCGATATCCATCTCCAAAGCACCGTCATGATCTCCATCGTCACTGGCTTGACACCTTGATCTCCATCGTAGCATCGTTGTCGTCTCGCCAACTATTGCTTCCACGACTATCGCTACCGCTTAGTGATAAAGTAAAGCAATTACATGGCGATTGCATTTCATACAATAAAGCGACAACCATAAGGCTCCTTCCAGTTGCCGATAACTTCTACAAAACATGATCATCTCATACAACAATTTATATCTCATCATGTATTGACCATATCACATCACAACATGCCCTGCAAAAACAAGTTAGACGTCCTCTACTTTGTTGTTGCAAGTTTTACGTGGCTGCTACGGGCTAGCAAGAACAGTTCTTACCTACGCATCAAAACCACAATGATTTTTCATCAAGTGTGATGTTTTAACCTTCAACAAGGACTGGCCGTAGTCAAACTCGATTCAACTAAAGTTGGAGAAACAGGCACCCGCCAGCCACATGTGTGTGAAGCACGTCGGTAGAACCTGTCTCATGAACATGGTCATGTAATGTCGGTCCGGGCGCTTCATCCAACAATACCGCCGAATCAAAGTAAGACGTCGGTGGTAAGTAGTATGACTATTATCGCCCACAACTCTTTGTGTTCTACTCGTGCATATAATATCTACACATAGACCTGGCTCGGATGCCACTGTTGGGGAACGTAGTAATTCAAAATTTTCCTACGATCACGCAAGATCTACCTAGGAGATGCATAGCAACGAGAGGGGAGAGTGTGTCCATGTACCCTCGTAGACCGAAAGCGGAAGCGTTTAGTAAAGTGGTTGATGTATTCAAATGTCTTCACGATCCAACCGATCCAAGCACTGAACACGCCGCACCTCCGTGTTCAGCACATGTTCAGCACGATGACGTCCCTCGAGCTCTTGATCAAGTTGAGGACGAGGGAGAGTTCCGTCAGCACGACGGCGTGGTGACGGTGTTGATGATGTGATTCGCGCAGGGCTTCGCCTAAGCACTACGACAATATGACCGAGGTGGTAAAATGTGGAGGGGGGCACTGCACACGACTAAGACAATTAATCTTGTGTGTTCTAGGGTGCCCCTGCCTCCGTATATAAAGGAGGACAGGGGGAGGCCATCCGACCCCTGTAGGGCACTCCAGGAGAGAGGAGTCCTACTAGGACTCCAAGTCCTAGTAGGATTCCACTTGGTGGAAGGGGGAAGAAGGAAGGGAGAGGGAGAGGGAGAAGGGAAAGGGGGCCGCGCCCCCTCCCCTAGTCCTATTCGGACTCCCCATGGGAGGGGGGGGGCGCCACCTCCTTGTGGCCTGCCCTCTCTCTCCCCTAAGGCCCATGTTGGCCCATTACTTCCCCGAGGGGTTCCGGTAACCCCTCCGGCACTCCGTTTTTACCCGGTACCTCTCGGAACTCTTCCAGTGTCTGAATAACATCGTCCAATATATCATTCTTTATGTCTTGACCATTTAGAGACTCCACGTCATGTACGTGATCTCATCCGGGACTCCGAACAAACTTCGGTCATCAAAAACACATAACTCATAATACAAATCGTCATCGAACATTAAGCGTGCGGACCCTACGGGTTCGAGAACTATGTAGACATGACCGAGACACATCTCCGGTCAATAACCAATAGCGGAACCTAGATGCTCATATTGGTTCCTACATATTCTACGAAGATCTTTATCAGTCAAACCCCATAACAACATACGGTATTCCCTTTGTCATCGGTATGTTACTTGCCCGAGATTCGATCGTCGGTATCATCATACCTAGTTCAATCTCGTTACTGGTAAGTCTCTTTACTAGTTTCGTAATGCATCATCCCGCAACGAACTCATTAGTCACATTGCTTGCAAGGCTCATAGTGATGTACATTACCGAGAGGGCCCAGAGATACCTCTCCGATACACGGAGTGACAAGTGCTAATCTCGATCTATGCCAACTCAACAAACACCATCGGAGACAGCTGTAGAGCATCTTTATAATCACCCAATTATGTTGTGACGTTTGATAGCACACAAGGTGTTCCTCCGGTATTCGAGAGTTACATAATCTCATAGTCAGAGGAACATGTATAAGTCATGAAGAAAGCAATAGCAATAAAACTAAACAATCATCATGCTAAGCTAACGGATGGGTCTTGTCGATCACATCATTCTCTAATTATGTGATCCTATTCATCAAATGACAACACATGTCTATGGTCAGGAAACTTAACCATCTTTGATTAACGAGCTAGTCTAGTAGAGGCATACTAGGGACACTCTGTTTGTCTATGTATTCACAAGTGTACTAAGTTTACGGTTAATAAAAATTCTAGCATGAATAGAAACATTTATCATGATATAAGGAAATATAAATAACAACTTTATTATTGCCTCTAGGGCATATTTCCTTCAGATCTGTGGGAAAGGGGTGATAACCCACAAGTATGGGGGATCGTTTGTAGCCTTCTTCGATAAATAAGAGTGTCGAACCCAACGAGGAGCTAGAGGCAGAACAAATATTCCCTCAAGTTCTATCGACCACCGATACAACTCTACGCACACTTGACGTTTGCTTTACCTAGAAGAAGTATGAAACTATTTTGCAAGAATAAAACTATGAGCACTTTCCGAGAATAAAACTAAGAATAAATTGCAAGTTAATAAAAGTGGATAGCTTGTATCAACAAGAAAGTCCTTTGTCCCTAGGTAATTGATAACAAGTACCGGTAATCATTCTTGCAATTTTATATGAGGGAGAGGCATGAGCTAACATACTTTCTCTACTTGGATCATATGCACTTATGATTGGAACACTAGCATGCATCCACAACTACTAAAGATCATTAAGGTCGTGAAACCCAACCATAGCATTAAGTATTAAGTCCTCTTTATTCCCATACGCCATAACCCACTTATCCGCGTTTAGGCTGCTGTCACCCCCACAACACTGACAATAAGCAAATCATGAACATATTGCAACACCCTGCAACGGGCCCCCCTCACGTTTGCATGAGATGGAGGGCACCGTAGGACAGCACCATAAATAAAATATACAATCATACCAACCAAGATCACGATTAACCCACAGGACAAAACAGATCTACTCAAACATCATAGGATAACCATAGATCATTGGGAAATAATATATGGAGTTGAGCACCATGTTTAAGTAGAGATTACAACGGAGAGAAGGGGAGTTACACCGCTGCATAGTGGGGGAGAGAGTTGTTGTTGACGGTAGCAAGATTGTTGAGGTAGATCGCCATCACAATCCTTGACCCCGGCGGCACTCCGGCGCCACCGGGAGAGGGGGGAGAGAGCCCCCTCCTCCTTCTTCTTCCTTGGCCTCCCCCTAGATGGGAGGAGGGTTCCCCCTCTGGTCCATGGCCTCCATGGCAGCGGAGGGGCGGGAGCCCCTCCGAGGCTGGATCTCCCTCTCTGTTCTCTTCTGTTTTGCGTTTCCCCATATCTGGCCGAAAACCGTTTCTTATATTCCGGGAGATCCATAACTCTGATTGTGCTGAGATTTTAACACGATTTTTTTCCGGATATGAGCTTCCTTGTGCCCGAAGTAGATCTCCAACCGATGTTCGAGGAGGGCACAACACACCACCACACTCTAGGGGCCTGGGGCGCGCCCTGGTGTCTTGTGGGCTTTGTGGGCCTCCGTTTGCGGTGATTGAAACTCCCAAAAATCACATATATTATAAAATAATTCTCTGTAAAATTTCATTGCATTTGGACTTCGTTTGATATGGATTTTCTGCGATACAAAAACATGCACAAAACATGAACTGACACTAGGCACTGGATCAATAGGTTAGTCCAATAAATGATATAAAAAGTTGCCAAAAATATGTGAAAGTTGTATAATATTGGCATGAAACAATAAAAAATTATAGATACAACGGAGGCGTATCAGCATCCCCAAGCTTAATTCCTGCTCGTCCTCGAGTTGGTAAATGATAAAAAAGATAATTTTTGATGTGGAATGCTACCTAGCATAAACTTGATCATATATCTAATCATGGCATGAATATTAAGACACGAGTGATTCAAAGCAATAGTCTATAATTTGACATAAAGACATCAATACTCAGGCATCCCAACAAACAATCATGTCTTTCAAAATATCAATGCTAAAGAAAGCTGTCCCTACAAAATCATATAGTCTTCTCATGCTCTGTCTTCTTAACACAAAGTATTTATCATGCACAACCCCGATGACAAGCCGAGCAATTGGTTCATACTTTTTAACGCGCTTAAACTTTTTCAACCCTCGCGCAATACATGAGCGCAAGACATAGATGTAGCACTACGGGCAAATAGAGTATGATGATAGGGGTAAATATAGAGAAGACAAAAAAGTAAGAAAGTCTCACATCGACGCGACTAACCAACGGGATATGGAGATGCCCATCAATCGATATCAATGCGAGGAGTAGGGATTGCCATGCAACTAATGCACTAAGAGCTATAAGTGTATGAAAGCTCAATATGAAACTAAGTGGGTGTGCATCTAACTCTATAATGAAAAATTCCCACTAGTATATGAAAGTGACAATATAGGAGACTCTCCATATGAAAAACATGGTGCTACTTTGAAGCACAAGTGCGGTAAAGGATACTGACAATGCCCCTTCTCTCTTTGTTTTTTTCTTTTTATTTTTTTCTCTCATTGTCCGGAGTCTCATCCTGACTTGTGGGGGAATCATAGTCTCCATCATCCTTTCCTCACTGGGGCACTGCTCTAAAAATGAATAATGATGATCATCACACTTCTATTTACATATAACTCAAAAGAAATACAAATTACAACTCGATACATATGAAAAAGTATGACTCTATATGAATGCCTCTGGCATGTACCAGTATGTGTAATGATCTAGCATAACATGTATCAAAAATGATGAACGGTGGCTGAGCCACAACTACTATGTCAGCTATATGATCATGCAAAGAAATATGACAATGAATGCTCAAGTCATCAAATGGAAGTGGTGGAAGTTGCATGGCAATATAACTCGGAATGGCCATGGAAAAGCCATAGTAGGTAGGTATGGTGGCTGTTTTGAGGAAGATATAATAAGGCTTATGTGTGATAGAGCGTATCATATCACGGGGTTTGGTTGCACCTGCGAAGTTTGCACCATGTCTCGATGCGAGAAAGGGCAATGCACGGTACCATATAGGCTAGCAAATTGCGGAAAGGTAAGAGTGCGTATAATCCATGGACTCACATTAGTCATAAAGAACTCATATACTTATTGCAAAAGTTTATTAGCTTATTGCAAAAGTTTATTAGCCCTCGAAGCAAAGTACTACTACGCATGCCCCCAGGGGGATAGATTGGTAGGAAAAGACCATCGCTCGTCCCCGACCGCCACTCATAAGGAAGGCAATCAATAATAAATCATGCTCCAACATCATAGCATAACTAGAGGCTATACGTGCATGCTTCGGGAATCGCAAACCTTAACACCAATATTCTTACTAACCACAACCATTTACTAGTACCTCCCACATATTCCATCTCTATATCACAAAATTATTGCAAGGAATCAAACATATCATATTCAGTGATCCATAAGTTTTATGTAGGATTTTATGACTAACCATGCAAATGACCAATTCTTGTTGACTCTCTACATAGATATAAATGAAGCATGAGAGTTTAATTATTTCAACAAAAGAATATGCTCTAATAAATATAAGTGAAGCAAAAGAGCATTCTTCAAATAACAGTTTTCTATGTGAAGAGAAATAGGCAATCCAAACTTCAAATGATATAAGTGAAGCACATGAAGCATTCTATAAAGCCACACTCAAAATATATAAGTGAAGTGAAATGAGCATTCTATAAATCAACCATGGACTATCTCATACCAGCATGGTGCATAAAATAAAAATGAAAAGTAAACACAAAAGACGCTCCAAGATTCACACATATCACATGAACGAAACGAAGACAAAAACATACCGATACTTGTTGAAGAAAGATGGGATGCCTTCCGGGGCATCCCCAAGCTTAGACGCTTGAGTCTCCTTGAATATTTACTTGGGGTGCCTTGGGAATCCCCAAGACTGAGCTCCCGCCTCTCTTCCTTCTCCTCATATCGAGACCTCCTCGATCTTTGATCACTTCATCCACACAAAACTCAACAGAAAGCTCGGTAAGATCCGTTAGTATAATAAAGCAAATCACTACTCTAAGTACTATTGCAAACCAATTAATTTTTTTTGCATTTTAGATAACGTAATATAACTTTTCCATGGCTTACACCACCGATAAAAATCGATAGTTTCATCAAAACAAGCAAAACAATGCATCAAAAACAGAATCTGTCTTAAACAGGACAATCTATAGTAATCTGAACATTCACTGTACTTCTGGTAATCCAAAAATCCTGAACAAATTAGGAAAAAAAATTGTATAGAAAGACATTACAAAAAGTTTCAGAACTGTTTGACGTTCCAGTAAAAAATCTAAAATCACGCACTACAGCCAAAGTTTCTATTTTGCACCGCACAAACCAACAAGCAATCTAAACATCCTAAAGGAAAATCTTGGCTCATTATTTTTATAATACAATGGAATTGTACAAGGGGATAATTATTTTTGTTGAGAAGTTTCTGCAATTCAAGATTCACGAAGTTTCCATGGGCACGGACAAAGTTCAATGCATGCTCCCGCTTCCACGGTGCTCGTCTATCTCACTTTCACTTTTCTTTTTGTGAAGTTTTAAGTTACCCTCTATATTTTTTGTTTTTAAACTTTATAAAAGCACTCAACAGAAATAAATGACTCTCTAAAACTTCCGGGTTGTCTCCCTGGCAGTGCTTTCTTTAAATCCATTAAGCTAGGCATAAGGTGCTCAAGTAATGGATCCACCCGGATCCCAAGGTATATCAAAGCCAATTTGAATTAACAATGATTTGGCATTTAGTAGTGAGCACAAAGCAATGTATATCATGCAATGACGAAGTATAACTCTCTTCCTATGCATCGGCATGTCATACAAGAACAATTCATGCACATCAAGTAAAGGCCAATACATAGCATAAACAGTTTCTTGCAATTTTATCGTGTTGGAAACATAAAGAGGTGGAGATGTAGTTCCTCTGTCATAATAATTGCAAGTAGGAGCAGCAAGCACATGCATATTATATTCATCAAAATCATCATGTGCAACGGTAAATGGCAACCCATCAATGTAATCCTTAATAAGAGCAAACTTCTCCGATATAGTGTAGTTTGGAGAATTCAAAAAGATAATAGGACTATCATGTGTGGGTGCAATAGAAACAATTTCATTCTCAACACAAGGAACTATAGAAATTTAATCTCCATAAACATAATTCATATTGGCATCTTGGCCACAAGCATATCAAGCATCAAGTTCATCAAAAAGGGATATTTCAAAAGAATCAATGGGATCATAGCAATTATCATAGCATTCATCCTTCAGTAAGCATGAAGGGAAATTAAATAATGTATGAGTTGTAGGGTTACTCTCATTAGAAGGTGGGCACGGGTATCTAATCCGCTCTTCCTCCTTTTGTTCTTCGCTCTCCTCATCATCTTTTTCATCCAATGAGCTCACAGTTTCATCAATTCCTTCTTCCATAGACTCCTGCAAAATATTAGTCTGTTCTTGGACAGTGGAGATTTTCTCAATAAATTCATCAATATTGGAATTAAATTTATAATTATCATAGCAATATTTAAGGATGGCAAAATTTTCAGGTCTATAAACATCATCATCAAAAGCTTTATACTTTAAAAACAAAGATTCAATTTCACAAGCACCCTTAAAAGCAACAAATTCTTCTATTCATTCCACATCATAATAATCATATATACCATTAGCATAAGAAGCTAAGGTTTTATTATCATTAAATTTTCATGAAAAGGGAAGGTGTGGAGCATTCATCCTAGAGCAACAAGTAAAATCATATCTCAAGCATAAATCCCGAGCATACCAATGCAACATATAAATTTGATCCCATAAAAGTTTCCCTTTTTGTGTCAACCGATAATCCCTAAAGTATTCACGTTGATCCAACATTACTCCCGTTATCATGCTGAATGGGGTTTTCTCAGGATTATCAAAGTAGTGCATAATATTTTTCACATAACTAGCATAGAGGGTTTTAGGAGGTTCCCCATCTCCATGAGTAGCAAGTACCACTAATTTTTTTGGTGTTTCGAGTTCCATATCCATAACCAAAGATAGAGAACAACTTAGAACAGGAAATAAAAACTACTTAGTGATAAAGCAAACAAGCACACACGAGAATATTCACCCCACGCTATTGCTCCCCGGCAACGGCGCCAGAAAAGGTCTTGATAACCCACAAGTATAGGGGATCGTTTGTAGCCTTCTTCGATAAGTAAGAGTGTCGAACCCAACGAGGAGCTAAAGGCAGAACAAATATTCCGTCAAGTTCTATCGACCACCGATACAGCTCTATGCACACTTGACGTTTGCTTTACGTAGAACAAGTATGAAACTGTTTTGCAAGAATAAAACTACGAGTACTTTGCGAGAATAAAACTACGAATAAATGGCAAGGTAATAAAAGTGGATAGCTTGTGTTAACAAGAAAGTCATTTGTCCCTAGGCAATCGATAACAAGTACCGGTAATCATTCTTGCAATTCTATATGAGGGAGAGGCATGAGCTAACATACTTTCTCTACTTGGATCATATGCACTTATGATTGGAACTCTAGCAAGCATCCGCAACAACTAAAGATCATTAAGGTCATGAAACCTGATACGTCCATTTTGCATCATGCTTTTATATCGATATTTATTGCATTATGGGCTGCTATTACACATTATGTCACAATACTTATGCCTATTCTCTCTTATTTTACTAGGTTTACATGAAGAGGGAGAATGCCGGCAGCCGGAATTCTGGACTGGAAAAGGAGCAAATATTACAGACCTATTCTGCACAACTCCTAAAGTCCTGAAACTCCACGGGAGTCATTTTCAGAATATATAAAAAATATTGGGCGAAGGAAGCACTAGAGGGGGGCCACCCACCATCCATGAGGGTGGGGGGCGCGCCCTACCCCCTGGGCACGCCCCCTGCCTCGTGGGCCCCCTAGCAGGCCTCCGGTGCCCATCTTCTGCTATATGAGGTCTTCCGTCTCGAAAAAAATCATAAGCAAGCTCACGGGACGAAACTCTGCCGCCACGAGGCGGAACCTTGGCGGAACCAATCTAGGGCTCCGGCGGAGCTGTTCTGCCGGGGAAACATCCCTCCGGGAGGGGGAGCTCATCACCATCGTCATCACCATCGATCCTATCATTGGGAGGGGGTTAATCTCCATCAACATCTTCACCAGCACCATCTCATCTCAAACCCTAGTTCATCTCTTGAATCCAATCTGTGTCTTAAAACCTTAGATTGGTACCTGTGTGTTGCTAGTAGTGTTGATTACTCCTTGTATTTGATGCTAGTTGGTTTACTTGGTGGAATATCATATGTTCAGATCCTTTATGCATATTAATACCCCTCTGATTATGAACATGAATATGATTTGTGAGTAGTTACGTTTGTTCCTGAGGACATGGGAGAAGTCTAGCTATAAGTAGTCATGTGAATTTGGTATTCGTTCGATATTTTGATGAGATGTATATTGTCTTTCCTCTAGTGGTGTCATGTGAACGTCGACTACATGATACATTACCATTGTTTGGTCCTAGAGGAAGGCATTGGGAAGTAATAAGTATATGATGGGTTGCTAGAGTGACAGAAGCTTAAACCCTAGTTTATGAGTTGCTTCTTAAGGGGCTGATTTGGATCCATATGTTTCATGCTATGGTTAGGCTTACCTTAATACTTCTTTTGTAGTTGCGGATGCTTGCAATAGGGGTTAATCATAAGTGGGATGCTTGTCCAAGGAAGGGCAGTACCCAAGCACCGGTCCACCCACATATCAAATTATCAAAGTACCGAACGTGAATCATATGAACGTGATGAAAACTATCTTGACGTTAATTCCCATGTGTCCTCGGGAGCGTTTTCCTTTATATAAGAGTTTGTCCAGGCCTGTCCTTTGATACAAAAGGATTGGGCCATCTTGCTGCACCTTATTTACTTTTATTACTTGTTACTCGTTACAAATTACCTTATCACAAAACTATCTGTTACCGATAATTTTAGTGCTTGCAGAGAATACCTTACTGAAAACTGCTTATCATTTCCTTCTGCTCCTCGTTGGTTTCGACACTCTTACTTATCGAAAGGACTACGATAGATCCCATATACTTGTGGGTCATCAAGACTCTTTTCTGGCGCCGTGGCCAGGGAGTGAAGCACCTTTGGTAGGTGGAATTTGGTAAGGAAACATTTATATAGTGTGCTGAAATTTCTGTCACTTGCTACTATGGAACATAATCCTTTAAGGGGCTTGTTTGGGGTATCTTCACCTCGACCAGTAGAGGAAAGAGTTGCTCCTCAACCTACTGAACCTATTGAAAATGTTTACTTTGAAATTCCTTCGGGTATGATAGAGAAACTGCTAGCTAATCCTTTCACAGGTGATGGAACATTACATCCCGATTTGCACCTAATCTATGTGGATGAAGTTTGTGGATTATTTAAGCTTGTAGGTATGCCCAAGGATGTTATCAAGAAGAAGGTCTTCCCTTTATATTTGAAGGGAAAGGCATTGACATGGTTTAGGCTATGTGATGATATGGGATCATGGAACTACAACCGATTGAAATTGGAATTTCATCAGAAGTTTTATCCTATGCATCTTGTTCATCGTGATCGTAATTATTTATATAATTTTTGGCCTCGCGAAGGAGAAAGCATCGCTCAAGCTTGGGGGAGGCTTAAGTCAATGTTATATTCATGCCCCAATCATGAGCTCTCAAGAGAAATTATTATTCAAAAATTTTATGCTCGGCTTTCTATCAATAATCACTCCATGCTCGATACTTCTTGTACTGGTTCTTTTATGATGAAGACTATTGAATTCAAATGGGATTTATTGGAGAGAATTAAACGCAACTCTGAAGATTGGGATCTCGACGAAGGTAAGGAATTAGGTGTAACACCCAAGTTTGATTGTGTTAAATCTTTTATGGATACCGATGCCTTCATGAATTTATCACTAAATATGGACTTGACTCTGAGATAGTAGCTTCTTTCTATGAATCCTCTGCTACTCATGTTGATCTCCCTAAGGAGAAGTGGTTTAAATATAATCCTCCCCCTGAAGTAAAAGTAGTTGCACCTATTAAAGTTGAAGAAAATACTATCACTTATAATGTTGATCATGTTGTTCCTACTGCTTATATTGAGAAACCACCTTTCCCTGTTAGAATAAAGGATCATGCTAAAGCTTCAACTATGGTTCGTAAGAGCAATACTAGAACACCTAAACCCTCTGAGAAAATAAAGTTGAACCTAGTATTGCTATGGTTAAAGATCTCTTGGATGATAATATTGATGGGCATGTTATTTACTTTTGTGATGAAGCTGCTAGAATTGCTAGACCTGATACTAAAAATAAACTTAGACCTGTTGTAGGCATGCCAATTATTTCTGTTAAAATAGGAGATCATTGCTATCATGGCTTATGTGATATGGGTGCTAGTGCAAGTGCAATACCTCGTTCCTTATATAAAGAAATTATGCATGATATTGCACCTGCTGAGATAGAGGAAATTGATGTTACAATTAAGCTTGCCAATAGAGACACTATTTCACCAGTTGGGATTGTTAGAGATGTTGAAGCCTTGTGTGGGAAAGTTAAATATCCTACTGATTTTATTGTTCTTGGTTCCCCACAAGATGACTTTTGTCCCATTATATTTGGTAGACCCTTCTTGAATACTGTTAATGCTAAGATAGACTGCAAAAAGGATGTTGTTATTATTGGTTTGGGGGATATGTCTCATGACTTTAATTTTGCTAAATTTCGTAGACAACCCCATGATAAAGAATTGCCTAGTAAATATGAAATTATTGGTCTTTTTTCTATTGCCGTGCCTCCTAATGATCCTTTAGAACAATATTTTCTCGACCATGAAAATGATATGTTTATGAATGAAAGAAGGGAAATAGATGAAGTATTCTTTAAACAGGGACCTATTTTGAAACACAACTTGCCTATTGAAATTCTATGGGATCCTCCTCCACCCAAGGGTGATCCCATGTTTGATCTTAAACCATTGCCCGATACTCTTAAATATGCTTATCTTGATGAGAAAAAAATATATCCTGTTATTATTAGTGCTAACCTTTCAGAGCATGAAGAAAAGAAATTATTGAAAACTCTGAAGAAGCACCGTGCTGCTATTGGATATACTCTTGATGATCTTAAGGGAATTAGTCCCACTCTATGCCAGCACAAATAAAATTGGAGAAAGACGCGAAACCGGTTGTTGATCACCAACGACGGTTAAATCCTAAGATGAAAGAAGTGGTAAGAAAAGAAATACTAAAGCTTCTGGAGGCAGGTATAATTTATCCCGTTGCTGATAGTCAGTGGGTAAGTCCTTTCCATTGTGTCCCTAAGAAGGGAGGTATTACTGTTGTTCCTAATGATAAAGATGAATTGATCCCACAAAGAATTATTACAGGTTATAGAATGGTAATTGATTTCCGCAAATTAAATAAAGCTACTAAAAAGGATCATTACCCTTTACCTTTCATTGATCAAATGCTAGAAAGATTATCCAAACATACACATTTTTGCTTTCTAGATGGTTATTCTGGTTTCTCTCAAATACCTGTGTCAAAAGAGGATGAGGAAAAGACAACTTTCACTATCCCTTTCGGTACCTTTGCTTACAGACATATGCCTTTTGGTTTATGCAATGCACCTGCTACCTTTCAAAGATGGATGACTGCTATATTCTCTGACTTTTGTGAAAAGATTGTTGAGGTATTAATGGAAGATTTTTCTGTATATGGAACTTCTTTTGATGATTGCTTAAGCAACATTGATCGAGTTTTGCAAAGACGTGAAGAAACTAATCTTGTCTTGAATTGGGAGAAGTGCCACTTTATGGTTAATGAGGGTATTGTCTTGGGGCATAAAATTTCTGAAATAGGTATTGAAGTTGATAAAGCTAAAGTTGATGCTATTGAAAAGATGCCGTGTCCTAAGGACATTAAAGGTATAAGAAGTTTCCTTGGTCATGCCGGTTTTTATAGGAGGTTCATTAAGGACTTTTCTAAAATTTCCAGGCCTCTGACTAATCTCTTACACAAAGATGCTCCTTTTGTCGACTACATGATACTTTACCATTGTTTGGGCCTAGAGGAAGGCATTGGGAAGTAATAAGTAGATGATGGGTTGCTAGAGTGATAGAAGCTTAAACCCTAGTTTATGAGTTGCTTCGTAAGGGGCTGATTTGGATCCATATGTTTCATGCTATGGATAGGTTTACCTTAATACTTCTTTTGTAGTTGCGGATGCTTGCAATAGGGGTTAATCATAAGTGGGATGCTTGTCCAAGGAAGGGAAGTAACCAAGCACCGGTCCACCCACATATAAAATTATCAAAGTACCGAACGCGAATAATATGAACGTGATGAAAACTAGCTTGACGATAATTCCCATGCGTCCTCGGGAGCGTTTTCCTTTATATAAGAGTTTGTCTAGGCTTGTCCTTTGCTACAAAAAGTATTGGGCCATCTTTCTGCACATTATTTACTTTTATTACTTGTTACCCGTTACAAATTACCTTATCACAAAATTATCTGTTACCGATAATTTCAGTGCTTGCAGAGAATACCTTACTGAAAACTGCTTATCATTTCCTTCTGCTCCTCGTTGGGTTCGACACTCTTACTTATCGAAAGGACTACAATAGATCCCCTATACTTGTGGGTCATCAAAACCCAACCATAGCATTTAGTATCAAGTCCTCTTTACTCCCATACGCCATAACCCACTTATCCGCGTTTAGGCTGCTGTCACCCCCACAACACTGACAATAAGTAAACCATGAACATATTGCAACACCCTACAACGGGGCCCCTAACGTTTGCGCGAGACGGAGGGCACCATAGGACAGCACCATAAATAAAATATACAATCATACCAACCAAGATCATGATTAACCCACAAGACAAAACAGATCTACTCAAACATCATAGGATAACCATAGATCATTGGGAAATAATATATGGAGTTGAGCACCATTTTAAGTAGAGATTACAATGGAGAGAAGGGGAGTTACACCGCTGCATAGAGGGGGAGAGAGTTGGTGTTGACGGTAGCAAGATTGTTGATGTAGATCGCCGTCACGATCCTTGACCCCGGCGGCACTCCGGCGCCACCGGGAGAGAGGGGGAGAGAGCCCCCCTCCTCCTCCTTCTTCTTCTTCTTCTTCCTTGGCCTCCCCCTAGATGGGAGGAGGGTTCCCCCTCTGGTCCATGGCCTCCATGGCGGCGGAGGGGTAGGAGCCCCTCCGAGATTGGATCTCCCTCTCTATTCTCTTCTGTTTCGCGTTTCCCCAGATCTGGCCGAAAACCGTTTCTTATATTCCGGCAGATCCATAACTCGGATTGCGCTGAGACTCTAACACAATTTTTTTGGATATAAGCTTCTTTGAGCCCGAAGTAGAGCTCCAACCGACGTTCGAGGAGGGAACAACCCACCACCACACACTAGGGGCCTGGAGCTCCCTGGTGTCTTGTGGGCTATGTGGGCCTTTGTTTGCAGTGATTCCAAACCCCAAAAATCACATATATTCCAAAAATAATTCTCCGTAAAATTTTATCCCATTTCGAATTCGTTTGATATGGATTTTCTGCGATACAAAAAACATGTAAAAAATAGGAACTGGCACTAGGCACTGGATCAGTAGGTTAGTCCAATAAATCATATAAAAAGTTGCCAAAAATATGTGAAAGTTGTATAATATTGGCATGAAACAATCAAAAATTATAGATACGATGGAGGGATATCAAGGGGGTGTTTGGCATGCGTCATCTAAGAAACTCAGGGCGGCCTGGGTATGGAGACCGGTGGGTAAGCTGCACGGGCAAACCGGCCGATGTTGACAATGGAGGCCTTGCGGCGGAGGGGGTGGGGACCTTGCTAGGGTTTCGAGCGAGGGAGGGGTGTGTGTGTGCGCCCGAGGAGGTTTGTGTGTGTGTGTGTGTGTGGAGGGGGGCGGGGTGTGCTTGAGGAAATGACGTGGGTACTGAAAATTTTACTATGCAGGAGTCAAACGCGGGAGTGAAATGCCAGGGCTATTGAAATTTTTGATGATGGTGCATCGCACACGGTCCAGAGATAACAGCCGTGTGTTATGAAACAGAAAAACCCTCGAGGCGGGCATATATTTTCGAGGGATGCAGGCGGGATTGGGAACAAGAAACATCACACATGGTCGAAACACAATAACTGTGTGTTATCAAACAGAAAAAAGCTGCAGGCGGGTAGATATTTTTGAGAGGGGAAGCCTCGTGCCCTCGTGGAGCCCAATGTACTGTGCGGATGTGTGCGTGATAGGGGCACCGACGAGGCACACGATTAGTTTGAGTGAATCGTGTCTGTTGCGTCATCCGACTTGTCTAATGCTCATAAATTTGGTGAAAAATGATGCGGGAGAGGGTCACACACGAACACGCTTGCATGTGGACCAAATTTATGTATGAAAAGGGTGATTTTATGTTCAAATACCAAATGCAACTTCGATGTGGCACCTATCTCGCAAAGCGCACGATATTGCTTGCCCCCTTCATGTCGGCACGAAGGGAATCCTAAACTATGAATGCATGCCCCCCACCGAGGTTCACCTAGCAAAGTGTGAAGTAGCTAGCATCCCTCCTCGTGTCGGCACGAAGGGAATCCTAAGCTATGAATGCATGTTCCCCTCGTGTCGGCATGAAGGGAACCCTAAGCTATGAATGCATGCCCCCCAACCGAGGTTCACCTACAAAAGTGCGAAGTAGCTAGAAGCCCCTCTCGTGTCAGCACGAAGGGAATCTTAAGCTATGAATGAATGCCCCCCAACCGAGGTTCACCTAGCAAAGTGTGAAGTAGTAGCCCCCCCACACACTTTTAGTCGGCAGGCCAGAGAGGCATCTCACCAAGATGGATCGTAAAACGGACCAAGAATAATCCACCTTGGTCGTACAACCTCTTTCTTGTTGTTGATCAAAGTGATGGTCGTCCATGCGACCCCGGAGATGGGCTAGCTCGCCGATAGTCACGCAAGTAGCTAGTCCTCGAAGACAACCAATGCATGCATGTGGCCCAAACATATATATGTATGGAGAGGTGTGTTTTTAAATACACAATGGAACAACTTTGATGTGGCACCATGATTTCGAACTAGAAATCCCCACACTGAGTGAGGGTTATTAGGTTGACGATGCATATGTATGTTACACCACACTTCAAGACGATGACGGGGATTCATGCATGCATGCATAGTATATGCGCTCAAACTTAATTAGGTCTGAATCTCACCATGACCTATACTACGATAACACGAACCAAAGGAAGAATCCATCATGGTAACCAATCTTGTTGTCGTTCAAGGTGATCATGGATGTCCATGTGGGCCCACGAATATATAGGCTTCTCGCCGATAACCATGCGAGGGAGTGTACTGTTTGAAGACAACCACTACATGCATATGTATGGAGGTGATGCATGCATGCATGTTTGCATACCATTTCACAACATTGCTGTGGCGTGTGCGTCGAAAATCGTACAGTCCCCACACAGAGCGAGATCAGTTCATGACGTGTCGTTGTACTAGCCACTCGATGGGAGGGATTCATGTGTACACATGCATGTGTGTGTGCTCAAAATGTATCATGTCATCCCAGAGCATGACCTATACATACCATATTACAAGCAAAAAAATAATCCCTCCTAAGTCAAATTAACCTCTCTCGTTGTCAGGCAAAAAGTAGTGATGGACCAAGCGGGCCCACAGATGGAAAGCATCGATATCGCTAATAACCGCTTAAGTGGATGCGAGAGGACAACCACCATCACTTTACATGTGGGCCAAACATATGTTGAATACCCAAAATGCACAACTTTGATGTGCCACATGCCTCAAAAACCGTAAACCCCCCACACAGAGCGAGGTTCATGAAGCGTATTGCATATGATGGTCCCCTTCCCCCTCTTCGATGCATACTATATGCTCCTACCGTAATAGAACCCAAAAAGAATCCTCCTCAATGGTGAAATTAATTAACCTCTCCTGATGTAGGTCAAAGTGATGCATGCATCGACGATGGCCTCATGTGCCCACAGATGGAAGCATCACATGTGAGTGTCCTAGCTAGGATTATCACCGCCTGCATGCATGTGGGCCAAATAGGTGTTGTGTGATGTTTGAATAGCCAATTTCACAACTTTCATGTGGCACGTGCCTCGGAAACCGAAAAGTCCCGACACTGAGTGAGGTGCACTTGTTCACGGACGCGTACGTATAGTATATATGCTGGTCCCCTCCCACCTCTGTGAAGCGTATTATATACCACCATAACACAAACAAAAAAGATTGTACCTTGCTGGTCAAATTAACCTCACTGCTGGATGTTCGTCAAAGCGATGGACGACGAACTCGCGGGCCCACAGAAAGTGTCACACGCGAGTATCGAGTGTCATGTAGGATAACCATTGACCGCATGTGGCCAAAACATGTATGTATGAAAGGGTTGTGTATTGTTTTAAATAACGAATTCATGACTCTGATGTGGCACCTGCCTAACAAAACAGCCGACCAACACGGTGGCTCACAACTCGTAGTGTACTGCGAGCCACCCGCCACCCCCAGACGCACACACCCGCACACACACCGCGAATCCACCGCAACTATGATGCATGTTAAATTATCCCGCGGTGAACATATGTTACCAGAGGAGGGACGTTTTAATTTCAAAAAACAGAGATCATTAAGACATTTTAGTACATTAATTGATCGATTTTCTACAGGTATAATGTGCAAAATCAAATTTGAGCTACATGCACACGTGATAGTGCACCTAAATGGATTGCAAAAACACATGTGTCTCACTGGGTGCATGTTTTACTCCCCGTGCAAGAAATATCAAACATTGAGAATCTTGATTTTCAAATTCTAGTACATCCACAACTTATTTGAAGTTCATGAAACTCATCGTGTTGTCATATGGACACCAATACAAAGTGGCATTGTACTTTGTTTTTGTCAAATTTGAGACCAGTTTTGATGTAATCTTTATCTAATTACAAATGGGAGATTATTAATAATTGGGAACGAATATCCCAAACGGATTATTTATTTGAACCGTGAGTGTTAGACCAACAATGGATACGTGACATGCTTCGGTTAAGCAATAAAGCGACAACATTAATCATCCAAATAGAAAAACAATATATGTGCCGCCACGCGACCCGTGTGCCGTGCGAGCAGGCGTGAGTTGACGGGGCGCATGCGAGCAGTCCACCGCGCAGGCAGACCGGGAGGCATGCGTGCAGGTGTGTGAATTGACTGAGGCGTGCTCGCTGAGTAGTGTCATTGGGAGGCGTGCGAGTAGCTATGTGGAATGATGGTAGGCATGCCAACAGTCCGGTGCGTTGGCTCACCGGGAGGCGAGCCAGTAGTTTGACCGCCACCCGCCTCTCTCCCACCACTCCATATTAATGGTGCGCCTGAGCGGCTGCCCCATCCTCTCCGCACACACAATCCTCTCTCTCCGCTTGCATCCTCGACGCCGCTCTCAGTCCTCAAAGCTGTCAGTGTATGAGGATGCCGCCGAAGCGCCCCATTGGAGGGAGTGGCGACGTCGGGGTGGCTGAAGCACCGGAGCACGACGTGGAGACGGAGACAGAGGTTGCCGTCACCGGCGGCGAGTTATCACTGCACCCTGATGTCATTGACGTCGTCAAGCTTCCACAGCCGGAGGCGTAGTTCCACACCAACTCTGGTGACGACGCGGGCGACGACCCCAGCGACGAATTCGACGACCACTCCGGCGATGACTCCGACGACAACGGACAACTAGTTAGTGATCTATACCCATTTATGTGTCAAATAGATCCTAGGGTTTCTCTGGTTACTCCTGCCTCCCCCTTTTTGGAATAGAAATCCTATGGTTATGTTCTCCCAATCCATGAAATCTGAGTAAGTTCCGTTAGATCTGTGTAGTGTATTGATTGGTTGAATGATACAAGTGATAAGTGATTAGTTGTTTCATGTGTGCAAATGATTTCTGCTAGTAATTTTACTAGGGTTCGTGATCCTGCTAATAATTCCTAGCCAAGACTTGACAATTGATTTTGAATGACCTACATATGTTTGTGCCATTATTTTCTTGAAGATTGGTCTGTGCATAGCGACTGTGCTTAAAAATCAAACCATAATATCTGGATATGTATAAATAAATAGCCATAAATTCCTAATCCTACTTCACGGCATGTAAACATGGATTTGATGCCAATTTTTTTAACTATTTGTATATGTGCTGTCTGATGATGTGGACAACGAGGATGAAGATGGCCAGAGGAGGTACAAGAGGCAAATCCCAAGGGAGTTTTATGCGGGAAAACATAACAGGCGTATTAGGACCTGGAACGGCGGCTATCGATGCCCATTTTGCAACCACAAGCTACATGACACGTATCTAAGTGTTCTGGCGCATGCAAGAGGACGGGCCGTTGGCTCCTTCAAGCAGAAGTATTCTCACAGGGTGGCGAACGATGCATACGCCGAGTACCTGGAGAAGCTTCAGGACCGTGCCGACATGTGAGATGAGATGTGGGATCGAACTATGTACACTTGAGTATGCTTAATGACGGTTGAACTATGTACTTATGGTTGAACTATGCTTGTGTACGTGTATGCTTATTATCTATGTCTGAGTATGTTTACTCTACATTTACTTATGTCTAACCGTGGGATATGGATGCAATTAGTTTTGTTGATGGAATCTACCTCCATCTTGGTTTATTGGTCCCCTTTGTAATTTGTGTTAAATTTGACCAAAGGTTTAACTGACAAAATGTTAGTGCAGGTCAGCAAAATTATATCGTTGGATGGGTATTTGAGCATAGTGTTCAATGATATAATTTTTGGTGACATGCATAAACATTTCTTAGTCAAATATTTGGTCAAAATTTGGTAAAAATTACAAGGGGGACCAATAAACCAGGAGGGAGGTAGTACGTCAACCACACATGGTTCCCAAAATTGGAACCATGTGCAATGACTTTCATTTTCCCTGTTGCGTCAATCACACACGGTTGGCTCTAGAAAAATATCGCCTCTGAAATTCTTTGTGGGACAGCAAACCCTCACCACCCAATTTTAAAAATAAAAAAGAAAACCCTCACGATCCCCATGTCACAAAAACCCTCACCCTGCCCGCCACCCCCTTCGGTCCCCATTCACACCTGAACAAGCTCCTCCGCGTCTATGCATGGCACCGCCTATCGCGGCGGTAACCACTTAGCTCGCCGCCTGCCACCGCCGCCAGGCTCCGGCAAAGCCCACTGCATTTCGCCACTTCCGCTTGCCACCGCCTATCGCCATCGACTTTCTCGACATTGCTCGCGGTCGACCCAGCTCCGCTCGGTTGGGTAATCTGCCGTACTGAGAGTTCTTTCTCATGGACAACAAGGTAACTAATTTAATGGGATATTATCTCATTTCTTATCCCAGTTCATCTTCCTCCTTTAATCACCCAGCCAAAATCGCCGTGAATTCATTTCTATTCGAGTTGGTTTGAGGGTTTTCTTCCGTTCATAGAGTGTACAGTGCGCGGACACATCAGGACTTTGCGGCCTCCGCTAGACATTCCATCTCACTGTACCAGATGACTTGAGGATGCGCGCGGTATGTTCAATCTCACCCTAAATCGGTTGGTATGGCCTACTTTTCTAAACATATTCTAAATATTGCTAGATTTGGATAAAAGGTTCCACATGCACCATATACGTCAAAGGGCATTCCCCCCTCTTCTTTCTATATTAGGCAAATTAATGATGTATTGTTCTTTTGATTACTCTCATATTTCCATGACATCATTTTTACCCTATCAGTTTAATTATAGATTTTTGTCCTTCGATTTCAACTGCTGTACAGTTCTTTCAATTTGGGTCCATATTTGCATGTTACCATATTTTCTTTAACAATCCTACCATTTTCTGCAGCGCGCCCCTTGCTATGCAACATAATCTGTAGTGCATAATCTTTTCCTTTACATCAATCAAGACTGCAGGGATGTCATACTGAACACAAACCATGGATTTACAAACGTTGCTACTATAAGACTTGATGAACGTGGTGACTCCTATCTTGGCACTGGCCTTTGGAAAGAAATTTCTAAGATTTATGTACTGAAAGCTGGCACTATAATTGCACTGCACATAAAAGGGCCTGGTCATGAGATATATGCTAACTTTGCCAACGATATCATCCATCCAGACTTTATTCGAAGTAAGTTTTCTTTTCAAGTATCTGCATGTTGACTTACCCAGCAATATCAAATGAATTGTGTAGTATTTAAGTAATCAATTGTTATTCCATTTTCTTACTATATTCCTACCTAATAACTTCTAGTTACCAATACACTTTTCTATTGCCCTGTTTTAATTAAATATTCCCTATACTCCCACTTCTATCAGAAATTGCCGCTAACAAGGAGACTCCGGAGGTGGAGAACGGGGTTGCCAACAAGCGGAGGCGGGGCGAGCAAGAACCGCAAGCGACTCCAGCAGGCCTAGACTTCATCACTAACCTCCTCGATGATACGTTGACAACCATCATCTCCCTCCCAATCAAATATGGGGCCTGAACAACCGTCCTTTCCCGGCGGTGGCACCCCCTATGGAACCCCACCCCTCTCGACCTCATCGACACCCACAAGCTCTGCCATGGCTATCGCAAAATCTTGGATGCGTTCTCCAAGATCCTCGGCAGTCACCTTGGCCCAACCAGAGGCCTTATAATGGGCAAGTTCCGTTCCAACGGCAAGGACCGAGCCAAGCTTGACGATTGGTTCCGATCCCCCGCCCTAGATTAGCTCGAGGAGCTCACTTTTGATGATGGGCATATGCGCTCACTGCCAACGTCCGCGCTCCACCTTGTGCCGACGCTCGCGCGTCGCCAAGTTTAGGAACTGCCATCCCCCCTTAATGACGGGCCCGGTCTTATTCTACCACGAATGAAGAACCTCGAGCTCATCGCCATATGCCTCCCGAACGGTGACATGGAGAGCCTACTCCGTGGTTGTACTGCACTCGAGTACCTTCGTCTTCAGGCGATCAATGGGTTGAGTAGCTTCCACATCACCTCCATGACTCTCCGGACTATTTATGTGTGTTGCTGGTGCGGTAGGAAGACATCAAAAGATGTGTACCACGATATGGTCATTAAGGACACACCTGCACTTGAGAGATTACTTGTAGTTGATCAAGAAGGTCCAACAAGAATCAATGTCATTTCTGCGCCGAAATTGACAATGGTGGGCTAGTCGTTTGACAAATACTCTGAACTTGTTATTGGATCCACACTCGTTTAGGTACAACAACCACCTTCTACCTCCCCTTCTACAAATTAACATTATTTCTAATTTTGAAGATGTTTCTTCGTCTATTATCCAGGAAATGATTCCGACAAGCTTGACCCCAAAACTGCGCACGATGAAGGTCTTGGCACTAGAATCTACCGGCCCCAACCTGGAGCAAGTGTCAGTTTCCTGAGATGCTTTCCGTGCCTCGAGAAGTTATATATCGAGGTGATGTTGCTTTCCTATTAAATGTTAACCATAAGGAAGTTCAAGTTGTGACACCTTTTTCCAAGTTTACAATGACAATGTACTACGATTTCTGAAGGATTCTTTTGGAGGATTTTAGTACATACATGTCCCCCCATATTGGTTGCTTGATCCATATGGTTACAATCCATAAGCATTTCTCCTTTGGATTCATCTGTACTAGTTTTCTTAGGGAACTTTTCATCCAGTCCAACCTCTTGTGAAGAAGGCTACATTTTTCTAGAATGTATCAAATGCCCATGTTAATCATGTTAGATCGAAGATGGCATGTTAGTGCATTTTACAAATCCTGCAAACCAAATAGGCCTGCAGTAGTGTTCAAAACTGCATGTAGGCACTAACATATTTTCTTCTTTTGCAGATAAGATTAGGCCCAGTGGTGGATAACGTGATACAATATAACAATCATGTCGAATGCCTAGATCTGCATCTGTCAGAAATAACTTTGAACTCCTACCGAGGGACCCTACCGGAGGGGAAAACTTTGTTTTTGCCACTCTAGAATTTGGCATCTCACTTTTTCCACTCCTACCTTTTGACAATACATCACAAATGCCATTGGATGGCAAAAGCAATAATTTTTTATATCACTTTTGCCACTCTTAGATTTTGAAATGTATCACAATTGCCACTTTGAAAATTTTGTTTTTGCCGCAGAATGGCAATTGTGATAATTGTCAAAAGCTAAGGGTGGCAAAAGTGATATGTCAAATTGTAGAGTGGCATAAGCAAAGTGGGCAAAAACTAGATTGGCTAAAACAAATTTTTCCCTTACCGGAGATTATATTCGCCAGGTTCTTTGTTTTGAGAGCAAAGGTGTTGAAGGTAATGAGGTTTTCCCTACATTTATTTTGCAAAAATGAATGGTTTGTTGATCAACGCCGGCGCCCGCGGCAGAATGGAATAGACTCCGAAAATGATGAATTTCAATTTGGAACTTCATATGACAGAGTAATCGGAAGTCATCATGTCAACCCCATACATGATTTCTCAGTGCTTGACCCCTTTGCAAAAATTATGAGGTTTCGAAACCAGACTTAAAAGTAGTAATATTAGTTTGAACCTCTCTGATATCGATGTTCAGCGGATCAGCGCGAGCGTTTGCTGCTAATGAGCTGAATTTCATTTCTAATATCAGCTTGAACCTTGTAATCTTCGAATTTGAGCCATATAACTCTAGAATTTGAACCTTGTAATATTTCGAGCTTTTGTGGTACAATCGTTGAAATGGCATTGTATGCGACTCGTATATTGGTAGCACTATTTTGACCTTAATATGCAATGGTCTTAGATTTTATTAACCATTCTCGAATCTGTTTACCTTGTCAGTCTCATAGCACACGATCTGTATAGCTAACTCGACTGCGATCTTCAACATTATTGCACACAATTGGTTTCTTCAACTGTGTGCCCTATAGAGCACAAAATTAATTATCACACTCGAGTGTCCATCATCACCCTTCTGTGTTACTTTGACCTCATCACCCATGGGTAAAATTATGACCGAAGTCATTCCACACACTTCATTTTTACAAAGCTTTTTGCCAATAAACGCCCATGATTTGTCCCTCTTCTAGCCGAGGCGTGGCCAAACTAGCCAGGCAGGAAGCTAGCGCGGTGAACTATGCGGTAGCGCGGGAACAGGCTCACCGATGATACATTTGGCGCCTCTTCGAGCCCACGCGTGATCAAACGAAACACGTGTGATGCAGTGTTGTCAAGCGTGCCCTGGAATCCTTCTCTATGAACGTTGTGACAAGACGTGACGATTACATGCCGGACGGCTCCCATTTATTACATCAGCCATTTACCCTTGTGTCTCTTCAACCTTTCGATCGCGCCCCACCATTGCAAGAAGCACACCCTGCACGAGAAATTCTTAGAAGGTATCCTGCGCAGCTCCAATGGCGCTCCGAGCGGCTACCTATGACGAGCAGCAGTTCACCATGCATGTGACGCCCCGAGACCGATGTGCCAGGTGTCTTCCAGTTATTCGCTGTTGTTGCCTTGTCATTGCTTGCATGTCATGCATCTCATATCATGTCATCATGTGCATTTCTTTTGCATACGTGTTCGTCTCATGCATCCGAGCATTGTCCCCGTTGTCCGTTTTGCAATCCGGCGCTCCTATGTCCTCCGGTGTCCCTTTCTACCTCTTTTCGTGTGCGGGTGTTAAACGTTTTCGGATTGGACCAAGACTTGTCATGCGGCCTTGGTTTACTACCGGTAGACCGCCTATCAAGTTTCGTGCCATTTGGACTTCGTTTGATACTCCAACGGTTAACCGAGGGACCGAAAAGGCCTCGTGTGTGTTGCAGCCCAACACCCCTCCAAAGTGGCCCCAAACCCACCTAAACCTGTTCCATCATCTAGAGCGTTCGATCACGATCGCGTGGCCGCAAACCGCACCTCATTTGGAGCTTCCTAGCTCCCTCTACCTATAAAAGAGCACCCCTCCCCGAAATTCCGGATCATTTCGCCCCTAACCCTAGATCCCTTCGTCCTCGCGCCACCGGACAAACATCCCACCGACAGACACGTCTGACTTCGCCGTCCGCCGCCACGTGGCGTCGTCTGATTCGCGCCGCCCGTGTGCCCACTTCGCCGCGCCGCCGGACCCGCCCGAGGCCCATCGCTGGCCTGCCTCTGGGACGAACCGGGCCAGATCCCGCCCGCCGCCCGAGCCTCGTTCCGCCGCCTTCCTCGCCGGCGAGCGCTGCCCGGCGCGGCCGCCGCCTTCGCTCGCCGGAGCACGCCTCCGTCGCGCGAACGCCTCCCCGCCGCCGTCCCGGGGTGCAACAGCCTTGATCCGAGCCCAAGGAGGAGCCCTGCCGCCGCCTGCTTCCAGATCCGGCGCCGCCGCTGCGGCTCCGGCCATCTCCGTCGCTGGAGCTCCGGTCGCGCCGTCGCCGCCGGACGAGATCGGGAGGAGCCCCGATCCGCATCGCCGTTGACCGCGGCCCCGAGCTGGGCCAGGCCAGCTTCCGCCCCGATTCCGGCCCATCTCCGACCGAGGCCCAGCAACCCCACCTCGGCCTACTTCCTTCGCCCGTTGACTTTTCCCGGAGAGGTCTATTTTTTTCGTCTAAGTCCCAGATCTGCATATTTTTTTAGCATTATTCATCATGTCATAACTCTGCACTCGTAGCTCCGATTCGCGCGTGTAGCATATCAAAATGTTCGTCTCGACGAGTACATCATTCCATCTCATCGCATTATTTTCATTTGAGCTCATCTTGATGCTCGAAATGTTGTTGGAAGAGGGCTATGTGATGATTATGTCAGATCTGTTTCAGCAAATGGCCTTTTGTCATTTTTGCCATGATTATTTTGTGCATGCTATGATCCTGAGCTCTACATGTGTTTTGTAATATGTCATGTTATCTTTACAGAGGTGTTTGCCATGTATTTTTGTGATCTTTGTGGTGACTAGCACAAGCATGCAAAGTAGCCTACTCGTTGATGCTGATTTCAGGGACTTAGAATTTCACTAAGTCCTTGTTCTGTTATTGTTTTTATGCCATATGTTCATGTTGTTTCCTAGTGATACGTGCCTCTTTTGAGGATGATCAGTAAGGATGTTTTGTTAATATTGTGGTGCTCTATCCATCCGTGTCTTTGTTTGCAATTATGGAGCACCCTAGCTTGAGTCAATCGAGCTCTACTTTTGCTATAAAATGTTCCTGGCAGATTGTTAACATGTTTAGCGATTTTGCCGAGGTTGTTGCTATTGATCCGTGCATGCTATGTTATTGTTCTTGCCATGCCTAGCTCATATGCCATGTTTTCTTGATGCGTGTATGCTTAGTTTACCATTCCATGCTTTTTAGTGAGTGCATCGAGCTCGTAAACATGCCTACTTGTTAATTTGTTTTGCATGCTCCAGTTTTTCACCAAGTCTGAATCTGTTTATGTTTTTGCTATGTTCACATGCTTGCAATAGTATTTTCTGATCCCTTTTGGCTCATGGTCACTAAGGGACTTTTGTTAAGTGCTTTGAGTAGCTTCATGCTATGCCTTGCTTTGCCATGTTAAGTTCCTGTAGCATATAGTTATCATGCTCTAAACATTGCTTCCTGATGATAAATTCCTGGCATGCTGTTAATTTCACTAAGTCTGAAACCTGTTATCTTTTGCACTTTTGCCATGCTTGTTTGAACCTGTTAATGAGTGAATTAGCCGTAGCTCAGTGTTCATCTTTTGTCAAGATTCATGAGTGGATCCCTGCCATGTATCTTGTTGTCATGTTTGAGTGCTGTAGCATATTTATCTTGATGCATTTAGATGGCTACTTACTGATTATCGCAGACCGGTGCCATATTTGTTTTGCTTGCCATTTCCAAACCGTACATCCGATTCCGGCGATCTTTATATCGATTTCGACTGAAATCACCTCACCTTTCCAGTGGAACTCTTGGTTTTCCAAGTTTAGGCCAGGTTCAATCATTCCTTTGCAAGTCATGCATATGCACCGCATACCGCATCCCGCATATCATGCCATGTTCATGTGTTGGTTGTTTACTATGTTGTGTGCTTCTTTCTGGTGTTGCTTCTTCGGGTTGGTTCCGATAACGTGCGTTTGTGAGGACACGTTCGACTATGTCTATTTGTCTTCTTCATGGACTCGTTCTTCTTCCTTATGGGATTTCAGGCAAGATGACCATACCCTCGAAATCACTTCTATCTTTGCTTGCTAGTTGCTTGCTCTTTTGCTATGCCTATGCTGCGATACCTACCACTTGCTTATCATGCCTCCCATATTGTTAAGCCAAGCCTCTAACCCACCTTGTCCTAGCAAACCGTTGTTTGGCTATGTTACCGCTTTGCTCAGCCCCTCTTATAGCGTTGTTAGTTGCAGGTGAAGATTGGAGTTTGTTCCTTGTTGGAACATGGATATTTTGTTGGGATATCACAATATCTCTTATTTAATTAATGCATCTATATACTTGGTAAAGGGTGGAAGGCTCGGCCTTATGCCTGGTGTTTTGTTCCACTCTTGCCGCCCTAGTTTCCGTCATATCGGTGTTATGTTCCCGGATTTTGCGTTCCTTACACGGTTGGGTTATAATGGGAACCCCTTGACAGTTCGCCTTGAATAAAACTCCTCCAGCAATGCCCAACATTGGTTTTACCATTCACCACCTAGACTTTTGTTTCCCTTGGGTTCTGCAGACTCAAGGGTCATCTCTATTTAAACCCCCCGGGCCAGTGCTCCTCTGAGTGTTGGTCCAAACTAGAGCCTTGTGCAGTGCCCCCTCGGGGAAACTCGAGGTTTGGTTTTAGTTGTATGGAGCACTCATCTGAGTGTGCCCTGAGAACGAGATATGTGCAGCTCCTATCGGGATTTGTCGGCACATTCGGGCGGTGTTGCTGGATTTTTTTTTACCATTGTCGAGGATGTCTTGTAACCGGGATGCCGAGTCTGATCGGATTGTCTTGGGAGAAGGAATATCCTTCATTGACTGAGAGAGCTTGTGATGGGCTAAGTTGGGACACCCTTGCAGGGATTTGAACTTTCGAAAGCCGTGCCCGCGGTTATGGGTAGATGGGAATTTGTTAATGTCCGGTTGTAGAAAACCTGAAGTTGACCTTAATTAAAATGCATTAACCGCGTGTGTAACCGTGATGGTCTCTTTCCGGCGGAGTCCGGAAAGTGAACACGGTGTTGGAGTAATGCTTGACGTAGGTTGTTCTAGGATCACTTCTTGATCATAGTTGTTCGACCGTGCTTTTGCCTTCTCTTCTCGCTCTTATTTGCGTATGTTAGCCACCATATATGCTAGTCGCTTTCTGCAGCTCCACCTCATACTTTTACCTTACCCATAAGCTTAAATAGTCTTGATCGTGAGGGTGTGAGATTGCTGAGTCCCCGTGACTCACAGATACTTCCAAAACCAGTTTGCAGGTGCCGATGTTACCGAGCAGGTGACGCAACCAAGCTCAAGGAGGATCTCGATGAAGATCTTGTCCTTTGTGTTGTTTCGTTCTAGTTGATCAGTAGTGGAGCCCAGTTGGGGTTGATCAGGGATCTGTGTAGCATTGGGGTAGTCTTCTTTTATTTTGGTTCCGTAGTCGGACCATGATTGTATCTGGTTGATGTAATGCTTTATTCATGTATTGTGTGAAGTGGCGATTGTAAGCCAACTATGTATCTCTTTCCCTTATGTATTACATGGGTTGTGTGAAGATTACCTCACTTGCGACATTTCTTTTAATGCGGTTATGCCTCTAAGTCGTGCTTCAACACGTGGGAGATATAGCCGCATCGAGGGCGTTAAAATGCATGCCGTGGTGGACATGCATAGAAGGTTCACGAACCTCTCGGTGGTGTACACCAATAACCCGGTCTCGGTGGAGCACTCCATCCACATCATGGAGTTGTTGCTTGCCGAGGAGAAGTACAAGGTGGTCGGGTTTGACCTCGAGTACACCCGCGCTTGTGCCGTGTCTTGTCCCAAGGTCGTCGTCGCCCAGATGTGTGTGCGCTACCACGTCCTCGTCTACCACTACTGCCTGGCCACAAGGCCTTGCGAGCGTTTCGCCAGGTTTGTCAACAGCCCCCACTACATGTTCGCTACGGTGGACATCACCTACGATGTAAAGGTGCTCGAGAATTCGGGCATCGCATGCCAGAATCTTGTCGACATCTAGGGCCAATACAAGATTTGGGGGAGCAAGGAGCATGACATAGACTCACTGGTTAACCTCGCTGAGGCCATCATCGACCCTTACTACAGAGACATGAAGGATTCCTGCAACAAGGACAAGCATGCCTGGCACTCGGCCTGGATGGAGTTACTCGACAGAGCTCACGTTGTGTACGCGGCCAAGGAGGCGTACACGAGCTACGACATGTACATGCGGATCGTTGACATGAGTAAGTGCCTCCTTCCCCAAAACGGCTGGGGATCCAGCCGGAAGCAGAGCAATGGCAAGCATCGTCGCAACAATAAGTAGATGATTAGATCCTCATTTCTCCTAGTTTAGTATGCATGTAATTGCTTACTATGGTGTGTGGAAATGTTATGTGTGTAGTCACTTGTGTAATTGTATGCTTGATCTGGTTATGCAATGCAATGCTGTCTTTTTAAGTATATATGTTGTGCGAACAAAGTAAATCACATCGCGCACGGACTAAACAATGGAACCTGTAGGTGATGTTTTCATCAATCACTCACAATTGTATACCAGCAATCGTTTTCTCACAACACGCATGGCTTGTTAACATGAATCGTCTGTGTTGTTATAGGTCTTCCCACACGTTCCCGATTACAGACCTGTTTGCCGCGTATCACACATGACACACATCTTGTTATATTGAACCATTTCTATTGTCTTGGCTCAAAGAAAACAGTTCATCCGAGTGAACCGCATGCCGTATATCGCACACACCTTGATCTGGCTGACCGTTTCTCTTGTGTTGACTAATCACAAACAATTCACCCGAGTGAGCCGTATGATGTATATCGCACACACCTTCACCTGGCTGCCCGTTTCTTTTGTTACTCCTCATCGCAACGATTTAATTGAACTGAACCATATGCCTTGCATCGCACAGGTAACTAAAATCTGAACCATGTTTGATGCATCCACCATCGAAAACATTTTTCACCTTTTTTGACGTTTTTTACACCACCGTTTGCGATTATTGCATCGCACACAGTTTCGTCGAAGGGTCTCTGATCGTAGTGTCACATTAGCAGCATCCTGCAGTAGTGTTATCTTAATTCTTCCATCGTTGTTGCGGACGCTTGCGAGAGTGGTAATAATTAGTGGGTTTATTGTTCACGTAAGAACAACACCCTAGCACCGGTCCACCCACATATCAAATTATCAAAGTAGTGAACGCGAATCAACTGAACATGATGAATATGACTAGACAAGAATTTCCATGTGTCCTCAAGAGCACTTTGCTCATTATAAGAAGTACTTTTGGCTTGTCCTTTGCTATAAAAAGGATTGGGCCATGTGGTTGCACTTTTGTTAGTATTGTTACGTGTTACTTGTTATGAATTGCCTTGCTACATAACTATCTATTACCACTATCTACAACACTTGCAGAGAATACCTTGCTGAAAACTGCCTATCATTCTCTTCTGCTCCTCGTTGGTTCGACAGTCTTGCTTACAGAAATGACTACGATTTCTCCCCTATACTAGTGGGACATCAAGACTCTTTTGGCGTTGTTGCCAGGGAGTGAGGTAACTTTGGTAAGAAAACAGTTTTATTACGTGCTGAAATTTATTGTCACTTGTCACTATGGAAAGTAATCCTTTGAGGGGCTTGATAAGGGTATCTTCACCTCGACCAGAAGTGGTAAGAGCTGCTTCTCAACCTACTGAAGCTACTGAAAATATTTGCTATGAAATTCCTTCGCGTATGATGGTGAAATTGCTTGCTAATCCATATATGGGAGCTAGAACAATACATCCTGATGTGCACTTAATCTATATAGATGTAATTTGTGGATTTTTTTAAGCTTGCAAGTTTATCAAAGGATGTATTTAAGAAGAAAATATCCCCTTTAGCTTTGTGGGGAAAGGCATTATCTTGGTATAGGCTATTGGATGACACTGAAACATGGAACTAGAACTGATGGAAGCTGGAATTCCACCAAATTTTTTATCCTATGTATTTGGTTCATCGTGATCCGAATTATATATATAAGATTTGGCCTCATGAAGGATAAAGTATTTCTCAAGCTAGGGGAGGCTTAAATACATGATGCACACATGCCCCAATCATGACCTCTCAATAGAAATGATTATACAAAACTCTTATGCTCGGCTTTCTCAGGATGAAAAAACAATGCTTGACACTTTCTCTACTGGTTCCTTCATGAAGAAAACTATTGAATTCAAATGGGATCTTATTGAAAGAATAAAATTCAACTCTGAAGATTGGGAAATTGACAAAGGGAATGCGTCAGGTATAAATCTTGATTATGATTGTGTTAAGTCTTTTATAGAAACATATGTTTTTCATAAGCTTAGTGAAAAATATGGACTTGACTCTGAGATAGTTGCTACTTTCTATGAATCAGTTGCTACTCATTGTGATCTCCCTATGATGAGGACATCAATACCATTGTTACACCCACAGCCCCTGCTGCTATACATACTGGACCAATTACTAGAGCTCGCATCCGCTAATTGAATTATCAGGTACTTTCGTTTCTTGGTAACGATTCTAATGTTCATGAGAATATGATGCTGCCTAAATTGGATACATTTGTTTTGCTTACAAATGAAGGGCCTAGTTTGGATAAGAAAGATGAACCTTGGAGCAAGTCCAAGCATGGAGATGATGGCATGCGCAAGGGGATCAAGAACGGAGTTACAAGTGATGATTTCAGGATTTTGAAGCCACCATAAGGAGTGCATGAAGCCTTGGACGAAATATACAAGATGCCACTTCATAAATTTCGTCCAGAGGCTATTCTAGGTGCTAAGTCACCTTATTATTGGGCCAGGCCCATGTATTTTTGAAATACTTAAGTATAGGCTGTTTTTAGAGTCCGTATGTGTGGGGAAACAAGAGTTAGGGTTGGTTTCGGACCCCTCCTCCAAGGGCCACGAAATTCCCCCCTCTTCCTCCATATATACAACCCTTAGGGTGTCGTGTAGACTTTGGGTTTTGTTTAGATTAAAGTTCGCCATAGCTGCAACTTTGCATACTTCGTTTGTGTTCAACGACCAGACAAAGGCATCACAGAACCCCACCTTTGATAAATAAAGATTTCCTCTTATATTCGCAATATCCAGATTACAATCTTAGTTTCTTGCTTGTTCTTTGTTTTTCTGCGGGAAATAGACCTTCGTGGTCAGGTTGATCGTGCTCCGGCGTGGTCAATAACCTCTCAGAGTTGGTTTAGCGATTGCTAAGGCACGACGTCCTCGCACGTTCGTAGTCGGATCGTCAAAGTCGACTTCCTCCAAAACGATAGCCACCATCTCATCCAAAGATGGGACACCTTTGCCTCCATCAAGTGGTTAATAAAGCTTTCCTCTTATATTCACAATATCCAGATTGCAATCTTAGTTTCTTTCTTGTTCTTCGTTTACCTGCAGGAAATAGACCTTCGTGGTCAGGTTGATCGTGCTCCGGCATGGTCAATAACCTCTCGGAGTTGGTTTAGCTATTGGCAAGGCGCGACGTCTTCGCACGTTCGTAGTCGGGTCGTCAAAGTCGACTTCCTCCAAAACGATAGCCACCATCTCATCGAAAGATGGGACACCTTTGCCTCTATCAAGTGGTCAATAAAGCTTTCCTCTTATATTCGCAATATCCAGATTGCAATCTTAGTTTCTTGCTTGTTCTTCGTTTGCCTGCAGGAAATAGACCTTCGTGGTTAGGTTGATTGTGCTTGTAACATCCCAAATTTTCAATTTGGAATGTTATACATAGATCATCCATGCATACCATGTTTTATTGCATTCCAGTTCTGCAATCCTCGAAATCCTAAGCAACTCAAGGACCCACGGTGAGAGTTGGAGATTTTTCTGTTTTCATATTTGATTTTTATCAAATAATGAAACGAGGATTTTGATTTTAATAATTTTTCTCTCCGAAGTATTTCATATTAAGTCAAATGAGTGGAGATAATATGACTTCTCCAAAATAATTGAAATATTGGAGGAAAAATATTAAAATCATTTATTGGATTTTATTTGGTTTTATTTGGATTTTATTTGCATTAGAAAAATTACGCATTTTGAAAATTGCACTTTAGGGCCAAGAAAATGTTCACCTCGTCCTAAATATTTTATTTAGGCGGTGAAAAATTGTTTCGGCATTTTTAGATTTTTATTTATTTTTCTAGGATTTTTCTTCCATCGGCAGAATTATTTAAAAAATAAAGTTCCCGCGCCGACTGGGCCTAAGGCCCAGCCGCGCCAGGCCGCCGAAGCCGCCTCCTGCGCGCGCGCGCGCCGCCGCCGCCGACTCGGACAAGGAGTCTGAGCCGGACTCCTCTCCGCCGCCGCGCCTTGCCCCCTCCTCCAAGCCGCCCCGCCCACGCCCTTTATATACCACCGCCCCAACACCACCACCACCGCCGCCGCCTAGCCGTAGCCGCCGCCGCCTGCCGTGCCGCTTCGCCGCTGCCTAGCCGCGCCGCCTGCCGTGCCGCTTCGCCGCTGCCTAGCCGCGCTGCCTCGTCGCCGCAGCCACTGCAGCCTGCCGAGCGCCGCCGCCCCGCAAGTCGCTGCCCCGCCGCTGCCCCGCCTCGCCGGATCTCCCGCCGGAGGTAGCCGCTGCGCCCCGCCGCCGGTTTTCTTTCTAAAACCGTTCGGTTTTTTTGAAAACCCTAGATTCGTTTTTTTGGATCGCCGGTTTTTCTTGGTTCTTCTAGTTAGCGGACGTTCGTCCGAACGTTCATTTTAATGAATGGTTCTTCGCCCGTTAGATACAACTAACGAACGCTTGTTCGTTAGTCTGTTCGTCAGTTTTCTTTTATCAGATTTAATTCGCGATTTTCTCTGATCGCGATTTCTGATCCGATCTTAGTTTCTGTTTATCTTTTCGCTCGTTAGTCGGAATTCGGAGATTCAAGCGCCTGGAGTTTCGTCTCGAAAACCTCTTTCCGTTTAACCAACTCAAACAAGTTTTCCCTACTGTAAAATTTGACCTAGTTTCAGATTAGTAAACGAAGCTTCTTTCTTTCGTCGTTTGAGTTCCGTTGCTCCGTTTGATTTGATTCTTTTTGTGAACCAGAGTTCTTAATTTGAACTTTCTGGTCAACCTCTTTTATTTGAGTTTTGCTTGTGCATCATAGCTTGTTACTTATGTATGCTATTGTTTGCTTGCGATAGAACACCCGGAGTGCGAAGCGTGCTACTACGAGTCCCTAGGTTTCGCAGATCGTCAGCAAGGCAAGTAACACTTTGATCATATCCCATTATCACCCAGTTTTTATGCATTAGTTCCAATCCTTAAACATTGCATGATTAGGATGTCATTAACTTGCGGGTTGGGAAGTAGTTGATGAGGTAGAACCTATTGCCCTATTACATTCAAACCCTTCGGAGTTACTCTACGCGTTGCTTATATACTATGCTATGCTATGCTCGTAGATGTGGTTTGGGTTTGAGTGATATCCATGACAAATGTGAGATTGTTAAATTAATGGTTCAACTTAAGGTGGCAACTTAATCAAACAACTGGGTGGATTGGGGCACCTGGAGTACCCAGTGTTGCCTGTATTTTTTGGAAATCCCGGAGTACCCGTGTGATCTTCCTATGGACCGCCACCCAGGCTCAAAGGGAACTGAGATGATTCATGCTAGAAACTTCCGTGTGCAGCCACAAGCTATTATGGGCTCTAGCATAGTTTAGTAAGTTACGTGAAGCTCTTGAAGAGGCAGATCAGCAGGTAGTGGGATGTAGGTTTGGTATGGTCTGTCCGGAGTAGAGAGTTAATGTTTCTGAAAGACTGTGTCTCGGTCATCCATTTCTCAAACACCCTGTAGTGCGAGAAATCCAACGGAGGAGATCGAGTCTTGTGGGGAAAAGTGCGCAAACCTTTGTAGAGTGTACAATCTAATCATGGTTAGCCGTGTCCCCGGTTATGGACAATTCTTGAGTATCTAGTACTTGGGTTATCACATGTATCTCATCATGTTTAATTAATATTGTTGGGTTGTTAATCACTTTAATTGGTATTGAGTTGGAGGAACCTTCTCAATGATGTTTCAACTACCATGATAGTTAAATCAAAATCTATTCCTTTGTTGTAGGGAAAAATTGGCTTTTCGCAAAAACTGTAACCATAGAGCTTTCCACCAGCCATATATGCATATAGTGATAGCATTATTCTGTTTCTGCTCTACTGTGTTACATTGCCAGCATATTCCATGTGCTGACCCGTTTCGGCCTGCAACGTATTATGTTGCAGACTTTTCAGACGAGGAGTAAGGTTCGTTAGGTCATTGCCATGCAGCTCAGCTATGTCATTGGAGTTGATGGACTCACTTTATCTTCCAAGCCTTCCGTTGTTATCGCATTAGATGGCCTTAAGCCATATTATTGTAATAAGTTCTCTTTGGAGACTTTTCAATGTAATAAGTGTGTGATTGCTACTCTGTTATAAATCCTCGAGTACTGTGTGTGTCAGCATTACCGATCCAGGGATGACACTGAAGCACAGAGACTTGACCATCTGAGGTCGGGTCGCTACAAGATGGTATCAGAGCACACGTTGAGTGTAGGACACGACCACTAAGATAAACCCTAGGTCACACTTCTCTTCTCATTTCTGACTCCTCTCCATTTACTATTCTTTAGGATGACGGAGATGAAGAACAAGTTTGCACAACCGGATGAATACACACCTTTTGGACGCCACTTGAAGGAAGTCACTAGGTACTTGAACATTGGAATACCAAGCTTCATCGGGACGTACAACGCCACTTTACTTGAAGAGGAGCGCTGGATAATTCAAGTACAAGTTCCAGGAAGGACATTCTCGCCAACTTCTAAACCCATAGAATTTTCCTTCGACGCACCAACCTGGAGTTTAGGAAAGAGTATGGCAGCTCACATCACCATGGGACGCATTGGAGAAGTTTACAACATGGAGCTTAAGGATACTATTTACCAAATATGTGGGCGCTGAGACGAGCAATGGGAAGTAATCAACACCAGGAAGGATAGATCCATTGCAGCTTTCATCCAGGAGCTAAACCAGCACATTCAACGTCAAGAGAACTAGATGTGTGCGGACATGATGGACTTGAAGAAGGCGAAGACTAGGATCATCGAGCTAGAGGAAGAACTCAAGTCTACCCGCGATGGATATGAGGTGGAAATCAAGAAACTACTGGAGAAGAATGACGACCTAGTCAAGAAGATCGGAGTATTCATGGGAGGACCAGCACCAATAGCAGAAGAAGAAGAACCCAAGGAAATACGCCCCGAGGACTACATCATCATCAACGACATCGACTCCGACCCTAGTGATGATGACTTTGAAGACGAAGCTGGAGCAGACATCATGGAGTCTTCCACCGATCAAAATTTCTATATGACTACCATATATCACTAGTATTCCCCCATGTATATAGTAGTAGTGAGCACTTTTGCGATAGTTCTAGACCGTTGTATGCCCTTGCTTGATTGATTGAGTGAAATGATTGTGTTTGTCTCATGTGCATATGGGTAGTGCCTTCTCATTAGACCCCTCTTCTATTCTAAATCTCTTCCATCTAAATCCCTCAGATGCCTCCGAGACGTGACACCGGTTTTGCCTTCCCACCGGAGCTCACCCAGTTGATCCAACAGCAGAATACGTTGATGCAATTGCTAGTTCAGAACCAGGGCAACAACAACAACAATAACCCACCGCCAATGGACAACCTAGCCCGTTTTCTAAGGTTACAGCCGCCGGTGTTTTCCAGTAGCACCGAGCCTATAGTTGTTGATGATTGGTTACGCTGAATTGGAAGGGAGTTGACCACTGCAGGTTGCACAGATGCTGAGAAGGTGCGCTTTGCCGCACATCAATTGGATGGACCAGCAGCCTCATGGTGGGAGAATTACACAGCCACTTTTCCTATAGCCAATGTCACTTGGGACCAGTTTCAACAAGCTTTCCGCACCGCCCATGTCTCAACTGGAGCTATGCAGATGAAGAAGCGGGAGTTTCGCAACCTACGCCAGGGGAACCGTATTGTGGCTCAGTACGTGGATGAGTTTAGCAAGTTATCTCGCTATGCCCCTGATGATGTGGCCACAAGAGAAGTTTATGGAAGGGCTGAATGATGAGATGAGTATGCAGTTGATGGTAGCAACCTTCAACAACTACCAGGAGTTGGTAGATAAGGCTCTTATGATTGAAGGGAAGCATCAGCAGATTGAGAGCCGCAAGAGGAAGTATGGACAAGGGAAGTATAACTCAGGAGTTCAGCAGAAACCTCGCCTAACCCCGAACTCGGGAGGATTTGTTCATACCCATGGAGGTCACAATCACGCTGGAGGAGGATCACATAACCACAGTAGTTCTAAGAATGGGAATGGGAATGGAGCTAACAACAATCATAACCGCCCCAACCAAGCCACACCCGCCAAAAGGGACTTAAGTCATGTTACGTGTTTCAAGTGCGGGAAGACTGGACACTACGCCACGGAGTGCCCTGAAGGAAAGAATGGAAATGGAAATGGGAGCGCTGGGAAGAAGCCAAATCCATTCAACAAAGGACAAGTGAACCACGTTAACGTGGAGGTGGTTGAAGAGCAGCCGGACGCCGTAATAGGTAAGTTTTTGGTTAAGACATTTACCGCTCTTGCTCTTTTCGATACTGGTGCATCGCATTCATACATATCAAGGGGATTTGTGGATAAGTTTAAACTACCAACCCAAACCCTTAGGACCCCTCTTTTAGTAAGTTCACCCGGAGCAGAATATATGGCCAGCCGATGGTGTGATCAGATACCCTTAACCATTGGTACACATGTTTTTCCGTCCGACCTAATTATCTTGGAGTCACAAGGACTGGATCTGATATTGGGTATGGACTGGATGTCAAAGTTTGGAGGAAGCATTGACTGTGTTAGTAAGTCGATTTATCTCACCACCCCGGAAGGAAAAAGGATTAAGTATGTGTCTAGGCATGTGCCTAGGAGGAGTCAAGTGAATGCCCTTACGGGAGTTGTTCAGGAGGAAGTGCCTGTAGTGAAGGATTACCCGGATGTTTTTTCACAAGAGTTACCAGGCGTGCCACCGGATAGAGATATTGAGTTTTTGATAGAGCTGTTACCAGGAACAGGACCAATATCCAAGAGACCCTATCAGATGCCCGCAAATGATTTGGAAGAAATTAAGAAATAGATCAAGGAGTTATTGGAGAAAGGATATATCCGAAGAAGTTCATCACCTTGGGGAGCCCCAGTACTTTTGCTTGAGAAGAAGGATAAATCCCCGAGGATGGTTGTTGATTATCGAGCATTGAATGAAGTGGCGATTAAGAACAAGTACCCACTGCCGATGATCAACGATCTGTTTGATCAGTTGCAAGGAGCTAAAGTGTTTTCGAAGATCGATTTGCGATCTGGGTATCATCAATTGAAGATACGAGAGGAGGACATACCAAAGACGGCGTTCACAACGCGATATGGATTATACGAGTACATGGTCATGTCGTTTGGACTGACTAACGCCCCTGCCTATTTCATGAGCATGATGAACAAGGTGTTCATGGAGTATTTGGAAAAGTTTGTTGTGGTGTTTATTGACGATATTATGGTATACTCGAAGAACGAGGAGGAGCACAAGGAGCATTTGCGCTTAGTTCTCGAGAAACTCAAGGAACACCAGTTGTATGCTAAGTTTAGCAAATGCGAATTTTGGTTGAAGGAAGTCGGGTTCCTTGGACATGTTATATCGGGAGAAGGTATATCAGTAGACCCCAGCAAAATTCAGTCAGTCACTGAATGGTTGGCACCCGTTTCAGTTAACGAGATCCGCAGTTTTCTTGGACTCGCAGGATACTACTGGAGATTCATCAAGAATTTTTCCAAGATTGCAAAGCCAATGACTGAACTGTTGAAGAAGGATACCAAGTTTAAATGGACAAAAGATTGTGAAGCAAGTTTCCAGGAGTTGAAGAAACGTTTGACTACAGCCCCAGTGCTAGTACTGCCAGATATACATAAGGAGTTCCAAGTGTATTGCGACGCCTCTCGCTTAGGACTTGGATGTGTGCTTATGCAGGACGGAAGAGTTGTTTCGTATGCCTCACGACAACTAAAACCTCATGAGTTGAATTATGCCACGCATGATTTGGAGCTAGCAGCCGTAGTGCATGCGTTGAAGACTTGGAGACATTACCTTATTGGAAACCGTTGTGATGTGTACACGGATCACAAGAGTTTGAAGTACATTTTCACCCAGAAGGAACTGAACCCTCGACAGAGGAGATGGTTGGAGCTTATAAAGGATTATGACATGAAACTACACTATCATCCAGGAAAGGCCAATGTCGTAGCAAACGCTTTGAGCCAGAAGAGTTATGCTAATATCCTTGAAAGTAAGGGATTGCCGAAGGAATTAGCAGAGGACATCATGGAACTTCGATTGGAGATTGTTCCTAGAGGATTTATTGCAACAATGGAGGTCCATTCGACATTGCTGGACAAGATTTGGGAAGCCCAGAAAGAGGACAAGGAGATTGCTGAGATAAAGGAGAAGATGAGTAAAGGAAAGGCCAAAGGTTTTCGTGAAGATGAGCACGATACCCTATGGTTTGAGGACCGAGTTTATGTGCCCAATAACCAGGAGATCATGAAGTTAATACTTCAAGAGGCCCATGACTCACCATACTTGATACACCCTGGAAACACCAAGATGTATTTGGATTTGAAGGAACATTTCTGGTGGACTGGTATGAAGAAGGATATTGCCGAGTATGTAGCCATATGTGATGTATGTCAGAAAGTTAAGGCAGAACATCAGAAGCCAGCAGGATTGTTATAGCCTATGCCGATACCGGAATGTAAGTGGGATAAACTGGGCATGGACTTTATCACCGGATTGCCCAGGACCAAAGCAGGATACGATTCCATATGGGTAGTAGTTGATCGCTTAACCAAAGTAGCTCACTTCATCCCAGTGAAAACCACCTATACAAGTGCAAAGTTGGCCAAGATATATATGTCCAGGATCGTATGTCTGCATGGAGTTCCGAGGACCATTGTATCAGATAGAGGAACACAGTTTACTTCAAAGTTCTGGCATCAGTTACATCAGACTTTGGGAACAAGGTTAGAGTTCAGTACAGCTTTTCACCCGCAGACAGATGGACAAACCGAGAGAGTGAACCAAATTTTGGAGGACATGTTGAGAGCCTGTGCACTAGATTATGGATCTAGTTGGGATGACAATTTGCCATACGTAGAGTTTTCCTACAACAATAGCTATCAAGCCAGTTTGAAGATGGCACCATTTGAAGCCGTGTATGGACGAAGATGCAGAACACCGTTAATGTGGGACGAGGTAGGAGACTGACAGTTGTTTGGACCAGACTTGATCAAGGAGTTTGAGGAGAAGGTAAAATTGATCAAAGACCGACTGAAGATTGCTCAGTCTAGGTAGAAGAGTTATGCAGACTCAAAACGCAAGGAGGTAACTTACGAAATTGGAGATAGAGCATATCTGCGAGTATCGCCCTTGCGAGGAGTGAAACGTTTTGGAGTTAAAGGAAAGTAAGCCCCGAGATTTGTAGGACTGTATCACATTTTGGAACGGATGGGAGAAGTTGCCTACAAGTTGGAATTTCCCGAAGGATTGTCAAGAGTTCACGATGTGTTCCACATTTCACAGCTGAAGAAGTGTCATGCTGAGATGGCGGATATACCATTAAGAGATACAGTACCCTTGGAGGCGATTCAGTTGGACAGTGATTTGACTTATGAGGAGAAACCAGTTAAGATTCTGGAGTTTGCCAGCAGAATCACCCGACGTAAGGTTATCAAGTTTTGTAAAGTTCAGTGGAGCCACCATACCGAGGACGAAGCCACCTGGGAACGAGAGGATGATCTCCGCAAAGACCACCCGCACCTATTTTCTAGCCAGCCCAAATCTCGAGGGCGAGATTCATCTTAAGGGGGGTAGGTTTGTAATATCCCAAATTTTCAATTTGGAATGTTATACATAGATCATCCATGCATATCATGTTTTATTGCATTCCAGTTCCACAATCCTCGAAATCCTAAGCAACTCAAGGACCACGGAGAGAGTTGGGGATTTTTCTGTTTTCATATTTGATTTTTATCAAATAATGAAACAAGGATTTTGATTTTAATAATTTTCTCTCCGAAGTATTTCATATTAAGTCAAATGAGTGGAGATAATATGACTTCTCCGAAATAATTAAAATATTGGAGGAAAAATATTAAAATCATTTACTGGATTTTATTTGGTTTTATTCGGATTTTATTTGCATTAGAAAAATTGCACATTTTCAAAATTGCACTTTAGGGCCAAGAAAATGTTCACCGCGCCTTGCCCCCTCCTCCAAGCCGCCCCACCCCCGCCCTTTATATATCGCCGCCCCGCCGCCCCAACACAACCACCACCGCCGCCGCCTAGCCGCAGCCGCCGCCGCCTGCCGCGCCGCCTCGCCGCCGAGCGCCGCCGCCCCGCAAGTCGCCGCCCCGCCGCTGCCCTGCCTCGCCGGATCTCCCGCCGGAGGTAGCCGCCGCGCCCCGCCGCCGGTTTTCTTTCTAAAACCGTTCGGTTTTTTTGAAAACCCTAGATTCGTTTTTTTTGGATCGCCGATTTTTCTTGGTTCTTCTAGTTAGCGGATGTTCGTCCGAACGTTTGTTTTAACGAATGGTTCTTCACCCGTTAGATACAACTAACGAACGCTCGTTCGTTAGTCTGTTCATCAGTTTTCTTTTATCAGATTTAATCCGTGATTTTCTCTGATCACGATTTCTGATCCGATCTTAGTTTTTGTTTATCTTTTCACTTGTTAGTCGGAATCAGGCGATTCAAGCGCCTGGAGTTTCGTCTCGAAACCCTCTTTCCGTTTAACCAACTCAAACAAGTTTTCCCTACTATAAAATTTGACCTAGTTTCAGATTAGTAAACGAAGCTTCTTTCTTTCACCGTTTGAGTTTCGTTGCTCTGTTTGATTTGATTCTTTTTGCGAACCAGAGTTCTTAATTTGAACTTTCTGGTCAACCACTTTTATTTGAGTTTTGCTTGTGCATCGTAGCTTGTTACTTATGTATGCTATTGTTTGCTTGCGGTAGAACACCCGGAGTGCGAAGCGTGCTACTACGAGTCCCTAGGTTTCGCAGATCGTCAGCAAGGCAAGTAACACTTTGATCATATCCCATTATCACCCAGTTTTTATGCATTAGTTCCAATCCTCAAACATTGCATGATTAGGATGTCATTAACTTGCGGGTTGGGAAGTAGTTGATGAGGTAGAACCTATTGCCCTGTTACATTCAAACCCTTGGGAGTTACTCTACGCGTTGCTTATATACTATGCTATGCTATGCTCGTAGACGTGGTTTGGGTTTGAGTGATATCCATGACAGATGTGAGATTGTTAAATTAATGGTTCAACTTAAGGTGGCAACTTAATCAAACAACTGGGTGGATTGAGGCACCTGGAGTACCCAGTGTTGCCTGTATTTTTGGAAATCCTGGAATACCCGTGTGCTCTTCCTATGGACCGCCACCCAGGCTCAAAGGGAACTGAGATGATTCATGCTAGAAACTTCTGTGTGCATCCACAAGCTATTATGGGCTCTAGCATAGTTGAGTAAGTTACGTGAAGCTCTTGAAGAGGCAGATCAGCAGGTAGTGGGATGTAGGTTTGGTATGGTCTGTCCGGAGTAGAGAGTTAATGTTTCTGAAAGACTGTGTCTCGGTCATCCGTTTCTCAAACACCCTGTAGTGCGAGAAATCCAATGGAGGAGATCGAGTCTTGTGGGGAAAAGTGCGCAAACCTCTACAGAGTGTACAATCTAATCATGGTTAGCCGTGTCCCCGGTTATGGACAATTCTTGAGTATCTAGTACTTGGGTTATCACATGTATCTCATCATGTTTAACTAATATTGTTGGGTTGTTAATCACTTTAATTGGGATTGAGTTGGAGGAACCTTCTCAATGATGTTTCAACTACCATGATAGTTAAATTAAAATCTATTCCTTTGTTGTAGGGAAAAATTGGCTTTTCGCAAAAACTGTAACCATAGAGCTTTCCACCAGCCATATATGCATATAGTGATAGCATTATTCTGTTTCTGCTCTACTGTGTTACATTGCCAGCATATTCCATGTGCTGACCTGTTTCGGGCTGCAACGTATTATGTCGCAGACTTTTCAGACGAGGAGTAAGGTTCGTTAGGTCATTGCCGTGTAGCTCATCTATGCCGTTGGAGTTGATGGACTCACTTTATCTTCCAAGCCTTCCGCTGTTATCGCATTAGATGGCCTTAAGCCATATTATTGTAATAAGTTCTCTTTGGAGACTTTTCGATGTAATAAGTGTGTGATTGCTACTCTGTTATAAATCCTCGAGTACTGTGTGTGTCAGTATTACCGATCCAGGGATGACACTGAGGCACAGAGACTTGACCATCTGAGGTCGGGTTGCTACAATGCTCTGGCGTGGTCAATAACCTCTCGGAGTTGGTTTAGCGATTGCTAAGGCGTGACGTCCTCGCACGTTCGTAGTCGGATCGTCAAAGTCGACTTCCTCCAAAATGATAGCCACCATCTCATCGAAAGACGGGACACCTTTGCCTCTATCACCCTATGGAGAAGTGGTTTAAATTTCACCCACCTATTGACGAAATTTGTGAGGAACTTGTTATAGCTAAAACTAAAATGATTGCTTATAATGCTAATCTAGTTGTATCCACTGCTTATATTGAAAAACCCCATTTCCCTATTTGGATTAAGGAACATGCTAAAGCTACAACTGTGGTTCATAAGAGTAATGTTAAAGCACCTAAACTGGCATGGTTTTGTCACGGTAGATGTCCTCGTGAAAGGACCAAGTTTGGAGGCCATCGCAACTAGGTGGTCGCTTGAATAGGGTTGGTCGGGAACTAAGGACAAAAGTTTACCCAGGTTTGGCCCCTCATGGTCGAGGTAAAGACTTACTTCCTGCTTGATAGATTTTGCTAAATATCTCAATTACAAGGATGCTGATTATCTAACCTAGCTCTCAAGATATTGCAAATTAGTCTTTTCGTCCTAGGGGCTTACCTTTATATAACATGTCGTTTCCCTATATTTACAATAGATTATGGGTTGAAGTGCCAACCCGTACCATACTCTAACTCCTACTCATCTTGCTTCCAAAGCTAGGGTAAATCTTCTATATGGGCCTTCTCCATAAGCCGGCCGTCTTGATTCCTTGCGAGCCGACCTAAAACTGGGTCATCTCACGGGCCTTCAGCCCTTTCCTTGCCGTGCCACTATAACCCGGGAAATGGTATGATCCACAGTGCCTTTGGGCCTTTGTCGGGTCATATCCTAAGCCAGGTCTTGGTTGTGGGGAATATGATGTGAACTGGGGCCCGATCTTTTGATGAGAGGGAGATAACTATGATTTTGGGTGGGACTTGACCCTCACGATCCGGCTACCAACCCTACAGGGTGAACCGTACACGACTGATATCCACGACAATCGCTGAAGCAACTCCACGCCGTTATCGACTGAGCCAAGGCACGATCGACCTATCCACAAAGGACTTTTCCTGCAAGCAAATCAAAGAACAAGCAAGAAAATAATAGCCAAGCAATCTCAACATCGCGAATATGACAGATGGAAGAAATCTCATAAGATGGGGTTCCGGTAGGATGTCTTGACAGTCGCACTAGCCACTACGAGTGAAGATAAATAAAAGTAGCTAAAACTAATCTTCTCTAAACAAAAACCAAGTATAATCCTACTAATTCCTAACTATCTATTGGAGCCGTCCACCTCCTCGATGTCCCATGCAAAAGCTGACCAACGTGACCCATGTGGAGGCCCACCTCCTTGAGTCTCTCGTGGACTTGCGTTGGCCAAAAGAAAACTCCAACTCCAATTAGCGCTGGCATTCTATGGTCCACTTCCTTGAATTTATGATTAGTACACATGCTACACCATGTGGTTGACTATGGCTGTAGCAAATCTTTGCTGGTACTACTCGCTGGTGTGATTAGGACATCAATACCATTGTTACACCCATATCCCCTACTGCTATACATACTGGACCAATTACTAGAGCTCGCGCACGCCAATTGAATTACCAGGTACTTTCGTTTCTTGGTAATGATTCTAATGTTCATAAGAATATGATGCTGCCTAAATTGGATACATTTGTTTTGCTTACAAATGAAGGGCCTAGCATGGATAAGAGGGATGAACACTGGAGCAAGATCAAGCATGGAGATGATGGCATGCGCAAGGGGATCAAGAATGGAGTTACAAGTGATGATTTCAGGACTTTGAAGCCACCATAAGGAGTGCATGAAGCCTTGGACAAAATATACAAGATGCCACTTCATAAATTTTGTCCAAAGGCTATTCTAGGTGCTGTGTCACCTTATTATTGGGCCAGGCCCATGTATTTTGGAAATACTTAAGTATATGTTGTTTTTAGAGTCCGTATGTGTGGGGAAACAAGAGTTAGGGTTAGTTTCGGACCCCTCCTCCAAGGGACACGAAATTCCCCCCTCTTCCTCCATATATACATCCCTTAGGGAGTCGTTTAGACTTCGGGTTTTGTTTAGATTAAAAGTTTTCCATAGCTGCAACTTCGCGTACTTCGTTTGTGTCGAACGACCTGACCAAGACGTCACAGAACCCCACCTTCATTAATAAAGATTTCCTCTTTTATTCACAATATCCAGATTGCAATATCAATTTCTTGCTTGTTCTCCATTTGCTCACAGGAAATAGACCCTCGTGGTCAGGTTGATCGTGCTCTGACATGGTCAATAACCCTCGGCAATTGGTTTAGCGATTGCTAAGGCGCGACGTCTTTGCACGTTCGTAGTCGGATCGTCAATTCGACTCCCACAGAAAACGATATCTATCTCATCGAAACATCGGGACACCTTCGCCTCTATCAAGTGGTATCAGATTTCCAGGTTGCTCGGTGAGATTTTACAGTTTTTTGTAGTTTAGATCGAGTCTGTTGTTCATACCTAAAGTCCACGAAAAAGCCAAAAAAAATAGTGTGAGTTCATCGTATCCGAACCAGTTTGAGCCTTTGCATAGTCTTTTTTAGTATTTTGCTTTGTTGAATTTGCGGTTGCATCATCGTGTCTAGTTGCTGGTCTTAGAGTCTAGTCTTTTAGAGTTTTGAGTTCTGGTCATAAGTTGTCACGCCGCCGCCGCACCATCATCATCGCCCCTGCCATCTACCACCACCGCTTATACGCCACCGATCCGTCTCCATATACCACCACCAATCCGTATCCATATACCATCACCGCTGCCATATCCTACCACCATATATCCACCATCAATCCGAGTTCCTTTCATATTAGGTTTGTTTTCGAGATCCGTGTAATTTCCGATTCGTGTTTCCTTGCTTGAGTAGGTTTTGAAAAAAAAAGAGTCTGGAGACCCCCGGGCAGTTTTTAGGCCAAAATTTTCACATGCAATTTTTCCCTATCCTATTTTTAGGTTTTTCTGAGTCTTTCGAGCCACGCGCCATCATAGTGATTTTTTGTCGCACTTTTTCGTCATCGCTGCCCAAATTTTTGGAAAAAAGTCAACAAAAAATTTCATACCCATCCCGTCAGTTTGACGAGGGAAGAGTTTTGAGACACTCGCCATTATAGTGATTTTTCACAAAAAAAAAGAGGAGCACAAAACTAGAGGAGCGCCAAGAAGAAAACAGAGCGAAAAAAATATTATCAGGAATTGCAAACTGGCATGATTACATGTGGTATTGTTGAGGAGAATGATGCTATGCTTGCACGTTTTATGGGTGGATTAAATAGAAAGATTCAGACCATTCTAGAGTATAAGGAGTATACTAATATCACTCGTTTATTCCATCTTGCTTGTAAAGCCGAACGTGAACTGCAGGATCGGCAGGCATTGGCGTGAACTAACTTTTCTGTAGGTCGATCTTCATCATGGACACCACGTGCATCCTCTACTTCCACTGCACCAACATCTCCATCAGGTGCCACCTCCAGCCCTGATACAATAAAGCAGGCACAACCACCACTATCTGCCAAGAGCACACCTGCCGGGCCTGGGCAGAGCTCCTCTTCTTCCATGGCATCAACAGGGCACACAAGTGATATTATTTGTCGTCGTTGTAAGGAAAGAGGACATTTTGCGAGATAATGAAATCTTAGCGTGTGATGATTGCTACTGAGGATGGTGGGTATGAGTCCGCTAGTGACTATGATGAGGAGACTTTGGCTCTTATTACACATGAAGAACACAGTGGAGAGGATTCTGATCATGAGACGCAATACATGGCTGCTGAAGATGTTGACAGGTATGAATGTTTAGTTGCTCAACGTGTTTTCAGTGTGCAGGTTACACAAGCTGAGCAAAATCAGAGGCATAATTTGTTCCATACAAAGGGAGTTGTGAAGGAACGTTCTGTTCGTGTCATCATAGATGGAGGGAGGTGCAACAACTTGGCTAGGATGGAGATGGTGGAGAAGCTATCTCTCACCACAAGACCGCATCCACATCCTTACTACACCCAATGGTTCACAGCGGCAAGGTTAAGGTAACACGTACTGTTCGTGTGCATTTTAGTATCTCTACATATGTTAATTATGTTGATTGTGATGTGGTACCCATACAATCATGTTCCTTATTACTTGGTAGAATATGGCAATTCGATAAAAATTCTATACACCATGGTAAAAATAATCAGTATACTCTTGTTCATAAGGATAGCCATATTACTTTGCTTCCTATGACTCCTGAATCCATTTTGAAATATGATATTAATAGAGCTAATAAAGCAAAACAGGAGAAAATAAGAGTGAAAATCAGACTGTGGCAAAAGAATTTGAGCAACAAATGAAACCTAATAATAACAATCTAGTGTTGCTTCTGAAATTAAATTGAAAAGTGCATGTTTACTTGCCACAAAATCTGATATTGATGAGCTAGATTTCAGCAAATCTGTTTGCTATGCTTTTGTGTGCAAAGAGGCATTATTTTCATTCGAGGACGTGCCTTCCTCTTTGCCCCCTGCTGTCACTAACATTTTGCAGGAGTTCGCTGACGTCTTCCCACAAGACGTGCCACCGGGATTACCACCTATTCGAGGGATTGATCATCGAATTGATTTAATTCCCGGTGCATCGCTACCCAACCGTGCACCATACCGTACCAATCCAGAGGAGACGAAGGAGATTATGCGTCAAGTACAGGAGCTGGTCGACAAAGGTTACATACGCGAATCTCTAAGTCCTTATGATGTTCCTATTATACTAGTGCCTAAAAAGGATGGTACGTCGCGTATGTGTGTTGATTGTAGAGGCATTAATAATATTACTATTCGTTATCATCGTCCTATTCCTAGGCTAGATGATATGCTTGATGAATTGAGTGGCTCTACAATTTTCTCCAAAGTTGATTTGCGTAGTGGATACCATCAAATTCGTATGAAATTGGGAGATGAATGGAAAACAACATTTAAAACTAAGTTTGGTTTATATGAGTGGTTAGTCATGCCTTTTGGGTTAACTAATGCACCTAGTACTTTCATGAAACTAATGAACGAAGTTTTACGTGCTTTCATTGGACGATTTGTGGTAGTCTATTTTGATGATATACTGATTTATACCAGATGTTTGGAGGAACATTTGGAACATTTACATGTTCTTTTTATTGCTCTACGTGATGCACGTTTGTTTGGTAACCTTGGGAAGTGCACCTTCTGCACCGACCGAGTATCTTTTCATGGCTATGTTGTTACTCCACAAGGAATTGAAGTTGATAAAGCGAAGATTGAAGCTATTGAGAGTTGTCTACAGCCGAAAACGGTCACACAAGTGAGGAGTTTTCTTGGCCTCGCTGGATTTTATAGGCGTTTTGTGAGAGATTTTAGCACCATTGCTACACCTCTCAATGAGCTTACAAAGAAGGATGTACCTTTTGTTTGGGGTACTGCACAGGAAGAAGCCTTCACGGTATTGAAAGATAAGTTGACACATGCTCCTTTACTCCAACTTCCTGATTTTAATAAGACTTTTGGGCTTCAATGTGATGCTAGTGGAATCGGATTAGGAGGTGTGTTATTACAAGATGGCAAAGCTGTTGCATACTTTTCTGAAAAATTGAGTGGGCCTGGTCTGAATTATTCTACTTATGATAAAGAATTATATGCTCTTGTTCGGACTTTAGAAACATGGCAACATTATTTATGGCCCGAAGGATTTGCATTCTGATCATGAATCGTTGAAACATATTAAAAGTCAAGTTAAACTGAATCGTAGACATGCTAAATGGGTTGAATTCATTCAGACTTTCCCGTATGTCATTAAACACAAGAAGGGTAAAGAAAATGTTATTGCTGATGCTTTGTCTCGTCGCTATACTATGCTTTCACAACTTGACTTCAAAATATTTGGTTTGGATACCATCAAAGATCAATATGTGCATGATGCTGATTTCAAAGATGTAATGCAGAATTGTAAAGAAGGAAGAACGTGGAACAAGTTTGTCGTTAATGATGGATTTGTGTTCCGTGCTAACAAGCTATGCAATCCAGCTAGCTCCGTTCGTCTTTTGTTGTTGCAGGAGGCACATGGAGGAGGATTAATGGGACACTTTTGCATGAAGAAGACAGAGGACATGCTTTCTACACATTTCTTTTGGCCAAAGATGAGACGGGATGTTGAGCGTTTTGTTGCTCGCTGCACTACATGTCAAAAAGCTAAGTCACGACTCAATCCTTATGGTTTATATATGCCTTTGCCTGTACCTAGTATTCCTTGGGAGGATATATCTCTGGACTTTGTTTTAGGTTTACCTTGAACAAAGAAGGGGAGGGATAGCATATTTGTTGTCGTGGATAGATTTTCGAAAATGGCACACTTTATACCATGTCATAAAAGCGATGATGTTGTTAATGTTGCTGATTTGTTCTGTCGTGAAATTATTCGCTTGCATGGTCTAAACTGCTTTTTAGTACTACTTGTCACCCCAAACTGATGGACAAACTGTAGTAGTCAATAGAACATTGTCTACTATGCTTAGGGCTCTTTTGAAGAATAATAAGAAAATGTGGGAAGAATGCTTGCCTCATATTGAATTTGCTTATAATCGTTCATTACATTCTACTACTAAGATGCGCCCTCTTGAAATTGTGTATGGTTTCCTACCTCGTGCACCTATTGATTTGTTGCCTCTTCCATCTTCGGAGAAGGTTAATTTTGATGCTAAAGAACGTGCTTAATTGATTTTAAAAATGCATGAGTTAACTAAGGAAAACATTGAGCGTATGAATGCTAAATATAAACTTGCTAGAGATAAGGGTAGAAAACATGTTGTGTTTGCACCTGGAGATCTTGTTTGGTTACATTTGCGTAAGGATAGATTTCCTAATTTGCGCAAATCAAAGCTAATGCCATGTGCTGATGGTCCTTTTAAGGTGTTAGAGAAAATAAATGATAATGCATATAAACTTGAGCTGCCTGCAGATTTTGGGGTTAGTCCCACTTTTAACATTGCATATTTGAAGCCTTATTTGGGTGATGAAGATGAGCTTCCATCGAGAACGACTTCATTTCAAGAAGGGGATGATGATGAGGACATCAATACAATTGTTACACCCACTGCCCCTGCTGCTATACATACTGGACCAATTACTAGAGCTCGCGCACGCCAATTGAATTACCAGGTACTTTCGTTTCTTGGTAATGATTCTAATGTTCATGAGAATATGATGCTGCCTAAATTGGGTACATTTGTTTTGCTTACAAATGAAGGGCCTAGCATGGATAAAAGGGATGAACACTGGAGCAAGACCAAGCATGGAGATGATGGCATGCGCAAGGGGATCAAGAACGGAGTTACAAGTGATGATTTCAGGACTTTGAAGCCACCATAAGGAGTGCATAAAGCCTTGGACGAAATATACAAGATGTCACTTCATAAATTTCGTCCAGAGGCTATTCTAGGTGCCGCGTCACCTTATTATTGGACCAGGCCCATGTATTTTGGAAATACTTAAGTATAGGCTGTTTTTAGAGTCCGTATGTGTGGGGAAACAAGAGTTAGGGTTGGTTTCGGACCCCTCCTCCAAGGGCCACGAAATTCCCCACTCTTCCTCCATATATACAGCCCTTAGGGCATCATTTAGACTTTGGGTTTTATTTAGATTAAAAGTTCGCCATAGCTGCAACTTCGCGTACTTCGTTTGTGTCCAACGACCAGACCAAGACGTCACAGAACCCCACCTTCATTAATAAAGCTTTCATCTTTTATTCGCAATATCCAGATTGCAATCTCAGTTTCTTGCTTGTTCCCTGTTTGCTCGCAGGAAATAGACCCTCGTGGTCAGGTTGATCGTGCTCCTGCGTGGTCAATAACCCTCGGAAGTTGGTTTAGCGATTGCTAAGGCGCGACGTCTTCGCACGTTCGTAGTCGCATCGTCAAAGTCGACTCCCACAGAAAATGATGCCTATCCCATCGAAACATCGGGACACCTTCACCTCTATCAAGTGGTATCAGATTTCCAGGTTGCTCAGTGAGATTTTACAGTTTTTCATAGTTTAGATCGAGTCCGTTCTTCATACCTACAGTCCACGAAAAAGCCAAAAAAATTAGGTTTAGTTCATCATATCCGAACCAGTTTGAGCCTTTGCATAGTCTTTTCAGTATTTTGCTTTGTTGAATTTGCGGTTGCATCGTCGTGTCTAGTTGCTGGTCTTAGAGTCTAGTGTTTTAGAGTTTCGAGTTCTGGTCATAAGTTGTCATGCCGCCGTCGCACCATCATCATCGTCCCTGCCATCTACCACCACCGCTTATACGCCATCGATCCTTCTCCATATACCACCACCAATCCGTCTCCATATACCACCAACGCTGCCATATCCTACTACCATATATCCACCACCAATCCGAGTTCCTTTCATATTAGATTTGTTTTCGAGATCCGTCTAATTTCCGATTTGTGTTTCCTTGCCTGAGTAGGTTTCGAAGAAAAAAAGACTGGAGACCCCCGGGCAGTTTTTAGGCCAAAATTTTCACAGGAAATTTTTTTCCCTATCCCATTTTTAGGTTTTTCTGAGTCTTTTGAGCCACGTGCCATCATAGTGATTTTTGTCGCACTTTTTCGTCATCGCTGCCCTGATTTTCGTAAAAAAGTCAAAAAAATTGCGTGCCCATCCTGTCAGTTTGATGAGGGATGAGTTTTGAGACACTCGCTGTTATAGTCATTTTTCGCAAAAAAAAAGAGGAGCGCCAAGAAAAAAACAGAGCGAATTTTTTTTCTAGAGTGTGCTTTTCCCTTGTTTACGTGTAGCACTGTGATTTTGTTAGTGTTCTAGGCTCGCGTTTCTAGCACGGTCTAGCCTAGGACCAGCACAGTACCGTCATGGAGCGTTTATTCAACTTTGCATCTCTGAATTGATTATTGCTGACCCTTTTTGCTACCATATTATAAGCCTTCCCAGCTCCACATACATCTATGTCGTGCGTTTGACTTTCCCTGGTAATCGCTCTATCCAAGCTTTGAGAGTTTTGACAACGACGGTTGCCGATCACCGCCTGCTGCTGGGTAAGAACTGCTAAGAATTTCAGATTTGCTTGACGGATTTGTGACACCCACCACCACCTATTGTTAGTAGTCTGTAGGATCATATTCTTGTGTGTTTCTATTGCTGCTAACCATGGCAGGATCACAAGCCGACGAGACTGACTGGGAGAACATGACGAAGAAGGAGTTGCATGATAAATTTCAGTAAATGATGAGTGGACAGGTGCAAGATGTGCTAAACAGATTTGAAGAGGCCATGGAGAAGATAGATGGCATGGGGAAGACATTCGAAACAAAGCTCGATAACAAGTTTAAGGAATTTGATGCGGAGCATCCTATGGACATCACCATGTCAAGAGTCCATTTGGCGAGTGACACGTGCGACATCTACTTGACATCCCCAAAGGTGAATCATCTCCTTTACACGTGCTCACTTGACCCCTTCGAGGATGGTATACTACTTGACACCCCTCTCGTGTGCACTCATAGGTATTGTCGGAACACTACGGACGACGAGGAGGAGTGCAAGCGCCAAGGAACAACTACACCATCCGAGAGGGAAGCATGGAAGCGATGACAGAAGAAGAGGGAGATAGCTCCCATGACCCGAACATCCGGCCCCTGGAAGTGTCACCAGCAGCAAGGAGCCAGCGGCCAAGTCTATAGGGCCCGAACATCCGGCGACCAGCCCGGACTTCCGGCGCATCCCGAGCCCCGGGACATCCGGCCTCTAGCCCGGAAATCAGGACCCCGCCATTCCAGAGAGCAACAAGGCTGGACCCTGCCAGCCCGGACATCCGGCCCTAGCGCCCGAACATCCAGCGTCTCGGGAAGGCCCGTACATCCGGCCCCCTGCTTGCGTGCAGCGCATCTAGGCCATGGCCCATGTACCCCTTCGCCCCTTAGACTATATATACTCCCCCGCCACCTACGTTTTAGGGTTAGCGTTGTGATAGCTCATTTGAGAGATAGAGCTTCGCTCATCCATATCGGATCTACTCCACGAGAGAGACCGCGGCCCCTCTACGGAGAAGATCCGCCTTGGATTCAAGACCTCCTCAAGGATAATACATCAAGACCTCCTCATGGAGAAGAACCAATTACCCTGTGTATCGTCTTTTGTTGGATTCGGATCTTGTATCTCTTTGTGTTTCGAGGATCTAGCATATGTATGACCATATCTTGTTGGTTTAGTGTTTGTCTCGTGTTTCCCCTCATGTTCTTCGTGTTCTTCGGGGGATCCGCTCCTTTCGTGAAAGATCAGCCTTATAGGGTTCCACCCTACATCATCTTGGTATCATGAGCCACGTTGATCACGATTTCGGAGCCTCCCCTCATAGTTTTCTAGCCTAATTTTGTTGTGTTCTTCCCCAATTTCAAAAATCCCCACCAAAAATAGCCCCAATTTTTTTTGTGATTTGTTGGTTTGAGGAAGTTTTGTTGTATTTGATCCATGGATTTTCTTGGTTTGAAGTGGATCTAGCATATCCCCAAGTTTCCCCACTTTCCATCCACGAAATCTCTGCAATTTTGCCTCTAAAATCATCTATTTCCGCCCACAAATCGAGTTTCAAAGTCCAAATCCCGATCTGGAATCGTCGGGCCGGACATCCGAGCCTCAGGACGGACATCCGGGCCACCACCGACTTCCGCAACCTGACCAATTTTGTCCCTTATAGCACTTGTGGTTGCTTGAGTAGTGATTCGAGTCTCCTAAGGTGTTTAGGCTACTTAGGGACGATTGCTTCTTCATCAACCACCACCACCACCATAACTTCCGCATAGGCTTGCCCACCATACACTTCCACCACCACGACTTAACCCAATTTTGTTGTGTTGTGAGTTGTGTCTCCTAAGGTGTTTCGGCTACTTAGGGACCGTGCTTCCAACTCGGACGCCGTGTATAGTCCACCACCTTACCCTCCATTTCCGCATTGCCAACTCGCAAAATCCATCATTGCATTTCCGCATTCCCGCTACCACCATTTGACATTTGAGATTTTGAGTTCGCGGTTTTTCCGTTTCCTAAGGTGTTTCGGCTACTTAGGGACGAGCCTCCATATCATCTTGGTATCGTGGTATCCCTCCATTGTATATTCCCTTGCCATTGCATTGATAACCCCTAGCCCATTTTGCGTCACTTTCCCATCGAGACTAGCCATTTGAGTATTGTCGGCAACGTTACTTGTGCACATTAGTGATCATCGAGCTACACCTTCCATTGCATACATACCATATCATATTGGTATCATATCATCCCTTGTGTCACAAGATTGTTCCCGTATATACCCAATTGCTATCTTGGTTTGTACATTTCGCATTGTGGCCATATACGAAAAACAAACAAAGAGAATAAGCTTTTAAGCAAAAGAGAAAGAGCAAAGAAGCTTGTAAGCAAGTGCCATAGCATCATACCACATTGCATATAAGATTTTCATATCCAATCATCTTGGATCATACCACCGGAACATCATATACATAGCATACCTGGGATAGAAGTCGTTGCATTTTTTGTCTCCTATAGGTTGTGCACAAGTGTCGTATCCGCCTATTGAGCAATCATGCTAGCGTCTCTCTAGAGTTGTGCAACAAGAGCATTTTCTGTGGATTCCACATTTTGAGCTCATTCCTTGGTTGCACGACCCCATTTATCTATCCGTGTGTGCGTCTCCGTGTGCCATTCATTGCTATTGGTCTACTTGTTTCACTTGCGAATTTGTGAATCTCTTTAAACATTATTGACTCTTGCTAACATTTTGCATTAAATGTTTGTGCCACTATCCTCACCGAGCTCCACCATAAGCCTTACTTATGTAGGTGTGAGAAATCGACAAGATCGGTACCAATTGTGCTATTTCCTTGTTACATCATTGAGTGATCTTTGATCCATCTTCAACATCGGTCAAGGTACATTTGGTATAGTTCTTCTCCTTTCTCCACTCACATTTGCTCTAGTCTTGTGATGGATAGGCAAGGCATTTCATCTTCGGTCTACAACAACAACGACGAGTTCGATGCCATGAACAACTCCAACAACGCCAAGATGCAAGCTCAAATGGAGGAGATCAAAGCCCTCATCAAGTCCTACAAGCGGTCTTCCTCATCTTCGAGAAGACGCTCAAGAGCACATGCCTCCAAGCTACCATCTCCGGCAAGATCACATCGGCATCGACACCATCACCAAAAAGAACGTGAACGTCAGGAGCTCAACACCAACAACCGCTCAACGACTTCACCATCTCCCTTGGCATCTTCGCCAAGCGACTTCAAGGCATCTTCGCCTACGGATATACGGCATCTTCTCCCACAAGAACCTCAAGAAAAGCTCCCCAAGCTCAAGTCCGCGACTTCCACGAGCTACTACGACCTCGACATTGACCACGCAATTCCTTTCTATGGGACTCAAGAACCCGAGGAGTATCTCAAGTGGGAGGGTTTGATGGACGACTACCTCAAGCTACGTAAAGTTCCTCCCAAAGATCAAGTGAAGTGCGCCACAAGAAGCTTCCACGACTACGCGTCCACATGGTGGCTTCACGCACCTTCGGAGACCTATGGCATGAGTTGGCCCAAGACGAAGAGAGATTTGCGGCGAGAGTTCGTGCCTCCAACCTACACGGAACAACTTCAACGCCAATTGGAGAGCACCATCCAAGGATCCAAGTCCATCGCTGAGTACTTCGAGGAGATGAAGATTGCCTTGTGACGAGCCGACGTGGACGACCCATTTCTATGAAGTTCCACTTCATGATGGGATTGCACAACGACATCTCCAAGATGATCTTCCTCAAGAACTACAAGTCCCTCGACGACAACTACATTGGTGCTCTCAAGGTGGAACAAGAACTCATGAAGGCCAAAGCTTCTCGACCCCAAGCTCACTTCACGATGACCAAGCTCCATGAGAACGAGCATGAGGCTAGTACCACCACGATGTCCAAGCCCGACGAGCTCCAAGACGATGCTCCCAAGTTCGACTTCACCGCCATCCCTCTTTGTGGCATTGATGATGCCGAGTCTACTTTGACTCTTTTTCAAGATGGTGCGGCGACAAGTACGACTACGGAGACCATCAAGGACCAAGCTTTGAAGGCGATCGATGTGGTGGCGAGCAAGGATGATGCTTCCATCTTAGGAGGCGAGAGTGATGATGTGCCATCTTCGGCCTTCATCCACGGCGACGACAATGAGATGGTTGAGCATGGGATTTTCCCTTCGACCACGGCGACGTATGATGACTTGAGTGACTTTTGCCACCATATTGAGAGTGAGAGTGACTTCACCACTAGCCCTATATATGATGTGTTGCCACAATTCCCATGTGAGGAGAGCCACAACCCCCACCACTTGAGTGAGATGAGTGACTCCACCATATGTGAGTTTGAGTGCACCTATTTTGAGGGAGTGAGTGAACCACCACACAGGGAGAGTGAGGTAGTTGATAGGGCATGTGAGGCTACTTCGATTTCTAATGACTTAACCTCTACCTCTATTGTGTCTTCTCATTTGGTGCTAGGTCCCATCTATGATGACGTGCCGATTCGTGATGACTTCGTCCTATCTTTGGACAAGACGATGGCCATGGTGCAATATGATGCACCGCCCACATGGTTCCATCAAGATGAAGATGACCACTATTTGGTATTTCCCACCTCACCTACACCACTTGAGTGGAATGAACAAGATAACATAGGTGAAGGATACTCGGACCTTGTGTCGACTTCCGCTTCACATGAGTTGACCATTCGAGCTCTTGAGAGCGAGCCTCATACATTCGACCACGACTCGCTTCTCCAACACCTTTCCTACCACTTCGGCATTGTGAAGAATGCACAAGGACACGCCTTCAAGGTGACATCTTTCTTGAGCATGGATATTGTGGATCATACTACTTGTGTTGCTTGCACCATGAGACTTCTTGTTCATATTGGACCATTTGATTGCACACATGTTAGAGATCTTTCTTTGACTTGTCATTTTCACCATTCCATGCATCATGATATATATGCCTTGTGTGTTGCATCCAATTCTTGGATTACATGCTCCTCTCATATGTTTGGTTGCAACAATGTCATCACTTCACATATGCCATGTCCCATTGATTGCTACATGTTTGACTTGATTGCCTTGCACATGATGAACAATTGCTCTTTCTATCGTGTTGAGTGCCACACTATCTTCACTACACCCTATGCACGTTATGCTTGGATTGTCTTACACTTGTCCAATGTGTTTAGACACTTCATTTTATTTGGTGTTGTGAATGTTTCCTATGCGTACCATAGACCTTTCATTGAGCAATTTGTGAATGCTTGCTATGAACTTGAGGTAGATGCTTCTTCTCGTGTCACACATATTTGCATCACTACCTCACATTCCCATCCTTGTCCCCATGATTTCTTTGCTTGTGCTCGATTGATATTCTTCATGCCATGTCACAATCCTTTGTCACACCATATGCTTTGCATGATGACGACACTTGTTTGGGGAATAACCTCTTGAATGCTTGGTTTTGCACTAACGCTAACCACATTTGTTTTTCCAAGTGTTTGTTGTCCTTACTCCTTTTGAAGGAATCACAAGACGGTGTGACATTGGAGAGTGCCAATTTCGAGCTTCAAGATGACAAGTACTTGGTGAACGTCCACTTCTACACGGCGAAGCCATCTCTTCCCCATGGTGATTTGGTTTTTGATCGAAGGTCGGATCTTTCCTAAGGGAGGGGAGATGATGCGGAGCATCCTATGGACATCACCATGTCAAGAGTCCGTTTGGCGAGTGACACGTGCGACATCTACTTGACATCCCCAAAGGTGAATCATCTCCTTTACATGTGCTCACTTGACCCCTTCGAGGATGGTATACTACTTGACAACCCTCTCGTGTGCATGCATAGCTATTGTCGGAACACTACAGACGAGGAGGAGTGCAAGTGCCAAGGAACAACTACACCATCCGCAAGGGAAGCATGGAAGCGACGACGGAAGAAGACGGAGGTAGCTCCCATGACCCGGACATCCGGCCCCTGGAAGTGTCACTAGTAGCAAGGAGCCAACGACCAAGTCTACACGGCCCGGACATCCGGCGACCAGCCCGGACATCCGGCGCATCCCGAGCCCCGAGACATCCGGCAACCAGCCCGAAAATCCAGACCCCGCCATTCTAGAGAGCAACAAGGCTGGACCCTGCCAGCCCGGACATCCGGCCCCAGCGCCTGGACATCCGGCGTCTCGGGAAGGCCCAGACATCCGGCCCGACGCCCGGACATCCGCCCCCTGCCTGCGTGCAGCGCATCTTGGCCGTGGCCCATGTACCCCTTCGCCCCTTAGACTATATATACTCCCCCACCTACGTTTTAGGGTTAGCATCGTGATAGCTCATTTGAGAAATAGAGCTTCGCTCATCCATATCGGATATACTCCACGAGAGAGACCGCGGCCCCTCTATGCAGAAGATCCACCTTGGATTCAAGACCTCCTCACGGAGAATACATCAAGACCTCCTCATGGAGAAGAACCGGTTACCCTATGTATCGTCCTTTGTTGGATTCGGATCTTGTATCTCTTTGTGTTTTGAGGATCTAGCATATGTGTGACCATATCTTGTTGGTTTAGTGTTTCTCTCGTGATTCCCCTCGTTTTCCCCCTCGTGTTCTTCATGTTCTTCACGGGATCCGCTCCTTTCTTGAAAGATCGGCCTTATAGGGTTCCACCCTACATCAGAATTGCTCGCGCGTCTTCCACCAGCACCACCGGCTGCACCTAACACACCTCTACAACAAAAACAACAACAACGTCGCCTTCCAAATCAAGTGGGACGAGCACAGTGCGTCCCCATTGACCCTGGGCAATATTCTAGTCCCGCTATTGATGCTTCTATCGCTCCTGCTGCTACTACAGAGGTGGAGGACAATTACGAGGATGAGGTTGATCAAAATCAGAACTACGTGCAACCACCAGCACCACCACCACTAGGTCGTCCTCGGGTATATCATCGTAGCGGTAGTGCTGCACCACCACCTGAGGTACGAGATCATGACCTTTTCCTAAATTGAAGTTGAATATTCCACCATTTGAGGGTAGATATGTTCCTGATATGTATCTTACTTGGGAGTTAGAAACTGAACAACGTTTTACATGTTTACAATATCCCGAGGAGAGACGTGTTCCTGCTGCTATTTGTGCTTTCAATAGTTTTGCATGTGTTTGGTGGTCTGAACATTGTAGATTATATCCTATTCCAGCTACTTGGGCTGGTTTGAAAACTGCTATGCGTACTCGTTGGGTTCCACCATATTATCAACGTGAATTACTTCAAAAATTGCAGCATTTAAGACAAGGAAAAAATTCTGTAGAAGAATATTATCAGGAATTACAAACTGGCATGATTAGATGTGGTATTGTTGAGGAGAATGATGCTATGCTTGCACGTTTTATGGGTGGATTAAATAGAGAGATTCAGACCATTCTAGAGTATAAGGAGTATACTAATATCACTCGTTTATTCCATCTTTCTTGTAAAGCTGAACATGAAGTGCAGGATCGACAGACATTGGCGCGAACTAACTTTTCTACAGGCCGATCTTCATCATGGACACCACGTGCATCCTCTACTTCCACTGCACCAGCATCTCCATCAGGTGCCACCTCCAGCCGTGATACAAGAAAGCAGACACAACCACCACTATCTGCCAGGAGCACACCTGCCAGGCCTGCGCAGAGCTCCTCTTCTTCCATGGCATCAATAGGGCACACAAGTGATATCATTTATCGTCGTTGTAAGGGAAGAGGACATTTTGCGAGGGAATGCAAATCTGAGCGTGTGATGATTGCTACTGAGGATGGTGGGTGTCGGTGTCAAAACCGGCGGATCTCGGGTAGGGGGTCCCGAACTATGCGTCTAAGGCGGATGGTAACAGGAGGCAAGGGACACGATGTTTTACCCAGGTTCGGGCCCTCTTGATGGAGGTAAAACCCTACGTCCTGCTTGATTTATTCTTGATGATATGAGTATTACAAGAGTTGATCTACCACGAGATCGGAGAGGATAAACCCTAGAGGCTAGCCTATGGTATGATTGTATGTTGTCCCACGGACTAAAACCCTCCGGTTTATATAGACACTGGAAAGGGCTAGGGTTACACAAGGTCGGTTACAAAGGAGGAGATATACATATCCGTATTGCCTAGCTTGCCTTCGACGCCAAGTAGAGTCCCATCCGGACACGAGACGAAGTCTTCAATCTGGTATCTTCATAGTCCAACAGTCCGGCCAAAGGATATAGTCCGGCTGTCCGGAGACCCCCTAATCCAGGACTCCCTCAGTAGCCCCTGAACCAGGCTTCAATGGCGATGAGTCCGGCACACAGTATTGTCTTCGGCATTGCAAGGCGGGTTCCTCCTCCGAATACACCATAGAAGAATTTGAATACAAGGATAGTGTCCGACCCTACAAAATAAGTTCCACATACCACCGTAGAGAGAATAATATTTCCACAAATCTAATCTGTTGACTTGTTTTGGCAACACGACATTATGCCCCGCACATAACGCGAGGTAGTTTATTGACACGTCTTGTCAAAGCAGAGATCGTGTCCACCTTATTACGGGATTCTCATCAATACGGGCGTGGGTAACCCAACCGCGCCTAGGACTCCTAGATTTTAGGCAAGTCCCAAACGGCCACGAGGAGGACGCTTGATATTCACCCTCTTTATAAAGGGTCAAGGTTTTTACTTTTTTTCCTCCCGTGCTCAATCGAATCCTTCCCCCGCCTCGAGTTCTAACACCCAAAGCCCAGTTCAGGTGCTCCAAACCTTCAATCATGTCTGGATCCAGCCTCCAGGTCCGGTGGATGCCCTCCTCCGTCACGGAAGAGGATATCAAGAAGTTGAGGGAGGCAAGATACTTGACCGCAGAAGTCTCGCATCGGCTGCACGCCCGAGGGCAGGTCGTCCCTACTCTCGAACCCAACGAAGACGTCATGTTCATCTCCCACTTCCTCCGAGGACTAGGCCTCACTCTGGATCCCTTCGTAAGGGGTTTGATGTTCGATTATGGGCTTGATTTCCATGATCTAGCCCCGGATTCCTTTCTCCACATCTCGGCATTTATTGTCGTATGTGAGGCCTTCCTCCGCATTACCCCTCACTTCGGCCTATGGCTCCAGACCTTTGATGTGAAGCCGAAGACGGTCGAGGGGCAGTATGCAGCGTGCGGAGGTGCATTAATAATTAAGATTGCTGGAGCTCCGTGGCCTAAAGGTTCCTTTCCAGAGGTGTCCGGATTATGGCAAAGGGAGTGGTTCTACATCACCGCTCCCAGAAGTGCCAAGTGGGTAGCTCCCCCTGCCTTTTGCTCGGGCCCTCCACCACAACTGATGTCATGGATCAGCAGGGGGTTGAGCTGGGGTCTAGCCAAGGATGTGCCCATACTGCAGAGCCGCAGCCGGGATATCTTCAAGGGAGATTTTAGTTTGGTTATGGTAGTGCAAGTCATGCTGGTTCGTCAAGTCCATCCTTGCAAACGCCGGCCCCTCCGTTTATGGGAATTCAACCCAGAAGGACCGCACACTATTCAGAATTTCCTCGGCCTGACGCACGAGGAGATGTACAAGTCGTTCTTCGGACCCCGGATAGAGTGTTCGGACACCACCGAGGATGTGGGCCTGAGCAGCTACCGCACCGCGGCCCAAGTAAGTAACCCTCCAGCCGAACACACTGTCTTTCTTTTATCATGACATCATTCTGAAGGATCGCTCTTTGACCAGGACTGGATAGCAAAGGCGAAGATGATCCAGTGTTTGGCTCCCCTTCCCGAAGGCTTGGACAATCTGGTGCTGGAAAAGATGCTCGAGCCTGCACCTTGCCTGGTGCCCACAAAGGAAGATGAAGGGGGGAATAAAGAGGGCCAAAGCGGGCCTCCACCGCTATCTGTTCCAACCGAGGGAACGAGCGCATCCGTGAGGGAGGATAGCTAAGAGAAGGAGTCTGACATTCCTTAGCCCCGGGGGAGGAAGAGGACTACCTCTGGTAATCCGGAAACCAAGGTTTCCAAACGGGATAAGAAAACTCCACCAGAGGGTCCCGTCTCGGAGGGTGCTTTTGCCGCACAAAGTTCGTGCGGGTTCATCCCTCTAACGAGTCATAAGTGATCAAAATTTACTTAAAAGTAGAGATATTCTACTTTACTTCCGAGGAAAATAACCGAAGCGTTTATCTTGCAGTTCGGATCTTAGCCCTTCTCAACAGAGCTCGTCTTCAGGGGACCTTCTTCCGGAGATGATGGAGAGCGAAACGCCTCCCCCGGACTCCCCCGCTCAAGAAGCGGGCGACCTTGAAGTGTCGTCACGGAGGGCCTCTCCGAATCTGGTGAGGCCAGAAGATAATCCCATAATCACCCGAAGTCCCCAGCATCCGGCTCTTGAAGATGGCAGACAAAAGAGTCCGACGCCGTCTGGTATGCGGTCGGACGTACTGAGGGATCTGGTGAAGCGAGCGACCATCTCGGAAGAACACCATGCATTGATGGGCACGGTGATGGAAAGGATTTCGTCCGCCAAAAGCGGGTTGCATGACACCTTTATGAGTCTACTAACGGGCTTTGAGGTACGTAAAATGATATACCTTTGTGATAGTACCGCACATTTTTAGGTGTGCCCTGTGTAGATAGTAGCCCCTGAGACTCTGGTTGTCACCGAGAACGGCGGCAAACAGAGGATCATTGTCCCGGGTAATAATCATACCGCCTTTATGTGCAGGTAGTGGAAGCTCCGGTGGCTAGCCGGACTCATGAGTTTGCTGAACTAAAGCGGCAACTGGATGCGGCGGATGCCGACATCGAGCTTGTCAACAAGCGGCTTGACGAGGCACATGGTAAGTGATATTTTCTGGTGAATGTCACGTAATAAGAGCAGCGTGATGCCAGTATCTTCAATATTTTGTGATTGCAGATGGAGCTACCACCATGAAGACCCTTCGGGCGGAACTTGCCCGAGCCAAAGAACAAGCAAGGAGTAGTAATGCAGCTGCTTTGAAGGCGGCCAAAGAGTTAAGAGCCGAGAAGGCCGCGCATTGCGAGAGCAAAGAGAAAATGGCCAAGATGGCTGTAAAGTTAAAAGACACTGCCGACCGTTGTTAGTTCCTTGAAGAGGAAAACCGAGTGAAGGCGACGGACCTTGAAAAGGCCACGATGGCGACCAAAGACACCCGTTCTGCCATGAGAGCGAAGGAGGAGCTGCGTGAAGCCTGTGACATTGTGGCTGGGAAGCCCTTTTTGCTGTGGAGGAAGTTCGGAGATCCGCGGTATGCCCCTCTGGATCGACTGTGGAGTTCGGCATACGCATATCTGGACTTGGCGGCGAGCGCTGTCGATGCGGCCGAATACTTCCGAGGTCAAACAGATCGGGAAGTGGACAAGCTGTTCTGGTCGCAGTTTAACATTCCGGAGCGTCCGCTTCCATTGACCGATCAGTTAGCCGAATGGGCCGAACTCAATAGGTTGTCCGGACTCGCCATGAGGTCGGTCGTGGATCAGCTGTGGCCGGAAAGGAAAAAGCCGAACAGTTATTTTAGCCTGGTGCAGCAGTTCCTTGGTGCGGTGCCGCGCATCAATGCGATGAAAAGGTTGGCATGCATAGAAGGCTCGCGGATGGCCCTTGCCCGTGTCAAAGCATACTGGTCGGAGATGGATGCTACCACTGTCGCGGCACAGGGTTCGGCCATAGGCCGCGTGGCTGCCGAGCACTATTTTCAAGAAGTTCTTAAGGGTGCTCGTTTGATAGAGGCCCAGTGCTCGAAGAATATTATGTTTGAGTGACATGTATTCCCATTGTAAAAACAATGTTTTATTAATTTTATCAAGGCTGTATTTATACTTTTGCCGGAAAGTATTGTGATGCCTCCTGTCCGGCCGTTTTATGTATACATGTATATAACCTGAAAGATTGCAGTCGTCGGCTTCAGCCCCCACGCATATAATGCGGGGGTGTTTGCAGAAGACGCGTATTCACACTTAATCCAACATCTTGGTCCTAATAAGGAGGTGATAGCATAGCGAACTAGGCAACCGGACTATAATGCTTTAACACTTTCACTTAGCCATAGGAGTTTGACAGTGGGGCTACTATATAGCCCCTGGTGGCTCCGCACTCACCCGAGTTCGGGGTGCGTACATGCCCGGCCGGAAAACGGCCCTTCGTTAAGGCGGAGGAATTCTAGGATTCTGATAGGTCATCGATTGGTTGACGAGTCTCGCGCTATATCATGACAGTCAGTTTTCGGCTTTCTCTACTAAGGTGCTCGTCCGGATAAACCAGGGCACAATCGCAGTAGTTCTCCTGGTGCCACCTTAGCCGATAGAGCGGAACGTAAGGCAGCAAAACACAGGAGCCGGGCAAACCCAACATTTGACCCAAGACATGATTCAGAGCTGATGCATATAAGGCCAAACTCGTGACGCCGAACACTCCCTAAGGTATTCGGTCTTTATGGTGTAAACCGGGCCTAAACATTGCCCTTTGTAAGAAGCCCCTAGTGTCCAGGTACGTGCATTGTTCTGACGTGGCCACATGCCAAGACGTCAGCATCCTTATCAATTGTACGGAGAATCCGAGGGATGTGTGTCAACAAGAGACAGTAAAAATGGTTGACGCAGGGTCTTAATCTAAAAAGAATCCTTGTAACGGGTCCCTGCTGCACGTCTGCGCCTGTGTCTCCGTTGTGCCGTATCCTGGACGGGTGTAGCACGATTGTCATTTGTAAAAGAGAGGAACTTAGGTGAGAAGTTGTCTTGCAAAAAGGTGGGTTTAAAGAAACCATTTACAGTTCAAGATGAGTAAAAATTAACACTTGTCTGCGCGCGTTGAGCCCCTTGTATTTGTAATAGGGGTTTGGCCATCAAACCGGTATGAATTACATATAGCTGCGCCGGACACGTCTAACCGTGTCCATGGTCTTGATGACCTATCGAATGCTTTAGTTGGTGAGGCTGTTTTAGTGTGCGGCTGCCAAGGCAGCCGCACTCTCTTCGGCGCGCAGGGATCGCTCAATATATCCATTTACTGTAATGATGCCACGTGGACCGGGCATCTTAAGTGTGAGGGAAGCGTAATGCGGTATTGCATTAAAGCGAGCGAAAGCTTCGCGTCCAAGTAGTGCTTGATAGCCACTTTGGAACAGAGCAATGTGGAAGGTTAAATTTTCAATACGGAAGTTATCGGGGAAGCCGAATATAACCTCTAGTAGCAGGGAGCCCGTGCAATGAGCCCCCGGGCCTGGCGTTACTCCTCTAAAGGTAGTATTGTTGTGGAAAATTTTTGTTGGGTCTATCCCCATTTTGCGGATTGTGTCCTGATATATCAGGTTTAAGCTGCTGCCGCCGTCCATTAGGACTCGTGTGAAGTGGTATCCGTCAATTATTGGCTCTAATACCAAGGCAGCCCGCCCTACGTTCCGGATACTTGCTGAGTAATCCTGATGGTCGAAAGTGATCGGTTGAGACAACCAGTGGTAGAACTCCGCGGTGATAGGCCCTTGGGCATGTTTGTCTGGGAGTGCCGCTTTGCTTCTCCCCTTTATCACGTGTAACACGTTTACTGTTTTAATTTCTGGTGGAAATTTCTTCTGTTCCCCAGTGTTTTCCTTGCGAGGCTCATCCTCGTGTTCGCTTGGTGTATCCTGCCCCTTATGTTCGGCGTTGAGCTTGCCGGACTGCTTGAAGACCCAACATTCTCTGTGGGTATGATTTGCAGGTTTATCGGGGGTGCTATGGATCTGACATATTTGGTCCAGAATTTTGTTTAAACTGGACAGTTCATCTCTGGCGCCTTTATAGGGTGGCTTTTGCTGACCTGGCCGAGAGCTTCTGAACCTGGCATTTACCGCCGTGCTCTTCGGGTTGTCTTCTTTATTCCGGCGCTTATTATTTTTGCTGCGTCGTGATTTCCCGTTTCCATCTCTAACTTCGGATGTACTTGGCTCGCTGTTGCTGCATCGGGCTAGCCAGCTATCCCCGCCCGTGCAAAAGCGGGTCATGAGGCTTGTTAATGCTGCCATTGTTCTTGGCTTTTCTTGGCCGAGGTGCCTGGCAAGCCATTTGTCTCGGACGCTGTGCTTAAAGGCTGCCAAGGCTTCAGCGTCCGGACAGTCGACTATTTGGTTCTTTTTAGTAAGAAACCTGTTCCAAAGCTTTCAGGCTGACTCTCCGGGCTGTTGAGTTATATGACTTAAATTGTCTGCATCCGGTGGTCGGACATATGTCCCTTGAAAATTTGCCCGAAAGGCGTCTTCGAGCTCTTCCCAGGTTCCGATGGAGCTTTCGGGGAGGCTTTTAAGCCAGTGCCTAGCTGGCCCTTTGAGCTTGAGGGGTAAGTACTTGATGGCGTGGAGATCATCTCCTCGAGCCATATGGATATGGAGGATATAGTCCTCAATCCAGACCCCAGGGTCTGTTGTTCCGTCGTATGCCTCTATGTTTACGGGTTTGAATCCCTCTAGAAATTCATGGTCCAGCACCTCATCGGTGAAACATAGGGGGTGTGCGGCACCCCTGTATCTGGGTGTACCGTGGTGTTCGGATGTTTGTTGTGTTGCATCGTATGCTGGAGCGCGCTTGCGTGGTCCATAAATGGATCTGGTTGCGCCGTCCTTTTGATGCGAGCCCTCACGTGGATCGCGTATTGACTTATGTGCGGCATTGTTCGCCGCTTTATGTTGGCCGTGAGGTCGTCTATCCGGCCGGATGGCCGTTCTAATTTTTGGTTGCGGGGGATCTAAGGCCTCCTCATCGCATTCAGGTAGCAACTTCCGCTTCAGGTAGCTCTTGGTGTGGCGATTACTGCCGTACTTCGCTGTTGTGTTGAGTATTTCGCTCCATTTGATTTTGAGTGTGTTTTGTGCAGCCTTGAACCTTTGCTTCTGTTTTTTCAGACTCCTCGCCATGGCAACAAGCCTTTGGTGGGCATTATGTTGCTCCTGGCGCCTGTCCGGTGTGATGTCGTCTGGACTGTTACCTTCGACGGGGTTGGGTTGTACGGCTTGATTTTCTGTGTTACCGTGGTCGGGCAATGGTTCACCCTGCTCTAACGATGGGTCTATGTGATCGTTATTTCTGCGGGGGCGGGATTTGGGGCGGCGTTTACGCTGCCGCTTTGACTGCTGCTCGAGGGAACCCCCCGTCGCTGCGTCCTTCCGTTCCTCGTCGTTATTTTCTTTGGGTGTGTCCACCATGTATACGTCATGTGATGAAGTGGGCGTCTAGTGCCCTGTGGGTAGTGATTCCTCTTTGACTCCTGCATCGTCGTCCATACCGTCGATGTCTTCGGAGTCGAAGTCGAGCATGTCGGTTAAGTCATCGAAAGTGGCTACTAAGTGGGTGGGCGGCGAATTTCTTCGTCATCCGCATCCCAATCTTGCCGGATGTAGTTCGGCCAGGATCCTCCTGACAAGGAAAGAGACCTTAATGAGTTCAGTATGTCGCCGAAGGGCGAGTGCTGAAAAATATCCACGGAGGTGAACTCCATGATCGGCGCCCAATCGGATTCGATAGGAAGGGGCACAGGCGGTTCGGAGTCCGTAGCCGGAGAAGGATTTGGCAGTTTGGCAACACGGCTCTTGTGAAGGGTAAGGTCGATATTCTGCTCGATCGCTGCAGAGGGTACGGCCTCCGTGACGGGGTCTATCCACCCGCCTTCGGATGGCGAAACTGGCTCCGAATTGAGGGTCGAAGCGGCTGCCAGTGTGATCTCCTGAATACGGTCCGATGGTAGAGCTAAATCGTACTCATCGTGGCCGCGTGGTGCATAAGGCAGGGGCTCGAATCCGTCGAAGATCAAGTCTCCACGGATATCGGCCGTGTAGTTTAAGCTTCCAAACCTGACCTGGTGGTCAGGGGCGTAACTTTGGATCTACTCCAGATGGCCAAGTGAGTTGGCCCGCAGTGCGAAGCCGCCGAACACAAAGATCTATCCGAGGAGAAAAGTCTCACCCTGGACTGCATCGCTATCGATGATCGTAGGAGCCATCAAGCCTAACGGCGATGACACAGAGGAACTCTCAATGAAAGCACCAATGTCGGTGTCAAAACCGGCGGATCTCGGGTAGGGGGTCCCGAACTGTGTGTCTAAGGCGGATGGAACAGGAGGCAGGGGACACGATGTTTTACCCAGGTTCGGGCCCTCTTGATGGAGGTAAAACCCTACGTCCTGCTTGATTTATTCTTGATGATATGAGTATTACAAGAGTTGATCTACCACGAGATCGGAGAGGCTAAACCCTAGAGGCTAGCCTATGGTATGATTGTATGTTGTCCCACGGACTAAAACCCTCCGGTTTATATAGACACCGGAAAGGGCTAGGGTTACACAAGGTCGGTTACAAAGGAGCAGATATACATATCCCTATTGCCTAGCTTGCCTTCCACGCCAAGCAGAGTCCCATCCGGACACGAGACAAAGTCTTCAATTTGGTATCTTCATAGTCCAACAGTCCGGCCAAAGGATATAGTCCGGCTCTCCGGAGACCCCCTAATCCAGGACTCCCTCAGTGGGTATGAGTACGCTAGTGACTATGATGAGGAGACTTTGGCTCTTATTACACATGAAGAACACGGTGGAGAGGATTCTGACCATGAGACGCAATACATGGCTGCTAAAGATGCTGACAGGTATGAATGTTTAGCTGCTCAACGTGTTTTGAGTGTGCAGGTTACACAAGCTGAGCAAAATCAGAGGCATACTTTTGTTCCATACAAAGGGAGTTGTGAAGGAACGTTCTTTTCGCGTCATCATAGATGGAGGGAGTTGCAACAACTTGGCTAGCATGGAGATGGTGGAGAAGCTATCTCTCACCACAAGACCGCATCCACATCCTTACAACACCCAATGGTTCAACAACAGCGGCAAGGTTAAGGTAACATGTATTGTTTGTGTGCATTTTAGTATCTCTACATATGTTGATTATGTTGATTATGATGTGGTACCCATGCAAGCATGTTCCTTATTACTTGGTAAACTATGGCAATTTGATAAAAATTCTGTACACCATGGTATAAATAATCAGTATACTCTTGTTCATAAGGATAGCCATATTACTCTGCTTCCTATGACTCTTGAATCCATTTTGAAAGATGATGTTAATAGAGATAATAAAGCAAAACAGGAGAAAAATAAGAGTGAAAATCAGACTGTGGCAAAAGAATTTGAGCAACAAATGAAACCTAATAATAAACAATCTAGTGTTGCTTCTGAAATTAAATTGAAAAGTGCATGTTTACTTGCCACAAAATCTGATGTTGATGAGCTAGATTTCAGTAAATTTGTTTGCTATGCTTTTGTGTGCAAAGAGGCATTATTTTCATTCAAGGACGTGCCTTCCTCTTTGCCCCTGCTGTCACTAACATTTTGCAGGAGTTCGCTGACGTCTTCCCACAAGACATGCCACCGGGATTACCACCTATTCAAGGGATTGAGCATCAAATTGACTTAATTCCCGGTTCATCGCTACCCAACCGTGCACCATACCATACCAATCTAGAGGAGACGAAGGAGATTATGCGTCAAGTACAGGAGTTGCTCGACAAAGGTTACATATGTGAATCTCTTAGTCCTTGTGATGTTCCTATTATACTAGTGCCTAAAAAGGATGGTACGTCGCATATGTGTGTTGATTGTAGAGGCATTAATAATATTACTATTCGTTATCGATATCCTATTCCTAGGCTAGATGATATGCTTGATGAATTGAGTGGCTCTACAATTTTCTCCAAAGTTGATTTGCGTAGTGGATACCATCAAATTCGTATGAAATTGGGAGATGAATGGAAAACAGCATTTAAAACTAAGTTTGGTTTATATGAGTGGTTAGTCATGCCTTTTGGGTTAACTAATGCACCTAGTACTTTCATGAGACTAATGAACGTAGTTTTACGTGCTTTCATTAGACAATTTGTGGTAGTCTATTTTGATGATATACTGATTTATAGCAGATGTTTGGAGGAACATTTGGAACATTTAAGTGTTCTTTTTATTGCTCTACGTGATGCATGTTTGTTTGGTAACCTTGGGAAGTGCACCTTCTGCACCGACCGAGTATCTTTTCTTGGCTATGTTGTTACTCCACAGGGAATTGAAGTTGATAAAGCCAAGATTGAAGCTATTGAGAGTGCCGCTGCCGAAAACGGTCACGCAAGTGAGGAGTTTTCTTGGCCTCGCTGAATTTTATAGGCGTTTTGTGAGAGATTTCAGCACCATTGTTGCACCTCTCAATGAGCTTACAAAGAAGGATGCACCTTTTGTTTGGGGTACCGCACAGGAAGAAGCCTTCACGGTATTGAAAGATAAGTTGACACATGCTCCTTCACTTTTGAGCTTGAATGTGATGCTAGTGGAATTGGATTAGGAGGTGTGTTATTACAAGATGGCAAACCTTTTGCATACTTTTCTGAAAAATTGAGTGGGCCTAGTCTGAATTATTCTACTTATGATAAAGAATTATAGGCTCTTGTTCGGACTTTAGAAACATGGCAATATTATTTATGGCCCAAAGGATTTGTTATACATTCTGATCATGAATCGCGTTATGTGCGGGGTTGAATTCATTCAGACTTTCCCGTATGTCATTAAACACAAGAAGGGTAAAGAAAATGTTATCGCTGATGCTTTGTCTCGTCGCTATACTATGCTTTCACAACTTGACTTCAAAATATTTGGTTTGGAGACCATCAAAGATCAATATGTGCATGATGCTGATTTTAAAGATGTAATGCAGAATTGTAAAGAAGGAAGAACGTGGGACAAGTTTGTCGTTAATGATAGATTTGTGTTTCGTGCTAACAAGCTGTGCCTTCCAGCTAGCTCTGTTCATCTTTTATTGTTGCAGGAGGCGCATGGAGGAGGATTAATGGGACACTTTGGCGTGAAGAAGATGGAGGACATACTTGCTACACATTTCTTTTGGCCAAAGATGAGACGGGATGTTGAGTTTTGTTGCTCGCTGCACTACATGTCAAAAAGCTAAGTCACTACTCAATCCTTATGGTTTATTTATGCCTTTACCTCTACCTAGTGTTCCTTGGGAGGATATATCTATGGACTTTGTTTTACGTTTACCTCAAACAAAGAAGGGGAGGGATAGCATATTTGTTGTCGTGGATAGATTTTCGAAAATGGCACACATTATACTATGTCATAAAAGCGATGATGCTGTTAACGTTGCTGATTTGTTCTTTCGTGAAATTATTCGCTTGCATGGTGTGCCAAATACTATTGTTACATATCGTGATACTAAATTTCTTAGCCACTTTTGGAGATGTTTATGGGCTAAGTTGGGGACTAAACTGCTTTTTAGTACTACTTGTCACCCCCAAACTGATGCACAAACTAAAGTAGTCAATAGAACATTGTCTACTATGCTTAGGGCTGTTTTGAAGAATAATAAGAAAATGTGGGAAGAATGCTTGCCTCATATTGAATTTGCTTATAATCGTTCATTGCATTCTACTACTAAGATGTGCCCTTTTGAAATTGTGTATGGTTTCCTACCTCGTGCACCTATTGATTTGTTGCCTCTTCCATCTTCGGAGAAGGTTAATTTTGATGCTAAAGAACGTGCTGAATTGATTTTAAAAATGCATGAGGTAACTAAGGAAAACATTGACCGTATGAATGCTAAATATAAACTTGCTGGAGATAAGGGTAGAACACATGTTGTGTTTGCACCTAGAGATCTTGTTTGGTTACATTTGCGTAAGGATAGATTTCCTAATTTGCAAAAATTAAAGCTAATGCCATGTGCTGATTGTCCTTGTAAGGTGTTAGAGAAAATAAATGTTAATGCATATAAACTTGAGTTGCCTGCAGATTTTGGGGTTAGTCCCACTTTTAACATTGCATATTTGAAGCCTTATTTGGGTGAGGAAGATGAGCTTCCGTCGAGGACGACTTCATTTCAAGAAGGGGAGGATGATGAGGATATCAATACCATTGTTACACCCACAGCCCCTGCTGCTATACATACTGGACCAATTACTAGAGCTCGCGCACGCCAATTGAATTACCAGGTACTTTCATTTCTTGGTAATGATTCTAATGTTCATGAGAATATGATGCTGCCTAAACTGGATACATTTGTTTTGCTTACAAATGAAGGGCCTAACATGGATAAGAGGGATGAACACTGGAGCAAGACCAAGCATGGAGATGATGGCATGCGCAAGGGGATCAAGAACGGAGTTACAAGTGATGATTTCAGGACTTTGAAGCCACCATAAGGAGTGCATGAAGCCTTGGACGAAATATACAAGATGCCACTTCATAAATTTCGTCCAAAGCCTATTCTAGGTGTTGCGTCACCTTATTATTGGACCAAGCCCATGTATTTTCGAAATACATAAGTATAGGTTGTTTTTAGAGTCCGTATGTGTCGGGAAACAAGAGTTAGGGTTGGTTTCGGACACTTCCTCCAAGGGCCACGGAATTCCCTCCTTTTCCTCCATATATACAGCCCTTTGGGCGCTGTTTAGACTCTGGGTTTTGTTTAGATTAAAAGTTCGGCATAGCTGAAACTTCGCGTACTTCGTGTGTGTCCAACGACCAGACCTAGACGTCAAAGAACCCCACCTTCATTAATAAAGCTTTGATGAGGACATGACTACCTTGGATACGACTAAAAATATTGCATACATGCATATTTTTAGGTGATTTCTAGTGCAAACTATTCAATAATCCAGAACAAAAATACTTCACACACTTTTGTGTTTTGTCTAATTGTAGGTGTATGGGACATTTGTACAATCGACATATGAAGATAAGGGAAAAGGAGAAGTTTAGCGGAAGTGCTAATTTGAGCTCGGGCTTATATGGTCTCTGTATCATCAGCGTCCTTTTGCCTCTAGATCTGCGCATGCACATGTATAGCATCCAGTATATGGAGCTGTATTTGTCCCATTTTCAGACTTTATGGCCCACCCTGTGCACCATTTATTAAGACATTTCCCGTGACTCTCCATCCATCCCAGACGGAGCACTAACGATGGGCAAAGACGGAGTACATTAGGCTAGCTTTGTATCCTGACGACGCTAGCAGTACACATTCAGATTTCACAGGAATTTTTTTCTTCGAAACGGAATTTCACAGGAATTTTTGTTCCAACACAAAAGCTCAACCTCATGTAAACGTACATGCTCATGTAGACATTCAGCTAGCTCAAGTAGACATACAGGCTCATGCGGAACATTGAGATTATGTACACATTCAGACCAAGGTTTTTGGTTTCTCCTGATTTCAATTAGTCTCCGGTATGCAATTCACCAACAGTGGTCCATGTTGACACAATACGTCCAGATCTTTCTGCACAAAAAAATGTCTCAAAAACCAAGAGGGATGCCCTGAACGAGTGTTTGAAGCTTCAAGCCAACTTCTCCACGCTCGCGCACAATGCACTATGTATGGTTTTTGCACCATTGGACTCTGTATTTGATCCCTACAACTCAAGATGGTGTTTCCCGTCAGTCACCCATGATCAGTAGTTATGAATCGCAACCTCCATGGCTCGGTTCTGGTCAGAGAAACAGAGAACAAAAGTTCTATAAAAAAATCGGGTAGCCCAAATAACTGCAATACAAAATAGACATTGAAACCAAAACCATTGCAACTACCTGCTAGAGCTGTCTTCGGCACCACCCCTCCCATCAACCGTAAGAATTGTGAGAACATCCACTCAAAACTCTGCATAGTCTCATCACGGACAAGTACCCCAGCTAATATCACACTCTGGAAATGGTTATCCACTCCAACAAACAGCCCAAAAAACATGTCATACAGGTTAATGTGGTAAGTTATGTCGAAAGTCACAACATCCCCAAAGAAAGTGTACTGCAAACGGCTGCTACCATTCAACTCTTAATTTTCTCTTCGGTGTCATCTTGCACCCTGTGCATGAGATGTGGATCCTTCGAGCCTAATTCAGCAAATACCTCCATTGTTTCCCTTACATCATCATCTGCTTGTTTTTTTGGTGAACTTACCATACAAATTCTGCCGTGACCGCTTGGTAAAAGGGATCTTATCCATCGATCGAAGGTAGCTTCTGATGATGCTATATACTTTCCCAGATTGACATTATTCTATCTAAACTGCTTGACAAGGTCACTATAACACATCAATGTGCTTGTGACATGGCAATGTATTGTCTCCCGCTGATGGGCGACAAAAAATGGCTGTGCTTCTCACTGTGCTCCGCAATGTACCACAAATTGTAATCTGTTCGGAGCAACCTTATCAGCTCAGGACATTCACATCGACATGATGATGACGTGTTCTCCACCCCCTCTTCCCCTGTCCAAATCAACAAGACAGAATTAAAACAGAACTCCGATGTTGCACTTCATAAAAACAACATTGAATAACATTCGGCGATCTTGCTCGTCATTACTAACCGCGCATCCACAAACTATGTCCTGCATACACGTCATACTTTCAACATTAAACCTGCTCTTCCCATATATGTTACCAAAAACTTTCTCCCAAGAATAAAGGTTCTAGAAATCGTGCCTCACCCAAAGAACCAAAACTTATTCCTAGGGTAGGTACGACGACACTCTCTAATGGGTTATCAGCCAATTACTGCTTTCTCAAGAGCTGACACCCTCGATGGGCATGGTGTCATAGCATGCCCAGCTCAATAATCACACAATTGGTAAGACGGATTGAAAGAGCGGGTTCATTAGCAAAAAGGCACATTAGAAAATCGTTTTACTTCTGGAGAATATGTCTACAAATAATGTGACTTGGGCACACATTCTTATTTACGTACATGCTTCTGCAAACCCACATTTAATGAAATGGCATTTGTTGTAAACACATGGATCAGCCTATTTTTAGCTGTTGACCAACACGATACTGCATATTTCCTACTCCTGTGTTATCCAAGTGCTAAAATAGAATAGTGAGACAATCCAAAGCACTGAACCTGTGTTTTGCAAGTAATAATTAACTGTCTCATGGTAAAAGTATTTTTATTATGAAAATGCTTTTGCAGATCCGGTTATAGTGAACCAACATCTATCGTGGACACATGGATCTGTACTGACTATCCTATTTTTAGTTGCCGATCAACAAGATAATGCATAGTTCCTAATTCTTTGCTATCAAAGTGCTAAAAGTAGAACCAGTGGGAATTTCTGGTGTTGTCAAATTACTGAACTTGTGTTATTAAATTACTAAATTCTCGTCTCACAGTAGCACTAATTTTCGTACAACGCAAAATTCATTCCCAGTGCCATCTGAAGCTGTTAAACGAAATTAAGAACACAATTGCCTGGTCACTGCTTCTGGGTCTTATTATGACCTATGCAGGGTGGATTTGCAAAGCTCATTAATCCAATGCATTATTTAAGGTTATCCTTACCATGCAGTCTATCCCAATAACAACCTTTCTTGCTTACATGTTAATCTTAGTATGCATCGAACTAACCTGTTAGCCCACAGCTTATGGGTTCACCTTGCCCATCCACAGCTCCGACCCCTACGACGAGTTTTCCCGTCGGCCATCCACACGTCCCACTTCCTCACAGATCTGCGCCTCCGCACTCCTGGCTGCCGCTGGCGCCTGCTCAACATCGCTTGCCGACGCCATGTGTCCTTACGGTTCTCTCAGTATTCCGTGTCGCCCACCTCTTCAATCAATGAAAATCTATTCAGATCTAGACTTTTAATCGCCGATATTCTGGTGAAGATTGAGATCTGAGAGGATGAGGAACGAAAGGGGTGAGATTTTACCATTTGATAGGCTATAATATGACCTCCATCCCCTTCCATGGCGTCGTCATCCTCAGGCGGCCTCCCCTTCCACCCCTCTGCTCTATCGCACATGTCGCCGACCAACGATTCATCGCGCATGTCATCATCCTCAGGCGGCCTCCCCTTCCACCCCTTTGATCTATCGCACATGTCACCGACCAACGATTCCCCGCGCATGTCCGATCCCAGGAAATGGAACACACTTTTCCTGTTCCACGGACCAGCATTCTACAGGATGGCCTAGCCACGGCTCAGATAGCGATGCACTGACGGAAGTGGGGATCAGCCCAGCGGACGGATAACGTCCGTCCCGATGCTGTCCCACTGTTCGAAACAGTGCATACGTATAGATGTGAACTGGTGATTAAAAAAGCTGCCGTATTGTGCATAAAAAATGGGAAGGACCAGAACCCGATGCCATACTCATTGGCTCAGATACAGAGAGCATATGTGCTCGAGTGCACAAACTCCACGTCCGAAGTTTAGGTTCTATTCAAAAAGTCCTCTCATGTCACTTTTGGGCCAAGAGAAGATAGAGTCCAAGTCTCTCACGTTTTGGGTTCAGATTCGGACTGCACAGACATACCTGACTCAAAACGCCAACATCTTTTTCATACGGACTCCGAATTGGGTGATTCTTTTTTTGTTGGAAAGTAGATTTCGTGATCTTTCCAACCCAATTGGATTCACCTTCAAATTCGTCCGGAGCATTGTGATATCGATGAAACAATCTGACGCTGTAGCACAATCCCAGTCAAACAACAAGTCCAAAGGTGTTACATCACCTCCACTTGGGCCCATGAGCCTTGTACGACCTAGGGTTGGTTTTAGGCTGCCTTGGGACGTCCTTTCACTCCTTGGCCGCCACCTCTTCCTCTTATATAAATAGATCCATCTAGTATCTTTTTCCTTGGGTTTTGTTTAGATTAAAAGTTCTCCATAGCTGCAACTTCGTGTACTTCGTTTGTGTCCAACGACCAGACCAAGACCGCTTATGGATCCCCACCATTATCAATACTTCATATATATTTGCAATATTCAGACTACTTTATCATATTCTTGCTCGTTCCTCGATTACTTGCAAGAATAGACCTTCGTGGCCAGGCTGACCGTGCTTCCGGCATCGTCAGTAACCTCAGGAGATTGGTTTAGCGATTGCTAAGGCGCAACATCGTGCAAGTTTGTAGTCGGATCATCAAAGTCGGCTCCACCAAATCGATAGTTATCATCTCATCGAAAAATTGAGACACCCTCGCCTCTATCAAGTGGTATCAGTTTTCAGGTTGCTCGGTGAGAATTTCCTGTTTTTCCTAGATTAGATTTATGTTCTTACCTATTGTCCAAGAAAAATCCAGAAAAAAAGTTAGATCTATTCATCCTTTGTCCAAGCCAGTCTGAGCCTTTGCAGTTTTTTTTCATTGCTTGCATAGTTGAATTATCAGTTGCATCGTCGTGTCGAGTTGCTGGTCTTAGTGTCTAGTTCGTTTAGAGTTTCGAGTTCTGTTCACATTAGTCACGCCGCCGCTGCATCATTATTCCTTCCGCTGTCCACCACCCATCCATAAATTTCCACCACGTGCTACCCATCGTTCATTGTCACAATCATAGTTGAGGTCGTTCACAACTTCGCTAGATCCAATCTGCATCTTATCTAGTTTGTTTTGTAAAGAGGGAGAGAAAAAAAGAGAAAAAAGTAAAAAAAAAGTCAGAGAAAAAAAGAGAAAGAAAAAGAAAAAAGTGCGAGGAAAAAAAGAGAGAAGAAAAAAAACAAAATTCAGATCTATCTAGACTCAATCTCGTAGTTGAATTCGGATTGGAATATGTTTTGTGCACTGTTCAGTAAAACAGGCATAACTTCCTCACACGAAGTCCGTTTTGGCTCCACGGGTACTCAAATGAAAGCTAGCGACGAGACGCATCTAAATGGTTTCCGAAGCTAGTTCAATATTTGGCACCTCAAAATCGGCTTCTAAATAGGTCTTTTTGCCCTCCGAAGTTCATGAACACAGCTTATTTCAGTTTTTCATGCCAGTTTTAGAATTTTTTGACTCCTCATATCAACTCGGAATTGAGTTATTCCTTTTGTGATTGAAAGCTTGAGTCAATACCATTCTTTAAAAAAAATATTGAAAAATTGGCACAAATTTTTCCAGAGGAAAGTTGGAGAGAAAGTTGTTGATATATCCTAGTTGGCTGTTGTTTCACATTGTGATCTTCACTTATATTTTGCTGTCCAGAGCTACTTCATATCCTTTATTGATGCTAGATCCCCGACCGTCCCAACTGGGCTCCACTACTGATAAAAAAGAAAACGAAACAAAACAACGACCAAGATCTTCAACGAGCTCCCACTTGAGCTCGGTTGCGTCACCTGCACTGGTATCATCTTCACCTGCAACTGTTTGGAAGTATCTGTGAGTCACGAGGACTCAGCAATCTCACACCCGCGAGATCAAGACTATTTAAGCTTATAGGTAGGATGGGGGTAAAGGGGTGGAGCTGCAGCAAGCACTAAGCAGAATATGGTGGCTAACATACGCAAATACGAGCGAGAAGAGAAGCAACGCAACGGTCGTAAGCTAGAAGTGATCAAGAAGTGATCCTGAAACTACTTACGCACAATCATAACACAAGAACCGTGTTCACTTCACGGACTCCGCCGAGAAGAGACCATCAAGGCTACACACGCGGTTGATGCATTTTAATTAAGTCAAGTGTCAAGTTCCTACAACCGGACATTAACAAATTTCCATCTGCCACATAACCGCGGGCACGACTTTCAAAAGTTTAAACCTTGCAGGGGTGTCCCAACTTAGCCCATCACAACCTCTCACGGTCAACGAAGGATATTCCTTCTCCCGGGTAGACCCGATCAGTCTCGGAATCCCGGTTACAAGACATTTCGACAATGGTAAAATAAGACCAGTAAGACCGCCTGGATGTGCCGACAAATCCAGATAGGAGCTAAACATATCTCGCTCTCAGGGCACACCGGATAAGCTAAGCGTACAGGTACCAACATAACCCAAGTTGCCAAGGGACGGTCCCGCACGGTGCTCTAGTTTGGACCAACACTTAGAGAAGCACTGGCCCGGGGGGGTTAAAATAAGATGACCCTCGGGCTCCGGAAACCCAAGGGAAAAAGGCTTAGGTTGTTAGGCAAATGTAAAACCAAGGTTGGGCCTTGCTGGAGGAGTTTTATTCAAAGCGAACTATGAAGGGGTTCCCATAACACCCAACCGCGTAAGGAATGCAAAATCAAGGAACATAACACTGGTATGACGGAAACTAGGGCGGAAAGAGTGGAACAAAACACCAGGCACAAGGCCGAGCGTTCCACCCTTTAGCAAGTATATAGATGCATTAATTAAATAAGAGATATTGTGATATCCCAACATATCCATGTCCCAACATGGAACAATCTTCAACTTCACCTACAACTAACAACGCTATAAGAGGGGCTGAGCAAACGCGGTAACTTAGCCAAACAACGGTTTGCTAGGAAGGTGGGTTAGAGGCTTGACATGGCAATAAGGGAGGCATGATATAACAAGTGGTAGGTAGCGCGACATAGCGATAGAGCGAAAAACTAGCAAGCAAAGATAGAATTGATTTCCAGGGTATGGTCATCTTGCCTGAAATCCCGCAAGGAAGAAGAACGAGTCCATGAAGAAGACAAACGGCCGTAGTCGAACGGATCCTCACAAACGCGACATTACCAGAACTAACAAGAAGAAGCAACACTGGAAAGGAGCAAACAACATGGTAAACAAACATCACAAACATGGCATGGTCCACAAACAAGTATGATGCATGTCCGGTTTAATGAAACGTGGCATGGCAGAGTACACAAACAAAACTACAAGTTAAGTGGAGCTCAATATGCAACATGTTGCATATTGACGAAACACCACATTCATTTATTTAGTTCTCTCCCGTTTATGTACCCAACAATATTAAATGTTGTTAAACATGGCAAGAGGTGAGGCAAAAGTAAACTACCTATTAAAGGCATTTTAAATGAGGCCGGAAATAACAAACAACAATTCCGGTAAATCCCCATATGCATGTAGCAATTTAAAGAAAACAAGAATTTTAAACATTCTTGATGTTGTTATCATGATGCGGATGACATGTGCAAGTTTTATGCAATTTTTATTAAAAGTTGACATGAGCATATTATGAAGCATTTGTATCGTGGCAGAAACGAAATGGGTGCCACGGCAACGAATCCGAAAATGATGCCACGGCAACATATCGGTTCCGGTAACGCGATTGAGGTGTCGGTGCAAAGGAAAGTGTGACGGGAGCGTGTCATGATGAATGGTGGGGTGCTCCCGGTAACCGGGTTTCCCACGAGTCGACGGCATGGCAAACGAGGAGGAATGTGCAACGATAGCTCGGACACTGTGCAAACACGAACATCTCATACCACAAAAACAAAAGTATTCATTCTCGGACGGTCGTCTCGGGGTTATACCTTCGAAGCGTGCATTTTCGATACGGGTCGAGTTCTATGCGGTGTAGGGGGAAGTAGGCGTTCTCGGGACGGTTGTAGTGGAATTAGTGGTACTATCGGTCATTGGTGATCATCGAGGCGGTAGTGGAAGTAGAGGTACATGACGTCAAAATCACAGCTGCGGTAGTTGTACCCATGTTGTCGTCGAACTTGATGGAACCAAAGTCCTCGAGGGTAGTCGTGGGAAGTAGTCGTACTCGCGAACTTGTCAAATCCACGGCGACAATAGTTGTACACGGTGCTTGTGAACCGCGGTTCTTCGGGCAATGGTAGTCGTACATGTCCGTATATGTTCGGGGTCGTCACCGTTCGTAGCCTATGTAGTTGAACTTGACGAAACCCTCGACGACAGTAGTAGTGGATGTCATCGGTATCGTGGTACTTGGCGATATCCGTGCGTAGAGGTACTTTGCAGTTTCGACGACGGTCATACATGTTTTCGTAGATGAACTTGACTGATCCAAGGGCTCCGGCCATCGTGGTACTTGGCACAACACCGTGTAGTCGTTCATTTTGAAGAGGAACTTGGCCATTCGAAGGTGTACTTGGCGAACAACGGTCGTCGTGGTACTTGAATAATCCATGTAGGCAGTCTTGCATTCTGGGTCCGATGGTCTTAGCAACGTCAAAACGGGCAGCGCATACCACGACCAAGGTGGCGCAACAAGGCACCGATGAAGGGGAGAACGGGTGCCAGACGATGGAGTTGCTCCCGACTCGGTGGGTGCTCGAGGACACGGGCGCTCGGGGCAGCGGTGTGTAGGACGCGGGTGGAGGGTTTGAAGGCGACAGGCAGCAAGGTGGTGAAGGTGCGGCAGCAGCGGAGGATCTGCAAGGCGGGAGAACGCGGAGGATGGAGCAGGTCCGGCGAGGTGGAGGCGCAGGGCGGTGGAGCACATAGGGTGGCGACCATAGACGAGCAGCGGCGCACGGGGCAAGAAGAGCTCTGGCCATGGCTGTTCTCGCCAGGGAGGAGGCGGGAGAGCACGGCGGCGTGCAGGAGGCTCGCGGGGCCTCGGGAGCGACGTGCAGAGGAGGCAGCACCTCGGCGTGCAGCAAGGATGCAGCGGCACAACGCTGGAGCATGGCAGGAGGAGCGGAGCAGTCGTGAGCTCAGGGCAAGGTGCAGCGCCATAGTACGGGTTAGAGGGAGATTGAGGAGAGGGACTCCTCTGGCGGCGCTGGACGGAAGGGAAGGAGGGAAAGGGAGAGGATATGGGATCGAACGTGGGTCTCCTGGCGGCGGGGTGGAGACGAGGGAGAGGGAGAGATGGGATCGGGCATGCCCCTTGGGCCGGCTAGGTTTAGGTGCGGCTAGGCCTAAATGGCCTGCTGGGCTCCCTTCTTTCCCTCTCTTATTTTCTATAAACAGAAAATAGCAAGGAAGAAAAGGAGAAGATAGGAGGTATTGGGGAAGAAGTAGGACACGCAGATAATTTTCCGGACCCACAAAACTGAGGTTGATCCAAGAAGATAGAAGTTGGCATGAATTCAAGATTTAAATTCAAACTCATTTGAATATCATTCAAATGGGTTTGAATTGGGGCTAGGTTTTAGAAGTGCTCAAAAATGTTGAGATTAAAGAAATAGCCTCGATAGATGGGAAAAGAATTAGGAAAAGTTAGAGAGCCAAAACTTGAAGAAGGAAAGGAATGGAATTAACATGCACGTGTGTTGCGGTAAATTCCAAATTAATGGAATATATTTTTATAGCTCCCTAATAATATTGGGAGGACATATGTTATAAAGAGAAATCACCACGTGTGTTTCCTCAATTTAAATAGACCAAAGATCTATGCATTTTATTTGGTTGAGTTTAAAAAAATGAAATGGCGTGATGGCATGATGACATGATGCAATGCTCAAGATGCAAAGATGAATGCAACAGACAAAAGAAATCACCCGACGAAACTTGGAAAACATGGAAGGCATATGAAGCTCTGGTCTTGGGGCATTACAACACTCCACCACTACAAGAGGATCTCGTCCCGAGATCTAGGATGGAACCGGATAGAAAATGGAAGAGGAAGAGGTAAAACAAAGTTGCTTCTTTGACAAACGAGTGAAACCAATCAACCTTGAGAGGTTAAACAAATTGGAAGGAGGAATCCAACAAAGATTCAAGAAGTTGAAAACACTTCGTTATAAAAGAGGGATAAGGAACATTGCGAGAACCTTGTAGGTTGAAAGACATAAGTAAAGTGTTACAATGGACAAGAAGTACATGCAAGCACTCCGGTTGAAACGAGATGTACAAGGAACAATAAAGATCACTTATGACAACACTCCGGTTGTAAATGGAAGGTAAAGAATATGAACTTGGCAAAATGAAAGCACTTGGATGAGAGACCGGTTAGAAGAGGAATGATAGACACCACACTCCGGTTACACAAGATAGAGAAGGCCTAAGAATGATATAATTTGGGCAGCACTGCGACTGTAAATGGAAGGAATTGAACATGATCTTGACAAAACAAGATGATGGGTCGAACAGAGCAATGTCATAATGCCTCCGGAACAAACGTAAGAATGGAATCAAAAGAACGGAGGAAAAAAACAACATCTTCTACCTCAAATGAGCTTGAAAAGCATCTTTAGGAGAAGGGTCGAACGGAGTTGTTGGAAAACCAACAACGGAAAGAGTAAGCTTGTTGTGGGCTTACGGAAAACATCTCGAAATCTTGAGGTGAAATTCTGCCACTAACGAAACAATAGATTGGATTGATATGAACAAGGAGACGAGAAACCTTATTTCACCGGGAGGATAAATGAAGAACTTGGGTCATTTATGTGCACCATAAATAGCAACAATCCCTAGGGAAGGCTTTAGGTGAAATATAACCCAATATAACTCCAATGAAGAGATTGATGGATTTAAAATACCTCATTCTTGACAACACGTGAATCACGAAACAAGAATGGAAATTGTCAAGAAAAGATATAGCACCACCTCAAAAGATAAGGTAGAAAGAATCACACTTCATAATGCAAGAAGAGGACTACTTGATCTCCTCAAAACAAACATGTGTTGAGCACCACGTTCATTTTAGAGTAAAGCTTGGAGGATCATAACTTCAAGAGAAAAATCTAGTGGACAAATGAAGAATGAAAGGAATCCTTGACGAACCACGAAGTAGAGCCTCCATGAAGAACTCCGGTAAAAAAATGATGATAAAAAGAAAGATAAGTTGAAAACACAAGGTGAAGCCTTGTAATAATTTAGATGGATATTCGTGACGATATAATTGAGAGAGCTTGGAACTCCGGAAAAGAAAAGATGAAACAATTGAAACCAAGAATTTATTCATCATGAACAAACTCCGGAAGAATGAATCCATCATTTGGATGAAGCAAGAATAAGAATTATGTTAAGCGTATCCTTCACCAATTTAAATTGAGGACAAGCAACGGATTTGGCATACTACTTATTCCCGTAGAAAAGATTAAGAGAGATATAGTGCAAACTTGGGAAGGTCTTCGACGCGTCGTCAGTAGGATTATGAGAGAACAAGTTAATTGATATGATAACAAGAGAAGAGGAATCTTGAACAAACCGCTGTAATAATTGAACATGAAAGTAGCAAAAGCACAATTCACCGGGAAGAATTGGGAAATGAATGAAGATACTTGCTAGGATTTAGATACATGAGAACGAAGAGATCATGAACTGATTAGAGGATATTTGAACGATGCACCGGTAAGATTTGGAGAACGGGAGCTGAAAGCTAGAATGAATAATTCTGAGATGATGGGCTCTGAAGAATCAAACTAAAAAATACTCCTGAATTGCTCCGGATGGGTGAAAATAATATCTCACAATTGAAAATAATTATGAGAGGATGGCATCAAGCTAGAATCACGAATCTTTGAGAGAACGGATAAGATTTAAGAGAAAATCTTCTTCGGTCTTCAGATGTTGAGAATGACGATGAGAAACACCACCATGATTATTGAGGCACTTCAAAACAATGAAGGATAGGAAGATTGAACCAACGATGAAAGAATTGGAAAGATCTTGGAGAAAGACATTTGACTGATGACAATTCATTCTTACGTCAAACTTGGAAAAGAATTTGAGAGTAACATCAAGAAAATTAGAAGAGTTAGGTAAGATCCTGGGAAAAGACCTGTGGGTTAGTGTCACACCCTCGATGCGACTATATCTCCCACGTGTCGAGGCACGACTTAGAGGCATAATCGCATTGAAGGCATATGTCGCAAGTTAGGCAATCTTCACAACATCCCATGTAATATAAATAAACAAAGGGGAGATAACATAGTTGGCTTACACTCGCCATGTCAATCAAGTACATAAATAACATTACATCATCCAAACACTCATGGCTCGACTACGGTGCCAAAATAAAAGAGAACCCAACATGCGACAATGGTCTCGTTCACCCCCAACTGGGCACCACTACTGATCATCGGGAAAAGAAACATAGTATCGTTGAGAGTCTTCGTCGAACTCCCACTTGAGCTCATATGCGTCTCCTGGAGCGGAATCATCAGGCCCTGCATCTGGTGTAATAGTAATCTGTGAGCCACAGGGACTCAGCAATCTCGCACCCTCGTGATCAAGACTGTTTTAAGCTTATAGGTATGGCAAGGTAAATATGAGTGGAGCTGCAGCAAGCGACTAGCAAAAATATGGTGGCTAACTTATACGCAAAAGAGAGCGAGAAGAGGAGGCAAAGCGCGAGCGAGAAACTAGAGAGCAACCTGCGCAAACATTACTCCAACACCGTGTCCACTTCCCGGACTCCGCCGAGAAGAGGCCATCACGGTAACACACTCAGTTGATTCATTTTAATAAATTAAGGTTCAAGTTATCTACAACTGGACATTAACAAATTCCCATCTACCCATAACCACGGGCACGGCTTTCAAAAGTTCAAATCCCTGTAGGGGAGTCCCAACTTAGCCCATAACAAGCTCTCACGGTCAACGAAGGAATAGACCTCCTCCCAAGACGTTCCGATCAGACTCGGTATCTCGGTAACTCAAGACACTTCGACAGGTTAAAACAAGACCAGCAACACCGCCCGAATGTGCCGACAAATCCCGATAGGAGCTGCACATATCTCGTTCTCAGGGCACACTCAGATGAGACATCCTATGAGTAAAACCAACCCTCAAGTTGCCCCGAGGTGGCCCCGCAGTCTACTCGGTCGGACCAACACTCAGAGGAGCACTGGCCCGGGGGGGTTTAAATAAGATGACCCTCGGGCTCCGGAAACCCAAGGGAAAAAGAGGCTAGGTGGCAAATGGTAAGACCAATGTTGGGCATTGCTAGAAAAGCTTTAATTCAAGGCGAAATATTAAGGGGTTCCCATTATAACCCAACCGCGTAAGGAACGCAAAATCCGGGAACATAACACCGATATGACGGAAACTAGGGCGGCAAGAGTGGAACAAAACACTAGGCGAGAGGCCGAGCCTTCCACCCTATACCAAGTATATAGATGCATTAAAATAACAAGATAATATAATGATATCCCAACAAGTAAATAAATGTTCCAACAAGGAACGGCCTCCAATCTTCACCTGCAACTAGCAACGCTATAAGAGGGGCTGAGCAAAGCGGTAACATAGCCAATCAACGGTTTACTAGGACAATGGTGGGTTAGAGGTTTGACATGGCAATTTGGGAGGATTGAAAGCAAATGGTAGGCATCGTAGCATTGGCATAGCAAAAGAGCGAGCAAACTAGCATAGCAAAGATAGTAGTGATTTCGAGGGTATGATCATCTTGCCTACACAGTTGTCAGAGTTGACTGGATTCTCGAAAGCAAACTCAACGGGCTCCTCGTTAGCGAACTCTTCCCCCGGCTCTACCCAAACAAGACAAACAAGCAACAAGGACACAATCAACCACGTGCAAGACCAAGCAATACGGTGCAAAGATGATATGCTATGCGGGATGCGATGCGGGATGCAAAATGCAAGATATGACAGGAAATGCACGAACCTGGCCTCAACATGGAAATCCAAGTGTGCCACTGGAAATATGAGACGAAATCGCTTGAAAACGATATAAAGAACGCCGGAATCGGAGTTACGGTTTGGAAATGGCAAGCGATTCAAAAATGACACCGGTCTGCGATTTACAGCAAGTAGGCATCTAAACACAACGAAATGAACATGCTACAGCACCCAAACATGACAACAAAATACATGGAAGGGATGCACACAAGATGCTTAACAAAAGTCTAGCACTGAGCTACGGCCAAATCATTCATTAACAGGTTCAAACAAGCATGGCAAAAATGCATATGACAAACAGATCTCAGACTTAGTGAAATTAACACTTGCCTGGAATTTCAGATCAGGTAGCCCTCTTCGAAGCAACAAAACTACATGCTACAGGGCCTGAACATGGCAAAGTAAAGCATGGCCTGGAGCTACTCAAAGAGCTTAACAAAAGTCCCTTAGTGACCTTGAGCCAAAAGGGATCAGAAAATACAATTGCAAGCACGTGAACATAGCAAAAATATAATCAGTTTTCAGACTTAGTGAAAACTGACACATGCTGAAATATAACTCAAGTAGGCATGTTTACGAGCTCGATGCACTCACTACAGAGAAATTCATGAAAAGACAAGCATACATCCATCAAGAAGGCACAAAATGCAAGCTATACATGGCAAGAACAATAGCATAGCATGCACGGATCAACTACAACATCACCGGCAAAATTGCAAACAAGTTGACAATCTGCCCAGATTCACAAAGTAGCAAAAGTAGAGCTTGATTGACTCAAGCTAGGGTGATCCATAATTGCAAACAAAGACACGGATGGATAGAGCACTACAATATTAACAAAACACCCTTACTGATCATCCTCAAAAGAGGCACGGATCACTAGGAAACAACATGAACATATGGCATCATGAGATAAACAGCTCAAGGACTTGGTGGAAATGCTAAGTCCCTGAAAACAGAATTAGCAAGTGCACAACTTTGCAAGCTTGCACAAGTCACCACACACATCCCAAAAATACATGGGTTGCACCTCTGGAAAGATGACAAAACCCTTAACAAAACACATGTAGAACTCATGGGCATAGTATGCACACATTAATCATGGCAAAGATGACAAAAGTGCTAAACGGAGTAACAGATCTGGCAATTAACTCAAGTAGCCTTCTTCTAACAGCATTTCGGGCATCAAGATGAGCTCAAATGAAAATGAAGCAATGGAATGAAATGATGTACTCTCTGAGATGACCATTTTGATATGCTATATGCATGAATCGGAGCTACGGATGCAAAGTTACGGGGTCGCTAACATGTGCACATGGACTGAAATTTCTGGGACTTAGTGAAAAAAATCAACCTCCGGATTAGGGTTTACTGTAGCAACCGGATCTGGATCCGATCTCGCCGGGGCACGGACGCCGAGGTTCACCGGAGGAGAAGAGGAGGCCGGGCGGCGGCTTGCCGGCGAGGAGCGTCGAGGACGGCGGCGGCCGGGCCTTGGCGCGGCGTCCGGGGAGGCGGCGGCGGAGCTCGGCTCCCGCGCGGAAGACTGCGAGGCGGCGCGGCGCGGCTCCGGCCGGCCAGCGGACGAGCGGCGCGCGGCGGAGCGGTGGAAGGACGCGGCGGCGTCGGGCACCGGCGCCGAGGGAGGCGGCGGCGCTAGCGGGCGCGCGCGCGGCCCGGATGGAGCGGGGAGGGGGCCGGCTTCGGGCCGGCGGGCCTCGGCGGCGGCGCGGGCGGGAGCCGTCACGTGGCAGCGCGCTAGTGGCCGCGGGCGGCGGCGGGCAATATGTCCGGTGCGGCGGACATGTCCGGTGCGCGCGAGGGGATTTTAGGGTTTCGGAGGTAGGAGGAGATCCGAAAATCGGGGGGGGGGTGTTTAAATAGGCATAGAGGGAGCTAGGAGAGTCCAAATGAGGTGCGGTTTTCGGCCACGCGATCGTGATCGAACGCTCTTGGTGATGGGGCAGAGTTAGGTGGGTTTTGGGCCAAATTGGAGGGGTGTTGGGCTGCAACACACACGAGGCCTTTTCGGTCCCTCGGTTAACCGTTGGAGTATCAAACGAAGTCCAAATGATACGAAACTTGACAGGCGGTCTACCGGTAGTAAACCAAGGCCGCTTGGCAAGTCTCGGTCCAATCCGGAATTGTTTAATCCCCACACACGAAAGAAAGCTAGAAATGACCATCAGAGGAGAACGAAGCGCCGGAATGCAAAACGGACAACGGGGAAAATGCTCGAATGCATGAGACGAACACGTATGCAAATGCAATGCACATGATGACATGATATGAGATGCATGACAACGATAACAACACACGGAGACAAGAACCCGAGGAAATGAATATAACTTAACGCCGAAAACGGCAAGAGTTGGAGTACAAATTGGGGAAGTTACATCCGGGGTGTTACAGTTAGAGCCCACTCAAAAGATACACCATTGAATGATTTAAAAGAGAAGATTGTGCCGGTTGAATTAAATGGCTTGAATGAGATAACAACCTCGAAATAGGTTGAACGGATCTTGAATGAAAAGACGAGCCTTCTGAGATATCTTCAGCACTCCAGAACAAATGAATAGCAAGAAGTGAATGATTTATAGGTGCACCAACATGAGAAAGCATTTGAACCGAGGAAAGGATATGATCAACAAAGCTTGAATTGAATCCACCGGAGAAGAAAAAAATGAAGAAATATAAACTCAAAGCTTTCTTAGTATCTTCCTGAGAATCACCGGATAAGAACATTGACGGAAAATAATAGAGAGACTTCCCATCAATAAAATGATACTTGATTAAGAAATCTGAGTCCTTGTAGGAAAAAGGGGTGGGAGGGCGGGGAAAAACAAAGGCAACTTGGGACGGTTGAAACAAACACCGTTGAGAAAACTGAGGGATGATCTTATGAATGTTGAAAATGATCGGATCCACTTGAAGAGAAACACGCCAATTGAAAAAGAATTGACATGACCATCTCGATGATCGAAAAGGATTAGCACTTCCATAGAAATATGAGAACACCATTTAGGAAAAGGTATGGATTCAACACTTGACTTCGAAGCAACTTGAATACCACAATCAAAAAAAAACAAAGAATTGGCTTGCGGAATAAGACGGAAACAAACATATGATAGATCCCATATCGTATCATGTGTCTGTTGGAAAGATATTCTAGGAGCTACTTGAATTCCCACCTATAAAACTCCCGAAACTTTCTGGTTATGCAATCAGGTGTTGGGGATATAGGGGAAGCATAATATCTCACCCAAACTAACAATTCCTACATCCAGGTGTATCCATCCTTCAACACATAACCAAGAAACCTTCGGAAATCATGTACCTCAACCTTCGAAAAGCATCCGTTATACGAGTTATGGCAATACTCCCGAACTCCCGCCCCAGTACTGGGTGGCGTCGAGGTTATCTCACCAACAACTGCATAAAAGAGATTTTCGATGTCGGTGAACTCAGGTATTCCAGAACTGCAACGATAAAATTGTGACGACAACACCTCGGAGCTCAAATCCCCGGGACACTGCCACAACCCCTAAATATCAGGAGGCACCAAGAACAATGTTCTCGTCACAAGAATATCAGAACGATTCCAAGATACCCGCGTGATCCTAAAAAAATTCGTGAAATTTGAGGAGAGAAAAGTCAAAGCTTCTATGTCAGGAGGCCTCACCAGAGCGACGAAGGGACTGAGGAGCAAAAAGAATCCTACTCTCCGATATATATAATCCTAAGAGCCAAAACATTTTGTTCTAGACTCAACAACGTCAGCGATTCGATCAAGCAGGGGGCTCCTAAGTCGGGGATGGCTCTGAATACCAACTTGTAACACCCACAATGCAGCTATATCTCCCACGTGTCGGGGCACGACTTAGAGGCATAGCCGCATGGTAGGCTTGTCCCGAGAGGGGTAATCTTCACACATCTCATGTACTGAATAAGAAAGGGATAAAGAGTTGGCTTACAATCGCCACTTCACACAAATACAAGTTGAACATACATCATCCAAAATACAATCAAGGTCCGACTACGGAACCAAAATAAAAGAAGACAACCCCAAATGCTAGATCCCCGATCGTCCCAACTGGGCTCCACTACTGATCAAAAAGGAAAGAAACAAAACAACGACCAAGATCTTCATCGAGCCCCCACTTGATCTCGGTTACGTCACCTGCACTGGTATCATCGGCACCTGCACCACTCAGCAATCTCACACCCTAGAGATCAAGACTATTTAAGCTTATAGGTAGGATGGGGGTAAAGGGGTGGAGCTGCAGCAAGCACTAAGTAGAATATGGTGGCTAGCATACGCAAATAAGAGCGAGAAGAGAAGCAACGCAACAGTCGTAAGCTAGATGTGATCAAGAAGTGATCCTGAAACTACTTACGCACAATCATAACACAAGAACCGTGTTCACTTCCCGGACTCCGCCGAGAAGAGACCATCACGGCTACACACGCGGTTGATGCATTTTAATTAAGTCAAGTGTCAAGTTCCTACAACCGGACATTAACAAATTCCCATCTACCACATAACCGCGCGCACGGCTTTCGAAAGTTTAAACCCTGCAGGGGTGTCCCAACTTAGCCCATCACAAGCTCTCACTGTCAACGAAGGATATTCCTTCTCCCGGGAAGACCTGATCAGTCTCGAAATCCCCGTTACAAGACATTTTGACATGGTAAAACAAGACCAGGAAGACTGCCCGGATGTGCCGACAAATCCCGATAGGAGCTACACATATCTCGTTCTTAGGGCACACCGGATAAGCTAAGCGTATAGGTACCAACATAACCCAGGTTGCCAAGGGACGGTCCCGCACGATGCTCTAGTTTAGACCAACACTTAGAGAAGCACTGGCCCGGGGGGGTTAAAATAAGATGACCCTCGGGCTCCGAAAACCCAAGGGAAAAAGGCTTAGGTTGTTAGGCAAATGTAAAACCAAGGTTGGGCCTTGCTGGAGGAGTTTTATTCAAAGAGAACTGTCAGGGGTTCCCATAACACCCAACCGCGTATGGAACGCAAAATCAAGGAACATAACACTGGTATGACGGAAACTAGGGCGGCAAGAGTGGAACAAAACACCAGGCATAAGTCCGAGCCTTCCACCCTTTAGCAAGTATATAGATGCATTAATTAAATAAGAGATATTGTGATATCCCAACATATCCATGTCCCAACAAGGAACAATCTTCAACTTCACCTGCAACTAATAACGCTATAAGAGGGGATGAGCAAACGCGGTAACTTAGCCAATCAACGGTTTGCTAGCAAAGTGGGTTAGAGGCTTGACATGGCAATATGGGAGGCATGATATAACAAGTGGTAGGTAGCGCGACATAGCGATAGAGCGAACAACTAGCAAGCAAATATAAAGTGATTTTGAGGGTATGGTCATCTTGCCTGAAATCCCGCAAGGAAGAAAAACGAGTCCATGAAGAAGACAAACGCCCGTAGTCGAACGGATCCTCACAAACGCGACGTTACCGGAACTAACAAGAAGAAGCAACACCGGAAAGGAGCAAACAACATGGTAAACAAACATCACAAACATGGCATGATGCACAAACAAGTATGATGCATGTCCGGTTTAATGAAACGTGCCATGGCAAAGTGCACAAAGAAACTACAAGTTAAGTGGAGCTCAATATGCAACAGGTTTCATATTGACGAAACACCACATTCATTTATTTAGTTCTCTCCTGTTTATGTACCTAATAATATTAAATGTTGTTAAACATGGCAAGAGGTGAGTCAAAAGTAAACTACCTATTAAAGGCATTTTAAATGAGGCCAGAAATAACAAACAACAATTTCGGTAAATCCCCATATGCATGTAGCAATTTAAAGCAAACAACAATTTTAAACATTCTTGATGTTGTTATCATGATGCGGATGACACGTGCAAGTTTTATGCAATTTTTATTAAAAGTTGACATGAGCATATTATGAAGCATTTGTCATCGTGGCAGAAACGAAAGGGGTGCCACAGCAACGAATCTGAAAATGATGTCACGGCAACATATCGGTTCCGGTAACGAGATTGAGATGTCGGTGCAAAGGAAAGTGTGACGGGAGCGTGTCATGATGAATGGTGGGGTGCTCCCGGTAACCGGGTTTCCCACGAGTCGATGGCATGGCAAATGAGGAGGAATGTGAACGACAACTCGGACATTGTGCAAACACGAACATCTCATACCACAAAAGTATTCGTTCTCGGACGGTCGTCTCGGGGTTATACCTTCGAAGCGTGTGTTTTCGAAACCGGTCGAGCTCGATGCGGTGTAGGGGGAATTAGGCATTCTCGGGACGGTTGTAGTGGAAGTAGTAGTACTATCGGTCATCGGTGATCATCGGGATGGTAGTGGAAGTAGAGGTACACGACGTCTTGTCGAAAATCACGACTGCGGTAGTTGTACCCATGTTGTCGTCGAACTTGATGGAACCAAAGTCCTCGAGGGTAGTTGTGGGAAGTAGTCGTACTCGCGAACTTGTCAAATCCACAGCGACGGTAGTTGTACACGGCGCTTGTGACCCGCGGTTCCTCGGGCAACAGTAGTCGTACACGTCCGTAGACGTTCGGGTTGTCACCGTTCGTAGCCAATGTAGTTGAACTTGACGAAACCCTCGGTGATAGTAGTAGTGGATGTCATCGGTATCGTGATACTTGGCGATATCCGTGCGTAGAGGTACTTTGCAGTTTCGACGATGGTCATACACGTTTTCGTAGATGAACTTGACTGATCTGAGGGCTCCGGCCATCGTGGTACTTGGCACAACACCGTGTAGTCGTTCATTTTGAAGAGGAACTTGGCCATCCGAAGGTGTACTTGGCGAACAACGGTCGTCGTGGTACTTGAATAATCCACGGAGGCAGTCTTCCATTCCGGGTTCGATGGTCTTAGCAACATCAAAACGGGCAGCGGCATACCATGGCCAAGGTGGCGCAACAAGGCACCGATGAAGGGGAGAACGGGCGCCAGGCGATGGAGTTGCTCCCGACTCGGTGGGTGCTCGAGGACACAGGCGCTCGGGGCAGCGGTGTGTAGGACGTGAGTGAAGGGTTTGAAGGCGACAAGCAGCAAGGTGGTGAAGGTGCGGTAGCAGCGGAGGATCTGCAAGGCGGGAGAACGCGAAGGATGGAGCAGGTCCGGCGAGGTGGAGACACAGGGCGGCGGAGCACACGGGGTGGCGACCATGGACGGGCGGCGGCGCCCGGGGCAAGAAGAGCTCCGGCCATGGCTGTTCTCGCTAGGGAGGAGGCGGGAGAGCACGGTGGTGTGCGGGAGGCCCGCGGGGCCTCGAGCGCGATGAGCAGAGGAGGCGGTGCCTCGGCGCGCAGCAAGGATGCAGCGGCGCAACGCTGGAGCATGGGAGGAGGAGCGGAGCAGTCGCGAGCTCGGGGCAAGGTGCAGCACCATAGCAGGGGTTCGAGGGAGATCGAGGAGAGGGACTCCTATGGCGGCGCTGGACGGAAGGGAACGAGGGAAAGGGAGAGGAGATGGGAACGAATGTGGGGTTCCTGGCGGCGGGGTGGAGGCGAGGGAGAGGGAGAGATGGGATCGGGCATGCCCCTTGGGCCGGCTAGGTTTAGGTGCGGCTGGGCCTAAATGGCCTGCGGGGCTCCCTTCTCTCCCTCTCTTATTTTCTATAAACAAAAAATAACAAGGAAGAAAAGGAGAAGAAAGGTGGTATTGGGGAAGGAGTAGGACACACGGATAATTTTCCGGACCCACAAAACTGAGCTTGATCCAAGAAGATAGAAGTTGGCACGAATGCAAGATTTAAATTCAAACTCATTTGAATATCATTCAAATGGGTTTGAATTGGGGCTAGGTTTTAGAAGTGCTCAGAAATGTTGAGATTAAAGAAAGAGCCTCGATAGATGGGGAAAGAATTAGGCAAAGTTAGAGAGTCAAAACTTGAAGAAGGGAAGGAAGGGATTTAACATGCACGTGTGTTGTGGTAAATTCCAAATTAATGGAATATATTTTTATAGCTCCCTAATAATATTGGGAGGACATATGCTATAAAGAGAAATCACCATGTGAGTTCCCTCAATTTAAATAGACCAAAGATCTATGCATTTTATTTGGTTGAGTTTAAAAAAATGAAATGGCATGATGGCATGATGACATGATGCAATGCTCAAGATGCAAAGATGAATGCAACAAAAAAAAGAAATCACCCGACGACAGTCGAAAAACACGGAAGGCATATGAAGCTCCGGTCTTGGGGCATTACAAAAAATCAGCAACATTAATAGCATCATCGCTTTTATGACATGGTATAAAGTGTGCCATTTTTGATAATCTATCCATGACAACAAATATGCTATCCCTCCCCTTCTTTGTTCGAGGTAAACCTAAAACAGAGTCCATAGATATTTCCTCCCAAGGAACACTAGGTACAGTGCCATTTTTGACATTTAGTGTAGCGAGCAACAAAACGCTCAACATACCGTCTAATCTTTGGCCAAAAGAAATGTGTAGCAAGTATGTCCTCCGTCTTCTTCACGCCAAAGTGTCCCATTAATCCTCCTCCATGCGCCTCCAACAATAACAAAAGACGAACGGAGCTAGCTGGAATGCATAGCTTGTTAGCACGGAACACAAATCCATCATTAACGACAAACTTGTTCCACGTTCTTCGTTCTTTACAATTCTGGATTACATCTTTAAATTCAGCAGCATGCACATATTGATCTTTGATGGTCTCCAAACCAAATATTTTGAAGTCAAGTTGTGAAAGCATAGTATAGCGATGAGACAATGCATCAGCAATACATTTTATTTACCCTTCTTGTGTTTAATGACATAAGGGAAAGTCTTAATGAATTCAAGCCATTTAGCATGTCTACGATTCAATTTAGTTTGACTTTTAATATGTTTCAACGATTCATGATCAGAATGTATAACAAATTCTTTGGTCCATAAATAATGTTGCCATGTTTCTAAAGTCTGAACAAGAGCATATAATTCTTTATCATAAGTAGAATAATTCACACTAGGCCCACTCAATTTTTCAGAAAAATATGCAACAGGTTTGCCATCTTGTAATAACACACCTCCTAATCCAATTCCACTAGCATCACATTCAAGCTCAAAAGTCTTATTAAAATCAGGAAGTTGGAGTAAAGGAGCATGTGTCAACTTATCTTTCAATATTGTGAAGGCTTGTTCCTGTGCGGTACCCCAAACAAAAGGTACATCCTTCTTTGTAAGCCCATTGAGAGGTGCAGCAATGGTGCTGAAATCTCTCACAAAACTCCAATAGAATCCAGTGAGGCCAAGAAAACTCCTCACTTGAGTGATTGTTTTGGGCTGGGGCCATCTCCCAATAGCTTCAATCTTGGCTGTATCAACTTCAATTCCATGTGGAGTAACAACATAGCCAAGAAAAGATACTCGGTTGGTGCAGAAGGTGCACTTCCCAAGGTTACCAAACAAACGTGCATCATGTAGAGCAATAAAAACAACACATAAATGTTCCAAATGTTCCTCCGAAGATTTGCTATAAATCAATATGTCATCAAAGTAAACAACCACAAATCCTCCAATGAAAGCACGTAAAACTTCGTTCATTAATCTCATGAAAGTACTAGGTGCATTACTTAACCCAAAAGGCATGACTAACCACTCATATAATCCAAACTTAGTTTTAAATGTTGTTTTCCATTCATCTCCCTATTTCATACGAATTTGATGGTATCCACTACGCAAATCAACTTTGGAGAATATTTTAGAGCCACTCAATTCATCAAGCATATCATCTAGCCTAGGAAATAGGATGACGATAACGAATAGTAATATTATTAATGCCTCTACAATCAACACACATATGCGACGTACCATCCTTTTTCGGCACTAAAATGATAGGAACAATACAAGGACTAAGGGATTCGCATATATACCGTTTGTCGAGTAGCTCCAGTACTTGACGCATAATCTCCTTCATCTCCTCTAGATTGGTACAGTATGGCGCACGGTTCGGTAATAATGCACCGGGAATTAAGTCAATTTGATGCTCAATCCCTCAAATAGGTGGTAATCCCGGTGGCACGTCTTGTGGAAAGACGTCAGTGAACTCTTGCAAAATGTTAGTGACAGCAGGAGGCAAAGAGGAAAGCATGTCCTCGAATGAAAATAATGCCTCTTTACACACAAAAGCATAGCAAACAGATTTGCTAAAATCTAGATCATCAATATCAGATTTGGTGGCAAGTAAACATGCACTTTTCAATTTAATTTCAGAAGCAACACTAGATGGTTTATTATTAGGGTTCATTTGTTGCTCAAATTCTTTTGCCACAATCTGATTTTCACTCTTATTTTCCTCCTGTTTAGCTTTATTAGCTCTATTAATATCATCTTTCAAAATGGAATCAGGAATCATAGGAAGCAAAGTAATATTTTTGTCCTTATGAACAAGAGTATACTGATTAGTTCTACCATGGTGTACAAATTTTTTATCAAATTGCCATCGTCTACCAAGTAATAAGGAACATGCTTGCATAGGTACCACATCACAATCAACATAATTAGCATATGTAGAGATACTAAAATGCACACGAACGGTACGTGTTACCTTAACCTTGCCGCTGTTGTTGAACCATTGGATGTAGTAAGGATGTGGATGCGGTCTTGTGATGAGAGAGAGCTTCTCTACCATCTCCATGCTAGCCAAGTTGTTGCAGCTCCCTCCATCTATGATGACGCGAACAGAACGTTCCTTCACAACTCCCTTTGTATGGAACAAATTATGCCTTTGATTTTTCTCAACTTGTGTAACCCACACACTCAAAACACGTTGAGCAACTAAACATTCATACCTGTCAGCATCTTCAGCAGCCATGTATTCCTTCGCATGATCAGAATCATCTCCACCATGTTCTTCATGTGTAATAAGAGCCAAAGTCTCCTCATCATAGTCACTAGCGGACTCATACCCACCATCCTTAGTAGCAATCATCACACACTGAGATTTGCATTCTCTCGTAAAATGTCCTCTTCCCTTACAACGACGTCAAATAATATCACTTGTGTGCCTTGTTGATGCCATGGAAGAAGAAGAGCTCTGCGCAGGCCCGACAAGTGTGCTCTTGCCAGATAGTAGTGGTTGTGCCTGCTTTCTTGTATCACGGCTGGAGGTGGCACCTGATGGAGGTGCTGGTATAGTGGGAGTAGAGGATGCACGTGGTGTCCATGATGAAGATCGACCTGCAGAAAAGTTAGTTCGCGCCAATGCCTGTCGATCCTGCACTTCATGTTCAGATTTACAAGCAAGATGGAATAAACGAGTGATATTATTATACTCCTTATACTCTAGAATGGTCTGAATCTCTATATTCAATCCACCCATAAAACGTGCAAGCATAGCTTCATTCTCCTCAACAATACCACATCTAATCATGCCAGTTTGTAATTCCTGGTAATATTCTTCTATAGAGTTTTTTCCTTGTCTTAAACGCTGCAATTTTTGAATTAATTCACGTTGATAATATGGTGGAACCCAACGAGTATGCATAGCAGTTTTCAAAGCAGCCCAAGTAGCTGGAATAGTATATAATCTACAATGTTCAGACCACCAGACACATGCAAAGCTAGTGAAAGCACAAACAGCAGCAGGAACACGTCTCTCCTCAGGATATTGTAAACATGTAAATCGTTGTTTAGTTTCTAACTCCCGAGTATGATATATATCAGGAACATATCTACCCTAAAATGGAGGAATATTCAATTTCAGCTTAGGGAGATGGTCATGATCTCGTACCTGAGGAGGAGCCCTACCATTGCCATTATTTCCATGTGGACGACCTGGTGGTTATGGTGCTGGTGGTTGCACATAGTTCTGATTTTGATCAACCTCATCCTCGTAATATCCCGCATCAGCAGAAGGAGCTACATAAGTATCAACAGCAGCACCAACAGTTTGGCCAGGCACAAGAGGGACACGGCTCGCTTGGGTGTCACAAATCCGTCAAGCAAATCTCAAATTCTTACCAGTTCTTACCGAGCAGCAGCCGGTGATTGGCAACTGTCGTAGTCAAAACTCTCAAAGCCTGGATAGAGCGATTACTAGGGAGAGTCAAACGCACGACGTAGATGTATGTGGATCTGGGAAGGCTTATAATATGGTAGCAAAAAGGGTCAGCAATAATCAATTCAGAGATGCAATGTTGAATAAATGCTCAACGATGGTACTTTGCTGGTCCTAGGCTAGACCGTGCTAGAGACGCGAGCCTAGAACACTAGCAAAATCACGGCACTGCACGTAAACAAGGGAAAAACACACTCTGGAAAAAAAATTCGCTCTGTTTTTTTGGCGCTCCACTTTTTTGTGTGAAAAAATCACTATAATGGCGAGTGTCTCAAAACTCTTCCCATGTCAAACTGATAGGATGGGCACATAATTTTTTTTGACTTTTTTTTGGAAATTAGAGCAGCAACGACGAAAAAGTGCGACAAAAAATCACTATGATGGCACGTGGCTCAAAAGTCTCCGAAAAGCCTAGAACTAAGATAGGGAAAAATATTTTTGCCTGCAAAAATTTTGGACGAAAAACTGCCCGGGGCTCCATTTTTTTCTGAAACCTACTCAGGCAAGGAAACACGAATCGGAAATTAGACGGATCTCGAAAACAAACCTAATATGAAAGGAACTCGGATTGCTGGTGGATATATGGTGGTAGGATATGGCAGCGGTGGTGGTATATGGATACAGATTGGTGGTGGTATATGTATATGGATTGGTGGTGGTATATGGATATGGATTGGTGATGGTATATGGAGACGGATCGGTGGCGGATAAGCGGTGGTGGTAGATGGCAGGGGCGATGATGATGGTGCGGCGGCGGCGTGACAGCTCATGACCAGAACTCGAAACTCTAAAAGACTAGACTCTAAGACCAACAACTCGACACGACGATGAAACCGCAAATTCAACAAAGCAAAATACTGAAAAGACTATGCAAAGGCCCAGACTGGTTCGGATATGATGAACTAACCCTAATTTTTTTGGCTTTTTCGTGGACTGTAGGATGAAGAACAGACTCGATCTAAATTATGAAAAACTGTAAAATCTCACCGAGCAACCTGGAAATCTGATACCACTTGATAGAGGCAAAGATGTCCCTTCTTTCGATCAGATGGTGTCTATCGTTTTGGAGGAAGTCGACTTTGACATTTCTACGAACGTGTGAGGACGTCGTGCCTTAGCAATCGCTAAACCAACTCCGAGAGGTTATTGACCATGCCGGAGCACGATCAACCTAACCACGAAGTCCTGTTTCCTGCAGGCAAACGAAGAACAAGCAAGAAACTAAGATTGCAATCTGGATATTGCGAATATAAGAGGAAAGCTTTATTGATCAAAGGTCGGGTTCTGTGACGCCTTTGTCTGGTCGTTGAACACAAAGGAAGTACGCGAAGTTGCAGCTATGGCGAACTTTAATCTAAACAAAACCCAAAGTCTAAACAATGCCCTAAGGGCTGTATATATGGAGGAGAGAGGGGGGAATTTTGTGGCCCTTGGAGGAGGGGTCCAAAACCAACCCTAACTCTTGTTTCCCCACACATACGGACTCTAAAAACAGCCTATAATCAAGTATTTCGAAATTACATGGGCCTGGCCCAAAAATAAGGTGACGCGGCACCTAGGACAGCCTCTGGACGAAATTTATGAAGTGGCATCTTGTATATTTCATCCAAGGCTTCATGCACTCATTATGCTGGCTTCAAAGTCCTAGAATCATCACTTGTAACTCCGTTCTTGTTCCCCTTGTGCACGCCATCATCTCCATGCTTGAGCTTGCTCCAAGGTTCATCTTTCTTGTCCAAGCTAGGCCCTTCATTTGTAAGCAAAAAAAATGTATCCAATTTAGGCAGCATCATATTCTAATGAACACCAGAACCGTTACCAAGAAACAAAAGTACCTGGTAATTTAATTGGTGTGCGCGAGCTCTAGTAATTGGTCCAATATGCATAGCAGTAGGGGCTGTGGGTGTAACAATGGTATTGATGTCCTCATCACCATGCTTGCTAATTATACTTTTAAAGGTGGAATACCAAAGAAACTAGGAGATCCCGGAGTACCAACTATACCATGCTCCATTAAAAGAAACTATGTTAAAACTGCTTTATGTGATCTTCGAGCCGGTGTTAGTGTTATGCCTCTTTCTTTATATCGTAGACTTGATTTGAATAAGTTGACACCTACCGAAATATCTTTGCAAGTGGCTGATAAATCAACTGTTATACCTGTCGGTATTTGTGAGGATGTGCCTGTTGTGGTTGCAAACATTACTATTTTAATGGACTTTGTTATTCTTGATATTCCCGAGGACGATAGTATGTCTATTATTCTTGGTAGACCTTTTTGAATACTGTAGGGGCTGTTATTGATTGCAACAAAGGCAATGTCACTTTCCATGTTAATGGTAATGAGCATACGGTACACTTTCCGAGGAAACAACCTCAAGTCCACAGTATAAACTCTATTGGAAAAATTCAACGATTACTATTAGAGGTTTTGAATTTCCTCTTCCTATTGTCAAGAATAAATATGATATTCTTATTGTTCGGGACATGCATATCCCCGTTGAGGTAACTTAGTGTTATTCAAAAATTCTCCGGTTTCATGTTATTTGAAAAGAGTTTGTTAACAAGACTTGATCAACCTTGTTAGTAGATTCCTTTTGAAGAGCATGAGATGGATGAAGTTAGAAAGCACAACTCTTTGTACCCTCCTTTTACTTTCTGTTATTTAGATTAAATAAAGAAAAATAGTATTTTTTTGTTTGTTTTCTAAATTATCCGTGCAATAAAAAAATACCCCGAAAATAAAAGTTCTCCAAATGTCCTGAAAATTTTATATGATTTTTTCTAGAATATTTAAGAATTATTGGCATTGAGAACACACCAGGGGGCGTCACCACCTGGCCACGAGGGTCCAAGGTGTGCCCCCCTGGGGCGCCCCCTGCCTCGTGGACCCCACGTGGGCCCCCTCCACTTATTCTTGCACCCACACACTCCGTCTGGCTCTAGAAAAAAAGTCCTCCACCAGCTCAAACCCGAGTTCTAGCTCATCTTGCTACCATTTTCGATCTCATTGCTCAAAGCTCCATTCACAAAACTGCTTTGGGGGATTGTTCTTCGGTATGTGACTCCTCCAATGGTCCAATTAGTTTTTGTTCTAGTGCTTTATTCATTGAAATTTTTTGCTGCTTAGGTGACCGTGTTCTTGAGCTTGCATGTCAAATTTATGTGGTCAAAAGTAGTTTTAATGCATGATATGGCCTCTAGGCACTTGTAGGAGTAGTTGCTATCAATCTTGTTGAGTTTGGTTCACTTTTATTTTGAGTCACTAAAAATTTCAGAAATTTTTCAGAGGAAGAAATTTGTTTAGGAAAATGTACCAAGGTGGTTCCTCAAGGAAGAAAGGCCCAAGGCTCGTGATACGTGAGCCGGACAATGAACTACCAAGGGAAGCTCAAGTGCGGCCTTGTGAATGGCCGTTAGAGGAGTTCATGGTCCAAGTAGGCATCAAGGATGAATTTGACGCGTATGTGCATAACACTGATCTTGAGAGCCGTGTGTCAGATAAGTGCCGGCAATACCTCTATCTAACTGATTCATTTGTGAGAAGGTTTAAATTTACATCCTCGCACAATTCTCACACTGTTTTATTTGATCTTTATGATAAATCATATACCATGGACCTAGAAGATTTTAACACTGCTTGTGAACTCCCGCACTGGGGCAATGTTAGTGAACCTCGCAAATCTGAATATAAAGACTTTCTTGCTAGTATTACTGTGGGGGAATCTAGGGAAATCACACAAGCTACCATAGGGAGCATTCATTTCCCTTCCATATATTATTTTTCTCTCCTCATTGGTAGAGGCATTAACGGGAAAGATGAGGCTTGTCACATGTGCGTTCTAGATCTTAGTGTCCTCAAGAGTGCGGTATTAGGTGATAAACAATATAACTTGGGGGCTATTGTTGCACGTAGGTTGCATCACAACAGTATAAGTGGAGATTTTTTTGGTGGAATTTATGCAACTCGTGTAGCTAACTATCCTGATATACCCATACATGGAAATGATATTGAGTTGCCTCCTGCTTATCTAGATTATGAGGCTATGGTTCGCCACCAGTTTCTTGAGAGGAACGATCAGTTCCTCCAGTACCGACTACTCTTTGACAGACGATGCACCGTCCATGTTGCTCTCCCTGCTCCTACTTTCTTTGACTTTTAGGCAAAAAGGAGATATGTTATAACTAGGGAGGAGGCGAATGAGTACGAGAGGAGGACGGAGGCAGCTCGCCTCCAAGCTGCAGCTCGTCAGGAAGTAGCTGTTGCATCTCAGTACGACCCTAGTTACAACTTTGGATATCCAGCAGGCCAGCCGTGGCCCTAGACCAACTTAGGCCAAAAGCCTAAGCTTCGGGGATAGCTTCATGTATGAGCACCAAAAACTGGCACGTATTTCTCACCGACATTACATTCATGTTCACACACTCGTGCCAGTTGTTGGTGCTCATACATTTTCATTGTACTATCCATGCTAGTTTATTTTATTTTTAAGCCTTCTTCTTGTGTGTTTGAAAAACCTTAATAAAAACTAAAAAAATAGTTGTAGCTTTTAGGTAGTTTACTTTCCATGCCTGCAGTAGTAGTAATTAAAAGAAAATCCAAAAAGATTTCTCGTTCTTCTTTTGCTTGTTGGGAGCTTTCCTGTGTAAATAGTTTTATTTCTTTTCTTTGGGGGTCGAGAGGAGAAGACCATGATGAAAATGTTGAGTAGCTCTCATATGCATTATTGTTGATCTAATCAAGAGCCCATATTACCTTGTCTTCTCCTTTGTATTGAATGCTTGCAGATTCCAGCTTAGTCCAATGCACATGCACTACTATTTTTATCCACACTGTTCGGTCATGCAAGTTGCTACCTCTTGAGAATGCGTTGGTTTTCCCTTGCAGAGGAAAGGGTGATGCAGCAAAGTAGCGTAAGTATTTCCCTCAGTTTTTGAGAACCAAGGTATCAATCCAGTAGGAGACTACACACAAGTCACCTAGTACCTGCACAAACAAACAAGAACCTGGCAACCAACACGATAAAGGGGTTGTCAGTCCCTTCACGGTCACTTACGAGAGTGAGATCTGATAGAGATAATAAGATAAATATTTTTGGTATTTTTTGTATAGATTGAAAAGTAAAGATTGCAAAATAAATAGTAAACTAAAATTGTAGATCAGAAACTTATATGATGTAAAGTAGACCCGGGGGCCATAGGTTTCACTAGTGGCTTCTCTCAAGATAGCAAATATTACAGTGGGTGAACAAATTAGTACCGAGCAATTGATAGAAAAGCGCATAGTTATGATGATATCTAGGCATGATCATGAACATAGGCATCACGTCCGTGTCAAGTAGACCGAAACGATTCTGCATCTACTACTATTACTCCACACATCGACCACTATCCAGCATGCATCTAGAGTATTAAGTTCAAAAGAACAGAGTAACACATTAGGCAAGATGACATGATGTAGAGGGATAAACTCAAGCAATATGATATAAACCCCATCTTTTTATCCTTGATGGCAATAGTACAATACGTGCCTTGCTACCCCTGCTGTCACTGGGAAAGGACACCGCAAGATTAAACCCAAAGCTAAGCACTTCTCCCATTGCAAGAAAGATCAATCTAGTGGGCCAAACCAAACTGATAATTCGAAAAGACTTGCAAAGATATCAAATCATGCATATAAGAATTCAGAGAAGAATCAAATATTGTTCATAGATAATCTTAATCATAAACCCACAATTCATCAGATCTCGGCAAACACACCGCAAAAAGAATTACATCGAATAGATCTCGAAGAAAATCGAGGAGAACTTTGTATTGAGATCCAAAGAGAGAGAAGAAGCCATCTTGCTAATAACTATGGACCCGAAGGTCTGTGGTAAACTACTCACACATCATCGGAGAGGCTATGGTGTTGATGTAGAAGCCCTCTATGATCGAATCCCCCTCCGGGAGATCGCCGAAAAAGGTCCCCAGATGGGATCTCATGGGTACAGAAGGTTGCGACGGTGGAAAAGTGGTTTTGTGGCTCCCCTAGGTGCTTTCAGGGTTTAAGAGTATATATAGGCAAAATAAGTAGGTCGGTGGAGTTGCGAGGGGCCCACGAGAGTGGGGGGCGCGCCGCCCTACCTCATGGCTGCCTCGCTGCTTCCTTGGCGTCCACTCCAAGTCTCCTGGATTGCGTTTGGTCCTAAAAAAATCCTCGCGAAGGTTTCATTCCGTTTGGATTCCGTTTGATATTCCTTTTCTGCGAAACTCTGAAATAGGCAAAAAAACATCAATTTGCAATAGGCTTTCGGTTAATAGGTTAGTCCCAAAAATAATATAAAAGTGCATAATAAAGCCCATAAACATCCAAAACAGATAATATAATAGCATGGAACAATCAAAAATTATAGATACGTTGGAGACGTATCAAGCATCCCCAAGCTTAATTCCTGCTCGTCCTCGAGTAGGTAAATGATAAAAATAGAATTTTTGATGTGGAATGCTACCTAACATAAATTTTCAATGTATTTCTCTTTATTGCGGCATGAATGTTTAGATCCGGAAGATTCTAGACAGAAATTTAATATTGACATAAAAATAATAATACTTCAAGCAATGCTAACCAAGCAATCATGTCTTATCAAAATAACATAGCCAAATAAAGCTTATCCCTACAAAATCATATAGTTTAGCCATGCTTCATTTTCGTCACACAAAATGCTCCCATCATGCACAACCCCGATGACAAGCCAAGAAATTGTTTCATACTTTAGTCTTTTCAAAGTTTTTCTACCTTCACGCAATATATGAGTGCGAGCCATGGATATAGCACTATGGGTGGAATAGAATATGATGATGGAGGTTGTGTGAGAAGACAAAAAGGGAGAAAGTCTCACATTGACGCGGCTAATCAACAGGCTATGGAGATGCCATCAATTGATGTCAATGCAAGGAGTAGGTATTGCCATGCAACGGACGCACTAGAGCTATAAATATATGAAAGCTCAACAAAAGAAACTAAGTGGGTGTGCATCCAACTTGCTTGCTCACGAAGACCTAGGGCATTTTGAGGAAGCCCATTGTTGGAATATACAAGCCAAGTTCTATAATGAAAAATTCCCACTAGTATATTAAAGTGACAACATAAGAGACTCTCTATCATGAAGATCATGATGCTATTTTGAAGCACATGTGTGGAAAAAAGGATAGTAACATTGCCCCTTCTCTCTTTTTCTCTCAATTTTTTTGGGCCTCTCTTTTTTTATGGCCTTTCTCTTTTTTTTCAAAGAACTTCCCTCGCATGGGACAATGCTCTAATAATGAAAATCATCACACTTTTATTTACTTACAACTCAAGAATTACAACTCGATACTTAGAACAAAATATGACTCTATATGAATGTCTCCGGCGGTGTGCCGAGATATGCAATGAATCAAGAGTGACATGTATGGAAGAATTATGAAGGTGGCCTTGCCACAAATATGATGTCAACTACATGATCATGCGAGGCAATATGACAATAATGGAGCGTGTCATAATAAAAGGAATGGTGGAAAGTTGCATGGAAATATATCTCGGAATGCCATATGGAAATGCCATAATAGGTAGGTATGGTGGCTGTTTTGAGGAAGATATAAGGAGGTTTATGTGTTATAGAGCGTATCATATCATGGGGTTTGGATGCACTGGCGAAGTTTGCACCAACTCTCGAGGTGAGAAAGGGCAATGCACGGTACCAAAGAGGCTAGCAATGATGGAAGGGTGAGAGTGCGTATAATCCATGGACTCAACATTAGTCATAAAGAACTCAAATACTTATTGGAAAAATCTACAAGTCATCAAAACCAAGCACTACGCGCATGCTCCTAGGGGGATAGATTGGTAGGAAAAGACCATCGCTCGTCCCTGACCGCCACTCATAAGGTAAGCAATCAAAGAACACCCCATGCTTCAAATTTGTCACACAATGTTTACCACACGTGCATGTTACGGGACTTGCCAACTTTAACACAAGTATTTATCAATTCCATAATTACTCAACTAGCACAACTCTAATATTACCACCTTTATATCTCAAAACAACTATCAAGGATCAAACTTCTCATAACATTTAATGCACTCTATATCAAAGTTTTTATTATATTCATCTTGGATTCCTATCATATTAGGACTACTTTCATAACCAAAGCAACTTACCATGTTGTTCTAAAAGACTCTCAAAATAATATAAGTGAAGCATGAGAGATTAATAATTTCTATAAAATAAAACCACCACCGTGCTCTAAGAAGATATAAGTGAAGCACTAGAGCAAAATTATCTAGATCAAAAGATATAAATGAAGCACATCGAGTATTCTAAAAAATTCCGATTCATGTGTGTCTCTCTCAAAAGGTGTGTACAGCAAGGATGATTGCGGTAAACTAAAAGCAAAGACTCAAATCATACAAGACGCTCCAAGCAAAACACATATCATGTGGTGAATAAAAATATAGCCTCAAGTAAAGTTACCGATAGATGAAGACAAAAGAGGGGGTGCCTTCCGGGCATCCCCAATCTTAGGCTCTTGCCACTCCTTGTTCCAAAATCCATCAAATCTTTACCCAAAAACTTGAAAACTTCACAACTCAAAATGCAACAAAAAATCTCATGAGCTCTCTTAGTATAAGAAAACAAATCACCACCTTAAGATACTGTAATAAACTAATTCTTTATTTATATTGGAGTTAAACATACTGTATTCCAACTTGTCTATGGTTCATACCCCCTGATACTAGCCATAGATTCATCAAAATAAGCAAACAACACACGAAAAATAGAATATGTCAAAAACAGAATAGTGTGTAGTCATCTGTAGGTTTCAAATACTTCTGTAACTCCAAAAATCCTGAGAAATTAGGACATCCTAAATAATTTGTATATTGATCTACTGCAGTTGGAATCAGTATTTTATCGCTCTCTGGTTAAAAATGAAAATTATTCTCATGAGTGCATACTTTCTGTTTTTTCAGCAAGAACAAATAACAATCATCCAAGAAGATCCTAAAGGCTTTACTTGGCACAAACACTAATTAAAGCATAAAAACACAATCTAATGAGGACATCAATACCATTGTTACACCCATAGCCCCTACTGCTATACATACTGGACCAATTACTAGAGCTCGCACACGCCAATTAAATTAGCAGGTACTTTCGTTTCTTGGTAACGATTCTAATGTTCATGAGAATATGATGCTTCCTAAATTGATACGTTTTTTTTGCTTAAAAATGAAGGGCCCAGCTTGGACAAGACAGATGAACATTAGAGAAAGTTCAAGCATGGAGATGATGGCATGCGCGAGGGGAACAAGAACGGTGTTATAAGTGATGACTCCAGGACTTTGAAGCCACCATAATGAGTGCATGAAGCCTTGGATGAAATATACAAGATGCCACTTCATAAATTTCGTCTAGAGGCTATTCTAGGTGCTGCGTCACCTTATTTTTGGGCCAGGCCCATGTAATTTTGAAATACTTGATTATAGGATGTTTTTAGAGTCCGTATGTGTGGGAGAAACAAGAGTTAGGATTTTTTTTTTCGACCCCTCTTCCAAGGGCCACAAAATTCCCCCCTCTCCTCCATATTTACAGCCCTTAGGGCATCGTTTAGACTTTGGGTTTTGTTTAGATTACAGTTCGCCATAGCTGCAACTTCGCGTACTTCGTTTGTGTTCAACGACCAGACAAAGGCGTCACAGAACCCCACCTTGATCAATAAAGCTTTCCTCTTATATTCGCAATATCCAGATTGCAATCTTAGTTTCGTGCTTGTTCTTCATTTGCTTGCAGGAAACAAACCTTAGTGGTCAGGTTGATCGTGCTCCGGCGTGGTCAATAACCTCTCGGAGTTGGTTTAGCGATTGCTAAGGCGCGACGTCCTCGCACGTTCGTACTCGGATCGTCAAAGTCGATTTCCTCCAAAACGATAGCCACCATCTCATCGAAAGACGGGACACCTTTGCCTCTATCAAGTGGTATCAGATTTCCAGTTTGCTCGGTGTGGTTTTATAGTTTTTCATAGTTTAGATCGAGTCTGTTCTTCATACCTACAGTCCACGACAAAGCCAAAAAAAATTAGGGTTAGTTCATCATATCCAAACCAGTCTGAGCCTTTGCATAGTCATTTCAGTTTTTTGCTTTGTTGAATTTGCGGTCTCATCATCGTGTCTAGTTGCTGGTCTTAGAGTCTAGTCTTTTAGAGTTTCGAGTTCTAGTCATAAGTTGTCACGCTGCCGCCGCACCATCGTCATCGCCCCTGCCATCTACCACCACCGCTTATCCGCCATCGATCCGTCTCCATATACCATCACCAATCTATATCCATATACCACCACCTATACGTATCCATATACCACCACCGCCGCCATCCTACCACCATATATCCACCACCAATCCGAGTCCTTTCATATTAGGTTTGTTTTCGAGATCAGTATAATTTCCTATTCGTGTTTCCTTGCCTGAGTAGGTTTTGGAAGAAAAAAAAGAGTCTAGAGACCCCCAGGCAGTTTTTAGGCCAAAATTTTCGCATGCTAAAATATTTTGTACGTATCCTATTTTTAGGCTTTTCTGAGTCTTTTGAGCCACGTGCCATCATAGTGATTTTTTGTCGCACTTTTTCGTCGTTGCTGCCCTGATTTCCGAAAAAAGACAAAAAAAATTCATGCACATCCTGTCAGTTTAACCTGGGAAGAGTTTTGAGACACTCGCTATTATAGTGATTTTTTGCAAAAAACAAGGAGGAGCGCAAAAAAAGAGGACCGCAAAAAAAGAGGAGCGCCAAAAAAACAGAGTGAAAAAAAATTCCAGTGTGCTTTTCCCTTGTTTACGTGCAGCGTCGTGATTTTGTTAGTGTTCTAGGCTCGCGTCTCTAGCACAGTCTAGCCTAGGACCAGCACAGTACCATCGTTGAGCGTTTATTCAACTTTGCATCTCTGAATTGATTATTGCTGACCCTTTTTGCTACCATATTATAAGCCTTCCCAGCTCCACATACATCTACGTCGTGCGTTTGACTCTCCCTGGTATCGCTCTATCCAAGCTTTGAGAGTTTTGACTACGACGGTTGTCGATCACCGCCTGCTGCTGGGTAAGAACTGGTAATAATTTGAGATTTGCTTGACGGATTTGTGACACCCACCACCATTTCTTGTTAGTAGTATGTAGGATCATATTCTTGTGTGTTTCTATTGCTGCTAACCATGGCAGGATCACAAGCCGACGAGACTGACTCGGAGAACATGACGAATAAGGAGTTGCATGATAAATTTCAGCAAATGATGAGTGGACAGGTGCAAGATGTGCTAAACAGATTTGAAGAGGCCATGGAGAAGATAGATGGCATGGAGAAGACGTTCGAAACAAAGCTCGATAACAAGTTTAATGAATTGCTCGTGCGTCTTCCACCCCCACCACCGGCTGCACCTAACGCACCTCTACAACAACAACAACGACGACTACCTCCACATCGTGAAACAGCCCTCCACCGAGCGAGCCGTGTCTCTCTTGCGCGTGGCCAAACTGTTGGTGCTCCTGTTGATACTTCTGTGGCTCCTGCTATTGATGCGGAGGAGGATGATTATGCGGGAGATTACGAGGATGAGGTTGATCAAAATCAGAACTACGTGCAACCACCAGCACTACAACCACCAGGTCATCCACACGCAAATAATGGCAATGGTAGGGTTGTCCCTCAGGTACAAGATCATGACCATCTCCCTAAACTAAAATTGAATATTCCACCATTTGAGGGTAGATATGTTCCTGATATATATCTTACTTGGGAGTTAGAAACTTAACAACGATTTACATGTTTACAATATCCTGAGGAGAGACGTGTTCCTGCTGCTATTTGTGCTTTCACTAGCTTTGCATGTGTTTGGTGGTCTGAACATTGTAGATTATATCCTATTCCAGCTACATGGGCTGCATTGAAAACTGCTATGCATACTCGTTGGGTTCCACCATATTATCAATGTGAATTAATTCAAAAATTGCAGCGTTTAAGACAAGATAAAAATTATGTAGAAGAATATTATTAGGAATTACAAACTGGCATGATTAGATGTGGTATTTGTTGAGGAGAATGAAGCTATGCTTGCACGTTTTATGGGTGGATTAAATAGAGAGATTCAGACCATTCTAGAGTATAAGGAGTATAATAATATCACTCGTTTATTCCATCTTGCTTGTAAAGTTGAAAGTGAAGTGCAGGATCGACATGCATTGGCGCGAACTAACTTTTCTGCAGGTCGATGTTCATCATGGACACCACGTGCATCCTCTACTTCCACTACACCAGCACCTCCATCAGGTGCCACCTCCAGCCGTGATACAAGACAGCAAGCACAACCACCACTATCTGCCAAGAGCACACCTGCCAGGCCTGCGCAGAGCTCTTCTTCCATGGCATCAACAGGGCACACAAGTGATATTATTTTTCGTCATTGTATGGGAAGAGGACATTTTGTGAGAGAATGCAAATCTCAGCGTGTGATGATTGCTACTGAGGATGGTGGGTATGAGTCCGCTAGTGACTATGATGAGGAGACTTTGGCTCTTATTACACATGAAGAACACGATGGAGAGGATTCTGATCATGAGATGCAATACATGGCTGCTGAAGATGCTCACAGGTATGAATGTTTAGTTGCTCAACGTGTTTTGAGTGTGCAGGTTACACAAGCTGAGCAAAATTAGAGGCATAATTTGTTCCATACAAAGGGAGTTGTGAAGGAACGTTCTATTCGCGTCATCATAGATGGAGGGAGCTGCAACAACTTGGCTAGCATGGAGATGGTGGAGAAGCTCTCTCTCACCACAATACCACATCCACATCCTTACTAAATCCAATGGTTCAACAACATCGACAAGGTTAAGGTAACACGTACCGTTCGTGTCCATTTTAGTATCTCTACATATGCTGATTATGTTGATTGTGATGTGGTACCCATGCAAGCATCTTCCTTATTACTTGGTAGACCATGGCAATTTGATAAAAATTCTGTACACCATGGTAGAAATAATCAGTATACTCTTGTTCATAAGGGTAGCCATGTTACTTTGCTTCCTATGACTCCTGATTCCATTTTGAAAGATGATATTAATAGAGCTAATAAAGCAAAACAGGAGAAAAATAAGAGTGAAAATCAGATTGTGGCAAAAGAATTTGAGCAACAAATGAAACCTAATAATAAACCATCTAGTGTTGCTTCTGAAATTAAATTGAAAAGTGCATGTTTACTTGCCACAAAATTTGATATTGATGAGCTAGATTTCAGCAAATCTGTTTGCTATGCTTTTGTGTGCAAAGAGGCATTAATTTTATTCGAGGACATGCCTTCCTCTTTGCCTCCTGCTGTCACTGACATTTTGCAGGAGTTTGCTGACATCTTTCCACAAGACGTGCCACCGGGATTACCACCTATTCGAGGGATTGAGCATCAAATTGACTTAATTCCCGGTGCTTCGCTGACTAACCGTGCGCCATACCGCACTAATCCAGAGGAGACGAAGGAGATTATGCGTCAAGTACAGGAGCTGCTCGACAAAGGTTATATACGCGAATCCCTTAGTCCTTGTGTTGTTCCTTTTATTCTAGTGCCGAAAAAGGATGGTACATCGCGTATGTGTGTTGATTGTAGAGGCATTAATAATATTACTATTCGTTATCATCATCCTATTCCTAGGCTAGATGATATGCTTGATTAATTGAGTGTCTCTACAATATTCTCCAAAGTTGATTTGCGTAGTAGATACCATCAAATTCGTATGAAATTGGGAGACGAATGGAAAACGACATTTTAAACTAAGTTTGGTTTATATGAGTGGTTAGTCATGCCTTTTGGGTTAACTAATGCACCTAGTACTTTCATCAGATTAATGAACGAAGTTTTACGTGCTTTCATTGGACAATTTGATGATATACTAATTTATAGCAAATCTTTGGGAGAACATTTGGAACATTTACGTGCTGTTTTTATTGCTCTACGTGATGCACATCTGTTTGGTAACCTTGGGAAGTGCACCTTTTGCACCGACCGAGTATCTTTTCTTGGCTATTTTGTTACTCCACAGGGAATTGAAGTTGATAAAGCCAAGATTGAAGCTATTGAGAGTTTGCCGCATCCAAAACGGTCACACAAATGAGGAGTTTTCTTGGACTCGCTGGTTTCTATAGGCGTTTTGTGAGAGATTTTAGCACCATTGTTGCACCTCTCAATGAGCTTACAAAGAAGGATGTGCCTTTTGTTTGGGTACCGCACAGGAAGAAGCCTTCAAGGTATTGAAAGATAAGTTGATACATGCTCCTTTACTCCAACTTCCAGATTTTAATAAGAGTTTTGAGCTTGAATGTAATGCTAGTGGAATTGGATTAGGAGGTGTGTTATTACAAGATGGCAAACCTGTTGCATACTTTTCTGAAAAATTGAGTGGGCCTAGTCTGAATTATTCTACTTATGATAAGGAATTATATGCTCTTGTTCGGACTTTAGAAACATGGCAACATTATTTATGGCCCAACGAATTTGTTATACATTCTGATCATGAATCTTTGAAACATATTAAAAGTCAAGCTAAACTGAATCGTAGACATGCTAAATGGGTTGAATTCATTGAGACTTTCCCTTATGTCATTAAACACAAGAAGGGTAAAGAAATGTTATTGCTGATGCATTGTCTCGTTGCTATACTATGCTTTCACAACTTGACTTCAAAATATTTGGTTTGGAGACCATCAAAGATCAATATGTGCATGATGCTGATTTTAAAGATGTAATGCAGAATTGTCAAGAAGGAAGAACATGGAACAAGTTCGTTGTTAATGATGGATTTGTGTTCCGTGCTAACAAGCTATGCATTCCACGTAGCTCCGTTCATATTTTGTTGTTGCAGGAGGCGCATGCAGGAGGATTAATGGGACACTTTGGCATGAATAAGACGGAGGACGTACTTGCTACACATTTCTTTTGGCCAAAGATGAGACGGGATGTTGAGCGTTTTGTTGCTCGCTGCACTACATGTCAAAAAGCTAAGTCGACACAATCCTTTTGGTTTATATATGCCTTTGCCTATACCTAGTGTTCCTTGGGAGGATATATCTATGGACTTTGTTTTAGGTTTACCTCAACCAAAGAAGGGGAGGGATAGCATATTTGTTGTCATGGATAGATTCTCGAAAATGCCACACTTTATACCATGTCATAAAAGCGATGATGCTGTTAATGTTGCTGATTTGTTCTTTCGTGAAATTATTCATTTGCATGGTATGCCAAATACCATTGTTTCGGATCGTATTACTAAATTTCTTAGCCACTTTTGGAGATGTTTATGGGCTAAGTTGGGGACTAAACTGCTTTTTAGTACTACTTGTCACCCCCAAACTGATGGACAAACTGAAGTAGTCAATAGAACATTGTCTACTATGCTTAGGGCTGTTTTGAAGAATAATAAGAAAATGTGGGATGAATGCTTGCCTCATATTGAATTTGCTTATAATCGTTCATTGCATTCTACTACTAAGATGTGCCCTTTTGAAATTGTGTATGGTTTCCTACCTCGTGCACCTATTGATTTGTTGCCTATTCCATCTTCGGAGAAGGTTAATTTTGATGCTAAAGAACGTACTGAATTGATTTTAAAAATGCATGAGTTAACTAAGGAAAACATTGAGCGTATGAATGCTAAATATAAACTTGCTGGAGATAAGGGTAGAATACATGTTGTGTTTGCACCTGGAGATCTTGTTTGGTTACATTTGTGTAAGGATAGATTTCCTAATTTGCACAAATCAAAGCTAATGCCACGTGCTGAAGGTCCTTTTAATGTGTTAGAGAAAATAAATAATAATGCATATAAACTTGAGCTGCCTGCAGATGTTGGGGTTAGTCCCACTTTTGACATTGCAGATTTGAAGCCTTATTTGGGTGAGGAAGATGAGCTTCCGTCAAGGACGACTTCATTTCAAGAAGGGGAGGATGATGAGGACATCAATACCATTGTTACACCCACAACCCCTGCTGCTATACATACTAGACCAATTACTAGAGCTTGCGGACGCCAATTGAATTACTAGGTACTTCCGTTTCTTGGTAACGATTCTAATGTTCATGAGAATATGATGTTGCCTAAATTGGATACGTTTGTTTTGCTTACAAATGAAGGGCCTAGCTTGGACAAGACAGATGAACCTTGGAGAAATTTGAAGCATGGAGATGATGGCATGCGCGAGGGAAACAAGAACTAAGTTATAAGTGATGACTCCAGGACTTTGAAGCCACCATAATGAGTGCATGAAGCCTTGGACGAAATATACAAGATGCCACTTCATAAATTTTGTCCAGAGACTATTCTTGGTGCTGCGTCACCTTATTTTTGGGCCAGGCCCGTGTAATTTCGAAATACTTGATTATAGGCTGTTTTAGAGTTTGTATGTGTGGGAGAAACAAGAGTTAGGGTTTGTTTCGGACCCCTCTTCCAAGGGCCGCGAAATTCCCCCCTCTCTCATCCATATATACAGCCCTTAGGGCATCGTTTAGACTTTGGGTTTTGGTTAGATTAAAGTTTGTCATAGCTGCAAGTTCGCGTACTTTGTTTGTGTTCAACGACCAGACAAAGGCGTCACAGAACCACACCTTGATCAATGAAGCCTTCCTATTATATTCGCAATATCCAGATTGCAATCTTAGTTTCTTGCTTGTTCTTCATTTTCCTGCAGGAAACAGACCTTCGTGGTCAGGTTGATCGTGCTCTGGTGTGGTCAATAACCTCTCGAAGTTGGTTTAGCGATTGCTAAGGCACGACGTCCTCGCACGTTCGTAGTCAGATCATCAAAGTTGATTTCCTCCAAAATGTTAGCCACCATCTCATCGAAAGACGGGACACCTTTGCCTCTATCACAATCACAATCATAACAGAGGACAAATGATTATTTATTACTAAACAGGAACAAAAAGCAAGAAACAAAAATAAAATTGGGTTGCCCCAAAAAAGCGCTATCGTTTAACGCCCCTAGCTAGGCATAAAAACAAGAATAGATCTAGGTATTGTCATCTTTGGTATTCAAACCATATGTGGCTCTCATAATAGATTCATAAGGTAATTTAATTTTCTTTCTAGGAAAGTGTTCCATGCCTTTCCTTAACGGAAATTGGAATCTAATATTTCCTTCTTTCATGTCAATAATTGCACCAATCGTTCCAAGGAAAGATCTACCAAGAATAATAGAACAGGTAGGATTGCAATCTATATCAAGAACAATGAAATCTATGGGCACATAATTTCTATGTGCAACAATAAGAACATCATTAATCCTTCCCATAGGTTTCTTAATGGTGGAATCCGCAAGATGCAAATTTAAAGAACAATCATCAAATTCACGGAAACCTAACACATCACACAAAGTTTTTGGAATCGTGGAAACACTAGCACCCAAATCACATAAAGCATAGCATTCATGATCTTTAATCTTAATTTTAATAGTAGGTTCCCACTCATCATAAAGTTTTCTAGGGATAGAAACTTCTAATTCAAGCTCTTCTTTATGGGATTGCATTAAAGCATCAACGATATGTTTAGTAAAAACTTTTTTTGATCATAAGCATGAGGAGAATTTAGCATGGATTGCAACAAGGAAATACAATCAATCAAACAGCAATTATCATAATTAAATCCCTTGAAATCCAAATAGTGGGTTCATTGCAATGTAAAGTTTTGACCTCTTCAATCCCACTTTTACCAATTTTTGCATCAAGATCTAAAAACTCTGAATCATTGGGACACGTTCTAACTAAAGTTGACTCATCTCCAGTCCCATCTTTATTAAGATTCATATTGGCAAGCAAAGATTTAATATGAGACACACCAATCACTTTTATATCTTCATCATTATTATCATGAAAACTAGAAGAAGACGCCTTCACAAAGCAATCTTTTTTAGCACGCATCCTAGAGGTTCTTTCTTTGCACTAATCAATGGAAATCCTCATGGCTTTGGGAGACTCATTGATATCATTGTGACGCCCGGATAATTAGGCTATAGTAATCCCGCGCTAACGATGCCACGTCACCTCGATTACTATTTCTAATCTCGTGTTAGTTCGAAACCCATTCAAATTCAAATTCAAAATTATGCAAACAATAAAAGTTTTCAAATGTTAGAGCTAAAATGTTCGGAGTGAGCCAAATAATGCATAGGTAATTATAATGAAGAAACCACACTTTAATAAAATGTTTAAATATTCAAATGATAATAAAGCAATAGTAAAAACTATTATTTAAATACCTTTAAATAATAAATAATTACGAAACTATTTTATTTAGTTACCCAAATTGATGTGGCAGTAGTAAATATAGTAATACTAATTTAGGGACCATTTGTGTATTTTATAAAACTATAATCGTTTTAGAAATAAAAGAAAACAAAAAGGAAAATAAATAAAAAGAAAAGGGCGAACCAAAAAAATGAAAAGGAGAAGACCCCCTCCCTCTGGGCCGTAGCCCAGCCAGCCACTGGGCTAGCAAGGCCAGCCCAGCCGGCGACCCACCCACCCTTAACCTCCCACTCCCTTGTGACCTAGATCAGCCCACCCCACTTTCCCTCACGGCTCGCTCCTCTCCTTCCTCCCCCGTCTGGATCGGGATCGGGGCAACCGCGCCCCCGCCGACACCGATGTCGCGCACCACCCTGTCATACCTCGCCGGCGCCCCGGTGCCCCCTGCCGTTGTCGGACCTCCTGCGCCTCTCCCTCGCAGGATCGACCGTGCCGCTCGTTCCCCGCGACCCATCGACGGACGCCATCGACGTCGTCCTCTCTGTCAATGCCGACGACCCCGACAACCTCCTCGTCCCCCGTTGCCTCGAACCCTACGGCCTCTGTGAGCCGCCACCCCCTTCCTTCTCCTCCTTCCCCTGTCGCCGCGCACCTCGTCCCGACGCCGCGCGCCCCGCTAGCTCACCTGCACGCCGCTGCTCGCTGCTTTGTCTCGCCCGTTGGCCGCCTCTGCCCGCCGGCGTCGTCGCCTCCGTCTGCCTGTACGCGCAGTCACGCGCCTCGCTCCGCCGGCCCCGTGCTTCTCCGGCCACCTTCGGCGCCGGCGCCCATTTGCGCACCCGCGCCCACGCCGTCCCCTGCGCTCCACTGCTCCGCCACGGCCACGCCGCGGACCCCCCTGCTGCCGCGCCAGTCGCCGCCTCCGGCGAGCGCGTGCCCCGACTTGCCGCTGCCTAGGTCGCCCGCGCGCCCTGCCGGGTGCGCCCCCGCATGCCTCGCCGCAGCCCCGCTACTCCTCACCGCATCGTGCGCTCCGTCCCTCGCCTCCTCCTCCTGCTGTTGTTGCACGGCTGCTGCTGCAGCCTCGCGCCGCCGTCGCCCTACCGCGTCGCGTCACTGACGCCCGACCATGCCGCTCGCCTCTCCCTGCTATTCCGCACTCAGCGCCCGCCTCCGCCCGAGCTCCGGCTCGACCCTGCTGCTCCCCTGCCACCGAGCGCCCGGGCCCACTCCCCCGCACGCGCTTTGCCGCTGCTTCCTGCCTGCCGTCGCCGTCGCCTTCGCCCGCTGCTTGCGCCGACGGCAGCGCCCCAACCGCCCCTCCCTCGTCGCACTCCGCCCGGCCCCGCTCGCACCGCCGCCGCCTTCTCGCCGGCACTCCCACTCGGGCGACGCCGCGCCTGGGCTCGCCCCTGACGGGCGCCCGCAGCCGTTCGGGCTGCGCCCTGCACCCGACGCCCGCTAGGCCTCTATGCCACTAGACAGCGGGGCCCCACCCCCGGAACGATTTTAAATAAAAATAAAAAGATAAAATAAAAATTAATTAATTAATTAAAGAAACAATTAACTTAATTAATTTTGATTAATTAAATTAAACAACTAATTACACATTAGTTACCTAATTAACCTGATTAGTTAATTAATTAATTAGTCAATGACAGTGGGGCCCACCCCCCTAATTAATCCTGATTAGGTTAATTAATGTGTTTAATTAAAATGGGTCACTAACAGGTGGGACCCACCTGTCAGGTTGACCAGGTCAACTATTGACGTCATGTTGACGTCATGATGACGTCAGCAAACACTACTCTGGATAATGTTGATTTAAATAATTAAATAAATTCTAAAGATGATTTAAATCTTTTAAAATTAATATAAAATAAACCGTAGCTCGGATGAAAAAACTTTGTACATGAAAGTAGCTCAGAACGACGAGACGAACCCGGAAACGCAGCCCGTTCGTCCGCCACGCATCCCTAGCATAGTGAACACGCAACTTTCCCCCTTCGGTTCATCTGTTTAAAAAACGCGAAACACCGGGGATATTTTCCCGGATGTTTCCCCCCTTCACCGGTACCACCTCAGACCGCGTTAGGGCACCCCTAGCACCGCTACTTGTCATGTCATGCATCGGTATGCATCTGTTTGCTTAATATTTATTGTTTCTTCCCCCTCTTCTCTCGCTAGACACCGAGACCGCCGTCGCTGCTACACAGTACGACTACGGTGTTGACGACCCCTCTCTCTTGCCAGAGCAACCAGGCAAGCCCCCCCCTTGATCACCAGATATCGCCTACTCTTCTCTATACTGCTTGCATTAGAGTAGTGTAGCATGTTACTGCTTTCCGTTAATCCTATTCTGATGCATAGCCTATCATTGTTGCTACAACTGTTGATACCTTACCTGTAATCCTAAATGCTTAGTATAGGATGCTAGATTATCATCAGTGGCCCTACATTCTTGTCAGTCTGCCATGCTATACTATCGGGTCGTGATCACGTTGGGTGTTGATCACGGGTATATACTATACATACATGTTATACATGTTGTGACCAAAGTCGGGTCGGCTCGTTGAGTACCTGCAAGTGATTCCGATGTTGGGGCTGAAGGGGCAGGTGGTTCCACACAGGTAGTGGTGGGCCTAGGTTCCCGACGGCCCCCGGCTGTTACTTTGAGGCGGAGCGACAGGGCAGGCGGAGACCACCTAGGTGAGAGGTGGGCCTGGCCCTGGTCGGCGTTCGCGGTTACTTCAAAATAACACGCTTAACGAGATTCTGGGTATTTGATCTAAGTCTGGCTACTGGCCTATACGCACTAACCAACTACGCGGGAACAGTTATGGGCACTCGACATCGTCGTATCAGCCGAAGCCTTCGTGACGTCAGCGACTGAGCGGCGCACACCGGGTTGGACTGGAACGCCTGCTCTTGTATAAGGGAGGCTAGGTCTGCTCACCGGCCGCGTACGCAACGTGCAGGTGTGCAATGGGCGATGGGCCCAGACCCCTGCGCCATAGGATTTAGACCGGCGTGCTAACCCCTCTATTGTGCCTAGGTAGGGCTGCGACGTGTTGATCTTCTGAGGCCAGGCATGACCCAGGAAAGTGTGTCCGAACAAAGGGGATCGAGTGTGTTGGGAAATGTGGTGCACCCCTGCAGGGAAGTTAATCTATTTGAATAGCCGTGATCTTCAGTAACAAGACGACTTGGAGTTGTCCCTTGACCTTATGACAACTAGAACCGGATACTTAATAAAACACTCCCTTCCAAGTGCCAGATACAAACGGTGATCGCTCTCTCACAGGGCGACGAGGGGAGGACCATCGGTTAGGATTATGCTATGCGATGTTACTTGGTGAACTTACCATCTACTCTTTTCTTCTGCTGCAAGATGGAGGTTACCAGAAGTGTAGTCTTTGATAGGACTAGCTATCCCCCTCTTATTCCGGCATTATGCAGTTCAGTCCACATATGATATCCCTTTTTCATTTGATACCTATGCATACATATGTAGTGTAGCTCCTTGCTTGCGAGTACTTTGGATGAGTACTCATGGTTGCTTTGATCCCCCTTTTCCCCCTTCCTATACCCGATTGCTGCGACCAGACGTTGGAGTCCAGGAGCAAGACGCCACCGTTGACGACGACTACTACTACTCGGGAGGTGCCTACTACTACGTGCAGCCCGCTGACGACGACCAGGAGTAGTTTAGGAGGATCCCAGGCAGGAGGCCTGCGCCTCTTTCGATTTGTATCCCAATTTGTGCTAGCCTTCTTAAGGCAAACTTGTTTTACTTATGTCTGTACTCAGATATTGTTGCTTCCGCTGACTCGTCTATGATCGAGCTCTAGTATTCGAGCCCTCGAGGCCCCTGCCTTGTAATATGATTCTTGTATAACTTATTTTATTTGTAGAGTTGTGTTGTGATATCTTCCCGTGTGTCCCTGATCTTGATCTTACACATTTGCGTGTATGATTAGTGTACGATTGAATCAGGGGCGTCACAAGTTGGTATCAGAGCCGACTGCCTGTAGGAATCCCCCTTCCACACTCCTTGGCCGAAGTCGAGTCTAGTCAATGAATAACTTTTACTAACATGGCTGTGTGGCTTACGGGCCCACGTCGCCATTGGGCGGTAGTAGGATCTTTTATTCCTCGACCTATACTCTGGGACTCTAATCTCTCTTCTATTCAGGTTAAATTATTTGCTAACTCTAACTCTAGGTTCTCGTAAATACTTTCTCCCGAAGAGCCCCTCGGCCCGAAGGATCGCTTGCTTCACCAGAAGATTCCGAAGACACTCTATGATGTTCTCTTGAGACTATGTGCCATCGCTTTTACAATTCCCTATCAGCGATGTATCCTTATGGATAACTACCAACATTTGTCGTTCATACATTCATCCCCAGTTGATCTTGTTATTATAAGATACACCTAAATTCTCTCTATTGTTCCGAGAATACTTGTGCCTAACGCCTAGCAATTCTTTGCCACCTTAATACCCCTACGGATAATTTCTCACACTTATCGAGTATCCGCTCATCCCCAGATGATTCATGTATTTCACATAAGTCCTTGAAATACCATTCGGTCTCCCAAAAATCCTGAGCAGCCTATTGCTTCTGTAATTCTTTCTTGCTTGCGTTATGGTTAATTCCATAAATCTCGTGATCTTATTGGCAGCTCTTGTCATTTTCATTCTGAGTTTGTTGATTCAATATGTTGCGAATGCTCGCAATCCTCAATCAGAGCCTAGAATTCATCCTTGTGGCTCAGATGCATTTTAAACATGAGTTGGATCTCAACCAATCAAATTGCCATCAAATCTACCCCTAAGGTTATTCAACTTATACATCCTTAATCAGAGCGTTTGCTTCTGATCCCTTGATTTGGAAATCATAATTCCTCTGCATTTGAGCTTTGAGTTAGTCAGTTGTTTCTATAATCCGATCTCCTTGCATTCTTTCTTTCTCTGGTTGAGTACCGATGCTCACATCAGATCCCTTGTGGACCACCGGATCCTTTGTTTGATTTTATCCGACAGTGTCCTTCATATTCAATAACCTTGTGAGCCTTTCCTCGGATACATAATGCCTTTGGTAAATTGTATCCTTTGCTTTCTCAAGCATGCTCTACTTTCGAGCTCGTGTTATTTATTCTTGAAATTTATGGTATATGCTCCTAAGATGCCTCGATGGGTTGAACCTATGCCTTCCTTCATCTGTGTGAACCTAAAAGTTTTGCACGAGTCATAATCTTCTGGTATTTTGCTAGATAAAATTTCAACACTACAACTTCTTCGAAAGTGAGAGGTGAATGGAAGGTTATACATTGAAGAAGTGGGAGTCGACCTTGAACTTTGTGTTCATGCCCATGAACACGATGTATATCCTATCATGGAAGCTTCTCGTAAAAATAACTATTCCCTTGATATAATATCATTTGGTATCTGTGAATTGATCCTTTGCAATCGTGGTTCTGGACATGTTCTCTTTTAAATACCATTTCTCGGACAAGTTGAAGTACTTGTCTTATACAGATCATTGCACCCGTCCAACCTTTACTTTGATATACCGTCGTGTATTACACTCTGGTATCTCAAGAATATCATAGAACTGCATAACTTCTTATGGGTTCTTCATCAACTATTATTTCTCACCGATTCCAAATTTTCCTGGGTTCTGGGTTGTCGTCAACTGAGAACACCGAATAGTGAATCGAGTCCGCACCTCGATTCTATAACTCTTAAGTAATTTTTCGTTGCTTATGAGTTTAATAATCCTTCAAGCCATTCCTAGCCTGATCAACTATATCATTATCCTACTAAATTTTTAACTGTGCAACCGATCCTTCTTCTTGGAGCACAAATTTTGGCGATGAGCTGAGTTTACGTCGAACTTCCTCGTCATACCATTTCTCCTTGAACAACAAGCCTGATTTCGAGTTTGTGTCGTACTTGTGTTTCCAATAATCTTTCACTGCATCAGTCCTTTTGCTTTATGTCGTCGATGATCGATTACACCTTCATGAAACCTCTCGACAAATTTGTCGTGATCATCATCAACATTTTGACTCCTTCCAGGATATCAGCCAAATTCATGATGGTAAGTACCATCCTCGTCCCTTGGTAATTTGAGTTACCTTCGACAACATCCTTATCTTTCTTTCATCATAAACTTGTTCATGTTGTGGATGCAACTTGCTATCGAGCTTGTATTACGTTCTACCTTGAAGTATTACCACCTTTTATGTCAAGGATGTTGTGAGAATTGCTCCACCTCTTAAGAATTCTTGATATAGTAATAATTCTCGCCATCTCCATTCATTTCTTGGTCCCCGTCTTATTTCTAACCAGAATACCGACAACTGAACTATGATGTGTGAATACAAAACTTCTAGCAACTCTATTGCTTGGAAGTGAATGGTCGATAGTTTCATTCTACTTCTTTTGTTCATTTAGTCTCCATTCTAACATTGATCGTGCGACCCATCCCATATTTCGGGTGCACCTTTCAATCAATGTTAAATTTTGTATGCTTTCCTCGAGCACACCATTATATCATTTGATCTGACAAATGTTATCTCCTTGTTCACATGATTGCGGAAACCCATCTTTTTGGGAATCTGGAGGAATGGTCGCTGAGCCATCAGCCACCTCCTCACCCTCTCCTTGTCTTAATGATGAACTCTTGTTTCAAAACTCACTTCCATAGTTCGTTTCCCGAGAATCTTACAATATCATCTCGTCAATTGGTGTTGCACCTTTTCTTCTCAGGCATCCTAAGTCTGAGGTATCCCGACACCGATTAGATCTAAACCTCAATCGGATATGATGGTGGGAACATATTTCCAAGAGTAATAACAATGGTCTTTATACGACCCGGTAAGGTAATATCGTGCCTAACACACCTGGCTGGAGGACCTATTGTTACCGTTTCCTTTTTAGCAAGGCTATCCTTTCTTCCATGAGGAAATTGTAAGACTTATTCTATAAGTTGTTCCTGATGGATCCTTTGTCTATCCAAACTCTGATCTTTACCTAGTGACCATGTCAATCCTATCTCGAAACATGTCTGTGGTACTTCGAATTTCAACAAGAACATTTGAAGCCCAATATTAAATGTTTCCTACTCAATTATCCAAACACCGATGTATGGGTAATGTCATGAAATTCATCTCCCCTTACCTAAATGGTGTTCTACTTTCTATCCTGTCAGGGATAACATGCTCTGCTTGTCCTTGCGAAGGATATACCCCTGAAATATGTGTGTAAACACATTTTCCTTTCCATTGTTCTGTTTAATCTGATAATCATATTTTCCTTTCCATTATTTGGTTTAACCAATCTTGTGATCTATATGATCTAAGCAGTAATATTCTTCTGCTTATGTAAACACCTTGGTGTACAAACCGTGTCAGAAAGACCCTATTACTTTTTTTGCTGACATTCCGGTAACCACCAACGGATGAGAACTTTGCCTACTGGTCCGCCTCGTTCAACGAGCAGGAAAATGGTTCTCTTCGTCCCTCGCCCTTGGTACCGATGTTGTTGCCAACATAACCGACAGACTATCCTCTGGCATGCCTTTCTTACATGATCATGCAAGATGTCACCACCCTTCCTACTTTCAACCCACATGGTGGGCCCATAAACCATAGTTCCACAGGATCGAAACCTGACTATCATGTACACCTTGTTGACAAAGTTATCCCTTGCTCTCGGTTTCGTAGGTAATTCGTGAGCCACCTTCCTAGCGATCTATTCTGGTATCATACACAATACTTTTTCTCGTTGCTCTGAACCCCTTTTCACACTCCGTTTCAGGCAACGAGCGATTGCCTACCTGCTTGAAACTTCCCATGATACCTCCTTACTTTACACTCGATATCTTCTTAAATTTCAATTCGAGAGTTACTTTCTGCCACCTTCCCCGATGTTATCGACCAGATAGTCAACCTTGCAGAGGTCCATTCTTCTGGAATACCCACCCTTTATTCTTTCGTAAGTACGATGGAGTTCCCTAAGAAAGGATGCCGACTTCATCACGATGACCTGAACGAGAGAAATGAAGACATCAACATAATGGATCAACCTCTTCGAGAAGAGCAACCAAGACTGGGAAGATTTGTTATAATTTCGTAACCAGACCTTTCCCCCTTACTCTACCTCTTAAATCTCGGGACGAGATTTCTTGTAGTAGAGGAAAATTGTGACGCCCGGATAATTAGGCTACAGTAATCCCGCGCTAACGATGCCACGTCACCTCGATTACTATTGCTAATCTCGTTTTAGTTGGAAACCCACTCAAATTCAAATTCAAAATTAAGCAAACAATAAAAGTTTTCAAATGTTAAAACTAAAATGTTCAGAGTGAGCCAAATAATGCATAGGTAATTATAATGGAGAAACCACACTTTAATAAAATGTTTAAATATTCAAATGATAATAAAGAAATAGTAAAAACTATTATTTAAATACCTTTAAATAATCAATAATTACGAAACTATTTTATTTAGTTACCCAAATTGATGTGGCAGTAGTAAATATAGTAATACTAATTTAGGGACCATTTGTGTATTTTATAAAACTATAACCGTTTTAGAAAAAAAAGAAAAAAAAGAAAAAATAAATAAAAAGAAAAGGGCGAACCAAAACAAATGAAAAGGAAAAGACCCCCCTTCCTCTGGGCCATGGCCTAGCCAGCCACTGGGCTAGCAAGGCCAGGCCAGCCGGCGACCCACCCCCCTTAACCTCCCACTCCCATGTGACCTAGACCAGCCCACCCCACTTTCCCCCATGCCTCGCTCCTCTCCTTCCTCCCCCATATGGATCGGGATTAGGGCAACCGCGCCCCCGACCCCGCTGACGGCGATGCCGCGCACCACCCCGCCATACCTCGCTGGTGCCCGCTGGCGTTGTCGGACCTCCCGCACCGCTCGTTCCCCGCAACCCATCGACGGACGCCATCGACGCCGTCCTCTCCGTCAACGCCGATGACCCCGACAACCTCCTCGTCCCCCGTTGCCTCAAACCCTACGGCCTGTGTGAGCCGCCATCCCCTTCCTTCTCCTCCTTCCCCTGTCGTCGCGCACCTCGTCCCGACGCCGCGCGCCCCGCTAGCTCACCCGCACGCCGCTGCTAGCTGCTTTGTCTCGCCCGCTGGCCGCCTCTGCCCGCCGGCGTCGTCGCCTCCGTCTGCCTGTACACACTGTCCCGCGCCTCGCTCCACTGGCCCCGTGCTTCTCCGGCCACCTTTGGCGTCGGCGCCCATTCACGCACCCGCGCCCATGCCGTCCCCTGCGCTCCACTGCTCCGCCACGGCCGCGTCGCGGAACCCCCCTGCTGCCGCGCCAGTCGCCGCCTCCGGCGAGCGCTTGCCCCGGCTTGCCGCTGCCTAGGTCGCCCGCGTGCCCTGCCGAGTGCGCCCCGCGTGCCTCGCCGCAGCCCCGCTGCTCCTCGCCGCATTACGCGCTCCGTCCCTCGCCTCCTCCTGCTGCTGCTGTTGCACGGCTGCTGCTGCAGCCTCGCGCCGCTGTCGCCCTACCGCGTCACGTCACCGACGCCCGACCATGCCGCCCGCCTCTCCCTGCTAGGCCGCACCCGCCTCCGCCCGAGCTCCGGCTCGACCCTGCTGCTCCCCTACCGCCGAGCACCAGCGCCCTCTCCCCCACGCGCGCTCTGCCGCTGCTGCCTGCCTGCCGTCACCGCCGCCTCCGCCCGCTGCTTGCGCCGACGGCCGCGCCCCAACCGCCCCTCTCTCGTCGTCCTCCGCCCGGCCCCGCTCGCGCCGCCGCCGCCCTACTCGCCGGCGCTCCCACTTAGGTGACGCCGCACCCGAGCTCGCCCCTAACAGGCTCCCGCACCCGTTCGGGCTGCGCCCTGCACCCGACGCCCCGTAGGCCTCTGTGCCACTGGACAGCGGGCCCCACCCCAGAATGATTTTAAATAAAAATAAAATAAAAATAAAAAATAAAATGAAAATTAATTAATTAAAGAAACAATTAACTTAATTAATTTTGATTAATTAAATTAAACAACTAATTAAACTAATTACACATTAGTTACCTAATTAACCTCATTAGTTAATTAATTAATTAGTAAATGACACTGGGGCCCACCCCCATAATTAATATTGATTAGGTTAATTAATGTGTTTAATTAAAATGGGTGACTGACAGGTGGGACCCACCTGTCAGGTTGACCAGGTCAACTGTTGACGTCATGATGACATCATGATGACGTCAGCAAACACTATTCTGGATAATGTTGATTTAAATAATTAAATAAATCCTAAAAATGATTTAAATCTTTTAAAATTAATATAAAATAAACCGTAGCTCACATGAAAAAGCTTTGTACATGAAAGTTGCTCAGAACGACGAGACGAAACCGGGTACGTAGCCCGTTCGTTCGCCACGCATCCCTAGCATAGTGAACACGTAACTTTCCCCCTCCAATTCATTTGTCCGAAAATGCGAAACACTGGGGATATTTTCCCGGATGTTTCCCCCTTCACCGGTACCACCTCATACCGCGTTAGGGCACCCCTAGCACCGCTACTTGTCATGTCATGCATCGCTATGCATCTGTTTGCTTAATATTTATTGTTTCTTCCCCCTCTTCTCTCGCTAGACACCGAGACTGACGCCGCTGCTACCCAATACGACTACGGTGTTGACGACCCCTCTCTCTTGCCAAAGCAACCAGGCAACCCCCCTCCTTGATCACCAGATATCGCCTACTCTTCTCTATACTGCTTGCATTAGAGTAGTGTAGCATGTTACTGCTTTCCGTTAATCCTATTCTGATGCATAGCCTGCATTGTTGCTACAACTGTTGATACCTTACCTGCAATCCTAAATGCTTAGTATAGGATGCTAGATTATCATCAGTGGCCCTACATTCTTGTCAGTCTGCCCTGCTATACTATCGGGCCGTGATCACGTCGGGTGTTGATCACGGGTATATACTATACATACATGTTATACATGTGACTAAAGTCGGGTCGGCTCGTTGAGTACCCGCAAGTGATTCCGATGTTGGGGTTGAAGGGGCAGGTGGTTCCACCCAGGTAGTGGTGGGCCTAGGTTCCCGACGGCCCCCGACTGTTACTTTGAGGCGGAGCGACAGGGCAGGCAGAGACCACCTAGGTGAGAGGTGGGCCTGGCCCTGGTCGGCGTTCGCGGTTACTTCAAAATAACACGCTTAACGAGATCTGGGTATTTGATCTGAGTCTGGCTACTGGCCTATACGCACTAACCAACTACGCGGGAACAGTTATGGGCACTCGACGTCATGGTATCAGCCGAAGCCTTCGTGACGTCAGCGACTGAGCGGCGCGCGCCGGGTTGGACTGGAACGCCTGCTCTTGTATAAGGGAGGCTAGGTCTGCTCACCGGCCGCGTACGCAACATGCAGGTGCGCAATGGGCGATGGGCCCAGACCCCTGCGCCATAGGATTTAGACCGGCGTGCTGACCTCTCTATTGTGCCTAGGTAGGGCTGCGACGTGTTGATCTTCCGAGGTAGGGCATGACCCAGGAAAGTGTGTCCGGACAAAGGGGATCGAGCGTGTTGGGAAATATGGTGCACCCCTACAGGGAAGTTAATCTATTCGAATAGCCGGGATCTTCCGTAATAGGACGACTTGGAGTTGTACCTCGACCTCATGACAACAAGAACCGGATACTTAATAAAACACACCCTTCCAAGTGCCAGATACAACCGGTGATCGCTCTCTCACAAGGCAACGAGGGGAGGACCATCAGTTAGGATTATGCTATGCGATGTTACTTTGTGAACTTACCATCTACTCTCTTCTTCTGCTGCAAGATGGAGGTTACCAGAAGCATAGTCTTTGATAGGACTAGCTATCCCCCTCTTATTCCGGCATTCTGCAGTTCAGTCCACATATGATACCCCTTTTTAATTTGATACCAATGCATACATATGTAGTGTAGCTCCTTGCTTGTGAGTACTTTGGATGAGTACTCACGGTTGCTTTGCTCCCCCTTTTCCCCCTTCCTATACCCGATTGCTGCGACCTGATGTTGGAGTCTAGAAGCAAGACGCCACCGTTGACGACGACTACTACTACTCGAGAGGTGCCTACTACTACATGTAGCCCGCTGACGATGACCAGGAGTAGTTTAGGAGGATCCCAGGCAGGAGGCCTGCGCCTCTTTCGATCTGTATCCCAGTTTGTGCTAGCCTTCTTAAGGCAAACTTGTTTAACTTATGTTTGTACTCAGATATTGTTGCTTCCGCTGACTCGTTTATGATCGAGCTCTTGTATTCGAGCTCTCGAGGCCCCTGGCTTGTAATATGATGCTTGTATGACTTATTTTATTTGTAGAGTTGTGTTGTGATATCTTCCCATGAGTCCCTGATCTTGATCGTACACATTTGCATGTATGATTAGTGTACGATTGAATCGGGGGCGTCACAATCATGCTTAGCTGGAATAGATCTAAGTTTCAAAGAATCAACATCAAGAGATATTCTATCCACGTTCCTAGCCAACTCATCAATCTTAAGCAATTTTTCTTCAAGCAAAGCACTGAAATTCTTTTGTGAATTCATAAATTCTTTAACACTAGTCTCAAAATCAGAGGGCATCTTACTAAATTTTCCATAAGAGTTGTTGTAGGAATTACCATAATTATTAGAGGAATTACTAGGAAACGGCCTAGAATTAAAATTTCCTCTATATGCGTTCTTACCAAAATTGTTCCTACCAACAAAATTCACATCCATAGATTCATTATTATTCTCAATCAAAGTGGACAAAGGCATATCATTAGGATCAGAAGAAGCACTCTTATTAGCAAACAATTTCATAAGTTCATCCATCTTTCCACTCAAAACATTAACCTCTTCTATCGCATGAACTTTTTTATTAGTAGATCTTTCGGTGTGCCATTGAGAATAATTAACCATAATATTATCTAGGAGTTTAGTAGCTTCTCCTAAAGTGATTTCTATAAAAGTGCCTCCCGCGGACGAACCTAAAAGATTTCTAGAAGCAAAATTCAATCCACCATAAAAATTCTGTATAATCATTCATAAATTCAAACCATGTGTAGGGCAATTACGTATCATTAATTTCATCCTCTCCCAAGATTGTGCAACATGCTCATGATCAAGTTGCTTAAATTTCATAATATCGTTTCTAAGAGAGATGATCTTAGCGGGAGGAAAATACTTAGAGATAAAAGCATCTTTGCACTTACTCCATGAATCAATACTATTTTTAGGCAAAGAAGAGAACCAAGTTTTAGCACGATCTCTAAGCGAAAATGGATATAGCTTCAATTTAACAATATCATTATCCACTTCTTTCTTCTTTTGCATATCACATAAATCAACAAAGTTGTTTAGATGGGTAGCGGCATCTTCACTAGGAAGGCCAGCAAATTAATCTTTCATGATAAGATTCAGCAAAGCGGTATTAATTTCACACGATTCAGCATCAGTAAGAGGAGCAATCGCAGTGCTAACAAAATCATTATTGTTGGTATTGGAAAAGTCACATAATTTAGTATTATCTTGAGCCATCGTGACAAACAATCAATCCAATAAACAGTCACACAAGAGGCAAGTGAAAAAAAGGCGAACGGAAAAAGGGCAAATGGAAAAGAGGCGAATGAAACGGCAAGGGTGAAGTGGGGGAGAGGAAAACGAGAGGAAAATGGCAAATAATGTAATGCGAGGGATAAGAGTTTGTCATGGGTACTTGGTATGTCTTGACTTGGCATAGATCTCCCCGGCAACGGCGCCAGAAATCCTTCTTGCTACCTCTTGATCATGTGTTGGTTTTCCCTTGAAGAGGAAAGGGTGATACAGCAAAGTAGTGTAAGTATTTCCCTCAGTTTTTGAGAACCAAGGTATCAATCTAGTAGGAGAATACACACAAGTCACCTAGTACCTGCACAAACAAACAAGAACCTCGCAACCAATGCGATAAAGGGGCTGTCAGTCCCTTCACGGTCACTTAGAGTGAGATCTGATAGAGATAATAAGATAAATATTTTTGATATTTTTGTTGTATAGATTGAAAAGTAAAGACTGCAAAATAAATAGTAAACTAAAATGTAGATCGGAAAATTATATGATGTAAAGTAGACCCGAGGGACATAGGTTTCACTAGTGGCTTCTCTCAAGATAGCAAATATTACAGTGGGTGAACAAATTACTGCCGAGCAATTGATAGAAAAGTGCATAGTTATGATGATATCTAGGCATGATCATGAACATAGGCATCATGTCCGTGTCAAGTAGACCAAAATGATTCTGCATCTACTACTATTGCTCCACACATCGACCGCTATCCAGCATGCATCTAGAGTATTAAGTTCAAAAGAATAGAGTAACGCATTAGGCAAGATGACATGATGCAGAGGAATAAACTCAAGCAATATTATATAAACTCCATCTTTTTATCCTCGATGGCAACAATACAATACGTGCCTTGCTGCCCCTACTGTCACTGGGAAAGGACATCGCAAGATTGAACCCCAAGTTAAGCACTTCTCCCATTGCAAGACAGATCAATCTAGTAGGCCAAACCAAACTGATAATTCGAAGAGACTTACAAAGATATCAAATCATTCATATAAGAATTCAGAGAAGAATCAAATATTGTTCATAGATAATCTTAATCATAAACCCACAATTCATCGGATCTCGACAAACACATCGCAAAAAGAATTACATCGAATGGATCTCCAAGAACATCGAGGAGAACTTTGTATTGAGATCCAAAGAGAGAGAAGAAGCTTTAACGCCCTCGATGCGACTATATCTCCCACGTGTCGAAGCACGACTTGGAGGCATAACCGCATTGTAAGCAATGTCGCAAGTGAGGTAATCTTCACACAACCCATGTAATACATAAGGGAAAGAGATACATAGTTGGCTTACAATCGCCACTTCACACAATACATGAATAAAGCATTACATCAACCAGATACAATCAAGGTCCGACTACGGAACCAAAATAAAAGAAGACTACCCCAAAAGCTACACAGATCCCCGATCACCCCCAACTGGGCTCCACTACTGATCAACTAGAATGAAACAACACAAAGGACAAGATCTTCATCGAGCTCCTCCTTGAGCTTAGTTGCGTCATCTGCACGGTTCAACGGCACCTGCAAGCTGGTTTTGGAAGTATCTATGAGTCACGGGGACTCAGCAATCTCACACCCTCGCGATGAGGACTATTTAAGCTTATGGGTAAGGTAAAAGGTATGAGGTGGAGTTGCAGCAAGCGACTAGCATATATGGTGGCTAACATGTTCGCAAAAGAGAGCGAGAAGATAAGGCAAAGCGCGAATGAATAACTAGAGAACAACCTGCGGCAAACATTACTCCAACACCGTGTTCACTTCCCGGACTCCGCCGAGAAGAGACCATCACGGTAACTCACACAGTTGATTCATTTTAATTAAGTTAAGGTTCAAGTTATCTACAACCGGATATTAACAAATTCCCATCTTCCCATAACCGCGGGCATGGCTTTCGAAAGTTCAAATCCCTGCAGCGGGTCCCAACTTAGCCCATGACAAGCTCTCACGGTCAACGAAGGATATTCCTTCTAGCGGGAAGACCCGATCAGACTCGGAATCCCGGTTACAAGACATTTCGACAAGGTAAAACTAAACCAGCAACACCGCCTGAATGTGCCGACAAATCCCGATAGGAGCTGCACATATCTCTTTCTCAGGGCACACTCAGATTGTCTAAGGTACGGTAGGCACCTGGTGGCCACCGGCAGCTGACAGGTTGGACCAACACTCAGAGGAGCACTGGCCCGGGGGGGTTAAAATAATGATGACCCTTGAGTCTGCAGAACCCAAGGGAAAAAAAGGCTAGGTGGCAAATGGTAAAACCAAGGTTGGGCATTGCTGGAGGAGTTTTATTCAAGGCGAACTGTCAAGGGGTTCCCATTATTACCCAACCGCGTAAGGAACGCAAAAATCCGGGAACATAACACCGATATGATGGAAACTAGGGCGGCAAGAGTGGAAAAAAACACCAGGCATAAGGCCGAGCCTTCCACCCTTTACCAAGTATATAGATGCATTGATTAAATAAGAGATATTGTGATATCCCAACAAGTAAACATGTTCCAACAAGGAACAATATCTCCATGTTCCAACAAGGAACAAACTTCAATCTTCACCTGCAACTAGCAACGCTATAAGAGGGGCCGAGCAAAGCAGTAACATAGCCAAGCAAAGGTTTGCTAGGACAAGGTGGGTTAGAGGCTTGGCTTAACAATATGGGAGGCATGATAAGCAAGTGGTAGGTATCGCAGCTTAGGCATAGCAAAAGAACGAGCAACTAGCAAGCAAAGATAGAAGTGATTTCGAGGGTATGGTCATCTTGCCTGAAAACCCGCAAGGAAGAAGAACGAGTCCATGAAGAAGACAAATGGACGTAGATGAACAGGTCCTCACAAACGCAACGTTATCGAATCCAACCCGAAGAAGCAAACACCGGAAAGAAGCACACAACATAGTAAACAACCAACACATGAACATGGTATGATATGCGGGATGCGGTATGTGATGCATATGCATGATTTGACATGGAATGATTGAACCTGGCCTCAACTTGGAAATCCAAGAGTGCCACTGGAAAGGGGGGATGATTTCGGTTGAAACCGATATAAAGATCACCGGAATCGGATGCACGGATTGGAAATGGCAAGCAAAACAAATATGGCACCGGTCTGCGATAAACAGCAAGTAGCCATATAAATGCATCAGGATAAATATGCTACAGCACTCAAACATGGCAAAAAAATACATGGAAGGGACCCACTCATGATGCTTGACAAAAGATGAACACTGAGCTACGGCCAATTCACTCATTAACAGGTTCAAACGAGCATGGCAAAAGAGCAAATGATAAACAGGTTTCAGACTTAGTGAAATTAACACTTGTCTGGAATTTCAGATCAGGTAGCACACTTTGGAGCATGAAAACTATATGCTACAGGAACTTAACATGGTAAAGTAAAGCATGGCATGGAGCTACTCAAAGATCTTAACAAAAGTCCCTTAGTGATCTTGAGCCAAAAGGGATCAGAAAATACAATTGCAAGCATGTGAACATGGCAAAAACATAATCAGATCACAGACTTAGTGAAAAAACTGGAGCATGCAAATATCTTAGCGAGTAGGCATGTTTACGAGCTCTATGCACTCACTACAGAGCAAGGCATGACAATCTAAGCATACACCCATCAAGAATACACATTATACAAGCTAGACATGGCAAGAACAATAACATAGCATGCACGGATCAACTACAACATCCTCGGCAAAATCGCTAACAAGTAGACAATCTTCCCAGATTCACGAAATAGCAAAAGTAGAGCTCGATTGACTCAAGCTAGGGTGCTCCATAATTGCAAATAAAGACATGGATGGATAGAGCACCATAATATTAACAAATCATCCTTACTGATCATCCTCAAAAGAGACACGGATCACTAGGAAACAACATGAACATATGACATATTGATAAAACAGCTCAAGGACTTAGTGGAATTCCAAGTCCCTGAAATCAGCATTAACGAATGCACTACTTTGCAAGCTTGTGCTAGTCACCACACACATCAAAAAAATACATGGATTGCAACTCTGGAAAGATGACAAAACACATAACAAAACATATGTAGAGCTTAGGGGCATATCATGCACACAATAATCATGGCAAAAATGACAAATAGCTATTTGGAGCAGCAGATCTGACAATTATCTCAAATAGCACTCTTCCAACAGCATTTCGGGCATCAAGATGAACTCAAATGAAAATGATGCAATGAGATGAAATGATGTGCTCACAGAGATGAACATTTTGATATGCTACACGCATGAATCGGAGCTACGGATGCAAAGTTACGACATGATGAACATGGGCATATGAATCCGGGAATTTCGGGGACTGAAATTATACCTCCGCGAAAAGTCAACGCGGGATGAGGATATCCGGGACGTGGGGAAGGAGCCGTTTGGTTGGAGGGATGGGTGGATCTGATCCACCCTCACCAGATCTGGTCGGAGTTGACTCCGGTGAGGGCGAGGATGAACTCCGGCAAGGAGCGCAGAAGCCGAGGCGGCGGCGCACGGCACCCGAGGCAGCGGCGCACGGCGAGCGAGGCGGCGGCGAGCGCGGCGCGCGGTGGCGTGGGAGGCATGGCGGCGGCCGGCGGCGGTGATGTGCGGGCGGCGCGGCGAGCGAGAAGGGTGGCGGAAGGTGACCTGGCGGCGGGGACGGGTGGCGCTGTGATCCGGGCACGATTGGCGGTGGCGGGCGATCGACTGGGCCGGGAGGGCCGCGGCTGGGCCCGGCGGGCCTGGCGGGTGGTGCGGCGAAGTGGGGAGGCCGGGCGGACACATGGCGGCGGCTGAGTGGGTGCGGGAGGCGGCGGCGCTGACGTGTCGCGCTCCCATTGGTCGAAGCGATGTGGCGGCGGCGGCGGACACGTCCAGCGGCGGGACGGACATGTCCGGTGGCGCGAGGAGGAAGACGCTAGGGTTTGGACTGCGCGAAAAAATTCGGAGGAGAGCACATATATATATGTAGAGGGAGCTAGGAGAGTCCAAATGAGGTGCGGTTTTCGGCCACGCAATCGTGATCGAATGCTCTAGATAATGGAGAGGGTTTAGGTGGGTTTTGGGCCAAATTGGAAGGGTGTTGGGCTGCAACACACACGAGGCCTTTTCGGTCCCTCGGTTAACCGTTGGAGTATCAAACAAAGTCCAAATGGCGCGAAACTTGACAGGCGGTCTACCGGTAGTAAACCCAGGCCGCTTGGCAAGTCTCGGTCCAATCCGGAAATGTTTAACCCCCACACACGAAAGGAAGGTAGAAAGGGACACCGGATGACATAGGAGCGCCAGATTGCCAAACGGACAACGGGGAAAATGCTCGGATGCATGAGACGAACACGTATGCAAATGAAATGCACATGATGACATGATATGCAATGCATGACATGCAAGCAATGACAACGCAACAACAGCGAATAACTGGACGACACCTGGCACAACGGTCTCGGGGCGTTACAGAAGCCATCTAGCTAATAACTATGGACCCGAAGGTTTGTGGTAAACTACTCACACATCATCGGAGAGGCTATGGTGTTGATGTAGAAGCCCTCCGTGATCGAATCCCCCTCTGGCAGATCGCCGGAAAAGGTCCCCAGATGGGATCTCACGGGCACAGAAGGTTGCGGTGGTGGAGAAGTGGTTTCGTGGCTCCACTGTGTGTTTTCAGGGTATAAGAGTATATATAGGCGAAAGAAGTAGGTCGGTGGAGCTGCAAGGGGCCTACGAGGGTGGGGGCGCACCTGGCCCCCTGGGCGCGCGGCCCTACCTCATGGCCGCCTCGCCGCTTCCTTGATGTCCACTCCAAGTCTCGTGGATTGCGTTTGTTCCAAAAAAAATCCCCGCGAAGGTTTCATTCCATTTGAATTCTGTTTGATATTCCTTTTCTACGCAACACTGAAATAGGCAAAAAATAGCAATTTACACTAGGCTTTCGGTTAATAGGTTAGTCCCAAAAATAATATAAAAGTGCATAATAAAGCCCATAAACATCCAAAGCAGATAATATAATAGCATGGAACAATACAAAATTATAGATATGTTGGAGACGTATCACAAGTGAAAGGCAATAATGACGATATATGATGAACCAATTGAGATGAGAAAAGCTGGTATGAACTCGACCTATCTTGTTTTTGTAAATATGAGTAGTTCATTGTTCCGGATTCAGCCTATTATGAATGAAACATGTTTGCAATGACAATTAGAGATTATAGTTGCTCATGCCATGGTTAATTAGCTAGGAGTTTATAATGGCTTACCTTGCGTGCCAACATGCTATTAAAATAGTTGTGATGTGGTATGATAGGGTGGTATCCTCCTTTGAATGATTTGAGTGGCTTGACTTGGCACATGTTCACGCATGTAGTTGAAACAAAATCAACATAGCCTCCACGATATTTATGTTCATGGTGAATTATATCCTACTCATGCTTGCACTCAGTGTTGCTTAATTTTAATGCATGTTCATGACTGTTGTCGCTCTCTAGTTGGTCGCTTCACAGTCTCTTTCTAGGCTTCACTTGTACTAAGCGGGAATGTTGCTTGTGCATCCACTTCCATAAACTCCAAAAGTTATTCCATATGAGTCCACCATACCTTCCTATATGCGGTATCTACCTGTCGTTCCATGTAAATTTGTATGTGCCAAACTCTAAACCTTCAAATGAAATTCTGTTTTGTATGCTCGAATAGCTCATGTATCAACTAGGGATGTCTATACCTTCCATGATACGTGGGTTATCCTCAAGAGGAGTGTACTCCGCTCCTCATTCACGAGAAAATGGCTGCTAACCGGGATGCCCAGTCCCATGCTTAAATTAAAATAATTGCAAAAAAAACTCCCCCAGGATTGTTGTTAGTTGGAGGCACCCGTTGTTTCAGACAAGCCATGGATTGATGTTTGTTGGTGGTGGGGGAGTATAAACTTTTCCATTCTATTTGGGAACCGCCTATAATGTGTGTAGCATGGAAGATATCAAGATCTCACGGTTGTTATGTTGACAATGAAAGTATACCACTCAAAATATTATTCATCTCTATTTCAAAATCGAGCTCTGGCACCTCTACAAATCCTTGCTTCCCTCTGAGAAGGGCCTATCTATTTACTTTTATGTTGAGTCATCATCCTCTTATTAAAAAGCACAAGTTAGAGAGCACCACTGTCATTTGCATCTATTACTATTAGTTTACATTGAGTATGATTGTGACTGGATCTCTTTTACCATGAATTACAATGTTTAGTCAGTCCTTGATCTTCAGAGGTGCTCTGCATTTATGTTTTGCGGTCTCAGAAAGGGCTAGCGAGATACCATCTTGTTATATCATATTATGATTGTTTTGAGAAAGTGTTGTCATCCGAGATTTACTATTATTGCTCGCTAGTTGATTATGCCATTGATATGAGTAAACATGAGACCTAAATGTTATTGTGGATATGGTTAGTTCATAATCTTTGCTGAAAACTTGAATCCTGGCTTTACATATTTACAACAAGATCAAACAGAGTTTGTAAAAGATTTTCTTTATCACTTTCAGTTTGTCAACTGAATTGCTTGAGGACAAGCAAATGTTTAAGCTTGGGGGAGTTGATACGTCTCCATCGTATCTGTTGGGGAACGTAGTAATTTCAAAAAAATTCCTACGCACACGCAAGATCATGGTGATGCATGGCAACGAGAGGGGAGAGTGTTGTCTACGTACCCTCGTAGATCAAAGCGGAAGCGTTGACGCAACGTAGAGGAAGTAGTCGTACGTCTTCCCGGTCCAACCGATCCAAGCACCGTTACTCCGGCACCTCCGAGTTCTTGGCACACGTTCAGCTCGATGACGCTCCCCGGGCTCCGATCCAGCAAAGCTTCGGGGAGGAGTTCCGTCAGCACGACGGCATGGTGACAATCTTGATGTTCAACCGTCGCAGGGCTTCGCCTAAGCACCGCGATCTTGATGTTCAACGATCTTGATGTTCAACCGAGGTGGAATATGGTGGAGGGGGCACCGCACACGGCTAAGGAACGATCACGAAGATCAACTTGTGTGTTCTAGGGTGCCCCCCTGCCCCCGTATATAAAGGAGCCAAGGGGAGAGGGCGGCCGGCCAAGGAGGGCGCGCCAAGGGGGAGTCCTACTCCCACCGGGAGTAGGACTCCCTTCTTTCCTAGTTGGAGAAGGAGAAGTGGGAAAGAGGAGGAAGAGGGAAAGGAAAGGGGGGGCGCCGCCCCCCTCTCCTTGTCCTATTCGGACTAGGGAGGGGAGGGGCGCGCGGCCACCTCTTGCCTCCTTTCCTCTTCTCCCTTAGGGCCCATGTAGGCCCAATCACCCCCGGGGGGTTCCGGTAACCCCCCGGTACTCCGGTAAAATCCCGATTTCACCCGGAACGATTCCGATATCCAAATATAGGCTTCCAATATATCGATCTTTATGTCTCGACCATTTCGAGACTCCTCGTCATGTCCATGATCACATCCGGGACTCCGAACAACCTTCGGTACATCAAAATACATAAACTCATAATGAAACTGTCATCGTAATGTTAAGCGTGCGGACCCTATAGTCCGAGAACAATGTAGGCATGACCGAGACACATCTCCAGTCAATAACCAATAGCGGAACCTGGATGCTCATATTGGTTCCTACATATTCTACGAAGATCTTTATCGGTCAGACCGCATAATAACATACGTTGTTCCCTTTGTCATCGGTATGTTACTTGCCCGAGATTCGATCGTCGGTATCTCAATACCTAGTTCAATCTCGTTACCGGCAAGTCTCTTTACTCGTTTCATAATACATCATCTCGCAACTAACTCATTAGTTGCAATGCTTGCAAGGCTTATGTGATGTGCATTATCGAGAGGGCCCAGAGATACCTCTCCGACAATCGGAGTGACAAATCCTAATCTCGAAATACGCCAACCCAACATGTACCTTTGGAGACACCTGTAGAGCTCCTTTATAATCACCCAGTTACGTTGTGACGTTTGGTAGCACACAAAGTGTTCCTCCGGTAAACGGGAGTTGCATAATCTCATAGTCATAGGAACATGTATAAGTCATGAAGAAAGCAATAGCAACATACTAAACGATCGGGTGCTAAGCTAATGGAATGGGTCATGTCAATCACATCATTCTTCTAATGATGTGATCCTGTTAATCAAATAACAACTTTTGTTCATGGTTAGGAAACATAACCATCTTTGATTAATGAGCTAGTCAAGTAGAGGCATACTAGTGACACTCTGTATGTATATGTATTCACACATGTATTATGTTTCCGGCTAATACAATTCTAGCATGAATAATAAACATTTATCATGATATAAGGAAATAAATAATAACTTTATTATTGCCTCTAGGGCATATTTCCTTCAGTCTCCCACTTGCACTAGAGTCAATAATCTAGTTCACATCGCCATGTGATTCAACACTAATAGTTCACATCACCATGTGATTAACACCCATAGTTTACATCGTCATGTGACCTATAACCAAAGGGTTTACTAGAGTCAGTAATCTAGTTCACATCGTTTATGTGATTAACACCCAAAGAGTACTAAGGTGTGATCATGTTTTGCTTGCGAGATAATTTTAGTCAACGGGTCTGTCACATAGAGATCTGTAAGTATTTTGCGAATTCTATGTCTACAATGCTCTGCACGGAGCTACTCTAGCTAATTGCTCCCACTTTCAATATGTATCTAGATCGAGACTTAGAGTCATCCAGATCTGTGTCAAAACTTGCATCGACGTAACTTTTTACGACGAACCTTCTGTCACCTCCATAATTGAGAAATATTTCCTTATTCCACTAAGGATAATTTTGACTGTTGTCCAATGATCTACTCTTAGATCACTATTGTACTCCCTTGCTTAACACAGTGTAGGGTATACAACAGATCTGGTACACAGCATGGCATACTTTATAGAACCTATGGCTGAGGCATAGGGAATGACTTTCATTCTCTTTCTATCTTCTGCCGTGGTCAGGCTTTGAGTCTTACTCAATTTCACACCTTGTAACACAGCCAAGAACTCTTTCTTTGACTGTTCCATTTTTGAACTACTTCAAAATATTGTCAAGGTATGTACTTATTGAAAAAAACTTATCAAGCGTCTTGATCTATCTCTATAGATCTTGATGCTTAATATGTAAGCAGCTTCACCGAGGTCTTTCTTTGAAAAACTTCTTTCAAAACACTCCTTTATGCATTGCAGAATAATTCTACATTTATTTCCATGAACAATATTTCATTCACATATACTTATCAGAAATGCTGTAGTGCTCCCACTCACTTTCTTGTAAATACAGGCTTCACTGCAAGTCTGTATAAAACTATATGCTTTGATCAACATATCAAAGCGTATATTCCAACTCCGAGATGCTTGCACCAGTCCATAGATGGATCGCTGGAGCTTGCATATTTTGTTAGTACCTTTAGGATCGACAAAACCTTCTGGTTGCATCATATACAACTCTTCTCTAATAAATCCTATTAAGGAATGCAGTTTTGTTTATCCATTTGCCAGATTTCATAAAATGCGGCAATTGCTAACATGATTCGGACATACTTAAGCATGGATACGAGTGAGAAACTCTCATCGTAGTCAACATCTTGAACTTGTCGAAAACCTTTTTGCGACAATTCTAGCTTTGTAGATAGTAACACTACTATCAGCGTCCGTCTTCCTCTTGAAGATCCATTATTTTCAATTGCTTGCCGATCATCGGGCAAGTCAACCAAAGTCCATACTTTGTTTTTCATACATGGATCCCATCTCAGATTTCATGGCTTCAAGCCATTTTGCGGAATCTGGGCTCATCATCGCTTCCTCATAGTTTGTACGCTCGTCATGGTCAAGTAACATGACTTCCAGAACAGGATTACCGTACCACTCTGGTGTGGATCTCACTCTGGTTTACCTACGAGGTCCGGTAGTAACTTGATCTGAAGTTACATGATCATCATCATTAGCTTCCTCACTAATCGGTGTAGTAGTCACAGGAACAGATTTCTGTGATGAACTACTTTTCCAATAAGGGAGAAGGTACAATTACCTTATCAAGTTCTACTTTCCTCCCACTCACTTCTTTCAAGAGAAACTCCTTCTCTAGAAAGGATCCATTCTCAGCAATGAATAACTTGCCTTCGGATCTGTGATAGAAGGTGTACCCAACATTTTCTTTTGGGTATCCTATGAAGATTTACTTCTCCGATTTGGGTTCGAGCTTATCAAGTTGAAACTTTTTCACATAAGCATCGCAGTCCCCAAACTTTAAGAAACGACAGCTTAGGTTTCTCGCCAAACCACAGTTCATACGGTGTCGTCTCAACGGATTTAGATGGTGCCCTATTTAACGTGAATGTAGCTGTCTCTAATGCATAACCCCAAAATGATAGTGGTAATCGGTAAGAGACATCATAGATCGCACCATATCTAATAAAGCACGGTTTTGACATTCGGACACACCATTATACTGTGGTGTTCCGGGTGGCGTGAGTAGTGAAACTATTTCACATTGTTTTAACTGAAGGCCAAACTCGTAACTCAAATATTTTATTTCCACGATCATATCATAGAAACTTTTATTTTTGTTACGATGATTCTCCACTTCACTCTGAAATTCTTTGAACTTTTCAAATGTTTCAAACTTGTGTTTCATCAAGTAGATATACTCATATCTGCTCAAATCATCTGTGAAGATCGGAAAATAATGATACCTGTCGCGAGCCTCAATATTCATCGGACCACATACATCAGTATGTATGATTTCCAACAAATATGTTGCTCGCTCCATTGTTCCGAAGAACGGAGTCTTAGTCATCTTACCCATGAGGCATGGTTCGCAAGCATCAACTGATTCATAATCAAGTGATTCCAAAAGCCCATCAGTATGGAGTTTCTTCATGCTCTTTACACCAATATGACCTAAACGGCAGTGCCACAAATAAGCTGCACTATCATTATTAAATTTTCATATTTTGGTTTCAATATTATGATTATGTGTATCACTACGATCGAGATCCAATGAACTATTTTCATTGGGTGTGTAACCATATAAGGTTTTATTCATGTAAACAGAACAACAATTTATTCTCTTACTTAAATGAATAACCATATTACAATAAACATGATCAAATCATATTCATGCTCAACGCAAACACCAAATAACATTTATTTAGGTTCAACACTAATCCCGAAAGTATAGTGAGTGTGCGATGATGATCATATCAATCTTGGAACCACTTCCAACACACATCGTCACTTCACCCTTAACTAGTCTCTGTTTATTCTGCAACTCCCATTTCGAGTTACTAATCTTAGCAACTGAACTAGTATCAAATACTGAGGGGTTGCTATAAACACTAGTAACGTACACATCAATAACATGTATATCAAATATACTTATGTTCACTTTGCCATCCTTCTTATCCGCCAATCACTTGGGGTAGTTCCGCTTCCAGTGACCAGTCCCTTTGCAGTAGAAGCACTTAGTCTCAGGCTTAGGACCAGACTTGGGCTTCTTCACTTGAGCAGCAACTTGCTTGTTGTTCTTCTTGAAATTCCCCCTTTTTTTCTTTGCCCTTTTCTTGAAACTAGTGGTCTTGTCTATCATCAACACTTGATGTTTTTCTCGATTTCTACCTTCGTCAATTTCAGCATTACGAAGAGCTTGGGAATCGTTTCCGTTATCCCTTGCATATCATAGTTCATCACGAAGTTCTACTAACTTGGTGATGGTGACTAGAGAATTCTGTCAATCACTATTTTATCTGGAAGATTAACTCCCACTTGATTCAAGCGATTGTAGTACCCAGACAATCTGAGCACATGCTCACTAGTTGAGCGATTCTCCTCCATCTTTTAGCTATAGAACTTGTTGGAGACTTCATATCTCTCAACTCGGGTATTTGCTTGAAATATTAACTTCAACTCCTGGAACATCTCATATGGTCCATGACGTTCAAAACGTATTTGAAGTCCCGATTCTAAGCCGTTAAGCATGGTGCACTAAACTATTAAGTAGTCATCATATTGAGCTAGCCAAACGTTCATAACGTCTGCATCTGCTCCTGCAATAGGTCCGTCACCTAGCGGCGCATCAAGGACATAATTCTTCTGTGCAGCAATGAGGATAAACCTCAGATCACGGATCCAATCCGCATCATTGCTACTAACATCTTTCAACACAATTTTCTCTAGGAACATATCAAAATAAACATATGAAATCAACAACGCGAGCTATTGATCTACAACATAGATATGCTAATACTACCAGGACTAAGTTCATGATAAATTTAAGTTCAATTAATCATATTACTTAAGAACTCCCACTTAGATAGACATCCCTCTAATCATCTAAGTGATCACGTGATCCAAATCAACTAAACCATAACCGATCATCACGTGAAATGGAGTAGTTTTCAATGGTGAACATCGCTATGTTGATCATATCTACTATATGATTCACGCTCGACCTTTCGGTCTCAGTGTTCTGAGGCCATATCTGCATATGCTAGGCTCGTCAAGTTTAACCTGAGTATTCTGCGTGTGCAAAACTGGCTTGCACCCGTTGTAGATGGACGTAGAGCTTATCACACCCGATCATCACGTGGTGTCTGGGCATGACGAACTTTGGCAATGGTGCATACTCAGGGAGAACACTTTTATCTTGAAATTTAGTGAGAGATCATCTTATAATGCTACCGTCAATCAAAGCAAGATAAGATGCATAAAAGATAAACATCACATGCAATCAATATAAGTGATATGATATGGCCATCATCTTCTTGTACTTGTGATCTCCATCTCCGAAGTACCGTCATGATCACCATTGTCATCGGCGCGACACCTTGATCATCATCGTAGCATCGTTGTCGTATCGCCAATCTTATGCTTCCACGACTATCGCTACCGCTTAGTGATAAAGTAAAGCATTACAACGCAGTTGCATTGCATACAATAAAGCGACAACCATATGGCTCCTACCAGTTGCCGATAACTCGGTTACAAAACATGATCATCTCATACAATAAAATTTAGCATCATGTCTTGACCATATCACATCACAACATGCCCTGCAAAAACAAGTTAGACGTCCTCTACTTTGTTGTTGCAAGTTTTACATGGCTGCTACGGGCTTAAGCAAGAACCAATCTTACCTACGCATCAAAACCACAACGATAGTTTGTCAAGTTGGTGCTGTTTTAACCTTCGCAAGGACCGGGCGTAGCCGCACTCGGTTCAACTAAAGTTGGAGAAACTGACACCCGCTAGCCACCTTTGTGCAAAGCACGTCGGGAGAACCGGTCTCGCATAAGCGTACGCGTAATGTCGGTCCGGGCCGCTTCATCCAACAATACCGCCAAACCAAAGTATGACATGCTGGTAAGCAGTATGACTTATATCGCCCAGAACTCACTTGTGTTCTACTCGTGCATATAACATCAACACATAAAACCTGGCTCTGATACCACTGTTGGGGAACGTAGTAATTTCAAAAAAATTCCTACGCACACGCAAGATCATGGTGATGCATAGCAATGAGAGGGGAGAGTGTTGTCTACGTACCCTCGTAGATCGAAGTGGAAGCGTTGACGCAACGTAGAGGAAGTAGTCGTACGTCTTCCCGGTCCAACCGATCCAAGCACCGTTACTCCGGCACCTCCGAGTTCTTGGCACACGTTCAGCTCGATGACGCTCCCCAGGCTCCGATCCAGCAAAGCTTCGGGGAGGAGTTCTGTTAGCACGACGGCGTGGTGATGATCTTGATGTTCAACCGTCGCAGGGCTTCGCCTAAGCACCGCTACAATATGACCGAGGTGGAATATGGTGGAGGGGGCACCGCACACGGCTAAGGAACGATCACGAAGATCAACTTGTGTGTTCTAGGGTGCCCCCTGCCCCCGTATATAAAGGAGCCAAGGGGAGTGGGCGGCCGGCCAAGGAGGGCGCGCCAAGGGGGAGTCCTACTCCCACCGGGAGTAGGACTCCCTTCTTTCCTAGTTGGAGAAGGAGAAGTGGGAAAGAGGAGGAAGAGGGAAAGGAAAGGGGGGCGCCTCCCCTCTCTCCTTTTCCTATTCGGACTAGGGAGGGGAGGGGCGTGCGGCCACCTCTTGCCTCCTTTCCTCTTCTCCCTTAGGGCCCATGTAGGCCCAATCACCCCCGGGGGGTTCCGGTAACCCCCCGTTACTCCGGTAAAATCCCGATTTCACCCGGAACGATTCCGATATCCAAATATAGGCTTCCAATATATCTACCTTTATGTCTCGACCATTTCGAGACTCCTCGTCATGTCCATGATCACATCCAGGACTCCGAACAACCTTCGGTACATCAAAATACATAAACTCATAATGAAACTGTCATCGTAACGTTAAGCGTGCGGACCCTACGGTTCGAGAACAATGTAGACATGACCGAGACACGTCTCCGGTCAATAACCAATAGCGGAACCTGGATGCTCATATTGGTTCCTACATATTCTACGAAGATCTTTATCGGTCAGACCGCATAACAACATACGGTGTTCCCTTTGTCATCGGTATGTTACTTGCCCGAGATTCGATCGTCGGTATCTCAATACCTAGTTCAATCTCGTTACCGGCAAGTCTCTTTAGTTGTTTCGTAATACATCATCTCGCAACTAACTCATTAGTTGCAATGCTTGCAAGGCTTATGTGATGTGCATTACCGAGAGGGCCCAGAGATACCTCTCCGACAATCGGAGTGACAAATCCTAATCTCGAAATATGCCAACCCAACATGTACCTTTGGAGACACCTGTAGAGCTCCTTTATAATCACCCAGTTACGTTGTGACGTTTGGTAGCACACAAAGTGTTCCTCCGGCAAACGGGAGTTGCATAATCTCATAGTCATAGGAACATGTATAAGTCATGAAGAAAGCAATAGCAACATACTAAACGATCGGGTGCTAAGCTAATGGAATGGGTCATGTCAATCACATCATTCTTCTAATGATGTGATCCCGTTAATCAAATAACAACTCTTTTGTTCATGGTTAGGAAACATAACCATCTTTGATTAATGAGCTAGTGAAGTAGAGGCATACTAGTGACACTCTGTATGTCTATGTATTCACACATGTATTATGTTTCCGATTAATACAATTCTAGCATGAATAATAAACATTTATCATGATATAAGGAAATAAATAATAACTTTATTATTGCCTCTAGGGCATATTTCCTTCAGTATCAACATTGCCAAACACTTTTGACCTTGTTTTCGACTCTAACTTGCATGATTTGAATGGAACTAACCTGGACTGACGCAGTTTTCAGCAGAATTGTCATGGTGTTATTTTTGTGCAGAAATAAAAGTTCTCGGAATGACCTGAAACTTCATGGAGAATATTTTTGGAATATATTAAAAATACTAGCGAAAGAATCAACGTCAGGGGGCCCACACCCTGTCCACGAGGTGGGGGCGCGCCCCTATCTTGTGGCCCCCCTGAGGCTCCACCGACCTCAACTCCGACTCTATATATTCAGGTTCGGAGAGAAAAAATCAGAGAGAAGGATTCATCACGTTTTACGATATGGAGCCGCCGCCAAACCCTAATCTCTCTCGGGAGGGCTGATCTGGAGTCTGTTCGGGGCTCCGGAGAGGGGAATCCATTGCCATCGTCACCATCAACCTTCCTCCATAACCAATTTCATGATGTTCACCGCCGTGCGTGAGTAATTCCATCGTAGGCTTGCTGGACGGTGATGGGTTGGATGTGATTTATCATGTAATCGAGTTAGTTTTGTTAGGGTTTGATCCCTAGTATCCATTATGTTCTGAGATTGATGTTGCTATGACTTTGTTATGCTTAATGCTTGTCACTAGGGCCCGAGTGCCATGATTTCAGATCTGAACCTATTATGTTTTCATCAATATATGAGTGTTCTTGATCCTATCTTGCAAGTCTATAGTCACCTATTATGTGTTATGATCCGTTAACCCCGAAGTGACAATAATCGGGATACTTGCCGGTGATGGCCGTAGTTTGAGGAGTTCATGTATTCACTAAGTGCTAGTGCTTTGTTCCGGTACTCTATTAAAAGGAGGCCTTAATATCCCTTAGTTTCCAATAGGACCCCACTGCCACAGGAGGGTAGGACAAAAGATTTCATGCAAGTTCTTTTCCATAAGCATGTATGACTATATTCGGAATACATGCCTACATTACATTCATGAACTGGAGCTAGTTCTGTGTCACCCTATGTTATAACTGTTGCATGAGGAATCGCATCCGATATAATTATCCATCACTGATCCATTGCCTACGAGCTTTTCATATATTGATCTTTGCTTAGTTACTTTTTCGTTGCCACAGTTACAACCACTACAAAACCAATACTGTTACTTTTGCCACCGTTACGCTGCTTCCATATTACTTTGCTACTAAATACTTTGCTGCAAATATTAAGTCTTTCGGGTGCGGTTGAAGTGACAACTCAACTGTTAATACTTAAGAATATTCTTTGGCTCCCTTTTTGTCGAATCAATAAATTTGGGTTGAATACTCTACCCTCGAAAACGGTTGCATCCCCTATACTTGTGGGTTATTAACCATCTCTATACTCGCCAAATTATTGCTGGTTCCACCATAAATGATCACATGAACAGAATGCCCTTTGACAACAAACTTAGTTTGAAAAATATTATGGTGCTAAGGCATCTCAGTACGCCCAACCTGGGCACTAAGTACTCGCATGGTGACAAGGCTTGGGTATTGATCTGCCATTGCAGCATTAACATGTATGGCCTCTGCGTCATTCTCCTCAGTGTCACCTACATTATTAGTGGCAAGCATAGCACGTGTATCTTCATCCAAATCACTAGCATAGGAGTACTCACCATCGTCCCACACAATGAATGTATGTTTATTTGGGCAGTCCTTCATCAAGTGCCCGCCACCTTTGCATATATGACACTTCATGTCCCTTGTGCGTCCAGTTGAAATGGTGGGTGCTTGAGAAATTGCTCTCGACGCCACACAAGATTGTGGAGCTGATTTTGAACTTGTTGGGAGCGCACCACTGTTCGAGATATGTGGTGTTGCCTCGGTAGTGGGTGGGATAGTTGGTGAGTGTATCCATGATGAGTGATGACCTGCAGAAAAGTTACCTCGTCCCTTGTTGTGTCCTCCCTATACTTCCCTTTCAGCTTTACAAGCAAAATGAAAAAAACAAGTAATAGAAATGTACTCCTTATAGTCCAATATATCCTGAATATCACGATTCAAACCACCTAAAAATCTAGCCATCATAGCATCTTCCGTTTCAACTAATCCACATCGCATTAAGCCAGTTTGTAATTCTTGATAATGATCCTCAACAGAACTACTACCTTGTTTTATACGTTGCAATTCATTTAGTTTGTCACGAACATAATAAGAAGGAACATAATGTTGTCGCATCGCTCGTTTTAAAGCATCCCAAGTAGTAGGTATATTGTTTGCATTAACATGACAATACTCACTCCACCAAATAGAAGCAAAGTTTGTAAATTCACTAGTGGCTGCCCTAACTCTTTGAGTCTTAGGAATATCATGACATGCAAATTTTTGTTCAACTGAAAGTTCCCAATCAATATAAATATCTGATTATATTTACCATTGAAAGCATGCATAGTAAATTTAATTTTAGCACTAGAGTGGTCGTAATCCCGAACATCATACCTATATGGACCTTGTGCCATACCTTGACGATTGAAATGCAGTTGTTGATAAGCATGGTCATTGTGGTGGTCGACCATTTGGTCATCTTCGATGTCAGCAGAATAATCCTTATAGTTGTCCCCATGTTCCTCGGTGACACGGGGAGGAATTTGCTAGTGCTGGTTTATGGTGGTGGCATAAGTGGCAGTAGTTGGGTGTTGTGGATGACCCATGGGCACACACCGAGCTCGTGAAATAGTGGTGCCACCCGTGAAGTTGCGAGGATCAGCATTGTTGTTCATGGGGGTGCAGTCCGCAACTCGTCTAGACATGAAAAGATGTCCTTTAGCTGTGTGTTCGGAACACCCTGTGCATCCTCTATGACCTTGAGCCTCTCTTTGGCTGCAATCTAAGCACCCTCAAGTTGGGCGAGACGCTCGCTGGTGACTTTCACAACCGCGGTGAGACCCTCAAGTGTAGGTTGATCCTGTGCCATTGTTAGCGAATGAGAAAAAAATACAGTGTATAAACCCTATCAACTAGTAGGACGTGGTGGAGAAAAAAATCGCTCACACTCAAGCTTATTATCAAATTCTTACTTGTTCTTACCAATGCAACAGATGGTGATCAACGCGTTGGTGTTGGCGTCAAATGACCGATGAAGATTTGTTGGAGCGATAACCAAGAATCAACGGAACTAGGACTTGTACTTACTGGTAGGAAAAAGTGTAGCTTGGCAAAGGCTTCTCAACTCACAATGTCACTAGCACAAATTTAGCAAAAAGCAATGCAACTTGAATAATTGCTCAAACTCCTAACTAGTGCTGGCAGTCAATTAGTAAGAGATAAAACAATCTAATCCCAGATATTGAATAAAATGAGTCAAAGCCGATGAAAATATGAAAAATCTAAATAGCTAGATATAAGTGAGGTGTAAAAGACAGTGTATGGCAACCTAGAGCAGAAAAAAATGTCCAATAGACAAGTATATGAGCAAAGTAAAGGTTCTGACAACAAAGAGATATTCCAAAAGATGCTAACCGGCCAGAGCTTCTTTTTTTCTTATTGTTTCCTCTCTATTTTTTTCACTTTTTTCTTCCTTTTTTCCTTGCTTTTTTACCCGTCCGGTTAGCAAACGATATAAAGACATAAACGTTTCAAAACAGCTTGTCTTTTACTATTGCCGGACCGGTAGTACTAGTAGAGATTAAAAAGTAAACTAGTAAGAAGAAAAACCGAGGCACAACCTGTGTGTTTGATAAGACGTGTGCAGCTGGTAGTGGCACTAAATAATTAATGATGGATGGCTGGCTGTGGTACACTGAGGGTAATGATGGATGGCTAACCGGATGGAATCAAGTGCTTGGCACTAGCGGCTGAGGTATGGGGCATGCACGCGGCAACACATGCACAAGTTTTAAGGCAGATGGGACGTGGGGCACAGGTGCAGCGACGAAAAGGAAACAGTCCAGTGCAATCTTGTGTTTTTTTAAGACGAACGTTGCGGCAAAGATTTGGAGGGTGGACATAAACAGATTGATCTAGTAGATGGTTTTCTTCTAGAAAAATCTAAACCAGCACTAATATTAGGATGGATGCAACCAAAAATTCAACAAAACAAATACTAGATGCAAAAATTGCTACAGGCTAAAAAAGGTAGGTGTAGCGGATAAAATAATCGTTTTTTGGGTTTTTCATGGGTTATAGGACTAAAAAACAATCTAACCTAATAAAACTATAAATCTCTCACCGATGAACCTGAAAACTGATACCACTTGATGTGAACTGGGGCCTAATCTTTTGATGAGAGGGAGATAACTACAATTTTGGGTGGGACTTGACTCTCATGATCCGGCTACCAACCGTACAGGGTGAACCGTACATGACTGATATCCACAGCAATCTCTGAACCAACTCCATAACATTATCGACCGAGCCAACGACATGATCGACCTATCCACGAAGGATTTTCCTGCAAGCAAATCGAAGAACATGCAAGAAAATAATAGCCAAGCAATCTCAAAATTGTGAATATGCTAGATGGAATAAATCTCACAAGATGGGGTTCCGGTAGGATGTCTTGATAGTCGCACTAGCCGCTACGAGCGAAGACAAATAAAAATAGCAAAAAAGTAGACGAAGGCTGAACACCTTTCCAGTTAAATTCATGCGGCGAAAAGTATCATAATGAAGGATATTGATACTGCTACCTCCGTCCATGAGCACCTTAGTGAACTGTAACCTCCAACCCGAGGGGTTACCACCAAAGCCAGCTGACCCGGATTGTCAACCCGGGGCGGGTGATCCTCACGACTCCATACAATTGGCTGCTCTGACCATCGTAGGTATCGGGGTACTGTCGGCTCAACTGTGCTCACCGCTTTTTTATGAACCTTCTGATCTCGCTTGCACAGGCTCGTGGTGAAAACATGATATTGGCCACTATTAAGCTGCTTTGGATTGCTCTGGTACCTGACTGCTGTTGTTGATTACCCTGATTGGGCTACTGGTTATAATTGCCCTAATGCCCTGACCCCGGAGTTTGAGCCGCCACCACCGAACCCGGGCCCATGAGAGCCGGATCCTGACCCGTCGTGCGGGCCATTATTGTTATTCCTTCATGATAAAACAATCTTTCCACATGTGAGTCGGCGGTCTATCTTGGTAACTGTGCTTTGGGCAAGGCTGGTTCAACATCGCCTCAAGGTTAAACTTTGGTCCTCCAAATCGAGAAAGCGACTTTCCCTTATGACGTCGATCGTTATTCTGTGCACTGGTATTAGCCACAAAATCTGACCCGCCATCAGGCTCCTTGCACTTACCATTACTACCCTGGTTATGCCTTGTCATGTTTGGCTGTTGCCCTTTTCCATTGACGTTCTTCTTCCCCTTATTGGACTTCTCATCAGACCTAGGTCCTTTGTATTATCAGAGTCGGCGTATTTGATGTGAGCCACCATAAGCTCCCCCATGTCATTGCAATGACGTTTAGGCCGCCCTAACTTCTGCTTGAGAGGGGTAAAACGAAAAATTTTCTCCAGGATTAGAATAGTAGAGCCGACGTTGATGCTATCCGATGAGTGAATAATGGCTGAAACCCGGTGAACCCAGTGGTGGGCCGATTCAACCTCTCGCTGTACACAAGCATCCAGATCAATGATCGACAGGGGCTGCTTACATGTGTCTTTAAAATTATGAATAAAGCGCGCCTTCAACTCGGTCCATGAATTGATAGAATTGGGAGGTAATCGCTTCAACCAGGTTCGAGTCGGCCTATCAAGCATCATTGTGAAGTACTTGGCGCACACAGCGTCGTTAACATCTAACATCTCCATAGCCAACTCATAGCTCTCAATCCAAGCCTCAGGAGGCTGATCAGCAGTGTAATTCGGCACCTTTCGACGACACTTGAAGTCCTTAGGCAAACACTCATTGCATAGAGCCGGCTCTAGGCACATCACACCCACCGTCCTGGCAGTCATCCCAGCTTCTACAGACGTCGAAGGGTTCAACTGAAGCCGTTGATGAGCCGCTAACTGAGCCACCAGCTCCGCCTCTTGACGTGCCCTAGCCTGATCCATCAAGGCCTGAACATTGTTATCATCACGCGGAGGGTCATGCCCACATGGTTGGTTACGATGCCGCTCGCTGCTGGAAACCGCCGGCGCCTCAATGTGTCGGCTATAACTTCAGTTGTGGCGTGGGGTTGAATGAATTCGCTCGCAGCTATATGTGTAAGCCGCCTGCTGAGCCACCGCTGTTTGAAGAAGCTCCACAGCCTTCCAGGCCTCGACCACAGTGGGAGACTCGCCTTCTACTGGAAGAGCCGCCAGTCGCGAAGCTGCGACAATCATGTTATCCAGAGGGCTGGAATAATGACCTTGGGGTGTCAGCACCCGCTGGGGCAGGGTTACATTGACCCGCGACGGATCTGTTACACGAGGCCGAGTTGCCGCCCCGGACACGGGCGCCTCAGTAGCCCGAGTCATGCCCGGCGGGTTACTTGGCCCTGCTCCAGGTGTATTGAAAAGATTCCTCCCTTCGAACTGTGAAGATAGACGGCTCTGGTATCTGTGTAAAATAGCATTTGACGCATTTTGATCCAAATTTAACCAAAAAGGTTCTGCTTGAATCCGCTATGACTCGGCCTCCAACGCGGCTTGCTCCATTGCCATCCTAGCATTCTCAGCGTCAAGCTCCTCCTTAGCCTGAGCTAACTCATCCTGCAGTTTAGCAACTTCCACATTATGCTGTGCTTGAGTCGCCGGGGTTATCTCTGCAGCTAACAAAGTTACCAAAGCAACCAAGAGCTCGGATAAGACCTGAGCCGGTGGGCGCACAAGGCCGCTTGCCCAGGCCGTCATAGCAGCCGTTGAACTAGAGGTCATAGCCGCAACATTTGATGAATTCAACATATGTTGTGTACCGGCCATGAAGATAGCAGCCTTGCTTGGCGCCTCATAGGGGTCCGAAATATTGTCACCATCAGAATAGCCCCCAAGCCTGCCATCTTGCAGTTGATAGATTGATTTGGTCTCGTCGGTTGAGGACTCATCACCTAAAAAGATGGTTGTTTCTCCACCAGACACATACCTTCCTCAAGATCCGCCCCATGGATAAATACGACGAAAGCACACTTTCGAGCGGGTTGAACCTTGGCGGATCTCGTGCCCCGAGCCATCTCAACAGTGTCGGTGTAGGCGTCCAGCTCGGGATCTGACTCGCCATTCTTGGCGATGAAGACTTGGACTCTGCCAAAGGGGACCCGATACCCACACTCGATTGAATCGGCCTCGGGGCCCCATCTAGAATCGTCGATGTAGATCTTGCCGCGACGACTCTTGGTCATCCGGCCCACGGTGTATCCCTTGATCCCTAAGAAGCTTCACTTCAAGAACTCAAAACCACCATGCTCTGGCCCCATGGTGGGAGCCAATTGTCGCGGATTTGTCACGACAGATGCCCTAGTGAAAGGACTTAGGTGTGGAGACATCGCACAAGGTTAGCTTGAAGAGGTTGAATGGGACAAAGGACACAAAGAGTTTACCCAGGTTCGGCCCCTCATATTGAGGTAAAAGCCTACGTCCTACTTCTAGTTGTATTGCTTGGGTTTCGATTACAAGGGAGCGAATACGCTTGATCTAGTTCTCGATTGCTTGTTTCTTGAGTTAACTCGCCACCGGGTCTCACCTTTATATACACAGGTCAAGACCCAGAGGCTTACACAGTCCCGACCGGCTCACACAACGTGACTGACTCAGTTTCTAACTAACCATGCCTTACAGAGCAAGTCTTCCCATGGCAATTATCAAGCCCAAGTCTTGGGCCTTCACCTGGCCTGCCTCCAAGAGTCGTCGTCTTCATACCTCTCCTTGGGCCTCCTTGGACCTTCTTGATGTTAAACCGCCAACGGTGTAACCCGACCCCTCCTGAGCGGGTCACACCTCGAAGCTACATCCCCAACAGGCCCGGATGATCTGGCTACCATGCCCGAAGACTACAACAGCCTCCTCGATGAAGTCGGATCATTCGGACATGGACCCGGACGTCCGGACCAGGACCCGGACAACCGGAGCCCCCACAGCCTCTATGACGCACCCGGACGGTCCCCCTGATCATCAGGACTCCCGAATCCTGGATCATCCGGACCACCATCTAGATCATCCAGACCATGCCTGCGTGCATGACTCGGGCCGAGGCCCATGTACCCCTTCGTCCCTAGTCTATATATACTCCAACTCCACCCACCTTTTAGGGTTAGCATTGTGATAGCTCATCTTGGAGACAGAGCTTTGCTCATCCACTTACCCCCTACTCCTTAAGGAGAAGATCCCCCAAGTGGATTCAAGACCTCTTTCCCCACGGATTGGGATGAACTAGCTACCGTGTATCCTCCGTTGTTGACCTTGGATCTAGTGTTCCCCTTTGTGTATGTGGATTTAGCCCATGTGTGATCGGATCTCGTTGATTTGAGTGTTTCCTCTCTTTGTGTTCATTGTGTTCTTCGGGAATTCCCCTCCAAATCATGAAAGATCGGCCACTAGGGTTCCACCCTACATCATCTTGGTATCATGAGCCATGGTTGATCACGAATTTGGAGTCCCTACCCCCACTTTCTAGCCTAATTTTCTGTGTTTTTGTCCAATTTTGAAAATCCACCCAAAATAGCCATACCAATTTTTTGTGATTTGTTGGTTTGATGATGTTTTGTTAAATTTGATCCATGGATTCGTTATGTTGCAAGTGGATCTACCTATTCCCCACTACCTCCACAACGAAATCCACCCAAATTCCCTGAAATTTTCTTTTTCCATCACCATTTTCATGTTCATCTCGAGCCCTAGCCCGACCGAGTTGACCTGCCCGGGTCATCCGACCCCTGACCCGGATCATCCGGACGAGCCCGGATCAGCCAGACCGAGGCCCGGATCATCCGACTTCCTTTGACCAAACTGCATTTTCTTCCAAAACTTTCAACCACCGCCATATTTTCGCATATCCAATTCCGACCACTGCCATTCCACTTCTGCACCCACTTTGACATCCTTTTGTCATACCACCACTTTTCGTTGCCACCATTTAACTTTTTTTTAGAGTTTGAGTTGTGGTTTCTGTTTCCTAACGTGTTCCGGATACTTAGGGATGGTTCAACACCAACATCGCCGCCACTCATCTTCGCCACGGACTCGACATCGACAACGACCATTTAACCCTTTTGTGACATCATCATCCGTAAGCAATGGCGGTAACCTCGATGACACCCACGTATATTCTCCCTTGCCATTGCATTGTTAACCCCAAGCCATTTTGCATCACTTTGCTATCAAGACTAACCATTTGAGTATTGTTGGGCAACTTCACTTGTGCACATTAGTGATCATCGATCCACACATTCCATCGTGTATATCATCTTGGTAAAAGTGCATATATCATTGTATCATCTCTTGTGTTATCATTTGTTCTTGCATATACATCGTTGCTTCCTTGGTTCGAAAATTTTGCATAAGTGGCCAAAGAAAGATATCAGAAGAGCTTTTAAGCAAAAGATAAAATAAAGAAGCTTGTAAGCAAGAGCCATAACATCATCACATCGCATATCATATTGCCATATTTGATCATCTTGGATCATCGTGGGAGAATCTAAGGGAGCCATACATACATAGCATACTTGGCATAGAAGTCATTACGTTTGTATCTTATAGGTTGTGCACAAGTCTCGTATCTGCCTATTGAGAAATCATGTTAGCGTCTCTGTAGTGTTGTGCAACAAGAGCATTTTCTGTGGATTCCACATTTTGAGCTCATTCCTTGGTTGCATGACCCCATTTATATATTCGTGTGTGTTTCTGTGTGCCACATATTGCTATTGGTCTACTTGTTACACCTGCGAATTTGTAAATCTCTTTCAAAATTATTGAATCTTGCTAACAATTGCATAAATTTTGTGACACCATCCTCACCGAGCTACTCCAAAAAGCTTTACGTGTGTAGGTGTGAGAATCGACAAGATCCGGTACTAATTGTGCTACTTCCATAATAAAACATTGGGTGATCTTTGATCCATCTTCAACATCAGATAAGGTAGGATAGGCCAAGTACTTCTACCAACCCACTCTTCATCGAACAAGAAGAGGAGCCGAACAACTACGTCACCAAGAATCAACTATTCGTTGTGCATAGAGCTTTGCACCAAGTGAATGAAGCATTGGGCGACTGCATCAACCACCTCGCCACTCACTTGAGGCAATCCAAAGCATGGACAATAGACTACTTCAACACATCAATGGCAACTCTCAAGGATGACATTCCAGTCATGATGGCCACACGCTCATCTACAATGTCCTCATAGTCTAGATGATGACACTCAAGATGACACTCTTCGGATGCATCTTCGGGTTCAAGTCACTTAAGACCTTGTTCGCATCATCGTCAAGACCATGAGGACCATCAAGCTTCACAAAAACCATTTCATATAATGGTTTACAAGACCATCTTCGGGAACGTGCACGACATCGTCATCAAGCTAATGATCCTACGGTCCAAGAGCAAGCTCCAATACGCCAATATCACCAAGTAAACCAAGATGGTGAAGCCATTCGACAAAAGCAACAATGTCATGACGAACAAGCCCTTGAAGCCCAACGTGCTTTAAACGAAGCAACACACGATGTCCATGCACGCAATCGGGAACAATAAGAGGCTATCTAACAAGAGAGACAAGAAGAAGCCGCACGCCATGAGGAGCGCCAAGAAATGAGGAACCATGCGAGAATCCCACGCCCTCAACGTCAAGCTAATCAAGGTGGAGCACATACACCAATCGGTCGACGACCCTCCACAATGGCAAGAGCGTCATCATCATCGCCCCCAACACAATGAAGAGCAACTCTACGACAAAATAAAGTTCACCATGCCTAAGTTCTCTGGAAGCAATGATCCCTAATATTACCTTTCATGGGCATTGCAGGTCGACAAGATCCTTCGTTTACACAACTGTGAAGAAGAAAAGAAGATTGCCATGGCATCACTTGAGTTCCAAGACCATGTCCTCATTTGGTGGGAGCAAGTCATTGAGCGGCGAGAAGCAAAAGGTGACCCACCCATCACAACATGGAATCAAATCAAGCATGTCATGCAAGCGCGCTTTGTACCCACGTACTATAGCCGCGACCTATTCAAGAAATTGCAACTCCTCAAGCAAGGCACCAAGTTAGTTGAAGAGTATTACAAGGACATGGAGATCGCCATGATTCGAGCCATGTCACGAAAGATGAGGAAGAAACCATGGCACGATTCTTGAATGGACTCAAGCACCCTATCAAGAAGATTGCAGATTTCCAACCGTAGTCGACCCTCCTCGAGCTAGTGCACCAAGCTACAAAAGTGGAGCGACAAGTGCAAGATGACTACAAGTATGCCAAGTACTCTTCCAAGACCTATGTTTCATACAATCAAGCTTCAACGACTACGATGCCTTCTACCTCGACAAAAGCTGCACCAAGCAACAATGACAAGTCAAGTTACAAGAAAACTTCAACATCTTCAATTCGTCCTCCTACTACAAGCAACTTCATGCCGATACCTTCATCATCATCTACTCCACCAGATGAGACCGTCAAGAAGAGTTCCATCAAATGCTTCACATGTCAAGGCCAAGGCCACAAGACATTTGAGTGCCCCACCCGGCGTACCATTATCGCCAACGACAATGGCACATATGAATCCATGTGTGAGGAAGAAATGGAAGCGCTTGAGCACATGGCAATGCACTAGCAAGTGAATGAAGATCAAGACGATCTAGTCTTTTGCGACAATGACTCGAGCACCACACTTGTTGTCTCCAAGGTCTTGACACTTCAACACCAACAAGACGAATACCAATGTTGCCATATCTTCCACACCAAGGCAGGCATCAATGGTCGCTCCATAAAGGTCATCATCGACGGAGGAAGTTTCCACAATTTGGCAAGTGAAGAGCTATTTCGGAGCTACAATTTGTCAAAATGAAGCATCCTCGTCCCTACAAGACCCAATGGCTTAGCAACTCCGACACCATTCAAGTGGAGCACACCATTCAAGTCTCCATCAAGATTGGAGCATACAAAGACATCTTGGAATGTGATGTGGTTGCCATGTCCGTTTGCCACCTTGTACTTGGATGATCCTGGCAATTTGATCGCAGCATCATTCACAATGGACGAACCAATCACTATAAATTCAAGATGAAAGGAAAGAAGTACGAGCTACGACCCATGTCGCCAAGTTAAATGATCGCCGACAAGCAAGCATCCACCCATCATGGAGAGAATAGTGAGAGAGTGAGCCACAAAAAAGAGAGTGAGTGCCACAAGCCCAAATTGAGTGCCTCCACGATGAGCGACAAGAATAACTTACCAAAAGATACATGAGAGAAGTGTGTGAGGACCCATCTAGTGTCGTACACTATGTCCTATTGTGCAAATACGAAGCGACAAGAACTAACACCTCTCGCCATCTACCTCTAGTGTTGTCTAATCTATTGAAGGAGTTCGTGTACATATTCCCCGATGAGCTACCTCCGGGACTACCTCCATTACGAGGCATCGAACACCGCATCGACCTCATCGCCGATGCACCTTTACCGAACAAGGCACACTACCACGTCAACCCCGAGGAAACTAAAGAAATACAAAGGCAGGTACAACACCTCATTGATGTGGCACCCCGGCTTAGAGAAATTGGAACGCCTCATATTCCAGCCCAAAGATCTAGAAGTCTTCTGGAATACGACACTGCTTGACATAGAACAAATCAGCTCCTATTACAAAGGATAATGATACAAGAGTCTGATGTTACAAAGAATCAGATCAACATGGCGACACTACGCCTGCGATACTACACTTCCTCTATGCTAGTAGCAGAACAACTTGTAGCAGTGGAATACATCTAGCAGCGAAACAACAACGAAGGTGGTGAACTTCACTCCATAGGGACTCTGGCTTGGACACGATCTAGCTTGCTTGAACGAAAACCTCGACAAACAATCAATCAATCATGGCATCACCTGCAATCTCGCATGACATGCCAGGTCAGTACATTGAATGTACTTGCAAGCTCACAACAACCAAAAGCATCAAGGCAAAACAACAACATAGCATTAAACATGTTAATTAATTAACAACTACTATGATGAAGCAACTACTAATCATGATAAGAATCTACTAAAATACTAGTAAACCAACATCTCAACCTCAACAACCATCTCACTCTTGCTAACCGGCCAAGTAATATACCATCTCGATCACCTCATGATCGACCTGATCACCTTGTGATCCAAAACATCCACATGATCACCTAGTGATCAAAACATCCACGTGATCACCTCGTGACCACATCACAACTGAATGATCATCCTCGATATTATACCAACATCATCATCAACATCCTGCCAAACTATACTGCTCACAATATATCAACATATAAATCATCAAAAGTCATTCCGTCATGTGAGTGTTGATTGAACGATGTGACCTAGTACGAACTGTGCCCATAACCGAGGACGCGTCTATTGATAGATTTAACATCACACACTCTATAGAGGTTAGCGCACTTTACCCACACCATGGAACCCATGGCCTCGCACTCCCATTCGGGTGGACGAACATTATTCTGACAAAACCGATCTATCGCCATGACACTCTCCCGACCACTCCGACCAACTCCCCTCTGGGCTAAGTCATGGGTGGCCCCAATGTCTACCAAAGACATCTAACGGCCACCGCCATGGCAAAACAAAACAGTCCCAAACGGGGACAAGAGCTATAAATACCAACCACGGGCACACAAGGTTATCTCTGCTTACCGGGCCAGGGTAACGCACGCCCGTAACCTTCCCTCGTTGGAGGCACCGGTGAGAGACATGACAATAGACCGCATTAGGGCCTTCCCATAAAGGCAAATGTGGTTGCACTGGAAAAGCCCAGTTCGGTCTCACCTGACCAACTTAATAACGGAATTTATCCCCAAAGTATAAAAACGATAACTGATACTCCGATATCATGTATGAACCTGTAATCCAAGTCATACATCTATCCAACAAATAATTCAAAGCATAATATCTTCGTATCAAAATACTCCGAGGGCAACATATCACTACTATCATGGTGAATCCAAGAACGATAATACAACTACTCCAATAGCAAGAACAACCTATCCATCTAAGATCCATATGAAGGCATCATCTCCGAAATCATACTCCAAAACATAATATCAACTATCATCATGATGATAATAATACTAGCCACTAATAATCCAAAGGCAACATGACATCCAAAGTAATACTCCAAAATATAATGCCAGATACCAACATGAAAACCATCCTAATATAAGCCACTAATAATCCAATGGCAACATGTCATCCACATAAGCTGTAAAGTTAGTGCTAGAACTCCAAACAATATCATGGCAATAACAAGATCAAAATAATACTCCGATAAATGCCATGAACAAGATCACATGTAGATAAATCAATATTTTAAGCAAGTTTATCTAACAAAACCATGATATTGCATTGCAATCATGCAAATGGAGGGTGTGGCTTGCCTGGGAGGGAGGGATACACCGGGAGGAAGTGCGAGAAACTCGCGGAAAGAATCGCTGGAAACAATTCTCTCTTGGAAGGGGTGATTAAGTGCACGGGCATAATGGTAATTTTTAGAATGTTAACACATGATGAAAATAATACCAACAGATAGAGCTCGACGACATGAAGAAGTGGGCTTTGGAATCACCTCATTTGGAGTTACGGTTGAAACTCAGGGACTAATTTGTAAAAAGATTATTCACAGACAGGCCCTTGGCAGTTTAACCGATCACATCTTTCTGAGAAATACACTTTCTATCAGAGAAATCGAACTTTGGGCTGAAGAAGGGAAAATTCGAATCTGAGCCCGAGCTCATCTGCACCTGCGCTCACGAAAAAAATCAAAATAAATACTAGAAAAATTCAAAAAATTCCAAAAAAATTTGGGTGGTAGACAATTTGATGCGTGAAGTACGCTCCAATTTTCAAAACATTTGGACTTCTGTGCAGCTCTCAGCAAAAAAGACAAATCGGAGGTCTGTAAAAATGTGCACTGTTCATATACTGTTCTGGTCTGATTTGTCTTTTTTGCTGAGAACTGCACAGAAGTCCAAATATTTTGAAAATTGGAGCGTACCTCACGCATCAAATTGTCTACCACCCAACTTTTTTTTGGAATTTTTTGAATTTTTCTGAATTTTTACAATTTTTTTTCGACTGGGTGCAGATGCACCCGGGCACCGAAACGCGGCTCTCCTGAAGAAGAGCAGAATACACTTTCTTTAACAAACAACGTAAAGCGGGGAGTACGCTTTCAGAACGCGAAAACGCACACTGAGGAAACCGGGTCCACTTATCCATGTCACCAGATCGGGGTCAACGCCTGCCGTGGCTGAATCGTTGGGCCCACGGAGAAGGAGGGGCCCGCCTAGCTCCTGTCTTCTTCTTCCCGTCTCCCCCGATAGGAAACAGAGGAGCGGCAGGGGAGGCCGCGACCGGCGCTGGCCCTGCCGCCTCCTGCTACCTCTAGCCGGGTCAAGGGCACCGGCAGCCTCAGAACGGAGCACCGCACCCGCCTGGGATAGAAAGAGCGCCGAGGAGGGTGTGGACGACGGCAGCGATGGAAGGGGCGGACGGCGGCTCTGGTCAGCGTCGAGTACGGCTCCACGGGCACTCCGGCGAGAGGGCAAGGGGGTCTGGAGAGGCGCAGGAGTTCGGATGATCTGATGGTGGTGCTGGAGAGGAGAGGAAGGGCACGGGTGGCCACAATTTAGGCCAATTCCGAGGCGGACGTGGCGGCCATGGAGGAGGAACGAGAGCTCCTCGAGCTCGGGGAAGTGGTCAGGGGGCTAGAGGAGGTGCACTAAGGCGAGTAGTGAGCAGAAAGAGGAGCTCGGGGGCCATTTTATAGGCGGGACATGGCGCCCGTGATCGAGTGCCTCCGCGGGAATTTTTTTTTTTAATGTTGGTAGAATCTACCAAATTCATTGATCAGAGAAAAAGGAAAAAAGGACAGGGGGTGGGCTACAGATAGTAGCACCAAAACAAGAGCGGGCGGGCACAAGCGAAAGGAAAGAGAAATACAAAAAACACCACACTGCCTACAGATTTAGCCAGGATCGAAAGGAATCCCAGCTCCCGCGAGATTCTAGAGTGTGATCTCCTTTCTTAATCTAGTAACGAAAGAGTCTAAGCACAGAGCTTCCTGTTGGAAGGTCCTCCTGTTCCTTTCCTTCCACAACTCCCATGGGACAAGATGTAGCAAGGACAGTGTTCCTTTCTTCTTCTCCTTAGCGGCTTGGTTGTGACAGTGTGCCATCCATCTGATGATGCTTGTCTGATTGTTCCAGGATTGTGGCTGGAGCGCCGGCATGTTGGTTAGGTGTGCGATCTTGCCCCAAACTTGTTTGGACCATAGGCAGTCCCAGAACAAATGTGCCGTTGTTTCCAGGTTTCGCTCCGCGGGAATCTGGCCGGAGCTATAATGCTCAAACTCCGGTCGGTGGCAGCGAGCTCGACTCCGCGACGCTGCCGACCTGACGAGGAGGCAGAGGAGGCTCATAGGGGCAGAGGGAGCCAAGGGAGCACACGGACGAAGCGACGAGCACATTAAAACCATGTCGGGACATTGTGCTCCCATGGGCGTGCGGTGACAAGCGCCGACGAGGAAGTTTCCGAAGGGGAAGAGAGGTCCAGAGAGGTGGCGACGACGAGCCACAGCTTCTAGACACGGTCACGCGCATGAAGCCGGCATGAGGAGGAGGTGCCGAAGCACAAACGATGCCCTGGACGCGGCCACTGCGCACAGAGCGCATGCACACACATGCTAGCTGTGTGGTCACCATGAGACAGTGCATAGGGAGGTCATGATAGGATTGCAAACTTTGTCTGGTGGCTAATCCTTCTAGGTTAGGATACATCTAAGTTTTAACCTTGATTAAAAAAGTTGTGGTTAACTGGAAGCAATCACCTGAAGTTTGCTGCGTCAAACTTGGTCATGCTAGTGTGATCAACAGAGAGATGCTAAGGGTTAAAGTTGATGTCTGGGTGTTTATATAAGGAAGGACTATAATCCTGGAGGTTTTGAGGGGAAATGGAGCACAAAACAACATGGTTGCTTTGTAACTGCAATTTAGGTCTAGAATATTGATCGGGAAGGTGCACTCACATGGAGTGATGAAATGGGATGCAACTTGGCAAAGACTCATGATATGGACATATGAAGGTTGCGTTCGGTTTCTCTCCGCTCCTGGAACTCCGCTCCGGGAGCGGACCATACTTTACCTGAATTTGATGGAGCTGCCAAAACCCAACTCCCCAACTCCGCGGAGCGGGGAAGTTCTGAACAGGGCTGAAGATGCTGTAAAAATTTCATACCAAATGGACAAGGCAAAATGGTACTTGCTTCACAAACATCCTCTCTGTCTAGAAACTTGGAAAAAGTCTATAAAAATATTGGCTTGATGAAATGATCCCAAAACAGGTGGAGAGAGGTTTTATGGTCATGAGAATGCTCTGGTAAAATTTTAGCCAAAATTAAACAATATAAGATACACTTGCTTCACAACCTGAAAATATTGCCAGAAGCAAAGATTTGATCATGTGATCACACAGATGATTGGATAGGGCTGACAATTGGAGGAGTGTGATGATATGATCACATGAAGGAGTGTGCAAAATTTCAACTCATTTGGATCCTCCTAGCTAGTACTTCCTTCACAAAGCCTTCTGTTTGGCAGAAATTTTAGAAAATCACCGGGGATGATCCACTAGGCAAATGAAGTTGAATTTTGGCATGTGGCATTTATTTGGACATAAAAGAATGTCCAAAAAGTTTGGGCGTAAACAAGATAAGACGAATGTCACTTCCTTCACAGAATGCCATTTAGAATAGAATAGAATAGAAGAAGGAATATTGGTGGATTATTTTTAAATTAGGCAAGGAAGGTTTTTGACATATTAGGGGAAGATATGACCCAAACAATTTATGAGAATTATTTGGGAATTTTAGGAGTGATAGAAATATAGGTTGCTTCACAACCCAGGGCAAATAGGGTTATTCCTTTAATAGAAAGAGGAATATTCCTTAGAAAAGACTTTTAGGGTTTGGCTTGAATGGAAATGGCATGGTCTTGGGATGATTTTGAGAATGATGAGTCACTTGGGAGAGGAAATTATGATGATCTCCCAGGTTGCAAGGACATAGATCCACTCCAAAAAAAATCAGAGCAAAAAACAAATAAATCAAAAAGAAAAGGAAAGGGGCCAAAAACCAGCCTGTTACAAACCTCCCCCCCCCTTAAAGAAATCTCGTCCTCGACATTTGGTTTCTTAGGGAACAGTATGACTTGAGGACACCGTTTCCAACTCGGGCATCCATTTCCTTTGTTTATTGTTCCCTTAGGAATTTCATATGATTTTCATACCTTGCTCTGGGGTGGTTTGCTTCACCTTTCCCAAGTTTTGACAGGTTTTTGCTCATATACCGAATCCTTTTGCTGATGTTGATTCTTTCATATCTGCGGTGATATCCAATGGATCTGATCATAAATTCTCCTTTGGTCATGAATTTTTTTTACTTCTACCATCGGGTTGCTCAAACAAATGCATGTCTTCCGAATTCAAACAATGGTGAAAATCATGGCCATTCTCTGACGGGATCTGACTGCTCGTAGGTGGTACTGATTTATGCTGATTTGTTTCTTTGGCTCGAGCATGGGATATGTACCAAAGATTCGGCTGCCTTTTATTGTGAGCAATATAAATGGTATGGACTTATAGATGTATCATTCCTCAAATATTGACATCCTCAGACGGTCCTGATAGGAGTGCTGGTGGAAAGATACTTTTTATGATAGGCTGTCTGTGTACTTGGTTTCGCCAGTGAGTATACCTGGTCTGAGCTGATTGTTCGGCTTTTGACTTTCTCATGTTGTCGGTATACCCATTCGGGGTAATGGGCTATGAGATGCTTTAACACTACCACTGAAGTCAAACTGCGGAGTTTGCAAAAGTAATCTTGGATCTGATAGAATAGATTTGGATATTCCGCACTAACCATTCCAATCAGGTTAGCCGAATATGAAATCCTTGTAGAACACGATAGGCCTCTAAGGGGATGTCTTTGTGGATCCATATGGAATCTTGCCACCAACTAACTTGGGTACCCGGACCCTGATTGTAAGTGCATCTAGTGCCACCCCTAGTTGGTTTTGGAGTATTGACGACAAACCTAGTTGAGGGACTAATGTGTTTGTGAGAATTGCAGAATAACACAGGTAGAAGTCCCTCATGATTCGGTTTTACTACCAGAGATGACCCCTAAAAATGTATGAAGACATTGAAGTCAAAGGTGGTATATGAAGATATTCACATTGAAGACTATGACAAGAGAAGACACGATATGAAGCCTATGGAGCTCGAAGACTTAGATCTTTCATAGTTCTTTTTCTTTTGTGTTGAGTCATAGGAACCACCGTACTATTAAGTGGGGTCCAAGAGAACCCGTCAGAATGACTGAAGTGATGCCTAAACCAAAAACCTATGTCTTCGAGTGAAGACAATGAGAGCGAATCTTGTCCAGAGTCGGACAAGTCAGCTTTGCTTGTAGCCCAAGTAAAGTTGCCGTGTGAGTTTGAAATCTGACCGTTGGAACACGTGTCAGTTCCTTAGTGACCCAGGGCCATTTCGGACAAATCAGGTCGGGTTGCCAAGTGGCTATAAATAGCCCACCCCCTACAACCATAAATGGTTGGTTGCTCAGATTGAAAGCACGGCTTTTGTCATTTGAGAGCAACCCACTTCGAAGCCTTTGAGAGAAAATTCCTTGCGAGGATAAAGACCTAACCACTAGAGCCAGAGAGAATTGGGCATCACTTAAGTCTTCTTGTCTGTGTGATCTGAAGACTTATTACACTTGAGGACTGTGCATCCTCCAGCCGGTTAGGCGTCGCGTTCTGAGCTTCCAAGAGACATTGTGGATTGCCAGTGAACGAAGTCTGTGAAGGTTTGGGAGTCTACCTTGAAGACTTACCAGAGTGATTGGGCGAGGTCTATGTGACCTTAGCTCAAGGAGAATACGGTGAGGACTGGGTGTCCTGAGCTGCGTGTTCAGGACTGGGTGTCCGGGACTGTGTGTCCTAAGGTTTAAATACCTAGCCGCTCCAACCAGACGTACAGTTGTCACAGCAACTGGAACTGGTTCAACATATCATTGTCTTCAACGAGTCACTGGTTTCATCTTCACTTCACGTTACTTACTGTTACTCCTTGTGAAGTCATTGTATGTTTGCTCTATCATTTGTCTTCACTAAGTGACTGCGTGTTCTGTCTGGCTTCACAATATCTTCCTATCTGATCCTTACTACCTAGCTGCTATTAGTCTTTGTGCTTTCACTTCATTGAATACTTGACTATGGTTTGCCTAGTGTAGTCTACCTTCCGCTGCATGGTAATAGGTCCATTTTTATCGTTTGTCTTCAAAACTCCCGTGTTCTGAAGACTTTCATAAAAATCGCCTATTCACCCCCCTCTAGTCGATATAACGCACTTTCAATTGGTATTAGAGCAAGGTGCTCCCTTGTTCTGTGTGATTCGGTTTAACCACCTGGAGTTTTAGCTATGTCGACTACAGGGATAATTAAAGTCTCCGCTGCGTGCCCCGTCTTTGATGGAACTGAATATCCCTACTGGAAGAATAAGATGCGTATGCATCTTGAAGTCATTGACGTCGACCTATGGTATGTCGTCGAGAACGCGTTCCTAAGGCTGGAGAAGGTGTCACTGCTGCTGATGTCAAGAAATTCGTTCAATTGGACTCTACTGCCAAGAATATCATTTGTGGTCATCTGACCAAAGGACAGTATGGCCGTGTGAGTGCTTTGAAGACATCCAAGCTGGTCTGGGACTAGCCCTCTAAGGTCAATGAAGGCATCTCAACCCAGAGAGATCAGAGAATCAGTGTCCTTCGCAACCTCTTCAACCGCTTCAAGCGAAATGACAATGAGAATGTCTAGCACACATTTGACCGACTCACTGACATCACAAATGAGCTTCAAGCCCTCGACGCCACTGAGATTACCAAACACGAAGTCGTCAAGACGCTGCTGAGATCACTTGATAGTTCATTTGACATCCTGGCCCTGATGATTCAAGAACGTCCCGATTTCAAGACACTCGATCCGTCTGACATACTTGAGAGGCTCAACACACATGAGTTTCAGCTTTCGGAGAAAAGAGATATCTGCGGTCCAAACTATGGGCGAACTCGTGCCTTGAAGGCAAAAGCTGTCTCCTCATATGAAGAAGAATCTGACAGCAGTTCTGATGATCTTGAAGACATTAGAAGGGAACTTGCTATGCTTGTCAAGAAGTTCTAAAAATTCACCAAGAAGAAAGGCTTCAGAAAGTCTTCCCGATCAAGTTCAAGGAATGATGAAGCTCCTGCTCATGACTACAAGAGGAAAACATGTCACAAGTGCAAGAAACTTGGCCACTTCATCTCTGAGTGTCCATAGTGGGACAATGAGAACAAAAAGAAGAAGAAGAGCAAGGAATATGACTCTGACGACAAGAAGAAGAAGAAGAAATACTCAAAGTCTTCTTCCAAGTCTTCCTCAAAGTCTTCATCACATAAGAAGAGCTCATCTGGCAAAGCACGTGCGTTTGTTGGCAAGGAAATGGATTCAGAGGAGGAGTCTGCTTCTGAGGAGACGGAGGTGGAGTCTGAGGAGGAATCCGACTCAGGCGTCGCAAGTCTGGCTACAGCATACGTTGCCAAGTCCATCTTCAACACTGAAGACAATGACTTCATCACCGACACTGATGCAAATGACAAGGACTACTCCGCTTCTACCTACTGCTTCATGGCACGCGGTGCCAAGGTAAACACACGCACTACTCACTATCAAACATCTAGTGACGATGACTCTGATTGTGGTTCAAAACCTAGCTACAAAACACTTGCTAAAATTGCAACTGAACAAAAGAAAGCTATGGAACATATTCAAAAACTATTAGACAGAAGCGATGATCTGTTAGGTGCTGAAATGACTCGATCGGAATCCTTAATTGAAGACATAAAAAATCTTCACGTTAAGTATCAGAAACTTGAAAGTCGTCATGAAACTCTCTCAACAACTCATGAAAAGCTTTCCTATGATTATCTTCAAAGGAAGCAGGATCTTGAGAAATTGAGAGTGGTTCATGAAGATCTTCAAACGGAAAACGAGTCACTTCGCGCCAAACAGATCAGTCCCGCTCAGGAAGGATTTGAACCACCATGTCTTAAATGCATTGAGCGTGATAATATTACTTCTGTTGCTGAATGTTCTACTGCTACTGCTGTTGCAATATCTTCAACTGTTGATGTGGTAACTAACCCCTCTGCTGAGGATACCACCGCTATTGCTGATGAGAATGCTAGGTTGAAGACATTGCTTGAAACAGGGATGTACAAAAGTCTTCAAGGGCATCAGACACTATGTGATGTCCTCAAAAAGCAGATTCTGAACCGAAACCCTAGAAAAGAGGGTGTTGGGTTCGTAAGGAAAATGAATGCAGATGGCTCTTACTGGAAACCTGAGCAGTACCCCAAAACCATGTGGGTTGCTGCAAAGGAAGCTTCAGCAGATCCATCCAATCTAACTGGCTTCACCTGTGCTAACCCCATTATCATTGATGAATCCTTTGATGCAAACTATATACTGTTTAAGAATCAGAATGGTGAAGTGTTTGCCAGGTACATTGGTACTAACTGCAGGAATGGACCGCCTATGAAGAAGATCTGGGTTCCGAAAAGGTGTATGGAAAATCTTCCTGTGAATGTCTTCATGACACCTCACGTGAAGAAGACAAACCTCAAACCAAAGGCTCCATACGGTCCAAAGGCTTCATACAGATAGAAGACTCACCTGAGTCGCACTAACGCAAATGTTTTACAGGGAAACCATACTCAGTCATATGAATATGGGAGCGGTTCATCAAACCGCCATGTTCATAAGACCAAGAACTATTCTGCTTATTCTTATGAGTACTATTGTCCGCCTGCAAGACTGTTTGCTAGGGCTTCAAAGCCAAAATTCTCAGATGCTGCACTTAGACTCATTGCTTCTAAGCCACCCTTGAAGATGTGGGTGGCTAAGAAAGCTTAACTCTCTTTTGCAGGGAAAGGTCTCCAGCAGAAAACCAAAATCATCTGACGCTATTGCTGGGAACCTTAAACATCTTGTAGGGCGCAAGATCAAATGCCCAAATGGTCTTACTATGTACTTCGTACCTGAATCACTTGCTACTCTCCCTATTAGTCCTAACTTGGATCTAAGCTTTCATAACCCACTGGTTCGTCAAATGTTTTTGCTTCACAATGCTCTTGGTGAAGCCTATCCCCCTAACTGCACTGTAGGGTACGACACCAGCGTCTTCAGAATGGATTATTGACAGTGGGTGTACAAATCACATGACTGGCAAAAGAAGTCTTCTTATGGACTCAACCTTACGTCCATCCGACAAGAGCCACATCACATTTGCTGACACTGGTAAAAGTAAGGTATTGGGTCTAGGTAGAGTTGCAATCTCAAGGGATCAACACATGGATAAAGTCATGCTTGTTGAATCCCTTGGCATCAACTTAATGTCTGTCTCAATGCTTTGCGATTTGAACATGATCGTAATGTTTGGAAAATATCGTTGCCTTGTACTAATGGAATCTGACAAGTCTCTAGTGTTTGAAGGGTATCGAAAAGATGATTTGTACGTGGTAGATTTCTCAACAGGGCCACATCTTGCAGTATGTCTTCTAGCAAAGGCTTCAGAATGCTGGCTCTGGCATCGGAGGCTTGGACATGCTGGCATGAGGAACCTCCACACCCTTGCGAAGAAGAAGCATGTCATAGGCATCGAGGGCGTCAAGTTCAAGAAAGACCACATATGCGGTGCCTGTGAAGCAGGGAAGATGACGAGGGCCAAACATCCCTCGAAGACAATCATGACCACTACTCAACCCTTCGAACTGCTTCACATGGATCTTTTCGGTCCCACTCATTACTCAACTCTAACTACTACTGCTTGCCTCTATGGCTTCGTTATTGTTGATGATTATTCTAGATATACTTGGGTGCACATAATCCTTTACAAGACTGAAGTGCAGGATGTCTTCAGACGCTTCGCCAATCGAGTTATGAACAATTTTGGCGCCAAGATAAGGCACATCAGAAGTGACAATGGCACTGAATTCAAGAACACTGGCCTTGATACATATCTTGATACCTTGGGCATCACACATGAATTCTCAGCCCTGTACACGCCACAGCAGAATGGCGTCGTCGAACGCAAGAACAGAACACTAATTGAAATGACCAGAACGATGCTAGATGAATACAAGACCCCAAGAAAATTCTGGCCCGAAGCCATTGATACTGCATGCCATACAATCAATCGTGTTTATCTTCACAAGCTACTGAACAAGACATCTTATGAGCTCCTTACTGGCAAGAAGCCAAATGTCAGTTACTTCAGAGTATTTGGCGCAAGGTGCTGGATCAAGGACCCACATCACACCTCAAAGTTTGCACCAAAAGCACATGAGGGTTTTATGCTTGGATATGGAAAGGATTCTCACTCCTACAGAGTCTTCAATCTCTTTCATTACAAAGTGGTTGAAACAGTGGATGTGCGGTTCGATGAGACCAACGGTTCACAAAGAGAGCAACTGCCAAATATGCTAGATGAAGTTCCATCCAGTGAATCAATCAAGCTAATGGGAACTGGAGAAATTATACCTTCTGAAGCTCATCCTGAAGAAGAACTTATCATTTCAGCACCTGATCAACATGGAGACAATGCTCAGCCTGAAGATATTCCTTCCAACAACGACAATGAACAGCAAGAGCAAAGTCTTCGCCCTGTACATCCTCGCGTTGCCAATGAAGTGCAGATTGAGAGAATAATTGATAGCATCAATGCACCTGGTCCACTCATTCGTTCAAGGGCAACTCAGCTAGCAAATTTCTGTGGGCACTTCGCATTCGTCTCAATAGCAGAACCCAAGAAAGTTGAAGAAGCCTTCATGGAACCTGAATGGATTCAAGCTATTCAAGAAGAGTTTCAACAGTTTGAGCTGAATAATGTACGGGAACTGGTTAAGCGTCCTGATCCACGGAAGCATAATATAATAGGCACCAAATGGATATACCGCAACAAGCAAGGTGAGCATGGTCAAGTGGTCAGAAACAAAGCTCGTCTCGTTGCTCAAGGATATACTCAAGTGGAAGGCATTGACTTCGATGAAACATTTGCTCCTGTGGCTAGACTTGAAGCCATACGCATACTGCTAGCCTATGCAAATCATCATAACATACTTATATATCAAATGGATGTGAAGAGTGCCTTTCTCAATGGCAAGATTGATGAAGAAGTGTATGTTGCACAACCACCTGGCTTTGAAAATCCAAAACATCCTGACATGGTATACAAGCTCAACAAGGCACTGTATGGCCTCAAACAAGCCCCTCGGGCCTGGTATGACACACTCAAATACTTCCTGAAGAGCAAAGGCTTCATACCTGGTTCCCTAGATCCCACTCTTTTCACAAAGACATATGATGGTGAACTGTTTGTGTGCCAAATATATGTGGATGACATTATCTTCGGCTGCACCAATCAGAAGTACGGTGAAGAGTTTGGATATATGATGCAAGAGCAATATCACATGTCCATGATGGGGGAGCTGAAGTTCTTCCTTGGTCTTCAAATACGACAACAACGCAATGGCATCTTCATATCTCAAGAGAAGTATCTCAAAGATTGCCTGAAGAAGTTCGGTATGCAAGACTGCAAAGGCTTCACAACACCAATGCCAGCCAAACATCATCTGGGTCCTGACGATAATGGTAAAGAGTTTGATCAAAAGGTATACCGCTCCATGATTGGTTCTTTACTTTATCTATGTGCATCTAGGCCATATATTATGCTTAGTGTTTGCATGTGTGCTCGATTTCAAGCGGCACCAAAGGAGTCGCATCACTTAGCTGTGAAGCGAATTCTTCGATATTTGGCTCACACCCCAACTCTAGGATTATGGTATCCAAAGGGCTCAGAGTTTGATCTGGTTGGATTCTCGGATGCTGATTATGCTGGTGACAAAGTTGATCGCAAGTCTACATCAGGCACATGTCACTTTCTGGGACGATCACTTGTATGTTGGTCTTCAAAGAAGCAGAACTGTGTATCTCTCTCCACTGCTGAATCTGAATACATTGCTGCTGGATCTTGCTGCGCTCAGCTTCTGTGGATGAAGCAAACACTCAAGGACTATGGCATTCATCTGAAGCAAGTGCCACTTTACTGCGACAACGAAAGCGCCATCAAGATTGCTAACAACCCAGTTCAGCACTCGAAGACAAAGCACATTGAAATTCGTCATCACTTTCTCAGAGATCATGTTGTGAAGGAAGACATTGATATCATACACGTCAACACTGAAGAGCAATTGGCAGATATCTTCACCAAGCCCTTGGATGAGAAGAGGTTTTGCAAGTTACGGTGTGAGCTAAATATCCTGAAATCCTCAAATGTCCTGTGATCAGGCACACATCCTAACCCTTATGCATATTGACGACTTAGATGTGCAACACACGAAGTGAAGTATATCTTCAATCAATGAAGACATACATTCTAAGTGTGAATACATTAATGTGGAATTTGACTTCGGAGCGCCATGATAATTGTGCGCCATGTCTGGGTCTAATACTTCCTATACGGTGGGTAACGCCACCACCAAACGTTCTATTTTGAAGTGTTTCACTCATGGCGTTACCTTGCAATGTCTTCACATTTGGTTTGGCTTCGATCTCAACATATTTTCATGATTATCTTCACTATGTTGATTATATATATATATATATATATATATATATATATATATATATGCTAGTATTCTGTCCTCTACAGCATTCACTTATAGCTATATCTTCGTGTTGAATCTTTTGAACTAAGTGAATGTGATCAGACCCTAACCTCTCTATGCTTTCTATCTCAAACTCTATCTCTCCAAGTCATATGCATTCTATTGAAACTGTCGAATGTCTTCTCTGCGTCCTTGTCAGCAGAAGATACAGAGACAACCATTAAGTCCGTTTTCAATGCTCATTCCTCCACATGAATTCCTGAGAAGTAGGAACGACCACCCGACAATCCAGGCGTGCGTGGGACGTGGAACAAACCCCAAAATTCCGCATAATGGCCACGTGTTCCCCAAATGCGAATCGCCAGGGGCACCTGTGTAATAGCACAGTGCCGCCCATGTGCCTATAAATACACACTCACAGCAGTCATTATCTCTTCTTCTACCCTCGCACGAACCCTAGCGCCACCGCTAGCTCTCGACGACGCCGGCGACGAAGCGCTTCGCTGCCGCAACCTCTCCGACACCGTCTTCACGCCGACCGCGGACATCGTCCTCTCCAACGTCGCCGTAGGTGTCCTCCGTCGCCAAGTTAGGGCACGGAGGATCGAACTGCTCTGCTTCAGCTCCCACTTCGTCTAGCAGTTCTCAGTGTGGTAAATAAAACTCCCTTTTTACAGCACCGTTGATCCTATTGATCTGTCACTTTCTACCATAAGCAGTTTCTGTTCACACAAGCTAGATCTCTCTCATACTGCATCTCATAAACATGCCTAGTATATTCACTTGTGCTTCACAAAGTAGTTAGATTCCTCACTTGTACTGATCTGTGGATTCGTACAAATCTGGAACCAACTTCTTATCTATGAGTGAATGTCTTCGCACGATGAGGCCAATGTCTTCTAAACTGATTTATCTTCAAAATCTTCTGAGAATGCATATGACCTCTTCCCCTTCCCTCACACCTTAATGCTGTCACAGGTACATGTCCGTGGGAGAATCCTTTGGTTCTCATAGTCTGCATTCATTTGCAGAATTCTTACAGCATCACATAAATTCTTCCGAAGCCAGTTCCTGTTGGTCCAGCAAATGAAAACCTTTGAAGCCTTTGAACGTCTTGAAGCCTTTCAAGTTAAAGTTTATGGCTTCAGAGAAAGCAGCAAGGAAGGGTGGCAGAAAGCGTCGTGGTGAGACCTCCAGAGATCTGCCAGATGAACTCTCAGAAATGTACAAGACAGATCCTGAAGAGGATTACAGTCAGCGCAAGACCCGAATCCAATGGATTCGAAGATATTGGGCAGAACAATGGTTCAAATACAGATTTGTGACCCAGGAGTATGCTGAGAAAAGCGCCATCAAGAGACCGTGGGGAGACATCCTATTCAAGAATCTTCTACCCAGGTCCAGAGATGAAGCCATTGCTCAAGGCTTCTATCCATGCATGGTCCGTGGACCACAGCCTGTTGATGCACACTCGTCGTCACTGCTATGGTGTCGTGACGACAATCTGTTCAAGCGCAACTTCCATTTTGCTCAGAACTCAGCGAAGCAGAATAAGAAGACTTTTGGGTTAGACTTCAACCCTGGTCCCTCATCTCCAAGGGCAGATGGCACACGACATGCAGAAGCCAATGTCATCGGCCCTTTCGCCAACCTCGAAGGCCTCATCACCTACATCTTGGTTCAAGGGACTGCAGTGAATGAGCCTGCAGCTGACACTGAGTCTGATGACGCGCCTGCAGTGCCAAAGCCAAAGCAGTTGAAGAAGCCAAAAGCTTCAAAGCCGGCCCCTTCACCAAAAATCTCAAGGGTGAAGCCATTGGCAACTGCACCTCCTGAAGACAGTGTGCAGTCTGAAGACTTATCACGTGTCTCAAGGCCCGAGAAGGCCAAGATGGCTTTGTTTCACACTGGCAAAGAGCTAACAGCTGCTGCCATTCTGCGCAACGACGATATTGATCTGTCAAGTGATGAAGATCTTGCAGATGACGCTCTTGAGCAACTCATCAAGAGCAAAGAAGAAGCAGAAATATTCAATGATCTGCCTCTCTTTGATGTCACCATCATCCACAACTTCATTGACGAGTGGTTTGACACGCCAAACATCAGCTTTGAAGATCTGCAGCTACCCATTGGCCTCAGTGTCGCCTTCCAAGGCGCCATTGCTTCAGAACTTGCTATTGCCTAGCGCATTGTTGAGCTGAAGCAGAAGATTGACTATGAAAAGGCTCAGTTCAAGAAGCATATGGCCAAGCTCAGCGTGCAAGAAGTGAAGAACTTCAAGACAATGATGCACGAGCTCAAGGAAGCCTTTGTGAAGAAGCGTGCAGAAGCTCAGGGTTCGCGTGAGTGCATGAAGACTCTGGCTGACAGATGTGTGCAAGCCTATAATGAGGCTGAGAAGCGCAAGGCACTTGGACGTCCTGGCATCGACCCCAGGATGGCCGCAAAGAAGAAGAAGAAGCCTGCTACGGCTGAATCTGATGCACCAAGGCAAGAAGCAGTTCCGATTGTTTTCCCAATAAGAATGACTGGCTCGAAGCCAAAGAGCCGGTCAATAGCTTCAGAGCTCAAGAAGACAAGAACTGCTGAGGCTGAAGCCAGGAAGAGGAAACACTCTGAAGACTCTCCTACTGCCCCCACCAAGAAAAAGCGAAAAACCAAGAAAGCTCGGGCTGCTCCCATAGAGCCCTTGATAGTTGAACCCATTTCTATGGTTCATCCTGACGCAGAACGTCAACTGACGGTTCATGAGCCTGCTTCCACAGAGGCTCCTGAAGCTGAAGACATTCCAGCAGCTGATCCCATCGCTGCTGAAGACATTGGTCATCATGACAATGTAGAAGATGATGCAGTCCTTCCTCAGTTAGAAAATAGCGAACTCATCAGCATTGGTCATCCACTGACACCAATTGCACAGGATGCTTCATGGGCGGATCGCCCACAAGAGGAAGAAGACTATGAGGCCCAGCCCACTCCAACTCCACAGGCGTCGTCTGCGTTCCGCAGGCTTCGCAAAGGTCCAAGGCCTCAAGTCTATGTTGAAGACATTCCGGCTGCATCAGCCGCAGAAGAAGAAGTACCACAAGATCCCACTCCCCTACTCCACCAAGAAGCAGTTCTTCAGGAGAACGTGCCTGTGACCGACCCTCCAGCTAGTCAAGTGGAGGATGAAAATCTTGAGGCTGCCACAACCAACAACGAAGCTAATGTGGAGCCCTCCCCAGCAAAAGCTTCAGAAGATAGCGAAGCCACTGATCCCGCCACTTCTGTTCCTGAGTCTACTGCCGGTCCCCAATTCAACTATCATGTTGAGCACAGGCCTCAGGTCCAGAAGCCAATCCCAAGACTGCCAAGGTTTCCAGGTCCTGCATCAGCACCTGGCTCCTTCAACATCAATGGCTTCAGGGCAGACAACACGTTCTTCAATAGCTCCAGGAACCCCTACTCAAGGGAACGGATATCATCTGATCGGTTCTAGAGCTATCCTCAGCGAAGCTATTACTCTTGCATTCTTTACAACCAAGGTCGCATCTTCCCACACAAGCGCCTTGACGTTGAAGCTATAGCTGGTCTGCCCTGTCTAGAAGAAGCGTTGGATTGCTTCAAGCAAGTGGGTCTGCTGCAATTTGTTACTGCTGAAGAGCATTGGAATGAAGAGCTGCTGCTACAATTCTATGCCACACTTCACATCAAAGGATACAGCAGAGATCCGAAGACTTGGGTCCTGGAGTGGATGACTGGCAACGTTCATCATGAAGCCAATGCATTTGACATCATTGAGCTCACTGGCTTGCCCACTCCTGGCGATCTCTTCGAGCAAGGCTGTCAGCTGCATGCTGAAACTATTGAGAGCATCTTTCAGCGGCCAGAACCTAATATGAGTCAAATGCTCAGCATGATGAAGCCATTGCCCCAAGATGCTGCGTATCCCACAGAGTTCTTCGTTGAAGACCTTGAGTACCTGCCCAGAACCATCTATCACATCATCAGGCGAACTCTCTGGCCTATCAAAGGGCACACTCCAAATGCCAAGCTTCAGGGTGCAATGAAGACTTTGGTCTTCTATATACTTCATGGCAAATGCTTCAATGCACAAGACTTCTTCATACGCCAACTTGCTGCATCAGGCATTGATCTGTTTGGTTTGAAGTTCTACGCCCCTTGGGTCATGCGGCTGATCAAGCTACACTCCGCCATCTCTTATCATCCCTCAACCCGCAACCATCGGATCTTCTTGCCTGACGTGGACATGTCTACTGAAGCCATATATTCTGAGCCTGCCAAGCAACCTCTAAGTCTTCAGAATGCAGAACATCAGAGTTTTACATAGAACGTTGAAGGCGTTGAAGCAGTTTCTCGGGTGTATCCTTTGGCTGGCACTACACGTGCACCACACCCTGCTTCCACTGAAGCCACTGACAATGCCACTGCTTCAAGACCCAAGAAGCGCACTCGTGTTCTCAACGACCGAGAGCTTCTTGTGGCCCTACATCAGAAACAAGATAGGCATCATGACTGGATGAAGCGTCAGATGAAAAGCCTCTTGGTGGATGTTAATCGCACTCGAAATCTTGTCACCAAGAATGCTTTCGTTGCCCATGAAACCTGTCGTCGCACATGGAAAGGGCTAACGATGATGCTTTCTGAAGCTGATCTTCAAGAGGATGGCTTCACTGAGAGATTCAAGTTTGACTCCACACCTCCTCGAAGGGCTGTGCTACTGGGAACTCCATCCCTTGAAGACTCTGAGTTCTCTTCCTCTGTTGCCACAATCACTGCCAGAATTATTGAGGAAGAAGACGATGCTACTTCACCGCCACCTCCTTCAGCACCTCCAAGCTCTTCTGCACCGCCAAACAACACCAACAACCCTGCTACTTCACCTACTCCTCATGGGAATGAGTAGAGGCTCTATGTCTTCAAACCTTTTTTGGTCATTACTGACAAAAGGGGGAGAAGCATATGAGATTGATAGTCTTCAAGCGGGTTCATATGGGCGGGTGCCTTATATTTTGCTTCGTGCTTACAACTCTCGTTTTTTGCTACATTTAGTTCTTATGAGTTGTAACACTTAAACTAGATGGTCGTCTGCAACTTATTTGCCACCTTGTTTTGCGAAGATAAATTCCGCATGTGCGACGATAAATTCCGCACTTAGCTCATTCTGCAGTCGTCCATTTTCCATTATGCATGGCATTATCTTCATATACTTTCACATGCATAGTGGATTGTCATCATAAGTTGAAGTGGATCTCCACAAGTACCACCTGCCATGTGCATTTGCATTCCAAAAGCAAATTAACTTGTATGCACATCTTCAGGGGGAGCCCTTGCAACTTATGAAGGCAATTCCTTATCCTTTACAGTTTCACAGATTATATTCCCCGTTGAAAACTTCAACTAGTTTGTCATCAATCACCAAAAAGGGGGAGATTGTAAGTGCATCTAGTGCCACCCCTAGTTGGTTTTGGAGTATTGACGACAAACCTAGTTGAGGGACTAATGTGTTTGTGAGAATTGCAGAATAACACAGGTAGAAGTCCCTCATTATTCGGTTTTACTACCAGAGATGACCCCTAAAAATGTATGAAGACATTGAAGTCAAAGGTGGTATATGAAGATATTCACATTGAAGACTATGACAAGAGAAGACACGATATGAAGCCTATGGAGCTCGAAGACTTAGATCTTTCATAGTTCTTTTTATTTTGTGTTGAGTCATAGGAACCACCGTACTATTAAGTGGGGTCCAAGAGAACCAGTCAGAATGACTGAAGTGATGCCTAAACCAAAAACCTATGTCTTCGAGTGAAGACAATGAGAGCGAATCTTGTCCAGAGTCGGACAAGTCAGCTTTGCTTGTAGCCCAAGTAAAGTTGCCGTGTGAGTTTGAAATCTGACCGTTGGAACACGTGTCAGTTCCTTAGTGACCCAGGGTCATTTCGGACAAATCAGGTCGGGTTGCCAAGTGGCTATAAATAGCCCAGCCCCTACAACCATAAATGGTTGGCTGCTCAGATTAAAAGCACGGCTTTTGTCGTTTGAGAGCAACCCACCTCGAAGCCTTTGAGAGAGAATTCCTTGCGAGGATAAAGACCTAACCACCAGAGCCAGAGAGAGTTGGGCATCACTTAAGTCTTCTTGTCTGTGTGATCTGAAGACTTATTACACTTGAGGACTGTGCATCCTCCAGCCGGTTAGGCGTCGCGTTCTAAGCTTCCAAGAGACATTGTGGATTGCCAGTGAACGAAGTCTGTGAAGGTTCGGGAGTCTACCTTGAAGACTTACCAGAGTGATTGGGCGAGGTCTATGTGACCTTAGCTCAAGGAGAATACGGTGAGGACTGGGTGTCCTGAGCTGCGTGTTCAGGACTGGGTGTCTGAGACTGTGTGTCCTAAGGTTTAAATACCTAGCCGCTCCAACCAGACGTACAGTTGTCACAGCAACTGGAACTGGTTCAACATATCATTGTCTTCAACGAGTCACTGGTTTCATCTTCACTTCACGTTACTTACTGTTACTCCTTGTGAAGTCATTGTATGTTTGCTCTATCATTTGTCTTCACTAAGTGACTGCGTGTTCTGTCTGACTTCACAATATCTCCCTATCTGATCCTTACTACCTAGCTGCTATTAGTCTTTGTGCTTTCACTTCATTGAATACTTTACTATGGTTTGCCTAGTGTAGTCTACCTTCCGCTGCATAGTAATAGGTCTATTTTTATCGTTTGTCTTGAAAACTCCCATGTTATGAAGACTTTCATAAAAATCGCCTATTCACCCCCCCTCTAGTCGATATAACGCACTTTCACTGATGGTCGTGCAAAAATCGTCATACCTTTGCTGTCAGTCTCATCCTTTGGCGGTCAAGATTTGCTTTGTCAGGATACCTTACTGAAATAGGTTGGCCATATATGTCGTTGATTCTTCGTATGACCGTGGATGTGGCTAAGGAAATATTTTTGGAAAAATTCCTTGTGCTTGTTTCTCTGACCTAGGTCCGCGCATATATGACATATACTCGGGGCTTGTAGATGTACGAAGCTCATTGTTGAGGCCTATCATATAAGAGGGTGGCAAGAGTTTATGATACCACCTTGTCGAGTGCGGGAATATTGTCCTTGGTGACCATTGTCACGACTATTGATTTTGTGTTGTCAGCTCCCGGACTCATCGAACCTTTCATTACCTGAGATGTATTTGTGCTCTTCTTCATTTGGCATGAATCATGAGGTTGTGAGATCCTTACTTTTCTTAGGTATATATGCTTGATTATTGTCGTATCTTGTATGAGTGACTGGGGATGCATGCCACCGAACACTCAATCCTCGCGGTAGGCATATGTTTCGACTGAATTGTACCTCTGACAAAATTATTGCAGATTTGATCCTTGAGCTGTACTGTCATATACTGCCAACTCATCGTATAATCTTTGAGGACGGTGAAATAGTGTGGTACTGTTGTGGATTGAGTGGCTTACGAGAGAAGCCATCTGAGTAGCTTGCTCAGGATTAGTCGTTAGCTTTTGCTCAAAGCTTTTGGCTCGGTAGCGTGCAGATGAAGTTTCGATAGCTTACACATGAAGCTTGACCTGAATATTGTGCTGGAGAAGCCTAGGTTCCGTACTTGAGAAGCTTCTCCTCCAGTTGCTCATTGAGAAAGATTTAATTCCTTATGTCAGAAGCCTTTGAGGTATATTGCTGTAGAATACTGGGTATCTTGGACCGGAATGTGTCCATATATTGTATCGAGAAAAATCGAGGAGCCTTGCCTCATAAATTCCTTCTGATAGCTCGTGGAGGAAGACTGAGTTTCTTATATCCAAAGCTTCATACTGTGATATGCAGACTGAAAGCCATGCACACACCCAGAATATTCTGCGGCTGGTTTCTTGCGTGAAAAAAATTTGTTTGACTGTCTTCCTTGATCCTAGCACATTCTGACTTTCTTCTAGAGTGTAACATATTTCAAGCATCTTTTATTGCTGAGCCAAAACTTTGTATATGATCCATACCTTTGACTGAAAATATACCGATGATCTTGCACATGACTTGTCTTTCTGTTGACTTGATCATAACTGATGTGAGGATTTTGTACTGATGTAGACTCGATGTTGATAATCAATCAAAGACACCATTGGTATTCTGAGCAGATATTAATACTATAATACAGTTGACTGAGAAGGCCATAATGTTTAGCTGAGCTTCTTCCAAATATTTGGAATCCTTATTGCTTGTTCAAGTCTGGTGTCGGTTGATGAGAAACTTCGATAAGGGGAAATAAGGTAACACCGAGGGCCCAAAAAGAAAGAAAGCAAAAGAAACCACTCAAATAAACAAAAGCACACAAAAACAATCACTTCACACACAAATAAGGTCACATATTATCGCTAGTCACACAATATGCATGCCTAATTAAGCACACAAATCTTGCGGGATCTCCGGTTCTACAATCTAGCATGCTATGACGATGTGCACGAGGACAAATTATGGTGTGGAATGATTGGTGTAAACATCGTTACACCAAGTGCGGGCTTAGCCAGGTAGCAACCTTGACTTTCTCAGAAGGCGAGGATGTACTTGGTAACCATGTAGCGGGACACAGATGTTGCAACCACATTATTATCAAGCGGACGGAGGGATCCGTACTCGTCCAAGGAATAGGATAGCGGTGGAAAACTGAGGCTGCTTACATTGCCCTTTCTTGATGACTAATATCAATAAGGGTTGCCAACACGACAAGATAAAAAGACGATCCGTGATAGAAGCATGTCCATCACCAAAACGATAGGTGGGGCTGAAAGAAAGATATCAGCGCGATATCTGAGCACCATTTCTTGAAACAGTGTCGGGATCACTTGGCATCAGTAAGCTGGGACAGAAATGGCGCCAAACACCGAAGAACGAGCAAGAAAAGAAAATGGAAGAAATGCAGGGGCTGAGCTATAGTGGATCCGAACCGATGCCATCTACACTCACCAGATTAAACCGCTAGCAGCAAAATAATAAGACTACATGCATGCTATGCAACAAACAAATGTGGCAACCAAATGCAACAAACAAGGCAGACTCTATACTACCGATTTCTACCGCTCGCACTGACTAGGGCGTCCTACAGCCAGAACTGCTCTGATACCAAGCTTGTGGCACCCCGACTCAGAGAAACCGGAACGCCCCATATTCCAGCCCAGAGATCAAGGAGAAGTCTTCTGAAATACAACACTGCTTGATATAGAACAAACCAGCTCCTATTACGAAGGATAATGATACAAGAGTCTGATGTTACAAAGAATCACATCAGCATGGCGACACTATGCCTACAATACTACACTTGCTCTACGCTAGCAATGGAATAACTCGTAGCAGCGGAATACATCTAGCAGCGAAACAATGACAAAGGCGATGAACTCTACTCCGTAGGGACTCTGGCTGGGACACGATCTAGCTCACTCGAATGGAAACCTCGACAAACAATCAATCAATCATGGCATCACCTGCAATCTGGCATGACACGCCAGGTCAGTACATTGAATGTACTTGCAAGCTCACAACAACCAAAAGCATCAAGGCAAAACAACAACATAGCATTAAACAAGTTAATTAATTAACAACTACTATGATGAAGCAACTACTAATCATGATAAGAAACTACTCAATACTGGTAAACCAACTTCTCAACCTCAACAACCATCTCACTCTTGGCTAACCGGCCAAGTAATATACCATCTCGATCACCTCGTGATCCACCTGATCACCTTGTGATCCAAAACATCCACATGATCACCTCACGATCAAAACATCCACGTGATCAAAACATCCACGTGATCACCTCGTGACCACATCACAACTGAATGATCATCCTTGAGATTATACCAACATCATCATCAACATCCTGCCAAACTGTACTACTCACAATATATTAACATATAAATCATCTAAAGTCAATCCGTCATGTGAGTGTTGGTCGAACGGTGTGACCTAGTATGTACTGTGCCCATAACCGAGGACGCGGCTATCGATAGATTTAACACACGCACACACACTCTGCAGAGGTTAGCGCACTTTACCCATACAACGGGACCCATGGCCTCGTACTCCCATTCGGATGGACCAACGACATTCCGACAAAACCGATCTATCGCCATGACACTCTCCCGGCCACTCCGACCAACTCCCCTCTGGGCTAAGTCATGGGTGGCCCCGATGTCTACCAAAGACATCCAACGACCACCATCATGGAAAAACAAAAACGATCCCAAACGGGGACAAGAGCTCTCAATACCAACCACGAGCACACAAGGTTATGTCTGCGTACCAGGCCAGGGTAACGCATTCCCATAACCTTCCCTCGTTGGAGGCACTGGCGAGAGACATGACAATAGACCGCATTAGGGCCTTCCCATAAAGGCAAACATGGTTGGACTGGAAAAGCCCGGTTCGGTGTCACCTGACCAACTTAATGACGGAATTTATCCCCAAAGTATAACAGTGATAATTGATACTTCGATATCATCTATGAACCTGTAATCCAAGTCATAGCTCTATCCAACAAATAATCCAAAGCATAATATCGTCATATCAAAATACTCTGAGGGCAACATATCACTACTATCATGGTGAATCCAAGAACGATAATACTACTACTCCAATAGCAAGAACAAGCTATCCATCTAAGATCCATATGTAAGCAACATCTCCGAAATCATACTCCAAAACATAATATCAACTATCATCATGATGAAAATAATACTAGCCACTAATAATTCAAAGGCAACATGACATCCAAAGTAATACTCCAAAATATAATGCCAGATACCAACATGAAAACCATCCTAATATAATCCACTAATAATGAAATGGCAATATGCCATCCACATAAGCTGCAAAATTAGTCCTAGAACTCCAAACAAGATCATGGCAATAGCAAGATCAAAATAATACTCCGATAAATGCCATGAACAAGATCACATGTAGCTAAAGCAATATTTTAAGCAAGTTTATTTAACAAAACCATGATATTTCATTTCAATCATGGAAATGGAGGGTGTGGCTTGCCTGGGAGGGATGGATACACCGGGAGGAAGTGCGAGAAACTCGCGGAAAGAATCGCCGGAAACATTTCTCTCTCAAAGGGGGCTGATTAAGGGCAAGGGCATAATGGCTATTTTCAGAATGTTAACACATGGTGAAAATGATACCAACAGATAGATCTCGACGAGACGAAGAAGTGGGCTTTGGAATCACCTCATTTGGAGTTACGGTTGAAAAGATACAGACAGTTGAAACTTAGGGACTAATCTGTAAAAAGATTATTCACAGACAGGCCCCTGAAGGTTTAACCGATCATGTCTTTCTCAGAAATACGCTTTCTGTAGAGGAAGCGAACTTTGGCCTGAAGAAGAGTAGAGTACGCTTTCAGGACGCAAAAATGCACTCCAGGAAAACGTGTCCACTTACCCACATCACCAGATCTGGGTCAACGCCCGCTGTGGCTGACTCGTGGGGCCCACGGCAGAGGAGGGGCCCGCCTCGCTCCTGTCTTCTTCTTCTTCTTCCCGTCTCCCCCGACAGGAAACAGAGGAGCGGTAGGGGAGGCCGCGGCCGGCGCTGGCCCCGCCGCCTCCTGCTACCTCCGCCTGGGGCAAGGGCACCGGCGGCCTCAGAATGGAGCGCCGCACCCGCATGGTGTAGAAAGTGCGCCGGGAAGGGGTGGATGACGACAGCGACGGAATTGGCGGATGGCAGCTCTGGTCGGCGTCGAGTACAGCTCCACGGGCACTCCGGCGAGAGGCCGAGGGGGTGTGGAGAGGCGCCGGAGTTCGGGTGATCTGATGGTGGTGCTGGAGAGGAGAAGGAGGGCACTGGTGGCCGGAATTTAGGCCAAGTCTGAGGCGGACGTGGCGGCCATGGAGGAGGAACGGGAGCTCCTCGAGCTCGGGGAAGTGGTCAGGGGCCTAGAGGAGGTGCGGTGAGGCGAGTGGTGAGGAGAAGAAGGGCTCGAGGGCCTTTTTATAGGCGGGCATGGCGCCCGTGATCGAGTGCCGCCGCGAGAATCTGGCCGGAGCTCTAATGCTCAAACTTCGGTCGATGGCAGCTTGTTCGACTCCATGACGCTGCCGACCTAACGAGGAGGCAGAGGAGCCTCGCGGGGGCAGAGGGAGCCAAGTGAGCATGGGAAGGAAGCGACGAGTGCATTAAAACCATGCCGGGACATTGTGCTCCTGTGGGTGTGCGGCGGCGAGCGCCGACGAGGAAGTTTCCGGAGGGGGAGAGAGGTCCGGAGAGGTGGCGACAACTAGGCACATCTGCTAGACACGGTCACGCGTGCAAAGCCGACGAGAGGAGGAGGTGCCGAAGCACAAACGACACTCTAGACGTGGCCACTACGCACAGAGCGCGTGCACAGGCACGCCAGCTGCGCGGTCATCACGAGACAGTGCACAGCGATGTCACGAGAGGATTGCAAACTTTGTCTCTTGTCTAGTCATTCTAGGGTAGGTCACATCTAAGTCTTAACCTTGATTAAAAATTATGTGGTTAACTAGAAGCAATCACCTGAAATTTGCTAAATCAACCTTGGTTATGCTAGTGTGATCAACAGAGAGATGCTACGGTCAAAGTTGATGTCTGGGGTGTTTATCTAAGGAAGGACTATAATCCTGGAGATTTTTAGGGGAAATGGAGCACAAAACAACATGGTTGCTTTGTAACTGCAATTTAGGTCTAGAATCTTGATCAGGAAGGTGCACTCATATGGAGTGATGAAATGGTATAAAACTTGCCAAAGCCTCATGATATGGACATATGAAGATGCTGTAGAAATTTAATACCAAATGGACAAGCCAAAATGGTACTTGCTTCACAAAAACATCCTCTCTATCCAGAAACTTGGAAAACTTCTACAGAAATATTTGGCTTGATGAAATAATCCCAAAATAGGTGGAGAGAGGTTTTATGGTCATGAGAATGCTCCGGTAAATTCTTAGCCAAAATGAAGTAATAAAAATGCACTTACTTCACAACCTGAAAATATTGACAGAAGCAAAGATTTGATTTTGTGCTCACATAGATGATTAGATAGGGATGAAAATTCGAGGAGTGTGATTATATGAGCACATGAAGGAGTGTGCAAAATTTCAACTCATTTGGATACTCCTAACTAGTACTTCCTTCACAAAGCCTTCTGTTTGACAGAAACTTTAAAAAATCACCGAGGAGGATCCACTGGCAAATGAAGTTGAATTTTGGCATGTGGCATTTATTTGGACATAAAAGAATGTCCAAAAAGTTTGGGAGTAAACAATATACGATAAATGCCACTTCCTTTACAAAATGCCATTTAGGATAGAATAGAAGAAGGAATATTGATGGATTATTTTTAATTAGGCAAGGGGGGGTTTTGACATATTTGGGAAAGATATGACCCAAAAAATTTATGAGAATTATTTGGGAATTTTAGGAGTAACAAAGATATAGGTTGCTTCACAACCTAGGGCAAATAAGGTTATTTCTTTAATAGAAAAAAGAATATTCCTTAGAAAAGACTTTTAGGGTTTGGCTTGAATGGAAATGACATGGTCTTGGGATGATTTTGAGAATGATGAGTCACTTGGGAGAGGAAATGATGATGATCTCCCAGGTTGCAAGGCCACAGATCCACTCCAAAAAAACAGAGCAAAAACCAAATAAATCAAAACGAAAAAGAAAAGGGCCAAAAACCAGGCTACTACAATTGCAATGGGAATGTGCGTGAAAGCTTAAGTCGTTGTGCCATTCTGGTTATTCTTGTGCCTAAGAGGGATGGTACTTTTCGCATGTGTTCCGATGGTCGACCCATAAATGCTATCACCGTTCGCTATAGGCATCCCATTCCACACCTTGATGATATGCTAAATGAGCTTAGCGGAGCCACAATTTTCTCGAAAATTGATCTTAAAAGTGGCTATTACCAAATCTGCATTCAAGAGGGTGATGAATGGAAAACCGGTTTCAAAACCAAGTTTGGCTTGTATGAGTGGTTGGTCATGCCTATGGGCTTATCCGAAGCACCTAGCACTTTTATGCGTGTGATGCATTATGTTTTCGCAAATACATCAACATATTTGTTGTGGTCTACTTTGATGATATACTTGCGTTTAGCGAATCTCTAGAAGATCATGTCACCCATCTTAGAGCCATTTTGCAAATTCTTAGAAATGAGCGACTTTATGCTAATATGAAGAAATGCACATTTGGTGTTGACAAGCATGTTTTCTTGGGCTTTGTTGCGTCTTCTAAGGATGTTCATGCAGTTGAAGCTAAAATTGATGCTATTAAAACTTGGCCACAACCAACCAACTTGCAACAAGTGCGTAGCTTCCTTGGCTTAGCCGGTTTCTATCGTCGATTCGTTAAGGACTTTAGCACTATTGCTGCATCATTACATGCTTTGAGCAAAAAGAATGCACCCTTTATTTGGGGACCATCTCAAGATACCTCATTTCACGACCTTAAGAATTTGCTTACACATGCTCCATTTCTTGCATTGCCCACTTTTGATAAAACTTTTGAAGTGCATTCCGACGCTAGTGGTAATGGCATAGGAGGTGTGTAATGCAAGAGAAGCACCCAATAGCTTAGTTTGGCAAGAAACTTTCAGGAGCGAAACTTAACTACCCCATTTATGACAAAGAGTTATATGCTTTAGTTAGAGTCTTGCAAGTTTGGGAGCACTATCTCCATCCTCATGAATTTGTTCTTCATATTAATCATGAAACACTTAAATATCTTAAGGGTCAAATGAAATTGAATAAGCGGCATGTCAAATGGAGTGAGTTCATTGAGTCATTTCCTTATGTTATCAAGTATATCAAAGGTAAGGAAAATGTTGTGGCGGACACTCTTCCCCGCAAATGCAGGGTTGTAACTCAACTTGCATTGAATGTCATTGGTTTTGAGCATATCAAAGACTTGTATGCGCATGATCCTACTTTTGCTATTCCTTGTGCCAAATGTTTGATGCATACATCTTGGGAGAGATATTATATCAAGGATGATTATCTAAAGAGAGCTAAAAAAATTTGTATACCCATGTCTTTGCCTCGTTTGTTACTTTTGCAAGAGGATCATGGAGGAGGACTTATGGGACACTTTGGACGTGATAAGACATTCACATCGCTCATTTCATGACGTCTCCCGCTACACCAATCGATGTTGTACATGTTGTAAAGATAAGTATAAAGCTCAATCCCATGGTTTATATATGCCACTTCCTATTCCGTATCATCCACATGAAGATATTAGTATGGATTTTGTGCTTTGTTTGCCTATAACTCAAAATGGAAAGGACTCGGTATTTGTTGTTGTGGACCGTTTCTCTAAAATGGCACACTTTATTCCATGTAACAAGATAGATATGCTTCACATGTTGCAAATTGTCGGATTCAGGGCTCCATGGACCCAAGAAATGTTCGAACTCTGGGGCTTGTGCGAAGAACTCAACCTATCCAGCCAACCAACTTGTCGCCCCACATCCTAGCTCGATGAACAAAGAAGAAGATGGACTCGGCAGTTTACCCAGGTTCGGGCCACCTTGCGGTGCCTCACGAGGAGCTAAGGATGAACAAGTACAAGGGATGAACAACCTCGGGAGGTCTGCTCTGGTGAGGGAATGAGTCGAGAGGTTCCGATCCCACTCTACGGTGGTGGCTAACCTATATTTCTAGTGGCCTTGGTCCTCTTCGAATTCCCCCAAAACGTAGGAGGGAAGGGATTTCATAGTGGCCAATTTTAAAGGGGACAAGCGGTACATCTTATCCTAATGAAAGGTGGTTTTTGCCTGCAAAGCTTCTGGTCGTGATGCTGCAGTGGGCTTGGCGATGATATCTGTTCTACCATCCTGGCGGTCTTGTTCTTGTTGCACCAGAAGGGAAACCTTTGCCAGATTCCTCGGGAACCCGCGATGGTGCTTGCCTCCTTAGCACCGAGGAGGAAACTGTCCTCTCTGCGCCCGCTGGCGTCCGCTTAGCCTTGGTCGTCATGGCTTGCGTCACCGCAACCTCATGAGGTTGGGGACCCGCATAGGAATCTCCGCTCTCAGGAGGTAGCCTTGGGAGGCCGCTCCCTCCGGAGGTCTTGGCGTTGTCTGTCTCGTGAGGCTTGACCCCTCGCGAGGGTCTTGTCTTGATAGTCTTTGTAGATGGACCGTACCAAGCCGTCGATGGAGCCACGCCGTGGGCCGCTGGTAGGCAAGTCTGGGTAACCTGATTCCCTGAACGCCACAGTAGCCCCCGGGCCCAAGGCGCACTCGGACTTGGCTTCGAGGTTAAGCCAAAGGGCAAGGGCGAGGCGCCGTGGGCCCCAATCGCCCGCGGGCAAGGCTGACGCGTGGCGCTTGATGGGACGTGGGCGTCTCCACTTCCCCACATTGCCACAACAACTGCCTAGGCTGACAAAATACTGGCGCCCACTACCGAGCCATCATTGCCCTCTATACGCCTGCCCCAGATCCCCTTTCTTCGTGCCGAGAGCATCTCCAGATCTGGTTGAGCTCCTCCTCCCTTCTACATCTCTTCTTCCAAGATCTCGCGAATGGCATCCGGGGAGGCAAAACCTACCGTGTTAGCCGCGAGCTCCTCCTCCTCCTCTCCTACGCTGGCCCTCGATACATCCTCCATTACTGAGGACAAGCACCTCGCTGCTGCGCTCCCGCTAACGGCGGGCGGCGACAATGAATGGGGCGAGACCATCCTCCGGGCCGGCTCCGCCGAGCAGAGGACCTTGGCACGGATAGTTTATCCCTTCTTCCTCCACAGCGTCTTCGCGGGGCTCATCCCGCCATTCTCCGGATTCTTCACCGCCGTCCTCGACCTCTACCAGGTCCAGGCTCTGCATCTTCAGCCCAAATCCATCCTCCTCCTGTCCATCTTCGCCTTTTGCTATGTGGCATTCGTGGGCGTTAGCCCTCCGTTGCGCTCCTCCGCCACTTCTTCTATCTGCGGATGCACGATCCAACCCAACACTCTAGCTACTGATGGAAATATGCCCTAGAGCCAATAGTAAAGTTATTATTTATTTCCTTATATCATGATAAATGTTTATTATTCATGCTAGAATTGCATTAACCAGAAACTTAGTACATGTGTGAATACATAAACAAACAGAGTGTCCCTAGTATGCCTCTACTTGACTAGCTCGTTAATCAAAGATGGTTAAGTTTCCTAGCCATGGACATGTGTTGTCATTTGATGAACGGGATCACATCATTAGAGAATGATGTGATGGACTAGACCCATCCGTTAGCTCAGCAGTATGATCGCTTAGTTTATTGCTATTGCTTTCTTCATGACTTATACATGTTCCTATGACTATTCGATTATGCAATTCCCGAATACCGGAGGAACACTTAGTGTGCTATCAAATGTCACAACGTAACTGGGCGATTATAAAGATGCTCTACAGGTGTCTCGTATGGTGTTTGTTGAGTTGGCATAGATCGAGATTAGGATTTGTCACTCCGATTGTCGGAGAGGTATCTCTGGGCCCTCTCGGTAATGCACATCACTATAAGCCTTGCAAGAAATGTGACTAATGAGTTAGTTGCGGGATAATGCATTACGGAACGATTAAAGAGACTTGCCGGTAACGATATTGAACTAGGTATGAGGATACCGACGATACAATCTCGGGCAAGTAACATACCAATGACAAAGGGAACAACATATGTTGTTATGTGGTTTGACCGATAAAGTTCTTCGTAGAATATGTAGGAGCTAATATGAGCATCCAGGTTCCAGTATTGGTTATTGACCAGAGATGTGTCTCGGTCATGTCTACATAGTTCTCGAACCCGTAGGGTCCGCACGCTTAACATTCGATGACGATTTGTATTATGAGTTATGTGATTTGATTTACCGAAGGTTGTTCGGAGTCCCGGATGAGATCACGGACATGACGAGGAGTCCGGAAATGGTCGAGACATAAAGATCGATATATTGGAAGGCTATATTTGGACATCTGAAAGGTTTCGAGTGATTCGGGTATTTTTCAGAGTACCAGAGAGTTACAGGAATTTGCCGAAGGAAGTAGTGGGCCTTAATGGGCCATACGGGAAAGGAGAGAAGGGCCTCAAGGGGTGGCCGCCCCCCCCATGGGCCGCCCCCCCTCGTTCGGTACTTGGTCGTTTGGATCACGAAGACGTTCGACTACATCAAACGTGTTACTTAACGCTACCGCTTTAGGTCTACGAGGGTACATGGACACACTCTCCCCGCTCGTTGCTATGCATCTCTTAGATAGATCTTGCGTGATCATAGGATTTTTTTTGAAATACTGTGTTCCCAACAGTGGTATCAGAGCCAGGTCTATGCGTAGATGTTATATGCATGAGTAGAACAAAAAAAGAGTTATGAGCGTGGATATATACATATTGCTTGCCGTCACTAGTGGTTTCTTGATTCGGCGGTATTGTTGGATGAAGCGGCCCGGACCGACATTACATGACCACATTCATGAGACTGGTTCTACCGACGTGCTTTGCACACAGGTGGCTAGCGGGTGTCAGTTTATCCACCTTTAGTTGAATCAGATTCAATGAACATGGTTCTTTCTAAAGATCAAAAAGCAATCACTATACCACGTTGTGGTTTTGATGCGTAGGTAAGAACGGTTCTTGCTAGAAGCCCATAGCAGCCACGTAAAACTTGCAACAACAAAGTAGAGGACATCTAACTTGTTTTTGCAGGGCATGTTGTGATGTGATATGGTCAAGACGTGATTATATAAATTGTTGTATGAGATGATCATGTTTTGTAATGCAGTTATCGGCAACTGGCAGTAGCCATATGGTTGTCGCTTTATTGTATGAGATACAATCGCCATGTAATTGCTTTACTTTATCACTAAGCGGTAGCGATAGTCGTAGAAGAAACAGTTGGCGAAACGACAACGATGCCACGATGGAGATCAAGGTGTCAAGCCGGTGATGATGGTGATCATGACGGTGCTTTGGAGATGGAGATCAAAGGCACAAGATGATGATGGCCATATCATATCACTTATAATGATTGCATGTGATGTTTATCCTTTATGCATCTTATTTTGCTTAGTATGGCGGTAGTGATGTCTACTACACAACCTTCTTCTTGTAGACGTTGTTGGGCCTCCAAGTGCAGAGGTTTGTAGGACAGTAGCAAATTTCCCTCAAGTGGATGACCTAAGGTTTATCAATCCGTAGGAGGCGTAGGATGAAGATGGTCTCTCTCAAGCAACCCTGCAACCAAATAACAAAGAGTCTCTTGTGTCCCCAACACACCCAATACAATGGTAAATTGTATAGGTGCACTAGTTCGGCGAAGAGATGGTGACACAAGTGGTATATGGATGGTAGATAAAGGTATTTGTAATCTGAAAATATAAAAACAGCAAGGTAACTAATGATAAAAGTGAGCGTAAACGGTATTGCAATGCGTTGAAACAAGGCCTAGGGTTCATACTTTCACTAGTGCAAGTCCTCTCAACAATACTAACATAATTGGATCACATAACTATCCCTCAACATGCAACAAAGAGTCACTCCAAAGTCACTAATAGCGGAGAACAAATGAAGAGATTATGGTAGGGTACGAAACCACCTCAAAGTTATTCTTTCCAATCAATCCGTTGGGCTATTCCTATAAGTGTCACAAACAGCCCTAGAGTTCGTACTAGAATAACACCTTAATACACAAATCAACCAAAACCCGAATGTCACCTAGATACTCCAATGTCATCTCAAGTATCCGTGGGTATGATTATACGATATGCGTCACACAATCTCAGATTCATCTATTCAACCAACACATAGAACCTCAAAGAGTGCCCCAAAGTTTCTACCGGAGAATCAGGACGAAAACGTGTGCCAACCCCTATGCATAGGTTCATGGGTGGAACCCGCAAGTTGATCACCAAAACATACATCAAGTGAATCACGTGGTATCCCATTGTCACCATAGATACGCACGGCAAGACATACATCAAGTGTTCTCAAATCTTTAAAACTCAATCCGATAAGATTACTTCAAAAGGGGAAACTCAATTCATTACAAGAGAGTAGAGGGGAGAAGAAACATCATAGGATCCAAATATAATAGCAAAGCTCGCGATACATCAAGACCTTATCATCTCCAGAACACGAGAGAGAGAGAGATCAAACACATAGCTACTGGTACATACCCTCAGCCCCGAGGGATAACTACTCCCTCCTCGTCATGGAGAGCACCGGGATGATGAAGATGGACACCGGAGAGGGATTGCCCCCTCCGGTAGGGTGCCGGAACGGGTCTAGATTGGCTTTCGGTGGCTACAGAGGCTTTTGGTGGCGGAACTCTTTTGTGCTCACGGATGTTTTTAGGGTATATGGAGATATATAGGCGGAAGAAGTACGTCAGGGGGGGCACGAGGGGCTCACGAGGGTGGAGGGCGCGCCCAGGGGGGTGGGCGCGCCCCCTGCCTTGTGACCTCCGAGCAGATCCCCCGACGTGCACTCCAGGTCTTCTAGGCTTCTTTCCTTCCAAAAATGAGTTCCATGAAGTTTCAGGTCAATTGGACTCCGTTTGATTTTCCTTTTCTTCGAAACCCTAAAACAGGGTAAAAAATAGAGACTCGCACTGGGCTCTGGGTTAATAGGTTAGTCCCAAAAATGATATAAAAGTGTATAATAAAGCCCATAAACATTCAAAACAGTAGATAATATAGCATGGAGCAATCAAAAATTATAGATACGTTGGAGACGTATCAGCATCCCCAAGCTTAATTCCTGCTCGTCCTCGAGTAGGTAAATGATAAAAGAAAGAATTTTTGATGTGGAATGCTAGTTGGCATAATTTCAATGTAATTCTTCTTAATTGTGGCATGAATATTCAGATCCGAAAGATTCAAGACAAAAGTTCATATTGACATAAAAATGATAATACTTCAATCATACTAACTAAGCAATTATGTCTTCTCAAAATAACATGGCCAAAGAAAAGTACATCCCTACAAAATCATATAGTTTAGTCATGTTTCATTTTCGTCACACAAGAATGCTCTCATCATGCACAACCCCGATGACAAGCCAAGCAATTGTTTCATACTTTAGTAATCTCAAACTCATAAACTTTCACGCAATACATGAGCGCGAGCCATGGATATAGCACCATGGGTGGAATAGAATAATGAGGGGGTTATGTGGAGAAGACAAAAAGGAGAAAGTCTCACATCAACGAGGCTAATCAATGGGCTATGGAGATGCCCACCGATTGATGTTAATGCAAGGAGTAGGGATTGCCATGCAACAGATGCACTAGAGCTATAAATGTATGAAAGCTCAACAAAAGAAACTAGTGGGTGTGCATCCAACTTGCTTTCTCATGAAGACCTAGGGTACTTGTGGAGGCCCATTGTTGGAATATACAAGCCAAGTTCTATAATGAAAAATTCCCACTAGTATATGAAAGTGATAACATGAGAGACTCTCTACTATGAAGATCATGGTGCTACTTTGAAGCACAAGTGTGGTAAAAGGATAGTAACATTGTCCCTTCTCTCTTTTTCTCTCATTTTTTTGAGCCTTATCTTTTTTATGGCCTTTCTCTCTTTTTTGGGCCTTCTCTTTTTTATGGCCTTTTTTTATTTATTCCTCACTTGGGACAATGCTCTAATAATGATGATCATCACACTTCTATTTATTTACAACTCAATGATTACAACTCGATACTAGAACAAAGATGACTCTATATGAATGCCTCCGACGGTGTACCGGGATATGCAATGAACCAAGAGTGACATGTATGAAAGAATTATGAACGGTGGCTTTGCCACAAATACTATGTCAACTACATGATCATGCTAAGTAATATGACAATGATGAATGTGTCATGATGAACGGAATGATGGAAAGTTGCATGGCAATATATCTCGGAATGGCTATGGAAATGCCATAATAGGTAGGTATGGTGGCTGTTTTGAGGAAGATATAAGGAGGTTTATGTGTGAAAGAGCGTATCATATCACGGGGTTTGGATGCACCGGCGAAGTTTGCGCCAACTGTCAATGTGAGAAAGGGCAATGCACGGTACCGAAGAGGCTAGCAAGGATGGAAGGGTGAGAGTGCGTATAATCCATGGACTCAACATTAGTCATAAAGAACTCACATACTTATTGCAAAAATCTACAAGTCATCAAAAACCTCGGCACTACGCGCATGCTCCTAGGGGGATAGATTGGTAGGAAAAGACCGTCGCTCGTCCCCGACCGCCACTCATAAGGAAGACAATCAAATAACACCTCATGTTTCAAATTTGTTGCATAACGTTTACCATACGTGCATGCTACGGGACCTGCAAACTTCAACACAAGTATTTCTCAATTTCACAACTACTCAACTAGCATGACTTTGATATTATTACTTCCATATCTCAAAACAATCATCAAGCATCAAACTTTTCTTAGTATTCATCACACTCATACGAAAGTTTTATTATTAATCTTGCATACCAAGCATATTAGGATTTTAAGCAAATTACCATGCTATTAAGACTCTCAAAATAATCTAAGTGAAGCATGAGAGGTCAATAGTTTCTATAAAACAAATCCACCACCGTGCTCTAAAAGATATAAGTGAAGCACTAGAGCAAAACTATGAAGCTCAAAAGATATAAGTGAAGTACATAGAGTATTCTATCAAATTCCAAATCATGTATGGCTCTCTCTAAAGGTGTGTACAGCAAGGATGATTGTGGTAGACTAACAATCAAAGACTCAAATCATAAAAGACGCTCCAAGCAAAACACATATCATGTGGTGAATAAAAATATAGCTCCAAGTAAACTTACCGATAGATGTAGACGAAAGAGGGGATGCCCCAAGCTTTGGCTTTTAGGTGTCCTTAGATTATCTTGGGGGTTCCATGGGCATCCCCAAGCTTAGGCTCTTTCCACTCCTCGTTCCATAATCCATCAAATCTTTACCCAAAACTTGAAAACTTCACAACACAAAACTTAATGTAGAAAATCTCGTGAGCTCCGTTAGTGAAAGAAAACAAAAGACCACTTCAAGGTACTGTAATGTACTCATTCTTTATTTATATTGATGTTATACCTACTGTATTCCAACTTCTCTATGGATTATAAACTATTTTACTAGCCATAGATTCATCAAAATAAGCAAATAACACACGAAAAACAGAATCTGTAAGAAACAGAACAGTCTGTAGTAATCTGGATCAAACGTATACTTATGGAACCCCAAAAATTCTAAAATAAATTTCTGGACCTGAGAATTTATCTATTAATCATCTTCAAAAATAATTAACTAAATAGCACTCTCCAAATAAAAATGGCAGCAATTCTCGTGAGCGCTAAAGTTTCTATTTTTTACAGCATGATCGCAAAGACTTTCCCCAAGTCTTCCCAAAGGTTCTACTTGGAACAAACACTAATTAAAAGCATATAACCACATCTAAAAAGAGGATAGATGAATTATTTGTTACTAAACAGGAACAAAAAGAAAGGAACAAAAATAAAATTGGGTTGCCTCCCAACAAGCGCTATCGTTTAACGCCCCTAGCTAGGCATGATGATTTCAATGATGCTCACAAGAAAGATAAGAATTGTAACATAAAGAGAGCATCATGAAGAATATTACTAGCACATTTAAGTCTAACATACTTCCTATGCATAGGGATTTTGTGAGCAAACAACTTATGGGAACAATAATCAACTAGCATAGGAGGGCAAAACAAGCATAACTTCGAAACTTTAAGCACATAGAGAGGAAACTTGATATTATTGCAATTCCTACAAGCATATATTCCTCCCTCATAATAATTTTCAGTAGCATCATGAATGAATTCAACAATATAAACAGCACTTAAAGCATTCTTTTCATGATCTACAAGCATAGAAAATTTACTATCTCCACATAAGCGAAATTCTTCTCATGAATAATAGTGGGAGCAAACTCAACAAAATAACTATCATGTGATTGAAAATTAAGATCAAGATGACAAGGTTCTATAGCGGCTCGACCTCAGACGGTCAAGTCTCTGTGCTTAAGTGTCATCCCTGGATCGGCATGCTGACACACACAGTACTCAAGGATTTATAACAGAGGTCAATCACATGTAAAAGTGAAGTAAAAACTATTACCTCAATCCAAAATGGCGGAAGTAATAAGGTTGTGGATTCCCATCAACACCAACGACAAAGTTGAGTGTAGAAATCATAACCCTAACGTATCACTTACTTGTCGTAAGAAATCCTGCAACATGAGACGTTGCAGCCACAAAGGGTCAGTACACTGAATGTACTGGCAAATTCACACCATATAGAAATGATGAATAAAGGCTATCACTACATGCATATTTGGCTGGTGGAAAAGCTCTATGGTTATAAGGTTTTGCGAAAAGCCAATTTTTCCCTACTGCGAAGGAATAAATTTTATTTAACTATCATGGTGGTTGTTAAACATTGAGAGTGTAGACACCCTCTCAATCCCAATTAAGCATCATCATTAAAACCCAACAAAATTAATTAAAGTAACATGATGAGATTCACATGATAATCCAAGTACTAGATACTCAAGACGTCCATAACCGGCGACACGGCTAACCATGATTAGTTTATACACTCTGCAGAGGTTTGCGCACTTTTCCCCACAAGACTCGATCTCCTCCGTTGGGATTCTCGCACTACATGGTGTTTGAGAAACGGATGACCGAGACATAGTCTTTTAGAAGCGCTAGCACCTTACGATCGGGTAGACAGTGCCAACCTACATCCCCTACATCTGCTAGTCTACCACTGTAAGAGTTCGCACGACTTAGTCAACTATACTAGAGCCCATAGTAGCTTGTGGCTGCACACAGAAGTTTCTAGTATGAATAATCTCATGATCCCTTTGAGCCTGGGTGGCGGTCCATAAAGAAAAACAGGCAATTGCTGGAATACCCAAGTGCCTAAACAGGCAATCGCTGGAATACCCAGGTGCCTCAATCCACTCAGATGTGTGTTAAAGTTGCCACCTTAAGTAAGCCATTAATTAACAATCTCACATCTGTCATGAATACACTCAAACCCAATCCACATCTACGAGCATAGCAGAGCAATATAAGCAACGTAATAGTAACTACCAAGGTTCGAATGCAGGGCAATAGGTTCCTACCTCATGAACTACTTCCCAATACCCACATGTTATCAATCCTACTCATGCAATGTTTGAGGTTGAAGCTAATGCATAAAAACTGGGTATGAAAGGGATATGATCAACATGTGAACTTGCCTGATATGTTGATGAAGATGATTCGCACTCATAACTCTTGATAGTTCTACTTGTCACACTCCGATCAATCTATCGTAAGCAATCAATAGTAACCACACATAAGCAATCACTCAAAAGAGTCGGAAAGGACGAAGAACAAATCGGAAAACATAAAAACCAAGCAAATAACTCTTGCAACGTAAAACAATTTCTAACAGTACCAAAATTATGTGAATTTGGCTTTATCAGAAAGTTTAGGTCAAGAGCTTCGATTTGCAAAAAGAATCAACTAAAACGGAGTTACAAAACTCAAGTTATGATCAAACGAAGTTCAAACTCAAATCTGGTCTATTTCAAATTTTAAACTTTTCAAAAACATGTTTGAGTTGGATTACTAGATAGATGGGATCATAACGAAGAAGTGGGTGTTGGTTTCGTTGGATTTGGACAAACGAGTAAAAAGTAGTGATAGATTGAAGATCAGGGACTAAACTGTGAAGAAACTAATTACAAACGGGTCCCTGGCCGAAATTAAAAAGAAAAAGAAAAATCCCATCGAACGAACGTTCGTTACCGAACGCTAAAGAACGAAAACCGTTCGTTGTAGATCTAAACGGGTGAACGCTCGCTATTTAACAAATCCTAAAAAAATAAACCGCTCTAAAAGAAAAACCGAACTATATAGAAAAACCAGAGGTTTTTCTCGGTTTATACCGGGTCGGGTGAGATGAACCGGCGGGGGCGGCGGTTTTCTCCGGCAAGGCGGGGCAGCGGCGACGGCGAACTCCGGCGTGGCGCGGCTTCGCGACGAGGGGCGAGGGCGGCAAGGTGGCGGCGGGGGCGCGCGAGGTGGAGGCGCGGGCGGAGTGCAGTAGCGGCGGCAGCGGCGGCAACTAGCGGCGCGGGACGGCCAGAAGCGGCGATGCAGGAAGTGCGGCGGCAGCGGATCTCGCCGGGGCGGCGGCGGTTGCTGCGAGGAGCGGCGCGGGGCGAGGGGGCGGCGCTATTTATGGAAGGAGGGGACAAGATGGCGTGTGGGAGGGGGCAAAGGGCGACGCAGAGTCCGGAGGCGGCACGGACGTCGAGGCGGCGGCGGACTCCCGAGCGGAGTCCCGCTCGGGGACGGAGGCGATGGCGCGCTGGGCCTTGGCCTGGCTTCGGCTGGGCCGGCCCAGTCGGAGGGAAGTTTTTTTAAATACAGACAAAGAACATAATATAACTAAATAAAATAAAAACAAACTATAGGCATATAATATATCAAAATTTTCAGAAAAAGATTTTCTACAACTTGAACATTTTTATAACTTCAAATAAAATCCACACAAATTCAAAGTGTGCTACTGGTCTAATAAAATCCAATAAAATCATTTAAAAGAAAACCAAAATTAATTCAATTTTATTTCTCTCCAATTTTCTGATGTAGGGAATCATGTTACCCTATTTTCCATATATATTTTATTTTTGGAGAAAAATAATTTGAATAAAACTCGAATAACTCCTAATTGAAAATAATTTCTAAAAGGACTTTAAATTTGATCCTTTTAACTCCCAACTCATATTTCATATAATTTGAAGAAGTCATTTTATCTTCTCTCGTGAAAATCATTGAGTTGGTTGAAGTTTATGAATTTGAAATATTTTCAAATGAAATTCAAATATTTTGAACAACCCTTTTCATTTAATTTGAATGGAAGAAGTCATGTCATCTTCTCTCTAGAGTTTTGTGTTGAAAAGCATTTGAATTCATGGAGATAAAAATGCAAATGAAAGTTTGGGAAAGTCCTTTTATTCCCTCTCATTTAACTTTCAAAAGTTTCGAATTTCACTCAATCAATCACACAACAATCAAATAGGCAATCAATCTATCTATTAATTATAACATTCCAAAATTTAGAATTTTGAGATGTTACAAACCTACCACCCTTAAAATGAATCTCGTCCTCGAGATTCAGAGAGGCTAGCAAGAAAAAAGTTAGGGTTTGGGTGTCTTCTCAAAATCCATCGATCATCACCGGGGTCTGGGGTGCTACCACCCTTAGAAACATTGTTACGGTCCCATCAATACTCATATACTCCATCCTTATTCTTGATAGGGCCGGTCTTCTCAGATCTTCAAGATAATTCCTCCTCTGGCTCTTCCGGTAGTGGCATAACCTTTACCACAATTCTTCTGTACTTTCATCCTGGTAAGGTTATTCCGAGACTGGGTCTTCTTAGCTGACGGGTCTGGCGCCAATACTAAACAACTATCGATATCTCATGGTGGTCAACAATTTATTGTTTCTCCTGCAGGAAATGAGTTTGGGCTGAACCTCACCGTATAATCTATGGTTGGCAAAAGCTGCCTTGTACCAGGGAAAATTGCTATACCATTCTAAGGTTCAAACAAGCTTTAATACCGCCGTCTCTCTACTATAGGTAAGTCACTCAGATTTACCATCCCATATAGCAAGGCGAATAATAAGAGTAAGTCGGTATGGTGATCAATCCATCCCGCACCCAAATCATTACCCTGTATACGGTTTAGCAAATCTCGCATTCTAACACTCGGTCATCCTCACAAGCAATGCAGAATTTCTCTTATCGATGAACTGGGTTCGGAAAATCCATTGATTCTGCAAGACAAACAAATATCTATCATTCCTTCACAACCCTCAGGTTTTGCGTAACTCCTATAAGATCGTCGGTTGATAAAGTCGTAACTCCTTCCAGGGTTTTTCATTCAGCAAGAGTGTGCTTGCCTCTTGGCAGGTCTTGGGGCCGGTGGGTTATGGCCCATCTCATCACTTGAAATCCTTGAACTCATCCTCGGGGCAACTAGTCATTATTCCAACATCCAGCTTCCAGCTTCCTAGCATACTTAAAATCCATCCAATTGTATTGTCTCCCTTCCTTCTATTTGTATAAGACTAAGATGTGATTACTCAAACTCATCATGGAGTTATAATCGTTCCATAATACCAACATCATACCTCCTTTATATCCAGTAGTAATTCATCTCTTCATCCTCGTGGGTTATCCCACATACCGAGATAAAAACTTATACTTATGGAGTCCATACTCAACTTCGTGGAACATCATTATCCTTTCCAGGGTCAAGCGTCCTTACAGGGGAATATTGGCCATCTCTACATGGCACTTCTTCAACTGGGAAACGTGAAACACATCATGAACTCCTGACAGTCCTTTGGGTGACTCCAACTTGTTGGCCACTTCTCCCGTACGCTCCAAAACTCGATATGGTCCTACAAATCTCGGGGCTAACTTTCCCTTAACTACAAATTGTTTAACTCCTCGCAGAGGGGATGAAGACATGCTCTGTCTCCAATCTCATAGACTACCGCCTTGAGTTTTTGAGTCTGCATAACTCTTCTGCCTGGACTGGGCTACCTTCAGTCTATCTCGAATCAACTTAACATTCTCTTCTGACTCCTTGATCACATTTGGTCCAAACAACTGACAGTCTCCAACTTCATCCCACATACTCTTGGGGCATCACACATATCGAGACAAAACTCGTATTCATTTTGTCTGAAATCCACTCAGTGGAGTATTCTTATCTTTTCCAGGGGTCAAGGGTTCTTACAGGGTACTACCACCCTTAAAATGCACAAATCTTCCATAGACCATATTTCTCATATCCTCAAAAATGGTCCAAATCCTTCTTCATAGAGTAACAACTCATAAAATCCCTATCAGTACCAACGATGCTAACTTTATTTATTCTCCAATGATTACAATCTCTCGCTCTTCCATTACATGTCTCAACTCAACACCTTGATACAAAAGAGTTGTTCTCACTTCTACTACTATACTTCTCACAGACTCAACTATTTATCATGAGTCTCCTTCTCTTTGGGAAAATCTCTGGCAAAGTGCCCTGCTTCATTACAATGAAAACATATTACTTCTTACAAGTCTCGAGGTTTCCTTTTTGGGCAATTGCTGAGGTAGTGCCCTGACTCCTTGCACCTATAACAGGTGATATGACTGAGATCCTTCCTGGAATCCACTCTGCTTCTCTTTCTGGACTTTTCCATTCCAATTAGGGCTTCTATTTCCTATGGGTCATACTCTACTTCCTCTGTCGGGAATACTACTAGATCCCAATTCAAACAATTCTGGGAGATGTGTCCTTCTCCACATGAATAGCATGACTTGGTGCAGGGTTTAATTGGTTCTTCTTTGGGTGTGTCCCCAACATCTTCCTTCATCACGGGTTCTTCTAAAATTTCCACAAGGGCTCCTTTATTTACTTCTTTCTTCTGCTGTACGGTTCTTCGTACCATGGGGTAAATGTGACACTAAGCAGGATAGTGGGTACTCCCTTCACACAAGAAACAAGTAATCTGCCTAGTTGGCCATTCTTCAGCTGGGTGACTTTCTTCACAATTAGGGCATTCATCCTTGTGTTCTTTGTGGGTGTGTCCTATTTCTCCCCAAATCTTGCATGCACCAGGTTTCTTCATATACTTTCTAGAAGGCTTCAATTTCTGGGACATGAACTGAGACTTTAGCAAAGTCAACTTAAAATCTTTCCAAGTGGTTACTCCTTGCCATCCATTTATGGTTTAGTACACCCTCCACCAAGTAGCAGCACCTCTTTCAAAACACTGAAGGGCATGCTGGGTCATATCATGTCCAACTATAGGGTTATTCTCCATGTGATCCTCCATGTTCTGAATCCATCGGTCTGTCTCCAACTGACTCATCGGTCCAGAAAGTACAGGCTCATCTCCATTCATCCTCTATTGGGTCCAAGGGTTTGGGGTGAGATAAGAGAGATAGAGAGGGATACACACAATGCAAACAACAATTTTGAAAAGACAGATTTTATTTGTGGCTGTCGGGAAAAACATCAAACAAATGACAGCTCACAAAAATTGCATCTAACGTAGGTATATAACAGGGGTTTGGTCTTCTAAAGGTCAATAAATCTTCAACGTCTCCAAACTCTTCAAGCCGTGTTCATGCCTCCAATGGCTTCTTCCGATCATGCTTGTCTTTCTCAAGTTCTTTTGCCAGATCAACTCTGTTGATGCGAGGTCTCTTGAGATGTCCTTTAGTATTTTGGAGCTGCATTCCTAACTTCTAGGTTTCAACATCCTTGGCATGAATCATGGTCCTACTGTCCTTCAGTTCCTGACGAATCTCCTGTATCTCAAGGTTTTACTCCTCTAGCTTGGCTGCTTTCAACTTCTGGGTCCTGAGTTCTTCACGAAACGCTTCCTTATCAAATACTGCTTCCTGCAGGTCCATCTTAACTTCTTGATGTAACACTCCAGATCCTAGCAATACACCAGCTAAGGTTAAAACTTCATCTTGCTGATAGATGCTCCATCAGCCTTCTACCATCCAATCCTTCCCTGCATATGCATGCTTAACTCAGCATGGTGACAAATAGCATAAGTGGGCGATAACATCATGGATAGCCATGTTTCTGCTCTTGTCATTTCCATGAGCTATCTCTCCATAGTTGATATCTCCTTCCTTAGGATTTTCCTTGAAAGAACTTTTTTTAACTCTCCATGCTCCGGTCTTCCTCTGATACACCTTGATCTCGGGTATTGACAACTTCCATAGTCTGTCAAGTTCCATAAGGGTAGCCTTCCTAGGTCATAAAAATCTGGGAATTCTTCAGAGCCTTCAAATTCTCTTAGTCTTCGAAGTCTTCAACTATTGTAGTTTCCATTATTCAAAATGCATGGTAAAATCTCCTTCATTCCGTAGTGGTTGTGGTTGTCTGATATCTTGTACTTCTTGGAGTGGTCTCATTAGTCGAATCTTCGAGTGGTCAAAAGAGGAAAGGGATATGGTCTCACTAAAAGGGAATTTTTGAATAAGCTCAGAAGAGAAGAGAGGTAAAAGATCCTTTTGAAAAAGAAAGTTTTAGAGAAATCCTTTCTATGGGCTTGCCAGTTTCTAGGGTCACGTCCTACAGTCAACATGTGCTTTGATACCATCTTGTAGTGACCCGACCTCAGACGGTCAAGTCTCTGTGCTTAAGTGTCATCCCTGGATCGGTATGCTGACACACACAGTACTCGAGGATTTATAACAGAGGTAAATCACATGTAAAAGTAACGTAAAAACTATTACCTCAATCCAAAATAGCGGAAGTAACAAGGTTGTGGATCCCATCAACACCAATGGCAAACTTGAGTGTAGAAATCGTAACCCTAACGTATCACTTACTCGTCGTAAGAAATCCTGCAACATGAGACGTTGCAGCCACAAAGGTTCAGTACATTGAATGTACTGGCAAATTCACACCATAGGGAAATGATGAATAAAGGCTATCACTACATGCATATTTGGCTGGTGGAAAAGCTCTATGGTTATAAGGTTTTGCGAAAAGCCAATTTTTCCCTACTGCAAAGGAATAAATTTTATTTAACTATCATGGTGGTTGTTAAACATTGAGAGTGTAGACACCCTCTCAATCCCAATTAAGCATCATCATTAAAACCCAACAAAATTAATTAAAGTAACATGATGAGATTCACATGATAATCCAAGTACTAGATACTCAAGACGTCCATAACCGGGGAAACGGCTAATCATGATTAGTTTATACACTCTGCAGAGGTTTGCACACTTTTCCCCACAAGACTCGATCTCCTCCGTTGAGATTCTCGCACTACATGGTGTTTGAGAAACGGATGACCGAGACATAGTCTTTTAGAAGCGCTAGCACCTTACGATCGGGTAGACAGTACCAACTTACATCCCCTACATCTTCTAGTCTACCACTGTAAGAGTTCGCATGACTTAGTCAACTATGCTAGAGCCCATAGTAGCTTGTGGCTGCACTCGAAAGTTTCTAGTATGAATAATCTCATGATCCCTTTGAGCCTGGGTGGCGGTCCATAAAGACAAACAAGCAATCGCTGGAATACCCAGGTGCCTAAACAGGCAATCGCTGGAATACCCAGGTGCCTCAATCCACCCAGATGTGTGTTAAAGTTGCCACCTTAAGTAAACCATTAATTAACAATCTCACATCTGTCATGAATACTCTCAAACCCAATCCACGTCTACAAGCATAGCATAGCAATATAAGCAACGTAATAGTAACTACCAAGGTTCGAATGCAGGGGAATAGGTTCCTACCTCATCAACTACTTCCCAATACCCACATGTTATCAATCCTACTAATGCAATGTTTGAGGTTGAAACTAATGCATAAAAACTGGGTATGAAAGGGATATGATCAAAGTGTGAACTTGCCTGCAATGTTGATGAAGATGATTCACACTTATAACTCTTGATAGTTCTACTCGTCACACTCTGGTCAATCTATCGTAAGCAATCAATAGTAACCACACATAAGCAATCATTCAAAAGAGTCAGAAAGGACGAAGAACAAATCGAAAAACATCAAAACTAAGCAAATAACTCTTGCAACGTAAAACAATTTCTAACAGTACCAAAATTATGTGAATTTGGCCTTATCAAAAAGTTTAGGTCAAGAGCTTCGATTTGCAAAAAGAATCAACTAAAACGGAGTTACGAAACTCAAGTTATGATCAAACGAAGTTCAAACTCAAATCTGGTCTATTTCAAATTTTAAACTTTTCAAAAACATGTTTGAGTTGGATTACTGGATAGATGGGATCATAACGAAGAAGTGGGCGTTGGTTTCGTTGGATTTGGACAAACGAGTAAAAAGTAGTGATAGATTGAAGATCAGAGACTAAACTGTGAAGAAACTAATTACAAACGGGTCCCTGGCCGAAATTAAAAAGAAAAAGAAAATTCCTATCGAACGAACGTTCGTTACCAAACGCTAAAGAACGAAAACCGTTCGCTACAGATCTAAACGGGTGAACGCTCGCTATTTAACAAAACCTAAAAAAATAAATTGCTCTAAAAGAAAAACCGAACTATATAGAAAAACCAGAGGTTTTTCTCGGTTTATACCGGGTCGGGTGAGATGAACCGGCGGGGGCGGCAGTTTTCTTCGGGGAGGCTGGGCAGCGGCGACGGCGAACTCCAGCGTGGCGCGGCTTCGCGACGAGGGGCGAGGGCAGCAAGGTGGCGGCGGTGGCGCGCGAGGTGGAGGCGCGGGCGGAGTGCAGCGACGGTGACAAGGGCGGCAACTTGCGGTGCGGGACGGTGAGAAGCGGCGATGCGGGAAGTGCGGCGGCGGCGGCGGATCTCGCTGGGGCAGCAGCGGTTGCTGCGAGGAGCGGCGCGGGATGAGGGGGCGGCGCTATTTATGGAGGGAGGGGACGAGATGGCGTGCGGGAGGGGCAAAGGGCGGCGCAGAGTCCGGAGGCGGCACAGACGTCGAAGCGGCGGCGCGGCGGCAGACTCCCGAGCGGAGTCCCGCTCGGGGACGGAGGCGATGGCGCGCTGGGCCTTGGCCTGGCTTCGGCTGGGCCGGCCCAGTCGGAGGGAAGTTTTTTTAAGACACACAAAGAACATAATATAACTAAATAAAATAAAAACAAACTATAGGCATATAATATATCAAAATTTTCAGAAAAAGATTTTCTACAACGTGAACATTTTTATAACTTCAAATAAAATCCACATAAATTCAAAGAGTGCTACTGGTCTAATAAAATCCAATAAAATCATTTTTAAAAAAACCAAAATTAATTCAATTTTATTTCTCTCCAATTTTCTGATGTAGGGAATCATGTTACCCTATTTTCCATATATTTTATTTTTGGAGAAAAATAATTTGAATAAATCTTGAATAACTCCTAATTGAAAATAATTTCCAAAAGGACTTCAAATTTGATCCTTTTAACTCCCAACTTATATTTCATATAATTTGAAGAAGTCATTTATCTTCTCTCATGAAAATCATTGAGTTGCTTGAAGTTTATGAATTTGAAATATTTTCAAATGAAATTCAAATATTTTAAACAACCCTTTTCATTTAATTTAAATGGAAGAAGTCATGTCATATTCTCTCTAGGGTTTTGTGTTGAAAAGCATTTGAATTCATGGAGATAAAAATGCAAATGAAAGTTTGGGAAAGTCCTTTTATTCCCTCTCATTTAACTTTCAAAAGTTTCGAATTTCACTCAATCAATCACACAACAATCAAACAGGCAATCAATCTATCTATTAATTATAACATTCCAAAATTTAGAAATTTGGGATGTTACATGTTCATTGTTATTATTATTCTTTAAAGCATACGTGTCATCACAATAATCATCATAGATAGGAGGAATGCTTTCATCATAATAAATTTGCTCATCAAAACTTGGGGGACAAAAAATATCATCTTCATCAAACATAGCTTCCCCAAGCTTGTGGCTTTGCATATCATTAGCATCATGGATATTCAAAGAATTCGTACTAACAACATTGCAATCATGCTCATCATTCAAATATTTAGTGCCAAACATTTTATAGATTTCTTCTTCTAGCACTTGAGCACAATTATCCTTTCCATCATACACACGAAAGATATTAAAAAGATGAAGCGTATGAGGTAGACTCAATTCCATTTTTTTGTAATTTTCTTTTATAAACTAAACTAGTGCTAAAATAAGAAACAAAAAGATTTGATTGCAAGATCTAAAGATATACCTTCAAGCGCTAACCTCCCCGGCAACGGCGCCTGAAAAGAGCTTGATGTCTACTACACAACCTTCTTCTTGTAGACGTTGTTGGGCCTCCAAGTGCAGAGGTTTGTAGGACAGTAGCAAATTTCCCTCAAGTGGATGACCTAAGGTTTATCAATCCGTAGGAGGCGTAGGATGAAGATGGTCTCTCTCAAGCAACCCTGCAACCAAATAACAAAGAGTCTCTTGTGTCCCCAACACACCCAATACAATGGTAAATTGTATAGGTGCACTAGTTCGGCGAAGAGATGGTGATACAAGTGGTATATGGATGGTAGATAAAGGTATTTGTAATTTGAAAATATAAAAACAGCAAGGTAACTAATGATAAAAGTGAGCGTAAACGGTATTGCAATGCGTTGAAACAAGGCCTAGGGTTCATACTTTCACTAGTGCAAGTCTTCTCAACAATACTAACATAATTGGACCAGATAACTATCCCTCAACCTGCAACAAAGAGTCACTCCAAAGTCACTAATAGCGGAGAACAAACGAAGAGATTATGGTAGGGTACGAAACCACCTCAAAGTTATTCTTTCCAATCAATCCGTTGGGCTATTCCTATAAGTGTCACAAACAGCCCTAGAGTTCGTACTAGAATAACACCTTAAGACACAAATCAACCAAAACCCTAATGTCACCTAGATACTCCAATGTCACCTCAAGTATTCGTGGGTATGATTATACGATATGCGTCATACAATCTCAGATTCATCTATTCAACCAACACATAGAACCTCAAAGAGTGCCCCAAAGTTTCTACCGGAGAATCACGACGAAAACGTGTGCCAACCCCTATGCATAGGTTCATGGGCGGAACCCGCAAGTTGATCACCAAAACATACATCAAGTGAATCACGTGGTATCCCATTGTCACCATAGATACGCACGGCAAGACATACATCAAGTGTTCTGAAATCTTTAAAGACTCAATCCGATAAGATTACTTCAAAAGGGGAAACTCAATTCATTACAAGAGAGTAGAGGGGGGAAGAAACATCATAGGATCCAAATATAATAGCAAAGCTTGCGATACATCAAGATCGTATCATCTCGAGAACACGAGAGAGAGAGATCAAACACATAGCTACTGGTACATACCTCAGCCCCGAGGGAGAACTACTCCCTCCTCGTCATGGAGAGCACCGGGATGATGAAGATGGACACCGGAGAGGGATTGCCCCCTCCGGCAGGGTGCCGGAACGGGTCTAGATTGGCTTTCGGTGGCTACGGAGGCTTCTGGCGGCGGAACTCCCGATCTTTTGTACTCACGGATTTTTTAGGGTATATGGAGATATATAGGCGGAAGAAGTACGTCAGGGGGGCCACGAGGGGCTCATGATGGTGGAGGGCGCGCCCCCTGCCTTGTGACCTCCTCGTAGATCCCCCGACGTGCACTCCAAGTCTTCTGGGCTTCTTTCCTTCCAAAAATGAGTTCCATGAAGTTTCAGGTCAATTGGACTCCATTTGATTTTCCTTTTCTTCGAAACCCTAAAACAGGGTAAAAAACAGAGACTGGCACTGGGCTCTGGGTTAATAGGTTAGCCCCAAAAATGATATAAAAGTGTATAATAAAGCCCATAAACATTCAAAACAGTAGATAATATAGCATGGAGCAATCAAAAATTATAGATACGTTGGATAGGTATCAGGTAGCATTATAAGATGGTCTCTCACTAAATTTCAAGGTACAAGTGTCCTCCCTGAGTATGCACCGTTGCGACAGTTCGTCGTGCCGAGACACCACGTGATGATTGGGTGTGATAAGCTCTACGTTCACATACAACGGGTGCAAGCCAGTTTTGCACACGCAGAATACTCGAGTTAAACTTGACGAGCCTAGCATATGCAGATATGGCCTCGGAAAACTGAGACCGAAAGATTGAGCGTGAATCACATAGTAGATATGATCAACATAGTGATGTTCACCATTGAAAACTACTCCATCTTACATGATGATCGGACATGGTTTAGTTGATATGGATCACTTGATCACTTAGATGATTAGAGGGATGTCTATCTAAGTGGGAGCTCTTAAGTAATATGATTAATTGAACTTAAATTTATCAAGAACTTAGTCCTGATAGTATTTGCATATCTATGTTGTAGATCAATTGCTCGCGTATAGCTTCCCTATTTTATTTATGATATGTTCCTAGAGAAAACTATGTTGAAAGATGTTAGTAGCAATGATGCAGACTAGCAATGTGATCTGAGGATTATCCTCATTGTTGCACAGAAGAATTATGTCCTTGATGCACCGCTAGGTGACGGACCTATTGCAGGAACAGATGCAGACGTTATGAATGTTTGGCAAGCTTGGTATGATGACTACTTGATAGTTTAGTGCGCCATGCTTTACGGCTTAGAACCGGGACTTCAAAGACGTTTTGAACGCCACGAAACGTATAAGATGTTCCAAGAGCTGAAATTGGTATTTCAGACTCATGCCCGAGTCCAAAGGTATGAGACCTCTGACAAGTACTTTGCCTACAAGACGGAGGAGAATAGCTCAGCTAGTGAGCATGTGCTCAGAATGTGTAACGCCCCGAGACCGTTGCTCCAGGTGTCTTCCAGTTATTCGCTATTGTTGCCATGTCATTCGCTTGCATGTTGCATCTTGCCATGTCATCATCCGCATTGCATCATGTTTTTCAAAACTTGCATTCGTCCGGGTTCCCCAGTACTCTCCGTTGTCCGTTCTGAGCCCACACACACTTGCACGCGCCCGCGGCACATCCAAAATATTATTTTATAAGTGGCCGGAAAATGTTCTCAGTTTGTGATGAAAGTTGGCGTGCGGTGTTGCTATGTTGTCAGTAGACCGCCTGCCAAGTTTCATCGCATTCGGAGTCCGTTTGACGCCCCAACGGATAACTATAGCGGCAATATAGTCGGTCTTCTCGTCGGACGTTTTCGGTCTCCGAAAACTGTTGCAGGGCTGCCTTCTCTTCCCTCTCATCTCAACCCAACTCCTCTTCACAGTCCACCTAGGCAAGCCTACCCCTCTTTGCACAATGCATCGACCCCTCGCGCGTGTCCGAAACTTCCCCGAACCCGACCCACTCAGTCGTCACTGTTGGGTCCGGATCATCCCCTAACATCTATAAAACATCACCATTTTCTTATTTGGTCTCCCTAGTCTATTTTTCCAGAACGTCCGATTTTGATCGAAGGGACCAAATCGCCAGCATCTAGTTCCCCTACCTATTTATATCCAAACCAAACCCTAATTTTTAGGAGATGTCCCATCCATCCCATCATGCACCGCCACCCACTCAAATCTCTCGGGATCCATCCCCCAACCCCAGCAGCCTCCGACCACCTCCTGGTTTTCAGCGCAGCCGCACCTGATCCCCTCTCCTCCCTCCATTGCGCCGTCGCAGCCGGCGAACCCAGCCACCAGGACCGTCCTCCTCCCTGTCCTTCCTCCTCCTTCCCGAGGCTCCTTTCTTCTCTAACCTCTCTCTCCCTCCCGTTCCTCTCGCAGAAGCTCACCGCCGCTGCCATGGATTTGGAGCAGCGCTACCGTCGAGCTTAGTCCGCGGCCGCCATTGCCCAGATCCAGTGATAGCCGACCTGATCCACACGTTTCGCCGCCGCACCAAGTCCCTCGGCAGGAGCCGCGCCTGTCCGCTGCTGCTCCTCTTCATTGAGCCGCCCAAGTCCCAGGAAGCCGTTGCCCAGCCAAGTCCCAGCGCCGCATCCCGCTCCGTTCCGACCTCTTCCCCGCCGTCCTGGTCTTCTCCTTGCGTCAGGACCTCCTTGTCGAACCTCGTTGGAGTTCCTCCATGAGGCAAGCAATAACAGCAGCCGCTGCACCCTCTCGCCGCCGTTCTACAGGAGCCTGCCGCCCATGGCGCCCCTCCCATGCGCGCCTCCTCTCATCCTCCACGCCCACAGTAGCTCGAGGGGAGGATCCCCTCGATCCCGTGCTCCTCGTTGACCGCCTGGGCCACCTTTGCACGGGATCAGTGCAAAGGTCGCGCAGCCGCGGCTCTGCTTCTTGTCGAGTAGAGGATGCCCGCTCTGCTCGAGCGTTGACCGCGCCCCGTTCAAGCGCTACACGCCAGACACACAACGAGGCCGGCCCAAGCAGCTCCCCTCCACCTCGTTCGATCTGCCAGCTGCCTCCTCTGACTGGGCCGAAGCCCATGGTGAGGCCACCCAGTGTTTTTTCCTTCTGGTGGGCTAGCAGTTTCGGCCTGCGTCTGTTTTTTTTCTTTCGGCGAATTTCCTATTTATCCAGAAAACTGCCAGTTTACAGTTTAGTCCCTAGTCTTCATGCATATTATAACTCATGAACTATGCATCATATGTAAAAACTCCAAATATGAAAATGCTTAGAATTTTGTCTAGTTTCATAATATGCAACTTTCAACCATGTTTAAATTTTTTAAAACGTAGTTTGTTTAAATTTGCTCATGTGCCATGTTAAAATGCTTTAATTCATAACTAAATAACCGTGGCTCCAAACTTAATAAACTTTATATGTATTTGGGGTAGAAAAATGCATAGTTTAACATGGTGGCTTTACTTTATATGTTTAACAACTCTAAAATATGGTTTAGGGAAGAAAAGTACCAAATCTAATATATGCTCATGAGGATTTTTCCGGACTTGTTGCTTGTTGTTCCGGCCTCATTTTAACTTGCCTAGATAGGTAGTTTCCATTTGCTTCACCCCTTGCCATGTTAAGAACATTTAATATTGTCGGGTACATAAATGAGATCGAACTAAATAATCAAATGTGGTGTCCGGCAATATGCAACTCGTTGCATATTGAGCTCCACTTAATTTGGAGTATTGTTTGTGCATTTTGCCATGCCAGGCCTCATTAAACCGGACATGCATCATACTTGGTTGTGCATCATGCCATGTTGATGTGATGGTTGTTTACTATGTTGTTTGCTTCTTTTTGGTGTTGCTTCTTCAGGTTAGTTCTAGTAACGTCACTTTTGTGAGGATTCGTTCGACTTCGTCCGTTTGTCTTCTTCATGGACTCGTTCTTTTTTCCTTGCGGGATCTCAAGCAAGATGACCATACCCACGAAATCACTTCTATCTTTGCTTGCTAGTTGTTCACTCTATTGCTATGCCGCGCTACCTTTCCTAGCAAACCGTTGTTTGGCTATGTTACCGCTTTTGCTCAGCCCCTCTTATAGCGTTGCTAGTTGCAGGTGAAGATGAAGTTTGTTCCATGTTGGAAGATGGTTATTGTTGGGATATAACAATATCTCTTATTTAATTAATGCATCTATATACTTGGTAAAGCGTGGAAGGCTCGGCCTTATGCCTGGTGTTTTTTTCCACTCTTGCCGCCCTAGTTTCCGTCATACTGGTGTTATGTTCCTTGATTTTGCGTTCCTTACATGGTTGGGTGTTATGGGGACCCCTTGACAGTTCGCTTTGAATAAAACTCCTCCATTAAGGCCCAACCTTGGTTTTACTATTTGCCTCACCACCACCTACCTTTTTCCCTTGGGAGTCGCGCTCCCGAGGGTCATCTTTATTTTAACCCCCCCGGGCCAGTGCTTGTCTAAGTGTTGGTCCGAACCGGGCAGCCTGCGGGGCCACCTCGGGGCGACTCGAGGGCTGGTTTTACTCGTAGCTTGACCTATCCGGTGTTGCCTTGAGAACGAGATATGTGCAGCTCCTATCGGGATTGTCGGCACATCGGGCGGCTTTGCTGGTATTGTTTTACCATTGTCGAAATGTCTTGTAACCGGGATTTCGAGTCTGATCGGGTCTTCCTGGGAGAAGGAATATCCTTCGTTGACCATGAGAGCTTGTGATGGGCTAAGTTGGGACACCCCTGAAGGGTTTTGAACTTTCAAAAGCCGTGCCCACGGTTATGTGGCAGATGGGAATTTGTTAATATCCGGTTGTAGAGAACTTGACACTTGACTTAATTAAAATGCATCAACCACGTGTGTAGCCGTGATGGTCTCTTCTCGGAGGGGTCCGGGAAGTGAACACGGTTCTTGTGTTATGCTTGAACTTAAGTAGTTTTAGGATCACTTCTTGATCACTTCTAGTTCGCGACCGTTGCGTCGCTCCTCTTCTCGCTCTTATTTGCGTAAGTTAGCCACCCAGATATGCTTAGTGCTTGCTGCAGCTCCATCTCACTACCCTTTCCTACCCATAAGCTTAAATAGTCTTGTTCTCGCGGGTGTGAGATTGCCGAGTCTTCGTGACTCACAGATACTTCCAAACAGTTGCAGGTGCCGATGATACTAGTGCAGATGATGCAAATGAGCTAAGGTGGGAGCTCGATGAAGATCTTGTTCGTTGTTTTTGTGTCTTTCCGGTTGATCAGTAGTGGAGCACAGTTGGGATGATCGGGGATCTAGCATTTGGGGTTGTCTTCTTTTATTTTGGTTCCGTAGTCGGACCTTGATTGTATTATGGATGATGTATGTTTAACTTGTTATATGTGTGAAGTGGCGATTGTAAGCCAACTCTTTATCCCATTCTTATTCAGTACATGGGATTGTGTGAAGATTACCCCTCTTGCGACAAACCTACCATGCGGCTATGCCTCTAAGTCGTGCCCCGACACGTGGGAGATATAGCCGCATCGTGGGTGTTACAAGTTGGTAATCAGAGCCATCCCCGACTTAGGAGCCCCCTGCTTGATCGAATCGTTGACGTTGTTGAGTCTAGAACAAAATGTTTTGAGTCTTAGGATTATATATATCAGAGAGTAGGATTCTTTTTACTCCTCAGTCCCTTCGTCGCCCTGGTGAGGCCTCCTGACGTAGAGTTTTGACTCTTCTCTCCTCAAATTTCACTAAAAAAATTTAGGACCACGCGGGTATCTTTGAATCATTCTGATGGTTTTGTGATGAGAACATTGTTCTTGGTGCCTCCTGATATTTAGGGGTTGTGGCAGTGTCCCGGGGAGTTGAGCACCGAGGTGTCATCGTCACAATTTTATCGTTGCAGTTCTGGAATACCTGAGTTTCACCGACATAGAAAATCTCTTTTATGCAGTTGTTGGTGAGATAACCTCGACGCCAGCCAGTACTGGGGCGGGAGTTCGGAAGTATTGCCATAACTCGTATAACGGATGCTTTTCGAAGGTTGAGGTAAATGATTTCCGAAGATTTCTTGGTTATGTGTTGAAGGATGGATACAACTGGATGTAGGATTTGCTAGTTTTGGGTGAGATATTATGCTTCCCCTGTATCCCGAACACCTGATTGCATAACCAGAAAGTTTCGGGAGTTTATAAGTGGGAATTCAAGTAGCTCCTAGAATATCTTTCCAACAGACACATGATACGATATGGGGTATATCATATGTTTGTTTCTGGTTTATTCTGCAAGCCAATCCTTTGTTTTTGTTTTGATTGTGGTATTCGAGTTGCTTCAATGTCAAGTGTTGATTCCATACCTTTCCTAAGCGGTATTCTCATATATCTATGTGAATACCAATCCTTCTTGATCTTCGAGTTTGCCATCCCAATTTCTTCTGAACCGGTGTGTCTCTCTTCAAGTGGTTCCGATATTTTTCAACATCCGCAAGATCAACTCAAGTCTTCTCAATGTTGTTTGTTTCATCCGTCCCAAGTTGCCTTTGTTTTCCCGCCGTCCGACCCTTTTTCTTCAAGGACTAAGATTTCTTAATCAAGTATCCATCTTATTGATGTGAAGTCTCTCCATTCTTTTCCGTCAATAGTCTTATCCGGTGATTCTCATGAAGATTCTAACGGAGCTTCAAGTTCATCATTCTTTGTTCTTTTTGTTTTCCAGTGGATCCAACTCAAGCTTTCAGTGTTGATCATATTCCTTTCCTCGTTTCAAAGGTTTTCTCATGCCGACGCACATCTTAATCATCCACCTCTTGCTATTTTTGTATCCAGAGTGCTGAAGATATCTCAGAAGATTTGTGTCTCCATTATCAATCCGTTCAAGATATCTCGAGGTTGTTATCTCATTCAAGCTATTTTATTCAACTGGTGCAATCTCTCTTCAAATCATTCAATGGTGTATCTTTTGAGTGGGCCCTAACCCACAGGTCTTTTCCCAGGATCTTACCTGACTCTTCTAATTTTTCCAGAGTTATTTTCAAATTCATTTCAAAGTTTGACATAAGAATGAATTGTCATCAGTCAAATGTATTTCTCCAAGATCTTTCAAATTCTTTCAACATTGGTCAACCTTTCTATTATTCATCCCAGAGTATCTCAACAATTCATGGTGGTGTTTCTTCTTGTCATTCTCAACATTTGAAGACCGAAGAAGAGTTTTTCCTCCAAATCTTATCCGTTCTCTCAGAGATGCGTAGTTCAAGCTTGATACCATCCTCTCATAATTGTTTTCGATTGTGAGATTTCTTTTCACCCATCCGGAGCAATTCACGAGTCTTTTCAGTTTGATTCTCCCGAGTCCATCATCTCAGGATTATTCATTCCAGCTTTCAGCTCTCATTCTCCAAATCTTACTGGTGCATCATTCAAATTTCTCTAATAAGCTCGGGATCTCTTCGTTCACTTTTATCTAAATCCTCTCAAGTATCTTCATTCGTTCTCTAATTCTTCCTGGTGTTTCTTTATTTTTTTCTTCGTTCTTTTTCAATTCTTATGGTGGTTTGTTCAAGTTTCTTCTTCCTTCGTTTTCATATCAATTCATTCGTTGTTTCCAAATCCTACTGGTGGTTCGTTGAAGGCCTCTTCAAGTTGGCGCTATATCTCTCTTAATACTTTCTACGAGAATAAGTAGTATGCCAAATCCGTTGCGTGTCATCAATTTAAATTGGTGAAGGATAAGCATAATGCAATTCTTATTCTTGTTTCATCAAGGAAATTCAAATTCTTATTCCGGAGGCTCATCAAAATTATTGATTTCATTTTCTCATCTTTCTTTTCCCGGAGTTCCAACCTCTCTAAATTATATCATCATGAAGATCCATCTAATCATTGCAAGGCTTCAATCTTATTCTTTGCATCCTTCACTTCTTTTTGATCATTCTTTTATTATCGGAGTTCTTCATGGAGGCTCTACATCGTGGTTCGTCAAGGATTCCTTCCATTCTCGATTTGTTCTTCAAGATTTCTATCAGAGTTATGTTACACCAAGCTATACTCAAAATTTAACACGGTTTTCAACACATGTCTTGTTTTGAGGAGTTCAAGCATTCTCCATCTTGCATTCCGAAGTGCAATTCTTTTATATCTCATCTTTTGAGGTGGTTTTTTGTCATTGTTGATAATTTCCCTTCGTGTTTCATGATTCACAATTTTTCAAGAGTGACATATCTAAATCCGTCATTTTCTCTTCGCTCAAGACATCTTTTCAACCAATCAACCTCTTCATTGGAATTATCTTGGGTTATATTTCACCTAAAGCTTTCCCTAAGGATTGTTGCAATTTATGGTGCTTATAATTGACCCAAGTTCTTCATTTATCCTCCCGGTGAATAAGTTTCTCGTCTCCTTGTTCATATCAATCCAATCTTTTGTTCTCGTTAGTGGTAGAATTTCACCTCATAGTTTTGAGAAGTTTTCCATAAGCCCACAACAAGCTTACTATTTTTGTTGCTGCTTTTCCAACAACTCCGCTCGACCCTTCTCCTAAAGATGCTTTTTCAAGCTCATTTGTGGCAGAAGTTGTCATTTTCTTCTCCGTCCCTTTATCCCAACAATCTAGCTTCTATTCTTTTGTTTCGGGAGCATTGTGATGTTGCTCTCTGCACTCTTCATCTTGAATTGTGAGGATCATGTTCTTTCCTTTTGCTTATCCTTTTAACCGGAGTGTCGTGTTTTCATTCGAGCTCTCTCATCTTATCTAGTTTTGCCTCCCTTCTCAACCGGAGTGCTGTATGAAATCTTTCTTACCCCTTGTGCCATTCTTTCAATAGTTCCAGAGGCAGTGTGTTGTTGATTTCATCAAGTATCATCCAATCTTCCCAAGTTCATGTTCAATTCCTGCCATTTACAGTCGGAGTGCTGTCCAAATTATATCAACCTTATTCCTTCGCTATCTTGTTTTAACCGGAGTGGTTTCAATATCTATCTTGTCACTTAATCTCAAGGTTCCCGTAATGTTCCTTGTTCCTCTTTTCTAACGGAGTGTTTTCAACTTTGTAAATCTTTGTTGTTTTCTTTCTTTCAATTTGTTCAACCGCGCAAGGTTCTTTGGTTTCACTTGTTTGTCAAAGAAGCAACTTAGTTTTACCTCTTCTCTTCCTCTTCCGTTTCTCTCCGGTGCCATCCCTAGATCTCGGGACGAGATCCTCTCATAGTGGTGGAGTGTTGTAAGGCCCCGAGACCATTGCGCCAGATGTCTTCCAGTTATTCGCTGTTGTTGCCATGTCATTCGCTTGCGTGTTGCATCTTGCCATGTCATCATCCGCATTGCATCATCATGTTTTTCAAAACTTGCATTCGTTCGGGTTCCCCAGTACTCTTCGTTGACCGTTCTGAGCCCAGACACACTTGCACGCGCCCGCGGCATGTCCGAAATATTATTTTATAAGGGCGTGCGGTGTTGTTATGTTGTCAGTAGACCGCCTGCCAAGTTTCATTGCATTCGGAGTCCGTTTGACGCCCCAACGGATAACTATAGCGGCAATATAGCCGGTCTTTTAGTTGGACGTTTCGGTCTCCGTAAACCGTTGCCGGGCTGCCTTCCCTTCCCTCTCATCTCAACCCAACTCCTCTTCACAGTCCACCTAGGCAAGCCTACCCCTCTTTGCACAATGCATCGACCCCTCACGCGTGTCTGAAACTTCCCTGAACCCGACCCACTCAGTCGTCACCGTTGGGTCCGGATCATCCCCTAACATCTATAAAACATCACCGTTTTCTTATTTGGTCTCCCTAGTCTATTTTTCAGGAACACCCGATTTTGATCGGAGGGACCAAATCGCCAGCATCTAGTTTCCCTACCTATTTATAACCAGACCAAACCCTAATTTTTAGGAGATGTCCAATCCATCCCATCATGCGCCGCCACCCACTCAAATCTCTCGGGATCCATCCCCCAACCCCAGCAGCCTCCGACCACCTCCTGGTTTTCAGCGCAGCCGCACTTGATCCCCTCTCCTCCCTCCATGGCACCGTCGCAGCCGGCGAACCCAGCCACCAGGACCGGCCTCCTCCCTGTCCTTCCTCCTCCTTCCCGAGGCTCCTTTCTTCTCTAACCTCTCTCTCTCTCCCTCTCGTTCCTCTCACAGGAGCTCGCCGCCGCTGCCGTGGATTTGGAGCAGTGTGCTACCTCTTGAGCTTGCGTTGAATTTCCCTGAAGAGGAAGGGATGATGCAGCAGAGTAGCGTAAGTATTTCCCTCGCTTTTTGAGAACCAAGGTATCAATCCAGTAGGAGGTCACACTCAAGTCCCTCGTACCTGCACAAAACGATAGCTACTCGCAACCAACACGATTAGGGATTTTCAATCCCTTCACGGTCACTTACGAGAGTGAGATCTGATATATATAATATTTTTGGTATTTTTGGTATAGAGATGCAAAGTGAAAAGTAAAAGGCAAAGTAAAAAGCAAAGCAAGATTAAAGTGATGGAGATTGATATGATGAGAATAGACCCGGGGGCCATAGGTTTCACTAGTGGCTTCTCTCAAGAGCATAAGTATTCTACGGTGGGTGAACAAATTACTGTTGAGCAATCGACCGAATTGAGCATAGTTATGAGAATATCTAGGCATGATCATGTATATAGGCATCACGTCCATGACAAGTAGACCGAAACGATTCTGCATCTACTACTATTACTCCACTCATCGACCGCTATCCAGCATGCATCTAGAGTATTAAGTTAAAAACAGAGTAACGCTTTAAGCAAGATGACATGATGTAGAGAGATAAATTCATGCAGTATGAAATAAACCCCATCTTGTTATCCTCGATGGCAATGATGCAATACGTGCCTTGCTGCCCCTTCTATCACTGGGAAAGGACACCGCAAGATCGAACCCAAAGCTAAGCACTTCTCCCATGGCAAGAAAAACCAATCTAGTAGGCCAAACCAGACTTCGAAGAGACTTGCAAAGATAACTAATCATACATAAAAGAATTCAGAGAAGATTCAAATATTATTCATAGATAGACTTGATCACAAACCCACAATTCATCGGTCTCAACAAACACACCGCAAAAAGAAGATTACATCGAATAGATCTCCACGAGAGAGGGGGAGAACTTTGTATTGAGATCCAAAAAGAGATAAGAAGCCATCTAGCTACTAACTATGGACCCGAAGGTCTGAGGTAAACTACTCACACTTCATCGGAGGGGCTATGTGTAACGCACTGAGACCGACGTGCCAGGTGTCCTCCAATTATTCGCTGTTGTTGCCTTGTCATTGCTTGCGTGTCATGCATCTCATATCATGTCATCATGTGCATTGAATTTGCATACATGTTCATCTCATGCACCCGAGCATTTTCCCCGTTGTCTGTTTTGCAATCCGACGCTCCTATGTCCTCCGGTGTCCCTTTCTACCTGTTTTCATGTGCGGGTGTTAAACGTTTTCGGATTGGACCGAGACTTGTCATGTGGCCTTGGTTTACTATCGGTAGATCACCTGTCAAGTCTCGTACCATTTGGACTTCGTTTGATACTCCAACGGTTAACCGAGGGACCGAAAAGACCTCGTGTGTGTTGCAGCCCAACACCCATTGTTGAGGAAACCATTAACTGGTAGCTGCTCGGTTGGCTAGCGAGTAGGGGATTAATCGGCTAATCGGCAAGTTAATCGGCCATTTAATCAATTAATCGGACGATTTTTTGGTTTATCGGCTACTCGGTGACCCTATGAGTAGGGATTAATCGGCAAGTTAACTGGTTAATCGGATGAATTCTTGAACAGGGCCAACACCCATCCAAAGTGGCCCAAAAACCCATCTAAACCTCCTCCATCATCTAGAGCGTTCGATCACGATCGCGTGTCCGAAAACCGCACCTCATTTGGACTCTCCTAGCTGCCTCTACCTCTATAAATAGACCCCTCCATTTCAATCTCGGGTCCATTTCGCCCCTAACCCTAGATCCCTTCGTCCTCGCGCCACCGGACAAATATTCCTCCATCCAGACATGTCCAGCCGCCGCCCTCCGACGAATCCGCCGCCGCCACTTGTCCTCATGCCGCCTTCCGTCGTCGCGGCCCTGTGGGCCCGAGGCCGGCCCGCCCGGCCCGAGCTGCCCGCGCCCCGCGCCCGAGCTCTCCCGATGCCACGCGCCGCCCGCATTGACTTGCTCTGCCACCTCTCCACCGGCACGCTCCCGCCCCCTCCAGCGCCGGCCACCGCCGCCCGCTGCTGCCATACGCGCCGCCACCGCGCCGACCATCGCCGGACTCCGCTGCCTCGCCCGACCTCGCCGCGGTCGCGCGCAGGGGCCCTACCTCGCCGCCACGCCATCCCGGCCCCGAATCCGGTCGGATCTGGCCCTCTCCGGCGCCCCCTCGCCCTTCCCTCGCCGGATTCGAGCCCGGCCTCACCGGAGCTGCTACAGTACCTCGATCCGATCTGGATCTGGAACCCTAGATCGGTTGACTTTCTCTCTCTCTCCCAATTATTTTATGCATTCTTCGTCAGCTCATAACTCTGCATCCATAGCTCCGATTCATGCGTGTAGCATATCAAAATGTTCATCTCGATGAGTACATCATTTCATCTCATTGCATCATTTTCATCTGAGCTCATCTTCATGCCCGAAATGTCATTGGAAGAGGGCTATGTGATGATTATGTTAGATCTGTTTCAGCAAATGGCCTTTTGTCATTTTTGCCATGATTAATGTGTGCATGCTATGATCCTGAGCTTTACATGTGTTTTGTAGAATGCCATGCCATCTTTACAGGGGTGTATGCCATGTATTTTTTTGTGATCTTTGTGGAGACTAGCACAAGCATGCAAAGTAGCTTACTCAATGATGCTGATTTCAGGGACTTAAAATTTCATGAAGTCCTTGTCCTAATATTGTTTTTATGCACATGTTCATGTTGTTTCCTAGTGATCCGTGCCTCTTTTAGGGATGATCAGTATGGATGTTTTGTTAATATTGTGGTGCTCTATCCATCCATGTCTTTGTTTGCATTTATGGAGCACCGTAGCTTGAGTCAATCGAGCTCTATTTTTGCTATAAAATGTTCCTGGCAGATTGTTGACATGTTAAGCGATTTTGCCGAGGATGTTGCTATTGATCCGTGTATGCTTTGTTGTTGTTCTTGCCATGTCTAGCTTCTATGCCATGTCTTCTTGATGGGTGTATGCTTGTTTTGTCATTCCATGCTCTGTAGTGAGTGCTTCGAGCTCGTAAACATGCCTACTCGTTAACTGTTTTGCATACTCTAGTTTTTCACTAAGTCTAAATCTTTTTATGTTTTTGCTATGTTCACATGCTAGCAATTGAATTCTCTGATCCCTTTTGGCTCATGGTCACTAAGGGACTTTTGTTATATGCTTAGAGTAGCTTCATGCCATGCCTTGCTTTGCCATGATATGTTCCTGTAGCATGTAGTTATCATGCTCGTAAGATTGCTTCCTGATGTTAAATTCCTGACTTGTTGTGATATCTCTAAGTCTGAAACCTGTTATCTTTTGCACTTTTGCCATGCTTGTTTGAACCTGTCAATGAGTGAATTAGCCGTAGCTAAGTGTTCATCTTTTATCAAGCATCATGAGTGGATTCCTGCCATGTATTTTGTTGCCATGTGTGAGTGCTGTAGCATATTTATCTTGATGCATTTAGATGGCTAGTTGCTGTTAGTCGTAGACCGGTGCCACATTTGTTTTGCTTGTCATTTCCAAACCGTGCATCCGATTCCGGTGATCTTTATATCGATGTCAACCGAAATCACCTCCCCTTTCCAGTGGCACTCTTGGATTTCCAAGTTGAGGCCAGGTTCAATCATTCCTTTCCAAATCATGCATATGCATCATATGTCGCATCCCGCATATCATGCCATGTTCATGTGTTGGTTGTTTACTATGTTGTGTGCTTCTTTCCGGTGTTGCTTCTTCGGGTTGGTTCCGATAACGTCGCATTTGTGAGGACCCGTTCGACTACGTCCGTTTGTCTTCTTCATGGACTCGTTCTTCTTCCTTGCAGGATTTCAGGCAAGATGACCATACCCTCGAAATTACTTCTATCTTTGCTTGCTAGTTGCTCGCTCTTTTGCTATCCCTATGCTATGATACCTACCACTTGCTTATCATGCCTCCCATATTGTTAAGCCAAGCCTCTAACCCACCTTGCCCTAGCAAACCGTTGTTTGGCTATGTTACCGCTTTGCTCAGCCCCTCTTATAGCGTTGTTAGTCGCAGGTGAAGATTGGAGTTTGTTCCTTGTTGGAACATGGATATTTTGTTGGGATATCACACTATCTCTTATTTAATTAATGCATCTATATACTTGGTAAAGGGTGGAAGGCTCGGCCTTATGCCTGGTGTTTTGTTCCACTCTTGCCGCCCTAGTTTCCGTCATATCGGTGTTATGTTCCCGGATTTTGCGTTCCATACACGGTTGGGTTATAATGGGAACCCCTTGACAGTTCGCCTTGAATAAAACTCCTCCAGCACGGCCCAACATTGGTTTTACCATTCGCCACCTAGCTGTTTTCCCCTTGGGTTAGGCCAGCCCAAGGGTCATTTTTATTTTAACCCCCCCGGGCCAGTGCTTGTCTAAGTGTTGGTCCAAACTGAGCGATGTCCGGAGCTACTAGGGGCAACTCTGGGCTGGCCCACCCGACGTCTTGCTCATCCGGTGTGCCCTGAGAACGAGATATGTGCAGCTCCTATCGGGATTTGTCGGCACATCTGGGTGGCTTTGCTGGATTTGTTTTTATCATTGTCGAGGATGTCTTGTAACCGGGATGCCGAGTCTGATCGGATTGTCTTGGGAGAAGGAATATCCTTCGTTGACCGTGAGAGCTTGTGATGGGCTAAGTTGGGACACCCCTACAGGGATTTCAACTTTCGAAAGCCATGCCTGCGGTTATGGGTAGATAGGAATTTGTTAATGTCCGGTTGTAGAAAACCTGAAACTTATCTTATTTAAAATACATCAACCGTGTGTGTAACCGTGATGGTCTCTTCTCGGCGGAGTCCGGGAAGTGAACACGGTGTTGGAGTTATGCTTGACGTAGGTTGTTCTAGGATCACTTCTTGATCATAGTTTCTCGACCGTGCTTTTGCCTTCTCTTCTCGCTCTCTTTTGCGAATATGTTAGCCACCATATATGCTAGCCGCTTGCTGTAGCTCCACCTCATACCTTTACCTTACCCATAAGCTTAAATAGTCTTGATCGCGAGGGTGTGAGATTGCTGAGTCCCTGTGACTCACAGATACTTACAAAACCAGTTTGCAGGTGCCGATGTTACCGAGCAGGTGACGCAACCAAGCTCAAGGAGGAGCTCGATGAAGATCCTGTTCCTGATGTTGTTCTGTTTTCTAATTGATCAGTAGTGGAGCCCAGTTGGGACGATCGGGGATCTGTGTAGCATTTGGGGTAGTCTTCTTTTATTTTGGTTCCGTAGTCGGACCTTGAATGTATTTGGATGATGTAATGCTTTATTCATGTAATTGTGTGAAGTGGCGACTGTAAGACAACTATGTATCTCTTTCCCTTATGTATTACATGGGTTGTTGTGAAGATTACCTCACTTGCGACATTGCTTTCAATGCGGTTATGCCTCTAAGACATGCTTCGACATGTGGGAGATATAGCCGCATCGAGGGCGTTACAAGTTGGTATCAGAGTCTTCCCCAACTTTAGGAGCCCCCTGCTTGATCGAATCATTGGCGTTGTTGAGTCTAGAAAAATGTTTTGAGTCATATAGGAATTATATATCAGAGAGTTAGGAATTCTTTTTACTCCTCAGTCCCTTCATCGCTCTGGTGAGGCATCCTGACGTAGAGTTTTGACTCTTCTCTTCTCAAATTTCACTAAATTTTTTTAGGATCACACGGGTATCTTGGAATCGTTCCGATGGTTTTGTGACGAGAACATTGTTCTTGGTGCCTCCTAACATTTAGGGGTTGTGGCAGTGTCCCGGGGAGTTGAGCTCCGAGGTGTTGTCGTCACAATTTTATCGTTGCAGTTCTGGAATACCTGAGTTTAGTTTCGCCGACATCGAAAATCTCTTTTATGTAGTTGTTGGTGAGATAACCTCGACGCCACCTAGTACTGGGGCGGGAGTTCAGGAGTATTGCCATAACTCGTATAACGGATGCTTTTCGAAGGTTGAGGTAAACGATTTCCGAAGGTTTCTTGGTTATGTGTTGAAGGATGGTTACATCTGGATGTAGGATTTGCTAGTTTTGGGTGAGATATTATGCTTCCCTTGTATCCCCAACACCTGATTGCATAATCGGGAAGTTTCGGGAGTTTATAAGTGGGAATTCAAGTAGCTCTTAGGATATTTTCCGACAGATGTATAATATGAAATTGGGGTTCGACGTCTAGTGGTCCGCCTATCCACGGTTGGTTTTACAGTGGTCTCGTTGTGTCATAAAGAGTCCTTGGCTATGCCGACTCGGGGATGCTTCGTATGTCATGTGCACTGCCTTGTACATGATGGTGCTGTACGATCGAGCCCGTGTAGGCCCCACCACGAAAACTTCGGACGAAATTTCTATCATATGTTTGTTCCGGCTTATTCTGCAAGCCAATCCTTTATTTTGTTTTGAGTTGTGGTATTCGAGTTGCTTCGAAGTCAAGTGTTGATTCCATACCTTTCCTAAACGGTGTTCTCATACTCCAATGTGAATACCAATCCTTCATGATAATCAAGTTTATCATGTAAATCCTTTTCAACCGGCGTGTTTCTCTTCAAGTGGATCCGATCATTTCAACATCCGCAAGATCAACTCAAGCTTTCTCAACGGTGTTTGTTTCATTCTCAACGGTGTTTTTTCCCACCCTCCCACCCCTTTTTCTTCAAGGAATTCGATGTCTTAATCAAGTCGCCATTTTATTCATGTGAAGACTCTTCATTCTTGTCTTTGAATGTTCTTATCCGGTGATTCTCATGAAGATGCCAACGGAGCCTCAAGTTCATCATCATTTGCTCTTTTTCTTCTCCGGTGGAACCAATTCAAGCTTGGTTGATCATATCCTTTCCTCGTTTCAAATGCCTTCTCATACCGGTGCACCTCATAATATTTCACTTCTCGCTATTCATTTGTTCCGGCATGCTCAAGCTATCTCAAAAGGCTCGTCTTGTCATTCAAGATCCGTTCAACCTAGTTCGAGGATGTTATCTCATTCAAGCCATTTAATTCAACCGGTGCAATCTCTCTTTGTAATCTTTTCAACGGTGTTTCTTTTGAGTGGGCCCTAACCCACAGGTCTTTTACCAGGATCTTACCTGACTCTTCTATTGTTTCCGGAGTTATCCCAAATTCTTTTCGAGCTTTGACGTAAGAATGAATTATAATCAGTCAAATGTCTTCTCCAAGATCTTCCAAATTCTTTCATCATTGGCTCAACCTTTTCTATTTTTTCATTCCGGAGGGCATCAACAATTCATGGTGGTGTTTCTCATCATCATTCTCTGCATTTGAAGACCGAAGAAGAATTTTTCCTCCATATCTTGCTCCATTCTCTTCAAGATTCATCATTCTAGCTTGTTGCCTTCCTCTCATAATTGCTTTCGATTGTGAGAATTCTTTTCATCCATCCTGAGCAATTAAGGAGCCTTTTCAGTTTGATCATCCGGAGCCCATCATCTAAGATTTATTCATTTCAGCTTTCAGCTCTCATACTCTAAATTATACCGGTGCTTAAATCAAGGATTCTCTAATCAGCTCATAATCTCTTCGTTCTCATGGATCTAAATTCTCTCAAGCATCTTCATTTATTTGCTAATTCTTCCCGGTGTTTCTTCATGTTTTATTCGTTCTTTTTCAATTCTTACGGTGGTTCGCTCAAGAGTTCTTCTCCTTTGTTATCATACAGATTTATTCGTTGTTTCAATCCTACCAATGATTCATTGAAGGCCTCTTCAAGTTGGCGCTATATCTATCTTAATCCTTTTTACGACAATAAGTAGTATGCAAAATCCGTTGCTTGTCATCAATTTAAATTGGTGAAGAATAAGCATAATGTAATTCTTATTCTTGTTCCATCCAAGTGATTAATTTCTTATTACGGAGGTTCATCAAAATTCTTGATTTCATTTGTTCATCTTTCTTTCCCGGAGTTCCAAGTTCTCTCAATTATATCGTCATGAAGATCCATCTAATCATTGCAAAGATTCACCTTGTGTTTTCAACTTCTCTTTCCTTCCGTTTGATCATTCTTTTGTTACCGGAGTTCTTCATGAAGGTTCTACATAATGGTTTCAACAAGGATTTAATTTCCTTCTCGAAGTGTTCATCAAGATTCTTTTCAGAGGAGCTCAAGTATTATTCATCTTGATATCCGGAGTGCAGTTCTTTCTACCTTATCATTGGAGGTGGTATTATGTCATTCTTGATAATTTGAGCCCATGTGTCATGATTCACAAGTTGTTAAGAATGAGATATATTAAATTCATCAACCTCTTCGATGGAGCTATCTTGGGTTATATTTCACCTAAAGCCTTCCCTAAGAATTGTTGCTATCTATGGTGCTTATATATGATCCAAGTTCTACATCTATCCTCCCGGTGAAATAAGTTTCTCGTCTCCTTGTTCTTATCAATCCAATTCTTTTTCCCGTGAGTGGAAGGTTGTCACCTCATAAGTTGAGATGTATTCCATAAGACCATATCAAGCTTTTTCTTTTCGTTGTTGGTTTTCCAACAACTCCGTTCTAGCATTTGTTGTAAGCGTGCTCCCTCAAGATCTTGTTTCCCTTCGTTCATTCCATTCCATTCTTACTTTTGTTCCGCAGGCTTTGTGATGTTGCTTTCTTCAACCCATCTTTTCGTTTTGTCAGGATCATGTTCTTTTCTTGGTTTATCCATTTAACCGGAGTGTTGTGTCCTTTTGCTCAAGCTCTTTCATTTTATCAAGTCTTCATCTCTTTTCAACCGAAATGCTACCCGAATCGGTTCTTTCTTATTCCTCTTTCTTAACGGAGTGCTTTCAACTTTGTTCATCTCCGTTGCTTTCTTTCTTTCAATTTTCTCAACCTCGCAAGGTTCGTGGTTTCACTCATTTGTCAAAGGATCAACTTAGTTTTACCTCTTCTCTTTCTCGTCCGTTTTCCCTCCGGTGCCATTCTAGATCTTGGGACGAGATCCTCTCGTAGTGGTGGAGTGTTGTAACGCCCCGAGACCGATGTGCCAGGTGTCCTCCAGTTATTTGCTGTTGTTGCCTTGTCATTGCTTGCGTGTCATGCATCTCATATCATGTCATCATGTGCATTGCATTTGCATACATGTTCGTCTCATGCACCCGAGCATTTTCCCCGTTGTTCGTTTGGCAATCTGGCGCTCCTATGTCCTCCGGTGTCCCTTTCTACCTCTTTTCGTGTGCGTGTGTTACATGTTTTTGGATTGGACCGAGACTTGTCATGTGGCCTTGGTTTACTACTGGTAGACCACCTGTCAAGTCTCGTACCATTTGGACTTCGTTTGATACTCCAACGGTTAACCGAGGGACCGAAAAGACCTCGTGTGTGTTGCAGCCCAACACCCTTCCAAAGTGGCCCAAAAACCCATCTAAACCTCCTCCATCATCTAGAGCGTTTGATCACGATTGCGTGGCCGAAAACCGCACCTCATTTGGACTCTCCTAGATCCCTCTACCTCTATAAATAGACCCCTCCATTTCAATCCCTGGTCCATTTCGCCCCTAACCCTAGATCCCTTCGTCCTCGCGCCACCGGACAAATATTCCTCCGTCCGGACATGTCCAGCCGCCGCCCTCCGACGAATCCGCCGCCGCCAGTTGTCCTCGCGCCGCCTTCCGCCGCCACGGCCCTGCGGGCCCGAGGCCGGCCCGAGCTGCCCGCGCCCCGCGCCCGAGCTCTCCCGATGCCGCGCGCCGCCCGCGTTGACTTGCTCCGCCGCCTCTCCACCGGCGCGCTCCCGCCGCCGCCATGTGCGCCGCCACCGCGCCGACCATCGCCGGACTCCGCTGCCTCGCCCGACCTCTCCGCGGTCGCGCGCCGGGGCCCTACCTCGCCGCCGCGCCATCCCGGCCCCGAATCCGGTCGGATCCGGCCCTCTCCGGCGCCCCCTCGCCCTTCCCTCGCCGAATTCGAGCTCGGCCTCGCCGGAGCTGCTACAGTACCTCGATCCGATCTGGATCTGGAACCCTAGATCGGTTGACTTTCTCTCTCTCTCCCAATTATTTTATGCATTCTTCGTCAGCTCATAACTCTGCATCCATAGCTCCGATTCATGCGTGTAGCATATCAAAATGTTCGCCTCGACGAGTACATCATTTCATCTCATTGCATCATTTTCATTTGAGCTCATCTTCATGCCTGAAATGTCTTTGGAAGAGGGCTATGTGATGATTATGTCAGATCTGTTTCAGCAAATGGCCTTTTGTCATTTTTGCCATGATTAATGTGTGCATGCTATGATCCTGAGCTTTACATGTGTTTTGTAGAATGCCATGCCATCTTTAGAGGGGTGTATGCCATGTATTTTTTTTGTGATCTTTGTGGTGACTAGCACAAGCATGCAAAGTAGCTTACTCAATGATGCTGATTTCAGGGACTTAAAATTTCACTAAGTCCTTGTCCTGATATTGTTTTTATGCCATATGTTCAGGTTGTTTCCTAGTGATCCATGCCTCTTTTGGGGATGATCAGTAAGGATGTTTTGTTAATATTGTGGTGCTCTATCCATCCATGTCTTTGTTTGCATTTATGGAGCACCGTAGCTTGAGTCAATCGAGCTCTATTTTTGCTATAAAATGTTCCTGGCAGATTGTTGACATGTTTAGCGATTTTGCCGAGGATGTTGCTATTGGTCCGTGTATGCTTTGTTGTTGTTCTTGCCATGTCTAGCTTCTATGCCATGTCTTCTTGATGCGTGTATGCTTGGTTTGTCATGCCATGCTCTGTAGTGAGTGCTTCGAGCTCGTAAACATGCCTACTCGTTAACTGTTTTGCATGCTCCAGTTTTTCACCAAGTCTGAATCTGTTTATGTTTTTGCTTTGTTCACATGCTAGCAATTGAATTCTCTGATCCCTTTTGGCTCATGGTCACTAAGGTACTTTTGTTATATGCTTAGAGTAGCTTCATGACATGCCTTTGCTTTGCCATGATATGTTCCTGTAGCATGTAGTTATCATGCTCGTAAGATTGCTTCCTGATGTTAAATTCCTGACTTGTTGTTATATCTCTAAGTCTGAAACCTGTTATCTTTTGCACTTTTGCCATGCTTGTTTGAACCTGTTAATGAGTGAATTAGCCGTATCTAAGTGTTCATCTTTTGTCAAGCATCATGAGTGGATTCCTGCCATGTATTTTGTTGCCATGTGTGAGTGTTGTAGCATATTTATCCTGATGCATTTAGATGGCTACTTGCTGTTAGTCGCAAACCGGTGCCATATTTGTTTTGCTTGTCATTTCCAAACCGTGCATCCGATTCCGGTGATCTTTATATCGATGTCAACCGAAATCACCTCCCCTTTCCAGTGGCACTCTTGGATTTACAAGTTGAGGCCAGGTTCAATCATTCTTTTCCAAATCATGCATATGCATCAAATGTCGCATCCCGCATATCATGCCATGTTCATCTGTTGGTTGTTTACTATGTTGTGTGCTTCTTTCCGGTGTTGCTTCTTCGGGTTGGTTCCGATAACGTCGTATTTGTGAGGACCCGTTTGACTACGTCCGTTTGTCTTCTTCATGGACTCGTTCTTCTTCCTTGTGGGATTTCAGGCAAGATGACCATACCCTCGAAATTACTTCTATCTTTGCTTGCTAGTTGCTCGCTCTTTTGCTATCCCTATGTTGTGATACCTACCACTTGCTTATCATGCCTCCCATATTGTTAAGCCAAGCCTCTAACCCACATTGCCCTAGCAAACCGTTGTTTGGCTATGTTACCGCTTTGCTCAGCCCCTCTTATAGCGTTGTTAGTCGCAGGTGAAGATTGAAGTTTGTTCCTTGTTGGAACATGGATATTTTGTTGGGATATCACAATATCTCTTATTTAATGAATGCATCTATATACTTGGTAAAGGGTGGAAGGCTCGGCCTTATGCCTGGTGTTTTGTTCAACTCTTGCTGCCCTAGTTTCCGTCATATCGGTGTTATGTTCCCGGATTTTGCGTTCCTTACACGGTTGGGTTATAATGGGAACCCCTTTACAGTTCGCCTTGAATAAAACTCCTCCAGCAAGGCCCAACATTGGTTTTACCATTCGCGACCTAGCTTTTTTTCCCTTGGGTTAGGCCAGCCCAAGGGTCATCTTTATTTTAACCCCCCCGGGCCAGTGCTTGTCTAAGTGTTGGTCCAAACTGAGCGATGTCCGGAGCTACCAGGGGAAACTCTGGGCTGGCCCACCCGACGTCTTGCTCATCCCGTGTGCCCTGAGAAAGAGATATGTGCAACTCCTATCGGGATTTGTCGGCACATCTGGGTGGCTTTGCTGGATTTGTTTTTACCATTGTCGAGGATGTCTTCTAACCGGGATGCCGAGTCTGATCGGATTGTCTTGGGAGAAGGAATATCCTTCGTTGACCGTGAGAGCTTGTGATGGGCTAAGTTGGGACACCCCTGCAGGGATTTGAACTTTCGAAAGCCGTGCCCGCGGTTATGGGCAGATGGGAATTTGTTAATGTCCGATTGTAGAAAACCTGAAACTTATCTTATTTAAAATACATCAACCGCGTGAGTAACCGTGATGGTCTCTTCTCGGCGTAGTCCGGGAAGTGAACACGGTGTTGGAGTTATGCTTGACGTAGGTTGTTCTAGGATCACTTCTTGATCATAGTTTCTCGACCGTACTTTTACCTTCTCTTCTCGCTCTCTTTTGCGAATATGTTAGCCACCATATATTCTAGTCGCTTGCTGCAGCTCCACCTCATACCTTTACCTTACCCATAAGCTTAAATAGTCTTGATCGCGAGGGTGTGAGATTGCTGAGTCCCCGTGACTCATAGATACTTCCAAAACCATGTTGCAGGTGCCGATGTTACCGAGCAGGTGACGCAACCAAGCTCAAGGAGGAGTTCTATGAAGATCTTGTTCCTGATGTTGTTCTGTTTTCTAATTGATCAGTAGTGGAGCCCAGTTGGGACGATCGGGGATCTGTGTAGCATTTGGGGTAGTCTTCTTTTATTTTGGTTCCGTAGTCGGACCTTGAGCGTATTTGGATGATGTAATGCTTTATTCATGTAATTGTGTGAAGTGGCGATTGTAAGCCAACTGTGTATCTCTTTCCATGTATTACACGGGTTCTTGTGAAGATTACCTCACTTGTGACATTGCTTTCAATGCGGTTATGCCTCTAAGTCGTGCTTCGACACGTGGGAGATATAGCCGCATCGAGGGCGTTACACTATGATGATGTAGAAGCCCTTTGTGATGACGGCCATCTCCGGCGGAGCTCCAGAACAGGCCCCAAGATGGGATCTCGTGGATACAGAAAGTTGCGGCGGTGGAATTATGTTTTTGGCTCCTCTTCTGATCGTTTGGGGGTACGTAGGTATATATAGGAGGAAGGAGTATGTTGGTGGAGCACCGAGGGGCCCATGAGGCAGGGGGGTGGGCGCGCCCCCACCCTCGTGACCGCCTCTTTGACTCCTTAGAGTAGGGTCCAAATCTCCTGGATCACGTTCGGTGAGAAAATCACGTTCCCGAAGGTTTTACTCCATTTGGACTCCGTTTGATATTCTGTTTCTCCGAAATACTGAAATAGGCAAAAAACAGCAATTCTTGGCTAGGCCTCCGGTTAATAGGTTAGTCCCAAAAATGATATAAAAGTGGAAAATAAAGCCCAATATAGTCCAAAACAGTAGATAATATAGCATGGAGCAATCAAAAATTATAGATACGTTGGAGACGTATCAGGCATCCCCAAGCTTAATTCCTGCTCATGCTTGAGTAGGTAAATGATAAAAAGAGAATTTTTGATGCGGAGTGCTACTTGGCATAATTTCAATGCAAATCTTCTTAATTGTGGTATGAATATTCAGATTAGGAAGATTCAAGACAAAAGTTCATATTGACATAGAGAATAATAATACTTCAAGCAAACCAACAAACCAATTATGTTTTCTTAAAGTAACATGGCCAAAGAAAGTTCATCCATACAAAATCATATAGTTTAGTCATGCTCCATTTTCGTCACACAAGAATGCTCTCATCATGCACAACCCCGTTGACAAGCCAAGCAATTGTTTCATACCTTAATAATTTCAAACTCATAAACTTTCACGCAATACATGAGTGTGAGCCATGGATATAGCACTATGGGTGGAATAGAATATAACGATGGGGGTTATGTGGAGAAGAAAAAAAAGGAGAAAGTCTCACATCAACGAGGCTAATCAATGGGCTATGGAGATGCCCATCGATTGATGTTAATGCAAGGAGTAGGGATTGCCATGCAACAGATGCACTAGAGCTATAAATGTATGAAAGCTCAACAAAAGAAACTAAGTGGGTGTGCATCCAACTTGCTTGCTCACGAAGACCTAGGGCACTTGAGGAGGCCCATTGTTGGAATATACAAGCCAAGTTCTATAATGAAAATTCCCACTAGTATATGAAAGTTATAACTCAAGAGACTCTCTATATGAAGAACATGGTGCTACTTTGAAGCACAAGTGTGGAAAAAGGAATAGTAGCATTGCCCCTTTTTATTTATTTTCTCTTTTTTGGGCCTTCTTTTTTTTCTTTGGCCTTTCTCTTCTTCTTTTTTTGGGACAATGCTCTATTGAATGATGATCATCACACTTTTATTTATTTACAACTCAATGATTACAACTCGATACTAGAACAAAGTATGACTCTATATGGATGCCTCCGGTGGTGTACCGGGATATGCAATGAATCAAGAGTGACAAGTATGAAAAAATTATGAACGGTGGCTTTGCCACAAATACTATGTCAACTACATGATCATTCTAAGCAATATGACAATGATGGATGTGTCATGATAAACTGGATGGTGGAAAGTTGCATGGCAATATATCTCGGAATGGCTATGGAAATGCCATAATAGGTAGGTATGGTGGCTGTTTTGAGGAAGATATAAGGAGGTTTATGTGTGAAAGAGCGTATCATATCACGGGGTTTGGATGCACCGGTGAAGTTTGCACCAACTCTCGATGTGAGAAAGGGCAATGCACGGTACCGTAGAGGCTAGCAATGATGGAAGGGTGAGAGTGCGTATAATCCATGGACTCAACATTAGTCATAAAGAACTCATATACTTATTGCAAAAATCTACAAGTCATCAAAAACCAAAGTATTACGCGCATGCTCCTAGGGGGATAGATTGGTAGGAAAAGACCATCGCTCGTCCCCGACCACCACTCATAAGGAGGACAATCAAATAACACCTCATGTTTCAAATTTGTTGCATAACGTTTACCATACGTGCATGCTACGGGACTTGCAAACTTTAAATCAAGCACTTCTCAAATTCACAATTACTCTACTAGCATGACTTTGATATTACTACCTCCATATCTCAAAACAATTATCAAGCATCCAACTTTTCTTAGTATTCAACACACTCAAAAGAAAGTTTCACAAATCTTGAATACCAAGCATGTTATTATTAAGCAAATTACCATGCTATTAAGACTCTCAAAATAATTTAAGTGAAGAATGAGAGATCAATAGTTTCTTTAAAACAAATCCACCACCGTGCTCTAAAAAATCTAAGTGAAGCACATAGAGCAAAATTATAGCGCTCAAAAGATATAAGTGAAGCACATAGAGCAAAACTACTTAGCTCAAGAAGATATAAGTGAAGCACATAAAGTATTCTATCAAATTCTAATTCATGTATGGATTTCTCAAAAGGTGTGTACAACAAGGATGATTGTGGCACACTAGCAACCAAAGACACAAATAATACAAGACGCTCCAAGCAAAACACATATCATGTTGGTGAATAAAAATATAGCTCCAAGTAAATTACCGATGGAAGTGGACGAAAGAGGGGATGCCTTCCGGGGCATCCCCAAGCTTTGACTTTTTGGTGTCCTTGGATTATCTTGGGGGTGCCATGGGCATCCCCAAGCTTAGGCTCTTACCACTCCTTGTTCCATAATCCATCACAAGAATTCACCCAAAACTTGAAAACTTCACAACACAAAACTTAAAGTAGAAAACTCGTGAGCTCCGTTAGCGAAAGAAAACAAAAAACCACTTCAAGGTACTGTAATGAACTCATTCTTTGTTTATATTGGTGCTAAACCTACTGTATTCCAACTTCTCTATGGATTATAAACTATTTTACTAACCATAGAATCATCAAAATAAGCAAACAACACACGAAAAACAGAATCTGTCAAAAACAGAACAGTCTGTAGTAATCTGTAGCTAGTGCAATATCTGGAACCCCAAAAATTCTAAAATAAATTGCTGGACGTGAGGAATTTATCTATTGATCATCTGCAAAAATAATTAACTAAATATAACTCTCCAAATAAAAATTACAGCAGTTCTTGTGAGTGCTAAAGTTTCTGTTTTTTACAGGAAGTTCAACAAGACTTTCCCCAAGTCTTCCCAACGGTTCTACTTGGCACAAACACTAATTAAACACAAAAAACACAACCAAAACAGAGGCTAAATAATTTATTTATTAATAACAGCAAGGATAAATATTGGGTTGACTCCCAACAAGCGCTTTTCTTTAAAGCCTTATAGCTAGGCATAAAAGCGAGGATAGATCTAGGTATTGCCATCTTTCTTAGGCAATCCATAAGTGGCTCTCATGATAGTTTCATATGGAAATTTTATTTTCTTTCTTGGAAAGTGTTCCATGCCCTTTTTAATGGAAATTGAAATCTAATATTCCCTTCCTTCATATCAATAATCGCACCAACCGTTCTAAGGAAAGGTCTACCAAGAATAATAGGGCAAGAAGGATTGCAATCTATATCAAGAACAATGAAATCTACGGGCACATAATTTCTATTTGCAACAATAATAACATCATTAAGCCTTCCCATAGGTTTCTTAATAGTAGAATACGCAAGATGCAAGTTTAGAGAGCAATCATCAAAATTGCGGAAATCTAGCAAATCACACAAAGTTTTGGGATAGTGGAGACACTAGCACCCAAATCACACAAAGCATAAAACTCATGATCTTTAATTTTAATTTTATTAGTTGGTTCCCACTCATCATAGAGTTTTCTAGGGATAGAAACTTTCAACTCAGGTTTTTCTTCATAAGATTGCATCAAGGCATCAACAATATGTCCGGTGAAGGCTTTCATTTGACTATAAGCATGTGGAGAATTTAGCGCGGATTGCAACAAGGAAATACAATCAATTAAAGAGCAACTTTCATAATTAAATTCCTTGAAATCCAATATAGTGGGTTTAGCAACATCTAGATTTTTATTTCTTTCAATCCGACTTTCATCAATTTCATCATAAAGATCTAAATACTCCGAATTTTTAGAACGCCTTCTAGGTAAAGGAAGATCATATTCAGTTTCATCAAGATTCATATTGCAAAACAAAGATTTAATAGGAGACACATCAATAACTTTTAGATCTTCATCTTGATTTTCATAGGAATTGGAAGAACACGCTTTAATAAAGGCATCTTTGGAAGCACGTATCCTAGCGGTTCTTTCCTTGCACTCATCAATGGAAATTCTCATGGCTTTGAGAGACTCATTGATATCATGCTTAGGAGGAATAGATCTAAGCTTTAAAGAATCAACCTCAAGAGAAATTCTATCAACGTTCCTAGCCAAATCATCAACTTTAAGCAATTTCTCTTCAAGCAAAGCATTAAAATTCTTTTGTGAATTCATAAACTCTTTAACACTATTCTCAAATCCAGAGGGCATCTTATTATAATTTCCATAAGATTTGTTGTCGGAATTCCCATAATTATTAGAATAATTACTAGGATATGGCCTAGGATTAAAATTCCCTCTATAAGCGTTGTTACCAAAATTATTCCTACCAACAAAATTCACATCCATAGATTCATTGTTATTCTCAATCAAAGTAGACAAAGGCATATCATTAGGATCAGAAGAAACACTCTTAGTAGCAAATAATTTCATAAGTTCATCCATCTTTCCACTCAAAACATTGATTTCTTCTATCGCATGCACTTTTTTATTAGAAGATCTTTCAGTATGCCATTGAGAATAATTAACCATAATATTATCTAGGAGTTTAGTAGCATCTCCTAAAGTGATTTCCATAAAAGTGCCTCCCGCGGCCGAATCTAAAAGATTTCTAGAAGCAAAATTCAATCCGGCATAAAATTTTGTATAATCATCCACAAATTCAAACCATGAGTAGGGCAATTACGTATCATTAATTTCATTCTCTCCCAAGCTTGTGCAACATGTTCATGATCAAGTTGCTTAAAGTTCATAATATCGTTTCTAAGAGAGATGATCTTAGCGGGAGGGAAATACTTAGAGATAAAAGCATCTTTGCACTTGTTCCAAGAATCAATACTATTTTTAGGCAAAGACGAAAACCAAGTTTTAGCACGATCTCTAAGCGAAAAAGGAAATAGCTTCAATTCAACGACATCATTATTGACATCTTTTTTATTTTGCATATCACATAAATCAACGAAGCTATTCAGATGAGTAGCGGCATCTTCACTAGGAAGGCCGACGAATTGATCTTTCATAAAAAGATTCAACAAAGCAATATTGATTTCACAAGATTCGGTATTGGCAAGAGGAGCAATCAGAGTGCTAAGGAAATCATTATTATTGGTATTGGTAAAGTCACACAATTTGGTAGTATCTTGAGCCATCGCGACAAACAAGCAATCCAACACATGGGCAAACAAAAAGGCTAGCGAGAAAAAGGGCAAACGGAGAAAGGGAAGGAGAAGGAGATTGGGAAAGAGAGGGTGAATAAAACGGCAAGGGTGAAGTGGGGGAGAGGAAAACGAGAGGCAAATGGCAACTGATGTAATGCGAGAGATAGGGATTGTGATGGGTACTTGGTATGTTGACTTTTTGCGTAGACTACCCGGCAACGGCGCCAGAAATTCTTCTTGCTACCTCTTGAGCTTGCATTGGATTTCCCCAAAGAGGAAGGGATGATGCAGCAGAGTAGCGTAAGTATTTCCCTCAGTTTTTGAGAACCAAGGTATCAATCCAGTAGGAGGCCACGCTCAAGTCCCTCGTACCTGCACAAAACGATAGCTACTCGCAACCAACGTGATTAGGGGTTGTCAATCCCTTCAAGGTCACTTACGAGAGTGAGATCTGATAGATATAATATTTTTGGTATAGAGATGCAAAGTGAAAAGTAAAAGGCAAAGTAAAAAAGCAAAGCAAGATTAAAGTGATGGAGATTGATATGATGAGAATAGACCCGGGGGCCATAGGTTTCACTAGTGGCTTCTCTCAAGAGCATAAGTATTCTACGGTGGGTGAACAAATTAATGTTGAGCAATCGACAGAATTGAGCATAGTTATGAGAATATCTAGGCATGATCATGTATATAGGCATCACGTCCGTGACAAGTAGACCGAAATGATTCTGCATCTACTACTATTACTCCACTCATCGACCGCTATCCAGCATGCATCTAGAGTATTAAGTTAAAAACAGAGTAACGCTTTAAGCAAGATGACATGATGTAGAGAGATAAATTCATGCAATATGAAATAAACCCCATCTTGTTATCCTCGATGGCAACGATGCAATACGTGCCTTGCTGCCCCTTCTATCACTGGGAAAGGACACCGCAAGATCGAACCCAAAGCTAAGCACTTCTCCCATGGCAAGAAAAACCAATCTAGTAGGCCAAACCAGACTGATAATTCAAAGAGACTTGCAAAGATAACTAATCATACATAAAAGAATTCAGAGAAGATTCAAATATTATTCATAAATAGACTTGATCATAGACCCACAATTCATCGGTGTCAACAAACACACCTCAAAAAGAAGATTACATCGAATAGATCTCCACGAGAGAGGGGGAGAACTTTGTATTGAGATCCAAAAAGAGAGAAGAATCCATCTAGATACTAACTATGGACCCGAAGGTCTGAGGTAAACTACTCACACTTCATCGGAGGGGCTATGATGATGTAGAAGCCCTCCGTGATGACGGCCCTCTCCGGCGGAGCTCCGGAACAGGCCCCAAGATGGGATCTCGTCGATACAGAAAGTTGCGGCGGTGGAATTAGATTTTTGGCTCCTTTTCTGATCGTTTGGGGGTACGTAGGTATATATAGGAGGAAGGAGTACGCCGGTGGAGCACCGAGGGGCCCACGAGGCAGGGGGGCGTGCCCTAGGGGGGTGGGCGCGCCCCCACCCTCGTGACCACCTCTTTGACTCCTTGGAGTAGGGTCCAAGTCTCCTGGATCATGTTTGGTGAGAAAATCACGTTCCCGAAGGTTTTATTCCGTTTGGACTCCGTTTGATATTCTGTTTCTCCGAAATACTGAAATAGGAAAAAAACAACAATTCTGGGCTGGGCCTCCGGTTAATAGGTTAGTCCCAAAAATGATATAAAAGTGGAAAATAAAGCCCAATATAGTCCAAAATAGTAGATAATATAGCATGGAGCAATCAAAAATTATAGATACGTTGGAGACGTATCACAGCGCCGCCTTTGAGTTTAGTCCCGGTTGCCGTTGCCCGGATCCAGTGATGGCCGACCTGATCCACATGTTTCGCCGCCGCGCCTGTCCACTGCTACTCCTCTTCATCGAGCCGCCCAAGTCCCACGAAGCCATCGCCCCGCCAAGTCCCAGCGCCGCGTCCCGCTCCGTTCTGACCTCTTCCCCGCCGTCCTGGTCTTCTGCTCGCGCCCGGACCTCCTCGTTGAACCTCGCTGGAGTTCGTCCATGAGGCAAGCAACAGCAGTAGCCGCTGCACCCTCTCGTCGCCGTTCTGCAGGAGCCTGCCGCCCATGGCGCCCCTACCGTGCGCGCCTCCTCTCGTCCTCCGCGCCCACAGTAGCTTGACGGGAGGATCCCCTCGACCCCGTGCTCCTCGTTGACCGCCCGGGCCACCTCTGCGCGGGATCTACGCCAAGGCCGCGCAGCCGTGGCTCTGCTTCTTGTCGAGCAGAGGACGCCTGCGCTGCTCGAGCGTTGACCGCGCCCCGTTCAAGTGCTACGCGCCAGGCACGCTGCGTGGCCAGCCCAAGCAGCTCCCCTCCACCTCGTTCGATCTACCAGTCGCCTCCTCTGACTGGGCCGAAGCCCATGGTGAGGCCACCCAATGTTTTTTTCCTTCTGGTGGGCTAGCAGTTTCGGCCCGCGTCTGTTTTTTTCTTTCAGCGAATTTCCTATTTATCCAGAAAACTGCTAGTTTACAGTTTAGTCCCTAGTCTTCATGCATATTATAACTCATGAACTATGCATCATATGTAAAAACTCCAAATATGAAAAATGTTTAGAATTTCGTCTAGTTTCATAATATGCAACTTTCAACCATGTTTAAAATGTTGTTTGTTTAAATTTGCTCATGTGCCATGTTAAAATGCTTTAATTCATAACTAAATAACCATAGCTCCAAACTTGATAAACTTTATATGTATTTGGGGTAGAAAAATGCATAGTTTAACATGGTGGCTTTACTTTACATGTTTAACAACTCTAAAATATGGTTTAGGACAGAAAAGTACCAAATCTAATATATGCTCATGAGGATTTTTCCGGACTTGTTGCTAGTTGTTCTGGCCTCATTTTAACTTGCCTAGATAGGTAGTTTCCATTTGCTTCACCCCTTGCCATGTTAAGAACATTTAATATTGTTGGGTACACAAACGAGATCGAACTAAATAATCAAAGGTGGTGTCCGGCAATATGCAACTCGTTGCACATTGAGCTCCACTTAATTTGTAGTATTGTTTGTGCATTTTGCCATGTCAGGCCTCATTAAACCGGACATGCATCATACTTGGTTGTGCATCATGCTATGTTGATGTGATGGTTGTTTACTATGTTGTTTGCTTCTTTCCGGTATTGCTTCTTCGGGTTAGTTCAGATAACGTCGTGTTTGTGAGGATTCGTTCGACTTCATCCGTTTGTCTTCTTGATGGACTTGTTCTTCTTCCTTGTGGGATCTTAGGCAAGATGACCATACCCTCGAAATCACTTCTATCTTTGCTTGCTAGTTGTTCGCTCTATTTCTATGCCGCACTACCTACCACTTGCTATATCATGCCTCCCATATTGCCATGTCAAGCCTCTAACCCACCTTTCCTAGCAAACAGTTGTTTGGCTATGTTACCGCTTTTGCTCAGCCCCTCTTATAGCGTTGCTAGTTGGAGGTGTAGATGAAGTTTGTTCCATGTTGGAACATGGTTATTGTTGGGATATCACAATATCTCTTATTTAATTAATGCATCTATATACTTGGTAAAGGGTGGAAGGCTCGGCCTTATGCCTGGTGTTTTGTTCCACTCTTGCCGCCCTAGTTTCCGTCATACCGGTGTTATGTTCCTTGATTTTGCGTTCCTTACATGGTTGGGTGTTATGGGGACCCCTTGAGAGTTCTCTTTGAATAAAACTCCTCCAGCAAGGCCCAACCTTGGTTTTACTATTTGCCTCACCACCACCTACCTTTTCCCTTGGGAGTCGCGCTCCCGAGGGTCATCTTTATTTTAACCCCGCCGGGCCAGTGCTTGTCTAAGTGTTGGTCCGAACCGGGCAGCCTGCGGGGCCACCTCGGGGCGACTCGAGGGCTGGTTTTAGTCTAGCTTGACCTATCCGGTGTTGCCCTGAGAACGAGATATGTGCAGCTCCTATCGGGATTGTCGGCACATCGGGCGGCTTTGCTGGTCTTGTTTTACCATTGTCGAAATGTCTTGTAACCGGGATTCCGTGTCTAATTGGGTCTTCCTGGGAGAAGGAATATCCTTCATTGACCGTGAGAGCTTGTGATGGGCTAAGTTGGGACACCCCTGCAGGGTTTTGAACATTCGAAAGCCGTGCCCGCGGTTATGTGACAGATGGGAATTTGTTAATATCCGGTTGTAGAGAACTTGACACTTGACTTAATTAAAATGCATCAACTGCGTGTATAGCCGTGATGGTCTCTTCTCGACGGAGTCCGGGAAGTGAACATGGTTCTTGTGTTATGCTTGAATGTAAGTAGTTTCAGGATCACTTCTTGATCACTTCTAGTTCGTGACCATTGTGTTGCTCCTCTTCTCGCTCTTATTTGCGTAAGTTAGCAACCATATATGCTTAGTGCTTGCTGCAGCTCCATCTCACTACCCTTTCCTACCCATAAGCTTAAATAGTCTTGATCTCGCGGGTGTGAGATTGCTGAGTCTCGTGACTCACAGATACTTCCAAACAGTTGCAGGTGCTGATGATACCAGTGCAGATGACACAAATGAGCTCAAGTGGGAGCTCGATGAAGATCTTGTTCGTTTTTTTGTGTCTTTCCTGTTGATCAGTAGTGGAGCCCAGTTGGGACGATCCGGGATCTATCATTTGGGGTTGTCTTCTTTTATTTTGGTTCTGTAGTCGGACCTTGATTGTATTCTGGATGATGTATGTTTAACTTGTTATATGTGTGAAGTGGCGATTGTAAGCCAACTCTTTATCCCATTCTTATTCAGTACATGGGATTGTGTGAAGATTACCCCTCTTGCGACAAACCTACCATGCGGCTATGCCTCCAAGTCGTGCCCCGACATGTGGGAGATATAGCCGCATCGTGGGTGTTACAGAATGTCTGAGTACTACAATCACTTGAGTCAAGTGGGAGTTAATCTTCTAGATAAGATAGTGATTGACAGAGTTCTCTAGTCACTATCACCAAGTTACTAGAACTTTGTGATGAACTGTAATATGCAAGGGATAACAGAAACGATTCCCAAGCTCTTCGCGATGCTGAAATTGGCGAAGGTAGAAATCAACAAAAAGCATCAAGTGTTGATGGTTGACAAGACCACTAGTTTCAAGTAGAAGGGCAAGGGAAAGAAAGGGAACTTCAAGAAGAATGGCAAGCAAGTTGCCACTCCCGTGAAGAAGCCCAAAGCTAGACCTAAGCTTGAAACTGAGTGCTTCTACTACAAAGAGAATGGTCGCTGGAAGCGGAACTACCCCAAATACTTGGTGGATAAGAAGGATGGCAAAGTGAACAAAAGTACATTTGATATACATGTTTTTGATGTGTACTTTACTAGTGTTCATAGTAACCCCAGGTTATTTGACACCGGTTCAGTTACTAAGATTAGTAACTCGAAACAGGAGTTGCAAAATGAATAGAGACTAGTTAAGGGCAAGGTGACGATGTGTGTTGGAAATGATTCCAAGGTTGAGAAGATCACCATCGCACACTACTTTTACCTTCGAGATTAGTGTTGAACCTAAAATAAATGTTATTTAGTGTTTGCGTTGAGCATGAATATGATTGGATCATGTTTATTGCAATACGGTTATTCATTTAAGTGAAAGAATAATTGTTGTTCTGTTTACATGAATAAAACCTTCTATGGTCATATACTTAATATAAATGGTTTACTGAATCTCGATCGTAGTGATACACATATTCATAATATGGATGCCAAAAGATGCAAAGTTGATAATGATAGTGCAACATACATGTGGCACTGCCGTTTAGGTCATATTGGTTTAAAGTGCATGAAGAAATTCCATGCGGATGGACTTTTGGAATCACTTGATTATGAATCATTTGATGCTTGCGAACCATGCCTCATGGGCAAGATGACTAAGACTCCGTTCTATGGAACAATGGAGTGAGCCACAGACTTATTGGAGATAATACATACCGATGTATGCGGTCTGATGATTGTTGAGGCTCGCGGTGGGTATCGTTATTTTCTGACCTTCACAGATGATTTGAGAAGATATGAGTATATCTACTTAATGAAACACACAGGTCTGAAACGTTTGAAAAGTTCAAAGAATTTCAGAGTGAAGTGGAGAATCATCGTAACAAGAAAATAAAGTTTCTACGATCTGATCGCGGAGACGAAATATTTGAATTGTGAGTTTGGCCTTCGACTGAAACAATGTCGAATAGTTTCGCAACTCACACCACCTGGAACACCACAGCGTAATGGTGTTTCCAAACGTCATAATTGTACTTTATTAGATATGGTGCGATCTATGATGTTTCTTACCGATTTACCACTATCGTTTTGGGGTTATGCATTAGAGACAGCTGCATTCATGTTAAGTAGGGCACCGTCTAAAAATCATTTGAGATGACACTATATGAATTGTGGTTTAGCAAGAAACCTAAGCTGTCATTTCTTAAAGTTTGGGGTTGTGATGCTTATGTGAAATTTTTTTCAGCCTGATAAGCTCAAACCCAAATCAAAGAAGTGCGTTGTCGGTGGGAACGACACCTATGGGATCACAAGAATCCCTACTACGGTTGCGGGGCGCGGGGTCGTGAGAAGAGCGGATCAAACAGATAGCACACGGTTAGTTTACCCAGGTTCGGGCCGCGGGGATGCGTAAAACCCTACTCCTGCTTTGGTGGATTGTATATCTATGTTCTTGAGCTAGCTATGGGGCGTGAGGAGCTCCAAAAAGCTGAATCCTCCTCCTGGTCGCCTCGGGCCTCCTTTTATAGGAAAGGGGTTGCCACAGTAGCACCGGGAGGTGGAAAGGGAATAGTGATGTGAGGTTATCCCTCGCATTACATGACAAGGCGCATTTAATGCGTCTTGCCCAGGTGTCCTTGCTTTATCAGGGATGGGGGAGAGACCTGTCTCGTCCGTCGCTGCTCCCTCTCGTGTCGACACACGCCCTGGCCAGCGGCGCCCATGGTGCCATGTAGGCAGGCAGGCAGCTGAGGTGGCGCAGCGGTGGGTCTCCACGAAGATCAGCATGCCACCACGCAGGTGCCTGCCCGGCTGGTTGGGTCGGCAACTGCATGCGAACGGCAGTGGAGGTTCGATTGGCGTGGGCCTGATGGTGGCCCAACGGGTGTTCTTGGCAAGGGCCTTGCCGGGGCCCCGGCAAGGGTCTTGCCGTGGCGCCTGCTGTCATCCCCGGCAAGGCTCTTGCCGGGGGCCTTGTGGTCCTCCTTGGCTGGGATCCCGCCAAGGATCATCATCTTCTGAAGGGTGTATCTGATGTTGAATGTCTTCACAAAGATCTGCATGCCACCACGGGGATGTCTCCCGAATCCACTGCCCCCATGGGGGCAGTGGACTCAAGGGTGACTCACTCCGTAGGTGTGGGGCGAGCTGCCACGGCAAGGGTCTTGCCAGGTTTGCTAAAACCGCCTCCCGGCAAGGATCTTGCCGGAGGGGTCTGTTTCGTCCCCTTTGCTCTTTGTGGTCTTGGTCTTGGCGTCGTTCTGCTTCTCCTGAGCTTCGGCCTTACCTTGGCTCACCTCTGTTGCCTTGTTCAGTGTGGTGGTGCCCGTGGCTCAGACTGCCCGTGCACAGTTATAGGGGTACAAAATGCGCACCCCTCTTTTTGTACACCAACAGGAGCCCCCGGGCCTGGGCCACACGTAAGCGCAATCGCGTCGTTGGGCTAGGCCCAAAAACGGTGCGCGGGCAGGTGGGGCGGTTTTTACCGCGGTAAGTCTCTTTGCGCGCTGTGCTTCCCATGCTTCCTGCGTGTGGCGCAGTGTGGGGAGGCGTGTGTGACGTGGGCGGCATGCGTGGGGCTGAGCTTTGCATGCATGCGTCACGTCGTAGTAAAGGGGGCGGTTCGCGCCTTCCCCATAAACGGAGGGAGGCGTGGAGGCGCGACCCATTTACTGAACGGGGCCGAGGCGTGGTCTTTCAAGGCGTCCACTCCCCACGATCACGGGGTGGGGAGATGTCGCCTCACCCGTCGCCTCGGTCCTGCACGCCTGCCATGTGCTTCCCATGCGCTTGGGGTGGTGAACGGTGGAGGCGGGAAACCGGGCCGCCGCGGGCTGGGGCGGCGGGTCGGTCCCAGTTCCCTGCGCCTTCCGCGGCTTGATTGGCTGAGTGGGGCAGCCGAGCCCCCACCCTGTTCCTTTATAAAGAGCGGGAGGGGGGATGGCGTCCCGCATTCCTTCATCTCCTCCTTCCTTCAGCTTCTGCTCCCCCCTTCCATCCTCCATGGAGAGAGGGAATCCTGGTCCTTCAATGGTGGCGGCGAGGGTCGCCACTCAACAACGCGTCCCTCCTTCTCCTGCACCCACGGTGGCAGAGCCAGCCGCGAGGGGAAGGGGGAGGGGGCGAGGCCGTGGGCGAGGCCGAGGCGCTCGGGGAAGAGGAGGATGGGGCGGCGCGCTGGCCTCGCCTCCGCTAGCAGTTCCTCCCCCATGGAGGGCCACGTTGGGGATGACCCTTGCGATTTCTTCGTCAGGCTGCGCCGGCCATCTCGCTGTCGCCTTTGTCTCCCGACCCCATTCGCGCGGGAGATGGAGCTGGATCCGCCGGAGTCGTTGTGGCTGCACATGAGGGGCTGCGGGACCAGTGGCCCGCGGGCCCGCGTCGACTTCCCCGCCCCTCACGTGATGTATCTCCGTCGGGGGTGGAAGACGTTTTCCCATATCCACTGCTTGACGGAGGGGCTCACTCTCCATTTTAAGCTGATGGAGGGTGGCCTTCTCTCCGTCAAGGTCTTCGGGTGCTTTGGGACCCGTGCAAGGTGCTGCGTGGAGAGCTCTTCTGATAGTGAAGACTCCTCCTCAGGCGGGAGTGACGAGGAGGACAGCGACAGCGACGACGAGGGTAGTAGGCGGCAGGATGACGGGTCCGATTAGCTGTCGGGCGCCGCTCCGTGCCGCACTGGCGACCCCATCATCCGCGTCGCCGGCTCCCTGAACTTCTCGGGGTCGTCTCCTTGGGCGGCTGGCGTTGGGAGGCTGCGGAAGAGGAAGAGGGCGGCAGCAAAGCCGTCAAGTCGGAGTGCGCGGGCACCGACGCCTTCGACGCGTGCTGACGTCCTGCCGCCTCGTCTTCGAGCTCTGCTTCCGGCGCTGCCACCACCATCCAGCCTTCGGACGGCCACCGAGATGTTCTCTTGGTGTCTTCTGCCACCCGTAGCTCGCCTAGGCGCCCCTTTTGCCCTTTTCGCCTCCTTGACCTGCCTCCTGAGGAGAGGGACAAGAAAGGGATTACGGGCACCTTATCCCTTTTTAGTTTGTAAGCCTTCGGGCCTTAGCTGAATTTAAAACTTGTAATCCCATCATTCATGTTTTTCATTCCCTATGGACTGTACCTGAGTGGAATGTTTTTAATGAAAAAGGGATGCCTGCCGGGTCATTTGTTTGTGGGTAGAACCCACGACAAGGAGTAAACCCTTGATATCCTTAAGATAAACATTTCCTTGCCCGGCAACAGGCCTTGCCGTCTCCCCACTTTGCTCGACCTTTCTCACAGCTTTGGCGGAGGCAGGGATGAGGTGGGTTCAGGCTCCTTGTTTCATCCTCTCGCTGCCGCGACTACTACCAAACCTGGCCCCAAGAACGAGCCCTAGGGCCTAGAGTTAGGGGAGCACGGTAGTTTTAGGAAAAAAACGAGGTTTCACATACCTCAGTCCATAAGGGAATGCAAGATAAGGGATGAAGAACTTATCTGAAGCTGTAGCCCCCGGCAACTCTGGTTTGCCGTGGGTGAATCTTTGCTCTTGCAACCCCCGGCAATACTGGCTTGCCGGGGTCTAGATGCTGGTCTGTCCCTCTTCTCTTTTTCGTCCTCAAGTGATCCGGCAAGGATACCTGTGAGTCCTGCGAACCAAAGAAGACGAAAGAACGACAAAGAGACGCACACTCGACCTCTAAGCTAGGGGTTAGTCGCCGCTAAGCACTATCAACCCTAACCAAGGACGAGACTCGACCTAGCATGCATGCTATAACTTAGGGCGCCAGCGCTTCATATATTTATGCTCAGGGTCTGCACCTGGCTTTGTACAAAGGGTTACATGCATCATCGGCAATGCTTGTACAAAAGGTGGCTTGTCGGGGGGCCCGGCAAGCCGCGCCTCACAGGTAAAACTTGCGAAGATGCTCAATGTTCCAGGAGTTACTCACCGGAACGGCATCTTCGGTCTCCAGGCGGACTGCGCCGGGCCTGGTGACTCGTATTACCCGATAAGGGCCTTCCCACTTTGGCGTCAACTTGTTGGAATTCTTGGCCGATTGAACGCGCCGAAGGACAAGGTCGCCTTCCTCAAGGCTTCGGGCATGAACCTTGCGGCTATGGTAGCGGCGCAAGGCTTGCTGGTAGCGTGCTGCTTTCACAGCCGCCTGAAGACGATCTTCCTCAAGGAGCATTGCGTCATCTTGCCGCAGTTGCTCTTGCTCAAGCTCATCATAAGCAAGCACTCGAGGTGACCCGTATATGAGTTCAGTGGGGAGAACTGCTTCTGCCCCGTATACCAGGGCAAAAGGTGTCTGGCCAGTGGCTCGATTTGGCGTCGTCCTGATCGACCAAAGAACCATCAGCAACTCATCAATCCAGCGCCTTCCACTCTTGTGCATCCTGTCAAAGGTCTTGGTCCTTAAGCTTCGCAGTACTTTAGTGTTTGCCCTCTCAGCTTGACCATTGCTTCGTGGGTGAGCAACGGAAGCGAAACAGACTTTGCTGCCGAGGTCTTGGATATATTGCATGAAGGTGCGGCTTGTGAACTGTGTGCCGTTGTCAGTGATGACCCTGTTGGGTACACCAAAACGGCACACTAGTCCCTTGAAGAACTTGACGGCTGACTGAGCTGTGACCTTCCTCACTGCCTCCACCTCCGGCCACTTTGTGAACTTGTCGATTGCAACGTACAAGTACTCAAAGCCCCCGACAGCGCGGAGGAAAGGGCCCAGTATGTCGAGCCCCCAGACCGAGAAGGGCCAGGAGATAGGAATGGTTTGAAGGGCTTGAGCTGGCTGATGAAGCTTCTTTGAATTGAACTGACACACTTCACACCTGGTGACTAGTGCCGTTGCATCCTAGAGGCCGGTGGGCCAGAAGAAGCCTTGCCGAAATGCCTTGCCAGCAAGGACCCTTGACCCGATGTGGTATCCACATATGCCTCCGTGTATCTCCGCCAACAGCTCCAGTCCTTCCTCCCAAGAGATACACTTCAATTTCACACCGTTCGGCCTCTTTCTGTACAGGATGTCATTGACGAACTGGTACATGGTAGAGCGACGGGCTACTTTTTCTGCTTCTTCCTGCTCTTCAGGAAGTTCCCCTGTTTGGAGGAATCAGACGGTATGCTGTGCCCACGCTGGAGCCTGGGACTCGACGGCGAGGACTAAAGGCATTTCCTCCGCTATAGTAGCGACTGTCTCGATGGCAAGAGCTCGACGCTCCGCCGGAGCTAGCCGTCCCGTGGCGGGCTCAGTGTCCCTGGCAACATCCTTTCCGGTGGCTCCGGGGAGCTCGGCGGGAAAGTACTTGCTAGGTCCTGATTTCCTCCTCTTGTTCTGCTCTGTTGATGGATCAACGGATGGCCGAGTTAGCTGGAGCACAAAGGTACCTGGTTCCACATGTATCTTGAGGGCACCGCGTTTTGACAGGTAATCGGCGATATCGTTCTCCGCTCGGGGAACGTATTCAGCCTGTATACCGTCGAAACGCTCTTCCAGCTTTCTCACTTCATCGACGTAGGCCTTCATCAACGGGCTCTGGTAGTCCTTGTTGACTTGCTTGACGACGAGCTGCGAGTCGCCCCTGACGATGAGCTTCTTGATTCCGAGGTCCGCCGCGATCCTAAGACCGGCAAGCAGCCCTTCGTACTCTGCCGTATTGTTTGTTGACACCTCCCTGGGGAAGTGCATCTGGATCACGTACTTGAGGTGCTCTCCGGTGGGCGCGACAAGCAGTACGCCAGCCCCGGCGCCATGTAAGGAGAAAGCTCCATCAAAGTACATGATCCAACTGCAACTTGCCTCCTTGCCGGGGAGAGCAGTCTCTTGGGCTTCTTGTTTCCGCCGGTGGAGCTCTCTGGCACGTCCTCGACGGGAGCGCTACACTCCGAAGAGGTGCGCTTGCCGGAGTGGGTGTCTGAGGTCTCACCGGTCTTCTTCTTCTTCTTCCCTCCCGGGGTCCCAGCGGCAGGAGCTAGTGCCCTAGTGGCGACAGCTGCTGCAACTGCTTGCTGGTATAGTTGGTCAGCGCAAATCAACGCATCTTTCTTTTCGGAGGGGATGGTGATGATCGTCACAGGTCCTGGCATCTTCAGGGTGTTGTAGGCGTAGTGTGACGCCGCCATGAACTTGGCCAGCGCTGGGCGGCCAAGGATCCCGTTGTAGGGCAAGGGGATCTTGGCAACATCAAACACGATCCTCTCTGTCCTATAGTTCAGATCGCTTCCAAAAGTCACGGGCAGCATGACCTTTCCCTTAGGTTGGCTTCTTCCCGGGTTGACCCCCTGAAACATGCCCGTCTCCTCGAGGTCTCCATCAGGAATCTGCAGTTTCTCGATCACGGCAGGCGAGATCAAGTTCAGGCCGCCCCCCCATCGACTAGCATCTTTGTCACCTTGAGGTTGTGTATTGTTGGTGAAACCAACAATGGCAAGCACCCGACCATAGTAGTGCGATCAGGGTGATCCTCAGTGTCAAAAATGATAGGTGTGCTGGACCACTTCAGCGGCCTTTGGGCATCAAACGACGGCTCTGCCGCTGTAATCCCTTGCGCCCACTGTTTAAGCTGGCGGTGAGAAGTATGCAGCGAGGCGCCGCCATCGATGCACATGGCCTCTGTAGCTTTCTGAAACTCTTGGTCGCCGGATTCGTCGTCCTCTTCATGATCGTCGTCTTCTGGCTTTTTGTCACGGCCCCGGGCGGGCCTCTCCTGTTGTTTATCCTTGCCGCGATGGCCCGCCTGGCCGTCACGCTTCTTGCCGGACCCCTCAGCACTGTCTTGGCCCTCCTCCTTGTCCCTCCTCTCATATTCAACCCTCTGCTTCTCAGCGAGGAGCTCAACCTGTCGGCAGTCTTGGAGAGCATGGCCTTTGGTGCGATGGATCTTGCAGTATCGCTTGTCGGAGTTCCCTGGCTTCTCGGCAACCGCCAAGGCCCGGCAGGCGACACATTCGGCAATTTCCTTGCCGGGGTCATCTGCCTTGGTTTTCTTGGTGGAGCCGGTGTCACCAGATCCCTCGACGGCAAGCACGGCTTTACCTTTGCGCTTCCTGTTGCGGCGCTGGCCCTTCTTCGCCGGGGCGACAGTATCTTCATCTGAGGAGTCGGTTTCCACGCCGGTGTCTTCGCCGGGGTACTTCCTTCCCTCTTCAGCCCAGGCACATCTATCAGCAAGAACATAGAGTTCTGCTAAATCTTTCACCATGTTCATTGCCAGCTCTTCGCGCATCTTGCGGTTACGCACGTTCTGATGGAACGCGCTGATGATGGCGGCAGGGTGAACATCAGGGATATTGTACTGTATCCGGCTGAACCTCTGTATATACTTGCGGAGACTCTTGCCTCCCTTCTGGGGAATGACGTGCAGGTCGCTCGCTTGGCCATGGGCTTGGTGGCCTCCGGTAAAGGCGCCCACAAACTCATGGCAAAAATCCGACCAGGAGGAAATAGAGTCTACCGGCAAGTGCATCAACCATGACATGGCGTTGGGTTTAAGAGCCAACGGAAAGTAATTCGCAAGCACCTTATCGTCGCGGGCTTCGGCAGCTTGCATCGCAATGGTGTAGATGCTGAGGAACTCGGACGGGTGGGTCTTGCCGCTGTACTTTTTGCCCACGTCAGGTTTGAAGGTGCGGTGAGTGGGCTACTGGAACTGCCGCAGCTCACGAGTAAAAGCCGAACAGCCTACCTCGTAAGGTAGGCCTCCAGGGCTCTCCGCTGCCGGGTGGTTCACAGCAGGCCCTGCTCGCCTGTCTAACTGGTGGCGCGCTCCGCGCTGGCGCTCGATAGTGGTTCGAGCGTCTTCATGTTCTCGTTCCCGAAGGACTTGGCGCTGGTCACAGTGGGTCCGCGGGTCGGACGATGCTATGGAGATTTCGTCGCCCGTAACATCGTGACGGGCTGGCGTCCGCGGTACCGGGCGAGGAGGTGGCGAGTGCACCGTGGTCGCGGCACCGCCGGCTTTCCTGCCACTGGTGCGTGGGAATCTGTCGGAGCGTCGACCCGGGGGCTCCAACGAACTCGGTTCATCTTTGTTGGCCACCGCAACCAGGCTTCGGATAGTGGCTCTCCATTCGTCGAGTTTCCCCGCAGTGGGAGGAAAATTGAGGAGCAACTGCACACGCGCCAGGGCTTCTGCTGGCGTCGGTGGCAGTGAAACCTGCACGGATCGCGACGCGCTTCGACTTATGACCATGTCAGAAGGAGCTCTATCATGACCCCGCGGTCGCATGCCATCTTCACCAGCGCCTCGGCGAGTGGGCAGGTCTTCTACCTCCCGGGAGTGGCGCTCGGGGCTCTTCCCGCGGCGACGCCTGGGGTCTTCGGCGTGATTGCGCCGTTCGTCGCGCGCCGCTTGAGAGGAGCGCGCCGTCGGCGCCGGCGTGGGAGTCTTGGAGGCCCTCGCATCGCCTTCGGGCGGGGCGGTAGCGATCTTGGAAGGCCCTGCGCCACCCGCGGAGGGCCTGGCTCCGTCTTTGGATTTGGCGGCGTGCGGCCCGTTACCAGGCGCACGAACATCGCCGCCTCCCAAACTCCGGCTGCTGGGACGGTGTTGGTGTTCGCGAACGGCGCCCCGGGTCCTTTCTGCGATCGGTCCGCTGCTCGCCCGCGTCGGGACGGGATGTCCGGCTTCCGACGGGCCAACCGCCACCGTCGTCTTCTTCTTGGGCGCCATGACGATGAAGAAGCGTCGAGCTAAATGCTAAAGCCGATTCTCACAACTGTGCCCCCTACCTGGCGCGCCAAAGATGTTGGTGGGAACGGCACCTATGGGATCACAAGAATCCCTACTACGGTTGCGGGGCGCGGGGTCATGAGAAGAGTGGATCAAACAGATAGCACACGGTTCGTTTACCCAGGTTCGGGCCGCGGGGATGCGTAAAACCCTACTCCTGCTTTGGTGGATTGTATATCTGTGTTCTTGAGCTAGCTATGGGGCGCGGGGAGCTCCAAAAAGCCGAATCCTCCTCCTGGTCGCCTCGGGCCTCCTTTTATAGGAAAGGGGTTGCCACAGTAGCACCAGGAGGTGGAAAGGGAACAGTGATGCGAGGTTATCCCTCGCATTACATGACAAGGCGCATTTAATGCATCTTGCCCAGGTGTCCTTGCTTTATCGGGGACGGGGGAGAGACCTGTCTCGTCCGTCGCCGCTCCCTCTCGTATCGACACGCGCCCTGGCCATCGGCGCCCGCGGTGCCATGTAGGCAGGCAAGCAACTGAGGTGGCGCAGCGGTGGGTCTCCATGAAGATCTGCATGCCGCCATGCAGGTGCCTGCCTAGCTGGTTGGGTCGGCAGCTGCATGAGAACGGCAGTGGAGGTTCGACTGGCGTGGGCCTGATGGTGGCCCAATGGGTGTTCTTGGAAAGGGCCTTACTGGGGCCCCAGCAAGGGTCTTGCCGTGCCGCCTGCTGTCATCCCCGGCAAGGCTCTTGCCGGGGGCCTTGTGGTCCTCCTTGGCTGGGATCCCGCCAAGGATCATCATCTTCTGAAGGGTGTATCTGATCTTGAATGTCTTCACAAAGATCTGCATGCCACCATGGGGATGTCTCCCGAATCAACTGCCCACATGGGGGCAATGGACTCAAGGGTGACTCACTCCGTAGGTGTGGGGCGAGCTGCCACGGCAAGGGTCTTGCCGGGTTTGCTAAAACCGCCTCCCGGCAAGGATCTTGCCGGGGGGGTCTATTTCGTCCCCTTTGCTCTTTGTGGTCTTGGTCTTGGCGTCGTTCTGCTTCTCCTGAGCTTCGGCCTTACCTTGGCTCACCTCCCTTGCCTTGTTCAGTGTGGTGGTGCCCGTGGCTCAGACTGCCCGTGCACAGTTATAGGCGTACAAAAAGCGCACCCCTCTTTTTGTACACCGACATGCGTCTTCATAGGATACCCAAAAGAAACTGTTGGGTACACCTTCTATGAAAAATCCAAAGGCAAGATCTTTGTTGCTTAAAATGGATCCTTTCTAGAGAAGGAGTTTCTCTCGAAAGAAGTGAGTGGGAGGAAAGTAGAACTTGATGAGGTAATTTTACCTTCTCCCGAATTGGAAAGTAGTTCATCACAGAAATCAGTTCCAGTGATGCCTACACCAATTAGTGTGGAAGTTAATGATGATGATCATGAAACTTTGGATCAAGTTACTACCGAACCTCGTAGGTCAACCAGAGTACGTTCCGCACCAGAGTGGTACGGTAATCCTGTTCTGGAGGTCATGTTACTTGACCATGATGAACCTATGAACTATGAGGAAGAGATGATGAGCCCAGATTCCGCAAAATGACTTGAGGCCATGAAATCTGAGATGGGATCCATGTATAAAGAACAAAATATGGACTTTGATTGGCTTGCCCGATGATCGGCGAGCCATTGAGAATAAATGGATCTACAAAGCTCGAATTGTCGCAAAATGTTTTCGACAAGATCAAGGTGTTGACTACGATGAGATTTTTCTCACTCGTATCGATGCTTAAAAGTCTGTCCGAATCATGTTAGCAGTTGTCGCATTTTATGAAATCTGGCAAATGGATATCAAAACTGCATTCATTAATGGATTTATTAAAAAAGGAGTTGTATATGATGCAACCAGAAGGTTTTGTCAATCCTAAAGATGCTAACAAAGTGTGCAAGCTCCAGCGATCCATCTATGGACTGGTGCAAGCATCTCGGAGTTGGAATATGCACTTTGATGAGTTGATCAAAGCATATAGTTTTATACAGACTTTTGGAGAAGCCTGTATTTACAAGAAACTGAATGGGAGCTTTGTAGCATTTCTGATATTATATGTGGATGACATATTGTTGATCGGAAATGATACTGAATTTCTGGATAGCATAAAAGGATACTTGAATAATAATTTTTCAATGAAAGACCTCGGTAAAGATGCTTACATATTGGGCATCAAGATATATAGAGATAGTGATGAGGACATTAATACCATTGTTACACCCACAGCCCCTGCTACTGTACATACTGGACCAATTACTAGAGCTCGCGCACGCCAATTGAATTACCAGGTACTTTCGTTTCTTGGTAATGATTCTAATGTTCATGAGAATATGATGCTGTCTAAATTGGATACATTTTTGGCTTACAAATGAAGGGCCTAGCATGGATAAGAGGGATGAACACTGGAGCAAGACCAATCATGGAGATGATGGCATGCGCAAGGGGATCAAGAACGGAGTTACAAGTGATGATTTCAGGACATTGAAGCCACCATAAGGAGTGCATGAAGCCCTGGACGAAATATACAAGATGCCACTTCATAAATTTCGTCCAGAGGCTATTCTAGGTGCCGCGTCACCTTATTATTGGGCCAGGCCCATGTATTTTCGAAAAACTTAAGTATAGGCTGTTTTTAGAGTCCGTATGTGTGGGGAAACAAGAGTTAGGGTTGGTTTCGGACCCCTCCTCCAAGGGACACGAAATTCCCCCCTCTTCCTCCATATATACAGCCCATAGGGCGTCGTTTAGACTTTGGGTTTTGTTTAGATTAAAAGTTCGCCATAGCTGCAACTTCGCGTACTTCGTTTGTGTCCAACGACCAGACCAAGACATCACAGAACCCCATCTTCATTAATAAAGCTTTCCTCTTTTATTCGCAATATCCAGATTGCAATATCATTTTCTTGCTTGTTCTTTGTTTGCTCGCAGGAAACATACCCTCGTGGTCTTAGTGATGGATTTGTGTTTCGTGCTAACAAGCTATGCATTCCAGCTAGCTCCGTTTGTCTTTTGTTGTTGCAGGAGGCACATGGAGGAGGATTAATGGGACACTTTGGTGTCAAGAAGACGGAGGATATACTTGCTACACAATTATTTTGGCCAAAGATGAGACGGGATGTTGAGCGTTTTGTTGCTCGCTGCACTACATGTCAAAAAGCTAAGTCACGACTCAATCCTCATGGTTTCTATATGCCTTTGCCTGTACCTAGTGTTCCTTGGGAGGATATATCTATGGACTTTGTTTTAGGTTTACCTCGAACAAAGAAGGGGAGGGATAGCATATTTGTTGTCGTGGATAGATTTTCGAAAATGGCACACTTTATACCATGTCATAAAAGCGATGATGCTGTTAATGTTGCCAATTTGTTCTTTCGTGAAATAATACGCTTGCATGGTGTGCCAAATACTATTGTTTCAGGTCGTGATACTAAATTTCTTAGCCACTTTTGGAGATGTTTATGGGCTAAGTTGGGGACTAAACTGCTTTCTAGTACTACTTGTCACCCCCAAACTGATGGATAAACTGAAGTATTCAATAGAACATTGTCTACTATGCTTAGGGCTGTTTTGAAGAGTAATAAGAAAATGTGGGAAGAATGTTTGCCTCATATTGAATTTTCTTATAATCGTTCATTGCATTCTACTACTAATATGTGCCCTTTTGAAATTGTGTATGGTTTCCTACCTCGTGCACCTATTGATTTGTTGCCTCTTCCATCTTCGGAGCAGGTTAATTTTGATGCTAAAGAACGTGCTGAATTGATTTCATAAATGGATGAGTTGAGTAAGGAAAACATTGAGCGTATGAATGCTAAATATAAACTTGCTGGAGATAAGGGTAGAAAACATGTTATGTCACTAGTAGAAAAAGGGTCAAATGTGAAGCACATTAGTGCCGGTTTGAATTTGAGCCGGCACTAATGTGTCCATTAGTGCCGGTTCCAACGGCTAGGCGGGCGGACATCATTAGTACCGGTTCATGCCACGAACCGGTACTAATGAGGCTGTGTCGGGCTGTGGTTAGGCTGGGGCCCCACGAACACCTTTAGTACCGGTTCATGGCATGAACCGGTACTAGAGTTTCTTAGCAAGCTGATTTTTAGTCCCACCTCGCCAAGAGAGAGGCAGTAGGAGCGGTTTATATGCCGTGAGTGCAGAGACGATGAAGGAGAGGTGCAATGCTCACCTGCACGTAGCTTAGCTTCAAGCCTTTCGGAATAGCATAGATTGCACAAAGCTATGTGCAGTGCGGTCTACACTATTCCGAAAGGCTTGAAGCTAATTAACTAGCATTGCATCTCTTTTTTATTTTTAATAACCTATTTGAAAGTTTTTCAGTCATTTACCGATTTGTTTAGAGAGCTAAATGATCGTGAAATTGAAAATCACTACAAAATGAACTCTGAAAATGTTGAAACTCGGCATGGTATCATCATTTCACCCACATAGCATGTGCGAAAGAGCAGAGAGGGTCACGACAAAAACTGGACGCACTTCATGTACAAACTGGACAATCTCTTTTGGAGTATCAGGGTTTCGGACGAGAACTCATCTGTTACATGGGCACTTCAATGTTTTTTAAACTATGGAACATTTTATAAAATGTAATTTTTATAAATAAATCTTGAAGATTTTTTGAAAAAAAATAATAATTAAACAGTACGGAAAAAAGGAAAAAAATATAAAAGAGAAATAGAAAGGAATAGAAAAAGAAAAATAGAAATAGAACAACCAAAAACGGGAAACGGGCCGGCCCAGTCTTAGGCGCCCTGTGTGAAACTTTAACTATTCCTCGCCCCATGCGACAAATAAGGCCTTCCCAACGATGTGGGCAATAATAAATTGCTGGGCTTGTTGGGCCGGAGCGCGCGCGGCCCAATGACGGTATTCTGGATAAATCTTTTTTCTTTTCTAGCGGAAAAGACGCACAAAAGTTTAGTACCACCTCGGATAGAAAGAAAAACTTTTCGACAGTGAACGGATGAAAAAATTGGAGAAACACACCTTGCTTTATTAGTAGGTATAGATTTGAACTCCAGACTTTTTTTGCGTTCAGTATGCAGCATTCAAAGCGACGTCATCAATTTCCAACACGTTCTGACATCATTTGTTGTTTTTCAGTCATTTACCGATTTGTTTAGAGAGCTAAATGACCATGAAATTGAAAATCACTACAAAATGAACTATGAAAAAGTTGAAACTTGACATGGTATCATCATTTCACCCGCATAGCATGTGCGAAAGAGTAGAGAGGGTCACGGCAAAAACTGGACGCACTTCGTGTACAAACTGGACAATCTCTTTTGGAGTATCAGGGTTTCGGACGAAAACTCGCCTGTTACACGGGCACTTCAATGTTTTTTAAACTTATTTGAAATCCAGAATTTTTTTGCGTTCAGTATGCAGCATTCAAAGTAATGTCATCAATTTCCAACACGTTCTGACATCATTTGTTGTTTTTCAGTCATTTACCGATTTGTTTAGAGAGCTAAATGACCGTGAAATTGAAAATAACTAAAAAATGAACTCTGAAAATGTTGAAACTTGGCATGGTATCATCATTTCACCCGCATAGCATGTGCGAAAGAGTAGAGAGGGTCATGGCAAAAACTGGACGCACTTCATTTGCAAACTGGACAATCTCTTTCGGAGTATCAGGGTTTCGGACGAGAACTCCTCTGTTACACGGGCACTTCCATGCTTTTTAAACTTATTTGAAATCCCAACTTCTTTTGCGTTCAATATGCATCATTCAAAGTGACGTCATCAATTTCCAACACGTTCTGACATCATTTGCTGTTTTTCAGTCATTTACCGATTTGTTTAGAGAGCTAACCGACCGTGAAATTGAAAATCAATACAAAATGAACTCTGAAAATGTTGAAACTTGGCATGGTATCATCATTTCACCCGCATAGCATGTGCGAAAGAGTAGAGAGGGTCAGGGAAAAAAATGGACGCACTTCGTGTACAAACTAGACAATCTCTTTCGGAGTATCAGGGTTTCGGACGAGAAGTCATCTGTTATATGGGCACTTCAATGTTTTTTAAACTTATTTGAACTCTAGATTTTTTTTGCATTCAGTATGCAGCATTTGAAGCGAAGTCATCAATTTCCAACACGTTCTGACATCATTTGCTGTTTTTCAGTCATTTACCGATTTGTTTAGAGAGCTAACCGACCGTGAAATTGAAAAATCACTACAAAATGAACTCTGAAAATGTTGAAACTTGGCATGGTATCATCATTTCACCCGCATAGCATGTGGGAAAGAGTAGAGAGGGTCACGGCAAAAACTGGACGCACTTCGAGTACAAACTGGACAATCTCTTTCGGAGTGTCAGGGTTTCGGACCAGAACTCATTTGTTACCTGGGCACTTCAATGTTTTTTAAACTTATTTGAACTCCAGACTTTTTTTGTGTTCAGTATGCAGCATTCAAAGTGACGTCATCAATTTCCAACACGTTCTGACATCATTTGCTGTTTTTCAGTCATTTACCGATTTGTTACAGAGCTAAATGATCGTGAAATTGAAAATCACTACAAAATGAACTATGAAAAAGTTGAAACTTGGCATGGTATCATCATTTCACCCGCATAGCATGTGCGAAAGAGTAGAGAGGGTCAGGGCAAAAAATGGACGCACTTCGTGTACAAATTGGACAATCTCTTTCGGAGTATCAGGGTTTCAGACGAGAAGTCATCTGTTATATGGGCACTTCAATGTTTTTTAAACTTATTTGAACTCTAGATTTTTTTGCGTTCAGTATGCAGCATTTGAAGCGAAGTCATCAATTTCCAACACGTTCTGACATCATTTGCTGTTTTTCAGTCATTTACCGATTTGTTTAGAGAGCTAACCGACCATGAAATTGAAAATCACTACAAAATGAACTCTGAAAATGTTGAAACTTGTCATGGTATCATCATTTCACCCACATAGCATGTGTGAAAGAGTAGAGAGGGTCACGGCAAAAACTGGACGCACTTCGAGTACAAACTAGACAATCTCTTTCAGAGTGTCAGGGTTTCGGACCAGAACTCATTTGTTACCCGGGCACTTCAATGTTTTTTAAACTTATTTGAACTCCAGACTTTTTTTGTGTTCAGTATGCAGCATTCAAAGTGACGTCATCAATTTCCAACACGTTCTGACATCATTTGCTGTTTTTCAGTCATTTACCGATTTGTTTACAGAGCTAAATGACCGTGAAATTGAAAATCACTACAAAATGAACTATGAAAAAGTTGAAACTTGGCATGTTATCATCATTTCACCCGCATAGCATGTGCGAAAGAGTAGAGAGGGTCACAACAAAAACGGGACACACTTCATGTACAAAGTGGACAATCTCTTTCGGAGTATCAGGATTTCAGACGAAAACTCGTCTGCTACACGGGCACTTCAATGTTTTTTAAACTTATTTGAAATCCAGAATTTTTTTGTGTTCAGTATGCAGCATTCAAAGCGATGTCATCAATTTCCAACACGTTCTGACATCATTTGTTGTTTTTCAGTCATTTACCGATTTGTTTAGAGAGCTAAATGATCGTGAAATTGAAAATCACTAAGAAATGAACTCTGAAAATGTTGAAACTTGGCATGGTATCATCATTTCACCCGCATAGCATGTGCGAAAGAGTAGAGAGGGTCACGACAAAAACTGGACGCACTTCGTGTACAAACCGGACAATCTCTTTCGGAGTATCAGGGTTTCGGACAAGAACTCATCTGTTACACGGGCACTTCAATGTTTTTTAAATTTATTTGAACTCCAGATTTTTTTGCACTCAGTATGCAGCATTCAAAGTGATGTCATCAATTTCCAACACGTTCTGACATCATTTGCTGTTTTTCAGTCATTTACCGATTTGTTTAGAGAGCTAAATGGCCGTGAAATTGAAAATCACTACAAAATGAACTATGAAAAAGTTGAAACTTGGCATTGTATCATCATTTCACCCGCATAGCATGTGCGAAAGAGTCGAGAGGGTCACAACAAAAATTGGATGCACTTCGTGTACAAACTAGACAATCTCTTTTGGAGTATCAAGGTTTTGGACGAGAACTCATCTGTTACACGGGCACTTCAATATTTTTCAAACTTATTTGAAATCCAGAATTTTTTTGCATTCAGTATGCAGCATTGACAGCGACGTCATCAATTTCCAACACGTTCTGACATCATTTGCTGTTTTTCAGTCATTTACCGATTTGTTTAGAGAGCTAACCGACCGTGAAATTGAAAATCACTACAAAATGAACTCTGAAAACGTTGAAACTTGGCATGGTATCATCATTTCACCCGCATAGCATGTACTAAAGAGTAGAGAGGGTCACGGCAAAAACTGGGCGCACTTCATGTACAAACTGGACAATCTCTTTCGGAGTATCAGGGTTTCGGACAAGAACTCATCTGTTACACGGGCACTTCAATGTTTTTTAAACTTATTTGAACTCTAGATTTTTTTTTGCGTTCAGTATGCAGCATTCAAAGCAACGTCATCAATTTCCAACATGTTCTGACATCATTTGCTGTTTTTCAGTTATTTACCGATTTGTTTAGAGAGCTAAATGACCATGAAACTGAAAATCACTACAAAATGAACTATGAAAAAGTTGAAACTTGGCGTGGTATCATCATTTCACCCGCATAGCACGTGCGAAAGAGTAGAGAGGGTCACGGCAAAAACTGGATCCACTTCGTGTACAAACTGGACAATCTCTTTCGGAGTATCCGGATTTCGGACGAAAACTAGTCTGCTACACGGGAACTTCAATGTTTTTTTTAAACTTATTTGAAATCCAGAATTTTTTTGCGTTCAATATGCAGCATTCAAAGCGATGTCATGAATTTCCAACACGTTTTGACATCATTTGTTGTTTTTCAGTCATTTACCGATTTGTTTAGAGAGCTAAATGACCGTGAAATTGAAAATCACTAAAAAATGAACTCTGAAAATGTTGAAACTTGGCATGGTATCATTATTTCACCCGCATAGCATGTGCGAAAGAGTAGAGAGGGTCACGGAAAAAACTGGACGCACATCGTGTACAAACTGGACAATCTCTTTCGGAGTATCAGGGTTTCGGACTAGAACTCATCTGTTACACGGGCACTTCAATGCTTTTTAAACTTATTTGAAATCCCAACTTCTTTTGCGTTCAATATGCAGCATTCAAAGCAACGTCATCAATTCCCAACACGTTCTGACATCATTTGCTGTTTTTTAGTCATTTACCGATTTGTTTAGAGAGCTAAATGACCGTGAAATTGAAAATCACTACAAAAATGAACTCTGAAAATGTTGAAACTTGGCATGGTATCATCATTTCACCCGCATAGCATGTGCGAAAGAGTAGAGATTGTCACGGCAAAAACTGGATGCACTTCGTGTACAAACTGGACAATCTCTTTCAGAGTATCAGTGTTTCGGACAAGAACTCATCTGTTACACGGGCACTTCAATGTTTTTTAAACTTATTTGAAATCCAGATTTTTTTTGCATTCAGTATGCAGCATTCAAAGCGAAGTCATCAATTTCCAACACGTTCTCACATCATTTGCTGTTTTTCAGTCATTTACCGATTTGTTTAGAGAGCTAACCGACCGTGAAATTGAAAATCACTACAAAATGAACTCTGAAAATGTTGAAACTTGGCATGGTATCATCATTTCACCCGCATAGCATGTGCGAAAGAGTAGAGAGGGTCAGGGAAAAAACTGGACGCACTTCGTGTACAAACTAGACAATCTCTTTCGGAGTATCAGGGTTTCGGACGAGAACTCATCTGTTACACGGGCATTTCAATGTTTTTTAAACTTATTTGAACTCCAGATTTTTTTGCGTTCAATATGCAGCATTCGAAGCAACGTCATCAATTTCCAACACGTTCTGACATCATTTGCTATTTTTCAGTCATTTACCGATTTGTTTAGAGAGCTAAATGACCGCGAACTTGAAAATCACTACAAAATGAACTATGAAAAAGTTGAAACTTGGCATGGTATCATCATTTCACCCGCATAGCAGGTGCGAAAGAGTAGAGAGGGTCACGGCAAAAACTGGACGCACTTCGTGTACAAACCGGACAATCTCTTTCGGAGTATCAGGGTTTCGGACGAGAAGTCATCTGTTACATGGGCACTTCAATGTTTTTTAAACTTATTTGAACTCCAGATTTTTTTGCGTTCAGTATGCAGCATTTGAAGCGACGTCATCAATTTCCAACACGTTCTGACATCATTTGCAGTTTTTCAGTCATTTACCGATTTGTTTAGAGAGCTAAATGACCGTGAAATTGAAAATCACTACAAAATGAACTCTGAAAATGTTGAAACTTGGCATGGTATCATCATTTCACCCGCATAGCATGTGCGAAAGAGTAGAGAGGGTCACGGCAAAAACTGGACGCACTTCGTGTACAAACTGGACAATCTCTTTCGGAGTATCAGGGTTTCGGACGAGAACTCATCTGTTACACGGGCACTTCAATGCTTTTTAAACTTATTTGAAATCCCAACTTCTTTTGCGTTCAATATGTAGCACTCAAAGCGACGTCATCAATTTCCAACACGTTCTGACTTCATTTGCTGATTTTCAGTCATTTACTAATTTGTTTAGAGAGCTAAATGACCGTGAAATTGAAAATCACTACAAAATGAACTCTAAAAATGGTGAAACTTGGCATGGTATCATCATTTCACTCGCATAGCATGTGCGAAAGAGTAGAGAGAGTCACGGCAAAAACTAGACGCACTTCGTGTACAAACTGGACAATCTCTTTCAAAATATTAGTGTTTCGGACAAGAACTCATCTGTTACACGGGCACTTCAATGTTTTTTAAACTTATTTGAAATCCAGATTTTTTTTGCATTCAGTATGCAACATTCAGAGCGAAGTCATCAATTTCCAACACGTTCTGACATCATTTGCTGTTTTTCAGTCATTTACCGATTTGTTTAGAGAGCTAACAGACCGTGAAATTGAAAATCACTACAACATGAACTCTGAAAATGTTGAAACTTGGCATGGTATCATCATTTCACCCGCATAGCATGTGCGAAAGAGTAGAGAGGGTCAGGGCAAAAACTGGACGCACTTCGTGTACAAACTTGACAATCTCTTTCGGAGTATCAGGGTTTCGGATGAGAACTCATCTGTTACATGGGCACTTCAATGTCTTTAAACTTATTTGAACTCCAGATTTTTTTGCGTTCAGTATGCAGCATTCGAAGCGACGTCATCAATTTCCAACATATTCTGACATCATTTGCTGTTTTTCAGTCATTTACCAATTTGTTTAGAGAGCTAAATGACCGTGAAATTGAAAATCACTACAAAATGAACTATGAAAAAGTTGAAACATGGCATGGTATCATCATTTCACCCGCATAGCATGTGTGAAAGAGTAGAGAGGGTCACGGCAAAAACTGGACGCACTTCGTGTACAAACTGGACAATCTCTTTCGGAGTATCAGGATTTCGGACGAAAACTCGTCTACTACACAGGCACTTCAATGTTTTTTAAACTTATTTGAAATCCAGAATTTTTTTGCGTTCAGTATGTAGCATTCAAAGCGATGTCATCAATTTCCAACATGTTCTGACATCATTTGTTGTTTTTCAGTCATTTACCGATTTGTTTAGAGAGCTAAATGACCGTGAAATTGAAAATCACTAGAAAATGAACTCTGAAATTGTTGAAACTTGGCATGGTATCATCATTTCACTCGCATAGCTTGTGCGAAAGAGTAGAGAGGGTCACGGCAAAAACTGAACGCACTTCGTGTACAAACTGGACAATCTCTTTCGGAGTATCAGAATTTCGGATGAAAACTCGTCTGCTACACGGGCACTTCAATGTTTTTTAAACTTATTTGAAATCCAGAATTTTTTTGCATTCAGTATGCAGCATTCGAAGCGATGTCATCAATTTCCAACACGTTCTGACATCATTTGTTGTTTTTCAGTCATTTACCGATTTGTTTAGAGAGCTAAATGACCGTGAAATTGAAAATCACTAAAAAATGAACTCTGAAAATATTGAAACTTGGCATGGTATCATCATTTCACCTGCATAGCATGTGCGAAAGAGTAGAGAGGGTCACAGCAAAAACTGGACGCACTTCGTGTACAAACTGGACAATCTCTTTCGGAGTATCAGGGTTTCGGACGAGAACTCATCTGTTACACGGGCACTTCAATGCTTTTTAAACTTATTTGAAATCCCAACTTCTTTTGCGTTCAATATGCAGCATTCAAAGCGACGTCATCAATTTCCAACACGTTCTGACATCATTTGCTGTTTTTCAGTCATTTTTCGATTTGTTTAGAGAGCTAAATGACCATGAAATTGAAAATCACTACAAAATGAACTCTGAAAATGCTGAAACTTGGCATGGTATCATCATTTCACCCGTATAGCATGTGCGAAAGAGTAGAGAGGGTCACGGCAAAAACTAGATGCACTTCGTGTACAAACTGGACAATCTCTTTCAGAGTATCAGTGTTTCGGACGAGAACTCATCTGTTACACGGGCACTTCAATGTTTTTAAAACTTATTTGAAATCCAGATTTTTTTTGCATTCAGTATGCAGCATTCGAAGCAAAGTCATCAATTTCCAACACGTTCTCACATCATTTGCTGTTTTTCAATCATTTACCGATTTGTTTAGAGAGCTAACCGACCGTGAAATTGAAAATCACTACAAAATGAACTCTGAAAATGTTGAAACTTGGCATGGTATCATCATTTCACCCGCATAGCATGTGCGAAAGAGTAGAGAGGGTCAGGGCAAAAAATGGACGCACTTCGTGTACAAACTGGACAATCTCTTTCGGAGTATCAGGGTTTCGGACGAGAACACATCTGTTACATGGGCACTTCAATGTTTTTTAAACTTATTTGAACTCCAGATTTTTTTGCGTTCAGTATGTAGCATTTGAAGCGACGTCGTCAATTTCCAACACGTTCTGACATCATTTGCTGTTTTTCAGTCATTTACCGATTTGTTTAGAGAGCCAAATGACCGTGAAATTGAAAATCACTACAAAATGAATTATGAAAAAGTTGAAACTTGGCATGGTATCATCATTTCACCCACATAGCATGTGTGAAAGAGTAGAGAGGGTCACCGCAAAAACTGGACGCACTTCATGTACAAACTGGACAATCTCTTTCGGAGTATCAGGATTTCGTACGAAAACTCGTCTGCTACACAGGCACTTCAATGTTTTTTAAACTTATTTGAAATCCAGAATTTTTTTGCGTTCAGTATGCATCATTCAAAGCGATGTCATCAATTTCCAACATGTTCTGACATCATTTGTTGTTTTTCAGTCATTTACCGATTTGTTTAGAGAGCTAAATGACTGTGAAGTTGAAAATCACTAAAAAATGAACTCTGAAAATGTTGAAACTTGGCATGGTATCATCATTTCACTCGCATAGCATGTGCAAAAGAGTAGAGAGGGTCACGGCAAAAACTGGACGCACTTCGTGTACAAACTGGACAATCTCTTTCGGAGTATCAGGGTTTCGGACGAGAACTCATCTGTTACATGGGCACTTCAATGCTTTTTAAACTTATTTGAACTCCAGATTTTTTTGCATTCAGTATGCAACATTCAAAGCGAAGTCATCAATTTCCAACACGTTCTGACATCATTTGCTGATTTTCAGTCATTTACCGATTTGTTTAGAGAGCTAACCGACCGAGAAATTGAAAATCACTACAAAATGAACTCTGAAAATGTTGAAACTTGGCATGGTATCATCATTTCACCCGCATAGCATGTGTGAAAGAGTAGAGAGGGTCACGGCAAAAACTAGACGCACTTCGTGTACAAAATGGACAATCTTTTTCGGAGTATCAGGGTTTCAGATGAGAACTCATCTGTTACACGGGCACTTCAATGTTTTTTAAATTTATTTGAAATCCTGACTTCTTTTGCGTTCAGTATGCAACATTTCAAAGCGACGTCATCAATTTCCAACACGTTCTGACACCATTTGCTGTTTTTCAGTCATTTGTCGATTTGTTTAGAGAGCTAAATGACCGTGAAATTGAAAATCACTACAAAATGAACTCTGAAAATGTTGAAACTTGCCATGGTATCATCATTTCACCCGCATAGCATGTGCGAAAGAGTAGAGAGGGTCACAAAGAAACTAAATACAGAAAGAAAAACTACTCAGAAATAAATAGAAGAAAATAAATAAATCCGAAAAGAAAAAAAACTATATAAAAAAATTACTCAAAAATGAACAGAAGAAAATAAATAATATAGAAAAAACTACTCACAAATAAATATAAGAAAATAAATAAAGCAGAAAAAAACTACTCAGAAATAAATAGAAGAAAATAAATAAAGCAGAAAAGAAAAAAAACTATATAAAAAAATACTCAAAAATAAATAATGCGGAAAAGAAAAAAACTATATACAAAATTGCTCAAAATAAATAGAAGAAAATAAATAATGTAGAAAAGAAAAAACTATAAAAAAAATTTGTTGGGGCGCTGCCCAGTGGGCCTGCCAGACCTAGGGTGTGCAAATTCAGGCCCAGAAGGTTCGGTAGACTCACAGGGCAGCGCGCCATAGTTAGGCCCATAAGCCTGCTATATAGAGGAGTTTGAAGGAGCAGCCGCAGCTGGGTTTATAAACCAGTGCGGCTAACCTTTGCTCGGCGAGGTGGGACTAAAATTCTGGACCGCCGGTGGCAGCGCAACCCCTTTAGTACCGGTTTGTGGCTCGAACCGGTACTAAAGGGGTCCGCTTCCCGCCGCTTGACCTGGCCAAAATTGGCCTTTAGTACCGGTTGGTGGCTCCAACCGGTACTAAAGGTCCCTCCTATATATATGGCACTTACGAAAAATTCAGTTTTCATCCGCCGCCCGTCTTCTATCCAACGAAATCGCCCGATATCGTCGCCACCACCGCCGCGCCGTCGCCCATCAAGCGCCGCCCTCGCCGCCCCCGCCGCGCGCCGTCGCCCCCGCCGCCCGTCGTCACCGTCCCCGCCGCGCGCCGTCGTCCCCGCCACCGCCCTGTATTACGTCGCCGTCTCGGTCGCGCCGTCGCCCCTGCCGCCTGTCGTCGGCGTCCCCGTCGCGTCGCCGTCTCGCGCCGCCGCCCGTAGGCCGCCGCCCAACGCTCGTACACACATACACACACAAACACACACATTTTTTTACCTATTTTCTATTTTCTGTTGTTTAGATTAATGTTAGATGAATTACATAGATAAGATTGTTAGAATGTTAATTAATGTTAGATGAATTAGATAGAAAACTTGTTAAATATTCATGTCAATTGTTAGATGAATTAGCTAAATATTAATTAGGTATATATATATGAGATTTGAACTAGTTGAATTAATATAACTAGTTTATTTTTAGTAAGAAAATTAATAGAACTAGTTTATTTTTAGTAAGAAAAATTAGGTATATGAGATTATTTGAACTAGTTGAATTAATATAACTAGTTTATTTTTAGTAAATGCTTAGCTGAACTAGTTCAATTAATAGAACTAATTTATTTTTAGTAAGAAAATTTTGGTATATGAGATTTGATGATCTAATTAAAATATTACTATATATAGCTACTTTATATATTTTAGTAAGAAAATTAATAGAACTAGTTTATTTTTAGTAAATTCTTAGTTGACTTAATAGAACTAGTTTATTTTTAGTAAGAAAATTTAGGTATATGAGATTTGATGATCTAATCAAAATATTACTATATAGAACTACCTACTTTATTATATAGAGATTTGATCATCTAATTAACATTTTACTATATAGAACTAGTTACCTTATATTTTTAGTAAATTCTTAGTTGAATTAGTTGAATTAATAGAACTAGTTTATTTTTAGTAAGAAAATTTAGGTATATGAGATTTGATGATCTAATTAAAATATTACTATATAGAACTACCTACTTTATTATATAGAGATTTGATCATCTAATGAACATTTTACTATATATAACTAGCTACCTTATTTTTAGTAAGAAAATTAATAGAACTAGTTTAGTTGAATTAGTTGAATTAATTAGTTGAACTAGTTAGTTGAATTAATTGAACTAGCTACTTTATTTAGGTATATTTTTCATAAGTGCTTAATTGAATTAATAGAACTAATAAGTGTTTAATGTTTCACCTATGAACATAGGAATGTCATCTGACGACGAACACGATTTTATTATGTGCGAATACTGTGAAGACCAGCGCGGCCTGTGCGGCAGAAATTTTCTAGTTGATGATAGGCGCTTCAACATCAAGCTGGATGAGAACTTTGAAGTGGATACAGTAAGTCACAACGACAAGTCTTTTTCCGTAATTAAGCATGACTTATGCTTCATTTGCTTCAACTTTTAATTTTAATTTTTCACTATTCTACTAGCGTATCCCCTGCCATGTAAGAATTTTTTCTCTTGGATAAGATAGGTTTCAGCCCTAACAAAACTATGGAGGTAAAAAAGTTTACTTGAAGACCGTGCATGGTTATACCTTCAACGTCAAATTATACAATGCAGACACATACACCTATTTTGAATGCAAAACTTGGCAAGCACTATGCAAGGCTTATGCATTTGAGCCTGATATGGTTATCACCTTTGATATTCATCTGGAAGATGATATTGAAGGTAATAGAGACATTTGGGTCGATGTGCAGACGCCTCCAGTTCTTATGTGAGTTTCTCAACCATATTTATGTCTTCGATATTGTTTATTCAAAAATAGTTGACATGTAATTTTTATTGACAGCTTATTTCCAATCAAGCAAACATGTCCGGCGCTTGGTAGACAGGACCGTCCACTGTCCCGGGGCTGAACTAAACTACGAGGAGACAAGTCATTATGTTTCATGGCTTGAGGATCTTGATGCTGTCAAGACAATTTTTTTCCTGCAATTAGAAATGTAGTACTCAAAACGTGCGACCAATAGTGTTTGTACTGAACTACGGTCACATATATTTAGGAAAGATGGTAAGATTTCTACTATTTCTCCTCAGTGCATCTTTTGCATACATTATTTTTTAAGCTAAACTTCATTGCTAAGTATGTTACTATACGATGTTCTTCAACAGGGACTCCTGATGAATGTTGTGCCTGATTGGATCGAGACTAAAGGTACCATGAATATTGTTAGATTACGGCCAAGATATCCTACAATGCACTTTAGTGCATTCAGATTTTCTAATATCGAGGAATGCTTAATAGTAAAAGACCGGAGCAAATGTAGCAACCAGACCTCAAACAGTCTGATCTCTATGCTCCGGTGTCATCCCTGGATCAGTAATGCTGACACCACACAGTACTCGGAGGATTTATAGCAGAGTAGCAATCACACACTTATTACATTGAGTGTCTCCATAGAGAACTTATTACAATAAATATGGCTTAAGGCCATCTAAAAACGATAACAGTGGAAGGCTTGGAAGATAAGTGAGTCCATCAACTCCAACGGCATCGCTGAGTATAGAACCACGACCTACAAACTCCTTAATTGTCATCTGAAAAGTCTGCAACATTAACGTTGCAGCCCGAAAATGGGTCAGCACATGGAATATGTTGGCAAGGTAACACATAGAGAGTAATGGAATGAAACAGCTATACTATATGCATATTTGGCTGGTGGAAAGCTCTATGGTTACCGTTTTGCGTAAAGCCAATTTTTCCCTACTTCAAAGGAATAAAATTTAATTACTGTCATGGTGGTTGTTAAACATTGAGAATGGTTGACAACATTCTCAATCCCAATTAAGCATCATCATTAAACATAACCCAACAAAATTAATTTAGAGTAACATGTTGAGATTCACATGAAAATCCAAGTACTAGACACTCAAGATGTCCATAACCGGGGACACGGCTAACCATGATTAGTTTATTACACTCTGCAGAGGTTTGCGCACTTTTCCCCACAAGACTCGATCGCCTCCGTTTGGTTTCTCGCACTACATGGTGTTTGAGAAGACGGATGACCGAGACATAGTCTTTCAGAAGTGCTAGCACCTTACGATGGGTGGACCGTACCACCTACATCCCCTACATCTGCTAGTCTACCACTATAAGAGTTCGCACAACTTAGTCAACTATGCTAGAGCCCATAATAGCTTGTGGCTGCACACGGAAGTTTCTAGTATGAATAGTCTCATGATCCCTTTGAGCCTGGGTGGCGGTCCAAAAGAAAACAGGCAAGTCCTGGAATACCCAGGTGCCTTAATCCACCCAGATGTGTGTTTAAGTTGCCACCTTAGATAAACCATTAATTAACAATCTCACATCTGTCATGGATTTCACTCACCCAATCCACGTCTACTAGCATAGCATGGCATAATAAGCAAACGTAGAAGTAACTCCCAAAGGTTTGAAAATAAACAGGTAATAGGTACTACCTCATCTACTTCCCATCCCACAATTTAATTAGATCCTAATCATGCAATGTGTGAGGATTGATCTAATGCAATAAAACTGGGTAGTAGAAAAGGTATGATCAAAGTGTTACTTGCCTTGCTGATGATCCGCGAAACCTAATGATTTGAAGTAACAGGCGGCGCACTCCGGGTATTCTATCGCAGACAAACAAACAACCATACAATAAGTACTCATCTAATGCATGGGTAAAACTCAAATAAGAGATCTAACCAGAAAGTTCAACTTAAGAACTCCGGTTGGCAAAAAGAATCAAATCGAACAAAGCACGAAAAACAAATGGCGAAAGAAAACAACTTTGTCCTACTAATCTGGATCTAGGGCAAATTTTACAGTAACAAAAACTTGTTTAAGTTGGTTAAACGGATAGAGGGTTTCGAGACAAATCCCTAGGCGCTTGAATCGCCTGATTCCGATAAACGAGCGAAAAGTTAAACTAAAACGAAAATCGGATCAGGAATCGCGATCAGAAAAATCGCGGATTTAATCCGAGAAAAAGAAAAACGACGAACGCCGATTTTTTTCGGCACAGAAAACGAGGCGCGACGAACCTCGGGCGGCGGGATCGTCGGCGGCGGCGGCGGCGGCTCCGGCGGCGCGCGCGGATCGAGGCAGGGCTGATGGGCTGGGGCGGCTCGGGGCGGCGCTATTTAAAGGCTGCCCCCTGGCGGTGTCCCGCTCGGGTACGGCCCGAAGTCGGTTCATTTTTTTAATTATTCCGCTCGGAAGAAAAAAAAGAAATACTAAACGGATTCCAAAAATTCTGAATAAATTTTCACGGGCTTCTAAAATCAAGCCGCACAAGGTGAATATTTATTTGGGCCCTAAATGCAATTTTGAAAAATGCACATTTTTCCCAAATTCAAATAAAACACCAAAAAACTCCGAAATAAAATCTTATTTGATTTTTTTATTAAATCCTCAATATTTCTTTATTTTGGGAAAGTCATTTTATTCCCTCTCTCATATTTTTGTAATAGAAACAATTGATGATAAAATAAATAAAATCAAATGATCCTATTCTCAAAATTTGAGAGAACTCAAATATGAAAATAACGAAATCCCCAACTCTCTCCGTGGGTCATTGAGTTGCGTAGAATTTCTCGGATCAACCAAAATGCAAAATAAAATATGATATGCATGATGCTCTAATGTATAACATTCCAAATTGAAAATTTGCGATGTTACAGCAAGATTGTGAACGATCACAGAGAAGTACTATGGGGCAGCAATCAGAAGCGCAACCCACGATTAGGAGACAGGTTCATCTGCATGCTCCAATATGATGAATCAGGAAAGCTATACATGTTCTATGCTATTGTACCTGAGAGAGAGCAGCAGGAGTGATTAGCTAGTTCATGCTCTTAGCACTTGTCCTCTCATGTCCGTGTTCTTCGTCCTGAACTTAATCTCAAAGAATGATTTGCTTTTGTGGTGTTATGAACTCTTAGAATATCATTAACATGTTGAACTCGATGATATCTTTGCTTCTGGTACAAGTGAATGTTTCTTCTTTAAGCTAGTGTTGGTGGTGATTAGATAGCGGTAATGACTATATGATGATTAAGTAGTGGTAATGAGACGACTATATATGATGATTTTTAGCTAGCTATGAAAACTGTTGTTGGTGATGATATATATGATGCAAATGTTTTTATATTAATATGATGATGATGATGATGATGATGAGTTATTATATCATTTATGAAAGAAACCGCAGATTAGTTTCAATTGGATGGATTCTAGCTAAGTGATCAAGTATATGCCATATCCATATTACCTCGATCACTTAATTAGGTGATCAAGTATAATATGGATATGGCATATGCTTGATGGCTTAGCTAGGATCCACATGCATCCAGTCAAACTAATATGCGATACTTTCACCTAATGATTTAACAACTCATTATAATGTAAAACAATCACTAAATTAAATTGAAAACACAAAATTAACATAAAAATAAAAAATAAAACCAAAACACACCCAAACATTTAGTACCGGTTGGTGTTACCAACCGGTACTAATGTCCTACATGCACCTGGGCCTGGCTCGTGCCACGTGGTGGCACTTTAGCGCCGGTTCGTGATGAACCGGTACTAAAGGGGGGACCTTTAGTCCCCACTCTTTAGTGCCGGTTGTGGAACTGGCACTAAAGCCCATTACGAACCGGCGCTAAAGCCCGGTTCTGCACTAGTGTGTTTGCACCTGGGGATCTTGTTTGGTTACATTTGCGTAAGGATAGATTTCCTAATTTGCACAAATCAAAGCTAATGCCACATGATGATGGTCCTTTTAAGGTGTTAGAGAAAATAAATGATAATGCATATAAACTTGAGCTGCCTGCAGATTTTGGGGTTAGTCCCACTTTTAACATTGCAGATTTGAAGCCTTATTTCGGTGATGAAGATGAGCTTCCGTCAAGGACGACTTCATTTCGAGAAGGGGAGGATGATGAGGACATCAATACCATTGTTACACCCACAGCCCCTGCTGCTATACATACTGGACCAATTACTAGAGCTCGCGCACGCCAATTAAATTATCAGGTACTTTTGTTTCTTGGTAATGATTCTAATGTTCATGAGAATATGATGCTGCCTAAATTGGATACATTTTTTGCTTACAAATGAAGGGCCTGGCATGGATAAGAGGGATGAACACTGGAGCAAGACCAAGCATGGAGATGATGTCATGCGCAAGGGGATTAAGAACGGAGTTACAAGTGATGATTTCAGGACTTTGAAGTCACCATAAGGAGTGCATGAAGCCTTGGACGAGATATACAAGATGCCACTTCATAAATTTCGTCCAGAGGCTATTCTAGGTGTTGCATCACCTTATTATTGGGCCAGGCCCATGTATTTTTGAAATACTTAAGTATAGGCCTTTTTTTTAGAGTCCGTATGTGTGGAGAAACAAGTGTTAGGGTTGGTTTCGGACCACTCCTCCAAGAGCCACGAAATTCCCCCTCTTCCTCTATATATACAGCCCTTAGGGCATCGTTTAGACTTTGGGTTTTGTTTAGATTAAAGTTCGCCATAGCTGCAACTTCACGTACTTCGTTTGTGTTCAACGACCAGACAAAGGCGTCACAGAACCCCACCTTGATCAATAAAGCTTTCATCTTATATTCGCAATATCCAGATTGCAATCTCAGTTTCTTGCTTGTTCTTCGTTTGCTCACAGGAACCAGACCCTCGTGGTCAGGTTGATCATGCTCCGGCATGGTCAATAACCCCTCGGAAGTTGGTTTAGCGATTGCTAAGGCGCGATGTCTCGCACGTTCATAGTCGGATTGTGACGCCCCGAGATCGACGCGCCAGGTGTCTTCCAGTTATTCGCTGTTGTTGCCATGTCATTCGCTTGCATGTTGCATCTTGTCATGTCATCATGTGCATTGCATCATCTTGTTTTCAAAACTTGCATCCGTCCGGGTTCCCCAGTTCCGTCTGTTGTCCATTCTGAGCCCAAACACACTTGCACGCGCCCGCGGCACGTCTGAAATAGTATTTTATAAGTGGCCGGAAAATGTTCTCGGAATGGGCTGAAAGTTGCCGTGCGGTTTTGTTTTGTTGTCAGTAGGCCACCTGCCAAGTTTCATCGCATTCGGAGTTCGTTTGATGCCCCTACGGATAACTATAGCGACAGTATAGTCGGTCAAACGATGGACGTTTTCGGTCTCCGCAAACGATTGCCGGGCTGCATTCCTCCTCTTTCCTCTCAGCCCAACACCTCTTCACAGCCCACTAGTCCAGTCCACTAAACCTCCCCTCCGACTAGAACCGTTCGATTGCGATCGGAGGGTCCAAATCGGCCTCAAAACCATCAAACCCTAGCCCCTACCCTATTTAAGCTCACCCACATGCCATTTTTGGCCTTCTCCTTCCTTCCCCTCGAAATCCGTGCCCCAATCATCATCCAGCCGCCGCCCACCTCCATTTCCGTGCCGGCCGCACCCTCCGCTGCCACTTGGCGCATCCCAACTGGCCTGCGCCGCCGTAACCGCCTCCCTCCACCACTGCTACGGTGCCACGTCACCCCCCCTCAGCCTCCACCACCATCGCGGCCCTCCAGGACCATCCGCAGTCCCGCCGGGCCCAAGAAGGCCCGACCACACCGCTGCCCGTACCCGCTCGCCCGAGCGATCCAGATCGGGACTCCGCCGGCAACAGCGCCCCGCTGCCCCGCCGTCCACGCTCGCCGGCGACAAGCGCCACCCATCACCGGCGACCTCTGGAAGGCCAGCCCTGCCGCCCCACCTCTCTACTTCCTTCTCTTCCCTCCTTCGGCCTCTCTCTCTAAGTTCTCCCTCTCTCTTGCAGGTGCCCGATGCCGCCGCCCAGGGAGCTCGTCGTTGGCCCCGCCTTCGCCGGATCCAGCCGGGATCCACCGGATCCGGGGCCCTACGACCCGTTCCCGGCCGGGCCAGTGTCGCCGGACCCGCCGCCGCCGGAGCGTTGTCATGCCACCACCAGGTTCTTCTGCCCGTGAGGCGCATTGGAGAGGACGACGCCCAGCGCTTGCCCCCTCTCGCCCGCGTGGGCCGCCGCACGCTCTGGCCTGGCCCAGCTCCCACGCGAGGCCCAGCTCCAGCATCGGCCTGCCATTGCTTCATCGACCTGGGCCATGGCCCATGGTGAGAGCCCAGCGCCCAGCCTTTCAGCCTGATCATGCTTTTTTTTCCTGCCTGTGATTTTAGCTTTTATTCCAGAGACGACTGTTTTATAGAAAACCCCCTCTTGTTCATGCATATCATATCTCTCAAACGGTGCATCATATTAAAACAAATTATATATGTAAAATGCTTAAAATTCTGTGTAGATTAATAATTTGCCACTTTCATCCATGTTTAAAATTTTTAACCTTGCTGTTTGTTCATTTTGCTCAAATTCCATGCAAAAATGCTTTATTTCATAACTAAATAACCGTAGCTCCAAATTTAATAAACTTTATATGTAAATGGGGTAGAAAAATGCCTAGTTTAACTTGGTGCACTCATCTTGCATGTTTAACAACTCTAAAATATGCTTTAGGACAGAACAGTACCAAACTTTAAAATTTTCATATGGGGATTACCGGAATTGTTGTTTGATGTTCCGGCCTCATTTAAACTTGCCTAGTTAGGTAGTTTTATTATGCTTCACCCCTTGCCATGCCTCGTTAAACCGGACATGCATCATACTTGGTTGTGCATCATGCCATGTTTATGTGATGGTTGTTTACTATGTTGCTTGCTTCTTTCCAGGTTGCTTCTCTCGTTAGCTTCGGTTCCGTTTCGGAGTTGTGAGGATCCGTTCGACTACGTCCGTTTGTCTTCTTCATGGACTCGTTCTTCTTCTTTGCGGGATCTCAGGAAGATGACCATACCCTCGAAATCACTTCTATCTTTGCTTGCTAGTTGTTCGCTCTATTGCTATGTCGCGCTACCTACTACTTGTTATATCGTGCCTCCCATATTGCCATGTCAAGCCTCTAACCCTCCTTTCCTAGCAAACCGTTGTTTGGCTATGTTACCGCTTTTGCTCAACCCCTCTTATAGCGTTGCTAGTTGCAGGTGAAGATGAAGCTGGTTCCATGTTGGAACATGGATATGTTGGGATATCACAATATCTCTTATTTAATTAATGCATCTATATACTTGGTAAAGGGTGGAAGGCTCGACCTTATGCCTGGTGTTTTGTTCCACCCTTGCCGCCCTAGTTTCCATCATACCGGTGTTATGTTCCTTGATTTTGCGCTCCTAACGTGGTTGGGTGTTATGGGAACTCCTTGACAGTTCGCTTTGAATAAAACTCGTCCAGCAAGGCCCAACCTTGGTTTTACCATTTGCCTCACCACCACCTATACTTTTCCCTTGGGAGTCGCGCTCCCGAGGGTCATCTTATTTTAACCCCCCGGGCCAGTGCTTCTCTAAGTGTTGGTCCGAACCAGAGCACCGTGCGGGACCGTCCCTTGGCAACTTGGGTTATGTTGGTACCTGTACGCTTAGCTTATCCGATGTGCCTTGAGAACGAGATATGTGCAGCTCCTATCAGGATTTGTCGCCACATTCGGGCGGTCTTGCTGGTCTTGTTTTACCATTGTTGAAATGTCTTGTAACAGGCATTCCGAGTCTGATCAGGTCCTTCCGGGAGAAGGAATATCCTAAGTTGGGACACCCCTGCATGGTTTTGAACTTTCGAAAGTCGTGTCCGCGGTTATGGGCAGATGGGGATTTGTTAATATCCGGTTATAGAGAACTTGACACTTAACTTAATTAAAATGAATCAACAGCATGTGTAGGCGTGATGGTCTCTTCTCAGCGGAGTCCGGGAAGTGAACACGGTTCTTGTGATATGCTTGAACGTAAGTAGTTTCAGGATCACTTCTTGATCACTTCTAGTTTCACGACCGTTGTGTTGCTTCTCTTCTCACTCTTATTTGCGTATGTTAGCCACCATATATGCTTAGTGCTTGCTGCAGCTCCACCTCACTACCCTTTCCTACCCATAATCTTAAATAGTCTTGATCTCGCGGGTGTGAGATTGCTGAGTCCTCATGGCTCACAGATACTTCCAAACAGTTGCAGGTGCCGATGATACCAGTGCAGGTGACGCAACCGAGCTCAAGTGGGAGCTCGATGAGGATCTTGATCGTTGTGTTGTGTCTTTTTTGGTTGATCAGTAGTGGAGCCCAGTTGGGACGATCGGGGATCTAGCATTTGTGGTTGTCTTCTTTTTTTGGTTTCGTAGTCGGACCTTGATTGTATTCTGGATGACGTATGTTTACTTATATTTATGTGAAGTGGCGACTGTAAGCCAACTCTTTATCCCTTTCTTATTCAGTATATGGGATTGTGTGAAGATTACCCCTCTTGCGACAAACCTACCATGCGGCTATGCCTCTAAGTCGTGCCCCGACACGTGGGAGATATAGCCGCATTGTGTGTGTTACATGAAGCGTCAAGGTCGACTCCCACAGAAAACGATGGCCACCATCTCATCCAAACACCGGGACACCTTTGCCTCTATTACCCTCGCGACGGAGCAGGCCACCATAGGCGTGGTGGTGGAACCTCAAGAGGAGTCTGCCTCCACGGACTAGCAGGCTTTAGAGCCGCCCATCCCCGTCGCGCCCGCAGGGGGTTCGGAGGCTCCAGTGCACCAAGTTGCCCTTGCTGCTGCCTCCCTGGCAGTGACACCAGCCCACGCGGCGATGCCGCCTCCTCCCCAGACCCTTGCATTAGCAAACTGCGGCCCCCTCATCCGTCCCAGATCTCTGGAGGAATCCTACGCCGCACTAGATCAGCTTCGGACCGATCTCCAAGACATCGATAGGTGCCTGGTGAGGGAACGCATGGGGCTTATCTCGGGGTGGCTCCAGGCCGACACGTCCGCTAGGACGGCCTGGGGCCGGGCTGAGGCCGCCGTCGCGGAGATCAATAGGGAGGCCAACGAAGCAACGAGAGCCTCTGCCGCGGCACTAGCCGACGCAGTGTCCGCCAAGGAGCGCTGTAATAAGGAGGAGGGTGAACTGAAAGCTCTCCGCGAGAAGCAGGTTGCCCACACCCAACAGTTTCAGTAGCAAGAGGAGGAGCTCAAGGCCCATTAAGCGATGCTTGCCAATTGCGACGCCAAGCTGGCCCAGGCGACCACTGACCAAGCCACGGAGTGGGACCGCCTGGGCAAGCTGAAGGAGGAGGAGGTGGACAAGGCCTAGGTATCCCACGCCCAGCTCGTCTCTAAGGCGATGGCTGAGCTGGAGGCCAGGGGAAGACCCTCGCTGCCACCGAGAAAACGATGGTCGTGGAACGCAAAGCACTTGAGGGTGTCGCCGCTAGAGTGGACTCCTTGGTGGAGGGGGAGTGTCGCGTGATTTTTACCACGGCCGTGCCACGCATCTTTAGCCACCTCCACCTCTGGGACCAAGGTTTCAACCTTGGTGCATTGATCGAGCCGGTGGCCCTTGAGTCCCACACGCTACCGTTGAGGCCGTGAAGAATTAGGTGGAAGCCCTGCTGGGGAAGTTTCGATGCATTCCCGACCCCGTAGCTGCGGTGGCAAAGGCCGGCGGCGAAGATGGTGGCAGCGTCATCAACGACGGGCTTCGCAAGGCGAGCGGCAGTGGCAACCAAGGCGACGGCGGCGCTTCTTCCTAGTTGACCCTGCAATATTCATCGTGCCTCACGAATGCGTGAGAACTTCTGTTTGAAAATGTGGAACATTATGTTTTGTAATAACTTGCCGGGACTCCACAATCTCTTTTCCATGCTTGGTTTCCTTCCTGTTTGCCTTAGTGTTCTACGTCGCCAGGGCCCGACCCCGCGCATACCTCAACCGCCGTTGGGCCGTCCGGATCACCAGGACAAGGTCAAGGGGCGAGGGACTATGTGACCAGTGAGGCCCCTGAGTCGCGATGCTCACAGGTCCCCCTTGACGTACGAACAACCCTCATGAAGGAAATATGAGCAGCGTCTGAGTCAATCCGGAGTCCTCCATACCTTTCCTCGCCATCTTTTGCCTAGGAGGGACGCGAGAAAACCAAATAAAGTGGCATGCGCCAGGCGTCACATGAGTGTAGCCCCTGTGCCTAGCCCCCTCCCGCAGGCCTCATGTAGGGAAAGCTGTGCAGTGGGACCGTACATCAGGCCTACAGGCCATCCTTAGGTGGTTGCAGCCACTAGGGTGCCCTCAGTTGTTTATTCACCAGCGCGGAGCATGGTGCTTCCACTTTAGCGTGGGCATAGCTGCTCCTCGATCGTGTGGTCTGCCAGCGCGGAGCATGTGGCTTCCACTGGTGCGTGGGCATAGTCGCTCCTCGACCGTGTCATCCGTCAGCACGGAACATGGGGCTTCCACTGTTGTGTGAGTGGGAGTTCCCTTGGGGGGAGACTCCGGGGCGTGTACAGCCCCGTTGGTACACGTGGCTTGCATGGAAGAATTGGAGGAGGTGTATCTGGGCACTCGTGAGCCAGCGCGGGACTCACGAGGCCCTACCTCAACACTACAAAAAAATACACTTCCGTGATGATACGTGTTTTTCAGAGTAGGTCACGTTTTTTGCCATGCATGTACATCCATGATGATTTTATGACAAAATCAAGATAGTCATTGATGAGGACATCAATACCGTTGTTACACCCACAACCCCTGTTGCTATACATACTGGACCAATTACTAGAGCTCGTGCACACCAATTGAAGTACTAGGTACTTTTATTTCTTGGTAACATTCTAATATTCATGAGAATATAATGCTGCCTAAATTGGATACATTTGTTTTGCTTACCAATGAAGGGCCTAGCTTGGACAAGAAAGATGAACCTTGGAGCAAGTTCAAGCATGGAGATGATGGCATTTGCAAGGGAAACAAGAACAGAGTTACAAGTGATGATTCCAGGACTTTGAAGCCACCATAGTGAGTGCATGAAGCCTTGGACAAAATATACAAGATGCCAGTTCATAAATTTTGTCCAGAGGCTATTTTAGGTGTTGTGTCACCTTATTTTTGGGCTAGGCCCATGTAATTGCAAAATACTTGATTATAGGTTGTTTCTAGAGTCTGTATGTGTGGGGAAACAAGAGTTAGGGTTGGTTTCAGACCCCTCCTCCAAGGGCCATGAAATTCCCCCTCTTTCCTCCATATATACAGCCCTTAGGGCATCGTTTAGACTTTGGGTTTTGTTTAGATTAAAAGTTTGCCATAGCTGCAACTTCATGTACTTCGTTTCTGTTCAACGACCAGACAAAGGCGTCACAGAACACCACCTTGATCAATAAAGCTTTCATCTTATATTCGCAATATCCGGATTGCAATCTTAGTTGTTGCTTATTCTTCGTTTTCTTGCAGCAAATAGACCTTCGTGGTCAGGTTGATCGTGCTCCGGCGTGCTCAAGAACCTCTCGGAGTTGGTTTAGCGATTGCTAAGGCGAGACGTCCTCGCATGTTCGTAGTCGGACCGTGAAAGTCTAATCCTCCGAAACGATAATCACCATCCTCATTGAAAGACCGGACACCTTTGCCTCTATCAAGTGGTATTAGATTTCTAGGTTGCTCGGTGAGATTTTACAGCTTTTCCTAGTTTAGATCGAGTCTGTTCTTCATACCTACAATCCACGAAAAAGCCAAAAAAAGAATAATTAGGGTTAGTTCATCATATCCTCTGACGCCCCGAGACCGATGCGCCAGGTGTCTTCCAGTTGTTCGTTGCTGTTGCCTTGTCATTTGCTTGCGTGTCGCATCTTAGCATGTCATCATATGCATTGCATCATCATGTTTTCAAAACTTGCATCCATCCCGGTCTCCTCGTTCTTTCCGTTGTCCGTTCTGAGCCCAGACACCTCCAAAATATTATTTTATAAGTGGCCGGAAATTGTTCTCGGAATGGTATGAAAGTTGGCGTGTGGTCTTATTATAGTGTAGATAGACCGCCTATCAAGTTTCATCGCATTTGGAGTCTGTTTGATGCCCCAACGGATAACTATAACGGTAGTATAGCCGGTCTTTTCGTCGGACGTTTTCGGTCTCCGGAAATCGTGCCAGGCTGCATCTCTCCCCTCTTCTCTTAGACCAACCCGCTCTCCACAGTCCACCTAGGCCCATGCCTACCCCTCTTTGCACAGTGCATCGGACCCTCCTCGCGCGCACGTCCGAAAGCTGTCCCGGACCCGACCCGGGCAGTCGTCACCGTTGGGTCCGGATCATCCCCAAACATCTTGAAAACATCTCCGTTTTGTTCTTTGGGCTACCTAACCTATTCATCTCGGACTGTCTGATTTTTATCGGAGGGACCAGATGATAGAGGCAAAGGTGTCCCGATGTTTCGATGAGATGGTGGCTATCGTTTTCTGTGGGAGTCGACCTTGACGATCCGACTACGAACGTGCGAGACGTCGCGCCTTAGCAATCGCTAAACCAACTTCCGAGAGTTATTGACCACGCCGGAGCACGATCAACCTGACCACGAGGGTCTGTTTCCTGCGAGCAAACGAAGAACAAGCAAGAAACTGAGATTGCAATCTGGATATTGCGAATATAAGATGAAAGCTTTATTGATCAAGGTGGGGTTCTATGACGTCTTGGTCTGGTCGTTGGACACAAACGAAGTACGCGAAGTTGCAGCTATGGCGAACTTTTAATCTAAACAAAACCCAAAGTCTAAACGACGCCCTAAGGGCTGTATATATGGAGGAAGAGAGGGGAATTTCGTGGCCCTTGAGGGTGGGGTCCGAAACCAACCCTAACTCTTGTTTCCCCACACATACGGACTCTAAAAATAGCCTATACTTAAGTATTTCGAAATTACATGGGCCTGGCCCATTAATAAGGTGACGCAGCACCTAGAATAGCCTATGGACGAATATTATGAAGTGGCATCTTGTATATTTCGTCCATGGCTTCATGCACTCCTTATGGCGGCTTCAAAGTCCTGAAATCATCACTTGTAACTCCGTTCTTGATCCCCTTGCGCATGCCATCAACTCCATGCGTGTTCTTGCTCCAATGTTCATCCTTCTCCAAGCTAGGCCCTTTATTTGAAAGCAAAACAAATGTATCCAATTTAGGCAGCATCATAATCTCATGAACATTAGAATCATTACCAAGAAACGAAAGTACCTGGTAATTTAATTGGCGTGCGCGAGCTCTAGTAATTGGTCCAGTATATGTAACAGTAGGGGCTGTGGGTGTAACAATGGTATTGATGTCCTCATCATCCTCCCCTTCTTGAAATGAAGTCGTCCTCGACGGAAGCTCATCTTCCTCACCCAAATAAGGCTTCAAATCTGCAATGTTAAAAGTGGGACTAACCCCAAAATCTGCAGGTAGCTCAAGTTTATATGCATTATCATTTATTTTCTCTAAAACCTTAAAAGGACCATCAGCACGTGGCATTAGCTTTGATTTGCGCAGATTAGGAAATCTATCTTTATGCAAATGTAACCAAACAAGATCTCCAGGTGCAAACACAACATGTTTTCTACCCTTATCTCCAGCAAGTTTATATTTAGCATTCATACACTCAATGTTTTCCTTAGTTAACTCATGCATTTTTAAAATCAATTCAGAACGTTCTTTAGCATCAAAATTAACCTTCTCCGAAGATGGAAGAGGCAACAAATCAATAGGTGCACGAGGGAGGAAACCATACACAATTTCAAAAGGGCACATCTTAGTAGTAGAATGCAATGAACGATTATAAGCAAATTCAATATGAGGCAAGCATTCTTCCCACATTTTCTTGTTATTCTTCAAAACAGCCCTAAGCATAGTAGACAATGTTCTATTGACTACTTCAGTTTGTCCATCAGTTTGGGGGTGACAAGTAGTACTAAAAAGCAGCTTAGTCCCCAACTTAGCCCATAAACATCTCCAAAAGTGGCTAAGAAATTTAGTATCACGATCTGAAACAATAGTATTTGGCACACCATGTAAGCGAATAATTTCATGAAAGAACAAATCAGCAACATTAACAGCATCATCGCTTTTATGACATGGTATAAAGTGTGCCATTTTCGAGAACCTATCCACGATAACAAATATGCTATCCCTCCCCTTCTTTGTTCTAGGTAAACCTAAAACAAAGTCCATAGATATATCCTCCCAAGGAACACTAGGTACAGGCAAAGGCATATATAAACCATGAGGATTGAGTCGTGACTTAGCTCTTTGACATGTAGTGCAGCGAGCAACAAAACGCTCAACATCCCGTCTCATCTTTGGCCAAAAGAAATGTGTAGCAAGTATATCCTCCGTCTTCTTGACGCCAAAGTGTCCCATTAATCCTCCTCCATGCGCCTCCTGCAACAACAAAAGACGAACGGAGCTAGCTGGAATGCATAGCTTGTTAGCACGAAACACAAATCCATCGTTAAGAACGAACTTGTTCCAAGTTCTCCCTTCCTTACAATTCTGCAATACATCTTTAAATTCAGCATCATTAACATATTGATCCTTGATGGTCTCCAAACCAAATATTTTAAAGTCAAGTTGTGAAAGCATAGTATAACGACGAGACAAGGCATCAGCAATAACATTTTCTTTACCCTTCTTGTGTTTAATCACATAAGGGAAAGTCTCAATGAATTCAACCCATTTAGCATGTCGACGGTTCAGTTTTGCTTGACTTTTAATGTGTTTCAAAGATTCATGATCAAAATGTATAACAAATTCCTTGGGCCATAAATAATGTTGCCGTGTTTCTAAGGTCCGAAAAAGAGCATATAATTCTTTATCATAAGTAGAATAGTTCAGACTAGGCCCACTCAATTTTTCAGAAAAGTATGCAACAGGTTTTCCATCTTGTAATAACACACCTCCTAATCCAATTCCACTAGCATCACATTCAAGCTCAAAAGTCTTATTGAAATTAGGAAGTTGGAGTAAAGGAGCATGTGTCAACTTATCTTTCAATACCGTGAAGGCTTCTTCCTGTGCGGTACCCCAAACAAAAGGTACATCCTTCTTTGTAAGCTCGTTGAGAGGTGCAGCAATGGTGCTGAAATCTCTCACAAAACGCCTATAGAAACCAGCGAGGCCAAGGAAACTCCTCACTTGTGTGACCGTTTTGGGCTGCGGCCAACTCTCAATAGCTTCAATCTCGGCTTTATCAACTTCAATTCCCTGTGGAGTAACAACATAGCCAAGAAAAGATACTTGGTCGGTGCAAAAGGTGCACTTTCCAAGGTTACCAAACAAACGTGCATCACGTAGAGCAATAAAAACAGCACGTAAATGTTCCAAATGTTCCTCCAAAGATTTGCTATAAATCAATATGTCATCAAAGTAAACTACCACAAATCGTCCAATGAAAGCACGTAAAACTTCGTTCATTAACCTCATGAAAGTACTAGGTGCATTAGTTAACCCAAAAGGCATGACTAACCACTCATATAATCCAAACTTAGTTTTAAATGCTGTTTTCCATTCATCTCCCAATTTCATACGAATTTGATGGTAACCACTACGCAAATCAACTTTGGAGAATATTGTAGAGCCACTCAATTCATCAAGCATATCATCTAGCCTAGGAATAGGATGATGATAACGAATAGTAATATTATTAATGCCTCTACAATCAACGCACATACGCGACGTACCATCCTTTTTCGGCACTAAAATGATAGGAACAACACAAGGACTAAGGGATTCGCGTATATAACCTTTGTCGAGCAGTTCTTGTACTTGACGCATAATCTCCTTCGTCTCCTCTGGATTGGTACGGTATGGTGCACGGTTGGGTAATGATGCACCGGGAATTAAGTCAATTTGATGCTCAATCCCGCGAATAGGTGGTAATCCCGGTGGCACGTCTTGTGGAAAGACGTCGGCGAACTCCTGCAATATGTTAGTGACAGCAGGAGGCAAAGAGGAAGGCACGTCCTCGAATGAAAATAATGCCTCTTTGCACACAAAAGCATAGCAAACAGATTTGCTAAAATCTAGATCATCAATATCAGATTTGGTGGCAAGTAAACATGCACTTTTCAATTTAATTTCAGAAGCAACACTAGATTGTTTATTATTATTAGGCTGCATTTGTTGCTCAAATTCTTTTGCCACAATCTGATTTTCACTCTTAGTTTTCTCCTGTTTTGCTTTATTAGCTCTATTAATATCATCTTTCAAAATGGAATCAGGAGTCATAGGAAGCAAAGTAATATTTTTATCCTTATGAACAAGAGTATACTGATTGTTTCTACCATGGTGAATAGAATTTTTATCAAATTGCCATGGTCTACCAAGTAATAAGGAACATGCTTGCATAGGTACCACATCACAATCAACATAATCAGCATATGTAGAGATACTAAAATGCACACGAACAGTACGTGTTACCTTAACCTTGCCGCTGTTGTTGAAGCATTGGATGTAGTAAGGATGTGGATGTGGTCTTGTGGTGAGAGATAGCTTCTCCACCATCTCGATGCTAGCCAAGTTGTTGCAACTCCCTCCATCTATGATCACGCGAACAGAACGTTCCTTCACAACTCCCTTTGTATGGAACAAATTATGCCTCTGATTTTTCTCAGCTTGTGTAACCTGCACACTCAAAACACGTTGAGCAACTAAACATTCATACCTGTCAGCATCTTCAGGAGCCATGTATTGCGTCTCATGATCAGAATCGTCTCCACCGTGTTCGTCACGTGTAATAAGAGCCAAAGTCTCCTCATCATAGTCACTAGCGGACTCATACCCACCATCCTCAGTAACAATCATCACACGCTTAGATGGGCATTCTCTCGCATAATGACCTCCACCCTTGCAACGTCGACAAATAATATCATGTGTTTGCCCTGTTGATGCCATGGATGAAGAAGAGCTCTTTGCAGGCCCAGAAGGTGTGCTCCTGGCAGATAGTGGTGATTGTGCCTGCTTTATTGTATCACGGTTGGAGGTGGCAGCCGACGGAGGCGCCGGTGAAGCAGAACGTGTGGAAGTAGATGATGCACGTGGTGTCCATGAAGAAGGTCGACCTGCAGAAAAGTTAGTCCGCGCCAATGCCTGTCGATCCTGCACTTCACGTTCAGCTTTACAAGCAAGATGGAATAAACGAGTGATATTAGTATACTCCTTATACTCTAGAATCGTCTGAATCTCTCTATTTAATCCACCCATAAAACGTGCAAGCATAGCTTCATTCTCCTCAACAATACCACATCTAATCATGCCAGTTTGTAATTCCTGATAATATTCTTCTACAGAATTTTTTCCCTGTCTTATGCGCTGCAATTTTTGAAGTAATTCACGTTGATAATATGGTGGAACCCAACGAGTACGCATAGCAGTTTTCAAAGCAGCCCAAGTAGCAGGAATGGGATATAATCTACAATGCTCAGACCACCAAACACATGCAAAACTAGTGAATGCACAAACAGCAGCAGGAACACGTCTCTCCTCGGGATATTGTAAACATGTAAATCGTTGTTCAGTTTCTAACTCCCAAGTAAGATATATATCAGGAACATATCTACCCTCAAATGGTGGAATATTCAATTTTAGTTTAGGGAGATGGTCATGATCTCGTACCTGAGGGTGAGCCCTACCATTGCCATTATTTGCATGTGGACGACCTGATGGTTGCTGTGCTGGTGGTGGCACGTAGTTCTGATTTTGATCAACCTCATCCTCGAAATCGCCAGCAAAATCATCCTCCTCCGCATCAGCAGCAGGAGCCACAGAAGTAGCAATAGCAGCACCCACAGTTTGGCCAGGCGCAAGAGGGAGACGGCTCGCTCGGCGGAGGGCTGTTTCACGATGTGTAGGTAGTCGTCGTTGTTGTTGTTGAAGAGGTGCGTTAGGTGCAGCCGGTGGTGGTGGTGGAAGACGCGTGAGCAATTCATTAAACCCGTTATCGAGCTTTGTTTCGAACGTCTTCTCCATGTCATCTATCTTCTCCATGGCCTCTTCAAATCTGTTTAGCACATCCTGCACCTGTCCATTCATCATTTGCTGAAATTTATCATGCAACTCCTGATTCGTCATGTTCTCCCAGTCAGTCTCGTCGGCTTGTGATCCTGCCATGGTTAGCAACAATAGAAAACACACAAGAATATGATCCTACAGAATACTAACAAGAGGTGGTGGTGGCGGGTGTCACAAATCCGTCAAGCAAATCTCAAATTCTTACCAGTTCTTACCCAGCAGCAGGCGGTGATCGGCAACCGTTGTAGTCAAAACTCTCAAAAGCTTGGATAGAGCGATTGCCAGGGAGAGTCAAACGCACGACGTAGAGGTATGTGGAGCTGGGAAGGCTTATAGTATGGTAGCAAAAAGGGTCAGCAATAATCAATTCAAAGATGCAAAGTTGAATAAACGCTCAACGACAGTACTGTGCTGGTCCTAGGCTAGACCGTGCTAGAGACGCGAGCCTAGAACACTAACAAAATCATGGTGCTGCACGTAAATAAGGGAAAAGCACACTCTGGAACTTTTTTTTTCGCTCCTCTTTTTTTTTGCGCTCCTCTTTTTTTTTGCGCTCCTCTTTTTTTTTGCGAAAAAATTACTATAATGGCGAGTGTCTCAAAACTCTTCCCTCGTCAAACTGATAGGATGGGCACGAAAATTTTTTTTTCACTTTTTTTTTCGGAAATCAGGGCAGCGACGACGAAAAAGTGCGACAAAAAATCACTATGATGGCACGTGGCTCAAAAGACACAGAAAAGCCTAAAAATAGGATAGGGAAAAAATATTTTTGCCCGTGAAAATTTTGGCCTAAAAACTGCCCGGGGGTCTCCAGACTCTTTTTTTTTTCTTCCGAGACCTACGCAGGCAAGGAAACACAAATCGGAATTGAGATTGATCTCAAGAACAAACCTAATATGAGAAGAACTCGGATTGGTGGTGGATATATGGTTGTGGTATATGGCAGCAGTGGTGGTATATGGTAGCGGTGGTGGTATATGGATAGAGATTGATGGTGGTATATGATGAACTAACCCTAATTTTTTTTTGTGGCTTTTTCGTGGACTGTAGGTATGAAGAACAGACTCGATCTAATCTACGAAAAACTGTAAAATCTCACCGAGCAACCTGGAAATCTGATACCACTTGATAGAGGCAAAGGTGTCCCGATGTTTCGATGAGATGGTGGCTATCGTTTTCTGTGGGAGTCGACCTTGACGATCTGACTACGAACGTGCGAGACGTCGCGCCTTAGCAATCGCTAAACCAACTTCCGAGAGTTATTGACCACGCCGGAGCACGATCAACCTGACCACGAGGGTCTGTTTCCTGCGAGCAAACGAAGAACAAGCAAGAAACTGAGATTGCAATCTGGATATTGCGAATATAAGATGAAAGCTTTATTGATCAAGGTGGGGTTCTGTGACGTCTTGGTCTGGTCGTTGGACACAAACGAAGTACGCGAAGTTGCAGCTATGGCAAACTTTTAATCTAAACAAAACCCAAAGTCTAAACGACGCCCTAAGGGCTGTATATATGGAGGAAGAGAGGGGAATTTCGTGGCCCTTGAGGGTGGGGTCCGAAACCAACCCTAACTCTTGTTTCCCCACACATACAGACTCTAAAAATAGCCTATACTTAAGTATTTCGAAATTACATGGGCCTGGCCCATTAATAAGGTGACGCAGCACCTAGAATAGCCTATGGACGAATATTATGAAGTGGCATCTTGTATATTTCGTCCATGGCTTCATGCACTCCTTATGGCGGCTTCAAAGTCCTGAAATCATCACTTGTAACTCCGTTCTTGATCCCCTTGCGCATGCCATCAACTCCATGCGTGTTCTTGCTCCAATGTTCATCCTTCTCCAAGCTAGGCCCTTTATTTGAAAGCAAAACAAATGTATCCAATTTAGGTAGCATCATAATCTCATGAACATTAGAATCATTACCAAGAAACAAAAGTACCTGGTAATTTAATTGGCGTGCGCGAGCTCTAGTAATTGGTCTAGTATATGTAACAGTAGGGGCTGTGGGTGTAACAATGGTATTGATGTCCTCATCACCAGATAGTCTAACATCTAATCCCCTACCTATATAATCAGACAAAACCCTAAAATTTAGGAGCCTTGTCCCATCCAACAAATCCCCTCACCCCCCCCCCCCCGCCGCCAGTCGTCTTCTTCCTCGGGATCCATCGCGAGCCAACCACCTCTCCACCTCGCTTTCCCCACCGGACCAATCCATCCCAGCCATCCCAATCCCCACGAAGATCCTTCTCGCCACCGCCCGCAGCCTCCCCTCCTTGCTACGCGGGCTGCACGAGCACAGCAGCCGCTCGGGCACCAGACCCCGCTCCCGCCTGGTTCGAGACCACCATGAGGGTCCGGATCCTTCTCGCCGTCGTCTTCGCGTGCCACGCCGGAGCAGAGCTCCTCCTGCCGACGCCCTCCGCCTCCCAGGAAAGCCCTGTCGCGTCCCCTTTTTACTTCTCTTCCTTCCTTTCCCCTGGTTCCCTCAACTCCCTCTCGTCTATCTCTCTACAGGGACCCGCCATGGCCGCCCTTGGTGCTTCGTGTCGCGCCGCCCTCCATCCATGCCTCCTCTGCTTCTCCTTCGCCGGAACCGCGCCATCTTGCCGCTCGCCGGAGTCCCTCTGCCTTGTCCCGCTTGCTCGCGTTAGTCGCCGCACCTACATCGCCTGGAGTCACCGCGCCCAGTTCCTCTACCTCTTCTGCACGAGCACGGGAGCGCGCCCGCTTCCTCCGGCCACCAGAGTCCCGCTGCTCCAGCATCGTGCGCTCGTGCCGGAGCCAAGGGGGCCTCGACGCCCTGCAGATTCCCCGCAGCCCTGCCGTCGTCTTCCAGCGCCAATGTCCCTGAAGATCCTGACGAACGCGACGACCGGTGCCCTACTTCCCGCATGGCATCGCGCCAGCTGCCGCCCGCTACGCCGGCGCACCAAGATCCATCGCCGCCAGTTCGGTCGAGTCCCGGCCCTCTTCGCTGTTCTCGGTCCTCCCCGTCACCGGTGTCCTCGCCGAAGACCACCGGCGAGCCGCCGTGCCAAGTCATCCGGCCGTCGCTCTCCTGTTTCCCCGCGTTGAACGACAGGAGCAGCTGCGTCGATTGCCTGCCTCGCGTGAAGCCCAGCCCAGCAGCGCGAATGGCCTGCAGGCCTCTCCTTCAACTGGGCCAGGCCCACTGGGTGAGGCGACCCCCGCGCCCCTTTTTTTCCTCTGTTGGGCTTGCTGTCCAGATTTGGCCCGTGTTACGTTTTTTTCCTCTAGGTGGTTTTGCTAATATTCTAGAGAATGCTATTTTACAGAAAAGACCCTCATGTTCACACATTTAATATCTCACAAACTATGCATCTTCTGTAAAAACTTCATATATGAAAAATGCTTAGATTTCTGTCTAGTTTCATAATATGCCACTTGCATCCATGTTTGAAATGCTTAAAATGATGTTTGATTAAATTTGCTCATATAGCATGCTAAAATGCTTTAATTCATAACTAAATAACCGTAACTCGGTTTGTAATAAACTTTATATGTAAATGGGGTAGAAAAATGCCTAGTTTAACATGGTGGCTTTACTTTCCATGTTTAACAAATCAAAAATATGGTTTAGGGCAGAACAGTACCAAATCCATAAATTGCACATGAGGATTTTTCCGGACATGTTGTTTGTTGTTCCGGCCTCATTTAAACTTTCCTAGATAGGTAGTTATCTTTTGCTTCACCTCTTGCCATGTTAATCAACATTGAATATTGTTGGGTACATAAACGAGATCGAACTAAATAACTTGAATGTGGTGTTCCGTCAATATGCAACTCATTGCATATTGAGCTCCACTTAACTTGTAGTGTTGTTTGTGCACTTTGCCATGCCATGCCTCATTAAATCGGACATGCATCATCCTTGGTTGTGCATCATGCCATGATTATGTGATGGTTGTTTACTATGTTGTTTGGTTCTTTCCGGTGTTGCTTCTTCGGTTTAGTTTTGATAACGTCGCGTTTGTGAGGATCCGTTCGACTACGTCCTTTTGTCTTCTTCATGGACTCGTTCTTCTTCCTTGCGGGATCTCAGGCAAGATGACCATACCGTCGAAATCACTTCTATCTTTGCTTGCTAGTTGCTCGCTCTATTGCTATGCCGCGATACCTACCACTTGCTATATCATGCCTCCCATATTGCCATGTCAAGCCTCTAACCCACCTTTCCTAGCAAACCGTTGTTTGGCTATGTTACCGCTTTGCTCAGCCCCTCTTATAGCGATGTTAGTTGCAGGTGAAGATGGAGTTTGTTCCTTGTTGGAACATGGACTTGCTGGGATATCACAATATCTATTATTTTAATTAATGCATCTATATACTTGGTAAAGGGTGGAAGGCTCGGCCTTATGCCTGGTTTTTTTCCACTCTTGCCGCCCTAGTTTCCGTCATACCAGTGTTATGTTCCTCGATTTTGTGTTCCTTATGTGGTTGGGTTATAATGGGAACCCCTTGATAGTTTGCTTTGAATAAAACTCCTCCAGCAAGGCCCAACCTTGGTTTTACCATTTCCACCTAAGCCTTTTTCCCTTGGGTTCTGCAGACTCAAGGGTCATCTTTATTTTAAACCCCTGGGCCAGTGCTCCTCTGAGTGTTGGTGCAAACTAGAGTCCTTTGCAGCGCCACCTCGGGGCAACTCGAGGTTTGGTTTTAGTTGTATGGAGCGCTCATCCGGTGTGCCCCTGAGAACAAGATACGTGCGACTCCTATCGGGATTTGTCAGCACATCGGGCGGCTTTGCTGGTCTTGTTTTACCATTGTTGAAATGTCTTGTAACCAGGATTCCGAGTCTGACCGGGTCTTCCTGGGAGAAGGAATATCCTTCGTTGACCATGAGAGCTTGTGATGGGCTATGTTGGGACACCCCTGCAGGGTTTTGAACTGTCAAAAGCCGTGCCCGCGGTTATGGGCAGATGGGAATTTGTTAATATCCGGTTGTAGAAAACCTGACACGTAACTTAATTAAAATGCATCAACCGCGTGTGTAGCTGTGATGGTCTCTTCTCGGCGGAGTCCGGGATGTGAACATGGTTTTGGAGTTATGTTTGTGCGTAAGTAGTTTCAAGATCACTTCTTGATCACTTCTAGTTCACGACCGTGCTTTGCTTCTCTTCTCGCTCTTATTTGCGTATGTTAGCCACCATATATGCTAGTGCTTGCTGTAGCTCCACCTCACTACCTTTTCCTACCCATGAGCTTAAATAGTCTTGATCACGAGGGTGTGAGATTGTTGAGTCCTCGTGGCTCATAGATACTTCAAAAAAGTTGCAGGTGCCGGTGATACCAGTGCAGGTGACGCAACAGAGCTCAAGTGGGAGCTCGATGAAGATCGTGTTTGTTGTGTTGTTTTGTTTCCAGTCGATCAATAGTGGAGCCCAGTCGGGGCGATCGGGGATCTAGCATTAGGGGTGGTCTTCTTTTATTTTGGTTCCGTAGTCGGACCTTGATTGTATTCTGGATGATGTAATGCTATATTTATGTATTGTGTGAAGTGGCGATTGTAAGCCAAGTCTTGATCTCTTTCTTATTCAGTACATGGGATGTGTAAAGATTACCCCTCTTGCAACATGCCTACTATGCGGTTATGCCTCTAAGTCGTGCTCCGACACGTGGGAGATATAGCCGCATCGTGGGTGTTACATATCCGAACCATTCCGAGCCTTTGCATAATCTTTTTAGGGTCTTTGCGCAAGCACGAGAACGGCAACGACAATGCCACCATGAAGAGGAAGAACGAGCGCGTCTACACCAAGAAGCATAAGATGCCGAGGCACAACGTCAAGAGCAACAATTGCGAGATGCTCAAGCACTTGAGGTGCAACAAGCCCTCTGAGATTCAAGTCGAGCCGTAGCTAACCGAGGCCGACAAGCTCGTGAACATGAAGAAGCACTTCACGAAGAAATTCACGAATGAAGATATCAAGCTCGCGTGCAACGTCAAGCCCGACAAGTTCCTCCACAAGCTCGCCAAGAACATCAAGTTCAACAAGAACAAGAAGACAATGGAAATCCTGCATAGCAAGAGCAAATTGTGAGAGACGATTCTCCTCGTCAAAGACGTCATCATCCCCGTCCCGAACACAATGAAGAGCAACGCTACGGGAAGCTAAAGTTCACCATGCCCAAGTACATTGGAAGCAATGATCCCGAAGAGTACCTTTCATGGGCATTGAAGGTCGACAAAATCTTCCGTTTGCACAACTATGAAGAAGAAAAAAAGATCGCGATGGCATCCCTTGAGTTCCAAGACTATGTCCTCATTTGGTGGGAACAAGTCATTGAGCGCCGTGAGGCAAGACGTGAACCACCCATCACTACTTGGGCGCAAGTGAAGGATGTCATGAGAGCACGCTTCGTGCCTACCTACTACAACCGCGACCTCTTCAAGAAACTCCAACTACTCAAGCAAGGAAGCAAGAGCGTTGAAGAGTACTACAAGGAGATGGAGATTGCAATGATACGAGCCAATGTCACAGAAGATGATGAGAAAACTATGGCATGTTTCTTGAATGGGCTCAATCATCCTATCAAGAAGATCACCGACTTCCAACCATACTCGAACCTCATCGAGCTAGTGCATCAAGCTACCAAAGCGGAACGTCAAGTGCGAGATGACTTCAAGTATGCCAAGTTCTCATCCAAGTCATATGGCTTATCCAACACCCAAGCTTCAACGACTCCACCATCTTCGACTACCAAAAGTAATCCTCCTACTACAAGCAACTTCAAGCCGACAGCTTCATCATCATCTACCCCAAATGATGAGACCGTCAAGACGAGTTCCTTCAACTGCTTCACATGCGGCGGCCAAGGCCACAAGTCCTTTGAGTGTATAAACAAGGGCTCCATGACCCTCAACGATGAGGAAACTATGACTCCATGAGTGAAGAGGAGATGAAAGCCCATGAGCAAGTGGCAATGCACCGGCGTGTGAACAAAGAAGAAGAGGATTAAGTCTTTTGTGACGAAGATTCAAGTCCCGCTCTCGTTGTATCCAAGGTCTTGACCTTTCAACATCAACAAGAATAAGACCAACGATGCCACATCTTTCATACCAAGGCCGGCATCAATGGAAGATCCATCAAGGTCATCATCGATGGAGGGGTTTTCCATAACTTAGCAAGTGAAGAACTATGCTCCAAGCTCCAATTGGGAAAGATGAAGCATCCTCATCCCTACAACGTTCAATGGCTTAGCGACTCCGACACTATCCAAGTCGAGCATCGAGTACACGTCTCCTTCAACATCAGAGCTTACGAAGACACTTTGGAGTGTGATGTCATTCCAATGACCGTTTGCCACCTTATTCTTGGACTACCATGGCAATTTGATAAAGGTGTGATCCACAATGGTCGAATGAACCACTACATCTTAAAGATGAAAGGGAAGGATTACGTACTTCGCCCTATGTCTCCAAGCCAAGTGATCACCGACAAGCAAGCCACCCATCATGGAGAGAATAGTGAGGGAGCGAACCACCAAAAAGAAAGTGAGCGCCACAAGCCTAAATCGAGTGCCTCCACGATGAGCGACAAGAAGAACTTAGTTCTATTTACCACCAAACATGAGATGAGAGAAGTGTGAGAGAACCCATCTAGTGTCATGCACTATGTCCTTTCATGCAAAGCCAAGGCACCAAAAGCTAACACCTCACACACTCTATGTCGGTGTCAAAACCGGCGAATCTCGGGTAGGGGGTCCCGAACTGTGCGTCTAGGTGGATGGTAACAGGAGGCAGGGGACACGAAGTTTTACCCAGGTTCGGGCCCTCTTGATGGAGGTAAAACCCTACGTCCTGCTTGATTAATATTGATGATATGGGTAGTACAAGAGTAGATCTACCACGAGATCAGAGAGGCTAAACCCTAGAAGCTAGCCTATGGTATGATTGTATCTTGTTGTTGTTGTTGTTGTTGTTCTACGGACTAAAACCCTCTGGTTTATATAGAAACCGGAGAGGGCTAGGCTTACACAAGGTCGGTTACAAAGGAGGAGATATCCATATCCGTACTACCTAGCTTGCCTTCCACGCCAAGGAGAGTCCCATCCGGACACGAGACGAAGTCTTCAATCTTGTATCTTCATAGTCTAACAGTCCGGCCAAAGGATATAGTCCGGCTGTCCAGAGACCCCCTAATCCAGGACTCCCTCAGTAGCCCCTGAACCAGGCTTTCAATGACGATGAGTCTGGTGCGCAGTATTGTCTTCGGCATTGCAAGGCGGGTTCCTCCTACGAATACCTCACGGAAGAATTTGAATACAAGGATAGTGTCCGACCCTGCAAAATAAGTTCCACATACCACCGTAGAGAGAATAATACTTCCACAAATCTAATCTGCTGACACGTCTTGGCAACACGACATTATGTCATGGCCCCGCACATAACGCGAGGCAGTTTTTTGACACGTCTTGTCAAAGCAGAGATCGTGTTCCCCTAATTACGGGATTCTCATCAATACGGTCGTGGGTAACCCAACCCTATCTAGGACTCCTAGATCATAGGCAAGTCCCAAACGGCTACAGAGAGGACACTTGCTATTCACCCTCTTTATAAAGGGACAAGGCTTTTACTCTTTCCCTCCCGTGCTCAATCGAATCGTTCCCCCGCCTCGAGTTCTAACACCCAAAGCCCAGGTCAGGTGCTCCGGACCTTCAATCATGTCCGGATCTAACCTTGAAGGCCGGTGGATGCCCTCCTCCGTTACATAAGAAGATATCAAGAAGTTGAGGGAGGCCAGATACCTGACCGCCGAGGTTTCGCATCGGCTGCCTACCCGAGGGCAGGTCGTCCTAACTCCTGAACCCAACGAAGACGTCATGTTCATCTCCCACTTCCTCCGAGGTCTAGGCCTCACTCTGGATCGCTTCGTTAGGGGGCTGATGTTTTATTACCGGCTAGATTTCCACGATCTAGCCCCGGACTCCTTTCTCCACATCTCGGCATTTATTGTCGTATGTGAGGCCTTCCTCCACATTACCCCTCACTTCGGCCTGTGGCTCAAGACCTTTGACGTGAAGCTGAAGATGATCGAGGGGCAGCATGTAGCGTGCGGAGGTGCATTAATAAGCAAGATCTCTGGAGCTCCATGGCCAAAAGGTTCTATCCCAGAGGTGTCCGGATTATGGCAACTGGAGTGATTTTACATCACAGCTCCCAGAAGTGCCAAGTGGGCGGCTGCCCCTGCTTTCGGCTCAGGCCCTCCACCACAACTGATGTCATGGATTAGCAGAGGGCTGAGCTGGGGCCCAGCCAAGGACGTGCCTGTACTGCAAAGTTGCATTCAAAATCTCTTCGAAGGAGATTTCAGCTTGATTATGGTAATTCAAGTCATGCTGGTTCGACGAATCCAACCATGCAAACGTCGGCCTCTTCACATGTGGGAGTTCAACCTAGAAGGACCACACGCTATTCAGAATTTCCTCGGCCTGACGCACCAGGAGATGTATAGATCATTCTTCGGACCCCAGATAGAGTGTCCGGATACTACCAAGGACGTGGGCCTGAGCAGCAACCACACCGCCGACCAAGTAAGTTATCCTCTAGATGAACCCATCGTCTTCCATTTATCATGGCGTTATTCTGAGAAATCACTCTTTGACCAGGACTGGATAACAAAGGCGAAGATGATTCGGTGTTCGGTCCCCCTTCCTGAGGGTTTGGAAAATCCGGTACTGGAAAAGATGCTCGAACTAGCACCTTGCCCGGAGCCCTCAAAGGAAGACAAAGGGGGGAATAATGAGGGCGAGAGCAGGCCTCCACCGCTACCTATTACGACCGAGGGAACAAGCGCCTCCATGAGGGAGGATAACCGAGGGGAGGAATCTGACATTCTCTCACCCCGGGGAAGGAAGAGGACTTCCTCTCAAGATCCGGAAACCAAGGTTTCTAAGCGGGAGAAGAAATCTCCACCAGAGGGTCCTGCCTTAGAGGGTGCTCTTGCCGCACAAAGTCCACGCGGGGATCAGCCCTCTAATGAGCTGTAAGTAATTAAAAGTACTTTAATAGTGAAGATATATTACCTTACTCTGAGGAAAATAACCGAAGTATTTATCTTGCAGTTCGGATCTTAGCGCTTCTCAGCAGAGCTCGTCTTTGGGGGATCTTCTTCCGGAGATGATGGAGAGCGAAATGCCTCCCGCGGACTCCTCCGCTCAAGAGGTGGGCGACCTTGAAGTGTCGTCACGGAGGGCCTCTCTAGATCCGGTGAGGCCAGAAGATAATCCTATAGTCACCCGAAGTCCCCAGCGTCCGGCTCTCGAAGAGAGCAAACTGAAGAGTCCGGCACCGTCTAGTATGCGGTCGGATGTACCGAGGGAGCTATTGGAGCGAGCGGCCATCTCAGAAGAACACCGTACATTGATGGGTACGGTGATGGAAAGGATTTCATCCGCCGAAAGCAGGTTGCATGATGCCTTTATGAGTCTACTGACGGGCTTTGAGGTACGTAAATTGATGTACATTTGTGATGGTACCGCACATTTTTAGGTGTGCCTGTGTAGATAGTAGTGTAACACCCCGGATGTAATTTACCTTATATGTATCCCAACTCTTGCCGTTTCCGGCGCTAAGTTATTTTATTTTCCTCGGGTTCGGGTTTTTCTCTTCATGTGTTGTTGCCTTTGTCATGCATCTCAGATCATGTCATCATGTGCATTGCATTTGCATACGTGTTCGTCTAATGCATCCGAGCTTTTTCCCCGTTGTCCGTTTTGCATTCCGGCGCTCCTATCTCCTCCGGTGGCCCTTTCTACCTCTTTTCATGTGTGGGGGTTAAACATTTCCGGATTGGACCGAGACTTGCCAAGCGGCCTTGGTTTACTATAGGTAGACCGCCTGTCAAGTTTCGTGCCATTTGGACTTCGTTTGATACTCCAACGGTTAACCAAGGGACCGAAAAGGCCTCGTATGTGTTGCAGCCCAACACCCTTCCAATTTGGACCAAAACCCACCGAAAACCCCTCCATCACCTAGAGCGTTCTATCACGATCGCGTGGCCGAAAACCGCACTCCATTTGGAGCTTCCTAGCTCCCTCTATGCCTTCCCCGAAATCCGGACGAAACCCTAGATCCCTCCCTCTCCTCGCGCACCGGACACAATCCTCGCTGACGGACATGTCCGGCTAGCCGCCGCCGCCACGTGTCACGCCCCCGTTGGCCGCCGCCCCGTGCCCACTTCGCTGCACCGCGGGCCCACTCAGCCCGGAGCCGGCCCTCCCGGCCCGCGTCCTCGCCCGCGCCGGTTCCTTCGCCCCGCCGCCCGCTAGCTCTCGCCGGGGTTGCGCCGCCGCGCCGGAGCGTGCGCCGCCCGAGACCGGCGTCCGGCGACCTCGCCGACCGGGGCCACCCCGCACCAGCGCCGCCCCGCCGTCCAGACTGCCTCGTCGCCGGCGCACCTCCTCCTCGACCTCCGAGCTCGGGCCCCGACGACCTCTACTCCGGCGACCCCATCTTCTCCGATGAACCTCGTGCAGCGCGCCGCTACAGTGCCCGGCCAGATCTGGATCCAGATCCAACCCTAGGGGGTTGACTTTTTCCCACTCTCCCTAGTATTTATTGCATACTTTGACATGCCGTAACTCCGCATCCGTAGCTCCGATTTACGCGTGTAGCATATCAAAATGTTCGACTCGACAAGTACATCATTTCATCTCATTGCATAATTTTCATTTGAGCTCATCTTGATGCCCTAAATGCTGTTGGAAGAGGGCTATGTGATAAAATTGCCAGATCCGTTTTCATCAATTAGCTATTTGTCATTTTTGCCATGATTAATGTGTGCATGATATGCTCCTGAGATCTACATGTGTTTTGTTATATGCCATGCCATCTTTACAGAGGTGCTTACCATGTATTTTTGTGATATGTGTGGTGACTAGCACAATCTTGCAAAGTAGTGCATTCGTTAATGCTGATTTCCGGTACTTAGAATTTCTCTAAATCCTTGAGCTGATTTTTGTCATTATGTCATATGTTCATGTTGTTTCCTAGTGATCCGTGCCTCTTTTGAGGATGATAAGTAAGGATGCTTTGTTAACATTGTGGTGCTCTATCCATCCATGTCTTTGTTTGCATTTATGGAGCAACCTAGATTGAGTCAATCGAGCTCTACTTTTGCTATTTCGTGATTCCTGGCAGATTGTTGACTTGTTAGCGATTTTGCCGAGGATGTTGTTTTTGAGCCGTGCATGCTATGTTGTTGTTCTTGCCATGTCTATCTTCTATGATATGTATTCTTGATGGGTGTATGCTTAGTTTGTCATGCCATGCTCTTTACTGAGTGCATCGAGCTCGTAAACATGCCTACTCGTTAACAGATTTGCACGCTCCAGTTTTTCACTAAGTCTGTAATCTGATTATGTTTTTGCCATGTTCACATGCTTGCAATTGTATTTTCTGATCCCTTTTGGCTCAAGGTAACTAAGTGACTTTTGTTAAGTGCTTTGAGTAGCTTCATGCCATGCCTTGCTTTGCCATGTTAATCTCCTGTAGCATATAGTTTTCATGCTCCAAAGTGTGCTACCTGATGTTAAATTCCAGACTGGTGTTAATTTCTCTAAGTATGAAACCTGTTATCATTTGCACTTTCGCCATGCTTGTTTGAACCTGTTAATGGATGAATTAGCTGTAGCTCAGTGTTCATTTTCTTGTCAAGCATCATGAGTGGATCCCTGCCATGTATTTTGTTGTCATGTTTGAGTGCTGTAGCATATTAATCTTGATGCATTTAGATGGCTACTTGCTGTTTATCGCAGACCGGTGCCATATTTGTTTTGCTTGCCATTTCCAAACCGTGCATTCGATTCCGGTGATCTTTATATCGATTTCAACTGAAATCACCTCACCTTTCCAGTAGCACTCTTGGATTTCCAAGTTGAGGCCAGGTTCAATCATTCCTTGTCAAATCTTTCATATGCATCACTTACCGCATCCCGCATAGCATACCATGTTTGCATCATGTTGTTTGAGCATTGCACGTGGTTGATTGTGTTCCTTTTGCTTGTTTGTCTTGTTTGGGTAGAGCCGGGATATGAGTTCACTAACGAGGAGCCCGTTGAGTTTGCTTACGAGGATCAAGTCAACTCTGACAACTTTGCAGGCAAGATGGTCATACCCTCGAAATCACTTCTATCTTTGCTTGCTAGATGCTCGCTCTTTTGCTATGCCTATGCTACGATGCCTACCACATGCTTATCATGCCCCCCAAATTGCCATGTCAAACCTCTAACCCACCATGTCCTAGCAAACCTTTGATTGGCTATGTTACCGTTTTGCTCAGCCCCTCTTATAGCGTTGCTAGTTGCAGGTGAAGATTGGAGATCGTTCCTTGTTGGAACATTATTTATTGTTGGGATATCACTATATTATCTTGTGATCTTAATGCATCTATATACTTGGTAAAGGGTGGAAGGATCGGCCTTTTGCCTAGTGTTTGTTCCACTCTTGCCGCCATAGTTTCCGTCATATCGGTGTTATGTTCCCGGATTTTGCGTTACTTACGCGGTTGGGTTATAATGGGAACCCCTTGACAGTTCGCCTTGAATAAAACTCCTCCAGCAAGGCCCGACCTTGGTTTTACCATTCGCCACCTAGCCTTTTTCCCTTGGGTTTCGTGGACTCAAGGGTCATCTTTATTTTAAACCCTCGGGCCAGTGCTTCTCTAAGTGTTGGTCCAACCCAGAGCACCGTGCGGGGCCGTCCCTTGGCAACTTGGGTTATGTTGGCTCCCGCACGCTTAGCTTATCTGGTGTGCCCTGAGAACGAGATATGTGCAGATCCTATCGGGATTTGTCGGCACAGCAGGTGGTCTTGCTGGACTTGTTTTACCATTGTCGAGGATGTCTTGTAGAACCGGGATGCTGAGTCTGATTGGAATGTCTCAGGAGAAGGAATATCCTTCGTTGACCATGAGAGCTTGTGATGGGCTAAGTTGGGACTCCCCTGTAGGGATTTGAACTTTCGAAAGTCGTGCCCGTGGTTATGGGCAGATGGGAATTGGTTAATGTCCGGTTGTAGATTACATGAAACTTAACTTAATTAAAATGAATCAACCGCGTGTGTAACCGTGATGGTCTCTTCTCGGAGGAGTCCGGGAAGTGAACACGGTGTTGGAGTAATGTTTGACGTAGGTTGTTCTAGGATCACTTCTTGATCATAGTTCTTCGTTCGTGCTTTGCCTTCTCTTCTCGATCTCTTTTGCGAACAGGTTAGCCACCATATATGCTAGTCGCTTGCTGCAGCTCCACATATTACCATGCCTTACCTATAAGCTTAAATAGTCTTGATCGCGAGGGTGCGAGATTGCTGAGCCCCCGTGACTCACAGATTACTTCCAAACTAGATGCAGGGACCGATGATACCGTTCCAGATGATGCGCTTGAGCTCAAGTGGGAGTTCGACGAAGACTCTCGCCGTTACTATGTGTCTTTCCTAGATGATCAGTAGAGGTGCCCAGTTGGGGCGATCGGGGACCGTGTCGCATGTTGGGGTTGATCTTTTATTTTGGTACCGTAGTCGGACCATGAGTGTATTGGATGATTGTAATGTTATTCATGTATTTGTGTGACGTGGCGAGTGTAAGCCAACTATGTATCTTTTCCCTATTATCTATTTATATGGGTTGTTGTGAAGATTACCTTACTTGCGACATTGCTTTCAATGCGGTTATGCCTGTAAGTCATGCTTCGACATGTAGGAGATATAGCAGCATCGAGGGCGTTACAAGTTGGTATCAGAGCCAGGTTTCGATCCTGGGACCTGTGGGTTATGGGCCCACTCAAAAGAAACACCGTTGAAATGATTTAAAAGAGAGGTTGCAGCGGTAGAATTAAATGACTTGAATGAGATAACATCCTCGAAAGATCTTGAACGACTGCGGAGTGGAAACACGAATCTTTTGAGCTATCTTCGGCACTCCGGAACAAATTTATAGCGGGAGGTGAATGATTAAGAGGTGCACCGGTATGAGATGGTATTTGAAACGAGGAAATGATATGATCAACCAAGCTTGAATTGGTTCCATCGGAAAAGAAAGAGAATGAATAATGATGAACTTGAGGCTCCGTTAGGATCTTCATGAGAATCACCGGATAAGAACATGAAGGAAAAAGAATGGAGAGATTTCCATCAATAAAATGGATACTCGAAAAAGAAATCTAAGTCCTTGAAGAAAAAGGGAGGGAGGGTGGGAAAAAGAAAGACAATTTGGAATGGATGAAACGAACATCGTTGAGAAAGATGAGATTGAATCTTGAGGATATTGAAAATGAACAGATCCGCTTGAAGAGAAACACACCGGTTGAAAAGGATTGTCATGACAATGTCGATTATCATGAAGGATTAGTACTCCCGTAGGAATACGAGAACACCACTTAGGAAAGTTATGGAATCAACATTTGACTTCGAAGCAACTCGAATACCACAACTCAAAGGATTGGCTTGCAAAATAAGTCGGAACAAACATATGATAGAGATTTCGTCCGAAGTTTTCGTGGTGGTGGTGTCGGGCTTCGTCTAGGGTGAACTAGATGCCATCTCTCAAATTCCAGTCATTTGCGAATATCAAGACGTCTTTCCAGAAGATCTTCCAGGAATGCCTCCGCACCGGCCAGTTGAATTCATCATCGATCTTGAGCCTGGCACAGAACCTGTTTGCAAACGTCCTTACAAGCTTGGTGTTCCAGGAGGCGTGAGTTGTGAAACTATTCCACATTTTCTTAAGTGTGTGCCAAATTCGTGACTCAAGTATTCTCCCCCACGATCTGATCGCAAGAACTTGATTTTCCTGTCACGTTGATTCTCAACCTCACTCTGAAATTCCTTGAACTTTTCAAAGGTCTCAGACTTGTGTTTCATTAAGTAGACATACCCATATCTACTCAAGTCATCAGTGAGGGTGAGAACATAACGATAGCCACCGCGAGCCTCAGCACTCATTGGACCGCACACATCAGTATGTATGATTTCGAATAAGTTGGTTGCTCGCTCCATTGTTCCTGAGAATGGAGTCTTGGTCATTTTACCCATGAGGCATGGTTCGCACGTGTCAAATGATTCGTAATCAAGAGACTCTAAAAGTCCATCTGCATGGAGCTTCTTCATGCGTTTGACACCTATGTGACCAAGGCGGCAGTGCCACAAGTATGTGGGACTATCATTATCAACCTTACATATTTTGGTATTCACACTATGAATATGTGTAGCATTACGCTCCAGATTCATTAAGAATAAACCATTCACCATCAGAGCATGACCATAAAACATATCTCTCATATAAATAGAACAACCATTATTCTCGGATTTAAATGAGTAGCCATCTTGAATTAAACGAGATCCTGATACAATGTTCATGCTCAAAGCTGGCACTAAATAACAATTATTGAGGTTTAAAACTAATCCCATAGGTAAATGTAGAGGTAGCGTGCCGATGGCGATCACATCGACCTTGGAACCATTCCCGACGCGCATCGTCACCTCGTCCTTCGCCAGTCTTCGCTTATTCCGCAGCTCCTGCTTTGAGTTACAAATGTGAGCAACCACACCGGTATCAAATACCCAGGAGCTACTACGAGTACTGGTAAGGTGCACATCAATTACATGTATATCACATATACCTTTCGTGTTGCCGGCCTTCTTGTCCGCTAAGTATTTGGGGCAGTTCCGCTTCCAGTGACCACTTCCCTTGCAATAAAAACACTCAGTCTCGGGCTTGTGTCCATTCTTTGGCTTCTTCCCGGCAGCTTGCTTACCGGGCGCGGCAACTCCCTTGCCGTCCTTCTTGAAGTTCTTCTTACCCTTGCCTTTCTTGAACTTAGTGGTTTTATTCACCATCAACACTTGATGATCCTTTTTGACTTCTACCTCTGCTGATTTCAGCATTGAATATACCTTCGGAATGGTCTTTTCCATCCCCTGCATATTGAAGTTCATCACAAAGCTCTTGTAGCTCGATGGAAGCGACTGAAGGATTCTGTCAATGACCGCGTCATCCGGGAGATTAACTCCCAGCTGAGTCAAGAGGTTATGCAACCCAGACATTTTGAGTATGTGCTCACTGACAAAACTATTTTCCTCCATCTTACAGCTGAAGAACTTGTCGGAGACTTCATATCTCTCGACCTGGGCATGAGCTTGAAAAACCATTTTCAGCTCTTCGAACATCTCATATGCTCCGTGTCTCTCAAGCTTTTGGAGCCCCGGTTCTAGGCTATAAAGCATGTCACATTGAACGAGGGAGTAATCATCAGCACGTGATTGCCAAGCGTTCATAACGTCTTGGTTCTCTGGGACAGGTGCGTCACCTAGCGGTGCTTCTAGGACATAATCTTTCTTGGCAGCTATGAGGATGATCCTCAGGTTCCGGACCCAGTCCGTATAGTTGCTGCCATCGTCTTTCAGCTTGGTTTTCTCTAGGAGCGCATTGAAGTTGAGGACAACGTGGGCCATTTGATCTACAAGACATATTGTAAAGATTTTAGACTAAGTTCATGATAATTAAGTTCATCTAATCAAATTACTCAATGAACTCCCACTCAGATAGACATCCCTCCAGTCATCTAAGTGAAACATGATCCGAGTTAACTAGGTCATGTCCGATCATCACGTGAGATGGACTAGCCAACATCGGTGAACATCTTCATGTTGATCGTATCTTCTATACAACTCATGCTCGACCTTTCGGTCTTCCGTGTTCCGAGGCCATGTCTGTACATGCTAGGCTCGTCAAGTCAACCTAAGTGTATTGCGTGTGTAAATCTGGCTTACACCCGTTGTATTCGAACGTTAGAATCTATCACACCCGATCATCACGTGGTGCTTCGAAACAACGAACCTTCGCAACGGTGCACAGTTAGGGGGAACACTTTCTTGAAATTATTACGAGGGATCATCTTATTTAAGCTACCGTCGTTCTAAGCAAATAAGATGTAAAACATGATAAACATCACATGCAATCAAATAGTGACATGATATGGCCAATACCATTTGCTCCTTTTGATCTCCATCTTCGGGGCTCCATGATCATCGTTGTCACCGGCATGACACCATGATCTCCATCATCGTGTCTTCTTGAAGTTGTCTCGTCATCTATTACTTCTACTACTATGGCTAACGCTTTAGCAATAAAGTAAAGTAATTGCATGACGTTTATGTTGACACGCAGGTCATAAATAAATAAAGACAACTCCTATGGCTCCTGCCGGTTGTCATACTCATCGACATGCAAGTCGTAATTCCTATTACAAGAACATGATCATCTCATACATCACATATATCATTCATCACATCCTTTGGCCATATCACATCACAAAACACTTGCTGCAAAAACAAGTTAGACGTCCTCTAATTGTTGTTGCAAGTTTTTACGTGGCTGCTATAGGATTCTAGCAAGAACGTTTCTTACCTACGCCAAAACCACAATGTGAATTGCCAATTTATATTTACCCTTCATAAGGACCCTGTTCATCGAATCCGATCCGACTAAAGTGGGAGAGACAGACACCCGCCAGCCACCTTATGCAACTAGTGCATGTCAATCGGTGGAACCAGTCTCACGTAAGCGTACGTGTAAGGTCGGTCCGGGCCGCTTCATCCCACGATGCTGCCGAATCAAGATAAGACAAGTAACGGCAAGTAAATTGACAATATCGACGCCCACAACTGCTTTGTGTTCTACTCGTGCATAGTAACTACGCATAGACCTAGCTCTGATACCACTATTGGGGAACGTAGCAGAATTTTAAAAAAAATTCTACGCAACACCAAGATCTATCTATGGAGTCATCTAGCAACGAGGGAGAGAGGAGTGCATCTACATACCCTTGTAGATCACGAGCGGAAGCGTTCAAGAGAACGGGGTTGATGGAGTCGTACTCGTCGTGATCCAAATCACCGAAGATCCTAGCGCCGAACGGACGGCGCCTCCGCGTTCAACACACGTACTGAGCGAGGACGCCTCCCGCGCCTTGATCCAGCAAGGAGGAGGGAGAGGTTGAGGAAGAGGGCTCCAACAACAGCACGACGGCGTGGTGGTGGTGAAGCTGCAGTACTCCGGCAGGGCTCCGCCAAGCTCTTACGGAGGAGAAGAGGTGTTGGGGAGGGGAGGGGCTGCGCCTTGGATGTTATATGCAGCCCTCCCCTTGCCCCTCTATTTATAAGGGAAGGAGGAAGGGGGCCGGCCCCCTCTAGATGAGATCTAGAGGGGGGGCGGCCAAGGGGAGGGGGCTTGCCTCCCAAGCAAGAGGGGCGCCCCCTTTAGGGTTTCCCCCCAACCCTAGGCGCATGGGCCCAAGGGGGGATGCGGCCAGCCCATGTAGGACTGGTTCCCTTTCCTCTACAGCCCATTAGGCCCTCCGACAGAGGTGGCCCCTCCCGGTGGACCCCCGGAACCCCTCCGGTGGCCCCTGTACAATACCGATATGCCCCCGAACCTTTCCGGTGACCGTATGACAACTTCCTACATATAAATCTTCACCTCCGGACCATTCCAGAACTCCTCGTGACGTCCGGGATCTCATCCCGGACTCCGAACAACATTCAGTAATCACATACAAGTCTTCCTAACAACCCTAGCGTCACCGAACCTTAAGTGTGTAGACCCTACGGGTTCGGGAGACATGCAGACATGACCGAGACGACTCTCCGGTCAATAACCAACAGCGGGATCTGGATACCCATGTTCGCTCCCACATGCTCCTCGATGATCTCATCGGATGAACCATGATGTCGAGGATTCAATCAATCCGTATACAATTCCCTTTGTCAATCGGTACGTTACTTGCCCGAGACTCGATCGTCGGTATCCCAATACCTTGTATAGTCTCGTTACCGGCAAGTCACTTTACTCGTACCGTAATGCATGATCCCGTGATCAACCACTTGATCACATTGAGCTCATTATGATGATGCATTACCGAGTGGGCCCAGAGATACCTCTCCATCATACGGAGTGACAAATCCCAGTCTCGATTCGTGCCAACCCAACAGAAACTTTCGGAGATACCTGTAATGTACCTTTATAGTCACCCAGTTACATTGTGACGTTTGGCACACCCAAGGCACTCCTACGGTATCCGGGAGTTGCACAATCTCATGGTCTAAGGAAATGATACTTGACATTCAGAAAAGCTACAGCAAACGAACTACATGATCTTTGAGCTATGCTTAGGATTGGGTATTGTCCATCACATCATTCTCCTAATGATGTGATCCCGTTATCAATGACATCCAATGTCCATAGTCAGGAAACCATGACTATCTTTTGATCAACGAGCTAGTCAACTAGAGGCTCACTAGGGACGTGTTGTGGTCTATGTATTCACACATGTATTACGATTTCCGGATAACACAATTATAGCATGAACAATAGACAATTATCATGAACAAAGAAATATAATAATAACCATTTTATTATTGCCTCTAGGGCATATTTCCAACAGTTATGCCTCTAAGTCGTGCTTCGACACGTAGGAGATATAGCCGCATCGAGGGCGTTACAAGTAGCCCCTGAGACTCTGGTTGTCGCCGAGAATGGCAGCAAATAGAGGATCGTAGTCCCAGGTAATAACCATACCGCTTTAATGTGCAGGTAGTGGGAGCTCCGGTGGCTAGCCGGACTCATGAGTTTTCCGAACTAAAGCGGCAACTGGATGTGGTGGATGCCGACATCGAGCTTGTTAACAAGAGGCTTGACGAGGCACATGGTAAGTGGTATTTTCTGGTGAGTGCCACATAGTAAGAGCAGCATGATGCCAGTATCTTTAATATGTTGTGACTACAGATGGAGCCGCCACCATGGAAACCCTGCGGGCGGAACTTGCCCGAGCCAAAGAACAAGCAAGGATTAGTAATGCGGCTGCTGTGAAGGCGGCCGAAGAGTTGAAAATCGAGAAGGCTGCGCATTGCGAGGGCAAAGAGAAGATGACCAAGATGGCCGTAAAGTTAAAAGACACTGCCGACCATTGCCAATTCCTTGAAAAAGAAAACCGAGCGAAGGCAATGGACCTTGAAAAAGCTACGATGGCGAACAAAGACACCCGCTCTGCTACGAGAGCGAAGAAGGAGGAGCTGCGTGAAGCCGGGGATATTGCGGCTGGGAAGCCCTTTATGCTGCGGAGGAAGTTCGGAGATCCACGGTATGCCCCTCTGGATCGGCTGTGGAGTTCGGCAGACGCATACATGGACTTGGTGGCGAGCGCTGTCGATGCGGCCAAATACTTCCAAGATCAAATAGATCGTGAAGTGGACAAGCTGTTCTGGTCGCAATTTAACGTTCCAGCGCGTCCGCTTCCATTGACTGATTAGCTAGCCGAATGGGCCGAACTCAATAGGTTGTCCGGACTCGCCATGAGGTCTGTCGTGGATCAGCTGTGGCCGGAAAAGCTGAAGCCGAACAGCTATTTCAGCTTAGTGCAGCAGTTCCTTGGTGCGGTGCCGCGCATCAATGCGATGAAGAGGTCAGCGTGCATAGAAGGCTCGTGGATGGCCCTTGCCCGTGTTAAAGCATACTGGGCGGAGATGGATGCTACCACTGTTGCGGCGCAGGGTTCGGCCATAGGGCGAGTGGCTGCCGAGCACTATTTCAAAGAGGTTCTCGAGGGTGCTCGTTTGATAGAGGCCCAGTGCTTGAAGAATATTATGTTTGAGTGACATGTATTCCCATTGTAAACACAATGTTTTTATGAAATTTATTAAGGTTGTGTTTATACTTTTGCCTGAAAGTAATATGATGCCTCCTGTGCGGCTGTTTATGTATACATGTGTATAACCTGAAAGATTGCAGTCGTCGGCTTCAGCCCCCACGCATAGAATGGGGGGTTGTTCGCAGAAGACGCATGTTCACACTTAACCCAACATCTTGGTCCTATTAAGGAGGTGATAGCACAGTGAACGAGGCAACCAGACTATAATGCTTTAACACTTTCACTTAGCCATAGGAGTTTGACGGTGGGTCTACTATATAGCCCCTAGTGGCTCCGCACTCTCCCGAATTCGGGGTGCGTACATGCTTGGCCGGTAAATGGCCCTTCATTAAGGCGGAGAAATTCTAACATTCCGATAGGTCATCGAGTGGTTGACCAGTCTCATGCTATATCATGACAGTCAGTTTTCGGCTTTCTCTACTGAGGTGCTCGTCCGGATGACCCGGGGCACAATCATAGTAGTTCTCCTAGTGCTACCTTAGCCGATAGAGCGGAACGTAAGGTACCAAAACATAGGAGCTGGGCAAACCCAACATTTGACCAAAGACATGATTCCGAGCTGATGCATATAGGGCCAAACTCGCGACGCCGAACACTCCCTAAGGTATTCAGTCTTTATGGTATGAACCGGGACTAATCAGTGCCCTTTGTAAGAATCCCCTGGTGTTCAGGTATGTGCACTATTCTGACGTGGCCACATGCCAAGACGCCAGCATCCTTCTCAATTGTACTGAGAATCTGAGGGATGTGTATCAACAAGAGACAGTAAAAAAGGTTGACGCAGGGTCTTAATCTAAAAAGAATCCTTGGAACGGGTCCTTGCTGCACGTCTGCGCCTGTGTCTCCATTGTGCTGTATCCTGGACGCGTGTAGCACGGTGGTCATCTGTAAAAGAGAGGAACTTAGGTGAAAATTTGTCGTGCAAAAAGGTAGGTTTTTTGAGAAAACAACGTATAATTCAAGATGAGTAAAAATTGCCACTTGTCTGCGCGCGTTGAGCCCCTTGTATTTGTGATAGGGGTGTGGCCATCAAACCTGTACGAATTACATACAGCAGCGCCGGACTCGTCTAACTGTGTTCGTGGTCTTGACAACCTATCGAATACTTTAGTTGGTGAGGCCGTTTTAGTGTGCGGCTGCCCAGGCAGCCACATTTTCTTCGGCGCGCAGGGATCGCTCCATATTTCCATTTACTGCAATGATGCCACGTGGACCGGGCATCTTAAGCGTGAGGGAAGCGTAGTGCGGTATTGCGTTAAAGCGAGCGAAAGCTTCGCGTCCAAGTAGTGCTTGATAGCCACTTTGGAACGGAGCAATGTGAAAGGTTAAATTTTCGCGACGGAAGTTATTGGGGAAGCCGAATATAACTTCTAGTAGTAGGGTGCCCGTGCAGTGAGCCCCTGGGCCTGGCGTTACTCCTTTAAAGGTAGTATTATTGTGGCGAATTTTTGTTGGGTCTATCCCCATTTTGCGGATTGTGTCCTAATATATCAGGTTTAGCCTGCTGCCACCGTCCATCAGGACTCATGTGAAATGGTATCCGTCAATTATTGGGTCTAATACCAAGGCAGCCCATCCTGTGTGCCGAATATTAGCTGAGTAATCCCGATGGCCGAAAGTGATCGGTTGAGCCGACCCGTGGCAGGACTCCGCGGTGATAGGCCCTTGGGCATATTTCTCTGGGAGTGCCGCTTTATTTCTCCCCTTGATTACGTGTAACACGTTTACTGTTTTGACTTCTGGTGGAAATTTCTTTTGTTCCCCAGTGTCTTGCTTGAGAGGCTCATCCTCGTCTTCGCTTCGTGTATCCTCCCCCTTGTGTACGACGTTCAGCTTGCCGGACTGCTTGAAGACCCAACATTCTCTGTGGGTATGATTAGCGGGTTTACCAGGGGTGCTATGGATCTGACTATTTGGTCCAGAATTTTGTTCAGGCTGGACAGTTCATCCCTGGCGCCTTTAGGGGGCGGCTTTTGCTGACCTGGCCGAGAGCTTCTGAATCCGGCGTTTACTGCCGTGCTCTTCGGGCTGTTTTCTTTATTTCGGCGCTTATTATTTTTGCTGCGTCGTGATTTCCCGTTTTCATCTCTAACTTCGGATGTACTTGGGTCGCTGGTGCTGCATACGGCTAGCCAGCTGTCCTCACCCGCGCAAAAGCGGGCCATGAGGCTTGTTAATGTTGCCGTTGTTCTCGGCTTTTCTTGGCCGAGGTGTCTGGCAAACATTCGTCGCGGACGCTATGCTTAAAACCTGCAAGGCTTCGGCGTCCAGACAGTCGACTATTTGGTTCTTTTTAGTAAGAAACCTGTTCCAAAGCTTTCGGGCTGACTCTCCGGGCTGTTGAGTTATATGACTCAAATCGTCCGCATCCGGAGGTCGGACATAAGTCCCTTGAAAATTTGCCCGAAAAGCATCTTCGAGCTCTTCCCAGCTTCCGATGGAGTTTTTGGGAAGGCTTTTAAGCCAGTGCCGAGCTCTCCCTTTGAGCTTGAGGGGTAAGTACTTGATGGCGTGGAGATCATCTCCTCGAGCCATATGGATATGGAGGATATAGTCCTCGATCCAGACCCCAGGGTCTGTTGTTCCGTTGTATGCCTCTATGTTTACGGGTTTGAATCCCTCTAGAAATTCATGGTCCAGCACCTCATCAGTGAAACATAGGGGGTGTGCGGCACCCCTGTATCTGGGTGTACCGCGTTGTTCGGATGTTTGTTGTGGTGCATCGTATGCTGGAGCGCGCTTGCGTGGTCCATAGATGGATCTGGTTGCGCCGTCCTTTTGATGCGAGCCCTCGCATGGATCACGTATTGGCTTATGTGCGGCGTTGTTTGCCGTTCTATGTTGGCCGTGAGGTCGTCTATCCGGCCAGGTGGCCGTTTTAATTTTTGGTTGCAGGGGATCTAAGGCCTCCTCATCGAATTCAGGTAGCAACTTCTGCTTCGGGTAGCTCTTGGTGGGGCAATTACCGCTGTACTTCGCTGCTGTATTGAGTACTTTACTCCATCTGATTTTAAGTGTGTCTTGTGCAGCCTTGAGCCTTTGCTTCTGCTTTTTTAGACTCCTCGCGGTGGCGATGAGCCTTTGACGGGCATTCTGTTGCTCCGGGTGTCTGTCCGGTGTGATGTCATCCGGACTGTTATCTTTGATAGAATCGGGTTGTTCGGTTTGATTCTCCGTGTTTCTGTGGTCCGGAGATGGTTCACCCTGCTCTAACACTGGGTCAGTATGATCGTTGTTTCTGCCGAGGCGGGATTTGGAGCGGCGCTTACGCTGCCGCTTTGACCGCTTCTCGAGGGGACAACCCTTCATTACATCCTTCTGTTCCTCGTGGTCATTTTCTTTTGGTGTGTCCACCATGTATATGTCATGTGATGAAGTGGGCGTCCAGTGCCCTGTGGGCAGTGGTTCATCTTCGCCTCCCGCATCGTCGTCCATGCCGTCGATGTCTTCGGAGTCGAAGTCGAGCATGTCGGTTAAGTCATCGACAATGGCTACTAAGTGGGTGGTGGGTGGGCCGCGAATTTCTTCGTCGTCCACATCCCAGTCCTGCCGGACATAGTTCGGCCAGGATCCTCCTGACAAGGAGAGAGACCTTAATGAGTTCAGTATGTCGCCGAAGGGCGAGTGCTGAAAGATATCCGCAGAGGTAAACTCCATGATCGACGCCCAATCGGATTCGATAGGAATGGGCGCAGGCGGTTCGGAGTCCGTGGCCGGAGAGAGATCCGGCAGTTTTTCAACACGGCTCTCGTGCAGAGTAAGGTCGATGTTCGGCTCGATCGCCGATGAGGGTAAGGCCTCCTTGGCGGGGTCCATCCACCCGTCCATGGACGGCGCAATTGGCTCCGAATTGAGGGTCAGAGCGGCTGCCGGTGCGATCTCCTGACCACCGTCGGATGGTAGAGCTAAATCGTACTCATCATGACCGCGTGACGCACAAGGCAGAGGCTCGAATCTGTTGGAGATCAAGTCTCCGTGGATATCGGTCGTGTAGTTCAAGCTTCCAAACCTAACCTGATGGCCAGGGGCGTAGCTTTCAATCTGCTCCAGATGGCCAAGCGAATTGGCCCGCAGTGCAAAGCCGCCGAATACAAAAATCTGTCCGGGGAGAAAAGTCTCACCCTGGACCGCATCGCTAACGATGATAGAGGGAGCCATCGAGCCTAACGGCGACGACACAGCGGAACTCTCAATGAAAGCACCAATGTCGGTGTCAAAACCGGCAGATCTCGGGTAGGGGGTCCCGAAATGTGCGTCTAGGCGGATGGTAACAGGAGGCAGGAGACACGAAGTTTTACCCAGGTTCGGGCCCTCTTGATGGAGGTAAAACCCTACGTCCTGCTTGATTAATATTGATGATATGGGTAGTACAAGAGTAGATCTACCACGAGATCAGAGAGGCTAAACCCTAGAAGCTAGCCTATGGCATGATTGTATGTTGTTGTTGTTGTTGTTGTTCTACGGACTAAAACCCTCCGGTTTATATAGACACCGGAGAGGGCTAGGGTTACACAAGGTCGGTTATAAAGGAGGAGATATCCATATCCGTACTGCCTAGCTTGCCTTCCACGCCAAGGAGAGTCCCATCCGGACACGAGACGAAGTCTTCAATCTTGTATCTTCATAGTTTAATAGTCCGGCCAAAGGATATAGTCCGGCTGTCCGGAGACCCCCTAATCCAGGACTCCCTCACTCTACCTTTAGTGTTATCTTCTCTTTTGCAGTAATTCCAAGACGTCTTCCCCGACGAGGTACCTCCGGGTCTACCTCCTCTACGAGGCATTGAGCACCGAATCGACCTCATCCCCGGAGCGCACCTTCCTAACAAGGCTCCCTACCGCGTCAACCTTGAGGAACCTTAGTAGATCCTATGGCAAGTTCAACTACTCATCCACTTTGGACACGACAAGATACTTGCTACGCTCTCCAAGAACTTTTTTTTGGCCCAAGATGTTTCGCGACGTCAACTGCTTCACCAACCAATACTCTACATGTCACAAAGCTAAATCCAAAGCTCAATCTCCTGGCCTTTACATGCCACTTCCAATTCTATATCAACCATGGGAAGATATTAGTATGGATTTTGTGCTTGGGTTGCTAAGAAATAGGAATGGAAAGGATTCCGGGTTTGTTGTTGTGAACTGATTCTTCAAAAGCGCTCATTTCATTCCTTGCAACAAGATAGACAATACTTCACATATTGCAAACCTATTTTGTAGGGAAATCTTGCAACTGTGCCCACCTATCGCCGAGTTTGCCTACAACCACGCACGACACTCAACTACCGGCAAGTTCCCCTTCGAGGTCGTCTACGGATTCAACCCATTGTCCCCTTTGGACATTCTCCCGCTACCACTACAAGAGCGCATCAATATGGACGCAAGTGCATGTGTGAACCATCTCAAGAAGGTGCATGAAGATACAAGGCACACCATCGAGCGCCAAGTACAACGACTTGCGGCCAAGCGCAACATCAACAAGCACCCCATGGTATTCAACATTGGAGATCTTGTGTGGCTACACCTTTGGAAGGACCGTTCCCCAACGAATGCAAGTCCAAACTTCGACCACGAGTGGATGGAACCTTCAAGGTGCTTGAACGCTACAGCAACAACACCTACAAGATAACATTCTGCGCGACAAGTACTCCGTGAGAGATATCTTCAACGTCAAAGATCTCTCACCCTACCATGGTGATGAGGATTTCGATCCGAGGTCGGATCTTCCCCAAGGGAGGGGAGATGATGTGGAACATCCTTTGGTCATCCCCATGGACCTACCATTGTCTCATCAAGAGCCAAGAGGACCCATGTCACGAGCAAGAGCTAGAGCTCTCGACAACGAGGTGATCTCTTTCCTTAGTAAAATCACATATGATCATATCGAGACATGGCTACTACCTAAGCCCGAGACATTGTGCATGATTAGGTACCAAGAGTACCCTCCCAAAGATGCGCGTGAAGATGGACAAGCCCCCAAGTTCACGGATGAAGAGAACCAGCGGAAGGAGTCAAGAACAACTCCCAGGCCCCGGACATCCAGACATGGCCCCGGACATCTGGCCCCAGGAAGTATCTACAACAGCAAGGAGCCAGCGGCCAAGTCTATAGGGCCCGGACATCCAGCCCCGGCCCAGAAATCCGGCCTCCCGCTCGGATATCCGGACACCATCTATCCAGAGGATAGAAGAGAAGCACCTGCAGCCCGGACATCCGGCCCCAGCCCCGGAGATCCGGCCCGACACCTGGACGTCCGGGCAAGTTTGTCTGTGCACAGTAAAGGGCTGAAACCCATGTACCCTTTTGCCCCCCTAGACTATATATACTCTCCTTCTACCTACGTTTTAGGGTTAGCAGAGTAGTAGATCATTAGAGATAGAGCTTTGCTCATCCATATCGGATCTACTCCACGAGAGAGACCACGACCTCTATGGAGAAGATCCACCCTGGATTAAAGACCCCTCACGGGAAGATCCCCTCGTGGATTTAAGACCTCCTTACGGAGAAGAACCGGTTATCTCTTGTATCGTCCTTTGTTGACTTTGGATCGTGTATCTCTCTTTGTGTTTCAAGGATCTAGCACATGTGTGATCCTACTTGTTGGTTTGAGTTTTCTCTTGTGTTCCCCTTGTGATTTCCCCCTCGTGTTTTCCCTCATGTTCTTCGTGTTCTTAGTTGGGATCCGCTCCTTTCGTGAAAGATCGGACGTATAGGGTTTCACCCTACATCAGATGGTGGAGAAGCTATCTCTCACCACAAGACCACATCCACATCCTCACTATATCCGATAGTTCAACAACAGCGGCAAGGTTAAGGTAACACGTACTATTCGTGTGCATCTTAGTATCTCCACGTATGCCGATTATGTTGATTGTGATGTGGTACTGATGCGGAGCATCACACGCTCATCCCCATGTACACTCCGACTACTCTCCAAGCCCCAAGAGAACATAAGACAAGACCTCAAGTATACGCCATTGGACACAAGGTGAACTCGCTCTTCTCCGAATCGTCACTTGCCACATGTGAGACATGGCTACTACCTCAAACATGTGTGCTATGCATGACCATGAACCAAGAGGAAGCCCATGAACAAGACGGCGAGGACACCGAGCGCGAGGAGCAAGAGAAGGAGCTGCTCGGAAGCTTCAGCCACCGGATGACCGGACGACGCCTGACGTCCGACGCCTGGGCACTCATCCAGCATGAAGGGCCAGCCAATGGAAGCTACAGCGGCCGGACGTCCGACAATTACCGGACGTCCGACACACTCCAGCGACCGGATGTCTGATCGTCTTCGGAAATCCGACGCCACCTCAACCGAGCCAAAACGCCGGACGTCCGACAAGTACCGGACGACTGGACCCTCGCGAGCCACCGGACGTCTAGTACCTGTCGGACGACCGGCGCCTGTCTGTGCACAGAGATCGCGCCTGAGGCCCATGTATCCCCCACTTACCCCTTCGTGTCCCTAGATATATATGCTCCTCCACCTCCTCCTAGTTAGGGTTAGCAAAGGATTAGCTCATATTTTGTGTGAGAGCTTTGCTCATCCACTTGGTTACCTTCTCACAGAGATAGCGCCTCCTCGAAGAAGATCCCCCAAGCGGATTCAAGACCCCTTTATGGGAAGAACCTCAAGACCTCCTCTCAGAGAAGACCGGCTACCTTTGTATCGTCCCTAGTTGATCGTGTACCATGTGAACTCTTATGTACTCGAGGATCTAGCACATGTGTGACTATTTCTTGTTGGTTTAGTGTTTCTCTTGTGTTCCCCCGTGTTTTCCCTCGTTTCCCTCCTCGTGTTCTTCATGTTCTTCGCAGGATCCGCTCTTTTCATGAAATATCGACCGATAATGGTTCCTACCCTACATCATCTTGGTATCAGAGCCATGTTGATCACAATTTCGGAGCCTTCCCTCTTCGTTTTCTAGCCTAATTTTTTTGTGTTCTTCCCCAATCTCGAAAATCCCCACCAAAAATAGCCCCAATTTTTTTGTGATTTGTTGGTTTGACGAAGTTTTGTTTGATTTGATCCATAGATTTGCTTGGTTTCAAGTGGATCTAGCATCTCCCCAAGTGTCCCCATATTTCATCCACAAAATCTCCTCATTTTTAACCCCAAAATCCCAAAATTCCGCCCAAAATCGTGTCCCGGATCTAAAATTTTGCGTTGACCCCGACCCCCCGGACAACCGACACTTTACGGACGTCTGGAGCCCCTGGAACGACCGGACGTCCGTCCTTTTCGGACGACCGGAACCCCTAACCCGAGCCAAATTTACGGACTTCCGGCCCCCGGACCCCCGACCTTGTCCGAACGTCCGTAACCTGTAGATATCACCTTCGGTTGATTTTTGTTTCGACCATAACTAATTCATCCGAAGTCCTTGACATCCTCCTTCCCACAAAAATACTACCATCATCATTTGACTCCATCAAATGTTTGGAACTTTGGAATCTTTGCCTAGGGCTTCCACCACATCATCCGCTACACCACCACCGACTTCCGCCACCTAACCAATTTTGTTCCCCATCGCATTAGTGGTTGCTTGAGGTGTGATTTGGGTCTCCTAAGGTGTCTAGGCTACTTAGGGATGGTTTCTTCTTCATCAACCACCACCACCACTACCGCATAGGCTTACCCACCATACACTTCCGCCACACCAATTTAACCCAATTTTGTTTGTGTTGTGAGTTGTGTCTCCTAAGGTGTTTCGGCTACTTAGGGACCGTCCTTCCAACTCCGACACCGTGTATAGTCCACCACCTTACCCTCCATTTCCTCAATCCCTTTGAGCTTCCGCAACAACCACCGCATTCCCGCTACCACTATTTGACATTTGAGATTTTGAGTTCGCGGTTTTTCCGTTTCCTAAGGTGTTTCGGCTACTAAGTAACGAGTCTCCATCATCTTGGTATCTCCATCAAGATCACCGCCACTCATCATCGACACGAACGGTAACCTCCATATCATCTTGGTATCGTGGTATCCCTCCATTGTATATTCCCCTTGCCATTGCATTGATAACCCCTAGCCCATTTTGCGTCAATTGCCTATCGAGACTAGCCTTTGAGTATTGCCGGCAACGTTACTTGTGCACATTAGTGATCTACACCATACATTGCATACATACCATACCATATCAGTATCATCTTGGTATCATATCATCCCGTGTGCCTCAAGTTTGTTCCCTCATATATACAATTGCTATCTTGGTTTGTGCATTCCGCATTGTGGCAATAAAAAGAAGAAGAAGAATAAGCTTTTAAGCAAAGAAAAAGAGTGAGCAAACAAGCTTGTAAGAAAGTGCCATAGCATCATACCACATTGCATAAGATTGTCATATCTGATCATCTTGGATCATACCACTGGAACATCATATACATAGCATACTTGGGATAGAATTCGTTGCATTTTTGTCTCCTATAGGTTGTGCACAAGTTTCGTATCCGCCTATTGAGCAATCGTGCTAGTGTCTCTCTAGAGTTGTGCAACAAGAGCATTTTCCACGTGGATTCCACATTTTGAGCTCATTCCTTGGTTGCACGACCCCGTTTATCTATCCGTGTGTGTGTTTCCATGTGCCACATATTGCTATTGGTCTATTTGTTTCACTTGAGAATTTGTGAATCTGTTTCAACATTATTGACTCTTGCAAACATTTTGCATCAAATTTTTTGTGCCACTATCCTCACTAAGCTCCACCATAAGCCTTACTTGTGTAGGTGTGAGAAACCGACAAGAATTGGTACCAATTGTGCTATTTCCTTGTCCACATTGGAGTGATCATTGATCCACTTTAAAATTCGGTCAAGGTACATTTGGTATTCGTTCTTCTCTTTCTACCACTCACATTTTTCTCTCGGAGTGACGGATAGGCAAGGCATTTCATCTCCGGTCTTCCACAACAACGACGGCGTGAACAACTACATCACCAAAGTTAATCTTCAATCTACGACGACAAATGCAAGGCGCACAATCAAGATTGCGAGAGCGCATCGAGAACCTCTCCATCGACATTCGTCACTCCAAAGCAATAAAAAGGGACTACACCGAGAACAAGCTTTCTGCACAAAAGGAGGAGCAAGATGCAAGGATGGAGGAGATTCGGACCTTGTTGATCAACCGTTCTTCCCCTTCATCATCCTCAAGGAGGCGACGTTCAAGTCACAAGTCTTCGGAGCGCAAAAATAATGCAAGTGCAAGTCGTCCATGTCCACATCTCCATGGCGACCACCATCACGTTCGTGATCCACCTTGTCATGAAGGGCAAGTCACCTCCAAGCAACATGTGCACGACGACGACGAACGACATCTACTACGAGCTCAAGTGCGACAACGACACCATCATCATGAAGATGCTCGCCAAGTGCAAATGTACAAGTCCCAACAAGCCCTACTTCACGCCAAGTCTAACCTTCAAGAGCATAAGAGAAGACCGCGAGACGAGCACCACCAAGATGGAGCTACGGCTACAATAACCACTTTGGCATCTTCGCCAAGTGCTATCAAGGCATCTTCGCCTTTGGACGTACGGCATCTTCGCCTACTTCCCGTGAGTTCGCCTACATCGACATCATCAAGTACAAGGCGACCACCTACGAGCGAGGGCGACACTTCCATCTTCAGAAGCCCCTCAAGGAACATGGCCGAGCATGGGAATTTCCCTTCGGTCATGAGACGAGCTACGAGGTGCCGCATCATATGGGCCTCCAACAACAAGACGATGACAAGACGATCGAACTAGGGCCATGCCCTTCGACCATGGTGATGAGCATGAACCTCTTCAACAACATGAAGACGGCGCCCATATTGGACTCATACTCCGAGTCAAGCTACGAGACCGCACATGAGACCTTATCTTTGGTCTTAGAGGAGAGTTATGATGTGCCATCTTCGTCCTTCATCCACGTCTACAAGTACGACATGATTGAGCATGGAGACATTTGCACCAACATCTCTCCGACACCCACATATAAAGAGATGCCCTAATTCCCATGTGAGGAGAGCCACCCCACCATGAGTGATATGAGTGACTCCACCATTTTGGACATTGAGTGCATTTCCTATGAGAGGATGAGTGTGACCACCACTAGCCACACACTTGAGAGCATCCGAGAGGGAGTGAGTGAGCCACCACACTTAGTGAGTGAGGTAGTTGACACGGCACATGAGGCCACTATGATTCCTAACGACTTAACCTCTACTCCGAGTGTGTTTTCTTCTTTGGTGCTAGGTCTCCTACATGACGACATGCCTATCCTCGACGAGTCCATATCTCCAATGGAGACAACAATGGCCATGGTGGAAGAAGATGCACCCCCCACATGGTTCCATCAAGATGAAGATGATCACGACTTGTTCTTCGACACCTCACCTACAACACATGAGCGATGCTCCAAAGATAACATAGATGATGGTGCTTCTCTTGTCCCACTAGTGGACTATCTCACCAATGATTGCTTGCATGATGTTGATCCACCTATTCCCATGCTTCATGCTAGTGCGACTTCTTCATGTCATGACTTACCTATTTATGATGAATATGATAACGAGCATGTCGAGTTGCCTAGTTGTGACGTTATGATCCATAGGATATCATGTGAAAATTCTTTTGATCACATCATGTTTGACAATCCATTAAACTTGTCATATGCTATGAGTGAGATCTCCCATATTGCATCATTTCAATCTCAACATAGTAACTTTGCATGCCCCATTAAAATAAATCCCATTTGCACTTATGGCATAGATGACGAGATGATGGTCATTGGTTTTTGTTTTTCATGTGATGATATTGCCATGCTTCCTTTACATGATTTGCGGAATTCATCTACTATCCCATGCCATGATCACATTGTTTCGAATATGCTTTGTTTTGGATGCTGTCAATATTCTCCATGTGATGTTTCCATTAATGTTCATGAGGAGACCCCCATAGTTTCCTCATACATATTAGGAGATTTTGATGCATTCCATACATTGCATGATTCTCATAATTGCTTGCACCATATGCATCCCACGCATAACAATGCTCTAGATATTTCCCATGATGCATTACACAATTTGAGTCTCCATTATGCTATACATAACAACAAACCTATCATGATGGATGACATGTTTCTGTATCATGCATCTCATTTATTCGAGCATTGGGTATTTTGTGCTAACCAACACAAGCACGTGCGCATCATGATGGATGATGTGTACATATACCACGCACACACAATTTTCCCTTTGTCTTTGTTTTGTGTAGGTACTCACGTATACTCGTCAACCTCTCAATCCCAAGAGTTGACGAAACGAGCTCTTGAGAGCAACGACGATCTGGGATCCCGTGGACTACCATTACCACTGTTCCATTCGCGCAAGAACTACGCGCATCTCTTTCACTTGGCTCTCACACGGCTATGGGCTATTTACCATTTGTCACGTTATGCCCATTTTCTCGTGTTCACTTTGCATGCTATGCCTCTTTACATGATTTTGCCATGCAATTGTGACCCTTGCTTGCATTTACCCATGATTCACTATTATGCTACTCCTATGTGTATTTTCATGATTGGTGGAGATCCTTGTTTCTATTGCCATGTTTATCATGTGCCTCATGCTATTGATGCTTGTTGTGTTGGGAGAGTCATGATGTCCCATTGCTATTTACATATGGCCTCTCGCCAATACATTGATGATATTTTGCTCATATCTTGCCTTCATGCTTGTGATATGTCTTGTGCATTATTCATGACCACCATTTGCACACATGAGATGCTTGACATGATTCCCTCTAGTATGTTGCATCTTCGCACTACTAGCTCACACCACTTGATTGCTATGATTTCTTGCTTTGTTTCATCACCCATGTTCCTTTCTTACTCGCTTTCCTGGGTTGATGACATATATATTCATGCCTCTCACATGATACATCTTGTTCATTGCCAGTTGCCTCCAATTGTTGCATGTATGATTATTGATCTTGGAGACTTGGACACTTTACTTGTGATGCATGCTTGCTTGATTGCGCCTATTATATTTTCTCGCATCATATGCCTCCATACTATTGTCACATCCTAGCTAGTCATGCATTAGAGTGTTGCATCATGTCTACCTTTCATCAGAAACTTGAATTGGGGAAGACAGAACCCCCAGCACCCCCTTTGGAATCAACTAAGGTTTACTAAAAATATTTTCAATGAACCTGAAATGCCCTTCTAAAAAGTTCACTCTCTTTGTCTTGGGTTAGAACCTCTGGCAAAATTGGTGCACATTTTTCTAGGTCAACAGAAGGTCATTGAATTAAATCATATGTAATTTGCATTTGGGCATTTGAATGCTAGTAAATATTTTAAATGCTCAAATAATTCTGAAGATAAGTGTGGGCTGTTGGAAATATTCTAAACAGAGCCTCTGATTATTTTCAGGATTTTTAGAAGTGCCTAGCTATTTTTAATAAAGCCACAAACCTACAGAAAAATAGAAAACAGAAATTAAAAGAGAGGGAGAGAACTTACCTGGCCGCAGCCCATCAACCGGCCCACCTGGCGGCCCAGCGCTGTGCTGGCCCATGCCAGCCAGCTGCTTCGTCCCGGCCAGGCAGGCAGAGAGCTGACGCCGGCGAGCGCGAGCTCGCCACGGCGCCAGCAGCTTGCCGCTTCGCGCGCCTGGACGCTGGATAGGCTCCACATCGCCGCCCCGACCTCGTGGACACCTCACTCGCCCCCTGCCTCTCTCCCTCGCTCTCCCGCACCCTGGCCGATGCACCTGCCGCCGCACCGCCGCCGTAGTCACGCACTCCGTCATCCCCGCGCCGAGCCACCGTGTCCAGAAGCTCTGCCGCCCTCCACTCCTTCGAGCAAGCCGAGCCCCGAGCGCTCGCTTGCCCCGCAACCTCTGCAACAACCTTGCCCGACTCCGCCATCGCCGGAGATCCTCTTCGTCGTTGCCACTGCATCAGCTCGTCCCTGACCGCGCCGTCCATTCCTACGTGACCGCCGTGAGCTCAGCTACCTCCCCATCCTCTCCGTTTTCTTTCTCGTGCACCGTAGCAACTGCACGAAGCTTCACTGCAAGCGCCACCGCCGAGCTCGTCGCCGACGTGTCTCCGGCCAACCACCGGCCACACCACCGTGTCCAACACACTCACTGCACCCCAGGAGGCCGTAGCACCCCTCTGCGCCCCCTGCCGTGCCTCATAACGCCGTTTCCGTGCACGCCCGAACTCCGGCCGCCGCCCGGCTCGACGCCGGCGTCATCTCCGGCCACCCCCGCACACACCGCTTGCTCCACTCGGCGCGCGAGTTCACCAGCAGCACGTAGATGCCCTCCGTCGGCCATTTGGTCGCCGGAGGAGGAATCCTGACTCCCTCCTCCGCGTTTGTCCTCGCCGGCGGCTTAACGCCGGCGGGTTTGACCCGTTGACCTTGACTGGGTGGGCCCAGGTTGACTCCCCTGAGTGTATGACAAGTGGGCCCCCCTCTGCTAATTAACCTAGATTAGTTTTTACTAAATTTAGTTAGTTTAAATAACTGCTGACACGCGGGACCCACTGGTCAGGTTGACCTGGACGTCCCCGTTGACCACTTACGTCACCCTGACGCACTGCTGACGCAATAACTAATTTCTGGATTTATTTTTATGTAGAGAATTCCCGAAATTGTTGCAATCTTTAAAAAATCATAGAAATTAATCTGTAACTCCAAATGAAAAGATTTATATATGAATTTTGATCAGAAAAATTCAATCTATCCATTGGTAATGGTTTCATGCATGACAAAACAAGATAACATTGCTGTTTAAGAAAAATAAGATAATGCACTAATATGGCTATGTTAAATGAACTAACATTTGAATCTTTGATTCAAATGGGTTCATTCATTTCTGTTTTAACTTGCATTAGGCCAAGACACATTCATTTTGCCATGTCATATCATGCATCATATTGTTGCATATTGTCATGTTTTGATTATGTTCGGTGTGTCTTTCGTGGTAGGTTCTGCCTCGGAGGATAACCCCGAATATCCATGTGAAGGGCAGTACCCTACTACCACTACATCAGGCAAGCAGCCCCATTGATCATATCAATACAATCCCATGTTCTCGCCTCTGCTCTCATTTACTGCACTAAGACAACAACGTTTCAAACTGCTATGTGCTACGGTAGTTGAACCCTTATCCTCTGCATGACCTATCATTGCCACAGTAACTAGATGAAACCCACTAGCATGTGTAGGAGTTGATTGAGCCATGTATGTGTTTCCTACCTTGCTATGCCTGCTATGCTTAGAGTTGTGTCAGGTCTGGTTCATCTGGGTGATGGGCTAGAGTGAAATGATTATGTTGCTAATGTGAGGGATGTGTTGAACATGTTTTGGTAAAGGTATCGATGAGAGGCCATGTATGAGTACATGGTGGGTTGTTTCATTGAGGCCGTCCATAAGAACTGAGATCTGTATGCGTGATTTAAGATTCAGCTACTACCACACATTGGGCCCTGAAATATGACCCCGCTCGACTTACTGAGCCCTCTCGTCCTCTGTCCAGGAGTTGCAACTAGTTTCTGGTGTTTGTTGGTTATGTGTTGGCGGCCGTGCGTAGCGCTGACCCTAGGGGTGGGCTATGATGCGGCAGATACACCGTGGCACGGTGTACCGAGTCGCCCGTTTGGTGTCTCGGGAACCCTGCACACATCGTTTGGGGCTGTTGAGGACACCCCGACCGGATTTCCTTGCGGATGGAACCTGAATAGGTGATAAACCTGGACTAGAGACTTGTGCGGTTAGTCAGGTCGTGGTCTACACCCACGTCGGTTTTCGCTTGAAGTCTGCCGAGCACATGTCGTGTGCAGACGCTAAGTGGTGGAAATATGTGTGATGAAGTACACCCCTGCAGGGTATAAAACTATTCGAATAGCCACGTCCGCGGTAAAGGACTACTTGGTTGCCTATACAGTTCATGGACAAGTTAATGGATACTACTAAAAGACTCAAGATAAGTGTGAGTACCGAGGATGGCCCTCTCGTAGGATGACGAGGGAGGATCCCCGGTGGAGTATTGTGTTGGTGATTAGTGGACCCGTGTGCGAAAAATATTTTACTAGTGGTGTCCCGTACGATAGCTTAGCCAAGAGTCAAAGCTGGCTTGCTGCAATAACTCCACCACCTTCTTGAGAATGAGCATGTATAGTAGGTTCTGATGTAAGACTTGCTGAGTACCTTTGTACTCATGTTTGCTTAATTACTGTTTTCAGACGACAACACCGCCCCCTCTAATGGGTTTTATGTAGATCTCGACGTCGATGAGTGACTTGCCACCCAGGTGGTGATCCTGGCCACAAAGGGCCCTATGTAGATAGACAGGCTTCAAGAAGCCTTCTTTCTTTCTAGTGTCTGTACTCAGACTATTTGCTTCCGCATGTGCTTGTATGCTTGTATGACTTGAGTGTCGGGTCATGTGACCCCTACCTGTATGAACTTGTTATGTATGGCTCTCTGGAGCCTTTAAATAAAGTACTTGAGTTGTAGAGTTTTATTGTGATGCCATGTTGTATTTGCACATATCGAGCATATTGTGTGTATGATTGAAATGCTTGGTATGTGTGGGATCCGACAATCTAGTTGTTTATCCTCGGCAGCCTTTCTTATGGGGAAATGTAGTCTAGTGTTCCTCGAGCCATAGTAGTCCGCTACAGCCCGGTTCACCAGAGTCCTGCTAGCCCAGCACTACTGCTCAGGACACTTGACTGGCCGACATGTTTTTCACTTCGTTCCTTGTCTGTCCCTTCGGGGAAATGTCACGCGGTGACATCCGGAGTCCTGCCTAGCCTGCTACAGCCCAGGTTCCTCGGAGTCCTGTTAGCCCAGTGCTACAGCCCGGATTCACTCGCTGATGACCGACATGCTCGATGTGATTCATGTATGTCTGTCTCCATAGATCTGTGCCGCTTTGGGTTCACGACTAGCCATGTCGGCCCGGGTTCTCCGTCATATAGATGCTAGCGACACTATCATATACGTGAGCCAAAAGGCGCAAACGGTCCCGGGCCATGGTAAGGCGACACCCGTGGGGATTCCGTGCGTGAGGCCGCAATGTGATATGAGGTGTTACCGGCTAGATACTTGGAATCGGGGTCCGGACAACTATGAAATGCTCCCTTGTCCTTTCTTATGATGAGCATGATGCATACACGTGTTGGGTATTTTACCACACGAATGATAGGTTTTGCATTTCCGCTAACCTCATTTGTTTTTTCGAGTGTTTGTCATGTTCTTTCATTTTGAAGGATCCACAAGGCGATACCATCATGAGACAATTTGGTTATGTGAAGGCGTACACGATGTGCGACACCAAAATTTTCGACATTCCCATAAAGGTGAACTCCTTCCCTTTGAGCCATCCTCAAATACGCATATTGGATGGGTCACTCTTTTATTGTTGTTTCCTTCTTGTTGTCTACATGATACATCTCGTGAACGGAGGAGCGACTATAACGCCCACGATGCGGTTATATCTCCCACGTGTCGAAGCACGACTTGGAGGCATAACCGCATTGTAAGCAATGTCGCAAGTGAGGTAATTTTCACACAACCAATGTAATAAATAAGGGAAAGAGATACATAATTGGCTTACACTTGCCACGTCACACAATAGCATAAATATCATTACATTCATCCAGATACAATCAAGGTCCAACTACGGAACCAAAATAAAGAACAACCCCAAATGCAACAAAGTCCCCGATCGCCCCAACTGGGCACCACTACGGATCGTCTGGAAAGGAAACGTAGTATCGTCCTGAGTCCTCATCGAACTCGCACTTGAGCTCAATCGAATCTCCTGGAGTGGTATCATCGGTCCCTACATCTGGTTTTGGAAGTAATCTGTGAGTCACAGGGACTCAGCAATCTCACACCTTCGCGATCAAGACTATTTAAGCTTATAGGAAGGGTAAAAGGTATGATGTGCAGCTGCAACAAGCGACTAGCATATATGGTGGCTAACATACACAAATGAGAGCGAGAAGAGAAGGAAAAGGCACGGTCGAGAAACTATGATCAAGAAGTGATCCTAGAACAACCTACGATCAAGCATAACTCGAGACTGTGTTCTCTTCCCGGACTCCGCCGAAAAGAGACCATCACGGCCACACACTCTATTGATTCATTTTAATTAAGTTAAGATTATGGTTTTCTACAATCGGACATTAAGAAATTCCCATCTGCCCATAACCGCGGGCACGGCTTTCGAAAGTTCAAATCCCTACAGGGGTGTCCCAACTTAGCCCATCACAAGCTCTCACGGTTAGAGAAGGATATTCCTTCTCCCAAGACAATCCGATCAGACTCGGAATCCCGGTTACAAGACATCTCGACAATGGTAAAACTAAACCAGCAAAGCCACCCGAATGTGCCGACAAATCCCGATAGGAGCTGCACATATCTCGTTCTCAGGGCACAACGGATGAGACTAGCTACGAGTAAAACCAACCCTCAAGTTCCCCCGAGGTGGCCCTGCAGGCAACTTAGTTTGGACCAACACTCAGAGGAGCACTGGCCCGGGGGTTTAAAATAAAGATGACCCTTGAGTCCGCGAAACCCAAGGGAAAAGGCTAGGTGGCGAATGGTAAAACCAAGGCTGGGCCATGCTGGAGGAGTTTTATTCAAGGCAAACTGTCAAGGGGTTCGCATTATAACCCAATCGTGTAAGGAACGCAAAATCAAGGAACATAACACCGGTATGACGGAAACTAGGGCAGAAAGAGTGGAAGAAAACACCAGGCATAAGGCCGAACCTTCCACCCTTTACCAAGTATATAGGTGCATTAAAATAGACAAGATATAATAATGATATCCCAACAATAAACATGTTCCAACAAGGAACAAACTCCAATCTTCACCTGCAACTAGCAACGCTATAGGAGGGGCTGAGCAAAGCGGTAACATAGCCAAGCAACGGTTTGCTAGGACAAGGTGGGTTAGAGGTTTGACATGGCAATATGGGAGGCATGATAAGCAAGTGGTAGGTATCGTAGCATAAGCATAGCAAAAAAAGCGAGCATCTAGCAAGCAAAGATAGAAGTGATTTCGAGGGTATGGTCATCTTGCCTGCAAAGATCTCCGAGTTGACGTTAGCTTGATCCTCGTAAACGTACTCAATGGGCTCCTTGATCACGTACTCGTTTCCCGGCTCTACCCAAAGCAAGAACACAAGCAAAGGGAGACACAATCAACCACGTGCAATGCACAAGCAACATGATGCAAAACATGGTATTATATGCGGGATGTGATATGCGGTGCATATGCATGATTCGGAAAGGAATGATTGAACCTGGCCTCAACTTGGAAAACCAAGAGTGCCACTGCAAGATGAGTTGATTTCGGTCAAAATCGATATAAAGATCACCGGAATCGGATGCACGGGTTGCAAATGACAAGCAAAACAAATATGGCACCCATCTGCGATTAGGAGCACGCGGCCATCTAAATGCGTCAAGAACAACATGCTACAGCACTCTAACATAGCAATAAAAAACATGGCAGGGATCCACTCAAGATTCTTGACAAAAGATGAACACTGAGCTACGGCTAATTCACTAAATAGCAGGTTCAAACAAGCATGGAGAAAGTGCAAAAGATATCAGGTTACAGACTTAGTGAAATTAACAAGTCAGGAATTTAACATCAGGAAGCAATGTTTAGATCAAGATAACTACATGATAGAGGAACATATCATGGCATAGCAAGGCATGGCATGAAGCTACTCAAAGCATACAACAAAAGTTCCTTACTAACCATGTGAACATAGCAATTATCGTTAACAGATTCAGACTTAGTGAAAAACTGGAACATGGCAAAACAAATATCAAGTAGGCATGTTTACGAGCTCGATGCACTCACCACAAAGAATTGCATGGCAAACTAAGCATACACCCAGCAAGTAGACATGGCATAGAAGCTAAACATAGCAAGAACAACAACATAGCATGCATGGATCAACTACAACAAGCTCGGCAAAATTGCTTCACATGTAAACATTCTGCCAGGAACATTTTATAGCAAAAGTAGAGCTCGATTGAGTCAAGCTAGGGTGCTCCATAATTGCAAACAAAGACATGGATGGGTAGAGCACAACAATATCTACAAAACATCCTTACTGATCATGCTCAAAAGAGGCATGGATCACTCTGTAGCAACAAGAACACATGGCATAAAAATATTGACAGGACAAAGACTTAGAATATTTCGAAGTCCCTGAAATCAGCAACATTACGAGAGCTACTTTGCAAGCTTGTGCTAGTCACCACAGAGATCACAAAAATACATGGCATACACCCCTGTAAAGATGGCATGGCATACTTCAAAACTCATGTAGGGCTCAAGTTCATAGGAGGCCACATCAATCATGGCAAAAATGACAAATGTCCAATTGCTGATATGAATCTGAAACTAATAGAAACTAGCACTCTTCCAACAGCATCTAGGGCATCAACATGGGCTCAAATGAACATGATGCAATGAGATGAAATGAAGTACTCGTCGAGACGAACAATTTGATATGCTACACGCCCGAAACGGAGCCACGGTTGGAGAGTTATGATGCGATGAAATATGCAAAAAAACTACGGTTAGGGCAAAAAGTCAACCGATCCAGATCTGGATCCGGGACACGGACTTCGAGGTCAGCCGAAGATTTCGTCGGAACAGTGCGGGGCGTCGCCGGAGTTGTCGAGGATCGCCGGATCCGGTCCTCCCTTGGCCGGATCTGGTCGGGGGCGGCAAGGGGTGACGAGGGGCGGCACGGAGGCAGCGCACGGCGACCGGAGGCGACGGCAGCGCGCAACGAGGCGGTGGCCGGCGATGGCGGCGGCGAGGCGGCGCAATGAGGCACGGGTGGCGGGGAGTGAAGGAGGCGGGCGGCGCGCCCTCGGGGGCCGGCGCTGGGCCGTCGTAGGCGAGGCGGCGAAGTGGGGCGCCCGGGAGGACACATGTCATGCCCTGGTTGGGTGCGGGCGGCGGCGGTGGTTTCGTCCAGCCGGACCGGACGTGTCCGGCGCGGCGAGAGGAAGAGGAGCTAGGTTAGGGTAGAAATGACCCGAAAATTTCGGAGGGGTCTAAATTTATAGGTAGAGGGAGCTAGGAGGCTCCAAATTGAGCACGGTTTTCGGCCATGCGATCGTGATCGAACGATCTAGATGATGGAGGGGGTTTAGGTGGGTTTTGGGCCACTTTGGAGGGGTGTTGGGCTGCAACACACACGAGGCCTTTTCGGTCCCTCGGTTAACCGTTGGAGTATCAAACGAAGTCCAAATGGTACGAAACTTGACAGACGGTCTACCGGTAGTAAACCAAGGCCGCATGACAAGTCTCGGTCCAATCTGAGAACGTTTAACACCCGCACACGAAAAGAGGTAGAAAGGGACACCGGAGGACATAGGAGCGCCGGAATGCAAAACGGACAACGGGGAAAATGCTCGGATGCATGAGACGTACACGTATGCAAATGCGATGCACATGATGACATGATATGAGATGCATGACAAAGACAAAAAACACGAAGACAAAAACCCGACAACGAGGAAATTACATAACTTAGTGCCGGAAATGGCAAGAGTTGGAATACAAATATGGCAAGTTACATACGGGGTGTTACAACACTCCACCACTACGAAAGGATCTCGTCCCGAGATCTAGGATTGGAAAAACTCCGGGTACTCAGAACGGAGGTGGTCCTCGCGTTCCCAGGTGGCTTCACGGTCGGAATGATGTGACCACTTGACTTTCAGGAATTTGATAGATTTGTTGCGAGTCTTGCACTCAGTTTCTTCAAGAATAGCAAATGGGTGCTCATGATAAGACAGGTCTTCTTGGAGATCAATCTCATCAAAGTTGACGGCGTGGTCAGGGGTCTTGAAACACATGCGGAGTTGAGACACATGAAACACGTCGTGGACGTTTGCAAAGTTGGATGGAAGCTCAAGTTGATAGGCGAGATCGCCTCTTTTGCCAATGATCTTGAAAGGACCCACGTATCTAGGGACAGGCTTCCCTTTGATACCGAAGTGACGAGTACCTTTCATTGGAGAGACGCGGAGGTAGACATGGTCACCGATCTCGAAAGCCAAGTCATGATGCTTGCTATCATAGTAACTCTTCTGGTGCGATTGCGCGGCTTTGAGATTTTCACGAATGACTTTGCACATTTCTTCAGCCTATGTGATCAAGTCATTGCCAAGAAGTTGGCGTTCACCAGTCTCTGACCGGTTAAGAGGAGTACGGCACTTCCTGCCATAGAGAATCTTGAATGGGGCCTTGCCCGAACTCGGTTAGAAGCTGTTGTTGTAGGAGAACTCGGCATATGGAAGACAATCTTCCCACTTCATACCAAAAGAGATGACACAAGCCCTGAGCATATCTTCAAGAATCTGATTTACTCGCTCGACTTGGCCACTGGTTTGAGGATGAAAGGTCCTGGTGGGATCTAGACTGGCCCCACAGATCAATACTAGTCTTTTCTGCGCACTTTGTCCTCACTCATGCGCACCCGGGAGCAACTTCCCGGTCGGTCACCCATCCTAACACTACTCCAAGCTGAGCACGCTTAACTTTGGAGTTCTATCCGAATGGGCTCCCGAAAAAGAAGGAATTCCTTATTGATATGAGTAGTCTATCATCCCTAATAAGGCAGGCCATCACATACACCCCCACTCAGAGGAATCGACGTCCTCGTCGGGCCACAGGAACGTTCCCTCTTGGCACATATGTCTGTGCTTCCAGTCTAGTACATGTGCCATGCTGTGTGCCACGATGGGTCACAAACGTCATGAACAACATGACCACGCACCTGTCCGCAACCATCCGTGTAACCGCGAGGGTCGGCTTTGATACCAACTTGTAACGCCCTGGACACACCTGCCGGTGGTCGTTACTCCTGGCGGGATCTAGACTAGCCCCACAGATCAATACTAGTCTTTTCTGCGCACTTTGTCCTCACTCATGCGCACCCGGGAGCAACTTCCCGGTCGGTCACCCATCCTAACACTACTCCAAGCTGAGCACGCTTAACTTTGGAGTTCTATCCAAATGGGCTCCCGAAAAAGAAGGAATTCCTTATTGATATGAGTAGTCTATCATCCCTAATAAGTCAGGCCATCACAGCGACATTGAAGATTGGTTCTATGGACCTTCATTTTGAGGAGCGTTCGGACTTATTGGATGCACCTTCGAACCTCCACTCATGCCACGACATCGAGCATTGGTACACCAACACCACTGATGAGGACATGACTACCTTGGATACGACCAAAAATATTGCATACATGCATATTTGTCAGGTGATTTCTAGTGTAAACTATTCAATAATCTATTTATGTTATCCAGAACAAAAAGACTTCACACACTTTTGTGTTTTGTTTAATTGCAGGTGTATGGGACATTTGTACAATCCACATATGAAGATAAGGGAAAAGGAGAAGTTTAGGTTCTGTTCAAATGTCCTCTCACGTCACTTTTGGGCCAAGAGAAGATAGAGTCCAAGTGTCTCATGCTTTGGATTCAGATTCGGACTGCACAGACATACCTGACTCAAAACGCCTATAACTTTTTCATACGGACTCCGAATTGGGTGATTCTTTTTTTGTTGGAAAGTAGATTTCGTGCTCTTTCCAACCCAATTGGATTCACCTTCCAATTCGTCCGAAGCATTGAGATATACACGAAACAATCTGATGCTGCAGCAAAATCCGAGTCAAACAACAAGTCCAAAGGTGTTGCATCATCTCCACTTGGGCCCATGAGCCTTGTACGACCTAGGGTTAGTTTTAGGCTTCCTTAGGACGTCCTTCCACCTCCTTGGCCGCCACCCCTTGCTCCGATATAAGTAGATCCATCCAGTAGCTTTTTCCTAGGGTTTGTTTAGTTAAAAGTTAGTCATTGCAACTTCGTGTACTTCGTTTGTGTCCAACGACCAGACCAAGACCGCTTCCGGATCCCCACCATTATTAATACTTCATCTATATTCGCAATATTCAGATTAATTTATCATATTCTTGCTTTTTCTTTGATTGCTTGCAGGAATAGACCTTCGTGGTCAGGCTGATCGTGCTTCCAGCATCGTCAGTAACCTCAGGAGATTGGTTTAGCGATTGGTAAGCCGCAACATCGTGCATGTTTGTAGTCAGATCGTCAAAGTCGACTCCACCAAATCGATAGTTATCATCTCATCGAAAGATCGGGACACCCTCGGCTCTATCAAGTGGTATTAGTTTTCAGGTTGCTCGGTGAGAATTTCTAGTTTTCCCTAGATTAGATTTATTTTCATACCTATTGTCCAAGAAAAAGCCACAAAAAAAGTTAGATCTATTCATCCTTTGTCCAAGCCAGCCTGAGACTTTGCAATTTTAATTTTCATTGGTTGCATATTTGAATTATCGGTTGCATCGTCGTGTCGAGTTGCTGGTCTTAGTGTCTAGTTCGTTTAGAGTTTCGAGTTCTGTTCACATTAGTCATGCCGCCGCTGCATCGTTATCCCTTCCGCTGTCCACCACCCATCCATCAATTTCCACCATGTGCTACCCACCATTCATTGTCATAATCATAGTTGAGATCATTCACATCTTCGCTTGATCAAATCTGCATCTTATCTAGTTTGTTTTGGAAAGAGGGGAAGAAAAAAAAGAGAGAAAAAAACAAGAGAAAAAAAGTAAAAAAAAGTTAGAGAAAAAAAGAAAGAAAAATAAAAAAATTGTGAGGAAAAAAATGGAGGAGAAAAAAAACAAAATTCGGATCTATCTAGACTCAATCTCGTACTTGAATTTGGATTGGAATCTGTTTTCTGCACTGTTCAGTAAAACAGGCATAACTTCCTCATACGAAGTCTGTTTTGGCTCCGCGAGTACTCAAATGAAAGCTAGCGACGAGCCGCATCTAAATAGTTGCAGAAGCTTGTTCAATATTTGGCACCTCAAAATCGGCTTCTGCATAGGTCTTTTTGCTCTCTGAAGTTCACGAACACAGCTTATTCCAGTTTTTCAGACAAGTTTTAGAATTTTTTTGACTCCTCATATCAACTCGGAATTGAGTGATTCCTTTTGCGTTTGAAAGCTTGAGTCAATATTATTCTTGAAAAAATTATCAAAAAGTTGGCACAAACTTCTCTAAAGGAAAGTTGGAGAGAAAGTTGTTGATATATCCTGCTTGGCTTTTGTTTCACATCATTATCTTTATGGCTATTGTGATCTTCACTTATATTTTGCTGTCCAGAGCTACTTCATAACCTTTATTGATGCTACTTTTGCTATGGTGTAACTTCATTAGTGTTCTAGGCTCGCGTCTCTAGTCCGGTCTAGCCTAGGACCAGCACAGTGCTGTCGTTGAGCGTTTATTCAACATTGCATCTCTGAATTGATTATTGCTAATCTTTTGCTACCATATATAGCCAACCCAGCTCCACGTATTTCTACACCGTGTATACGTACGTTCCCCTGGCAATCGCTTTACACAATCTTCGGAGTTATTTGACACCGCTGGTTGCCTGTCACCACCTGCCGCATGGTAAGAACTTGTAAGATATTGATATTTGCTTTACTGTGAGCACTTTACAACCACAGCCTAGTAGCTCATAGGAACATTATTCTTGAATTTTTGTTTCTTGTTTCTACTAATCATGACAGGTTCCGGAGATAGAAGTTCTTGGACGACGGACACATCTTCACCATCATGAGAGTTGGGACAACACACACAAGCACATGGTCAGGTTAACTTTTTACCGTCATTTGAGGGTAGATTTAATCCTGCTATTTACCTAGCTTGGGAGCTTGAAGTAGAACAAGTTTTTAGTCACCATGACTTTTCTGAACTTGAGCGAGTACGAGCTGCCACTAGAGCATTTACTGGTTTTGCTTCTGTTTGGTGGAGTGTGCATTGTAAGAAAAACATTGATAACCAACCCACAACATGGAAAGATTTGAAATATGTAATGAGACAACAATTTTTCCCTCCTTACTATCGTCGTGAATTGCTTCGCAAATTTGAACAGTTTAAACAAGGCAACAACACTGTTCATGCTTACTACCAAGAGTTCAAATCTTATATGCATCATTGTGACATAGAAGAATCTGAGGATGATACAATGAATAGATTTTTTGATGGTTTGAACCATGATATTCAGGCAAGATTTCAGTATATTCCTCATTGCATTACTGGTATGTATGTTTGTGCTTGTACCTTTGAGAGAAAGATATAGGAGGATGCATTGGGAGACTACAACAACTACTATTCCAGTTCATGCTCACCACCACCGGTTGGTTCCTCTATCTTTGCACCTACTAGAGCAGCCCCACCTCGGATTGTGAGCGCGACATCATCTCAAGAGCATGGTACATTGTCAACGTCCGTACCTACATCAGCTACGTCTTTGCGACAAGGTAATAGTAAAGGTATTGATGATATAACTTCACATGAGAATGATGAATGCCTAGTTAACTTGAATGCATCATGTGTTGAGTTACCTCTTGATTTGAGAACACCACCTATTTTAGAGAATCTTGTTACTGTCATGAATGCGTCGTGTGATCAAACAACTAAAATACCAACAATTTTGAGTACCATTGAATTAAATGTTGATGCAATAGAACCAATGTTTAATCATTTTGATATGACCTCTAATCTTGGTGATGATTCTGTGTCAAATGACTTATTGCATGTTTGCTTATTTAAGCATGTTGTAGCATGTAAATTTGATGCAAGTAAGGTTTATTCACCAATGTTGGGATGGTTTAATGATGAACATTATCAATCATTTGATATGAATAAAAGCTTCACTTATATGTGCAAACTGAGTTGCAATATTTTCATGCCTTCTACTTCTTGTGATAATATTTCGGCTTCAGATTTTGTGAACTATGAAAATTACTCATGTATACATGTGTCATTTGTGCAAAAACCAAGGGAAGTAAAAACTGGATGACATATACATATACAACATGTACACCTTGTCTTTTTTGTTAGCCACATTTCAGATTAAGCAACGCCGATGACGTCTTTGTATTCAAGAAGGGAGGATGATGAGGACATGACTACCTTGGACACGACCAAAAATATTGGGAAAACGAAAAGTTTAGATTTTGTTCAAAAAGTCCTCTCCCGTCACTTTTGGGCCAAGAGAAGATAGAGTCCAAGTCTCTCACGTTTTGGATTCAGATTCGGACTGCATAGACATACCTGAATCAAAACGCCAACAAATTTTTCATACGGACTCCGAATTGGGTGATTCCTTTTTTGTTGAAAAGTAGATTTTGTGCTCTTTCGAACCCAATTGGAGTCACCTTCAAATTCGTCCGGAGCATTGAGATATCGACGAAAAATTTTGATGCTGCAGTAGAATCCGAGTCAAACAACAAGTCCAAAGGTGTTGCATCACCTCCAGTTGGGCCCATGAGCCTTGTACGACCTAGGGTTAGTTTTAGGCTTCCTTGGGACGTCCTTCCACCTCCTTGGCCGCCACCCCTTTCTCCTATATAAGTAGATCCATCCAGTAACTTTTTCCTGGGGATTTGTTTAGTTAAAAGTTAGCCATTGCAACTTTGTGTACTTCGTTTGTGTCCAACGACCAGACCAAGACCTCTTCCGGATCCCCACCATTATCAACACTTCATCTATATTCGCAATATTCAGATTGCTTTATCATATTCTTGCTTGTTCTTCAATTGCTTGCAGGAATAGACCTTCGTGGTCAGGCTGATCGTGCTTCCAGCATCGTCAGTAACCTCGAGAGATTGGTTTAGCAATTGCTAAGGCGCAACGTCGTGCATGTTTTTTGTCGAATCGTCAAAGTCGACTCCACCAAATCGATAGTTATCATCTCATCGAAAGATAGGGATACCCTCGCCTCTATCAACCTCCATATTTGTTGATTGTGCTCACACATGTCATGCTCGATGGACATATCATAAACATGACAAATTTGCACCCTATGAATAGATTGACACACATTATGATTGCATTGTTGCATCTTGTATTCCCATGTCATCCATGATATATGAGCTTGTGCATTTTGTTAGCAAATTTGTTGTGATCTTCCTTGATAGCATATTTATACATCATCATCAAATTGCCCACCATCAATTGTGTGATAGCATAATCATATTGAGCATCCATTGCCATATTCATGCTATTAATAAACCGTCTCCCTATGACATCATTTTGCACGAGGCTGCATTGATCATATTCATGACACATTTGTGTGCACAATGAATGCTTTACATCTCATTCCATATCATCTTGCTAAGCTTCATGTGCTTTGTCACGAACAATCTTGCCTCACGGACTCATGCTTACTTGATGGACACTTTGTGTGTGCTAAACATTGTATTTCCAAGTGTACTTCGTGTTTGCTCATTTTGCATGTACCACATAACGGAGATACCTTGGAGTAATTGGATTGCGCAATGCCTTTAACTCCGTCCAACTACAAGTTCGTCCACGACAACCATTTCCATAGTGATGAGGATCACGATCCGAGGCCGGATCTTTCCCAAGGGGGGGATGATGCGGAGCATCCCACGTTCTCCAAGCCCCAAGAGAACATAAGACAAGACCTCAAGTATACACCATTGGACACAAGGTGAACTCGCTCCTCTCCAAATCATCACTTGCCACATGTGAGACATGGCTACTACCTCAAACATGTGTGCTATGCATGACCAAGAACCAAGAGGAAGCCCATGAACAAGATGGCGAGGACACCAAGCGCGAGGAGCAAGAGAAGGAGCTGCTCGGAAGCTTCAGCCACTGGACGATCGGACGACGCTGGACGTTCGAAGCCTGGGCACTCATCCAGCAAGCAGGGCCAGCCAATGGAAGCTACAGTGGCTAGATGTCCGAAAAGTACCGGACATCCGGCACACTCCAGCGACCGGACGTCCGAGAAGTACCGGACGACCGGACCCTTGTGAGCCACCGGACGTCCGGTACCTGTCGGACGACCGGCGCCTGTCTGTGCACAGAGATCGGGCCCGAGGCCCATGTATCCCCCACTTACCCCTTCGTGTCCCTAGACTATATATGCTCCTCCACCTCCTCCTAGTTAGGGTTAGCAAAGGATTAGCTCATATTTCATGTGAGAGCTTTGCTCATCCACTTGGTTACCTTCTCTCTGAAGATAGCGCCTCCTCAGAGAAGATCCCCCAAGCGGATTGAAGACTCCTTTACGGGAAGAACCTCAAGACCTCCTCTCGGAGAAGACCGGCTACCTTTGTATCGTCCCTAGTTGATCGTGTACCGTGTGAACTCTTATGTACTCGAGGTTCTAGCACATGTGTGACTATTTCTTGTTGGTTTAGTGTTTCTCTTGTGTCCCCTCGTGTTTTCCCTCATTTCCCTCCTCGTGTTCTTCGTATTCTTCGTGGGATCTGCTCCTTTCGTGAAAGATCGACCGATTAGGGTTCCTACCCTACATCAGGTACGCATGCAAGCATGTTCCTTATTACTTGGTAGACCATGGCAATTTGATAAAAATTCTGTACACCATGGTAGAAACAATCAGTACACTCTTGTTCATAAGGATAAACATATTACTTTGCTACCTATGTCTCCTGATTCCATTTTGGAAGATGATATTAATAGAGCTAATAAAGCAAAACAGGAGAAATTAAGAGTGAAAAACAGATTGTGGCAAAAGAATTTGAGCAACAAGTGAAACCTAATAATAAACCATCTAGTGTTGCTTCTGAAATTAAATTGAAAAGTGCATGTTTGCTTGCCACCAAATCAGATATTGATGAGCTACATTTTAGCAAATCTGTTTGCTATGCTTTTGTGTGAAAAGAGGCATTATTTTCATTCGAGGACGTGCCTTCCTCTTTGCCTCCTGCTATTACTAACATTTTGCAGGAGTTCACTAACATCTTTCCAGAAGACGTGCCACCCGGATTACCACCTATTCGAGGGATTGAGCATCAGATTGATTTAATTCCTGGTGCATCGCTACCCAATCGTGCACCATACCGTACCAATCCATAGGAGACAAAGGAGATTATGCGTCAAGTCCTGGAGCTGCTCGATAAAGGTTACAAACGTGAATCCCTTATTCCTTGTGCTTTTCCAATTATTCTAGTGCCGAAGAAGGATGGTACATCACGTATGTGTGCTGATTGTAGAGGCATTAATAATATTACTATTCGTTATCGTCATCCTATTCCTAGGCTAGATGATATGCTTGATGAATTGAGTGGCTCTACAATATTCTCCGGAGTTGATTTGCGTAGTGGATACCATCAAAATCGTATGAAATTGGGAGATGAATGGAAAACAACATTTAAAAATAAGTTTGGTTTATATGAGTGGTTAGTCATGCCTATTGGGTTAACTAATGCACCTAATACTTTCATTAGATTAATGAACGAAGTTTTACGTGCTTTCATTGGATGATTTGTGGTAGTCTATTTTGATGATATACTAATTTATAGAAAATCTTTGGAAGAACATTTGGAACATCTACGTGTTGTTTTTATTGCTCTATGTGATGCACGTTTGTTTGGTAACCTTGGGAAGTGTAACTTTTGCACCGACCGAGTATCTTTTCTTGGATATGTTGTTACTCCACAAGGAATTGAAGTTGATAAAGGCAAGATTGAAGCTATTGAGAGTTAGCCGCAGCCCAAAACGGTCACATAAGTCAGGAGTTTTCTTGGCCTCGCCGGATTCTATAGGCGTTTTGTGAGAGATTTCAGCACCATTGCTGCACCTCTTAATGAGCTTACAAAGAAGGATGTGCCTTTCTTTTTGTGGTACCGCACAGGAAGAAGCCTTCACGGTATTAAAAGATAAGTTGACACATGGTCCTTTACTCCAACTTCCTGATTTTAATAAGACTTTTGAGCTTGAATGTGATGCTAGTGGAATTGGATTAGGAGGTGTATTATTATAAGATGGCAAACCTATTGCATAATTTTTTGAAAAATTGAGTGGGCCTAGTCTGAACTATTCTACTTACGATAAAGAATTATATGCTCTTGTTAGGACTTTAGAAACATGGCAACATTATTTATGGCCTAAAGAATTTGTTATACATTCTTATCATGAATCTTTGAAACATATTAAAAGTCAAGCTATACTGAATCATAGACATGCTAAATGGGTTGAATTCATTGAGACTTTCCCTTATGTCATTAAACACAAGAAGGGTAAATAAAATGTTATTGCTGATGCATTGTCTCGTCGATATACTATGCTTTCACAACTTGACTTCAAAATATTTGGTTTGGAGACCATCAAAGATCAATATGTGCATGATGCTGATTTTAAAGATGTAATGCAGAATTGTAAAGAAGGAAGAATGTGGAACAAGTTCGTTGTTAATGATGGATTTGTGTTCCGTGCTAACAAGCTATGCATGCCAGCTAGCTCCATTCCTCTTTTGTTGCTCCAGGAGGCGCATGGAGGCGTGAAGAAGACGGAGGACGTACTTGCTACATATTTATTTTGGCCAAAGATGAGACGGGATGTTAAGCGTTTTGTTGCTCACTGGACTACATGTCAAAAAGCTAAGTCACGACTCAATCCTCATGGCTTATATATGCCTTTGCCTGTACCTAGTGTTCCTTGGGAGGATATATCTATGGACTTTGTTTTAGGTTTACCTCGAACAAAGAAGGGGAGGGATAGCATATTTTGTTGTCGTGGATAGATTCTCAAAAATGGCACACTTTATACCATGTAATAAAAGCGATGATGTTGTCAATGTTGCTGATTTGTTCTTGCGTGAAATTATTTACTTGCATGGTGTGCCAAATACTATTGTTTCAGATCGTGATATTAAATTTCATAGCCACTTTTGGAGATGTTTATGGGCTAAGTTGGGGACTAAACTGCTTTTTAGTACTACTTGTCGCCCGCAAACTGATGGACAAACTGAAGTAGTCAATAGAACATTGTCTACTATACTTAGGGCTGTTTTGAAGAATAAGAAAATGTGGGAAGAATGCTTGCCTCATATTGAATTTTCTTAAGATGTGCTCTTTTGAAATTGTGTATGGTTTCCTACCTTGTGCACCTATTGATTTGTTGCCTCTTCCATCTTCGGAGAAGATTAATTTTGATGCTAAAGAACGTGCTGAGTTGATTTTAAAAATGCATGAGTTAACTAGGGAAAACATTGATCGTATGAATGCTAAATATAAACTTGCTGGAGATAAGGGTAGAAAACATGTTGTGTATGCACTTGGAGATCTTGTTTGGTTACATTTGTGTAAGGATAGATTTCCTAATTTGCATAAATCAAAGCTAATGCCACGTGCTGATGGTCCTTTTAATGTGTTAGAGAAAATAAATGATAATGCATATAAACTTGAGCTGCCTGCAGCTTTTGGGGTTAGTCCCACTTTTAGCATTGCAGATTTGAAGCCTTATTTGGGTGAGGAAGATGAGCTTCCGTCGAGGACGACTTCATTTCAAGAAGGGGAGGATGATGAGGACATCAATACCATTGTTACACCCACAGCCCATGCTGTTATACTTACTAGACCAATTACTAGAGCTCGCGCACACCAATTGAATTACCAGGTACTTTCGTTTCTTGGTAATGATTCTAATGTTCATGAGAATATGATGCTGCCTAAATTGGATACATTTGTTTTGCTTATGAATGAAGGGCCTAGCTTGGACAAGAAAGATGAACCTTGGAGAAAGTTCAAGCATGGAGATGATGGCATGCACAAGGGGAACAAGAACGGAGTTACAAGTGATGATTCCAGGACTCTGAAGCCACCATAACGAGTGCATGAAGCCTTGGACGAAATATACAAATGCCACTTCATAAATTTCGTCCAGAGGCTATTCTAGGTGCTGCGTCACCTTATTTTTGGGCCAGGCCCATGTAATTTTGAAATACTTGATTATAGGCTATTTTTAGAGTCTGTATGTGTGGGGAAACAAGAGTTAGGGTTGGTTTCAGACCCCTACTCCAAGGGCCACGAAATTCCTCCCTCTTTCCTCCATATATAATACCCTTAGGGCATCGTTTAGACTTTGGGTTTTGTTTAGATTAAAAGTTCGCCATAGCTTCAACTTCATGTACTTCGTTTGTGTTCAACGACCAGACAAAGGCGTCACAGAACCCCACCTTGATCAATAAAGCTTTCATCTTATATTCACAATATCCAGATTGCAATCTTAGTTTCTTGCTTGTTCTTCGTTTGCTTGCGGAAATATACCTTCGTGGTCAGGTTGATCGTGCTCCCACGTGGTCAATAACTTCTCGGAGTTGGTTTAGCGATTGCTAAGGCGCGACATCCTCACATGTTCGTAGTCGGATCGTGAAAGTCTACTCCTCTGAAACGATAATCACCATCTCATCGAAAGAAAGGACACTGTTTCCTCTACCAGTCATATCTGTGGTGTCGTAGAAGTGTTCCATGACATTACCAAAATTATCATCATGGAAGTGTCCACTTCTATGATGATAAATCGCGCGCCATAGAAATGCTTTCGTCAAGATTGACCGGCACATGGCATCCACCATAACGGGTCGCCGTTAAGCTATCGTGTTCGGGTTTCGATCCAATAACCCGTTAACCGCCCGAACCAATGAGGATTTCCACGTGTAAAATTTTCATTCGCCTTAGTATCCACGTGTCAGCTCCGCGTTGGGACAGGTGTCATCAAGCGAGTGGACAGTACGAGCCTATGGTACATCTACACATGGCTCATCCCAACAGTGGCCCGTTTAGGTTAAAAGGCCGAGCCTATCAAAATAAGCGGGCTGGCCCATTAGCGGCCTACTTGAGTCAGGCCCATTCACAAGCATGGCCCATACAAGTTACTGAGAATGGGCCCATCAAAGGCCCATTATAGATTTGACAATTTCCAGCCCATCGTCAGTTCCAGCCCATTAATGGACCGCTACGTCTTTGGGCCCAATTATGGCCCGAGCTTCTTTCTGCCTGTTAGTAGCCCATCGTCAGTTCCAGCCCATTAACGGCCTGGAACTTCTTTCGGCCTTCTCTCTGCCCTTTCTGCATTTGGGCCAACTTCTAGCTCGTTGTGACTTTAGGCCTTTCCTCGGCCCATTCGGTAAATGGTCCAATTCCTAGCCCACTTTGTCTTTCGGCCTGTTAATAGCCCGCGCAATAGTTGGGCCTTTGACTGTGCAACCTAATTTTGGGTCCATTAGCGGCCCACGTTCCGCAGGGCACAATTTCAGCCCGACGCGACTTTTGGTTTGTTAAAAGCCTAGTTTTCAAATTGGGCCTCCTCTGGCCCAAAACACTGTTGGCCTGGTACTGGCCCATACAGTAAAAGAGGCAGACAAAATTGACATTTATTTCGGCCTGCTAGAGGCCCGCGGGCCATTTCCATTTATACGACCCTATCGAGCTTTCAGCCTATTAACGACCTGCTAAGAGTCGTTGTTACGGGGGGCCACATCATTTGGGATCCACTAAATATTAATTTGACCAGCCCAATTAAGGACCGCTTTGACTACACATGTTTGTTCATTCGGATGGCGTCCAGGTAATGTTTGGGCGAGTTGGCCCCCGTTTCAACAATATAGCATATTCAAAGAATTATCCTACTCTATATGATCGCCTCTAAAAAACATACACTTTACAATAAAGATACTAAGGCATAGAAACATAGAATAATCCTACACTATACAACAAAGGAATTACAAACGATTATACCCACTGGGCATTATAGTTCGGCACCAGTGATAATAAAGCCTACAGAAACAACAAATTACATACACTAGGCAAATAAAGCTCATACATCATGGACACGCATCAACAGAACTTACCATTTGAACTATAATCTCTTCAGGAAATAGGATTGGCCAGATTCAGATAGCAGAAATTTTAGTCTACAAAATCTCCAATTCCTTCGTGGTTACCTCAGTGTCTTGTTTCATTTTTGACTCCTGGATCTAATACCTGCAAGTCCAGTCTCAACTTATTGATTGCACGTTGAGAATCATGTACACGTTGTCTTGCCACTCTAGTTGATGCTCGAGAACATCAGCTCGTTCCAATTCCAATCCATAATCATTTGGTAACGTCCATGCAGCACTGCTCGCAGATCTTTGTGTTGATGTCACTTCATCCTGAAATGTTTCTATAAGTATACATGACCAGGGCAAAAATATAGTTACAACAGTGAAGCAAGCAAGACAGACTATTTTGTACATGGCAAAACATGACTAAAAATAATGTTACACGTCATGAAGCATAAGGAGGTGATATTTTAAAAATTATAAAAATGGTAGTTTGTGCAGCCCGCATACAGAAATCTCTCTTAGCTCACCAGAGGAGCATGAAGTTGGGGCCAAATCCAAAACATAGTTAGCTTACAAATTTAGACCACATGTTGCGTACAAGTAAGCAAGCAGTTCGCCATTCTGTAGCTCAATTAAAGTCTTAGGGAGCATAATGAATAGCGGAAGGATTCATACAAACCTACTACAACAAGCAAAACTATGCAATCATTAGCCTAGTGTAAACTAGATTGTGAGCCTCATGCAGTAATGATGCGGAGCATCCTACGGACATCACCATGTCAAGAGTCCATTTGGCAAGTGACACGTGCGACCTCTACTTCTCATACCTAAGGCGAATCTTCTCCTTTACACGTGTTCACTTGACCCCTTCGAGGATGGTATACTACTTGACACCCCTCTCTTGTGCATGCATAGGTATTGTCGAAACTTCATGGATGACGAGGAGGAGTGCAAGCGCCAAGGAACACCTACACCATCCGCGAGGGAAGCATGGAAGAGAAGACGAAAGAAGAAGGAGCTACAAAGTCTACAGCGACCGGACGATCGGAAGCCGCCGGATGTCTGACCCTCTACAGCCGCCGGACGACCGACGAAGACCTGACGTCCGACAAGTCCCAGGCACCGCATGTCCGACGCTCACCGAAAATCCGGTGCCACCCATCCAAGCAAAATGACGGACGTCCAACGCCCTCCAGACGACCGGACCCCCGCGAGCGACCGGACGTCCGACCCTGCCTGTGCGCAGCCGGGCCTTTGGCCTTGTATCTCTCTCCTACTTACCCCTTCGTGGCTTAGACTATAAATAGACCTTCCCCTCATCCTTTCTAGGGTTAGCGTTGTGATAGCTCATATTAGAGATAGAGCTACACTCATCCATATCGGATCTACTCGACGAGAGAGACTGCGGCCCCTCTACGGAGAAGATCCACCTTGGATTCAAGGCCCCTCGTGGGAAGATCCTCTTGTGGATTCAAGACCTCCTCCATAGAGAAGAACCGGTTACCTCTTGTATCGCCCATTGTTAACTTTGGATCTCGTATCCCTTTGTGTTTCGAGGATCTAGCACATGTGTGATCATTCTTGTTGGTTTTAGTGTTTCTCTCGTGTTTCCCCTCGTGATTTCCCTCGTTTCCCCCTCGTGTTCTTCGCGGGATCCGCTCCTTTCGTGAAAGATTGGCCATGTAGGGTTCCACCCTACATCATCTTGGTAACATGAGCCACGTTGATCATGATTTCGGAGCCTCCCCTCGTTGTTTTCTAGCATAATTTTGTTGTGTTCTTCCAAAGTCGAAAATCCCCACCAAAAATAGCCCCAATTTTTTTGTGATTTGTTGGTTTGACGAAGTTTTGTTGGATTTGATCCATGGATTTGCTTGGTTTCAAGTGGATCTAACATCTCCCCAAGTTTCCCCATCTTTCGTCCACGAAATCTCATCAATTTTGACCCCAAAATTTCCATTTTCCGCCCAAAATCACGCCCCGGATCTAAAATTTCGTGTTGACCCTGACCCCCTGAACGACCGACACTTTACGGACGTCCGAAGCCCCTGGAACGACGGGACATCCGACCTTTTCCGGATGACAGGAACCCCTAACCCGAGCCAAATTTACGGATTTCCGAGCCCGCCCGGACGTCCGGTCCCCGGACATCTGACCTTGTCCGGACATCCGTAACTTGTAAAAACTGATTTCGCTCAAATTTTGTTTCGGCCATAACTAATTCATCCGAACTCCGATTTTGACGTTCATTAGCTCGTTTTGAAGCTCTTAATATTCCCCTTCCCAAAAAGATACCACCAACATCATTTGACTCCATCAAATTTTGGAAACTTTGGCATCCTTGCCTTGGTCTTCCACCACATCATCCGCTACACCACCACCGACTTCCGCAACCTAACCAATATTGATCCCCGTCATATTAGTAGTTGCTTGAGGAGTGATTTGAGTCTCCTAAGGTGTACGGGCTACTTAGGGATGGTTGCTTCTTCATCAACCACCACCACCACTTCCGCATAGGCTTACTAACCATACACTTCCGCCACACCAATTTAACCTAATTTTGTTTGTGTTGTGAGTTGTATCTCCTAAGGTGTTTCGGTACTTAGGGACCGTGCTTCCAACTCCGACACCGTGTATATTCCACCACCTTACCCTCCATTTCTGCAATCTCTTTGAGCTTCCACCACCGCATTCCTGCTATCACCATTTGACATTTGAGATTTTGAGTTTGCAGTTTGCAGTTTTTCCGTTTCCTAAGGTGTTTCGGCTACTTAGGCACGAGTCTCCATCATCTTGGTAACTCCATCAAGATCACCGCCACTCATCATCGACATGGACGGTAACCTCCATATTGGATCTACTCCACGAGAGAGATTGCGACCCTCTACGGAGAAGATCCACCTTGGATTCAAGACCCCTCATGGGAAGATCCCCTTGTGGATTCAAGACCTCCTCTACGGAGAAGAACCGGTTACCTCTTGTATCGTCCGTTGTTCACTTTGGATCTTGTATCCCTTTGTGTTTCGAGGATCTAGCACATGTGTGATCATTCTTGTTTGTTTTAGTGTTTCTCTCGTGTTTCCCCTAGTGATTTCCCTCGTTTTCCCCTCGTGTTCTTCGCGGGATCCGCTCCTTTCGTGAAAGATCGGCCGTATAGGGCTCCACCCTACATCAAGTAATAGTTGGTTAATAGACTTTGAAGCTTCAGGCACATATCGCCAGAGTAATTAAATGGTAAGGGCTTTAATTATGTCAAGTAATAGTTATACAAGTACCCAACATCAGGCATCGTTGTTTGGTGATGCGGAGCATCCCAAGGTCATCCCCATGGACCTACCATCGTCTCACCAAGTGCCTAGCGGACCCATGACACGAGCACGTGCAAGAGCTCTCGAAACCGAGGTGACATCTCTCCTCTTACAAGTTCACTTCGATGCACATGAGACATGGCTACTACCTCATACGGACACATTGTGCAAACTCAGGTCTCAAGGAGTTAGCCATGAAGAAGCTAAGGAGCAAGGAGAATCAAAGAGGAAGATGGACATGAAGAAGAAGAGATGCGGAAGAAGCTACAGGCTCCGTACGACCGACTAGGGCTGGACGTCCGAGGATCTCCAGGCTCCGGACGTCCGACCCAGACCGGACGTCCGACACACCCACACCCGAGCCAAAACTACGGATTTCCGAAGCCACCCGGACGACTGGCGCGCTGTAACACCCCCAGTGTCATGCTACAGTAACACTTGGGGTTAAGCTAATCATTTTGCTAAACAAGTGTTTGGTCATCCTTGTCGTCTATCTCTTTCATTATTCCAGTTGAATTCAAATTCAAATTCTAAGTTAACTTCAAAATTGCTCAAACATGAAAACTAAAATGTTCATCATGTGGCAATTTTTCTTTTGACAATTTTGGTGGTGAACCAACATTTTTGTAAAATGTCTAAATGGCCTATAATAGCTAAAACAGAAAAGCTTAAAAAAAGCAAAAGTAAATAAAAAGAGAAAGAGCATAGGCCACTGTGCACTGGGCAAAGTGCACAGTGCCTGGCCCGAGCCTCAGCCCACTCTAGCTAGTTCGGCCCAGCCCCTCCTCGGGTCGCCTTCTCCCCCTGTTCCCCCGACCGGGGTCGCAACAGGGGCGAGCCTCACTGGACCGCCTCGCCGTCGACAACGAGGGAGGGGATAAGAGCACCCCCTCGACGCCTCGAGTCCTCCCCCTCACCTACCGGCACTCCAACTTCCCCTCGCCCACTCCTCCTGCTCCTCCTCTCCTCTCCCCCTTCAGATCCACCGCTTCCGAGCGCGTCCATGGCCGCGACGCCGTGCTGACCGCGGCCACCGCTGTCCCCGCCCCTCTCCGATGAGTCCCCGAGTGCTGCCGTGCCCAGCTACATCTTCTCCAACCATGGACTCAAGCTCGTCGCCCCTACAGCGCCCACCCCGTCGTCGTCTTCTTCCTCGGCTCACCGTCGTCTTCTTCAATGAGGGTGCCCGCTGAGCTCCTAAACCCACCGTCGGGCCCTCGTGCGCCCTCTCGGTGAGCTCTCCCTCCTCTTCCCTCTTTCACGTAGGCCACCTCCCTCTGTAGCTCGCTCACCGCAGCTGCCGAAGCTCGACCCCCGCCACTGAGCTCCCCACCGTCGCTACTGACACCGTCGAGCTCGACCGAGTCCCGCATCACGCTCAGGGCCTCGCGGCGGAGCCGCCCGTGCCCTTAGCTTGTCTTTCCACACCCCGCAAAGCCGTCCCCGTCGAAGCCCGATCGCCGCCGCCGCCTACCGTTGCTGCAATGGCCGTCTCCGGCCACCTCAGTCGCTCCCACCGCCACCAAATGACGCGGCATCGAACGACCGTTCGGACGGACCTGGCCGCGCCCCCTCCCCATGCCCCGTAGTGCGATCCCGACGAGGTCCCGAACGCCACCACCGCCACCACTCGTCGCTGGCGCCGTTTCCGGTAGCTCCAGCTCCGGCCGGCCTCACGACGCGACGCAGCGGGCTCTCCCCGTTCGAACGCGCCCGCCCGCGCCCGTGTTGGCCCCCTGTAGGCGAATCCCGGCCGTCTCCAGCGTCGTGCTGCTGTGGGAGAGGTCGCCGGAGCCTTCTCCGGCGCCCTGCCGACGTGGCCGGTCAGGGCCACCCCCTGGGTCACTGTCAGCGGGCCCCGCGGGCCCCTCTTGGCTAAGTTGACTCAGTCAACTATGCTGATTGGGCATCCCTTGTCGATGATAGGCGGGCCCCACTCGCTAATTAATTTTAGTGTAATTTAAAATGGTTAATTAACATAAGAAGCCACTAACACCCGGGGCCCATCCCCCTTAATTAGCTCTGTTTAATTAAAATGAACTCAATTAGCTCTCTGTCTATGACATGTGGGTCCCACTGGACCCACAGGTCAGTTTTGACCTGGTCAGCGTGTCTGTTGACCGCTGACATCATCCCCACGCAATGCTGACGTCATTTTCCTTTTTTTTTAATTCTGTTAATTTAAATAATTTCTGGAAATGCTTTAATCTTTGAAAAATCATAGCAATTAAACCGTAGCTCGGATGAAATATTTTTCTATATGGAAGTTGCTCAGAAAAATCCAACGAATCCGAATATGTGGTCCGTTCATCTGTCACATGCCCCTAGCATGCTGAACATGGGACATTCCCCCTCCGGTCATCTGTTTGACACAGGTCCAGAACTGGGAATACATTTCTGGTTGAATCCCCCCTTCACCTACATTGTGTAGCCATACGTTAGGTCACTCCCGGCACAGCATATTGCCACGTTATGCTTTGTGATGCTATGTTTGCTTTACATTTACTGTTTCTTCCCCCTCTTCTTCTCCGCTAGACCTCGAGACCGCTGCTGATGCCCCTGTGATCGACTACGTCGATGACGACCCCTCCTTGCCAGAGCAACCAGGCATGCAAACCCCCCTTGAGCATTCCGATATCGCCCATTTCTTTCCTTCTCATGCTTGCATTAGAACTGCTACTGCTTTCTATATGATCCTACTCTGATGCATAACCTGTTTTTGTTACCTGCTTTCATACCTTACCTGGTTATTCTAAACTGCTTAGTATAGGTTGGTTAGTGATACATCAGTGACCCCACCTTGTCCATGTTGCCCTTGCTTCATCATCAAAGACCCGATCAACGGGATCGAAGACCAGGCCCCGACACCGCACATCACTTTCCCCTTAGTTGCTCGACACTACTGGGTTACTATCGAGTGCCGAGGGTAAGACCTCTTCCGCACTTCTGTTGTTAACCTGTAGTGTAGCTATTCGGTCATGGTCATCGAGGGTGATTTCCTCCTTAACCACTTCCGATACGGCTCTATCGTGCAACCCCTCAAGTGTGAACCTCGAGGGTGGATACTCTTACGTTTACCTTGATGATTACATTGAGTGGAATTCATCGGGGGTGATTCCTCGGGTTTTCCCCTTGATGTTTGGACACCCGGATACTTGGACTTTACCCTTGTTACTTAGAAAGACAGGTCGACCCTGAGGGGTACCCGCGCGAGCTTAATTGCGAGTGATGTGGAGACGGGTTGACCTGGAGGGTGCTCGCGAGATAATTACGAGGCGTGGCCGGGCATTATTAGCCCTTGCCGCAAGTACTCGAGATGGGGCGATGGGGTCACATCGATCGTGAGTCTCTGCTCGTTACCGCGCGTTCCTAATCCACTATGATTTGGATATTTGATCCGAGGGGCCTCTGGCCTGATAGCACTAACCATCACGTGGGCATACTATGGGCGTTCTGCATCGTATGCATCGGCCGAAGCTTAATAGACATTAGCGACTAAGCGGCGCGCGCCGGGTTGGACTCCGTAAGCACCTGCCTTGTTGAAGGAGGTAGCTAGGTCCGCTCACCGGCCGCGTACGCAACGTGCAGGAGTTCCCGGGGAGATGGCCCATGACCCCTGGGGGCATAGGTTTAGTCCGGCGTGCTGGCCTCTCTATTAAACCTAGGTCGGGTTGTGGCGTATTGTTTGGCCGAGGCCGGGCATGACCCAGGAAAGTGTGTCCAGCCAGAGTTAATCGAGCGTGGTGGGTAAGTTGGTGCACCCCTGCAGGGAAGAAAACATCTATCGGTAGCCTGTCCTACGGTAACAGACACTTGGAGTTGTATCCCGATCGATACAACTAGAACTGGATACTTGTGATGAGAAATGGATTGTGATGAGAAATGGATGGTGATGAGAAATGGATAGTATGGCTCTGGGATTGCTTTCTCGCAGGGAGTCGAGAAAGGATCTCTGGCCGAGGTTGATAACTCTACTGCTACTTTACCTTATGTTACTCTACTACCTCCTGTTGCTGCAAGATGGTGGTTTCCAGAAGATGCTAGTCTTCGGTAGGCTAGGCTTTCCCCTTCCCTTCTGGCATTCTGCAGTTTAGTCCATAGATACAGCCTATTTTTCCTTTGATACATATGCATACTTAGTTTAGATCTGATGTATGTCTTGCGAGTACTTTGGATGAGTACTCACGGCTGCTTTGCTACCTTTTTCCCCCATACCCAATTGTTGCGACTAGATGATGGACCCCAGGAGCCAGACGACACCACTGATGACTACTGCTACCCCGAGGGTGCCTACTACTACGTGACGGCCGCTGATGACTTGGAGTAGTTAGGAGGGTCCCAGGCAGGAGGCCTTGCCTATTCGATCAATGTTGCTTTTGTGCTAGCCTTCTTAAGGCAAACCTTGTCTAACTTATGTCTGTACTCAGATATTGTTGCTTCCGCTGACTCTTGTGTATTCGAGCTTATGTATTCTAGCCCTTGAGGCCCCTGGCTTGTAATATAAAGCTTGTATTATTTTAATTTGTGTCTAGAGTTGTGTTGTGATATCTTCCCGTGAGTCCTTGATCTTGATCGTACACATTTGCGTGTATGATTAGTGTACGATTGAATCGAGGGCGTCACACGCCCGGACGACCGACCCCGACCGGACGTCGACCGAAGAACACCCGAGCCGAATCTACGGACGTCTGAGGAGCACCGGACATCCGGACCCTCATGAGCCTCCGGACGACCGGTGACTCCCGGACGTCCGACGCACGTGTGTTGTTATGTGTTGGGCCGCAGCCCATGTACCCCCCACTTCATCCCCTTTTGCACTAAGACTATAAATAGACCTCCTATTCCTTCTAGCTAGGGTTAGCATTGGTATAGCTCATTTTAGAGATAGAGCATTGCTCATCCACATCGGATCTACTCCACGAGAGAGACCGTGGCCCCTCTTAGGAGAAGATCCCTTTGGATTCAAGACCACCTTGAGGAGAAGATCATCAAGACCTCCTCACAGAGAAGGCCGTTACCTTTTGTATCATCCCTAGTTGACCGTGTACCGTGTGATCTCTTATGTACACGAGGATCTAGCACATGTGTGACTATTTCTTGTTGGTTTAGTGATTCTCTCATGTTTTCCCTTGTGTTTCCCCTCGTTTTCTCCCTTGTATTCATCGTGGGATCCGCTCCTTTCGTGAAAGATCGGCCCCTAGGGTTCCTACCCTACATCATCTTGGTATCTAGAGCCACATTGATCACAATTTCGGAGCCTCCCCGTTGTGTTTCTAGCCTTGTTTTGTTATGTTCCTTCCCAATTTCGAAAATCCCCACCAAAAATAGGCTTAATTTTTTTGTGATTTGTTGGTGTGTAGATATTTTGTTGGATTTGATCCGTGTATTTTCTTTGCCTTGAGTGGATCTACCTTCCCCCCCTTTCGCCACCTTTTCCATCCACAAAAATCCCCCGGATTTGACATTTGTTGCCATCCTCATCACGAACCCTAGCTGTTCTTCCCGTGCCCGAAATTTCGCCCAGTCACCGGACGTCCGACCGCCTCCGGATGTTCGATGACCAGACAACCGGCCCATCCCGGACGTCCGACGCTCCCTGACGAAACTGAATTTTTTCAGTATAGTCACCACCACCGCCCACTTCCGCATACGCACCCCACCAACTATACACCATCACCACTTCCGCATACCTCCACCATTGCTTACCCGTTTCGCACTCCGACAAGTGTTGCCACTTCGAGTTTTGAGAATTTGAGTTGTGTTTCTGTGTCCTGTTGTGTTTCGGCTATTTAGGTACGGTTCGACATCAACATCATCGCCGCTCATCTTCGCCACAGACGCGTCATCAACAACGACCACCTCGACTACATCTTGGTATTCGTGCCACCATTTTGACACCATACCATGAGCAAGTACCGGTAAACTCACCTTGGTATTGTGATGAGGACATGACTACCTTGGATACGACCAAAAATATTGCATACATGTATATTTGTGAGGTGATTTCTAATGCAAACTATGCAATAATTTATTTATGTCATCCAGGACAAAAACACTACACAAACTTTTGTGCCATGTCTAATTGCAGGTGTATGGGACATTTGTACAATCCACAAATGAAGATAAGGGAAAAAAGAGAAGTTTAGGTGTTGTTCAAAAAGTCCTCTCACGTCACTTTTGGGCAAAGAGAAGATCGAGTCCAAGTCTCTCACGTTCTGGATTCAAATTCGTACTGCACAGACATACCGGACTCAAAACGCCAACAACATTTTCATACGGACTCCGAATTGGGTGATTCTATTTTTGTTCGAAAGTAGATTTCGTGCTCTTTCCAACACAATTGGATTCACCTTCAAATTCGTCCGGAGAGTCGAGTTATGGACAAAATAATCTGACGTTGCAGCAGAATCCGAGTCAAACTACAAGCCCAAAGGTGTTGCATCACCTCCACTTGGGCCCATGAGCCTTGTACGACCTAGGGTTAGTTTTAGGCTGCCTTGGGACATCCTCCCACCTCCTTGGCCGCCACCCCTTGCTCCTATATAAATAGATCCATCTAGTAGCTTTTTCCTTGGGATTTTTTTAGTTAAAAGTTAGCCATTGCAACTTCGTGTACTTCATTTGTGTCCAACGACTAGACCAAGACTGCTTTCTGATCCCCACCTTTATCAATACTTCATCTATATTCGCAATATTCAGATTGCATTATCATATTCTTGCTTGTTCTTCGATTGCGTGTAGGAATAGACCTTCATGGTCAGGCAGATCGTGCTTCCAGCATCGTCAGTAAACTCGGGAGATTGGTTTAGCGATTGCTAAGGCGCAACATCGTGCATGTTTGTAGTCGGATCGTCAAAGTAGACTTCACCAAATCGATAGTTATCATGTCATCGAAAGATCGGGACCCTCGCCTCTATCATATTGGACATATCATTCTTGCCATTACATTGATAGCCATCATAGCCTTACTCCTTTACGTCGCTTACCCATCGAGACTAGCCTTTGAGTATTTTCGGCAACGAGACTTACGCACATTAGTGATCATACTTCCCATAGCATACATACATCATTGGTGCATATATTGGTATCATCTCTTGTGTCACAAGGTTGTCATCGCATACACAATTGCTATCTTGGTTCATGAAGCATTGCATGAGAAAAGAGCTCAAACAACAAGGAGCCAAACAAGCTTTTAAGTAAAAGGGAAAGATAAGCAAAGAGCTTTTAAGAAAGAACCATAACATCATACAACATTAAGATTGTCATACTAGATCATCTTGGATCATATCATAGAAACACCTTGCATAGAGCATACTTGGGATAGAAGTCGTTGCATTTTTGCTTACTAGGTTGTGCACAAGTCTTGTATCCGCCTATTGTGCAATCGTGCTAGCGTCTCTCTAGTGTTGTGCAAGAAGAGAATTTTCATGGATTCCACATTTTGGTTCATCCTTGGTTGCACGACCCCACTTATCTTTTGCGTGTGTGTTTCCGTGTACCTTATTGCTTGGTCTACTTGTTGCATTGCAAACTAGTCACTAACAATTGCATCAAATTTTGTGCCACCATCCTAACCAAGCTCCACCATAAGCTTTTGCTTGTGTAGGTGTGAGAAACCGACAAGAATTGGTACCAATTGTGCTATTTCCTTGTTCCACATTGGAGTGATCATTGATCAACTTTCAACTTCGGTCAAGGTACATTTGGTATAAGTTCTTCTCTTTCTCTCACTCACATATTTCTCGTGGAATGATGGATAGGCCAAGTACATCTACCAACCCACTCTTCATCGGACAAGAAGACGACATGAACTCCTAGGTCACCAAGAGCCACGTCTTTGGTGCACAACATGCTTTGCATCAAGAGCAACAAGCTATGAGTGAACGCATCGACAACCTCGCCGCCGACTTGCGACTCTCCGAGCAACGTACAAGGGACTACTTCGACCACAAGCTCGATGATCACAAGCAAGAGAACGACGCAAGAATGGACGAGATTCATGCTTTGTTTCTCAACCGCTCTTCTTCCACTTCGTCCTCATCAAGAAGGAGCCGCTCAAGTCGACACTCTGACTTCACCCTCTCCAGATGAAGTACACCGATATCGAACACTCTTCAACGTGCTGCGCGCAACGTCGTCAAGCAAGCCTCAATCCTCTAGGCGACACTAACTCTCAAGAGCACCGACAACGTCAAACCCAAGAGGCTTTTGCGCTAGCACGAGAGCGACAACGACAACGCCAACATGAAGAGGAAGAGCGAGCGCGTCTACACCAAGATGCACAAGATGCCGAGGTACAACGCCAAGAACAACAACTCCGGGAAGCTCAAGCACTTGAGGTGCAACGTGCCCTTCAAGATTCATGTCGATCCATAGCCAATCGAGGCTGACAAGCTCGTGACAATGAAGAAGCACTTCGCGAAGAAGCTCACGAACGACGATATCAAGCTCGTGTGCAACGTCAAGCTTGACAAGTTCCTCCACAAGCTCACCAACAACATCAGGTTCACCAAGAGCATGAAGACAATGAAATCCTCCACGACAAGACCAACATGAGGTCGACAACCCTCATCGCCAAGAGCAACACGAGTTTGACAATCATCAATAACATGGGCGTCATCATCCCCGACCCCAGCACAATGAAGAGCAAGGCTACCGCAAGCTAAAATTCATCATGCCCAAGTTCAATGGAAGCAACGATCCCGAAGAGTACCTTTCATGGGCATTGAAGGTCGACAAAATCTTCCACTTGCACAACTATGACGAAGAGAAGAAGATCGCAATGGCATCTCTTGAGTTCCAAGACTATGTCCTCATTTGGTGGGAACAAGTTATCGAGCGCCGTGAGGCAAGAGATGAACCACCCATCACTACTTGGGCGCAAATGAAGGATGTCATGAGAGCACGCTTCGTGCCTACCTACTACAACTGCAACCTCTTCCAGAAACTTCAACTACTCAAGCAAGGAGCCAAGAGTGTTGAAGAGTACTACAAGGAAACGGAGATTACCATGATAAGAGCCAATGTCACGGAAGATGATGAGAAAACTACCATACGTTTCTTGAATGGACTAAATTATCCTATCAAGAAGATCGCCGACTTCCAGCCATACTTGAACCTCATCGAGATAGTGCATCAAGCTACCAAAGCGGAACACCAAGTACAAGATGATTTCAAGTATGCAAAGTTCTCATCCAAGACATACGGCTTCTCCAACACCCAAGCTTCAACGAAGCCAACACTGTCTACCAAGCCTTCTACAACCAACGTCGACACGTCGAGTTCCAAGAAAACTTCGACCACTCCAAGTCATCCTACTACAAGCAACTTCAAGCCGAGAGTGTCATCATCATCAACCCCCACCGATGAGACCGTCAAGACAAGTTCCTTCAAATGCTTCACGTGCGGAGGCCGAGGCCACAAGTCCTATGAGTGCACCAACAAGCGTACCATGATCCTCAACGACGACGGCACTTATGACTCAATGAGTGAAGGAGAAATGGAAGCCCATGAGCAAGTGGCCATACAACGGCAAGTGAATGATGAAGAGGAACAAGTCTTTTGCGATGAAGATTCAAGTACCGCTCTTGTTGTCTCCAAGGTCTTGACTCTTCAACATCACCAAGAAGAAGACCAACGATGCCATGTCTTTCATACTAAGGCCAGCATCAATGGAAGGTCCCTCAAGGTCATCATCGATGGAGGGAGTTGTCATAACCTCGCAAGTGAAGAACTTTGCTCCAAACTCCAATTGCCCAAGACGAAGCACCCACATCCCTACAAAGTTTAATGGCTTACCGACTCCGGCACTATCCAAGTCGAGCATCGAGTACAAGTCTCCTTACAATTGGTGCCTACGAAGACACTTTGGAGTGCGGCGTCATTCCAATGACCGTTTGCCACCTTCTTCTTGGACGCCCATGGCAATTTGATAGAGGTGTCATCCACAGCGGCTGAACGAACCACTACATCTTCAAGATGAAAGGAAAGGAGTACATACTTCGCCCCATGTCTCCAAGCCAAGTGATCGCCGACAAGCAAGCCAACCATCATGGAGAGAATAGTGAGAGAGCGAGCCACCAAAAAGAGAGTGAGCGCCACAAGCCCAAATCGAGCGCCTCCACGATGAGCGAAAAGAAGAACTTAGTCCTATTTGCCACCAAAAGTGAGATAAGAGGAGTGTGTGAGAACCCATCTAGTGTCCTACGCAATGTCCTTTTGTGCAAGGACGATGCACCAAACACTAACACCTCTCAAGCTCTACCTTTAGTGTTGTCTTCTCTTCTGCAGGAATTTCATGATATTTTCCCCGACGAGCTACCTCCGGGACTACCTACAGTATGAGGCATCGAGCATCGCATCGACCTCATCCCCGGAGCACCTCTTCCGAACAAAGTTCCATACCGCGTCAACCCCGAACAAACCAAAGAAATCCAAAGGCAAGTAAAACATCTCATAGACCATGGACATGTGCGTGAAAGTTTGAGCCCTTGTGCCATCCCGGTCATTCTTGTGCCAAAAAGTGACGGTAGCATTAGCATGTGCTCCGATTGTAGACCTATCAATGCTATCACCATTCGCTATAGGTATCCCATTCCATGCCTTGATGATATGCTTGATGAACTTAGTGGTGCCACTATATTCTCCAAAATTTATCTTAAAAGTGGTTACTATCAAATCCGCATACACGAGGGTGATGAATGGAAAACCACTTTCAAAACCAAGTTTGGGTTATATGAGTGGTTAGTCATGCCTATGGGTCTATCGGAAGCACCGGGTACTTCTATACGTCTTATGAATCATGTCTTTCGCCCTTACATTGGTGTGTTTGTTGTGGTCTACTTCGATGATATCCTTGTTTATATCAAATCTCTTAAAGATCATGTCACCCATGTTCGAATCGTTTTGCAAACTCTTTGAAACAAGCATCCTTTCGCTAACATGGAAAAGTGCCTTCTCGGCGTTGATAAGCTCGTTTTCTTGGGTTTTGTTGTATCTTCTAAGGGTGTTCATTTTGATGAGTCCAAGATCAATACTATTATGACTTGGCCCCAACCAACCAACTTGCATCAAGTGTGTAGCTTTCTTGGCCTTGCTGGTTTCTATCGTCGCTTTGTGAAAGATTTTAGCACCATTGCTTCTCCTTTGCATGCTTTGAGAAAGAAGAATGCACCTTTTGTTTGGGGACCATCCCAAGATACCTCTTTCAATGAGCTTAAGAGTTTTCTTACTCATGCTCCCGTGCTTGCTTTACCCAACTTTGACAAGCCCTTTGAGATTCATTGTGATGCTAGTGGTGATGGCATAGGAGGTGTGTTAACGCAAGAGAAGCGCCCCATAGCTTACTTTAGTCAGAAACTTTCCGGCGCGCAACTCAATTACCCCATCTATGACAAAGAGTTATATGCTTTAGTGCAAGTTTTGCATGAATGGGAACACTATCTTCGCCCTCATGAATTCATCATTCATACCGATCATGAAACGCTCAAGTACCTTAAGGGTCAAACAAAGTTGAACAAGCGTCATGCTAAATGGAGTGAATTCATTGAGTCTTTTCCTTATGTCATCAATTACATCAAAGGTAAGGAAAATGTTGTGGCGGACTCTCTTTCCCGCATATGCATGCTTTTTACTCAACTTGAATTGGATGTCATTGGCTGTAAGCATATAGAAGACTTGTATGAGCATGATCCTACTTTTGCTACTCCTTATGCCAAATGCTTGACGCATACCTCTTGGGAACGCTATTACATCAAAGATGGATATCTTATGAGAGCTAACAAGCTTTGCATCCCCGAGTCTTCTCTTTGTTTGTTGCTTTTGCAGGAATCTCATGGAGGAGGATTAATGGGACATTTTGGACGTGACAAGACTTTCGCTACGCTCTCCAAGAACTACTATTGGCCCAAGATGTTTCACGACGTCAACCGCTTCACCAACTGATGCTCTACATGTCTCAAAGCTAAGTCTAAAGCTCAATCCCATGGCCTTTACATGCCTCTCCCAATTCCATATCAACCATGGGAAGATATTAGCATGATTTTGCACTTGGCTTACCTAGGACTAGAAATGGAAAGGATTCGGTATTTGTCGTTGTGGACCAATTCTCTAAGATGGCACATTTCATTCCTTGCAACAAGATAGATGATGCTTCAGATGTTGCCAATCTCTTTTGTAGGTAAATATTGCGTCTACATGGAGCGCCAAAGACGATCATCTCGGACCGCGACGTCAAGTTCCTAAGCTACTTTTGGAAGACCCTATGTGCCAAGCTCGGAATCAAGCTACTCTTCTCCATGGCGTACCATCCACAAACCGACAGCCAAACGGAGGTGACTAACCGCACGCTCTCATCTCTACTTCGCGTGCTCTTCAAGAAGAACATCAAGGAGTGGGAGGAGTATCTGCCTATCGTCGAGTTCGCCTACAAACGAGCAAGACACTCAACAACCGGCAAGTCCCCCTTCGAGGTTGTCTATGGATTCAACCCATTGTCCCCATTGGACATTCTTCCTCTACCACTACAAGAGCGCATCAATATGGACGTAAGTGCACGTGTGAACCATCTCAAGAAGGTGCATGAAGATACAAAGCACACCATCGAGTGCCAAGTTCAACGACTTGCGACCAAGCTCAACATCAACAAGCAACCCATGGTGTTAGACATTGGTGACCTTGTGTGGCTACACCTTCGCAAAGACCGTTTACTCAACGAACGCAAATCCAAGCTTCTACCTTGAGAGGATGGACCATTCAAGGTGCTCACACGCTACAACAACAATGCTTATAAGATCAACCTCCCGCGCGACAAGTACAACATGAGCAACATCTTCAATGTCAAGGACCTTTCGCCCTACCATGGTGATGAAGAATTTGATCCGAGGTCAGATCTTCCCCAAGGGAGGGGAGATGATGTGGAGCATCCCAAGGTCATCCCCATGGACCTACCATCGTCTCACCAAGTGCCTAGCGGACCCATGACATGAGCACGTGCAAGAGCTCTCGAAAATGAGGTGACATCTCTCCTCTCACAAGTTCACTTTGATGCACATGAGACATGGCTACTACCTCAAACGGAGACATTATGCATACTCAGGTGTCAAGGAGTTAGCCATTAAGAAGCTAATAAGGAGCAAGGAGAATCAGAAGAGGAAGATGGACGTGAAGAAGAAGAGATGCGGAAGAAGCTACATGCTCCAGACAACTGACCAGGGCCGGACGTCCGAAGATCTCTAGGCTCCGAACGTCCGACCCAGACCGGACGTCCGACACAGCCACACCCGAGCCAAAACTATAGATTTCCAAAGCCACCCGGACGACTGGCACCCGGACAACCGACCCCGACCGGACGTCCGACCGAAGCATACCTGAGCCGAATCTACGGACGTCCGACGAGCACCGGACATCCGGACCCTCGTGAGCCTCCGGACGACTGCTGACTCCCGGACGTCCGATGCCTGTGTGCTGTTATGTGTTGGGCCGCAGCCCATGTACCCCCCCACTTCGTCCATTTTGCACTAAGACTATAAATAGACCTCCTATTCCTTCTAGCTAGGGTCAGCATTGGTTTAGATCATTTTTAGAGATAGAGCATTGCTCATCCACATCGGATCTACTCCACGAGAGAGACCGCGGCCCCTCTTCGAAGAAGATCCCTTTGGATTCAAGACCTCCTTGCGGAGAAGATCATCAAGACCTCCTCACGGAGAATACCATTACCTTTTGTATCGTCCCTAGTTGACCGTCTACCATGTGATCTCTTATGTACTCGAGGATCTAGCACATGTGTGATTATTTCTTGTTGGTTTAGTGATTCTCTCGTGTTGTCCCTTGTGTTTCCCCTCGTTTTCTCCCTTGTGTTCTTCATGTTCATCGCGGGATCCGCTCCTTTCATGAAAGATCGGCCCCTAGTGTTCCTACCCTACATCATTTGGGCATCTCATTAACTGAGGAAAAATAAAGCATTTGAAAAGTGCAATTTATATATGCCTGAAACAAACAAGCAATTGAACTGTTGAGTTGGCAGCATTCATATATGCACGCCTCAATAACATCCATGGCCTAGCTACATTTACTATATGAAGGAACAAGTAATGTATTATTGTTTGCCCCCTATGAAGTATCTCAACGAGTATGTAATCAATATCATAGTATTGATAGGGAGGCTAATGATGTGAATATGCGTTTGGTTATGACATTTATGACATCGACAACTCTACCATGGCAGGAAGCAGTTTCACACTATTCACTACTATAAGATGTTTTAGATATTTAAAAGTAGACTACATCCATAATGAGTGAACAGACACATTAAAATGTGTTTACATACATCCGGTTTACAAAAAAGTTAGAACATCATATAGTAGTGAGCAGAGGGGGTTTTAATCAATGGCCTAATGTCTGGGTTACAGGTGAAGACCCCTACGCAAGCACAATGTTAGACAAATAGGATGTCCTGGTAATTGTAATGTAGTGACTTACCATAACTGGTTGAACAGGCTCAATGCTGCTCCTCCTTCTCTTGCAAGGCTCCTTCCTAACATCTTTTACATGGAAATCCTCAATCTTATCTTCATTGCACCCCCTCTACAAGGTGACACAAACTAGTTACTGGTCACCTTGGAAGATAAATATGCATACTTTTCAGTCTATAAACAACACAAAAGGATGAGTTTATAAGAAAACAACACCACATAATGAAACATGCGTCATCTCCTGCACACAATGAAATGAGCATTTACTATGTGTGCACTGTGTAAAAACTAGGCATACCTTCGAACTTGATCTCCGGGTACTCTTGGAGAGCCTACGTTAGTGTAAAGCCAAACCTTTATGTCACTTATAAGTTATACAAGCCCCCACTATAGCAGCCTTAGTGTTTAAATCATTGACAAGCTCTGCTAGGTCAAGAAAAACAAGTAACCAAAGCAAACATTCCTAGTATGGCTGTCTAATACAAACAAGCAATTGAACAGATGTGTGAGCAAATCTTGCATATCAAGAAAAGAAGCATAGAAGGAGGCTTCAAGACCATCACTTAACGGACCAGATTTTAGGGGCATTTAAACATCATGTGCAACGTATGAACTAACATAAACATTGCATTTTTCTGATTCTATAATGAAATGCACATGTATAAGGTTATGCCATGTATGATGCCTAAATGTACACTATAGCAGGTAGGAGTGATTCATCATTCCACACACAATTGAATTACAGGTTAAGGGCTAGTTCTATTCCGCCTTTTCAGAGCTTATTGTCAAAATAAACCATAAAATATGTAAAGAAGTCATTTTTGAGTTATGGGCTTGGGCTTAACTTATTTCGCTTTGGAGGGGAGTGCTTTGGGTAGAAGTTCACTAAAAATTGAAGGGAAGGGGAATAGTGAAATGACTACATTGTCTGCCTATATTATACTCAAAATGCCAGTGCTCACGCCCGCGTCACACCTGACCCTCAAGTAAAAGCAAACACGCAAGCTTTCATTGCCATACCCGCTTGCGTCTCCTCTCCCCTTTCCCTCTACCTCGATCCCCTGCCTGCATCGCTTGGGTTCCTCCAGCAAGCCGCCGCCACTGGTCCCATCCGTCCTGGTCCTCGACGATGCTTTGTCAAGATAGGCTATATGGTCGGCGGGTAGGGAAAAATATCCCCGGCTGCTCCTCCCTTTGGCGCAGCCCCTCATTCTCATGGTCTCCAGCAGCAGCTCCATTGTGGTCCTTCCAACGCACTACTCCGGCGGGCGCCGCACAACTGCGGCCGATGCCCCACTCCGGCAGAAGGCACCTCGTCCCCCTCCCCTCCTCCCAGGCCGTGGCCTTGAGGTGTTGTTGAAGGATGAGTGAGGGAGTCTTGGACTAAGGGGTCATCGGGTGTCCGGCCTATTATCCATGGGCCGGACTTATGGGTTGTGAAGATATGAAGGCCAAAGACTGTACCTATGTTCGGATTGGATTCTCCTTGGCATGGAAGGCAAGCTTGGTGACCGACTATGAAGATTCCTTCTTATGTAAGCAACTCTATGTAAACCCTAGATCCCCCCGATGTCTATATAAACCGGAGGGGTTAGTCCGGAAAGGATATATTCATTACCATAGTCATACAGGCTAGGCTTCTAGGGTTTAGCCATCACGATCTCGTGGTAGATCAGCTCCTGTAACACCCATATTCATCAATATCAATCAAGCAGGACGTAGGGTATTACCTCCATAGAGAGGGCCCGAACCTGGGTAAACATTGTGTCCCCTGTCTCCTGTTACCATCGATCCTAGATGCATAGTTCGGGACCCCCTACCCGAGATCCGCCAGTTTTGACCCCGACATTGGTGCTTTCATTGAGAGTCCCACTGTGACGTCGACAAAAGGCTCGATGGCTCGCCTTGTCCTTAAAGACAACATCACCTCCGGGGGAGCTCTGGCCCCGGGCCAAACCCTCCGGTTGGGCGGCTTTACTATGATCGCCCGTTCGGCCGTTGAGCCGACGATGACCTCTCGGGCCATCGAAAACCCCCTTCGCATCAACTCCGAGCACTCCAAGCAGATGGATTCAACAGAGCTTTCGTCTTTAAACGAACTCCTAGATCGCATCGCCTCTTTGGGAATAGCCACAGACTATGATCTAATCGGGCCTAAAACCGATCAAGGAGAAATCGAGACCCTACCGGTCGCCCACCAGATTACGGTAGTCGTGGAACAGGATGGCGAGTCTTCGCCTATACCGAAGACGGACTATGATCGGACTGCTGATTAGGAAGAGCCGGATGCCCACTCGCGAAAGGACGCGACCAGCACCCCGAACTTAGCATCGGACGGCGGCCCTAAACAATCAGAAGATATTCCGGAACCCAGACTGTTAAGCCCGGAAGGTCGTCAGACTCCGAATAATCGGTCAGGTCGGGGTTCGGATTTAATTCCACCCACCCACCCGGATATAGACTCTCTCACGAGCATAAAACAACAGTTTTAGGAAACGGTCCACCACTTCTGGGCCAGATTCCTCCTTGTCAAGGACAAGATAAAAGATTGCCGTGACGAGGACTCAATATCAGCGTTCTACAACGATTGCGCCGATGAAGGAATCCTCAACGCCATCAATCGCTGCTGCATACTGAAATTCGCTGACTTAGAAACCATCGTACAAAAGTACAGCGCGATGGAGAGCGGTATAAAGAGGGATTGGACACTAGTAAGGATGATATTAAACGAAAATTGGGTGCCATCAAAGTGGAACTCTCTCATGCCATCTATCGGATCTCAATTAGTACACCAGCGCCATCAAAGCGGAACTCTCTCATGCCCTCTATCGGAGCTCAACTGAAACCAACATTTGACACCGCACTACGAGAATTCTTGCGCAAAAACTGGGAGATATTCGCCTGGCACCCTTAAGATATGCCAGGGATCCCACGGGAGCGGGCCAAACATAGCCTCAATATATTAAAGGGGTTCAAACCGGTCAAGCAATCACTGCGGCGCTTCTCCAAACCCAAGTGACAAGCCATGGGGGAGGAGCTGGCTAAACTCATCGAGGACGGATTCATTAGAGAAATTAAACACCCAGACTGGCTGGAAAACATGGTGATGTTACGAAAGAAGGACAAATCCTGGCGCCTGTGCGTCGATTTCAAAGACCTCAACAAGGCTTGCCCTATGTCGGAGTAATGGGCCACGGGTAGGCTAACCCGAGGCCCATAACCTTTCAAGACATCGGGCCTGACTGCGCCCCTCGAGATGCCAGATGAAGAGCCACCTTCTGGAGGACGGCTGAAGGAACAGTCGGCTGCCCGCATGCAGCCGAGTCCTAGAGGCGAGGTCAAGACCGGCCGACTCCCGCCTGGCGGCTTCCAGAGAAGCCGTCCACGGGGAGTCGGCCCACAGCACCAACAAAGCCCATGCACTCATCAGGGGGGATGGGACGGGGAGTGGCAACAGTGAAGCCCACTCCCTCCCCTTTTCCAGGAGATGGCTAGGCCATAGTGCGCTGTAGCAACGGAGATCTCCATCTGGTGCGGCACTGTTGCCATGCCATCCCTGACATCAGCAACAGTGGGCGGAGTCCTGTGCCCATGATGGCCTGTCAGTACGGTCCACAGACGACGGGCCCTACCGGTCAGCGAGAGCCCAGAAGACGGCAAGAGCGCCACTAGTCGGACCCGTAAGGAGCCGGCCCCCGGGAGTCGGCCTGCCCCTCCCACGGGTTCCCCATGCCATTAGCAAGACGAGACAGGGAGTGGCTACAGTGATCACCCGCCAGATGGCGGGGCTGTAGCCACGACCCCATGACCAATCCTGCATCATTAGAAGCACGTCTACAGTAATCAGTAGCCGGCAAGACCGACGAGCGGCGGGTACGGCCTGTCGGCTCCGTACCAGACCAGTCGGCGGGGCCCACCAGTCGGCTTGCCCCAGCAGTCGGCGAAAGGGCCGGCAGGCAAAGAGACTGACAGCTGGGCCTGCGCCCAGTCAGTTTACCATTGTACCCATAGGGGGTAGGCCTATATAAACCCCCAGGGCACCCATGCAAAGGGTTCTGACCCATTAGAACTAGAGCAGATCATAGAGGGAGGAGAGAGCTAGCCCTGCCTTCTCCTACCTTCAGCATATAGCTCGAGGAGTGCCCTTGTATTCACTTTGCCTTAGTGATCATACGGAGACCCCACAGAGTAGGACTAGGGGTGTTATCTCCTAGGAGAGCCCCGAACCTGGGTAAAGTACGCCGGCGTTCGTGTCTACGCCTCATCCCATTTCCGGGCACCGACGACGTTCTACTCGCTCCCACCATGATAAGCCATCCATTGGCATATGTCGCACCCAACCCCCGACATTTGGCGCCCACCGTGGGGCGAGGTGCACCGTCGTCCTGAGACTTGTTCTGGACGGGAACCCTTTTCCTCCCTAGCGAGCGCAGCCAGCCCGGCATGCCAGACGGAGTCTGCACCGACACGCTGCATGGTGGTGAAATCGTCTGCGCGGCAAGTTTCCTCGCCGACCTTGTCGGTGAGGTCCGCCTCTTCGACGAGCCCGCATCCGACGCGGGCACAGGCGGCCCCGAGAGCCTCCTCACGGGCCTCCTCAATCAACTCCATGTTGCCAGCGAGCCAGCTGGGGACTTGGAGTCCATAGGCTCCACCGATCCGATGTTGGTCGACTCTGACACCGTGTCGCTTGACACGTTCCCCACCAACGTGGTGGTCTACGACGAGCTTCTCCCTTGCGCGGAGAGCGGCGGAAGCACCGTCACGGAAGTGCTAGTCATTGATCATGGCGAGCACTCCGGCGGGGGTGATTATGACCCGCTCAACGCGGCGCTGCAAGACTTCGCAGCACCCATTCCTGAAGACGCCGACGCCGAGACGCTGGAGGCACGCTGCCTTCAGCTAGTCGAAGGCGCCAAGAAGCTGGCCAGCATGAGACGCCTATCAGAGGCCTACCAGCGCGAGATAGACCGCGCTGTGGGCGGCATGCCGGCTCCAGCTGGGCCTAGCCGTCTTGGCATGGTCCAACAACGCAGCGTGGCCATCGCCAAGCTGTTTGGGGCAAATCGCCCCATTTACGCCACGCCGGCGGAGAACATCCGAGCTGCCCAGGCGGCGGCGGAAGAGCTGGACAAATTCGAGGGCGAAGAACATCGCTTGATGATGGAGCGCGTCCAGCGACTCCTTGACACGGCTGCAGAGCAGAACGAGGCCGGCTGCCGCACTGATGCGCTGCACCGACAGAATGACGACCTGCCTCCCCGCCGAGACCAAGGCGCGACATCTTGGATGCCGACTGGTGGCGTCCGTGGAAGAAAGGACAAGGAGTCGGCTGCCAGCCGCAGTCGGACTCACATCACCATAGAGCGCGACCAAGACGGCCGCCCAAGAGCAATGGAATGATGGGACGACTGTCCGCCTCCTCCCCCTCGCAGGGAAAGGTGAGTCTCCCCGCCGCTTGTTGATCACCCGACACTCGGCGACCGCCTTGGCCGCCGGGAGGGAGTCGGAGAGAATGACGCCCGCCATCGGATCGACCATCTCCACCGATCCCTGGCACTTGAAGAAGAAGATGAGTTGGGTCCGCCGTGTTTCGGCCCCCGCACTCGAGACGAGCCCTTCCCCAAAGGGTTCACGCTCCCAAGAGACACACCCAAACACACCGGCTCCGTGAAGCCGGAAGACTGGCTAGTCGACTACTCCACGGCCGTCAGCATAGTGAACGGCAACAAGCGTGTCGCCGTGAAGTACGTTCCGCTCATGCTCCAGGGCACGGCCCGGACATGGCTGAACAGCTTAAAGCCCTGCAGCATCAACAGTTGGGTCGACTTCACCGACGCCTTTGTCCGCAACTTCACCAGCACATACAAGCGGCCTCCCAAACCTCGCCAGCTCTCCTTGTGCGTGCAGGGCCCCAACGAGTCAACTCGCGACTACCTCACGCGCTGGGCCGAGCTCCGCAACTCCTGCGAGGGCATGCACGAGGTGCAGGACATTGAGTACTTCACTGCAGGATGCCAAGAGGGCACCCTCCTCAAGCATAGGCTTCTCTGCGATGAGCCAGAAACCCTCGACGAGCTGCTGATCATAGCAGACAAATATGCCACGGCCGACTCCTCCATGAAGGCGGAGATCCAAGTTAGTGTGACAGGCATGGTGGCTCCTCAGGCTCCTCGAACCCCGGCTGGAGACGCCAGTCGGCGTCAGCCGTAGAACGACCACAAGCGCAAAGCCCCACAGCCGGCTTCCACCAGCCAGCAGGTGGCGACGGTCGAAGACCAGCCGCTAGAAGGGCAGCCCCCACCCAAACGTCAGAAGGGCGGCAAGCCCAACTGGCTGTCGGCTTTCTCTTATGAGAAGACTTTGGATGGTCCCTGCAAATTCCATAGTGGCGCGAAGCCGTCCAACCACACCACTCGTAAGTGCCACTGGCTCACCAGGATCGCCAAGGGAGACGGCCTTCTACCTCCCCCACCTACTGGGCAGCCGCTTCTTCCTCTGCCCCAGCAGCCGGCGGTCAGACCAGTCGGCGCGATACAAGACGAGTACCCAGAAGAGCATGGAACCTATGTCGTGTTCACCAACGTGGCCGATGATCGACGCAGCAGGCGGTTGCAGCAGCAGGAGGTGAATGCAGTAGCATCTGAGACACCAGAGTTCATGCATTGGTCTGAGAATCCCATCAGCTGGAGCAGAGCTAACCACCCGGAAGTAATGCCCAAACCCGGCTCCTATGCCTTGGTTTTGGACGCCACCTTTGCCACGGACAAGCGAGCTGCTCGCTTCTCCAGAGTCCTGATAGACGGCGGCAGCAGCATCAACATCCTGTACAAGGATACCAGGGAGAAATTAGGAATCAGACAGAGGAAGCTTTAGTCCAGCCGGACAGTGTTCCATGGCATAGTTCCTGGCCTTTCCTGCTCACCAATCGGCAAAATTCTGATTGACGTCCTCTTTGGGGACAAAGATCATTTCTGCCGAGAGTCAGATTGGTTTGAGGTGGTGGACCTCGAGAGCCCATACCATGCGTTACTTGGCTGGCCTGCCCTAGCCAAGTTCATGGTTGTCCCCCACTATGCCTGCCTCAAGATGAAGATGCCAAGTTCCAAGGGGATTCTGACCATAGCTGGCGACTACAAGAAGTCGTCCGCCTGCGCAGCAGAGAGCAGTCGGCTGACCGAGTCCCTCGTGATCGCAGCTGAGAAGTGGCTCCTTGACCGGGCTGCGGCGATGGCAAGCAAGCAGCCAGAGATGTCTCCCGATCCCAGGGAGTCGGAAGCTGAGGGCTCGTTCAAGCCGGCCAAAGAAACAAAGAAGATACCCTTGGACCCAGAGCACCCGGAGAGGTACGCTGTCGTAGGTGCAAATCACGACAGCAAATAGGAAGGCGAGCTCGTCGATTTCCTCCATGAGAATCGGGACATCTTTGCATGGTCCCCCAAAGACATGCCAGGTGTCCCGACGGATTTCGCCGAACACAAATTACTTGTCCGGTCTGATGCCAAGCCAGTCAGGTAGCCCTTGCGCCGCTTGTCAGAAGAGAAGAGAAGAGTTGTTGGAGAAGAGATAGCCCGGCTGCTGGCAGCCGGCTTCATCATGGAGGTGTTCTTTCCAGAATGGCTAGCCAACCCGATCCTGGTACTGAAGAAGAACAAGCAATGGCAAATGTGTATTGACTACACAGCCCCAAGGACCCGTTCGCTTTGCCAAGGATCGACCAAGTGATAGACTCCACAGCCGGATGCGAGCTGTTGAGTTTCTTCGATGCATATTTGGGATATCACCAGATCAAGTTAAACCCAGCCGATAGGCTGAAGACCGCCTTCATCACACCGTTTGGAGCCTTCTGCTACTTGACCATGACGTTCGGCTTGAGGAACGTCGGCGCCACCTTCCAACGTTGCATGGAGAAGTGCCTCCTCAAGCAACTCGGCAGAAATGCCCATGTTTACGTGGACGATGTGGTGGTGAAGACGGAGAAGCGTGGAACACTGCTGGAAGACCTCAAGGAGACCTTTGAGAACTTGCGCCAATTTCAAATCAAGCTCAACCCGGAGAAATGCGTCTTCGGAGTACCAGTCGACCAGCTTCTTAGCTTCCTGGTCTCTGAACGCGGCATAGAGTGCAACCCTGTGAAGATCAAGGCCATTGAGAGGATGGAGGTACGCAGCCGACTACTGGACGTACAAAAGTTCACTGGCTGTTTGGCATCCATCAGCCGATTCATCAGTCGGCTGAGTGAGAAGGCTCTCCCCCTATACCAACTCATGAAGAAGACCACTTTTTTCAAGTGGAACCACAAGGCGGACGAAGCTTTTCTCCAACTGAAGAAGATGTTGACTACTCCACCTGTCCTCGTGGCTCCGACTCCTAAGGAACCCATGCTCCTCTACATCGCCGCCACCAGCTGAGTAGTCAGCACAGTCATCGTAGTAGAGTGCAAGGAGGAAGGCAAGGCACTACTAGTCCAGAGACCGGTATATTATTTGAGTGAAGTACTGTCGACCTCCAAGCAAAACTACCCCCACTACCAGAAGATGTGCTACGGCGTGCACTTTGTCGCCAAGAAATTGAAGCCTTACTTTCAAGAGCATCCAATCACTGTGGTTTGCACGGCTCCACTAGCCGAGATCATCGGGAGCCGCGATGTTTCGGGCCGAGTGGCCAAATGGGCCATAGATTTGCCCTCCTACACCATCTACTACCAGCCTCGCACCGCCATCAAGTCACAAGCGCTGGCCGACTTCCTCGTCGACTGGGTCGAGACCCAGTATCTGCCGCCAGCGTCCGACTCCACCCATTGGTGAATGCATTTCGACGGCTCCAAGATGCGCACCGGCTTGGGAGCCAGCATCGTCCTCACCTCTCCCAAAGGCGACAAGCTCAAATATGTGCTGCAAATCCATTTTGCCGCCTCCAACAACGTCGCTGAATACGAAGCACTCATTCACGGGCTCCGGCTGGCCAAAGAGCTCGGCATCCGCCGGATCCTGTGCTATGGTGACTCCGACTTGGTGGTCCAGCAGTCGTCAGGCAATTGGGACGCCAAAGAAGCAAACATGGCGAGCTACCGCTTACTCGTACAGCAACTCAGTGGATATTTTGAGGGGTGCGAGTTTCTCCATGTGCCAAGAAATGACAACGACCAAGCAGACGTCCTGGCACGAATCGGCTCCACCCGTCAAGCAATACGGTCCGGCGTCGCCCTTCAGCGCCTCCTCAAGCCGTCTGTCAAGCCATCGCCAGAGTCAGAATCTATCTTCGTGCTGGCTCCTCCTAAAGCAGTCGGATCCGACTCGAGAGCCCCCGCAGACGGCACGAGTATTCCGGAAGGCGACACGGGGATCGTGGCAGTCGTACCCGGCCCAGGGACTGCGGTGGTCGGCCCGGAGACTCCAGAGCCCGGCCCGAGGACTGCGCCAATCGGCCCGGGGACTTCATCAACACAGCAAGCAGCTGCCGACTCCAACCAACCGCCTCCGGCCCAGCCGTCCTCGTCCAAGTCGCAGTACTGACAGTTGCAGAAATTGCAGCCCCTTCGTGGGCCCAGCCCATCCTCAAATTCCTCGTGAACAAAGAGCTGCCAACTGATGAGATCTTAGCTCGACAAGTGCAACGCCGGGCGGCAGCCTACACCATAGTCAACAGAGAGCTTGTAAGGCGCAGTGTCACTCGTGTCTACCAGTGCTGCATGGAGCCGGAGCAAGGCCAAGCAATTCTCAAGGACATCCATCAAGGCGAGTGTGGCCACCACACGGCTTCAAGAGCACTCGTCGCCAAAGCCTTCCGCCATGGTTTCTTCTGGCCGACTGCTCTTGAAGACTCCAAGGCCTTGGTCCAAAAATGCAAAGGGTGCCAGAAGTTACGCTCCAAGCCACATTAGCCGGCTTCTGCACTCAAGACTATTCCCATTGCCAAGCCCTTTGCTGTTTGGGGCCTGGACATGATGGGACCATTCAAGATGGCACGAGGCGTCTTGACTCACTTACTTGTTGCAGTGGACAAGTTCACCAAGTGGATAGAAGCAAAACCAATAACGAAGTTGAATGGTCCGACTGCTGTGACCTTCATCTCCGACATCACAATTCGGTACGGCATACTGCACAACATCATCACCGACAATGGCAAAAACTTTGCCAAAGGTGCCTTGGCCCGTATCTGCGTGACGCAGGGCATCCGACTGGACTTAGCGTCTGTTGCCCATCCGCAGTCCAACGGCCAGGTAGAGCGAGCAAACGGCCTCATCCTGTCGGGCATCAAGCCTCGACTGGTCGAGCCTCTGGAGCGTTCGGCCAGCTGTTGGCTCGATGAGCTGCCGGCCGTCCTCTGGAGCATGCGCACAACTCCAAACAAGTCAACCGACTTCACGCCCTTCTTCCTCGTCTACGGTGCCGAAGCCGTCGTCCCAACGGACATAGAATTCGACTCCCCTCGAATCACCATGTACACTGAAGAGAAAGCATAAGAAGCACGTCAAGACGGCGTCGATCTGCTGGAAGAGGGCCAGCTGTTGGCACTCAGCCGGTCCAGCATCTACCAGCAGAGCCTGCGCTGATACTACAACCGGAAGGTCAAGCCGAGATCTTTCCAAGAAGGAGACCTTGTGCTCCGGCTGATTCAGCGAACAGCCAGCCAACACAAGCTCTCAGCACCTTGGGAAGGCCCTTTCATCATCAGCAAAGTGTTGGGCAATGACTCCTACTACCTGATCGATGCTCAAAAGCCCCGAGCACGCAAGAGGGACGACTCCAGCAAAGAGACGGAGCGGCCATGGAATGCAAACCTCCTCCGAAGATTTTACAGTTAATGCAGTATGTACCATGCTACCTTTTGTATTAAAGTACGAAGACCTCGCCCCCCCCTGAGAAGAGCTCGGGGACTGTCGTCTTTTATCTATATGATAAGAATTATGCCTATGAGTATGTTATTCTTTGTTATGCCGTTGGGCACTGGGTTCGACTAGTCGGCCCGGGGACTTGCCGCCTTATACTATGAAATGACTTCCTGTAGCCGGACAAGTAGTGTGTGGCACTTAAGCCGTCTCCTGTTAGAAGCCGCAGCTCGCAGAGCGACTGTCTGGTGGGCAGGAGTAAGGTAGAATGGGTGTCCACATGAAAAATGGCTAAGGACTCAAAGCATGTACATAGTTTAAGCCGGCTTCCAGCCTTTTACAACCGACTCTTGAGCAGCCGGCTCGCCGTTTTCTAATTAACTTGCTAAAAAACTCTAAACGGCTAAGTACTTGCCTTCCCAAAGAAGCTAAGTACTTGATCCAGCAACAGTCCGCAGAGCGGCTGTCCGACTGGCAAGACGGCAACCAAGGGAAGGCGGCAAAGGAAAAAGCCAAAGAGCAATAAGCAAGAAGAGATAGAACACGGAGGAATATTTACATAGAAAAGGCCCTTGGCCGAATCTTCAAAACAGAAGTTCAAGATACACCCCATGGGTGGAATTGTGCAAATTAACAAGTTCATCGAGACTATTAAGCAGATAAAAGCAAAGATGAAGTGGCAGCCTAGGAAACTACGGACGGATTCGGAGGACTGGAGGTGTCGTCGGTGCCAGTAGCTGGAGCGGCCGGCTGGTTGGTCTCCGCTTGGTCGCTTCTGGCAGCAGCCGGCTCAGTTGGGCGCGGCTCATTGCTAGAGGCGCGGTCGAGCTGGGGCTGGCCATCTGTTCCGTCCTCTGGCGCCTCCTCCTCGTCACCTTCCTCCGCCTCGCCTTCTTCCTCGCCACTGGAGTCAATCACCTCCGACGAGTCCTCGCCGTCATCCGGGTTCAGCCTGAACCACTCCGGCGGTGCCTCCTCGCCGATCTCAGCCCACTCTGGGACGAAGACGCTGGTGTCGGTGCATTCGGCGATCGACGCTGCGCGCTTGACGAGATCGTCTTCCACGACCGTCAACTCCGCTTGAGCTTCTAGCCGGAACGTGGCTAGCTGGGCTAGACTCAGCCCAGGATACCATGCCTTGACGAAATCTAAGGCCCGGTGCGCTCCAGCCCGGGCTGAAGATCCCTTCTAGGCCTCAAGGCGGCCAGCCGCTACCTCCAGCCAGTCGGCAGTCCGACTGGGGGTGCGCGGTGCCTCCATATCCGGCCACAGGGCGGCAATCGCCTGGGCGCCGACACGTTGAAGCTGGCGCAGCATCCGGTGGGCCGGCTGAAGGCGGGCCTTCATGCTCAGGATCTGCTCGCCAAGAGTTCGGGGGGTGTTGGCAACGATCTATAAGCTGTCCGCCCTCCGCCCTTCACGATCAGCCTCGATGGTTTGGTTGGCGGCGTCCGAGTGGCCAGGGAAGAAGTCTGCCAGGACAGGAAGGCAAAGAGCCAAATTAGAAGATTAGAAGCCGGCTCGACCAACAGCCGGCAGCTCAAAGAAGAAAAGCGAGGAGAGGCTCACCGTCGACAAGATCCTCGATCTCAAGGAAGCCGGAGGATAGCACCGCCTCGTCGATCTAGGAGGAGCGCTTAGATGCGAATTCGGAAAGGAGGGCGGTCTCCTTGTCCTCCGCCTCTTTCTGGGCCTTCTTGAGCAGGTCCTTCTGCTCCGCCAGCTGCGTGGCCAGCCGGTCGTGCTCCTCCGCCAGCTGGCCGCACTCCTCCTCCTTGACACACAGCGCAGTGTTGGCCTCGCCCAGCTGCTGCTGCAGGGTGGCGTTGGCTTCTGTAGAAGAAGAAAAAGGTGTCAGTCGTCAATAGGGAAGAAAGGTCGCCGGGGAGATCCGGCCCGACTTCTCAGCAGTCGGCCCGAATCTCGGGGACTACAGCCCGCGGGTGCGCCAGCGTGCCCCCGCGAAGAAAGGAATCATCAACAAAAGAAGAATAGTCACCGGGGAGATCTGGCCCGACTGCTCAGCAGTCGGCCCGAATCTCGGGGACTACAGCCCGCGGGTGCGCCAGCGTGCCACCATAGAGAAGGAAGAGGACTTACCCTGGCTTTCCGACAAGTCGGCGGTCTGCTTGGCCAGCTCCTCGACGTTGGCGTTGAAGGTGCTCACGCGAAGGTTGTGGTAATCCTATGACAAAATTTCAGACAAGTGTCGGTACTCGGAACTTGCCGATTAGAGTTCTGAGCCGCCTGCTCAGCAGCCGGCCCGAAACTCGAGGACTACACCAAGTGGGAGCGCTGGCGCGCCCCCACAAAGAAGTACAAGACACAGAAACAAAGAAGGAAGGACGCGTACCCGGATGGCTGCCCGCGATGCCAGATACGCCTTGGTGCATTCCTTGATGGCATCTCCCTCGGCTCGGAGCTTGGCTTGGACGTCCAAAAGCGTCTGGTTCAACGGGCCCGTCCGCCTCCCCGCACCCACCTAGTGGGCGCGGCGCTTGTCGCCTCGGTGTCCGGGATGGTGGAGCTCGTGGCACCGGTCTCCAGAGGGCGCGGTGCCGAGGCCGCCTTTGTGAGACGGCGGCGCGTCAGCGTGCCGACCTCGAGAGCCAGGCCCGTCGCCACCACGTCTTCAGTTGGCGGCACTGGCAGGTCCGCCGGCTGCCCACCTGGCGCGCTCCCGAATGGCGGCGGTGGAGGCACGATTACGTCCGGCATGGCGATGTCGCCGCTGTCCCTCTCCACGATCCGGTTCTCATCGCCGACTTCCCCAGTCTGCGCCGTGAACTCCGGAGGTGGCGGCGGAGAGTTCAGAGGGACGACGAACACGGCCGACTGGCGGTGTGCGGCTTCTTCAGCATGTTTCTTCTCCGCGTCGGCGGCCTCGGCTTCCGCCAGTTTCTTCAGGACGGCAGCCTCCGCCTTGTCGGCTTCCGCCTTCTCCAAGCGGGCGGCTTCCCGCTCCTCGCGCGCCTCCCGCGCATTCTGCTCCGTCGCCTCCCAGAGGTCGGCGGCCGGATCAATCCGCCAGGTAGTGGAGGAGGTCTCCGCCGACTTCTCGAGAGAGAGAGGGGCCCTAATGTCAAGAATGTAAAGCAAAGGAATTTTAGACGGAGTGAACGAAGAAAAAGGGAAGGCGCAAAGGAAGGTAGCACTTACGCAGAAACCAGTTGCGGCATCTTCACCAACTTGCGGAAGCGGTTGGCCTTTGCGACCGCTTCGTCCCGCTTGGTCGCCGCGGCTGAGCCCTTGGTCTTCTTCGGCCGGCTGCAGAACAGGCTCGTCCCGGCCCTACGCTTCTTAGCGCTGCCTTCTGCGTCCGGCACGGCGGACGACCTCGCGCACGGCTGGCCGGCTCCTGGCTGGTGGCGCGGGGCGACCTCCTCGTCATCGTCAGGCCAGTCCTCGAGACTGGCCCCAAGTCTCGGGCCACCCACTGCGCCGCCTCCTCCCTCGGCGTCGTCCTCCAGGGCCGCCGCCCCCAAGTCGGGGTCATCAACTTCGCTCTCCGCCCGTTCAGGGAGGAATTCGCGGTCTGGCCCCACGGTGCCAGCTACTGGCTGGAGGAGGGGGTTCTGACCAAAGCCGACTGCTTAGATTGGACAAGACGGACTCGGCAGAGAAGAAGTCAGGAGAGTCAAAGAAAAAGAGAAAAAGAAACGACTCACTAGAGGCGGAAGGGTGACACGTGAATACGGCTCCTTGCCGAACTGCCACTCTTCTTTGAGGTCGCAGCTCGCAAGATAATTCACCATATAGGCTACCTCCTCATGAGGCATTTCCTTGGTGCAAATCCGACTCGGGTCCCGATGCCCGCTCATCTGGGAAATCATGTGGCGGCGACCTTGGAGTGGGAGCACTCGGTGCGCCACGAAGGCGGCCAGCAAATCCGGCCCGGTCAAGCCCTCCGACTGCGTCAGCACTCGGAGTCACGCGACGGCGGCGGCTCCTGCGGGCGTCAGCGTCCTGGCTCGATATGACCAGTTGGGCTGCCCCCCCTGCCGGCGGGCCGGCTATGTAGGCCGGCAGATTGACCCAGTCGCCCTCCATGGAGACGTTCTTCACATAGAAGTACGACCGCTGCCACATCTTCACCGACTTTATCAGCTTGATGGAGGGAAACGGGTTGTTGGCCCCCGACCTCCGCACTGCGATGAACGCGCCGCACTGAGCCGGCACGCCCGCAACTTGGGTGCCGAGCTTGGAGTAGAAGAACTCCCCCCAGAGCTCGATGGTGGGGAGAACGCCGAGGAAGCCTTCGCACAAGGTGACGAAGGCGGGCAGCAGCACCACCGTGTTGGGGGTGAGGTGGTGCGGCTGGAGACCGTAGAATGCAAGAAAAGAGCGGAAGAAGCCGCTCGCCAGTAAGCCAAGGCCGCGTAGGCAGTGCGAGCGGAAGACGACCCGCTCGTCCTCCCGCGGCGCCGGTGAGATTTCCCCCCTCCGCGTGAGACGAACCCGCACGAGGTCCTCGCCGGGCAGTCGACGCGTCTTGCGGAGGAAATCAATGTGATCATCGTGGACCTCCGAACCGTCCCAGGTGCCGGAGTGCGTCGTAGGGGGCGTGACGGCGGAGGAAGAGCTCATTGTGAGCGGACCACCGCAGCGCTCGACGTAGCTTGAGGCGCAGCGGCGAGAGGGAAAAGAAGAAGAAGTATGAGGAGGCGAGGCGTGCGTGCTCCACCTCTCCCCCTCCTCCCCCTACTTATAGACTCCTGGGCTGTGAAGCCGAGGGGGCGGTTGTGGGATCTACTGCACCCACTACCCCGCGCCCCCATGTTTATCGCGCAAAGTTACTGCGCGCAGTAACTCCGCCGGAACCTCAACCGTCCACCCCGGCCAGAGCGGATCCGCTCATGCGCCGAGGCGCGGTAGTGGTGGGCCCCACCTGTAGGCATGTCCCGTCGCGCATGTGGGAGAGCAGACTGGCCCGGCCGCTCGTTGCCACGTGACGGGCCTGAAACGGGCGGTGGCCTGGAAGCTTAGCTAGTACGCCACTGGGATCCCGCCGGGGCATTCAAAAATTTTGGATGAGTCAAATTGGGCGAGTCCGACTCCTGCTAGTCGGCCCGGAAGAAATTGAACGAGGTTTTCACCTCAAGCACTCGGAGAAAGAAACTGCTAAGGCTCCTCGGTTGATCGTCTGCGGCGCCTAATCAGCTTCGGGGACTACTATCGGAGTAATGGGCCATGGGTAGGCTAACCTGAGGACCATAACCTTTCAAGACATCGGGGCTGACTGCGCCCCTCGAGACGCCAGATGAAGAGTCGCCTTTTAGACGACGGCTGAAGGAACAGTCGACTGCCCGCATGCAGCCGAGCCCTAGAGGTGAGGTCAACACCGACCGACTCCCGCCTGGCGGCTTCCAGAGAAGCCGGCGACAGGGAGTCGGCCCACAGCACCAACAAAGCCCATGCCCTCATCAGGGGCGATGGGACGGGGAGTGGCAACAGTGAAGCCCACTCCCTCCCCTTTTCCAGGAGATGGCTAGGCCACAGTGCGCTGTACCAATGGAGATCTCCGTCTGGCACGGCACTGTTGCCATGCCATCCCTGACATCAGCAACAGTGGGCGGAGTCCTGTGCCCACGACGGCCTGTCAGTACGGTCCACAGACGACGGGCCCTACCGGTCAGCGGGAGTCCAGAAGACGGCAAGAGCGCCACCAGTCGGACCCGTAGGGAGCCGGCCCCCGGGAGTCGGCCTGCCCCTCCCACGGGTTCCCTGCGCCATTAACTAGACGAGACAGGGAGTGGCTACAGTGATCACCCGCCAGACGGCGGGGCTGTAGCCACGACCCCATGACCAAGCCTACGTCATTAGAAGCACGACTACCGTAATCAGCAGCCGGCAAGACCCGCAAGCGGCGGGTACGGCCTGTCGGCTCCATACCAGACCAGTCGGTGGGGCCCACCAGTCGGCGGAAGGGCCGGCAGGCGAAGAGACTGACGTCTGGACCCTACGCCTAGTCAGTTTACCATTGTACCCCTGGGGGTAGGCCTATATAAACCCCACAGGGCACCCATGCAAAGGGTTCCGACCCATTAGAACTAGACCAGATCATAGAGGGAGGAGAGAGCTAGCCCTGCCTTCTCCTACCTTCAGCATACAACTCGAGGAGCGCCCGCAGAGTAGGACTAGGGGTGTTATCTCCTAGGAGGGCCCCGAACCTGGGTAAAGTACGCCGGCATTCGTGTCTACGCCTCATCCCGTTTCCGGGCACCGGCGACGTTCTACTCGCTCCCACCATGATAAGCCATCCATTGGCATATGTCGCACCCAACCCCTGACACCCTAAGGATCCCTTCCCCCTCCCCAGCATTGATCAAATCATTGACACCACCGCAGGACATGATTTAGTGTGTTTCCTCGATGCATATTCTGGATACCATCAAATCAAAATGAAGGAGTCCAATCAAGCCGCAACAACATTTATCACCCCATATGGGCCATTCTGCTTCAACACCATGCCCTTTGGGCTCAAGAACGCCGGCGCCACATATCAACGCATGATTCAAACATGCCCGGAGAAACAGATCGGCAAAACGGTAGAAGCTTATGTCACAACGTCATCATCAAAACCAGGCACATCGAAACACTAATAGATGACCTACGTCTTACATTCGACAACCTCCGGACGTATGACATTAAGCTCAACCCGGAAAAGTGTGTCTTCGGTGTCCCCATGGGAAAACAGTTGGGCTTCATCATTTCCAATAGACGAATTGAAGCAAACCCAACCAAAATCTGAGCTTTGTCACAATTGGCTAAGCCAACAGACCTTAAACAAGTCCAAAAGCTTGCGGGTTGCGTAGCTGCTCTAAGCTGCTTTATCTCCAGATTGGGAGAAAAAGCACTGCCACTCTATCGCCTTCTACGACGAACCGACCACTTCGAGTGGACGGATGCGGCAACAGCCAGACTGGAGGTAATAAAAACCCTTCTTGCGGGCAATCCAATTCTGGCCGCACCAAATGCCGGCGAACCAATGTTATTATACATATTGGCAACACAACAGGTGGTGAGCACCGTACTCGTCATCGAACGAGAAAGGGACGGACATAAATTCCCACTTCAGAAGCAAGTATACTACGTATCTACTGTCCTTACACCGTGCAAATCCCGGTACCCTCATTATCAAAAAATAACATATGCGGTCTTCATGGCATCCCGAAAGCTCCGTCACTACTTCCAGGAGTGTTCGATCATGGTGGCCTCTGAAGTACCACTCAATGACATTATAAAGAACCGTGATGCTACAGGCCGGATTGCCAAATGGGCCATTGAACTCCTCCCATTTGACATTACATATAAACTGCGTCGAGCTATCAAATCCCAAGTACTGGCCGACTTCGTTGCCGAATGGACAGAGGCCGAACTCCCTAAAGAGTAGGGCACATACTCCAATTGGGTCATGTACTTCGACGGCTCCAAAATGCTGGCAGGGTTAGGAGCGGGTGTCGTTTTAACGTCCCCTACTGGAGACATTGTCCAATACGTTCTCCAAATACTATATACAGACTCCAATAATGCAGCCGAATACGAGGCCTCATTACATGGTCTCCGGATGGCTGTCTCCATGGGCATACAACGCCTAGAAGTACGCGGGGATTCCAACCTGGCAATATCTCAAATAAACGGAGATTTCGACGCTAAAGATCCGAAGATGGCACCGTATCGTAATGCAGTCATAAAAATGTCGGCCCGGTTCGAGGGGCTCGAGCTCCATCATGTGGCCTGAGAAATTAATCAAGCGGCGGATGTTCTTGCTCGTATCGGCGCTAAGCGCGACCCCGTCCCACCCAACATTTTCCTGGAAAGGCTATTCAAGCCATCCGTGGTGTGGCAGGGGGAAAACGGCAATACTAGTCCGGAGCCGAACATAATCCATGACCCCGAAAATACCGACGTCGTCGAGGGCTCAGCCATCGAAATAACACCATCGGCGCATCTCATCATGGCAGTCATTGCCCCATGGACCGAACCCTTCCTGGCCTACCTCAACAGGAAAGAGCTTCCTGAGGACCAGAATGAGGCCTGATGTATTGTCCGGCGTTCAAAGGCCTATAAGGTTCATGATGGAGAACTCTACAAGAAAAGCACCACCGGTGTCCTTCAACGATGTATATCCGAGGAGGAGGAGCGACAGCTCTTGGCTGAAATTCATGCCGGGCTCGGCGGTCACCAGGCCGCAGCTCAGGCCCTTGTTAGCAAGGCCTTCCGTACATGGTTTTATTGGACGACGGCCCGAGCAGATGCCCAAGACCTTGTTCAATGTTGCATCGGATGCCAACTCTTTGCCAATCAAAGCCATATGCCCCCCACCGCCTTAGAAACAATCCCCATCACTTGGACTTTTGTGGTCTGGGGACTCGATATGGTTGGACCCCTTAAAGGGGGGAGCCATAAGAAAATATATCTTCTGGTTATGGTGGACAAATTCACTAAGTGGATAGAGGCCAAGCCGGTCAAAACGGCTGAGTCTGGCCCAGTGATAGACTTCAATCCGGTGTTGTGCACCGTTACGGTGTCCCACATAGCATCGTCACGGACAATGGCTCCAATTTCATAGCCGACAAAGTAAAAACCCGGTGTACTAATTTGGGTATCAAACTCGATTACGCCTCCGTCTACCACCCACAAACCAGCGGTCAAGTCGAACGAGCTAACGGTCTTATTATGAGTGGCATCAAGCCCAGACTAGTGCGGTCCTTGAAAGAATCAGACAAGCACTAGGTTGAGGAGCTCGACTCCATACTCTGGGGGCTGCGGACCACGCCCAACCGCACTACCGGATACACAACTTTCTTCATGGTATGGCGTAGAGGCCGTATTGCCCTGCGATATTATTCACGACTCACCTCGAGTGTGTATGTAGGAAGAGAGAGAAGCCGAGCTTGATCGGCAGGACAACCTAGCTGCCCTGGAGGAGGAACGCGATGTCGCAAAAGCCCATTTAGCATTTTACTAACAGCAGGCTCGAAGATATCAAAGCAAAGAAGTATGGGCCAAGACTTACAACGTTGGCGAACTCGTTCTATGCCTGCCGGAGAAGAAAAAGGACAAACTCAAGCACAAATGGGAGGGTCCCTTCATAATTGACGAAGTTCTCACCGGAGGAGCGTACCGTCTTCGCGATGCATCACACAATCGCCTCGAGCCGAACCCCTGGAACGCAGCCAGACTCCGAAGATTCTATGCCTAGCACCAAACCTCGTGTTCGTCTCCTCCTCCCCTGTAGCTTCCATTATTATTATTTTTTCTCTCTTTTTCGATTAATTTCTTCTTTCTTGATTTAAAGCTTCGGTACGGCTAGACCGCACACCATCGACACATACATCTCTAAATATGTATGTTACTTGTACCTGGGGGCTTCTCGGACAGAAGTTCTTGTCATTCCTTGATCATTAAGCTCCTCACATATGAGTTTTTCCATATACCTTTTCTTCGCCACTATATGCATCGATATGACTTAAGTTTTGGCCAAGCTGGGTTGCCTGGCTCCTATGCTTATGCCCTATGTTCCCGTTAGTTTAGCTAGGGCATAAAAGGGAGCACCTCTGCGATTGTTACTGCCGGGTCATCCGGATGTGTACCTCAGACTGGGTGAAGCCGAAAGCTAGCGTTCTTAAGGGAATATTCGGTCGGAGAATTAAAGATGTTTTCTAAACTCACTCCATTATGCACCCCCAGAAGTCATACAAACTATGGTGCTCGCATCACAACTTGGACATGTACATTAAATGCATGCACACCCAGAGAAAGGAACCCTTAACAGAACTATTCTCTATGGAAGATGTTTCTTACGATATCAATGTAATATAACATAGCTAGCCGGATACAACTTGTCTGTTCAAGCAACTATGACCCCTACGCCTAGTTTTCTAGGCATACCCCGGCCTATTCGGCCGCGACGGTATTCGGAAACACTCTGCACCTTCGGGTCCGGAGGTGGAAGCTAAAAGGTCCGCCGTGACAAATGATATACAATTTAGATAGACGAGGAAAGTACACAGTCACTTGGACTCGAACACCTCTTCCTCTACACCTTCCAACAGGTAGTCTAACTTACAATCCTGTTGAGACTATTTGGCGGCCACCTCTACTTGGTCATATACTATACTAACGGGAATTTCTTCCCCATTCGGCCCTACCGGCCCGACACAAGCCATGTGATTAGGATCCAGCTTGGTATAGCGCGTCTTCACCATGGCCGAGGCCTCTCGCGCACCCTCTCGGCAGGCAGATATCTTCCATAGCCGGATACGCCGCCGCGCTCCCTTGAACAGCTCTACAAGCTTCTCCATGCTTCCTGGAGGGGAGTCGGATGGCCATAAAGCTTTGGCTACACTCCGCATAGCCTGCCGAGCTTGCTCTTGCAAATGCGACAACTCCTGCAGAAGATCATTTGATGATCAGGACACTTCCTCTTCGGGGCGTTCGTCAACACACCTGCAATTACAGCTATATCAGCTACCACTACCTCCAAACTGTTATAAGATAAAAGCGGCCACATACTGAATATGCCGCCTCAAAGCTTCTTGTTCTCCTTCACAGAGTCGGCTAGCTGTGCTCGCACATATTTCAGTTCTTCGCCTAGGTTGATGTTCGAATCCTGGAGTTTCTTTTTCTCTTCAATGATCTTTGTCAATACACGCTCACCTGTTGCTAGTAGCTTTTTGGCTCCGTGTTCTTCGCTTCGAGCGGTGTCCAGCAGCTCTCGTACTTGGTCTAAATGACCCAACACAATGATTAGAACCCAGATTCACACTATCGGTGTAGCCTTATGAATTTTCGATGGAGGAAAATATTACCTAGAGAGGCCTTGTATTTCTCCAGTTCGGCGTTAGCAGCATGCAGCTGGCGTTGACACTTTTCTAGTTCCAGAGCCAGCTGGGTATTCTTCTCCGTAAGCACCTGGTTGTACATTGATCCTTAAATCAGTTGTTTCAACTCCTTTAAGTCTCGGGGGCTACTGGCATATGGTTATCATAGTCAGACAAAGCAAATTTAGCTGCACATCTTTCAAATGATCCTTTGTGGCCCTGCTAATCCCATCTCGAGCAGCCCGAATGTATGCATCGGCTGCGTTGAAGGCGTTAAGCAACTCTTCTGAAAAGCCAGGATCCTGTAAAATAGCCTGGCGGCGCCGATGATTCATAGCACTCTCCATTTCCGAGTTGGTGACGTATACATCGCCCGAGTCCTCGGCTGGAGGACAGTCCGGCATCGCCCCTGCATCAGCTCCCGTCTTCACAACAGGATTTGAATGCTGGCTACGGGAAGTACGGCCGCTTGGACCCCCGGATATAGTCTGGCGCGCCTTCCTCCTGGCAAATGGAAAATGGGAAGGTCACGGTTGGACATGACTGCTCAGGGGCAGGTTGGCAAATTCATACCTCTTAGATGAAGGCACGGCCGTGTCTTCGTTTGCTTTCCTCTTGGAAGGCTTGTCCGGCGCGGGAGCCGATCTCTTCGAAATCGCCGAACGTCTCCCTTGTGAAGCACAATACAGTGTGATGGGTGAGGCGGAATAAGAACACTCTTTTAGAGAAGGTGTTTCTTAATTATTTACATGAGAATCAGGAAGAAGGCCAGGATAGTCGGTGGTGATGGCCACTTCTGTGCCGTCATAGCTTGTCTGGTAGAATACTCCCCCGCGAGCACCACGAATATATCCGGATCCTCTTCAGACCTAGGATCTAGTTCCCGGTTGTGGATCTCCGGCTATGGGGCAGGACTATGAAGTCCTTCGGTGACCTTCCGCCAGTGCTACCATAACAAACATACTTGAAATTTATCGAAGGTAATCCGGAAGGGGAATGAGGGGAATCGAAAGGGCGAAGCTTACCCAACTGGGAGGATTATACATACAATATCCATCTCCATGCTTAATGCGAATAAACTCCTCTTCCTGCCCTTTAAAAAGCGCGGCCAATATTTTTGCCACAGCGGTGGGGGTATCCGGACCCTTCTGGCCATAACGGGAGGCGTCATCCTCTCCATTATAGTGCCACATGGGCAGCCCTCTGTATTGTAGCGGTTGAACCCCACGCGCTATGGAGATCACCATTACCTCAATTATTGTTAGTTCAGACTGAGTGAGCGTCTTTATCTTGCTCATAAGCTGGCGAACTTCTACGTTGTCCTCCTCTTCAAGACTCTGAGGACACCAACTGTGGCGTTTCTTCAGCGGAATGCTTGCAAAGTCAGGAAGACCCTTTCGAACTGGGTCGGGAAGCGCGACATCCTCAATATAGAACCATTTGGAAGGCCATTCTTCGGATGCCTTCCTTGGTGTGCCAGACAGATATCCTGTATCAGTGATGCGCCATACCTTGGCTCCGCCCACTTCCAATATTGACCCCTCGTGGTTACGCGGGACAAGACAGAACAAATTCCTCCATAGCTCAAAATGAGCCTCGATACCCAGGAATAATTCACATAAAGCGATGTAACCCGCAATGTGCAGAACGGAGGCAGGGGTTAAGTTGTGCAACTAGAGGCCATAGTATTCTAGAAGACCTCGGAGGAACGAATGAATGGGAAATCCAGCACCCCTTAGCAGGTAGGGGATGAAACATACTCGCTCTCCCCCTGGATGGATTGGGGAAGTCCTCTGCCTGAATCTCACCGTTGAAGGAATCTAGCCCCGCTGGAATAGGAACTAGATCTGTGGGGGAAAGAAATCCCTGTGTCTGCAGCTCCGTCAATTGACTGTGGGACACTGAACACCTCTCCCACTGGCCCTTCTCTAGGGCGGAACGGGTGGAGGAGCTGGGGACGCTAGCCATGCTGGAATGGTTTTTCCCAAGCAGTTTTCGGGGATTTCCTATGTATGGTGCCAAATGGATCTAGGATCTGATCTCCTTAATAGGCGCTCTCCCTTGCATGGGCGGGGTGTTATCCGCAAAAATACCCTGACCTTCCGTCTTCACTTGACACGTGGGAGGTGAAGTCATTTAACACGGAGAAGCCGAGGGGAGCGACATGGAACCAATGGCCGAATACATCACTTGGAGATCGTTAAAGGAGGAACCCGCCTTGCAATGCCGAAGACAATTTGTGTGCCGAACACCTCGCTATTGAAGACTGGTACGGGGGCTATTGAGGGAGTCCTGGACTAAGGGGTCCTCGGGTGTCCGGCCTATTATCCATGGGCCAGACTTATGGGTTGTGAAGATATGAAGGCCGAAGACTGTACCTATGTCCGGATTGGACTCTCCTTGGCGTGGAAGGCAAGCTTGGTGACCGACTATGAAGATTCCTTCTTATGTAACCGACTCTATGTAAACCCTAGACCCCCCTGGTGTCTATATAAACCGGAGGGGTTAGTCCGGAAAGGATATATTCATTACCATAGTCATACAGGCTAGGCTTCTAGGGTTTAGCCATCATGATCTCGTGGTAGATCAACTCTTGTAACACCCATATTTATCAATATCAATCAAGCAGGACGTAGGGTATTACCTCCATAGAGAGGGCCCGAACCTGGGTAAACATTGTGTCCCCTGTCTCCTGGTACCATCGATCCTAGACGCATAGTTCGGGACCCCCTACCCGTGATCCGCCAGTTTTGACACCGACAATGAGCTCATCCAATAAGGTAAGGATCTCCTCTGTTTTTTTGCCAAATTTTCATTCTGATTCGATATATGATGAATTGCTATGAGCTGCTTCTACTGCTGCTATATGATGCATTGCTATGAGCTACTCTTGTTGTTGTTTTATGATGAATTGCTATGAGCTGCTGCTATATGATGAATTGCTATGAGCTGCCGCCGCTGCTGCTATATGATGATGAGTTGCTATAAGCTGCTCCTACTGCTGCTATATGATGAATTGCTATGAGCTGCTCCCACTGCTACTATTTGATGAATTTCTATGAGCTGCTGCCGGTATATGATGAATTGCTAGCTGCTGCTGTATGATGAGTTGCTAAGAGCTGCTGCTGCTATATGATGCTTTCAGGTGGTGCTGCTATATGATAATAACCAGCCACTTGGACCATCGAGTTTCTATAAATAATTGTTCTTCGTTCAAATTTAGGTCATGTGTCTTCACTTAAATTAGGCAATGGGATCTCTAGGGAAGACATTGACCAAAGTAGATTGTGCCAAGTAGATGGTATCTTTGTATTTTCATTTTGAGCAAATATTGATGGTTTGTTTTCCTATCATATTAATTACTACATTGGGTTCAATTTGTGATGTTTGCAAGTCAAATTAATTTTCATATGGGCACAAAATTACAAAATATAATGCACTCTAGAATTTTCACTGATTGTACCACAAATAAGCTGAAAAGGCAGGCAATGAAAAGAACTGGTTGGGTTATTATCTGGAGCTTATATTCGAAGGTGCTTATTTTCTTAGGATAACTCGAAATAACTGTCCCTGAGAAACTTGGCGAATAGAACTGACATACAAATAACATGTCATGATGATTGCAATGGAGTCCTAGTTCTTTTCCCAGAATCTGACCCCTACCCGGATTCTCCCAGAATCTTTGAGCCCCATTTGGTTTAAAATCCTATCTAGTTCGGGTCTACTTAGTTAGGATTCTAGGAGAAGCCGGAGAGGGGCAAATTCTGGGAGAATCCTGCAAAAGAACTGGGCCGGAGTGACCTACCATAACACACTATATAGGCTCACCGCTGCCTCTCCTTTTTTGCGAGGTTCCATGAAATTGCCACATACATCTTGTACTTTTTCATTGTGTAACCCTATCTGCAAGTTGACACGGCTAATTTCAGATATCACTACATGATAATACATTGCATATCCCTTGCGCATATCTAAACCACCAATTAACGATTGTGTGCATAGCATAAACTAGCCATGACTCTGTGTGCTAGACTAGCAGGCACTCTAAGGGAGCCTAATGTAGTGCACTGGAATTCCTACATGCCACCTACAATTTTGTGTAATGTACTACCTTTGTTCCTAAATATATGTCTTTGTAGAGATTCTAGTATGGACCACATACAGATGTATATAGATGCATTTTTGAGTGTGGATTCACTCATTTTGCTCTTTATGTAGTCTATAGTGGAGAAAGAGTTATTTAGGAACGAAGGGAGTATCATGTATGATGTCTACATCTCTAATTTAGCAGCCAATAGTGGAAATCATTGCCTGCACAAAGGGATTACTAGTCGAAAATCCTAGCAAAGCATGCTGGCAGGCACACAAAAATACAAGAGAGAGAGAGAAACTTACAATATCATAGCAATGCCTCAGTCCAGGATCTTGGTTGGCCAAGCTGTTAGATACAAAAGAAACATCGTCCTTGTAGTTTTTACCAGCTACATAACATGTAACAGCGACCTGTTAGTATATTTGAAGTACATCGGGTAGGTGATGCTAGACGAGTTTAAAGGTGACAAGTACCTAGGCCATGGTGGGTGCTTGGCATCTTGCCAGACGGTGGGAATCAGGTTAGAAACGTCAAGGGTGATGACGCTGTGCTGGCTGTCGGGTTCCGGTAAGGAGATTTAGAACTGTTGAGTAGGGTGTTTGTGGAGCGGCTCTGGTAGGGTGGACTATGGTGTGGGCGAAGAGGATATGAGGCCATGGACGAGGGTGTCGGTGAAGCTGCTCCGGTGGTTGGGTTCAGGATGGTGTCGACGATGCGGATCTGTGGCCATGGATGGGGCATCAGAAACTGCTTCGGTAGGTTGGACGAGAGTGCGATGAAGCGGATCTGAGGCCGTGGACTTGTGCGTTGGAAGAGCGGCCCCGGTAGGGTTGAGAATGGTATATGCGAAGCTACTTTGGTAGGGTTGAGGATGGCGTCGGCGAAGCTGCTCCGCTAGGGTTGAGGAAGGTGTCGGCGCAGAGGATCAAAGGCCATCGACAGGGGCATCGGTGGGGCGGCTCCGGGGGTGTGGACAAAGCATCCCCGGTGGGGAGTACGAAGGAGCTGCTTCGGATGCGCTGTTGTAAAACCCTGGTTTTTGGCCTTTTCTTTTTCTGTTGATTTATTTGGTTTTTGCTCTATTTTTCTTTTTGGAGTGGTTCTGTGGCCTTGCAACCTAGGAGATCATCATCATTTCTTCTCCCAAGTGGTTCATCATTCTCAAAATCATCCCAAGTGATAGAGGAAAAGGTGTCCCGTCTTTTGATGAGATGGTGGCTATCGTTTTGGACGAAGTCGACTTTGATGATCCGACTACGATCGTGTGAGGACGTCGCGCCTTAGCAATCGCTAAACCAACTCTGAGAGGTTATTGACCACGCCGGAGCACGATCAACCTAACCACGAAGGTCTGTTTTCCTGCAGGCGAACAAAGAGCAAGCAAGAAACAAAGATTGCAATCTGGATATTGCGAATATAAGAGGAAAGCTTTATTGATCAAGGTGGGGTTCTGTGACACCTTTGATTGGTCGTTGAACACAAACAAAGTACGCGAAATTGCAGCTATGGCGAACTTTAATCTAAACAAAACCCAAAGTCTAAATGATGACGTAAGGGCTGTACATATGGAGGAAGCGGGGGGGGGTGGGGGGGGGATGTCGTGGCCCTTGGAGGAGGGGTCCGAAACCAACCCTAACTCTTGTTTCCCCACACATACGGACTCTAAAAACTGCCTATAATTAAGTATTTCGAAAATACATGGGCCTGGCCCAATAATAAGGTGAACTAGCACCTAGAATAGCCTCTGGACGAAATTTATGAAGTAGCATCTTGTATATTTCGTCCAAGGCTTCATGCACTCCTTATGGTGGCTTCAAAGTCCTGAAATCATCACTTGTAACTCCGTTCTTGATCCCCTTGTGCATGCCATCATCTCCATGCTTGGTCTTGCTTCAGTGTTCATCCCTCTTATCCATGCCAGGCCCTTCATTTGCAAACAAAAAATGTATCCAGTTTAGGCAGCAGCATATTCTCATGAACATTAGAATCATTACCAAGAAACGAAAGTACCTGATAATTTAATTGGCGTGCGTGAGCTCTAGTAATTGGTCCAGTATGTATAGTAGCAGGGGTTGTGGGTGTAACAATGGTATTGATGTCCTCATCATCCTCCCCTTCTTGAAATGAAGTCGTCCTCGACGGAAGCTCATCTTCCTCACCCAAATAAGGCTTCAAATTTGCAATGTTAAAAGTGGGTCTAACCCCAAAATCTGCAAGCAGCTCAAGTTTATATGCATTATCATTTATTTTCTCTAACACCTTAAAAGGACCATCAGCACGTGGCATTAGCTTTGATTTGTGCAAATTAGGAAATCTATCCTTACGCAAATGTAACCAAACAAGATCTCCAGGTGCAAACACAACATGTTTTCTACCCTTATCTCCTGCAAGTTTATATTTAGCATTCATACGCTCAATGTTTTCCTTAGTTAACTCATGCATTTTTAAAATCAATTCCGCACGTTCTTTAGCATCAAAATTAACCTTCTCTGAAGATGGAAGAGGCAACAAATCAATAGGTGAACGAGGTAGGAAACCATACACAATTTCAAAAGGGCACATCTTAGTAGTAGAATGCAATGAACGATTATAAGCAAATTCAACATGAGTCAAGCATTCTTCCCACATTTTCTTATTATTCTTCAAAACAGCCCTAAGCATAGTAGACAATGTTCTATTAACTACGTCAATTTGTCCATCAGTTTGTGGGTGACAAGTAGTACTAAAAAGCAGTTTAGTCCCCAACTTAGCCAATAAACATCTCCAGAAGAGGCTAAGAAATTTAGTATCACGATCTGAAACAATAATATTTGGCACACCATGCAAGTGAATAATTTCACGGAAGAACAAATCAGCAACATTAACATCATCATCGCTTTTATGACATGGTATAAAGTGTGCCATTTTCAAGAATCTATCCACGACAACAAATATGCTATCCCTCCCCTTCTTTGTTCGAGGTAAACCTAAAACAAAGTCCATAGATATATCCTCCCAAGGAACACTAGGTGCAGGCAAAGGCATATATAAACCATAAGGATTGAGTGGTGACTTAGCTTTTTGACATGTTGTGCAGCGAGCAACAAAACGGTCAACATCCCGTCTAATCTTTGGCCAAAAGAAATGTGTAGCAAGTATGTCCTCCATCTTCTTCACGCCAAAGTGTCCCATTAATCCTCCTCCATGTGCCTCATGCAACAACAAAAGACGAACAGAGCTAGCGGGAATGCATAGCTTGTTAGCACGGAACACAAATCCGTCATTAACGACTAACTTGTTCCACATTCTTCCTTCTTTACAATTCTGCATTACATCTTTAAAATAAGCATCATGCACATATTGATCTTTGATGGTCTCCAAACAAAATATTTTGAAGTCAAGTTGTGAAAGCATAGTATAGCGACGAGACAAAGCATCAACAAAAACATTTTGTTTACCCTTCTTGTGTTTAATGACATAAGGGAAAGTCTCACTGAATTCAACCCATTTAGCAAGTCTACGATTCAGTTCAGCTTGACTTTTAATATGTTTCAACGATTCATGATTAGAATGTATAACAAATTCTTTGGGCCATAAATAATGTTGCCGGGTTTCTAAAGTCCGAACAAGAGCATATAATTCTTTATCATAAGTAGAATAATTCAGACTTGGCCCACTCAAATTTTCAAAAAAGTATGCAACAGGTTTGCCATCTTGTAATAACACACCTCCTAATCCAATTCCACTAGCATCACATTCAAGCTCAAAAGTCTTATTAAAATCAGGAAGTTGGAGTAAAGGAGCATGTGTCAACTTATCTCTCAATACCGTGAAGGCTTCTTCCTGTGCGGTACCCCAAACAAACGGTACATCCCTCTTTGTAAGCTCGTTGAGAGGTGCAACAATGGTGCTGAAATCTCTCACATTTTCCTATAGAATCCAGCGAGACCAAGAAAACTCCTCACTTGTGTGACCGTTTTGGGCTGCGGCCAACTCCCAATAGCTTCAATCTTGGCTTTATCAACTTCAATTCCCTGTGGAGTAACAACATAGCTAAGAAAAGATACTCGGTCGGTGCAGAAGGTGCACTTCCCAGGGTTACCAAACAAACGTGCATCACGTAGAGCAATAAAAACATCACGTAAGTGTTCCAAATGTTCCTCCAAAGATCTGCTATAAATCAGTATATCATCAAAATAGACTACCACAAATCGTCCAATGAAAGCATGCAAAACTTCGTTCATTAATCTCATGAAAGTACTAGGTGCATTAGTTAACCAAAAAGGCATGACTAACCACTCATATAATCCAAACTTAGTTTTAAATGTTGTTTTCCATTCATCTCCCAATTTCATATGAATTTGATGGCATCCACTATGCAAATCAACTTTGGAGAATATTGTAGAGCCACTCAATTCATCAAGCATGTCGTCTAGCCTAGGAATAGGATGATGATAATGAATAGTAATATTATTAATGCCTCTACAATCAACACACATACACGACGTACCATCTTTTTGGGCACTAGTATAATAGGAACAACACAAGGACAAAGAGATTCGTGTATATAACCTTTGTCGAGCAGCTCTTGTACTTGACGCATAATCTCCTTCGTCTCCTCTGGATTGGTACGGTATGGCGCAGGGTTAGGCAACGAAGCACAGGGAATTAAGTCAATCTGATGCTCAATCCCTTGAATATGTGGTAATCCCAGTGGCACATCTTGTGGAAAGACGTCAGCGAACTCCTGAAAAATGTTATTGACAGCAGGAGGCAAAGAAGAAGGTACATCCTCAAAAGAAAATGACGCCTCTTTGCTCACAAAAGCATAGCAAACAGATTTGCTAAAATCTAGATCATCAATAACAGACTTGGTGGCAAGTAAACATGCACTTTTCAATTTTATTTCACAAGGAACACTAGATGGTTTATTATTAGGCTTCATTTGTTGCTCAAATTCTTTTGCCACAATCTGATTTTCACTCTTATGTTTCTCCTGTTTTGCTTTATTAGCTCTATTAATATTGATAGAGGTGAGGGGCCCGATCTGTCGATGAGATGGTGGCCATCGTTTTGGTGGAAGTCGACTTTGACGATCCGACTACAAACATGAGAGGACGTCACGCCTTAGCAATCGCTAAATCAACTCCGAGAGGTTATTGACCACGCCGGAGCATGATCAACCTGACCACGAGGGTCTATTTCTTGCAAGCAACGAAGAACAAGCAAGAAATTGAAATTGCAATCTGGATATTGCGAATATAAGAGGAAATCTTTATTGATGAAGGTGGGGTTTTGTGACGTCTTTGTCTGGTCGTTGAACACAAACGAAGTACGTGAAGTTGCAGCTATGGCGAACTTTTAATCTAAACAAAACCCAAAGTCTAAATGACACCCTAAGGGCTGTATATATGGAGGAAGAGGGGGGAATTTCGTGGCCCTTGGAGGAGGGGTCCGAAACTAACCCTATCTCTTGTTTCCCCACACATACGGACTCTAAAAACAACATATACTTAAGTATTTCTAGAATACAAGGGCCTAGCCCAATAATAAGGTGACGCAGCACCTAGAATAGCCTCTGGACGAAATTTGTGAAGTAGCATGTTGTATATTTCGTCCAAGTCTTCATGCACTCCTTATGGTGGTTTCAATGTCCTGAAATCATCACTTGTAACTCTGTTCTTGATCCCCTTGCGCATGCCATCATCTCCATGCTTGGTCTTGCTCCAGTGTCCATCCCTCTTATCCATGCTAGGCCCTTCATTTGTAAGCAAAACAAATGTATCCAATTTAGGTAGTATCATATTCTCATGAACATGAGAATAATTACCAAGAAACAAAAGTACCTGATAATTCAATTTGCGTGCGCGAGCTCTAGTAATTGGTCCAGTATGTATAGCAGCAGGGGTTGTGGGTGTAACAATGGTATTGATGTCCTCATCAAATATCATCTTTCAAAATGGAATCAGGAGTCATAGGAAGCAAAGTAATATTTTTGTCCTTATGAACAAGAGTATACTGATTGTTTTTACCATGGTGTACAGAATTTTTATCAAATTGCCATGGTCTACCAAGTAGTAAGGAACATTCTTGCATAGGTACCACATCATAATCAACATAATCAGCATATGTAGAGATACTAAAATGCACATGAACGGTATGTGTTACCTTAACCTTGCCTCTGTTGTTGAACCATTGGATGTAGTAAGGATGTGGATGCGGTGTTGTGGTGAGAGAGAGCTTCTCCATCATCTCCATGCTAGCCAAGTTGTTGCAGCTCCCTCCATCTATGATGACGCGAATAGAACGTTCCTTCACAACTCCCTTTGTATGGAACAAATTATGCCTCTGATTTTTCTCAGTTTGTGTAACCTGCACACTCAAAACACGTTAAGCAACTAAACATTCATACCTGTCAGCATCTTCAGCAGCCATGTATTGCATGTCATGATCAGAATCATCTCCACCGTGTTCTTCATGTGTAATAAGAGCCAAAGTCTCGTCATCATAGTCACTAGCGAACTCATACCCACCATCCTCAGTAGCAACCATTACACGCTGAGATTTGCATTCTGTCGCAAAATGTCATCTTACCTTACAACGACGACAAATAATATCACTTGTGTGCCCTGTTGATGCCATGGAAGAAGAAGAGCTCTGCGCAGGCCCGACTGGTGTGCTCTTGGCAGATAGTGGTGGTTGTGCCTGCTTTCTTGTATGATGGCTGGAGTTGGCACCTGATGGATGTGTTGGTGTAGTGGAAGTAGAGGATGCACGTGGTGTCCATGATGAAGTTCGATCTGCAGAAAAGTTAGTTCGCGCTAATGCCTGTCGATCCCGCACTTCACGTTCAGCTTTACAAGCAAGATGGACTAAACGAGCGATATTATTATACTCCTTATACTCTAGAATGGTCTGAATTTCTCTATTTAATCCACCCATAAAATGTGCAAGCATAGCTTCATTGATGCGGAGCATCCTACGATCATCCCCATGGACGCACCTACACCTCCAACGACACCACTTGGACCAGTGACAAGAGCCCGAGCCAAGGCTATCAAAGATAAGGTGAACTCACTCCTCTCCGAACTTCCACTTTCTATGCATGAGACATGGCTACTACCTAAGTTCGAGACGTTGTGCATGATTAGGTATCAAAAGGATCCTGCCGAAGATGTACGTGAAGATGTACAAGCCCCCAAGTTCACGGATGAAGAAAACCAACGGAAGGAGTCAAGGACACCTCCCAGGCCCCGGACATCCTGCCACGACCCCGGACGTCCGGCCCCTGGAGCTTCACCCACCATAGCCGCTCAACCGCCAGGACACTACAAGCCCCGGACATCCGGCCTCGCCAGCCCGGACATCCGGACCTTGCCAAGCCCCCGGAAATCTGGTTGCCAGCCTGGATATCCAGACACCCCCGAACCCGAGAGCAACATGGCCAGCTTCACCAGCCCGGACATCTGGCCTCCACAGCCCGAACATCTGGCCCTCCGCGAACGCCCGGACATCCGGCCCGACGCCCGGACATCCGGCCTCCCCTATCTGCGCACAGTGAAGGGCCGAGGCCCGTGTACCCCTTCTCCCCCTAGACTATATATACTCCTCCTCGTCCTACTTTCTAGGGTTAGCATTGGTTTAGCTCATTTTAGAGATAGAGCATTGCTCATCCACATCAGATCTACTCCACGAGAGAGACCGCGGCCCCTCTTCGGAGAAGATCCCTTTGGATTCAAGACCTCCTTGTGGAGAAGAACATCAAGACCTCCTCACGGAGAAGACTGACTACCTTTGTATCGTCCTTAGTTGTCCTTCGATCGTGTGATCTCTTATGTACCCGAGGATCTAGCACATGTATGACTATTTCGTGTTGGTTTAGTGATTTTCTCGTGTTTCCTCTCATGTTTTCCCTCGTTTTCCCCCTTGTGTTCTTCATGTTCATCATGGGATCCGCTCCTTTCGTGAAAGATCTGCCGATTAGGGATCTACCCTACATCATCTTGGTATCTAGAGCCACGTTGATCACGATTTCGGAGCCTCCCCATTGTGTTGCTAGCCTTGTTTTTGTTGATTTTGTCCCTAATTCAAAAATTCCCCACAAAAATAGCCCCAATTTTTCTTGTGATTTGTTGGTGTGATGAAGTTTTGTTGGATTTGATCTGTGAATTTCGTGTGTTGCAGGTAGATCTAGCCTTCCATCCACTTTTCCCCAATTTTCCATCCACAAAATTCCTCTGATTTTTGCCCGTATTTGCCACCTTCCATGCGGAGTTCGTCCGGATCTAGAGCCCGGACATCCAGACCGATAGCCCGGACATCCGGCACCCCGTACATCCGGCCCGATAGCCTGGATATCTGGCACCCCGGACATCCAGCCATCACGCCCGAACATCCAGCCCCTGGCAGCATCACTTCCTCTCCTCCGCCCGCTTTTCGTCCATATTTCGCCAAATTTTGTTCCGGTGCCCACATATACTTCCGCATACCACCACCACTTTTGCATACCACCACCATATACCACATACACAACCACCGCTTACCAACACCAACTCCGACAATTTTGCTTTGAGAATTTGAGTTGCGGTTCTGTGTCCTACTTGTGTTTCGGCTATTTAGGTATGGTTCGACATCAACATCACCGCCGCTCATCTTCGCCATGGACGCGTCATCAACAATGACCACCTCGACCACCTCTTGGTATTCGTGGCTATCGGTGTCAAAACCGGCGGATCTTGGGTAGGGGGTCCCGAACTGTGTGTCTAAGGCGGATGGTAACAGGAGGCAGGGGACACGATGTTTTACCCAGGTTTGGGCCCTCTTGATGGAGGTAAAATCCTACGTCCTGCTTGATTTATTCTTGATGATATGGGTATTACAAGAGTTAATCTACCACGAGATCAGAGAGGCTAAACCCTAGAAGCTAGCCTATGGTATGATTGTATGTTGTCCTACGGACTAAAAACCCTCCGGTTTATATAGACACCGGAGAGGGTTAGGGTTACACAAGGTCGGTTACAAATGAGGAGATATCCATATCCGTACTGCCTAGCTTGCCTTCCACGCCAAGTAGAGTCCCATCCGAACACGAGACGAAGTCCAACAGTCCGGCCAAAGGATATAGTCCGGCTGTCCGGAGACCCCTAATCCCGGACTCCCTCAGTAGCCCCTGAACCAGGCTTCAATGACGATGAGTCCAACGCGCAGTGTTGTCTCCGGCATTGCAATGCGGGTTCCTCCTCCAAATACATCATGGAAGAATTTGAATATAAGGATAATGTCCGACCCTGCAAAATAAGTTCCACATACCACCGTAGAGAGAATAACATTTCCACAAATCTAATCTGCTGTCACATTTTCGCAACATGACATTATGCCATGGCCCGGTAATTATTCGAACCGTTTCCTTTAACTAGCCCCGCACACAACGCGAGGCAGTTTCTTGACACGTCTTGTCAAAGCAGAGATCGTGTTCCCCTAATTACGGGATTCTCATCAATACGGGCGTGGGTAACCCAACCGCGCCATCGATTACGGCGCTTGGGGATAAGCGAGTTTTACCAGGCTAGTGGGGGCGCATAGTTTCGGCCGCCCATATAAAGGGACAAGGACTGACCTTTTCATCCACGCCTTCTTCCTCCTTTGCTCATCCATTTTCGCACACTCGAGCTCCAGCGCCCAAGTCCGCACTTCCCACCTCAACCTTCTCCAACCATGTCCGGAGCGGGAGGCAGGTGGATGGTCTCCTCCGTCACGGAGGGACACATCAAGAAGCTGAGGAGAGCCGGATACCTGCCCGACGACATCGCACAATGGCTCCCAGATGAGGGGCAGCTCATCCCCACCCCCAGGCCCCACGAGAGGGTAGTGTTCCTTACCCATTTCTTCCGCGGACTGGGATTCCCTCTCCACCATTCGTCCGAGGGCTCATGTTCTACTACGGCCTGGATTTTCCATGATCTGGCCCCGAACTTCATCCTCAACATCTCGGCATTTATCGTCGTGTGCGAGGCCTTCATCCTCATCAAGCCCCACTTCGGCTTATGGCTGAAGACCTTCAATGTCAAGCCAAAGGTACTGAGCAGCCGCCAGGCGGAGTGCGGAGGCGCCATGGTGGGCAAGATGCCTAACGTCACATGGCTTGAGGGCTCCTTCGTGGAGACCATAAAGGGGTGGCAATCGGGGTGGTTCTACATCACCGAGCCGCGTGACCCTGCATGGGCAGCGGCCCCCGAGTTCCGATCTGGCATCCCCACGCGGCTCACCTCCTGGCAAGAGAAGGGCCTGTCCTGGGGTAGTTCGGGAGAGCTGGACGGACTCCAAACATGTATACAAAACATGGTGAACAAGAAGCTCAAACTCGTCAACGTAGTCCAGGTCATGCTCATCCGCCGGATCCTCCCGTGTCAACAACGGGCTTTCAACTTGTGGGAGTTCGATCCGGCCCAGCACCAAACTCTGAACAGGATCTTCGATACAACACACGAGAATGCCTAGAAGGTTCTATTCAAGGGCGCCTAGGTTCCCCCTCCCACTACGGAGGATCGCGGATTCTGCGCGAAGCGCCAAGACAGCGCAATAAGCTATTTTACCTCTTACAGGATACTTGTTTTTCATAGTTTGACTCTATGCGGGATCTAAGCTCCCGTACCTTTGACAGGACTGGCAGGAGACGTCTAGGCAGATCGAGTGTCCCGCTCCTTTGCCCGAAGGTCCAGTAGACGCTCTCCTGACGGAGATGCTGACTCCGGCTCCTTACAAGGTGTCGGAGAAGACCAAGAAGGCCAAGGGAACCCGAAAGAGTTCCCGACGCCAGGTGTTATCGGACTCATCGTTCGATAACTCCACGATGCACTCCTCCCCCGAAGATGAGGAGGAAGAAGAAGATGCTCCCCCTCCAGTCGGGGGAGACAAGAAAAGGAAGGCCGCCCCTACTGGGGGGCCGAATGGTCCAAGATGGGAAGGACTCTCCTTCCAGACAGTTCCACCACCGCCGCCGAAGGCGAAGACGAGTGGCTGCCCAGGGCCAAGCCCCTGGCAAAGTCGTAAGTATTCGGATACCAAAGTAACTCATAGCATTCCTTTGTCGCACTGCTCCTCCTAATGCCGAATAGTGACTATGCAGACGTCCCGAGCCCGTATCAACGTATCCTCGTCGGACGGCTCCCTGGACTTGTTGGATATGGATAGCGATCCACTTCCGATCTCCACCTCCCCTTGCCCTACGGACAACGCCGAGGTGTTGTCTCAAGAGGCACCGGGTCGAGGGGAGATAGTCCTGGAGGCGCCTCAAGGCGACCTTCCGGACTCCGGGAGCAGAGGGAAAAAGGCCCCCGAGGGCTCCAAGTTCGGCCCTCAGCCGAACACCGCGCCGGAACCTCCAGCGGTTCCGGAATCGGGCAGGCGGCCTCCTTCCAAGAGGGGCAAGACGCCTGTGTCGGTGACCTCTGTCCATCCAGAGGCACCGGACAATCTACTGGGAGCGCTTCGCAGCACTTCCATTGACGAAGGGCACCGCACTATTATGAGTGTGGTGGTTCAGAAGGTTCAGTCCGCCAAGAGCGGATTGACTGAAGCCTGTGCCAGCCTTCTAACAGGCTTTGAGGTAAGTGTTTGAAATATAGGAAAAATATTACCGCATAGACAGTAGCCCCTGATGCTCTGTTCGGTGTTCAAAAAGAAAAGCCGAATAGAGGATCAAACAATATCGCAGGAGTCTAACACAAGTATGTCTATATGCGTATGCAGGCTTCGCTATTGGGCGCTGCCGTACAGACTGCGGAGGTTGCCGCATTGAAGCAGGACCTGAGTGGTCCGAGAAAGAGCTCAGCCTTGCCAAGAGGAAGCTCGAGGAGAACAAGGGTAAGTAATACCCTGTCTATAGATATGTATATATAAAAGAAGACATGATTGCAAAATGACAGGATCATCGTGAATTTGCCAGGGGCCACGATCGAGGTGGCGACCCTGAAGCAAGCGCTATCCGAGGCCGAAAACAAAGCGGCCAAGGAGCGCACCGAGCGGGAAAGGCATGAGGCACGAGTGGGCGAGGTGCAGCAAGAGCTCCAAGCTCTCGTGATGAAGCACGAGGTGTTGGAGCTTGACTTGAAGACGCGAGAGTCTGAGCTTGCCACGGCTCTCGAGAGCGCAAAGAGTGCCAAGGCCGAAGCCCAAAAGGCCCTCCAGGAGATTGATGCGGTGAAGAAGATAGCGGCGGGTAAGGCATTCTATATGCCAAGCAAGTATGTGAACATAAATTACTTGTTACTTACCCGAATCCGGAGATCTCCAGGAGCATTCGCAGATTTGCCCCGCAGCGTGTTGGATGCCGCAACATTTTACCAGGCCGAGGAGGGAAGCTCAACGGAGAAGTTGTTTTGGGCCCAATATAATGGGACCGAACACCCGGTGCCTATGAGCGACCAGCTAAAGGAGCTGGTCGAGCTACACAAGGCGGCCGAACAGGCCATGAAGGGCTTTATAGTCCGGCTATGGCCTGGCGACGCCCTTCCGAACAGCTACTTCAGCCTGGTGAGGCGGCTTGTGGATGCCTGCCCACGGCTGGAAGTCGTCAAGCAGTCCGTCTGCATCGAAGGTGCATGCTGGTCTTTCGCCCATGTGAAGGTGCAATGGACAAGCTAGACGCCGTGAAGCTGATCAAGGAAGGGCCGCCGGAGGGCAAGGAGCATCGCCACCCCGAGATGTACTATGAGGGTGTCCTGAAGGGTGCTCGTCTCGTAGCGGACAAGTGTACGAAAGATATAATATTCGAGTAAACTTGCTCGTGTAATCCTGTAGTTATGAAAACTTGTTCGTATGCGCTATGCAACGCTTGTTTGAATTTAAAATATTACCTTTTGTTTGGCTGTTTATCAAATCTGAGAGATGGCTATTCGCCGGCTTCTGCCCCCATGCCACGAGTGTTGGGGTGTTCGGGATAAACCTGAGCACTCTTGTTCCCATTGTTGGGTCCTTCGAGGGAGGTACTCAGCACAACGAACAAGGCAATCGGACTATAATGCGTTATCACTCTCACTTAGCCATAGAATTCTATAATTTTAAATTTCGGCGAAGCCCCTAGTATTCGAAAGGCCGAACTTGGAGTGCGATACACGCCTTAAGCCGGACAGGGCCGACTCCTCGCTCTAAGCGGCATAAGTCTTTAAGGACTCGAAAACCTCTCGAACAGCGACCAGTCTCTCGCCTTATCATGACAGTCAGTTTTAGCTTTCTCTACTGAGGTGCTTAGCCCAGCAGAACCGGGACACAATCGCAGTAGTTCTCCCAGTGCTACCTTGGCCGATATAGCGGAACATAAGGTACCGAAACATGGGAGCCGGGCAAACCCAACTATTGACCAAAGACATGATTCGGAGCTGATGCATATAATGCTATAAGTTCGGGGTGCCTCACTTGTGAAAGTGTTCGGACTTCTCACACCATATTGTGGGGTACTTGAGCCCCTGATGTATTGGTCATACCAAAGTGTATGGTTGCAAGGTGTCATTAATGAACACATATATATAAAAAAGGAAGAATGCAATAATAGTCTTAATGCTATGTATTGTTTATTCAAAAAGGTGCATTAAAGAGGAATGATACATGCAGTGCAATAAGCAAAAAGTAGGACTATATCCCCTCCAAGGGCAAGCTGAGGAATAATGTTAAGGCAAGTATTTCACTCGTTATCGTAATCCACCTGGGAGTTCAGTTTTGTGATGTAGCTTTCTGCCTCCTTGGTTGCTGCATCATGTGTTTGGCAATCATGCTGCTGGACAGGGTTTCCAGAGATTAATGTCCTGAAAGAGAGAAAAATAACAAAGCGGGAAGCCCCTAGTGCGGTTTAAGCTGCGTCTTGGGGCGTGCCGTAGTCGTGCCCCCTCCCTACCTATGCCCATGGTATTTTTAATGCGTAATTATGTATGCGTGGCACAAGTTTTGCCGTTTGGCTTGGGCCGGGGTGGGGGCCGCATTGCTATGCGAGCTCGGAACGTGCCAGGCGGTCCTGTTGCCGATTACTCCGGGCGCGCATGAAGGTGTTCGGGTCCTTAAACGCCAAACTAGTGGATTGACTTAAGAGGCTGCTTTGCGCTTCCGCTGCGAGGGCTGCAGTGTGCTCCTCCGTTCGGAGAGAGAGCTTTATGTTTCCATTAACTTTAATGACCCCCTGAGGTCCTGGCATCTTGAGCTTGAGGTATGCATAATGCGGTACCGCATTGAATCTCGCAAATGCGGTTCGCCCGAGCAGTGCATGATAACCACTGCGAAACGGGACTATATCGAAGATTAACTCTTCGCTTCAGAAGTTATCCGGGGATTCGAAGACCACTTCTAGTGTGATTGAGCCTGTGCAATGGGCTTCTACACCTGGTATGACGCCTTTAAAGGTCGTTTTTGTGGGTTTGATCCTTTAGGGGTCTATACCCATTTTGCGCACTGTGTCCTGATAACCATCCATAAGGACTGGAGTGAGGTGAAATCCGTCAATAATTGGGTCTAGGACCAGTGCGACGAATCCGCCATGACGGATACTAGTGGGGTGGTCCCTACAATCGAAGGTGATCGGATAGGAGGACCATGGGTTGAACTTTGGGGCGACTGGCTCCAACGCATATACGTCCTTGAGCGCACGCTTCCGCTCCCTTTTGGGGATGTGGGTTGCGTATATCATGTTCACCGTCAGCACTTGTGGGGGGAACCTCTTCTGTCCTCCGGTATTCGGCTGCCAGGGCTCCTCCTCATCATTGCTATGTGGCCCCTTATCTTTGTTTTCGGCAATTAACTTGCCGGCCTGCTTGAACACCCAACAATCCCTGTTGGTGTGGTTGGCTGGCTTGTCCGGGGTGCCGTGTATTTGACACGAGCGATCGAGTATACGGTCCAAACTGGACGGGCCCGAAGTGCTTCTTTTGAATGGCTTTTTCCGCTGACCGGGTTTAGAGCCTTTGAATCCAGCATTGACTGTCGTATCCTCGGTATTGTCGCTGTTAATGCGGCGCTTATGTTTGTTGCGACGTGACCTGCTATTGCCGTCCTTGGTATCTGAAGTACCATCGTTCTTTGATATGTTATTACTGCGAGCCAGCCAGCTGTCTTCTCCCGCACAAAAGCGGGTCATGAGTGTCGTGAGGGCTGCCATAGATTTCGGCTTTTCCTGACCAAGGTGCCGGGCAAGCCACTCGTCGCGGATGTTGTGTTTAAAAGCTGCTAGGGCCTCTGCATCCGGATAGTCGACGATTTGAATTTTTCTTTGTTAGGAACCGTGTCCAGAATTGCCTGGCCGATTCCTCTGGCTGCTGAATTATGTGGCTCAAGTCGTTGGCATCTGGTGGTCGCACATAAGTGCCCTGAAAGTTGTCGAGGAATGCGGCTTCCAGATCTTCCCAACAGCCAATGGACTCTGCTGGCAAGCTATTGAGCCAATGCCGAGCTGGTCCTTTGATTTTGAGTGGGAGGTATTTAATGGCGTGTAGATCATCACTGCGTGCCATGTGGATAAGCAGGAGGAAGTACTCGATCCATACCGCAGGATCTGTTGTGCTGTCGTATGATTCTATATTTACGGGTTTGAAACCCTCTGGGATTTGATGATCCATTACTTCGTCTGTGAAGCATAATGGGTGTGTGGCGCCTTTGTACTAGGCTATATCGCGATGCAACTCCAATGAGTCTTGCCCACTGTGCTCGGCCCGGTCGGATTTGCTTTTACTGTATCCGGCGTGAAGATTATTGTCTCGTGCAGTGGCGCGCCCCCGTGATCCGTAGATCAATCTTGCGTGTTTTGCTTTATCCTCCAATACGTCTCGCAGGTCTGGCGTATTTCCCCATGCCTTTTTATTTGAATGGCGTCGGGGTGCAGGCTGAGCTTTTGGCTGGAATGCCTCTCTATCGCGGCCACGGAGTGGCCGATCAGCCGCATCATACGTTTCTTCCTCCAGTCGGGGTAGGAACCTGCACTTTGGGTAACTCTTCGAAGGGGGTTCGAGTTTATATTCCTGGGCCGCCAAGACTTCAGTCCATCTGTTAGCTAGCAGATCTTGATCAGCTTGAAGCTGCTGCTGCTTCTTCTTAAGGCTATTTGTCGTGGCTATAAGCCGGCGCTTGAAGCTCTCTTGCTCAATGGGATCCTCAGGCACGACAAATTCGTCGTCGCCGAGACTTGCCTCGTATTCGGAGGGAGGTATGTAATTATCATCCTCTTCCTCTCTATCTGCCGCTCTCTCATGAGGGCTGGCTTCTCCATCCTCCTGTGCTGAATCTTGCTAGAGGGGGTTGTCTTCGGCACTATCCGGGGTGTTATTATCTCCTGTGCCGGAATCACCGTTTTTGCTTTGGCGTGATTTAGAGCGGCGCCACTGACGCCGGCGCTTAGGTTGCTTCTTGGAGGGGTCATCCTCCATTGTTCGATCGCCATTGCCTTCTTTGGGTGTGTCGACCATATATATGTCATACGACGAGGTGGCTTTCTAGTTCCCTATAGGCGATGGTTCCTGTTCGTCTCCTGCATCGTCGTCCATACCGTCAATGTCTTCGGAGTCGAAGTCGAGCATGTCGGTCAAGTCATCGACAGTGGCTATGAAGTGGGTGGTGGGTGGGCGTCAAATTTCTTCGTCGTCCGCATCCCAATCCTGCCGGTCATAATCCGGCCAGGACTCTCCTGACAAAGAGAGAGACCTTAGTGAATTCAGTATGTCGCCGAAGGGCGAGCGCCGAAAGATATCCGCGGCCGTGAACTCCATGAGCGGCGCCCAATTGGATTCGATTGGCAGGGGCGCGGATGGTCCAGAGTCCGAAGGAGAGTCCGGCGATGGGGAGTCACGGGCCTCGCGAAGGATAAGGTTGGTGTTCGGCTCGATCTCCGTTGAGGTTGCTGCCTCCGTGGCGGGGTCTATCCACCCGTCCATGGACGGCGCAACTAGCTCCAAATTGAGGGTCGGAGCGGCTGCCGGTGCGATCTCTTGAACATTGTCTGATGGTAGAGCTAAATCGTACTCATTGTGACCGCATGACGCACAGGGCAGAGGCTTGGATCCATCGAAGATCAAGTCTCCGCGGATATCGGCCGTGTAGTTTAAGCTTCCAAACCTGACCTGGTGGCCAGGGGCGTAATTTTCGATCTGCTCCAGATGGCCAAGCGAGTTGGCCCGCAGTGCGAAGCCGCCGAATACAAAAATCTGTCTGGGGAGAAAAGTCTCACCCTGGACTGCATCGCCAATGATGATCGAAGGAGCCATCAAGCCTAACGGCGACGACACAGAGGAACTCTCAATGAAAGCACCAATGTCGGTGTCAAAACCGGCGGATCTCGGGTAGGGAGTCCCGAACTATGCGTCTAAGGTGGATGGTAACAGGAGACAGGGGACACGATGTTTTACCCAGGTTCGGGCCCTCTTGATGGAGGTAAAACCCTACGTCCTGCTTGATTTATTCTTGATGATATGGGTATTACAAGAGTTGATCTACCACGAGATCGGAGAGGCTAAACCCTAGAAGCTAGCCTATGGTATGATTGTATGTTGCCCTACGGACTAAAAACCCTCCGGTTTATATAGACACCGGAGAGGGTTAGGGTTACACAAGGTCAGTCACAAAGGAGGAGATATCCATATCCGTACTGCCTAGCTTGCCTTCCACGCCAAGTAGAGTCCCATCCGGACATGAGACGAAGTCTTCAATCTTGTATCTTCATAGTCCAATAGTCCGGCCAAAGGATATAGTCCGGCTGTCCGGAGACCCCTAATCCCGGACTCCCTCAGTGACACTCATTGGATCCTCGTCATCCGTTCTTGATTACGGGCGAGGAACCGACAAAACGGTATCCTCACCTTGGTATTGAACATCTCACTCTTGCCATTACATTGATAGCCATCTTAGACTTACTCCTTTGCGTCGCTTACCCATCAAGACTAGCCTTTGAGTATTGCTAACAACTTGACTTGTGCACATTAGTGATCATACTTCCCATAGCATACATACATCATTGTTGCATATCATGGTATCATCTCTTGTGTCACAAGGTTGTCATCACATACACAATTGCTATCTTGGTTCGTGAAGCATTGCATGAGAAAAGGGCTCAAACAACAAAGAGCCAAACAAGCTTTTAAGCAAAAGGGAAAGATAGGCAAAGAGCTTTTAAGCAAGAACCATAGCATCATACAACATTAAGATTGTCATATTAGATCATCTTGGATCATATCATAGAAACACCTTGCATAGAGCATACTTGGGATAGAAGTCGTTGCATTTTTGCTTAGTAGGTTGTGCACAAGTCTTTGTATCCGCCTATTGTGCAATCGTGCTAGCATCTCTCTAGTGTTGTGCAACACGAGCATTTTTGTGGATTCCACATTTTGGCTCATCCTTGGTTGCACGACCGCACTTATCTTTTTGCGTGTGTGTTTCCGTGTACCTTATATTGCTTGGTCTACTTGTTGCATTGCAATCTTGCGAATCTTTTCCAACATTATTGAAGCTCACTCACAATTGCATTAAATTTTGTGCCACCATCCTAACCAAGCTCCACCATAAGCTTTTACTTGTGTAGGTGTGAGAAACCGACAAGAATTGGTACCAATTGTGCTATTTCCTTGTCCACATTGGAGTGATCATTGATCCACTTTCAACTTCGGTCAAGGTACATTTGGTATTAGTTCTTCTCTTTCTACCACTCACATTTTTCTCTTGGAATGATGGATAGGCCAAGTACCTCTACCAACCCACTCTTCATTGAGCACGACGACGACATGAACTCCTACGTCACCAAGAGCTACCTCTTTCGTGCACAACGTGCTTTGCATCAAGAGCAACAAGCAATGAGTGAACGCATCGACAACCTCACCACCGACTTGCGACTCTCCAAGCAACGTACAAGGGATTACTTCGACCACAAGCTCGACGATCACAAGCAAGAGAACGACGCAAGAATGGACGAGATTCGCGCTTTGTTGCTCAATCGCTCTTCTTCCACTTCGTCTTCATCAAGAAGGAGCCGCTCAAGTCGACACTCCGACTTCACCCTTTCCGGCTCAAGTACACCGACATCAAACACTCTTTGACATGTGATACGTCTCCGTCGTATCTACTTTTCCAAAAACTTTTGCCCTTGTTTTGGACTCTAACTTGTATGATTTGAATGGAACTAACCCGGACTGACGCTGTTTTCAGCAGAATTGCCATGATGTTGTTTTATGTGCAGAAAACAAAAGTTCTCGGAATGACCTGGAACTCCACGAAATATCTTACAATAAATAATAAAAAATCCTCGCCAAAGATGAAGACCAGGGGGCACACCCTTGCCACGAGGGTGGGGGGCGCCCCCCCTAGGGCGCGCCCCTACCTAGTGGGCCCCCTGGAGACCTCCCGACTCCAACTCCAACTCTATATAACTGCTTTCGGGGAGAAAAAAATAGGAGAGAAGAAATCATCGCGTTTTACGATACGGAGCCGCCGCCAAGCCCTAAAACCTCCCGGGCGGGCTGATCTGGAGTCCGTTCGGGGCTCCGGAGAGGGGAATCCGTCGCCATCGTCATCAGCAACCTTCCTCCATCACCAATTTCATGATGCTCACCGCCGTGTGTGAGTAATTCCATCGTAGGCTTGCTGGACGGTGATGGGTTGGATGAGATTTATCATGTAATCGAGCTAGTTTTGTTAGGGTTTGATCCCTAGTATCCACTATGTTCTGAGATTGATGTTGCTATGACTTTGCTATGCTTAATGCTTGTCACTAGGGCCCGAGTGCCATGATTTCAGATCTGAACCTATTATGTTTTCATCAATATATTAGAGTTCTTGATCCTATCTTGCAAGTTTATAATCACCTATTATGTGTTATGATCCGTTAACCCCGAAGTGACAATAATCGGGATACTTATCGGTGATAACCGTAGTTTGAGGAGTTCATGTATTCACTATGTGCTAATGCTTTGTTCCGGTTCTCTATTAAAAGGAGGCCTTAATATCCCTTAGTTTCCATTAGGACCCCGCTGCCACAGGAGGGTAGGACAAAAGATGTCATGCAAGTTCTTTTCCATAAGCACGTATGACTATATTCGGAATACATGCCTACATTACATTGACGAATTGGAGCTAGTTCTGTGTCACCCTATGTTATGACTGTTACATGATGAACCGCATCCGGCATAATTATCCATCATTGATCCGATGCCTACGAGCTTTCCATATACTGGTTTACGCTTATTTACTTTCCCGTTGCTATTGTTACAATCACTACATAATACCAAAAATATTAATTTGCTTTCATTACTCTTTTGTTACCATTACCATCACTATCATATTACTTTGCTACTAAACACTTTGTTGCAGATACTAAGTTTCCAGGTGTGGTTGAATTGAAAACTCAGCTGCTAATACTCCCTCTGTTTTTATTTAATTCGCATATTAGCTTTGGTCAAAGTCAAGCTTTACAAACTTTGACCAAGTTTATAAACAAAAATATTAAGATATACAATAACAAATCAACAACATCAGATTTATTATTGAATGTACTTTCACATCGTATAGGTTTATTATGATAAATGTCTATATTGTTTTCTGCAAACTTGGTCAAACTTTACGAAGTTTGACTTCAGTCAACTCTAATATGCAAAGTAAATAAAAACAGAGGGAGTACTTGAGAATATTCTTTGGCTCCCCTTGTGTCGAATCAATAAATTTGGGTTGAATACTCTACCCTCGAAAGCTGTTGCGATCCCCTATACTTGTGGGTTATCAACGTGCCGCGCGCAATGATCGTCAAGCAAGCCTCAATCCCCTACGTGACACCAACTCTCAAGAGCACTGACAACATTAGACCCAAGAGGCTTTTGTGCTAGGACGAGAGCGACAACGACAACGCCTACATGAAGCGGAAGAGCGAGCGCGTCTACACCAAGATGCACAAGATGCCGAGGCACAACGCCAAGTACAACAACTTCGTGAAGCTCAAGCACTTGAGGTGCAACGTGCCCTTCAAGATTCAAGTCACGCCGTTGCCACACGCAACCGCCATCGGCGTGAACAAGAGGAAGCACTTCGCGAAGAGGTTCAAGAAAGAAGATTTCAAGCTCGCGTGCATCGTCAAGTTCCTCAAGTTCCTCCTCGAGCTCGACAAGCTCCCCCACAAGCTCGCTAAGAACATCAAGTTCATAAAGAGCACGAAGACAATGGAAATCCTCCACGACAAGAGCAACATGAGGTTGACAACCCTCCTCATGAAGAGTAACATGAGCTTGAAAATCATGAACAACATGGGCGTCATCATCCCCGACCCCAACACAATGAAGAGCAATGCTACGGCAAGCTCAAGTTCACCAGGCCCAAGTTCAATGGAAGCAACAATCCCGAAGAGTATCTTTCATGGGCATTGAAGGTCAACAAAATCTTCTGCTTGCACAACTATGACGAAGAGAAGAAGATCGCGATGGCATCCCTTGAGTTCCAAGACTATGTCCTCATTCGGTGGAAACAAGTCATCGAGCGCCGTGAGGTAAGAGGTGAACCACCCATCACTACTTGGGCACAAATGAAGGATGTCATCAGACCACGCTGTGTGCCTACCTACTACAACCGCGGCCTCTTCAAGAAACTCCAACACCTAAAGCAAGGAACCAACAACATTGAAGAGTACTACAAGGAGATGGAGATTGCTATGATAAGAGCCAACATCATGGAAGATGATGAGCAAGCTACGACACGTTTCTTGAATGGACTCAACCATCCTATCAAGAAGATTGCCGACTTCCAACCATACTCGACCCTCATTGAGCTAGTGCATCAAGCTACCAAAGTGAAACGTCAAGTGCGAGATGACTTCAATTATGCCAAGTTCTCATCCAAGTCCTATGGATTCTCCTACAATCAAGCTTCAATGACTCCAACATCTTCGACTACCCCGAGTCATCCTCCTTATACAAGAAACTTCAAGCCAAGAGCTTCATCATCATCTACCCCAACCGATGAGACCGGCAAGACAAGTTCCTTCAAATGCTTCACATGCGGCGGTCGAGGCCACAAGTCCTTTGAGTGTACAAACAAGCACACCATGATCCTCAACAACGATGGAACCCATGACTCCATGAGTGAAGACGAGATGAAAGCCCTTGAGCAAGTGGCAATGCACCGACGCGTGACCGAAGAAGAAGAAGATCAAGTATTTTGTGACGAAGATTCAAGTCCCGCACTAGTTTTCTCCAAGGTCATGACTCTCCAACATCAACAAGAAGAAGACCAAAGATGCTACATATTCCGCACCAAGGCCGGCATCAATGGAAGGTCCGTTAAGGTCATCATAAATGGAGGGAGTTGCCATAACTTAGCAAGTAAGGAACTATGCTCCAAGCTCCAATTGGCAAAGATGAAGCATCCTCATCCATACAAAGTTCAATGGCTTAGCGACCCCGGCACTATCCAAGTCGAGCATCAAGTACACGTCTGCTTCAACATCAGAGCTTACGAAGACACTTTGGAGTGTGATGTCGTTCCAATGACCGTTTGCCACCTTCTCCTTGGACACCCATGGCAATTTGATAGAGGAGTCATCCACAACGGCTGAACGAACCACTACATCTTCAAGATGAAGGGAAAGGAGTACGTACTTCGTCCCATGTCTCCAAGCCAAGTGATCGCCGAAAAGCAAGCCACCCATCATGGAGAGAATAGTGAGAGAGTGAGCCACCAAAAAGAGAGTGAGCACCAAAAGCCCAAATCGAGCGCCTCCACGATGAGCGAAAAGAACTTAGTCCTATTTGCTACCACACGTGAGATGTGAGAAGTGTGTGAGAGCCCATCTAGTGTCATGTACTATGACCTTTTGTGCAATGACGAGGCATCAAAATCAAACACCTCTCACAATCCACCTTTAGTGTTATCTTCTCTTTTGCAGGAATTTCAAGATGTTTTCCCCGACGAGCTACCTCCGGGTCCACCTCCTCTACGAGGCATTAAGCACCAAATCGACATCATCCCTAGAGCGTCCCTTCCTAACAAGGTTTCCTACCGCGTCCACCCCGAGGAACCTAAGAAGATCCAACGGCAAGTTCAACTACTCATCCACTTTGGACACGACAAGACATTTGCTACGCTCTCCAAGCACTATTTTTGTCCCATGATGCTTCGCGACGTCAACCGCTTCACCAACCAATAATCTACATGTCGCCAAGCTAAAGTGCAAAGCTCAATCTCTTGGCCTTTACATGCCACTTCCAATTCCATATCAACCATGGGAGGATTTTAGTAGGGATTTTGTGATTGGGTTGCCTAGCAATACAAATGGAAAGGATTCCGTGTTTGTTGTTGTGAACCTATTCTCCAACACGGCTCTTTTCATATCTTGCCACAAGATAGATGATACTTCACATATTGCACATCTATTTTGTAGGGAAATCTTGCAACCGTGCCTACCGATCGTCGAGTACGCCTACAACCGCGCAAGACACTCATCAACCGGCAAGTCTCCCTTCGAGGTCGTATACGGATTCAACCCTTTGTCCCCATTAGACATTCTTCCTCTACCACTACAAGAGCGAATCCATATGGACACAACTGCACGTGTGAACCATCTCAAGAAGGTGCATGAAGATACAAGGAAAACCATCGAGTGCCAAGTACAATGACTTGCGACCAAGCGCAACATCAACAAGAACCCCATGGTATTCAACATTGGAGATCTTGTGTGGCTACACCTTCGCAAGGACCGCTTCCCCAACGAACGCAAGTCCAAACTTCGACCACGAGCGGATGGACCCTTCAAGGTGCTCGAATGCTACAACAACAACGCCTACAAGATCGACATTCCACGCGACAAGTACTCCGGGAGCGACATCTTCAACGTCAAAGATCTCTCGCCCTACCATGCTGATGAGGATTTCGATCCGAGGTCGGATCTTCCGCAAGGGAGGGGAGACGATGCGGAGCATCCCATGATCATCCCCATGGACGCACCTACACCTCCAACAACACCACTTGGACCAATGACAAGAGCCCGAGCCAAGGCTATCGATGATAAGGTGAAATCACTCCTCTCCGAACTTCCACTTTCTATGCATGAGACATGGCTACTACCTAAGTCCAAGACGTTGTGCATGATTAGGTATAAAAAGGATCCTCCCGAAGATGTACGTGAAGATGTACAAGCCCCCAAGTTCACGGATGAAGAAAACCAACGGAAGGAGTCAAGGACATCCGCCCACGACCCCGAACGTCCGGCCCTTGGAGCTTCACCCACCACAGCCGCTCAGCCGCCAGGACACTAAAGGCCCCGGACATCCGGCCTCGCCAGCCCGGACATCCGGCCCTTCCCAAGCCCCCGAAAATCTGGCTACCAGCCCGGATATCCGGACACCCCCGAACCCGAGAGCAACATGGCCAGCTTCACCAGCCCGGACATCCAGCCTCCATAACCCAAACATCGGGCCCTCCACGAACGCCCGGACATCCAGCCTCCCCTGTCTGCACACAGTAAAGGGCCGAGGCCCGTGTACCCCTTCTCCCCCTAGACTATATATACCCCTCCTCGTCCTACTTTCTAGGTTTAGCATTGGTTTAGCTCATTTTAGAGATAGAGCATTGCTCATCCACATCGGATCTACTCCACGAGAGAGACCGCGGCCCCTCTTCAGAGAAGATCCCTTTGGATTCAAGACCTCCTTGCGGAGAAGAACATCAAGACCTCCTCATGAAGAAGACTGGCTTCCTTTGTATCGTCCTTAGTTGTTCGTGGATCGTGTGATCTCTTATGTACCTGAGGATCTAGCACATGTGTGACTATTTCGTGTTGGTTTAATGATTTTCCCGTGTTTCCTCTCGTGTTTCCCCTCGTTTCCCCCCTTGTGTTCTTTGTGTTCATCGCGGGATCCGATCCTTTCATGAAAGATCGACCGATTAGGGTTCTACCCTACTTCTTTCATTCTGCTCAACAATACCATATCTAATCATGCTAGTTTGTAATTCCTGATAATATTCTTCCATAGAATTTTTTCCTTGTCTTAAACGCTGGAATTTTTGAATTAATTCACGTTGATAATATGGTGGAACCCAACGAGTACGCATAGCAGCTTTGAAAGCAGCCCAAGTAGCTGGAATAGGATATAATCTACAATGTTCAGACTACCAAACACATGCAAAGCTAGTGAAAGCACAAACAACAGCAGGAATACATTCTCCTCAGGATATTGTAAACATGTAAATCGTTGTTTAGTTTCTAACTCCCAAGTAAGATATATATCAGGAACATATCTACCCTCAAATGGTGGAATATTCAATTTCAGTTTAGGGAGATGGTCATGATCTAGTACCTGAGGGAGAGCCCTACCATTGCCATTATTTGCATGTGGACGACCTGGTGGTTGTGGTGCTGGTGGTTGCACGTAGTTCTGATTTTGATCAACCTCATCCTTGTAATCTCCCGCATAATCATCCTCCTCCGCATCAGCACCAGGAGCCACAGAAGTATCAACAGTAGCACCAACAGTTTGACCAGGCGCAAGAGGGACACAGCTCGCTCGGTGGTGGAAGACGCGCGAGCAGTTCATTAAACTTGTTATCGAGCTTTGTTTCGAACGTCTTCTCCATGCCATCTATCTTCTTTATGGCCTCTTCAAATCTGTTTAGCACATCTTGCACATGTCCACTCATCATTTGCTGAAATTTATCATGCAACTCCTTATTCTTCATGTTCTCCCAGTCAGTCTCATCGGCTTGTGAGCCTGCCATGGTTAGCAGCAATAGAAACACACAAAAATATGATCCTACAAACAACTAACAAGAGGTGGTTTGGTGGGTGTTACAAATCTGTCAAGCAAATCTCAAATTCTTACTAGTTCTTACCCAGTAGCAGGCAGTGATCGGCAGCCATTGTAGTCAAAACTCTCAAAGCTTGATTGGAGTGATTACCAGGGAGAGTCAAACGCACGACGTAGATGTATGTGGAGCCGGGAAGGCTTATAATATGGTAGAAAAAAAGGGTCAGCCATAATCAATTTAGAGATGCAAAGTTGAATAAACGCTCAATGACGGTACTGTGCTGGTCCTAGGCTAGACTGTGCTAGAGACGCGAGCCTAGAACACTAACAAAATCACGACGCTACACGTAAACAAGGGAGGAGCACCCTCTGAATTTTTTTATTTTTTTCACTTTTATTGCACTTCTTTTGTTCCTCTTTTTTTTCCTCTGCAACAAATTTTTTCGAAAAAGTCTACAAATGGTCTAAAAACTGCCTAGCCAGAATTTTCCACACTTAGTTTTTTTGAGTTTGGAACTATTTTTTCTACTGCAGGTAGCACGGAATCTCGGGAGTCCTACTCTGTCACGACTCGAAGTATCGCGTGATCTGGAACCCAAAGCAAAGCAACAAATATTGAACTCGGACTGGTGGCGGAGATGAATCTGGTGGAACCTGGACTGGTGGCGAATATATGTAGGCGGTGGAACACTGACTGGTGGCGAATCTGTGATGGAGGTGGACTCGGATTATCGTGATGGCGGTGGATATGTGGTATATGGCAGCGGCAATGACGATGGTTGTATATGGCAGGGGTGACGATGATGGTGGTATATGGCAGCGGTGATGATGATGCGGCGGCGGCGTGACTACTTGTGAACAGAACTTGAAACTCTAAAGGACTAGACACTAAGACCAGCAACTAGACACGATGATGCAACCGCAAATTCAACAATGCAAATCCCTAAAAATATTATGCAAAGGCTCAGATTGGTTCGGATATGATGAACTAACCCTAATTTTTTTGTGGCTTTTTCGTGGACTGTAGGTATGAAGAACAGACTCGATCTAAACTATGAAAAATTGTAAAATCTCACCGAGCAATCGGGAAATCTGATACCACTTGATAGAGGCAAAGGTGTCCCATCTTTCGATGAGATGGTGGCTATCATTTTGGAGGAAGTCGACTTTGACGATCCGACTACGATCATGCGAGGACATCGCGTCTTAGCAATCGCTAATCCAACTCCAAGAGGTTATTGACCATGCCGGAGCACGATCAACCTGACCACAAAGGTCTGTTTTCCTGCAGGAAAATGGAGGACAAGCAAGAAACTAAGATTGCAATCTGGATAATGCGAATAGAAGAGGAAAGCTTTATTGATCAAGGTGGGGTTCTGACACCTTTGTCTGGTCGTTGAAAACAAACGAAGTACATGAAGTTGCAGCTATGGAGAACTTTAATCTAAACAAAACCCAAAGTCTAAATGACGCCCTAATGGCTGTATATATGGAGGAAGAGGGGGGTTCGTGGCCCTTGGAGGAGGGGTCTGAAACCAACCCTAACCCTTGTTTCCCCACACATACAGACTCTAAAAACAGCCTATACTTAAGTATTTTGGAAATACATGGGCCTGGCCTAAGAATAAGGTGGCGCAACACCTAGAATAGCCTCTGGACGAAATTTATGAAGTGACATCTTGTATATTTCTTCCAAGGCTTCATGCACTCCTTATGGTGGCTTCAATGTCCTGAAATCATCACTTGTAACTCCGTTCTTGATCCCCTTGCGCATGCCATCATCTCGATGCTTGGTCTTGCTCCAGTGTTCATCCCTCTTATCCATGCCAGGCCCTTTATTTGCAAGCAAAACAAATGTATCCAATTTAGGCAACATCATATTCTCAGGAACATTAGAATCATTACCAAGAAACGGAAGTGCCTGATAATTTCATTGGCATGCGCGAGCTCTAGTAATTGGTCCAATATGTATAGTAGCAGGGGCTGTGGGTATAACAATGGTATTGATGTCCTCATCACCAAGACCATGCCATTTCCATTCTAACCTAACCTCAAAATTCTTTTCTAGGGAATATTCCTTTTCTATGAAAGTGATAACCCTATTTGCCCTAGGTTGTGAAGCAACCTATATTTCTGTCCATCCAAAAACTCCCAAATAATATTCATAAATTGTTTGGGTCATATCTTGACCAAATTTGTCAAAACCTTTCCTTGCATAGTTCAAAAATAATCCATCAATATTTCTTTTCCTATTCTGCCCTGAATGGCACTTTGTGAAGGAAGTGTCATTTATCTTTTACTAGTTGCTCCCAAAATTTTTGGGCATCCTTCTACATCCTAATAACCGCCTCATGCCAAAATTGAACTTTATTTGCCTAGCCAATCTTCCTCGGTAATTTTTCAAAGTTTTTGTCAGACAGAAGCCATTGTGAAGGAAGTACTAGCTAGGAGTATCCAAGTGAGTTGAAATTTTGCATGCCTCTTCATATGCTTATATCATTACACTCCTCCAATTTTCAGCCCTACCCAATCATATATGTGAGCTCAGGACTAAATATTTGCTTCTGTCAATATTTTCAGGTTGTGAAGCAAGTATATTTTATATTGCTTCATTTTGTATGAAATTTTACCAGAGCATTCTCACGTCCATAAAACCTCTCTCCACCAAGTTTTGGATCAATTCATCAAGCCAATATTTCTCTAGAATTTTTCCAAGTTTCTGGACGGAGAGGATGTTTGTGAAGCAAGTACCATTTTCCATTTGGTATGAAATTTTTATAGCATCTTCATATGTCCAAATAGCCCTGCCTTGCAATATTTCAGCTCAAATGGCTACTCCATGTGAGTGCCCCTTAATCAAGTTTCTGGACCTAAATTGCAGTTGCAAAGCAACTATGTTTAATTTTGGTTCATTGCCTTCCAAAACCCCCAGGATGCTAGTCCTTCCTAATCTAAACTCCCCAGACATCAAGTTTGTCCTCTAGCCCTTCTCTGCTAAGCACAGTGACCTGACCAAGTTTGATACAGGAAACTTGTGTCGATTCCTCACATCCCACCTTTTGTTTCTTTTGATGATCTATCAATTCCCATAGCCTCTCTGATGGAAGGACTACACACTGGACATAAATTGGGAGCCTCTTGCGTCCCCTCCTTGCCATGCCAATAGGTGACCGCCTGGATTTTTGTGTCTGCATGCGCTCTGGCTGCAGCAAATGCGCTCTGCGCGACTGGACTTGTCGGGCAGCTCTGCCTCGACGGTTTTCTCACGTCCGAGCATGCTGACCTAACTCCACTGCCCTCACCCATCGCCCTCCACCCTCTGCCCCCTCCGAAAACTTCCTCGTCAGAGCTAGACGCCGAGCGCCCACTAGTGCATTGTGCGCCGTTTGGCTCCGAGCTCGTCTCGGCCTCTTTCTCTGCTCCCTGGTGTCGCTTTCTTCTCGGTGACCCCTGCATCAATGCCTCGTCGTGTTCCTTGCCCTCCCCGTGATCGCTGAGCTTGCTAGAGTGTTGGCCAGACCCGATCAATGGCAACCGGCTCCGCCCCTCGCCTCACGGCTATATATAGGCCTTCCCCGAGCCCTCTAATCCCACCCACGGCCTCCTCACCCTCCCAGCTCTCCCCCAACCTCTCTGTCGAGCATTTAGATCTCTCTCTGCTCGGCATTGCCGCCATGGACACCGCGGCCATCCCCTCCAATTAGCTCGAGCTCGAGCTCCTCCCTCACTTCAACCCCACCAGAGATCTCCACCACCACCCCGGAGCCACCCCAACACCTCTTTTTCTCCTCCGGTGGTCGTTTGCCATGACCTCGCCTCCAGCCGAAGACGCCGCCCGCCATGGCCGCAGCTCCGCTGGCCCCATTGCTCCTTGGGTGCTCCCCTTGTGGCCTTAGGGTGCAGGCCATCACCCCGAGCTCATATGTGGTTAGAGCACGGCAAACGGCGGCCGGAGCCGCCCGGACAGGCACCGGCACCGGCGACCTCCCTGTTCTCCACGAGTGAGCGCGAGGACAAAAAGGAGATGACGCCCCATCCCGTCCACCTGGTCAGGTGGGCCCAACCACCGCGCGCAACCCCACCCGTTAGCCCCTCCGTCCGTTGACCACGCGCTGATGACATGGATAAGTGAACACGTCTTTTATGGTTTATGTCTTCTGTAGACGAAAGCGTATTTACCTGCGGCTTATAACCAAAGTACATTTTCTCTATAGAAAAGCGTATTTCCAAAAGGCGCTTTCTCTTTTTCCAGCTGCCGGCCGAAACCCCTATTTTGTGAACGTTCGTCTGTTTAGCGCAGAAATGAACAAATTCTATTTCTTTTTATGACTAACGAATGAACGGCCGTATCTTTTTGCTCACGACTCCAAATGAGGTGATTCCAAAGCCCACTTCTTCGTCTCGTCAAGCCTGTTCTGTTGGTATAACTTTCATGATGTTGTCACATTGTGAAAATCACCATTATGCCCTTGCCCTTATCATCCCCCTCCAAGAGAGAACTGTTTCCGGTGATTCTTTCCGCGAGCTTCTCGCACTTCTTCCCGATGACTCCCTCTACCCTAGGCAAGCCACACCCTCCATTTGCATGATTGCAATGTAGTGAGATGGTTTACCTATTTAAACTTATTTAAAATATTGCATTAGCTATGTATGATATGTGGATCAAGAAGCTGATCATCCATGGAGACTCGCAACTTGTGGTGAGACAAGTGAAGAAGGATTACCAAAGTTCATTGATGGAGGCATACGTTGAGGAAGTGATGAAGTTGGAGGAGCGCTTTGATGGATTGCAAACAGAGCACATACCCCGTGTGAAAAACTTCATTGCTGATCATCTATCAAAGTGCGCTATGCAAAAAATCCCTGTGGAACCAGGGATTTTTATTCTCCATCTAACTCAGCCTTCCGTATCCCCGGCAGCAATGGCCAGAAAGAGGAGGAAACTGGACTCCGGCAGGCCTCTCCTGGTAGAACCTTCGAGGCTCCCGGCAGAGAGCTTGGCGGGAACAACTCCCCTTCCATCGCTGAGCAGTCCCCTCCCGCCAGACCACCGGTCCCCGCGGTCAAGGGGTGCGATCCCACAAAGGAGGACGTGCCGCCGGTCCTCGTTGCCGAGCCTCAGGCTCCAACTTGGGCGCGACACATAGTCCATTTCCTCCAAACTGGAGAACTTCCAGAAGAGCAAGAAGGAGCTGAAAGAGTAGCCCAAAGGGCCGGTATGTATCAGTTTGTTGATGGCACGCTGCACAGAAGAAGGCCCAACGGTGTGAAGTGGAAGTGCATTTGCCAGGAAGAAGGAAAGGAACTGTTGGCAGAGATACACAAGGGTATGTGTGGGTTACACATTGGATCGAGGGCTCTGGTGGGAAAAGCCTTCCGGCATGGATTTTACTAGCCCACAGCCCTCCAAGATGCAGTTGAGATGGTCACCAAATGTGAAGCCTGCCAGTTCCATTCCAAGAATACCCATAGCCTACCCAAGCTCTTCACACAATCCCTTTGTCATGGTCGTTTTCGGTCTGAGGGCTCGGCATCTTGGGCCCCTTCCCCCGTGCTACCGGGGGCTTTGCATTCTTGTTCATTGCAATCGACACGTTTACAAAGTGGCCAGAAGTAGAGCCCGTGAGAAAGGTGACTGCTCAGTCAGCTATCAAGTTCTTGAAAGGATTTGTGTGTCGCTTCGGAGTCCCTGCGCGAATCATCTCCGACAATGGCACCCAATTCACGAGCCACACCTTCATGCAATACGTTCATGCCCTCAGAAGCAAGATCTCATTCGCCACTGTTGCTCATCCAACGAGCAACGGGAAAGCTGAGAGGGCAAACTCTGAAGTTTTGTGAGGACACAAGACGAGGACATTTGATAAACTGCAGAAGTGTGGCAGGCAACGGATCGATGAGCTGCCGGTGGTTCTTTGGTCCCTTAGAATGACACCAAATCGAGCTACTGGGCAGACTCCCTTCTCCCTAGTCTATGGGGCAGAAGCAGATATCACCATGGAACTCATTTATGGGTCACCTCGAGTGATTTCCTACGATGAAGTAGCGCAAGAACAGCACCGGCGTGACAACGCTGTGCTACTCGAGGAGAACCGTCTCTAGGCTGCTACACGTGTTGCACGATACCGGCAAGCCCTGCGTTGCTATCACAATCGTAGGGTTCATGCCCAGAGTTTTGAGGAAGGCGACCTTTTCCTTAGTCGCATTCAGTCTGCCAAGGGTACAAACAAGTTGACGCCGAAGTGGGAATGCCCTTACCAGGTAGTACGAGTCACCAGACCTGGCGCAGTCCGTCTGCAGACCGGAGATTGCATTCAATTGCAAAACTCATGGAACATTGAGCATCTTCGTAAGTTCTACCTGTAAGGCACGGATGTCGGGCCTTGCCCGACATCCACCCTTTTGTACAGGCCATGCGGATGTTGCATGTAACCCCTTGAACAAAGCCAAAGAAATAAATGAAGTGCCGGGGTCCCTCAAAAAAATTGCATGCATGCATAAGCATATCATGAGCATAACATGTTCATGTAGATAAGATCGCATGGGGCATCATTTTCATCCGCACTAAATTGCAGGCTCCTACTGTGGACTTGGTCCCGAAGAGGAGAAGAGAAGACAAGCCTACATTGTGATCCCCGTCAAGCCAAACAGATAAGTTCTCTCTCTTATCCATACGTGTTCTATAAGTATTGACTTATGCATAGGAAAACCGCGCCACCTTCGAAACTTAGGTGCTCCCATCCCTTGACTCGAATGTTTCTTCGGTCAGGATTGTTGTAGTGGCCTTTGGCAAGAAGGCTTGGTGGGGAGCTGGCCCCTCTCTACGATTTTTGCTCGACAGGATTAGCTTCACGGCAGCAAACTGAGGCTACCGGCAGGATAGCCTGCCAAGGAAAATGATGTAGGGTGGAACCCTATACGGCCGATCTTTCACGAAAGGAGCGGATCCCGCGATGAACACGAAGAACACGGGGAAGAACGGAGAGAAAACACAAGGGGAAACACTCAAGAACAAGTCCAATCACACATCCACTAGACAATCAAACACACAAGATCCACAAGGTACATGAACAACAAAGGAAAGATACAAGGTAAGGTTCATCTCCATGAGGAGGTCTTGATGGTAGAGTTCATCCCAAATCCAAAGGAGATGGGGGCTTGAATCCTAGAAGGATGTTCCCACAGTAGGGTCTTGAATCCAAGGTGGATCTTCTCCGAAGAGGGCCGCGGTCTCTCTCATGGAGTAGATCCGTAATGGATGAGCAAAGCTCTATCTCTAATGAGCTACTACTTTGCTAACCCAGAAAGGAGGTGGAGGTGGTCTATTTATAGTCTAAGCCACGAAAGGGTAAGTGGGGGAGGGATACAAGGCCAAAGTCTTGGCTACACACAGGCAGTGTCGGACGTCCGGTCGCTCGTGGGGGTCCGGTCATCTGGAGGGTGTCGGACTTCCGACGTTTCTTCTCTGGACTGGTGGCGTCGGACGTCCGGTCGGCATTGGTTGTCCATGTGCTAGGACTTGTCGGACGTCCGGTGTTCTTCGGTCGTCCGGCTGATTTGGCTCGGGTGTAGATGTGCTGGTCGTCCGGTGGGGGCCGGACGTCCGCTCGCTGGGAGGGGCTAGTCATCCGGTGTCGTCCGGACGTCCGCTCGCTGGAGCTTCTTTGGCAGCTCTTCTTCTTGTGTCTTCGCTTCCATGCTTCCCTCGTGGATGGTGTAGGTGTTCCTTGGCGCTTGCACTCCTCCACGTCATCCATAGCATTCCGACAATACCTATGCATGCACACGAGAGAAGTGTCAAGTAGTATGCCATCCTCGAAGGGGTCAAATGAGCACGTGTAAAGGAGATGATTCACCTTTTTGTATGTGAAGTAGATGTCGCACGTGTCACTCGCCGAACGGACTCTTGATATGGTGATGTCCATAGGATGCTCTGCATCATCTCCCCTCCCTTGGGAAAGATCCGACCTCGGATCGAAAACCAAATCTCCATGGGAAAGAGATGGCTTTGTCGTGTAGAGGTGGACGTTCACCAAGTAGTCATCATGTTCAAGCTTGAAGTGGGCACTCTCCAATGTCGAATGTTCTAGTGATTCCTTCAAAATTTGCAAGGACAACAAACACTTGCAAAAATAAATGTGGTTAGCGTTAGTGCCAAACCAAGCATTCAAGAGGTGATTCACCAAACAAGTGTCGTCATCATGCAAAGCATATGGTTTGACAAAGCATAGTGACATGGTATGTAAGCACATAAATGGAGCACAAGCAAAGATATCATGGGGACAAGCATGTGAATGTGAGGTAGTGATGCAAATATGTGTGACAAGAGAAGAAGCATATACCTCAAGTTCATAGCAAACATGGCAAAGCGCTCAATGAAAGGTCTATGGTAAGCATATGAATTATTCACAACACCAAAAAAATGAAGTGTCTAAACACATGGGTCAAGTGCAAGACAATCCAAGCATAACATGCATAGGGTGTAGTGATGATAGTGTGGCACTCAACACAATAGAAAGAGCGATTGTTCATCATGTGTGAGGCAAACAAGGCAAGAATGTAGCAATCAATGGGACATGGCATATGTGAAGAAATGACATTGTTGCAACCAAACATGTGATAGGACCATGTAATCCTAGAATTGGATGCAACACACAAGGCATATATATCATGATGCATGGAAATATGAAAATCATGAATGGAGGCAATATCACTAACATGTGTGCAAGCAAAGGGTCCAAGATGACAAATAAGTCTCATGGTGCAAGAAACACAAGTAGTATGATCCACAATGTCCATGCTCAAGAAATATGTCACCTTGAAGGTGTGTCCTTGTGCATCCTTCACAGTGCCGAAACATAAGCAAATGTGGTGTAGAAGCGAGTCGTGGTAGAATGTATGAGGCTCACTCTCAAGAGCTCGAATGGTCAACTCACGGGAAGTGGAAGTTGACACCAAGTCGAAGTATCCTACACATGCACAAAACAAAACAAAGAAAGTATGCGCATGGTAGATAAACACATCATCCATCATGATGGTTCTCTTCTCTTGCACATAACCATTAGAAGCACAAGTGCATGAATAATATGATGCAACAATGTTAATATTCATGGCATGAGGTATATGGTGCAAAGAAGGAAGGCAAGCACGCTTCACAAGAAATATGTCAAAATCTCCAAATATATGTGAGAATGCTATGGGGGCAATCTCATTAGCAAGACTAAAATCATTGTTGCACTCAATACATGGCAAATTGCTAACATGAGAGAGGCAACACATGGAGATATATGACAAGAAGCAATAACAATCATGTCGTGCAAAGCATGTAGGTGGTTGTCATCAACCGCATGAAATGAGCAAGTATGAATCACCGGTGATGCAACAAGGCAAGCAATCATAGTAATGAAGTCATGCAAGCTAGTAGTGCGAAGATGCAACATACTAGAGTAAATCATGGCAATCATGTCATCAGAGCAAATAATAGGCATAGGCAATGCACATGACATATCGCAAGCACGAATACAAAGCAAGATGAAAGTATCATCATAGGCATGGGGCACAAAGCAAACATGGCAATAACAAGCAATATCTCCACCAAGCTTGCAAATACACATACAAGTATGAGAATCAATCATCATGTGCAATGCAAAGCATGGGTCACAGATGTATGGCAAAAGCATAGGAATGAGCATATCATGCAAAGTGACCATGGCAAGATGGGCAAAGGATATATAATGGACAACAACCCATAGCCAAGTGAGGGCCGTGTAGAAGAAATGTGCGAAGTCTTTGCGCGAATATAGTGGGGAAAGACACTCCATGGGATTCCAAGTCATCGTTGTTCTCAAGAGCTCGCTTTGTCAACTCGTGGGATTGGAAGGTTGACAAGTATTCATGGGTACCCACACAAAAGAATCACAAACCAAAGAAATTGTGTGTGTGGTAAATGTACACATCATGCACCATGATCTGTATGTGCATGTGAGAGTTAGCACAAGATAAGCATCGCTCAAAGAAATTTGATGCATGGTATAAGAACATGTCATCCATCATGAAAGAATAGTTATTGTGTACAACATGATGGGGATGCAAAATGAGCATACAAGTATATGGCACACCAATAGCATTTTTATTCATGGGGAGCATATTGTGCACATAAGTATTGGGATCATGCAATGCATGGGAGTGATCAAAATCTCCAAACATGTATGAGGAAACTATGGGGGTCTCCTCATGAGCAATAATGGAAACATCATATGGAGAAAATGGACAACATCCAAAACAATGCATATCCGAAGCTAGGTGGTCATGGCATGGCATATGAGATAAATGATGCAAAGGGAGCATATCAATATCATCGCAAGGAAAACAAATGTCAATAATCATGGGCTTGTCATCTATGACATATGGGCAAATTGGGTTTATTTTAATGGCAATGCATAGTCACTAAGATGAGATTGCAAATATGACATATGATTGATCTCATGCATAGCATATGACAAGTCAAGCGGATTGTCAAACATGATGTGACCGAGAGAATTAACACAAGAAATCCTATGTAACATGGCATCACAATTAATAGACTCCACATGGCAATCATCATACTCATCATAAATGGGTAAATCATCGCATGGGGAAGTCGCACTAGCATAAAGCATGGTAATAGGTTGATCAACATTATGCAAGCAATCAATGTCAAGAATGTCCACTAGTGGGACTAGAGCATCACCTTCACCTATGTTACCTTGTTCATTCCACTCTAGTGGTGTACGTGAGGTGGGAAAGACCAAATGGTGGTCATCTTCATCTTGATGGAACCATGTGGGGGTGCATCATATTCCACCACAGCCATCGTCTTGTCCAAAGGGTGGACGTAGTCGTCGCTAATCCACACGTCATCATATATGGGACCTAGCACCAAATGAGAAGACACAACAGAGCTAGAGGTCAAGTTGTTAGAAATGCAAATGGCCTCACATGCCCTATAAACTATCACACTCTCTCTATGTGGTGGTTCACTCACTCCCTCAAGGTAGGTGCCCTCAATCTCACGTATGGTGGAGTCACTCATCTCACTCAAGTGGTGTGGGTTGTGGCTCTCCTCACATGGGAATTGTGGTAACACATCATATATGGGGCTAGTGGTGAAGTCACTCTCACTCTCAATATGGTGGCAAAAGTCACTCAAGTCATCATACGTCACCGTGGTCGAAGGGAAAATCCCATGCTCAACCATCTCGTTGTTGTCGCCATGGATGAAGGCCGAAGATGGCACATCATCACTCTCGCCTCCTAAGATGGAAGCATCATCCTTGCTCGTCACCATGTCACTCGCCTCCAAAGCTTAGTCCTTGATGGTCTCCGTAGTCGTAGTCGCCGCCGCACCATCTTGAAAAAGAGTCGAAGTAGACTCGGCATCATCAATGCCATAAAGAGGGATGGTGGTGAAGTCGAACTTGGGAGCATCGTCTTGGAGCTCGTCGGGCTTTGACATCATGGTGGTAATAGCCTCATGCTCGTTCTCATGGAGCTTGGTCATCGCGAAGTGAGCTTGGGGTGGAGAAGCTTTGGCCTTCATGAGTTCTTGTTCCGCCTTGAGAGCACCAATGTAGTTGTCGTCGAGGGACTTGTAGTTCTCGAGGAAGATCGTCTTCGAGATGTCGTTGTGCAATCCCATCATGGAGTGGAACTTCATCGAAATGGGGTCATCCACGCCAGCTCCTCGCAAGGCAATCTTCATCTCCTTGAAGTACTCGTTGATGGACTTGGATCCTAGGATGGTGTTCTCCAATTGGCATTGAAGTTGTTTCGTGTAGGTTGGAGGCACAAACTCTCGCCGCAAATCTCTCTTCATCTTGGGCCAACTCATGTCATAGGTCTCCGAAGCTGCGTGAAGCCACCATGTGGATGCATAGTCATGGAAGTTTCTTGTGGCGCACTTCACTTGATCTTCGGGAGGAACTTGATGTAGCTTGAGGTAGTCGTCCATCAAACGCTCCCACTCGAGATACTCCTCGGGTTCTTGAGTCCCATAGAAAGGAATTGCGTGGTTGATGTCGAGTTCGTAGTAGCTCGTGGAAGTCGCGGACTTGAGCTTGGGGAGCTTCTCTTGAGGTGCTTGTGGGTAAAAATGTCGTATGTCTGTAGGCGAAGATGCCGTGAAATTGCTTGGCGAAGATGCCAAGGGAGATGGTAAAGTCGTTGAATGGTTGTTGGTGTTGAGCTCTTGACCTTCACGTCCTCTTTGGTGATTGTGTCGATGCCGATGTGATTTTGACGGAGATGGTAGCTCGGAGACATGTGCTATTGAGCGTCTTCTCGAAGATGAGGAAGATCGCTTGTAGGACTTGATGAGGGCTTTGACCTCCTCCATTTGAGCTTGCATCTTGGCGTCATTGGAGTTGTTCGTGGCATCGAACTCGTCGTTATTGTTGTAGACCAAAGATGAAATGCCTTGCCTATCCATCACAAGACTCGAGTAGAGTTGAGTAGGAAATGAGATAAACAATACCAAGTTACCTTTTCCCAAAGTTGAGGATGTATCCCGTTTCACTCAATGTGAGCTGAAAGAATAGTGGAATTGGTACTGGACTTGTTCACTCACACCTACAAACTAAAGTTTATGGAGTAGCTCGGTGAGGATAGTGGCACAAAAAAATTTAATGCAAAATGTTAGCAAGGGTCAATAAAGTTGAAAGAGATTCACAAATTCTCAAGTGAAACAAGTAGACCAATAGCAATATGGGTGGCACACGGAAACACACACACGGATAGATAAAATGGGGTCGTCCAACCAAGGAATGAGCACAAAATGTGGAATCCACGGAAAACACTCGTGTTGCACAACTCAAGAGAGACGCTAGCACGATTGCTCTATAGACGGATACGACACTTGTGCACAACCTATGATATGCAAAATGTATCGAGTTTCTATCCCAAGTATGCTATATATGTATGATGTTCCGGTGGTATGATCCAAGATGATCGGTTATGACAATCTTATATGCAATGTGGTATGATGCTATGGCACTTTCTTACAAGCTTCTTTGCTCTTTCCCTTTTGCTTAAAAGCTTTTTTCTTTTTTTCTTTTTTGGGCGCTTTGCGAAATGCACAAACCAAGGTAGCAATTGTGTATATTTGGGAACAAACTTAAGGCACACGAGATGATATGAAACCCAGTGATACCGATATGGTATGGTATGTATGCAATGTATGGTGTAAATCACTAATGTGCACAAGTAATGTTGTCGGCAATACTCAAAGGCTAGTCTCGATAGGCAAGTGACGCAAAATGGGCTAGGGGTTATCAATTCAATGACAAGGGAATATACAATGGAGGGATATCACGTTACCAAGATGATATGGAGGTTACCGTCCTTGGCGATGATGACTGGCGGTGTTCTTGATGTAGATACCAAGATGATGGAGACTCGTCCCTAAGTAGCCGAAACACCTTAGGAAACAGAAAAACTGTGAACTCAAAATCTCAAATGTCAAATGTCAAATGGTGGTAGTGGGATGTGGTGGTGATGTTGCGGAAGCTCAATGGAATTGCGGAATGGCAATGATGGGTTGTGCGAGTAGGCAATGCGGAAGCGGAGGGTATGGTGGTGTACTATACACGGTGTTGGAGTTGGAAGCACGGTCCCTAAGTAGCCGAAACACCATATGAGACACAACTCACAACACAAACAAAATTGGGTTAAGTCGGTGTGGCGGAAGTGTACGGTGGGTAAGCCTATGCGGTAGTGGTGGTGGTGGTTGATGAAGAAGCAACTGTACCTAAGTATCCTAAACACCTTAGGAGACTCAAATCACAACTCAAACAACCACTAATGCGAAGGGGAACAAAATTGGTTAGGTTGCGGAAGTCGGTGGTGGTGTAGCGGATGATGTGGTGGAGGCCCTAAGCAAGGATGGCAAAGTTCCAAAAATTTGATGGAGTCAAAAGATGTTGGTGGTATTTTTGTGGGAAGGGGGATGTCAAGAGCTTTTCAACGACCTAAATAACGTGAAAATCAGACTCCGGATGAATTAGTTATGGCCAAAACAAAAATCAGCCGAAATGGGAATGTACAGGTATCGGACGTCCGAAGGTGGTCGGATGTCCGGGGGCCGGACGTCCGGGCGGGCTCGGAAATCCGTAAATTTGGCTCGGGTTAGGGGTTCTGGTCATCCAGAAAAGGTCGTATGTCCGGTCGTTCCAGGGGCTCCGGGCGTCCGGAAAAGGCCAGTCGTTTGGTGGGTCGGGGTCAACGAAAAATTTGGGGCTATTTTTGGTGGGGATTTTTGAATTTAGGGAAGAACACAACAAAATCAAGCTAGAAAATGAAGAGGGGAGGCTCCGAAATCATGATCAACGTGGCTCATGATACCAAGATGATGTAGGGTGGAACCCTATACAGCCGATCTTTCATGAAAGGAGCGGATCCCGCGAAGAACACGAAGAACACGGGGAAGAATGGAGAGAAAACACAAGGGGAAACACTCAAGAACAAGTCCAATCACACATCCACTAGACAATCAAACACACAAGATCCACAAGGTACATGAGCAACAAATGGAAAGATACAAGGTAAGGTTCATCTCCATGAGGAGGTCTTAATGGTAGAGTTCATCCCAAATCCAAAGGAGATGGGAGCTTGAATCCTAGAAGGATCTTCCCACGTGGGGGTCTTGAATCCAAGGTGGATCTTCTCCGAAGAGGGGCCGCGGTATCTCTCGTGGAGTAGATCCGTAATGGATGAGCAAAGCTCTATCTCTAATGAGCTACTACTTTGCTAACCCTAGAAAGGAGGTGGAGGTGGTCTATTTATAGTCTAAGCCACGAAAGGGTAAGTGGGGGAGGGATACAAGGCCAAAGGCCTGGCTGCACACAGGCAGTGTCGGACGTCTGGTCGCTTGCGGGGGTCCGGTCGTCCGGAGGGCGTCGGACTTCCGATGTTTCTTCTCTGGACTGGTGGCGTCGAACGTCCGGTCGGCATTGGTCGTCTGTGCGCTGGGACTTGCCGGACGTCCGGTGTTCTTCGGTCGTCCGGCTGATTTGGCTCTGGTGTAGATGTGCCGGTCGTCCGGTGGGGGCGGGACGTCCGCTCGCTGGGAGGGGCCGGTCGTCTGGTTTCGTCCGGACACCTGCTCACTGGAGCTTCTTCGGCAGCTCTTCTTCTTGCGTCTTCGCTTCCACTCTTCCCTCGCGGATGGTGTAGGTGTTCCTTGGGGCTTGCACTCATCCACGTCGTCCGTAGCGTTTCGACAATACCTATGCATGCACACGGGAGAAGTGTCAAGTAGTATGCCATCCTCGAAGGGGTCAAATGAGCACGTGTTAAGTAGATGATTCACCTTTGTGTATGTGAAGTAAATGTCGCACATGTCACTTGCCGAACGGACTCTTGATATGGTGATGTCCATAGGATGCTCCGCATCAGAAAACTTGTTTACTTGAATGTATAGAGGCATTTCACCTCTGCATGCACATGTTACATGCACAAGTGCCCGACAAGGTTTATCTTTTTCATTAAATATGCTGATCAACAAGTATAGATCTTACAGAACACAAACATGGATAAAGGAGATTACATAATTTGAACAAAAGTTTGGCAAGTGCCTACATATTTTAGATTGAAAAAATATAATCGCCCCGTAATCCCCATTTCTTGTTCCTCTTCTCCCAGGTACTGCGGTGGGAAGCGAAGAGGGCAAAGGAGTGCCTAAGCAGACACCCACCCTGATCCCATCTGGGGCTTGCCAGGTACAGCCTGACAAGATCGTGAGTGGCGAATCTGCGAAGGAGGGGGCAGAGGGAGTAGCTCGATGGTGCCCTAGTCACCACCTCCAGGACCAGCAAGAAGCCCCAACACAAGCACCAACAGTGGGAATCGCCAGAGCTCAGCTGGAAGACTGCTGGAGGAGGCGAAGGCACCAAGAGAGCGACCCCTCCTCCGCAACCAGGGGGCCGGTGATGATGGTGCCGGGGAGGAAGGGGAAGAGTGCAAAGATGAGGAGGCAGGCCACCAATACGAGACGAAGGCGCCGGTGCCATTGTACTTTGACCTGACGCCCTACCACCTGCCTTCTCCGTCTTCCCTCATTTTCTCTCCATCACCACCATAGGGAGACACCGGACCTCGGCCTGTCACCTTCCTCGGAGAAGCAGCCAACGGGGAAGACGGCCAGGCGCACATGGGGCACCGCTCCCCACCTTAGCTGGCAGGAGGGCGCCCCTCTCCTCAGCATCAACCCCGGTTCCGCTAGAAGGAGCAGTGCTGGGATTACCAATGATCCCAAGCCTTGCGTCCCGGACGGGCGTTGGAAGCTCCAAGAACCTGGTCGTCAGGTTAACAAGCTTCAGCAACTCGTGGCAAGATCCAGCACTCCCCACTAGATGGCCGACCTGAGTAGAGGAGACAAAAAAGCATTCCACCATAATGGGAAAGCTTGATATCTCCCGCACTATGAACGGCTCGCCTGCCGCATCTCCTATGGGCCCGGACCAGACTCACTCCCCAAGCATCAATGCTAGCTGTCACATCCCTAGTCTGGTAGTGCTCTAGGCTAGCATTTGCATCCATGCATCATGTCTAAATTTATTTGAAACTTGAAATGGGGGTGATCAAACCCTAGAACTTTGAAATCCAAATAGGCCCGGCTTAAAAAATGCATTCAATGAACCCAAAATGCTTCCATCAATGTTTGATAATTTTGGCAAGGCTTAAGACCAAACCAAAAATAGTGAACATTTTAGTGGAATATTTTGGGCACTGAATTTAAATCACTATTGTATTTGAATTTGGATGTATATTCTTAATCTATGGAATATATTTTCAGATGTCTCTGATATAATTTTATGTGCTTTTGGAATAGTCTAGAGAAGTAATATAAAATTATTCAGAATGTTTTGGCATTGTTTGAATTCTAAAACAGTGGCAAAATAAAAGAAAACAGAAAGAAAACAGAAGAAAAGGAAATGGAAACAGAAACCAACTTGCCATCCCACAACTGTAGAAGCCCAACTGGCCAAAGCCAGCTCGGCCCACCAGGGGCATTGCTGTCTTCTTCCTTCTGCCAGGAGGAGAAGCAGCTACGTGCCTGGCACGAAGACGAGCCGCGCTAGCTCCTCGTACATGCCTGGCTCCTCCCCGATGCACCTAGACGGCTCCAGGACACCCCCTCGACACCTCGGCCTCTCCCTCGAGCTCATTCCCTCCTTGGCTCCCTCCCTTCTCTCTGTTCATGACCGCCCGAGAATGTCGACGAGCACCGCCGCGTCCACTGGCCCTCCCTCGCCCATCCAGCGTGTCCAGAAAAACCGTCGTCGTCCCATGCATCGTATACACCAAGCTCTTCGACGTCGGGAAGCCTGCAAGGACGCTAGCGACCCCTTCTTCAACCTTCGGTCCCCGAGATCACCGGCGACCCCGTGCTCACCTCACTGCCTCCCCGAGCTCCCTGACCACCCCTACAGACCCATCATGAGCTTCCCTTCATTTCCCCCCTTCCCTACACCCATCACATAGCCTATCCGTCGATCCCACCTCGGCCGAAGCTCGACGCCGCTGTACCTCGTCGTCGCCATGGCTACAGCCGCTGCAGCTCGCAGCAGAGCACACCACTGCACGCGGGGTGCTCCCAGGAGCCTACTGCACCCACCAGATCGTCCAGAGATGCACCCTAGCGCCATCCCCGTGCATGACCGAACTCCGGCCGCCGCCCCGCTCGCCGCCACAGCTCACCCTAGCTCCTCCAGCCTGCTCCTTTGGATGCGCTACACCGCAAGCTTGCCGTAGCCGCAAACGGCACGTGAAATGACGCGTTGTAGCGTTGTTTCGAGCAACTCCAGCAAGTTCCCCGCCGTTGTTTGGTTGCATGCCGGTCGAGCTCTAGCGAGTGCCGATGTGGCGAAGTCATTAAGGACTAACCCCACTAGTTAGCCACCTCACTGCCACTAACAGCGGGCCCTACCTCCGGGTCAAACCCAGTCAGCACTGGATTTGACTGGGCTTAACCAGTGTGTCACTGACCTCTAGGGCCCACTGGTCAGGTTTGACCCTGGTCATCCCCGGTTGACATGTTGATGTCATGCTGATGTAATTAATAGTTTTCTGGATTAAAAACAATTCAAGAAATTTCAGAAATGTCCAAAACTTGAAAAATTCATAGAAAATAAATCGTAACTCCAAATGAAATAAGTTATATATGAAAAATGATCAAAAAAAATGAGGAATCTGTTTATGGCATTTTCGTGCATGTTTGACCAACCTAAAGTTGTTGTATATGACAATTTGAATAAATGGCATTTGAAATGTCTTACATGGAGTTTAAATTTAAACCTTTGGTTCAAACCAACTTCATTTAATATGGTTGCTAGTTGCATTAGCTCAATCAACAGCATATTGCCATATCATGATCATGCATCATATTGTTGCATTGCATTGATTGTGTTCCTTCTCTGTTGCCGGTATTTGTCCCCTCTCAGTAGACGTGGCTCCGACGATGAGTTCGATGACACCGATGAAGAGCTATTACTATCTTAAGAAGTGCCAAGCAAGCAAAACTCCCTTGTTCATTCCGATACAATCCCACTCTCCGCTCCTGCTCTCTTTTACTGCATTAGGACAACAATGGTTCAACTGTTACATGCTGCGGTAGTTGAACCCCTTTCCTCTGCATGACCTGTCATTGCCACTGTAAATAGATGAAACCCACTAGCATGAGTAGGAGTTGTTTGAGCCCTGTTGTGCCTACTCATTCATGCTTTTTTGCCATGCTTGCTATTGCTTAGAGTTGAGCCAGGTCCGATTCATCGGGGATGAATTGGAATGGTGATGAACATGTCCTACCGTGTGTTACCTAAGTGTGTGAACACGATTTGGTAAAGGTAACGATGAGAGGCCATGTAGGAGTACATGGTGGGTTGTTTCATTGGAACCATCCTTAGGAACTGAGATCTGTGTATGTGATTTAAGACCAGCTACTAGCACACGTTGGTCCCGAAACCAATGGACCCTCTCGACTTACTAACCGCCATGTCCTCTATCCAGGAGTTGCAAGTAGTTTCTGGTGTTTGTAGTATGCTGGAGGCCGTGCACAGCGCTGACCCGAGGGGTGGGCTGTGATGCGGTAGGCACGTGTCTCGGTGTACCGAGTCGCCCGTTTGGTGACCCAGGAACCCTGTACACATCGTTTGGGGCCGTTGAGGACACCCCGACCGGATTTCCTTGCGGATGGAACCCGAATAGGCGATAAACCTGGACTAGGGACTTGTGTGGTTAGTCAGGTCGTGGCCGACACCCTCGCTGGGTTTCCGCTTGAAGGTTGCCGAGTACATGTCGTGTAAACAGCGATAAGTGGTGAGAGCGTGTGTGAAGAAGTACACCCCTGCAGGGTTAACATCATCTATTCGAATACTTGCATCCACGGTAAAGGACAACTTGGTTGCGTATAAAGTTCATAGACAAGTGAAAGTGGATACTCTAAAATGCACGAGATAAGCGTGAGTGCTATGGATGACGTTCTTGTAGGGAGACAGAAGCGGATCCATAGTGGTGTATTGAGTGGTGAATATGTGGACGCATGTGCACCACCTCAAAAGAGTTACTTGCAGACATAGTTCAGGATAGCCACTGAGTCAAAGCTAGCTTGCTGTAGTTAAACCCCACCATCCCTTTGTTGATACTGATGCATATGTATCTAGTTCTAATGTAAGTCTTGCTAGGTACATTTGTACTCACGTTTGCTTAATTTATGTTCTTGCAGAGAGACTTCAGTCTCACTAGTAGTTCTGCGTGGACTTCGACGTTTAGCTTGTTACCTCAGCTACGACCTTGTACCCTTGGGAGGGTCTTGTAGATAGTCAGGCTTCTCAGCCTTTTTCATTTGTAGTTGTCTGTACTCAGACATGTTTATGCTTCCGCTGGTTGCTTGTATGCTCTGTATGTTGGGTCATGAGACCCATGTTTGTAATACTTGGCTCCTTAGAGCCTAATGAATAAATACTTTGAGTTATAGAGTTTTGTTGTGATGACATGTTGTATTTGCACATATCGAGCATATTGTTTGTATGATTTGAAATGCTTGGTATGTGTGGTATCCGACAACCTAGTTGTTTATCCTTGGTAGCCTCTCTTACCGGGAAATGTCTCCTAGTGCTTCCACTGAGCCATGGTAGCTTGCTACTGCTTTGGAACACTTAGGCTGGCCGGCATGTGTCTTTCTTCGTTCCTGTGTCTGTCCCTTCGGGGAAATGTCACGTGGTGTCTACCGAAGTCCTGTTAGCGTGCTACAGCCCGGATTCTCTGGAGTCCTATTAGCCCAGCTGCTACAGCCTGGATTCACTCGCTGATGACTGACACGTTCGTTGCTGGGTCATGTATGCTTGTCCCTGTAAGTTAGTGCCACTTTGGGTTTACGACTAGTCATGTCAGTCCGGGTTCTTTGTCATATGGATGCTAGCGACACTATCATATACGTGAGCCAAAAGGCGCAAACGATCCTGGGCCAGGTAAGGTGGCACCCGTGGTAATACCGTGTGTGAGTCCACAAAGTGATATGATGTGTTAGATGCTAGATCGGCATGACTTAGGATCGGGATGCTGACAGCTTGGGTATCAGAGCCTAACTACCTGTAGGATTACCAAGCCAAGCTGGTCGATGTCGAGTCTAGAAATGCTTTAGTTATATAAGGGAATTGGTTGTGAAAGGGGACGTAAGGCTCTTTTTACTCCTTTACCTTATGCCCTTCTGATCTGAGTCAACCTCTTCTTTTCTACGGGGGTTAACAACTAGGCTTCTCAACTTTCTATCGGGATCACGTGTTACTAATCTGTAGACTCATAGGATTGATGGATTCAAGCCTCACTTCAGTTCCTACTACTTCCGTGTGTTGACAATTGATCTCAGAACCTTGATGTTGTGATGTTAAGTGGGTATGCCACCAATTTGCAGGATGTCTCAAATCTTTTGAGCATTTACAATCGTTATGCCGTCCGAGTCATCCCAGGTTTCTAAATAGTCTTATGCATTTGCAACTCCCTTCTTTCCGTTCCCGATGTTCTTTTGGGCCAGATCAAGCACACTAATCAGTGAGTTGAGGTACTCTATTGCCTCGACATATATGTTGGAGCTATTCTTATGACCCTAGGTGTCTTAGGGAGTCATCTAGTAATCTAGCCATGTTTTGTGTTCCCAGTGTGATGATTCTGGCCATCATTCTCGAAAGCATCCTGTGATGTTATCTAGTTAGTAGGCATTCTATTCATGGGTTTTTGGACCCAAGATTCACTCTACTCATTCATGTTGATAGTGTTTGCTAGTTCCTTTAGGTTATTAGTAACCTTTGCGATAGTCCTCGTGGTTCATAGTATATGCTTCTTCCAAATACCATGAACCATCCTTGGCAGAAGTTCTTTTGAACCGAAAGATCACAATAAGAGTGCTCTTGATGACTTCTCGATTCTATGCTGTGACTCTGCCAGTTCTATCTTTCTGCATGGGTTATCCGGAAGAAATATGTTGAACTCGTTCGACATGCTAATCTATGCATCCACAACTTAGAAAACCATATGTTCCTTTGGGTTGTCCCTCCTCAGCTGTATTCCAACCATCATCTATCAATTGATAGTCAAAAGTATGTGTGCATTCGTGTTCATCGATGACTATTATTTTTGTGGTCCGTCAAGCCATTCTACTCCAGAATGACTAGGAGAAACAAACTCCAGTACCTCATCCATATCTAGGATTGGGTCAAAGTAGTTGTATCCCGCAGATCAAAATGCCAATCCAGCTTTTGTTCTTTCTACCCTGGAGTATATATTACCGTATTATATCAAGAATGTCATGGGAATTGCACACCATCTTATGAATTCTTGGTACAGTGATACTCCTCGCCATCATTATTCATTCCTCGGTCTCCGTGTTGTTGTGACTGAAATGCCGACAAGAGAACTGTGATGTATGAAATCAATACTCCTAGCAACCCAGACGCTTGGTAGTTAATGGACAACAATCTCATTCTTAGCATGTTGGTTATTCAATCATCATCCTGAGATTGATCGTGTTACCTAGTCCATTTTTCCTGGTGCACTCTTCGATCAATGAGTTAGGATTGTGTCAATCCCTTGCTCTTTTGATCATATCGTCTTGCTCTGAAAAGCAAGATTGTTCTCGAGCTTAGTAACATATCGGTGGTTCGTGATTTTCTGAATATCTTCTTGAAAGTATTACCAGGTTGTTACGTAACCGCTATGTTCGGTTCGTGATCATGTTGGTTTTCCTCCAAACCACCCATTCTCCAAGATTCCGTGTTGGATACCCTGAACTAGTCAGTAACAACAACTTGGAGAGTTGGAAGATGAAAGCTTGTCCCACTTAGTGCATTTCGGAAGGGATATCCTTGTGTTGTGTGTTTGTTGAAGAAAGATGGTATCTTTATCGATTAATCCTTCTGATCAATTGCTGGCGTTATTGTCTTATCCAATCTTTGATTTGAGCATGGACTATCATCAAATCAAATCAGAACCAACAATGATCGTAATGTTGTCTTACTCGTGGTTATCTCCTCGAGCATACACCATTATATCTTTTGGGTCTGACCAATGCTATCACCGTGTTCATTTAATTGTGGAATTCCATCTATATGGTAACCTGGATGGATTTTTGTTGAGCCCATCGACAACATCCTTATTCTATCCATGATTTTGTTGAACATTAAGCTAGTGTTGGAAACTTTTGAAGGAATTTCTTCATGCTAGCTCATGAAGCATATGTTCGGATGAAAGAAGTGACTTCCTTTAATTCATGTGTAATCGATGCAAGTTGCCGCTGTGAATTCGAGAAAATTAGTTTTGCTTCCTCTGGAATCATCCCAAGTCAGTCATGCATATGTGCGAAGTATTATGTGGTCTGGAGACTTGGAACCTTCATTCTATATGTATCCCTAGCACACCAAGCCACTAACTGATTTGTTCAAGGAGAAGAAGGTCCTTCATAAGAGCTAATCACATGACTTATGCAAGGACTTCATTATCCGTGATGATGGTTCCCAACTAGAACCCGGTAGTGTTTCATTGTAAGACTACTACGTGGTCATGCCTGTCTGGGACAGCGTGTTCACATGTATGTAGCAAAACCCGCTCATGTTTTGGAGCTTACTACCATAGTCCATTTCCCGAGAATCTCGCAACGTCATCTCATCAATTTGTATTGCTACCTTTTTTCCAGACATGTTGTCCGAAATATCCTGTTACCAACCAGATTTGAATCTCAGGCACATATGATGGTTGGAACATTCCCAACATTTGCATTTTGTTCCTAGCTTGCACCGCCATTGTGCCAATTTCCCATGGGCTGCCTTCTCAGCAGTTGATGTCCAAGATCATCTTCAAAAGTGGACCTACCATGGGTCCCATCCATTTCCGATGTTAAGCAAAAATCATCCATTGCATTGTCCTCAGCAAGGTAGTCAGCATCATCCATTTTAGTCTGAGTATGCTATTCTCCCTAACTCCCTCGAGCGATTGATTGAGATTTGCCTTAGGCTAGTATAGAGAATTTCAATGATCTAGTTATCAAAAGTAATTCTTTTGCCACTTAAGGGAAAAAATCCAATGAGTCCCCTTCCCTAAGGTGCCCCGTTTTGGAATCATGACAATTATCTCCTCGCTACTTTGAAACCATGCAGCATCTTACTGAAGCGTGGGATTGTTGCCCACCAAATTGAACCATCGTCGTCTACTTCCTTCCATCAATCCTAACGTGTGTTCTGTGTCTCAGCTCAAGAGATGTTCTTACATCTCACACCATGAGTTGATCTTCAGTGCTCGATCTTTGAGGAGATCGATTCCTGTAGAGTTTCTTTCTATCATCATCATGTTGGATGAAGATCTCGACAATAAGGATGTCAAGATCAACATGATGCAAGCAATCAACATTCTTATGAAGTGCAACTTAGATCATGAAGATCGTGTTAGCTTGTGTCCCCTCTGTCTTCTTATCTCACGTCTTGAATCTTGGGACGAGATTCTTGTTTAGTGGGGGTGAGTTGTCACATCCCTAGTCTCGTAGTGCTCTAGGCTAGCATTTGCATCCATGCATCATGTCTAAATTTATTGAAACTTGAAATGGGGGTGATAAAACCCTAGCACTTTGAAATCCAACTAGGTCCAGCTTAAAAAAATGCATTCAATGAACCCAAAATGCTTCCATCAATGTTTGATAATTTAGGCAAGGCTTAAGACCAAACCAAAAATAGTGAACATTTTTGTGGAATATTTTGGGCACTAAATTTAAATCACTATTGTATTTGAATTTGAATCTATATTCTTAATATATGGAATATATTTTCAAATGTCTCTGATATAATTTTATGTTCTTTTGGAATAGTCCAGAGAAGTAACATAAAATTATTCATAATGTTTTGGCATTGTTTGAATTATAAAATAGTAGAAAAATAAAAGAAACAAAAAGAAAACAAAAGAAAAGGAAATGGAAATAGAAACCTACCTGCCAGCCCACCACTGTAGCAGCCCAACTGGGCAAAGCCAGCCCAGCCCACTAGGGGCAGCGTTGTCTTCTTCCTTCTGCCAGGAGGAGAAGCAGCTGCGTGCCCGGCGCGCAGACGAGCCGCGCCAGCTCCTCCTGCCTGCCTGGCTCCTCCCCGATGAACCTAGACGGCGCCACGACAGCCCCTCGACGCCTCAGCCTCTCCCTTGATCCCATTCCCTCCTATGCTCCCTCCCTTCTCTCTGTTTGTGAGCGCCCGAGAACGCCGACGAGCATCGCCGCATCCACCGGCCCTCCCTCGCCCATCCAGCGTGTCCAGAAGAACCGTCGTCCTCCCCTGCATCGTCTACACCAAGTCGTTCGACGTCGGGAAGCCTGCAAGGATGCTAGCGACCCCTTCTTCAACCTTCGGTCCCCGAGATCGCCGGTGACCCCGCGCTCACCTCGCTGCCTCCTCGAGCTCGCTGACCACCGCTGCAGACCCACCATGAGCTTCCCTTCATTTCCACTCATCCCTACACCCATCACATCGCCTATCCGTCGATCCCACCTCGGCCGAAGCTCGATGCCGTAGTACCTCATCGTCGCCGTGGCTACTGCCACTGCAGCTCGCAGCATAGCACACCACTGCACGCGGGGTGCTCCCAAGAGCCTACTGCACCCACTAGATCATCCAGAGACGCACGCTAGCGCTGTCCCCGTGCACGACCGAACTCCGGCCACCGCCCCGCTCACCGCCACAGCACACCCTAGCTCCTCCAGTGATGTAGGGTAGAACCCTAATCGCCCAATCTTTCACGAAAGCAGCGGATCCCGTGATGAACATGAAGAACACGAGGGGAAACACAAGAGAAACAATAAACCAACAAGAAATAGTCACACATATGCTAGATCCTCTAGTACATAAGATATCACACGATCCACGGGCAACTAAGGATGATACAAATGTAGGCGGTCTTCTCCGTGAGGAGGTCTTCAGGTCTTCTCCGCAAGGAGGTCTTGAATCCAAAGGGATCTTCTCTGAAGAGGGGCCGTGGTCTCTCTCATGGAGTAGATCCGATGTGGATGAGTAATGCTCTATCTCTAATATGAACTAAACCACTGCTAACCCTAAAACATAGGTAGGAGAAGAGTATATATAGTCTAGGTGGGCGAAGGGTTACACGGGCCTCGGGCCCTTACACTGTGCACAGACAGGGGAGGCTGGACGTTCGGACGTCGGGCCGGATGTCCGGGCTTTCATGAGGGGCCGGATATTCGGGCTGGATGCGCTGGCCTTGCTGCTCTCTGGATCGGTGGTGTCCAGATAGCCGGGCTTGAGGCCGGATTTTCCGAGCTGGGCCGGATGTCCAGGCTGTCGCCGGATGTCCGGGGCATGTAGATGGTTGGCGGCTGGAATGCTGCTATGGTGGATGTCTTCAGCGGCTGGATGTCCGGGCTAGGGGCCGGATGTCCGGGCCCTGGTGCTGACTTCTTCTCCTTCCGGCGTTCCTCTTCATACGTGGACTTGGCGGCTTCTGCGTGTTCACGTGCATCTTCGGGGGGGAGGTCCTCTTGGTACCTAATCATGCACAACATCTCGGATTTAGGTAGTAGCCATGTCTCGAGAGGATCATATGTAATATCACTAAGGAGAGAAGTCACCTCGGTCTCGAGAGCTCTAGCTCTAGCTCGAGTCATGGGTCCTCTTGGCACTTCGTGAAGCGATAGTAGGTCCATGGGGATAACCGTAGGATGCTCCGCATCATCTCCCCTCCCTTGGGGAAGATCCGACCTCGGATCGAAATCCTCATCACCGTGGTAGGGCGAGAGATCGTTGACGTTGAAGATGTCGCTCACGGAGTACTTGTCGCGCGGGAGGTCGATCTTGTAGGTGTTGTTGTTGTAGCGTTCAAGCACCTTGAAGGGTCCATTTGCTCATGGTCGAAGTTTGGACTTGCCTTCGTTGGGTAAGCGGTCCTTGCGAAGGTGTAGCCACACAGGATCTCCAATGTTGAATACCATGGGGTGCTTGTTAATGTTGCGCTTGGTTGCAAGTCGTTGTACTTGGCGCTCGATGTTGTGCCTTGTATCTTCATGGACCTTCTTGAGATGGTTCACACGTGCACTTGCGTCCATATTGATGCGCTCTTGTAGTGGTAGAGGAAGGATGTCCAATGGTGACAATGTGTTGAATCCGTAGACGACCTCGAAGGGGACTTGCCGGTAGTTGAGTGTCTTGCACGGTTGTAGGCGAACTCGGCGATAGGTAGGCACTCCTCCCACTCCTTAATGCTCTTCTTGATGAGCACTCGAAGTAGAGCGGAGAGTGTTCGGTTGGTCACCTCTGTTTGGCCGTCGGTTTGAGGATGGTAAGCCATGGAGAAGAGTAGCTTGATTCCGAGCTTGGCGCATAGTGTCTTCCAAAAGTAGCTTAGGAACTTGACGTGGCGGTCCAAGATGATCGTCTTTGGCACTCCGTGTAGACGCAAAATTTCTCTACAAAAGATATTAGCAACATGTGAAGCATCGGTCCACAACAACAAATACAGAATCCTTTCCATTTCAAGTTCTAGGCAATCCAAGTATAAAATCCATGCTAATGTCTTCCCATGGTTGATATGGAATTGGGAGAGGCATGTAAAGGCCATGGAATTGAGCTTTCGACTTAGCTTTGCGACATGTAGAGCATCGGTTGGTGAAGCGGTTGGCGTCGCGAAACATCCTGGGCCAATAATAGTTCTTGGAGAGCGTAGTGAAAGTCTTGTCGCATCCAAAATGTCCCATTAAGCCTCCTCCATGAGATTCCTGCAAAAGCGACAAACGAAGAGAAGACTCGGGGATGCAAAGCTTGTTAGCTCTCATAATGATGCGAAGCATCCTACGGTCATCCCCATGGACCCACCATCGTCTCAAGAAGCGCCAAGAGGACCTATGACTAGAGCTAGAGCTAGAGCTCTCGAGACCAAGGTGACTTATATCCTTAGTAACATTACATATGACCCTCTCGAGATATGGTTTCTACCTAAGTCCGAGACATTGTGCATGATTAGGTACCAAGAGGACCCTCCCGAAGATGCACATGAAGACGGATAAGCCGCCAAGTCCACAGATGAAGAGGAATGCCAGAAGGAGAAGAAGGCATCTCCAGGGCCCGGACATCTAGCCCCGAGCCCGGACGTCCGGCCGCTGAAGACTCCAACTACAGCAGAATTCCAGCTGCCAAGCCCCTACAAGCCCCGGACATCCGGCCCCGCCAGCCCGGATGTCCGGCCCTTCCCGAGTGCCCGAATATCCAGCCTCCAGCTCGGAAATCCGGACCCCTCCGAACCCGAGAGCAACAAACCAGCCGCTCCATCCCGGACATCCCGCCTCGCATGAAAACCCGCACATCTGGCCCGACGCCCGGACATCCGACCTCCCCTGTCTGCGCACAGTGAAGGGCCGAGGCCCATGTACCCCTCTCCCCCCTAGACTATATATACTCCACCTCGTCCAACTTTCTAGGGTTAGCAAAGGATTAGCTCATATTTTGTGTGAGAGCTTTGCTCATCCACTTTGATATCTTCTCCTCGGAGATTCGAGCCTCCACCGGAGAAGACCCCCCAAGCGGATTCAAGACCCCTTTTAGGGAAGAACTCAAGACCTCCTCACGGAGAAGACCGGCTACCCTTGTATCGTCCTTACTTGTCCATGGATCGTGTATCTTTCCTTATGTACTTGAGGATCTGGCACATGTGTGACCTATTCGTGTTGGTTTAGTGTTTCCTCTTGTGTTTCACCTTGTGTTTTCCCTCTTTTCCCTCTCGTGTTCCTCGTGTTCTTCGTGGGATACGCTCCTTTCATGAAAGATCGGCCGATTAGGGTTCCACCCTACATCATCTTGGTATCAAGAGCCACGTTGATCACGATTTCGGAGCCTCCCTGTTGTGTTGCTAGCCTTGTTTTTGTTGATTTTGTCCCTACTTCAAAAATTCCCCACAAAAATAGCCCCAATTTTTTTGTGAATTGTTGCTGTGATGAAGTTTTGTTGGATTTGATCCGCGGATTTCATGTGTTGCAGGTAGATCTAGCTTTCCATCCACTTTTCCCCAATTTCCATCCACAAATTTCTCCGAATTTTTCCCAGATTTGACCTCTCCTCGCGAGGATATTCGAATCCATCCACGGATCCAGAGCCCGGACATCCGGCCGACAAGCCCGGACATCCGGCCCCTGGCAGCACCAATTCTTCTCCACCGCCTGTTTTCCGTCCATTTTTTGCCAAATTTTGTTTCGGTGCCCACACATACTTCCGCATACCTCCACCACTTCCGCATAGCGCCACCATATACCACATACACAACCACCGCTTACCAACACCAACTTCGACAATTTTGGTCCAATTTTTCTTTGAGAATTTGAGTCGCGGTTCCGTGTCCTACTTGTGTTTCAGCTATTTAGGTATGGTTCGACATCAACATCACTGCCGCTCATCTTCGCCACGGATGTGTCATCAACAACACCACCTCGACTACATCTTGGTTTTCATGCCACCATTTTGACACCATACCGTAAGCAAGAACGGTAACCTCATCTTGGTATTGGACATATCACTCTTGCCATTACATTGATAGCCATCATAGCCTTACTCCTTTGCGTTCCTTAACCATCGAGACTAGCCTTTGAATATTGCCGGCAATGAGACTTGTGCACTTAGTGATCATTCTTCCCATAGTATACATACATCATTGTTGCATATCTTGGTATCATCTCTTGTGTCACAAGGTTGTCATCGCATACACAATTGCTATCTTCGTCCATCAAGCATTGCATGAGAAAAGATCCCAAACATCAAAGAGCCAAACAAGCTTTTAAGCAAAAAGGAAAAGATATGCAAAGAGCTTTTAACCAAGAACCATAGCATCATAAAACATTAAGATTGTCATACTCGATCATCTTGGATCATATCCTAGAAACACCTTGCATAGAGCATACTTGGGATAAAAGTCGTTGCATTTTTGCTAAGTAGGTTGTGCACAAGTTCTTTGTATCCGCCTATTGTGCAAGCGTGCTAGCGTCTCTCTAGTGTTATGCAACAAGAGCATTTTTGTGAATTCCACATTTTGGCTCACCCTTGGTTGCACGACCCCACTTATCTTTTTGCATGTGTGTTTCCGTGTACCTTATCTTGCTTGGTCTACTTCTTGCATTGCAATCTTGCGAATCTTTTCCAACATTATTGAAGCTCACTTACAATTGCATCAAATTTTGTGCCACCAGCCTAACCAAGCTCCACCATAAGCTTTTACTTGTGTAGCTGTGAGAAACCGACAAGAACTAGTACCAATTGTGCTATTTCCTTGTCCTACATTGGAGTGATAATCGATCCTCTTTCAACTTCGGTCAAGGTACATTTGGTATTCGTTCTTCTCTTTCTACCACTCACATTTTTCTTGGAATGATGGATAGGCTAAGTACTTCTACCAACCCACTCTTCATTGAGCACGACGACGACATGAACTCCCACGTCACCAAGAGCCACCTCTTTGGTGCACAACGTGCTTTGCATCAAGAGCAACAACCAATGAGTGAACGCATCGACAACCTCGCCGCTGACTTGCGACTCTTCGAGCAACGTACAAGGGACTACTTCGAACACAAGCTCGACGATCACAAGCAAGAGAATGATGCAAGGATGGATGAAATTCCCGATTTGTTGCTCAACCGCTCTTCTTCCACTTCGTCCTCTTCAAGAAGGACCCGCTCAAGTCGACACTCCGACTTCACCCTCTCCGGCTCAAGTACACCGACATCGAACACTCTTCGCCGTGCCGCGTGCAACGATCGTCAAGCAAGCCTCAATCCTCTACACGACACCATCTCTCAAGAGACCCGACAACGTCAAACCCAAGAGGCTTTTACACTAGCACGAGAATGGCAACGACAACGCCAACATGATGAGGAAGAGCGAGCGCATTTACACCAAGAAGCACAAGATGCCGACCCACAACGCCAAGAATAACAACTCCGTGAAGCTCAAGCATTTGCGGTGCAACAAGCCCTCCAAGATTCAAGTCGAGCCATAGCCAACCGAGGCCGACAAGCTCGTGAACATGAAGAAGCGCTTCGCGAAGAAATTCAAGAACGAAGATTTCAAGCTCGCGTGCATCGTCAAGTTCCTCAAGTTCCTCCTCGAGCTTGACAAGCTCCTCCACAAGCTCGCCAAGAACATCAAGTTCATCAAGAGCATGACGACAATGGAAATCCTCCATGACAAGAGCAACATGAGGTTGACAACCGTCCTCACCAAGAGCAACATGAGCATGACAATCATCAACAACATGGACGTCATCATCCCCGACCCCAACACAATGAAGAGCAACGCTACGGCAAGCTCAAGTTCACCATGCCCAAGTTCAATGGAAGCAACGATCCCGAAGAGTGTATTTCATGGGCATTGAAGGTCGACAAAATCTTCCGTTTGCACAACTATGAAGAAGAGAAGAAGATCGCAATGGCATCCCTTGAGTTCCAAGACTATGTCCTCATTTGGTGGGAACAAGTTATCGAGCGCCATGAGGCAAGAGGTGAACCACCCATCACTACTTGGGCACAAATGAAGGATGTCATGAGAGCCTACTTTGTGCCTACCTACTACAACCGCGACCTCTTCAAGAAACTCCAACTACTTAAGAAAGGAACCAAGAGCGTTGAAGAGTACTACAAGGAGATGGAGATTGCCATGATAAGAGCCAACAACACGGAAGATGATGAGCAAACATTGGCAAGTTTCTTGAATGGACTCAACCATCCTATCAAGAAGACCGCTGACTTCCAACCATACTCGAACCTCATCCAGCTAGTGCATCAAGCTACCAAAGCGGAAATTCAAGTGCAAGACGATTACAAGTATGCCAAGTTCTCATCCAAGTCCTATGGCTTCTCCAACACCCATGCTTCAATGAATCCCACACCGTCTACCAAGCCTTCTACGAGCAACGTCGACAAGTCGAGTTTCAAGAAAGCTTCGTCAACTCCAAGTCATCCTCCTACTACAAGCAACTTCAAGCCGAGAGCTTCATCATCATCAACCCCCACCGATGAGACCGTCAAGACAAGTTCCTTCAAATGCTTCACATGCGGAGGCCGAGGCCACAAGTCCTATGAGTGCACCAACAAGCGGACCATGATCCTCAATAACGACGGCACCTACGACTCGATGAGTGAAGGAGAAATGGTCGCTCTTGAGCAAGTCACCATGCACCCGCAAGTGAACGATGAAGAGGAACAAGTGTTTTGCGATGAAGATTCAAGTCCCGCTCTTGTTGTATCCAAGGTCTTGACTTCCAACATCACCAAGAAGAAGACCAAAGATGCCACATATTCCACACCAAGGCGAGCATCAATGGAAGATCCGTCAAGGTCATCATTGATTGAGGGAGTTTACATAATCTCGCAAGTGAAGAACTTTGCTCCAAGCTCCAATTACCCAAGACGAAGCACCCACATCCATACAAAGTGCAATGCCTTAGTGACTCCGGCACTATCCAAGTCGAGCATCGAGTACAAGTCTCCTTCAAAATTGGCGCCTATGAAGACACCTTAGAGTGCGATGTCGTTCCAATGACCGTTTGCCACATTCTCCTTGGACGCCCATGGCAATATAATAGAGGAGCCATCCACAACGGCCGAACGAACCACTACATCTTCAAGATGAAGGGCAAGGAGTAAGTACTTCATACCATGTCTCCAAGCCAAGTTGTCACCGACAAGCAAGCCACCCATCGTGAAGATCATAGTGAGAGAGCGAGCCACCAAAAAGAGAGTGAGCGCCACAAGCCCAAATCGAGCACCTCCACGATGAGAGAAAAGAAGAACTTAGTCCTATTTTCCACCAAAAGTGAGATAAGAGGAGTGTGTGAGAACCCATCTAGTGTCGTACACTATGTCCTTTTGTGCAAGGACAATGCACCACAAGCTAACACTTCTCACACTCTTCCTCTAGTGTTGTCTTCTCTTTTGCAGGAATTTGACGATCTTTTCCCTGACGAGCTACCTCCGGGACTACCTCCACTACGAGGCATTGAGCACCGCATCGACCTCATCCCCGGAGCACCTCTTCTGAACAAAGCTCCCTACCGCGTCAACCCCGAAGAAACCAAATAAATACAAAGGCAAGTAAAGCATCTCATATACCATGGACATGTGCGTGAAAGTTTGAGCCCTTGTGCCATCCCGGTCATTCTTGTGCCAAAACAAGACGGAAGCTTTCGCATGTGCTCCGATTGTAGACCTATCAATGCTATCACCGTTCGTTATAGGTGCCCCATTCCATGCCTTGATGATATGCTTGATGAACTTAGTGGTGCCACTATATTTTCCAAAATTGATCTTAAGAGTGGTTACTATCAAATCTGCATACACGAGGGTGATGAATGGAAAACCGTTTTCAAAACCAAGTTTGGCTTGTATGAGTGGTTAGTCATGCCTATGGGTCCCTCAGAAGCACCGGGTACTTTTATGTGTCTTATGAATCATGTCTTTCGCCCTTACATTTGTGTGTTTGTTGTGGTCTACTTCGATGATATCCTTGTTTTTAGCACGTTTCTCAAAGAGCATGTCATCCATGTCCGAACCGTTTTGCAAACTCTTCGAAAAGAGCATATCTATGCTAATATGGAGAAATGCCTTTTTGGCAATAACAAGCTTGTTTTCTTGGGTTTTGTTGTTTCCTCTAAGGGTGTTCATGTAGATGAGTCCAAGATCAATGCTATCAAGACTTGGCAAAACCAACCAATTTGCAACAAGTGCGTAGCTTTCTTGGCCTTGCGGGTTTCTATCGTCGCTTTGCGAAAGATTTTAGCACCATTGCCTCGCCTTTGCATGCTTTGAGCAAGAAGAATGCGCCTTTTGTTTGGGGACCATCCCAAGACACCACTTTCAATGAGCTTAAGAATTTTCTTACTCATGCTCCTGTGCTTGCTTTACCAAACTTTGACATACCCTTTGAGATTCATTGCGATGCTAGTGGTAATGGCATAGGATGTGTGTTAATGCAAGAGAAGCGCCCCATAGCTTACTTTAGTGAGAAACTCTTCGGCGCGCAACTCTATTACCCCATATATGACAAAGACCTATATGCTTTAGTCCATGTTTTGCATGAATGGGAACACTATCTCCGCCCTCTTGAGTTTATCATTCATACCGATCATGAAACGCTCAAGTATCTTAAGGACCAAACCAAGTTGAACAAGCATCATGCTACATGTAGTGAATTTATTGAGTCTTTTCCTTATGTCATCAAGTACATTAAAGGTAAAGAAAACATTGTGGCGGATGCCCTTTCCCGCATATGCATGCTTGTTACTCAACTTGAATTGGATGTCATTGGCTTTGAGCATATAAAAGACTTGTATGAGCATGATCCTGCTTTTGCTACTCCTTATGCCAAGAGTTTGACGCACACCTCTTGGGAACGCTATTACATCAAAGATGGATATCTTATGAGAGCTAACAAACTTTGCATCCCCGAGTCTTCTCTTCGTTCGTTGCTTTTGCAGGAATCTCATGGAGGAGGCCTAATGGGACATTTTGGACATGACAAGACTTTCGCCACGCTCTCGAAGAACTAATTTTGGCCCAAGATGTCTCGCGACGTCAACCGCTTCACCAACCGATGCTCTACATGTCGCAAAGCTAAGTCTAAATCTCAATCCCATGGCATTTACATGTCTCTCCCAATTCCATATCAACCATGGGAAGACATTAGCATGGATTTCATACTTGGATTGCCTAGGACTAGCAATGGAAAGGATTTGGTATTTGTTGTTATTGACTGTTTCTCTAAGATGGCACATTTTATTCCTTGCAACAACATAGATGATGCTTCACATGTTGCTAATCTCTTTTGTAGGGAAATATTGCGTCTACATGGAGTGCCAAAGACTATCGTCTCAGACTACGACATCACGTTCCTTAGCTACTTTTGGAAGACCTTATGCGCCAAGCTCGGAATCAAGCTACTCTTCTCCACGGCGTATCATCCACAAACCGATGGCCAAACGGAAGTTACCAACCACACACTCTCCACTCTACTTCGAGTTTGCCTACTACCTATCGCCGGGGATGCAAAGTTTTTTAGCTCTCATAAGATATCCATCTTTGATGTAATAGCGTTCCCAAGATGTATGCGTAAAACATTTGGCATAAGGAATAGCAAAAGTAGGATCATGCTCATACAAGTCCTTTATGTGCACAAAGCCAATGACATCCAATTCAAGTTGAATGACAAGCATGCATATGCGGGAAAAGGAATCCACCACAACATTTTCCTTACCCTTGACGTACTTGATGACATAAGGAAAAGACTCAGTGAATTCACTCCATTTAGCATGACGCTTGTTCAACTTGGTTTGACCCTTAAGGTACTTGAGCGTTTCATGATCGGTATGAATGATGAATTCATGAGGGCGAAGATAGTGTTCCCATTCATGCAAAACTCGCACTAGAGCATATAGCTCTTTGTCATAGATGGTGTAATTGAGTTGCGCTCCAGAAAGTTTCTCACTAAAGTAAGCTATGGGGCGCTTCTCTTGCGTTAACACACCTCCTATGCCATTACCACTAGCATCGCAATGAATCTCAAAGGGTCTGTCAAAGTTGGGTAAAGCAAGCACGGTAGCATGAGTAAGCAAATTCTTAAGCTCATTGAAAGCGGTATCTTGGGATGGTACCCAAACAAAAGGCACGTTTTTCTGGCTCAAAGCTTGCAAAGGAGAAGCAATGGTGCTAAAATCTTTCACAAACCGATGATAGAAACCCGCAAGGCCAAGAAAGCAACGCACTTGATGCAAGTTGGTTGGTTGTGGCCAAGTTTTAATAGCATTGATCTTGGAGTCATCAACATGAACACCCTTATAAGAAACAACAAAACCCAAGAAAACGAGCTTATCAACGCCGAAAAGGCACTTTTCCATGTTAGCAAAGAGATGCTTGTTTCGAAGAGTTTGCAAAATGGTTCGAACATGGGTAACATGATCTTGAAGAGATTTGCTATAAACAAGGATATCATCGAAGTAGACCACAACAAACACATCAATGTAAGGGAGAAATACATGATTCATAAGATGCATAAAAGTACCCGGTGCTTCCGATAGACCTATAGGCATGCCTAACCACTCATATAACCCAAACTTGGTTTTGAAAGCGGTTTTCCATTCATCACCCTCTTGTATGCGGATTTGATAGTAACCACATTTAAGATCAATTTTGGAGAATATAGTGGAACCACTAAGTTCATCAAGCATATCAAGAAGTCGTGGAATGGGTTACCTATAGCAAACATTGATAGCATTAATGGGTCTACAATCGGAGCACATGTGAAAGCTATTGTCTCTTTTTGGCACAAGGGCTCAAACTTTCATGCACTTGTCCATGGTCTATGAGATGTTTTACTTGCCTTTGGATTTCTTTGGTTTCTTCGGGGTTGACACGGTATGGAGCTTTATTCGGAAGAGGTGCTCCGGGGATGAGGTCGATGCGGTGCTCGATGCCTCGTAGTGGAGGTAGTCCCGGAGGTAGCTCGTCGGGGAAATATCTTCAAATTCCTGCAAAAGAGAAGACAACACTAAAGGTAGAGCATGAGAGGTGTTAGCGCTTGGTGCGTTGTCCTTGCACAAAAGGACATAGTGTAGGACACTAGATGGGTTCTCACACACTCCTCTTATCTCACTTTTGGTGGAAAATAGGACTAAGTTCTTCTTTCGCTCGGCGTGGAGGTGCTCGATTTGGGCTTGTGGTGCTCACTCTCTTTTTGGTGGCTCGCTCTCTCACTATGATCTCCACGATGGGTGGCTTGCTTGTCGGCGACAACTTGGCTTGGAGACATGGTACGAAGTACATACTCCTTGCCCTTCATCTTGAATATGTAGTGGTTCATTCGGCCATTGTGGATGACTCCTCTATCAAATTGCCATGGGCGTCCAAGGATAACGTGGCAAACGGTCATTGGAACGACGTCGCACTCCAAAGTGTCTTCGTAGGCACCAATTTTGAAGAAGACTTGTACTCAATGCTCGACTTGGATAGTGCCGGAGTCGCTAAGCCATTGAACTTTGTAGGGATGTGGGTGCTCCGTCTTGGGCAAATGGAGCTTGGAGTAAAGTTCTTCACTTGCGATGTTATGACAACTCCCTTGATGTAGGGTAGGAACCCTAATCGGCCGATCTTTCACAAAAGGAGTGGATCCCGCAATGAACATGAAGAACACGAGGAGGGAAACGAGGTGAAAATCACAAGGGGAACATAAGAGAACACTCAAACCAACAAGTAGGATCACACATGCGCTAGATCCATGAACACAAAGGGAGATACAAGATCCAAAGTCAACAACGGACGATACAAGAGGTAACCGGTCTTCTCCATGAGGAGTTCTTGAATCAACGAGGGGATCTTCTCCGCAAGGAGGTCTTGAATCCAAAGGGATCTTCTCCGAAGAGGGGCCGCGGTCTCTCTCGTGGAGTAGATCCGATGTGGATGAGCAATGCTCTATCTCCAAATATGACCTAAACCAATGCTAACCCTAGAAAGGAGGAGGTGGAGGAGTATATATAGTCTAGGTCTATGAAGGGGTAAGTGAGGGGCGAAAGGGTACATGGGCTTCGGCCCGAGTGTCTGCACACAGGCAAGGCCGGAAGTTCCGGGCAGGTTCCGGCTGGGCTCCAGACTATCCAGAGAGTTGGCGCGCTCAGGGCTGGTCTGGACTCCGGGGGCCAGAGGTTCCGGGCAGGTCGGAAGGTCCGGGGGCCGGATGTTCCGGGCAGAGGCCAGAAGTTCCGGGCTTTCCAGAAGCTTGTCCCCGCTTCTTCTTCCTTCTCCTCTTCCATGCTTGGCCTTAGTCCTTGGATCCTGCATGGTCGTCTTGGTTGTACTTGAGTATTGCAAGGTCCATGCATGAGGTAGTAGCCATGTCTCGTATGTGGAAAGTGACAGTTCGAAGAGGAGTGAGTTCACCTTGTGTCCAATGGCGTATGGTCAAGGTCTCATCGTATGTCCTCTTGGGGCTTGGGGAGTAGTTGAAGTGTACATGGGGATGATCGTAGGATGCTCCTCATCATCTCCCCTCCCTTGGGAAAGATCCGACCTCGGATCATGATCCTCATCACCATGGAAACGGTTGTTGTGGATGGACTTGTAGTTGGACGGAGTTGAAGATATTGCGCAATCCAAGTACTCCAAGGTGTCGCCGGAGTGGTATACATGCAAAAAGAGAAAACACAAACAACACTCAGAAATACAATGGTTAGTGCACACAAAGTGTCCATCATGTAAGAATGAGTCTGTGCGGCAAGATTGTTCGTGACAAAGTGCATGGAGCTTATCAAGATTATCGAGAAAGATATGCAAAGCATTCATGTGCGGAAATACAATCATTGTGCACACATATGTGTTTCGAATATGATCGGTGCAACCATGGTGCAAAATGATGTCATAGTGAGACGGTTTATTAATAGCATGAATATGGCAATGGATGCTCAATATGAATAAGTTATCATGCAAATGATGGTAGGCAATATGGTCATGATGTATGAATATGCCATCAAGAACGATCACAACAAATTTGCTAAGGAAATGCACAAGCTCATATATCATGGATGACATGGGAATACAAGATGCAACAATGCAATCATAATGTGAGTAAATCCATGCATAAGATGCAAATTTGTCATGTGTGTGATATGTCCATTGAGCATGACATGTCTAAGCACAATCAACAAATATGGAGGTGTTGGTGTACCAATGCTCGATGTCGGGGCATGAGTGGAGGTTCGAAGGTGCATCCAATAAGTCCGAGCGCTCCTCAACTTGAAGGTCCATAAAGCCAATCTCCAATGTCACTCCTCCGTTCGCGAGATGTATCATGTAGACAACAAGAAGGAAACAACAATGAAAGAGTGACCCATCCAATATGCGTAATTGAGGATGGCTTAAAGGGAAGGAGTTCACCTTTAGGAGATTCTCGCAAATGGTGGTGTTGCACATCGTTTATGCCTTCACATGACCAAGTTGTCGCCTAACAGCACCGCCTTGTGAAGCCTCCAAAATGAAAGAACATGACAAACACTTTGAAAAACAAATGAGGTTAGCGGAAGTGCAAAACCTATCATTCGTGTGGTAAGATACCCAACAAGTGTATGCATCATGCTCATCATAAGAAAGGACAAGGGAGCACTTCATAGTATGGAGGCATATGATGCGAGAACAACCAAATATGATAGGCTCAAGTAAACAAGCATGCATCACAAGTAATATGTCCAAGTCTCCAAGATCAAGAAACATAGATGCAACAATTGGAGGCAAGCGACAATGATAAAGACAAATCAAGTGAGAGGCATGAACATATATGTCATCAACCCAAGAAAGCAAGTAGGAAAGGAACATGGGTGATGCAACAAAGCAAGCAATCATAGCGATCAAGTGATGTGTGCTAGTAGTGCGAAGATGCAACATACTAGAGGTAATCATGGCAATCATGTCATGTGTGCAAATAGTATGCATGAATAATTCACATGACATAGCACAAGCATGAAAGCACGATATGAGAAAAATATCATCAATGTATTGGCGAGAGGCCATATGTAAATAGCAATGGGATATTATGACACTCCCAACACAACAAGCATCAATAGCATGAGGCACATGATAAACATGGCAATAGCAACAAGGATCTCCACCAAGCATGCAAACACACATAAAAGTAGCATAACGGTGAATCATGGGTAGATGCAAGAAAGGGTCACAATTGCATGGCTAAATCATAGAAAGAGGCATAGCATGCAAAGTGAACACAAGAAAATGGGCATAACATAACAAGTGATATATAGCCCAAAGGCGTGTGAGAGCCAAGTAAAAGGAATGCGCGAAGGCATTGCGCAAAGAGAATGGAGGTAAGGATAGTCCACGGGATCCCAAGTCATCATTGCTCTCAAGAGCTCGTTTCGTCAACTCTTGGGATTGAGAGGTTGACGAATATACGTGAGTACCTACACAAAACAAAGACAAAGGGAAAATTGCGTGTGCATGGTATATGTACACATCATCCATCATGATGCGCACGTGCATGTGTTGGTTAGCACAAAAGATACAATGCTCAAATAAATGAGATGCATGATATAGAAACATGTCATCCATCATGATAGGTTTGTTGTTATGTATAGCATAATGGAGACTCAAGTTGTGTAATGCATCACAAGAAATATCTAGAGCATTGTTATACGTGGAATGCATATGGTGCAAGCAATTATGAGAATCATGCAATGTATGTAATGCATCAAAATATCCTAATGTGTATGAGGAAACTATGGGGGTCTCCTCATGATCATTAGTGGAAACATCACACGGAGAATATTGACAACATCCAAAACAATGCATATTTGGAACATTGTGATCATGGCATGGTATAGTAGATGAATTATGCAAATCATATAAAGGAAGCATGGCAATATCATGACATGAAAAACAAAAGCCAATGACCATCATCTCGTCATCTATGCCATAAGTGCAAATGGGATTTATTTTAATGGGGCATGCGTAGCTACTATGTTGAGATTGAAGTGATGCAATATGGGATATCTCACTCATAGCATATGACAAGGTTAATGGATTGTCAAACATGATGTGACCAAAAGAATTTTAACATGATATCCTATGGATCATAACATCACAACTAGGCAACTCAACATGCTCATCATCATATTCATCATAAATAGGTAAGTCGTGACATGAAGAAGTCGCACTAGCATGAAGCATGGGAATAGGTGGATCAACATCATGCAAGCAATCACTGGTGAGATAGTCCACTAGTGGGACAAGAGAAGCACCATCACCTATTTTACCTTTGGAGCATCGCTCATGTGTAGTAGGTGAGGTGTCGAAGACGAAGTCGTGGTCATCTTCATCTTAATGGAACCATGTGGGGGTGCATCATCTTCCACCATGGCCATCGTCATCTCCATTGGAGGCATGGATTCGTCGAGGATAGGCATGTCTTCATGTAGGAGACCTAGCACCAAAGAAGAAAACACACTCGGATTAGAGGTTAAGTCATCAGAAATCATAGTGGCCTCACATGCCATGTCAACTACCTCACTCACTAAGTGTTGTGGCTCACTCACTCCCTCTTGGATGCTCTCACTCATATGGTTGGTGGAGTCACTCAAATGGCTCGCAACCTCACATAGGATGTGTGGCATGATCTCAAGTATGGGGCTAGTGGTGGTCACACTCATCCTCTCGTAGGAAATGCACTCAATGTCATATATGGTGCAGTCACTCATCTCACTCATGGAGTGGTGGCTCTCCTCACATGGAAATTGGGTCATCTCGTGATATGTGGGTGTCGGAGAGATGTAGGTGCAAACATCTCCATAGTCAATAATGTCGTCGTCGTAGCCGTGGATGAAGGCCGAAGATAGCACATCATCACTCTCCTCTAAGACCAAAGATAAGGTCTCATGTGCGGTCTTGTAGCTTGACTCGGAGTATGACTCCAATATGGGCGCCATCTTCATGTTGTTGAAGAGGTTCATGCTCGTCGCCATTGTCGAAGGGGATGGACCTAGCTCAACAGTCTTGCCGCCATCTTGTTCTTGGAGGCCCATGATGTGGAGCATCCTATGGACATCACCATGTAAAGAGTTCATTCGGCAAGTGACACGTGCGACATCTACTTCACATACATAAAGGTGAATCCTCTCCTTTACACGTGCTCACTTGACCCCTTCGAGGATGGTATACTACTTGACCCTCCATCGTGCATGCATAGGTATTGTCGGAGCTTCATGAATGTCGAGCAGGAATGCAAGCGCCAAGGAACAACTACACCATCCGCGAGGGAAGCGTGGAAGAGAAGGAAGAAGAAGCCTGGACAAGTTTCGGGAAAGCCCGAAACTTCCGGCCGCTACCCGGAACTTCCGGCCTCCGGAACATCCGGCCGTCCTGGAACTTCCGGCCCCGACACATCGAAGCCGTCCGAGAGTGTGCCAACTCTCTGGATAACCCGGAACTTGGCCGGACCTTCGCCCCAAACCTCTGACGCCCGGACCTTCCGGCTGTCCCCGGAACTTCCGGCCCTGCCTGAGCGCAGACACTCGGGCCGAAGCCCATGTACCCTTTCGCCCCTCACTTACCCCTTCGTGGACCTAGACTATATATACTCCTCCACCTCCTCCTTTCTAGGGTTAGCATCGGTTTAGCTCATTTTAGAGATAGAGCATTGCTCATCCACATCGGATCTACTCCACGAGAGAGACGGCAGCCTCTACGGAGAAGATCCCTTTGGATTCAAGACCTCCTTGCGGAGAATAACTTCAATACCTCCTCACGGAGAAGTCCGGTTACCTCTTGTATCATCCGTTGTTGACTTTGGATCTTGTATCTTCCTTTGTGTTCATGGATCTAGTGCATGTGTGATCATTCTTGTTGGTTTGAGTGTTCTCTTGTGTTCCCCTCGTGATTTTCCCCCTCGTTTCCCTCCTCGTGTTCTTCGTGTTCATCGCGGGATCCACTCCTTTCGTGAAAGATCGACCATCTAGGGTTCCACCCTACATCATCTTGGTATCTAGAGCCACGTTGATCATGATTTCGGAGCCTCCCCTCTTCATTTTCTAGCCTAATTTTTTTGTGTCCTTCCCCAATTTCAAAAATCCCCACCAAAAATAGCCCCAATTTTTTTTGTGATTTGTTGGTTTGACGAAATTTTGTTGGATTTGATCTGTGGATTTGCCTTGTTACGAGTGGATTTGCCTTCCCCATATTTTCCCACATTTCTATCCATGAAATCTTCCCATTTTGACCCTGAAAATCGAGTTTTTCCGCCCCCATTCTCAGATCTGGAATTTAGGGTTCGCCCCAGAAGAAATTCCATGACCCCCGGAACTTCCGGACTCCCCGGGAACTTCCGTCGCCCGGAACTTCCGTCCTAGCCCCGGAACTTCCGGGCTAAACAGAAAGTTTACCCAAAAATCCCTAGACTGCCTGCAGTTTTTCCGCGACCCCCGGAACTTCCGGAGCCCGAAACTTCTGGCCCTAGGCCCGGAACTTCCGGCCTAACCCGAAACATTACACAGAATTTCAGCATCAGCCTTCTTCACCGTTTTCATCACAACTTTTCACTCCGAACTCCAATTTGAGTGTTCTTTGGCTCATTTTGAAGCTATCTACGTGCCCGAGGACCTCACCTTGGTTTCACCACCTTTTGACACCATCAAATTTTGTGAATTTTGGCATCTTTTCCTAGGGCTTCCACAACATCATCCGCTACACCACCGCCGACTTCCACAACCTAACCATTTTTTGTTCCCCATAGCATTAGCGGTTGTTTGAGTTGTGACTTGAGTGTCCTAAGGTGTTTCAGCTACTTAGGGACGGTTGTTTCCTCATCAACCACCACCACCACTTCCGCATAGGCTTACCCACCATACACTTCTGCCACCACTACTTAACCCAATTTTGTTGTGTTGTGAGTTGTGTCTCCTAAGGTGTTTTGGCTACTTAGGGACCGTGCTTCCAACTCCGACACCATGTATAGTTCAAGACCTTACCCTCCATTTCCGCATTGCCTACTCGTAAAACCCTGTAACATCCGCAATTTTCAATTTGGAATGTTATACATAGGTCATCCATGCATATCATATGTTTTATTGCTTTTCCGTTCCGTAATCCTCGAAATCCTAAGCAGCTCAAGGACCCTCGAAGAGAGTTGGGGATTTCCCGGTCTTCATATTTGATTCTTTTATCAAATAATGAAAAGAGGATTTGATTTTAATTATTTCTCTCCGAAAAATATTTCACATTAAAAATTAAAGAGAGGAGATAATATGACTTCTCCAAAATAAATGAAATATTCGAGGAAAAATATTAAAATCATTAAATTGATTTTTTTTATTTGATTTTATTCGGATTTTATTTGCATTAGAAAAATTGCATGTTTTCAAGATTGCATTTTAGGGCCAAGAAAATGTTCATCTTGTTCTAAATACTTTATTTAGACGGTGAAAAATTGTTTTGGCATTTTTAGGTTTTTATTTATTTTTTTCTAGGATTTTATTTCGGTCAGCGAAGTTTTTTTTTTAAAAGGTTCCGCGCCGACTGGGCCTAAGGCCCAGCCCCTCCAGGCCGCCGCGCCAGGCCACCGCCGCCGCCTCCTGCGCGCGCGCGCGCTGCCGCCGCTGCCGCCACTCGGACTGGAGTCCGTGTTGGACTCTGCCTCCGCCGCGCCTTGCCCCCTCCTCCAAGTCGCCGCCCCTGCCCCTTTATATATGTCACCACCCCGCCCCCAACACCACCACCACCGCCGCCGCCACCAAGCCCCGCATCGCGCTAGCCGCCGCCGCCGCCGCAGCCACCGCCGCCGCGAGCCGCCGCCCTCGCGAGCCGCTGCCCCGCCTCCCCGGAGCTCTCTCGCCGGAGGTAGCCGCCGCGCCCCGCCGCCGGTTTCTTTTAAGACCGTTCAGTTTTTTTCAGAAACCCTATATCCATTTTTTTCGGATTCGCCGGTTTTTCTCGGTTCTTCCAGTTAGCGGACGTTCATCCGTACGTTCGTTTTAACGAACGGTTTTCGCCCGTTAGTTATAGCTAACGAACGCTCGTTCGTTAGTCTGTTCGTGAGTTTTCTTTTATCGGATTTCTTCTGCGATTTTTCTGATCATGATTTTTGATTTATCTTTTCGCCCGTTTAACGGAATCAGGCGATTCAAGCGCCTGGAGTTTCGTCTCGAAACCCTCTTTCCGTTTAACCAACTCAAACAAGTTTTTGCTACTGTAAAATTTGACCTAGTTTCAGATTAGTAAATGAAGCTTCTTTCTTTCGTCGTTTGAGTTTCGTTGCTCCGTTTATTTTGATTCTTTTTGCGAACCGGAGTTCTTAATTTGAACATTCTAGTCAACCTCTCTTATTTGAGTTTTGCTTGTGCATCGTTGCTTGTTACTTATGTATGTTATTGTTTGCTTGCGATAGAATTCCCGGAGAGCGAAGCGTGTTACTACGAGTCTCTAGGATTCGCAGATTGTCAGCAAGGCAAGTAACACTTTGATCATATCCCATTAGTACCCAGTTTTTATGCATTAGTTCCAATCCTCAAACATTGCATGATTAGGATGTCATTAACTTGTGGGTTGGGAAGTAGTTGCTGAGGTAGAACCTATTCCCCTGTTACATTCAAACCCGTGGGAGTTACTTCTACATATTGCTTATATTGCTATGCTACGCTCGTAGACGTGGTTTGGGTTTGAGTGAAATTCATGTCAGATGTGAGATTGTTAATTAATGGTTCAACTTAAGGTGGAAACTTAATCAAACAACTGGTTGGATTGAGGCACCTAGGGAACCGAGTGTTGTCTATTTTTTTGGAAATCCTGGGGTACCCGTGTGATCTTCCTATGGACCGCCACCCAAGCTCAAAGGGAACTAAGATGATTCATGCTAGAAACTTCCGTGTGCAGCCACAAGCTATTATGGGCTCTAGCATAGTTGAGTAAGTTACGTGAAGCTCTTGAAGAGGTAGATCAACAGGTAGTGGGTTTTGTAGGTTTGGTATGGTCTACCCGAAGTAGAGAGTTAACGTTTCTGAAAGACTGTGTCTCGGTCATCCGTTTCTCAAACACCATGTAGTGCGAGAAATCCAACGGAGGCGATCGAGTCTTGTGGGGAAAAGTGCGCAAACCTCTGCAGAGTGTACAATATAATCATGGTTAGCCGTGTCCCCAGTTATGGACAATTCTTGAGTATCTAGTACTTGGGTTATCACATGTATCTCACCATGCTTAATTAAAACTGTTGGGGTGTTAATTCACTTTAATTGGGATTGAGTTGGGGATACCTTCTCAATGATGTTTCAACCACCATGATAGTAAAAATTAAAATCTATTATGTTGTTGTAGGGAAAATTGGCTTTTCGCAAAACTACAACCATACAGCTTTCCACCAGCCATATATGCATGTGGTGATAGCATTATTCTGTTTTTGCTCTACTGTGTTATATTGCCAGCATATTCCATGTGCTGACCCGTTTTCGGGCTGCAACGTATTATGTTGCAGACTTTTCAGATGAGGAGTAAGGTTCGTTAGGTCGTTGCCGTGCAACTCAGCTATGCCGTTGGAGTTGATGGATTCACCCTATCTTCCAAGCCTTCCGCTGTTATCGCATTAGATGGCCTTAAGCCATATTCTTGTAATAAGTTCTCTTTGGAGACATTCGATGTAATAGTGTGTGATTGCTACTCTGTTATAAATCCTTCGAGTACTGTGTGTGTCAGCATTACCGATCCAGGGATGACACTGAAGCACAGAGACTTGACCATCTGAGGTCGGGTCGCTACAAGATGATATCAGAGCACATGCTAAGTGTTGGACACGACCCCTAAGATAAACCCTAGGTCACACTTCTCTTCTCATTTCTGACTCCTCTCCATTTTCTACTCTTTAGGATGACGGAGATGAAGAACAAGTTTGCACAACCGGATGAAGATACCCCTTTTGGACGCCACTTGAAGGAAGTCACTAGGTACTTGAACATTGAAATACCAAGCTTCACCGGGACGTACAACACCACTCTACCTAAAGAGGAGCGCTGGATGATTCAAGTACAAGTTCCAGGAAGGACGTTCTCGCCAACTTCTAAACCCATAGAATTTTCCTTCGACGCACCAACCTGGAGTTTAGGAAAGAGTATGGCAGCTCACATCACCATGGGACGCATTGGAGAAGTTTACACCAGGGAGCTTAAGGACACTATTTACCAAATATGTGGGCGCCGAGACGAGCAATGGGAAGTAATCAACACCAGGAAGGATAGATCCATTGCAGCTTTCATCCAGGAGTTAAACCAGCACATTCAACGTCAGGAGAACCAGATGTGTGCGGACATGATGGACTTGAAGAAGGCGAAGACTAGGATCATCGAGCTGGAGGAAGAACTCAAGTTTACCCGCGATGGATATGAGGAGGAAATCAAGACCCTACTGGAGAAGAATGACGACTTAGTCAAGAAGATCGGAGTATTCATGGGAGGACCAGCACCAATAGAAGAAGAAGAACCCAAGGAAATACGCCCCGAGGACTACATCATCATCGACGACACCGACTCCGACCCTAGTGATGATGACTTTGAAGACGAAGCTAGAGCAGACATCATGGAGTCTTCCACCGATCAAAATTTCTAGATGACTACCATATATTAGTAGTATTTCCCCCATGTATATAGTAGTAGTGAGCACTTTTGCGATAGTTCTAGACCGTTTGTATGCCCTTGCTTGATTGATTGAGTGAAATGATTGTGTTTGTCTCATGTGCATATGGGTAGTGTTCTCTCATTAGACCTCTTCTATTCTAAATCTCTCCCATCTAAACCCCTCAGATGCCTCCGAGACGTGACACCGGTTTTGCCTTCCCGCCGGAGCTCACCTAGTTGATCCAGCAGTAGAATGCCTTGATGCAATTGCTAGTTCAGAACCAGGGCAACAACAACAACAACAACCCACCGCCAGTGGACAACCTAGCCCGTTTTCTAAGGTTACAGCCACCGGTGTTTTCCAGTAGCACCGAGCCTATAGTTGCTGATGATTGGCTACACCGTATTGGAAGGGAGTTGACCACCGCAGGTTGCACAGATGCTGAGAAGGTGCGCTTTGTCGCACATCAATTGGATGGACCAGTAGCCTCATGGTGGGAGAATTACACGGCCACTTTTCCTATAGCCAATGTCACTTGGGACCATTTTCAGCAAGCTTTCCGCACAACCCATGTCTCCACTGGAGCTATGCAAATGAAGAAGCGAGAGTTCCGCAACTTACGCCAGGGGAACCGTACTGTGGCTCAGTACGTGGATGAGTTTAGCAAGTTATCTCGCTATGCCCCTGATGATGTGGCCACAGATGCCGCGAAGCAGGAGAAGTTTATGGAAGGGCTGAATGATGAGATGAGCATGCAATTGATGGTAGCAACCTTCAACAACTACCAAGAGTTGGTAGATAAGGCTCTTATGATTGAAGGGAAACAACAGCAGATTGAGAGCCGCAAGAGAAAGTATGGACAAGGAAAGTATAACTCAGGAGCTCAGCAGAAGCCTCGCCTAACCCCGAACACGGGAGGACTTGTTCACAACCATGGAGGTCACAACCACATTGGAGGAGGATCACATAACCATAGTGGTGCTAAGAATGGGAATGGGAACGGAGCTAACAACAATCAGAACCGCTCCAACCCGTCCACTCCCGCCAAAAGAGACTTAAGTTAGGTTACCTGTTTTAAGTGCGGGAAGACAGGGCACTATGCCAATGATTGCCCCGAAGGAAGGAATGGAAACGGAAATGGAAGCACTGGGAAGAAGCCCAATCCATTCAACAAAGGACAAGTGAACCACGTTAACGTGGAGGAGGTTGAAGAGCAGCCGGACGCGGTAATAGGTAAGTTTTTGGTTAAGTCATTTACTGCTCTTGTTCTTTTCGATACTAGTGCATCGCATTCATACATATCAAGGGGATTCGTGGATAAGTTTAAACTACCAACCCAAACCCTTAGGACCCCTCTTTTAGTGAGTTCACCCGGAGCAAAGTATATGGCTAGCCGATGGTGTGACCAGATACCCTTAACCATTGGTACACATGTTTTTCCGTCCGACCTAATTATCTTGGAGTCACAAGGATTGGATGTGATATTGGGTATGGACTGGATGTCAAAGTTTGGAGGAAGCATTGACTGTGCTAGTAAGACGATTTATCTCACCACCCCGGAAGGAAAAAGGATTAAGTATGTATCTAGGCATGTGCCTAGGAGGAGTCAAGTGAATGCCCTTACGGGAGTTGTTCAGAAGGAAATGCCTGTAGTGAAGGATTACCCGGATGTTTCCTAGAGGAGTTACCAGGCATGCCACCGGACAGAGATATTGAGTTTTTGATAGAGCTGTTACCAGGAATAGGACCAATATCCAAGAGACCCTATCGGATGCCCGCAAATGATCTGGAAGAAATTAAGAAACAGATCAAGGAGTTATTGGAGAAAGGATATATCCAAAGAAGTTCATCACCTTGGGGAGCCCCAGTACTTTTGGTTGAGAAGAAGGATAAATCCCTGAGGATGGTTGTTGATTATCGAGCATTGAATGAAGTGACGATTAAGAACAAGTACCCACTGCCGATGATCAACGATCTGTTTGATCAGTTGCAAGGAGCTAAAGTGTTTTCGAAGATCGATTTGTGATCGGGGTATCATCAGTTGAAGATACGAGAGAAGGACATACCAAAGACGGCGTTCACAACGCGATATGGATTATATGAGTACACGGTCATGTCGTTTGGACTGACTAACGCCCCTGCCTATTTCATGAGCATGATGAACAAGGTGTTCATGGAGTATTTGGACAAGTTTGTTGTGGTGTTTATTGATGATATCATGGTATACTCGAAGAACAAGGAGGAGCACAAAGAGCATTTGCGTTTAGTTCTCGAGAAGCTCAGGGAACACCAGTTGTATGCTAAGTTTAGCAAATGCGAGTTTTGGCTGAAGGAAGTCGGATTCCTTGGACATGTTATATCAGGAGAAGGTATAGCAGTAGACCCCAACAAGGTTCAGTCAGTCACTCAATGGTTGGCACCCACCTCAGTTAGTGAGATCCACAGTTTTCTTGGACTCCCAGGATACTACCGGAGATTCATTGTGAATTTTTCCAAGATTGCAAAACCAATGACTGAACTGTTGAAGAAGGATACCAAGTTTAAATGTACAGAAGATTGTGAAGCAAGTGTCCAGGAGTTGAAGAAACGTTTGACTACAGCCCCAGTGCTAGTACTGCCAGATATACATAGGGAGTTCCAAGTGTATTGCGACGCCTCTCGCTTAGGACTTGGATGTGTGCTTATGCAGGACAGAAGAGTTGTTTCGTATGCCTCACGACAACTAAAACCTCATGAGTTGAATTATGCCACACATGATTTGGAGCTAGCAGCCGTAGTGCATGCGTTGAATACTTGGAGACATTACCTTATTGGAAACTGTTGTGATGTGTACACGGATCACAAGATTTTGAAGTACATCTTCACCCAGAAGGAGCTGAACCCAAGGCAGAGGAGATGGTTGGAGCTTATAAAGGATTATGACATGAAGCTACACTATCATCCAGGAAAGGCCAATGTCGTAGCAGACGCATTGAGTCGGAAGAGTTATGCTAATACCCTTGAAAGTAAAGGACTGACGAAGGAATTAGCAAAGGACATCATGGAACTTTGGTTAGAGATTGTACCTAGAAGGTTCATTGCCACAATGGAGGTTCAGTCGACATTGCTGGACAAGATTCGGGAAGCTCAGAAAGATGATAAAGAGATTGCCGAGATAAAGGAGAAGATGGGCAAAGGAAAGGCCAAAGGTTTTCGTAAGGATGAGCACGATACCCTATGGTTTGAGGACCGAGTTTATGTGCCCAACAACCAGGAGATCAGGAAGTTAATACTTCAAGAGACCCATGACTCACCATACTCGATACACCTCGGAAACACCAAGATGTATTTGGATTTGAAGGAACGTTTCTGGTGGACTGGTATGAAGAAGGATATTGCCGAGTATGTAGCCATATGTGATGTATGTCAGAGAGTTAAGGCAGAACATCAGAAGCCAGCAGGACTGTTATAGCCTATGCCAATACCCGAATGGAAGTGGGATAAACTTGGCATGGACTTTATCACCGGATTACCCAGGACTAAAGCAGGATATGATTCCATATGGGTAGTAGTTGATCGTTTGACCAAAGTAGCTCACTTCATCCCAGTGAAAACCACCTATACAAGTGCAAAGTTGGCCAAGACCTATATGTCCAGGATCGTATGTCTGCATGGAGTTCCGAGGACCATTGTACCGGATCGAGGAACACAGTTTACTTCAATGTTTTGGCATCAGTTACACTAGACTTTGGGAACGAGATTGGAGTTCAGTACAACGTTTCACCAGTAGACAGATAGACAGACTGAGAGAGTCAATCAAATTTTGGAGGACATGTTGAGAGCCTGTGCGCTAGATTATGGATCTAGTTGGGATGACAATTTGCCATATGCAGAGTTCTCATACAACAATAGCTACCAAGCCAGTTTGAAGATGGCACCGTTTGAAGCCCTGTATGGACGTAGGTGCAGAACACCGTTGATGTGGGATGAGGTAGGAGACCGACAGTTGTTTGGACCAGACTTGATTAAAGAATCTGAGGAGAAGGTAAAACTGATCCGAGACCGACTAAAGATTGCTCAGTCCAGGCAGAAGAGTTATGCAGACTCAAAACACAAGGAGGTAACCTACAAAATTGGAGATAGAGCATATCTGCGAGTATCGCCCTTGTGAGGAGTGAAACGTTTTAGAGTTAAAGGAAATTTGGCCCTGAGATTTGTAGGACCGTATCGCATTTTGGAACGGATGGGAGAAGTCACCTACAAGTTGGAGTTACCTAAGGGATTGTCAGGAGTCCACGATGTGTTCCACATTTCACAGTTGAAGAAGTGTCATGCTGAGATGGCGGAAATACCATTAAGAGATACAGTACCCTTGGAGGCGATTCAGTTGGACAGTGATTTGACTTACGAGGAGAAGCCAGTTAAGATTCTTGAGTTTGCCAGCAGAGTCACCCGCAGTAAGGTTATCAAATTTTGTAAAGTTCAGTGGAGCCACCATACCGAGGATGAAGCTACCTGGGAATGAGAGGATGATCTTCGCAAGGACCACCCATACCTATTTTCTAGCCAACCCGAATCTCGAGGGCGAGATTCATCTTAAGGGGGGTAGGTTTGTAACATCCCAAATTTTCAATTTGGAATGTTATACATAGGTCATCCATGCATATCATGTTTTATTGCTTTTCCGTTTCGTAATCCTCGAAATCCTAAGCAGCTCAAGGACCCTCGGAGAGAGTTGGGGATTTCCCGGTCTTCATATTTGATTCTTTATCAAATAATGAAAAGAGGATTTGATTTTAATTATTTCTCTCCGAAAAATATTTCACATTAAAACTTAAAGAGAGGAGATAATATGACTTCTCCAAAATAAATGAAATATTGGAGGAAAATATTAAAATCATTAAATTGATTTTTATTTGATTTTATTCGGATTTTATTTGCATTAGAAAAATTGCATGTTTTTCAAAATTGCATTTTAGGGCCAAGAAAATGTTCATCTTGTTCAAAATATTTTATTTAGACGGTGAAAATTGTTTTGGCATTTTTAGGTTTTTATTTTTTTCTAGGATTTTATTTCGGTCGGCGAAGTTTTAAAAAAAAGGTTCCGCGCCGGCTGGGCCTAAAGCCCAGCCGCGCCAGGCCACCGTCGCCGCCTCCTGCGCGCGCGCGCTGCCGCCACTCCGACCGGAGTCAGAGTTGTACTCCGCCTCCGCCGTGCCTTGCCCCCTCCTCCAAGTCGCCGCCCCCGCCCCTTTATATACGTCACCACCCCGCCCCCAACACCACCACCACCACCACCACCATCGCCGCCAAGCCCCGCGCCACGCTAGTTGCCGCCGCCGTGAGCCGCCTTCTTCGCGAGCCGCTGCCCCGCCTCGCCGGAGCTCTCTCGCCGGAGGTAGCCGCCGCGCCCCACTGCCGGTTTCTTTTATAAAGACCGTTCGGTTTTTTTTCAGAAACCCTAGATCCGTTTTTTCTCGTATTCGCCGATTTTTCTCGGTTCTTCCAGTTAGCGGACGTTCGTCCGTACATTCATTTTAATGAACGGTTTTCGCCCGTTAGTTATAGCTAACGAACGCTCGTTCGTTAGTCTGTTCGTGAGTTTTCTTTTATCGGATTTATGCCGCGATTTTCTGATCGTGATTTCTGATCCGATCTTAGTTTATGTTTATCTTTTCGCTCATTTAACGGAATCAGGCGATTCAAGCGCCTGGAGTTTCGTCTCGAAACGCTCTTTCCGTTTAACCAACTCAAACAAGTTTTTGCTACTGTAAAATTTGACCTAGTTTCAGATTAGTAAACGAAGCTTCTTTCTTTCGCCGTTTGAGTTTCGTTGCTCCGTTTGTTTTGATTCTTTTTGCGAACCGGAGTTCTTAATTTGAACTTTCTGGTCAACCTCTCTTATTTGAGTTTTTCTTGTGCATCGCTGCTTGTTACTTATGTATGTTATTGTTTGCTTGCGATAGAATTCCCGGAGTGCGAAGCGTGTTACTACGAGTCTCTAGGATTCGCGGATCGTCAGCAAGGCAAGTAACACTTTGATCATATCCCATTATTACCCAGTTTTTGTGCATTAGTTCCAATCCTCAAACATTGCATGATTAGGATGTCATTAACTTGTGGGTTGGGAAGTAGTTGCTGAGGTAGAACCTATTGCCCTGTTACATTCAAACCCTTGGGAGTTACTTCTACGTATTGCTTATATTGCTATGCTATGCTCGTAGTCTTGGTTTGGGTTTGAGTGAAATTCATGTCGGATGTGAGATTGTTAATTAATGGTTCAACTTAAGGTGGCAACTTAATCAAACAACTAGGTGGATTGAGGCACCTGGGGAACCCAGTGTTGTCTGTTTTTTTTGGAAATCCCGGGGTACCCGTGTGATCTTCCTATGGACCGCCACCCAGGCTCAAAGGGAACTGAGATGATTCATGCTAGAAACTTCCGTGTGCAGCACCAGCTATTATGGGCCCTAGCATAGTTGAGTAAGTTACGTGAAACTCTTGAAGAGGTAGATCAGCAGGTAGTGGGTTTTGTAGGTTTGGTATGGTCTACCCAGAGTAGAGAGTTAACGTTTCTGAAAGACTGTGTCTCAGTCATCCGTTTCTCAAACACCATGTAGTGCGAGAAATCCAACGGAGGCGATTGAGTCTTGTGGGGAAAAGTGCGCGAACCTCTGCAGAGTGTACAATCTAATCATGGTTAGGCGTGTCCCGGTTATAGACAATTCTTGAGTATCTAGTACTTGGGTTATCACATGTATCTCACCATGCTTAATTAAAACTGTTGGGATGTTAATTCACTTTAATTGGGATTGAGTTGGGGATACCTTCTCAATGATGTTTCAACCACCAGGATAGTAAAAATTAAAATCTATTCCGTTGTTGTAGGAAAAAATTGGCTTTTTGCAAAAGTACAACCATACAGCTTTCCACCAGCCATATATGCATGTAGTGATAGCATTATTCTGTTTCTGCTCTACTGTGTTATATTGCCAGCATATTCCATGTGCTGACCGGTTTTCGGGCTGCAACGTATTATGTTGCAGACTTTTCAGACGAGGAGTAAGGTTCGTTAGGTCGTTGCCGTGCAGCTCAGCTATGCCGTTGGAGTTGATGGATTCACCCTATCTTCCAAGCCTTCCGCTGTTATCGCATTAGATGGCCTTAAGCCATATTCTTGTAATAAGTTCTCTTTCGAGAAATTCGATGTAATAGTGTGTGATTGCTACTCTGTTATAAATCCTTCGGGTACTATGTGTGTCAGCATTACCGATCCAGGGATGACACTGAAGCACAAAGACTTGACCATCTGAGGTCGGGTCGCTACAAACCCATCATTGCATTTCCGCAATCCCATTGAGCTTTCGCCACCACCACCACATTCCCGCTACCATCATTTGACATTTGAGATTCTGAGTTCACGGTTTTTCCGTTTCCTAAGGTGTTTCGGCTACTTAGGGACGAGTCTCCATCATCTTGGTATCTCCATCAAGATCACCGCCACTCATCATCGCCATGGACGGTAACCTCCATATCATCTCGGTATCGTGGTATACCTCCATTGTATATTCCCTTGCATTGCATTGATAACCCCTAGCCCACATTTTGTGTCACTTGCCAATCTATACTAGACATTTGAGTATTGCCGGCAATGTTACTTGTGCACATTAGTGATCTACACCATACATTGCATACATACCATGCCATATCGGTATCATCTTCGTATCATATCATCCTTTGTGCCACAAGTTTGTTCCCGCATATATACAATTGCTATCTTGGTTTGCGCATTGTGCAGAAGTGTCCATACAAAAAAAGAAGAATAAGCTTTTAAGCAAAAGAGTGAACAAAGGGCTTGTAATCAAGTGCCATAGCATCATACCACATTGCATAAGATTGTCATATCCGATCATCTTGGATCATACCACCGGAACATCATATACATAGCATACTTGGGATAGAAGTTGTTACATTTTGCATCTTATAGGTTGTGCACAAGTGTCGTATCTGCCTATAGAGCAATCGTGCTAGCGTCTCTCTTGAGTTGTGCAACACGAGCGTTTTTTGTGGATTCCACATTTTGTGCTCATCCTTGGTTGCACGACCCCATTATCTATCCGTGTGTGTGTTTCCGTGTGCCACATATTGCTATTGGTCTACTTGTTACACTTGCTAGTTTGTGAATCTCTTTCAACATTATTGACTCTTGCTAACATTTTGCATCAAATTTTTGTGCCACTATCTTCACCGAGCTCCACCATAAGCCTTATTTGTGTAGGTGTGAGAAACCGACAAGAATTGGTACCAATTGTGCTATTTCCTTGTTACATCATTGAGTGATCATTGATCCATCTTCAACATCGGTCAAGGTACATTTGGTATAGTTCTTCTCCTTTCTCCACTCACATTTGCTCGAGTCTTGTGATGGATAGGCAAGGCATTTCACCTTCGGTCTACAATAACAATGACGTGTTTGATGCCACGAAAAAATACACCGATGCCAAGATGCAACCTCAAATGGAAGAGATCAAGGCCCTCATCAAGTCCTACAAGCGATCTTCCTCATCTTTGAGAAGACGCTCAAGTACACATACTTCCAAGCTACCATCTCCGGCAAGGTCACATCGGCATCGACACCATCACCATCATGAACGTGAAGGTCAAGAGCTCAACACCAACAACTGCTTAACGACTTCACCTTCTCCCTTGGAATCTTCGCCAAGTGACTTCAAGGCATCTTCGCCTTCGGATATATGGCATCTTCGCCAGCAAGCACCTCAAGACTACGCTAAAGAGAAGCTCCCCAAGCTCAAGTCCGCGACTTCCACGAGCTACTACGACCTCGACACCGACCATGAGATTCTTTTCTATGGGACTCTAGAACCCGAGGAGTATCTCGAGTGGGATCATTTGATGTACGACTACCTCAAGCTACATCAAGTTCCTGCCGAAGATCAAGTGAAGTGCGCCACAAGGAACTTCCATGACTACGTGTCCACAAGGCGGCTTCACGCACCTTCGGAGACCTACGACATGAGTTGGTCCAAGACGAAGAGAGCTATGCGGCGAGAGTTCGTGCCTCCATCCTTCACGGAACAACTTATACGCCAATTGGAGAACACCGTCCAAGGATCCAAGTGTGGGGACCCCGACTCATAAGTCGTGATCACCGAATGCACGTGTACAGTGATCCCAGAGATCAATGCTCACTGAACACGCAGAAGCTGAATAACAAGAGTCTTACATCCATACATACCGTATTACACAAGTAGGACCATTATGGTCGAGTCTTCATTATAACATCACAGCGGAAATCTTCTTCGATAACTTGGACCCATCCCATCTGCCTTAACCCTACAGGCATTCTGATTGGGAATCGGCCTAGCTCGCATGTTCGTCACCAAGGTATCCTTCATTATATCCTGTTCTTTCATGCCTGGCCAATAAAATAACCAGTGGCAAGCCAATGAGTACTTTGAATGTACTCGCAAGCAACCCATGTTTTGGTTCAAGATACAATAATGCATGATATAGGTAAATTTTTGAGGAAAGCTAGTTTTGAGTGCAATGACATGATCAACAACTTGTAAGACATGCATCAGGAGAATTCAAGTAACCAAGAGGACAGGTTACAGATATCTACACAAAGGGAGTGGGCTCCAACCCAACTCATCCATGTCAAGTCCTTTGACTTGACCCAAGTAGTTCTTCCCACACACACTGGTTTGTAAACAAGTGGACGTAGCCCAAGAGCGGTTACCCAACTGTCCTTAACCGTGGACACGGCTATTCGAATAGTTTTACACTCTGCAGAGGTTGCACACTTTACCCACAAGATCCGGGGAACTTCCGTGTCTTCCACGACCCGCGGTACCTCAAGTACCTGGGGTAAGCACCCGATCACTATCTTTCCCTAGACGACACTAACATGGAGTCCACTCAATTGGTAGTAACCCCCGTGCCCAACATTTCACAACTTAAAATTGCGGAGCCTCGCTCCTATATTCATAACATACCACTGGCACGGGGTACCAACGGTGTGTCCGGTGCCCCATAAAAATGTTCTTGGCCGCCCTACCTGGCACGACCCTGTCCCGAGAGAGAGCACCAACTCTCCCCCGTCACTAGTAATGCGGGCTCCAAGCTAGTATTGGCCTAGGTAATCAATAATGCCCTTTCCCATATAAGGGTAGAGTGGTTGCGCATGTAAGGTTGGAATAACGGTCGCAACTTAAACCAATCCGTTTTTTAAAACAACACACACACTTGCCTCAGTACACCACTTCGTCATCAAGTGGCTACCCAACTCATCATCTCCCTCGGGCATAAGTGGCACCCGACGGGGTTTTCGAAAAGTCCTTTGAAAATACTTTGTCTCCATCACCATGCATATTCCCGTCCCTTTTTGCGTAGCACTACTTAGCATCCTATCTACTCCCACCGGCATAACCCTCATAGAAAGGTAGGGTCATGCATCATGCAAGTGTCAATGAGAAAAGCAACGGAGGCAAACCACCTCAAGTGGTCACCATTTTATCATGACTTCGATGCAAGCAATAAAAGTGCCATATGACGTGCAAAAAAGGGGTTTCTTAGACATGGTCAAAGGGCTGCTTGCCTTGGTCTTCAAAGTCTTCAAGTTCTTCAAATCCTTCTCCTTCTTCTTCTTCAGCAACTTCATCTAATACGGGATCTAATCGTCGCAAGAAAATAACGAGAAAATAATGCTCAGAAAAATGTCAACTTATTTTTGATAAATACTAGGGGGAACTCTAAGAAGGGGAAAATTATTAGTTATGGATTTGGAGTTGTATAATGGGAGAAACGGATTTTCAGAGGGGAATATAAATGCTCAAATTTGAATTTAAATTTGAACAGTGCAGAAAAGTTTGATGGATATTTATGAAAGTTACACCATTAAATAGGTGGGATTTTTAGAAAAAATATGGGAGTTGGAATTATTGCATTTGGATTAATATTTAATCCTGTGGAATTTTTGCAAGTTTCTAGAAAAAGAAAAAGGAGAAGCAGCACTGTGCAACTGGGCCAGAAGGGCCACAGTGCAGCAGGCCAAGAGCGGATTCAACCCGCGCGAGGCTGCCACGTCGAAGGCGTAAAGGTAAAATACGCCTTCAGCCGTCGCAGCGAAACGGTTCGCGCGCGCGTGCGTTTTAAACCTGACGGATGGGGCCCACCCGTCAGTACGTGAGGCTGACTGACGGGCCCCACGGCCGTCGTCTTCAACCTCGGGCAAGAGAGGGGGGGCGAGCTCACCGGCGTCGCTGTGGTCAACGGCGAGGCGATCCGAGCGCACCGGCTTGCTCAGGGCGGAGTCGCCTCGGGTGGAGGTGGAGGCGGTCGCCGGAGTGCAGGGGTTCACCGGCGACGAGGAAGCCAGCGGAAGGGCCTCGGGAGGAGCCTGGTTAGCTCGTTCCGAGCTACAATAGGAGCGGGATAAAGAGGGGAATGGATCAGTGAGGTGAGGCGGTTCCAGATCGAGAGAGAGAGGGGGCAAAGGAGGCCTGTACCACGAGATCGACGGCGACCCGAAGCGGCGGGGCTCGAGCTCGATCTCGAGCTTGGGCGGCTCTGGGGATGAACAGGAGGCCCAGTGGGGCTATTTGGAGTGGGAGGGAACGAGTGGTGGTGAGAGGAGGGCTCGGGAATGCCTTATATAGGCGAGCGGCGGTCCACTGTGGGCTCGTGCGCTGGCGAGCTCGTGCTCGTCGCTACGGGCCTCGGGAGGGTGCTGCGCCGAGTCTAGGGTGTTCGTGGGGGTCAACTACTCCCAGGGGAAGAAGAGAGGGAGCGGGGAGGGGTCAGAGACGCCGCGCGTGTGAAGCCGCTCATTGGAGCTCTCGGGCGGCCGGCGCGCATGCGAGCAAGGGCAGCAGGAGGGAGAAAGAGGAGGGGGACAGAGGCGTAGCGTGCTGCGGGCGTCGAGGAGCATCGGCTGGCGTGAGGGGGGGGAGCCGAGGTGGCCGGAGGTGGTTGGCAGGGGGCGGCTACAGTGCGGGAGCGCACTATAGCGCGCTCCAGAGCGTGCAAATGGCCGGCATGCCATTTTTTTGGCAAAGTGGGCACGGACAAGCATGTCTGGTAGCTCTAGGAAGGAGTAAAGAATGTGGGGAAAGCCTTGGATGCCTTGGGTGGCCACTGGAGTGAGGAGGGAGGAGAGGAAGAGCGGTGCAAGGGCTGTCCAGAGAGGTAAAAGAGGCGGTTTCACCCCTCAATTATTGATCTGAGATGCAGCCATTGCTACTGGAGGTAGAAGAGGTCGAGGAGGAGCTGTGGTAAAAAGTTGAGCTCAAGGAGATTAGTGGAAGGGCTCAAAATGGTGTTTTTGGAAAAATGGCAGAAGGTGTTTGATGATGGTTTGGGCGAGCAGATGATTTCCAATTTCCATGAGACTCCATAGGGTGAAGTGACACATATAATTAGGGCCTCTCGCCAATTTGGAGCTTATTTGGGTAAAGTTGCCAATGCAACTTTTGTAAACCCTAGAAATGAGCAGAAATGGCTTTACCAAGATTTAGTCATGCAAATCTATTCTCCTTGATGCACCACTTGGTGTAGTGTCATCATTTGAGGATTTGAACATGTCCACAAAAATTCAGATCAAAAGGACACACTTGGCAATGTAGAGTTGTTCAAATTTGATTCTGGTCAGAGAGGGTTTTGGGGTACTTTGATCAAGATAACATTCTCTCCAACTTGTGCCATTTGGTCTAGATGCATTATTACACCATTTGAGCATGTGCACCAAGTTTGAGAGCATTTGGACATGTTTGACAGTGCAAAAATGTTCAAACTCGAAAAAAGACAGAAGTGGTTTTGAGAGGGTTTCATGGGGTTATACTATTCTCCATGACATGGTACTTGGCAAGATCATCAAACATGTCGTATGTGACATGCTAGAATTTTCTTGGAATTGCTGGGGAATATTTCCTGTAGAAATATTTCAAATCCTTGAAATGGGCAGAAATGGTTTTTGAGGGATTTGACCAATATTTTGAACATGACCATGTGTTGAAACTCTTATATATGGGAAATATATGCCCACTGAGTTTCCCTGATTTTTGTCAAATATTTTTAAAACAATAAAATAATTTTTCCCTATTAAAGACCATTTCTGGCCTTAAGAAAAAGCTTTTAAATAAAGTAGGAAAATAACTTTTAAAATTATATTTTTGTGGTTTATGGGAGTCCTATATCTAATAGGATTCAAATATACCTTTTGAAAGATTTTTCACACCCCAAATCAAGTACTTGCAGTGCAAACCTCAATTCAGGGGTTTTGGAAAACTAATTTTAGAAAATACTATTTGGCCAAATTAGTTTTGCAAGAAATTATTTTTATGTCCTATACACATGGCATGATGATTGGTTCAAGGGTTTGGAGCAAGGAGATGAAGTATAGGAGTTGGAGGATTTATTTGATTTTTAGAGCACTTGCAAACAACAGACAAAATCCAAACAAGGCAAGGTCCAGAACACTCAAAAGTTTTTGTCAAACCACATTTTATCATGATTTATTAGCTTAAGTCTTGTGGCATGAAAATCAGGGTGTGACAGACCTACCCCCCTTACAAGAATCTCGTCCCCGAGATTCCCAGACTAGGCGCGGAAAGGAATACGGAAACTTGGGTTTGGGGTAGTCTTCACGTCCTCATAATGCTTCTGCTTCCGTCTGGTGCTCCATTGAACCTTGAAGTACTCGATGGCATGGCTTCGTGTTTGTCATCCTGCTTGATCCAGATTGCAATTGGGATCTCTCGCGTAGGTCATATTGGGCTGGAGGTCGATGGCTCGTGGTCGATGTCCTTGTAGAGACCGGGCTAGTTAGGAAGTTGGAAACGTTTCCAGAGTGGTGTCATGTGGAAAAACGTTGTGCACAGTGGGTGACTCAGGTGATAACTCTAGCTGGTAGCCGTTTATTCTTCGTCTTGTAGTGATCTTGGAGAGGGCCGATAAATCTTGGTGTGAGCTTCCCTTTGACATGGAAATGCTTGGTTCCTTTGAGAGAAGTGGTTTGCAGATATGCCTGGTCTTTGATGAGGAGGTATACTTCTTGAAGATGGTGGTTGGTGTAGTTCTTCCTCCTAGACATGACGATCTTCAGATGTTCCTTGACCAGATCAATGATTCTTCTTCTGTCTTCGGGTAGACAAGTATGTCATCAAAGAGAGATGACAACTAACTTGTCCAAGCACTCCATGAAGTCTATGTGGTACGTAAAGTGGGATGAGGCATTGGTGATGGTCACGATTGAGCATTGGCCAAGGTCTTATTGATCTAGAGCCAAAGCCCAAGGTCAGGATCCGACCATGTTGTGGCTTGGTAGGGCTTAAGGGTTTCAAGGATTCTAGTGTGCGAGTGAATGTTTATCATCCCATCCTTGAGCACAGTTTCTGAGATGCCAATTGTGCTATCTAGTCCTCTATTCCTGTATCCTCAAATTGGTCTTCCTTATGGCATCGTCAGTTCTTGTGCTATATTAGGGTGATAATGTGCTCGTTCACTATGTCCACTAGTTCCATAATGAACCTAGTGATAAGCAAGGTTACGGAGGCTTAACAGGTTCTCTTGCAATTCTGTGGGTTAAGCACATGGTTAAGGACTCGAGCTGGGGTATCTTGTGAAGTCTCGAAGGGTCTAAGAATGGGTTTCTAGTCTGGAGGGTTAAATATAACTCTATGGGGTTTCACTTGGTCGAGGAGACAGTAGCAAAAGTCTTCATTGCCAGTTGGTTGCCGAGGTAGAATCCTTGGTGCATCTTGTCTTGCTGATCTTCAGTTGATGAAAGAGATGCAGGGGAAAAGTAGCATAGAGGAGGGGAATGCCTAAAGGGGGTTCTATAGTGCAAGTGCAACCAAACGGGTGCCAAAAGGGCCAAACAAAGGAAAACAAGGAAGGTGATATAGTCGCGTACTTGTTGCCTAGGGCAAAAGTGCGACTTATATCAAAACACAATCAAATAAAAACAAGAAACACAGAGTCATGGTTCTATTCGAACCTTCATATGGACTCGACTCCGCATAGGGGGTACACGACTCATCCTACCCTAGGGGTTCTCGGACTAAGTAGTCGTGCTTTACTTCGTGCCTCATGAAGTCTTCTGGGTTTTCCTCAGGTGTTGCTACGTCTCTTGTAGTTGTTTGATGAAATGACCCGGGTTGGGCCTGAAGATTCTTCAACAACTTTTCGCATGTTGAAGTGATGGGGTGAAGGTGGCTTCTCGTAGCAGGCATTGACTCGGTCTCCTGTTGTCTTCTTAATCATGACGATCCCGTTTTGTCTTCTAAGGCGTCGATGGTACCAGGTAGGTAATCCTTTATGCAATGACATTAACAAGGCATCGTAGAGATCCAACATGTCGGTTACGTTGATGACCACATCGACACCAAGAGCGGGGGATGAAGAGAACCGTTTTCCTGCTCACTATAGTGAGGCGGACCAAATGGCGAGGTTCTCATCCACCGGTGGTTGCCGATACAACAACGGTAGTGACAGGGTTACTCTATTAGCGATGTATATCATGATCTCGCATATCCTATGCCATGATCATCATAGGCTAAGGTTGCATCATCTTGGGGCAGGTGTCACCATCTCCTGGGCCTTCAGGTCTTCATCCCTTGAGGATGTATCTTCTGTTGGTATCGTCTTGTTGTGATGTCACCAATCTTGTGTTCAGGAGATGTGGGTGAATGTCTGACAAGGCATCTTCCTTCTAGATTATCCACGAGGATTACAAGGAACCCAGTGATCAGGGGCATAAGGGTTCTAGCGACCAAAGGTTTTGAAGGGGGAGAGATCAATAAGGAAAGTATACCTTAGTTTTCGAAAAACTTAGAAGGGAAGAGAAGTATAGATAGTTTTGAAAACTAGTCGTAGTTTTGGAAATAGTTTTACCCTAACTAACGACCATGCTAACTAAGGCTTCCTACAGTCAGGATGGCTCTGATACCAGCTCTGTGGGGACCCCGACTCATAAGTCGTGATCACCAAATGCACGTGTACAGTGACCCCAGAGATCAATGCTCACTGAACACACAGAAGCTGAATAACAAGATTCTTACATCCATACATACCGTATTACACAAGTAGGACCATTATGGTCGAGTCTTCATTATAACATCGCAGCGGAAATCTTCATCGATAACTTGGACCCATGCCATCTGCCTTAACCCTACAAGCATTCTGACTGGGAAGCGGCCTAGCTCGCATGTTCGTCACCAAGGTATCCTTCATTATATCCTGTTCTTTCATGCCTGGCCAATAAAATAACCAGTGGCAAGCCAATGAGTACTTTGAATGTACTCGCAAGCAACCCATGTTTTGGTTCAAGATACAATAATGCATGATATAGGTAAATTTTTGAGGAAAGCTAGTTTTGAGTGCAATGACATGATCAACAACTTGTAAGACATGCATCAGGAGAATTCAAGTAACCAAGAGGACAGGTTACAGATATCTACACAAAGGGAGTGGGCTCCAACCCAACTCATCCATGTCAAGTCCTTTGACTTGACCCAAGTATTTCTTCCCACACACACTGGTTTGTAAACAAGTGGACGTAGCCCAAGAGCGGTTACCCAACTGTCCTTGACCGTGGACACGGCTATTCGAATAGTTTTACACTCTGCAGAGGTTGCACACTTTACCCACAAGATCCGGGGAACTTCCGTGTCTTCCACGACCCGCGGTACCTCAAGTACCCGGGGTAAGCACCCGATCACTATCTTTCCCTAGACAACACTAACATGGAGTCCACTCGATTGGTAGTAACCCCCGTGCCCAACATTTCACAACTTAAAATTGCGGAGCCTCGCTCCTATATTCATCACATACCACTGGCACGGGGTACCAACGGTGTGTCTGGTGCCCCATAAAAATGTTCTTGGCCGCCCTACCTGGCACGACCCTGTCCCGAGAGAGAGCACCAACTCTCCCCCGTCACTAGTAATGCGGGCTCCAAGCTAGTATCGGCCTAGGTAATCAATAATGCCCTTTCCCATATAAGGGTAGAGTGGTTGCGCATGTAAGGTTGGAATAACGGTCGCAACTTAAACCAATCTGTTTTTGAAAACAACACACACACTTGCCTCGGTATACCACTTCGTCATCAAGTGGCTACCCAACTCATCATCTCCCTCGGGCATAAGTGGCACCCGACGGGGTTTTCGAAAAGTCCTTCGAAAATACTTTGTCTCCATCACCATGCATATTCCCGTCCCTTTTTGCGTAGCACTACTTAGCATCCTATCTACTCCCACCGGCATAATCCTCATAGAAAGGTAGGGTCATGCATCATGCAAGTGTCAATGATAAAAGCAACGGAGGCAAACCACCTCAAGTGGTCACCATTTTATCATGACTTCGATGCAAGCAATAAAAGTGCCATATGACGTGCAAAAAAGGGGTTTCTTAGACATGGTCAAAGGGCTTCTTGCCTTGGTCTTCAAAGTCTTCAAGTTCTTCAAATCCTTCTCCTTCTTCTTCTTCTTCTTCAGCAACTTCATCTAATACGGGATCTAATCGTCGCAAGAAAATAATGAGAAAATAAGGCAATAGTAAAACAGAAAAACCAAAGTGCTCAGAAAAATGTCAACTTATTTTTGATAAATACTAGGGGAACTCTAAGAAGGGGAAAATTGTTAGTTATGGATTTGGAGTTGTATAATAGGAGAAATGGATTTTCAGAGGGGAATATAAATGCTCAAATTTGAATTTAAATTTGAACAGTGCAGAAAAGTTTGATGGATATTTATGAAAGTTACACCATTAAATAGGTGGGATTTTTAGAAAAATATGGGAGTTGGAATTATTGCATTTGGATTAATATTTAATCCTGTGGAATTTTTGCAAGTTTCCAGAAAAAGAAAAAGGAGAAGCAGCACTGTGCAACTGGGCCAGAAGGGCCACAGTGCAGCAGGCCCAGAGGGGATACAGCCCGCGCGAGGCTGCCACGTCGAAGGCATAAAGGTAAAATACGCCTTCAGCCGTCGCCGCGAAACGGTTCACGCGCGCGTGCATTTTAAACCTGACTGGTGGGTCCCACCCGTCAGTATGTGACGCTGACTGACGGGCCCCACGGCCGTCGTCTTCAACCTCGGGCCAGAGAGGGGGGACGAGCTCACCGGCGTCGCTGTGGTCAACGGCGAGGCGATCTGAGCGCACCGGCTTGCTCAGGGCGGAGTCGCCGTTCGGGTGGAGGTGGAGGCGGTCGCCGGAGTGCAGGGGTTCGTCGGCGACGAGAAAGCCGGCGGAAGGGCCTCGGGAGGAGCCTGGTTAGCTCGTTCCGAGCTACAATAGGAGCGGGAGAAAGAGGGGAATGGATCAGTGAGGTGAGGCGGTTCCAGATCGAGAGAGAGGGGGGGCAAAGGATGCCTGTACCACGAGATCGACGGCGACCTGAAGCGGCGGGGCTCGAGCTTGATCTCGAGCTTGGGCGGCTCTAGGGATGAACGGGAGGCCCAGTGGGGCTATTTGGAGTGGGAGGGAACGAGTGGTGGCGAGAGGAGGGCTCGGGAATGCCTTATATAGGCGAGCGGCGGTCCACTGTGGGCTCGTGCGCCGGCGAGCTCGTGCTCGTCGCTACGGGCCTCGGGAGGGTGCTGCGCCGAGTCTAGGGTGTTCGTGGGGGTCGACTACTCCCAGGGGAAGAAGAGAGGGAGCGGGGAGGGGTCAGAGACGCCGCGCGTGTGAAGCCGCTCATTGGAGCTCTCGGGCGGCCGGCGCGCGTGCGAGCAAGGGCAGCAGGAGGGAGAAAGAGGAGGGGGACAGAGGCGTAGCGTGCTGCGGACGTCAAGGAGCATCGGTTGGCGTGAGGGGGAGATCCGAGGTGGCCGGAGGTGGTTGGCAGGGGGCGGCTACAGTGCGGGAGCGCACTGTAGCGCGCTCCAGAGCGTGCAAATGGCCGGCATGCCATTTTTTTTGGCAAAGTGGGCACGGACAAGCATGTCTGGTAGCTCTAGGAAGGAGTAAAGAATGTGGGGAAAGCCTTGGATGCCTTGGGTGGCCACTGGAGTGAGGAGGGAAGAGAGGAAGAGCAGTGCAAGGGCTGTCCAGAGAGGTAAAAGAGGCGGTTTCACCCCTCAATTATTGATCTGAGATGCAGCCATTGCTACTGGAGGTAGAAGAGGTCGAGGAGGAGCTGTGGTAAAAAGTTGAGCTCAAGGAGATTAGTGGAAGGGGTCAAAATGGTGTTTTTGGAAAAATGGCAGAAGGTGTTTGATGATGGTTTGGGCGAGCAGATGATTTCCAATTTCCATGAGACTCCACAGGGTGAAGTGACACATATAATTAGGGCCTCTCACCAATTTGGAGCTTATTTGGGTAAAGTTGCCAATGCAACTTTTGTAAACCCTAGAAACGAGCAGAAATGGCTTTACCAAGATTTATTCATGCAAATCTATTCTCCTTGATGCACCACTTGGTGTAGTGTCATCATTTGAGGATTTGAACATGTCCACAAAAATTCAGATCAAAAGGACACACTTGGCAATGTAGAGTTGTTCAAATTTGATTCTGGTCAGAGAGGGTTTTGGGGTACTTTGATCAAGATAACATTCTCTCCAACTTGTGCCATTTGGTCTAGATGCATTATTACACTATTTGAGCATGTGCACCAAGTTTGAGAGCATTTGGACATGTTTGACAGTGCAAAAATGTTCAAACTTGAAAAAAGACAGAAGTGGTTTTGAGAGGGTTTCATGGGGTTATACTATTCTCCATGACATGGTACTTGGCAAGATCATCAAACATGTCATATGTGACATGCTAGAATTTTCTTGGAATTGCTGGGGAATATTTCCTATAGAAATATTTCAAATCCTTGAAATGGGCAGAAATGGTTTTTGAGGGATTTGACCAATATTTTGAACATGACCATGTGTTGAAACTCTTATATATGGGAAATATATGCCCACTGAGTTTCCCTGATTTTTGTCAAATATTTTTAAAACAATAAAATAATTTTTCCCTATTAAAGACCATTTCTGGCCTTAAGAAAAAGCTTTTAAATAAAGTAGGAAAATAACTTTTAAAATTATATTTTTGTGGTTTATGGGAGTCCTATATCTAATAGGATTCAAATATACCTTTTGAAAGATTTTTCACAACCCAAATCAAGTACTTGTAGTGCAAACCTCAATTCAGGGATTTTGGAAAACTAATTTTAGAAAATACTATTTGGCCAAATTATTTTTGCAAGAAATTATTTTTATGTCCTATACACATGGCATGATGATTGGTTCAAGAGTTTGGAGCAAGGAAATGAAGTATAGGAGTTGGAGGATTTATTTGATTTTTAGAGCACTTGCAAACAACAGACAAAATCCAAACAAGGCAAGGTCCAGAACACTCAAAAGTTTTTATCAAACCACATTTTATCATGATTTATTAGCTTAAGTCTTGTGGCATGAAAATCAGGGTGTGACACCAAGTCCATCGACGCGTACTTCAAGGAGATGAAGAATGCCTTGCGACGAGCCGGCGTGGACGACCCCATTTCGATGACGTTCCACTTCATGATGGGATTGCACAACGACATCTCCAAGACGATCTTCCTTGAGAACTACAAGTCCCTTGACGACAACTACATTGGTGCTCTCAAGGCGGAACAAGAACTCATGAAGGCCAAAACTTCTCCACCCCAAGCTCACTTCGCGATGACCAAGCTCCATGAGAATGAGCATGAGGCTAGTACCACCACGATGTCCAAGCCCGACGAGCTCCAAGATGATGCTCCCAAGTTCGACTTCACTGCCATCCCTCTTTGTGGCATTGATGATGCCGAGTCTACTTAGACTCTTTTTCAAGATGGTGCGGCGACAAGTACGACTACGGAGACCCTCAAGGACCAAGCTTTGGAGGCGAGCGACGAGGTGGCGAGCAAGGATGATGCTTCCATCTTAGGAGGCGAGAGTGATGATGTGCCATCTTTGGCCTTCATCCACGGCGACAGCGATGAGATGGTTGAGCATGGGATTTTCCCTTCGACCACGGTGACATATGATGACTTGAGTGACTTTTGCCACCATATTGAGAGTGAGAGTGACTTCACCACTAGCCCCATATATGATGTGTTACCACAATTCTCATGTGAGGAGAGCCACAAACCCCTCCACTTTAGTGAGATGAGTGACTCCACCATACGTGAGATTGAGTACACGTACCTTGAGGGAGTGAGTGAACCACCACATAGAGAGAGTGTGATAGTTGATAGGGCATGTGAGGCCACTTTCAACACTAACGACTTAACCTCTACCTCTATTGTGTCTTCTCATTTTGTGCTAGGTCACATATATGATGACACGCCGATTCGCGACGACTACGTCCTCCCTTTGGACAAGACGATGGCCATGGTGGAATATGATGCACCCCCCACATGGTTCCATCAAGATGAAGATGACCACCATTTGGTCTTTCCCACCTCACCTACACCACATGAGTGGAATGACGAAGGTAACAAAGGTGAAGGTGATGCTCTAGTCCCACTAGTGGACATTCTTGACATTGATTGCTTGCATGATGTTGATCCACCTATTTCCATGATTCATGCTAATGCGACTTCCTCATGTGATGATTTCTTTCCCATTTACGATGAGTATGATGATTCTCATGTGGAGTCTATTAGTTGTGATGCCATGTTACATAGTATTTCTTGTTACAATTCTTTAGGTAACATCATGTTTGACAATCCGCTTGACTTGTCATATGCTATGCATGAGATTAATCATATGTCATATTTTCAATCTCATCGTAGTGACTATGCATATGCCATTAAGATAAACCAAATTTGCACATATGGCATAGATGACAAGCCCATGGTTATTGGCATTTTTTTTCTTGTGATGATATTGATATGCTCCCTTTGCATCATTTATCTCATATGCCATGCCATGACCACCTAGCTTAGGATATGCATTGTTTTGGATGTTGTCCATTTTCTCCATATGATGTTTCCAATATTGCTCATGAGGAGACCCCCATAGTTTCCTCACACATGTTAGGAGATTTTTATCCATCCCATCCATTGCATGATCCTCATACTTATGTGCACTATATGCTCCCCATGAATAAACATGCTATTGATGTGCCATATACTTGCACTCTTAATTAGTGTCCCCATCGTGTTATACACAATAACTATTCTTTCATGATGGATGCCATGTTCCTATACCGTGCATCAAATTTCTTTGAGCGATGCTTATCTTGTGCTAACTCTCACGTGCACATAGACATCATGATGGATGATGCGTATATTTACCACACACACAATTTCTTTCGTTTGTGTTTCTTTTGCATAGGTACCCATGAATACTTGTCAACCTCGCAATCCCACGAGTTGACAAAACGAGCTCTAGAGAGCAATGATGACTTGGGTTCCCATGGAGTGTCTTTCCCACCGCTCTCTTCACGCAAAGACTTCGCGCATTTCTTCTACATGGCCCTCACTTGGCTATGGGTAGTTGTCCATTATATATCATTTGCCCATCTTGCCATGTTCACTTTGCATGATATGCTCATTCCTATGCTTTTGCCATGCATTTGTGACCCATGCTTTGCATTACACATGATGATTGATTCTAATACTTGTATGTGTATTTGCAAGCTTGGTGGAGATATCACTTGTCATTGCCATGTTTGCTTTGTGCCCCATGCCTATGATGATACTATGATCTTGCTTTGTGTTCGTGCTTGCGATATGTCATGTGCATTTCCTATGCCTATTATTTGCTCTCATGACATGATTGCCATGATTTCCTCTAGTATGTTGCATCTTCGCACTACTAGCTTGCACGACTTGATTACTATGTTTGCTTGCCTTGTTGCATCATCGATGATTCAAACTTGCTCGCATCATACGGTTGATGACAACCATCTACATGCTTTGCACGACATCATTGCTATTACTTCTTGTCATATATCTGCATATGTTGCCTCTCTCATGCTAGATGATTTTCCATGTATTGAGCGCAACCATGATTTTAGTCTTGCTAATGAGATTTCCCCCATAGCATTCTCGCATATATTTGGAGATTTTGACATATTTTTTGTGAAGCATGCTTGTCTTCCTTCTTTGCACCATATACCTCGTGCCATGAATATTGCCATTGTTGCATCATATTGTTCATGCACTTGTGCTTCTAATGGTTATGTGCAAGAGAAGAGAACCATCATGATGGATCATGTGTTTATCTACCATGTGCATATGTTCTTTGTTTTGTTGTGTGCATGTGTAGGATACTTGGACCTTGTGTCAACTTCCACGTCACGTGAGTTGACAATCCGAGCTCCTGAGAGCGAACCACCTTCTACCATGACGACTCTACATCATACTTGCTTGTGCTTCGGCATTGTGAAGGACGCACAAGGACATGCTTTCAAGGTGATATCCTTCTCTTTCGAGAAACCCAAAACCATGAGCATGAATATTGTGGATCATACTACTTGTGTTGCTTGCACCTTGAAACTTATTTGTCATCTTGGACCTCTTGATTGCGCACATGTTAGTGATATTGCATTCATTCACAATCGCCACTTTGCCATGTATCATGATATATATGCCTTGTGTGTTGCATCCAATTGTTGGATTAGTTGCCCCTATGATATGCTTGGTTGTAACAATGTCAATTCTTCACATATGCCATGTCCCATTGCTTGTCACATGATTGACTTGACTGCCTCACACATGATGAACAATTGCTCTTTCTATTGTGTTGAGTGCCACACGATATTCACTACACCCCATGCACATTATGCTTGGATTGTCTTGCACTTGACCCATGTGTTTAGACACTTCATTTTATTTGGTGTTGTATGATTCCTATGCCTACCATAGACCATTCATTGAGCAATTTGTGAGTGCTTTCTATGAACTTGAGGTAGATTCTTATTATCTTGTCACACATATTTGCATCACTACCTCACATTTACATGCCTATCTCCATGATTTCTTTGCTTATGCTCAATTTATGTGCTTACATGCCATGTCACAATCCTTTGTCAAACCATATGCTTTGCATGACGACGACACTTGTTGGGTGAATCACCGCTTGAATGCTTGGTTTTGCACTAACGCTACCCACATTTGTTTTTCCAAGTGTTTGTTGTCTTTGCTCCTTTTGAAGGAATCCCAAGATGGTGCGACATTGGAGAGTGCCCATTTAGAGCTACAAGATGACGAGAACTTGGTGATCGACCACTCCTACACGGTGACGCCATCTCTTTCCCATGGTGATTTGAAATTCGATCCGAGGTCGGATCTTTCCCAAGGGGGAGGAGATGATGCGGAGCATCCTATGGACATCACCATGTCAAGAGTTCATTTGGCAAGTGACACGTGCGACATCTACTTCACATACATAAAGGTGAATCCTCTCCTTTAAACGTGCTCACTTGACCCCTTCGAGGATGGTATACTACTTGACCCTCCATCGTGCATGCATAGGTATTGTCGGAGCTTCACGAATGTCGAGGAGGAGTGCAAGCGCCAAGGAACAACTACACCATCCGCGAGGGAAGCGTGGAAGAGAAGGAAGAAGAAGCATGGACAAGTTTCTGGAAATCCCGGAACTTCCGGCCGCTGCCCGGAACTTCCGGACCCCGGAACCTCCGGCCGTCCCGAAACTTCCGGCCCCGAAGCATCGAAGCCGTACGAGAGTGTGCCATCTCTCTGGATAGCCCGGACCTTGGCCGGACCTTCGCCCGGAACCTCCGGCGCCCGGACCTTCCGGCCGTCCCCGGAACTTCCGGCCCTGTCTGCGCGTAGACACTCGGGCCGAAGCCCACGTACCCTTTCGCCCCTCACTTACCCCTTCATGGACCTAGACTATATATACTCCTCCACCTCCTCCTTTCTAGGTTAGCATTGGTTTAGCTCATTTTAGAGATAGAGCATTGCTCATCCACATCGGATCTACTCCACGAGAGAGACCACGGCCTCTACGGAGAAGATCCCTTTGGATTCAAGACCTCCTTGCGGAGAAGAAATTCAAGACGTCCTCACGGAGAAGACCGTTTACCTCTTGTATTGTCCGTTGTTGACTTTGGATCTTGTATCTTCCTTTGTGTTCATGGATCTAGCGCATGTGTGACCATTCTTGTTGGTTTGAGTGTTCTCTTGTGTTCCCCTCATGATTTTCCCCTCGTTTCCCTCCTCGTGTTCTTCGTGTTCATCGTGGGATCCGCTCCTTTCGTGAAAGATCGGCCCTCTAGGGTTCCACCCTACATCAGCCCATATGATGTGGCACCTCATAGCATGTCTCCATGACCGAAGGGAAATTCCCATGCTCGACCATCCTTGTCGGTGTCAAAACCGGCAGATCTCGGGTAGGGGGTCCCGAACTGTGCGTCTAGGATTGACGGGTAACAGGAGACAGGGGACATGATGTTTTTACCCAGGTTCGGGCCCTCTCGATGGAGGTAAAACCCTACTCCTGCTTGATTAATATTGATGATATGGGTAGTACAAGAGTAGATCTACCACGAGATCAGAGAGGCTAAACCCTAGAAGCTAGCCTATGGTATGATTGTTGTGTATATTGTCTATCTATCGACTAGCCTGGCCTCGGTTTATATAATGCACCGGAGGCCTAGGATAACAAGAGTCCTAGCCGAATACACCGGTGGGGAGAAGTCCTTGTCTTGATCGCCAAGTCTTGTGGAATCTTCCTTGTATGCGGTAGCCGTCCGAACTGGCCCATGAGTATAAGGCCACGGGGGTCCTCGACCCACTCTAATAGATCGGGAGACGACGTGGTGAGTACCCCCTAGTCCAGGACACCATCGGTAGCCCCTTGAACCGGTCTTCAAGTTAGGGACGCTCCTCGATTCTTCCGAACTGTTCTTCATCTTCGGTTGCCGGTCTTGAAAACTAGTTCAACAAATCTTCTTTATCTTCGATCTTGAGGATCGCCGAAATGCATTCGACGAGTTTACACGTCGGGTATCCGAGGAGCCCCTTTAAGTTTCCGTCCTTTATCAATGCCTTGTTTATTTTTATGCCACACCTCGGGTTTGAAGTTGTTCCTGGGAGGCAGGGTCCTCTTGCGTCCGAGCTCCAACGCCGGACTGCATTCGAGGTATCTTTTGCAGCCGAGCACCAACACCGGACCGCTTCCCAGCTCTAGCGCCGGAATGTATCCGAGCTCCAACACCAAACTATGTATCCGAGTTCCAACGCCGGACTGTATATCCAAGCTCCAACGCCGAAATATATCCGAGCTCCAATGCCAGACTGTGTCCAGGCTCCAATGCCGGACTATATCCGAGGTGTCATATCACCTTGGTCCAAAAAAGTTGAAGGAGTTTAGCCGAGCTTAATGCCGGAAATGCCCTCTATGGAGCCAGCCACTAGCGCCCAAGCTTTATGCCGGACTGCTTCCGAGGTGGTGCACCACCCCGACTATGGGCCAATTTTTTGTCAATAATTTTTATTGGTGCAATTTATTCTCTGCCGAGATATATAGCCAGTAGCCCTCAAGGTGTGTATCGGTCTAAAACCCGAGATGCACATGAAGGATGACATAAGACCGCTGATCCCAGTAGCCGCTGAGACTCGGGTTGATTTGCAAAATCGGCCTGAGGATCAAGTCCTAGCTCGGCAGAATACTTCGGGACACAAAAGCGGCATGCTCAGTCCTCAAGACTCAGGTTGGGTGCGGCCAACCAACCTGAGGATCAAAATCTCCTCGGAAACTATATTGCACATAAAATTTTCTGCATTGGACAAGCAATGCAGTAGCCCCCGAGACACTGGTCGGGTGGCAACACCAGATCAGGGGATCGATGTGCCCCTTTAATATTTGTAAATAATAAGCCCGAAGCCCAGTAGCCCCCGAGCCTTAATGCGGGCACGGGTGGCCGAATTAAGGATCAATATCCATAGTAAAATCACAAATTATGTGTAATGACTCTGTATCCAAGTACTTTACGTCATTAATGCTCAGATCGGCATTGTACAAAACTTTGTTGACCGACCATCGGCTTCCACCTCCTCGGCCAGTAGCCGAGGAGTGTTTGTCCTACTTTATAAAGCCTTTATGAGGGCAAAGATTTACAACAAAAAAGGCAATCTGGCCATACGGTTTTATAAACAAAGGTACGCAGAGAGATATGTTATATTACTGTTTAGCAGTAGAAATGTCTTCCAAAGAAAATAGTCCCGCTATCGGTTCCTCTCTTTGGGTTGTCGTGCTAAGCATGATCATTAAACCTCAGCTCTAATGCAAGAGCAAAATATCGAGGATTTAGTTTGGGAGGCCAGTTAATAGCCCCTGGTAGTGTTCGGCGACAGTCGGGGTCAAGCCGTAAACACTTCGGCCAATGTTATGAACGGGCTGTTATTTAACATAGTCATCAGATCGCTGACCAGTTTACGCTTATTGTGACAGTCAGTTTTCGGCTTTCTCCACTGAGGTGCTTAACCATGTGAGCTGGAAGCACAATCGCAGTGGTTCTCCCTTTGCACGCCTAGCCGAACAAAACGGAACGTAGGAAGCAAGTGTAGGAGCCGGGCAACCCAACTATTGACCGAAGACACAATTCGAAACCGATGCATATATAGCAATATCTGAGAATGTTTTTGCCGAATCCCTAAAAGGTGTCCAGCGTTGCACTGCGAGACTAATGCTGGAAAAGCACAAATAGTTTAAAAGTGCCAAAAAGCTTGGAAAACCAAGAAACGTCAGTAAAAACATGACGTCCGAACAATATCAAGTGTTCGGTGCCAATCCTAAAATTAGTCTTAGAAAAAGGAAGTGCTTCTGTCGTGCTTTAACATGATACATCCTATCTCAAGACTTCGAGCGGGTCAGCCTACGGCTTCAACCTCCTATCCCGAGGGCAGAGTACTTCTCATCAGGCCAGTTTAGCAAACTAAACTCTAGCGGCTTTGAGAGAGAAATTAGGCTCTCCGGCCTAGTGACCGCACACTCGTGTCGAAAAAAGGAGTAAATAATAATAATAAAACTTTGCAACGACTAAGAAGAAGAACACTTATTATAAGACAGCTCAAATAAACTTAAGAGCCCCCAAGTGACTTGGGTAGGACAATGATTGCATGTACCGAAGTATTTATATCATATCTATGTTCAACCAAACATTAAACGCGTCTTAACCGACCGTCGGCTTCTCCCTCTTCAGTCAAGGACCGAAAAGTGTTATGTACTCCATCGGTCGAGAATATCGATGGTGTTTCCAATAACCAGGCAATCAGGCCATAAGGCTGTAACAGACAAAGCACGCTCAGGGAACTTATGCTATATTACTGCGAAGAGTAAGAAGCATCTTCGAAGAAAATAGTACCCCCACCGATACCTTTCTTCGGTGCTCATTGTTATTATGAGACTTGTGCAATAGATTTTTTATACTCATGAGTTCCGTTGTGTGCCGACCATCATTGAATAACTATAAGAGTGCTAGCTTTCGGCTTCACCCAGTCTGAGGTCCGGCTCGGGTGACCCGATCATGACAATCGTAGAGGTGCTCCCTTTACTCCCTAGCCGAACAATCGGGAACGTAGGGGTAAACACAGGAGCGAGGCAACCCAGCTTGCAAATCGCTTAAGTCAATATGGTGCATATTGTGGCATAATACACGAACAAGGAACGAAGCCGTACAAGTATAATCATATGCAACAGGAAAAGCTTCATAAAGGAAGCCCCCAAGTAAACGGGGTATTTGAATTTATGCGTCACAAACAAAGTTTGGACAAGGAAATTTTTTAGAAGCAACTTTTTTCCAAAAAAGTATAATGCTTGGTCGAGCCGAACACAAGTTAAAAATTTAAAACTCTGAGCATGAAGGCAACTTAGCTGGTTAATGTGTTCGGTATTGATGACGTGGTCCGAGCTTGATGCGGGACAAGGTGCCATCCCCCAAGCCGGTCCCGAGGTGACGGAGCGAAGAGCTCGGCACTCCGAAGTGGTGACATAGCACGGTCAATGTAGGCCGGCAGAGTGATGCCGAAGTCCCCGGCATGGGGTAATGAAGTGTTGACGAAGCCCCCCGTCCAGCCGAGGTGACGCCAAAGGATATAGTCCGGCTGGATCATTTTCCTGTACCACATAAAATAGTGCAAACCGGAGATAATAGTAATAATAATAATAAAATCGTTGCATAATCAATAATTTATGCAAAGTGAGTAATAAAAGAAATATGGCCTGGCACCGAAGTCAATGTCGATGCAGGGCGTCGGCGTGATGCAGTAAGGGCGTGGCAAAGCCTGAATTCACAAGTCAGTCCGAGTTCCGGATGCGGCATTCGCCGGACTGTGTACGGAGACTGACCGGACGACCATGCGACCGTCGTTAATGCGGCCACCATTTGATAGACCTGTGCACATATGATGGACAAACCAGAGTAATAATTCCTTGGGAAAAATTGAACCCAAACAAGCAAAAAATACTAGGATTAATAGCACCTGGTTTATTTGTTGTAGCAATCCGAAGGAAGGTGATTCCCAAAATTGGGACTCGATCCGCACACCCGTTACCGGAGTGGGTTGATGAAGAGATGATGAAGCCCCCGGTCCAGCCGAGATGTCGAAGTAGGTCGACGTGATGGACACCGGCTCGGAGGAGCAATAGTGCGGCCCTGCCAATGCAGGTCGTGACGTGGTTAATGCCGGCTTGATGAAGTGACCGTGCGGCGATGCCGGTGTGCCCGCTCCGTGTAACCCGTGGGGCGGCGATGTTGGTGATGATTTATTCTTTGCGATGCCGAACTGTTGTTCAGCTTGCCGAGGTGATGATCCGAAGAAGTTGAGCTCGGCTCAACAAAGTGACGACGTGTCTAGCGTAGGTTGGCAGCCGTGGAGCAATATTACCGGACTGGTTTGACACCAGCATGATGTTGAAGATCATGTTCAAAAGATTTTTAGTGGGATGTGTTCAGCAACAAAACACAATACCCCATATAAAAATTCCTTCAAAAAGGATGTCCGAAATCCCGTTCATAAAAAAGACGAACTCGGGTCGGATTCGTTTCGCGCAGAAAACAGATCCGAAAAGTGATGCACTAACCGGAAGGTTCCCGGAGTTTGGACGGTCGGATCGAGCTGAAATTTGGAGGGCTGGTAGATATAGGAATTCCGCAGCCGATCAACGGTTGGATCTTCCAAAGGACGTCCGAGCTAGAAGCTGGACACCACGCCCTAAACTCGTCTAGATTCCCGTCCAGATTTGACAGGGCTCCGGTATATCGCGGATTGCCAGAGATTCCTCCATCAGAACTCGACAAAATTTTCCAGGGTTGTTGTAGACCCAATTCCGCACAATTTCACTGAAGCAATCATTAAAACGACACTCGAGGGGGCGGTGGCGGCGGATACAACTTCGCTGTCTAAAAAAACAGCGCGGTCGCCCGAGGGCAATGTTTACGTTGAGCCCGCGGGATCCCTGGATGATTCCTCCATGATCTTGATAGAGATCGGAGTTGACGTTGATGAAGGCCCTCATCCGAACATGATGATCGGAGATAGGGTGCAGTCCTTGGTCGAACCAAGGTGACCAGTCGAGCTGGTGACACAGATGCCGAAGTCGCAGTTGATCTGCAGGCGAGCCATCGACCTTTTACCGAACACACAGCGGAACTTTCAATGAAAGCACCAATGTCGGTGTCAAAACCGGCGGATCTCGGGTAGGGGGTCCTGAACTGTGTGTCTAGGATCGACGGGTAACAAGAGACAGGGGACACGATGTTTTTACCCAGGTTCGGGCCCTCTCGATGGAGGTAAAACCCTACTCCTGCTTGATTAATATTGATGATATGGGTAGTACAAGAGTAGATCTACCACGAGATCAGAGAGGCTAAATCCTAGAAGCTAGCCTATGGTATGATTGTTGTGTATATTGTCTATCTATCGACTAGCCTGGCCTCGATTTATATAATGCACCAGAGGCCTAGGATAACAAGAGTCCTAGCCGAATACGCCGGTGGGGAGAAGTCCTTGTCTTGATCGCCAAGTCTTGTGGAATCTTCCTTGTATGCGGTAGCCGTCCGAACTGGCCAATGAGTATACGGCCACGGGGGTCCTCGGCCGAATCTAATAGATTGGGAGATGACGTGGTGAGTACCCCCTAGTCCAGGACACCGTCAATCCTCCTTGAGGGGCTTCCGAAGATGGAAGTGTTGCCCTCGCTCGTAGGTGGTCGCCTCGTTGGTGAAGATGTCGATGTAGGCGAACTCATGGGAAGTAGACAAAGATGTCGTACGTCCGAAGGTGAAGATGCCTTGAGAACACTTGGCGAAGATGTCGAAGTGGTTGGTGCAGCCGCAGCTCCGTCTTGGTGGTGCTTGTCTCGCGGTCTTCTCTAGTGCACATGATGTTTTGACTTGGCGTTAAGTAGGGATTGTTGGGACTTGTAGGTTTGCATTTGTGGAGCATCATCATGATGGTGTCATTGTCGTGCTTGAGCTCGTAGTAGATGTCATTTGTCGTCGTCGTGCACATGTTGCTTGGAGGTGACTTGCCCTTCATGACGATGTGGATGACACACTTGATGGTGGTCGCCATGGAGATGTGGACGTGGACGACTTGCGCTTGCGTCGCTTGGGTGCTCTGAAGATGATTGACTTGCTCGCCGCCGCCTTGAAGATGATGAAGGGGAAGAACGTTTGGCCAACAAAGTCCGAATCTCCTCCATCCTTGCATATTGCTCCTCCTTTTGTGCAGAAAGCTTGTTGTCGATGTAGTCCCTCTTCCTCGCTTCGGAGTGGCGAATGTCAATGGAGAGGTTCTCGATGCGCTCTCTCAATCTTGATTGTGCTCCTTGGATTTATCATTGTAGATCGAGGATTGACGCTCTGGTGATGTAGTTGTTCACGCCGTCGTTGTTGTGGAAGACCGGAGATGAAATGCCTTACCTATCCATCACAATACTCGAGCAAATATGAGTGGAGAAAGGATAAGAACTTATACCAAATGTACCTTGACCGAAGTTGAAGATGGATCAATGATCACTCAATGATGTAACAAGGAAATAGCACAATTGCTACCAATTCTTGTCAGTTTCTCACACCTACACAAATAAGGCTTATGGTGGATCTCGGTGAGGATAGTTGCACAAAAATTTGATGTAAAATGTTAGCAAGAGTTAATAATGTTGAAAGAGATTCACAAATTCGCAAGTGAAACAAGTAGACCAATAGCAATATGTGGCACACAGAAACACACACACGGATAGATAAATGGGGTTGTGCAACCAAGGAATGAGCTCAAAATGTGGGATCCACGGAAAATGCTCTTGTTGCACAACTCTAGAGAGACGCTAGCATGATTTCTCAATAGTCAGATACGACACTTGTGCACAACCTATAGGAGACAAAAATGCAACGACTTCTATCCCAAGTATCCTATGTATATGATGTTCCGGGGGTATGATCCAAGATGATCGAATATGGCAATCTTATGCAATGTGTATGGTGCTATGGCACTTGCTTACAAGCTTCTTTGCTCTTTCTCTTTTGCTTAAAAGCTTATTCTTTTTTTTGTATGTGTATGGCCACTATGCGGAATGCACGAACCAAGATAGAGATTGGGTATATGCGGGACCAAACTTGAGACACAAAGGATAATATGATACCAATATGATATGGTATGTATGCAATGGGAGGTGTAGCTCGATGATCACTGATGTGCACAAGTAACGATGCCGGCAATACTCAAAGACTAGTCTCGATAGGCAAGTGATGCAAAATGGGCTAGGGGTTATCAATGCAATGGCAAGGGAATATACAAAGGAGGGATACCACGATACCAAGATGATATGGAGGTTACCATCCTTGGCGATGATGAGTGGCGGTGTTCTTGATGTAGATACCAAGATGATGGAGACTCGTCCCTAAGTAGCCGAAACACCTTAGGAAACGGAAAAACCACGAATTCAAAATCTCAAATGTCAAATGGTGGTAGCAGGATTCGGTGGTGGTTGCGGAAGCTCAATGGGATTGCACAAATGCAATGATGGGTTGTGGAGTACGCAATGCGGAAATGGAGGGTAAGGTGGTGGACTATACACGGTGTCGGAGTTGTAAGCACGGTCCCTAAGTAGCCGAAACACCTTAGGAGACACAACTCACAACACAAACAAAATTGGGTTAGGTCGGGGTGGTGGAAGTGTATGGTTGGCAAGCCTAAGCGAAAGTGGTGGTTGATGAGGAAGCAACCATTCCTAAGTAGCCGAAACAACTTAGGAGGCTCGAATCAATACTCAAGAAACCACATATGCAATGGGGAACAAAATTGGTTAGGTTGCGGAAGTCGGTGGTGGTGTAGCGGAGGATATGGTGGGAGGCCTAGGCAAAGATGCCAAAATTCCAAAAATTTGATGCTGTAAAAAGCTGGTGAAACCAAGGTGAGATCCTCGGGCATGTTGATAGCTTCAAAACGAGCCAAAGAACACTTAAATCGGAGTTCGGAGTGAGAAGTTGTGATGAAAACAGTGAAAGAGGTTGATGTTAAAATTCTGTGTAATGTTTCTGGTTAGGAAGGAAGTTCCGGGCCTAGGGACGGAGTTTTGGGGGGTGGCCAGAAGTTTCGGGGGTCGTGGAAAAAGTGTGGGGACTCTGGGGATTTTTGGAGTAAACTTTCTGTTTAGCCCGGAAGTTCCGGGGTAAGGATGGAAGTTCCGGGGGACGGAAGTTCCGGGGGAGTCCGGAAGTTCCGGGGGTCGTGGAATTTCTTCCGGGACGAACCCTAAATTCCAGATCTGAGAACGGGGGTGGAAAACTTGATTTCCATGGTCAAAATTGGAAAGATTTCATGTATAGAAATGGGGGAAAAGATGGGGAATGCTAGATCCACTCGAAACCAAGGAAATCCATGGATCAAAATCAACACAACTTCCTCAAACCAACAAATCACAAAAAAATTGCGTCTAATTTTGGTGGGGATTTTCGAAATTGGGGAAGAACACAACAAAATTAGGCTAGAAAACACAACAGGGAGGCTCCAAAATCGTGATCAACGTGGCTCATGATACCAAGATGATGTAGGGTAGGAACCCTAATCGGCCGATCTTTCACGAAAGGAGCGGATCCCGCGATGAACACGAGGGGAAAATCACAAGGGGAACACAAGAGAACACTCAAACCAACAAGTATGATCACACATGTGCTAGATCCATGAACAGAAAGGGAGATACAAGATCCAAAGTCAACAACGGGCGATACAAGAGGTAACCGGTCTTCTCTGTGAGGAGGTATTGAATCCACTAGGGGATCTTCTCCACAAGGAGGTCTTGAATGCAAAGGGATCTTCTCTGAAGAGGGGCCATGGTCTCTCTCGTGGAGTAGATCCGATGTGGATGAGCAATGATCTATCTCTAAATATGATCTAAACCAATGCTAACCCTATAAAGGAGGAGGTGGAGGAGTATATATAGTCGAGGTCCACGAAGGGGTAAGTGAGGGGCAAAAGGGTACATGGGCTTCGGCCCGAGTGTCTTCCCGCAGGCAGGGCCGGAAGTTCCGGGTAGGGCCGAAAGTTCCGGGCTCCGGAAGTTCTGGGCAGGTTCCGGCTGGGCTCCGGGCTATCCAAAGAGTTGGCGCGCTCGGGGCTGGTCTGGACTCCGAGGGCCAGAGGTTCCGGGCAGGTCGGAAGGTCCGGGGGCCGGAAGTTCCAGGCTTTCTAGAAGCTTCTCCCCGCTTCTTCTTCCTTCTCCTCTTCCATGCTTGGCCTTGGTCCTTGGATCCTCCATTGTCGTCTCGGTTGTACCTGAGTATATGCAAGGTCCATGCATGAGGTAGTAGCCATGTCTCATATGTGGAAAGTCACGGTTTGAAGAGGAGTGAGTTCACCTCGTGTCCAATGGCGTATGGTCGAGGTCTCATCATATGTCCTCTTGGGGCTTGGGGAGTAGTCGAAGTGTACATGGGGATGATCGTAGCATGCTCCGCATCATCCATCCATCGATGCCGGCCTCTTGACGGATCTTCCACTGATGCCGGCCTTGGTATGAAAGATGTGGCATCGTTGGTCTTCTTCTTGGTGCTGTTGAAGATTCAAGACCTTGGAGACAACTAGAGCGGGACTTGAATCTTCGTCGCAAAAGACTTGTTCTTCTTCATCGTTCACTTGCCGGTGCATGGCGACTTTCTCAAGGGCGTCCATTTCTACTTCACTCATTGAGTCATAAGTATCATCGTTGTTAAGGATCATGGTCCGCTTGTTGGTGCACTCGTAGGACTTGTGGCATCGGCCTCCGCATGTGAAGCATTTGAGGGAACTCGTCTTGACGGTCTCATCAGTTGGGGGAGATGATGATGGAGCTCTCGGCTTGAAGTTGCTCGTTGTAGGAGGATTACTTGGAGTTGACGAAGCTTTCTTGGAACTCGACTTGTCGACCTTGCTTGTAGAAGGCTTGGTAGACGGTGTTGGAGTCGTTGAAGCTTGGGTGTTGGAGAAACCGTATGACTTGGACGAGAACATGGCATACTTGTAATCGTCTTCCACTTGACGTTCCACTTTGGTAGCTTGATGCACTAGCTCGATGAGGCTCGAGTCTGGTTAGAAGTCGGCAATCTTCTTGATAGGATGGTTGAGTCCATTCAAGAAATGTGCTATTGTTTTCTCATCATCTTCCGTGACATTGGCTCTTATCATGGCAATCTCCATCTCCTTGTAGTACTCTTCAACGCTCTTGGTTCCTTGCTTGAGTAGTTGAAGTTTCTTGAAGAGGTCGCAGTTGTAGTAGGTAGGTACGAAGCGTGCTCTCGTGACATCCTTCATTTGCGCCCAAGTAGTGATGGGTGGTTCTCCTCTTACCTCTCGGTGCTCGATGACTTGTTCCCACCAAATGAGGACATAGTCTTGGAACTCAGGGGATGCCATCGCGATCTTCTTCTCTTCTTTATAGTTGTGCAAGCGGAAGATTTTTTCAACATTCAATGCCCATGAAAGGTACTCTTCGGGGTCGTTGCTTCCATTGAACTTGGGCATGGTGAACTTTAGCTTGCCGTAGCGTTGCTCTTCATTGTGTTGGGGTCGGGGATGATGATTCCCATGTTGTTGATGATTGTCAAGCTCGTGTTGCCCTTGGTGAGGAGGGTTGTCAATCTCATGTTGCTCTTGTCGTGGATGATTCCCATTGTCTTCATGCTCTTGGTGAATTTGATGTCCTTGAGGAGCTTGTGGAGGGGCTTGTCGAGCTCGAGGAGGAACTTGATGACGCACGCGAGCTTGAAATCTTCGTTCGTGAGCTTCTACGCGAAGTGCTTCTTCATGTTCACGAGCTTGTCGGCCTCGGTTGGCTACGGCTCGACTTGAATCTTGGAGGGCACGTTGCGCCTCAAGTGCTTGAGCTTCACGGAGTTGTTGTTCTTGGCGTTGCCTCGGCATCTTATGCATCTTGGTGTAGACGCTCTCGCTCTTTGTCTTCATGTTGTCATTGTCGTTGCCGTTCTTGTGCTAGCGCAAAGGCCGCTTGGGTTTGACGTTATCGGTGCTCTTGAGAGTCGGTGTCGCGTAGAGGATTGAGGCTTGCTTGACGATCGTTTCGTGCGGCACGTCGAAGAGTGTTCAATGTCGGTGTACTTGAGCCAGAGAGGGTGAAGTCAGAGTGTCGACTTGAACGGGTCCGTCTTGATGAGGACGAAGTGGAAGAAGAGCAATTGAGAAACAAAGCACGAATCTCGTCCATTCTTTCGTAGTTCTCTTGCTTGTGATCGTGGAGCTTGTGGTCGAAGTAGTCCCTTGTACGTTGCTCGGAGAGTCGCAAGTCGGCAGCGAGGTTGTCGATGCGTTCACTCATTGCTTGTTGCTCTTGATGCAAAGCACGTTGTGCACCAAAGAGGTGGCTCTTGGTGACGTAGGAGTTCATGTCGTCGTTGTGCTCGATGAAGAGTGGGTTGGTAGAAGTACTTGGCCTATCCATCATTTCAAGAGAAATATGTGAGTGGGAGAAAGAGAAGAACATATACCAAATGTACCTTTACCGAAGTTGAAGGTGGATCAATGATCAATCCAATGTTGAACAAGGAAATAGCCCAATTGGTACCAATTCTTGTCGGTTTCTCACACCTACACAAGTAAAAGCTTATGGTGGAGCTTGGTTAGGATGGTGGCACAAAATTTGATGCAATTGTAAGTGAGCTTCAATAATGTTGGAAAAGATTTGCAAGTTTGCAATGCAACAACTAGACCAAGCAATAAGGTACACAGAAACTGATGAGGACATCAATACCATTGTTACACCCATAGCCCCTGCTGCTATACATACTGGACCAGTTACTAGAGCTCGCGCATGCCAATTAAATTACCAGGTACTTTTGTTTCTTAGTAACAATTCTAATGTTCATGAGAATATGATGCTGCCTAAATTGGATACATTTGTTTTGCTTACAAATGAAGGGCCTAGCTTGGACAAGAAAGATGAACCTTGGAGCAAGTTCATGCATGGAGATGATGGCGTGCGCAAGGGGAACAAGAACGGAGTTACAAGTGATGATTACTGGACTTTGAAGCCACCATAATGAGTGCATGAAGCCTTGGATGAAATATACAAGTTGCCACTTCATAAATTTCGTGCAGAGGCTATCCTAGGTGCTGCGTCACCTTATTTTTGGGCCAGGCCCATGTATTTTCGAAATACTTAAGTATAGGTTGTTTTTAGAGTCCGTATGTGTGGGAAAACAAGAGTTAGGGTTGGTTTCGGACCCCTCCTCCAAGGGCCATGAAATTCCCCCCTCTTCCTCCATATATACAACCCTTAGGGCGTCGTTTAGATTTTGGGTTTTGTTTAGATTAAAGTTTGCCATGGCTGCAACTTCGCGTACTTTGTTTATGTTCAACAACCAGACAAAGGCGTCACAGAACCCCACCTTAATCAATAAAGCTTTCCTCTTATATTCGCAATATCCAGATTGCAATCTTAGTTTCTTGCTTGTTCTTCATTTGCCTGCAGGAGTAGACCTTCGTGGTTAGGTTGATCGTGCTCCGGCATGGTCAATAACCTCTCGGAGTTGGTTTAGCGATTGCTAAGGCGCGACGTCCTCGCATGTTCGTAGTCGGATCATCAAAGTCGGCTTCCACCAAAACGATAGCCACCATCTCATCGAGAGACGGGACACCTTTGCCACTATCAAGTGGTATCAGATTTCCAGGTTGCTCGGTGAGATTTTATAGTTTTTCATAGTTTAGATCGAGTCTATTCTTCATACCTACAGTCCACGAAAAAGCCACAAAAAAATTAGGGTTAGTTCATCATATCCGAACCAATCTAAGCCTTTGCATAATCTTTTTTGGGTTTTGCATTGTTGAATTTGCGGTTGCATCATCGTGTCTAGTTGCTGGTCTTAGTGTCTAGTCCTTTAGAGTTTCGAGTTCTGTTCACAAGTAGTCACGCCGCCGCCGCATCATCATCATCACCACTGCCATATACCACCATCATCGTCACCGCAGCCATATACCAGCATCTACATCACCGCTGCCATATACCACCATCATCATCACCGCTGCCATATACCACATATCCATCGCCATCACGATAATCCGAGTCCACCTCCATCACAGATTCGCCACCAGTCTGTGTTCCACCACCCTACATATATTCGCCACCAGTCCCAGTTCCACCAGATTCATCTCCGCCACCAGTCCTAGTCCGAATCCAGTATTTGTTGCCTTGCTTTCGAGTTCTAGATCATGCCATACTTCAAGTCGTGACAGAGTCGGACTCCCGAGATTCCGTGCTAACCGAAGTAGAAAAATAGTTCCAAATTCAAAAAAAACTAAGTCTAGAAAATTCTGGCTATGCAGTTTTTAGACCATTTGTAGACTTTTTTCGCAAAAATATGTTGCGGAGCAAAAAAGAGGAAAAAAAGAAAAAAAGAAAAAAAGAGAAAAAAATTCAGAGTGTGCTCCTCCCTTGTTTAGGTGCAGCGCCGTGATTTTGTTAGTATTCTAGGCTCGCGTCTCTAGCACGGTCTAGCCTAGGACCTGCACGGTACCGTCGTTGAGCGTTTATTCTACTTTGCATCTCTGAATTGATTATTGCTGACCCTTTTTGCTACCATATTATAAGCCTTCCTAGCTCCACATACATCTACGTCATGCGTTTGACTCTTCCTGGTAATCGCTCTATCCAATCTTTGAGAGTTTTGACTACGACGGTTGCCGATCACCGCCTGCTACTGGGTAAGAACTGGTAAGAATTTGAGATTTGCTTGATGGATTTGTGACACCCACCACCACCTCGTGTTCATAGTCTGTAGGAACATATTCTTGCGTGTTTCTATTGCTGCTAACCATGGCAGGATCACAAGCCGATGAGACTGACTGGGAGAACATGACGAATAAGGACTTGCATGATAAATTTCAGCAAATGATGAGTGGACAGGTGCAAGATGTGCTAAACACATTTGAAGAGGCCATGGAGAAGATAGATGGCATGGAGAAGACGTTCGAAACAAAGCTCGATAACAAGCTTAATGAATTGCTTGTGCGTCTTCCACCACCACCACCGGCTGCACCTAACGCACCTCTACAACAACAACAACGTCACCTTCCAAATCAAGTGGGACGAGCACAGTGCGTTCCCATTGACCCTGGGCAAAATTTTGGTGCCGCTGTTGATGCTTCTGTAGCTCCTGCTGCTACTGCAAAGGTGGAGGACCATTACATGGATGAGGTTGATCAAAATCAGAACTACGTGCAACCACCAACACCACCACCACAAGGTCGTCCTCGGGTACATCATCGCAACGGTAGGGCTGCGCCACCACCTAAGGTATGAGATCATGACCTTTTTCCTAAACTGAAGTTGAATATTCCACCATTTGAGGGTAGATATGTTCCTGATATATATCTTACTTGGGAGTTAGAAACTGAACAACGTTTTACATGTTTACAATATCCCGAGGAGAGACGTGTTCCTGTTGTTGTGCTTTCACTAGTTTTGCATGTGTTTGGTGGTCTGAACATTGTAGATTATATCCTATTCCAACTACTTGGGCTGCTTTGAAAATTGCTATGCGTACTCGTTGGGTTCCACCATATTATCAACGTGAATTACTTCAAAAATTGCAGCGTTTAAGACAAGGGAAAAATTATGTAGAAGAATATTATCAGGAATTACAAACTGGCATGATTAGATGTGGTATTGTTGAGGAGAATGAATCTATGCTTGCACATTTTATGGGTGGATTAAATAGAGAGATTCAGACCATTCTAGAGTATAAGGAGTATACTAATATCACTCGTTTATTCCATCTTGCTTGTAAAGCTAAACGTGAAGTGCGGGATCGACAGGCATTGGTGCGAACTAACTTTTCTGCAGGTCAATCTTCATCATGGACACCACATGCATCCTCTACTTCCACTGTACCAGCACCTCCATCAGGTGCCACCTCCAGCCGTGATACAAGAAAGCCGGCACAACCACCACTATCTGCCAAGAGCACACCTATCAGGCCTGCGCAGAGCTCTTCTTCTTCCATGGCATCAACAGGGCACACAAGTGATATTATTTGTCGTCGTTGTAAGGGAAGAGGCCATTTTGTGAGAGAATGCAAATATCAGCATGTGATGATTGCTACTGAGGATGGTGGGTATGAGTCCGCTAGTGACTATGATGAGGAGACTTTGGCTCTTATTACGCATGAAGAACACAGTGGAGAGGATTCTGATCATGAGACACAATACATGGCTGCTGAAGATGCTGATAGGTATGAATCTTTAGTTGCTCAATGTGTTTTGAGTGTGCAGGTTACACAAGCTGAGCAAAATCAGAGGCATAATTTTTTCCATACAAAGGGAGTTATGAAGGAACGTTATGTTCGCGTCATCATAGATGGAGGGAGCTGCAACAACTTGGCTAGCATGGAGATGGTGGAGAAGCTATCTCTCACCACAAGACCACATCCACATCCTTAGTACACCCAATGGTTCAACAACAACGGCAAGGTTAAGGTAACACGTACTATTCGTGTGCATTTTAGTATCTCTACATATGATGATTGTGTTGATTGTGATGTGGTACCTATGCAAGCATGTTACTTATTACTTGGTAGACCATGGCAATTTGATAAAAATTCTGCACACCATGGTAGAAACAATCAGTATACTCTTGTTCATAAGGACAAAAATATTACTTTGCTTCCTATGACTCTTGATTACATTTTGAAAGATGGTATTAATAGAGCTAATAAAGCAAAACAGGAGCAAAATAAGAGTGAAAATCAGATTGTGGCAAAAGAATTTGAGCAACAAATGAATCCTAATAATAAACCATCTAGTGTTGTTTCTGAAATTAAATTGAAAAGTGCATGTTTACTCGCCACCAAATCTGATATTAATGATCTAGATGTTACCAAATCTGTTTGCTATGCTTTTGTGTGCAACGATGCATTATTTTCATTTGAGGACGTGCCTTCCTCTTTGCCTCCTACTGTCACTAACATTTTGCAGGAGTTCGCTAACGTCTTTCCACAAGACGTGCCGCCGGGATTACCACCTATTCGAGGGATTGAGCATCAAATTGACATAATTCCCAGTGCATCATTACCCAACCGTGCACCATATCGTACCAATCCAGAGGAGATGAAGGAGATCATGCGTCAAGTACAAGAGCTGCTCGACAAAGGTTATATACGTGAATCCCTTAGTCCTGGTGTTGTTCCTATCATTTTAGTGCTGAAAAAGGATGGTACGTCGCGTATGTGCGTTGATTGTAGAGGCATTAACAATATTATGATTCTTTATCTTCATCCTATTCCTAGGCTAGATGGTATGCTTGATGAATTGAGTGGCTCTACAATATTCTCCAAAGTTGATTTGTCTAGTGGGTACCATCAAATTCATATGAAATTGGGAGAAGAATGGAAAACAACATTTAAAACTATGTTTAGATTATACGAGTGGTTAGTCATGCCTTTTGGGTTAACTAATGCACCTAGTACTTTCATGAGATTAATGAACGAAGTTTTACGTGCTTTCATTGGACGATTTGTGGTAGTTTACTTTGATGACATATTGATTTATAGAAAATCTTTGGAGGAACATTTGGAACATTTACGTGTTGTTTTCATTGCTCTACGTGATGCATGTTTGTTTGGTAACCTTGGGAAGTGCACCTTTTGCACCGATCGAGTATCTTTTCTTGGCTATGTTGTTACTCCACAGGGAATTGAAGTTGATAAAGCCAAGATTGAAGCTATTGAGAGTTGGCCGCAGCCCAAAACGGTCACACAAGTGAGGAGTTTCCTTGGCCTCGCTAGTTTCTATAGGCGTTTTGTGAGAGATTTCAGCACCATTACTGCACCTCTCAATGAGCTTACAAAGAAGGATGTGCCTTTTGTTTGGGGTACCGCATAGGAAGAAGCCTTCACGGTATTGAAAGATAAGTTGACACATGCTCCTTTACTCCAACTTCCTAATTTCAGTAAGACTTTTGAGCTTGAATGTGATGCTAGTGGAATTGGATTAGGAGGTGTGTTATTACAAGATGGCAAACATGTTGCATACTTTTCTGAAAAATTGAGTGGGCCTAGTCTGAACTATTCTACTTATGATAAAGAATTATATGCTCTTGTTCAGACCTTAGAAACATGGCAACATTATTTATGGCCCAAGGAATTTTTTATACATTCTGATCATGAATCTTTGAAACACATTAAAAGTCAAGCAAAACTGAACCGTAGACATGCTAAATGGGTTGAATTCATTGAGACTTTCCCTTATGTCATTAAACACAAGAAGGGTAAAGAAAATGTTATTGCTGATGCATTATCTCGTCGTTATACTATGCTTTCACAACTTGACTTTAAAATATTTGGTTTGGAGACCATCAAAGATCAATATGTGCATGATGCTGAATTTAAATATGTATTGTAGAATTGTAAGGAAGGGAGAACTTGGAACAAGTTCGTTCTTAACGATGGATTTGTGTTTCGTGCTAACAAGCTATGCATTCCAGCTAGCTCCGTTCGTCTTTTGTTGTTGCAGGAGGCGCATGGAGGAGGATTAATGGGACACTTTGGCATCAAGAAGACGGAGGATATACTTGCTACACATTTCTTTTGGCCAAAGATGAGACGGGATGTTGATCGTTTTGTTGCTCGCTACACTACATGTCAAAAAGCTAAGTCACGACTGTTCGCACACGAACACGTCACCATGTACCTCCAATGCCGAGGGTGATGCACCGCAGGTCACGTCGAAGGAGACCCGACCGGAAGTGCGGTACGCAAGCAATCTGGCGGGTGCTTTTGAGGACCCGAAACCCCCACGCGCCTGGGAGAGACCCCGTCAGGGGCGTGCGGCGGCTATGGGCTGCCATAGGTTGACCTGATCGCCCCTAGGGCCTCGAGGTTCGTCGCCCTACAACAAGAAGAACGAACGAAGAACGAGAAAGAAGAAGAACAAGGGAGGGAGATAACGGTAAAGGTAAAAGATGATAGATTGATGTGTTCGATTGTGTTTTATTCAATCGGCCATCACCTCTCATCTATTTATGAGGCAGCTGGACTTCCCGTACAAGAAAAGGACTAAAAATTCCATCCAAAACATCAAAAACCCTAACTTAACTCGGACAGGAATCCTTGGTAATTTCCTGGACCAACCCGGTCTCGCCGATTGGTTCATTTCAGTCCCACCGAGTGAACTTTGCCAACTCTCTGTATCCTTCTGTAATTTCCCGGATCAAATCGGTCTCACCGATTGGTTTGCTTCGGTCCTACCGAGTCAACATTGCCAACTCTCTGGTAAATTTTCGGACCAACTCGGTCTCACCGATCAAATCAACTCGGTCGGTCCGAAATGATTCTGCAGTTTCTGTTTCTGACCTTGTTTTGCCTCCCCAGGTTGCATACGACCTCGGATTAAGATTATTTTTATATCAAAATCTACCGTTTCATCGAGACGCACAACTTTCATGTTGAAACATTTTCTATCAGAGGCCATATTGATTAAGTTTTATGCCTTTCTATACTCTGGTGTCAACATGAGCATCTCTGAACTTGTCATAACTTTTGAGTCCGAGCTCCATTTTAGACCATCTTCATATCCATCTTGATCTTCTCGAAGAGAGACATTCCAAGGTGACTTCCAATCATAAGTTTGAATTGGTCTTTATATAACCTATGCTAATTTTATGAATGTGCCAATTTTGAGCGACAACACATGTCCCCCTGTTTTTCGGCATAGCTAGCATGCCGAAAAATAACTTGTACCATGTTGGTTCTAAGGACAATGTCAACACTCCATCGGCCATTCTGCATCTTCTTAGGATGATAAGTATATATCGGCAATTGCTTGTTTGAACCTCTTGATGCAAACATGGGTGAAAAACTTCTCAACTTCTATAACAATCCGGTGATAAGGTTCCATAGATCAAAACCATCATCTGAACCATATCGTTCACCCTTTTGCTAGGATTTTGCAGATAATCAAGAATGAACTCCCTCTAATCCTTTCTTTCACCTGCATACAAATTTCATTAGTGGCCGAAGCAATGGGCTTTGGTTCGGCCTTACCTATGTCGGTGAGATCAAGCATCGGCTATTGATAGATGTGCAATACACCATGATCTACATGGTAGCCGGATGCTTGTTGCGCCAACTCATTTGCTCTTCAATTTTCATGTCTAGATATATGAGAAATATTAAAGCAACCCAAGGTAAATTTTATATCTAGAGATACCTCAAGGTAAACTATTAGTGATTCGTCAAAACATTGATGACCCTTGGATATTTGTTGCACTACTCATAACGAATCACCCAAAGCCTCAATGTGGGTAGCACCTATGGCACCTAAAAGGTCCAAACCGAATAACATTGCATATTTGGCTTTGATTACTGTGCAAAAAAAAAAATTAAGTGGCATGAGGCTTCACAAAATAGTACCATAAGGATATATATAAACAACACCAACACATTGGCCATTGTTATGAATTCAACCATCAAAACATAATCTCCATAGTACTAAAAAGACAAGGCTAATATCAATATTATACATGTCATAAATCCAATGGTCGATAATAAAACAACAATGATTTGGCCTCTCATATTCGTAGGCCGAATCATATATATTAAATCAAAGCATAAACCGACTCAATTTCTATGAATCGGTCTATGCAACATATTTGGAATGGCACCGGTCATAATGTTTCATCTCCATGCAAGCATAATATAAGTATATGTATAGATTTCCATGAACATGTACCTTGTCTTGCTCTCCAACCAAACTAAGGACGATGTTAGAATGGTACACCGGCCATGCTTTGTCATATTCTTAGGGCTATAAATAAATATCGGCCACCTCCAGAAGGTTCATGTAGAATTCATCCACCAAAGCATGTATAGCCGAAATAAACAAATGAAATGGCAAATCAAGTATTTTGGCTCTTTGGATCAACAACAAACTTGTAGCTAATCAAATGTATAGTGATTTGGTAATACCCTCTCATGATATAGAAGATTATGTTCCATCCATGGATGAAAATAAATCCATGGAGGGTAATTGATCATACCTAGGGATGAGTTCCATGGTAAAGATATCAATGGCATGGTTGAAGAAAATGGATGATGTGCTAACCTAAGATTTCGATGTTGTGATGCACTCCTTCGACTTAATTGTTTGTTGCTTCCATCCTTCTCTCTCTTCACTTTTATTGTACTTCTTGTAATGGAAGCTTGCACATAATTCTCATTTTGGGCACTTCCTTTCAGAATCCATGCCATATTCCTTTCCTCAAGTTCTTGTGCACTAAGTTTTTGCAATTTCTTCTTTTGCCAATATGATAAGCCGATTGGGCACCCTGACTGTGATTTTGTTTAAAGCAACGGCAACTCTTGTTTTACCTTTTGCACTCTCAACTTCGTCTCTTCAGATTTGGCACCTGATTGACTTGCCTCATCGCCTTTAGTAGCCAATGTCAACACTTTAATTGGCTCTTTTTCATTTGAGATCAAATCTGAAGTAGCACTCTTACGGCCATCTTTTTTAACACGGTAAACTTGCTTGACCACCTCTTTCTTGTTCCTTGAGCTCCGGACCGATTCCTTGTGATTGAAATGGTCTTTGACATGTGATTGTTCATCAAATGTTGATTTTCGAGGAGCTGCATAATGTTGGTGAGATGGTCCAAAATAAGATGGGTAATGTGTCCTTGTATCATACCTGTCCCATGATGGATATGGATTTACATGAGCATAGGGAGGTATCCACGACATCGGCATTGGCGGCCCAAAGTAAGGATATGAATATGCTGCATTGAGATTCTCACTTTGCCAATGCCGACCCTCATATTTGCGCTTTGGGGGTGACCTTGGTTTCTTTGAATGATTTGGCCGATAAGCATTCTTCTCTCCACTCTTTTTTTGATATTTATCCAATAGTTCAGCGAAGGTGATTTTTGATCTCTTACACTTGCGCTTATTTCGTCCTTTGTTTTCTTTTGGTTTGCTTTCATCGATCATTGGATTTGCTTGCTGCCCCCCCCCCCAGTCCTTGGCGTCTCCATTGTATCTTCGATGGAATTCTCGCCCTCAAGATTATGTTCATTATGCTCTTCAACAACTTCTTTACATGAAAGATTGATCCCATCACCTAAAGTTTTTACCTTCTCTTTAAATGGATTGGCTTGAAGCAGCCGATGCAAAAACTTTTTGCCATCGGGACCAATTGGAATAGACCGGTCATCCCTTGGTGTTTCAACAAACTTCAATCGTCCTTTTTCAATGGCCGATTTAACTATTTGATGAAACATGTTGCAATCCTCAAAATTATGCTTGAATGAATCATGCAACTTACAATGCATTCGTCCTTGGATTGATGGCTTAACATGGTGATCAAGGATTGTAATGTAATTATTTTTCAGCAACAAATCAAATATTTGATCACACATGCTTGAATTGAAGGTATACTTCTTGTTTTCTAGCCGATCTTGTTGTGTGAACGGCTTTGGAGGTAAGCAAACGAATGGTTCAGATTTGGAATCTTCCCATTCGGCTATGCATTGTGTTTTCCACTCTATCTCCGATGCCTTTGGATAAGAAATTACATTAGCATCGGTTTTCGCAATAGATTTAACCTTGGCCTTAAATTTCTGAAACGAAGATATTTAGAACATACATGTCTTAGTTGAGACCAAGTGCAAGCCAAGTACGAAATAAGCAAAGCTACCCAATTATATATGAGCTTTAGATAAAGCAATGGGGAAAGCCTTGGCTGCAATAATTTTTCACTATCGGTCTTTCTGAATGGTGCAATATGTTGACCGATATGCTTTGTGACAATCTGATTGCTAACAAATAAATTACCCTTCTTCATTGGTCTCTCAATATTTCTTATGAAGATTTTTCTAATGTATGCGTCAACAACTAAGTCATGACCAAATCTGAAAACAGGTAAATTAATTTCTAGACATACCTCTTCAAATATGTTGGGAGAGCATCATGGTGGTGTGACTTGAAGAATATCTTGCTCCATCTTCGAATAGCTCACCAACGCCTTGTCATCATCTTTTTCTTGATTTGGTGCATCATTAGTTTCAAGATCTTCGTCCACCAAACTTTCTTTGGCTACTTGTTCTTGTTCTTGAAGCTCACCAATTTCTATGGCACGAAACTCATAGGGCAGGAAGTAGGTTCCATTAACTTTAGAAAAATCAACTATGGCTGTCTTGCTATACTTTCTATGCCCTTTCTCAATAATGTTTGCCTCTTTGGAATTGATGGATTCGGAATATATATAACTTGATTCGGCTTTTTCAACCGAAGCACTTTTAGTTTCCAAATCATCATTCTTTTCACCGGTTATATCAATTGGCAAGGTTTCTTTTCTTTGAGCTAATTCCCTATCAATTCTCTCTTGGCAAAGTACTTGCACCCTATCGCGCAAAGATTTAACTCCCCTCTCAATTTCATCCCTCTCTAATGTAGTTTGCCCCCAATGCTTTTAGGATCTTTTGGCAATGAACTGTTAGTGTTGCCGAAATTTTGCAACTGTGTAGGGGGTGTATAATATGTTGCAGTACTAGGTGGAGGTGTATGCACTTCTGTATAACGATATGCTCTCTCGCCAATTCTATAGATTGATGAAGTTTCATCTTCTTGCAAAACTCTAGCCTTTATTGCAGCATAATCAGGAAACTACCCCTTTTCATATTGTTCAAGGCAAAGAGCTCTAATCCTCTTGTTTTGTGCCAAGCTCTTTTTTAATGCAGCCACAACCGCTTCTGGAAGAGATTGCTCCGCAATACTTTCAGATTCTTTCGGCAATGATTCGCGAGTGTTGCCGAAATTCTCAAATTGCATAGAGTATGCATTATATGCTACATTATTTGATGACGGCACATGTGTTCCTGTAAAAATTTCACTTATTCGGCTATGACCATGAAGATGCGGGGCCGAATTATGAACATCTATAGTTGAATGCGGTGCTGAAAAATTACTAACATGAGGTGTAGCATATGATGGTTGAGGGTAATTGGCCAAATAACTAGTAGTAACATGGCCAATTCCCTTATCCACCGGCACATTTGGATTAACATACTGCAAGTTATTTGCCGATGAATAAAAACTTGAAACACTTTGTTGCATACCATTGGAAGTTCCTTCATAGGGTGTCTCAACTTGATTAACCAAACTTATCATGTTATTCATCGGCATATAAATTTGTGGGGTTGCCGATGCATGGGAGTTGGGATACATATGTTGCATGTTGCTAAAATTATATGAAGTAGAATCATGGAGATTTTGTTGCATCGGCCCTTGCACATAATTAGATGCATGATTAATAAAGCTAGGGCTAGCCGATACATTATGCTCATTAGATGATCTAGCAACAACATACGCATTATTTGCATCTACATATGTGAATTGCGTATTCATATTACCTTTGTAGATTGCAAACCCTAGATGACGATCTCTTCATAGCAAGAACGGGCCGGAGACCGTTCAATGCTTCATCCCTAGCGGAGTCGCCAAAAAGTGTGTTCGCACACGAACACGTCACCGTGACCTCCAACGCCAAGGGTGATGCACCGCAGGTCACGTCGAAGGGGACCCGACCGGAAGCGCGGTATGCAAGCAATCCGGCGGGTGCTTTTGAGGAACCGAAACCCCCACGCGCCCGGGAGGGACCCCGTCAGGGCGCGCGGTGGCTATGCGCTGCCCTAGGTCGACCTGATCGACCCTAGGGCCTTGAGGTTCTTCGCCCTACAACAAGAAGAATGAACGAAGAACGAGAAAGAAGAAGAACAAGGGAGGGAGATAAAGGTAAAGGTAAAAGATGATAGATTGATGTGTTCGATTGTGTGTTGTTCAATCGGCCGTCACCTCTCATCTATTTATGAGGCGGCTGGACTTCCCGTACAAGAAAAGGACTAAAAATTCCGTCCAAAACATCAAAAACCCTAACTTAACTCGGACAGGAATCTTTGGTAATTTCCCAGACCAACTTGGTCTCACCGATTGGTTCATTTCGGTCCCACCGAGTGAACTTTGCCAACTCTTTGTATCCTTCTACAATTTCTCGGATCAACTCGGTCTCACCGATTGGTTTGCTTCGGTCCTACCGAGTCAACATTGCCAACTCTCTGGTAAATTTTCGGACCAACTCGGTCTCACCGATCAAATCAACTCGGTCGGTCCGAAATGACTATGCAGCTTCTGTTTATGACCTTGTTTTGCCTCCACAGGTTGCATACGACCTCGGATTAAGATGATTTTTATATCAAAATCCACCGTTTCGACGAGACGCACAACTTTCATGTGTAAACGTTTTCCATAAGAGGCCATATTGATTAAGTTTTATGCCTTTATTTACTCTGGTGTCAACATGAGCATCTCTGAACTTGTCATAACTTTTGAGTCCGAGCTCCGTTTTATACCATCTTCATATCCATCTTGATCTTCTCGAAGAGAGACATTCCAAGGTGACTTCCAATCATAAGTTTGAATTGGTCTTTATATAACCTATGCTAATTATATGACTGTGCCAATTTTGAGCGTCAACAACGACTCAATCCTCATGGGCTGTACCTAGTGTTCCTTGGGAGGACATATCTATGGACTTTGTTTTAGGTTTACCTCTAACAATGAAGGGGAGGGATAGCATATTTTTTAGTTTAGTCACACTTTGTACCATGTCATAAAAGCGATGATGCTGTTAATGTTGCTGATTTGTTCTTTTGTGAAATTATTCGCTTGCATGGTGTGCCAAATACTATTGTTTCAAATCGTGATACTAAATTTCTTAGCCACTTTAGGAGATGTTTATGGGCTAAATTTGAGACTAAACTGCTTTTTAGTACTACTTGTCACCCCCAAACTGATGGATAAACTGAAGTAGTCAATAGAACATTGTCTACTATGCTTAGGGATGTTTTGAAGAATAATAAGAAAATGTGGGAAGAATGCTTGCCTCATATTGAATTTGCTTATAATCGTTCATTCCATTCTACTACTAAGATGTGCCCTTTTGAAATTGTGTATGGTTTCCTACCTCGTGCACCTATTGATTTGTTGCATCTTCCATCTTCGGAGAAGGTTAATTTTGATGCTAAAGAACGTGCTGAATTGATTTAAAAATGCATGAGTTAACTAAGGGAAATATTGAGCGTACGAATGCTAAATATAAACTTGCTGGAGATAAGGGTAGAAAACATGTTGTGTTTGCACCTGGAGATCTTGTTTGGTTACATTTGCGTAAGGATAGATTTCCTAATTTGCACAAATCAAAGCTAATGCCACGTGCTGATGGTCCTTTTAAGGTGTTAGAGAAAATAAATGATAATGCATATAAACTTGAGCTGCCTGCAGATTTTGGAGTTAGTCCCACTTTTAACATTGCATATTCGAAGCCTTATTTGGGTGAGGAAGATGAGCTTCTGTCGAGGACGACTTCATTTCAAGAAGGGGAGGATGATAAGGACATCAATACCATTGTTACACCCACATCCCCTACTGCTATACATACTGGACCAGTTACTAGAGCTCGCACACGCCGATTAAATTACCAGGTACTTTCATTTCTTGGTAAAAATTCTAATGTTCATGAGAATATGATGTTGCCTACATTGGATACATTTGTTTTGCTTACAAATGAAGGGCCTAACTTGGACAAGAAAGATGACCTTGGAGCTAGTTCATGCATGGAGATGATGGCATGCACAAGGGGAACAAGAACGGAGTTACAAGTGATGATTCCAGGACTTTGAAGCCACCATAATGAGTGCATGAAGCCTTGGACGAAATATACAAGTTGCCACTTCATAAATTTCGTCCAGAGGCTATCCTAGGTGCTGCGTCACCTTATTTTTGGGCCAGGCCCATGTATTTTTGAAATACATAAGTATAGGCTGTTTTTAGAGTCCGTATGTGTGGGGAAACAAGAGTTAGGGTTGGTTTCGGACCCCTCCTCCAAGGGACACGAAATTCCCCCCTTTTCCTCCATATATACAACCCTTAGGGCGTCGTTTAGACTTTGGTTTTTGTTTAGATTAAAGTTCACCATAGGTGCAACTTCGCGTACTTCGTTTGTGTCCAATGACTAGTCAAAGGCGTCACATAACCCCACCTTGATCAATAAAGCTTTCCTCGTATATTCGCAATATCCATATTGCAATCTTAGTTTCTTGCTTGTTCTTTGTTTGCCTACAGGAACAGACCTTCGTGGTCAGGTTGATCGTGCTCCGGCTTGGTCAATAACCTCTTGGAGTTGGTTTAGCGATTGCTCAGGCGCGACGTCCTCGCACGTTCGTAGTCGGATTGTCAAAGTCGGCTTCCACCAAAACGATAGCCACCATCTCGTTGAAAGATGGGACACTTTTGCCTCTATCAGAAACACACACGCAAAGAGATAAGTGTGGTCGTGCAACCAAGGGTAAGCCAAAATGTGGAATCTAAAAAAATGCTCTTGTTGCACAACAGTAGATAGACGCTAGCACGATTGCACAATAGGCGGATACAAAGACTTGTGCACAACCTACTTAGCAAAAATGCAACGACTTCTATCCCAAGTATGCTCTATGCAAGGTGTTTCTATGATATGATCCAGGATGATCTAGTATGACAATCTTAATGTTGTATGATGCTATGGTTCTTGCTTAAAAGCTCTTTGCTTATATTTCCCTTTTGCTTAAAAGATTGTTTGGCTCTTTGTTGTTTGAGCTCTTTTCTCATGCAATGCTTCACCAACCAAGATAGCAATTGTGTATGCGATGACAACCTGGTGACACAATAGATGATACCAAGATATGCAACAATTATGTATGTATGCTACGCGAAGTATGATCACTAATATGCACAAGTCACGTTGTCGACAATACTCAAAGGCTAGTCTCGATGGGTAAGAGACGCAAAGGAGTAAGGCTATGATGGCTATCAATGTAATGGCAAGAATGATGCATCCAATACCAACGTGATGTTACCGTTCGTTGGTTCCCTATAAGAAAGAAACGGTTGATGGTGTCAAAATTGTGGCATGAATACCAAGATGTAGTCGAGGTGGTCGTCGTTGATGACGTGTCCGTGGCGAAGATGAGCGGCGGTGATGTTGATGTCGAACCAAACCTAAATAGCCGAAACACAATAGGACACGGGACCGCAACTCAAATTCTCAAAGCAAAACTGGACCAAAATTGTCGGTGTTGGGAGTGGTAAGCGATGGTGGTGCTATGTGGAAGTGTATGTGGTATGCGGAAGTATATGTGGGCACCGGAACAAAATTTGGCAAAATATGGACGGAAAACGGGGCGGTGGGTGGAGATATTGCTGCCACGGGCCAGATGTCCGGGTGTGATAGCCGGATGTCCGGGGTGCCGGATGTCCTGGCTACCGATATAGATGTCCGGGCTCTGGATCCGGACGAACTCCGAGTGGAAGGTGGAAAATCCGGGAAAAATTCAGAAGAATTTGTGAATGGAAATTGGGGAAAACTGGATGGAAAGCTAGATCTACCTGCAACACACGAAATCCGTGTATCAAATCCAACAAACTTCATCTCACCAACAAATCACAATTTTTTGGGGGGCTAGTTTTGTGGGGAATTTTCGAATTAGGGACAAAAACAACAAAAACAAGGCTAGAAACACAATGGGGAGGCTCTAAAATCGTGATCAACATGGCTCTAGTTACCAAGATGATGTAGGGTAGAACCCTAATCGCCCGATCTTTCACAAAAGGAGCGGATCCCGCGATGAACACGAAGAACACGAGGGGAAACACGAGGGGAAACACAAGAGAAACACTAAACCAACAAGAAATAGTCACACATATGCTAGATCCTCGAGCACATAAGAGATCACACGATCCACGGACAACAAAGGACGATACAAAGGTAGCCGGTCTTCTCCGTGAGGAGGTCTTCAAGTTCTTCTCCGCAAGGAGGTCTTGAATCCAAAGGGATCTTCTCCGAAGAGGGGCCGCGGTCTCTCACGTGGAGTAGATCTGATGTGGATGAGCAATGCTCTATCTCTAATATGAGCTAAACCAATGCTAACCATAAATGTAGGTAGGAGAAGAGTATATATAGTCTAGGTGGGCGAAGGGGTACACGGGCCACGGTCCCTTACACTATGCACGGACAGGGGAGGCCGGACATCCCGGCGTCGGGCCGGATGTCCGGGCTGGAGGCGCTGGCCTTGCTGCTCTCTGGATCGGTGGTGTCCGGATATCCGGGCTTGAGGCCCGATTTCCGGGGCCTGTAGATGCTCGGCGGCTGGAATGTTGCTATGGTGGAAGTCTTCAGCGGCCGGATGTCCGGGCCCTGGAGTTGACTTCTTCTGCTTCGCTCTAGCTCTAGCTCGAGTCATGGGTCCTCTTGGCACTTCGTGAGGGGATGGTAGTTCCATGTGGATGACCGTAGGATGCTCCGCATCATCCAGATTGCTCCTTTGGATGCGTTGCACCGCCAGCTTGTCATAGCCGCAAACCGTGCGTGAAATGACGCGCTGTAGTGCCGTTCTGAGCAACTCCGGCAAGTTCCCCGCTGTCGTTTGGTCACGGCCGGTCGAGCTCCGGCGAGTGCCGACATGGCAGAGTCATTGAGGACTAACCCCACTAGTTAGCCACCTCACTGCCACTGACAGCGGGCCCTACCTCTGGGTCAAACCCAGTCAGCGCTAGATTTGACCAGGCTTAACCAGTGTGTCAGTGACCTTTGGGCCCCACTGGTCAGGTTTGACCGTGGTCATCCCCGGTTGACCTACTGATGTCATGCTGCTGTCATGCTGACGTAATTAATAGTTTTCAGGATTAAAAATAATTCAGGAAATTCCAGAAATGTGAAAACTTAAAAAAATACATAGAAAATAAACTGTAACTCCAAATGAAATAAGTTATATATAAAAAATGATCAGAAAAATATGATGAATCTGTTTATGGCATTGCCATGCATGTTTGACCAAACTAAAGTTGTTGTATGTGACAATTTGAATAAATGGCATTTGAAATGTCTTACATGGAGTTTGAAGTTGAACCTTTGGTTCAAACCAACATCATTTAATATGGTTGCTAGTTTCATTAGCTCGATCAACGGCATATTGCCATGTCATGATCATGCATCATATTGTTGCATTGCATTGATTTTGTTCCTTCTCTATTGCCGGTATTTGTCCCCTCTCAGTAGACGTGGCTCTGATGATGAGTTTGATGACACCGATGAAGAGCTATTACTATCTTCAGAAGTGCCAGGCAAGCAAAACCCCCTTGTTCATTCTGATACAATCCCACTCTCTCGCTCCTGCTCTCTTTTACTACATTAGGACAACAATGATTCAACTGTTACATGTTGTGGTAGTTGAACCCCTTTCCTCTGCATGACCTGTCATTGCCACGTTAAATAGGTGAAACCCACTAGCATGATAGGAGTTGTTTGAACCCTGTTGTGCCTACTCACTCATGCTTGTTTGCCATGCCTGCTACTGCTTAGAGTTGAGTCAGGTCCGATTCATCGGGGATGAATTGGAATGGTGATGAACATTTCCGACGGTGTGTGAGCTAAGTGTGTGAACACGATTTGGTAAAGGTAACGATGAGAGGCCATGTAAGAGTACATAGTGGGTTGTTTCATTGGAACCGTCCTCAGGAACTGAGATATGTGTATGTGATTTAAGACCAGCTACTACCATGCGTTGGGCCCGAAACCAATGGACCCTCTTGACTTATTAACCGCCCCTGTCCTCTGTTCAGGAGTTGCAAGTAGTTTCTGGTGTTTGTAGTATGCTGGAGGCCGTGCGCAGCGCTGGCCTGAGGGGTGGGCTATGATGCGGTAGGCACGTGGCCCGGTGTACCGAGTCGCCCGTTTGGTGACCCGAGAACCCTGTACACATTGTCTGGGGCCGTTGAGGACACCCCGTCTGGATTTCCTTGCAGATGGAACCCGAATAGGTGATAAGCCTAGACTAGGGACTTGTGTGGTTAGTCAGGTCGTGGCCGACACCCTCGCTGGGCTTTCGCTTGAAGGTTGCCGAGTAGATGTCATGTAAACGGTGGTAAGTGGTGAGAGCGTGTGTGAAGAAGTACACCCTTGTAGGGTTAACATCATCTATTCGAATAGCCGCGTCCGCAGTAAAGGACTACTTGGTTGCCTATATAGTTCATAGACAAGTGAAAGTGGATAATCTAAAATGCGCAAGATAAGCATGAGTGATATGGATGGTGTTCTCGTAGGGAGACGGGAGCGGATCCATAGTGGTGTATTGATTGGTGAATATGTGGACTCGTGTGTGCCACCTCAAAAGGGTTACTTGCAGACGTAGTTCAGGATAGCCACTGAGTCAAAGCTGGCTTGCTGCAGTTAAACCCCACCATCCCTTTGTTGATACTGATGCATATGTATCTAGTTCTGATGTAAGTCTCGTTGGGTACATTTGTACTCATGTTTGCTTAATTTATATTTTTGCATAGAGACTTCAGTCTCACTAGTAGTTCCGCGTGGACTTCGACGTTTAGCTTGTTACCTCAGCTACGATCTTGTACCCTTGGGAGGGTCTTGTAGATAGTCAGGCTTCTCAGCCTTTTTCAAATGTAGTTGTCTGTACTTAGACATGTTTATGCTTCCGCTGGTTACTTGTATGCCCTGTATGTTGGGACATGAGACCCATGCTTGTAAAACTTGGCTCCTCAGAGCCTAATGAATAAATAGTTTGATTTGTAGAGTTCTGTTGTGATGCCATATTGTATTTGCACATATCGATCATATTGTGTGTATGATTTGAAATGCTTGGTATGTGTGGGATCCGACAACCTAGTTGTTTATCCTTGGTAGCCTCTTATGCGGAGCATCCCAAGGTCATACCCATGGACCTACAATCGCCTCACCAAGTGCCTAGCGGACCCATGACACAAGCACGTGCAAGAGCTCTCAAAACCGAGGTGACATCTCTCCTCTCACACTTACACTTCGATACACATGAGACATGTCTACTACCTCAAACGGAGACATTGTGCATACTCAGGTATCTAGGAGTTGGCCATGAAGAAGCTAAGGAGCAAGGAGAAGAAGAAGAGGAAGATGGACGTGAATACGGAGAAGAAGAAGAACTGCTCGAAGTCTCCAGGCTCCGGACGATCGACGGCCCCCGGACGTGCGACAACCTCCAGGCTCCGGACGGTCGGCCCACTTCGAACGACCGACGCTTCCACACCCAAGCCAAAAACCACGGACTTCTGACGCCCCACGGACGACCGACGCCCGGACGTCCGACCCCGACCGGACGTCCGACCGAAGACCACCCGAGCCAAATTTACGGACATTCGACAGGCACCGGACGTCCGGACGCTCGCGAGCCTCCGAAAGACTAGTGACTCCCAGACGTCCGACACCGGTGCGCTGCCATGTGTCGGGTCGCAGCCCATGTACCCCCCACTTCGCCCCCTTTTGCGCTAAGACTATATATAGACTTCCTATTCCTCCTAGCTAGGGTTAGCATTGGTTTAGCTCATATTTAGAGATAGAGCATTGCTCATCCACATTAGATCTACTCCATGAGAGAGACTGCGGCCCCTCTTCGGAGAAGATCCCTTTGGATTCAAGACCCCTCTAAGGGAAGATCCCCTCGTGGATTCCATACCTCCTCACGAAGAAGACCGGCTACCTTTGTATTGTCCCTAGTTGATCGTGTACCGTGTGATCTCTTATGTGCTTGAGGATCTAGCACATGTGTGACTATTTCTTGTTGGTTTAGTGTTTCGCTTGTGTTTCCCCCATGTTTTCCCTCGTTTCCCTCCTTGTGTTCTTCGTGTTCATCGCGGGATCCGCTCCTTTCATGAAAGATCGGCCCCTAGGGTTTCTACCCTACATCATCTTGGTATCTAGAGCCACGTTGATCATGATTTCAGAGCCTCCCCGTTGTGTTGCTAGCCTTGTTTTTGTTGATTTTCTCCCTAACTCGAAAATCCCCAACAAAAATATCCCCAATTTTTTTTGTAATTTGTTGGTGTGTTGAAATTTTGTTGGATTTGATCCGTGGAGTTGCTTTGCCTTGAGTGGATCTACCTTTTCCCCCTTTGTCTCCACCCTTTCCTTCCACTAAATCGCCCGGATTTGATGATTTTCACCTCATCCACCTCATACACGTGTTCTTCTTCCCGTGCCTGAAAATCGCCCAGGCATCGGACGTCTGACCCCCTCCAGACGTCCAACGACCGGACGACCGGCCCAGCCCGGACGTCCGACGTTCTCTGACGGAACTGAATTTTTTTAGTTTAGTCACCACCACCGCCCACATTTTCCGCATACGCACTCCTACCACCTATACACCATCACCACTTCCGCATACCACCACCATTGATTACCCGTTTCACACTCCGACATGTGTTGCCACTTCGAGCTTTGAGAATTTGAGTTACGGTTCCGTATCCTTTTGTGTTTCGGCTATCTAGGTACGGTTCGACATCAACATCACCGCCGCTCATCTTCGGCACGACTGCATCATCAAGAATCACCACCTCGACTACATCTTGGTATTCGTGCCACCATTTTGACACCATACCGTATGCAAGAAATGGTAACCTCACCTTAGTATTGGACATATCATTCTTGCCATTACATTGACAGCCATCATAGCCTTACTCCATTGTGTCGCTTACCCATTGAGACTAGCTTTTGAGTATTTCCGACAACGAGACTTGTGCACATTAGTGATCATACTTCCCATAGCATACATACATCATTGTTGCATATCTTGGTATCATCTCTTGTGTCACAAGGTTGTCATCGCATACACAATTGCTATCTTGGTTCGTGAAGCATTGCATGAGAAAAGAGCTCAAACATCAAAGAGCCAAACAATCTTTTAAGCAAAAGGTTAAGCAAGAACCATAGCATCATACAACATTAAGATTGTCATATTAGATCATCTTGGATCATATCATAGAAACACCTTGCATAGAGCATACTTGGGATAGAAGTCGTTGAATTTTTGCTTAGTAGGTTGTGCACAAGTCTTTGTATCTGCCTATTGTGCAATCGTGCTAGCGTCTCTCTAGTGTTTTGCAACAAGAGAATTTTTGTGGATTCCACATTTTGGCTCACCCTTGGTTGCACGACCCCGCTTATCTTTTTGTGTGTGTGTTTCCGTGTACCTTATATTGCTTGGTCTACTTGTTGCATTGCAATCTTGCGAATCGTTTACAACATTTTTGAAGCTCACTTACAATTGCATCAAATTTTGTGCCACCATCCTAACCAAGCTCCACCATAAGCTTTTACTTTTGTAGGTGTGAGAAACCGACAAGAATTGGTACCAATTGTGCTATTTCCTTGTCCACATTGCACTAGTAGAAAAAGGGGGATTTGGTCCAGGCCGGGTAACCCCATTAGTCCCGGTTCAGTCCAGAACCGGGACCAATGGGTGCATTAGTCCCGGTTCGTGCGGCTAAGGCATTAGTCTCGGTTCACCTTGGCCCTTTAGTCCCGGTTCATGCCACGAACCGGGACTAAAGGGTGCGATGCCCATTAGTCCCGGTTGGTGGCACCAACCGGGACTAATGGCCTTAAAGGTCCAATTTTCAAACTCCCCCCCCTGTGGACCACCTTTTCAGTTTTAGAAAAAACAAAAGAAAATGATGGAAATGTCAAAAAAATAAAATAAAATAAGTTTCCCATGTGATATGTGGTCTAGTTGTTGGGAAAATTTACAAATATGAATTTCGACTTTATTTACAAAATCTCTCTGGAATTTGTAAAGTGGGCATAACTTTTGCATACGAACTCGGATTAAAAAGTTTTTTATATGAAAAATCATCTACTCGAAAAGTTACATCTGATGGAGACGGCCTATGGCCTGTTTGCAAATTTGTAGAATCCTCAAATTCCAAAAGGAAAAAAAGTTATGCTCAAATTTCAGTTTTTTTAATTTTCATTAAATCTGGTCAAACTATGGTCAAACTACTTATTCAAGAAGTATTAGTGTTACTAAATAATTATTCAAGAATATTAGTGTTATTAAATAATTATTTCAGTTTTTTTGAATTTTGGTCAAATCTGGTCAAAGTATGGTCAAACTGTGGTCAAACAATGGTCAAACTACTTATTCAAGAAATATTAGTGTTACTAAATAATTATTGTTTTTTAGAACAATAGTTTCAAACTCAAACAGTGAAATGTGTGACTTCATGCTCAAGCTAAAATCCTGAGGGTTAATAGGATTAACATCTTACTATTGTCAGGAAAACAACGAGTGCAGACTTGGAAACGAGGGAGAATAGAACCTGGAAGTTAAGCGTGCTCAGGCTGGGGGAGTGGGAGGATGGGTGACCGTCCGGGAAGTTAGATGATTTGGAATGATGAGGGGTGATTAGAGATTAAATTGAGCAGTGATGAGAGGGGTTATTAGAGATTAGCGGTTAAAATAAATCAGAAATTTGAAAATAAAAAAATTTCAAAAAAATTCAAAAAAAATAAAAAAAATCAGAAAATTACCTTTAGTACCGGTTGGTGTTACCAACCGGGACTAAAGGGTCAGGGCATTAGTACCGACCCTTTAGTCCCGGTTCAAGAACCGGGACTAAAGGCCCTTATGAACCGGGACTGCAGGCCCTATTTCTACTAGTGTTGGAGTGATCATTGATCCACTTTCATCTTCGGTCAAGGTACATTTGGTATACGTTCTTCTCTTTCTACCACTCACATTTTTCTCGGAATGATGGATAGGCCAAGTACTTCTACCAACCCACTCTTCATTGAGCACGACGACGACATGAACTCCGACGTCACCAAGAGCCACCTCTTTGGTGCACAACATGCTTTGCGGCAAGAGCAACAAGCAATGAGTGAACGCATTGACAACCTCGCCGCCGACTTGCGACTCTCTAAGCAACGTACAAGGGACTACTTCGACCACAAGCTCGACGATTACAAGCAAGAGAACGACGCAAGAATGGACAAGATTCGTGCTTTGTTGCTCAACCGCTCTTCTTACACTTCGTCCTCATCAAGACGGACCCGCTGAAGTCGACACTCCGACTTCACCCTCTCCGGCTCAAGTACACCGACATCCAACAATCTTCGCCGTGCTGCGCGCAATGATCGTCAAGCAAGCCTCAATCCTCTACATTACACCAACTCTCAAGAGGACCGGCAACGTCAAACCCAAGAGGCTTTTGCGCTAGCACAAGAACGGCAACGACAACGACAACATGAAGAGGAAGAGCGAGCACGTCTACACCAAGAAGCACAATATGCCAAGGCATAGCATCAAGAGCAACAATTACGAGATGCTCAAGCACTTGAGGTGCAACAAGCCCTCCAAGATGCAAGTCGAGCCGTAGCCAACCGAGGCCGACAAGCTCGTGAACATAAAGAAGCACTTCGCGACGAAGCTCACGAACGAAGATTTCAAGCTCGCGTGCATCGACAAGTTCCTCAAGTCCCTCCTTGAGCTCGACAAGCCCCACCACAAGCTCCTCAAGGACACCAAGTTCATCAAGAGCATGAAGACAGTGGAAATCCTCCATGACAAGAGCAACATGAGATTGACAACCCTCCTCACCAAGAGAAACACGAGCTTGACAATCATCAACAACATGGACGTCATCATCCCCGACCCCAACACAATGAAGAGCAACACTACGGCAAGCTCAAGTTCACCATGCCCAAGTTCAATGGAAGCAACGATCCTGAAGAATACCTTTCATGGGCTTTTAAGGTCGACAAAATCTTCCGTTTGCACAACTATGAAGAAGAAAAGAAAATTGTGATGGCATCCCTTGAGTTCCAAGACTATGTCCTCATTTGGTGGGAACAAGTTATCGAGCGCTGAGAGGCAAGAGGTGAACCACCCATCACTACTTGGGTGCAAATGAAGGATTTCATGAGAGCATGCTTCGTGCCTACCTACTACAACCGCGACCTCTTCAAGAAACTTCAACTACTCAAGCAAGGAACCAAGAGCGTCGAAGAGTACTACAAGGAGATGGAGATTGCCATGATAAGAGCCAATGTTACGGAAGATGATGAGCAAACCATGGCGCGTTTCTTGAATGGACTCAACCATCCTATCAAGAAGATCGCCGACTTCCAACCATACTTGAACCTCATCGAGATGGTGCATCAAGCCACAAAAGCGGAACGTCAAGTGTAAGACGATTACAAGTATGCCAAGTTCTCATCCAAGTCATACGGTTTCTCCAACACCCAAGCTTCAATGACTCCAACACTGTCTACCAAGCCTTCTACAAGCAACATCGACAAGTCGAATTCCAAGAAATCTTCGTCAACTCCAAGTCATCCTCCTACAAAGAGCAACTTCAAGCCGAGAGCTTCATCAACATCCACCCCAACCGATGAGACCGTCAAGACAAGTTCCTTCAAATGCTTCACATGCGGAGGCCGACGCAACAAGTCCTACGAGTGCACCAACAAGCGGACCATGATCCTCAATTATGACGGCACTTACGACTCAATGAGTGAAGGAGAAATGGACGCTCTTGAACAAGTCGCCATGCACCAACAAGTGAACAATGAAGAGGAACAAGTCTTTTGCGATGAAGATTCAAGTCCCGCTCTTGTTGTCTCCAAGGTCTTGACTCTCCAAGATCACCAAGACGAAGACCAAATATGCCACATATTCCACACCAAGGTCGGCATCAATGGAAGATCCGTCATGGTCACCATCGATGGAGGGAGTTGTCATAATCTCGCAAGTGAAGAACTTTGCTCCAAGCTCCAATTGCCCAAGACGGAGCACCCACATCCCTACAAAGTGCAATCGCTTAGCGACTCCGGCACTCTCCAAGTCGAGCATCGAGTACAAGTCTCCTTCAAAATTGGTGCCTACGAAGACACCTTAGAGTGCGACGTCGTTCCAATGACTGTTTGCCACCTTCTCCTTGGACACCCATGGCAATTTGATAGAGGAGTCATCCACAACAGCCGAACGAACCACTACATCTTCAAGATGAAGGGAAAGGAGTACGCACTTCGTCCCATGTCTCCATGCCAAGTGGTCGTCGACAAGCAAGCCACCCATCGTGGAGAGCATAGTGAGAGAGCGAGCCACCAAAAAGAGAGTGAGTGCCACAAGCCAAAACCGAGCGCCTACACGATGAGAGAAAAGAAGAAGTTAGTCCTATTTGCCACCAAAAGTGAGATAAGAGGAGTGTGTGAGAAACCATCTAGTGTGATACACTATGTCCTTTTTTGCAAGGACAATGAAACACAAGCTAACACCTCTCACACTCTACATATAGTGTTATCATCTCTTTTGCAGGAATTTCATGATGTTTTCCCCGACGAGCTACCTCCGGGACTACCTCCACTATGAGGCATCGAGCACCGCATCGACCTCATCCCCGGAGCACCTCTTCCGAACAAAGCTCCCTACCGTGTCAACCCCGAAGAAACCAAAGAAATACAAAGGCAAGTAAAGCATCTCATAGACCATGGACATGTGCGTGAAAGTTTGAGCCCTTGTGCCGTCCCGGTAATTCTTGTGCCAAAAAGAGACGGTAACTTTCGCATGTGCTCCAATTGTAGACCTATCGATGCTATCACCATTCGTTATAGGTATACCATTCCATGCCTTGACGATATGCTTGATGAACTTAGTGGTGCCACTATATTTTCCAAAATTGATCTTAAGAGTGGTTACTATCAAATCTGCATACAAGAGGGTGATGAATGGAAAACCGCTTTCAAAACCAAGTTTGGCTTGTATGAGTGGTTAGTCATGCCTATGGGTCTATCGGAAGCACCAGGTACTTTTATGCGTCTTATGAATCATGTTTTTCACCCTTACATTGGTGTGTTTGTTGTGGTCTGCTTTGATGATATCCTTGTTTTTAGCAAGTCTCTCGAAGAGCACGTCACTCATGTCTGAACCGTTTTACAAACTCTTCGAAAAGAGAATCTCTATGCTAATATGGAGAAATGCCTTTTTGGCGTTGATAAGCTCGTTTTCTTGGGTTTTGTTGTATATTCTAAGGGTGTTCATGTTGATGAGTCCAAGATCAATGCTATTAAGACTTGGCCACAACCAACCAATTTGCAACAAGTGCGTAGCTTTCTTGGCCTTGCGGGTTTCTATCGTCGCTTTGTGAAAGATTTTAGCACCATTGCTTCGCCTTTGCATGCTTTGAGCAAGAATAATGCGCCTTTTGCTTGGGGACCATCCCAAGACACTGCTTTCAATGATCTTAAGAATTTGCTTACTCATGCTCCCATGCTTGCTTTACCAAACATTGACATACCCTTTGAGATTCATTGCGATGCTAGTGGTAATGGCATAGGAGGTGTGTTAATGCAAGAGAAGCGCCCCATAGCTTACTTTAGTGAGAAACTCTCCGGAGCGCAACTCAATTACCCCATCTATGACAAAGTGCTATATGCTTTAGTCTGCATTTTGCATGAATGGGAACACAATCTTCGCCCTCATGAATTCATCATTCATACCGATCATGAAACACTCAAGTATCTTAAGGGCCAAACCAAGTTGAACAAGCATCATGCTAAATGAAGTGAATTTATTGAGTCTTTTCCTTATATCATCAGGTACATTAAAGGTAAGGAAAATATTGTGGTGGATGCCCTTTCCCACATATGCATGCTTGTTACTCAACTTGAATTGGATGTCATTGGCTTTGAGCATATAAAAGACTTGTATGAGCACGATCCTACTTTTGCTACTCCTTATGCCAAGTGTTTGATGCACACCTCTTGGGAATGCTATTACATCAAAGATGGATATCTTATGAGAGCTAACAAGCTTTGCATCCCCGAGTCTTCTCTTCGTTTGTTGCTTTTACAGGAATCTCATGGAGGAGTCTTAATGGGACATTTTGGATGCGACAAGACTTTCACCATGCTCTCCAAGAACTACTATTGGCCCAAGATGTTTCGCGACGTCAACCGCTTCACCAACCGATGCTCTACATGTCGCAAAGCTAAGTCTAAAGCTCAATCCCAAGGCCTTTACATGCCTCTCCCAATTCCATATCAACCATGGCAAGACATTAGCATGGATTTTGTACTTGGGTTTCCTAGGACTAGAAATGGAAAGGATTCGGTATTTGTCGTTGTGGACCGTTTCTCTAAGATGACACATTTCATTCCTTGCAACAAGATAGACGATGCTTCACATGCTGCCAATCTCTTTTGTAGGGAAAATTGTGTCTACATGGAGTGCCAAAGACGATCGTCTTGGACCGCGATGTCAAGTTCCTTACCTCTTTTGGAAGACCATATGTGCCAAGCTCAGAATCAAGCTACTCTTCTCCACGGCGTATCATCCACAAACCGACGGCCAAACGGAGGTGACCAACAGCACACTCTCCGCTCTACTTTGAGTACTCATCAAGAAGAACATTAAGGAGTGGGAGGAGTGCCTACCTATCACCGAGTTCGCCTACAACCGAGCAAGACAGTCAACAACCGGCAAGTCCCCTTCGAGGTCGTCTACGGATTCAACCCATTGTCACCATTGGACATCCTCCCTCTACCACTACAAGAGCGCATCAATTTGTACGCAAGTGCATGTATGAATAATCTCAAGAAGTTGCATTTAGATATGAGGCAAACCATCGAGCGCCAAGTACAACGCCTTGCGACCGAGTTCAACTTCAACAACAAACCTATGGTATTCAACATTGGAGATCTCGTGTGGCTACACCTTCACAAGGACCGCTTTCCCCAAGAATGCAAGTACAAAATTCAACCACGAGCGGATGGACCCTTCAAGGTTTTTGCACGCTACAACGACAACGCTTACAAGATCGACCTCCCACGCAACAAGTACAACGTGAGCGATATCTTCAATGTGAAGGACCTCTCGCCCTTCCATGGTGATCAAGAATTCGACCCAAGTACGGATCTTCCCCGAGGGAGGGGAGATGATGCGGAGCATCCCAAGGTCATCCACATGGACCTACCATCGCCTCACCAAGTGCCTAGCGGACCCATGACACGAGCACGTGCAAGAGCTCTCGAAACCGAGGTGACATATGTCCTCTCACACTTCCACTTCGGTACACATGAGTCATGGCTACTACCTCAAACGGAGACATTGTGCATACTCAGGTATCTAGGAGTTGGCCATGAAGAAGCTAAGGAGCAAGGAGAAGAAGAAGAGGAGGAAGATGGACGTGAAGACAGAGAAGAAGAAGAACTGCTCGAAGTTCCCAGGCTCCGGACGACGGACGACCCCCGCACGTCCGACAACCTCCAGGCTCCGGACGCCCGGCCCCCTTCGGACGACCGACGCTTCCACACCCGAGCCAAAAACCACGGACTTCTGACGCCCCACGGACGACCGACGCCCGGACGTCCGACCCCAACCGGACGTCCGATCGAAGACCACCCGAGCCGAATTTACGGAGGTCCGATAGGCACCGGACGTCCGGAACCTCGCGAGCCTCCGGACGACCGGTGACTCCCGGACGTCCGACACCTGTATGCTGCCATGTGTCGGCCGCAGCCCATGTACCCCCCACTTCGCCCCCTTTTGCACTAAGACTATATATAGTCTTCCTATTCCTCCTATCTAGGGTTAGCATTGGTTTAGCTCATATTTAGAGATAGAGCATTGCTCATCCACATCGGATCTACTCCACGAGAGAGACCGTGGCCCCTCTTCGGAGAAGATCCCTTTGGATTCAAGACCCCTCTAAGGAAGATCCCCTCGTGGATTCAAGAACTCCTCACGGAGAAGACCGGCTACCTTTGTATCGTCCCTAGTTGATCGTGTACTATGTGATCTCTTATGTACTCGCGGATCTAGCACATGTGTGACTATTTCTTGTTGGTTTAGTGTTTCTCTTGTGTTTCCCCCATGTTTTCCCTCGTTTCCCTCCTCGTGTTCTTCTTGTTCATCGCGGGATCCGCTCCTTTCGTGAAATATCGGCCGATTAGGGTTCCACCCTACATCGGCCTCTCTTAACGTGAAATGTCTCCTAGTGCTTCCACTGAGCCATGGTAGCTTGCTACTGCTCCGGAACACTTAGGCTGGCCGGCATGTGTCCTTCATTCTTGTGTCTGTCCCTTCAGGGAAAGGTCACGCGGTGTCTACCGGAGTCCTGTTAGCCTGCTGTAGCCCAGATTCTTCGGAGTCCTGTTAGCCCGGCTGCTACAGCCTGGATTCACTCGCTAATGACCGACACGTTCGTTGCTGGGTCATGTATGCTTGTCCCTGTAAGTTAGTGCCACTTTGGGTTTATGACTAGTCATGTCGGCCCGGGTTCTTTGTCATATGGATGCTAGCGACACTATCATATACGTGAGCCAAAAGGCGCAAACGGTCCCGAGCCAGGTAAGGTGGCACCCATACGAATACCATGCGTGAGGCCACAAAGTGATATAATATGTTACATGCTAGATCGGTGTGACTTAGGATTGGGGTCCTGGCACTAGCGTTCAACGTCATCAACCCCAAGCTAGAGCTCGGGGCCTGGCCCCGGTCTCTCCCCTTCAGCATAACCAGAAAAGGACAGGGAGTGGAGGAGGAGAGATGTGTTGATGAACACTCCCACTTCTCCCCCACCCCTCATTCATAGGTCGATCGAGGCTGGGAGTTGATCCCTCGATGGGTAACCGCCGTCCTCCTCTGCCAATCCAAGAAGATTGGGCCCCCACCTTGACGCTCGCCCGCACCACGCGTCTATGTTACCTACCCCACTCAATGCATGCATCATACGTGGCCAAGGATAAGAGCATGGTGGGAAGAGTGAATTGGCAGTTACTCACCCGTGCGTTAAAGTCATTCACGGTCCATTACAAGCGTGGCCCCACTGAAATTGGCGTTATGCAACGCGCGGGAGAACCGGAAACTGACCTGGGCTCAGGTTAATGAAGAAGCAAAGAAGATCTCAAAGGACAAGAAACTAGTACCCTCTTGCATGTGCACTAGTTAGGGCCTACCCCGACAACGCCCGGCAGCGCGTTCGGGCCAGGCCCAAGGACTCCTATCAGTGCAACAAACCCTGGATCTGTTGCCTGGACTATGCACATGCCTAAGAGCAAGATTGCAGCATACAAGACCAGACCAAGCAAAAGAGATCAGCTCTTCGATGGAATTTGAATGCAGATCAAGAAGACCAAGTCAAGCCATAAGAAGCAAGACACCACTAAGGGAAAACCTCCCTTGCCAGGCGAGCGAGCCTGGCGAGGTCAAGGTTACCCCGAATACAAGCCTCAAGACTGTCTCAGCAGGCCTGCCGGGCCCTATGAAGGCAAACTACCCTGCCAAGGCTTCACCGCTCCACCTGACAACGACACGAGTCATCGATCAGTGCGGTGTCAAGCCCCGAAGTGACTAAGTGGCTGTTTTTTGCCACATGGCAACCACTTCCTATGGAAGTCACCTCCAAATGACACCCGTCCAGAGACGTGTCAAGCAGGCAGGCGAGAAGGTGGCCGAACTGCCCGGCAAGGCTTGCCGGGCACACCATGATGTGACACTAAGAGGCACATTTAGTGCACTCTGCCCTGTCTGTAGAGTTAGGTATGATAGCACTGTTTGCTATCTAATAAGTGCACAATGACTGATTTTCCACTGTGGTGACCCCTTGATCGATAAAAGGATGCTAGTGGCAACCATAGAAAGGATTCGGACCCTGGTACACTCATACGTGCGTAGCTGACCTCGCTGTCGGTGTCAAAACTGGTAGATCTCGGGTAGGGGGGCCCAAGCTGTGAGTGTGAGGATTAATGGTAATAAGGGACAATAGGGACATGGTGTTTACCTAGGTTCGGGCCCTCTCAAAGGAGGTAAAACCCTACGTCCTGCTTGATTGTATTCGACGAGTATAGGGGTTACAAGAGTTGATCTACCTTGAGATCGTAATGGCTAAACCCTAGTTGTCTAGCCTATGAACATTCTGATGCCCTCTGACGATTAAACCCTCTGGTTTATATACACACCTGAGGGGCCTAGGGTTGTACAGAGTCGGTTTGCAGAGGAAAGAAGTATTACACCTGGACACCAAACTTGTCGTTCTACGCACATAGGAGTCCTACCAGGACACGGGAGGTGGTGTTCTGCTTCGTCTTCATGACCGATCTCTCCGGCCCATATCGAATAGACCGGACACTTGAGGACCCCCTAATCCACGACTCCCTCAGTAGCCCCCGAACTTGCCTTTAATGCTATTGTAGTATTCGGTTATGTCTTCGGCTTTGGAAGGCATGTTCTTCATCATACTTCGAATTGATGACAGTCTGGTTTTGACCTTTATGCCCTGCCTTTACGATTCCCTCCTGTCATCGCCTCGATTTCCATTCACCGGGCGAATGCGAACGGTCCATAATTTTTTACAGATAAGCCCCATAATTTCCACGCAAGGGCAGCATCTTTATAAGGAGGTTAGATCCCCCAAATTACATCCCACATCAAGCAATGAGTATCAGAGCAAACCATGAAAAACTTCAAACCATGGAAAACACCCCTAGCTCTTCCTCGCGCCCTCATGGACCTCAAGCGGGTGATTGGTGAAGCTGCTCAGTGTATCACCTCCAGCTGAATCGACTTTAGATGGAGGGATATCTCCCTCCCGCAGATCTAGTCTCAGTGCGGGCGGGATTGGCCTCGATCGGCAACGAGGTGCTAGCAACAAATTCCCCCAACCCCAACAAGGAGGAGAGAGTGTTCTTTGTCTCGTTTCTTCCGAGGGGCTTAGTATTTCCGATACACTCCTTCCTCAGAGGTCTATTGGAATTCTATAGGATCCAGCGGCACAACCGCACTCCAGGTTCTATGATGCACATTTCTGGTTTTATCGCTCTCTGCGAGCTATTTTTAGGCTGCAAGGCTCATTTCAAACTGTGGAGAAAGTTCTTTTGCCTCGTCCCTCATTCCCAAGGGGGTTCCATATTTGAAGTGGGCGGCGCTGAGGTATGGCGCATAGCTAGATCAGGTTACCTTGTCGGAACTCCCATGAAGGAATCCGAAGAATGGACTTCGAATTGGTTTTATATTGAGGACGTTCCCCTTCCGGACCCAGTTCGGCGTGGACTTCCTGAATTCTCCAGCGCTCCTTTGAAGAAATGCTTCAACTGGCGCCCCCCGGTGTAACACCCACAATGCGGCTATATCTCCCACGTGTCGGGGCATGACTTAGAGTCACAGCCGCATGGTAGGCATGTCACAAGAGGGGTAATATTTACACATCCCATGTACTAAATAAGAAAGGGGTAAAGAGTCGTCTTACAATCGCCACTTCACACAATACATAAATAGTCATACATCATCCAGAATATAATCAAGGTCCGACTACGGAACCAAAATAAAGAAAGACAACCCCAAATGCAAGATCCATGATCGTCCCAACTAGGCTCCTCTACTGATCATCCGGAAAAGAAACTTAGTAACGACCCGAATCCTTGTCAAACTCCTACTTGAGTTCGGTATCGTCCCCTGCACTGGCATCATCGGCACCTGCATCTGTTTGGAAGTATCTGTGAGTCACGGGGACTCAACAATCTCACACCCTCGCGATCAAGACTATTTAAGCTTAAGGTAGGAAAGGCGTAGTGAGGTGGAGCTGCAGCAAAGCACTAAGCACATATGGTGGCTAACTTACGCAAAAGAGAGCGAGAAGAGAAGCAAAGCACGGTCGAGAAGCTAATAGTGATCAAGAAGTGATCCTGAAGCTACTTACGTTCAAGCATAACACGAGACCGTGTTCTCTTCCCGGACTCCGCCGAAAAGAGACCATCACGGCTACACACACAGTTGATTCATTTTAATTAAGTTAAGTGTCAAGTTTTCTACAACCGGATATTAACAAATTCCCATCTGCCCATAACCGTGGGCACGGCTTTCGAAAGTTCAAAACCCTGCAGGGGTGTCCCAACTTAGCCCATCACAAGCTCTCACGGTCAACGAAGGATATTCCTTCTCCCAAGAAGACCCGATCATACTCGGAATCCCGGTTACAAGACATTTCGACAATGGTAAAACAAGACCAGTAAAGCTACCCGAATGTGCCGACAAATCCCGATAGGAGCTGCACATATCTCGTTCTCAGGGCACATCGGATAAGAAATCCGTACAACTAAAACCAACCCTCAAGTTTCCCCGAGGTGGCACCGCAAGGGGCTCTAGTTTGGACCAACACTCAGAGGAGAACTGGCCCGGGGGTTTAAAATAAAGATGACCCTTGAGTCCGCGGAACCCAAGGGAAAAAGGCTTAGGTGGCAAATGGTAAACCCAAGGTTGGGCCTTGCTGGAGGAGTTTTATTCAAGGCGAACTGTCAAGGGGTTCCCATAACACCCATCCGCGTAAGGAACTCAAAATCAAGGAACATAACACCGGTATGACAGAAACTAGCACTACAAAAAAAAGACACATCCGTGACATTTTGGGCCGAACGCAATTTTTTTCTGTCATACATATGACACTTCTATGACGATAATTGTGACAAAACCTGGTATCATCATAGATGTGGTGGGCTCCTACTTCTATGACAGAAAATGGGCTTTTCGTCCTGGGCGGGCCGGAGACGTAGCTGCAAGACATTCTTTGGGCCGTCCATGACGGAAAAAACCGTGGTAGAAGCGAGCGCAAGGAAAATTTCGGGGAGTTCCCGGTTACGGCGGGAGGTCGGGGGCCGAGCGATGCGCGTTTCTCTCATACACGTACGCGCGTGTGTGCAAGGCGTTGGCTCAAACTGAACCCGAGCGAGGCGTTGGGCTCTAACTGAACCCGAGTGATTGCACTGCAGGCTACGCGTTACTAAACCCGAGCGATCGATCGATGGCTGTTAACTGAACCCGATCGAGCGATTCCTTCGCTACTGCTGCTAACTGAAGTTGATTGATGTTGCCTCTGGATGAACAGTGAGCCTTGCCGGGGGGGTTGGATGAACAGTTCCCGGTGGGGGTGGATGAACAGGACCCCGTGGTGTTGCCTCTGGATGAACAGGACCCCGATCGATCGAGCCGGTTGGGGCTGGATGAATAGGACCCTTTGGAGGGCTGGATGAACAGGACCACCCCGTGGAGGGCAGGATGAACAGTAGACGGTGGAGGGCAGGATGAACAGTAGCCCGTGGAGGGGTGGTTGAACAGGAGCCCGTGGAGAGGGCTGGTTGAATAGTAGCCGGTGGAGTAGCACGCGGTGCAGGCTGGATGAATATGAGCCCGTGGATGAACAGTCGCTGGTGGAGGTTGGAGGAGGTCGACGGTGGATGAACAGTAGCTCGTGGAGGCTGGAGGGGGTCGACGGTGGAGATGAACAGTATCCCGTGGAGTCCCGTTTTGCGGTATGCCACACCCCTCCCGATGAACAGGACCCCCGTTTCGACCGTAGCGCTCCAACACAAGTCCGTTTCGTCCGTTTTGCGGTACGCCACACCCCTCCCGATGAACAGGACCCTCGTTTCAACCGTAGGAAGTCCGTTTCCTCCGTTTTGCGGTACGCCAGACCCCTCCCGATCAACAGGACCCCGTTCCGAACGTAGGTGGTCCGTTTCCTCTGTTGTGTGGTACGCCAGTCCTCGTTTCCATCACCTGTTCCGTCCAAGCCCTCCGGATGAACACGACCACGCATTCCGTTCTGACCCAGCCAGTTTGCTCCCATGCGTTCCGTTGCCTCCCCATGAACACGACGCATTCCGTTGCCTCCCCATGAACACGACGCATTCCGTTGCCTCCCCATGAACACGACGACAACGCTGTTTCTCCGTTCCGACCCAGCCATGTACACGAGCCCTGGCCATACGTATGCGCGAGTAGGCGTTCGAGACCCCGCCCGTATGTACACATACGTGGCCATATTTTCTTTCTTGCACCCTGGTCATTGTACGTACGTGTACATGCTACGTGCACGCTTCTACTACGACATGTGTGCGCCTCTACTACGACACGTGCGCGCCTCTACATCGACCAGTATGTACGTACACGTTCGCGACCAGAATGAAAATGCTACATACGCTTCGACCAGGTGGGTCCCGACTGTCAGGCACTTCCTTGCCTGCGAAGATGTAGCTGGTGGGTCCCAGCAGTCAGGGGGCGAATCGTTTTTTTTGCCCGGACGCACTTCCTTGCGTCCAAAGATGTAGCTGGTGGGTCCCAGCAGCCAGGGGGAAACGTTTTTTTTGCGAAATACAGTGGCCCATCCGGTGGGTCCTAGCTGTCAGGTGGAGGAATCATTATTTTTCGTGTAATAAGGAGGCACTTCCTTGCTGCGGCCGTGGACCCAGCTGTCAGCCTCTCCACGTACAGTCCAGGTCTGATGGAAGTTGTTCCTTGACCAAGTTGACCACGCCGCGCCGAGAGCACCAGGGCGGTGGATGACGGCGAGGCCTAGGAAGGGGACGACACGGAGGCAGGGAAGACTAGGTAGTTGTTTCCCACGCGGAGGGGAGTACGACTGTACGAGCGTTTACTGGTTCGTCTGCCATCGCCGGAGAATAACAGCAGGTGTGGGTGAGTAGAGGGATGGCTAGGCCAGCGATGGGATTACGGTCGGGCGGTGAGGCCTGCGCGGCAGCACAGCCGGCCGCGAGGAGGAGGGAGCAGGCAGTCCCGCCGGTGCTTGTTTGAGCGGCTGGAGCATGAAGATTAGAGATTGTAGAAGCACGACGGCCGTTGGATGGACATCCAACAGTCAGTGCTTGTGCGGCAACCTTTTTTTAGGAAAGCCTCAAATCTGTGGAAAACAGCATACAGCCCATCTGCCATTATTTCTAATAATTTACAGCCCATTTGCTAATTCTTAAGGTTTTTTTTGGAGCCCATATTCTTTTTGTTAGCATTACAGCCCATATTGTGGCAACAGTTAAAAAATTATACGAAATTTTGCATATTTCGGTGCGGTCTGAACTGTTTTTAATACCGAAATTTTGACTCACATTCAAACTAATTTTAAAAATAAATGTATATCAATATAAAATCCAACAAATTCTCCACGCATAAAAATTAATGTAATTTAAAAACTTGAAATGAAAAAAAAAGATATTTGAAACTAATTGCCGGTTTGATGTGTTTTAAAAATGTACAACCCATTTCTCATTACTGATGGGCCATTTTCTCGGCCAGCCGAATGAAAGCTCTCCTTGTCTTGAAAGATTTGCAGCCCAACAGGCCTGACAAAGCGACTTACTTGGCAAATCACAAAAAAACTAGGCTGTGGCCATGGACCCATCTATCAGCCTCTCCACGTACAGTACTCTTCCGATGGAAGTCGTTCCTTGACCACGTTGACCACGCCGCGCGGAGAGCACCACGGCAGTGGACGACAGCGAGGCCTAGGAAGGGGATGACGCGGCAGTGGAAGCCCGCGCGGAGAGGACTACAATGGTTCACTAGTTCGGCTGCGGTGTGAGGCTGCCGTCGCCGCAGGGCCTGGCCAGTGGTGGGAATAGTAGGGGGCGGTGAGGCCTCTGCGGCAGCACAGCCAGCCACGGGAGGCAGGAGCATGCGGCACGACCGGCGCTGCTTTGGGTGGCTGGAGAAAGAAGACCAGAGGTTGAAGAAGCACTACAGCCATTGGATGGACATCGTACGATCACTGGAGCTAGAATCGTTCACATTGACTAAGTTGACAAAGCCCTTCTGTGACACCCCGAGACCGTTGTGCCAGGTGTCCCCCAGTTATTTGTTGTTGTTGCTTTGTCTTTCGCTTGCGTGTTGCATCTTTTCATGTCATCATGTGCATTGCATCATCATGTTTTCAAAACTTGCATTAGCCCGGGTTCTCCCAGTTCCTTCCGTTGTCCGTTCTGAGCCCAGACACACTTGCACGCGCCCGCGGCACGTCCGAAATAGTATTTTATAAGTGTCTGGAAAATGTTCTTGGAATGGGATGAAAGTTGGCGTGCGGTGTTTTTATGTTGTAGGTAGGCCGCCTGTCAAGTTTCATCGCATTCGGAGTTCGTTTGATAGCCCAACCGTTAAACTATAGCGGCAGTATAGCCGGTCTAACGTCGGACGTTTTCGGTCTCCGGAACAGTCGACGGGCCTCTCCTCTTCTCTCTTCTCAGCCCTTTGCCTTCTGCACTACCTACCGCCAGGTCCAACCTAACCTCTCTCGTCAGCCCGCGGCCCTCCTCGCGCGCGTCCGAAAATTGTCCCGGACCAGACCCGAGCAGTCGTCACCGTCGTGTCCGGATCATCCCCAAACGTCTACAAAACATCACCGTTTATCTTATTTGGACTCCCTAGCCTATTTTTCTCGACCGTCCGATTACGATCGGAGGGACGGATTAGCCCCTAAACTCCCCCTCTTTTCCTTATATATATCCTCCCTAGTCTAAATATGGTCCAAACCCTAAAACTAGGTCATTTGCCCCCCCTGAGCCGCCGCCACACTCCACCAAATCCCCATCGGGATCTTCGCCAATCCAGTTCCTCCTCGTTTTCCTCTCCTGCCGGATCCAACTAGCGGCCCCGACCAACTCCCTTGATTTCTGCCGTCACCCAACCACAGCAAAGCTGCGCCTCCTTCCCTGCCCTCCTATCTCTTTGTCGTCTCTTTCGGTCTCTCTCGCTCTCTCTCAAATTCTCTCTCTCTCTCTCTCTTGCCAGGTACAGGAGCAACAGGAGGTCGCCCCTGCTGCCATGGCCACTATTTCCGTCGCCGTCTCAGGACCCGCCATGGAGGACCCTGTCGCCCGCCAAGTACCTCGCCGGAGTACCCGACCACGTCCAGGACTAGGCCGCCCCTCTCCCTGCTCTTCCACTCTCTGTTTCCTTCCCTGGCTTCTCTCCTCTCTACCTCACCCCTCGTTCTCTCCCTGTACCAGGTATAGGAGTTCACCTGCAACCCCGCCGGCGTCAAGGAGAAGCTCCGTTGCTGGAGCGCTGCCGCCGGTGGCCACCTCCATCAGGGATGCCATGGACGCCCGCCCTGTAGGAGATTCGTCCATTCCTCTGCCTCGCTGCAGTCGCCCTCTTCCGTGACGAGCACCGCGCGCCGCCGTGTTTCTTCTGCAAGGCCAGCTCCACCGAGCCAAAGAACATCCTCGCGCCGCTGGAGCCGCCTCCGCTTCGATTCGGCAGAGAACGGTACCCCGACGACCTCCACCGCCCAGATCCGGCCATCTCCGGCGCCTACTCGCTGGTTCCCGCCGACCCCGTCGCCAGAACCTCCCCGACGCTGTCTTCTGCATCACCGTGAACCTACCGCCATTTATGTTGCGCGTTCTTCAGTAACGAGCAGAGCACCTCGCCCCGTCGCGCCTGTTGACCGCTCGTCCTCCAAGGCCCAGATCCAGCGCCAAGGCCGGCCCAACACCAAGACGCCAAGGCCCGGTTCCCTAAAGCCCAACGTGAGGAAGCCCACCTCCTGTTTGCTCCTGTGCAGCCTAGTTCGGGCCAGTTTCGGCCCGACTCCTGTTTTTTTCTTGAGCAGTGATTTATCTATTTATCCAGTTAAAAACAGAATTGCAGAAAAACCCTCAAACTTCATGCATATCATATATCTCAAACTGTGCATCATATGGAAAAACTTTATATATGAAATATGCTTAAAATTGCATCTAGTTTCATATTATGCCATTTTCCTCCATGTTTGAAATGCTTAAAATGTTGTTTGTTTAAATTTGCTCAAATGCCATGCTAAACTGCTTTATTTCATAACTAAATAACCGTAGCTCCGATTTGCCTAGTTTAACATGGTGCACTCATCTTGCATATTTAACAACTCTAAAATAATGTTTAGGGCAGAACAGTACCAAACCTTAAATTATGCATATGAGGATTTTCTGGAATTGTTGTTCGTTGCTTCCGGCCTCATTTGAACTTGCCTAGATAGGTAGTTTTGTTGTGCTTCACCTCTTGCCATGTTAATCAACATTTAATCTTGTTGGGTACATAAACGAGAGAGAACTAAATAAGTCATGTGGTGATTTCTTCAATATGCAACTCCGTTGCATAATGAGCTCCACTTAATTTGTAGTATTGTTTGTGCATTTTGCCATGCCATGCCTCTTTAAACCGGACATGCATCATACTTGTTTGCGCATCGTGCCATGCTTATGTGATGATTGTTTACTATGTTGTTTGCTTTCTTTCTGGTGTACTTCTTCTCGGTAATCTGGTAACGTCGCATTTGTGAGGACCCGTCCGTCTACGTTCATTTGTCTTCTTCATGGACTCGTTCTTCTTCCTTGCGGGATTTCAGGCAAGATGACCATACCCTCGAAATCACTTCTATCTTTGCTTGCTAGTTGCTCGCTCTTTTGCTATGCGTATGCCGCGATACCTACCAACTTGCTTATCATGCCTCCCATATTGTTGAACCAAGCCTCTAACCCACCTTGTCCTAGCAAACCATTGTTTGGCTATGTTACCGCTTTGCTCAGCCCCTCTTATAGCGTTGTTAGTTGTAGGTGAAGTTTGAAGTTTGTTCCTTGGTGGAACATGGAGATGTGGTTCCTTGTTGGAACATGTTTACTTGTTGGGATATCACAATATATCTTATTTAATTAATGCATCTACATACTTGGTAAAGGGTGGAAGGCTCGGCCTTATGCCTGGTGTTTTGTTCCACTCTTGCCGCCCTAGTTTCCGTCATATCGGTGTTATGTCACCGGATTTTGCGTTCCTTACGCGGTTGGGTAATAATGGGAACCCCTTGAAAAATTGCCTTGAATAAAACTCTTCCAGCAATGCCCAACCTTGGTTTTACCATTCGCCACCTAGCCTCTTTTTCCCTTGGGTTCCGCGGACTCAAGGGTCATCTTTATTTAAACCCCCGGGCCAGTGCTCCTCTGAGTGTTGGTCCAAACTAGAGCCTTGTGCAGCGCCCCCTCAGGGAAACTCGAGGTTTGGTTTTAGTTGTATGGACTGCTCATCTGAGTGTGCCTTGAGAACGAGATATGTGCAGCTCTTATCGGGATTTGTCGGCACATTCGGGCGGTGTTGCTGGATTTGTTTTAGCTTGTCGAAGTTGTCTTGTAGAACCGGGATGCCGAATCTGATCGGAATGTCTCGGGAGAAGGTTTATCCTTCGTTGACCATGAGAGCTTGTGATGGGCTAAGTTGGGACTCCCCCGCAGGGATTTGAACTTTCGAAAGCCGTGACCACGGTTATGGGCAGATGGGAATTTGTTAATGTTCGGTTGTAGATAACTTGAACCTTAACTTAATTAAAATGAATCAACTGTGTGTGTTACCGTGATGGTCTCTTCTCGGCGGAGTCTGGGAAGTGAACACGGTGTTGGAGTAATGTTTGCCGTAGGTTGATTCTCTAGTTCTTCGTTCGCGCTTTGCCTTCTCTTCTCGCTCTCTTTTGCGAATAGTTTAGCCACCATATATGCTAGTCGCTTGCTGCAGCTCCACATATTACCTTGCCTTTCCTATATGATTAAATAGTCTTGATCGCGAGGGTGCGAGATTGCTGAGTCCCCGTGACTCACAGATACTTCCAAAACCAGCTTGCAGGTGCCAATGAGTCCGTGCAGATGACGCAACCAAGCTCAAGGAGGAGCTCGATGAAGATCTTGTCCTTTGAGTTGTTTCGTTCTAGTTGATCAGTAGTGGAGCCCAGTTGGGGTCGATCGGGGACCTGGTCACATTTGGGGTTCTACTTTTATTTTGGTTCCGTAGTTGGACCTTGATTGTTTTCGATGTTGTAATGCTTTATTCATGTAATTGTGTGAAGTGGCGATTGTAAGCCAACTATGTATCTCTTTCCCTTATGTATTACATGGGTTGTGTGAAGATTACCTCACTTACGATATTGCTTTCAATACGGTTATGCCTCTAAGTCGTGCTCCGGCACGTGGGAGATATAGTCGCATCGGGGGTGTTACAAGTTGGTATGAGAGCCATCCCCGACCTTAGGAGCCCCCACAGCTTGATCGAATTAGCTGTCGTTGTTGAGTCTAGAAAAATGTTTTGAGTCATTTAGGAATTATATATCAAAGAGTTTAGGAATTCTCTTTACTCCTCGGTCCCTTCATCGCTCTGGTGAGGCATCCTGACATAGAGTTTTGACTCTTCTCTTCTCAAATTTCACTAAAAAATATTTAGGATCACGCGGGTATCTTGGAATCGTTCCGGTGGTTTTGTGACGAGAACATTGCTCTTGGTGCCTCCTGTCATTTAGGGGTTGTGGCAGTGTCCCGGGAAGTTGAGCTCCGAGGTGTTGTCGTCACAATTTTATCGTTGCAGTTCTAGAATGCCTGAGATTAGTTTCACCGACATTGAAAATCTCTTTTATGCAGTTGTTGGTGAGATAACCTCGACGCCACCCAGTACTGGGGTGGGAGTTCGGGAGTATTGCCATAACTCGTATAACGGATGCTTTTCGAAGGTTGAGGTAGATGATTTCCGAAGGTTTCTTGGTTATGTGTTGAAGGATGGATACAGCTGGATGTAGGATTTGCTAGTTTTGGGTGAGATATTATGCTTCCCCTGTATCCCCAACACCTGGTTGCATAACTGGGAAAATTTCGGGAGTTTATAAGTGGGAATTCAAGTAGCTCTTAGGATATCTTTCCGACAGAGGTATGATATGAAATTGGGGTTCGACGTCTAGTGGTCCGCCTATTCACGGTTGGTTTTACAGTGGTCTCTTTGTGTCTTAAAGAGTCCTTGGCTATGCCGACTCGGGGACGCTTTGTATGTCATGTGCACTGCCTTGTACATGATGGTGCTGTACGATCGAGCCCGTGTAGGCCCCACAATGAAAACTTCGGGCAAAATCTCTATCATATGTTTGTTCCGGCTTATTCTGCAAGCCAATCCTTTGTTTTGTTTTGAGTTGTGGTATTCGATTTGCTTCAATGTCAAGTGTTGATTCCATACCTTTCCTAAACGGTGTTCTCATATTCCTATGTGAATACCAAACCCCTTCATATTAAACGAGATTGTCATGCCAATCCTTTTCAACCGGTGTGTCTCTCTTCAAGTGGATCCGATCACTTCAATATTCGCAAGATCAATTATCAGTTCTTCTCAATGGTGTTTGTTTCATCCGTCTCCAAGTTACCTTTGTTTTTCCCGCCCACCCACCCTTTTTCCTCAAGGACTCAAATTCTTACTCAAGTATCCATCTTTTGGTTACGAAGTCTCTCCATTCTTTTCCATCAATATTCTTATCCGGTGATTCTCATGAAGATTCTAACGGAGATTCAAGTTCATCATTCTTCGTGCTTTTCCTTCTCCGGTGGATTCAATTCGAGTTTCCAGTGTTGATCATATTCTTTTCTTTGTTTCTAATGCTATTCACATGTCGGTGCACCTCATAATTATTCCCCGCTTGCTATTCAATTGTTTCGGAGTGCTCAAGATATCTCGAAGATTCGTGTTTCCACTCTGCATTCATTCAAGCTCTTTCGAGATTGGTATCTCATTCAAGTCATTTAATTCAACCGGTGCAACCTCTCTTTTAAATCATCTCAACGGTGTTTCTCTTGAGTGGGCCCTAACCCACAGGACTTTTCCAGGATCTTACCTGACTCTTCTATTTTCCCGGAGCTATCCTAAATTCTTTTTGAAGTTTGACGTAAGAATGATTTATCATCAGTCAAATGCCCTTCTCTAAGATCTTTCTAATTCTTTTCATCGTTGGCTCAACTTTTCCATTCTTCATTCAGGTGTGCCTCAATAATTCTTGGTTGTGCTTCTTGTTTCCATTCTCATCATTTGAAGACCGAAGAAGAGTTTTCCTCCATATCTTGCCCCATTCTCGGCCATCCTCTCATAATTGTTTGATTGTGAGAATTCTTTTCACCTATCCGGAGCAATTCAAGAGTCTTCTCAGTTTGATTATCCGGTGTCCATCAATTTAGGTTTATTCATTCTCAGCTTTCAGTTATCATTCTCCAATCTTACGGTGCTTCGTTCAAGTTTTCTTTAATCAATTCACGATCTCTTCGTTCTCATGTATCTAGTTTGTCTCAAGTATCTTCGTTCATTTCATAATTCTTCCCGATGATTCGTTATCTTTTATTTGTTCTTTTTCAATTCTTACGGTGGTTCGTTCAAGACTTCTCTTCCTTTGTTATCATATCAATTTTTTTCGTTGTTTCAACCCTGCCGGTGGTTCGTCGAAGACCTTCTCAAATTTATGCAATATCTATCTTAATCCTCTCTACAAGAATAAGTGGTGTGCCAAATCCATTGTTTTTGTCATCGATTTAACTGGTGAAGGATAAAGCATAATGTAATTCTTATTCTTGTTTCATCAAGTTTACTCAATTTCTCTTCCGGAGTGATTCATCGTATCACATTCTCAGTCGAGATGCTTATCTTTTCTTTTCCGGAGTTCCATGTTTTCTGCATTATATCATCACGAAGATCCATCTAAATCATTGCAAGGATTCACCTTGTGTTTTCAATTTCTCTTTCTTTTTATTCTTTTGTTACCGGAGTTTCTTCATGGAGGCTATACATGATGGTTCATCAAAGAAATAATTCCTTCTCCAAGTGTTCATTGAGATTCTTTTCAAATGAGCTCAAGCTTTCTTCATCTTGCTATCCGGAGTGCAATTCTTTCTTCCATATTATTGGAGGTGGTATTATGTCATTCTTCATAATTTGAGTTCATGATTCACATGTTGTCAAGAATGAGATATTTTAAATCCATCAACCTCTTCGTTGGAGTTATCTTGGGTTATTTTCCACCTAAAGTTTTCCCTAAGGATTATTGCTATAAATGGTGATAATATATGATCCAAGTTCTTCATCTATCCTCCCGGTGAAATAACTTTCTCGTCTCCTTGTTCTTACCAATCCAATTCTTTTTCCCGTGAGTGGCAGGTTGTCACATCATAATTTGAGATGTATTCCATAAGACCATATCAAGCTTATCCTTTTCGTTGTTGGCTTTTCCAACAACTCCGTTTGACCCTTCCCCTAAAGATGCCTTTTCAAACTCTTTTGTGCCAGAAGTTGGCATTTTCTTCTCCATTCTTTTATTTTAATCATCTATCTTCTATTCTTTCTTCCGGAGGCCTTGTGATGTTGCTCTTTTCAATCATCATCTCGAATTGTGAAGATCATGTTTTTCTTTTCGTGCTTATCCTTTTAACCGGAGTGTTGTGCCCTCTGCTCAAGTTCCCTCATCTTATCAAGTTCTTATTCAATTCCATTTCCTTTCAATAAGAGTGCTGCCCGAAGTTGTTCTTTCTTTTCCTCTTTCTTAACGGAATGCTTTCAACTTCGTTCATCTCCGTTGTATTATTCTCTCGAAGTGGCTTAACCTCTCAAGGTTCTTTGGTTTCACTCGTTTGTCAAAAAGCAACTTAGTTTTACCTCTTCTCTTTCTCTTTTGTTTTCCCTCCGGTGCCATTCTAGATCTCGGGACGAGATCCTCTCGTAGTGGTGGAGTGTTGTGACACCTCGAGACCGTTGTGCCAGGTGTCCCCCAGTTATTCGCTATTGTTGCTTTGTCTTTCGCTTGCGTGTTGCATCTTGTCATGTCATCATGTGCATTGCATCATCATGTTTTCAAAACTTGCATTAGCCCGGGTTCTCCCAGTTCCTTCCGTTGTCCGTTCTGAGCCCAGACACACTTGCACGCGCCCGCGGCACGTCCGAAATAGTATTTTATAAGTGTCTGGAAAATGTTCTCGGAATGGGATGAAAGTTGGCGTGCGGTGTTTTTATGTTGTAGGTAGGCCGCCTGTCAAGTTTCATCGCATTCAGAGTTCGTTTGATAGACCAACTGTTAAACTATAGCGGCAGTATAGCCGGTCTAACGTCGGACGTTTTCGGTCTCCGGAAACAGTCACCAGGCCTCTCCTCTTCTCTCTTCTCAGCCCTTTGCCTTCTGCACTACCTATCGCCAGGTCCAACCTAACCTCTCTCGTCAGCCCGCGGCCCTCCTCGCGTGCGTCCAAAAATTGTCCCGGACCCGACCTGAGCAGTCATCACCGTCGTGTCCGGATCATCCCCAAATGTCTACAAAACATCACCGTTTTTCTTATTTGGACTCCCTAGCCTATTTTTCCCGACCGTCCGATTACGATCGGAGGGACGGATTAGCCCCTAAACTCCCCCTGTTTCCCTTATATATATATCCTCCCTAGTCTAAATATGGTCCAAACCCTAAAACTAGGTCATTTGCCCCCCCTGAGCCGCCGCCACACTCCACCAAATCCCCATCGGGATCTTCCCCAATCCAGTTCCTCCTCGTTTCCCTCTCATGCCAGATCCAACCAGCGGCCCCGACCAACTCCCTTGATTTCCGCCGTCGCCCAACCACAGCAAAGCTACGCCTCCTTCCCTGCCCTCCTATCTCTTCGTCGTCTCTTTCGGTCTCTCTCGCTCTCTCTCAAATTCTCTCTCTCTCTCTCTCTCTTGCCAGGTACAGGAGCAACAGGAGGTCGCCCCTGCTGCCATGGCCACTATTTCCATCGCCGTCTCAGGACCCGCCATGGAGGACCCCGTCGCCCGCCAAGTACCTCGCCGGAGTACCCGACCACGTCCAGGACTAGGCCGCCCCTCTCCCTGCTCTTCCACTCTCTGTTTCCTTCCCTGGCTTCTCTCCTCTCTACCTCACCCCTCGTTCTCTCCCTGTACCAGGTATAGGAGTTCACCTGCAACCCCGCCGGCGTCAAGGAGAAGCTCCGTTGCTGGAGCGCTGCCGCCGGTGGCCACCTCCATCAGGGATGCCATGGACGCCCGCCCTGTAGGAGATTCGTCCGTTCCTCTGCCTCGCTGCAGTCGCCCTCTTCCGTGACGAGCACCGCGCGCCGCCGTGTTTCTTCTGCAAGGCCAGCTCCACCGAGCCAAAGAACATCCTCGCGCCGCTGGAGCCGCCTCCGCTTCGATTCGGCAGAGAACGGTACCCCGACGACCTCCACCGCCCAGATCCGGCCATCTCCGGCGCCTACTCGCTGGTTCCCGCCGACCCCGTCGCCAGAACCTCCCCGACGCTGTCTTCTGCATCACCGTGAACCTGCCGCCATTTATGTTGCGCGTTCTTCAGTAACGAGCAGAGCACCTCGCCCCGTCGCGCCTGTTGACCGCTCGTCCTCCAAGGCCCAGATCCAGCGCCAAGGCCGGCCCAACACCAAGACGCCAAGGCCCGGTTCCCTAAAGCCCAACGTGAGGAAGCCCACCTCCTGTTTGCTCCTGTGCAGCCTAGTTCGGGCCAGTTTCGGCCCGACTCCTGTTTTTTTCTTGAGCAGTGATTTATCTATTTATCCAGTTAAAAACAGAATTGCAGAAAAACCCTCAAACTTCATGCATATCATATATCTCAAACTGTGCATCATATGGAAAAACTTTATATATGAAATATGCTTAAAATTGCATCTAGTTTCATATTATGCCATTTTCCTCCATGTTTGAAATGCTTAAAATGTTGTTTGTTTAAATTTGCTCAAATGCCATGCTAAACTGCTTTATTTCATAACTAAATAACCGTAGCTCCGATTTTAATAAACTTTATATGTAAATGGGGTAGAAAAATGCCTAGTTTAACATGGTGCACTCATCTTGCATGTTTAAAAACTCTAAAATAATGTTTAGGGCAGAACAGTACCAAACCTTAAATTATGCATATGAGGATTTTCCGGAATTGTTGTTCGTTGCTTCTGGCCTCATTTAAACTTGCCTAGATAGGTAGTTTTGTTGTGCTTCACCTCTTGCCATGTTAATCAACATTTACTCTTGTTGGGTACATAAACGAGAGAGAACTAAATAAGTCATGTGGTGTTTTCTTCAATATACAACTCCGTTGCATAATGAGCTCCACTTAATTTGTAGTATTGTTTGTGCATTTTGCCATGCCATGCCTCTTTAAACTGGACATGCAGCATACTTGTTTGCGCATCGTGCCATGCTTATGTTATGATTGTTTACTATGTTGTTTGCTTTCTTTCCGGTGTACTTCTTCTCGGTAATCAGGTAACATCGCATTTGTGAGGACCCGTCCGTCTACGTTCGTTTGTCTTCTTCATGGACTCGTTCTTCTTCCTTGCGGGATTCAGGCAAGATGACCATACCCTCGAAATCACTTCTATCTTTGCTTGCTAGTTGCTCGCTCTTTTGCTATGCCTATGCCGCGATACCTACCAACTTGCTTATCATGCCTCCCATATTGTTGAACCAAGCCTCTAACCCACCTTGTCCTAGCAAACCGTTGTTTGGCTATGTTACCGCTTTGCTCAGCCCCTCTTATAGCGTTGTTAGTTGTAGGTGAAGTTTGAAGTTTGTTCCTTGGTGGAACATGGAGAAGTGGTTCCTTGTTGGAACATGTTTACTTGTTGGGATATCACAATATATCTTATTTAATTAATGCATCTATATACTTGGTAAAGGGTGGAAGGCTCGGCCTTATGCCTGGTGTTTTGTTCCACTCTTGCCGCCCTAGTTTCCGTCATATCGGTGTTATGTTCCCGGATTTTCCGTTCTTTACGCGGTTGGGTAATAATGGGAACCCCTTGACAAATCGCCTTGAATAAAACTCTTCCAGCAATGCCCAACCTTGGTTTTACCATTCGCCACCTAGCCTCTTTTTCCCTTGGATTCCGCGGACTCAAGGGTCATCTTTATTTAAACCCCCGGGCCAGTGCTCCTCTGAGTGTTGGTCCAAACTAGAGCCCTGTGCAGCGCCCCCTCGGGGAAACTCGAGGTTTGGTTTTAGTTGTACGGACTGCTCATCTGAGTGTGCCTTGAGAACGAGATATGTGCAGCTCTTATCGGGATTTGTCGGCACATTCGGGCGGTGTTGCTGGATTTGTTTTAGCTTGTCGAAGTTGTCTTGTAGAACCGGGATGCCGAGTCTGATCGGAATGTCTCGGGAGAAGGTTTATCCTTCGTTGACCGTGAGAGCTTGTGATGGGCTAAGTTGGGACTCCCCTGCAGGGATTTGAACTTTCGAAAGCCGTGCCCGCGGTTATGGGCAGATGGGAATTTGTTAATGTCCGCTTGTAGATAACTTGAACCTTAACTTAATTAAAATGAATCGACTGTGTGTGTTACCGTGATGGTCTCTTCTCGGCGGAGTTCGGGAAGTGAACACGGTGTTGGAGTAATGTTTGTCGTAGGTTGATTCTCTAGTTCTTCGTTCACGCTTTGCCTTCTCTTCTCGCTCTCTTTTGCGAACAGGTTAGCCACCATATATGCTAGTCGCTTGCTGCGGCTCCACATATTACCTTGCCTTTCCTATAAGCTTAAATAGTCTTGATCGCGAGGGTGCGAGATTGCTGAGTCCCCGTGACTCACAGATACTTCCAAACCAGCTTGCAGGTGCCGATGAGTCCGTGCAAATGACGCAACCAAGCTCAAGGAGGAGCTCGATGAAGATCTTGTCCTTTGTGTTGTTTCGTTCTAGTTGATCAGTAGTGGAGCCCAGTTGGGGTCGATCGGGGACCTTGTCGCATTTGGGGTTCTTCTTTTATTTTGGTTCCATAGTCGGACCTTGATTGTTTTGGATGTTGTAATGCTTTATTCATGTAATTGTGTTAAGTGGCGATTGTAAGCCAACTATGTATCTCTTTCCCTTATGTATTACATGGGTTGTGTGAAGATTACCTCACTTGCGATATTGCTTTCAATGCGGTTATGCCTCTAAGTCGTGCTTCGACACGTGGGAGGTATAGCCGCATCGAGGGCGTTACACCTTCGTCCCCGTCAACTTAGTAGGCCCACAAGTCAGCCTCCCAGCAAGGTGGGTCCTAGATAGCCGGGGGAGTATTCATTTTTTTGTGCGTAATAAGGAGGCGCTTCCGGTGGGTCCAAGCTGACAGCAGGGGGAATGTTTTTTTCGTGAAATACGGTGGCCCGTCCGGTGGGTCCCAGCAGCCAGGGGGAAACGATTTTTTTCACAAAATACTGGTGGCCCGTCCGATGGGTCCCCGCTGTCAGGTGGAGGAATAATTATTTTCCACGTAATAAGGAGGCACTTCCTTGCGGCTGCCGTGGACCCAGCTGTCAGCCTCTCTACATACAGTACTCTTCCAATGGAAGTCGGTCGTTGACCACATTGACCACGCCGCGCCGAGAGCACCACGGCGGTGGACGACGGTGAGGCCTAGGAAGGGGACGACATGGAGCCGTGCAAGACGCGGCAGTGGATGCCCACGTAGAGAGGAGTACGAGCGTTCACTGGTTCGGCTGCGGTGTGAGGCTGCCGTCGCCGCAGAATAACAGGGCGTGTGGGTGAGTGGAGGGATGGCCTGGCCAGTGGTGGGAGTAGTATGGGGGCGGTGAGGCCTCCGCGGTAGCACAACCGGCCACGGGAGGCAGGAGCAGGCGGCACGACCGACGCTGCTTTGGGCGCCTGGAGCAAGAAGACCAGAGGTTGAAGAAGAACTATGGTCGTTGGATGGACATCATACGGTCACTGGAGTATTGACTAAGTTGACAAAGCTCTCCGTCCCTGTCAACTTAGTAGGCCCACAAGCCAGCCAAACAATATGGTGGGTCCTAGCTAGCAGGGGGTATTCATTTTTTTGGGCGTAATAAGGAGGCACTTCCTTGCGTGTGTAGATGTAGCTGGTGGGTCCGACCTGTCAGCGGGGGAACGTTTTTTCGCAAAATACAGAGGCCCTTCTGTAGGATCTTGAAGTAGATGTGTCTAGAGGGGGGTGATTAGACACTTAATGCTAAAGTTGCAATTTTTAAGCTTTTTCGGTTTAAGTGGAGTTTAGGCATAATTTCAACATTCACAATACATATCAAGCAAGCATGCAAAGAGTGTATAGGCAGCGGAAAATAAAGCATGCAACTTGCAAGAATGTAAAGGGAAGGGTTTGGAGAATTCAAACGCAATTGGAGACACAGATGTTTTTCCCGTGGTTTGGATAGGTGGTGCTATCCTACATCCACGTTGATGGAGACTTCAACCCAGAAGGGTAACGGTTGCGCGAGTCCACGGAGGGCTCCACCCACAAAGGGTAATGGTTGCGCGAGTCCACGGAGGGCTCCACCCACGAAGGGTCCACGAAGAAGCAACCACCCATGAAGGGTCCACGAAGAAGCAACCTTGTCTATCCCACCATGGCCATCGCCCACGAAGGACTTGCCTCACTAGCGGTAGATCTTCACGAAGTAGGCGATCTCCTTGCCCTTACAAACTCCTTGGTTCAACTCCACAATCTTGTCGGAGGCTCCCAAGTAACACCTAGCCAATCTAGGAGACACCACTCTCCAAGAAGTAACAAATGGTGTGTAGGTAATGAACTCCTTGCTCTTGTGCTTCAAATGATAGTCTCCCCAACACTCAACTCTCTCTCATAGGATTTGGATCTGGTGGAAAGAAGGTTTGAGTGGAAAGCAACTTGGGGAAAGCTAGAGATCAAGATTCATATGGTAGGAATGGAATATCTTGGCCTCAACACATGAGTAGGTAGTTCTCTCTCAGAAATAGGATGCTGGAAGTGTAGGCTTAGTCTGATGGCTCTCTCCACGAATGAAGAGGAGGTGGAGGGGTATATATAGCCTCCACACAAAATCCAACCATTACACACAGTTTTCCAATCTCGGTGGGACCGAATCAACAAACTCGGTCGGACCGAAAAGGTAAACCTAGTGACCGTTAGAGATTTTCGGTGGGACCGACTGGATCAACTCGGTGGGACCGATGTGCTAGGGTTAGGGTAAATCCAAAACTCGGTTTGACCGATTACTCAAACTCGGTGGGACCGATTTGGGTAATAAGTGAAACAGAGAGTTGGCCAAGCAAACTCGGTGGGGCCGATTGCATATCTCGATGGGACCGAAAATATTGCAATAGGTAACAGAGAGTTTGCAAGCCCATCTCGGTGAGACCGAGATCCCATCGGTGAGACCGAACTGATTAGGGTTTCTGGCAGTGGCTATGACAGGTGAAACTCGGTGGCGCCGGATAGGAATAATCGGTAGGTCCGAGTTTGGCTTTGGGTTTAGGTCATATGTGGAAGTGGGAAAGTAGCTGAGGATTTTGGAGCATATCATTAAGCACATGAAGCAAGAGGCTCATTAAGCAACACCTCATCCCTCCTTGATAGTATTGGCTTTTCCTATGGACTCAATGTGATCTTGGATCACTAAAATGTAAAATGAAGAGTCTTGAGCTTGAAGCTTTAGCCAATCCTTTGTCCTTAGCATCTTGAAGGAGTTCCCACAACCTTTAGTCCATGCCACTCCATTGTTGAACTTATCTGAAACATGCTAGATAGAAATGTTAGTCCAACAAGAGATATGCTGTCATCAATTATCAAAACCACCTAGGGAGCACTTGTGCTTTCAATCTCCCCCTTTTTGGTAATTGATGGCAACATACATCAAAGCTTTAGATAAAGATATAAAGAACAGCAAGTAAAGCTTTGGAAGGACATGTAACAAGCATAGGCTCCCCCTACATGTATGCACTAATGTAAATATGAAATATAGAGGCATGTGAGAGCATAACCATGACAGAGTAGGCAATGTGTTACATGTATCTTGGCCATATGCATCAGAGCAAAAGATTATCAAGGAAAGTACCTTCATGCTCATGAGTCCTTCTTGCAAACAGTATGTACATAAGCAAGAACTCCTCATACTCATGATTTTGATGCATATACTTACCTTGTGGTCTTGAGTTGGCTTAGGATGGAATGAACCTGCACAAACAAAGTTAGATAACACAGGTACATCCACTAGCCAGAGCAAACAAAAGAAACCACAAGAATACCAAGACTAGGATGACATGTAGAGAGTGAGTACAAGGTACCACATTGGATTCAACATGTCCCCAAGAATAAAGATATGCAATGAATTTGATTGATTTCTTTCCCTTAGGTGTCTTGCTCCCCCTGAATCTTACATGGGATATTGGGAGAAGATAGGGAACAGAAAATCAGAGCTGAAAGATACAAATGGATAGAACTTAATGCAAATACATGTCTTTCCCCCAAAAAGGCATGTGACATCTCTCCTCTTGAACATCAAGCATCTGGGATCCTTGAGTATTCTCTCCCCCTGGAAGTCTCTCTCTCCCCCTTAATACTTTCTCTCTTGTAGGTTTGGTCCTTGAGACTTTTTCTCTCCCTTGATGTGATCTCTCTCTCCTACAAGCTTTGATGTGATCTCTCTCTCCCCCTTTGACATCAATTTCCAAGAAGGGCTTTCTGGAATCCGTCGTATAGGTTTGGTCCTTGAGACTCAGCACAAAGCAATGGATAAAACTGTGATGCTTGTAGAGGACAAGATTCATTGAGTAGAGCTGGATCAGAAGAAATATAGAACAAGTGGCAAACTGTTTTTCCTATTGCGAAGTCGGTGGCACCGAGTGGTATGTTTCGGTGGCACCGAAAAGATTCGGTTGGACCGAAAATTACAAGTCGGTGAAACCGAGTTCACACAGAGAAAAACACTTGTCACCTCAGCTCACTAGACATGTAGGATCTCACAAAGATTTGCAATGAATTACCTAAAGGATTTGCAAGGAATTAAATGCAGAAAATGCAGAACATAAACAGAAAGAAAAGAGAAGAGACTGAAAAATCTAGATGAAGTTTTTTTTTGTTTTTGAAAAAGAGAAAGGAACTAAACATGCATGAGATACACATAAAAAGAACACAAGAGAACTTCATCTAGAGTTGGGCGGTGACATAGTCACCTATGTTAGAGTATATTGACTTAGGAGTCAAGTGAGAACACTTGATCATAGGTCATACTCATCGTTTAAGCTCAAAATGGGGTTACCATTTTTCGTTTAAGCATCTTGATGTATTCACATCTTGTTGAGTTGCTTTGACTCATGTCTTGGAGTAAAGCTTCTCTAAGATGGAATAACATACCTTGGGTGGTGGTGTGGTTCTTGCTCATGTAGTTGAACTTGTGTGGGTGCTAAAGGTTGATGTAGCTCATCAAGAGTTGGGAGCACCACTTGGAGTTTGAGTTCATCTACCTACATGGGTTAGTTCTTGCAAGGAAGAGCACTTGTGTATCCAAAAATGACAATCATGAAGCTCAACATAGAATTTGTCAAAGGATATGTTTGAATGGTTTTGTGCTTCCTTGTCTTCAACCACCATTGTGTAGAGTCTTGGTGATGTAGAGATTGCTCAAGATGTGAGTGAGTCACAATCTCATGGAATTAGATTCAACCAAGCACCTACATGGGTTAGACAACATGCAAGGTGCAAATATATCCAAGACATAAGATAGTTATCATAAGAGATATATCATGGATTAGTCATAAGCTCATGTCTTGCATGTATCCAATGGAGTTTCTACTCCAAGTTCGAAGCATCAATGATGTTCAATTCTCCTCTCAACCTGCAAAACACTTTCTCATCAAGAGCTTTAGTAAATATATCCGCTAATTGCTTATCGGTGCGAACATGCTTAAGATCAATGTCACCCTTAGCAACATGATCTCGAATGAAATGAAGACGAACTTCAATATGCTTAGTTCGAGAATGTTGTACAGGATTATGACCAATTTTGATAGCACTTTCATTGTCACAAAGTAGTGGAACATGTTTCACATAGATCCCATAATCTTTAAGAGTTTGGGTCATCCAAAGTAATTGAGCACAACATGAACCAGCGGCAATGTATTCCGCTTCGGCGGTGGATAAGGATACCGAGTTTTGTTTCTTGGAAGACCAAGACACAAGAGATCTACCAGGAAATTGACAAGTACCCGAAGTGGACTTTCTATCAACCTTATCTCCGGCATAATCCGAGTCGGAATAGCCAACAAGATCAAAAGAAGACCTCTTAGGATACCAAATGCCAAAATTTGGTGCATGGATTAAATATCTCACTATCCTTTTCACAGCCTTAAGATGACATTCTTTAGGAGCAGCTTGATATCGTGCACACATGCACACACTTAGCATAATATCGGGACGTGAAGCACATAGGTATAACAATGAACCAATCATAGAGCGATAAACCTTTTGATCAACCAGTTCACCATCTTTGGTCAAATCATTATGTCCACTAGTAGGCATGGGTGTAGACATACCTTTGCATTCTTGCATATTGAACTTCTTGAATAAGTCCTTGGTGTACTTTGTTTGAGAGACAAATGTACCTTCCTTAGTTTGCTTGATTTGCAAACCGAGAAAGAATTTGAGTTCACTCATCATAGACATCTCAAACTTCTCTGACATTAGCTTTCCAAACTTTTCACTAAAGAGAGGGTTAGTTGAACCAAATATGATATCATCAACATAAATTTGGCATACAAATAGTTCTCCATTAACCCTTTTAGTAAAAAGAGTAGAATCAATTTTACCAATTTCAAAACCACTTGTAGTAAGGAACTTGGTCAAGCATTTATACCATGCTCTAGGAGCTTGTTTAAGACCATAAAGAGCTTTGTGAAGTTTGTAAACATGATTTGGTTTCTTAGGATTGATAAAACCAGGAGGTTGTTTGACATAAACTTCCTCCTCTATTTCACCATTTAGAAAAGCACTTTTGATGTCCATTTGGTACAAGGTGATATTATGGTGATTAGCATAGGCAAGTAAGATGCGAATGGACTCAAGTCTAGCAATGGGAGCATATGTCTCACCATAGTCCATACCTTCGACTTGTGTGTATCCTTGGGCGACGAGACGTGCTTTGTTGCGAACCACTTGTCCATCTTCATCTTGCTTGTTGCGAAACACCCATTTGGTACCAATGATGTTGTGGTTGTTGTCGGGCTTCTCAATTAATGTCCAAACTTGGTTTCTCTCAAAGTTGTGTAGCTCTTCATGCATAGCGTTTATCCAATCCGGATCTTCCAATGCTTCTTCAACCTTCATAGGTTCAATGCTAGAGATGAATGAATAGTTTTCACAAAAGTTAGCTAAACGAGTCTTTGAGCGAGTGATTCTCCCGATTTGTATATCATTTAAGATTTTCTCGACGGGATGATCTTTGGCAATTCTTGCTCGAACTCGTGAGAGCTTTTGCTTGGGTCTTTGTCGAACATCTTCTTCATCTTGTTCTTCTTCTTGGTCTTCTTCATTGTTGACGTTGTCGTTCTCTTGTCGTGGTGGAGAAGGAGGTTGTTGATGTTCGTCTTGATGTATTTCCTCGTTTTCTTCATCTTTGTGTGTCCCACTTGTGGATGCTTCCGTGTCAATTCTTGGTTCACTTTGTCGTGAAGTAGAAGCTTCCACTTGGACGGATGAAGTACTCTCCTTCACCTCCGTTGGACGAATTTTGCCAATGGACAAGTCTTGGATTGCTTCTAAAGGGTCTTTGTCTCCTACATCAATTGGCAATTGCTCTACTTGCGAGCCATTAGATTCATCAAACTTCACATCTACCGTCTCTTCAACCTTTCGGGTGAAATTTTTGTAGACACGGTAAGTGTGAGAGTTTGAGCCATAACCAAGTAGGAAACCTTCATGAGATTTAGGAGCAAACTTTGAACGACGATGCTTATCAAGAATGTAGCACTTTGAGCCGAATACTCGAAAGTATCCAACTTGGGGTTTGTTACCGGTGAGAAGCTCGTATGCCGTCTTGCCGAGTAGCTTGTGAAGATATAAGCGATTTGTTGCGTGACAAGCTGTCTCAACTGCTTCTGCCCAAAAAGTGCTTCGGCGTCTTGTATTCATCAAGCATCATTCTTGCCATTTCGATGAGCGTCCGGTTCTTCCTCTCAACAACTCCATTTTGTTGAGGTGTGTACGTAGCCGAGAACTCGTGTGAAATGCCTTCTTCGTCAAGAAAGGTGTCCATATTTACGTTCTTGAACTCCGTTCCGTTGTCACTCCGAACCTTCTTGATCTTCATGTCAAACTGATTTTGGGCCTTCCTAGCGAAGTTTCTGAAGATCTTCTGGACCTGCGACTTGTTATTAAGAAAGAACACCCACGTAAATCTTGAAAAATCATCAACTATAACTAGACCAAAAGAATTTCCACCAAGACTCTTGTAGGCGTTGGGACCAAAAAGATCCATATGAAGTAGCTCGAGTGGCCTCCTTGTGGTCATGATGTTCTTCACGGGATGTCTTCCTCCAACCTGTTTACCTGCTTGGCAAGCACTGCAAAGTCTATCCTTATCAAATATGACATCGTTAACTCCAAGGATATGATTTCCTTTAATAAGCTTGTCAAGGTTTCTCATGCCAACGTGACCTAGTCGTCTATGCCACAACCAACCTTTTGAGGATTTAGCAATAAAGCAAGTTTTAGGTTGTGCCTTTTTAGAGAAATCGACGATGTAAAGATCACCTCTACGCATACCGGTAAAGACCATTTTATGATTGTCTCGACGAAATACTTGGCACTCTACCTCAGTAAATAGGACATTCAAACCGAAATCAGCAAGTCTAGATACTGAAAGTAAGTTGTAGCCAAGAGATTCAACGAGCATGACATTTTGAATGGAACTATCATGTGAGATGGCCACCTTACCAAGGCTAACCACTTTACCCTTTGAATTATCACCAAAGGTGACATATTTTCGAGGGCCGTCATTTTCAGCAAGCTCACGGAACATCTCTTCATCTCCGGTCATATGATCAGTACATCCACTATCAAGAACCCATTCCTTTCCTCCTGACTCATATCCCCGAAGATTTGCCATAAGACCAAAATGTCTCATTGCATCATCAAGATCGAGGTCACTATCATCATCATCATCATAGTATCCATGTTCACCATGATCTTGTGACTCATCATTTCCTAGAGAGGGTAATTCATTAGATAAATGATCATCAAAGTGGTCACCTTTATGAATTCTTATAGCTTCGAATATGATATCACTAATGATTCCAACATCTCCTTTAGCATGCTTAAGATTGGTAAGTTCAAATAGACAATTACCAAAACTAGGATCACTAGAGTTCATCTTACTCAAGGCAATAGATTTATGGAGAATTTCATCCAAAGTTTTCAAGGAATGATCGGGAAATCGTTCCTCGAGAAATTTCCATATAGTATAGGCACAATTAAGAGTAGGCAAACTAGCAATCAAATTTTTGGGCAATCCTCTAATGATGAGCTCAATAGTTCTAAGATTGCGAATCATGTCAATATCTTCATCTAGGGTAGGATGCAAAGGATCAATATGAGGTGCACAAGGGCTAGCAATATACTTGTTCAAATGATATTGATTGAAAATTACAAGCATCTCATTTTTCCACTCATGAAAATATTCTCCATCAAGAATAGGCACTCTATGTCTAAGACTCCCTAAGGTAGACATATCCATCTTCCTCCAATGGTGATTAAACCAAGGCAATGGAGACCAAAGCTCTGATACCACTTGTAGGATCTTGAAGTAGATGTGTCTAGAGGGGGGGTGATTAGACACTTAATGCTAAAGTTGCAATTTTTAAGCTTTTTCGGTTTAAGTGGAGTTTAGGCATAATTTCAACATTCACAATACATATCAAGCAAGCATGCAAAGAGTGTATAGGCAGCGGAAAATAAAGCATGCAACTTGCAAGAATGTAAAGGGAAGGGCTTGGAGAATTCAAACGCAATTGGAGACACGGATGTTTTTCCCGTGGTTCGGATAGGTGGTGCTATCCTACATCCACGTTGATGGAGACTTCAACCCACGAAGGGTAATGGTTGCGCGAGTCCACGGAGGGCTCCACCCACGAAGGGTAATGGTTGCGCGAGTCCACGGAGGGCTCCACCCACGAAGGGTCCACGAAGAAGCAACCACCCACGAAGGGTCCACGAAGAAGCAACCTTGTCTATCCCACCATGCCCATCGCCCACGAAGGACTTGCCTCACTAGCGGTAGATCTTCACGAAGTAGGCGATCTCCTTGCCCTTACAAACTCCTTGGTTCAACTCCACAATCTTGTCGGAGGCTCCCAAGTAACACCTAGCCAATCTAGGAGACACCACTCTCCAAGAAGTAACAAATGGTGTGTAGGTAATGAACTCCTTGCTCTTGTGCTTCAAATGATAGTCTCCCCAACACTCAACTCTCTCTCTCATAGGATTTGGATCTGGTGGAAAGAAGGTTTGAGTGGAAAGCAACTTGGGGAAAGCTAGAGATCAAGATTCATATGGTAGGAATGGAATATCTTGGCCTCAACACATGAGTAGGTAGTTCTCTCTCAGAAATAGGATGCTGGAAGTGTAGGCTTAGTCTGATGGCTCTCCCCACGAATGAAGAGGAGGTGGAGGGGTATATATAGCCTCCACACAAAATCCAACCGTTACACACAGTTTTCCAATCTCGGTGGGACCGAATCAACAAACTCGGTCGGACCGAAAAGGTAAACCTAGTGACCGTTAGAGATTTTCGGTGGGACCGACTGGATCAACTAGGTGGGACCGATGTGCTAGGGTTAGGGTAAATCCAAAACTCGGTTTGACCGATTACTCAAACTCGGTGGGACCGATTTGGGTAATAAGTGAAACAGAGAGTTGGCCAAGCAAACTCGGTGGGGCCGATTGCATATCTCGGTGGGACCGAAAATATTGCAATAGGTAACAGAGAGTTTGCAAGCCCATCTCGGTGAGACCGAGATCCCATCGGTGAGACCGAACTGATTAGGGTTTCTGGCAGTGGCTATGACAGGTGAAACTCGGTGGCGCCGGATAGGAATAATCGGTAGGTCCGAGTTTGGCTTTGGGTTTAGGTCATATGTGGAAGTGGGAAAGTAGCTGAGGATTTTGGAGCATATCATTAAGCACATGAAGCAAGAGGCTCATTAAGCAACACCTCATCCCTCCTTGATAGTATTGGCTTTTCCTATGGACTCAATGTGATCTTGGATCACTAAAATGTAAAATGAAGAGTCTTGAGCTTGAAGCTTTAGCCAATCCTTTGTCCTTAGCATCTTGAAGGAGTTCCCACAACCTTTAGTCCATGCCACTCCATTGTTGAACTTATCTGAAACATGCTAGATAGAAATGTTAGTCCAACAAGATATATGTTGTCATCAATTATCAAAACCACCTAGGGAGCACTTGTGCTTTCACCTTCCTGTGGGTCCTAGCTGACAGGTGGAGGAATCATTATTTTGCGCGTAATAAGGAGGCATTTCCTTGCGTGCGGCCATGGACCCATCTGTCAGCCTCTCCACGTATAGTCCACTTCCGATGGATGTCGTTCATTGACCAGGCCGCGCCGAGAGCTCCAGGGCGGTGGACGACGGCGAGGCCTAGGAAGGGAACGACACGGAGCCAGGGAATACTCGGAAGTTGTTTCCCACGCGGAGGAGTACGAGGGTTTACGGGTTCGTCTGCCGTCGCCAGAGAATAACAACATGTGTGGGTGAGTAGAGGAATGGCTAGGCCAGCGATGGGAGTATGGTGGGGCCGTGAGGCTTGCGCGACAGCATAGCCGGCCGCGGGAGGAGGGAGCAGGCAGTCCCGCCGGCGCTTGTTTGAGCGGCTTGAGCATGAAGAGCAGAGATTGAAGAAGCACGACAGCCGTTGGATGGACATCCAACAGTCACTGCTCTCGTGTGTTGACTAAGTTGACAGGGTGTTGCCTGTGCGTCAACCTTTTTTTATGAAAGATTACGCGTCAACCTATAGTAGGCGCACAAGTCAGCCTCAAATCTGTGGAAAACAGCATACAACCCATCTGCCATTATTTCTAATAATGTACAGCCCATTTGCTAATTCTTAAGAATTTTTTTGGAGCCCATCTTATTTTTGTTAGCATCACACCCCATATTGTGGCCACGGTTAAAAAGTATACGAAATTTTGCATATTTCGGTCCGGTCAACTGTTTTTAATCCAGAAATATCGATTCACATTCAAACTATTTTGAAAAATAATTTATATAAATATAAAATCCAAATAATTGTCCACGCATAAAAATCAATGGAATTTAAGATCTTGTAATGAAAAAAAAATTGAAACTAATTCCCCGTTTGATGTGTTTTAAAAATGTACAACCCATTTCTGGGCAAACCGAATGAAACTCTCCGCGTCTTGAAAGATTTGCAGCCCAGCAGGGCCGATAAAGCAAGTAGGCCTTGTTTGGGTATTTCTTTAAAAAATAGAACTGGGCTAGCCATTTTCAGCAAGAAAAAAACACAACTGGGCTCATGATGTGGTAAATATAAATAAAACCCTGGCTAGACGGGCCACAGCCCCCGCACAGCCCCGTTGTTACCCTGATCCGTTGCTAAAACTAGTATAAATAACAACTGCTCGTTCCTCCAAAAAAACTGCGCGACTTGCTGGGTCCCTGGTGTCAGCCGCTCGTAGTGTAATTCTCTCGTTTATTGACTACGTTGACAATGGCGTGAGCCCCAGATGTCCAACCATTAGGAGGAACCATATTTTTGGGCTTGTACTATAGAGGCACTTGCTTGCGTACTGCCATGACGCCGGTGGGTCCCTACTATCATCCTCTCCACGTACAGTCATCTCCTTGTTCCTCTTGGTTGTTGACGACGTTGACAACGCAAGAGGGCGGCGCACCGCGCACGGCGAGCGAACCAAGGCCGCAAGGCGGAGGACGACGGCGAGGCCTCGGACGAAACGAACAGGAGCCGTTGAAGATGCGCCGGTCCAGTCGCAGGCGGAGGGGAGTACGAGGGTTGACTGGTTCGGGCGCGGGTGCGTGTTGGGGCTGATGTCGCCGGAGAATAACAGGACGTGTGGGGGAATAGAGGGAGGGACTGACCAATGTTGGAGGGTACGTACGGTAGGGCGGCGAAGGCGCAGCCAGCCATGGGAGGCGGGAGCAGGCGGAGCCGACGGGGTGGTTTGGTTTGGGCGATTGGAGGAAGAAGAAGACACGAGATAGAAGATACATGACAGATGTTGGATGTCAATCCAACAGCTGGTAGGCAGAATCGTTTGTTGACTGGCTAGTAAGTCGACACCACCTTGGATAGGCTATTTCCTCACGGGTCCCAAATGTCAGAATCCAAATCTTTCACGGTCATGAAGCCTTTCCTATGAAAATTTACAGCCCATTTGATGTGCTAGTTCGAAATAAGTTTGTGGGTGCTGGTGGGGGCTAATCACTTGGCTTCTGTAATGCACAGTGAGCTCAAACAGCCGGCGAGAGTGATGTTATTTCCCTTGGTTTGGATTTGTTACAATATTTCACTCTAAATTAAACAAATGGCAAGCCATTTGCCTTGTTTCAAAGAAAATATGACAGTCACAGCCGAGTTGAAAAGGGCAGGAACATCTAACTCTAGCTTACAAACTGTACAAAAGCACGAGGGTTAGTTGTTCATCAGGTTTACAAAAAAACAGATTGAAAAGGGCAACAACATCTAACTCCAGCACTGTTTTCGGCAGTCACGGTCAAATGGATCGGTCAGGTCCATAGAATGAACATCCTGGGTCGTAAAATTTACTGGATTATGACCACAATATGTTGTAAATAGAAGCCCGGCACGTTCAGAAGCTCTTTTGCCCACCTGAAACTCCTTTTTTTGCTCTTCGACATACACATCCGTCAAAACCATGTTGCTGATAAACTTAAGCCTGATGGACAATAGTAACATCGCATTCAGCAGGAAGAATGTGACAAATCTTGTGTTTGCACGGTTGGCTACATATCGTTCTAGCGTTATTGTCTTCAATCAAATCTCATGAGAAGTGAGAAAATCTCGATGCTTATGAATCCTCCGATTGGTTATAACTTTCTTACCCCGTCCTGTTGCCTAAATAGACATGAAGATTGAAAACAGTTAAGGTCTAAAATAAAAGTGTCGAAAGAGCAACAGCTGAACGGTTAATTCTAGTACACTATATGCGGGCTTCCAATGTGCGTGAAATTATCACCTTTATATACAACTTCTCCAGACATGGAAAGCATTGCAGCAAGCCAATAATCTTGTTCAGATCAAAACTATTCATTTGGATATATAAGATCTTGACAGAATCCAGCACTGATGAGGACATGACTACCTTGGATACGACCAAAAATATTGCATACATGCATATTTGTCAGGTGATTTCTAATGCAAGCTATTCAATAATCTATTTATGTTATCCAGAACAAAAATACTTCACACACTTTTGTGTTTTGTCTAATTGCAGGTGTATGGGACATTTGTACAATCCACATATGAAGATAAGGGAAAATGAGAAGTTTAGGTTGTGTTCAAAAAGTCCTCTCACGTCACTTTTGGGCCAAGAGAAGATAGAGTCCAAGTCTCTCACGTTCTGGATTCAGATTCGGACTGCACAGACATACCTGACTCAAAACGCCAACAACTTTTTCATACGGACTCCGAATTGGGTGATTCTTTTTTTGTTGGAAACTAGATTTCGTGTTCTTTCCAACCCAATTGGATTCACCTTCAAATTCGTCCGGAGCGTTGAGTTACGGATGAAACAATCTGACGTTGCAGCAGAATCCGAGTCAAACTACAAGCCCAAAGGTGTTGCATCACCTCCACTTGGGCCCATGAGCCTTGTACGACCTAGGGTTAGTTTTAGGCTGCCTTGGGACGTCCTCCCACCTCCTTGGCCGCCACCCCTTGCTCCTATATAAGTAGATCCATCTAGTAGCTTTTTCCTTGGGATTTGTTTAGTTAAAAGTTAGCCATTGCAACTTCGTGTACTTCGTTTGTGTCCAACGACCAGACCAAGACCGCTTCCGGATCCCCACCATTATCAATACTTCATATATATTTGCGATATTCAGATTGCTTTATCATATCCTTGCTCGTTCTTCGATTGCTTGCAGGAATAGACCTTTGTGGTCAGGCTGACCGTGCTTCCAGCATCGTCAGTAACCTCAGGAGATTGGTTTAGCGGTTGCTAAGGCGCAAGTCGTGCACATTTGTAGTCGGATCGTCAAAGTCGTCTCCACCAAATAGATAGTTATCATCTCATCGAAAGATCGGGACCCTCACCTCTATCAAGCACCATTGATAGGCCATCCATGGAGAAACTCTTCATTGAGCGTAGAACATAATATTAGTACAAAATGTGTACTCCAAGATGATATATAAATTATGCGCAGAAATTTAAAATGCAGCTTATGGTTACAAGTGTAGATGATAATATAAAGTACCTGAAGAACTGTGGAGCCAAACACCATATTGAAATGAGCACAGAGATCATGCATTACACCCAAGGTCTCTAGTTTAGGCGCAGAGAGGATGGTTATTTGCAACGGTGAATAACTAGAATCAAGGATCAACCTTTGAAGTGAAGGGGCATCTTGGATGATGAGCTGCCTTCCATCAAAAGAAATTCCAATTCTTACAAGGTTAGGCGACTTTGTTTGGAGACAACCGATTCTAATTGTGAAAACAAGCACCAAGCACTCCAGCGCAGGGCAACTGGAGTGGATGATGTTGTGCAATGAGGCCTCCGATATACAAACCCGCACAAGTGGAAGTTTCTTGAGAAATGGGAGTCAAAGGTTTAGTACCAGATTGTTTGGTAGGTAGCACTGCGCAAAGGTGGCGGTGTGGAGAGAGGACGAAAACCCCGAGATGGACATCGGTGCTGAGGGCACAAGTTCATGGCGTTCGGTATGTGGTATGTGATTTCCAGGGGAATAGTAGAACTCAAGCAGCTATAGTTCTGTGAATTCAGGGAATTCCAGCCAGGCGTCCACCGTGCAGGGCATGGTATGCTTGCTCAGGTAGCATGACGGGATGTAGAGGCTTTGAACAGAGCCCTGGTGGGAGGAGATGATGGCTCTAGGGATTTCAAAATCATTGAAGAGAGATAGCTGACGACAGTCGAGATTAAGGGGAACGGCGCGCCATAGAGGGCGCCACCGAATTGAGAGGACTTGGGTGCGGTAGCAATCCTTGGTGGGGAGAAGCGAGATGATCTCCCCAAGGATGGCGTCCGGGAGATCGTTGATGCGGTCCACCCGAGATTCTATGGGTTCCTGGGATCCGATGGGGGCGGGGTCACCGCTTCTCCCCGCGCTGCCGGGTGCGGGATCTACAATAGGCGTCGCCGCTGGCGGGAGCCTCATTTTCTTGGCGCTGGGGTAAGCCGACTCCATTTTCCTCGAGGGCGTCGCGTCGCGCTCACGGATTTGAGCAGAGTAACGAATGACGAGCCTAGTTGTAGTGCGAGCGAAGAAGAAGGGGAGCTGGGGGTTTTCTGTAGGAGTGAGGAAGAAGGGGAGCTGGGGTTTTCAGTAGGAGTGAGGTGAGTAATTTGGGGGTACGAGTGGAGCGAGCTGACGTGAGGTGGGTGGGAGCGAGGAGGAAGAAGAGCACCTAGGTTTTTTTGGGGGGGCGGTGTGCTGGGTGTGGGTAGCGCCTCTCATTCAGTAAATATATGGGCTTTTGAATTGATTTTACTGTTTACTAGTGTGGATGGGCTGTTTTGTCTTGGGACCCAAGAAACAATTACTAATAGTACAGTGGAGACACTCTACAGCTACCCAGAAAAACAATTACTATTAGTACAGTGGAGACACTGTAGCGCTTCTGGCACCTCCTAGGTCATTGAAACGTCTCCCTCACCTGAATGTTGTTATACTTTTGTTCACCGACATGCGGGCCATGCAACGCGCGGGCCCAAATGCCATCTACCAAATTAGAAGGCAGTATGCAGGTGGAGAGTCACCCCGGTCGTAGCTGGCAGTAACGAGCCGTCGTATCACAAAACCCCACCTCCCCGCAGTCTAAGTTTGATGGACTAAGCAACCATCATTTCACTCTTCGCTGAATCCCCTTCTCCTTCACCGTCTTCAAGAAAGGCAACACTTGCATCTGCCACTGTTCTTCTCTCCGAACGAAGGGAAGGTAAGCGGATCCGTGATGTTGGTATATTTTCGTTCAGAGGAAAAAAAGAACTTTTGCAAAGCAGTAACCGATCCTCACTCTCTTTTTTGTTTCATTGTCATTGCGATTGTGTTTTCCTTTCAGTGGTCCCCTAGTATTCGTCAGTTTTATGATGGACCAAGGAGAACCAGGCAAAGATCTGGCGATATTGCAGCAGACGCGGGAGGCTGATCCCCACGAGACCGAGAGCTCCAAGAAGATGGAGGCAACCACCGAGGCGACCCCATATACTGAGATGGTCAACGCCCCGTTTGAGGTTACAGCCCCCGTGGCACTACAGGAGCAGTTTTCCCCCTTCGAGGATGTGTCCACCCCCCCCCCCCCCCCCCGCTGAGCTGCCCAAGGTGATTTCCTTCTTTGCCGATCTCAATTGTGGTTTTTCATCTAAGTATGTGGTGATTTTTTTAGAAAAGGAAGTATGTGGTGATTAATAATGCAAAATTTTATTAGCTTCGATGCCATGGTATACGTAGTGGTTTAAATAACTTGTGTTTCTTATACTGAAAAGTAATTCAGAATTTGTTTCTGTTTCAATTAGAGCCCTAATGCAGACAAGGATTGTGTTGTTGTACATGTCACTCGCTATGAGGCGGACGACCTGAATATATGCACTGGGAAAACAGAGTTCTTAGGCTGTTGGATCCTGGAAGCCATTTGCGGTTATACTAATGAAGAGTTGTATACCAGCCTCACTGTTGTCAGGCGTGTTGTCCAGGGTGTACTGAAGCACAAGAAGTTCAAAGCTACTCCTTCGTTTGTGAGGAATACTGTTCTTCTCAAGCTTACGCAGAAACATGACGTGGCATGCCTCCACAAACAAGTTTATTAGTGGCAAGGCCACAAGGTTGTCTTCATGAAGGTTCACAGGATTGAGCTGCTGCGGGACGTCCTTGATGATGTTCATGGAAAGGTTCGTCTTGTGTCCAGCCCAAATTACATCGAGGCATGAAATAGTTGCCCCAGCTAGTGTTTAATAGTAGTTTGGCTTGTGTCTAATTATCCGAACCTTGCCTATTATTGACCCCTCTGGGGCTAGTACTCTGTTTGAATCCATCTATGGGAACTGCTGCTACTTTTGTGTGCCCGTGAATCATGTGAGAACCATCGTAATTGTTGCCGAAACAGATGCGTCCTCACCAGTTTTTTCATGAATATGGCATGGTAAGACATAAGTTGTCATGGTTTATCATACGAGCAGTGTGTGTTTTGATGAAATAGAGCACTCGTTCGAGAACCGTGCGCCAACGTATACATAAGTACTTGTAAACACTGTTGGTTCTACCCCACTTGTAAGCAGTTGTGCAAAACATGGCACATTGGCTCAGCTCGCTTCAACACTAGGCTATCGACCAGCTAACAATCAACAATATGTTGTCTGACATATAAGCAACTATGTATCTTGTTACAGTGGTTCATGCAGTTAATTGAGGCCACAATGTAATAAATTCCAAACGTTCACACGCTAGTCCAGCGCTCATGTGGAACACTCACATTAAACTCGTCTTCATAAAAAACTTGAAAAGCATAAGTTAAGCAATTTTATACATCTCAATGATTCATAGAACATAACAAACATATACTAGTTCACAGCAAAAGACAAAGTTGTGAGAAGGTTTACAAATCAGGAAAAAGCAAGCAAGGCTTCTCTCTGAGCAAAGGGCCTCCCGGCAGGCTTAAATTTCCTGGAGTTCACTCTGGTTTTTTCTTGTTGCCACCATTCAGGGTTAGGTTCTCTCATTCTAGAATAACCAATTAAAATTGTGGTCTCAGCTGGAATGCTGAACTGAACCATGCAGTGTGCTAACCAGCTGAAATGCTTGTGCATTCCACTAAATTTAAGCACCGCTATTTGCAGAAATAAGCAGACCACAATGCCTCTTGTCCGCGCACCTTTCCAAAAAACCGCTATGCAGCCGTGCCAGCTAATCCTTGGTCCATGGATGAACTGGTAGAAAGTGTATTCCGAACTAGGATGCAGTTTTTTTCACTCGTCCCTGCACTGCAATCAGGAAGTAAAACGTACGAATCAGCTTCTTTTAGATTGCGTTGGTCATTCTACCTTAGTTACTACCAATGTAGGGATACCTTGAAGACGGGAGGTTAGACGACGGCAGTGAGGGATAGCCATCTCATTTTGCATAGTTGTACTAAAACTGAGGTTTGTGCTTTTGATTGCGCGGATAGAAACGATACGGAGACAGACATACCGAAACGATATGGAGACAGACATCCCTGTTTGCGCAAATAATAAATACGGTTATTTAAATAGTGACAGATATTAGTACTTTCCCCCGTTTCCTCTTAGAACCAAGTCCTAGATTCATGCTACAGCTTTCCCACTATCTTCCTTGTTTGAACCAACGCATTGAGTCGACTGTATGAAATAACTTTACTTCTAATAATAGTAGAAGTCTAGGTAGCTTTGGAACAGCGGATGGAAGTAGAAAAGGATCCACACGAAGGGAGCTAGGGTAGTAGAGCAAGGCAGGTTTAGAAGGAATATATACCTGAGGGTCGTCGGCATGTCGCAAAGATGGCGTCGGGAGGCCGCATCTTGGCCACAATATCGCAGGGAGGAAGAAGGGGTCGGCGGCCCTCCCGAGCTGGCGCTCTCTCGGAGAGAACGGCACGGCCGCCGATCGGGACGCGCGGGCAGCCGTTGGTCTCCTCCCTCGCCGCCGACGACAGCGTGAACGATGCACCTACACCCCTGCCCGGTCGAGGTTGTCCGGCCGGATTTGTGACCAGTCGTGAGCTGAGAGAGTGTGGCCACCTATGTGTTGCTTAGATCTGGAGAGCATGAGAGGGTGAATGAGAGGAACCCTAGTAAAGCTAGCGCTAAGGCTCCTGCTTTTATATATAGTGGAGTGATTTTGTTGTACCAGCTTCAAAAAAATGCGCTCCTACGTGTACCTGTGAGTGGGTGTGAGAGAACTAGTGCGTGCGTGCACCGCTTCTCTTCATGAGAGTACAATATACTATGCCCAAAGAACGTTCGCCGCAAGAGTAATAGTACAAGTGTGTGACGTGTGAGCTAAAATAAAATGTGCGCGTCGTCTTTTGTTTTTTAGAAGTTCTGAGGGTAGGGTGTGAAGAGCACATATGTGCGTGACGTCTACCTGCAGATAGACGGTGGGTGCGACGTGCGAGTCTGCGAGAGGACTCGGGAGAGTCGTGACTCGTGAGGGTGCGTGTGCATGAGAGAGAGGGGGGCATGTATCAATGCAATGCATGTGTCCGTAAATCATTATCTGACAAACATTCGCCACAAGCCTTTTCCTGACGAACGCCGTAAGGATCGTTAGATCGGCATCCGACAGTGTCAGTTTTGCCATATCATTTAACAGAACAGCCACTCCTCCTACACACAAATCTTCCACGTGAGTGTTAGCAACTGCCATATGCTCCCTCCCTTCCAAAATGCAGTGCATATAGCTTTATTGAAAATTTGAACCTCGCAAACTTTTACCGAGTTTTCATGTACCAAATTGCACATGTAGAATACCATGTATATATCATTTCATTCATCTTCGAGAGGTAACTATAAAGTTGGGTGAGGAGTCTACAAAGAAAGACCATCGTATCACCCACAGCAATTTCAAGCATCCTTTAGTGTCGAGGAATATCATAGGAACTCTATATGATATGATTTTTATAGGATTTTTTCCTTTAGAGCCAATTGGTTCATAGGAATAGATTCATATACTCCACATTTCAAAGGAAATAAACATGATATCATTTCTATAGCTTTAGAGCCACTTGGTTCATATGAATGGATTCCTATACTCCCTTAATTTCAAAGGAAAATAAACATTAGCGTATATTCAATAGAAAAGTTCCTATGATATGAACCAAATTACATCTCTTTTCTAATCCCTCCTCATAGGAATTGAGAAACATGTCATCTCTACATTCAATAGAAAAGTTCCTATGATGTGAACCAAATGACATCTCTTTTCCAATCCCTACTCATAGGAATTGAGATGCTCCATGTCATCTCTTTCCCTACAACTTCCATGTATACATCTTCTATTCCTAAATAGATAGTACAACCCATTAGTAGCTTTTTTCCAAAACATGCAACTATGGCACAAGAACTATATAGTGTGCCAATAACTTTGAAAGATGGTCGCTGGATGAAGCTAACCTGACAGTGCAGAGATAGGCAAATCCGAGCACTACTGGCCATTGGATATCATCAACATTCCACCAGATCTGCCACATGTACAATTTAGAAGACTCCATGGTTGAACTTAAGCATAATGCACAAACCTCAAAACACAAGCACTTCTCCTTTGTTCTAGAATCTTCTGTATCATAATTGATTATTTTTTTTCTAAATGAATTGCCATTATTTGTTTTTTACTTTATGATTTACTCCCTCCGTTCCAAAATAGATGACCCAACTTTGCAATAACTTTGTACAAAGTTAGTGCAAAGTTGGGTCATCTATTTTGGAACGGAGGGAGTACAATGCACAACCCCATGAATCTTAACATTTTTATAAAACTTATTGACTTTGAATGAGATGAACTATAAGAACTAAACGAACATCTACATCATGCATATATGACTCAAAGATTTACATGCTATAGTGTGTATTTATTCATAATTTGGTTTTGAAATCTCATGCGTTCAATACATGTGTACCTTAATAGTTTTGAGTAGAGTAGCAAATTTCACGCGGCCCCGGGTATATCAAAATGCAGGGCCCATGCATCATTGCCTTTCGGTCGAACCTACATCCACAATTTTTTGTATGTACTATATCTCCCCTGGTCCCCGAACCCAAAATGCTGCCTCGTTCCCGTAAAACCAAGCGGCCCACACATATTTATGGCGTCGGCTCGAACCCTTTTACTACGACGTGGCCCCGCATGCCGTAGTACTCCTACAAACCCTATCGCCGCACTCATCATCGGTTTTCTTCAAGAGGACGAGGGAGAAGCCGATTTGTAGTGGAGGCGCTTTCAAAAAAAAGGATCTGTAGGGGAGACCCCTACCCTAGGGTGCCCTAGGTAGCTGCCGCACGCATCATTGTTTTCTCTTTTCTTTATGCTCTTGCGCCCTAGAGTGAAATGATGGTTGCTTCGTCCGTCCAGCTTAATGCGGGAAAGGTGGGGCTTTGTGATTTGACCCCTCGTCGCTCATTTTCTACTACTGCGGCGCTACGACCGGGGTGCCTCCAATTCCAACCGTTGCTCCGAACTGTAATTTGGTGCATCGCACGTGGAACAAGACGGTGGATGAGCCACATGTCGGCCAAAGGGGTCCTGTTAAGTGTGTCACCATTTCGTGTGCGGACTGACCCTGCTTGAGTTGCTACGCCAACACGACAGGAGCAGCCTACCACTTGGTTTTGCTCCTTGGTGAATCCCGACTATATTGATCTAAAAAGATACGTGCTGAACTACCCTCTCCGTCTCGGTTTTTTTATTTTTAGGCATCTCGGTTTATAGGGCCTGCACGTAGTTCTAGGTCATCCATTTGACTAACTAAATATGAGTTACTATGTCACAAAAAGTATATCATTGGATTCTTAAGCGGATGTAGTTGTATTTAAAAGTCGAGGGCGGGGCTTTTCCTGCGCAGTAGGCGGCGGGGCAGTTCCGCCTAGTCGGTTCGACAGAGACACGAGAAGACGAGGGAGTAGGCTGCTGCAAACGTAGGGCTGTGTGATTTGACAGCGAGTTACTGCTGGACAGGTGGGCCCCCGTGATTTGACTTGCCATTATCATTTTAACTGCGGCGCTACGACCGGCATGAGTCTCCCAGATTCCTGACCACCTCCATACAGGTGCCTCTCCCAATGCTCCACCATGTAGTAGAGGCTGGCTCTTGCATGAGAGCCCACTTCTCCACTTTTTCCTTGCCTCTCTTTCCTCCACATATGCAAAAATGCCATGTAAAGCGCACTATTGTACTTACTTTTACTTGCTCCTACAGGTTCTTAAGCTTGCCACATAGGCATGAAGTCTGATGTGGCAAGTTAATCAAGAAGAGAGAGACTAGTTTGGTGACCCAAGGAAGAAACGGTGCTAAGCGCGTGTACCTAGGTGAAAAGACAATTTTGAGTCTATAGCTAATTAAATGAAGCAAACTTAGCAACACCATTTCATTGGAAGAGGTCACTCCTTGGCAAATGCAATAAATACACGCGCTTAGCACCGTTTCTTCCTTGAGTATGAAGAAAGAGATAGAGAGGAGTAAAAAAATACACTTATAGCCAACCTTGTTGTAGTATGAGTGACTAAGTGATGACTATGTATGACATGCCAACATCAGATAGCCTAACGCACCGTGTTAAATCTCCAAGGGCGCTGCCGCGTGAGCGATGCGACGGTCGTGGTTGGCGCGACCATGATATGGGCTGCTGGCAGCCCTGGGATCTGAGATCAAACGGTCGCATGCTAAGTTGCTGAAAATTTGCAGAATAACCCTCCAGGATAGGATATTCACCCATAGGTCTAGAATCACGCCATGCAACCATTCGATCTCAGATCCAAGGGCTCTCGGAAGCCCGTATCATGGGAGAATGGAAACCACTACCCTGCCGTTCGCACGCTGGCAGTTCGCTCCTACTCGTCCCCGCACGTCCTTCAATACTATGAGGGTTCGCTCCTAGTCGTCCCGTCCATTCACATTATGGCAGTTCCACTAATCCTAACCCTCCTCCCAAATCCATGGCGTCCCAAATCTCCATGATCGGCGGTTCGTACAAGTTTAGAACCATCACCGGCGATGAGTTCGACGTCATCTACACCCGTTCTTCCGCGACGGTGAAAGGATGCCTTTCTCGCTTCAGACGCATGTTCGAAAACTCGGATGATGAGTGGGTCGCTGGGCTAGATGTTGAGTACACCACAGTTCTGGGACGAGAGAAGGATCTAAAGGACGAAGAGAGGAAGAAGCCCTCCGTGATCCAGGTTTGCGTACATAACGTTTGCTTGGTCTACCACATATTCCATGCCGACATTGAGTGCCAGGATTTTAAGAACTTCCTCAAGGACAAAACAGTGAAATTCGTTATTGTAGACTTTATGAATGACGAAGAAGTCCTGGGTCAGATAGGCCTCGTTGTAGGCAACCCCTTCGACCTCCAGAAGAATCGGCTGGTGCCCTCTCGTCGGCCTTCAATGCTGACCCTAGTAGGAGCCATGGTTCATCCTTCATACGGTAAACTAGAGAAACCTCCATACACGTTTCATCGTCATGCATGGCAGCGGAATGTACTAGATATAGACCACATCCACTACGCTGCAATGGATGGCTAACTTTGTTTCAATATCTACAAGGGTTGGATGAAGAGCAACAGCCAAGTGTGCGGTTCAAGCAAAGAAGTATCGGCCAAGAGGAATATGGACAAGGACGAAGTCGAGGACATGGACGAGGACTCCGAGTAAGGTGGCAGTGTCGTTGCTCATGGTGGTTCTAAACTTCTAATGCAGTGTCTACCGGATTAGTTGCATAGTTTAATTTCAGGTGTGCTTAGTTTAATTTGAGGGGTGTGTTGTGCTGAGCCCCCAGCAGAACTATGTTATGTTTCTTCTTGTTACTTTAACTCTTCAGTATGTACATACTACTAGTATTACTTTAATAGAATTTAGCACCCCAATTAAGCATGTACTAGCTTTTTTAATAGTACTATATGCATAATTTGGCGACGAGCGCTCTCTATATGTACCACCTTTTTTTTAATTTCAATTTTTGCTCCATGGCGCAATCCATCGATAGTACTACTGTACAAAAGTATACATTTTTTAAAAGGCTAGAGTACTGTTCATCACATATATAGCCAGTTAAATTCTCAACCTAGAACGACGTGCATGCCATGTAGTAAACCGATACGGAGGAAGTATAGTAAAAATGAGGTGATTTTACCAAGCGATCGGCAGGGGAGCATGGCCTGTCATGCAGTCCCACATGTCATGATGTACCAAGGCGATGCGCGTGTCCCTCTTGAGGCAGAAGCAATACTAGTACGTGGTATGAGATGATGGCGAACCGAAGTGTGAAATAATGGTTGCTTCGTCCGTCTGGGGAAGTGCGGCATTGTGATTTGATGCCTCATTGCTCATTACTACTACTGGGCCGGTACGAGTGGGGTGCGTCCCCCCTGCTGTTCTGCACTGTTATTTGGTGCTTGACACATCGACCCGCTTGCTATATGTCCCACATGTCGGTGACAGGAAGTACATAATTCATGAAAGGGAGCATCGACGGAGGAGTATACTACAGAATTCATGAAAGGGAGCGACTTAGTTTTGGAAAAATCTGTTTTTACGGAGTACGTGCCCACTAGGGTTTATAGGGCTCATCTAAAAAACATTCGTTTTTCTGTTTGAAAAGTCTCAATTCTACTATACTAGTAGTAGTACCATTACATGTTGGATTTCGAGGTGCGTTAGATCACCCGACGCAAGCAGTGTCAAGAGGAAACTAACCAATGCATGTACAAGTTCATGGAAATTTAGTGGTCATTCATGCATTCATTCTAATTAATGCCTCGGTAAACATAACTTCTTGAAAAAAATGAGCGTACTAATTACTTGTGCAAACTACGAAATTAATTCGACCACTCACCGTCTACCTTGGTTGGAGAGATTTTGAAATTGAGCTATAAACTGGAAAGGAGGGAGTAGTAACTTTTGTCTCGTTTACTATTTGTGGCCTTGTATAGATGCAAAATGTATTTTTTTATAGTGGCCTTGTATAAGTAAATGGAGGGAGTACTAACCAAAGTACGTACTAGGGACGAGGAGTAAACGGATGGAGTAGTAAAATTTTCTCCTCGTGCTGCGAGCCACCGCGCGCGTGGGCGAGGGAGCGGGCGTAAGGTGTAGTAAGCAAGCTTCACCTCATCCTGTGAGCCACCGCACCCGTGGGCGGGGGAGACGGCGTACTAAGCAATCTTCTCCTCGTTCTGCGAGTTGACGGGACACATCAAAAGTACTCCAGTGTATAAAGCCTTGCCTCTAAGGTAGGCCCCACATGGTTTGCCTCTTTTTTAATTTAACATAACGCGTCAAGTTGCAATTTATTTGTTCACCCGTGGTAGACGATCCTCCCTCCACCAAGTGGACAACCAGTACACGTGCCAAATTACCACGTGGGCTGCCTTTTTCGTACAGAAATGAGCTCCACCGTGTACCCGCGCGGGTGTGGTTGGGAAAGAGACGGGAGTACGTGCGCCGTGCGTGCACCTCTTCTCTTCGTGCACGTCCCCCACCTACGTGGGTGTGTGTGAGAGAGATACAAACCTAGACATAATGCACCATCCATCCCCATGCCTCCGCCTAGTCCGACCACCAGTCACCACCATGCCCCACTCCTCCTCACCTTATCTCTCATCTTTCTCCCTCCATTTTTATATACAAGGGGCCACTATCAAAATTACAATTTGCAGATATACAAGGCCACTAACACTAATCGATGCAATATTAATGGTGTTTGCCTCGTGGTACTAGCAAAGGAGGACATTAATTATCCCTTGCATGCATGCGGGAGTTTGTAAAAAAATGCATCTTGATGTTCCGTGCAATGCACGAGCATCTTGCTAGTCCATGAAAACAACACATGGCAAAATTCCACGGCGAACGAGGGATTTGAATCTATTGGGAGGGGCTGTTTGGATCTTGCCCGGGGTAGCCAAAATATTGGCGACCCTTTTGTCCACCGGTGCCTTTGCAACCGATGAACGAGGAATGGCTCGGGTGCTCATGCTGTCATGCATCCTCCAGCGCGCACGTTGGAGACGAGCTCGCACGAGCTGTGTTTTTTTGTCCCACAACGCAGCCCGAGCCGCCCGCAGACCGACCGGGGACCCGCAAATTACGCCATCCAACCGTAGCCGCACACATTATGACAGCAACTCAACCAACCGGACGAAATTCACGCAAACACGTAGACAAACTGATATTTCATATAAACAACAACGGAAATCATATAAAATACCGGATTTTCATACAAACATGACGGATTTCATCACATTCAAATGAACTACGCGGTGCTATTTCTGGACAGCACAGGTATATAATACCTGGCCTAAATAGTTGCCCGCCGATCGATTTGTGTTCCTCATGTCCGGCAGCACGATCACCGGACTACCGGGAGCCTCGAAGGTATATGCTTCAGCGCAAAGGACGGCTCGCTTCCCCACTACCCAACTGATATCATTGGCTGGTGCCGAAGATGATGGTGGCCGATACCCGTTCGATTTCATCACCGGCCACTACTTCGCCATGGCCGGCACCGGCTCGAGTTCATCCTAACATTCCCCTCTTTCGTGGAGCCCATGCGGGGTCAACGAAGGTCCTCGCAAAAAAAGGATCCGACAAGACACCTGCTATGTACGCCGGCGTCGCCTCCGCGGTGGCCTTCATGGGACCCAAGCGGCGGCGGCCTCCCGTGTTCTACTTCTCCTCGATGATGGCGGCGGACGCGGAGGCGCTGGCCACCGACTCGTGGCTCTCCATGCACCCGGCTTCTGTCGCTGCTTGCATGGCGTGGCCACCGGCATGGGAGTCTCAGCCACAGAAACGGGAGACGCGGTACGAGGCGGCGGCGTGGATGGCAGCAACGACGCCCGTGCGCCGCTCCTCGTCGAGCTGGCCTGAAGCGGCGAGTTGCTGAACCGCGCGCCGGCTTGGGGCGGCAACTAGCTCCGTCGGGCGAGGGGAGGGAGGTGGATCAGTGAGCTGCATAGCTCGTATCCGGCGGGCTACCCAGCCGGCTTGGATGCGGAATAACTACTCTTCGTAACCCATTGTAAGAGTGGACAAAATGGTGGAGGAGATAGGGGAGCGGCGGAGGTGTGCGATTCTTGGCCGGCGTTTGGCCTCGTTTAAATAGAAGATTAAATAGATGGCGGATGGGAGGAGCTCGTCCGGCGTTGCGTTTAACGCCGGCCCGGTCATGAACGGACGTGTGTCCAGAGTGGGTTTCTTGGCTTCCACACGGGAGGATTTCATGGAGGCGTTTGAATGCGGCACAGAGGCGTGTTCAGCCGGGCGTGCCGCGAGTGGCGCCCTCGACTCTGACCTAGGACACCACGCCGTTCTTCCACTGACATGTGGGCTCTTTGGGTGCATGGCATGCATGTCAGTGACCCAACGCAGGCAGCGCATAGCAGAGGAACCTTTGGTGGGCTAGGGCGGTCAGAAGCGGGCATTTCATAAACCGATGATTGTTCATTGAGTGTGACGTCATCTTTTTCATGTAGATTAGCCTACTATGTTGATAGCCCGTTCGATACGTTGTGATTCATAAAGACCACTACAAACATCAATGTTCTGCTTATCACAGATAAGATTGATTAATACCCGTAACAATCCATGTCCTTAACAAAGGGTGCATGCATGTATAGGTTGAACGTGTATCTTGCGTCGTGTGCTGTGTGCATGCAGGCGTGCGAGTGTTGCGTGCGTGCAAGGGTATGTTTCAGTGTTGCATGCATGGGTGCATACGTGCATGTGTTCGTGAGTGCATGTGTACGTGTCAGTGTTGCAGGCCAGCATGCGTGCGCGTGTACGTGCCAGTGTTGCACGCCTACATGCGTGCGTGTCTTGCGTGCGTGTCTTGCGTGCATGCATGTGTACGTGCGTGGTGAGGCTACACGTCAGTCGACAGACTTTTTCATCTCTGGTCATTAGATTTTCCAGCCGTTGGATATGAAATCAAGGGCCTCCAGTTTATCATCAAACTCCACCCCCCTGAGCCGCCAGCCACCACCGGCCAAACCGCCAGCCCCCGTCGCCCGCGGCCAGCTCGCCCTCCCCGAAACCACTCCCCACCGCCGGTCCGCCGCCGCATTGGCCATCCCTCTAGCCCCCCCCCCCCATCGAGCTTTTTCTCCAGGGATCCCCACCCCACCGCCCAATGAACGCCCCCCAACCGCCGGTGACTGCCAACCAGAGGTCTCACGACTTCGAATACCCACTGACCACTAATTTATTACCATTTCTGTCCTTCATATACGCGCTGACGGGTGGGCCCTATGGTAATGTGCGCTGCTGAATGTGGACCGTTTGACTGGTCAATTGATCGTGTTATCAACAAATTACGGAGCTGTATGGTGAGCCAGTGATCGTATGATCACCCTAAAATGTACTCCTATTTTATTAACACAGTACAGACTCAAACTACCATTTCTTTCTTTCATATACGGGCTGATAGGTGGCCCCACGGTTACGCGCCCCGATGGTGCAACACTAGTTGCGCCGCGTGGAACATTTGACTGGTCAATTGATTGTGTCATCAACAAAATACGGAGTTGTACGGGTGAGCTAGTGACCGTATAATCATGATATGTATTTGTTTAACACGGTACATACGCAACGGCTCATATATACGCGCGAGCACTTACCGCTATAAGCGCACACACGCGAACCCTACCCCTATGAGCACCTTCGAGAGAGTGGGCCAGCATATATGATCTTGAGATTTTACGAAGTCACCATAGGTGCTCGTAGTCGAGTGGAACGTCTCCTCCCACTGAACGTACGTCGCCGGAAAATACTGAAATTAACATAAGATAAATGCGAGCACCGGGACTTTAACCTTGGTGGGCTCGAGAAACCACTGTCCTCTAACCATCCAACCACGTGTTGGTTAGCACGACAAAATGTATGTGGTGACCGTGATGAGCTTATTCTGAAGTCCAGTGACCATATCATGCTTTCGCTTCAAATACAATGACCGTAAGTGTCGTCAACAAAATACGGAGCACACATCAAATGCAAAGTCCGTCAGTGTCATCAACAAAATATGGAGACGTATCGTGAGCTAGATACTGTTGTACTATTGTATATGCTTATTTTCTTAGTGTCCGATTGCGTGTGTGGTGTGGTGGGCACATCATTTCTAGTTGTGGTGGGTCAACATGAAGACTCATGGGTCGGTTCCATCCTGCGCCACATATAGGTTGGACCGAGACGTGTTATACGAAGACCCATGTGGAGGACTCGACGTACAACACGAAGCTACCAGAGTCGCGGAGGACTCTATCCCCACTGGTGATAAGCCGACTATATATGATTTGTAACCCTAGGCCCTTAGTATGTTAAACAATCTTGGGGGCTAGTTCGTCTATAGTATACACACACACACAAAATGCCTGGTATTCATGTGTACTTTGTACACACCCCTATCACTAATATACAGTACCAGGAGTAGGCTCTTTCTTCAACTACAATTGAATTCTAGCATGTGCATGTGTTTATTTCATATTATCGATCCATAGAGTGAGAGCGGTTTGAAATACAGGCAATGGATGCTTTTGCAATTCATATATAAACATTAATTAGTGCACTCCATGTTGTTAGTGTGAAGCACTTTATACATTTGTCACTTGCATGGATACATTCCAAATTGCTAGATACGAAATAGAATACATGTCGAAATCAACATAAAGGGGGTTTCGAAGATTCAAATTCATAGGAAGTGCATTCATCTATTTGAACCTGAGATAATGGCATTTGTAAATCAGATGTAAAAGGGGGCATCAATCTTTGTTGTGAGTTTGAACATGCTATATATATTCATACGCATATCTAACTTTTTTTGCAACCAAGGAGATTATATCTGGAACCATGCATGAACTGAGGTAAGTTGCATATTTTTTAATATATACTCGTGTACAATGTATATTCAAATGTACCCCCTCCATTCCAAAATAATGTAGCTTTAGGATTTTCAAGAGTAAAGATTTGTGAAGTTTGACAAATCCTGAAAGTTCAATTCAAGAGAACCGAAAACGTTAATTCTTCTGCTCCCAAATATTGAAAGAAGCACCAAATAGGCCTCTGGTCACCCGAAACCGCGTGAGACTAATGTTTTGGTGGTAGGAAATTACTGTCCTGACTCTGGCCCGTGTAGCCTATCGGCCCGATGTCCAAAGGTCTAAACCGGGGTAGGTTTGTAACTTTACCAAGACGCCAGAGAAGCATTCATACGCCGTGGGCGCCTACCCATGCGCTCGGCCGAAATCTACCCCGCCCACATTTGGGACACCTGACATGACTGTCCTACCCCAACCCGCAATATGTCCGAAATTTTAGATGGGGGGAAAGTTTGTAACTTTCCCCAAATTTCAAACAAGCGCGTCTCAAACCGAAACATTGTTCCCCCTTAGTTCCCCGCCTCCCTCCGTTTCCCCATTCATACTCCGTGGGCGCAAAAACGCCCTCTCCACCAGCCGCGAAACCCCAGCCTCCTCCGTCCTCCACCCCATAGCGGCCAATCCACCGCCGCCCTCCTCCATCACTCCGGAGCCGGTACCCCGACATCGTCGTCCAACGCAACCGCAACCGCCCTCAAGGACTTAGCAGCTGCAGCCGAGGCAGAGCTGCCTCCACGATGCCGACGCCAACGTGCGCCGTACCAGAACCACTCCGACCACGCCGTCCTGCACCTCACTGCTGCGGCTCCACTGTCGCAACCGTCCACCGCACCAGAGCTATTCCCTCTACGCCACCGTTCGCCTCCTCGGATCTGCTTCCCCGCCGCCGACAGACGGCCACCGCACCACACTCAACAACTTGGCCATGGGTTCATCCAAGGCTGCACCGTCCTCCACAAATTTTGGTTTCCGGTGTACAACAAGAAGATCGTCGGAAAAACAGAAGGAGGACACAACACTGCTAGCAGAAAGAGGTACTCCTCTTCCCTTATTCGTGCAAATCTTACGTCTCCGCTCACACCGTATTCATCCCACGAAAGAAACTAGTTGAGCGCTTCTTACTGCATCTTCTTCGTGATTCTAAATGCACAAGGTTTCCTCCCTTTTACAATTCCACCTTTGCTAGAGGTCAGTAGCCCGCCTGGATTTCAATTCAGGGTCAGTCGAACCGCAATTAAAAGAAGCAGCACCCGCTTAGGCGCGCGGAGCACCTAGTCTGCCTGTTCCCCAGGGAAGCGGCGCATCGGTGTCTATCATAGGGGTGTGGGGCGCAGGAGCTGCTTGCGCCCGATCTGGAGGTCGGTGGGGCTTGAATGGATGGCCGGGGGGCGGTGCCAAGCACGGCGGTGCGGTGAGGTCGAGGGGAGGGCGCATGTAGGGGAGGAATACTGGGCCGGTGGTCGCTAGCGTTTCGAGGAAGATCGTCAACACTGACTCGCTAGAGGTAGATGAAGGCAATCTGCCCGTTCTTTGTACAATGGACGGTGCAGAAAAAATGGACTGACCTATTAGCTTTTAGTCGACTGTTATTTTCATAGAATCCAGTAGTAATTTAGTGTGCCATGCATGTTGTAGAGCTATCATATGTCTCCCATCATTTATTTCTCACCGACCTGCTATCTGCTACCTTTACACTATACTAATTGTGCACACACTTCACCCATACTCACACTATTGTTTTTTATGCATGGGTATTTCAGACTCTGGCGCAGTGTTGATGAATGCAGAAAAGAAAAGACAGAAGTCGCTCCAGTGTAATTCGAAGATAAGCACTAAGCGTTCCAGTGCTCTAACGGGTGCAGTGTCAGCAGTTGGAGACAGTAAATGTAGCTCTGTAGTTGATGATCTCAATTGCCACACACAACCATCCCAGGTGCTTGCTTTAACTTCGCGCTGTCAAATGTGGTTGCATGTTGCATATGATGTCTAGCTTGTATTGCTTCCAATTTGGTTAAATTGCATCTGCTTACTTTACACATTATACCTTTGATAATGACATGCCTTCCTGTTTTTGATACATACTACATATGTCTATTAACTATGTTCGTACATCAAACTAATGCTCTTTTGTATCCCTCGTCAATCACTTATGATGAGACAGTCACCCGGGTGGGTTTCTGTGAGACGCCATACTCGTTTAAAGAGTGCAGTGTCATCCTCCCCACATGATTCTCAAGAAACAGCAAGGCTAAATGAATATAGTCAACGTAGCTCTCTAGTTGATCACCGCAATTCCCCCACACCACCATCGCAGGTGCTTGCTCTTACTTGGCAGTGTGATATGTAGTGTTCGTCTTACATGAAAGTAGTGTTCGTCAATATCATGCATCAATGAGTTCTGAAGAGCAAATTTTATTCCTTTTTCTTATGGGTTTGACTTGACAAGGCAAAATCAAGAAAGAGGAAGGAAAAGAGTAAGGAAGGCGATGATGGTGGTCCTCTGCAGCAACGTAAACGGAGCATTTGTACCGATTCTCCTTGTACTGATACTGCATTACAAGGTCCAAGTCTCCGCTCCCCTACTCCACCATCCAAGGTGCTTGCTCTAACTTGGCAGTGTGATATCTGGTTGCATGTTTCATATGGTGTCTAGCTCGTATTGCTCCTAATTAGTGTAAACTGCATCTGCTTATCTTACACATGATACATGTGAATATGACACGCTTTCCTGTTTTTGGTACATACTATATCTTATGATAAGGCACCTTTAAGTCGCACTGTGACATTGGTTGTGTCTTGCATATGATTTCTAGCATGTACTGCTTCTAATTTGTTGAAACGCCATACAGTTTGAACTTGGCAGAGTGGTATTGGTTGCATCTTTCATATGGTGTCTGGCTTGCAGTGCTTCTAATTTGTTGAAATGCCTTCTGCTTAGTTACCACATCATAGGTGTGAATATGTCACACCATCCTGTTTTTCATACATATTCCATCCTCACATCATGTGTTTGCCTTTCATCCGAGTAGTGTTCGTCAGTATCATGCATGAATGAGTTCTGAAGAGCGAATTTTATTCCTTTTTCTTATCGGTTTGACTTCACAATGCAAAATCATTACAGCTGAAGGAAATTAGTCTGGCAGTGGATGATGGTGGTCCTTCGGAGCAACTCAAACAGGGGGTCTCTATAGATTCAAATCCGCCATCCTCCCAACAAGATTCGCAAGACAGCACAAGGCTGGATAGTCAACGTAGCTGTGTAGATGATGAGCACATCTCCCCTACTCCACCATCGCAGGTGCTTGCTCTAGCTTGACACTATTATATGTGGTTGCATGTTGCGTATGATGTCTAGCTTGTATTGCTTATAACTTGAATTGCATCTGCTTACTTTACACATAATGCCTGTGAATATGACACGTGTTCCTATTTCTAGAACATACGTGTACATGATGAGCACATCTCCCCTACTCCACCATCACAGGTGCTTGCTCTTACTTGGAACTGTTATACGTGGTTGCGTTTTCCGTATGATGTCTAGTTTGTATTGCTTCTGATTATGTTGAATTGCATCTGCGTAGCTTACAACTTATACCTGCAATGATCACTTACCCATAAGACACATTTAACTTGGGACTATGATGTAGGTTGCATCTGGCATTGTCTTCTAGCTTGTACTGCTTCTAATTTCTTGAAATGGCACTTACGACGAGACACTTTTTACCTGATTGAGTGATATTGGTTGCATGTTCATATGGTGCCTAGCTTTCATTTCTTCTAATTTTGTTGAAATGCCTTCCGCTTACTGTTTTTTCATACATATTCCATCCTCCTATCATACGTGTGAATATGAAACGTTGTCTTTATTTGTATATATTCCATCCTCCTATCCTGCGCTTGCCTTACATCAAAGTAGTGTTCGTCTGTATCATGCATCAACCTGTTATGCAGAGCTAATTTTATTCATCTTCTTGTGGTTTTGACTTCATAAGGCAATATCAGAAAATAGGAAGGAAAAGAGTAAGTTAGGGGATGTTGGTGGTCCTCCGCACCGACGCAAACAGAGACTCTCTAGATTTGCCATTGCTACTGCTAACGAAGTTCAAGTCCCAAGTCTACATGATGAGTTCATCTCCCTTACTCCACCGTCGCGGGTGCTTGCTCTAAGTTGACAGTGTGATAATTGGTTTCATGTTGCATATGTTGTCTAGCCTGTATTTCTTCTATTTTGATTAAATTGCACCTGCTGAGTTTATACGTTATACATGTGCATATGACATGGCTTTCTGTGTCTAGAATACACTGGATCTATCTATCATACCATGTTCTTACATCAAAGTACTGCTGTTGTGTATCCCGCATCAGTCACTCATGATTGGAGGCTTTTAACATGGCAGTTTGATAGTGGTTGCATCTTGCATTGATTTCTATGTTGTACTGCTTCTAATTTTTCGAATTGCCACTTATGACAAGACACTTTTAACTTGGCAGAGTAATATTGGTTGCATCTTTCATATGGTGTCTAGCTTGCATTACTTCTATTTTCTTGAAAATCCTTCTACTTAGTTTACACATCGTAGCTGTGAATATGTCATGACGTCCTATTTTTCTTACATATTCCATCCTCATACGGTTGTCTTACATAAAAGTATTGCTTGTCTATATCATGCATCAATGAGTTCTGAAGAGTGATTTTATTCTTTTGTGTTGTGGGTACAGCTTGACATGGCAAAGTCAAAAAAGAGCAAGGAAAATAATATAGTAGGGAGTGCTGTTACTCGTCGGGTGAAACGGAAAAGGTTCTGCCGTCGAGATTCTGCTGGTATTTATAGTGCAGTAGAAGGTCCAAGTCCACCGGCTAAATCTACAAACAAAGTATCCCCTGCTCCACCAGCTGCAGCATCCGCTTCAACTATACCAGCATCTCAACCAGTTACTCATTCGTTTGCTCCGGAACTGGCCAGTTCCCAAGCTGCCTTCACACCTAACACTACTTCCAAAGCACTGCTGACACAACAGGACTTGGCAAGATCAGATGAACCTCATGAGCATCAACACCAAGATGGTACCTAACTGAGTCAAGTTGCAGTTGCATGCTCCTTTATATGTACTCTCATAGTTTTATGTACACTAACACTTTCCATATTCGTTGTTGAACTAGCACCACGGCGCAAGCGGAAACAGACATCAGGGATAATGCTTGACAGATTAACAAAATCTAAAGGAGGAAGAATGGAGATCCATTTTGAGGCAGGTTTAAAAAGGCCACGTGATGCTACAGAGTCAGCCAAGTTAGTATCAGAGGCAGCCATTGCCGTTAGGTGTCATGCACGTATCCTCCCAACGTGGATCTAGTACAGGAATGAGAAAGACAATACCCAGTTTAACACCTTCCTTGACCATTTATCCGTAAGTAATGTTATTCATCGCAATTAGTAATATTGTCTTGCTCTGTCCCATACTTTCTAGCTTCCTCTTAATAAGACTCACATTTTTTTTCAACAGATGAGGTTCAAGTTGGATCCAAAAGATGATGCAACTAGACAATCATGCACTCATGTTTTTCAGTCTGCTCTGCGACAGTATTGGTACCACCTTAGAAAATCTCACTTTGATGGAAAGGCTAACAATGAAATCGCCCAAACATCTCCAGTGGAATATATTATAGATGAAGACTGGACAGCCCTTGTTAAATACCGGTCTGATCCAAAGTATCAGGTAGGCTATATGTATTTGATCAGACCACATATTGAACTTGTATTTATGTATGTGCCTCACAAGTGTATCTTCTTCTAGGCTAACTGTTTGAAGAACAAAACCAACCGTTCTAAAGTGAAATTCCAACCGACCACAGGATCTCGTAGCTATATTGCACACTGCGAGGCTCTTGTAAATAGCTGCTACTTCCTTCTTCTTTGTGTGCCATATTATCGTATCTGTATTGACTTGTTCCAAATATAGAGGAAATCCCATGCGGACCAAAAAGAACCTGAACCGAATGCACTGCAAATCTTCAAGGATTGCCACACCAGCAAGATGAAGGGCATGAGCACACTAGTTCAAGCCGCTGTTGTAAGTCCTTACTCCTCCTGCCTTGAACTGATTGGTACTGTGATGTGTTCATTTAACTACTTGGTTTGCAGCCAATGTCAGTTACTCTGTTCACTTTTATTCAGAGTTGTCTTAACGTATCATTTCACCTTACATGGTTTAAAAGAGATGAAGGATATTCTTTTGGTCTTGATCTGTAATCTAGTTGTTATGTTCACGTGCGCACACAATGATAAAATAGCCTGTTTGTTTTATATATGTTTGCCCATGATATGAATGATGTCATACTATGTTCATCCTACTTTAAACCATGTCTCTTTATCCTTAGATGTCAACGAATGTGAGGAAATAGACAATACAGTAGGCATGCTACATGGACATATGTTCCGAAAGTGATTTTATTATGTAGTTGGCACTACAATACATGCTAATGTATTACAGTAGTTCACCAAAATAAGTTATGTATAAACGTTTAACCTACTTTGTTTGTTTTTGTCTCATTAGTAACTTATCTGGTACACTAATCTATAAGTTCAAACTTTCAGGAAGCTATGGAACAAATGATTGAACAGCCACAACCACCTGAAGGTGACGAGGCTACTACAGGCACAATGTCACATCTTGCTGCAGTGCGTCACTATCTCTCCACTAATAGTGCAAAAAGCACCTTCCTGCGTAATTCTGGGTTGGTTGTCAAGGTAACCTCGTCCAAATCGCCTACTGAACAAAAGTTTCCTGCTAGACAGAGTGATATATCTGTGCTCCAGACACAAGTCCAATCCCTAATGGACGTTGTTTCGGAAACAAGAATAGTGGTTGAGAAATGTCGTCAAGACATGAATGGTTTTGAAACCAGATTATCAGACATTCGCTTCGTTGTTCAAGAGCAATGGCGGAAAAAGGTGGAGATCATGCTGCTCCATCAGATTCTACAGCCTAAAACATTAGCACTCAGGTCAAGTGATCTGTGCTTCTATACATTTGATGGTGCTTTTATCTGGAAGGACTGTAAACTTTATGCCAACAGGCCTTTTGTTGTATGGTCGGAATTTATTTTGTTGTGATACAACATTTATGATGCTGCCTCAGGCTGCAGTAATTACGACGCTATTTTTGTATAGTGTAGGTTTATCTTTGTAATGTATTCGGCCGAAAGCTTCGTAGGAGCCCAACATGCCAACATTCGTCGGGCCCATTCCAATTGGGCTAAAAACGATTACGGGCCAAAATTGGCATGTAGCCCACTAAAAATATCTGGGCCTAAATCAACATAAGCTTTCATATTTTTCTGGTAGGCCTGTGCCCATAGTGGGCCTTTAACAGGCCTAAACATAATTTGGGCCCTTAGTAAAAATAGGCTGTTTACAGGTGTAAATATCTCGAGCCCATAAAATACATGGGCCTTTAATAGACCGAAAGTGAGATTGGGCCCTGGTTGTGCTAAATAACCCACTGGACTTTAACAGGCCGAAATTCGGACGGGCCGTAAATGCGCCGACCTAATACACGGGCCTTTAACAGGCCGAAACTTTGGTCGGGCTAGATTATCGTCATTTTTATATGGGTCGTTAATCGGCCCGATATGACGTTGGGCCACATATGGCCCATGGTTTATGTCCAGCGTTAACAGGCCGAAAATGACAACAGGACGAAAGTGGCCCAAAGCTATAGTGGGCCTCTAACAAGCCAAATGTCACACATGGCCGAATATGACCCAAATCCTTCACGTTCGTTTATGGGCCAAAAGTTTTTGATGGCCTGTAAATGGGCCCAAATGAAGCCAAACCGTAATTCGGCCCAATTACTTAGCGGACTGTTAACGGGCCAGAAGTGACCATGGGCCGCGTTGATGACAAGTTTAGGACAGGCCATTGACGGGCCGATTTGACAGAGAATGTTGGGCCTTTAGCTGGGCCGGCCCATTATGGTTGGCAGAATCTTGTGGGCCTTTAGTTGGGCCGACCCATTATGGTCCGCAAAATCTTGTGGGCCTTTAGCTGGGCCGACCCATTATGTTCTGCAAAATCGTGTGGGCCTTTAGCTGGGCCGGCCCATTATGGTCCGCTAAATTTTGTGGGCCTTTAGCTGGGCCGGCCCATTATGGTCCGCTAAATCTTATGGGCCTTCAGTTGGGCCGGCCCATTTAATCTTTGTGGGCCACTTTTGGGCCGGTCCACGTGTCAACATATCATAGGCCCATCTCGACCGTTGGATGAGTGACACCTGTGCCAACGGGGAGCTGACGCGTGGATCCGTCAGCCAATGAGAATTTTACACATGGAAAATCGGCATTGGTCGTGGCTGTTAACGGGTTATCGGATCCAAAATCCGACCCGATAGCTTAACGGCGTTCCGTTACGGTGGATGCCATGTGTCGGTCACCCTTGACGAAAGCACTTCTGTGACACGTGATTTATCGTCATGGAAGTGGACACTTCCGTGATGATAATTTTGGCAATGTCATGGAACACTTCTATGACAGCACAGGTATGACTATCTTGATTCTATCATAAATTTGGCATGGATGTACATGCATGACAGAAAACGCGACCTACTGTGACAAACATGTATCATCACGGAAGTGTATTTTTTGTAGTGTAGGGCGGCAAGAGTGGAACATAACACCAGGCATAAGGTCGAGCCTTCCACCCTTTACCAAGTATATAGATGCATTAAAGTAAATAAGAGATAATAATGATATCCCAACAATAACCATGTTCCAACAAGGAACAAACTTTATCTCCACCTGCAACTAGCAACGCTATAAGAGGGGCTGAGCAAAAGCAGTAACATAGCCAAACAACGGTTTGCTAGGAAAGGTGGGTTAGAGGCTTGACATGGCAATACGGGAGGCATGATATAGCAAGTGGTAGGTATCGCGGCATAGCAATAAAGCAAACAACTAGCAAGCAAAGATAGAAGTGATTTCGAGGGTATGATCATCTTGCCTGCAAAGTTCTCAGTGTTGACGAAAGCTTGATCTTCGTTAGCATACTCAACAGGTTCCTCGATCACGTACTCGTCTCCCGGCTCTACCCAAAGCAAGAACACAATCAAGGAACACAATCAACCACGGTGCAATGCACAAGCAACATGATGCAAAACATGGCATGATATGGAAGACATGATATGCAATGCATATGCGTGCTCTGGAAGGAAAAGAATGATCAAGCCATCAACTTGGCAAACCAAGTGTGCCGCTGGAAATATGAGATGATTTCGGTCAAAATCGATATAAAGATCTCCGGAAACGGAGGCACGGTTTGCAAATGGCAAGCAAAACAAGAATGGCACAATTCTGTGATTCACAGGACGATGCCATCTAGAATGCAACAAGAAACTAAACTAGTGCACTCCAACATAGCAACAAAGCATATGGAAGTGATGTACTCAAGATGCTTGACAAAACATGAACACTGAGCTATGGCTAAAACACACAAGAACAGGTTCAAGCAAGCATGGCAAAAGTGCAAAAGATATCAGCTTCACAGACTTAGTGAAAATACAACATGCCAGAAAATAACATCAGGAAGCCATGTTTAAAGCAAGCAAAACACAAGCTACAGGAACATATCATAGCAAACAAAGGAATGGCATGAATCTACTAAATGCATACATCGAAAGTCTCTTACTGATCATGAGCCAAAAAGGCACAGACGATATGATGGCACTCATGTAAACATAGCAAGTTTTATTATCAGTTTCAGACTTAGCAGAAAACAGAGCATGGCATAAACAGAATTATGAAGGCATCTTTGCGAGCTCAAATCACTCACCACAGGGCATTGCATGACAAGAAAAGTATAGCATCAGCAAGATGACATGTTCATGAAGCTAACCATGGCAAGAGCAAGTTCATAGCATGCATGGATCAACAACAACAACCATGGCAAAATGGATTAACATGTAAACAATATGCCAGGAACATTTTATAGCAAAAATAGAGCAATATTAAGACATTCTAGGGTACTCTATAATTGCAAACAGAGCAATGGATGGATAGAGCATAACCATATGTCCAAAACTTCCTTACTTAAGGTACTCAAAAGAATCATGGATCTCACTGTAGCATCATGTTTACATGGCATAAAAATAACAGCAGAACAAGGACTTAGCAAAATCCTAAGTCCCGGAAAACAGCAAAATCATGAAGGCTACTTTGCATGCTTGTGCTAGTCACCAAATTGATCAAACAAATACATGGCAAGCACCCCTGTAAAGATGGCATGGCATAGTTCAAAACACATGTAGAACTCATGCCCATAAGATGCACACAACAAAAGTGAAAAAATGACAAATCATCATAATCTTCTAAGCAACATGAGCAAACATTTTATAGCACTCTTGCATCAGAGATTCGGGCATCAAGATGGACTCAAACAAGTATGGCACAATGGCATGAAATGAAGAGCATCTCACAATGAACATTCTGATATATCAAGCACATGAAACGGAGCTACGGTCATGAAGCTATGGCATGAAGAACAGATGCATAAAAAGTTAGGGGATAAAAGACTTGGAGGAAATTATACCCTCCCAGATCTAGGGTTTGACCCCGGGTGCGCGAACCGAGGTGGGCGCGAGCTCTCGCTGGAGTTACTCGCCGGAGAGGAGGGGGATCTCCGGGAAGAGGAGGACACGGTGGTCGGAGCGCTGGGGCGCGGCGGCCGGAGCAGGAGAGGCGCGACCGGGCAGCGCAGCGTCGAGCGCGGGCAGCGACTGGTGGCGGCGAGGCGGAGCGGTGCCGGCGGAGGGCGGCGAGGCGGCAGCCGGAACAGGTAGCGAGCGAAGGCGGCGGTGTGGGACGGCGGCGCTAGGAGGCGTGGGACGCCTCGGGCCCGTGGGGGCCGGCGATGGGTCTCGGCGGGCTGCCGCGGCTGGCGGGGCGGGGACGCCATGTGGCGGCGGCTGGTTCGCCGGGCTACGGCGGGCGGACGTGTTCGGCGCGGTCCGGACGCGTCCGGCGGCGAGGAGGAGCGGGGCTAGGGTTGGACTACGCGAAAAAATCGGAGGGAGCACCTATTTATAGGTAGGAGGAGGTAGGAGTGTCCAAATGGAGTGTAGTTTTCACCCACGCGATCATGATCCGACGGTGGATGACATGGAAGGGGTTTGGATGGGTTATTGGGCCGTTTTGGAGGGGTGTTGGGCTGCAACACACACGAGGCCTTTGCGGTTCCCCGGTTAACCATTGGAGTATCAAACGGACTCCAAATGGGACGAAATTTGATAGGCGGTCTACCAGTGGTGTACCAAGGCCACTTGGAAAATCTCGGTCCATTCCGAGAACGTTTAACACCCGTTCACGAAAATAGACAAAAGGGGGTACGCCGGTGCACGTGGGAGTGTCGGATTGCAAAACGGACAATGGGGGAAATGCTCGAATGCATGAGACGAACACATATGCAAATGAGATGCACATGATGACATGATATGAAATGCATGACATGAACAAAATGCAAAACAAAGACAAAAACCCAACCATGAAGGAGAACTCATAACTTAAAGCTGAAAAAAGCAAGAGTCGGAGTTACAAATATGGTAAGTTACATCCGGGGTGTTACAACACTCCACCACTACGAAAGGATATCGTCCCGAGATCTAGGACTGAAAGAACTACGGATATTCGGAACGGAGGTGATCCTCACGCTCCAAGGTGGCTTCTCGGTCGGAATGGTGTGACGACTTCACTTTCATTAATTTGATAGACTTGTTGTGAGTCTTGCGCTTAGTTTCCTCAAGAATAGCAACGGGATGCTCATGGTAAGACAGGTCTTCTTGGAGATCAATATCTTCGAAGTTGATGGTGCGCTCAGGAGTCTTGAAGCACTTGCAAAGCTGTGACGCGTGAAACACGTCGTGCATGTTTGCGAAGTTGGACGGAAGCTCGAGTTGATAGGCGAGATCGCCTCTTTTACCAATGATCTTAAAAGGACCCACGTATCTAGGGGCAAGCTTCCCTTTGATATCGAAGCGACGAGTGCCTTTCATTGGAGAGACGCGGAGGTAGACATGGTCTCCGATCTCGAAAGCCAAGTCATGATGCTTGCTATCATAGTAACCCTTCTGGCGCTATTACGCGGCTTTGGGATTTTTGCGGATGACTTTACACATTTCTTTAGCCTCTATGATCAAGTCATTGCCAAGAAGTTGGCGTTCACCGGTCTCTGACCAATTAAGAGGAGTACGGCACTTTCTGCCATAGAGAATCTCGAATGGGGCCTTGCTCGAGCTCGCTTGGAAGCTGTTGTTGTAGGAGAACTCGGCATATGGAAGACAATTCACCCACTTCATACCGAAGGAAATGACACAAGCCCTGAGCATATCTTCAAGGATTTGATTGACTCGCTCGACTTAGCCACTAGTTTGAGGATGGAAGGTTGTGCTGAAGCGAATGTTGGTGCCCATGGCCTTCTAAAAGGAATCCCAAAACTTAGAAGTGAAGATGCTTCCACGATCTGAAGATATCAATTGCGGAATGCCGTGCAAGGAGACGATCCTGGAGGTGTATAGCTCTGCCGGATGAGCTACTATGATAGATTCTTTGATTGGAAGGAAATGAGCCACTTTAGTAAGCTTGTCGATGACAATGAAGATAGCATCATTTCCGCGCTTGGACTTGGGAAATCCAGTCAAGAAGTCCATCTCAATATGGTCAAACTTCCATTCTGGAATAGCAAGAGGTTGGAGGAGACCCGCTGGTCGTTGGTGTTCTGCTTTCACTCTTCTACAGACATCACATTCATTCACGAACTGAGCAATTTCTCGCTTCATTCGAGTCCACCAATACGACTGCTTGAGGTCATGGTACATCTTCGTACTTCCAGGATGAATGGATAGAAGGGAATTGTGCGCCTCGTTCATAATGACTTTCCTTAGATCACCTTTAGGAACGACAATTCGATCCTCGAAGAATAGAGTATCTTTGTCATCAATGCGATAGCACTTGTACTTGGGTTGGCTCTTGGCAATCCCATTTTTCACTTTCTTCACCATGGAATCAAGAAGTTGTGCCTCACGAATTTGATCTTCCAAAGTAGTAGAGACTTGGAGGTTGCCAAGAAAGCCTTGAGGAACAACTTGGAGATTCAGTTTGCGGAAAGCTTCACAAAGGTCTGGTTGGAAGGGCTTGAGAATTAAGCTGTTGTAGTAAGCCTTCCTGCTCAAAGCATCTGCAATGACATTGGCCTTGCCTGGAGTATATTCAATACTCGGATTGTATTCTTGAATCATTTTGACCCAACGAGTCTGCCTGAGGTTGAGGTTTGGTTGAGTGAAGATGTACTTGAGGCTCTTATGATCAGTGAAGATGTCCACTTTCCTTCCCAACAAAAGATGTCTCCACGTTAATAATGCATGGACAACTGCCGCCAACTCGAGGTCATGAGTGGGGTAGTTCCTCTCATTGGGATTCAACTAATGAGAGGTATAGGCCACAACTTTATTCTCTTGCATTAACACATCACCGAGACCTTGCAGGGAGGAATCACAGAAAACTTCGAATGGTTTGGATTCATCAGGAGGAGTCAAGACATGAGTTGTGACTAACTTCTCTTTGAGGCTGTTGAAAGCAACGTCACATTCAGGCATCCAGACATACTTAACATGCTTCTGGAGGAGGTTGGAAAGAGGCTTTGCAATCTTATAGAAATTCTCAACGAATCTTCGACAATAGCTTGCAAGCCCAAGAAAACTGCGGAGCTGCTTGACATTCTGAGGCGGTTCCCAATTCACAATTGGAGACACCTTCTCAGGATTAACAGCGATGCCCTTGGCAGAGATGATATGACCAAGGTAAAGAACCTCATCAAGCCAGAACTCACACTTGGAAAACTTCGCATAGAATTGATGCTCTCTGAGTTTGTCGAGTACCAATCTCAAATGCTTGGCATGATCCTCCTTATTCTTGGAAAAGACCAAAATATCATCGAGATACACCAGGACGAAATCATTTGTGTAAGGGTTGAAGATGAAGTTCATCATGCGAGAGATTGTTGGAGGAGCATTGTTAAGGCCATAAGACATGACAGTATATTCATAAGAACCATAGCTTGTTCTGAATGCTGTCTTGGGGATATCTTGTTCAGGAATGCGAATCTGATGATAACCCATACGGAGGTCAAGCTTGGAGAATACTTGGGCACCCTTAAGTTGCTCGAATAGCTCATTGATGTTGGGAAGTGGATACTTGTTCTTTATTGTCTTATTGTTCAATGGACGGTAGTCGACGCAGAGTCGTTCCGTTCCATCCTTCTTCTTGACAAAAAGAACACCACAACCCCATCGAGATGAACTCGGTCTGATCAGACCCATACGCTCTTGTTCATCGAGTTGTTTCTTCAACTCCTTCAACTCTTCTGGTCCAAGCTTGTAAGGACGCTTGCAAACAGGTTCCGTGCCAGGCTCAAGATCGATAACAAATTCAACTGGCCGGTGAGGAGGCATTCTTGGAAGCTCTTTTGGAAAGACGTCTTGATATTCACAAACGACTGGAATCTGAGAGATGGCATTCAACTCGCCCTTCTCATTGAGAGAAAACAGTCGAATGGTATCATCACGAGCGGCATAGATGATCACATCCTCAGACGAGTGTGCCAATTGAATCTGCCTGGCATCACAATCAAGCTGAGCCTTGTGCTTAGAAAGCCAGTCCATGCCGAGAATTAGATCAATACCCAAGTCACCAAGAACAATTGGAGAAGACAGAAACTTATAGTCACCCATATTGATAACGGAATCCGAAACGAATACTCAAGAAGTCATTTGTCGGGCCGGAGAAACAATAGACAAAGGTCTCGGCAATACTTGAGTAACCAAATCATGCATAGCCACAAAAGGTCTTGAAACGAAAGAATGCGATGCACCAGTATCAAATAAGACTTTTGCAGGAATATCATTAACAGGAAGGTTACCCATGATCACTTCTGAAGAATCCTCTGCCTGAGTTGCATTCATCATGTTGACCTTTGCAAACTTGGAATTATGCTTGACCACTGCATTGCTAGCAGATCTCATAGGAGGAGGTGGCGGAAGGCGCCTTTGGTTGAAGCACTTGTTCGCATAGTTCCCTTTCTGCTGACACTTGTTGCAAGTAACCTCTGAGAGCGGACGGTGATAAGGAGCACTTGACCTTGGAGTATGAGACTGAGCTTTGTTCTGATAGCCTAGGTTGGGAGGTTGGGAAGATCCATTGCCACCTTTGCTCTTCTGCTGGTAGGGCTGACGGAATGGAGGAGGAGGAGGCAACCAGAACTTCTGATGCTTAGCTGCCACTTGAGATGAGGAAGAATATTGAATTGCATCCCTGATTGTCTTCTTAGAAGCATCACACTTAATCTGAGCGGCTTCTTGCTTTAGTGCCATGTTGTAGAATTCATCATACTTAGTCGGCTCAAGAAGCACGAGAGCTAATTGCAGATCTTCTCTGCGGCCACCTCTGAATTGATAAATCATACTCTTTTCATCAGGGACGTCTTGTTTAGCGAAGCGAGCGAGTTTCTGAAACTGGATATTGTATTGATACACAAACATGTTGCCTTGCTTGAGATTGCGGAACTCCTCAGGCTTACTCTCAGCAACACTTTGTGGGATGTGATGAGCTTTGAAGTCTCGGAGGAAATCATCCCATGTAATCACACGACCTCCTCTGGAATCTTTGTATTGTTGATACCACTCAGCAGGAGTTGAAACGAAGCAAACTTGACAAAGTCCTCAGGCCTGACATTGCTACACTCAAATTTTTTGCAGATATCCACGAGCCAGTCGTCGGTGTCTGTGGCCTCGACACAGTTGCTGAAGGACTTCGGCTGGTTTGCGAGGAACTGATTGAGGGTAGCAAACTGAGGCTGATTGTTGCCTTGGCCTTGATTTCCTTGGTTGCCTTGCCCTTGGTTGTGCTCTTGCAAGAGTTGCAAAAGCATCTGAGTGTTGGCGTTCGTGGCTGCCATTACAGCTTGCCATGCCTCCGAAGGTGGAGGTGGTGGCGGAGGTTCCGGATTCTGACGCGTTGGAGGAGCCATCCTGAAGAGGTTGACATCTGTTAGCATCTTGAAAGACATATTCAAGCTGAATCAATGGATCGAAATTGCAACATAAAGTCTTCACAATAAAAATTCGAACAAGGATGAACGAATGAATTCCAAAGTAAATCATCACACTTCCATAAAGTTGAGAAGCCACTTAGATAAAGGTTGATGAATAAATCAACAAGGTACGGATATGAACAAATAATTGGCAAGGATTACCCAATCACAAACCAAATATCTGCGAGAAGATATACTAGAGCTACTTGAATTCCCACCTATAAAACTCCCAAAACTTTCTGGTTATGCAATCAGGTGTTGGGGATACAGGGGAAGCATAATATCTCACCCAAAACTAGCAAATCCTACATCCAGCTGTATCCATCCTTCAACACATAACCAAAAACCTTTGGAAATCATTTACCTCAACCTTCGAAAATCATCCGTTATACGAGTTATGGCAATACTCCCGAACTCCCGCCCTAGTACTGAGTGGCATCGAGGTTATCTCACCAACAACTGCATAAAAGAGATTTTCGATGTCGGCGAACTCAAGTATTCCAGAACTGCAACGATAAAATTGTAATGACAACACCTCGGAGCTCAACTCCCTGGGACACTGCCACAACCCCTAAATGTCGGGAGGCACCAAGAACAATGTTCTCATCACAAAACCATCGGAAGATTCCAAGATACCCGCGTGATCCTAAAAAAATTCGTGAAATTTGAGGAGAGAAGAGTTAAAACTCTACGTCAGGAGTCCTCACCAGAGCGGCAAAGGGACTGGGGAGTAAAAAGAATCCTACTCTCCGATATATATAATCCAAAACTCAAAACATTTTGTTCTAGACTTAACACCGTCAGTGATTTGATCAAGCAGGGGGCTCCTAAGTCGGGGAAGGCTCTGATTACCAACTTGTAACACCCACAATGCGTCTATATCTCCCACGTGTCGGGGCACGACTTAGAGGCATAGCCGCATGGTAGGCATGTCGCAAGAGGGGTAATCTTTACACATCCCATGTACTGAATAAGAAAGGGGTAAAGAGTTGGCTTAGAATTGCCACTTCACACAATACATAAATAGTCATACATCATCCAGAATACAATCAAGGTTCGACTACGGAACCGAAATAAAGAAAGATAACCCCAAATGCTAGATCCCCGATCGTCCCAACTGGGCTCCTCTACTGATGATCCGGAAAAGAAACATAGTAATAGCCTGAATCCTCCTCGAACTCCCACTTGAGTTCGGTAGCGTCCCCTGCACTGGCATCATCGGCACCTGCATCTGTTTGGAAGTATCTGTGAGTCACAGGGACTCAGCAATCTCACACCCTCGCGATCAAGACTATTTAAGCTTAAGGTAGGAAAGGGGTAGTGAGGTGGAGCTGCAGCAAAGCACTAAGCATATATGGTGGCTAACGTATGCAAAAGAGAGCGAGAAGAGAAGCAAAGCACGGTCGAGAAGCTAATAGTGATCAAGAAGTGATCCTGAAGCTACTTACGTTCAAGCATAACATGAGACTGTGTTCTTTTCCCGGACTCCGCCAAAAAGAGACCATCACGGCTACACACGCGGTTGATTCATTTTAATTAAGTTAAGTGTCAAGTTTTCTACAACCGGATATTAACAAATTCCCATCTGCCCATAACCGTGGGCATGGCTTTCGAAAGTTCAAAACCCTGCAGGGGTGTCCCAACTTAGCCCATCACAAGCTCTCACGGTCAACCACCCAACCCAGGCTATTAGAACAAATATCAGTCTCATACTCTAAGGTCAAGTGCTCCTTATCACCATCCGCTCTCAGAGGTTACTTGCAACAAGTGTCAGCAGAAAGGGCACTATGCGAACAAGTGCTTCAACCAAAGGCGCCTTCCGCCACCTCCTCCTGTGAGATGTGCCAGCAATGAAATGGTCAAGCATAATTCCAAGTTTGCAAAGGTCAACATGATGAACACAGCTCAGGAAGAGGATTCTTCAGAAGTGATCATGGGTAACCTTCCTGTTAATGATATTCCTGCAAAAGTCTTATTTGATACTGGTGCATCGCATTCTTTCATTTCAAGACCTTTTGTGGCTATGCATGATTTGGTTACTCAAGTATTGCCGAGACCTTTGTCTATTGTTTCTCCGGCCCGACAAATGACTTCTTGAGTATTCGTTTCAGATTCTGTGATCAATATGGGTGACTATAAGTTTCTGTCTTCTCCAATTGTTCTTGGTGACTCGGATATTGATCTAATTCTCGGCATGGACTGGCTTTCTAAGCACAAGGCTCTGCTTGATTGTGCTGCCAAGCAGATTCAATTGGCACACTCGTCTGAGGATGCGATCATCTATGCCGCTCGTGATGATACCATTCGACTATTTTCTCTCAATGAGAAGGGCGAGTTGAATGCCATCTCTCAGATTCCAGTCGTTTGTGAATATCAAGACGTCTTTCCATAAGAGGTTCCAGGAATGCCTCCTCACCAGCCAGTTGAATTCGTTATCGATCTTGAGCCTGGCATGGAACCTGTTTGCAAGCGTCCTTACAAGCTTGGACCAGAAGAGTTGAAGGAGTTAAGAAACAACTCGATGAACAAGAGCGTATGGGTCTGATCAGACCGAGTTCATCTCGATGGGGTTGTGGTGTTCCCTTTGTCAATAAGAAGGATGGAACGGAACGACTCTGCGTCGACTACCGTCCATTGAACAAGAAGACAATAAAGAACAAGTATCCACTTCCCAACATCAATGAGCTGTTCGAGCAACTTAAGGTTGCCCAAGTATTCTCCAAGCTTGACCTCCGTATGGGTTATCATCAGATTCGCATTCATGAACAAGATATCCCGAAGACAACATTCAGAACAAAATATGGTTCTTATGAATATACTGTCATGTCTTTCGGCCTTGTCAATGCTCCTCCAACGATCTATCGCATGATGAACTTCATCTTCAACCCTTAAATAAATGATTTCGTCTTGGTGTATCTCGATGATATTTTGGTCTTTTCCAAGAATAAGGAGGATCATGCCAAGCATTTGAGATTGGTACTCGACAAACTCGGAGAGCATCAGTTCTATGCGAAGTTTTCCATAGGGCTCTAGTTTGGACCAACACTCAGAGGAGCACTGGCCCGGGGGGGTTAAATAAAGATGACCCTCGGGCTCCGGAAACCCAAGGGAAAAAGAGGCTAGGTGGCAAATGGTAAAACCAAGGTTGGGCATTGCCGGAGGAGTTTTATTCAAGGTGAACTGACAAGGGGTTCCCATTATAACCCAACCACGTAAGGAACGCAAAATACGGGAACATAACACCGATATGACGGAAACTAGGGCGGCAAGAGTGGAACAAAACACTAGGCAAAAGGCCAAGCCTTCCACCCTTTACCAAGTATATAGGTGCATTAAGATAACAAGATAATATTGTGATATCCCAACAATAAACAATGTTCCAACAAGGAACGGTCTCCAAACTTCACCTGCAACTAGCAACGCTATAAGAGGGGTTGAGCAAAGCGGTAACATAGCCAAACAACAGTTTGCTAGGACACGGTGGGTTAGAGGTTTGACATGGCAATTTGGGAGGCATGATAAGCAAGTGGTAGGTATCGTAGCATAGGCATAGCAAAAGAGCGAGTATCTAGCAAGCAAAGATAGAAGTGATTTCGAGGGTATGATCATCTTGCCTGCAAAGTTGTCAGAGTTGTCTTGATCCTCGTAAGCGAACTCAACGGGCTCCTCGTTCACGAACTCGTCTCCCGGCTCTACCCAAACAAGAACAACAAGCAAACGGAACACAATCAACCACGTGCAATGCTCAAACAACATGATGCAAACATGGTATGATATGCGGGATGCGGTATGTGATGCTTATGCAAGATTTGACAAGGAATGATTGAACCTAGCCTCAACTTGGAAATCCAAGAGTTCCACTAGAAAGGTGAGGTGATTTCAGTTGAAATCGATATAAAGATCACCGGAATCGGATGCGCGGTTTGGAAATGGCAAGCAAAACAAATATGGCACCGGTCTGCGATAATCAGCAAGTGACCAACTAAATGCATCAAGATAAATATGCTACAGCACTCAATCATTACAACAAAATACATGGCAGGGATCCACTCATGAAGCTTGACAAAATATGGACGCTGAGCTACGGCTAATTCATCCATTAACAGGTTCAAACAAGCATGGCAAAAGTGCAAATGATAACAGGTTTCAAACTTAGTGAAATTAACACAAGTCTGGAATTTATCATCAGGAAGCACACTTTAGAGCATGAAAACTACAAGCTACAGGAACTTAACATGGCAAGGAAACGCGTGGAATGAAGCTACTCAAAACACTTAACAAAAGTCTCTTAGTGACCTTGAGCCAAAAGGGATAAGAAAATACAATTGCAAGCATGTGAACATGGCAAAAACATAAACAGATTCAGACTTAGTGAAAAACGGGAGCATGCAAAACAGTTAACGAGTAGGCATGTTTACGAGCTCGATGCACTCACTACAGAGTATGGCATGACAAACTAAGCATACACCCATCAAGAATACATGGCATAGAAGCTATACATGGCAAGAACAACAACATAGCATGCACGGATCAAAAGCAACATACTCGGCAAAATCGCTAAACATGTCAACAATCTGCCAGGATCATTTTATAGCAAAAGTAGAGCTCGATTGACTCAAGCTAGGGTACTCCATAATTGCAAACAAAGGCATGGATGTATAGAGCACCACAATGTTAACAAAACATCCTTACTGATCATCCTCAAAAGAGGCACGGATCACTAGGAAACAACATGAACATATGCATAACAACAAAAACAGAACAAGGACTTAGTGAAATTCTAAGTCCCTGAAATAACCATCAATGATTACGCTACTTTGCAAGCTTGTGCTAGTCACCACAAAAATACATGGCAATCACCTCTGTAAAGATGACATGGCATAGAAAAAAACACATGTAGAGCTCAGGATCATAACATGCACACATTAATCATGGCAAAAATGACAAAAAGCCATTTGCTGAATCAGATCTGACAAATTCATCACATAGCCCTCTTCCAACAGCATTTCGGGCATCAAGATGAGCTCAAATGAAAATGATGCAATGAGATGAAATGATGTACTCATCGAGACGAACATTTTGATATGCTACACGCACGAATCAGAGCTACGGATGCAGAGTTATGGCATGGTGAAGATTGCAAAAATTAACGAGAGGAGAGGGAAAAGGTCAACCCCGACTAGATCTAGGGTTCCTCGCGAGAACGAAAACCGAGGTCTCGGTGAGGTTGTTTTTTCTCCAGCGGGGTCAAAGCTCCAAACCGGCGAGGGGGGAGGCGAGGAGGAGGCGAGATCCGGTGGCCTCGAGGTGCTCCGGCGACGAGGGCACCGGACGGCGCGGCGGTGGGCGGCTCCGGAACTCCTCCGGCGAGCTCGGGCGGAGCCAGGCGGCGGCCGGCGCGGTCCGTTGGGTGAGGCGGCGAAGCGCGCGGCGACGGGGAAGCGATGCGGTGAGGCGAGCGGCGCGCGGCAGGGAGGCGGGCGAAGGCGACGCGATGGGCTCCGAGGGCCGGCTGCGGGCCGCGCGGGCCTCGGCGGCGGCGGGTGGCGGGGCGCCACGTGGCATTGCCTGATTGGCGCGGAGGCGGCGGTGGTGGCTTCGTCCGGTAGCGGCGGACGTGTCCGCCCGCGCGAAGACGAGCTGGGCTAGGGTTAGGGTAGGAATGACCCGGGATTTTCGGGGAAGAGACCATTTTATAGATAGGAGGAGCTAGGAAGCTCCAAATGGAGTGTGGTTTGCGGCCACGCGATCGTGATCGAACGCTCTAGACGATGGAGGGGTTTTTGGTGGGTTTTGGGCCAAATTGGAAGGGTGTTGGGCTGCAACACACACGAGGCCTTTTCGGTCCCTCGGTTAACCGTTGGAGTATCAAAAGAAGTCCAAATGGCACGAAACTTGACAGGCGGTCTACCGGTAGTAAACCAAGGCCGCATGGCAAGTCTCGGTCCAATCCGGAAATTTTTAACCCCCACACACGAAAAGAGGTAGAAAGGACCACCGGAGGACATAGGAGCGCCGGAATGCAAAACGGACAACGGGGAAAATGCTCGGATGCAAGCAGCTCCGCAGTTTTCTTGGGCTTGCAAGCTATTGTCGAAGATTCGTTGAGAATTTCTATAAGATTGCAAAGCCTCTTTCCAACCTCCTCCAGAAGCATGTTAAGTATGTCTGGATGCCTGAATGTGACGTTTCTTTCAACAGCCTCAAAGAGAAGTTAGTCACAGCTCCTGTCTTGACTCCTCCTGATGAATCCAAACCATTCAAAGTTTTCTGTGATGCCTCCCTGCAAGGTCTCGGTGCTGTGTTAATGCAAGAGAAGAAAGTTGTGGCCTATACCTCTCGTCAGTTGAATCCCAACGAAAGGAAATGCCCCACTCATGACCTCAAGTTGGCGGCAGTTGTCCATGCATTATTAACGTGGAGACATCTTTTGTTGGGAAGGAAAGTGGACATCTTCACTGATCATAAGAGCCTCAAGTACATCTTCACTCAACCCAACCACAACCTCAGGCAGACTCGTTGGGTCGAAATGATTCAAGAATATAATCCGAGTATTGAATATACTCCAGGCAAGGCCAATGTCATTGCAGATGATTTGAGCGGGAAGGCTTGCTGCAACAGCTTAATTCTCAAGCCCATCCAACCGGACCTTTGCGAAGCTTTCCGCAAACTGAATCTCCAAGTTGTTCCTCAAGGCTTTCTTGCCAACCTCCAAGTCTCTCCTACTTTGGAAGATCAAATTCGTGAGGCACAACTTCTTGATTCCATGGTGAAGAAGGTGAAAAATGGGATTGCCAAGAGCCAACCCAAGTACAAGTGTTATCGCATTGATGACAAAGATACTCTATTCTTCGAGGATCGAATTGTCATTCCTAAAGGTGATCTAAGGAAAGTCATTATGAACGAGGCGCACAATTCCCTTCTATCCATTCATCCTGGAAGTACGAAGATGTACCATGACCTCAAGCAGTCGTATTGGTGGACTCGAATGAAGCGAGAAATTGCTTAGTTCGTGAATGAATGTGATGTCTGCAGAAGAGTGAAAGCAGAACACCAACGACCAGCGGGTCTCCTCCAACCTCTTGCTATTCCAGAATGGAAGTTTGACCATATTGAGATGGACTTGTTGACTGGATTTCCCAAGTCCAAGCATGGAAATGATGCTATCTTCGTTGTCATCGACAAGCTTACTAAAGTGGCTCATTTCCTTCCAATCGAAGAATCTATCACAACAGCTCATCTGGCAGAGCTATACACCTCCAGGATCGTCTCCTTGCACGGCATTCCACAATTGATATCTTCAGATCGTGGAAGCATCTTCACTTCTAAGTTCTGGGATTCCTTTCAGAAGGCCATGGGCACCAACATTCGCTTCAGCACAGCCTTCCATCGTCAAACTAGTGGCCAAGTCGAGCGAGTCAATCAAATCCTTGAAGATATGCTCAGGGCTTGTGTCATTTCCTTCGGTATGAAGTGGGAGGATTGTCTTCCGTATGCCGAGTTCTCCTACAACAACAGCTCCCAAGCGAGCTCGGGCAAGGCCCCATTCGAGATTCTCTATGGCAGAAAGTGACGTACTCCACAGACTCGTGATTCTCTTAATTGGTCAGAGACTGGTGAACGCCAACTCCTTGGCAATGACTTGATCACAGAGGCTGAAGAAATGTGAAAAGTCATCCGCGAAAATCTCAAAGCCGCGCAATCGCGCCAGAAGGGTTACTATGATAGCAAGCATGGTGACTTGGCTTTCGAGATCGGAGACCATGTCTACCTCCGCGTCTCTCCAATGAAAGGCACTCGTCGCTTCGATATCAAAGGGAAGCTTGCCCCTAGATACGTGGGTCCTTTTAAGATCATTGGTAAAAGAGGCGATCTCGCCTATCAACTCGAGCTTCCGTCCAACTTCGCAAACATGCACGACGTGTTTCACGCGTCACAGCTTTGCAAGTGCTTCAAGACTCCTGAGCGCACCATCAACTTCGAAGATATTGATCTCCAAGAAGACCTGTCTTACCATGAGCATCCCGTTGCTATTCTTGAGGAAACTAAGCGCAAGACTCACAACAAGTCTATCAAATTAATGAAAGTGAAGTCGTCACACCATTCCGACCGAGAAGCCACCTTGGAGCGTGAGGATCACCTCCGTTCCGAATATCCGTAGTTCTTTCAGTCCTAGATCTCGGGACGATATCCTTTCGTAGTGGTGGAGTGTTGTAACACCCCGGATGTAACTTACCATATTTGTAACTCCGACTCTTGCTTTTTTCAGCTTTAAGTTATGAGTTCTCCTTCATGGTTGGGTTTTTGTCTTTGTTTTGCATTTTGTTCATGTCATGCATTTCATATCATGTCATCATGTGCATCTCATTTGCATACGTGTTCATCTCATGCATCCGAGCATTTCCCCCATTGTCCGTTTTGCAATCCGACACTCCCACGTGCACCGGCGTACCCCCTTTTGTCTCTTTTCGTGAACGGGTGTTAAACGTTCCCGGAATGGACCGAGATTTGCCAAGTGGCCTTGGTACACCACTGGTAGACCGCCTGTCAAATTTCGTCCCATTTGGAGTCTGTTTGATACTCCAACAGTTAACCGGGAACCGCAAAGGCCTCGCGTGTGTTGCAGCCCAACACCCCTCCAAAACAGCCCAATAACCCATCCAAACCCCTTCCATGTCCTCCACCGTCGGATCACGATCGCGTGGGCGAAAACTACACTCCATTTGGACACTCCTACCTCCTCCTACCTATAAATAGGTGCTCCCTCCGAATTTTTCACGCAGCCCAACCCTAACCAAGCTCCTCCTCGCCGCCTGACGCGTCCGGACCGCGCCGAACACGTCCGCCCGCCGTCGCCCGGCAAACCAGCCGCTGCCACGTGGCGTCCCCGCACCACCAGCCGCCGCGGCCCGCCGAGGCCCATCGTCGGCCCCCGCGAGCCCGAGACGCACCGCGCCCCGCGCCTCCTAGCCCGTCGTCCCGCACCGCCGCGTTCGCCCGCCGCGTGCTCCGGCCGCCGCCTCACCGCCCTCCGCCGGCGCCTCGCCGCCACCAGTCGCCTCCCGCGCTCGACGTCGCGCCGCCCGGTCGCGCCTCGCCTGCTCCGGCCACCATGTCCTCCTCTCCCGGCGACCCCCCTCCTCTCCAGCGAGTAACTCCGGCGAGAGTTCGCGCCCACCTCGGTTCGCGCGCCCCGGGTCATACCCTAGATCTGGGAGGGTATAATTTCCTCTAAGTATTTTTCCCCTAACTTTTTATGCCTCTGCTCTTCATGCCATAACTCCATGACCGTAGCTCCGTTTCATGCGCATGGTATATCCAAATATTCATTGCGAGATGATATTCATTTAATTCCATTGTGCCATACTTGTTTGAGTCCATCTTGATGCCCGAATCTCTGATGCAAGAGTGCTATAAAATGTTTGCTCCTGTTGCTTAGCAGATTATGATGATTTGTCACTTTTGTTGTGTGCATCTTATGGGCATGAGCTCTACATGTGTTTTGAACTATGCCATGCCATCTTTACAGGGGTGCTTGCCATGTATTTTTGTGATCAATGTGGTGACTAGCACAAGCATGCAAAGTAGCCTTCGTGATATTGTTGTTTTCAGGGACTTAGGATTTTTCTAAGTCCTTGTTCTGCTATTATTTTTATGCCATGTAAACATGATGCTACAGTGATATCCATGATTGTTTTGAGTACCTTCAGTAAGGATGTTTTGGACATATGGTTATGCTCTATCCACCCATGGCTCTGTTTGCAATTATAGAGTACCCTAGAATGTCTTAATCTTGCTCTACTTTTGTTATAAAATGTTCCTGGAATATTGTTTACATGTTAATCAATTTTGCCATGGTTGTTGTTGTTGATCCATGCATGCTATGAACTTGCTCTTGCCATGGATGACATGTTAATGAAGCTAATGATGGAAAGAGCAAGTTCATAGCAAGCATGGATCAACAACAACAACCATGGCAAAATTGATTAACATGTAAACAATCTGCCTCGAACATTTTATAGCAAAAGTAGAGCAAGATTAAGACATGCTAGGGCACTCCATAATTGCCAACAGAGTAATGGACGGATAGAGCATAACCATATGTCCAAAACATCCTTACTGAAGGTACTCAAAATAATGTTGGATATCACTGTAGCATCATGTTAACATGGCATAAAAATAACAGCAGAACAAGGACTTAGCGCAAAATCCAAAGTCCCTGAAAACAGCAATATCATGAAGGCTGCTTTGCATGCTTGTGCTAGTCACCATATTGATAAAAAAATACATGGCAAGCACCCCTGTAAATATGGCATGTCATAGTTCAAAACACATGTAGAGCTCATGCCCATAAGATGCACACAACAAAAGTGACAAAATTGACAAATCATCATAATCTGCTAAGCAACAGGAGCAAACATTTTATAGCACTCTTGCATCAGATATTTGGGCATCAAGACGGACTCAAACAAGTATGGCACAATGGAATTAAATGAAGATCATCTCACAATGAACATTTTGATATATCATGCGCATGAAACCGAGCTACGGTCATGGAGTTATGGCATGAAGAACGGAGGCATTAAAAGTTAGGGGAAAAAGAATTAGAGGAAATTATACCCTCCTAGATCTAGGCTTTGACCTCGGGCGCGCGAACCGAGGTGGGCGCGAGCTCTCGCCAGAGTTACTCACCTGAGAGGAGGGGGTCACCGGGGAGAGGAGTACACGGTGGCCAGAGCGCTGGGGCGCGGCGGCCGGAGCAGGTGAGGCGCGATCGGGCGGCGCGGCATCGACCGCGTGCGGCGACTAGTGGCGGCGAGGCGGAGCAGCGCCGGCGGAGGGCAGTGAGGCGGCTGCGGGAGCAGGCGATGGCGGCAGGCGAAGGCGGCGGTGCGGGACGGCGGCGCTTGGAGGCGCGGGGTGCGGGGCGTCTCGGGCCCGCGGGGGCCGGCGATGGGCCTCGGTGGGCCACGGCGGCTGGCGGGGCGGGGACACCACGTGGCGGGGCTGGTTCGCCGGGCGACGGCGGGCGGACGTGTCCGGTGCGGTCCGGACGCGTCCGGCGGCGAGGAGAAGCGGGGCTAGGGTTGGACTGCACGAAAAATTCGGAGGGAGCACCTATTTGTAGGTAGGAGGAGGTAGGATTGTCCAAATGGAGTGTAGTTTTCGCCCACGTGATCGCGATCCGACGGCGGAGGACACGGAAGGGGTTTAGATGGGTTATTGGGCCGTTTTGGAGGGGTGTTGGGCTGCAACACACACGAGGCCTTTGTGGTTCCCCGGTTAACCGTTGGAGTATCAAACAGACTCCAAATGGGACGAATTTTGACAGGCGGTCTACTGGTGGTGTACCAAGGCCACTTGGCAAATCTTGGTCCATTCCGAGAACGTTTAACACCCGTTCACGAAAAAAGACAAAATGGGGTAGCCGGTGCACGTGGGAGTGTCGAATTGCAAAACGGACAACGGGGAAAATGCTCGGATGCATGAGACGAACACGTATGCAAATGAGATGCACATGATGACATGATATGAAATGCATGACATGAACAAAATGCAAAACAAAGACAAAAACCCAACAACGAAGGAAAACTCATAACTTAAAGCCAAAGAAAGCAAGAGTCGAAGCTACAAATATGGTAAGTTACATCCGGGGTGTTACACCCAGAGCCCCAAGCAAGGAGATAGTGCGGAAGTAAAGAGGTTAGTTTACAAGGTCAGGGTACTCGCCCATTCCAAACTCTCGATAATCGAAGTCTTGGCCATCGTGATAAAGCGATGCATCCAGCCCCTTCAGTTTAGGGAGCACCCTTTATGGTGTTACAATGGAACAAACAACGCGTCTAGTTACAAGTGCCAGGGCCTAGATACCCCAGCCACTCCGGCGGCCATTCTGGCAGATCTTTATAAGGGGGAGAAAGAAGAATTCGCCCGTTTAAATTGTCGGGAAAGTATTTTCCATGTATAACCCTATCGAATGGGTAAGTTTTTGATTATCAGCATTGTCCTCCCTCATTATTGAGGTTACTAATCAAATTATTCTAGTCGTCTTAAAACATACATGGATGAAGGTGGTCGAAAAGGTTCATTGCCCCTCCCCACTGCTAGAGGACTATGCTCGCAACGAAGAACCCTGATTCCGCGAGGATCCAGATATATTTACAGAGCTTGATGATGGAGTCTTTTATCAAGCAAGCCTTGATGGCTCAGCAGTGGTTATTATGGCCGATTATCCCGGCCTTCTTCCTTTCTCCAATGTAAGTACTCAGAAGTCATCCTCAAAAAAGGAGCCCCCCACTTGCGCCTCACCCATCGCACTGAATCGTGCTCTAAAGGGTCGGTGCTCAGCGAGCCACACTCCATCGAGGGCGGCCTCTAGGAAGATAGCGCCTACACAGGGCGAGCCATTAAAACGAATGGAAACAGGGAGCTCTGTCGAGCTCCTTCCTTCATCAAAGATCTATAACCTTTAATATGTGCTTAGGCATAAGACCAGATTGTCATATTTCTCCTCCCATCTTATTTCAAAAGGAACATACGGCGAACTGGGTCCGAAGACCCAGTTAGCCAATCACCAGCTAATCCGGCACCAGTCTCATCAACCAGGACAAGAGCCAATACGGATGCAGCGCCAAATCATCCACCTCATGAGGATTCAGATGATGTATCCGTCACAAATTCCGAAGTGGAGAGCGTGATGAACCATCGATGACTAAAAGAGACCATGCATGCTCCAGCTTTCACTGAGGAGGAATTCAATACCCTCAGCTCCATGGATGCATATATCTGAGCTGCCTGGGACGAACTTGCAGGAGTCGCTCACCTGTTTTCAAAGGATATCCAGGTAAGAGTTTGTGTAAATTTAATAGATATATGCCAGTAGGCCCCGAGACTTTAAGTGGTTAGACAAACCGATTTAAGGATCGTTCTGACCATAGGTTCTGAAAGAGAAGAACAATGTGCTATCCCAGGATCTTGAAACGAGCCGGACAAAGCTAAATGCCGCCACCACAGAGCTAGAGGAAATGAATAAATTCACGGTGGGAGATGATGGTAAGGAAAAATTGTATCCAAAAAATATGATCTGCTTCAATGATGTTTAAGCATACATTGTTGTATTTTAGCAGCGGAGTCTATAGGTCAACTTGAAAAGAGTTTAAAGGTTGCCAAGAAAGCCCAGGAATATGTCGAAGGGCAAAAAGCAGACGGTCATCGAGTACTAGCACGGGCCATTTATCAAAAGAACAAACTAGAGGAGGAAAAGGATAAACAAGTCTAAGAGATAAAGAGCTTAAAGGCTCAACTATCAGACACACTAGAAGAAAATAAGAAGTTGAAAGGCGGCATATTCGGTATGACCTTTGAACCATCCAGGGGACTCATATTATCTAGTAATTCGGAGTATTATAATGATGTTCTTGCAAGTATGTTGATCGAGCGTCATGAAGAAGAAGTATCCGGATTTCGAGGTGACATTCTAAAAGAGCTTGCCATAGTGCATGAGCGGGCCCGGAAATCTATGAAGATATGGTCAAAGCCTTATGGCCATCCGATGCCCCTCCAGAAAGTATGGAGGATTTGGTGAACCTATTCAAAGGTGCCCGGCATCGTTTTGGGGTATGGAAGGCTTCAGCATGCCGGGAAGGTGCAAGAGAGGCATGGGAGATGGTGATGACACGCTACATCGGGCTCGAGCTGAATCATATGGCCCGAGTTGGATCTCGGGGACCGGACAGAAAAGAGATTCCCACGAACTTGGTATATGACCAAGAGATGACAGCTGCGAAATATTCGCAAGAAGACTGTAGCTTAAACAGTCTTATAGATGGCATACATAAAGAGTGGGCGTTCGATTCGATGTATCAATGTACTTTATCATCAAACTTATCTCCAACCGAACTTGGCAAAATTTGTCATCGCAAGACTTCGGCGTCAACCTCCGAACCAAATAGTTGAAGTGTTTCCGGTTACCATGTTTGAATGTAATAAACACTCATTATGTTCGGAAACCAGACAATCCGGTCGTATTGCTCAAGCAGACAAAATTTGTTCGAGGAGTTATGTTATATTACTATTTAACATAAGAAACATATTCCAGTGAAAATAGTTCCATTAAGGGTTCATTTCCTTGGGTCGGCATGCTTAATTATGCATGTCTAGGCTTTGATCCAAAAGATAGAATTACGGGCAACTTGTCCCTTATTTTTTATAAGAATTACATAAATGTAAATAATTTTTCATTGCTTGCCGACCAATTATTCCCTTAAGAACGATAGCTTTCGGCTTCACCCGTCTGAGGTACAGATCTGGATTACCCAGTTGTAACAATCACAGAGGTGCTCCCTTTACATCCTAGCCGAACAATCAGGAACGTAGGATATAAACACAGGAGAGAGGAAAACCCATCTTGAAAAAAACTTAAGTAATAGAGGTGCATATTATGGCAAAAAATGTATAGAACAAACGATGTAAACAATGTAAGCAACAAGCTTTTAGTAATAAGCTTTGTCAAAGAAGCCCCCAGTTATATTGGGGTATGTACATTTAAAGATGTGTACCCCTAACAGTTCAGTAGATCCGAACACACCCTGGGTAATTAAAAAGAAAAAAGAAAAAGGAGAGGAGAAAAAGGAACCTAGTCAAAGTAAAAAATAGGTGCTACCGAACTATCTGTAGAATCGTCGGAACCTAGTAGTGTTTCATGGATTCGGCTCAAGGCGATTATCCAATGCATTACGAAGGTGATAGGCTCCTCCTGTGAGAACATCTACGATGAAGGGGCCATCCCATCTTGGTTTGAGCTTATCATTTTTCTTCTCGGGGAGACACGAGACGAAATCGCCAATGTTAGATGTTTTGGCTCGCACTTCTCTGCTTTGGTATCGCCTGGCCTGTTGTCAGGGTTGGAAAAAGCGGTATTAGGCGTACGCCTCAGCGCGCCTCAGCGCTCGGCGATAGCCCATCGCGTAGCTTTGGGCCTAATCGGTCCTCTAGGCGGGCCCATCGCTTAGGCGGAGCAAGGCGTGCGCCTAGGCACTAGGAAGCGGAGAAAAGCAGTGAGGGGGCGGTGCTAGGCGGAGCAAGGCGGACCGGAGATGCAACGGGAGGGTGCTAGCATGCGGGAAGGTGGCGAGAGAATCGCGAGAAGATTGCGAGATGATTGCGTGCAGTTTGCCGGCGGGAGGAACGGAGAGATTAGGTTAGGATCTGTATATATAAACATTGAAGGGGTGGCGGCGGCTCGATCTATTCTGTTGCCACTCGTCCGCCGACCGCCGGGACGAAGTGATTCACCACCATGACTTCTTCCTCCTAGCTGTTTCTTCGTTCGACCACAGCCTGAGGTCCGGTCTTCTCCCCTGCTGTAGGTGAGCTGCCAATGCGATTTCAGCCATTCCTTCTCTCGTGTCTTTCACTATGCCTGTGTGTTGCCTCTGCATCACCGGTGGATTGCTAGTTGATTGTTGCTCCATCTCTATCATGTAATCACTCGATCTGTAATTTCTGTATGATCTTTTTACATCCACAAATGGTCTTTTAAATTTATAAACAGTATTGGTTTATCTGGATTGCATGTTGGATGCTGCTAGATCTGTCCTTCGCTTGTAATCCCTTGAGCTGCAGTTTTGCTATGCTCTGTTTCCTTCACAAAAATCAAGAGGAAATCGTTGGCTACTGTAATCCTGCTACACAATATTCAGTTAGCTAGATGTTTGATTTTCTTCAGTTTCGTCAGAATAAGTAGCTGGTAGCTTTTGTTTTTGCTAGAGCAAAACGTTGCAGTTAGTTGCAGGAAGCACCAAAATCTCTTGTGTTTGTTTCCTTCCTGTGATCGACCGAGAGAAATGAGATAGAAGCTAGGTATCTGAACCATCAGAAATCTATATACCCAAAGAGAAATTTTCTGTACTGATTGCTGAACACTTCCTAGATAAAACATGACTGAAAATAATTATAACTCCGTGATGCAGTTGTACGGACTGGTCTGAAGGTAATTGTAGCGAAGGAACAAAGGGAGCATCCACTGGTCTGAAGGTAATCATCCCGGGCACTATTGATGTTACTGAAGCTAGCTCTATGATTTTCTCAGTTACTAAGTTATATATGGCATGATGCCAAGAGGTGACTACTGGGCGGTACTAGTACTAGTGTAGAAGTAGGATTAGATTTTGTTGCATGATGCCAAGATGTGACACTGACACTAACTCGTACTAGTACTAGTCTAAAAGCAGGGTCATATGCATGCAGATGTGGCTGTTATTATTCTTGAATGTAGAGACATCAGGTTATTAAACATGGTAGTTCAAATTAGTATATGAGTGTGCTGTCGTTTAACCAGAGGGATTGTTCAGTTGGTATAAAAATGAAATTGCTTCCAGATCTGTACCAAGGCATCGAGCATTGCAACTTGCAAGACTAAATAAGTTTTGAATTAGCAGATTTATAACTTTGTAATGCAGAAAAAAAGTTGCTTTGTTTCCCCCACAAAAAATGAAATTTTTTTGTATTATCTATTTACTTCACAATAGTTTTTTTCATGGAAACTCCTAGTATGCAGCTTGCTATCTATTTTATATTGCTCTGCATATATTATGATATTATAATTTATATTGCTTTGATTCCTCCATTGCTACAGGAACCGAATTGTGTACCTAATTAAACAGTTAATGATTTATCTTCTGCTGTATATTTCTAGGATGTGGACTTACGCATAGACGTACAAACATGCTATATATTGAATTGTTTTTTTAAGGTCTATTTATTGAATTGTTGCTTTGATTATTATCTGGATTTATCCCTACTTGTAGTCTGGACTTTGGTAGATGTGGTCCATTTTTCTAGCATTAGCGAAGCGAATTACTGAATATTGGTTGTTGTGTATTTCAATATTTGTAGGATGTCTGAGAGAAATGCAACATCGGCATTGCAGGAGGAGAATGTCCTTAAGAGAAAGTCAGATGATGTGGGATGGGACTATGGGAGTCTAGCTGATGCTTCCAACAAGGATAAAGTGAAGTGTATTTTTTGTAACCATGTGAGCACTGGAGGTGTTTATCGTCACAAGCAGCATGTGGCTCATGTTGGTAATGTTGTGGTCAAATGTAAAAAAAGCTTGCAGGAAGCTAAAGATAGGTGCAAGAAATCTCTTGAAGAGGCATCTAATAAGAGGCGGGAAAAGACTGCCCGTGAGAAAGAGCTCAGACAAACTGTGAACATTTCTCGCGTTGGAGATGACGAAGCCGCTTGTATCGGAAGTGCGGAGTCACACAAGTTAGGTCCCATTGACAAGTGGACACGGCCTATTGATCCTAAACTGACTCAAGCTGAAGCCTTGCATCAACAGAAGATAAACAAGGAACTTTGGAAAAAGAGAACACATGAAGTGCAGCAGTATGTGGCTAGATGGGTGTACAATCATGGTAATTAAATATTTATTTTTACCCACACTGCCATTGATTATTTACTTCTTTGTAATGTTTGACTGTTGGTTGACTTTTCAGTTACTAATTTTGTTCATATTACATTTGTAGCTATACCATTCAATGCTTGTGACAATGATGATTTCAAGTTAATGTGCGAGGCCATTGGGAGCTTTGGCCCTGGATTTGAGCCTCCGTCTAAACATGATCTTCGAGAGACTTTGTTGAGTGAGGAACATGCAAGAGTAAAGAGTTTGCTGCAAGAACGTGATGCTGAAAAGATGAAGAATGGCTGCTCCATTATGACTGATGCTTGGTCAGATAGGAAGAGGAGAAGCATAATGAACTTGTGCACAAATAGTGCTGATGGTTCTAATTTCATAAGGTCGAGTGAGATGTCGGCTGTATCACACACAAGTGAAGTCATCTTCCAATTAGTGGATGAAGCAATTGAGGAAGTAGGTCCTGAACATGTGGTGCAAGTAGTGACTGATAATGCTTCTAATAACATGGGAGCAAAGAAGATGTTGTTGGAGAAGAGGCCAAACATGTTTTGGAGCTCTTGTGCGACGCACGCCATTAACCTGATGTTGTAAGGAATTGGGACCTACCAAGGTTTAGTAAGGTACTTGAAAAAGCAAAAGCATTCACTATCTTTGTCTATGGGCACACAAGGACCTTGGACTGCATGAGGCACTTCTCTTCTGGGAAAGAGATCATAAGGCCAGGGGTCACTAGGTTTGCTTCTGCTTATCTAACTTTGGAAAGCCTTCTAGACAAAAAGGATCAACTGAGGAAGATGGTGGTTGATAGTAGATGGGACAAGCTGAGAGAAGTTAAATCAAAAAAGGGAAAGGCGGCAACAGCTATGATGATGAGCATGGCTTTTTGGAAAGATTTGAAGCTTTGCCTCAATGTCTTTGAGCCTTTGGTAAAAGTCCTTCGCTTGGTTGATGGGGATGTCAAGCCATCTATTGTCTTTGTTTATGGAGAAATAGTTAAGGCAAAGAAAGAGATCAAGGAAGTCTATGGCAATGTGGAGTTACGTTACAAAGATGTGATTAATATTGTTGAGAAAAAGATGAAAGATCGACTTGACTCTCCATTGCACTTGGCTGCATATTTGCTGAATCCATATTATAGTTATGCTGATACTAATATTTTTGATGATGGAACAATAACCGAAGGGTTCATCAGTTGTGTGGAGACCTTTTATTATGGTGATGATGACAAGCAAGATCAAGCTGTCAATTTTGAATTAAAGAAATTCCAGAATAGAGAAGGATCATTTGCAAAGAAGCTTGCGAGGACTTGTCAGAATTTTGATTATAATGCAGGTATGCATTGTGATTTTGTGAAGTCTAACTTATTCAATATTTATTCAGAGTTTATGCAATACATTGTTAACTTGATTCTCTGCTCTCATTCATAGCATCTTGGTGGAGGCTCTATGGAACTGAAGCACCAGCTCTACAAAGGATGGCTGTGAGAATCCTCTCATTGACCTCGAGTTCTTCAGTCTGTGAAAGGAATTGGAGTACCTTTGAAAATGCAAGTCTGCTGACTCTCTAATCTCACGTTTAGATTAGTCAGTCGCATGTCAAAACATTCTCTGTTCTTAATCGTTATTTTTTTCCTGTTGCAGATTCATACAAAGAAAAGAAATAGGCTAACTACAGAACGTCTAAACTCTCTTGTGTTTATACAATTCAACTCAAGAATGATGGCCAAGAAACAAATGATCAAGGAGAAGAAGATCACTGATGTCCTCTTATCTGCTGAAACTACCGAAGCTCAAGGTTTCCTTTTTGAGGGCGGAGACGATTATGCAGAAGTCGTCTATAGGGATGATGAGGAGGAGATGGATAGTACAGGGATGCCAGGGAGTGCCATTGGAGAAACAATGGGAGGTGATGAACTGCTCGAGCCACGTAGAAGTGCGAGACTAAGACAACTTTATGAAGAAGAAGAAGAATTCGATTCTGAAGAAGAGGAGTTTGATGATGAGGAGGAGATACATTCAGAGGATGAGAATGAATATTGATAATTAAGGAGACCCAAATGCATGGATGTCCTTTGTTAAGTACTTCGTTTTTATCTTATATCTTTTAAGTCATTATGTGTCGAACTGTTTGTGTGTGCATCCATGTGGAATTTTCACTTTTTGACTTGTGAGAGAAGTCTTCCAAATAAGATTCTAGGAATAAAGAACTTCATTCTGAAGTGTGAACTGTTGAACTTATAATATATAATGCTATGCCAATTCGGTCTTGCGTGATGTTTGACTCTCCTGTATTCGAACATTTGATATTTCTATGGGCGTACTACTTTCATTGAATAGATTATATTTAGTTCTCCACAGTGTGTCATGTATGTTTCTTTTATCATCAAATTATCCTTCTAACCTGATATAGTACAAAGTCTAGCTAAACAATGATCATCCTAACCTTCTACCATACAAAACGCCTTGGCCCGCCTAGGCTACGCCTAGGCAGGCTAGGCGCTAGGCAGAGGGTCACCGCCCGCCTATCGCCTAGCGCTTTTTCCAACCTTGCCTGTTGTTGATCAAATGCGGAACGGGCTTGTGCGATATCGCACTCCTCTTCGAGGCCTTCTAGGTCATCCTGCCGATCGATCTTGGCCTCTCGCTCTTCGTACATGCGCACTCGTGGTGAGTCATTAATAATGTTGCAAGGCAGGACATCATCTGAGCCACACACCATGAAGAAAGGTGTGTGTCCGATTGTTCGGTTAGGTGTAGTCCGCAGCCCCCAAAGCACGGAATCGAGTTCCTCAACCCAGTGCTTATCTGACTCCCATAGGGAGCGCACGTGTCGGGGTTTAATGCCGCTCATTATCAGGCCATTGGCCCGTTCAACCTGGCCGTTTGTTTGCGGGTGGTAGACGGATGCATAGTTGAGTTTAATGCCCAATTTAGCATACTAGTTTTTCACCTCATCGGCCGTAAAATTGGCGCCATTATCGGTGATGATGCTGTGCAGGACACTGTAGCCGTGTACCACGCTGGATATAAAGTCAATAACTAGTCCTGCTTCAGCCGTTTTTACTAGTTTGGCCTCTATCCACTTAGTGAATTTATCCACCATAACCAGTAAATATTTCTTTTTGTGGCTTCCCCCTTTAAGCGGTCTGACCATATCGAGCCCCCAGACCGCGAAGGGCCAAGCGATGGGGATTTTTCTTAAGGCAATGGGAGGCATATGACTTCGATTGGCGAAAAGCTGACATCCCACACAACGTTGGACAAGGGCTTGTGCATCTGCTCGGGCTGTTGGCCAGAAAAAGCCTATCCGAAAGGCTCTGCTTACGAGGGCCCGAGCTGCAGTATGGTGGCCGCCCAGACCAGCATGTATTTCGGCCAAGAGTTGCCATCCCTCCTCTTCGGAGATGCACCTTTGGAGAACTCCGGTAGTGCTTTTCTTGTACAGCTCACCTTTCTGAACTTTGTAGGATTTAGAACGCCAGACTATGCGACGGGCCTCATTTTGATCATCGGGAAGCTCTTGCCTATTAAGTTAGGCTAGGAAGGGTTCGGTCCAAGGTGCAATAACGGCCATGATCTTATGAGAGGAGGGTGTTACTTCAGTATCCGAACCCCCGATGATATCTGTATTGTATTCGGTTGCTAGGGGCGTGATTAGGTACAAACTGGCATCTCTACTCTTGTCCTGCATACCACAGATGGCTTGAAGAGCCTTTCCACAAAGGTGTTAGGCGGGATGGGGTCGCGCTTGGCGCCCATGCGAGCGAGTATGTCAGCTGCCTGGTTACTGTCTCGAGCGACGTGATGAAATTTAGGCCCCTCGAACCGAGCCAATATCTTTAATATGGCATTTCAATATGCCGCCATTTTTTGGTCTTTTGCATCAAACTCTCCATTTACATGAGATGTTGTGAGGTTTGAGTCTCCGCGCACCTCTAGGCGTTGTATGCCGATGGAGACAGCAATGCGGAGACCATCTATTAGTGCCTCATATTCGGCCGCATTGTTGGAGTCTGTATACATGATTTGTAACACGTAGCAGACTGTGTCCCCTGTAGGGGATGTCAAGATGACACGAGCCCCTAGTCCGTCTAGCATCTTAGAGCCGTCAACGTACATGATTAAGTTGGAGTATGAACTATACTCGTTAGGGAGCTCAGCTTCCGTCCACTCTGCAACGAAGGCGGCTAGCACCTGAGATTTACTAGCTCGACGTGGCTTGTATGTTATTTCGAACGGTAAGAGTTCAATGGCCCATTTAGCTATGCGGCCAGTGGCGTCCCTATTGTTTATAATGTCGTTAAGTGGTACTTCGGATGCCACTGTGATCGAACACACTTGAAAATAGTGTCGGGGTTTTCGGGATGCCATAAAGACAACGTAAGCTATCTTTTGGTAGTGAGGGTATCCGTATTTGCATGGTGTAAGGACCTCCGATACGTAATAGACTGGCTTTTGGATGGGGAATTTATGTCCCTCTTCCTCTCGTTCAACGACGAGTACAACGCTCACTACCTGGTGAGTTGCTGAGATGTAAAGCAACATAGGTTCGCCAACACTTGGGGCGGCTAGGATTGGGTTGCCTGCTAATAAGGTTTTCATTTCTTCCAATCTAGTTGTGGCCGCTTTCGCCCATTCAAAGTTGTCGGTGCGTCTAAGCAGTCTATAAAGTGGTAATGCTTTTCCCCCTAATCTGGAGATGAAGCGGCTCAAAGCTGCCATGCACCCTGCTAGCTTTTGGACTTGCTTTAAGTCTGTTGGTGTAGCCAATTGTGACAAGGCTCGAATTTTAGCTAGGTTTGCTTCAATTCCTCTATGGGAGACAATGAACCCTGGTAGCTTTCCGGCTAGAATGCCGAATAAGCATTTTTCCGGATTGAGCCATATGTCATATGTTCCGAGGTTATCAAATGTGAGGCGGAGATCATCCACCAATGATTCGATGTGTTTAGTCTTGATAACTATGTCATCCACATATGCTTCAACTGTCTTGCCGATTTGTTTTTCTAAGCATTGTTGAATCATGCGTTGGTAAGTGGCACCAGCGTTTTTAAGCCCAAAAGGCATAGTGTTGAAACAGAAAGGCTCGTACAGGGTGATGAACGCCATTCCGGCCTGGTCGGACTCCTTCATTTTAATCTGATGGTATCTGGAGTAAGCATCGAGGAAACATAGTGAGTCGTGTCCCGCGGTCACATCAATGATCTGGTCATTGCGGGGCAACTGGAAAGGGTCTTTAGGGCAAGCCTTATTGAGGTCTTTGAAATCGACACAAAGGCGTCAGGACTTATCTTTCTTTGGCACCATGACCAAGTTGGCTAGCCAATCCGGGTGTTTGATTTCTCTGATGAACCCAGCCTCAAGTAGTTTGGCTAGCTCCTCCCCCATAGCTTGTCGTTTGGGTTCGGAAAATCGCCTCAGCGATTGCTTGACTGGTTTGAACCCTTTGATTATGTTGAGGCTATGTTCGGCCAGTCTTTGTGGGATCTCAGGCATGTCCGAAGGGTGCCAGGCGAAGATATCCCAGTTTTCGCATAGGAACATGCGTAATGTGGCATCTACCGTCGGGTCCAGCTGTGCTCCAATGGACGTTGTTTTATTAGGATCCGTCGGGTGCACTTGAAATTTAACTATTTCATCTGCTGGCTTGAAAGAGGTGAATTTAGGTCTCTTGTCGAGAATCACATCATCCTTGTCCACCGTGGATCGTAGGGTGGTTAGTTCTTCAGCCGCAAAGGCTTTGGATAGTACCTCAAGAGCCAAGGATGCGATTTTGTTTTCGGTGCGGAGTGCTTTATATGGATCACTCGTAACTATGATTATTCCATTGGGCCCTTGCATTTTAAGCTTCATGTACCCATAATGGCGGACGACTTGGAAGCGTGAGAAAGCAGCCCGCCCTAGAAGGGCATGATATCCTCTATTGAAGGGAGAAATGTGAAAGAACAACTCTTCTGACCTATAATTGTCAGGCGTGCCGAATACTACATCAAGTTTAATTCTTCCCGAACATCGTGCTTCTCGACTAGGGATGATGCCTCGAAAGGTGGTATTTCTTTGCTCGATGTGTGTTCTATCGACCTGCATTTTGTCGAGTGTGCCCTCGTAAATGAGGTTAAGCCCACTACTGCCATCCATGAGCACTTTGGTAAGTCTAAAGCCGTCCACAATAGGGTTTAGTACTAAAGCGGTGGGTGCTCGGACTGACCGGGCCCTTGGTTCATCGTCAGCGGTGAAGGCTATTGGCGCGTCGTTCCATGGGTTCACTACGGTTACTTGGTGGACTTCGGCGAGTTCGCGAAGTTCCCTCTTATGCAGATCATTTGAAGAGAAAGTCTCAAAGACAGTAAGGACGTTAAAATCGTCACCTTCTAGAGAGTGTTTCTCTGGAGTGGTGGAGGTGAGGATGGCCTCCACACTATTAGCTACCTGCCAGAGTACCCAGCATGCTCTAAGGCTGTGAGTTGAGTCTGTGCTTGGCGCCGCATGTATCAGATAGGGCTTGTCGAGGAGTTCGTCAAGAACGGACCTGTATCACGTAAAGGGTTTGTTTTTCTTGCCGATGAGCTTATGGTTGGATGCCTTGTGAGGGTGTATCCGTTTTGCCCAGGCAGTGCATTGCTTGAAGGCAGTAGGTTCCAACTGTGTTGTTTGGGCCTTCCATGTGCTTTCCATTGCGTAGTTCTTCCGTACTAAGTGCGCATTCAGAATTCCCTTGTCGGTACAATTGCGATGAAAGACCGGAACTGCATCGTCGCCGCAACAATCTTTAATCTTGTTTTTGACAAGTAGGAACCTGGCCCAAAAGTGATGGACCATTTCCTGAGGTTGCTTCCATACATACATCAGTTCATATATGTCTGGAGGGCCTGAATTACTTGGAGAGTATTGATTGTGGTGGGTGGGTGGGCTAAAACTCGAATCCCGACCCAAGATTGTATCCGGAGCTTGTGAAATCTCCAAGGTCACTAGTTCGGATCTGGGAAGATCCAAGTGCTTCCCGGACTCAATGTCCAAACCTGAGACCGGGGGTGTGCGGAGGCCCACCCAAAGGAAGGGTATCCGGCTCAAGGGATTCAGATGTCCGAATATGGTTGGTCTTCATTTCAGGAGAAGAAGTGTTTTCGGCTCATTCTTCAATAACCGTTACCAGGTGAGTGATCGGCGGGAGATTGATTTCCCTCTGGTCAGTCAGGTTTAAGCCCGATCCAATCATCCACCGTTGAAAGCTCCAGGGCAGCGATGCAATCTAGCAGCTCATTTAAGGACGAGGTGCCCGCCAGATCCATCTTTCAGAGTATTCGAGAATGATGCAGGGGTGGTGCTTGGCGATCATGGGGGACGCTGTCGGCTTGATGGCTGTATGGGAACTCACGGTGAAACCGCCGAGCTAGAGGACCTGTCCTGGAGTTGGGCTCCTTCCAGAAGTGATATCGTCATTGACGACAAGGCGAGCCATAGATCGCTTTTCATGACTACACAGCGGAGCTCTCAATGAAAGCAACATTGTCGGTGTCAAAACAGACAGATCTTGGGTAGGGGGGCCCAAGTTGTGAGTCTAAGGATCAATGGTAACAACGGACAATAGGGACACGGTGTTTACCCATGTTCGGGCCCTCTCAAAGGAGGTAAAACCCTACGTCCTGCTTGATTGTATTCGACGAGTATAGGGATTACAAGAGTTGATCTACCTCGAGATCGTAATGGCTAAACCCTAGCTGTCTAGCCTATGATTATTCTGATGCCCTCTGCGGACTAAACCATCCGGTTTATACACACACTAGAGGGGCCTAGGGTTGTATAGAGTCGGTTTGCAAAGGAAAGAAGTATTACACCCGAACACCAAACTTGCTGTTCTACGCACATAGGAGTCCTACCCGGACTCGGGAGGTGGTCTTCTGCTTCGTCTTCAAGACCCATCTGTACGGCCCATATCGAATAGACCGGACACCTGAGGACCCCCTAATCGAGGACTCCCTCACTCGCCCCTAGGCAACCCCTACCGGGCTAGAGCGCTGCGTTTCCACCACAATCCCCATCAAACCACCATAGCAGGAGTAGGGTTTTACGCCTCGCGGCGGCCCGAACCTAGGTAAATCACCCATGTGATCTTAGTCGAGTTGTGCTATGATTCTCCGCTCTTTGTGCAATGTGCTCATCCCCCCTGCCGAACCACAAGGGGCTGATGGCCCCATAGGTGGCCGTGGTTTCCCACGACAATCTATAACCCATTTATCCTTCGGTTAACTAAGGCCAGATGTAATATATCTTAGGCTACATAGCAACATGCACGGTACTTAATGTATAAATATGCAATCCTAGGCTACATAGAAACAAGGAAGAGTGTTTCCTTAATGTTTTGATGATGTCTAGATATACGTAGAAGAGCAGCAGCAGCAGCAGCAACAACAACAACAACAACAACAACAACAACAACAATAACAACAACAACAACAACAACACGTCCCTGTTTGGATACTCAACTTAGCTAGAGGTTAGAATTAGTTTCTATCTCATGACTAACCCTGAACTAACTCCATCCAAAGAGGTGTTTGCATGACATGGTTAGATTGACAATAAATGCACTAGGAGAACTAGCTGCAATTAACCCATGCACTACAAAAAATACACTTCTGTGATGATACGTGTTTGTCACAATAGGTCGCGTTTTTTGTCATGCATGTACATCCATGGCAAATTTATGACAGAATCAAGATAATCATACATGTGCTGTCGTAGAAGTGTTCCATGACATTACCAAAATTATCATCACGGAAGTGTCCACTTCCATGACGATAAATCGCGCGTCACAGAAGTGCTTTCGTCAAGGGTGAACGACACGTGGCATCCACCGTAACGGAATGCCGTTAAGCTATCGGGTCGGGTTTTGGATCCGATAACCCGTTAACAGCCCCGACCAATGGGGATTTTCCACGTGTGAAATCATCATTGGCTGGAGGAGACACGTGTCAGGTCCGCGTTGGCATAGGTGTCACTCATCCAATGGGCGAGACGCGCCTATGATATGTTGACACATGGACTGGCCCATGAAGTTTAAATGGGCCGGCCCAACTGAAGGCCCACAAGATTTTGCGGACCATAATGGGCCGGCCCAGCTAAAGGCCCACAAGATTTTGTGGACCATAATGGGTTGGCCCAGATAAAGGCCCACAAGATTTTGCGGGCCATAATGGGCCGGCCCAGGTAAAGGCCCACAAGATTTTTGTGTGCCATAATGGGCCGGCCCAGGTAAAGGCCCACAAGATTCTCGCGGATCATAATGTGCCGGCCCAGCTAAAGGCCCACGAGATTTCTCCGACATTAATGGGCCGGCCTAGCTGTAGGCCCACAAGATTTTGAGGACCCTAGTAGGCCGGCCCATTAAACTGGCTGCCATGTTTTGGGCCAAATGTCGGCCCATATTTGATCCGGTCCATTAATGGCCTGCCACGCTCTGGGCCTAATAGTGGCCCATATAAGATCTGGCCCGTTAAAATCCTACCATGTTCTGGGCCAAATTATGGCCTAGATCAGGTCCGGCCCTTTAAGAGGCTTTGGGCTCAATTATGGCCCATATCAGATTCGGCCCGTCAACTGGACACTATGCTTTTGGGGCCACTTGCTAAAGGCCCAGTTAGTAATTCGGTCTGATATTAGTTTTGGCCTGTTAAGGGCCCATTTAACATTTTTGCCCTATATTAATTTCGTCCTGTTAAAAGCCCGTCATATAGTTGGGCGTACCTATGGCCCGGTTTGCATCCGGCCTGCTCGCAGCCGATATCTGATTGGGCCAAACAAGGACCGAGACAATTTTTGCCTGTTAAAAGCCCATGATTTGATTCGCACAATCATGGTCCGGGGTTCATTTCAGGCTGCTGCCGGCCCGTGATCCATTCGACATGTTTCAGGCCCGCTAAAAACCTGGCCCGTTAGAGTCGAATGTTTCGGTCTGGTCGACTACATCTGATTTTTTTTCAGATAGCGAATGATGGCAGTAACTAGTAGGAATTAAGAACAAACCTACTCTATACAATAAAGAAATTACTGCATAGTAACTAAGAATAAACCTACACTATACAATAAAGGATTTAAGGTATATTACATCCACTAGGCATCGAAGTTCGCCACCAGTGATCATAAAGCGCAACGAAGAAGCAGATTACAAAAACTGGGCACCATTGCAGCGTAACAAAATAATACTGAACCGAGACCACTTCCAAGACAGTTCAAGAAAGGTTAGCCTTGCGGGGGAACTGCTGCGCAAGCTGCTGAGCAAGGCTGTGAGACCGGCCTAGCATGTCGGTCATACCTTCCAGGTGTAGCTGTTTAGCGATGAGGTTCTGATTGGTGTTCTCCGCAATCTTTAGAGATAGGACTTCAAGTCGAAGTTGAGTTGCAGAATGCCTTTCTGCTAGAACTTGGGACTGAAGAAGTCGAACAGATTCAGACAACGAATTCTGTGAGCTTGTCTGACTGTTAGTCTCAAGTAACTTGAACACTGCATCAAGACAAGACTTTGGGGTTGTCTCGCTATCTTCAAGATGTTTTGCCTTCTTTGCTGCAATGTGTGTTGGGTTTGTCTCACAGCCTTCAGCAGACTTGTGCATGCCATTATGCATATCACCCTGAAACAAAGCAGAGAGATGACAGGTTTTGCACGTGTATAAACTAAGATGATAACTGTTCTGTCAATTCTATCCAATTTCAAATTAGAAAATAAAGAGTAAGTTCAAAATATCAATGGCATAATTTGGCATTGTTCATAATGCGGGGAGCTTCAGCACACTACTGGATTACCATGTCAACATAACAAGCATAGATGAAGGGCAAATAAAATCATTGTATCTATTTTGGATAATGTGCATGGCATGTTGTTCATATCATCAGCCACATCAGTAAGATAAAACAGGAGATGACAAGGTGAAAACGTGGGCTGCTTCACCACACACTGGATTATAGATCCACAAAAACAAGCATACATATAGGGAGTATTAAGTAATGTGCATGGTATAAATAAGGAATTTGGTTTTACAAGTAAAACTTAGAACTTACGGTTCTTACGAACATGCATTTTGGTAGAAACAGCAAACTAAACAGCAGTAAACGATAGGGAGTATGAGCAAATTAAACAACAGTTGAGGATGAAGGCTTTAGAAGGACTGACTTACATTAACAGTTAACACCGGCTTTATAATGCCCTTCTCCATGTCAAGGGAAGGATAACTCAAGAATTTTAGCACAGAATCTTCTTCATAAGCATTGCATGTACTCTACATTTTGTAGAGAGTAATTATAGATATGATAATACTGGAAGGGATAGAGGATAATGAAGATAAGATGCAGATTGATGCTACATAATCAACTACCAATCCCTGGAAGTACAAGAGTTATAGGACAAAATGTACTGACAAGAGCAATGGGCTACACTTTTGCACTGGCATTGTCTGTGTATTCTACTTGTTGGTAAGATTAAATATAGATCTGATCTTTTTTAGTAAACGGTGAGCGAGGGAGATAAGATGCAGAATGCTACAAAATGAACCAATCCCTCTTCCCATAATACAAGAGTGTTTTGAACACTGGTGTACTGTACAAAACGTTCTTATATTATGGGACGGAGGGAGTACCTGTTAATGTAAGTATAGTGATAGACCATGTTCAGTCCTTACAAGAGGACTGCAGAGCTAAACCTCTTCAAAAGCATTGGGTTGATTCTAAATTTATGTAAGAGTCCATACGGATCTTATAATGTCCACCAAATGGACGATTACGAGGCTAACATGTGTAGTGATGCTACATAATCAAACAGCTATGAAAGTAAGTATGGTCATACAGGGCAAGAGGTACTCACAAGAGCAATGCAGTGTGCAGTATAGTTGCGAGATTCTGTGGTCCCTTGAGAACGAATGTTCTTCTTCTAACAGTTTTCGTACAAGTGAGACATTAAGGCAAATGCAGAAATGTAGTTCAAATTGTGATGTGATGTCATAGACAGTACCTTATGCTGCAGCTGAGACCAATGTGTAACAAGATTATTCCAGTCATCGTCGGATAAATGTAGCACCGGAGACTTTACAGAAATTTCGTTCAGAGGCTTGCCATCGAAGTGCTCTTGCCTCAGGTAGGAATGATACTTCATCAATGAGTGCTTGAAAAGAGCAACCAACCCTTGCTCATCACAATCCAGTTTGCTCCTCGCCTATTTAAAAGAATGAAATCTTGTGTCTTCTGTCAGTAGAAACATATGCAGTAATGACCATGAATAACATTAGTACATTACTTACGCGTAAGTTGCGGAGGAAGACTGGAAATTGTTCTGTGTCTGCGGTATAATCTTTCCATGAAGGAAAGATGCGCACAAAGTTCCTGACAACAACATAAGCTCCGTCTTCTAAACTGGGAAGAAATGGAACAGGGGTCCTATTTGCTGCAATTGGGGCTCTCTCTGGTTCCAAAAGGGATTTGGCAACTGGATTTGGTGTACTCTTTGCTGGAATGGGGGTTTTGCATCGTACAGCTGGTGCTATGTCAACTGGCATAATCATATTGTTTGCTGCAGTTGGGGTCTGCTGAGTTGGGGCATCGGAAATGACCAGTGTAGTAGGTCTAGAGTCTGCTAGAGTTGGGGTATTTTGTGGGTCAGGTGATATTGCAACTACACCTAATGGGCTATTTGATTTATCAGGTGCCACTACCTTTTCCAAATACTTTGCTTGTGCTCCTCCACGATCAGCAATCGTCCTCTTCCTTTTGAACGTCTGATACACAAGAACAACATTTGAATGGATAAATATGGTATGATGACAGATGGAATATGTACTGAAAATGGATAGGCAGGGCGTATTCACATACACAATGTGTAAACTAAGCTAATGGCAGTTCAACAAAGTAGAAGCAATGCAAAGCATCAGTTGCAAGATATGTGCGAGCAATGTAACCTTGGAAAGTTAGAGCAAGTACCTTGATGGGTGAATAAGATAGGGCATCTTCCTTTGACTCCTCCACTAGGGAGCTACATTGACTTAGGTCTCCCTCTAGCTTAGAATCACTGTTAGGATCATATTCTGAGCATGAATCTGTAGGTGGAGAGTGTTTGCATTGCATCCAGACTTGATTTCAGTCCCTTAATGCCAAGTTTGACAGCCATGGCATTGTTCTGCTTTATTCTTTTCATGCGCACAAGCTCATAATCATTATGATGCTGTTCGGAATCTTAGATTCATGAAAACATAAAAAGTAGTCAAATTATCTATTCCGAGGGCCGGAATTTTGAAAACCCTGTGAACTTTAGAGGTACTAAAGATTACCAAAATACATCTGAACCATTAAGTGTAGGTAGCACTGAGCACACAACAAACCATAATGACATTCCTGCCTAATGAGTAATGAATCAATTAGAAAATGGGTGATGAGGAGTGGCTGCTGAGTGTTGAGGACGTATCTCAGGATAAATCGGGTTGGCTTGGTGGGTGCTGCACGCCTGAGCCCTGAACAGACTGGGAAGGTAGGCACGGCGGCGCGCCCGGGCAGCGGTGACGCTGTTGGGCGAGCGGCTCCTGGCCTCCTGTTAGTCCAGCGTCTCCTCCTAGAGTCATGCCGTCCGGGGACGGCAAGTCACCGGTGAGGCAGGCGGCTGGGGGCGAGTAGAGATCGGAAGCATGCAGCAGAACAGAGGGGAATCGGGGCCTGGGACGACCCAAAATCCCAGGGTGGGCCGGCCCACCGTGGGCACCCTGTAGAGATACACACCCGAGCGGTGAACATGCATTTTCGAAACTAATTTAGGAACATTTAGCTGACCAATTAAACAACTCTATTTTAGTAATATCAGATTCGTATTTGAACAACTAAGCTTGTTTAGCTTGATGGGTGGAGCAGTGTTATTATGACACGAAGCACGTATTCTGATCGTATAGTGATCATAAAAGGGGGAAACTCTAAGCATATTTTTTTAGCAAAAGAGGGTTTCCCCTCTGATTTCTATTAAAGAAACCACCACGGAACCAACATGATCAATTAAACCTTAAGCATGATCAATTAAATCGTATTATGGTTGTGCCATGGCAGATTTGAAGCTGCAAATCAGAGAAATGATATTTGGCATCCATTGTTTGCTTCGAACTAAGAACTAAATTCTAAGAGCTGAAAAGAAAGTAGAGTAACCAAGTTAAGATCTATTTTCTGGTTGAGATCAAAAAGTTGAGGAGATATGAAGTACCACCTCTCTTGCGGTGCCGTGTAGGCATCGGGGGTGCGATGGCTGTCGGTGGCGTTGAAGCAGATCTGCGATGGTAGACGGGTGCATCGGGGGATAAGTCCCGTTGCGGTGGAAGAGAAGGTCATGTGAGCGGCCCCGGCAAAGAGGACGACGGCGCCGATGAAGCTAGAGGACGCGATGCAAGGCTATTGGTCCGTCGTCGTGGATGAGAAACGTCCATCTCTAGTAGTGGACGACGCGATCTTGGTAGGCGCTCCGGCATGGTGGAGGACGGTGGCGATGGATGTGGTGGAGGACGGCGGCGATGGATGGGGTGGCGGGCGGAGGCTGGTGTTGGGATGGGGTGTTCTAGCGCGGACGGTGTATGAATGGGAAAATGGAGGGAGAGGTACGGGGAACCATGTTTTCGGGACGTGCCTGTCTGAAATATGGGAAACTTACGAACTTAGCCCCCGTTTAAAATTTGGACGTCTTGTCGGTTGGGGATAGGACGGTAATCTCGCATCTCGCCAATATTTGCCCAGAGCGATTTCGGGCGAGGAGAGGGTGGTTGGCGCCCATGGTTGGCGCCCATGGTGTATGAACAGGGCTGACAGGTAGGGCGGTTGTGTCACGTCAGAGTGAAGTTACAAACCTGCCCCTATTGAAAATATTTGCCTACATCGATTTCGGCTGAGTCGAGTTTGTTTTGCCGCCCACCGTGTATGAATGTGGAATGGAGGGAGAAACAGAGGTCTTTCGGACGAGCTTGAATCAAATGAGTTTTGCCGCCCATGTTTGACGCCCACCGTGTCGGAATGGGCTCAGAGGCGGTCGTGTCCCGTCTAATTGAAGTTACTGACCTACCCCTATTTAGAGCAGTGGAAATCGGGCTGATGGATTGTCTGTGTAATGGGTAGACAGTAATTTCCATCTCCCAAACACTTGGCTTCGGGCAGCCGACGTGGGAGTGGACATTTTGCTGCTTCTTTTGAATTTTGGGACAATAAGCATCCACGTTTACCCTGGCAACTAAATTCGAATCCATTTTTGTATTCCTATATGAGTCTTTATAAATCATTCTATGTGTTTTTATATATCTTCAAAAGGACGACAAAGATGTATTCCACTGTCATATATGAATATGGTTTACAAATGTCGATACTCAAATTTAGAAACTAGAATCCAGTTTAAGGTGAATTCGAATATTTGGAACACTTCATGTCCAACTCAAATGTCACACGCAGCATAATGTGTACTCCCATTTAGATATGTCCACAAGCAATGTATCAAGATTCAAATACCGAGTCAATCAACCAAGAATGTACAGAACTAACAGACATATAAACACTTATAGAGTATATGGATCAATAATATCAACTAACATACATAAGCCAGGCCGCTCTACTTTTTTGGCTACAACAGCATCCTTTTTTTAGCCAGCATCTTGGCCCTTTCCGATGCGTGCCACTTATGATCCATCTATACTACTACTATTATTGAATGCACATTCAGCCCGATTAGCATATTTGTAGGTCTGGTACAGCAATCCAAATGAAATGTCTCTGAGTCTTATCAATTAATACAGACTTGTGCTCAAATAAAATTACAAACCAAAAAAACAATTACTACATGATCTCTAAAACAAATGGTTTGATTGATTACATGAACAGGCAACACAAAGGTTATTCAACTATGGAAAGAACATTTCACCTATGATTTACCAAGTAGGAATTTAATTTCCTTTTTTCCTTCAGGACCTTAACAATCTGGTCAGTCTCAGCTTGCTTCGTTTTGAAATCCACCAAATATTTAATGGTTGTCTTCAGTACTGCTTGTGATTGTGCTGTTTGCTTCCTCAACATGTCAACTTCATCTCTAAGTGCAGAAGCAGAATCTCTTTCTACCACTAGTTTAGCCTCTAGAGCATCAGCAGTTGGCAATTCATAATGCACGATTGGGTCGGTGCCACTGTTGTGGGATGATGCAACGTCCATGGTGACCTCGCTCTTTGATCTTGGGCTAACCTGTTTTGCCATTAAAGTTTCGATTGGATTCAGAAAAGTTGAAGTTAGCAAAACATCTCAACTGAGAGTTATAATAGCAAACTAGTTAAACAAACAAGGAATTAAAGAGTTTCAATTGGATGTTGAAAAGTAGTTACTAACATCATTGTAACCCGCTGTTGCAGCAACAAAGCAGTTAAACAAACAAGTAGATATTTTAGTTAAGGCAAACAGGTAATTCTTAACAGTAAGTATCAAACACATAGATAGGCACAGTCTACAATATGATTAACAGGCTGTGCCATTATGTAATCAGTAGCAAACTAAATTAAGCCAAGCAACGTAATTGAGCAATTTTGCAATAAGTGGCTAACTAAAATTCCGAGAAGCAGGTAACTGAACTTACGCTAGTTCTTTGTACAGGCACACTGCAACTTCTTTTTGGCTTGCAAGGTTGTACGAAGGAGTCCATGGCATCAATTGCTTGGATACGCAGTCCCAATACTTCTTTCTTCCCACACTGCATGGGTAAGTCGAATGGTTAATCTGGTAAGATGGTGCGTCCTTGATATGTTATATGAGGACGTGTAGTCAGACTAGTTGTAGCCAAACACATCACACTGTCTTTTACTGTATATTTCATGCGATTACTTTTGGCATATCGAGATCTAAGCAATCTACAATAGGATGAAAAGACTGGCATCCTTCACATTATTGGCGAACTCAGTTCATAGAAACAAGCAATTCAACCATTCTGTGGGTAAATCAAAAGCGCCACTGGAATATTTTTCACTATCCAATGATACACGCAAAAAGGGGTGACGCAACCATAGGGGCTGGTATGGGCGGCCGCCTCAGGTGGCTGGAAAGTGTGCACCTAGTTTGAGTCGTCCAGGTTGGCCCATGCTAGTTTTGTTCGTCCCAACGCACGAGCAGGCAATGTAAAAAATGAAGAAAAATGTTTCAATTTGGATGGGCCAATAACATAAGTGCAAGGCAGGCCCTATAGCAGGCTCGCGGCCCAAACGAGCGCCTCCCATATCGATCGACATCAGGAAAAATCCCAATTCATTCGCTCCAGCCTCCAGTCTGGTTCGCTCTTAACCTAGCCTCCACTGGCCAGACCGACACAGCACTTCCCCGCGCCCTCGTTGGAGGGCGGTCGCCGGGCTTCAAGCGAACGGAAGGACAAGAAGATGAAGATCCAACCCTGGGTGTAGCCTGTATGGGAGGCAGCGGAGGCAGCACGAGCATGGCATCGAGCTTGCGCAAACGGACAGTCGCAGATTGCAAGAGTAGCATGCGCAACGAGCAGGTATGTCACATCCCTGATTATATCTAATTCAACTATTCAATTTCTGTCCAATAGTTAAACCTGACGGTGTTGTAAAACTGCTTGTATGTAGGGAATCTATGAGAAAATGAAACCAATTTCTACTTATTTTATAACTCCCCCAATCAATACTGAACTGACTGAATCTGATGTATCTAATCAAGTTTCCGGTGCACACATACAAGCTCATGTTGTTCTTGAGCCTGAAGTGTCTAATGAACACACTGCTAATGAAGGATTTGATGCAAACATTTTACATGCTCCTGGTGATGAACATATAGTGTCTAATGAGGGATCTAATGCAAGCATTTTGCGAGCTCATTGAAGGATTTAGTGTGTAATGATGATCTACTATGTTGAGAGAGACAGAGATTTGCAGGCATTGATGACAAGAAAATTATAGTGCATTTTCATAGCTTGAGGAAATGTCGAGGCCATCTACCAGAAAGTCCTCGTATCATGACAACATAGCATAAATACTTTTCTAAACTGTTGTTTGAAACTATTGGCATACTTGTGCAGGATAGATATATTGATATGCAGTTTGCGCACTGGTTATACGTGCAATTACACGTCGATATTTTCAGCCAGAGAACGAATAATTCAAGCAGGTACAGACCATGTTTGTAGTCCTTGTACACCATGTTGCATTTTGTGTTTTTGGTGCTTGCATCATTTAGTGTTTATAATCTGAACTACTTTGGATCATTAGCTGGTTTTCAAAGTGCATGTAGCTTCACATTTCTCAAGTTATGTTGATTTTCGGAGTGCAAGTGCCTTCGTATTTTTTAAGTTAAATGTTCGCCTCTGGTAACTTGAATTCGTGGATCAGCCACTGCACACAAATCATACATGAGTGCCAATAAAAATTAAATGAAATGCAGGGACTTACGCTAGCTCGTTGTACAGGCTCACTGCAGCTCTGCTTGCGCTTGGGATGTTCCATGTACAAGTCCATGTTACCACTTGCTTGGATGTGCAGGCCTTGTGCTCCTTGCATCCACCTCTGCATTTTTGACACAGCGAATGGTTGATCAAATAAGAGGAATCGACCTTGATGTTGTACCGGAGGACAGATACTTACAAGGTTATACGGGTGTGCAGGATGTGTACCAGATCCCGTAGCGCCGTCATGCTTCGCTAAAAAATGGATTTGCTTGTTTCAGATGATATCTCCAGAAGAAATAAGAGTTAAAGTCAGAGTTGCATAGGCGTGTAAGCTAACAGAGCAGTGAAAGGATATCCAAACATCGTCGGAACAGTGCACAAGGGAGGGATGTGTGGATACCTAGTTCGGGCCGGTGTTTGGGAATGCTCGCCTAGCTAGAGTGCGGGTCACTTTAGAGCCGTTGAGGGTGATGCGCTGGCGTTGGCTGGCCGCGCACGGATGCAGATCTTGAGTGGCAGCGGAGCGCTACGATGCGGTGGACGAGACCGTTGGTGAAGCCCCAACGGCCTCGGGGGGCAGAGGTGCGACGATGTGCTCGGTGAAGTAGCCCCGGTGAGCTGGGAGACGGCGTCGGTGAAGCGCACCTGATGCGGTGGAACTTGGTGTCTGTGAGGCACGTCGTTTGCGGCGGCCGACGTTGTCGGTGGACCACCCGGTGCGGTGGACGAGGGCATAGATGAGGTAGCTCCGATGCGGCCGTGAAGTGCGACCGTCGTCTTCGTCCGGCACAGAGGTGGGGAACGGTGGGGAAAGACACGAGATGAGGGGCGATTCGAGGGTTGGCGGCGAATTAGGGATTTGAGCAATCTGGGCGCGGAAGGGGACGATGGAGAAGAGAGATTTTGCAGGGCTGGAATTGGGGCCGCCAGATATTTCAATCCGAAACGTGGAAGCGCGAACTTATATTGTTGTCGTCCTTTTTTGGGGGGAGGGGGTGGGTGGCTGGGTGCTATGCGTCCGTCCGACACACGCGACCACCCCGACAGGACTATGCTTCGGTGCCTTAAGGCACCTGCCTTTGTGTCCATGACATGTGGGCCCATTTATAGTGGTCTAAGTTAAGAAACATCGTTAGGACAAGAACCGATCATATCATCAACTCTAAAGAAAACACTCATCAATTCAGGACCACCTACTAGCTATCTTGTAATATGCAACTTTTTCTCCTGGTCTTTTAGTGCGCACAGGCTCAAGATCCACATGCTGCAACACATCAAAGGCAAAAAGAACACCGAGTTCTAGCTAAACAAAAACAAATCTACACTGAGTAATAGATTTTTTCAAAACCTCAAATTAACATTTTAAAAACGATTAGCATACAGAAGTTCAGAATAGTTATTCACTGAAGATCGAACAACTACTATAAGTACGAAAACATACTAGAAAAAATAAGAAATATACGCATATCCGTAGGCCAATTACATGGTTGCTCATGGGAATATCAAAAAAAAATCCAAAGCAATGCAAAAGAATGAAAATAACATAAAAAAGAAAGAAACACATAGGGCTTGCTCCATTATCGTGCAAAGAAGGAAAAACAGAAGTTCAAGTATGAATAGTACAGAAGTCCAGCTTGTACAACGGCCCTTAGATGATATGGAAAAAGTGCATGCATACTTGGACTAATCCCATGATTGACCACGAGACAAACTCTAAAAATAACATCTCAAGAACTAAAATTATAAAAAATGAAAAAAAAAAGAAAATATATAGCACCATGCACCTTTGCCTTGCAAAATATGGAATGCAATGTGGAAAACTAGAAGTTGAACCATTAATTAGAAAGAAGTCCAGCATCTACTGAAGATAGTGGATCATCAAAAATAACAAACCATCGACTGAAGTCAAGCATCTACTTACAGCACAGAAGTTCAGGTGCAAAAGTTCTAGCAGTCCAGCTTCTACAACAGAACGAAAATTGATTGAAACAACAACCCCGATTAAATTTGGTTCCCAGATTTAATCGTTTGGGTCAATTCCGACACGTCAAAAGCCATTTCGAATGTCGTCATACTCCAGATAAAACATCCAAAAAAGATCCGCCATCAATCAGTGCGCTCGAACAACAAACCGCAACGGGAGGCAGAAAGTGCAATCCGCAATTTCGGAATGAATGAGCCAGCCAAATCGAATTACCAAAACGGGGAGGATTCAACCGCCATTTCGAACGTCATCATGCTCCGGATAAATAAGAAAATGATCCCCATCATACTGTCCCTCGAACAAAAAACCACAGCGGGAGGCAGAAGATCCAATCGCCGTATTTCGATTTGTATGAGCTCGCATATTCAAATTAACAACATGGGCAGCATTTTGTCTCACTAATGCACACAAATCCACACCCAATTTGAACAAAAAACCTACAAATCTACAACAGCGGCCGAAACCAATCCCGCAGATGAAGAACAGAGGTGGCGGAACACCAAATTTAATTCATTCAAAAATAACAACAAATCATGAAGTAAACTCATACCTAAACCCAATTCTCATCCTATTAGGGATCCTAGAACATCCAGTACATGCAAAACACTTGTGACAGACCCATGTTCATCACCGCCCGAGAGCAAATCCGCCAACGAGCTAGATTCCTAATCAAAACAAGCATTTAGATTCTAAAAACTGTGTAAACATTACACTCACATCGCCAACAACACGAACGATCAGAAAAACTCGTGGTAGAAGGCACGGTTGAGAAGATAGCCCGAAGGTCGGGTTCGTATAGAGGGAAGGTTAGGCGCGTTACTCAGGCAGTTCAGGTTGTGATCATAATATTATTCTGATCCCGTGATCAGAATAGTGTTTATATATATATATATATATATGTTAGAGATATATTTAGGTCACATATGTTTTGGTAGTCTAGGATTTGTAATCCGTCTCCTACCTTATCTCTAGGAGAGGCGTCTTGCCCTCCAAGCCTTGTACTCAATATATACTCGTCCTCGAGGCTCAATAATACATCCATCATATTCCGCCAATCCCTCTCTCGCTTCTAACATGGTATCAGGCTAATCTCGATCCAAAAACCCTAGCCGTCGGCGCTTCCGCATCCGAACGCCGTCCTCGGGGCTGTTGACCTCCATGACCGCCGCCGGGGGCCGCCCCGCCCATACCTAGGGTTCGTCCGCCGGTCGTCTTGACTAGCTGCCCTAGAGAGTCTTTTTCCCGATCCCTTGATCCGGGTTGTTCTCTCTTGCCGATCGTCTTGGTCGGTGTTTCTTTTTGGTTTTCCGATCTATGATCGGTTTGTGTCACCCGCCGCCGTTCGTCGTCTATAACACGCCTCTACTTCATCATTGGCATCGACTCCATCAGCATCTTCGTCGGTCATGAGACGGCAGCTTGCGTATTTGCATCGAATCACTGCCCCGCACCATCTGGTCGCCGCTCCTAATGCGGCTACTCGCACGGTCCTACTGGCCATCGTCTTCGGCCGCACACGCCTAGGATCACTCCAGCGCTAACGTGCCCACCGCGGGCGAGATCAATTCTCGTGCGTCTGCATTGTGTTCTTGGCTGCTCAGGTTCCACGTACGGCTACTTTTTCCAGATGATGCATCTCGTGGGCTCCTTGGGTTCAAATACGACCAGCTTTGGCTTTTGTGCATATACAATCAGCTCTCATGCACCATATAGTTGCATTCTCATGGATAATCTGGCTACGCGAACGTGCGCCGCTGGTGCCTCAGGGCCGCGGGCGCCTTCTGCCATCTTTGGCTGCGAAGCACGTTGTGGATACCTGGTCGCCAGTCTGCGTCTTCTCATTCTTGCCCGTCGTATCTTTGGTCTGATCAATTGTAGATGAGCACGTCTTCATGGGATTTTGTGAAGATCGTCACCGAGTACACACGCCACTCCATCGATCGAGCATCGGGCAGCCGCAGCGCCACCTCGTCGGGCTGCAGCACTGCCACCCCGTGGTTCTTCTCCCGGATGCATTGATCTACGTCACCGCTGCATCGCCTCTTCGGGCCGTAGTGTCGCGGCCCACGGTCCGCAGCCGCCCCAAGGCGTTTGCTCTAGACCGTCCCGGTGGCTGCGCCGACCCTCGCGCCACCACTGCTGTAACACCCTCGATGCGACTATAGCTCCCACGTGTCGAGGCACGACTTAGAGACATATCGCATTGAAGGCATATGTCGCAAGTTAGGCAATCTTCACAACATCCCATGTAATATAAATAATAAAGGGAAGATAACATAGTTGGCTTACACTTGCCACGTCAATCAAGTACATAAATAACATTACATCATCCAAACACTCATGGCCCGACTACGGCGCCAAAATAAAAGAGAACCCAACAAGCGACAACGGTCCCAATCACCCCCAACTGGGCACCACTACTGATCATCGGGAAAGGAAACATAGTAACGTTGAGAGTCTTCGTCGAACTCCCACTTGAGCTCATACGCGTCTGCTGGAGCGGAATCATCAGGCCCTGCATCTGGTGTAATAGTAATCTGTGAGTCACAGGGACTCAGCAATCTCGCACCCTCGCGATCAAGACTATTTAAGCTTATAGGTATGGCAAGGTAAATATAAGTGGAGCTGCAGCAAGCGACTAGCAAAATATGGTGGCTAACTTATTCGCAAAAGAGAGCGAGAAGAGGAGGCAAAGCACGAGCGAGAAACTAGAGAGAAACCTGCGCAAACATTACTCCAACACCGTGTCCACTTCCCGGACTCCGCCGAGAAGAGGCCATCACGGTAACACACTCGGTTGATTCATTTTAATTAAAATAAGGTTCAAGTTATCTACAACCGGACATTAACAAATTCCCATCTGTCCATAACCGCGGGCACGGCTTTTGAAAGTTCAAATCCCTGCAGGGGAGTCCCAACTTAGCCCATGACAAGCTCTCACGGTCAACGAAGGAATAGACCTCCTCCCAAGACGTTCCGATCAAACTCGGTATCTCGGTAACTCAAGACACTTCTACAGGTTAAAACAAGACCAGCAACACCGCCCGAATGTGCCGACAAGTCCCGATAGGAGCTGCACGTATCTCTTTCTCAGGGCACACTCAGATGAGCGCTCCATACAACTATAACCAAACCTCGAGTTTCCCCGAGGGGGCGCTGCACAGGACTCTAGTTTGGACCAACAATCAGAGGAGCACTGGCCCGGGGGGGTTTAAATACGATGACCCTCGGGCTCCGGAAACCCAAGGGAAAAGAGGCTAGGTGGCGAATGGTAAGACCAATGTTGGGCATTGCTGGAAAAGCTTTAATCAAGGCAAAATAACAAAATGCAAGTCATGGCAAGACAAGCATGCACCCTAGTGAGTGCGTCGAGCTCGTAAACATGTCTACTTGAGTTATATTTCAGCATGTGTCAGTTTTCACTAAGTCTGAAAACTGATTATGTTTTTGCTATGTTCACATGCTTGCAATTGTATTTTCTGATCCCTTTTGTCTCAAGGTCACTAAGGGACTTTTGTTAAGCTCTTTGAGTAGCTCCATGCCATGCTTTACTTTGACATGTTCAGGTCCTGTAGCATGTAGTTTTGTGGCTCCGAAGAGTGCTACCTGATCTGAAATTCCAGACAAGTGTTAATTTCACTAAGTCTGAGATCTGTTTGTCATATGCATTTTTGCCATGCTTGTTTGAACCTGTTAATGGATGAATTGGCCGTAGCTCAGTGCTAGACTTTTGTTAAGCATCTTGTGTGCATCCCTGGAACCCCTTGACACTTGCCATGACTTAACATTGGTCTTACCATTTGCCACCCAGCCTCTTTTTCCCTTGGGTTTCCGGAGCCCGAGGGTCATCGTATTTAAACCCCCCCGGGCCAGTGCTCCTCTGAGTGTTGGTCCAAACTAGAGTCCTGTGCAGCGCCCCCTCGGGGAAACTCGAGGTTTGGTTATAGTTGTATGGAGCGCTCATCTGAGTGTGCCCTGAGAAAGAGATATGTGCAGCTCCTATCGGGATTTGTCGGCACATTCGGGCGGTGTTGCTGGTCTTGTTTTAACCTGTAGAAGTGTCTTGAGTTACCGAGATACCGAGTCTGATCAGAACGTCTTGGGAGGAGGTCTATTCCTTCGTTGACCGTGAGAGCTTGTCATGGGCTAAGTTGGGACTCCCCTGCAGGGATTTGAACTTTCAAAAGCCGTGCCCGCGATTATGGACAGATGGGAATTTGTTAATGTCCGGTTGTAGATAACTTGAACCTTATTTTAATTAAAATGAATCAACCGAGTGTGTTACCGTGATGGCCTCTTCTCGGCGGAGTCCGGGAAGTGGACACGGTGTTGGAGTAATGTTTGCGCAGGTTTCTCTCTAGTTTCTCGCTCGTGCTTTGCCTCCTCTTCTCGCTCTCTTTTGCGAATAAGTTAGCCACCATATTTTGCTAGTCGCTTGCTGCAGCTCCACTTATATTTACCTTGCCATACCTATAAGCTTAAATAGTCTTGATCGCGAGGGTGCGAGATTGCTGAGTCCCTGTGACTCACAGATTACTATTACACCAGATGCAGGGCCTGATGATTCCGCTCCAGCAGACGCGTATGAGCTCAAGTGGGAGTTCGACGAAGACTCTCAACGTTACTATGTTTCCTTTCCCGATGATCAGTAGTGGTGCCCAGTTGGGGGTGATTGGGACCGTTGTCGCTTGTTGGGTTCTCTTTTATTTTGGCGCCGTAGTCGGGCCATGAGTGTTTGGATGATGTAATGTTATTTATGTACTTGATTGACGTGGCGAGTGTAAGCCAACTATGTTATCTTCCCTTTATTATTTATATTACATGGGATGTTGTGAAGATTGCCTAACTTGCGACATATGCCTTCAATGCGATTATGTCTCTAAGTCGTGCCTCGACACGTGGGAGCTATAGTCGCATCGAGGGTGTTACAAGTTGGTAATCAGAGCCTTCCCCGACCTTAGGAGCCCCATTGCTTGATCATTTTTAGTGGCCGAGTTGTGTCTAGAAAAATGTTTTGAGTCATTTAGGAATTATATATCGGAGAGTTTAGGAATTCTTTTTACTTCCCAGTCTCCTCATCGCTCTGGTAAGGCATCCTGACGTAGTGTTTTGACTCTTCTCTTCTCAAATTTCACTAATTTTTTTTAGGATCACACGGGTATCTTGGAATCGTTCCGATGGTTTTATGATGAGAACATTGTCTTGGTGCCTCCTGTCAGGGGTTTAGTGGAAGTGTCCCGGGGAGTTGAGCTCTGAGGTGTTGTCATCATAATTTTATCGTTGCAGTTCTGGAATACCTGAGTTTAGTATGCCGACATCGAAAATCTCTTTTATGCAGTTCGTTGGTGAGATAACCTCGACGCCACCCAGTACTGGGGCGGGAGTTCGGGAGTATCGCCATAACTTGTAAAAGGGATGCTTTTCGAAGGTTGAGGTAGATGGTTTCCGAAGGTTTCTTGGTTATGTGTTGAAGGATGGATACAGCTGGATGTAGGAATTGCTAGATTTGGGTGAGATATTATGCTTCCCCTGTATCCCCAACACCTGATTGCATAACCGGGAAGGTTCGGGAGTTTCATAGGTGCGAATTCTTGTAGCTCTAGTTCTTCTTCCATGAATATTGGTTTGAGATTGGGATTTCTTACCGATTATTCGTTCTTGATCCATACCTTGTTGATTTATTTCCCTACCTTAATTCTACGTGGCTTCTCAATTTATGGATATGTGACCATTTCAAGAGGAATGCATTCGTTCTTTTTGTTCGGATGTGAAGACTATATGTTGCAATTTTCATTCCGTTGGATTCAGCTTCAATATTTGTCTGTCAGTGTGCTAATGGTGGTCAACCTCTTCAGGATGGCTCCTCCAACGCGCACGACTCCGAATCCTGATCCGCCACCACCTCCACCTCCTCCGGAGGCATGGCAAGCCGTGATGGCCGCAACCAATGCAAACACACAGTTGATCATGCAAATTCTTCAAGAGCGCAATCAAGGCAACCAAGGGAATCAAGGCAGCAATCAGAATCACTTTGCTACACTCAACCAGTTCCTTGCTAACGGGCCAAAGACTTTCAGCAATTGTGTTGAGGAAACCGATGCTGACGATTGGCTTGTGGATCTGTGCAAGCATTTCGAGTGCAGTAACGTCAGGCCTGAGGACTTTTTTAAGTTCGCTTCCTTCCAACTCAAAGATCAAGATGCAGAATGGTTCCAGCAGTACAAGGATTCCAGAGGTGGACGTGTTATCACTTGGGATGATTTCCGTCGAGATTTCCGAGCTCATCATATTCCCCAGAGCGTGGTTTAAAGCAAGCGTGAGGAATTCTGCAACCTGAAGCACGGCTCTTTGTCTGTCTATGACTACAACAAGTTGTTCCAGAAGCTCGCCCGCTTTGCAAAGCAGGACGTCCCTAATGAGAAGAGCATGATATACCAGTTCAGGGGTGGTCTCAGAGAAGATATTCAGCTAGCTCTTGTTCTCTTTGAGCCCTTGAGATACGATGAGTTCTACAACATGGCACTGAAGCAAGAGGCTGCTCAGTTGAGGTGTGATGCTTCCAAGAAGCGAGTCAGAGATGTTACTCCTTCTTCCTCCACTCAAGTGGCCAAGCAGCAGAAGTATTGGCTTCCTCCTCCTCCGTTCCGTCAGCCGTATCAGCAGAAGAGCAAAGGTGGCAGTGGTTCTTCCCACCCACCCAACCCTGGCTTTCAGAACAAGACTTCATCTCAAGCTCCAAGATCGAGTGCTCTGTATCATCGTCTGCTTTCAGAGGTCACGTGTAACAAGTGCCAACAGAAGGATCACTATGCCAACAAGTTTTTCAACCAGAGGCGTCTTCCTCCTCCTCCTGTCAGATCGGCAAGTACAGCTGTGGTCAAGCATAACCCCAAGTTTGCCAAGGTCAATATGGTGAATGCAGCTCAGGCAGAGGACTCACCAGAGGTCATCATGGGTAACCTTCCTGTTAATGATATTCCTGCAAAAGTTCTTTTTTACATGGGTGCATCGCATTGCTTCATTTCCAAACCTTTTGCATCAAAGTATGAGTGTGATTATCAGTATCTGCAAAGTTCCTTGCAAATTGTGTCGCTGAGCAAGCAGATGACAGCTAACACCTGCGTCCCGGAGGTTACTATCACATTGGGTGACTACAAGTTCCTTTCTTCCCCAATTGTTCTTGGTAACTCGGATATTGATCTTATTCTCGGAATGGATTGGCTTTCTAAGCACAAGGCTCAGCTTGATTGTGCAGCCAGGCAGATTCAATTGACTCATTCGTCTGAGGATGTAATTGTCTTTGCCGCTCGGGATAATACCATTCGTCTGTTTTCTCTCAATGAGAAGGGTGAATTGGATGCTATCTCTCAGATTCCAGTCGTTTGCGAATATCAAGACGTCTTTCCAGAAGAGCTTCCAGGAATGCCTCCGCACCGGCCAGTTGAATTCGTTATTGATCTTGAGCCTGGCACGGAACCTGTGTGCAAGCGTCCTTACAAGCTCGGACCTGAAGAGTTGAAGGAGCTGAAGAAGCAACTCGATATTCAAGAGAAAATGGGTCTCATCCGGCCTAGTTCTTCTCCGTGGGGTTGTGGTGTTCTTTTTGTGAAGAAGAAGGATGGAACGGACCGACTTTGTGTTGATTACCGTCCAGTGAACAAGAAGACCATAAAGAACAAATATCCGCTTCCCAACATTAATGAGCTGTTCGAACAACTCAAAGGTGCTCGAGTATTCTCCAAGCTTGATCTCTGTATGGGTTATCATCAGATTCGAATCCGTGAGCAAGATATTCCCAAGACGGCTTTTAGGACAAGCTTTGGTTCATATGAATACACTGTCATGTCTTTTGGCCTCGTCAACGCTCCTCCGACGTTCTCTCGCATGATGAATTTCATCTTCAACGCCTACACCAATGACTTCGTTTTGGTCTATCTCGACGACATTCTGGTTTTCTCCAAGAACAAGGAAGATCATGCCAAGCACTTGCGTTTGGTTCTTGATAAGCTCAGGGAACATCAGTTCTACGCCAAGTTCTCCAAGTGTGAATTTTGGCTTGATGAAGTGCTTTATCTTGGTCATATCATCTCTGCCAAGGGCATTGCCGTGAATCCTGAGAAGGTGTCTGCAATTGTGAATTGGGAACCTCCTCAGAACATGAAGCAACTCCGTAGCTTCCTCGGTCTTGCAAGCTATTGTCGAAGATTCGTTGAAAACTTTTCTAAGATCGCGAAGCCTCTCTCAAATCTTCTCCAGAAGCACGTCAAGTACGTTTGGTCTCCGGAGTGTGACATTGCTTTCAACACTTTGAAAGAGAAATTGATCACTGCTCCAGTTCTGACTCCGCCTGATGAATCCAAGCCGTACGAGGTCTTTTGTGATGCCTCTCTCCAAGGTCTTGGCGCAGTATTGATGCAAGAGAAGAAACTTGTTGCTTATACATCTCGCCAGTTGAAGCCTAATGAGAAGAACTACCCCACTCATGATCTCGAGTTGGCGGCAGTTGTGCATGCTCTTTTGACTTGGAGACATCTTCTATTGGGAAGAAAAGTGGACATTTTCACTGATCACAAGAGTCTCAAGTACATCTTCACTTAGCCTAATCTCAACCTCAGGCAAACTCGATGGGTCGAAATGATTCAATAGTATAATTCGAGTATCGAGTATACTCCAGGCAAAGCCAATGTGATTGCTGACGCTTTGAGCGGAAAGGCTTACTGCAACAGTATGATTCTTAAGCCTTATCAACCCGAGCTTTGTGAAGCTTTCCGCAAACTTAATCTGCAAGTTGTTCCTCAAGGTTTCCTCGCCAACCTTCAAGTCTCTCCTACCTTAGAAGACCAGATTCACCAAGCCAAGCTTCTTGATGCTATGGTGAAAAAGGTCAAGACTGGGATTGCCAAGAGTCAGTCCAAGTACAAGTGCTACCGCCTTTATGACAAGGAAACTCTCTTCTTCGAGGATCGTATTGTTGTGCCCAAAGGTGAACTTCGGAAAGTGATCATGAACGAGGCTCACAATTCTCTCCTCTCCATCCACCCTGGGAGCACGAAGATGTATCAGGACCTCAAGCAGGCTTATTGGTGGACTCAAATGAAGCGCGAGATCGCTCAATTCGTGAATGAATGTGATGTCTGCAGAAGAGTGAAGGCAGAACACCAAAGGCCAGCAGGTCTCCTCCAACCTCTTGCCATTCCAGAATGGAAGTTTGACCATATTGAAATGGACTTCGTGACTGGGTTTCCAAAGTCCAAGCGTGGCAATGATGCTATATTCGTTGTCATCGACAAACTCACCAAAGTGGCTCATTTTCTGCCTATCAAAGAGTCGATCACTGCAGCTCAATTGGCGGAACTCTATACCTCTCGAATTGTCTCTCTGCACGGTATTCCTCAAGTGATCTCTTCAGACCATGGCAGCATCTTTACCTCGAAGTTTTGGGATTCTTTTCAGAAGGCCATGGGCACCAACATCCGCTTCAGCACAGCTTTCCATTCTCAAACTAGCGGTCAAGTCGAGCGTGTCAACCAGATTCTTGAAGATATGCTCAGGGCTTGTGTGATCTCCTTCGGCATGAAGTGGGAGGATTGTCTTCCTTATGCTGAATTCTCCTACAGCAACAGTTTTTAAGCAAGTTCGGGCAAGGCCCCATTTGAAATTCTGTATGGCAGGAAGTGTCGTACCCCTCTCAACTGGTCTGAAACCGGTGAACATCAGCTTTTCGGTAATGACTTAATCACAGAGGTAGAAGAAATGTGTAAAGTCATTCGAGATAACCTCAAAGCAGCCCAATCCCGCCAGAAGAGCTACTATGATAGTAAGCACCGTGATTTGGCTTTCCAGATCAGAGATCATGTTTACCTCCGCATCTCTCCTATGAAAGGTACTCGTCGCTTCGGTATCAAAGGGAAGCTTGCCCCCAGATACGTGGGACCTTTCAAGATTGTCAGCAAGAGAGGCGACCTCGCCTATCAACTCGAGCTTCCTTCAAACTTTGCAAATGTTCATGACGTGTTCCATGTCTCTCAGCTTCGAAAGTGCTTCAAGACTCCTGACCGCACAGTCAACTTCGAGGACATTGAGCTCCAAGAAGATCTCTCTTATCGTGAGCATCCAGTTGCTATTCTCGAAGAGACTGAGCACAAGACTCGCAACAAGTCAATCAAATTTCTCAAAGTCAAGTGGTCACACCATTCCGACCGTGAAGCTACCTGGGAACACGAGGATCACCTCTGTTCTGAGTACCCGGCGTTCTTTCAGTCCTAGATCTAGGGACGAGATCCTTTCATAGTGGTGGAGTGTTGTAACACCCCGGATGTAACTTTCCCTATTTGTACTCTAACTCTTGCCGTTTCCGGCGTTAAGTTATATTTATTTCCTCGGATTCGGGTTTTGTCTCCGTGTGTTGTTGTCGTTGTCATGCATCTCATATCATGTCATCATGTGCATTGCATTTGCATACGTGTTCGTCTCATGCATTCGATCATTTTCCCCGTTGTCCGTTTTGCATTCCGGCGCTTCGTTCTCCTCCGGTGGTCATTTCTAGCTTTCTTTCGTGTGTGGGGATTAAACGTTTCCGGATTGGACCGAGACTTGCCAAGTGGCCTTGGTTTACTACCGGTAGACCGCCTGTCAAGTTTCGTATCATTTGGACTTCGTTTGATACTCCAACGGTTAACCGAGGGACCGAAAAGGCCTCGTGTGTGTTGCAGCCCAACACCCCTCCAATTTGGCCCAAAACCCACCTAACTCTGCTCCATCATCTAGAGCATTCGATCACGATCGCGTGGCCGAAAACCGCACCTCATTTGGACTCTCCTAGCTCCCTCTATGCCTATTTAAACACCCCCGATTTTCGGATCTCCTCCTACCTCCGAAACCCTAATTTTCCACCGCGCGCCGCCGGACATTGTCCGCCTTTGGGGCGGACACACCGCCGCCAGCCAACCGCCTCCTGCCACGTGGCACCCGCCACCTCGCCGCCGCCGCGGCCCGGGGAGCCCGGAGCCGGCCCCCGCGGCCCGAGCCGCCGCGCTGCCACCTCCCTCTCCTCCGAGCCGCAGCCGCCGGCGCGCGCCGCCGCCTCCGCCACCACGCCGCGCCGCCGCGCTCCGGCCACCGCCCCGTCCATCTCCAACTCCGGCCACCTCGACCTCTCCGGCGGCCCCGAGCACTGTTCCAGCGAAGATCCGGCCGTCCTCATAATCCGTGCAAACCCTAGATCTCGGAGGCGTTTTTTTCTCTAAGTCCCAGAAATTCCGATCCAAGTGCTCATATTCGTAGCTCCGTAACTTCGCATCCGTAGCTCCGATTCATGCATATAGCATATCAAATGTTCATCTCAGAGAGTACATCATTTCATTCCATTGCATCATTTTCATTTGAGTTCATCTTGATGCCCGAAATGCAGTTAGAAGAGGGCTACTTGAGATAATTGCCAGATCTGCTACTCCATTTAGGATTTTGTCATTTTTGCCATGATTAATGTGTGCATGATATGCCCTGATGCTCTACATGTGTTTTGTTAAGGGTTTTGTCATCTTTCCAGAGGTGCAACCCATGTATTTTTGTGATGTGTGTGGTGACTAGTGCAAGCTTGCAAAGTGGTGCACTTGCTAATTCTGTTTTCAGGGACTTAGTAATTTCACTAAGTCCTGGACCTCTTTATCTCATGATGCCATATGTTCATGTTGTTTCCTAGTGATCCGTGCCTCTTTTGAGGATGATCAGTAAGGATGTTTTGTTAACCTTGTAGTGCTCTATCCATCCATGTCTTTGTTTGCATTTATGGAGCACCCTAGTTTGAGTCAATCGAGCTCTACTTTTGCTACTTTGTGAATCTGGGCAGATTGTCAACTTGTTTGCAATTTTGCCGATGATGTTGTAGTTGATCCGTGCATGCTATGTTATTGTTCTTGCCATGTCTAGATTGCATTTTGTGCCTTCTTGATGGATGTATGCTTGTCTTGCCATGACTTGCACCGTAGTGAGTGCATCGAGCTCGTAAACATGCCTACTTGAGTTATATTTCAGCATGTGTCAGTTTTCACCAAGTCTGAAAACTGATTATGTTTTTGCTATGTTCACATGCTTGCAATTGTATTTTCTGATCCCTTTTGGCTCAAGGTCACTAAGGGACTTCTGTTAAGCTCTTTGAGTAGCTCCATGCCATGCTTTACTTTGCCATGTTCAGGTCCTGTAGCATGTAGTTTTGTGGCTCCGAAGAGTGCTACCTGGTCTGAAATTCCAGACAAGTGTTAATTTCACTAAGTCTGAGATCTGTTTGTCATATGCATTTTTGCCATGCTTGCTTGAACCTGTTAATGGATGAATTGGACATAGCTCAGTGCTAGACTTTTGTTAAGCATCTTGTGTGCATCCCTGCCATGTATTTTGTTGTCACATTTGGTTGTTGTAGCATGTTCATCTCGTGGCATTTAGTTGGCTACTTGCTGTAAATCGCAGACCGGTGCCATATTTGAATCGCTTGCCATTTCCAAACCATAACTCCGATTCCGGCGTTCTTTATATCATTTTCAAGCGATTTCATCTCATCTTCCCAGTGGCACACTTGGATTTCCAAGTTGAGGCCAGGTTCATGCATTTTCTGTCATATCTTGCATTTTGCATCCCGCATCGCATCCCGCATAGCATATCATCATTTCATCATATTGCTTGGTCTTGCACGTGGTTGATTGTATCCTTGTTGCTTGTTTGTCTTGTTTGGGTAGATCCGAGAGACGAGTTCGCTAACGAGGAGCCCGTTGAGTTTGCTTTCGAGGATCCAGTCAACTTTGACAACTGTGCAGGCAAGATGATCATACCCTCGAAATCACTACTATCTTTGCTATGCTAGTTTGCTCGCTCTTTTGCTATGCCAATGCTACGATGCCTACCATTTGCTTTCAAGCCTCCCTAAATTGCCATGTCAAACCTCTAACCCACCATTGTCCTAGCAAACCGTTGATTGGCTATGTTACCGCTTTGCTCAGCCCCTCTTATAGCGTTGCTAGTTGCAGGTGAAGATTGGAGGCCGTTCCTTGTTGGAACATCATTTATTTACTTGTTGGGATATCATTATATTATCTTGTTATCTTAATGCATCTATATACTTGGTAAAGGGTGGAAGGCTCGGCCTCTCGCCTAGTGTTTTGTTCCACTCTTGCCGCCCTAGTTTCCGTCATATCGGTGTTATGTTCCCGGATTTTGCGTTCCTAACGCGGTTGGGTTATAATGGGAACCCCTTGATATTTCGCCTTGATTAAAGCTTTTCCAGCAATGCCCAACATTGGTCTTACCATTTTCCACCCAGCCTCTTTTTCCCTTGGGTTTCCGGAGCCCGAGGGTCATCGTATTTAAACCCCCCCCCCCCGGGCCAGTGCTCCTCTGAGTGTTGGTCCAAACTAGAGTCCTGTGCAGCGCCCCCTCGGGGAAACTCGAGGTTTGGTTGTAGTTGTATGGAGCACTCATCTGAGTGTGCCCTGAGAAAGAGATATGTGCAGCTCCTATCGGGATTTGTCGGCACATTCGGGCGGTGTTGCTGGTCTTGTTTTAACCTGTCGAAGTGTCTTGAGTTACCGAGATACCGAGTCTGATCGGAACATCTTGGGAGGAGGTCTATTCCTTCGTTGACCGTGAGAGCTTGTCATGGGCTAAGTTGGGACTCCCCTGCAGGGATTTGAACTTTCGAAAGCCGTGCCCGCGGTTATGGGCAGATGGGAATTTGTTAATGTCTGGTTGTAGATAACTTGAACCTTAATTAATTAAAATGAATCAACCGAGTGTGTTACCGTGATGGCCTCTTCTCGGCGGAGTCCGGGAAGTGGACACGGTGTTGGAGTAATGTTTGCGCAGGTTGCTCTCTAGTTTCTCGCTCGTGCTTTGCCTCCTCTTCTCGCTCTCTTTTGCAAATAAGTTAGCCACCATATTTTGCTAGTCGCTTGCTGCAGCTCCACTTATATTTACCTTGCCATACCTATAAGCTTAAATAGTCTTGATTGCGAGGGTGCGAGATTGCTGAGTCCCTGTGACTCACAGATTACTATTACACCAGATGCAGGGCCTGATGATTCTGCTCCAGCAGACGCGTATGAGCTCAAGTGGGAGTTCGACGAAGACTCTCAACGTTACTATGTTTCCTTTCCTGATGATCAGTAGTGGTGCCCAGTTGGGGGTGATTGGGACCGTTGTCTCTTGTTGGGTTCTCTTTTATTTTGGCGCCGTAGTCGGGCCATGAGTGTTTGGATGATGTAATGTTATTTATGTACTTGATTGACGTGGCGAGTGTAAGCCAACTATGTTATCTTCCCTTTATTATTTATATTACATGGGATGTTGTGAAGATTGCCTAACTTGCGACATATGCCTTCAATGCGATTATGTCTCTAAGTCGTGCCTCGACACGTGGGAGCTATAGTCGCATCGAGGGTGTTACAGGATACTCTAAAATACGCAAGATAAGCGTGAGTGCTATGGATGGTCTTCTCCTAGGGAGACGGGAGCGGATCCATAGTGGTGTATTGATATGGTGAATATGTGGACTCGTGTGCGCCACCTCAAAAGAGTTACTTGCAGTCGTAGTTCAGGATAGCCACCGAGTCAAAGCTGGCTTGCTGCAGTTAAACCCCACCACCCCTTTGTTGATACTGATGCATATGTAGCTAGTTCTGATGTAGGTCTTGCTGGGTACATTTGTACTCATGTGTGCTTAATTTATGTTTTTGCAGAGAGACTTCAGTCTCACTAGTAGTTCCGCGTGGACTTCGACGTTTAGCTTGTTACCTCATCTACGATCTTGAGCCCTCGGCAGGGTCTTGCAGATAGTCAGGCTTCTCAGCCTTTTCATTTATAGTTGTCTGTACTCACACAAGTTAAGCTTCCGCATGTGCTTATTGCTTGTATGAATTGAATGTTGGGTTATCAGACCCATGTTTGTAATATCTGGCTCCTCGGAGCCTAATGAATAAATACTTTGAGTCATAGAGTTTTGTTGTGATGCCATGTTGTATTTGCACATATCGAGCATATTGTGTGTATGTTATTGAAATGCTTGGTATGGGATCCGACAACCTAGTTGTTTAATCTTGGTAGCCTCTCTTATCGGGAAATGTCTCCTAGTGCTTCCACTGAGCCATGGTAGATTGCTACTGCTCCGGAACACTTAGGCTGGCTGGCATGTGTCCTTCGTTCCTATGTCTGTCTCTTCGGGAAATGTCACACATTGTTCCTTTAAGTCCTTGTAGCTTGCTACGACTTGGGTTCATATGTTGATGACCGACACGTTCGTTGCTGGGTCATGTATGCCTACCCCTGTAAGTTAGTGCCACTTTGGATTCACGACTAGTCATGTCGGCCCGGGTTCTCTGTCATATGGATGCTAGCGACACTATCTTATACGTGAGTCAAAAGGTGCAAACGTTCCCGGGCCAGGTAAGGTGGCACCCATGGGAATACCGTGCGTGAGGCCGCAAAGTGATATGATGTGTTACATGCTAGATCGGTGTGACTTAGGATCGGGGTCCTGACAGCTTTGGTATCAGAGCCTGACTGCCTGTAGGATTACCAAGCCAAACTGGTCGAAGTTTAGTCTAGAAATTCTTTAGTTATATAAGGGAATTGATTGTGGATGGGAACGTAAGGCTCTTTTTACTCCTTTACCTTATGCCCTTCTGATCCGAGTCAACTTATCTTTCCTACGGGGTTAAGGAACTAGGCCTTCTATTCTTTCTATCAGGATCACGTGTTACTAATCCATAGACTTATAGGATTGATGGATTCAAGTCTCAGATCAGTTTCTACTACTTCCGTATGTTCATAGATGGCCTTCGAACCTTGATATTGTGATGTTGAGTGGTCATGCCACTATTTTGTAGGATGTCTCAAATCTTTTTGAGCATTTATAGCCGTTATGATGTCCGAGTCATCCCAGGTTTCTAAATAGTCTGATGCATTTGCAACTCCCTTCTTTCCGTTCCCGATGTTCTTTTGGGCCAGATTAAGCACACTAATCGGTGAGTTGAGGTACTGTATTGCCTCGACATATATGTTGGATCTATTCTTATGACCCTAGGTGTCTTAGGGAGTCACCTAGTAACCTAGACATGTTTTGTGTTCCCAGTGTGATGATTCCGGCCATCATTCTTGAAAGCATCCCGTGATGCCATTTAATTAGTAGGCATTCCATTCCTGGGTTCTTGAACCCGAGTTTCACCCTAAGCCTCCTGTTGATAGTGTTTGCTAGTTCCTTTTGGATAGTAGTAACCTTTACGATAGTCCTCGAGGTCTGTGGTATTTCCTTCTTCCAATACCATGAACCAGCCAAGGCAGACGTTCTCTGAATGGAAGGATCACAGTAAGAGTGTTCTCGATGAGTTCTCCATTCTACATTGTGACTTTGCCAGTGCTACCTTTCTGCATGGGTTATCCAGAAGAAATGCTGAACTTTGCTCGACATACTAATCCATGCATCCACAACTCAAAAAGTTATATGTTCCTTTGAGTTGTCCTTCTTCAGCCGTAGTCCGACCATCATCTATCAATTAATAGTCAAGAGTATGTGAGCATTCGTGTTCATTGATGGCTTTTACTCTTGTGGTCCGTCAAGCCATTCTATTCCGGAATGACTAGGAGAAACAAACTCCAGCACCTCATCCATTTCTTGGACTGGTCAAAGTAGTTGTATTCCCCAGATCAAGAATGCTAATCCAACTTCTGTTCTGTTCTACCCTGGAGTATTACCCCCTTTATGTCAGGATTGTCATGAGAATTGCACCATCTCTTATGAATTCTTGATGCAGTGATACTTCTCGCCATTGTTGTTCGTTCCTTGGTGCCAGTGTTTTTGTAACCGAAATACCGACAAGTGAATCATAATGTGTGAAATCAATACTCCAGGCAACCCCATTGCTCGGTAGTTAATGGACAATAGGTTCATTCTTAGTGTGTTGGTTATTGAATTATCATTCTAAGATTGATCGTGTTACCTAGTCCATTTTCCCTGGTGCACTCCTTGATCAAGAGTTGGGATTGTGTCAATCCTTGCTTATTTGATCACATCATCTTGCTTGAAAAGTAAGATTGTTCTCAGGCTTAATAACATATCGGTGGTTCGTCCTTTTCTGAATATCTTCTCAGAAGTATCACCAGGTTGTCCCCTGACTATTATGTTGAGCTCGTGATCGAGTTGGGTTCTTGTAAACCACCCTTCTCCAAGAATATGTGTCGGATACCCCTGAACTAGTTGGTTGAGCTAAACAACAACTTGGAGAGTTGGAAGATGGAAGCTTGTCCGACTTAGTTCATCATAAAGGGATATCTTTTGTGTGTGTGCATTGAAGAAAGATGATATTTACAACGATTGATCCTCGTGATCAGTTGTTGGATCTATTGTCTTGTCCAAACTTTTATTTGAGTGAGGGCTATCCTCAAATCAAATCAGAACCAACGATGTTCGTAATGTTGTCTTACTTGTGGTTGATCCCTCGAGCATACACCATTACATCTTTTGGTCTGGCCAATACTATCACATTGTTCACATAATGGTGGAATTCCACTGATATGGAAATTCTGATGAGTTGCTGTTGAGCCCATCTGTAGCATCTTGTCTCCTCCATGTTTCATGTTGAACATCAAGCTAGTGTTGGAAACTTTTGTAAGCATTATCTTCGTGTCCCGTTCATGAAGCCTATGTTTGGATAAAATAAGTGACTTTCTCTGATATACATTCATTTGGTGCAAGTTGCCGCCGTGGATTTGAGAAAGTTTGTTTTGCTTCCTCTGGAATCATCCCAAGTCAGTCATGCATGTGCGAAGTATTCTGTGGTTTGGTAGATTAATTACCTCCATTCCATATGTATTCAATAGCACACCAAGCCACTGGCTGATTTGTTCAGGGAGAAGAAGTTTCTTCATAAGAGCTAATCATATGACTTGTGCAAGGACTTCGATATCCGCGATGATGTGATGTAGGGTGGAAACCCTAGGGGCCGATATTTCACGAAAGGAGCGGATCCCGCGATGAACACGAAGAACACGAGGGGAAAACATGAGGGGAAATCACAAAGGGGCACAAAGAGGAACACTCAAACCAACAATATTAAGTCACACATGTGCTAGATCCTTGGAACACGAGAGGAGATACAAGAGCCAAAGTCAACAAAGGACGATACAAATGGTAGATGGTCTTCTCCGTGAGGAGGCCTTGATGGTCTTCTCTACGAGGAGGTCTTGAATCCAAGTGGATCTTCTCCGAAGAGGGGCCGCGGTCTCTCTCATGGAGTAGATCCGAATGGATGAGCTAAGCTCTATCTCACAAATGAGCTAACACAACGCTGACCCTAACTAGGAGGAGGTGGAAGAGTATATATAGTCTAGGGACACGAAGGGGTAAGTGAGGGGTACATGAGCTTCGGCCCACAACACTGTGCACAGACAGGCTTCGGACGTCCGATGGATGTCGGACGTCTGGAGGCTTGGGACGGTCCGGACGTCCGGAAGTCTTCAGACTTCCGTAAATAGTGTTCTGTCGCCGTGGCACCGGTCATCCGGTGGCGCTCGGTCGTCCGGGGCCTGGGGGTGTCAGATGTCCGGTCTGCATCGGTCGTCCGACCGCTGTAGCATTCGCGGGCTGACTCTTCAGGCTGGTGGCAACTCCAGGCATCGGACGTCCGGAGGCTGAAGACTTCAGGCAGCTTCTTCTCTTGGTCCTTGTACTTGGCGTCCTCGCTAGCTCGTCTGTTGGACGTGGTGGCTCCATGGCTTTCCTCTAAGTACCTGATCATGCATAGCACACACGTTGGAGGTAGTAGCCATGTCTCACATGTAGAAAGTGAAGGTTTGGAGTGGAGCGAGTTCACCTTGCGTCCCATGGCATATATTCAAGGACTCGTCATATGTCCTCTTGGGGTTTGGAGAGTAGTCGGAGTGTACATGGGGATGAACGTGGGATTCTCCGCATCATCTCCCCCCCCCCTTGGGAAAGATCCGACCTCGGATCGTGATCCTCATCACCATGGAAACGGTTGTCGTCGACGGACTTGTAGTTGGACGAAGTGGAATTCATGGAGCAATCCAAGTATTCCAAGGTGTCGCCGGAGGAGTATACATGCAAAAAGAGCAAACAAAAACAACACTCGGAAATATAATTATGAGCGCACACAAAGTGTCCATCAAGTAAGTATGAGTCTGTGCGGCAAGTTTGTTCGTGACAAAGCACAAGAAGCTTATCAAGATGATCTAGAATGATATGCAAAGCATTCATGGGAGCAGAAGCATTCATTGTGCACACAAATGTGTTGTGAATATGATCAATGCAACCACGGTGCAAAATTATGTCATAGTGAGACGGTTTATCAATAGCATGAATATGGCAATGGATTCTCAATATGATTATGTTATCATGCAATTGATGATGGACAATATGATCATGATGTATGAATATGTCATCAAGGAAGATCACAACAAATTTGCTAAGGAAATGCGCAAGCTCATATATCATGAATGACATGAGAATACAAGATGCAACAAGGCAATCATAATGTGAGTCAATCCATGCATAGGGTGCAAACTTTCCACGTGTATGATATGTCCATCGAGCATGATATGTGTGAGCACAATCAACAAATATGGAGGTGTTCGTGTACCAATGCTCGATGTCGTGTCATGAGTGGCAGTTTGAAAGTGCATCCAATAAGTCTGAGCGCTCCTCAATGCGAAGGTCCATAGAGCCAATCTTCAATGTCGGTCCTCCGTTCGCGAGATGTATCATGTAGACAACAAGAAGGAAACAACAACGAAAGAATGACCCATCAAATATGCGTATTTGAGGATGGCTCAAAGGGAAGGAGTTCACATTTAGGTTATTCTTGCAAATGTTGGTGTTGCACATCGTGTATGCCTTCGCATGACCAAGTTATCGCATAACGGCACCGCCTTGTGAATCCTCTAAAATGAAAGAACATGACAAACACTTGGAAAAACAAATGAGGTTAGCGGAAGTGCAAAACCTATCATTCGTGTGGTTAGATACCCAACAAGTGTATGCATCATTCTCATCATAAGAAAGGACAAGGGAGCATTTCATAGTATGGAGGCATATGATGCGAGAACAACCAAATACAATAGGCTCATGTAAACAAGCATGCATCACAAGTAATATGTCCAAGTCTCCGAGATTAATAAGCATAGATGCAACAATTGGAGGCAAGCGACAATGAACAAGATGTATCATGTGAGAGGCATGAACATATATGTCATCAACCCAAGAAAGCGAGTAAGAATGGAACATGGGTGATGCGACAAAACAATCAATCATAGAGATCAAGTCAAGCAAGCTAGTAGTGCGAAGATGCAACGTACTAGGAGTAATCATGGTAAGCATGTCATGTGTGCAAATGGTGGGCATACATAATGCACATGACATATCACAAGTTTGGAAGAAAGATATGAGCAAAATAGGTTCATGATATAATTTTTGTAAGTTTGCATGTGGCCTTGGACTAGTTTCCTGAGCTCACATAAAAATTTACTGAAAGTTCTAAATGATTTGATGCTTCAAATCAAATCCAACAAATTATAGAAAATAGAAAACATAAAAGAATTGATAGAGAGAGAGGAACCTCACCTGGGCTTACCTAGCGGCCCAGCAGAGGCCCAGCCCATTGGCCTTTGCCAGTCACCACCTACCTCCCGCCAGGAGGACAGCGCTCCTGTGGCCGCCGCGTGCGAGCATGCGCCCCGCCACCTCCTGCTTCCCGCCACTGCCCCGACACGTCTGGACGACGCCACGCATCACCCTGGACCCTCTCGCCCACTCCTTTGTCCCCATTCCCTCCTCTCTCTCGCTCGACACCTCGTGCCTGAGCGAGCTCACCGACGCTGATCATTGTACCCGTGGCCACCGGCCACCCCTCGCCCTGCCGCTGAGCCCAGAAGCACCGCGACGTCTTCCTTGTCCTCTCCACCGAGCTACACGACGCCGGAGGCCCTGCTTCATCGCCACCAGGGTCGTCTTCTACCTCGAGCAACCGAGATCTCCGACGCCCATTCATCGTCCATGGTGCCTCCCCGAGCCCGCTGAGTCCTCCAATGGAATCCCAGTGAGCTCCTCCGCATTCCCCCTCACCCACGTGCTCTAATTTGCACGCCAGCCACCGCCCCGTGAGCACCTGAAGCCACAATCCGCCATTGCCGACGAGCTCGAGGCTCTCAAGCTTCTCTGCTCGAACGCGTTGTCCACTGTTGATAGAGGCGAAGGTGTCTTAATGTTTCGATGAGATGGTGGCTTTCGTTTTGGTGGAAGTCGACTTTTACGATCTGACTACGAACGTGCGAGGACGCCGCGCCTTAGCAATCGCTAAACCAACTCCGAGAGGTTATTGACCACGCCGGAGCACAATCAACCTAACCACGAGGGTCTATTTCCTGCAAGCAATGAAGAACAAGCAAGAAACTTAAATTGCAATCTGGATATTGCGAATATAAGAGGAAAGCTTTATTGATGAAGGTGGGGTTCTGTGACGTCTTTTTCTGGTCGTTGAACACAAACGAAGTACGTGAAGTTGCATCTATGGCGAACTTTTAATCTAAACAAAACCCAAAGTCTAAACGATGCCCTAAGGGCTGTATATATGGAGGGGAGAGGGGGGAATTTCGTGGCCCTTGGAGGAGGGGTCCGAAAGTAACTCTAACTCTTGTTTCCCCACACATACGGACTCTAAAAACAGCCTATAATCAAGTATTTCAAAATTACATGGGCCTGGCCCAAAAATAAGGTGACGCAGCACCTAGGATAGCCTTTGGACAAAATTTATGAAGTGGCATCTTGTATATTTCGTCCAAGGCTTCATGCACTCATTATGGTGGCTTTAAAGTCCTGGAATCATCACTTGTAACTCCGTTCTTGTTCCCCTTGCGCACGCCATCATCTCCATGCTTGAACTTGCTCCAAGGTTCATCTTTCTTGTCCAAGCTAGGCCCTTCATTTGTAAGCAAAACAAATGTATCCAATTTAGGCAGCATCATATTCTCACGAACATTAGAATCGTTACCAAGAAATGACAGTACCTGGTAATTTAATTGGCGTGCGCGAGCTCTACCAATTGGTCCATTGTGTATAGCAGCAGGGGTTGTGGGTGTAACAATGGTATTAATGTCCTCATCATCCTCCCCTCCTTGAAATGAAGTCGTCCTCGACGGAAGATCATCTTCCTCACCCAAATAAGGCTTCAAATCTGCAATGTTAAAAGTGGGACTAACCCCAAAATCTATAGGCAGCTCAAGTTTATATGCATTATCATTTATTTTATCTAAGACCTTAAAAGGACCATCAACATGTGGCATTAGCTTTGATTTGCGCAAATTAGGAAATCTATCCTTACGCAAATGTAACCAAACAAGATCTCCAGGTGCAAACACAACATGTTTTCTACCCTTATCTCCAGCAAGTTTATATTTAGCATTCATACGTTCAATGTTTTCCTTAGTTAACTCATGCATTTTTAAAATCAATCCAGCATGTTCTTTAGCATCAAAATTAACCTTCTCCGAAGATGGAAGAGGCAACAAATCAATAGGTGCACGAGGTACGAAACCATACAAAATTTGAAAAGGGCACATCTTAGTAGTAGAATGCAATGAACGATTATAAGCAAATTCAATATGAGGCAAGCATTCTTCCCACATTTTCTTATTATTCTTCAAAACAGCCCTAAGCATAGTAGACAATGGTCTATTGACTACTTCGGTTTGTCCATCAGTTTGGGGGTGACAAGTAGTACTAAAAAGTAGTTTAGTCCCTAACTTAGCCCAGCAGCATCTCCAAAACTGGCTATGAAATTTAGTATCACGGTCTGAAATAATAGTAATTGGCACACCATGCAAGCAAATAATTTTACGAAAGAACAGCAACATTAACAGCATCATGAATTTTATGACATGGTATAAAGTGTGCCATTTTCCAGAACCTATCCACGACAACAAATATGCTATCCCTACCCTTCTTTGTTCGAGGTAAACCTAAAACAAAGTCCATAGATATATCCTCCCAAGAAACACTAGGTACAGGCAAAGGCATATATAAACCATGAGGGTGGGGAAACAAGAGTTAGGGTTGGTTTCGGACCCCTCCTCCAAGGGCCACGAAATTCCCCCCCCCCCCTCTTCCTCCATATATACAGCCCTTAGGGCGTCATTTAGACTTTGGGTTTTTTTAGACTAAAGTTCGCCATAGCTGCAACTTCACATACTTCATTTGTGTTCAATGACCAGACAAAGGCGTCACAGAACCCCACCTTGATCAATAAAGCTTTCCTCTTATATTCGCAATATCCAGATTGCAATCTTAGTTTCTTGCTTGTTGTTCATTTGCCTGCAGGAAACAGACCTTCGTGGTCAGGTTGATCGTGCTCCGGTGTGGTCAATAACCTCTCAGAGTTGGTTTAGCAATTGCTAAGGCGCGACGTCCTTGCACGTTTGTAGTCGGATCGTGAAAGTCGACTTCCTCCAAAACCATAGCCACCATCTCATCGAAAGACGGGACACCTTTGCCTCTATCAAGTGGTATCATATTTCCAGGTTGCTCGGTGTGATTTTACAGTTTTTCGTAGTTTAGATCGAGTTTGTTCTTCATACCTACAGTCCATGAAAAAGCCAAAAAAATTAGGGTTAGTTCATCATATCCGAACCAGTATAAGCCTTTGCATAGTCTTTTCAGTATTTTGCTTTGTTGAATTTGTGGTTGCATCATCGTGTCTAGTTGCTGGTCTTAGAGTCTAGTCTTTTAGAGTTTCGAGTTCTGGTCATAAGTTGTCACGCCACCGCCGCACCATCATCATCGCTCCTGCTTTCTACCACCACCGCTTATCCGCCACCGATCCGTCTCCATATACCATCACCAATCCGTATCCATATACCACCACCAATCCGTATCCATATACCACCACCGCTGCCATATCCTACCACCATATATCCACCACCAATCTGAGTTCATTTCATATTAGGTTTGTTTTTGAGATCCGTCTATTTTCCAATTCGTGTTTCCTTGCCCGAGTAGGTTTCGAAAGAAAAAAAAGAGTCTGGAGACCTCGGGCAGTTTTTAGGACAAAAATTTTGCGGGCAAAAATATTTTTTCCCTGTCCTATTTTTACGATCTTCGGAGTCTTTTGAGCCACTTGCCATCATAGTGATTTTTTGTCACACTTTCGTCATCGCTGCCCTGATTTCCAGAAAAAAGTCAAAAAAAATTCCATGCCCATCCTGTCAGTTTGACCTGGGAAGAGTTTTGAGACACTCGCCATTATAGTGATTTTTTGCAAAAAAAAGAGCGAAAAAATTTCTAGAGTGTGCTTTTCCCTTGTTTACGTGCATCGCTGTGATTTTGTTAGTGTTCTAGGCTCGCGTCTCTAGCACGGTCTAGCCTAGGGCCAGCAAAGTACTGTCGTTGAGCGTTTATTCAACTTTGCATCTCTGAATTGATTATTGCTAATCTTTTTGCTACCATATTATAAGCCTTCCTAGCTCCACATAAATCTACATCATGCGTTTGACTCTCTCTGGTAATCGCTCTATCCAAGCTTTGAGAGTTTTGACTACATCAAATGCCGATCACCGCCTGCTGCTGGGTAAGAACTGGTAAGAATTTGAGATTTGCTTGACGGATTTGTGACACCCTCCACCACCATTTGCTAGTAGTCTGTAGGGTCATATTCTTGTGTGTTTCTATTGCTGCTAACCATGGTAGGATCACAAGCCACGAGACTGACTGGGAGAACATGACGAATAAGGAGTTGCATGATAAATTTCAGCAAATGATGAGTGGACAGGTGCAAGATGTGCTAAACAGATTTGAAGATGCCATGTAGAAGATAGATGGCATGGAGAAGACGTTCGAAACAAAGCTCGACAACAAGTCTAATGAATTGCTCGCGCGTCTTCCACCACCACTAATGGCTGCACCTAACGCACCCCTACAACAACAACAACAACGTCGCCTTCCAAATCAAGTGGGATGAGCACAACGCGTTCCCATTGACCCTGGGCAAAATTCTGGTGTCGTTGTTGATGCTTCTGTAGCTCCTGTTGCTACTGCAGAGGTGGAGGACCATTATGAGGATGAGGTTGATCAAAATCAGAACTACGTGCAACCACCAGCACCACCACCACCAGGTCGTCCTCGGGTATATCATCGTAGCGGTAGTGCTGCACCACCACCTGAGGTACAAGATCATGACCTTTTCCTAAATTGAAGTTGAATATTCCACCATTTGAGGGTAGATATGTTCTTGATATGTATCTTACTTGGGAGTTAGAAACTGAACAACGTTTTACATGTTTACAATATCCCGAGGAGAGACGTGTTCCTGCTGCTATTTGTGCTTTCAATAGTTTTGCATGTGTTTGGTGGTCTGAACATTGTAGATTATATCCTATTCCAGCTACTTGGGCTGCTTTGAAAACTGCTATGCGTACTCGTTGGGTTCCACCATATTATCAACGTGAATTACTTAAAAAATTGCAGCGCTTAAGACAAGGAAAAAATTATGTAGAAGAATATTATCAGGAATTACAAACTGGCATGATTAGATGTGGTATTGTTGAGGAGAATGAAGCTATGCTTGCATGTTTTATGGGTGGATTAAATAGAGAGATTCAGACCATTCTAGAGTATAAGGAGTATACTAATATCACTCGTTAATTCCATCTTGCTTGTAAAGCTGAACGTGAAGTGCAGGATCGACAGGCATTGGCGCCAACTAACTTTTCTGCGGGTCGATCTTCATCATGGACACCACATGCATCGTCTACTTCCACTGCACCAGGACCTCCATCAGGTGCCACCTCAAGCCGTGATACAAGAAAGCAGGCACAACCACCACTATCTGCCAAGAGCACACTTGTCGGGCCTGCGCAGAACTCTTCTTCCTCCATGGCATCAACAGGGCACACAAGTGATATTATTTGTCATGTTGTAAGGGAAGAGAACATTTTGTGAGAGAATGCAAATCTCAGCGTGTGATGATTGCTACTGAGGATGGTGGGTATGAGTCTGCTAGTGACTATGATGAGGAGACTTTGGCTCTTATTACACATGAAGAACACGGTGGAGATGATTCTGATCATGAGACACAATACATGGCTGCTGAAGATGCTGACAGGTATGAATGTTTAGTTGCTCAACATGTTTTGAGTGTGCAGCTTACACAAGCTGAGCAAAATCAGAGGCATAATTTGTTCCATGCAAAGGGAGTTGTGAAGGAACGTTCTGTTCGCGTCATCATAGATGGAGGGAGCTGCAACAACTTGGCTAGCATGGAGATGGTGGAGAAGCTATCTCTCACCACAAGACCACATCCACATCCTTACTACATCCAATGGTTCAACAACAGCGGCAAGGTTAAGGTAACACGTAATGTTCGTGTGCATTTTAGTATCTCTACATATGCTGATTATGTTGATTGTGATGTGATACCTATGCAAGCATGTTCCTTATTAATCCCTCCGTTCTGAATTACTTGTCGTAGGTAGGGATGTATCTAGATGTATTTTAGTTCTAGATACATCCATTTCTGCGACGAGTAATTTGGAACAGAGGGAGTACTTGGTAGACCATGGCAATTTGATAAAAATTATGTACACCATGGTAGAAACAATAAGTATACTCTTGTTCATAAGGACAAAAATATTACTTTGCTTCCTATGACTCCTGATTCCATTTTGAAAGATGATATTCATAGAGCTAATAACGAAAAACAGGAGCAAAATAAGAGTGAAAATCAGATTGTGGCAAAAGAATTTGAGCAACAAATGAAGCCTAATAATAAACCATCTAGTGTTGCTTCTGAAATTAAATTGAAAAGTGCATGTTTACTTGCCACCAAATCTGATATTGATGATCTGTATTTTAGCAAATATGTTTGCTATGCTTTTGTGTGCAAAGAGGCATTATTTTCATTCGAGGACATGCCTTCCTCTTTGCCTCCCGCTGTCACTAATATTTTGCAGGAGTTTGCTGACGTCTTTCCATAAGACGTGTGATGCGGAGCATCCTACGCACATCACCATGTCAAGAGTCCATTCGGCAAGTGACACGTGCGACATCTACTTCACATACACAAAGGTAAACCATCTCCTTTACACATGCTCACTTGACCCCTTCGAGGATGGTATACTACGTGACACTCCACTTGTGTGCATGCATAGGTATTATTGGAACGGTACGGGCGAGGAGGAGGAGTGCGAGCGCAAGTGTACAACTACACCTCCGCGATGGAAGCGTGGAAGCGAAGATGGAAGAAGGAGATGCGGAGTCTACAGCGACCGGATGACCGGAAGCCACCGGACGTCCGACACTCTATAGCGCCCGGATGACCGACGTCCACCGGACGTCCGACGCGACCACGCCAGGACCAGCCAGGAGATCTACAACGACCGGACGACCGACAACCTCCGGACGCCCGATGAGTCCCAGCGCTCGGACGACCAGCGCCGACCGGACGACCGGTGCCACTACACCCGAGAAAAATCAACGGACATCCGACGCGCGCTGGACGTCCGACCGGCCTGAGCCACTGGTCGTCCGGTACCTGCCTGTGCGCAGCCGTGGGCCTTTGGCCTTGTACCCCTCTCCCACTTACCCTTCGTGGCTAAGACTATAAATAGACCACCTCCACCTCCTTTCTAAGGTCAGCGTTGTGTTAGCTCATTTGTGAGATAGAGCTTCGCTCATCCATATCGGATCTACTCCTTGAGAGAGACCGCGCCCCCTCTTCAGAGAAGATCCACCTTGGATTCAAGACCCCTTTACGGGAAGATCCCCATGTGGATTCAAGACCTCCTCACGGAGAAGAATCGGCTACCCTTTCTATCGTCCCTTGTTGGATTTGGATCGTGTATCTCTTTGTGTTTCTAGGATCTAGCATATGTGTGACCATATCTTGTTGGTTTTAGTGTTTCTCTCGTGTTTCCCCTCGTGATTCCCCTCGTTTTTCTCCTCGTGTTCTTCATGTTCTTCGCAGGATCTGCTCCTTCATGAAAGATCAGCCACATAGGGTTCTACCCTACATCATCTTGGTATCTAGAGCCACGTTGATCACGATTTCGGAGCCTCCCCTCTTCGTTTTCTAGCTTGATTTTGTTGTGTTCTTCCCTAAATTCAAAAATCCCCACCAAAATAGCCCCAATTTTTTTTGGGATTTGTTGGTTTGAGGAAGTTTTGTTGATTTTGATCCATGGATTTTCTTGGTTTCAAGTGCATCTAGCATCTCCCCAAGTTTCCCCATCTTTCATCCATGAAATCTCATCAATTCTGACCCCAAAATCATCAAATTCCGCCTAAAATTGCGTCCCGGATCTCAAATCCCGTGTTGACCCCGATACACTAAAAAACCGACGTTTTACGGATGTCCGACCTTTTTCGGACATCCGGAACCCCTAACCCAAGCCAAATTTACGGATTTCTGAGCCTGCCCGGATGTCCGGCCCCTGGACATCCGTCCTTTTACGGACGTCCGTAACTTGTAGATATCACCTTCGGCTGATTTTTGCTTCGGCCATAACTAATTCATCCGGAGTCCGATTTTCGCGTTCTTTAGCTCGTTGGAAATCTCTTGACATCCTCCTTCCCACAAAAATACCACCAACATCTTTTGACTCTATCAAATATTTGGAATTTTGGCATCTTTGCCTAGGGCCTCCACTACATCATCCGCTACACCACCACCGACTTCTGCAACCTAACCAATTTTGTTCCCCTTCGCATTAGTAGTTGTTTGAGTTGTGATTTGAGTCTCCTAAGGTGTTTAGGCTATTTAGGGACGGTTGCTTCTTCATCAACCACCACCACCACTACCGCATAGGCTTACCCACCATACACTTCCGCCACACCGACTTAACCCAATTTTGTTTGTGTTGTGAGTAGTTTCTCCTAAGGTGTTTCGGCTACTTAGGGACCGTGATTCCAACTCCGACACCGTGTATAGTACACCAACATACCCTCCACTTACGCATTGCCTACTCGCACAACCCATCATTGCCATTCCGCAATTCCATTGAGCTTCTGCAACATCACCACCACATCCCACTACCACCATTTGACATTTGACATTTGAGATTTTGAGTTCGTGGTTTTGCCGTTTCCTAAGGTGCTTCGGCTACTTAGGGACGAGTCTCCATCATCTTGGTATCTCCATCAAGATCACCGCCACTCATCATCGCCAAGTACGATAACCTCCATTTCATCTTGGTGTCGTGGTATCCCTCCATTGTATATTCCCTTGACATTGCATTGATAACCCCTAGCCCATTTTACGTCACTTGCCTATCGATACTAGCCATTTGAGTATTGTCGGCCACGTTACTTGTGCACATTAGTGATTTACACCATACATTGCATACATACCATATCATATTGGTATCATCATATCATCTCTTGTGCCTCAAGTTTGTTCTCGCATATATACAATTGCTATCTTGGTTTATGCATTGTGCAAAAGTGGCCATACACAAAAAAATAATAAGCTTTTAAGCAAAAGAGAAAGAGCAAAGAAGCTTGTAAGCAAGAGCCATAGCATCATACCACATTGCATATAATATTTTCATATCCGATCATCTTGGATCATACCACCAGAACATAATACATAGCATACTTGGGATAGAAAGTCGATACATATTGCATATCATAGGTTGTGCACAAGTGTTGTATCCGCCTATTGAGCAATCATGCTAGCGTCTCTCTTGAGTTGTGAAACACGAGAATTTTCCGTGGATTCCACATTTTGTGCTCACTCCTTTGTTGCACGACCCCATTTATCTATCTGTGTGTGTTTTCGTGTGCCATTCATTGTTATTGGTCTACTTGTTTCACTTGCGAATTTGGGAATCTCTTTCAACTTTATTGACTCTTGCTAACATATTGCATCAAATTTGTGTGCCACTATCCTCACCTAGCTCCACTATAAGCCTTATTTGTGTAGGTGTGAGAAATCGACAAGATCGGTACCAATTGTGCTATTTCCTCGTTACACTATTGAGTGATCATTGATCCATCTTCAACATCGGTCAAGGTACATTTGGTATAGTTCTTCTCTTTCTCCCACTCACATTTGCTCGAGTCTTGTGATGGATAGGCAAGGCATTTCATCTTCGGTCTACAACAACAACGACGAGTTCGATGCCACGAACAACTCCAATGAAGCCAAGATGCAAGCTAAATTGGAAGAGATCAAAACCCTCATCAAGTCCTACAAGCGGTCTTCCTCATCTTCGAGAAGACGCTCAAGAGCACATGTCTCCGAGCTACCATCTCCGGCAAAATCACATCGACATCGACACCATCACCAACAAGGACGTGAAGGTCAAGAGCTCAACACCAACAACCGCTCAACGACTTCACCACCTCCCTTGGCATCTTCGCCAAGCGACATCAAGGCATCTTCGCCTACGGACATACGGCATCTTCGCCCACAAGCACCTCAAGAGAAGCTCCCCAAGCTCAAGTCCACGACTTCCATGAGCTACTACAACCTCGACACCGACCACAAGATTCCTTTCTATGGGACTCTAGAACCCGAGGAGTATCTCGACTGGGAGCGGTTGATGGACGACTACCTTAGGCTAAATCAAGTTCCTCCCGAAGATCAAGTGAAGTGCGCCACAAGAAACTTCCACGACTACGCGTCGACATGGTGGCTTCACACACCTTCGGAGACCTACGACATGAGTTGGCCCAAGACGAAGAGAGCTATGCGGCGAGAGTTCGTGCCTCCAACCTACACGGAACAACTTCAACGCCAATTGGAGAACACCATCCAAGGATCCAAGTCCATCGACAAGTACTTCAAGGAGATGAAGATTGCCTTGCGATGAGCTGGCGTGGACGACCCCATTTCGATGAAGTTCCACTTCATGATGGGATTGCACAATGACATCTCCAAGACGATCTTCCTCGAGAACTACAAGTCCCTCGACGACAACTACATTGGTGCTCTCAAGGCGGAACAAGAACTCATGAAGGCTAAAGCTTATCCACCCCAAGCTCACTTCACGATGACCAAGCTCCATGAGAACGAGCATGAGGCTAGTACCACCACGATGTCCAAGCCCGACGAGCTCCAAGATGATGCTCCCAAGTTCGACTTCACCGACATACCTCTTTGTGGCATTGTTGATGTCGAGTCCTCCATGACTCTTCTTCAAGACGGTGCGGCGACAAGTACGACTACGGAGACCCTCAAGGACCAAGCTTTGGAGGCGAGTGACAAGGTGGCGAGCAAGGATGTTGCTTCCATCTTAGGAGGTGAGAGTGATGATGTGCAATCTTCGGCCTTCATCCATGGTGACGGTAATGAGATGGTTGAGCATGGGATTTTCCCTTCGACCATGGCGATGTATGATGACTTGAGTGACTTTTTCCACCATATTGAGAGTGAGAGTGACTTCATCGCTAGCCCCATATATGATGTGTTACCCCAATTCCCATGCGAGGAGAGCCACAACCCCCACCACTTGAGTGAGATGAGTGACTCCACCATATGTGAGATTGGGTGCACCTATTTTGAGGGAGTGAGTGAACCACCCCATAGAGAGAGTGAGATAGTTGATAGGTCATGTGAGGCCACTTTCAATACTAACGACTTAACCTCTACCTCTATTGTGTCTTCTCATTTGGTGCTAGGTCCCATATATGATGACGCGCCGATTCGCGACGACTACGTCCTCCCTTTGGACAAGACGATGGCCATGGTGGAATATGATGCACCCCCCACATGGTTCCATCAAGATGAAGATGACCACCATTTGGTCTTTACCACCTCACCTACACCACTTGAGTGGAATGAAAACGGTAACATAGGTGATGGTGATGCTCTAGTCCCACTAGTGTACATTCTTGACATTGATTGCTTACATGATGTTGATCAACCTATTACCATGCTTCATGCTAGTTCGACTTCCCCATGTGATGATTTGCCCATTTATGATGAGTATGATGATTCCCATGTGGAGTCTATTAGTTGTGATGCCATGTTACATAGTATTTCTTGTGACAATTCTCTAGGTCACATCATGTTTGACAACCCGCTTGCCTTGTCATATGCTATGCATAAGATCAACCATATGTCTTATTTGCAAGCTCTTCATAGTGACTATGCATATGCTATTAAAATTAACCCAATTTGCACATATGGCATAGATGACAAGCCTATGGTTATTGTCATTTGTTTCTCTTGTGATGATATTGACATGCTACCTTTGCATCATTTATCTCATATGACATGCCATAACCACCTAGCTTTGGATATGCATTGTTTTGGATGTTCTCCATTTTCTCCATATGATGTTTCCAATATTGCTCATGAGGAGACCCCCATAGTTTCCTCATACATTTTAGGAGATTTTGATTCATCCCATTCATTGCATGATCCCAATACTTGTGTGCACAATATGCTCCCCATGAATAAAAATGCTATTGTTGTGCCTTATACTTGTATGCTCAATTTGCATCCCCATCATGTTATACACAATAACTATTCTTTCATGATGGATGACATGTTCTTATACCATGCATCAAATTTCTTTGAGTGATGCTTATCTTGTGCTAACTCTCACGTGCACATACACATCGGATGATGTGTACATTTACCACACACACACAATCTCTTTCGTTTGTGTCTCTTTTGTGTAGGTACCCATGAATTCTTGTCAACCTCGCAATCCCATGAGTTGACAAAACGAGCTCTAGAGAGCAATGATGACTTGGGATCCCATGGAGTGTGTTTCCTACCACTCTCTTTGCGCAAAGACTTCATGCATTTCTTCTACATGGCCCTCACTTGGCTATGGGTTCTTGTCCATTATATATCCTTTGCCCATCTTGCCATATTCACTTTGCATGATATGCTCATTCCTATGCTTTCGCCATGCATTTGTGACCCATGCTTTGCATTACACATGATGATTGATTCTCATACTTGTATGTGTATTTGCAAGCTTGGTGGAGATATTGCTTGTTATTGCCATGTTTGCTTTGTGCCCCATGCCTATGATGGTACGTTCATCTTGCTTTGTGTTCGTTCTTGCGATATGTCATGTGCATTGCCTATACCTATTATTTGCTCTCATGACATGATTGCCATGATTTACTCTAGTATGTTGCATCTTCGCACTACTAGCTTGCACGACTTGATTACTATGTTTGCTTGCCTTGTTGCATCACCGATGACTCAACTTGCTCGCTTCATGCGGTTGATGAAAACCATCTACATGCTTTACACATGATTGTTATTGTTTGCTGTCATATATCTTCATATGTTGCCTCTCTCATGCTAGATGATTGCCATGTATTGAGTGCAATTATGCCTTTAGTCTTGATAATGAGTTTGCCCCCATAGCATTCTCGCATATATTTGGAGATTTTGACATTTTTCTTGTGAAGCATGCTTGTCTTGCCTCCTTGCACCATATACCTAGTGCCATGAATATAGCCAATGTTGCATCATATTATTCATGCACTTGTGCTTCTAATGGTTATGTGCAAAAGAAGAGAACCATCATGATGGATGATGTGTTTATCTACCATGTGCATATGTTCTTTGCCTTGTTTTGTGCATGTGTAGGAAACTTGGACCTCGTGTCAACTTCCAAATCATGTCAGTTGACCATTCGAGCTCTTGAGAGCGAACCACCTCCTACCACGATGATCCTACATCGCACTTGCTTGTACTTCGGCATTGTGAAGGATGCATAGTGATATCCTTCTCTTTTGAGAACCCCCAAACCATGAGCATGGATATTGCGGATCATACTAGTGTTGCTTGCACCATGAGACTTATTGTTCATCTTGGACCACTTGATTGCACACTTGTTAGAGATCTTGCTTTCACTTGTCATTTTCACCATTCCATGCATCATGATATATATGCCTTGTGTGTTGCATCCAATTCTTGGATTACTTGCTCCTCCCACATGTTTGGTTGCAATAATGTCATCACTTCACATATGCCATGTCCCATTGATTGCTACATGCTTGCCTTGATTGCCTCACACATGATGAACAATTTCTCTTTCTATTGTGTTGAGTTCCACACGATATTCACTACACCCAATGCACATTATGCTTGGATTGTCTTGCACTTGACCCATGTGTTTAGACACTTCATTTTATTTGGTGTTGTGAATGATTCCTATGCCTACCATAGACCTTTCATTGAGCAATTTGTGAATGCTTGCTATGAACTTGAGGTAGTTGCTTCTTCTCTTGTCACATATATTTGCATCAATACCTCACATTTACATGCTTGTCCCCATGATATCTTTGCCTATGCTCAATTTATGTGCTTATATGCCATATCACAATCCTTTGTCAAACCATATGCTTTGCATGATGACGACACTTGTTTGGTGAATCACCTCTTGAATGCTTGGTTTTGCACTAACGCTAACCACATTTTAATGGTACGGACGACGAGGAGGAGTGCGAGCGCAAGTATACAACTACACCATCCGCGAGGGAAGCGTGGAAGCGAAGATGGAAGAAGGAGATGTGGAGTCTACAGCGACCGGACGATCGGAAGCCAGCGGATGTCCGACACTCTAAAGCGCCAGGACGACCGACGTCCACCGGACGTCCGACGCGACCACGCCAGGACTAGCCAGGAGATCTACAGCGGCCGGATGACCAAAAACCTCCGGACGTCCGACGAGTCCCAGCGCCTGGACGACCGGCGCTGACCGGACGACCAGTGCCACTACACCCGAGAAGAATCAATGAACATCCGACGCGCGCCGGACGTCCGGACCATCCTGAGCAACCGGACGTCCGACCCCCACCGGTCGTCCGGTACCTGCCTGTGCGCAGCCGTGGGCCTTTGGCCTTGTACCCCTCTCCCACTTACCCCTTCATGGCTAGGACTATAAATAGACCACCTCCACCTCCTTTCTAAGGTCAGCGTTGTGTTAGCTCATTTGTGAGATAGAGCTTTGCTCATCCATATCGGATCTACTCCTTGAGAGAGACCGCGGGCCCTCTTTGAAGAAGATCCACCTTGGATTCAAGACCCCTTTACAGAAGATCCCCGTGTGGATTCAAGACCTCCTCACGGAGAAGAACAGGCTACCCTTTGTATCGTCCCTTGTTGGATTTGGATCGTGTATCTCTTTGTGTTTCGAGGATCTAGCATATGTGTGACCATATCTTATTGGTTTTAGTGTTTCTATCGTGTTTCCCCTCGTGATAACCCTCGTTTTCCCCCTCGTGTTCTTTGTGTTCTTCGCGGGATCCGCTCCTTTCTTGAAAGATCGGCCACATAGGGTTCTACCCTACATCAACGTGCCACCGGGATTACCAACTATTCGAGGGATTGAGCATCAAATTGAGTTAATTCTCGGTGCATCATTACCCAACCGTGCACCATACCATACCAATCCAGAGGAGACGAAGATGATTATGCGTCAAGTACAAGAGCTGCTCGACAAAGGATATATACGCGAATCCCTTAGTCCTTGTGTTGTTCCTATCATTTTAGTGTCGAAAAAGGATGGTACGTCGCGTATGTGCGTTGATTGTAGAGGCATTAACAATATTACTATTCGTTATCGTCATCCTACTCCTAGGCTAGATGATATGCTTGATGAATTGAGTGGCTCTACAATATTCTCGAAAGTTGATTTGCGTAGTGGATACCATCAAATTCGTATGAAATTGGGATATGAATGGAAACAACATTTAAAACTAAGTTTGGATTATATGAGTGGTTAGTCATGCCTTTGGGGTTAACTAATGCACCTAGTACTTTCATGAGATTAATGAACGAAGTTTTACGTGCTTTCATTGGACGATTTGTGGTAGTTTACTTTGATGACATATTGATTTATAGCAAATCTTTGGAGGAACATTTACGTGATGTTTCTATTGCTCTACGTGATGCACATTTGTTTGGTAGCCTTAGGAAGTGCACCTTTTGCACCGACCGAGTATCTTTTCTTGGCTATGTTGTTACTCCACAGGGAACTGAAGTTGATAAAGCCAAGATTGAAGCTATTGAGAGTTGGCCACAGCCCAAAATGGTCACACAAGTGAGGAGTTTCCTTGGCCTCGCTGGTTTCTATAGGCGTTTTGTGAGAGATTTTAGCACCATTGCTGCACCTCTCAATGAGCTTACAAAGAAGGATGTGCCTTTTGTTTGAGGTACCACACAGGAAGAAGCCTTCACGGTATTGAAAGATAAGTTGACACATGCTCATTTACTCCAACTTCCTGATTTTAATAAGACTTTTGAGCTTGAATGTGATGCTAGTGGAATTGGATTAGGAGGTGTGTTATTACAAGATGGCAAACCTGCTGCATACTTTACTGAAAAATTGAGTGGGCCTAGTCTAAACTATTCTACTTATGATAAAGAATTATATGCTTTTGTTTGGACCTTAGAAACATGGCAACATTATTTATGGCCCAAGGAATTTGTTATACATTCTGATCATGAATCTTTGAAACACATTAAAAGTCAAGCAAAACTAAACCGTAGACATGCTAAATGGGTTGAATACATTGAGACTTTCCCTTATGTCATTAAACACAAGAAGGGTAAAGAAAATGTTATTGCTCATGCATTGTCTCGTCGTTATACTATGCTTTCACAACTTGACTTTAAAATATTGGGTTTGGAGACCATCAAAGATCAATATGTGTATGATGCTGAATTTAAAGATGTATTGCAGAATTGTAAGGAAGGGAGAACTTGGAACAAGTTCGTCCTTAATGATGGATTTGTGTTTCGTGCTAACAAGCTATGCATTCCAGCTAGAACGTTCGTCTTTTGTTGTTGCAGGAGGCGCATGGAGGAGGATTAATGGGACACTTTGGCGTCAAGAAGACGGAGTATATACTTGCTACACATTTCTTTTGGCCAAAGATGAGACGGGATGTTGAGCGTTTTATTGCTCGCTGCACTACATGTCAAAAAGCTAAGTCACGACTCAATCCTCATGGTTTATATATGCCTTTGCCTGTACCTAGTGTTCCTTGGGAGGACATATCTATGGACTTCGTTTTAGGTTTACCTCGAACAAAGAAGGGGGGATAGCATAATTGTTGTTGTTGATAGATTCTCGAAAATGGCACACTTTATATGTCATAAAAGCGATGATGTTGTTAATGTTGCTGATTTGTTCTTTCATGAAATTATTCGCTTGCACGGTGTGCCAAATACTATTGTTTCAGATCATGATACTAAATTTCTTAGCCACTTTTGGAGATATTTATGGGCTAAATTGGGGACTAAACTGCTTTTTAGTACTACATGTCACCCCCAAACTGATGGACAAACCGAAGTAATCAATAGAACATTGTCTACTATACTTAGGGCTGTTTTGAAGAATAATAAGAAAATGTGGGAAGAATGCTTGCCTCATACTGAATTTTCTTATAATCGTTCATTGCATTCTACTACTAAGATGTGCCCTTTTGAAATTGTGTATGGTTTCCTACCTCGTGCACCTATTGATTTGTTGCCTCTTCCATCTTCGGAGAAGGTTAATTTTGATGCTAAAGAACGTGCTGAATTGATTTTAAAAATGCATGAGTTAACTAAGGAAAACATTGAGCGTATGAATGCTAAATATAAACTTGCTAGAGATAAGGGTAGAAAACATGTTGTGTTTGCACCTGGAGATCTTGTTTGGTTACATTTGCGTAAGGATAGATTTTCTAATTTGCGCAAATCAAAGCTAATGGCACGTGCTGATGGTCCTTTTAAGGTCTTAGAGAAAATAAATGATAATGCATATAAACTTGAGCTGCCTGCAGATTTTGGGGTTAGTCCCACTTTTAACATTGCAGATTTGAAGCCTTATTTGGGTGAGGAAGATGAGCTTCCGTCAAGGACGACTTTATTTCAAGAAGGGGGATGATGAGGACATCAATACCATTGTTACACCCACAGGCCCTGCTGCTATACAAACTGGACCAATTACTAGAGCTCGCGCACGCCAATTAAATTACCAGGTGTTTTCGTTTCTTGGTAACGATTCTAATGTTCATGAGAATATGATGCTACCTAAATTGGATACATTTGTTTTGCTTTCAAATGAAGGGCCTAGCTTGGATAAGAAAGATGAACCTTGGAGCAAGTTCATGCATGGAGATGATGACGTGCGCAAGGGGAACAAGAACGGAGTCACAAGTGATGATTCCAGGACTTTGAAGCCACCATAATGAGTGCATGAAGCCTTGGAAGAAATATACAAGATGGCACTTCATAAATTTCGTCCAGAGGCTATCCTAGGTGCTGCATCACCTTATTTTTGGGCCAGGCCCATGTATTTTCGAATTACTTAAGTATAGGTTGTTTTTAGAGTCCGTATGTATGGGGAAACAAGAGTTAGGGTTGGTTTCAGAGCCCTCCTCCAAGGGCCACGAAATTCCCCCCTCTTCCTCCATATATACAACCCTTAGGGCGTGGTTTAGACTTTGGGTTTTTTTAGATTAAAGTTCGCCATAGCTGCAACTTCGTGTACTTCGTTTGTGTTCAACGACTAGACAAAGGCATCACAGAACCCCACCTTGATCAATAAAGCTTTCCTCTTATATTCGCAATGTCTAGATTGCAATCTCAGTTTCTTGCTTGTTCTTCGTTTGCTTGCAGGAAACAGACCTTCGTGGTCAGGTTGATCGTGCTCCGGCGTGGTCAATAACCTCTCGGAGTTGGTTTAGGGATTGCTAAGGCCCGACGTCCTCGCACGTTCGTAGTCGGATCGTCAAAGTTGACTTCCTCCAAAACGATAGCCACCATCTCATCGAAAGACGAGACACCTTTACCTCTATAAACACCCGAGCCAAATCAGCGGAGGATCCACGGCACCGGACGACCGGCGACTGGACGACCGCCAGCTTCGTGGCGTCCGGTGCCACCTCAACCGAGCTAAAGTGAGCGGAAGTCCGGCGACTACCGGATGTCCGGAAGCCGATGAGCCACCGGACGACCGGTCCCCAGCGGACGTCCGGTACCTGTCTGCGTACAGAGATCGGGCCCATGGCCCATGTATCCCTCTCCCACTTACCCCTTCGTGGACCTAGACTATATATACTCCTCCACCTCCTCCTAGTTAGGGTTAGCGTTGTGTTAGCTCATTTGTGAGATAGAGCTTCGCTCATCCATATCAGATCTACTCCTCGAGAGAGACCACATCCCCTCTTCAGAGAAGATCCACCTTGGATTCAAGACCGCTTTACGGGAAGATCCCCTTGTGGATTCAAGACCTCCTCACGGAGAAGACGGCTACCCTTTGTATCGTCCCTTGTTGGATCTGTATCGTGTATCTCTTTGTGTTTCGAGGATCTAGCACATGTGTGATTGTTCTTGTTGGTTTGAGTGGTTCTCTCATGTTTCCCCTCGTGATTCCCCTCGTGTTCTTCGCAGGATCCGCTCCTTTCGTGAAAGATCGGCCACATAGGGTTCCACTGATGAGGACATCAATACCATTGTTACACCCACAGCCCCTACTGTTACATATACTGGACCAATTACTAGAGCTCGCGCACGCCAATTAAATTACCAGGTACTTTCGTTTCTTGGTAATGATTCTAATGTTCATGAGATTATGATGCTGCCTAAATTGGATACATTTGTTTTGCTTTCAAATGAAGGGCCTAGCTTGGAGAAGGATGAACATTGGAGCAAGAACACGCATGGAGTTGATGGCATGCGCAAGGGGATCAAGAACGGAGTTACAAGTGATGATTTCAGGACTTTGAAGCCGCCATAAGGAGTGCATGAAGCCATGGACGAAATATACAAGATGCCACTTCATAATATTCGTCCATAGGCTATTCTAGGTGTTGCGTCACCTTATTAATGGGCCAGGCCCATGTAATTTCGAAATACTTAAGTATAGGCTATTTTTTGAGTCCGTATGTGTGGGGAAACAAGAGTTAGGGTTGGTTTCGGACCCCACCCTCAAGGGCCACGAAATTCCCCTCTCTTCCTCCATATATACAGCCCTTAGGGCGTCGTTTAGACTTTGGGGTTTTGTTTAGATTAAAAGTTCGCCATAGCTGCAACTTCTCGTACTTCGTTTGTGTCCAACGACCAGACCAAGACGTCACAGAACCCCACCTTGATCAATAAAGCTTTCATCTTATATTCGCAATATCCAGATTGCAATCTCAGTTTCTTGCTTGTTCTTCGTTTGCTCGCAGGAAACAGGCCCTCATGGTCAGGTTGATCGTGCTCCGGCGTGGTCAATAACCCCTCGGAAGTTGGTTTAGCGATTGCTAAGGCGCGACGTCTCGCACGTTCGTAGTCGGATCGTCAAGGTCGACTCCCACAGAAAACGATAGCCACCATCTCATCGAAACATCGGGACACCTTTGCCTCTATCAAGTGGTATCAGATTTCCAGGTTGCTCGGTGAGATTTTTACAGTTTTTCGTAGATTAGATCGAGTCTGTTCTTCATACCTACAGTCCACGAAAAAGCCACAAAAAAAATTAGGGTTAGTTCATCATATCCGAACCAATCTGAGCCTTTGCATAATCTTTTTAGGGTTTTTGCTTTGTTGAATTTGCGGTTGCATCGTCGTGTCAAGTTGCTGGTCTTAGAGTCTAGTCTTTTAGAGTTTCGAGTTCTGGTCATAAGTTGTCACGCCGCCGCCGCACCATCATCATCGCCCATCTACCACCATTGCTTATCCGCCACCGTTCTGAATCCGTATCCGTATACCACCACCAATCCGTATCCATATACCACCACCAATCTGTATCCATATACCACCACCAATCTGTAACCATATATCCACCACCAATCCGAGTTCTTCTCATATTAGGTTTGTTCTTGAGATCAATCTCAATTCCGATTCGTGTTTCCTTGCCTGCGTAGGTCTCGGGAAAAAAGAGTCTGGAGACCCCCGGGCAGTTTTTAGGCCAAAATTTTCACGGGCAAAAATATTTTTTTCCCTATCCTATTTTTAGGTTTTTCTGAGTCTTTTGAGCCACGTGCCATCATAGTGATTTTTTGTCGCACTTTTTCGTCGTCGCTACCCTGATTTCCGAAAAAAAAAGTGAAAAAAAAAATTTCGTGCCCATCCTATCAGTTTGACGAGGGAAGAGTTTTGAGACACTCGCCATTATAGTAATTTTTCGCAAAAAAAAAGAGGAGCGCAAAAAAAAGCGAAAAAAAAGTTCCTGAGTGTGCTTTTCCCTTATTTACGTGCAGCGCCGTGATTTTGTTAGTGTTCTAGGCTCGCGTCTCTAGCACGGTCTAGCCTAGGACCAGCACAGTACCGTCGTTGAGCGTTTATTCAACTTTGCATCTCTGAATTGATTATTGCTGAGCCTTTTTGCTACCATACTATAAGCCTTCCCAGCTCCACATACCTCTACGTCGTGCGTTTGACTCTCCCTGGCAATCGCTCTATCCAAGCTTTTGAGAGTTTTGACTACAACGGTTGCCGATCACCGCCTGCTGCTGGGTAAGCACTGGTAAGAATTTGAGATTTGCTTGACGGATTTGTGACACCCGCCACCACCACCTCTAGTTAGTATTCTGTAGGATCATATTCTTGTGTGTTTTCTATTGTTGCTAACCATGGCAGGATCACAAGCCGACGAGACTGACTGGGAGAACATGACGAATCAGGAGTTGCATGATAAATTTCAGCAAATGATGAATGGACAGGTGCAGGATGTGCTAAACAGATTTGAAGAGGCCATGGAGAAGATAGATGACATGGAGAAGACGTTCGAAACAAAGCTCGATAACAGGTTTAATGAATTGCTCGCGCGTCTTCCACCACCACCACCACCGGCTGCACCTAACGCACCTCTACAACAACAACAACGACGACTACCTACACATCGTGAAACAGCCCTCCGCCGAGCGAGCCGTCTCCCTCTTGCACCTGGCCAAACTGTTGGTGCTGCTGTTGCTACTTCTGTGGCTCCTGCTGCTGATGCGGAGGAGGATGATTTTGCTGGCGATTACGAGGATGAGGTTGATCAAAATCAGAACTACGTGCCACCACCAGCACAGCAACCATCAGGTCGTCCACATGCAAATAATGGCAATGGTAGGGCTCACCCTCAGGTACGAGATCATGACCATCTCCCTAAACTAAAATTGAATATTCCACCATTTGAGGGTAGATATGTTCCTGATATATACCTTACTTGGGAGTTAGAAACTGAACAACGATTTACATGTTTACAATATCCCGAGGAGAGACGTGTTCCTGCTGCTGTTTGTGCATTCACTAGTTTTGCAGGTGTTTGGTGGTCTGAGAATTGTAGATTATATCCCATTCCTGCTACTTGGGCTGCTTTGAAAACTGCTATGCGTACTCGTTGGGTTCCACCATATTATCAACGTGAATTACTTCAAAAATTGCAGCGCTTAAGACAGGGAAAAAATTCTGTAGAAGAATATTATCAGGAATTACAAACTGGCATGATTAGATGTGGTATTGTTGAGGAGAATGAAGCTATGCTTGCACGTTTTATGGGTTGATTAAATAGAGAGATTCGGACGATTCTAGAGTATAAGGAGTATACTAATATCACTTGTTTATTCCATCTTGCTTGTAAAGCTGAACGTGAAGTGCAGGATCGACAGGCATTGGCGCGGACTAACTTTTCTGCAGGTCGACCTTCTTCATGGACACCACGTGCATCATCTACTTCCACACGTTCTGCTACACCGGCGCCTCCGTCGGCTGCCACCTCCAACCGTGATACAATAAAGCAGGCACAATCACCACTATCTGCCAAGAGCACACCTTCTGGGCCTGCAAAGAGCTCTTCTTCATCCATGGCATCAACAGGGCAAACACATGATATTATTTGTCGACGTTGCAAGGGTGGAGGTCATTATGCGAGAGAATGCCCATCTAAGCGTGTGATGATTGTTACTGAGGATGGTGGGTATGAGTCCGCTAGTGACTATGATGAGGAGACTTTGGCTCTTATTACACGTGACGAACACGGTGGAGACGATTCTGATCATGAGACGCAATACATGGCTCCTGAAGATGCTGACAGGTATGAATGTTTAGTTGCTCAACGTGTTTTGAGTGTGCAGGTTACACAAGCTGAGCAAAATCAGAGGCATAATTTGTTCCATACAAAGGGAGTTGTGAAGGAACGTTCTGTTCGCGTGATCATAGATGGAGGGAGTTGCAACAACTTGGCTAGCATCGAGATGGTGGAGAAGCTATCTCTCACCACAAGACCACATCCACATCCTTACTACATCCAATGGTTCAACAACAGCGGCAAGGTTAAGGTAACACGTACTGTTCGTGTGCATTTTAGTATCTCTACATATGCTGATTATGTTGATTGTGATGTGGTACCTATGCAAGCATGTTCCTTATTACTTGGTAGACCATGGCAATTTGATAAAAATTCTATTCACCATGGTAGAAACAATCAGTATACTCTTGTTCATAAGGATAAAAATATTACTTTGCTTCCTATGACTCCTGATTCCATTTTGAAAGATGATATTAATAGAGCTAATAAAGCAAAACAGGAGAAAACTAAGAGTGAAAATCAGATTGTGGCAAAAGAATTTGAGCAACAAATGCAGCCTAATAATAATAAACAATCTAGTGTTGCTTCTGAAATTAAATTGAAAAGTGCATGTTTACTTGCCACCAAATCTGATATTGATGATCTAGATTTTAGCAAATCTGTTTGCTATGCTTTTGTGTGCAAAGAGGCATTATTTTCATTCGAGGACGTGCCTTCCTCTTTGCCTCCTGCTGTCACTAACATTTTGCAGGAGTTTGCCGACGTCTTTCCACAAGACGTGCCACCGGGATTACCACCTATTCGCGGGATTGAGCATCAAATTGACTTAATTCCCGGTGCATCATTACCCAACCGTGCACCATACCGTACCAATCCAGAGGAGACGAAGGAGATTATGCGTCAAGTACAAGAACTGCTCGACAAAGGTTATATACGCGAATCCCTTAGTCCTTGTGATGTTCCTATCATTTTAGTGCCGAAAAAGGATGGTACGTCGCGTATATGCGTTGATTGTAGAGGCATTAATAATATTACTATTCGTTATCGTCATCCTATTCCTAGGCTAGATGATATGCTTGATGAATTGAGTGGCTCTACAATATTCTCCAAAGTTGATTTGCGTAGTGGTTACCATCAAATTCGTATGAAATTGGGAGATGAATGGAAAACAGCATTTAAAACTAAGTTTGGATTATATGAGTGGTTAGTCATGCCTTTTGGGTTAACTAATGCACCTAGTACTTTCATGAGGTTAATGAACGAAGTTTTACGTGCTTTCATTGGACGATTTGTGGTAGTTTACTTTGATGACATATTGATTTATAGCAAATCTTTGGAGGAACATTTGGAACATTTACGTGCTGTTTTTATTGCTCTACGTGATGCACGTTTGTTTGGTAACCTTGGAAAGTGCACCTTTTGCACCGACCGAGTATCTTTTCTTGGCTATGTTGTTACTCCACAGGGAATTGAAGTTGATAAAGCCAAGATTGAAGCTATTGAGAGTTGGCCGCAGCCCAAAACGGTCACACAAGTGAGGAGTTTCCTTGGCCTCGCTGGTTTCTATAGGCGTTTTGTGAGAGATTTCAGCACCATTGCTGCACCTCTCAACGAGCTTACAAAGAAGGATGTACCTTTTGTTTGGGGTACCGCACAGGAAGAAGCCTTCACGGTATTGAAAGATAAGTTGACACATGCTCCTTTACTCCAACTTCCTAATTTCAATAAGACTTTTGAGCTTGAATGTGATGCTAGTGGAATTGGATTAGGAGGTGTGTTATTACAAGATGGAAAACCTGTTGCATACTTTTCTGAAAAATTGAGTGGGCCTAGTCTGAACTATTCTACTTATGATAAAGAATTATATGCTCTTGTTCGGACCTTAGAAACATGGCAACATTATTTATGGCCCAAGGAATTTGTTATACATTCTGATCATGAATCTTTGAAACACATTAAAAGTCAAGCAAAACTGAACCGTTGACATGCTAAATGGGTTGAATTCATTGAGACTTTCCCTTATGTGATTAAACACAAGAAGGGTAAAGAAAATGTTATTGCTGATGCCTTGTCTCGTCGTTATACTATGCTTTCACAACTTGACTTTAAAATATTTGGTTTGGAGACCATCAAGGATCAATATGTTAATGATGCTGAATTTAAAGATGTATTGCAGAATTGTAAGGAAGGGAGAACTTGGAACAAGTTCGTTCTTAACGATGGATTTGTGTTTCGTGCTAACAAGCTATGCATTCCAGCTAGCTCCGTTCGTCTTTTGTTGTTGCAGGAGGCGCATGGAGGAGGATTAATGGGACACTTTGGCGTCAAGAAGACGGAGGATATACTTGCTACACATTTCTTTTGGCCAAAGATGAGACGGGATGTTGAGCGTTTTGTTGCTCGCTGCACTACATGTCAAAGAGCTAAGTCACGACTCAATCCTCATGGTTTATATATGCCTTTGCCTATACCTAGTGTTCCTTGGGAGGATATATCTATGGACTTTGTTTTAGGTTTACCTAGAACAAAGAAGGGGAGGGATAGCATATTTGTTGTCGTGGATAGGTTCTCGAAAATGGCACACTTTATACCATGTCATAAAAGCGATGATGCTGTTAATGTTGCTGATTTGTTCTTTCGTGAAATTATTCGCTTACATGGTGTGCCAAATACTATTGTTTCAGATCGTGATACTAAATTTCTTAGCCACTTTTGGAGATGTTTATGGGCTAAGTTGGGGACTAAGCTGCTTTTTAGTACTACTTGTCACCCCCAAACTGATGGACAAACTGAAGTAGTCAATAGAACATTGTCTACTATGCTTAGGGCTATTTTGAAGAATAACAAGAAAATATGGGAAGAATGCTTGCCTCATATTGAATTTGCTTATAATCGTTCATTGCATTCTACTACTAAGATGTGCCCTTTTGAAATTGTGTATGGTTTCCTACCTCGTGCACCTATTGATTTGTTGCCTCTTCCATCTTCGGAGAAAGTTAATTTTGATGCTAAAGAACGTTCTGAATTGATTTAAAAAATGCATGAGTTAACTAAGGAAAACATTGAGCGTATGAATGCTAAATATAAACTTGCTGGAGATAAGGGTAGAAAACATGTTGTGTTTGCACCTGGAGATCTTGTTTGGTTACATTTGCGTAAAGATAGATTTCCTAATCTGCGCAAATCAAAGCTAATGCCACGTGCTGATGGTCCTTTTAAGGTTTTAGAGAAAATAAATGATAATGCATATAAACTTGAGCTACCTGCAGATTTTGGGGTTAGTCCCACTTTTAACATTGCAGATTTGAAGCCTTATTTGGGTGAGGAAGATGAGCTTCCGTCAAGGACGACTTCATTTCAAGAAGGGGAGGATGATGAGGACATCAATACCATTGTTACACCCACAGCCCCTACTGTTACATATACTGGACCAATTACTAGAGCTCGCGCACGCCAATTAAATTACCAAGTACTTTCGTTTCTTGGTAATGATTCTAATGTTCATGAGATTATGATGCTGCCTAAATTGGATACATTTGTTTTGCTTTCAAATGAAGGGCCTAGCTTGGAGAAGGATGAACATTGGAGCAAGAACACGCATGGAGTTGATGGCATGCGCAAGGGGATCAAGAACGGAGTTACAAGTGATGATTTCAGGACTTTGAAGCCGCCATAAGGAGTGCATGAAGCCATGGACGAAATATACAAGATGCCACTTCATAATATTCGTCCATAGGCTATTCTAGGTGCTGCGTCACCTTATTAATGGGCCAGGCCCATGTAATTTCGAAATACTTAAGTATAGGCTATTTTTTGAGTCCGTATGTGTGGGGAAACAAGAGTTAGGGTTGGTTTCGGACCCCACCCTCAAGGGCCACGAAATTCCCCTCTCTTCCTCCATATATACAGCCCTTAGGGCGTCGTTTAGACTTTGGGGTTTTGTTTAGATTAAAAGTTCGCCATAGCTGCAACTTCTCGTACTTCGTTTGTGTCCAACGACCAGACCAAGATGTCACAGAACCCCACCTTGATCAATATAGCTTTCATCTTATATTCGCAATATCCAGATTGCAATCTCAGTTTCTTGCTTGTTCTTCGTTTGCTCGCAGGAAACAGGCCCTCGTGGTCAGGTTGATCGTGCTCCGGCGTGGTCAATAACCCCTCGGAAGTTGGTTTAGCGATTGCTAAGGCGCGACGTCTCGCACGTTCGTAGTCGGATCGTCAAGGTCGACTCCCACAGAAAACGATAGCCACCATCTCATCGAAACATCGGGACACCTTTGCCTCTATCATCCACCCTACATCACCTTGCGCATGCCATCATCTCCATGCTTGGTCTTGCTCCAGTGTTCATCCCTCTTACCCATGTCAGGCCCTTCATCTGTTAGCAAAACAAATGTATCCAATTTAGGCAACATCATATTCTTATGAACATTAGAATCATTACCAAGAAGCAAAAGTACCTGATAATTTAATTGGCATGCGCGAGCTCTAGTAATTGGTCCAGTATGTATAGCAGCAGGGGTTGTGGGTGTAACAATGGTATTGGTGTCCTCATCACCGGACGTCCGTGAGGCACCGGTCGTCCGGAGGCTCGCGGGTGTCCGGACGTCCGTAGATCTCCGAATGTCCGTGATTTAGGCTTTGTTGCCACGGCATCGGACGTCCGTAGGCGTCTGGTCGTCGGTCGCCGGTCGTGGGTCTTCCTCGGATTTCCGTAGATTCCGTTCTGTTGGCGCGATGTCGGTCGTCCGGAGGTGCTCGGTCGTCCGGAGCCTGGGAGGTGTCAGACATCCGGTCCAGGTCGGACGTCCGGCCACTGTAGCATGCGCTGGCCTGGTTTCCTTTGGCTGGTGTGACCTTCAGGGGCCGGACGTCCGGGCTGGGTCGGTCGTCCGAAGCCTGTAGCTTCTTCCGCAGCTCTTCTTCTTCACGTCCATCTTCCTCTTCTAATTCTCCTTGCTCCTTAGCTTCTTCATGGCTAACTCCTCGATACCTGAGTATGCATAATGTCTCCATTTGAGCTAGTAGCCATGTCTCATGTGCATCGAAGTGAACTTGTGAGAGGAGAGATGTCAGCTCAGTTTCGAGAGCTCTTGCACGGGCTCGTGTCATGGATCTGCTAGGCACTTGGTGAGACAATGGTAGATCCATGGGGATGACCTTGGGATGCTCCGCATCAAAGGTGGGTTAGAGGCTTAACATGGCAATATGGGAGGCATGATAAACAAGTGGTAGGTAGCGTGACATAGCGATAGAGCAAACAACTTAGCAAGCAAAGATAGAAGTGATATCGAGAGTAATGATCATCTTGCCTGCATAGTCCTTAGAGTTGTCGAAAGCTTGCTCCTCGTAAACGTACTCAACAGGTTCCTCGTTCACGTATTTGTCTCCCGGCTCTACCCAAAGCAAGAACACAAGCAACGGAACAACAATCAATCACGGTGCAATGCACAAGCAACATGATGCAAGACATGGCATGGAATGCAAGGTATGATGTGCAATGCATATGGGTACTCCCGAAGGAAAGGATGATCATGGCATCAACTTGGCAAACCAAGCATGCCACTGGAACGATTGAGTGATTTCGGTCGAAATCGATATTAAGATCACCAGAAACGGATGCACGATTTGCAAATGACAAGCAAAACAAGATATGATGCAAACTGCTTAAAACATCAACATGGTCACTTAGATGCAAGGTGAAACTATGCTACAACACCCAAACATGAAAACACAAAGCATGGCAGTTAAGTAAAGGTGAAGCTCTAAAAATTATGAATACTGGGCTACTGCTAGAAACCCCTAGAACAAGTCTAAAACAACATGGCAAGAATGCAAAAGTTAACAGCTTATGGGACTTAGCAGAAATGCATGCATCAAGATAGAAAAAGCACCAGGTAGCAAAGTTTAAGCATAGAAAACTATATACTACAGGAACATATTACATTACACAAGATCATGGCATGACAGTACTAAATGCACTTAATAAAACTCCCTTACTGAGCTTGATCTAAAAACCCACAGATAGGATGGTAGCACCAAGGCAAACATGGCAAATGATATGACTGTTTACAGACTCGAAAGAATTCATGACATGCCAATATGTAGATTCATGATAGCATCTTTGCAAGCTTGTGGCACTCATCACAGTGCACCAAATGACATGGAATAAAATCTAGCATGAAGTAGGCATGAAAAAGAAGCTATCCATGTGCAAAACCACCTCATAGCATACTTCAAATAAATCACACAAAAAAGACAAAAGAGCATCATGATGTTAAATGACATGTACATGAATTTGCTCAAATGCAAAAACTAACGCCACCACTGGATTGGTGGGATTTTTCTACCCCAAAAACATATATAATATGTGGGGGTTGCTGTAGAAAAATGCTCACAAGTTCAATAAGTCAAAAACTGCCTAAAAGGGAAATAGACAGAAATGGAAAAACCTAAAATGGACTATGTCCCAATCTAGACTTGCCAAATAAGGAAGGGACCAAACTGGAAAGGCCCAAAATGGATGAGGCACCCGATTTGGCTAGAGACAGAAGCGTGCGGATGACAGGTGGGCCCGTGGGTCCCATGTGTCATGTGAGAGGGTGTGTGTGGGTGTGAGGCTGACAGGAGGACCTGGCGATGCGTGAGGCTGACCAGTGGGGCCCGCGGACTCCCACACGGTGCTCGAGCAGAGGAAGCAGGGGAGGGCATCGGTGATGGGCAGACGCGGCGGAAGGCTCGTCGGAGCTGCTCCGGTGGCCTAGCGGAGCGACGGAGGAATGCAACGGATGCACGCGGAGAAACCGCACACCCGCATGGCACTTGACGCACCTAACGACGACGAAGGCAGCGCCGGCGGCGACGAACAGAGGCGGCATCGACGAGCTCAAGCACGACAACCACGGGCCCTAACGGAGCGACGGAGACGCGTGCTCGACTCAGCTGGACACGGCGGAGATGACGGACACGTGCAGAAGCGCTACAGTGGTCGGAGCACTCGCCAGAGGCGAGGTCCGACGGTGATGGGCTCGGGCGCGCACGGCTAGCGTGACTAGAGCATGCAAAATAGAGGGAGAAGGAGGTGGGGTGAATCGCAAGCTCACCACGAGCACGAAGACGCGCTCGGCTTGGCGAGAGGAGGTCGGGGACGGCGGTGATGTCGATCGAACACCCACGGCGGCCGGAGTCGAAGAAGAAGAAGAGGTCGATGCTGCAGAGGGCTTCGGCTCCGTAGTCAACAACGGGGACGTAGTCAACGACGGGGAAGAAGAAGGACATGCTAGTCGAGGCGGAGGTCAACGGGGAGCATGTCGGCGACGACGACACGCTCCTGGATGCGCTAGGGCGCGACGGAGACGGCGGATCTAGGGGTTAAGGTGCCCTGGCGGTGGCGAGGGAGAGAGGGAACCCTAGCGGAATGGTAGGGCAAGGAGAGGGGCTTAAAAGGGGCTAGGGTGAGCGGCGCGAGCTCACGCGCGGTCCCCATGGCAACATCGAGAGGAGGACGAAAAGGTGGGTGGCGTCTATAGGACAGGCACTGACTAGCGGGGCCAATCAGGCCACGTGGCGAGGGGCTAGTGGGGGTGCGAGTGCGCGTGGGTGAGAAAAAGCAGGGAGGAGGAGGCCGCGCGGGCTGGCGCGCGGGCTGATGGGCTGCGGAGCTGCGCTAGCTGGGCCGGCCAGGAGGTCGAGGCCCAGGTAGGCTGTTGTTGCTGCTCTCTTCTCCTTTTTCTTTTTCTTCAGACAGAAACACAAAAGGAAAAGTGCAGGGGAAGTGGAGGGGAGTTTTAGAAATATCACAATATTCCCATGAACCTGGTTTTATGCCCTATTTATTAAAATTGGTTTGGCATTTTTAAAGGTAGAAAAATATAACAAGTTTGAATTGAGTTCAAACTTGGGTCATTCTTGAACCTGACCAAAACAATTTCAGATAGGGTGAAAACTTGCAGAGGGGTTTAGGCCATGGTGCAAGATTTATAGGGAGAAGATGAACATTTAAGGAGTAGGGAAAATGACCCTTGACAAAATAAGGAAAGGAAGAGAAGGAGAGGTGGTGATGAGTGAAGGGGAAAAGTTGAAGCTTGGATCCACATGGAACATGCCACAATGCAATGTGCTACACATGAAGATGCACATGAAGATGATGATACGTAAAATGGCACCAAGCACAATGCAACATAAGAGGAGGCCATGATGCAACAATGAAAGGCAAAAGAAATATGACAAACAATGACAAGACAAAGCGAAGAGGAACAAAACAAAACCCAAAAAGAAAACCCAAAAGATGAAACCACTTGGTATTGAACAAGACAAGGTTGGATACATCTCCAAATATGAAAGTTTTACATATGGGGTGTTACATGCTTGCATCCTCTTCTTCTCTTGAAAGACGGCAACCTCCTTCATTGCTCGTGTCAACAAGTGCTCATCCCAAGCGAGGTCACGCACCAAATACATGTCTTCAAGCGAAACTAGATACTCAAGGTTAACCATATTGCCAGTGCCAGGGCACACAACTATTGCCAACACAATGAGTGGCCATGTCCTATTTATCATAACCTCATCCTCATCGCTGCAATCTTTGAGCAACTTGATAAAATGGGCAATTGGCGCCCTGTTTCCCTCTTTGTAAATGTTGTGTAGGTTATGTTCATAGCTCTTCTTTAGAAGCTTCATAGGTCTATCACCGGATGGCACATTGAAAATCCTTCTCACCATGAGTTTGCTAAAGTTGATGGATTTGTTCTTGTATTTGAACTCACGGAGTGAATGATTCGTAAACATCACAACAAACTCAATGAGCTCATGAGGCACCTTGAAAGGCTCGATGTCCAACAAGTCTCCAAATGGGTCATTCCTTATAATTCTCCATTTCTCCGGTGATAACTGCTTCCCAAGCTGACACAGCCGTTTTGAGTTAAACCTCAACTAGAACCCATAGAGATTGCCTTTCTTCTTATTCTTCTTGTAAACCTTCTTACTCCCCTCATTCTCACCAGTGCTACCTGCAACAACTAGAAAAAGAGAAAATAAAAAAGAACTCAATAAAAACCTAGTTCGAATCAAGCAGTGGCTAGAGAAAAATATATACCCCGCAAAAAAAAGAGAAAAATATATACATGCACACATTAAGAACGTAGGACAAAATCGAACCCAAAAAGAGTCGCGACTATGGCACTAGCTGGGCATGTGCACGTTGGACTAGCTAGGAGACAAAAATGATTTCCAATCGCTTCCTTCTCTGATAGGTTGAAGCGTTCGCTTCATCCAGAAGCGAGCCCCCACACGTCCTTCTTTCCTCTCCTCGGATGGATTCCTAGGGTTGCCGCCGCCTCGCCTCTCCCCCGCGCTCATGCCTCTCCTTCTCCCGCCCCGGGCACCACCTCCTCCGGGCCCCTGCCTGCACTCCGCCCCTTCCTCTTCTTGTTGTGGCAGACATCGCTGCTGAGCATGCCTGCGTCGCCGCTGCTGCGGAGGGCTCCTCGACTCCGCTGCATCCGAGGAGGGTGCCCTATGGAGGGCCCTAAATGTAGTAGGCGACTCCATCCCATGTCGCGTGCGGCGGAGGCCAGGCCAAATCCGCCTCCTCCAGACCATCCACTTCGTCACACAAAACGAAAAAGGTTGGCCCTAGTTCGAGCTCCGCCACCCCATCCCAGGTCGTTGTTCATCAGTGGCAGGCCATGCTCCGCCTCCTCAACACCCACTGTGTCTGCGACCGGACCTTGACGGCGTTTGCCCTGGACAGGACCTCAACGGCGACCTCTAGGTCAGGCCTCTCTCCCTTTCGAATCCCTTCTTTTTACAGTACGCTGGGAACACTAGGCATGCCATACACCCACTGGTTCGTGCTCTATCCCCACTGAGATGCGTGGATACTTATCTAAATATAAGGTGCCTAACATTATTGATTCATTTGGATGATTCAGAAGCTGGTTATTAGAATGTGTAAGTGTTGATGATACAAGGAGCACCACTCAACCAAATGGTTTCATTTTTTTATTCTAATGCAACATTGTTAGTTTATTTTCTTAGACTTGTTTATAAATGGTCAGTCTCTTGAGTTCCAGGAGTTCAAATTATCACACATATTAGAACAGAAGTCGTCACTTTTCAGTTGTTTTCCCTAAATCTAATGTGTTTCTGTACTAATCCCTAGGAAAAAATCAATACCATATTAGTAATTTGAGAATCGCTGAGAATGTTCTTCATTCTCTGATCTAGAAAGTTAATGTTGTAAATTTTGCACTAGGACTATACAGCTAATGATATGGATGGTGAGGTGCATTATAACCGTGATTTTACTTTTATTTGTATTGCTTCGACATCTGTAAATTTGTAGATTACTAATTGTTATAATGAAAGAAAAACATATATTTAGCTCAAATGTGAGAGCTATTTAGTGGTATGGTCTTTGGATTTTTGCATTCAAATGTTAGAGCTCCGGTGGTACTCACATATCGATGCATCATGGGGCTAGAGAAGGTCCTTCTATGGGTGATGTTAGATATGACATTTTAATACCAGATTCAAATTACTTCATCTTGTTTTCCTTCATTCATTAAATGAATAGGATGCTATTTGTTTGCATGACTGAATGCAGATATGAAATTGTCCTTGATGGATGATTGTAACTAAGCTCATGTTCTAGATATTAAAAAGGATCGACCGGATAATGCCCTTGCAATCACTGATTTCGCTATCAAGTCTACAATCCAGTGTTGATGTGTCAACACGGGAAGCAACGGCCAGCAGAGCGATTCGGATGAGATGCTTGCTACTAGTTTCCTCGCCATGCCGCGACCAGAGCCTCCGCCGGTCAGTACTGTTGCTGTCTTCTTCGACAACGGCGAGATCCGTAGCACATGCGAGTGGAAGACTGCGCTGCCAGTTTAGGTGTTGTTTCTCCAGGTAATATGATTCTCCGTCATGTTTTCCCAAGCACTAACAAATTCCATCATTTGTTTGGCTTGCATGTGAACGGGTCGATGGGAATTTTCTGGCTGTGGCTCTAAGCTGAATCAGCACTTGATCAACCTCAAGCCATTGTGATGGCTCCACTAGTAGGCACAAGATGGAAACTACCGGTTTGAGAAGGGGCTAGCCGAAATGAACAAGTGTCATCTACAACAATAGCCGCTTTTGTAAAGGTATGTTTGAATGTAGTTATACTTTGTCACGTGACATGATCTGTATCTATTACTTTCTTAGTAGGTTTTCTTATTTTCTGAGCATAATCTAACAGAGTAAATTTTATTGTTGCCTATTTAGTATTTACTCTCTTTACTGAATTTATTCTTCAATAATAAGGCAAGGATTAGATGATAAATGAACTGTCCATTTATTTTAACAGCCATCTCAGTAAAGAACCAAGTAGAATAGAAAATTAAATACAAACATAATCTTGTCAGAATCTGGGGATGTGGAAGGTCAAGCGTGGGTGATTATTCTAAATCCGGGTACATTGTCATTATTTTTGTTGCCTGAAGTGATGTTCTGTTGGTGATTATGTAGGATGGAAGTACACTTCAGAGGGTTGCGCACCTATGAAGCGGTTATTGATGAAGTCATGGACAAGGGACTTGCCAATGCTACACAGTCATGAAATCCTTATCGTCTTCCTTCTTCTTCCATACATGATATACAACGCTATCATTAGTCCAAGTTAAAGCAGTTCTTGTGATGCTTAATACTGTTGGCAGGAGGTACAAAAGTGTTTGATCTGTCAAGCATGGATGTAGGTTCTATGTTGCACCTACTGTTAGATCTAGAGTATCACCAGTTGAACCTTCTATTCATGTTCAGTGCTGACGGCAACCACAGGAGGGGGTCGGGGTGATCGAAGAGTAAGGCGTGGGTGACTCCAGCGAGATGTTTCTAGAGCGGATGTCAATGATGCGGCAATGAGAAGACCCTCACTGTGAGCCCTATCCCTCTCATTTAGCATCTCAATTTTTGGTTCCCGTGCTCCTGTTTCTCTGTTCTTCATTTGTGGTGATGGATCAGAAAGCCCCAGATAGTATTGTTTTAGTGTTCTATGATTGAAATAAATTTATATACTGCGGACGAGCACATAAGAAATATAGGGAAAATCTTAAAAGAATTGATCACTGTTTGCAAATTTCAGCTTCACAATTCATAGATCCTGGCGTCTCGCATTAAGAAAGCACAACAATAAAAGCCACATTCTACCGTCATTGCAGAGTGCAGGCATGGAAGGGGTGGTAAGCCAAGAGATAGTCGTGACTCAAAAAATTGTTGAGTGTGTGGATGGGGTAGCTCAAATATAGATTCTGAAAAGAGGAAAAGGCGCTAAAGTTGTCCTGGAAGCAATTATTTTTCATACATGTTTTCATACTGATAAGGAACTACTCAAAAGAGAAGTTTCAAGGAACTAATCAACAAAGTGCAGTACATTGAAATACCTAATTCAGCATGTTGGTGATACACTGATCGTGGATGGGGTATGATTTTTTGCTTATATGCTGCAACATGTTGAATTAGGTAAGATGAAGCTAAGGTGAACAAACTCAAACCACGATCAGTGTATCACCACCTGCCAGTGAAGCTCCATTTTTCTATAGTTAAGCCACGACAATGGTTTAGAAAACAAACCGACTCTACCATACTTGATTATTGCATTCCAAAGTCCAAACACTATAGAAAAAGGTTTTTCATTTACGGGAAACAGTACTCTTGTACTGCATATATTCATAAATCTATAGAAAAGGTTTTGACTGTTCAGTACAAGAAAACATAATCTTAATATTCTATAATCCCGAGTTATCCAAGTTCAACCACCATCAATGATTAATGGGATTCAAGCTGATTCAGTCAGAGTTGCAAAAACTTGTACATCTCCTGGATAACAGTTTTGGTGATACTCTGAAATGAGTTTTCCTGCAAAGACATGCGTGAAAAGTCTGACCAAAAAGCAGAGAGGTGTTACTAAGGGAGTGCTCAAGCATGGAAACGAAAAAAGGAATAGTCAAAAATGGAATTTGGTGTTTTTCCCTGCGTAGACACGATTCCTGATAAATACATGAAGCACTGAGGCACCATTGTGCTAGCAAACTGCATATCCCTATTTAATCGAACCAGCTATTGTCCTGTTTTTACACCCATAATGCACTTCTAAGATAAGTGTATCTATATTCTGGAAATTTTTATTTGTTCAACATTGTCTTGTGGCAGCAACTTGTCATCACATTTAGAAGAGAGACCCGACCAACTATAGGCCATGCATAAACAAACTAGACTCTACAAAAGACAAAAAACAAAATTCTATAGGGTCCTACTACTACCTCTGATACAGGCACCACGGATGATACTTTGGTACCATTGCAGTGCCTTGTTTGCTTGTTGGGTTGCTTGTTGTTCGATAAGAAAATGAATTGGATTTGTGAAACGATCGAGAAGAGGTGTGTAGAGGGGGTGAATAGACTCCTAAAAAAGAAAAGTTACAAGAAAAGTTACAGTTCTTATTTTCTTCAAGTTAAGGTAGAGTTTTAGCACAAGTTTAAACATCCATAATAAATTCAAGCAAGCATGGTAAGTGTATATGAGCAGCAGAAAGTAAAGCATGCAATTTGCAAGAAAGTAAAGGGATGGGATTGGAGTGTGCAAACGCAATTGGAGACACGGAGATTTTTGGCGTGGTTCCGATAGGTGGTGCTATCATACATCCACGTTGATGGAGACTTCAACCCACGAAGGGTAACGGTTGCGTGACTCCACGGAGGGCTTCACTCACGAAGGGTCCACGAAGAAGCAACCTTGTCTACCCCACCATGGTCATCGCCCACGAAGGACTTGCCTCACTAGGGTAGATCTTCACGAAGTAGGAGATCTCCTTGCCTGTACGAACTTCCTGGTTCAACTTCACACTCTTGACGGAGACTCCCAAGTGACACCTAACCAATCTAGGAGACACCACTCTTCAAAAGGTAATAGACGGTGTGTTGATGATGAACTCCTTGCTCTTGTGTTTCAAATGATAGTCTCCCCAACACTCAACTCTCTCTTACTGATTTGGATTTGGTGGAAAGATGATTTTGAGTGGAAAGCAAATTGGAGAAGGCTAGAGATCAAGATTTATGTGGTTGAAGTGGATTATCTTGACCTCAACACATGAGTAGGTGGTTCTCTCTCAGAAAATGTATGCTGGAACTGTAGGTATGTTTTGATGGCTCTCCTCATGAATGAAGAGTGGGTGAGTGGTATTTATAGCTTCCACACAAAATCTAACTGTTACACACAAATCACCAAACTCGGTGGGACCGAATCAGACAACTCAGTCGGAACGATTTAGTTCATAATGTGACCGTTAGACATTTTGGTGGGACCGATATGATCAACTCAGTGGGACCGATGTGCTAGGGTTAGGGTAAAACCTCATCTTGGTTTGACCGATTATGAAAACTTGGTGAGACCTATTTTGGTAATAATCAAAACAGAGGATTGGTCAAGCAAACTCAGTGCGACCGATTGCATATCTCGATGAGACCGAAATTATTGCAATAGGCGACAAAGAGTTTGCAAGCCCATCTCGATGAGACCGAGATCACATCGATGAGATTGGATCGATTAGGGTTTGTGGCAGTGGCTATGTCAAGACAACTCGATGGCGCCAGATAGAAGTTTCAGTGGGGTTGAGTTTGACTTGTTGTTTGGGACATATGTGGATATGGGAAAGTGGTTGAGGGTTTTGGAGCATATCACTAAGCATTTTGATCAAGCAACCCATTAAGCAACACCTCATCCCGTTTTAATAGTATTGGCTTTTCCTATGGACTTAATGTGATCTTGGATCACTAAAAGTAAAATGTAGAGTCTTGAGCTTTAGAGCTTGAACCAATCCTTTGTCCTTAGCATTTTGAAAGGGGTTCCACATCCTTTTGTCCACGCCACTCCATCTGTTAAACTTGTCTGAAATATACTAAATGAAAACATTAGTCCAATTAAGAGATATGTTGACATTAATTACCAAAATCGCCCAGGGAGCACTTGTGCTTTCAATCTCCCCTTTTTGGTAATTGATGACAACATACATCAAAACTTTAGATAAAGATATAGAAGATAACAAGTAAAGCTTTGGAAAGACATGTAACATGCATAGGCTCTCCTATATGTATGCATCCATGTCAATATGGAATGTAAGATCATGTGAATGCATAATCATGCCAGAGTAGGCAAAGTGTTACATGTATCTTGGCTATATGCATCAGGGCAAATGATATGAATATATGAAGTGTAACTTCATGTTCATGATTCCTTCGTGCAAACAATATGTACATTAGGAAGAAATCTTCATGCATATGAGTGTGATGCATATACTTACCTTGTGCTCTTGAGTTGGCTTAGAAAAAGATGAACCTAAGTAAACAAGGTTAGATAACACAGATACATCTACTAGACAGAGCAAACAATAGAAGCCACAAGAGTACCAAGATCGGGATGACATGTAGAGTGTGAGTACTGGGTACTCTATTAGATATAGACATGTCCCCAAAGGTAAAAGATATATAATAAATTCAAAGACTTCCTTCCCTAACAGTCTTTCTTCCCCTGAATTTTTTATTGGATAATGGGAAAATATAGGGAAACAAAATCAGAACAAAATAGATCATAAACATAGACATGTCTTTCCCTTCTTAAATACATGTGACTTCCCTCCTCTTGAACACCAAGCATCTGGGGCCTTTGATGTGATTACCTTTCTCTCCCTTTTTCTCTCTCTCTCCCCCTTTTGAAGAGAATAAGCTTTGATGTGATCTATGTGATCTCTCTCTCCCCTTTGGCATCAATTTCCAAGAAGGGATCTTTTGAAGTGTGAGTCAAAATAGGTTTGGTCCTTGAGTCACAGAGCAAAGCATCATATAGATTGTGATGCTGGTAGAGGTCATCGAATGGAGTTGGAACAAAGGTGCAGGAACAAGTGGCAAATTGTTTTCTCTGCAGTGAAATCAGTGATACCGAGTTATATTTTTTGGTTGCATCGAAATGGTTCGGCTTGACCGAAAGAGACGAATCGGTATGACCGAGTTCAAGACAGAGGGAACATTTGTCACCTCAGCTCACTAGGCAAAAAGGATCTCACAAAGATTTGCAATGAATTAACTGAAGGATTTGCAATGAATTGGATGCAAGAGATGTAGAACAAAACAGAGAAAAGAAAATTTAGATGAAGTTTTTTTATAAAGGAAGGGGAATAAATATGCAAGGGACAAATGCAAAGAACAAATGCAAAGACCCAGAGAAACACCAGAGAACTTCATCCAGAAGCGGGCGGTGACAAAGTCACCTATGTTAGAGTATATTGACTAAGGAGTCAAGTGAGAACACTTGATCATAAGTCATACTCATCATTTAAGCTCAAAATAGGGTTATCATTTTTCGTTTAAGCTTTTGATCTTGTTGAGCTGCTTTGACCCATGACTTGGAGTAAAGCTTCTCTAAAATGGAATAACATACCTTGAGTGGTGGTGTTGAACTTGATCATGTAGTTGAACTTGTGTGGGATGCTGAAGGTTGATGTAGCTCATTAAATTTGGAGCACCACTTGTAGTTTGAGTTCATCTACCTATATGGATTAGTTTTGCAAGGAAGAGCACTTATGTATCCAATTTGACAATCATGAATTCGATATCAAATGAAATTTGATATATAGAAGTGGTCAAAGGATATGTTGAAAGGTTTCATGCTTCCTTGTCTTCAACCACCATATTATAGACTTGGTGATGTAGAGATTGCTTAAGATGTGAGTGATTTGCAATCTCATAGATTTTGATTCATCCAAGTACCTACAAGGGTTAGATAACATGCAAGGGTGCAAATATATCCAAGACATATCATCATCATCATAAGAGAAACATCAAGGATTAGTCAAAGGCTCATGCCTTGCATGTATCCAAATGTAGTTTCTACTCCAAGTTTGAAGCATCAATGATATTCAATTCACCTCTCAAACGGCAAAATACTTTCTCATCAAGAGGTTTGGTGAATATATCCGCCAATTGCTTGTCGATACGAACATGCTTAAGGTCAATATCACCTTTAGCAACGTGATCTCGAATGAAATGATGACGAACTTCAATATGCTTAGTTCGAGAATGTTGCACGGGATTATGAGCAACCTTAATAGCACTTTCATTGTCACAAAGCAATGGAACATGTTTCACATAGATCCCATAATCTTTAAGAGTTTGGGTCATCCAAAGTAATTGAGCACAACATGAACTGGCGCCAATGTATTCCGCTTAGGCGGTGGATGAAGATACCGAGTTTTGTTTCTTGGAGGACCAAGACAGGAGAGATCTATCAAGGAATTGACAAGTACCCGAAGTGGACTTTCTATCAACCTTGTCTCCGGCATAGTCTGAATCGGAGCAGCCAACAGGATCAAAAGAAGACCTCTTAGGATACCAAATGCCAAAATTTGATGTATGTATTAGGTATCTCACTATCCCTTAGCCTTAAGATGACATTCTTTGAGGGCTTCTTGATATCGTGAACACATGCACACACTTAGCATGATATTGGAACGGGATGCACATAGATATAACAATAAACCAAACATAGAGTGATAAACCTTTTTGGTCAACCGGTTTTCCATCCTTGGTCAAGTTAAGATGTCCACTAGTAGGCATGGGAGTTTTCATACCTTTGCTTTCTTGCATGTTGAACTTCTTGAAAAGTCCTTGGTATACTTTGTTTGGGAAACAAAGGTACCCTCTTTAGTTTGCTTGATTTGCAAATCAAGGAAGAACTTGAGTTCACCCATCATAGACATCTCAAAATTTTCCGACATTAGCTTTCCAAACTTTTCACTAAAATGAAGGTTAGTCGAACCAAATATGATATCATCAACATAAATTTGGCACACAAATAATTCACCATTAACCCTTTTAGTAAAAATAGTATAATCAATCTTCCCAATCTCAAACCTTTTTCAATAAGGAATTTGGTTAAGCATTTATACCATGCTCTAGGAGCTTGCTTAAGACCATAAAGAGCTTTGTGAAGTTTGTAAACATGGTCAGGTTTCTTAGAATTAACAAAGACGGGAGGTTGTTTAACATAAACTTTCTCCTCAATTTCACCATTAAGGAAAGCACTTTTAATGTCCATTTGGTACAAGATGATATCATGGTAATTAGCATAGGTAAGTAAGATGCGGATGGACTCAAGTCTAGCAACGGGGGCATATGTCTCACCGTAGTCCATACCTTCGACTTGAGTGTAACCTTGGGCGACGAGACGTGCGTTGTTGCGGACGACTTGACCATCTTCATCTTGCTTGTTGCGAAACACCCATTTGGTATCAATGATGTTGTGGTTGTTGTCGGGCTTCTCGACCAATGTCCACACTTGGTTTCTCTCAAAGTTGTATAGCTCATCATGCATGGCATTTATCCAATCCGGATCTTCCAATGCTTCTTCAACCTTCATAGGTTCAATGCTAGAGATGAATGAATAATGTTCACAAAAATTAGCCAAACGAGTTTTAGAGCGAGTGATTCTCTCGGTTTGAATATCATTGAAGATTTGTTCAATGGGATGGTTTCGTGAAACTCTTGCTCGAACTCGTGGGAGCTTTTGTTTGGATCAGGGTGGAGCATCTTCTTCATCATCTTGTTCTTCTTCTTGGCCTTCTTCATTGTTGGCATTGTCGTTCTCTTATCTAGGTGGAGAAGGAGGTTGATGAGGTTCATATTGGTGTACTTGTTTTCTTCATTTTGGCGTGTCCCACTTGTGGATGCTTCCATGTCAACTCTTGGTTCACCTTGTCGTGAGGTAGAAGCTTGCACTTGGATGGACGAGGTACTCTCCTTCACCTCCATTGGACGAATCTTGCCAATAGACAAGTCTTGGATTGCTTCCGAAGGGTCTTTGTCTCCTACATCAATTGGCAATTGCTCTACTTGCGAGCCGTTAGATTCATCAAACTTCACATCTACCGTCTCTTCAACTTTTCGGGTGAAATTGTTGTAGACACGGTAAGTGTGAGAGTTTGAGCCATAACCGAGTAGGAAGCCCTCATGAGATTTAGGAGCAAATTTAGAACGACGATGCTTATCAAGAATGTAACACTTTGAACCAAACACTCGAAAGTATCCAACTTGGGGTTTGTTACCGGTGAGAAGCTCGTATGCCGTCTTGCCGAGTAGCTTGTGAAGGTACAAGCGATTTGTTGCGTGACAAGTTGTCTCAACTGCTTCTGCCCAAAAGTGTTTTGGCGTCTTGTACTCATCAACCATTGTTCTTCCCATCTCGATAAGAGTTCAGTTCTTCCTCTCAACAACTCCGTTTTGCTGAGGCGTGTACGTAGCCGAGAACTCGTGTGAAATCGCTTCTTCATCAAGAAAGGTATCCGCATTTGCGTTCTTGAACTCCATTTCGTTGTCGCTGCGAACCTTCTTGATCTTCACTTCAAATTGATTTTGGGCCTTCCTAGCGAAGTTTTTAAAGATCTTTTGGACCTGCGATTTATCATTGCTATGTCTTGAGCACTGCGTTGGTTTTCTCTTGAAGATGAAAGGGTGATGCAGCAAAGTAGCGTAAGTATTTCCCTCGGTTTTTTAAAACCAAGGTATCAATCTAGTAGGAGATCACGCTCGAGTCCCACGCACCTACACAAACAAATAAGAAACTCGCAACCAATGCGATAAAGGGGTTGTCAATCTCTTCACGGTCACTTACGAGAATGAGATCTGATAAATATGATAAGATAATATTTTTGGTATTTTTATGATAAAGAGAAATAAAGATGCAAAGTAAAATAAACAACAATAGAAATAACTAAGTGTTGGAAGATTAATATGATGGAAGATAGACCCGGGGGCCATAGGTTTCACTAGTGGCTTCTCTCAAGAGCATAAGTATTACGGTGGGTAAACGAATTACTGTCGAGCAATTGATAGAATTGAGCATAGTTATGAGAATATTTAGGTATGATCATGTATATAGGCATCACGTCCGAGACAAGTAGACCGAAACGATTCTGCATCTACTACTATTACTCCACACATCGACCGTTATCCAGCATGCATCTAGAGTATTAAGTTCATAAGAACAGAGTAATGCTTTAAGTAAGATGACATGATGTAGAGGGATAAACTCATGCAATATGATATAAACCCCATCTTTTTATCCTCGATGGCAACAATACAATACGTGCCTTGCTGCCCCTGCTGTCACTGGAAAAGGACACCGCAAGATTGAACCCAAAGCTAAGCACTTCTCCCATTGCAAGAAATATCAATCCAGTAGGCCAAACCAAATTGATAATTCAAAGAGACTTGTAAAGATAAATCAATCATACATAAAAGAATTCAGAGAAAAATTAGATATTGTTCATAGATAATCTTGATCATAAACCCACAATTCATCGGAGCTCGACAAACACACCGCAAAACAAGATTACATCGAATAAATCTCCAAGAAGATTGAGGAGAACTTTGTATTGAGATCCAAAGAGAGAGAAGAAGCCATCTAGCTAATAACTATGGACCCGTAGGTCTGAAGTAAACTACTCACAAATCACCGGAGAGGCCATGGAGTTGATGTAGAGGCCCTCCGTGATCAATGCCCCATCCGACGGAGCTCTGGAAAAGGCTCTAAGATGGGATCTCTCGGGTACAGAAGGTTGCGGCGGTGGAATTAGGTTTTCGTGTTGCTCCTGGATGTTTGGGGGTACGTGGACTTATATAGGAGGAAGAAGTAGGTCGGTGGAGCAACGAGGGGCCCACGAGGGTGGAGGGCGTACCCAGGGGGTAGGCGCGCCCCTCGCCTCGTGGCTTCCTCGATTGTTTCTTGACATCCACTCCAAGTCTTTTGGATCACGTTTGTTGAGAAAATCACGTTCCCAAAGGTTTCATTCCGTTTGGACTCCGTTTGATATTCCTTTTCTACGAAACACTGAAATAGGCAAAAAACAACAATTTGGGCTGAGCCTGCGGTTAGTAGGTTAGTCCCGAAAATGATATAAAAGTGTAAAATAAAGCCCATTAACATCCAAAACAGATAATATAATAGCATGGAGCAATCAAAAATTATAGATATGTTGGAGACGTATCAAGCATCCCCAAGCTTAATTCATGCTCGTGCTCGAGTAGGCAAATAACAAAAGAAGAATTTTTGATGTGGAATGCTTTCTAACATATTTCTCAATGTAATTTTTCTTTATTGTGGCATGAATATTCAGGTTCGAAAGATTCAAGATAAAAGTTTAATATTGACATAAAAATAATAATACTTCAAGCATACTAACTAAGGAATCATGTCTTCTCAAGATAACATGGCCAAAGAAAGTTCATCCCTATAAAATCATATAGTTTAGTCATGATTCATTTTCGTCACACAAGAATGCTCTCATCATGCACAACCCCGATGACAAGCCAAGCAATTGTTTCACACTTTAGTAATCTTAAACTTTTTTCAACTTTCACGCATGGGTGGAATAGAATATAATGAAGGGGGTTATGTGGAGAAGACAAAAAGGAGGAAGTCTCACATTGACGCGGCTAATCAATGGGCTAGGGAGATGCCTATCAATTGATGTCAATGCAAGGAGTAGGGATTGCCATGCAAAGGATGCACTAGAGGTATAAATGTATGAAAGCTCAACAAAAGAAACTAAGTGGGTGTGCATCCAATTTGCTTGCTCATGAAGACCTAGGGCACTTGAGGAGGCCCATTGTTGGAATATACAAGCCAAGTTCTATAATGAAAATTTTTCACTAGTATATGAAAATGACAAAATAAGAGACTCTCTATCATAAAGATCATGGTGCTACTTTGAAGCACAAGAGTGGAAAAGGATAGTGGCATTGTCCCTTTTTGTGGGGGGGCTTCTTTTTTTCTTTCTTTTTTGCCTTTGGGGGGTGAAAATGCTCTATTAATGATGATCATCACACTTCTGTTTATTTACAACTCAATGATTACAACTCGATACTAGAACAAGATATGACTATATGAATGCATCCGGCGGTGTACCGGGATGTGCAATGACTCGTGAGTGACATGTATGAAAAATTATGAACGGTGGCTTTGCCATAAATACAATGTCAACTACATGATCATGCAAGGCAATATGACAATGATGATGCGTGTCATAATAAACGGAACGGTGGAAAGTTGCATGGCAATATATCTCGGAATGGCTATGAAAATGCCATAATAGGTAGGTATGGTGGCTGTTTTGAGAAAGATATAAGGAGGTTTATGTGTAATAGAGTATCATATCACGGGATTTGGATGCACCAGCGAAGTATGCACCAACTCTTAAGGTGAGAAAGGGCAATGCACGGTACCGAAGAGGCTAGCAATACTGGAAGGATGAGAGTGCGTATAATCCATGGACTCAACATTAGTCATAAAGAACTCACATACTTATTGCAAAAATCTACAAGTCATAAAAACCAAGTATTACGCGCATGCTCTTAGGGGGATAGATTGGTAGGAAAAGACCATCGCTTGTCCTCGACCGCCACTCATTAGGAAGACAATCAAATAACACCTCATGTTTCAAATTTGTTACACAATGTTTACCATACGTGCATGCTACGGGACTTGCAAACTTCAACACAAGTATTTCTCAAATTCACAACTACTCAATTAGCACAACTTTGATATCACTATCTTCATATCTCAAAACAATCTTTACAAGTCTTCTTTTATTTTGGTTTCCGTAGTCGGACCTTGATTGTACCTGGTTGATGTAATGCTTTATTCATGTAATTGTGTGAAGTGGCGATTGTAAGCCAACTATGTATCTTTTTCCCTTATGTATTACATGGGTTGTGTGAAGATTACCTCACTTGCAACATTGCTTTCAATGCGGTTATGCCTCTAAGTCGTGCTTCGACACGTAGGAGATATAGCCGCATCGAGGGCGTTACAAGTTGGTATCAGAGCCTTCCCCGACCCTAGGAGCCCCCTGCTTGATCGAATAGCTGGCGTTGTTGAGTCTAGAAAAATGTTTTGAGTCATTTAGGATTATATATGGGAGAGTTAGGAATTCTTTTTACTCCCCAGTCCCTTCGTCGCTCTGGTGAGGCATCCTGACGTAGAGTTTTGACTCTCCTCTTCTCAAATTTCACTAAAAAAAATTTAGGATCATGCGGGTATCTTGGAATCGTTCCGATGGTTTTGTGACAAGAACATTGTTCTTGGTGCCTCCTGACATTTTGGGGTTGTGGCAGTGTCCTGGGGAGTTGAGCTCCGAGGTGTTGTCGTCACAATTTTATCGTTGCAGTTCTGGAATACCTGAGTTTAGTTTCGCCGACATCAAAAATCTCTTTTATGCAGTTGTTGGTGAGATAACCTCGACGCCACCCAGTACTGGGGCGGGAGTTCGGGAGTATTGCCATAACTCGTATAACGGATGCTTTTTGAAGGTTGAGGTAGACGATTTCCGAAGGTTTCTTGGTTATGTGTTGAAGGATGGATACAGTTGGATGTAGGATTTGCTAGTTTTGGGTGAGATATTATGCTTCCCCTGTATCCCCAACACCTTATTGCATAACCGGAAAATTTCGGGAGTTTATAAGTGGGAATTCAAGTAGCTCTTAGGATATCTTTTCGACAGATGTATGATACGAAATTGGGGTTCGACGTCTAGTGGTCCGCCAATTCACGGTTGGTTTTACAGTGGTCGCGTTGTGTCTTAAAGAGTCCTTGGCTATGCCGACTCGGGGACGCTTCGTGTCATGTGCACTGCCTTGTACATGATGGTGTTGTACGATCGAGCCCGTGTAGGCCCCACCACGAAAACTTCGGACGAAATCTCTATCATATGTTTGTTCTGGCTTATTTTGAAAGCCAATCCTTTGTTTTGTTTTGAGTTGTGGTATTCGAGTTGCTTCAGAGACAAATGTGGATTCCATCCCTTTTCTAAGCGGTGTTCTCATATTTGTATGTGAATACTAATCCTTCATGATCATCGAGATTGACATGTCAATCTTTTTTAACCGGTGTACTTCTCTTCAAGTGGATCCGATCATTGCAACATCCGCAAGATCAAGTATCAGTTCTTCTCAACGGTGTTTGTTTCATCCGTCCCCAACTTGTCTTTGTTTTCCCGCCCACCCACCCTTTTTCTTGAAGGAATCCGATGTCTTAATCAAGTATCCTTTATTCTTGTGAAGTCTCTTCTTTCTTTTCAATCAATGTTCTTATCCGATTATTCTCATGGTCATTCTAACGGGGCCTCAAGTTCATCATTCTTCTTTTTTTTCTCCGGTGGTTTTAATTCAAGCTTTGTTCATCATATCTTTTTCCTCGTTTCAAACACCTTCTCATGCCGGTGCACCTCATATTCATTCATTTTCTCGCTATTCAATTGTTCTGGAGTGCTCAAGATATCTTGAAGATTCGTGTTTCTATTCTGTTTTCGTCAAACTCTTTTGAGGATGTTATATCATTTAATCCTTTTAATTCAACTGGTGCAATCTCTCTTTTCAAGTAATCCTTCAACGGTGTATCTTTTGAGTGGGCCTAACCCACAGGTCTTTTCCCAGGATCTTACCTGACTCTTCTTATTTTCCCGGAGCTATCCTCAAATTATTTTAAAGTTTGACGTAAGAATGATTCATCATCAGTCATATGTATTTCTCCAAGATCTTTCAAATTCTTTTCATTGTTGGCTCAACCTTTCCATTCTTCATTCTGGAGTGCCTCTACAATTCTTGGTGTTGTTTCTCGTCGTCATTCTCTGTATTTGAAGACCGAAGAAGAGTTTTTCCTCCATATCCTATCCGTTCTCTCAGAGATTTGTGGTTCTAGTTCGAGGCCATCCTCTCATAATTGTTTTGATTGTGAGAATTCTTTTCACTCATCCGGAGCTATTCAAGATTCTTTTCAGTTTGATTCTCCGAAGCCCATCATTTCAGAAGATTTATTCATTCTCAGCTTTCTGTTATCATTCTCCAAATCTTACCGGTGCATTGTTCAAATATCCTCTAATCAGTTCATGATCTCTTCGTTCTCATGGATCTAAATTCTCTCAAGCATCTTCGTTTTTTGCTAATTCTTACCGGTGATTCTTCCCTTTTACTTCATTCGTTTTCCAATTCTTATGGTGGTTCATTCAAGAGTTTTCTCTTCCTTCTTTATCATATCAATTTATTCGTTGTTTCAACCCTTCCGGTGGTTCGTTCAATACCTTCCCAAGTTGGCGCGACATCTATCTTAATCTTTTCTTCGAGAATAAGTGGTATGCCACATCCGTTGATTGTCATCAATTTAATTGGTGAAGGATACGCATAACGTAATTCTTATTTTTGTTCATCCAAGTGATTAATTCCTTATTCCAGAGGTTCATCAAATTCTCGATTCAAGTTGTCCATCTTTCTTTTCTGGAGTTCAAATTTATTTCAATTATACCATTCCAAAGCTTCATCTAATCATTACAAGGATTCACCATGTGTTTTCAACTTCTCTTGCCTTCTGTTTGATCATTCCTTTGTTTACCAGAGTTCTTCATGAAGGTTCTACATGTTGGTTCATCAAGGATTTAATTCCTTCTCGAAGTGATCATCAAGATTCTTTTTAGAGGAGTTCAAGCATTCTTCATCGAGCTATCCGGAGTGCTTTTCTTTCTACCGTATCATTGGAGGTGGTATTATGTCATTCTTGATAATTTGAGTTCATGTTTCATGTTCCACATGTTGTTAAGAATGAGGTATTTTAAATCCATCAATCCCTTCGTTGGAATTATCTTGGGCTATATTTCACCAAAAACCGTCCCTAAGGATTGTTGCTATTTATGGTGCTCATATAGGACCCAAGTTCTTCTTTCATCCTTCCGGTGAAATAAGCTTTCTCGTCTCCTTGTTCATACCAATCCAATTCTTTTCTCGTGAGTGGCAGGTTGTCACCTCATAATCTGAGATGTATTCCATAAGACCATATCAAGATTATTCTTTTCGTTGTTGGTTTTCCAACAATTCTGTTCTAGCATTTGTTGTAAGTGTGCTCTCGTTTTTCCCTTCATTCATTCCATTCTTACTTTTGTTCCGGAGGCATTGTGTTGCTGCTCTCTTCAAACCTTCTTCTTGTTCTTGTCAGGATCATGTTCTTTTCTTGGTTTATCCATTTAACCGGAGTGTTGTGTCCCTTTTTGCTCAAGCTCTCTCATTTTATCAAGTCTTCATCTCTTTTCAACCGAAGTGCTACCCGAATCGGTTCTTTCTTATTCCTCTTTCTTAACGGAGTGCTTTAAACTTTGTTCTTCTCCGTTGCTTTCTTTCTTTCATTTTGCTCAACCTCTCAAGGCTCATGGTTTCATTCGTTTGTCAAAGAAGCAACTTAGTTTTACCTTTTCTCTTGCTCTTCCGTTTTTCCCTCCGGTGCCATTCTAGATCTCGGGACGAGATCCTCTCGTAGTGGTGGAGTGTTGTAACGCCCTGAGACCGATGCGCCAGGTGTCTGCTAGTTATTCGCCGGCGTTGCCATGTCATTTGCTTGCGTGTTGCATTTCATCATGTCATCATGTGCATTGCATCATCATGTTTCCAAAACTTGCATCCGTCCCGGTCTCCCAGTTCCTTCCGTTGTCTGTTTTGAGTCCAGCCACACTCGCACGCGCCCGCGGCACGTCCGAATATTATTTTATAAGTGGCCAGATAATGTTCTCGGAATGGGATGAGAGTTGGCGTGCGGTCTTGTTATAGTGTAGGTAGACCGTGTGCCAAGTTTCATCGCAATCGGAGTCCGTTTGATGCCCCAACGGATATTTATAGCGGCAATATAGTCGGTCAAAACGTCGGATGTTTTCGGTCTCCGGAAACAGATGCCGGGCCCTCTCTCTCTCTCTCTTCTCACCCTCGCAGTCTCGCCACAGCCCACCTAGTCCATCCTCCTTCCCCTCTTCGCTTCCGGAGTTTTCCGATGCGACCGCACGGTCCGAAACCCTCTCTGCTCAGTGCATCGAACCCCTCACATGCGCGTCCGAAATTGTCCCGGACCCGACCCGGGCAGTCGTCACCGTTGGATCCGGATCATCCCCAAACATCTACAAAACATCTCTGTTTTGTTTATTGGACTCCCTAACCAATTTATTCTCGACCGCCTGATTACGATCGGACGGACCGAGTTAATCCCTCCCCTAATCCCCTACCTATATAAACTCTAGCCTAACCCTAAAATCTAGCCCGCGTGTCCCATCAGTCCATCCGCGCCGCCACCTAATGCCTTCCTCCTCCTTGCATTCCGTGCCAAGCCAATCAGATCCACCTTCTCCTATACTCCTCTCGATCCCCACCAATCAGAGCCCCCATGGCCCTTCTCGACCAACAGAGCTCGCCCGCCTCCTCTGCCTTGACCCCGACGCCCTCCGGCTTCGCCGTAGCACCGCTGGACCAGCAGCCCTCGCCGCCCTTCTCCGTTTTCCTTCGTCCTTCTTCCACCTCCCTTTTTTCTTTCTTGTTGCTGCAAGGAGTTGGAGCAGGCATGGCGCCCGAGCGCCTCAAGTTCGTCACCCGCCGCCGGCCTGCTACCTCCACCGCCCGGAGCCGTGCCTTCGTTCGCCGCCATGTCCTTCCTGGAGCCCCGCTGCAGCCGCTCCTTGACGCCCGCACCGTCCGCTCGCGTAGGCCACGACCAAACCCGCCGCTTTCCGCGCCTCCATTGACCCTGGATCTGCTGTGCTGCCTGCAGCTGCGCCAAGACGCTGCCGCTGCTCTGCTTCCGACGAGCAAAGGACGAGGCGCCCGTTCGCCCAGCGCCGCTCGTCGCCTTCGCCAAGTCCCCTGTGCTGCCGGAGCCCCATGACCCCGCGCCAAGCCTCCTCCCTGCCTCCTCGACCACCACGCCGACCCGTTCGCTTCTCTGTTTCCGGAGACAAGACGCGTCGAGCCTTCGTTGACCTCCATCGAGCGCCGAGTCTGCGGCGTCGTCGGTCTCCAGGTCGCCACCCTCCTCACCGGAGTCCCTCAAGCCGCCGCCAGACACGCTGATGCGGCCTCCTGCATCGCCGGTGTCGTCTGCATCGAAGCAGATGCAGAGCAGGATGAGCGTCCTGAACCGCCCTGTATCACTGTGCGTTGATCGCGCCCCGGCCCAGCTGCTCTCCTCCAGTGCCGCGCAGGCCCAGCTCCCTTCAGCCGCGCAAGCCCAGTTCCCACGCGAGGCCCAGATCCCGCACCGGCCTGCCACTGTTACACCGACCGGGCCTCGGCCAAGGGTGAGCAGCCCCCCCCCCCCAACGCCTCTCATATTTTTTTCCGCCGATTGGGCCATCCTGTTTCAGCCCATTGTATTTTTTTATGCGCTGCAAATTTTGCCATTTAACCAGAGACTGCCTGTTTTATAGAAAACCCCTCATAGTTCATGCATATAATAACTTAATAAGTAAGCATCATATGGAAAAACTTAATATATGAAACTTGCTTAGAATTTTGTCTAGTTTCATAATTTGCCATTTTCATCTATGTTTAAAATGTTTAAAATGCGGTTTGATTAAATTTGCCCCTATGCCATGTTAAAATGCTTTATTTCATAACTAAATAACCGTAACTCGGAATTTAACAAACTTTATATGTAAATGGGGTAGAATTTTGCCTAGTTTAACATGGCGGCCTTACTTTGCATGTTTAACAACTCTAAAACATGGTTTAGGGCAGAACAGTACCAAACCTTAAAATATGCACATGAGGAGTTTCCGGAATTGTTGTTTGTTATTTTCGGTCTCATTTAAATTTGACTAGATAGTTAGTTACTTATGCTTCACCCCTTGCTATGGTTGACAACATTTAATTTTGTTGGGTACATAAACGAGATCGAACTAAATACTTGAATGTGGTGTTTCGTCAATATGCAACGGAGTTGTATGTTGAGCTCCACTTAATTTGTAGGATTGTTTGTGCATTTTGCCATGCCATGCTTCATTAAACCGGACATGCATCATACTTGATTGTGCATCATGCCATGTTTATGTGGTGGTTGTTTACTATGTTGTTTGCTTTCTTTCTGGTGTACTTCTTCTCGGTAATCCGGTAACGTCGCGTTTGTGAGGATCCGTTCGACTACGTCCGTTTGTCTTCTTCATGGACTCATTCTTCTTCCTTGCGGGATTTTAGGCAAGATGACCATACCCTCGAAATCACTTCTATCTTTGCTTGCTAGTTGCTCGCTCTTTTGCTATGCCTATGCTGCAATACCTACCACTTGCTTATCATGCCTCCCTTATTGTTGAACCAAGCCTCTAACCCACCTTGTCCTAGCAAACCGTTGTTTGGCTATGCTACCGCTTTGCTCAGCCCCTCTTATAGCGTTGTTAGTTGCAGGTGAAGATTGAAGTTTGTTTCCTTGTTTGAACATGGAGATGTTGTTCCTTATTGGAACATGTTTACTTGTTGGGATATCACAATATCTCTTATCTAATTAATACATCTATATACTTGGTAAAGGGTGGAAGGCTCGGCCTTATGCCTGGTGTTTTGTTCCACTCTTGCCGCCTTAGTTTCCGTCATATCGGTGTTATGTTCCCGGATTTTGCGTTCCTTACGCGGTTGGGTTATAATGGGAACCCCTTGACAGTTCGCCTTGAATAAAACTCCTCCAGCAATGCCCAACATTGGTTTTATCATTCGCCACCTAGCCTTTTCTTTCCCTTGGATTCTGCAGACTCAAGGGTCATCATTATTTTAACCCCCCCCCCCCGGGCCAGTGCTCCTCTGAGTGTTGGTCCAACCGAGTAGACTGCGGGGCCACCTTGGGGCAACTTGAGGGTTGGTTTTACTCGTAGGATGTCTCATCTGAGTGTGCCCTGAGAACGAGATATGTGCAGCTCCTATCGAGATTTGTCGGCACATTCGGGCAGTGTTGCTGGACTTGTTTTACCATTGTCGAGGATGTCTTGTAACCTGGATGCCGAGCCTGATCGGATTGTCTTGGGAGAAGGAATATCCTTCGTTGACCGTGAGAGCTTGTGTTGGGCTAAGTTGGGACACCCCTGCAGGGCTTTGAACTTTTGAAAGCCGTGCCCGCGGTTATGGGCAGATGGGAATTTGTTAATGTCCGGTTGTAGAAAACCTGAAGTTGACCTTAATTAAAATACATCAACCGCGTGTGTAACCGTGATGGTCTCTTTCCGGCGGAGTCCGGGAAGTGAACACGGTGTTGGAGTTATGCTTGACGTAGGTTGTTCTAGGGTCACTTCTTGATCATAGTTTCCTCGATCGTGCTTTGCCTTCTCTTCTCGCTCTCTTTTGCGTATATGTTAGCCACCAAATATGCTAGTCGCTGTTGCAGCTCCACCTCATACCTTTTACCTTACCCATAAGCTTAAATAGTCTTGATCACGAGGGTGTTAGATTGCTGAGTCCCCGTGACTCACAGATACTTCCAAAACCAGCTTGCAGGTGCCGTTGAACCGTGCAGATGACGCAACCAAGCTCAAGGAGGAGCTCGATGAAGATCTTGCCCTTTGTGTTGTTTCGTTCTAGTTGATCAGTAGTGGAGCCCAGTTGGGGTCGATCGGGGATCTATGTAGCATTTGGGGTAGTCTTCTTTTATTTTGGGTTCCATAGTCGGACCTTGATTGTATCTGGTTGATGTAATACTTTATTCATGTAATTGTGTGAAGTGGCGATTGTAAGCCAACTATGTATCTTTTTCCCTTATGTATTACATGGGTTGTGTGAAGATTACCTCACTTGCGACATTGCTTTCAATGCGGTTATGCCTCTAAGTCGTGCTTCGACACGTAGGAGATATAGCCGCATCGAGGGCGTTACAGTAGCCTTTGTGATATTAATGTTTTCAGGGACTTGGTATTTTGCTAAGTCTTTGTTCTACTGTTATTTTTATGTCATGTAAACATGATGCTACAGTGATATTCATGCTTGTTTTGAGTTTCTTCAGTAAGGATGTTTTGGACATATGGTTATGCTCTATCCATCCATGCCCCTGTTTGCAATTATGGAGTGCCCTAGCATGTCTTAATCTGCTCTACTTTTGTTATAAAATGTTCCTGGTAGATTATTTACATGTTAATCAATTTTGCCATGGTTGGTGCTAGTGATCCATGCATGCTAGGACTTTCTCTTGCAATGGTTGGATTCTTAAACATGCCTTCTTGCTATTAGTATGCTTGATTTGTCATTCAATGCCTTGTGGTGAGTGATTTGAGCTCACAAAGTTGCCTTCATAATTCTGTTTATGCCATGCTCTTATTTCTGCCAAGTCTGAAACTGATAATAAAACTTGCTATGTTTACATGGGCGCCATCATATCTTCTGTGCCTTTTTGGCTCGTGTTCGGTAAGGGACTTTTGTTCTATGTATTTAGTAGATTCATTCCATGCCTTTTATTGCTATGACATGTTCCTGTAGCATGTTGTTTGCTTGCTCTAAACATGGCTTCCTGATATTATTTTCTGGCATGTTAGTATTTTCACTATCTGTGAAGCTGATATTTTTTGCATTTTTGCCATGCTTGTTTGAACCTGCTCTTGTGTGATTTAGCCATAGCTCAGTGTTCATGTTTTGTCAAGCATCTTGAGTACATCACTGCCATATGCTTTGTTGCTATGTTGGAGTGTAGTAGCTTAGTTTCTTGTTGCATTCTAGATGGCATCGTGCTGTTAATCGCAAAATTGTGTCATTCTTGTTTTGCTTGCTATTTGCAAACCGTGCCTCCGTTTCTGGTGATCTTTATATCGATTTCAACCGAAATCATCTCATCTTTCCAGCGGCACACTTGGTTTGCAAAGTTGATGCCTTGTTCAATCTTTTCCCTTCCGAAGCATGCATATGCATTGCATATCATGTCTTGCATATCATGCCATGTTTTGCATCATGATGCTTGTGCATTGCACCGTGGTTGATTGTGTTCCTTGCTTTTGTTCTTGCTTTGGGTAGAGTCGGGAGACGAGTACGTGTTCGAGGAACCTGTTGAGTATGCTAACGAGGATCAAGCTTTCGACAACTCTGAGAACTTTGCAGGCAAGATGACCATACCCTCGAAATCACTTCTATCTTTGCTTGCTAGTTGTTTGCTCTATTTGCTATGCCGCGATACCTACCACTTGCTATATCACACCTCCCATATTGCCATGTCAAGCCTCTAACCCACCTTTCCTAGCAAACCGTTGTTTGGCTATGTTACCGCTTTGCTCAACCCCTCTTATAGCATTGCTAGTTGCAGGTGAAGTTGAAGTTTGTTCCCTGTTGGAACATGGATTTTGTTGGGATATCATTATTATATCTTATTTACTTTAATGCACCTATATACTTGGTAAAGGGTGGAAGGCTCGGCCTTATGCCTAGTGTTTTGTTCCACTCTTGCTGCCTTAGTTTCCGTCATACCGGTGTTATGTTCCTTGATTTTGCGTTCCTTACGCGGTTGGGTGTTATGGGAACCCCTTGACAGTTCGACTTGAATAAAACTCCTCCAGCAAGGCCCAACCTTCGTTTTACCAGTTACCTCACCACCACCTATACTTTTCCCTTGGGAGTCACGCTCTCGAGGGTCATCTTTATTTTAACCCCCCCCCCCCGGGCCAGTGCTTCTCTAAGTGTTGGTCCGAACCAGATCCACTTGCGGCGCCACCTCGGGGAAACTTGAGGGCTGGTTTTAGCTGTACGTAATGTTCATCCGGTGTTGCCCTGAGAACGAGATATGTGCAGCTCCTATCAGGATGTCGGTGCATCAGGCGGTCTTGCTGGTCTTGTTTTACCATTGTCGAAATGTCTTGTAACCGGGATTCCGAGTCTGATCGGGTCTTCCTAGGAGAAGGAATATACTTCGTTGACCGTGAGAGCTTGTGATGGACTAAGTTGAGACACCCCTGCAGGGTTTGAACTTTCGAAAGTCGTGCCCGCGGTTATGTGGCAGATGAGAATTTGTTAATGTCCGGTTGTAGAGAACTTGACACTTAACTTAATTAAAATGCATCAACCGCGTGTGTAGCCGTGATGGCCTCTTTCCGGCGGAGTCCGGGAAATGAACATGGCTTTGGAGTTATGTTTGAACATAAGTAGTTTTAGGATCACTTCTAGCTTCTCGACCGTTGCGTTGCTTCTCTTCTCGCTCTTATTTGCGTAAGTTAGCCACCATATATGCTTAGTGCTTGCTGCAGCTCCACCTCACTACCTTTTCCTACCCATAAGCTTAAATAGTCTTGATCGCGAGGGTGTGAGATTGCTGAGTCCTCGTGACTCACCGATACTTCCAAACAGTTGCATGTGCCGATGATACCAGTGCAGATGACGCAACTGAGCTCAAGTGGGAGCTCGATGAAGATCGTGTTCGTTGTGTTGTTTCGTTTCTAGTTGATCAGTAGTGGAGCCCAGTTGGGACGATCGGGGATCTAGCAATTGGGGTTGTCTTCTTTTATTTTGGTTCCGTAGTCGGACCTTGTTTGTATTCTGGTTGATGTATGTTTAACTTGTATTTGTGTGAAGTGGCGATTGTAAGCCGACTCTTTATCCCTTTCTTATTCAGTACATGGGATGTGTAAAGATTATCCCTCTTGCGACATGCCTACCATGCGGCTATGCCTCTAAGTCATGCCCCGACCCGTGGAAGATATAGCCACATTGTGGGTGTTACACATTTGAAACTTTAATCTTGGTTGTGTAGGCACTTCTGAATGTTTGGAAGTTACGTGTCCAATATGCTCTCGGTTTGTATTTAGCTCATGGGTCTCTAAGATTCCAATTAAGGCATGACTTTTTTATACAACAATTACAGAGGAGAAGGTCGTCCCATTTCCTTTAGTAGATACAATGGATGACACAACAGAGGTAACTAGCATTTCTTTCGATCATCTAGGTGCCTCAAAAATGCTTCCGAAATTTCAATGCTTTGGAGCAAACTCATGTTCCTTCATTTTGCTTGCAGGGTTGAGGACTTGAAGTGGATCTTCACCAATCATTTTATCATATGCTTTGACAATCATTGGGGAAGTTGGATTGCAAAACTGCGGGCTTTTCTGTTGACGATATGACATCTTAATCCTTCCTTTTTGTTACTAATAATTGTTGTTTAGGTTTACAAGATCTAACAGGCTACCACAGATTAATTAAGTAGGATGTTGGAGGTTAGTTAGGGTCATGATGCACGTCCTTCCTACGAACCTAGGAATAGTCATACATGTTTGTTAGAGCATCTTCAGCCGAGCCCCCAACACGCCCTTCCCGGGCGATTTTTTCGCGCCGACGCGTGAAAAACGGCTCAGCCGCGTCCCCAGAAGCCCAATTTTTGCCGGCTCAGGCCGAATTCGGCGCCGGTGGACCCATGTCGAACCCGGCGCGCTGGGGGCGCTCGGGGACGTCGGGCGAAATGGTTTTGGCGCAAAAGAGCCGCGGGCCCACCGAATCAGCGACACTCGCCTCGTCGTCCTGCGAAAGCCTCGGTTTCCCACAGGGAATCAATGCCAAGGCTGCCGCCGGTCAGCCTTCCATTGTTTCCTCACGGGCCAGCTATAAAAAGCGTCCCCCCCCCCCCCGTCGTTGGCCACAGACGTCGTGCTCTTTGTCTCTCTCTTCGCCGCCGACGAACCTCTCTGTCTCTCTCTCTCTGCCGCCGACGAACCTCTCCTCTCTCCCAGCCCTATCAACGACAATGTGCGAGCGGTTCCCCGGCGATGGAGCGGCGGCCAACGGCTTCGGCCGCCGCTCGTTGCAAACGTGGGAGGCGCACCTGCTTTTCGAGGCCAAAGTTCCGGCGCCTCCAGACATGTGCATTGGGCCGACAGGATGGAGGCTCTGCGTCGAAGGCGTCCCCATCCCCCCTGCCAGAAGTCGTCGCGCGCCCAGATTACTTCGCCGGCGAGGTCGACCGCGTTCGGTCGTCGCTAACCGAGGAGCAGCGCGCCTCCCCGCAGTACGCCACCCACAACCACGAGGCATGGGCGGCATACTTCCAGCGCCGTCAGGAGCAACGCCTCGCCTCCACCAACGGAGCGCCGGTGGTGGCGGGCGGCCGGTGGAACAGCGAGGGCCGACGCCTGTGGTGGTCCGTCCTCGACCGGACGCTCCACGAGGTTCACGCGCACCTCGAGGGCGGCAACAACCCGCCGCTCACATACCCTCGAGGGACCGACCGTCGCTCCGGTGTCCCGCCGCGGCGCCGGGCAATGGATGCCAAGGAGGTTTGTCTCTGGTGCGTTGTCCTCGTCCCGTTCCTCCTCCCGCTCCTCTTCCCACTCCTCCCGCTCTCCGGCAATGTTCGGCGTCAAGGCCGAGCCCGCAGCGGAGACCTCGCTCGGTCGGCGCACCCGCTCGGCCGGCATCGTCATCAATGAAGGCGGCCACCCCTCGTCCTCGGCTCCTCCCTGACTCGTCAAGCCGAAGACAGAGCCAGGGCTCCCCGTCGTGAAGACGGAGCCCGGGTCGCCAGCGGCGTCAAGGAGGAGGCGCTCGACGATGAAGCGGCCCTCAAATGAGCGCGCGACAACTGGGTGCAAACGAAGAGGGAGCGCCGGTGCGCCGTGCTCGCGCGGTTCGAAGCTCGCCGCCGTGGTCGGGACGAGGGAGGGATCGTCGTCCTCGACGTCAGCGACAACGACGACGACACGCCACCATCGCCTGTCCGCCATGGAGACGCCGGGCAGGCGTCCAGCAGTGGCGGCCGCGCCATCAAGAAGGAGAAGGCTGCCGACGACGACGACGAGGACGGCGGCGACGTCGGCGACTTCGCCGCGTTGATCGAGTTCTTCGCCCCGTAGATTAGTTTTTTTTAATAATTTATGTAAAACGCCGAACATGTTTAATATGAATATCAAATTTGCCGAATTTTAGTCGAACTTCGCCGAATTCAGCTTTTTTAAAATAAAATAAAAACGCGTCCGGGGCAACCCTGGGGCAAGCGGCTAGGAACCCGCTCGCCCCCGTGCCGATTTAAGCGTCGGCTCGCCCCTAGGGGGCGCGTAAAATCGCCGCCTGGGGGGCCAACGGCTGAAGATGCTCTTAGAAATGCAGATTCTGGTTTTCATTAGAATCACAATATTGTTTTATTGCCGGTGGTGACACAGAGTTTACATTTTGAGATGTAGGTTTTGCTTCCGGTGACACCCTAGGAATTTTCTTTTAAATTTGAATTTAAAATCAAACACTTGTTAATTTTACACTCATTTACATATTTATGTTAGTGTAACTGTCTCACCCACTGATGCAGAGCTCCCAGCCTTCTCAGCCTGGCATTGGCACATCAATAAGGGCTTCAAAGAGGAGGTACAACCTATTATCTGCTGAAATGATCTGGATCAAGTGGATGTCGGCGTGGCACTGGACCTATGCTTCAAGTGGCAGCGACGACACCGTTCTGGAAGAAGTGGGGGCGGTGGGCCACGCCCGTGCCGTCGCTGACACTCCAGCTGCACGGTGCCAGCTGGGAGTCGCTGACGCTCCACTTGAACAGCATGGGCTGGGAGTTGTCGTGTGGTAACTACGTGTTCGAGACGCGATGATCACATTTCATTGAAAAAACGTTGCTTCAGTTCAATACCACTAACACGTGAGTGTGTTTCACCTGATCCATAATACAAGGTCTACCTTTGTAGAAAACACTATAACGACGTTGTGAGCTTGTCACATTGTGCCGGCACAAAGGGCAACACGTTCCTGAAGCTGATAAAAGGGGCTGCTGGATGGGCGTACCCTACCTGACACCGCTTAGTCACACAAAAATCGATGTGTGCATTGGTATAAAAAATAGGAAAGAGAAAGGGTGCGTCCCACCCGGCACCGCCGAGCTTCTGCTCAAGTGGCGCGCCTCAACCGCTAGTCAGTATATATGAGGCTATGGATTTAGTTAGTTTACTCCGTAACAACAGATAGAAGACATGTTAATGAAATAAATGTGACTAATTTTCATGTAAAAAACATTAAATGACTAGAGCTAACTGTTGAAAACAAACAAGCAGGGCAGTTTTTTTCTATGCCAAGTCTTTACCTAGAGGTACTACTATAAATCTCAGTTAAAAATCTAAGACTCTTGTACCTCGAAAAAAGTCACCCGAATGTTGCATTATGAACTTATCATAGACCACAACATTTTGCATCTGAAAAGTGGTTTGGGCATACAGCTGCAACCGTCGATCAGGCAAGCTGCAAACCACTTGTGAAAAAAGCTACATACCAACTAAACAGAAAAGGCTACAACATGCGGACATTTCAGCTACAAGCAGAAGTTTGTGGCCCGGCAATCGCTACAACCGACGAGTGGGGAAAGATACAACCCACAGATCAAAATGTTACAACCGGCAAACGAAGAAGCTCCGATGGTCACGGAGCAAAATCTGCAGTGTGCACCATGGCATTGAAACCAAGGTCACGGCAAGCTGCCGTTGTCACAACCTAACATATATATGAGAACAAAAAGACCGTAGTTCATGGAGGAACAAAAATCCCTAAACCCAATCCCAAATCCCTAGCCACCATAAACATCAAATCCACCACCCTCCCTCGACCCGCGGGAACACCACCCCGTCCCCGGTCCGCGCCGGCCCAGAGAAACACCAACGACCACCCTACACCATAACCCTAACGCCAATGGGGGAGGGGGAGACAAACAACGAAAGGGAGAGCACGAGGGAAGAGTACCATCGGGGGGAGGGGGAGGGCATAGGTCGCCGGGGAACCGAGATCCGTCCTGGGCCGCCGCCGCCGCTCCTGACCTCCGGGCGCCAATGACCCTGTCACCCGCCGATCGCCGAACACAACCACCCTGTCTCCTCGCAACGAAATGCCCCGTGCACGCTTCAAAAAAAATATGGGTCTGATAACACATCGCACAGGCAGCGTCCTTGGATCTCTTGAGATCCAACGTGCTGGACACAATGACCCTGTTGCCCGCCGATCGCCGAACACAACCGCCCTGTCTCCTCACAACAAAATAACCCGTGCACGCTTCAAAAAAAACATGGGTCTGATAACACATTGCGCAGGCGGCGTCCTTGGATCTCTTGAGATCCAACATGCTCCAGCGCAACGGTTCGGCCGGTTTAAACCGACCAGATACGGAGCAGAAACGATCATCCAACAAGCAGAAACGATCATCCAACAAGGACAAGGTGAAGATGCGTTGGGCCAGGGGGCTAGTGCCAACCAGTAGTGGCGACTGATGCCAGGGGGCTAGTGCCAGCCAGTAGTGGCGACTGATGCCAGCGTCACTTCAGCAGGCACAAGCAAATCATTTTCCAAAATTAAACAAGCAGCACCTAGGACAAACAGAAATCCACAAATATATCATTTTTCAATCTCAATATTTAAACAAATATAAAGAGTACAATGTTGAAATCCATAGTTAAATCTATTTGAGTAAAACTAGACACTTCCAGGTCTGAAGCACCAAGCACATACAGAAACCAGAAACAAGCAGCATTCCAACTAAGAAGCAACAAAGCCATCGCTCAGCGAAAGAGCAGCCAGCTGATCAGCTGGAACATTGGTCTGCTGCTGCTGAGCACTGCGGAGAACCTCCATAGCTTCAGCGACCTTAGACTTCAGAGCATCAGGTGACTCAATTAGATGAAGAACCTCAGTCTGGTCCATCTCCAGAAGCATACCGGTAACCTTGGCAGCCTGGTCATGCTCCAGCTGATCAACAAGTGGATACAAGCTTTCACCAAGCATCTGCACAAATTACAAGTTATTGTCCGAGTTCATAATGCCTTATCACTTGATGCGGAGAAGGCAATAAAAAAAACTAACCAATCGTTGCTGCTCCGGCGGAGAGTTAGCAAGTGCAGATGCTAATGCTCCACTAGAAACTTGCTGCGGTGCTCCAGTGTCACCAGGAGTCATCCTTCCCATCTCATACAGCGATGGCCCCATAGCTCCAACACCACGGAATGCAGCATCAGGCATGCCACGGCCAGACGCATAACGGTAACCACCACGGCCACCCCTCGGAACCATCTGCAGCGAAAAATGTTTAACTCAGCTGTTCAGGCATGGAGGCAGAAAATAAAGGCCACATTCCTTTGGAAGGAAAGGAAGAACTATTACCTGCTGATGACCCATTGGCATTGGCTGTTGCATTCCACCAGCACCTGCGCGCCTTCCAGATGGGCGTTGTGGTTGCTGACCTTGCTGCACCATTGGCATGACGAAATTTGGCATTGGAGCAACACCAGGTCTCATTCCAGGAATCATATGTTGCTGGAAACCAAATCCAGGCTACAGAAAGAGAGCATATTAAAAATTATCATCCAAGTGAGAATGAATGAAATAACAGAATATTTGCAACATGAATGAAATTTTCTTAAGCATAAGTTAATTCATTATATCGCCAGTCGGGGACCTCCTATGAATCCAATGACAGTCGGGGACGGTCGGCTGGCCCTGTTTTGGGAGGATCGCTGGATTAATGGGAAGTTGCCTGATTTTTCACCAGGTCGCCGGGGAACCGAGATCCGTCCTGGGCCGCTAATCTTATATATTTACTAACGACTAGATAGTATTAGAATGGATTCCTTGTGTTCCACGCCCTGATGAAGCACCTACCTTCGGTGGTGCAGCTACTATGGGCCTCCTCCGGCGCAGGTTAGCGGTGCCCCACATGAAATCACACCACAAAATAAAGTAGGCTTTTGATTGATTATTATTATTTTATATCTGATGATACGATATATGCTGTTTTCGTTATTTATAGGAACCAAGGGGCTAGTAACATCACATTCCATGCTGTGAGCAAAAGGACAAGTCCACAGTAAAATTACCTCAACACTGATCAGTGAACCTATGAAGCAACCAGAAACCAAAAAATATGTTGCCAATAATATGAAGGAGGTGTCTACGGACTGAAGCATCACTTGGCTGGGACAAGGTTTTAATGTCGAGCCTTGCGAAAAAGTTCCGGATGATGTTCGAAAAAAAATTCTCAAAAATCTGGGGATCCAAGCAGAAAAAAAAATGATGCAAAGAAGAGGAAGTTTAACATAGAAATGGAACAATGATGTTCGAAGGAATACTCCTGCTGAGAACAATGAAGATGAAGCTGGGACAAATCAATTCACTAACAAGCACAAGAGCTCAAACAAAAGTGAACCGATTTTACAAAAAAGAAGAGTGAGAAGAGGTTTGTGCTCAAATTTGTCGGGTCTTCAATAACAATCCTATCTCATTTAATGTTGTCAAGGATCCAGAATGGATAAAGATGACTGGAATGATTGGAAACTTCGGCAAAGGTTTTAAATCTCCATCATATCATGAAGTGAGGGTAAAATCTCTCAAGCTGGAGGTTGAGAGAACAATGAATTTGCTCTCTGAATTCAAAGAAGAGTGGAAGAGGACAGGATGTACAATTATGTCTGATGGCTGGACAGATAAAAAGAAAAAGTCCATATGCAACTTTTTAGTGAACAGCCCAAAAGGTGCAGTCTTTCTTGCCTCAGTCGATAATTCTAACATTTCTAAGATAGCCAACCAAGTATTTAAAATTTTTGTTGATACTGTTGAGGAAGTAAGATAAGATAATGTTGTTCAAGATGTAACACATAATGGCGCTAACCATATGGCAGCTGGTGAATTGTTGATGTAAAAAAGAGAAGAAAAAATGGACTCCATGTGCAGCTCATTGTATTGATTTAATTCTTAGGATTTTGAGAAGATTACGATGCATCAGACAACAATTACAAAGGGCCAAAAAATTACTACTTACATTTATTCTAGAACAATGGTTCTTACTTGGTTGAGAGAATTCACAGGAGGGCAGGATTTAATTAGGCCAGCAGTGACAAAATTTGCTACTGCCTTTTTAACTTTGGGTTGTTTGCATGAGCACAAGGGCGCAGTGATCAATATGTTCACTTCAACAAAGTGGAGTAGTAGCAGATTTAATTCTGCGTAAGGGACGATTTTTGAAGAAATTGTTCTGGATAGCAGTGGGTTTTGGCCTAATGTTGCCTCATGTCTCAAGGCTGCACTCCCAATTACAAAATGGTGGGTTCGGACAAGAAGCCAGTAATGCCGCTGATGTATGATGAGATGGATCATGCAAAAGATAAATAAAACAAAATTTTAACAATGTCAAGAAAAGGTATGTTACTATACTGACTCCGTAACTCATAAATGTGGCTTCAAGATATGCTATATTAACCTTGTTTTAGTTAACTTTGACCATTTGAAATTTTATTTTGATCAGCTACACACCAATACTTAATACTCCCTCCATTCCATATTAGTTGTCGCTGATTTAGTACAACTTTGTACTGAATCAGAATCAGCGACAACTAATATGGAACAGAGGGAGTATCATCAATGAAAGATGGCGTACACAGCTCCATATATCTCTGCATGCTTGAAAAGATGGTTCCTGATTTAGATGAAAGAGTTAAGATAGAACTGCAGATTGATTCATTCAGGATGCCGGGGGCCTATTTGGAATGCAATGGCTATTATGACAATTACTAAAAAAAAGCCAGCTTATTGGTGGGACTCGCCAGGAGATGATTGCCCAGAGTTGCAGAGGTTTGCAATTAGAGTTCTTAGCTTAACTTCTAGTTCGTCAGGTTGTGAACGGAACTGGAGTGCATTTGAGCAAGTAAGAATCAATGTCATGTGTTCTCTAGGAAATATTATATAACACGTGTAGCAATGCTAAGTTCTCAAACTTGTGTAGGTTCACTCAAAGAGAAGAAATCGTCTGCACCAAGATAAGATAATTGATTTAGTCCTTGTCATGTACAACTGATGAGCAGACTGCAGAAGACAAAGACAAGTTGTGGAATATGACATTGACGATGTCTCTTCTGATGATGAATGCATAACTGAAAAAGAAGAACATGACCTTCCTCCACAAAAGGACTGGTTGCATTCTTTTAATAGCATTGCTCGTAGTGAAGCTGCTATGGACAAAGAAGATGAAAGTGACATTGAAAATGATGTAGAAAATATTGTTAGTCGCCTAGCTGAAGCATGTATGAGAAGTTCTTTTGATGAAGCAAGTTAATTATTCTTGTTCCTTTTACATCGTTACTGACTATTATTTTGGAATTTTTGTAGGAGATGGTGATCTTGGGTTAGATCAAGATCTTGATGCATATAATTATGACGATACTGACTGTGAACACAACAATGTCAACGACGAACGTGGTCTTGGCGGCAACAATTCAGGACCTTCCTCATACTGTGTTGGGAGTTCTAGTACTGCAGTACCACCCATGAACGAGTACAAGGATATCAATAGACGACTCGTACTAAAGTTGTCTTCTATTTCTAGTACGTTAAACCTTTGTTGCTCAAAAACTTGGATTGGATGCCCTTTGTTAGCTTTTGGACATGTCAGTATGCCACTTTTAATTTGATGTTCAGAACATGTTGGTACATATTTTTCCTTAACGTGTATGTCAATCTCATATAGACAACATATTCATGTAGAAGGACTGACACTAATTAATCAAAATAGGTTCTAACTGGTCACATAAACACTCATGCAACCATTTAAACAAATGGGAAATTACAAAAAAGTAACTTTTTAAAGCAGGTAGAATCTTAGGACCTATGCCAATTCTATGATTTGCGATTCTATGGGAACACCTACGATCCGATTGAGGATCACAATTTTGACAACCTTGGTTGAAACTTTAAATCTCAAACATAAAAAACACTATTGTGAATAATAAATAATTACAATCCAACAGTAAGTATAGCTAAAAAGTTAATTAATCACTACTGACCAACCTAGGGCCACTTTGATTCAGAGGATTTTCATAGTATTTTTGGAGGATTAAAGTCCTTAAAAAAATTCCTTCATTGGTCGTTCCATTCGTATGATTTTTTCCCAAGGAATCATTTGTACTACATTCCATAGGAAATCTAGCATCCGCTCTTAACATCTTGGAAAAAAACTTTTGTTTCTCCCATGATGCAATAAAGAAAATAAAATCATGTAGGATTCGAATGGGCAAGACATTCCAATGCTATGGTTTCCCTACCCTGAGAATAGGCCCTAAAATAATGTAGTTTAGGATTTGCTGCACCACAGCCACATTATGTAAAAAAATGTGAGAACTCCTCCAGCAAGTTGATAACCAACAATCTGGCATCATTTTCCTTGTACTCCTACAACATTATTCCCTTTGGATATCAAAAATAGCCAACAGTTGATAACCAACAATCTGGCATCATTTTCCAAATATGCAGTTGTCCATCATAACATATCTACTTACTTCGCTCCCTAATTTCATTCAAGAGATCCTGAGGAGAAGAATTGGGTTTCCACCAAGCTGAAACAATATGCGGATGGTTCTAGTAAACCAAAACTATAGATTTTAGCTATTTGGCTTCCTAATTCCTTATTTTAACAAAAGAAGATTTAGTTAAAATTGGAAATCAACTTTTTTGTATCTTTTGCATGTAAGACCAGAAAATTGAAAAGACACGAAGCTATCACACGATAAAGTGTTTCAAAACAAAAACAATGCTTCAATAGTACAAAATTCAAAATGACAAGGAACCAGCATCACCAATTAAAAATCCTAGAAGTGAAACAGAGATTTCTGAATCAGAATAACTCATTGTGTCACTGCCAATTTCAGAAACCATTAAATCCCTACTTTGTAGGAAATCTGGAATAGCCCCTAACGTTAAAATCAGGCTTCAAATTTGCCAAAGATAGCATTATCGTATCACTGGTGAATCTCAAATCATACCATAGAAGAGACAAAAAATTAAATACGGTGAGATAGACAAACTAGATGTCCTGTTAAATTGTCATGGTGCATACTATGTAAGATGCTAGCTAAGCCACTCATATGCACACGGAAAAAAGATTGCTCTACTGACATACCTGTGGGTTAACAAAAGCTGGAGGTGGTTGGCCATAGAATAGCTGTTGGCCCATTCCAGAAACACCAGGGGGGTACATGGGCATGCGCGGAGCAACGGGCGGTGGCATCACAGGACGCATTTGTGAAAACTGCGCCTGAAACGTCAATGAGAAAATGACAGGACATTTTAGAGCGAAAATAACATCCAGCGTGCATATGTTCAATTAGACAGTAGAACAGACTAAATATTATGATTCTTGACAAGTGATACATTCCATGACACATGTCACATAACTTTGGAAGTAATTCATATACAAGACCATTACCTGCAGCCTGGCTCTTCTTTCTTCCTTGCGTTGCGCAAGTGCTACGTAAAGAGGCTTACCGCCAACCATTTTACCATTCATTGCCACAAGCTACAAGTACAACAAGATATATTAGTAGAACTTTTCTCTAGGCAATCTTTAAATTGGATTTTTCAGATGTCAACTTACAGCTCGTGAAGCATCTTCGGAAGATTTAAATGCAACAAAACCAGATCCTTTGTTGACCCCATTCGAATCCCGCATAACCTATGGCATGATTTCAATTAGCAGCAGCAAAGTATATGCATAATAATAATGTGCAGAACAAATTAGGGACAAGAAGTGAACCTTGCAAGAAGTTATAGTGCCAAATTCGGCAAAAAGTTCTTTTAATTTCTCATCGTCATCAACACTACTATCCAAGTTTTTCAAATACAAGTTAGTGCCTTGGTTCCTGTCAGCTGTCTCTTTATTGCTTTTCTCAAAATTTTCCTTCAATTGCATCTCCCTTTCAGACTTCTTCTGAGCTCTACCAACATATAATTCCTTATCATCAAATTTCTTGCCATTCAAATCCTCAACAGCACGTGCAGCATCATCCGGATTTTCAAAGTTCACGAATCCAAAGCATCTGGATTTACCATCATCGGCTCGCACTACAATAACACTAGTTATAGGTCCAAAATTACCAAACAATTCTCTCAGATTATCTTCGGTGGTAGATTCTGATAGATTCTTTACATAGACATTATTGAACTTGGGACTGCCAAAAACATTTTCCCTTTCCTGTTTACGAACAAAAGGCCCAACATAAACCTTTTTGTCATTCAAAAGCATCCCATTGAGCTCATTGATGGCATTCTGTGCTGATTCGTCCTGCTCATACTGAACAAAACCATAACCCTTGGATTCTCCAGATATTTCTGTAGCAACTTTGCATGAAAGAATGTTTCCAAAGGCAGAAAATGTGTCATAGAGCGCTTTGTTATCTATTGACTTGTCAAGATTCTGTGAACAATGAAAGAAGCATTGGTAAGCAAAATAGTTTGTTGTGGAAATCAAAGAAGAAAAGCATTGACAACTAGTAATACCTTGATAAATATATTTGCAGCACCACTTTTACGTGAGCTGGGGTCACGGTTAGAATACATTATCCTTATAGGCTTCCCATTAACAGGAGTGAAGTTCAGCATTTCCAATGCCCTTGCAGCTGCAAGCAATTATAGTTAAGGAACAAATAGACAGCGTCTATAAAATAGAAAGATTCAGTACACAAGAAATTAAGACCAGTTTATAAGCAGTAAGTTTGACATGATAAAGCAATTAGGGGTGCGTTTGGTTGCCTCGTTATCCCTCTATGGGATAGGGATAGCCATTTTTTTAAGGATGTCAGGTGTTTGCTTCATGGACAAGGAGGGATACGGGCAGCCAGATTCGTGGAATATTCTCAAAAATCTCAGCTCCGCAGATCCGTGAAAAAGTGGCGGATGTAGCCATCCCTGCGTCCGAATCGTTTTCTTCGCCCCGCCTCCCCTGTCAGACACCGAACCCCTCTTATCCTTTCACCCCTTTCCAGATCTCTCTTTTCGTGGGCGGCGACGGTGGCGACTGCAGATCGACGCATCGAGGTAGTCCGGTGATCTGCTTGTGTCCCTCTTCTCCTTGGCAAAGCGCCGCATGCCAGGCAGAGGAGGTAGCGCTGGTGGAGTTGGCTGGCAGATCGGGGCGCGGGCGCGGATGTCGGGCATAGCGAGCAGCGGATGCGACTTGTGGAGCAGAGCACGCAGGAGTGGCTGCCGGAGCGGAGAGCCCGTGTGCGGCGGCAGAGTGTGGCATGCGTGCGTGCATGCAGGCACAACAAGGTATGCTGTGCATCCGTGGTGGACAAGTGAGGTGTTCGTGAGTGCCTTTCTATTCCAATCTCAGATTTTCTTGTTGGTTTTCTGCTGCAGGAGCTTCAAGAAAATAGGGGACTACACGAGCTGATGCATAATACTTTCCTCCTTGATTTTCTTCAATGGATATCCTCAACATTTCATCCTTCAAACCAAACATGATCTGGGTTATGCTCACTTACCCAACCAAACAGAAAAAATGGCTATCCCTAGCCAGTTGGTTGGGGATACCCATATCCATTTATCTTGTCCCTTGAACCAAACACATCCTAGAGCATCATATATCTCCAATCATGTTTAGGACTTGCTAAACCATGTTATGCCAAATCAGAAAACTATAAAACCATGTATGTTTCTGCATAAATGTCTGTTCAAAACAGCACTGCTAGTTTGCCCAACACAGAATGAATTGCAAATACTGTTCGGTGCAAACGAAAATTCTAAATGTATATCACAGAAATTTGCCCGGATTCTGCATGTTACTGCCAACGAAATAGATTTGAATAGTTTGAACTTACTAGCGCTACTAGCTAACTGCATAGACTAGCACCTATATCAAAATAACTGACTTATCCTCATTTAGTCACTACTGAATCTACATTCTCTTAAAAATTTAAGGGAGAGGCTCCACTGTCACTGTATATCCCCGATGCATAAAGGGGTCAAGCATGAAGCCATGACCATAAGCATATAAACACTATTTGTACTAAATCAACTTCAAAGACATTACAAGCAGGCCAATCACGGGATTTGACCAACAGATGACAGGCAGGAACAGACATACCATCGGCAGGGCTGCTGAAGTTGACGTACGCGTAGCCTAGGGACATCCTGGTGTTGACGTCCCGGCACACGCGCACAGACACCACCGAGCCGACCTGGCTGAAGACGTCAAAGAGCTGCGCGTCCTGCACACTCACGTCCAGATCCCCCACGTACAGGGAAGTCGCCGGGAAAGCCGCAGCAGTTGCTGGTGCGGCTGCTGCCGCAGCCCCAGCCGCCGGAGACGCGCCGCCCTCCGTCGCGCCAGCCGCTGGCGCTGCCGACGCCTGAACCTGCGCCGCCATCATCAACAGGGTAGGAGAGATAATAGATAAGCGGATCCGACCGAAGGATAGGTTCCTGATGATTTTTTTCAAGATTTTTGGGGGTAATTTTGCGGATTTTTTTGGGTTTTCTAGGGTTTGGTAGGAATGGGAGGGAGAGGGTTTCGCTCCCAACTACGGCGCTCAAGGGCCCAGGCGGCGGCTGGAGGGGGACGGCAATAAGAAGGTGGAAGAGGGGGGGTGTGGGGATCGGAGATGCCGTGATGACGGTTGGATTCGTGAGGTGGCGCTCGGAGTGGGATTGACGGGTCGGATGAGGAGGAGGTCAGAGTCAAAAGCAGATGGCGTAAAGTTCTCTTCTCAGCAGTCGCCCTGTAAACCCTAAAAAAAAAAAAATCGCCCTGTTTTTTTTTAGCAAAAAACAATCGCCCTGTTTGGGCTTTTGCTTCTCCTTTTGCAGCTTTTCCACTTTGGCCAAAAAAATCATGCTCCAGATTATTTTGCATCAGTTAGGCCCTGTTTGTTTAGGCTTTTGCAGCTTTTCCACTTTGGCCAAAAAGTCATTCTCACATAGGCCATGCTCCGGGTTATTTTGCATTCGTTAGACTACTTTTATTTAAGGATAACATCAGTCGTGCCCTGTTTGTTTGGGCTTTTGCTTCTATTTTTACAGTTTTTTTACTTTGATCAAAAAATTATAAAAACTTCTAAATAGGAGCCATAAAAGCACCCGAAGCATGGCTCACCTGAGAATGGACGAACAAGTTTTTTTTAAGGGGAAATGGACGAACAAGTGTTTGCTGCTTAGCATGGTTCATCCCAATGTCGAGCCCGTTCTTTCCCCGATCCACCAGAACCCGATGGACCTCACTCCACACCCAAAGAGATCTAACCTAGCTGCCACCCCTTACCCCACTTTCCTCTCGCAACCATGACAACCATGGTGGCCGGACAACTCACCAGAAAAAAATCCCTAACCTAGCTCCTACCCGTACCCCTCTTTCCTCTCACAACCATGGCGAACATGGTGGTCGAACAATGCATGTATGTTCGTGTGTTGCCTAGGCCCTAGCACGTGGCCACCGCCCCTACTAGCCTGCTACTCCTTCGTCTGCCACCATCTCTTCTCCATGCATTCTCCTCCCTTCTGATATGGAGCATCACACATTCATCCCCATGGACCTACCATCGTCACTACAAGCACCAGGTGGACCGATGACAACAGTAGACGTGCGAGAGCGATCGAGACCGAGGTGACATCTCTTGATACGGAGCATCCCAAGGTCATCCCCATGGACCTACCATCATCTCACCAAGTGCCTAGCGGACCCATGACACAAGCACGTGCAAGAGCTCTCGAAACCGAGGTGACATATCTCCTCTCACATTTCCACTTCGATGCACATGAGACATGGCTACTACCTCAAACAGAGACATTGTGCATACTCAGGTACCAAGGAGCTAGCCATGGAGAAGCTAAGGAGCAAGAAGGATCGGGAGCGGAAGATATGCGTGAAGACGGAGAAGAAATCAGCCAAGTCCCAGGTTGGCCGGATGATCCGGATGAGGTCCCAAACGATCCGGGCTCAGCCCGGATGATCTCGACCCCAGCCCGGACGATCCGGACAATTGAAGACCCGAGAGCAACAGGAGCTACCCTGAAGCCGGATCATCCGGACCCAGTCCCGGATCATCCGGACATACCCGCACATCCGGACCAGGACCCGGACATCTAGACCTCTCGCAGCCCCCTCGACACAGCCGGACGATTCGGACGCCGACCCGGATCATCCGGACCCCCGAAGCCCGAATCATCCGGACCAACATCTGGATCATCCGGACCGTGCCTGCGTGCATGATGTTGGGCCGAGGCCCATGTACCCCTTCGCCCCTTTGCCTATATAAACGACTCCTCCTCTACTTTTCTAGGGTTAGCATTGGTTTAGCTCATTTTAGAGATAGAGCATTGCTCATCCACATCGGATCTACTCCACGAGAGAGACCGCGGCTGTAACACCCATGATGCGGCTATATCTCCCACATGTCGGAGCACGACTTAGAGGCATAATCGCATAGTAGGCATGTCGCAAGAGGGGTAATCTTTACACATCCTATGTACTGAATAAGAAAGGGATAAAAGTTGGCTTACAATCGCCACTTCACATAATACATAAATATAGCATTACATCATCCAGAATACAAATCAAGGTCCGACTACGGAACCAAATAAAGAAAGACAACCCCAATTGCATAGATCCCCGCTCGCCCCAACTGGGCTCCTCTACTGATCGTCCGGAAAGGAAACATAGTAACGTCCTGAATCCTCGTCGAACTCCCACTTGAGTTCGGGCGCGTTCCCTGCACTGGCATCATCGGCACCTGCATCTAGTTTTGGAAGTAACCTGTGAGTCACGGGGACTCAGCAATCTCACACTCTCGCGATCAAGACTATTTAAGCTTATGGGTCGGAAAAGGTGGTGAGGTGGATCTGCAGCAAGCACTAGCATATATGGTGGCTAACTTACGCAAATGAGAGCAAGAAGAGAAGCAAAGCACGATCGAGAAGCTATACAGATCAAGAAGTGATCCTAAAACTACTTACGTTCAAGCATAACACGAGACCGTGTTCTCTTCCCAGACTCCGCCGAAAAGATACCATCACGGTTACACACGCGGTTGATTCATTTTAATTAAGTGAAGTGCCAGGTTTTCTACAACCGGATATTAACAAATTCCCATCTGCCCATAACCGCGGGCACGGCTTTCGAAAGTTCATAACCCTGTAGGGGTGTCCCAACTTAGCCCATAATAAGCTCTCACGGTCAACGAAGGATATTCCTTCTCCCAGGAAGACCCGATCAGACTCGGAATCCCGGTTACAAGACATTTCGACAATGGTAAAATAAGACCAGCAAAGCCACCCGATGTGCCGACAAATCCCGATAGGAGTCACACGTATCTCATTCTCAGGGCACACCGGATGGGCAAGACGTCGGGTTGGCATAAACCCTGGTTGCCCAGGGAGCGTCGTACATCGCCCAGTTTGGACCAACACTCAGAGGAGCACTGGCCCGGGGGTTTAAAATAAAGATGACCCTTGAGTCTACAGAACCCAAGGGAAAAAGGCTTAGGTGGCAAATGGTAAAACCAAGGTTGGGCCTTGCTGGAGGAATTTTATTCAAAGCGAACTGTCAAGGGGTTCCCATTGTAACCCAACCGCGTAAGGAACACAAAATCAAGGAACATAACACCGGTATGGCGGAAACTAGGGCGGCAAGAGTGGAACAAAACACCAGGCATAAGGCCGAGCCTTCCACCCTTTACCAAGTGTATAGATGCATTAAAGTAAACAAGATATAATAATGATATCCCAACAATATCCATGTTCCAACATGGAACTAAGTGCATCTTCACCTGCAACTAGCAACGCTATAAGAGGGGCTGAGCAAAGTGGTAACATAACCATACAACGGTTTGCTATGACAAGGTGGGTTAGAGGTTTGACATGGCAATATGAGAGGCATGATATAGCAAGTGGTAGGTATCGCGGCATAGCAAAATAGCGAGCAACTAGCAAGCAAAAATAGAAGTGATTTCGAGGTTATGGTCATCTTGCCTGCAAAGTTCTCAGAGTTGACGAAAGCTTGATCCTCGTAAGCGTACTCAACGGGTTCCTCGATCACGCAATCGTCTCCCGGCTCTACCCAAAGCAAGAACACAAGCAAAGGAAACAATAATCAACCACGGTGCAATGCGCAAGCAACATGATGCAAAAACATGGCACGATTTGCGGGATGCGATATGCAATGCATATGCATGCTCCGGAAGGAAAGAGTGATCAAGGAATCAACTTGGCAAACCAAATGTGCCGCTGGAAAGATGAGTTGATTTCGGTCGAAATCGATATAAAGATCACCGGAATTGGATGCACGGTTTGCAAATGGCAAGCAGAACAATAATGGCACAATTGTGCGATGAACAGCATGATGCCACCTAGAATGCAACAAGAAACTAAGCTACTGCACTCCAACATAGCAACAAAGCACATGGCAGCGATCTACTCAAGATACTTGACAAAAAATGAACACTGAGCTACGGCTAAATCACACTAGAACAGGATCAAACAAGCATGGCAAAAGCGCAAAAGATATGAGCTTCACAGACTTAGTGAAAATACTAACATGCCAGGAATTAACATCAGGAAGTAATGTTTAGAGCAAGATAACAACATGCTACAAGAACAAGACATAGCAAACCAAGGCATGGCATGAATCTACTCAAAGCATAGAACAAAAGTCCCTTACTGACCATAAGCCAAAAAGGATCATAAGATATGATGGCACCCATGTAAACATAGCAAGTTTCGTTCACATATTCAGACTTAGCAGAAAACTGGAGATGGCAAAAACAGATTTATGAAGGCCTCTTTGTGAGCTCGATTCACTCACCACAAGGCATTGCATGACAAGATAAGCATATCATCAGCAAGATGGCATGTTCAAGAAGCTAACCAAAGCAAGAACAAACTCATAGCATGCATGGAGCAACTACAACAACCTTGGCAAAATTGATTAACATGTAAACAATCTGCCAGGAACATTTTATAGCAAAAGTAGAGCAAAATTAAGTCATGCTAGGGCACTCCATAATTGAAAATAGAGGCATGGATGGATAGAGCATAACCATATGTCAAAATCATCCTTACTAAACATACTCAAAAGAAGCATGGATCTCACTTTAGCAACATGAATACATGGCATAAAAATAACAGCAGAGCAATGACTTGGTCAAATTCTGAGTCCCTGAAAACAGCAATATTACGAGAGCTACTTTGCATGCTTATGCTAGTCACCACAAAGATCACAAAAATACATGGCATACACCCCTGTAAAGATGACATGGCATAGACCAAAACACATGTAGAGCTCAAGTCCATATGCAGCACACAATAATTGTAGCAAAAATGACAAATGCTCATAATGTGCTAAGATTCAGCAACTAACATTTTATAGCACTCTTGCATCAACAATTTGGGCATCAAGGTGGACTCAAACAAGCATGGCACAATGGAACAAAATGAATAGCACATCATGATGAACATTTCGGTATCTCATGCATGCAAAACGGATCTACGGGTGAGAAGTTATGGCATGATGAAGTAGGCATAAAAATAATCACAGAGAAGGGACTTATTGGAATTTTTCACCTGCCAGAAAACAGATCTAGGGTTCATGGGCACGTGGTTTGAGGTTCATCGGAGACGGAGTTCCAGCCGGAGACGAAGAAGGAGGAGGCCGGAGAGGTTCGGGGCGACACCGGTGAGGGAGGAGGATGCGGCCGGCGGCGAGCTCCGGCACGGGCGGCGCGCGCGCGACGATCCTGCGAGGTCGCGGCGGCTGGGCGGTGGAGCAGCGGCGGCCGGGTGATGGAACAGCGGCGGCCGGGCGGGCGACGATGGCCGGCGAGGAGGCAAGGCAGCGGAGATGGCGGCGCTCGGAGGCGGCCTGGCGCGCGGGCGGCTTGGGCGACCGCGGGCGACGCGCAGGCTGCGCGGGCCAGCTGTGGGCCCCGCGGGCCTGCGGCGGGCGCAGAGGAGAGAGAGAGAGGCGGCCGGCTGACGTGGCAGCGGCGGGTTGGAGGAGAGCGGCGGCGGGGTGACGTGGCATGCTCGGATTGGCTAGAGCGATGTGGAGGCTGGCGGTGGACATGTCCGACGCGGCGCGGACGCGTCCGGTTGCACGGTGGAGGTGAGATCTAGGGTTAGACCGTGATTTTGGATGAGGTGCACATATATATATAGGTATAGGGAGGTAGGAATGTCCAGATGAGGTGCGGTTTTCGGCCACGCGATCGTGATCGAACGGCCGAGAGGATGGAGGGGGTTTGAATGGGTTATTGGGCCACTTTGGAGGGGTGGTGGGCTGCAACACACACAAGGCCTTTATGATTCCCTGGTTAACCGTTGGAGCATCAAACGAACTCCAAATGGCACGAAACTTGACATGCGATCTACCGGTGGTGTACCAAGGCCGCTTGGCAAATCTCGGTCCATTCCGAGAATGTTCAACACCCGCTCACGAAAAAAGGCAAAAGGAGGGCGCGGGAGGACATAGGAGTGTCGGATTGCAAAACGAACAACGGGGAAAATGCTCGGATGCATGAGACGAACACGTATGCAAATGAGATGCACATGATATGAAATGCATGACATGAGCAAAAGCAAAACGAAGACAAAAGCCCAACCACGAAGGAAAACTCACAACGCATCTCCGGAAAAGGCAAGAGTAGGAGTTACAAATATGGAAAGTTGTATCCGGGGCGTTACAACACTCCACCACTACGAGAGGATCTCGTCTCGAGATCTAGGATGGCACCGGAGGGAAAAAAGAAGAGGAAGATAAGAGGTAAAACTAAGTTGCTTCTTTGACAAACGAGTGAAACCAAAGAACCTTGAAAGGTTAAACCATATTCGAGAAAAAATACAACAAAGATGAACAAAAACACTCCGTTAGAAAAAGAAACAAGGAAGAACAAATTCGGACAGCACTCCGGTTGAAAAGAGATGCAAGACTTGATAAGATGAAAAGAACTTGAGCAGAGGACACAACACTCCAGTTAAATGGATAAGCATGAAAAGAACACGATCCTCACAATTTGAGATGATGAGAGGAGAGAAAAACAACACAATGCCTCCGGAAGAAATGAAAGAATGGAATGGAATGAACTGAGGGAAACAAGATCTTGGGAGAGCACGCTTACAACAAATACTAGAACTGAGTTGTTGGATTATCAACAACGAAAGGATAAGCTTGAAGTGGGCTTGTGGAAAACATCTCAAAAATTATGAGGTGAAATTCTGCCACTAACGGAAACTATGGATTTGGATTGATATGAACAAGGAGACGAGAAACTATTTCACCGGGAGGATAAATGAAGAACTTGGGTCATTTATAAGCACCATAAATAGCAACAATCCTTAGGGAAAGCTTTAGGTGAAATATAACCCAAGATAACTCCAACAAAGCGATTGATGGATTGAGAAGAGCTCATGCTCGAAGAGATTGATGGGTTTAACTATCTCATTCTTGACAAGTGTTGAATCATGAAACACGAACTCAAATTGTCACAATGACATAACACCACCTCAAATGATAAGGTAGAACGGATTGCACTTCGGAATGCAAGATGAAGAAAGCTTGAACTCCTCAAAACAAGGCATGTGTTGAACACCATGTTTATTTCAGAGTATAGCTTGGCGGATCTTAGCTTCGAGAGAAAACTTGAAGAACAATTGAAGAATGAAAAGAATCCTTGATGAACCACCATGTTGAGCCTCCATGAAGAACTCCGGATAGGAAAAGAAAACATAAAAGAATTGAAGGTTTGAAGCGAACAAGATTGAAGCCTTGCAATGATTAGATGGAGCTTCACGGCGAGATAATGCAGAAAAACTTGGAACTCTGGAAAAGAAAGATGAACAAAAGAAATCAAGAATTTTGATGAACCTCCGGAATAAGGAATTGAATTCACTCAATGAAACAAGAATAAGAATTACATCATGCGTATCCTTCACCACTTTAGATTGATGACAAGCAACGGATTTGGCATACTACTTATTCTCGTAGAAAGGATTAAGATAGATATGGAGCAAACTTGAGACGGTCTTCAACGATCCACCGGTAGGATTGAAAACAACGAATACATTGATATGATAAACGAAGGAAGAAGAATCTAGAACGAACCACCATAAGAATTGAAAATGAACGAATAAAAGATGAAGAAACACCGGGAAGGATTAGCAAATAAACGAAGATGCTTGAGAGAATTTAGATACATGAGAACGAAGAGATGACGAGCTGATTAGAGAATACTTGAATGATGCACCGGTAAGATTTGTAGAATGAGAGTTGAAAGCTGAGAATGAATAAACCCGCAATGATGGACTTCGGATAATCAAATTGAAAAGACTCTTGAATTGCTCCGGATTGGTGAAAAGAATTCTCACAATCGAAAACAATTATGAGAGGATGGCATGAAGCTTGAGCTTCGCATCTCTGAGAGAACGGATAAGATTTGGAGGAAAAAACTCTTCTTCGGTCTTCAAAATCCAAGAATGACGACGAGAAACACCACCATAAATTGTTGAGATACTCCGGAATAATGAAGAATATAAAGGCTGAATCAACAATGAAAAGAATTTGAAAGATCTTGGAGAAAGACATTTGACTGACGATAACTCATTCTTACATCAAACTTGGAAAAGAAGTTGAGGTTATCTCCGGGAAAAATTAGAAGAGTCAGGTAAGATCCTGGGAAAAAACTGTGGGTTAGGGCCCACTCAAAAGATACACCGTTAACGATTACTTGAAAGGGAGATTGCACCGGTTGATTTAAATGGCTTGAATGAGATAACATCCTCGAAAGAGCTTGACGGAAAGCAGAGTGGAAACACGAATCTTCGAGATAACTTGAGGACTCCGGAACAATTGAATAGCGAGAAGTGGATGATCATGAGGTGCACCGGCATGAGAAAACATTTGAAACGAGGAAAAGATATGATCAACACCAAAGCTTGAATTGAATCCATCGGAGAAGGAAAATAATGAAGAATGATAACCTTGAGGCTCTGTTAGTATCTTCCTGAGAATCACCGGATAAGAACATTGACGGAAAAGAATGGAGAGACTCTCACAAATAAAAGGATACATGATTAAGAAATCTGAATCCTTGAAGAAAAAGGGTGGGAGGGCGGGAAAACAAAGGCAATTTGGGACGGATGAAGCAAACACCGTTGCAAAGAACTGAGAATTGATCCCGCGAATGTTGAAATGATCAGATCCACTTGAAGAGGAGCACGTCGGTTGGAAAAAGAATTGAGATGACAACCTTGATGATCAAAAAGGATTAATATTCTCATAGAAATATGAGAGCATCGCTTAAGGAAGGGATGGAATCAACACTTGACTTTGAAGCAACTCGAATACCACAATTGAAAACAAAAACAAATGATTGGCTTGCAAAATAAGACGGAAACAAACATATGATAGATCCCATATCGTATCATGTGTCTGTTGAAAAGATATCCTACGTGATACTAGAATTCCCACTTATAAACTCCCGAAACTTTCTGGTTATGCAATCAGGTGTTGGGGATACAGGGGAAGTGTCGGGGATATACCCCGTGGTATGACCCGGCTGGGCCTTGGTAAACTGGCGGATGGTAAACCGACGGAGAGTTAAGACAGAGAGTCAAGACAGATGGCTAAGAAAGACGGTAAACCGGCGAGTGTTAAACCGGCAGAGTTAAGACAGATGGTAGCACCGACAGGTGTTAAGACAATGTTAAACCGGCAGACAATGTTAAACCGACAGACAATGTTAAACCGGCAGACAATGTTAAACCGGCAGACGTTAAGAAGCCCATGAAGAGAAGTCATAATAGTTAAGTCTTAAGTTCGAGTTGGACTCTACATGTAACCCGCCCCTTCAACATATATAAGGAGGGGCAGGGCTCCCCAAAGAGGGAGGAGGGAGAGGGAAACAATCTTAGGGCTAGACACAAAGAGGAGAGCCGGTTTACGACGACTCCCTCGTGATGATAATGAGACCTAGCCTCAAACAGCATGTAGGGTTGTTACCGGATGATGTTTCCCGGGGCCCAAAGCTGTCTAAATCCCTGTCTTGTGTGTTGATCCGTTGCACGTCTCTCGATTCCGCTCAACCTCTCTCAAGCTACCACATAGATGCGTTGGCCTCACGACTAAGTCCTCACACTAGGACATCTGCCGTGACAATTCCATGACAGGAAGCATAATATCTCACCCAAAACTAACAAATCCTACATCCAGCTGTATCCATCCTTCAACACATAACCAAGAAACCTTCGGAAATCATTTACCTCAACCTTTGAAAAGCATCCGTATACGAGTTATTGCAATACTCCCGAACTCCCGCCCCAGTACTGGGTGGCGTCGAGGTTATCTCACCAACAACTGCATAAAGGAGATTTTCGATGTCGACGAACTCAGGTATTCCAGAACTGCAACGATAAAATTGTGATGACAACACCTCGGAGCTCAACTCCCCGGGACACTGCCACAACCTCTAAATGTCAGGAGGCACCAAGAACAATGTTCTCGTCACAAAACCATCGAAACGATTCCAAGATACCCGTGTGATCCTAAATTTTTTAGTGAAATTTGAGAAGAGAAGAGTCAAAACTCTACGTCAGGAGGCCTCACTAGAGCGACGAAGGGACCGAGGAGTAAAAAGAATCCTACTCTCCGATATATATAATCCTATAAGACTCAAAACATTTTTCTAGACTCAACAACGTCAACGATTCGATCAAGCAGGGGCTCCTAAGTCGGGGAAGGCTCTGATTACCAACTTGTAACACCCACGATGCGGCTATGTCTCCCACGTGTCGGAGCACGACTTAGAGGCATAACCGCATAGTAAGCATGTCGCAAGAGGGGTAATCTTTACACATCCCATGTACTGAATAAGAAAGGGATAAAAGTTGGCTTACAATCGCCACTTCACACAATACATAAATATAGCATTACATCATCCAGAATACAATCAAGGTCCGACTACGGAACCAAATAAAGAAAGACAACCCCAATTGCATAGATTCCCGATCGCCCCAACTGGGCTCCTCTATTGATCGTCCGGAAAGGAAACATAGTAACGTCCAGAATCCTCGTCGAACTCCCACTTGAGTTCGGTCGCGTCCCCTACACTAGCATCATCGGCACCTGCATCTAGTTTTGGAAGTAATCTGTGAGTCACGGGGACTCAGCAATCTCACACCCTCGCGATCAAGACTATTTAAGCTTATGGGTCGGAAAAGGTGGTGAGGTGGATCTGCAGCAAGCACTAGCATATATGGTGGCTAACTTACGCAAATGAGAGTGAGAAGAGAAGGAAAGCACGGCCGAGAAGCTATACAGATTAAGAAGTGATCCTAAAACTACTTACGTTCAAGCATAACACGAGACCGTGTTCTTTTCCTGGACTCCACCGAAAAGAGACCATCACGGTTACACACGCGGTTGATTCATTTCAATTAAGTTAAGTGTCAGGTTTTCTACAACCGGATATTAATAAATTCCCATCTGCCCATAACCGCGGGCACGGCTTTCGAAAGTTCATAACCCTGTAGGGGTGTCCCAACTTAGCCCATCACAAGCTCTCATGGTCAACAAAGGATATTCCTTCTCCCAGGAAGACCCGATCAGACTCGGAATCCCGGTTACAAGACATTTCGACAATGGTAAAACAAGACCAGCAAAGCCACCCGATGTGCCGACAAATCCCGATAGGAGTCGCACGTATCTCGTTCTCAGGGCACACCGGATGGGCAAGACGTCGGGTTGGCATAAACCCTGGTTGCCCAGGGGGCACCGGACATCGCCCAGTTTGGACCAACACTCAGAGGAGCACTGGCCCGGGGGTTTAAAATAAAGATGACCCTTGAGTCTGCAGAACCCAAGGGAAAAAGGCTTAGGTGGCAAATGGTAAAACCAAGGTTGGGCCTTGCTGGAGGAATTTTATTCAAAGCGAACTATCAAGGGGTTCCCATTATAACCCAACCACGTAAGGAACGCAAAATCAAGGAACATAACACCGGTATGCCGGAAACTAGGGCGGCAAGAGTGGAACAAAACACTAGGCATAAGGCCGAGCCTTCCACCCTTTACCAAGTATATAGATGCATTAAAGTAAACAAGATATAATAATGATATCCCAACAATATCCGTGTTCCAACATGGAACTAAGTGCATCTTCACCTGCAACTAGCAACGCTATAAGAGGGCTGAGCAAAGTGGTAACATAGCCATACAATGGTTTGCTAGGACAAGGTGGGTTAGAGGTTTGACATGGAAATATGGGAGACATGATATAGCAAGTGGTAGGTATCGCGACATAGCAAAAGAGCGAGCAACTAGCAAGCAAAGATAGAAGTGATTTCGAGGGTATGGTCATCTTGCCTGCAAAGTTCTCAGAGTTGACGAAAGCTTGAGCCTCGTAAGCGTACTCAACGGGTTCCTCGATCACGCAATCGTCTCCCGACTCTACCCAAAGCAAGAACACAAGCAAAGGAAACAACAATCAACCACGGTGCAATGCGCAAGCAACAAGATGCAAAAACATGGCACGATATGCGGGATGTGATATGCAATGCATATGCATGCTCCGGAAGGAAATATTGATCAAGGAATCAACTTGGCAAACCAAGTGTGCCGCTGGAAAGATGAGTTGATTTCGGTCGAAATTGATATAAAGATCACCGGAATCGGATGCACGGTTTGCAAATGGCAAGCAGAACAATAATGGCACAATTCTGCGATTAATAGCACGATGCCACCTAGAATGCAACAAGAAACTAAGCTACTTCACTCCAACATAGCAACAAAGCACATGGCAGTGATCTACTCAAGATGCTTGACAAAATATGAACACTGAGCTACAGCTAAATCACACAAGAACAGGATCAAACAAGCATGGCAAAAGCGCAAAAGATATGAGCTTCACAGACTTAGTGAAAATACTAACATGCCAGGAATTAACATTAGGAAGCAATGTTTAGAGCAAGATAACAACATGCTACAGGAACATGACATAGCAAACCAAGGCATGGCATGAATCTACTCAAAGCATAGAACAAAAGTCCCTTACTGACCATAAGCCAAAAAGGATCAGAAGATATGATGGCACCCATGTAAACATAGCAAGTTTCGTTAACAGATTCAGACTTAGCAGAAAACTGGACATGGCAAAAACAGATTTATGAAGGCCTCTTTGCGAGCTCGATTCACTCACCACAAGGCATTGCATGACAAGATAAGCATATCATCAGCAAGATGGCATGTTCAAGAAGCTAACCAAAGCAAGAACAAACTCATATCATGCATGGAGCAACTACAACAACCTTGGCAAAATTGATTAACACGTAAACAATCTGCGAGGAACATTTTATAACAAAAGTAGAGAAAGATTAAGTCATGCTAGGGCACTCCATAATTGCAAACAAAGGCATGCATGGATAGAGCATAACCATAAGTCAAAATCATCCTTACTGAACATACTCAAAAGAAGCATGGATCTCACTGTAGCAACATGAATACATGGCATAAAAATAACATCAGAGCAATGACTTGGTGAAATTCTAAGTCCCTGAAAATAGCAATATTACGAGAGCTACTTTGCATGCTTGTGCTAGTCACCACAAAGATCACAAAAATACATGGCATACACCCCTGTAAAGATGGCATGGCATAGACAAAACACATGTAGAGCTCAAGTCCATATGCAGCACACAATAATTGTAGCAAAAATGACAAATGCTCATAATCTGCTAAGATTCAGCAACTAACATTTTATAGCACTCTTGCATCAACAATTTGGGCATCAAGATGGACTCAAACAAGCATGGCACAATGGAACAAAATGAAGAGCACATCATGATGAACATTGCGATATCTCATGCATGCAAAATGGATCTACGGGTGAGAAGTTATGGCATGATGAAGTAGGCATAAAAATAATCACAGAGATGGGACTTAGTGGAATTTTTCACCTCCCAGAAAACAGATCTAGGGTTCGTGGGCATGTGGTTTGAGGTTCGCCAGAGACGGAGTTCTAGCCGGAGACGAAGAAGGACGAGGCCGGAGAGGTTCGGGGCGACGCCGGTGAGGGAGGAGGACGCGGCCGGCGGCGAGCTTCGGCACGGGTGACGCGCTCGCGAGGATCCTGCGAGGTCGCAGCGGCCGGGCGGTGGAGCAGCGGCAGCCGGGCGATGGAACAGCGGCGGCCGGGCGGGCGGCGGTGGCCGGCGGGGAGGCAAGGCGGCGGAGATGGCGGCACTCGAAGGCGGCTGGGCACGCGGGCGGCTCGGGCTGCCGCGGGCGGCATGCGGGCTGGCTGCGGGCCCTGCGGGCCGGCGGCGGGCGTAGAGGAGAGAGAGAGGCAGCCGGCGGACATGGCGGCGGCGGGGTGACGTGGCATGCTCGGATTGGCCAGAGCGATGTGGAGGCTGGTGGTGGACATGTCCGACATGGCGCGGACGCGTCCGGTGGCGTGGTGGAGGTGAGATCTAGGGTTAGACCGCGAATTTGGACGAGGTGGACATATATATAGGTAGAGGGAGGTAGGAATGTCCAAATGAGGTGCGGTTTTCGGCCACGCGATCGTGATCGAACAACCGAGAGGATGGAGGGGGTTTGGATGGGTTATTGGGCCACTTTGGAGGGGTGTTGGGCTGCAACACACATGAGGCCTGTATGATTCCCCGGTTAACCGTTGGAGCATCAAACGGACTCCAAATGGCACGAAACTTGACAGACGGTCTACCGGTGGTGTACCAAGGCCACTTGGCAAATCTCGGTCCATTCCGAGAATGTTCAACACCCGCTCACGAAAAGAGGCAAAAGGAGGGCGCCGGAGGACATAGGAGTGTCGGATTGCAAAACGAACAACGGGGAAAATGCTCAGATGCATGAGATGAACACGTATGCAAATGAGATGCACATGATATGAAATGCATGACATGAGCAAAAGCAAAACAAAGACAAAAGCCCAACCACGAAGGAAAACTCACAACGTATCTCTGGAAAAGGTAAGAGTCGGAGTTACAAATATGGAAAGTTGTATCCGGGGCGTTACAGCGTCCCCTCTTCGGAGAAGATCCCTTTGGATTCAAGACCTCCTTGCAGAGAAGATCATCAAGACCTCCTCACGGAGAAGACCTGATGTAGGGTAGAACCCTAATCGGCCGATCTTTCACGAAAGGAGCGGATCCCGCGATGAACACGAAGAACACGAGGAGGGAAACGAGGGAAAACACGGGGAAACACAAGAGAAACACTAAACCAACAAGAAATAGTCACACATGTGCTAGATCCTCGAGTACATAGGAAATCACACGATCCACGGTGAACTTGGGACGATACAAAAGGTAATGGTCTTCTCCGTGAGGAGGTCTTGGTGGGGCCGCCCAAGAGGGGGTCTTGATGTTCTTCTCCACAAGGAGGTCTTGAATCCAAAGGGATCTTCTCCGTAGAGGCTGCGGTCTCTCTTGTGGAGTAGATCCGATGTGGATGAGCAATGCTCTATCTCTAAATATGAGCTAAACCAATGCTAACCCTAGAAAGAAAGAGGAGGAAGAGGAGTATATATGGTCTAGGTGGGCAAAGGGGTACACGGGCCTCGGGCCCTTACACTGTGCGCAGATAGGGAAGGCCGGACGTCCGGGCGTCGGGCCGGATATCCGGGCGTTCGCGGAGGGCCGGATGTCTGGGCTGCGGAGGCCGGATGTCCGGGCTGGTGAAGCTGGCCATGTCGCTCTTGGGTTCGGGGGTGTCCGGATATCCGGGCTGGCAGTCGGATTTTCGGGGGCTTGGGAAAGGCCGGATGTCCGGGCTGGCGAGGCCGGATGTCCGGGGCCTGTAGTGTCCTGATGGCTGAGCGGCTGATAGAGGTGAAGGTGTCCCGATGTTTCGATGAGATGCTGGCTATCGTTTTCTGTGGGAGTCGACCTTGACGATCCGACTACGAACGTGCGAGACGTCGCGCCTTAGCAATCTCTAAACCAACTTCCGAGGGGTTATTGACCATGCCGGAGCACGATCAACCTGACCACGAGTGTCGGTTTCCTGCGAGCAAACTAAGAATAAGCAAGAAACTCATATTGCAATCTGGATATTGCGAATATAAGATGAAAGCTTTATTGATCAAGGTGGGGTTCTGTGATGCCTTGGTCTGGTCGTTGAACACAAACGAAGTACGCGAAGTTGCAGCTATGCCGAATTTTTAATCTAAACAAAACCCAAAGTCTAAACGATGCCCTAAGGGCTGTATATATGGAGGAGAGGGGGGGGGATTTCATGGCCCTTGGAGGAGGGGTCCGAAACCAACCCTAACTCTTGTTCCCCACACATACGGAATCTAAAAACAACATATAATCAAGTATTTCGAAATTACATGGGCCTGGCCCAAAAATAAGGTGACGCAACACCTAGAATAGCCTCTGGACGAAATTTATGAAGTGGCATCTTGTATATTTTGTCCAAGGCTTCATGCACTCATTATGGTGGCTTCAAAGTCCTGGAATCATCACTTGTAACTCTGTTCTTGTTCCCCTTGCGCACGACATCATCTCCATGCTTGAACTTGCTCCAAGGTTCATCTTTCTTGTCCAAGATAGGCCCTTCATTTGTAAGCAAAACAAATGTATCCAATTTAGGCAGCATCATATTCTCATGAACATTAGAATCGTTACCAAGAAACGAATGTACCTAGTAATTTAATTGGCGTGCGCGAGCTCTAGCAATTGGTCCAGTATGTATAGCAACAGGGGTTGTGGGTGTAACAATGGTATTAATATCCTCATCATCCTCCCCTTTTTGAAATGAAGTCGTCCTCGACGGAAGCTCATCTTCGTCACCCAAATAAGGCTTCAAATCTGCAATGTTAAAAGTGGGACTAACCCCAAAATCTGCAGTCAGCTCAAGTTTGTATGCATTATCATTTATTTTCTCTAAGACCTTAAAAGGACCATCAGCACGTGGCATTAGCTTTGATTTGCACAAATTAGGAAATCTATCCTTACGCAAATGTAACCAAACAATATCTCCAGGTGCAAACACAACATGTTTTCTACCCTTATCTCCAGCAAGTTTATATTTAGCATTCATACGCTTAATGTTTTCCTTAGTTAACTCATGCATTTTAAAAATCAATTCAGCACGTTCTTTAGCATCAAAATTAACCTTCTCCGAAGATGGAAGAGGCAACAAATCAATGGGTGCACGAGGTAGGAAACCATACACAATTTCAAAAGGGCACATCTTAGTAGTAGAATGCAATGAACGATTATAAGCAAATTCAATATGAGGCAAGCATTCTTCCCACATTTTCTTATTATTCTTCAAAACATCCCTAAGCATAGTAGACAATGTTCTATTGACTACTTCAGTTTGTCCATTAGTTCGGGGGTGACAAGTAGTACTAAAAAGCAGTTTAGTCCCCAACTTAGCCCATAAACATCTCCAAAAGTGGCTAAGAAATTTAGTATCACGATATGAAACAATAGTATTTGGCACACTGTAACGCCGCGGATACAACTTTCCATATTCGTAACTCCAACTCTTGCATTTTCCGGAGATGCGATATGAGATTCCCTTCGTGGTTGGGTTTTGTCTTCGTTTTGCATTTTGTTCATGTCATGCATTTCATATCATGTCATCATGTGCATCTCATTTGCATACGTGTTCATCCCATGCATCCGAGCATTTCCCCCGTTGTCCGTTTTGCAATCCGACACTCCTACGTCCTCCGGCGCCCCCTTTTGTCTCTTTTCATGTGCGGGTGTTAAACTTTCTCAGAATGGACCGAGATTTTCCAAGCCCGCTTGGTACACCACCGGTAGACCGCCTGTCAAGTTTCATGCCATTTGGAGTCCGTTTGATACTCCAACGATTAACCGGGGAACCGTAAAGGCCTCGTGTGTGTTGCAGCCCAACACCCCTATAAAGTGGCCCAATAACCCATCCAAACCCCCTCCATCGTCTCGGCCATTCGATCACGATCGCGTGGCCGAAAACTACACCTCATTTGGACACTCCTACCTCCTCCTACCTATAAATATGTGTCTCTCTCCGAATTTTTTCGCGCAGTACAAACCCTAGCACCACTCCCCTCGCGCCGCCGGACATTTCTTCCTCCCGCGCCGGACATGTCCAGCCTCCATGTCACCCGGACCAATCCGGGGACGCCACATCAGCCCGCCACCGCTCTCCACCAATCGTAGCATGCCACCTCGCCCGCGCCCGCGCCCTCTCTCTCCTCCCCGCCGCCAGGCCTGCCGCGGCCCGGGTCGGACCCTCCCGGCCCGCGCGCTCGAGCCGGCCGCCCCAAGGCCGCTCTCCCGCGTGCGCCGCCCATCCCACCGCCGCCGACCGCCCGTCTCCGCCTCCCTGCGCCGCCGGACTCCCTCGCCGCCTCGCCTGCTCTGCCGCGCTGCTACCACACGCCGGCGCGCGCCACCGCCGCCTTGCCTTCGCCTGCCACCACTACTCCTCCCCAGCGCCTCCCCGCGCCGCCCTTCGCCAGTGACCGGCCGGATCCGGCAAGCCGCGGCCGGATCCGCCCGACCCCGACCTCTCCGACCACTCTCCGATGGCGCCCCGCGTCCACATCGCCGGAGGAGCCGCCTGCGTCACCGTTAACCTCGGAAACCCTAGATCTGGAGGTCCAAAATTCTATCCAAGTCTTTTTGTGCTATACTTTTAGCCCCTGTTCATCATGTCATAACTTCTCATCCGTAGCTCCGTTTTGTGCGTGTAATATATCAAAATGTTCATCATGATGTGCTCTTCTTTTTGTTCCATTGTGTCATGCTTGTTTGAGTCCATTGTGATGCCCAAATGACTGATGCAAGAGTGCTATAAAATGTTAATTCCTGTTACTTAGCAGTTTGTGAGCATTTGTCATTTTTGCTACATTTATTATGTGTTGCATATGGGCATGAGATCTACATGTGTTTTGGGCTATGCCATGCCATCTTTACAGGGGTGTAGGCCGTGCATTTTTGTGATCTTTGTGGTGACTAGAACATGCATGCAAAGTAGCTCTCGTGATATTGCTGATTTCAGGGACTTAGAATTTCAGTCATTTCCCTGCTGTTATTTTTATGCCATGTATTCATGTTGCTATGGTGAGATCCATGCTTCTTTTGAGTATGTTCAGTAAGGATGTTTTGGACATATGGTTCTGCTCTATCCATCCATGCCCCTGTTTGCATTTATGGAGTGCCCTAACATGACTCAATCTTGCTCTACTTTTGCTATAAAATGTTCCCGGCAGATTGTTTACGTGTTAATCAATTTTGCCAAGGTTGTTGTAGTTGATCCAAGAATGCTATAAACTTGTTCTTGCCATGGTTAGCCTTATGATCATGTCTTCTTGCTGGTAGTATGCTTAGTTTATCATGCAATGCTTTGTGATGAGTGAATCGAGCTCGCAAAGAGGCCTTCATAATTCTGTTTTTGCCATGTCCAGTTTTCTGCTAAGTCTGAATCTGTTAATGAAACTTGCTATGTTTACATGGGTGCCATCATATCTTCTGATCCTTTTTGGCTTATGGTGAGTAAGGGACTTTTGTTATATGCTTTGAGTAGATTCATACCATGCCTTGTATTTCTATGTTCTGTTCCTGTAGCATGTTGATATCTTGCTCTAAACATTGCTTCCTGGTGTTAATTCCTGACATGTTAGTATTTTCACTAAGTCTGTGATGCTGATATCTTTTGCACTTTTGCCATGCTTGTTTGAACCTGTTATTGTGTGATTTAGCCGTAGCTCAGTGTTCATCTTTTATCAAGCATCTTGAGTAGATCACTGCCATGTGCTTTGTTGTTATGTTGGAGTGCATTAGCTTAGTTTCTTGTTGCATTCTAGATGCCATTGTGCTGTTAATTGCAGAAGTGTGCCATCATTGTTTTGCTTGCCATTGGCAAACCGTACATCCGATTCCGGCGATCTTTATATCGTTTTTGACCGAAATCAACTCATCTTTCCAGCGGCACACTTGGTTTGCCAAGTTGAGGCCTGGTTCAATATTTTCCTTCCGGGGCACGCATATGCATTGCATATCACATCCCGCATATCATGCCATGTTTTGCATTGTGTTGCTTGCGCATTGCACTGTGGTTGATTGTGTTTCCTTTGCTTGTGTTTTTGCCTTGGGTAGAGCCGGGAGACGAATACGTGATCGAGGAAGCCGTTGAGTACGCTTACGAGGATCAAGCTTATGCCAACTCGGAGAACTTTGCAGGCAAGATGACCATACCCTCGAAATCACTTCTATCTTTGCTTACTAGTTGTTCGCTCTTTTGCTATGCCGCGATACCTACCACTTGCTATATCATGCCTCCCATATTGCCATGAGAAGCCTCTAACCCACCTTTCCTAGCAAACCGTTGTTTAGCTATGTTACCACTTTGCTCAGCCCCTCTTATAGCGTTGCTAGTTGCAGGTGAAGATGGAGTTTGTTCCTTGTTGGAACATGCTTATTGTTGGGATATCATTATTATATCTTGTTTACTTCAATGCACCTATACACTTGGTAAAGGGTGGAAGGCTCGGCCTTATGCCTGGTGTTTTGTTCCACTCTTGCCGCCCTAGTTTCCGTCATACCAGTGTTATGTTCCTTGATTTTGCGTTCCTTACGCGGTTGGGTTATAATGGGAACCCCTTGACAGTTTGCCTTGAATAAAACTCCTCCAGCAAGGCCCAACCTTGGTTTTACCATTTGCCACCTAAGCCTTTTTCCCTTGGGTTCCGTGGACTCAAGGGTCATCTTTATTTTAAACCCCCGGGGCAGTGCTCCTCTAAGTGTTGGTCCAAACTAGAGCACCGTGCGGGGCCGTCCCTTGGAAACTTGGGTTACGTTGGCTCCCGTAGGCTTAGCTTATCTGGTGTGCCCTGTGAACGAGATATGTGTAGCTCCTATCGGGATTTGTCGGCATAGCGGGTGGTCTTGCTGGTCTTGTTTTACCATTGTCTAAATGTCTTGTAACCGGGATTCCGTGTCTGATCGGGTCATCCCGGGAGAAGGAATATCCTTCGTTGACCGTGAGAGCTTGTGATGGGCTAAGTTGGGACACCCTTGCAGGGTTTTGAACTTTCGAAAGCCGTGCCCACGGTTATGGGCAGATGGGAATTTGTTAATATCCGGTTGTAGAAAACTTGAAACTTAACTTTATTAAAATGAATCAACAGCGTGTGTAGCCGTGATGGTCTCTTTTCAGTGGAGTCCGAGAAGAGAACGCGGTCTCGTGTTATGCTTGAATGTAAGTAGTTTCAGGATCACTCCTTGATCTTTATAGCTTATCGACTGTGCTTTGCTTCCTTCTCGCTCTCATTTGCGTAAGTTAGCCACCATATATGCTAGTGCTTGCTGCAGCTCCACCTCACTACCTTTTCCTACCCATAAGATTAAATAGTCTTGATCGTGAGGGTGTGAGATTGCTGAGTCCCCATGACTCACAGATTACTTCCAAAACCAGATGCAGGTGCCGATGATGCCAGTGCAGGGGACGCGACCGAACTCAAGTGGGAGTTCGACGAGGATTTGGGATGTTACTATGTCTCCTTTCTAGATGATCAGTAGTGGAGCCCAGTTGGGGCGATCTGGGATCTATGCATTTGGGGTTGTCTTTATTTTGGTTCCGTAGTCGGATCGTGATTGTATTCTGGATGATGTAATGCTATATTTATGTATTGTGTGAAGTGGCGATTGTAAGCCAACTCTTTATCCCTTTTGTATTCAGTACATGGGATGTGTAAAGATTACCCCTCTTGCGACATGCCTACTATGCGGTTATGCCTCTAAGTCGTGCTCCGACACGTGGGAGATATAGCCGCATCGTGGGTGTTACAAGTTGGTAATCAGAGCCTTCCCCGACTTAGGAGCCCCTTGCTTGATCGAATCGCTGGCGTTGTTGAGTCTAGAAAAAAAGTTTTGAGTCTTATAGGATTATGTATATCGGAGAGTAGGATTCTTTTTACTCCTCAGTCCCTTCGTCGCTCTGGTGAGGCCTCCTGACGTAGAGTTTTGACTCTTCTCTTCTCAATTTTCACAAAAAAAAATTTGGATAACGCGGGTATCTTGGAATCGTTTCGATGGTTTTGTGACGAGAACATTGTTCTTGGTGCCTCCTGACATTTAGGGGTTGTGGTAGTGTCCCGGGGAGTTGAGCTCCGAGGTGTTGTCATCACAATTTTATCATTGCAGTTCTGGAATACCTGAGTTCACCGACATCGAAAATCTCCTTTATGCAGTTGTTGGTGAGATAACCTCGACGCCACCCAGTACTGGGGCGGGAGTTCGGGAGTATTGCCATAACTCGTATAACTGATGCTTTTCGAAGGTTGAGGTAAATGATTTCCGAAGGTTTCTTGGTTATGTGTTGAAGGATGAATACAACTGGATGTAGGATTTGCTAGTTTTGGGTGAGATATTATGCTTCCCATGTATCCCCAATACCTGATTGCATAACCAGAAAGTTTCGGGAGTTTTATAGGTGGGAATTCAAGTAGCTCCTAGAATATCTTTCCAACAGACACATGATACGATATGGGATCTATCATATGTTTGTTCCGACTTATTCTGCAAGCCAACCCTTTGTTTTGTTTTTCAGTTGTGGTATTCGAGTTGCTTCAATGTCAAGTGTTGATTCCATACGTTCCTAAACGGTGTTCTCATATTTCTATGTGAATACTAATCCTTCTTGATCATCGAGCTTGTCATGTCAATTCTTTCCAACCGGTGCGATTCTCTTCGAGATGATCTCATCATTCTCCACATCCGCAAGATCAATTATCAGTTCTTCTCAACGGTGTTTGTTTTCATTCGTCCCAAGTTGTCTTTGTTTTCCCGCCCTCCCACCCTTTTTCTTCAAGGACTCAGATTTCTTAATCAAGTATCCATCTTATTGATGCGAAGTCTCTCCATTCTTTTCCGTCAATGTTCTTACCCGGTGGTTCTCGTGAAGATGCTCTACAAGTTCAACATTCTCTGTTCTCTTTTCTTCTCCGGTGGTTTCAATTGAAGCTTTCGGTGTTGATCATTCCTTTCCTTGTTTCAAATGTTTTCTCATGCCGGTGCACCTCATAATCATTCCCCGCTTGCTATTCTTTTGTTCCGGTGTCCTAAAGATATCTCAGAAGATTCAAGTTTCCATTCTCAATTCGCTCAAATTCTTTCGAGGTTGTAATCTCATTCAAGTCATTTAATTCAACCGGCGCAATCTATCTTCAAATCATTTCAACGGTGTTTCTTTTGAGTGGACCCACATGTCTTTTCCCAGGATCTTACCTGACTCTTCTAACCTTCCCAGAGTTACTCTCAAATTATTTTCAAAGTTTGACGTAAGAATGTGCTATCATCAGTCAAATGCCTTTCTCCAAGATCTTTCAAACTCTTTTCATCGTTGGCTCAACCTCTTCGCTTTTGATTCTCCTGAAGTGTCTAAACAATTCATGGTGGTGTTTCTCGTCGTCATTCTCAGATTTGAAGACCGAAGAAGATTTTTCTCTCAATCTTGCTCCATTCTCTTCAAGATTCATGGCTCTAGCTTCATGCCATCCTCTCATAATTATTTCCGATTGTGAGAATTATTTCCACCTATCCGGAGCAATTCAGGAGTCTTTCAGTTTTGATCATCCGGAGCTCATCATCTCAGATTTATTCATTCCAGCTTTCAGCTCTCGTTCTCCAAATCATACCGGTGCATCATCCAAATATTCTCTAATCAAGCATCTTCGTTCATGTGCAAATTCTTCCTGGTGTTTCGCTATCTTTTCCTTGATCGTTTTTAATTCTTACGATGGTTCATTCAAGATTCTTCTTCCTTCGTTTATCATATCAATTTATTCGTTGTTTCAACCCTTCTAGTGGTTCGTTGAAGACCTTCCCAAGTTTGCGCTATATCCATCTTAATCCTTTTTACGAGAATAAGTAGTATGCCGCATCCGTTGCTTTTCATCAATTTAAATTGGTGAAGGGTACACATAACGTAATTCTTATTTTGCTCCTTCCAAGTGTTCAATTCTTTTCTACCGGAGTTTGTTCATGATATCAAATTCTCGTTTTCAATTGTTCATCTTTCTTTTCCTAAGTTCCAAGTTTTCTCGGTTATATCATTTCAAAGCTTCATCTAAATCATCGCAAGGCTTCACCTTGTGTTTTCAACTTCTCTTTCTTTTCGTTACCCTTTTATTACCGGAGTTCTTCATGGAGGTTCTACATGGTGGTTTGTCAAGGATTCTTTTCATCTCTTCATTGTGCCCTATCAATCATTGTTTTCGGTGGCAGAATTTCACCTCAAATTTTGGGATGTTTTCCTTAAGCCCACATCAAGCTTACTCTTTTCGTTGCTGGTTTTCCAACAACTCCATTCGAGCCTTCTCCTAAATATGCTTTTTCAAGCTCAGTTGAGGTAGAAGATGTTGTTTTCTTCTCCATTCTTTCATTCCAATGATCTATCTTCTATTCTTGCTTCTGGAGGTGTTGTGTTGTTGCTCTCTTCTCTCATCATTTCGAATTGTGAGGATCATGTTCTTTTCGTGCTTATCCATTTAACCGGAGTGTTGTGCCCTCTGCTCAAGTTCTTTTCATCTTATCAAGTTTCGTATCACTTTTCAACCGGAGTGCTGCCCGAATTTGTTCTTCGTTGTTCCTCTTTCCTAACGGAGTGTTTTCAACTTCGGTCAGCTCTGTTGTATTCCTTCTTTTAAGTTGTTCAACCTCTCAAGGTTCTTTGGTTTCACTTATTTGTCAAAGAAGCAACTTTGTTTTACCTCTTCATCTTCCGTTTTCCCTCCGGTGCCATCCTAGATCTCGGGACGAGATCCTCTCGTAGTGGTGGAATGTTGTAACGCCCCAGATACAACTTTCCATATTTGTAACTCCAACTCTTGCCTTTTCCAGAGATGCGATATGAGATTCCCTTCGTGGTTGGGTTTTGTCTTTGTTTTGCATTTTGTTCATGTCATGCATTTCATATCATGTCATCATGTGCATCTCATTTGCATACGTGTACGTCTCATGCATCCAAGCATTTCCCCCGTTGTCCGTTTTGCAATCCGACACTCCTACGTCCTCCGGCACCCCTTTTGTCTCTTTTCATGTGCAGGTGTTAAACTTTCTTGGAATGGACCGAGATTTGCCAAGCGGCCTTGGTACACCACCGGTAGACCGCCTGTCAAGTTTCGTGCCATTTGAAGTCCGTTTGATACTCCAACGGTTAACCGGGGAACCGTAAAGGCCTCGTGTGTGTTGCAGCCCAACACCCTTATAAAGTGGCCCAATAACCCATCCAAACCCCCTCCATCCTCTCGGCCGGTCGATCACAATCGCGTGGTCGAAAACTACACCTTGTTTGGACACTCCTACCTCCTCCTACCTATAAATATGTGTCTCCCTCCGAATTTTTTCGCGCAGTACAAACCCTAGCACCACTCCCCTCGCGCCGCCGGACGTTTCTTCCTCCCGCGCCGGACATGTCCAACCTCCACGTCGCCCGAACCAATCCGGGGATGGCACGTCACCCCGCCGCCGCTCTCCACCAACCGTAGCGTGCCACCTCGCCCGCGCCCGCGCCCTCTCTCTCTTCCCCGCCGCCAGGCCCGCCGTGGCCTGGGTCGAGCCCTCCCGGCCCGCGCGCCCGAGCCGGCCACCCGACGCCGCCCATCCGCGTGTGCCGCCCATCCCGCCGCCGCCGACCGCCCGTCTCTGCCACGGCTCCGCGTCCCTGCGCCGCCGGACTCCCTCGCCGCCTCGCCTGCTCCGCCGCGCCGCCAGCACACGCCGGCGCGCGCCACCGCTGCCTTGCCTTCGCTCGCCGCCGTTACTCCTCCCCAGCGCCTCCCCGCGCGCCCTTCGCCGGTGACCGGCCGGATCCGCCCAACCCCGACCTCTTCGACCACTCTCCGGCGCCGCCCCGCGTCCACATCGCCGGAGAAGCCGCCTGCGTCACCGTTGACCTCGGAAACCCTAGATCCGGAGGTCCAAAATTCTATCCAAGTCTTTTTCTGCTATACTTTTAGCCCCTGTTCATCATGTCATAACTTCTCATCCGTAGCTCCATTTTGCGCGTGTGATATATCAAAATGTTCATCATGATGTGCTCTTCTTTTTGTTCCATTGTGTCATGCTTGTTTGAGTCCATCTTAATGCCCAAATGACTGATGCAAGAGTGCTATAAAATGTTAATTCCTGTTACTTAGCAGTTTATGAGCATTTGTCATTTTTGCTACATTTATTGTGTGCTGCATATGGGCATGAGCTCTACATGTGTTTTGGGCTATGCCATGCCATCTTTACAGTGTTGTAGGCCATGTATTTTTGTGATCTTTTTGGTGACTAGCACATGCATGCAAAGTAGCTCCCGTGATATTGCTGATTTCAGGGACTTAGAATTTCACTAAGTCATTTCCCTACTGTTATTTTTACTAGTTGACCCGTTGCGCCAAATGGCGCAGAGACCCGCTAAAGCCATGTTGTCGATGAAAATAGTTTCATTTTGCAAGAACATATTTGATACTGGTAATAAAAAGCCCATGTGTTAAGTCATGCTATATTGAAAATATGTTTATCACGCTGAGAAGTCTGAGTTTGAAAAAAAATCATATTTCTATAACATGCATAGACCAACTAAGGAAGTATTTTTTAAAAGTTAAAAATATCGTTATCACCATGAGAAATCTGAGTTTGAAAAAAAGCATGTTTGTATAATATTAGACTTGTTTGTGTGGCCCATCCGGAGTCGGGCTTGCATCTCCTTTCCTATTATTAAGGATTTCTCTGCATACATGGTTACACAAATGGACCGTTACACCAAACAACACAATGTCTATTTCAAACACGAATTTTTTTGAAAATTAAATTAAGTTTTAGCACGGAGGAACAGTCCAGACTTGAAACAGCGGATGCAACCACTTTACAAATTCAAACTCTTTAGCAACCATTTGTGATTATGATGTCTAATGGAACAAGGTGTCAATTTAGAATAAAGAGTTATTTGAAATGTGTTTCATTCGTTCTTTACAAAGTGCTAGATACAATTTCACTGAAAATAAGAATTTTCAAGCTCATTTAAAAAGGTATTTTCATGCATACAAACCATAACTAAACAACGTGAATGTAAATATATATGACTGAGTCATACTTCCTAATACAAAAGCAAGTAGGTAGGCCTGTTTTAGAGATTGTGGTAAATTACAGTTCATTATTACACGCAAAATGTTTTTGCTTCGGAGCAGAACACTGATATCTTTGTCTTCATATCCTTTTCTTCTCAGAGTTGGAGTGTGATGCCTTGCTCCTATTCATGGCTCTTGACCTACAGTTTTTGAACAAACTAAATTAGTTATTTATTCAATGGGAAATCTGAAGTGGGGATTACTTCGCCAATATCGTTAGCAAGTTTATGAGGGAAAAGAAAGCAATGTAACTTCCAAAAGCAAAGGTAACAATGAAGTACATACTATAGATGGGAAAGTAGGAACGTGAGCTGCGACATGTTTCAGAAAAATGGTCGAGGTTCCCTGATCCTAATGATATGAGCTGCGATTATTTTGTCATGGACTCATGGCTGTATATAAATTTCACAAGCAACATCCCATATGTGACAACCTACCTTCGACCACAAAGCTATATAATCTATATAATGGTGAAAAATGGAGCTTTCGATAACCTGCATACCTATTTTTCCTAAAGCAAAGCTAAGAATGAAGTACACAGTATTTTAACTGGAAAAGTAGGAAAATTAAATCATATACTCTGAAACATATTGCAGAAAGAGAAGTGTGAAGCACACTTCCTTGAAATTTGAACATAAGCGGACATATATTTTTGTTGAGCCTGCTATATATCTATGGGGAAGCATGGATAAGAAAAGATATAAATTTAGAAAATGTATGCAAATTCACATATATTTTTCTAAACTTCCATGGAAATGTGTTGGTCCACTTGGTCTATCAGGTTAGTGTATTTCAAAAAAGCAAGTCAGTCAGCTAATAGTTTGGATAAAACCTCTATAGATAGTAGAAAACAACTTCCAATGATTCAACTGTACATACTAAAAAGTTCGCCAGGAAATGAGACGAGCCAGCAAAATACACTAAGTTACAGAAGAAGCACCTGAAATACAATAGTGGCAGTTAGTTTGGCAAGAAACCTGCATATATTTGAGTGCAATTCACATCCTCTAGGCCATCCCTCACAGTGACGACCCAACGTATTTGTTGTACCGGGAGCGCCTATCAGCCTCAGTATCATGCGGTAGTTACCTTGCGTCGCAGTTCGACATATGGCACATACACCCGTTCTTCTAGGAGTGGTTTCTCTTCTATAGCTTCTTGGGCTGTTCAGTTTGCTGCGTTCAAGATTCTCATTGAACTATGTTGTATTGAGATCCAAATGTAGGCTCATCCAGGCTTCTACTACTACCCATCCCTGCACGATGATGGGCGTATCCGTTTTCCTATTATTGATCCGGTGAGTGATAGTCCTTCTAGCGACCTTTCCCGCTATATCACTGCTAGCTATCTTCTGACTTACGAGCTGGCCTGAGAGCTGACTTGTGCTCGTACTGCTTTGGTCGCCGCTAGGTCCAGTTTCCTTCCACCTTGCATAGGCTTTACCCCCGTTATTCCCCGAGCTTCTAGCTTGCGAGCTACCCAGGTTACCCCTCCGAGTAACTCGGGCACCTCGACAGTGACTCCCCATGGGTCCCCTGCCGAGTGGGCTTCACTTCTCGCTACTCCCGCAGCCCCAATGCTCCAGACTCATCCAACACCCGCCCTTGAGGAAGAGCCCTCGAGGCAGCGTCATCGTGTTACTTTTAATCCGGAGGTTTCCATTAATGTCGTTAGTTCAGAATTCGAGTCCGGGTCAGGGGAGGACCCAGCAGGACCAGCAGAGCAGTAAATCACCAGAGTATCCGAGATTGTAATGATGCTTGGGTGTATGAATGTAGTCGTACCTGTCATGATGTTTCCTTTCATGTATGAGTGTAGTCGTACCTATCATGACGTTTCCTTTCATGTATGAGTGTAGTCATGCCTGTCATGATGTTTCCTTTCATGTATGAGTCTATGTATAATTATGTTGGAACCTTTCTCCATTATTTCTCGCCTGGGTTTCTTGTCGATTCTTTTCGGGCTTTGTCGCTTGCTTTTACTCCGAGTTCATGGATGTTTCTCATCTTGATGCTTCATATTGGAAACATAAATAGGATGACATGAGGATGTAGCAGCAGTCAGGCGGGTGAGATACTCCTATTCGTCGCTCCGCCCGAAAAGCAGTGATGCAGAGCATCCTACGATCATCCCCATCTACACTCGAGCATACGCCTTTGGACCTAAGGTGAACTCGCTCCTTTTCGAATCTACCCTTTCCACATGTAAGACATGGATGCTACTTCAAGCGCGGACCTTGTGCATACTCAGGTACACCCGAGTATACCATGGAGAGCCCAAGGACCAAGGCCAAGTGTGTGCGGGAGCGAAGGAAGGAGAAGGAAGAAGAGCCAGCTGCTACAATGGCCAGACATCCGGCCCCAGCTCGGACATCCGGCCCGACCCTCGAAAATCCGGCCCTTCCTATCCAGAGAGCTCCGGAAGCGACCTCGACAGCCCGGACATCCGGCACCATGCCCCGGACATCCGGCTCCTCCCGAAGACCCGGACATCCGGCCCCTTCGCTCGGAAATCCGGCCCCTCATCACAGAATGCAACTGAAGCCAGCCATGTTCAGCCCAGACATCCGGCCAGAGGCCCGGACATCAGACTCTTCACGAGCCGCTGGACATCCGGCCCCCAGCCCGGACATCCGGCACCTACCTGTGCACAGAGATCAGGCCAAGGGCCCATGTACCACCTCTCTCACTTACTCCTTCGTCGGCTAGCACTATATATAGACCCCCTCCTCCTCCTAGTTAGGGTTAGCAAAGGATTAGCTCATTTGTGAGACAGAGCTTTGCTCATCCACTTGATATCTTTCTCCATTGGAGTTCACGACCTCTTCAGAGAAGATCCCCCAAGTGGATTCAAGACCTCTTCCGAGAAGATCCCCCAAGTGGATTGAAGACCCACCACGGGAAGATCCCTCGCGAATTCAAGGCCTCCTCACGGAGATGAACTAGTTACCTCTTTGTATCATCCTTTGTTGAGTTTGGATCGTCTATCTCCTTGTGTTTCGAGGATCTAGCATATGTGTGACCGAATCTTATTGGTTTGACAGATTCTCTCGTGTTTCCCCTCGAGTTTTCCCCTCGTGTTCTTCGTGTTCATGTTGTGTTAGAGCAAGGTTTGACTGAATCTTATTGGATCAGAGCAAGGGTGATCACGAATTTAGAGCCCCTACCCCTTGTTTTCTAGCCTTCTTTTGTTTGATTTCGTCCTAATTTCGAAAATCCCCACCAAAAATAGCCCCCAATTTTTTTGCGATTTGTTAGTGTGATGTTGTGTTACTAGTGGATCTATCTTTCCGCCAACTTTCCCCACTTTCCATCCTTGAAATCCATCAAATTTCACCCCCAAAATCATCAATTTCCGCCCCCAAAATCGAGTTCCTCGAGTTCATCCTCGGATTTGGAGCCCGAAGATCGGGCACGTAACCCCGGACATCTGGCCCGTAGGCCCGGACATCCGGCTCCTGGAGCACAAATTGCGCGCGGTTCTTGTCGGTGTTCTAGGAACATGGGTCCCCAGACTTGCCTGCCTGCGGCCCACGGCGTGGCTGGGCTGGCAGGTCTGTCTGGCCCATCTTCATCGATGAGGTATTCAAGACCCTCGCGAGGGGCCAAGCCTCATGAGGCGGACGAGGCAAGACCTCCTCAGGAGTGGCCTCGCCAGGCAGGCTCACGAGGGGCGGAGAGATCAAGGCAAGGCAAACCTCGCAAGGTCCTCGTTACGTGAGCCATGATGATCGAGGCTAGGCGGGCACCAGCGCGCAGTGTCCTTGCTTCCTCTTTGGTGCCAAGGGGGAAAGCGCAGGCGCGGAGTACTAAGGCATCAAGTAAAGGTTTCCATATTGGTGCAATGAGACCAAGACCAGCAGGACAGCAAGACGGAGGTCACCATTGAGCCCAAGACGGCGTTACCACCAGAGCCTTTTGCAGGCGAAGACTACTTTTGTCAGGATAAGCTGTACTAGCTGTCCCCTTTCAAATTGGCCGTTGTTGGATCCCTTCCCGCTCAATATTTGAGGAGAGGACCAGGGCCCATATAAGTAGAACTAGCCACAATAGTAGAGAGAGAATGGAATCGGGGAGAGAAAAGAGAAAACTCATTCAGGGGCATCTCACCCACACAAGTTCGCCAAGCACAGGAACACCTCAATCTCAGGAGGCTGTTCTCCCCCTTGTACTATTCATCATCAGCCCAAGAGGCAATCCACCACCACCACACTGGAGTAGGGTATTACAACACACCGGTGGCCCGAACCAGTATAAATCTTGTGTCTTTGTCTTGTGAGTTCATCGAGTTCATCCTTGAGATCTTAGCGAGCTAGGGCGTGGATAGATAGGGAGAAAACCATCGCGCACACCCCAGTGTTCGAACCTCGATGGTTTTGCCAGAACCCGTGATCCGACATTTGGCGCGCCAGGTAGGGGAGCGCCGAAGCTTCCTTCCATCGCTCCGCGTCTTGTTGCTCTGTCGTCTCCATGGCAGACACGCGCCGCGCTCGTGCTGATCGCCGGGCCGCCCTCGCCACCCGCGTCGCTCAAACGGCTCCCATCGGCGGGCCACCTCATCGTTCCTCGTCGCCTACCTCTAACGCCGCCACCGGCCCGGCGGGGAACGAGCAGCAAGCATCCTCGCTGCACCCATCAGTGTAGTGGGACGGCCGCACCGCCACTCCATCGCTGACCCCGGCCAGTTCTTCTTCACATGCACGTGGCCCTCCCATGGACGCACGGGCCACGCTCCTCATGGCGCACGAGCTCCTGCGCTACCGACCGGTCGACAACCTCTACGAGGAATGGCTCGACCGCATCGCTGAGCTCGTCCGCGCCGCAGGGGGCTCCCCTGCGCCGTCCCTCTTTCCGCCTCGCCCTCCGCCATCTACGGGCGAAGTAGCTCACGGAGCGCCTCCACCATCTCTGCCCCAAGATGGCACCCTAGCGCCAAGGCGCGCGGCTCCACGACGCGACCCGCCGCGTCCCGCGCCCGCGCGTGAAGAAAGAAGCTGTCAAGAAGTCCCTCGACCGCAAGAAAACGCTCCGCCGCTCCTCACGCCACCGTGCCAAGACTGGCTGCGGCGGCAAGACCGCGCGCCACCTATAGCGGCAGGACGCGGACCCCATCAAGACCAAGCTCCACCCCCATGTCGGGCCCGGTGACCACAACCGGTTGCCGCGCTTTCACCACCGAGCTGCGTAGCGTCGCCTGTCCGGGCAAGTTCAAGCCGGATCTACCTCCTCGCTACGACGGCACCCCTGACCCCGCGGAGTTCTTGTAGCTCTACGAGATGAGCATTGAAGCGGCCAACGGCGATGAGAAAGTTATGGCAAACTGGTTTCCCGTGGCTCTCAAGGATGGCGCCCGCTCCTGGCTCCTGAACCTGCCACCAGGCTCAATCTCTTCCTGGGAAGAGATTCGCAACCGCTTCGTCACCAACTTCCAGGGCACTCGCGACCGCCCGCCGGCTGCGGGTGACCTGCGCCGCATCAGGCAGCAACCGGGAGAGACCCACCAGAAGTACATCCAGCGCTTCAATAACGTCGACCTCAAGATCCCCAAGGTGATGGACGAGGCCATCATCTCTGCGTTCTCTGATGGCATCCATGACATCAAGATGAAGGAAGATCTCGCTATGCACGAGGAGTTTTGCACGTCCTTGGAGTTGTTCAACCTGGCTACCAAGTGCGCAAGGGCTGAGGAGGGGCGCCTCTCCCTCCTCGAGCTCCCAGCCGCAGACCCAGAGGAGAAGAAAGCCAAGGACAAGGACGTGAAGCGCAAGGGAGCAGCCGTGCTCGCAGCGAAACCAGACACCAAGTGTGGTAGAGACCAACCAGAGTCATCCAAGAGCAGCCGTCCGTTCTGCGCCTTCCACAACCTGAATACCCACAACACCAGCGACTGTCAAGAGCTCAGAGCCATTCGCGAAGGACGCTTCGGTCGACGCCCCGAGCGCGGCGAATGGGGCTACGGCCGAGGAGGAGGACGTGGCGGTGGATGCTGGGACGACTGTGGCCTGCGCTAGGAGTGGCGCGGCCGGCGTCGTGAGGACCGCTGGCAGGATTAGCCTTGCAAGGGCACCTGGAGGGATCAGCCTCGTGAGGATCGTCCTCAAGGCAACACCGGACTCCCTCCGCTGCCACCACCGCCAAGAAGGAACGACGAACACCATCAATACGAGGGGGCTGGGGGCTTCCAGGAGCCGCGTGCTATCACCTGCATCTTGGGCGGAGCCCAGGCCCCAGCCTCGCAGCGTATCTTCAAGCAGTTTGCTCGTGAAGTGAATGCAGTCCTCCCCAAGCTCGAAGCCACACGCCCGCTCAGATGGTCCCAGTGCCCCATCATGTTCAACTCGGCAGATCAGCTCAAGTGCGCAGATTCTGCTGGCGCCCTCCCGATGCTTTGCTCCCAAGTCATCAGCAATGTGAAAGTTACGAAGACCCTCATCGACGGCGGCGCAGGGCTCAACGTCCTGTCCGTTGAAACGTTCGACAACCTCCAAGTGCCATATGACCAGCTTCGGCCTACCAAGCCTTTATCAGGAGTGACCGACGGTTCCACCACAGTGATAGGGCAGGTCCGCCTCCCTATCACCTTCGGGGAACGCAAGACCTACCGCACCGAGCTCATTGACTTTGACGTCGCGCACATCCGTCTGCCGTACAATGCCATCCTCGGGTATCCAGCCCTGACCAAGTTCATGGCGGTGACCCATCACGGCTACAATATCCTCAAGATGCCAGGAAGCAGCGGGATCATCATGGTCCCATGTGAAGAAAGAGATGCGGTGTCCTCCCTTGAGCATGCCTTCCAAGCTACAGCAATCGACGACCCTGACAGCAAGGGCGAGGGCCCTCCTAAGGTCATCCCCAAGAAGAAGAAGCAGTTGAGTTGTGCAGGACCTCAGGAGGGTGGCGTCACAACCGGAGCCTCGTTAGGATCAGCGCCCGCTCCTAGGGCGCCTCCCTCCATTGCATAGGAAGGCGCGCCCGGCGCCCTTCTCGGGCAGGGCTCGGGGGCTTTCTTCTGGAAGGCCTCAGACCTTGCCCACATCATGAGGGAGGTGCTTGGGCACCACTTGGAGGTGTGCTTCACGTCACGTTTCCCTCAGGAGGGCACAGGGCAAGGATCGCCCACCATTCAGGAGTTCATCACCAAGACCACCCAGAAATTGCAAGACGCAAGGGCCATGCGCGGCGACTATCGCTCACGAGGCGCAGCTTCCCATCCAGGCGAGGATGCCGGGCTGCGCGTCTGCATCGATGTTCCAGGGCTCAACAGGGCCGCTTCTCAGGAGCTTTGTTGGCCTTCGCGCGTGGGACACTGCGAGGGCCCACCGCACAGCTACATTCGCATGCCCTTCGGCCTACCAAGCATCTCGTCCGCCTACCAGCGCAACTTGCGACGCATCCTAGCGGCTCAGGAGGCCAGGCACCACGCCGTCCTGATGGAGATGGAGACGGTCCTCAAGGAATCACCTGAGCCCCCAGAGCCTCCTGAGGCTCAGGGCCCCGGTGGCTCATGAGGAGCAACCCCTTCGCTGCGCACCTTCAGCCGCCCCAACTCTCCTTCGTCAACATAACCAGGTGAAATTTTCCAAGTTCATTTAGCTGGGAGCGCTCCTTGGGCTGCATCATTCCCAGGCCGCGTGGGTCCGTCCATGTGGCATGTATCCCTTTTTATGTCTTCAGTTTACCTTGTTGGGAGCGCCCCTCGGGCAACATCATCCCCAAGCCGCTCGGGCCTGACCCAGTGGCACGTATCTCCCATGCACTTATTTAAGCCTGCTACTCTCATGTTTGATCTACATATGATTACTACCTGCTCAATCGTCGCCTCCCACGGGGCCTCCTCATGCCGGCACGATGCTGGTGCACGGGTCCATCCCTGCCACGTTGAAAAACCTGAGCGGTCGAGCTCTGGCTCGTGGCACGCCTCGCGCACGTCACCTTACCGGGCCCTCAGTGCCTTCACCCCCTCGTGGAGCAACCAGCAGCAAGATGGTAACCATAACGGCAGATCATGTTCTTCCTTGTGCTGGCTCACAGGAATCTCAGGAGGATAACACCAGGCGGCACCGCGAGCCCCCTCCTCTTCCAAGTAATCCGCTTGCACGTTAAAAGGGGGCTCCTGAGCATAGCGACTCAGGAGCTCTTACTGGCTTTCCAGCCCTGACCCCCTGGCCTTGGCCACGACACACGACCTGGCATACTAGCGGCGGCTGAGCTCACTCGAGGGCCGGGTCCTGAGGACGTAGAGCACAAAGGAGAGCATAGGAAAGGGGAAAGCTCACATGGGCCTGACCTAGCTACGCTGTGGATGTTCACGCACAGGTCTGGCGCATCATGAAGAATCGACCTCAGACCGCCAAGATAAGTCACGAGCTCAGATCAAATAATCATTGGAACATCGGGGACACGCTCGCGACAGCCCTGTTGCGGCAACGTCGCCTCCCTTTCTTATCTTACCATGGTTGCTTGAGCGCTAAAGGGGACCCCCTGAGCATCGCGCCTCAGGAGCTCTTACTGGACTTCGGGCCGCTCACCTCCTAGCCTTGACCACGGCACGTGACCTGACATACCAGCGACGGCTGAAGCTTGCCTGGGGACCAGGACCTGACAGCATAGAGCAACAAGCTGTCGCGAGATTGGAAAGGGAAGACCGAGCCTAAACATGACTTGCACTCACAAGGCTTCCATAATTGGGATAATATTAACAAAAGACATTGCAGACTCTTTAAACGCCCCCACGGGGTACTTCTCGATTCCTCGCAGGGAACAAAAGACGAGAACCTAGGAGAATCCTATCTACACACCCCCGCGGCCGACGCCATCATCAACAGTGGGCCGCAGGAGGCCGGCGCCAACCCCATCCAGATCAGCGACGACGGCAGCCGGACTTTGCGGCCCTGCTCAGGGCGCGGCGAGAGCTCGGGGGCACGTAGCTGTCGTCGCTCGTCTCTGGAGTTTCATAAAGCTCGGGAGAACCGCTGGACTCCCAAGAGTCGCTGCTGCTGGAGCAGCCGCGAGCGGGGCGCGCCTCATCCTGGTGCTCACCTTCGGGGAAACACTCCAAACGGCGACCCTCCGTGTCGAAGACCTTGAAGAAAAGCATGGAGGCACCGTCATACTCGAAGTGGATCGCGAGGGCGCCCTCCGCACGGCAAACCCACACGACCTCGCCCCAGCCACGGGTCATGAAGATCTTCCCGCTGGAGACTGCTTCAACCTATGCTCCGGTCGCCGGAGCGTCGCAGTCATCATGCTACAACCCGAGTTCGAGAGGCCCCCTCGGCGGCAGCACGTCAGAGAAGAAGCGCGGGAAGTGGATCCAGGAGCTTGGGGGCATCACCGCCCACAGCACGAGCTCCCGTGAGGAGCCCGCGACGTGGACTCCAGGAGCGACGGCACTCGTCGCCGCAGCGTGTCGACCTTGGCCGCAGTGCGTGCACCGATGCTCGTTGCTCCTTCCTCCCGAGCCCCCAGCTTGGGTGTGCAAGGGAAGTGGATACCCAGGAGGAGGCCGCTCAGACCAAGGCCTCGTCACCACCTGCATTGTCGCAGCGTCGCGACGGTGGACCGACCCCTTCTTCGGCGGAAGCAGCGCTGGCATGTCGAGGGGAATCTTTCCCTTCTCGTCAGCTGAGAACCTTCGGATCGGCGCCATTGGAGTCGGTGGTGGAGCAGAGGAGGAAGAAGCAGGCGGAATGGGAAGAAGTGGGGGACGGGGGCTCCGCCCCCTTCCTCATTTATAGTAGGAGAACGCCAACCAGCGCCCCCCCATGATCACAGTAATGATGGTTTTCCTTGGATGTCGCACGGACTTGTCAATTTGGGCAGTTGCCGATGCAGCATGGGGAAGCGGAGACGCCCACGTCCAATCAACAACCACGCGTCAACCGAGGCCGCAGGCTTTTGGGGCCCGCGGCGCTCCGCGCTTGATCTTTGGCTTCGCCTCGAAGCCAAGCCCGAGCGCGCCTTGGGCCCGGGGGCTATTGTCGGCGTTCTGGGAACGGGGGTCCCCAGACTTGCCTGCCTGCGGCCCACGGCGTGTGTCGGTGTCAAAACCGGCAGATCTTGGGTAGGGGGTCCCGAACTGTGCATCTAGGCGGATGGTAACAGGAGACAAGGGACACAGTGTTTTTACCCAGGTTCGGGCCCTCTCGATGGAGGTAAAACCCTACTCCTGCTTGATTAATATTGATGATATGGGTAGTACAAGAGTAGATCTACCACGAGATCAAAGAGGCTAAACCCTAGAAGCTAGCCTATGGGATGATTGTCCTTTTTTCTATGGACTAAAACCCTCCGGTTTATATAGACACCGGAGAGGGCTAGGGTTACACAGAGTCGGTTACAATGGGAGGAGATCTACATATCCGTATTGCCAAGCTTGCCTTCCACGTCAAGGAAAGTCCCATCCGGACATGGGACGAAGTATTCAATCTTGTATCTTCATAGTCCGAGAGTCCGACCAAAGGTTATAGTCCGGCTATCCGGACACCCCCTAATCTAGGACTCCCTCAGTAGCCCCTGAACCAGGCTTCAATGACGAAGAGTCTGGCGCACAGATTGTCTTCGGCATTGCAAGGCGGGTTCCTCCTCCGAATACTTCATAGAAGATTTTGAACACAAGGACAGTGTCCGGCTCTGCAAAATAAGTTCCACATACTATCGTAGAGAGAATAATATTTACACAAATCTAATCTGCTGACGTATTCTGTAGCGTGTCACCACGCCACAGCCAAGCCTTTATTTGAACCGTTTTTACTGTCCCACCTCAGCGCGTTTTGTGAGGCGGTTTCCTTGGCACGTCTTGTCGAAGCAGAGATCGTGTCCCCCTTTATTTACGGGATTCTCATCAATACGGACGTGGGTAACCCAACCGCGCCACTGATTACGGCGCTTGGGAGATAAGCGAGTTTTACCAGGCTGGTGGGGACGCATAGTTTCGTCCGCCCATATAAGGGGATAAGGATCTGCCTTTCCATCCACGCCTTCTTCCTCCTTTGCTCATCCATTTTCGCGCACTCAAGCTCCAGCGCCCAAGTCCGCATTCCCCACCTCAACCTTCTCCAGCCATGTCCGGAGCGGGAGGCAAGTGGATGGTCTCCTCCGTTACAGAGGGACACATCAAGAAGCTGAGGAAAGTCGGATACTTGTCTGACGACATCACGCACCGGCTCCCAGACGAGGGGTAGCTCATCCCCACCCCCAGGCCCCATGAGAGGGTGGTGTTCCTCACCCATTTCCTCCATGGACTAGGCTTCCCTCTCCACCCATTTGTCCAGGGACTCATGTTCTACTACGGCCTGGACTTCCACGATCTGGCCCCGAACTTCATCCTCAACATCTCGGTGTTCATCGTCGTGTGCGAGGCCTTCCTCTGCATCTAGCCCCATTTCAGCCTATGGCTGAAGACCTTCAATGTCAAGCCGAAGGTAGTGGGCGGCCGCCAGGCAGAGTGCGGAGGCGCCATGGTGGGCAAGATGCCCAACATCCTATGGCTCGAGGGCTCCTTCGTGGAGACCATGAAGGGGTGGCAATTGGGGTGGTTTTACATCACCGAGCCGCATGACCCTGAATGGGTCACAGTCCCCGAGTTCCGATCCGGAATCCCTACGCGGCTCACCTCCTGGAAAGAGAAGGGCCTGCCGTGGGGTAAAAAAGGAGAGCTGGCCAGACTCCAAACATGCATCCAAAACCTAGTGAGCAAGAAGCTCAAACTTGTTAACGTAGTCCAGGTCATGCTCATCCGCCGGATCCTCCCGTGCCAACAACGGGATTTCAGCTTGTGGGAGTTCAACCCGGCCCAGCACCGAACTCTGAGCAGGCTCTTCGAGACAACGTACGAAGATGCCTAGAAGGTGCTATTCAAGGGCGCCGAGGCTCCCGCATCCGCTACCGAGGATCGCGGATTCAGCGCGCAGCGTCAAGCCAACGCGGTAAGCTGTTTTTACCTCTTACAGGATATTTGTCTTTCATAGTTTGACTCTATGCAGGATCTAAGCCCCCATGCCTTTGACATGACTGGCAGAGGGCGGCCGAACAGATCAACTGTCCAGCTCCTTTGCCCGAAGACCCAGCGGACGCCCGCTTGGTGGAGCTGCTGGCTCCGGCACCTTACATGGTGCCGGAGAAGAAGGCCAAGAAGAAGGCCACGAGAACCCAGAAGAGTTCCCGGCGCCCGGTGGAGTTGGACTCATCGTCCGATGACTCCGAGGCGCACTCCTCCCACGAAGACGAGGAGGAGGAAAGAGAGGTTTCTTCCCCAGCAGGGGGAGAAAAGAAAAGGAAGGTCGCCCCGACTGGGGAGGCCGGAGGGTCCAAGAAAGGGAGGACCCTCCCTACAGACTACTCCACCAACGCCGACGACGGCGAAGAGGAGTGGCCGCTCAGGGCCAAGCCCCTGGCAAAATCGTAAGTATTCGGATACCCAAGTGACTCATGGCGTTCCTTTATTGCATAGCTTCTCCTGACGCCGAATATAATTATGCAGTCCGCCCAAAGCCCGACTCGACGTGTCGTCGAGCGGCTCCCTGGATTCGTCGGATGTGAATAGTTTTTCACTTTCGAACGCTACCTCCCCCCACCCTACGGACGACGCTGAGGTGTTGTCCCAAAAGGTTCCAAGCCAGGAGGAGGTGGTCCTGGAGGCGCCTCAAGGCGACCTCCCGGACCCCAGGCGCAAAGGGGAAAAAAACCCCAAGGGCTCCAAGTCCGGCCCTGGGCCGGACACCGCACCGGAACCTTCAATGGTTCCGGAGTCCGGCAGGCGCCCCCCTAGTAAGAAGGGCAAGCCTCCGACGCCGGTGACCTCCGTCCAACCGGAGGCACCGGATAATTTGCCGGAGGTGCTTAGCGGCGCCTCCATCGACGAGGAGCACCGCACTATTATGAGTGCGGTGATGAAGAAGGTTCAGTCCGCCAAAAGCAGGCTGACTGAAGCCTGTGCCAGCCTGCTAACAGGCTTTGAGGTATGTGAAAAATATGTGAAAATATTACTGCATAGACAGTAGCCCCTGATGCTCTGTTTGGCGTTCGGAAAGAAAAGCCGAATAGAGGATCTAACAACATTCACAGGAGTCTAACATAATTAAGTCAATATGCGTATGCAGGCTTCGCTGCTGGCCTCTGTCGCACTGACTGCGGAGGTGGATGCGCTGAAGCAGAGTCTCGAGCGGTCCGAGCAAGAGCTCGGCCTTGCTAAAAAGGAGCTCGAGGAAAAATAAGGTAAGTAATACCTTGTGGAGTATATTTAAAAAGATGCAGTTGCAAAAAATGACAGGATCGCTATTGGTGTCCTAGGGGCCACGACTGAGGTGGCGACCCTTAAGCAAGCACTTTCCGAGGCCGAAAAGAAGGCGGCCACGGAGCGCACCGAGCGGGAGAAACATGAGGCGTGGGTTGGCGAGGTGCAGCAAGAGCTCCAGGCTCTCATGAAAAAACATGCGAGTTTGGAGCTTGACTCAAAGACGCGAGAGTCTGAGCTCGCGGCGGCCCTTGAAAGCGCCAAGTCTGCCAAGGCCGAAGCCCAGAAAGCCCTCCAGGAAGTTGAGGCGATAAAGAAGATAGCGGCGGGTAAGGCATTCTTTATGCAAAGCAAGCACGTGAAAGTGAATTACTTGTTACTTACCCGAATCCGGAGCTCTCCAGGAGCATTCGCAGATTTGCCCCGTAGCGTGTCAGATGCTGCCACCTTCTACTGGGCCGAGGAGGGCAGCTCGACGGAGAAGGTGTTCTGGTCTTAGTATGCTGAGGCCGGACACTCGGTGCCCTTGAGCGACCAGCTGAAGCAACTGGTCGAGCTCCATAAGGTGGCCGAACAGGCCATGAAGGGCCTTATAGTTCGGCTGTGGCCTGGAGAGGCCCTGCCTGGGAGCTACTTCGGGCTGGTGCGGCGGCTGGTGGATGCCTGTCTGTGGCTTGAAGTCGTCAAGCGCTCCGTCTGCATCGAAGGTGCCCGTAGGGTGCTTGCCCGCGCTAAAGTCCACTGGGGCAAGATGGATGCGGAGAAGCTTGTGAAGGACGGGCCACCGCAGGGCAAGGAGCATCGCCACCCCGAGATGTATTATGAGGGCGTCCTGAAGGGCGCCCGCCTTGTGGCGGACGAATGTTCCAAAGATGTAATATTTGAGAGAACTTGTTCGTTTTATCCTGTGCGCTGAAAACTTGTTCATATGCGCTATGCAACGCTTGTTTTAATTTAAAATATTACCTTCTATGCGGCCGTTTATCGAGTCTGAGAGATGGCGAGTCGTCGGCTTCTGCCCCCATGCCACGAGTGCTGGGGTGTTCGGGATAAACCTGAGCACTCTTTTTCCCATTCTTGGGTCCTTCGAGGGAGGTGCTCAGCACAACGAATAAGGCAATCAGACTATAGTGCGTTATCACTCTCACTTAGCCAGAGAATTCTATAATTTTAAATTTCGGCGAAGCCCCTAGTGTTCGGAAGACCGAGTTCGGGGCGCTATAAACGCCTGGGCCGGACAAAGCCGACTCCTCTCTCTAAGCGGCATAAGTCTTTAGGGACTCGAAACCTCCCGAACAGCGACCAACTCTCGCCCTATCATGACAGTCAGTTTTAGCTTTCTCTACTGAGGTGCTTAGCCCAGCTCAACCGGGGCACAATCGCAGTAGTTCTCCCAGCGCTACCATAGCCGATATAGCGGAACGTAAGGTACCAAAACATGGGAGCCGGGCAAACCCAACTATTGACCAAAGACATGATTCGGAGCTGATGCATATAATGCTATAAGTTCGGAGGGCCGCACTTTGTGAAAGTGTTCGGACTTCTCATGCCGTATTAAGGGGTGCTTGAGCCCCTGGCGTATGGACCGTACCAAAGTGTACGGGTGCTAAATGTCATAAATGAACATATGTATTGAAAAAGAAATGAATAGAGAATGCAATAATAAGCTGAAGCTAAGCATTGTTTATTTTAAAAGGCTGCTGTGAAAGCAGAACGATACAAATAGTGCGATAAGCAAGAGATGGGACTATTTGACATGTCCCCCTCCAGGGGCGAGCTGCGAGACAGTATGTAAGACAGGTATTTTGCTCATTATAGAGACCACCTGGGAATTTGACGTAGCTTTCTGCCTCCTTGGTTGTTGCATCGTGTGTTCGGCGGTTGTATTGCTGGACAGGCCTTCCGAAGAGTGGAGTCCTGAAAGTAGGAAATAATGACAAAATCGGGAGCCCGAGTGCGGTTGAGCCGCATTTTTGGGCGTGCCGTGGTCGTGCCCCTCCCCCTGTGCACATGGTATTTTTAGAGCATAGTTATGTACGCGTAGTACTGATTTCACGGTTTCGTGAGGGCTGGGGTTGGGGCCGTATTGCTACACTTGCTCGAAACATGCCAGGCGGTCTTGTTGTAGGTTACTCCGGGCGCGCTTGACGGTGTCCGGACATTTAATAGCCGGATTGGAGAATTGCCTTGAGAGGCTGCTTTGTACTTCTGCTATGAGGGCCGCCGTGTGCTCCTTCGTTTGGAGAGAGCGTTCGGTGTTTCCATTGACCGTAATGACTCCTCGAGGGCCTGGCATCTTGAGCTTGAGATATGCGTAGTGCGGCACCACATTGAACTTTGCAAATGCGGTTCGTCCGAGCAGTGCGTGATAGCCACTGTGGAACAGGACTATGTCGAAGATTAACTCCTCGGTTCGGAAATTATCCGGGGATCCAAAGACCACTTCAAGTGTAACTGAGCCTGTACAGTTGGCCTATACACCTGGTATGACACCTTTAAAGGTCATTTTTGTGGGTTTAATCCTTGAGGGATCTATACCGATTTTCCGCACTTATTCCGGATAAAGCAGGTTCAGGCTGCTGCCGCCGTCCATAAGGACTCTAGTGAGGTGAAATCCGTCAATGATTGGGTCTAGAACCAATGCGGCGAATCCGCCATGGCGGATGCTAGTGGGGTGGTCCCTTCGATCAAAAGTGATCGGGTAGGAGGACCATGGGTTGAACTTTGGGGCGACTGGCTCCAACGCGTATACGTCCCTGAGTGCACGCTTCCGCTCCCTTTTGGGGATGTGGGTTGCGTATATCATGTTCATCGTCCGCACTTGTGGGGGGAAGCCCTTCTATCCACTATTGTTCGGTGGCCGGGGCTCTTCGTCCTCGTCGCTGTGCAGCCCCTTGTCTCTGTTTTTGGCATTTAACTTGCCGGCCTGCTTGAACACCGAACAATCCCTGTTGGTGTGATTGGCTGGTTTTTCGGGGGTGCGATGTATCTGGCACGAGCGATCGAGTATACGGTCCAAACTGGACGGGCCCGGAGTGTTCCTCTTAAATGGCTTTTTCCGCTGACCGGGCTTAGAGCCTCTGAATCCCGCATTAACTGCTGTATCTTCAGCGTTGTCGCTGTTAATGCAGCGCTTATGCTTGTTGCGACGCGACCTGCCATTGCTGTCCTTGGTATCCGAATTACCAGGGCTCTTGGTCATGTTATTGCTACGAGCCAGCCAGTTGTCTTCTCCTGCGCAAAAGCGGGTCATGAGTGTCGTGAGGGCTGCCATAGATTTCGGCTTTTCCTGTCCAAGGTGCCGGGCAAGCCACTCGTCACGGATGTTATGCTTGAAGGCTACTAGGGCCTCTGCGTCCGGACAGTCGACGATTTGATTTTTCTTGGTTAGGAACCGTGTCCAGAATTGTCTGGTAGATTCTTTTGGCTGCTGAATTATGTGGCTCAGGTCATCGGCGTCTGGTGGTCGCACATAAGTGCCCTGGAAATTGTCGAGGAATGCGACTTCCAGGTCCTCCCAACAACCAATTGATTCTGCTGGCAGCCTATTAAGCCAATGCCGAGATGGTCCTTTAAGCTTGAGTGGGAGGTATTTGATGGCGTGTAGATCATCGCCACGGGCCATGTGGATATGAAGGAGATAGTCCTCGATCCATACCGCAGGATCTGTTGTGCCATCGTATGATTCAATGTTTACGGGTTTGAAACCCTCTGGGATTTGATGATCCATTACTTCATCTGTGAAGCATAGGGGGTGTGCGGCGCCTCTGTACTGGGCTATATCACGACGTAGCTCAAATGAGCTTTGTCTACTGTGTTCGGCCCGACCGGATTTACTGTATCCGGCGTGACGGTTATCGTCTCGTGTCATGGGGTGCCCGCGTGATCCGTAGATCGATCTTGTTTGCCTTGCCCTGTCTTCCAACATATCTCGCAGGTCTAGCGCATTTCCCCGTGCCTTGGTATTTTTTTGAGTGACGCCGGGGTGCGGCTTGAGTGGAGGGCCGGGAGGACTCTCTGTCGCGGCCGTGAGGTGGCCGGTCAGCCGCATCATGCGCTGGTGATGTAGGTTTAAATGCTTCCTCCTCTAAACGGGGTAGCAACCTGCACTTTGGGCAGCTCTTGGAGGGGCGTTCGAGTTCGTATTCCTCGGCCGCAAGGACTTCCGTCCATCTGTCGGCTAGCAAGTCTTGATCAGCTCTAAGCTGTTGCTGTTTTTTCTTAAGGCTACTCGCCGTGGCCATAAGCCTGCGCTTAAAGTGCTCTTGTTCAACGGGATCCTCAGGCACGACAAATTCGTCGTCGCCGAGGCTTGCCTCGTCTTCGGAGGGAGGCATGTAATTATCATCGTCTTCTTCTCTGTCTGCCGCTCTCTCAGGGGGGCTGGCTTCTCCATCCTCCTGCGCTGAATCTTGCTGGAGGGAATTGTCTTCGACACTGTCCGGGTTGTTATTATCTCCCGTGCCGACATCACCGTTTTTGCTTTGGCGGGACTTAGAGCGGCGCCGCTGACGCCGGCGCTTGGGTTGCTTCTTGGAGGGGTCATCCCCTATTGTTCCGTCGCCATTGCCTTCTTTGGGTGTATCCACCATATATATGTCATATGACGAGGTGGCTTTCCAGTGCCCTATAGGCACTGGTTCATGTTTGTCTCCTACATCGTCGTCGATACCGTCGATGTCTTCAGAGTCGAAGTCGAGCATGTCGGTTAAATCATCGACAGTGGTTACGAAGTGGGTGGTGGGTGGGCATCGAATTTCTTCGTCGTCCGCATCCCAATCCTGTTGGCCATAGTCCGGCCAGGGCTCTCCTGACAAAGAGAGAGACCTTAGTGAATTTAGGATGTCGCCGAAGGGCGAGTGCTGAAAGATATCTACGGCGGTGAATTCCATGATCGGCGCCCAATCGGATTCGATTGGCAGGGGCGCGGAAGGTTCGGAGTCCGGAAAAGAGTCTGGCACCTTGGAGTCACGGGCTTCGCAGAGGATGAGGCTGGTGTTCGGCTCGATCACCATTGAGACTGCAGCCCCCTAGACGGTGTCTAGCCACCCGTCCTCGATCGGCGCAGTTGGCTCCGAGCTAAGGGTCGGAGCTGATGCGGGCGCGGCCTCTAGGGTACTGTTCGGCGTCAGAGCTAGGTCATACCCATCGTGACAGTGCGGCGCGCCCGGCTGTGGCTCGAATCCGTCAAAGATCAAGTCTCCGCGGATGTCGGTCGTGTAGTTCAAACTTCCAAATCTGACCTGATGGCCAGGGGCGTAGCTGTCAATCTGCTCCAGATGGCCAAGCGAATTAGCCCGCAGTGCAAAGCCGCCGAACACGAAGATCTATCCGGGGAGAAAGGTCTCACCCTAGACCGCATCGTTGTTGATGATCGGAGGAGCCATCGGGCCTAAAGGTGACGACACAGAGGAACTCTCAATGAAAGCACCAATGCCGGAGTCAAAATCGGCGGATCTCGGGTAGGGGGTCCCGAACTGTGCATCTAGGCGGATGGTAACAGGAGACAGGGGACATAGTGTTTTTACCCAGGTTTGGGCCCTCTCGATGGAGGTAAAACCCTACTCCTGCTTGATTAATATTGATGATATGGGCAGTACAAGAGTAGATCTACCACGAGATCAAAGAGGCTAAACCCTAGAAGCTAGCTTATGGTATGATTGTCCTTTTTTCTATGGACTAAAACCCTCCGGTTTATATAGACACCGGAGAGGGCTAGGGTTACACAGAGTCGGTTACAATGGGAGGAGATCTACATATCCGTATTGCCAAGCTTGCCTTCCACGCCAAGGAAAGTCCCATCCGGACACGGGACAAAGTCTTCAATCTTGTATCTTCATAGTCCGAGAGTCCGGTCGAAGGTTATAGTCCGGCTATCCGGACACCCCCTAATCCAGGACTCCCTCAGCGTGGCTGGGCTGGCTGGTCTGTACGGCCCATCTTCATCAACGAGGTATTCAAGACCCTCGCGAGGGGCCAAGCCTCGCGAGGCGGACGAGGCAAGACCTCCTCAGGAGCGGCCTCGCTAGGCAGGCTCACGAGGGGCGAAGAGATCAAGGCAAGGCAAACCTCGCGAGGTCCTCGTGATGTGAGCCATGACGATCGAGATCAGGCGGGCGCTAGCGCGCAGTGTCCTTGCTTCCTCATTGGTACCGAGGCATCAATCAAAGGTTTCCATATTGGTGCAACGAGACCAAGACTAGCAGGACAGCAAGACGGAGGTCACCGTGGAGCTCAAGACGGCGTTGCTACCCGAGCCTTTTGCAGGCGAAGACTACTTTTGTCAGGATAAGATGTACTAGCTGTCCCCTTTCAAATTGGCCGTTGTTGGCTCCCTTCCCGCTCAATATTTGGGGAGAGGACCAGGGCCTATATAAGTAGAACTAGCCACCACAGTAGAGAGAGAACGGATTCGGGTGAGAAAAGAGAGAACTCATTCAAAGGCATCTCACCCACACAAGTTCGCCAAGCACAAGAACACCTCAATCTCACGAGGCTGTTCTCCCCCTTGTACTATTCATCATCAGCCCAAGAGGCAATCCACCACTACCACACAGGAGTAGGGTATTACACCACAACGGTGGCCCGAACCAGTATAAATCTTGTGTCTTTGTCTTGTGAGTTCGTCGAGTTCATCCGCGAGATCTTAGCGAGCTAGGGCGTGGATCGATAGGGAGAAAACCTTCGCGCGCACCCCAGTGTTCAAACCTCGAGGGTTTTGCTGGAACCCGTGATCCGACAGTTCTGGACATCAAGTCCCGAATTTCTGGCCAAACCCCCGATGTCCAGCCCCTGGCATTTCAATCTTCGGTGTTTCACCGTTTTGACCATAACTAATTCATTCGGGGTCCGTTTTTACGTGATTTAGCTCAATTTGAAGCTATTGACATCCCCCTACACACAAAAATACTACCATCATCATTTGACTCCATAATTTTTTTGCAACTTTGGAATCTTTTCCTAGGGCTTCCACCATATCTTCCGCAAAACCACCATAGCCTTCCGCAAGCTAACCCATTTTGTTCCCCTTAGCATTTAAGGTTGTTTGAGTTGTGATTCGAGTCTCCTAAGGTGTTTAGGCTCCTTAGGGATGATTGCTTCTTCATAAACCACTACCATAACCACCGCATAGGAATGCCCACCATACACCTCTGCCACCCCAACTTAACCCAATTTTGTTAGTGTTGTGAGTTGTGTCTCCTAAGGTGTCTCGGCTACTTAGGGACCGTGCTTTCAACTCCGACACCGTGTATAGGCCATCATACCACTCCACCATAACCCATTTTGACAGGGTTTCCACCAATACTTCCGCAACCACCACCGCATTCCCGCTACCACCATTTGACATTTGCCTTTGAGATTTTGAGTTCACGAGTTTTCCCGTTTCCTAAGGTGTTTTGGATAATTAGGTACGGTTCAACGTTGAGAACACCGCCACTTATCATCGCCACGAGGTCATCATCGACATTGACCACTTCACCATTGACACCACCGTGAGTAAGGACGGTAACCTCGATGACATCCATTGTATATTCTCCTTGCCATTGCATTGATAACCCCTAGCCCATTTTGCGTCACTTGTGTCGGTGTCAAAACCGGCGGATCTCGGGTAGGGGGTCCCGAACTGTGCATCTAGGATCGATGGTAACAAGAGACAGGGGACACGATGTTTACCCAGGTTTGGGCCCTCTCTATTGAGGTAATACCCTACTTCCTGCTTGATTGATCTTGATGAATATGAGTATTACAAGAGTTGATCTACCACGAGATCGTAATGGCTAAACCCTAGAAGTCTAGCCTATGAATATGGTAATGAGTATATGTGGTCTCCTTTCCGGACTATCCCCTTCAGTTTATATAGACACCGAGGGGATCTAGGGTTTACATGGAGTCGGTTACATAAAAAGGAATCTTCGGTCGCCAAGCTTGCCTTCCATGCCAAGCAGAGTCCAATCCGGACACGAGTATGGTCTTCGATCTTCACAGCCCATCAGCCCGACCCATAGATAACAGGCCAGACGTCCAAGGACCCCTTAGTCCAGGACTCCCTTAGTAGCCCCTGAACCTGGCTTCAATGACGAGGAGTCCGGCGCGCAGATTTGTCTTCGGCATTGCAAGGCAGGTTCCCTCCTTCCGACCTCCAGAACAGTCTTCAGGCGAAGTAAGTATATCCGGACCTTTGTGTAGAGAGTATAATATTCCATGAGCTCAACTTGTTGATAATTGTTTATGACATCACATCATGCCTGCCCGGTTGCTATTTCCAACCGTCAGCTAGCGAGCCGCCCCACGTCTCGGGGTGCGGTTTTACTGGCACGTCTCGTCAGGGCAGAGATCGTGTCCCTTTATTTACGGGATTTTCATTAATGCAAGCGTGGGTAACCCAACCCTCCCCTGGGTACAACTCCTTGGTGATAGGTAAGTTTAGAGACCCTGGGAGAGACGCCCAATATCTGGGGCCTTTTTATAGAGAGCATGTCTCTTCTTCTTCCCTTGCGCTTGCTCCTTCCTCAACCCAGCCACCCCAAGTTCCAACCCTCGGGTTCCAATCACCACCAGCCTTAGTCATGTCCGGATCCAACCGTCAGGGCCGGTGGGTGGCTTCTTCTGTCACAGAGGAGGACATTGCGGAGCTTCGCGTAGCGAGGTACCTGACCTCGGAAATCTTTCATTGGCTCCCGGTGCAAGGGCAAGTCATACCGACCCCCATATCTGGCGAGAGGGTTGTATTCGTGTCTCACTTCCTTCATGGGCTAGGGTTTGCGCTTAACCCCTTCGTCCGGGGGCTCATGTTTTACTATGGGCTTCACGATCTGACCCCGGACTCTATTCTCCTCATCTCGACATTTATCGTCACGTGTGAGGCCTTGCTCCGGACTCCTCTGCACTTCGGTTTGTGGCTCAAGACCTTTGATGTGAGGTTGCAGGTGGTAGAGGAGGAGCAGGCAGAGTGCGGCAGCGTCATAATAGGCAAACTGGCCGGTGCGGTTTGGCCCGAAGGATCTTTTGCCAAATCTTCAGACCTGTGGCAGCAGGGGTGGTTTTATGTCAACGAGCCGCGGAGCTCCAAGTGGGCGGCTACACCCGCGTTCGGACCCGGCCCTCCAGTTCAGCTTGCTTCATGGGTCAATAAGGGATTGGACTGGGGATCCGTCAATGAAGTGCAGACTCTGCAAAGTCGCATCTGAAGCCTTATTGAGAAGGGCATCGATCTTGTGAATGTCTTTCAAATAATGCTAGTCCGCCGGATCCTGCCATGTCAGCGGCGGCCTCTTCGTATGTGGGAGTTTAACCTAGAAGGGCGGTGGACCCTACAGCACTTCTCCGGCACTACACATGAAGGAATGCGGAAATTATATTTCGGGGAACGAGAGCAATGGCCGGACACCACCGAAGACGTTGGCCTTGACTGCAATCATCCAGACACTTAGGTAAGTATTCAGTATCCAAGCACCTTCCATTCAGGTATCTCTTAACAAGATATTGAACAATCCGTCCATGTGCAGGACCAGATAAAGAAAGCGGTGCTGATCTGGTGTCCGGCAGTTCTTCCCAAAGGCCCTGTGACCGACTTGCTGATGAAGATGCTGGTTCCGACACTGTACCAAGCGGTCGCGTTCTGGGAAACCGAAACCCTTTCACCCAAGGGCAAAAGTGCAGAGGAAGCCTTCCAAGGCAAGAAGAGGGCCGCCTCCGAAGGTCGGGAGGGGAAGCCTTCCAAGAAGGGAAAAACACCGTCATCGAGCGGCTTGGGCCGGGCGAACGAGGACGAACCTCACGGAAAAACGTAAGCGTGGCTGGGGCACCTCATTCTTTTCCTATTGGTGAAGTAATCATCCAATATATGTTCATCCACACAGGTTAACGCCTGGTGCTTCTCAATCGTTCTCCTCCTCGGGAGATCTTCTTCCAGAGATGATGGAGAGTGATATGCCTTCTCCGGCCCCATCGCCCGATAGGGGGGATGATACTGAGGTATCGTCCCGAAGGGCTCCTCCCGAACACCAAGTGGTACAAGAAATGGAGAAGGCGTTACCTGAAGGCGACGCCTCTGTCACTCGAGGTTCCGGGATCAAGACTGGAGTCCCCGAACCATCCGGTTTACAGCCAGAGACGATTCTGGAGGTAAGTAGGAGGGATCCTTCACGGGAAGGCCGTACTTCGGCAGCGGTTTCCGAAGACCCAAGGGTGCCGGAGCCGCTGATGGACTTGCAACAACGAGCACCCCTTTCAGAAGAGCACCGTACTTTGATGGCTATGGTGGTTAAAAGGATTCTATCCTCGAAGAGTGGATTGAACGAGGCTTTTACGAGCCTTCTAAGAGGTTTTGAGGTTTGCGATGTAGTTTTGTCAATTGAATTTTATTGACAGAATGCACTTGTTGTATATGCAGTAGCCCCTGAGACTCGGATTGTCTTCCGAAGGAAGCGATCGGAGGATCAAAGAGATATGCTCAGGTAGTAACCTTGGTTTAATTTTAAATACAAGCTGCCGCCCCTCCTGTGGCTACCCAGAGTATGGCAGTGGCCGAACTGCAGCAAAAGCTGGATATTGTGGAGGATGACATTGCATTGATCAATAGGCGTCTTGACGACTTGCAAGGTACGTATTTTGAGCATTCTTTACACCAGTGTGCTTGACGTAGGAAAGTGCTGTATATGAAATGTGCATACAATGCAGATGGTGCCGCCGCCGTGGAGGTTCTTTGGGCGGACCTAGTCCAGGCCAAGGAGCGGGTCCAGCTTAGTGATGCTACTGCTAAAGAGGCATCGGTTGAACTAAAGGCCGAACAAGCTGCATGATGCCAGGTCAAGGAGAAGGTATCCATAATGACACTTGCTTTGGAGAATGCCACTGGCCGCTGTGAAATTCTTGAGAAGGAGAATGAAGCCTTAACGGCTGAACTTGCCAAGGCCCGACAGGAGGCAAGAGAAGCACGATCAGAGTCCAGAGCACTCCATGAGGAGGTTCAGCACGCGAAAGAGATAGTGGCTGGAAAGCCTTTTCTGCTGCAGACTAAGTTCGGCGACCCGAACTATGCTCAGCTGAACCAAGTGTGGAGTTCTCCGGACGAGTATTTGGACTTGCCGAAGAGTTCCTCCGATGCGGTGCGGTATTACCAAGCGCGAGCTGGATATGCGACGGAAAATCTTTTTTGGTCACAGTTCGGTGCATCTAAGTGCCCGCTGCTGCTTAATGAGCAGATGTCCCAATGGGCCAAACTTCATAGGGTATCTGGCGTGGCCATGAAGGATGTTATAATCCGGCTGTGGCCAACCGAGCTTGTGCCGAGTAGTTATTTCGGTTTGGTGCAGAAGCTTGTCGACATGGTGCCGTGAATCGATGTTGTGAAGCGATCTGCGTGCATTGAAGGTGCACAGATGGCCCTTGCCCGAGTCAAGACATTTTGGGGAAAGATGAAGGCCGTCGACGTTGCTACGAAGGGTCCACCCGGGGCGGGGACCGTTCGGAACCGAAGAGTTACTTTGAAGACGTCCTGGAGGCCGCCCGCTTGATAGAGGGTCAATGTTTGAAAAACATAATGTTCGAGTGAGGTGTATGATTATTGTAAAAGACAACTTTATATTTAATCTATTTGTGTTTTGCTCGAAAGCTTGAATTCCTCTTGTGTGGTTGTTTGAATATAATCTGAAAGTTTTCCAGTCATCGGCTTCAGCCCCCTCATAGGAAGTACGGGGGTGTTCGGAAAAGCATTTAGTCACTCTTTATCCAACGTCTTGGTCCATGAAGGAGGTGATAATGCGGCGAACCAGGCAATCAGACTATAAGGCGTTAACACTTTCACTTAACCATAGGAGTTTTATGGTGGGGCTACAACATAGCCCCTGGTGTGTATGCGGAGTGTGGTGCTTTGCATATCTGATCTGAAAAAGATCCTTCGTGTTACACGGAGAATCACTAAGGATTCCAACAAGTCGTCAAGTGGTTGACCAGCTCTTGCCGCATCATGATAGTCAGTTTTCGGCTTTCTCTACGGAGGTGCTCATCCGGTCTAGGCCAGGGCACAATCGCAGTAGTTCTCCCTTTACTATCCTAGCCGATAGGGCGGAACGTAGGGTAGCAAACACAGGAGCCGGGCAACCCAACTATTGATCCAAGACAATGATTCGGAGCTGATGCATATAAGGCCAAACTTGCGACGCCGAAGTACGCTATAGAGCTATTCAGACTTTTACTGGAAGCTCATTCGTTCCCATGCCGAGCCCCTGGCAGGGTATGCCGAGGTGTATCTACAAAGCAGTCGTTAAGGCCGTGCTTAAAAGAGTATGGATGATCAGTTTGGATGAGACTTATTGAGAACGAAGCGATGTGCCAATGATAAATTTGTATATATGTAATAATAATAATAATATAATAATAATAATAATAAAGAAAAGACCGCGGACCCGGCTATTTGATATGCACGGGGTCGGGCCCACAGGAAAGAGGGCATAGTACAGGCTCGGAATAAAGAGTGCGTTCCACAAAAAGTTATTTTTGGACCTCCTGTCGCACGTCTGCGTAGCCCGTCCTCGGGGAGGGGAATCCTTAACGGAAGTAGCCCCTTAGCTGAGCGTACGGATCCGGACTCCGATAGAGTCTGTTGTAGATGATGTCCGGCTGGTCACCTGTTATTTAGGGATGATACATAAAAAATAAAGTAAGCAGATAGAAAATGTTACTGGAATGCTTGCAGGGTGTCCATATTATGCTTCCGCCAATGCCCATGGTACCTTGAGTGCGTAGTGATGTGCGCGTGGTGCAAACTTTGTGAGTAAAGTATGTGGGTGGCGAAAGATGGACTGCTATTCGCGTTCCCGGAGTAGTCGAACGTCGGAGGGAAACTGCTTCTGGCCCCTGGCGTTCTGCTGGCAAGCTGATCCGTCGTCTTTATCGCCTGGTGGCCTCCTCCCCTTGTGATCAGCGTTAAGCTTGCTTGCCTGCTTGAAGACCCAACAGTTTTGGTAGGTATGATTAGCTGGCATATCAGGTTGACTGTGAATCTGACAAGGTCGGTCCAATATCCTGTCGAGGGTGGATGATTCATCCTGGTTTGCCTTTAGTGGCTTCTTTCGTTGACCGGGCTTCGGATTGTGAAATCCGGCGTTCACCGTTGTGTCGTGTATATTACTGCGACTGTTGTGTTCGGTTTGTCGTGGCTTGCCGTTGCCATCTCGGATTTCGGAGGTGCCTGGGCTGCTGGTGTCGTTGCTTTTACGAGCCAGCCAATTGTCTTCTCCCGCACAGAAGCGGGTCATAAGAGCGGTAAGGGCTACCATGGATTTGGGTCCTTCTTGGCCCAGGTGACGCGCTAGCCATTCGTCCCGGACGCTATGTCTGAAGGCCGCAAGGGCTTCTACGTCCGGACAGTCGACAATTTGGTTCTTTTTGACTAAGAACCTGGTCTAGAGCTCCCTGGCTGACTCGCCGGGCTCCTGGACAATGTGACTTAAGTCATCGGCATATAATGGTCGTACATATGTTCCCTGGAAATTGCCTCGAAAGGCGCCTTCCAAATCTTCCCAGTTGCCAATGGAATTTTCTAGCAAACTGTTTAGCCAGTACCGAGCTCGCCCTTTAAGCTTGAGAGGTAGGTATTTAATAGCGTGGAGGTCGTCTCCCTGGGCCATGTGAATATGAAGGAGGTAATCCTCGATCCATACCGCGCGATCCGTTGTTCCATCGTATGATTCGATGTTGATGGGTTTAAACCTGTCTCGGAATTCGTGCTCCATTATTTCGTTAGTGAAGCAGAGAGGGTGTGAGGCTCCTCTATGTTGGGCCACACTATGAAGCACATCCGGCGGGTTCCGTTTACGGTGTACGGCCCGGGGATGGTCGGTTTTATATTGTCCGAATAGGCGACCATCATCGTCGGTCAGGATATATCTTCGTGATCTGTACATCGATCGTGTACGTCCTGCTCTACCCTCAGTGTATTGGTTGATATCGCGGGTATTCCTCTGAGCTGTTTTGTTTTGACGGACGGATGGGTTGGTATGGTGCTCTGCTTGGGCTGCTGCTTTGACTGGACCGAACTGTGGTCGGCCTGCTGCATTATTCGATGGTGGTATGGGCTCCATAGCCCTGCCATCGTATTGAGAGGGCCACCTATTCTTTGGGTGGCTTTTTACTGGGTTGATAAGGCCGTGTTCTTCGGCGGCCAATACCTCAGTCCATCTATCATTGAGCAAATCCTGGCTTGCTTGGAGCTGTAGCTGCTTCTTTCTTAGGCTCCTTGCAGTGGCTATAAGCTGGCGTTTAAAGCGCTCCTGCTCGAGAGGTTCCTTGGGTATGGTAACGTCTTCGTCGCCGAGGATCTCCTCTTCATCGGAGGGTGGGAGATAATTGTTGTCCTCCGAGTACCCGTATGTGGTCTGTTCATCAGAGCTGTCCTGCCCGCCTTCTTGTTCATCCTGCTCGGATTCTACCTCAGCAGGGTCTTTGTTATCCGGGGTGTCATCTTCTCTGGTGTTGGCAGTGTTTTCTCTTGGGCGATGTGGCCTAGGGTGCTGGTTTCTGGGCTGTGTACCAGGCGGTTTGTTCTTGACCGGATCCTTCTTGTCATCCTCGAGAGCGTCGTGAGGTGTGTCTTTCATACACATGTCATACCAGGAAGTGGTCTTCCCATGTCGAACGGGTAATGAGATCTGGCCTTGCCCCTCACTGTCGTCTAAACCGTCGATGTCTTCGGGGCAGGGGTCGGGCCTGCTGGTTAGGTCTTCAACAGTGGCTACGAAGTGGGCGGCGGGTGGGAAACAAAATTCTCCATCGTCCGCAGAGAGTTCGAACCGAACATAGTTCGGAGATGGGTCTCTTGCTAGTGATAGGTTTTTTAGAGAGTTTAGCATGTCACCCATGGGCGAGTGTTGGAAGACATCTGCGGCACTGAACTTGAGGATCGATAACCGATCGAGTTCGTTATACGCGGGCTCACAGGGTTCGAAGTTTGACATCGGAGGCGAGTCCGAGGTTCCGTTGATGCGGACACCGTATGTAATGGAATCTGCGTGCGGCTCCAGCGCTGCGGAATCGGTAGCCCTCGTGACGGGGTTGAGCTTCCCATCTTCGGGCGACTTGATCTGCTTCGGATTTAAGGCCAAAGCTGTTACAGGAGTTATCTCCTGGATACGCCCCGATGACAGGTTTAGGCCATGTTCATCGAGGCGATGGGGAGCGGTTGCCACGGTCTCATATGCGTTGAAGATCAAATCTCCATGGACGTCCGCAACGTAATTCAGGCTTCCGAATCTGACCTGATGGCTAGGGGCGTAGCTGTCGATCTGCTCCAGATGGCCAAGCGAGTGGGCCCGTAGTACGAAGCCACCGAATACGAAGATCTGTCCGGGGTGGAAGGTTCCTCCTTGGGCAGCATCATTATTGACGATCGAAGGGGCCATCGAGCCTTCTGCTGACGCCACAGTGGAACTCTCAATGAAAGCACCAATGTCGGTGTCAAACCGGCGGATCTTGGGTAGGGGGTCCCGAACTATGCGTCTAGGATCGATGGTAATAGGAGACAGGGGACACGATATTTACCCAGGTTCGGGCCCTCTCTATGTAGGTAATACCCTACTTTCAGGTTGATTGGTCTTGATGAATATGAGTATTAAAAAAGTTGATCTACCACGAGATCGTAATGGCTAAACCCTAGAAGTCTAGCCTATGAATATGGTAATGAGTATATGTGGTCTCCTTTCCGGACTATCCCCTTCGGTTTATATAGACATCGAGGGGATCTAGGGTTTACATGGAGTCGGTTACATAAAAAGGAATCTTCGGTCGCCAAGCTTGCCTTCCACGCCAAGCAGAGTCCAATCCGGACACGAGTATGGTCTTCGATCTTCACAGCCCATCAGTCCAGCCCATAGATAACAGGTCGGACGTCCGAGGACCCCTTAGTCCAGGACTCCCTCAACTTGCCTAGCGAGACTAGCAATTTGAGTAGTGCGGGCAACGTTACTTGTGCACATTAGTGATCTACACCATCCATCGCATACATACCATATCATATTGGTATCATATCATACCTTGTGTCACAAGATTGTTCCCGTATGTCACACCCTAGCTAGTTCAAGCATTAGAGTGTGCATCATGTTTAAATTTCTCTTAAATTTGAAATGGGGAAGGCAGAAACCCCCAACACCCCCCCTGGAAACAACTAGGGTTTACTAAAATTATTTTCAATGAACCTGAAATGCCCTTCTAAAAAGTTCACCCTCTTTGTCTTGGGTCAAAACCTCTGGCAGAATTGGTGCACAATTTTCTAGGTCAATAGAAGCTCATTGAATTAAATCATAAGTATTTGAATTTGGGCATTTAAATGCTATAAAATAAATTAAATGCTTAAATAATTCTGGAAATAAATGTTTGCTGTTGGAAATATTCTAAACAGAGGCCACAATTATTTTCAGGATTTTTGGAAACGTTTTAGTATTTTTAATAAAGCCCAGCAGTTGCAGTTAAATAGAAAAACAGAAACAAATAAAAAAAGAGGGAGAGGGAAGCCCACCTGGGCCTTACCTGTGCTGGCCAGCCCACCTGGCTCGGCCCAGCCGACTAGCCCTGCCAGTCGTCGTCCTCCTCGCGCCAGAAGGACGCGGAGCGCGTGGCCGGCGCCCGCGGCCACACGCCGGCCACCTCCTGCTTCTGCCGACGCATGGAGACATCCAGAGATGCCACGCGACCCCCACGTCCCCTCTCATCCTCTCGCACTCTCCCCCTCGTCTCCCTCACTCTCTCCCGCGATGGCCGAGCGCGTTCCTCGCCGCCGATCTCCATAGTTGCCACCAGAGCCACTCCCTCGCCCCTCCGACGAGCCCAATCGCTCCGCCTCGTCACCCTGGACCTCTCCGTCGACCCACGCAAGCTCGGACGACCCCAAGACGACGTGGTGCCCTTCTTCCCCTTCCACGGCCGCCGGACGCCGTCGTTCGATTTGCCAGCCTCAAGTCCTCCCCGAGCTCGCTGACCCCCTCTCCGCCCCCGCTGTGAGCTCCTCTTCCTTTCTCCCTAGTTACCGTGCTCGTTTGGCCTCTATAGTAGCCACTTCCACCATACCCGAGAGCTCCCCGCCGCCGACCATGGCGCCGTCGTGGCCAGAGCCACCGTGGCTCAAGGCCAAGCTCACCGTTGTGCTCAGCGCAGCACCAGGAGCCCGTAGCCACCACCAGCTCCCTCTCCCGTGCACCGTAGCGTCGAATCCATCCACGCCCGAACTCCAGCGACCGCTAAGGTCGTCGCCGGCGTCGTTTTCGGCGTCCCCGTGTCCAACCACTTGCACCACTGGATGCGGCAGCTCCCCAGCTACGCGTAGCACGTCTCCACCGTCGATTTGGTCACCGGAGGACCAAATCCGAAGCTCTCCGCCGTCTCGGGCCTCGCCGGCGTCGAGTCGCCGGCGAGTTTGACCCAGTTTGACTCCTGGGTGGGCCCAGGTAGACCCCCCCTGAGTCTATGACAGGTGGGGCCGGTCTGCTAACTAATCTAGGATTAGTTTTAACTAATTTTATTTAATTCAGTCACTGACATGTGGGCCCAGGCCCCACTGACAGCTAATTAGTGTTAATCTAATCCTGTTAATTAGCTGAGAGGCTGACAGAAGGGGCCCACCAGTCAGGTTTGACCTGGGCTGGCGCCTTTGACCTGCTGAGGTCAGCATGACGCAATGCTGACGCAGTAATGCATTTTTTGGATTTATTTTTATTCAGGAATTTCCAGAAAATAGTTAAAACTTCTAAAAATCATAGAAAATCAACCATAGCTCCAAATGCAAAGATTTATATATGAAAAATGATCAGAAAAATTCAATCTATCCATCTGTAATGGTTTCATGCATGACAAAACAAGTTTACCTTGCTATTTAAGCAGAATAAGGAAATGCACTATTAAGGACATGTTTAATGAGCTAATATTTGAATCTTTGATTCAAATGAGTTCATTCCTTTCTATTATAACTTGCATTAGGCCAAGACACATTCATATTGCCACGTCATAGCATGCATCATATTGTTGCATATCGTCATGTATTGATTGTGTTCCGATGTGTTCTTCGTGGTAGGTTCTGCCTCCGAGGATATTCACGAGTATCCAACTGAAGGGCAGTATCCCACTACCACTCCATCAGGCAAGCAACCATTGATCATTCTGATACAACCCATGTTCTCACTTCTGCTCTTGTTTACTGCATTAAGACAACGCGATTCAAACTGCTGTGTGCTACGGTAGTTGAACCCTTATCCTCTGCATGACCTGTCATTGCCACAGTAACTAGATGAAACCCACTAGCATGTGTAGGAGTTGATTGAGCCATGTATGTGATTCCTACCTTGCTATGCCTGCTATGCTTAGAGTTGTGTTAGGTCTGGTTCATCTGGGTGATGGGCCAGAGTGAAATGCTTATGCCGGTAATGTGAGGGATGTGTTGAACATGTTTTGGTAAAGGTATCGATGAGAGGCCATGTAGGAGTACATGTGGGTTGTTTCATTGAGGCCGTCCCTAAGAACTGAGATCTGTATGTGTGATTTAAGATGCAGTTACTACCGTACATTGGGCCCAAAACCAATGGACCCTCTTGGCTTCTTAGTCACCCTAGTACTCTGTCCAGGAGTTGCAAATAGTTTCTGGTGCTTGTAGGTTATGTGTTGGCGGCCGTGCGTAGCGCTGACCCTAGGGGTGGGCTATGTTGCGGTAGATACACCGTGGCACGGTGTACCGAGTCACCTGTTTGGTGTCTCGGGAACCCTGTTCACATCGTTCGGGGCCGTATGTGGAAACCTCGGCCGGACTCCCTACGGATGGAACCTGGATAGGCGATAAACCTGGACTAGAGACTTAAGTGTTTAGGTAGGCCATGGCCGACACCCTCGCTGGGCTTCCGCTTGAAGGTTGCCGAGTACATGTCGTGTAAACGGCGGTAAGTGGTGAAAGCGTGTATGAAGAAGTACATCCCTGCAGGGTATAAAACTATTCGAATAGCCGCGTCCGCGGTAAAGGACTACTTGGTTGCCTATACAGTTCATAGACAAGTTAATGGATACTATTAAAAGACTCAAGATAAGTGTGAGTACCGAGGATGGCCCTCTTGTAGGATGACGAGGGAGGATCCCCGGTGGAGTATTGTGTTGGTGAGTAGTGGACTCGTGTGCGAAACTATTTTACTGGTGGAGTTCCGTAGGATAGTTTAGCCAAGAGTCAAAGCTGGCTTGCTGCATTAACCCCACCACCTTCTTGAGAATAAGCATGTATAGTAGGTTCTGATGTAAGACTTGCTGAGTACCTTTGTACTCATGTTTGCTTAATTACTGTTTTCAGACGACAACACTGCCCCCTCCGATGGGTTCTACGTAGACCTTGACGTCGACGAGTGACTAGCCACCCAGGTGGTGATCCTGGCCATGGAGGGCCCTATGTAGATAGACAGGCTTCGAGAAGCCTTCTTTCTTTCTAGAGTCTGTACTCAGACTAGTTGCTTCCGCATGTGCTTGTATGATTGTATGACTTGAGTGTCGGGTCATGTGACCCCTATCTGTATGAACATGTTGTGTATGGCTCCCTGGAGCCTTTAAATAAAGTACTTGACTTGTAGAGTTTTGTTGTGATGCCATGTTGTATGTACTCATATCGAGCATATTGTGTGTATGATTGAAATGCTTGGTATGAGTGGGATCCGACAATCTAGTTGTTTATCCTTGGCAACCTTTCTTATGGGGAAATGTAGTCTAGTGTTCCTCGAGCCATAGTAGTCCGCTACAGCCCGGTTCACCGGAGTCCTGCTAGCCCAGCACTACTGCTCAGGACACTTGACTGGCCGGCATGTGTTTCACTTCGTTCCTATGTCTGTCCCTTCGGGGAAATATCACGCGGTGATATCCGGAGTCCTGCCTAGCCTGCTACAGCCCGGGTTCCCCGGAGTCCTGTTAGCCCAGTGCTACAGCCCAGAATCACTCGCTGATGACCGACATGTTCGATGTGATTCATGTATGCCTGTCTCCATAGGTCTGTGCCGCTTTGGGTTCACGACTAGCCATGTCGGCCCGGGTTCTCTGTCATATGGATGCTAGCGACACTATCATATACGTGAGCCAAAAGGCGCAAACGGTCCCGGGCCATGGTAAGGCGACACCCGTGGGATACCGTGCGTGAGGCCGCAAAGTGATATGAGGTGTTACCGGCTAGATCGATGTGACTTGGAATCGGGGTCCTGACAGCGTTGGCATCAGAGCCGGACTACCTGTAGGTTCGTTGAGCCAAATTGGTCGATGTCGAGTCTAGAAATGCTTTAGTTATATGTAGGGGAATTGATTGTGGGAGGGAACGTAAGGCTGTTTTACTCCTTTACCCTATGCCTCTGATCTGAGTCATTCTCTTCTCATTCAACGTGGGTTAAGGACTAGGCTCTCTCCTTCTATCAGGTTCACGTGTTACTAATCCCTAGTAGCTTATAGGATTGATGCTACAAACCCCAGTTCAGTTTCTACTATTTTAGTATGTTGCTAATTGGATCAGAATCTTGATATGATGTTGTTGAGTGGTATTGCGAACTGTTATGGATGTCTCAAATCTTTTTCTGAGCATTTACAGCTGTTATGCTGTCCAATTTTCCCTAGAAATTCTGATGTCTTTGCATTGTGGTTGTGCTTTCAGATGGCCAACCGTGTTCAAAACCAAGTGGTTTGCCTGACCCGGTGCCTCGACGTGCCCGGTCATACTGCTATGTTAGTCCGGGTAATGATCGAGACGGGCTACCGTTGGTATCCCGAATACACCGTCTAAGAGTAGTTCCACGACTTTAATCAAAGCCAATATCTCTGCACCGTCAGGATATTTCCTTCTTATCCTGGATCTACCGAGCCCCTTCACTGTTCCTATGGACTCGGGGTTACTATTGAGATGGCTGTGCAGGATGCTGCCTATTCCATGATGACCATCTTGCGAGTCCGGACTGGCCTGCTTCGGAACATCGACTTCCGTTACATGCCAGCTTCACTTCCGGGAGCGCAAGGGTATCTTCAGGCTATCTATGCTGACTCCACTCAGGAGGACTCATTAACTCGTACCACTGCCGAGATGCTCGAAGATAAGGACCGAGAGAATCGTGCCTTGAGGCTGGAGCTTTTCAATACCCGTGCTGATCATTGGGCCACATTGACTCGGTTTGCACCTGCGGTGCAAGCTGGATGTATGGATACAAGGGATCTGTATCCGGTGAGATCAGCTCTGCCAGACATGGTGGATTGGCATGATGTGGGAGGCATCACCCCACCCCGTGGTCCCCGCAGGCCACCATTTGTTGGTCCAAGACCTCATCCTAGCCCCTATGGTCCACAGGCTCCTCAGGACCGTCTGTTCCCGGATGGTCACGTTGAACTTCCAGGCTACGGAGGTGACTTCTATGAGGACTACTACGGAGCTGTCTGAGTTAGTAGTAGTACCACTAGTATTGTAGTAGTTGTATCTCCACTGTCCTGCGTGACTTGTGGAATACGACTTAGTGTGTAGTCAATTCCGGAGGTGTAGACAAATAATGTATAGGAGCTTGGAATGCCTCCGATGAGATGAAATGTCTGTCATCATAGTTGTACTGTAGCCTGGGCTTGTACTAAACTATGTATGATGTGTATGACCGTTGGTATATATATGGCAGTTCTATATTACCATGACATACGGATGAACATCCCTGCATTCCACGTTAACCATTACATTCTGCACTTCCTTGCTAAGTTTGAGCCATCCTTATCTAAACCATTGTCTTGTTTTCTCCTAGGATGGTCAACACCCGCAGCAACCCTGCTGCCTCGGAGCAGGGGGAAGCCAGTGCAGCTAGGGGTGAAAATCTGCCTCACCCGCCTTCTCTGGCCGAGGTAATGCTGGAGGCGGAAAGAAACAAGCGTGAGACTAACTGCCTGCTAGAGCGGATTGAGCAGAACACTGCACGCCACCCGCGAAATGACTTGGTGTCAATCAATGACTTTATCAAGCTGTACCCACCAAAGTTTAACCATTCCGTCGAACCCCTCGACGCGGATGACTGGCTTCACAGCATCACTCACAAGCTACGTTCTGCCAACGTAGCCAAAGCCGACAAGGTTACCTATGCTGACTATCACCTCGAAGGCCCTGCTAGCCTTTGGTGGGAAAACTTTGAAGCTATGCGCCCGGTCAGCCAAGTTACTACTTGGGCTGAGTTCAGTGAGGCTTTCCGCGAGCATCACATTCCGGAAGGTCTCATGGATCACAAGAGGGAGGAGTTCTGCAACTTCACCCAAGGAAGACTGACTGTGGATGCATATAGTCGTGAATTTGGGAATCTGGCACGCTATGCCCCTGAAGAGGTATCTACTGACGCTAAGAAGCAGGCAAGGTTCCGCAAGGGACTTAGCCCTGAGCTTCGCCGAGATCTTCGTCTGCACGAGTGCACCTCCTTTCAGAAGTTGGTCAATAAAGCCATCAGTGCTGAGACGGGCCACACTGATTATGACGCTTCACGCAAGCACTCCCGTGATTTTGGCTCTTCATCCGGCTCTGGAGCTCAGAAGCGCCGGGTGTGGATTCCAAGCACGGCACTGCCACCCAGGTTCATCCCGAGGCCATCCTTTGAGGCGCCTCGTCCCAACCAGCAATTTGCACCGCCCAAGCCCTATGGTGGCCCCGCTGCTAATGCTGCTCCACGCCCCAATGTGGTGACATGCTTTAAGTGTGGAGAGCCGGGTCACTATAGCCGAGAGTGTCCCCAGAACAACAACCCCAATCAAACTGGAAAGTCCGTTGGCCGGGGTAAGCCCGCGGGAAAAACATTCTACGCCAAGCCGGTCACCACTGCCCGTGGCCATGTCAACTATGTTTCAGCCGAGGAGGCTCATGAGGATCCCAACGTCGTCCTTGGTACGCTCCTTGTTAACTGCCATCCGGCATCTGTTCTTTTCGATACTGGAGCATCTCATTCATTCATATCCAAGAACTATGCTCGATTGCATAACACGACATTCTGTGACATGCCCACTTCCATGATAATTCAAACTCCGGGTTCCAAATGGCAAACTTCTAGAGTAAACCATGGGAACGAAATTCTTGTCGATAGATTTGTCTTCCTTGCATCCTTAATAGCTCTCAAGTCCTCAGACATAAACATCATCTTGGGTATGGACTGGATGTCAGCTCATTATGCTAAGATTGATTGTGCCACTAGAACCGTTCAACTTACTCACCCATCAGGCAAGACAGTCAATGTCTTAACTCGAGTGGCCAAGCGCCAGCTTTACTCCCTAAATGCCAACCCCCTTCCAGACCTTGAGGACGTTCCGATAGTCCGAGACTTTCCGGATGTCTTTCCAGAAGAACTGCCAGGTGTTCCACCTGACAGGGATGTTGAGTTTGTGATAGACCTTGTTCCAGGAACCGTTCCAATTTCTAGAAGACCCTACAAGATGGCACCCTTAGAACTAGCCGAGCTTAAGAACCAACTCGACGAGTCCTTGAAAAAGGGTTTCATCTGTCCTAGTTCCTCTCCTTGGGCTTGCCCCGTCCTCTTCGTTAAGAAGAAGGATGGAACGGATCGAATGGTTGTGGATTACCGCCCTGTCAACCTGGTCACCATCAAGAACAAATACCCTCTTCCCAGGATCAATGATCTGTATGATCAGCTCGCTGGATCCTCAGTCTTTTCCAAGATGGATTTGAGGTTGGGCTACCATCAAATCAAAATCAGAAACGGGGACATTCCCAAAACGGCCTTTGTTACTCGTTATGGCCAATACGAGTACACCGTCATGTCCTTCGGTTTAACCAATGCCCCAGCCACCTTCTCACGATTAATGAACTCGGTTTTCATGGAGTACTTGGATAAATTCGTCGTAGTATACCTCGATGACATACTCATCTACTCCAAGAATGAAGAGGAACATGCCGAACATCTAAGGCTGGTATTGATGAAACTTCGAGAGCATCGCCTTTATGCCAAATTCTCCAAGTGTGAATTTTGGTTGCCAGAAGTGACCTATCTAGGCCATGTAATCTCTGGTAAGGGTATTGCTGTCAATCCCGAGCGAGTTCAAGCCGTCCTTGATTGGACTCCACCTGAGACGGTCAAGCAAGTTCGGAGTTTCCTTGGCTTAGCGAGCTATTGCCGCCGCTTCGTCGAGAATTTCTCCAAGGTTGCTAAACCTCTAACTGAACTCCTCAAGAAAGATAAAAGGTTCGAGTGGACTCCACAGTGCGAGTTCAGCTTTCAGGAACTGAAAAGACGCCTGACATCTGCTCCCGTACTGGTACCACCAGATTTCTCCAAGGACTTTATTATCTACTGCGACGCCTCGCGACAAGGACTAGGTTGCATACTCATGCAGGATCGTCAGGTAATTGCCTATGCTTCACGGCAATTACACCCACATGAGGAAAATTATCCCACTCATGACCTAGAGCTTGCAGCTGTAGTCCATGCACTTAAAACCTGGCGACATTACCTCCTCGGTAATCGTTGCGAGATCTTCACCGATCACCAAAGTTTGAAATATATCTTCACCCAACCAGATTTGAATCTCAGGAAAAGACGTTGGGTTGAGTTGATCTCGGATTACGACTTAGGAATAACTTACACCCCGGGCAAAGCCAATGTCATGGCTGATGCGCTAAGCCGTAAGTCCTATTGTAACAACCTGATGTTACAACAAAGTCAACCATTTCTCCATGAGGAATTTCGTAAGCTAAATCTTCACATTGTTCCTCGAGGATTCCTATCCACCCTGGTGGCAAAACCTACCCTTACGGATCAGATCATCAAGGCACAGAAGGTAGATCCGGGAGTCTCCCGTATTAAGAGGAACATTAAGAAAGGAGTCGCGAATTGTTTCTCCATTGATGATCAAGGTGTCGTATACTTTGGGAATCGCCTAGTGGTTCCAAAGGCACGAAACCTGAGGCGGATGATCCTTAAGGAAGCTCATGAATCCCCTCTCACCATTCATCCCGGTAGTACTAAAATGTATCAAGACCTACGCTAGAGGTTTTGGTGGACTAGGATGAAGAGAGAAATCGCTCAATACATTGCTAATTGCGACGTTTGTCGTCATGTTAAAGCAGAGCATCAACGGACTGCTGGCACCCTTCAACCTTTGGCTATTCCCGAGTGGAAATGGGATAAAATCAGTATGGACTTCATCACTGGGTTTTCCCAGGACCAAGAGAGGGAATAATGCCATCTTCGTCGTGATCGACCGACTTTCCAAAGTAACCCACTTTCTACCTGTTCGTGAGAGTATCACCGCTAGCCAGCTAGCCGATTTATACATCTCCCGAATAGTGTCTCTTCATGGTGTTCCATTGGAAATTAACTCAGACCGTGGGAGTCTCTTCACCTCTCGATTTTGGGAAAGTTTCCAAAATGCTATGGGAACTCATCTCTCCTTCAGCACCGCCTTCCATCCTCAAAGTGGTCAAGTAGAGCGAGTCAATCAAATTCTGGAAGATATGCTCCGAGCTTCTGTCATCTCGTTCGGAATGAGTTGGGAGAATTGCCTTCCATTCGCGGAGTTTGCCTATAACAATAGTTATCAAGCCAGCTTGGGCAAGGCTCCTTTCGAAGTTCTCTATGGACGAAAATGTCGAACGCCTCTTAACTGGTCAGAAACCGGGGAAAGACAACTCTTTGGCCCGGATATGATTCAGGAAGCAGAAGAGCAGGTTCGCGTTATTCGTGAGAAATTGAAAACAGCCCAATCTCGTCAAAAGAGTCAATATGATCGTAAACATAAGCCTATGACTTATGAAGTCGACGAGAAAGCTTACCTTCGGGTTACTCCATTAAAGGGAACCCATCGTTTCGGTATCAAAGGAAAATTGGCCCCTCGTTACATTGGACCCTTTCGCATTCTTGCCAAACGAGGAGAAGTTGCCTACCAATTGGAACTACCTCCGCATCTTTCCAGAGTTCACGATGTCTTCCACGTTTCTCAACTCAGGCGTTGCTTCGCGGATCCCATCCATGGAGTGGACCACGAAACGCTTGATCTACAAGATAACCTCTCATATCGGGAATATCCCGTTCGTATCCTTGATCAAGCCGAGCTTACCACTCGACGTCATAATATCAAGTTTTTCAAGGTTCAATGGTCACACCATTCCGAGAAAGAAGCCACTTGGGAAAGGGAGGATCGTCTTCGACTTGAGTACCCCACCTTCTTCCCGGAGGATCCTAAATCTCGGGACAAGATTCTTTTGAGTGGGGGTGAGTTGTCACACCCTAGCTAGTTCAAGCATTAGAGTGTGCATCATGTTTAAATTTCTCTTAAATTTGAAATGGGGAAGGCAGAAACCCCCAACACCCCCCTGGAAACAACTAGGGTTTACTAAAATTATTTTCAATGAACCTGAAATGCCCTTCTAAAAAGTTCACCCTCTTTGTCTTGGGTTAAAACCTCTGGCAAAATTGGTGCACAATTTTCTAGGTCGATAGAAGGTCATTGAATTAAATCATAAGTATTTGAATTTGGGCATTTAAATGCTATAAATTAAATTAAATGATCAAATAATTCTGGAAATAAATGTTTGCTATTGGAAATATTCTAAACAGAGGCCACAATTATTTTCAGGATTTTTGGAAACGTTTTAGTATTTTTAATAAAGCCCAACAGTTGTAGTTAAATAGAAAAACAGAAACAAATAAAAAGAGAGAGAGAGAGGGAAGCCCACCTGGGCCTTACCTGTGCTGGCCAGCCCACTTGGCTCGGCCCAGCCGACTGGCCCTGCCAGTCGTCGTCCTCCTCGCGCCAGAAGGACGCGGAGCGCGTGGCCGGCGCCCGCGGCCACACGCCGGCCACCTCCTACTTCTGCCGACGCATGGAGACGTCCAGAGATGCCACGCGACCCCCCACGTCCCCTCTCATCCTCTCGCACTCTCCCCCTCGTCTCCCTCACTCTCTCCCGCGATGGCCGAGCGCGTTCCTCGCTGCCGATCGCCGTAGTTGCCACCAGAGCCACTCCCTCGCCCCTCTGACGAGCCCAATCGCTCCGCCTCGTCACCCTGGACCTCGCCGTCGACCCACGCAAGCTCGGACGACCCCAAGACGACGTGGTGCCCTTCTTCCCCGTCCACGGCCGCCGGACGCCGTCGTTCGATTCGCCAGCCTCAAGTCCTCCCCGAGCTCGCTGACCCCCTCTCCGACCCCGCTGTGAGCTCCTCTTCCTTTCTCCCTAGTTACCGTGCTCGTTTGGCCTCTATAGTAGCCACTTCCACTGTACCCGAGAGCTCCCCGCCGCCGACCATGGCGCCGTCGTGGCCAGAGCCACCGTGGCTCAAGGCCAAGCTCACCGTTGTGCTCAGCGCAGCACCAGGAGCCCGTAGCCACCACCAGCTCCCTCTCCCGTGCACCGTAGCGTCGAATCCATCCAGGCCCGAACTCCAGCGACCGCCAAGGTCGTCGCCGGCGTCGTTTCCGGCGTCCCCGTGTCCAACCACTTGCACCACTGGATGCGGTAGCTCCCTAGCTACACGTAGCACGTCTCCACCGTCGATTTGGTCACCGGAGGACCAAATCCGAAGCTCTCCGCCGTCTCGGGCCTCGCCGGCGTTGAGTCGCCGGCGAGTTTGACCCAGTTTGACTCCTGGGTGGGCCCAGGTAGACCCGCCTGAGTCTATGACAGGTGGGGCCGGTCTGCTAACTAATCTAGGATTAGTTTTAACTAATTTTATTTAATTCAGTCACTGACATGTGGGCCCAGGCCCCACTGACAGCTAATTAGTGTTAATCTAATCCTGTTAATTAGCTGAGAGGCTGACAGAAGGGGCCCACCAGTCAGGTTTGACCTGGGCTGGCGCCTTTTACCTGCTGAGGTCAGCATGACGCAATGCTGACGCAGTAATGCATTTTTTGGATTTATTTTTATTCAGGAATTTCCAGAAAATAGTTAAAACTTCTAAAAATCATAGAAAATCAACCATAGCTCCAAATGCAAAGATTTATATATGAAAAATGATCAGAAAAATTCAATCTATCCATCTGTAATGGTTTCATGCATGACAAAACAAGTTTACCTTGCTGTTTAAGCAGAATAAGGAAATGCACTATTAAGGCCATGTTTAATGAGCTAATATTTGAATCTTTGATTCAAATGAGTTCATTCCTTTCTATTATAACTTGCATTAGGCCAAGACACATTCATATTGCCACGTCATAGCATGCATCATATTGTTGCATATCGTCATGTATTGATTGTGTTCCGATGTGTTCTTCGTGGTAGGTTCTGCCTCCGAGGATATTCACGAGTATCCAACTGAAGGGCAGTATCCCACTACCACTCCATCAGGCAAGCAACCATTGATCATTCCGATACAACCCATGTTCTCGCTTCTGCTCTTGTTTACTGCATTAAGACAACGCGATTCAAACTGCTGTGTGCTACGGTAGTTGAACCCTTATCCTCTGCATGACCTTTCATTGCCACAGTAACTAGATGAAACCCACTAGCATGTGTAGGAGTTGATTGAGCCATGTATGTGATTCCTACCTTGCTATGCCTGCTATGCTTAGAGTTGTGTTAGGTCTGGTTCATCTGGGTGATGGGCCAGAGTGAAATGCTTATGCCGGTAATGTGAGGGATGTGTTGAACATGTTTTGGTAAAGGTATCGATGAGAGGCCATGTAGGAGTACATGGTGGGTTGTTTCATTGAGGCCGTCCCTAAGAACTGAGATCTGTATGTGTGATTTAAGATGCAGTTACTACCGTACATTGGGCCCGAAACCAATGGACCCTCTCGGCTTCTTAGTCACCCTAGTACTCTGTCCAGGAGTTGCAAATAGTTTCTGGTGCTTGTAGGTTATGTGTTGGCGGCCGTGCGTAGCGCTGACCCTAGGGGTGGGCTATGTTGCGGTAGATACACCATGGCACGGTGTACCGAGTCACCCGTTTGGTGTCTCGGGAACCCTGTTCACATCGTTCGAGGCCGTATGTGGAAACCTCGGCCGGACTCCCTACGGATGGAACCTGGATAGGCGATAAACCTGGACTAGAGACTTAAGTGTTTAGGTAGGCCGTGGCCGACACCCTCGTTGGGCTTCCGCTTGAAGGTTGCTGAGTACATGTCATGTAAACAGCGGTAAGTGGTGAAAGCGTGTATGAAGAAGTACACCCCTGCAGGGTATAAAACTATTCGAATAGCCGCGTCCGCGGTAAAGGACTACTTGGTTGCCTATACAGTTCATAGACAAGTTAATGGATACTACTAAAAGACTCAAGATAAGTGTGAGTACCGAGGATGGCCCTCTCGTAGGATGACGAGGGAGGATCCCCGGTGGAGTATTGTGTTGGTGAGTAGTGGACTCGTGTGCGAAACTATTTTACTGGTGGAGTTCCGTAGGATAGTTTAGCCAAGAGTCAAAGCTGGCTTGCTGCATTAACCCCACCACCTTCTTGAGAATAAGCATGTATAGTAGGTTCTGATGTAAGACTTGCTGAGTACCTTTGTACTCATGTTTGCTTAATTACTGTTTTTAGACGACAACACCGCCCACTCCGATGGGTTCTACGTAGACCTTGACGTCGACGAGTGACTAGCCACCCAGGTGGTGATCCTGGCCATGGAGGGCCCTATGTAGATAGACAGGCTTCGAGAAGCCTTCTTTCTTTCTAGAGTCTGTACTCAGACTAGTTGCTTCCGCATGTGCTTGTATGATTGTATGACTTGAGTGTCGGGTCATGTGACCCCTATCTGTATGAACATGTTGTGTATGGCTCCCTGGAGCCTTTAAATAAAGTACTTGAGTTGTAGAGTTTTGTTGTGATGCCATGTTGTATGTACTCATATCGGGCATATTGTGTGTATGATTGAAATGCTTGGTATGAGTGGGATCCGACAATCTAGTTGTTTATCCTTGGCAGCCTTTCTTATGGGGAAATGTAGTCTAGTGTTCCTCGAGCCATAGTAGTCTGCTACAGCCCGGTTCACCGGAGTCCTGCTAGCCCAGCACTACTGCTCAGGACACTTGACTGGCCGGCATGTGTTTCACTTCGTTCCTATGTCTGTCCCTTCGGGGAAATGTCACGCGGTGATATCCGGAGTCCTGCCTAGCCTGCTACAGCCCGGGTTCCCCGGAGTCCTGTTAGCCCAGTGCTACAGCCCGGAATCACTCGCTGATGACCGACATGTTCGATGTGATTCATGTATGCCTGTCTCCATAGGTCTGTGCCGCTTTGGGTTCACGACTAGCCATGTCGGCCCGGGTTCTCTGTCATATGGATGCTAGCGACACTATCATATACGTGAGCCAAAAGGCGCAAACGGTCCCGGGCCATGGTAAGGCGACACCCGTGGGATACCGTGCGTGAGGCCGCAAAGTGATATGAGGTGTTACCGGCTAGATCGATGTGACTTGGAATCGGGGTCCTGACACCGTATATACACAATTGCTATCTTGGTTTGTGCATTTCACATTGTGGCCATATAAAAAAAAAGAATAAGATTTTAAGCAAAGAAAAAGAGAGCAAAGAAGCTTGTAAGCAATAGCCATAGCATCATACCCCATTCCATATAAGATTGTCATATCCGATCATCTTGAGAGGAACACCGGGAACCATACATACATAGCACACTTGGGATAGAAAGTTGATACATTTTGCATCTTATAGGTTGTGTACAAGTGTCGTATCCGCCTATTGAGCAATCGTTCTAGCGTCTCTCTTGAGTTGTGCAACACGAGTGTTTTCCGTGGATTACACATTTTGTGCTCATTCCTTGGTTGCACGACCCCATTTATCTATCCGTGTGTGCGTTTCCGTGTACAACTGATTGCTATTGGTCTAATTGTTTCACTTGCGAATTTGTGAATCTCTTTCAATATTATTGACTCTTGCTAACATTTTGCATTAAATTTTTGTGCCACTATCCTCACCGAGCTCCACAATAAGCCTTACTTGTGTAGGTGGGAGAAATCGACGAGATCGGTACCAATTGTGCTATTTCCTTGTTACATCATTGAGTGATCATTGATCCATTCTCAACATCGGTCAAGGTACAATTGGTATAGTTCTCTCCGTTCTTCCACTCATATTTGCTCGAGTCTTGTGATGGATAGGCAAGGCATTTCATCTCCGTTCTTCGACAACAACGACGGCACGAACAACTACATCACCAAAACGTCCATCTTCCGACTACACCGAGAAATGCAAGGAGCACAATCTACCTTGCGAGAGCGTATTGACAACCTCGCCATCGACATACGACACTCCGAAGCAAGGAAAAGGGACTACATCGACACCAAGTTGGACGAACTAAAGGATCAACTACGAGACATGGTGGCCGACTACAAGTCTTCTTCCCCTTCATCATCCTCAAGGCGACGACGAGCAAGTCGATCATCTACAGAGCACCCATGCAACGCATGCGCAAGTCGTCCACGTCCGCATCTACATGGCGACCACCATCACATTCGTGATCCACATCGTCATGAAGGGAAAGTCACCTCCAAGCAACATGTGCACGACGACGATGAAAGACATCTACTACAAGCTCAAGCACGACAACGACACCATCAACATGAAGATGCTCGACACGCGCAAACCTACATGTCCCAACAAGCTCTACATCAAGCTACGACTAAACTTCATGAGCTCAAGAGAAGACCGCATGACAAGCACCACCAAGAGGAAGCTACGGCTACCACCACCACTTTGCATCTTCGCCAAGTGATATAAAGGCATCTTCGCCTTTGGACGTACGACATCTTCGCCTACTTCCCATGAGTACGCCTACATTGACTTCATAAAGTCCAAGGCGACCACCTACAAGCAAGGGCGACACTTCCATCTTCAGAAGCCCCTCAAGGAATATGACCAAGCATGGGAATTGGACTTCTGTCATGGAGACGAGCTACGAGGTGCCACATCATATGGGCCTCCAACAACAAGACGGGGACAAGACGGTTGAGAAAGGGCCACCCCCTTTGACCATGGTGATGAGCGCTAACCTCTTCAACACCATGAAGACGTCGCCCATATTGGACTCATACTACGAGTCAAGCTACGCGATGAGACATTCTCTTTGATCTCAGTTGAGAGTGATGTTTTGCCACATCCTACGACATTCATCTTTGGAGGCGTTATGGATGAGGAGGTTGAGCATGGGATTATCCCTTCAACCAAGGCGGCGATAGGAGTTGAGCATGGAGACATTTGCACCAACATCTCTCCGACACCCACATATGAATAGATGCCCCAATTTCCATGTGAGGAGAGCCACCACCACATGAGTGACATGAGTGACTCCACCATATGTGACATTGAGTGCATTTCCTAAGGGAGGATGAGTGTGACCACCACTAGCCCCACACTAGAGAGCATGCCACACATCCTATGTGAGGTTGAGAGCCACTTGAGTGACTCCACCAACCATACGAGTGAGAGCATCCAAGAGGGAGGGAGTGAGACACAACACCTAGTGAGTGAGATAGTTGACACGACATGTGAGGCCACTATGAATTCTAACGATTTACCCTCTACTCCGAGTATGTTTTCCCTTTTGGTGCTAGGTCTCCTACATGTCGACATGCCTATCCATGACGAGTCCATACCTCCAATGGAGACGAGACGGCCATGGTGGAAGAAGATGCGCCCCACATGGTTCCATCAAGATGAAGATGACAACGAGTGGATCTTCGACACCTCACCTACAACACATGAGCGATGCTCCAAAGGTAATTTAGGTGATGGTACTTCGCTCAAATGATTGCTTGCATGATGATGATCACCTTACAGATTCACCACATACTATGATGACGACACCAATACCATTGTTACACCCACAGCCCCTGCTGCTATACATACTGGACCAATTACTAGAGCTCGTGCACGCCAATTAAATTATCAGGTACTTTCATTTCTTGGTAATTATTCTAATGTTCATGAGAATATGATGCTGCCTAAATTGGATACATTTGTTTTTCTTACAAATGAAGGGCCTAGCTTGGAGAAGGAAGAACATTGGAGCAATAACAAGCATGGAGATGATGGCATGCGTAAGGGAAACAAGAACAAAGTTTCAAGTGATGATTTCAGGACTTTAAGGCCACCATAATGAATGCATGAAGCCTTGGACGACATATACAAGATGCCACTTCATAATTTTCATCCAGAGGCTATTCTTGGTGCTGCCTCACCTTATTATTGGGCCAGGCCCATGTATTTTTGAAATACTGAAGTATAGGCTGTTTTTAGAGTCCGTATGTGTGGGGAAACAAGAGTTAGGGTTGGTTTCGGACCCCTCCTCCAAGGGCCACGAAATTCCCCCCTCTTCCTCCATATATACAGCCCTTAGGGTGTCGTTTAGACTTCGGGTTTTGTTTAGATTAAATTTCGCCATAGCTGCAACTTCACGTACTTCGTTTGTGTTCAACGACTGGACAAAGGCGTCACAGAACCCCACCTTGATCAATAAAGCATTCCTCTTATATTTGCAATATCCAGATTGCAATCTTAGTATCTTTCTTGTTCTTCGTTTGCCTGCAAGAAACAGACCTTCATGGTCAGGTTAATCGTGCTCCGGCATGGTCAATAACCTCTCGGAGTTAGTTTAGCGATTGCTAAGGCACGACATCCTCGCACGTTCGTAGTCAGATCTTCAAAGTCGACTTCCTACAAACGATAGCCACCATCTCATCAAAAGACGAGACCCCTTTGCCTCTATCAAGTGGTATCTGATTTCCAGGTTGCTCGGTGAGATTTTATAGTTTTTCGTAGTTTAGGTCGAGTCTGTTCTTCATACCTATAGTCCACGAAAAAGCCAAAAAAATTAGGGTTAGGTCATCATATCCGAACCAATCTGATCGTTTGCAGTCTTTTTCGAGTTTTGCTTTGTTGAATTTGCGGTTGCATCATCGTGTCGAGTTGCTGGTCTTAGCGTCTAGTCCCTTAGAGTTTCGAGTTCTGTTCACAGGTTGTCACGCCGCCGCCGCACCATCGTCATCTTCATTACCATATACCACCACCCGACCATATACATCACCGCTGCCATATAAAACAACCAGTAGGAGTCCATATATACCATCGCCATACACAACCACCAATCCAAGTCCACATATACCATCGCCATATACCACCACCAATCCGAGTCCAGATATACCATCGCCATATACAACCACCAGCCCGGGTTCCACCAGATTCATCTCCGCCACCAGTCCTAGTCTGAGTCCAGTATTTGTTTCTTTGTTTTTGAGTTCCAGATCACGCGATACTTCGATTCGTGACCAAGTCGGACTCTCCAACTTCCGTGCTATCCGCAGTAGAAAAATAGTTCCAAACTCAAAAAAACTAAGTCTGGAAAATTCTGGCTAGGCAGTTTTTTGACCATTTGTAGACCTTTTTGAAAAAAAATTGTTGCGGAGCAAAAAAGAGAGGAAAAAAGTGCAAAAAAGTGAAAAAAGGAAGAAAAAGAATCAAAGAGTGCTCCTCCCTTGTTTATGTGCCGCACCGTGATTTTGTTCGTGTTCTAGGCTCGCGTCTCTAGTACGGTCTAGCCTAGGACCAGCACAGTATCGTCGTTGAGCGTTTATTCAACTTCGCATCTCTGATTTGACTATTGCTGACATTTTTGCTACCATATCATAAGCCTTCCCAGCTCCACATACATCTACGTCATGCGTTTGACACCACCTGGCAATCGCTCTATCCAATCTTTGAGAGTTTTAACTACAATGGTTGCCGGTCACCGCCTGCTGCTGGGTAAGAACTGGTAAGAATTTGAGATTTTCTTGATGGATTTGTGACACCCCACCACCGCCATTTTCTAGTAGTGTGTAGGATCATATTCTTTTGTGTTTCTATTGCTGCTAACCATGGTAGGATCACAAGTCGATTAGACTGACTGGGAGAACTGAAGGAAATATGCCCTAGAGGCAATAATAAAGTTATTATTTATTTCCTTATTTCATGATAAATGTTTATTATTCATTCTAGAATTGTATTAACCGGAAACATAATACATGTGTGAATACATAGAGAAACAGAGTGTCACTAGTATGCCTCTACTTGACTAGCTCGTTAATTGAAGATGGTCGAGTTTCCTAGCCATGGACATGAGTTGTCATTTGATTAACGGGATCACATCATTAGGAGAATGATGTGATTGAATTGACCCATTCCGTTAGCTTAGCACTTGATCATTTAGTATGTTGCTAATGCTTTCTTCATGACTTATACATGTTCCTATGACTATGAGATTATGCAACTCCCGTTTACCGGAGGAACACTTTGTGTGCTACCAAACGTCACAACGTAACTAGGTGATTATAAAGGTGCTCTACAGGTGTCTCCAAAGGTACTTGTTGGGTTGGCGTATTTTGAGATTAGGATTTGTCACTCCCATTGTCGGAGAGGTATCTCTGGGCCCACTCGGTAACACACATCACTATAAGCTTGCAAGCATTGTAACTAATGAGTTAGTTATGGGATGATGTATTACGGAACGAGTAAAGAGACTTGCCAGTAACGAGATTGAACTAGGTATTGAGATACCGACGATCGAATCTCGGGCAAGTAACATACCGATGACAAAGGGAACAACGTATGTTGTTATGCGGTTTGACCGATAAAGATCTTCGTAGAGTATGTGGGAGCCAATATGAGCATCCAGGTCCCGTTATTGGTTATTGGCCGGAGACGTGTCTCGGTCATGTCTACATAGTTCTCGAACCCATAGGGTCCGAGCTTAAAGTTTCGATGACAATTGTATTATGAGTTTATTTGATTTGATGTACCGAAGGTAGTTCAGAGTCCCGGATGAGACCGGGGACATGACGAGGAGTCTCGTAATGGTCGAGACGTAAAGATCAATATATTGGACGACTATATTCGAACATCGGAAAGGTTCCGAGTGATTCGGGTATTTTCGGAGTACCGGGAGTTACGGGAATTCACCAGGAGAAGTATTGGGCCTTATTGGGCCATACGGGAATAGAGGAGAGAGGCCAAAAGGAAGGAGGCATGCGCCCCCCATCTGGTCCGAATTGGAAAAGGGGTGCAGCCCACTCTTCCTTTTCCCTCTTCCCCTCTTTCCTTCTCTCCTACTCCGGAAAGGAAAGGGGAAGCCTACTAGGACTTGGGAGTCCTAGTAGGACTCCCCACACTTGGTGCACCCTCTCTAGGGCCGGCCTCTCCCTCCCTCCTTTATATACGGGGGCAGGGGCACCTCTAGACACACAAGTTGATCTGTTGATCTCTCCCAGCCGTGTGCGGTGCCCCCCTCCACCATAATCCACCTCGATCATATCGTAGCGGTGCTTAGGCGAAGCCCTACATCGATAGCATCATCATCACCGTCATCATGTCGTCATGCTGACAGAACTCTCCCTCGAAGCTCTGTTGGATCGGAGTTCGTGGGACGTCATCGAGCTGAACGTGTGCTGAACTCGGAGGTGTCGTATGTTCGGTACTTGATCGGTCAGATCGTGAAGACGTACGACTACATCAACCGTGTTGTGCTAACGCTTCTGCTTCCGGTCTATGAGGGTACGTGGACAACACTCTTCCCTCTCGTTTCTATGCATCACCATGATCCTGTGTGTGCGTAGGAAATTTTTGAAATTACTATGTTCCCCAACAAGAACATGACGAATAAGGAGTTGCATGATAAGTTTCAGCAAATGATGACTGGACAGGTGCAAGATGTGTTGAACAATTTTGAAGAGGCCATGGATAATATAACCGGCTTTGAGAAGACGTTCGAAACAAAGCTTGATAACAAATTTAATGAACTGCTTGCGTGTCTTCCACAACCACCACCGGCTGCACCTGCTGCACCTCTGCAACAACAACGACAACTACGACTACCTCCACGTCGTGAAACAACCCTCCGCCGAGCGAGCCGTGTCCCTCTTGAGCCTGGCCAAACTATTGGTGTTGTTGTTGATACTTCCATGGCTCCTGCTGCTGATGCGGAGGAGGATGATCATGCAGGAGGTTACGAGGATGAGGTTGATCAAAATCAGAACTACGTGCAACCACCAGCACCACAACCACCAGGTCGTCCACATGCAAATAATGGCAATGGTAGGTCTCCCCCTCAGGTACGAGATCATGACCATCTCCCTAAACTGAAATTGAATATTCCACCATTTGAGGGTAGATACGTTCCTGATATATATCTTACATGGGAGTTAGAAACTAAACAACGTTTTACATGTTTGCAATATCCCGAGGAGAGACATGTTCCTTCTGCTATTTGTGCTTTCACTAGTTTTGCATGTGTCTGGTGGTCTGAACATTGTAGATTATATCCTATTCCAGCTACTTGGGCTGCTTTGAAAAATGCTATGCGTACTCACTGGGTTCCACCATATTATCAACGTGAATTGCTTCAAAAATTGCATCGTTTGAGACAAGGAATTTTTTTGTAGAAGAATATTATTAGGAATTACAAACTGGTATAATTAGATGTGGTATTGTTGAGGACAATGAAGCTATGCTTGCACATTTTATGGGTGGATTAAATAAAGAGATCCAAACCATTCTAGAGTATAAGGAATATAATAATATCACTCGTTTATTCCATCTTGCTTACAAAGCTGAACGTGAAGTGCAGGATCGACAGGCATTGGCTTGAACTAACTTTTCCACAGGTCGACCTTCATCATGGACACCGCATGCATCCTCTACTTCCACACGTTCTGCTGCACCGGCGCCTCCGTCAGCTGCCCCCACCAACCATGATACAAGAAAGCAGGAAAAACCACCACTATCTGCCAAGAGCACACCTTCTGGGCCCGCACAGAGCTCTTCTTCATCCATGGCATCAACAGGGCAAACACATGATATTATTTGTCGTCATTGAAAGGGTGGAGGTCATTATGTGAGACAATGCCCATCTAAGCATGTGATGATTGTTACTGAGGATGGTGGGTATGAGTCCGCTAGTGACTATGATGAGGAGACTTTGGCTCTTATTACAAGTGAAGAACACGGTGGAGATGATTTTGATCATGAGACGCAATACATGGCTGCTGAAGATGCTGACAGGTATGAATGTTTAGTTGCTCAACGTGTTTTAAGTGTGCAGGTTATTCAAGCTGAGCAAAATCAGAGGCATAATTAGTTCCATACAGAGGGAGTTGTGAAGGAACATTCTATTCGCGTCATAATAGATGGAGGGAGCTGCAACAACTTGGCTAGCATGGAGATGGTGGAGAAGCTATCTCTCACCACAAGACCACATCCACATCCTTACTACATCCAATGGTTCAACAACAACAGCAAGGTTAAGGTAACACGTACTATTCGTGTGCATTTTAGTATCTCTACATATGCTGATTATGTTGATTGTGATGTGGTACCTATGCAAGCATGTTCCTTGTTACTTGGTAGACCATGGCAATTTGATAAAAATGCTATACACCATGGTAGAAACAACCAGTATACTCTTGTTCATAAGGACAAAAACATTACTTTGCTTCCTATGACTCCTGATTCCATTTTGAAAGATGATATTAATAGAGCTAATAAAGTAAAACGGGAGAAACATAAGAGTGAAAATCAGATTGTGGCAAAAGAATTTGAGCAACAAATGAAGCATAATAATAAATCATCTAGTGTTGTTTCTGAAATTAAATTGAAAAGTGCAAGTTTACTTGCCACCAAATCTGATATTGATGAGCTAGATTTTAGCAAATCTGTTGTGTGCAAAGAGGCATTATTTTCATTGAGGACGCGCCTTCCTCTTTGCCCCTGCTGTCACTAACATTTTGCAGGAGTTCGCTGACGTCTTCCCACAAGACGTGCCACTGGGATTACCACCTATTCGAGGGATTGAGCATCAAATTGACTTAATTTGACGTGTATCGCTACCCAACCGTGCACCATACCGTACCAATCCAGAGGAGACAAAGGAGATTACGCGTCAAGTACAGGAGCTGCTCGACAAAGGTTATATACGTGAATCTCTTAGTCCTTGTGCTATTCCTATTATACTAGTGCCTAAAAAGGATGGTATGTCGCGTATGTGTGTTGATTGTAGAGTCATTAATAATATTCCTATTTGTTATCGTCATCCTATTCCTAGGATAGATGACATGCTTGATGAATTGAGTGGCTCTACAATATTCTCCAAAGTTGATTTGCGTAGTGGATAGCATCAAATTCGTATGAAATTGGGAGAGGAATGGAAAACAACATTTAAAACTAAGTTTGGATTATATGAGTGGTTAGTCATGCCTTTTGGGTTAACTAATGCACCTAGTACTTTCATGAGATTAATGAACGAAGTTTTACGTGTTTTCATTGGACGATTTGTGGTAGTTTATTTTGATGATATACTAATTTATAGCAGATCTTTGGAGCAACATTTGGAACATTTACGTGATGTTTTTATTGCTCTATGTGATTCACGTTTGATTGGTAACCTTGGGAAGTGCACCTTCTACACCGACCGAGTATCTTTTCTTAGCTATGTTGTTACTCCACAGGGAATTGAAGTTGATAAAGCCAAGATTGAAGCTATTGAGAGTTGGCCGCAGCCCAAAACGGTCACACAAGTGAGGAGTTTTCTTGGACTCGCTAGTTTCTATAGTAGTTTTGTGAGAGATTTTAGCACCATTGCTGCACCTCTCAATGAGCTTACAAAGAAGGATGTGCCTTTTGTTTGGGGTACCGCACAGGAAGAAGCCTTCACCGTATTGAAAGATAAGTTGACACATGATCCTTTACTCCAACTTCCTGATTTTAGTAAGACTTTTGAGCTTGAATGTGATGCTAGTGGAATTGGATTAGGAGGTGTGTTATTACAAGATGGCAAACCTGTTGCATACTTTTCTAAAAAATTGAGTGGGCCAAGTATGAACTATTCTACTTATGATAAAGAATTATATGCTCTTGTCCGGACCTTAGAAACATGGCAACATTATTTATGGCCCAAAGAATTTGTCAGACATTCTGATCATGAATCTTTGAAACATATTAAAAGTCAAGCAAAACTGAACCCTAGACATGCTAAATGTGTTGAATTCATTGAGACTTTCCCATATGCCATTAAACACAAGATGGGTAAAGAAAATGTTATTACTGATGCATTATCTCGTCGTTATACTATGCTTTCACAACTTGACTTTAAAATATTTGGTTTGGAGACCATCAAAGATCAATATGTGCATGATGCTGAATTTAAAGATATATTGCTGAATTGTAAAGAAGGTAGAACATGGCACAAGTTCGTCGTTAACGATGGATTTGTGTTTCGTGCTAACAAGCTATGCATTCCAACTAGCTTTGTTCGTCCTTTGTTGTTGCAGGAGGCGCATGGAGGAGGATTAATGAGACACTTTGGCATGAAGAAGACGGAGGATGTACTTGCTACACATTTCTTTTGGCAAAAAATGAGACGGGATTTTGAGCATTTTGTTTCTCACTACACTACATGTCAAAAAGCTAAGTCATGACTCAATCCTCATGGTTTATATATGCCTTTGACTGTAGCTAGTGTTCCTTGGGAGGATATATCTATGGACTTTGTTTTAGGTTAACCTCGAACCAAGAAGGGGAGGGATAGCATATTTGTTGTCGTGGATAGATTCTCAAAAATGGCACACTTTATACCATATCATAAAAGCGATGATGCTATTAATGTTGCTAATTTGTTCTTTCGTGAAATTATTTGCTTGCATGGTGTGCCAAATACTATTGTTTCAGATCGTGATACTAAATTTCTTAGCCACTTTTGGAGATGTTTATGAGCTAAGTTGGGGACTAAACTACTTTTTAGTACTACTTGTCACCCCCAAACTGATGGTCAAACTGAAGTAGTCAATAGAACTTTGTCTACTATGCTTAGGGTTGTTTTGAAGAATAATAAGAAAATGTGGGAATAATGCTTGCCTCATATTGAATTTGCTTATAATCGTTCATTGCATTCTACTACTAAGATGTGGCCTTTTTGAAATTGTGTATGGTTTCCTACCTCGTGCACCTATTGATTTGTTACCTCTTCCATCTTCGGAGAAGGTTAATTTTGATGCTAAAGAACGTGCTGAATTGATTTTAAAAATGCATGCGTTAACTAAGGAAAACATTGAGCGTATGAATGCTAAATATAAACTTGCTGGAGATAAGGGTAGAAAACATGTTGTGTTTGCACCTGGAGATCTTGTTTGGTTACATTTGCGTAAGGATAGATTTCCTAATTTGCACAAATCAAAGCTAATGCCACGTGCTGATGGTCCTTTTAAGGTGTTAGAGAAAATAAATGATAGTGCATATAAACTTGAGCCGCCTGCAGATTTTGGGTTTAGTCCCACTTTTAACATTGCAGATTTGAAGCCTTATTTGGGTGAGGAAGATGAGCTTCCATTGAGGACGACTTCATTTCAAGAAGGGGAGGATGATGAGGACATCAATATACATACGGGACCAATTACTAGAGCTCGCGCATGCTAATTAAATTATCAGGTACTTCCGTTTCTTGGTAATGATTCTAAGGTTCATGAGAATATGATGCTGCCTAAATTGGATACATTTGTTTTGCTTACAAATGAAGGGCCTAGCTTGGAGAAGGATGAACATTGGAGCAAGAACAAGCATGGAGATGATGGCATGCGCAAGGGAAACAAGAATGGAGTTTCAAGTGATGATTTCAGGACTTTAAAGCCACCATAATGAGTGCACGAAGCCTTGGACGAAATATACAAGATTCCACTTCATAATTTTTTGTCCAGAGGCTATTCTAGGTGTTGCATCACCTTATTATTGGGACAGGCCCATGTATTTTCAAAATACTTAAGTATAGGCTGTTTTTAGAGTCCGTATGTGTGGAGAAATAAGAGTTAGGGTTGGTTTCGGACCCCTCCTCCAAGGTTCACGAAATCCCCCCTCTTCCTCCATATATACAGCCCTTAGGGCGTCGTTTAGGCTTTGTTTAGATTAAAGTTCGCCATAGCTGCAACTTCGCCTACTTCGTTTGTGTTCAACGACCAGACAAAGGGGTCACAGAACCCCACCTTCATCAATAAAGCTTTCCTCTTATATTCGCAATATCCAGATTGCAATCTTAGTTTCTTGCTTGTTCTTTCACTACTAGGGAAAAGCCTAGCAGTAGCGTGGGTTTTATGCCTATCAGTAGCGCGGGGCGATGCGCTACTGATAAGGCGCTACAGCTAACGTATAGCAGTAGCGTGCCTCCGCCCACACTACTACTAAATCGACTTAGTAGTAGCGACTTCCCAGAGGAGCGCTACTGGTAATTAGTAGTAGCGCTTCTCCCTGCCCGCGCTGCTACTATTATTTCGTATTTTATTTCATGTTGTACTTGTACACCTTTACACAAGTTTTCATACAACAGGAATTTAGAAATTGTTTTTACATCATAATGAGTTATTACATCACGGGGTGAAAGAACCGTGGACTAGTTTCAAGTGGATGGACATCCACTTGAAACTAATTCGCGGTTCTTTCACCCAATGATATAATAAATATCATCATCATCATCATATCATTAACAACTTATCATCATAATACATCATTGTCATATAACACCTCCTCAAGATCATCGTTTTCATCAATGAGACATCACATAGCAAATTGGTCACTAGTCGTAATCACAAGTACTCCTCATCATCAACTCTAACACATTGTATCACATAATAAACATATTGTACCTCATAGGACCTACTACATTCTCTTAGGACCTACTATATTCTCTAAGGTAAAATAGCAAACAACAAGATAGCCCCTGACCCTCCATTATGGAGAATGGAGATTATCCTGTCTCCAATTCTTGCCTTTCGCTTAATGTTACTTCTAAGAACCTCCTTGCGAATGTCCAAACATTTTTTCCATTCTTTGATTAGCATGTGTTCACCGGTTTTAGAAATCTGATATGCACAAGTGAGCTCCTTAGATTGACCTGGCTGTATGTTCAGAACTGCAAGGCGACCATTCTGATACATCAGATGAGGCACACAATCCATCGGGATTTTCTGTTGAAAAACATAGTAATAACTTGGTAGTTAACAATGATGTAGTAGTTTTAGAAGTATGCAAAAGATGCACTGATGTCGTAATAGTAAAAAATCTTACGAGGGTATCTCCATAGAAGTTACCGTGGTTCAACACGTGCACTAGTGGCACATATTCACCATAATTTGGAGGAGTTCGATAATAGGTATTGTAATTCTCAAGATAAGTACAATAAGCAATCAGATGACTTTTCTCTTTATAAGTTAATTCGGAGCCATCAGTGTAGTGGGTTTTGTCTACCATCTTCTGCACATTCTTTGAAGATTCAAAATAAGCTGTCAATGGAAATAAGCTGTCAACTATTTTGAAATAAACAATATAAATTATTTAATAACTATGTTTGAGAAACTCACATTGCGGTAGAATCGGAAGCGTATCAACAAGGACCCAAATGTCCATATTGTCTTGCTCGATGTCAGGATCACCAAGATCCATGGTGACAATCATACCCTCATAAAAACATACATTTTGCAAAGTGCTTCCCAATTTTGGCAACCAAAATGGGTTACGCTCTGAGAATTGTACAAATTTACTTCAAAATCGATATCATGATGGGTCCTTAGGTGTATTTTCTTTGTTTGAAAATTTTCATGGTCTTCAAAACCCATCCTCTCCAAGACATAGCGTCTTGCATGGCATGGGATAAGCTAGTCGAATTGTAAAAGATGAAAATTAGACGTTGAAATAGTTGAAGTCATGCTTAATTATGAAAAAAACACTTGTCATTGTTGCGTACCATTTCAACATCGAAGGTCTCCTCGAGCTTAATGCTGAAGCGCCGATCTTCGTCCAGCTCAACGAACCTGTCGCACATACCTCGATCGTCATGGCACCAGCTGCACTCCCCCGGGAGACTGTCGTCGTCCGAGTACGACATTTCCTACGTTCATAATTCAAAGATTAAACTTGTACAATTAAATATATGTACTAAAAAACCTAAATTAGATCATTATTTTTCGAGAAAATCCTGGCCACTCGATATTTCCTACATATTCTAGCACAAGTCATGCCAGAATTCACGGAAAAATCCGGCATGACCTTTGCTAAAAAAGGACATATCGAGCGCCTGAAATTTGCCGGAACGGAAATTAATCAACACTCCGGCAAAACATAGGCCACTCGGAGGTGTAAACTGAACATGAACGGCCACTTGGGCAACCACATATCCTATTTGAGCAACACAAGATATACATGGATATTTGGCTGGTCTCACCTCGATGTCGGAGGGGGTCGGTGACGGGGACGACGGCGGGGATGATGGAGGGGCTCCTTGATATCTGCAAAAGCAAAAACCGTATAAGTTATCACTAATACATCCCGAATAATTGCTTAAACTAAAAAATAACAGCAAATATGACATGTTCAACTAGTTTTATTAATTCAACTAGTTCTTACTAAATATAAACTTACTATAAATAGAAAAAACTAGTTCTTTCTAAAAATAAAGTAGTTCAACTAGTTATATTAATTATCTTACTAAAAATACATTAGTTCTATTAATTCAACTAGTTCAACTAGTTTATTAATTTACTTACTAAACTAGTTCAACTACAACTAAACTAGTTCAACTAGTTTATTAATTTACTTACTAATTATTTTAAACACTTACTAAAAACAGTAAAATAAACTTTATACAATAGTTAACTAGTACCATCACTACTACTAATTAACATCTACTACTGCTAAAAATCATTATCTATGAACCCTAAATTAACATCTACTACTACTACTAAAAACATCTAGTACTAACTAAGCAGAGAGAACGAGGGTGGGGGAGGGGTGGGGGGCTTACAAAGAGGGGAGAGACGGTGGCGGGGAGGTGCTCGGCGACAGAGAGGTAGGGGCGGCGAGGGCGGGCTCGGGATTGGGAGGCGGCGGCGGGGTTGGGGGAGGCGGCGGCGACAGTGAGGTCGAGAGCGGCAGTGAGGTCGAGAGGGGAGGGGGTGGGGGAGGCGGCGGCGACGGTGAGGTCGAGAGCGGTGGCGGGCGGCGGCGGTGAGGTTGACGGCGGCCTCGGGCAGTGGCGGTGAGGGCAGGCTCGGGCTCGGGCGGCGGCGACAGAGGAGTAGGGGAATAGTGGGGGGAAGGAGGACTTAGCGAAATTTTGAGCGGGTGGGTGGTTAAGTCGAACTAGCAGTAGCGCACTTCAGGAAACGCGCTATAGCTAAAGTAGCTATAGCGCGTTTCCAGGAAAAACGCTACTGCTAAGTCTAAGCACGCATCAAAAATATACGTTGGTCATCATTGATCTTTTTGTGTAGAATCTAAATAGTCAACATATTTAAGGTGGTAAACACCTTGTTCGCTTAGCAGTATGGGACTAAACTTAATTAGGTGCAACACTTAGCAGCAGCGAGTTTTGCAGAAACACGCTGCTACTAAGTACTTTAGCAGCAGCGCGTCCAGGGAAGGGCGCTACTACTATATCTAGCCTGGGGGCAAATCCGTGGCAATTATAGTAGTAGCGCTTGTTTCACCTAGAGCGCTACTGCTATCTAGTTATTAGTAGCGCGGTTCCTTTAAGCTCACTACTGCTAGTTAGTAGTAGCGTGATGAGGACATCAATACCATTGTTACACCCACAGCCCCTACTGTTACATATACTGGACCAATTACTAGAGCTCGCGCACGCCAATTAAATTACCAGGTACTTCCGTTTCTTGGTAATGATTCTAATGTTCATGAGATTATGATGCTGCCTAAATTGGATACATTTGTTTTGCTTTCAAATGAAGGGCCTAGCTTGGAGAACGATGAACATTGGAGCAAGAACACGCATGAAGTTGATGGCATGCGCAAGGGGATCAAGAACGGAGTTACAAGTGATGATTTCAGGACTTTGAAGCCGCCATAAGGAGTGCATGAAGCCATGGACGAAATATACAAGATGCCACTTCATAATATTCGTCCATAGGCTATTCTAGGTGCTGCGTCACCTTATTAATGGGCCAGGCCCATGTAATTTCGAAATACTTAAGTATAGGCTATTTTTAGAGTCCGTATGTGTGGGGAAACAAGAGTTAGGGTTGGTTTCGGACCCCACCCTCAAGGGCCACGAAATTCCCCTCTCTTCCTCCATATATACAGCCCTTAGGGCGTCGTTTAGACTTTGGGTTTTGTTTAGATTAAAAGTTCGCCATAGCTGCAACTTCGCGTACTTCGTTTGTGTCCAACGACCAGACCAAGACGTCACAGAACCCCACCTTGATCAATAAAGCTTTCATCTTATATTCGCAATATCCAGATTGCAATCTCAGTTTCTTGCTTGTTCTTCGTTTGCTCGCAGGAAACAGGCCCTCGTGGTCAGGTTGATCGTGCTCCGGTGTGGTCAATAACCCCTCGGAAGTTGGTTTAGCGATTGCTAAGGCGCGACGTCTCGCACGTTCGTAGTCGGATCGTCAAGGTCGACTCCCACAGAAAACGATAGCCACCATCTCATCGAAACATCGGGACACCTTTGCCTCTATCAAGTGGTATCAGATTTCCAGGTTGCTCGGTGAGATTTTACAGTTTTTCGTATATTAGATCGAGTCTGTTCTTCATACCTACAGTCCATGAAAAAGCCACACAAAAAAAATTTAGGGTTAGTTCATCATATCCGAACCAATCTGAGCCTTTGCATAATCTTTTTAGGGTTTTTGCTTTGTTGAATTTGCGGTTGCATCGTCGTGTCAAGTTGCTGGTCTTAGAGTCTAGTCTTTTAGAGTTTCGAGTTCTGGTCATAAGTTGTCACGCCGCCGCCGCACCATCATCATCGCCCATCTACCACTTTTGCTTATCCGCCACCGCTCTGAATCCTTATCCATATACCACTACCAATCCGTATCCATATACCACCATCAATCTCTATCCATATACCACCACCGCTACCATATACCACCACCGCTGCCATATACCACAACCATATATCCACCACCAATCCGAGTTCTTCTCATATTAGGTCTGTTCTTGAGATCAATCTCAATTCCGATTCGTGTTTCCTTGCCTGCGTAGGTCTCGGAAAAAAAAAAGAGTCTGGAGACCCCCGGGCAGTTTTTAGGCCAAAATTTTCACGGGCAAAAATATTTTTTCCCTATCCTATTTTTAGGCTTTTCTGAGTCTTTTGAGCCACGTGCCATCATAGTGATTTTTTGTCGCACTTTTTCGTCGTCGCTGCCCTGATTTCCGAAAAAAAAAGTGGAAAAAAAAATTTCGTGCCCATCCTATCAGTTTGACGAGGGAAGAGTTTTGAGACACTCGCCATTATAGTAATTTTTCGCAAAAAAAAAGAGGAGCGCAAAAAAAAAGAGGAGCGCAAAAAAAGCGAAAAAAAAAGTTCCAGAGTGTGCTTTTCCCTTATTTCCGTGCAGCGCCGTGATTTTGTTAGTGTTCTAGGCTCGCGTCTCTAGCACGGTCTAGCCTAGGACCAGCACAGTACCGTCGTTGAGCGTTTATTCAACTTTGCATCTCTGAATTGATTATTGCTGAGCCTTTTTGCTACCATACTATAAGCCTTCCCAGCTCCACATACCTCTACGTCGTGCGTTTGACTCTCCCTGGCAATCGCTCTATCCAAGCTTTTGAGAGTTTTGACTACAACGGTTGCCGATCACCGCCTGCTGCTGGGTAAGCACTGGTAAGAATTTGAGATTTGCTTGACGGATTTGTGACACCCGCCACCACCACCTCTAGTTAGTATTCTGTAGGATCATATTCTTGTGTGTTTTCTATTGTTGCTAACCATGGCAGGATCACAAGCCGACGAGACTGACTGGGAGAACATGACGAATCAGGAGTTGCATGATAAATTTCAGCAAATGATGAATGGACAGGTGCAGGATGTGCTAAACAGATTTGAAGAGGCCATGGAGAAGATAGATGACATGGAGAAGACGTTCGAAACAAAGCTCGATAACAGGTTTAATGAATTGCTCGCGCGTCTTCCACCACCACCACCACCGGCTGCACCTAACGCACCTCTACAACAACAACAACGACGACTACCTACACATCGTGAAACAGCCCTCCGCCGAGCGAGCCGTCTCCCTCTTGCACCTGGCCAAACTGTTGGTGCTGCTGTTGCTACTTCTGTGGCTCCTGCTGCTGATGCGGAGGAGGATGATTTTGCTGGCGATTACGAGGATGAGGTTGATCAAAATCAGAACTACGTGCCACCACCAGCACAGCAACCATCAGGTCGTCCACATGCAAATAATGGCAATGGTAGGGCTCACCCTCAGGTACGAGATCATGACCATCTCCCTAAACTAAAATTGAATATTCCACCATTTGAGGGTAGATATGTTCCTGATATATACCTTACTTGGGAGTTAGAAACTGAACAACGATTTACATGTTTACAATATCCCGAGGAGAGACGTGTTCCTGCTGCTGTTTGTGCATTCACTAGTTTTGCATGTGTTTGGTGGTCTGAGCATTGTAGATTATATCCCATTCCTGCTACTTGGGCTGCTTTGAAAACTGCTATGCGTACTCGTTGGGTTCCACCATATTATCAACGTGAATTACTTCAAAAATTGCAGCGCTTAAGACAGGGAAAAAATTCTGTAGAAGAATATTATCAGGAATTACAAACTGGCATGATTAGATGTGGTATTGTTGAGGAGAATGAAGCTATGCTTGCACGTTTTATGGGTGGATTAAATAGAGAGATTCAGACGATTCTAGAGTATAAGGAGTATACTAATATAACTCGTTTATTCCATCTTGCTTGTAAAGCTGAACGTGAAGTGCAGGATCGACAGGCATTGGCGCGGACTAACTTTTCTGCAGGTCGGCCTTCTTCATGGACACCACGTGCATCATCTACTTCCACACGTTCTGCTTCACCGGCGCTTCCGTCGGCTGCCACCTCCAACCGTGATACAATAAAGCAGGCACAATCACCACTATCTGCCAAGAGCACACCTTCTGGGCCTGCAAAGAGCTCTTCTTCATCCATGGCATCAACAGGGCAAACACATGATATTATTTGTCGACGTTGCAAGGGTGGAGGTCATTATGCGAAAGAATGCCCATCTAAGCGTGTGATGATTGTTACTGAGGATGGTGGGTATGAGTCCGCTAGTGACTATGATGAGGAGACTTTGGCTCTTATTACACGTGACGAACACGGTGGAGACGATTCTGATCATGCGACGCAATACATGGCTCCTGAAGATGCTGACAGGTATGAATGTTTAGTTGCTCAACGTGTTTTGAGTGTGCAGGTTACACAAGCTGAGCCAAATCAGAGGCATAATTTGTTCCATACAAAGGGAGTTGTGAAGGAACGTTCTGTTCGCGTGATCATAGATGGAGGGAGTTGCAACAACTTGGCTAGCATCGAGATGGTGGAGAAGCTATCTCTCACCACAAGACCACATCCACATCCTTACTACATCCAATGGTTCAACAACAGCGGCAAGGTTAAGGTAACACGTACTGTTCGTGTGCATTTTAGTATCTCTACATATGCTGATTATGTTGATTGTGATGTGGTACCTATGCAAGCATGTTCCTTATTACTTGGTAGACCATGGCAATTTGATAAAAATTCTATTCACCATGGTAGAAACAATCAGTATACTCTTGTTCATAAGGATAAAAATATTACTTTGCTTCCTATGACTCCTGATTCCATTTTGAAAGATGATATTAATAGAGCTAATAAAGCAAAACAGGAGAAAACTAAGAGTGAAAATCAGATTGTGGCAAAAGAATTTGAGCAACAAATGCAGCCTAATAATAATAAACAATCTAGTGTTGCTTCTGAAATTAAATTGAAAAGTGCATGTTTACTTGCCACCAAATCTGATATTGATGATCTAGATTTTAGCAAATCTGTTTGCTATGCTTTTGTGTGCAAAGAGGCATTATTTTCATTCGAGGACGTGCCTTCCTCTTTGCCTCCTGCTGTCACTAACATTTTGCAGGAGTTTGCCGACGTCTTTCCACAAGACGTGCCACCGGGATTACCACCTATTCGCGGGATTGAGCATCAAATTGACTTAATTCCCGGTGCATCATTACCCAACCGTGCACCATACCGTACCAATCCAGAGGAGACGAAGGAGATTATGCGTCAAGTACAAGAACTGCTCGACAAAGGTTATATACGCGAATCCCTTAGTCCTTGTGATGTTCCTATCATTTTAGTGCCGAAAAAGGATGGTACGTCGCGTATATGCGTTGATTGTATAGGCATTAATAATATTACTATTCGTTATCGTCATCCTATTCCTAGGCTAGATGATATGCTTGATGAATTGAGTGGCTCTACAATCTTCTCCAAAGTTGATTTGCGTAGTGGTTACCATCAAATTCGTATGAAATTGGGAGATGAATGGAAAACAGCATTTAAAACTAAGTTTGGATTATATGAGTGGTTAGTCATGCCTTTTGGGTTAACTAATGCCCCTAGTACTTTCATGAGGTTAATGAACGAAGTTTTACGTGCTTTCATTGGACGATTTGTGGTAGTTTACTTTGATGACATATTGATTTATAGCAAATCTTTGGAGGAACATTTGGAACATTTACGTGCTGTTTTTATTGCTCTACGTGATGCACGTTTGTTTGGTAACCTTGGAAAGTGCACCTTTTGCACCGACCGAGTATCTTTTCTTGGCTATGTTGTTACTCCACAGGGAATTGAAGTTGATAAAGCCAAGATTGAAGCTATTGAGAGTTGGCCGCAGCCCAAAACGGTCACACAAGTGAGGAGTTTCCTTGGCCTCGCTGGTTTCTATAGGCGTTTTGTGAGAGATTTCAGCACCATTGCTGCACCTCTCAACGAGCTTACAAAGAAGGATGTGCCTTTTGTTTGGGGTACCGCACAGGAAGAAGCCTTCACGGTATTGAAAGATAAGTTGACACATGCTCCTTTACTCCAACTTCCTAATTTCAATAAGACTTTTGAGCTTGAATGTGATGCTAGTGGAATTGGATTAGGAGGTGTGTTATTACAAGATGGAAAACCGGTTGCATACTTTTCTGAAAAATTGAGTGGGCCTAGTCTGAACTATTCTACTTATGATAAAGAATTATATGCTCTTGTTCGGACCTTAGAAACATGGCAACATTATTTATGGCCCAAGGAATTTGTTATACATTCTGATCATGAATCTTTGAAACACATTAAAAGTCAAGCAAAACTGAACCGTCGACATGCTAAATGGGTTGAATTCATTGAGACTTTCCCTTATGTGATTAAACACAAGAAGGGTAAAGAAAATGTTATTGCTGATGCCTTGTCTCGTCGTTATACTATGCTTTCACAACTTGACTTTAAAATATTTGGTTTGGAGACCATCAAGGATCAATATGTTAATGATGCTGAATTTAAAGATGTATTGCAGAATTGTAAGGAAGGGAGAACTTGGAACAAGTTCGTTCTTAACGATGGATTTGTGTTTCGTGCTAACAAGCTATGCATTCCAGCTAGCTCCGTTCGTCTTTTGTTGTTGCAGGAGGCGCATGGAGGAGGATTAATGGGACACTTTGGCGTCAAGAAGACGGAGGATATACTTGCTACACATTTCTTTTGGCCAAAGATGAGACGGGATGTTGAGCGTTTTTTTGCTCGCTGCACTACATGTCAAAGAGCTAAGTCACGACTCAATCCTCATGGTTTATATATGCCTTCGCCTGTACCTAGTGTTCCTTGGGAGGATATATCTATGGACTTTGTTTTAGGTTTACCTAGAACAAAGAAGGGGAGGGATAGCATATTTGTTGTCATGGATAGGTTCTCGAAAATGGCACACTTTATACCATGTCATAAAAGCGATGATGCTGTTAATGTTGCTGATTTGTTCTTTCGTGAAATTATTCGCTTACATGGTGTGCCAAATACTATTGTTTCAGATCGTGATACTAAATTTCTTAGCCACTTTTGGAGATGTTTATGGGCTAAGTTGGGGACTAAGCTGCTTTTTAGTACTACTTGTCACCCCCAAACTGATGGACAAACTGAAGTAGTCAATAGAACATTGTCTACTATGCTTAGGGCTGTTTTGAAGAATAACAAGAAAATGTGGGAAGAATGCTTGCCTCATATTGAATTTGCTTATAATCGTTCATTGCATTCTACTACTAAGATGTGCCCTTTTGAAATTGTGTATGGTTTCCTACCTCGTGCACCTATTGATTTGTTGCCTCTTCCATCTTCGGAGAAGGTTAATTTTGATGCTAAAGAACGTTCTGAATTGATTTTAAAAATGCATGAGTTAACTAAGGAAAACATTGAGCGTATGAATGTTAAATATAAACTTGCTGGAGATAAGGGTAGAAAACATGTTGTGTTTGCACCTGGAGATCTTGTTTGGTTACATTTGCGTAAAGATAGATTTCCTAATCTGCGCAAATCAAAGCTAATGCCACGTGCTGATGGTCCTTTTAAGGTTTTAGAGAAAATAAATGATAATGCATATAAACTTGAGCTACCTGCAGATTTTGGGGTTAGTCCCACTTTTAACATTGCAGATTTGAAGCCTTATTTGGGTGAGGAAGATGAGCTTCCGTCGAGGACGACTTCATTTCAAGAAGGGGAGGATGATGAGGACATCAATACCATTGTTACACCCACAGCCCCTACTGTTACATATACTGGACCAATTACTAGAGCTCGCGCACGCCAATTAAATTACCAAGTACTTTCGTTTCTTGGTAATGATTCTAATGTTCATGAGATTATGATGCTGCCTAAATTGGATACATTTGTTTTGCTTTCAAATGAAGGGCCTAGCTTGGAGAAGGATGAACATTGGAGCAAGAACACGCATGGAGTTGATGGCATGCGCAAGGGGATCAAGAACGGAGTTACAAGTGATGATTTCAGGACTTTGAAGCCGCCATAAGGAGTGCATGAAGCCATGGACGAAATATACAAGATGCCACTTCATAATATTCGTCCATAGGCTATTCTAGGTGCTGCGTCACCTTATTAATGGGCCAGGCCCATGTAATTTCGAAATACTTAAGTATAGGCTATTTTTAGAGTCCGTATGTGTGGGGAAACAAGAGTTAGGGTTGGTTTCGGACCCCACCCTCAAGGGCCACGAAATTCCCCTCTCTTCCTCCATATATACAGCCCTTAGGGCGTCGTTTAGACTTTGGGTTTTGTTTAGATTAAAAGTTCGCCATAGCTGCAACTTCGCGTACTTCGTTTGTGTCCAACGACCAGACCAAGACGTCACAGAACCCCACCTTGATCAATAAAGCTTTCATCTTATATTCGCAATATCCAGATTGCAATCTCAGTTTCTTGCTTGTTCTTCGTTTGCTCGCAGGAAACAGGCCCTCGTGGTCAGGTTGATCGTGCTCCGGCGTGGTCAAGTTGGTTTAGAGATTGCTAAGGCGCGACGTCTCGCACGTTCGTAGTCGGATCGTCAAGGTCGACTCCCACAGAAAACGATAGCCACCATCTCATCGAAACATCGGGACACCTTTGCCTCTATCATAGCGCCTGTTTTTAAACCACGCTGCTGCTAAGATTCTGTGTATAACGTTTTCCCTAGTAGTGTTTGTTTGCCTGCAGGAAACATACCTTCGTGGTTAGGTTGATCGTGCTTCGGCGTGGTCAATAACCTCTCGGAGTTGGTTTAGCGATTCCTAAGGTGCGACGTCCTCGCACGTTCGTAGTCGAATCATCAAAGTCGACTTCCTCCAAACGATAGCCACCATATCATCGAAAGACGGGACACCTTTGCCTCTGTCATACTATGTCTTCTACATGCTTAGATATGTCACCCATATATGATGAATATGATGATGATCATGTTGAGTTGCCGATGCTATGCTCCATAGGATATCATGTGAAAATTCTATTGGTCACTTCATGTTTGACAATCCATTTAACTTGTCATATGTTATGAGTGAGATCTCCCATATTGCATCATTACAATCTCAACATAGTAACTATGCATGCCCCATTAAAATAAATCCTATTTGCACTTATGGCATAGGTGATGAGATGATGGTCAATGGCTTTTGTTTTTCATGTGATGATATTGACATGCTTCCTTTACATGATTTGTGCAATTCATCTACTATGCCATGCCATGAACACATTGCTTCGGATATGCATTGCTTTGAATGTTGTCAATATATATTCTCCATGTGATGTTTCCACTAATGCTCATGAGGAGACCCCCATAGTTTCCTCATACATATTAGGAGATTTTGACACATCCTATCCTTTAAATTCTTCCCATGATTGCTTGCACCATATGCATTCCATGAATAACAATGTTCTACATATCTCTCATGATGCATTACACAATTTGAGTTTCCATTATGCTATACATAACAACAAACCTCTCATGATGGATGCCATGTGTATATATCACGCATCTCATCTATTTGAGCATTGGATATTTTGTGCTAACCAACACAAGCACATGCGCATCAAAATGGATGATGTGTACATATACCACACACACACAATTTTCCCTTTGTCTTTGTTTTGTGTAGGTACTCACGTATACTCGTCAACCTCTCAATCCCAAGAGTTGACGAAACGAGCTCTTGAGAGCAATGATGATTTGGGATCACGTGGACTATCCTTACCACCATTCCCTTTGCGCAAGGATTATGCGCATCTCTTTTACTTGGCTCTCACACGGCTTCGAGCTATATATCACTTGTTGCATTATGCCCATTTTATCATGATCACTTTGCATGTTATGCCTCTTTACACGACTTTGCCATGCAATTGTGACCCTTGTTTACACTTACATATGATTCACCATTATACTACTTCTATGTGTATTTGCATGCCTGGTGGAGATACTTCTTGCTATTGCCATGTTTACCATGTGCCACATGCTATTGTTGATTCTTGTGTTGGGAGAGTCATGATGTTTGATATGTCTCCAACGTATCTATAATTTTTGATTGCTCCATGCTATTATATTATCTATTTTGGATGTTAATGGGATTTATTTTACACTTTTATATGATTTTTGGGACTAACCTATTAACCAGAGGCCCAGCCCAAATTGCTGTTTTTTTGCCTATTTTAGAGTTTCGCCGAAAAGGAATATTAAACGAAGTCCAAACGGAATGAAACCTTCGGGAACTTGATTTTCTCAACAAACGTGATCCAGGAGACTTGGAGTGGGCATCAAGAAACAATCGAGGAGGCCACGAGGAAGGGGGGTGCGCCCTCCACCCTCGTGGGCCCCTTGTTGCTCCACCGACATACTTCTCCCTCCTATATATATATATCCACGTACCCCCCAAACATCCAGGAGCACCATGAAAACCTAATTCCACCGCCGAAACCTTCTGTACCCGAGAAATCCCATCTTGGGGCCTTTTCCGGAGCTCCGCAGGAGGGGGTATTGATCACGGAGGGCCTCTACATCAACTCCATGGCCTCTCCGGTGATGTGTGAGTAGTTTACTTCATACCTTCAGGTCCATAGTTATTAGCTAGATGGCTTCTTCTCTCTGTTTGGATCTCAATACAAAGTTCTCCTCGATCTTCTTGGAGATCTATTCGATGTAATCTTCTTTTGCGGTGTGTTTGTCGAGATCCGATGAATTGTGGGTTTATGATCCAGATTATCTATGAACAATATTTGATTCTTCTCTGAATTCTTTTATGTATGATTGGTTTATCTTTGCAAGTCTCTTCGAATTATCAGTTTGGTTTGGCCTACTGGATTGATCTTTCTTGCAATGGGAGAAGTGCTTAGCTTTGGGTTCAATCTTGCGGTGCTCGATCCCAGTGACAGAAAGGGAAACGACACGTATTGTATTATTGCCATCGAGGATAAAAAGATGGGGTTTATATCATATTGCATGAGTTTATCCCTCTACATCATGTCATCTTACTTAAAGCATTATTCTGTTCTTATGAACTTAATACTCTAGATGCATGCTGGATAGCGGTCGATGTGTGGAGTAATAGTAGTAGATGCAAAATCGTTTCGGTCTACTTGTCACGGACGTGATGCCTATATACATGATCATACCTAGATATTCTCATAATTATGCTCAATTCTATCAATTGCTCGACAGTAATTCGTTTACCCACCGTAATACTTATGCTCTTGAGAGAAGCCACTAGTGAAACCTATGGCCCCCGGGTCTATCTTCCATCATATTAATTTTCCAACACTTAGCTATTTCTATTGCCGTTTATTTTACTTTGCATCTTTATTTCTCTTTATCATAAAAATACCAAAAATATTATCTTATCATATCTATCAGATCTCACTCCCGCAAGTGACCGTGAAGGGATTGACAACCCCTTTATCGCATTGGTTGCGAGGTTCTTATTTGTTTGTGTAGGTGCGTGGGACTCGAGCGTGATCTCCTACTGGATTGATACCTTGGTTCTCAAAAACTGAGGGAAATACTTACACTACTTTACTACATCACCCTTTCCTCTTCAAGGGAAAACCAACACAGTGCTCAAGAGGTAGCAAGAAGGATTTCTGAAGTCGTTGCCGGGGAGATTCGCGCCAAGTCAAGTCAAGATTTGACTCCCGACAACGAGCCATTTCTGGTGCCGTTGCCGGGGAGTCTACGCACAAGTCAGGACATACCAAGTACCCATCACAAACTCTTATCCCTCGCATTACATTATTTGCCATTTGCCTCTCATTTTCCTCTCCCCCACTTAACCCTTGCCGTTTTATTCGCCCTCTCTTTTTCCGTTCGCCTCTTTTTTCGCTTGCTTCTTGTTTGCTCATGTGTTGGATTGCTTGCTTGTCACGATGGCTTAAGACAATACTAAATTGTGTGACTTTGCCAATACCTGTCACAGCCCTAGAATATTGCTTGTATAAGTTGCATGATAGAGCACTCATGCATCATGTATAAATTTCCGAAACTTGGAATTGAGGAAAGTGGAAACCTCAAAAACTTAAATAAAAGAAGGGCAAAGAACCCTGGAAATCTCATTCTTTGTTTCCAAGTGTCCTTTTGCAATGTTTGAGAATTTTGGCAAGAGCTATATATCAAACCAAAATTTAGGAACATTTTTAAGGAATTATTTTTGGGACTTTGAATTTAAATCAATAGCTATTTGAATTTGAACTTATATTCATATAACTAGAATATATTTTCGAATGATTCTAAAATAGTTTATGTGCCTTGGAAAAGTCCATGAAGAAACATAAATAAATTCAGAGGAAGTTTGGCACTTGTTTGAATTTTGTTTGAATTCAAAACAGTGGCAAATGAACTAAATGAAATAACAGAAAACTAAATAATTAGAAAAAACATAAGGAAATAGGAAAGCAGAAGAGAGAGAGAGTACCTGGGCCACTTACCTGGCCTTACCTATAGCCAGCCCATTAGGCAGCCCAGCCCACCAGGCAGCCGTGCCATCTTCAACCTCTGCCAGTAGGCAGAGGCGAAGACGCACGTGCTCGCTGGGAGGCCTCCACCTCCTGCTTCCACCGAGGCGTTCTCGAGCCTCCCCCTCGCGCCACCGCGATGCCACGAACCCCCTGCACCTCTCCCCTCTAACCCTAGACCCCCTCCTGCTTCTCTGCCCTCTCCTCGCAGCACCACCGTACACGCTCGTCGCCGCCGTCCACTGTCGCCTCGCCCATCGAGCCTCCCTCACCTAGCTAGAGTGCCCATCGGCTCCGCCTCATCACCACACGTCGACAAGCCAATGACCACGACATCGGGAGCCCCTCAGCTTTGTCATCGCTGTCGTCCTCGTCCTCGGGAGGCGACCACCGTCGTCGTCGATTCGCCGGCCACAACGCTTCCTCGAACTCGCCGTTGCCTCTACTAGCCCCACCGTGAGCCACTCTCCATTACCCCTGGAATCCTCGTCGTTTTCTTCCCCTAGCTAGCTTCCCCCACCTTGGCTGAGCGCCGCCGTCCGCCATTGCCGTCGTGCCGCCGCTGGAGTCCTCCCCGGACCAAACCACGCTTGTGCGCGAGCTCCTGAAGCTCCCCTGATGCTCTGGTGCTACTTATCTCACTTGCCAGCAAGCCGCAGCCTCGCCCCGCGCAAGCCTGAGCTCTGGCCGCCATCGCGAGCTCGTTCCGGCGAGCTTCGACCACCCCGCGACCTGCTGCTGCCTCCGTTGGATGCGCGGGATCACGGGCTCCCTCCCGGTGCCTCAGCGCTCCCCATCCGCTGCCCTAGCGGCACTCCGGCGAGCCACCACCGCTCGATTCGTCATCGCCGGCTTAATTCCGGCGGGCTGACATGGTAGTTTAGGTTAAGTCTAATTACCCTGTCTAACTAAGTCCCAGACGCTGACTGTGGGCCGCGACCCTTCTAATTACTTTAGTTAGGATTTAACTAAACCCTGTTAGCCACTGTGTCTTTGACATATGGGTCCCACCAGTCAGGTTTGACCTGGACCGAGTCAGATGACCTGCTGACGTCACCGTTGACTTTGCTGATGCAGTAAAGCTTTTCTGGCATTTTCAATAATCAGGAAAATCCAAGAAATAGTTAAAACTTCTAAAAATCATAGTAATTCAACCGTCACTCCAAATGAAATAATTTATATATGAAAAATTATCAGAAAAATCCAATCGATCCATCTGTACCATTTTCATGCATGTTTGAGCAACTTATGCCTGCTGATAAGGTCAAATCAATTAAATGGCATTTGAATAATCACATATGGAGTTTGAATTTGAATCTTGTATTCAAACCAACTTCATTTAAATCACTGTTAGTTGCATTAGCTCAACTCACAGCATATTGCCATGTCATGATCATGCATCATATCGTTGCATTGCATTGATTGTGTTCTCTCCTATTTGCTGGTGTTGTTTCCTCTCGGTAGACGTTGTTCCGACGATGTGATCGATGACACCGATGAAGAACTATACTATCTTCAGAAGTGCCAGGCAAGCAAAACCCCCTTGTTCATTCCGATACAATCCCACTCTCTCTCCTGCTCTCTTTTACTGCATTAGGACAACAATGATTCAACTGTTACATGCTGCGGTAGTTGAACCCCTTTCCTCTGCATGACCTGTCATTGCCACAGTAAATAGATGAAACCCACTAGCATGAGTAGGAGTTGTTTGAGCCCTGATGTGCCTACTAATTCATGCTTGTTTGTCATGCCTGCTACTGCTTAGAGTTGAGTCAGGTGTGATTCACCGGGGATGAATTGGTATGTGGTGAACATGTCCTACTGTTGAGAGCTAAGTGTGTGAACACGATTTGGTAAAGGTAGCGGTGAGTGATACGTCTCCAACGTATCTATAATTTTTGATTGCTCCATGCTATGTTATCTACTTTTTTGGGCAATATTGGGCTTTATTATCCACTTTTATATTATTTTTAGGACTAACCTATTAACTGGAGGACCAGCCCAGAATTCCTGTTTTTTTTGCCTATTTCAGTGTTTCGAAGAAAAGGAATATCAAACAGAGTCGAAACGGAACGAAATCAACTGGAGAAGTTATTTTTGGAAGGAAAGCTACCGGATGGACTTGGACCCCACATCAGGAGCCAAGGGAGGTGCTCACGAGGGTGGGGGGCGCCCCCCCTAGGGCGTGCCCCTTGCCTCGTGGGGCCCCCGAAGCTCCACCGACGTACTTCCCGCACCCATATATACTCACGTACCCTAAAACATCCAGAACAGATAATAGATCGGGAGTTCCGCCGCTAGAAGCCTCCGTAGCCACCGAAAACCAATCTAGACCCGTTCCGGCACCCTGCCGGAGGGGGGGAATCCTTCTCCGGTGGCCATCTTCATCATCCCGGTGCTCTCCTTGACGAGGAGGGAGTAGTTCTCCCTCGGGACTGAGGGTATGTACCAGTAGCTATGTGTTTGATCTCTCTTTCTCTCGTGTTCTTGAGGTGGTACGATCTTGATGTATCGCGAGCTTTGCTATTATAGTTGGATCCTATGATGTTTTCTTCCCCCTCTACTCTCTTGTAATGGATTGAGTTTCCCCTTTGAAGTTATCTTATCGGATTGAGAATTTAAAGATTTGAGAACACTTGATGTATGTCTTGCCGTGCGTATCTGTGGTGACAATGGGATACCACGTGATTCACTTGATGTATGTTTTGGTGATCAACTTGCGGGTTCCGCCCATGAACCTATGCATAGGGGTTGGCACACGTTTTCGTCGTGATTCTCCAGTAGAAACTTTGGGGCACTCTTTGAGGTTTTATGTGTTGGTTGAATAGATGAATCTGAGATTGTGTGATGCATATCGTATAATCATACCCACGGATACTTGAGGTGACATTAGGGTTTTTGTTGATTTGTGTCTTAAGGTGTTATTCTAGTACGAACTCTAGGGATGTTTGTGACACTTATAGGAATAGTCCAATGGATTGATTGGAAAGAATAACTTTGAGGTGGTTTCGTACCCTACCATAATCTCTTCGTTTGTTATCCACTATTAGTGACTTTGGAGTGACTCTTTGTTGCATGTTGAGGGATAGTTATGTGATCCAATTATGTTATTATTTTTGAGGGAACTTGCACTAGTGAAAGTATGAACCCTAGGCCTTGTTTACTATCATTGCAATACCGTTTACGCTCTCTTTTATCATTCATTACCTTGCTGTTTTTATAATTTCAGATTACAAAAACTATATTCTACTATCCATATTGCACTTGTATCACCATCTCTTCGCCGAACTAGTGCACCTATACAATTTACCATTGTATTGGGTGTGTTGGGGACACAAGAGACTCTTTGTTATTTGGTTGCAGGGTTGCTTGAAAGAGACCATCTTCATCCTACGCCTCCTACGGATTGATAAACCTTAGGTCATCCACTTGAAGGAAATTTGCTACTGTCCTACAAACCTCTGCACTTGGAGGCCCAACAACGTCTACAAGAAGAAGGTTGTGTAGTAGACATCAAGCTCTTTTCTGGCGCCGTTGCCGGGGAGGTTAGCGCTTGAAGGTATATCTTTAGATCTTGCAATCAAATCTTTTTGTTTCTTGTTTTATCACTAGTTTAGTTTATAAAAGAAAATTACAAAAAATGGAATTAAGTTTGCCTCATACGCTTCACCTTTTTAATATCTTTCGTAAGTATGATGGAAAGGAAAATTGTGCTCAAGTGCTAGAGGAAGAAATCTATAAAGTGTTTGGCACTAAATATGTGAATGATGAGCATGATTGTGATATTGTTAGTACGAATTCTTTGAATATCCATGATACTAATGATGATTGCACTAGTTATGATGAAAATGTCTCCTATAAACATGTCAATTTTTGTGGAGTGCATTGGGTTTGTACGCACACACCAAATAGGGAAGATAGATATTGCAAGAGGCATAAATACTTAGAAACTAAATTGTTGCAAGAAAGGCTAGATGAATGTGCTGAAAATTTAAATTATATTGGCCATACTTGTGATCTTTGCAATGAACATGATCATTTCAATACCCAATGCAAATTGTTTCATGAGCGTATCGTGTCCGAAAATTGTGATGACTTGATTTCCCTTGCACATCATAATGAACTTAGTTTGCTTATGGGTTACGAAGAAATGAAACGTATAACTAATTATCTTCCAGAATTTGCCCGTTATAAACTTCTTGGATTTGATCTAGAGGAAATTTATATGTATTGTGTGGTGAATTGTATTGAAAATCCTTATATTACCAACTACATAAAGAAAAGAAAACAAATAGAAGATGAAGAGAATACTAATGAAAGGGAAGAGACTTCCCAATATCCTCCTATTATTTCTTATGAAGAATCAGGTAACGAGGAGGAGCCTCCTATTCAACCAATCTCATTAATAAGGAGCTCCAAAAAAAGGATTGAACCCACACATGATGTGGTGAAGAGGAAGAAAAGAAAAAGGAAGAGAGGTAAAAAGATATCTCTCTCAAATAATGTTGCTCCTATTACTATTGTGCCTCATGAAAATATAATTTTGGAAAATAATGATACTTCTTATGATCTTGAAAATCTATTTGGCACTTGCTTGGAAGAATATAATAATTGCTATACTATTGGTGCTATCCATACTATTAATGATGAGAGTGATTATGCTTATGATATGAAAAGGCCCAAGCTTGGGGATGCTATGTTTGATGAAGATGATGTTTTTGGGAATATATTTGCTGCAATTAATGTTTGTCCCAAGCTTGGGGATGCTACGTTTAATGAAGATGATATTTTTAGTCTCCCAAGTTTTGATATGCAAATTTATAATGATGATAGCATGCCTCCTACTTCTGATGATTATTGTGATGATACTTATGCTATAAAAAGTAGTGATTATATTTATAAAACTTGTCATGATTATGGTTACCCATTTTCTGAACATTACTCTTTTAATGTGGAAACAATTTATAGTATTCGAGTTTCTTATGATACTCCCACTATTCCGAATGAGAAGAATTTTGCTTATGTGGAGAGTAATAAAATTTCTATGCTTGTAGATCATGAAAAGAATGCTTTAGGTGCTGGTTATATTGTTGAATTCATTCATTATGCTACTGAAAATTATTATGAGGGAGGAATATATGCTTGTAGGAATTGCAATAATATCAAGTTTCCTCTCTATGTGCTTAAAATTTTGAAGTTATGCTTGTTTTACCTTCCTATGCAAGTTGATTCTTGTTCCCACAAGTTGTTTGCTCACAAAATCCCTATGCATAGGAAGTATGTTAGACTTGAATGTGCTAGTCATATTCTTCATGATGCTCTCTTTATGTTACAATTCTTATCCTTTATGTGAGCATCATTGGAATCATCATGCCTAGCTAGGGGCGTTAAACGATATCGCTTGTTGGGAGGCAACCCAATATTATTTTTGTTCCTTGCTTTTTGCTCATGTTTAGTAATAAATAATTCATCTAGCATCTGCTTAGATGTGGTTTTATGCTTTTAATTAGTGTTTGTGCCAAGTAGAACCTTTGGGAAGACTTTGGGAAAGTCTTGTTGATCATGCTGTAAAAAAACAAAAACTTTAGCGCTCACGAGAATTGCTGCCATTTTTATTTGGAGAGTGCTATTTAGTTAAATATTTTTGAAGATGATTAATAGATAAATTCCTCAGGTCCAGCAATTTATTTGAGAATTTTATGAAGGCCATAAGTATACGTTTGATTCAGATTACTACAGTCTGTTCTGTTTTTGACAGATTCTGTTTTCATTGTGTTGTTTACTTATTTTAATGAATCTATGGCTAGTAAAAGAGTTCATAAACCATAGAGAAGTTGGAATACAGTTGGTTTAACACCAATATAAACAAAGAATGAGTTCATTACATGTAACGCCCCGAGACCGATGTGCCAGTTGTCCTCCAGTTATTCGCTGTTGTTGCCTTGCCATTGCTTGCGTGTCATGCATTCCATATCATGTCATCATGTGCATTTCATTTGCATACATGTTCGTCTCATGCATCCGAGCATTTTCCCCGTTGTCCGTTTTGCAATCCGGCGCTCCATTGTCACCCGGTATCCATTTCTACCTCTTTTCGTGTGCGGGTGTTAAACGTTATCGGATTGGACCGAGACTTGTCATGCGGCCTTGGTTTACTACCAGTAGATCGCCTGTCAAGTTTCGTGCCATTTGGACTTCGTTTGATACTCCAACGGTTAACCGAGGGACCGATAAGGCCTCGTGCATGTTGCAGCCCAACACCCTTCCAATTTGGCCCAAAACCCACCTAAACCACCTCCATCATCTCGGTCGTTCGATCACGATCGCGTGGCCGAAAACCACACCTCATTTGGACTCTCCTAGCTCCCTCTACCTATATATATGTGCAACCCTTCCAAATTCGCAGATGAAACCCTAAAAACTCCTCCCCGCGCCACCGGACACTTCCTCCCGCGCCGGCCGGACATGTCCACCTCGCCGCCACCTCACTCCGTCCAATCAAAAGGCGCCACGTCAGCTCCTCCGCCCCTCTCCTCCACTCAGGCGCCGCCACTTGGCACCCCGCCTTCCTCTACCGCGCGGGCCCGCGGCGCCCAGATCCGGCCCGCGCGGGCCCGGATCCCCGCCGCCCGTCTCCGTGTTCCATCGCCGCCCGAGCGCAGGAGCTCACCCGCGCCGCCTCGAGGCTTCCGCCGGAGTTCTCCCGCCGGTGACCCCGCGCCGCGCCGCCGGAGACCTCCACCTCGCTGCTCCGCTCGCCCCGGTCGCCACCACCGCGCGCCTCGCCGCTGCCTCCTCCCTGCCGAGCGCCGCCTTCCCTCACCGCACTTCGCCTCGCGCCACCGCATCGGGAATCGCCGGAGTTTCGCCGCCACCTCACGGGAGTTTCACCGCCGCCTCACCGGAGTGCCCCGCCTCCGCCTCGTCACACCCTGGGCTCGCCGGCCTCTCTGCCAGGGCCCCTCCGTCCAGATCCGGCATGGAGCTCGCCGGATCCGCCCTCCTCGCCGGGCCCGACTACGTCACCGGCGACAGCCGCTGGAGCCGAGCTCCCTCAGGCCGCCGCCGCTCTCCAGATCGACCGGGAGAGACCCGATCCGCTCCTTCCGTTGACCGCACCACCACGTGTGCCACGACCCAGCTCCCTGGCCCAGCGCAGCGCGCCAGAGCAGGCCCAGCTCCAGATCCGGCCCCTTGACTTTTCGCGGGGTAAAATCTCACTAAGACCCAGATCCTGTTAATTATTTTTGCTATCTTCATCATGTCACAACTCATCACCCGTTGCTCCGATTCTTGCGTGTAGCATATCAAAATGTTCGCCTCGACGATTACATCATTTCATCTCATTGCATCATTTTCATTCGAGCTCTTCTTGATGTCCAAAATGCTGTTGGAAGAGGCTATGTGATGAATTTGTCCGATCTGTTTCAGCAAATAGCATTTTGTCATTTTTGCCATGATTAATGTGTGCATGCTATGATCCTGAGCTCTACATGTGTTTTGTTAAATGCCATGCCATCTTTACAGGGGTGCTTGCCGTGTATTTTTGTGATCTATGTGGTGACTAGAACAAGCTTGCGAAGTAGCGTAATCGTTAATGCTGATTTCAGGGACTTAGAATTTCACTAAGTCCTTGTTCTGTTTTTGTTGTTATGCCATATGTTCATGTTGTTTCCTAGTGACCCGTGCCTCTTTTGAGGATTATCAGTAAGGATGTTTTGTTCACATTGTGGTGGCCTATCCATCCATGTCTTTGTTTGCATTTATGGAGCACCCTAGATTGAGTCAATCAAGCTCTACTTTTGCTATAAAATGATCCTGGCAGATTGAGTTGACATGATTAGCGATTTTGCCGAGGTTGTTGCTATTGATCCGTGCATGCTACGTTGTTGTTCTTGCCATGTCTAGCTTCTATGCTATGTAATCTTGATGGGTATATGCTTAGTTTGTCATGCCATGCTCTGTAGTGAGTGCATCGAGATCGTAAACATGCCTACTCGTTAACTGTTTTGCATGCTCCAGTTTTTCACTAAGTCTGAATCTATTTATGTTTTTGCCATGTTCACATGCTTGCAATTGTATTTTCTGATCCCTTTTGGCTCAAGGTCACAAGGGACTTCTGTTAAGTGCTTTGAGTAGCTTCATGCCATGCCTTGCTTTGCCATGATATGTTCCTGTAGCATGTAGTTTTCATGCTCTAAAGTGTGCTTCCTGATGATAAATTCCAGACTTGTGTTAATTTCACTAAGTCTGAAACCTGTCATCATTTGCACTTTTGCCATGCTTTTTTGAACCTGTTAATGGATGAATTAGCCGTAGCTCAGTGTTCATCTTTTGTCATGCATCATGAGTGGATCCCTTCCATGTATTTTTTTGCAATTTTGGAGTGCTGTAGCATGTTGTTCCTGATGCATTTAGATGGCTACTTGCTGTCAATCACAGACTGGTGCCATATTTGTTTTGCTTGCCATTTCCAAACCGTGCATCCGATTCCGGTGATCTTTATATCGATTTCAACCGAAATCACCTCACCTTTCCAGTGGCACTCTTGGTTTTCCAAGGTGAGGCCAGGTTCAATCATTCCTTTCCAAACCATGTTCGTGTGTGGTTTGTTTACTATGTTGTGTGCTTCTTTCCGGCGTTGCTTCTTCGGGTTGGTTCTGATAACATTGCGTTTGTGAGGACCCGTTCGACTACGTCCGTTTGTCTTCTTCATGGACTCGTTCTTCTTCCTTGCGGGATCTCAGGCAAGATGACCATACCCTCAAAATCACTTCTATCTTTGCTTGCTAGTTGCTCGCTCTTTTGCTATGCCTATGCTGCGATACCTACCACTTGCTTATCATGCCTCCCATATTGTTGAACCAAGCCTCTAACCCACCTTGTCCTAGCAAACCGTTGTTTGGCTATGTTACCGCTTTGCTCAGCCCCTCTTATAGCGTTGTTAGTTACAGGTGAAGATTGAAGCTTGTTCCATGTTTGGAACATGGATATTCTTGTTGGGATATCACAATACCTCTTATTTAATTAATGCATCTATATACTTGGTAAAGGGTGTAAGGCTCGGCCTTATGCCTGTTGTTTTGTTCCACTCTTGCCGCCCTAGTTTCCGTCATATCGGTGTTATGTTCCCGGATTTTGCGTTCCTTACACGGTTGGGTTATAATGGGAACCCCTTGACAGTTCGCCTTGAATAAAACTCCTCTAGCAATGCCCAACCTTGGTTTTACCATTTGCACTAACAACCTACCACCTTCACTTGGGTTCTGCAGACTCAAGGGTCATCTTTATTTTTACCCCCCCGGGCCAGTGCTTCTCTAAGTGTTGGTCCTAACCGAGCTGCCCGCGGGGCCACCTCGGGGAAACTTGAGGGTTGGTTTTACTCGTAGCTAGTCTCATCTCAGTGTGCCCTGAGAACGAGATATGTGCAGCTCCTATCGGGATTTGTCGGCACATTCGGGCGGTGTTGCTGGACTTGTTTTACCATTGTCGTGGATGTCTTGTAACCGGGATTCCGAGCCTGATCGGGTCTTCCCGCTAGAAGGAATATACTTCGTTGACCGTGAGATCTTGTGATGGGCTAAGTTGGGACACCCCTGCAGGGATTGAACTTTCGAAATCCGTGCCCGTGGTTATGGGCAGATGGGAATTTGTTAATGTCCGGTTGTAGAAAACCTGAAGTTGACCTTAATTAAAATACATCAACCGCGTGTGTGACCGTGATGGTCTCTTCTCGGCGGAGTCCGGGAAGTGAACATGGTGTTGGAGTAATGCTTGACGTAGGTTGTTCTAGGATCACTTCTTGATCATAGTTGTTCGACCGTGCTTTTGCCTTCTCTTCTCGCTCTCATTTGCGTATGTTAGCCACCATATATGCTAGTCGCTTGCTACAGCTCCACGTCATACCTTTTACCCTTCCTATAAGCTTAAATAGTCTTGATCGTGAGGGTGTGAGATTGTTGAGTCCCCGTGACTCACAGATACTTCCAAACCTAGTTTGCAGGTGCCGATGATACCGTGCAGGTGACGCAACCAAGCTCAAGGAGGAGCTCGATGAAGATTTTGTCCTTTGTGTTGTTTTCGTTCTAGTTGATCAGTAGTGGAGCCCAGCTGGGGTCGATTGGGGATCTGTGTAGCTTTTGGGGTAGTCTTCTTCTATTTTGGTTCCGTAGCCGGACCTTGATTGTATCTGGATGATGTAATGCTTTATTCATGTAATTGTGTGAAGTGGCGATTGTAAGCCAACTATGTATCTTTTCCCCTTATGTATTACATGGGTTGTGTGAAGATTACCTTACTTGCGACATTGCTTTCAATGCGGTTATGCCTCTAAGTCATGCTTTGACACGTGGGAGATATAGCCGCATCGAGGGCGTTACATTACAGTACCTTGAAGTGGTGATTTATTTTCTCATACTAACGGAGCTTACGAGTTTTCTGTTAAGTTTTGTGTTGTGGAGTTTTCATGTTTTGGGTAAGGATTCGATGGACTATGGAATAAGGAGTGGCAAGAGCCTAAGCTTGGGGATTCCCAAGACACTCCAAGGTAATATTCAAGGATAGCCAAGAGCCTAAGCTTGGGGATGCCCCAAAAGGCATCCCCTCTTTCGTCTTCGTTCATCGGTAACTTTACTTGGAGCTATATTTTTATTCACCACATGATATGTGTTTTGCTTGGAGCATCAATTTATTTTATTATGATTTGCTTTATGTTATTTAGAACAATATTTTGCATCTTTTATTTCAATAAAAATGGCATTGATAGCCTTTACTATGCCTATTTTACAAGTCTTCATGTTGCTGTTTGAAAACAGAAAGTTTACCGCTGTTGCAATAATTCCCTAGAAAATTCAGAATGTGATAAATATTGAAACCTTTTGCATATTAAGCTCTGATAAATTTACTACAGTGGGATTTTTTTTCATAATTTTTGGAGTTAGGGAAGTATGGATCTAGCTACATTCTTTACAGACTGTCCTGTTTAGGCAGATTGCTGTTATGCTTGCATTGTTTGCATATGTTTGTTTCTTTAATAATTCTATTTGAGGATAGGACTATTAAATACGCAGAGGCATTTAGTGTGCAATGTTGAATAATAATTTTTGTGATTTGCTACAGTAGAGGATGATAAGGTTTTTTAGTTGATTTATACTAACTTATCTCACGAGTCCTTGTTGAGTTTTGTGTGGATGAAGCTTTTGAGATTTAGGGAGACCGTGATATGAGAGGAATTAAGGAGACACAAAAGCTCAAGCTTGGGGATGCCCAAGGCATCCCAAGATAATATTTCAAGAAGTCTCAAGCATCTAAGCTTGGGGATGCCCCGGTTGGCATCCCACCGTATTCTTCAACAACTATCGGTTAGTTTCGGTTGATCCTAAGTTTTTGCTTCTTCACATGATGTTTTCCATTCTTAGAATGTCATTTTATTTTGCTTTGCTTGCTGTTTGAATAAAATACAAAGATGTGAAATTCTTAAATGTTAGAGAGTCTTCACATAGTTGCATAATTATTCGACTACTCATTGATCTTCACTTATATCTTTCGGAGTAGTTTGTTGTTTGCTCTAGTACTTCACTTATATCTTTTAGAGCATGGTGGTAGTTTTATTTTGAAGAAATAGATGAACTCTCATGCTTCACTTATATTATTTTGAGAGTCTTAATAAGCATGGTAATGTGCTTAATCCTAATATGCTAGGTATTCAAGATTAATAAAACTTTCTTATGAGTGCATTGAATACTAAGAGAAGTTTGATACTTGATGATTGTTTTGAGATATGAAGATGGTGATATTAGAGTCATGCTAGTTGAGTAGTTGTGAATTTGAGAAATACTTTTGTTGAAGTTTGTGATTCCCGTAGCATGCACGTATGGTGAACCATTATGTGATGAAGTCGGAGCATCATTTATTTATTGATTGCCTTCCTTATGAGTGGCGGTCGGGGACGAGCGATGGTCTTTCCTACCAATCTATCCCCCTAGGAGCATGCGCGTAATACTTTGCTTTGATAGCTTGTAGATTTTTGCAATAAGTATATGAGTTCTTTATGACTAATGTTGAGTCCATGGATTATACACACTCTCATCCTTCCACCTTTGCTAGCCTCTCTAATACCGCGCACCTTTTCGCGGGTATCATACACCTACCATATACCTTCCTCAAAACATCCACCATACCTACCTATTATGGCATTTCCATAGCCATTCCGAGATATATTGCCATGCAACTTTCCACCATTCCATTATTATGACACGCTTCATCATTGTCATATTGCTTTGGATGATCGTGTAGTTGACATCGTATTTGTGGCAAGGCCACCGTTCATAATTCTTTCATACATGTCACTCATGCATCATTGCACATCCCGGTATACCGCCGGAGGCATTCATATAGAGTCATATCTTGTTCTAAGTATCGAGTTGTAATTCTTGAGTTGTAAGTAAATAAAAGTGTGATGATCATCATTATTAGAGCATTGTCCCAGTGAGGAAAGGATGATGGAGACTAGGATTCCCCCATAAGTCGGGATGAGACTCCCGACGAAAATAAATAAATAAAAGATGCCAAAGAAGCCCAAATAAAAAAAATATAAAGGAGGCCATTAAAAAAGAGAAGGCCCAAAATAATGAGAGAAAAAGAGAGAAGGGACAATGTTACTATCCTTTTACCAAACTTGTGCTTCAAAGTAGCACCATGATCTTCATAGTAGAGAGTCTCTCATGTTATCTCTTTCATATACTAGTGGGAACCTTTCATTATAGAACTTGGCTTGTATATTCCAATGATGGGCTTCCTCAAATGCCCTAGGTCTTCGTGAGCAAGCAAGTTGGATGCACACCCACTTAGCTTCTTTTTGAGCTTTCATACACTTATAGCTCTAGTGCATCCATTGCATGGCAATCCCTACTCACTCACATTGATATCTATTGATGGGCATGATAGAGGCTAAGGTGTCCAGATGTTTCGATGAGATGGTGGCTATCGTTTTCTGTGGGAGTTGACCTTGACGATCCGACTACGAACGTGCGAGACGTCGCGCCTTAGCAATCGCTAAACCAACTTCCGAGGGTTATTGACCACGCCGGAGCACGATCAACCTGACCACGAGGGTCTGTTTCCTGCGAGCAAACGAAGAACAAGCAAGAAACTGAGATTGCAATCTGGATATTGCGAATATAAGATGAAAGCTTTATTGATCAAGGTGGGGTTCTGTGACGTCTTGGTCTGGTCGTTGGACACAAACGAAGTACGCGAAGTTGCAGCTATGGCGAACTTTTAATCTAAACAAAACCCAAAGTCTAAACGACGCCCTAAGGGCTGTATATATGGAGGAAGAGGGGGGGAATTTCGTGGCCCTTGAGGGTGGGGTCCGAAACCAACCCTAACTCTTGTTTCCCCACACATACGGACTCTAAAAATAGCCTATACTTAAGTATTTCGAAATTACATGGGCCTGGCCCATTAATAAGGTGACGCAACACCTAGAATAGCCTATGGACGAATATTATGAAGTGGCATCTTGTATATTTCGTCCAAGGCTTCATGCACTCCTTATGGCGGCTTCAAAGTCCTGAAATCATCACTTGTAACTCCGTTCTTGATCCCCTTGCGCATGCCATCAACTCCATGCGTGTTCTTCCTCCAATGCTCATCCTTCTCCAAGCTAGGTCCTTCATTTGTAAGCAAAACAAATGTATCCAATTTAGGCAGCATCATAATCTCATGAACATTAGAATCATTACCAAGAAACGAAAGTACCTGGTAATTTAATTGGCGTGCGCGAGCTCTAGTAATTGGTCCAGTATATGTAACAGTAGGGGCTGTGGGTGTAACAATGGTATTGATGTCCTCATCAGGGCATCTCCATAGCCCGTTGATACGCCTAGTTGATCTGAGACTATCTTCTCCTTTTTGTCTTCTCCACAACCACCATTCTATTCCACCTATAGTGCTATGTCCATGGCTCACGCTCATATATTGCGTGAAGATTGAAAAAGTTTGAGAACGTCAAAAGTATGAAACAATTGCTTGGCTTGTCATCGGGGTTGTGCATGATTTAAATATTTTGTGTGGTGAAGATGGAGCATAGCCAGACTATATGATTTTAGGGATGAACTTTCTTTGGCCATGTTATTTTGAGAAGACATAATTGCTTAGTTAGTATGCTTGACATATTATCATTTTTATGTCAATATGAACTTTTGTCTTAAATCTTTCGGATCTGAATATTCATACCACAATTAAGAAGAATTACATTGAAATTATGCCAAGTAGCACTCTGCATCAAAAATTCTGTTTTTATCACTTACCTACTCGAGGACGAGTAGGAATTAAGCTTGGGGATGCTTGATACGTCTCCAACGTATCTATAATTTTTGATTGCTCCATGCTATGTTATCTACTGTTTTGGGCAATATTGGGCTTTATTATCCACTTTTATATTATTTTTGGGACTAACCTATTAACCGGAGGCCGAGCCCAGAATTGCTGTTTTTCGCCTATTTCAATGTTTCGAAGAAAAGGAATATCAAACGGAGTCGAAACGGAACGAAATCAACTGGAGAAGTTATTTTTGGAAGGAAAGCTACCGGATGGACTTGGACCTCATGTCAGGAGCCAAGGGAGGTGCTCACGAGGGTGGGGGCGCCCCCCTAGGGCGCGCCCCCCTGCCTTGTGGGCCCCCCGAAGCTCCACCGACGTACTTCCTGCACCCATATGTACTCACGTACCCTAAAACTTCCAGAACAGATAATAGATCGGGAGTTCCGCCGCCAGAAGCCTTCGTAGCCACCGAAAACCAATCTAGACCCGTTCCGGCACCCTGCCGGAGGGGGGGGGGGAATCCTTCTTCGGTGGCCATCTTCATCATCCCGGTGCTCTCCATGACGAGGAGGGAGTAGTTCTCCCTCGAGGCTGAGGGTACGTACCAGTAGCTATGTGTTTGATCTCTCTCTCTCTCTCTCGTGTTCTTGAGGTGGTACGATCTTGATGTATCGTGAGCTTTGCTATTATAGTTGGATCCTATGATGTTTTCTTCCCCCTCTACTCTCTTGTAATGGATTGAGTTTCCCCTTTGAAGTTATCTTATCGGATTGAGTCTTTAAAGATTTGAGAACACTTGATGTATGTCTTGCCGTGCGTATCTGTGGTGACAATGGGATACCACGTGATTCACTTGATGTATGTTTTGGTGATCAACTTGCGGGTTCCGCCCATGAACCTATGCATAGGGGTTGGCACACGTTTTCGTCGTGATTCTCCGGTAGAAACTTTGGGGCACTCTTTGAGGTTTTATGTGTTGGTTGAATAGATGAATCTGAGATTGTGTGATGCATATCGTATAATCATACCCGCGGATACTTGAGGTGACATTAGAGTATCTAGGTGACATTAGGGTTTTTGTTGATTTGTGTCTTAAGGTGTTATTCTAGTACGAACTCTAGGGCTGTTTGTGACACTTACAGGAATAGCCCAACGGATTGATTGGAAAGAATAACTTTGAGGTGGTTTCGTACCCTACCATAATCTCTTTGTTTGTTCTCCGCTATTAGTGACTTTGGAGTGACTCTTTGTTGCATTTTGAGGGATAGTTATGTGATCCAATTATGTTATTATTGTTGAGGGAACTTGCACTAGTGAAAGTATGAACCCTAGGCCTTGTTTACTATCATTGCAATACCGTTTACGCTCTCTTTTATCATTCATTACCTTGCTGTTTTTATAATTTCAGATTACAAAAACTATATTCTACTATCCATATTGCACCTATATCACCATCTCTTCGCCGAACTAGTGCACCTATACAATTTACCATTGTATTGGGTGTGTTGGGGACACAAGAGACTCTTTGTTACTTGGTTGCAGGGTTGCTTGAGAGAGACCATCTTCATCCTACGCCTCCTACAATTGATAAACCTTAGGTCATCCACTTGAGGGAAATTTGATACCGTCCTACAAACCTCTGCACTTGGAGGCCCAACAATGTCTACAAGAAGAAGGTTGTGTAGTAGACATCAGTGAGAGGCCATGTAGGAGTACATGGTGGGTTCATTGCAGCCGTCCTCAGGAACTGAGTTCTGTGTTTGTGATCCATCAACAGTTACTACCACGCATTGGAATGCTTAAGTGCCCCTCTCGACTTATTAATCAACCTCATCTCTCTCCAGGAGTTGCAACTAGTTTCTGGTGTTTGTAGGTTGTGTTAGTAGTCTACCAAGTGGCACCCGGTACAGGTGGGCTTGGGACAGACTAGGCACCGTGGGACGGTGTACCAAGCGTAGATCCATCCGTCGAGGTGGGCTTGGGAACCCTACACACATCGTTTGGGTCCGTGAGCGACACCCCGGCCGGATCTCCTTGCGGATGGAACCTGAATAGGCGATAAACCTTGTGGCACCCCGGCTCAGAGAAAACTGGAACGCCTCGTATTCCAGCCTGGAGAGCGAGGAGAAGTCTTCTGGAATACGGCACTGCTTAGCATAGAACAAACCAACTTTCTATTATTACACGAATATGATTACAAGGTCTCCGATATTACAATGAATGACATCGGCACGGTGACACTACGCCATCCTCAGTTGCTCAATGCAACCAGCAGAACAACTCGAAGCAGCGGAATAACTCTAGCAGCGGAAAAACTACTGGCAGCGGAACAACGATGACGGTGGTAAATGGACTCCAATCCGCGGGGACTCTGGCTAGAACGCTTATCCTAGCTCGCGAACACAGGAACAACACCAAACAAGCAAGCAATCCAGGCACGACCTGCAAGCTGGCATGACACTCCAGGTCAGTACATTGAATGTACTTGCAAGCTCACAATTAACCAGAAGCATTCAAGACAAACAACAACATGGCAATTACAGGTTAAGCAGGAATTTACATGAGATCCTCATAACAACATGACATGAGCACATGATATCCAAAGCAATACTCCCAAAATAATACCAGCTACCATCATGAAAATAATCATAATAGCTACTAAGAATCCAAAGGCAACATGAACATGATACCGATAAAACAATATGAGCATAGCATGAACATAAGAATCTGATGATACTAGCATGCAACATGATAACACTACATGCACCAATTATTCTGCTCGGGTTATCTCGCAACCATCACACGCATCACTTACCCACCTCGGACATTACACGATCATCTCAGGATCAAATCAAGCTTGCTATAAACAATACCGTAGTAATCATTAAATGACCACAAGGACATTGATCTTTACCAATGATTCTCGCACAACATCACGAATATCCAACAACTTGGTATCCTCGATACCACGGTGATCATTCCGACGATCACAACCAAAGTAACTCATGATCCTTATGGCGATCATCACCAAAGTAACTCGTGAACCTTACGGCGATCACCACCAAAGTAACTCGTGATCCTTACGGCAATCACCACCAACTTATTTCATCACCGAACCGGGGTTGTCATTAATCAAGTTATTATTAATACTATTGACTCACGGTGGGACCGACACGAACTGGGCCCTTATCCGCGGGCGCGGCTATCGATAGATTTAATATACACTCGGCAGAGGTAGCACACTGTACCCACACCACGGAACCCATGGCCTCGCACTCCCATTCGGGTGGACCAACGGTGTTCCGACAAAACCGATCTACTGCCGTGACACTCTCCCAGCCACTCCGACCAACTCCCAACTGGGCTAGTCCTGGGTGGCCCCGTGTCTACCAAAAACACCCCGACCACTGCCGTGGTCAAAACTCCCTCACGGGGACTGGATCCATAAAACTAAAAACAACGGGCACACAAGGTTATGTCTGCCTACCTGATCAGGGTAAGCACGCCCATACCTTCCCTCGTGGGAGGCACCAGCGGTATGCACGACAATAGACCCAGTTAAGACCTTACCCAAACGGTAAGTGTGGTTGCACTGGTCAGTTTCGATATGTGGCACCATGACTCAGCCAACAGTTGTTCAGGTTCAAATTAATCCAGTTAAACTTGAATGCAAAATGCTGAGCCATGATAAAATAACATGATGCAATGACAATGCATGAGCATAATATCAACATAAGCACGGGATGCAACATAACTGTCCATCATATCAACTATGAAATAATCTCCAACTGAACATGGCATAATGACGAGCTTAAATATTACAAGTGCAACACTACTCATAGTATAACATAACATGACCATTATCATCAACCATAAATAACATGTAAGAACTCATCAATAATATTACCGAGTAACACTTAACCAACTAACAGAAAAGGAATAACGCATATTAACAGTACTCGATAACCGACATTAATCATGCACCGAAGAACATGACCAACCCATCATGTACTACTATCAAGCATGGCAATATGAAAGTAATACTAGCAACCAGCAGGGCATGATAACCAGGTGCATAACAACATAGCAAACAAGTAAGCACAATCCCATAAGCATTTCTGAAACAATGATAACCATATTTTAAACAAGCAATCATTTAATAAATATTCATGTTGAAAACCATGGCTACTACATGACTATCATGCAAGTGGGTATTGTGGCTTGCCTGGGGGTGAAGAAGGCACCGTGAAGAAGTGCGGTGAAGCCGCGGAAAGATTTGCCAGAAATAGTTCTCTCTCGGAGGGTCTGTTTACATGCAAGGGCACAAAGGGTCATTTTCACAGTGTCAAACCAAAGTGAAAATGAAACCAACAGAACAGGCTTGACGAGACGAAGAAGTGGGCTTTGGAATCACCTCATTTGGAGTTGTGGTTAAAAAGTTATAGATATTTTTCTGCCAGGGACCTATCTATAATGAAATCAGCACAAACAAGCCCTCAGCCGGAAAAATGGAAAGCGCCTTTTCTGGAAATACGTTTTCCAGAAAGGAAAACACATTTTGCTCCGAAGAAGACCACTATACGCTTTCTTGCGCAGGAGACGTATTTCCGGGAATACGCCTCCACTTATCCATGTCGACGGAGGCGCGGGGTCAACGCTGGGACGCTGACGGGTGGGGGGCGCGGGTCCCACTGCCCAGCTGGCAAGGAGAGGCCGTCGCCTTTGTCTCCTTCCTGAGCCCGCCCACGGAGCAGAGGACTGGGCACGGCGCCGACGAGGACTGTCGGTGATTTCGGCCACCCAAGGCGGCGCCCGACCCACTGTTGGACTTAGGGGGCCTAGGAGATCCCGTCCCGCTACGATGCCGCCGCGGGGGAGAGCTCGGCGGAGCGGCACACCAGCCGCGACGGACGGTGGCCTCGGGCAGAGGTGGAACTCGGGGATACGGCGCTCCGGCGACGAGGCAAAGGGTTGGGGAGGCTCGCCCGGGTTCTGGTGGTTTTCCTGGAGGTGGAGAAAGAGGGAGAGGAGGCCGGGGCTGCTCGAATTTGAGCCGAGCACCGCGGCGGCTACGGCGGCAATGGAGGGGCAGGGGAGCAGGTCGATCTCATTTGAGAGGCTGGGCGGGGCTAGTGGAGGTGCAAGAGACGAGTGGTGAGCTCGAACGAGACCAGGGTGGGTTCAAATAGCCGCGGGGCGAGGAGGCCGAGCTGTCGTTGTCACGGACGCGTGGCCGGCGTCGCGGACACGTGCGCGCGCGCATGAGCTTGGGGAAGGCGACGGGGAAGTGATTCAGATCTCACGGAAGAGTAGACGACGCCGGAGAGCAGAGGAAGAAGCTGAGCACCATTGAAACATGTAGGGGCAAGGAGAACGAGCTCGGGTGCCGCCGCTCGCACTCGGCCAAGGCTCTGGCGACGAAAGCGATCACGGGAGGGCGCTGGATCATGACGAGGGAGAAGAGGACGCGCTACAGAGGTGCATAGGGACAAGAAGAGCTTGGGGACAAGAGGGGAAACGGCCATGGCGCCATTAAAGCTCGGTCAGCCACAGTGCGCCCGTGGGCGCGCGGCGACGAGCGCTGACGGAGGGGCTGATGGAGGGGGAGAAGGCTCTAGGAGAACGGTGACGACACGGGCAAGCTGTGGGACATGCTCACGAGCTTGAAGACGCCGGGAGGAGGAAGGGGTCGAGCACAAACAACCACTGGACGCGCGCACTGCACACAGAGCGCGTGCACAGACACGCCATTGTCGTGGTCACCATGTGCAATGGCATGTAGTGGTAGAAATGGGTTGTAAATTGTTGTCTAGGGGTAAGTCTCTCCTGGTTAAGTGGCAACTGAGGTGGTAGATCGATGAAAACTGCCCTGGTTAAAAGGTAAATGAGGTCTGAAGTTTACTGCAGTAAACTTGATCGTGTACTGCTGATCCACAGGAGAGGGATTGGGTCAAATGGAGTTGTCTGGTAGGTTTAGGGTAAGAAGGACTTACATCCTGGTAATTTTCAGAAGAATTGGGCCACTAATTAATATAGTTGCTTTACAACTAAGTAATCTGGTCCAGAATGAAGATCATGATGATGCTCTCAAATGGAGAAGCCACTTGAGCTGAACTTTGGCAAGGCAGGCTTATTTGGCCATATGAAGATGCTGCAAAAGGTTTCATACCAATTGGATAAACCAAAATGGTACTTCCTTCACAAACATTTCCACTGACCAGAAACTTGCAAAAATTGTAGAGGACAAATGGCTTGATGAGACATGCCCAAAATGGGTGGAGGTAAGTTATATGGATAATAGAAGGCCTATAAAAATTGGCAGCCATAATGGAGCAAGATAAAATATACTTGCTTCACAAACTGAAATTTTGGACAGAATCAAAGAATTGATGGTGAGCTCACATGGAGGCATGACATGAGCTCTACTTTGGTGGAGAGTGACGATTTGGTTATATGAAAGGCCATGCCAAATTGCAACTCATTTGGATATGCCTAGTTTGTACTTCCTTCACAACCACTTCCCTCAGACAGGAACTTTGGAAGATCATAATTAAATAATTACTAGGCAAATAAGGTTGCACTTTGGCATGTGGCAATGATATGGACAAGAAAAGTTGTCCAAGGAGTTTGAGGTCAATTGGGAAAAGATAAATGGCACTTGCTTCACATTCGGCCATTTTGGGTAGAATAGGAAATGAATTATTTGAGCATGATGGGGAACATGGCAAATGAAATATTTTGCCATATTTGATGAAGATAGGACCCAAACAATTTATGAGAATTACTTGGGAATTTTAGGAGTGATGGAAATAAAGGTTGCTTCCCAATAAAAAGAATATTGGGATTTGGGCTAGAATGAAAATGACAGGGTCTAGGGAAGGATTTCGGAATGACAAGCCACTCTGGAAACAAAGAAGAAGGATCTTCTTTAGTTTCCAGACCACAAAGCCACGGAAAAAGAAAACTCAAGCAAAAACCTCAGAAAAACAAAAGAAAAAGAAAGGGCCAAAAATCAGGTTGTCGAAAACCTGTACTAGAGACTTGCGTGGTTAGTCAGGTCATGGCCGACTCCCTCGCCAGGCTTCCACTTGAAGGTTGCCGAGATACACGACGTGTACATGGTGGTAAGTGGTGAGAGCGTGTGTGAAGAAGTACACCCCTGCAGGGTTAACATCATCTATTTGAATAGCCGCGTCCGCGGTAAAGGACTTCTGGGTTTCGTGTACAGTTCATAGACAAGTGAAAGTGGATACTCTAAAACTCGCAAGATAAGCGTGAGTGGATGGCGTTCTCGTAGGGAGACGGGAGCGGATCCATAGTGCTGTAATTATTTGCTGAATATGTGGACTCGTATGCGCTACCCCAAAAGAGTTACTTGCAGTCGTAGTTCAGGATAGCCATCGAGTCAAAGCTGGCTTGCTGCAGTTAAACTCCACCACCCCCTTGTTGATACCGATGCATATGTAGTTAGTTTTGATGTAAGTCTTGTTGGGTACATTTGTACTCATGTTTGCTTAATTTATGTTTTGCAGAGAGACTTTGGTCTCACTAGTAGTTTCGCGTGGACTTCGATGTTTAGCTTGTTACCTCAGCCATGATCTTGTGCCCTCGGCAGGGTCTTGTAGATAGTCAGGCTTCTCAGCCTTTTTCATTTGTAGTTGTCTGTACTCAGACAAGTTAAGCTTCCGCATGTGCTTGTTGCTTGTATGACTTGAATGCTGGGTCATCAGACCCTTGTTTGTAATATCTGGCTCTTCAGAGCCTAATGAATAAATATTTTTGAGTTGTAGAGTTGTGTTGTGATGCCATGTTGTATTTACACATATCGGGCATATTGTGTGTATGATTGAAATGATTGGTATGTGTGGGATCCGACAACCTAGTTGTTTATCCTTGGTAGCCTCTCTTATGGGGAAATGTAGTCTGGTGCTTCCACTAAGCCATGGTAGTCTGCTACAGCCGGGTTTACCGGAGTCCTGCTAGCCCAGTTACTACTGCTCCGGAACACTTAGACTGGCCAGCATGTGATCCACTTCGTTCCTGTGTCTGTCCCTTCGGGGAAATGTCACATGGTGTCTTTCGGAGTCCTGTTGTCCTGGTACAGCCCGGATTCCCGGAGTCCTGCTAGCCCAGTTGCTACAGCCCGAATGCACTCGCTGATGACCAACACGTTCGTTGCTAGGTCATGAATGCCTGTCCGTGTAAGTTAGTACCACTTTGGGTTCACGGCTAGTCATGTCGGCCCGGGTTCTCTATCATATGGATGCTAGCGACACTATCATATACGTGAACCAAAAGGCACAAACGGTCCTGGGCCAGTTAAGGTGGCACCCGTGGGAATACCGTGCGTGAGGCCGCAAAGTGATATGATGTGTTACATGCTAGATCGATGTGACTTAGGATCGGGGTCCTGACAGCTTTGGTATCAGAGCCTGACTGCCTGTAGGATTACCAAGCCAAACCTATCGAAGTTGAGTGTAGAAATTCTTTAGTTATGTAAGGGAATTGATTGTGGAAGGGAACGTAAGGCTCGTTTTACTCCTTTACCTTGTGCCCTTCTGATCTGAGTCACCCTCATCTTTTCGACGGGGTTAAGAAACTAGGCCTTCTCATCTATCTATCAGGATGACGAGTTACTATGCTAGAGACTTATAGGTATAATGGTTTCAAGCCCAGTTCAGTTCCTTCTACTTCCGTGTGTTGACAGTTGATCTCGGAACCTTGCTATTATGATGTTGAGTGGTCATGCCACTATTTTACAGGATGTCTCAAGTCTTTTTCGAGCATTTACAGCCGTTATGCTGTCTGAGTCATCCCAGGTTTCCAAATAGTCTGATGCATTTGCAAATCCCTTCTTTCCGTTCCCGATGTCCCTTTGGGCCAGTTCAACCACACTAATCGGTGAGTTAAGGTACTCTGTTTCCTTGACATATATGTTGGAGCTATTATTGTGACCCTAGGTGTTTAGGGAGTCACCTAGTAATCTAGCCATGTTTTGTGTTCCTAGTGTGATGATTCTGGCCACCATTCTCGAAAGCATCCCGTGATGCCATTTAGTTAGTAGGCCTTCTATTTTTGGGTTCTTAAGCCCAAGATTCACTCTACTTACTTCATGTTGATAGTATTTGCTAGTTACTTTAGGATATTAGTAACCTTGTGATAGTCTTCGAGGTCCGTGGTATATCATTTTTCCTAATACCATGAACCATCCTTGGCGGAAGTTCTTTCGAACCTAAAGATCAAAACAAGAGTGCTCTCGATGAGTTCTCCATTCTACATTGTGACCCTGCCAGTCCTACCTTTCTGCATGGGTTGTCTGGAAGATATGTTGAGCTTTGCTCGACATACTAATCTATGCATCCACAACTCAGAAAATTATATGTACCTTGAGTTGTTCCTCTTCAGTTGTATCCCGACCATCCTCTATCAGTTGATAGCCAAGAGTATGTGTGCATTTGTGTTCGTCGATGCCTATTATTCTTGTGGTCCGTCAATCCGTTCTATTTCAAAATGACTAGGAGAAACAAACTCCGGTACCTCATCCATATCCAGGATTGGGTCAAAGTAGTTGTGCTCCGCAGATCAAAATGCCAATCCAGCTTTTGTTCTGTTCTACCCTGGAGTATTACCCCCTTTATGTCAAGATTTTCATGAGAATTGCACCACCTCTTATGAATTTTTGACGCTGTGATACTTCTTTCCATCATTATTCATTCCTCGGTTCCCGTGTTATTGTAACCGGAATGCCGACAAGTGAATCGTGATGTGTGAAATCAATACTCCTAGCAACTCAGTTGCTTGGTAGTTAATGGACAATATTCTCATTCTTAGTGTGCTGGTTATTGAACCATCATCCTAAGATTGATCGTGGTACCTAGTCCATATTTCTGGTGCACACTTCGATCAATGGTTAGGATTGTGCCAATCCCTTGCTTATTTGATCATGTCGTCTTGCCCTGAAAAGCAGGATTATTCCCGAGATTAATGACATATTGGTGGTTCGCAATTTTTCGGATATCTTCTCCGAAGTATTACCAAGTTGTTCCCTGACCGCTATGTTGAGTTCGTGATCATGTTGGTTTTTCTCTAAACTAGCCATTCTCCAAGAATCTGTGTTGGATACCCCTAAGCTAGTTGGTTAAGCTAAACCACAACTTGGAGAGTTGGAAGATAAACGCTTTCCTAACTTAGTTCATTCTATGGGATATGACGAGGACGACGTCCCAGAGCTCGTGGGAACGACGGCGGGGCGAGCGAGTAGCTGTGGCCGCGGTGGTTCTCGTCGGCGGTCACGGTGCGTCCGGACGGTCGCGGGAGAGAGTCAGAGAGGGGATGGGGACGAGCAAGCGGTCGAGGAGGGCGAGGGGGAGTGCGTGGCGCCCTTGGGTGCCTCCAGGGGCGAGCAGGTAAGCAGGAGGTGGCCTCGCGCGTGCGCGCGTGCGTCGGGCACGCGCTTGTCCCCCTGGCAGAGGAGGAAGGCGACAAGGGAGGAGGCGGTGGTGGGCTGGCCAGCTGGGCTGCGACAAGTAAGCCAGGTAACTCTCTCTCTCTCTCTCTCTTTTATTTCTGTTTGTCTATTTTCTGTAACTGTGTTTGGCTTTATTAAAAATGGCAGAGCATTTCCAAAATTCATGCAACTGACTATGGCCACTGTTTGGAATATTTCCAACAGTAAACATTTCAGTCTACGATTATTTGGGCATTTAATATATTTATAGGATTTAAATGCCCAAATGCAAATACTATATGATTTAATTCAGTGACCCCCAATTAACCTAGAAAAATGTGCAATATTTTTGGCACAGGTTCAAGACCAATCCAAAGATGATGAACATTTTTGGGAAGGCATTTTGGGTTCATTGAAAATATTTTTATTTGAACCTAGTTGAATTCTTTCTGATGCTAGGGTTTGGTTAATCCCCATTTCAACTTAAATAGAATCTAAACATGATGCAACAAGATGTAAAACACCAGGCAGTACTAGAAGCTAGGGATGTGACAACTCACCCCTACTAAACAAGAATCTCGTCCCGAGATTCAAGTCATGAGGTAAGAAGACAGCGGGACACAAGCTAACACATTCTTCACGATCCAGATGTCTTTCTGGAGGATATTGATTTGATAACTCAAGTCGATCTTGACGTCTTTGCTTTCGAGATCTTCATCCAACACGAGGACAAAAGAGCGAGACATGTCTACATGGATGGATCATCCTAATGATCACAAGATCAACTCACGGAATAAGACGTAGAAACATCTCTCGAGCTGAGACACGAAACATACATCCAAAGGGATGGAGTGAAGCGGATGACGAAGGTTCACTAGGTAGACAACAATTTCACACATAAGGAGGTGGTGATCGGTTGTCAACGTAGCGAGGAGTTGATTTGCCATGATACCATAACGAGACATCTTAGAGGGGGTAACTCATGGAATTATCCCTTAAGTGGCAAAATAATTACTTTTGATACAGAGATCATTGGAACTCTCTATACCAGCCTAAGGCAATTCACGAGCGATCGTTTGACGGAGTTCGGGAGAGCGACACACTCGGGCTAGAATGGATGATGTGAACTACCTTGTTGAAGACAACGCAAGCAATGATTTTGCTTGCGTGTGCTCTCAAGAACTTGAGCATTTCCATATTCATCAAGGTTCTACCAACATCCGAGTCGAGGATCTTGGCAACACATCTTACTACCTTGACGAATAGTGATGGACAATGCAGATGCATAGAAAGCCAACCCTTTCTCAGATTTCACCTTAGCGAGGCCAAGGGAATGAAATCTGGATGATTGACCGAGAGACATTTAGCACTCCGCTTCTAATGTTCTCCTTGATGTACTGGTTACCACGGTCATGCTTTAAAGCATTAACATAGCCATCAAGTAGTGGCCAGACTTCGGAATACAAAGGATCCATAAGGAACAACTTCTAGAGTAAATCCTACGAAATCCTTATGGGAGGTGGCCAACTTCCTCAATCAAGATACTACAATAATAGGTCTTCCAGCTGGGTGTGTTGGCCATGACATCCACTTTACCTGTTACAGAGAGACCAATATTATAGTTCTTGGAGTGTGTTCCAACCATCATATCTGCCTGAGATTCAGATCTGGTTGGTGTCAGGATATTCCAGACTCATCAAGTCTAGAAAGAAAAATGAAAGTTTGCAACACAATTCGACGATATGACGTTGCGAGATTCTCGGGGAAATGAACTACGGTAGTAAGCTCCAAAACATGAGCCAGTTCTGCTACAAGCATGTGAATGCGCTGTCCTAGACAAGCATGGTCATGTACTAGTCTTATAATAAAACACTACCGAGTTCAGGTTGGGAACCATCAACGAGGACAACGGAATCTTGTGCATGACCTAGGATAGCACGATAACTCCTTTTCCTTGAACAAGTCAATCAGTGGCTTGGTGTGCTAGGGGATACATATGGAATGAAGATGGTCAGTCTATCAGACCATAGAATACTTCGCACATGCATGACTGACTTGGGATGATTCCAGAGGAAGCAAAACAAACTTTCTTGAATTCACGGCGGCAACTTACATCAAATGCACGTGAATCAAAGGAAGTCACTTCTTTCATCCAAACATATGCTTCATGAACGGGACATGAGGGCAATGCTTATAAAGTTTCCAACACTAGTATAATGTTCAACATGAACCATGGGGGAGACAAAATGCTGCTGATGGACTCAACAACAACTCATTGGAATTTCCATATCACTGGACTTCCACCATCCTGTGAACACGGTGATAGCATTGGTCAGACCAAAAGATGTAATGGTGTATGCTCGAGGGATCAACCATGAGTAAGACAACATTACGAACATCGTTGGTTCTGACTTGACTTGACAATAGCCCATACTCAAGTCAAAGTTTTGACAAGGCAATAGATCCAACAACCGATCACGAGGAACAATCGATGAAGATATCATCTTTCTTCAACTAACACACAAAGACAAGGATATCCCTTTGGAATGAACTAAGTCGGGCTAGCTTTTATCTTCCAACTCTCCAAGTTGTTGTTTAGCTTAACCAACTAGCTCAGGGGTATCCAACACGGATTCTTGGAGAAAGAGTGGTTTATTGGTAAACCAACTTGATCACGAACTCAACATATTAGTCAGGGAATGACCTAGTGATACTTCCGTGAAGATATCCGGAAAATCACGAACCACCGATATGTCACTAAGCTCGAGAACAATCTTGCTTTTCAGGGCAAGATGATATGATCAAAAAGCAAGGAATTGACACAATCATAACTCATTGATCGAAGAGTGCACCTGAAATAAGGACCAGGTAGCACGATCAATCTTAGGATGATGATTCAACAACCAGCACGCTAAGAATGAGAGTATTGTCCATTTACTACCAAGCAACGAGTTGCTCGGAGTATTGATTTCACACACCACAATTCACTTGTCGGCATTCCGGTTACAACAACACAGAACCTAGGAATGAATAATGATGGCGAGAAGTATCACTACGGCAAGAATCCATAAGAGGTTGTGCAATTCCTATAATATTCTTGACATAAGGGGGTAATACTCCAGGATGGAACAAACTAGAAGCTGGACTGTCATTCTTAATCTACGGAACACAATTACTTTGACCCAATCCTGGATATGGATGAGGTACTGGAGTTTGTTTCTCCTAGTCATTCCGGAATAGAATGGCTTGATGGACCAGAAGAATAATAGGCATCGATAACACGAATGCACAACTAGTCCTGACTATCAATTGATAGCCGAGGGCAAGAAAACAACTAAAGAGGGACAACTCAAAAGAACATCTGATTTTTTGAGTTGTGGATGCATAGATTAGTACGTCGAGCAAAGCTCAACATTTCTTCCGGATAACCCATGCAGAAAGGTAGAACTGGCAGATTCATCAAGAGAACTCTTATTGTGATCTTTTGGTTCAAAAGAATTTCTGCCATAAGTAGTTCATGGTACTTGGAAGAAGGAAATACCACGGATGTCGAAGACTATCACAAAGATTACTAATATCCTAAAGGTACAAGCAACACTATCAACACGAGGTAAGTACAATGGATCTTGGGTCAAGAACCCAGGAGTAGAATACCTACTACTAAATGGCATCACGGGATGCTTTCGAGAATGGTGGCTAGAATCATCACACCGGGAACACAAAACATGGCTAGATTACTAGGTGACTCCCTAAAACACCTAGGGTCATAATAATAGCCCCAACGTATATACCGAGGCAATAGAGTACCTCGAAGCACCAGTTAGTGTGCTTATTCTGACCAAAAAGGACATCGGGAACAGCAAGAAATGATTTGCAAATGCATCAGACTATTTAGTAACCTGGGATGACTCGGACAGCATAACGGCTGTAAATGCTCAAAAAGATTTGAGACATCCTGAAAAATGGTGGCATGACCACTCAACATCAGAATATCAAGGTTCCGAGATCAACTGACAACACACAGAAATAGCAGGAACTGAACTGAGAATTGAATCCATCAATCCTATAAGTCTATGGATTAGTACACGTCATCCTGATAGATAGATGAGAAGGCCTAGTTCTTAATCCCCGTAGAAGAGAAGAGGTTGACTCCGATCAGAAGGCATAGGGTAAAGGAGTAAAAAGAGCCTTATGTTCCCTTCCACAATCAATTCCCTTATATAGCTAAAGCATTTCTAGACTCAACTTCGACCAGTATGGCTTGGTAATCCTACAGGCAGTCAGGCTCTGATACCAAAACTGTCAGGACCCCAATTCTAAGTCACAACTATCTAGCCTTTAACACCTCATATCACTTTGCGGCCTCACGCACGGTATCCCCACGGGTGTCGCCTTACCATGGCCCGGGACCGTTTGCGCCTTTTGGCTCACGTATATGATAGTGTCACTAGCATCCATATGACAGAGAACCCGGGCCGACATGGCTAGTCGTGAACCCAAAGTGGCACTAACTTATGGGGACAGGCATACATCAATCAACATCGAGCATGTCGGTCAGCAGCGTGTGAATCCGGGCTGTAGCAACTGGGCTAACAGGACTCCGAGAACCTGGGCTGTAGCAGGCTAGCAGGACTCCGGATGTCACCGCGTGACATTTCCCCGAAGGGACAGACATAGGAACGAAGTGAATCACATGCCGACCAGTCTAAGTGTTCCGGAGCAGTAGTGCTGGGCTAGCAGGACTCCGGTGAACCGGGCTGTAATGGACAACTATGGCTCATGGAAGCACAAGACTACATTTCCCCATAAGAGAGGCTACCAAGGATGAACAACTAGGTTGTCGGATCCCACACATACCAATCATTTCAATCATACACACAATATGCTTGATATGTGTAAATACAACATGGCATCACAACATAACTCTACGACTCAAGTATTTATTCATTAGGCTCCGAAGAGCCAGATAATACAAACATGGGTCTCATGACCCAACATTCAAAGCATACAAGTCAAAGCACATGCGGAAGCTTAACATGTCTGAGTACAGACAACTACAAGTCAAAAAGGCTGAGAAGCCTGACTATCTACAAGACCCTCCTGGGGGTACAAGATCGTAGCTGAGGTAACAAGCTAAACGTCAAAGTCCACCCGGAACTACTAGCGAGACTGAAGTCTCTCTGCAAAAACATAAATTAAGCAAACGTGAGTACAAATGTACTCAGCAAGACTTACATCAGAACTAACTACATATGCATCATTATCAACAAAGGGGTGGTGGGGTTTAACTGCAGCAAGCCAGTTTTGACTCAGTGGCTAACCTGAACTACTACTGCAAATAACTCCTTGAGGTGGCGCACACGAGTCCACATATTCACCATAACAATACACCACTATGGATCCGCTCCCGTCTCCCTACGAGAACGCCATCCATAGCACTCACACTTATCTTGCGCGTTTTAGAGTATCCACTTTCACTTGTCTATGAACGATGCAAGGGGTCCAAGTTTCCATATCCGAGGAATCCGGCTATTCGAATAGATAATGATAACCCTGCAGGGGTGTACTTCTTCACACACGCTCTCGCCACTTACCACCATGTACACGTCATGTACCTCGGCAACCTTCAAGCGGAAGCTTGGCGAGGGAGTCGGCCATGACCTGACTAACCACACAAGTCTCTCGTCTAGGTTTATCGCCTTTTTGGGTTCCATCCGCAAGGAGATCTGGCCGGGGTGTCGCTCACGGCCCCAAACGATGTGTGCAGGGTTCCCAAGACCACCATCCGGGTGCCACTTGGTACACCATGCCACTGTGCCTAGTCTGTCCCAAGCCCACCTGTACCGGGTGCCACTTGGTAGACTACTAACACTACCTACAAACACCAGAAACTAGTTGCAACTCCTGGACATAGATCGAGTTGATTAATAAGCCGAGAGGGGCCGAGTTACCGGAACCCAATGTGTGGTAGTAACTGTTCATGGATCACAAACACAGAACTCAGTTCCTGAGAACGGCTGCAATGAGACCACCCACCATGTACACCTACATGGCCTCTCACCGCTACCTTTACCAAATCGTGTTCACACACTTAGCTCACAATAGTAGGACATGTTCTCACACCTCTAATTCATCCCCGATGAATCAGACCTGACTCAACTCTAAGCAATAGCAGGTATGACAATAAGCATGAATGAGTAGTGTCGTGGAATTATCATGGCAGATGTCCTTAGTGTCAGGACTTAGTCGCGAGGCCAACACATCTATGTGGTAGCTTGAGAGGGGTTGAGCAGGACGAGAGACACGATGTTTTACCCAGGTTCGGCCCCTCACGGTGGAGGTAAAAGCCTACATCCTGCTTCATTGATATTGATGATGATGATCACGGTTACAAGTGTGCTCTATCTCGAGAGCTATTGTCTAAACCTAACTTGTCCAACTTGTGGAACTTTTGAATCTTGTCCCCCTTTTGGGGAGCCCTGCCCCTCCTTATATATGTTGAAGGGGCGGGTTACATGTGGAGTCCTATTAGGATTAGGACAAGTCTATCTTCTAATACAAACCGGATACAAGTCCGGGTCTTGACTCCTTGTAAGGGAAATATTCCTCACACCTTTTCTCTTAAACCGTCCCACCATTAGCATAAACCGGCCTTCTGGGCATTGGGCCTTGTCATCCATCTGTCCCGCCCGCCGGGTTACCAGTGAGTCATAATGTTCAGGCATGTTGCTTGTAAACCGCCAAGTCAGTGCGGGTTGCCGGTGAATCACCAAGTCAGTGCAGGTTATATTCCGGCCGGGTTACGCCGCGGGGTATATCCCCTACAAGTAGGCACATCAGGGCTCAAACAACACCTACTCATGCTAGTGGGTTTCATCTATTTACTGTGGCAATGACAGGTCATGCAGAGGAAAGGGGTTCAACTACCGCAGCATGTAAAAGTTGAATCGTTGTTGTCCTAATGCAGTAAAAGAGAGCAGGAGCGAGAGAGTGAGATTGTATCGGAATGAACAAGGGGGTTTTGCTTGCCTGACACTTCTGAAGAGGAACACACTTCATCGGTGTCATCGTTCTCGTCGTCGGTACACGTCTACCGAGAGGGACAAACACCGGCAACTGAGAAAGAACACAATCAATGCAATGACACAATATGATGCATGATCATGACATGGAAATATGCTGTGATTTGAGCTAATGCATCTAGCTATGATTTAAATGAAGTTGGTTTGGATACATGATTCAAATTGCAACTCCATATATGATTATTTAAATGCCTTTTATTTGTTTTATCCAAAAAAGAGGACAAACATTGTTCAAACATGCATCGAAATGGTACAGATGGATTCCTTGATTTTTCCGGTCATTTTTCATATATAATTTATTTCATTTGGAGCTATAGATTAATTTCTATGAATTTTTGAAGTTTTGGATATTTTCTGGAATTTCCTGATTATTAATAAATCCAGAAAATGTATTACTGCGTCATCATTAGGTCATGTTGATGTCAGCAGGTCAACAGGAGCCGTCCAGGTCAAACCTGACCAGTGGGGCCCACTGGTCAGTGACTAACTAACTAACCTAAGTTTAATTAGAGCCGGGGCCCGCATGTCAGTGTCTAATCTACTTAACTAAGTTAATTAGCACTAACTAAACCTAACACTAATTAAACAGGGGCCTGGCCCACACGTCAGTTAGCCAGGGGAGGTCAAACCCCTGGTCAGCGGGTTCAAACCCGCCGGACTTGGTCCACGGCTCGACGCCGGCGACGACAGACGCGGCGGAGGGCGTCGGGGAGGCTCTACGCGTAGCTGGCGCTCTTCCGCATCTAACGGGACCGAAGTCAGCGGCTGGGGTGGCCGGAAATGGCGGCGGCGACCTCAACGGCGGCGGCCGAAGATCGGGCTAGGTCGGGCTCGACGCTAGGGTGAGCGGGAGGAGGAACTGGTGGGAGCTGCGGCCTCCTGGGAACATGCGGAGCACGCGAGCATTATCGAACACGAGCCGCTGGGGCTGTGACCACGACTACGCCATGGCCGGCGGGGAGAAGCTTTCGGCCTCGATGGTTAACCCGGCTACGGCACACGAACGGCGAGAAGAACAGGGGGAAAACGGGCATGAGCTCACTGCGGTTCGGTTGGTGCAGCTGGCGAGCTCGGGGACGGGCTTTGGACGATGAATCGGCGACGGTGATCGGCGGCGCCCGAGGTCGAAGGCGAGCATGATGAGGACGCTACGGTGCATCCCGGCTTGCCTGGCTCGGTGGAGAAGACGAGGATGACGTCGCAGAGCTTGTGGGAACGACGGCGGGGCGAGCGAGTAGCTATGGCTGTGGTGGTTCTCGTCGGCGGTCACGGTGCGTCCGGACGGTGACAGGAGAGAGAGAGTCAAAGAGGGGATGGGGACGAGCAAGCGGTCGAGGAGGGCGAGGGGGAGTGCGTGGTGCCCTTGGGTGCCTCAAGCGGCGATCATGTAAGTAGGAGGTGGCCTCGCGCGTGCGCACGCGCGTCGGGCACACACTTGTCCCCCTGGCAGAGGAGGAAGACGATAGGGGAGGAGGTGGTGGTGGGCTGGGCTTCCAGGTGGGCTGGCCAGCTGGGCTGCGACAGGTAAGCCAGGTAACTCTCTCTCTCTCTCTCTCTCTCTTTTATTTCGGTTTTTCTATTTTCTATAATTGTGTTTGGCTTTATTAAAAATGGCAGAGCATTTCCAAAATTCATGCTACTGACTGTGGCCACTGTTTGGAATATTTCTAGCAGTAAACATTTCAGTCTAGGATTATTTGGGCATTTAATATATTTATAGGATTTAAATGCCCAAATGCAAGTACTATATGATTTAATTCAGTGACCCCCAATTGACCTAGAACAATGTGCAATATTTTTGGCACAGGTTCAAGACCAATCCAAAGATGTTGAACATTTTTGGGAAGGCATTTTGGGTTCATTGAAAATATTTTTATTTGAAGCTAGTTGAATTCTTTCTGATGCTAGGGTTTGGTCAATCCTCATTTCAACTTAAATAGAATCTAAATATGATGCAACAAGATGTAAAACACCAGGCAGTACTAGAAGCTAGGGAAGTGACAGGAACACTTCCCTAGAAAGAAAATTAAATTACCATATGAATCTATTATGAGAGCCACTTATGGATTGCCTACCAAAGATGGCAATACCTAGATCTATCCTTGCTTCTATGCTTAGCTAGGGGCGTTAAACGATAGCGCTTGTTGGGAGGCAACCCAATTTTATTTTTATTCCTTGATTTTTTTTCTCCTGTTTACTAATAAATAATGTATATAGCCTCTGTTTTGGTTGTGTTTTTTGTGTTTAATTAGTGTTTGTGCCAAGTATAACCTTTGGGAAGACTTGGGGAAAGTCTTTTTGATCTTGCTGTAAAAAACAGAAACTTCAGCGCTCACGAGAATTGCTGTCATTTTTATATGGGAAGTGATATTTAGTTAATTATTTTTGAAGATGATTAATAGATAAATTCCTCACGTCCATCAATTTATTTTAGAATTTTTGGGGTTCCATAAGTTTGCGTTAGCTACGGATTACCACAGACTGTTCTGTTTTTGACAGATTCTGTTTTTCGTGTGTTGTTTGCTTATTTTGATGAATATATGGCTAGTAAAAGAGTTTATAAACCATAGAGAAGTTGGAATACATTAGGTTTAACACCAATATAAATAAAGAATGAGTTCATTACAGTACCTTGAAGTTGTGTTTTGTTTTCTTTCGCTAACAGAGCTCACGATATTTTCTATTTAAGTTTTCTGTTGTGAAGTTTTCAAGTTTTGGGTAAAGATTTGATGGATTATGGAACAAGGAGTGGCAAGAGCCTAAGCATGGGGATTCCCATGGCACCCCAAGGTAAAATTCAGGGACACCAAAAAGCCTAAGCTTGGGGATTCCCCAAAAGGCATCCCCTCTTTTGTCTTCGTCTATCGGTAACTTTACTTGGAGCTATATTTTTATTCAACACATGATATGTTTTTTGCTTGGAGCGTCTTGTATGATTTGAGTCTTTGATTTTTAGTTTACCACAATATTCCTTGCTGTACACACCTTTTGAGAGAGACTCACATGATTTGAAATTTATTAGAATACTCTATGTGCTTCACTTATATCTTTTGTGCTATATAGTTTTTGCGCTAGTGCTTCACTTATACCTTTTAGAGCACGGCGGTGGTTTTATTTTATAGAAATAATTTATATGTCATGATTCACTTATATTATTTTGAGAGTCCTTTAGAACAACATGGAAATTTTCTTTTAGGAATAATATAAAAACTTTCATAGAAGTGCATTGAATACTATGAGAAGTTTGATACTTGATAATCGTTTTGAGATATGGAGATGGTGATATTAGAGTCATGCTAGTTGAGTAGTTGTGAATTTAAGAAATACTTATGTTAAAGTTTGTGATTCCCATAGCATGCACATATGGTGAACCATTATGTGATGAAGTCAGAGCATGATTTATTTATTGATTGTCTTCCTTATGAGTGGCGGTCGGGGACGAGTGATGGTCTTCTCATACCAATCTATCCCCCTAGGAGCATGCGCATAATACTTCGTTTTGATAACTAATAGATTTTTGCAATAACTACGTGAGTTCTTTATGACTAGTGTTGAGTCCATAGATTATACGCACTCTCACCCTTCCACCATTGCTAGCCTCTCTAGTATCGCGCAACTTTCGCCGGCACCATAAACCCACCATATACCTTCCTCAAAACAGCCACCATACCTACCTATTATGGTATTTCCATAGCCATTCCAAAATATATTGCCATGCAACTTTCCACCATTCCATTATTATGACACGCTTCATCATTTTCATATTGCTTGCATGATCATGTAATTTACATCGTATTTGTGGGAAAGCCACCGTTCATAATTCTTCATACATGTCACTCATGCATCATTGCACATCCCGGTACACCGCCGGAGGCATTCACATAGAGTCATATTTTGTTCTAAGTATTGAGTTGTAATTCTTGAGTTATAAGTAAATAAGGTGTGATGATCATCATTATTAGAGCATTGTCCCAAGTGAGGAAAGGATGATGGAGACTATGATTCACCCACAAGTCGGGATGAGACTCCGGACGAAAAAAAGAGAAAGACCATAAAAAAAGAAGGCCCAAAAAATGAGAGAAAAAGAGAGAAGGGACAATTCTACTATCCTTTTTTCACACTTGTGCTTCAAAGTAGCACCATGATCTTCATGATAGAGAGTCTCCTATGATATCACTTTCATATACTAGTGGGAAGTTTTCATTATAGAACTTGGCTTTTATATTCCAATGATGGGTTTCCTCAAAATGCCCTAGGTCTTCATGATCAAGCGAGTTGGATGCACACCCACTTAGTTTCTTTTGTTGAGCTTTCATATACTTATAGCTCTAGTGCATCCGTTGCATGGCAATCCCTATTCACTCACATTGATATCTATTGATGGGCATCTCCATAGCCCGTTGATACGCCTAGTTGATGTGAGACTATCTTCTCCTTTTTTGTCTTCTCCACAACCACCATTCTATTCCACATATAGTGCTATATCCATGGCTCACACTCATGTATTGCGTGAAGATTGAAAAAGTTTGAGAACATCAAAAGTATGAAACAATTGCTTGGCTTGTCATCGGGGTTGTGCATGATTTAAATATTTTGTGCGATGAAGATAGAGCATAGCCAGACTATATGATTTTTTAGGGATAACTTTCTTTGGCCATGTTATTTTGAGAAGACATAATTGCTTAGTTAGTATGCTTGAAGTATTGTTATTTTTATGTCAATATTAAACTTTTATCTTGAATCTTTCGGATCTGAACATTCATGCCACAATAAAGAAAAATTACATTGAGAAATATGTCAGAAAGCATTCCACATCCAAAATTCCTTTTTATCATTTACCTACTCGAGGACGAGCAGGCATTAAGCTTGGGGATGCTTGATATGTCTCCAACATATCTATAATTTTTTTGCTCCATGCTATTATATTATCTATTTTGGATGTTAATGGGCTTTATTTTACACTTTTATATCATTTTTGGGACTAACCTATTAACCGAAGGCCCAACCCAAATTGCTGTTTTTTTTGCCTATTTTAGAGTTTCATCGAAAAGGAATATCAAACGAAGTCCAAACGGAATGAAACCTTCGGGAACGTGATTTTCTCAACAAACGTGATCCAGGAGACTTGGAGTGGGCGTCAAGAAACAGTCGAGGAGGCCACGAGGCAGGGGGCATGCCTACCCCCCTGGGCGCGCCCTCCACCCAGTGGGCCCCTCGTTGCTCCACAGATGTACTTCACCCTCCTATATATATCCACGTACCCCCCAAACACACATGAGCACCACGAAAACCTATTTCCACCGCCACAACCTTCTGTACCCGAGAAATCCCATCTTGGGGCCTTTTCCGGAGCTCCGCCGGAGGGGGTATTGATCACGGAGGGCCTCTACATCAACTCCATGGCCTCTCCGGTGATGTGTGAGTAGTTTACTTCATACCTTCAGGTCCATAGTTATTAGCTAGATGGCTTCTTCTCTCTCTTTGGATCTCAATACAAAGTTCTCCTCGATCTTCTTGGAGATCTATTCGATGTAATCTTCTTTTGCGGTGTGTTTGTCGAGATCCGATGAATTGTGGGTTTATGATCCAGATTATCTATGAACAATATTTGATTCTTCTCTGAATTCTTTTATGTATGATTGGTTTATCTTTGCAAGTCTCTTCGAATTATCAGTTTGGTTTGGCCTACTAGATTGACCTTTCTTGCAATGGGAGAAGTGCTTAGCTTTGGGTTCAATCTTGCGGTGCTCGATCCCAGTGACAGAAAGGGAAATGACACATATTGTATTGTTGCCATCGAGGATAAAAAGATGGGGTTTATATCATATTGCATGAGTTTATCCCTCTACAACATGTCATCTTACTTAAAGCATGACTCTGTTCTTATGAACTTAATACTCTAGATGCATGCTGGATAGCGGTCGATGTGTGGAGTAATAGTAGTAGATGCAAAATCGTTTCGGTCTACTTGTCACGGACGTGATGCCTATATACATGATCATACCTAGATATTCTCATAATTATGCTCAATTCTGTCAATTGCTCGACAGTAATTCGTTTACCCATCGTAATACTTATGCTCTTGAGAGAAGCCACTAGTGAAACCTATGGCCCCCGGGTCTATCTTCCATCATATTAATTTTCCAACCTTGCTATTTCTATTACCGTTTATTTTACTTTGCATCTTTATTTCTCTTTATCATAAAAATACCAAAAATATTATCTTATCATATCTATCAGATCTCACTCTCGTAAGTGACCGTGAAGGGATTGACAACCCCTTTATCGCATTGGTTGCGAGGTTCTTATTTGTTTGTGTAGGTGCATGGGACTCGAGCGTGATCTCCTACTGGATTGATACCTTGGTTATAAAAAACTGAGGGAAATACTTACGCTACTTTACTGCATCACCCTTTCCTCTTCAAGGGAAAACCAATGCAGTGCTCAAGATGTAGCAATGTTCCATTGCTATTTATATAGAACCTGTCGCCAATACATTGATGATATTTTGCTCATATCTTGCTTTCATGCTTGTGATATGTCATGTGCATTATTCATGCCCACTATTTGCACACAGGACATGTTTGCCATGATTCCTTCTAGCACGTTGCTTTTCGCACTACTAGCTTGCTTGACTTGATCGCTATGATTGCTTGCTTTGTCGCATCACCCATGTTCCATTCTTACTCGCTTTCTTGGGTTGATGACATATATGTTCATACCTCTCACTTGATTTGTCTTGTTCATTGTCTCTTGTCTCCATTAGTTGCATCTCTCATCACTTGTAGTGAGCGCAACCATGCCGATGTAGGGTGGAACACTAGATGGCTGATCTTTCATGAAAGGAGCGGATCCCGCAAGGAACACGAAGAACACAAGGGGAAACACGAGAGAATCACTCAAACCAACAAGTACTATCACACATATGCTAGATCCAAGTACACATAGAGATCACACGATCCAAAGTCAACAAGGGACGATACAAGGGGTAACCGGTTCTTCTCCGTGAGGAGGTCTTGATGAGAGTCTTCTCCATGAAGGAGGTCTTGAATCCAGCATGGATCTTCTCTGAAGAGGGGCCACGGTCTATCTCAAGGAGTAGATCCGTATGGATGAGCAAAGCTCTGTCTCTAAATGAGCTAAACCAATGCTAACCCTAACTAGGAGGAGGTAGGGGAGTATATATAGTCTAGCGCCACGTAGGGGTAAGTGGGAGAGAGTTTACATGGGCTCTCGGCCCGCAGCTGCGTAGGGGAGCCGGATGTCCGGCGGCTCGTGAGGAGCCGGATGTTCGGGCCCTTGCCGGATGTCCAGTCTAGACTTGGCCACTCCTGTGCTCTCTGGATAGGTGGGGCCGGAAGTCCGGGGCTTCGGAAGGCGCCGGATGTCCGGGGTGATGGTCGGATGTACGGCTGCTGTGGCAGCAGACTCTTCTTCCTTCTCCTTCCTTTGCTTCTGCGCACGTTTGGCCTTGGTCCTTGGGCTCTCCATGGTCTCCTCGGGCTTACCTGAGTATGCACAAGGTCCGCGCTTGAAGTAGCATCCATTTCTTACATGCGGAAAGGGAAGATGCGGAAAGGAGCGAGTTCACCTTAGGTCCAATGGCATATGCTCAAGTGTACATGGGGATGATCGTAGGATGCTCTGCATCATCTCCCCTCCCTTTGGAAAGATCCGATCTCGGATCGAAAACCTCATCACCATGGAAACGGTTGTCGTGGATGGACTTGTAGTTGGACGAAGTGGAAGACATGGCACAATCCAAGTACTCCAAGGTGTCTCCGGAGTGGTGCACATGCAAAAAGAGCAAACACAAACGACACTTGAAAATACAACGGTTGGCGCACACAAAGTGTCCATCATCTAAGAATGAGTCCGTGCGGCAAGATTGTTCATGACAAAGCACATGAAGCTTATCAAGATGATATAGAATGATATGCAAATCATTCATGGGAGCAAAAGCATTCATTGTGCACACATATGTGTTGTGAATATGATCAATGCAACCATTGTGCAAAACGATGTCATAATGGGACGGTGTATCAAAAGCATGAAGATGGTAATTGGTACTCAATGTGAGTATGTGATCATGCAATTGTTGATGGGTAATATGATCATGATGTATAAATATGCCATCAAGGAAGATCACAACAAATTTGCTAAGAAAGTGCATAAGCTCGTATATCATGGATGACATAGAAATACAAGATGCAACAAGGCAATCATAATGTGAGTCAATCCATGCATAAGATGCAAATTTGTCATGTGTATGATATGTCCATCGAGCAAGACATGTGTGAGCACAATCAACAAATATGGAGGTGTTGGTGTACCAATGCTCGATGTCGTGGCATGAGTGGAGGTTCAAAGGTGCATCCAATAAGTCCGAGCGCTCCTCAATTTGAAGGTCCATAGAGCCAATCTCCGATGTCGCTCCTTTGTTCGCGAGATGTATCATGTAGACAACAAGAAGGAGACAACAATGAAAGAGTGACCCATCCAATATGCGTATTTGAGGATGGCTCAAAGGGAAGGAATTCACCTTATGAATGTTCTCGAAGATGCTGGAGTTGCACGTCATGTACGCCTTCACATAACCAATATGTCTCGTGATAGTGGTGCCTTGTGATTCCTTCAAAACGAAAGAACATGACAAACACTCGGAAAAACAAATGAGGTTAGCGTGAGAGCAAAACCTATCATTCGTGTGGTGAAATACCCAACAAGTGTTCTCATCATTCTTATCATAAGAAACTACAAGGTGTGGTATGGTATGAAAGCATATGATGTAACTACAACCAAAGACAATAGGCTCTAGTAAACAAGCATGCATCACAAGTAATATGTCCAAGTCTCCAAGATCAATAAGCATAGTATGGTTGGACTCACTACCAGTAGATATGAGAGAGGCAACTAATGGACACAAGAGACAATGATCAAGATATATCATGTTATAGGATGATCATATATGTCATCAACCCAAGAAAGCGAGTAATAATGGAACATGGGTGACGCGACAAAGCAAGCAATCATAGTGGTCAAGTCAAGCAAGCTAGTAGTGCGAACATGGCAAGCATGTCATGGGTGCAAATAGTGTGCATCAATAATTCACATGACATAGCACAAGCATGAAAGGAAGATATGAGCAAAGTAGGTTCATGGTGTTGGCAAGAAGTCCTATGTAAATAGCAATGGAACATCATGTCGCTCCCAACACAACAAGCATCAATAGCATGTGGCACAAGGAAAACATGGCAATAGCAATAAGTATCTCCACCAAGCATGCAAATGCACATAGTAGTAAAATGGTGGCTCATGGGTAAATGCACACAAGGGTCACAATTGCAGGGCAAAGACATAGAAATAGGCATAACATGCAAAGTGAACACGATATAATGGGCATAAGGTGACAAATGGTATATAGCCCAAAGCCGTGTGATAGCCAGTAGAAGAGATGCGTGTAGTCCTTGCGCATAGGGAATGGTGGTAAGGATAGTCCTCGGGATCCCAAGTCATCATTGCTCCCAAGAGCTCGTTTTGTAAACTCTTAGGATTGAGAGGTTGACGAGTATACATGGGTACCTACACAAAACAAAGACAAAGGGAAAATGATGAGGACATGACTACCTTGGATACGACCAAAAATATTGCATACATGTATATTTGTGAGGTGATTTCTAATGCAAACTATGCAATAATGTATTTATGGCATTCAGAACAAAAATACTTCAGAGACTTTTGTTCCATGTCTAATTGCAGGTGTATGGGACATTTGTACAATCCACATATGAAGATAAGGGAAAAAGAGAAGTTTAGGTACTTTTCAAAAAGTCCTCTCACGTCACTTTTTGGCCAAGAGAAAATAGAGTCCAAGTCTCTCATGTTCTGGATTCAGATTCGGACTACACATACATACTTGACTCAAAACGCCAACAACTTTTTCATAAGGACTCCGAATTCGGTGATTGTTTTTTGTTTGAAAGTAGATTTTGTGCTCTTTCCAGCACAATTGGATTCACCTCCAAATTCGTCTGGAGCATTGAGTTATGGACGAAACAATCTGAGGTTGCAGCAGAATCCGAGTCAAACTACAAGCCCAAAGGTGTTGCATCACCTCCACTTGCGCCCATGAGCCTTGTACGACCTAGGGTTAGTTTTAGGCTGCCTTGGGACGTCCTCCCACCTCCTTGGCCGCCATCCCTTGCTCCTATATAAGTAGATCCATCTAGTAGCTTTTTCCTTGTGATTTGTTTAGTTAAAAGTTAGCCATTGCAACTTTGTGTACTTCATTTGTGTCCAACGACCAGACCAAGACTACTTACGGATCCCCACCATTATCAATACTTCATATATGTTCGCAATAGTCAGATTGCTTTATCATATTCTTGCTCGTTCTTCGATTTCTTGCAGGAATAGACCTTCATGGTAAGGCTGACCGTGCATCCGGCATCGTCAGTAACCTTAGGAGATTGGTTTAGCGATTGCTAAGGCGCACCATCATGCATGTTTGTAGTTGGATCATCAAAGTCGTCTCCACCAAATCAATAGTTATCATCTCATCGAAAGATCGGGACCCTTGCCTCTATCAAGTGGTATCAGTTTTCAGGTTGCTCGGTGAGAATTTTCAGTTTTTCCTAGATCAGATTTATTTTCTTACCTATTGTCCAACAAAAATCCACAAAAATAGTTAGATCTGTTCATCCTTTGTCTAAGCCAGTCTGAGCCTTTGCAATTTTCTTTTCATTGCTTGCATAGTTGAATTATCGGTTGCATCGTCGTGTCGAGTTGCTGGTCTTAGTGTCTAGTTCATTTAGAGTTTCGAGTTCTGTTCACATTAGTCACGCTGTCGCTGCATCATTATCCCTTCCGCTGTCTACCACCCATCCATTAATTTCCACCATGTGCTACCCACCGTTCATTGTCATAACCATAGTTGAGATCGTTCACATCTTTGCTTGATCCAATCTGCATCTTATATAGTTTGTTTTGAAAAGAGGGAGAGAGAAAAAAAGACAAAGAAAAAAAGAGATAAAAGTAAAAAAGTCAGAGAAAAAAGGAGAGAAAGAAAAAGAAAAAAGTGTGAGGAAAAAGAGAGAAAAGGAAAAACCAAAATTCGGATCTATCTAGACTCAATCTCGTAGTTGAATTCGGATTGGAATCTGTTTTGTGCACTGTTCAGTAAAACAGGATTAACTTCCTCATACGAAGCCGTGTCCGCTCTACGAGTACTCAAATGAAATCTAGCGGCGAGCTGCATCTAAATAGTTGCAGAAACTAGTTCAATATTTGGCACCTCAAAATCGGTGTCTAAATAGGTCTTTCTGCCCTCTGAAGTTCGCGAACACAGTTTATTCCAGTTTTTCATGCCAGTTTTAGAAATTTTTTTGACTCCTCATATCAACTCGGAATTGAGTGATTCCTTTTGCATTTGAAATCTTCAGTCAATACCATTCTTGAAAAAATTTTATCAAAAAATTGGCACGAACTTTTCCAGAGGAAAGTTGGACAGAAAGTTGTTGATATATCCTGCTTGGTTGTTGTTTCACATCATTATCTTTACGGCTATTGCGATCTTCACTTATATTTTGCTGTCCAGAGCTACTTCATATCCTTTATTGATGCTAGTTGTCCTACGACGTGACCTCATTAGTGTTCTAGGCTCACGTCTCTAGTCCGTACTAGCCTAGGACCAGCACAGTAACGTCGTTGAGCGTTTATTCAACATTTGCATCTCTGAATTGATAATTGCTAATATTTTGCTACCATATATTTAAGCCTTCCAAGATCCACATATTTCTACACTGTGTATGCATATGTTCCCCTGGCAATCGCTTTACTCAATCTTTAGAGTTATTTGACACCGCTGGTTGCCTGTCACCACCTGCTGCTTGGTAAGAACTTGTAAGATATTGATATTTGCTTTACTGTGAGCGCTATACCACTACACCCTAGTAGTTCATAGGAACATTATTCTTGAATTTTGTTTCTTTTTTGTTCTAATCATGACAGGGTCTGAAGATAGAAGTTCTTCGACGACATATACATCTTCACCATCACGAGAGGTGAGACAACACACACAAGCATATGGTCATGTTATCTCTTTACCATCATTTGAGGGTAGATTTAATCCTGCTATTTATCTAGCTTGGGAGCTTGAAGTAGAACAAGTTTTTAGTCACCATGAATTTTTTGAACTTGAGAGAGTATGATCTACCACTAGAGCATTTACTGGTTTTGCTTCTGTTTGGTGGAGTGTACATTGTAAGAAAAACATTGATAACCAACCCACAACTTGGAAAGTTTTGAAAGCTGTAATGAGATAACAATTTTTCCTCCTTACTATCGTCGTGAATTGCTTTGCAAATTAGAACAATTAAAACAAGGCAGTAACACCGTTCATGCTTACTACCAAGAGTTCAAATCTTATATGCATCATTGTGACATAGAAGAATCTGAGGATGATACAATGAATAGATTTTTTGGTGGTTTGAACCATGATATCCGTGCAAGATTTTAGTATATTCCTCGTTGCATTACTGGTATGTGTGTTTGCGCTTGAACCTTTTGAGAGACAGATACAGGAGGATGCATGGGTGACTACGACGACTACTATTCCAGTTCATGCTCACCACCGCCGGTTGGTTCCTCCACCATCGCACCTACTAGAGCAGCCCCACCTCGGATTGTGAGCGCGACATCATCGCAAGAGTATGGTACATTGTCAACTTCTGTACCTACATCAGCTACGTCTTTGCGACAAGGTAATAGTAAAGGTATTGATGATATAACTTCACATGAGAATGATGCATGTCTAGTTAACTTGAATGCATCATGTGTTGAGTTACCTATTGATTTGAGCACACCACCTATTTTAGAGAATCTTGTTACTGTGTTGAATGCGTCATGTGATCACACAACCGAAATACCAACAATTTTGAGTGCACCCATTGAATTAACTGTTGATGCAAAAGAACCAATGTTTAATCATTTTGATATGACCTCTAATCTTGGTGATGATTCTGTGTCCAATGACTTATTGCATGTTTGCTTATTTAATCATGTTGTAGCATGTAAATTTGATGCAACTAAGGTTTATTCACCAATGTTGGGATGGTTTAATGATGAACATTGTCAATCTTTTGAAATAAATAAGAGCTTCACTTATATGTGCAAACTAAGTTGCAATATTTTCATGCCTTCTACTTCTTGTGGTAATTTTTTGGCTTTCGATTTTATGAACTATGAAAGTTACTCATGTATACATGTGTCATATGTGCAAAAATCAAGGGAAGTAAAAATGGATCACATATACATATACATCATGTACACCTTGTCTCTTTTGTTAGCCACATTTCAGATTAAGCAACGCCGAGGATGGCTTTATTTTCAAGAAGGGGAGGATGATGAGGACATGACTACCTTGGATATGACCAAAAATATTGCATATATATATATTTGTGAGGTGATTTCTAATGCAAATTATACAATAATTTATTTATGTCATTCAGGACAAAAATACTTCAAAGACTTTGGTGCCATGTCTAATTGCAGGTGTATGGGACATTTGTACAATCCACATATGAAGATAAGGGAAAAAGAGAAGTTTAGGTGCTATTCAAAAAGTCCCCTCACATCACTTTTGGGCCAAGAGAAGATAGAGTCCAAGTCTCTCACGTTCTGAATTCAGATCCGGACTGCACAGACATACCTGACTCAAAATGCCAATAACTTTCTCATGCAGACTCCGAATTGGGTGATTCTTTTTTTTGTTTGAAAGTAGATTTTGTGGTCTTTCTAGCACAATTGGAATCACCTTCAAATTCGTCCGGAGCATTGAGTTATGGACGAAACAATCTGAGGTTGCAGCAGAATCTGAGTCAAACTACAAGCCCAGAGGTGTTGCATCACCTCCACTTGGGCCCATGAGCCTTGTACGACCTAGGGTTAGTTTTAGGCTGCCTTGGGACGTCCTCCCACCTCCTTGGCCGCCACCCCTTGCTCCTATATAAGTAGATCCATGTAGTAGCTTTTTCCTTGGGATTTTTAGTTAAAAGTTAGCCATTACAACTTCCTGTACTTCGTTTGTGTCCAACGACCAGACCAAGACCGCTTTCGGATCCCCACCTTTATCAATACTTCATCTATATTCGCAATATTCAGATTGCATTATCATATACTTGCTTGTTCTTCGACTGCTTGCAGGAATAGACCTTCGTGGTCAGGCTGATCGTGATTCCAGCATCGTTAGTAACCTCTGGAGATTGGTTTAGCGATTGCTAAGGCGCAACATCATGCACGCATGTAGTTGGATCCTCAGTTGTCTCCACCAAATCGACAGTTATCATCTCATCGAAAGATCAGGACCCTCGCCTGTATCAGAAAATTGTGTGTGCGTGGTATATGTACACATCATCCATCATGATGCATATGTGCTTGTGTTGGTTAGCACCAAATATCCAATGCTCAAATAAATGAGATGCGTCATATAGGAACATGCAATCCATCATGAGAGGTTTGTTGTTATGTATGGCATAATGGAGACTCAAATTGTGTAATGCATCACGAGAGATATGTAGAGAATTGTTATTCATGGAATGCATATGGTGCAAGCAATTATGAGAATCATGCAAAGTATGGAATGCGTCAAAATCTCCTAATATGTATGAGGAAACTATGGGGGTGTCCTCATGAGCATTAATGGAAACATCACATGGAGAATATTGACAACATTCAAAACAATGCATATTTGGAACATTGTGGTCATGGCATGGCATAGTTGATGAATTGCGCAAGTCATGTAAAGGAAGCATATCAATATCATCACAAGAAAAACAAAAGCTAATGACCATCATCTCGTCATCTATGCCATAAGTGCAAATGTGATTTATTTTAATGGGGCATCTATAGTTACTATGTTGAGATTGAAATGATGCAATATGGGAGATCTCACTCATAGCATATGACAAGTTTAAAGGGTTGTCGAACATGATGTGACCAAAAGAATTTTCACATGATATCCTATGGAGCATAGCATCACAACTAGGCAATTCAACATGCTCATCATCATATTCATCATAAATTGGTAAGTCATGACATGAGGAAGTCGCACTAGCATGAAGCATGGTAATAGGTGTGTCAACATCATGCAAGCAATTAGTGGTAATATAGTCCACTAGTGGGACAAGAGAAGCACTATCACCTATGTTACCTTTGGAGCATCGCTCATGTGTTGTAGGTGAGGTGTCGAAGACCAAGTCGTGATCATCTTCATCTTAATGGAACCATGTGGGTGGTGCATCTTCTTCCACCATGGCCATCGTCATCTCCATTGGAGGTATGGACTTGTCAAGGATAGGCATGTCGTCATGTAGGAGACCTAGCACCAAAGAAGAAAACACACTTGGAGTAGAGTGTAAGTCGTTATAAACGATAGTGGCCTCACATGCCCTATCAACTACCTCACACACTAAGTGTTGTGGATTACTCACTCCCTCTTGGATGCTCTCACTCGTATGGTTGGTGGAGTCACTCAAATGGCTCTCAACCTCACATAGGATGTGTGGCATGCTCTCAAGTGTAGGGCTAGTGGTGGTCACACTCATCCTCTCATAAGAAATGCACTCAATGTCACATATGGTGGAGTCACTCATGTCACTCATGTGGTGGTGGCTCTCCTCACATGGGAATTGGGGCATCTCTTCATATGTGACTGTCGGAGAGACGTAGGTGCAAATGTCTCGATGCTCAATCATGTCGTAGTCGTAGCCGTGGATGAAGGCCGAAGATGACACATCATCACTCTCCTCTGAGACCAAAGATAAGGTCTCATGTGCGGTCTTGTAGCTTGACTCAGAGAATTAGTCCTTTTCGGGCGCCGTCTTGATGTAGTTGAAGAGGTTCATGCCCGTCGCCATGGTCGAAGGGATGGCCCTAGCGTGACTTTCTTGTCACCATCTTGTCGTTGGAGGCCCATATGATGTGGCACCTCGTAGCTCATCTCCATGACCAAAGGGAAATTCCCATGCTCAGCCATCTTCCTTGAGGGGCTTCCAAAGATGGAAGTGTCGCCCTGGCTCGTAGGTGGCCGCCTTGGACGTGATGAAGTCAATGCAGGCGAAGATGTCGTACGTCCAAAGGTGAAGATGCCTTGATAACACTTGGCAAAGATGCCGAAGTGATGGTGGTAGTAGCCGTAGCGTCCTCTTGGTGGTGCTTGTCTCTTTGTCTTCGCTTGTGCTCATGAAGTTTGGTTGTAGCTTGATGTAGAGCTTGTTGGGACTTGTAGGTAAGCACATGTCGAGAATCTTCATGTTGATGGTGTCTTTGTCATGCTTGAGCTCGTAGTAGATGTTGTTCGTCGTCGTCATGCACATGATGCTTGGAGGTGACTTTCCCTTCATGATGATGTGGATCACGAATGTGATGGTTGTCTCCATGTAGATGTGGATGTGGACAACTTGCGCTTACATTGCGTGGGCGCTCCGAAGATGATTGATTTGCTTGTCGTCACCTTGAGGATGATGAAGGGGAAGAATTGTTGATCAACAAGGTCCGAATCTCCTCCATCCTTGCATCTTCCTCCTCCTTTTATGCGGGAAACTTGTTGTCGAGGTAGTCTCTTGTATGTAGCTCGGAGTGTCGCATGTCAATGGCGAGGTTGTCAATGCACTCTCACAATCTTGATTATGTGCCTTGCATTTGTCGTTGTAGATCGAAGATTGATGATTTGGTGATGTAGTTGTTCGCGCCATCATTGTTGTCGAAGACCGAAGATGAAATGCCTTGCCTATCCATCACAAGACTCGAGCAAATATGAGTGGGAGAAAGAGAATAACTATACCAAATGTACCTTGACCGGTGTTGAAGATGAATCAATGATCACTCAATGATGTAACAAGGAAATAGCACAATTGGTACCGATCTCGTCAATTTCTCACACCTACACAAGTAAGGCTTATAGTGGAGCTCGGTGAGGATAGTGGCACAAAATTTGATGCAAAATGTTAGCAAGAGTCAATAATGTTGAAAGATATTTAAAAATTCGCAAGTGACACAAGTAGACCAATAGCAATATGTGGCACATGGAAACGCACACACGGATAGATAAATGGGGTCGTGCAACCAAGGAATGAGCTCAAAATGTCGAATCCACAGAAAATTCTCCTGTTGCACAACTCTAGAGAGGCGCTAGCACGATTTCTCAATAGGCGGATATGACACTTGTGCACAACCTATAGGAGACAAAAATGCAACGACTTCTATCCCAAGTATGCTATGTATATATGGTTCCCGGTGTTTCTCTCAAGATGATCCAAGATGATCAGCTCTTGCTTACAAGCTTCTTTGCTCTTTCTCTTTTGCTTAAAAGATTTATTCTTTTTTTTTATATGGCCACAATGCGAAATGCACAAACCAAGATAGCAATTGGATATATACGGGAACAATCTTGTGACACAAGGGATGATATGATACCAATACGATATGGTATGTATGCAATGGATGGTGTAGATCACTAATGTGCATAAGTAACATTGCCGGCAATACTCAAATGGCTAGTCTCGATAGGCAAGTTACGCAAAATAGGCTAGGGGTTATCAATGCAATTGGAAGGGGAATATACAATGATGTCGTCGAGGTTACCGTCTGTGGCGATGATGAGAGGCAGTGTTCTTTATGTAGAACCATCCCTAATTAGTCGAAACACCTTAGGAAACGGAAATACCGTGAACTCAAAATCTCAAATGTCAAATGTCAAAATGGAGGTAGCGGGAATGCAGTGGTGGTTCCGGAAGTATTGGTGGAAACCCGGTCAAAATGGGTTAAGGTGGTGGAAGCGTATGGGAGTAAGCCTATGCGGAAGTTATGGTGGTTGTTGATGAAGAAGCGACCGTGTGACGCCCTCGATTTGACCGTACACTAATCATACACACAAATGTGTACGATCAAGATCAAGGACTCACGGGAAGATATCACAACACAACTCTAGACACAAATAAAATAATACAAGCTTTATATTACAAAGCCAGGGGCCTCGAAGGCTCGAATACAAATGCTCGAAGACACAAGAGTCAGCAGAAGCAATAATATCTAAGTACAGACATAAGTTAAACAAGATTGCCTTCAGAAGGCTAGCACAAAAGTAGCAACGATCGAAAAGGCAAGGCCTCCTGCCTGGGACCTCCTAACTACTCCTCGAAGTCAAACTCCATGTAGAGTCATCCTCGGGATCCTCTGGCTCCTGGACTTTATCATATGATCGCAATAACCGGGAAAAGGGGAAAAAGTAGCAAAGCAACCATGAGTACTCATCCAAAGTACTCGCAAGCAAAGATCTACACTACATATGCATTGGTATCAATGAAATGGATAGTATCTATGGACTGAACTGCAGAATGCCAGAATAAGAGGGGGATAGCTAGTCCTATCGAAGACTACGCTTCTGGCAGCCTCCATCTTGAAGCATATAGAAGAGAGTAGATGGTAAGTTCACCAAGTAGCATCGTATAGCATAATCCTACCCGGCGATCCTCTCCTCGTCGCCCTGTGAGAGAGCGATCACCGGGTTGTATCTGGCACTTGCAAGGGTGTATTTTATTAAGTATCCGGTTCTAGTTGTGATAAGGTCAAGGTACAACTCCGGGTTGTCCTTTTACCGAGGGACACGACTATTCGAATAGATAACCATCCCTGCAGGGGTGCACCACATTCCCCAACATGCTCGATCCCCTTTGGCCGGACACACTTTCCTGGGTCATGCCCGGCCTCGGAAGATCAACACATCGCAGCCCCACCTAGGCACAACAGAGAGGTTAGCACACCAGTTTAAATCCTATGCGCGCAGGGGTCTGGGCCCATCGCCCATTGCACACCTGCACGCTGCGTGGGCGGCCGGAAGCAAACATACGCGGCTAGTGAGCAGACCTAGCAACCTCCATTACAAAGGAAGTTGCGTTACGCGGTCCAACCCGGTGTGCGCCGCTCAGTCGCTGACATCACGAAGGCTTCCACTGATACCACGACGTCGAGTGCCCATAACTATTCCCGCATAGTTGGTTAGTGCGTATAGGTTCAGTGGCCAGACTCAGATCAAATACCAAGATCTCGTTAAGCATGTTAATTGAAGTATCCATGGATGCCTGCCAGGGCCAGGCCCACCTCTCTCCTAGGTGTTCTCAACCTGCCCTATCGCTACGCCACAAGATCCACCGAGAGGGCCGTCGGGACAAAGGTCCTTTCAGCCCCCAATCCATGAATCACTCTCGGGTACTCTACGAGCCGACCCGTCTTTAGTCATCACATGTATCATGTGTAAGATATAAATTATATACCCATGATCACCTCCCGAGTGATCACGGGCCGATAGTATAGCATGGCAGATGGACAAGAATGTAGGGCCACTGATGGAATACTAGCATCCTATACTAAGCATTTAGGATTGCAGGTAAAGGTAACAACAGTAGTAGCAAGGACACGCTATGCATCAGTATAGGATTGACGAAAAGCAATAACATGCTACACTACTCTAATGCAAGCAGTAGAGAGAAGAATAGGCGATATCTGGTGATGAAGGGGGGGCTTGCCTGGTTGCTCTGGCAAGAAGGAGGGGTGGTCAACATAGTAGTTGATCGGGGCACCAGCAGCGGCGTTAGTCTCGTAGTCTACCGGAGAGAAGAGGGGGAAGAAACAATGAATACAATGCAAACAGATGCATATCGATGCATGACATAACAAGTAACGGTGCCAGGTGAGCCCTAACGCAGTAGGAGGTGATACCAGCGAAGGGGGAAAACATCCGGGAAAGTATCCCCGGTGTTTTGCATATTTGGACAGATGAACTAGAGGGGGAAAGTTGTGTGTTCACTATGCTAGGGATGTATGGCGGACGAACGGGCTACGAAATTGGATTCGTCTCATCGTTCTGAGCAACTTTCATGTACAAAGTTTTTCCATCCGAGCTATGGTTTAGTTTATAATAATTTTAAAAGATTTAGCCATTTTTAGAATTTATTTAATTATTTTAAATCAACATTATCCAGAATAGTGTATGCTGACATCATCATGATGTCAGCAGTCAACAGGGTGTTGACTGGGTCAAACTGACGTGTGGGTCCCGCATGTCATACTCTGTTTATTCTAATTAGGGTTTAGTTAATCTAATTACTGTTTAATTAATTAACAATAGTTAATTAGGTTAACTGAACATAATTAATTTAAGTTAATTAATTAATTATTATTATTTTCCTTTTTTAAAATCCCTTTTTAATAAACATTCTGGGGGCTGGTGGGCCCCGGCTGTCAAAGGCCCATGGCCTAACGGGCGTCGGGTGGCGGTTAAGGGTGCGGCCCGATCGGGCGCACGCCCAGGGGCGCTCGGGCGTGGCCGCAGGATGGCCGTGGCTGGAGCAGCAGCGCGGCGGGGCCGTGGTAGGAGGCGGGGCCTAGCCGAGCGGTGGGGCGCTGTCCGGGGCCGATGAAGGCTGGTGGAGCGGCGCGGGACCGACGAGAGCAGGGCGCAGTAGTGGGATGAGTGGAGGCAGCAAATGGCAGCAGCGGGCTAGCGAGGGCAGATGGGCGTGGGCGCGGCAGAACGGCACGGCGGCACGGGTGGCGCGGCCAGGAATGGCGGGTGCCGGGTTGCTTCGAGCGGCGCAGCGGGGCAGTGGCCGGAGAGGGGTTGCGCGTGAGGGGGGCAGCCACAGAGCATGCGCGGGCGAGGGGTCGTGGCTCGCGCGGCGCACGCGCCTGCGAGGCCAGCGCGAGCGCGCGCGAGGGCGCTTGCTAGGGGGCGCGGAGCGGACAGTGCGGTGGCGCGGGCGAACGCCGCAGCGGGTGAAAGGGGAAGGAGAGGGGGAGTTCACGGGGGGGGGGGGCTGTAGGGGTGATGAGGACATCAATATCATTGTTACACCCACAACCCCTGCTGCTATACATACTGGACAGATTACTAGAGCTCGCGCACGCCAATTGAATTATCAGGTACTTTCATTTCTTGGTAATGATTCTAATGTTCATGAGAATATGATGCTGCCTAAATTGGATACATTTGTTTTGCTTACAAATGAAGGGCCTAGCTTGGACAAGAAAGATGAATATTGGAGCAAGTTCAAGCAAGGAGATGATGGCATGCGCAAGGGGAACAAGAACGGAGTTACAAGTGATGATTCCTGGACTTTGAAGTCACCATAATGAGTGCATGAAGCCTTGGACGAAATATACAAGATGCCACTTCATAAATTTCGTCCAGAGGCTATTCTAGGTGCTACGACACCTTATTTTTGGGCCATGCCCATGTAATTTCGAAAGACTTGATTATAGGCAGTTTTTAGAGTCCGTATGTGTGGGGAAACAAGAGTTAGGGTTGGTTTCGGACCCCTTTTCCAAGGGCCACGAAATTCCCCCCTCTCTCCTCCATATATACAGCCCTTAGTGCATCGTTTAGACTTCGATTTTTGTTTAGATTAAAAGTTCGCCATAGCTACAACTTCGCGTACTTCGTTTGTGTTCAACAACCAGACAAAGGCGTCACAGAACCCCACCTTCATTAATAAAGCTTTCCTCTTTTATTCGCAAAATCCAAATTGTAATCTTAGTTTCTTGCTTGTTCTTCAGTTGCTCGCAGGAAATAGACCCTCGTAGTCAGGCTGATCGAGCTCCAGCGTGGTCAATAACCCCTCGGAAGTTGGTTTAGTGATTGCTAAGGCGCGACGTCTTAACACGTTCGTAGTCGGATCTTCAAAGTCGACTCCCATAGAAAATGACTGCTATCTCATAGAAACATCGGGACACCTTCGCCTCTATCAAGTGGTATTAGATTTCTAGGTTTCTCGGTGAGATTTTACAGTTTTTCATAGTTTAGATCGAGTTTGTTCTTCATACCTACAGTCCACGAAAAATCCAAAAAAAATTAGGGTTAGTTCATCATATCTGAACCAGTCTGAGCCTTTGCATAGTCTTTTCAGTATTTTGCTTTGTTGAATTTGCGGTTGCATCGTCGTGTCTAGTTGTTGGTCTTATAGTCTAGTCTTTTAGAGTTTCAAGTTCTGGTCAGAAGTTGCCACGCCGCCGCGACACCATCATCATCGCCCCTGCCGTCTGCCACCACCACTTATCCGCCACTGATCCGTCTCCATATACAATCACCAATCTGTATCCATATACCACCATCAATCTGTATCCATATACCACCACCGCTGCCATATCCTACCACCATATATCCACCACCAATCCGAGTTCCTTTCATATTAGGTTTATTTTCGAGATCCATCTAATTTCCGATTCGTGTTTCCTTGCCTGAGTAGGTTTCAGAAAAAAAATCCGTGTCTTAGGCCCCCCGGGTAGTTTTTAGGCCAAAATTTTCGCAGGCAAAAAATTCTTTTCCCTATCCTATTTTTAGGCTTTTCGGAGTCTTTTGAGCCACGTGCCATCATACTGATTTTTTGTCGCACTTTTTCATCGTCGCTGCCCTGATTTCCAAAAAAAAGTCAAAAAAAATTCGTGCCATCCTGTCAGTTTGACCTAGGAAGAGTTTTGCGACACTCGCCATTATAGTGATTTTTCGCAAAAAAAGAGGAGCGCAAAAAAAAGAGGAGCGCCAAAAAAGGAGTGAAAAAAAACAAGAGGAGCGCCAAAAAAATAGAGCGCAAAAAATTCCAGAGTGTGCTTTTCCTTGTTTACGTGCAACGTCGTGATTTTGTTATTGTTCTAGGCTCGCGTCTCTAGCGCGTCTAGCCTAGGACCAGCACTGTACCGTCGCTGAACGTTTATTCAACTTTGCATCTCTGAATTGATTATTGCTGACCCTTTTTGCTACCATATTATAAGCCTTCCTAGCTCCACATACATCTACGTCATGCGTTTGACTCTCCCTGGTAATAGCTCTATCCAAGCTTTGAGAGTTTTGACTATGACGGTTGCCGATCACCGCCTATTGTTGGGTAAGAATTGGTAAGAATTTGAAATTTGCTTGACGGATTTGTGACACCCACCACCACCTCTTTTTAGTAGTCTGTAGGATCATATTCTTGTGTGTTTCTATTGCTGCTAACCATGGCAGGATCACAAGCTGATGAGACTGACTGGGAGAACATGATGAATAAGGAGTTGCATGATAAATTTCAGCAAATGATGAGTGGACAGGTGCAAGATGTGCTAAACAGATTTGAAGAGTCCATGGAGAAGATAGATGGCATGGAGAAGACGTTCAAAACAACGCTCGATAACAAGTTTAATGAATTGCTCGCACGTCTTCCACCACCACCACCAGATGCACCTAACGCACCTCTACAACAACAACAACAACAACAACAACAATGTCGCCTTCCAAATCAAGTGGGACGAGCACATCGCGTTCTGATTGACCCTGGGCAAAATTTTGGTGCCGCTGTTGATGCTTCTGTAGCTCCTGCTGCTACTGCAGAGGTAGAGGACCATTACGAGGATGAGGTTGATCAAAATCAGAACTACGTGCAACCACCAGCTCCACCACCACCAGGTCATCCTCAGGTATATCATCGCAACGGTAGGGCTGCACCACCACCTGAGGTACGAGATCATGACCTTTTTCCTAAACTGAAGTTGAATGTTCCACCATTTGAGGGTAGATATGTTCTTGATCTATATCTTACTTGGGAGTTAGAACCTGAACAAGGTTTTACATGTTTACAATATCCCGAGGAGAGACGTGTTCCTGTTGTTGTTCGTGCTTTCACTAGTTTTGCATGTGTTTGGTGGTCTGAACAATGTAGATTATATCCTATTCCATCTACTTGGGCTGCTTTGAAACTGCTATGCATACTCGTTGGGTTCCACCATATTATCAATGAAGAATTACTTCAAAAATTGCACCGTTTAAGCAAGGAAAAAATTCTATAGAAGAATATTATCAGGAATTACAAACTGGCATGATTAGATGTGGTATTGTTGAGGAGAATGAAGCTATGCTTGCACGTTTTATGGGTGGATTAAATAGAGTGATTCAGACCATTCTATAGTATAAGGAGTATAATAATATCACTCGTTTATTCCATCTTGCTTGTAAAGCTAAACGTGAAGTGCAAGATCGACAAACATTGGCGCGAACTAACTTTTCTGCAGGTCGATCTTCATCATGGAGATCACGTGCATCCTCTACTTCCACTGCACCAGCACCTCCATCAGGTGCCACCTCTAGCCGTGATACAAGAAAGCAGGCACAACCACCACTATCTGCCAAGAGCACACCTGCCGGGCATGCGCAGAGCTCTTCTTCTTCCATGGCATCAACAGGGAACATAAAGTGATATTATTTGTCGTCATTGTAAGGGAAGAGGACATTTGGCGAGAGAATGCAAATCTCAGCGTGTGATGATTGCTACTGAGGATGGTGGGTATGAGTCCGCTAGTGACTATGATGAGGAGACTTTGGCTCTTATTACGCATGAAGAACACGGTGGAGAGGATTCTGATCATGAGACGCAATACATGGCTGCTGAAGATGCTGACAGGTATGAATGTTTAGTTGCTCAACGTCTTTTGAGTGTGCAGGTTTCACAAGCTAAGCAAAATCAGAGGCATACTTTGTTCCATACAAAGGGAGTTGTGAAGGAATGTTCTGTTCACGTCATCATAGATGGAGGGAGCTGCAACAACTTGGCTAGCATGGAGATGGTGGAGAAGCTATCTCTCACCACAAGACCACATCCACATCCTTACTACATCCAATGGTTTAACAACAACGGGAAGGTTAAGGTAACACATACTATTCGTGTGCATTTTAAAATCTCTACATATGCTGATTATGTTGATTGTGATGTGGTACCCCATGCAAGCATGTTCCTTATTAGTTGGTAGACCATGGCAATTTGATAAAAATTCTATACACCATGGTAGAAATAATCAGTATACTCTTGTTCATAAGGATAGCCATATTACTTTGCTTCCTATGACCCCTGAATCCATTTTGAAAGATGATATTAATAGAGCTAATAAAGCAAAACAGGAGAAAAATAAGAGTACAAATCAGATTGTGGCAAAAGAATTTGAGCAACAAATGAAACCAAATAATAAACCATCTAGTGTTGCTTCTGAATATAAATTGAAAAGCGCATGTTTACTTACCACAAAATCTGATATTGATGAGCTAGATTTCACCAAATCTGTTTGCTATGTTTTGTGAGCAAAGAGGCATTATTTTCATCCGAGGACGTGCCTTCCTCTTTGCCCCCTGCTGTCACTAATATTTTGTAGGAGTTTGCTGACGTCTTACCAGAAGACGTGCCACTAGGATTACCACCTATTCGAGGGATTGAGTATCAAATTGACTTAATTCCCGGTGCATCGCTACCCAACCGTGCACCATACCGTACCAATCCAGAGGAGACAAAGGAGATTATGCGTCAAGTACAGGAGCTGCTCGACAAAGGTTACATACACAGATCTCTTAGTCCTTGTGATGTTCCTATTATACTAGTGCCTAAAAAGGATGGTACGTCGCATATGTGTGTTGATTGTAGAGGAATTAATAATATTACTATTCATTATCGTCATCCTATTCCTAGGCTAGCTGATATGCTTGATGAATTGAGTGGCTCTACAATTTTCTCCAAAGTTGATTTGCGTAGTGGATACCATCAAATTCGTATGAAATTGGGAGATGAATGGAAAACAACATTTAAAACTAAGTTTGGTTTATATGAGTGGTTGGTCATGCCTTTTGGGTTAACTAATGCACCTAGTACTTTCATGAGACTGATGAACGAAGTTTTATGTCCTTTCATTGGACGATTTGTGGTAGTCTATTTTGATGATATACTGATTTATAGTAGATCTTTGGAGGAACATTTACATGCTATTTTTATTGCTCTACGTGATGCACGTTTGTTTGGTAACCTTGGGAAGTGCACCTTCTGCAACGACCGAGTATCTTTTCTTGGCTATGTTGTTACTCCACATGGAACTGAAGTTGATAAAGCCAAGATTGAAGCTATTGAGAGTTGGCCGCAGCCCAAAACGGTCACACAAGTGAGGAGTTTTCTTGGCCTCGCTGGATTCTATAGGCGTTTTGTGAGAGATTTCAGCACCATTTTTGCACCTCTCAATGAGCTTACAAAGAAGGATGCGCCTTTTGTTTGGGGTACTGCACAGGAAGAAGCCTTCACGGTATTGAAAGATAAGTTGACACATGCTCCTTTACTCCAACTTCCTGATTTTAATAAGACTTTTGAGCTTGAATGTGATGCTAGTGGAATTGGATTAGGAGGTGTGTTATTACAAGATGGCAAACCTATTGCATACTTTTCCGAAAAATTGAGGGGGCCTAGTCTGAATTATTCTACTTATGATAAAGAATTATATGCTCTTGTTCAGACTTTAGAACCATGGCAACATTTTTTATGTCCCAAAGAATTTGTTATACATTCTGATCATGAATCTTTGAAACACATTAAAAGTCAAGCTAAACTGAATCATAGACATGCTAAATGGGTTGAATTCATTAAGACTTTCCCTTATGTCATTAAACACAAGAAGCGTAAAGAAAATGTTATTGCTGATGCATTGTCTCGTCGCTATACTATGCTTTCACAACTTGACTTCAAAATAGGTTTGGAGACCATCAAAGATCAATATGTGCATAATGTTGATTTTAAAGATGTAATGCAGAATTGTAAAGAAGGAAGAATGTGGAACAAGTTCATCATTAATGATGGATTTGTGTTTCGTGCTAACAAGCTATGCATTCCAGCTAGCTCCGTTCGTCTTTTTTTGTTGCAGGAGGCGCATGGAGCAGGATTCGTGGGCCACTTTGGCATGAAGAAGACAGAGGATATACTTGCTACACATTTCTTTTCGCCAAAGATGAGACGTGATGTTGAGCGTTTTGTTGCTCGCTGCACTACATGTCAAAAAGCTAAGTCATGACTAAATCCTCATGGTTTATATATGTCTTTGCCTATACCTAGTGTTCCTTGGGAAGATATATCTATGGACTTTGTTTTAGGTTTACCTCGAACAAACAAGGGGAGGGATAGCATACTTGTTGTCGTGGATAGGTTCTCAAAAATGGCACACTTTACACCATGTCATAAAAGCGATGATGTTGTTAATGTTGCTGATTTGTTCTTTCGTGAAATTATTCACTTGCATGGTGTGCCAAATACTATTGTTTCATATCGTGATACTAAATTTCTTATCCACTTTTGGAGATGTTTATGGGCTAAGTTGGGGACTAAACTACTTTTTAGTACTACTTGTCACCCCCAAACTAATGGACAAACTGAAGTAGCCAATAGAACATTGTCTACTATGCTTAGGGCTGTTTTGAAGAATAATAAGAAAATGTGGGAAGAATGCTTGCCTCATATTGAATTTGCTTATAATCGTTCATTGCATTCTACTACTAAGATGTGCCCTTTTGAAATTGTGTATGGTTTCCTACCTCGTGCACCTATTGATTTGTTGCCTCCTCCATCTTCGGAGAAGGTTAATTTTGATGATAAAAAGAATGTGCGGAATTGATTTTAAAAATGCATGAGTTAACTAAGGAAAACATTGAGCCTATGAATGCTAAATATAAACTTGCTGGAGATAAGGGTAGAAAACATGTTGTGTTTGCACCTGGAGATCTTGTTTGGTTAGATTTGCGTAAGGATAGATTTCCCAATTTGCGCAAATCAAAGCTAATGCCACGTGCTGATGGTCCTTTTAAGGTGTTAGAGAAAATAAATGATAATGCATATAAACTTGAGCTGCCTGCAGATTTTGGGGTTAGTCCCACTTTTAACATTGCAGATTTGAAGCATTATTTGGGAGAGGAAGGTGAGCTTTCGTCGAGGACGACTTCATTTCAAGAAGGGGAGGATGATGAGGACATCAATACCATTGTTACACCCACAACCCCTGCTGCTATACATACTGCACCAATTACTAGAGCTCGCACACGCCAATTGAATTATCAGTTACTTTGTTTCTTGGTTACGATTCTAATGTTCATGATAATATGATGCTGCCTAAATTTGATACATTTGTTTTGCTTGCAAATGAAGGGCCTAGCTTGGACAAGAAAGATGAAGCTTGGAGCAAGTTCACGCATGGAGATAATGGCACGCGCAAGGGGAACAAGAACAGAGTTACAAGTGATGATTCGAGGACTTTGAATCCACCATAATGAGTGCATGAAAGCCTTGGACGAAATATACAAGTCACCACTTCATAAATTTCTTCCATAGGCTATTCTAGGTGCTGCGTCACCTTATTTTTGGGCCAGGCCCATGTAATTTTGAAATACTTGATTATAGGCAGTTTTTAGAGTCCGTATGTGTGGGGAAACAAGAGTTAGGGTTGGTTTTGGACCCCTCCTCTAAGGGCCACGAAATTCCCCCCTCTCTCCTCCATATATACAACCCTTAGGGCATCGTTTAGACTTTGGGTTTTGTTTAGATTAAAAGTTCGCCATAGCTGCAACTTCGTGTACTTCGTTTGTGTTCAACGACAGACAAAGGCATCACTGAACCCCACCTTCATTAATAAAGCTTTCCTCTTTTATTCGCAATATCCAGATTGCAATCTCAGTTTCTTGCTTGTTCTTCATTTGCTCGCAGGAAATAGACCCTCGTGGTCAGGTTGATCGAGCTCCGGCGTGGTCAATAACCCCTCGGAAGTTGGTTTAGTGATTGCTAAGGCGCGGCGTCTTCACACGTTCATAGTCGGATCGTCAAAGTCGACTCCCATAGAAAATGATTGCTATCTTATCGAAACATTGGGACACCTTCGCCTCTATCAAGGGGTACGGGTGGCGGGGGGTTGAGGAGGTGGACGAGGACGACCGGGCGACGGGGAGGCAAGCGGCAGTGGCGATCTGGGCGGTGAAGGGGTGACCGAGGCAATGAGGTCAAGCGGCGGGGCAGAGCCGGGCCGAGGCGGTGTGCGGCGGCCGCATCGGGTCGCAAAGGGGGACGGTTGCCGTGGCGTCGGGCGTGTGGCGAGGGGCGTTGTTGCCCCCGATCCAGATCGGAGGAGAGGGAGGAGCGAGTGAGTGCGGGCGAAGTGGGGTGTCGTGGGATAGGGTTTGACCGGGTGGGGGTTAATAAGGGAGTGAGGGGGCGCAACTGGGCCGGCCTGGTTGGTGCGGTGGCTAGCTGGGCCACGGCCCAACAGGGGGGGTTTCCTTTCTTTCTTTCTTTTTTTGTTTTGTTTTTTTGTTTTGTATTTTATTTTTACTTTTTTTTCTATTATAGTTTGAATAGCTTTTAGTTTTATAAAATTATAAGGCAAGTACCTAAATGGAGGTTGCAAATTAGCCCACTGCCACAATATAATTTGGTACTTAAAATATTTAGTTCGCATTTTTATAAATTTCAAAAAGGGCATTTATACTAGGTTTAGCTGTTGTTTTATTTATTTTAATGCATTTGAATAATCTACAGAAGTGTGGTTTCTTCACCATAATTACCTACGCATTGTTTGGCACAACCCAAACATTTTAGTTTTAATGTTTGAAAACTTTCATCGTTTGACTTTAATTCAAATTCAAATTTGAATTGTTATGAACTAATGCAAGATTATCATCAGTAACCGAGGTGACGTGGTATCATTAACATAGGTTCATTGTATCTTAATTATCTGGGTATCGCAGACCGTCCCTAAGTAGCCGAAACACCTTAGGAGACTCAAATCACAACTCAAACAACCTCAAATTCTATAAGGAACAAAATGGGTTAGGTTGCGGAAGTCAGTGATGGTTATGCGGATGATGTGGTGAAAGCCCTAGGTAAAGATGCCAAAGTGCCAAAAAATTCATGGAGTTAAATGGTGTTGAAACATATCTAGGTGGATAGAGGATGTCAATAGCTACTCAACGAGCTAAAGAACGCGAAAATCGGACTCCGGATGTGAAAGTTATGAGCAAAACGGTGAAACACGGGAGGCTGAAATACCAGGGGTCGGATATCCGGGGTCGGGGGCCGGATATCCGGGGGTTGATGTCTAGAACCGTGCGGATTTTGTGCTCCAGGAGCCGGATGTCCGGCTTGGGGCCCGGATGTCCGGCCTGATGGCCCGGATGTCCGGCTGAAGGCCCGGATGTCCCGCCCGATGATTCCAGATCGAGATTTGGACTTCGAAACTCGATTTGGGGCGGAAATTGATGATTTTTGGGGGAAAATTGGAGATATTTCGTGGATGGTAAGTGGGGAGACTTGGGGGAAAGATAGATCTACTCAAGACACAATGAATCCATGGATCAAAATCAACAAAACTTCACCACCCCAACAAATCACAAAAAAATTGGGGGCTATTTTTTGGTGGGGATTTTCGAATTTAGGAAGAACACAACAAAATCAAGCTAGAAAAAGAGGGGTAGGGGCTCCAAATACATGATCAACATGGCTCATGATACCAAGATGATGTAGGATGGAACCCTAGATGTCCGATCTTTCACGAAAGGAGCGGATCCCATGAAGAACACGAAGAACACGCGGGGAAACACGAGAGAATCACTCAAACCAACAAGAACGATCACACATATACTAGATCCAAGTACACACAGAGATCACACGATCCAAAGTCAACAAGGGATGATACAAGGGGTAACCGGTTCTTCTCCGTGAGTAGGTCTTGATGAGGGTCTTCTCCGTGAAGGAGGTCTTGAATCCAACATGGATCTTCTTCGAAGAGGTGACGCGGTCTCTCTCAAGGAGTAGATCCGTATGGATGAGCAAAGCTCTATCTCTAAATGAGCTAAACCAGTGCTAACCCTAACTAGGAGGAGGTGGGGCAGTATATATAGTCTAGGGCCACGAAGGGGTAAGTGGGAGAGAGTTTACATGGGCTCTCGGCCCGCAGCTGCGTAGGGGAGCCGGATGTCCGTGCTGGGGGCTGGATGTCCAGCGGCTTGCGAGGAGCCGGATGTCCGGGCTAGACTTGCCCGCTCCTGTGCTCTCTGGATAGGTGGGGCCAGATATCTGGGTGAAGGGGCCAGATGTCTGGGGCTTCGGAAGGCACCGGATGTGTGGGTGATGGCCGGATGTCCGGCTGCTGTGGCAGCAGACTCTTCTTCCTTCTCCTTCCTTTGCTTCCATGCACGCTTGGCCTTAGTCCTTGGGCTCTCCGTGGTCTCCTTGGGTGTACCTGAGTATCCACAAGGTCCGCGCTTGAAGTAGCATCCATGTCTTACATGCCGAAAGGGAAGATTCGGAAAGAAGCGATTTCAACTTAGCTCCAATGGGGTATGCTCGAGTGTACATGGGAATGATCGTAGGATGCTCCACATCACATGCTATGCTTATTGATCTTGGAGACTTGGACATATTACTTGTGAAGCTTGCTTGTTTACTTGAGCTGAATGTCTTTGGTTGTAGTTGCATCATATGCTTTCATACCGTACCACACCTTGTCATTTCTAATGATAAGAATGAAGAAAACACTTGTTGGGTATTTTACCACACGAATGTTTGGTTTTGAATTTTCGCTAACCTCATTTGTTTTTCTAAGTGTTTGTCACATTCTTTCATTTTGAAGGATTCACAAGACGGTACCGTCATGAAACACCTTGGTCATGTGAAGCCATACATGATGTACAACTCCAACATCCTCAAGAAACTCCTAAAGGTGAACTCTTTCCCTTTGAGCCATTCTCAAATATGCGTATTGGATGGGTCATTCTTTCATTGTTGCCTCTTTCTTGTTGTCTACATGGTACATCTATTGGATGGAGGACCAACATTGGAGATGGACCCTATGGACCTTCAAGTTGAGGAGTGCTTGGACGACCACCACTTCTACCGCGACATTGAACTATGGTACAACACCACCCATAACAAATTTGCATCTTATGCATGGATTGACTCACATTGTGATTGCCTTGTTGCATCTTGTATTTCTATGTCATCCATGATATATGAGCTTATGCACTTCCTAAGCAAATTTGTTGTGATCTTCCTTGATGGCATATTCATACATCATCATCATATTGTCTACCATCAATTGCATGATCACATAGTCACATTGAGCACCAATTACCATGTTCATGCTTTTGATACACCTTCCCATTATGACATCATTTTGCACAATGGTTACATTGATCACATTCACAATACATTTGTGTGCACAATTATTGCTTTTACTCCCATGAATGCTTTGCTATATCATTCTATATCATCTTACTAAGCTTCATGCACTTTGTCACAAACAATCTTGCCAAACAGACTCATATTTACTTGATGGACACCTGTGCGATAACCATTGTATTTCCATGTGTCATTTGTGTTTGCTCTTTTTGCATGTGTACCACTCCGGAGACACCTTGGAGTACTTGGATTGCGCCATGTCTTCCACTTCATCCAACTACAAGTCCATCCACGACAACCGTTTCCATGGTGATGAGGTTTTCAATCCAAGGTCGGATCTTTCCCAAGGGATGGGAGATGATGCGGAGCATCCTACGATCATCCCCATGTACACTCGAGCATACGCCTTTGGACCTAAGGTGAACTCGCTCCTTCCGAATCTTCCCTTTCCGCTCCTTCCGAATCTTCCCTTTCCGCATGTAAGACATGGATGCTACTTCAAGCGCGGACCTTGTGCAGACTCAGGTACACCCGAGTAGACCATGGAGAGCCCAAGGACCAAGGCCAAGTGTGTGTAGGAGCGAAGGAAGGAGAAGGAAGAAGAGCCAGCTACTATAGTGGCCGGACATCCGGCCCAAGCCCAGACATCTAGCCCGACCTCCGGAAATCCAGCCCCTTCCTATCCAGAGAGCTCCGGAAGTGACCCTGACAGCCCGGACATCCGGCACCATGCCCCGGACATCCGGCTCCTCCCAAAGCCCCGGACATCTGGCCCCTTCACCCGGAAATCTGGCCCCTCATCACAGAATGCAACCGAAGCCGGCCAAGTTAAGCCCGAACATCCGGCTAGAGGCCCGGACATCCGGCTCTTCGTGAGCTGCCGGACATCCCGCCCCCAGCCCGGACATCCGGCACCTGCCTGTGCATGGAGATCAGGCCAAGGGCCCATGTATCCCCCCTCTCACTTACCCCTTCGTGGTCTAGCACTATATATAGACCCCCTCCTCCTCCTAGTTAGGGTTAGCAAAGGATTAGCTCATTTGTGAGATAGAGCTTTGCTCATCCACTTGATACCCTTCTCCATTGGAGTTCATGACCTCTTCGGAGAAGATCGCCCAAGTGGATTCAAGACCCCTCATGGGAAGATCCCTCGCGGATTCAAGGTCTCCGCACGGAGATGAACTAGTTACCTCTTGTATCATCCTTTGTTGGGTTTGGATCGTGCATCTCCTTGTGTATCGAGGATCTAGCATATGAGTGACCGAATCTTGTTGATTTGAGTGATTCTCTTGTGTTTCCCCTCGTGTTTTCCCCACGTGTTCTTCGTGTTGATCACGGGATCTGCTCCTTTCATGAAAGATCAGGCATCTAAGGTTCCACCCTACATCAAGCAGGGCATTCCCTCGAACCATATCAGCCACCACCACCTTCTCCACCGCAACCACCTACAACAGAGCCGATGATGAGAATGTTCGAAGAAAGGATAAACCTAGATATACTTGAATTACTGAGAAGTGTGCAGGCTATGGTTGGGTAGAATGGAAATCTGTATGGCAATCACACCAAACTATCAGACTTTCAGAGGACTAAGCTTCCTAGTTTCAGTCAAGTTGTCGATCCTTTGGAAGCCAATGATTGTTTGCGGACTATTGAGAAGAAGCTTGAAATTGCCCGTACCGAAGAAGCCGACAAGGTTCCATTTGCTACACACTATCTTGAAGGATCTGCCGCTATATGGTGGGATAATACCAAAGCTATGTGGCCTGCGGACGATGAGATCACTTGGGATAAATTCAAGGACAATTTCCGCAAGTACCACATTCCCGCCTGTATCATGAAATTGAAGCAGCATGAGTTTCTCTCTCTCACTCAAGGAAACCTATCAGTAAGTGAGTATTTGCATAAATTCAATCACTTGGCTCGTTATTCCCTCTATGATGTGCCACTGAAGAAAGGAAGATCGATCGATTCCTTGGAGGACTCAATCAACACCTATGATGCACACTCAGCATGTTTGACTTCCCCGACTTTCAAACTTTGGTAAATAAGGCCCTTATAGCAGAAAGGGAACACAAGCTAGTTCACGACAATAAGCCAGTGTATAATGATCATACACACAAGTTCGAGCCCAGGAAGGATGGACAGCCAGTTCAGAAGGCTCGTACCTGGCAGCAACCTCAGTTTGAGTTTAAACCATCCCGACCGGAGAATACCAACAAGACCAACAACCAAGTCAAGAACATTGTGACCAATCCTGTCCAGGAAGACTATCAGTGAAACAATGCATGTTTCTCTTGTGGGCAGACTGGACACTACGCAAAACAGTGTCCCCAATACAGCAAGCCGAATGCACCCCTCAAGTCTCAAGTCAACCACGGGGAATCCTACAACGAGAAGGAGCGGATCCAAGGCCAGGTCCATCATCTATCTTCCAAAGAAGCCCAAGAAAACCCCAAAGTGGTCGTCGGTATGTTTCTTGTTAATGACATACCCACAATAATTTTATTCGACTCGGGGGCTTCCCATTCCTTTATTTCGTGGAGTTTTGTTGCCCAAAACAAGTTTTCTTGCTCTATTCTTGAAAAGAGAATGATGGTGCAATCCCTGGGATCCATGCTCAAAACAAATTTCGTATGCCGTGACTTGGAAATAAGGGTTCTTGGAGTCATGTTCCCTGCCACACTGGTAGCCATTGAATCTGCAAGGCTGGACATCATATTGGGAATGGATTGGCTGACAAAGCATCAGGTCTGCATAAATTCTACAACAAGGGGAGTTACATTAACAAATCCGGTAGGGCAGACAGTGAGGTTTATGGCTCGTAGAACCATGCCTAGGAAGGAAATGGTTTTTGCAGCAATATCCCCAGATGTGGAATTAATACCACTGGTCAGTGAGTTTCTAGATGTATTCCCTGAAGAATTACCAGGAATGCCACCAGATTGGGAACTCGAGTTTGTGATTGATCTTGTGCCTGGAACGACACCCATATACAAGAAATATTACCGGATGCCTTCATCCAAACTGGTTGAGCTGGTAGTGGGAAGGGGTTGATGCCTTCCCACCCACCCAGGTTCAAGGCATGGTACTTGCAATTTGGGTTTGTAGCACAAATTATACTGTCAGGGGTTCCCTTATAGTCTTTCTGTCAAAAAAAAACTGGTTGTGCTAAAGAAACAACTCGATGAGATGCTCAAGAAAGGATACATCTGCCCCAGTTCTTCGTCCTAGGGGTCACTTGCCATATTTGTAAACAAGAAAGCTGGTAGTCTTCAAATGTGTATAGACTACCGTCAGCACAACGATGTTATTATCAAGAACAAGTACCCGCTCCCCAGAATTGATGATTTGTTCGATCAACTGCATGGAGCTCAAATCTTTTCCAAGATTAATTTAAGGACTGGGTATCATCAACTCAAGATCAGGAAAGAATATATTCCTAAGACCGCATTCACCACTCATTATGGTCTATATGAATACATATTTATATCATTCGGGCTGACTAATGATCCTGCCTTCTTCATGCATATGATGAACAAAGTGTTCATGGATTTCTTGGAAAAATTTGTGGTGGTCTTTATCGAGGATATTCTCATATACTCCAAGGGAGTAGAAGAGCACAAACAACATCTCCGAGCAGTATTACAAAGGCTTCGTTAGTGACAGAAATCAGAAGTTTTCTAGGGCTTGCTGGTTATTACCGCCGATTTATTGAAGGCTTCTCCAAGAATGCTAAGCCCATGACAGAGTTACTCAAGAAAGACCAAAAGTTCATATGGTCAGAAGATTGTGAGAAGAGCTTTATGCATCCCGACAGCTACGACCACACGAAGGGAATTATCCTACTCATGACTTGGAGCTAGCAGCCATTGTAAAAATTTGGAGGCATTATCTTATTGGCAAGTGGTGCCAAATATTCACCGACCACAAAAGTCTCAAGTACATATTTACACAACCTGATTTAAATCTCTGACAAGGTAGATGGCATGATTTGGTCAAGGATTATGACCTCGGGATAAACTATCACCCGGGGTAAAGGTAACGAGGTCGCGGATGCTCTTAGTCACAAGCCAATCATAGTCAATGCATTAATGACATCTTTGTTGACCGAGCTACAAGAAGAAATGGCCCAGCTCAATCTAATCATTCTTGTGAATAACTGCACCAGTATGATGGTAGTCACTCCCACTCTAGAAGAAGAAATTTGCAAAGCTTAGTCGAAAGATACGTTCTTGCAACACCAGGTCTGATGATGACATCAATACTATTGTTGCACCCACAGCCTCTGCTGCTATACATACTGGACCAATTACTAGAGCTCGCGCACGCCAATTGAATTATCAGGTACGTTCATTTCTTGGTAATGATTCTAATGTTCATGAGAATATGATCCTGCCTAAATTGCATACATTTGTTTTGCTTACAAATGAATGGCCTAGCTTGGACAAGAAAGATGAACCTTGGAGCAAGTTCAAGCATGGAGATGATGGCATGCGCAAGGGGAACAAGAACGGAGTTACAAGTGATGATTCCAGGACTTTGAAGCCACCATAATGAGTGCATGAAGCCTTGGAAAAAATATACAAGATGCCACTTCATAAATTTCGTCCAGAGGCTATTCTAGGTGCTGCGTCACCTTATTTTTTGGCCAGGCCCATGTAATTTCGAAATACTTGATTATAGGTAGTTTTTAGAGTCCGTATGTGTGGGGAAACAAGAGTTAGGGTTGGTTTCGGACCCCTCCTCCAAGGGCCATGAAATTCACCCCTCTCTCCTCCATATATACAGCCCTTAGGGCATTGTTTAGACTTTGGGTTTTGTTTAGATTAAAAGTTCGCCATAGTTGCAACTTCGCGTACTTCATTTGTGTTCAACGACCAGACCAAGACGTCACAGAACTCCACCTTGATCAATAAATCTTTCATCTTATATTCGCAATATCTAGATTGCAATCTCAGTTTCTTGCTTGTTATTCATTTGCTCGCAGGAAACAGACCCTCATGGTCAGGTCGATCGTGCTCCGGCATGGTCAATAACCCTTCGGAAGTTGGTTTAGCGATTGCTAAGGCGCGATGTGTCGCACATTCGTAGTCGGATCGTCAAGGTCGACTCCCACAGAAAATGATAGCCACCATCTCATCGAAACATCGGGACACCTTCGCCTCTATCAAGTGGTATCATATTTCCAGGTTGCTCGGTGAGATTTTACAGTGTTTCGTAGTTTAGATCGAGTCTGTTCTTCATACCTACAGTCCACAAAAAAGCCAAAAACAATTACGGTTAGTCCATCATATTTGAACCAGTCTGAGCCTTTGCATAGTCTTTTTAGTATTTTGCTTTGTTGAATTTGCGGTTGCATCGTCGTGTCTAGTTGCTTGTCTTAGAGTCTAGTCTTTTAGAGTTTCGAGTTCTGGTCATAAGTTGTCACGCCGCCGCCGCACCATCATCATCGCCCCTGCCATCTACCACCATCGCTTATCCGCCTCCGATCTGTCTCCATATACCATCACCAATCCGTATCCATATACTACCACCAATTCGTATCCATATACCACCACCGATTCGTATCCATTTACCACCACCGCTGCCATATCCTACCACCATATATCCACCACCAATCCGAGTTCCTTTCATATTAGGTTTGTTTTCGAGATCCGTCTAATTTATGATTCGTGTTTCCTTGCCTAAGTAGGTTTCGAAAAAAAATCGCAGGCAAATTTTTTTCCTATCCTATTTTTAGGCTTTTCGGAGTCTTTTGAGCCACGTGCCATCATAGTGATTTTTTGTCGCACTATTTCGTCGCCGCTGCCCTGATTTCCGGAAAAAAGTCCAATTTTTTTTGGTGCTCATCCTGTCAGTTTGACCTGGGAAGAGTTTGGAGACACTCACTATTATAGTCAAGATCAGGACATCAATACAATTGCTACACCCACTGCCCCTGCCGCTATACATACTGGACCAATTACTAGAGTTCGCGCATGCCATTTAAATTATCAGGTACATTCGTTTCTTTGTAATGATTCTAAAGTTCATGAGAATATGATGCTGCCTAAATTGGATACATTTGTTTTGCTTTCAAATGAAGGCCTGGCATGGATAAGAGGGATGAGCACTGGAGCAAGACCAAGCATGGAGATGATGGCATGCGCAACGGGATCAAGAACGGAGTTACAAGTGATGATTTCAGGACTTTGAAGCCACCATAAGGAGTGCATTAAGCCTTGGACGAAATATATAAGATGCCACTTCATAAATTTTGTCCAAAGGCTATTGTAAGTGCTGCGTCACCTTATTGTTGGGCCAGGCCCATGTATTTTCGAAATACTTAAGTATAGGCTGATTTTAGAGTCCGTATGTGTGGGGAAACAAGAGATAGGGTTAGTTTCGGACCCCTCCTCCAAGGGCCATGAAATTCCCCCCTCTTCCTCCATATATACAGCCCTTAGGGCGTCGTTTATACTTTGGGTTTTGTTTAGATTAAAGTTCGCCATAGTTGTAACTTCGTGTACTTCGTTTGTGTTCAACGACTAGACAAAGGCGTCACAGAACCCCACCTTGATCAATAAAGCTTTCCTATTATATTCGGAATATCCAGATTGCAATCTTAGTTTCTTGCTTGTTCTTCATTTGCTCGCAGGAAACAGACCCTCGTAGTCAGGTTGATCGTGCTTTGGCATGGTCAATAACCCTTCGAAGTTGGTTTAGCGATTGCTAAGGCACGACATCTCGCACGTTCGTAGTCGGATTGTCAAGGTCGACCCCCATCGAAAACGATAGCCACCATCTCATTGAAACATCAGGACAGCTTCGCCTCTATCAAGTAATTTTTTGCAAAAAAAAGAGGAGCGCAAAAAAAAGAGGAGCGCCAAAAAAAACAAAGTGAAAAAAAAGACTTCCAGAGTGTGCTTTTCCCTTGTTTACGTGCAGCGCCATGATTTTGTTAGTGTTCTAGGCTCGCGTCTCTAGCACAGTCTAGCCTAGGACCAGCACCGTACAGTCGTTGAGCATTTATTCAACTTTGCATCTCTGAATTGATTATTGCTAATATTTTTGTTACCATATTGTAAGCCTTCCTAGCTCCACATAAATCTACGCCGTGCATTTGACTCTCCCTGGTAATCGCTCTATCCAAGATTTGAGAGTTTTTACTACATCGGTTGCCGATCACTGCCTGCTGCTGGGTAAGAAGTGGTAAGAATTTGAGATTTGCTTGACGGATTTGTGACACCCACCACCACCACTTGTTAGTTGTCATAGCCATAGAGTACTTGTCTGTAAATAATTATATTAGTTGCATTTGAGAGCATCATGCATCATGTCTAAATTCTGAAAGTTGAACTGAGGTTAGTTGAAGCCCTCACAAATCAATTCAGAATTAATCAACATTAAAATCTTCTCAAATGAGTCCAAGAAAATGTTCCTGTTATCCTATGGAAATATTGGCAAGAGGTCCAATAATTCTGATAATTGTTTAGGGGCTTTGGAATAATCCATTTAGTTCTTGCAAAAATTATCAAAAGCAGGAAAATTAGTTTGGTTCAAAAACCAAATTAAAACAAATGTCAGAAATAGAAATAGAAAGAAATAGGAAAGAGAGAGAGAGAAAACCCTTACCTGGGCCACTTACTGGCCTGACCCTGTGCCGGCCCAGCCAACTGGCCCAGTGCCAGTCGGCTCCCTCCTCCCGCTAGTCGGACAGGGCGTGTGCCCGCCGTGCGCTGGCACGCGCCGGCCATGTAACGCCCTCGATGTGGCTATATCTCCCACGTGTCGAAGCATGACTTAGAGGCATAACCGCATTGAAAGCAATGTCGCAAGTGAGGTAATGTTCACACAACCCATGTAATACATAAGGGAAAAGAGATACATAGTTGGCTTACAATCGCCACTTCACACAAATACATGAATAAAGCATTACATCAACCAGATACAATCAAGGTCCGACTACGGAACCAAATTAAAAGAAGACTACCCCAAAAGCTACACAGATCCCCGATCGACCCCAACTGGGCTCCACTACTAATCAACTGGAAACGAAACAACACAAAGGACAAGATCTTCATCGAGCTCCTCCTTGAGCTTGGTTGCGTCACCTGCTCGATAACATCGGCACCTGCAAACTGGTTTTGAAAGTATCTGTGAGTCACGGGGACTCAGCAATCTCGCACCCTCGCGATTAAGACTATTTAAGCTTATAGGTAGGATAAAAGGTATGAGGTAGAGCTACAGTAAGCGACTAGCATAAATTGTGGCTAACATACGCAAAAGAGAGCGAGAAGAGAAGGCAAAGCACGGTCGAACAACTATGATGAAGAAGTGATCCTAGAACAACCTACGTCAAGCATTACTCCAACACCGTGTTCACTTCCCGGACTCCGCCGAGAAGAGACCATCACGGTTACACACGTGGTTGATGTATTTTAATTAAGATCGACTTCAGGTTTTCCACAACCGGACATTAACAAATTCCCATCTGCCCATAACCGCGGGCACGGCTTTCGAAAGTTCAAAACCCTGTAGGGGTGTCCCAACTTAGCCCATCACAAGCTCTCACGGTCAACGAAGGATATTCCTTCTAGCGGGAAGACCCGATCAGACTCGGAATCCCGGTTACAAGACATCCTCGACAATGGTAAAACAAGTCCAGCAAGACCACCCGCTGTGCCGACAAATCCCGATAGGAGATGCACATATCTCGTTCTCAGGGCACACCGAATAAGCTAAGCGTACGGGAGCCAACGTAACCCAAGTTGCCAAGGGACGGCCCCGCACGGTGCTCTGGGTTGGACCAACACTTAGAGAAGCACTGGCCCGGGGGGGTTAAAATAAGATGACCCTTGGGCTGGCCGACCCAAGGGAAAGAAAAGGCTAGGTGGAAAATGGTAAAACCAATGTTGGGCCTTGCTGGAGGAGTTTTATTCAAGGCGAACTGTCAAGGGGTTCCCATTATAACCCAACCGCGTAAGGAACGCAAAATCCGGGAACATAACACCGATATGACGGAAACTAGGGTGGCAAGAGTGGAACAAAACACCAGGCATAAGGCCGAGCCTTCCACCCTTTACCAAGTATATAGATGCATTAATTAAATAAGAGATATTGTGATATCCCAACAATAAACATGTTCCAATAAGGAACAACATCTCCATGTTCCAACAAGGAACAAACTTCAATCTTCACCTGCAACTAACAACGCTATAAGAGGGGCTGAGCAAAGCGGTAACATAGCCAAACAATGGTTTGCTAGGACAAGGTGGGTTAGAGACTTGGCTTAACAATATGGGAGGCATGATAAGCAAGTGGTAGGTATCGCAGCATAGGCATGGCAAAAGAGCGAGCATCTAGCAAGCAAAGATAGAAGTGATTTCGAGGGTATGGTCATCTTGCCTGAGATCCCGCAAGGAAGAAGAACAAGTCCATGAAGAAGACAAACGGACGTAGTCGAACGGGTCCTCACAAACGCGATGTTACAAAACCAACCCGAAGAAGCAACACCGGAAAGGAGCACACAACATAGTAAACAACCAACACATGAACATGGTATGATATGCGGGATGCGGTATGCAAAGCATATGCATGATTTGCAAAGGAATGATTGAACCTGGCCTCAACTTGGAAATCAAAGAGTGCCACTAGAAAGGTGAGGTTATTTCAGTTGAAATCGATATAAAGATCACCGGAATCGGATGCACGGTTTGGAAATGGCAAGCAAAACAAATATGGCACCGGTCTGCGATAATCAGCAAGTGACCAACTAAATGCATCAAGATAAATATGCTACAGCACTCAAACATGGCAACAAAATACATGGCAGGTAAACTTCTCATGAAGCTTAACAAAATATGAACACTGAGCTACGGCTAATTCATCCATTAACAGGTTCAAACAGGCATGGCAAAAGTGCAAACGATAACAGGTTTCAGACTTTGTGAAATTAACACAAGTCTGGAATTTATCATCAGGAAGCAGACTTTAGAGCATGAAAACTACATGCTATAGGAACTTAACACGGCAAAGCAAGGCATGGCATGAAGCTACTTAAAGCACTTAACAAAAGTCCCTTAGTGAACTTGAGGCAAAAGGGATCATAAAATACAATGGCAAGCATGTGAACATGGCAAAAACATAAACAGATCTCGGACTTAGTGAAAAACTGGAGCATGCAAAACAGTTAACGAGTAGGCATGTTTACAAGCTCGATGCACTCACTACAGAGCATGGCATGACAAACTAAGCATACACCCATCAAGAATACATGGCATAGAAGCTAGACATTGCAAGAACAACACCATAGCATGCACGGATCAATAGCAACATCCTCGGCCAAATCGCTAACAAGTCAACAATCTGCCAGGATTCACGATATAGCAAAAGTAGAGCTCGATTGACTCAAGCTAGGGTGCTCCATAAATGCAAACAAAGACATGGATGGATAGAGCACCACAATTTTGACAAATCATCCTTAGTTATCATCCTCAAAAGAGGCACGGATCACTAGGAAACATCATGAACATATGGCATAATGGCAAAATCAGGACAAGGACTTAGTGAAATTCTAAGTCCCTGAAAACAACATTACCGAATACGCTACTTTGCAAGCTTGTGCTAGTCACCAAACATATCACAAAAATACATGGTAAGCACCTCTGTAAAGATGGCATGGCATATAACAAAACACATCTAGATATCAGGATCATAGCATGCACACATTAATCATGGCAAAAATGGCAAAATGCCATTTGCTGAAACAGATCTGAGAAATTACTCACACAGCTCTTTTCCAACAGCATTTTGGGCATCAAGATGAGCTCAAATGAAAATGATGCAATGAGATGAAATGATGTACTCGTCGAGGCGAACATTTTGATATGCTACACGCACGAATCGGAGCTATGGATGCGGAGTTATGATGCGATGAATATGACTGAAAAAGAAGCAGATCTGGGGACTTAGTCAAAAATTTAGACCTCTCGGGAAAAAAGTCAACGCGGGACCGGATGAAGCGGGACAGCGCGTGCGGTTGCGGGCGACGTGTTTGGATCGGGGATGGGTGGATCTCATCCACCCGCCCAGATCCGGCGAGGGACGGCTTCCGGCGAGGTCTTCGCCGGCGGGGCGGCGGACGACGGCAGGGCGCGGCGGCCGGCGAGGAGCGCGCGGCTGCCGGAGCACCGGGTGGCGCACCGGGCGGAGCAGCAAGGTGGTGGAGCAAATGGGGCGGTGCCGGCTAAAGAGGACGACGGCGGTCGCCGGCCGGAGTGGATCTGGGCGGCGCCGGCAGGCTCGGGAAATGGCGGCGGCACGGGGCGGATTCCGGCAATGGTGCTGCGGCGACGTCGGCGACTGGAGGCGGAGAAGATGCCGAGCGCGAGGCGCGGGTTCGATTGGCGGCGGCGGGCGACCGACCGGGCCGGGAGGGCCGCGGCTGGGCTCGGCGGGCCTGGCGGGCGGCGCGGCGACGTGGGGAAGGCAGGAGGCTAGGTGGAGCGTGCGGGTTGGCCCGGAGTGGCGGCGGAGCTGAGGTGGCACGACGCTATTGGGCGAACTGAGGTGGCAGTGGCGGTGGACATGTTCGGCCGGTGGTGAGGAGTTATGTCCGGCGGCGCGAGGAGCGGGGCTAGGGTTTCATCTGCGCGAAGAAATCCGGGAGGCTCACATATTTATAGGTAGAGGGAGCTAGGAGAGTCCAAAAGAGGTGCGGTTTACGGCCATGCGATCGTGATCGAACGACCGAGATGATGGAGGGGGTTTAGGTGGGTTTTGGGCCACTTTGGAGGGGTGTTGGGCTGCAACACACATGAGGCTTTCTCGGTCCCTCGGTTAACCGTTGGAGTATCAAACGAAGTCCAAATGGCACGAAACTTGACAGGCGGTCTACCGGTAGTAAACCAAGGCCGCATGACAAGTCTCGGTCCAATCCGGAAATGTTTAACACCCGCACACGAAAAAGAGGTAGAAAGGGACACCGGGTGACATAGGAGCGTCGGATTGCAAAACGGACAACGGGGAAAATGCTCGGATGCATGAGAGGAACATGTTTGCAAATGAAATGCACATGATGACATGATATGCAATGCATGACACACAAGCAATGGCAAGGCAACAATAGCGAATAACTGGAAGACACCTGGCACATCGGTCTCGGGGCATTACAACACTCCACCACTATGAGAGGATCTCGTCCCGAGATCTAGAATGGCACCGGAGGGAAAACGGAAGAGAAAGAGAAGAGGTAAAACTAAGTTGCTCCTTTGACCAATGAGTGAAACCAAAGAACCCTGCAAAGGTTAAGCCATCTCGAGAAAAGAATACAACGGAGATGAACGAAGTTGAAAACACTCCATTAGAAAAGAGGAACAATGAATACCAACTTTGGTCAACACTCCGGTTGAAAAGTGATACAAGACTTGATAAGATGAAAAGAACTTGAGCATATGGCACAACTCCCCGGTTAAATGGATAATCAAGAAAAGAACAAGGTCCTAACAAGAACAAGAAAAAGGGTTGAAGATAGCAACATCACAATGGCTCCGGAACAAAAGAATATAATGGAATGGGGTGAACGAAGGGAAACAAGATCTCGAGGGAGCACGCTTACACCAAAAGCTAGAACGGAGTTGTTGGAAAACCAACAACGAAAAGAATAAGCTTGATATGGTCTTATGGAATACATCTCAGATTATGAGGTGACAACCTGCCACTCATGGAAAAAGAATTGGATTGGAATGAACAAGGAGACAATAACGCTATTTCTCCGGGAGGATAGATGAAGAACTTGGGTCATTTATGAGCACCATATAACAACAATCCTTAGGGAAGGCTTTAGGTGAAATATAACCCAAGACAATTCCAACGAATAGGTTGATGGATTTAAAATACCTCATTCTTAACAATGTGTGAATCATGAAGCATGAACTCAAATTATCAAGAATGACGTAAAACCACCTCCAATGGTACGGTAGAAAGAATTGCACTCCGGATAGCAAGATGAAGAATGCTTGAGCTCCTTAGAAAAGAATGTTGATGAGCACTTCGAGAAGGAAATAAATCCTTGATCAACCATCATGTAAAGCCTCCTTGAAGAATCCGGTAAGAAAAGAATGAACAACCAAAATGAAGGATAAAAGAATAAGGTTGAAGCCTTGCAATGATTTAGATGGATCTTCGTGATGATATAATGCGGAAACTATGGAGCTCTGGAAAAGAAAAGATAAGCATCTCGAACTGAGAATGTGATACGATGAACCACTCCGGAAACGAAATTGAATAAACTTGATGAAACAAGAATAAGAATTACATTATGCTTTATCCATCACCAGTTAAATTGATGACAAAACAATGGATTTGGCACACCACTTATTCTTGTAGAGAGGATTAAGATAGATATTGCATAAATTTGAGAAGGTCTTCGACGAACCACCGGTAGGATGAAGAACGAATGAATCGATACAATAACAAAGGAAGAGAAATCTTGAACGAGCCAACGGTAAGAATTGAAAATGAACGAAGTAAAGGGATGAATCACCGGGTAGGAATTGTGACATGGACGAAGTTACTTGAGACAATCTAGATACATGAGAACGAAAGGATAACGAACTGATTAGAGATCACTTGAACGAAGCACCGGTAAGATTGGAGAACTAGAGCTGAAAGCTGAGAATGAATAAATTCTGAGATGATGGGCTCCGGAGAAACAAACTGAAAAGAATCTTGAATTGCTCCGGATAGGTGAAAAAAAATTCTCACAATCCAAAAACAACTATGAGAGGATGGCAACAAGCTAGAATGATGAATCTTTGAGAGAACGGATAAGATATGGAGGAAAAACTCTTCTTCGGACTTTAAAATCTTACAATGACGACGAGAAACACCACCATGAATTGCTGAGATACTCCGGAATGAGGAATGGAAAGGTTGAGCCACCGATGAAATCTTTTTGAAAGATCTTGGAGAAATACATATGACTGATGATGAATCATTCTTACGTCAAACTTTGAAATGAATTTGAGAATAGCTCCGGGAAAACTAGAAGAGTCAGGTAAGATCCTGGAAAAAGACCTGTGGGTTAGGGCCCACTCAAAAGAAACACCATTGAAGGATTTAAAAGAGAGAGTGCACCGGTTGAATTAAAAGACTTGAATGAGATAACCTCCTTGAAAGCTCTTGAACGACTGCAGAGTGGAAACACGAATCTTTGATATATCTTGAGCATTCCAGAACAATTGAATAGCGAGAAGTGGAATGACAATGAGGTGCACCGGCATAAGAAAACATTTAAAACGAGAAAAGGATATGATCAACAAAGCTTGACTTGAAACCACTGGAGATGAAAAGAATGAAGAATGCCGAACTTGAAGCTCCATTAGAATCTTCCTGAGAATCACCGGATAAGAACATTGACGGAAAAGGAATGGAGAGGCTTCCCATCAGTAAAAAGGATACTTGAATAAGAAATCTGAATCGTTGAAGAAAAAGGGTGGGTGGGCGGGAAAAACAAAGGCAACTTGGAGACGGATGAAACAAACACCGTTGAGAAGAACTGATACTTGATCTTGCGGATGTTGAAATGATCGGATCCACTTGAAGAGAAGCACACCAGTTAAAAGGATTGACATGACAATCTCGGTTATCAAGAAGGATTAGTATTCACATAGGAATATGAGAACACCACTTAGGAAAAGGTATGGAATCAACATTTGACTTCGAAGCAACTCGAATACCACAACTCGAAACAAAACAAAGGATTGGCTTGCAAAATAAGCCGGAACAAACATATGATAGAGATTTCATCCGAAGTTTTCGTGGTGGGGACTACACGGGCTCGATCGTACAACACCGTCATGTACAAGGCAGTGCACATGACATACGAAGCGTCCCCGAGTCGGCAAAGCCAAGGACTCTTTAAGACACAACGAGACCACTGTAAAACCGACCGTGAATAGGCGGACCACTAGACGTCGAACCCCAATATCATATCATACATCCGTCGGAAAGATATCCTAAGAGATACTTGAATTCCCACTTATAAACTCCCGAAATTTACCGGTTATGCAATCAGGTGTTGGGGATACAGGGGAAGCATAATATCTCACCCAAAACTAGCAAATCCTACATCCAGCTGTATCCATCCTTCAACACATAACCAAGAGACCTTTGGAAATCGTTTACCTCAACCTTCGAAAAGCATCCGTTATACGAGTTATGGCAATACTCCCGAACTCCCGCCCCAGTACTGGTTGGCGTCGAGGTTATCTCACCAACAACTGCATAAAAGAGATTTTCGATGTCAGCGAAACTATCTCAGGTGTTCCAGAACTGCAACGATAAAATTGTGACGACAACACCTCGGAGCTCAACTCCCCGGGACACTGCCACAACCCCTAAATGTCAGGAGGCACCAAGAACAATGTTCTCGTCACAAAACCATCAGAATGATTCCAAGATACCCGCGTGATCCTAAATTTTTTTAGTGAAATTTGAGAAGAGAAGAGTCAAAACTCTACGTCAGGATGCCTCACCAGAGCGACGAAGGGACTGAGGAGTAAAAAGAAGTCCTAACTCTCCGATATATATAATTCCTAAAAGACTCAAAACATTTCTAGACTCAATAACGCCAGCGATTTGATCAAGCAGGGGATCCTAAGGTCGGGGAAGGCTCTGATACCAACTTGTAACGCCCTCGATGCGGCTATATGTCCCACATGTCGAAGCACGGCTTAGAGGCATAACCGCATTGAAAGCAATGTCGCAAGTGAGGTAATGTTCACACAACCCATGTAATACATAAGGGAAAAGAGATACATAGTTGGCTTGCAATCGCCACTTCACACAAATACATGAATAAAGCATTACATCAACCAGATACAATCAAGGTCCGACTACGGAACCAAATTAAAAGAAGACTACCCCAAAAGCTACACAGATCCCCGATCGACCCCAACTGGGCTCCACTACTGATCAACTGGAAACGAAACAACACAAAGGACAAGATCTTCATCGAGCTCCTCCTTGAGCTTGGTTGCGTCACCTGCTCGGTAACATCGGCACCTGCAAACTGGTTTTGGAAGTATCTGTGAGTCACGGGGACTCAGCAATCTCGCACCCTCGCGATCAAGACTATTTAAGCTTATAGGTAGGGTAAAAGGTATGAGGTGGAGCTACAGAAAGCGACTAGCATAAATTGTGGCTAACATACGCAAAAGAGAGCGAGAAGAGAAGGCAAAGCACGGTCGAACAACTATGATCAAGAAGTGATCCTAGAACAACCTACGTCAAGCATTACTCCAACACCGTGTTCACTTCCCGGACTCCGCCGAGAAGAGACCATCACGGTTACACACGCGGTTGATGTATTTTAATTAAGATCGACTTCAGGTTTTCCACAACCGGACATTAACAAATTCCCATCTGCCCATAACCACGGGCACGGCTTTCGAAAGTTCAAAACCCTGTAGGGGTGTCCCAACTTAGCCCATCCCAAGCTCTCATGGTTAACGAAGGATATTCCTTCTAGCAGGAAGACCCGATCAGACTTGGAATCCCAGTTACAAGACACCCTCGACAATGGTAAAACAAGTCCAGCAAGACCACCCGCTGTGCCGACAAATCCCGATAGGAGCTACACATATCTCATTCTCAGGGCACACCGGATAAGCTAAGTGTACGGGAGCCAACGTAACCCAAGTTGCCAAGGGACGGCCCCGCACGGTGCTCTGGGTTGGACCAACACTTAGAGAAGCACTGGCCCGGGGGGGTTAAAATAAGATGACCCTTGGGCTGGCCGACCCAAGGGAAAGAAAAGGCTAGGTGGAAAATGGTAAAACCAATGTTGGGCCTTGCTGGAGGAGTTTTATTCAAGGCGAGCTGTCAAGGGGTTCCCATTATAACCCAACCGCGTAAGGAACGCAAAATCCGGGAACATAACACCGATATGACGGAAACTAGGGCGGCAAGAGTGAAACAAAACACCAGGCATAAGGCCGAGCCTTCCACCCTTTACCAAGTATATAGATGCATTAATTAAATAAGAGATATTGTGATATCCCAACAATAAACATGTTCCAATAAGGAACAACATCTCCATGTTCCAACAAGGAACAAACTTCAATCTTCACCTGCAACTAACAACGCTATAAGAGGGGCTGAGCAAAGCGGTAACATAGCCAAACAATGGTTTGTTAGGACAAGGTGGGTTAGAGACTTGGATTAACAATATGGGAGGCATGATAAGCAAGTGGTAGGTATCGCAGCATAGGCATAGCAAAAGAGCGAGCATCTAGCAAGCAAAGATAGAAGTGATTTCGAGGGTATGGTCATCTTGCCTGAGATCCCGCAAGGAAGAAGAACAAGTCCATGAAGAAGACAAACAGACGTAGTCGAACGGGTCCTCACAAACGAGACGTTAGCAGAACCAACCCGAAGAAGCAACACCGGAAAGGAGCACACAACATAGTAAACAACCAACACATGAACATGATATGATATACGAGATGCGGTATGCAAAGCATATGCATGATTTGCAAAGGAATGATTGAACCTGACCTCAACTTGGAAATACAATAGTGCCACTGGAAAGGTGAGGTGATTTCGTTTGAAATATATATAAAGATCACCGGAATCGGATGCACGGTTTGGAAATGGCAAGCAAAACAAATATGGCACCGGTCTGCGATAATCAGCAAGTGACCAACTAAATGCATCAAGATAAATATGCTACAGCACTCAAACATGGCAACAAAATACATGGCAGGGAAACTTCTCATGAATCTTAACAAAATATGAACACTGAGCTACGGCTAATTCATCCATTAACAGGTTCAAACAAGCATGGCAAAAGTACAAACGATAACAGGTTTCAGACTTTGTGAAATTAACACAAGTCTGGAATTTATCATCAGGAAGCACACTTTAGAGCATGAAAACTACATGCTATAGGAACTTAACACAGCAAAGCAAGGCATGGCATTAAGCTACTGAAAGCACTTAACAAAAGTCCCTTAGTGAACTTGAGGCAAAAGGGATCAGAAAATACAATGGCAAGCATGTGAACATGGCAAAAACATAAACAGATCTCGGACTTAGTGAAAAACTGGAGCATGCAAAACAGTTAACGAGTAGGCATGTTTACAAGCTCGATGCACTCACTACAGAGCATGGCATGACAATCTAAGCATACACCCATCAAGAATACATGGCATAGAAGCTAGACATTGCAAAAACAACAACATAGCATGCACAGATCAATAGCAGCATCCTCGGCCAAATCGCTAACAAGTCAACAATCTGCCAGGATTCACGATATAGCAAAAGTAGAGCTCGATTGACTCAAGCTAGGGTGCTCCATAAATGCAAACAAAGACATGGATGGATAGAGCACCACAATTTTAACAAATCATCCTTACTGATCATCCTCAAAAGAGGCACGGATCACTAGGAAACAACATGAACATATGACATAATGGCAAAATGAGGACAAGGACTTAGTGAAATTCTAAGTCCCTGAAAACAGCATTACCGAATACGCTACTTTGCAAGCTTGTGCTAGTCACCACGCATATCACAAAAATACATGGTAAGCACCTCTATAAAGATGGCATGGCATATAACAAAACACATCTAGATATCAGGATCATAGCATGCACGCATTAATCATGGCAAATTTGGCAAAATGCCATTTGCTGAAACAGATCTGACAAATTACTCACATAGCTCTCTTCCAACAGCATTTTGGGCATCAAGATGAGCTCAAATGAAAATGATGCAATGAGATGAAATGATGTACTCGTCGAGACGAACATTTTGATATGCTACACGCACGAATCGGAGCTACGGATGCGGAGTTATGATGCGATGAATATGACTGAAAAAGAAGCAGATCTGGGGACTTTGTCAAAAATTTAGACCTCTCGGGGAAAAAGTCAACGCGGGACAGGATGAAGCGGGACGGCGCGGTGCGGTTGTGGGCGACGTGTTTGGATCAGAGACGGGTGGATCTCATCCACCCACCCAGATCCGGCGAGGGACGGCTTCCAGCGAGGTCTTCGCCGGCGGGGTGGCGGACAACGGCAGGGCGCGGCGGCCGGCGAGGAGCGCGCGGCTGCCAGAGCACCGGGCGGCGCCCTGGGCGGAGCAGCAAGGCGGTGGAGCAAATGGGGCGGCGCCGGCGAAAGAGGACGACGGCGATCGCCGGCCGGAGTGGATCTGGGCGGTGCCGGCAGGCTCGGGAAATGGCGGTGGCGCGGGGCGGATTCCGGCAATGGCGCTGCGGCGGCGTCGGCGACTGGAGGCGGAGAAGACGCCGGGCGCGAGGCGCGGGTTTGATTGGCGGCGACGGGCGATCGGCCGGGACGGGAGTGCCGTGGCTGGGCCCGGCGGGCCTGGCGGGCGGCGCGGCGAAGTGGGGAAGGCAGGAGGCCAGGTGGCGCGTATGAGTTGGCCCAGAGCGGCGGCGGAGCTGAGGTGGCACGACGCTATTGGGCGAACTGAGGTGGCGGTGGCGGCGGACATGTCCGACTGGTGGTGGGGAGTTATGTCCGGCAGCGCGAGGAGCGGGGCTAGGGTTTCATCTGCGCGAAGAAATCCGGGAGGCTCACATATTTATAGGTAGAGGGAGCTAGGAGAGTCCAAAAGAGGTGCGGTTTGCGGCCACGCGATCATGATCGAACGACCGAGATGATGGAGAGGGTTTAGGTGGGTTTTGGGCCACTTTGGAGGGGTGTTGGGCTGCAACACACACGAGGCTTTCTCAGTCCCTCGGTTAACCGTTGGAGTATCAGACGAAGTCCAAATGGCACGAAACTTGACAGGCGGTCTACCGGTAGTAAACCAAGGCCGCATGACATGTCTCGGTCCAATCCGGAAATGTTTAACACCCGCACATGAAAAAGAGGTAGAAAGGGACACCGGGTGACATAGGAGCGCCGGATTGCAAAACGGATAACGGGGAAAATGCTCGGATGCATGAGACGAACATGTATGCAAATGAAATGCACATGATGACATGATATGCAATGCATGACACACAAGAAATGACAAGGCAACAATAGCGAATAACTGGAAGACACCTGGCACATCGGTCTCAGGGCGTTACAGGCCACCTTCTGCTTACCTGCTCGCCGCTGGAGGCACTCGAGGGCGCCATGCACTTCCCGTCGACCCCCTGCACCTCTCCCCTCTCTCCCAGGACCCCTCCCCCTCCGCTGCTCTCTTCCCGCAGCACCACCGAGCATGGTCATCGCCGCCACAGACACCGTCGTCCTCTCGTCGCCTCGCCGTGTCTAAGAGCTCCGCCGTCGTCCACTTCAACGAGCAGGACGAGCCCCGAGCGCTCGCACGCCCTGCACCGCCTTCACCGAGCCGTCCTCTGACCTAGCATCGCCGGAGATCCCCTTTGCCGCTCGACCACTCCGGTTCCTCCCCGACCTCGCCGACTCGCTCTTCGTGACCACTGTGAGCTACTGGCCGTTCTCCCCCTCTCCGTTCTCTTCCTCGCATGCCGTAGCGACTGCACCAAGCTCGACCGCACCCGCCACCGCCTGTGCTCGTCGCTGATGACGCTCCGGTGACCATTTGGTCCCGGGCGTGCGACCAACATGCTCACCGCCGCGCGTAGAGCCTCGCTAGCGCCTTGCTTCACGCGTTTGCGCACCGCAACATTGACCCCGTGCACACTCGGGCTCCGGTCGCCGCAGCCGAGCTCACCGGCGTCAACTCTGGCCACCCCAACACCCGTCGTTGCCACTGTCCGACGCGCCTCGTTGTTTCGGTCCCGCAGAACCCATCCGCAGAACCCATCCGCACAACCTCTCGTCTCTGGAAACGGCCGGACGAGGACCTCCGTCGTGCCCTGCTTAGCACCGGCAGCTAATCGTCGGTTAGCCGACGTGGCCGTCATTAGATTTGGGGCTAACTAACCCTATTGGTTTAACATTAGGCACTGACAGTGGGACCCACTTTGTTAGGTTACTGGTTAACCAAAATAATTAGGTTAGTTAATAAAATCAGTGGACCCACGCGTCAGCATTGACCATGCTGACGTGGCCCTTGACCGAGCCCACATGTCTGTGAGCCTAGCCATCACTATGAGACTGACCAGTGGGACCCACTGGTCAGGTTTGACCTCATCCTGGCGTGTTGACCTGCTGATGTCACGCTGATGTCATGCCGACACAATAAGCTATTTTCCGGATTTAATTTAATTCAGGAAATTTCAGAAAATGTCCTAAACTTCTAAAAATCATAAAAATTCAACCGTAGCTTAGAATGAAATAATTTTTCTATGAAAAATGATCAGAAAATCCAATCTTTCCATCTGTACCATTTTCATGCATGTTTGAACAACTTATACCTGCTGAGCAGGTCAAATCAATTAAATGGCATTTGAATTTCACATATGGAGTTTCAATTTGAACCTTGGATTCAAACCAACATCATTTAAATTGTTTTCTAGCTGCATTAGCTCAAACCACAACATATTGCCATGTCATGATCATGCATCATATTGTTGCATTGCATTGATTGTGTTCTTTCTGTGTTGCCGGTAATTGTTCCCCCTCAGTAGACGTGGTTCCGACAATGAGATCGATGACACTAATGAAGAGCTATACTATCTTCAGAAGTGCCAGGCAAGCAGAACCCCCTTGTTCATTCTGATACAATCGCACTCTCTCGCTCCTGCTCTCTTTTACTGCATTAGGACAACAATGATTCATCTGTTACATGCTGTGGTAGTTGAACACCTTTCCACAGTAAATAGATGAAACCCACTAGCATGAGTAGGACGTGTTTAGGAACTGAGTTCTATGTTTGTGATCCATGAATAACTACTACCACACATTGTGATCCTTAATTGACTCTCTCGACTTATTAATCGCCTTGATCTTGGTCCAGGAGTTGCAACTAGTTTCTGGTATTTGTAAGATATGTGTTGGAGGCCATGCGTAGCGCTGACCCTAGGGGTGGGCTATGATGCGGTAGACACACCGTGGCACGGTGTACCGAGTCGCCCGTTTGGTGTGTCGGGAACCCTGCACACATCATTTGGGTCGTGAGAGACACCCCGACTGGATCTCCTTGTGGATGGAACCCTAATAGGCGATAAATCCGGACTAGAGACTTGAGTGGTTAGTCAAGTCGTGGCCGACTCCCTCGCCAGGCTTCCGCTTGAAGGTTGCCGAGATACACGACATGTACATGGTGGTAAGTGGCGAGAGCGTGTGTGAAGAAGTACACCCCTGCAGGGTTATAAATGATCTATTCGAATAGCCTCGTCCACGGTAAAGGACCTCTGGGTTGCCTATACAATTCATAGACAAGTGAAAGTGGATACTCTAAAATGCGCAAGATAAGCGTGAGTGCTATGGATGGCGTTCTCGTAGGGAGATGGGAGCGGATCCATAGTGGTGTATTGATATGGTGAATATGTGGACTCGTGTGCGCCACCTCAAAAGAGTTACTTGCAGTCGTAGTTTAGGATAGCCACTGAGTCAACGCTGGCTTGCTGCAGTTAAACTCCACCACCCCCTTTGTTGATACCGATGCATATGTAGTTAGCTTTGATGTAAGTCTTCCTGGGTACATTTATACTCACGTTTGCTTAATTTATGTTTTCGTAGAGAGACTTCAGTCTCGCTAGTAGTTCCGTGTGTTCTTCGACGTTTAGCTTGTTACCTCAGCTATGATCTTGTGCCCTTGGCCGGGTCTTGTAGATAGTCAGGCTTCCCAGCCTTTTTCATTTGTAGTTGTCTGTACTCAGACAAGTTAAGTTTCCGCATGTGCTTGTTGCTTGTATGACTTGAATGCTGGGTCATCAGACCCATGTTTGTAATATCTGGCTCCTAGGAGCCTAATGAATAAATACTTTGAGTCGTAGAGTTTTGTTGTGATGCCATGTTGTATTTCCACATATCGAGCATATTGTGTGTCTGTTATTGAAATGCTTGGTATGTGTGGGATCTGACAACCTAGTTGTTTATTCTTGGTAGCCTCTCTTACCGGGAAATGTCTCATAGTGCTTCACTGAGCCATGGTAGCTTGCTACTTCTCTAGAACACTTAGGTTGGCCGGCATGTGTCCTTCTTCGTTCCTGTGTCTGTCCCTTCAGGGAAATATCATGCGTTGTTCCTTTAAGTCCTTGTAGCTTGCTATGACTTGAGTTCATACGTTGATGACAGACACGTTTGTTGCTGGGTCATGTATGCCTGTTCCTGTAAGTTAGTGCCACTTTGGTTTCACGACTAGTCATGTCAGCCCGGGTTCTCTGTCATATGGATGCTAGCGACACTATCATATACATGAGCCAAAAGGCGCAAATGGTCCCGGGCCAGGTAAGGTGGCACCCGTGGGAATACCGTGCGTGAGGCCGCAAAGTGATATGATGTGTTACATGCTAGATCGGTGTGACTTAGGATCAAGGTCCTGACAGCTATGGTTTCAGAGCCTGACTGCCTGTAGGATAACCAAGCCAAACTGGTCGAAGTCGTGTCTAGAAATTCTTTAGTTATATAAGGGAATTGATTGTGGAAGGGAACGTAAGGCACTTTTTACTCCTTTACCTCATGCCCTTCTGATCCGAGTCATCCTAATCTTTCGTACGGGGTTAAGGAAACTAGTCTTTCTATTCTTTCTATCAGGTTCACGTGTTACTAATCTGTAGACTCTTATAGGATTGTTGGTTCCAAGTCTCAGTTCAGCTCCTACTACCTCCGTGTGTTCATAGCTGGCCTCAAAACCTTTATATTATGATGTTGAGCGGTTATGCCACCATTTTGCAGGATGTCTCAAATCTTTTCGAGCATTTACATCTGTTATGCTGTCCGAGTCATCCCAGGTTTCTAAATAGTCTGATGCATTTGCAACTCCCTTCTTTCTATTCCCGATGTTTCTTTGGGCCAATTTGACCACACTAACCAGTGAGTTGAGGTACTCTGTTGCCTCGACATATATGTTGGAGCTAGTATTATGACCCTAGGCATCCTAGAGAACCACCTAGTAATCTAGCCATGCCTTGTATTTCCAGTGTGATGATTCTAGCCGTCATTCTCAAAAGCATCCTGTGATGCCATTTAGTTAGTAGGCATTCTATTTCTGGGTTCTTGAACCCAAGATTCACCCTACTTACTTCGTGTTGATAGTGTTTGCTAGTTCCTTTAGGATATTAGTAACCTTTGCGATAGTCCTCAAGGTCCGTGGTTTATCATTCTTCCAAATACCATGAACCATCCTCAGCACAAGTTCTTCTAAACCAAAAGATCACAATAGGAGTGATCTTGATGAGTTCTCCATTCAAAATTGTGAATCTTCCAGTCCCTCCTCTTCTGCATGGGTTATCCGGAAGAAATATGTTGAACTTGTTCGACATACTAATCTATGCGTCCACAACTCAGAAAAATATATGTTCCTTTGAGTTGTTCTCTTTAGTTGTATCCTGATCTCTATCTATCATTTGATAGTCAAGAGCATGTCATGCATTCATGCTCATTGATACCTCATATTCTTGTGGTCTATCAAGCCATTCTATTCTGGAATGACTAGGATAAACAAACTCCAGTACCTTGTCCACTTCGAGGATTGGGTCAATGTAGTTGTATTCCATGGATCAAAATGCCAATCCAGCTTTTGCTCTGTTCTACCTTGGAGTGTTACCATATTTATGTCAAGAATGTCATGAGAATTGCACCACCTTTTATGAATTCTTGACGTAGTGATACTTCTCGCCACCATTATTCATTCCTCGGTCCCTGTTGTTGTAACCGGAATGCCAACAAGTGAACTGTGATGTGTGAAATCAATGCTCCTAGCAACCTCGTTGCTTGGTAGTTAGTGGACAATACTCTCACTCTTAGCATGCTGGTTATTGAATCATCATCCTAAGATTGATTGTGCTACCTAGTCCTTATTTCCGGTACACTCTTGAATCAATGAGTTAGGATTGTGTCAATCCCTCACTCTTTTGATCATATCGTCTTGCCCTGAAAATCAAGATTGTTCTCAAGCTTAGTAACATATCGGAGGTTCGTGATTTTTCGAATATCTTCTCAGAAGTGTTACCAGGTTGTCACTTGACCGCCATGTTGAGTTCGTGATCAAGTTGGTTTTCCTCTAAACCACCCCTTCTCCAAGAATCTGTGTCAGATACCCCTGAGCTAGTTGGATGAGCTAAACAACAACTTGGGGAGTTGGAAGATAAAAGCTTGTCCGGCCTAGCTCATCACTAAGGCATATCTCTTTGTGTGTGTGTGTTGAAGAAAGATGATATCTTTATCAATTGACCTCAGTGATCAATTATTGACCTATTGTCCTATCCAATCTTTGTTTTGAGCATGGGCTATCGTCAAATCAAATTAGAACCAATGATGTTCGTAATGTTGTCTTACTCGTGGATGTTTCCTTGAGCATACACCATTATATCTTTTGGGTCTGACCAATGCTATCACCTTGTTTACATAATTGTGGAATTCCATTTTATGGAAACCTAGATGAATTGTTGTTGTGCCCACCGATAACATTCATATCTTCTCCATGATTTTATTGAACATTAAGCTGGTGTTGGAAACTTTTGAAAGCATTTCTTCATGCTAGCTCATGAAGTGTATGTTTGGATGAAAGAAGTGACTTCCTCTAACTCATGTCCATTTGATGCGAGTTGCCGCTGTGAATTCGAGAAAGCTTGTTTTTGTTTCCTTTGGTACCATCCCAAGTCAGTTATGCATGTGCGAATGTATTCTATGGTTTGGTAGATTAATTACCTCCATTCCATATGTATTCCCTAGCACACCAAGCCACTGATTGACTTGTTCAAGGAAAAGAAGTCTAGCGCGCGTAAAGACTTCGAAATCCTTGATGATGGATCCTAACCTGAACTCGATAGTGCTTTATTATAAGACTACTATGTGGTCATTCTTGTCTTGGAAAACATGCTAACATGTATGTAGCAGAACCAGCTCGTGTTTTGGAGCTTGCTATCGTAGTTCATTCCCGGGAATCTCGCAATGTCATCTTGTCGATTTGTGTTGCAAACTTTCTTTTCCAGACATGCTGTCTGAAATATTCCATTACCAACCAGATTTGAATCTCAGGCAGATATGATGGTTGGAATTTTTCCAAGATCTATGATGTAGGTCCCGACAAGGTTGATGTTGGCCGATGCACCTAGTCAGAAGATCTATTATTGTAGCTTCTTGATTAAGAAATTTGACCATCTTCTCCATGGATTTGGTTTGACCTATTCCATAAGTTGTTCCTTAGGGATTTTGGTGCTCCCGAAGTCCGACCTACACTTGATGGCCATGTTCATACGTTTAAGTATGATCATGGTATCTAGTACATCAAGGAGAACATTAGAAGAGGAGTGCTAAATGTCTCTCAATCGATCATCCAGATTTTGTTCCCTTGGCCTCGCTAAGGTGAAATATGAGAAAGTGTTATCTTCCTTTGCATCTGCATTCTCCATCACTATTCATCAAGGTAGTAAGTGTTGCTAGGATCCTCGGCACAGATGTTGGTAAGACCATGATGAGTATGGAAATGCTCAAGTTCTTGAGAGCACACTTAGTCACTAGGTTATATCCTTGGTATCAATTGGGATGTGCCTCCCGTTTGCCAAGTTGTTCTATAACCATAGTTTCCTTTCCGATCTGAGTATGCCATTTCTTCGAACTCCTTCGAACGATCGTTTGCGAATTTCCTTAGGCTGGTATAGAGAGTTTCAATTATCTGTGTACCAAAAATAATTCTTTTTGCCACTGAAGGAAATAATACTACGAGTCACCTCCTCTAAGGTGCCCCGTTAGGGAATCATGGCAGTTATTTCCTTGCTACTTTGAAACCACACACCATCCTACCCAAGTGTGGAATTGTTGCCTACCAATTTGAACCCTTGTCATCTATCTCCTTCCATTGTTTCAGATGTGTTTTATGTCTCAGCTCGAGAGATGTTCTTCCGTCTCAATCCATGAGTTGATCCTGAGTTGCTCCATCTTCGAGGAGATCGATTCCTATAGAATTTCCTTTTGTCGCCATAGTGTTGGCCTGAATTTCTCTAAAGCAAAGATGTCAAGATCAAGATGATGCAATGAATCAACATCTTCAAGATGAGCAATTGGATCATGAAGATTGTGACAGTTTGTGTCCCCTCTATCTTCGTACCTCACGTCTTGTATCTCGAGACAATATTCTTGTTTAGTGGGGGTGAGTTGTCACAGCCCTAGAGTACTTGCCTATAAATAATTATATTAGTTGCATTTGAGAGCATCATGCATCATGTCTAAATTCTGAAAGTTGAATTGAGGTTAGTTCAAACCCTCACAAATCAATTCAGAATTAATCAACATTAAAATCTTCTCAAATGAGTCCAAGAAAATGTTCCTGTTATCCTATAAAAATATTGGCAAGAGGTAAAATTCAAACCAATATTTTTGGAGTCGCAGAAATATTTATTTTGGGCATTTGAGTTAATCCAATAATTATTTGCATTGGATTTATATTTGTGATATATTAACTATATGTCCAATAATTCTGATAACTGTTGAGGGGCTTTGGAATAATCCATTTAGTCCCTGCAAAAATTATCAGAAGCAGAAAAATAAGTTTGGTTCAAAAACCAAATTAAAACAAATGTCGGAAATAAAAAATAGAAAGAAATAGGAAAGAGAGAGAGAGAGAGAGAAAACCCTTACCTGGGCCACTTACTGGCCTGGCACTGTGCCGGCCCAGCCAACTGGCCGAGTGCCAGTCGTCTCCCTCCTCCCGCCAGTCAGACAGGGCGTGCGCCCGCCGCGCGCCGGCACGCACTGGCCACGTCCTGCTTACCTGCTCACCGCTGGAGGCACCCAAGGGCGCCACGCACTTCCCCTCGACCGCCTGCACCTCTCCCCTCTCTCCCAGGACCCCCCCTCCACTGCTCTCTTCCCGCAGCACCACCGAGCGCGGTCGCCGCCGCCGCTCACCGTAGCCGCAGACACCATCATCCTCTCGTCGCCTCGCCATGTCTAAGAGCTCCGCCGTCATCCACTTCAACGAGCAGGCAGAGCCCCGAGTGCTCGCACGCCTTGCACCGCCTTCACCGAGCCGTCTCCGACCTCGCGTTGCTGGAGATCCCCTTCGCCGCCCCGACCGCTCCGGTTCCTCCCCGACCTCACTGACCCGCTCTTCGTGACCGCTGTGAGCTACTGGCCGTTTTCCCCCTCTCTGTTCTCTTCCTCACACGCCGTAGCGACTGCACTAAGCTCGACCGCACCTGCCACCACCTGCGCTCATCGCTGATGACGCTCCTGTGACCGTTTGGTCTCAGCCGTGCGACCAACATGCTCACCCCGCGCGTAGAGCCTCGCTAGCGCCTCGCTTCACTCGTTTGCGCACCGCAACATCGACGCTGTGCACAGTCGGGCTCCGGCCGCCGCAGCCGAGGTTGCCGCCGTCAGCTCCGGCCACCCTAGCACCCGTCGTTGCCACTGTCTGGCGCGCCTCGTCGCGCCAGTCTGGCAGAACCCATCCGCACGACCTCTCGTCACCGAAAACGGCCAGACGAGGACCTCCGCCTTGCCCTGCTTAGCGCCAGCGGGTAATCGTCGGTTAGCCGAAGTGGCCGTCATTAGATTAGGGGCTAACTAACCCTATTAGTTTAACATTAGGCACTAACAGTGGGACCCACTTTGTTAGGTTACTGGTTAACCAAAATAATTCAGTTAATTAGTAAAATCAGTGGACCCACGCGTCAGCATTGACCGTGTTGACGTGGCCCTTGACCGAGCACACATGTTTGTGAGCCTAGCCATCACTGTGAGACTGACCAATGGGACCCACCGGTCAGGTCTAACCTCGACCTGGCGTGTTCACCTATTGATGTCACGCTGATGTCATGCCGATGCAATAAGCTATTTTTTGGATTTAATTTAATTCAGGAAATTTGAGAAAATGTCCTAAGCTTCTAAAAATCATAGATGAGAAAATGTCCTAAGCTTCTAAAAATCATAGAAATTCAACCGTAGCTCAGAATGAAATAATTTATGTATGAAAAATGATCAGAAAAATCCAATATTCCATCTGTGCCATTTACATGCATGTTTGAACAACTTATACTTGCTGATCAGGTCAAATCAATTAAATGGCATTTGAATTTCACATATGGAGTTTGAATTTGAATCTTGGATCCAAACCAACTTCATTCAAATTGTTTTCTTGCTGCATTAGCTCAAACCACATCATGTTTCCATGTCATGATCATGCATCATATTGTTGCATTGCATTGATTGTGTTCTTTCTGTGTTGACGGTAATTGTTCCCCCTCAGTAGACATGGTTCCGATGATGAGATCGATGACACCGATGAAGAGCTATACTATCTTCAGAAGTGCGAGGCAAGCAGAACCCCCTTGTTCATTCCAATACAATACCACTCTCTCGCTCCAGCTCTCTTTTACTGCATTAGGACAACAACGATTCCTCTATTACATGCTGTGGTAGTTGAACCCCTTTCCTCTGCATGACCTGTCATTGCAACAGTAAATAGATGAAACCCACTAGCATGAGTAGGAGTTGTTTGAGCCCTGATGTGCCTCCTCATTCATGCTTGTTTGTCATGCCTGCTACTGCTTAGAGTTGTGTCAGGTCTGATTCATTGGGAATGAATTGGAAAGTTGTGAACATGTCTTACTGTTGAGAGCTAAGTGTGTGAACACTATTTGGTAAAGGTAGCGGTGAGAGGCCATGTAGGAGTACATGGTGGGTTGTCTCATTGAAACCGTCCTTAGGAACTGAGTTCTATGTTTGTGATCCATGAATAACTACTACCACACATTGGGATCCTTAATTGACTCTCTCGACTTATTAATCGCCTTGATCTCTATCCAGGAGTTGCAACTAGTTTTTGGTGTATGTAGGATATGTGTTGGAGGCCATGCGTAGCGCTGACCCTAGGGGTGGGCTATGATGCGGTAGATACACCGTGGCATGGTGTACCGAGTCGCCTGTTTGGTGTCTCGGGAACCCTGCACACATCATTTGGGGCCATGAGTGACACCCTGGCTGGATCTCCTTGCGGATGGAACCCAAATAGGCGATAAACCTAGACTAGAGACTTGAGTGGTTAGTCAGGTCATGGCCGACTCCCTCGCCGGGCTTCCGCTTGAAGGTTGCCGAGATACACGACGTGTACATGGTGGTAAGTGGCGAGAGCGTGTGTGAAGAAGTACACCCCTGCAGGGTTATAAATGATCTATTCGAATAGCAACATCCGCAGTAAAGGACCTCTGCGTTGCCTATACAGTTCATAGACAAGTGAAAGTGGATACTCTAAAATGCGCAAGATAAGCGTGAGTGCTATGGATGGCGTTCTCATAGGGAGACGGGAGCGGGTCCATAGTGGTGTATTGATATGGTGAATATGTGGACTCGTGTGCGCCACCTCAAAAGAGTTACTTGCAGTCGTAGTTTAGGATAGCCACCGAGTCAAAGTTGGCTTGCTGCAGTTAAACTCCACCACCCCCTTTGTTGATACTGATGCATATGTAGTTAGCTCTGATGTAAGTCTGGCTGGGTACATTTGTACTCACGTTTTCTTAATTTATGTTTTTTGCAGAGAGACTTCGGTCTCGCTAGTAGTTCCGCGTGGACTTTGATGTTTATCTTGTTACCTCAGCTACGATCTTGTGCCCTCAGCAGGGTCTTGTAGATAGTCAGGCTACCCAGCCTTTTCATTTGTAGTTGTCTATACTCAGACAAGCTAAGCTTCCGCATGTGCTTGTTGCTTGTATGACTTGAATGCTGGGTCATCAGACCCATGTTTGTAATATCTGGCTCCTCGGAGCCTAATGAATAAATACTTTGACTCATAGAGTTTTGTTGTGATGCCATGTTATATTTGCACATATCGAGCATATTGTGTGTGTGTTATTGAAATGCTTGGTATGTGTGGGATCCGACAACCTACTTGTTTATTCTTGGTAGCCTCTCTTACCGGGAAATGTCTCCTAGTGCTTCCACTGAGCCATGGTAGCTTGCTACTGCTCCGGAACACCTAGGTTGGCCGGCATGTGTCCTTCTTTGTTCCTGTGTCTATCCCTTCGGGGAAATGTCACGTGTTGTTCCTTTAAGTCCTTGTAGCTTGCTACCACTAGGGTTCATATGTTGATGACTGACACGTTCGTTGTTGGGTCATGTATGCCTATTCATGTAAGTTTGTTCCACTTTGGATTCACAACTAGTAATGTCATCCTGGTTTCTTTGTCATATGGATGCTAGCGACACTCTCATATACGTGAGCCAAAAGGCGCAAACGGTCCCGGGCCAGGTAAGGTGGCACCCGTGGGAATACCGTGCGTGAGGCCGCAAAGTGATATGATGTGTTACATGCTAGATCGGTGTGACTTAGGATCGGGGTGCTGATATTAGTAGTTTGTAGGATCATATTCTGGTGTGTTTCTATTACTTCTAACCATGGCAGGATCACAAGCCGATGAGATTGACTGGGAGAACTTGACGAATAAGGAGCTTCATGATAAGTTTCAGCAAATGATGAGTGGACAGGTGCAAGATGTGCTAAACAGATTTGAAGAGGCCATGGAGAAGATAGATGGCATGGAGAAGATGTTCGAAACAAAGCTCGATAACTAGTTACTGAATTGCTTTCGTGTTTTCCACCACCGCCAGCTGCACCTGTCGCACCTCTACAACAACAACAACAACAACAACAACAACAACAAGGTCGCCTTCCAAATCAAGTGTGATGAGCACAGCGTGTTCCCGTTGACCCTGGACAAAATTCAGGTGCCGCTATCAAAGCTTCTGTAGCTCCTGCTGCTACTGCAGAGGTGGAGGACCATTACGAGGATGAGGTTGATCAAAATCGGAACTACGTGCAACCACCAGCACCACCACCACCAGGTCGTCCTTAGGTATATCATCGCAACGGTAGGGCTGCACCACCACCTGAGGTACGAGATCATGACCATTTTCCTAAACTGAAATTGAATATTCCACCATTTGAGGGTAGATATGTTCCTGATATATATCTTACTCGGGAGTTAGAAAATGAACAACATTTTACATGTTTACAACATCCCGAGGAGAGACGTGTTCCTGCTGCTGTTTGTGCTTTCACTAGTTTTGCATGTGTTTGGTGGTCTGAACATTGTAGATTATATCCTATTCTAGCTACTTGGGCTGCTTTGAAAACTGCTATGCGTACTCGTTGGGTTCCACCATATTATCAACATTAATTACTTCAAAATTGCAGTGCTTAAGACAAGGGAAAATTCTATAGAATAATATTATCAGGAATTACAAACTGGCATGATTAGATGTGGTATTGTTGAGGAGAATGAGGCTATACTTGCACGTTTTGTGGGTGGATTAAATAGAGAGATTCAGACCATTCTAGAGTATAAGGAGTATAATATATCACTCGTTTATTCGATCTTGCTTGTAAAGTTGAACGTGAAGTGCATGATCGACAGGCATTGGCGCGGACTAACTTTTCTGCAGGTCGACCTTCATCATGGACACCGTGTGCATCCTCTACTTCCACTGCACCAGCACCTCCATCAGGTGCCACCTCCAGCCGTGATACAAGAAAGCAGGCACAACCACCACTATCTGCCAAGATCACACCTGTCGAGCCTGCGTGGAGCTCTTCTTCTTCCATGGCATCAACAGGGCACACAAGTGATATTATTTGTCGTCGTTGTAAGGGAAGAGGACATTTGGTGGGAGAATGCAAATCTCAGCGTGTGATGATTGCTACTGAGGATGGTGGGTATGAGTTCGCTAGTGACTATGATGAGGAGACTTTGGCTCTTATTACACATGAAGAACACGGTGGAGATGATTTTGATCATGAGACGCAATACATGGCTCCTGAAGGTGTTGAAAGGTATGAATGTTTAGTTGCTCAACGTGTTTTGAGTGTACAGGTCACACAAGCTGAGGAAAATCAGAGGCATAATTTGTTCCATACAAAGGGAGTTGTGAAGGAACGTTCTGTTCACGTCATCATAGATGGAGGGAGCTGCAACAACTTGGCTAGCATGGAGATGGAGGAGAAGCTATCCCTCACCACAAGACCACATCCACATCCTTACTACATCCAATGGTTCAACAACAGCGGCAAGGTCAAGGTAACATGTACTGTTAATGTGCATTTTATTATCTCTACATATGCTGATTATGTTGATTGTGATGTGGTACCCATGCAAGCATGTTCCTTATTACTTGTTAGGCCATGGCAATTTGATAAAAATTCTGTACACCATGGTAGAAATAATCAATATACTCTTGTTCATAAGGATAGCCGTATTACATTGCTTCCTATGTCTCCTGCATCCATTTTGAAAGTTGATATTAATAGAGCTAATAAAGAAAAATAGGAGAAAAATAAGAGTGAAAATCAGATTGTGGCAAAAGAATTTGAGCAACAAATGAAACTTAATAATAAACCATCTAGTGTTGCTTCTGAAATTAAATTGAAAAGTGCATGTTTACTTGTCACAAAATCTGATATTGATGAGCTAGATTTTAGCAAATCTATTTGCTATGGTTTTGTGTGCAAAGAGGCATTATTTTCATTCGAGGACGTGCCTTCCTCTTTGCCCCCTGCTGCCACTAACATTTTGCAGAAGTTCGCTGACGTCTTCCCATAAGACGTGCCACCGGGATTACCACCTATTCGAGGGATTGAGCATCAAATTGACTTAATATTCCCGGTGCATCTCTACCCAACCGTGCACCATACCGTACCAATCCAGAGGAGGCAAAGGAGATTATGCGTCAAGTACAGGAGCTGATCGACGAAGGTTACATACGTGAATCTCTTAGTCCTTGTGTTGTTCCTATTATACTAGTGCCTAAAAAGGATGGTACGTCGCGTATGTGTGTTGATTGTAGAGGCATTAATAATATTACTATTCGTTATCGTCATCCTATTCCTAGGCTAGATGATATGTTTGATAAATTGAGTGGCTCTACAATTTTCTCCAAAGTTGATTTGCGTAGTGGATACCATCAAATTCGTATGAAATTGGGAGATGAATGGAAAACAACATTTAAAACTAAGTTTGGTTTATATGAGTGGTTAGTCATGCCTTTTGGGTTAACTAATGCACCTAGTACTTTCATGAGACTAATGAACGAAGATTTACGTGCTTTCATGGAACGATTTGTGGTAGTCTATTTTGATGATATACTACTTTATAGCAGATCTTTGGAGCAACATTTGGAACATTTACATGTTGTTTTTATTGCTCTACGTGATGCACGTTTGTTTGGTAACCTTGGGAAGTGCACCTTCTGCATCGACCGAGTATCTTTTCTTGGCTATGTTGTTACTCCACAGGGAATTGAAGTTGATAAAGACAAGATTGAAGCTATTGAGAGTTGGTCGCAGCCCAAAATGGTCACTCAAGTGAGGAGTTTCCTTGGCCTCACTGGTTTCTATAGGCGTTTTGTGAGGGATTTCAGCACCATTGCTGCATGATAGAGGCGAGGGTCCCGATCTTTCGATGAGATGATAACTATCGATTTGGTGGAGACGACTTTGACGATCCGACTACAAACGTGCACGACGTTGCGCCTTAGCAATCGCTAAACCAATCTCCCGAGGTTACTGACGGTGCTGGAAGCACGGTCAGCCTGACCACGAAGGTCTATTCCTGCAAGCAATCGAAGAACGAGCAAGAATATGATAAAGCAATCTGAATATTGCAAATATATATGAAGTATTGATAATGGTGGGGATCCGGAAGCGGTCTTGGTCTGGTCGTTGAACACAAACGAAGTACACGAAGTTGCAATGGCTAACTTTTAACTAAACAAATCCCCCGGAAAAAGCTACTAGATGGATCTACTTATATAGGAGCAAGGGGTGGCGGCCAAGGAGGTGGGAGGATGTCCCAAGGCAGCCTAAAACTAACCCTAGGTTGTACAAGGCTCATGGGCCCAAGTGGAGGTGATGCAACACCTTTGGGCTTGTAGTTTGACTCGGATTCTGCTGCAACGTCAGATTGTTTCGTCCGTAACTCAACGCTCCGGACGAATTTGAAGGTGAATCCAATTGGGTTGGAAAGATCACGAAATCTAGTTTCTAACAAAAAAAGAATCACCCAATTCGGAGTCCGTATGAAAAAGTTGTTGGCGTTTTGAGTCAGGTATGTCTGTGCAGTCCGAATCTGAATCCAGAACGTGAAAGACTTGGACTCTATCTTCTCTTGGCCCAAAAGTGACGTGAGAACACTTTTTGAACACAACATAAACTTCTCCTTTTCCCTTATCTTCATATGTGGATTGTACAAATGTTCCATACACCTGCAATTAGACAAAACACAAAAGTGTGTGAAGTATTTTTGTTCTGGATAACATAAATAGATTATTGAATAGTTTGCATTAGAAATCACCTGACAAATATGCATGTATGCAATATTTTTGGTCGTATCCAAGGTATTCATGTCCTCGTCACTGCACCTCTCAACGAGCTTACAAAGAAGGATGTGCTTTTTGTTTGGGGTACCGCATAGGAAGAAGCCTTCACGGTATTGAAAGATAAGTTGATAGATGCTCCTTTACTCCAACTTCTTGATTTTAATAAGATTTTTGAGCTTGAATGTGATGCTAGTGGAATTGGATTAGGCGATGTGTTATTACAAGATGGCAACATGTTGCATACTTTTCTCAAAAATTATGTGGGCCTAGTCTAAATTATTCTACTTATGATAAAGAATTATATGCTCTTGTTCGGACTTTAGAAACATGGCAACATTATTTATGGCCCAAAGAATTTCTTATACATTCTGACCATGAATCTTTGAAACATATTAAAAGTCAAGCTAAACTGGATCATAGACGTGCTAAATGGGTTGAATTCATTGAGACTTTCCCTTATGTCATTAAACACAAGAAGGGTAAAGAAAATGTTATTGCTGATGCATTGTCTCATCGCTATACTGTGCTTTCACAACTTGACTCCAAAATATTTGGTTTGGAGACCATCAAAGATCAATATGTGCATGATGCTAATTTTAAAGATGTAATGCAGAATTGTAAAGAAGGAAGAATGTGGAACAAGTTCACCATTAATGATGGATTTGTGTTTCGTGCTAACATGCTATGCATTCCAGCTAGCTCCGTTCGTCTTTTTTTGTTGCAGGAGGCGCATGGAGCAGGATTCGTGGGACACTTTGGCATGAAGAAGACAGAGGATATACTTGCTACACATTTCTTTTCGCCAAAGATGAGACGTGATGTTGAGCATTTTGTTGCTCGCTGCACTACATGTCAAAAAGCTAAGTCACGACTAAATCCTCATGGTTTATATATGCCTTTGCCTGTACCCAGTGTTCCTTGGGAGGATATATCTATGGAAGTTGTTTTAGGTTTACCTCGAACAAATAAGGGGAGGGATAGCATATTTGTCGTCGTGGATAGGTTCTCGAAAATGGCACACTTTATACCATGTCATAAAAGCGATGATGCTGTTAATGTTGCTGATTTGTTGTTTCGTGAAATTATTCGCTTGCATGGTGTGCCAAATACTATTGTGTCAGATCGTGATACTAAATTTCTTAGCCACTTTTGGAGATGTTTATGGGCTAAGTTGGGGACTAAACTACTTTTTAGTACTACTTGTGACCCCCAAACTGATGGACAAACTGAAGTAGTCAATAGAACATTGTCTACTATGCTTAGGGCTGTTTTGAAGAATAATAAGAAAATGTGGGAAGAATGCTTGCCTCATATAGAATTTGCTTATAATCGTTCATTGCATTCTACTACTAAGATGTGCCCTTTTGAAATTGTGTATGGTTTCCTACCTCGTGCACCTATTGATTTGTTGCCTCTTCCATCTTTGGAGAAGGTTAATTTTGATGCTAAAGAACATGCTGAATTGATTTTAAAAATGCATGAGTTAACTATGGAAAATATTGAGCGTATGAATGCTAAATATAAACTTGCTGGAGATAAGGGTAGAAAACATGTTGTGTTTGCACCTAGAGATCTTGTTTGGTTACATTTGCATAAGGATAGATTTCCTAATTTGTGCAAATCAAAGCTAACGCCACGTGATGATGGTCCTTTTAAGGTGTTAGAGAAAATAAATGATAGTGCATATAAACTTGAGCTGCCTGCAGATTTTGGGGTTAGTCCCACTTTTAACATTACAGATTTGAAGCCTTATTTGGGTGAGGAAGATGAGCTTTCATTGAGGACGACTTCATTTCACTAAGGGGAGGATGATGAGGACACCAATACCATTGTTACACCCATAGCCCATGCTGCTATACATACTGGACCAATTACTAGAGCTCGCGCATGCCAATTGAATTATCAGGTACTTTCGTTTCTTGGTAATGATTCTAATGTTCATCAGAATATGATGCTTCCTAAATTGGATACATTTGTTTTGCTTACAAATGAAGGGCCTAGCTTGGACAACAAAGATGAACCTTGGAGCAAGTTCAAGCATGGAGATGATGGCATGCGCAAGGGGAACAAGAATAGAGTTACAAGTGATGATTCCACGACTTTGAAGCCACCATAATGAGTGCATGAAGCCTTGGACGAAATATACAAGATGCCACTTCATAAATTTCCTCCAGAGGCTATTCTAGGTGGTGTGTCACCTTATTTTTAGAGTTCGTATGTGTGGGGAAACAAGAGTTAGGGTTGGTTTCGGACCCCTCCTTCAAGGGCCACGAAATTCCCCCTCTCTCTTCCATATATACAGCCCTTAGGGCATCATTTAGAGTTTGGGTTTTGTTTAGATTAAAATTTTTCCATAGTTGCAACTTCGCGTACTTCGTTTGTGTTCAACGACCAGACCAAGACGTCACAGAACCACACCTTGATCAATAAAGCTTTAATCTTATATTCACAATATCCAGATTGCAATCTCTGTTTCTTGGTTGTTCTTCGTTTGCTCGCAGGAAACATACCCTCATGGTCAGGTTGATCGTGCTCCGGCGTGGTCAATAACCCCTCGGAAGTTGGTTTAGCGATTGCTAAGGCGCGACGTCTTGCACGTTCGTAGTCGAATCGTCAAGGTCGACTCCCACAAAAATGGTAGCCATCATCTCATCAAAACATCGGGATACCTTCGCCTCTATCAAGGTCACCCAGATAAATGACGACAATACTCAAGTATTCCTGATGGATGAGCAGGGTACCCTACCTTTTTGAGGACGGATATGTGTACCCAAAGTGGAAGAGTTGAGGAAGAAGATATTAAAGGAAGCACACGAATCCTCATACTCGATCCATTCTGGAGGTACCAAAATGTACGAGGACCTCGGGCAAACATTTTGGTGGGATGGAATGAAGAAGGATATTGCATACTTCTTCGCCTGCTGTGATATATGCAATAGGGTTAAGGCGGAACATCAAAAACCCGCCGGGCTGCTTCAACCTTTGCCCATTCCGCAATGGAAATGGGAGAAGTCTGCAAGGACTTTATTACCGGTCTTCCAACCACCCCTCGTGGGAACAATGCTATATGGGTGATGGAGGACATGCTGACCAAGGTGGCCCATTTCATTCCTATCTAGTCCACATATCGTGCGAATAAACTAGCTCAACTCTAAATGTCCCGAATCATTAGTTTGCATGGCGTACCTAGAACTACCACCTCCGATCGAGGATCCCTTTTTACCTCAGCAGTCTGGTCACATCTTCACCAAGGTTTTGGGGACCTCATTGAAATATAGAACATCTTATCACCCTCAGACAGATGGCCAGACGGAGCGAGTAAATCAAATACTTGAGAACATGCTCAGGACATGTGCTCTTGCTTAAGGACCCAAATGGGAAGACAGCTTACCCTACGCTGGGTTTTCCTACAACAAAAGCTATCAATCAAGATGTCACCATATGAAGCCTTGTATGGACGCAAGTGTCGTACCCCCTTAAAGTGGACCCAGATCGGAGACATTCGTATTTTCGGGACTAACTTGATGATGGAAGCCGAGAAGCAAGTCAGGGAAATCCGAGACAGATTACAACTAGTCAAGTCTCGACAGAAGAGCTACTATGATGCTAAGAATCGACATATCAGTTTTGAACCTGGTGAATATGTCTACCTCTGAGTCACACCTATGAAAGGAGTCAAGAGATTTTAGACTCGAGGAAAGCTTGCATCGTGGCATATCAATTGGAACTTTCTTTGGAACTATCAGAGATACATGATGTCTTTCATGTATCACAGTTGCGAAGGTGTATCTCACCCCCTGAGAAACAGTCTGCTATGGCAGAAATAGAGCTTGCTAAGGATCTGACATAAGAAGAGAAACCTTTCCGAATATTGGATGAGATGGAAAGAGTCACCCACAGCAAGTCAGTTAAGTTTTACAAAGTGAAGTGGGAACACCATACTGAAGGTGAAGCTACCTGGTAAAGAAAGGACTTTTCAAGGACAACTTATCCCGAATTGTTCCTTGGGCAACCAAATCTCAAGGATGAGATTCATCCTAAGGGGGAGGTTTGTGACACCCTGGTTTTTGCCCTTTTTCTTTTTCTGGTTTTATTGCATTTTGAATTGAATTTGAGTTTTTGTATCAACTCATTTAGACTTCATCACTTGGGAATTTCTTTGATTTTCACCCAAGTGACTCATCTCACCTCCAAACCCATCGCTTGCCCTCTGATATACCCAAATATAACCTTGGGAATATTTTTCTTAAAAGAAAAAATATTCATTTTCTCTCTGAAATAACACTTTAGTCACTTTTGCTCCAAAGCAACCCTCATTTTCTTGCCCACAAAAAACTGAGAAAATTCCTAAATATTCTTTGGACCTTGGCACACCTCCCTGTGAACAAATATTTTATTGTTATTTGGAATATTTTTGCTACAGACAATCTTTTCTCTTCTGGTCAGAAAGTGCATGTTGTGAAGGAAGTGCATTTTTCCTTGATCTTCTGGAGCTAAAATTTTTAGGGCTTCATTACCCTACTAAGTAACCCCTAGATACCAAAAATCAGATCTTAAATCTCTCTAGATTTTTCTCTATTAAGCTCCAAAGTTTCCATCCAAAAACTTGCCCAGAAGCTACAACCTCACCCACCTGGCATTGACTTGGATGCTTGGATTGACCTAGCCTTGCGAAGACAACACCCCAAACATGAATTTAATGCTCAGCGCGTCATGTAGCTGAAGGTCACGCGGTGACCAAGCAAGGACAAGACCCCTGGCATGTGTTCGACGCGCTCTACGTCGCGCCAACGGCTCTGTTTCACTCATGCCCGCGTTGGAGCTCGCCTCAGCCTGCTACACCGCACCACCACCCTCGACTCATCACCCTTGACCCCTCCCCGCCACTCTCCGATGTCGGAGTTCTCTGGAGTGAGTACGGGCACGACGAGGCCAAGTGCACAGTGCGCCCGTGCCCCTGTGCTTGTCTCCACCTGTGTCATGTGCTCGTCCGCGCCCTCCCATAGTGGCGGCATGAGCTATGGAGTATTTCCACTCTCCCAATGATGCTCCACGTCGCTTCCTGGAGACTCCGGAGAGCTCGGCGGAGGTCGCGACCCTGCCTCGGCTCCCCTATATATAGAGCCCCTCCCTCACCCCTCCGAGCATCTCACTGCACTCCTCTGCATCCATAACTCCTAGATAGCCGTGACCCGGCAGGGCAGGCCTCTGGCCGCCATTCTCCTCTCGAGCTCGCCGGCGTTCCCCTCCATCGGCCATTCACCTCTCTAGTCCCCTAGAGCTCGAGCCACTCTTCCAGAGCCTGCCTAGTAGTCCATTGGTGCAAGAGAAACCCCCCTGGAGCCCTTGGAGTCGCCAATCCTCGCCATCTTCTTCATCCCCGACGAGCCTCGTCCACAGCCACAGCTATAGATGCTCATTTCGGTCGACTCCGTACACCTCCTGCCTTGCCACGGGTAAGAGAAGGTGCGCCAAGACCCGCTCTCTCGATCCCTCCCTTCCTCGATGGCAGCCATTCCCTCCTCAACGGAGAAAGAGCCGACGACGAGCCGCCGTCCCCTATTTCTCTCCCCTCTCTAAAAACTCGACGGGCGGGGGCCCACTGTTAGCCTCTGCACTTGTGCCTGAAGTGGTACGAGTGGAGGCGTATTCGCCAGAATATGTCTTCGACGACACCCCCCCTAATATTATTTTTAATCTGATTTAAATTCACAAGTTTGACCGAACTTTGACCAGCTATAACTCCTATTCTATAAGTCCAAATGACATGATTCTTTTTGCATTCATTTTGTGTTAAAATCCTCCATCAGCATGCAAAAGATGAGATTTTTCTTGCTGTGATTATTTTCTGGTGAATTAAACAGTGTTATGTGACATTTTCTTTTTGCTATTTTAATTCTTTTCAGAAGGAAATTGTTGCATTGAAGATAACAAGAAGGAGTGTGACCCTCCTCTACACTAAGGCAAGCCATCACAAATATTTGCAAGAATGTCATTTCAATAACTATGGTTTTCACTTGAATATGATTATTTTAAATGCATGTAGAAATTTTATATAAATTCATTTGATGCTAGTTGCATGTTCTTGCTGTGATTATTCTGTTATCAGTAGCATTGTAGTTGGATGGTTAAGTTTATGCAGTAGAGTAATCTAACATTATGCTTGATTTAGTTAATATCGAGATTATGTTTAAAATAATGCATATGTTGTCATTGCATTTTCATGGCATACTATGAGTTATTGAAAATTTGGCAAGTTGAAACCTGATAATAAACCAACTTGAACATGTTGTTGATCGAGTCATGGTGCCACCGAATCGAGCTTCCCAAAGTGCAACCACATTTGCCTTTATGAGGGGGCCCTTTCTCGGTCTATTGTTATGCCTTTCACCGGTGCCACCAACTAGGGAAGGTTATGCGCTGGCGCTGCCCTGGCCCGGTAGGCAGGTATAACCTTGTGTGCCCATAGTTATTTTGGTACCATGTCCCTGTTTGGGACGATTGTTTTGCCACGACGGTAGCCGTTGGATGTACGGAGTGGCATCGGGGCCACCCATGACTTAGCCCCAAAGGGGAGTTGGTCGGAGTGGCCGGGACAGTGTCATGGCAATAGACTAGTGATACGTCCATTTTGCATCATGCTTGTATATCGATATTTATTATATTATGGGTTGTTATTACACATTATGACACAATACTTATGCTTATTCTCTCTTATTTTACAAGGTTCACATGAAGAGGGAGAATGTCGGCAGCTGGAATTCTGGGCTGGAAAAGGAGCAAATATTAGAGACCTATTCTGCACATCTCCAAAAGTCCTGAAACTTCACGGGAGCATGTTTCAGAATATATAAAAAATATTGGGCTAAGGAAGTACCAGAGGGGGGCCACCCACCATCTTCGAGGGTGGGGGCGCGCCTCCTGCCTCGTGGGCCCCCTGGCAGCCCACTGGTGCCCATGTTTTGCTATATGAGGTCTTTCATCCGGGAAAAAAATCATAAGCAAGCTCATGGGATGAAACTCCGCCACCACGAGGCGGAACCTTGGCAGAACCAATCTAGGGCTCCAGCGGAGCTGTTCTGCCGGGGAAACTTCCCTCTGGGAGGGGGAAGTCATCACCATCGATCCTCTCATCGGGAGGGGGTCAATCTCCATGAACATCTTTACCAGCACCATCTCATCTCAAACCCTAGTTCATCTCTTGTATCCAATCTTTGTCTCAGAACCTCGATTGGTACCTGTGGGTTGCTAGTAGTGTTAATTACTCCTTGTACTTGATGCTAATTGCTTTATTCGGTGGAAGATCATATGTTCAGATCCTTTATGCATATTAATACCTCTCTGATTATGAACATGAGTATGTTTTGTGAGTAGTTACGTTTGTTCCTGAGGACATGGGAGAAGTCTTTCTATAAGTAGTCATGTGAATCTAGTATTCGTTCAATATTTTGATGAGATGTATGTTGTCTTTCCTCTAGTGGTGTCATGTGAACGTCGACTACATGAAACTTCACCATTGTTTGGGACTAGGGGAAGGCATTGGGATGTAATAAGTAGATGATGGGTTGCGAGAGTGACAGAAGCTTAAACCCTAGTCTATGAGTTGCTTCTTAAGGGGCTGATTTGGATCCATGTGTTTCATGCTATGGTTAGGTTTACCCTAATACTTCTTTTGTAGTTGCGGATGCTTGCAATAGGGGTTAATCATAAGTGGTATGGTTGTCCAAGGAAGGGCAGTATCCAAGCACCGGTCCATCCCACATATCAAATTATCAAAGTACCAAACGCGGATCATATGAATGTGATGAAAACTAGCTTGACGATAATTCCCATGTCTCCTCGGGAGCGCTTTCCTTTATATAAGAGTTTGTCCAGGTTTGTCCTTTGCTACAAAAGGATTGGGCCATCTTTCTGCACCTTATTTACTTTTATTACTTGTTACCCGTTACAAACTACCTTATCACAAAACTATCTGTTACCGATAATTTCAGCGCTTGCAGAGAATACCTTACTGAAAACTGCTTATCATTTCCTTTTGCTCCTCGCTGGGTTCGACACTCTTACTTATTGAAAGGAATACGATAGATCCCCTATACTTGTGGGTCATCAAGACTCTTTTCTGGCGCCGTTTCCGGGGAGTGAAGCCCCTTTGGTAGGTGGAATTTGGTAAGGAAAAAATTATATTGTGTGCTAAAATTTACTGTCACTTGTTACTATGGAACATAATCCTTTGAGGGTCTTGTTCGGGGTATCTTCAGCCTGATCAGTAGAGCAAAGAGTTGATCCTCAACTTACTGAGCCTACTAACAATGTGTACTTTGAAATTCCTACAGGTATGATAGAGAAACTGCTAGCTAATCCTTTCACAGGTGATGGAACATTACATCCCAACTTGCACCTAATCTATGTGGATGAAGTTTGTGGATTATTTAAGCTTGCAGGTATGCCCGAGGATGTTATCAAGAAGAAGGTCTTCCCTATATCTTTGAAGGGAAAGGCATTGACATGGTTTAGGCTATGTGATGATATGGGATCATGGAACTACAACCAATTGAAATTGGAATTTCATCAGAAGTTTTATCCTATGCATCTTGTTCATCGTGATCGTAATTATATATATAATTTTTGGCCTCGCGAAGGAGAAAGCATCGCTGAAGCTTGGGGGAGGCTTAAGTCAATGTTATATTCATGCCCCAATCATGAGCTCTCAAGAGAAATTATTATTCAAAATTTTTATGCTTGGCTTTCTCTCAATAATCGCTCCATGCTCGATACTTCTTCTACTAGTTCTTTTATGATGAAGACTATTGAATTCAAATGGGATTTATTGGAGAGAATTAAACACAACTCTGAAGATTGGGATCTCGATAAGGTAAGGAGTCAGGTATAACACCCAAGTTTGATTGTGTTAAATCTTTTATGGATACCGATGCTTTTCGTGAATTTAGCACTAAATATGGACTTGACTCTAAGATAGTAGCTTCTTTTTGTGAATCCTTCACTACTGATGTTGATCTCCCTAAGGAGAAGTGGTTTAAATATAATCCTCCCATTGAAGTAAAAGTAGTTGCACCTATTAAAGTTGAAGAAAAGACTATCACTTATAATGTTGATCCTGTTGTTCCTACTACTTATATTGAGAAACCACCTTTCCCTACTAGAATAAAGGATCATGCTAAAGCTTCAACTATGGTTCATAAGAGTAATACTAGAACACCTACACCCTCTGAGCAAATTAAAGTTGAACCTAGTATTGCTATGGTTAAGGATCTCTTGGCCGATAATATATATGGGCATGTTATTTACTTCTGTGATGAAGCTGCTAGAATTGAGACCCGATACAAAAAACAAACATACACTTGTTGTAGGTATGCCTGTTATTTCTGTTAAAATAGGAGATCATTGCTATCTTGTCTTATGTGATATGGGTGCTAGTGCAAGTGCAATACCTCATTCCTCGTATAAAGAAATTATGCATGATATTGCACCTGCTGAGATAGAGGAAATTGATGTTACAATTAAGCTTGCCAATAGAGACACTATTTCACCAGTTGGGATTGTTAGAGATGTTCAATTCTTGTGTGGGAAAGTTAAATATCATGCTGATTTTCTTGTTCTTGGTTCCCCACAAGATGAATTTTGTCCCACTATATTTGGTAGACCCTTCTTGAATACTATTAATGCTAACATAGACTACAAAAAGGATATTGTTTCTGTTGGTTTAGGGGATATGTCTCATGAATTTAACTTTGCTAAATTTCGTAGACAACCCCTTGATAAAAAATTTCCTAGCAAAGATGAAATTATTGGTCTTGCTTCTATTACGGTACCTCCTAATGATCCTTTAGAACAATATTTGCTAGACCATGAAAATGATATGTTTATGAATGAGAGAATGGAAATAGATGAAGTATTCTTTAAACAAGGACCTATTTTGAAACACAACTTGCCTGTTGAAATCTTAGAGGATCCTCCTCCACCCAAGGGCGATCCCATGTTTGAGCTTAAACCATTACCCGATACTCTTAAATATGCGTACCTTGATGAAAAGAAGATATATCCTGTTATTATTGCTAACCTTTCAAAGCATGAAGAAAATAAATTACTGAAAACTCTGAAGAAGCACCATGCTGCTATTGGATATACTCTTGATGATCTTAAGGGCATTAGTCCCACTCTATGCCAGCACAAAATAAAATTGGAGAAAGACGCAAAACCGGTTGTTGATCACGAACGACGGTTAAATCCTAAGATGAAAGAAGTGGTGAGAAAAGAAATACTAAAGCTTCTAGAGGCGGGTATAATTTATTCTGTTGCTGATAGTCAGTGGGTAAGTCATGTCCATTGTGTCCCTAAGAAGGGAGGTATTACTGTTGTTCCTAATGATAAAGATGAGTTGATCCCACAAAGAATTGTTACAGGTTATAGAATGGTAATTGATATTAAATAAAGCTACTAAAAAGGATCATTACCCTTTACCTTTTATTGATCAAATGCTAGAAATATTATCCAAACATACACATTATTGCTTTCTAGATGGTTATTCTGGTTTCTCTCAAATACCTGTGTCAAAAGAGGATCAAGAAAAGACAACTTTTACTTGCCCTTTCGGTACCTTTGCTTATAGACGTATGCCTTTTGGTTTATGTAGTGCACCTACTACCTTTCAAAGATGTATGACTGCTATATTCTCTGACTTTTGTGAAAAGATTGTTGAGGTATTCATGGATGATTTTTCTATATATGGAACTTCTTTTGATGATTGCTTAAGCAACCTTGATCGAGTTTTGCATAGATGTGAAGAAACTAATCTTGTCTTGAATTGGGAGAAATGCCACTTTATGGTTAATGAAGGTATTGTCTTGGGGCATAAAATTTCTGAAAGAGGTATTGAAGTTGATAAAGCTAAGGTTGATGCTATTGAAAAGATTTTGTGTCCTAAGGACATTAAAGATATAAGAAGTTTCCTTGGTCATGCCGATTTTTATAGGAGGTTCATTAAAGACTTCTCAAAAATCTTCAGTTGTCTGACTAATCTCTTACAAAAAGATGTTCCTTTTGTCTTTGATGATGATTGTGTAGAAGCATTTGAAATACTTAAAAAGCTTCGATTTCTACACCCATTGTACAGCCACCTGATTGGAATTTACACTTTGAAATTATGTGTGATGCTAGTGATTATGCTATAGGGGCTGTTCTAGGACAAAGAGTTGATAAGAAATTAAATGTTATCCAATATGCCAGTAAAACTCTAGACATTGTCCAAAGAAACTATGCTTCTACTGAAAAAGAATTTTTTGAAGTTGTATTTGCTTGTGGTAAGTTCGGACCTTATATTGTTGATTCTAAAGTAACTATTCACACTGATCATGCTGATATTAAATATCTTATGGAGAAGAAAGATGCTAAACCTAGACTTATTAGATGGGTTCTCTTGCTACAATAATTTGATTTGCATATTATTGATAGAAAGGGAGCTGAGAACCCCGTTGCAGAAAACTTGTCTAGGTTAGAGAATGTTCTTGATAACCCACTACCATTTGATGATAGCTTTCCTGACGAACAATTAGCTGTCATAAATGCTTCTCGTACTGCTCCATGGTATGTTGATTAGGCTAATTACATAGTTGCTAAGTTTATACCACCTAGTTTCACATACCAGCAAAAGAAAAAGTTCTTCTATGATTTAAGGCATTACTTCTCGGATGACCTACATATTTATAAAGAAGGAGTAGATGGTGTTATTAGACGTTGTGTACCTGAGCATGAATAGGAACAGATCCTATGCAAGTGTCAGTCCGAGGCTTATGGAGGACACCATGCTGGAGATAGAACTGCACATAAGGTATTGCAATCCAGTTTTTATTGGCCTACTCTCTTTAAGGATGCCCGTAAGTTTGTCTTGTCTTGTGATGAATGTCAAAGAATTGGTAATCTTAGTAGACGCTAAGAAATTCCTATGAATTATTCACTTGTTATTGAACTATTTGATGTTTTGGGCTTTGATTATATGGGACCGTTTCCTTCCTCTAATGGGTATACACATATTTTAGTCGCTGTTGATTACATTACTAAGTGGGTAGAAGCTATTCCAACTAGTAGTGCTGATCATAACACCTCTATTAAGATGCTTAAAGAAGTTATTTTTCCGAGGTTTGGAGTCCCTAGATACTTAATGACTGATGGTGGTTCACATTTTATTCATGGTGCTTTTTGTAAAATGCTTGCTAAGTATGATGTTAATCATATAATTGCATCCCCGTATCACCCACAATCTAGTGGTCAAGTAGAATTGAGTAATAGAGAGCTTAAATTAATTTTGCAAAAGACTGTTAATAGATCTATAAAGAATTGGTCCAAGAAACTTGATGATGCATTATGGGCCTATAGAACGGCATATAAGAACCCTATGGGTATGTCTCCGTATAAGATGGTTTATGGAAAAGCATGTCACTTACCTCTCGAACTAGAACATAAGGCATATTGGGCAATTAAAGAGCTCAACTATGACTTCAAACTTGCCGGTGAGAAGAGGCTTTTTGACATTAGCTCACTTGATGAATGGAGAACCCAGGCCTATGAGAATGCCAAACTATTTAAAGAAAAAGTTAAAAGATGGCATGACAAATGGATACAAAAACGTGAGTTTAATGTAGGTGATTATGTATTGTTATACAACTCTCGTTTAAGATTTTTTTGCAGGAAAACTCCTCTCTAAATGGGAAGGTCCTTACGTCATCGAGGATGTCCATCGTTCCGGTTCCATAAAAATCAACAACTTCGAAGGCACAAATCCGAGGGTGGTGAACGGTCAAAGAATCAAACATTATATCTCAGGTAATCCCATAAATGTTGAATCTAATGTTATTGAAACCGTAACCCTGGAGGAATACATAAGGGACACTTTCCAGAACGTTTCAGACTCCGGAAATGAATAGGTATGTGGCACGGTAAGTAAACCGACTCCAAAACAGTTATAATAGCAATTTTTCTCCATTTTGGAATATTAAGAAAATAGGAAAATAAGAAGCAGTCCGGGAAGGACACGAGGCTTCCATGAGGGTGGAGGGCGCGCCCTACCCCCTGGGCGTGCCCCCTGCCTCATGGGCACCTCGTGTGCTCTCCGGACTCCGTTTTCTTGCACGATACTTCTTTTGGTCGGTAAAAATTCATTATATAATCTCTCGAAGGTTTTGACCACAGTACCATGCAAACATCCTTTGTTTTTGTTTCAAGCTATTCAGCCGTAGATTTAGATCAGGATGTCTTCTCAAGAGTCTGACGGAGAGAGCTATGTCTCACATCTCATTGATGACCCAAAGACCTATGGGGACCTATCCCCTTGTGGTTGAACTATGGATTATGAGGAGGATGCTCACTTGAGGATGATCAATGATTCAAGTTCGGAGGAGGAGGATGTCCCTCTACCTCAACCCGGGGATATGCATGTGAAGTTCAAGAAGTCAAGTCTCCCCAAGAGGGCTAAATTGTCTAACAACCGATCTATTCCTTCTCGTTTTCGGTAGCAAAGCAAAGGAGATTTATGTGATAAGATCTTGAAGCTGGAATCGGAGGTCGATGATTTAAAGGAGGAGGTCGCTCTTCTCAATTACAATATGAAAAACTGAAGGCACAATTGTCATCATCATCACCATCTCCTCCACCTCTTAAGAAAGAGGCATAAACACATGGGTATGGGCACTCCCCTTGGCAACTGCCAAGCTTGGGGAGCGTCTCGGTATCGTATCACCATCACACTTTTATCTTTACCATTTTTCTTAGTTTGATCCTTTTGGTAATATCTTGATCTAGTAGAATAAAGTTTTGTATGATCTAGTTGTGAGTTTTGCTTTATGATCCTTCTATGTAATCAAGTCCGTGAGCTATATATAATAAAGATTAGTTATGAGTCAAGGGCCTAATAATTTTTCCATGATCTGGAGGAAATAAAAATAAAAGAGAAGAGAAAGAATAAAAAATAAATAAAGAGATCATATGGATCTTATGGAGAGTAATGACTTCACATATAAAAAGTATGATGAATAAAAGTTGTTGAGAGTTGACAAGCATAGTCTTGGTCATCGTTGCAATTAATAGTAAGTAATAAAGAAAGAGAGGTTTTCACATATAAATATACTATCTTGGACATCTTTTATGATTGTGAGCACTCATTAAAATATGACATGCTAAAGAGTTGATGTTGGACAAGGAAGACAACATAATGGGTTATGCTTTCTTACATCCGAAATAAATTATATTGTCATGGATCATCCGACATGTTGAGCTTGCCTTTCCCTCTCATGCTAGCCAAATTCTTTGCACCAAGTAGAAATACTACTTGTGCTTCCAAATATCCTTAAACCCAGTTTTTCCATGAGAGTCCACCATATCTACCTATGGATTGAGTAAGATCCTTCAAGTAAGTTGTCATTATTGCAAGCAATAAAGATTGCTCTCTAAATATGTATGATTTATTAGTGTGGAGAAAATAAGCTTTATACGATCTTGTGATGTGGAAGAAATAAAAGCGACGGACTGCATAATAAAGGTCCATATCACAAGTGGCAATATAATGTGATGTTCTTTCACATTAAGACTTTGTGCATCCAACCGTAAAAGCACGTGACAACCTCTGCTTCCCTCTACGAAGGGCCTATCTTTTATTCTTGTCTATTACGTCATACAAGAGTCATGGTGATTTTCACCTTTCCTTTTTACATTTTGTCCTTTGGCAAGCACAATGTCTTGGAAAGATCCTGATATATATAGCTAATTGGATGTGAGTTTTCATGAACTATTATTGTTGACATTACCCTTGAGATAAAAGGTTGGGAGGCAAAACTATAAGCCCCTATCTTTCTCTGTGTCCAACTAAAACTTCATACCCATAAATATTGCGTGAGTGTTAGCAATTGTGAAAGACTAAATGATAGTTGTGTATGTGAACTTGCTGAAAAGCACTTATATTGACTCTTTCTGATGTTATGATAAATTGCAATTGCTTCAATGATTGAGATTATAGTTTGTTAGTTTTCAATGAAGTTTCTAATTCATACTCAAAATTGTGAATGAATTGTTACTTTAGCATAAGAAATCATATGACAATATATATATGTTGTTGTTATAAGAATGATCATGATGCCCTCATGTCCGTATTTTATTTTATCGACACCTCTATCTCTAAACATGTGGAGATATTTTTCGATATCGGCTTCCCCTTGAGGACAAGCAAGGTGTAAGCTTGGGGGAGTTGATACGTCCATTTTGCATCATGCTTTATATCGATATTTATTACATTATGGGTTGTTATTACACATTATGTCACAATATTTATGCTTATTCTCTCTTATTATACAAGGTTTACATGAAGAGGGAGAATGCCGACAGCTGGAATTTTGGGATGGGAAAGGAGCAAATATTAGAGACCTATTCTGCACATCTCCAAAAGTCCTGAAACTTCACGGGAGCACGTTTCAGAATATATAAAAAATATTGCGTGAAGGAAGTACCAGAGGGGGGCCACCCACCATCCACGAGGGTGGGGGCGCCCCCTACCCCCCTAGGCGCGCCCCCTACCTCGTGGGCTCCCTAGCAGCCCTCTGGTGCGCATCTTCTGCTATATGAGGCCTTTCGTCCGGGAAAAAATCATAAGCAAGCTCACGGGACGAAACTCCGCCGCCATGAGGCGGAACCTTGGCGGAACCAATCTAGGGCTCCGACGGAGCTGTTCTGCCGGGGAAACTTTCCTCCTTGAGGGGGAAATCATCACCATCGTCATCACCATCGATCCTCTCATTGGGAGGGGGTCAATCTCCATCAACATCTTCATCAGCACCATCTCATCTCAAACCCTAGTTCATCTCTTGTATCCAATCTTTGTCTCAAAACCTCATATTGGTACATGTGGGCTGCTAGTAGTGTTGATTACTCGTTGTAGTTGATGCTAGTTGGTTTATTCGGTGGAAGATCATATGTTCAGATCCTTTATGCATATTAATACCCCTCTGATTATGAACATAAATATTTTTTGTGAGTAGCTACGTTTGTTCCTAAGGACATGGGAGAAGTCTTGCTATAAGTACTCATGTGAATCTGGTATTCGTTCGATATTTTGATGAGATGTATGTTGTCTTTCCTCTAGCGGTGTCATGTGAACATCGACTACATGACACTTCACCATTGTTTGGGCCTAGGGGAAGGCATTTGTAAGTAATAAGTAGATGATGGGTTGCTAGAGTGACAGAAGCTTAAACCCTTGTTTATGAGTTGCTTCGTAAGGGGCTGATCTGGATCCATATGTTTCATGCTATGGTTAGGTTTACCTTAATACTTCTTTTGTAGTTGTGGATGCTTGCAATAGGGGTTAATCGTAAATGGGATGCTTGTCCAAGGTAGGGCAGTACACAAGCACCGGTCCACCCACATATCAAATTATCAAAGTGCCAAACGCGAATCATATGAACGTGATGAAAGCTAGCTTGACGATAATTCCCATGTGTCCCCGGGAGCGCTTTCCTTTATATAAGAGTTTGTCCAGGCTTGTCCTTTGCTACAAAAAGGATTGGGCCATTTTGCTGCACCTTATTTACTTTTATTACTTGTAACCCATTACAAATTACCTTATCACAAAACTATTTGTTACCGATAATTTCAGTGCTTGCAAAGAATACCTTACTGAAAATTGCTTATCATTTTCTTCTGCTCCTCATTGGGTTCGACACTCTTATTGAAAGGACTACGATAGATCCCCTATACTTGTGGGTCATCAACTAGCTCTATCGAAACGCCGTTGGTCCACCCGAATGGGAGTCCGAGGCCATGGGTTCTGTGGTGTGGGTACAATGTCCTCACCTCTGCAGAATGTGTTTAATCTATCGATAGCCGTGTCCTCGGTCATGGACACAAGTTCGTAGTAGGTCACACCGTGGATCAACAAAAATATTGAACTTGCACATTAAATGAATACTTGTGGCACTGGTTATGTTGGTTAAATTGTGAAGACCACTGAGGTGGTTTCGTTTGTGATCGAGGAGCGATCACCTAGATATGATGAGGTTCGTGGTTACGAGGTAACCAAGATGGTAAGCGGGTCGGAAAGGCCCTGTTATGAGGATGATCACTTCATGAGTAGCATGTTAATTCTTGCATTAGATCTGCTTAAATATCATTGTTGTTGTTTGCCATTGTTGCTTTGTTTGTGTGAGCTTGCAAGTACATTCAATGTACCTACTTTGCGTGTCATGCCAGTTTCAGGAGAAGTCATACCGGAATTGGAGTTGCATATCGTATCGCAGTCTAGACTATGTCCACATCAGTGTCCCTGTGAGATGGAGTCTTTCTATGTCGTCGTTCCGCTGCCGTGTAGTCTTATCATGATGTCGAGGCCCCTGCTCATGTCTACTAAATAATGTACATATGTTCAGCAACACCGAGTGTGCCACTTGGCCTCGCTACTTGATGTAGAATCAAACTCCATGTTCCGCTAGTACCAATAAAGCGGTTGTATTTCTGTACCAAGTTGTTGTGTGTTGCTAGAAGATTTGATCTCTGGGCTAGCAATGCTAGGCAAACCGGTCGCTCTGTGCCGGGGTGCCACAGTTTAGTGACTCCAAGATGCTAGGGTTTCACAGAGAAAGTGATTTAGGTCGCACCGATCAGTACACATCGGTCAGACCGAGTTGTACTTGTGCAATGGCTAGGGCCAACCAGTGTGACCGAGATCCTTAGATTGGTCGGTCTGAGATGGGATCGGTAGAAACCTAACCCTATGTTTTCGCATCAAATCTATTCTAATGAGTTCTTTTGGTGGATAGATCAATCTCATATGTGGGAAGAACATAGGCATTGTACCTTGTGCAAGAATCAAAGTTAGGGAAAGAACAAATGGTCAAATCCATACCCTAACATGGCAACGGACTTGCTACGACGCCAATGGCGGTGAAGATTCCGTTGACGGTGGCGGAGACCAACAACAGGAAGTCATTGGCAACGACAATCCGGAGACCAGGGGCGGCAGTGCTGGGGCGCTGGCTCATGCGGTTGAAGTGATTTTCAACCGTACGGGTACGCAGAGTAATAATACCCAGGCACTGTCAGTGTGACCGAGTGGAACTACTCGGTGGCACTGACATGCAAAACTGCTAGCAGTTGCTGCAACTCGGTGTGACCGAATGGTTCTAATCGGTTGCACTGAGATAAAACCTAGTTCAAATTAATGAATTCGGTGAGACCGAGTAGGAGTGAGTTGGTCTGACCGAAAGACATTAAGAGGTTTTGGAAGTTAAGCCCTTGATGGATCGGTGGCTCCGAGTGCTCCTCACCTGGAGGGTTCGAAAGTGACTTGTTCAAACTTTGTGATGTACCATGAATAGAGTTTGAGACGAGAAAAAGCATAGATAGCTAGAGGGTGTACTTAGGCATTCTTGACCATCCATTTGGCAAAAAGAAAAACCAAACAATCAAATCAACAAATGGATGTCCTCAAATGAAGAAAATTATGCAACCAACATGCTCACACAATAATATGGCAAAAAACATGTGTCAAAGCATGCACAAACACTCTAGCATCTATCAAGCAATTGGCAATGACTAGGTCATCTATAATTGAGTATATTGACTTAGGAGTCAAATCAGAACATTTGATCATAGGTCATACTCATCGTTTAAGTAAAAGTGGGGTTACCACTTTTACATAAAGCATTGTTGTGTTCACATCATTAGAGTTGCTTTATCTCAATTATTAGAGCAAAGCTCCCCCTAGATGTGATATCCTGCCTTAGAGGGATGAACTAACCTTGGGTTTTGTCGATGATGACTTCATGTAGGTGTTGAAGATGTGGATGCCCAATGTTGATGTAGATCATTTGGAGGAATACATTGGTGTGAGTTGCACTTTCAATACCTACATGGGTTAGTCCGACAAGGAACATACAAGGATATCCATAAACATAGAGTGAAACACACATATGATTATGTCCATGAAAGCATTAGATTACCTTGTCCCTTATCTTACCAACAAGAGGGTTTGTGACTCCATGAACTAGTGCAAGATATGGAAATTGATTGTCCTTGCCAAAATGAATATGAGTTAAGTATGTTGGTGGAGTCACCCTCAAGAACTCTCCAGTTCTTCTTCTTACGGATCCACATCAACTTAATGGGAATCCTTTGAGTTGTACTCGTACTTGATGAAGTAAAACTTGATGTAGTCTTGGGAACCCACTTGACCAAGGACTTAGGAGCTTCTTCAAATGAATCAATATCTTCTTGAAGCTTGTCCTTGCCTTTTAACTTGTTTTCTTGTGGTGGAAGATAATCTTGAGCTTGTGTTCCCTTGAAAGAAGTGGGGTCATACTTCTCTTGTTGAGAAACAAACTTCACCTTGGGGTATTGATCTTCTTCCCACTCAACTCCAGTGGCATTGAACTTTCGTTCAAAACCAACACCTTGATTCTTGCAGTGCTTTCCTTGCTTGCGTAGAATTTCCTCAAATTTCTTACTTCCGACAAGAATCTTGTAAACACCTTTCTCTATAATTATCTTCAATAAGCTATTTTCTTGCTCAGGTGTAACTTGGCTAAGAGAATCATTAGTGGAATCAAGATAACTACTAGAAGCAACAATATTGGATTTAACATGACTATTGTTACTACTAGAAGAATCTTTCTTGCTCTTGTTGCTAGATTTTACTTATGGCACATAAGTAGACAAGAGTAAACGCTTGGCAAGGTAAGAAGAACTCTTCTTTCGAAGATCATCATTGATTGCTTTTAGGAACACATGCTCTTGCTCTAAATTTAGCTTCTCGAAGTGTAGCTTCTCATGATCCTCTAGAGTTGTTTCATGAGTGTTGTCAACAAGTAAATCATCATCACCTAGCAAATCATCTTCATCACTATTGAAATCAACATACTCGGGGTGTGATACCTTAGGGCCTTTATCCATGAAGCATCTTCCAATTCCTTCACTTGGTGACTCAAATATTTCGTAGGAGTTAGACCGGCAACATCTTCATCTTGAGTATATTCGGAGTCGGAGTGATAACGCCTCTCGGAGTAGTTGTCGGAGTCGGAACCGGATACCCATTCACCAACGTGACCTTGATATCTTTGTCTTGTGTAGATCTTTGATGACTTGTCCTTCCTTTCCGAATCCTTGCTTCTACGAGAGGGTCTTCGTTCATAACGATCATCTCTACTCCTTCTCTCTCTTGGTGGTGATTCATCTATTTTACTTCTTCTCTTAGGTGAATCTTCTCTTCTCTTGTAGGGAGCTGTACACTCATTGGAGTAGTGTCCGAGTCTTCCACAATTGTCGCAATTGCAGTCACGACTAGAAGATCTTTTGTCATTGTTGGAGCTTTACTTGGAACTTCTTTCTTTGCTTCTATTCTTGTAGAATTTGTTGAAGTTCTTCACCATTAAGCTCAATTCTTCATTGAATACTTGCTTCTGACTTGATGTTGTAGGATCATCACATGAAGCTTTATAAGCACCGCTAGACTTGCTGTGGAGCTCTTCCTTATCCTTGAGTGACATCTCATGAGGAACAATTCTACCAATGCTTGAGATCTTTGTAGTTGGGCATCATTTGGATCAAGGTGCACACTGTATCATATTTTCCATACAAGGTTCTTAGGATCTTCTTGGTGATGAATTTGCCGGTCATCTCTTCGCTTCCTAAGCCAGCAATCTCATTTGTGATGAGAGCAAGCCTAGAGTACATCTTAGCGACTCCTTCACCATCCTTCATTTTGAACTTGTCAAGTTGACTTTGAAGCCCATCCAATTTGGATTCCTTAACGGACTCTGTACCTTCGTGCGTATCAACCAAAGTGATGCAGAGCATCCCAAGATCATCCCCATGGACCTACCTACGTCTCCCACGACACCACATGGACCAATGACAGGGGCACGAGCAAAGGCTATCGAAGGTAAGGTGAACTCGCTCCTCTCCAAATTACCACTTTCTATACATGAGACATGGCTACTACCTCAAGCGGAAACACTATGTGTGATCGGGTACTTGGAAGAGAGCCACGGAGAAGATACACCCACCGGACAAGGCGACGAGGACACCAAGTGCCAAGGTCATGAAGAAGGAACGCCAACAAAGCTATAGCCACTGGACGATCGGTCGGGACCGGACGTCTGGAGCCTGAAGCCCCAGCCGAACCCCAGCGAGCGGACGTCCGGCCCGGACCGAACGACCGGTGTCACCGCACCCGAGCCAAATCAACGAAAGACCGACACCACCGGACCACCGGCCAACTCCGGAAATCCGGTGCCCACGCAACCAAGCCAGAACCAGCGGAAGTCCGAAAGCCACCGAACGTCCGGGCGCCCATCAGCCGCCAGACGACCTGTCCCCAGCGGACGTCCGGTACCTGTCTGCGCACAGGGTTCGGGCCCGAGGCCTATGTACCCCCTCACTTCATCCCCATGTGCACTAAGACTATAAATATACCTCCTACTCCTCCTATCTAGGGTTAGCAAAGTAGCATCTCATTAGAGATAGAGCTTTGCTCATCCATTACGGATCTACTCCACGAGAGAGACCGCGGCCCCTCTTCGGAGAAGATCCTCTTGGATTCAAGACCCCCTTTTGGGTGGACCCAGCAAGACCTCCTCATGGAGAAGAACCGGTTACCTCTTGTATCGTTGTTTGTTGACTTTGGATCATGTATCTCTCTTTGTGTTTCGAGGATCTAGCACATGTGTGATCGTTCTTGTTGGTTTGAGTGATTCTCTCGTGTTTCCCCTCATATTTCCCCTCGTATTCTTCGTGTTCTTCATGGGATCCGCTCCTTTCATGAAAGATCGGCCATCTAGGGTTCCACCCTACAACATCTTGGTATCAAGAGCCAGGTTGATCACGATTTCGGAGCCTCCCCGTTGTGTTTCTAGCCTTGTTTTTGTTGATTTTGTCCCTAATTCCAAAATTCCCCACAAAAATAGCCCCCAATTTTTTTGTGATATGTTGGTGTGATGAATTTTTTTTGGATTTGATTCGTGGATTTGCTTTGCCTTGAGTGGATCTAGCTTTCCCCTTCATCTCCACCTTTTCCATCCACTAAATCGCCCGGATTCGACGGATTTTGACCTCTCCTTGAAGAACCCTATTTGTTCATCCCATCCCCGATTTTCGCCCACGCACCGGACGTCCGTCAGCTATCGGATGACCGGCGACTGGACGACCGCAACCACCGGACGTCCGCAAAAACCTGGCGAAACTGAATCCCCCCCCTCGAAAATTGCAGCCACCGCCCACTTCCGCATACACATCCCCATACCTCCACCACTTTCCGCAACCACCATTGCCTACTCGTTTCGCACTCCGATACGTTTTGCAACTTTGTGATTTGAGAATTTGAGTTGTGGTTCCGTGTCCTATTGTGTTTCGGCTATTTAGGTACGGTTCGACATCAACATCACTGCCGCTCATCTTTGCCATAGCCGCATCATCAACAACGACCTTCTCGGTAACCTAATCTTGGTTTCATGACACCCTCAACCGTAAGCAAGGACGGTAAATTTGACGACATCTTTGCCCACTCCTTGCCATTACATTGATAGCCATCATAGCCTTACTCTTTTGCGTTGCTTACCCATCGAGACTAGCCTTTGAGTATTGCCGGCAACGTGACTTGTGCACATTAGTGATCATACTTCCCATAGCATACCTACATAGTGATAGAGGCTAAGGTGTCCCGATGTTTCGATGAGATGGTGGCTATCGTTTTCTGTGGGAGTCGACCTTGACGATCCGACTACGAACGTGCGAGACGTCGCGCCTTAGCAATCGCTAAACCAACTTCCGAGGGTTATTGACCACGCCGGAGCACGATCAACCTGACCACGAGGGTCTGTTTCCTGCGAGCAAACGAAGAACAAGCAAGAAACTGAGATTGCAATCGGGATATTGCGAATATAAGATGAAAGCTTTATTGATCAAGGTGGGGTTCTGTGACGTCTTGGTCTGGTCGTTGGACACAAACGAAGTACGCGAAGTTGCAGCTATGGCGAACTTTTAATCTAAACAAAACCCAAAGTCTAAACGACGCCCTAAGGGCTGTATATATGGAGGAAGAGGGGGGAATTTCGTGGCCCTTGAGGGTGGGGTCCGAAACCAACCCTAACTCTTGTTTCCCCACACATACGGACTCTAAAAATAGCCTATACTTAAGTATTTCGAAATTACATGGGCCTGGCCCATTAATAAGGTGACGCAGCACCTAGAATAGCCTATGGACGAATATTATGAAGTGGCATCTTGTATATTTCGTCCAAGGCTTCATGCACTCCTTATGGCGGCTTCAAAGTCCTGAAATCATCACTTGTAACTCCGTTCTTGATCCCCTTGCGCATGCCATCAACTCCATGCGTGTTCTTGCTCCAATGTTCATCCTTCTCCAAGCTAGGCCCTTCATTTGTAAGCAAAACAAATGTATCCAATTTAGGTAGCATCATAATCTCATGAACATTAGAATCATTACCAAGAAACGAAAGTACCTGGTAATTTAATTGGCGTGCGCGAGCTCTAGTAATTGGTCCAGTATATGTAACAGTAGGGGCTGTGGGTGTAACAATGGTATTGATGTCCTGTTTGCAGGCCCAGAAGGTGTGCTCTTGGCAGATAGTGGTGATTGTGCCTGCTTTATTGTATCACGGTTGGAGGTGGCAGCCGACGGAGGCTCCGGTGTAGCAGAACGTGTGGAAGTAGATGATGCACATGGTGTCCATGATGAAGGTCAACCTGCAGAAAAGTTAGTCCGCGCCAATGCCTGTCGATCCTGCACTTCACGTTCAGCTTTACAAGCAAGATGGAATAAACGAGTGATATTAGTATACTCCTTATACTCTAGAATCGTCTGAATCTCTCTATTTAATCCACCCATAAAACGTGCAAGCATAGCTTCATTCTCCTCAACAATACCACATCTAATCATGCCAGTTTGTAATTCCTGATAATATTCTTCTATAGAATTTTTTCCCTGTCTTAAGCGCTGCAATTTTTGAAGTAATTCACGTTGATAATATGGTGGAACCCAACGAGTACGCATAGCAGTTTTCAAAGCAGCCCAAGTAGCCGGAATAGGATATAATCTACAATGCTCAGACCACCAAACACATGCAAAACTAGTGAAAGCACAAACAGCAGCAGGAACACGTCTCTCCTCGGGATATTGTAAACATGTAAATCGTTGTTCAGTTTCTAACTCCCAAGTAAGATATATATCAGGAACATATCTACCCTCAAATGGTGGAATATTCAATTTTAGTTTAGGGAGATGGTCATGATCTCGTACCTGAGGGTGAGCCCTACCATTGCCATTATTTGCATGTGGACGACCTGGTGGTTGCTGTGCTGTTGGTGGCACGTAGTTCTGATTTTGATCAACCTCATCCTCATAATCTCCCACATAAGCATCCTCCTCCACATCAGCAGTAGGAGCCACAGAAGTATCAACAGCAACACCAGCAGTTTGGCCCGACTGAAGAGGGACACGGCTCGCTCGGCGGAGGGCTGTTTGCCGACGTGGAGGTATTCGGTGTTGTTGCTATTGTTGCAGAGGTGCGGCAGGAGCAGCCGGTGGTGGTGGTGGAAAACGCGACAGCAATTCAGCAAACTTGTTATCGAGCTTTGTTTCAAACGTCTTCTCCATGCCATCTATCTTCTCCATGGCCTCTTCAAATCTGTTTATCACATCTTGCACCTGTCCATTCATCATTTGCTGAAACGTATCATGAAGCTCCTTGTTCGTCAAGTTCTCCCAGTCAGTCTCGTCGGCTTGTGATCCTGGCATGGTTAGCAGCAATAGAAACACACAAGAATATGATCCTACAGACTACTAACAAGTGGTGGTGGTGGCGGGTGTCACAAATCCGTCAAGCAAATCTCAAATTCTTACCAGTTCTTACCCAGCAGCAGGCGGTGATCGGCAACCGTTGTAGTCAAAAACTCTCAAAAGCTTGGATAGAGCGATTGCCAGGGAGAGTCAAACGCACGACGTAGATGTATGTGGAGCTGGGAAGGCTTATAGTATGGTAGCAAAAAGGGTCAGCAATAATCAATTCAGAGATGCAAAGTTGAATAAATGCTCAACGACGGTACTGTGCTGGTCCTAGGCTAGACCGTGCTAGAGACGCGAGCCTAGAACACTAACAAAATCACGGCGCTGCACGTAAATAAGGGAAAAGCACACTCTGGAACTCTCTCTTTTTTTTCGCTCTCTCTTTTTTTTTGCGCTCCTTTTTTTTGCGCTCCTCTTTTTTTTTTTGCGAAAAATCACTAGAATGGCGAGTGTCTCAAAACTCTTCCCTCGTCAAACTGATAGGATGGGCACGAAATTTTTTTTCACTTTTTTTTCGGAAATCAGGGGAGCGACGACGAAAAAGTGCGACAAAAAATCACTATGATGGCACGTGGCTCAAAAGACCCAGAAAAGCCTAAAAATAGGATAGGGAAAAAAATTTGCCCGTGAAAATTTTGGCCTAAAAACTGCCCGAGGGTCTCCAGACTCTTTTTTTTCCGAGACCTACGCAGGCAAGGAAACACGAATCGGAATTTAGATTGATCTCAAGAACAAACCTAAGATGAGAAGAACTCGGATTGGTGGTGGATATATGGTTGTGGTATATGGCAGCGGTGGTGGTATATGGTAGCGGTGGTGGTATATGGATAGAGACTGATGGTGGTATATGGATACGGATTGGTGGTGGTATATGGATATGGATTCAGAGCGGTGGCGGATAAGCAAAAGTGGTAGATGGGCGATGATGATGGTGCGGCGTCAGCGTGACAACTTATGACCAGAACTCGAAACTCTAAAAGACTAGACTCTAAGACCAGCAACTTGACACGACGATGCAACCGCAAATTCAACAAAGCAAAAACCCTAAAAAGATTATGCAAAGGCTCAGATTGGTTCCGATATGATGAACTAACCCTAATTTTTTTGTGTGGCTTTTTTTTTCGTGGACTGTAGGTATGAAGAACAGACTCGATCTAATCTACGAAAAACTGTAAAAATCTCACCGAGCAACCTGGAAATCTGATACCACTTGATAGAGGCTAAGGTGTCCCGATGTTTCGATGAGATGGTGGCTATCGTTTTCTGTGGGAGTCGACCTTGACGATCCGACTACGAACGTGCGAGACGTCGCGCCTTAGCAATCGCTAAACCAACTTCCGAGGGTTATTGACCACGCCGGAGCACGATCAACCTGACCACGAGGGTCTGTTTCCTGCGAGCAAACGAAGAACAAGCAAGAAACTGAGATTGCAATCGGGATATTGCGAATATAAGATGAAAGCTTTATTGATCAAGGTGGGGTTCTGTGACATCTTGGTCTGGTCGTTGGACACAAACGAAGTACCGAAGTTGCAGCTATGGCGAACTTTTAATCTAAACAAAACCCAAAGTCTAAACGACGCCCTAAGGGCTGTATATATGGAGGAAGAGGGGGGAATTTCGTGGCCCTTGAGGGTGGGGTCCGAAACCAACCCTAACTCTTGTTTCCCCACACATACGGACTCTAAAAATAGCCTATACTTAAGTATTTCGAAATTACATGGGCCTGGCCCATTAATAAGGTGACGCAGCACCTAAAATAGCCTATGGACGAATATTATGAAGTGGCATTTTGTATATTTCGTCCAAGGCTTCATGCACTCCTTATGGCGGCTTCAAAGTCCTGAAATCATCACTTGTAACTCCATTCTTGATCCCCTTGCGCATGCCATCAACTCCATGCATGTTCTTGCTCCAATGTTCATCCTTCTCCAAGCTAGGCCCTTCATTTGTAAGCAAAACAAATGTATCCAATTTAGGTAGCATCATAATCTCATGAACATTAGAATCATTACCAAGAAACGAAAGTACCTGGTAATTTAATTGGCGTGCGCGAGCTCTAGTAATTGGTCCAGTATATGTAACAGTAGGGGCTGTGGGTGTAACAATGGTATTGATGTCCTCATCACATAGCATTGGTGAATATCATCTCTTGTGTCACAAAGTGTCATCGCATACTCAATTGCTATCTTGGTTCGTGAAGCATTGCATGAGAAAAGAGCTCAAACACAAAGAGCCAAACAAGCTTTTAAGCAAAAGGGAAAGATAAGCAAAGAGCTTTTAAGCAAGAACCATAGCATCATACAACATTAAGATTGTCATACTAGATCATCTTGGATCATATCATCGGAATACCATACATAGAGCATACTTGGGATAGAAGTCATTGCATTTTTTCTTAGTAGGTTGTGCACAAGTCTTCGTATCCGCCTATTGTGCAATCATGCTAGCGTCTCTCTAGTGTTGTGCAACAAGAGCATTTTCGTGGATCCCACATTTTGGCTCACCCTTGGTTGCACGACCCCATTCATCTCTTTGCGTGTGTGTTTCCGTGTACCTCATTTTGCTTTGTCTACTTGTTGCATTTCAAACTTGCGAATCTTTTCCAACATTCTTGAAGCTCACTAACAATTGCATCAAATTTTGTGCCACCATCCTAACCGAGCTCCACCATAAGCTTTTACTTGTGTAGGTGTGACAAACCGATAAGAATTGGTACCAATTGTGCTATTTCCTTGTTCCACATTGGAGTGATCTTTCATCCTGATGAGGACATTACTACCTTGGATACAACCAAAAATATTTCATACATGTATATTTGTGAGGTGATTTCTAATGCAAACTATGCAATAATTTATTTATGTCATTCAGGACAAAAATACTTCAAAAACTTTTGTGCCATGTCTAATTGCAGGTGTATGGGACATTCGTACAATCCCCATATGAAGACAAGGGAAAAGATAAGTTTTGGTGCTGTTCAAAAAGTCCTCTCACGTCACTTTTGGGCCAAGAGAAGATAGAGTCCAAGTCTCTCACATTCTAGATTCAGATTCGGACTACACAGACATACCTGACTCAAAACGCCAACAACTTTTTCATACGGACTCCGAATTGGGTGATTCTTTTTTTTGAAAGTAGATTTCGTGCTCTTTCCAACACAATTGGATTCACCTTCAAATTAGTCCGGAGCATTGAGTTATGGATGAAACAATATGATGTTGCACCATAATCCGAGTCAAACTACAAGCCCAAAGGTGTTGCATCATCTCCACTTTGGCCCATGAGCCTTGTACGACCTAGGGTTAGTTTTAGGCTACCTTGGGACGTCCCCCCACCTCCCTGGCTGTTACCCCTTGTTCCTATATAAGTAGATCCATCTAGTAGCTTTTTCCTTGGGATTTGTTTAGTTAAAAGTTAGGCATTGTAACTTCGTGTACTTCATTTGTGTCCAACGACTAGACCAAGACCGCTTACAGATCCCCACCATTATCAATACTTCATATATATTTGCAATATTTAGATTCCTTTATCATATTCTTGCTCGTTCTTCGATTGCTTGCAGGAATAGACCTTCGTGGTCGGGCAGACCATGGTTCTGGCATTGTCAATAACCTCAGGAGATTGGTTTAGTGATTCCTAAGGCGCAACATCGTGCACGTTTGTAGTCAAACCGTCAAAGTCGGCTCCACCAAATCGATAGTTATCATCTCATCGAAAGATCAGGATACCTCGCCTCTATCAAGTGGTATCAGTTTTCAGGTTGCTCGGTGGGAATTTCCAGTTTTTCTAGATTAGATTTATTTTCTTACCTATTGTCCAAGAAAAAAACCACAAAAAAGTTAGATCTATTCATCCTTTGTCCAAGCCAGTCTGAGCCTTTGCAATTTTCTTTTCATTGCTTGCATAGTTGAATTATCGGTTGCATCGTCGTGTCGAGTTGCTTGTCTTAGTGTCTAGTTTGTTTAGAGTTTCGAGTTCTGTTCACATTAGTCACACCGCCGCTGCATCGTTATCCCTTCCCTTGTCCACCACCCATCCATCAATTTCCACCACATGCAACCCACCGTTCATTGTCATAATCATAGTTGAGATCGTTCACATCTTCGCTTGATCCAATCTGCATCTTATCTAGTTTGTTTTGGAAAGAGGGAGAGAGAAAAAAGAGGGAGAAAACAAGAGAAAAAAGTAAAAAAAAGACAGAGAAAAAAGAGAAAGAAAAATAAAAAAGTGTGAGTAAAAAGAAGAAGAAAAAAACAAAATTGGGATCTATCTAAACTCAATCTCGTAGTTGAATTCGGATTGGAATATGTTTTGTGCACTGTTCAGTAAAACATGCATAACTTCCTCATACAAAGTCCATTTTGGCTCTACGAGTACTCAAATGAAAGCGAGCGACAATCCGCATCTAAATAGTTGCAGAAGCTACTTTAATATTTGGTACCTCAAAATCGGCTTCTAAATAGGTCTTTTTGCCCTCCGAAGTTCACGAACATAGCTTATTCCAGTTTTTCAGGCCAGTTTTGGAATTTTTTGACTCCTCATATCAACTCGGAATTGAGTGATTCCTTTTGTGTTTAAAAGCTTGAGTCAATACCATTCTTGAAAAAAATTATCAAAAAAATTGCAAAAAAAATTTCTAGAGGGAAGTTGGAGACAAAGTTGTTGATATATCCTGCTTGGCTGTTGTTTCACATCATTATCTTTACAGCTATTGTGATCTTCACTTATATTTTGCTGTACGGAGCTACTTTATCTCCTTTATTGATGCTAGTTGTGCTACGGTGTGACCTCATTAGTGTTCTAGGCTCGCGTCTCTAGTCCGGTCTAGCCTAGGACCAGCACAGTAACATCATTGAGCGTTTATTCAACATTGCATCTCTGAATTGATTATTGCTAATCTTCTTCTACCATATATTTAAGCCTTCCAAGATCCACATATTTCTACAACGCCATCGTTGAGCGTTTATTCAACATTGCATCTCTGAATTGATTATTGCTAATCTTTTTCTACCATATATTTAAGCCTTCGAAGATCCACATATTTCTACACCGTGTATACATACATTCCCCTGGCAATCGCTTTACTCAATCTTCAGAGTTATTTGACACTGCTGGTTGCCTGTCACCACCTGCTGCTTGGTAAGAACTTGTAAGATATTGATATTTGCTTTACTGTGAGCGCCTTAACACCACACCCTAGTAGTTCATAGGAACATTATTCTTAAATTTTGTTTCTTGTTTCTACTAATAATGACAGGGTCCGAAGATAGAAGTTCTTGGACGCATCTTTACCATCACGAGAGGTGGGACAACACACACAAGCATATGGTGAGGTTATCTCTTTACCATCATTCGAGTGTAGATTTAATCCTGCTATTTATCTAGCTTGGGAGCTTGAAGTAGAACAAGTTTTTAGTCACCATGATTTTTCTGAACTTGAGAGAGTACGAGCTACCACTAGAGCATTTACTGGTTTTGCTTCTGTTTGGTGGAGTGTACATTGTAAGAAAAACATTGATAACCAACCCACAACTTGGAAAGTTTTGAAAGCTGTAATGAGACAACAATTTTTTCCTCCTTACTATCGTCGTGAATGGCTTCGCAAATTTGAACAATTAAAACAAGGCAGTAACACTGTTCATGCTTAGTACCAAGAGTTCAAATCTTATATGCATCATTGTGACATAGAAGAATCCGAGGATGATACAATGAATAGATTTTTTGGCGGTTTGAACCATGATATGCGTGCAAGATTTCAGTATATTCCGTGTTGCATTACTGGTATGTATGTTCGCGCTTGTACCTTTGAGAGACGGATACATGATGATGCATTGGGTGACTACAACAACTACTATTCCAGTTCATGCTCACCACCACCGGTTGGTTCCTCCACCATTGCACCTACTAGAGCAGCCCCACCTTGGATTGTGAGCGCGACATCATCTCAAGAGTATGGTACATTGTCAATGTCCGTATCTACATCAGCTACGTCTTTGCGACAAGGTAACAATAAAGGTATTGATGATATAACTTCACATGAGAATGATGCATGCCTAGTTAACTTGAATGCATCATGTGTTGAGTTACCTCTTGATTTGAGCACACCACCTATTTTAGAGAATCTTGTTACTGTCATGAATGTGTCATGTGATCAAACAACTGAAATACCAACAATTTTGAGTGCACCCATTGATTTAACTGTTGATGCAAAAGAACCAATGTTTAATCATTTTGATATGATCTCTAATCTTGGTGATGATTCTGTGTCCAATAACTTATTGCATGTTTGCTTATTTAAGCATGTTGTATCATGTAAATTTGATGCAAGTAAGGTTTATTCACCAATGTTGGGATGGTTTAATGATGAACATTGTCAATCCTTTGATATGAATAAGAGCTTCACTTATATGTGCAAACTAAGTTGCAATATTTTCATGTCTTCTACTTCTTGTGATTATATTTCAGCTTCAGATTTTATGAGCTATGAAAGTTACTCATGTATACATGTGTCATTTGTGCAAAAACCAAGGAAAGTAAAAATAGATGACATATACATATACAACATGTACACCTTGTCTCTTTTGTTAGCCACATTTCAGATTAAGCAACGCCTAGGACGGCTTTGTTTTCAAGAAGGGGAGGATGATAAGGACATGACTACCTTGGATACGACCAAAAATATTGCATACATGTATATTTTTGAGGTGATTTATAATGAAAACTATGCAATAATTTATTTATGTCATCCAGGACAAAAATATTTCACAAACTTTTGTGCCATGTCTAATTGCAGATGTATGGGACATTTGGACAATCCACATATGAAGATAAGGGAAAAAGAGAAGTTTAGGTGTTGTTCAAAAAGTCCTCTCACGTCACTTTTGGGCCAAGAGAAGATAGAGTCCAAGTCTCTCACGTTCTGGATTCAGATTCGGACTACACAGACATACCTGACTCAAAACGCCAATAACTTTTTCATACGGACTCCGAATTGGGTGATTCTTTTTTTGTTTGAAAGTAGATTTCATGCTCTTTCCAACACAATTGGATTCACCTTCAAATTAGTCCGGATCATTGAGTTATGGACGAAACAATCTGATGTTGCACCATAATCCGAGTCAAACTACAAGCCCAAAGGTGTTGCATCATCTCCACTTTGGCCCATGAGCCTTGTACGACCTAGGGTTAGTTTTAGGCTACCTTGGGACGTCCCCCACCTCCTTGGCCATTACCCCTTGCTCCTATATAAGTAGATCCATCTAGTTGCTTTTTCCTTGGGATTTGTTTAGTTAAAAGTTAGCCATTGTAACTTCGTGTACTTCGTTTGTGTCCAACGACTAGACCAAGACCGCTTATGGATCTCCACCATTATCAATACTTCATTTATATTTCCAATATTCAGATTGCTTTATCATATTCTTGCTGGTTCTTCGATTGCTTGCAGGAATAGACCTTCGTGGTCGGGCTGACCGTGCTTCCGGCATCGTTAGTAACCTCAGGAGATTGGTTTGTAGTCGAATCGTCAAAGTCAGCTCCGCCAAATCGATAGTTATCATCTCATCGAAAGATTGGGACACCTCCACCTCTTTGGTGCACAACGTGCTTTGCATCAAGAGCAACAAGCAATGAGCGAACGCATCAACAACCTCGCCACCGACTTGCGACTCTCCGAGCAACGCACAAGAGATTACTTCGACAACAAGAGAATGACGCAAGAATGGACAAGATTCGTGCTTTGTTGCTCAACCATTCTTCTTCCACTTTGTCCTCATCAAGACGGAGCCACTCAAGTCGACAATCCGACTACACCATCTCCGGCTCAAGTACACCGACATCGAATACTCTTCTACATGCCATGCGCCAAAATCGTCAAGCCAACCGCAACCCTCCACACGACAGCAACTCTCAAGAACAACGACATCGTCAAAACCAAGCTACCTTTGCACAAGCACGAGAGCGGTAATGACAATGCCAACACGAAGAGGAAGAGCGAGCGCGTCTACACCCAGAAGCACAAGATGCCGAGGCACAACGTCAAGAGAAACAATTGTGAGAAGCTCAAGCACTTGAGGCGCAACGTGCCCTCCGAGAATCAAGTCGCCGTAGCCAACCGAGGCTGACAAGCTCGTGAACATGAAGAAGCGCTTGACGAAGAAGTTCACGAACGAATATATCAAGCTCGCATGCAACGTCAAGCTTGACAAGTTCCTCCACAAGCTTGCCAAGAACATCACGGTCAACAAGAGCAACAAGACAATGTAAATCGTCCACGGCAAGAGGAAGTTGTGGGAGACGATCCTCCTCGTCAAGGACGTCATCATCCCCGATCCGAACACAATGAAGAGCAACATTACGGCAAGCTAAAGTTCACCATGCCAAAGTTTAATGGAAGCAATGATCCCGAAGATTACCTTTCATTGGCATTTAAGGTCGACAAAATCTTCCGCTTGCACAACTATGAAGAAGAGAAGAAGATCGCTATGGCATCCCTTGAGTTCCAAGACTATGTACTCATTTGGTGGGAACAAGTCATTGAGAACCAAGAGGAAAAAGGTGAACCACCCATCAATACTTGGGCACAAATGAATGATGTCATGAGAGAACGCTTCGTGCCTACCTACTACAACCGCGACCTTTTCAAGAAACTCCAACTCCTCAAGCAAGGAACCAAGAGCGTTGAAGAGTACTACAAGGAAATGGAGATTGCAATGATACGAGACAATGTCACGGAAGATGATGAGCAAACTATGACACGTTTCTTGAATGGACTCAATCACCCTATCAAGAAGATCACTGATTTCCAACCATACTCGAACCTCACCGAGCTAGTGCATCAAGCTACCAAAGAGGAACGTCAAGTGCAAGATGACTTCAAGTATGCCGAGTTCTCATCCAAGTCACACGGCTTCTCCAACACCCATGCTTCAGCGACTCCAACACCGTCTACATCAACAAAGCCTTCTACAAGCAACGTCGACAAGTCGAGTTACAAGAAAGCTTCGACAACCCCAAGTCATCCTCCTACAACGAGCAACTTCAAGCCAAGAGCTTCATCATCATCTACCCCAACCGATGAGATCGTAAAGACGAGTTCCTTCAAATGCTTCACATGCGGAGGCCGAGGCCACATGTCCTTTGAGTGTACCAACAAGCGGACCATGATCTTCAACGACGATGGTACATAAGACTCCATGAGTGAAGGAGAAACAGAAGCACTTGAGCAAGTTGCCATGCACCAGCAAGTGAACGATGAAGAGGAACAAGTCTTTTGTGATGAAGATTCAAGTCCCGCTCTTGTTGTCTCCAAGGTCTTGATCCTTCAACATCACCAAGAAGAAGACCAAAGATGCCACATCTTTCATACCAAGGCCGACATCAATGGAAAGTCTGTCAAGGTCATCATCGATGGAGGGAGTTGTCATAACTCAGCAAGTGAAGAACTTTGCGCCAAGATCCAATTGCTCAAGACGAAGCACCCACACCCATACAAAGTTCAATGGCTAAGCGATTCCGGCACTATCCAAGTCGAGCGTAGAGTGCAAGTCTCCTTCAAAATCGGAGCTTACGAAGACACTTTGGAGTGTGATGTCATTCCAATGACCGTTTGCCACCTTCTTCTCGGTCGACCATGGAAATTTGATAGAGGTGTCATCCACAACGGCCGAACGAACCACTACATCTTCAAGATGAAAGGAAAGGAGTACGTACTTCGCCCTATCTCTCCAAGCCAAGTGATCACCGAAAAGCAAACCATCATCGTGGAGAGAATAGTGAGAGAGCGAACCACCAAAAAGAGAGTGAGAGCCACAAGCCCAAATCGAGTGCCTCCACGATGAGTGAAAAGAAGAACTTAGTTCTATTTGCCACCAAAAGTGAGAGAAGAGAAGTGTTTGAGAACCCATCTAGTGTCATGCACTATGTCCTTTTGTGCAAGGACAACGCACCACAAGCTAACACCTCTCACACTCTACCTTTACTATTGTCTTCTCTTTTACAGGAATTCCAAGATGTTTTCCCCGATGAGCTACCTTCGGGACTACCTCCACTACGAGGCATCGAGCACCGCATCGACCTCATCCCCTGAGCACCACTTCCGAACAAGGCTCCCTACCGCGTCAACCCCGAAGAAACCAAAGAAATACAAAGACAAGTAAAACATCTCATATACCATGCACATGTGTGTGAAAGTTTGAGTCCTTGTGCCGTTCTGGTCATTCTTGTGCCAAAAAGAGACGGTAGCTTTCGCATGTGTTCCGATTGTAGACCCATCAATGCTATCACCGTTCGATATAGGTACCCCATTCCACGCCTTGATGATATGCTTGATGAACTTAGCGGTGCCACTATTTTTTTCCAACATTGATATTTAAAGTGGTTACTATCAAATCCACATACAAGAGGGTGATGAATGAAGACCGCTTTTAAAGCCAAGTTTGGCTTGTATGAGTTGTTAGTCATGCCTATTGATAAAGGAAAAGGTGTCCCGTCTTCTGATGAGATGGTGGCTATCGTTTTAGAGGAAGTCGACTTTGACGATCCGACTACGAACGTGCGAGGACGTCGCGCCTTAGCAATCGCTAAACCAACTCCGAGGGGTTATTGACCACGCCGGAGCATGATCAACCTGACTACGAGGGCCTGTTTCCTGCGAGCAAATGAAGAACAAGCAAGAAACTGAGATTGCAATCTGGATATTGTGAATATAAGATGAAAGCTTTATTGATCAAGGTGGGGTTCTGTGACGTCTTGGTCTGGTCGCTAGACACAAACAAAGTACGCAAAGTTGCAGCTATGGCAAACTTTTAATCTAAACAAAACCCAAAGTCTAAATGACGCCCTAAGGGCTGTATATATGGAGGAAGAGGGGGGGATTTCGTGGCCCTTGGATGAGGGGTCCGAAACCAACCCTAACTCTTGTTTCCCCACACATACGGACTCTAAAAACAGCCTATACTTAAGTATTTCGAAAATACATGGGCCTGGACCAATAATAAGGTGACGCAGCACCTAAAATAGCCTCTGGACGAAATTTATGAAGTAGCATCTTGTATATTTCGTCCAAGGCTTCATGCACTCCTTATGGTGGCTTAAAATTCCTGAAATCATCACTTGTAACTCCGTTCTTGATCGCCTTGCGCATGCCATCATCTCCATGCTTGAACTTGCTCCAAGGTTCATCTTTCTTGTCCAAGCTAGGCCCTTCATTTGTAAGCAAAACAAATGTATCCAATTTATGCAGCATCATATTGTCATGAATATTAGAATCGTTACCAAGAAATGAAAGTACCTGATAATTCAATTGGCTTGCGCGAGCTCTAGTAATTGGTTCAGTATGTATAGCCGCAGGGGCTGTGGGTGTAACAATGGTATTGATGTCCTCATCACCTATGCGTTTATCGGAAGCACCGGGTACTTTCATGCGTCTTATGAATTATGTGTTTCGCCCTTACATTGGTGAGTTTGTTGTGGTCTACTTCAATGATATCCTTGTTTATAGGAAATCTCTCAAAGATCATGTCACCCATGTTCGAACCATTTTGCAAACTCTTTGAAAATAGCGTCTCCATGCTATCATGGAAAAATTCCTTTTTGGCGTTGATCAGCTCATTTTCTTGGGTTTTGTTGTTTCCTCTAAGGGTGTTCATGTTGATGACTCTAAGATCAATGCTATTAAAACTTGGCCACAACCAACCAACTTGCATCAAGTGCGTAGTTTCCTTGGTTTAGCCGGTTTCTACCGTAGATTTTTGAAGGACTTTAGCACCATTGCTTCACCTTTGCATGCTTTGAGCAAGAAAAATGCACCTTTTGTTTGGGGACCATCCCAAGATACCGCTTTCAATGAGCTTAAGAATTTGCTTACTCATGCTCCCGTGCTTGCTTTACCCAACTTTGACGAACCCTTTGAGATTCATTGCAATGCTAGTGGTAATGGTATAAGAGGTGTGTTAATGCAACAGAAGTGCCCCATAGCATACTTTAGTGAGAAACTTTCCGGAGCACAACTCAGTTACCCCATCTATGAAAAAGAGTTATATGCTTTAGTGCGAGTTTTGCATGAATGGGAACATTATCTTCGCCCTCATGAATTTATCATTCATACCGATCATGAAACGCTTAAATACCTTAAGGGTCAAACTAAGTTGAACAAGCGTCATGCTAAGTGGAGTGAATTCACTGAGTCATTTCCCTATATCATCAAGTACATCACAGGTAAGGAAAATGTTGTGGCGGTCGCTCTTTCCCGCATATGCATGCTTTTTACTCAACTTGAATTGGATGTCATTGGCTTTGAGCACATAAAAGACTTGTATGAGCATGATCCTACTTTTTCTATTCCTTATGCCAAATGTTTGACACATACATCTTGGGAACGCTATTACATCAAAGATGGATATCTTATGAGAGCTAACAAACTTTGCATCCCCGAGTCTTCTCTTCGTTTGTTTCTTTTGCAGTAATCTCATCGAGGAGGGCTAATGGGACATTTTGGACGCGACAAGACATTCGCTATGCTCTCCAAGGACTACTATTGGACCAAGATGTTCCACGACGTCAACCGCCTCACCAACCGATGCTCTACATGTCGCAAAGCTAAGTCTAAAGCTCAATCCCATGACCTTTATATGCCTCTCCCAATTCCATATCAACCATGGGAAGATATTATCATGGATTTCGTACTTGGATTGCCTAGAACTAGTTATGGAAAGGATTCGGTATTTGTTGTTGTCGGCCGATTCTCTAAGATGGCACATTTAATTCCTTGCAACAAGATAGACGATGCTTCACATGTTGCCAATCTCTTTTGTAGGGAAATATTGTGCCTACATGGAGTGCCAAAGACGATTGTCTCAGACCGTGACGTCAACTTCCTAAGCTACTTTTGGAAGACCCTATGCACCAAGCTCGGAATCAAGCTACTCTTCTCTGCGGCATACCATTCACAAACTGACGGCCAAACGGAGGTGACCAACCACACACTCTCCGCTCTACTTCGCGTGCTCACCAAGAAGAACATCAAGGAGTGGGAGGAATGTCTACCTATCGCCGAGTTCGCATACAACCGCGCAAGACACTCAACTACCGGCAAGTCCCCTTTCAAGGTCGTCTACGGATTCAACCCATTGTCACCATTGGACATTCTTCCTCTACCACTACAAGAGCGCATTAATATGGACGCAAGTGCATGTGTGGACAATCTCAAGAAGGTGCATGAAGATACAAGTCACACCATCGAGCGCCAAGTACAACGACTTGCGACCAAGCTCCACATCAACAAGTAACCCGTGGTATTCAACATTGGTGATCTTGTGTGGCTACACCTTGGCAAGGACCGCTTCCCCACCGAACGCAAGTCCAAACTTCTACCACGAGTGGATGGACCCTTCAAGGTGCTTGCACGCTACAACAACAATGCTTACAAGATCGACCTCCCACACGACAAGTACAACGAGAGCGACATCTTCAATGGCAAGGATCTATCGCCCTACCATGGTGATGAAGAATTTGATCCGAGGTCGGATCTTTCCCAAGGGAGGGGAGATGATGCGGAGCATCCCAAGATCATCCCCATGGACCTACCTACGTCTCCCCCGACACCACTTGGACCAATGACAAGGGCATGAGCAAAGGCTGTCGAAGATAAGGTGAACTCGCTCCTCTCCAAACTACCACTTTCTATACATGAGACATGGCTACTACCTCAAGCGGAAACACTATGTGTGATTAGGTACTTGGCGGAGAGCCACGGAGTAGCTACACCCACTGGACAAGGCAACGAGGACACCAAGCGCCAAGGTCATGAAGAAGGAAGCCCAATGAAGCTACAGCCACAGGACGACCGGTCGGGACCGGACGTCCGGAGCTTGAAGCCCCAGCCAAACCCCAGCGAGCGGACGTCCGGCCCAGACCTGATGACCGGTGTCACCGCACCCGAGCCAAATCAGCGGAAGACTGACGGCACCGGACGGCCGCCGACCGGCCAACTTCGGAAATCCGCTGCCCACGCAACCGAGCCAGAACCAGTGGAAGTCCGGAAGCCACCGGACGTCTGGACGCCCTTGAGCCACCGGACGACTAGTCCCCAGCGGACGTCCGGTACCTGTCCGCGCACAGGATTCGGGCCCAAGGCCCATGTACCGCCTAACTTCGTCCCCATTTGCACTAAGACTATAAATAGACCTCCTACTCCTCCTAGCTAGGGTTAGCAAAGTAGTAGCTCATTAGAGATAGAGCTTTGCTCATCCATTACGGATCTATCCCACGAGAGAGACCGCGACCCCTCTTCGGAGAAGATTCCCTTGGATTCAAGACCCCATTTTGGGTGGCCCCATCAAGACCTCCTCGTGGAGACAAACCGGTTACCTCTTGTATCATCCTTTGTTGACTTTGGATCATATCTCTCTTTGTGTTTCGAGGATCTAGCATATGTGTGATCGTTCTTGTTGGTTTGAGTGATTCCCTCGTGTTTCCCCTCGTATTTCCCCTCGTGTTCTTCGTGTTCTTCGCGGGATCCGCTCCTTTCCTGAAAGATCGGCCATCTAGGGTTCCACCCTACATCACAAAGTATCCCAAATTTCCTGTGCATTCTCAAGGCGGCTGATTTTGTTGAATTCTTCAGGGCACAATCCGTTGAAGAGAATATCGCAATCTTGAGCATTGTATTGCAACATCTTCAATTATTCCACGGACACTTCATGATCCGATTCTCTTCCAGCCTCGAAGTATTCACCTTGCAAGCCAATGTGCAAAATAGCCCAAACGGCGTGGTTATGACCAAGAATATGCATTTTCATCTGATGCTTCCAACTAGCAAAATTAGTACCATCAAAGTAAGTACCTATACGGTGGTAATTTCTCTCGCAAGACGCCATACTCTCCCAGGTCGTGAAACCAAGGCTATGATCACCAAAGCTCCAGAAATCATGGAAAATGGAGACCAAAGCTTTGATACCACTTGTAGGATCAAAAGTAGGTCTAGAGGGGGGGGGGGTAATTAGACTACTTGATCAAATAAAAATCTAACATTTTCCCAATTTTAAGTGCTTGCAGATTTTAGCAACTTAGCACAAGTCAGGCAATCAACCTACACATGCAATTCTAAGAGTGTAGCAGCGGAAAGTAAAACATTGCATATGAAGGTAAATGAAAGGATTTGGAGAAGGCAAACACAATGTAGACACGGAGATTTTTGGCATGGTTCCGATAGGTGGTGCTATCGTACATCCGCGTTGATGGATACTTCAACCCATGAAGGGTAACATTGCGCAAGTCCACGGAGGGCTCCACCCATGAAGGGTCCACAAAGAAGCAACCTTGTCTATCCCACCATGGCCATCGCCCATGAAGGACTTGCCTAACTCGGGTACATCTTCACGAAGTAGGCAATCTCCTTGCCCTTACAAACTTATTAGTTCAACTCCACAATCTTGTCGGAGGCGCCCAAGCGACACCTAACCAATCTTGGATACACCACTCTCCAAAAGGTAATAGATGGTGTGTTGATGATGAACTCCTTGCTGTTGTGCTTCAAATGATACTCTCCCCAACACTCAACTCTCTCCCACATATTTGGCTATGGTGGAAAGATGATTTGAGTGGAAAGCTACTTGGGAAGGCTAGAGATAAATATTCTTGTGGTTGGATTGGAACGTCTTGGTCTGAACACATGAGTAGGTGTTTCTCTCTCGAGAAAATGAGTAGTGGAAGTGTAGGCACGTTCTGATGGCTCTCTCACAAATGGAAAAGGGGTGGAGGGGTATATATAACCGCCACACAAATTCCAACCATTACACACATTTGACCCAACTCAGTCAGACCGAATAGAAGACCGAATAGAAGAACTCGGTGAGACCGATTGAATTCAAAATGTGAACGTTAGGTATCTCAATGGGACCGACTAGAACAACTCGGTGGGACCGATGTGCTAGAGTTAGGGGAAAACCTCATCTTGGTGAGACCGATTGCTTGAACTCGGTGAGACCGATTTCAGAAAAGAGTAAACAAAGTGTTGGTCAAGCAAACTCGCTAGGACCGATTGCAAATTTCGGTGAGACCGAAATAATTGCAACATGCCATAGAGAGTTTGCAGGGCCATCTCGGTGAGACCAACATCCGTAACGGTGTAACCGAATTGCTAGGGTTTCTGGTAGTGGCTATGTCAAATGAACTCGGTGGCGCCAGATAGGTCATTTTGGTGGGGCCGAGTTTGAGTTTGAGTTTTGGACATATTTGGAAGAGAAAGTGGCTGAGGGTTTTGGAGCAATATCACTAAGCACTTTGAGCAAGTAGACCATTACGCAACACCTCATCCCCTTTTAATAGTATTGCCTTTCCTATGGATTCATGTGATCTTGGATCACTAAAATAGAAATGAAGAGTCTTGAGCTTTTGCCAATCTTTGTCCTTAGCATTTTGAGGGTCCACATCTCTAGTCCATGCCATGCCAATCATTGAACTTTCTAAAATATTTAACTTGAATGGATACTAGTTCTGTGAGCTATATGTTGTTATGAATTACCAAAAGCACCCGAGGTTTAGTTGCACTTTCACCTAAGGGCTTTGCTGTTGAGGAATTGGGCTGTGAGGGCATTGAGCTTGAAGACTTTGGCTTCAAAGATGGTTTCTTCTGCATTGCCTTCTTTGGCGTTGTTCTACCAGTAGAGGCCTTAGTAGCAACATCTTGAGAGTCCTCATTGAATTTCCTCACAGCCTCAGCAGTCATCTTTTGAAGCTTTGCTTGGCGCTTGGCACATTCTGTAGGACATTCCTGACCACGCTTGATGTTGGTGGGATCAAATCTCTGGCCAACAGCCAAAGGTGGTGTTGGACATGGAGGAATAACTGCAAATTTCTTCATGTATTTGGGAGTAACATAGCGGTATTCCTTCCATTGCTTAGCCCATCTCCTATCAATCCTATGAATGTGTATTTTCCGCTGATTCTTGGTCTCCTTCCCATTAGTATCTTCATCAGGTGTGTAGTGCTCATCATAGATATCCTTAGGGATTTCAAACGCAGTGTTAGTCTCAAGCTATTTTCCTCCTTTCCGATGTCTTTTCCCATCTGCCATTTTCTTCACTTGAGGATTCATAACTTTTGAAGATTCTGTGGAAGTATGCAATTTTTCTTCGAGGAACGCTGCAAATGAGTTAAGTTGATGAGAACCTAGAGATTCATCAGCAGACATTTTGTACCTATGAACAAATTATAGGTGTCAAGAATTTGGAGAGGACATATGTGTTCTCAGAAAAATTTCAAAAAGTATCAATTTGAGGAACTTGACCATAGATGTCTTGCGGAATGTCACTAAGCGATCTTGACTCAGGTTCGAGAGTTGTACAGATTTGAAAATCCATACAATTGAGGAATCTTGAGGAAAATCATAGCTTAGAGAAATCAATCAAGGAAAGGAAGCATTGCGGTGTTGAAGGAGTGGATGATTGAAGAATAAACACCTTTTTAGGATTTTGTGAAAATCATAAGAATCAAGGTAGGGCAGTAAAATCAGACTTTAATTACCCTTGACGATGAAATCGACAAACTAGGAGTGGAGATGAAGAGGTTCGTCAGTCCAGATCTCCCACACCCTAACTAGGCAGAGGGAGACAGCTACGGCGACGACGGAGTGAGGATTTTCTCGACCGGTGTGAGTACGATGGTGACGAGGTCAAGGTTGTGAAGATCTTCCTCACCAGTGACGATGGAGTTCAGCGTCGGCGCTAGGTCAGAGCTCGAGCGAGGAGAGATGAGGTCGAGCGGAGTAAATGTGGTCTGAGGAGGGTAAGGGGTATTTATAGCCGAATTGAAAAATTGTTCCCCCAAAGAATGTGGACGAACATGCCCCTAACCCTTGCTATCTTATCGACATGTGTCACCCACGTACTTAGAAGTGGAGATTGTGGGTGAGTATTTTAATCCGTCATGAGAAGTCGGAGCAGTTTGAGCGGCAACTGCCAAAAATCCATATATGAAATTTTTAGTGTTTCGTTCACAAATTCTTCATCTGTCAAGGACATAGTGAAGACTTTGAATGGGTTTCAAATAGAATGCACATGAAGAATTTGTGAATAGGCTGGGTTGAGTTTAGCATAGAGGGGGAACGGTTCCGATCACATTCACTTAGAAGAAAGTCAACTTGAAGAATTAGCAATAAGTGAATGTTGTTGAGGACATTGAAAACTCAAATATATATAGGGCTGGACTATGCTATTACTAGTAAAATAATAATATTCTGTTACCCCCAGCCCTATAAGGGCGTGACGCGCCTACACCGTACAATCTCACCGATCTAGCCGGAACCCAACTCACCTCCTTGCGCCGAAGGTAGCCGTCGTGGGCGAGCGAGCGACGACGTCAGCCGGAGTGGAGGAGCCCGGGGCGCCATGATTGGCCATCGACGGATCCACTGCCGCCATCCCCTTCCTCGCTGGCAAAGCAACGACGGGGCCATGATCCCTGCCTCCTGCCTCCCTCCCTCGCCGGGGCTCCTTCGCTAGGGCTGTGATCCTCGCCTCCCGCCTGCCCCTTGCCGAAGCTCCTTTGACGGTGCCGTGATCCCCGCCTCCCGCCCCCCTCAGCCCGAGCTCCTTTTGATGGATCCGTGGTCTTCGTCGCCAGCCTCCTCCTCGCAGTAGCTCCTTCGACGGATCCGTGATCTTCACCACCAGCCGCTGCCTCCCTGGACCTCGTCGCCGGAGCTCCACCACAAGTAGGAGTGTCGTCTTCTCCCCAAGCTCCTTGCCTACATCAATGGCACTGCCTTCCAAGATTATGCCAGTACTCCACCCACGAGAGGAAGAAGAAGGAGTCAGATCCAAGAACATGCCACTATAGGTGATGTCTGCTTCCCACACTAATTTACCTCAAAATTGAATCTGCCTGATTGCTACTAAAGCACACACGATTTGTTCAAAAAATGTTTTAATATCTCGGTTTGCCTGATGAAAAATACCACGTTTGTGTCAGTTCATCAGTCTTTCTATGCAGAAGATTCAATTTAAAAATTGCACACACTATGCTCTGCCTACATGTTACACTATTAGATTCATCAGTACCGCATGTGTATTGCATCAGTGACACATGTTCCTATGATGCAGAAGCTGATAGTACATTGCAAATGCTTGCATCAGTTCATTACACCCCTTCCACTTGATGCACAATTTTGATGTCGAGGTTACTGTTAGTACCTCTAATATGCTAGCTTTAGTTCAAGTCAAAAAACAAAAACTTATGCATTAGTGCAAGTAGCTAGTACGCTTTATATAAGGTTTAGCTACCACTGCAAGTTGTATGTTGTTATTTCTAATATTACATGTCGTGTAGTTGCGTGAGTTCAAACGAGTAAAGGAATGTTGTTGAAAAAATATACACTTGTTACATAGTAATTTCAATGATACATAAACAAGGAGTACTTCTAATGTAGTTGCATAAGTTCTAGATGAAAAAAGAGAAGACATGCATCAATTTTATATATATGCATATGCATACTCCTCCGAAGTTCAATGTCCAGTTTACAAGCAGTGCACCAGATGATTATGCATCAATTATAGGGAAAATATAAAAAAATGTCCATAACAGATGCATCAGTGCTAAAAATCAGTACATCAGTGCTGAACATGTCCATTCATTAGTTCGACTGAAACTAAATCAGATACAAAATAGACAACAAAGTTTAATAACGCCCAGCAATGCAAGTTCAACTTGTACATTACCTTCAGTGCATGACATGTTACCCATATCATGTATATGAGAAAACGCTGAAAATATTAATCCGAAAACTGTTGAATGTCATTGCAGAAACATGCAAGGCGGCACATGCAGCGAGGGTTTGATGAGCCAAGCAGATATGGGGCACCGCCTGGTTGGGTAACACCAGAAATAGCACCTGGATACTTCAACAATACATGGAAATTTCAAGCTACACCAGAATCATCAGAAGCACAGACTGGTTCTTCTATTCAGCAAACACCGATATCTGGGAATACAAGCTTTGCCACTGCTGGGGTGTAACAAGGTCAACAATTTCCTGAACAACAATTTTTTTCCTTCCCTAGCGCATGCAGAAAGGCAAGGACACACATGCTTCCACTAGTCACTCCGTCAACATTAATCATCTGTGCTGCAAAAGCGGTTGCGACGGGAATGTCAGGACCCCGATTCCAAGCCACATCGATCTAGCCTGTAACACCTCATATCACTTTGCGGCCTCACGCATGGTATCCCACGGGTGTCGCCTTACCATGGCCCAGGACCGTTTGCACCTTTTAGCTCATGTATATGATAGTGTCGCTAGCATCCATATGACAGAGAACCCGGGCCGACATGGCTAGTCGTGAACCCAAAGCGGCACAGACCTATGGAGACAGGCATACATGAATTACATCGAGCATGTCGGTCATCAGCGAGTGATTCCGGGCTATAGCACTGGGCTAACAGGACTCCGGAAGTCTCCGTGTGACATTTCCCCGAAGGGACAGACATAGGAACAAAGTGAAACACATGCCGTCCAGTCAAGTGTCCTGAACAGTAGTGCTGGGCTAGCAGGACTCCGATGAACCGGGCTGTAGCGGACTACTATGGCTCGAGGAACACTAGACTACATTTCCCCATAAGAAAGGCTGCCAAGGATAAACAACTAGATTGTCGGATCCCACTCATACCAAGCATTTCAATCATACACACAATATGCCCGATATGAGTACATACAACATGGCATCACAACAAAACTCTACAACTCAAGTACTTTATTTAAAGGCTCCAGAGAGCCATACATAACATGTTCATACAGACAGGGGTCACATGACCTGACACTCAAGTCATACAATCATACAAGCACATGCGGAAGCAACTAGTCTGAGTATAGACACTAGAAAGAAAGAAAGCTTCTCGAAGCCTGTCTATCTACATAGGGCCCTCCATGGCCAGGATCACCACCTGGGTGGCTAGTCACTCGTCGACGTCAAGGTCTACGTAGAACCCATCGGAGGGGGCGGTGTTGTCGTCTGAAAACAGTAATTAAGCAAACATGAGTACAAGGGTACTTAGCAAGTCTTACAACAGAACCTACTATAAATGCTTATTCTCAAGAAGGAGGTGGGGTTATTGCAGCAAGCTAGCTTTGACTCTTGGCTAAGCTATCCTACAGAACTCCACCAGTAAAATAGTTTTTGCACACGAGTCCACTACTCACCAACACAATACTCCACCGAGGATCCTCCCTCGTCATCCTACGAGAGGGCCATTCTCAGTACTCACACTTATCTTGAGTCTTTTAGTATTATCCATTAACTTGTCTATGAACTGCATAGGCAACCAAGTAGTCCTTTACCATGGACGCGGCTATTCGAATAGTTTTATACCCTGCAGGGGTGTACTTCATCACACATGTTTCCACCACTTAGCGTCTGCACACGACATGTGCTCGGCAGACTTCAAGCGAAAACCGACGTGGGTGTAGACCACGACCTGACTAACCTCACAAGTCTCTAGTCCAGGTTTATCGCCTATTCAGGTTTCATCCGCAAGGAAATCCGGCCGGGGTATCCTCAACGGCCCCAAACGATGTGTATAGGGTCCTGAGACGCCAAACGGGCGCCCGGCATACCCGGCCACAGTGTATCTACCGCATCATAGCCCACCCCTAGGGTCAGCGCTACGCACGGCCGCCAACACATGTCCTACAAACACCAAAAACTAGTTGCAACTCCTGGATAGAGGGCGAGAGGGGTCAATAAGTCGAGCGGGGTCATATTTCAGGGCCCAATGTGTGGTGGTAGCTGAATCTTAAATCAAGCATACAGATCTCAGTTCTTATGGACGGTCTCAATGAAACAACCCACCATGTACTCCTACATGGCCTCTCATCGATACCTTTACCAAAACATGTTCAACACATTCCTCACATTACCGACATATCATATCACTCTAGCCCATCACCCAGATGAACCAGACCTGACACAACTCTAAGCATAGCAGGCATAGCAAGGTAGGAATCACATACATGGCTCAATCAACTCCTACACATGCTAGTGGGTTTCATCTAGTTACTGTGGCAATGACAGGTCATGCAGAGGATAAGGGTTCAACTACCATAACACACAGCAGTTTGAATCGCGTTGTCTTAATGCAGTAAACCAGAGCAGAAGCGAGAACATGGTTTTGTATCGGAATGATCAATGGGTTGCTTGCCTGTTGTAGTGGTAGTAGGGTACTGCCCTTCAGACGGATACTCGGGGTTATCCTCGGAGGCAGAACCTACCACAAAAGACACACCGAAACATAATAAACACATGGCAATATGCAACAATATGATGCATGCTATGACATGGCAAGATGAAGGTGTCTTGGCCTAATGCAAGCTAAAACAGAAAGGGATGAACTCATTTGAGTCAAAGATTCAATTATTAGCTTGTTAAACATGGATTTATTAGTGCATTACCTCATTCTGCTTAAACAGCAAGGTTAACTTGTTTTGTCATGCATGAAACCATTACAGATGGATAGATTGAATTTTTCTGATCATTTTTCATATATAAATCTTTGCATTCGGAGCTATGGTTGATTTTCTATGATTTTTAGAAGTTTTGATTATTTTTTGGAATTTCCAATTAAAGAATAAATCCAGAAATTGAATTAATGCGTCAGCACTGCGTCACTGTGATGTCAGCGGGTCAAAGGCGCCAGCCCAGGTCAAACCTGACTGGTGGGCCCCTTCTGTCAGTCTCTCAGCTAACTAACAGAGTTGGTTAGTGTTTAGTTAGCACTAAACTGGGTTAGTTAGGCTCTGGGCCCACATGTCACTGAGAGAGGGGTAGTTAACGGCGTCATTAACGTCTAACAGAGTGATTATCTCTAATTTAAACTAATCTAAATTAGTTAGAAGCCGGCCCCACACATCAGTGTCTCAGATGGAGTCAAACTGGGGTCAAACCCCTGGTCAGCGGGGCTAATCCCGCTGGCGTTGAGTCGCCGGCGAGGCCGAGACGGCGGAGAGCTTCGGATTTGGTCCTCCGGTGACCAATTCGCCGGTGGAGATGTGCTACGCGTAGCTGGGGAGCTGCCGCATCTAGTGGTGCAAGTGGTTGGAGACGAGAACGCCGGAAACGACACCGGCGAGCTCGGCAGCAGCGGCCGGAGTTCGGACGGGGTTGGGTTCGATGCTACGGTGCACGGGATAAAGAGCTGGTGGTGGCTACGGGCTCTTGGTGCTGCGCTGAGCACAAAAGTGAGCTTGGCTTCGAGCCACTGTGGCTCTGGCCACGACGGCGCCATGGCCGGCGGCGGGGAGCTTTCGGGTGCGGTGGAAGTGGCGACTACAGAGGCCAAACAAGCACGGGAGCTAGGGGAAGAGGAAGAGGAGCTCATAGCGGGGTCGGAGAGGGGGTCAGCGAGCTCGGGGAGGTCCTGGCGGCGACGAATCGACCGGAGACGGCTCGGGTGCCCGAGGTTGAAGACGAGGGAGAAGACGGCGTTCGGCGGCGTTTGGAGTCGCGTGGGTCAGCGGAGAGGTCCAGGGCGACGAGGCGGAGCTATTGGGCTTGTCGGAGGGGCGAGGGGGTGGCTCTGGTGACGTCTACGGTGAACGGCGGCGAGGATCGCGCTCGGCCATCGCGGGAGAGGGTGAGGGAGACGAGGGGGAGAGTGAGGGAGGATGAGAGGGGGACGTGGGGGTCGGCGTGGCATCCCTGGACGTCTCCAGGGCGTCGGCAGAAGCAGGAGGTGGCCGGCGTGTGGCCGCGGGCACCGGCCACGCGCTCCTCGTCCTCCTGGCGGGAGGAGGACGACGACTGGCAAGGCCAGTCGGCTGGGCCGAGCCAGGTGGGCTGGGCCAGCACAGGTAAGGCCCAGGTGGGCTTCCCTCTCTCTCTTTTTTTGATTTGTTTCTGTTTTTCTATTTAACTGCAACTGTTGGGCTTTATTAAAAATACTAAAACGTTTCCAAAAATCCTGAAAATAAATGTGGGCTCTGTTTAGAATATTTCCAACAGTATACATTTATTTCCAGAATTATTTGAGCATTTAAATTATTTTATAGCATTTAAATGCCCAAAATTAAATACTTACGATTTAATTCAATGACCTTCTATTGACCTAGAAAATTGTGCACCAATTTTGCCAGAGGTTCTAACCCAAGACAAAGAGAGTGAACTTTTTAGAAGGGCATTTCAGGTTCATTGAAAAATAATTTTAGTAAACCCTAGTTGTTTTCAGGGGGGTGTTGGGGGTTCTGTCTTCCCCATTTCAAATTTAAGAGGAATTTAAACATGATGCACACTCTAATGCTTGAACTAACTAGGGTGTGACAACTCACCCCCACTCAAAAGAATCTCGTCCCGAGATTTAGGATCCTCCGGGAAGAAGGTGGGGTACTCGAGTCGAAGACGATCCTCCCTTTCCCAAGTGGCTTCTTTCTCGGAATGGTGTGACCATTGAACCTTGAGAAACTTGATATTATGACGTCGAGTGGTACGCTCGGCTTGATCAAGGATACAAACGGGATATTCCCGATAGGAGAGGTTATCTTGTAGATCAAGCATTTTGTGGTCCACTACACGGATGGGATCCGCGAAGCAACGCCTGAGTTGAGAAACGTGGAAGACATCGTGAACTCTGGAAAGATGCAAAGGTAGTTCCAATTGGTAGGCAACTTCTCCTCGTTTGGCAAGAATGCGAAAGGGTCCAATGTAACGAGGAGCCAATTTGCCTTTGATACCGAAACGATGGGTTCCCTTTAACGGAGTAACCCGAAGGTAATCCTTCTCGTCGACTTCATAAGTCATAGGCTTATGTTTACGATCATATTGACTCTTTTGACGAGATTGGGCTGTTTTCAATTTCTCACGAATAACACGAACCTGCTCTTCTGCTTCCTGAATCATATCCGGGCCAAAGAGTTGTCTTTCCCCGGTTTCTGACCAGTTAAGAGGCGTTCGACATTTTCATCCATAGAGAACTTCGAAAGGAGCCTTGCCCAAGCTGGCTTGACAACTATTGTTATAAGCAAACTCCGCGAATGGAAGGCATTTCTCCTAACTTATTCCGAACGAGATAACAGAAGCTTGGAGCATATCTTCCAGAATTTGAGTAACTCGTTCTACTTGACCACTTGATTGAGGATGGAAGGCGATACTAAAAGAGAGACGAGTTCCCATAGCATTTTGGAAACTTTCCCAAAATCGAGAGGTGAAGAGACTCCCACGGTCTGAGTTAATTTCCAATGGAACACCATGAAGAGACACTATTCGGGAGATGTATAAATCGGCTAGCTGGCTAGCGGTGATACTCTCACGAACAGGTAGGAAATGGGCTACTTTGGAAAGTCGGTCGATCACGACGAAGATGGCATTATTCCCTCTCTTGGTTCTTGGAAACCCAGTGATGAAATCCATACTGATTTTATCCCATTTCCATTCAGGAATAGCCAAAGGTTGAAGGGTGCCAGCAGGCCGTTGATGCTCTGCTTTAACACGACGACAAACGTCGCAATTAGCAATGTATTGAGCGATTTCTCTCTTCATCCTAGTCCACCAAAACCTCTGGCGTAGGTCTTGATACATTTTAGTACTACCAGGATGGATGGTGAGAGGGGATTCATGAGCTTCCTTAAGGATCAACTGGCGTAGATGTTGTTTCTTGGGAACCACCAAACGGTTCTCGAAGAAGACAGCACCCCGCTTATCCATGGAAAAACATTTAGCAACTCCGCTAGCAATGTTTTCCCTAGTCCGGGATATGCCCTTATCACGCTTCTGGGAAGCTATGATTTGATCCATAAGGGTAGGTTTCGCCACCAGGGTGGATAGGAATCCTCGAGGAACAATGTGAAGATTAAGCTTACGGAATTCCTCATGGAGAAGTGGTTGACTTTGTTGTAACATCAGGTTGTTACAATAAGATTTACGACTTAGTGCATCAGCCATGACATTGGCTTTGCCCGGGGTGTAAGTTATTCCTAAGTCATAATCCGAGATCAACTCGACCCAACGTCTTTGCCTGAGATTCAAATCTGGTTGGGTGAAGATATATTTCAAACTTTGGTGATCGGTGAAGATCTCGCAACAATTACCGAGGAGGTAATGTCGCCAAGTTTTAAGTGCATGGACTACAGCTGCAAGCTCTAGATGATGTGTGGGATAATTTTCCTCATGTGGGTGTAATTGCCGTGAAGCATAGGCAATTACCTAACGATCTTGCATGAGTATGCAACCTAGTCCTTGTCGCGAGGCGTCGCAATAGATAATAAGTCCTTGGAGAAATCTGGTGGTACCAGTACGGGAGCAGATGTCAGGCGTCTTTTCAGTTCCTGAAAGCTGAACTCGCACTGTGGAGTCCACTCGAACTTTTTATCTTTCTTGAGGAGTTCAGTTAAAGGTTTAGCAACCTTGGAGAAATTCTCGACGAAGCAGCGGCAATAGCTCGCTAAGCCAAGGAAGCTCCGAACTTGCTTAACCGTCTCAGGTGGAGTCCAATCAAGGACGGCTTGAACTCGCTCGGGATTGACAGCAATACCCTTACCAGAGATTACATGGCCTAGATAGGTCACTTCTGGCAACCAAAATTCACACTTGGAGAATTTGGCATAAAGGCGATGCTCTCGAAGTTTCATCAATACCAGCCTTAGATGTTTGGCATGTTCCTCTTCATTCTTGGAGTAGATGAGTATGTCATCGAGGTATACTACGACGAATTTATCCAAGTACTCCATGAAGACCGAGTTCATTAACCGAGAGAAGGTAGCTGGGGCATTTGTTAAACCGAAGGACATGACGGTGTACTCGTATTGGCCATAACGAGTAACAAAGGCCGTTTTGGGAATGTCCCCGTTTCTGATTTTGATTTGATGGTAGCCCAACCTCAAATCCATCTTGGAAAAGACTGAGGATCCAGCGAGCTGATCATACAGATCGTTGATCCTGGGAAGCGGGTATTTGTTCTTGATGGTGACCAAGTTGACAGGTCGGTAATCCAAAGCCATTCGATCCGTTCCATCCTTCTTCTTAACAAAGAGGACGGGGCAAGCCCAAGGAGAGGAACTAGGACGGATGAAACCCTTTTTCAAGGACTCATCGAGTTGGTTCTTAAGCTCGGCTAGTTCTAAGTGTGCCATCTTGTAGGGTCTTCTAGAAATTGGAACGGTTCCTGGAACAAGGTCTATCACAAACTCAACATCCCTGTCAGGTGGAACACCTGGCAGTTCTTCTGGAAAGACATCCAGAAAGTCTCGGACTACCAGAACATCCTCAAGGTCTGGAAGGGGGTTGGCATTTAGGGAGTAAAGTTGGCGCTTGGCCACTTGGGTTAAGACATTGACTGTCTTGCCCGATGGGTGAGTAAGTTGAACGGTTCTAGTGGCACAATCGATCTTAGCATAATGAGCTGACATCCAGTCCATACCCAAGATGATGTTTATGTCCGAGGACTTGAGAGCTATTAAGGATGCAAGGAAGACAAGTCTATCGACAAGAATTTTGTTCCCATGGCTTACTCTAGAAGTTTGCCATCTAGAGCGAGGGGTTTGAATTTCCATGGTAGAGGGCATGTCACAGAATGTCGTGTTATGAAATCGAGCATAGTTCTCGGATATGAATGAATGAGATGCTCCAGTATCGAAAAGAACAGATGCCGGATGGCAGTTAACAAGGAGCGTACCAAGGATGACGTTAGGATCCTCATGAGCCTCCTCGGCTGAAACATAGTTGACATGGCCACGTGCGGTGGTGGCCTGCTTGGCGCAGAATGTTTTTCCCGCGGGCTTACCACGGCCAACGGACTTTCCAGTTTGATTGGAGTTGTTGTTCTGGGGACACTCTCGACTATAGTGACCCGGCTCTCCACACTTAAAGCATGTCACCATATTGGGGCGTGGAGCAGCGTTAGCAGCGGGGCCACCATAGGGCTTGGGCGGTGCAAATTGCTGGTTAGGACGAGGCGCCTCAAAGGATGGCCTCGGAATGAACCTGGGTGGCAGCGCCATGCTTGGGATCCACACCCGGCGCTTCTGAGCTCCAGAGCCGGATGAAGAGCCAAAATCACGGGAGTGCTTGCGTGAAGCGTCATAATCAGTCTGGCTTGTCTCAGCACTGATGGCTTTATTGACCAACTTCTGAAAAGAGGTGCACTCGTGCAGACGAAGATCGCGCGAAGCTCAGGGCTAAGTCCCTTGCGGAACCTTGCCTGCTTCTTAGCGTCAGTAGATACCTCTTCAGGGGCATAACGTGCCAGATTCCCAAATTCACGACTATAAGCATCCACAGTCAGTCTTCCTTGGGTGAAGTTGCAGAACTCCTCCCTCTTGCGATCCATGAGACCTTTCGGAATGTGATGCTCACGGAAAGCCTCACTGAATTCAGCCCAAGTAGTAATTTGGCCGACCGGGCGCATAGCTTCAAAATTTTCCCACCAGAGGCTAGCAGGCCTTCGAGATGGTAGGAAGCATAAGTAACCTTGTCGGCTTCGGCTACGTTGGCAGAACGTAGCTTGTGGGTGATGCTGCGAAGCCAGTCATCCGCGTTGAGGGGCTCGACGGAATGGTTAAACTTTGGTGGGTACAGCTTGATAAAGTCATTGATTGACACCAAGTCATTTCGCGGATGGCGTGCAGTGTTCTGCTCAATCCGCTCTAGCAGGCGGTTAGTCTCACGCTTGTTTCTTTCCGCCTCCAGCATTACTTCGTCCAGAGAAGGCGGGTGAGGCAGATTTTCACCCCTAGCTGCACTGGCTTCCCCCTGCTCCGAGGCAGCAGGGTTGCTGCGGGTGTTGACCATCCTAGGAGAAAACAAGACAACGGTTTAGATAAGGATGGCTCAAGCTTAGCAAGGAAGTGCAGAATGTAATGGATAACACGGAATGCAGAGATGTTCATCTGTATGTCATGGTAATATAAAACTGCCATATATATACCAACGGTCATACACATCATACATAGTTTAGTACAAGCCCAGGCTACAGTACAACTATGATGAAAGACGTTACATCTCATCAGAGGCCTCCCAAGCTCCTATACATTATTTGTCTACACCTCCGGAATTGATTACACACAAAGTCATATTCCACAAGTCACGCAGGACAGTGGAGATACAACTACTACAATACTAGCGGTACTACTACTAACTCAGACAGCTCCGTAGTAGTCCTCATAGAAATCACCTCCATAGCCTGGAAGTTCAACGTGACCATCCGGGAACAGACGATCCTGAGGAGCCTGTGGACCATAGGGGCTAGGATGAGGTCTTGGACCAACAAACGGTGGCCTGCGGGGACCACGGGGTGGGGTGATGCCTCCCACATCACGCCAATCCACCATGTCTGGCAAAGCAGATCTCATAGGATACAGATCCCTTGTATCCATACATCCAGCTTGCACCGCAGGTGCAAACCGAGTCAATGTAGCCCAATGATCAGCACGGGTATTGAAAAGCTCCAGCCTCAAGGCCCGATTCTCTCGGTCCTTATCTTCGAGCATCTCGGCAGTGGTACGAGTTAATGAGTCCTCCTGAGTGGAGTCAGCATAGATAGCCTGAAGATACCCTTGCGCTCCCGGAAGTGAAGCTGGCATGTAACGGAAGTCGGTGTTCCGAAGCAAGCCAGTCCGGACTCGCATGATGGTCATCATGGAATAGGCAGCATCCTGCACAGCCATCTCAACAGTAACCCCGAGTCCATAGGAACAGTGAAGGGGCTTGGTAGATCCAGGATAAGAAGGAAATATCCTGACGGTGTAGAAATATTGGTTTTGATTAAAGTCTCGGAATTGCTCTTCGACGGTGTATTCGGGATACCAACGGTAACCCGTCTCGATCATTACCTAGACTAACATAGCAGTATGACCGGGCACGTCGAGGCATCGGGTCAGGCGAACCACTTGGTTTTGAACACGGTTGGCCATCTGAAAGCACAACCACAATGCAAAGACATCAGAATTTCTAGGGAAAATTGGACAGCATAATAGCTGTAAATGCTCAGAAAAAGATTTGAGACATCCACAACAGTTCGCAATACCACTCAACAACATCATATCAAGGTTTTGATCCAAATAGCAACATACTAAAATAGTAGAAACTAAACTGGGGCTTGTAGCAACAATCCTATAAGCTACTACGGATTAGTAACACGTGAACCTGATAGAAGAAGAGAGCCTAGTCCTTAACCCACGTTGAATGAGAAGAGAATGACTCAGATCAGAGGCATAGGGTAAAGGAGTAAAAGAGCCTTACGTTCCCTCCCACAATCAATTCCCCTACATATTACTAAATCATTTCTAGACTCGACATCGACCAGCTTGGCTCAACGAACCTACAGGCAGTCTGGCTCTGATGCCAACGCTGTCAGGACCCCGATTCCAAGCCACATCGATCTAGCCGGTAACACCTCATATCACTTTGCGGCCTCACGCATGGTATCCCACGGGTGTCGCCTTACCATGGCCCGGGACCGTTTGCGCCTTTTGGCTCACGTATATGATAGTGTCGCTAGCATCCATATGAAAGAGAACCCGGTCCGACATGGCTAGTCGTGAACCCAAAGCGGCACAGACCTATGGAGACAGGCATACATGAATCACATCGAGCATGTCGGTCATCAGCGAGTGATTCCGGGCTATAGCACTGGGCTAACAGGACTCCGGAAGTCTCCGCGTGACATTTCCCCGAAGGGACAAACATAGGAATGAAGTGAAACACATGCCGGCCAGTCAAGTGTCCTGAAAAGTAGTGCTGGGCTAGCAGGACTCCGGTGAACCGGGCTGTAGCGGACTACTATGGCTCGAGGAACACTATGTTGGGGAACATAGTAATTTCAAAAAAATTCCTACGCACACACAAGATCATGGTGATGCATAGCAACGAGAGGGGAGAGTGTGATCTCGTACCCTTGTAGATCGACAACGGAAGCGTTTGGTGGATGTAGTCGTACGTCTCCACGGCCCGACCGATCAAGCACCGAAACTACGGCACCTCCGAGTTCTAGCACACGTTCAGCTCGATGACGATCCCCGGACTCCGATCCAGCAAAGTGTCGGGGAAGAGTTCCGTCAGCACGACGGCGTGGTGACGATCTTGATGCACTACCGTCGCAGGGCTTCGCCTAAGCACCACTACAATATTATCGAGGACTATGGTGGAAGGGGGCACCGCACACGGCTAAGAATATGATCATGTGGATCAACTTGTGTGTCAAGGGGTGCCCCCTGCCCCCGTATATAAAGGATCAAGGGGAGGAGGCCGGCCGGCCCTCTATGGCGCGCCAAGGAGGAGTCCTCCTCCTAGTAGGAGTAGGACTCCTACTAGGAGGGGGAAAGAAGTGGGGAGGGAGAGGGAAAGGGGGGCGCCGCCCCCCCTCTCCTAGTCCAATTTGGACCAGGGGGGAGGAGGCGCGCGGCCCACCTTTGGCTGCCCCTCTCTCTCTCCACTAAGGCCCATATGGCCCATTACTTCTCCCGGGGGGGTTCCGGTAACCCTCCGGCTCTCCGGTTTTCTCCGAAATCACCCGGAACACTTCCTTGTCCGAATATAGCCGTCCAATATATCAATCTTTATGTCTTGACCATTTCAAGACTCCTCATCATGTCCGTGATCACATCCGGGACTCCGAACTAACTTCGGTACATCAAAATTCATAAACTCATAATATAACTGTCATCGAAACCTTAAGCGTGCGGACCCTACGGGTTCGAGAACAATGTAGACATGACCGAGACACGTCTCCGATCAATAACCAATAGCGGAACCTGGATGCTCATATTGGCTCCTACATATTCTACGAAGATCTTTATCGGTCAGACCGCATAACAACATACGTTGTTCCCTTTGTCATCGGTATGTTACTTGCCCGAGATTCGATCGTCGGTATCTCAATACCTAGTTCAATCTCGTTACCGGCAAGTCTCTTTACTCGTTCCGTAATACATCATCTCGCAACTAACTCATTAGTTGCAATGCTTGCAAGGCTTATGTGATGTGCATTACCGAGAGGGCCCAGAGATACCTCTCCGACAATCGGAGTGACAAATCCTAATCTCGAAATACGCCAACCCAACATGTACCTTTGGAGACACCTGTAGAGTACCTTTATAATCACCCATTTACGTTGTGACGTTTGGTAGCACACAAAGTGTTCCTCCGACAAACGGGAGTTGCATAATCTCATAGTCATAGGAACATGTATAAGTCATGAAGAAAGCAATAGCAACATACTAAACGATCGGGTGCTAAGCTAATGGAATGGGTCATGTCAATCAGATCATTCACCTAATGATGTGATCCCGTTAATCAAATAACAACTCTTTGTTCATGGTTAGGAAACATAACCATCTTTGATTAACGAGCTAGTCAAGTAGAGGCATACTAGTGACACTCTGTTTGTCTATGTATTCACACATGTATTATGTTTCCGGTTAATACAATTCTAGCATGAATAATAAACATTTATCATGATATAAGGAAATAAATAATAAATTTATTATTTCCTCTAGGGCATATTTCCTTCAGTCTCCCACTTGCACTAGAGTCAATAATCTAGATTACACAGTAATGATTCTAACACCCATGGAGCCTTGGTGCTGATCATGTTTTGCTCGTGGAAGAGGCTTAGTCAACGGGTCTGCAACATTCAGATCCGTATGTATCTTGCAAATCTCTATGTCTCCCACCTGGACTAGATCCTGGATGGAATTGAAGCGTCTCTTGATGTGCTTGGTTCTCTTGTGAAATCTGGATTCCTTTGCCAAGGCAATTGCACCAGTATTGTCACAAAAGATTTTCATTGGACCCGATGCACTAGGTATGACACCTAGATCGGATATGAACTCCTTCATCCAGACTCCTTCATTTGCTGCTTCCGAAGCAGCTATGTACTCTGCTTCACATGTAGATCCCACTACAACGCTTTGTTTAGAACTGCACCAACTGACAGCTCCACCGTTTAATGTAAACACGTATCCGGTTTGCGATTTAGAATCGTCCGGATCAGTGTCAAAGCTTGCATCAACGTAACCTTTTACAATGAGCTCTTTGTCACCTCCATATATGAGAAACATATCCTTAGTCCTTTTCAGGTATTTCAGGATGTTCTTGACCGCTGTCCAGTGATCCACTCCTGGATTACTTTGGTACCTCCCTGCTAGACTTATAGCAAGGCACACATCAGGTCTGGTACATAGCATTGCATACATGATATAGCCTATGGCTGAAGCATAGGGAACATCTTTCATTTTCTCTCTATCTTCTGCGGTGGTCGGGCATTGAGTCTTACTCAACTTCACACCTTGCAACACAGGCACGAACCCTTTCTTTGCTTGATCCATTTTGAACTTCTTCAAAACTTTGTCAAGGTATGTGCTTTGTGAAAGTCCAATTAAGCGTCTTGATCTATCTCTGTAGATCTTAATGCCTAATATGTAAGCAGCTTCACCGAGGTCTTTCATTGAAAAACTGTTATTCAAGTATCCCTTTATGCTATTCAAAAATTCTATATCATTTTCAATTAGTAATATGCCATCCACATATAATATCAGAAATGCTACAGAGCTCCCACTCACTTTCTTGTAAATACAGGCTTCTCCAAAAGTCTGTATAAAAACAAATGCTTTGATCACACTATCAAAGCGTTTATTCCAATTCCGAGAGGCTTGCACCAGTCCATAAATGGATCACTGGAGCTTGCACACTTTGTTAGCTCCCTTTGGATCGGCAAAACCTTCTGGTTGCATCATATACAACTCTTCTTCCAGAAATCCATTCAGGAATGCAGTTTTGACATCCATCTGCCAAATTTCATAATCATAAAATGCGGCAATTGCTAACATGATTCGGACAGACTTAAGCATCGCTACGGGTGAGAAGGTCTCATCGTAGTCAATCCCTTGAACTTGTCGAAAACCTTTTGCGACAAGTCGAGCTTTGTAGACAGTAATATTACCGTCAGCGTCAGTCTTCTTCTTGAAGATCCATTTATTCTCAATTGCTTCCCGATCATCGGGCAAGTCAACCAAATTCCATACTTTGTTCTCATACATGGATCCCATCTCAGATTTCATGGCTTCAAGCCATTTTGCGGAATCTGGGCTCACCATCGCTTCTTCATAGTTCGTAGGTTCATCATGATCTAGTAGCATGACTTCCGGAACAGGATTACCGTACCACTCTGGCGTGGATCTCACTCTGGTTGATCTACGAGGTTCAGTAGTATCTTGTTCTGAAGTTTCATGATCATCATCATTAGCTTCCTCACTGACTGGTGTAGGTGTCACTGAAACAGTTTTCTGTGATGCACTACTTTCCAATAAGGGAGCGGGTACAGTTACCTCGTCAAGTTCTACTTTCCTCCCACTCACTTCTTTCGAGAGAAACTCCTTCTCCAGAAAGTTTCCGAACTTAGCAACAAAAGTCTTGCCTTTGGAGCTTATCAGGTTGAAGCTTTTTCACATAAGCATCGCAGCCCCAAACTTTCAGAAACGACAACTTTGGTTTCTTGCCAAACCATAGTTCATAAGGCGTCGTCTCAACGGATTTTGATGGTGCCCTATTTAACGTGAATGTGGCCGTCTCTAGAGCGTATCCCCAAAACGATAGCACTAAATCAGTAAGAGACATCATAGATCGCATCATATCTAGTAAAGTACGATTACGACGTTCGGACACACCATTACGTTGTGGTGTTCCGGGTGGTGTGAGTTGCGAAACTATTCCGCATTGTTTCAAATGTACACCAAACTCGTAACTCAAATATTCTCCTCCACGATCAGATCGTAGAAACTTTATTTTCTTGTTATGATGATTTTCAACTTCACTCTAAAATTCTTTGAACTTTTCAAACATTTCAGACTTATGTTTCATTAAGTAGATATACCCATATCTCCTTAAGTCATCTGTGAAGGTGAGAAAATAACGATATCCGCCACGAGCCTCAATATTCATCGGACCACATACATCTGTATGTATGATTTCCAACAAATCTGTTGCTCTCTCCATAGTACCGGAGAACGGTGTTTTATTCATCTTGCCCATGAGGCACGGTTCGCTAGTACCAAGTGATTCATAATCAAGTGGTTCCAAAAGTCCATCAGTATGGAGTTTCTTCATGCGCTTTACACCGATATGACCTAAACGGCAGTGCCACAAATAAGTTGCACTATCATTATCAACTCTACATCTTTTGGCTTCAACACTATGAATATTTGTGTCACTACTATCGAGATTCAACAAAAATAGACCACTCTTTAAGGGTGCATGACCATAAAAGATATTACTCACATAAATAGAACAACCATTATTCTCAGATTTAAATGAATAACCGTCTCGCATCAAACAAGATCCAGATATAATGTTCATGCTTAACGCTGGCACCAAATAATAATTATTTAGGTCTAATATTAATCCCGAAGGTAGATGTAGAGGTAGCGTGCCGACTGCGATCACATCGACTTTGGAACCGTTTCCCATGCGCATCGTCACCTCGTCCTTAGCCAATCTTCGCTTAATCCGTAGTCCCTGTTTCGAGTTGCAAATATTAGCAACAGAACCAGTATCAAATACCCAGGTGCTACTGCGAGCATTAGTAAGGTACACATCAATAACATGTATATCACATATACCTTTGTTCACCTTGCCATCCTTCTTATCCGCCAAATACTTGGGGCAGTTCCGCTTCCAGTGACCAGTCTGCTTGCAGTAGAAGCACTCAGTTTCAGGCTTAGGTCCAGGTTTGGGTTTCTTCTCTTGAGTAGCAACTTGCTTGCCGTTCTTTTTGAAGTTCCCCTTCTTCTTCCCTTTGCCCTTTTTCTTGAAACTAGTGGTCTTGTTGACCATCAACACTTGATGCTCCTTTTTGATTTCTACCTCCGCAGCTTTCAGCATTGCGAAGAGCTCGGGAATAGTATTCATCCCTTGCATATTATAGTTCATCACGAAGCTCTTGTAGCTTGGTGGCAGTGATAGGAGAATTCTGTCAATGACGCAATCATCTGGAAGATTAACTCCCAATTGAATCAAGTGATTATTATACCCAGACATTTTGAGTATATGCTCACTGACAGATCTGTTCTCCTCCATCTTGCAGCTATAGAACATATTGGAGACTTCATATCTCTCAATCCGGGCATTTGCTTGAAATATTAACTTCAACTCCTGGAACATCTCATATGCTCCATGACGTTCAAAACGTCGTTGAAGTCCCGATTCTAAGCCGTAAAGCATGGCACACTGAACTATCGAGTAGTCATCATCTTTGCTCTGCCAGACGTTCATAACATCTGGTGTTGCTCCAGCAGCAGGCCTGGCACCCAGCGGTGCTTCCAGGACGTAATTCTTCTGTGCAGCAATGAGGATAATCCTCAAGTTACGGACCCAATCCATGTAATTGCTACCATCATCTTTCAACTTTGCTTTCTCAAGGAACGCATTAAAATTCAACGGAACAACAGCACGAGCCATCTATCTACAATCAAGCATAAACAAGCAATATACTATCAGGTACTAAGTTTCATGATAAATTTAGGTTCAATTAATTTACTTAAAGAACTCCCACTTAGATAGACATCCCTCTAATCCTCTAAGTGATTACGTGATCCAAATCAACTAAACCATGTCCAATCATCACGTGAGATGGAGTAGTTTCATTGGTGAACATCACTATGTTGATCATATCTACTATATGATTCACGCTCGACCTTTCGGTCTCCGTGTTCCGAGCCCATATCTGTATATGCTTGGCTCGTCAAGTATAACCTGAGTATTCCGCGTGTGCAACTGTTTTGCACCCGTTGTATTTGAACGTAGAGCCTATCACACCCGATCATCACGTGGTGTCTCAGCACGAAGAACTTTCGCAATGGTGCATACTCAGGGAGAACACTTCTTGATAATTAGTGAGAGATCATATTATAATGCTACCATCAATCAAAGCAAGATAAGATGCATAAAAGATAAACATCACATGCAATCAATATAAGTGATATGATATGGCCATCATCATCTTGTGCTTGTGATCTCCATCTTCGAAGCACCGTCGTGATCACCATCGTCACCGGCGCGACACCTTGATCTCCATCGTAGCATCGTTGTCATCTCGCCAATCGTATGCTTCCACGACTATCGCTACCGCTTAGTGATAAAGTAAAGCATTACAGCGCGATTGCATTGCATACAATAAAGCGACAACCATATGGCTCCTGCCAGTTGCCGATAACTCGGTTACAAAACATGATCATCTCATACAATAAAATTTTAGCATCATGTCTTGACCATATCACGTCACAACATGCCCTGCAAAAACAAGTTAGACGTCCTCTACTTTGTTGTTGCAAGTTTAACGTGGCTGCTACGGGCTTAAGCAAGAACCAATCTTACCTACGCATCAAAACCACAATGACAGTTTGTCAAGTTGGTGCTGTTTTAACCTTCGCAAGGACCAGGCGTAGCCACACTCTGTTCAACTAAAGTTGGAGAAACTGTCACCCGCAAGCCACCTATGTGCAAAGCACGTCGGGAGAACCGGTCTCGCGTAAGCGTATGCGTAATGTCGGTCCGGGCCGCTTCATCCAACAAAACCGCCGAACCAAAGTATGACATGCTGGTAAGCAGTATGACTTATATCGCCCACAACTCACTTGTGTTCTACTCGTGCATATAACATCAACATATAAAACCTAGGCTCGGATGCCACTATTGGGGAACGTAGTAATTTCAAAAAAATTCCTACGCACACGCAAGATCATGGTGATGCATAGCAACGAGAGGGGAGAGTGTGATCTACGTACCCTTGTAGATCGACAACGGAAGCGTTTGGTTGATGTAGTCGTACGTCTCCACGGCCCGACCGATCAAGCACCGAAACTACGGCACCTCCGAGTTCTAGCACATGTTCAGCTCGATGACGATCCCCGGACTCCGATCCAGCAAAGTGTCGGGGAAGAGTTCTGTCAGCACGACGGCGTGGTGACGATCTTGATGCACTACCGTCGCAGGGCTTCGCCTAAGCACCGCTACAATATTATCGAGGACTATGGTGGAAGGGGGCACCGCACACGGCTAAGAATATGATCACGTGGATCAACTTGTGTGTCAAGGGGTGCCCCCTGCCCCCGTATATAAAGGATCAAGGGGAGGAGGCCGGCCGGCCCTCTATGGCGCGCCAAGGAGGAGTCCTCCTCCTAGTAGGAGTAGGACTCCTACTAGGAGGGGAAAAGAAGTGGGGAGGGAGAGGGAAAGGGGGGCGCCGCCCCCCCTCTCCTAGTACAATTTGGACCAGGGGGGAGGAGGCGTGCGGCCCACCTTTGGCTGCCCCTCTCTCTCTCCACTAAGGCCCATATGGCCCATTACTTCTCCCGGGGGGGTTCCGGTAACCCTCCGGCTCTCCAGTTTTCTCCGAAATCACCCGGAACACTTCCCGTGTCCGAATATAGCCGTCCAATATATCAATCTTTATGTCTCGACCATTTCGAGACTCCTCGTCATGTCCGTGATCACATCCGGGACTCCGAACTAACTTCAGTACATCAAAACTCATAAACTCATAATATAACTGTCATCGAAACCTTAAGCGTGCGGACCCTACGGGTTCGAGAACAATGTAGACATGACCGAGACACGTCTTCGGTCAATAACCAATAGCGGAACCTGGATGCTCATATTGGCTCCTACATATTCTACGAAGATCTTTATCAGTCAGACCGCATAACAACATACGTTGTTCCCTTTGTCATCGGTATGTTACTTGCCCGAGATTCGATCGTCGGTATCTCAATACCTAGTTCAATCTCGTTACCGGCAAGTCTCTTTACTCGTTCCGTAATACATCATCTCGCAACTAACTCATTAGTTGCAATGCTTGCAAGGCTTATGTGATGTGCATTACAGAGAGGGCCCAGAGATACCTCTCCGACAATCGGAGTGACAAATCCTAATCTCGAAATACGCCAACCCAACATGTACCTTTGGAGACACCTGTAGAGTACCTTTATAATCACCCATTTACGTTGTGACATTTGGTAGCACACAAAGTGTTCCTCCGGCAAACGGGAGTTGCATAATCTCATAGTCATAGGAACATGTATAAGTCATGAAGAAAGCAATAGCAACATACTAAACGATCGGGTGCTAAGCTAATGGAATGGGTCATGTCAATCAGATCATTCACCTAATGATGTGATCCCGTTAATCAAATAACAACTCTTTGTTCATGGTTAGGAAACATAACCATCTTTGATTAACGAGCTAGTCAAGTAGAGGCATACTAGTGACACTCTGTTTGTCTATGTATTCACACATGTATTATGTTTCTGGTTAATACAATTCTAGCATGAATAATAAACATTTATCATGATATAAGGAAATAAATAATAACTTTATTATTGCCTCTAGGGCATATTTCCTTCACACTAGACTACATTTCCCCATAAGAAAGGCTGCCAAGGATAAACAACTAGATTGTCGGATCCCACTCATACCAAGCATTTCAATCATACACACAATATGCCCGATATGAGTACATACAACATGGCATCACCACAAAACTCTACAACTCAAGTACTTTATTTAAAGGCTCCAGAGAGCCACACATAACATGTTCATACAGACAGGGGTCACATGACCCGACACTAAAGTCATACAATCATACAAGCACATGCGGAAGCAACTAGTCTGAGTACATACACTAGAAAGAAAGAAAGCTTCTCGAAGCCTGTCTATCTACATAGGCCCCTCCATGGCCAGGATCACCACCTGTGTGGCTAGTCACTCGTCGACGTCAAGGTCTACGTAGAACCCATCGGAGGGGGCGGTGTTGTCGTCTGAAAATAGTAATTAAGCAAACATGAGTACAAGGGTACTCCGCAAGTCTTACAACAGAACCTACTATAAATGCTTATTCTCAAGAAGGAGGTGGGGTTATTGCAGCAAGCCAGCTTTGACTCTTGGCTAAGCTATCCTACGGAACTCCACCAGTAAAATAGTTTTCGCACACGAGTCCACTACTCACCAACACAATACTCCACCGAGGATCCTCCCTCGTCATCCTACGAGAGGGCCATTCTCGGTACTCACACTTATCTTGAGTCTTTTAGTAGTATCCATTAACTTGTCTATGAACTGCATAGGCAACCAAGTAGTCCTTTACCGCGGACGTGGCTATTCGAATAGTTTTATACCCTGCAGGGGTGTACTTCGTCACACATGTTTCCACCACTTAGCGTCTGCACACGACATGTGCTCGGCAGACTTCAAGCGAAAACCGACATGGGTGTAGACCACGACCTGACTAACCTCACAAGTCTCTAGTCCAGGTTTATCGCCTATTCAGGTTCCATCCGCAAGGAAATCCGGCCGGGGTGTCCTCAACGGCCCCAAACAATGTGTACAGGCTCCCGAGACGCCAAACGCGCACCCGGCATACCCGGCCACGGTGTATCTACCGCATCATAGCCTACCCCTATGGTCAGCGCTACGCACGGCCGCCAACACATGTCCTACAAACACCAGAAACTAGTTGCAACTCCTGGACAGAGGGCGAGAGGGGTCAGTAAGTCGAGCGGGGTCATATTTCAGGGCCCAATGTGTGGTAGTAGCTGAATCTTAAATCACGCATACAGATCTCAGTTCTTATGGATGGTCTCAATGAAACAACCCACCATGTACTCCTACATGGCCTCTCATCGATACCTTTACCAAAACATGCTCAACACATTCCTCACATTACCGACATATCATATCACTCTAGCCCATCACCCAGATGAACCAGACCTGACACAACTCTAAGCATAGCAGGCATAGCAAGGTAGGAATCACATACATGGCTCAATCAACTCCTACACATGCTAGTGGGTTTCATCTAGTTACTGTGGCAATGACAGGTCATGCAGAGGATAAGGGTTCAACTACCGTAACACATAGCAGTTTGAATCGCGTTGTCTTAATGCAGTAAACCAGAGCAGAAGCGAGAACATGGTTTTGTATCGGAATGATCAATGGGTTGCTTGCCTGTTGTAGTGGTAGTAGGGTACTGCCCTTCAGACGGATAGTCGGGGTTATCCTCGGAGGCAGAACCTACCACGAAAGACACATCGAAACATAATCAACACATGGCAATATGCAACAATATGATGCATGCTATGACATGGCAAGATGAAGGTGTCTTGGCCTAATGCAAGCTAAAACAGAAAGGGATGAACTCATTTGAGTCAAAGATTCAATTATTAGCTTATTAAACATGGCTTTATTAAACATTGTTTTGTCATGCATGAAACCATTACAGATGGATAGATTGAATTTTTCTGATCATTTTTCATATATAAATCTTTGCATTTGGAGCTATGGTTGATTTTCTATGATTTTTAGAAGTTTTGATTATTTTCTGGAATTTCCTATTAAAGAATAAATCCAGAAATTGAATTAATGCGTCAGCACTGCGTCACTGTGACGTCAGCGGGTCAAAGGCGCCAGCCCAGGTCAAACCTGACTGGTGGGCCCCTTCTGTCAGTCTCTCGGCTAATTAACAGAGTTGGTTAGTGTTTAGTTAGCACTAAACTGGGTTAGTTAGGCTCTGGGCCCACGTGTCAGTGAGAGAGGGGTAGTTAACGGCGTCATTAACCTCTAATATAGTGATTAGCTCTAATTTAAACTAATCTAAATTAGTTCGAAGCCGGCCCCACACATCAGTGTCTCAGATGGAGTCAAACTAGGGTCAAACCCTGGTCAGCGGGGCTAATCCCGCCGGCGTTGAGTCACCGGCGAGGCCGAGATGGCGGAGAGCTTTGGATTTGGTCCTCCGGTGACCAAATCGCCGATGGAGACGTGCTATGCGTATCTGGGGAGCTGTCGCATCCAGTGGTGCAAGTGGTTGGACACGGGAACACCGGAAACGACGCCAGCGAGCTCAGCGGCGGCGGCCGGAGTTCGGACGGGGTTGGGTTCGACGCTACGGTGCACGGGAGAAAGAGCTGGTGGTGGCTACGGGCTCCTGGTGCTGCGCTGAGCACAACAGTGAGCTTGGCTTCGAGCCACTGTGGCTCTAGCCACGACAGCGCCATGGCCGGCGGCGGGGAGCTTTCGGGTGCGGTGGAAGTGGCGACTACAGAGGCCAAACAAGCACGGGAGCTAGGGGAAGAGGAAGAGGAGCTCACAGTAGGGTCGTAGAGGGGGTCAGCGAGCTCGGGGAGGTCCTGGTGGCGACGAATTGACCGGAGACGGCTCGGGTGCCCGAGGTTGAAGACGAGGGCGAAGACGGCGTTCGGCGGCGTTTGGAGTCGCGTGGGTCAGCGGAGAGGTCCAGGGCGACGAGGCGGAGCTATTGGGCTTGTCGGAGGGGCGAGGGGGTGGCTCTGGTGATGTCTACGGCGAACGGCGGCGAGGATCGCGCTCGGCCATCGTGGGAGAGGGTGAGGGAGACGAGGGGGAGAGTGAGGGAGGATGAGAGGGGGACGTGGGGGTCGGCGTGGCATCCCTGGACGTCTCCAGGGCGTCGGCAGAAGCAGGAGGTGGCCGGCGTGTGGCCGCGGGCGCGGGCCACGCACTCCTCGTCCTCCTGGCGGGAGGAGGACGACGACTGGCAAGGCTAGTCGGCTGGGCCGAGCCAGGTGGGCTGGGCCAGCACAGGTAAGGCCCAGGTGGGCTTCCCTCTCTCTCTTTTTTTGATTTCTTTTTGTTTTTCTATTTAACTGCAACTGTTGGGCTTTATTAAAAATACTAAAACGTTTCCAAAAATCCTGAAAATAAATGTGGGCTCTGTTTAGAATATTTCCAACAGTATACATTTATTTCCAGAATTATTTGAGGATTTTAATTATTTTATAGCATTTAAATGCCCAAAATCAAATACTTATGATTTAATTCAATGACCTTCTATTAACCTAGAAAATTGTGCACCAATTTTGCTAGAGGTTCTAACCCAAGACAAAGAGAGTGAACTTTTTAGAAGGGCATTTCAGGTTCATTGAAAAATATTTTTAGTAAACCCTAGTTGTTTTCAGGGGGGTGTTGGGGGTTCTGTCTTCCCCATTTCAAATTTAAAAGGAATTTAAACATGATGCACACTCTAATGCTTGAACTAACTAGGGTGTGACAGGGAAGACCAGGCCAAGGAGACAGAAATGTTGGCTACTCTAGCAGGGTGCAAAGTAGAAGATATGAGCCATATAGACAGGAGCAACCTCACATCGAATCTGAGGGAAGATGGTCGTACAATGAGAGACGGAGAGCTTCATCAACATTGCTCCTCCAAGAGATGCATTGATGCATGTGCCGAGGGTGACACCACCCGTGCCCATACACCAGGGTGAATAGCAAACACCGAAGGCAGCACAGAGCTATACACATGTAAGTATCCATTTAGAAAAAACATACAAGCACAGTCCATACCCTAGTACCATGACCACCCCATCTAACATTTTCATAACTTTGTCTTTGTTTGCTCACTGTTGGGTGCAGCCACCTAATATTGAAGCTTACGTTCTGCTAAGGCTAGAGATGCGCTTTGAAACTTTCAAAGAAGCAAAGAACTACGACAACGTCTATGCAAAGCATGCGGGTTTTGCTTTCAGGGAAGGCTCCAAGGTTAACACCAGAGTCTACCTTTATTGCACGTGCTATGGAGTCTATGAATCGAAGGTGTCAACAACAAATAGATAGCGGAACAAGACCACAACAGAACTAACTGCGGGGCTAAAATGAGGCCGAAAAGGGAAAAGGATGGAACACTTGTCGTAAAAGAGATAGTCTGGGAACACAACCACAGGCTACAGCTGTCCCCCCAAATGCTTGTCTTCTTGCACTCCAACAAAAACTTTGATAAAACATTCTTGGAGTACGTCAAGTAACTGCAGTTCAAAGGCGTTGAACACGTGCAAATCATAAGCATACTGGGCGGCGATGACCCTGCTATCTACTTCCTTGAAATGAATGTCAAAGACCTGATTAACATGTAAGTACAAACTTGTTCCCCTCCCATAAACCCCCTCCGTCTTTTTTCGTCTATCAGTACAAACATATTACGCAACGCATGACCTGACGCCAGTTCAACATGCATTTTTGAATGACTGTTCACTTTTAATATGCAACAAAGCAAAGAATTCAAGGATGGATGATGTGGACGATGTCCTAAAGATTGTCAACTTCTTTAGGGAGATGAAAGCGATAAACAGGGAATTCTTCTGCGACATACAACTTGATGAGTTCGACAGAGTGAAGAACATATTCTAGGCGAACGCAAGCTGCCTAGGGGCGTATCAAGACTATGGTGACTGTGTAATGTTTGACACCACATATAAGACCAACAAGTACCATATGCCACTTGGGGTGTTTGTGGGTACTAACAACCACTTATAGACTACATTCTTTGCTTTCGCCCTGATAAGAGACGAGGATGAAGATTCATTCAGATGCTTGTTCAAAACATTTTTAAGGTGCATGAGAGGGAAGGATCCTACATGCATCCTCACAGGTACAACCGCCACCCCCCTGTCGGTGTCAAAACCGGCGGATCTCGGGTAGGGGGTCCCGAACTGTGCGTCTAAGGCTGATGGTAATAGGAGGCACGGGACACAATGTTTACCCAGGTTCGGGCCCTCTCAATGGAGGTAATACCCTACTTCCTGCTTGATTGATCTTGATGATATGAGCATTACAAGAGTTGATCTACCATGAGATCATAGAGGCTATACCCTAGAAGCTAGCCTATGATTATGATTGTTCTTGTCCTACGGACTAAACTCTCCGGTTTATATAGTCACCGGAGGGGGCTAGGGTTACACAGAGTCGGTTACAGAGAAGGAGATCTACATATCCGAATCACCAAGCTTGCCTTCCACGCAAAGGAGAGTCCCACCCGGACACGGGACGAAGTCTTCAATCTTGTATCTTCATAGTCCAATAGTCCGGTCAAAGTATATAGTCCGGCTGTCCGAGGACCCCCTAATCCAGGACTCCCTCAGTAGCCCCAGAACCAGGCTTCAATGGCGATGAGTCTGGCGCGAAGATTGTCTTCGGCATTGCAAGGCGGGTTCTTCTCCAAATCCCGAGTACCTGTCATAACGAGTAGTGTCCGGCTTCCCATGAATATTGCACTCCTCGGCTTCTGTGCTTTAATAATGACTATCTTCCACATGTCGAGCGAATGCAAGAAGTCGGGGCATTTTTACCTTTGCCATCCTAACCACGTAAGTAAATCGTCTACTTAAAGAGTCGGGGATCCTCATATCCAGATCACACCATCCTCCCACAGCGAGTATCCATCGGAGCGCGCAGGGAAAAGTCCATCCCATCATGGCCGGCTATCGTAGCTCCTCCTCTCGCTCCCGTAGCACTAAGCCAGGAAATTGGGAGAAGTGTTCCGTCCCCCACAACAAATTACTAGAGTTCCAGACCCAGGGGTTTCTCCCTCCTGCGTATATGGTCCCCGTCCGAGCCGGACTAGCCACTTATAATGGCGGGGAGCAAGCAGAGAGCTTTCCCAACCCATCCAGGGGGAGCGGGTATGCCTTGTCCCTTACTTATTGAGGGGACCCAGATTTTCAATCCATCCGTTCCTTCGCGGGCTCCTAGAGTTCTATGGCCTCCAGCTGCATAACTTTACTCCCGCCTCCATATTACACATCGCTGGCTATGTCGCCTTTTGCAAGCTGTTTCTGGGCTGCGAAGCTCATTTCGAGCTACAGAAGAGGCTATTCTGCCTCGTACCCCGTACACAGGAGGGGTCAATATATCAAGTGAGCGGAGCCGAAATATGGCGCATCACCGGGACCGGATACCTGTCCGGTACTCCGAACAAGACATCCGAAGACTGGCCTTCGGAGTGGTTTTATATGAAAGACGTCCCCCTTCTGGACCCTATTCGGATGGGCCTTCCTGAGTTTAATAATGCCCCTTTGAAGAAATGCCGCACCTGGCACCCTCGGAGCCCCCAGGAGGAAGATAATAGAGAGGTCCTTTACCTGATGGGCAGGATAAAAACGCTGGCCAAATCAGGACTGACAATAGTCAAGGTTATGTCAATATGTATAATGCGGGGGTGCAACCACTTCAGTATCGGGGGAAACCCATGTGGCACTTCAATGGAGAAGACGATGCCACCCGCTGCAGTCATAAAGGTCTAAACTCCGCCGCTGCTCTAGCGAAAATACTGTCCGATTTGTACAAAGGAGATGAAGAGGAGTTCATCCACATTAAGCCACGGGATGGAGTCTCCATGTACAACCCCCCAACCCGGGTGAGCTGCTACCTTTTACTCTAGACCTTCCCGCATTCTTCATCATAAATATTTACCTTGCTATTTCATAGCAGGAACTGCGAAGAGCTGTGAAGGAGGTCCACAGCCCGTCCCTACAGCCAGAGGACCCTGACCAGGCCCTCGACCACGGACTCGAAGAAGATCCGGACATATTTGTGGAGCTCGTCGACAGGACGTTATATCAGTTAAGCTGCGACGGTGCCTTGGTGGCCATCATAGCCGATTATCCTGGCCCGCTCCCTGCATCACATGTAAGTAAAACCGGAGTCCCAACTTCCGAGAAGGATCCCTTTTTTGCACCTCACCCACCACGCACGTATTGCATCTTACAGGGAAGGCCCTCAGGGCGCCATGCCGAACCCGCGGTGACTCATCAACAAGGAGCACCTAAGCCGGGTAGGCTTAAAAGGAAGGCAGTCAGGACTGGGACGCCGTGGCAGAGGTATGAAAAAAACCTTGCTCCGTGGTTGTCGTCTTTAAAATATAATAACGTCCATGGTTCCTGGCAGAAAAAATGCTTGCCAGACTGTGTCCGAAGAGCCTTCCAGCCACGCCTCCACCATTCGGACTCCAGAGCTGGACTAAGGGGCAGATGCTAACATGGGGACAACACCGGATGTTCCTCCTATAGAGGATGCAGATAAGATGTCCGCTACAAATTTTGAAGTGGAGAGTGCCATGAATCACAGGTGTTGCCGGGCCGTACTCCGCGACACTGGTTTCTCCGAAGAGGCGTTTGATGCCTTCAACTCAGGAGACGCGTACATATGAGCTGCTCAAAATGGCCTTGCCAGAGCCACGGTCCAGTATGTAAAGGATATACGAGTAAGAAAATCTGATAATTATCTATATTAGTAGCCCCTGAGACTTGAAACAGTTGGCACAACTGATTTAAGGATCATTATATGCGTAGGTTCTTATGGAGAAGAATACCCAGTTGTCTCAAGAGCTGGAGGAGTGCAAAGCCCCGCTACGGGCCACAGTTGCCAGAATGGAGGAGTCCAAGAAGGCCCCATCTGGTAATACTTGTCCTGATCGAAAAGAATGAAATTACATGTACCTGTTAGTATTCGGCATGCATGCAAATCTAACAGTTAGTATTTGGCATCCAAGAAGGCCCCATCTGGTAATACTTGTCCTCAACGACAGCTAGAGGCTGGCGAACGCGTGCTTACACGGGTTAGGCGGGAGAAAAACGATCTCCAAGATGCCAATACCCGGCTGGGAATTGAACTGAAAGATGTTCCGGAACAGCTCGCTGACTCCGTAAAGGAGAATAAGAGGCTTCGACGCGGCATTTTTAGTAAGTGCTTGAACAAACTTTTATAGAGTTCGGCGAAGAAACTGGCTAACAGAGTTATTGTGACGCCCCGAGACCGTTGCGCCAGTTGTCTTCCAGTTATTCGCTGTCTTGCCATGTCATTTGCTTGTGTGTTGCATCTTGCCATGTCATCATGTGCATTGCATCTTCATGTTTTTCAAAACTTGCATTCGTCCGGGTTTCCCCAGTTTCGTCTATTGTCCGTTCTGAGCCCAACCCCACTTGCACGCGCCTGCGGCACCTCCGAAATTTTATTTTATAAGTGGCTGGGAAATGTTCTCGGAATGGGTTGAAAGTTGGCATGCGGTGTTGTTATGCTGTCATTAGGTCGCCTGTCAAGTTTCATCGCATTCGGGGTTCGTTTGATGCTGCAACGGATAACTATAGCGGCAGTATAGCCGGTCTAACATCGGACGTTTTCGGTCTCCGAAAACTGCAGCCGGGCCCTCTCTCTCTCTTCTCTCCTCTCAGCCTCGCCACAGCCCACCTAGTCCATCCACCTAACCCTCCTCACATCCGGAGCCGTCCATTTGTTATCGAGGGGCCCGAAACCCCCCCTAACCACCTAACCCCTCTTTGCACCGTGCTTCGACCCCCTCGCGTGCGTGTACGAAACTTACCGAACCCGACCTGGACAGTCGTCACCGTTGGATCCGGATCATCCCCAAACATCTACAGAACATCTCCGTTTTGTTAATTGGACTTCCTAACATATTTTTTTCTCGTCCGTCCGATTTTGACCGGAGGGACGAGATAGCCCCTAAACATAATCCCACCGCTATATATAAGAGGACCAAACCCTAAAATCTAGGGAGATGTCCCATCCATCAAATCCTCCGCCGCCGCCACAGTTTTTCTCCCACCTCGGGATCCCCTTTGCACCATCCAGACACAACCTCTCGATCCCCACCTTCTCATCAATTTTAGCGCCACCCAACCAGCGCTCTCCATCGATCTCCCAACCTCCTCCTCCTCTCGATCCATCCCCGCGGCCACCTTCAGATTGAGCAGGAGCACTCGGCCTCGAGCCGTCACGCTGTTGCGCCGCCCGAACCTCCTTCCAGGACAGCCAAGGACCTCCCCAACCCCGTTGTTCCTCGCCGGACCAGCAGATCGACCTCGCCGCCTTGCTCAAGGTCAAGCCAGCCGCTCCCCATGCCCTCTCTCTTCTCTTTTCTATCTCTAACCCGTCGGCCTCTCTCTTCCTCTTCCTCCCAGGAACCAAGCGATGGTGCCCGAGGCCTACCCTGCCTTGCCTCGTGTCTCCCCGTTGCCGCACGACCTCGTCGGCCGTTCGATCGAAGCCGCCGCCCCGGCCGCCTTGCGTCAGACGCCCCTGCTCCCTTCCTTTTTTCTTTTTCGCTGAAGCTCTCCCTGACCACCTCCCTCGTCCTGTTTCTCTCACAGGAGACAACGTCGCAGCCTGGAGCGTCTCCACCGACGACTCCCTCTGTCTGTGGTTCTGTCCGGCCTAGCTGCCTCGCCAGCAGGAGCAGCAGTAGACCGTGGCGCACCACCTCCTAGCGCTGCTGCCCCGAACCTCTTCTCGTCGGAGTTGCTGCTCCGTCAGCCACCGTCGTTTGTCATTGAAAGCACCAGCGCCACCACACCTCGACTGCCTGGACCGCACGCGCGTCAAGTCCGCTCGCCTGCGTCGACCCACCGCCCCGCCAAGTCGTTGGAGTCCGCCATGGCCGTCCAAACCCAGCTGCTGCCTTCCCGTCCAGCGCCACTACTGCTCTGCTTCTGACAGCAGATGAACACGCCCGCTTTAGTGCCTCCTCGCTGTCCAGATCGAGCGAGAGGAGCACCCGTTCCAGCCGCGTGCGTTGACTACGCCTCCAAGGTCTAGCCCGCCTCTCCAGCTGCAGCCCAGCAACTGGCCTGCCTGGGCCTCTCCACCAACCGACTGGGCCTCAGCCCACTGGGTGAGGCCACCCCAGCGCCCCAAGTGGGCTGAGGCCACCCCAGCGCCCCTTTTTTTCTTTTTCTTTCCTCTGTTGGGCTTCCTGCTCAGATGCGGCCCGTATCATGTTTTTTCCCTTGGACGGATTTAGCTAATTTTTCCAGAGACTAACCGTTTTACACACACACCCCTGTTGTTCATGCATATTTTATCTCTCAAACGGTGCATCATATTAAAAAAAGTTATATATGAAAAATGCTTAGAATTATGTGTAGATTAATAATATGCCACTTTCATCTATGTTTAAAATGTTGTTTGTTTAAATTTTGCCTATTGCCATGCTAAAATGCTTTATTTCATAACTAAATAACCGTAACTCGGAATTTAATAAACTTTATATGTAAATGGGGTGGAAAAATGCCTAGATTATCATGGTGGCTTTACTTTGCATGTTTAAAAACTCCAAAATTTGGTTTAGGGCAGAACAGTACCAAATCCATAATTATGCTCATGAGGATTTTCCGGACTTGTTGCTTGTTGTTCCGGCCTCATTTAAACTTGCCTCGATAGGTAGTTTTACTTTGCTTCACCCCTTGCCATGCTAAACAACATTTAATATTGTTGAGTTCATAAACGAGATCGCACTAAATAAGTCATGTGGTGTTTCGTCAATATGCAACTCGTTGCATATTGAGCTCCACTTAATTTGTAGTGTAGTTTGTTGCACTTTTGCATGCCATGCCTCATTAAACCGGACATGCATCATACTCAATTGTGCATCATGCCATGTTGATGTGTTGAATGTTTACTATGTGGTTTTGTTCTTTCCGGTGTTGCTTCTTCGGGTTGGTTCCGATAATGTCACGTTTGTGAGGATTCGTTCGACTACGTCCGTTTGTCTTCTTCATGGACTCGTTCTTCTTCCTTGCGGGATCTCAGGCAAGATGACCATACCCTCGAAATCACTTCCATCTTTGCTTGCTAGTTGCTCGCTCTTTTGCTATGCCGCGATACCTACCACTTGCTATATCATGCCTCCCATATTGTCATGTCAAGCCTCTAACCCACCTTGTCCTAGCAAACCGTCGTTTGGCTATGTTACCGCTTTGCTCAGCCCCTCTTATAGCGTTGTTAGTTGCAGGTGAAGATGGAGTTTGTTCCTTATTGGAACATGGATATTTGTTGGGATATCACAATATCTCTTATTTAATTAATGCATCTATATACTTGGTAAAGGGTGGGAGGCTCGGCCTTATGCCTGGTGTTTTGTTCCACTCTTGCCGCCCTAGTTTCCATCATACTGGTGTTATGTTCCTTGATTTTGCGTTCCTTACACGGTTGGGTGTTATGGGAACCCCTTGACAGTTCGTTTTGAATAAAACTCCTCCAGCAAGGCCCGACCTTGGTTTTACCATTTGCCTACCTACCACCATATACCTTCCCTTGGGTTCTCCAGACTCAAGGGTCATCTTATTTTAAACCCCTCGGGCCAGTGCTCCTCTGAGTGTTGGTCCGAACCGAGCTGCCCGCGGGGCCACCTCGGGGAAACTTGAGGGTTGGTTTTACTCGTAGCTAGTCTCATCCGGTGTTGCCCTGAGAATGAGATACGTGCGACTCCTATTGGGATTTGTCGGCACATCGGGTGGCTTTGCTGGTCTTGTTTTACCATTGTCGAAATGTCTTGTAACCGGGATTCCGAGTCTGATCGGGTCGTCCTGGGAGAAGGAATATCCTTCGTTGACCGTGAGAGCTTGTGATGGGCTAAGTTGGGACACCACTGCAGGGATTTGAACTTTCGAAAGACGTGCCCGCGGCTATGGGCAGATGGGAATTTGTTAATATCCGGTTGTAGGAAACCTGACACTAAACTTAATTAAAATGCATCACCGCATGTGTAGCCGTGATGGTCTCTTTCCGGCGGAGCCCGGGAAGTGAACACAGCGTTGGAGTTATGCTTGAATGTAAGTAATTTCAGGATCACTTCTTGATAACTTCTAGTTAACGACCGTGCTTTGGTTCTCTTCTCGCTCTCAGTTGCGTAAGTTAGCCACCATATATGCTAGTGCTTGCTGCAGCTCCACCTCACTACCTTTCCTACCCATAAGCTTAAATAGTCTTGATCGTGTGGGTGTGAGATTGCTGAGTCCCCGTGACTCACAGATTACTTCCAAAACCAGTTGCAGCTGCCGATGATACCAGTGCAGATGACGCAACCGAGCTCAAGGAGGAGCTCGAAGAAGACCGTGTTCATTGTGTTGTTTTCCTTTTCAGACGATCAATAGTGGAGCCCAGTCGGGGCGATGGGGGATCTATTGCATTTGGGGTGGTCTTTCTTTATTTGGTTCCGTAGTCGGACCTTCATGTATTGTGTGAAGTGGCGATTGTAAGCCAACTCTTTATCCCTTTCTTATTCAGTACATGGGATGGGTAAAGATTACCCCTCTTGCGACATGCCTACTATGCGGTTATGCCTCTAAGTCGTGCTCTGACACGTGGGAGATATAGCCGCATCGTGGGTGTTACAAGTTCGTATCATAGCCTTCCCCGACTTAGGAGCCCCCTGCTTGATCGAATCGCTGGTGTTGTTGAGTCTAGAAAAATGTTTTGAGTCTTATAGGATTATATATATCGGAGAGTAGGATTCTTTTTACTCCTCAGTCCCTTCGTCGCTCTGGTGAGGCATCCTGACGTAGAGTTTTGACTCTTCTCTTCTCAAAAATTTCACGATTTTTTTAGGATCACGCGGGTATCTTGGAATCGTTTCGATGATTTTGTGACAAGAACATTGTTGTTGGTGCCTCCTGACATTTAGGGGTTGTGGTAGTGTCCTGGGGAGTTGAGCTCCGAGGTGTTGTCGTCACAATTTTATCGTTGCAGTTCTGGCATACCTGAGTTTGCCGACATCAAAAATCTCTTTTATGCAGTTGTTGGTGAGATAACCTCGACGCCATCTAGTACTAGGGCGGGAGTTCGGGAGTATTGCAGTAACTCGTATAACGGATGCTTTTTGAAGGTTGAGGTAAATGATTTTCGAAGGTTTCTTGGTTATGTGTTGAAGGATGGATACAGCTGGATGTAGGATTTGCTAGTTTTGGGTGAGATATTATGCTTCCCCTGTATCCCCAACACCTGATTGCATAACCGAAAAGTTTCGGGAGTTTATAAGTGGGAATTCAAGTAGCTCCTAGGATATCTTTCCGACAGATGTATGATACGAAATTGGGGTTCGACGTCTAGTGGTCCGCCTATCCACGGTTGGTTGTACAGTGGTCTTGTTGTGTCTTAAAGAGTCCTTGGCTATGCTGACTCGAGGACGCTTCGTATGTCATGTGCACTGCCTTGTACATGATGGTGTTGTACGATCGAGCCCGTGTGGGCCCCACCATGAAAACTTCAGACGAAATCTCTATCATATGTTTGTTCCGGCTTATTCTGCAAGCCAATCCTTTGTTTTGTTTTTCAGTTGTGGTATTCGAGTTGCTTTGAAGTCAAATGTTGATTCCATACCTTTCCTAAGTGGTGTTCTCACACTTCTATGTGAATACCAATCCTTCTTGATCATCGAGGTTGTCATGTTAATTCTTTCCAACCGGTGTGTTTCCCTTCAAGTGGATCCGATCTTTTTAAACATCCGCAAGATCAATTCTAAGTTTTTTTTCTTCAACGGTGTTTGTTTTCATCCGTCCCAAGTTGCCTTTGTTTTTCCCGCCCTCCCAACCTTTTTCTTCGAGGACTCGGATTTCTTAATCAAGTATCCATCTTATCGATGTGAAGCCTCTCCATTCTTTTCCATCAATATTCTTATCCGGTGATTCTCAGGAAGACACTAAGGGAGGTTCTAGTTCATCATTCTTCGTTCTCTTTCTTCTCTGGTGGTTTCAATTCAAGCTTTCGGTGTTGATCACATTCGTTTCCTCGTTTCAAATGCTTTTCCCATGTAGTTGCACTACTTAATCTTTCACTTCTCACTATTCAAATGTTTTGGAGTGCTGAAGATATCTCAGAAGAATCGTGTTTCCACTCTACATTCGTTCAAGCTCTTTTGAGGATGTTATCTCATTCAAGCCATCTAATTCAACCGACGCAATCTCCCTTTCAAGTAATCATTCAACGGTGTATCTTTTGAGTGGGCCCTAACCCACATGTCTTTTTCCAGGATCTTACCTGACTCTTCTAATGTTCCCGGAGCTTCTCAAATTCTTTTCCAAGTTTGGCGTAAGAATGAATTATAATCAGTCAAATGCTTTCTCCATGCTCTTTCAAATTCTTTTCATCGTTGGGTTCAACCTTTCTAACTTTCATTCTGGAGTGCCTCAACAATTCATGGTGGTGTTCTCATCGTCATTCTCAACATTTGTAGACCGAAGAGGAGTTCCTCTTAAATCCTTACCCGTTCTTCCGAAGATGCGTGGTTCTAGCTTGATGACATCCTCTCATAATTGTTTTCGATTGTGAGAATCTTTTCTCCCATCAGGAGCAATTCAGGAGTCTTTTCAGTTTGATTCTCTGGAGGTCATCATTTCAGAAGATTTATTCTTTCCATTCTTCAGCTCTCGTTACCCAAATCTTACCGGTGCATCATTCAAGTATTCTCTAATCAGCTCGGGATCTCTTCGTTCACTTGCATCTAAATTCCCTCAAGTACTTTCATTCATTTCATAATTCTTCCCGGTGTTCCTTTATATTTTCTTCAGTCATTTTAATTCTTACGGTGGTTCATTCAAGATTCCTTTTCTCTTGGTATCATATCGATTCATTCGTTCTTTCCAATCCTATCGGTGGTTCGTTGAAGTCTTTTCTAAAGTTTGCACTATATCTATCTTAATCCTTTCTATGAGTATAAGTAGTATGTCAAATCCATTGCTTGTCATCAATTTAATTGGTGAAGGATACGCATAACGTAATTCTTATTATTGTTTCATCCAAGTGATCTAATTTCCTGATTTTCGGAGTGGTTCATCATATCACATTCTCGGTTCGAGATGCTTTATCTTTTCTTTTCCAAGAGTTCCAAGCTCTCTCAATTATATCTCCACGGAAATTCACCTAAATCATCGCAAGGCTTCACCTTGTGTTTTCAACTCCTCATTCCTTTCGTTTGATCATCCTTTTGTTTACCGGAGTTCTTCATGGAGGCTCTACATAATGGTTCGTCAAGGATTATTTTCATTATTCAATTGTTCTTCAAGATATCTCTCAAAGTTATGGTCCGCCAAGCTATACTCAAAGATAAACATGGTGTTCAACACATGTCTTGTTTTGAGGAGTAAAAGTTTTCTTCATCTTGCAATCCGGAGTGCAATTGTTCTCCCTTATATTTTGAGGTGGTAATATATCATTCTTCATTCATAAGAATGAGATATTTAAATCCATCAATCTCTTCATTGGAGTTATCTGGGGTTATATTTCACCTAAAACCTTCCCTAAGGAATGTTGCTATTGGGGTGCTTATCAATAATCCAAGTTACCTCCTATTCTCACGATGAAAGATGTTTTCATCTCTCCATCGCTCTCAAGCAAGCAATTGTTTTCGTTTGTGGCAGGTTTTCACCTCAAGTTTTTGAGATGTTTTTCCATAAGCCCTCAACAAGCCTGTTCTTTTTGTTGTTGTTTTCCCAACAACTCCATTCAATCCTTCTTTTTAAGGATGCTCTCTGAAATTCATTTGAGGTAGCACATGTTGTTTTCTTTTCCGTTCTTTTCATTGCATTCTTTCATTTCTTCCGGAGACATTGTGATGATGCTCTTTTCACTCATCATCTCATATTGTGAAGATCATGTTCTTTCCTTCGCTTATCCATTCAACCGGAGTGTCGTGTTTTCATTCGTGCTCTCTCATCTTATCAGGTTTTTCCTCCCTTCTCAACCGGAGTGCTGTCTGGAATCTTTCTTACCCCTTGTGCCATTCTTTCAATAGTTCCGGAGGCAATGTGTTGTTCATCTCATCAAATATCCTCTCATCTTTTTCAAGTTCATGTTCAATTCATTCCATTTATAGTCGGAGTGGTTGTCCAAATCATACAATTCTTATTCCTTCTCTATCTTATTTTCATCGAAGTATTTTGTCTACCATTCCTCTTCTAACCGGACTCTCATCCAAGTGCTTCCATTTTGCCAAGTTCATATTCTATGCCTTCCATTTTTCCAACCGGAGTGTTGTCGTAATTGATCCTTACTGTTCCTTGTACATCTCGTTTCTACCGGAGTGCTCGCATGTACTTCTTGTCCATTGCAACCCCTTTTCTTGTCTTTCAACCTACAAGGTTCTAGTAATGTTCCTTGTTCCTCTTATTTAACGGAGTGTTTTCAAATTCGTTCATCTTCGTTGTATTCTTTCTTTCAATTTGTTCAACCTCTCAAGGTTCTTTGGTTTCACTCATTTGTCAAAGAAGCAACTTAGTTTTACCTCTTCTCTTCTTCTTCCGTTTCCCTCCGGTGCCATCCTAGATCTCGGGACTAGATCCTCTCATAGTGGTGGAGTGTTGTGACGCCCCGAGACTGTTGCGCCAGTTGTCTTCCAGTTATTCACTGTCTTGCCATGTCATTTTCTTGTGTGTTGAATCTTGCCATGTGATCATGTGCATTGCATCTTCATGTTTTTCAAAACTTGCATTCGTCCGGGTTTCCCCAGTTCCATCCTTTGTCCGTTCTGAGCCCAACCCCACTTGCACGCGCCCGCGGCACCTCCGAAATTTTATTTTATAAGTGGCCGGGAAATATTCTCGGAATGGGTTGAAAGTTCGCACACGGTGTTGTTATGTTGTCATTAGGTCGCCTGCCAAGTTTCATCACATTCGGGGTTCGTTTGATGCCCCAACGGATAACTATAGCGGCAGTATAGCCGGTCTAACGTCGGACGTTTTCGGTCTCCGAAAACTGCTGCCGGGCCCTCTCTCTCTTCTCTCCTCTCAGCCTCGCCACAGCCCACCTAGTCCATCCACCAAACCCTCCTCACATCTGGAGCCGTCCATTTGTTATCGAGGGGCCCCGAAACCCCCCTAACCACCTAACCCCTCTTTGCACCATGCTTCGACCCCCTCGCGTGCGTGTTCGAAACTTACCGAACCCGACTCGGACAGTCATCATCGTTGGATCCGGATCATCCCCAAACATCTACAAAACATCTTCGTTTTGTTAATTGGACTTCCTAACATATTTTTTTCTCGGCCGTCCGATTTTGATCGGAGGGATGACATAGCCCCTAAACTTAATCCCACCGCTATATATAAGAGGACCAAACCCTAAAATCTAGGGAGATGTCCCATCCATCAAATCCTCCGCCGCCATTGTTTTTCTCCCACCTCGAGATCCCCTTTGCACCAACCAGACATCACCTCTCGATCCCCACCTTCTCATCAATTTTAGCGCCACCCAACCAGCGCTCTCCACCGATATCCCAACCTCCTCCTCCTCTTGATCCATCCCCGCGGCCACCTTCAGATCGAGCAGGAGCACTCGGCCTCGACCCGTCGCGCTGTCGTGCCGCCCGAACCTCCGTCCAGGACAGCCAGGGACCTCCCCCACCCCGTTGTTCCTCGCCGGGCCAGCAGATCGACCTCGCTGCCTTGCTCAAGGTCACGCCAACCGCTCCCCATGCCCTCTCTCTTCTCTTTTCTATCTCTAACCCATCGGCCTCTCTCTTCCTCTTTCTCCCAGGAACCAAGCGATGGTGCCCGAGGACTACCCTGCCTCGCGTCGCATCTCCCCATTGCAGCCCGACCTCGTCGGCCGTTCGATCGAAGCCGCCGGCCCGGCCGCCTTGCGTCAGACGCCCCTGCTCCCTTCCTTTTTTTTCTTTTTCGCTGAAGCTCTCCCTGACCACCTCCCTCGTCCTGTTTCTCTCACTGGAGACAATGCTGCCGCCTGCAGCGTCTCCACCGCCGACTCCCTCTGTCTCTGGTTCCATTCAGCCTCGCTGCCTCACCAGCAGGAGCAGCAGTAGACCGTGGCGCACCACCTCCTAGCGCTGCTGCCCCGAACCTCTTCTCGCCGGAGTTCCCGCTTCGTCAGCCGCCATCATTTGTCGCTGAAAGCACCAGCGCCGCCACACCTCGACTGGCTGGACCGCACACGCGTCAAGTCCGCTCGTCCGCGTCGACCCGCCGCCCCGCCAAGTCATTGGAGTCCGCCATGGCCGTCCGAACCCAGCTGCTGCCTTCCCGTCCAGCGCCGCCGCTGCTCTGCTTCTCATGAGCAGATGAACACGCCCTCTTTAGTGCCTCCTCGCTGTCCAGATCGAGCGAGAGGAGTGCCTGGTCCAGCCGCGTGCGTTGACTGCGCCTCCAAGGTCCAGCCCGCCTCTCCAGCTGCAGCCCAGCAACTGGCCTGCCAGGGCCTCTCCACCAACGGACTGGGCCTCAGCCCACTGGGTGAGGCCACCCCAGCGCCCCTTTTTTTCTTTTTCTTTCCTCTATTGGGCTTCCTGCTCAGATGCGGCCTGTATCATGTTTTTTTTCCCTTGGACAGCTTTAGCTAATTTCTCTAGAGACTAACTGTTTCACAGAAACCCCCCTGTTGTTCATGCATATTTTATCTATCAAACGGTGCATCATATTAAAAAAAGTTATATATATGAAAAATGCTTAGAATTATGTGTAGCTTAATAATATGCCACTTTCATCTACGTTTAAAATGCTTAAAATGTTGTTTGTTTAAATTTTGCCTATTGGCATGCTAAAATGCTTTATTTCATAACTAAATAACCGTAACTCGGAATTTAATAAACTTTATATGTAAATGGGGTGGAAAAATTCCTAGATTATCATGGTGGCTTTACTTTGCATGTTTAACAACTCTAAAATTTGGTTTAGGGTAGAACAGTACCAAATCCATAATTATGCTCATGAGGATTTTCCGGACTTGTTGCTTGTTGTTCCGGCCTCATTTAAACTTGCCTTGATAGGTAGTTTTACTTTGCTTCACCCCTTGCCATGATAAACAACATTTAATATTGTTGAGTTCATAAACGAGATCGAACTAAATAAGCCATGTGGTGTTTTGTCAATATGCAACGTTGCATGTTGAGCTCCACTTAATTTGTGGTGTTGTTTGTTGCAATTTGCCATGCCATGCCTCATTAAACCGGACATGCATCATACTCGATTGTGCATCATGCCATGTTGATGTGTTGAATGTTTACTATGTGGTTTTCTTCTTTCTGATGTTGCTTCTTCGGCTTGGTTCCGATAATGTCGCGTTTGTGAGGATTCGTTCGACTACGTCCGTTTGTCTTCTTCATGGACTCGTTCTTCTTCCTTGCGGAATCTCAGGCAAGATGACCATACCCTCGAAATCACTTCTATCTTTGCTTGCTAGTTGCTCGCTCTTTTGCTATGCCGCGATACCTACCACATGCTATATCATGCCTCCCATATTGCCATGTCAAGCCTCTAACCCACCTTGCCCTAGCAAACCGTTGTTTGGCTATGTTACCGCTTTGCTCAGCCCCTCTTATAGCGTTGTTAGTTGCAGGTGAAGATGGAGTTTGTTCCTTATTGGAACATGGATATTTGTTGGGATATCACAATATCTCTTATTTAATTAATGCATCTATATACTTGGTAAAGGGTGGAAGGCTCGGCCTCATGCCTGGTGTTTTGTTCCACTCTTGCTGCCCTAGTTTCTGTCATACCGGTGTTATGTTCCTTCATTTTGCGTTCCTTACGTGGTTGGGTGTTATGGGAACCCCTTGACAGTTCGTTTTGAATAAAACTCCTCCAGCAAGGCCCGACCTTGGTTTTACCATTTGCCTACCTACCACCATATACCTTCCCTTGGGTTCTGCAAACTCAAGGGTCATCTTATTTTAAACCCCCCCGGGCCAGTGCTCCTCTGAGTGTTGGTCCGAACCGAGCTGCCTGCGGGGCCACCTCGGGGAAACTTGAGGGTTGGTTTTACTCGTAGCTAGTCTAATCCGGTGTTGCCCTGAGAACGAGATACGTGCGACTCCTATCGGGATTTGTTGGCACACCGGGTGGCTTTGCTGGTCTTGTTTTACCATTGTCGAAATGTCTTGTAACCGGGATTCTGAGTCTGATCGGGTCGTCCTAGGAGAAGGAATATCCTTTGTTGACCATGAGAGCTTGTGATGGGCTAAGTTGGGACACCCCTGCAGGGATTTGAACTTTCGAAAGCCGTGCCCGCGGTTATGGGCAGATGGGAATTTGTTAATATTCGGTTGTAGAAAACCTGACACTAAACTTAATTAAAATGCATCACCGCGTGTGTAGCCATGATTGTCTCTTTCCGGCGGAGCCCGGGAAGTGAACACGGCGTTGGAGTTATGCTTGAATGTAAGTAGTTTCAGGATCACTTCTTGATAACTTCTAGTTAACGACCGTGCTTTGGTTTTCTTCTCGCTCTCAGTTGCGTAAGTTAGCCACCATATATGCTAGTGCTTGCTGCAGCTCCACCTCACTACCTTTTCCTACCCATAAGCTTAAATAGTCTTGATCGTGAGGGTGTGAGATTGCTGAGTCCCCGTGACTCATAGATTACTTCCAAAACCAGTTGCAGGTGCCGATGATACCAGTGCAGATGACGCAACCGAGCTCAAGGAGGAGCTCGAAGAAGACCGTGTTCATTGTGTTGTTTTCCTTTTCAGACGATCAGTAGTGGAGCCCAGTCGGGGCGATCGGGGATCTATTGCATTTGGGGTGGTCTTTCTTTATTTGTTTCCGTAGTCGGACCTTCATGTATTGTGTGAAGTGGCGATTGTAAGCCAACTCTTTATCCCTTTCTTATTCAGTACATGGGATGTGTAAAGATTACCCCTCTTGCGACATGCCTACTATGCGGTTATGCCTCTAAGTCGTGCTCCGACACGTGGGAGATATAGCCGCATCATGGGTGTTACACTTATATCTGTAGGTATGCTGCCAGGTTGTCCCGAAGAGGAGATGCCCGGATCTACTGGCTATCTTCTGTAAGAGCTCTCACAACTGCACGAACAAGTTCGGCAGGTGATGCAGGGAATTGCCCAGGCATTGTGGCCATCCGCCTCCCTGCCAGGGGGCATGGAGGAGCTTGTAGAGATGCTCAAGGGAGCGCAGCAATGATTCCGATTATGGAAGATATCTGCATGCCGACAAGGTGCAAGGGAAGCAAGGGCCATGGTGAAGACGTGATATACCAAGGCTGACCCGAACCACATGGCCGAGGTCGGACCTGTAGGGTCTGATGGGAAAGAGATCCCCGTTAGTCTGGTATATGACCAGGTAGAATTAGCCGCAAAGTATTCCCAACAGGATTGTAGGCTAGACAGCCTATTGGATGGTATAGAAGAAGAATTTAGTCAGCCTAAGTGACTGTGTACTTCAAGTGACATATTTTGTCCCTAGACGGATTTAAATCATTTGTCATGGCAGACCTTTTCGCTTCGATCTCCGGACCCGACAGTCCGGAGTGTATCCGAATACCCGCTCAGTTATGTAAAAATCGGGGTACGCGTGGAAACCAGGCGTAGGGGTCATAAGTGCTTCAAAAGACAAGTACCCAACTAGCTATGTTATATTACATGGATAGTAAGAAACATCTTCCAGGGAGAATAGTTCCATTAAGGGTTCCTTTCCCTGGGTACGCATGCATTAATGTGCATGCCTAAACTGCAAAAAGATACGAAGGATATAAGCATCTGGGGGCATGTATTGCAATAAGTAAAAGTAATCTTTTGTTCACCGTCCAAATATTCCCTTAAGAACGCTAGCTTTCGGCTTCACCCAGTCTGAGGTACACGTCCGGCTGACCCGGCAGTAACAATCGCAGAGGTGCTCCCCTTATGCCTTAGCCGAATTAACGGGAACGTAGGGCATAAACACAAGAGCCAGGCAAGCCAGCTTGGACAAAACTTAAGTCATATCGATGCATATAATGGCAAAGAAAAGGTACATGTGGAAAAGTAACACATGTGCAGGGGGCATAGAGCCCGGAACATAATTATATTAAGCTTCTGTATAAGAAGCCCCCAGGTATAATGAGCACGCATGGCGCGTCAAGATTGTGTAGTCAAGACACATTTTAACCTTTTAAGGCTGTGAAGAAAAAGGGAAGAAATAAAGGCAGATAGCGGATATATATAAAAGGCGGAGGTAAGGAGACGAACACAGAGTCCGGCACTAAGCGTAGAACCTTTGGAGTCTGGCCGCGTTCCATGGGTTTGGCTCGAGTCTGGCCGTGTTCCACCGGTTAGAACTTTGTCGATGATGAAGGGACCTTCCCATTTGGGCTTGAACTTGTCCTCTTTCTTCTCTGGTAGGCGTAGAACGAGTTCGCCAACACTATAAGTTTTGGCCCGTACTTCTCTGCTTTGATACCGTCGAGCCTGTTGTTGATAGAATGTGGAGCGGGCTTTTGCAACGTCACGCTCCTCCTCCAGGGCGTCTAAACTGTCCTGCCGATCAAGCTCGGCTTCTTTCTCTTCGTACATGCGCACTCGAGGTGAGTCATGAATGATGTCGCAGGGTAGTACCGCCTCTGCATCATACACCATAAAAAACAGTGTGTATCCGGTAGTGCGATTCAGCATGGTCCGCAGCCCCCATAGTACGGAGTCGAGCTCCTTAACCCAGTGCGTATCTGATTCCTTCAAGGATCGCACTAATCTGGGTTTAATGCCTCTCATAATAAGACCATTTTCTTGGACGACTTGACTGTTTGCTTGGGGGTGATAGACGGAGGCATAATCGACCTTAATGCCCATGTTGCCGCACCAAGTTTTTACCTCATCAGCTGTGAAGTTCGAGTCGTTATCAGTGATGATGCTGTGGGGGACACCATAACGGTGTACAACCCCGGATATGAAGTCTATCACTGGTCCGGACTCGGCCCTTTTAACTGGTTTGGCTTCTATCCATTTGGTGAATTTATCCACCATGACCAATAGGTACTTTTTCTTACGGCTTCCTCCTTTAAGGGGTCCGACCATATCAAGCCCCCAGACCGCAAAGGGCCAAGTAATGGGGATTGTTTGGAGAGCGGTAGGTGGCACATGGCTTTGGTTTGCAAAAATCTGCCAACCGGCGCAATGTTGGACGAGGTCCTGTGCGTCTGCTCGGGCTGTCGGCCAGTAGAAACATGTACGGAAGGCCTTGCTTACAAGGGCCCGAGCTGCGGCGTGATGGCCGCCGAGTCCAGCATGAATTTCTGCCAAAAGTTGTCGTCCTTCCTCTTCGGAGATGCACCTTTGAAGTACTCCGGTAGAGCTTTTCTTATAAAGCTCTCCCTCGTGGACCTTGTAGGCTTTAGACCGCCGCAATGCAACGTGCCTCATTTGGGTCCTCAGGGAGTTCTTGCCTATTTAGGTAAGCCAAGAAGGGTTCTGTCCACGGGGCGATGACAGCCATAATCACGTGGGCCGAAGGTGTTATTTCGGTGGCGGAGCCTCTGATTACGTCAGAGTGTTCGGGATCTGGTGTTGTGGCTGGATCCGGACTGTTGTTGCCGGTCTCCCCTTCCCACACCACGGATGGCTTAAAAAACCATTCCAAGAAGATATTAGGTGGGACAGGGTCGCACTTAGCGCCGATGCGGGCGAGTATATCAGCCGCTTGATTGTTTTCTCGGACCACATGGTGGAATTCGAGCCCCTCGAACCGAGCTGACATTTTGAGGACAGCATTGCGGTGAGCCACCATTTTTGGGTCCTTGGTGTCTAAGTCTCCATTTATTTGAGATATTGCGAGGTTCGAATCCCCACGCACCTCTAGGCGTTGAATGCCCATGGAGACTGCCATCCGGAGACCATGCAACAGGGCCTCATATTCTGCTGCATTGTTGGAGTCTGTTTATAATATTTGGAGTATGTATTGGACTGTATCTCCGGTGGGGGATGTCAGGACGACGCCCGCCCCCAGACCAGCCAGCATCTTAGAGCCGTCAAAGTGCATGATCCAATTGGAGAACGCGTCGTACTCTTTAGGGAGTTCGGCTTCTGTCCATTTGGCTACGAAATTAGCCAGTGCTTGCAACTTAATGGCTCGCCGTGGTTTGTATGTTATGTCAAACGGGAGGATCTCAATAGCCCATTTAGCAATTCGGCCCATGGCATCGTGGTTATTTATTATGTCGTTGAGTGGTACTTTAGAGGCCACCATAATTGAACATTCTTGAAAGTAGTGTCGTAGTTTCCGGGATGCCATGAAGACCGCGTATGCTATCTTTTGATAATGTGGGTACCGTGATTTGCATGGAGTGAGGATAGTGGATACGCAGTATACCGGCTTTTGAAGCGGGAACTTATGTCCGTCCGTCTCTCGTTCGATGACGAGCACTGCGCTTACAACCTGGTGTGTTGCCGCTATATATAACAGCATTGGTTCGCTGATATTTCGCGCGGCCAAGATTGGGTTGCTGGCCAAGAGGGCTTTTATTTCTTCCAATACGGCTGTGGCCGCATCCGTCCACTCGAAGTGTTTAGTGCGTCGAAGAATGCGATAAAGAGGTAATGCCTTTTCTCCTAATCAAGAGATAAAGCGGCTTAAGGCAGCCATGCATCCGGTTAATTTCTAGATTTTCTTGAGGTCTGTTCGGATAGCCAACTGTGACAGAGCTCGGATTTTAGCCGGATTTGCTTCAATTCCTCTATTGGAAACGATGAAGCCCAAGATCTTTCCGGCGGGCACGCCGAAAACGCATTTTCCGGATTAAGCTTGATGTCATATGTTCGGAGATTGTCGAATGGAAGCCTCAAGTCGTCTATTAAAGATTCAACGTGTCTGGTTTTGATGACCACATCGTCTACGTATGCCTCCACTGTTTTGCAGATTTGTGTTTCCAAGCATGTCTGAATCATGCGTTGATAGGTTGCACCGGCGTTTTTGAGCCCGAAAGGCATGGTGTTAAAACAGAAGCGGCCGTATGGAGTGATGAATGCCGTTGCGGCTTGATCGGACTCCGCCATCTTGATATGATGGTATCCGGAGTATGCGCCGAGGAAACACAATGAGTCATGTCTTGCGATAGCGTCGATAATTTGATCGATGCGGGGGAGGGGGAAGGGATCCTTGGGGCAAGCCTTGTTAAGGTCCTTGAAATCGACACATAGGCGCCAGGATTTGTCCTTTGGTACCATCACCAGGTTTGCTAGCCAGTCCGGATGTTTTATATCTCTAATGAATCCGGCCTCGAGTAACTTGGCTAGCTCTTCTCCCATGGGTCGCTTAGGCTCTGAGAAACGCCGAAGAGTCTGCTTGACCGGCTTGTATCCCTTTACAATGTTTAGGTTATGCTCGGCCAGCCTGCGTGGGATTCCTGCCATGTCTGAAGGATGCCAGGCGAAGATGTCCCAATTCTCGCGCAAGAACTCCCATAGTGCAGCGTCTGTTGTGGGGTTTAGCTGTGCCCCGATGGATGCTGTTTTTATAGGGTCCGTTGGGTGGACCTGGAATTTGACTATTTCGTCCGCTGGTTTAAAAGAGGTGGACTTGGGTCTTTTGTCGAGTATCACGTCATCCCTGTCCACTGTGGAGCGCAACACAGTTAGTTCGTCGGCTGCGAGGGCTTCGGATAACGCCTCGAGGGCCAGTCCGGCGGTTTTATTTTTGGCAGGGAGTGCTATGTTTGGATCACTAGCTAGAGTGATGATTCCATTGGGCCCGGGCATCTTGAGCTTCATGTACCCGTAATGGGGTATAGCTTGGAAGATCATGATTGCCTCCCACCTTAAAAGAGCGTGGTATCCGCTACTAAACGGGGCCACTTGGAATGTGATTTCTTCGGACCTATAATTCTCTGGCATGCCGAATACCACATCTAGTGTGATTCTTCCCGCACATCGTGCCTCTCGACTAGGGATGATTCCTCTGAAGGTCGTGCTGCTTTGCTCAATGCGGCTCTTGTCTATTTCCATTTTGCTAAGAGTCTCCTCGTAGATGAGGTTTAATCCGCTGCCACCATCCACGAGCACTTTAGTAATCCGGAAGCCGTCCACTATTGGACTAAGGACCAAAGCGGCTGGTGCTCGGGCTGTTTGGAATTGAGGTTCATCACTGGCATTGAAGGTTATGGCCGTATCGTTACATGGATTTATTGCTGCAACGTGGCAGACTTCGGCGAGGCTGCGGAGTGCTCGCTTGCGCCTATTATTTGAGGCGAAAGTCTCGAAGACTGTCAATACTGTATTGTTATTTTCCACCGGATGGTTCTCTGTGGTATTGTTGATGAGGAGATCCTCGCCGCTCTTGGCCACCTGTCGGAGTATCCAACATGCTCTAAGGCTATGTGTTGGCATGGTATCTGGTGTACTGTGAATTTTGCATGGCCCATTGAGCCATCCCTCCAATACGGTTCCACGCCCTGTAGTAGGCTTTGGTTTCTTTGTAATTGGATCGGCTGACTTACGAGAGTACACCCTTTTAGTCGGACGAGGGGTTTAATGAGAGCCGGAGGAACCCAGAATTTTGTTTGGGTTTCCCAGGTGCTTTCCATCGCACAGTACTTCTGTACTATGGCCACCAAGTCAGCAAAGTGTACTTTGTCACGACGACTTATGGAGTTGAGGATTCCCTTGTCCGTGCAATTTTTGCAAAAGAATGAAATTGCGTCTTCCCCGCGACTGTCCTTGACCTTGCTCAAACATGGCGGAATCTAGACCAATAGTGATGTACTGTCTCTTGGGGCACTTGTCTAATGTGGGAAAGATCACTTATGTCAGGGTGGGTGGGCAGATTTAGGTCCAAACCCGGACCCGATCTGAGACCCAGGAGCAGAGGAGTTTCCGAGCTTGGCAGTTCGGGCTCCGGGACGTTGCCAATAGTTCTGGCCCGCTGTCCGATTCTAGGTTTGAAGCTTGGGCCATGTCCTCCCATAGACGGGTATCCGGCTTGGAGAGCTCGGGAATCCGTACATAGTTTGTCCTCAAAATAGAGGAAGAATCGCTGCATTGCTCCTCCACCACTGCTATCTGATGGGTGACCGGCAGAGAGTTAATCTCCCTTTGGCCGGGTTTAAGCCCGATCCGATCATAGTACGTAGCGACTCCCAAGGCGGCGATGCGATCCAAGAGCTCGTTCAAGGAAGAGAGATCCATTGGATCCATCTGCTCGGTGAATCCCGAGCCGATGTGGAGGCTGTTTTTGATGACCCGAGAAGTCATCGTCGGCACGACGGCCAAACGGGCGGTCATGACGAAGCCGCCTAGTCGGAGAGTTTGGCCTACATCCAGGGCTCCCCTAGAGGCAATGTTGTCATTGACAACAAGATGAGCCATCAAGCCTTATCATGACGGCATAGTGCAACTCTCAATGAAAGCACCAATGTCGGTGTCAAAACCGGCGGTTCTGGGCTAGGGGATCCCGAACTATGCGTCTAAGGCTGATGGTAACAGGGGGCAGGGGACACAATGTTTACCCAGGTTCGAGCCCTCTCAATGGAGGTAATACCCTACTTCCTGCTTGATTGATCTTGATGATATGAGTATTACAAGAGTTGATCTACCACGAGATCGTAGAGGCTAAACCCTAGAAGCTAGCCTATGATTATGATTGTTCTTGTCCTACGGACTAAACCCTTCGATTTATATAGACATCGGAGGGGGCTAGGGTTACACAGAGTCGGTTACAGAGAAGGAGATCTACATATCCGAATCGCCAAGATTGCCTTCCACGCAAAGGAGAGTCCCACCCAGGCACGGGACGAAGTCTTCAATCTTGTATCTTCATAGTCCAACAGTCCGGCCAAAGTATATAGTTCGGCTGTCCGAGGACCCCCTAATCCAGGACTCCCTCACCCCCTCCCACAAAAAAGGAAAATAACACAGTAAAATTGTTGTGTCAGTTCTATTTGTATATATGCACTACCATCTGCTGACCACTCCATGATGCGGAGCATCCTACAGTCATCCCCATGGACCTACCAACGTCTCACGAAGTGCCAAGAGGACCTATCACTCGAGCTAGAGCTAGAGCTCTTGAGACCGAGGTGACTGCTCTCCTTAGTGATATTACATATGATCCTGTCAAGACATGGCTACTACCTAAGTCCGAGATGTTGTGCATGAGTAGGTACCAAGAGGACCCTCCCGGAGATGCACATGAGGACGGACAAGCCGCCAAGTCCACGGATGAAGAGGAACGCCGAAAGGAGAAGAAGGAAGCTCCAGGACCCGGACATCCGGCCCAGAGACCGGACATCTGACCGCTGGAGACATCAACTACAGCAGCATTCCAGCTGCCAAGCATCTATAGGCCCCGGACGTCTGGCCCCAGCGCGGACATCCGGCCTGTCCCAGAAATCCCACCCCAATGCCCTGATATCCAGACAAGCTACATCTAGAAGGCAGCAAGACCGCCCCCGCCAGCCCGGACATGCGGCCCCTCCAGCCCGGACATCCGGCCCACAGCCCGGACATCTGGCCTCCCCTGTCTGCGCATAGTGTAAGGGCCCTAGGCCCGTGTACCCCTTCGCCCATCTAGACTATATATACTCTTCTCCTACCTACATTTTAGGGTCAGCGTTGTGATAGCTCATTTGAGAGATAGAGCCTCGCTCATTCATATCGGATCTACTCCTTGAGAGAGACCGCGGCCCCTCTACGGAGAAGATCCACCTTGGATTCAAGACCCCCTTTTGGGCGGCCCCATCAAAACCTCCTCACAGAGAAGAACCGGTTACCCTTTGTATCGTCCCTTGTTGATTGCGGATCATGTATCTTCCTTTGTGTTCATGGATCTAGCACATGTGTGATCGTCCTTGTTGGTTTGAGTGATTCTCTCGTGTTTCCCCTCATGTTCCTCCACGTGTTCTTCGTGTTCTTTGCGGGATCCGCTCCTTTCGTGAAAGATTGGCCATATAGGGTTCCACCCTACATCATCTAGGTATCTAGAGCCACGTTGATCATGATTTCAGAGCCTCCTCGTTGTGTTTCTAGCCTTGCTTTGTTGATTTTGTCCCTAATTCGAAAATTCCCCAGAAATATAGCCTCCTCGTTGTGATTTCATGTGCTGCAGGTAGATCTGGCTTTCCATCATATTTTCCCCAATTTCCTTCCACAAATTTCCCTGAATTTTGCCCTGGATTTGACCTCTCCACACGAAGTTCATCGAGTTCGTCCACGGATACAGAGCCCGGACATCCGGCCATCAAGCCCGGACATCCGGCCCCTGGCAGCACCACTTCCATCCACCGCCCTGTTTTTCGTCCAAATTTCGCTAAATTATGTTTCGGTGCCCACATACACTTCCGCATACCACCACCAGTTCCGCATAGCACCGCCATATACCACATACACCACCATCTCTTACCACTACCAACTCCGACAATTTTGTCCCGTTTTGCTTTGAGAATTTGAGTTGTAGTTCCATGTCCTATTGTGTTTCGGCTATTTAGGTATGGTTCGACATCAACATCACCGGCGCTCATCTTCGCCACAGATGCGTCATCGAGAAGGACCACTCCACCATTTTGACACCGTACCGAAAGCAAGGAACGATAACCTCGTCTTGGTATAGTGATACACCATTCTTGCCATTACATTCATAGCCATCATAGCCTTACTCTTTTGCGTCGCTTACCCATCGAGAGTAGCCTTTGAGTATTGCTGGCAATGTGACTTGTGCACATTAGTGATCATACTTCCCATAGCATACATATATCATTGGAGCATATCTTGGTATCATCTCTTGTGTCACAATGTTGTCATCTCATACACAATTGCTATCTTGGTTCGTGAAGCATTGCATGAGAAAAGAGCTCAAACAACAAAGAGCCAAACAAGCTTTTAAGCAAAAGGGAAAGATAAACAACGAGCTTTTAAGCAAGAACCATAGCATCATACAACATTAAGATTGTCATATTAGATCATCTTGGACCATATCATTGGAATACCATACATAGAGCATACTTGGGATAGAAGTCGTTGCATTTTTTGCTTAGTAGGTTGTGCACAAGTCTTCGTATCCACCTATTGTGCAATCGTGCTAGCGTCTCTCTAGTGTCGTGCAACAAGAGCATTTTCATGGATTCCACGTTTTGGCTCACCCTTGGTTGCACGACCCCTTTTCATCTCTTTGCATGTCTGTTTCCGTGTACCATATTTTGCTTGGTCTACTTGTTGCATTGCAAATTACCGAATCTTTTCCAACATTATTGAAGCTCACTAAAAATTGCATCAAATTTTGTGCCACCATGCTAACCAACCTCCACCATCAGCTTTTACTTATGTAGGTGTTCGAAACTGACAAGAATTGGTACCAATTGTGCTATTTCCTTGTTCCACATTGGAGTGATCTTTGATCCATCTTCAACATTGGTCAAGGTACATTTGGTATACATTCTTCTCTTTCTACCACTCACAAATTTCCCTTGGAATGATGGATAGGCCAAGTACTTCTACCAACCCACTCTTCATCGGGCAAGACGACGACATGAACTCCTACATCACAAAGAACCACTTCTTTGGTGCACAACGTGCTTTGCATCAAGAACAGCAAGACATGAGCGAACGCATCGACAACCTCGCTACCAACTTGCGACTCTCCGAGCAACGTACAAGAGACTACTTCGACCACAAGCTCAACGACCACAAGCAAGAGAATGACGCAAGAATGGATGAGATCCGTGCTTTGTTGCTCAACCGCTCTCCTTCCACTTTGTCCTCATCAAGACAGAGCCGCTCAAGTTGACACTCCGACTACACCATCTCCGGCTAAAGTACACCGACATCAAATACTCTTTGTCGTGCCGCGCACTAAGACCGTCAAGCCAACCGCAAGCCTCTACACGACAACAACTCTCAAGAACAACGACATCGTCAAAACCAAGCTACATTTGTGCAAGCACGAGAACGGCAACGACAACGCCAACACGAAGAGGAAGAGTGAGCGTGTCTTCACCAAGAAGCACAAGATGCCGAGGCACAACATCAAGAGCAACAATTGCTAGAAGCTCAAGCACTTGAGGCGCAACAAGCCCTCCGAGAGTCAAGTCGAGCTGTAGCCAACTGAGGCCGACAACCTCGTGACCATCAAGAAGCACTTCACGAAGAAGTTCAAGAACGATTATATCAAGCTCGCGTGCAACATCAAGCTCGACAAGTTCCTCAACAAGCTCGCCAAGAACCTCAAGTTCAATAAGAGCAAGAAGACAATGGAAATCCTCCACGGCAAGAGCAAGTTGTGAGAGACGATCCTCCTCGTCAAGGACATCATCATCCACGACCCGAACATAATGAAGAGCAACGCTATGGCAAGCTAAAGTTCACCATGCCCAAGTTCAATGGAAGCAATGATCCCGAAGAGTACCTTTCGTGGGCATTGAAGGTCTACAAAATCTTCCGCTTGCACAACTATGAAGAAGAGAAGAATATCACGATGGCATCCTTTGAGTTCCAAGACTATGTCCTCATTTGGTGGGAACAAGTCAACGAGCGCCGAGAGGCAAAAGGTGAACCACCCATCACTACTTTGGTGCAAATGAAGGATGTCATGAGAGCATGCTTCGTACCTACCTAGTACAACCGCAACCTTTTCAAGAAACTACAACTACTCAAGCAAGGAACCAATAGCGTTGAAGAGCACTACAAGGGAATGGAGATTGCAATGATACGAGCCAATGTCACGGAAGATGATGAACAAACTATGGAACGTTTCTTGAATGGACTCAATCATCCCATCAAGAAGATCGTCGACTTCCAACCATACTCAAACCTCATTGAGCTAGTGCATCAAGCTACCAAACCAGAATGTCAAGTGCAAGATGACTTCAAGTATGCCATGTTCTCATCCAAGTCATATGGTTTCTCCAGCACCCAAGATTCAACGACTCCAACACCATCTACCTCAACCAAGACTTCTACAAGCAACGTCGACAAGTAGAGTTACAAGAAAGCTTCAACAACCTCAAGTCATCCTACTACAATGAGCAACTTCAAGCCGAGAGATTCATCATCATCTAGCCCAACCAATGAGACCGTCAAGACAAGTTCCTTCAAATGCTTCACATGCGGAGGCCGAGGCCACAAGTCCTTTGAGTGTACCAACAAGCGGACCATGATACTCAACGACGATGGTACATACGACTCCATGAGTGAAGGAGAAACGGAAGCACTTGAGCAAGTCGCCATGCACCGGAAAGTGAACGATGAAGAGGAACAAGTCTTTTGTGATGAAGATTCAATCCCCGCTCTCGTTGTCTCCAAGGTCTTGACCCTTCAACATCACCAAGAAGAAGACCAAAGATGTCACATATTCCATACCAAGGCCGGCATCAATGGAAGGTCCATCAAGGTCATCATCGATGGAGGGAGTTATCATAACCTAGCAAGTGAAGATGAAGCACCCACATCCCTACAAAGTTCAATGGCTAAGAGACTCCAGCATTATTCAAGTCGAGCATAGAGTGCAAGTCTGCTTCAAAATCGAAGCTGACGAAGACACTTTGGACTGTGATGTCGTTCCAATAACCATTTGCCACCTTCTTCTTGGACGACCATGGCAATTTGATATAGGTGTCATCCACAATGGCCGAATGATCCACTACATCTTCAAGATGAAAGGAAAGGAGTACTACTTCGCCCTATGTCTCCAAGCCAAGTGATCGCCGACAAGCAAGCCACCCATCGTGGAGAGAATGGTGAGAGAGCGAACCACCAAAAAGAAAGTGAGCGCCACAAGCCCAAATTGTGTGCCTCCATGATGAGCGAAAAGAAGAACTTAGTTCTATTTGCCACCAAATGTGAGATAAGAGAAGTGTGTGAGAACCCATCTAGTGTCCTACACTTCGTCCTCGTATGCAAGGACAATGCACCACAAACTAACACTTCTCACACTCTTCCTCTAGTGTTGTCTTCTCTTTTGCAGGAATTTAAAGATGTTTTCCCCGATGAGCTACCTCCGGGTCTACCTCCTCTACGAGGCATTGAGCATCGAATCGACATCATCCCCGGAGCACCTCTTGCGAACAAAGCTCCCTACCGTGTCAACCCCGAAGAAACCAAAGAAATACAAAGGCAAGTAAAACATCTCATAGACCATGGACATGTGCGTGAAAGTTTGAGTCCTTGTGCCGTTCCGGTCATTCTTGTGACAAAATGAGACGGTAGCTTTCGCATGTGTTCTGATTGTAGACCTATCAATGCTATCACCGTTCGCTATAGGTATCCCATTCCACGTCTTGATGATATGCTTGATAAACTTAGTGGTGCCACTATTTTTTCCAACATTGATCTTAAAAGTGGTTACTATCAAATCCGCATACAAGAGGGTGATGAATGGAAGACGACTTTCAAAACAATGTTTGGTTTGTATGAGTTGTTAGTCATGCCTATGGGTTTATCGGAAGCACCGGGTACTTTCATGCGTCTTATGAATTATGTGTTTCACCCTTACATTCGTGAGTTTGTTGTGGTCTACTTCGACGATATCCTTGTTTATAGCAAATCTCTCAAAGATCATGACACCCATGTTCGAACCGTTTGGCAAACTCTTCAAAAAGAGCGTCTCTATGCTAACATGGAAAAGTGCGTTTTTGGCGTTGATAAGCTTGTTTTCTTGGGTATTGTTGTTTCCTCTAAGGGTGTTCATGTTGATGACTCTAAGATGAATGCTATTAAAACTTGGCCACAACCAACCAACTTGCATGAAGTGCATAGCTTCCTTGGTTTAGCCGGTTTCTACCGTAGATTTGTGAAGGGCTTTAGCACCATTGCTTCACCTTTGCATGCTTTAAGCAAGAAAAATGTGCCTTTTGTTTGGGGACCATCCCAAGATACTGCATTCACTGAGATTAAGAATTTTCTTACTCATGATCACGTGCTTGCATTACCCAACTTTGACAAACCCTTTGAGATTCATTGCGATGCTAGTGGTAATGGCATAAGAGGTGTGTTAACGTAAGAGAAGCGCCCCATAGCTTACTTTAGTGAGAAACTTTCCGTAGCGCAACTCAATTACCCCATCTATGACAAAGATTTATATGCTTTAGAGTGAGCTTTGCATGAATGGGAACATTATCTTCGCCCTCATGAATTTATCCTTCATACCGATCATGAAACGCTTAAATACCTTAAGGGTCAAACCAAGTTGAACAAGCGTCATGCTAAATGGAGTGAATTCATTGAGTCATTTCCTTATATCATCAAGTATATTAAAGGTAAGGAAAATGTTATGGCGGATGCTCTTTCCCGCATATGCATGCTTGTTACCCAACTTGAATTGGATGTCATTGGATTTGAGCACATAAAAGACTTGTATGCGCATGATCCTACTACTGCTATTCCTTATGCCAAGTGTTTGACGCATACCTCTTGGGAACGCTATTACATCAAGGATGGATATCTTATGAGAGCTAACAAACTTTCCATCCCCGAGTCTTCTCTTCACTTGTTGCTTTTGCAGGAATCTCATGGAGGAGGACTAATGGGACATTTTGGACGCGACAAGACTTTTGCTACGCTCTCCAAGAACTATTATTGGCGCAAGATATTTCGCGATGTCAACCGCTTCACCAATCGATGCTCTACATGTCGCAAAGCTAAGTCTAAAGCTCAATCCCATGGCCTTTACATGCCTCTCCCAATTCCATATCAACCATGGGAAGATATTAGCATGGATTTTGTAGTTGGATTGCTAGAACTAGAAATGGAAAGGATTCAGTATTTGTTGTTGTGGACCGATTCTCTAAGATGGCACATTTCATACCATGCAACAAGATAAACGGTGCTTCACATGTTGCCAATATCTTTTGTAGGGAAATATTGCGTCTACATGGAGTGCCAAAGACGATTGTCTCAGACCGCGACGTCAAGTTCTTGAGTTACTTTTGGAAGACCCTTTGCGCCAAGCTCGGAATCAAGCTACTCTTCTCCACGGCTTACCACCCTCAAACCGACGGTCAAACAGAGGTGACCAACTGCACACTCTCTGCTCTACTTCGCGTTCTAATCAATAAGAGCATAAAGGAGTGGGAGGAGTGTCTACCTATAGCCGAGTTCTCCTACAACCGCGCAAAACACTCAACTACCAGCAAGTCCCCCTTCGAGGTCATCTACGGATTCACCCCATTGCCCCCTTTGGACATTCTTCCTCTACCACTACAAGAGCGCATCAACATGGACGCAAGTGCACACATGAAATATCTTAAGAAGGTGCATGAAGATACAAGGCACACTACCGAGCGCCAAGTACAATGACTTGCGGCCAAGCTCAACATCAACAAGCACCTCATGGTGTTCAACATTGAAGATCTTGTGTGGCTACACCTTCGCAAGGACTGCTTCCCCCACGAACGCAAGTCCAAACTTCGACCATGAGCGGATGGACCTTTCAAGGTGCTTGAACGCTACAACAACAACGCCTACAAGATCGACATTCCACGCAACAAGTACTCCATGAGCGACATCTTCAACGTCAAAGATCTCTCACCCTACCATGGTGATGAGGATTTCGATCCGAGGTCGGATCTTCCCCATGGGAGGGGAGATGATGCGAAGCATCCTACGGTCATCCCCATGGATCTACCATTGTCTCACGAAGTGCCAAGAGGACCTATGACTCAAGCTAGAGCTAGAACTCTCGAGACCAAGGTGACTTCTCTCCTTAGTGATATTACATATGATCCTCTCAAGACATGGCTACTACCTAAGTCTGAGATGTTGTGCATGATTAGGTACCAAGAGGACCCTCCAGGAGATGCACGTGAGGACGGACAAGCTGCCAAGTCAATGGATGAAGAGGAACGCCGAAAGGAGAAGAAGGCAGCTCCAGGACCCGGACATCCGGCCCCGAGCCCGGACATCCGGCCGCTGGAGACATCAACTATAGTTCCATTCCAGCCGCCAAGCATCAACAGGCCCCGGACGTTCGGCCCCAGCCCGGACATCCGGCCCGTCCCGAAAATCCAGCCCCAACGCCCGGATATCCGGACAAGCTACATCCAAAAGGCAGCAAGACCGCCCCCACCAGCCCGGACATTCGGCCCCTCAAGCACGGACATCCGGCCCTCCGCGAATGCCCGGACATCCGGCCCATAGCCTAGACATCCCGCCTCCCCTGTCTGCGCACAGTGTTAGGGCCCGAGGCCCGTGTACCCCTTCGCCCACCTAGACTATATATACTCTTCTCCTACCTACGTTTTAGGGTCAGCGTTGTGATAGCTCATTTGAGAGATAGAGCCTCGCTCATCCATATTGGATCTACTCCTTGAGAGATACCGTGACCCCTCTACGGAGAAGATCCACCTTGGATTCAAGACCCCCTTTTGGGCGGCCCCATCAAGACCTCCTCACGGAGAAGAACCAGTTACCCTTTGTATCGTCCCTTGTTGATCGTGGATCATGTATCTTCGTTTGTGTTCATGGATCTAGCATATGTGTGGTTGTTCTTGTTGGTTTGAGTGATTCTCTCGTGTTTCCCCTCGTGTTCTCCCATGTGTTCTTTGTGTTCTTCGTGGGATCCTCTCCTTTCGTGAAAGATCAGCCATATAGGGTTCCACCCTACATCACTCCACATCTCTTTTCTCATTACCAAACCAGTGCCAATGGCTTTGGCAATCCCAGATGCTTTGAAGAACACAGTACACAAGTTGTGCCGCTGGCACATTATGAAGAAGTACAGGCACACCTCGTATACCTGTCCAACCTCCACGAAGAATTTAAGGATGAATTCACAGCAATCGTCAACTGGCCCCTCATGCCAACTGAGTTTGAGGCTGTCTAGAAAGCACTCATGGATAAGTACAACCTCCATGATGATGTCGCGATGGTGGCAATGTGGAACGAGTGTGAGAGATGGATATCAGATTACTTCAAAGAAATATTATGTGCCGAAATGACGTCCACACAACGGAGTGAGAGCATGAACTATGTGCTCAAGAAGAACTTCGTAAGTGAGAGACAAAATCGGCATCGGTTTGTCAGCCAGGTAAACTCCTGCGTCAAAACCAGGAGGCAGACAGAGAACCAGGAGACAATGGGTAACCGGGTATAGCTCTATCACCTTTCGTGGGACAAAATAATGTGCTTACTAAAGTAAATCTTTCTTAGTTAGACAAGTTTTTGCTGCGAGAAAACTAATAATTTGTTCATCACTCTTGCTTGCGCAGAAGGAACAAAACACGCTGACCTTCTATGGGTTTGACCCTCAGTTGGCAAAGATTTACTCACGAGCTGTGTACAGCGAGATCAGAAAAGGCTAAGACTGAGTACCCTCTTCACGGTGAAAGAGACGGAGGCTAACACTAAGTACCCTCCCAAAAAGTACCTCGTGCGCTACAACAAACCGCAAAAACTGTTTGCGTGGTCTCAGCACGTGTTCCAGGTGGTTGCAGACCACGTGGGAGAAATATGTGACTTCGAGTGCAAGCTGTGGAACCACACAGGTGAGGACTAAAAAAGATGTTACATAATGTACTACTTATTTTTGCAAATTTTTTGTTCGAATGAAATGAGAAAAAACATGCACCTCTTCCAAAAAATATAGGTATTTTCTGCATGCATGTTTTGTGCATGATGCAAACAATTATGGCCGACAGCGTTCTAGAGAAATACATCCTCAGGAGATACACCAAATGCCTGAACATCCAGCCAACATTCAACAGAAATGACTTGAGGACAGTAGCGTCAAACAAGGCCTCCCAATACTACATTGAAAGTGCACTGTTGCAGCTGAACATGAGGGTGCACAGAAAAAGCTTGAGAAGCCAAGAGCAAATGGCGAGCTCACGGGTCTTCATGGAAAGACTTGAACAAGAACTTGACGCCATGCATTCTGCTGAAAACGGAGGTGTCGCAGACAACGAAGCCATTGAGCAGGATATTGCTACAATCTTATCCGAGATGAACCATCTAGGAGCTATTGACCCATTCGACAATGAGGAAGAGGAGCAACAGCAACCAGAGCTTGCCCATGTGCACACTCAAGAGCAGCAACGTGCTCACGTGCAAGATCGTGAGCTTGATGGTGTTGTAGGCGAACGACATGACAATAGGACATCCTACCAGTAGTAGCAGGAAAGGGTAATTAAACCACCCATATTCTCAAACACAAAGGGGAGGAAGAGTAAGACACAAGCAGTGAAAGCAGCAAAAATAGTAGCCAAAAAGCCGCCACGCCCCATCAGACACGTGGAATTCGGCCCGGGCGGCAAACCTCTCGGGATAAGGGCATGCGGATTCTACAACGTGGTGACCAATCATAATTACCGCACATGCCCACTCCGCATAGATGCCATTGTCAACAAGCAAAAGCTGCAGAAGGAGATTGGAGCTGCCCAGGTTTCTACCAATGGAGATGACACACGTAACAGCTACACTTGCAGCAAGTGTGGGGGACTGACGGATATAATGCCTACACATGCAAAGTGCGAAAGGAGCTCAGTGGCGCTGAACAAAAACAGGGCAAGGTCCAGAGTTCGAAGAAATCAAAAGAAGCAGATGAAGAAGAAGAGTTTGACGAGAATGATGACTAATCAGACGAAGACAATGAAGACGACAGTATTGGGGACGAGGAAACTGAAACTGACGATGAAGCTGCCAAGGCTCAAGCAGGAAAGGACGCGGACAAGGGACAACATTCGGGGCCAGTTAGAAGGAGCTCAAGACTGAAGAATCCATAGTGGTTATGCTGCCGCGTCAACTGGAAAATAAGATTGTACTCTCGGTTTCCTCAGTACACAATGAGGAATCATATCAGAAACACTGTCATTACCAAAACTTACTTAGCTTTATCATCGATTTCTAGATCAGTACTATAGTAAAGATATCATTTGTGATTTGTGCCTGTTGGACCAGAGACATTATTATGTAAACCATTTGATAAACCTTTTGAATGTAGTCACAAATATATTTGAAAAAACTGATCTGGATTTATGTAACATCAACACTACTATCAACCAGTAACTCAGCAAAATATGTTAAGGAAAATTTAAACTCTTATAGTATACCAGTACTGATAATTCTCACTCATCAGTACAAGGAAGAGTAACAAAACACACCTGTGAACAACTCAAAAAACATCATTTCAAAACAAAGCTATGACTGGTTCTGCTAGTCCTAGTTTAGAAAGTCCATCAGTACATAAAAATAATTACCTCAAGCAAACAGAAAAAATTGGAAGTGCAAATATAATACACTTGTACTGATGAAAAACTAATTTACCTGTAAATATACTTTCAAAGATTATGTTGATATAAACAATCCTTCCAAAAAACAAAAATAGTTTTAAAAAGATTATCATGACTCACATAGTCTGAACTGGTATTTGGTAAGTTCAATTACACTTCAATCACCAGTCCAAGTACCCACATTAGAGTAGTACAAAGCGCCATCATCACCAACCCTGACACGTGCAAGTGGGATAAGCAGCTGGTAAGTATAACTTAACAACACATATCAGTGCGATGGTAAAATGCCATCATCACTGACCCTGAGACGTGCATGTGGGATAAGCAACTGATAAGTACACCTTGACAAGATTACTCAGTGCGACCAGTAAATACCCTGGCAAAGAAATTGGCTTGGACGGTTGGTTCTTCCAGGCCACCGCCCGCGCCACACACTGGGCGGTTGCTACAATGGACTGCAAGTGCGCCCCACGACCACTAAACCCACGTCCCCGATGAACCGCCTCCCACACATCCCCGTCCATGCACTGGAAATAACCCATTGCCATGCATCTCATCCTCATTCCCAGAACGACAATTGCCCCTTCCATCTCCACTACAAACAACCTAGAAACTTCTCTCTTCCAAGCCCACAGTCACCGGAGGAGGGCAATGGCGGAGGAACCGTCTGCCAAGCGTCATCATGGCGAGACGTCTAACCAGAGCAGCAACCTCGACGATGTTCACGTCCCCTGGGAGAAGCGCGAGTACACCCGAACCCTCATAGGGGTTGAGCTCCACGTCAAGGAGACGTTGGAGATCGTCCGCACAAGCGAACCAGACAAGGCCGACGAGATGATGAGCAGGCTCATGATGAAGGGCGGCAGCTTGTATCCTAGCTTCATCGGAGTTGATGTGGAGTTTACCAGAAAAGATAAACCTCCCCAGATGGCAGCAGTCTTGCAGTTGTGCGTGGAGGAACTCTGCCTGGTGTACCACATCGCAGCGGCCACAAAATGGTGATCCATACCACTCTTCATTCATCTGTTCTATTAGTACTACTCCCTAAAAATTTTATGAAACTTGTTTTCCCAACTAGATGAACTACTATAGTTTGTGAAGTGGATGCACGAGTACATGTTTCTCAAGTAGATGCACTATAATATATTTTGAAACTGATGCACTGGATTAGCATCTGAAATTGTTTCATCAGATAATTTCTGAACTTGATGTACTAGCATAGTTTCTGATCTTGATGCATTAGTATAGTTTGTAGAGTTGATGTATTAAGAGATGTTTATAAACTTGATGTACAAAAGTAGTTTCTGATCCTGGTCTGATGTTATTTTCAGCAGCAAAAAAATAAAGTAAGAACTTGGTGAAGCACTGGTATATGTCTTTTATTCAACAAAAAGAAAACTAAACTTGAAGTAAGCAACACATAGATCATTGACTCTAGTTATAGGTTCCTGAACGTGGTGAAGCATTTAGTGAAGCACTGAAGATACCAAAAAGTAAAAATAACATGGTGTACTTGAATTTAATTTCAGAACTTTGTGTACTAGTTTCTGAACTACATTAATCCATGACTTATACTATATAAGCATCTACCTCATGGATTATCACTTGTAAACCAACAAACAGAAGAATTAAATCTTCAAAAAAGAACACTAATCTTCAATATGTGTCTCCCCCTTGTAGGCCCAAGCACCTCAAAGAGTTCCTGCATAAGCAGAAATTGTACACATTTGCCGGTTTCGGCATTGAAGGTGACAAACGGATGCTGGACAAGTCTGGTTTGGAGATCAACCCCAAAAACTTCACCGACATTCAGTGATTCTGGAGAGTATGACTCCTTGGCTAATGTTGCAGCCATCTTCATCCACCCATTCTACGAGAGCATGAAGAAGAAGATCGACAGGGAGGAAGACCACAAACTGTGGGGGACCAGCCCACTGCCAGACAAGCTCATCGAGTACGCAGGAATAGATGTGTACGCCACGTACAAGTCATGGAAGATAATCGACAACATCGTAACAGGTTGGGAAATTTCAAAACAGCAGGAGGCTGACCCCTACGACCACTGCCAGTACGTAGGATGAAGCGACATGAAAGTCTACCTTCATGTTGCTTGCGCTTGTGCTTGTCCTTTATCTTGTTGTTTCAAATTTGTAGTTTGGTTTTGTTAGGTTGAACCTGCTTTCTTATGTCAAGTATGTCAGGGTTTGAACAAGTTTGCTTATGTCATCAAGTACATCGTTCGCTTATGTCATTCAACAAGTTTGCTAGCTTCCTATTTTGTTTATCCATCATTTGGAGTTGAAGTAGGTTGTGAATGAAACTTGATGGCTGCTAGGCAGCAATAGTCATGGAGCAACAAATCACACATGGATATTTTCACAAAAATCACAAAAACAGTGGCAGACTAAGGACAATAGCAAATAATAGCCTTGAACGCTCAATACAGCTTAGTCCTGTATGGTAGTACTATCACACTAAAAATCAGTTTTTAGTTTCAGAAGAACACTAAAAAGACCGAGTTGCAGCCGAGGACAACATTCAGTACTAACAGCATCATGCTAATAGTAGTTAGAAAATTAGTAAGTACTGCAACAGGAAAAGCCAAGAACCATCAGTACGTATTTCATAGTCACTAGCATACTAGGAGTGAAACTAGTACACTTGAACACACAATACACCCATTCTACAAAAATAAAGAGGAACGGGAAGCCTCAGTTTGCATTCCCTAAAACAGTGACACACCAAGAATAAAGTGCTAGTACAATTGAAATCTCAGTACAACTTAGTTTATACGGCAAGTACTATGATGATACCAAATAATGTCGTGAGAATAACCACAACCTAGAAAAAAGAAGGCTAAAACTAAATCAAAAAGATATCAGTTCGACCAAGGAGAAAAATCACAAGCAAGACAACAAAAGCATCAGTCCACATTGACCAGTGAGATACTAGTTTCAAACAACACAAAAATAAAATTATCACAGTGCTAGTACAATTGAAATCTTAGTACAACTTAGTTTATTCGGAAAGTAATATGATGATAATAATTAATGCCTTGAAAAAGAAGGCCAAGACTCAACCAAATAGATTACAGTTCAACCAAGGACAAATATTCACAAGAACAAACAATAGAAGCATCAGTCCACATTAACCATTGAGGTACTAGTTTCAAACAACAACAAAAAATGAGGACCGCGCAAGGACAGGCTAGCCACGCACAGGATGATACACTTGGACTCGAGCTAACGGTGAAACCATTGGCGAATCCATAGTAATCAAGACTATGCGGGCCAGCCGTCAAGGGCCCACAGGTCATGGAACCGAGAGCGAGTGCCGTGTATAAGCGCCTAGGTCAGGATACAGAGGAGTTCAATAGGCAAGGCACAACAACACTTACAAATAGGTCGAGAGCCCCCTCGGCTAGCTAGGTGGGACTAAACTCAGAGCGCACGCACAGCCAGCAGTCCACAATCGCACGCACAGGCCATTTGGGCTGGAAAAGGGCCCAATACGACTGCTACTCCCTCCTCTTCAAACTCTCCTCACCCCACACGATAAGGCCCTATGAATAAACCAGACCGCATGGCAAAGATAATATAAACTAGTAACAAAAAGTTTGAAAACTAAATATAGAAACGTTCAAATACATGTATGTTTGCAGGCAAAATAATTCTAAATTCTAAATTCAAATATAAAAATGAAATAAATTTACCTCTTTAGCACAAATAAAAGGATTAAAAATATGCTACAAAAACAATGATACTTTGAAGTTCAACTATATATGCTACAAAAATAATTATAAACTTAATAGGGCTATCTGTTAAATGTAGCTAATTTAAACAAGTGCTATAACTCTTACTATGAAGTTCAACTACTAAAATGCAAGAAGTTCAAACAAATATTTCGCTCTCAATTTTGCTAAATTTATTATATTTAAATAAAATCTGGCTAGAGATCATGTAGCAATTTCATTGTAAATAATTTCAATCCCAAAAAAACTTCAGTTCCAATACATTATATGACATCAGTTCTACATAACAAGGAAGCGTCACTCCACTCACGCTATATCCACAAATACTATTGTGACACCAAATTTTAAAAGCCTTACGCTGAATGAAATTACAATTCAGTACTCACAGAACTATACCATAAGTACAAGAAAAGAGGGTACAGAAACTATAAAGGTCCAACTTAGGTTGGGACAGATGAAAATAAAATAAATCTCACTTTTCAGCAAAAACTCGTAATGCACTTGAAAAAAGTTTTTCAATTCAACTAGTGTATAAGACTTCAGTACAAAAATAAAACTTAACCAAAACAAATACCCGAGAAAACATACATGAGTGAAACAACTGTTCAACTATATTCTCATCATGGAAAAAAGTTTGTAAAACATTGTGCTACACTTAAAAACATCACAAAGTATACTGGTTATTACATAGTTGACAAGACATCCAAACATTACATACAAAGCGTACAATCCTTTCAAGACATAAATCACACAAGTATCCATTCACTATGCAAATTATAACCATTTCTTCTATGCACCAGGAGCCAAAGCCTGAACCTCCTCGGGAAGCTCCGTCACCATAACATGGTTATTCCGGTTGAACACAACTGTATACAGATCCTCAGCGTTCCAATCAACAATAAGCAGCTGCGAAGCAATAAAACAAATTATCAAAAATCATGACACATTAAAAAGAATAGATAATCATCCAAACAGAGAACGTGAAATCTGAACTAGAACCCACGTCATTGTTTCAAATGTTCTCAACATTCTTTTCACCATCATAGGTTCCTGCATACTTCAGAGTATAATGGCCACATTCATTTGACCCTTGAAGTGGAACCTTAACAAACATTGGTTTCTTTGCAAAAACCTCCCATTTGGGATGCTTGCTCGCATTATACTCTGCATCACCATACACAACCTTCATTACATGGACCAATCTAGAGATCTGTAAAAAAGGAAAGAAACCACACATCTTCAGGTCTCAGAAAAGCAGAAACAAAGAGGCGGAAAAATTAATCTAGTAGAGATAATAAATGTCACTCACAATCTTCTCACAGTCTTTGTGATAGGTGTTCTTTGAAGGAAGATGGTTCTTTCCATAAGGTAAAGGGTCAAGGATTTCAACGGTACTTCGATACCGATTCATGACATATAAGGAAAAGTGGTTAACTTTCAAATCCTTTGATAAAACCATGGGTTTGAATAGTGGCATCATGATCTAGAAACAAATGACCAAAAAAGAGATATTAAATATTCAAAATAAAAACCAGCATCACAGCGAACAAATAAAACCAAAAATTAGCTAGTAGATCTCACAAGGTCGGCACTGAGCAAGTCTTCCCCATCTTTAACATAGCTCTTGAAATCTCTCGCTGCACTCTCCACATTAAACTCCTTATCTTCATCACCGTAAAACATACAGTCAAGCACAACCTACGAAAAGCCAAAAAGAAATAGACAGGGGAAATGATCAACAAGCAAAGTATTTTTAAAACTCATAAACCAAATAGCAGTCTTGTTTCACAAAAATAAACGGTCTGATTCATTACCGTGATGAAATATGGACTCAGCAAGACCCTTTTTCCAGATACGAAATCAGCATTTCTCTCGGGATCTCGCTTCCAATCATCAATGAGCAAGTCCATTACATCACCCTCCATCATTTGTCCAGGTGCAGAAATTTCCCAGATGTGTTTCCCAGTGAAGGTAGTTATGTTATCATTGGGCTGAGGTATCATTGAGAACACAGTCCTGCAGCACACACAAGAACCAAAAGCAGGGGGAGCAAGATAAGGCATTCATAGCAGTTCAAGTTGTATAAAAAACAACAGTTCAGGTCATATTTATCTAGCAGTTAGAAACAACAAAAGAAAAGAAGAGGAAACATAATGAGAGATACTCACTCAGCATACTTCTCACGTCCTTCATCACTAAGCAACAGATTATACAACTTGCGAGCCTTGTCCAAGTGAAGGAATTTATGAGGGTGCACAGGGGAGAAAAACTTTATAGGAGCTCTGGGTGCATGCTTCGTGTGTGTAACATTGCCAGACTTCAAAGTAGGATCCTTCCTAGCAACACCAGCCCTACGACCCACTATTACAGCAAGGGGAGATACACCCTTGGCAGCGGCGCTCCTAGTGACTCTCCCCATGCCTGCAATCTTGTCAAACGCATCATCATCACTGTCTATCAATTGTTTGCACAATGGGATTCTTGGGTGTAGGGGGGCTCTTGATACGTCTCCAACGTATCTATAATTTTTGATTGTTCCATGCTATTATATTATCTGTTTTGGATGTTTAATGGGCTTTAATATGCTCTTTTATATTATTTTTGGGACTAACCTATTAATCGGAGGCCCAGTGCCAGTTTCTCTTTTTTTGCCTATTTCAGTGTTTCACAGAAAAGGAATATCAAACGGAATCCACACGGAACAAAACCTTTGCGAGGATCTTTCTTGGAACAAATGCAAACCAGGAGACTTGGAGTGGAAGTATTGAACTCCGCGAGGCTTCCACAAGATAGGAGGGCGCACCCAGGGGGTAGGCGTGCTCCCCACCCTCGTGGGCCCCATGGTGGTCCACCGACATACTTCTTTCGCCTATATATACTCTTATACCATAAAAACATCAAGGGTAGCCAAGAAACCACTTTTCCACCGCCGCAACCTTCTGTACCCATGAGATCCCATTTGGGGCCATTTTCGGCGATCTGCTGGAGGGGGATTCGATCATGGAGGGCTTCTGCATCAACACCATAGCCTCTCCGATGATGTGTGAGTAGTTTACCACAGACCTTCGGGTCCATAGTTATTAGCTAGATGGCTTCTTCTCTCTCTTTGGTTCTCGACACAAAGTTCTCCTCGATGTTCTTAGAAATCTATTTGATGTAATACTTTTTGCGGTGTGTTTGCCGAGATCCGATGAATTGTGGATTTATGATCAAGTTTATCTATGAATAGTATTTGATTCTTCTTTGAATTCTTATATGCATGATTTGATATCTTTGGAAGTCTCTTCGAATTATTGGTTTAGTTTGGCCTACTAGATTGATCTTTCTTGCAATGGGAGAAGTGCTTAGCTTTGGGTTCAATCTTGCGGTGTCCTTTCCCAGTCACAGTAGGGGCAGCAAGGCACGTATTGTATTGTTTCCATCAAGGATAAAAAGATGGGGTTTATATCATATTGCTTGAGTTTATCCCTCTACACCATGTCATCTTGCTTAATGCATTACTCTGTTCTTATGAACTTAATACTCTAGATGCATGCTGGATAGCGGTCGATGTGTGGAGTAATAGTAGTAGATGCAGAATCGTTTCGGTCTACTTAACACAGACGTAATGCCTATGTTCATAATCATTGCCTATATATTCTCATAATTATGCGCTCTTCTATCAATTGCTCATCAATAATTTGTTCACCCACCGTAATACATGCTATCATGAGAGAAGCCACTAGTGAAACCTATGGCCCCCGGGTCTCTTTCTTATTATATTGCATCTCTTTTATTATCGCTTCTCGTTTACTATTTTTCAGTCTTTACTTTCCAATCTATACGGCAAAAATACCAAAAAGATTATCTTACTATCTTTATCATATCTCACTTTCGCAAGTGACCGTGAAGGGATTGACAACCCCTTTATCGCGTTGGTTCCGAGGTTCTTGATTGTTTGTGCAGGTACTAGGTGACTTGCGTGTTATGTCCTACTGGATTGATACCTTGGTTCTCAAAAACTGAGGGAAATACTTACGCTACTTTGTTGCATCACCCTTTCCTCTTAAAGGGAAAACCAACACATGCTCAAGAGGTAGCAAGAAGGATTTCTGGCACCGTTACCGGGGAGATCTGTGCTCAAGTCAAGACATACCAAGTACCCATCATAAACTCTTCTCCCTTGCATTACATTATTTGCCATTCGCCTCTTGTTTTCCTCTCCCCCACTTCACAAACCTTTGCCTTTCCTTCGCCCTTCTTTCGTTCATCCTTCTGTTTGCTCATGTTACCATGTGCCTTCTATTAGCTTGCATCTTCGCTTGCTAAATATCTATCGTTATGGATCCTCATCCACATGCTAATCTTTTTAAAAGATCCAATTATGAAGAACCAATTACTAGTGAATTGAGTGCACTAGATTATCTTTATGAGGGTTTGCTTGAAATTCGTGAATCTGAAAATTGTGATGAAGTGCTTTATGAAGTCATTCACGATATATCTTGGAATAAAAAGCATGATTGCAATGATGTTATTATAAATTCTATTAACGTCAGTTGTGCTAATAATATGAAAAACCCTAAGCTTGGGATGCTAGTTTTTCTATGTCCACTACTTGTTGCAATGATCATGATTGGGTGATTCTTCCTTTGATCTTGAAAATTTATTTAAGCCCCATGATGAATATGAGATTGATAATAGTTTTTGCAATATTATTCAAAGTGGGTTTGGAAGAGTGTCAACTTTAGTTCCCACATATTTGGATAATGTTCAATCTTATGAATTTTTTGATAAAAGTGGGTTTGGAGAGGTCATCACTTTAGTTAATGTTAATCCCACTATTTTGGAAGAGTGTCAACTTTGCATGCATCTGGATCATGTTGAAAATATTTTATGTGATAGCTATTTTGTTGAATTTGCTTATGATACCACATGTAATTATTATGAGAGAGGAAAATATGGTTGTAGAAATTTTCATGTTGCTAAATTTCCCTTTTGTTATGTTGATAGTTCTTTTGTTTCTTTCTTCTTCCTTGCATATGCTAGATCTATCTTGTCTTGCTAATTTGTTTTCCTATAAAATGCCTATGAATAGGAAGTATGTTAGACTTAGATGTGTTTGTCACGTGTTTCATGATGCTCTCTTTGTACTTAAATTCTTGTCTTTCATGTGAGAATCATTGAAATTATCAATGCCTAGCTAGGGACGTTAAACGATGGCGCTTGTTGGGAGGCAACCCAATTTTATTTTTGTCCTTTAATTTTTGTTACTATTTAGTAATAAATAATTTATCTAGCGTCCATTATGATTGTGTTTTTTATGTTTTAATTAGCGTTTGTGCCAAGTAAAGCCTTTAGGATCTTCTTGGGTGATTGTTGTTTGATCTTTCTGATAAAAACACAAAGTATGCGCTCACGAAAATAATTTTAATGTTTTACCGGATAGAGATAAAATACCAATTCCAACTGAAGTTGATGAATATACAAATTATTTAGGTCGTCCTAATTTTTCATAATTTTTGGAGTTACAGAAGTATTCGAAACCTCCAGATTTCTACAAACTGTTCTGTTTTGACAGATTCTGTTTTTCATGTGTTGTTTGCTTATTTTGGAATACAATAGGTTTAACACCAATATAAATAAAGAATGAGTTAATTACAGTATATTAAAGTGGTGGTTTTCTTTCTTATACTAACGGAGCTCATGAGATTTTATGCTGAAGTTTTGTGTTGTGAAGTTTTGAAGTTTTTGGGTAAAGATTTGATGGATTTTGGAACAAGGAGTGGCAAGAGCCTAAGATTGGGGATGTCCATGGCACCCCAAGGTAAAATTCAAGGACAACCAAAAGCTTAAGCTTGGGGATGCCCCGAAAGGCATCCCCTCTTCCGTCTTCGTCTATCAGTAACTTTACTTGAGGCTATATTTTTATTCACCACATGATATGTGTTTTGCTTGGAGCGTCTTGTATGATGTGAGTTTGTTCTTTTTAGTTTACCACAACTATCCTTGCTGTACATGCCTTTTGGGAGAGACACACATGAATTGTAATTTATTAGAATACTCTATGTGCTTCACTTATATCTTTTGAGCTAGATAATTTTGCTCTAGTGCTTTGCTTATATCTTTTTAGAGCACGGTGGTGGTTTTATTTTATAGAAATTATTGATCTCTCGTGCTTCACTTATATTATTTTGAGATTCTTTTAGAACAGCATGGTAATTTGCTTTGGTTATAAAATTAGTCCTAATATGATGGGCATTCAAGATGGGTATAACAAAAAACTTTCATATAGAGTGCATTTTGAGATTCATATAGTTTGATACTTGATAATTGTTTTGAGATATAAAGATGGTAATATTAGATTCGTGCTAGTTGAGTAATTGTGAAATTGAAAAAAACTTGTGTTGAGGTTTGGAAGTCCCGTAGCATGCACATATGGTAACCGTTGTGTGACAAATTTGAAGCATGAGGTGTTCTTTGAGTGCCTTCCTTATGAGTGGCGGTCGGGGACGAGCGATGGTCTTTTTCTACCAATCTATCCCCCCTAGGAGCATGCGCGTAGTGCTTGGTTTTTATGACTTGTAGATATTTGCAATAAGTATGTGAGTTCTTTATGATTAATGTTGAGTTCATGGATTATACGCACTCTCACCCTTCCACCATTGCTTGCCTCTCTTATGCCATGCAACTTTCGCCGGTATCATAAACCCATCATTTACCTTCCACAAAACAGCCACCATACCTACCTATTATGGCATTTCCATAGCCATTCCGAGATATATTGCCATGTTACTTTCCACCGTTCCGTTTATTATGACACGCTTCATCATAGTCATATTCCTTTGCATGATCATGTAGTTGACATCGTATTTGTGGCAAGGCCACCATTCATAATATTTTATACAGGACACTCTTGATTCATTGCACATCCCGGTACACTGCCGGAGGCATTCACGTAGAGTCATATTTTGTTCTAAGTATCGAGTTGTAATTCTTGAGTTGTAACTAAATAAAAGTGTGATGATCTTCATTATTAGAGCATTGTCGCATGTGAGGAAAGGATGATGGAGACTATGATTCCCCTACAAGTCGGGATGAGATTCTGGTCGAAAAAAGTGGCCATAAAAAAGAAGGCCCAACAAAAAATGAGAGAAAAAGAGAGAAGGGGCAATGTTACTATCCTTTTTCCACACTTGTGCTTCATAGTAGCACCATGATCCTCATGATAGAGAGTCTCTTATGTTGTCACGTTCATATATTAGTGGGATTTTTCATTATAGAACTTGTCTTGTATATTCCAATGATGGGCTTCCTCAAATTGCCCTAGGTCTTCGTGAGCAAGCAAGTTGGATGCACACCCACTTAGTTTCTTTTATTGAGCTTTCATACACTTATACCTCTAGTGCATCCGTTGCATAGCAATCCCTACTCACTCACATTAATATCTATTGATGGGCATCTCCATAGCCCATTGATACACCTAGTTGATGTGAGACTTTCTTCCTCCTTTTTCTCTTCTCCACAACCACCATTCTATTCCACCTATAGTGCTATGTCCATGGCTCGCGCTCATATATTGCGTGAAAGTTGATTTTTTTTGAAAAGGCTAAGTATGAAACAATTGCTTGACTTGACATCGGGGTTGTGCATAATGGGAGCATTTTGTGTGACGGCAATGAAGCATATCCAAACTATATGATTTTGTAGGGATGAGCCTTCTTTGGCTATGTTATTTTGAGAAGACATAATTGCTTGGTTACTATGCTTGAAGTATTATTATCTTTATGCCAATATTAAAGTTTTGTCTTGAGTCTTTCGGATCTGAACATTCATGCCATAATAAAGAAAATTACATTGAAATTATGTTAGATAGCATTCAACATAAAAAAATTTGTTTTTATCATTTACCTACTCGAGGATGAGCATGAATTAAGCTTGGGGATGCTTGATACGTATCCAACGTATCTATAATTTTTGATTGTTCCATGCTATTATATTATCTGTTTTGGATGTTTATTAATGGGCTTGAATATGCTCTTTTATATTATTTTCGGGACTAACCTATTAACCGAAGGCCTAGTGCCAGTTTCTATTTTTTTGCCTATTTAAGTGTTTCATAGAAAAGGAATATCAAACGGAACGAAACCTTCAAGAGGATCTTTCTTGGAACAAACGCAAACCAGGAGACTTGGAGTGGAAGTGTGGAACTCCGCGAGGCTTCCATGAGATAGGAGGGCGCGCCCAGGGGGGTAGGCACGCCCCCACCCTCGTGGGCCCCACAGAGCTCCACTGACGTACTTCTTTTGACTATATATACTCTTATACCTTAAAAACATCAGGGGGAGCCACGAAACCACTTTTCCACTGCCGCAACCTTCTGTACCCATGAGATCCCATCTAGGGCCTGTTTCGGCGATCTGCCGGAGGGGGATCCGATCACGGAGGGCTTCTACATCAACACCATAGCCTCTCCGATGATGTGTGAGTAGTTTACCACAAACCTTCGGGTCCATAGTAATTAGCTAGATGGCTTCTTCTCTCTCTTTGGTTCTCAATACAAAGTTCTCCTCGATGTTCTTGGAGATCTATTCGATGTAATACTTTTTGTGGTGTGTTTTCCGAGATCCGATGAATTGTGGATTTATGATCAAGTTTATCTATGAATAATATTTTGTTCTTCTCTGAATTCTCATATGCATGATTTGATATCTTTGCAAGTCTCTTCGAATTATCGGTTTAATTTGGCCTACTAGATTGATCTTTCTTGCAATGGGAGAAGTGCTTAGCTTTGGGCTCAATCATGCGGTGTCCTTTCCCAGTGACAGTAGGGGCAGCAAGGCACGTATTGTATTGTTGCCATCGAGGATAAAAAGATCGGGTTTATATCATATTTCTTGAGTTTATCCCTCTACATCATGTCATCTTGCTTAATGCATTACTCTGTTCTTATGAACTTATACTCTAGATGCATGTTGTATAGCGGTCGATTTGTGGAGTAATATTAGTAGATGCAGAATAGTTTTGGTCTACTTAACACATATGTGATGCCTATGTTCATAATCATGGGCTAGATATTCTCATAATTATGCGCTCTTCTATCAATTGCTCAACAGTAATTTGGTCACCCACCGTAATACATGCTATCATGAGAGAAGCCACTAGTGAAACCTATGGCCCCGGGGTCTCTTTATTATTATATTGCATCTATTTTATTATCGCATATCATTTCTTATTTTGCAATCTTTACTTTCCAATCTATACAACAAAAATACCAAAAATATTTATCTTACTATCTTTATCAGATCCCCAAGTGACCGTGAAGGGATTGACAACCCCTTTATCGCGTTGGTTGCGAGGTTCTTAATTGTTTGTGCAGGTACTAGGTGACTTGCAGGTTATCTCCTACTAAATTGATACCTTGGTTCTCAAAAACTGAGGGAAATACTTACGCTACTTTGCTGCATCACCCTTTCCTCTTCAAGGGAAAACCAATGCATGCTCAAGAGGTAGCAGCTCTCTGCACACGCAGCCATAGAACCTTTCAGAGCTCCTAGCCGCCCCTTCATAACACCAGATCTTGTCTTTTCAGGAGAACGCCCCTAGCTAAATTCAATAGCTACACGCTCGACCTCTGAGAACTGGCTGCCAAAGATCCTGTAGTCATGCTCACCAAGATCCAGCAACTCACCTGCAAATAAAAAAAGAAGGAGCACAACAAGGGTAAGTTCAAATATAGAATTCATGACAGTACTAGTCAAGAAGTACAAGCTAGAAAAAAATACAAAAGGTCATGCTTACGTACAGGGTTCGATGCCAAACAAACCCCGGAAGTCAACATCAAACACTTCGCTAGTCGCGCAGGTATACAACAAAGTCTTTCTAATGTCAAGAATGTCTTTGTGGCTCTAATCCAACATTTCAATCACACCATCCTCCCGGCAATGATAGGTCTTGCAGTTTTGTAGCATAAAGAAGTCACAATCATGCCTGTTAACAAAAGAAAAAACAAAAGGGTGCATCACAAATTCGAAATACAGGAATACGACAAAAAATTGGAAAACCACGCATTCCAGCGACAAAAACAACTAATAAAAATTATTAAAAATGAATACTCACGTGTTTTGTTGTTGCGGCACACGCACAAACTCGCAAGATAAACCATAAATATGCGCCGGCGAGAATGGTTTGGCCCTATCTACGCTGGACTCCCTCCAAAGCTTCTTTATATTATCTGTCATAGTCCTTAAGAATCTAACTTAATCACCCCAGGTTTCATCGAGGAGTGAATCAAGACACTCGAAATGACGGAACCTCAAATTCAGAACAATTAAGCACCAATGCCCAGATTCTTAAGTAGGCTTCATGGCAGCCGCAAATGATGGCGTATCAAAAGTAGGGAAAAGAAGCTGACAAAAAAATCACAGAGGAAAAATGAAAAAACATATTCAACCTCCAAAACAATAAATAAAAGAGGGAAATTGAAATTCAGAAGTCCAAACAAATCAGATAATCATAAGTTCTAATTGAGTAAACAACTCACTACAAAAAATAAATGCTACTCAAGTTTATAACCACCGCCCAAACTTGCAACAAACATATCAGTTCAATTTCCTTGCGATAATAAGTGCAGCTTCAAAAAAGAAGCACAGATCATTCATAAGTACAGGGGAAAAAGCAGGCTACTCAAGTTCATTCCCACCTCCCAAACTTGCAAGAAAACATGACAGTTCTAGTTCATGGGTACAATAAGTTCAAGTTCACCTACTTGGTCAAAACCCTCAGTCCCTTATCTCGTGAACCACTGTAGCACATTGGCATCAATATTTCCATCACGGATCTTGGTCTGTTGTACAAAAAGAACAACAACAGTTAGAATATTTCCAAAATAACTTTATCATCCTATTTAGAAAGAAAAAATATTGACCGTCACCCATCTAGGAACTATCAACTTGTTAGTGTATCGGTACTTCAGACGTAGAGAATATAAAACAACGTCATCACTGTCTGAGTTGAGCATGCCAATGGGGATAAACACTTTAGCAACAGAACCAACACCGGCATCTCATTCGCTATTTCAAAACATCGGCTTTTCACTAGGAAAACACAAACATGACATGAATTAAAACTACTGCATGACAACAATAGTCATACGAGAGAAAGAAAAAGAGACAAAAATGATACGGGATAAATCCCAAAACGAACCGTTTCCCACGGTTCGTGCACAACCTCATAACAAAGAAAAACAAATCAACCTTAGCAACATTAGCACCTTCTGCTTGCAGAAAAAGAACAAAAAATAATAAGTTCAAGCACTACAAGTGAACATGTCCAAAATGCCATAAATGAGAAGTACACCTCATTTACAAGTCCTTACATGCACTTTCAGCGTTTGACAACGGGAGTTCCTGTGATGACAGCAATATGCCTGCAATTTCAGGGATTGACAACGGAAGATCTTGTGAGGACAGCAATATGGCTATGCTTTCAAGGTTTGAAGAAAGAAAATCCTGGGACGACACGAGCGCCTCCTGCGTCAAGGGCCAGAAGAAATCGATAGAAGTAAATCATCATCCTTAGATGGCACCTCCTCCATGCTAGACACGTCGGCGTCTTGCAATGCATCACCGTAATCAAGCCCTCCAGGCGGGAAATTTCCCGGCAGCAAATCTTCAGAATTAGAAATATTATCATTCTCAGCAGTACCAATACTAGACGATTTGGCATCAAGTATGCTGGCAGCACCAACATCCTGATCAGCAACTTTGCTAGCAACATTGTGCCCACTGCTCAATGGAACACCACAAGCATCATCTCCAACATTAACGATAGCCTTGCGCTCAACATCAGTCATCTGAAAAAATAAAAAAATAAAAGCTAGCAAGATGTGCACAGGCTAACTTTTACAGCTACAAAAAAATAGCAGCGAAAACTGCATATAAAATTAATGCAAGCACAGAAAAACAATCCTTAGCAGCATCCACAGCAACATCACCGATCTTGCTACTACTAACATTCAAAGGAACATCACCGATGGTCGAACAAGGCTCGTCACCAACAACAGGACCCGGATTCATAGTAATGAAGCAAAAAACAATGCTATTATTAGCAACAACACACAAAGAGTTAAACTGCACTAACAAAAGGTAGGTATCACCTTCAAATTCTTAACAGCGTGGGATAGAAAATGAACATGTAAGGCACAGTGGTGCGCATGAAAATTCAAGAATATATATATACACACAATAAAAAATAAAAATAACCTTGCTGTTATCAGTAGATGGATCATTAACTCCACAGTCAACAGCAGCCTCAACATCATGACTGGTCTCCTGCATGAAAAAAATTTAATAAATAGATGAACATGAGAAAGTTCAACTACAATACTGACAGCAGAACGACATAGTAAAAAATGCAAACATCAAGGACAGACTCGCATCAACAACAGGGGACTCCAAGACAACATCATTTGTATGGTGGTCAGAAACATTAGCCTCAATACCATCACCAGCCCTGCTATCAGTGGCAGCAGCCTCATCCTGCTCAATCTACCTGATAACAACATTGGCACTTTCTTCATATGGCTTGCAGCGAGAGTCTTGCATAGTTTTGAAACGCTTCATGTTGTTCAATAGACGAACCGAGCTCTGAATTAGTTGAGTAGCACTAATTAAAATTCTCTCCATCTCATTATAGTCCGCTGCTTCGTCAGCATTAAATTGACGACCGTTAGGGAGGATACTACTGATAGAGCTCAGACGCTCAACTGTAGTTGGCACCTTTTCCAGCTCAGAATGCACATTAATAAAAATATGCTCAGCGTGTTCCAACACAGAAACATCTACATCAATACCAAAACCCTGCCTGTGTGAAGTACTAGCTTGAGTAGGGCCAGGGGGAACATAACCAACACCCTCAACACTACGACCATTTCTCAACTCATCGTGCAGAGATGAAATCTTGGGAACCTGAGACAGCATCTCCAAGACTGGCAGTTTATACACTCGGAAAAAGAAAACTTCCTCATGAGATTTCCACTACATACAGGGGAAAAGGAGTTAATTCATAAATGCAACACATAGGGAAAAATAAACATTATATTAATAGATTTAAATCCACAATTCTAACGATCTTTCACTATCAGTGTCAATTTGTTAGTATTTACAAACAGGTCAGTTGAACAAGAGATTCAGTTCAAGCACACATGACACAACACTACTAAAAATCATACCTAGACCTCACAAAGCTTAAGAAATGACAAAATCTAAACAGGTAACTCTGCAAGACACATGTTCACTCTAGCAAAAATAGCTATACCTAAAAATCGGTCTGCAAGACACGACAGAAATAAAACTCACCGAAAGCTTCCCAAACACCCAAGTCTTTGGATTTGCTGATGAGGAGATCAATACCATTGTTACACCCACAACCCATGTTGCTATACATACTGGACCAATTACTAGAGCTCGCGCACGCCAATTAAATTATCATGTACTTTCGTTTCTTGGTAACGATTCTAATGTTCATGAGAATATGATGCTGCCTAAATTGGATACATTTGTTTTTCTTACAAATGAAGGGCCTAGCTTGGACAAGAGAGATGAACCTTGGAGAAAGTTCAAGCATGGAGATGATGGCATGCGCAAGGGGAACAAGAACGGAGTTACAAGTGATGATTCCAGGACTTTGAATCCACCATAATTAGTGCATGAAGCCTTGGACAAAATATACAAGATGCCACTTCATAAATTTCGTCCAGAGGCTATTCTAGGTGCTGCGTCACCTTATTTTTGGGCCAGGCCCATGTAATTTCGAAATACTTGATTATAGGCTGTTTGTAGAGTCCGTATGTGTGGGGAAACAATAGTTAGGGTTGGTTTCGGACCCCTCCTCCAAGGGCCACGAAATTCCCCCCTCTCTCCTCCATATATACAGCCCTTAGGGCATCGTTTAGACTTTGGTTTTTGTTTAGATTAAAAGTTTGCCATAGCTGCAACTTCGCGTACTTCGTTTGTGTTCAACGACCAGACAAAGGCGTCACAGAACCCCACCTTCATTAATAAAGTTTTCCTCTTATATTCGCAATATACAGATTGCAATCTCAGTTACATTCTTCTTATTCGTTTGTTCGCTAGAAACAGACCCTTGTGGTCAGGTTGATCGTGCTCCGGCGTGGTCAATAACCCCTCGGAAGTTGGTTTAGCGATTGCTAAGGCGCGACGTCTCGCACGTTCGTAGCTAGATCATCAAGGTCGACTCCCACAGAAAATGATAGCCACCATCTCATCGAAACATCGGGACACCTTCGCATCTATCATCTGCGTTGCCTTTTCTTATCAAATCTGCATCAGCCAGATCAGAAAGCTTGTCATGATCCATGAAATATATGTGGGGGACTCGCATGTCAGCATCCGGAGACTTGCCACGGATAAGGCAGTCAAGGTACATTAGTACAGGCCCTATAGCGCAGCCTCTGATTGCCTTCCCAAGGGTTACACCATCTTGGTACTTGACAACAGCCCTTCTAAGCTCATCAACCATGCAATAATCCATATTAGCCATGTCCTCAATGACGAGATCCTCAAACATTGATGCCTCTCTGGAAACACCTGTGGCGGCACCTGGCAACACAACTTTGATAAACACAATAATGAAGAACACTTTGAGAGCAAGATCATCTTTCCTAGGATCCTTGACAAGCACCTTGAGCTTACCCCTCAAATCCTTCGTCTTGATATCTCTGTTCCTGCTAATGTCAAGCTCCGATCTTAACTTCATCAGAGCGTCATCATATCTGTCCTTTGATGACCTTGGTGTAGAACGACCACCACGAGGGAACCCAAATAGTTGATGTATACCATCGCTAGTGATGCGAAGCTTCTTATTAGCCTGACCCATGTCAAGAGTCATCGTATCAGGATCTATCTTCAGGTACAAAACTCCCATCACAGGGTGGTAAATGTTAGACTTCACCTTCCACTTGAAGATAGAACCAAAACTAGCTATATGAACCCTAGCCACATGGCGACTATCAAGCAAACGAGCACAAGCATCAATCTCTCTCAATGAACATCTGTCAATTAAATTCAATCACTGTGAGTCATCTTCATCCAAAGCAACTTTTCCGTCATTACCTCTCACCGACTAGACCAGACCCATAACACTAACAAGCTATAAATGAAAACAAAGAAGGCACATCTTAACTAAATGAATATAAAAAACAAAACAAACATATGAAGGCAAGAAGAAAACAAGATTGCACAAGTTCAACTCTTAAAACAACATCAGTACCACCCTCAATTGATGCTAACAATGACTAGCCCTCACCTAGACAGCATACCAACCCAGACACAATTAAATCATTGCAAGTACAACTACTAAGTCACATACAGTACAAACGTACCACTGCACATTCATCTTCAGAATCAACTTTGATATCATCTTTTTCAAATGCAGGATCTTCAGCTTCGACACGAGCACGCTTCTTCAAACCTTTGTTCACCTTCACAGGAGCAACTTTACACTTCTTATTTTCCTTCAACAAAGAGCGCTCTGGAAGAGGAGACGAAGAAGGCTTCTTATTTGACAAAACTCGTGGACTCTGACGAACAGGGGAGCCACCAAGTGTGCTTGCACCAATCTTCACAACAACACTATCTCCATCAGCTTTGCTATTACTAGGTTGGGAACCAGCTTTCACACGTGGGCTATGCCTCTATGTGCCATCAGGATTTGGATCAGACATCTTCCTCTTCAAAGCAACTTTCTTTTCCTTAACTACATCACGAGTAAACACTTGCGTCAAGCAAGTCTGCAACAAGTTTGTCTTGACAGGCATGTCAGCTCCATGAGATCCAGCATCAACTGTTGAAAAGGCCGTGTCACCACCATCATCACCTCCACCTTTAGCAGCTTGAGCAACATCATCATCGCTGCATTGCACGCAAGCAGCCTTTTGACGCCGTTCCAACTCCCTTCTCCTCTGGAAATCACACTTCTTCTTTCTTTTCCTTTCGTCCTCCAGTTGTAACTGCATAGGAAGATCCTCAGCCTAAGTAATAGACTCAGTACCATCAACACTCTGTGACTGAGTAACAGACAACTACAAGCGCCCATCACCATCACCAAAATTAAGAGAATAAATTCCATCATTAATATCTTTCACAACATCATCAATGTCCTCAGCAGCAGCATGGCTATCATTTAACTGCATAAACCAATAACATTGGCACACATATTTAAAATTAAAACACAATTAACATTGCAGAGGCAAGTAAAATAAGGCACATAGCATCAGGCACAAACAAAAGGAACAACTGATGTAACTAAACATATTTATGTACGCAAGGCTGTTAAAAAAAGAGAAAATATAAGAGAAACACCAGCAACACTCGCAAGTTCTTCTAGAGGATTTGGTATCTCAAAAATAACATTCACAAGATCTTGAAAGCGTTTTGATTTGTCAGAATCAGGAGGCACCGACACTCTAACATCTGCAACAACATGATAATCAGCAAAAAAGAAAAAAAAAGGAAAATTACATGAACGAGCAATCAGTTCAACTATATGAACACTACAAGTGAAACCAATAAAACAATATCACCCCACCACTCGCACACCAAACTTCAAAATGTCAGGTCTTTTGACATCATAGTAGTTCTTCTCAGACTGCTACAAGCTATTCAAATGCCAGTACAACAGTTCAAACTATAGATGGTGATCAGTACTCCAACCTATGTGCAGGTTACAGCGACCTAAAAACTAGACATACCACATATTCGAGGGCAAAAATTAATAACTATCAAAATCCACACAACTTGTAATGTCCATACGACAACACCTATACATCTAAAAACCTATTAAGCACAAGATCTAATAAAACATCAGCAGCAGAGAACACAAAAAGGTTTCGGCACAACAAATTACCTGCATTCAACTTGTCAGGACTGGATGATGTACCCATTGAGATCTACAGACCTAAAATCTGCCGAACCAGAACTGCAAGACACATGAGAAAAAAGTAGGGTTCTTACCTATTTCAGAAACGAAGGAAGCCAAACAAAGCAAAACTCTTACCAGCAAACGCGAACTCCACCACCGAATCCAGAATTACTCATGCGAGCCACTCGTTCAAGAGCAAAGGAACCCTAGCGAATCTAGCCCAAGCCAGCACGAGAGCAATAACTTAGAAATACAGGAAAAATATGTACATAAGGGGATGCAAGGGGAGTCGAGGACAGAGCAAAGGAACAAACAGAGCATACAGACCTTCCCCTGGAGTTCAACCCGCCGGCCGACGGTCCTACGGCAGAATAGGAGAAGTGGCTTCTGTGCGAGAAGAGGAGAGGAGGGGAACGAAGAAGGACGCGATTTGTGGAGGGGGGGAGGCGGAACGGGGGAGAGCGGAGGTTAAAAGGTGAGTGGGAGAAAACCGACGGCTCAAGCCCACGATCGTGGAAGAAAAAGAAAAAGGGCAAAGCCCACTATCTCAGGGCAGTTACTAAAAATAATAGAAAAAATTAAATACAATAAAAATTAATATAGAGGGAGAAAATGAACAACCGAAGTACAAGTAATACCTCATAACAGTACAATAAAAATATCAAAAAAGTACAATTGAAATACCTTACATAGACTATACAAAATTAAGTACAATATTTCTCAAAAAAATGAAAAGTACAAAAAAATGGTGGCACGCTTTGAACCACAAATTCATGTTAAGCACTTGCATCCTCACACTCGTGTACACATATGACGCCGCAGCACATTATACAATGCAGACACCTAACAAAGATACAAAAATGACGCAAGTTATGTTACAGATCCACCTCACTGTATGACAAAAACCGCTTGTTACCGACGACGTGTGTTCATCAGTCAATACAAACAACAAAAATGTGTAAGTACAACTATGCCCCTCGGTGTGGTGCTGGTTTCCCCCCTAAAAAGATAGATAATGGGGGCAAGTCTAGACATGGAGGATGTGTTAGTAAAACTATGCCCCTTGATGCGGTGCTGGTTTTCCCCCTAAAAAGATAGAAAATGGGGGAAAGTCATGTTACGGACTCGCCTCTGCATGCGACGCTGCGGCACGCCGCGTCGTCGCCTGCTACGGCTCGTTCTAGCTCGGCCTCGCCGAGATGGGGGAGGGGGGTCCCGACCTCCCTCCCCCCCGGCTCGGCCTCGCGCTAACGCGGCAGTGCGCTCGTTTGACAGGCGCAGTGCGGTTATTCTGCCCCCCCCCCCCCCCCGCGCGCAAGCAAATACCCTAAAAAGATAGATGTTCTTCAGTCCATACAAAAAATGTGTCAGTACGACTATGCCACTCGGTGCGGTCCTATATATCTTAACCAGATGTTCATAAAAAATCCAAAAAATGCTAAAAAATGAGAACAAAGAGAAAGCAAGGGAAACACACTATAAAAAAGATGTCAGTTCAAGCACAGGAGAACAGTCAGTACTATAATAAAAAAAATTGACCGCCCAAGAGAACAGGAGGTGGGATTAAATGTATAGCGCACGCGCACACCACACTGCACAGCCATGCGGACGAGCTATTTGGGCTGAAAACAATGGCTTCGGGGGATGGCCCAATACAAAAGTTTGCCCCACTACAAAATTCCAACCAATCACACACGACCAAAGAAAAGAAACACATGCAGATAATTAAAAAACTCATAAGAAATCAGTTCAAAATAAAGAATGTAGAAAAGTTCAAACACATATTGATTGTAAGAACTAAAAAATACAAAATAATTTTTTGGAAAATTAAATGTAGAAGATGGTAATAAAAATTTCAGAAACAAAATTTTAAAAATTTCAACTACTAAAATTCATAAGCTTGAAGTAAAATTAGTACTATGCAGCAAAGATTGAATTCTTTTTATTTTAAAAAGTACTAGAACTATCACTATTCAACTAAAAAATAAAATTGTGCTCTAAAATTCCTGTCGAATAGTAAGAAAAAATTCTCTACAACAAACGAATGTGGTTGGCCATTGACATCCAATATAGTTCAGTACTATCATCAACAGCATGTAAGTTCAACAAACTCAAACCCAAGGGATCCTACAACCATCATCAGCTATATTTTTCTTGTGCGAGCTATGTACATGAAAATATCCCAGTAAAAACAAAGGATGCCCATCAGTTCAACTATAACTATTCCAATTCAAATATAAACAATATATAAAAACAGTTGTGCTTGAGCAAAAATAGGAAGCATTACATCAATAAAAAATAGCGCATACAATAACATACGAACAAATTATTCCAAACCATCTGGTAATAACATAGAATTCAACCATCTCACATGCATTATTTTAAAGAAAGATACTACAACATAATCAAAGGCACACAAATCTCACAACCAGAGTCATTTGCCACATTTAAACCTACAACACACAAATTCTAAACGTCAGAGAGTCATCTTCCCTGGAGAACATAACCATAACCACATCTCCATCCTCAATTCCTGACCCTGCCACAATGTCCTTCCACCCAATAGTTAGGTTGATGCAACAATCAAAGTCGATGTTGTAGGAAACTTCCATCAACTGATATCCATTTTTGTATGAAGTCTCCATCTTCAGTATCCCGGAACTAGGAGCAACATTCCTGATTCTGGGTGACATTTTCTGCAAATGGGCATGGGAGTAGAAAATAAAGTGAACACCTGACATAACTGAATATTTACAGAGATCTAGGAACTGTACCATAACAAAAGTGAAAAGAAATATCTGAACCAAAACAAAAACACCAAACTAACTAGTCATATAACCTGACTAAACTGAAGAAATATACATATTAGTACCCCTACAGTAAAACATCTGGCAAAAATAGAACAATGATTATACAAAAATGGATAAATATTGTTAAGTAATGAACAAATACACACACAAATCCTTACTGTTAACTTTTGACAAAACCAAATAAAAATTATAGTCAAACTATTGCTAAAACTAAACTACAGATTCAGTCCATGGGATTCGAAATGAGACCTACAAAAAGAATAGAAACACATACCCATGATCCCTCCAAGTCCCCAACCGTCAGGTGACAAACATAGGCTGCATGAAACCCATGGTTGCTATATAGCAGATAGGAAAGTTGCCCACGCGCGCTGACTCTCGGTGAGCTCCAAACCAGATTCGTACACATAGTCGTTAGCTATGTGTGCCATCTTTGCGAGACATCCACATGAACAATCCTCCATGGAAACATAGCAAAAGGAAAGAAAACAATAGAGAGAAGAGGGAGGAACCTAGATCTGATTCTGGAAGAAGGAAGAAAAGGAGGGGGGCCTGAGCCGCACACCACACATAGATGTATATAATTTATAGACAGGAAGACCTGCTGATTATAAAAATAATAAATAGGCAGGTGGGCAGCCAGCTCGTAGAAAATAGTTATTATACAAGTCATACAACATTGACCAAAAATCAGTTCAACTTCAGATAAAGTAGCAGTTCAAAATAATTGTTGGAGAGCACATACGGTAGTAGTTCGAAGTGCATAAAACAAACATATGTAGATAAAACAACTCATTCAGAGGTAGACAATTGAATTCATTTAGTCATTCAACCATGTGCTCCCTCACAACACAATCTTAAAACCATAAAAGTTCAGTACTTCAGTCATAACGATCAAAGAAACGACACCATTTGGCCCTGGTGGATGGATGTGTAGCCATGGCTGCTCTCATCCTAGCCCAACTGATGATCTGAATATGGTTCTTTCCCCTACCCTCTGGGAAAAGTAGCTCCAGTTCATTGGAGTTACAAGTATCCATCACCTCGCGCGCAAGGCATCTGTTAAACTCTGCCTCCACTTCCTCCTCGGCAGCATGCCGTGCCCTCTGTCTGTGCCTGCGCCTCCTCCTCCTCCTCCTCCTCCTCCTCTCCTCTACTACTACAGCCCTCACATCGACGGCATCCCCTCCTCCTCTGTGACCTCTCCTAGCTCAGGACCCATCTGGCTTTTCTTTGGTGGAATGAAAGTGAAAGAGGGCTCCGGCTTTATACTCAAAGTGCAGATGTTTGGGTAGGCAGCCAATACAAAATACTTACTCCGATGTCAACACACAGTAATACAACTTTGACATGGAGCAGTTCAACTACACATACGGCAGCCATTCAAACAACACTGAAAAACACACAACTTAATTACACAGTTTGACCAGATTACAAGAAATCATAGGCTACAGTTAGCCACCATACACCACCTCCGCAGACGACCAAGTCACATGGGAATCCGGGGTAGAAAGAACTCAAGAAGCAAAATTTACAACCAAAATTTATTCATACAATCCTCAACTCTCTCCCTGCAACACCAATTTGAAAATAAAACATCAGAAAAAGAAGAACACATTTGCATGGCGGACATGGCCAACGACCAAGAACACCAAAACTTCTAATCAGAAAGTACAGTGAAAGAATCTCCAAAAACGAACACACTAATCATTCTCACATCCCAAATAACACAGAAAACAACAAAGCAGACGTAAAATCGACTATTACGAACATGTCACATCCCTAGTTCTGGTATGACCTAGGCTAGCTAGTCATGTGTGCATCACGTTTAAATTTCATTTAAATTTGAAATGGGGATTTGTAAAACCCTCAGAAATCATTTCTGGAAATGACCCAGATAAAAATTGCTCCAAAAGGGTCCAAGAAAATGTTCATGTCTCTCTCTGAAAATATTGGGCAGAGGTAAAATTCAAACCAATATTTTTAGGAGCTCATAAATATTTATTTTGGCCATTTGGAATTAATCCAGTAATTATTTGCATTGGATAAATATTTATATATATATAAAATATTGTCCAATAATTCTGAATTTTGGTGAGGGGCTTTGGAATAATCCCTTAGGCCCTGCAAAAATTGTCAGAATTAAATAAAATGATTTGGTATCTTTATTAAATCAAAAAAAAGTTCAGAAAATAGAAAAGAAAACAGGAAAAGGAAAAGGCTTACCTGGCCTTACCTGGCGGCCCAGCTGGCCAGCCCACCTGACGCCCCCGATTCAATCATACACTAATCATACACGCAAACATGTACGATCAAGATGAGGGACTCACGGGAAGATATCACAACACAACTCTACAAATAAAAATAAGTCATACAAGCATCATATTACAAGCCAGGGCCTCGAGGGCTCGAATACAAGAGCTCGATCATAGACGAGTCAGCGGAAGCAACAGTATCTGAGTACAGACATAAGTTAAACAAGTTTGCCTTAAGAAGGCTAGCACAAACTGGGATACATATCGAAAGAGGTGCAGGCCTCCTGCCTGGGATCCTCCTAACTACTCCTGGTCGTCGTCAGCGGGCATCACGTAGTAGTAGGCACCTCCGGTGTAGTAGGAGTCATCGTCGACGGTGGCGTCTGGCTCCTGGACTCCAGCATCTGGTTGCGACAACCAGAATGAAAGGAAAAGGGGGAAAAGGGGGAGAAAGCAACCGTGAGTACTCATCCAAAGTACTCGCAAGCAAGGAGCTACACTACATATGCATGGGTATCAAATGGAGTAAGGGTATCATATGTGGACTGAACTGCAGAATGCCAGAATAAGAGGGGGATAACTAATCCTTTCGAAGACTACGCTTCTGGCAGCCTCCGTCTTGCAGCATGTAGAAGAGAGTAGACTGAAGTCCTCCAAGTAGCATCACATAGCATAATCCTAACCGATTATCCTCCCCTCGTCGCCCTGTGAGAGAGCGACCACCGGTTGTATCTGGCACCTGGAAGGGTGTGTTTTATTAAGTATCCGGTTCTAGTTGTCATAAGGTCAAGGTACAACTCCAAGTCGTCCTATTACCGAAGATCACGGCTATTCGAATAGATTAACTTCCCTGCAGGGGTGCACCACATACCCCAACACGCTTGATCCCATTTGGCCGGACACACTTTCCTGGGTCATGCCCGGCCTCGGAAGATCAACACGTCGCAGCCCCACCTAGGCACAACAGAGAGGTCAGCACGCCGGTCTAAACCTAAGCGCACAGGGGTCTGGGCCCATCGCCCTTAGCACACCTGCACGTTGCGAATGCGGCCGGAAGCAGAACTAGCCCCCTTAATACAAGAGCAGGCTTACGTTCCAATCCGGCGCGCGCCACTCAGTCGCTGACGTCACGAAGGCTTCGGCTGATACCACGACGCCGGGATACCCATAACTACTCCCGCGTAGATGGTTAGTGCGTATAGACCAAATGGCCAGACTCAGATCAAATACCCAGATCTCGTTAAGCATGTTAAGTATTCGCGAATGCCGACCAGGGCCAGGCCCACCTCTCTCCTAGGTGGTCTCAACCTGCCCTGTCGCTCCGCCTCAAAGTAACAGTCGGGGGCCGTTGGGAACCCAGGCCCACCTCTACCGGGATGGAGCCACCTGCCCCTTCAGCCCCCATCTCCGAACAGTATCATAAGTAAGGTAACTGTGTAAAGTATATAGTATATGCCCGTGATCACCTCCCGAAGTGATCATGGCCCAGTAGTATAGCATGGTAGACGGACAAGAGGGTAGGGCCACTGATGGAACACTAGCATCCTATACTAAGCAATAGGATAGCAGGTAATGGTAACAACAGTAGTAGCAAGGACAGGCTATGCATCAGGATAGGAATAACGGAAAGCAGTAACATGCTACACTACTCTAATGCAAGCAGTATAGAGAAGAGTAGGCGATATCTGGTGATCAAAGGGGGGGCTTGCCTGGTTGCTCTGGCAAGAGAGAGGGGTCGACAACTCCGTAGTCATACTAGGTAGCAGCGGCGTCGGTCTCGGTGTCTAGCGAGAGAAGAGGGGGAAGAAACAATAAATATTTGAGCAAACAGAAGCATAACGATGCATGACATGACACGTATCGGTGCTAGAGGTGCCCTAAAGCGGTATGAGGTGATACCGGTGAAGGGGGGGAAACATCCGGGAAAGTATCCCCGGTGTTTCGCGTTTTCGGGCAGAGGAGCCGGAGGGGGAAAGTTGCGAGTTTGATATGTTAGGGGTGCGTGGCGGACGAACGGGCTGCGTATCCGGATTCGTCTCGTCGTTCTGAGCAACTTTCATGTAGAAAGTATTTTCATCCGAGTTACGGATTAAAAGATATGATTTTCTAAAGATTTTATTAATTTCTGGAATTTAATTAATTAATCAATTAATTCGAAAATGAACTAATGACATTAGCATGATGTCATGCTGACATCAGCAGTCAACAGAGTTGACTTGGTCAACCTGACCAGTGGGTCCCACTGGTCAGTGACACATTTTAATTAAACAGTTTAATTAATCTAACCAAAATTAATTAGTGGGTGGGCCCCACTGTCATACTAATTAATTAGCTAATTAGCAGTAGTTAATTAGGTTAACTAATCATTAGGTTAATTAATCTTATTTGGTTAATTTAATCAGAATTAATTAAGTTAATTATTTAGTTAATCAATTAATTAATTTTATTATTAATTTATTAAATTTTTTTTTGATTTTTTTTGTTCTAAAGGCCAGGGCGCTGGGCCCCAGCAGTCAGTGGCCCGAAGGGAGCCAAAGCGGGCATGGGGCTACGGGCGCTGGGCGCCAGCGGGTGCAGTTGCGGGCGCAACCGAGCCAGTGGCAGAGCGCCGGCACGCCACAGGCGGAGGAGGCGACCGGAAGGCGACGACGCGCGGGACAGGGGTGGCCAGCGGTAGGAGCGGGGCGCGGCCACCACAGGAGGGCAGAGAGGGAGCACGAGGCGTGCTCACGTTCGTTGTAGCGAAGAGGGCGGCGTGGCTCGATGGTGTCCGGCGAGGAGGAGGATGGGGACGAGCGACGTAGTCGGGGAGGCGGCACCAACGATGACGGGTGGCGGGGTGGCTCCGGCGGGGTGGTCCGGCGTCGACGCAGGGCGTCAGGGGCGTCGATTACCCCCGACCGAATCCACGCAAGAGGGAGGTTGTGGAGGTGGGCGACGACGGATGTGGACGAAGGAGAACGACGCGGGTGTCCCGCGGGTGGAGCCGATGGTGCTCCATGGTGGCTCCGATGGCCGACGCGGCGCGGGCCGCCGGCGACGAGGCAGTTGGGCAGGGGCGACGGGAAGGCGCAGAGGAAGGGGAGGAGGACGAGGTCGCGAGGCGGATGGCGACGGGGACGGCTCCGGTGAACGGCGGGGTGGCGTCGAGCAGTGGGGATCGGCTTGGTGTCGATCCAGATCCAGGTAGGGGGCGGTGCTCGGCACCGGTGGCGGCCTCTGGGGAGCGGCGGCGGGGCAGCGTCCTATCCCGATCCCGATTGGATCGGGGGAGAGGGAGAGTGGGTGCGTGGGGTGTGGGGCGACTGGGGAAGTGGGTTAGGGTTAGGTGGGTTGGGGAGGCCATATGGCCAGGGGAGTTGGTGGGCCGGCCGGTTAGCCAACTGGGCCTCACGGCCCAGCGATGAGGGGGGGGATGAACTGGTCTTTTGCTTTTCTCCTTTTTTTCTATTTTGTTTTCTGTTTTTATCTTATCTTTTATTTATTTTATCGTACTGTTTTATTTCTAGTTTCTTTTATTTTTAGTTTTATAAAAATTACAACTAGTACCTAAACGTGTATTCATAAACAATCTACTGTTAGATTAAATCTTAACCCACAATAAAATAGTTTTAATTAATTTTTTTTTATAAAATTCAATAGGCATCTGTTTAATTGTTTTAACTACTGTTTTAATTATTTTAGAGCCCTTAAACATTTTACCAAGGTTTGGTTTCTCCACCACAATTATCTATGCAATATTTGGTTCACCCCAAACATTTTTGTTTCAATATTTGAAAACTTTTATTGTATGCCCTATTTGGAATTTGAATTTTGAATCAGTTTTTTTTGAACTAACATGGGATTAGCAACAGTAACTGAGGTGACGTGGCATCATTAGTGGAGGTTCACTGCAGCTTAATTATCCGGGCGTCACACCCAGCCCACCAGGGGCAGCCTCGTCTTCTACCTCTTGCCAGTAGGCAGAGGAGAAGCCAGGCACGACGCACGCCGCGGCCACGTCTTCCGCCACCTCCCGCTTCTCCCTCTCATCGCCTGGATCACCCGCGCGTCGCCACGCGCCGCCCCGTTTCCCCCTCACTCTCCCATGCCCATTCTCTCCTCTCCCTCGCTCTCTCTCACCGCGCCCGAACGCTGCCGTCACCGCCGTTCGCCATAGCCGCAGCCACCGCCCCGGCCTCGCCCCTCCGACGTGCCCACAAGCTCCGCGCCACCTTCCTCGTCCTCTCCGTCAAGCCAGGCAACTCCGGGCGCCCCGTATCATCGTCACCGCCGTCGTCTTCTTCGTCAGCCACCCGAGATTGCCGGCGACGTTCCGGCTACACCGAGCCTTCCCCGAGCTCGCCGACCCTGCCTTTGGATCCGCTGTGAGCCCCGCCGTCGAACCCCCCCTCTTCCCTGCCTCTCTGGTGCCCTCTAGCCCCTCTGCCGCTCGAGCCGAGCTCCGGCCGCCACCGCGAGCTTCGCTCCGGCGAGCTCCGACCACCCCACGGTCTCCCGCGTGTCCCACTGGATGCGCGCGAGCCTGGGCTTCGCGTAGGTGGTCTCCGCCGCCCGAATGGTCGCCGGAGCGACGAATCCGAGGCCCTCCACCGTGTCTGGCTCGCCGGCGGATTGACCTCCCGTGGGTCGCTGACATGTGGGGCCCGGCCCTATTAATTTTTAGTTAGGATTAGTTTAACAACTAATTTAACCCTGTTAACTAATTAGGTCACTAACGCGTAGGCCCAACCCCATTAACTAAGCCAGTTTAGGTTTAAGTTAATTAGGATTAGCCACAGACACTGACGTGTGGACCCCACACGTCAAGTTTGACCTGGCCAGCCACCATTGACCTGCTGAAGCGGGCATGACGCAATGTTGACGCAGTTATTCTTTTTCTGGAATTATTTTTAAACAGGAAATTCCAGAAAATGTTCAAAACTTCAAAAATTCATAGAAATTCAACCGTAGCTCATATTGAAATAATTTATATATGAAAAATGATCAGAAAAATTCAATCTATCCATCTGTACCATTTTCATGCATGACAAACCCACCTATACATGCTGTATATATGAAAACACACTTATGGCATATTTAAGGGCTTATTTTGGAGTTGCATTTGAACCCTTGGTTCAAATGGACCTCAACTAGATAAATGCTAGATGCATTAACTTAAAAAACATCACATATTCATGCCATGATCATGCATCATATTGTTGCATATACTTGTGTTTGATTTTCGACACCGTTCCTTCTTGATAGGTCCTGCTCCGGAAAGTGTTCGGGAGCACCTATCAGTGGAGCAGTGCCGCCCCTATTGATCTACCAGGCAAGCAACCCCCCTTGTTCATTCCGATACAATCCTACTCTCTCACTCCTACTCTCAGTTATTGCATTAGGACAACAACGATTCAACTGCTACTTTATGCTGCGGTAGTTGAACCCATTCCTCTGCATGACCTGTCATTGCCACAGTAAATAGTTAAAACCCACTAGCATGTGTAGGAGTTGATTGAGCCATGTTGTGTTCTTGCCATGCCATGCCTGCTATTGCTTAGAGTTGTGTCAGGTCTGATTCATCTGGAATGAATTGGAATGTTATGATATGTTCTGGTAATGAGAGTTAAGCGTCTGAACACGATTTAGTAAAGGTAGCGGTGAGAGGCCATGTAGGAGTACATGGTGGGTTGTCTCATTGGGACCGTCCTTAAGAACTGAGTTCTGTGTAAGTTGTCCAATGACTAGCTACAACCACACATTGGGCTCCGGGCGCTCCAAGCTCTCTCGGCTTATTAACCGCCTTGATCTCTGTCCAGGAGTTGCAAATAGTTTCTGGTGTTTGTAGGTAGTGCTATTTTTCTACCGAGTGGCACCCGGCAGGGTGGGCTCGGGACAGACTAGGCACAGGTGGCACGGTGTACCAAGTGGCACCCGGATGGTGGGCTTGGGAACCCTGCTCACATCGTTTGGGGCCGTGAGCGACACCCCGGCCGGATCTCCTTGCGGATCGAACCCAAATAGGTGATAAACCTGGACTAGAGTCTTGCGTGGTTAGGTAGGTCGTGGCCGACACCCTTGCCGGGCTTCCGCTTGAAGGTTGCCGAGATACATGACGGGTATATGGTGATAAGTGGTGAGAGCGTGTGTGATGAAGTACACCCCTGCAGGGTTATCATGATCTATTCGAATAGCCGTGTCCTCGGTTATGGACTTCTTGGATGCTTACGTGGTACATAGACAACTTAAAGTGGATACTCTAAAATGCTCAAGATAAGTGTGAGTGCTATGGATGGCCTTCTCGTAGGAGAGACGGGGATGAATCCATAGTAGTGTATTGATGTGGTGATTAGTGGACTCGTGTGCGCTGCCTCACCTCAAAGGAGTTTCTCATAGTCGTAGAACAGGATAGCCACTGAGTCAAAGCTGGCTTGCTGCAACTAAACCCCACATTACCTTCTTGATACAAATGCATGTATGATAGGATCTGACATAAGTCTTGCTGAGTACCCTTGTACTCACGTTTGCTTTATTTATGTTCTGCAGATGAGACATCTGTCTCACTAGTAGTACCACTTGGACTTCGATGAGTAGCTTGTTACCTCAGCTACGATCTTGTACCTTGGAGGGACTTGTAGATAGTCAGGCTTCTTAGCCTTTTTCTTTTGTAGTTGTCTGTACTCAGACATGTAATGCTTCCGTTGCTTGTATGCTCTGAATGATGGGTCATGTGACCCCTGTTTGTATTTATGCTATGTGGCTCTTCTGAGCCTTTATCTATATGAGTTGCGTTATGTTGTGATGCCATGTTGTACCTCACATACTTGCATGTTATGCGTACGTGTGACGTGTATTGCTATGTGTGGGATCCGACAATCTAGTTGTTTGTCCTTGGCAGCCTCTCTTATGGGGAAATGTAGTCTAGTGCTTCCTTGAGCCATAGTAGTCCGCTACAGCCCGGTTCACCGGAGTCCTGCTAGCCCAGCACTACTGTTCAGGACACTTGACTGGCCGGCATGTGTTTCACTTCGTTCCTGTGTCTGTCCCTTCGGGGAAATGTCACGCGGTGACATCCGGAGTCCTGCCTAGCCTGCTACAGCCCGGGTTACCGGAGTCCTGTTAGCCCAGTGCTACAGTCTAGATTCACACGCTGCTGACCGACATGCTCGAGGTTGATTCATGTATGCCTGTCCCCATGGGTTAGTGCCGCTTTGGGTTCACGACTAGTCATGTTGGCCCGGGTTCTCTGTCATATGGATGCTAGCGACACTATCATATACGTGAGCCAAAAGGCGCAAACGGTCCCGGGCCATGGTAAGGCGACACCCGTGGGAATACCGTGCGTGAGGCCGCAAAGTGATATGAGGTGTTACATGCTAGATCGGTGTGACATAGAATCGGGGTCCCCGCAGCTTTGGTATCAGAGCCTGACTGCCTGTAGGATTTCCAAGCCAACCTGGTCAAAGTTGAGTCTAGAAATTCTTTAGTTATGTAAGGGAATTGATTGTGGAAGGGAACGTAAGGCTCTTTTTACTCCTTTTACCTCATGCCCTTCTGATCTGAGTCATCCTATCTTTCCAACGGGGTTAAGGAACTAGGCTTCCTCTTCTGTCTATCAGGATCACGTGTTACTACTCTATAGTCTCTAAAGTTTGTTTGGTCTGAGTCATATCCCAGTTTGAGTACCTCCGGTGTAACCTATTTAACAATATCTCAGAACCTTGAGTGATGATGTTGAGTATGGTGCTACTCCGTCTTTTGCAGAATGTCTCATTTCGAGCATTTTACTGTCGTTATGCTGCCGGAATTGTCCTAGGAGTTCAAGAGATAGTATTTTCCTCGTACTATATTCTACATCCTTATCATGATGCTGAATCCATCCTTGTTTCCTTGGTTGGTTCTTCAGGATGTTGCGGTTAATCGAAGTTCTGTTGCTCGTAGCCGGAACCACGGAGATGGTAGGGATGAGGATCCTCCCGACCAGTCTTCATTGGCAGAGTTCATGTTAGAGATGGAGAGGAACAAGCATGAGTCTAACCGCTTGTTAGCACGTATCGAGGAGAACACCGCACCCCAGTGCAAAGAGTCAGCGTCCATCTATGATTTCATTGGTCTGAAACCACCTACCTTCCATCATTCCATTGAACCACTCGATGCAGATGACTGGCTACGTAGTATCACTGAAAGTGCAACTATCCCTAGGTGGTTTTGGTAATTCATAACAACATATAGCTCATTGAGCTAATGCTATTCCAAGATGATTATTTCAGGAAAGCTCAATGATTGGCATGGCATGGATGGTGAAAGTGGAACCCTCAAAATGCTAAGGACAGAGGATTGGCTCAAGCTCAAAAGCTCAAGACTCTTCATTTTATATTTTAGTGATCCAAGATCACATTGAGTCTTTAGGAAAATCCAATACTATCAAGGAGGGATGAGGTGTTGCTTAATGAGCCTCTTGCTTCATGTGCTTAGTGATATGCTCCAAAACCCTCAACTACTTTCCCATATCCACAAATGACCTAAACCCTAAGCCAAACTCGGTCCTACCGATTCTTTCTATCCGGCGCCACCGAGTTTCACTTGTCATAAGCCACTGCCAAACCCTAGCAAATCGGTTCTACCGATAGGGATCTCGGTCTCACCGAGATGGGATTGCAAACTCTCTGTTTCCCTTTCGTAACTTTTCGGTCTCACCGAAAGAGTGAATCGGTCCCACCGAGATTGCAATGAAAATTCAGTGTTTCCTTTTTGTAACTTTTCGGTCTCACCGAAAGAGCAAATCGGTCCCACCTAGTTTGCCTGACCAACTCTCTGGTTAGCTAATTACCAAAATCGGTCTCACCGAGTTTGTGTAATCGGTCTCACCGAGATTAGGTTATGCCCAAACCCTAACCATATCGGTCCTACCGAGTTGCATGTCAGTCCCACCGAAAATCTCTAACGGTCACTAGGTTTACCTTTTCGGTCCGACCGAGTTTGTTGATTCGGTCCCACCGAGATTGGAAAACTGTGTGTAATGGTTGGATTTTGTGTGGAGGCTATATATACCCCTCCACCTCCTCTTCACTCGTTGAGAGAGCCATCAGAACACATACACAATTCCAACTCATATGTTCTGAGAGAGAACCACCTACTCATGTGTTGAGACCAAGATATTCCATTCCTACCATATGAATCTTGATCTCTAGCCTTCCCCAAGTTGCTTTCCACTCAAATCTTCTTTCTACCAGATCCAAATCCTATGAGAGAGAGTTGAGTGTTGGGGAGACTATCATTTGAAGCACAAGAGCAAGGAGTTCATTAACTACACACCATTTGTTACTTCTTGGAGAGTGGTGTCTCCTAGATTGGCTAGGTGTCACTTGGGAGCCTCCGACAAGATTGTGGAGTTGAACCAAGGAGTTTGTAAGGGCAAGGAGATCGCCTACTTCGTGAAGATCTACCACTAGTGAGGCAAGTCCTTCGTGGGCGATGGCCATGGTGGGATAGACAAGGTTGCTTCTTCGTGGACCCTTTGTGGGTGGTTGCTTCTTCGTGGACCCTTCGTGGGTGGAGCCCTCTGTGGACTCGCGCAACCGTTACCCTTAGTGGGTGGAGCCCTCCGTGGACTCGCGCAACCGTTACCCTTTGTGGGTTGAAGTCTCCATCAACGTGGATGTAGGATAGCACCACCTATCCGAACCACGGGAAAAACATCCGTGTCTCCAATTGCGTTTGAATTCTCCAAACCCTTCCCTTTACATTCTTGCAAGTTGCCTGCTTTACTTTTTGCTGCCAATATACTCTTTGCATGCTTGCTTGAATTGTGTGATGATTGCTTGACTTGTCCTACAATAGCTAAAATCTGCCAAGAACTAAAATTGGGAAAAGGTTAAGTTTTTATTTGGTCAAGTAGTCTAATCACCCCCCCTCTAGACATACTTTCGATCCTACAATCACACACAAGCTGCGTTCTGCGAACGTAGCTGAAGGTGACAAGGTCACCTATGCTGCTTATCACCTGGAAGGTCCTGCTAGTATTTGGTGGCAGAACTATGAGGCTATGCTTCCAGCTGGCCAGAAAACCACCTAGAGAGATTTCACTGAGGCTTTTCGCGAGCATCACATTCCTCGGGCTCTCATTGACCGCAAGAGAGAAGAGTTCTGTAGTTTCACATAGGGTAAGATGGCTGTTGATGCTTATAGTAGAGAGTTTGAGAACCTCGCCCGCTATGCTACAGAAGAGGTGTCCACGGACGCCAAGAAGCAGGCTAGGTTCCGGAAGGGTCTCAACCCCAAGTTGCGTCGTGATCTCCACTTGCATCATTGCAATACATTCCAGGCTCTTGTGAACAAGGCCATTAACGCAGAAACAGCTCAACTCACTTACGAGGAGTCTCGTAAGCACACCAGAGATCTGGGTTCTTCTTCCGGTTCTACTTCGCAGAAGTGCCGGATTTGGGTTCTGAACTCCGCTCTTCCACCCGGATATTCACCGAGGCCATCTTATGTGGAGCCTCACCCAGTTCAGTTACATACTCCACCCAGGCCTATTGGTAGACCTCTTGTCAATGCGGGTCCATGTCCTACTTCAGGGACTTGTTTCACATGCGGAGAGCCAGGACACTATGCATGTGACTGCTCTCAAACCAACTATGCTCCACCCCAGCCTGAGAAGTCTGTTGGCCGTGGTAAGCCATCACACAATATGATTAGTGTCAAGTCAGCTCCCACTGAACGTGGATGTGTGCATCACATCTCAGCTAAAGACACTCATGATGATCCGGATGTCGTTCTTGGTACACTCCTTGTCAACTGTCATCTAGCTTCGGTTCTGTTTGATACCAGAGCATCTCATTCCTTCATTTCCGAAAGTTATGCTAGCTTGCACAACATATCCTTCTGTGATATGCCCTCTCCACTAGTAATTCAAACTCCTGGATCCAAATGGCAAACTTCTAGTGTAAGCCATGGTAATGAAATCCTTGTTGACAGACTTGTATTCCTTGCGTCACTTATAGCCCTCAAGTCTACGGATATTAACATCATCTTGGGTATGGACTGGATGAAAGCTCATTATGCCAAGATTGATTGTTACACTAGGTCTGTTCGGCTTACACACCCATCTGGCAAGATAGTCACCGTCTCCACCAGAGTTGCAAAGCGTCAGCTCTATTCTCTTAATGCCAACCCTCTTCCTGACCTTGAAGATATCCCGGTAGTCCGTGACTTTCTGGATGTTTTTCTAGGGGAACTGCCAGGTATTCCACCTGACAAAGATGTAGAATTTGTCATAGATCTTATCCCAGGAACCGCTCCAATCTCTAGGAGACCTTACAAGATGGCACCCTTAGAACTAGCTGAGCTTAAGAAACAACTCGATGAATCCTTGCAAAAGGGTTTCATCCGTCCTAGTTCTTCTCCCTGGGCTTGCCCCGTTCTCTTCGTCAAGAAGAAGGATGGTACGGACCGGATGGTTGTAGATTATCGTCCCGTTAATTTGGTCACGATAAAGAACAAGTATCCGCTCCCCAGGATCAACGACCTGTATGATCAGCTCGCTGGATCCTTAGTCTTTTCCAAGATGGATTTGAGGTTAGGCTACCACCAAATCAAGATCAGAAATGGGGACATTCCTAAGACGGCTTTTGTCACTCGTTATGGTCAGTACGAGTACACCGTCATGTCCTTTGGTCTAACCAACGCTCCAGCTACTTTCTCCCGCTTGATGAACTCGATCTTCATGGAGTACTTAGATAAGTTCGTCATGGTTTATCTCGATGATATCCTTATTTACTCGAAGAACGAGGAAGATCATGCCGAACATCTTAGACTTGTGCTAGAAAAACTCAAAGAGCACCGCCTTTATGCCAAGTTCTCCAAGTGCGAATTTTGGTTGCCAGAAGTGACCTATCTCGGCCACGTAATCTCTGGTAAGGGCATTGTTGTCAATCCCGAAAGAGTTCAGGCCGTTCTTGATTGGACTCCACCTGAAACAGTTAAGCAAGTTAGGAGTTTCCTTGGTCTAGCCAGTTATTGTCGCCGCTTCATTGAGAACTTCTCCAAAGTGGCCAAACCTCTCACGGAACTTCTCAAGAAATATAAAAAGTTTGAGTGGTCCCCATAGTGTGAGCATAGTTTTCAGGAACTGAAAAGACGCCTGACTTCTGCTCCCATACTTGTGCCACCGGATTTCACTAAGGACTTTGTTATCTATTGTGATGCCTCACGACAGGGACTAGGTTGCATTCTTATGCAAGATCGCCATGTGATTGCCTATGCATCTCGACAGTTGCATCCACATGAGGAGAATTATCCTACACATGATCTAAAGCTTGCAGCCGTAGTCTATGCACTTAAGACATGGAGACATTACCTTCTTGGTAAACGTTGCGAGATTTACACCGATCACCAGAGTCTCAAATATATCTTCACCCAACCAGATTTGAACCTTAGGCAAAGACGTTGGCTGGAGTTGATCTCAGATTACGACTTAGGGATTACCTACACCCCAGGCAAGGGGAATGTCATGGCTGATGTGCTAAGTCGTAAGTCCTATTGCAACAATCTCATGTTGCAGCAGGGCCAACCACTTCTCCATGAGGAATTATGTAAGCTTAACCTCCACCTTGCTCCTCACGGATTCCTTTCTACCCTGGTGGCGAAACCTACTCTTGTGGATCAAATCATTTCTGCTCAGAAGTAGGATACGGGAATTTCCCGGATCAAGAGAAACATTAACAAAGGAGTTGGTGGTAGTTTATCTATAGATGATCGTGGTGTTGTTTTCTTTGAGAGTCGCTTGGTGGTTCCCAAGAATCAACATCTTCGACAATTAATCCTTAAGGAGGCGCATGAATCTCCTCTCACGATTCATCCCAGTAGTACTAAGATGTATCAGGACCTACGCCATAGGTTCTGGTGGACTAGGATGAAGAGAGAAATCGTTCAGTTTATTGCTAACTGTGATGTTTGTCGTCGCGTGAAGGCAGAGCATCAGAGACCTGCTGGCACCCTTCAACCTTTAGCTATTCCTGAGTGGAAATGGGATAAAGTTGGTATGGACTTCATCACCGGCTTTCCCAGGACCAAGAAACGGAATAACGCTATCTTCGTAGTCATTGATCGTCTTTCCAAAGTGGCTCACTTCCTACCTGTTCGAGAGAGTATCACTGCTAGTCAGCTCGCTGACTTATATATTTCTCGAATAGTATCACTTCATGGTGTTCCACTAGAGATCAATTCAGACCGTGGTAGCCTTTTCACTTCTCATTTCTGGGAGAGTTTCCAAACTGCCATGGGCACCCATCTTTCCTTCAGTACCGCTTTCCACCCTCAATCAAGTGGTCAGGTGGAAAGGGTCAACCAGATTCTCGAAGACATGCTTAGAGCTTGTGTTATCTCATTCGGTATGGATTGGAAGAAGTGTCTTCCTTTCGCCGAGTTTGCTTATAACAATAGCTACCAATCCAGCCTCAAGAAAGCTCCTTTTGAGGTTCTGTATGGACGAAGATGTCGAACACCTTTGAACTGGTCAGAAACCGGTGAAAGACAATTCTTTGGACCGGATATGATCCAGGAGGCAGAAGAGCAAGTTCGCATCATTCGTGAGAATTTAAAAACAGCCCAATCTCGTCAAAAGAGCCAGTATGACCGTAGTCATAAGGAAGTGGCTTATGAAATTGGCGACAAAGCTTACCTTCGGGTTACCCCTTTGAAGGGTACCCATCGATTCGGTATCAAGGGCAAGTTGGCTCCTCGTTACATTGGTCCTTTTCGCATTCTCGCTAAACGAGGAGAGGTTGCCTACCAGTCGGAACTACCACCACATCTTTCTCGAGTTCATGATGTGTTCCACGTCTCTCAACTCAGGCGTTGCTTCTCGGATCCCATCTGCGGAGTGGACCATGAAACTCTTGATCTCCAAGATAACCTCACTTATCGTGAGTACCCTGTTTGCATCCTTGATCAAGCAGAGCATGTCACCCGACGTCATAACATCAAGTTTCTCAAGGTTCAGTGGTCTCATCATTCCGAGAGAGAAGCTACTTGGGAGCGTGAAGATCGTCTTCGACTTGAGTACCCCACTTTCTTTCCGCCGACTCCTGAATCTTGGGACGAGATTTCTTCGAGTGGGGGCGAGTTGTCACATCCCTAGTTCTGGTATGACCTAGGCTAGCTAGTCATGTGTGCATCACGTTTAAATTTCATTTAAATTTGAAATGGGGATTTGTAAAACCCTCAGAAATCATTTCTGGAAATGACCCAGATAAAAATTGCTCCAAAAGGGTCCAAGAAAATGTTCATGTCTCTCTCTGAAAATATTGGGCAGAGGTAAAATTCAAACCAATATTTTTAGGAGCTCATAAATATTTATTTTGGCCATTTGGAATTAATCCAGTAATTATTTGCATTGGATAAATATTTATATATATATATATAATATTGTCCAATAATTCTGAATTTCGGTGAGGGGCTTTGGAATAATTCCTTAGGCCCTGCAAAAATTATCAGAATTAAATAAAATGATTTGGTGTCTTTATTAAATCAAAACAAAGGTCAGAAAATAGAAAAGAAAATAGGAAAAGGAAAAGGCTTACCTGGCCTTACCTGGCGGCCCAGCTGGCCAGCCCACCTGGCGGCCCAGCCCACCAGGGGCAGCCCCATCTTCTACCTCTTGCCAGTAGGCAGAGGAGAAGCCAGGCACGACGCACGCCGTGGCCACGTCTTCCGCCACCTCCTGCTTCTCCCTCTCATCGCCTGGATCACCCGCGCGTCGCCACGCGTCGCCACGCGCCGCCCCGTTTCCCCCTCACTCTCCCGTGCCCATTCTCTCCTCTCCCTCGCTCTCTCTCACCGCGCCCGAACACTGCCGTCACCGCCGTTCGCCATAGCCGCAGCCACCGCCCCGGCCTCACCCCTCCGACGTGCCCACAAGCTCCGCGCCACCTTCCTCGTCCTCTCCGTCAAGACAGGCAACTCCGGGCGCCCCGTATCGTCGTCACCGCCGTCGTCTTCTTCGTCAGCCACCCGAGATCGCCGGCGACATTCCGGCTACACCGAGCCTTCCCCGAGCTCGCCGACCCCGCCGTTGGATCCGCTGTGAGCCCCGCCGTCGAACCACCCCCTCTTCCCTGCCTCCCTGGCGCCCTCTAGCCCCTCTGCCGCTCGAGCCGAGCTCCGGCCGCCGCCGCGAGCTTCGCTCTGGCGAGCTCCGACCACCTCACGGTCTCCCGCGTGTCCCACTGGATGCGCGCGAGCCTGGGCTTCGCGTAGGTGGTCTCCACCGCCCGAATGGTCGCCGGAGCGACGAATCCGAGGCCCTCCGCCGCGTCTGGCTCGCTGACGTCAAGCCGCCGGCGGGTTTTGACCCCGCTGACCAAGAGGTTTGACCTCCCGTGGGTCGCTGACATGTGGGGCCCAGTCCTATTAATTTTTAGTTAGGATTAGTTTAACAACTAATTTAACCCTGTTAACTAATTAGGTCACTGACGCGTGGGCCCAACCCCATTAACTAAGCCAGTTTAGGTTTAATTTAATTAGGATTAGCCACAGCCACTGACGTGTGGACCCCACACGTCAGGTTTGACCTAGTCAGCCACCGTTGACCTGCTGACGCAGGCATGACGCAATGCTGACGCAGTTATTCTTTTTCTGGAATTATTTTTAAACAGGAAATTCCAAAAAATGTTCAAAACTTCAAAAATTCATACAAATTCAACCGTGGCTGAGATTGAAATAATTTATATATGAAAAATGATCAGAAAAATTCAATCTATCCATCTGTACCATTTTCATGCATGACAAACCCACCTATACATGCTGTATATATGAAAACACACTTATGGCATATTTAAGGGCTTATTTTGGAGTTGCATTTGAACCCTTGGTTCAAATGGACCTCAACTAGATAAATGCTAGATGCATTAACTCAAACAACATCACATATTCATGCCATGATCATGCATCATATTGTTGCATATACTTGTGTTTGATTTTCGACATCGTTCCTTCTCGATAGGTCCTGCTCCGGAAATTGTTTGGGAGCACCTATCAGTGGAGCAGTGCCCCCCTATTGATCTACCAGGAAAGCAACCCCCCTTGTTCATTCCGATACAATCCTACTCTCTCGCTCCTGCTCTCAGTTATTGCATTAGGACAACAATGATTCAACTACTACTTTATGCTGTGGTAGTTGAACCCATTCCTCTGCATGACCTGTCATTGCCACAGTAAATAGTTAAAACCCACTAGCATGTGTAGGAGTTGATTGAGCCATGTTGTGTTCTTGCCATGCCATGCCTGCTATTGCTTAGAGTTGTGTCAGGTCTGATTCATCGGGAATGAATTGGAATGTTATGATATGTTCTGGTAATGAGAGTTAAGCGTCTGAACACGATTTGGTAAAGGTAGCGGTGAGAGGCCATGTAGGAGTACATGGTGGGTTGTCTCGTTGGGACCGTCCTTAAGAATTGAGTTCTGTGTAAGTTGTCCAATGACTAGCTACTACCACACATTGGGCTCCGGGCGCTCCAAGCTCTCTTGGCTTATTAACCGCCTTGATCTCTGTCCAGGAGTTGCAAATAGTTTCTGGTGTTTGTAGGTGGTGCTATTTTTCTACCGAGTGGCACCCGGCAGGGTGGGCTCGGGACAGACTAGGCACAGGTGGCACGGTGTACCAAGTGGCACCCGGATGGTGGGCTTGGGAACACTGCTCACATTGTTTGGGGCCGTGAGCGACACCCCGGACGGATCTCCTTGCGGATGGAACCCAAATAGGTGATAAACCTGGACTAGAGTCTTGCGTGGTTAGTTAGGTCGTGGACGACACCCTCGCCAGGCTTCCGCTTGAAGGTTGCCGAGATACATGACGGGTATATGGTGATAAGTGGTGAGAGCGTGTGTGATGAAGTACACCCCTGCAGGGTTATCGTGATCTATTCGAATAGCCGTGTCCTCGGTTATGGACTTCTTGGATGCTTACGTGGTACATAGACAACTTAAAGTGGATACTCTAAAATGCTCAAGATAAGTGTGAGTGCTATGGATGGCCTTCTCGTAGGAGAGACGGGGATGAATCCATAGTAGTGTATTGATGTGGTGATTAGTGGACTCGTGTGCGCTGCCTCACCTCAAAGGAGTTTCTCATAGTCGTAGAACAGGATAGCCACTGAGTCAAAGCTGGCTTGCTGCAACTAAACCCCACATTACCTTCTTGATACAAATGCATGTATGATAGGATCTGACGTAAGTCTTGCTGAGTACCCTTGTACTCACGTTTGCTTTATTTATGTTTTGCAGATGAGACATCTGTCTCACTAGTAGTACCGCTTGGACTTCGACGAGTAGCTTGTTACCTCAGCTACGATCTTGTACCTTGGAGGGAGTTGTAGATAGTCCGGCTTCTCGGCCTTTTTCTTTTGTAGTTGTCTGTACTCAGACATGTAATGCTTCTGTTGCTTGTATGCTCTGAATGATGGGTCATGTGACCCCTGTTTGTATTTATGCTATGTGGCTCTTCTGAGCCTTTATCTATATGAGTTGCGTTATGTTGTGTTGCCATGTTGTACCTCACATACTTGCATGTTATGCGTACGTGTGACGTGTATTGCTATGTGTGGGATCTGACAATCTAGTTGTTTGTCCTTGGCAGCCTCTCTTATGGGGAAATGTAGTCTAGTGCTTCCTTGAGCCATAGTAGTCCGCTACAGCCCGGTTCACCGGAGTCCTGCTAGCCCAGCACTACTGTTCAGGACACTTGACTGGCCGGCATGTGTTTCACTTCGTTCCTGTGTCTGTCCCTTCGGGGAAATGTCACGCGGTGACATCCGGAGTCCTGCGTAGCCTGCTACAGCCCGGGTTACCGGAGTCCTGTTAGCCCAGTGCTACAGTCCAGATTCACATGCTGCTGACCGACATGCTCGAGGTTGATTCATGTATGCCTCTCCCCATGGGTTAGTGCCGCTTTGGGTTCACGACTACTCATGTCGGCCCGGGTTCTCTGTCATATGGATGCTAGCGACACTATCATATACATGAGCCAAAAGGCGCAAACGGTCCCAGGCCATGGTAAGGCTACACCCGTGGGAATACCGTGCGTGAGGCAGCAAAATGATATGAGGTGTTACATGCTAGATCGGTGTGACTTAGAATCGGGGTCCCGGCAGAACACCACGGTAAACACCAAGGCCCGCAACACCTCCACCGCAAAATGTCCATGCCGTCACCTCCGGTGACTTGAGATCGGAAAACACGACCAGGTGAGCGCGTGCACGTGCGGAACCCCGTATATGTCTCCTCTGGCAATGAATGCTTTGCAGCACTACGCTAGAGAACCCGCAGAAGCTCCCGTTGAATCCCTTGTTTCCCTCCGTCGAAGACGCAGAATGATTAGTTCAAGTAGCAAACCGTGTCGGTCCAACCTGTAAACTTCGTCAGTTCAAGTTGGGTAACAGAATAATATTCTGTTACGCAAAACAGAATAGCCCATATATATATATGTATGTATGTATGTATGTATGTATGTATGGAGTCATGGTATTCGTCACCCTGGGTGAGGAATAGTTATTCTTCACCCCGTCTCTATTTTGACATCAATGCACCGTATTTTTAGGTTTTATAAATTTTGTCTTATTTCATACGTAAAAAGAGAATGTAAGAAAATATATGCTCACCATAAAAAATACTTTATGTTACGTAAAGTTATGAACGTAAACACATACATAAAATGCAATATTTCTGGTCTTATGACCTATTTTTTTGTTTTCTTATAGCAAATTTTACGTAGTGAATCAATATGAGTGTAACTATTTGTATTCCAAACATAATTTATTTATGAAGCGATCATAAGATTACCTCGGATGAAGAATAACTTATTCTGGAACCTGGGTGATGAATAATATTACTATGTATGTATGTATGTATGTATGTATGTATGTATGTATTCTAAGCGTTAGTGTAGATTAGCTTATTCTACACCCCAGTAACGGTACATACAAAATATAGTAACACACTATGTAAAATATAGTAATTTTCGTAAAAATATAGTAGATTACAAACTTGGGTGATAAAAAAATATTTTCCCAATTACTACATTTTATACACCGTTTTAATAGATTTTGTATGCAGCGTTACTAGGGCTGTAGAATAAGTTATTCTACGCTCACGCTTAGAATAGTGCTACCCTAGTAATTCTAAGCATGAGCGTAGAATAACTTATTCTACAGCCACTAGTAATTCTACACTATGTTGCATAGTGTGTTACTATATTTTGTATGTACCGTTACTGGGGTGTAGAATAAGCTATTATACACTCACACTTAGTTTAGTGTTACTAATATATATATATAGGGGTTGCGCTATTCGTCACCCTAGGTGAGGAATAGTTATTCTTCACCCCCCTCTATTTTACCATCAATGCACCATAATTTTACATTCCGTAAGTTTTGTCTTATTTCCGACGCAAAAAGGGACCGTAAGAAAATATATAATCGCCGTAAAAATATTTTATGTTATGTAAAATTACAAACGTAAAAACATAGTCTAAAATACACATAAATTGCAAATTTTCTTGTCTTATGACCTATAATTTTATTTTCTTATGTAAAATTTTACGTAGTGAATCAATAGAATGTAACTATTTGAATTCAAAACGTAATTTAATTATGAAATGATCGTAAGATTATCTCAGGTGAAGAATAACTTATTCTGCACCCTGGGTGATGAATAGCAACAATATATATATATATATAGTGGTACTATTCATCACCCAGGGTGCAGAAGAAGTTCTTCTACACCTGAGGTAATTTTACGATCACTTCGTAATTAAATTACATTTGAAATTCAAATAGTTACATTCCTATTGATTCATTACATAAAATTTGGCATAACAAAATAAAAATATAGGTCATAAGACAAGAAAATTTGCAGTTATGTAATTTTACGTAAGATAAAATATTTTTTATGGCGAATATATATGTTCTCACGGTATCTTTTTATGTCGGAAATAAAACAAAACTTACGGAACGTAAAATTATGGTGCATTGATGGCAAAATAGAGGTGGTGAATAACTATTCCTCACCCAGGGTGACGAATAGTGCGACCCATATATATAGTGATACACACACACACACACACACATAAACACTATTCGGATCATGGGATGAGAATATTTTTATGATCACAACCTGAACTTCCTGAGTTACACGGCCAGAACTTCCCTCTGTAGGAACCCGACCTTCGGGCTATCTTCGCAACCGTGTCTCCCCGCGTGAAATATTCTGGTCAGTTGTGTTCTATGTGATGTAAGTGTAATCTGGAAACGGTTTTTAGCAACTACATGCCCGTTTTAAATAGGAATCTCGCTCCTTGTTGGATTTGCTCTCGGGACGTGATGAACTTGCGTCAGTTTGCAATTTTACTGCCTAAGTTGTTCGACCAGAACTTCCCTTGGTGCTAGGTTTAACTACCCACAAAATTGTCCAAATGAGACTTTCAATATACCGTTGGAAAGCTGTGCACACAACGTCACGACCCAAGTTTAATTTTTGTCAAAATCTAAACGATTTAAGAGTAGTTTTGAAAACCGTTTTCCTTCGTAGTATTTTCAATCGCATTTCTAAACCGTTTATTGGATTGAAGCAATAATATGGCGTTGGAAAGATGCTGCAAAACCGCTCCTTACACATGTTGATAGTTTTCTCTAATTCCCAACGGTTAAAGAGTAATTTGGAAAATCGTAAAATTTTGCAAACCAAACAGTAGAGTTCGTATTTTCGATGCCATTTTTAAACAACTAATCCAACTGAGGCAAATGATATGGCGTTGGAAAGTTTATGAAAATGCGCTAGTGTTTGATGTTGAAAGTTTTTTAATAATTTGGAACAATTTAAAAGTAATTTAGAAAACGGTACAAGTTCCACCGAGTTCGTATTTGCGAGATAATTTTTTAACCGTACGTCTGAATGCAGGAAATGATATGGGGTTGGAAAACTTGGGAAATGCGAAACGTTTTGCTTGATATTGTTTCTGGCAATTATTTATGGTTTTAAGTCAATTTTTAAAATGGATAAAACGTATTTTTGCCGTAATTTCTACAAACTTTATTGGAATGGGGCAAATAATATACCCTTGAAAAGCTACGGAAAATGCAAAACTTTTCCATGTTGATGGTTTTCTCAGATTCCTAGCCGTTTTCAAGTAATTTCAAAAACGGCAAGATCATTCGTTCTGCCTTTATCGCGAAACAAATTCTTCAAAAATGCACCGCGTGAAGAACTTGAACTTCTCGGCATGTCTACTTGAACTTCACTCTATTTTTCATGTACATTTTTTTGCTCATAGATCTCAATCCACTCACGGGAATTGAGCAAGCGATATACCGATGGAAAGCTGCTCTAAACATGCAACTTTCTCGTGTTGATCATTTTTTCATACTCGCGATGATTTTAAAAGTTTTTCATATGAAATTCATTTAGTGTAGTAGTTGAAGTTCCTGTTGTTTTCACGTTAAACTTCTGTGGTGTATTTTTGTGTGTAACTTTCTCATCCATTCGTCGGTGTTACACAAATGATATTCCTTTTGTACAAACCTCTCTCATAATAAATTTTTTAACTTTCTCTGACTCAGGACTTCAACTTACACAAATGATATTCCTGCCTTTTTGAAGTAAATTAGAAAATGGAGAGATCATGATGCCTGCTTTCATCACGAATGGAAATGCACTGCATGAAGTAGTTGAACTTCTAGGGCATGTCTATTTGAACTTCACTCTTCTTTTGACGTGATGTTTTTTGCCCGTAACTCCCGAACCACTTACCGGAATTGAGCAAATGATATACCGATGGAAAGCTGTTGAAAACACACAACTTTCCCGTGTTGATCAGTCTTTCGTAATCGTGATGTTTCAAAAGAATTTTTTGAATACACAAAAAAGTGTTTTAAATGGTATACATGAAAATTTTAAACTGTTAATCGAGATGTAGCACATAATATTCTGTTGGAAAGCTTATGAATAGCAGGAAGTTTTTCATGTAGACAGGTGTTACAAATTCATTTCCGTTTGAGTGCAGTTTTTAAAATGGCAAAACAACGTTGTTTTTTTTCCTTTTTTCAACATGTAAATGAACGACGGACGTCTCGCATATGAATTTGAACTATGCTAGGAGGAGCACGTGTACTTCTTGCAACAAACCTTTTAAGATTTTTGTTGTTTATTCTTATTTTCTTACTTAAACGCATTCCGTGTAGTAGTTGAACTTTCCACTGTTTTCCCCTTGAACTTCTGTCAGGTATTTTTGTTCCACCTCTCTCACAAGAATTTTTGACCTTTCTCAGCCCGAGCACTTTAACTTATAGCAACAAAACTTTCGGCCTTTTCCTTTTCATTCTTTTTTCATACAAATGCACACCGCGTAGTACATGAACTTCTGGCAGTTATCAAACTGAACTTCTCTTGGTTACATGAAAATATCTAAGTTTTTTATAGACATTGAACCACTCTACCTTTTTTATTTGAACTTCATTTTTGTATTTTTAGAAATGTGAAAATTGTAGGATTTTTTAGAAACATCGAACTTCTTTATTGTTTGAAATTGAACTTATTGGTTTTATTCTTTAGTAATTAGAAAAATTTGATTTTTCAAATAAATATCAAACTGTTCCGCTTTTTCCCATTGAACTTCTTGGGTTTTCTCTCTAGTAACATGAAAATCTGAGTTTTTTTATATACATTGAACTACTCTATTTTTTTAATTGAGCTTCTTGGTTTTAATCTTTAGAAACCATTTAGCAACTACACTACCCTTTAGCAACGAAAAAAACTACATTTTTATAAACATCAAACCGCTCTACTTTTCAAAAAAGTTGAAGTTTTTTGTTAATTTCTAGAAATGCAAAAGATTGGAGTTTTCTAGTAAATGTTGTACTTCTTCATTATTTCAAACCGAACTTCTTGGTTTATTCGTTAGTAACAGGAAAAATTCAAGTTTTTGCAACAAATATTGAACTACTCTGTTTTCTGAAATTGAACTTCTACGTTTATTATTTAGTAACAAGGAAAATTTGGGTTCTTCATATACATTGAACTATTCTATTGTTTAAAATTGAACTTCTTGGTTTTTCATTTTTAACTTCTTAATGTTATTCATTTGTAATGGAAAAAAAATCGTAGTTTTGTAATAAATATCGTACAGTTTCTTGATTATTTTTGAAGTGAACTTCTTGGTTTATTCGTTAAGTAATGGAAAAAATTATGAGAAAAATCTGATTTTTTATAGATATCAAACTTCACCATTTTTCAAATTCAAACTTATTAGTTTTATTTGTTAATAAAAGAGAAAATCTGTTTTTATAAACATTGAACCACCTCATTATTTTAATTTGGACTTCTAGTTTTTTTAGAACAGCAAAAAATCCTTTTATATATATTGTTTTGAAATGTTCCTATTTTTAGTTTGAACTTCTCGTATTTTTTAACAAAGGGGAAATTCATTTTTATTGAGATTTTTGAAGTACATTTTTTATTTGACCTTCTTGCTTAATTTTTTTAACTTCGAGAATTTTTAAATATCAACATCATTGTAAGTTTTTGTAAACCTCTATTTTTAATGCAATCTAGTATCACATTATTTTCTCCAAATGTCATAGGTTTATCTGAAAACAAATGAGCTCCAACCAAAATTATATTACATTTTTGTGCGTGCACCTATGTTGTGTTTTTTCTTAATTCCATGTGTTTTATTGTGTTTGTTTAACATTTTTTTCTTCTAACCTATTGTCTCTACTTTTCCTATTAGCATGTCTAAACTTCTAGAATTATTTTAGAAACAGGTAAAATCCCTTTTTCATATAATCTTGTAGACTTGTTCCTTTTTTAGTGTGTTTATTTTTCCTCATTTCGATTTTCCATGACCATAATCTTTGAACTTCGGTAATTCTATCTTCTTTTTGTGAAATAACCATGTTCCTCTATTAATTCCATACTTTCGTTTACTGTATGTTTTTTCGTTTATTATCTCCCTGCTTTCCATTTCTTTTTTTGCTGAACAAAGAATAATATACGAACATAAAATATATATTGAACATATTTGCAACATATTTTTTAATTGATCTATATTTCTACAAAAAAGGATATTTTCTTTTGTCATTGAATTGTTTCAATCTTTGCAATAGTACTGCTAGAGAATTTTGTCCCACAGGAATTACAATGAGAACCTTGAGAACATCAAATTCCAAGAAGAAACATATTTTTTCCTTTTGCACAAACGTACGAAGAATCATCACACTTCAAAAAGGTCATTTGTCCACAAGATCTACAATAATTAGGTGTTGTTGTTGAACAAACAATAATCCAACTAAGTTTCAAAAAACATAGACACACACGGGAGAGAGAATTATGTGTGCATAAATTGGATAGGAATACACAAACTCTCTAGGTAGTAATACAAGAACTCTCACAGAAGTGATACACGGACTTCTTTTTGTACACTTTTTTCTTGTACTCCCTAGAGAGTACCACGCCCATCCTTCAGTTAACATACTTGACCTTCCCGAACACAACATTTTGACCTTTGCATAAACACAAAATTTAAAAGTTAATTTTTTCACAGTAATACAATTTTTTAACATATCCATTTTTGGATGAAGATGGCGAGTTGCATTCGTAGGTGTCCTCGGAGGAGTTTGGAGTGTCCAGGGAAAGGAGAAGCGAAGATAAGGATACCTGGTGGTGGAATGATGATGTCCAGAAGGCGATTAAAGAGAAGAAAGATTGCTTCAGATGCCTGTACCTGGTTAGGAGTGTAGACAACATAGAGAAGTACAAGATGTCGAAGAAGGCCGCAAAGCGAGCTGTCAGTGAAGCAAGGGGTCGGGCATATGAGGACCTCTACCAACTCTTAGGCATGGAGGAAGGCAAAAGGGACATCTATAAAATGGCCAAGATCCGAAAGAGGAACACGAGGGATATTGGCCAAGTCAAATGCATCAAGGATAGAGCAGACCAACTCTTGGTGAAGGACGAGGAGATTGAGCATAGATAGCGGGAGTACTTTGACAAGTTGTTCAATGGGGAGAATGAGAGTTCTACCATTGAACTGGACGACTCCTTTGATGAGACCAACAAGCGTTTTGTGCGGCAAATCCAGGAGTCTGGGGTCAAGGAGGCTTTAAAAAGGATGAAAGGAGGCAAGGCGATGGGCCCTGATTGTATCCCCATTGAGGTGTGGAAAGGCCTCAGGGACATAGAGATAGTGTGGCTAACCAAGATTTTCAACCTCATTTTTTGGGAAAACAAGATGCCAGAAGAATGGAGACGGAGTATATTAGTACCAATCTTCAAGAACAAGGGGGGTGTTCAAAGTTGTACTAATTACCGTGGAATTGAGTTGATGAGCCATACAATGAAGCAATGGGAGAGAGTCATTGAGCACCGCTTAAGAAGAATGACAAGTGTGACCAAAAATGAGTTTGGTTTCATGTTTGGGAGGTCGACCATGGAAGCCATTTTCTTGGTACGACAACTTATGGAGAGATACAGGGAACAAAAGAGGGACTTGCATATGGTGTTCATTGACTTGGAGAAGGCCTATGATAAGATACCGCAGAATGTCATGTGGTGGGCCTTGGAGAAACACAAAGTCCCAGCAAAGTACATTACCCTCATCAAGGACATGTACGATAGTGCTGTGACAAGTGTTCAAACAAGTGATGTCTACACTGATGACTTCCCGATTAAGATAGGACTGCATCAGGGGTCAGCTTTGAGCCCTTATCTTTTTGCCTTGGTGATGGATGAGGTCACAAGGGGTATACAAGGACATATCCCATGGTGTATGCTCTTTGCATATGATGTAGTGCTAGTTGACGATAGTTGGACGGGGGTAAATAGGAAGTTAGAGCTATGGAGACAAACCTTGGAATCGAAAGGGTTTAGGCATAGTAGAACTAAAACCGATTACATGATGTGCGGTTTTAGTACTACTAGGTGTGAGTAGGAGGAGGTTAGCCTTGATGGGCAAATGCTACCTCAGAAGGACACCTTTCGATATATGGGGTCAATGCTACAGGAGGATGGGGGTATTGATGAAGATGTGAACCATCGAATCAAAGCCGGATGGATGAAGTGGCGCCAAGCTTCTAGCATTCTCTATGATAAGAGAGTTCCACAAAAGCTAAAAGGCAAGTTCTATAGGATGGCCGTTCAACCCGTAGTGTTGTATGGCACTGAGTATTGGCCGAGTAAAAGGCAACATGTTCAACAGTTAGGTGTCGCGGAGATGCTTATGTTGAGATGGATGTGTGGCCACACGAGGAAGGATCGAGTCCGAAATGATGATATACGAGATAGAGTTGGGGTAGCACCAATTGAAGAGAAGCTTGTCCAACATCGTCTGAGATGGTTTGGGCATATGCAGCGCAGGCCTCCGGAAGCTCCAGTACATAGCGGACGGCTAAAGCGTGCGGAGAATGTCAAGAGAGGTCAGGGTAGACCGAATTTGACATGGGAGGAGTCCGTGAAGAGAGACCTGAAGGATTGGAGTATCACTAAAGAACTAGCTATGGACAGGGGTGTGTGGAAGCTTGCTATCCATGTGCCGGAGCCATGAGTTGGTTGCGAGATCTTATGGGTTTCACCTCTAGCCTACCCCAACTTGTTTGGGACTAAAGGCTTTGTTGTTGTTGTATTCGTTTTTGGGAGAGATAACAAACAGAGAGTAGGACGGGAGAAAAGGAGCTCTGGAATTGTGTTCTACCTGAATTAGTAGGATGGGAGAGATAAGAACAAAATGCGTTTAGTTTTTTAGATATAAAGAAATTTTGTTTTCTTATTAAAAAATTAATCTACTCTGTTATTTCATTTTCTCCTTCTTGGGTTTTTTTAGAATTTGGAAAAATATATCTTTGTTACAACATCAAGGATCTTTGATATTTTTGATTTTTTTTAAATCAACAATACGTGGATCACTACATTTTTTATTTGGACTAATGTTACTATATGCGAACTTGTCCTTATTTTATATTCTAACTTCTCACATGAAACCAAAACTGCAGAAAAAATCCCTTTAGAAACAATACATAAGTGGACATAGTACAACAACAGGGAAGTGAGATTTCTGGTACAGGAGCAAATTCAAAGTTGGAGTGATCTTATCTTTTTTGTTCAAACTTAGTTGGATTCACAACATGAACTTCAAAGAAAATCTATACATCATACATCACACAATGCAAGCAAAACACAAGGCGCACACACAAATGCCAGCATGTAGGCACACACCGGTCCACGAAAAGATGCATTAGCACAAACCAGATGCTTTGCTCAGGGCGCATTGGCAGGGTGTTGGTGGATTGGCCACGGAGGTCGTGAGGATGTAGGGTAGCCGCGGTGGTGAATGGGAAGAGAAGCTCAAGGAGACACTGGGTCGCGACGGCGCCCCATCCAAAAACAAGATGGCACACCAGGCAGCGCCTTGACTCCATGGACAAGATGCTAAAAGAAAGTAGTGCAAGCGATTAAGGGCTCGACGACCGCTCGTATAGTGAAGAGTTAGAAGTTCAGTTTCAGGTAGAACTTCAGATTCAGAAGTGCTTCTCTTCCTCTGTGGGTGTTCGTAGTAGCAATGATTTAGTGAAAACAGCCACGAGAAGGAATGTAGATGTTGTTGCACCTTCAGTAGCCTACATGGCACAAGATGATGTCGAATTGAAGGAGTTCCCAGCGGCTGGCTAGAGCTGATAACTTCTTTTTTTGAATTGGTGAAGTGAAAAGATAAGGACCTTCAGTGCTCCATGTGTCCTTGAATTTGTGCCCCCGCTCACTGAATGAGTAGCATTTTCTGAATGTTTTTTGTCTAAACTCCTAGCTGCAAATGCTGCAAGGTGGCCATCATCTGACCAAATGTAGTAAAGTTTCAAACTGAAAAATTGTAGCTTCTACTGTTAGCCCTCTTTCAGTGCGATAAACTGCAACCGTCGCTCTAGTCAAACTGGTATCCAGAATTATCTATCAAGCGCGATGGAGCAAACCTCTCCCAACACCAAAATTTGAACTTCCCATAGACAAAAAAGAAAATCAATTCAGACAAGACAAAAATTGTAACTCACTTCAGAAGAGGCACTGAATGGAGAGACCTACAAGGCCTCTATGACGGTAACATTTTTTGTTCAAGCTCCTGAATTGTATGTGTCCAATAAGAAATACGCAAAGAAAGCAGTGGCATACTGCATCGCATTAGTGTGTGTAATAGGAAGTTAATAGAAGTTCAAATATTGTATTGTAGAAGGTTCATCTACTCCCTACATCACGTCAAAAAGTTAGCAACAGAACGAAAAAGGGAATGATGCTTGTTACATCTTACTTGAGCATCTCCAAACTTCAAATTACCACAGCATATGGACGAACATGTGGAATTTCAACTGTGAAAATCATCTATTTCTACTGGAAAATACATCCAATCGAAAACAAAATTGATTAACTAGTCCCAAATAGCACCAGAAATCATGAAAAATTAAGAGGATAATTGAATAGACTAGTTCAAGACAACGAGAATTTTATCCCAAAATGGGGATTTTCTAATAACAGTGGGCATTGTCGCTCTGGTGGGGAGTTGTCGATACAGAGAAACTACCTCAACAAGTTCAAGTTGTCAGCCGCGAGAAGAACACAACAGACAAAGAGTAGGATCGGAGAGATGGAGCTCAGGAATTGTGTTCTACCTCAACTCGTAGGATGGGAGAGATAAGCACAAAATGAGTTTAGTTTTCTAGAAACAAGGAAATTTTGGTTTCTTATTAAAAAATATTAAACTACTACGTTATTTCATTTTGACCTTCTTGGGGTTTTTTTAGAACTTGGAAAAATATATCTCTGTTACAATATCAAAGATCTTTGTTATTTTTTGAAGTATCAACAATACATGGCTCACTACATTTTATTTGCACTAGTTTTGCTATATGTGAACTTGTCCTTATTTATATACGAACTTCTCACATGAAACCAAAACTGCAGAAAAAAGCCATTTAGAAACAATACATAAGTGGACATAGTACAACAGCAGGGAAGCGAGATGTCTGGTGCAGGAGCAAATTCAAAGCCGCATTGATCTGATCTTTTTCGTTCCAACTTAGTTGAATTCACAACATGAACTTCAAAGAAAATCTATACATCACACATCATAGCATGCAAGCACCACACCCAGCACACACATAAATGACAGCACGCACGCACACACCGGTGCACGAACAAACGCATTAGCATGTCTCCTTGAATTAGTGCCCCTGCTCACTGAATGAGTAGCATTTTCTGAATGTTTTTTGTCTGAAATCCTAGCTGCAAATGCTGAAAGGAGGTCATTATCTGACCAAATGTAGTAAAGTTTCAAACTCAAAAAACATAGCTTCTACTGTTAACTTGCAAATGATCATTTCTACAAATTTATTCATATTCAAGCTTTCACTCGTGGACTACAAACAAAGAGGGAATTTACTCCAGATCATCATCAACTTGAATGCCCTCTCTTAGTGCGACGAACTACAACCGTCGCTCTAGTCAAACTGCTATCCAAAATTATCTGTCAAGCACGATGGAGCAAACCTCTACCAACACCAAACTTAGAACTTCCCATACACAAAAAAGTGAATCAATTCAGACAAGATAAAAATTGCAACTCAGTTCAGAAGAGGCACTGAATGAAGAGACCTACAAGGCCTTTATGACTGTAACATTCTTTTGTTCAAGCTCCTGAATTGTATGTGTCTAAAAAGAAACACTCAAAGAAAGCAGTGGCATACTACATTGCATTAGTGTGTCTAATAGGAAGTTAACAAAAGTTCAAATATTGTATTGTAGAAGGTTCATCTACTTCCTACATCACATCAAAAAGTTAGCAACAGAATGAAAAAGGGAAGGACGCATGTTACATTTTACTTGAGCATCTCCAAAATTCAAATTACTAGAGCATATGGACGAACATGTGGACTTTCAACTATAAAAAAACCATCTATTTCTACTGGAAAATACATCCAATCAAAAACAAAATTGATTAAATAGTCCCAAATAGCACCAGAAATCATGAAAAATTAAGAGGATAATTGAATAGAGCAGTTCAAGACAACAAGAATTTTCATGAAAAATTAAGAAGATAATTCAATAGAGCAGTTCAAGAGCTCGAGCACAGCCACCGCATCTCGGGAGGAAGCGCGGTCACCTGGAGCCTCATGGGGTCCCCGCTGCCAGTGAAGGCCCACATTTGTCAAGAATGACGCTGAAGCGGAGCAATGCGGCACTAGACGAACTCCTTCACCACCATGGGTGCCATCACCCCGAGCTTCTTCAACCTGGCCAGCCGGCACCAGACCTAAGCAAGCCGATGGTCGACGAGCTTCGCGTGCACCCAGCCAGAGCTGGGTAGAGCTGGAACCTGTGGAAGGAAGAGCAGGGAGTTGAGTATGCCGACATCCACGAAGACCCACCGCTTCCGGAATCCACTTACAGCTGGCAAGAGCTCAAAGTCAATGCCCGAGCCAGCTGTCGCCGTAATGGCCTGAAAGGCCACGCACCCCAAGCGCTGGCAGGAGTCAACCAGGTGAAGTGAGAAGAAATGGCGAAACAAGGCCACGAAAGGGGTGATGCCCACCATGGACTCGCGGACAAAGGAGAAGATGGCAAGGAGAATGATGGATTGAGGACCCAGATGTAGCGCGTGGACTTGGTAATGCGGGAGTATGGTGTTGAAGAAATCAGAGAAAGGCGGGATCAGGCCGGCCAAGAAAGCATGAAGTTGAAGGGGAATCTTAGTGGCTACCATCTCGACCATGGCCCGAGAAGTAGGCCAAAACACCGTTGCCTTCCACTCATTGGAATTGCCAGCGAGTGCCGGACGGATCTTGTCCAGCCCTTTTGATTGACCACCATTGACCACTCGAGGGCGGGCCCGAAGGCTGATGGAGGTTCGTCTGAAGCGCAGGCTTTCTCCTTCTTCTTCAACCGCGGCGCCAGAGCAACAGGGAAGGACCAGTGCGGGTGTCAGATCCGGGAAGGGAGCCGCTATTTCTTGGGAAGGTGAAGGAAACAAGGGAGCGCACAGCAAGCAATGAAGGTGGAGCTGCGTTGGCAACGGCGGCCGCCGAGCCCGACGAATATCAAGGCTGCGTGGGGAAGTGGGGGTACCCACGTCCCGTCGGGTGGCACGCGTCCTTCAAGGCCACAGGCGGTTAAGGCCCGCGGCGGTCCGCACTTTCCCTTCGGCTTTGCCTCGACGCCAAGTTCGAACGCGCCTAGGGCCTGGGGGCTACTTGTCGGTGTTCTGGGACCAGGGGTACCCAGACTAGCTTGCCTTCGGCCCATGATGCGGCTCCGTCGACGGGCCAGTACGGCCCAGCTTCAGGATCAACAGCCCAAGACCCTTGCAAGGGGCCAAGCCATGCGAGGTGGGCAACACCAAGACCTCCTTGAGGGACGGCCTCCCTAGGCTGGCACCCGAGGAGCGGAGATATCTATGCAAGGTGCACCTCGCGAGGTTCGGATGACGTGAGCCATGACGACCAAGGCCAGGCAGGCACCAGCGGGGAGTCCTGAGGAATCAAACAAAGGTTTCCATTTCGGTGCAACAAGACCAAGACCGCTAGGATAGCAGAGCGGAGGATATCATCGAGCCCACCACGGCGTCACGACCAGGAGCTTTTGGCAGGCGAAGACTACTTTTGTCAGGATAGCATGTACTAGTTGTCTCCCTTCAAATTTAGCCATTCTGGGATCCCTTCCCGCCTTACATTTGGGAAGAGGACCAATGGCACTATAAATAGGACTTAGCCACCACCATAGAAGGGGACGAATCATTTGAGATCATCCTCACACCCACCAGCTCATTGAGCACAAGAACAACTCTCCTCCTGAGGCTGTTCTCCACTGTACTAGTTCATCCTCAGCCCTCGAGGCCAATCGACCACAAAGCAGGAGTAGGGTTTTACACCGCAAGGTGGCCCGAACCTGGGTAAACTGCTGTGTATCTTGTCCGTTACGTTCGTCGAGCTAGGCCGTGGAATCGGTGGGCAGACAGACCGGGGAGGACGAGTTCTTTGCACGCACCCCAAAGTTCAAACCTCTCAAGGGTTTGCAGAACCCCGAATCCGACATCTTGTATTCGATCTTGGTCCCAAAACTATAGATTGGTACCTGTCGGTTGCTAGTGGTGTTGATTACTCCTTGTAGTTGATGCTAGTTGGTTTATTCAATGGAATATTATATTTTCAGATCCTTAATGATAATTAATAATCCTCTGATTATGATTATGAATATGTTTTTTGAGTTTTTACGTTTGTTCCTCATGACATGGGAGAAGTCTTGTTATAAGTAATCATGTGAATTTGGTATCCGTTCGATATTTTGATGAGATGTATGTTTTCTTTCCTCTAGTGGTGTTATGTGAATGTCGACTACATGACACTTCACCATTATTTGGGTCTAGGGGAAGGCATTGGGAAGTAATAAGTAGATGATGGGTTGCTGATACGTCTCCAATGTATCTATAATTTATGAAGTATTCATGCTATTATATTATTTGTTTTGGATGTTTATGGGCTTTATTATACACTTTTATATTATTTTTTGGACTAACCTATTAACCGGAGGCCTAGCCCAAATTGTTGTTTTCTTGCCTATCTCGGTGTTTCGAAGAAAAGGAATATCAAACGGAGTCCAAACGGAATGAAACCTTCAGGAGAGTTAGTTTTGGAACGGAAGCAATCCAGGAGACTTGGAGTAGATGTCAGGGAAGCTTCGAGGAAGCCATGAGGCAGGGAGGTGCGCCCTACCCCCTGGGCGCACCCCCCACCCTCGTGGGCCCCTCATGGCTCCCCTGACCGACTTCTTTCACCTATATATGTCCATATACCCTAAAAACATCGAGGAACAGAATAGATTGGGAGTTCCGCCGCCGCAAGCCTCTATAGCCATCGAAAACCAATCTAGACCCATTCCGGCACCTTGCTGGAGGGGGGGATCCCGGTGGCCATCCTCATCATCCCAGCGCTCTCCATGACGAGGAGGGAGTAGTTCACCCTCGGGGCTGAGGATATGTACCAGTAGCTATGTGTTTGATATCTCTCTCTCGTGTTCTTGATTCGGCACGATCTTGATGTATCGCGAGCTTTGCTACTATAGTTGGATCTTATGATGTTTCTCCCCCTCTACTCTCTTGTGATGCATTGAGTTTTCCCTTCGAAGTTATCTTGTCGGATTGAGTCTTTAAGGATTTGAGAACACTTGATGTATGTCTTGCATGTGCTTATCTGTGGTGACAATGGGATATTCATGTGATCCACTTGATGTATGTTTGGTGATCAACTTGCGGGTTCTGTAACATTGTGAACTTATGCATAGGGGTTGGCACACGTTTTCGTCTTGACTCTCCGATAGAAAATTTCGGGCACTCTTTGAAGTACTTTGTGTTGGTTGAATAGATGAATCTGAGATTGTGTGATGCATATCGTATAATCATACCCACGGATACTTGAGGTGACATTGGTGTATCTAGGTGACATTGGGGTTTTGGTTGATTTGTGTCTTAAGGTGTTATTCTAGTACGAACTCTATGATAGATCGAACGGAAAGACTAGCTTCATGTTATTTTACTACGGACTCTTGAATAGATCAATCAGAAAGGATAACTTTGAGGTGGTTTCGTACCCTACCATAATCTCTTCATTTGTTCTCCGCTATTAGTGACTTTGGAGTGACTCTTAGTTGCATGTTGAGGGATAGTTATATGATCCAATTACGTTATTATTGTTGAGAGAACATGCACTCGTGAAAGTATGAACCCTAGGCCTTGTTTCCTAGCATTGCAATATCGTTTACGCTCACTTTTATCACTTGCTACCTTGCTGTTTTTATATTTTCAGATTACAAAAACCTATATCTACCATCCATATTGCACTTGTATCACCATCTCTTCGCCGAACTAGTGCACCTATACAATTTACCATTGTATTGGGTGTGTTGGGGACACAAGAGACTCTTTGTTATTTGGTTGCAGGGTTGCTTGAGAGCGACCATCTTCATCCTACGCCTCCCACATATTGATAAACCATAGGTCATCCACTTGAGGGAAATGTGCTACTGTCCTACAAACCTCTACACTTGGAGGCCCAACAACGTCTACAATAAGAAGGTTGTGTAGTAGAGATCAAGCTCTTTTTTGGCGCCGTTGCCGGGGTGGTTAGCGCTTGAAGGTATATCTTTAGATCTTGCAATCAAATCTTTTTGTTTCTTGTTTTATCACTAGTTTAGTCTATAAAAGAAAACTACAAAAAAGTGGAATTGAGGGTACCTCATATGCTTCATCTTTTTAATATCTTTCATGAGAATAAGGATTTCGATAAGTGCGCTCAAGTGCTAGAAGAAGAATGCATTAGAATGTTTGGCACTAAATATTTGAATGATGAGCATGATTGCAATGTTGGTAGTATGAATTCTTTGAAAATCCATGATGCTAATGATATGCAAAGCCACAAGCTTGGGGAAGCTATGTTTGATGAAGATGATATTTTTTGTCCCCCAAGTTTTGATGAGCAAATTTATTATGATGATAGCATGCCTCCTATTTATGATGATTATATTGATGAAAGTGGGTTTTGGTGAGTGTCAACTTTAGGAAGTGAAGATCCCACTATTTTGGAGGATGTTGAATCTTATTGTGATAATTATAAAAGTGGATTTGGAGAGGTCATGACTTTATTTAGTAATGATTCCACTATCTCGGAAGAGGTTCCAATTGATTATGAGAATAAAGTTGCTATCTATGATGATTATTGTGATGACTTGTATGCTAATAAGAATAATGATAACCATGAAACTTGTCATCATGATTTTAGTTTTCTATTGGATTATGCCTCATATGGTAATTATTTTGTTGAGTTTTCTCCCACTATTATTCATGAGAAGAAATTCGCTTATGTGGAGAGTAATAAAATTTATACGCTTGGGGATCATGAAAAGAATGCTTTATGTGATAGTTATATTGTTGAATTCATTCATGATGCTACTGAAAATTATTATGAGGGAGGAATATGTGCTTGTAGGAATTGCAATAATACCGAGTTTCCTCTCTATGTGCTCAAAATCTTGAAGTTATGCTTGTTTTGCTTTCCTATGCTAGCTGATTATAAATCCCTATGCATAGGAAGTGGGTTAGACTTAAATGTTCTAGTCATATTCTTCATGATGCTCTCTTTATGTTTCAATTCTTATCTTCTATGTGAGCAACATTGAAATCATCATGCCTAGCTAGGGGCGTTAAACGTTAGCGCTTGTTGGGAGGCAACCCAATTTTATTTTTGTTCCTTTCCTTTTGCTCATTTTAGTAATAAATAATATATGTAGCCTCTGTTTAGATGTGGTTTTATGTTTTAATTAGTTTTTGTGCCAAGTAGAACCTTTGGGAAGACTTGGGGAAAGTCTTCGCGATCTTCCTGTAAAAAACAGAAACTTTAGCGCTCACGAGATTTGCTGCCATTTTTTACTGGAGAGTGCTATTTAGTTAATTATTTTTGCAGATTATTAATAGATAAAGTCATCACGTCCAGCAATTTATTTTAGAATTTTTGGGGTTCCATAAGTATACGGTTGATCCAGATTACTACAGACTGTTCTGTTTTTGATAGATTCTCTTTTCTATGTGTTGTTTTCTTATTTTGATGAATCTATGAGTAGTATCGGAGGGTATGAACCATATATAAGTTGGAATAAAGTAGATATTACACCAATATGAAATTAGAATTAGTTCACAACAGTACCTAAGTGGTGATTTATTTTCTTATACTAATGGAGCTTATGAGTTTTCTGTTAAGTTTTGTGTTGTGAAGTTTTCAAGTTTTGGGTAAAGATTCGATGGACTATGGAATAAGGAGTGGAAAGAGCCTAATCTTGGGGATGCCCAAGGCACCCCAAGGTAATATTCAAGGACAACCAAGAGCCTAAGCTTGGGGATGCCCCGGATGGCATCCCCTCTTTCGTCTTCGTTCATCGGTAACTTTACTTGGAGCTATATTTTTATTCACCACATGATACGTGTTTTGCTTGGAGCGTCAATTTATTTTGTTAGGATTTGCTTTATGTTGTTTATAAAAATGTTTTGCATATTTTATATCAATAAAAGTGGCATTGATAGCCTTTACTATGCCTATTTTACAAGTCTTCATGTTGCTGTTTGAAAACAGAAAGTTTACCGCTGTTGCAAAAATTCCCTAGAAAAGTCAGAATGTGATAAAATGTTGAAAACTTTTGCATAATAAGCTCTTGTAAATTTAATACAGTGGGAATTTTATTTAATAATTTTTGGAGCTAGGGAAGTATGGATCTTGCTGCATTCTTTACAGACTGTCCAGTTTAGGCAGATTGCTGTTATGTCTGTATTGTTTGCATATATTTGCTTCTTTAATGATTCTATTTGAGGATAGGACTATTAAATATGCATATTAATTTAGTATGCAATGTTGAATAATAATTTTAGTGATTTGCTACTATAGAGTATGATAAGGTTTTTGCATTGGTTTATACTAACTTATGTCACAAGTCCTTGTTGAGTTTTGTGTGGATGAAGCTTTTGAGATTTAGGGAGACCATGATATGAGAGGAATTAAGGAGACACAAATGATCAAGCTTGGGGATGACCAAGGCATCCCAAGATAATATTTCAAGAAGTCTCAAGCATCTAAGCTTAGGGATGCCCCGGTTGGCATCCCACCTTTCTTCTTCGACAACTATCGGTTAGTATCGGTTGATCCTAAGTTTTTGCTTCTTCACATGATGTTTGCTATTCTTAGATGTCATTTTACTTTGTTTTTATTGCTATTTGAATATCAAGATCTGAAATTATTAAATGGGAGAGTCTTCACATAGCTAAATAATTATTCAACTACTCATTGATCTTCACTTATATCTTTTTGGAGTAGTTTGTCATTTACTCGTGTGCTTCACTTATATCCTATGAGTAAATAGTTGAATGATTTGAATATCATAAATATGAAATTATATATGCTTATCCCATGGGGAGTAATGACTTCACATATAAGAAGTAGAGGTGGTAAATTTATTGAAGGTTAGCAAACATTGTATTGGTCACTTGAACAATTCATGAAAAAATATTGAGGGAAGAGAGATTTCACATATAAATATACTATCTTGGACATCTTTTATGATTGTGAGCACTCATTAAAATATGACATGCTAAAAGGTTGATGTTGGACAAGGAAGACAACGTAATGAGTTATGTTTTCTTATATCCGAAATAAAGTATATTGTCATGGATCATTCAACATGCTGAGCTTGCCTTTCCCCCTCATGCTAGCCAAATTCTTTGCACCAAGTAGAGATACTACTTGTTCTTCCAAACATCCCTTAAACTAGTATTGCCATGAGAGTCCACCATACCTACCTATGGATTGAGTAAGATCCTTCAAGTAAGTTGTCATCGGTTCATGCAATAAATATTGCTCTCTAAATATGTATGATCCATTAGTGTGGAGAAAATAAGCTTTATACGATCATGTGATGTGGAAGCAATAAAAGCGACAGACTGCATAATAAAGGTCCCTATCACAAGTGGCAATATAAAGTGATGTTCCTTCGCATTAAGATTTTGTGCATCCAACTATAGAAGTGCATGACAACCTCTGCTTCCCTCTGTGAAGGGCCTATCTTTTATTCTTGTCTTATACCTTATGCAAGACTCGTGGTGATCATCACCTTTCCTTTTTACATTTTATCCTTTGGCAAGCACATTGTGTTGGAAAGATCCAGATATATATATCCAATTGGATGTGAGGCATCATGAACTATTATTGTTGACATTACCCTTGAGGTAAAAGGTTGGGAGGCGAATCTATAAGCCCCTATCTTTCTCCGTGTTTGATTAAAACTTTGAACCAAGAAATATCACGTCAGTGTTAGCAATTGTGAAAGATTAAATGATAGTTGAGTATGTGAAGTTTGCTGAATAAAAGCTCTGACATAGACCCTTCCTAAAAATAAGATGAATTGTAATTGTTTGATGACTAATAACATGGTTTGTTAGTCTTCAAGAAAGTTTATGATCTATACTTTAACATGTGAATAGTTTGTTACTTGATCATGAAAAGTCTTATGAGTTGAGCTACTGTTATGATGCTAGAAAAGGTGACTGAAATTATCATTGATCAAACTTGTGCACCTGCTAGCATTCACACTTCATAAATTATTTCTTTTATCATTTACCTACTCGAGGACGAGCAGGAATTAAGCTTGGGGATGCTGATATGTCTCCAACGTATCTATAATTTATGAAGTATTAATGCTATTATATTATCTGTTTTGGATGTTTATGGGCTTTATTGTACAATTTTATATTATTTTTGGGACTAACCTATTAACCGGAGGCCCAGCCCAAATTGTTGTTTTCTTGCCTATTTCAGTGTTTAGGAGAAAAGGAATATCAAACGGAGTCCAAACGGAATGAAACCTTCGGGAGAGTTATTTTTGGAACGGAAGCAATCCAGGAGACTTGGAGTAGACGTCAGAGAAGCTTCGAGGAAGCCACGAGGAAGGGAGGCGTGTATAGGATCGAAAGTATGTCTAGAGGGGGGGTGATTAGACTACTTGACCAAATAAAAATCTAGCCTTTTCCCAATTTTAGTTCTAGGCAGATTTTAGCAACTTAGCACAAGTCAAGCAATCAACCTACACATGAAATTCTAAGAGTATAGCAGCGGATAGTAAAACAATTGCATATGAAGGTAAAGGGAGGAGTTTGGAGAGTGCAAACGCAATTGGAGACACGGAGATTTTTGGTGTGGTTTCGATAGGTGGTGCTATCGTACATCCACGTTGATGGAGACTTCAACCCATGAATGGTAACGGTTGCGCGAGTCCATGGAGGGCTCCACCCACGAAGGGTCCACGAAGAAGCAATCTTGTCTATCCCACCATGGCCGCTGCCCACGAAGGACTTGCCTCACTCAGGTAGATCTTCACGAAGTAGGCGATCTCCTTGCCCTTACAAACTCCTTGGTTCAACTCCACAATCTTGACAGAGGCTCCCAAGTGACACCTAACCAATCTAGGAGACACCACTCTCCAAGAGGTAACAAATGGTGTGTTGATGATGAACTTCTTGCTCTTGTGCTTCAAATGATAGTCTTCCAACACTCAACTCTCTCTCTCACAGGATTTGGATTTGGTGGAAAGATGGTTTGAGTGGAAAACAACTTGGGGAAGGCTAGAGATTAAGATTTATGTGGTTGGAATGGAATATCTTTACCTCAACACAAGTGTAGGTGGTCCTCTCTCAGAAAATGTATGTTGGAAGTGTAGGCATGTTCTGATGGCTCTCTCTATAAATGAAGAGTGGGTGGAGGGGTATAAATAGCCTCCACACAAAATCTAACCGTTACACACAAATCACCAAACTTGGTGGGACCGAATCATGAAACTCGGTCACACGGAGTTAGTTCAAAATGTGAATGTTAGGATTTTCGATGGGACCGACATGTCAAATCGGTGGGACCGATTTTGTTAGGGTTAGGGCATAATGTAATCTCGGTGAGACCGATTACCCAAACTCGGCGGAACCGATTTTGGTAATGGACTAACAAAGAGTTTCTAGGGCAAACTCGGTGGGACCGATTCGCTCATCTCGGTTGGACCGAAACGTTACGAAAGGGAAACAGAGAGTTTGTATTGCAATCTCGGTGGGACCGATCGCTCATCTCAGTTTAACTGAAATGTTACGAAGGGAAACAGAGATATTACAATCCCATCTCGGTGATACCGAGATCCCTATCGGTGAGACCGAAAATACTAGGGTTTCTGGCAGTGGCTATGTCAACAGAACTCGGTGGCATCGGATAGAAAGTGTCGGTGGGGCCGAGTTTTACTTTTGGTCTGGGACATATGTGGATGCGAGAAAGTAGTTGAGGGCTTTTGGACCATATCACTAAGCACTTTGAGCAAGTAAGCCATTAGGAAACACCTCATCCCCTCTTAATAGTATTGGCTTTTCCTATGGACTCAATGTGATCTTGGATCACTTAAAATGAAAAGATGTAGAGTCCCTGAGGTTTGAGCTTGAGCCAATTCTTTGTCCTTAGGATTTTGTGGGATCCACTTTTCTCATCCATGCCATGCCAATCACTGAGCTTTCCTGAAATGATTATCTTTAAGTAGCATTATCTCAATGAGTTATATGTTGTTAGGAATTACCAAAACCACCCAGGGATAGTTGCACTTTCAATCTCCCCCTTTTCGCTAATTGATGACAACATATAGATCAAATCTTCGACAAATGATTATAAGATTTAAAAAACATCGTCGCTTTGAGATGTATGTGATAAGCAAGAGCTCCCCCTAAATTTGTGCATTATTTAAAATTTGCTTTTGAATGCAAATGCACAATCGATTAGGATCATGGTGGAGCGCTCAAAATGATAGAGATTAAAAGCATGCACTCATCACCAAGCAAGTGAATGATCATATATGGAATATAAAAGATAGCATCATTCAACCAAACATTAAGGGTAGCATATGATCATATAAGTATCTCACAAGGACATAAAGTATCTCACACAAGTACTCAATAAAGAAGTTCAACCAAAAAAATTAATAGAGATAAAAAAGCAACACTCTCTCTCAAAGCCTATGATCTATACATTTTTCTACCCCTTTGGCAACAAGTTACCAAAAAGTTCAAAAATGCATAGTGCTAAACGAATCTCAGGCTTGATCTTCAGGAGGTGGTGTAGAGAGAACTCCAAGGACGAAGGCTTCCGATGAAATAGTTGGAGCTGATGGAGTGGGTGCTGGAGGTGGCACTGGAGCTGTGGCTGCTGGTGCTGACACTGAAGCTCGAGTATCTGTCACGGGCATTGTAGCAGACCTTGGACCTCGTGGCACTCGCTTGAAAGCATCAGTAGTAGACTTGCCCTTCTTCTCCTCTGCTTCCTCCTGTAGCTGCTCAACTGCAGTTTGGATCTCAGTTAGCTTGACATCCAGATCATAGAACTTCTGCTCAACAATCCTCTCCAAACTCTCCTGGTTCTTAGTTAGGGTGCCCAAGCCCTGCCCAATCCTCAGTGTGGATTGGATCAGATATCCAAGCTGGTCTTGCTTGCTCTTCAAGAATACCTGAGATGCCTCTTCTACAGTTGGCATCTTTGCAGCTTTCTCTTCCCTTGCCTTCTCTCTCTTTTCATGTGCTTGAGCTGAAGATGGTTCATTTTCATCCATCACCACAGTGTTGTCTACAAATTCAGGGTATATAGGCAGGTGCTCCTTATCCAAAAGATATGTGCTTGTGCCCATCTTTGAGTTGATGAGCTCCTGAATTTGTGGGGCATACTCACAGCCTCTCTTCTGGTCAGCAGCAGTCCTCTTGATTGTCTCAACAATCAAACTCGTGACCTTGAACTTCTGTGGGACATCAAATATGTGTAGCAAGTTTATAGCATGTCCTCCGATCATCTTGTGATCACTTGACTTGGGTAGCAGTGTGTGCCTTAGAATCTAGTTTATGGTAGGCAGACCAAACAACAGGTAGTGGACAGATCCAAACTTATGTGTATCCAAAGCAGCATCTGGGATCTCTTTGTACATGTTGGCCATTGTGTTGTGGTCTTTCTTCTTCTCAGCATAAACATCCAAGTCATCTTCATGCTCTGCAGGGGCATTGATCAACTTAGCCCATTATCAACAAAAGATTGGTACCTGGTACCCTCAGACATCCAAACAATCTTCCCATCTAGATAGAAATGGGCAGTGGAGTAGAACTGCATGATCAGCTCATCGTTCCACTTGGTGAGCTTCTGGGCCACCAAGGCATCAACTCCACATGCCTTGAAGCTAGCATATACACCTGGATAGTGATCTTCATTCTCTTGGATGTATTCCCAGTCAACCCATTTCATGTCACACACAATGGGCTTCTTGTCAAGCAACACTGTCTCATAAAAATCTTGTTGTTCCTTGGTGTGAAACCTGTAGTCCACAGCAGTCCTCCGCCTGACATCATATGGATCAGACTGTCTCCATAACCTCAGTCCTGCATCCGTCCTGATTTTCATGTTTTCTGCCACATGGTGAGCATCATTATGGTCAGGGATCTTGGGTTTCAGCTTCCTCAACACAACTGAGTCATCTTCTTCTTCAGCAGCTTCAAGCACTGGGGCCTTGTTTTTCTCCTCAGCAGGAATGTTTCTAGTGCTTCTCTTGGGTTTAGGCTTTTGAGCTGGAGCAGTAGCCTTGGGAGCAGCTTTGGGCTTAGACCGAGCAGTCCCTGATCAGATTGCATCTCCCATGAGCTTTTGAGCCTTAGGAGCTGGTGCATCATCCTCTTCTTCTTCATCATCATCTCTCATAATTGATGATCTGCCAAGCACTCTGGTAGTGGTCTTCTTGACCCTTTCCTTCCTTTTCTTCCCTTCTCCAGCAGCCTCTTCAGATGGCTTGGAGGTTTCAGCAGTGGATGCTCTGGCCTTAGACATGGGGACTCTCTTTGCTGGTGCCTTCTTATGCATCCCAGGCTTGACTGTAGCAGCTGAGCCATACTCCTTTTTCAGCACCTTTTTCTTTGAAGTGGCCTCATCCTCAACAGCCACATAATCTTCATCCTCTGAATCAGAAGTTTTCTTATTCCTGATCCTGGTAGCTGCCTTTGGCAAGTTACTTGGTGTGCTCCTGCTGCCATCATCATAAGAACTGGAGGGACTAGTGCCCTCACTCAGTTGAACCTACTCCTCAGACTTGTTCTGGCTATCACTTTGTTCAGACATCTTGCAAGCAAACTATCAGCAGACCTTGTGAATAGATTATAGATGAGGTAGAGTAGATGACCATCACAAAGTACAGGAGTTTTGCAAAGCAATTGACCCAAAACTTAGTTTTTGTTCTTCACAGAAAGCATTTCGGATCTACCGATTTGTAAACTCGGTGATACCAAAGCAGTTTTTGGAACCTAAACTAGTGAACTCGATCAGACCGAGTCACAGTTCGGTGGCACCGAGACTGCTAGGGTTTCACAGAGAATTGAACTCGGTCACACCTATTTGCAATTTTCGGTCAGACCGAAAACGCATGTGCAATGGCCTAAGCCAAATCGGTGAGACCGATTTCTACAACTCGGCCGGTCCGAGATGAATTCGGAGGAGACCTAACCCTAAAATTTCAAATCAAAACTAATCTACAGGATGTTTTCGCTGGACAGGATGATTTCATTCGTGGCAAGAATCATGACAAATCAATGTGCTAAGAATCAGAGTTATGGATTAGCACAAAGATCAAGTTCATACCCTAGTTCGGCGACGAACTTGTTACGGCGGCAACGGCGGGGCAGATTGCCGTTGACGGTGGCGGAGACCAGCGGCGGGAGGTCGCTGACGGCGAGTGGATGATCCGAAGACACGAAGAGGCAGAGTAGGTTATGCACGGGCGAAGAGGTTTTGGAAAAATTTCCAAAATTTGGCCCATCAGTATATATAACCTGACCCTGTCAGTGTGACCGAGTGGAACAACTCGGTGGCACCGAGATGCAAAACTGCAGGCAGCTACTGCAACTCGGTGTGAATGAAAGGTTCTAATTGGTTGCACCGAGATTGAAAACCTAGATCAACTAAGTGATCTAGGTAGGACCAAAAAGGATGAATCGGTCAAACCAAAATACACAAAGAGGTTTTGGAAGTTTAAGTCTATGACGAATCGGGAACTCCGAGTGCTCCTCACATAGAGTGGTTCGAATCTGACTTGTTCAAACTTTGTGATGTAGCATCCATAGAGTTTGAGACAAGAAAAGCATAGATAGCTAGAGGGAGTTCTTAGGCATTCTTGTCCATCCATTTGGCAAAAGAGAAAAAGGCCAAACAATCAAAGCAACAAATGGATGTCCTCGAATGAGTAAAATATGCAACCAACATGCTCACACAATAAGATGGCAAAAGAAATATGTGACAAAGCATGCACAAACACTCTAGCATCTATCAAGAAATTGGCGATGTCTAGGTCATCTATATATGAGTATATTAACTTAGGAGTCAAATGAGAACATTTGATCATAGGTCACACTCACCGTTTAAGCACAAGTACGGTTACCACTTTTACATAAAGCATTATTGTGTTCACACCATTAGAGTTGCTTTAGCTCAATTGATTAGAGTAAAGCTCCCCCTAGATGTGATATCCCCCTTAAGAGGGATCAACTAACCTTGGGTTTTGCCGATGATGACGTCATGTAGGTGTTGAAGATGTGGATGCTCAATGTTGATGTAGATGATTCGGAGCAATCCTTTGGAGTGAGTTGCACTTTCAGTACCTACATGGGTTAGTCCCACAAGGAAAAAACAAGGATATTAAACATAGAGGGATGTGTACACAAGATGATGTCCATGGAAGTATTAGGTTACCTTGTCCCTTGTCTTACCAACAAGAGGGTTTGTGACTCCTTGAACTACTGCAAGTTATGAAAGTTGTTTGCACTTGTCCTTGCCAAAATGATATGAGTGAAGTATGTTGGCGGAGTCAGCCTCAAGAACTCTCTAGTTCTTCTTCTTCGGGATCCACACCATCTTGATGGGAATCCTTGGAGTTGTAGTCGTACTTGATGTAGTCCTGGGAACCCACTTGACCAAGGCCTTAGGAGCTTCTTCAAATGCATCAATCTCCTCTTGAAGCTTGTCCTTGCCTTTTAGCTTGTGGTCTTGTGGTGGAAGATCATCTTGAGATTGTGTTCCTTTGAAAGAAGTAGGATCATACTTCTCTTGTTGAGGAACAAACTTCGTCTTGGGGTATTGATCTTCTTACCACTCAACTCCATTGGCATTGAACTTTCGTTCAAAACCAACACCTTGATTCTTCCGGTGTCTTCCTTGCTTGCGTACAATTTCCTCAAATTGCTTACTTCCGGCAAGGCTCTTGTAAACACCTTTCTCTATAATTCCGTTCAATAAGCTATTTTCTTGCTCAAGTGTAACTTGGCTAAGAGAATCATTAGTGGAGTCAAGAGAGCTACTAGAAGCAACAACATTGGATTTAGCATGATTGTTGTTACTACTAGATGAAGAATCTTTCTTGTTCTTGTTGCTAGATTTAACTTGTGGCATGTAAGTAGACAAGGGTAAACGCTTGGCAATGTAAGAAGAACTTTTCTTGCAAAGATCATCATTGATTGCCTTTAAAAACTCATGTTCTTGCTCAAGGTTGAGCTTTTCAAAGCGTAGCTTATCATGAGTCTTTAAAAGTTCTCGATGATCTTCCAAGGTAGTTTCATGAGCTAGATTAAGAGTGTTTAGTTCTTTAGTTAGGCGCTCAATCTCCTTCTTATCATCGTCATTAGTTTTTTCTTGATTATCATGATTAATAGCAAGCTCATCATAGTTTTCATAACTAGAGTTGTCAACAAGTAAATCATCATCTCCTAGCAAATCATCTTCATCACTATTGAAATCAACATACTCGAGGTGTGTTACCTTTGGACCTTTAGCCATGAAGCATCTCCCAATTCCTTCATTTGGTGAGTCAAATATGTCGAAGGAGTTGGTTTTCACAAGTGCTAGTCTGGCAACACCTTCATCTTGAGTATATTCAGAGTCAGAGTGATAACTTCTTTCGGAGTGATTGTCGGAGTCGAAACCAGATACCCATTCACCAACATGAGCTTGATGTCTTCTTTTTGTGTAGCTCCTTGATAACTTGTCCTTCCTTTCTGAGTCCTTGCTTCTCCGAGAGGGTCTTCGTTCATAATGATCATCTCTAGTCCTTCTCTCTCTTGATGATGATTCTTCTCTTATACTCCTTATTTTCGGAGAATCTTCTCTTCTTTTGTAGGGGGCCGTACATTCATTTGAGTAGTGTCTGGGTCTTCCACAATTGTAGCAATTACGCTCACGACTAGAAGATCTTTTGTAATTGTAGGACCTTGACTTGGAACTTCTTTCCTTGCTTCTACTCTTGTAGAACTTGTTGAAGTTCTTCACCATTAGACTCAATTCTTCATTGAAGGTTTGCTTCGCACTTGATGATGTGGGAGCATCACACGAGGCTTTGTAAGCACCACTTGACTTGTTGTGAAGCTCTTCCTTATCCTTGAGTGACATCTCATGAGCAACAATTCTTCCAATAACTTCCGTTGGCTTGAGATCTTTGTAATTGGGCATCATTTGGATCAATGTGCACATGGTATCATACTTTCCATCCAAGGCTCTTAGGATCTTCTTGATGATGAATCTATCGGTCATCTCTTCACTTCCTAAGCCGGCAATCTCATTTGTGATGAGAGAAATCCTAGAGTACATTTCAGCGACACCTTCACCATCCTTCATTTTGAACTTGTCAAGCTGACTTAGAAGCACATCTAATTTGGATTCCTTGACAAATTCGGTACCTTCGTGCATATCAATAAAAGTATCCCAAATTTCCTTTGCATTCTCAAGACGGCTGATTTTGTTGAATTTTTCGAGGCATAATCCGTTGAAGAGAATATCACAAGCTTGAGCATTGTATTGTAGCATCTTCAACTCTTCCGCGGTAGCTTCATGGTTTGGTTCTCTCCCATCGAAGAATTCACCTTGCAAGCAAATACACACAATAGCCCAAACAGCGGGGTTATGTCCAAGAATATGCATTTTCATCTGATGCTTCCAACTAGCAAAATTTGTACCATCAAAGTAAGGACCTCTACGGTGGTAATTTCCCTCGCTAGACGCCATACTCTCCTAGGTTGTGAAACCAAGGCTATGTCCACCAAAAGCTATGGAAATCATAGCAAATGGAGACCAAAGCTCTGATACCACTTGTAGGATCGAAAGTATGTCTAGAGGGGGGTGATTAGACTACTTGACCAAATAAAAATCTAGCCTTTTCCCAATTTTAGTTCTAGGCAGATTTTAGCAACTTAGCACAAGTCAAGCAATCAACCTACACATGAAATTCTAAGAGTATAGCCGCAGAAAGTAAACCAATTGCATATGAAGGTAAAGGGAGGAGTTTGCAGAGTGCAAACGCAATTGGAGACATGGAGATTTTCGGTGTGGTTCCGATAGGTGGTTCTATCGTACATCCACGTTGATGGAGACTTCAACCCACGAAGGGTAACGGTTGTGCGAGTCCACGGAGGGATCCACCCACGAATGGTCCATGAAGAAGCACCCTTGTCTATCCCACCATGGCCGTCACCCACCAAGGACTTGCCTCACTCGGGTAGATCTTCACGAAGTAGGCGATCTCCTTGCCCTTACAAACTCCTTGGTTCAACTCCACAATCTTGACGGAGGCTCCCAATTGACACCTAACCAATCAAGGAGACACCACTCTCCAAGAGGTAACAAATGATGTGTTGATGATGAACTCCTTGCTCTTGTGCTTCAAATGATAGTCTCCCCAACACTCAACTCTCTCTCTCACAGGATTTGGATTTGGTGGAAAGATGATTTGAGTGGAAAGCAACTTGGGGAAGGCTAGAGATCAAGATTTATGTGGTTGGAATGGAATATCTTGACCTCAACACAAGTGTAGGTGGTTCTTTCTCAGAAAATGTATGTTGGAAGTGTAGGCATGTTCTGATGGCTCTCTCTATAAATGAAGAGTGGGTGGAGGGGTATAAAAGCCTCCACACAAAATATAACCGTTACACACAAATCACCAAACTCGGTGGGACCAAATCATGAAACTCGGTCAGACCGACTTAGTTCAAAATGTGAATGTTAGGATTTTTGGTGGGACCGACATGTCAACTCGGTGGGACAGATTTTGTTAGTGTTAGGGCATAACGTAATCTCGGGAGACTGATTTCCCAAACTCGGTGGAACCAATTTTGGTAATGGACTAACAGAGAGTTGGTCAGGCAAACTCGGTGGGACCGATTCACTCATCTCGGTTGGACCGAAACGTTACGAAAGGGAAACAGAGAGTTTGCATTGCAATCTCGGTGGGACCGATCGCTCATCTCGGTTTGACCGAAACGTTACGAATGGAAACAGAGAGATTACAATCCCATCTCGGTGAGACCGAAAAGACTAGGGTTTCTGGCAGTGGCTATGTCAACAGAACTCGGTGGCGCCGGATAGAAAGTGTCGGTGGGGCCGAGTTTGACTTTTGGTTTGGGACATATGTGGATGCGAGAAAGTAGTTCAGGGCTTTTGGAGCATATCACTAAGCACTTTGAGCAAGTAAGCCATGAGGCAACACCTCATCCCCTCTTAATAGTATTGGCTTTTCCTATGGACTCAATGTGATCTTGGATCACTTAAAATGAAAAGATGTAGAGTCCTGAGCTTTGAGCTTGAGCCAATTCTTTGTCCTTACAATTTTGAGGTATCCATTTTTCTCATCCATGCCATGCCAATCACTGAGCTTTCCTGAAATGATTATCTTTAAGTAGCATTACCTCAATGAGTTATATGTTGTTAGGAATTACCAAAACCACCCAGGGATAGTTGCACTTTCAGCGCGCCCTACGCCCCTGGGCGCACCACCCACCCTCATGGGCCCCTCGTGGCTCCCCTGACCGACTTCTTTCGCCTATATATGTCCCTATACCCAAAAACCATTGAGGACCAAAATAGATCGGGAGTTCCTCCCCCTCAAGCCTCTGTAGCCACCGAAAACCAATCTAGACCCGTTCCGGCACACTGCCGGAGGGGGGATCCCTCACCGGTGGCCATACTCATCATCCCGGCACTCTCCATGACAAGGAGGGAGTAGTTCACCCTCGGGGCTGAGGGTATGTACTAGTAGCTATGTATTTGATCTCTCGCTCTCTTGTGTTCTTGATTCGGCAGGATCTTGATGTATCGCGAGCTTTGCTATTATAGTTGGATCTTATGATGTTTCTCCCCCTCTACTCTCTTGTGATGGATTGAGTTTTCCCTTCGAAGTTATCTTATCAGATTGAGTCTTTAAGGATTTGAGAACACTTGATGTATGTCTTGCATGTGCTTATCTGTGGTGACAATGGGATATTCACGTGATCCACTTGATGTATGTTTTGGTGATCAACTTGCAGGTTCCGTAACATTGTGAACTTATGCATAGGGGTTGGCACACGTTTTCGTCTCGACTCTCTGGTAGAAACTTTGGGGCACTATTTGAAGTACTTTGTGTTGGTTGAATAGATGAATCTGAGATTGTGTGATGCATATAGTATAATCATACCCACAGATACTTGAGGTGACATTGGAGTATCTAGGTGACATTACGGTTTTGCTTGATTTGTGTCTTAAGGTGTTATTCTAGTACAAACTCTATGATAGATCGAACGAAAAGAATAGCTTCATGTTATTTTACTATGGACTCTTGAATAGATCGATCGGAAAGGATAACTTTGAGGTGGTTTCGTACCCTACCATAATCTCTTCGTTTGTTCTCCGCTATTAGTTAGTTTGGATTGACTCTTTGTTGCATGTTGAGGGATAGTTATATGATCCAATTATGTTATTATTGTTGAGAGAACTTGCATTGGTGAAAGTATGAACCCTAGGCCTTGTTTCCTAGCATTGCAATGCTATTTACGCTCACTTTTATCACTTGCTACCTTGCTGTTTTTATATTTTCAGATTACAAAAACCTATATCTACCAACCATATTGCACTTGTATCACCATCTCTTCGTCAAACGAGTGCACCCATACAATTTACCATTGTATTGGGTGTGTTGGGGACACAAGAGACTCTTTTTTATTTGGTTGCAGGGTTGCTTGAGAGAGACCATCTTCATCCTACGCCTCCCACGGATTGACAAACCTTAGGTCATCCACTTGAGGGAAATTTGCTACTGCCCAACAACGTATACAAGAAGAAGGTTGTGTAGTAGACATCAGTTGCTAGAGTGACAGAAGCTTAAACCCTAGTTTACGTGTTGCGTCGTGAGGGGCTGATTTGGATCCATATGTTTCATGCTATGGTTAGGTTTACCTTAATACTTCTTTCGTAGTTGCGGATGCTTGCGAGAGGGGTTAATCATAAGTGGGAGGCTTGTCCAAGGAAGGGCAACACCCAAGCACCGGTCCACTCACATATCAAATTATCAAAGTAACGAACGTGAGTCATATGAGCATGATGAAAACTAGCTTGACAACAATTCCCATGTGTCCTCGGGAGCGCTTTGCTTTATATAAGAGTTTGTCCAGGCTTGTCCTTTGCTACAAAAAGGATTGGGCCACCTTGCTGCACCTTAGTTACTTTATTTTCTTGTTACCTATTATGAATTATCTTATCACACAACTATCTGTTACCAATAATTTCAATGCTTGTAGAGAATACCTTGCTGAAAACCACTTGCCATTTCCTTCCGCTCCTCGTTGGGTTTGACACTCTAACTTAACGAAAGGACTATGATAGATCCCCTATACTTGTGGGTCATCAAGACTCTTTTTTGGCACCGTTGCCGGGAGTGAAGCGCCTTTGGTAAGTGGAATTTGGTAAGGAAACATTTATATAGTGTGCTGAAATTTACTGTCACTTGTTACTATGGAAAATAATCCTTTGAGTTGTTTGTTCGGGGTATCTTCACCTTGAACGGAAGAACAAAGAGTTGCTCCTCAACCTACTGCACCTACTGAAAATATTTATTATGAAGTTCCTTCGGGTATGATAGAGAAACTGCTAGCTAATCCTTATGCAGGAGATGGAACATTACATCCTGATATGCACCTAATCTATGTGGATGAAGTTTGTGGATTATTTAAGCTTGCAGGTATGCTCGAGGATGTGGTCAAGAAGAAGGTCTTCCCTTTATCTTTGAAGGGAAAGGCATTGACATGCTATAGGCTATTGGATGATATTGGATCATGGAACTACAACCGATTGAAATTGGAATTTCGTCAGAAGTTTTATCCTATGCATCTGGTTCATTGTGATCGGAATTATATATATATATATATATATTTTTTTTTTCGGCCTTGTGAAGGAGAAAGTATCACTCAAGCTTGGGGAGTCTTAAGTCAATGTTATATTCATGCCCCAATCATGAGATCTCGTGAGAAATTATTATTCAAAATTTTTATGCTCGGCCTTCTCATAATGATCGATCCATGCTCGATACTTCTTGTACTGGCTCCTATATGAAGAAGGATATTGAATTCAGATGGGATTTATTGGAAAGAATTAAACGCAACTCTAAATGAAGGTAAAGAGTCAGGTATAAACCTTAAGTTTGATTGTGTTAAATCTTTTATGGATACCAATGCTTTTCGTGATTTTAGCACTAAATATGGACTTGGCTCTGAGATAGTAGCTTCTTTTTGTGAATCTTTTTCTACTCATGTTGATCTCCCTAAGGAGAAGTGGTTTAAATATCACCCTCCCATTGAAGTTAAAGTAGTAGAACCTATTAAAGTTGAAGAAGAGACTATTACTTGTAATGTTGATCCTATTGTTCCTACTGCTTATATTAAGAAACCACCTTTTCCTATTAGAATAAAGGATCATGCTAAAGCTTCAACTGTTGTTCGTAAGAGTTATACTAAAACACCTACACCCTCTGAACAAATTAAATTTGAACCTAGTATTGCTATGTTTAAAGATCTCTTGGTTGATAATATTGATGGGCATGTTATTTATTTCTGTGATGAAGCTGCTAGAATTGCTAAACCTGATATGAAAGATAAACATAGACATGTTGTTGCATGCCCGTTGTTTCTGTTAAAATAGGACATCATTGTTACCATGGCTTATGTGATGTGGGTGCTAGTTTGAGTGCAACTCCTTATACCTTATATAAAGAAATTATGAATGATTTTGCACCTGTTGGGATAGAAGATATTAATGTTACTATTAAGCTTGCTAATAGAGATACTATATCACCAATTGGGATTGTTAGAGATGTTGAAATCTTGTGTGGGAAGATAAAATATCCTACTGGTTTTCTTGTTCTTGATTCCCCACAAGATAATTTTTGTTCCATTATATTTGGTAGACCTTTCTTGAACACTGTTACTGCTAATATAGACTGCGAGAAAGACATTGTTACTATTGGTTTAGGGGATATGTCTCATGATTTTAATTTCTCTAAGTTTCATAGATAACCCCATGATAAAGAATTGGCTAGTAAGGATTATATTATTGGTCTTGCTTCTATTGTTGTGCCTCCTAATGATCCTTTAGAACAATATTTGCTAGACCATGAAAATGATATGTTTATGAATGAAAGAAGGGAAATAGATGAAGTATTCTTTAATCAAGGACCTATTTTGAAACACAATTTGCCTGTTGAAATCCTTCGGGATGCTCCTCCACCAAAGGGTGATACCGTGTTTGAGCTTAAACAATTACCTGATATTCTAAAATATGCTTATCTTGATCAAAAGAAGATATATCATGTTATTATTAGTGCTAACCTTTCAGAGCATGAAGAAAAGAAATTACTGAAAACTCTGAAGAAGCACCGTGCCGCTATTGGATATACGATTGATGATCTTAAGGGCATTAGTCCCTGATGAGGACATGACTACCTTGGATACGACCAAAAGTATTGCATACATTTATATTTGTCAGGTGATTTCTAATGCAAACTATTCAATAATCTATTTATGTTATCCAGAACAAAAATACTTCACACACTTTTGTGTTTTGTCTAATTGCAGGTGTATGGAACATTTGTACAATCCACATATGAAGATAAGGGAAAAGGAGAAGTTTAGGTTGTGTTCAAAAAGTCCTCTCACGTCACTTTTGGGCCAAGAGAAGATAGAGTCCAAGTCTCTCATGTTCTGGATTCAGATTCGGACTGCACAGACATACCTGACTCAAAACGCCAACAACTTTTTCATACGGACTCCGAATTGGGTGATTCTTTTATTGTTGGAAACTAGATTTCGTGCTCTTTCCAACCCAATTGGATTCACCTTAAAATTCGTCCGGAGCGTTGAGTTACGGACGAAACAATCTGACGTTGCAACAGAATCCGAGTCAAACTACAAGCCCAAAGGTGTTGCATCACCTCCACTTGGGCCCATGAGCCTTGTACGACCTAGGGTTAGTTTTAGGCTGCCTTGGGACGTCCTCCCACCTCCTTGGCCGCCACCCCTTGCTCCTATATAAGTAGATCCATCTAGTAGCTTTTTCCTTGGGATTTGTTTAGTTAAAAGTTAGCCAACGCAACTTCGTGTACTTCGTTTGTGTCCAACGACCAAACCAAGACCGCTTTCGGATCCCCACCTTTATTAATACTTCATCTATATTCGCAATATTCAGATTGCATTATCATATTCTTGCTTGTTCTTCGATTGCGTGCAGGAATAGACCTTCGTGGTCAGGCTGATCGAGCTTCCAGCATCGTCAGTAACCTCGAGACACCTTAGCCTCTATCAGTCCCACTCTATGTCAGGACAACATTAAATTGGAGAAAGATGTTAAACTGGTTGTTGATCATCAACGATGGTTAAATCCTAAGATGAAAGAAGTGGTAATAAATGAAATACTAAAGCTTCTGGAGGCAGGTATAATTTATCCTATTGCTGATAGTCAATGGTTAAGCCCTGTCCATTGTGTCCCTAAGAAGGGAGGTATTACTGTTGTTCCTAATGATAAGAATGAATCGATTCCACAAAGAACTATTACAGGTTATAGGATGGTAACTGATTTTCACAAATTAAATAAAGCTACTAGAAAAGATCATTACCCTCTACCTTTTATTGATCAAATGCTAGAAAGAATATCCAAGCGTACACATTTCTGCTTTCTAGATGGTTATTCTAGTTTCTCTCAAATACATGTGACAAAAAATGATCAAGAGAAAACCAATATTCACTACTGCATGATGCTGCTAATGCAACACTATGATCAGAGACCATTCAATGAAACTGTGTGCGATGCAATAATCGCAAACGATGGTGTAAAAATAGTCAAAAAGGTGCAAAATTTTTGCGATTCCGGATGCATCAAACACGGTTCAGATTTTAGTTGCGTGTGCGATGCAGGGCATACAGTTCAGTTCAATTAACTGTTAGCGATGAGGAGGAACAAAAGAAATGGCCGACCAGATGAAGGTGTGTGCGATATACAGCATACGGTTCACTTGGATGAACTGTTTGTGATTAGGCAACACAAAAGAAACAGTTAGCCAGATCAATGTGTGTCGGTGTACAAAAGTAGGGGTCCCTTTTTGTACCCCTTTACTTGTGCGCGGGCAATCGTAGCCCCACGCCCATGGCCACGCTTGGCGGAGAAGAGGAAGCAAAGGCCCAAGACTACCAGAGAAACGCCAAGCTAGAAACAAAAAGAGAAGGAGAGCGAGGTGACGCCCCCGGCAAGGCCGTTGCCGGGGCAACTTGCCCAACGCCCGCAGAGCTGCCACCCTTGAGCCTAAGAGTTTCGACACCCTCAAACACATTGGAACCAAAGCTCGGGAGGTGCCTTCGTGGTGGCATGCAGATCTGTGTGAAGACCAAGAACATACAAGACTAGATGAGAATCAGAAGACAAAGATCCTCGGCAAGATCCTTGTCGAGGATACCCACGAGACCCCCCGGCAAGACCCTTGCCGGGAAGGCCCACGACGCCGCGGCTAGACCCTTACCGACGACATCCGCGGGGCCACAGCCAAGCCCACACCTGCCAAGACTCCACCGTCGTTCCCACACAGCTGCCAGCCCACCAACTAGGCGAGCACCTGCGTGGCGACGTGCGGCCTCTAGGCCAACTCAGAAAGCTCCTGCATGGTGGCATGCAGATCTTTGTGAACACTCTGCCACCGCACCAACTCAGAAGCCAGCCAGCCAACGTGGCACTACACGCCTCGTCAGTTCGGACGCACGTCGAAGCCAGGCGAGGCGGCGACAGCTGGGATGAGATTCCTTGCCGTCCCCGATAGAGCAAGAAGGGCACGTCGGCAGCACATTAAATGCATTTGTCCTACGGTGCCAGGAGATAGACTCAACTACTGTACAACTTTCCACCTCCTCTGTGCCACCGTGGCAACCCCTTTTGACTATAAAAGGAGGCCCGAAGTGTACTGAGAGAGCATTCGGACTTTTTGGACCCTACATGATTTGTAGCTAGTCCAAGAACACCAGATAAACATAAACCAGCAGGAGTAGGGTATTACGCATCACTTGCGGCCCGAACCTGGATAATCGCCCCGTGTTGACCCTCAAACCCGCTTTTCCATAGCTCCGCACCCGCCAACCATAGCAAAAGGGATTCTTCATGATCCCATATGTGTCGTTTCCCGCGACATCTTTGGCACGCCAGGTAGGGGGCACAAGCTATGAAAATTCGGTTTGGAGGTCAGCACACCGACTTCATCATCACCATGTCCTCCAAGAGAAAGGGGATCACAGCGATCGGCTCGTCAGGGGCTGGCCCGTCTGCGCCAGCATGAGCAGGCGGCCGGGTGGCCACGGATGGGGCCAGAGACATGGCCCGCGAGCATCCACGACATTCTGGCAATCGGAGCCAGGCGAGCGGCTTCGTCTGAGTCCGAGATGACGAGCCACACGCCGCTGGGTCCGGGGGCGGGGCCGTGCTACCCACGGGCGGCGCGGCAGGTTCTGCGGCACCCCAGCTGGCACCCGCGCCACGCCCTTCCCAAGCCGTGTGCACCACAGACGAAGACACCGCTGCCCCAACAAAGAAGGGCCGGCGCCGCAACAGGAAACAAAAGGGCAAGACTGTGCTTGCCGTTGAGGGATCCGATGAGCCCGGCGCTGCCAAAAAGTCCAAATCTGACGACCCCGACAAGGAGGTTGCCGGGTGTGCCGCATGTTTGGCCCTGGCGTCCGCCGGCAAGCCAGGAGGCTCCGACAAGCAGTACTACAAGATCCACCGCACCAAGGGCCATGACCTCCAGAACTGCCGATAGGATGAGCTGCTGTCAGAAAAGCAGAAGGCTGAATATGAAAAGCGAGACAAGGAGAAGGGTCAGGATGGTGCCAAGGGGTCCGGCAAGAAGCATGGCGGCTAAGGGGGTCGCCGTGGCAAAGATAACCAACAAGAAAGGCCCGCCTGGGGCCGTGACAAGAAAGAGGAAGATGATGATCACGATGAGGACGACGAGTCCAGCAGCACGAGTTCCAGAAGGCTACAGAGGCCATGTGCGTCAATGGTGGCGCCTCGTTGCACACCTCACATTACGAGCTGAAGCAGTGGGCGCGTGAGGTCACTGCGGTGGAGCCGTTGTTCGATGCCCAAAAGACACTGAAGTGGTCCCGTACGCCCATCATTTTTCACATCGAGGATCACCCTGACCGCACAACTGTGGTCGGGTGTTTGCTGTTGTTGTTTTCACCAACAATACGCAACCTCAAGGTGACCAAAGTGCTGGTTGAAGGTGGGGCCGGTCTGAATATGATCTCGCCCGCTATGATCAAGAAGTTGTAGATTCTTGATGGAGATCTCGAGGAGACGGGCACGTTCCAAGGGGTCAATCCGGGAAGGAGCCAGTCGAAAGGTAAACTCACGCTGCCCGTTACGTTCAGGGGCGAGCTGAACTACAGGACGGAGAAGATCGTTTTTGATGTTGCCGAGATCCCCCTGCCGTAAAACAGGATCCTTGGTCGCCCGACGCTGGCCAAGTTCATGGCAGCATCACACTATGCCTACAACACATTGAAGATGACGGGGCCGCTGACCATCATCATTGTCCCCTCTGACAAGAAAGACGTGCTCATCCGCGCCGATCAACTCTATTGAGAGGCAGTTGCAATAACTGTCGCTAGGGCACTCACTCCTGCCGCTGAAGCCCTGGGAAGGAAGAAGGCCGAAAGGACCTCTTGCACCCACTCCGGCAAGCGCACCTCTTCGGAGTTTTGTGCTCCCGTTGAGGACGTGCCGGAGAGCTCCACCGGCAAGAGCAAGAAATCCAAGGCTGCACCACGAGAAACCAAGAGGGTGTCCGTCAAGGAGGACGGCGCGGGCGGGGCTTTCACTATAAGCTCCACCCTCGACAGCAAATAGGAAAGCGCGCTCGTCGCCTTCCTGCGGGCGAATGTCAATGTATTTGCATGGCAAGCATCTGACATCCCCGGTGTTCCCAGGGAGGTCATTGAGCACCATCTTGCTGTCTGTCCTCACGCGCGACCCGTCAAGAAGAAGGTCAGGAAGCAAGCTTTGGAGCGACAAGAGTTCATCATTGAAGAGATCAGGCCTGGTAAGAGGAGTACTCCACCCCACATGGTTGGACAATCCGGTGGTGGTGCGTAAGGCGAATGGGAAGTGGAGGCTGTGTATTGATTACACAGACATCAATAAAAGCCTGTCCAAAGGATCCTTTCCCTCTGCCATGCATCGACCAGATTGTAGACTCCACTGCCGGGCATGACCTGCTGTCATTCCTCGATGCCTATTCAGGATACCACCAGATCTTCATGATGAAGGAAGACGAAGAGAAGACCGCGTTCATCATCCCATGTTGTACGTACTATTTTGTACGAATGCCTTTCAGGTTGAAGAGCGCTGGTTCAAAATTTGCTCGAGCGGTCTAGATTGGTTTTGAGCCCCAGCTACATAGAAATATGGAAGCTTATATGGATGACATAGTGCTCAAAACCAAGGACAGGGACATGCTCATGCAAGATTTAGAAGAAACATTCACAAATCTGCGCGACATCAACCTGAAGCTCAACCTAGAGAAGTGCGTGTTCGGTGTCCCCTCCGGCAAACTTCTTGGGTTTTTTGTGTCTCAACGTGAAAGCAAAGCAAATCTTGACAAGATCAAGGCGATCGAGCATATTGAGGCACCGAAACGGCTCAAAGACATCTATAGGCTCGCCGGCTGCGTTGCTGCCCTGAGTAGGTTCATTTCCAAATCTGCTGAGCGTGCCCTCCCCTTTTTCAAAGTTTTGAAAAAGGTGGGTCCAGTAAAATGTACTCCGGAGACAGAGGCAACACTGCAAGATTTGAAGAGGTACCTCTCCTCCACGCCAATACTAGTCGCGCCTAAACCACGAGAGTCGTTGCTGCTGTACTTAGCAGCAACGAATCAAGTGGTCAGTGCTGCGCTGGTGGCACGGAGAGAACTCGAGGGAGAAGCAGCAGTTGAAGCAGAGCCGTCGGATGGTGGGCCGGGGTCCTCCCAGGCAGAGCCTGACACCGGCAAACCAGAACGCCCGGTGAGGACTAGTCCCAACGAGGCAGAGTCTGAACGGACGGGCGAAGTGGGACGGAAGAAGAAGATGGTGCAACACCCAGTATATTTTGTCAGTTCCCTCTTGCAGGGGGCTAGGTCAAGATATTCTGGAATGCAGAAGCTGCTTTTCGGCCTCCTCATGGCCTCGAGAAAGTTGCGCCACTATTTCCAAGCGCACGAGGTCACCGTCATCACCCGCCTCCCTTTGCAATGGATTTTGCACAACCCAGATGCGGCAGGGAGGATCGTGGAGTGGGCATTGGAGCTGTCGAGCTTTCGCCTTAGGTTTGAAAGTACTTCAACGATCAAGAGCCGAGCTTTGGCAGAGTTCATAGCAGAGTGGACCGCTACGCCCGACGAGGAGATTCAAGAGACCACCCTTCTCGGCAAGGAGACAAGCAATGAGTGGATTATGTACTTTGACGGAGCTTTCTCAATCCAAGGTGCTGGTGCTAGCATGCTACTCATCACACCCACCGGAGAGCACCTCAAGTACGTAATGCAGATGCACTTTCCCCAGGAAAAATCAACGAACAATACGGCGGAGTACGAGGGGTTGCTTGCGGGTCTCAAGATCGCGGCAGACCTCGGAATCAAGAAGCTCATCATTAGGGGTGATTCACAGCTCGTCGTCAAGCAAGTTAACAAGGATTACCAAAGCTTGCTGATGGAGGCCTACGTGAATGAGGTCAGGAAGTTTGAAAAACGTTTCGACGGCCTACAAGTAGACCATGTTCCCCGAGCAGAGAACAGCGTTGCCGATGAACCATCGAAACGTGCTGCCGTCAAGTTGCCTGTGGAACCAGGTACCTTTGTACTTCAGTTCACTCAACCATCCATAGAGCCATCAGCGGGGCAGAACAGGCGAAGGAAGACAAGCAACGACAAGTACCTTCCCGCCGAGCTCCCAGGAGCCGCCGGCAAGGAGTTTGTCGAGTACCCCAAGCTTGTCGAGGGGCAACTACCTCCGACAGGGCCCCAGGCCCTACCGTAGAGGCAGCTGCTCCTGCGGCCGAGGATGTCCCTTTGGTCCTTACCGTTGATCCCCAGGCTCTGGCATGGGCGCATCCCATCGTCCATTTCCTCCAAACAGGAGAGCTCCCTGAGGAGCAGGAAGAAGCAGAGAAAGTAGCCCGCCGGTCCAACATGTACCAGTTTGTGGATGATACCCTGTACAGAAGGAGGCCAAACGGTGTGAGGTTGAAGTACATTCCTCAAGAGGATGGACTAGAACTGTTGGCAGAGATACATGGAGGTGTATCTGGCTCCCACGTAGGGTCAAGGGCCCTTGCCGGCAAGGCATTTCGGCAAGGTTTTTTCTGGCCCACAGCGCTCCAGGATGCAGCTGCGCTAATAACCATGTGTGAAGCGTGTCAGTTCCATTCGAAGAAGCTTCATCAACCAACTCAAGCCCTTCAAATAATCCCTCTCTCCTGGCCACTTTTGGTCTGGGGGCTCGACATACTGGGCCCTTTCCCTTGTGCTGTCAGGGGCTTTGAGTACTTTTACATCGCGATTGACAAGTTCACAAAGTGGCCCGAAGTGGAAGCAGTGAGGAAGGTGATAGCATAGTCAGCCGTCAAGTTCTTCAAGGGGCTAGTTTGCCGTTTTGGTGTGCCAAATAGGGTCACCACCGACAACGGCACACAATTCACAAGCCGCACCTTCACGCAATACATCCAGGACCTTGGTACCAAAGTTTGTTTCGCTTCAATGGCACACCCACGGAGCAACGGCCAGGCGGAGATGGTGAATGCTGAAGTACTGCGAGGCTGAGGACAAAGACTTTTGACAGGCTGCACAAGTGTGGAAGGCACTGGATTGATGAGTTGCCGACGGTTCCTCGGTCGATCAGAATGATGCCAAATCGAGCCACTGGCCAGACACCCTTTGCCCTGGTATACGGGGCAGAAGCAGTTCTCCCCATGGAACTCACATACGGGTCACCTCGATTGCTCGCTTATGACGAGCTTGAGCAAGAGCAGTTGTGGCAAGATGACGCGACGCTCCTTGAGGAAGATCGTCTTTAGGCGGCTGTGCGAGCTACACGCTACCAGCAAGCCTTGCGCCGCTATCATAGCCACGAGGTTCATGCCCGATGTCTTGAGGAAGGCAACCTTATTCTTTGGCGCGTTCAGTCGGCCAAGAATTCCAACAAGTTGATGCCAAAGTGGGAAGGCCCTTATCGGGTAATATGAGTCACCAGGCCTAGTGCAGTTCGCCTGGAGACCGAAGATGGTATCCCAGTGAGCAACTCCTGGAACATTGAACATCTTCATAAGTTTGAACCATAAGGCGCGGTTACCAGGCCTCCCAGCTAACCACCTTTTGTACAAGCGTTGCTGACAAGGCATGTAGCCCTTTGTATAGAGCCAGGCATAGACCCTGGGCATAAATAAATGAAGCGTTGGCATGTAGCCCTAAGTTTTAGCATGCATGCTAGGTTAAGTCTTCCTCTTTGGTAGGGTTGATAGTGCTCAGCGGCATCTAACCCCTAGCATAGAGGTTGGGTGTGTGTCTTTCCGTCTTTTCCAGTCCTTTCTTTGGTTCATAGGCTGCATAGGCTTTTCTGCCAAGCCATTTAAGGGCAGGGAGACGGATTGACATCCTTGACCTCGGCAAGCCATTGCCAGGGGCTGCAGATTTGGGTATTCAACCACGGCAAGCCAATGTTGCCGGGAGCTGCGAATTTAGATAAGTCTTTTATCCCATGTTATGCATTTTCGTATGGAACTGGGACGTATGAAGCCTCGCTTATTCCTGGGCCACCATGCTCCCCCTTTCCTGTGCCCAAGAACTATTCTCTGGGCCGAAACTTGGTTGTAGTCACGGTGACAAGGGAGCAAATGAAGGGCCTAATCTTACTTCGCCCATGCCTCCGCCGAGAGCGTGAGTATGGTCGTTCTATGAAGTAAGGGGACGGCAAGGCCTGTTGCCGGGCGATAATGTTTATCTTAGGAATAACAAGGATTCATTCCTTGGCATGAGCCTCGCTCACGCACAAAGAAGCCGGCAAGCACCCTTTTTCATTAATACGTTCCAAATAGGTACAGTTCGTACAGAATGTAAACATGAGCAAGGGGATTACAAGGTTTAAATCTAACGAGTGCCCATAGGCTTAAAAACTGAAAAAGATAAGTGCCCCATGATCCTCGTTCTTGCCCCTTTCCTCCCAGGTGTGGCAGGTGAAGGCAAAAAGGAGGCGACGGGAATGCGCCGATGGAGAGCTTGACGAGGAAGACCCTCGGCAGGGCGCGCGTCCGAGGGAGGAGGGCGGCGTAGTCAGTCGGAGTCGGAGTCGGTGTCCTATCGCTTGATGCCCTCGGCGTCGCTGTCGTTGTCCTCCTTGTCTCTCCCTCTTGAGGAGGAGTCTTCATCATCGGAGCAGCTCTCCACACAACACCTTAGGCGAGTTCCCAAGTCCCCAAAGACCTTGACGGAGAGCAGGCCATTCTCCATTAATTTGAAGTGGATAACGAGCCCCTCCGACAAGCTGTGAGCACGAGCAAAGGTCTTCCATCCACGGCGAAGATACATAACGTGAGGGGCGGGGAAGTCGACGTCGACCCGCATGCTGCCATTCCCACAACCCCTCATGTCCAGCCTTAAAGCCTATGACGGGTCGAGCTCCATCTCCCAAGCGAACGGACTAGGGAGACGAAGACAATGGTGCACTGGCCTGTGTAGCCTGATGACGAACTCGCGGGGCTGGTCTCCGACGTGGCCCTCCATTGGGGGAGGGGCCGCTGGCGGAGGCGAGGCCGGTGTGCCGCCCAGCCCTCCTCTTCCTCGAGTGCCACGACGGCCTCGGCCTCGCCCCTCCCTCTTTCTTTCGCGGCCGGCTCCACCACCACGAGCTCTTGGGAAGGAGAGGCACGCTGTCGAGCAGAGACCCTCATCGCCGCCATCGGAGTGCCGGTGCGCCCTCTCGCCATAGCAAAAGGAAGGAAGGAGCTGAGGTGGAAGGAGACGAATGATGAAGGATTAAGGGGTGGCATCCCCCTCCCCTTCTTATAAATGGGCGGGGCTGGGGCTCGGCCGCCCCACTTAACCAACCCGGCCGCCAGGGGCACAGGGAGTCGAGACCGACACGCTGCTCCAATAAGCGACGACCCAGTTTCCCACCTTGCCATTTGAGGAACGTGCCCCCACGTCCACCGCCTACCATTTTTGACGCATGGTGGGCATGTGGCGAGCAAGCCGAAATCGAGAAGACAAGTGAAGCGACTGTTTTCCATCCAGTGATCGTGGGGCACGGGCGCCTTGAAGGCCGCGACTCGAGTCCACTTAGTAAAGGAGCCGCGCCCCTGCATTTTTTCCTTTTTATGGGGAAGGCGCGGGCCGCCTCTTTACCACGATGTGACCATGCGTGCAGCAACCGCCCCACGCTCGAGCCCCACGTCACGCATTCAACGCGGGTCATTGGGAAGCGCAACGAGCGAGAGAGTTACTGCAGTAAAAACTCCGCCACGCGTGCACCCGCACACCGTTCTGGGCCTGGCCCAATAGCACCCCGCGCTTATATGTGGCCCAGGCCTGGGGGCTCCTGTCGGTGTATAAAAGTAGGGGTCCCTTTTTGTACCCCTTTACTTGTGCACGGGCAGTCGGAGCCCCACGCCCGTGGCCACGCTTGGCGGAGAAGAGGAAGCAAAGGCCCAAGACTACCAGAGCAACGCCAAGCCAGAAACACGAAGAGCAGGAGGGCGAGGTGAACCCCCTCCCCCCCGGCAAGGCCCTTGCCGGGGCGGCCTTCGCAGCCCTGGCAAGAACCTTGACGGGGCAACTTGCGCAACGCCAGCAAAGCTTCCACCCTTGAGCCTAAGAGTTCCGACGCCCTCAACCACATTGGAACCAAAGCTCGGGAGGCGCCTCTGTGGTGGCATGCAGATCTGTGTGAAGACCAAGAACATACAAGACTAGATGAGAATCAGAAGACGAAGATCCTCGGCAAGATCCTTGCCGAGGATACCCACGAGACCCCCGGCAAGACCCTTGCCGGGGAGGCCATGACGCCGCGCCAAGACCCGCCGGGGCCCCGGCAAGACCCTTGCCCAAGACATCCGCGGGGCCACAGTGAGGCCCACACCTGCCAAGACTCCACCGCCATTCCCACACTGCTGCCAGCCCACCAACTAGGCGAGCACCTGCGTGGCAACGTGCGGCCTCCAGGCCAACTCAGCAAGCACCTGCGTGGTGGCATGCAGATCTTCGTGAAGACGCTGCCACCGCACCAACTCAGCGGCCAGCCAGCCAGCGTGGCACTACACGCCTCATCTGTTCGGACGCGCGTCGAAGCTAGGCGAGGCGGCGACAGCTGGGACGAGTTTCCTTGCCGTCCCCGATAAAGCAAGAAGGGCACGTTGGCAGTGCATTAAATGCATCTGTCCTACAGTGCCAGGAGATAGACTCAACTACTGTACAACTTTCCACCAGTTGTGTGCCACTGTGGCAGCCCCTTTTGACTGTAAAAGGAGGCCCGCGACGTACTGAGAGAGGATTCGGACTTTTTAGACCCCACACACTTTGTAGCTAGTCCAAGAACACCAGATAAACATAAACCAGCAGCAGTAGGGTATTACGCATCACTTGCGGCCCGAACCTGGATAATCGCCCCGTGTTGATCCCTCAAACCCGCTCTTTCCACAGCTCCGCGCCCGCCAACCGTAGCAAAAGGGATTCTTCGTGATCCCGTAGGTGTCGTTTCCCCCGACAATATGTGTGCGATATATGGCATGTGGTTCACTCCGACAAACTGTCTTCGTTGAGACAAGAGAACAGAAACGGTTCAATATACCGAGATGTGTGTGATACATGGCAAACAGGTCTGTAATTAGAAATGTGTGCGAAGACTGATAATAACATAGACGATTGCTTCTAATAAGACGTATGTGATATGCTCTGTCTACAAAACATCTATTAGCCATTGGGGGACGGGCGGTCATCCGGATACGCCATAAGGATGCAAAGAGGCATCCTATATCTACAAGGACTAGCTATTCCACCAGTAGCTCATGTAAGGGAACTCTCAAGTTAAGTGTCCTCGGGCTGGAGCAGCCATCAGATGGGTGACTGGATGGGAAGTTGTGTTGATGTTAAATTAACTGATAGGATGGGTCATATTTGTCAAATTAAATGACCGATACGACCCATCTCATGAGTTAATTTAACCTCGAGGTCCTTGTTTTTTATTTTTTAACACATGTTAAAGAAGGTCTACCGCATTACTTTTTGACAATGTGCGATATGTGGCATACAGTTGATCCATCCAACCTGTTTGTGATGGAATAAGCCGTGTGTGTTGTGGGCAAACGCTTGCTAGTATTCAACCGTTTGCAATTGATGAATTCATCACCGACGAGATCCCTAGTGTGGTTCGTGTTCATCTGATCATCATCTACTTCTTGTGCTAGTTTTCATAAACCTAGGTGGCACACGACGCACGGAGGCGACAAGCGTAGCCTGTAGCACATCCACCTTTTCCAAGCATGCCAACCCTCCAAAGCGCCACCTCCGCCATCAACCTCCCCAACAATGCGATGGACGATGCTGTGATGCGCGTCATCGCTAGGGTTGAGCAAACCTTTGGCGCATGGCGCTTGAGCGCGGCGGATCAAGATAGGCATGTCAGCACCGATAGGCTGCAGCTCGCCGAACAACATGATCGATGGTGCGCCGTGGAGCAAGCTAGGTGTGTCTACGCCGATAGGTTGCGGCTCGCCGCACGGCAAGACCGTTGGAGCACCGCAGAGCGATAGGCGCGGTGCACCGCACAACAAGAGCGGATCCATCAGCGCTTTCCTGCTATCAACACGGCATCACAGCTGGGTATACGTCCCGTTAGTACCCCCATTCCTTGCTAGGAGTGGGAAGAGGCCCTCAGCGCCGTACTTGCACCAGAGGCCGGCCGTGCCGTACTTGCACTAGATGCCCACCACGCAATTCGCATGGGTCACGTTGTTTGCCTTGTCCGCGGCCCGCTCGATGCCAACACGCTGGTCGGTAGGCTCGACTACCTCCTTGGCCCAGGTGTCCACCTGGGCACAGTAGAGGAACATGGCGGTTGCATCCTCGAGTTGGTGATCTCCGATGAAATAGCCAACTTGGAGCTCGAGATCACGCTCCAGATGTACCGCGAGCATATCGACCGCTTGGACGAACGCCTGCACGAGTTCAGGCAGAGCTAAGAGCTACCGTAGGCAAGGGCTGCTGGTCATGGTCTCATGGACGCATTTTATTTTGTTGAGTCGTTTCGACATGGATACTTATGTATTCACAGCAATCATAGTATTGCTCTGTTTATTCCTCTGTTTCAATGTGTGTACTCTGTTTTCCATTCTTATATGTTCCGTTTCAATGTGTGTATATACGCTTTCCATTCTATATATGTGGATGATAACAACTAGATTCAAATTAGTATACAAAAACAGATAGAAAATGGAATTCATTTTTTCGAAAAGGGGCGCTTTATTACTTAAAAGATTTAAGCATTACACCCGGCCTCTGCATGATTAAGATGCACACAGCCAAATAAGATCCTCTCACACAAAATAAAAATAGAAAGGCGAATTACAACGAAACATGTAGAGTCCGTATAACGCCTAATATGGTGGGGGGCCAATCCTTAGATCATGCTGCCACCCATGTTGGGTAAAAGTATCCCTCGCCGTAGCCTCCAATCGTGTACACACCTCCGTAAACAGGCCTCGATTCTCCACGCATTGTAGAGAGGACCATAAACGAAGAGTCCCGGTACATCTGTAGATGACCTGCAATAGAGAAGTACTTTTATCGTTAAAAACCTTATCATTTCTACATAGCCAAAGCGACCAAATAATGGCAAGCGCTCCCACCCTGAGAAGAGTTCTAAACCTGTGATCAATCCCATGTAACTAGTTGCCAAATACATTAGCAACACTATAGGGAGGATACAAGCCAGAAGCTATTTGGATGACTGACCATATAGAACGAGCCAATTTGCATTGAAAGAATAAATGTTTTATTGTCTCCTCATGGTGACAAAATACACATTGCGGGCTTCCATGCCAATTCCTCTTAATAAGGTTATCTTTAGTAAGAATGACTCCGCGACGAAGATACCATGCAAAGATTTTATTCTTAAGAGGTATCTTCATCTTCCAGATCTTCTTGTTTTTAACAACTGGCACATCGGACTGAATTAACGCTCTATACATAGAATCCACTGAGAATTGTCCATTCCCATGGAGGTTCCATCGGAATACATCAGACCCATGTGACAATTGCACCGTGGACAACCGTTGGAGCAGGATATTCCACGATTGGAGTCTGGGTCCAATTAAGTCTCTTCTGAACGTCACATTTGGTGGAAATGATTCCATTACCGTGGCGATAGTATCACCTTTGTGGTGTACAATGTTGTATAGAGCCGGATATTGTTCCCGGAGTGTGGCATTTCCTAGCCACTTGTCCTCCCATAATCTAATTTCCGAGCCGTCCTTAATCGAGAAGGATCCATAGAAGAAGAAATATTTCTTCGTAGCCATTAGACTTGCCCAAAAGTGGGAATCCCCAGACTTCCAATATACTTGGGATATCGCCTTGGAACCCACATATTTCCTCCTTAGGAGGGTTTGCCATACACCATCTTCCGTTAGTAATTTAAACAACCATTTGCCGAGGAGGGCCCTATTCTTAACCTCAAGGTCATGAATGCCCAACCCGCCTTGGTCTTTGGGACGGCAAACCACACTCCATTTAGCCAGTCGATATTTCTTACTCTCGCTATCTCCTTGCCAAAAGAATCTTGATCGGAAATAATCCAATCTATGTAAAACTCCTTTCGGTAACTGGAAGAAGGAAATCATATATAGTACCATATTACTAAGTACTGAATTTATGAGTACTAATCTTCCACCCAGAGACAACAGTTTACCTTTCCAACTGCTAAGTCTTTTTTGCAGTCTCTCCTCGACGTGTTTCCATTCAGCATTTGTGAGTCTCCGATAATGTATCGGTATCCCCAAATATGTGATGGGAAACTGACCCAACCCGCATCCGAACAGTTGAGCGTACAGGTGGGCCTCGTCTTGAGCCTCGCCAAAGCAAAACAATTCACTTTTATGAAAATTGATCTTTAGACCCGAGAGTTGCTCGAATGCTGATAAAATTAGTTTCAGATTTCTCGCTTTCTCGAGGTCATGATCCATGAAGAGAATCGTATCATCGGCATATTGAAGTATAGAGAGACCACCATCAACTAGATGATTTACTACCCCATCAATTTGGCCATCAACCTTGGCACGCTCAATCATGACCGCTAGCATATCCGCCACTATATTGAATAGCATGGGCGATACCAAGTCACCTTGTCGCAATCCCTTCTTCGTTTGGAAATAGTGTCCAACATTATCGTTGACCTTAATGGCAACACTACCTCCAGAAACGAAGCTATGGATCATAGCGCGCCACTCTTCAGAAAATCCTTTCATTCTGAGAGTCTGTTGAAGAAAAGGCCACTTGACTTTGTCATAAGCCTTTTCAAAGTCTATTTTCAGTACCACCCCATTTAACTTTTTCCGGTGTAATTCATGGACTGTTTCATGAAGGATAACAACTCCATCTAGGATGTGTCTGCCTTGCATAAAAGCTGTCTGTGAAGGCCGAACCACATGTTGAGCAACCGAATTTAGCCTAGTAGTCGCAACCTTTGTGAATATTTTAAAACTAACATTAAGGAGGCAAATAGGTCTATATTGTTGTATCCGTTCAGCCTCATTAACCTTAGGTAATAAAATAATCTCACCGAAGTTTAAGCGGAACAATTCTAGTTGGCCAGCATGTAGGTCGGTAAACAAAAGTAGGAGATCCGGTTTGATGACTTCCCAGAATTTCTGATAGAACTCAGCAGGAAAACCATCCGGACCCGGGGCTTTGTTATGCTCCATTAGGAAAACTGCCTTTCTAACTTCCTCCTCAGAGTATGGGGCTGTTAGAAGGTTGTTTTCCTCATCAGAGACCTGAGGGATGTCATCTGTTCGGGTCTCATCCATCGAGAAGTTTCCTTCCTCTGGGGCTCCGAACAGATTTTTATAATAATTAGTGATATAAGATTTAAGTTGCTCATGCCCCTCAATCACTCCCCCATCCTGTTGTAGGGAATGAATAATTTTCTTTCGGTGTCTGCCATTGGCGACTCCATGAAAATATCTAGTATTTGAATCACCTTTTTGGATAAATTGTGAGTTAGAATGTTGGTACCATTTGAGTTCCTCTTCACGCAGCATGTTTGCTATCTGTGCATTTGAATGATTCTTGATCTCAATTTCATGCTCAGATAGAGGTCTAACCTCTGCCAAAGCTTCTAATTCATCAATGATAGATGAAAGACGAAGCTTCTCCTTTTTGAGGATACCCACCGTATGCCTGGCCCAACCACCAAGGAATTTACGTAATGCACGCATTTTGTTATTCCATCTGTGTATTGGGGTAGGCCCGGCGACTGGTTTCTCCCACACTTCCTTGACCATGTCATGGAAGCCATCCCGAAGCAACCACCCAAGTTCGAACTTGAACTTGCGTCTATGTTGTGGTCGTGGCAACCCAGTAGTTAGAAGAATGGGTGCGTGGTCTGATAAAGCCTCGATACGAGGTAGAGCACGAACAGAAACCATAGGAAATTTTGATTCCCATTCGGTATCCATTAAAACGCGATCTAGTTTCTCATATGTCGGTTCCGGAAGACTGTTCGCCCATGTGAATTGTCTTCCAATCATAGAAACCTCTCGCAAATCTTGACTGTCGATGACAGCATTGAAAAGGAAAGGCCAATGATTATCGAACCTACCATGGCTTTTCTCATTTGGAAATCGAAGCAAGTTGAAATCCCCACCTATAAGAATGGGATAGGGATTATCTTTCGCCAGATTAACCAATTCACGAAGAAAATGGAATTCATAATATATATATATAATATCATCACATATACGTGATGATACTTAACTACTAGGTACAATGCATAAAATTGAAAACGAACAATACGAAAACTAATAATCCCTCCTTGGGCTAGTATTCCGGCAGCCCCTCACCAGCAGCTCCCTGGTGCACGGCGTCTTCCCAGTGCGGAGGCAGTACTCCCACTCCTCCACCTCGCAGCGCTTGACATATCGATTTGCCTCTTGCTGGCGGACGCGCGCGAACGATCTTGCCATTTCGTTGGGAGCCCACTGGAGCTCCTTGTCGGTGGCACGCTGGATCTTATCAGCCCACCTCCAAGCAGCAATGAGGCGCCCATCGCCTATGACCTTCCTCGCGAAGTACCCGTCTTAGTACACCTCCTCTGCACGATGACACGCCCGCCCCCAAGGCTCTGCCACCTCCTTTCAGGCGGCATCACGAGCTTCACAGGCTTCCTGGTACCTGGCTTCCTCCTCCGCCATCTCCTTCTTGAATGCTACTTGTCTGGCTTTCTCAGCCGACGATAGCGACTACCACAGTCAAAGATTGTACTGGCCCCAAAACCAATCCAAAGTTGGGGGGTCCGGCGCAACCTCGTCCGGCGGCGCGTAGGGGTCCTCGTCGCTGCTATTCGAGTGAGCGTCCTCGGGGGGCGGCGACTCCTCGTCGGCGCGTGGGCAAACCGGCGGCGCCATGGCAGAGATTTGAGAGAGAGAGAGAGGGCGAGCAAGGGGATGATGTAGATGAAAATGCACGCGGGACGGCGTCAGCAAGGAAGTATTTATTGGCGGCCAGAATCTAGATCGACGGGAACAGTACACACGACGGTCGCCAGAATTTACGAGTATTATAGTTTGAATTACAAACGATTCCCGCAGCAAAATCCATGTGTGAACATAATAGCTGGCGGTTTCCAATACAGAACCATGTCTGATTAATGATACCCGCCACTCACCTACCAAACCTCGAGCCGCGAGATAGAGTGACAATCATGTGGGGGCCGGTTGTCTTGCCAGATCTTTATATTTTCTTTTTTGAACAAAAGATATTTACATCATCTGGTGATTTTTTAACTCGCACACAAGTACACAAAAATATGATTTTTCAAATGGTTATGGTTACCCATTGCATGTAGATGTAGTTCAAATTTGAATTATGGTCATAACTGGCTAGAAAATCACTTAAATGTCTTTAACAGGTCAAATGACCCCTGAAATTTTCCAAATTTTCACATGACAGTTCTATTAGTGCACGTTAAACATAGAAAAAATTGAAGGCCGTAAGAGGAAGCTATCTCACGTTCGTCATCAAACATGCATTGTTGCCTCTCGGAACCACAAACCTTCTAGTGAGTTGCTCCGGTTTGTGAGGGGTGTCTGTCCAAACTTTTGTCAAACAGGCCCATTTTTTTACCACATCATCTTGGTGGCATGACATTACATCAAGTAAGATTTCATGTTTTTCTGATCATTTTTTAATTTTTTGGGATTAAAATGCCAAGGCACTCCATGCATGTGCCCATGTCGTGGGACCAATATGTTTGAAAATTCCTTCTATTTTACTGCACATGGAAGTAACTCGCACACAAGTACACAAATATGATTTTTCAAATCGTTATGATTAGCAATTGCATGTAGATGTAGTTCAAATTTGAATTACGGTCATTAAATGGCTAGAAAATCACTAAAATGTCTTTAAAAGGTCAAATGACCGCTATAATTTTCCAAATTTTCAAAGTATAGTTGTAGTAGTGCACGTTAAACGTAGAAAAAAAATTGAAGGCCGTAAGAGGTAGCTATCTCCTGTTCGTCATCAAACATGCATTGTTCCCTCTTGGAACCACGAGCCTTCTAGTGAGTTCCTCCGGTTTGTGAGGGATGTGTGTCCAAACTTTCGTCACACATGCCAATTTTTTTACCACATCATCTTGGTGGCATGACATTACATCAAGCAAGGCTTCATGTTTTTTTGATCATTTTTTAATTTTTTGGAATTAAAATGCCATAGCACTCCATGCATACATATGCATGTGTCCATGTCGTGAGACAAATATGCTTGAAAATTCCTTCTAATTTACTACACATGGAATTAACTTGCACACAAGTACACAAATATGATTCTTCAAACCATTATGGTTAGCCGTTGCATGTAGATGTAGTTCAAATTTGAATTATGGTCATTAAATGGCTAGAAAATCACTAAAATGTCTTTAAAAGGTCAAATGACCCCTAGAATTTTCCAAATTTTCACATTACAGTTGTAGTAGTGCACGTTAAACGTAGAAAAAATTGAAGGCTGTAAGAGGAAGCTATCTACCGTTCGTCATCAAACATGCATTGTTACCTCTCAGAACCATGAGCCTTCAAGTGAGTTGCTCCGGTTTGTGAGGGGTGTGTGTCCAAACTTTCGTCAAACATGCCAATTTTTTACCACATCATCTTGGTGGCACGACATTACATCAACCAGGGATTCATGTGTTTCTTATATTTTTTTATTTTTTTGGAATTAAAATGCCATGGCACTCCATGCATACATATGCATGTGTCCATGTCGTTTGACAAATATGTTTGAAAATTCCTTCTATTTTATTGCACATGGAATTAACTCGCACACAAGTACATAAATATGATTTTTTTTAAATCATTATGGTTAGCCGTTGCATGTAGATGTAGTTCAAATTTGAATTACGGTCATTAAATGGCTAGAAAATCAATTAAATGTCTTCAAAAGGTCAAATAACCCTTGAAATTTTCGAAATTTTCACATGATAGTTGTATTAGTGCATGTTACACGTAGAAAAAATTTGAAGGCTGTAAGAGGAAGCTATCTCCCATTCGTCATCAAACATACATTATCCCCTCTCGGAACCACGATCCTTCTAGTGAGTTGCTCCGGTTTGTGAGGGGTGTCTGTCCAAACTTTTGTCACACATGCCAAATATTTTACCACATCATCTTGATGGCATGACATTATGTAGGCCAAGGTTTCATGTGTTTCTGATTTTTTTTAATTATTTGGAATTTGAATGCCATGGCACTCCATGCTTAATTATGTCATAGCCGTTAGACCAACTAGAAGAGACCCTGCACATTGCGGCGGGAATATTTAGAAATAACTATAGTGCGCACCAAAAATCTAAAACGGATGCAAAAATATTTAGGTTCCTGGATCGCAATATTGTTGTCTTGTTAACCGATTTTGAATGCTTCGAGTGGAGTACAGAACATAATACTTTTCAATTTTAGCGAGTATAGGTGCATAGGTGCCTGAAGAGACTTCACTGTAGAAACATTTGGAAAACAACATAGCATGGAAGAACAAAAATTCAATTTAGTATAAGTGTATTACAACGAAGCATACAAAATCGGTTAATGTATAGTTACCTCATCACAAAAAAGTTCCAATTACAAATCTGCTAGTTGCAAGTCAATTAGGAAGATACAAAGATAGCCCACTGTGAAGATCCATGGAACTATTTAAAGAACTGAAATTGAATTATGGAATGCACCCGGAATAAGAAATCGCAATGTTTACCATTGCATAAAAATACATGCATGAGAAAAAAGGTAAGAAAATCTGACCTGTATAAATGAAGCATAAAATCAGCTCCCAGGTTAATAATATTGCATTAGCAATCCCGTAAGGTATAGAACAAAGTGTCGAACAAGAAGAAAATATCAACTTAAAATCTTGTTGTAGCAAAACACCAAAATTGGCTCGGTCAACCTGAGTACATATAAAGCACATGAGTAGATGTCAGATAGATCTTAGATGCCATTGGGTAATATTATTGTAGCAGAGTGTACTCTTACCTTAGTAGATCCGTGCATGTGCATGTGAGGGAAAGAAGCTCACGTACGGAGTGAGGTAAGCATTGTTGGCCTCCATGTTGAATCGCCAGAGGTAGCCAGAGGGAACGACAACCTCTTCTGTGATGTAGCAACCACCATCGACAAGAGAGATCTGTGTGCCCCAAAAAAGGAGAGATCTGTGTGCCGGCATGTGGCGGACGTGAGGCGTTTGATCTTGGTGGAATTCTGGAAGAGGGAGAGCGCGAGGTTGTGGAAGTGGGCCAAGGGGCCTTGGAATAAATGTACGGGAAGGGAGAAGTTGCTAGGATAGGTGAAGAGGCATTTCTCTCTCAAAAAAGGTGAAGAGGCATATACGAAAATCAAGAGAAATTCCTCCGTGTAGAAGAGATAGGTTTGCTGATGTCTGGAATTGAAATGCTGACGTGGCATCATGTTGATGTGGACAACACGCATGTTCAGAGAATTGGTAGTAGTGGGGATCGACTTCTTAAGAATTAAGATATGTTTGAAAATTTCTTCCAATGTACTGCACATGGAATTAAATCGCACACAAGTACACAAAATATGACTTTTCAAACTATTCTGGTTAGCTGTTGCATGTACATGTAGTTCAAATTTCAATTATGGTCATTAAATGGCTAGAAAATCACTTAAATGTCTTAAAAGGTCAAATGACACCTGAAGTTTTCCAAAATTGGACATGACATTTGTATTAGTACTACAAAATTTCTCATACATTTAAAACACCAACCATTGCCACTCTTCTCCAAATTCATCTTTCACAGCTAATAAAAAATATCTACAACATCACACACATTTGTTTTCTAGGAACCGTTTGCGATGAAAATATCTGGGCCTATTTAAGTCTCCCTCCTTAAGCTTCGCCGGCTCGTCTGCTGCAGTGCCGGCAACCCCCAAATCCACGAATCCCGATCCCCATTCCCGCACCCCCTTCTTGCAAAGATGACGTCGTGGAAACGCTTCACGAAGGCCCGTATGATGGCCGCGTCCCCCCTCCGAGCATCGCCGCCTGTGCCGAGAGTGTCCTCGTATCCGCATTGAGCGTGGCCGCTTCCGCCAAGAGGGCGTCTGCGGCAGCCGATAGGGCAGCAACAGCAACTGAGATGGCTGCAACTGCTACTGCAACGACGGCTGCAAACGTCGAGAGTGCTCGAGCTGCCGTCTGCGCCGCCGATGTTGCCCTGGCCCGGGTCGAGGCCATCCACGCCAAGATCGAGGATGCACACACCTAGATATTCTAGGCCACCTCGGACTCCAGCATGCACCCCATGTCCGAAAAGGCGGCGGTGGCCATGGAGCACCTGCTTCCTCATGAGGTCACTGAGAGGGAGCTGGACATGCAGGAGGCGGTGGAGATCGAGGAGAGCCGGAAGGAGGAGTTGCGCATGGCCGAGGTCGAGGTAGAGAAGAGTCTGTCCGTCGAGGAATTGGCGGTGGAATACAAACACGAACTCTGGCGCAACCACTACTACGAGTACTACAACCTTGAGGGCGGCGCCGAGGACGAGGACGCGGTCGACTTCTGCAGGGGGGCGCGGAGTCCACCAATGGCGGCATGTCGCCAGGACAAATCATCGACGTCTCATCTCACACCAGCGTTGCATAGGCCAGTGTTGTGGTGGATTTGTTAAAATTATGTGTACTTAGGCTTTGTTTTTAATTCTGGTCTTTTCTTAGAGCAATGTTTAGGTCAACCAGCTCTGTTTAATTACTAAAATTGCTTGATTCAATAAGTGTGGTATGTTTGTTGTATGCTCTTTTGTGTGCCCAAATTAGCAAGCGATGTTAAATTATGCAATGAAGTACCTGGGGAAATTTCCACCAAAATTTGAATTATCAAACTCATCCCATGTGTGTAAAGCAGAAGAATCGTTTGTGATGCACACAATCGTTCAAAGTGAATGGTCCGGCGGCACCGCGCGCCAAGTTTCCCTCCATATTTCTAAAATTTTGGCCTACCGCCAAAATATCTACCCCCGCCCACCTTCCCCACCCCCTTTTTTGCCTGACCACAAGTCACATTTCCCATGTTTCCTCCTTCCTTCCTTCCTTCCTTCCTAAGCTATAGCCGCTTTCTCGCTCTCGCCATCTCGCATCCTACCGCCGGGGTCGCCATGGTCTTATTCAAAGACCTCTCCCATGGTTCCTCCTCCGGCGACGACTCATTCACCACCCGGGTATGCCTCTCTTCTCTCTCTCGGGCCATGACTTGGAATGAAGGATTTTTACCCGACGGTCGATTTGAGTCATTTCTTCCTCTTGTAGCTCCCTAGGACCACCAGTGACAATGAATGGAGCGGGGTGGCTGAAGATCTATCTGCTCGTTGTCACCATCAATCTCCATGCATGAAGCTAGTTGCGTTTGAACCTGTGGACAGTGGGAGGAAGTTTCTAGCATGTGCAGAGAAGGTTAGACCCTCTTTCGTTGTTACAAATCATTTGTTAGATGTGATTCAGACACTGTCACGGTCCCAACCCATTCATACTACACCTTCAACCAAACGCATCCTAAGACAATGTCACAGTTTGTACCTAGTATCTTAAATTGTTGCCATCTCATCAGCGGTGCCATTAGAAAATTATTTGGCACCACTTCAGCAGTTTGTTCAGCCAACTTTGGTCCACACATCTGAGAAGCCAAGGAGTAAAATACTATATCTTTATGGCACGAAGGAACTGGGCATCGGAGCAACTACGTGCTCCAGAGTCTGGGTCCCTGATTTTTTCTGCTGCATCAGCTCGCCAGTGCAGGGCACCGGTGCAAGATGTAGCAATAGTTGTCTTTACACCTGTTTTGGCATACATAGTGGACGACCTTAGTGCTATTAATTCTACATTACTAAATTTGTGCATGTACACACATGTTAGTATCAATTTGTTGTCATCCAAACAATGTCGCTATGTTGTTGCAGTTATATTTACCTTCCTCATAAAATGTTCAATTTGTTATTTATTGTACATGAGTAAGAACTTGTAGCGTTGTTGTAGTTAATTATAGCTTCTGATGTTCCATAATTTGGTTGTTGTCTCAGTAGCAATTAATTCATTTGCATATTGATCTTTTTGAGAAGATATGTCATAATTAACATGTTTCTTCAGTTTTTCAAAATAAGCATCGGTGATTTTCTATGTTGCTATAAACTGATTTCCCCTACAATTGTTACTGATCTAGTTTTAAATACTATAGGATGAATGGAAGTGTTCTTACTTGGACTGGGTTGATAAAGAGTGGCCGCAATCTTTGAAGATGTGCCTAGTGAAGCTTTGGAGCGTGTATGAGGAAGAGAATAGAGAAAGTGTTGTCAATGATGAAGAATATTTGAAGATGCGGGATAAAAACAGAAAGGTGGAGAATGAGGACAGATTTTTAAATCAGACTTTGCTAAGATGGTGTTCGCCAAGGAGGAGGCACTTTCCCAGTTGGCCAGTGCAAAATAGGTTCTTACTAAACTGAAAGCAGAGGTGGATAAGACGAGCCTGGATGATCTCGATTAGGGAAATGAATATATTGTTCTAATACTGTTCTTATGAAGTTGAACTAGCTATATGTTGTACTGTGTTGTTTTCATGTAGCTATCGTACTGAGATGTTATAATATATTTATGTGCCTGGTATGAAATTGGCAAACATATGTTCGATGTGAAATGTGAATTTGTGTAATACTGGAATTATTAATTGTAAAATAATAAACCTGCTAAATGTGTCATGGAACTTTGCAAACGGTTCTAGCAGTAAAAGCGCTTGTGATGGATAGCCAATGCCACATAGTTTTCTTCATCAAATCGCGTGTGATGTAGTTGATAAAAGCGAAAAGTTAACCAAGGCAGAGCGTGTGTGATAGTTACAACTTTCACACATGAGCCTACGCATAAAATTGCGTGGGATGTACATACGAACGGAAACATTTTCCCTAGATTGACTATGTGGGATGTAAATAAGAACAGAAACGTATTCCTTGGATTGAGTGTGTGTGATATACATAGCTACGGAAATGTTTTTCTGGGATTCACCGTGTGGGATGTACATACCTATGGAAATGATTGGGTTTCGATGTGTCGCCCGATCGCACACGAGCTCATTTGGTGTCCCAGGAGAGCCTATCCCCGACGATTTCTGGGTTGTGTGGGAAGGACCACCCTATCGCCCACACTCACTTGGTGACGGTTCCAAATGTCGTCGTGGCAAGGGCTTAAAAACTGTTTGTATAGCACTGATGCGTACCAGTGTTTACTTGCCCTTTTGGTACCTTTGCTTATAGACGTATGCCTTTCGGTTTATGTAATGCACCTGCTACCTTTCAAAGATGTATGACTGCTATATTCTCCGACTTCTGCGAAAAGATTGTTGAGGTTTTCATGGATGATTTTTCTGTTTATGAAACTTCTTTTGATGATTGCTTAAGCAACCTTGACCGAGTTTTGTAGAGATGTGAAGAAACTAATCTTGTATTGAATTGGGAGAAATGCCACTTTATGGTTAATGAAGGTATTGTCCTGGGGCATAAAGTTTCTGAAAGAGGTATTGAAGTTGATAAAGCTAAAGTAGATGCTGTTGAAAAGATGGTGTGTCCTAAAGATATTAAAGGTATAAGAAGTTTCGTTGGTCGTGCTGGTTTCTATAGGAGGTTTATTAAAGACTTCTCTAAAACTTCTAGGCCTCTCACTAATATCTTGCAAAAAGATGTTCCTTTTGTTTTTGATGATGATTATGTAGAAGCGTTTGAAATACTTAAGAAAGCCTTGATTTCTGCACCTATTGTTCGGCCACCTGATTGTAATTTACCCTTTGAAATTATGTGCGATGCTAGTGATTATGATGTTGGTGCTATTCTAGGACAAAGGGTTAATAAGAAATTAAATGTTATCCTGTATGCTAGCAAAACTATAGACAGTGCCCAGAGAAATTATGCTACGACTGAAAAGGAATTTTTAGCAGTTGTATTTGCATGTGATATGTTCAAACCTTATATTGTTGATTCCAAAGTAACTGTTCACACTGATCATGCTGCTCTTAAATATCTTATGGAAAAGAAAGATGCTAAACCTTGACTTATTAGATGGGTTCTCTTACTACAAGAATTTGATTTGCATATTATTGATAGAAAGGGAGCTGAGAACCTCGTTGGAGACAACTTGTCTAGGTTAGAAAATGTTATTGATGACCCACTACCTATTGATGATAGCTTTCTTTATGAACAACTAAATGTCATAAATGCTTCTCGTAATACTCCATGGTATGCTGATTATGCGAATTACATTGTTGCTAAATTTATACCACCTAGTTTCACATACCATCAAAAGAAAAAGTTTTTCTATGATTTAAGACATTACTTTTGGGATGACCCACACCTTTATAAAGAAGGATTAGATGGTGTTATTATACGTTGTGTACCTGAGCATGAACAGGGATAGATCCTATGCAAGTGCCACTCCGAGTCCTATGGAGGACACCATGCTGGAGACAGGACTACACATAAGGTATTGCAATCTAGGTTCTATTAGCCCACTCTCTTTAAGGATGCCCGTAAGTTTGTCTTATCTTGTGGTGAATGCCAATGAATTGGTAATATTAGTAGACGTCATGAAATGCCTGTGAACTATTCACTTGTTATTGAACCATTTGATATTTGGGGCTTTGATTATATGGGACCTTTTCCTTCCTCTAATGGGTACACACATATTCTAGTTGTTGTTGATTACGTCACTAAGTGGGTAGAAGCTATTCCAACTAGTAGTGCTGATCATAACACTTCTATTAAGATGCTTAAAGAAGTTATTTTTCTGCAGTTTGGAGTCCCTAGATATTTAATGACTGATGGTGGTTCACATTTTATTCATGGTGCTTTCCGAAAAATGCTTGCTAAGTATGATGTTAATCATAGAATTGCATCTTCTTATCATCCTTAGTGTAGTGGTGAAGTATAATTGAGCAATAGAGAGATTAAATTAATTTTGCAAAAGAATGTTAATAGATCTAGAAAGAATTGGTCTAAGAAACTTGATGATGCATTGTGGGCTTATAGAACTGCTTATAAGAATCCTATGGTTATGTCTCCGTATAAATGGTTTATGGAAAAGCATGTCACTTACCTCTTAAGCTAGAACATAAGGCATATTGGGTTATTAAAGAGCTCAATTATGATTTCAAACTTGTCGGTGAGAAGAGGTTCTTAGACATCAGCTCACTTGATGAATGGAAAACTCAAGCCTACGAGAATGCCAAGTTGTTTAAAGAAAAAGTTAAAGGATGGCATGATAAAATGATACAAAAGCATGATTTTAATGTAGGTGATCATGTTTTGCTATATAACTCTCATTTAAGATTTTTGCAGGAAGCTTCTCTCTAAATGGGAAGGTCCTTACATTATCGAGGAGGTCTAACGTTCTGGTGCCATAAAATTCAACAACGCCAAAGGCACAAATCCGAAGGTGGTAAACGGTCAAAGAATCAAACATTATCTCTCAGGTACTCCCATAAATGTTGAGACCAATATAATTAATACCGTAACACGGGAGGAGTACATAAGGAACACTTTCCAGAACGTTTCAGACTCCGAAAAGGAATAGGTATGTGGTAAAGTAAATCCGACTCCAAAATGTTTCCACTGATAATTTTTCTCCGTTTTGGAATATTTAAAAAATTAGGAAAATTAAAAGTAGTCCGAAAGAGACACGAGGCCACCACAAGGGTGGAGGGCGCGCCCTACCCCCTGGGCGTGCCCCCCGTCCTTGTGGCCAACTCGTGTGCCTTCCGAACTCCATTTTCTTGCACGATACTTCTTTCGGTCGGTAAAAAATCATTATATAATCTCCCGGAGGTTTTGACCACCGTACCACGACAAAATCCTCTATTTTCATTTTGAGTTGTTTCTGCAGTAGATTTGGAGCAAGATCGTCCCAAGATTATGAGGGAGATAGCTACATGGCTGATTATATCACAAACCCAAAGGTATATGGGGATGTGGAACATTATGGTTGGACTACGGAGGAAGAAGAAGACTATGATTCAAAGGGGAAGGAGGAGACAAGCTCCGATGAAGAGGACGATCCACTACCTCAACTTGGCGATATGCATGGGGAGTTCAAGAAGTCGAGCCTCCCTAAGGTCCAATCTATCACACCTCGTTTTTTGCAGGACAACAAGGCGGCATTATGCAATAAGATAATGAAACTCGAGCTTGAGAATGAGGATCCGAGGGAGGAAAATTTTAGCCTCGGACGCAACCTAGAGAAGAAGAATGCAACAGCTCCATCATCACCACCTCCGAAGAAAGAGACATAAATACATGGGCATGGGCACTCCCCTTGGCAACTTCCAAGCTTGGGGGGGTGCCTCGGTATCGTATCACCATCGCATCTTTATCTTTATTGTTTTTCTTAGTTCGATCTTTTTGGTTATATCTTGATCTAGTAGAATAAACTCTTTAGTATGATCTAGCCTTGAGTTTTTCTTTACGTTCCCTCTATGTAATCGAGTCTGTGAGTTATATAATAAAGAGTTATTTTGAGTTAAGGGCTTTGCTTCCTTGCTATGATCTTGAGGGAATTAAATTAAATAACGAATAAAAGGAAATAAAAGAGATCATATATTGATCTTATGGAGAGTAACGACTTCACATATAAAGAGTATGATGAATAAAAGTTGTTGAGAGTTGACAAACATAGTTTTGGTCATTGTTGAAATTAATAGGAAGTAATAAAGAAAGAGAGGCTTCACATATAAATATACTACCTTGGAAATCTTTTGTAATTGTGAGCACTCATTAAAATATGACATACTAAAAAGTTTATGTTGGACAAGAGAGACAACATAATGGGTTATGTTTTCTTATATTCGAATAGAAGTTATATTGTCATGGATCATCCAACATGTTGAGCTTGCGTTTCCCTCTCATGCTAGTGAAACTCTTTGCACCAAGTAGAGATACTACTTGTGCTTCAAAACATCCATAACCCCAATTTTGCCATGAGAGTCCACCGTGCCTACCTATGGATTGAGTAAGATCCATCAAGTAAGTTGTCATTGGTGCAAGCAATAAAAATTGCTCTTTAAATATGTATGATCTATTAGTGTGAAAAAAATAATCTTTATACGAACTTGTGATATGGACGAAATAAAAGCGATAGACAGCATAATAAAGGTCTTTATCACAAGCAGCAATATAAAGTGACGTTCTTTTGCACTAAGATTTTGTACATCCAACCATAAAAGCGCATGAAAACCTCTGCTTCCCTCTACGAAGGGCCTATCTTTTCTTTTATCTTCTACCCTTATATAAGAGTGATGGTGATCATCACTTTTCCTTTTTTATACTTTTTCCTTTGGCAAGCACTATATGTTGTAGAGATCTGGATATATATATATATGCACTCGGATGTAGGTTATCATGAAGTATTATTGTTACATTACCCTTGAGGTAAAAGGTTGGGAGGCAAAACTATCAGCCCCTATCTTACTCTGTGTCCGATTAAAGCTTTGTACCCATAAGTATCGCGTGAGTGTTAGCAATTATGAAAGATTATATTATAGTTGAGTATGCATATTTGCTGAAAAACTCTTATGTTGACTCTTTCCGATGTTATGATAAATTGTAATTGCTCCAATGACTGAGATCGTAGTTTATTAGTTTTCAATGAAGTTTCTGATTCATACTTTACTTTCTGAACAAATTGTTACTTTGGTATAAGAAACTATATGGCATTATATGTTGCTGTTCTAAAGATAATCATGATGCCCTCATGTTTGTATTTTATTTTAACGACACCTCTATCTCTAAACATGTGGACATATTTTTCGATATCGGCTTTCGATTGAGGACAAGCGAGGTCTAGGCTTGAGGGAGTTGATATGTTCATTATGCATCATGCTTTTATATTGATATTTATTGCATTATGGGCTGTTATTACACATTATATCACAATACTTATGCCTATTCTCTCTTATTTTATAAGGTTTACATGAAGAGGGAGAATGTCGACAGCTGGATTTCTGGACTGGACAAGGAGAAATATTAGAGACATATTCTGCACAACTACAAAAGTCCTAAAACTTCACGGAGCATGTTTTTGGAATATAAAAAAATATTGGGCAAAGAAAATACCAGAGGGGGGCCACAAGCTAGCCACAAGGGTGGAGGGCGCGCCCTACCACCCTAGGCGCGCCCCCTGACCTTGTGGGCCCCCTGGCAGGCCTCCGGTGCCCATCTTTGGCTATATGGTGTGTTTTGACCTGGAAAAAATAAGAATGAAGCTTTCGGGATGAAGTGCCGCCGTCTCAAGGCGGAACCTGGGCAGAGCCAATCTAGGACTCCAGCGGAGCTGTTCTGCCGAGAAAACATCCCTCTAGGAGGGGTAAATCATCGCCATCGCCATCACCATCGATCCTCTCATCGAGAGGGGGTCAATCTCCATCAATATCTTCACTAGCACCATCTCCTCTCAAACCCTAGTTCATCTCTTGTATTCGATCTTGGTCCCGAAACCTCAGATTGGTACCTGTGGGTTGCTAGTACTGTTGATTACTCCTTGTAGTTTATGCTAGTTGGTTCATTCGGTGGAAGATTATATTTTCAGATCCTTAATGATAATTAATACTCCTCTGATTATGATTATGAATATGTTTTTTGAGTAGTTACATTTGTTCCTGAGGACATGGGAGAAATCTTGTTATAAGTAATCATGTGAATTTGGCATTCATTCGATATTTTGATGAGATATATGTTGTCTTTCCTCTAGTGGTATTATGTGAACGTCGAGTACATGACACTTCACCATTATCTGGACCTAGGGGAAGGCATTGGGAAGTAATAAGTAGATGATGGGTTGCTAGAGTGACAGAAGCTTAAACCCTAGTTTATGCATTGCTTCGTAAGGGGCTGATTTGGATCCATATGTTTCATGCTATGGCTAGGTTTACCTTAATACTTCTTTCATAGTTGGGGATGCTTACAAGAGGGGTTAATCATAAGTGGGAGGCTTGTCCAAGGAAGGGAAGCACCCAAGCACCGGTCCACCCACATATCAAATTATCAAAGTAACGAACGTGAATCATATGAGCATGATGAAAACTAGCTTGACAACAATTACCATGTGTCCTCCGGAGCGCTTTGCTTTATATAAGAGTTCATCCAGGCTTGTCCGTTGCTACAAAAAGGATTGTGCCACCTTGCTGCACCTTAGTTACTTTATTTACTTGTTACCCATCATGAATAATCTGATCACACAACTATCCATTACCGATAATTTCAGTGCTTGCAGAGAATACCTTGCTGAAAACCACTTGTCATTTCCTTCTACTCCTCGTTGGGTTCGACACTCTTACTTATCGAAAGGACTACACTAGATCCCCTATACTTATGGGTCATCACCAGTACCCTTTTATTTTGTTGCCATAGAACTGAGCCTACCGAGCATAAATAAAGGGACCAGCCCCCCGCCAATCTCTTTTTATGAAAGGCCACTGCGACCATCCTGGCTGAAGCAACGTTCGAGTCCAGGGATGGGAGCACCTAAGTTTCAAAGAGCGGTGAGGTTTTCTCATGCACAAGTTTCAGCTTACAGAACATTTATGGACAAGAGGTAGAACTTATCTGTTTGGCTTGTCGGAGATCGTAGTGCTAGTTCATCTTCCCAACTGCCGGTAGAGGCCAAGCTCACGACAGGAACCTGCAGCCTCATGCAGATGGAAATGATGCAAGATGTGACCTTATCTATATGCATATGCAATTATCATGAAATGCTTATGCACTGCTCTTGAAATGCTCATGCATGCATGCAGGTTGTCGGGGCCCAAGTGCTTCGTTTATTTCTCTGTTGCTTAGGGTCTGCGCCTGGCTTTGTACAAGGGGTTACATGCAAATGAGGCAAGGCCTATACAAAAGGGTTCGCCTGGCTTTGTACAAGGGGTTACATGCAAATGAGGCAAGGCCTGTACAAAAGGGTGGCTGCCGGGAAGGGCCCGACAACCACGCCTTACGGGTAGAACTTGCGGAGGTGCTCAATATTCCATGGGTTTTGCAATTGAATGCCATCTCCGGTCTCCAGACGGACTGTGCCAGGTCTAGTGACTCGAACTACGCGGTAAGGGCCTTCCCACTTAGGAGTCAACTTGTTTGTACCCTTGGCGGACTGAACGCGCCTAAGGACAAGGTTGCCTTCCTCAAAACATCGGGCATGAACCCTGCGGCTGTGATAGCGATGCAGGGCCTGCTGATAGCGTGCAGCACGCAAAGTAGCCCGGAGACGATTCTCCTCGAGTAGCACAGCGTTGTCACGCCGATGCTGATCTTGCACTACTTCATCGTAGGCAAGCACTCGAGGTGACCCGTAAATGATTTCCGTGGGGATAACTGCTTCTGCCCCATAGAATAGGGAGAAGGGAGTCTACCCGGTAGTTCGATTTGGTGTCGTTCTGAGGGACTAGAGAACTACCGTAGCTCATCAATCCACTGCCTATCGTGTTTCCGCATCTTATCAAAGGTTCTTGTCTTGAGTCGTCTCAACACTTCAGCATTCACCCTCTTAGCTTGCCCATTGCTTCTGGGATGTGCGACAGAGGCAAATGAGATATTGCTTCCAAGGGCATGAACATGTTGCATGAAGGCACGGCTCATGAACTGGGTGCCATTGTCGGTAATGATCCTTGTCGAGACTCCAAAATGGCACACCAATTCTTTCAAGAACTTGATAGTTGAATGAGCAGTCACCTTTCTCATGGCAGCTACTTCTGGCCACTTTATAAGCTTTTTGATAGCAACAAACAAGAATTCAAAGCCCCCAGCAACTCGGGGGAAAGGGCCGAGGATATCGAGCCCCCAGACCAAAAACCACCATGACAAAGGGATTGTCTGAAGACCTTGTGCAGGCAGGTGGATGTTTTTGGAATGGAACTGGCAGGCTTCACATTTGGTGACTTTCTCAACCACATCTTTGAGGGCTATGGGCCAATAGAATCCTTGCCAGAATGCTTTCCCAACTAATGCCCTTGATCCAATGTGGGAGCCGCACATGCCTTTGTGTATCTCAACCAGCAGTTCCTTTCCCTCTTCCTGGCAGATGCACTTGAATTTTACACTATTGAGCCTCCTTTTGTATAGAGTGTCATCGACAAACTGATACATACTGGCCCTCCAGACTACTCTTTTAGCTTCATCTTGGTCATCGGGAAGTTCTACGGTTTGGAGGAAATGGACTATGTGCCTTGCCAAAGTTGGAGCCTGGGGCTCGGCAACAAGGACTAGCGACACCTCCTCAATTGCCGGGGCATGTTCCTCGTTCGCGGGGACCATAGGCCAGGCTAGAGGGTGCGGTCCGGCAAGTGATGGAGAGTTGTTTCCGGCAGGGTCCCTACCAGGAGCCCGGGGTGGCTCTACCGGGAGAGGCTTAATAGAGTCCATATTTCTCCTTTTCTGGGCCATTGTTGCTGGGGATACAGAGGGTTGAGTAAGATGGAGAACAAAAGTTCCTGGTTCCACAGGAAGCTTCTGCGCAGCACACTTTGACAGATGATCAGCTATGTTGTTTTCCGCACAGGGTACGTGCTCTGTTTGCAATTCGTCAAAGTGCTCCAATCTTATCACTTCCTCAACATATGCCTCCATCAATGGACTTTGATAATCCTTGTTGACTTGTCTCACCACTAGAGGTGAATCTTCTAGAATGACCAGCTTCTTTATTCACAATTCTGTGGCAATCCTTAGCCCGGCAAGGAGCCCTTCATACTCAGTTGTATTGTTGGTCGCCTCTTCCTGGGAAATGTGCATTTGGACGACGTACTTCAAGTGCTCCCCGGAGGGGGCAACGAGAAGCACGCCAACCCCTACACCTTGTAGGGAAAAGGCACCATCGAAATACATGATCCATTCTTGGGGTGCTTCCTTGCCGGGGATAACTGTTTCCAGCACTTCCTCATCAGGGGTGGGCGTCTATTCTGCAATAAACTCTGCCAATGCCCTATTCTAAATTGTTGATGTGCTCTCAAACTTTAGGCCAAAGCTTGATAACTCCAAAGCCCACTCCACTATTCTTCCGGTAGCCTCAGGGTCTCGAAGTATCCTTTGCAATGGGAATCGAGTGACAACCGTTATCTCATGGGCTTGGAAGTAGTGGCGCAGTTTTCTTGAGGCCATGATGAGACCAAAGATCAATTTTTGCAATCTAGAGTACCTCAACCTAGCTCCTTATAGCAGGGAACTGATGAAGTACACTGGGCGCTGCACCACCTTCTTCTTTGCCACGTCCTTGGGGCTGCCCTCGCTGTCATGCTCATTTCTGTCATCACCCTTATCTAGCTCTGTCGGGCCTTGCTCACTTTCTGTGTCTTCCACTTCCCGCTGTGCCACTAAGGCTGCACTAACCACTTGATTGGCTGCCGTCAAGTATAGCAGCAACAACTCTTGTGGTTTGGGGGCAACCAAGGTGGGCACAAAAGATAAGTAGGCCTTCAACTCTTGCAAAGCTGCATCTGCTTCTGGGGTCCACCTCATGGGCCCTGCCTTCTTTAGCATTTTGAAGAAAGGCAGAGCGCGCTTGGCACACTTGGAAATGAATCTACTTAGCACGCCAACATACTCTATCAGACGCCTCACATCCTTGACTGCCCTGGGCGCCTGGATCTGCTTGATAGCTTTGATCTTGTTAGGGTTAGCTTCGGTCCCCCGATGGGATACAAAGAACCCAAGTAGCTCGCCGGAGGGGATGCCAAACACACACTTCTCCGGGTTGAGCTTGAAGTTGATCTTGCGCAGATTAGCAAATGTCTCCTCCAAATCCTGAATATGGGTTGCTCTGTCTTTGGTCTTGACCACAATATCATCCATATAAGCCTCACTGTTTCTGTGCAGCTGTGGCTCAAAACCAATCTGGACTGCCATTGCAAAAGTAGACCCGACACTCTTTAATCCGAATGGCATGTGGTCAAAGCAGTACGTACCACATGGGGTGATGATGACATGGACCGCACCGTCGCTCGGCTTCAGACGGTGCCAGCGGCGACAACACCACGTCCTCGCTATTGCGAGGTGGCCATTTGGATGGCATGGTGACGTGGTGAAGGCGCTTGAGGGCCAGCGGCTCCATTAGGCACAACGACCTGGTCGACTAGCTTTGGGGGAGGTGCACGTGCTGCGGTCGTGCCTATGGCGGGGGCGGCCGGAGAGCGGCGATTCGCCCCGGACTGGGCGCCATCACCATGGATGTGACCGTGGGCGAGAGGAAGGGGCATTGATGGAATAACCCCTTCACCCGTACCTCGCGGAGCATGGCCATCGGGATGTTGATGATGCTACTCTCCTCCGGTGACTCCTGCTCCTATTCGGCCGCGGGGGAGGTGGTGACGGCGCCGCCTGCTCCGACCACATCCCCAGCGGCGTCCACGTCCTCGTGCGCCTCCGCATCGCCCGTAGCATTGGTGGTTGTGGATGGTGGGGCCTTCGAGGTAGACGGGTGAGACGAGGCACCAGAATTCTTCTTAGGCGCCATGGTCGATGGCGCACTTGAAGATGAAGATGGCGGTGAAGATGATGCGGTGCTCACTCTTTCAGGTTCGTGCAAGTGCCCCTACCTGGCGCGCCAAAGATGTCGCGGGAAACCACGGCCACCTATCAGACCAAGGGTCCCTTGCTGGTTCGGCGGGGGGATGGCATGTTGCACAAAGAGCGGAGGAGCGTGGGGCAGCACGACAGAGATCACACAGGAAGTTTTACCTAGGTTTGGACCGCCGTGAGGCATAAAACCCTACTCATGCTTTGGTGGATTGATGGTGGAAAAATGGCGGTGGTCGGAGCATGTTTGCCCGGCAGGGTTGCCTCACGGCGAAACGGCTACGTGTGTATGAAATGTGAGGGGGTGGAGTCACTAACACAGGGTCCAACCCTTTCTAAGGTTGCCTTGGGACTCATTTTATAGACAAAGGGGTCACCAAGTGGCAAATTAGTCATTATGCACTAATAAGATTGTGAATAGTGTTATCATACCTAACTCTACATGCTAACAGAGCGCATTAAATGCGCCGATCAACGTCACATTGTCGCTTGCCAGGCAAGCCTTGCCGGGCTATTTTGCCAGCTTCACGCCTGCTCTCTTGACACGTCGCAGGACGGGTGTCGTCTGTAGGTATTTCCGATAGAAAGAGGCTGCCATGTGGAAAATGGCTGCCACTTAGTCGCTTTGCGGCTTGACACCGCACTGATCGATGACATGCGTCATGGTGAAGTGGTTTGGTGAGGTGGCTTCGCCTCCGCGAGTCCCGGCAAGCCCTGTCGGGGCATCTTGGAGGATTTCTTCCGGGGGTGACCCCGTCCTTGCCAGGCTCACCTGCCCGGCAAGGGAGGCTTTTCTCCTGGTGGTTTCTTACTTCTCTGGCTTGGTTTGGGTCCTCTTGATCTGCATGTTGGTCCTTTGAAGATCTTAACCCCTTGTATTTTGGCCTGATCTTGGTGTTGTAATCTTGCTCCCGTGCATGTGTACAATCTGGGCAACGAACCCAGGGTTTGTTGCACCGACACTCCTTCATCATAGTGATTGTGCCTCCATGTGTCCGTGGTTTTCTCCCGCAATTACATAGAATCTTTCATCTAAAAATTTGTGTCTCTCGTGTCTCGTTTGATCTTGTTTTTATCTAACAATTACCCTTGAGGTAAAGAAGTTGGGAGGTGAATACAATAAACCCCTATCTTCCTATGTGTTCGATCGAAACTTTTGTTCTACAAATATAATCGTGAGTTTCAGCAATCATAGAAGACTATATGATAGTTGAGTATGTGGAACTTGCTAAATAAAATCTCTTACATAAACTCTTTATGAAAGTATGATGAACTGAAATTGTTTCAATGACTCAAAACATTGTTTGTCAGTTTTCATAAAGGTTTATGGTTTGTACTTCAGTATTCTGGATGAATTGGTACTTGATCACGAGAAGTTATGACAATCTATTGCTGCTATAATAATGACCATGATGCTCTCATGTCCATATTTTGTTTTATTAACACCTCTCTCTATATACATGTGGTAATGGCTATCGAGTTTGGTATTTTCTTGAGGACAATCGAGGTCTAAGCTTGGGGAAGTTGATACATCCATTTTGCATCATGTTTTATTACTGATATTTATTATGTCATTATTTCACTTTATGATGATATTCTAATGTCTTTTCTCTCTTAATTTGCAAGATTTACATGAAGAGGGAAGTTGCAAGTAGCCGAGATTCTAGACTTGAAAAGGCTACATCAGAGTTAGATATTCTCCAGAGCTCCAAATGACATTAAAATTTACGGAGATTTATTTTGGAATTAATAAAAAATGTTGGAAGGAGAATCACTAGGAGGGGTGATAACCCACAAGTATAGGGGGTCATTTGTAGCCTTTTTTCGATAAATAAGAGTGTCGAACCCAACAAGGAGCTAAAGGTAGAATAAATATTCCCACATGTTCTATATATCAACCACCGAGACAACTCTACGCATACTTAACATTTGCTTTACCTAGAACAAGACTAAAACTAGAAGTACTTTGCGAGAATAACACAATGAATAAATTGCAAGATAATAAATTTAGTAGTTTAGTAGAAAGCTTTTTGTAACAGAAGAGAAAGGTTTGTCCCTAAGAAATCGATAACTAGACCGGTAATCATTATTGCAATTTTATATGAGGGAGAGGCATGAGCTAACATACTTCCCGTACTTGGATCATAAGCACTTATGATTGGAACTCTTGCAAACATCCACAACTTGCAAAGATCATTAAGGTAAAACCGAACCATAGGATTAAGTATCAAGTCCTCTTTATCCCATACGCAACAACCCCCTTACTCGGGCGTAAGCTTCTGTCACTCTAGCCAACCACCATAAGCGAATCATGAACATCTTGCAACACCCTACATCAGGGATCCCTCACGCTTGTGCGACACGGAGGTCACCATAGGACAAGACCAAAATAAAATATACGACTCAAACCAATCATGATCATCAATCAACCCATAGGACAAAACAGATCTACTCAAACAACATAGGATAACCACATATAATTGGATAATAATATATAGTGTTGACCCCATGTTTAAGTAGATAATTACAGCGGGAATAGAGAGGTTACACTGTTTCATAGAAGGGGGGAGAGTTGGTGTTGACGGTGGTGAAGTTGTTGGTGTAGATCGCCATCATGATGATTGCCCCGGCGGTGCTCCAGCACCACCAGGAGAGAGGGGGAGAGAGCTCCCCTCCTTATTCTTCTTCATTGGCCTCCTCCCCAGATGGGAGGAGATTTTCCCCTCTGGTCCATGTTCTCCATGGTGGCGGAGGGGCAGGAGCCCCTCCTAGATTGGATCTATCTCTCTCTCTCTCTCTCTCTCTCTCTCTCTTTCTCTCTCTTTCTCTCTCTCTCTCTCTCTTTGGCTCTTCTGTTTCGTGTTCCTGTTTAATGGCCCTTCACCGTTTCTTAAATTCCCGAAGATCCATAACTATGATTGGGATTAAATTTTGAGGGAATTTTTATCCATAAATTATCTTTCTTGTGGAGAAAGAAGGACATCAACTGCCTTACGAAGTTCCCACTACCCATCGGGGCATGCCCTAGTGCCTAGTCGGCCCCTCGAGCACCGTCTTGCGTTGATTCTTCTTCCAAAAATTCACATATATTGCAAAAAAATCTATGTAAAGTTTTATCGCGTTTAAACTTCGTTTGATATGGATATCCAATGAAACAAAAAACATGCCACAAACAGGAACTGGCACTAGGCACTGGATCAATATGTTAGTCCCAAAAATAATATAAAATGTTGCCAAAATTATATAAAAGTTGTAGAATATTGGCATTAAACAATAAATAATTATAGATATGCCAGAGACGTATCAACATCTTCAAGCTTAATTCCTGCTAGTCCTTGAGTACGTAAATGGTAAAAAAGATAATTTTTGATATGGAATGCTACCTAGCATAATCTTGATCATATAATCTAATCATGGCATGAATATTAAGACACGAGTGATTCAAAGTAATAGTCTATCATTTGACATAAAGACATCAATACTCAGGCATCCCAACAAACAATCATTTCTTTCAAAATATCAATGCTAAAGAACGTTCTCCCTACAAAATCATATAGTCTTGTCATGCTCCATCTTCTTAACACAAATTATTTATCGTGCACAACCATGATGACAAGCCGAACAATTGGTTCATACTTTTTAACGCGCTTCAGCTTTTTCAACCCCCACGCAATACATGAGTGCAAACCATGGACATAGCACTATGGGTGGAATAGAGTGTGATGATAGTTGTAAACATAAAGAAGGCAAAAAGTAAGAAAGTCTCACGTCGACGTGGCTAATCAATGGGCTATGGAAATGTCCATCAATTGATATCAAAGCGAGGAGTGGGGATTGCCATGCAAAGGATGCACTAAGAGCTAAAAGTGTATGAAAGCTCAACATGAAAACTAAGTGGGTGTGCATCCAACTTTCTTGCTCGAAGACCTCTGGCATTTGTGGAAATCCATGATCGAAATGTACAAGCCAAGTTCTATAATGAAAAATTCCCACTAGTATATGAAAGTGACTACATAGGAGACTCTCTGCATGAAAAACATGGTGCTACTTTGAAGCACAAGTGTGGAAAGGACAGTAACATTGGCCCTTCTCTCTTTTTCTCTCATTTATTATTTTTTTATTAGGCTCTTTTTGGCCTCCTTTTCTTTCCTTTAAAAAAATTTGTCTGAGGTTTCATCTTGACTTGTGGGGGAATCATTGTATCCATCATCCATTCCTCATTTGGGACAGTGCTCTAATAATGAATATGATGATCTTCACACTTATTTTTAATTATGACTCAAAAGAAATAAAAATTACAACTCGATACCTAGAATAATATGACACTATATGAATGCCTCTAGCAGTGTACCAGATGTGCAATGATCTAGCACAACAAAGATATCAAAAATGGACAAGCCCTGAAAATATCATGCTAGCTATCTTACGATCATGTAAAGAAATATGAAAATGAATGCTCAAGTCATGTATATGATGATGATGGAAGTTGCATGGCAATATATCTCGTGATGGCTATGGAAATGCCATAATAGGTAGGTATGGTGGCTGTTTTGAGGAAGATATAAGGAGGCTTATGTGTGATATAGCATATCATATCACGGGGTTTGGATGCACTGGCGAAGTTTGCACCAACTCTCGAGGTGAGAAAGGGTAATGCACGGTACCGAAGAGGCTAGCAAAGATGGAAGGGTGAGAGTGCGTATAATCCATGGACTCAACATTAGTCATAAAGAACTCACATACTTATTGCAAAAGTTTATTAGGCCTCGAAGCAAAGTACTACTACATATGCCCCTAGTGGGATAGATTGGTAGGAAAAGACCATCACTCATCCACGACCGCCACTCATAAGGAAGACAATCAATAATAAATCATGCTCCAACTTCTTAGCATAACGAGAGACTATACATGCATGCTTCGGGAATCACAAACCTTAACACCAATTTCTTACTAACCACCATCATTCACTAGTACCTCCCACATATTATCATCTCTATATCGCAAAACTATTGCAAGGAATCAAACATATCATATTCAGTTATCTACAAGTGTTATGTAGGATTTTATGACTAACCATGTGAATGACCAATTCCTGTTAACTCTCTAAATAGATATAAGTGAAGCAAGAGAGTTTAATTCTTTCTACCAAAGACCATGCTCACGCTCTAATAAATATAAGTGAAGCAAAGAGCATTCTACAAATAATGGTTTTCTATGTGAAGAGAAACATGCAATCCAAACTTCAAATGATATAAGTGAAGCACATGAAGCATTCTATAAAGCCATACTCAAGAGATATAGGCGAAGTGAAAAGAGCATTCTATAGATCAACAAAGGACTATCTCATACCATGGTGCATTATTAAAAGAAAAAAGAAAAAGAACACGATGCTCCAAGATTTACACATATCACGTGAGCCTTCCGAGGAATCCCCAAGATTAGACACTTGAGTCTCCTTGAATATTTACTTGGGGTGCCTTGGTGTCGTGGGAAACCACGGCCACCTATGGGGCCAAAGAGCCCCTTTTGGTTCGGCAGGGGGATGGGCACGTTGCAAAAAGAACGGAGAAGCGTAGTACAGCACGACAAAGATCACATGGGCAGTTTTAATCAGGTTCGGGCCGCCGCAAGGCATAAAACCCTACTCCTGCTTTGGCAGATTGATGGTGGAAAAGCGCAGCGCTCTTCCCCGGCAAGGTTGCCTCGAGGCGAGAGTGGCTACGTGCGTATGAGTATGAGGGGGTTTGAGTCCTTTCTACAGTTTCCATGGGCCTCCTTTTATAGATCAAGGGGTCACCACAGTGGCAAATCATTCTTTATGTACTGATTAGATAGCAAACAGTGCTATCATACCTAACTCTGCCGGCTGACGAGCGCATTAAATGTGCTGCTCACTGTCACACCACGGCTCGCCAGGCAGGCCCTGCTAGGCTATTTTTCCATCTTCGTGCCTGCTTGCTTGACACGTCTCAGGACGGGTGTCGCTTGGAGGTATTTTCTATAGGAAGTGGCTGCCATGTGGCAGAGGGCAGCCACTTAGTCACTTAGGAGCTTGACAACGCACTGATCGACGACGTGCGTCGCTGCGGGGTGGTGAGGTGGAGTGGTTTGCCTCCGTGTGCCCCGGCAGGCCTGCCGGGGCGATCTTTGAAGGCTTGCTTCCGGGGTAACTACAACATTGCCAGGATCGCCTGCCCGGCAAGGAAGGTTCTTCTCGTAGAGGTATCTTCTCTCTCAGGCCGGTCTTCATCTTCATGATCTGCACGTTCATCTTAGTCTCTCTCAGGCCGGTCTTGGTCTTCATGATCTGCACGTAGAGGTATCTTCTCTCTCAGGCCGGTCCATGCACAAGTCATGGGAAAACATACGACCTTGTTTGTGTTCTCCGACATAAGCCCCTGGGCCTGAGACATACGTGTCGCTGGGCACGTTGGGTTAGGCCCCAAATAGTGCACAGACACGTGGCAGGAGAAGGTTGCGTGATGGTTCGTCATGACGACCAGTCAATCCAACATCCACTTCGCGTAATTACCGCGAGGCGTGGGTGCGTGGGACTGTAGCAGTTAATGTAAAAAAGGTAACTTTAATGAAGAGTCGGGCCCTCACCCACATTGTTTCCCTTAAGAGGGGAAAACACGGAAAAGTACTGCTCATTCATCATCTGCCTCGCTTCCCCATCATCTTCCTCCGGAAGCCAAGGAACCGCCCACTCTCTTCACCCACATTCGCCACCGACCCCCTTCCGATTTCATCCCCGCTCTCCGCCTTATCTTAGGAGATATGGGGAAGAAAACTGCTGCCCAGGGGCAGCGGGCGACCACAACGAAGGTGGAGGCCGTCGAGGGGAGCAAGAGGGCGACCGAGCTGGATAGGAAGCAAAAAGGAGATGTCGTCTTCTCCCCGTTGAATCTCGATGGGAATGTGATGTAAGCGAGGTATGGATACCTGTGGGGGAGGGAGGCTCTGAAGGGGCAAGGCGCTCCCAATGTTCTGGTGGAGGGGGAGGAGGACCTGCCAGATTCATACAAATTTTTCTGTGCATATTTCATCTGCGGTCTCTGCCCTCCCTTCTCGGATTTCTTTGAAACAATGATGGCAATCTATGGATTCCATCTCTTGGATTTCACGCCAAATGCAGTGGCGTTCATGGCAATCTTTGCCCATCTATGCGAGAATTTTGTTGAGGTTGCCCCTAATGTTGATCTGTTTAGGAACTACTTTGTTCCGAGGGTGGAGAACATGAGCCACCACTCAGGGGACATAAGCTAGATGCCACGGGTAGTGCCAAGGGAGAAATGGGATTACATCCCCGGCCAACAGTGCAACAGGTGGGCGGAGTGGAGGTGAGATTGGTGCTGGATTCAGGATGAGAAGGCTCCGGAGTTCTGTCAGGCACGGATGGAGTGCCTTGAGCGCAGCAACGAATGCAGAGCGTTTGGCCTCACTGAGCAAAGGCTCCACCCAGCAGTCAATAGGATCGCCCATCTAAAAGCTATCAGGCTGACTGTCGAGCATGTAGGGGCCGACTTCCTTCTTCGTCGAATTGCGCCACTACAGAAGTGGGATAGATTTTCCTGGGAGTACGGAGATGCAGCAGACATGATGAGATTGCTCCCAGGCCTGGCCAATAACCTGTCGGTGTACGACCATGCCTGGTTGTGAGATCAGTTGTTCGGCTGCCCTGGGTTATTCAAGCTATTGGCAAACAACATCCCACTGAACATCAACTCTGCCATGGACCAGATCGCGAAGTGGATGCCAGATTGTAATGCTCATGGAGTTGCGGGCGATTAGCGATTGCCCACATTTGACGAAGAACTGGAATGGGTTTCCACCCTGGTGGAGTGGGCCACCAAAGTGTAGCCAGAGTGTACAAGCACACCTCCATGGTGGAGGCAGCGTACATCAAGAGGCGGCTGGAGGAGGACAGGGCACTGAGGGCCACAGCAATGGCGAAGGCCAAAAAAGTGGTAGCGGGAAAGAGAAAGGATGAGGAGGGAGACTCATCCCATGGCATGGGCGAGGCGCGGGCCTCGGAAGGGGATGCCGGGGATAACCCAACCGGGGGTAAGGGTGCCGAGGACAAACCTGTCGGGACCGGTCCTACGGGGGATGACCCTTCCGGGTTGGAGGCTCTGTATACCGCGGTGACAGAGGCCCAGGACGGAGAGTAGGTCGCAGTGGTAGAGGAGCGTGTGGAGGACTGGTTTGCGGCAGGCCCTCAGGCTCCCGAGCTGGTCTTGGACCCATGCCCTCATAAGTGGGCCGCTACTCAAGGAGCGGCAGTCACTGGTGCACATCGGTCCTGAACAAATGGTTTTAACCCCTTTCCGCGCCGGCATTTGGAAATCGTCACCAAGTGAGTGTGGGCGATAGGGGGGTCCTTCCCACACGACCCACGAACCGTCGGGGATATGGAGCAGTGATCCAGAGGCCTTCCAAAATGTAATCGTGTGCGATGCAGCACACACTAAATTCTTCCGCACGTGTGGTATCGGTGATTAAGCATTTCTAATGACGCAGTGAAACCATACGGTCTGTCGTAACGAACCGTTTGGGAAACAGTATGTAAGGCACACGGGCCAATATATGAACTGCGTGCGATTTGTTCCCCATCGTACACGAGTTTTCTGCGTAACCTGTCTGCCATGCTAGACTCCATCGCACACATTTTCCAATATTACCATCTGTGATAATGTTCTATCACAAATGGTTTAGGAGCCCCTTCACACACATTCAAGTGCTGTAGACCGTTTGTGATTTCTTAGGTATCACCGATGGTTGCCGCATGAGTGACGTGTGCCTTTCATTTGGGATCCCACACGTTTCCTGAAAAAATTATGACTGGGATTGTATTTTGCATTGGGCATGATTTACTCCCAGTTTTCATGTGCGATAACCCGATATCACAAACGGTTCCGGAGAACCTACATACATGTAGTAGCGTTGCAAATCATTTGCGATCTACTCTGTATCATCGACGGTTCCGCTATGATTGACGTATGCTTTCCGATGTGGATCGCACACACTCATTTAGTTGGACCGTGTGTGGAGCAATTGCCAGGTTAAAACAAAAATATCCCATTTTGAATCGGCACGCAAAAAGAAAATTCGCCACAATATTCAATTGAACAAATAAACAAAAATATCCCATTTTGAATCGGCACGCAAAAAGCAAATTTGCCACAATATTCAATTGAACAAATAGTGTCCACAAGAAGAGCATTCATCAGATTTCGCAACAATTGCAATTGAACATATGGTACCTAAATTCCAATGATTTGTCCACACATATATGCATTACATAATTAATCATAGTGTACGAAATACAAAGACCTCATCAGATGGAAAACAATGGATCCATGCATTATATGTTTAGCAGATAACTCTTATTCAATGTTTCAGGAGAACACATGCTGAAATCTTCATTATCACCAGTGGGATTGATGTAGTGATCCAGGAAGAAGTCGCTGATAAATCTCCGAACCATCAGCAATTCACCAGCCGGGAGCGGTTTAGGGGTCCTCGGTTTTAAGATGAGCTGCAGTATTTTTATGATCATAATGTGACATATGAGTGGAGTAGAAGATATTAATTAAGATAGACTTACTGGTACTAATTTGTGAGAATCGTCACAACTATCAACAGATTTGCAGATGGAGATCATGTGTTTGCAAACACAGTATCCACAAAGGTTGGTCCCTGCTTCTTGCTGAGGACACTGAATTTTTTTGTACAAAATTAGTCATGTATTTGTCCTGTTAGGAACAACCTAACCCGTGATAGATGTATTATTTTTCTTTGGAGAAAATAGAAAGCAGTTTATTTAGAAGCTTGATCATTTGACTAGCATAAGGAAATGTATTTGCAGACTGTTGGATAAATTTTCCGAAAATAACGGATTTCGGTGTGTTACCGGAGAAATGATCTCGTGCTGCACGGGTTGTTCCATCTTGAACAGATTCCCTGGTTTAGTTTTCCACAATGCGAGCACACTGCAAATGATGATGAATTTTGACAACATCAATTATTGAACTAGATATGAATGCAAATTAATTTCAACATCATAGAATTCAATACCTATCCAAGAATTGTTGAACATGCGTCAGATCCTGAGCATTTGTTGACTCTCTAAGAGAATCGATGTAGTAAACTGTGTTCTTGTTTGGAACAATGAATACCAATCCAGTGATTGCTACATATTAAGAAAGCCATGAACTTACGAATGATGTTGAAATCTGAAAGACAATCAATGTATGCGTGGTTGTTTACTTGACTTACCATTGATGATATGGCCAGAGAAATGATTCTGCATGGGACGTGTTTTCGAAGATACGGAGGACTATGTTAACGGCCCAGTCCCGTCGATCCTTACCATCTAATGAAGTGCCATGTGCTAATGCAGGTCTATGAAATACATACTCTCCCTTATTCTTCTCCGTGCGTTTAATCCCCTAAGAGGAATAAAATGTAGTTAGCTATTTATCATTTACAGCTTTGTATGGAGAAGTTGATCAAAGTTTGTTAAGTACTTACAAAATCAGGCATCTAACAAGAGTGGCATCAAGAACGTTGAAGTTGAAGAAGAGATGTAAGTCCTCGAAACTCACATTGATGGAACCAGCATCATGTCGAAAATGATATCTATTGTAGTGGACTAGCAAAGCATGATAACCTGCTGACATTTGATCCATGCAATATTCCTGTAACTCACGGCAACTGGAGCTGCACTCATCAAAGTATTTGCCAACAAGAAATGGCTGGCCATGGACGTAATTGTGTGCTTCAAGTATGTCTGCTTTAATTTTAGCAAGCAACAATTCTACTTCTCATCATCCATGGCGTCAGAAATAATATTACTCCCCGATTCGAACAAGCTGCTGTTAATTTGGTTCTTGGTGATGAGTGCTTTAAGTAAGAGGCAATCGTTCTCTTTCCTCTTCACTCTCCCGCTGCCCTTCCTCGTGGTCGTGGTTGTAGCCTTTTTGGCCACTTCCTTCTTGGTACTTGAAGCATTTCTGGCAGAACTTCTGGTTGCCTGCAAGGTAGACTATCAAGCAGACGGTGAAGCTTGGAAGGACTTCTTAGCAGATGGTTTATCTATGCCAGACCGCTGGGCTGGCAGTGCTGCTATGACGGACTACTGGGCTATAGGAGCAGAGGCATTGGACTGTTGACCATGCGTTGATGCTATGTCGGGTTTCTATGCAGGTGGTGCCAACTTGTCGGTGTGCTGAGGAGGCCGTGCCAACGCGTTGGTTTGCTGAGCAGGAAGTGCTGACGCATTAGTATGCTGATCACGCGCCTGCGGACCGACGGAATGATGAGCAGTCGGTTCTGGACCTACAGAATGCTTAGCAGGCGGTTCCGAAGCATCAGACTGCTTAGCAGTCTGTTCCACCAGGTTGGTCTGCTAAGCATGTGTTGTGGCGGGGTCTCCGCCCGCTGCTTCAGCGGCCGGCATCTGAACCGGTGGTGCGTCATCATCAGTTGTAGGCCTTGCCACTGGCTGCTTTGGGGCGGAGGATGACACGGCCTATATGCCACAAAGTCGGGCCGGCTGATCACAGGTTGATGCATCAGCCCGCGATAGCTGTTGTGGCAAGGAGAACGTCACCGGTTGAGGAGCGACGGTGGTTGCTCTTGGCGGGGCTTCAGGAATCTCATGGATGAACTCTATTTCCTTTCGTGGCCACTAGATGTGATGTAAAAGTGTTTATCCCAAGGTCCTTTGCTCATTGAAGTCTCCTAGGACATTCTTATATGGGAAAATTCATTGAATCCAGGCTTTACTTCAGTCACGTAGCACTTCACACATCCCTGCTTCAATGGCACATTGTCCAAGAAGAGGCCTTCTTCCAAGAAGGGTGGGCAAACCCAGGCTATTGCACATTTTAATGTACCTTCATAATGTGTAAGCACACCCTTGAGTCTGTCTTTCATTCTAGATAGATCAGACATAGCATCATCACGAGCAGCTGTAGTCTCAGTGTCGCTGGGGTCAGCTGATGCACAACTACTCTTGTGCAGTGTTGTCGCGCAATAAGCAGCATCATCCATGCCCGCCTCCCCTCCCATCTGCTGGCTATAGGTCAGAATTAGAGTCTTCTGCATCATCATTGACTCCTCAATATCCTTTCGAACAACCGGATAAATCTCCTTCTTCAACTTTTCAAACAAAGCATCCTAATTCATTTCACTCCTTGCTTTTTTCATGCTGAGCCTCTCTTCTCTGCTGAGTGTGAAATCCCTCTTGTGCGGGACATTAACACTTATAGCCCTTACACGGCCAGGGGGCTCCTTTGTCTCCAGAGTAATGGACAGAATGTCACATGGCCTTGAGTTCCTGTAGAACCTTCCAGGGATCTTGGAAGCCTCTACCATCACTTCATATAGTTTGGCGTCAAGTGCGTTTTCAAAGTAATAAGTTCCATCATCACGCCTCTTTGCACATGCCCGCAAGTAGTCTCTGGCGCGTTCGCCCCTGATTTCACTAAAGGCTGGATTCCCACCCGCCGCTACTGCTTCTTTGTCATCATGTTCCCATATGAGTTTCATGCCGTAGTAGCCTGCCACACCCATACGGTGGGGGTGTATGTTCTTCTTCTGAAGTTCTGATTGCTTGAAACTCTTCTCAGCAAACTCTGGAGTTACCCTAACCCTTTTGAATTCTGCCCAGTCTGCCTTTGTAATTTGGGGGTATGCAGGGATTGGGTCCTTGCCTTCACTCAAGTACTTCTTGTATAGCACGCGCTTCCAATTTCTCCAAGCATCCCTAGCCTTCTTCACTGCAGCGTGTTCCACCTACATTCTCCACTGCTCTGGAACGTTGAAGTGATCCATGATCTCCCGGACAATCCTTCGCCATGTTTCTGTGTCACCCTTCCGAAACCTCGGCAGATTAATGTTGAGCCTTGCCCAACCAAAAAATCCACACACACACACACTCCTGAACCTCATGCGTGCTTTATCTGGTTTAGTTGGAGCCCAGGACTTTAAGTCAATCTCGGTAACTTCATATACACCTTTAGGCTGGTTTGTGGGCCTCCTTGGAGCGTTCCTCCGTGTCCTGACTGGAAGGGTAATTGATGCAGCTCTATCCCGTTCAAGACTACTTGATCCCTCACAATACGCTGAACACCTGGGGTTGTCCGAATCAGATGAAGATACATGGCCTGAATGAGTGTTGTCGCTGCTACTCGGCATCTACAGATAACACATGCGAAACTTAGGAAAGGAGGATAAGCATAAAACTAACAACTTGGTATCAAGCTTTCTAAACATGCCATGCAATAATTTAGAAAATGTGTGGCTAATTTGTTAAGTTTGTGTGACTCTGGCGCCCACGATCTGTAAATAGGCAGTAACTTATTGGAACAAATACTACTTATATGTAGTAAGGAAGCTAGATAATGAACATATATACTCTATCCATTATTTTATAGCCAATTTGGGGACATACGGAACGAAATTGGAAGAGGGATTGCGAGGAAATATGCCTCACCGTGATGGAGAGCAGTAACAAACAGGCTTCTTAATGCAAACCCGGCCGGACCACAGGAGAGGCGAGGGTTACTGCATTGATATGCTCAAGGGTGGCTGGCGAGCAAACGAAGATGGCGAGGCACGGGCTGCCGTGTGTTGGGAACGGCAGTGGAGGTAGGCTTGACACCAAAGAGTGGGCACACGGCCGGGGTGAGCATGGCGGTGCCGGAGAGGGTTCTGCTGTGGATCTGGTGGGAAGGGGAGTTGGCGAAGGAGATTGGGTGGACTAGTTGAGTGAAACGCGGGCGGGCGGTGGGGGGGTGTTGGGGACTCCGTGTGTTGGCGGCCCAGGTGAAAAGGGTGAAAAATATCCCCGGACACCGCACGCGCGGAAAGGCCTATGCAAACCGGTTGCCTCTAAGTGCTCATGTGCACAAACAGAATAATTTCGTTTGAAATGAAGACGTGAGTTCATCGTTTCGCCTCTAAATTTTTCCCACGTAAACCAATCACAATTTTACCACGGGTTTGATTTGCTGGCACATTTCAGGTCTCGTGTGCTATATGTAAGACATTTTTTGGCATTTACCGTGCATGTTGGCATATAAATCAATTCCTAGACGGATTGCATTTCCTGTCGAAAGGGATGAGGATTGCCGTTCGATCTGGGAGCATCCAACGGTGCAGACGTACGATCTGTGGGGTTTGGGTTCTGGCCAATCAGAACGCACGACTCAGATCGCGCGCGCAGCGGGGGGGGGGGATCAGCCATGGTTTGGTAGGCATACGGCTTTCATGTGTGAAATGTGTGCTATTTGAAAACATTTTTTTGGGAGGGGCTATTTTAAAACATGTACATGTGTTGTCGAAAGGGATGAGGATCACCGTTCGATCAAGGAGAATCCAACGGTGCAGACGTGCGATCTGTGGGGTTTGGGTTCTGGCCAATCAGAAAGCACGACTCAGATCGCGCGCGTGGCAGAGGGGTGGGGGGGTGCATCGGCCACGGTTTAGTGGACACACGACTTTCGTGAGTGAACCGTGTGCTCTTTGAAAAACATTTACATTACCTAACATCATATTTTTGTTCGAATGAGAACATGAGTTCATCGTTTCGCCTCCAAATTTTTTCCACGGTAAGAAATCGTGAGTATGGTGGAGAGTGTCATATACTAGCTCCCTCTATAAACTAAAAGTATATAGTATCATAGAGTACGTACGTACCTTCATAGTGCATATATAGTATCATAGAGTAGTACTAGCTCCCTCTGTAAACTAATATTATAAGAGCGTTTAGATTACTAAAATAGTGACCTAAACGCTCTTATATTAGTTTACGGAGGGGGTATATATCATAGATGATCGTATTTATGGCCATGCATGACACAAAGTAGTATAGCATTTATTATATATATATATATATATATATGTTACAGTATCTACATATGTTACTGCAACTTTGCCACATCATCATATTTTATATTCTCAAGTGCATGATACACCGGCTATGATACCCCCACTATGGCCACCCTAATAAGGCTGGTCATAATATGGGAGTATCAAGTGGTACGATGCATGCCAACTAGACTTTTTGGATGATGTGGCACACAGTTAAACCGGAAAGGAGGTAGTATGAGAATAGCCACAATGGAGAGTACAATAGTAACATACACATATCCCTATACTATATATGTTCCTACCTTCATAGTGGGTAGTAACATTAGTGTAGTGTCATGCAAAGCTTCATTTATTAGGTTATAGACTCATATTGCATTGGGACATGTGATGTTATAGTAACTAGCTAAGTTATTGAAACTATATCTCTCCTCATTAAGTTATTGCCACATAAGCAAGTTTGCTGAGTTGGAGTCGATGTTACTGCTGAAGTTACTGTAACATCCCCAGTATCATGCTACAGTAACCTCTGTGTTTAAGCTAATCATTTTTCCAAACAGTGCTTAATCACCTTTGTTCAATATCCCATTTGAAATTCCAGTCAATTCAAATTCAAGTGAAGTTTGAAGTTGCTCAAAAGTTACTGGAAAAATGTTCATCATTTGCCAAAAATTCCATAACAATTATTTGTTAAGGAACACAACATCACTTTTGTGCAAACATGAGCATTAGCAATTATAACAGCACCAATTCAGCATTTTTAAATGCTATCCTAATTATGAAAAATACCAAATGAATTCTTCTAGTCTCCAAAATATTTGTGGCACAGTCTAAGACCACCAGGGAATAAAAGGGGCACTTCCCATATTTTTCCCAAGCAAATAGCATGCCCAACATTTTCTTACCCATATCTGTTTATTAAATAAAAAGAAAAATAGGATAAAAAAAGGCCGAAGTGCACTGTGCACTTAGGCCTGCTAACTACAATGAGGCCCAGCCCACCTACCCCCCTCTCCTTCCTCCTCTGTTCACAGAGGGGAGGTGGACGACGGCCAGCCGCCCGTGGCCGCGATGGCCACGCGCCGACCATCCTACGCCTCCCCATCGTCTCCCCCGACGGATAAGGCCACCCGCCCCTGCCAAACCCTAGCCAGACCCAGATCCGCCTCCTCCCCCTCGCTCGTTCCCCTCTCCCTCACACGCTCGTTCATCCCGAGTGCCACCGTCGCCGTGCGCCGGTCGAGCCCGCGGCCACCGGGTCCCTCTGACCCCGCCGATCTGTCCGGAAGATCCAGCACCCTCGACCCCTTCGTCCAGCGCCGTTGGATCAAGTCAGGGAGCAGCACAGCAACGCCGGTGACCCGATCCCCTTCTCCGGCCATCGCGACGCCGCTGCCTCGATTCGCTGCACCGAGTCCTCCCCGAGCACGCTACCGTCCCCCTACAGCCTCGCCGTGAGCTTCTTCCCCTCTCCATTCGCCCTCACGCGCCTCCTAGCTAGCTCGCCCGCTGTCGCCCGAGCACGTTGCCGCCGATGAGCTCGGCGTCGTGGCCATGGGCGCCTTCACATAAAGCCGAGCGTTGCATCGTGCTCCTGGGGTTCCCAGGGGCCCAACGCGCTCGTCTGTTGCTCTCACCGAGCCCCGTAGCCCGATCCCCGCCAACGCCCGTTCCGGCCGTCCGCCCCGCTCGACGCCGTCGTCGTTGCAACCCGCCCCCGCTCAAGCTCAGGTAGCAGTTGGATGCGCCGCTTCTCCCGCGTCTGACGAGCCTAGCCGCGCCCGATTTGAGCCACCATAGCACCGTTTCCGTCGAGCACCCGTACGCACCGCCGCCTCTGCTCATCGCCGGCGACGATTCCGGCCAAGTCCGGCCATACCACCACCACCACTCGACACGGCATCGAGTGGCCGTTCGAATGGACCAAGCCACGCGTCGAACGGCGCCGTGTAGTGAAATCCCGACGAGGCCCGGGTGCCCCCGCCGTGTTCTGGCGTCGCCGGCGGTGAAACGCCGGCCGCCGCCTATGTGGTTGGCCTGGGGCCACCCCAGTGCCACTGCCACTGCCAGTGGGCCCCACGGGCCCCAGTTGACTGGGTTGACCCAGTCAACTGCTGACCGGGCAGCCCCGTGTCCCTGACAAGCGGGCCCCACCACACATGTAAGTTAATTAAAACATTTAATAATTAAAACTAATTAGTTGACCTAATCAGTCACTGACTAATGGGGCCCACACCCCTAACTAGTTTTGTTAGTCATTTTAATCCACTTTTAGTGCCACAGACGCTGACATGTGGGACCCACTTGACCCACATGCCAGGTTTGACCTGGTCAGCCGTCTGTTGACCTACTGATGTCACTATGACATCATGCTGACGTTATGTATCATTTTCTGTAAATAAAATAAATCCAAAAAATAAGAAAATCTTTAGAAATTCATCGAAATTAAACCGTAGCTCTGATGAAAATGTTTTTTATATGAAAGTTGCTCAGAAAAATCCAACGAATCCAAAAGTTGCTCCCAAGGAACCGTCCCCTCTCTTTCATCTATCCAGAATCCGCGTAACGCCGGGAATTCATCCTCGGATGTTTATCCCCTCCGCCTGCAACATGTAGTACTACGTTAGGGCAACCCTAGCTCTGCCCGTCATCATGTTATGCCTTGTGATGCATTGTTAGCTCTGTATTTACTGTTTCTTCCCCCTCTTCTCTCCGGTAGGCCCCAAGACCGATGATGTCGCTGTGATCGACTACATCACCGACGACCCCTCCTTGCCAGAGCAACCAGGCAAGCAAACCCCCCTTGAGCATTCCGATATCGCCCATTTCTTTCCCTCTCATGCTTGCATTAGAACTGCTACTGCATTCTGTATGATCCTACTCTGATGCATAGCCTGTTGTTGTTACCTACTTCCATACCTTACCTGCTTATCCTAAACTGCTTAGTATAGGTTGGTTAGTGATCCATCCGTGACCCACACCTTGTCCCAGTTGTCCCGCTTTATGTTCGATGAGTCGATCAATGTGATCGACGTCCAGGCCCCGACACCGCACATCACTTTCCCCCTTTTGTTGCTTGACTCTGCAGAGTTACCATCGAGTGCCGAGGGTGGAACCTCATACATCACTCCTGAGGAGATCTCTGTAGTGTCGCTATACGGTCGAGGTCATCGAGGGTGATTTCCTCCTTAACCACTTCCGTTACGGCTCTGTCGTGCAACCCATCAGATGTGAACCTCGAGGGTGGATCCTCTTACGTTCACTTGATGACAACATCGAGTGGAATTCACCAGGGGTGATCCCTCGGGTTTTCCCCTTGGTGTTAGACACACAGTTACTATGGTTACTATGACTTTGCACTGAGCCATGTTACTAAGACGGGTCGGCCCTGAGGGGTACCCGTGCGAGCTTAATAGCGAGTGATGTGGAGTCGGGTTGACCTGAAAGGTGCCCACGAGATACTTACGAGGCGTGGCCGGGCATTCTTAGCCTTTGCCGCAAGTACTCGAGACGGGGCGATGGGGTCACATCGATCGTTCCAACTTCTCTATGGATTATAAACTATTTTACTAGCCATAGATTCATCAAAATAAGCAAACAACACACGAAAAACAGAATCTGTCAAAAACAGAACAGTCTGTAGTAAACTGAAGCTAGCGCAAGATCTGGAACCCCAAACATTCTAAAATAAATTGCTGGACGTGAGGAATTTATCTATTAATCATCTGCAAAAAGAATTAACTAAATATCACTTTCCAAATAAAAGTTACAGCAGTTCTAGTGAGTGCTAAAGTTTCTGTTTTTTACAACAAGTTCAACAAGACTTTCCCCAAGTCTTCCCAACGGTTCTACTTGGCACAAACACTAATTAAACACAAAAGAAACAACCAAAACAGAGGCTAAATAATTTATTTATTACTAAACAGGAGCAAAAAGCTAGGAATAAAGATAAAATTGGGTTGCCTCCCAACAAGCGCTATCGTTTAACGCCCCTAGCTAGGCATAACAAGCAAGAATAGATCTAGGTATTGCCATCTTTGGTAGGTAATCCATAAGTGGCTCTCATGATAGATTCATATGGTAATTTTATTTTCTTTCTAGGGAAGTGTTCCATGCCCTTTTTTAATGGAAATTGAAATATAATATTCCCTTCCTTCATATCAATAATTGCACCAACCGTTCTAAGGAAAGGTCTACCAAGAATAATAGGGAAGAAGGATTGCAATCTATATCAAGAACGATAAAATCTATGGGCACATAATTCCTATTTGCAACAATAATAACATCATTAATTCTTCCCATAGGTTTCTTAATAGTGGAATCCGCAATATGCAAGTTTAGAGAGCAATCGTCAAAATCACGGAAATCTAGTAAATCACACGAAGTTTTGGGAATAGTAGAGACACTAGCACCCAAATCACACAAAGCATAAAACTCATAATTTTTAATTTTAATTTTAATAGTTGGTTCCCACTCATCATAAAGTTTTCTAGGGACAGAAACTTCCAATTCAAGTTTTTCTTCATAATATTGCATGAAGGCATCAACGATATGTTTAGTGAACGCTTTATTTTGACTATAAGCGTGAGGAGATTTTAGCACGGATTGCAACAAGGAAATACAATCAATCAAAGAGCAATTTTCATAGTTAAATTCCTTGAAATCCATAATAGTGGGTTTAGCAACATCTAGGGTTTTAATTTCTTCAATCCCACTTTTATCAAATTTAGCATCAAGATTAACAAATTCAGAATTATTGGAACGCCTTCTAGGTAAAAGTGGATCATATTCAGTCCCATCATTATCAAGATTCACATTGCAAAACAAAGATTTAAAGGGGACACATCAATAACTTTTAGATCTTCATCATTATTTTCATAGGAACTAGAAGAACACGCTTTAATAAAGGCATCTTTCTTAGCACGCATCCTAGCGGTTCTTTCTTTGCACTCGTCAATGGAAATTCTCATGGATTTGAGAGACTCATTGATATCATGCTTAGGTGTAATAGATCTAAATTTCAAAGAATCAACATCAAGAGCAATTCTATCAACGTTCCTAGCCAAATCATCAATCTTAAGCAATTTTTCTTCAATCATAGCATTAAAATTCTTTTGCAAAGAAATAAATTGTTGTAGGAATTACCATAATTATTAGAGTGATTACAAGGATAAGGCCTAGGGTTGAAATTTCCTCTATACGCGTTGTTACCAAAATTGTTCCTACCAACAAAATTCACATCCATAGATTCACTATTATTCTCAATCAAAGTAGACAAGGGCACATCATTAGGATCAGAAGAAACACTCTTATTAGCAAATAATTTCATAAGTTCATCCATCTTTCCACTCAAAACATTAATTTCTTCTATCACATGCACCTTTTTAGTAGATCTTTCAGTATGCCATTGAGAATAATTAACCATAATATTGTGTAGGAGTTTAGTAGCTTCTCCTAAAGTGATTTCCATAAAAGTGCCTCCCGTGGCCGAATCTAAAAGATTTCTAGAAGCAAAATTCAATCCGGCATAAAAATTCTAAACAATCATCCACAAATTTAAACCATGAGTAGGGCAATTATGATGTAGGGTAGAACCCTAATCGCCCGATCTTTCACGAAAGGAGCGGATCCCGTGAAGAACACGAGGAACACAAAGAGGGAAACGAGGGAAAAACAAGGGAAATCACAAGGGGAAACACAAGAGGAACACTCAAACTAACAAGAACAAGTCACACATGTGCTAGATCCTCGGATACATAGAACGATACACGGTCCACAGACAACTAGGGACGATACAAAAGGGTAACCAGTTCTTCTCCGTGAGGAGGTCTTGATGTTCTTCCCTAAAGAGGGGTCTTGAATCCGCTTGGGGGATCTTCTCCGATGGAGGCTCGAATTTCTGAGGAGAAGGTAACCAAGTGGATGAGCAAAGCTCTCACACAAAATATGAGCTAATCCTTTGCTAACCCTAGAAAGTTGTACGGGATGGAGTATATATAGTCTAGGGGGGTAGAAGGGGTACACGGGCCTCGGCCCTTTACTGTGCATAGACAGGGACGTCGGACATCCGGGCGTCGGGCCGGATGTCCGGGCGTTCGCGGAGTGCCGGATGTCCGGGCTGTGGAGGCCGGATGTCCGGGCTGGTGAAGGTGGCCATGTTGCTCTCGAGTTCAGGGGTGTCCGGATTTCCGGGCCGGAGGCCGGATATCCGGGACCTCAGGAAGGGCCGGATGTCCGGGCTTGCGGGGCCGGATATCCGGGACCTTAGGAAGGGCCGGATGTCCGGGCGTGCGGGGCCGGATATCCGGGGCCTGTAGGCACTTGGTGGTTGAGCAGCTGTAGAGGAAGGCGCTCCAGGGGCCGGATGTGCGGGGCCTTGGCCGGATGTCCGAGGCCTGGGAGATGCTCTTGGCTCCTTCCGTTGGTTCTCCTCATCCGTGGACTTGGGGACTTGTACATCTTCATGCGCATCTTCGGGAGGACCCTCTTGGTACCTAATCATGCACACCATCTCGGACTTAGGTAGTAGCCATGTCTCATGCATAGAAAGTGGAATTTTGGAGAGGAGTGAGTTCACCTTATCTTCGATGGCCTTGGCTCGGGCTCGTGTCATTGGTCCAACTGGTGTCATTGGAGGTGTGGGTGCGTCCATGGGGATGATCTTGGGATGCTCCGCATCATCTCCCCTCCCTTGGGGAAGATCCGTCCTCGGATCGAAATCCTCATCACCATTGTAGGGCTAGAGATCTTTGATGTTGAAGATGTCGCTCACGGAGTACTTGTCACGAGGAATGTCGATCTTGTGGGCGTTGTTGTTGTAGCGGCAAGCACCTTGAATGGTCCATCAGCGCATGGTCGAAGTTTGGACTTGCGTTCTTGGGGAAAGCGGTCCTTGCGAAGGTGTAGCCACACGAGGTCTCCATTGTTGAATGACATAGGGTGCTTGTTGACGTTGAGCTTAGTCGCAAGGCGTTGTACTTGGCGCTCAATGGTGTTTCTTGTATCTTCATGCACCTTCTTGAGATGGGTCGCTCGTGCACTTGTGTCCAAATTGATTCGCTCTTGGAGTGGTAGAGGTAGAATATCCAATGGTGACAAAGGGTTGAATCCGTAGACGACCTCGAAAGGGGACTTGCCGGTTGTTGAGTGTCTTGCTCGGTTGTAGGCGAACTCGGTGATGGGTAGACACTCCTCCCACTCCTTGATGTTCTTCTTGATGAGTACTCGAAGTAGAGCGGAGAGTGTGCGGTTTGTCACCTCCATTTGGCCGTTGGTTTGAGGATGGTACGCCGTGGAGAAGAGTAGCTTGATTCCGAGCTTGGCGCATAGGGTCTTCCAAAAGTAGCTAAGGAACTTGACGTCGTAGTCCGAGATGATGGTCTTTGGCACACCATGGAGACGCAAAATTTCCCTACAAAAGAGATTAGCAACATGTGAAGCATCGTCTATCTTGTGGCAAGGAATAAAATGTGCCATTTTTGAGAAACGGTCCACAACGACAAATATGGAATCTTTCCCATTTCGAGTTCTAGGCAAACCGAGGACAAAGTCCATGCTAATGTCTTCCCATGGTTGGTAAGGAATTGGTAGGGGCATATAGAGACCATGAGATTGAGCTTTGGACTTAGCTTTGCGACATGTAGAACATCGGTTTGTGAAACGATTGACGTCCCGAAACATATTTGGCCAAAAGTAGCTCTTCAAGAGCGTGGCGAACGTCTTGTCGCGTCTGAAGTGTCCCATTAAGCCTCCTCCATGAGATTCCTGCAAAAACAACTCACGAAGAGAGGACTCGGGAATGCAAAGTTTGTTAGCCCTCATAAGATATCCGTCTTTAATGTAATAGCGTTCCCAAGATGTATTCAACAAACACTTGGCCTAAGGAGTAGAGAAAGTTGCATCATGCTCATACAAGTCTTTGATATGCTTGAAGCCAATGACATCTAACTCAAGTTGCGTGACAAGCATGCATATGCGGGAAAGAGCATCCGCTACGATGTTTTCTTTACCCTTGATGTACTTGATTACATAGGGAAAAGACTCAATAAATTCACTCCATTTAGCATGACGCTTGTTCAACTTTGTTTGACCCTTAAGATACTTTAGGGTCTCATGATCGGTATGAATGATAAACTCATGGGGACGAAGGTAATGTTCCCATTCATGCAAAACACGGACTAAAGCATATAGCTCTTTGTCATAGATGGGATAATTGAGTTGCGCTCCGGAAAGTTTCTCACTAAAGTAAGCTATGGGGCGCTTCTCTTGCGTTAACACACCTCCTATGCCATTGCCACTAGCATCACAATGAATTTCAAAAGGCTTGTCGAAGTTGGGTAATGCAAGCATGGGAGCATGAGTAAGCAAATTCTTAAGCTCATTGAATGTGGTATCTTGGGATGGTCCCAAAACAAAAGGCGCATTCTTCTTGCTCAAAGCATGCAAAGGCGAAGCAATGGTGCTAAAATCCTTGACAAAGCGACGGTAGAAACCTGCAAGGCCAAAAAAACTACGCACTTGATGCAAGTTGGTTGGTTGCAGCCAAGTCTTAATAGCATTGATCTTGGACTCATCAACATGAACACCCTTAGAAGAAACAACAAAACCCAAGAAAACGAGCTTATCAACACCAAAAAGGCATTTCTCCATATTAGCATAGAGACGCTCTTTTCTAAGAGTTTGCAAAACGGTGCGGACATGGGTGACATGCTCTTTGATAGATTTGCTAAACACAAGAATGTCATCAAATTAGACCACAACAAATATACCAATGTAAGGGCGAAAGACATGATTCATGAGGTGCATAAAAGTGCCCGGTGCTTCCGAAAGACCCATAGGCATGAATAACCACTCATAGAAACCAAACTTGGTTTTGAAGGCGGTTTTCCATTCATCACCCTCTTGTATGCGGATTTGATAGTAACCGCTCTTAAGATCAATTTTGGAAAATATAGTGGGACCGCTAAGCTCATCAAGCATATCATCTAGGCATGCAATGGGATACCTATAGCAAACGGTGATAGCATTGATAGGTCTACAATCGGAGCACATGCGAAAACTACCATCACATTTTGGCACAAGAATGACCGAAACGGCACAAGGGCTCAAACTTTCACGCACATGTCCATGGTCTATGAGATGCTTTACTTGCCTTTGTATTTTTTTTGTTTCGTCGGGGTTGACACGGTATGGAGCTTTGTTCGGAAGAGGTGCTCTGAGGATGAGGTCGATTCGGTGCTCAATGCCTCGTAGAGGAGGTAGACCCGGAGGTAGCTCATCGGGGAAAACATCTTGAAATTCCTGCAAAAGAGAAGACAACACTAGAGGAAGAGTGTGAGAAGTGTTAGTTTGTGATGCATTTTCCTTGCACACAAGGACGTAGTGTAGGACACTAGATGGGTTCTCACACACTTCTCTCATCTCACGTTTGGTGGCAAATAGAACTAGGTTCTTATTTTCGCTCATCGTGGAGGCACTCAATTTTGGATTGTGGCGCTCACTCTCTTTTTGGTGGCTCGCTCTCTCACTATGATCTCCATGATGGGTGGCTTGCTTGTCGGTGATCACTTGACTTGGCGACATTAGACGCATGACGTACTCCTTGCCCTTCATCTTGAAGATGTAGTGGTTCGTTCGGCCGTTGTGGACGATTCCTCTATCGAATTGCCATGGCCATCCAAGGAGAAGATGACAAATGGTCATTGGAACAACGTCGCACTCCAAGGTGTCTTCGTAGGTGCCGATTTTGAAGGAGACTTGTACTCGGTGCTCGACTTGGATGATGCCTGAGTCACTAAGCCATTGCACTTTGTATGGATGGGGATGCTTCGTCTTGGGAAATTGGAGCTTGGAGCAAAGTTCTTCACTTGCGAGATTATGACAACTCCCTCCACCGATGATGACCTTGACGGATCATCCATTGATGCCGGCCTTGGTGTGGAATATGTGGCATCATTGGTTTTCTTCTTGGTGATGTTGGAGAGTCAAGACTTTGGAGACAACAAGTGCGGGACTTGAGTCTTCATCACAAAATACTTGTTCTTCTTCATTGTTCACTTGGCGGTGCATGGCGACTTGCTCGAGGGCTTCCATTTCGCCTTCGCTCATGGAGTCATAAGTGCCATCGTCGTTGAAGACCATGGTTCGCTTGTTGGTGCACTCGTAGGACTTGTGGCCTCGGCCTCCGGAAGTGAAACACTTGAAGGAACTCGTCTTGACGGTCTCGTCGGTTGGAGTTGATGATGATGAAGCTCTCGGCTTGAAGTTGATCATAGGAGGATGGCCTGTAGGTGACGAAGCTTTCTTGGAAGTTGACTTGTCGATGTTGGAAGTAGAAGGTCTTGTAGTCGGTGTTGGAGTCGTTGAAGCTTGGTTATTGGAGAAGCCATAGGACTTGGATGAGAACTGGCAAAATTGAAATCATCTTGCACTTGGCGTTCCGCTTTGGTAGCTTGGTGCACTAGCTCGATGAGATTTGAGTATTGTTGGAAGTCGGCTATCTTCTTGATGGGATGATTGAGTCCATTCAATAAACGTGCCATTGTTTGCTCATCATCTTCCGTGACATTGGCTCTTATCATTGCAATCTCCATCTCCTTGTAGTATTCTTCAACGCTCTTTGTTCCTTGCTTGAGTTGTTGGAGTTTCTTGAAGAGGTCGCGGTTGTAGTAGGTAGGCACGAAGCGTGCTCTCATGACATCCTTCATTTGTTCCCAAGTAGTGATGGGTGGTTCACCTCTTGCCTCTCGGCGCTCTATGATTTGTTCCCACCAAATGAGCACATAGTCTTGGAACTCAAGGGATGCCATCGCGATCTTCTTCTCTTCTTCAAAATTGTGCAAACGGAACATCTTGTCAACTTTCAATGCCCATGAAAGGTACTCTTTGGGATTGTTGCTTCCGTTGAACTTGGGCATGGTGAACTTGAGTTTGCCATAACTTTGCTCTTCATTGTGTTGGAGTCGGGGATGATGACGCCCATGTTGTTGATGATTGATCAACTCGTGGTGCTCTTGGCGCGGAGGGTTGTTATCGCCACGTTGTTCTTGTCGTGGAGGATCTCCATTGTCTTCATGCTCTTGATTGACTTGTTGTTCTTAGCGAGCTTGTGGAGGAGCTTGTCGAGCTCGAGGAGGAACTTGACGATGCACGCGAGCTTGAAATCTTCGTTCTTGAATTTGTTCGTGAAGTGCTTCCTCTTATTCACGGGCTTTTCGGCTTCGGTCGGCAACGGCTCGACTCGAATCGCGTAGAGCTTGTTGCGTCGCAAGTGCTTGAGCGTCACGGAGTTGTTGTTCTTGACGTTGTGCCTCGGCATCTTGAGCATTTTGGTGTAGACGCGCTCGCTCTTCCTCTTCATGTTGGCATTGTCGTTGCCGTTCTCGGGCTAGCGCAAAGGCCTCTTGAGTTTGAAGTTGTCGGCGCTCTTCAGAGTCGGTGTCTTGTAGGGGATTGAGGCTTGCTTGACGGTCGGTGTGCGCGGCTCTACGAAGAGTGTTCGATGTCGGTGTACTAGAGCCGGAGAGGGTGAAGTCGGAGTGGCGGCTTGAACGGCTCCTTCTTGAAGTGGAAGGCGAGCGGTTGAGCAACAAAGCACGAGTTTCGTCCATCCTTGCGTTATTCTCTTGCTTGTGATTGTCGAGCTTCTGGTCGAAGTAGTCCCTTGTACGTTGCTCGGAAAGTCGCAAGTCGGCGGAAAGGTTGTCGATGCGTTCACTCATAGCTTGTTGCTCTTGATGCAAAGCACGTTGTGCACCGTGACTCTTGGTGACGAAGGAGTTCATGTCGTCGGCTTGCTCCATGAAGAGTGGGTTGGTATAAGTACTTGGCCTATCCATCATTCCAAGACAAATGTGAGTGGTAGAAAGAGAAGAACGAGTACCAAATGTACCTTGACTGAAGTTGAAAGTGGATCGAGGATCACTCCAATGTAGGACAAGGAAATAGCACAATTGGTACGAGTTCTTGTCGGTTTCTCACACCTACACAAGTAAAAGATTTTGGTGGAGCTCGGTTAGGATAGTGGCACAAAATTTGATGCAATTGTAAGTGAGCTTCAATAATGTTGGAAAAGATTCGCAAGATGCAATGTAACAAGTAACCAAGCATATAAGGTACACGGAAACACACGCGCAAAAAGATAAGTGGGGTTGTGCAACCAAGGGTGAGCCAAAATGTGGAATCCACAAAAATGCTCTTGTTGCACAACACTAGAGAGACGCTAGCACGATTGCACAATAGGAGGATACAAGAACTTGTGCACAACCTACTTATCAAAAATGCAACGACTTCTACCCCAAATATGTTCTATGCAAGTTGTTGCTATGATATGATCCAAGATGATCGGGTATGACAATCTTAATGTTGTAAGATGCTATGGTTCTTGCTTAAAAGCTCTTTTCTTATCTTTTCTCTTTGCTTAAAAGCTTGTTTGGCTCTTTGATGTTTGAGCTCTTTTCTCATGCAATGCTTAACGAACCAAGATAGCAAATGAGTATGCGGTGACAACTTTGGGACACAAGAGATGATACCAAGATATGCAACAATGATGTATGTATGCTATGGGAAGTATGATCACTAATGTGCACAAGTCTCGTTGCCGGCAATACTCAATGGCTAGTCTCGATGGGTAAGCAACGCAAAGGAGTAAGGCTATGATGGCTATCAATGTAATGGCAAGAATGATATGTCCAATACCAAGATGAGGTTACCGGTCTTGCTTCCGGTATGGTGTCAACATGGTGGCACGAATACCAAGATGTAGTCGAGGTGGTTGTTGTTGATGACGCGTTTGTGGCGAAGATGAGCGGCGGTGATGTCGATGTTGAACCGTACCCAAATAGCCGAAACACAAAAGGATACGCTACCGCAACTCAAAATCTCAAACCTCGAAGTAGCAATTTTGTCGGAGAGCGAAACGGTCCAAAAATGGTTGGGTTATGCGGAAATGGTGGAGGTATGCGGAAGTATATATGGTATATGGTGGGCACCGGAACAAAATTTGGTGGAAATTGGGGCGGTGGATGGATACGTTGCTGCCAGGGGCCGGATGTCTGGGTGGAAGGCCGGATGTCCGGGTGGGGCCGGATGTCCGGGCTCTGGATCCGGGGGCGAACGGGATGAACACCGCGTTGGGAGGTTAAATCCGGGAGAAATTCGGAGGAATTTGTGGATGGAAATTGGGGGGGAAAGGATGGGAAGCTAGATCCACTCAAAACAAAGCAAATCCACGGATCCAAACCAACAAATCACAAAACAAATTGGGGCTATTTTTGGTGGGGAATTTTCGAATTAGGACGATAAACAACAAAACAAGGCTAGAAACACAACGGGGAGGCTCCGAAATCGTGATCAACGTGGCTCTAGATACTAAGATGATGTAGGGTAGAACCCTAATCGCCCGATCTTTCACGAAAGGAGCGGATCCCGCGAAGAACATGAGGAACACAAAGAGGGAAACGAGGGAAAACGAGGGAAATCATAAGGGGAAACACAATAGGAACACTCAAACTAACAAGAACAAGTCACACATGTGCTAGATCCTCAGATACATAGAACGATACACGGTCCATGGACAACTAGGGACGATACAAAAGGGTAAACGGTTCTTCTCCGTGAGGAGGTCTTGATGTTCTTCCCTAAAGAGGGGTCTTGAATCCGCTAGGGGGATCTTCTCCGGTGGAGGCTCGAATCTCCGAGGAGAAGGTAACCAAGTGGATGAGCAAAGCTCTCACACAAAATATGAGCTAATCCTTTGCTAACCCTAGAAAGTTGTACGGGATGGAGTATATATAGTCTAGGGGCTAGAAGGGGTACACAGGCCTCGGCCCTATACTGTGCGCAGACAGGGAGGCCGGACGTCCGGGTGTCGGGCTGGATGTCCGGGCGTTCGCGGAGTGCCGGATGTCCGGGCTGTGGAGGCCGGATGTCCGGGCTGTTGAAGCTGGCCATGTTGCTTCTGGGTTCGGAGGTGTCCGGATTTCCGGGCCGGAGGCCGGATATCCGGGACCGCAGGAAGGGACGGATGTCCGGGGCCTGTAGGCACTTGGTGGTTGAGCAGCTGTAGAGGAAGGCGCTCCAGGGGCCGGATGTCCGGGGCCTTGGCCGGATGTCCGGGGCCTGGGAGATGCTCTTGGCTCCTTCCGTTGGTTCTCCTCATCCGTGGACTCGGGGACTTGTACATCTTCATGCGCATCTTCGGGAGGACCATCTTGGTACCTAATCATGCACACCATCTCGGACTTAGGTAGTAGCCATGTCTCATGCATAGAAAGTGGAAGTTCAGAGAGGAGTGAGTTCACCTTATCTTTGATAGCCTTGGCTCGGGCTCGTGTCATTGGTCCAAGTGGTGCCGTTGGAGGTGTGGGTGCGTCCATGGGGATGATCTTGGGATGCTCCGCATCAAATTACGTATCATTAATTTCATTCTCTCCCAAGCTTGTGCAACATGTTCATGATCAAGTTTTTTAAAATTCATAATATCGTTTCTAAGAGAGATGATCTTAGCGGGAGGAAAATACTTAGAGATAAAGCATCTTTGCACTTGTTCCAAGAATCAATACTATTTTTAGGCAACGACGAAAACCAAGTTTTAGCTTGATCTCTAAGCGAAAAAGGAAATAGCTTCAATTTAACAATATCATTATCGACATCTTTCTTCTTTTGCATGTCACAGAAATCAACGAAGCTATTAAGATGGGTAGCGGCATCTTCACTAGGAAGGCCGGAGAACGGATCTTTCATGACAAGATTCAACAAGACAGTATTAATTTCACAAGATTCAGCATCGGTAAGAGGAGCAATCGGAGTGCTAAGGAAATCATTATTATTGGTATTGGTGAAGTCACACAATTTAGTATTATCTTGAGCCATCGCGACAAATAAGCAATCCAACACACGAGCAAACAAAAGGCAAATAGAGAAAGAGAGGGAGGATAGAGAGAGAGAGAGGGCGAATAAAACGGCAAGGGTGAAGTGGGGGAGAGGAAAACAAGAGGCAAATGACAAATAATGTAATGCGGGAGATAGGGCTTGTGATAGGTACTTGGTATGTTGACTTTTGCGCAGACTCCCCGGCAACGGCGCCAGAAATTCTTCTTGCTACCTCTTGAGCACTACGTTGGATTTCCCCGAAGAGGAAGGGATGATGCAGCAAAGTAGCGTAAGTATTTCCCTCAGTTTTTGAGAACCAAGGTATCAATCTAGTAGGAGGCTGCGCTCGAGTCCCTCGTACCTACACAAAAACAATAGCTCAACGCAACCAACGCGCTTAGGGGTTTTCAATCCCTTCACGGTCACTTACGCAAGTGAGATCTGATAGGGATGATAAATACTATTTTTGGTATTTTTGGTATAGGGATGCAAAGTAAAAAGTAAAAGCAAAGCAATAATAAAGTGATGGAGATTAATATGATGAGAAAGAGACCCGGGGGCCATAGGTTTCACTAGTGGCTTCTCTCAAGAGCATAAGTATTCTACGGTGGGTGAACAAATTAGTGTTAAGCAATTGACAGAATTGAGCATAGTTATGAGAATATCTAGGTATGATCATGTATATAGGCATCACGTCCGAGACAAGTAGACCGAAATGATTCTGCATCTACTACTATTACTCCACTCATCGACCGCTATCCAGCATGCATCTGGAGTATTAAGTTAAAAACAGAGTAATGCCTTAAGCAAGATGACATGATGTAGAGGGATAGTTTCATGCAATATGATAAAAAAAACCCATCTTGATATCCTCGATGCCAACGATACAATACATGCCTTGTTGCCCCTTATGTCACTGGGAAAGGACACAGCAAGATCAAACCCAAAGCTAAGCACTTCTCCCATGGCAAGAACAACCAATCTAGTAGGCCAAACCAAACTGATAATTCGAAGAGACTTGCAAAGATAACCAATCATACATAAAAGAATTCAGAGAAGATTCAAATATTATTCATAGATAGACTTGATCATAAACCCACAATTCATCGGTCTCAACAAACACACCACAAAAAGAAGATTACATCGAGTAGATCTCCATGAGAGAGGGGGAGAACATTGTATTGAGATCCAAAAAGAGAGAAGAAGACATCTAGCTACTAGCTATGGACCCGTAGGTCTGAAGTACACACTTCATCGGAGGGGCTTGAATGATGATGTAGAAGCCCTCCGTGATAGATGCCCCCTCCGGCGGAGCTCCGGAACAGGTCCAAGATGGGATCTCGTGGATACAAAAAGTTGCGGCGGTGGAATTAGGTTTTTTGGCTCCGTATTTGATCGTTTGGGGGTACATGTGTATATATAGGAGGAACAAGTATGTTGGTGGAGCAACAGGGGGCCCACGAGGGTGGGGGGCGTGCCTGGGGGGGTAAGGCGCGCTCCCCTACCTTGTGGCCTCCTGTTACGTGCCTTGACGTAGGGTCCAAGTCTCCTGAGTTGTATTCGGTGAAAAAATCACGTTCCCGAAGGTTTCATTCCGTTTGGACTCCGTTTGATATTCCTTTACTTTGAAACCCTAAAACAGGCAAAAAGCAGCAATTCTGGGCCGGGCCTCCGGTTAATAGGTTAGTCCCAAAAATAATATAAAAGTGGATAATAAAGCCCAATAATGTCCAAAACAGTAGATAATATAGCATGGAGCAATCAAAAATTATAGATACGTTGGAGACGTATCAGGTAACTATTTTACGAGAAGCTTCCATGATAGGATTTGCATCGTGTCCATGGGCATGAACACAAAGTTCATGGTCGACTCCCACTTCTCCAATGCATAACCTCTCATTCACTTCTCTACGAAAAATGGTTTGAGTGCGAAGATCTACCTGGTGAATTACCAGAGGAGTATGAACCTTGGAAAACTTTCGGGTTCACAAATATTAAGGAAGGCATAGGTTCAACCCATCAGAGCATCTTAGAAACATATAATACAAGCTTCGAGAGTAATTATCACCAGCTCGAAAGCAGAGCATGGTTGGCCAATCAGAGAATAGGATTTACCAACGGCATTATTATATCAGAGAAATAACTTCCAAAGTGATTGATAATGAAGAACGTTGTCGGATAAAATCCAACAAAGGATCTGGTGGTCCTCAAGGGATCTAATGTGAGCATTGGTACTCAACCAGAGGAAGAAAGAATGCAAGGAGATCAGATTATAGAAACAACTGATTGATTCAAAGCTCAAAAATCAAAGGAATTATGATTTCCAAATCAAGGGATCAGAAGCAAATGCTTTTATTAAGGAAGGATAAGATGAGTAAGCTTAGGGGTACAATCGACGACAATTTGATTGGTCAGGATCCAGGTCATGTTTAAAATGTCGTCTGAGCCAAAAGGATGAATTCTAGGATTTGATTGAGGAATGCGAGCATTCTCAACATATTGAATCAATGGACTCAAAATGATAGTGACAAAGGCTGCCAATAAGATTACTATACTTATGGGAATAACCATAATGCAAGCAAGCAAGAATTTCAAGAGCAATAAGCTGCTAAGGATTTTCGAAAGACCGAATAGCATTTCAAAGAATTTTGTGAAACACATGATCTACTGGGGACGAATGAATCATCGATAAGTGTGAGGAATTATTTGCAGGTGTATTCGCGCTGAAAAGAGCTAGTAGTAGGCACAAAGGATTCTCAAGATATTGGAAAGTATTCCATGGTATCTAGTAATAACAAGAGCATCTTGGAATGAAGGTATGGACGGTGAGTGTAAGTATTTATCCATAGGGATATAACGGTGATAGGGAATTGCAAAAACGACGGGCATAAAGTATCGAGAGAACATAAGAGGGTATCTTCGGAATCTTCTGGTGCAGCAGGCGATCATTTGTGATAAGGGGCCCTCCGGGAGGAAGTGCTTATGATATCCTAGAGTCAGAGTTAGTAAATTCATTTTAACTCGAATAGAAGATAGATTAGAATCCTAAAGTAAAGATTGAGGAGTAAAAGATCCTAATACCACCCAATGGCGATGAGGGCCCGTAAGCAGCACATCCATGTTAGTAAAACTTTTACAATTACTAGACTCGACTTCGGCCAAGGAGTGTGGAAGGGGGATTCCTACAGGCAGTTGGCTCTGATACCAACTTGTGACGCCCCCGATTTGACCATACACTAATCACACACGCAAACGTGTACGATCAAGATCAGGGACTCACGGGAAGATATCACAACACAACTCTACAAATAAAATAAGTCATACAAGCATCATATTACAAGCCAGGGGCCTCGAGGGCTCGAATACAAGAGCTCGATCATAGACGATTCAGAGGAAGCAACATAATCTGAGTACAGACATAGGTAAACAAGTTGCCATGAGATGGCTAGCACAAACTAGGATACATATCGAAAGAGGCGCAAGCCTCCTGCCTGAGATCCTCCTAAACTACTCCTGGTCGTCGTCAACGGCCTGCACATAGTAGTAGGAACCTCCAGAGTAGTAGGAGTCGTCGTCGACGGTGGCGTCTGGCTCCTAGGCTCCAACGTCTGGTCGCAACAATTGGGTATAGAAAGGGGAAAAAGGGGGAGCAAAGCAACCGTGAGTACTCATCCAAACTACTCGCAAGCAAGGAGCTACACTACATATGCATTGGTAACAATGAAAGGGGTAGTATATGTGGACTGAAATGCAGAATGCCAGAATAAGAGGGGGATAGCTAGTCCTATCGAAGACTACGCTAGTAGATGGTAAGTTAACCAAGTATCACCGCATAGCATAATCCTACCCGACAATTCTCTCCTCGTCGCCCTGTGAGAGAGCGATCACCGGGTTGTATCTGGAACTTAGAAGGGTGTATTTTATTAAGTATCCGGTTCTAGTTGTCATAAGGTCAAGGTACAACTTTGGGTCATCCTTTTATCGAGGGACACAAGTATTCGAATAGATAAACTTCCCTGCAGGGGTGCACCACATTTCCCAACACGCTTGATCCCCTTTGGCCGGACACACTTTCCTGGGTCATGCCCGGCCTCGGAAGATCAACACGTCGCAACCCTACCTAGGCACAACAGAGAGGTCAGCACGCCGGTCTAAATCCTATGCGCGCAGGGGTCTGAGCCCATCGCCCATTGCACACCTGCACGTTGCATACGCGGCCGATGAGCAGACCTAGCAACCTCCATTACAAGGGAAGTTGCGTTACATGGTCCAACCTGGCACGCGCCGCTCAGTCGCTGACGTCACGAAGGCTTCGGCAGATACCACGACGTCGAGTGCCCATAACTGTTCCCGCATAGTTGGTTAGTGCGTATAGGCCAGTGGCCGGACTCAGCTCAAATACCAAGATCTCGTTAAGCGTGTTATCTTGAAGTAACCGTGAATGCCGACCAGGGCCAGGCCCACCTCTCTCCTGGGTGATCTCAACCTAGCCTGTCGCTCTGCCACAAAGATCCACCCAGAGGGCCGTCGGGAAAAAGGTCTTTTCAGCCCCCAATCTGTGAATCACTCACGGGTACTCTACGAGCTGACCCATCTTTGGTCATCACATGTATCATGTATATGTATATAAGTATATACCCGTGATCACCTCCCTAGTGATCACGGCTCGATAGTATAGCACGACAGATAGATAATAATGTAGGGCCACTGATGATAAACTAGCATCCTATACTAAGCATTTAGGATTGCAGGTAAGGTATCAATCAATAGTAGCAAGGAAAGGCTATGCATTAGAATAGGATAAACGGAAAGCAGTAACATGGTACACTACTCTAATTCAACCAGTAGAGAGGAGAATAGGCGATATCTGGTGATTAAGGGTGGACTTGCCTGGTTGCTCTGCAGACAAAAATGGACCCTCGAAGGTGAAGTAGTCGATCACTGGTTCAACCGCGGTCTCGGAGTCTACCGGAAAATAGTAACAAGGGGAAGCACAATAAATAATAGAGCAATCAAAGCATAACTTGGCAATACGCGGTGCTAGGGGTGACCTAACGTAGTACTAGGTGCTACCGGCGAAGGGGGGAAACATCCGGGAAAGTGTTCCCGGTGTTTGGCATTTTTGGATAGATGAGTCAGAGGCGGATTTTTGCATGTTCACTATGCTAAGGACGTGTGGCGGATGAACGGGTTGTGTATTCAAATTCGTCTCGTCGTTCTGAGCAACTTTCATATATAAAAATAGTTCATCGTCGACCGAGGAAGGGAGCCAGCGGGCGGGGGCGAGGGTGCGGCCGGCGAGCCGGCGGCGGATGCGGGGCATGCCCCAGGCGCGGCTGATGAGCCCAGGCAAGCGCAATGCGGGCGACGACAGCAAGCAGTGGCGGTGCGTGGTGGTGGCGAGCGGGCCAGGTAGGGGGCGCGCGAGCCCAGGGCGACCGCAGAGTGCGGCAAGGGAGGCCGGGGGGTGCGGCCGGCGGGGATGCTGCAAGGAGGGAGCAGGCTGGAGGTAGTGGGCGGCATGGCTTGTGGCGACGGTAGCGGCAAGCGGAGCGGGGGGCCAGCCGGAGCTCGGATGTACGCGGGCGTGGTGCTGCGGCTCAAATCCGAGCAAGCAGAGCAGCTAGGTGGCATCTACGGACCACCACGAGCACTCTTGTGTGCTCGATTTGCCCCAGGTCATGCGCTGCCCACGACGATGACATGGACGGAGACAGGGACCTTGCGGTCATGGCAGAGCTACGCCCTAGAGGACGAAAGAGACGGCGAGTATAAAGGGGAAAGGTGCGGGGGCTCACTACGATCGCAGAGTAGGGGACGGCGAGGCCGGGGATGACTTGGTCGCAGTGAATCGCCGACGAGTAGCTCCGGGCACCGAGGACGAAGACGGGATGATGGCGACGAGTTGGGGCAGCGAGGCGATGAACCCAAGGGGTGGAGACGACCAGCGCGATGTGGCGGTTCTTCTGGTCATGCTAACACGTAGAGGGGAGGTGTAGCGCTCCGAGACCGATGTGCCAGGTGTCTTCCAATTATTTGCTGTTGTTGCCTTGTCATTGCTTGCGTGTCATGCATTGCATATCATGTCATCATGTGCATTTCATTTGCATACATGTTCGTCTCATGCATCCGAGCATTTTCCCCGTTATCCATTTTGCAATCTGGCGCTCCTATGTCCTCCGATGGTCCTTTCTACCTCTTTTCGTGTGCAGGTGTTAAACGTTCTCGGATTGGACCGAGACTTATCATGCGGCCTTAGTTTACTACCGGTAGACCGCCTGTCAAGTTTCGTGCCATTTGGACTTCGTTTGATACTCCAACGGTTAACCGAGGGACCGAAAAGGCCTCATGTGTGTTGCAGCCCAACACCCTTCCAAAGTGGCACAAAACCCACCTAAACCCCCTCCATCATCTCGGTCGTTTGATCACGATCGCGTGGCCGAAAACCGCACCTCATTTGGACTCTCCTAGCTACCTCTACCTATAAATAAGTGACCCCCTCCGAAATTTGCGGTCTAACCCTAGCCTTCCTCTACCTCGTGCCACCGGACAAAAATCTCCGCCGCCGGACATGTCCGCCCTCGCCCTCAGCCAATCAGGCGTCGCCAAGTGTCGCCGCCGTCCTCCTCCACCGCGCGGGCCCGCGAGCCCATCTTCGGCCTGCTCCGGGCCGCGCCGGGCCTGAGCGCCCGAGCCACCTCGCCGCCTTCTCCTCGCACCTGCGCCAACGCGTCCCCGCCGCCTGCGCCTTCGCCGCCCTTGCTGGTCACCGGCGCAGCCACCCGCCGCCGCCGCAGAGCGCCCCGCACCCGCGTCCGCCCTTGCGCCGGCCACCGCATCTCCGCCGCCACCACGCCGGCTGCCCGTGCCGCCCCAACCTCGCCCGGCCTCCTCCTCTCCATCCCACAACTCCGGCCAAGCTCTGGCACCGATTCCGGCGAGATCCGCCGCCGCCTCGAAGTCCATGCAGATCTGGATCTGAGATCCCGAGGGTTGACTTCCTCTCCTAACCCTAATATTTTGGGCATTTTCATCTCATCATAACTTCATCATCGTAGCTCTGATTCGTGCGTGTAGCTTATCAAAATGTTCGTCTCGAGGAGTACATCATTTCATCTCATTGCATCATTTTCATTTGAGCTCATCTAGATGCCCGGAATGCTGTTGGAAGAGGGCTATGTGATGATTGTTTCAGATCTGTTTCAGCAAATGCACTTTTGTTATTTTTGCCATGATTAATGTGTGCATGCTATGATCCTAAGCTCTTCATGTGTTTTGTAGAATGCCATGCCATCTTTACAGGGGTGTATGCCATGTATTTTTGTGATCTTTGTGGTGACTAGCACAAGCATGCAAAGTAGCTTACTCAATGATGCTGATTTCAGGGACTTGGAATTTCACCAAAAATTCGGAAAAATTAGGACAACCAGGAAAATTTGTATATTGATCTACTGCAGTGGGAATTGGTATTTTATCGCTCTCTGGTAAAAAATGAAAATTATTTTCGTGAGCGCATACTTTCTTTTTTTATCAGCAAGATCAAACAACAATCACCCAAGAAGATCCTAAAGGCTTTACTTGGCACAAACACTAATTAAAACATAAAAACACAATCATAACAAAGGCTAGATAAATTTATTTATTACTAAACAAGAGCAAAAGGCAAAGAACAAAAATAAAATTGGGTTTCCTCCCAACAAGCGCTATCATTTAACGCCCCAAGCTAGGCATGATGATTTCAATGATGCTCATATAAAAGATAAGAATTGAAACATAAAGAGAGCATCATGAAGAAGATGACTAGCACATTTAAGTCAAACCCACTTCATACGCATAGAGATTTTGTGAGCAAACAATTTATGGTAACAAGAATCAACTTGGATAGGAAAGAAAAACAAGCATAACTTCAAAACTTTAAGCACATAGAGAGGAAACTTGGTATTATTGCAATTCCTACGAGCATATATTCCTCCCTCATAATAATTTTCAATAGCATCATGAATGAATTCAACAATATGACCATCACAAAAATTATTCTTTTCATTTTCTACGGGCATAGAATTTTTATTACTCTCCACATAAGCACATTTCTTCTCATGAATAGTAGTGGGAGCAAACTCAACAAAATAACTTTCATGTGAGGCATAATCCAGTTGAAAGTTAAAATCATGATGACAAGTTTCATGGATATCATTATTCTTTATAGCATACGTGTCATCACAATAATCATCATAGATAGGAGGGCTGCTTTCATCATAATAAATTTGCTCATCAAAACTCGGGGGACAAAAATATCATCTTCATTGAACATAGCATCCCCAAGCTTGTGGCTTTGCATATCATTAGCATCATGGATATTCAAAGAATTCATACTAACAACATTTCAATCATGCTCATCATTCAAAGGTTTAGTGCCAAACATTCTAATGCATTCTTCTTCTAACACTTTGGCACAATTATCAGAATCCTTATTTTTGCGAAAGACATTAAAAATATGAAACATATGAGGCAACCTCAATTCCATTTTTTGTTGTTTTCTTTTATAAACTTAACTAGTGATAAAACGAGAAACTAAAAGATTCGATTGCAAGATCTAAAGATATACCTTCAAGCACTCGCCTCGCCAGCAAGGGCGCCAGAAAAGAGCTTGATGTGTACTACACAACCTTCTTCTTGTAGACAATGTTGGGCCTCCAAGTGCAGAGGTTTGTAGGACAGTAGCAAATTTCCCTCAAGTGGATGACCTAAGGTTTATCAATATGTGGGAGGCGTAGGATGAAGATGGTCTCTCTCAAACAATCCTACAACCAAATAACAAAGATTCTCTTGTGTCCCCAACACACCGAATACAATGGTAAATTGTATAAGTGCACTAGTTCGGCGAAGAGATGGTGATACAAGTGCAATATGGATGGTAGATATAGGTTTTTGTAATCTGAAAATATAAAAAGAGCAAGGTAGCAAGTGGTAAAAGTGAGCGTAAACGGTATTGCAATGCTAGGAAACAAGGCCTCGGGTTCATACTTTCACTAGTGCAAGTTCTCTCAACAAGGATAACATAATTAGATCATATAACTATCCCTCAACATGCAACAAAGAGTCACTCCAAAGTCACTAATTGTGAAGAACAAATGAAGAGATTATTGTAGGGTACGAAACCACCTCGAAGTTATCCTTTCTGATCGATCTATTCAAGAGTCTGTAGTAAAATAACATGAAGCTATTCTTTCCGTTCGATCTATCCTAGAGTTCGTACTAGAATAACACCTTAAGACACAAATCAACCAAAACCCTAATGTCACCTAGATACTCCAATGTCACCTCAAGTATCCATGGGTATGATTATATGATATGCATCACACATTCTCAAATTCATCTATTCAACCAACACAAAGAACTTCAAAGAGTGCCCCAAAGTTTCTACTGGAGAGTCAAGATGAAAACGTGTGCCAACCCCTATGCATAAGTTCACGAGGTCACGGAACTCGCAAGTTGATCACCAAAACATAGATCAAGTGGAACATGTGAATATCCCATTGTCACCATAGATAAGCACATGCAAGACATACATCAAGTGTTCTCAAATACTTAAAGACTCAATCCAATAAGATAACTTCAAAGAGAAAACTAAATTCATCACAAGGAGATAGAGGGGGAGAAACATCATAAAATCGAACTATAATAGCAAAGATCGCGGTACATCAAGATCGTCCCATAGCAAGAACATGAGAGAGAGATCAAACACATAGCTACTGGTACATACCCTTAGCCCCGAGGGTGAACTACTCCCTTCTCTTCATGGAGAGCGCCGGGATGATGAAGATGGCCACCGGTGATGATTCCCCCCTCCGGCAGGGTGCCAAAACAAGGTCACAATTGGTTTTTGGTGGCTATAGAGGCTTGCGGCGGCGGAACTCCCGATCTAGGTTATTTTCTGGAAGTTTGGGGATGTATAAGAGGCGTTGGCGACGGGAACAAGTCAGGGGGGTCCACGAGGCCGGTGGCGTGCCCAGGGGGTAGGGCGCGCCACCACCCTCGTGGTGGCCTCTGGAGTCTTCTGGTCCATCTCCGATGCTCTGTGGGCTTCTTCTGGTCCAAAAATGATCTCTGTAATTTTTTAGGTCAATTGGACTCCGTTTGATATTCCTTTTCTGCGATACTCAAAAACAACGAAATAACATAAACTGGCACTCTAGGTTAATAGATTAGTCCCAAAAATCACGTAAAATAGCATATAAATGCATATAAAATATCCTAGATGGATAATATAATAGCATGGAACAATAAAAAAATTATAGATACGTTGGAGACGTATCAGTCTCATCACTGGGGGAAATACCTACCATAGCTGTGCTACATCATCCCTTCCTCTTTGGGTAAATACCGGCGTAGTTCAAGACACATCAGAGGCCGCCAAGATTGCTGCCACGGAGGGGCAGGAACATGCTGTCGGGGGCGTCTTGGGACCCCTGAATGAGCCCGAGAAAACTCTCGACAGCACGTCAGGGTCGGGGGTTGTAGTTGAACAGAAGACACCTCTCCAAACAATGGCCCCCCTTCCCTCATTTGGCGCCTCGATGAAGGTCCCGCCTCCATCTTTGAGCAACCTGGCTTTGGTCCTTGCGCAGCCTGGACTTGGAGCCCCCGGCTCGTCAATAGCAACGAGCGCAGGACTTGATGAGGAGCTTCAGCGCATCCTGGCGTCACTATACCAACGAGTCGAAGAGGTGGACGACTTCGTCGCCGTCGGCATGGAATTATCCTTCATCGAGTATGTGGTAACGGGCCTCAAAGAGATGTGGGAGCGACACAACCGGAAGTGGCAGGAGCTCAAGGAACAGCGCCAATCCGCCAACAAGGTAGATCAAAAGCTGAAGGACAAGGGAATGGAGTTGCACGACTAGCACGACAAGTAGTTCCAGGTCCTCCTGAGGCAGCAGGAAACAATCTCGATGACGAAGGAGGATGTGATCGCCTGGGAGGCGCGCTTGGCGGAGCGCAAGGCGCTTCTGGACGCCAGAGAACAAAGCGTTGCTCTCCGGGAGGAGAAACTTGGAGCCGCTCTCCGTGCCAAGGACAACAATCTGGAAGCCCTCATGCAGCAGTGTACCAAAGAACTGGAGGATAAACACAAGGTTGCCCTAGATGCCCTCACTGATTACTCAGCTACTCAGTTGAAGAAGCTTGCCGATGACCTCACCGTTGCCTCTAATGTCAAAGCGGACCTCGACCAGCAAGTGGCTGAGCTGAAGGAGAAGCTTGCCGGGAGTACCAAGGAGGTCTCGGCCCTCAAGGAGGAGGTGAAGAAAGCAGAGTCTCTTCTGAAGGACTCACAATCGCAGCTCTCCTCCAAGAGCCAAGGCCTCGAGGCTGCCAGCGACACAACTGAAGATCTAAAGGCCGGGATTGGCTCCTTGGAGGGCTCAATGGTATCCATCGAGGCCCACGAGCAGCAACTGTCGAAGGATATGGACACCGAAAGGCGCCTCCGAAAGGATGCAGAGGACAAGCTGAAGAATCACTCTCATCACATTGACCTCTGGATCAAAAGCTTGGTCGACATCGCCAATCTCCTTACTGCTCAGACTGCGGTGATGGGCATGGAGGGGCCAGTCTACTCGGCCAGCAAGCAGGAGGCCCCTAGAGCCAAGCTTGGGTTTTCTTCAATGAGTTGATTGCCAAGCTGAAGACACACGAGGAGGGAAGAGCTGGCCTCTTCGAGGCTGAATTCCGGAGGCTCGCCTGCAATTCCCTCTTCATGGTCTTGAGCAACATCACTTGCCACCACCCGGATCTCGACCTTGCTGATGGTTTCAGGAAGCCGCCACGGGGTGCCGACGTTTTCGCCGCTGAGGAGACGGCCACTCCTTTTGCCGACAGGGTTCTCCACGTACGAGCCCGGCAAGCCCGTCCTTGAATTATTCCCTCTATCGTGTGGTCCTGTAATCAAAACAATGATGCATGTCATGTGATCATACTTCGTTCTTTTTATGCTCCAAGTGGAGCTTAATACTTTTTCTTAGACCGAATTGCATGTTTATCCATTTTGAGTTTTATCCATGCAGTGTTCGTACAATTAGTCTCTATTGCACATTCAGGTTACCTGCTTGTATCATATTGCCGCAATGGTCGTAAGGATTTGGCTCTTAATTGTTATTTTGGCGAGGATGCATCCCGACAGGTTTTTCCTCAGTAGTTTCTGATGCAACCACTTGTTCCACGAGCAGGCTCTGATCGGAATGAGGGTGCAGAAAAGAATCCAGCAGAGGTACCATTTGTGAAAGATTTCATCGCACGAACACTTCAGTACTCAAGGGGTAAACAAAGAATGCAAATCGAAAAGGACGTGTAATAATGCGGGGATAACATGAACTTAGCTCTTATCTGTTCCTCCATCCACTCCTTTCTGCCATGGCCGCTTGTTGGGGTCATAGGCTTCGGAAAAGATGGTGCCGCACGTGCATCTATATCCAGCCCCCGATAGGGGTTGGTCAAATCCATATATATCTCATAGTCGGCAGGATTCGGTGTTGGGCACGACGAGTCTCTCTCCCCTTCTCTTCACGCCTTCTGAACAATACATCGTCCATCGACCCAAAAGTCACGCCAACGCGGACAGCCTTGCCAGAGCGTACTTGTTGGGGCATCGATCAACGGATTCGCACCGGTGCTCTACTCAGGACTTCCCTAAACAGGGTAAGTGCTGGACCGAGTGTCGCATGGGCTCATCAACGTTGATGACTCTAAAACCCAGAGTAGCTCCATTATCAGAAAGCGAGAGTGAAAGAGAAGGAGAGGAACCCTGTCCCTTGATGCATCGCCATCTTCTCCGCCTGATCCGCCTGGGGCGGTCTCATCCCTTTATTTCTCTACTACCACTGTTGTCGTGGCCACGATGGAGAGAGGCGATGGAGTTCAGATAGGACTGGAGGGGGAGAAATGTCATCCTCCCACTCTGTCCTTGCCCTTCCCCGACTTCTCTTTGGCGCCATTAAACAACGACATTGTTGAGGAAGCAGGTGATGAAGATGACGCGTTGCTTACGCTCTTGGGTTCACGCAAGTGATCCCCCTACCTGGCACGCCAAAGATGTCGCGGGAAACCACGACCACCTATGGGTCCAAAGAGCCCCTTTTGGTTCGGCGGGCGGATGGACACGTTGCACAAAGAGCGGAGAAGTGTAGTACAGCACGGCAGAGATCACACGGGTAGTTTTACCCAGGTTCGGGCCGCCGCGAGGTGTAAAACCCTACTCCTGCTTTGGTGGATTGATGGTGGAAAAGCGCATCGCTCTTGCCCGGCAAGGTTGCCTCGAGGCGAGAGTGGCTACGCGCGTATGAGTATGAGGGGGTCCGAATCCTATCTATGGTTGCCATGGGCCTCCTTTCATAGATCAAGGGGTCACCACAGTGGCAAATCAGTCTTTACATACTGATTAGATAGAAAACAGTGCTATCATACCTAACTCTGCAGGCTGATAGAGCGCATTAAATGCGCCACACTGTGTCACATCACAGCTCGCCCGGCAGGCCCTGTCGGGCTATTTTGCCAGCTTTGCGTCTGCTTGCTTGACACATCTCACGACGGGTGTTGCTTGGAGGTATTTTCTGTAGGAAGTGGCTGCCATGTGGCAGAGGGAAGCCACTTAGTCAGTTAGGAGCTTGACACCGCACTCATCGACGACGTGCGTCGCTGCAGGGTGGTGAGGTGGAGTGGTTTGCCTCCGTGAGCCCCGACAGGCCTGCCGGGGCGATCTCTGGAGGCTTGGTTCCAGGGTAACCCCGACGGCCTGCCGGGGCGATCTCTGGAGGCTTGGTTCCAGGGTAACCCCAACCTTTCCAGGCTCGCATGCCCAGCAAGGGACGTTCTTCTCGTAGAGGTATCTTCTTGCTCTGGCTGGTCTTGGTCTTCTTGATTTGCACGTTGGTATTGTAATCTTGCTCTTCGGCCTTTTGTAAGTGCACAAGTCAGGGGAAAATATACGCCCCTATTTGTGTTCTCCGACACTTGGGCATCCCCAAGATTGAACTCTTGCCTCTCCTCGTCATATTGAGACCTCCTCGATCTTCGACCTCCACAATCTTCGAACACTTCATCCACACAAAACATAACAAAACCCTCATGAGATCCATTAGTATAACTAGAAAATGGACCCGTGCATTGCAACGGAGAAAAAAAACTATAGACCCCTAACTCAATAAACATAGCCCAATAAACATGGCTCAAGACCCCGGGAGGCCGGCGCCCTCTACTTCAACAGAACACTCCATTTTAGTAATATTAGCTAGTTCAAATTTATTTGGTCAGATACTAACTTCTTAATTCCTCTAAAAATAATTAGCATGTCAAGTCTTCGTTCATTTTGCCCTGCAGAGAAAGAAGTCTTTGGTACTTTGAATTGCGCACATTTTGTGAAGCTTGGATTGGGTGGTGAACTTGAGAAACTCACGCCATCTCTCGTTCTTCCTAATATCTGCACCCATTCTTCCTAATGTCAATACAATATGTGGCATATAAATTGGGACCTTAATTATGCGATTTTCTTAATAGAGTTTTTAGTCTAAGGAAAACAACTATTTAAAAAAGGACAACCAGATTGTTTTGTACTTTCTAATGTTGCAGCCGAATTACCAAAAGCATACTATGTTTAGCAAGTAATGATGTGAATGCCTTACCTTTTGGTCGGCAGAATGCATGATATAAAATAGATATGATAGCATTTGATTGTCCATGCACTTTATCTATTCTTCTACCCTACCGTATTTACCACATGTTCAACTTCATTAGTTAGTTCATTGTTAGTTTTTCATTTACTATGCTACTTGATTATTGTCGAATCAATTGAAAATTCATAAAACTTCACATGCAAAGCTTAATTTATCTTATATCTAAACTATAAATAATAAATTTTTAACTCAGCAAAAATTAACACTATCATATTGCACTTTCACGTGTAGACACTCAAACTACAATTAACAAACTAAACCAACATATCTAACCTGATAGAGGTGAAAGACGTACTTTAGTGGTCGGAGCAATAACTACTTGTTGCCCAGTTCTTACCTTTCATGACGCCTTGCCAGTGGCGTTTTTCTATTGGTGGTGATGATAAACCAGAACAATATGGAGTTTTGGACATTAATTGGAGAAGACGACACGGAACAAAGACTTCACGGTCAAGGGGGAGGTCACATCGGCATGCCTCCTTGGACCTAATCACGCTCAACGCAACAGCATGACACGATTCTGGTGTATTGCGTCAAGCGCGCTAAAGTCAAGCCGCTCCATGAGCATCTCCATCTCCCCATGGACACCACAGAGTGCAGGACAATCATGAATCCAAAGACGTGAAATAATTAAGACAAGCAAGTGTCTGGGCTTCATGATTAACCTACAACTTCACGTGATCTCGTGCCGGTTCACCTGCAGCTTCTTCGGCCAAGCCATCACAACCTTCATGTGATCTCTTTCATTCCTTTTGTCCCTGTAGGCTGCAGCTTCACGGGCGAGCGGTGACCATTCTTCAGATAACATAGTGCCTACCCGGCTCCCTGAAAACAACCCAGTTGCAGCTGCCCTTCCCTGTGGCAATGACCTTGGCACATGCTTAGTGAACAATCCATGACGACGAACTTGATGGCGATGATCCATGGTGACGTCCACTCCCCCAAATCGTGGGGAAGAGTAGGGGTAGCTGGGTGACGTATACTCCCTCAATCGTCCTCGCCAAGCAATAAAGACACAAACTTATCTGTTAACGGAACTACCATGTGTGCTGCTATCGTTCTTTTTCTATAGCAGCCAGTAGGGTGGCCAGCTGGTCGTCGATCCAATATTCATTGGTATCGAAACTCACGGAGTTGATAACAGCCATGTTGTCGTCCCTGTTAACCGACACCCAACGCTGATGTGGCCAACAGGGAGGGAGAGGGGGTAGCGCCAGTGGAGTAGGAGTGCCATCGCGTCCGGGTACTCTGGGATCTGCCCTCCAGCGGTACGGCGGCCATCCGCTTGTCGCCGGCTTGCCACCCTTTCCGAGGATGAGGTGAGGTGGTGCGTAACAATGACCCCCTCCCACTATGACGTGCCGGATCGGATGAGGCCGAGGAAAATCTCCAGAAGTTGGAGATGGGAGCGGAAGGTGCAAAGGAGCCAACAACGCTACGGCAAGAACGGAAGCCACCGTTGATTCGAAGGAGGGAGGAACTTCAAGTTGCTTTGGTTTGGGGTGTACAATAGAGGGCAATTAAGTTGCAGTGGATGTTGTGCTTTCTTTGGACTCCCCATAGTATTCGAAGAAAAAACAAAAAAGGGGTCAGGATGTTGTGTTTGTGTTCGATTCCTTGGGATGCAGGTTTTTTGTTTGGACTCCCCATAGTATTCAAAGAAAAAATAAAAAGGATCAGGATGTTGTGTTTTGGTTCGATTCCCCATGATCCAGGCTTTTTTGATGTCTCCTTCCATAAATCTACTTTTAAATCACAATCATCAATAGCACATAAAATCAACGGATATAATCGTGTGACTTATGGAGAACTATGAAAGCTTCCATCCTTCAATATTAGGTATAGATAAAGCAAATCACTAATTTAAGTACTGTTGCAAATCCATTCATATTTTATTTTTGCATTATACCTATTGTATTCTAACTTCTCCATGGCTTATACCACCGATACAATCCATAGTTCCATCAAAACAATGCATCAAAAACATAATCTGTCAAAAATAGGACAGTCTGTAGCAATCTAACATTGACCATACTTTTGTAAATCCATAAATTCTGAAAAATAGGAAAAATAAACAATTTGTGTGGCAATACTGTGTAAAATTTCAGAAATTTTCCATGTTTAGTAAAAAAATGTAAATTCACGTACTACAGCAAAAGTTTCTCTTTTTGCACCGCACATACCAAACAAGCAATCTAATCATCATAAAGGGAAATCTTGGGACATTACTTTTATAATACAATGGATTTGTACAAGGGGATAATTATTTTTGTGAGAAACTTGCATGAAAAATTCTACATTGTTTCCATGAGCATGAACACAAGGTGTTCAAGGTCAATCCTCACTTCTGCAATGCATAACCTTCCTATCGCTTCTCTTTTTAAAAGGTTTTTAGGTTCCCCTCTATACTGTTTTCTTTTTAAACTTTATAAAAGCAAACAAAAAATAAAACAACTCTCTAAAACTTCCAAGTTGTCTCCCTGGCAGCGCTTTCTTTAAAGCCGTTAAGCTAGGCATATAGTGCTCAAGTAATAGATCCACCCGGATCCCAAGGTATATCAAAGACAATTTTAATTACCAATGACTTGTAATTTATTAGTGAGCACCAAGCAACATATATCATGTAACAATGAAGTCTAACTCTCTTACTATGCATTGGCATGTCATAAAAGAACAATTCATGCACATCAAGTAAAGGCTGATACATAGCATATACAACTTCTTGCAATGTTATCGTATTGGAAATATAGAGAGGTTGAGATATAGTTCCTCTCTCATAATAATGGCAAGTAGGAGCAGCAAGTACATGCATATCATATTCATCAATCATCATGTGTAATGGTAAAACGCAACCCATCAATATAATCCTTAATAAGAGCAAACTTCTCCGATATAGTGTAGTTTGGAGAATTCAAAAAGATAATAGGACTATCATGTGTGGGTGCCATAGAAACAATTTCATTCTTAAAATAAGGAACTATAGCAAGTTTATCTCCATGAGAATCATTTACATTGTCATCATGTCCACAAGCATAGCAAGCATCAAGTTCATCAAAAAGGAATATTTCAAATGAATCAACGGGGTCATAGCAATTATCATAGCATTCATCCTTCGGTAAGCATGAAGGGAAATTAAACAATGTATGTGATAAAGATTTACTCTCATTAGAAGGTGGGCACGGGTAGCTAATCCGCTCTTCCTCCTTTTATTCTTCGCTCTCCTCCTTATCTTTTTCATCTAATGATCTCAAAGTTTCATCAATTTCTTCTTCCATAGGTTCCTGCAAAATATTGGTCCCTTCTTGGACAGCGGAGAGTTTCTCAATAAATACATCAATATCAGAATTGTATTTATAATTCTCATAGCAATATTTATAGAAAAAATTTAGGTCTATAAACAGCATCATCATAATCTTCATACTTTTCAAATAGAGATTCAATTTCATAAGCATCATTAAAAGCAACAAATTATTCTACTTGTTCCACATCATAGTAATCATATCTACCATTAGCATAAGAAGCCAAGGTTTCATTAACATTAAATTCACATGAAAAGGGGAAGGTGTGGAGCCTTCATCCTAGAGCAACAAGTATTATCTTATCTCAAGCATAAATTCCAAGCATACTAATGCAACATTTCAATTTGATCCCATAAGAGTTTCCCTTTTTGAGTCAAGCGATAATCCCTAAAGTATTAATGTTGGTCCAACGTGTCTCCCGTTATCAAGTTGAATGGGGTTTTCTCAGGATTATCAAAGTAGTGTTTAATATTTTTCACATAACGAGCATCGAGGGTTTTAGGAGGTTCCCCATCTCCATGAGTAGCAAGTACAATTTATTTTTTGGTACTTCATGTTCCATATCCAAAAAAAAGATATAAAACAACTTAGAACAAAAAATGAAAAACTATTTAGTGATAAAGCAAACAAGCACACACGAGAATATTCACCCCACGCTATTGCTCCCTAGCAACGGCGCCAGAAAAAGGTCTTGATAACCCACAAGTATACGGGATTATTTGTAACCTTTTTCGATAAATAAGAGTGTCGAACCCCGCGAGGAGCTAAAGGTAGAACAAATGTTTCCTCAAGTTCTATCGACCATCGATACAACTCTACACACAGTTAACGTTCGTTTTTCCTAGAACAAGAATAAAACTAGAAGTACTCTGCGAGAATAAAACTACGAATAAATTGCAACATAATAAATTTAGTAGTTTAGTAGAAAGCTTTTTGTAACACAAGAGAAAGATTTCTCCCTAGGCAATCAAAAACTAGATTGGTAATCATTATTGCAATTTTATATGAGAGAGAGGCATGAGCTAACATACTTTCCATACTTGGATCATATGCACTTATGATTGGAACTCTAGCAAGCATCCGCAACTACCAAAGATCATTAAGGTAAAACCCAACCATAGCATTAAGTATCAAGTCCTCTTTATCCCATATGCAACAACCCCCTTACTTGGGCATAAGCTTATGTCACTCTAGCCACCCACCATAAGTGAATCATGAATGTATTGCAACACCCTATACGAGGGATCCCTCACACTTGTGCGACTTAGAGGGCACCATAGGACAACACCAAAATAAAATATACAACTCATTATGATCATCAATCAACCCATAGGACAAAACAGATCTACACAAACATCATAGGATGACCACATATCATTGGGTAATAATATATAGTGTTGAGCACAATGTTTCAGTAGATAATTAGAGCGGGAATAAAGAGGTTACACCGATGCATAGAGAGGGAGAGAGTTGGTGTTGACAGCGTCGAAGTTATTGTTGTAGATCATCGTCATGATGATTGCCCCGGCGGCGCCTTATTGTTGTAGATCATCGTCATGATGATTGCCCCGGCGGCGCTTCAGCGCCACCGGGAAAGAGGCGGAGAGAGCCCCCCTCCTTCTTCTTCTTCCCTGGCCTCCTCCCTAGATGGGAGTAGTATTTCCCCTCTAGTCCATTGTAACGCCCTCGATGCGGCTCTATCTCCTACGTGTCGAAGCACGACTTAGAGGCATAACCGCATTGAAAGCAATGTCACAAGTGAGGTAATCTTCACAACAACCCATGTACATAAATAAAGGGGAAAGGTACATAGTTGGCTTACAATCGCCACGCCACACAAATACATAAATAAGTCATTACATCCATCCAATACACTCAAGGTCCGACTACGGAACCAAAATTAAAGATCAACCCCCAAATGCGACAAAGTCCGATCACCCCAACTGGGCACCACTACAGATCATCTGGGAAAGACACGTAGTAACGACGAGAGTCTTTATCGAACTCCCACTTGAGTTCGGTCATATCATCTGGAGCGGTATCATCGGTCCCTGCATCTGGTTTTGGAAGGAAACTGTGAGTCATGGGGACTCAACAATCTCACACCCTCGCGATCAAGACTATTTAAGCTTATAGGTAAGGTAAAGGTATGAAGTGGAGTTGCAGCAAGTGACTACCATATATGGTGGCTAACATATTCGCAAAAGAGAGCGAGAAGAGAAGGCATAAGCACGGTCGAACAACTATGATCAAGAAGTGATCCTAGAACAACCTACGTCAAGCATTACTCCAACACCGTGTTCACTTCCCGGACTCCGCCGAGAAGAGACCATCACGGTTACACACGCGGTTGGTGCATTTTAATTAAGTTAAGTTTCAGGTTTTCTACAACCGGACATTAACAAATTCCTATCTGCCCATAACCGCGGGCACGGCTTTCGAAAGTTCAAATCCCTGCAGGGGAGTCCCAACTTAGCCCATCACAAGCTCTCACGGTCAACGAAGGATATTCCTTCTCCCAAGACAATCCGATCAGACTCGGCATCCCGGTTACAAGACATCCTCCACAATGGTAAAACAAGTCCAGCAACACCTCCCGAATGTGCCGACAAATCCCGATAGGAGCTGCACATATCTCGTTCTCAGGGCACACTCAGATGAGACATCCTACGAGTAAAACCAACCCTCAAGTTGCCCCGAGGTGGCCCCGCAGTCTACTCGGTCGGACCAACACTCAGAGGAGCACTGGCCCAGGGGGGTTTAATAAAGATGACCCTTGGGCTCCGGAAACCCAAGGGAAAAAGAGGCTAGGTGGCAAATGCTAATACCAAGGTTGGGCATTGCTGGAGGAGTTTTATTCAAGGCGAACTGTCAAGGGGTTCCCATCATAACCCAACCGTGTAAGGAACACAAAATCCGGGAACATAACACCGATATGACGGAAACTAGGGCGGCAAGAGTGGAACAAAACACCAGGCATAAAGCCGAGCCTTCCACCCTTTACCAAGTATATAGGTGCATTAAGATAAACAAGATAACATGGTGATATCCCAACAATAAACAAGTTCCAACAAGGAACGATCTCCAATCTTCACCTACAACTAGCAACGCTATAAGAGGGGCTGAGCAAAGCGGTAACATAGCCAAACAACGGTTTGCTAGGACATGGTGGGTTAGAGGTTTGACATGGTAAATGGGACGCATGATAAGCAAGTGGTAGGTATCGTAGCCTAGGCATAGCAAAAGAGCGAGCATCTAGCAAGCAAAGATAGAAGTGATTTCGAGGGTATGGTCATCTTGCCTGCAAAGTTCTCAGAGTTGCCTTGATCCTCGTAAGCGTACTCAACGGGCTCCTCATTCACGTACTCGTCTCCTGGCTCTACCCAAACAAGAACAACAAGCAAAAGGAACACAATCAACCACGTGCAATGCTCAAACAACATGATGCGAACATGGTATGATATGCGGGATGCGATATGCCATGCATATGCATGATTTGGAAAGGAATGATTGAACCTGGCCTCAATATGTAAATCGAAGAGTGCCACTGGAAAGAGGAGTTGATTTCGGTCGAAATCGATATAAAGATCACCGGATTCAGATGCACGGTTTGCAAATGGCAAGCAAAACAAGGTATGATGCAAACTGCTTAAAACAGCAACATGGCCACTTGGATGCAAAGTATAAATATGCTACAGCAACCAAACATGTGAACAAAATGCATGGCAGTGATGTACAGAAGATGCTCTACAAAACATGAACACTGAGCTAAATCTATAAACCACTAGAGCATGACTAAAACAGGATGGCAAAAGAGCAAAAGATAACAGGTTTCAGACTTAATGAAAATAACATCATGTCAGGAATTTAACATTAGGAAGCAATGTTTAGAGCAGGATAACTATATGCTACAGGAACATATCATGGTAAAGCAAGGCATGGAATGAAGCTACTCAAAGCATAAAACAAAAGTCCCTTACTGACCATAAGCCAAAAGGGCACAGAAAATATGATTACCCCCATGCAAACATAGCAGGTTTTATAAACAGATTCAGACTTGGTGAAATTTCAGGACATGGCAAAAACAGATTCATGGTGGCATGTTAACAAGCTTGATTAACTCACTACATAGCATAACATGGCATGGAACAAAATCTAGCATGGAGTAGGCATGAAAATGAAGCTAACCATGTGCCAAACCACCTCATAGCATGTTTCAAATAAATCAAACAAAAATGCCAAAACAGCACTATGATGTAAAATGACATGTATGCAAACTTGCTTAAATGCAGAAAATAATGCCACCACTGGATTGGTGGTATTTTTCTACCCAAAAACATATATAATATTTCTAGGTTGCTGTAGAAAAAACATCACAAGTGCCATAAGTGAAAAACTGCCCTAAAAGGGAATATGACAGAATTGGCAATTTCCATATTTGGAATGTCCAGATTTGGACTTGCCTGAAAAGGAAAGCTAGCATATTCCAGAAATGGAAATCGCTGGAATAAAAGATTAATAAAGGAAAAGAAATAGATACGAGGGATGTGAGAGTATGACATGTGGGCCTGCGAGTGTGTGTGGCTGACAGTGGGACCAAGACGTCATAGTCACAGTGAAAATAAAAGGCCACCACTAAAAACGTGGAACCTGGGACTCGAATCTAGGTCTCCTAGGTAGGAAAGAGGCATGCTAACCAGTGCACTAGAGGTAGGTGTGTGTACTAAGAGAGGCGCCTGGCTCCTTTTGAACCAGGGCAAGAAGGCCGAGCCTTTGGCCATGGCAACACAGAAATCACCGGCGCCGGCGGCGACGAGCTAGGAGGCGCGACTCACTGAGCAGAACAAAGGTGGGCGTGCGGGAACCTGTGGGGACTCCAGCGAGCGAGTGGAGGTGGCTCGCGAGTGTGCAGGCACTCGGGCACGAGCTCACACTCGGCTCGGGGCCATGACGAGGCACGATAAGCAGGGAAGAAAAGGCCCACGGCAAGGAGCGTTTGCGTGCGGATGAGTGCGCGAGCGCGTGCCCTAACGCAGGGAAGCAGTGCGGCGAGACGATCCGGGGCGGAGGGCATGGACACGCTACAGCAGCAACATCAACTACAATAAAGCTACTGGTCTCGCCGGAGCACCGAGAACACGCGAAAAACATGGAAGGAGCAGTGCCTTCGGTGAACTAGACGGCACGAGAATGATCAGGGACGGAAGGGAGGTTACCTAGCTCACCTAGGACAAGAATACGAGGCCGGGGACTCGACGGAGACGACGCGTGGCAGTACTAAACTTGGCGGGGCTTCGGGTCCGAGAAGTAGATGCAATAGAGGAAGAAGACAGGGTCGGGGAGGTCAATCCAGGGGCCGTGGCGTCGCGTGCAACGAGGAAGGGGACGGAGAGGAACTTGACGGCCCACTCCACGGCAGTAGGCGGGTCAGAGACGACGTGGACGGCTACCACGAGCTCGAGCTCTTGCTCGGCGAGCCCATGGTGGGCAGGGTGAGGGCACGGCGCGCGGCGCTAAACTAGGCGGCAGTGAGGCAGGTAGAGGAGGGGGATCAGTCGAGGAGGAACCCTAGGACGCGGGGGACAAGTTTATAGGGGGGCTAGGGAGCTTCTCCGGCTGTCAAATCGACCGGACGCCGACGTGGCTCCTATGGATGAGCTGCCGTACAGGGGAGACGACGCTCCTATCGCAAGCAGGCTGCATGGGCTACGCAGCCTGGGCTGGCCGGTGCCTAGGTGGGCTGCTGGCTGCGGGAGGCCCAGGTGGATGCATTGGGAGGCTTCTCCCTTTTTCTTTAGATCTGAGAATATAAATACCGCTGTAGAAAAGGAAAAGTCCAGGGAGGTAGGAGAGGTATTTGGCAGAAATAAAAATAGCTTCAAGCTCCTTGAATTATGGACCATTTGAATAAATTGCTTGGGGATTTTTAAAGGAAGAAAATTAAATCAAGTTTGAATTAAATTCAAACTTGAGTCAATTTTTAACCTAACCAAAACAAATTCAAATTAGTTGAAAAATTGGCAGAGAGGATGTAGGCATGGTGCCAGATTTATAGGGAGAAGAAGAACATTAATGGAGTAGTGCAATATGGCACTTCGAAGAATAGAAAAGAAAAGGAAGGAGAGGGGGGGATGGTTTAAAGTTTTGAGAGGGTGACAAGGGGTAAAGCACATGATGCTTATGGAAACAACATGAATGACCAAATGCAACATGAGATGGCATAGAGAAAAATGACAAGCAATGAAAAGGCAAAGCAAAGGGAAACAAATCAAACCCAAAATGAAACCCTCAAAGAGGAAAACCACATGGTATTGAACATGACAAGGCTGGATACATAGCCAAATTTGGAAGTTTTACATCTGGGGTGTTACAACACTCCACCACTAGGAAAGGATCTCGTCCCGAGATCTAGGACTGGAAAAACTCAGGGTACTCAGAACGGAGGTGATCCTCGCGTTCCCAGGTGGCTTCATGGTCGGAATGATGTGACCACTTAACTTTGAGGAATTTGATAGACTTCTTGCGAGTCTTGCGCTCAGTTTCTTCAAGAATAGCAACTGGGTGCTCACGATAAGACAGGTCTTCTTGGAGATCAATGTCTTCGAAGTTGACGGTGCGGTCAGGGGTCTTGAAGCACTTGCGGAGTTGAGAGACATGGAACACGTCGTGCACGTTTGCAAAGTTGGACAGAAGCTCAAGTTGATAGGTGAGATCGCCTCTCTTGCTGATGATCTTGAAAGGACCCATGTATCTAGGGGCAAGCTTCCCTTTGTCACCGAAGCGACGAGTACCTTTCATTGGAGAGACGCGGAGGTAGACATGGTCTCCGATCTCGAAAGCCAAGTCACGATGCTTGCTATCATAGAAACTCTTCTGGCGCGATTGCGCGGCTTTGAGATTATCACGAATGACTTTGCACATCTCTTCTGCCTCTGTGATCAAGTCATTGCCAAGAAGTTGACGTTCACCAGTCTCTGACCAGTTAAGAGGAGTACGACACTTCCTGCCATAGAGAATTTCAAATGGGGCCTTGCCCGAACTCGCTTGGAAGCTGTTGTTGTAGGAGAACTCGGCATATGGAAGACAATCTTCCCACTTCATACCGAAGGAGATGACGCAAGCCCTGAGCATATCTTCAAGAATCTGGTTGACACACTCGACTTGGCCACTAGTTTGAGGATGAAAAGCTGTGCTGAAACGGATGTTGGTGCCCATGGCATTCTGAAAAGAATCCCAAAACTTTGAGGTGAAGATGCTACCATGATCTGAAGATATCAACTGCGGAATGCCATGCAGAGAGACAATCCGAGAGGTATATAGCTCTGCCAATTGAGCTGCAGTGATAGACTCTTTGATAGGAAGGAAATGAGCCACTTTAGTGAGTTTGTCGATGACAACAAAGATAGCATCATTGCCACGCTTGGACTTTGGAAACCCAGTCACGAAGTCCATCTCAATATGGTCAAACTTCCATTCTGGAATGGCAAGAGGTTGGAGGAGACCAGCTGGTCGTCGGTGTTCTGCCTTCACTCTTCTGCAGACATCACATTAATTCATGAACTGAGCAATCTCACGCTTCATTCGAGTCCACCAATACGACTGCTTGAGGTCATGGTACATCTTTGTACTTCCAGGGTGAATAGAGAGGAGTGAATTGTGAGCCTCGTTCATAATGACTTTACGAAGATCACCTTTAGGCACAACAATGCGATCCTCGAAGAATAGAGTATCCTTGTCATCAAGGCGATAGCACTTGTACTTGGGTTGACTCTTGGCAATCCCAATCTTCACCTTCTTCACCATAGCATCAAGAAGTTGAGCCTCATGAATCTGATCTTCCAAAGTAGGAGAGACTTGGAGGTTGGCGAGGAAACCTTGAGGAACAACTTGCAGATTGAGTTTGCGGAAAGCTTCACAAAGCTCGGGTTGGTAAGGCTTGAGAATCAAACTGTTGCAGTAAGCCTTCCTGCTTAATGCGTCAGCAATTACATTGGCCTTGCCTGGAGTATATTCGATACTCGGATTATAATCTTGAATCATTTCGACCCAACGAGTCTTCCTGAGGTTGAGATTTGGCTGAGTGAAGATGTACATGAGACTCTTGTGGTCAGTGAAGATGTCCACTTTTCTTCCCAATAAGAGATGTCTCCAAGTTAAAAGAGCATGCACAACTGCCGCCAACTCGAGGTCATGAGTGGGGTAGTTCTTTTCATTGGGATTCAACTGGCGAGAGGTATAGACCACAACTTTCTTCTCTTGCATCAACACTGCACCAAGACCTTGAAGGGAAGCATCACAGAAGACCTCAAACGGTTTGGATTCATCAGGAGGAGTCAGAACTGGAGCAGTGACTAACTTCTCTTTCAGAGTGTTGAAAGCGATGTCACATTCAGGAGACCAGACGTACTTCACGTGCTTCTGGAGAAGGTTGGAAAGAGGATTCGCGATCTTAGAGAAGTTCTCGACGAACCTTCGACAATAGCTTGCGAGCCCAAGGAAGCTGCAGAGCTGCTTCACGTTCTGAGGTGGTTCCCAATTCACAATTGCAGACACCTTCTCAGGATTCACCGCTATGCCCTTGGCAGAGATGATATGCCCAAGGTAGAGAACCTCATCGAGCCAAAACTCGCACTTTGAAAACTTGGCATAGAACTGATGTTCTCTGAGCTTATCCAGCACCAAATGCAAGTGCTTGGCACGATCCTCCTTGTTCTTGGAAAAGAACAAAAGGTCATCGAGGTAGACCAAGATGAAGTCATTTTTGTAGGCGTTGAATATGAAATTCATCATGCGAGAGAATGTCGGAGGAGCGTTGACGAGGCCGAAAGACATGACAGTGTATTCATATGAACCATAGCTTGTTCTGAATGCTGTCTTAGGTATATCTTGTTCATGAATGCAAATCTGGTGATAGCCCATATGGATATCAAGCTTGGAGAATACTTGAGCACCTTTGAGTTGTTCAAACAACTCGTTGATGTTGGGAAGTGGGTACCTGTTCTTTATGGTTTTCTTGTTCAATGGACAGTAGTCGACACAGAGTCGGTCCGTTCCATCCTTCTTCTTCACAAAAAGAACTCCACAACCCCACGGAGAAGAACTAGGTCGGATGAGACCCATTCGCTCTTGAATATCGAGTTGCTTCTTCAACTCCTTCAACTCTTCAGGTCCAAGCTTGTAAGGACGTTTGCAAACAGGTTCCGTGCCAGGCTCAAGATCGATGACGAATTCAACTGGGCGGTGCGGAGGCATTCCTGGAAGCTCTTCTGGAAAGACGTCTTGATATTCGCAAACGACTGGAATTTGAGAGATGGCATCGAGCTCGCCCTTCTCATTGAGAGAAAACAGTCGGATGGTATCATCCCTTGCGGCAAAGACAATTACATCCTCAGACGAATGAGTCAATTGAATCTGCCTGGCAGCACAATCAAGATGAGCCTTGTGCTTACAAAGCCAATCCATTCCAAGAATAAGATCAATATCTGAGTTACCAAGGACCACTAGAGAGGACGGAAACTTGTAGTCGCCCAACGTGATAGAGACATCGGGAGCAACCAAACTAGAAGTCAAAAGCTTGCCAGGAGAAACAACTTGCATGACTTTGGGCATAACCTCAGTATCAACATTGTGCTTCGATGCAAATGGGAATGACAAGAAAGAATGCGATGCGCCAGTATCAAAAAGTACTTTTGCAGGAACATCGTTAACAGGAAGGTTACCCATGATGACATCTGACGAGTCCTCTGCCTGAGCTGCATTCAGCAAGTTGACCCTGGCGTACTTGGGGTTATGCTTGTCCACTACGGTACTGGCAGATCTCACAGGAGGAGGAGGAAGACGCCTCTAATTGAAGCATTTGTTGGCATAGTGACCCTTCTGCTGAAACTTGTTGCACGTGACCTCCGAGAGCGGACGGTGATATGGAGCACTTGATCTTGGAGCTTGAGACGAAGTCTTGTTCTGAAAGCCTGGGTTGGGTGGGTGGGAAGATCCATTGCCACCTTTGCTCTTCTACTGATAAGGCTGACGGAACGGAGGAGGAGGCAGCCAATACTTTTGCTGCTTAGAAGCCACTTGAGTTGAGGAAGAAGGATTTGCATCTCTGACTCGCTTCTTGGAAGCATCGCACTTGAGTTGAGCACTCTCTTGCTTCATTGCCATATTGTAGAACTCATCATACTTCTTCGGCTCAAAAAGGACGAGAGCTAGTTGGAGATCTTCTCTGAGGCCACCCCTGAACTGATAAATCATGCTATTCTCGTCAGGGACATCCTGCTTGGCAAAACGAGCGAGCCTCTGGAACAGAATGTTATACTGGTAAACAGACAAGCTGCCTTGCTTCAGGTTGCTGAATTCCTCACGCTTGCTTTCAACAACACTCTGAGGAATGTGATGAGCTTTCAAGTCTTGACAGAATTCATCCCAGGTAATCACACGGCCTCCTCTGGAATCTTTGTATTGCTGAAACCATTCTGCAGCTTGGTCTTTGAGTTGGAAGGAGGCAAATTTGACAAAGTCCTTAGGCCTGATGTTACTGCACTCGAAATGCATGCATATATCCACGAGCCAATCATCAGCGTCTGAGGCCTTGACGTAGTTGCTGAAGGTCTTTGGCTGGTTAAAAAGGGAACTGGTTGAGTGTAGCAAACTGATTCTGATTGTTGCCATGGCCATGATTCCCCTGGTTGCGCTCTTGCAGAATTTGCATGATCAACTGCGTGTTTGCATTGGTAGCGGCCATCATAGCTTGCCATGCCTCCGAAGGTGGTGGTGGTGGTGGCGGATCCTGATTCTGATTCTGACCCTTAGCAGGAGCCATCCTAAAGAGGGTGACATCCATTAGCATCTTGACAGACAAATATTTAAGCTGAATCAAACGGATTGAAAGTGCAACATATAGTCTTTACATCCGGACAAAATGAACGAATGCATTCCAATTGAAATGGTCACATTTCCATAAATTGAGAAGCCACTTAGATAGAGGTAGAAGAATAAAACAACAAGGTACGGACAAGAACAAATACTTGGCGAGGATTACCCAATCACAAACCAAATATCCGCGGAAGAAGAACTAGAGCTACATGAATTCCCACCTATGAAACTCCCGAACCTTTCCGGTTATGCAATCAGGTGTTGGGGATACAGGGGAAGCATAATATCTCACCCAAAGCTAGCAAATCCTACATCCAGCTGTATCCATCCTTCAACACATAACCAAGAAACCTTCGGAAATCATTTACCTCAACCTTCGAAAAGCATCCGTTATACAAGTTATGGCAATACTCCCGAACTCCCACCCCAGTACTGGGTGGCGTCGAGGTTATCTCACCAACAACTGCATAAAAGAGATTTTCGATGTCGGCGAAACTCGGGTATTCCAGAATTGCAACGATAAAATTGTGACGACAACACCTCGGAGCTCAACTCCCCGGGACACTACCACAACCCCTAAATGCCAGGAGGCACCAAGAACAAAGTTCTCATCATAAAACCATCGGAACAATTCCAAGATACCCGTGTGATCCTAAATTTTTTTTAGTGAAATTTGAGAAGAGAAGAGTCAAAACTCTACGTCGGGATGCCTCACCAGAGCAACGAAGGGACTGAGGAGTAAAAAGAATTCCTACTCTCTGATATATATAATTCCTAAATGACTCAAAACATTTTTCTAGACTCAACAACGCCAACGATTCGATCAAGCAGGGGGCTCCTAAGGTCGGGGAAGGCTTTGATTACCAACTTGTAATGCCCTCGATGCGGCTATATCTCCTACGTGTCGAAGCATGACTTAGAGGCATAACCGCATTGAAAGCAATGTCGCAAGTGAGGTAATCTTCACAAGAACCCATGTACATAAATAAAGGGGAAAGGTACATAGTTGGCTTACACTCGCCACGTCACACAAATACATAAATAAGTCATTACATTCATCCAATACACTCAAGCTCTGACTACGGAACCAAAATTAAAGATCAACCCCCAAATGTGACAAAGTCCCCGATCGCCCCAACTGGGCACCACTACTGATCATCTGGGAAAGACACGTAGTAACGACGAGAGTCTTCATCAAACTCCCACTTGAGCTCGGTCATATCATCTGGAGCGGTATCATCGGTCCCTGCATCTGGTTTTGGAAGGAATCTATGAGTCACGGGGACTCAGCAATCTCACACCCTCACGATCAAGACTATTTAAGCTTATAGGTAAGGTAAAGGTATGAAGTGGAGCTGCAGCAAGCGACTAGCATATGTGGTGGCTAACATATTCGCAAAAGAGAGTGAGAAGAGAAGGCATAAGCACGGTCGAACAACTATGATCAAGAAGTGATCCTAGAACAACCTACGTCAAGCATTACTCCAACACCGTGTTCACTTCCCGGACTCCGCCGAGAAGAGAACATCATGGTTACACACGCGGTTGGTGCTTTTTAATTAAGTTAAGTTTCAGGTTTTCTACAACAGGACATTAACAAATTCCTATCTGCCCATAACCGCAGGCACGACTTTCGAAAGTTCAAATCCCTGCATGGGAGTCCCAACTTAGCCCATCACAAGCTCTCACAGTCAACGAAGGATATTCCTTCTCCTAAGACAATCTGATCAGACTCGGCATCCCGGTTACAAGACATCCTCCACAATGGTAAAACAAGTCCAGCAACACCGCCCGAATGTGCCGACAAATCCCGATAGGAGCTGCACATATCTCGTTCTCAGGGCACACTCAGATGAGACATCCTACGAGTAAAACCAACCCTCAAGTTGCCCCGAGGTGGCCCCGCAGTCTACTCGGTCGGACCAACACTCAGAGGAGCACTGGCCCAGGGGGGTATAATAAAGATGACCCTTGGGCTCCGGAAACCCAAGGGAAAAAGAGGCTAGGTGGCAAATGCTAAAACCAAGGTTGGGCATTGCTGGAGGAGTTTTATTCAAGGCGAACTGTCAAGGGGTTCCCATTATAACCCAACCGTGTAAGGAACACAAAATCCGGGAACATAACACCGATATGATGGAAACTAGGGCGGCAAGAGTGGAACAAAACACCAGGCATAAGGCCGAGCCTTCCACCCTTTACCAAGTATATAGGTGCATTAAGATAAACAAGATAATATGGTGATATCCCAACAATAAACAAGTTCCAACAAAGAACGATCTCCAATCTTCACCTGCAACTAGCAACGCTATAAGAGGGGCTGAGCAAAGCGGTAACATAGCCAAACAACGGTTTGCTAGGACATGGTGGGTTAGAGGTTTGACATGGTAAATGCGAGGCATGATAAGCAAGTGGTAGGTATCGTAGCATAGGCATAGCAAAAGAGCGAGCATCTAGCAAGCAAAGATAGAAGTGATTTCGAGGGTATGGTCATCTTGCCTGCAAAGTTCTCAGAGTTGCCTTGATCCTCGTAAGCGTACTCGACGGGCTCCTCGTTCACGTACTCGTCTCCTGGCTCTACCCAAACAAGAACAACAAGCAAAAGGAACACAATCAACCACGTGCAATGCTCAAACAACATGATGGAAACATGGTATGATATGCGGGATGCGATATGCAATGCATATGCATGATTTGGAAAGGAATTATTGAACCTGGCCTCAATTTGGAAATCGAAGAGTGCCACTGGAAAGAGGAGTTGATTTTGGTCAAAATCGATATAAAGATCACCGGATTCAGATGCACGGTTTGCAAATGGCAAGCAAAACAAGGTATGATGCAAACTGCTTAAAACAGCAACATGGCCACTTGGATGCAAAGTATAAATATGCTACAGCACCCAAACATGTGAACAAAATGCATGGCAGTGATGTACAGGATATGCTCTACAAAACATGAACACTGAGCTAAATCTATAAACCACTAGAGCATGACTAAAATAGCATGGCAAAAGAGCAAAAGATAACAGGTTTCAGACTTAGTGAAAATAACATCATGTCAGGAATTTAACATCAAGAAGCAATGTTTAGAGCAGGATAACTATATGGTACAGGAACATATCATGGCAAAGCAAGGCATGGCATGAAGCTACTCAAAGCATAAAACAAAAGTCCCTTACTGACCATAAGCCAAAAGGGCACAGAAAATATGATTACCCCCATGCAAACATAGCAAGTTTTATAAACATATTCAGACTTGGTGAAATTTCAGGACATGGCAAAAACAGATTCATGTTGGCATGTTCACAAGCTTGATTAACTCACTACATAGCATAACATGGCATGGAATAAAATCTAGCATGGAGTAGGCATGAAAATGAAGCTAACCATGTGCCAAACCACCTCATAGCATGTTTGAAATAAATCACACAAAAATGCCAAAACAGCACTATGATGTAAAATGACATGTATGCAAACTTGCTCAAATGCAGAAAATAATGCCACCACTGGATTGGTGGCATTTTTCTACCCAAAAAACATATATAATATGTCTAGGTTGCTGTAGAAAAAACATCACAAGTGCTATAAGTGAAAAACTACCCTAAAAGGGAATATGACAGAATTGGCAATTTCCATATTTGGAATGTCCAGATCTGGACTTGCCTGAAAAGGAAAGCTAGCATATTCCAGAAATGGAAATCGCTAGAATAAAAGATTAATAAAGGAAAAGAAATAGATACGAGGGATGTGAGAGTATGACATGTGGGCCTGCGAGTGTGTGTGGCTGACAGTGGGACCAAGACGTCATAGTCACAGTGAAAATAAAAGGCCACCACTAAAAACGTGGAACCTGGGACTCGAACCCAGGTCTCCTAGGTAGGAAAGAGGCATGCTAACCAGTGCGCTAGAGGTAGGTGTGTGTTCTAAGAGAGGCGCCTGGCTCCTTTTGAACCAGGGCCAGAAGGCCGAGCCTTTGGCTGTGGCAACACAGAAATCACCAGCGCCGGCGGCGACAAGCTAGGAGGCGCGACTCACTGAGCAGAACAAAGGCGGGCGTGCGGGAACCTGTGGGGACTCCAGCGAGCGAGTGGAGGTGGCTCGCGAGTGTGAAGGCACTCGGGCACGAGCTCACACTCGGCTCGGGGCCATGACGAGGCATGGTAAGCAGGGAAGAAAAGGCCCACGGCAAGGAGCGTTTGCGTGTGGATGAGTGCACGAGCGCGTGCCCTAACGCGGGGAAGCAGTGCGGCAAGACGATACGGGGCGGAGGGCATGGACACGCTACGGCAGCAACATCAACTACAATAAAGCTACTGGTCTCGCCGGAGCACCGAGAACACGCAAAAAACATGGAAGGAGCGGCGCCTTCGGTGAACTAGACGGCACGAGAAGGATCAGGGATGGAAGGGAGGTTACCTAGCTCACCTAGGACAAGAATACGAGGCCGGGGACTCGACGGAGACGACGCGCGGCAGTACTGAACTTGGCGAGGCTTCGGGTCCGAGAAGTAGATGCAATAGAGGAAGAAGACGGGGTCGGGGAGGTCGATCCAGGGGCCGTGGCGTCGCGTGCAACGAGGAAGGGGACGAAGAGGAACTTGATGGCCCACTCCACGGCAGCAGGCGGGTCAGAGACTGAAACGCCCTCGATGCGGCTATATCTCCCACGTGTCAAAGCACGACTTAGAGGCATAACCGCATTGAAAGCAATGTCGGAAGTGAGGTAATCTTCACACAACCCATGTAATACATAAGGGAAAGAGATACATAGTTGTCTTACAATCGCCACTTCACACAAATACATGAATCAAGCATTACATCAACTAGATACAATCAGGGCCCGACTACGGAGCCAAAATAAAAGAAGACTACCCCAAATGCTACACAGATCCCCGATCGACCCCAACTGGAATCGACTACTGATCAACTAGAATGAAACAACACAAAGGACAAGATCTTCATTGAGCTCCTCCTGAGCTTGGTTGCGTCATCTGCACGGACTCATCGGCACCTGCAAGCTGGTTTTGGATGTATCTGTGAGTCACGGGGACTCAGCAATCTCGCACCCTCGCGATCAAGACTATTTAAGCTTATGGGTAAGGTAAAGGTATGGGGTGGAGCTGCAGCAAGCGACTAGTATATATGGTGGCTAACATACGCAAATGAGAGTGAGAAGAGAAGGCAAAGCACGATCGTGAAACTATGATCAAGAAGTGATCCTAGAACAACCTACGTCAAGCATAACTCCAACACCGTGTTCACTTCCCGGACCCCGCCGAGAAGAGACAATCACGGTAGCACACGCGGTTGGTGCATTTTAATTAAGGTCAACTTCAGGTTTTCTACAACCGGACATTAACAAATTCCCATCTGCCCATAACCGCGTGCACGACTTTCGAAAGTTCAAATCCCTGCAGGGGTGTCCCAACTTAGCCCATCACAAGCTCTCACGATCAACGAAGGATATTCCTTCTAGCAGGAAGACCCGATCAGACTCAGAATCCCTGTTACAAGACATTTCGACAATGGTAAAATAAGACCTGCAAAGCCACCCGAATGTGCCGACAAATCCCGATAGGAGCTGCACATATCTCTTTCTCAGGGCACACCGGATTGTCCAAGGATCCGGTAGGCCAGCCCAGAGTTGCCCCTGGTGGCCACCGGCAGCTGACAGGTGGGACCAACACTCAGAGGAGCACTGGCCCAGGGGTTTAAATAAAGATGACCCTTGAGTCTGCAGAACCCAAGGGAAAGAAAAGGCTAGGTTGCGAATGGGAAAACCAATGTTGGGCCTTGCTGGAGGAGTTTTATTCAAGGCGAACTGTCAAGGGGTTCCCATTATAACCCAACCGCATAAGGAATGCAAAATCCGGGAACATAACACCGATATGACGGAAACTAGGGCGGCAAGAGTGGAACAAAACATCAGGCATAAGGCCGAGCCTTCCACCCTTTACCAAGTATATAGATGCATTAATTAAATAAGAGATATTGTGATATCCCAACAAAATATCCATGTTCCAACATGGAACAAGCTCCAATCTTCACCTGCAACTAACAACGCTATAAGAGGGGCTGAGCAAAGCGGTAACATAGCCAAACAATGGTTTGCTAGGACAAGGTGGGTTAGAGGCTTGGCTTAACAATATGGGAGGCATGATAAGCAAGTGGTAGGTATCGCAGCATAAGCATAGCAAAAGAGCGAGCATCTAGCAAGCAAATATAGAAGTGATTTCGAGGGTATGGTCATCTTGCCTGAGATCCCGCAAGGAAGAAGAAAGAGTCCATGAAGAAGACAAACGGACGAAGTCGAACGGATCCTCACAACTCTGGAATGAAACCGAAGCTAACGCGAGAAGCAACCCGAAAAGAAGCAAACAACATAGTAAACAACCATCACATAACATGGCATGATGCGCAAACAATTATGATGCATGTCCGGTTTAAAGAGGGCATGACATGGCAAAGTGCACAAGCAAAACTACAAGTTAATTGGAGCTCAATATGCAACGAGTTGCATATTGACGAATCACCACGGGACTTATTTAGTTCTCTCTCGTTTAGGTAGTCAACAATATTAAATGTTGTTAAACATGGCAAGAGGAGAAGCATAATAAAACTACCTAATTAGGCAAGTTTAAATGAGGCCGGAACAACAAACAACAATTCTGGTAGATCCCCATATGCATTTATCAATCTGGTGCAACAACAATTTTAAACATTTTAATTGTTGTTATCATGATGCGGATGACATGAACAAATTTATGCAAGATTTTATGACAAGGTTATCAAGAGCATATTATGAAGCATTTGTCACCGTGGTGGAAAGAAAAGGGGTGCCATGGCAACGATAACGGTAACGGTGCGACGACAACGTTCTGGTTCCTGTACTCGATTGAGATGCCGGTGCAAAAGGAAGTGTGACGAGAGCGTGTCATGCAAGATGATGGGGTGATCCCGGTTACCGGGTTCCCACGGGTGGACGGCATGGCAACGAGGAACTCGCAAAGACCAACTCGGACACGGAGCAACACACGGTTCAACTCATACATCGCAAGCATTCGATCCACAGGCGGTCGTCTTGGGGTTATACCTTCGAAGCATGCGTTTTGGGCGGAACGAGTTCGTAGTGGAAGTAGTTGTTCACAAGTCTTCGGCCACGGAAGTAGTCGTACATGTTTTGGTAGAGGTTTGGGGTCAACGACACGGAACTTGACGCCCACGGGGTCTTTGCGGGTCGACGGTAGTGGTTCACGTTTTGTAGCTGTTCGAGTCATCGGTGGAGGAACTTGGCGGTCCATGTAGTCGAACTTGACATTTCCAAGGGGCTCCGAATGTCGTGGTACTTGGCGAATCCGCGTGGTCTTCGAGGGACTTGGCAAAAACCATTTAGGGAGGAAGCAACGGGACTCAGTAGCGGCGAACTTGGTGAAGCAGGCAAGGGCTTGGCACAGCGGACGTGTTTCCGATGAAGCTGCTTGCTGGCAGTGGCTGGAAACAGAGGCGGGGGCATCGGTGCGATGGAGGCGGAGCGGGGGAGGGGCGAGGCAAGTAGAAGGCATGCATGCGAAGGTGAAGCAGGGAGGCGGAGCTCCTGATCTGGCGGTGGGGAACTCCAATGGAGTAGGCAGGACGGCAGCGACAGCCATGGGGCTCCTGCTCCTGCTGGTGACGACGAAAAATAGGCGCGGTCTTGGACGAGGAGAAAGGAGGAGGCACCCCGATCGGCAGCGGCCAGTAGCGGCTCCGGCGTCCGGCACGATCGAGGGAGCAGGCGAACGGGCGCAGCTCCATGGCGAGGCAGCGGCGTTGGAGGAGGTCGGGCGGCGGCTCCTGCTCGGCGAAAGGCGAGGCAGCAAGGAGGAGGCGATCGAGGAAGCCCGGGCTGCGCCCCTGTGCACGAACAAAGAGAGGGAAGGATATGGGGATCGGGATTGAGCGCGTGCTCTCTGCTCTTAGCGGCGCAAGATGGACCCGGGGGGGGGGGAGGCAGCGAGGGGAGGTGCTACGGGGTGAGGGAGAGGGCGAGAGGATCAAGAGGATCGAGCGTGGGACGCCTCCCTAGCGGCGGGCACGGGAACAAGAGGGAGAGGACGAGGAGAGGCTGAGGGTCGCTCGGGCCTAGGGTTAGGAGAAGGTGGCCTTGGGGCCGGCCCAACTACAGGGAAAACGCCTGGCTGGGCTCCTCACTCCTTCCCTCTTCTCTTTTAAAAAAAACCTCAGATAGCAAAATAAAAAGAAAAGAGCAGGTATCTAAGGGAGGTTCTTACAAGGAGGTAAAAAGCTATGGGATCCAGGATTTAAGTAATATTTGAATAAATTGCTTAGGGCATTTTTAAGGGTAGAAAATTAAACCAATTTTAAATTAACTTCAAACTTGATGCAATTTTGAACCCAACCAAAACAACGTCAAAAGAGATGAAATTTGGTAGAGAGGTTGAACGCATGGTCAAGAATTTATTGGAAAATAATGAACATTAATAGAGAAGGGGAAAATGGCACTTGCAAAAGAAAGGAAATAGAAGGAAAGGAGAAGGAGATGATGCATGGGACAAAGGCATGGGGAATTATTTTGCAAGTGTGTCAATGTAATTCCACATTAATGAAATATTTAATATAGCTCCCTACTATTGGGAGGATATGTTTTAAAGAGAATCACCATGTGAATTCCCTCGATTTAAATGGACCGAAGATCCATGCAAGTTATTTGGTTGAGTTTTAAAACGGATTGCATGATGACATGATGCAATGCACATGATGCAAAGATGAAAGCGATGAACCAAACAAATCACACGACGAAACCCGGAAACCCTGGAAGGCAACTGAAGCTTCAGTCTTGGGGCATTACAACACTCCACCACTACGAGAGGATCTCGACCCTAGATCCAGAATGGCACCGGAGGGGAAAAAACGGAAGAGAAAGAGAAGAGGTAAATCTAATTTGCTTCTTTACCCAAAGAGTGAAACCAAGAACCTTGCAAAGGTTAAGTCAATTTGAAAGAAAGAATACAACAAAGATGAACAAAGTTGAAAACCTCCGTTAGTAAAGAGGAACAAGGAAGAACATCTTCGGGCAGCACTCCGATTGAAAAGAAAAAAAGAATTGAATAAGAACTTGATAAGATGAGAAGATACTTGAATGAAAACACAACACTCCGGTTGGAAAAGGATTAGTAGAGGAAAGAATATGGTCTTGACAAACCGAGATGAGGAGTGAAAAGAGCAACATCACTAGACCTCTGGGAGAAAGAATAGAATATAGATAATTGAGATAAAAGAATGGAGAAGAAAAAGCCAACTTCTGTCACAAAAGAGCTTGAAAAGGCATACTTAGGAGAAGGGTCGAACGGAGTTGTTGGAAACCAACAATGAAAGAGTAAGCTTGTTGTGGGCTTATTGAGAACATCTCAAAGCTGAGGTGAAATTCTGCCAGTAGAGGAAACAACAGATTGAATTGACATAAACAAGGAGACGAGAAACTTATTTCACCGGGAGGATAGATGAAGAACTTGGATCATTTATAAGCACCATAGATAGCAACAATCCTTAGGTAAGTCTTTAGGTGAAATATGACACAAGATTACTCCAACGAAGAGATTGATGGATTTAAAATACCTCATTCTTAACAACATGTGAATCATGAAACATGAACTCAAATTATCAAGAATGACATAATACCACCTCCAATGATAAGGTAGAAAGAATTGCACTCCGGATTGCAAGATGAAGAATACTTGAGATCCTTAGAAAAGAATCTCGGTGACAACTTCGAGAAGGAAATAAATCCTTGATGCACCATCATGTAGAACCTTTATGAAGAACTCCGGTAACAAAAGAATAATGAAAAGAAAGAGAATATGAAAACACAAGGTGAAACCTTGCGATGATTGGATGAAGCTCTGTGACGAGATAAGTTGAAACTTGGAACTCCGGAAAAGAAAAGATGAATCAAGTGAAACCGAGAATTTAATCATCATGAACAAACTCCGGAAGAAAAGATTAACATATGGATGAAACAAGAATAAGAATTACATAATACGTATCCTTCACCAATTAAATTGATGCCAAACAATGGATTTGGCACACTACTTATTCTCGTAGAAAGGATTAAGAGAGATATAGCGCAAACTTGGGAAGGCCTTCAATGAACCACCGGTAGAATTTGAAAAGCACGAATGCATAGATATGATACACGAAGGAAGAAAAACTCTTGAACGAACCACCGTAAGAATTGAAAAAGAACGATTAAAGCATGAAGAAACACCAGGAAGAATTAGCAATTAAACGAAGATGCTTGAGAGAATTTAGATCCATGAGAACGAAGAGATTACGAGCTGATTAGAGAATCCTTGATTTAGACACCGGTATGATTTAGAATATGAGAGCTGAAAGCTGGAATGAATAAATATTAGATGATGGGCTCTGGATAATCAAACTGAACAGAAACTTGAATTGCTCCGGATGGGTGAAAAAAATCTCACAACCAAAAACAATTATGAGTGGATGGCAAAGAATGGGGCAATATTTAAAAGAAACTCTTCTTCGGTCTTCAAAATCTAGGAATGACGATGAGAAACACCACCAAATTGTTGAGATACTCCGGGATGAAGAATGGAAAGGTTGATCCAACGATGATAAGAAATTGAGAGATCTTGGAGAAATACATCTGACAGATGAAAACTTCATTCTTACATCAAACTTTGAAATGAAATTGAGGTTACCTCCGGGAAAATAAGAAGAGTCAGGTAAGATCCTGGGAAAAGACCTGTGGGTTAGGGCCCACTCAAGAGAAACATCGTTGAAATGATTACTAGGGATCAGACCTAACAAAACTAACTCGATCACATGATGAATTCATCCAACTATTATGAATATTTTGGCATAATGTGGAGAGTAATAAAATTTATATGCTTGTGGATAATGTGGAGAGTAATAAAATATTCTACAACTTTTATATACTTTTGGCAACATTTTATATTATTTTTAGGACCAACATATTGATCCAGTTCCCAGTGCTAGTTCATGTTTGTTGCATGTTTTTTGTTTCGTAGAATACCCATATCAAACAAAGTCCAAACACAATAAAACTTTACGAAGATTTTTTGAAACATATGTGGATTTTTGGAAGAAGAATCAACGCAAGACGGTGCTTGTGGGGCCCACTAGGCAGCAGGGCACGCCAGGGGGCCCAGGTGCGCCCTGATAGGTAGTGCACACCTTGTAAGGCGGTTGCTGCCCTTCTTTCGCTGCAAGAAATATAATTTATGGATAAAAATCCCCTTAAAATTTCATCCCAATCGGAGTTACAGATCTCCGGGAATTTAATAAATGGTGAAAGGCCAGAAAATAGGAACGCGAAACAGAAGAGCCAGAGAGCGAGATCCAATCTAGGAGGGGCTCCTGCACCTCCGCCGCCATGGAGACCATGGATGTAACACCCCAGATGTAAAACTTCCAAATTTGGCTATGTATCCAGCCTTGTCGTGTTCAATACCATGTGGTTTTCCTCTTTGAGGGTTTCATTTTGGGTTTGGTTTGTTTCCCTTTGCTTTGCCTTTTCATTGCTTGTCACTTTTCTCTATGCCATCTCATGTTGCATTTGGTCATTCATGTTGTTGCCATAAGCATCATGTGCTTTACCCCTTGTCACCCTCTCAAACCTTTGAACCATCCCCCTCTCCTTCCTTTTATTTTCTTTTCTTGCAAGTGCCATATTGCACTACTCCATTAATGTTCTTCTTCTCCCTATAAATCTGGCACCATGCCTGCATCCTCTCTGCCAATTTTCCAACTCATTTGAATCTGTTTTGGTTAGGTTAAAAATTGACTCAAGTTTGAATTTAATTCAAACTTGATTTAATTTTCTTCCTTTAAAAATCCCCAAAGCAATTTATTCAAATGGTCCATAATTCCAGGAGCTTGAGGCTATTTTTATTTCTGCCAAATACCTCTCCTACCTCCCTGGACTTTTCCTTTTCTACAACGGTATTTATATTCTCAGATCTAAAGAAAAAGGGAGAAGCCTCCCAATGCATCCACCTGGGCCTCCCGCAACCAGCAGCCCACCTAGGCACCGGCTAGCCCAGCCAGCCTGCTTGCGATAGGAGCGTCGTCTCCCCTGTACGGAAACTCATCCACAGGAGCCACGTCGGCGTCCGGTCGATTTGACGGCCGGAGAAGCTCCCTAGCCCCCCTATAAACTTGTCCCCCGCGTCCTAGGGTTCCTCCTCGACCGATCCCCCTCCTCTACCTGCCTCACCGCCGCCTAGTTTAGCGCCACGTGCCGTGCCCTCGCCCTGCCCGCCATGGCCTCGCCGAGCAAGAGCTCGAGCTTGGGGTAGCCGTCCACGTCGTCTCTGTAACGCCCCAGGACCGGAGCTTCAGTTGCCTTCCAGGGTTTCCAGATTTCGTCGTGTGATTTGTTTGGTTCATCGCTTTCATCTTTGCATCATGTGCATTGCATCATGTCATCATGCAACCCATTTTAAAACTCAACTAAATAAATTGCATGGATCTTCGGTCCATTTAAATCGAGGGAATTCACATGGTGATTCTCTTTAAAACATATCCTCCCAATAGTAGGGAGCTATATTAAATATTTCATTAATGTGGAATTACCTTGACACACTTGCAAAATAATTCCCCATGCCTTTGTCCCATGCATCATCTCCTTCTCCTTTCCTTCTATTTCCTTTCTTTTGCAAGTTCCACTTTCCCCTTCTCTATTAATGTTCATTCTTTTCCTATAAATTCTCGACCATGCCTTCAACCTCTCTACCAAATTTCATCTCTTTTGACGTTGTTTTGGTTGGGTTCAAAATTGCATCAAGTTTGAAGTTAATTTAAACTTGGTTTAATTTTCTACCCTTAAAAATGCCCTAAGCAATTTATTCAAATATTACTTAAATCCTGGACCCCATAGCTTTTTACCTCCTTGTAAGAACCTCCCTTAGATACCTGCTCTTTTCTTATTATTTTGCTATCTGCGGTTTTTTTAAAAGAGAAGAGGGAAGGAGTGAGGAGCCCAGCCAGGCCTTTTCCCTGTAGCTGGGCCGGCCCCAAGGCCACCTTCTCCTAACCCTAGGCCCGAGCGACCCTCAGCCTCTCCTCGTCCTCTCCCTCTCGTTCCCGTGCCCGCCACCAGGGAGGCGCCCCACGCTCGATCCTCTTGATCCTCTCGCCCTCTCCCTCACCCCGTATCACCTCCCCTCGCTGCCTTCCCCCTGGGTCCATCTCACGTCGCCAAGAGCAGAGAGCACGCGCTCAAGCCCGATCCCCATCTCCTTCCCTCTCTTTGTTCGTGCACAGGGGCGCAGCCCGAGCTTCCTCGATCACCTCCTCCTTGTTGCCTCGCCTTTCGCCGAGCAGGAGCCGCCGCCCGACCTCATCCAACGCCGCTGCCTCGCCATGGAGCTGCGCCCGTTCGCCTGCTCCCTCGATCATGCCGGACGCCGGAGCCGCTGCTGGCCGCCGCCGGATCGGGGTGCCTCCTCCTTTCTCCTCGTCCACGACCGCGCCTGTTTTTCATCGTCACCAGCAGTAGCAGGATCGGGGATCTGTGTAGCATTTGGGGTAGTCTTCTTTTATTTTGGCTCCATAGTCGGGCCCTGATTGTATCTGGTTGATGTAATGCTTGATTCATGTATTTGTGTGAAGTGGCGATTGTAAGCCAACTATGTATCTCTTTCCCTTATGTATTACATGGGTTGTGTGAAGATTACCTCACTTGCGACATTGCTTTCAATGCGGTTATGCCTCTAAGTCGTGCTTCGACACGTGGGAGATATAGCCGCATCGAGGGCGTTTCAAGTTGGTAATCAGAGCCTTCCCCGACCTTAGGAGCCCCCTGCTTGATCGAATAGCTAGTGCTGTTGAGTCTAGAAAAATGTTTTGAGTCATTTAGGAATTATATATATCGAAGAGTTAGGAATTCTTTTTACTCCCCAGTCCCTTCGTCGCTCTAGTGAGGCATCCTGACGTAGAGTTTTGACTCTTCTCTTCTCAAATTTCACTAAAAAAAATTTAGGATCACGCGGGTATCTTGGAATCGTTCCGATGTTTTTGTGACGAGAACATTGTTCTTGGTGCCTCCTGTCATTTAGGGGTTGTGGCAGTGTCCCGGGGAGTTGAGCTCCGAGGTGTTGTCGTCACAATTTTATCATTGCAGTTCTGGAATACCCGAGTTTAGTTTCGCCGACATTGAAAATCTCTTTTATGCAGTTGTTGGTGAGATAACCTCGACGCCACCCAGTACTGGGGCGGGAGTTCGGGAGTATTGCCATAACTCGTATAACAGATGCTTTTTGAAGGTTGAGGTAGATGATTTCCGAAGGTTTCTTGGTTCTGTGTTGAAGGATGGATACAGCTGGATGTAGGATTTGTTAGTTTTGGGTGAGATATTATGCTTCCCCTGTATCCCCAACACCTGATTGCATAACCGGAAAATTTCGGGAGTTTATAAGTGGGAATTCAAGTAGCTCTTAGGATATCTTTTCGACAGATGTATGATATGAAATTGGGGTTCGACGTCTAGTGGTCCGCCTATCCATGGTTGGTTTTACAGTGGTCTCGTTGTGTCTTAAAGAGTCCTTGGCTATGCCGACTCGGGGACGCTTCGTATGTCATGTGCACTGCCTTGTACATGATGGTGCTGTACGATCGAGCCCGTGTAGTCCCCACCACAAAAACTTCGGACGAAATCTCTATCATATGTTTGTTCCGGCTTATTTTGCAAGCCAATCCTTTTGTTTTTGTTTTGAGTTGTGGTATTCGAGTTGCTTCGAAGTCAAATGTTGATTCCATACCTTTCTTAAGTGGTGTTCTCATATTCCTATGTGGATACTAATACTTCATGATAATCGAGAGTGTCATGTCAATCCTTTTCAACCGGTGTGTTTCTCTTCTAGTGGATCCGATCACTTCAACATTCGCAAGATCAATTATCAGTTCTTCTCAACGGTGTTTGCTTCATCCGTTCCAAGTTGTCTTTGTTTTCCCACCCTCCCACCCTTGTTTCTTCAAGGACTCATATTTCTTAATCAAGTATCCATTTTATTGATGGGAAGCTTCTCCATTCCTTTTCCGTCAATATTCTTATCCGGTGATTCGCAAGAAGATGCTATCGAAGCTTCAAGTTCGTCTCTCGTCACTCATTTTCTTCTCCGGTGGATTTAATTCAAGCTTTGGTATTGAGCATACTCCTTTTCTTTTTGCCCAATGCCTACTTATGCCGGTGCACCTCCTAATCTTCCCCGCTTGCTATTCTTTTGTTCTGGAGTGCTAAAGATATCTCAGAAGATTCATGTTTCCACTCTTAATCCGTTCAAGCTATTTTGAGGATGTTATCTCATTCAAGCCTTTTAATTCAACCGGTGCAATCTCTCTTTAGCACTTATGAAATTCTATAATGGGGTCTAGATTGGTTTTCTATGGCTATAGAGGCCTGCGACAGCGGAACTTCTAATCTAGGGTTTTTGATGGTTTATCTATTTATAGAATATTTTGGCATCGGTTTCACGTGACGATGTGCCTCGAGGTGAGTACAACCCACTGGGGCGAGCCAGGCGCACCAGGCGCGCCCTGGTGGGTTGTGCCCTCCTCATGGCCCTTCTAGCCCTCCCATGAAGCTTCGAGGTTCTCTTTTGTTCATAAAAAGATCGTCAAAAAGTTTCAGCTCATTTGAAGAACTTTCATTTATGCACAAAAAGAACACCACAGTAGTTCTGCTGAAAACAGCGTCAGTCTGGGGTAGTTCCATGCAAATCGTACTAAAACCATATAAAATTGTTGTAAACATGGCATGCATACTTCATAAATTATAGATACGTTGGAGATGTATCAATCGTCGTCTCCTCCTCCACCTCCACAGCCGGCCATGGCCAACTATGAGGTCGATCCATGATGGTTCCTCCCAGCAGGCCATGACATAGTCGATGCAGGGCCACATTAGGTGCCTCGTACGTGCTAGACTCCGGCAAGAACCCCACCTCGTCACTATGAATCATACATGGTGGGGATAGTGGAGCCGATCCCGCAGCCAGAGGATGTGCCTCTTCTCCGCCAGCAAGTTCGAGACTTCATCCTCGACGAGCTTCAACTCCTGGTACTGTCTACTCAAGCCTAGTTTCAAGGAGTTGGCTTCTATCAGATGCAAGATTGGGCAGTGTGTATTGCTTTAGTCAATCATCTGCCTTGGTCGCTAGGTCTGAATCAGCATGGGGAGGAATTTTTTTTGCGGATCATCAATCATGATAATGGTGAAGGTTATAGAGCTCTCCGACGCCATCGCACAGGCTGGCTCATGTTCATTGGAGTACCACTTGACTATCGTAATGCTGAAAACCTAGCAGAGGTAGTTGGCACTTTTGGGCAGTTTCACTACTGGAATGAAGATGATGATCAGCTGGTTTGCTCTCTGGTTTTTGCTTCCTTCCCTGACAATGTATTAGTACCAAGGGATGTTGTTTTTCGTCAGTTGGCAACTATGGGGGGGGGGAGTTGTGGTCTCTTGGACAACATCATGCCACATTCTCACAGCAGTGTTTGCAGAAAAGTTGCCACAAGATGAAGATATAATGCCCTTTGTTGGCAATCCTCATCGAATGCCCGGTCAGCTACAACCTGTGGATCAGTTCTGGGTTCTGCCACCCAACCCTGCCCATGGTTGGAATGATGTGCCGCAGCCTATTCAGCCTAAGGAGCCGCCACAGCCACAGCAAGATCAAGATGATGGTTGGGGTCAGCCTTAGCAAGCACATAATGTTGAGTAAGACCAAGTATAGCAACATGCGACACAGGATCAAGACTCCATGGTTTTAAATCCCTCCCTGGGCTCCAATGACTCTTCTCAGCACAACCAACTAGCAGTTGATAGGCCTCATTTGGGCCCAATTGATGATCCTGATAATGGGACCCCGTCGGTGTCAAAACCGGCGGATCTCGGGTAGGGGGTCCCGAACTGTGCGTCTAGGCCGGATGGTAACAGGAGGCAAGGGACACGAAGTTTTACCCAGGTTCGGGCCCTCTTGATGGAGGTAAAACCCTACGTCCTGCTTGATTAATATTGATGATATGGGTAGTACATGAGTAGATCTACCACGAGATCAGAGAGGCTAAACCCTAGAAGCTAGCCTATGGTATGATTGTTCTGTATGTTGTCCTACGGACTAAAACCCTCCGGTTTATATAGACACCGGAGAGGGTTAGGGTTACACAAAGTCGGTTACAATGGTAGGAGATCCACATATCCGTATCGCCAAGCTTGCCTTCCACGCCAAGGAAAGTCTCTCCCGGACACGGGACGAAGTCTTCAATCTTGTATCTTCATAGTCCAGGTGACGGTGTCCTGGACTAGGGGGTACTCACCACGTCATCTCCTGATCTATTAAATTGGGCCGAGGACCCCCGTGGCCGTATACTCATGGGCCAGTTCGGACGGCTACCGCATACAAGGAAGATTCCACAAGACTTGGCGATCAAGACAAGGACTTCTCCCCACCGGCGTATTCGGCTAGGACTCTTGTTATCCTAGGCCTCCGGTGCATTATATAAACCGAGGCCAGGCTAGTCAATAGATATACAATATATACAACAATCATACCATAGGCTAGCTTCTAGGGTTTAGCCTCCTTGATCTCGTGGTAGATCTACTCTTGTACTACCCATATCATCAATATTAATCAAGCAGGACGTAGGGTTTTACCTCCATCAAGAGGGCCCGAACATGGGTAAAACATCGTGTTCCCTGCCTCCTGTTACCATCCGGCCTAGACGCACAGTTCGGGACCCTCTACCCGAGATCCGCCGGTTTTGACACCGACATTGGTGCTTCCATTGAGGGTTCCGCTGTGTGATCGACAAAAGGATCGATGGCTCGCCTACAGATCAACTGTGACTTCGGCATCTTCGTCACCAGCTCGACTGGTCACCTTGGTTCGACCAAGAATTGCGCCCCGTGTTCAGATCACCATGTCCGGACGAGGGCCTTCATCAAACATCAACTCCGATCTCTATCAAGATCACGGAGGAATCATCTATGGAGCTCGGGGGCTCAACGTCAACATTGCCCTCAAGCGACCGTGCTGTTTTTCTGGATAGCGAACTCGTATCTGCCACCACCACCTCCTCAAGTATCACTTTGACGATCGCTTTGGTGGAATTGTGCGGAATTGAGTCTACAACAACCCTGGAAAATTTCGTCGAGTTCCGATGGAAGAATCTCTGGCAATCCACGATATACCGGAGCCCTATCAAATCTGGACGGGAATTTGGATGAGTTTAGGGCGTGGTGTCCAGATTCTAGCTCGGACGTCCTTTGGAAGATCCAACAGTTCATCGGCTGTAGAATTCCTATATCTACCACCTCTCAAAATTTCGGCTCGATCCGACCGTCCAAACTCCGGGAACCTTCCGATTAGTGCATCACTTTTTGGATCTGTTTTCTGCGCGAAAACGAATCTGACCCGAGTTCATATTTTTTATGAACAGGATTTCGGACATCCCTTTTGAAGGAAGTTTTGTATGGGGTATTGTGTTTTGTTCTTGAACACATCCCACTAACTGTAAGATCTTTTGAACATGATCTTCAACATCATGATGGTGTCAAACCAGTCCGGCAATATTACTCCACGGCTGCCGACCTGCGCTAGACACGGCGTCACTTTGTTGAGCCGAGCTCAACTTCTTCGGATCATCATCTCGGCAAGCCGAACAAGAGCCCGGCATCGCGAAGGATAAATCATCACCAACATCGCCACCCCACGGATTACACGGAGCGGGCATACCGGCATCGCCGCACGGTCGCTTCATCAAGCCGGCATCGACCACGTCACGACCTGCATCGACAGGGCCGCACTATTGCTTCTTAAAGCTGGTGTCCATCACGCCGACCTACTTCGACTCATCGGCTGACATCGAGGCTTCGACATCTTGGCTGGACTGGGGGCTTCGCCATCTCTTCATCAACCTACTCCGGACACTTCGGCGTCATTAGCCGACCAGCTCCGTCACGTTAGCTGGGCCGAGGGCTTTGCCTCGGCGAGTCAACCTTTACCAGCATTGCCATGCCATCGTTTTATCACCCATCAGGCAATGGGTGTGCGGAGCGGGTCCCAATTTTAGGAATCACCTTCCTTCGGATTGCTACAACAAATAAACCAGGTGCTATTAATCCCAGTATTTTTTGCTTGTTTGGGTTCATTTTTCCCAATGAATTATTACTCTGGTTTGTCCGTCATATGTACACAGGTCTATCAAATGGTGGCTGCATTAACGACAGTCGCATGGTGGTTCGGTCAGTTTCCGTACATAGTCCGGCGAACGCCGCACTCGGAGTTCGGACCGACCTACGAATTCAGGCTTTGCCACGCCTTTACCGCATCACGCCGACGCCCTGCATCGACTTGACTTCGGCGCCAGGCCATATTTCTTTTATTACTCACTTTGCATAAATTATTTATTATGCAACGATTTTTTTAATTATCATTATTGCTATTATCTCCGGTTTGCACTATTTTTTGTGCACAGGAAAATGATCCGGGGACTTCGGCGTCACTCTACCGGTCTGCATTGATCGTGTTATGTCACCACTTCGGCATGTCAAGCTCTCCGCTCCGCCACCTCGGGACCGGCTTGAGGGATGGAACCTTGCCCCGCATCAAGCTCGGACCGCGTCATCAATACCGAACACATTAACCAGCTAAGTCGCTTTCATGCTCAAAGCTTTAATTTCTAGCTTGCGTTCGGTTCGACCAAGCATTATACTTTTTTGGAAAAAAGTTGCTTCTAAAAAAATTCCTTGTCCAAACTTTGTTTGTGACGCATAAATTCAAGTACCCCGTTTACTTGGGGGCTTCCTTTATGAAGCTTTTCCTGTTGCATATGATTATACTTGTACGGCTTCGTTCCTTGTTCGTGTATTACGCCACAATATGCACCACATTGACTTAAGCGATTTGCAAGCTGGGTTGCCTCGCTCCTGCGTTTACCCCTATGTTCCCGATTGTTCGGCTAGGGAGTAAAGGGAGCACCTCTGCGATTGTCACGATCGGGTCACCCGAGCCGGACCTCAGACTGGGTGAAGCCGAAAGCTAGCGCTCTTATAGTTATTCAATGATGGTCGGCACACAACGGAACTCATGAGTACAAAAAATCTATTGCACAAGTCTCATAATAACAATGAGCACCGAAGAAAGGTATCGTGGGGGTACTATTTTCTTCAAAGATGCTTCTTACTCTTCGCAGTAATATAGCATAAGTTCCCTGAGCGCGCTTTGTCTGTTATAGCCTTATGGCCTGATTGCTTGGTTATTGGAAACACCGTCGATATTCTCGACCGATGGAGTACATAACACTTTTCGGTCCTTAACCAAAGAGGGAGAAGCCGACGGTCGGTTAAGACGCGTTTAAAGTTCGGTTGAACATAGATATGATATAAGTACTTCGGTACATGCAATCATTCTTCTACCCAAGTCACTTGGGGGCTCTTAAGTTTATTTGAGCCATTTTATAATAAGTGTTCTTCTTCTCAGTCGTTGCAAAGTTCTATTATTATTATTTATCACTCCTTTTTTCGACGCGAGTGTGCGGTCACTAGACGGGGAGCCTAATTTCTCTCTCAAAGCCGCTAGAGTTTAGTTTGCTAAACTGGCCTAATGAGAAGTACTCCGCCCTCGGGATAGGAGGTTGAAGCCGTAGGCTGACCCGCTCGAAGTCTTGAGATAGGATGTGTCATGTTAAAGGATGACAGAAGCACTTCTTTTTTCTAAGACCAATTTTCGGATTGGCACCGAACACTTGATCTTGTTCGGACGTCATGTTTTTACTGACGTTTCTTGGTTTTCCAAGCTTTTTGGAACTTTTAAAATATTTGTGCTTTTCCAGCATTAGTCTCGCAGTGCAACGTCGGACACCTTTAGGGATTCGGCAAAAACATTCTCAGATATTGCTATATATGCATCGGTTTCGAATTGTGTCTTCGGTCAATAGTTGGGTTGCCCGGCTCCTGCACTTGCTTCCTACGTTCCGTTTTGTTCGGCTAGGCGTGCAAAGGGAGAACCACTACGATTGTGCTTCCAGCTCACATGGTTAAGCACCTTAGTGGAGAAAGCCGAAAACTGACTGTCACAATAAGCGTAAACTGGTCAGGGATCCGATGACTATGACGGGCCATTCATAACATTGGCCGAAGTGTTTACGGCTTGACCTCGACTGTCGCCGAACACTACAGGGGGCTATTAACTGGCCTCCCAAACTAAATCCTCGATATTTTTCTCTTACATTCGAGCTGAGGTTTCATGATCATGCTTAGCATGACAACCCAAAGAAAGGAACCGATAGCGGGACTATTTTCTTTGGAATACATTTCTTCTATTAAACAGTAATATAACATATCTCTCTGCGTACCTTTGTTTATAAAATCGTGTGGCCAGATTGCCTTGTTTGTCGTAAATCTTTGCCCTCATAAAGGCTTTATAAAGTAGGACAAACACTCCTCGGCTACTGGCCAAGGAGGTGGAAGCCGATGGTCGGTCAACAAAGTTTTGTATAATGCGGATCCGAGCATTAATGACGTAAAGTACTTGGATACATAGGGTCATTACACATAATTTGTGATTTTACTATGGATATTGATCCTTAATTCGGCCACCCGTGCCTGCATTAAGGATCAGGGGCTACTGGGCTTCGGGCTTATTATTTACAAATATTAAAGGGGCACATCGATCCCCTGATCTGGTGTTGCCACCCGACCAGTGTCTCGGGGGCTACTGCATTGCTTGTCCAATGCAGAAAATTTTATGTGCAATATAGTTTCCGAGGAGATTTTGATCCTCAGGTTGGTCGGCCGCACCCAACCTGAGTCTTGAGGACTGAGCACGCCGCTTTTGTGTCCTGAAGTATTCTGCCGAGCTAGGACTTGATCCTCAGGCTGATTTTGCAAATCAACCTGAGTCTCAGCGGCTACTGGGATCAGCGGTCTTATGTCATCCTTCATGTGCATCTCGGGTTTTAGACCGATACACAACTTGAGGGCTACTGGCTATATATCTCGGCAGAGAATAAATTGCACCAATAAAAAATATTGACAAAAAATTGGCCCATAGTCGGGGTGGTGCACCACCTCGGAAGCAGTCCGGCATAAAGCTCGGGCGCTAGTGGCTGGCTCCATAGAGGGCATTTCCGGCATTAAGCTCGGCTAAACTCCTTCAACTTTTTTGAACCAAGGTGATATGACACCTCGGATATAGTCCGGCATTGGAGCCTGGACACAGTCCGGCGTTGGAGCTCGGATATATTTCGGCGTTGGAGCTCGGATATACAGTCCGGCGTTGGAGCTCGGATACATTCTGGCGCTAGAGCTGGGAAGCGGTCCGGCGTTGGTGCTCGGCTACAAAAGATACCTCAAATGTAGTCCGGCGTTGGAGCTCGGACGCAAGAGGATCCTGCCTCCCGGGAAAAACTTCAAACCCGAGGTGTGGCATAAAAATAAACAAGGCATTGATAAAGGCTGGAAACTTAAAGGGGCTCCTCGGATACCTGACGTGTAAACTCGTCGAATGCATTTCGGCGATCCTCAAGATCGAAGATAAAGAAGATTTGTTGAACCAGTTTTCAAGACCGGCAACCGAAGACGAAGAACAGTTCGGAAGAATCGAGGAGCGTCCCTAACTTGAAGACCGGTTCAGGGGGCTACTGACGGTGTCCTGGACTAGGGGGCACTCACCACGTCGTCTCCCGATCTATTAGATTGGGCCGAGGACCCCCGTGGCCGTATACTCATGGGCCAGTTCGGGTGGCTACCGCATACAAGGAAGATTCCACAAGACTTGGTGATCAAGACAAGGACTTCTCCCCACTGGCGTATTCGGCTAGGACTCTTGTTATCCTAGGCCTCCGGTGCATTATATAAACCGAGGCCAGGCTAGTCGATAGATATACAATATATACAACAATCATACCATAGGCTACCCATAGGTTTAGCCTCCTTGATCTCGTGGTAGATCTACTCTTGTACTACCCATATCATCAATATTAATCAAGAAGGACGTAGGGTTTTACCTCCATCAAGAGGGCCCGAACCTGGGTAAAACATCGTGTTCCCTGCCTCCTGTTACCATCCGGCCTAGACACATAGTTCCGGACCCCCTACCCGAGATCCGCCGGTTTTGACACCGACACCAGGAGTCCGGATGAAGGTATAGTCTGGCCATCCGGACACCCCCTAATCCAGGACTCCCTCAGTAGCCCCTGAACCAGGCTTCAATGACGACGAGTCTAGCGTGCAGATTGTCTTCGGCATTGCAAGGCGGGTTCCTCCTCCAAGTACTTCATAGAAGATTTTGAACACAAAGATAGTGTCCGGCTCTGCAAAATAAGTTTCCACATATTGCCATAGAGAGAATAATATTTACACAAATCTAATTTGCTGACGTATTCCGTAGTGTGACATCGCACCACGGCCAAGCCTTTATTCGAATCGTTTTATTACTCCACCTCAGCGTGTCATGCGAGGCGGTTTCCTTGGCACGTCTTGTTAAAGCAGAGATCGTGTCCCCTTATTCCGGGATTCTCATCGATACGGGCATGGGCAACCCAACCGCTTCTAGGACTCCTAGACTATAGGCAAGTCCAAACGGCCACGGAGAGGACGCTTGATATTCACCCTCTTTATAAAGGGACAAGGCTTTTATTTTTTCCCTCCCGTGCTCAATCGAATCCTTCCCCCACCTCAAGCTCAAACACCCAAAGTTCAGGTCAGGTGCTCCGAACCATCAATCATGTCCGGATCTAGCCTTCAAGGCCGATGGGTGCCTTCCTCCGTCACGGAAGAAGACATCAAAAAGTTGAGGGAGGCTAGATATCTGACCGCCGAGGTTTCGCATCGGCTGCCTGCCCGAGGGCAGGCCGTCCCCTCCCCCGAACCCAAGGAGAACGTCGTGTTTGTCTCCCACTTCCTCCGAGGTCTAGGCTTTGCTCTGGATCCTTTCATCAGGGGTTTGATGTTTTATTACGGGCTAGATTTCCATGATCTAGCTCCGGACTCCTTTATTCATATCACGACATTTATTGTTGTGTGTGAGGCCTTCCTCCGGGTTACCCCTCACTTTGGCATGTGGCTCAAGACCTTTGAAGTAAAGTCGAAGATGATCGAGGGGCAACATGTAGCGTGCGGAGGTGCCTCCATATGCAAGATGACGGGAGCTCCATGGCCCAAAGTTCCATTCCAGAGGTGTCTGAATTGTGGCAACAGGAGTGGTTCTACATCACGGCTCCTAGAAGTGCCAAGTGGGCGGCCGCCCCTGTTTTCCGCTCGGGCCCTCCACCACAACTGATGTCATGGATCAGCAGAGGTCTGAGCTGGGGTCCAGCCAAGGACGTGCCTATACTGCAAAGCCGCATTCGAGATCTCTTCAATGGAGATTTTAGTTTGGTTGCGGTAATACAAGTTATGCTGGTTCGTCAAGTCCAGCCTTGCAAACGCCGGCCCCTTCGCTTGTGGGAGTTCAATCCCGAGGGACCGCGTGTCATTCAAAATTTCCTCGGCCTGACGCACGAGGAGATGTACAAGTCATTCTTCGGACCTCAGGTAGAGTGTCCGGAAATCACCGAGGACGTGGGCCTGAGCAGTAACCGTGCTGCCGAACAGGTAAGGAATCTTCCGGCCGAACATACTATCTCTCATTTATTACGAAGTTATTTCTAAGAGTTTGCTTTTTGACCAGGACTGGCTAACAAAGGCGAAGTTGATTCGGTGTTCGGCCCCCCTCCCTGAGGGTTTGGACAATCCAGTATTGGAAAAGATGCTCCAGGTCGCACCTTGCCCGGAGCCCTTGAAGGAAGATACTGGGGAGGATAATATGGGTGGACGCGGGCTCCCAACGCTGCCCATTCTAACCGAGGGAGTGAGCGTCTCCATGAAGGAAGACGACCGGAGGAGGAAAAGGACTGCGCCCAGGGATTCGGAAGCCGAAGCTTCCAAACGGGAGAAGAAGTCTCCCACAGAGGGTCCTACCTTGGGGGTGCTTTTGCCGCACAAAGTCCGTGGGGGGATCAATTCTCCAGCGAGTCGTAAGTGACCCGAAATAGTTTAATAGTACAGGTATGCCATCTTTTTCTTCTGAGAAAATAACCACCGCATATATCTTTGCAGTTCGGGCCTTAGCCCCTCTCAAATGAGCTCGTCTTCGGGGGATCTTCTTCCAGAGATGATGGAGAGCGAAACGCCTCCTCCGGACTCCTCCGCTCCGGAAGTGGGCGACCCCGAAGTGTTGTCGCGGAGGGCCTCTCCGAGTCCGGTGAGGCCAGAAGATAATCCCATTGACCCCCGAAGCTCCTAGTGTCCGGCTCCCGAAGAGAGCAGACAAAAGAGTCCGGCACCGTCTGGTGTGCGATCGAATGTTCTGAGGGAGTTGGTGGGGCGAGCGGCCATCCCAGATGAACACCGTATGCTGATGAATACGGTGACGGAGAGAATCTCGTCCGCCGAAAGCGGATTGCATGAAGCTTTTATGAGTCTACTGACAGGCTTTGAGGTATGTAAAATAATGTATGATAGTCCTGCACATGCTAGGTGTGCCCTGTGTAGATAGTAGCCCCTGAGACTCTGCTTGTCGTCGGAAACGACGACGAACAGAGGATCATATTGCCAGGTAATAACCATACCGCCTCTATGTGCAGGTGATGGAAGCTCCGGTGGCTAGCCAGACTAGCGAGTTTTCCCATTTAAAACGGCAGTTGGATGCGGCAGACACCGACATCGAGCTTGTTAACAAAAGGCTTGACGAGGCACAGGGTAAGTGTCATTATCTGGTAAACGCCACATAGTAAGAGCAGCATGATGCCAGTATCTTTAATATGTTGTGACTGCAGATGGAGCTGCCACTGTTGAAGCCTTGCGGGCAGAACTTGCCAGAACCAAGGAACAAGCGAGGTTTGGTAATGCGGCTACTTTGAAGGCGGCCGAAGAGTTGAAAGCCGAGAAGGCCGCGCATGGCGAGAGCCGAGATAAGATGGCCAAGATGGCCATAGAATTAAAAGCCGCCGCCGACCGTTGCCGGGTTCTTGAAAAGGAAAACCTAGCGAAGGCATCGGACCTTGAGAAGGCTGCTGCGACGAGAAAAGACATCCGCTCTACTATGAGGGTGAAGAAGGAGGAGCTGCGGAAAGCCGGGGATATTGTAGCTGGGAAATCCTTTATGTTGCGGAGGAAGTTCGAAGATCCACGGTATGCCCCTCTGGATCGACTATGGAGTTCAGAGGATGTGTATATGGATTTGGCGGCGAGCGCTGCCGATGCGGCCAAGTACTTCCAGGGTCAGACGGGCCGTGAAGTGGACCAGCTGTTTTGGACACAATTCCATTCTCCTGAGCGTCCGCTTTCATTGACTGACTAATTAGCCGAATGGGCCAAACTGAATAGGTTGTCCGGACTCGCCATAAGGTCTGTTATGGGTCAGCTATGGCTGGAAAGGCCAAAACCGAACAGCTATTTCAGCTTGGTGCAGCAGTTCCTTGACGTGGTGCCGCGCATTAATGTGATGAAGAGGTCGGCGTGCATAGAGGGCTCATGGATGGCCTTTGCCCGTGTTAAAGCATACTGGGCGGAGATGGATGCTACCACTATTGCAGCGCGGGATTCGGCCATAGGCCGAATGGCTGCTGAGCACTACTTTGAAGAAGTTATTGAGGGTGCTCGTTTGATAGAGACCCAGTGCTCAAAAAATATTATGTTTGAGTGATATGTAATCTCATTGTAAGCGAAATGCTTTTATAAATTTTTATAAGGCTATTTTTATACTTTTGCCTGAAAGTAATATGATGCCTCCTGGGCGGCCGTTTATGTATATGTCTGTATAACCTGAAAGATTGCAGCCGTCGGCTTCAACCCCCACGCATATAATGCGGAGGTGCTCACAAAAAACACGCGTTCACACTTGACCCAACGTCTTGGTCCTATTAAGGAGGTGATAGCGGAGCGAGCGAGGCAACCGGACTATAATGCTTTAGCACTTTCACTTAGCCATAGGAGTTTGACAGTGGGGCTACTAGATAGCCCCTGGTGGCTCCGCACTCTCCCGATCCCGGGGTGCGTACATGCCTGGCCAGAAAATGGCCCTTCGTTAAGGCGGAGGAATTCTAACATTCCAACAGGTCATCGAGTGGTTGACCAGTCTCACGCTATATCATGACAATCAGTTTTCGGCTTTCTCTACTGAGGTGCTCGTCCGGATGAACCAGGGCACAATCGCAGTAGTTCTCCTGGTGCTACCTTAGCCGGTAAAGCGGAACGTGAGGCACCAAAACACAGGAGCCGGGCAAACCCAACATTTGACCAAAGACAATGATTCGGAGCTGATGCATATAGGGCCAAACTCGCGACGCCGAACACTCCCTAAGGTATTCGGTCTTTGTGGTTTAAACCGGGCCTAAATAATGGCCTTTGTAAGAAGCCCCTTGTGTCTAGGTACGTGCATTGTTCTGGCGTGGCCACATGCCAAGACATCAGCATCCTTCTCAATGATGGATATGTATCAACAAGAGACAGTAAAAAAGGTTTACGCAGGGTCTTAATCTAAAAAGAATCCTTGGAGCGGGTCCCTGCTGCACGTCTGCGCCCGTGTCTCCGTTGTGCCGTATCCTGGACGGGTGTAGCACGATGATCGTCTGTAAAAGAGAGGAATTTAGGTGAAAAAGTTGTCGTGCAAAAAGATAGTTTTTAAAGAAACCATGTATAATTCAAGATGAGAAAAAATTGCCACTTGTCTGCGCGCGTTGAGCCCCTTGTATTGACAAATAAGGGTGTGACCATTTATTCAGTATAAATAGCGGCGCCGGACTTGATTAGTTGTGTCTGAGGTCTTGATGACCTATTGGATGCTTTCGCTGGTCCGGGCGCCTTTAGTGTGGGGCTGCCAAGGCAGCCGCACTCTCTTCGGCGCGCAGAGATCGCTTGATATTTCCGTTCACTGAAATGATGCCACGTGGACCGGGCATCTTGAGTGTGAGGGAGGCGTAGTGTGGTATTGCATTAAAGCGAGCGAAAGCTTCGCGTTCGAGCAGTGGTTGATAGCCACTTTGGAACGGAGCGATGTGGAAGGTTAAATGCTCACGACGGAAGTTATCGGGGGAGCCGAATATAACTTGTAGTAGGAGGGAGCCCGTACAACGAGCCCCTGGGCCTGGCGTTACTCCTTTAAAGGTAGTATTGCTATGGCGAATTTTTGTTGGGTCTAACCACATCCCGTGGATTGTATCTTGATATATTAGGGTTAGATTGCTGCCACCATCCATCAAGACTCGTGTGAAGTGATATCCGCCAATTACTGGGTCTAATACCAGGGCAGCCCATCCTGCGCGTCGGATACTTGCTGAGTAATCGCGATGGTCGAAAGTGATCGGTTGAGACGACCAGTGGCAGGACTTCGCGGTGACAGGCACTTGGGTATATTTTCCTGGGAGTGCCACATTGTTTTTTCCCTTGATCACGTGTAACACGTTTACTGTTTTGACTTCTGGTGGAAATTTCTTTTGTTCCCCAGTGTCTTGCTTGGGAGGCTCGTACTCGTCTTCGCTTGGTGTATCATCCCCCTTGTGTACGGCGTTGAGCTTGCCGGACTGCTTGAAGACCCAACATTCTCTGTGGGTATGATTAGCAGGTTTACCAGGGGTACTATGGATCTGACATACTTGGTCCAGAATTTTGTTGAGGCTGGACAGTTCATCCCTGGTGCCTTTAGAGGGCGGCTTTTGATCTGGCCGAGAGCTTTTGAATCCGGCGTTTACTGTCGTGCCCTTCGTGCTGTCTTCTTTATTCCGACGTTTGTTATTGTTGTTGCGCCGTGATTTCCCGTTTCCATCTCTAACTTCAGATGTACTGGGGTCACTGGTGCTGCATCTGGCTAGCCAGCTGTCCTCACCCATGCAAAAGTGGATCATGAGGCTTGTTAATGCGGCCATCGTTCTCGGCTTATTTTGGCCGAGGTGTCTGGCGAGCCATTCGTCACGGACGCTATGGTTAAAAGCTGCCAAGGCTTCGGCATTCCGACAGTCGACAATCTGGTTCTTTTTAGTAAGAAACCTGTTCCAAAGCTTTCGGGCTGACTCTCCGGGCTGTTGAGTTATGTGACTCAAATCGTCCGCATCCGGAGGTCGGACATAAGTCCCTTGAAAATTTGCCCGAAAGGCGTCTTCGAGCTCTTCCCAACTTCCAATGGAGCTTTCGGGGAGGCCTTTAAGCTAGTGACGAGCTGGCCCTTTGAGCTTCAGGGGTAAGTACTTGATGGCATGGAGATCATCTCCTCGAGCCATATGGATATGAAGGATGTAGTCCTCAATCTAGACCCCAGGGTCTGTTGTTCCGTCGTATGTCTCTATGTTTACGGGTTTGAATCCCTCTGGAAATTCATGGTCCAGCACCTCATTGGTGAAACATAGGGGGTGTGCGGCACCCCTGTAGCTGGGTGTACCGCGTTGTTCGGATGTTTGTTGTGTTGCATTGTATGCTGGGGCGTGCTTGCGTGGTCCATAGATGGATCTTGTTGCACCGTCCTTTGGGTGCGAGCCCTCGCATGGGTCGCGTGTTGTATTGTGAGTGGCGTTGTATGCCGCTCTGTGTTGGTAGAGGGGTCGTCTATTCGGCCAGGTGGCTGCTTTGATATTTGGTTGTGGGGGGGTCTGAGGCCTCCTCATCGAATTCAGGTAGCAGCTTCCACTTTGGGTAGCTCTTGGAGGGGCGATTGTCACCGTACCTCGCTGCTGTGTTGAGTATTTTACTCCATCTGATTTGGAGTGTGTCTTGCGCAGCCTTGAGCCTTTGCTTCTGCTTTTTAAGACTCCTCGCGGTGCCAACAAGCCTTTTACGGGCATTCTGCTCCTCCTGGTGCCTGTCCGGTGTTATGTCGTCCGGACTATTATCCTTGATAGAATTTGTTTGTTCGGTTTGATTATCCGGATTGCCGTTGTCTGGCAGCGGTTCGCCCTGCTCCAGCGCTGGGTCTGTGTAATCGTTATTTATGTCAAGGTGGGATTTGGGGCGGCGCTTGCGTCGCCGCTTTGACTGCTTCTCGAGGGAACAAGCCTTCGGTGCGTCCTTCCGCTCCTCGTCGTCATCTTTTGGTGTGTCCACCATGTATACGTCATATGATGAGGTGGGCATCCAGCGCCCTGTGGGCGGTGGTTCTTCTTCGCCTCCCGCATCGTCGTCCATACCGTCGATGTTTTCAGAGTCGAAGTCGAGCATGTCGGTTAAATCGTCGACAGTTGCTACAAAGTGGGTGGTGGGTGGGCGTCGAATTTCTTCGTCTTCCGCATCCCAATCCTGCTGGCCATGATCCGGGCAGGGCTCTCTTGACAAAGAGAGAGACTTTAGTGATTTCATAATATCGCCGAAGGGCGAGTGCTGAAAGATGTCCGCGACGGTAAACTCCATGATCGGCGCCCAATCGGATTCGATCAGCAGGGGCGCGGAAGGTTCGGAGTCCAGGGAGGAGTCCGACTCCTTGGAGTCACGAGTCTCGTGGAGTGCGGGGCTGGTGTTCGGCTCGATCGTCGTTGGAATCGCAGCCCCCGAGGCGGCGTCCAACCACCCATCCTCGATCGGCGTAGTTGGCTCCGAATTAAGGGTCGAAGCTGATGCGGGTGCGGCCTCCAGGGCACTGTTTGGCGGCAGAGCTAGATCATGCCCGTCGTGACAGTGCGGCGCGCTTGGTAGTGGCTCGACTCCGTCGAAGATCAAGTCCCCGCGGATGTCAGCCATGTAGTTTAAACTTCCAAACCTGACCTGACGGCCAGGGGCGTAGCTTTCGATCTGCTCCAGATGGCCAAGCAAATTAGCCCGCAGTGCAAAGCCGCCGAAGACAGAGATCTGTCCGGGGAGACAAGTTTCACCTTGGACCGCATCACTATCAATGATAGTAGGAGCCATCAAGCCTGACGGTGACGACACAGAGGAACTCTCAATGAAAGCACCAATGTCGGTGTCAAAACCGGCAGATCTCGGGTAGGGGGTCCCGAACTGTGCGTCTAGGCCGGATGGTAACAGGAGGCAAGGGAGACGAAGTTTTACCCAGGTTCGGGCCCTCTTGATGGAGGTAAAACCCTACGTCCTGCTTGATTAATATTGATGATATGGGTAGTACAAGAGTAGATCTACCACGAGATCGGAGAGGCTAAACCCTAGAAGCTAGCCTATGGTATGATTGTTCTGTATGTTGTCCTACGGACTAAAACCCTCCGGTTTATATAGACACCGGAGAGGGTTAGGGTTACACAAAGTCGGTTACAATGGTAGGAGATCCACATATCCATATCGCCAAGCTTGCCTTCCACGCCAAGGAAAGTCCCTCCCGAACACGGGACGAAGTCTTGAATCTTGTATCTTCATAGTCCAGGAGTCCGGCTGAAGGTATAGTCCGGCCATCCGGACACCCCCTAATCCAGGACTCCCTCAGACCCCATCACAGCTAGTGATACAATTGGTGGATGAGCAACATGATATTCCAGCCCAGCCATTTCTTGGGCCCAATCTTCAGGCCGCACATGCACCAAAAGCTTAGCAAGAAAATCTTTAGTTTCAGTTAGTTAACATGCAGCCAATTCAGGCTCTTGAGCTTATTCTAGTACAGCCGGTTAAGCCCCTTGATGTGCAGCAACATCAGTTAGCTCCTCCTCTGATGCAACATGGGGACAATCAACCTACGGATGGAGCAAACAAAGACAACCAGCTTGCTATTGTTCCCTATCAGCCACCCCTACAGCCACCACTTTTTGTTGGAGTAGCTCGGATAATGTTTGGACCAGTTCTGCCTCCGGAGATGATTTGGTAGAGATCATTTGTTTCTCTTATGCACAGCTTCTTAAAAACTTCGATCCCACCACAGCTGAAGTTTGGCTTAGAGGACATACAGTCTCCTTTGAAGAGATCTTGGTCGACTGCTTTTGAAGGCATGATTTCTTTTCAGTGGCCCAGGCTGCAGCAGACACATTCTTATTTGGAGCTACCACCTCCGTCTAAACTTGTTGCTCGTAGGCTGCCATTTGAGGAAGTGGTCAGTAATGCACATGATCATCATGCTCCTCCCTAGCTTCTTGTCTCTTCCACCACCAACTTCACCTCATCTTCCAAACAGACGAAAAAGCAGAGGAAAGTAGCAACTCCACGCCCAGACTTCTCTGACAGGAGGATGACTAGGAGTGCTGCTAAGCTTCAGGGATATAAACCTACCTCTGCCATTCCTATGAAGCCCAAACCTCTTTGTCAACCCAGAGCAAAGAAGCCAAGGATCGAGCTGGTGAATGAAGCAGCAGCCGAACCACCAAGTGATGTACCTCCTCCAACTCCAATCTCTGTCATGCAAACACTTGGAGCTTCTTTGGGTATATCGCAGGAAACAATTTATGTGGAGAAGCTTATGGTTGCCCCTAAGTAGTCTCAAGAACCATCAGGCCTTGATGTTGAGTGACACAACATGTTCTAGTATAGGGAGGCAGATCCCTTATACTATTGTGTACTTTTGACTGTTCTTCCTTTTCAGACTTCTGTTCTGTCAGTGGGTGATACTTTGGGTTTGTTATGCTATACTCTGTCTGCTGGTTACTATCTTCTGCAATGCTATTTTGTAGTATTGTGTCTGCTCTCTTATATTATTAAGTTTGCCAATGAATTCACACCATAACAAAGACTGTAAAGTTATGTGTTGGAATGTTAGAGGTTTGAATTCTGAAGTTTGACGGAGAGCTGTTAGGGCAAAATTGAAGAAAGTCAGTGTTCGGTTATCTGCCTGCAAGAAACCAAGTGTGATTATTTTCATCAAAGATCTATTAGAAAGTTTTTCCCTGAACGTTTTGACAATTTTTTCTATTCCCCTTCTGTGGGATCCTCTGGTGGGATTTTGGTTTTATGGAGCTCCTCTGCTCTTATGGGCTCTATTGTTGAGGCCCAAAGCTTTGGTATTATCATAAATTTCTCCTTGGTCCATAACAACCAGAAATGGACTTTGGTTAATGTTTATGGGCCTTGTCAAGGACAATTAAGGGACAACTTTGTTAACTGGCCATATCACATCCATATACCCCATGATGATGTGTGGTTATTCCTTGGAGACTTTAACTTTATAAGATCTATGGAAAATAGAAATCTGCCTGGAGGTTATGTCAATGACATGTTCATTTTTAATGAAATAATTGGCCACTTGGGGTTACTTGAATTACCTTTGAAAGGGAGGCAGTACACTTGGTCTAACATGTAGGAAAATCCATTGCTAGAGCAGCTTGACTAGTTTTTTACCACGGCAAATTGGATCACAGAGTTCCCCAACACCATGGTTTATCCATTGGCAAAGACCAACTCTGATCATGTACCATGTGTAGTCTCTATTTCAATATCTATCCCTAAGACCAAGGTGTTTTGTTTTGAGAATTACTAGGTTGATATGCCTGAATTTATGGATTGTGTTCAACTGTTATGGTCTACCCCCACCAATAAGACCAATTCAGCTGTTGTCTTGACAGAAAAGTTTAAGAGGTTAAGACAAGACCTAAAGAGATGGCACACTGAACTCTCAAGGTTAAAATTGTTAATGCAAGCTTGTAATGCTATCATCTTAGTCTTTGATAATTTGGAAGACCAGAGACCTTTAACCAGGCCTGAATTCAATTTCAGAAAGTTAGTGAAGCTACATCTTGAAGAATTACTCCATTTACAGTACATATATTGGAAGCAAAGGTGCACAATGAGATAGATTAAAGTGGGACAGGGAAATTCAAAAAAATCAAGCTATGGCAACACAAAGGTTTAGAAGAAATACAATCTCAAGTCTAGTTAATGAGGATGGTCTGACAGTTTCTTCTCACAGTGAAATGGATGGGTTACTATGGGGTTCTTACAGAGATAGAATGGGGATTGCATAGGGCATTGATATACAGTTTGATTTGGCAAATCTCATTCAACCAGTGCCAGGCTTAGAGGCCTTATCTAGGCCTTTTACATATGAGGAAATTAATGATGTTCTGAAAGGATTGCCTCTGGATAGAGCTCCAGGACCAGATTGTTTCACTAGGAAGTTTGTCAAGAGATGCTGGCATATTATTGGGAGGATTTTTATAAGCTTTTCTCTGATTTCTTTGAAGGGAAGATCTCTCTGCAAAGCATTAATGGATCACTGGTCACTCTCATTCCAAAGCTTTTATCACCAGAGGGGCCAAATGATTTCAGACCTATCTCCCTTACAAACACTTGTCTCAAATTCCTCACCAAGCTTCTGGCAAAGAAGTTACAAAAAGTCATTCTGACATGCATCCATAAAAACCAATATGGTTTCCTCAAGTCTAGATTAATCCAAGATTGTATTGCATGGAGCTTGGAGTATATCCATCAGTGCCACCAATCAAAGAGGCCAATTTTGATCCTCAAATTGGACTTTGCAAAAGCTTTTGGCACTATTGAGCATGACCTCGTTCTGTTAGTGTTGAAGCATAAAGGTGTTGATGATAAGTGGATTAGCTGGGTTAAAGAAATTTTATCCTCTGGCTCCTCTTCTATATTACTTAATGGAGTACCAGGTAAGCAATTTAATTGCAAGAGAGGTGTCAGGCAGGGAGACCCACTCTCACCTTTGCTCTTTATCATTGCTGCTGACTTACTGCAAACAGTGGTCAACAAAATGCTTCATGATGGGATACTAGCACTACCTATCCCATCCAATGACCCTGATTTTCCAATTATCCGATATGCTGATGACACATTGCTAATTGTGCAAGCTGATGAGACACAACTGCTGGCTCTTAAGGAAATGTTGGCGTCCTTCTCCAAGTCTACTGGCTTAAAAGTGAACTTTCATAAATCATGTATTCTGCCCATAAATGTATCCCCTAAAGAAACTACCAGACTTGCAACAGTTTTTGGGTGTCAAGTGGGTAGTGTATCTTTCACATATCTTGGATTGCCAGTTGGTACTACAAAGCCAAGAATTGTAGACTTGGTCCCTGTTGTTGATAGAGTGGAAATAAGATTGTTTGCTAGTTCCTCCCTCCTATCACAAGGAGCAAGGTTACAGTTATTGCAATCAGTTCTTTCATCTACTTCCTGTGTAGTCAGATCCTACCTGCTGCAATCATAAAACAATTGGAAAGAATCATGAGGCAATGCTTATGGAGGGGAATTTCTGATACCCCAAGACAGTCTGTGGCAGCCTGGCCTATGGTATGCAAGCCTAAGGATAAGGGTGGGATGGGTATCATTAACTTATCCATTCAAAATAAAGCCCTACTCACTAAACACCTGCACAAGTTTTACAACAAGGCAGATATTCCATGGGTATCTTTTATATGTGATACTTATTATAATGGAGTTGTTCCCCATGCAAGAGTGCAATGTGGATCCTCATGGTGGAGAGACATTATGAAGATTAGTTACATCTATAGAGCAAATTCGACTGTCACAGTTAATACTGGTGACACTGCACTTTTTTTAGCATGATTCATGGTTACTCAATGGTTGTTCCATACCAGTCAAGGAGAGGTTTCCCAGGCTATTCTACTTCACCATGGATGATAAAATCTCAGTTAGAGAGTTCATAGAAGATTTGGACATACCAGCTCAGTTCCAACTTCCACTGTCCCCTGAAGCAATGGAGGAGTGTCAAACATTGCAGACTGACATTCAAGGATTAGAGAGAGATCCCACTGCACCTAATTCCTGGTCATGGATACCTGGAAAATGTATTTATTCTGCCAAGAGCGACTATGTTCTCATGCACTCTTCATTACCTAATGATGACCCTTGCAAGTGGATCTGGTAGAGCAAATGCATCATGAAAATTAAAGTCTGAGGTGGATGATAACCTGTGCCCAATATGTGTTGCACAGCTACAAGAGGATAGAGACCATCTCTTTTTTAAGTGCAATTTCAGTACCAGGGTCTAGAATTATTTGCAGATTCACTGGCATGCTGGTTTGTCCACCAGAGAATGCATTTTGGTTGCCAAAAGAGGCTTTCAACAGCCTTTCTTCTTTGAGGTAGTGTTTCTGTCTGAATGGAGCATCTGGACAACAAGGAACGATAAAATCTTTAGGCACATCAGGCCTACCTTTGGAGCCTGGAAGGCCAAATTCATGCATGATATCACATTTGCACTCCCACAGAATGAAGCCAGCTGTGAAACCACTATTATTGCAATGGATAAAGGCACTACCTTAAGACACATGAGGTGTCCACACATGACTAGGTTGTTGATTGTAATGGCATTGTTTATGTTGCTGGCTGTAATCATTCTGATTGTAATTAGTCTCCTATAAATAGGTAAGTTTCTAGCTCTTAGTTAGCCTAGTCTTATTAGCTGTTATACATATGTACTTTTGTAGATGCTGTGTTGGACTTTGTGTTGGAGGTTTTGAATAAAGGGTTGTGGGGCTTTTTCCTCATAGTATTCAGTCAAAAAAAACAAGATCGTTAATCACTATTGTAATTTTATATAAGGGGGAGGCAAGAGCTAACATACTTTCCGTACTTGGATCATATGAACTTATCATTGGACCTCTAGCAAGAATCTGCAACTACTAGAAATCATCAAGGTAAAACCCAACCATAGCATTAAGTGTTAAGTCCTTTTTACTCCCATACACAGCACCCCCCCTTAATCGGATTTAAGCTTCTGTCACTCTCGCAATCCACTATAAGCGAACATGGATCTATTACAACCACCTACAACAGGAATCCCCCACGTGTGCATGGTACAGAAGAAACCATAGGACAATACCAAAATAAAACACGCAACTCAAACCAATCAAGATCATCAATCAACCCATGGGACAAAAGGAATCTACTCAAACATCATAGGATGGCTACACATCATTCGAGAATAATATAAAGCATAAAGCACCATGTTCAAGTAGGGGTGTTGGTGTCAAGACCGGTGGATCTCGGGTAGGGGGTCCCGAGCTGTGGATCTTGGAGCGATGGGGGATAATGAACACAGAGACAGTATTTACCCAAGTTCGGGCCCTCTCGAAGAGGTAAACCCTACGTCATGCTTGATTATATTGATGTGTGTATATGATGGTTACAGAGTTGATCTATCTCAAGATTGGATGAACTAACCCTAGATGAGTAGGATGATGGTTCGCCCCTCCATGGACTAAAACCTCTTGTGTATATAGACGCCTGGGGTCCCTAGGGTTATGCATGGTCGGTTACCATCATGGGATAAACATGCTAACTTCATTATAATGACATGGAGGACACACCAAAGCTTCGGAGGTTTTCTTCGAACACAGAGTAGCGTATAGCTCGGCCTTCCAATAAGAGTGGCCCAATTGCCCGGCCCATGAGAGATAGACCGACAGCCCGAGGACCCCTTAGTCCGGGACACCCTCAGTGGCCCCCAAACTAGTCTTCGAAGCCAAGGTTTGTATGGGAATCGTCTGATTTGTGGACCAAATCCTTCTTCCCATAGCGCTTGCGCTAGGTCTGCAGTTACCCTTGGTCAAACCTTCCAGAGTTGTCTGGCCATGTCCAGCCATGCATTGTCCGGATTATGCCCCGATTCTCGAATTGTAGGTATTATTTAGCCTCAAAGGACAACCGCTTGAGGGTGAATAGTGCCTTTACCTGACAACCTTTGGCGAAAGGTCATAGCCGGCCACCGCCACAGACTAATTCTGTAAACATGATTCGTAGTCCGCGGTAGTTTCTCCATTGGCACGTCCCATCAATATGGAGATAGTGCCCCGTTTTTAAGGGATATGATCAATGATTTGTGTTATCCTAGGCGCACATAACGACACGATTATATTGGGAAGGCGAGGTCGACGGCGCAAATAAAGGGACCCTTGGGCTTACAATAGCATGTAAAAGGGCAGCGACCACCAATTTCTCTGTAGGCTTTCCCCTCCTCCATTGCCATTGCCTTCCCAATCTCTTGAGCTCCAGCGCCCAGATCCATCCTCCCTCCAAAAAAGCTTCTGCAGCCATTTCCTCGATCCGGCCATGGCCGGCTCTGGTTCCAAGGGCAAGTGGGAGGCCTCCTGCATCACTAAGGACGAGATCTAGGAGCTGAAGAGCGCGGCCTACCTACCGGCCAACGTCGCCCACCGCGTCCCGGACGAGGGCCAGGTTGTCCCCATGCCAAAGCCATGTGAGAGGGTTGTGTTCCTTGATGTCGTTTGAACTACGTCGATATTTCCCCAAAGAGGAAGGGATGATGCAGCACAACTACAGTAGGTATTTCCCTCAGTTATGAAACCAAGGTATCAATCTGGTAGGAGAACCAAGCAACACTATGTAAGTGGTACCTTGATGTCTACTACGCAACCTTCTTCTTCTAGACTCATGTTGGGCCTCCAAGCGCATAGTTCTGTAGGACAGTAGCAATCTTCCCTCAAGTGGATTACCCAAGGTTTCGTGGGAGGTGTAGGATGAAGATGGTCTCTCTCAAACAACCATGCAACCAAATAACAAAGAGTCTCTTGTGTCCCCAACACACCCAATACAATGGTAAATTGTATAGGTGCACTAGTTTGGCGAAGAGATGGTGATACAAGTGCAATATGGATGGTAGATATAGGTTTTTGTAATATGAAAATATAAAAACAGCAAGGTAGCAAGTGGTAAAAGTGAGCGAAAACGGTATTGCAATGCTTGGAAACAAGGCCTAGGGTTCATACTTTCACTAGTGCAAGTACACAAGATCTATCTAGGAGATGCATAGAAACGAGAGGGTAGAGTGTGTCCACGTACCCACGTAGACGGAAAGATGAAGCGTTTCGTAACGCTGTTGATGTAGTCGAACGTCTTCACGATCCAACTGATCCTAGCATCGAACGTACGTCACCTCCGTGTTCAGAACACGTCCAACACAATGACGTCCCTCGAGCTCTTGATCTAGTTGAGGATGAGGGAGAGTTTCCTCAGCACAATGACGTGTTGACGGTGATGATGAAGTTACCGGCGCAGGGCTTCACCTAAGCACTACAACGATATGACCGAGGTGTGTAACTGTGGAGGGGGGCACCACACACGGCTAAGAGAAGATTTGGTGTGCCTTTGGGGTGCCCCCTCCCACGTATATAAAGGAGGGGGAAGAGGAGGCCGGCCCTAGAGGGGTCACACCAAGGGGGAGTCCTACTTGGACTCCCGGTCCAAGTAGGATCGCCCCCCCCTTTCCTAATCCAACTAGGAGAAGGAGGGAAGGGAGAAGGAAAGAGGGGGGCGCCGCCCCCTTCTAGTCCAATTCGGACCAGCCCATGGGGGGTGCGCGACCACCCCTTGAGGCCCTTCTCTCCTTTCCCTTAAAGCCCATTAAGGCCCATTACTCTCCCGAGGGGTTCCGGTAACCTCCTGGTAGTCCGGAAAATACCCGAAACACTTCAGAACCATTCCGGTGTCCGAATATAACCTTCCAATATATTGATCTTTACCTCTCGACCATTTCCAGACTCCTCGTCATTTCCGTGATCTCATCCGGGACTCCGAACAAACTTCGGTCATCAAATCACATAACTCATAATACAAATCGTCATCGAACATTAAGCATGCAGACCCTACAGGTTCGAGAACTATGTAGACCTGACCGAGACACATCTCTGGTCAATAACCAATAGCGGATCCTGGATGCTCATATTGGCTCCTACATATTCTACGAAGATCTTTATCGGTCAAACCGCATAACAACATACGTTGTTCGCTTTGTCATCGGTATGTTACTTTCCCGAGATTCGATCATCGGTATCATCATACCTAGTTCAATGTCGTTACCGGCAAGTCTCTTTACTCGTTCCGTAATGAATCATCCCATAACTAACTCATTAGTAACATTGATTGCAAGGCTTATAGTGATGTGCATTACCGAGAGGGCCCAGAGATACCTCTCCGATACATGGAGTGACAAATCCTAATATCGATCTATCCAACTCAAAAACACCATCAGAGACACCTACAGAGCATCTTTATAATCACCCAATTACGTTGTGACATTTGATATCACAAAAGGTGTTCCTCCAGTATTCAGGAGTTGCATAATCTCATAGTCAGAGGAACATGTATAAGTCATGGAGAAAGCAATAGCAATAAAACTAAACGACCATTATGCTAAGCTAACGGATGGGACTTGTCCATCACATCATTCTCTAATGATGTGATCATGTTCATCAAATGACAACACATGTCTATGGTTAGGAAACTTAACCATCTTTTATTAACGAGCTAGTTAAGTAGAGGCATACTAGGGACACTCTGTTTGTCTATGTATTCACACATGTACAAAGTTTCTGGTTAATAAAATTCTAGCATGAATAATAAGCATTTATCATGATATAAGGAAATATAAATAACAACTTTATTATTGCCTTTAGGGCATATTTCCTTCAGTTCTCTCAACAATAATAACATAATTAGATCATATGACAATCCCTCAACATGTGACAAAAGTCACTCCAAAGTTCCTATCGCGGAGAACATAAGATCAAATTGCTTGTAGGGTACAAAACCACCTCAAAGTTATTCTTTCCGATCAATCCATTGAGCTATTCCTATAAGTGTCACAAGCAGCCCTAGAGTTCGTAGTTAATTGACACCATGACACACATCAATCAACCCTAATGTCACCTAGATACTCCAATGTCACCACAAGTATCCGTCGGTCAATTATACGATATGCATCAAACAACTTCAGATACATAATATTCAATCCAACACAAAGAACCTCAAAGAGTGCCCCAAGATTCCTACCGGAGAAACAAGGACGAAAACGTGCATCAACCCCTATGCATAGATTACCCCAATGTCACCTTGGGAATCCATGAGTTGAGTGCCAAAACATACATCAAGTGAATCAATAGAACACCCCATTATCACCACGGGTGTCCATGCAAGACATACATCAAGTGTTCTCAAATCCATAATAGTATTCAATCCGATAATAGTGAAACCTCAAAGGTAAAACTCAATTCATCACAAGAAGCACTACAAAAAAAATACACTTTCATGATGATATGTGTTTGTCATAGTAGGTCACGTTATCTGTCATGCATGTACATCCATGACAAATATATGACAAAATCAAGATAGTCATACCTATGCTGTCGTAGAAGTGTTCCATGACATTACCAAAATTCTTTCGTCAAGGGTGACCGACACGTAGCATCCACCGTAACGGAATGCCGTTAAGCTATCGGGTCCGGTTTTGGATCCGATAACCCGTTAACAGCCACGACCAATGGGGATTTTCCACGTGTAAAATCATCATTGGCTGGAGGGAACACGTGTCGGCTCGCCGTTGGGACAGATGTCATCCACTCATTGGACCCAAAGCACCTATGATACATCACCACGTGGCACGGCCCAACAGAGGCCCATTCCTGTGAAAAGGCCGGCCCGTTTGACTTGGTTAAAAGGTGGCGGGCCAGCCCATGGCAAGCCTATTAACGGCCTGTTCGCATATAGCCCATTTAGAGCCCGCTAACCAGGGCCCATTTACGGCCTATCCAAATTAGGCCCAGTAGCATCATCTAGGCCGTCCAATATAATTCTAGCCCGTTTTAACTTCCGGCCCATGTATAGCCCGTGACGTGTTTCGGCCCATATGAGGTCCTTAGTAACCCTCGGCCCATTAACGGCCCGTGCTAAAACTGGCCCGTAATGAACAGTGTATAACTTTATACCCATTAACGGCCCATTATTCCGTTGGGCCGTTTCCAGCCCATGTTATCTTTCGTCCTTCTCAGGGCCCATTTATTCTTGGGCTCATTTCCAGCATTCGTTTACTTTTGGCCCGTTACTGTCATTTTCTGCTTGTGGGCCAAATTCAGCCCGTGGTTACAGTCGGCCCGTTAATACGTTGGGCCGTTTTCGTAGCGTCATCAAATACGGCCGATTAACAACGGCCTGTTATGGTCGGCCCATGAATGGACGATTTCAACTCTATCCCATTTACGGCCATAATGTGGTCTGTTATTGGCCCATGTTTGGCCAACCGATCATACGACCTGTAGAAGGCCCATTGATGATACGACCTGTAGAAGGCCCATTGTATCTATGGCCCGTATAAGGCCCATTGTTTCTACACCCCGTAGAAGGCCCATTGTTTCTACGGCCCGTAGGAGGCCCATGTTAACTACAGTAAATATGTAGCCCATGGTTAATGTGGCCTAGTTTTAAAAAATAGGCTATTGCGGCCACTAGCAAACCGCGGAAAAAGAACTGCACTGACTACAAGAAAACAAATAAACAAGACAATAAGGAAATAAATAGGCAAGCAACTTACACTAGGATATCACGGCTATTACACATATTACATCCACTGGGCATCAAAGTTCGCCACCAGTGCAAATATAGGGAACAAAGCAGCATATAAACGCCGCAGCAAAACAAGTCCAGAACTGAAACCACTTCAGAAGAGCTCAAGAAACAATATCCTGGGTACCCATAATGTTGGCAAGATGCTTAGCAAGCTTATTAACTTTCTCTTGTTTGGTGCTTAAATCCTCCAGCACTTGCTGTTGCACCAGAAAGTATGCATCTGAATTCTGCAGGGACTTCCTCAATCCTTCGGCTTCCTGTCGCATAATATCTGATCGATGCCTTTCAACTTGAAGTTGAGACTCAAGAAGTCGAACTGATTCAGGCAGTGAGTTGGAAGAGCTAGTGCCAGCAGTAGTAGCCAGTAACTCGAACACTACATCAAGACAGGACTTTGGGGTTGTCTCAGTGTCTTCAATATAGTTTTTATCAGCTTTCTTGGAGACCAACAGGGATGTCTCACTATCTTGAACCTTATCTGCATTACTTCTTGTACCATTACATAACGGGGGTACTCTTCTCCAATATTTTATCCGCATTCTAAAAGAGAAACAAACAAACACATCACAGGTTTACAATGTAGTATATGAAACTCATTTTGGTAAACCAGTTCAATAGTAAGGTGGACAGGATAACAGCATGAAACAAACATATATCTATGTAGTATGGTCATTGTATGGTCTATATCATTCTAGTTTATGTTGCCAAATCAAGATAGATACAGTTTGAATCATATCTATTTAAGACAAAGCAACTTAGACAGAATATAAGTATGGGAAACTACACAGTAATAACAACACTTGTAAGGTGCATGGCATGAGAATATAACTATTTATTCAATTGAAACTGAAATCAACATAGAGAAAGTTACAATAGCAAACACGTTAAAGAAACAGGTTTAAAACATACCTGTTACGCCATTGGAGTTTCAATTGCATCCTTCAAATTTGAAATTAGTTGGTATGAGTAAATACAGTGATGCAAGAGAAAAGTAGTATGAACCATAGCTACGGAACCTGACCTGAGAACAATTCTTCTTCTGCTTTAAGCGTTGACTTGGGGTTCGGAGTGGTGGTCCTCGTGCTTTAGGCATTGCAGTTGCCTTACCAACTGCTCGTGTTTGGGTGCTTTATGGTGGAGACGGTGCTGTGTCAACGGGAACTGGGTTACTATGTGCTGGGGTTGGGGTTAGAAGGGGTGTAGGTGGTTCTCTGTCCAACTGGGTAGGGGTACAATCTGCGTGAGTCTGGGTTATGTGTGGTGGGGCTGGTTCTTGGGCAAGTACAACCGTGGTTCTATCTCCATCGACGGGTAGCACGATCTTTTCTGAAGACCGTGTTTTTACTCCCACAGATACTGCCATCACCCCTCCAATTGAAATGGCTGATAAACAAGAAAAGTAATTGAATGTACTGACATTGTAAGATATACAGGTGCAATGGATAGTAGGGAAGAAAACAAGGCATGAAATAATTCACATTTATGTTGTCTAACCAAATAGAATAGCAGGACATAATTTCACATATATGATGGCTAATTAAACAGGATAGCATGACACAATTTCACATGTATGATGGCTAACTAAAAAGGATAGAATGACATACTTCAAAATATGATGACTATGTAAATAGGATGAAATGATATAACTATACGATGTGTCTATTAAAGTGGTTGGCATGCCATAAATCACAAACATGCCGTCGATGGAAACATGATGGCATGATATAATTCATGGATAGAATGACATAATTCAAAATATGATGACTATGTGAACAGGATGAGATGATATAACTATATTATGTCTTTAGAAAATGGGTTGGCATGCCATAATTCCGATACATGTTGTCTATGTAAACATCATGGCATGATATAATTCAAATATATGATTTATATACTAAGGAAGTGAGCAGAGGGCAATCGCATATATGATGTGTCAACTAAGGAGATGGCATTCAATATCGTGTACATGATGTAAAAACTAAGCATTGCAATACAACGTATGCATGATATGAGTAATATAACCTTGCCAAGTTTGAGCATACACCTCAGGAGGATAATAGGACTGGTCATCTGCCTCTGAATCCTCCTCTGAAGAGCTATCTGTAACCAGCAAGATATCTGCTTCACAAGGTAGCATTGTCTGGTCTGAAGACCTTATTTTCACTCCAGATTTCTCCATCACCAATTCAAATGGCTGATGCATAGGAATAACAGTTGAATATACAAACATTGTCGACAAAAGCAATGAGAAATACAAAAAAGGACGGCATGATATAATTCACATATATGACGCTTGGCTAAACAGCATGGCATTGCATAATTCACATATATAATGCTTTGCAACAAGATAGCATTGCATAATTCACATATATAATGTCTTGCAACAAGATGGCATTGCATAATTCACATATATGGTAATTAGACACTAAACAGGTGGCATTCACACAAAGCATGTCTAAACTAAGCAAATGACATAGCAATGCAAGATACCATACGTATGATATGAGCATCATAACACTGCCAAGTTAGAGCATGCACCTTGGGGGAGGGGGGAATAGGACTGGTCATCTGTCTCTGAATCCTCCTCTGAGGAGCTATCTGTAACTAGCAATACATGCGCTTTGTCAGATAGCATTGTCTGCTCTGAAGACCTTGTTTCCACTCCAGATTTTTCCATGACCGTGTCGAATGGCTGATGCACAGGGAAGAGTAATTGAATGTACTAAAATTGTTGACAAATTTAACACGTAATAAAAAATGATGTCATGATATAATTCACATATAAGATGACTGGCTAACTAGGGTGGCATTGCAAAATTCACATATATGATGCCTGGCTAAACAAGATGGCATTGCATGATTCACATATACGGTAAAGAAACTAAAAAATGGCATTGACACAAAGCATGTCTAAACTAAGCAGATGACATCTTTAATGTATATAGTAAGCAATGCAAGGCACCATATGCATGATATTACCAACATCAGCATTCCAAGTTAGAGCGAAGACCTCATGGGGTAAATAGGAGTGGTCTTCTACTTCTGAATCCCCCTCAGAACAGTTATCTTCCTCTTGGTTACGATCTGAAATGGGTGGAGGGGGGTTGCCTTTGCGCCCACCATGGAGCGACGTCTGCATGAAACTTTATTGCCACACAAGGCTCATCTCTTTTTCTCTACATGTTCAGTTCCATTGTGTACAATAACTGACATGCATAGGAATAAAACATAGTGAGATTATGTAAGGAGTGCATGCACAAATCCAGAGTGATGGTAGCAAACTGTGGATAGAGCCAAAACAAATGATAGCAGGCAGATAATAGCTTTAGTTAAAAAATACAAATAATGGCTCCTTTAATGTTTGTTTGCACCCAACATGAAATCATAGTAGACACCTGAGATTAACCAGATAGTAGACAGATAGTACTGATTGCTGCCCCAATATGTACCCCACAACCATTTAGAAACTCAAGTTTCAGCATAAGTTTGGACTTGAGTCGGAGTCTAATAGGTGAACACGACGATAAAGTAGCATGTCATCATATTAAGCGATGCATAACGTAAGCAGACATGAAAGAGTGTGACCTCTCTTGCGGACCCGTGTAGTCCTCAAGGTCATCTGCTCAGTTGATGATGGTAATGCAGTTGTCGTGGCTGCCAGCGGCGGGGAAGAAGATCTGAGGCGGCAAAAGACAGACTGGAGGGCGGATCCCTACTGTGGTGAACCCTTCCTTTGTTGGAGCAGCTGAGCTGGGGTGGAACACAGCACCGCAGGAGCAGGACAAACCACACAAGGTTTTCTGACACATATCTGTAACAGAAGTAATTGTGTAAGGGCTGGTTTGAATTTGAGGATTCTAACAATGCAGGGATAGGAAATAGACAAGAATAGGATAGGAATGCACGTGCAAAACTGAGAATTTAAAAACACATGATTTCTGCCAATCTGGGTGTTTGGTTCACAAGAATTGGAAGATCACAGGATGCAAAGAAGCATGGTGAGATTAAGTCAAACCACAAGAAGTGTACAACCTCTTTGGCGAAGCCATGTCGATCACAGCATGATTGGGTTGGCCGGTGAGGATGCTCCGGCTGACTTGGCTGTCGGAGGAGGGGAAGAAGATCTTAGGTGTGTGGAGATGGAGCCCGAGGTACTCCTCCGCTGTGATGGAGGGTTTCGTCGTTGGAGTAGCTCCGGTGAGTTGTACGACGTCGAGGCTGAAGCAGGACAAGAGAGACAACGTTAACCTGAGTGGAATTCTAATAGCATCTCCAATAGATGACGTAAAATACATAACCACAAGGTGCTCGATGTATACATCAGCCGCTCATCTCTGAACTTAACTGTCGAAACTGAATTTAACTGTCAAAACTGAACTTAACTATCGAAACTGAATTTTGCTATCCAAACTGAATTTTACTATCAAAACTGAACGCACTAGAGGTAAGGCTACAAGTCAGTCTACTGACTTTTTCATCTCTGGTCAGTCGATTTTGCAGCCGTTGGATACGAAATCAAGGGCCTGCAGTTCATCTTCAACCTCCACCCCCCTGAGCCGCCAGGCACCACCGGCCAAACAGCCGCCCCCCGCCGCCCACGGACAACGGTGCGCCGCCCCGCCCGCCCCGAAAACACTCCCCACCGCCGGTTCGCCGCCGCCCCGGCCATCCCTGTAGCCCCCCCTCCCGTGCCGAGCTTTTTCTTCGGCGATCCCCACGCCACCGCCCCACCAACACCGGCGACCACCACCCCACCCTGAACCCTAAGATAGATAGTGGGGTACCTCTCCGATGAGCCCCCCCTCCTCGTTGCGGCTGGTTCTTACTTAACTCCGGCGCCCCCACCCCCTGAAAATCGACTGACCCAAAATTCGATTCAGTCGACTGAAGTGTAGCTAAATCGGAGCAGCATCGCAAGCAAGAGCAAGAGCGAGAGCAGCAGCGCGAGCAAGAGCAAGAGCAAGAGCAGACCAGGCAGGGGACCTTGAGCAAGAGGAGAGCAGCAGCGCGAGCGAGAGCTAAAGAAGCAGCAACTCCTACTGATGTGAACGTCGCCGCCGAGGGAGCGACACCGTGGAGGAAGTGGCCAGTGACGCCGCCGTGGATGGAGCCGCGCCGTGTCGGCTCGGGACCGAGCACCGGCATCACCGTGAGATCGAATCAAGAAGAAAATGCGGCGATTAATGTACAACCTCTTTGGTGGCGCCGATTAGGCCGCAGCTTCATCCGAGGAAACGGTGATGATGATGCAATTCCGGTGGTGCAGGTGAAGACGGTGGTGTGGGAATGGAGGTGGCGCGAAAGACGAGGTGAACGTCGGGGCAGCTCCTTGGAGGTGGAGGACGGGGTGGCTGAACCGGCGGGACGACCAGATCGACGACGGATCCTCATCCAGTACGGTGGATGAGGGACGTCAAGGTGTTGCTGTGGATGACGTTGTCGGGGAAGAGGCTCTAGCTGGGTGGCGGATGGAGGAGGGTGTGGGGCTTCGCGGGTTTTGCCGGCCTCGGTGTATGAATGAGCGGGCGGATGGGATGGGAGTGGGGAACCATGGCTTAGGGACGCGCTTGTCCGAAATGTGGGGTAAGTTACGAAAGTACCCCCACCGATTTGAGGCGGTTCTTCCGGTTCAGGGGTATCACGAGCATTTCGCGTGTCGGGATTTCACAGGAGGTGGGAGTTTTCACACGCGTTGTAATTTTGGAATAGCAAGGCGCGGGTTGTGATGGAGGGAGTTGTCGGAGCACAGCGAGACAAAGATATGTCTTAAATATTTTGGGCTAACAAGGCGCGGGTTGAAGAGGTGGGAGTTTCACAGCACGATAGACAAAGACGCTAGCTTGAAATTTCGGCATAACAAGGTGCGGCTTGAAATTTTGGGAGAACAAGCTTAACATGTACCCAAAAAAAGACAATTTGGACTAGTATGATATACTACGTACAATGTGTTTAACATGCACAACACACACAGACACCATTTAGACTAGTAAGGTACACGTGCATTGCGCGCATGAGATTTGGCAACCAAATTATGAATAAATACCACATTATAGCATGTAAGCTTTGAGTCATATATGCATGATGTAGATGTTCATTTAATTCTTATAGTTCATTTCATTCAAAATCATCTAGTTTTTATAAGAAAGCTAATCTATTTTAAGATTCATGGAATTGTGCGTTGTAAGGCATAAAGTAAAAACAAATCATGTAGAAAAACATTTGGGCAATTTTGATACGGAAGAATCTAGAACAAAGAAGAAGTGCTTGTGTTTTGAGGTTTGTGCATTATGCTTAAGTTCAACCATAGAGTCTTCTAGATTGTACATGTGGCCTGGACGATCCCTGCAAGACAGGGAAGATCAGTTCGTCCATGCATGTGACCAGACTCCAGCAGGCATTCCTGGATTGGTTATCGTCTACATATTGTGCAGGATGTGTTGTACAGGGCTGTAGTTCTTGTGAGAAGTTGTACAGGGCTGTAGTTCTGGTGAGAAATCTAAAAAAAGGTTTCTTGTCATCTCACAAAATTAGGTGTCATGTACTTCGGACCACTTCGAGGGTTAAACAGCGACAACTGAGTTGGGTTAGTCATTGGGGGCACATGCACGAAGACTACTCGACTGCCATCTAGGTCAAGTCGGCTATGTTAATTAGGACATCTATCGACAGACCCCTTTTCTGTGAGTTTATCTTTAATTTGAGCTTTGATCCTCGTCTAGTTTGTCCATCGGGATTCATCTTGTCTCCTTTGGGCAGTGAGGTTATGATTTCTTGTCATGTGGCATTTTTTCGTGTTATATGTAATAATCGGTGGTTCAGATCAAAATGACAACAACTGCGCCTCAGGGGCAAGTGCATGAAGACTTCTCGACAGTCATTGCCGAGGTCAAGCCGGCTCCGGCCGGTAGACAAAAGAAAACTAGTACTCCACTATATAGGCATGAGCCTCCGCGCTTGCTTACTAGTATTGCTCTCTTCACACTCTCTCGTCCTCTCCAGACCTAAACACAACAGCGGTGGCCACACTCTCTCTCTCTCTACTCACCGCTAGTCACAGACCCAGCCGGATCCTCTCCGTCGGGGAAGGTGGGAAGGTGCAATGTTCACGCGGTCGTCCTCGGCGACGGCTCTTACTGACTGCCGGTGCGTCCCGATCAGCGTGCCTTGCCGTTCTCTCCCAAGCATCGCTGGCGAGGGAGGGCCTCCCACCCCTTCTTCCTCGATGTCGTAGTGTGGGTAGATCTGGCCTCCCGCCGCCCACCTAGCAACATCCCGGCGACCCTCAGGTATAACTTCCTTCAAAACAAGCCTTGCTCTACTTCCCCAGCTCCTGATGTCGCTGCATTTGTATCTTTTACTATTTCTCAGGCTTCCTCGTGTAGATAGGATCGATCAGTTGTTCGTAAACCACCTATTTTTTTACGGTTAAGAGGTAAAACTAGTTCATGCACTCGCATCTAGTAGTACTTGGTTAAAACAAGGAAGAAAGGGGGTGGGGGTAGGGGAAGATTTGTTACCTGAATCGAGGACTTGGTCGAAAGAGGAAATAATGGGGGCGAAAAGAAGCAGAGACTGGCTATCCAACTGGTCTATAGGTCTAATAGGGAAATAAAGGGAACGCAGTACAAACTCAATATAAACCCGATCTATTGGTTTAAAAAGGAAAGAAAGTGGGGACTGGGGGACAAGTCAACAGAGTAAGTCCAGCACTAGATTTGGTAGCCTCACACAGGATAAGGTGGCTATATACCAAACAAAAATGGGACCAACCCAGATATCCTCTTCTGATGTTTGTTGCCCCGAGCCGCTCTTATGTAATGCCACTGGTAAAATGTAGCAGTCGTACTGTTAAAAGTAAGGACACGTTAAACCAATGTTGTTTTCAATGTAATGCCTCCAGTAATATGAATCAATGGCACTTTTTTCATGTCCTGCTAAATTTCCCATTAAGATAAGTTGCTTCTTTTCGTTAGAGATGCAACTGTCCTGGTCCGCCTACTCTCCAGGAGCTTCACGACCAACCTTGATGTTTCTCAATTTTATTGCAACTAATGAAGAAGAAGCTCTGTGGGTTTTGTTTTCTGATGGAAATGGAACCGGGGCTGGAGCCCTTTTCTTAAAAAAAGAAGAAGAAGAAGAAGCTGCTAGCTCATGGGACATTGCTTCATTTTAGGTGAACTGCACCAAAAGGTCCCATGAATTGAATTATCCATGTTGGTGACTGGTGTCATCCCTTCTACGATGGGATTGACTGCAGATATGGTTCCCATCACGAGGTATGTTCCTTTTTGGCCTGACTGTTTGCCAAAGATCCTGCATGTTGATCCTGCTCTTGTGCTACTGTTTTGGCATTACCATGATAAAGCAGTAATGTTATTATTTTGCACCTTAATCTAGTGGCACTGTTAGTTTGAGGCAATGTTTTGGCACCGCTAGTGCCACTATTTTTTTAATATATCGAAACAGGGGGTTCCCTCCGATTTCATTAAAGAAACCCAACCATAGAGAACCATTATCCGACCACATCTCAGTGTAAACGGGCAGTTATGCAACTACTGCTAGAACGGACTGAGTACTAGCAGGAGACAAGTTCGCCACATAAGCTAGGCAGGTAGGCGGATGCAACACCAGCTCGACCAAGTTTGGATTACAACCCAAATGCTACCACTGAAACATCAGGGGGAAGATAGGGACTGAAACAGCCAGCTTCAGCATCCCAGTCTAAGCACCCCCAGCCTTCATCCTTGCGACGCACGGTACATCTTGTTTGCCACCTGCTCGACCCTAGTGTCACTGATAAAATGAAGTAATAATACAGTTAAAATAGAGCAAGTGTCCTCTCTATCATTTCATTTCCAATGTAGATAAAGAAAGTGCTTCTCTTTATTAATGTATGTTTCATCAACTAGTCCCATTGTTAATGTTTAAGCGTTTCTGCAAACTGGGGTGCTTAATTCTAGTTGATCTGCACAAAAATAGAGATTTGAATGTCTCAAGGCCCCTCCTTGTACTACCGCTGTAATATTTTCATGAGATTTGAATGTTCATCCCTGGCAGAAGGTGTATCGGGGAGACTTGGGTTGATTTCCAGTATGATGTAATATTTTCTTCTGTTTATTAGTGTATGTTTCATCAACTAGTGCCACTATAATCTAATCACGCCTTTTCATTATTTGTGCAAGCAGGGTTATTTAGCTGCATTTTGGTGGAACTGCACAAATGTACGGATGGAACCGGCATATATGCATAGTGCGAGGTGCCAAGTAAAAATTACCGACACTAACCCTACTCCATCTAAGCATTGGCATCTACCACCATCAATGGGATGTGTGGCGCTCACTGTGGACGGATCTTTCTCGGCAGCAAATCCTCTAACCAAATACTAGTAGCTTAGACTTAAAAATAATACTAATAGCTTATATTGGCAGTTTTCTAGGGATGTACTCTTTTCTGAAAGAAGCACCAATCTATTTTTGTTTATTTGTACACAGTGTCACAACTTTGACCCAAAGGTCCAGAGCTATTTTAGGGTGATTGTCGTAGTACTTGGAGACTGATTGTAAGCATGATTTTTATTAGTTGTCACACTGATTGTAAGCATGAGCAGATGGAAGATTAGGTTAGTGTGAAGCTTACCTTAAACCCTACCGACGCCGTTGAAACGAGGCGAGCATCGAGGGAACCGTGGAGAACGGTGGGGAAGCGACGTCGCGCCATCTAGCCTCCTCTTGCGGTGGGAGAACGAATACTCCTGTGGCTCCGGCTGGCTCTACACCCTCACGAACGGCACATTGTACTTGATCGATTCGTTATCCTCTGGGTGCTCGACCTTCGACCTGTACGCCCACCACTTTCGCCTGACTTTCGCCTCGAGCGAATCTGTCTGCTCCATCGCCTAGAGGAGATACTCGATGAACTCGAAGGACTGCGACGTGACTTCCACTAAGGAGTACATCGCCGCCCTCATCGCCGTCGTCTCGCTCTTTCGCATACATTGACACATGGCCCTCACCATCCTTGAAATCTCCCACTCATTGTCAAACCAAGTAAGGATCTCCTTCAACCTGGCTAACTTTGCCTAGTCGCCGCCGGCGATCTGCCTGATTCGCTGCCGCATCCCCTCCATAGATCCTCGTCCGAGGAGAGAGGAGGTGGTTTTGTAATGGAGAAGAGGGAGAGGCGATACGGTGGTTTTGGAATGGACATGATGGAGAGGAGAGGAGGTGGTTTTGCAATGGAGAAGAGGGAGAGGAGCGTGCAGCAGCGATTTAGGATTGGACGAGAGGGCCGGCGTGCTGTGATTGGATCAAAATCAAAATCAATTTACCCTTCAATTAAGAAAGCGACCCCACAATAACTAGTCTCCCTTTTATTCTGGGTCATAATTGACCATGATTTTCGCAAATAAATATATGTTATAGTTGCAAAAATAATATAATTTGAAAGTACATTCAGATACGAACCAAACGATACAATTTTTGGTGACATGCATTCACATTTTGCTTGTCAAATACAGTACGTGGTCAAACTTTGACCCAAAATACGCAAAACAAAAAAATAGTTCCAAGACCAACACCGCTCTTCCGCTCTTCTCCTCTTAAACCACCGCCGCTCCTCTCCTGTTCCAATCTAAATCCAGCGCCACTCCTCTCCTCTTCCATTTCAAAACCATCGCCCCTCCTCTCCTGTTCCAATCCAAAAACCAGCGTCGCTCCTCTCCTGTTGTAAACCAAAACAAGCGCTGCTCCTCTCCTCTTCCATTCAAAAACCACCGCTGGTGAGTGAAGGTGCTGTGGAGAAGTAGATCGATGGAGGAGTACAACCGATACGTGAGGATCGCAGACGGCGACCCTGTGAAGCTAGCTAGGATGTTGCAGATACAGTCTTGGTTTGACAACAAGGACCAACTAGCGGTGATGGCGACATCCATGGCCAAATATCTGCAACAGAGCGAAAAGGCAGCGATACTCCCGGAGGGAGTCGCGCATGAGTACATAGAGCTGCTCCTCTGGGCCATGGAGCAAACAGATTCACCGAATCCGATCGTGAGGGAGCGGTGGTGGGAGTATCGATCCCAGATTGAGCATCCACCAGAGATTGAATGATCGAGCATCTACAGGGTGCCGTTTGTGAGGGTGTCGTGCCAGAGCGAGCCGGTGGAGTCTTCGTCGACCGAACCAAACTACAAGAGGAGAAAAATAGTTGGCCCAACGACGCTTCCCCGCTGTCCTCTCCCTTGCCATTCACATCGCCTCATGGGGCGGCTGTCAGCCGCCGAGGAATAGGAGGGATTACCCCCCGACCAATAGTCGGGCAGGTTGTGAATTGTCAGGAGGAGCTTAGGGTTGTTAGTATTTGCAGGTTGTGAATTGTGTTTTGTGTTGTGTATTTTGAGAGTACTTTCAGATATGAATGTCTTTTGAATTTAAGATTTGCAGTATTGAGCATATGAAGGATTTTATGAATTCTAGAGATCTATTTTTATCACTTAAAAAAATGTAGTTTCATAGGAGTATAAAAGTGCACACAATGTGCTTCTCAGAGAAGAAACTACAAGTTTCAGTTTCAGATAAGAAACTCCAAGTTCAGTTTCAGATAAGAAACTGCAACATTTAGAGGCAGCGCATTTATATTAACACGGCCTTTTCAAACAGTGTTAACATCATGCTGGAAGTTTTATTCATGGTCGAAACTGGAACTACCAGCCAGTTAACATCATGTTGATCAACATTTATGCATAGCACATCTTCATATGATGCACAGTCAAAAAGATATGCTATTTTCAAAATGCCCACACAATGTCGAGTGTGCGAAAATAGAGAAAACGAGGGATGAAGTTTTGGCAAGTGTAGGACGTGGTGTGCGTAGATGACAATTGGGACCCACATGTCAATAAAAGCAAAGGCAAAAATTTTGGAGATATTTTCTCTGCACATGTGGAATCGAACCCGGGCGGAACAGCTGTCGTGTAGTGTCACTCGGCCACTGGGCTAGTTCAGTTGTTTCGTTAACTAATAAGGCACTTCCTCAGGTGGTTGGATCTCCTCTTGCGCCTTTGTGCGCTCGCCGCGACACCGCTGTCTGCCGTTGTGAACATGCTGAACAAACGAGAGGAATCTGGCGAGGACTGTACGTGGAGAAGCGGACAGTCGGGACCCACCAGGTCTATGGCCGTATGCAAGCAAGTGCCTCATCGAAAAAATACTTCCTCCTAATGCTATACTGACGTTGGGGCCCATGGGTTTGTCAACATAGTTACATTTTTTAGGTGCTTCAACATAGTTACTATAGGAGATAAATTCACAACGAAGCCGGGGAGCTGGCAGGTATCATTTATTATCACTGGGGCAACAAGTATCAACTGTGTTTTGGGCTGCCCCATCTAGGCTTTCTTTTTTAACATGTGTAGCCCATGACCTTAGATGGGAGGTCCATAGGCCGGTCGATACATGACGGCCCTCAAGAAAATACAAACAGGCCTATGGACCTCCCATTCGAGGTTTTATTTTTCCTGAAACATCGGCAGCCCAATTTATGTATTTTTTTGAAGAAAACGCAGAGGTCTGTTCTATTTTTCTATATAAGAATAGGAATGCCTGGTCCAATTTATGTTTTCGTTCTAACTATATTATATATATTTAAATTATTTTTTATGTCATTATATATTATTATTATTGTCATCATATATTTAACAGATACTTACATATGTAAGAAAACAATATCCCACATCTTGTTAACTTATAAAAATAATTTCTTAACAATAAAATCCTAGATTTTTTTGGCAACGAAAATCCTGGTGATTGTGTACAAAAGCTTGGTAAGATTGAAGGACCAATGTAATAATAAATCACTTATTATTTAAATATATATATATATATAACAAAATGCTCAGCCCCTCTTTTTTTTTGATATCATTGCTGCGCCCACCCCAACATTATAATTAGAATCAGCCCAGCAAAATCGTGTATTTCGAGAAAGTGCAAATGGCTTGTAATTTTTTAGGAAAAACATAAATGGGCCGCATGGACGCTACATTATTTGTTCACCCAGCCCAGCTAATGGACTGTAATTCAAAAAAGAGATCAAATGGACTGTAAATTCTACCCCGCAAAAAGACTGTAAATTCTTAAAAAATGGGTTGAATACGTGCCACATTTTTAGAGGCTGAAATGTGGGCCAATAGGCCGAAGACAATGCAATTCGTTGTCAACTTAGTCAACAAATGATTCTGACATCGATAGTCGTTGGATTTACATCCAACGACCGGCATCCATCTTCAATCTCCCGTCTTCTTCCTCCAGCGCCGCCGGGACCACCTGCTCCCGCCTCCTGCTGCTAGCAGCTCCGCTTAGCACGCTTCACTATGAAGGGCTACTCCACCGTTGGCCAGGCCATCCCTCCACCCCTCCACACCTCCTGTTCTTCTCCACCGACTGCCGAACCACACCGCACCAGAACAAGTTAACCCTCGTACACCTCTCCATCTGCGACTCTACTCCCGCGTCTTCCCATCTCCGGCTCGTTGATGTCCGGGGCCTCGCCATCGTCCACCACCTTGGATGTGCTCGGCGCGGAGTGGTCAACGTGGTCAACGAACAACACCATCGGAAGTAGACTGTGCGTGGAGAGGCTGACAGCTGGGTCCACGGCTGCACACAAGGAAAGGCCTCCTTATTACGCGCAAACTAATGATTCCTCCACCTGACAGTTGGGACTCACCGGAAGGGCCTCTGTATTTCACAAAAAAAATGTTCCCACCACTGACAGGTCGGACCCACCAGCTATATCTTCACACGCAAGGAAGTGCCTCCTTATTACGCACAAAAAATGAATACTCCGCCTGCTAGTTGGGACCCACCTTAGTGGGAGGCTGACTTGTGGGCCTACTAAGTTGACAGGGACGGAGTGCTTTCTCAACTTAGTCAATATGAACGATTCTAGCTCCAGTGACAGTACGATGTCCATCCAACAGCCGTAGTGCTTGTTCAACCTCTGGTCTTCTTGCTCCAGCCGCCCAAAGCAGCGCCGGTCGTGCCGCATGCTCCTGCCTCCCATGGCCGGTTGTGTTGCCGCGGAGGCCTCACCGCCCCCTACTATTCCCACCGCTGGCCAGGCCCTGCGGTGAACCCTCGTACTCCTCTCCGCGCGGTCTTCCACTGCCGCATCTTCCCCGGCTCCACATCGTCCCCTTCCTAGTCCTCGCCGTCGTCCACCGCCCTGGTGCTCTCGGTGCGGCATGGTAAACGTGGTCAAGGAACGGCTTCCACCAGACGTGGACTGTATGTGGAGAGGCTGACAGCTGGGTCCACGGCCGCAGCAAGGAAGTGAATCCTTATTACGCGCAAAATAATTATTCCTCCACCTAACAGCGGGGACCCACCAGACGGGCCACTGTATTTCACAAAAAAAAACGTTTCCCCCTGACTGCTAGGACCCACCAGCTACATCTTCGCACACAAGGAAGTGCGTCCGGGCAAAAAAATGATTCGCCCCCCTAACTGCTGGGACCCACCAGCTACATCTTCGCACGCAAGGAAGTGCCTGGCAGTCGGGACCCACCTGGTCGAAGCGTACGTAGTGTTGTCATTCTGGTCGCGAATATGTATGTACATACTGGTCGATGTAGAGGCATGCACGTGTCGTAGTAGAGGCGCGCACGTAGCATGTACACGTATGTACATCGACCAGTGTGCAAGAAAGAAAATACGGCCATGTACGTACATACGGGTAGGGTCTCGAATGCCTACTCGCGCATACGTACGACCAGGGCTCGTGTACATGGCTGGGTCGGAATGGAGAAACTGCGTCATCGTCCTGTTCATGGGGAGCCAACCGTCTGGGTCGGAACGGAATGCGTTGTCGTGTTCATTGGGAGGGCTTGGACGGAACAGCCAATGGAAACGAGGCCTAGCGTACCGCAGAACGGAGGAAACGGCCTTGTGTTCGACCGGCCACGTTCGAAACGTGATCTTGTTCATCGGGAGGGGTCTGGCATACCGCAAAATAGAGGAAACGGACCTCCTACGGTCGAAACGGGGGTCATGTTGATCGGGAGGGGTGTGGCGTACCGCAAAACAGAGGAAACGGACTTGTGTTGGAGCGCTACGGTCGAAACGGGGGTCCTGTTCATCGGGAGGGGTGTGGCGTACCACAAAACGGGACTCCATGGGATACTGTTCATCTCCAACGTCGACCCCTCCAGCCTCCACCTGCGACTGTTCATCCACCGTCGACCTCCTCCAGCCTCCACCTGCGACTGTTCATCTACGGGCTCCTGTTCATCCAGCCTCCACCGCGCGCTACTCCACCGGCTACTGTTCAACCAGCCCTCTCCACTGGCTCCTGTTCAACCACCCCTCCATGGGCTACTGTTCATCCAGCCCTCCACCGTCAATTGTTCATCCCGCCCTCCACGGGGTGGTCCTGTTCAACCAGCCCCAACCGGCTCGATCGATCGGGGTCCTATTCATCCAGACGCAACACCACGGGGTCCTGTTCATCCACCCCCACCAGGAACTATTCATCCAACCCCCCCCCCAGCAACGCTCACTGTTCATCCAGAGGCAACACCACGGGGTCCTGTTCATCCACCCCCACCAGGAACTGTTCATCCAAAACCCCCAGCAACGCTCACTGTTCATCTAGAGGCAGCATCGATCGGCTTCAGTTAGCTAAAGTAGCGAAGGAATCGCTCGATCGGGTTCAGTTAACACCCATCAATCGATCGCTCGGGTTCAGTAACGTGTAGCCTACAGTGCAATCGCTCGGGTTCAGTTAGAGTCCAACGCCTCGCCCGGGTTCAGTTAGAGCCCAACGCCTCGCACCCATGTGCGTGCGTGTATGAGAGAAACGCGCATCGCTCGGCCCCGACCACCCACCATAACCGGGAACACCCCTATATTTTCCTCGCCCTCACTTCTACCACATTTTCTCCATCATGGACAGCCCAAAGAATGTCATGCAGCTGCGTCTCCGGCCTGCCCAAGACGAAAAGCCCATTTTCTGTCATGATTTTTTGTCATAGAAGTAGGACCACACCACATCTATGATGATACCGGGTTTTGTCACAATTATCGTCATAGAAGTGCCATAAGTATGACAAAAAAAATTCGTTCGGCCCAAAATGTCACGGATGTGTCTTTTTTTGTAGTGAAGATAGAGGGGGAGAAACACCAATGATTCAACTATAGTAACAAAGCTCGCGGTACATCAAGATCGTGCCAAATCAAGAACATGAGAGAGAGAGAGATCAAACACATAGCTACTAGTACATACCCTCAGCCCCGAGGGTGAAAAACTCCCTCCTCACCATGAAGACCTTCGGGATGATGAAGATGGCCACTTGTGATGGTTTCCCCTCCGGCAGGGTGCCGGAACAGGCTCCCTATTGGTTTTTCGTGGCTACAGAGGCTTGCGACGGCGGAACTTACGATCTAGGTTTCTTTCTGGGGGTTTCTGGACTTATAGGACATTTTGGTGTCGGTTTCAAGTCAGGGGGGTCCACGAGGCAGTGAAACGGTAGGGGCACGCCCTAGGGGGTGGGCGCGCCCTCCACCCTTGTCGTTGCCTCGGGACTCTTCTAGCCCAACTCTTATGCTTCACGGGCTTCTTCTGGTCCATAAAAAATCATCGTAAAGTTTCAGCTTGTTTGGACTCCGTTTGGTATTCCTTTTCTATAAAACTCAAAAACAAGGAAAAAACAGAAACTGGCACTGGGCTCTAGGTTAATAGGTTAGTCCCAAAAATCATATATAATAGCATATAAATGCATATAAAACATCCAAGATAAATAATATAATAGCATGGAACAATCAAAAATTATAGATACATTGGAGACGTATCAAGCATCCCCAAGCTTAATTCATGCTCGTCCTCGAGTAGGTAAATGATAAAAACAGATTTTTTGATGTGGAATGCTACCTAACATATTCATCCATGTGATTTCCTTTATTGTGGCATGAATGTTCAAATCCATAAGATTCAAAACAAAAGTTTAATATTGACATAAAAATGATAATACTTCAAGCATACTAATAAAGCAATCATGTCTTCTCAAAATAACATGGCCAAAGAAAGCTATCCCTACAAATTCATATAGTCTAGCTATGCTCCATCTTCATCACACAAAATATTCAAATCATGCACAACCCCGATGACAAGCCAAGCAATTGTTTCATACTTTTCGTGTTCTCAAACCTTTTCAACTTTCACGCAATACATGAGCGTGGCCCAAGGGCATATCACTATAGGTGGAATAGAATATGGTGGTTGTGGAGAAGAAGAAAAGAAGGAGATGGTCTCACATCAACTAGGCGTATCAACGGGCTATGGAGATGCCCATCAATAGATATCAATGTGAGTGAGTAGGTATTATCATGCAATAGATGCACTAGAGCTATAAGTTTATGAAAGCTCAAAAAGAAACTAAGTGAGTGTGCATCCAAATTGCTTGCTCACGAAGAACTAGGGCAATTTGACGAAGCCCATCATTAGAATATACAAGCCAAGTTTTATAATGAAAAATTCCCACTAGTATATGAAATTTACAAAATAGGAAACTCTCCATCATGAAGATCATGGTGCTACTTTGAAGCACAAGTGTGGTAAAAGGATAGTAGCATTGCCCCTTCTCTCTTTTCTCTCATTTTTTCTTTGTTTGTCTTCTTTGGCCTCTTTTTTTTGTTGGCTTCTTTGGCCTCTTTTATTTTTCCTCACATGGCGCAATGCTCTAATAATGAAGATCATCACACTTTTATTTACTTACAACTCAATACTTAGAACAACGTATGACTCTATATGAATGCCTCCGGCGGTGTACCGGGATGTGCAATGAATCAAGAGTGACATGTATGAAAATATTATGAATGGTGGTTTTTCTACAAATACAATGTCAACTACATGATCATGAAAAGCAATATGACAATGATGAAGCGTGTCATAATAAACGGAACGGTGGAAAGTTGCATGGCAATATATCTCGGAATGGCTATGGAAATGCCATAATAGGTAGGTATGGTGGCTGTTTTGAGGAAGGTAGATGGTGGGTTTATGGTACCGGCGAAAGTTACGCGGTACTAGAGAGGGTAGCAATGGTGGAAGGGTGAGAGTGCGTATAATACATGGACTCAACATTAGTCATAAAGAACTCAAATACTTATTGCAAAAGTCTATTAGCTATTGAAACAAAGTACTTCACGCATGCTCCTAGGGCGACAGATTGGTAGGAAAATACCATCGATCATCCCCGACCGCCGCTCATAAGGAAGACAATCAATAAATAAATCATGCTCCAACTTCATTACATAACGGTTCACCATACGTGCATGCTACGGGAATCACAAACTTTAACACAAGTATTTCTACCATTCCAAAATTACTCACTAGCATGGTTCTAATATCACCATATTTATATCTCAAAACAATCATGAGGAATCAAACTTCTCATAGTATTCAATGCACTTAATAAGAAAGTTTTTGTTATATCCCTCTTGGATGCCCATCATATTTGGACTAAATTCATAACCTAAGCAAATTACCATGATATTTAGAGACTCTCAAAATAATATAAGTGAAGCATGATAGTTTGTCAATTTCTTCAAAATAAAACCACCGCCATGCTCTAAAAAGATATAAGTGAAGCACTAGATCAACTAACAAACTACTCCAAAAGATATAAGTGAAGATCAATGAGTAGTCGAATAATTATATAACTATGTGAAGACTCTCTAACATATAAAAATTATAGATCTTGGGATATTATTCAAACAACAAGCAAAACAAAATAAAATGATGTTGCAAGGATAGCACATATCATGTGAAGAAGCAAAAACTTTGGCTCAACCAAAAGTAACCGATAGTTGTTGAACAAGAAAGGTGGGATGCCAACCGGGGCATCCCCAAGCTTAGATGCTAGAGAATTCTTGAAATATTAATTAGGGAAGCCAAAGCTTGAGCTCTTGTGTCTCCTTAATTCCTTTCATATCATAGTTTCCCGGAATCTTAAAAACTTCATCCACACAAAACTCAACAAGAACTCGTGAGATAAGTTAGTATAAATCAATGCAAAACCTTATCATTCTCTACTGTAGAAAATCACTAAAATTATAATTTTACATTGCATACTAAATGCCTCTGCATATTTAATGCTCCTATCCTCAAATAGAATCATTAAACAAGCAAACATGCAAACAATGCAAACATAACAGCAATCTGTCTAAACTGGACAATCTATAAAGAATGCAAGAGGAATCATACTTCCCTAACTCCAAAAATTCTGAAAAATTACCACACTGTAGAAAATTTGTTGTTACTCATTTTGTAAAAATTTCAAGATTTTATCATGTTCTGACTATTCACCAAGACTCAAAACATAACAACAAACTTTCTGTTTTCAAACATCAACATATATACTTGCAAAATAAGAATGGTAAAGGCTACACTTGACCTTTTTAAAAAGATGCAAAACATTACTCTAAATAACAGAAAGTAAATCCTAATAAAATAAAATGACTCTCCAAGCAAAACACAAATTATGTGGTGAATAAAAAAATAGCCTCAAGTAAATTTACCAATGGATTAAAGACAAAAGAGGGGATGCCATCTGGGGCATCCCCAAGCTTAGGCTCTTGGTTGTCCTTGAATATTATGGGTGCCTTGGGCATCCCCAAGCTTAGGCTCTTTCCACTCCTTATTCCATAGTCCATCAAATCTTTACCCAAAACTTCAAAACACAAAACTGAACAGAAAACTTGTAAGCTCTGTTAGTATAATAAAGCAAATCACCACTTAGGTACTGTTGTGAACTCATTCTAAATTTATATTGGTGTTATATCTACTGTATTCCAACTTCTCCATGGTTCATACCCTCCAATAATACTCATAGATTCATCAAAATAAGCAAACAACACAATGAAAACAGAATCTGTTAAAAACAGAATAGTCTGTAGTAATCTGGAAACTTTCCATACTTCTATATCTCCAAAATTCCAAAAAATTAGGACAATCTAGGCAACTTGTATATCAATCATGTGCAAAAATAATAATGATTTTATCACTCTTCTATAAAAAATGAGAATTATTTTACTAGGTGTAAAAGTTTCTGAATTTCAACAAGATCAAATCAACTATTACCATAGACCATCCCAGAGGTCTTACTTGGCACTTTATTGAAACGAAAGCTATAAAACATGATTAATACAGTAGCCTAATCATGTGAACACACAAAAATAGTAGGGGTAAACGTTGGGTGGTCTCCCAAAAAGCGCTTTGGTTTAATGCCTTTCATGTTGATTTCAATGATTCTCACATGAAAGATAAGAATTGAAACATAATGAGAGCATCATGAAGCATATGAATAGCACATTTAAGTCTAACCCACTAGGAAGGCAAAACAAGAATAACTTCAAAACTTTCAACACATAAAGAGGAAACTTGATATTATTGCAATATGTAAAAGCATATGTTCCTCTCTCATAATAATTGTCAGTAGCATCATGAATGAATTCAACAATATAACTATCACATAAAGCATTATTTTCATGATGCACACGCATATAAATTTTATTACTCTCCACATAAGCAAATGTATTCTCATTCAGAATAGTGGGAGCAAACTCAACAAAATAACTATCATGTGAGGCATAATCCAATTGAAAATTGAAATCATGATGACAAGTTTCATGGTTATCATTATTATTTATAGCATACATGTCATCACAATAATCATCATAGATAGCAACTTTGTTCTCACAATCACTTGGAACCTCTAACAAAATAGTGGATTCATCACTAAATAAAGTCATGACCTCTCCAAATCCACTTTGATCAATATTGTGAAAAGATTCAACACCCCCCAAAGTAGTGGGATCATTACCTAGAGTTGACACTCTTCCAAACCCACTATCATCAACATAATCATCATAAATAGGAGGCATGCTATCACCATAATAAATTTTCTCATCAAAACTTGGGGGACAAAAAATATCATCTTCATCAAACATAGCATCCCCAAGCTTATGGCTTTGCATATCATTAGCATCATGGATATTCAAAGAATTCATACTAACAACATTCAAAGATTTAGTGCCAAACATTTTATAAACCTTTTCTTCTAACACTTGAGCACAATTTTCCTTTCCATCATTTTCATGAAAAGACATTAAAAAGATGAACCATATGAGGCAGCCTCAATTCATTTTCTTTGTAGTTTTCTTTTATAGACTAAACTAGTGATAAAACAAGAAACTAAAAGATTCGATTGCAATATCTAAAGATATACCTTCAAGCACTCACCACCCTGGCAACAGCGCTAGAATAGAGCTTGATGTCTACTACGCAACCTTCTTCTTGTAGACTCCTGTTGGGCCTCCCAGCACAGAGTTTTGTAGGACAGTAGCAATCATCCCTCAAGTGGATGACCTAAGGTTTATCAATCCATGGGAGGTGTAGGATGAACACGGTCTTTCTCGAAAAACCATGCAACCAAATAACAAAGAGTTCTCTTGTGTCCCCAACACACCCAATACAATGGTAAATTGTATAGGTGCGCTAGTTCGGTGAAGAGATGGTGATACAAGTGCAATATGGATGGTAGATATAAGTTTTTGTAATCTGAAAATATAAAAACAGCAAGGTAGCAAGTGGTAAAAGTGAGCGAAAACGGTATTGTAATGCTTGGAAACAAGGCGTAGGGTTCATACATTCACTAGTGCAAGTTCTCTCCACAATGGTAACATAATTAGATCATATTACAATCCCTCAACATGCGACAAAAGTCACTCCAAAGTTCTTATCGCGCAGAACATAGGATGAAATTGCTTGTAGGGTAAGAAACCACCTCAAAGTTATTCTTTCTGATCTATCCATTGAGCTATTCCTATAAGTGTCACAAACAGCCCTAGAGTTCATAGTAAAATAACACCATGACACACATCAATCAACCCTAATGTCACCTAGATACTCCAATGTCACCACAAGTATCCGTGGGGCAATTACACGATATGCATCAAAGAACTTCAGATTCATAATATTCAATCCAACACAAAGAACCTCAAAGAGTGCCCCAAGATTCCTATCGGAGAAACAAGGACGAAAACATGCATCAACCCCTATGCATAGATTGCCCCATGTCACCTCCGGAATCCACAAGTTGAGTGCCAAAACATACATCAAGTGAATCAATAAAACACCCCATTGTCACCACGGGTTTCCCATGCAAGACATACATCAAGTATTCTCAAATCCATAATAGTATTCAATCTGATAATAGTGAAACCTCAAAGGTAAAACTCAATTCATCACAAGAAGGTTGAGGGGGAGACACACCGTATGATTCAACTATAGTAACGAAGCTCGCGGTACATCAAGATCGTGCCAAATCAAGAATAGGAGAGAGAGAGAGATCAAACACATAGCTACTGGTACATACCCTCAGCCCTGAGGGTAAAGCACTCCCTCCTCATCATGGAGACTGCTGGGATGATGAAGATGGCCACCAGTGATGGTTTCTCCCTCCGGCAGGGTGTCGGAATGGGCCCCCTATTGGTTTTTCGTGGCTACAGAGGCTTGCGGCGGTGGAACTTCCGATCTAGGTTTCTTTCTAGGGTTTTCTGGATTTAAAGGAAATTTTGGCATCGGTTTCATGTCAGGGGGGTCCACGAGGTAGCGACAAGGTAGGGGCGCGCCCTAGGGGGGTGGGCGCATCCTCCACCCTTGTCGTTTCCACAGAAATCTTCTGGCCCAACTCTATGCTTGGGGGCTTCTTCTGGTCCATAAAAAATCATCGTAAAGTTTCAGCTCATTTGGACTCCATTTGGTATTCCTTTTTGGGGAAAATATACATGGGTATGTATTTTCCCCTGACTCCTGCACGGGCAAGTCAAGGTCAAGACAGAGTAAGAGAAACCAAGATATCCAAAGAACCGACATGCAGATCAGAGAGACCGGGATCGAGCCAGAGAAGCAAGAAACCATCGAGAGAAGGGCCTCCTTTGCCAGGCAGACGAGCCCGACAAAGGGCGAGGCCACCCTCGGAAGAAGATGTCGAAGACATCTCGGCAGGGCCTGCCGGGACACACGGAGGCAAAACCACCTCACCAACTACTCTGCCATGACCCATATCGTCAATCAGTGTGGTGTCAAGCCACAGGGTGGCTAAGTGGCAGCCATTTGCCACATGGCAACCTCTCCCTACAGGTAAAAACCTACAGATGACACCCGTCCTATGACGTGTCGAGTGAGCAGGCGTGGAACTGGCAAGATTGCCCAGCAAGGCCTGTTGGCCAACCTACGATGTGACATTGAGTAGTGCATTTAATGCGCCCTGTCAGCCTACAGAGTTAGGCATGATAGCGCTGTTTGCTATCTTATCAGTGCATAATGACCACTTTGCCATTGTGGTAACCCCTTGATCTATAAAAGGAGGCCCATGGTAACCATATAAGGGGTTAGAAGATTAGATAACTCACACCCCCATACGCGTGTAGCCACTGCCGCCCTGAGGCAACCCCTGCCGGGCAAGTGTACTACGCTCCACCACCACACTTCCACCATCAATCCACTAAAGCAGGAGTAGGGTTTTACGCCTCACGGCGGCCCGAACCTGGGTAAAATTGCTTGTGTGATCTCTGCCGTGCTGCCCCATGCTCGTCTGCTCTTTGTGCAACGCGACGCCCCCCTGCCGAACCAGCAAGGGGCCTCCTGGTCCCATAGGTGGCCGTGGTTCCCTGTGACATCGTTGGCGTGCCAGGTAGGGGACTCGCTTGCGCGAACCTGAAGGCGGGTGCAGCGCGCTTTGCCCATGGATGCCCACTTGAAGCCCTTGGCATTCACGGCGCCCATGAAGACACAAAAACAAAGCGGGGCCATCCTCGTGCCATTTTATTGGTCTCCGCGCCTCGCCGTAGCCACGGTTACGACGAAGATCGCTGCTGGTGGAAATATGCCCGTCCCAGCGGCCCGTATGGCATACTCACCGTCGGGCGCCGTTCGGAGAAATGGCACAAGACGTGTGGGCGCGAGCTCCCTCCTTCCCGTCCTTTCCCTTCGTCAGCAGTCGAATTGCTTTAGCCCCGGCATCGTTGATGTCGACAATTACCGCGTGACGCTTGGCCTGGTATTTCCCCCATTTTGGGCAATCCTGAGCGAAGAGCCGGTATGAGTCCGTCGATTGATGCCCTCGCAGGTGTACTTCAGCAAGGCTCCATGCATCGGCACAACCCAAGCAACAGCAGCCACCAGACTGACTCGAAAGGAAGGGAGAAAAGGGAAGGGGGACCAGAGGAGTCCGACACTATGCCCCAATGCCCGCTAGCCACAAGGAATACGTGTCGGCCTCTGCCGGGAACAAATAAACCACCTGATTATCTTCTGCTCCTCCAGGCGCCGCGAGCGCGCCAGACGTGTGCGGCCCGGCAGAGGAAAAAGAAGCTCAGAACGAAAGCTAAGTTTGCATTATCACTTCTTGTTGATACATTTCACATCATTGCAGCTGTTTATCCCTTAACCCTAGTGAGTATTCATATCCTAAGAACCCTCATGTGATGGAACCTTGGCTAGTTTATTTGATCGCACCATCATCCTGTCCAGAGCCATGCTCGTAGGTTAGGAGGCTGCATCGAGAACTACATGGGAAAAACCTACCGGGACGCATCCACGCCAAGATGACTGATAAGGGCTGGACCCTTACAATAATTGCGGCAATATGATACCGGCGGGCATCCAGAGCATATGTAGGGATCGATCATACGAACACAAACATATAGGCCTCAAAGCGATAAACATGCATTTAAAATTCAGCTAGAAATACCAGTTCCGCGCAAACGCTAGAGATAGAAGGACTAAACACAAGATATATATCAAGTTTCATTACAGGGCAACGCAGAAGCGGCAGTGGCCCGATACTTAGTCCGATGGCCAGGTGGAACAACTCAAACGTGGACAACCCTGTCGGCCCGGGGAGCAGCATTTTCCTTGGCGGGTGCGATGTCGGCACCCACTAGCGGCTTCTTGAATCTGTCGTCAAGGTCAAGGTCTAGGTGGCGGCATGCGATATTGCTCAAGACCATGAAGAGGGCATCCCGGGTAAGCCTCCGGGACTCGATCACAAAACGCTCGGCCCTCCCCTCTTCATGCGCCTTCAGCTTCTCGAGCAGCTCATTAAAGAAGAGTCCCAGCTTGACGCTGGGACCTCATGCTTGCTGGCCAAGAAGACTAGACCGTCCATGCCCATCGCTGTAGCCTGGGCACCAAGATGCTCGGCCATATCAATTAGGCTCTTGATTCAGAGATTAACCTGATCAACCTGATTCTTCAGTTTGTCCTATGCATCCTGCAGGAGACACTTGGCGGTGTCCAAATACTTGGACAACAACTGCTGGCGGGACTCAAGCGACTCCGCCGAACGCTCCAATGTGTCGATCCTTGCCTTCATGTCCGAGATGTTGCCGTTGGCAGTCTCAAGGCTTTGGGTCTTGGAGGAGAGCTGCGACTGTACATCAGCCAAGTAAACCCCTGCCTGCCGTGCTCCCTCTTTGAGTGCCTCCACCTCCTTGGTGCTTTTGGTGAGATTCTCATTCAGCTTAGCCACCTGCCAGCCGAGGTCAATTTTGGCGGCAGACGCGGTAGCCATATCTTCAGTAAGCTTCTTTAGTTGAGCAGCAGAGTCAGCAACAAGGGTGTTCAGAGCAGATCCATGCTTATCCTCCGATTCCTTGGTGCATTGCTGCTCCAGAGCCTCTAGACCTTCATCCTTGGCACGGAGGGTGGCTTCGAGTTTCTCCTCCTGGAGGGAGATCTCTCACTCTCTGGCGTCCAGAGACGCCTTTCGGTCTGCCAGGTGCACCTCCCGAGCCATGACATCCTCCCTCGTCATCAGGAGTGCCTCTTGCTGCCTCATGAGCACCTTGAACTGCTTGTCGTTCCACTCGCGCAGCTCCAGGCACTTGTCTTTCAGCTTTTGATCCACCTTGTTGGCGGATTCGCGTTGCTCCTTGAGTGCCTGCCATTTTTGGTTGTGTCGGGCCTGCATCTCCTTCACGCCCATTGCCATGGATTCCATGAAGGACAAATCCATCGTGACGGTGGCTGAGTCATCGGCCTCTCCAGCTCCCTAATGAAGCGAAGCTAGGAGGCGCTGAAGCTCTTCGTCGAGCTCCGCGGCTGTCGTCAGGGACAGGCCAGGGGCTCCAGTTCCAGGCGGCGACAACACTATGGCCAGCGCACTCGAGGAGGGTGGCGGAATCTCGACGACGGTCCCATAGGAGGGGACTGGTCCATAGTCTGGAGGGGAATTTTCACCTCAACGACCACTCCCTCTGCCGGGACATCTTCCGAAGAGCGCTCCACCACTGCCAGAGAGCCCTGTGCGTCCCCGACAACAAGATCCTACCCCTCTGCAATGGCAATCTCGACAGCCTCATCCGCGGCAGCCCTTCCTATATCGGCTACCACCTCCAGCAGCTCTGGTTCCTTGGCTTGGGGGCTGCACATGAAAAGGCCAGTGAATAACGAGGAATCGGAAGTCTTAAGCGAATGGAGAAATCGGGAGAAGCAATCAAAGCAAGGAAGAAAAGAATAAATAAGTAAAGTACCTGGGGAAGTTTGCCGGACGGGAACCTCTGTTTCCCCGACAACAGTTGTTGCCGGGCCATGAATTTCACCCTCTGTCGTGGTACACCCAGCAACCTTCTGCGCAACCTCATCCGCGGAAGGTTCCATGGGGGTCACTTCGCCTCGAGCAGTGGGAGAAGCGTGCCCCTTAGGGAGGGGCTCTCCTGCGTCGTCTCACCTCCCCCTCTAGCTGGGGGAACGGGGAAACCGTCCCCATCACCTCCGGCGGATGGGACCGAGTCTCCGCTCCCGGGCTGAGGGCTGGACTGAGGGTTTGGCATGGGGTCCTCTTGAAATGCCCGAGTCCGTTGCGCCAGGTGTCTTCGAGTTATTCGCTGCTGTTGCCTTGTCTTTTGGTTGTGTGTTGCATCTTGCCATGTCATCATGTACATTTGCATCCATCGTGTTCATGCTTGTGATGTTTGTTTTATTTTATTTTGCATCATGCATCTTCTCCATACCATTGTTGTTTTTGTTTAATTTAGTTGCTCATGTGCATTGCTACTTCTTTTCTACTCTTAATCCTTCCATCAACCCCATGCTCACTTCCAACTTGGTTTCACCAAAGTTTCAAATCCCTATGCCACTTCCTTCTTTCCTTTTTCTCTGTTTAGTTGAGTTGTAAATAGAATTGCTCAAATAAATGTTCTTCTTTTGCCCATAAATCATATTTATTATGTAGGGTCATCCTATAAAATTTAAGCCCATTTGGATTCAGTTTGGTTAGGTTATAAATTCATGCAAGTTTGAATTGAATTCGAACATGTTTAAATTTATAGTCTGTAAAAATTCCCAAACTAATTTGATTAAATCGGGCATATATCATGGTTTCCAGAAATTTGTCCCTCCATCCCTACTTCAACCCCAAACCCTCTCTTTATTTTCCTATCTTTATTTTCTTTTCTATTAAAGAAATATGAGGGAGAGAGAAAGAGCCCAGCTGGCTGGCCCATCTACAGCCCACTGGACCGGCCCACCTCCTTCTTAACCTAGCGCCAGGCCTACCTTCTCTCCTCGCGCCGCCACAGGAGAGCTTCGCTCTCTCCCGATCCCCTCCTTCTCGTTCCCTTCCGCCGGTAGCCTCGCACACACACCTGCAACCACTCCCTCTCGATCCCCATGGCCTCTCCCTCTTTCCCTTGCTCCTGCAGCTCAGCGCGCCTCCAGCGCCCGAGCCAGCGCCGTTGGAGAAGCCGTCCTTGTTCGTCGCCCCGACTCCAAGCCCCGCCGCGGCGCCCTACGGCGCCGGAGCCCCACACCAAGACCTCCCCTGCCTCGTCTTGTCTAGGGCGAGGACCACCCGCATCACCTCCTCCCGTGCTTGATGCCGCGGGCGCACCAAGGGAGCCTCCCATGATCCGCTGTTGCCCGCTGCTGCTTCGTCCACCGACCCCGGCCTCCAGCCATCGCGCATCACCTCTGCCTCCGATGGCCGTGGCGCCTTGCTGCGTCGCTCAAATCACGCCCGTGCCCTCTGCTGCATGCATCCCCATGGCGCTCCGCCGCCCCTTGTCTCGCCTACAGCCATCTCCCACAATAGAGGCCGCCGTACTGCCATCTTGCACCGCCCGTCGCCATCAACCCCTCCACCTGCGTCCTACAAGCTCTCGCCGTTGCCCCGAGCATCCCTGTCATCGAGCACCTGCTGGCTTCGGATCCGGTCAAGCGCACTGACCCGCCGCTGCCATGGCCTTGCATCCATCTGGCTCTGTTGTTTTCACGGAGCCACTGTACCATGGCCACAAACAAGACCCATCGGACATCACCAAGACCCACTGCATTGACTATATCGGTGCCGCTCCAGGCCATCGCACTGTACTAGCAGTACGTTGAGAGAACACGGATATGCCAAGACTCGGGCCGACAAGTACCACGACGTCCATCGATCGCCAAGTACCCCTTCGTTTCGTTGAGACCGGCAAGTCCGAAGACCCCAAGTACCACGACAAGCTTGAAGGGATTCAAATCCGTCAAGTTCCTCTAACGATGACCCGAACGGCTACAAAACGTGTACCACTACCATCGCCGAAAACCCGTGTACCACAAGCAGCATGTTCGACTACCATCGCGTGAACAACTACTTCCTCTACCATCACCGAGTACCACTAATTCCCACGACGATCGTGAACGACTACACCGCTTGACCCGAACCGCTCCGAGAACGCACGCTTCGAAGGTATAACCGCCGAGAACGACCGCCCGTGGACGAATGCTTGTGTTGTATGAGATGCATGGTTGATTGTTGTATTCGCCCGTGAACGTTAGTTGTTCCTCCTTGTTGCCATGCGATCGACACGTGGGAACCCGGTAACCGAGAGCACCCCACCGTTCATCGCATGAGACGCTCCTGTCACACTTGTTCTTTTCCACCGACATCTCAATAGAGTTACCGGAACCGGAACGTTGCCGTGGCACCATTTTTGCTATCGTCACCGTGGCACCCTTTCTTTCCACTACGGTGACAAATGCTTCATAATGCTCTTATCAACATTTTCATAAAAATTGCATAAACTTGAACATGTCATCGCATCATGATAATAACACCAAGAATTTTTAAAATTGTTGTTGCATTAAATTGCTAATGCACATGAGGATATACCAGAATTGTTGTTGTTGTTTCCGGCCTCATTTAAAATGCCTAGCTGTGTTTTTTACTCATGTTTCACCTCTTGACATGTTAACCAACATTTAATATTGTTGGGTACCTAAATGGGAGAGAACTAAATAATTGATGCGGTGTTCCGTCAATATGCAATTCGTTGCATATTGAGCTCAACTTAACTTGTAGTTCTGTTTGTGCACTTTTCCATGCCATGCATATTTAAACCAGACATGCATCATACTTGATTGTGCATCATGCCATGTTTCTGTGATGGTTGTTTACCATGATTGTTTGCTTCTTTCCGGTGTTGCTTCTTCGGGTTAGTTCCGATAACGTCGCATTTGTGAGGATTCATTCGACTTCGTCCGTTTGTCTTCTTCATGGACTCATTCTTCTTACTTGCGGGATCTTAGGCAATATGAGCATACCCTCAATATCACTTCTATCTTTGCTTGCTAGTTGTTCGCTCTATCGCTATGTCGTGCTACCTACCACTTGTTATATCATGCCTCCCATATTTCCATGTCAAGCCTCTAACCCACCTTCCTAGCAAACCGTTGTTTGGCTATGTTACCGCTTTTGCTCAACCCCTCTTATAGGGTTGCTAGTTGCAGGTGAAGTTGAAGTTTGTTCCATGTTGGAACATGGATATGTTTGGGATATCACAATATCTCTCTTATTTAATTAATGCATCTATATACTTGGTAAAGCGTGGAAGGCTCGGCCTTATGCCTGGTGTTTTGTTCCACTCTTGCCGCCCTAGTTTCCGTCATACCGGTGTTATGTTCCTTGATTTTGCGTTCCTTACGCGGTTGGGTGTTATGGAAACCCCTTGACAGTTCGCTTTGAATAAAACTCCTCCAGTAAGGCCCAACCTTGGTTTTAACATTTGCCACCTAAGCCTTTTCTCTTGGTTTATGCAGACTCAAGGGTCATATTTATTTTAACCCCCCCGGTCCAGTGCTTCTCTAAGTGTTGGTCCAACCTGAGCGATGTTCGGCGCCCCTTGGGCAACCAGGGTCTATGCCACCCCGACATCTGGCTCATCTGGTATGCCCTGAGAACGAGATATGTGCAGCTCCTATCAGGATTTGTCGGCACAGCGGGCGGTCTTGCTGGTCTTGTTTTACCATTGTCGAAATGTCTTGTAACCGGGATTCCGAGACTGATCGGGTCTTCCTAGGAGAAGGAATATCATTCGTTGACCGTGAGAGCTTGTGATGGGCTAAGTTGGGACACCCCTGCAGGGTTTGAACTTTCAAAAGTCGTGCCCGCGGTTATGGGCAGATGGAAATTTGTTAATATACGGTTGTAGAGAACTTGACACTTAACTTAATTAAAATGAATCAACCGCGTGTGTAGCCGTGATGGCCTCTTCTCGGCGGGGTCCGGGAAGTGAACATGGTTCTTGTGTTATGCTTGAACGTAAGTAGTTTCAGGATCACTTGTTGATCACTTCTTGTTCACGATCGTGCCTTGCTTCTCTTCTCGCTATCTTTTGTGTAAGTTAGCCACCATATATGCTAGTGCTTGCTACAGCTCCACCTCACTACCCCTCTCCTACCTTTAAGCTTAAATAGTTTTGATCGCGAGGGTGTGAGATTGTTGAGTCCCCGTGGCTCACAGATACTTCCAAAAAGATGCAGGTGCCGATGCTGCCAGTGCAGGGGACGCTACCGAACTCAAGTGGGAGTTCGACGAGGATTTGGGCTGTTACTATGTTTCTTTTCCGGATGATCAGTAGAGGAGCCCAGTTGGGTCGATCGGGGATCTAGCATTTGGGGTTGTATTTCTTTATTTTGGTTCCGTAGTCGGACCTTGATTGTATTCTGGATGATGTATGATATATTTATGTATTGTGTGAAGTGGCGATTGTAAGCCAACTCTTTATCCCTTTCTTATTCAGTACATGGGATGTGCAAAGATTACCCCTCTTGCGGCTATGCCTCTAAGTCGTGCCCCGACACGTGGGAGATATAGCCGCATTGTGGGTGTTATAAGTTGGTATCAGAGCATGTGTGTTACATCTCTGCATCACCCCCACCAAGGGCGGGATCTCTATGCCCTCCAGTGACCTGAGGCGCCCGAGCCTCTTTCGAGAACGGTAGACGAGGGTTTCCGCCTCCTCCTCCAGTTCCCTGCCAGCAACAACAAGAACAGGAGGTTAGTCAGCAAGAGCATTCAAGTATGCCTTCCTTACTCTTCTACGATGAGCATGGAGTCAAAGTTGAACTCCATGGGAGGCGAGGGCTCTCTTCCTCTATTTGGAGGTCGAGGGACAGAACTCCGCGGCAGCTTCGGTGCCAGGCGTGGCGCTGGGGGCTTCGGGGGAGACGAGCTCTGTGAGGAGCTCGAGCTGGAGTGGGAGCCAGAATCCACCTCCACGTTTGTCGATTGCTTAGCGGAATGAGCCTTGATCTGAGCAAGGTGAGGAGATTGATGATGAGCCACCTCTACCTTGGGGGCCTTAGTGGTGGTCTTCTTCACACTCTTGGCGGCTGGCGCTGGGTTGGAGGCCACCGCCCCTCAGGTGGCAACTCGCTTGCGGGTGCGCTGGTCCAGGACCGGCTCGGGGGCTTGAGGCCCAGCGGCAAGCTACTCCTCATTGAGCCCCACCACCCCGCCAACTTTGTCCTCCTCCTGAATCTCCGTTGCTGCCGTGGCTAGGGTTTCTACCCTGACAAGGTTATCTCTGGCAAGTTCTTCCCTGGCAGCCTCTTCCGTGGCCTGCACCTCGCTACCACCGTGGGAAGAACTTTCGTCCTGGCCTTCCCTTTGCCCTTCCCAGCCTTTGCGCCCTTCACCGTCTCCACAAGATGGGCGGCCTTGTGATCCTCGACCCTCCTCAAAATGTACGCCACCTCCACAAAGGAGGTGCGTTTGTACATTCCAGTCTCGACCCTGGTAGCCTTCTCCACCAGGATGCTCAACCACTAGAGCTCTTCATCCAGAGTGGGTAGCTGCCAGGTGCTTGCTACCCCTTTGACATTACAGTCCGACATCCACTTTAGTATCTGGTTCCGTGCATAATTGATATTCAGGGGGATGATGGTTGCCGGGAGCTTGAATAATTCGAAGCGACCAAACAGTTGGTCACACAACCAACAATGGCCATAAACTGACAAGTTGTTGCGAAACCCTGGGAGCAATCTCATCCTGTCAGCAGCATCCCCGTATAGCCAGGTGGGTCTGTCCCGCTCCTGCAGCGGCCAGATGCGGCAGAGAAGGAAATCTGCCCCCACATGCTCGATGGTTAGCCCGACAGCCTTCAAACGGATAATCATGTTGATTGTTGGGCGTAGCCTATCCTCAGTGAGGCCTTTGGCGCTCCAATCTTTGTTGTGCTCAACACATTCCTTCCGTGCTTCACAGAACTCGGGGGCTTTCTCATCTTGAATCCAACACCAATCCCCTCTCCACTCGTCCCACCTCTCACCCTGGTTCCCAGGGATGTAATCCTAGATCTTCCTCACCACCCGCGGCATCCAGTTGTTGTTTCCAGTACGGTGACCCTTGTTCTCTACCTGCAGCATGAAATAATGTCGGAACAGATCCATATTGGGCTTGACTCCAACAAAATTTCCCATGGTCACTATTGCATTTGGCATGAAGTCGAGGAGGGGGAATCCATAGATGTTCATAATCGCCTAAAAGGATTCGGAGAAGGGGCAACAGAGGCCGCAAATGAAGTAAGCACAAAAGAATTGATATGAGTTTGGCGGACCTTCCTTCCCCGCCGCAAACACTTTGGGCGCCCCGTGCCCATTCGGGACGGGCCTCCCCCACAGATACTCGTACCTCGTCTGGAGGACCGGACCGCTCAAGGTCGACGGGACAAATACAACGTCTTCTCTCCGCTTCTTGTTCAGCTCCGTCGCCCTCTTGGTTCCCTCGGCGGCGGCTTCCTTCGCCGCGGCTGTCTGCTTTCCCTTCTCTGCAGGTTTCTTCCCCCATTCCTGCGACGACGATGTAGAAGGGGAAGGGATTCGGCGAAAGGGGCAGCAGCGAACAGGAAGGCGAGAGGAGAACTTGTCGCTTCGCTTGCGGAGGAAGAAGATGGGGGAATGGGGCAAGAGATAGGTAAAATGTGCCGCTCCGCTTTTCCCTGCTCTTAAGGGGGGATGCGGAGCCGACGCTTCGGAAAGTTACCGTTTTACCTTAACTACAACAGTCCCACGACCCCACGATGCGCAGTAATTCTGCAAAGTGGATGTTGGATTGACTAGTCGTCGAGGTAAACCGGCATGCGCAGCCCTCTCCTGCCACGCGTCTGTGCACTTTTTGGGGCCTAACCCAATGTGCCATGTGACACGTGTGGCTCAGGCCCAGGGGCTTATGTCGGGGAAAATATACAGGGGTATGTATTTTCCCCTGACTCGTGCACGGGTAATTCAAGGTCAAACAAGAGTACAAGAAACCAAGATCTCCAAAGAACCGACATGCAGATCAGAGGGACCAGGATCGAGCCAGAGAAGCAAGAGACCATCGAGAGAAGGGCCTCCTTTGCCGGGCAGGCGAGCCCGGCAAAGGGCGAGGCCACCCTCGGAAGAATACGTCCAAGACATCTCGGCAGGGCTTGCTGGGACACACGAAGGCAAAACCACCTCACCAACTACTCCGCCATGACCCACGTTGTCAATCAGTGCAGTGTCAAGCCACAGAGTGACTAAGTGGCAGCCATTGGCCACATGGCAGCCTCTCCCTATAGGAAAAACCCACAGATGACACCCGTCCTACGACGTGTCAAGCGAGCAGGTGTGGAGCTGGCAAGATGGCCTGGCAAGCCCTACCGAGCAACCAATGATGTGACGTTGAGTGGTGCATTTAATGCGCCCTGTCAGCCCGTAGAGTTAGGTATGATAGCACTGTTTGCTATCTTATCAGTGCATAATGGCCACTTTGGCATTGTGGTAGTCAGATTTTGGGTTCCGACAAACCCTTGAGGTTCGAACACTGGGGTGCGCACGAAGTAATCTCTCTCTCTCTAGCTTGCTCGCACAACAATCTCAAGGCCTAGCTCGACGAACCCATGGAACATGGGACACAGAGGTTTATACTGGTTCGGGCCACCGTTGTGGTGTAATACCCTACTCTAGTGTGGTGGTGGATTGCCTTGAGGGCTTGGGATGAATTAGTAAAATGGGTGAACTGCCACCCGAGGAGATGTGTTCTTGAGCTCGGTGAGTTGGTGTGTGTGAGGATGGTCCGAATGATCCGCCCCCTTGCTATGGTGGTGGCTAGTCTTATTTATAGAGGCCCTGGTCCTCTTCCCAAATGTTAGGCGGGAAGGGATCCAACAATGGCCAAGTTTGAACGGGGACAACTAGTACAAGCTATCCTGACAAAAGGTGGTCTTCGCCTGCCAAAGACTCTGGTGGTGACCCTGCTGTGGGCTCCGTGGTGACCTCCATCCTGTCGTCCTGCTGGCCTTGGTCTTATTGCACCGATAAGAAAACCTTTGCCTGATGCCTCAGGACTCCTTGCATGCGCCTGCCTCTTTAGAACCAAAGAGGGAACTGGTACACTGCTCCTGCTGGCGCCCGCCTGGCCTTGGTCATCATGGCTCACGTCACATGAACCTCGTGAGGTGCCCCTTGCATAGATAACTCCGCTCCTTGGGAGCCTGCCTAGTGAGGCTGCCCCCAGGGACATCCTGGCGTCGCCCGCCTCGCGAGGCTTGGCCCCTAGAGAGGGTCTTGAGTTGTTGCTGCAGGCGATGGGCCGTACCAGGCCGCTGGTGGAGCCGTGTCGTGGGCCGCAGGCAGGCAGGCCTAGGTACCCCCATTCCCAGGACGCCGACAGTAGCCCCCGGGCCCAAGGTGCGCTCGGACTTGGCTTCAAGGCGAAGCCAGCGGTCAAGTGCGGAGCGCTGCGGGCCCCATCCGCCTGCGGCCTTGATTGATGCGTGGCAACTTATGGGACGTGGGCATCTCCACTTCCCCACGCGGCCTCGGTTTCCGCCTAGCTAGCTGGCCGCCGTTGTCTACACATCTCCTCCTCCATTACTGGCAGCGCGCTTCGCAGTTCCCCCGCCTTCTGAAAACAGCAGACCCTTTCCCCCAATCCGACCCGACACCAAACCTCCTCACTGCCATGGCGCCATGCCGGGAGAAGAAAGGGAAGAAGAAGTCTCATACCTCGGCCCCCACGCCACCGGTCTTCGAGCCCGCCATCATGCGGTCGATGGTGCTGTACCAGGAAGCGATGGACAAGGTTTGCCCAACGCTTGCCTCCGATTCCAATTAGTGGGGGGCGACGGTGGCTTGGCCTGCTTCCCGTGCCCCGATTGATAGGATAGCCACCGAGATCCCCATCTATCTCCACGCTCTCTGGGCTGGCTTGATCCCTCCCTTCTCCGATTTCTTCAATGATGTGCTTTCGCATTATCAGATCAACGCGTCGCACATCGACCCCCAATCCATCATCCTCCATGCCATCTTCGCCTTTGTCTGCGAAGCCATGGCGGGCATTGCCCCTTCCGTGGCCTTGCTTCGCCACCTTTTCTCTCTGCACCTAATGGATGCTCTCCAGCGCTCGGGGTGCATATCCCTTCAGGCCATTGCGGCGACAGCCGGCTCGGGGATCGACTTCGATCTCTTGCCGGTCATGGAAGGTTTTTGTAAGCGGTGGGTGTTTGTGGATGTTGGCATGGTTAGCCCCATGCTGCTACTCCCGCGGATTCCGGCCTCCCCAAGCTCCAGCTGGGGGCACGCGAAGCTTGCCGACCGGCAGGTTGCCCATGTTTGGTGTCGTCTGGCCAGGCTGAAGGATCTTGGGGTGACGGCGCCGATGGTGGTGAAGGAGTTCATCCGATGTCGCATTGCTCCACTTCAGCACCACTCCCGGCCGATGTGGGCCTTTTCCAGTTACGGGGACCCCATGAGACTTCATGCGCCTACTCTTCCTCCCGAGGCGCGGTGCACAATGCTCGAGCTCCTAATGGGCGACCCAGCGCCAGCTAATCTGTCAGAGGAGGCCTGCCGTCTATACGGCTGCTCGCACAAGGTGGAGTTCATGAAGCAGATGCCCCCCTTCGACGAATGGGGACTATGCCCAGCCGGCCTTGAGGGGTCGCGCGAAAGCCCCATCTTCGTGTCCCCTCTATCTACCGTCACATCAACGCTCACCCCAGAAGCTGGTGCAGGGGGGCGAGCATCGTCGAGCGCCAGTGAGGTGGCCGCCGAGGAAATGACGCCAGTCGATGCCCCTAAGGCTACGACTTCTGAGGCTTGGGCGAGCCCTCCCGAAGCGGCAGCAGGAGGGTTGACGCGGTCGGAGGTCCCCAGGGTGAAGGCTCCGGAGGCTCAGGGGGGTCGTCCTGAGGTGGAGGTCGCGGGGCCGACACAGACGGGTGCTCCCGAGGCAGGCCTCTCAGGAATCCCGCCAACTACCCAAGGCGACGGTGGCCGCGCCCAGGGCTTTGGGCAACTTTGCCTGGATTTTGAGGCACTCTCCAAGAGGAAGGTGTCTCCAAGATGCAATGGAGGTGCATACCGGTCGCTGAAGCAGAGGAAATACATTGCCAAAGACGAGTAAGTACCTCATATGCATGATATCTTGAGTGCTGCATCCTTTTCTGACCAACGATCTTCAGGTTTCCCTTGGTTGAGACGGCGAAATCTCCTGAGGTGCGGCCCTCACCGGCCGTCGGCTCGCCATTAACCTTGAGCTTTGCTTGCCATACTGTGACATGGGGCCCGGGGCCCGCTTCGAAGGCGGATGCGTCTACCTGGAGCCTTGACTCGTCCTTCTTGGTGTCACTTCTTCGCGCTCTGGCCTGGGGCGCAGCCGGCGTGCCAAGGACTCCTCTGCTGACCATCACTGGCAGCTGGGCATCCCCAGCACCGGCCTCGTCTTCGGGTGGTGGGGCCGTGTCATCTAGCACCTTTGCTGGGGCCCGTGAGGCAGTGGAGAAGGCTCCGGCCTTGTGCCCCTTGCCGAGGACAAGCAGGCTAGCTCGAACTTCCCCAGCGACCCCAGGCGCAGAGGACGGACTTGGCCGCGCAATGGAGCTTACGCGTGGTCGTGGCGTCGTGCGCCACGAGCTCTTGTCGGAGGCGCTGAGTGCGCTGAGCCGCCTTGGTGGAGAGCTCGCGGCGGTCGATGCTTGACTCGAGATGGAGGACCTTCTCCTGGCTCATGAGTGGCACAAGTTGAAGGTTGCCATCAACCTTGGGAAGCTTCGGCTCGGGCATGACAAGGCAAAGGCCGCAGCGGAACTCGCGGCCTCCCACGAGGCCAGCGCTCGGGCCCAGGAGGAACAAAGGACGTCGACCACCATCGATAGAACGCCGAGAAGCGAGAGCGCGAGCTCCAGGCTTTGAGTGCCGCTTTGGAGGAGCAGATCGAGGCGCGCCGGACCGTCTTGGCCTCGATAAGGGGAGAGCCCCTCGAAGAGAAGGAGATCCGTAAGCGTGAGGAAGTGTTGGCGCTAGAAGCCTTAGAATGCAGCCTCGAGGTCGAGCGGCTGGAAACGAGGGAGCACCAGGTAGCCATGGCTGAAGACGCCACCACCGCGCACGAAGCCAAGATCTAGGAGGAGGTTGATCGCAGAGTACAAGAAGCTCGCGCGGGCCTTGTAAACAAGTATGATATGAAGTCGGAGTTGTCCAAGGCCACAGCTGATGGCAGGACCGCCGCCCTCAGGGCAAGGTTGGACGAGGCGAAACGGCGTGAGAAGGCCGCTTCGGAGGCCCTGATGTGATGCCCCGAGACCGACGCTCCAAATGCCTTCCCAGATGCCTTCCATGGATTGTGTGTTTCGTCGTGTGTTTTGTTTGGTTCGTTGCATTCATCTTTGCATCATGTGCATTGCATCATGTCATCTTGCACCCTCTTTTTAAAACTCAACCAAATAAACCGTATGGATCTTTGATCCATTTAAACTAAGGGAACTCCCATGGGGATTTGTCTTTTTAACATATCCTCCCAATATTACGGAGCTATATTAAATATTCCATTTTTTGGAATCACCCATAAACACACTTGCAAATATTCCCCATGTCTTTTCTACTTCAAGTTTGACTTCAAAACCTTGCCCACGTTTCTCTTCCCATTTGCCCAGGTTCCTCCAAAAATTTCAATTTTTTTGGACACTTCAAAAACCAAGTCCAAGTTCAAACCCATTTGAATTAAATTCAAATGAGTTTGAATTTACATCTTTCAATCTTGGCCATTTCTATTTTCTCGAAACAAGCACATTTTTGTGGGTCCGGGAAAATTATCCACATGTCCAACTTATTCCCCTAACACCTCCTTCCTTCTTTTTATCTTCTTTGTTATTTTGTGTTTTAGAAAATAAGAATGAGGGAGAGAGACAGCCCCTGCCAGCCCTCTACCAGGCCAGCCAACCAGCAGCCCAACCGCACTGCGCCGACCCATCTGCTCCTAGGCCCAAGGCCCAGTCGGTGCCTTTCTAACCCTAGCCCCTCACCACGCTCTCTCCCGATCCCCTCCCTTGCGGTGCCAGGGAGAGCCGCGGCTGGATCCCCTTTCCCCTCCACTCGTCTTCCTCCTCGTGCCAGGGAGAGGATCTCCCTCATCCCCGCCGTCCTTCGGCTCGTTACTGCCCCCGCAACCAACCTCCTCCTCGACATCGGCCCCGCCGCCGAGCTCCGGCTCTCTGTGTGGTTCCTTCTCCATGACGCTTAGCCCCAAGCGCCGCCCCATGGCGCCCGCGCCCCCTGCTCCAGTGAGCCCTAGCTCCGCCGCCACTAGAGGTCCACCCGGCGCCCAATCTCCTCCATGGCCTCCTCCTCATCCAAGAGACCCGACACCCGTTCGACAACCATGGCGCCGCCGCCGGCCTCTCTCTCGACGTCATGTCGTGCCACATCCCGCGAACCCGCCTGCCTCCTCGACCTCCAGGCCACCCCGTCGCACCCTTCTTCTCCTTGCTGAGGTCGCCGCTGGCGCCCCAAGCACCCCGTGCCTGCAGCGATGCCGCCCTGCTGCATATGCTCTTCCTGCGTCGCCTTCCTCGCTGAGCCCCGTAGCGTCGCCCTTCTCCGGCAACCAGCGCCCCTCCATGGACAACCACCACCATAGTTGCAACACCCGGAGCATCACGACCACAACCCTGCGGCTTTCAGATGTAATTAGTCCGTTTTGGCCTTTGGGTCACTGTTGTCATTTTGTTACAAGTACATCAACGACCGCTGGTTTCGAAGACCACAAGCACCACTACATCGACGTGTAACCGGAAAACTGATGGTGACCTCGAAGCGTTTGGTATTGTCAAGTTTGACCCCGTCACCGAGTACCCCTACAACAAGTGTACCTCTACCGCCGTCTTCGGAATCGCTAAGAACGCCAAGTACCCCTTCGAGTTGACAAGACCGGTAAGTTCGAAGACCACAAGTACCACGACGATCAACCACTACCTTTGTCGTGTACATCTACCGTCGCCGAAGACCCATGTATGCCTATCGTTGCCCCGAAGTCATTGGATTCGACAAGTACCTCTTCGAAACGACCGAGTACCACTACCGTCGACCCTCGAAGAACCCGTGAATGTCAAGTTCCTCGTTGTGACCCAGAACACCTATGGAGTGTGTACAACTACAAAGCATGAACAACTACTTCCACAACGACCATCGCGAGAATGTCTACATCCCTCTATGAACTCGATCCATCCCCAATGCACGCTTCGAAGGTATAACCGCCGGAACGACGCCCGTGGATCGTATGCATGTGTGATGTATGAGATGCCCGTGTTTGCACCGTGTCCGAGTTTTCTTCGCACCTTCATTCCTCGTTTTCCTTGCCACCATCACGTGGGAACCCGGTAACCGGGAGCACCCCACCGTTCATCATGACACGCTCCCGTCACACTTCCTCGGGTTACCGGAACCGGAATGTTTCCGTGGCACCATTTCCATTGTCGTTGTCGTGGCACCCCTTTTGTTTCCTCCATGATGACAAATGCTTCATAATATGTTCATATCAACAATTTCAAAATTTTTGCTTGAAACTTGTTTATGTCATTCACATCATGATAACAATGTTTAAATGTTTAAAATTATTGTTGCATCAAATTGCTAAATAACATGTGGGGGTTTACCGGAATTGTTGCTTGATGTTTCCGGCCTCATTTAAAATTGCCTAAAATGTGTAGTTTACTTATGCTATACCTCTTGCCATGCTTTACAACATTTAATTTTGTTGAGTAGTTTAAGCGGGAGAGAACTAAATAATTAAATGTGGTGTTTCTTCAAAATGCAACTCATTGCATATTGAGCTCCACTTAATTTGTAGTATTGTTTGTTCCACTTTGCCATGCCATGCCTCTTTAAATGGACATGCATCATACTTGGTTGTGCATATTGCCGTGATCATGCTTGTTGGTTTACCATGTTGTTTGCTTCTTTTCGGTGTTGCTTCTCCTTGATAATTCTCGGTATCGTTATGATTGTGAGGATCCGTTCAACTACGTTGTCTTGTCTTCTTCATGGATTCGATCTTCTTCCTAGCGAGAACTTTTCAGGCAAGATGACCATTACCCTCGATATCACTTCTATCTTTGCTTGCTAGTTGTTCGTTCTATCGCTATGTCACGCTACCTACCACTTGTCATATCATGCCTCCCATATTGCCATCTCAAGCCTCTAACCCACTTTCCTAGCAAACCGTTGTTTGGCTATGTTACCACTTTGCTCAGCCCCTCTTATAGCATTGTTAGTTGCAAGTGAACTTGAAGATTGCTCCATGTTGGAACATGTTTATGTTGGGATATCACAATATCTCTTATTTAATTAATGCATCTATATACTTGGTAAAGGGTGGAAGGCTCGGCCTTATGCCTGGTGTTTTGTTCCACTCTTGCCGCCCTAGTTTCCATCATATCGGTGTTATGTTCCTTGATTTTGCGTCCCTAACATGATGAGGGGTATGGGACCCTCTTGACAGTTTGCTTTGAATAAAACTCCTCCAGCAAGGCCCAACCTTGGTTTTACATTTGCCTAACAACCTATAACTTCCCCTTGGGGTTGCAAACCCGAGGGTCGTCTTTATTTTAACCCCCCCGGGCCAGTGCTCCTCTAAGTGTTGCTCCGAATCGGGCAGCCTGCGGGGCCACCTCGGGGAAACTTGAGGGCTGGTTTTACTCGTAGCTTGACCTATCTAGTGTGCCCTGAGAACAAGATATGTGCAACTCCTATCGAGATTTGTCGACACAGTCGGGCGGTCTTGCTGGTTTAGTTTTACCGTTGTCCAAATGTCTTGTGCACCAGGATTCCGAGCCTGATCGGGTGTCCCGTGATGGAGGATTTCTCTGCGGATCGTGAGCTTGTCATGGGCTAAGTTGGGACACCCCTACAGGGTGTAAACTTTTGAGAGCCGTGCCCGCAGTTATGTGGCAGATGGGAATTTTTTAATATCCGGCTGTAGAGAACTTGACACTTGACTTAATTAAAATGAATCAACCATGTGTGTAGCCGTGATGGTCTCTTTTCGGCGGAGTCTAGGAAGTGAATACGGTTTGAGTCAAGTTTGAACGTAAGTAGTTTCAGGATCACTTCTAGCTTCATGAACGTTGCGTAGCTTCTCTTCTTACTCTTATTTGCGTATGTTAGCCACCATATTCGCTTAGCGCTTGCTGCAACTCCACATCATTACTTTATCCTACCCATAAGCTTAAACAGTCTTGCTCTCGCACGTTTTGAGATTGCTGAGTCCTCTTGACTCACAGATACTACCAAAATAGTTGCAGGTGCCGATGATACCAGTGCAAGTGATGCTACCGAACTCAAGTGGGTGTTCGACGAGGACCTTGATCATTACTATGTGTTGTTTCCTGATGATCAGTAGTGGAGCCCAGTTGGGATGATCGGGGATCTAGCATTTGGGGTTTATCTTCTTTTCATTGGGATTTGACCGTAGTCGGTCTATGTGTGTATTTTGGATGATGTATGAATTCTTTATGTATTGTGTGACGTGGCGAGTGTAAGCCAACTCTCTTTATCCCTATCTTGTTCATTACATGGGATTGTGTGAAGATGACCCTTCTTGCAACAAAACCACTATGCGATTATGTCTCTAAGTCGTGCCTCGACACATGGGAGCTATAGCCGCATCGTGGGTGTTACAAGTTGGTAATCAGAGCCATCCCTGACTTAGGAGCCCCCTTCTTGATCGAATCGCTGATGTTGTTGAGTCTAGAACAAAAAATTTGAGTCTTAGGGTTATATATATCGGAGAGTAGGATTCTTTTTACTCCTCAGTCCCTTCGTCGCTCTGGTGAGGCCTCCTGAGGTAGATGTTTTGTCTTTTCTCTCCTCAAATTTCACGAAAAAAATTAGGATCACGCGGGTATCTTGGGATCGTTCCGATATTCTTGTGACGAGAACATTGTTCTTGGTGCCTCCTGACATTTAGGGGTTGTGGCAGTGTCCCAGGGAGTTGAGCTCCGAGGTGTTGTCGTCACAATTTTATCATTGCAATTTTGGAATACCTGAGTTCGCCGACATAGAAAATCTCTTATGCAGTTGTTGGTTAGATAACCTCGACGCCACCCAATACTAGGGCGGGAGTTCGGGAGTATTTCCATAGCTCGTATAACAGATGCTTTTCGAAGGTTGAGGTACACGATTTCTGGAGTTTTCTTGGTTTTGTGTTGACAGATGGATACAGTTGGAGCGTAGGGCTTGTGAGTTGTGTGATATATATTGTGCCTCCCTGTATCCCCAACACCGCATAACCAGAAAGTTTCAGGAGTTTTTAGGTGGGAATTCAAGTATCACGTAGGAATTCTTTCCAACAGACACATGATATGATATGGGCTCTATCATATGTTTGTTTCGGCTTATTCTGCAAGCCAAATCCTTTGTTTTGTTTTGAGTTGTGGTATTCGAGTTGCTTCAATGTCAAGTGTTGATTCCATACCTTACCTAAGTGGTGTTCTCATACTTCTATGTGAATACCAATCCTTCTTCACCATCGAGATTGCCTTGACAATTCTTTTCCAACCGAGGTGCTTCTCTTCAAGTTAATCATATCCTTTCAATTTCTGCTAGATCAATTATCAGTTCTTCACAACGGTGTTTGTTTCATCCGTCCCAAGTTGCCTTTGTTTTACCCACCCTCCCACCCCTTTTCTTCAAGGACTCAGATTTCTTAATCAAGTATCTTTTTTATTGATGGGAAGTCTCTCCATTATTTTCCGTCAATGTTCTTATTCGGTGATTCTCTGGAAGATGCTCAGGAAGCTTCAAGAGTATCATTCTTCGTTCTCTTTTCTTCTCCGATGGATTCAATTCAAGCTTTTGGTGTTCATCATATCCCCTTTCCTTGTTTCAAATGCTTTCTCGCGTTGGAAGTTCTTATCCAAGCATCTCTTGATCATTAACATTGCAATACTTGTATCCGGAGTGGTGAAGATATCTTAGAAGATTCGTGTTTTCATTCCTAATCCATTCGAGCTATCTCGAGGTTGTTATATATTTTGAGCCATTTAATTCAACCGGTGCAATTTTTCTTTAAATCATTCAAAGGTGTATCTTTTGAGAGGGCCCTAACCCACAGGTCTTTTCCCAGGATATTACCTGACTCTTCTAATTTTCCCAGAGCTATTCCCAAATTCTTTTCGAAGTTTGACGTAAGAATGAATTTCATCAGTCAGATGTTTTCCAAGATCGATTTCAAATTATTTTTAATTTTTGATTGAACCTCCTTGTTTTTCATTCTCCCGGAGTATCTCAACAATTTTGGTGGTGTTTCCCGTCGGCATTCTCGGATTTTGAAGATCGAAGAAGAGTTTCTCTTAAATCTTGTCCATTCTCTTGAAGATGCGTAGTTCAAGCTTGATGCCATCCTCTCATAATTGCTTTCGATTGTGAGAATTTTTTACACCCATCCGGAGCAATTCAGGAGTCTTTTCAGTTTGATCCTCCGGAGCCCATCATCTCAGAATTATTCATTCCAGCTTTCAGATCTCGTTCTCCAAATCTTACCAAGGCATCATTCAAGTATTCTCTAATCAGCTCGGATCTCTTCGTTCACTTGTATCTAAATTCTCTCAAGTATCTTCATTCATTTTCTAATTTTTCCCAGTGTTTCGCTATCTTTTCTTTGTTCGTTTTTAATTCTTCGGTGGTTTGTTCAAGATTTCGCTTCCTTTGTTCTCATATTAATTTATTCGTTGTTTCAATCCTACCGATGGTTCGTTGAAGACCTTCCCAAGTTTGCGCTATATCTCTCTTCAATCCTTTTTCAATGAGTATAAGTAGTATGCCAAATCTGTTTCTTGTCATCAATTTAAATTGGTGAAGGATACGCATAATGTAATTCTTATTCTTATTTTATCCAAGCGTTTAATCCCTTCCTTCGGAGTTTGTTCAGTATGAAGTAATTCTCGGTTCTAGTGTTTCATCTATTCTTTTTCCGGAGTTCCAAGCTCTCTTAGTTAACTAGCCGCAAAGCTCCATCTAATCGTTGCAAGGCTTCAATCTTATTCTTTTCATCCTTCACTTCTTTTGATCATTCTTTTATTACCGGAGTTCTCACGAAGGCTCAACATGGTTGTCCATCAAGGAATCCTTTCATTCTTCAATTGTTCTTCAAGATTTCTCTCGAAGCTAAGATCCGCTAAGCTATACTCTAAAATAAACAGGGTGCTCAACATATGTTTTGTCTTGAGGAGTTTAAGCATTCTTCATCTTGCATCCGAAGTGCAATTCGTCCTACATTCTCTTTTGAGGTGTTATGTCATTCTTGACAATTTCCTTTCGTGTTTCATGAATCGCAAGTTGTTAAGAATGAGATATTTAAACCCATCATTTTCTCTTCATTCAGGAGATCCTTTGCAACCCATCAATCTCTTGATTGGAGTTATCTTGGGTTATATTTCACCTAAATCTTTCCCTAAGGATTGTTGCTATTATGGTGCTTATAAATGACCCAAGTTCTTCATTGATCCTCCCGCTAAAATAAGTTTTTTCGTCTCCTTGTTGATATCAATCCAATCAAATGTTTTCATAGCGGCCGCTTGTCACCTCATAATTTTGAGATGTTTTCCATAGGCCCACAACAACCTTATTCTTTTTTTGATTATTTTTAAACAACTCCATCCAATCCTTCTTTCTAAGGATGCTTTCAAAATTCATTGGTGGTAGAAGTTATCATTTTCTTCTACTTTCTTTCTTCCTAACGATCTAGCTTCTATTCTTTCGTTCCAGAGGCATTGTGATGTTGCACTCTTCGACCCAGCATCCCATTTTTGTCAAAGATCATGTTCTTTCCTTTGCTTATCCATTCAACTGGAGTGTCATGTCCTTCATTGAAGTTCTCTCATCTTATCAAGTTTTGCCTCCCTTCTCAACCAGAGTGCTATTTTTTGAAATCTTTCTTACCCCTTGTGCCATTCTTTCAATAGTTCCGGAGGCAGTGTGTTGTTGATTTCATCAAGTATCCTCTTATCTTGTAAAGTTCATGTTCAATTCCTTCCATTTACGTCGGAGTGCTGTCCAAATTATATCATTCTTATTCCTTCTCTATCTTGTTTTAACCAGAGTGATGTGTCTATCATTCCTCTTCTAAACGGAGTCGCGTCCAAGTGCTTCCATTTTACCAAGTTCATATTATATACCTTCCATTTCCAACCGAAGTGTTGTCGTAATTGACCTTTATCGTTCCTTGTACATCTTGTTTCAACCGGAGTGCTTGCATGTACTTCTTGTCCATTGTTCTCATCATTTATAGCTTTGCAAACTCCAAGGTTTACATGGTATTCCTTGTTTCTCTTTTCTATCGGTGTGCTTTCATATTCTTTTTGGTCCGTTAAGCTCTTGTTTCAAGTCCTTCAACCTACAAGGTTCTCGCAATGTTCCTTGTTCCTCTTTTATAACGAAGTGTTTTCAACTTCTTGCATCTTTGTTGGATTCCTTCTTTCAATTTGTTTAACCTCTCAAGGTTTGTTGGTTTCACTCTTTTGTCAAAGAAGCAACTTGTTTTACCTCTTCCCCTTCCATTTCTCTCCGGTGCCATCCTTAGATATCGGGACGAGATCTCTTGTAAGTGGAGGAGTGTTGTGACGCCCCCAGACCAATGCTCCAGATTCCTTCCACGGATTCTGAGTTTCGTTGTGTGTTTTGTTTGGTTCGTTGCATTCATCTCTGCATCATGTCATCTTGCACCCTCCTTTTAAAACTCAACTAAATAAACCGTATGGATCTTTGATCCATTTAAACCGAGGAACTCCCATGGGGATTTCTCTTTATAACATATCCTCCCAATATTATGGAGCTATATTAAATATTCCATTTTTCGGAATCACCCATAAACACACTTGCAAATATTCCCCATGGCTTTTCTACTTCAAGTTTGACTTCAAAACCTTGCCCACTTTTCTCTTCCCATTTGCCGAGGTTCCTCCAAAAAATTCAACATTTTTGGACACTTCAAAAACCAAGTCCTAGTTCAAACCCATTTGAATTAAATTCAAATGAGTTTGAATTTAAATCTTTCAATCTTGGCCATTTCTATTTTCTCGGAACAAGCACATTTTTGTGGGTCCGGGAAAATTATCCGCATGTCCAACTTATTCCCCTAACACCTCCTTCCTTATTCTTCTCTTCTTTGTTATTTTCTATTTTAGAAAATAAGAATGAGGGAGAGAGAGAGAGCCCCCACCAGCCCTCTACCAGGCCAGCCAATCAGCAGCCCAACCGCACCGTGCCAGCCCATCTGCTCCTAGGCCCAAGGCCCAGCCGGCGCCTTTCTAACCCTAGACCCTTACCACGCTCTCTCCAAATTCCCCTCGCTCACGCCGCCAAGGAGAGCCGCGGCCTGATCCCCTTTCCCCTCCACTTGTCCCCCTCCTCACTCCAGGGAGAGGAGCTCCCTCGTCCCCGTCATCCTTCGGCTCGTTGCTGCCCCCGCAACCAACCTCCTCCTCGACGTTGGCCCCGCCGCCTAGCGCCGCCTCTCTGCGTGGTTCCTTCCCCGTGACCCCGAGCCCCAAGCACCGCCCTGATAACCCACAAGTATAGGGGATCGCAATAGCTTTCGAGGGTAGAGTATTCAACCCAGTTTTATTGATTCGACACAAGGGGAGCCAAAGAATATTCTCAAGTATTAGCAGCTGACTTGTCAATTCAACCACACCTGGAAACTTAGTATCTGCAGCAAAGTGTTTAGTAGCAAAGTAATATAATAGTGATGGTAACGGTAACAAAAGAGTAATGAAAGAAAAGTAATATTTTTGGTATTTTGTAGTGATTGTAACAATAGCAACGGGAAAGTAAATAAGCGTAAACCAGTATATGGAAAGCTCGTAGGCATCGGATCAATGATGGATAATTATGCCAGATGCGGTTCATCATGTAACAGTCATAACATAAGGTGACACAGAACTAGCTCCAATTCGTCAATGTAATGTAGGCATGTATTCCGAATATAGTCATACGTGCTTATGGAAAAGAACTTGCATGACATCTTTTGTCCTACCCTCCCGTGGCAGCGGGGTCCTAATGGAAACTAAGGGATATTAAGGCCTCCTTTTAATAGAGAACCGGAACAAAGCATTAGCACATAGTGAATACATGAACTCCTCAAACTATGGTCATCACCGGTAAGTATCCTGATGATTGTCACTTCGGGGTTAACGGATCATAACACATAATAGGTGACTATTGACTTGCAAGATAGGATCTAGAACTCTCACATATTGATGAAAACATAATAGGTTCAGATCTGAAATCATGGCACTCGGGCCCTAGTGACAAGCATTAAGCATAGCAAAGTCATAGCAACATCAATCTCAGAACATAGTGGATACTAGGGATCAAACCCTAACAAAACTAACTCGATTACATGGTGAATCTCATCCAACCCATCACCGTCCAGCAAGCCTACGATGGAATTACTCACGCACGGCGGTGAGCATCATGAAATTGGTGATGGAGGATGGTTGATGATGACAACAGTGATGAATCCCCCTCTCCGGAGCCCCGAACGGACTCTAGATCAGCCCTCCCGAGAGGTTTTAGGGCTTGGCGGCGGCTCTGTATCGTAAAACGCGATGATTTCTTCTCTCTCATTTTTTTCTCCCCGAAAGCAGTTATATAGAGTTGGAGTTGGAGTCGGAAGGTCTCCAGGGGGCCCACGAGGTAGGGGGGCGCGCCCTAGGGGGGGCGCCCCCACCCTCGTGAGAAGGGTGTGGGCCCCCTGCTCTTCATCTTTGGCGAGGATTTTTTATTATTTATTATAAGATATCCCGTGGAGTTTCAGGTCATTCCGAGAACTTTTGTTTTCTGCACATAAAACAACATCATGGCAATTCTGTTGAGAACAGCATCAGTCCGGGTTAGTTCCATTCAAATCATACAAGTTAGAGTCCAAAACAAGGGCAAAAGTGTTTGTAAAAGTAGATACGACGGAGACGTGTCAACTCCCCCAAGCTTAAACCCTTGCTTGTCCTCAAGAAATTCAGTTGACAAACTGAAAGAAATAAAGAAAAACTTTTACAAACTCTGTTTGCTCTTGTTGTTGTAAATATGTCAAGCTATCATTCAAGTTTTCAGCAAAGATTATAACTAACCATATTTGCAATAGTTCTCAGGTCTCATGTTTACTCATATCAATAGCATAATCAACTAGCAAGCCATAATAATAAAACTCGGATGACAACACTTTCTCAAAACAATCATAATATGATATAACAAGATGGTATCTCGCTAGCCCTTTCTGAGACCGCAAAACATAAATGCAGAGCACCTTTAAAGATCAAGGACTGAATAGACATTGTAATTCATGGTAAAAGAGATCCAATCATAGTCACACCCAATATAAATTAACAATAATGAATGCAAATGACAGCTGGGCTCTCCAGCTAGTGCTTTTTGATAAGAAGGTGATGACTCAACATAAAAGTAAATAGATAGGCCCTTCGCAGAGGGAAGCAGGGATTTGTAGAGGTGCCAGAGCTTTGGTTTTGAAATAGAGGTGAATAACATTTTGAGCGGTATACTTTCATTGTCAACATAACAACCAAGAGATGGCGATATCTTCCATGCTACACACATTATAGGCGGTTCCCAAACAGAATGGTAAAGTTTATACTCCCCCTCCACCAACAAACATCAATCCATGGCTTGCTCGAAACAACGAGTTCCTCGAACATACATCAGGTCCCAGGGGGAGTTTTGTTTGCAATTATTTTGATTTAGTTTGCATAAAGCATGTGACTGGGCATCCCGGTGACCAGCCATTTATCTCGTGCGTGAGGAGCGGAGTCCACTCCTCTTGAGAATAACCCGCCTAACATGGAAGATACAGACAGCCCTAGTTGATACATGAGCTATTCGAGCATACAAAACAAGATGATTATTTGAAGGTTTGGAGTTTGGCACATACAAATTTACTTGGAACGGCAGGTAGATATCGCATATAGGAAGGTATAGTGGACTCATCTGGAATAACTTTGGGGTTTACGGAGTTTGGATGCACAAGAAGTATTCCCGCTTAGTACAGGTGAAGGCTAGCAAAAGACTGGGAAGCGACCAACTAGAGAGCGACAACAGCCATGTACATGCATTAAAAATAATAAACATTGGATGCAAGCATGAGTAGGATATAATCCACCATGAACATAAATATCGTGAAGGCTATGTTGATTTGTTTCAACTACATGCGTGAACATGTGCCAAGTCAAGTCACTTAAATCATGCAGACGAGGATACCACCCTATCATACCACATCATAACCATTTTAATAGCATGTTGGCACGCAAGGTAAACCATTATAACTCATAGCTAATCAAGCATGGCACAAGCAACTATGATCTCTAATTGTCATTGCAAACATGTTCATTCATAACAAGCTGAATCAAGAACGATGAACTCATCATATTTACAAAAACAAAAGAGGTCGAGTTCATACCAGCTTTTCTCATCTCACTCAGTCCATCATATATCATCATAATTGCCTTTCACTTGCATGACTGAACGATGTGAATAATAATAAGAGTGCACGTGCATTGGACTAAGCTGGAATCTGTGAGCATTCAATAAACAGGGGAAGACAAGTCAATATGGGCTCTTGGTTAAATCAAAAATAAAGCATATAAGAGCCACTTCAACAATTTAATCATGCTCTTCTCCTACTGACCCCCAAAGAAAAGAAATAAAACTATTTACACGGGAAAGCTCCCAACAAGCAAAAGAAGAACATGAAATATGTTTGGGTTTTGTTTTTAATTACTACTACAAGCATGAAAAGTAAATTAATTAAAAGCTACAACTAATTTTTTTGGTTTTTTCTTAAGGTTTATTAAACACACAAGAAGAAAGCATAAAAGAAAATAAACTAGCATGGATGATACAGTGAAAAAGTATGAGCATCGACATCTAGCAATGAGTGTGTGTGAACATAAATGTAATGTCGGTGGGAAATACGTACTCCCCCAAGCTTAGGCTTTTGGCCTAAGTTGGTCTATGTCCACGGCTGGCCTGGCTGATATCCATAATAATAGTTGGGGTCGTACTATGATGAGGAAGAAGAAGGCTCCGATTGCCACTGGCTGGCAATCATCTCCGGATCCCACTGATAGTTAGACTTTCATGAAGGATCAAATTGTGGTTCTGGTTCTGGCTCCTCAGCTGGTGCAAGGTTCAGGTAAGCGTGGATAGCTGTCAACGGAACAAGGTACTTGCCTACAGTCAAATCACACAAAGCAGGAGCAGGCAATGTAATGGTCTCAGGATGATGTTTATTAATGAACAATTGATATTTAAGCTCTCCTGCCCTATTCTTAACAATGAAATCATGTGCCACCATACTTTTATAATCTAAATAAACACGATGTAGCACTTTTTCTTCCTTCTCAGCATGCCTAATAGGTATGTTAAAATGTGCAGCTAGGCGTGTAGCATAGATGCCTCCAAAGATGGGACCCTTAGTACGGTTCATACTTAACCGTCTAGCAATAATGCCACCCATACTAAAAGTGTTATCACTATATAAACCTTGGAGCAAAATAATAATATCAGGGATACTAAGGTTTCCATAGTTTCTGCGACCAATTAAGCAACGACTAGGAAATAATGCAAAGTAACATAAGACAGGAAAATGTATGCTAGTGATTTGTGCATCGGAAACCTTCCTAGTTTCCCCTAAAGTGATAGTATTAATAAATCTCTCCACATCAACATGATGTGGTTCTTCTGTCTTGCCCCCAAAAGGGACTAAACAAATCTGACAGAAATCATAAAGTGACATCTCCTTATGCTCATCATATAAATGAAACTCCACCGTAGGTGGTGAGTTCCTAGAATGAAAATGAAAGTTTTGCACAAAGGTATTTGTGAGTAAGAGATACTGATCGCATTGGTCGTGGAGGAAAGCGGTGAGGCCTGCATTATGAGCCAACTCATGAAAATCTTCATAAATCCCGGCTGCTCTCAAGAAATCCTCGGAGGGCCATTCACACGCCCGAACCTCCGCGGTGCGCGGCAAATTATACTTAGGCTTTGGTGCCTTTTCCTTCGAGCTTTGGCTCGATGAGCCCCTCAATAATCTCCTCATCATTTTCTGAAAAATTCTGAAATTTTTAGTAACTTCAAAATAAAAGTTAACCGAACTCAATAATATTGATAGCAACTACTCCTATGAGTGCCTAGGGCCTATATCATGCATCAAAACTACTTTTGACCATATAAATTTGACATGAAAGCTCAAGAACAGGGTCACCTAAGTAGCAAAAAATTGCAATGAATAAAGCACTAGAACAAAAACTAATTGGACCAATGGAGGAGTCACATACCAAGGAACAATCTCCCCAAGCAGTTTTATGAGAGGTGCTTTGAGCAAGGAGATCGAAAATGGCAGCAAAACGAGCTTGGACTCGGGTTTGAGCTGGTTTTTCATGTTTGGGGGATGAAGATGAAGTGTGTGGTTGAAAGAATAAGTGGAGGAGGGCCACCGTGGGCCCACGAGGCAGGGGGCGCGCCCTAGGGGGGTGGGCGCGCCCTCCACCCTCGTGGCAAGGTGGTTGGCCCCCCTGGTGTGTTCTTTGTTCCATAAATCCTCAAATATTCTATAAAAAATCATATTTAATTTTCAGGGCATTCGGAGAACTTTTATTTTCGAGGTATTTTTATATTGCACGGATAATCAGATAACAGACAGAAAATTATTTATTTTTATTTTATTTCAACTAAATAACAGAAAGTATAGAGAGGGTAGAGAGGGTTGTGCTTCTAGTTTCATCCATCTCATGCTCGTCAAAAGGAATCCACTAACAAGGTTGATCAAGTCTTGTTAACAAACTCATTCCGATTAACATGAAATCGGAGAAATTTTGAATAACACTAGGTTACCTCAACGGGGATATGCACATCCCCAATAATAAGTATATCATATTTCTTCTTGACAGTAGGAAGAGGAAATTCAAACCCTCCAAATATAATCGATGGAATTTTTCCGACAGAATTGATACTATGAACTTGAGGTTGTTTCCTCGGAAAGTGTACCGTATGCTCATTACCATTAACATGAAAAGTGACATTGCCTTTGTTGCAATCAATAACAACACCTACAGTATTAAGAAAAGGTCTTCCAAGAATAATAGACATACTATCGTCCTCAGGAATATCAAGAATAGCAAAGTCTGTTAAAATAGTAACGTTTGCAACCACAACAGGCACGTCCTCACAAATACCGACAGGTATAGCAGTTGATTTATTAGGCATTTGCAAAGATATTTCAGTAGGTGTCAACTTATTCAAGTCAAGTCTACGATATAAAGAGAGAGGCATAACACTAACACCGGCTCCAAGATCACATAAAGCAGTTTTAACATAGTTTCTTTTAATGGAGCATGGTATAGTAGGTACTCCTGGATCTCCAAGTTTCTTTGGTATTCCACCCTTAAAAGTATAATTAGCAAGCATGGTGGAAATTTCAGCTTCCGGTATCTTTCTTTTATTTGTAATAATATCTTTCATATTCTTAGCATAAGGATTTTTTTGAGCATATCAGTCAATCGCATACGCAAAAATATAGGTCTAATCATTTCAGCAAAGCGCTCAAAATCCTCATCATCCTTTTTCTTGGATGGTTTGGGAGGAAAAGGCATGGGTTTCTGAACCCAAGGCTCTCTTTCTTTACCATGTTTCCTAGCAACAAAGTCTTTCTTATCATAACGTTGATTCTTTGATTGTGGGTTATCAAGATCAACGGCAGGTTCAATTTCTACATCATTATCATTACTAGGTTGAGCATCATTATGAACATCATCATTAACATTTTCATTAGGTTCATGTTCATTGCCAGATTGTGTTTCTGCATCAGAAATAGAAATATCATTTGGATTATCAGGTGGTTCAGCCATAGGTTCACTAGAAGTTTGCACAGTTCTATCATTTTTCTTTTTCTTCATTTTAGAAGAACTAGGTACATCAATATTATTTCTCTGAGAATCTTGCTCAATTCTCTTAGGGTGGCCTTTAGGATACAAAGGTTCCTGAGTCATTCTACCAGTTCGAGTAGCCACTTTAACAGCATAATCATTTTTCTTACTATTCATCTCATTGAGCAGTTCTTTTTGTGCTTTAAGTACTTGCTCTACTTGAGTGGTAACCATAGAAGCATGTTTGCTAACAAGTTTAAGTTAACCTCTAATATTAGCCATATAACCACCCAAGTATTTAATTGTATCAGCATCTTGTTTTAATTGTCTACCAAAATAAGCATTGAAGTCTTCTTGTTTAAACATAAAATTATCAAACTCATCCAAGCATTGACTAGCAATTTTAGCAGGAGGGATTTCAGCTTTATCATATATATAGAGAGAGAATTTACCTTTACTACATGTGTTGGGTTATCGAGGTCTGGAGGTTCTTCATTGAATAAAGGATTAAGATCATATGTTTCTTCAATAGGCGGTAAATTAAGACCATGTATTTCTTCAATAGGAGGTAAATTCTTAACATCTTCAGCTTTAATACCTTTTTCTTTCATAGATTTCTTTGCCTCTTGCATATCTTCAGGACTGAGAAATAGAATACCTCTGTTCTTCGGAGTTGGTTTAGGAATAGGATCGTTAATTGGAGAAGGAGCTGGCTCAGGAGCTGGCTCCGGAGGTGTCCAATTATTTTCATTTGTCAACATATTATTCAATAAGATTTCAGCTTCATCCGGTGTTCTTTCCCTGAAAAGAACCAGCACAACTATCCAGGTAATCTCTGGAAGCATCGGTTAGTCCATTATAAAAGATATCAAGTATTTCATTTTTCTTAAGAGGATGATCAGGCAAAGCATTAAGTAACTTGAGAAGCCTCCCCCAAGCTTGTGGGAGACTCTCTTCTTTAATTTGCACAAATTTGTATATTTCCTTTAAAGTAGCTTGTTTCTTATGAGCAGGCAAATATTTAGCAGAGAAGTAATAGATCATATCCTGGGGACTATGCACAGAACCAGGATCAAGAGAATTAAACCATATCTTAGCATCACCCTTTAATGAGAACGGAAATATTTTAAGGATATAAAAGTAGCGAGATCTCTCATCATTAGTGAACAGGGTGGCTATATCATTTAATTTAGTAAGATGTGCTACAACAGTTTCAGATTCATAGCCATGAAAAGGATCAGATTCAACCAAAGTAATTATATTAGGATCGACAGAGAATTCATAATCCTTATCAGCAACACAGATAGGTGAAGTAGCAAAAGCAGGGTCAGGTCTCATCCTAGCATTTAGAGATTGCTTATTCCATTTAGCTAATAACCTTTTGAGTTCATATCTATCTTTGCAAGCTAAAATAACTAAAGAAGCATCTTGATCAAATAAATAACCCTCAGGAATAACAAGTGATTCTTCATCATCACTTTCATCTTCATAATCACATTCAATATTTTCAATCTCTATAGCCCTAGCAAGTTGTTCCTTGAGAAAATCACTAAGTGGCATAGTAGTATCAGGCATAGAGGTAGTTTCATCATAAGTATCATGTATAGCAGAAGTAGCATCATCAATAACATGCGACATATCAGAACGAATAGCAGAAGCAAGTTTAGGTGTCGCAAGCTTACTCATAACAGAAGGTGAATCAAGTGCAGAGCTAGATGGCAGTTCCTTACCTCCCCTCGTAGTTGAGGGATAAATTGTTGTCTTAGCGTCTTTCAAATTCTTCATAGTGTCCAGCAGATACAAATTCCAAGTGACTCAAAGAATAGAGCTATGCTCCCCGGCAACAGCGCCAGAAATTAGTCTTGATAACCCACAAGTATAGGGGATCGCAACAGCTTTCGAGGGTAGAGTATTCAACCCAAATTTATTGATTTGACGCAAGGGGAGCCAAAGAATATTCTCAAGTATTAGCAGTTGAGTTGTCAATTCAACCACACCTGGAGACTTAGTATCTGCAGCAAAGTGTTTAGTAGCAAAGTAATATGATAGTGATGGTAACGGTAACAAAAGAGTAATGAAAGCAAAGTAATATTTTTGGTATTTTGTAGTGATTGTAACAATAGCAACGGGAAAGTAAATAAGCGTAAACTAGTATATGGAAAGCTCATAGGCATCGGATCAATGATGGATAATTATGCCGGATGCGGTTCATCATGTAACAGACATAACATAGGGTGACACAGAACTAGCTCCAATTCGTCAATGTAATGTAGGCATGTATTCCAAATATAGTCATACGTGCTTATGGAAAATAACTTGCATGACATCTTTTGTCCTACCCTCCCGTGGCAGCGGGGTCCTAATGGAAACTAAGGGATATTAAGGCCTCCTTTTAATAGAGAACCGGAACAAAGCATTAGCACATAGTGAATACATGAACTCCTCAAACTACGGTCATCACTGTTAAGTATCCTGATTATTGTCACTTCGGGGTTAACAGATCATAACAGATAATAGGTGACTATAGACCTGCAAGATAGGATCTAGAACTCCCATATATTGATGAAAACATAATAGGTTCAGATCTGAAATCATGGCACTCGGTCCCTAGTGACAAGCATTGAGCATAGCAAAGTCATAGCAACATCAATCTCAGAACATAGTGGATACTAGGGATCAAACCCTAACAAAACTAACTCGATTACATGGTGAATCTCATCCAACCCATCACCGTCCAGCAAGCCTACGATGGAATTACTCACGCACGTCGGTGAGCATCATGAAATTGGTGATGGAGGATGGTTGATGATGACGACAGCGACGAATCCCCCTCTCCGGAGCCCCGAACGGACTCCAGATCAGCCCTCCCGAGAGGTTTTAGGGCTTGGCGGAGGCTCCGTATCGTAAAACGCGACGACTTCTTCTCTCCCATTTTTTCTCCCCGAAAGCAGTTATATAGAGTTGGAGTTGGAGTCGGAAGGTCTCCAGGGGCCCACGAGGTAGGGGGCACGCCCTACGGGGGGCCCACCCTCGTGAGATGGGTGTGGGCCCCCTGGTCTTCATCTTTGGCGAGGATTTTTTATTATTTATTGTAAGATATCCCGTGGAGTTTCAGGTCATTCCGAGAACTTTTGTTTTCTGCACATAAAACAACATCATGGCAATTCTGCTGAAAACAACGTCAGTCCGGGTTAGTTCCATTCAAATCATACAAGTTAGACTCCAAAACAAGGGCAAAAGTGTTTGGAAAAGTAGATAGGATGGAGACGTATCACGCCCCATGGTGCCCTCGGCCCCCCTACTCCGGTGAGCCCTAGCTCCGCTGCCACCGGAGGTCCACCCGGCATCTGTGCTCCTCCACGGCCTCCTCCTCGTCTAGCAGAGTCGACGCCCTGTTCGGCAGCCATGGCACCACCGCCGGCCTCTGTCTCGATGTCATGTCGTGCCACATCCCGCGAACCCGCCTGTCTGCTCGACCTCCAGGCCACCTTGTCGTGCCCTTCTTCTCCTTATTGAGGCCGTCGCCAGCGCCTGCCTCTGCCAAGGCCTTCCACCTCCCGCGCCTGCAGCGATGCTGCCCTGCTGCATATGCTCTTCCTGTGTGCCGCCTTCCTCGCTGAGCCCCATAGCGCCCCCTTCTCCGGCAACTAGCGCCCCTCCATGGACGACCACCACCACCGTTGCAACACCCAGAGCATCACGACCACAACCCTGCGGCTTTCAGATGTAATTGGTTCGTTTTGGCCGTTGGGTCACCGTTGGCGTTTTGTTGCAAGTACCTCGACTACCACTGGTTTCAAAGACCGCAAGCACCATTACATCGATGTGTAACCGCAAAACTGATGGTGACCTCGAAAATTTTGGTACTTTCAAGTTCGACCACATCACCGAGTACCCCTACAACAAGTGTACCTCTACCGCCGTCTTCGGAATTGCTAAGAACGCCAAGTACCCCTTCGAGTTGACAAGACCGACAAGTTTGAAGACCCCAAGTACCACGACGATCGATGCATAGTACCAGCACCTTTGTCGTGTACATCTACCGTCACCGAAGACCCATGTACGCCTATCATCACCCCGAAGTCGTTGGATTCGGCAAGTACCTCTTCGTAACGACCGAGTACCACTATCGTCGACCCTCGAAGACCCCATGGACGTCAAGTTCCTCGTTGTGACCCCGAACACATACCAAGTATGTACAACTATGAAGCGTTATCCACTACAACCATCGCGAGAACATCTACTTCCCTCTACAAACTCGATCCATCCCGAATGCACGCTTCGAAGGTATAACCGCCGGAACGACACCCGCGGACTGTATGCATGTGTGATGTATGAGATGCCCATGTTTGCACTGTGTCCGAGTTGTCTTCGCACCTTCCTTCCTCGTTTGCCTTGCCACCATCACGTGGGAACCCGGTAACCAGGAGCACCCCATCGTTCATCATGACACGCTCCCGTCACACTTCCTTTTGCACCGGCATCTCAATCGAGTTACCGGAACTGTAATGTTGCCGTGGCACCATTTCCGTTGTCGTTGTCGTGGCACCTGTCGGTGTCAAAACTGTCGGATCTCAGGTAGGGGGTCCCGAACTGTGCGTCGAAGGCAGATGGTAACAGGAGGCAGGGGACACGATGTTTACCCAGGATCGGGCCCTCTTGATGGAGGTAATACCCTACGTCCTGCTTGATTGTTCTTGATGATATGAGTATTACAAGAGTTGATCTACCACGAGATCAAAGAGGCTAAACCCTAGAAGCTAGCCTATGGTATGATTGTCTGTTGTTATATGGACTAAAACCCTCCTGTTTATATAGACACCGGAGGGGGCTAGGGTTACACAAGGTCGGTTACAAAGGAGGAGATATACATATCCGTATTACCTAGCTTGCCTTCCATGCCAAGTAGAGTCCCATCCAGACATGGGATGAAGTCTTCAATCTCGTATCTTCATAGTCCAACGACACGGCCAAAGGATATAGTCCGGCTGTCCGGAGACCCCCTAATCCAGGACTCCCTCAGTAGCCCCTGAACCAGGCTTCAATGACGATGAGTCCGGCGCGCAGTGTTGTCTTCGGCATTGCAAGGAGGGTTCCTCCTCCAAATACACCATGGAAGAGTTTGAATACAAGGACAATGTCCGACCCTGCAAAATAAGTTCCACATACCACCGTAGAGAGAATAATATTTCCACAAATCTAATCTGCTGACACGTTTTGACAGCATGACATCACGCCATGGCCCGGTTATTATTCGAACCGTTTTTCTCAACCAGCTCCGCACATAACGCGAGGAGGTTTTCTTGACACCTCTTGTCAAAGAAGAGATCGTGTCCCCCTTATTACGGGATTCTCATCAATACAAACGTGGGTAACCCAACCGTGCCTGTTGGTATGACTCCTAGATCTTAGGAAAGTCCCAAACGCCCACGAGGAGGATGCCTGATATTCACCCTCTTTATAAAGGGGACAAGGCTTTTTCTTTTTTCCCTCCCGCGCTCAATCGAATCCTTCCCCCGCCTAGAGTTCTAACACCCAAAGCTCAGGTCAGGTGCTTCGGACCTTCAACCATGTCCGGATCCAACCTTCAAGGTCGGTGGATGCCTTCCTCCATCACATAAGAGGACATCAAGAAGTTAAGAGAGGCTAGATATCTGACCACCGAAATTTCGCATAGGCTGCCCACCCGAGGGCAGGTCATCCCTACTCCCGAACCCAACGAGAGCGTTGTGTTCATCTCCCACTTCCTCCGAGGACTAGGCCTCGCTCTGGATCCCTTTGTTAGGGGTGTTATGTTCTATTACGGGCTGGATTTTCACGATCTGGCCCCGAATTTCCTTCTTCACATCTCATCATTTATTGTCGTATTGAGGCCTTCCTCCGCATTACCCCTCACTTTGGCCTGTGGCTCAAGACCTTCGATGTGAAGCCGAAGATGATCGAGGTGCTTTAATAAGCAAAATCACTGACGCCCCATGGCCAGAGGGTTCCTTCCCAGAGGTGTCCGGATTGTGGCAGCGGGAGTGCTTTTACGTCACAGCTCCCCGAAGTGCCAAGTGGGTAGCTGCCCCACCTTTCGCTCGGGCCCCTCACCGCAACTGATGTCATGGATCAGCAAGGGGCTGAGCTGGGGTCCAGCAAAGGACGTGCCAATACTGCAGAACTGTATCCGAGATCTCTTTGAGAGAGATTTCAGTCTGGTTATGGTAACGCAAGTTATGCTAGTTCGTCGAATCCAGCCTTGCAAACGCCGACCCCTCCGCATGTGGGAATTCAACCTGGAAGGACCGCGAGCTATTTAGCATTTCCCCGGCATAACGCTCGAAGAGATGTACAAATCATTCTTCGGACCCCAAATAGAGTGTCCGGACACCACCGAGGACATGGGTCTGAGCTGCAACCACCCTGCTGCCCAAGTAAGTAATCCCATGTCGAACCTACTGTCCTTTTATTTATCATGGCATCATTCTAAAGAGCCGTCTTTTGACCTGGACTAGATAACAAAGGCGATGATGATCAGGTGTTCGGCCCCCCTTCCTGAGGGCTTGGACAATCCGGTACTGGACAAGATGCTCGAGCCGGCGCCTTATCCAGTGTCCTCAAAGGAAGATGATGGCGGGAATAAAGAGGGCGAAAGCGGGCCTCACTCGCTACTTATTCCAGCCGGGGGAATGAGCACCTCCGCGAGGGAGGATAATCAAAGGGAAGAATCTGACATTCTCTCTCCCCGGGGAAGGAAGAGGACTACCTCTGAAGATCCGGAAACTAAGGTTTCCAAACGGGAGAAGAAATCTTCATCAGCGGGTCCTGCCTCAGAGGGTATTCTTGCTGCACAATGTCCGCGCGGGGATCAGCCCTCTACCGAGCTGTAAGTAATCGAAAAGTACTTAATAGTGAAAACATCCTACCTTACTTCGGAAGACAATAACCGATGCTTATAAATTGTAGTCCGGATCGTAGCCCTTCTCGACAGAGTTCATCATTGGGGGATCTTCTTCCGGAGATGATGGAGAGCGAAACGCCTCCCCCGGACACCCCGCCTCAAGAAGCGGGCGACCTTGAAGTGTCGTCGCGAAGCGTATCTCCGGATCCACTAAGGCCAGAGGATAACCCTTTGGCTGCCTGGAATCCCCAGTATTCGGCTCCTAAGGAGAGTGACAGCAAGGGTCCGTACAGTCTGCGGTCGGACGCGCTAAAGGATCTTCTGGGGCAAGCGGCCGTCTCGGAAGCGCATCGTACGCTAATGGGTACGGTAATTGAAAGGATTTCATCCGCTGAAAGCAGTTTGCATGAAGCCTTTATGAGTCTACTGAAAGGCTTCGAGGTACGTGAAATAATGTATGTTTTTAACAGTACCACATACGTTAGGTATGCCCTATGCAGATAGTAGCCCCTGAGACTCTGGTTGTCGTCGAAAACGGCGGCAAACAGAGGATCATAGTCCCAGGTAATAACCAGACCGCCTTGATGTGCAGGTGGCTGAAGCTCCGGTGGCTAGCCGGACTGATGGGTTTGCCGAGCTAAAGCGGCAACTTGATGCGGCAGATGCCAACATCGTGCTTGTCAACAAGCGGCTTGACGAGGCACATGGTGAGTGATTTCTCTGGTGATCGTCACATAATAAGAGTAGCATGATGCCAGTATCTTTAATATGTTGTGACTGAAGATGGAGCTACCACCGTGGAGACCCTTCGGGCGGAGCTTGGCCGAGCCGAGGAGCAAGCAAGGAGTAGCAATGCGGCCGCTCTAAAGGCGGCCGACGAGTTAAGGGCTGAACAGGCCGCATTGCGAGTGTAAGGAAAAAATAGCCAAGATGGCTGCAGAGTTGAAAGATGCCGCTGACCGTTACCATCTTCTTGAAGAAGAAAACCGGGCGAAGGCGACGAATCTGGAGAAGGCCCTGGTGGCTGTCAAGGAAGCCCGCTCCAAAATTAGAGTGACGAAGGAGGAGCTGAATCAAGCTGCGGATATCGTGTCTGGGAAGCCCTTCTTGTTGCGGACTAAGTTCGGAGATCCGAAGTATGCTCCTTTGGACCGGCTATGGAGTTCTGCAGACGCCTACATGGATTTGGCTACAAGTGCTGCTGATGCGGCCGAGTACTTCAAGGATCAGAAAGGTCCCGAAGTGGAAAAGTTGTTCTGGTCATAGTTTCACGCTCCAGTCCGTCCGCTGCTGTTGAATGAGCGATTGGCCGAGTGGGCCGAGCTCCATAGGTTGTCCGGACTTGCCATGAGGTCCATTGTGGATCACCTATGGCCGGGAGGGCCAAGGCCGAATAGCTACTTTAGCTTAGTGCAACAATTCCTTGGTGTTGTGCCACGCATCGATGCTGTAAAGAGATTGGCGTGCATAGAGGGTGCGCGGATGGCCCTTGCCCGTGTCAAGACATACTGGGCGGAGATGGAGGCCACCACTGTTGCAACACAGGGTTTGACCGTAGGCCGAGTGGCTGCCGAACACTACTTTGAAGAAGTTCTTGAAGGGGCTCGTTTGATAGAGGCTCAGTGCTCGAAGAATATTATGTTCTAGTGACATGTATTCCCATTGTAAAAACAATGTTTTACTGAATTATGACGGTTGTATTTATACTTTTGCCCGAAAGTACTATGATGCCTCTTGTGCGGCCGTTTATGTATATATGTATATAACCTGAAAGTTTGCAGTCGTCGGCTTCCGCCCCCACGCATATAATGCGGGGGTGTTTGCAGAAAATGCATATCCACACTTGATCCAACGTCTTGGTCCGTTAAGGAGGTGATAGCACAGCGAACGAGGCAATCAGACTATATTGCTTTAACACTTTCACTTAGCCATAGGAGTTTGACGGTGGGGCTACTATATAGCCCCTGGTACTTCTGCGCTCGTCCAAATACGGGGCGCGTACGTACATGACCAGGAAACGGCCCTTCGTTAATGTGGAGGAATCCCGAAGATTCCGATGAGTCATCGAGTGGTTGACCAGTCTCTCGCTATATCATGACAGTCAGTTTTCGGCTTTCTCTACTAAGGTGCTCATCCGGATGAACCAGGGCACAATCGCAATAGTTTTCCCAGTGCAACCTTAGCCGATATAACGGAACGTAAGGTACCAAAACGTGGGAACCGGGCAAACCCAACATGTGACCAAAGACATGATTCGAGCTGATGCATATAGGTCCAAACTCACGATGCCGAACACTCCCTAAGGTGTTCGGTGTTTATAACATATACAGGGCTACACAATGCCCTTAATAAGAAACCCCATGTGACGCCTTTGATTCAATCGTACACTAATCATACACGCAAATGTGTACGATCAAGATCAAGCGGGAAGATATCACAACACAACTATAGACACAAATGAAAATAATACAAGCTTTATATTACAAGCCAGGGGCCTTGAGGGCTCGAATACATAAGCTCGAATACACAAGAGTCAGCGGAAGCAACAATATCTGAGTATAGACATAAGTTAAACAAGATTGCCTTAAGAAGGCTAGCACAAAATTAACAACGATCGAAAAGGCAAGGCCTCCTGCCTGGGAGCCTCCTAACTACTCCAAGTCGTCAGCGGCCGTCACGTAGTAGTAGGCACCCTCAGGGTAGCAGCAGTCTTCAGTGGTGTTGCCTGGCTCCTGGGATCCGACATCTGGTTGCATCAACTGGAAAGAAGAAGAAAGGGGGAAAAGGGGAAGCAAAGCAACCGTGAGTACTCATCCATAGTACTCGCAAGCAAGGATCTACACTACATATGCAACATTATCAAAGGAAGGCTGTATATGTGGACTGGGTTGTAGAAATGCCAGAATAGAGGGGAGAACCTAGTCCTATTGAAGACTAGCATCTTCTGGAAACCACCAACTTGCAGCAACAGGAGGGAGTAGAGTAGCATAAAGTAAAGTAGTAGAAGTGTTATCAACCTCGGCCAGAGATCCTTTCTCAACTCCCTGCGAGAAAGCAATCCCAGAGCCATACTATCCAGTTATCATCGCAATCCAATTCTCATCACCATCCAGTTCTCATCACAAGTATTTAGTTCTAGTTGTATCGATCGGAATACAACTCCAAGTGTCCGTTACCGTAGGACAGGCTATCGATAGATGTTTTCTTCCCTGCAGGGGTGCACCAACTTACCCACCACACTCGATTAACTCCGGCTGGACACACTTTCCTGGGTCATGCCCAGCCTCGGCCAAACAATACGTAGCAACCCGACCTAGGTTTAATAGAGAGGTCAGCACGCCGGACTAAGCCTATGCCCCAGGGGTCATGGGCCATCTCCCCGGGAACTGCTGCACGTTGCGTATGCGGCCGGTGAGCAGACCTAGCTACCTCCTTCAAAAAGGCAGGTGCTTACCAGTCCAACCCGGTGCGCTCCGCTCAATCACTGACGTCTATTAAGCTTCGGCTGATGCATACGACGCAGAACGCCCATACAATGCCCACGTGATGGTCAGTGCTATCAGGCCAGAGGCCCCTCGGATCCAATATCCAAACCATAGTGGATTAGGAGCACGCGGTAACTAGCAGAGACTCATGATCGATGTGACCCCGTCGCCCCGTCTCGAGTACTTGCGGCAAGGGCTAAGAATGCCTGGCCATGCCTCGTAAGTATCTCGCGGGCACCTTCCAGGTCAACCTGACTCCACATCACTCGCTATTAAGCTCGCCCGGGTAACTCTCAGGGCCGACCCGTCTTTAGTAACATGGTTCAGTGCAAAGTCATAGTAACCATAGTAACTGTGTGTCTAACACCAAAGAGGAAACCCGAGGAATCACCCCCGGAGAATTCCACTCGATGTTATCATCAAGGTGAACATAAGAGGATCCACCCTCAAGGTTCACACTTGAGGGGTTGCACGACAGAGCCGTAACGGAAGTGGTTAAGGAGGAAATCACCCTTGATGACCTCAACCGTATAGCTACACTACAGAGATCTCATTAGGAGTGATGTAAGCGGTTCCACCCTCGGCACTCGATGGTAACTCTACAGAGTCGTACAACTAGGGGGGTGATGTGCGGTGTCGGGGCTTGGACGTCGATCACGATGATCGAGTCATCGAACATAAAGCGAGGCAACTGCGACAAGGTGGGGTCACTGATGGATCTCTAACCAACCTATACTAAGCAGTTTAGGATAAGCAGGTAAGGTATGAAAGTAGGTAACAACAACCGGCTATGCATTAGAGTAGGATCACACATAAAGCAGTAGCAGTTCTAATGCAAGCATGAGAGGAAAAGAAATGGGCGATATCGGAATGCTCAAGGGGAGTTTACTTGCCTGGTTGCTCTGGCCAGGAGGGGTCGTCAACACCGTAGTCGATCGGGGGTACCGGCAGCGGTCTCGGGGTCTACTGGAAAGAAGTAACGGATGGGGAACACTATAAATAACAGAGCAAACAAAGCAACAAAGATCATAACATGGCAATGTGCGGTGCTAGGGGTGACCTAACGCAGTATGAGGTGATATTGGTGAAGGGGGAAAACATCCGGGAAAATTTCCCCGGTGTTTCGCGTTTTCGGACATATGAATCAAAGGGGAAAAGTTGCGTGTTCGCTATGCTAGGGATGCGTGGTGGACGAACGGGCTGCGTATCCGGATTCGTCTCGTTGTTATGAGCAACTTTCATGTACAAAGTTTTTCCATCCGAGCTATGGTTTTTTATATAAATTTCTAAAGTTTTAACCAATATTCTAGAAATCCCTGAAATTTTGCAAAGTCTGAGAATTCGACAGTTTTTTAAACATCACTTGGCTGTTTTCAAAAGACTACAACTATTGTTCTGTACATCCTATGAGTTAGTGCCTTATATCAATTTTGAGTACTTTTCTGTGATCTACATGTTAGTACCAATTACATCCATATTAGACTTCATTTGCTTGAACATCAGGAGCACTAAAGTAGCTATGAAAATAAAACTGTTTTTTGGTTTTCTGTTAACAGAACAAGACTTTTGTCATTTTCATTGCATTTAATCCTTACACCTTTTGAATTTGATCAAATGGAACGTTTTGAACCTTGTCAAGTGTACTACCTTCCCATAATTTTTTTAGTCTTGTTAACAATTGTTTTGCTGGAGTTTAGGGGTTGTCTAAAGGGTTAATAATCGTAGAATTAGAAAAGCTAGCTAGCACTACAGTAACTTTCCGTTACTGTAGCTGTAGCAGTACAGGCAGAGCAGCAACAATAGGCAGCGAACAACAGCGGCAATGGGGAAGCAGAGGGGCAACGCAGCAGCGTGAACAACAGGCACGATGCGCACGGGCGCGACCAAGGTGTGGCACGCGCACGGGCATGCGCGGGCTTCTCAAGGGCACAACCTCGTCGTGCACTAGACGAGCTACAGGGGCGGCGGCGACTCGGATGCAAGCGGCAACGGCTCTACGATGCACTAGCGGGAGCGACAAAGAGCGCTACGGCCTCCTACGAGCTCCAGTAGCTCGTGCTCAACGGACATGATGGACGTCAAGCTACGGTGGTTGCAGAGGAACACGCTCGAGCTCGAATTGAGGGACAAGGCAAGACGGGGTTCGATGCGGGTTCTCACAGCGGTCACGACGCAGTGGTCCGTGGGGCCGGGGACGGTCGAAGTGGCGGCAATCGATGGCGGCGACGATGATGTACGCAGTGACGACGAGCTTGATGGTGAGCGTACGGCCCTCCCGGCTTGATTCAATGGTCAGGGACGAAGGAGACGACGACGAGGATGCTTCGAGACAAATTCGTACGGCGTGTGGAGCACGGTGGCCGCGATGGCGTCGACGGCCATGGCGTACACGAGCTCGAGCAAGCGGGCGTGTCGAGGGAGAGCGAGGCGCGACGTGAGGAGGAAGGGGGAAGAGGCAGGGGCGTCCTAGGGTTCGAGGGGGAGGGTGGTCTCTTATCCTCTCGGGGCATCGATGGATGAACGCCGCGTGGAGAACGGCGCCATGGACGTGCACCCGGCGTCCACGGGGGCTTCTGTGAACAGAGGAAGATGGAGATGGGAGGTGGGCTGGGCCGGCACATTGTGCACTCATGGCCCATGTGCGCAGTGGGCTGCCTTGTTTTTCTTTTTATTAAATAACAGAGAGAGGAAATGAATTATTTGGGCAGTTTATTGACTCGGGAAAAACTTGTGAAGGGTGCCATTAAATCCTTGGTGATTTTAGACACTTCCACAAAAAGTTTAGGCAAGTTTGGAATTCATTTGAATTTTTTGAAAAAAGAATAGGGCATTTAAAGTGTCGTTTTGGCACTGTTTTAAATGCTTAGGCCCATATGAGTTGAAGATGATGTTGTTTTCCTTAACAGCATTTGTTTTGAAATATTTGCTAGATGATGAACATTTATGTTTTGCAATTTGAAGAAATAAATATTTGCTTTATTTCAAGTATGAATTTGAAGTTGGGTTTGGGACAAGCGGCATTTTGACTTAGTGAAAAATGCGCACATGAACCATTAATTAGCTTGATGACAGTGTTATCATCTGGGGATGTTACAAATCTCCTCCACTACAAGAAATCTCGTCCCGAGATTTAAGTGGGGAAGTAAAGAGTAACTTCGGGAGAACTGACCCTTATATGGTTAATTATCTGGTGAACAATTCAGGGAATGTGGCAGAAGTTTCTCTCGAGATGAAACTTAAGAACACATCGAGAGCAAAATATGAAGGTACAATAGGAAGTTTCAAGAGAATGGACAAACGATCGATACCTGAACAGAGTGTTAGAAGGGGGTTTCAGAGCATCGGGAATAGATCATCTCTCGGACGGTGGCTCGTGACAACACACAAAGCCAAGAGCAAATGATACTTCGGAATAAAGGATATGCAGGTGGGTCAGGTTCCGATCATGTGGAACTGTGGGTTATGGGCCCACCATGTGGGTTAAAATAGAAGGAGCGATGACATCTTGCCCTGTCATGATAGCAAGGCATGTCAGAGGGTAGCCTGTCAGTTATGTCGGCAACAACGTCGGTACCAAGGGCGAGGGACGAAGAGAACCATTTTCCTGCTCGTTGATGGAGGCAGGCCGTTAGGCAAAGTTCTCGTCCATCGGTGGCTACCGGAATGTCATCAACAATAGTAACAGGGTCTTTACTGAGAGAGTTGTACATTGAGGTGCTTACCTAAGCAGGAAATTATCTCTACTAAGATAAGTTAGTTTACCGGAAAGGTTAAACAAAAGAATGGAAAGGAAAATATGATTAGTATATTAATCAGAACAATGGAAAGGAAAATGTGTTTAAACACAATTATCAGGAGTATATCCTTCCCAAGGACAAGCAGAGGATGATATCCATGACAGGATAGTAAGTAGATAACCAATTAGGTAAAGCGAAAGAATTTTCATGACATAACCCATACAACGGTGTTTGGATAATTGATAAAGAAAATTTAGTATCGTGCTTCAAATGTTCTTATTGGATATCAGATTACCACAGACATGCTTCGAGATAGCATTGACATGGTTTCAAGCAAAGGTCAAACTTTGGATACACCAAGTATCCATCGGAATCAACTTAGAAAATAAGTCATACAATTTTAGCAGGGAAAAGATGAGGGTGTGGCCGACAGGCTCAGCAGCAATCCATCGACATGCCAAAAAGGATGTATTTCCAAAATTATATGAACAAGTTTGTGTTGGGGAAGGCATGAATGTTGTCGATGATAACATAAATCATCCAGGGGCAAGGATTGTATTTCTCATCATGAATTCGACTGATATCCTGGAAGAGCTCAGAATGTTGGTGATGATCACGACACCTTTGTCGAGAGATTTCATGAAGATGTAGTCGATCGGCGATGACATCCAGTCAAAGTAATGATGAAGCGAAAGATTATTGGAACCATGGGTATGACACAAACTCGAAATTAGCTTGCTATTCAAGACAAAATGATATGGCGAGGAAAATAGATGTAGGCTTAGCTCATCGTCAAAAATTGTGCTCCAGGAAGAAGGATCAGGGAGCACAGTTAAAATTTATCATGATAATGATATAGCTGAGCAGGCTAGGAATGACTTGAAGGATTATTAAACTCATAAGCAACGAAAATTACTTAGAGTTGTTGAATCAGAGTGCGAGATCGATTCTCTTATCGGTGTTCTCGAGTGACTGATAACTCAGAACCCGAGGGAAAATCTGAAATCGGTGAGAAGTAATACTAGATGAATATTCATAGGAAGCAACTCAGTTATTTGATATTCTTGAGATACCAGGGGTAATACTCGAAGGTAGACCATATTAGAGTTTGGACATGTGTAATGATATGCAGAAGGCAAGCACTTCAACTTGTCCGAGAAAGGGGACCAAAGAAGAAAATCTTGGTTGGAACCGCGATTGCAAAGGCCAAAATCATAGGTACAGGATCAAATTATACCAAGGAAATAATTATTGTTACGAGAAGCTTCCATGATAAGATCTACATCGTTTCCATGGGCATGAACACAAAGTTCAAGGTCGACTCCCACTCTTCCAATGCATAACCTTTCATTCACTTCTCGCGTTCAATGAAGTTGTAGTGTTGAAATGTTATCCAGCAAAACACTAGAAGAGTATGACTCATGAAAACTCTCGGGTTCACATGGATTAAGGAAGGCATAGGTTCAACCCATAGGGGCATCTTGGGAACATATACCACAAACTCCACGAGCAAAATAACACAAGCTCGAAGGCAGAGCATGGTTGAGAAGGCAGATGATACAATTTACCAAAGGCTTTATGTATCTGAGGAAAGGCTCCAAAAGGTTATTGAATATGAAGGACTTTGTCAGATAATAACCCAACAAAAGATCAGTTGGTCGGCAAAGGATCTGATGTGAGTATCGGTACTCAAATAGAAGAGGAAGAATGCAAATGCGTCATGTTGTAGAAGCAACTGAATAGTTCGATGTTCAATTATAAAGGGTTTATGACTTCTAGAGCAAGGGATCAGAAGGTGACGCTCGGATCAAAAGATGGGTAAGTAGAATAGAACTAGATGGACAATCATTTGCAACTTGATTGCCCGAGAACCCGCTCAGGTCCAAAATGACGTCTGAGCAGGAAGAACAAATTTCAGGGTTCGACTGATGATTGCGAGAATTTGCAATACAATGAATCAAGTAGCTCAAAATGGTAGAGGCAAGGAAGGTTGATTAATGTTGCTAGACATATGGAATTAACCATAATGCAGGCAAGCAAGACTTTCCAAAGCAATAGGTTGCAGAGGGTTCTCGAAAGGTCAAATAGTATTTCGAAGACTTTTGTGAAACACATGACAACTGGGAAAAACAAATCCTCGATATGTGGGTGGATTAGTTTGTAGGTGTATTCAGGCGACAAGGAACTGCAAGGCAGTGAGCACAAAGGATTCTCGGAACAACGACGAGTATTTCGGGCTATCTTGTAATAACAAGAGCAACTGGGGACGAATGTAAGAATGGAAAGTGTATGTAGTTATCCATAGGAGTTGACAGTTGAACAGAATTGACATTGCGATGAGTAGAAGTTATCGGGATAACATTGAAGAGTATCTTCGGGGTCTTCTGTTGAATCAAGCCATCATCTGGAATGAAGGGGCTCTCCGGGAGGAAGTGGTTACGAGATCCCAGAGTCAGAGTTAGTAAAATCTTTAACCCGAATAGACGAGAGATCAGAGTCCCAGAGTATAGACAAGGAATAAAAAGATCCTAATACCACTCAATTGGCGTTGTGGGCCCGTAAGACACACATCCAAGTTAGTAAAACGGTTTTCGGTTTCTAGACTCAACTTCGGCCAAGGAGTTGGAAAGGGGGATCCTACAGGAAGTCAGCTCTAATACCAACTTGTGACGCCCTCGATTCAATCGTACACTAATCATACACGCAAATGTGTACGATCAAGATAAAGAGGGAAGATATCACAACACAACTCTAGACACAAAGGAAAATAATAAAGCTTTATATTACAAGCCAGGGGCCTCGAGGGATCGAATACCTAAGCTCGAATACACAAGATTCAACGGAAGCAACAATATCTGAGTACAGACATAAGTTAAACAAGATTGCCTTAAGAAGGCTAGCACAAAATAAACAACAATCTAAAAGGCAAGGCCTCCTTCCTGGGAGCCTCCTAACTACTCCAAGTCGTCAGCGGCCGTCACGTAGTAGTAGGCACCCTCGGGGTAGCAGTAGTCTTCAGTGGTGTTGCGTGGCTCCTAGGATCCGACATCTGGTTGCATCAACCGGAAAGAAGAAGAAAGGGGGAAAAGGGGGAGCAAAGCAACCGTGAGTACTCATCCAAAGTACTCGCAAGCAAGGATCTACACTACATATGCAACATTATCAAAGGAAGGCTGTATATGTGGACTGGGTTGCAGCAATGCCAGAATAGAGGGGAGAACCTAGTCCTATCGAAGACTAGCATCTTCTGGAAACCACCAACTTGCAGCAACAGGAAAGAGTAGAGTAGCATAAAGTAAAGTAGTAGAAGTGTTATCAACCTCCGCCAGAGATCCTTTCTCGACTCCCTACGAGAAAGCAATCCCGGAGCCATACTATCTAGTTATCATCACAATCCAATTCTCATCACCATCCAGTTCTCATCACAAGTATTCAGTTCTAGTTGTATCGATCAGGATACAACTCCAAGTGTCCGTTACCGTAGGACAGGCTATCGATAGATGTTTTCTTCCCTGCAGGGGTGCACCAACTTACCCACCATGCTCGATTAACTCCGGCCGGACACACTTTCCTGGGTCATGCCCGGCCTCGGCCAAACAATACGCTGCAACCCGACCTAGGCTTAATAGAGAGGTCAGCACGCCGGACTAAGCCTATGCCCCAGGGGTCGTGGGCCATCTCCCCGGGAACTCCTGCACGTTGCGTACGCGGCCGGTGAGCAGACCTAGCTACCTCCTTCAAAAAGGCAGGTGCTTACCAGTCCAACCCGGCATGTGCCGCTCAATCACTATCGTCTATTAAGCTTCGGCTGATGCATACGACGCATAACGCCCATACAATGCCCACGTGATGGTTAGTGCTATCAGGCCAGAGGCCCCTCGGATCAAATATCCAAACCATAGTGGATTAGGAGCACGCGGTAACGAGCAAAGACTCACGATCGATGTGACTCCGTCTCCCCGTCTCGAGTACTTGCGGCAAGGGCTAAGAATGCCCATCCACGCCTCATAAGTATCTCGCAGGCACCTTCCAGGTCAACCCGACTCCACATCACTCGCTATTCAGCTCGTGTAGGTACCCCTCAGGGCTGACCGGCTTTAGTAACATGGTTCAGTGCAAAGTCACAGTAACCATAGTAACTGTGTGTCTAACACCAAAGAGGAAACCCGAGGAATCACCCCCGGAGAATTCCACTCGATGTTATCATCAAGGTGAACATAAGATGATCCACCCTCGAGGTTCACACTTGAGGGGTTGCACGACAGAGACGCAACGGAAGTGGTTAAGGAGGAAATCACCCCTGATGACCTCGACCGTATAGCTACACTATAGAGATCTCATTAGGAGTGATGTAAGAGGTTCCACCCTCGGCACTCGATGGTAACTCTACAGAGTCGTACAACTAGGGGGGTGATGTGCGGTGTCGGGGCCTGGACGTCGATCATGATGATCGGGTCATCAAACATAAAGCGAGGCACCTGGGACAAGGTGGGGTCACTGATGGATCTCTAACCAACCTATACTAAGCAGGTAAGGTATGAAAGTAGGTAACAACAACAGGCTATGCATCAGAGTAGGATCACACTTAAAGTAGTAGCAGTTCTAATGCAAGCATGAGAGGGAAAGAAACGGGCGATATCGGAATGCTCAAGGGTGGTTTGCTTGCCTGGTTGCTCTAGCCAGGAGGGGTCATCAACACCGTAGTCGATCGGGGGTACCGGCAGCGGTCTCGGTGTCTACCGGAAAGAAGTAACAGAGGGGAAACACAATAAATAACAGAGCAAACAAAGCAACACAAAGCATAACATGGCAATGCGCGGTGCTAGGGGTGACCTAACGCAGTATGAGGTAATATTGGTGAAGGGGGAAAACATCCGGGAAAATATCCCCGGTGTTCCGCGTTTTCGGACAGATGAACCGAAGGGGTAAAGTTGCGTGTTCGCTATGCTAGGGATGCATGGTGGACAAACGGGCAGAGTATCCGGATTCATCTCATTGTTCTGAGCAACTTTCATGTATAAAGTTTTTCCATCTGAGCTACGGTTTATTTTATATAAATTTCTAAAGTTTTAACCAATATTCTAGAAATCCCTGAAATTTTGCTAAGTCTGAGAATTCGACAGTTTTTTAAACATCACTTGGCTGTTTTCAAAAGACTACAACTATTGTTCTGTACATCCTATGAGTTAGTGCCTTATATCAATTTCGAGTACATTTCTGTGATCTACATGTTAGTACCAATTACATCCATATTAGAGTTCATTTGCTTGAACATCAAGAGCACTAAAGTAGCTATGAAAATAAAATTGTTTTTTTGGTTTTCTGTTAACAGAACATAGACTTTTGTCATTTTCATTGCATTTAATCCTTACACCTTTTGAATTTGATCAAATTGAACATTTTGAACCTTGTCAAGTGTACTACCTTCCCATAATTATTTTAGTCTTGTTAACAATTGTTTTGCTGGAGTTTAGGGGCTTTCTTTAAGGGTTAATCATCGTAGAATTAGAAAAGCTAGCTAGCACTACAGTAACTTTCCGTTACTGTAGCTGCAGCAGTACAGGCAGAGCAGCGGCAATAGGCAGCGAACAGCAACGGCAATGGGGAAGCAGAGGGGCAGCGCAGCAGTGTGAACAACAGGCACGACGTGCACGGCGCGGCCAAGGCGTGGCACGCGCATGCGCATGCACAGGCGTCGCAAGGGCGCAGCCACGTCGCGCACTGGACGCGCTACAGGGGCGGCGGCGACTCGGATGCAAGCGGCAACGGCTCTACGATGCACTAGCGGGAGCGACAAAGAGCCCTACGGCCTCCTGCGAGCTTCAGTAGCTCGTGCGCATCACTGCCAAGGTCTGGGCAGCATGGCAACATCAGGTTCAACGGACATGACGGACGGCCAGCTACGGTGGTTGCAGAGGAACACGCTCGAGCTTGAATTCAGGGACATGGCAAGAGGGGGTTCGATGCGGGTTCTCACAGCGGTCACGATGCAGTGGTCGGTGGGCCGGGGACGGTCGAAGTGGCGGCAATCGATGGCGGCGATGATGATTTACGAAGTGACAACAAGCTTGATGGCGAGCGTACGGCCCTCCCGGCTTGATTCAATGGTCGGGGATGAAGGAGACGACGACGAGGATGCTTCGAGACAAATTCGTACGGCGCGGGGAGCACGGTGGTCGCGATGGCATCGACGGCCATGGCATACGCAAGCTCGGGCGAGCGGGCGCATCGAGGGAGAGCGAGGCACGGTGCGAGGAGGAAGGGGGAAGAGGAAGGGGCGTCCTAGGTTCGAGGGGGAGGGTGGTCTCTTATCCCCTCGGGGCATCGATGGATGAACACCGCGTGGAGAACGGCGCCATGGACGTGCGCCCGGTGTCCACGGGGGCTTCTGTGAACAGAGGAAGATGGAGATGGGAGGTGGGCTGGGCCGGCACACCGTGCACTCATGGCCCATGTGCGGAGTGGGCTTCCTTGTTTTTCTTTTTATTCAATAACAGAGAGAGGAAATGAATTATTTGGGCAGTCTATTGACGCGGGAAAAACTTGGGAAGGGTGCCATTAAATCCCTGGTGATTTTAGACACTTCCACAAAAAGTTTAGGCAAGTTTGGAATTCATTTGAATTTTTTGAAAAAAATAATAGGGCATTTAAAGTGTCGTTTTGGCACTGTTTTAAATGCTTAGGCCCATATGAGTTGAAGATGATGTTGTTTGCCTTAACAGCATTTGTTTTGAAATATTTGCTAGATGATGAACATTTAAGTTTTGCAATTTGAAGAAATAAATATTTTCTTTGTTTCAAGTATGAATATGAAGTTGGGTTTGGGACAAGAGGCATTTTGACTTAGTGAAAAATGCGCACATGAACCATTAATTAGCTTGATGACAGGGTTATCATCTGGGATGTTACACCCCATGTGTCCAGGTACGTGCAAAATCCTGACGTGGCCACATTCCAATAACGCCAGCATCCTTCTCGGTTGTGTGGAGTATCCGGAGGATGTTAGCAACAAGAGACAGTAAAAAAGGTTTACGAGGGTCTTAATCTAAAAAGAAACCTTTGGGCGGGTACCTGCTGCACGTCTGCGCCTGTGTCTCTGTTGTCCCGTGTCCTGGACGGGTGTAGCACGATTGTCATCTACAAAAGGAAAGAACTTCAGTGAAAGTTACCTTGCCAAAAAGAAGAATTGTTTATTGTCAATGAACTATCAAAATTCAAGAGAAGCCAAGTTGAGCTGGGCTGGCCCTGATTACACGCGGGAAGCCCCTGGTATCGTTTATGAGGGTTTGATCATCAAACCAATCTCATGTATATATGATGGAACGCCGGATTCGTTTGACCGTGTCCGTGGCCTTGACGACCTGCCATTTTTCTGGTTGGTGAGGCCGTCTAGTTTGCGGCTGCTAGAGCCGCCGCATCCTCTTCCATACGTGGGTTATGTTCGGTATTTCCGCTGACCGAGATGATGCCACATGGACCGGGCATATTAAGCTTGAGAAAAGCATAATGTGGTATTGCGTTAAAACGAATGAAAGTCGTTCTTCCGTGTAGTTCTTGATAACCACTTCGGAATGGGGCAATGTGAAAAGTTAACCTTTCGTTTCGGAAGTTATCGGGAGAACCGAATACCACATCTAGTATTAGAGAGCCCGTACAGCGGGCCTCTTGGCCAGGTATTACTCCCTTGAAGGTAGTATTACTGTGGCTTATTTGTGTCGGGTCTATCCCCATTTTGTGGACTGTGTCGTAATATATCAGATTTAGATCATTGCCGCCGTCCATGAGGACTCGTGTGAAATGGTAGCCATTTATTATTGGGTCTAACACCAAGGCCGTCAGTCCTTCATGTCGGATATTTGTCTCGTGATCCCTACGATCAAAAGTGATCGGGCAGGCCAACCAGGGGTTGAACCTAGGGGTGACGGGCTCTATGGCGCGTGGGCCTCGGAGTGCATTCTTGCTTCTCCTCTTTGTCACATGGATCATGTTTACTATTTTAATCTCAGGTGGGAACTTTTTTTGTCCTCCGGCGCTTTGTTGGCGAGGCTCATCCTCGTCTTCGCTTGGTGTCTCTTCCCCTTTGTGTTCGGCGTTTAGCTTACCGGCCCGCTTGATGGCCCAACATTCTCTGTGGGTATGATTTGCAGGTTTGTCTAGGGTGTCGTGAATCTGACAGAGTTTGTCAAGAATTCTGTTTAGGCCAGATTGTCCTTCTCTGCTGCCTTTGAAAGGCTTTGTCCGCTGACCTGGTCAGGAGCCCCTGAATCCAGTGTTTACCGCCGTGTTATCTGGGCTACCTTCTTTATTTCGACGCTTGTTTTTGTTGCGTCGTGGTTTACCATTGCCATCCCTGAATTCGAATGTGCTTGGGTCGCTGGTGCTGCTACAGGCTAACCAGCTATCCTCACCCGCACAAAAGCGGGTCATGAGGCTTGTTAGGGCTGCCATTGTTCTCGTTTTTTCTTGACCGAGGTGTCTGGCGAGCCATTCATCTCGGACGCTGTGTTTAAAAGCTTCTAAGGCTTCGGCGTCCGGACAGTCAACGATTTGGTTCTTCTTGGTGAGGAACCTGTTCCAAAGCTTTCAGGCGGACTCTCTGGACTGTTGGATTATATGACTTAAATCGTCTGCATCCGGAGGTCGGACATAAGTCCCTTGAAAATTGGCCCAAAAAGCGTCCTCGAGCTCCTCCCAACTTCCAATTGAGTTTTCGGGGAGGCTTTTCAGCCAGTGCCGAGCTGGCCCTTTAAGCTTGAGGGGCAAGTATTTAATGGCATGGAGATCGTCTCCACGAGCCGTATGAATATGGAGGATGAAGTCCTCTATCCAGACTCCAGGGTCTGTGGTCCCGTCGTACGCCTCTATGTTCACCGGTTTGAATCCCTCTGGGAATTCGTGATCCAGCACCTCATGAGCGAAACATAAGGGGTATGCGACACCCCTGTATTGGGATGCGCCATGGTGTTCAGACGGTTGTAGTATTCGGTGTTGGTTTTGTACCGTAGCGCGCTTCCTAGATCCATAGATAGATCTGGTCGCGCCGGATTTTTGACGCAAGTTCTCACGTAGATCGTGTGTTGACTTATGTGCGACTTTGTTAGCAGCTCTATCGCGTTCACAAGGTGGTGGATCCGGCCGGTTTGCCGTATCACTCTTCGACTATATGGTCTCTAAGGCCTCATCGTCGAATTCCGGTAATAGCTTGCGCTTTGGATAGCTATTTTTATGGTAACTTCCACCATACTTTGTTATTTTGTTCCACTTGCTATTGAGCGTATCTTGTGCGACCTTGAGCCTTTGCTTCTATTTCTTCAGGATCCTCGCTGTGGCAATAAGCCTTCTGCGGACGTTTTCTTGCTCCAAGTGCGTTTCCGGGATGATGTGTGCATCTTCGTCCGGACTGTTTTCTTCCCCAGACGGGGTTTGATGAGGCCTATCCTTGGCATCGTCATGGTCGGACGTCGGATCCGTACTATGTTTGCAGTTTGCATCTTGATCATGCTCTGCCATCAAGGTGGTGCATTTGTCGTTTCTTCTAGAGTCAACTGGACTGTTATTTCCTCTTGCGTTGTTATCGCTGTTTTTGCTATGGCGGCACATAGAGCGGCGCCGCTGACGTCGACGCTTGGGTTGCTTGGAGGGGGCATCATCCGCTGTCTCTTTTCCATTGCCCTCTCTAGGTGTATCCACCATGTATACGTCATGTGATGAAGTGGCGGTCCAGCGCCCTGTGGGCGGTGGTTCCTGTTCGTCTCCTGCATCGTCGTCCATACCGTCGATGTCTTCGGAGTCGAAGTCGAGCATGTTGGTTAAGTCGTCGATAGTGGCTACTAAGTGGGTGGTGGGTGGGCAGCGAATTTCTTCGCTGTCCGCATCCCATTCTAGCCGGACATAGTTCGGCCAAGGTTCTCCTGACAGGGAGAGAGACCTTAATGAATTTAGCACATCTCCGAAAGGTGAGTGCTAAAAGATATCCGCGGAGGTGAACTCCATGATCGGCGCCCCATCGGATTCGACAGGCACGGATGTAGGCGGCTCGGAGTCCGTGGCCGGGGATAAATCCAGTGGTTCGACGACGCGGCTCTCGAAAGGGGTGAAGTCAGTATCTGGCTATATCGCCACTAAGAGTGCGGCCTCCATGGCGGGGTCTATCCCTCCGCTCTCAGATGGCGCAATTTGCTCCGGATTAACGGCCGGAGTAGCCGCGGATGCGATCTCCCGAACACTGTCCGACGGTAGAGTTACGTCTTGCTCGTCGCGACTGTGCGACGCGTCCGGCATGGGCTCGAATCTGTCGAAGATCAAGTCTCCGCGGATGTCGGCCGTGTAGTTCAAGTTTCCAAATCTGTCCTGATGGCCAGGGGCGTAGCTTTCGATCTGCTCTAGATGGCCAAGCGAACTGGCCCGTAGTGCGAAGCCGCCGAATACGAAGATCTATCTGGGGAGGAAAGCCTAACCCTGGACCGCACCGCTAGTGATGATCGAAGGAGCCATCAAGCCTTATGGTGACGACATAGTGGAACTCTCAATGAAAGCACCAATGTCGGTGTCAAAACTGGCGGATCTCGGGTAGGGGGTCCCGAATTGTGCGTCTATGGCGGATGGTAACAGGAGGCAGGGGACACGATGTTTACCCAGGTTCGGGCCCTCTTGATGGAGGTAATACCCTACGTCCTGCTTGATTGTTCTTCATGATATGAGTATTACAAGAGTTGATCTACCACGAGATCAAAGAGGCTAAACCCTAGAAGCTAGCCTATGGTATGATTGTCTATTGTCCTATGGACTAAAACCCTCCGGTTTATATAGACACCAGAGGGGGCTAGGGTTACACAAGGTCGGTTACAAAGGAGGAGATATACATATCCGTATTGCCTAGCTTGCCTTCCACGCCAAGTAGAGTCCCATCCGGACCTGGGACAAAGTCTTCAATCTTGTATCTTCATAGTCCAATGGTCCGGCCAAAGGATATAGTCCGGCTGTTCGGAGACCCCCTAATCCAGGACTCCCTCAGCACCCCTTTTGTTTCCTTCATGATGACAAACACTTCATAATATGTTCATATCAACATTTTCAAAAAAATTGCTTAAAACTTTTTTATATCATCCACATCATTATAACAATGTTTAAATGTTTAAAATTATTGTTGCATCAAATTGCTAAATAACATGTGGGGGTTTACCAGAGTTGTTGTTTGATGTTTCCGACCTCATTTAAAATTGCCTAAAATGTGTAGTTTACTTATGCTTCACCTCTTGCCATGCTTAACAACATTTAATTTTGTTGTGTATTTTAAACGGGAGAGAACTAAATAATTAAATGTGGTGTTTCTTCAATATGCAACTCATTGCATATTGAGCTCCACTTAATTTGTAGTATTGTTTGTTGCACTTTGCCATGTCATGCCTCTTTAAATGGACATGCATCATACTTGGTTGTGCATATTGCCGTGATCATGCTTGTTGGTTTACCATGTTGTTTGCTTCTTTCCAGTGTTGCTTCTCCTTGATAGTTCTCAGTATCGTTGGGATTGTGAGGATCCGTTCGACTACATTGTTTCGTCTTCTTCATGGTTCGATCTTCTTCCTAGCGAGAACTTTTCAGGCAAGATGAACATTACCCTCGATATCACTTCTATCTTTGCTTGCTAGTTGTTCGTTCTATCGCTATGTCACGCTACCTACCACTTGTCATATCATGCCTCCCATATTGCCATGTCAAGCCTCTAACCTACTTTCCTAGCAAACCGTTTTTTGGCTATGTTACCGCTTTTCTCAGCCCCTCTAATAGGGTTGTTAGTTGCAGGTCAACTTGAAGATTGATCCATGTTGGAACATGTTTATGTTGGGATATCACAATATCTCTTATTTAATTAATGCATCTATATACTTGGTAAAGGGTGGAAGGCTCAGCCTTATGCCTGGTGTTTTGTTCCACTCTTTCCGCCTTAGTTTCTGTCCTACCGGTGTTATGTTCCTTGATTTTGCGTCCCTAACACAATGAGGGGTATGGGACCCTCTTGACAGTTCGCTTTGAATAAAACTCCTCTAGTAAGGCCCAACCTTGGTTTTACATTTTCCTAACAACCTATAACTTTCCCTTGGGGTTCCAAACCCGAGGGTTATCTTTATTTTAACACCCCGGGCAGTGCTCCTCTGAGTGTTAGTCCAGAACGGGTAGCCTGCGGGGCCACCTCGGGGAAACTTGAGGGCTGGTTTTACTCATAGCTTGACCTATCCGGTGTGCCCTGAGACCAAGATATGTGCAGCTCCTATCGGGATTTGTCGGAAAAGTCGGGCGGTCTTTCTGGTTTAGTTTTACCATTATCGAAATGTCTTGTGCACCGGGATTCCGAGCCTGATCGGGTGTCCCGCCATGGAGGATTGTCTCCACGGATCGTGAGTTTGTCATGGGCTAAGTTGGGACACCCCTGCAGGGTGTAAACTTTCAAGAGCCATGCCCGCGGTTATGTGGCAGATGGGAATTTGTTAATATCCGGTTGTAGAGAACTTGACACTTGACTTAATTAAAATGAATCAACCGTGTGTGTAGCCGTGATGGTCTCTTTTTTGTGGAGTCCGGGAAGTGAACACGGTTTGAGTCATGTTTGAACGTAAGTAGTTTCAGGATCACTTCTTGATAACTTCTAGCTTCACGACCGTTGCGTAGCTTCTCTTCTTACTCTTATATGTGTATGTTAGCCTCCATATTTGCTTAGCGCTTGCTGCAACTCCACATCATTACCTTATCCAACCCATAAGCTTAAATAGTCTTGATCTCGCGGGTTTTGAGATTGCTGAGTCCTCGCGACTCACAGATACTACCAAAACAGTTGCAGGTGCCGATAATACCAGTGCAGGTGATGCTATCGAACTCAAGTGGGAGTTCGATGAGGATCTTGATCATTACAATGTGTCGTTTCCTGATGATCAGTAGTGGAGCCCAGTTGGGATGATCGGGGATCTAGCATTTGGGGTTTATCTTCTTTTCATTTGGATTTGACCGTAGTCGGTCTATGTTTGTTTTTTGGATGATGTATGAATTATTTATGTTACAAATATGGAGCTATGGCCGCATCATGGGCGTTACACCTAACCTCTGCCCAGGCTGACCTGGCCAAGGCTCGTGCAGATCTTCTCTCGCTCCAGCAGTAGATCAACGGTGTCGCGTCCCTCACGCAACAAAACAGGGAGCAGGCGTGCCGCCACCAGACGATGCAGCGTGAGCATGCCCCCATGCTCCAGGATCTCAGAGTGAGGGCTAACCGAGCGTTGGGCTCTATCTGCGAGGAGAACGTCCCTCATCCCCGTGTGGAGGACTACGCCAGCCATCTCCACTTCTTCACCAAGATCGTGACCTGCCTGGAGGACCAGGCCACAAGGGCTCGCGAGCTTGTCGAAGAGAGGAGCCGGGGCCTCCTCGGGTGCGCGTTCTCCCGTGTCTTCAGCCACCTCCAGGACCGCGACCCTCATTTCGACTTCGACGCCATCATTGCCCAAGTGCCCAGGGTTATTCGTGGAAACCTGGCGCATTGGTTGGATAATCACGTGGACGCCCTAGTCAGGGCGTTCACCATAGAATACGACGCTATGGTGGTCGCGGCGGATGAAGACAGAGCAGTCGACGACGACGAAGACGACACCAACAACGGCGCCAGCAGCGCGCACGAGAGCGACTAAGACAACGTTGCAAGCGAGATGTCCGACTGAGCCCGTGTTCCTTCGCTTGAACCTGCACACACCGACTTGGGCACGACCCCGTAGGATGTGAGAGCATTTTGGAGGGGGACCCCCTCGTGCATGTAAATTGATATTTTTCATTTTCCTTTAGGCTGGGCTTGGAACGTGGTTTTGCGAACCCCTCGCCTGAGTTGTTGTTGTGATTTACCTTGGTCCTAGCAGACCTTGTGCGGTCCTCGGGGTTGCTGATGTGCCCTTCTCCCGAGAGGATCTCCTTCTGGGCTCGCGAGGTTTTTACCTCCTGAGGGGCCTGCCATCTCGCCCGCGAGAGCCTCGCGAGGAGCAGATGCCAGACTATGGCAAGACATGCGCGCGACAGCGGCCTGTGAATACCCAGGTTTGCCCGAGCGCGACTGTTGTGCTCACACCATGCCTAGCCCCCGATCGTGAGGTGCTTGCAAGGGGGAGGACTAGCAGGCGTGAGCCTCTGAACAAAGCACACAACCGAAACGCAAGAAACCGACACAATAAGAGAATAACCCCCCATGCTTGAAGGAAGAAAAGACTCTGAATTCAATCCAAAAAAGGGCGGCAACAAATCAACCTACAAAAAACAGGGGGAATAAAAGCAAATGGCTACGTCCGGCACCTAGCTAGTCTTCTTGTCTTCTCACCAGCGTGGAGCTAAGTGCTTTCACTGGCTGTGAGCATAGTCATTGGGGAACAGTGTCGACAGCGAGCGCGGAGCATGGTGCTTCCACTAGGATGTGGGAGGGAGCCCCCGAGGCCCGAGGGTGGCTCTTCGGAGACTTCGGGGAGTGTACTGCCCCACTCATTATTACGTGAGTGTCACGGGCGGAGACCTTCACAGGCGTGAGCCTTGCTTCATATCGCCAGACGAGGGCCCCGCCCTGCGCCACCCCTGTAACGCCCCGAGACCGATGTGCCAGGTGTCCTCCAGTTATTCGCTGTTGTTGCCTTGTCAGTGCTAGGGTGTCATGCATTTCATATCATGTCATCATGTGCATTTCATTTGCATACATGTTCATCTCATGCATCCGAGCATTTTCCCCGTTGTCCGTTTTGCAATCCGGCGCTCCTATGTCACCCGGTGTCTCTTTCTACCTCTTTTCATGTGTGGGTGTTAAACGTTTTCGGATTGGACCGAGACTTGTCATGCGGCCTTGGTTTACTACCGGCAGACTGCCTGTCAAGTTTCGTGCCATTTGGACTTCGTTTGATACTCCAACGGTTAACCGATGGACCGAAAATGCCTCGTGTGTGTTGCAGCCCAACACCCCGCCAAAGTGGCCCAAAACCCACCTAAACCCCCTCCATCATCTCGGTCGTTCGATCACGATCGCGTGGCCGAAAACCGCACCTCATTTGGACTCTCCTAGCTCCCTCTACCTATAAATATGCCCTCCTCGTCCATTTTCGCGGACGAAACCCTAGATCCATCTTCCCCGCGCCGCCGGACATGTCCGCCCGGTGGCCGGACACGTCCAGCCGACCCCGCAGCCAATCCAGAGCTGCCACGCGTCCTCTCCGTGCCCTCCGCCGCCGCCGGCCCGCGGGGCCCATCCACCACAGCCGCCCGAGCCAGCGGGAGACGGGATCCGCGCCGCCCGGCCCTCCCTCGCGCCGCCGCCTCACGTCTCGTCGCTGGCCGTCCCCGCCGCCACATGCATCGCCGCCACGCGCCGCCTCCCTCGCCAGCGGCCGCCATCTCGCCGGCGACCACCGCCATCGCCGCGCTCGCCGCCGCTCGTTGTCTTGCTCGCTGCTTCGCGCGCCCCGTGTGCCGTGCCCCGTCGCCTGCACCACTGGATCCCGCCGCCCTTCAACCTCCGGCGGCAACAGCTCGCCGCTCGGCTCGGCCAACCTCGACCACCGCCGGATCCGCGCCGGCGTGCTTGGATCTCGTCGGAGTCGTCGCTCCTGCTCCGAATTGGGAGGAGCTCAATCTGGACGAGCGCCCCGTTGACTTCTCGCATGGGCCCCGGCCTCCTAGGCCCATCTCCATCGGCCCGCCTGCCTCCTCTCCACGTCTGGGTCGAAGCCCATGGTGAGCCACCACTATTCCCCGCTCATGCGCACGATAGCTATCCTGCACCCATGTTTTTTTCTCCAAGTCCTCGAAATTCCAGATTCATGTGCCCATGTTCATCATGCCATAACTCTCCATCTGTAGCTCCGATTCGTGCGTGTAGCATATCAAAATGTTCGTCTCGACGAGTACATCATTTCATCTAATTGCATCATTTTAATTTGAGCACATCTTGATGCCTGAAATGCTGTTGGAAGAGGGCTATGTGAGGAAAGTTGCAGATCTGTTTCAGCAAATGGCATTTTGTCATTTTTGTCATGATTAATGTGTGCATGCTATGATCCTGAGCTCTACATGTGTTTTGTAGAATACCATGCCATATTTACAGGGGTGTATGCCATGTATTTTTGTGATATTTGTGGTGACTATCACAAGCATGCAAAGTAGCTTACTCAATGATGTTGATTTCAGGGACTTAGAATTTCACTAAGTCCTTGTCCTGTTATTGTTTTTATGCCATATGATCATGTTGTTTCCTAGTGATCCGTGCCTCTTTTGAGGATGATCAGTAAGGTCGTTTTGTTAATATTGTGGTGCTATATCCATCCATGTCTTTGTTTGCATTTACGGATCACCCTAGCTTGAGTTAATCGAGCTCTACTTTTACTATAAAATGATCATGGCAGATTGTTGACATGTTTATCGATTTTGCTGAGCATGTTGCTATTGATCCGTGCATGCTATGTTGTTGTTCTTGACATGTATAGCTTCTATGCCATGCCTTCTTGATGGGTGTAGGCTTAGTTTGTCATGCAATGCCTTGTAGTGAGTGCATCGAGCTCCTAAACATGCCTACTTGTTAATCTGTTTTGCATGCTCCAGTTTTTCACTAAGTCTGAATCTGTTTATGTTTTTGCTATGTTCACATGCTTGCAATTGTACTTTCTAATCCCTTTTGGCTCATGGTCACTAAGGGACTTTTGTTATATGTTTTGAGTAGCTTCATGCCATGCCTTGCTTTTCCATGTTATGTTCCTATAGCATGTAGTTATATTGCTCGTAAGATTGCTTCCTGATGATAAATTCCTGACTATAACACTAAGTCTGAAACCTGTTATCATTTTCACTTTTGCCATGCTTGTTTGAACATGTTAATGGATGAATTAGCTGTCGCTCAGTGTTCATGTTTTGTCAAGCATCATGAGTGGATCCCTGCCATGTATTTTGTTGTTATGTTTGAGTGCTGTAGCATATTTATCTTGATGCATTTAGAAGGCTACATGCTGTTAATCGCAGAGCGGTGCCATATTTGTTTTGCTTGCCATTTCCAAACCGTGCATCCGATTCCGGTGATCTTTATATCTATTTCGACCGAAATAAACTCACCTTTCCAGTGGCACTCTTGAATTTCCAAGTGGAGCCGATTTTCTACCATTCCTTTCTAAATCATGCATATGCATCACATACCGCATCCCACATATCATGCCATGTTCATGTGTTGGTTGTTTACTATGTTGTGTGCTTCTTTCCGGTGTTGCTTCTTCGGGTTGGTTCCGATAATGTCGGGTTTGTGAGGACCCGTTCGACTACGTCCGTTTGTCTTCTTCATGGACTCGTTCTTCTTCCATGCGGGATTTCAGGCAAGATGACCGTACCCTCGAAATCACTTCTATCTTTGCTTGCTAGTTGCTCGCTCTTTTGCTATGCCTATGCTACGATACCTACCACTTGCTTATCATGCCTCCCATATTGTTAAGCCAAGCCTCTAACCCATCTTGTCCTAGCAAACCATTGTTTGGCTATTTTACCGCTTTGCTCAGCCCCTCTTATAGCATTGTTAGTTGCAGATGTAGAATGCAGTTTGTTCCTTGTTGGAACATGGATATCTTGTTGGGATATCACAATATCTCTTATTTAATTAATGCATCTATATACTTGGTAAAGGGTGGAAGGCTCGGCCTTATGCCTAGTGTTTTGTTCCACTCTTGCCGCCCTAGTTTCCGTCATATTGGTGTTATGTTCCCGGATTTTGCGTTCCTTACACGGTTGGGTTATAATGGGAACCCCTTGACAGTTTGCTTTGAATAAAACTCCTCCAGCAAGGCCCAACATTGGTTTTACCATTCGCCACCTAGCCTTTTTTCCCTTGGGAGTCGCGCTCCCAAGGGTTATCATTATTTTAAACCCCCCCCCCGGGCCAGTGCTCCTCTGAGTGTTGGTCCAACCTGTCAGCCGCCGGTGGCCACCAGGGGCAACTCTGGGCTGGCCTACCGGAAGTTTGGACAATCTGAGTGTGCCCTGAGAACGAGATATGTGCAGCTCCTATCGGGATTTGTCGGCACATTCGGGCGGCTTTGCTGGGCTTGTTTTACCATTGTCGAGGATGTCTTGTAACCGGGATGCCGAGTCTGATCGGATTGTCTTGGGAGAAGGAATATCCTACCTTGATCGTGAGAGCTTGTGATGGGCTAAGTTGGGACACCCCTGCAGGGATTTGAACTTTTGAAAGCCGTGCCCGCGGTTATGGGCAGATGGTAATTTGTTAATGTCCGGTTGTAGAAAACCTAAAGTTTATCTTAATTAAAATACATCAACCGCGTGTGTTACCGTGATGGTCTCTTTCCGGCGGTGTCCGGGAAGTGAACACAGTGTTGGAGTAATGCTTGATGTAGGTTGTTCTAGGATCACTTCTTGATCAGAGTTGTTCGACCGTGCTTTTGCCTTCTCTTCTCGCTCTCATTTGCGTATGTTAGCCACCATATATGCTAGTCGCTTGCTGCAGCTCCACCTCATACCTTTTACCCTTCCTATAAGCTTAAATAGTCTTGACCGCGAGGGTGTGAGATTGTTGAGTCCCCGTGACTCACAGATACTTCCAAAACCAGCTTGCAGGTGCCGTTGAACTGTACAGGGGACGCAACCAAGCTCCAGGAGGAGCTCGATGAAGATCTTGTCCTTTGTGTTGTTTCGTTCTAGTTGATCAATAGTGGAGCCCAGTCGGGACGATCGGGGATCTGTGTAGCATCTGGGGTAGTCTTCTTTTATTTTGGTTCCGTAGTCGGACCTTGATTGTATCTGGATGATGTAATGCTTTATTCATGTATTTGCATGAAGTGGCGATTGTAAGCCAACTATGTACCTTTCCCTTTTATATATGTTTACATGAGTTGTTGTGAAGATTACCTCACTTGCGACATTGCTTTCAATGCGGTTATGCCTCTAAGTCGTGCTTCGACACGTGGGAGATATAGCTGCATCGAGGGCGTTACAACCCCCGACCACCATTGGGGCGTCCGGAAACCAAGACGGTGCCAAGGAGCAAGGGGGGCGCTAGCGGCGCCCTCGGCGACCACGGGCCCTCTGCCGGGGGGAAAGGCTCGCCGGCGCCTCCCCGGTAGAGGACCTACCTCTGGGCAACGCCTTGCTCCATGCGGCGCGGGGAAGGGCCTAGCTCCAGACCCCTCCCGCGCAGCCCCCAGTGTGCTACCCCTGGTTGGAGCGGGGTTGCCACCCTGGGGTCCCCGTCCACCGCTGTGGCCTGGTCCACCTGCGACCCATGCTTAGCGTAAGCCTGCTCCTGAGATATCAGTGGTACCCTGCGATTGTTGTCATTGACGGGGTCGGTGAGGCTCCTGGGCGACTCGTGGAAGGCCTCAACTTCCAGCATCTCATCTTCCCAGCCCGGATCGGGAAACGAGCAGGGGCAATCCTCCAGTGTGTACTCCTGGTCCACCATGCGCCTTGCACCGCCGGGGATAAATCCTCGCCTAGGTGCCCTGCGCCTTGCGCCGCCGGTCCCTGCGCGCCCCCTGATGGTTGTACGGTGGCGCCGCAGTATGGCCACGCAAGGGGTCACCCAGGCCCACGCCACCCGGGGGAAGCGCAGTCGTGGACGGATGAGCGGCGCCGTCGGCCGTGCTAATGTTGTTGAACCCTTCTCGTGCGCCGGGGAGCATGCGAGCGCGACAGGGCTCGCCGTGCGATCTGGCCACAACTTGAGGTGTAGGCAGGGAGCAGAAGTGGTGTACCCTTGGATGCAGCGTCCAACAGCTCAGCACACGCTCTAGCAGCGCATCGCGGCCGCTCTCCACCAGTCGGCACTGCAGCAGCTCCCGCGCCACGGCAAGTGCGACTCTCATGTTTGCCTGTTCCCGTCGGGTATGTGGTGCCATTGCCGTGGCGTAGCCTGAGGATCTCGCAGTGGCTCGCATGCACCATGGTGCAAGGGCGGGGGCGCCGGTCCGTGCCGCCCGCATCTGGCGGCGTTCGGCGGTACGCGGGCCGCCTAGAGTGCGGAGTTGAGGTCTTCTTGGGCGGGCGGCACCGCCCAGACGGGCCAAGCAGCCAATGGTCGGCGTGAGTCCTCGGGCCGTCAGACACTGGAACCGCAGGGTGTCGGCGGGAGAGGGGCTTCGGCGCACCCCTACCCGGCGCGCCAAATGTCGGATTCTGGGTTCCGCCAAACCCTTGAGGTCCGAACACTAGGGTGCGCACGAAGTATCTCTCTCTCTAGCTTGCTCGCACAACGATCTCAAGGCCTAGCTCGACGAACCCAAGGAACATGGGACACAAAGGTTTATACTGGTTTGGGTCACCGTTGTTGTGTAATACCCTACTCCAGTGTGGTGGTGGTGGATTGCCCCGAGGACTTGGGATGAATTAGTACAATGGATGAACTACCTACTAAGGAGAGGTGTTCTTGAGCTCGGTCAGCTGGTGTGTGTGAGGATGGTCCGAATGATCTGTCCCCTTGCTATTGTGGTAGCTAGCCTTATTTATAGAGGTCCTGGTCCTCTTCCCAAATGTTAGGCGGGAGGGGATCCAACAACGGCCAAGTTTGAAGGGGGACAACTAGTACAAGCTATCCTGACAAAACGTGGTCTTCGCCTGCCAAAGACTCTGGTGGTGATGCTATTGTGGGCTCCGTGGTGACCTCCGTCCTGCTGGCCCTGGTCTTGTTGCACCAATAAGGAAACCTTTGCCTGATGCCTTGGGACTCCTCGCCTGCGCCTCCCTCTTTAGCACCAAAGAGGGAATCGGTACACTACGACCGCCTGGCCTTGGTCGTCATGGATCACCTCACATGAACCTCGCGAGGTGCCCCTTGCATAGATATCTCTGCTCCTCGGGAGCCAGCCTAGTGAGGCTGCCCCCAGGGAGGTCCTGGCGTCGCCTGCCTCGCGAGGCTTGGCCCCTAGCGAGGGTCTTGAGTTGTTGCTGCAGACAATGGGTCATACCAGGCCGCTGGTGGAGCCGCATCATGGGCTGTAGCAGGTTGGTCTGGGTACCCCCGTTCCCAGGATGCCGACAGTGGTAACCCCTTGATCTATAAAAGGAGGCCCATGGCAACCATAAAAGGGGTTAGAAGATTGGATAACTCACACCCCCCCATACGCGCGTAGCCACTACCGCCCTAAGGCAACCCCTGCTGGGCAAGTGTACTACGCTCCACCACCACTCTTCCACCATCAATCCACTAAAGCAGGAGTACGGTTTTACGCCTCACGGTGGCCCGAACCTGGGTAAAATTGCCTGTGTGATTTCTGTCGTGTTGCCCCATGCGCGTCTCCTCTTTGTGCAACGCGACGCCCCCTTGCCGAACTAGCAAGGGGCATCCTGGTCCCATAGGTGGTCGTGGTTTCTTGCAACACCTTTTCTGTAAAACTCAAAAACAAGGAAAAAAACAGAAACTGGCACTGGCTCTATGTTAATAGATTAGTCCCAAAAATCTTATAAAATATCTTATAAATGCATATAAGACATCCAAGATATACAATATAATAGCATGGAACAATAAAAAATTATAGATACATTGGAGACATATCATACCTGCACACAAAGAACAAATACTTGCAATCCGACGAGTATAAGGGGTTGTCAATCCCTTCTTCGGGTAACGGTGCTAGAAATTGTCAAGTTGACGGGATACAATTGTGATAGATTGGATAAATAGATCTCGATGAAACACAAAATAAAAGATGCAAATAGTAAGTGCAAAAATTTATTTTTGGGTTTTTGGAATAATAGATCTGAAAATAAAAGTGGCAAATAATAGATCAGAAAGCAAATATGATGAAGAATAGACCCGGGGCCCGTAGATTTCATGAGTGGCTTCTCTCAAGAAATAGCACACGGTGGGTAAACAAATTACTGTTGGGCAATTGATAGAAAATTGAATAGTTATGATGATGTCCAAGGCAATGATCAGTATATAGGCATCACGTCCAAATTTAGTAGACCGACTCCTGCCTGCATATACTACTATTACTCCACACATCGACCGCTATCCAGCATGCACCTAGTGTATTGAGTTCATGGAGAAACGGAGTAATGCAATAAGAATGATGACATGATGTAGACAAGATCTATTCATGTAGGAATAGTCCCCATCTTGTTATCCTTAATAGCAATGATACATGTGTGTCTTGCTGCCCCTAATGTCACTGGGAAAGAACACCGCATGATCGAACCCATCACAAAGCACCTCTTCACATGGCAAGAAAAATCTATCTAGTTGGCCTAACTAAACCAAAGATTATAAGAAGAAATACGAGGCTATAAATAATCATGCATATAAGAGATCAAAAGAAGACTCAAATAATATTCATGGATAAAAGATCTGATCACAAACTCAAAGTTCATCGGATCCCAACAAACACACCGAGTTACATCAAATAGATCTCCAAGAGACCATTGTATTGAGAATCAAAAGAGTGAGAGAGGAAGCCATCTAGCTACTGCCTACGGACCCGTAGGTATATGATGAACTACTCACGCATCATTGGAGTGGCACCAATGAGGATGATGAACCCTTCCGCGATGGTGTTTAGATTGGATCTCGTGGTTCTAGAACTTGCGGCGGCTGGAATTGTGTTTCATCGACTCCCGTAGGGTTTCTGGAATATTTAGGGATTTTTAGGGCGAACAGGCGGTGCCGGAGGCCACCGAGGTGGGCACAACCCACTTGGGCGTGCCTGGGCCCCCAGGCGTGCCCTGGTGGGTTGTGCTCCCCTCGGAGCCCCCCTCTGGTACTTCTTTGTCCCAACAGGTGTCTTGTGGTCCAGAAAATTCTCCAAAAAGTTTCACTGAGTTTGGACTCCGCTTGGTATTGATTTTCTACGAAGTAAAAAACAGCTGGCACCGGGCACTATGTCAATGGGTTAGTCCCAAAAAATGATATAAAGTTGCTATAAAATGATTGTAAAATAGCCAAGAATGATAATATAACAGCATGGAACAAGCAAAAATTATAGATATGTTGGAGACGTATCAGCATCCCCAAGCTTAATTCCTACTCGCCCTCGAGTAGGTAAATGATAAAAATAGAATTTTTGATGTGGAGTGTTGCGTAACATGTTCATCACATATTCTTTTTCTTTTGTAGCATGGACATTTGGACTTTTATATGGTTCAAAGAAATAGTCTAGTTTTGACATGAAGAGTTCAATACTCAAGCATATCAATAACCAACCATGTCTTTCAAAATATCAACACTAAAGATTATCCCTAGCCCATCATGCTCAATCATTGATCCATTCATGAAACACACTCGCATATTAGCTACATCCAATGCTCAAGTATGACCATAGTGCTCCTTATTTGGTGTATTTGCAACAAACCCTAGGTCTGTTGCCCAGACTGTGCACCGGCACGGGAACAGGATTGAGACACCAACCCAAGTCAGAGTGCAAGAAACCAAGATCTTTGAAGGACCAACATGCAGCTCAAGAGGACCAAGGTCAAGCCAGAGAAGTGATACGCCACCAGGAGAAAATCCTCCATTGTCGGGCAGGCGAGCTTGGAAGGGGCGGGGTCACCCTCGGAAGAGAGCATCCGAGGCGTCCCGGCAGGGCCTGCCGGGACTCATGAAGACAAAAACACCTCACTAACTACCCCGCCACGACCCACGTCGTCGATCTATGCGGTGTCAAGCCGCAAAGTGACTAGGTGGCAGCCATTCGCCACATGGCGGCCTTTTTCTACAGGAAATGCCTACAAACGACACCCATCCTGCGACGTGTCAAGCGAGCAGGTGGGGAGCTGGCAATACAAGCCTGGCAAGGCTTGCTGAGCAACCAACAACGTGATGTTAAGCATGCATTTAATGCACCCTGTCAGCCTGTAGAGTTAGGTATGATAGCATCCCTTAATGCATAAAGGGAGGCCCATGGCAACCGTGGAAAGAGTTAGAAGGTTGGATAACACACGCACGCCCATACGCGTGTAGCCACTGTTGCCCCTGTTGGGCAAGTTTACTACGCACCACCACCACCCTTCCACCATCAATCCACCAAAGCAGGAATAGGGTATTACGCCTCACGGCGGCCCGAACCTGGGAAAAATTGCCTGCATGATCTCTGCCATGCTGCCCCCACACTCATGTCACAGGATATCCGTGGCCACCTATGGGACCGGGCAGCCCTTTGCTGGTTCGGCGGGGGACGTCGCATTGCATAAAGATCAGACTGGCACGCAGCAGCACGGCAGAGAGCACACAAGCAATTTACCCAGGTTCGGGCCCCCGCAAGGCGTAAGACCCTACTCCTTCTTTGGTGGATTAATGGTGGAAATGAACGTGGTGGTGCGTGGTACACTTTCCCGGCAAGGCGTGCCTCTGGGCTACTGTGACCACAAGCGTATGGTGGCTTGGGTTTGTCAAGTTTCCAACCCTCTAACCCCCTCGTATGATTTCCATGGGCCTCCTTTTATAGATTAAGGGGTCACCAAAGTGGCAAAAACAGTTATTTCCCACTGATATGATGGCAAACAGTGCTATCATACCTAACTCTGCGGGCTGGTAGGGTGCATTAAATGCACTGCTTAGTGTCACATCACTAGCTGCCCGGCAAGGCCTGCCGGGCTTATCTCGCCAGCACCGCATATATTCTCTTGAGACATCGCTGGACGGGTGTCACCTATGGGTTTCTTCTGTAGGAGATTGTGGCACCCCGGCTCAGAGAAAACTGGAACGCCCCGAATTCCATCCCAGAGATCGAGGAGAAGTCTTCTAGAATACGGCACTGCTTAGCATAGAACAAACCACCTTTCTATTATTACACGAATATGATTACAAGGTCTCAGATATTACAATGAATAACACCGGCACGGTCACACTACGCCATCCTTAGTTGCTCTATGCAAGCAGCAGAACAACTTGAAGCAGCGGAATAACTCTAGCAGCGGAAAAACTATTGGCAGCGGAACAACGACGACGGTAGTAAACTCCACTCCGCAGGGACTCTGGCTGGAACGCTTATCCTAGCTCATGAACACAGGAACAACACCAAACAAGCAAGAAATCTAGGCACGACCTGCAAGCTGGCATGACACACCAGGTTAATACATTGAATGTACTTGCAAGCTCACAATTAACTAGAAGCATTCAAGACAAACAACAGCATGGCAATTACAGGTTAAATAGAAATTGACATGAGATCCTTATAACAACATGACATGAGCACATGACATCCAAAGTAATACTCCCAAAATAATACCAGATACCATCATGAAAATAATCATAATAGCCACTAAGAATCCAAAGGCAACAAGTAATACTCCAAATTACTACCAGATACCATCATGAAAATAATCATAATAGCCACTAAGAATCCAAAGACAACATGAACATGATACAACTAGAACAATATGAGCATGGCATGAACATATAACTCTGACGATACTAGCATGCAACATGATGACACTATATGCACCATTTATTCTGCTCGGGTTATCTCGTAACCATCACATGCATCACTTACCATCCTCGTACATCACACGATCATCTCAGGATCAAATCAAGCTTGGTATAAACAATACCGTAGTAATCATTAAATGACCACAAGGAGCTTGATCTTTACCCATGATTCTCGAACAACATCACGAATATCCAACAACTCGATATCCTTGATACCACGGTGATCATTCCGGCGATCACAACCAAAGTAACTCATGATCCTTATGGCGATCATCTCCAAAGTAACTCGTGATCCTTACGGCGATCACCACCAAAGCAACCCGTGATCCTTACGGCGATCACCACCAACTTATTTCATCGTCCAACCGGGGTTGTCATTAATCAAGTTATTATTAATACTGTTGACTCACGGTGGGACCGACACGAACTAGGCCCTTATCCGTGGGCACGACTATCGATAGATTTAATATACACTCTGCAGAGGTAGCGCACTGTACCCACACCACGGAACCCATGGCCTCGCACTCCCATCCGGGTGGACCAACAGAGTTCCGACAAAACCGATCTTTTGTCATGACACTCTCTCGGCCACTCTGACCCACTCCCAACTGGGCTAGTCCTGGGTGGCCCCATGTCTACCAAAGACACCCCGACCACCGTCGTGGTCAAAACTCCCTCACGGGGACCGGATCCAAAAAATAAAACAACGGGCACACAAGGTTATGTCCGCCTACCTGATTAGGGTAAGCACGCCCATAACCTTCCCTCGTGGGAGGCACCGGCGAGATGCACGACAATAGACCCAGTTAGGACATGACCCATACGGTAAGTGTGGTTGCACTGGTCAGTTTCGATCTGGCGGCACCATGACTCAGCCAACAGTTGTTCAAGTTCAAATTAATCTAGTTAAACTTGAATGCAAAATGCTGAGCCATGATAAAATAACATGATGCAATTACAATGCATGAGCATGATATCAACATAATCACTGGATGCAACATAACTATCCACCACATCAACTATGAAATAATCTCAAACTGAACATGGCATAATGACAAGCATAAATATCACAAGTGCAACACTCCTCATAGTATAACATAACATGACCACTAGCATCAACCATAAATAACATGCAAGAACTTATCAATAACATCACCGAGTAACACTTAACCAACTAACAGCAACGGAACAATGCCTATTAACAGTACTTGGTAACCGACGTTAGTCATGCACCGAGGAGCATGATCAACCCAACATGTACTACTATCAAGCATGGCAATATGAAAGTAATACTAACAACTAGCAGGGCATGATAACCAGGTGCATAACAACATAGCAAACAAGTAAGCACAATCCTAGAAGCATTTCCGAAACAACGATAACCATATTTTAAACAAGCAATCATTTAATAAATATTCAAGTTGAAAACCATGGCTACTGCATGACTCTCATGCAAGTGGGTATTGTGGCTTGCCTGGGGGTGAAGAAGGCACCGGGAAGAAGTGCGGTGAAGCCGCGGAAAGATTTGCCGGAAACAGTTCTCTCTCAGAGGGGCTGTTTACGTGCAAGGGCAAAAAGGTCATTTCTAGTATGTCAAGCCATAGTGAAAATGAAACCAACAGAACGGGCTCTACGAGACGAAGAAGTGGGCTTTGGAATCACCTCATTTGGAGTTGTGGTTAAAAAGATATGAAGGGTCGACGTTCAGGGAATTTTCTGCAAAAATATCATCACAAACAAGTCCCTGAGTGGATAAGGCAGAAGCGCAAAGTTAGAAATACGCTTTCACTAAACGGAAACATATTAGATGAAATGCGTTTCCACTTATCTGACGTGGCGGGGGCGGGGTCAACGTGTGCGGCTACCAGGTGGGGTCGGGAGAGACGCGGGCCCGCCTGGCACATGTCTTCTTCTTCCTCCTCGTCGTCTCCCCGATCAGAAGCAGAGGAGCAGAAGGAGGGGAGAGGCCGGCGATGGCCCGGCCGGCTCCGGCCATCATCGGTCGAGACGAGGCCACCGGGGAATGCGGGGCGAGTGCTGCTCCCGCCTGGAGCAGCAGCAAGTCCCGAGGAGGAGCGGGATCGTGGCGACGAGAGGAGGCAGGGGCGGAGCAGAGGCGCTGCCGGCGACGGGCGCTTGCGATTCCGGCCACCTCCGGCCAAGTGGAACACGCTGACGATGTCGGGAAAGGACAGCGTGTCCGTTCAGAAGTGAAACGGGCGCCGGGGAGAGCTAGGTGGCCGTGGCTGGAGGCAACAGAGAGCACAGCCGTCGGTGGCCGATCATGGGAGGCGCAGCCACAGGGCCTCCGGCGACGAGGCAAGTAGGTGGGGAGGATTAGGGGGTCGAGGGGAGTTCTCTAGTGGTGGAAGAACGATGAGGGAGGGCTCGGGTGGCTCGGATTCGAGAGGAGACCCGAGGCGTCCATGGCGGCCATGGAGGGCACAGGGAGCTCCTCGAGCTCGAACGAGAGGCTGGGGAGAGAGCTGGGAGTGAGGCGAGGCTGTTGGTGTGCTCGGAGAGGCTTGGGGATGGCTATTTATAGCCGGGGCGAGAGGGATGGGCTCGGGTGCCGCCGGGCACGTCCGGCCGACGCTCTGGCGAGCGCAGCGAGCACGGGCGGGCATGGGAAGGCGACAAAGGGGGAGTGGACGAGCTACAGAAGGTGCACGGGGCAAGAGGGGCCGAGGGCGCAGAGGAGAAACAGCCGAACGCCATTAAAGCCTCGGTCGGCCACAGTGTGTCCGTGGGCGCGCGGCGACGAGAGCTAACGGAGGTGGGGAAGGGCTCCAGGAGAATGGCAACAACATGGGCTAGCTACTGGACATGCCCGTGCTCCCTGAGACGCCGAGCAGAGAAGGGGCCCGAGCAAGAAGCCATTCTGGGCGCGGCCATTGCATGCCAAAATGGTGGTCACCACGCGCACTGGTGCACACAGTGGCACACGGCCGGCCAAACAATGTCTGGGGGCTTGTCCTTCCTGGGGAGGTTGCATCTGATTTGGTAGATTGGTTAAAAGTGACTCGGTTAAATGGCAGTTAACACCTGAAGTTTACTGCAGTAAACTTGATCATGTACTGCTGATCCGCAGGAGAGGGATTGGGTCATATGGAGTTGTCTGGTAGGTTCAGGGTAAGGACTTACATCCTGGTAATTTTGAGAAGAATTGGACCACTAATTAATATAGTTGCTTTACAACTAAGTGATTTGGTCCAGAATTAAGATCATGGTGATGCTCTCAAATGGAGAAGCCACTTGAGGTGAACTTTGGCAAGGCGGGCTTATTTGGCCATATGAAGATGCTGCAAATGGTTTCATACCAATTGGATAAACCAAAATGGTACTTCCTTCACAAACATTTCCACTGACCAGAAACTTGCAAAAATTCTAGAGGACAAATGGCTTGATGAATCATGCCCAAAATGGGTGGAGGTAAGTTATATGGATATCAGAAGGCCTAGAAAAATTTGCAGCCATAATGGAGCAAGATAAAATATACTTGCTTCACAAACTGAAATTTTGGACAGAATCAAAGAATTGAAGGTGAGTTCACATGGAGGCATGACATGATCTCTACTTCGGTGGAGAGTGATGATTTGGTTATATGAAGGGCCATGCAAAATTGTAACTCATTTGGATATGCCTAGCTTGTACTTCCTTCACAACCACTTCCCTCAGACAGGAACTTTGGAAAATCATAATTAAATAATTACTAGGCAAATGAGGTTGTACTTTGTCATGTGGCAATGAAACAAGAAAAGGTGTCCAAGGAGTTTGAGGTCAATTGGGAAAAGATAAATGGCACTTAATTCACATTCTGCCATTCAGGACAGAATAGGAAATGAATTGATTGAGCATGATGGAGAACATGGCAAATGAAATATTTGGACATATTTGAGAAATATGTGACCCAAACAATTTATGAGAATTACTTGGGAATTTTAGGAGTGATGGAAATAAAGGTTGCTTCACAACCTAGGGCAAATTGGGTCATTCCTTTAATAGAAAAGGAATATTCCCAATAAAAAAGAAGATTGGGATTTGGGCTAGGATGAAAATGATAGGGTCTAGGGAAGGATTTGGGAATGACAAGCCACTTTGGAAGTAAACAAGAGGGCATCTTCTTCAGTTTCCAGACCACAAAGCCAAGGAAAAAAGAAAACTCAAGCAAAAACCTCAGAAAAACAAAAGAAAAAGAAAGGGCCAAAAATCAGGCTGTCACACAGATGGCTGCCATGTGGCAAATGCTGCCACTTAATCATCTTGCGGCTTGACACCGCACTGGTTGACAACATGGGTCATACTTGGACGGTTGGCGGGGTGGTTCAGGCACCGCAAGCCCCGGCAGGCGCTGCCGGGGAGTCTTGGTTGCTTGCTTCAGGTGGTGGCCTGGCCCCTTGCCGGGCTCGCCTGCTGTAACATCCCAAAATTCTAAATTTTGGAATGTTATAATAAATAGATAGTTTTGATTGCTCTGTCATTGATTGGTTGAAAGTGAGTGAATTCAAAACTTTTTAAAAGTTAAATGAGAGGGAATAAAAGGACTTTACCAAACTTTCTTTCTGCATTTTGATCCCCGTGAATTCAAATTCTTTTCAAATACAAAACCCTAGAGAGAAGATGATATGACTTCTTCCATTTAATTAAATGAAAATGGGTTTTTGAAAAGATTTGAATTTTATTTGGAAATATTTCAAATTCAGAAACTTTAAGCAACTCAATGATTTTAATGAGAGAAGATAAAGTGACTTCTTCAAAATATATGAAATACGAGTTGGAAGTTTAAAAGGATCAAATTTAAAGTCCGTTTGAAATTATTTTCAATTTGGAGTTATTTGGGTTTTATTCAAATTATTTTTCTCCAAAAATAAAATAAATGGAAAATAGGGTAAAATGATTCCCTACGTCAGAAAATTGGAGAGAAATAATTTTGAAATCATTTTGGTATTTCTAAAATGATTTTTATTGGATTTTAGTAGGGCAGTAGCACTCTTTGAATTATTTGAAATTGTGTGGATTTTATTTGACACTAGAAAAATGTTCATCTTATAGAAAATGTTTTTCTGAAAATTTTGATATATTATATGCCTATATAATATTTTTTTATTTGTTTTGTTTATTTTTGTTTGTCTGAAAAAAATGTTAAAAAAAGTTTGTGACTGGGCCGGCCCAGCCAACCGGGCCAGGCCGCAGCCCAGCCGCGCCACACCGCCCCCAAGCTCAGGACGGAGTCCCGAGCATCGCCACCGCCAGCCGGAGTCCGGCCGGACTCCGCGCCGACCTCGCGCCCCCTCCTCCACGCCACCTCCTCTCCTCACCCTTAAAAGGCGAGATCTGCCACCCCGCCCCTCTCTTCTCGCCGCATCTCGCCACCTGCCGCCACCCGCATCTCGCCACCGCTGCGCCACTGCTCGCTGCTGCATGCCGCCGCTCGCGCCTCTGCTCGTCCGCGCCCGCGCCGCTAGACTCCGCCCGCGTGGTCGCCTCCGCCCGCCGCAAGTCGCCACCACCGCCGCCGTCTTCGCCGCCCGCAGCCGCGCCCGGAGTCGCCGCCGATCCATGTCTCCGCCGCCGCCATCTCGCTGGAAACCACCACCTCTAGTTTATTCTCTCCGAACCGGTATAACCGCTAGTTCCGCCTGGTTTTTTTAATTTAGTTCGATTTTTATTTAAAACCCTAGACCAGATCTGTTTTTTAAGGTTTTATTAAACAGCGAACATCTGTTGTTTAGTTTCAGAAACTGAACGTTCATTATTTAGCCTTTTAATTTTCTGTTTAGTTACGTTAGGGACCTATTCGTAATTATCTTTCTTGTAGACTAGTCCTTCTGTTTCAAACTACCACAACTTTTTACTCGTTAGTCCAAATCCAACAAAACCAACGCCCACTTCTTCATTATGATCCCCTCTATCCAGTAATCCAACTCAAACATGTTTTTGAAAGTTTAAACTTTGAATTAGACCAGATTTGATTTCAAACTTCATTTGTTCGTAACTTGTGTTTCGTAACTCCGTTTGAGTTGATTCTTTTTGCAAATCAAAGCTTTTGACCTGAACTTTCTGATAAGGCCAAATACACATAATTATGGTACTGTTAGAAATTGTTTTATGTTGCAAGAGTTATTTGCTTGGTTTTGATGCTTTCCGAATTGTTCGTCGTTCTTTCCAACCTTTTGAGTGATTGCTTATGTGTGGTCACTATTGCTTACCTACGATAGATTGATCGGAGTGTGACAAGTAGAACTATCAAGAATTATGAGTGCGAATCATCTTCATCAACATTGTAGGCAAGTTCACACTTTGATCATATCCCTTTCATACCCAGTTTTTATGCATTAGTTGCACCCTCAAACATTGCATGGTTAGGAATTGATAATATGTGGGTATTGGGAAGTAGTTGATGAGGTAGGAACCTATTGCCCTGCATTCAAACCTTGGGAGTTACTTTTATGTTATGCTCATATTGCTATGCTATGCTCGTAGACGTGGATTGGTTTGAGAGAATTCATGACAGATGTGAGAGTTATTATTTAATGGTTAACTTAAGGTGGCTACTTTAATACACATCTGGGTGGATTGGTTGGGGCACCCTGGAGTACCCAGTGGTTTGCCCGGGCACCTGGAGAACCTAGTGTTTGCCTAAGGGGATCTCGGAGGACCCGTGTGATCACCCTATGGAATGCCACCCAGGCTCAAAGGGATCATAAGACTATTCATGCTAGAAACTTCCGTGTGCAGCCACAAGCTATTATGGGCTCTAGCATAGTTGAGTAAGTTGCGTGAAGCTCTTGAAGAGATAGACTAGCAAATGTAGTGGGTTGTAGGTGGTATAGTCTATCCGGAGTAGAGAGTTAATGCTTCTAAAAGAATGTGTCTCAGTCATCCGTTTATCAAACACATGTAGTGCGAGAAAACCAACGGAGGAGATCGAGTCTTGTGGGGAAAAGTGCGCAAACCTCTGCAGAGTGTACAAACTAATCATGGTTAGCCGTGTCCCCGGTTATGGACATCTTGAGTATCTGGTTCTTGGATTATCATATTGATCTGATCACGTTACTTAAATAATTTGTTGGGTTATTGATGTTAATTTGGGATTGAGTTGGAGGAACCTTCTCAATATTTTCAAATCAACTTTGTAGTTAAATAAAATATATTCCTTTGAAGTAGGGAAAAATTGGCTTTTCGCAAAAACACTATAACCATAGAGCTTTTCCACCAGCCAAATATGTATGTAGTGATAGTTATTATTCATCATTATCCTGTGGTGTGAATTTGCCAGTACATTCAATGTACTGACCCCTTTGTGGCTGCAACGTCTCATGTTGCAGGATTCTTACGACGAGTAAGTGATATGTTAGGGTTACGATTTCTACACTCAACTTTGCCATTGGTGTTGATGGGAATCCACAACCTTGTTGTTACTTCCGCTATTTGGATTGAGGTAATAGTATTTATGTTACTTTATACATGTGATTTACCTCTGTTATAAATCCTCGAGTACTGTGTGTGTCAGCATACCGATCCAGGGATGACACTTAAGCACAGAGACTTGACCGTCTAAGGTCGGGTCGCTACAAGATGGTATCAGAGCACATGTTGACTGTAGGACGTGACCCCTAGAAACTGGCAAGCCCATAGGAAAGAGTTTCTCTAAAACTTCTATTTCAAAAAGATCTTTTACCTCTCTTCTCTTCTAAGCTTATTCAAATATTCCCTTTTAGTGAGACCATAACTTTTTTCCCTTTTTGACCACACGAAGATTCAGCTGATGAGATCACTCCAAGAAGTACAAGATATTGGACAGCTAAGACCACTTTGGAATGAAGAGGATTTTACTATGCTTTATAAAATGGAAACAACAACATTTGAAGACTCTAAAGACTAGGAGAATTTGAAGGCTTTGAAGAATTTCCAGATTTAGTATGACCTAGGAAGGCTACCCTTATGGAATTTGGCAGACTATTGAAGCTGCCTATATTGAGATCAAGGTGTATCGGAGAAAGATCGGAACATGGAGCATAGAACTCAAAGTTTTGTCAAGAAAACCCCAAGGCAGGAGATGTCAATTATGGAATGATATCTCATGGTAATGACATGGGCATAAACACAGGATATCCAAGATGTTATCGCCCGCTTATGCTATTGTCACCATGCTAAGTTAAGCATGCATTTCTTCGGGAGGATTGGATGGTAGAAGGTTGATGGAGCATCTATCAACAAAGGATGCAGTTTAAACCTTAGCTGGTGTATCACTAGGATCTGTAGTATTACATCAAGAATTTTAAGATGGATCTTTAGAAAAGTCGTATTTGACAAGGAGGCATTTCGTGAAGAACTCAGAATCAGAAGCTGATAGTAGCCAAGACGAAGGAGCAAAACCTCGAGATACAGGAGATTCGTTAGGAACTGAAGGACAGTAGGACCATGGTTCATGCCAAGGATGTTGAAATCCAGAATTTGGAACATAACTCCAGAAATATTGAAGGACGCCATGAGAGACTTTGCGTCAATATAAATGATTTGGCAAAAGAACTTGAGAAGGACAAGCACGATCGAAAGAAGCCATCGGAGACATGAACAAGACTCGTAGAGCTTGATGACTTTGAAGATTTATTGACCTTTAGAATACCCAACCCCTGTTATATGCCTACGTTAGATGCGACGTTTGTGAGCTATCATTTGTTTGATGTTTTTCCGACAGCCATAGATAAAATCTGTCTTTTCAAAACCATAGGTTGTATTGTGTGCATCCCTCTCCCTCTCTCTCATCTCACCCCAAAACCCATGGACCCAATAGAGGATGAATGGAGATGAACCCATATTTTTCTGGAACAATAAGTCAATTGGAGACAGACCGATGGATTCAGAACATGGAAGGTCATATGGAGTATAACACGATAGCCGGAAAGGATATGGCCCAACATGCTCTTCAGTGCTTTGTAAGAGTTGCTGCTACTTGGTGGAGGATGTACCAAACCATCAATGGATGGCAAAGACTAACCACTTGGGAAGAATTTAAGTTGACTTTGCAAAGATCTCATCTTGTGTCCCAGAAGTTGAGGCCTTATGGAAAGGATATGAAGAAACCTTGTGCCTACAAGCTTTGTGGAGAAATAGGACACAACCATAAAGAAAACAAGGACGAATACCCTCATAAGCAGAGGATTACCAAAGGAGTTAGCCGAGGATCTCAGGGAACTTCGGTTGGAGATTGTTCCCAAAGGTTTTGTTGCAACAATGGAATTTCAGTCTACATTGTTGGGAAAGATCCGTGAAGCTGAGAAGGATGACAAAGAGATTGCCGAGGTAAAAGAGAGGATGAGAAAAGGAAAGGCCAAAGGTTTTTGTAAGGATGAGCACGACACCTTATGGTTCGAGGACCGTGTATATGTGCCCAATAATGCAAAGATCAGGAAGTAAATACTTCAGGAGGCTCATGACTCACCATACTCGATTCGCCCTGGAAACACCAAGATGTATTTGGATTTGAAGGAGCGTTTCTGGTGGACTGGTATGAAGAAGGATATTGAGGAGTATGTAGTCGTAGGTGATGTATGCCAGAGAGAGTAAAAGCAGAGCATCAGAAGCCAGCGGGATTACTACAGCCTATGCCGATACCCGAATGGAAGTGGGATAAGCTTGGCATGGATTTCATTACCGGATTTCCCAGAACCCGATTGGGATATGATTCTGTCTGGGCAGTAGTTTATTCTCTTGACCAAAGTGGCTCACTTTATCCCAGTGAAAACCACCTATACAAGTGCGAAGTTGGCCAAGATATATTTGACCAGGATCGTATGTCTGCATGGAGTTCCGAGGACCATCATATTAGATAGAGGAACACAGTTTACCTCAAAGTTTTGGAATCAGCTTCACCAGACTTTGGGTACTAGGCTAGAGTTCAGTATAGCCTTTCATTTGTAGATAGATGGATAGACCGAGAGAGTCAATTAGATTCTAGAGGACATGTTGAGAGCGTGTGCGCTAGATTATCGATCTAGTAGGGATGATAATCCACCTTACGCGGAGTTCTCATACAACAATAGTTACCAAGCCAGTTTGAAGATGGCCCCTTTTGAAGCTTTGTATGGGAGAAGGAGCCAGACACCGTTGATGTGGGATGAAGTTGGAGACCGTTAGTTGTTTGGACCAAATATGATCAAGGAGTCAGAAGAGAATGTTAAGTTGATTCGAGATAGACTGAAGGTAGCTCAGTCCAGGCAAAATAGTTATGTAGACTCAAAAACGTAAGGAGGTAGTCTATGAAATTGGAGATAGAGCATCTCTTCGTGTCCCCTCTGCAACGAGTTAAACGATTTGTAGTTAAGGGAAAGTTAGCCCCGAGATTTGTAGGACCATACCGAGTTTTGGAGCGTATGGGAGAAGTGGCCAACAAGTTGGAGTCACCCGAAGGACTGTTAGGAGTTCATGATGTGTTTCACGTTTCCCAGTTGAAGAAGTGCCATGCAGAGATGGCCAATATTCCCCTGTAAGGACGCTTGACCCTGGAAAGGATAATGATGTTCCACGAAGTGGAGTATGGACTTCATAAGTATAAGTTTTTATCTCGGTATGTGGGATAACCCACGAGGATGAAGAGATGAATTACTATTGGATATAAAGGAGGTATTATGGAACGATTATAACTCCATGATGAGTCTAAGTAATCACGTCTTAGTTTGGAACCAATAGAAGGAAGAAGGACCGTACAATTGGATGGATTTAAGCATGCTAGAAAGCTAGATGTTGGAATAATGACTAGTTTCCCCGAGGATGAGTTCAAGGATTTCAAGTGATGAGATGGGCCATAACCCACATGCCCCAGGACCTGCCAAGAGGCAAGCACACTCTTGCTGAAGGAAAAATCCTGGAAGGAGTTACGACTCTATCAACCGATGATTTTATAGGAGTTTACACAAAACCTGAGAGTTGTGAAGGAATGATAGATGTTTGTTTGGCTTGCAGAATCAATGGATTTATCCGAACCTTGGTTCATCGACAAGAGAAATTCTGCAATGCTTGTGAGGATGACCGAGTGTTAGAATGTGAGATTCACTAAACCGTATACAGGGTAATGATTTGGGTGCGGGATGGATTGATCACCATACCGACTTACTCTTATTGTTCGCCTTGCTGTACGGGGTGGTAAATCTGAGTGACTTGCCTATAGTAGAGAGACGACGATATTAAACCTTGTTTGAACCTTAGAAAGGTATAGCAATTTTTTCCCTTGTACAAGGCAGCTGCTGCCAATCGTAGGTTATACGGTGAGGTTCAACCTAGATCCATTTCCTGCAGGAGAAACCATAATTGGATAACTGCCATGAGATATCAATAGTGGATTAGTATTGGCACCAGACTCGTCAGCTAAGAAGATCCAGTCTCGGAATGACCATACCAGGATGAAAGTACAGAAGAATTGAGGAAAAGGTTATACCACTACCAGAAGTACTCAGAGAAGGAATTTTCCCGAAAATCTGAGAAGACCGACACTGTCAAGAATAAGGATGGAGTATATGAGTATTGATGGGACCGTAACCATGTTTTTAAGGGTGGTAGCACCCCAGATCCCCTGTGACGATCGATGGAATTTGAGAAGACCCCTAAACCTAACCTATTTCTTGCTAGCCTCTCCGAATCTCGAGGACGAGATTCATTTTAAGGGTGGTAGGTTTGTAACATCCCAAAATTCTAATTTTGGAATGTTATAATAAATTGATAGTTTTGATTGCTCTGTGATTGATTGACTAAAAGTGAGTGAATTCGAAACTTTTTGAAAGTTAAATGAGAGGGAATAAAAGGACTTTCCCAAACTTTCATTCTGCATTTTGATCCCCGTGAATTCGAATTCTTTTCAAATACAAAACCCTAGAGAGAAGATGATATGACTTCTTCCATTTAATTAAATGAAAATGGGTTTTTGAAAAGATTTGAATTTTATTTGGAAATATTTCAAATTCAGAAACTTTAAGCAACTCAATGATTTTCATGAGAGAAGATAAAATGACTTCTTCAAAATATATGAAATACGAGTTGGAAGTTTAAAAGGATCAAATTTAAAGTCCGTTTGAAATTATTTTCAATTTGGAGTTATTTGGGTTTTATTCAAATTATTTTTCTCCAAAAATAAAATAAATGGAAAATAGGGTAAAATGATTCCCTACATCAGAAAATTGCAGAGATAATTTTGAAATCATTTTGGTATTTCTAAAATGATTTTTATTGGATTTTAGTTGGGCAATAGCACTCTTTGAATTATTTGAAATTGTGTGGATTTTATTTGACTCTAGAAATATGTTCATCTTGTAGAAAATGTTTTTTTGAAAATTTTGATATATTATATGCCTATATAATATATTTTTATTTGTTTTGTTTTGTTTATTTTTGTTTGTCTCAAAAAAATGTTTAAAAAAAGTCTCTGACTGGGCCGGCCCAGCCAACCGGGCCAGGCTGCAGCCCAGCCGTGTTGCACCGCCCCCAAGCTCGGGACTCCGTCCCGAGCATCGCCGCCGCCAGCCGGAGTCCGGCCGGACTCCGTGTCGACCTCGCGCCCCCTCCTCCACGCCACCTCCTCCCCTCGCCAGAGATCCACCGCCCCGCCCCTCTCTTCTCGCCGCATCTCGCCGCCTGCCGCCGCCCGCATCTCGTCGTCGCCGCGCCGCTGCTCGCTGCCGCACGCCGCCGCTCGCGCCTCTGCTCGACCGCGCCCGCGCCGCTAGCCTCCGCTCGCATAGTCGCCTCCGCCCACCGCAAGTCGCCACCACCGCCGCCGTCTTCGCCGCCCGCAGCCGCGCCCGGAGCCGCCGCCGATCCAAGTCGCCGCCGCCGCCATATCGCTGGAAACCGCCACCTCCGGTTTATTCTCTCCGAACTGTTATAACCGCTAGTTCCGCCTGGTTTTTTTAATTTAGTTCGGTTTTTATTTAAAACCCTAGACCAGATCTGTTTTTTTAGGTTTTATTAAATAGCGAACGTCCGTTGTTTAGTTTCAGAAACTGGATGTTCATTATTTAGCCTTTTCGTTTTCTGTTTAGTTACGTAAGGGACATATTCATAATTATCTTTCTTGCAGACTAGTCCGTCTGTTTCAAACTACCACAACTTTTTGCTCGTTATTCCGAATCCAACGAAACCAACGCGCACTTCTTCATTATGATCCCCTCTATCAAGTAATCCAACTCAAACATGTTTTTTAAAGTTTAAAATTTGAATTAGACCAGATTTGAATTCAAACTTCGTTTCTTCGTAACTTGAGTTTCGTAACTCCGGTTGAGTTGATTCTTTTTGCAAATCGAAGCTCTTGACCTAAGCTTTCTGATAAGGCCAAATACACATAATTTTGGTACTGTTAGAAATTGTTTTATGTTGCAAGAGTTATTTGCTTGGTTTTGATGCTTTCCGAATTGTTCTTTGTTCTTTCCGACCTTTTGAGTGATTGCTTATGTGTGGTTACTATTGCTTACCTACGATAGATTGAACGGAGTGTGACGAGTAGAACTATCAAGAGTTATGAGTGCGAATCATCTTTCATACCAAGTTTTTATGCATTAGTTTTTATGCATTAGTTTCACCGTCAAACATTGCATGGTTAGGAATTGATAATATGTCGGTATTGGGAAGTAGTTGATGAGATAGGAACCTATTGCCCTGCATTCAAACCTTGGGAGTCACTTTTCCGTTATGCTCATATTGCTATGCTATGCTCGTAGACGTGGATTGGTTTGAGAGAATTCATGACAGATGTGAGAGTTATTATTTAATGTTTAACTTAAGGTGGCTACTTTAATACACATATGGGTGGATTGGTTGGGGCACCCTGGAGCACCCAGTGGTTTGCCCGGGCACCTGGAGAACCCAGTGTTTGCCCAAGGGGATCCCGGAGGACCCATGTGATCACCCTATGGAATGGCACCCAGGCTCAAAGGGATCATAAGATTATTCATGCTGGAAACTTCCGTGTGCAGCCACAAGCTATTATGGGCTCTAGCATAGTTGAGTAAGTTGCGTGAAGCTCTTGAAGAGATAGAATAGCAGATGTAGTGGGTTGTAGGTGGTATAGTCTATCCGGAGTAGAGAGTTAATGCTTATGAAAGACTGTGTCTTGGTCATCCGTTTCTCAAACACCATGTAGTGCGAGAAAACCAACGGAGGAGATGGAGTCTTGTGGGGAAAAGTGCGCAAACCTCTGCAGAGTGTACAAACTAATCATGGTTAGCCGTGTCCCCGGTTATGGACATCTTGAGTATCTGGTTCTTGGATTATCATATTGATCTCATCACATTACTTAAATAATGTGTTGGGTTATTGATGTTAATTTGGGATTGAGTTGGAGGAACCTTCTCAATATTTTCAAATCAACTTTGTAGTTAAATAAAATATATTCCTTTGCAGTAGGAAAAATTGGCTTTTTGCAAAAACACTATAACCATAGAGCTTTTCCACCAGCCAAATATGCATGTAGTGATAGTTATTATTCATCATTATCCTGTGGTGTGAATTTGCGAGTACATTCAATGTACTGACCCTTTGTGGCTGCAACGTCTCATGTTGCAGGATTCTTACGACGAGTAAGTGATACGTTAGGGTTACGATTTCTACACTCAACTTTCCCGTTGGTCCTGATGGGAATCCACAACCTTGTTGTTACTTCCGCTATTTGGATTGAGGTAATAGTATTTACGTTACTTTATACATGTGATTTACCTCTGTTATAAATCCTCGAGTACTGTGTGTGTTAGCATACTGATCCAGGGATGACACTTAAGCACAGAGACTTGACCGTCTAAGGTCGGGTCACTACACCTGCCCAGCGAGGGAGGCCCTTCTCTTGCCTATATCTTGTTCCTTTGGCTCGATCTCAATCTCTCTAAGATGCATGTTGGTTCCCTAAGTGTCTTGGTTCTTCGGCCTCTTACTTAAGCTGGTGCTCCAATCTTGATCTTGTGCCTGTGCACAGTTGGGCAACATACCTGGAGATCACTGGTAATCCCAGCATTGCCTCTCCCAGAGGCCTTGGGGCCATTGTCGATGAGAGGCGCACCTTTCGTTCGGTTTAAGCGATGGTAGCGGCGTATACCCATTCTGGGTGATGCCGCTACCACCTCTATCCCTTCCCCTCTCCCTTCTTTCCTCTTTTTACTCGGGGAAGAGCGACGGGCCTTGCTCCTCACCTTGCGCAGCTCCTGGGTGCACGCCATCTGCTGATCATGGTGGATGACTACTTCGTCGGTCCCTTCGCCGTCGCCCTTTCCAGATGCTTCTTTTATTCTCCTTTCCCTCTGACCGGAGTGCCCTGGGACTAGGAGCAGAGAAAGGAAAAGATGGGTTATAGGGTTTTTATCCTTTTTTAATATTAAACCTGTAGGCAATCGCCAAATTTTATTTCAAATAATGTAACCTCTCGAGTCCATCTTGGTATTCTGTAATGCTTGTACTTACAACTGCATCTGAATGAAAAAGATGAATCTTGTCGGGAACTTGTTCATGTGTATGTCCATGCAGAGGCAAAGTGCCTCTTTATTAGAATAAACGAGTTTTCCACGTCAAGATATCCTGCCGACACCCTCTTTGTCTTCTAGAGAACTTCATTTGCCGAGGAACAGACAGAGGGGCCAGCCCCCCGCCAAATCCTTTTTCCCAGAGGCCACTGGGACCACCCTGACTGAAGGAGTGTTCGAGTCATGGATGGGAGCACCTAATTTTCGAAGAGGGAGGTGAGGTTTTCCTATGCGAAGTTGTAGCTTTACAGAATACTAATGGGAAGAGGCGAACTTATCTGTTTGGCTTGCCGAGGATCACGGTGCCGTGCAATCTTCTCGTCCTTTGTCGAAGCCAAGTTCACGGCAAGAACTTGCAACTCCATGTAGACGATAATGAATGTAGGATGAAATCCTATCTGTATGCATATGCAAATGCTCATGAAGTGCTTATGCAATGATCTGGGTGTGCTTGTGCATGCATGCAATCTCAGTTGGGGCCCCCTACAATGCTTCTTTATTTTCTCTTGCACGGGGTCATCGCCCCAGCTTGTACAAGGGGTTACATGCAACTTCGGCAATGCCATGTACAATGGGTGGCTGCCGAGCAGGGCCTAGCAGCCTCTACGCCTTACGGGTAGAACTTACGGAGATGCTGAATGTTCCATGAGTTTTGCAACGGTGTGCCATCTCCAGTCTCCAGACGGACTGCATCGGGTCTGGAGACTCGTACTACCTGGTAAGGGCCTTCCCACTTTGGTGATAACTTGTGTGTACCCTTGGCAACTGAATGCGCCTAAGGACAAGGTCACCTTCCTCAAGACACCTGGCACGAACCCTGCTGTTGTGATAGTGATGCAGGGCTTGCTGATAGCGTGCAGCACGCGTAGCGGCCCAGAGACGTTTCTTCTCAAGTAGCACAGCGTCGTCACACTGGTGCTGATCTTGCACTACTTCATCATAGGAAAGCACCCGAGGAGACCCGTAAGTGAGTTCTGTGGGGATAACTGCTTCTGCCTCGTAGACCAGGGATAAGGGAGTCTGGACGGTAGCTCGATCAGGTGTCGTTCTGAGGGACCAGAGAACTACCAGCAGCTCCTCGATCCACCGCCTGCCGTGCTTCTGCAGCGTATCAAAAGTCCTTGTCTTGAGTCCATGAAGCACTTCAGCGTTCGCCCTCTCAGCTTGTCCATTGCTTCGGGGGTGTGCCACAGAGGCAAATGAGATCTTGCATCCGAGGATTTGAACATATTGCATGAAGGCGTGGCTCGTGAATTGGATGTCGTTATCGGTGATGATCCTTGCCAGAACTCCGAAACAACACACCAAATCTTTCAAGAACTTGATAGCTGACTGAGCAGTCACCTTCCTCACGGCAGTCACTTCTGGCCACTTTGTAAACTTGTCAATGGCAACGAACAAGAATTCAAAGCCCCCGATTGCTCGGGGGAAGTGGCCGAGGATATCGAGCGCCCAGACCGAAAATGGCCATGATAGAGGGATTGTCTGAAGAGCTTGGGCAGGAAGGTGTGTTTTCTTGGAATGGAACTGACAGGCTGCACATGTCGTGACGAGCTCAACTGCGTCTTGGAGGGCTGTGGGCCAATAGAATCCTTGCTAGAATGCTTTCCCAACTAATGCCCTTGATCCAATATGTGAGCCGCACATTCCTTTGTGAATCTCAGCCGGTAGTTCCTTTCCGTCCTCCTGGCAGACACACTTCAATTTCACACCATTGGGCCTCCTTCTGTATAGTGTCATCGACAAATTGATACATACTGGCCCTGCGGGCTACTTTCTCAGCTTCATCTGGGTCGCCGAGGAGTTCTCCCGTTTGGAGGAAGCGGACGATGTGCCTTGCCCAAGTTTGAGCCAGAGGTTCGGCAACAAGGACTAGCGGCACCTCCTCGGCTGTGGGAGTACCAGCCTCGTTTGTGGGGTCCATAGGCCCGGCTAGAGGGGGTGGTCCGGTAGGTTGTGAGGAGTTGTTTCCAATAGGGTCCCTGCCGGGAGTGGATGGCTCGATCGGGAGAGGCTTACCGTAGTCCAACTTTCTCCTTTTCCGGTCCATTGTGGTTGGTGATACGGAGGGTTGAGAGAGGTGGAGAACAAAAGTTCCTGGTTCCACATGAAGCTTTTGCGTAGCACACTTTGACAGGTGATCAACTATGCTGTTTTCCATGCGGGTTATGTGCTCTGTTTGCAACCCGTCAAAGCACTCCTCTAACCTCCTTACTTCCTCAATGTATGCTTCCATCAATGGGCTTTGGTAATCCTTGTTGACTTGTCTCACCACTAACTGTGAATATCCTCGAATGATCAGCTTCTTGATTCCCAATTCTGCTGCAATCCTGAGCCGGGCAAGGAGCCCTTCATACTCAGCTGTATTGTTGCTGGCTTCTTCCCGGGCAAAGTGCATTTGGATTACGCACTTCAGGTGCTCCCCGAAGGGGGTAACAAGAAGCACGCAGGCTCCTGCACCTTGTAGGGAAAAAGCACCATCAAAATACATAATCCATTCTTGGGGTGATTCCTTGCTAGGGAGAGTTGTTTCCGTTGCTTCCTCATCAGGGGTTGGTGTCCATTCTGCAATAAACTCTGCCAATGCCCTACTTTGAATGGTTGAAGTGCTCTCAAACTTCAAACCAAAACTGGATAACTCCAAAGCCCACTCCACTATTCTGCCAGTAGCCACAGGGTTTAGGAATATCCTCTGCAACGGAAAACGAGTAACAACCGTGATCTCATGGTCTTGGAAGTAGTGGCGCAGTTTCCTTGAGGCCATGACGAGGCCAAAGATAAACTTTTGCACACTAGAGTACCTCGATCTAGCCCCTTGCAACAAGGAGCTAACAAAGTACACTGGGCGCTGCACCACTTTCTTCCTTGCCGCATCCTTGGGGTTGCACTTGTTGCCGTGCTTATAGCTATTATGATCCTCTTCTGACTCTGCCGCGGTCTAGCCGCTCTCTGCTTCATCCACTTCTCGCTGTGCTAACAAGGCTGCACTGACCACTTGGTTGGTTGCTGCCAAGTAAAGCAGTAACGGCTCTTGATGTTTGGGTGCAACCAAGGTAGGCACAGATGACAGGTAAGCCTTCAACTCTTGCAAGGTTGTATCTGCTTCTAGGGTCCACTTCATAGGCCCTGCTGAAAGAGCAACTATCCCTGGGTGGTTTTGGTAATTCCTAACAACATATAACTCATTGAGCTAATGCTATTTTAAGATAAATATTTTAGGAAAGCTCAATGATTGGCATGGCATGGATTGGAAAGTGGACCCCTCAAAATGCTAAGGACAAAAGATTGGCTCAGGCTCAAAGCACAAGACTCTACATTTTACTTCTAGTGATCCAAGATCACATTGAGTCCATAGGAAAAGCCAATACTATTAAAAGGGGGTGAGGTGTTGCTTAATGAGTTACTTACTTAAAATGCTTAGTGATATGCTCCAAAAACCCTCAACTACTTTCTCATATCCACATATGTCCCAAACCAAAAGTCAAACTCGGCCCCACCGAAATCTTCTATCCGGCATCACCGAGTTCACTTGACATAGCCACTGCCACAATCCCTAGTCGCTTCGGTCTCACCGATAGGGATCTCGGTCTCACTGAGATGGGATTGCAACCTCTCTGCTTCCCTTCGTAACATTTCGGTCCAACCGAGATGAGCGATCGGTCCGATCGATATTGCAATGCAAACTCTCTATTTCCCCTTCGTAATGTTTCGGTCTAACCAAGATGAGCGAATCGGTCCCACTGAGTTTGCCTGACAAACAATCTGTTTGTCTATTACCAAAATCGGTCCCATCGAGTTTGTGTAATCAGTCTCACCGAGATTACGTTATGCCCTAACCCTAATGGAATCGGTCCCACCGAGTTGACATGTCGGTCCCACCGAAAATCCTAACGTTCACATTTTGAACTAAATCGGTCTGGCCGAGTTTTATAATTCGGTCCCACCGAGTTTGGTGATTTGTGTGTAATGGTTAGATTTTGTGTGGAGGCTATATATACCCCTCCACCCACTCTTCATTCATGGAGAAAGCCATCAGAACATGCCTACATTTCCAACATACATTTTCTGAGAGAGAACCACCTACACTTGTGTTGAGGTCAAGATATTCCATTCCAACCACATAAATCTTGATCTCTAGCCTTATCCAAGTTACTTTCCACTCAAATCATCTTACTACCAAATCCAATCCTATGAGAGAAAGCTGAGTGTTGGGAGACTATCATTTGAAGCACAAGAGCAAGGAGTTCATCATCAACACACCATCTATTACCTCTTGGAGAGTGGTGTCTTCTAGATTGGTTAGGTGTCACTTGGGAGCCTCCGTCAAGATTGTGGAGTTGAACCAAAGAGTTTGTACGGGCAAGGAGATCGCCTACTTCCTGAAGATCTACCCTAGTGAGGCAAGTCCTTCGCGGGCGATGGCCATGGTGGGATAGACAAGGTTGCTTCTTCGTGGACCATTCTTGGGTGTAGCCCTTCATGGACTCGCACAACCGTTACCCTTCGTGGGTTGAAGTATCCATCAACGTGGATGTACGATAGCACCACCTATCAGAACCACGCCAAAAATCTCCGTGTCTACATTGCGTTTGCTCCCTCCAAACTCCTCCTTTACCTTCATATTTAATTGTTTTACATTCCGCTGCCATACTCTTAGAATTGCATGTGTAGGTTGATTACTTGGATTGTGCTAAGTTGCTAAAATCTGCCAAGACTTGAAATTGAGAAAGGCTGGATTTTTATTTGGTCAAGTAGTCTAATCACCCCCCCCTCTAGACATACTTTCGATCCTACAAGTGGTATCAGAGCTTTGGTCTCCATTTGCTTTGATTTCCGTAGCTTTTGGTGATCATAGCGTTGGTTTCACAACTTAGGAGAGTATGGTGTCTAGTGAGGGAAATTACCACCATAGAGGTCCTTACTTTGATGGTACTAATTTTGCTAGTTGGAACCATAAGATGAAAATGCATATTCTTGGACATAACCCCGCCATTTGGGCTATTGTGTGTATTGGCTTGCAAGGTGAATTCTTTGATGGGAGAGAACCGAATCGTGAAGCTACCGTGGAAGAGTTGAAGATGCTGCAATACAATGCTCAAGCTTGTGATATTCTCGTCAACGGATTGTGCCCCGAAGAATTCAACAAAATCAGCCATCTTAAGAATGCAAAGGAAATTTGGGATATTTTGATTAATATGCACGAAGGTACCGACTCCATCAAGGAATCCAAATTGGATGTGCTTCAAAGTCAACTTGACAAGTTCAAAATGAAGGATGGTGAAGGTGTCGCTGAAATGTACTCTAGGCTTGCTCTCATCACAAATGAGATTGCCGGCTTAGGAAGTGAAGAGATGACCGATAGATTCATCATCAAGAATATCCTAAGAGCCTTGTATGGAAAATATGATACCGTGTGCACATTGATCCAAATGATGCCCAATTACAAAGATCTCAAGCCAACGGAAGTCATTGGAAGAATTGTTGCTCATGAGATGTCACTCAAGGATAAGGAAGAGCTCCACAACAAGTCAAGTGGTGCTTACAAAGCCTCATGTGATGCTCCCACATCATCAAGTGAGAAACACGCCTTCAATGAAGAATTGAGCCTAATGGTGAAGAACTTCAACAAGTTCTACAAGAGTAGAAACAAAGAAAGAAGTTCCAAGTCAAGGTCCTACAATGACAAAAGATCTTCAAGTCGTGAACGTAATTTCTACAATTGTGGAAGACCCGGACACTATTACAATGAGTGTATGACTCCATACAAAAGAAGAGAAGATTCTCCCAAAAGAAGAAGTAGAAGAGAAGAATCGCCACCAAGAGAGAGAAGGAGTAGAGATGACCATTATGAACGAAGAACATCATGGAGAAGCAAGGATTCAGAAAGGAAGGACAAGTCATCAAAGAGCTACACAAAACAAAGACATCAAGCTCATGTTGGTGAATGGGTATCCGGCTCCGACTCCGACAATCACTCCGAAAGAAGTTATCACTCCGACTCTGAATATACTCAAGATGAAGGTTGTTGCCGGTCTAGCACTTGTGTCAACCAACTCCTACGACATATTTGATTCACCAAATGAAGGAATTGGAAGATGCTTCATGGCTAAAGGTCCAAAGATAACACACCCCGAGTATGTTGATTTTAATAGTGTTGAAGATGATTTGTTAGGTGATGATGATTTACTTGTTGACAACTCTAGTTATGAAAACTATGATGAACTTGCTATTAATCATGCTAATCAAGATAAAACGAATGAAAATGATAAGAAGGAGATTGAGCGTCTAACTAAAGAACTATACACTCTTAAGTTAGCTCATGAAACTACCTTGGAAGATCATCAAGAACTTTTAAAGACTCATGAGAAGCTACGCATTGAAAAGCTCAACCTTGAGCAAGAGCATGAGTTCTTAAAAGCAATCAATGATGATCTTCACAAGAAAAGTTATTCTTACATTGCCAAGCATTTACTCTTGTCTACATACATGCCACAAGTTAAATCTAGCAACAAGAACAAGGAAGATTCTTCCTCGAGTAGTAACAACGATCATGCTAAATCCAATGTTGTTGCTTCTAGTAGTTCTCTTGATTCCACTAATGATTCTCTTAGCCAAGTTACACTTGAGCAAGAAAATAGCTTATTGAACGGAATTATAGAGAAAGGTGTTTACAAGAGCCTTGCCGGAAGTAAGCAATTTGAGGAAATTGTACGCAAGCAAGGAAGACACCGGAAGAATCAAGGTGTTGGTTTTGAACAAAAGTTCAATGCCAATGGAGTTGAGTGGTAAGAAGATCAATACCCCAAGACGAAGTTTGTTCCTCAACAAGAGAAGTATGATCCTACTTCTTTCAAAGGAACACAATCTCAAGATGATCTTCCACCACAAGACCACAAGCTAAAAGGCAAGGACAAGCTTCAAGAGGAGATTGATGCATTTGAAGAAGCTCCTAAGGCCTTGGTCAAGTGGGTTCCCAGGACTACATCAAGTACGACTACAACTCCAAGGATTCCCATCAAGATGGTGTGGATCCCGAAGAAGAAGAACTAGAGAGTTCTTGAGGCTGACTCCGCCAACATACTTCACTCATATCATTTTGGCAATGACAAGTGCAAACAACTTTCATAACTTGCAGTAGTTCAAGGAGTCACAAACCCTCTTGTTGGTAAGACAAGGGACAAGGTAACCTAATACTTCCATGGACATCATCTTGTGTACACATCCCTCTATGTCTAATATCCTTGTTTTTTCCTTGTGGGACTAACCCATGTAGGTACTGAAAGTGCAACTCACTCCAAAGGATTGCTCCGAATCATCTACATCAACATTGAGCATCCACATCTTCAACACCTACATGACGTCATCATCGGCAAAACCCAAGGTTAGTTGATCCCTCTTAAGGGGGATATCACATCTAGGGGGAGCTTTACTCTAATCAATTGAGCTAAAGCAACTCTAATGGTGTGAACACAATAATGCTTTATGTAAAAGTGGTAACCGTACTTGTGCTTAAACGGTGAGTGTGACCTATGATCAAATGTTCTCATTTGACTCCTAAGTTAATATACTCATATATAGATGACCTAGACATCGCCAATTTCTTGATAGATGCTAGAGTGTTTGTGCATGCTTTGTCACATATTTCTGAAAGTAAGCAATTTGAGGAAATTGTACGCAAGCAAGGAAAACACCGGAAGAATCAAGGTGTTGGTTTTGAACGAAAGTTCAATGCCAATGGAGTTGAGTGGGAATAAGATCAATACCCCAAGACGAAGTTTGTTCCTCAACAAGAGAAGTATGATTCTACTTCTTTCCAAGTAACACAAGCTCAAGATGAACTTCCACCACAAGACCACAAGCTAAAAGGCAAGGACAAGCTTCAAGAGGAGATTGATGCATTTGAAGAAGCACATAAGGCCTTGGTCAAGTGGGTTCCCAAGACTACATCAAGTTCCACTTCATCAAGTACGACTACAACTCCGAGGATTCCCATCAAGATGGTGTGGATCCCTAAGAATAAGAACTAGAGAGTTCTTGAGGGTGACTCCACCAACATACTTCACTCTTATCATCTTGGCAAGGACAAGTGCAAACAACATCCATATCTTGCACTAGTTTAAGGAGTCAAAAACCCTCTTGTTGGTAAAACAAGGGACAAGGTAACCTAATGCATTCATGGACATCATCTCATGTCAATATCACTCTATGTCTATGGATGTCCTTGTTTGTTCCTTATGGGACTAACCCGTGTAGGTATTGAAAGTGCAACTCACTCCAAAGGATTGCTCCGAATGATCTACATCAACATTGATCATCTACATCTTCAACACCTACATGAAGTCATCATTGAGAAAACCCAAGGTTAGTTCATCCCTCTTAGAGGGGATATCACATCTAGGGGGAGCTTTACTCTAATCAATTGAGCTAAAGCAACTCTAATGATGTGAGCACAGTAATGCTTTATGTAAAAGTGGCAACCCCACTTGTGCTTAAACAATGAGTATGACCTATGATCAAATATTCTCATTTGACTCCTAAGTCAATGTACTCATATATAGATGACCTAGTCATCTCCAAATTGCGTGATAGATGCTAGAGTGATTGTGCATGCTTTGTCACATATTTCATTTGCCATTTTATTGTGTGAGCATGTTGGTTGCATATTTTACTCATTCGAGGACATCCATTTGTTGCTTTGATTGTTTGGTTGTTTCTCTTTTGCCAAATGGATGGACAAGAATGCCTAAGAACTCCCTCTAGCTATCTATGCTTTTCTCGTCTCAAACTTTATTCATGCTACATCACAAAGTTTGATTAAGTCAGATTCGAACCACTCTATGTGAGGAGCACTTGGAGTCCCCGATTCTTCATAGACTTAAACTTCCAGAACCTCTTTGTGCATTTCGGTATGACCGAGTCATCCATTTCGGTCACACCGAGATCACTAAGTTGATCTAGGTTTTCAATCTCGGTGCAACCGATTTGAACTTTTCGGTCACACCGAGTTGCAGTAACCGCTTGCGATTCTGCATCTCGGTGCCACCGAGCTGTTCCACTCAATCACACCGACAGGGTCAGGATATATAAACCTGCGGGTGAGATTTTGGAAATTTCTTCAAAACCTCTTAGCCCGCGCGTATCCTGCTCGGCCGCCTTGGGTCTCTGGATCGTCTTCTCCCCGCTAGCGACCTCCCGCTGCTGGTTTCCATTGTCGTCAACGGAATTCCGCCCCTCCGTTGCCGCCGTAGCGAACTCCGTCGAACTAGGGTACGATTTCGATCCTTTGTGCTACTCTCTTAACTCCGATTCGTAGCACATTACTTTGCCATGATCATGACCACGTATGCAAACAATCCATCCACTGAAAACATCCTTTAGGTTAGATTTGATTTGAAAATTTAGGGTTAGGTCTCCGCCGAACTCATCTCAGACCGACCTAATTGTAGAAATTGGTCTCACCGATTTGACTTAGGCCATAGCACATGCATTTTCGGTCTGACCGGAAACTGCAAATCGGTGTGACCGAGTTCGATTCTTTGTGAAACCCTAGCAGTCTCGGTGCCACCGAACTGTGACTCGGTCTGACCGAGTTCACTAGTTTAGGTTCCAAAAGCTGCTTCAGTATTACCGAGTTTACAAATCGGTAGCTCCGAAATGCTTTCTGTAGAGAACTAAAACTAAGTTTTTAAGTCATCTGTTTTGCAAAAACTCTGCACTTTGTGATGCTCATCCACTCTACCTCATCTATATCTATCCACAGGGTATGCTGTCGGTAAGTTTGCAGAAATGTCTGATCAAAGCCACAGCCAGAACAGGTCTGAATAACAAGTGCAATTGAGTGAGGGCACTAGTCCCTCAAGCAGTTCTGGTGATGGCAGCAGAAGCACATCAAGTAACTTGCCCAAAGCAGCCACCAGGTCAAGGAAGAAGAAAACCTCAGATTCTGAAGATGAGGACTATGTGGCTATTGAGGAGGAAGTCAGCTCCAAGAAGAAGGTGCTGAAGAAAGAATATGGGTCAGCTGCTACAACTAAGCCTGGCTTGCACAAGAAGGCCCCTGCCAAGAGGGTGCCAACCTTAAAGGTTTGAGCCTCAAATGCTGAAACCTCCAAGCCAACTGAAGAGGTTGTTGGAGAAGGAAAGAAGAGGAAGGAAAGGGTCAAGAAGACCACCGCCAGAGTGCTTGGTAGATCCTCCATTATGAGAGATCCAGAAGAAGAGGAAGAGGAAGAGGAAGAGGATGCTGCTCCAGCTCCCAAGTCTCAGAAGCTTTTGGGAGATGCAATTAAGTTAGGGGCTGCAACATCTAAGCCCAAGTCTGCTCCCAAAGCTCAAGCTCAAAAACCCCCAAAGCCCAAGAGAAACACCAGAAGTATACCCGCGGAGGAAAAGAACAAGGCCCCAGTGCCTGAAGTTGAAGAAGAGGATGATGAATCCCATGTGTTGAGAAAGTTGAAACCCAAAATTTCTGACCGTAATGATGCTCATCCAGTCGCTGAGGACAAGCACATCAGGAAAGATGCAGGACTGAGATTGTGGAGAGAGTCTGATCCCTATGCCGTTAGGAGGAGGACTGCAGTTGATTACAGGTTTCACACTAAGGAACAACAAGACTTCTATGAGACAATTTTTCTCGACAAGAAGCCCATTGTATGTGACATGAAATGGGTTGATTGGGAATACATCCAGGAGAATGAAGATCACTTTTCGGGAGTTTATGACAGCTTCAAGGCATGTGGAGTAGATGAATTTGTTGGACAGAAGCTCACCAAATGGAATGATGAGCTGATCATGCAGTTTTACTCCACTGCTCATTTCTATCCAGATGGGAGGATAGTATGGATGTCTGAGGGTACAAGGTACCAGTCCACTATTGAAGAATGGGCAAAACTGATCAATGCCCCAGAGGAACATGAGGATGACTTGGATGTATAAGACAAGAAGAAGAAGGATCACAACTCCATGGAAAACATGTACAAAGAGATCTCTGATAAAGCCTTGGAGACACACAAGCTTGGATCAGTACATTTCTTGTTGTCTAGTCTACCTACCATCAAATGGATCTTAAGGCACACATTGCTACCCAAGTCAGGAGATCACAAGATGATCAGAGGACACTCCATCAACATGCTGCAAATCTTTGATGTCCCTCAGAAGTTCAAGGTTATGAGTTTGATTGTAGAAACAATCAGGAGGACAGCTGCTGATCAAAAGAGAAGTTGTGGGTATGCTCCACACGTTCAGGAGCTCATCAACTCCAAGATGGGGTTAGGAACTTATTTGCTGGACAAGGAGCATCTACCCTTATATCCTGAATTTGAAGACAACACTATTGTGATGAATGAGGAGGAACCATCATTAGCTCAAGAACAAGAGAAGAGAGCCAAAGCAAAGGCTGAGAAAGCTACAAGGATGCCAAGTGCAGAAGAGGCATCTCAAGTTTTCCTGAAGAGCAAACAAGATCAATTAGGCTATCTGATTCAAGCTACACTGAGGATTGAGAAGGGCTTGGCCACCCTGACTCAGAATCAGGAGAGCCTGGAGAGGATTGTTGAGACAAAATTCTATGATCTTGTCCTCAAGGTAACTGAGATTCAGACTGTAGTTGAGCAGCTTCAGGCGGAAGCATAAGAAAGGAGAGGCAAGGCAACTACTGATGCTTTTCAGCGTGTGCCACGAGGTCCGAGGTCTGCTGTAGTACCAGTTTCAAATGCTAGAGCAACTTTGTCAGCACCAGCAGCTACAGCTCCAGTGCCACCTTCAGCACCCACTCCACCAGCTCCAACTACATCGACAGATGTCTTTGAGTTCTCTCTACACCACCTCCTGAAGACCAAGCCTGAGAGACGCATAGCACTATGCATTTTCAAACTTTTTGGTAATTTTTTGACAAAGGGGGAGAAATATGTATAGATCATAGGCTTCGGGAGAGAGTGTCTTGCTTTTTATCTCTCTTGCTTTTGGTTGAACTTTTTATTGCGTGAGATACTTTATGTCCTTGTGAGATACTTGTTTGATCATGTGATTGATCATTTGCTACCTTAATGCTCGTTTGGATGATATTATCTTTTATGGAAGAGTAACCCATGATCCTAATCGATTGTGCATTTGCATTCAAAAGAAAATCTTAAATATTGCACAAATTTATGGGGAGCTCTTGGTTATCACATACTTCTCAAAGCGACAATGTTTTTCAATCATATGATCATTTGTCGAAGCTTTGATCTATATGTTGTCATCAATTACCAAAAAGGGGGAGATTGAAAGTGCAACTATCGCTGGGTGGTTTTGGTAATTCCTAACAACATATAGCTCATTGAGCTAATGCTATTTTAAGATAAATATTTTAGGAAAGCTCAATGATTGGCATGGCATGGATTAGAAAGTGGACCCCTCAAAATGCTAAGGACAAAATATTGGCTCAAGCTCAAAGCACAAGACTCTACATTTTACTTTTAGTGATCCAAGATCACATTGAGTCCATAGGAAAAGCCAATACTATCAAAAGGGGGTGAGGTGTTGCTTAATGAGTTACTTACTCAAAATGCTTAGTGATATGCTCCAAAAACCCTCAACTACTTTCTCATATCCACATATGTCCCAAACCAAAAGTCAAAGCCAGCCCCACCGAAATCTTTTATCCGGTGCCACCGAGTTCACTTGACATAGCCACTACCACAAACCCTAGTCACTTCGGTCTCACCGATAGGGATCACGGTCTCACCGAGATGGGATTGCAACCTCTCTGTTTCCCTTCGTAACGTTTCGGTCCAACCAAGATGAGCGATCGGTCCCACCGAGATTGCACTGCAAACTCTCTATTTCCCCTTCGTAACGTTTTGGTCTAACCGAGATGAGTGAATCGGTCGCATCGAGTTTGCCTGACCAACTCTCTGTTTGTCTATTACCGAAATCGGTCCCACCGAGTTTGTGTAATAGGTCTCACCGAGATTAAGTTATGCCCTAACCCTAATGGAATCGGTCCCACCAAAAATCCTAATGTTCACATTTTGAACTAAATCGGTTTGGCCGAGTTTTATAATTCGGTCCCACCGAGTTTGGTGATTTGTGTGTAATGGTTAGATTTTGTGTGGAGGCTATATATACCCCTCCACCCACTCTTCACTCGTGGAGAAAGCCATCAGAACATGCCTACATTTCCAACATACATTTTCTGAGAGAGAATCACCTACACTTGTGTTGAGGTCAAGATATTCCATTCCAACCACATAAATCTTGATCTCTAGCCTTCCCCAAGTTGCTTTCCACTCAAATCATCTTTCTACCAAATCCAATCCTATGAGAGAGAGCAGAGTGTTGGGGAGACTATCGTTTGAAGCTCAAGAGCAAGGAGCTCATCCTCAACACACCATCTATTACCTTTTGGAGAGTGGTGTCTCCTAGATTGGTTAGGTGTCACTTGGGAGCCTCCGTCAAGATTGTGGAGTTGAACCAAGGAGTTTGTACGTGCAAGGAGATTGCCTACTTCATGAAGATCTACCCTAGTGAGGCAAGTCCTTCATGGGTGATGGCCATGGTGGGATAGACAAGGTTGCTTCTTTGTGGACCATTCGTGGGTGGAGCCCTCCGTAGACTCGCGCAACTGTTACCCTTCGTGGGTTGAAGTCTCCATCAATGTGGATGTACGATAGCACCACCTATCGGAACCACGCAAAAAATCTCCATGTCTACATTGCGTTTGCTCCCTCCAAACTCCTCCCTTTACCTTCATATGCAATTGTTTTACATTCCGCAGCTATACTCTTAGAATTGCATGTGTAGGTTGATTACTTGCATTGTGCTAAGTTGCTAAAATCTGCCAAGACTTAAAATTGGCAAAATGCTAAATTTTTATTTGGTCAAGTAGTATAATCAACCCCCCTCTAGGCATACTTTCGATCCTACACCTGCCTTCTTCAAAATTTTGAAGAACGATAGGGCATGCTCGGCAGACTTGGAAATGAATCTGCTTAGCGTGGCAACGCATCCCGTCAAGCGCCTCACATCCTTAGCTGTCCTTGGAGCTTGGATCTGCTCAGTGGCCTTGATCTTGTCGGGGTTGTCTTCGATCCCCCGGTGGGACACGAAGAATCAAAGTAGCTGTCAGGACCCCGATCCTAAGTCACACTGATATAGCATGTAACACATCATATCACTTTGCGGCCTCACGCACGGTATTCCCACGGGTGCCACCATACCTGGCCCAGGACCGTTTGCGCCTTTTGGCTCACGTGTATGATAGTGTCGCTAGCATCCATATGACAAAAAACCCGGGCCGACATGACTAGTCGTGAACCGAAAGTGGCACTAACTTACGGGGACAGGCATACATGAATCAACATCGAGCATGTCGGTCAGTAGCGTGGGAATCCGGGCTGTAGCACTGGGCTAACAGGACTGCGATGAACCGGGCTGTAGCAGGCTAGGCAAGACTCCGGATATCACCGCGTGACATTTCCCCGAAGGGACAGACACAGGAACAAAGTGAATCACATGCCGGCCAGTCAAATGTTCCAGAGCAGTAGTGTTGGGCTAGCAGGACTCCGGTGAACCGGGCTGTAGCGGACTACTATGGCTCATGGAAGCACAAGACTACATTTCCCCATAAGAGAGGCTACCAAGGATAAACAACTAGGTTGTCGGATCCCACACATATCAAGCATTTCAATCATACACACAATATGCTCGATATGTGTAAATACAACATGGCATCACAACATAACTCTACAACTCAAAGTATTTATTCATTAGGCTCCGAGGAGCCAAGTATTACAAACATGGTATCATGACCCAACATACAGAGCATACAAGCAACAAGCACATGCGGAAGCTTAACTTGTCTGAGTACAGACAACTACAAAAGAAGAAGGCTGAGAAGCCTGACTATCTACAAGATCCTGCCAAGGGCACAAGATCCTAGCTGAGGTAACAAGCTAAACGTCGAAGTCCACGTGGAACTACTAGCAAGACTGAAGTCTCTCTGCAAAACATAAATTAAGCAAACGTGAGTACAAATGTACCCAGCAAGGCTTACACCAGAACTAACTATATATGCATCGGTATCTTTTTTTTTGCGGGTGATATATGCATCGGTATCAATAAAGGGGGTGGTGGAGTTTGACTGCAGCAAGCCAACTTTGACTCAGTGGCTAACCTGAACTACGACTGCGAGCAACTCTTTTGAGGTGGCGCACGCGAGTCCACATATTCACCATATCAATACACCACTATGGATCCGCTCCCGTCTCCCTACGAGAATGCCATCCATAGCACTCACGCTTATCTTGCGCATTTTAGAGTATCCACTTTCACTTGTCTATGAACTGTTATAGGCAACCCAGAAGTCCTTTACCGGGGACACGGCTATTCGAATAGATGATATTAACCCTGCAGGGGTGTACTTCTTCACACACGCTCTCGCCACTTACCACCATGTACACGTCGTGTATCTCGGCAACCTTCAAGCGGAAGCCTGGCGAGGGAGTCGGCCACGACCTGACTAACCAAACAAGTCTCTAGTCCAGGTTTATTGCCTATTCGGGTTCCATCCGCGAGGAGATCCAGCCGGAGTTTCGCTCACAGCCCCAAACGATGTGTGCAGGGTTCCCGAGACACCAAACGAGCGCCCGGTACACCGTGCCACGGTGTATCTACCGCATCATAGCCCACCCCTAGGGTCAGTGCTACGCACGGCCGCCAACACATATCCTATAAACACCAGAAAGTAGTTGCAACTCCTGGACAGAGGACTAGGGCAGTTAATAAGTCGAGAGGGTCAATTAAGGATCCCAATGAGTGGTAGTAGTTGTTCATGGATCACAAACACAAAACTCAGTTCCTGAGAACGGTTTCAATGAGACAACCCACCATGTACTCCTACATGGCCTCTCACCGCTACCTTTACCAAATTGTGTTCACACACTTAGCTCACACACAGTAGGACATGTTCATCATCATTCCAATTCACCCCCGATGAATCAGACCTGACTCAACTCTAAGCAGTAGCAGGCATGACAAACAAACATGAATGAGTAGGCACATCAGGGCTCAAACAACTCCTACTCATGCTAGTGGGTTTCATCTATTTACTGTGGCAATGACAGGTCATGCAGAGGAAAGGGGTTCAACTACCGCAGCATGTAACAGTTGAATCGTTGTTGTCCTAATGCAGTAAAAGAGAGCGGGAGCGAGAGAATGGGATTGTATCGGAATGAACAAGGGGGTTTTGCTTGCCTGGCACTTCTGAAGATAATATAGCTCTTCATCAGTGTCATCGATCACGTCATTGGAAACACCATCTATTGAGAGGGGATGGTTACCGGCAAACAGAGAAGGGCACAATCAATGCAATGCAACAATAGGATGCATGATCATGACATGGCAATATGCTTGTGTTTGAGCTAATGTAACTAGTGTCCCAATTAGATGAAGTTGGTTTGAACCCAAGGTTCAAATTCAAACTTCATATGTGAATAAAAAATGCCACTTACATTGTTTGTCCTAAACAATGATGTTAACTTGCTCAAACATGCATGAACATGGCATAAACAGATTCTTCAAATTTTCTAATCATTTTTCATATATAACTTATTTCCATTGGAGTTATGGATTATTTTCTATGATTTTTCAAAGTTTTGGATATTTTCTGAAATAAATAAATCATTTAAGATTTATTTAAATTCCAGAAAAGGATTACTGCGTCAGCCTGACATCATCATGACGTCAGCAGGTCAATGGGGCACAGTCCAGGTCAAACATGACCAGTGGATCCCGCGTGTCAGTGTCTAACTAAACTAACCTAGTTTAATTAGCACTAACCTAGGTTAAACTAATTAAATTTAAACCTAGACTAGATTAATTAGCCGGGCAGGGCCCGCATCTCATAGAACTAGGGGTCAAATCCCCTGGTCAACCGGGGCTAAACCACCGGCGGTCAAAGAGGTCAACCCGCAGGCATTTAGCCGACGGCGACCAACTAGAGCGGCGGCGGCTCGCCAGAGTGGCGCTAGGGGCAGCAGCTGGGCGCAGTGAGGGCACCAGCAGGGAGCCCGTGCTCCCGCGCATCTAGGCTAGGCAGCAGCAGGTCGTGGGGAGCCCGTAGTCAACGATGACGAGCACTTGGGCGGCGGCCGGAGCTCGGCTGTGCACGGGGGCGCGGCTGCAGTGGGCAAAAGCGCGAACTAAAGCGCCGGCAAGGCACTACGTGGTGCGGCGAGCGTGTTTGGCACATTGGCGCAACCAAATGGTCGCCAGCGCAACGCCGGTGACGAGCTCTTGCGGTGGAGCATCTCGGCTCCTGTGGGGGAGGCGGTTAGAGGGCGCAAACAAAGCAAATAAGAGGGGGAGGCGGAATAGAAGCTCACGGCGGTTGCGACGGCCCTCGAAGTGGGCTCGGGGGAGGTCGGAGCTGAGCAGGGCGGCGAGGTCGATCTCGGCGGACCGAGGTTGAAGAAGACGGCGTGGTCGGCGTTCGAGGGCGTCCGGCGGGGCATGGCTCAGTGAGGTGGTCTAGGACGACATCGGGGAGCTCGTGGACCAGTCGGGGAAGCGAGGGAGGGCCGGTGGCTACAAGGGCGATGAAGGGCAGCGATGGTGCCGCTCGGTCGGTGAGAGAGAGGGAGCCAGGGGAGGGGAGAGGCTGCGGTGCGAGAGAGAGAGAGGTCAGGGGGGTGCGTGGCGTCATCTAGTGCAGAGCGAGCAGGCAGGCTGGAGGTGGCATACGGTGGCCGTGCGTGCATCGGGCACGCGCTGTGCGTCCAACTGGCGGGAGGAAGAAGATCTCCCTGCCCCTGGTGGGCTGGGCCATCCAGATGGGCTGCCAGGTGAGCGCCAGGTAAGTGCATGTAGGTATTCTGTCATTTTTCTTTTGTTTCAGTTTTCTATTTATTTCCTCTCCGTTTTGATTTAGTTTTAGAACTAAATCATTTTATTAAATTCTGGACATGAATATGGGCACTAACTGAATTAATCTAGAGGCCCTCAAGTGACTTCAGAATATTTGGAGCATTTAAAATGTTTATAAAATTCAAATGCCCCAATTCAAATATAGTATGGGTTAATTCAAAAATCCATAAATGGCCAACAATTATGCTCATGATTTTTGGCAGAGGTTTTCACCTTTAAAAAAAATCATGAACATTTTTAAAGGGAATTTTGGGTTCTTGAAAAAGATTTTATTTCATCCTATTGAATTCTTTCTGTTGCTAGGGTTTAATCGATCCCCATTTCAAGGTTTCATAAAATTTAAACATCATGCATGGATGCTTATGCAAAGACAGACAAGGTCTAAGCTAGGGCTGTGACAGTAGCTTGCCGGAGGGAACACCGAATACGCATTTCTCTGGGTTAAGCTTCAGGTTGATCTTGCGCAAATTAGCAAATGTCTCCTCCAAATACTGGATAAGGGTGGCCTTATCCTTGGTTTTGACTACAATGTCGTCCATATAAACTTCTATGTTTCTATGTAGTTGTGGCTCAAAACCAATCTTGACTGCTCTTGCAAAAGTAGACTTGGCACTCTTCAATCCGAAAGGCATGTGGACAAAACAGTATGTACCACATGGAGTGATGAATGATGTTTTCTCCTTATCTTATTTGGACATGAAGATCTTGTGATATCCGAAGTTTGCATCCAAAAAGGAGAGCAAATCGCACCCCGAAGTAGAATCCACAATCTGATCGATGTGCACCAAGGGGAATGGGTCCTTTGGGAAAGCCATATTGATATCTGTGAAATCAATGCAAAGCCTCCATTTCCCATTCGCCTTCCGAACTACCACTGGGTTTGCCAACCATGTAGGGTGCAGTACTCCTCTGACCAATCCAGATTCCTCTAACTTCTTGATTTCCTCGACAATGAACTGCTGCCGCTCCAAGGCTTGCTTCTTAACTTTCTGCTTGATAGGTCGGGCATGTGGGCAGACAGCAAGGTGGTGCTCGATTACCTCCCTGGGAACACCGGGGATATCAGATGGTTGCCAGGCAAACACATCGATATTCAGCCATAGGAAGGCAACGAGCGTGCTTTCCTATTTGTCGTCAAAGGTGGCGCTGATGGTGAAGTACCATCAACACCAGCCAGCCCTGCCGGGACCTTCTTCACTTGGGGTGCGGCAACCTTGGGTCTCTTGTTGTTGGAACACTCTGGCATGTCGTCAACAGGTGCTATGCACTCGGAGGGGGCACGCTTCCCGGACTCCTTGCCGGAGGTCCTACAATCCCTCTTCTTTCCTTTGCTTTCCTTGGCGGGGACCATTGCCGCCGCAGCCTCTGCTGCGACGGCATCCCGATACATCATGTCCACACAGATAATCGCATCCTTCTCATCTGATGAGATGGTGATGACTCCCAATGGCCCATGCATCTTCAAGGTGTTGTAAGCATAATGGGATGCTACCATGAACTTGGCCAAGGCCGGTCGTCCCAGAATCCCATTATACGGCAGGGGGAGCTCAACCACATCAAACACAATCTTCTCGGTCCTATAGTTTAGCTCTCCCCCAAACGTCACCGACAACGTAATTTTTCCCTTGGGACAGCTCCTGCAGGGATTGACTCATTGAAATGTGTCGGTAAACTCCAACTCTTCCTCTCCTATCTGAAGCTTGTTAATGGCTTCTGGGGAAATTAGATTCAACCTGGCCCTGCCATCCACTAACATCTTTGTGACCTTGAGGTTGTGAATTGTTGGGGAAACTAACAATGGCAAACACCCTACCACAGAGGTGCGGCAAGGGTGGTCCTCCTCATCAATGATGATGGGCATGTGGGACCATTTGAGCGGCTTCCGGGCCTCTGGCGCTGGCTCCACAGCATTGACCTCTTGTACCCATCGCTTGAGCTGGCGATGGGAGGAGTGCAAGGATGCACCCCCATCAATGCATAAGGCGTCAGTGGCCCTCTGAAATTCCTGCTCACTGTTTTCCTCTTCATTCCCTCCATCATTCAAATCATCACAGGTTTCCTTCTCTTGGCCCCTGGCAGGTTTTCCTTGGTACCGAAAGGGTTTGCCGGGGCGGTTTGCTTCACCGCCTCGGCCCTTTCTGCCAGTAGCATTCTGACCTTTCTCCTTATCACGCTTGTCATACTCTGCTCTCTGTCTCTTGCCAAGCTGCTCTACTTGATAACATTCATGGAGGTCATGGCCACTGGTCCGATGGATCTTGCAGTATGGCCCTTCACCTTTCCTGGCTTTCTCCGCGGCAGCGCCTTCCCAACAGGAAGTGCACGCGGCAACTTCCTTGCCGGGGCCTCATCCTTGGCCTTCTTGCTGGTACTAGGCGTGCTAGAACCTTCCACGGTCACCACTGTCTTATCTCTTGGCTTCTTGTTGCACTTCTTGCCCTTTCTTTGACTGGTTGCTTCGTCTTCTTCCTCTGAATCAACATTGGTGCAATCCTCCTCTCTGGGCAACTTCCTTCATTCCTCCATCTAAGCACACTTATCCACTAGTGTGTATAGCTCCTTCATAGTCCTGGGCAACCGCACATTCATCTTAGAACGAATGCGATGGTTGCGCACATTGGACTGGAAGGCTGCTATAATAGCTGCAGGATGGATATTTAGAATATTCCTATGGACTTTACTGAATCTTTGTAAATACTTACTAAGAGTTTCTCCTTCTTTCTGCTGGAGAAGTTGTAGGTCGCTGGGCCTGGCGGGCTCCTGGTGGCCACTGGTGAAGGCACCGAGGAACTTGTGGCACAGGTCTGCCCATGATGAAATGGAGTCCTCCGGCAGGTGCATGAGGCAAGATCTCACGTTGGACTTTAGAGCCAATGGGAAGTAGTTGGCGAACACCTTTTCGTCTCTTCCCCCGGTAGCCTGAACAGTGATGGTGTAGATGCTCAGGAACTCTGCCGGGTTCAGTCTCCCATCATACTTCTCGAGTATCTTCGGCTTGAACGTGCGGATGGACGGCCAACGGACTTGCCACAGCTCGCGCATAAAGGCAGGGTAGCCGACCTCGAAAGGTAGGCACCGGCCAACACCAAACGCAGCCTCATCGACGTTGAGGCCGCCACACCCGTCGGTCTGGCAGGGGGTCGTCGAGAGGCCGTCGCACGACGACGCGCGCGTCTCCCCTCCGCCTATCCTCCAGGGTTCGCCGTTGGCCCGGACGTGCTCGAGGGTCGGAAGAGGCCATCGAGACGTCGTCGAAATCTTTATCTTGTGGCGCCCACGCCTACTGATGTGGTGGGGACTGCATGGTAGGGACAACCCCCTCCATTCGGCCAATAGTACGAGCAGTCGTTGTCACTTGGGGAGCTCGTGGCGGGGCAGCATGCCGCGAGCCCCCAGCCTCAGCGAAACCGAGCAGACTCTGGATGGTGTCACGCCATTCATCCATTTCTTCGGCTACTGGGGGGAACCTTAGTAGCAGCTCGGCCCGTGCCATAGCTTCCATGGCTGTGCTTGGCATGGAAGTTGATGACCTCGACCTCACCGTCGTGTGGCTCCTGGCGGTGCCTACGGCGACGACGACGGTGGCGCACCCGCGCTGCGGTTGGGCGGCCACCTAGTCAGCGGGGTCGCGCGGCGATGGCGCTCGAGGGTCCACGGCTCCGTCGGGTGCAGTGGTTTGGTCGGCTCGCCCCGGAGGAGACACACGTGTCATGACCGCCCCCGTGGCAGGGACGGTCGAAGGACGGTGGCTCATCCCGGACTGAGCGCCGTTGCTATGGCTGCGCCCGTCGGTGTGAGGAAGAGATGTAAGTGGAGTCACCCTCCCGTCCATACCTTGCGGAGTTTGACCGTCGAAACGCTGCTGAAGTTGTTCTCCTCTGACACCTACAGCCCCCGTGCCTACCGCAGGGGGAGTGGTGACGGCGCCACCTACTCCTGCCACGTCCCCAGCAGTGCTCACGTCCTCACTTGTACCCGCATCCCCCGCGGCATCTGAGGCCGCGGGCGGCAGAGCCTTCGAGGTGGATGGCTGGGCCGAAGGGCTGGACTTCTTCTTCTTGGGTGCCATGGTCGATGGCGTCATCAAAGATGAAGATGGCGATGAAGATGACGTGATGTGCATGCTTTCACGTTCGCACAAGCGAGCCCCCTACCTGGCGCGCCAAAGATGTTGCGGGATATCCGCGGCCACCTATGGGACTGAGCGGCCCCTTGCTGGTTTGGCGGGGGACGTCGCGTTGCACAAAGAGTAGATCGGCACGCGGCAGCACAGCAGAGAGCACACAAGCAATTTACCCAGGTTCGGGCCGCCGCGAGGCGTAAGACCCTACTCCTGCTTTGGTGGATTAATGGTGGAAATGAACATGGTAGTGCGTGGTACACTTGCCCGGCAAGACTTGCCTCAGAGCTACGGTGACCACAAGCGTATGGTGGCTTGGGTTTGTCATGTTTCCAACCCTCTAACCCCCTCCTACGATTGCCATGGGCCTCCTTTTATAGATTAAGTGCTCACCACAGTGGGAAAACAGTCATTTCCCACTAATATGATAGCAAACGGTCCTATCATACCTAACTCTGCGAGCTGGCAGGGTGCATTAAATGCACTGCTCAATGTCACATCACTAGCTACCCGGCAAGGCCGATCGGGCTTATCTCGCCAGCTCCGCATTTGTTCTCTTGACCCGTCGTTGGACAGGTGTCACCTGTGGGTTTCTTCTGTAGGAGATGGCCGCCATGTGTCAGATGCTGCCACTTAATCACCTTGTGTCTTGACACCACACTGATTGACGATGTGGGTCGTACTTGCGTGGTTGGCGGGGTGGTTCAGGCCCCGCAAGCCCCGGCAGGCGCTGCCGGGGAGTCTTGGTTGCTTGCTTCAGGTGGTGTCCTGGCCCCTTGCTGGGCTCGCCTGCCCGGCGAGGGAGGCCCTTGTCTTGTCGATATCATGTTCCATTGGCTCGATCTCTCTAAGCTACAGTATGGTTCCTCAAGTCTCTTGGTTCTTCAACCTCTGACTTAAACTGGTGCTCCAATCTTGATCTTGTGCCTGTGCACAGTTGGGCAACATACCCGGGGTCTGTTGCACCGACAGCTCGTCTGCTCTTTGTGCAACGCGACCCCCCTGCCGAACCAGCAAGGGGCCCTCTAGTCCCATAGGTGGTCACGGTTTCCCATGACATCTTTGGCGCGCCAGGTAGGGGGCTCGCTTGCGCGAACCTGAAGGCGTGTGCAGCGCGTCATCTTCATCACCGTCTTCACCTTCGACGGCGCCATCGACCATGGCACCCAAGAAGAAATCCGGTGCTTCAGTTCACCCATCCACCTTGAAGGCTCCGCTGCCTGTGGCCTCTGATGCCGCGGGGGACACGGAGGCGCGCGAGGACATGGACGCTGCTGGGACGTGGTTGGAGCAGGCGGCACCGTCACCACTTCCCCAGCAACCGACACAGGAATATGAGACATCAGAGGAGAACAGTGTCAGCCACACCCTGACGGCCATGCTCCAGAAGGTACAGGTGAGGGGGTTACTCCGTCCGCGCCACCTCCTCTCACTGATGGGCACAGCTGTCGGTGTCAAAATCGACGGATCTCGGGTAGGGGGTCCCGAACTGTGCGTCTAAGGTCGATGGTAACACGAGACAAGGGACACGATGTTTACCCAGGTTCTGGCCCTCTCTATGGAGGTAATACCCTACGTCCTGCTAGATTGATATTGATGAATATGAGTATTACAAGAGTTGATCTACCTCAAGATCGTAATGGTTAAACCCTAGAGGTCTAGCTTGTATGGCTATGATAATGAATCCCCCCTATCCGAACTAAGTCCTCTGGTTTATATAGACACCGGAAGGATCTAGGGTTACACAAGGTCGGTTACAAAGAAGGGAATCTATATATTCGGTCACCAAGCTTGCCTTCCACGCCAAGGAGAGTCCCATCCGGACACGGGTGCAGTCTTCGGTCTTCGTATCTTCACAGCCCATCAGTCCGTCCCATGGCCAACACGCAGGACGCCCGAGGACCCCTTAGTCCAGGACTCCCTCAGTAGCCCCTGAACCTGGCTTCAATGACAAGGTATCCGGCGCGTAGTGCTGTCTTTGGCATTGCAAGGCGGGTTCCTCCTTCCGAACTCCAAAATAGTCTTCGGATGAATTGATCGTGTCCGGACCTGTAACACACACCACACACAACCGTAGAGAGAATACAACAATTCATGAGTCCAATCTGCTGACAACTTTAGTAATGTGACGTCATGCTTCTCGGTCATTATTTCGAACCGTTTCCCATCCCGCCGTTCCATGTTTCGGGGCGTGGTGTTTATTGGCACGTCTTGTCAAAGCAGAGATCGTGTCCCCTTATTTCGGGATTTTCATCAATACGAGCGTGGGTAATCCAACCGTCCTGCGGGAAAGATTCCTTAGGAATAGGCGGGTTCTTAGGCTTAGGAGGAGGTGTTCAATACACGCGGCCTTTATAAAGGAACCAAGGGCCGTCCCTTTATGCCAAACCTCTCCTCGGCCTTCCCAACCTCGAGCTCTAGCACCCAAGGTTCGACTTCATTGTTCCAAGCATCCCATCATGTCTGGACCCATCTTTCAAGGCTGATGGGTGGCTTCGTCTGTTACAGAGGAGGACATCGCAAAGCTTCGGGCAGCCAGATATTTGACCGCGGAGGTCTACCACAGGCTTCCCGCTCAAGGACAGGTTATTCCGACCCCCAGATCTGGCGAGAGGGTCGTATTCATCTCCCACTTCCTCCAGGGGCTAGGGTTTGATCTTCACCCCTTCGTCTGGGGAATAATGTTTTATTACGAACTAGATTTTCATGACCTAGTCCCGGACTCTATCCTCCACGTCTTGGCGTTTATCATTACATGCGAGGCCTTCCTCTAAATCCCCCCACACTTCGGCTTATGGCTCAAGACCTTCAGTGTGAAGCCGAAGGTAGTCGACGGGGAACAGGTGGAGTGCGGCGGTGCTATGATCAGCCAACTCACCAGCACCCCTTGGCCAAAAGGTTCTTTTACCGAAACATCCAATCACTGGCACCAGGAGTGGTTTTATGTTACGGAGCCTCGCAGCACCAAGTGGGTAGCTGCAAGCACATTCTGTCCTGGCCCACCATTACAGCTTGCATCATGGGTCAACAAGGGGCTGGACTGTGGATCAGTTGATGAAGTGCAGACTTTACAAAGCCGCATCCGAACCCTCCTCGAGAGAGACATCGATCTTGTCAATGTGATCCAAGTGATGTTAGTTCGCCCAATCTTGCCATGCCAGCGCAGGTCTCACCGCATGTGGGAGCTTAATCCAGAAGGACCACAAACCATCCAACACTTCTTCGGCACCACACACAAAGGGATGTGGAAGATATTTTTCGGGAAGCGGAAACATTGGCCGGACACTACCGAGGACGCTGGACATTGCCCAGTAAGCACTTGGCTCCCGAACACTTTGTAATTATGCATACCGTAATATGGTACTGAGAAAGCTATCTTCTTCCAGGGCTGGACAAAGAAGGCGGAACTAATTATGTGTTCGGCCCCTCTGCCCGAGGGCCCAGCGAATCCTGTTCTAACAAGGATGCTGGCCCTGGCACCATACCAGATGCCTGTGAAGGAGGGTGAGGCAGAGAGTGAGAGGACCAAAGATGGCCCCTATTCCAAGGGTGCATTGGACTTTGTGTCCGGAGGAATCAAAATCCCCTCATCCGAAAACAAAAGTGAAGGGGGGGGCACTGTCTCCTTTCCTCCTAGGAAGAAAAGGGCCGCCTCTGAATATTGGGAGAAGCAGGCTCCTAAGCGAGGAAAGATGCCTCAGGTGGGTGGCTCGGGCTTGGAGCACGTCGAAGCATAGTCTCATGACGAGGACAAGCCTCAGGCCAAATCGTAAGTGAACAAGGCTGTTTTAAACATGTCCCGTTCCTTTCTTATAATGCCTGGAATATATATTTTTTTGTTTTTGCTGCTCAGCACGCAGTCTTCCTCAACAATCCTCTTCCTCAGGGGACCTTCTCCCAGAGATGATGGAAAGCGAGACGCCCCCACCGGCCTCTCCGTCCACTAGGGCGGACGACTTCGAGGTGTCGTCACGGAAGGTCTCCCCTGACCAACAAGTCATGCAAGGGACGATGAAGACATTACCCGAAGGTGATACTTCGGTGGCCATGGGTCCGGGGAACAACAATGAGGGCCCCGAACAATCTGATATACAGCCGGATACGAATGAACGGATCCCTTCAAAGGGTGGTCGTACTCCTACGGCAGCCTCTAGAGACCCAGAGGCACCGGATATCTTGACGAACATGCTATGGCAGACATCCGTCTCAGAGGAACATCGTACCTTGATGGGCACGGTGGTTGAAAAGGTCCAGTCCACGAAGAGCGGATTGGATGAGGCCTTTGCGAGCCTACTAAGAGGCTTCGAGGTTTGTATTGTAATATGTGAAATTGTGTTTTATTCGCAAAATACACCTGTGTATAGATAGTAGCCCCTGAGACTCGGGTTGGCTTCCCATGGGAGGCGAGCCGAGGATCAAGAAGAAATATTCAAAGACTAATCTGATTAACTTGAACACATGCTGCTTCCCCCTGGCTACTTCCCAGACTACGGATATTGCTAAGCTGCAACGGAAGCTTGATATGGCCGGGGATGACATTGCGTTAATCAATATGCATCTTGACGAATCGCAAGGTATGTATTCGGGGCAGTCCCTTCACACACATTGTTGTGATATAAGCATGATGCTGAAAGTTATATACTGTAATGTGCATGGCTGCACATGGTGCTTCCGCCATTGAAATTCTTCAGGGGGGGCTGTCCCGGGCCAAGGAGTAGGCCCGGTGTAGTAATGCGGCTGCCGAAAAGGCGTCGGCTGAGTTAAAAGCCGAACGAGCTGCTCGGCGTCAAGACGAGGAGAAGATATCCACGATGGCGCTCCTTGAGAACTCCTTGAGAAGGAGAATGAAGCCAAAACAGCTGAAATTGACAAGGCCTTACGAGAGGCGAGAGAAGCGCGGTCTGAATCCAGAGCCACCCATGAGGAGATCCGGCAAGCTAGGGAGGTGATCCGAACTATGCTCAGCTTAACCAATTGTGGAGTTCTCCAGACGAGTTTTTAGAGTTGCCGAAGAGTTCTTCTGATGCGGCGCGATTTTACCAGGCGCGAGAGGGGTATGCAAATAAGCAGCTTTTCTGGTCACAATTCGGCGCGTCAAAGCGCCTCCTGTTGCTGAATGAGCAGATGTCCCAGTGGGCCGAGCTTCATAGGATATCCGGCACTGCCATGAAGAACGTCATAATCCGATTATGGCCAACTGAGCCTGTTCTGAACAGTTACATCGGCTTGGTGCAGCGGCTTGTTGACGTGGTGCCACGTATCGACGCTGTGAAGCGGACGGTGTGCATCGAGGGTGCACGGATGGCCTTTGCCCGAGTCAAGACATTCTCGGGGAAGATGAAGGCCATCGATGTTGCGGTGAAGAGTCCACCCAAGGGCAAGGACCGCCATGAACCGGAGCATTATTTTGAAGACGTCCTAGTGGCCGCCCGCTTGATAGAGGGTCAGTGCTGGAAAGACATAATGTTCGAGTGAGGTGTATGGGAATTGTACAAGACAATTTTATAGTTAATCTGTTTTTATATATTGCTCAAAAGTTTGTGTTCCTCCTGTGCGGCCATTTTAATATAATCTGAAAGTTTTCCCGTCGTCGGCTTCAGCCCCCTCGTAGGAAGTACGGGGGTGTTCAGAAAAGAATTTGATCACTCTTGACCCAACGTCTTGGTCCATGAACGAGGTGTCAATGCGGCGAACCAGGCAACTAGACTATAGTGCGTTAACACTTTCACTTAGCCATAGGAGTTTTATGGTGGGTCTACGACATAGCCCTGGTGTGTATGCGGCTTATTCATACAATGTGTGTACATACTTGACCGAAAAGAGGTCCTTCGTGTGACACGGAGGAATCGCTAGAGATTTCGATAAGTCATCGAGTGGTTGACCAGCTCTCGCCGCATCATGATAGTTAGTTTTCGGCTTTCTCTACTAAGGTGCTGAGCCAGGTGAATGGAAAGCACAATCGCAGTAGTTCTCCTTTACTACCCTACCCGATAGAGCGGAATGTAGGATGGCAAGAACAGGAGCCGGGCAGCCCAACTATTGACCCAAGACATGATTCGGAGCTGATGCATATAAGGCCAAACTCGCGACGCCGAAGTATGCTGTAAAAGTTGTTCGGACTTTGTTGGCAACTCAATTGTTCCCGTACCGATCCCCTGGCATGTTTAAGCCGGGGTATATCTGTGAAACAACCATAGGAGGCGTATTCATTTGCGGAAAGACGTGGATGATTAATTCGGGTAATGTGAACTAGGACCTGAGTGATATGCCAAAGATTACTTGATATATATAAAGGCCATGACTGCGGCTATTTGATATGCCCTGGGTCGAAGGCAGAGGAAAAAGGCATGTTACAGGCTCGAAAAAGAGTGTGGTCTACAAAAAGTTCTTTTGGACCTCATGTCGCACGTCAGCGCCGCCTGTCCTCGGCGAGGGGAATCCTTGAAGGAAGTAGCCCCGTAGGTGACTGTACGAATCCGAACTCCGATAGAGTCGGTCTTGGATGTTTCTCCTTTGCGCCAACTGTTTTTAAGAGATAATGAAGAAAGAAAAAGGAAAGCAGATAAAAATGTTACCGGAGTGCTTGCAGACTTGTCCGTATTATGCTTCCGCCAATGCCCATGGTATCTTAAGTGTGTAGTTATGTACGTGCAGTATAGTTTTAACTGGTATATGAGATGGGCAACGGAAGCCGAACTGCTATTTCTGCTCCAGAGTTGATCGATCTTCGAGGGGAAATTGCTTCTGACCCCCGGTATTTGGCTGGTAAACCACTCCGTCATCCCTATTGCCTTGCGCCAACCTTCCCTTGTATTCGGCCTTGAGCTTGTCGGTCTGCTTGAGGACCCTACAACTTCTATTGGTACGATTAGCTGGTTTATTGGGGTGGCCGTGAATCCGGCAGGGTCGGTCCAGTATCCTGTCTAGGTTGGATGGTCCGTCTCTATTCACCTTGAATGACTTTTTTCCGTTGACTGGGCTTGGAATTGCTAAATCCGGCGTTGACCGATGTGTCGCGTGCTCTTTCATTACCATTGCGACTGTTGTGTTTTCTTTGTTGTGGCTTGCCATTGCCGTCTTGGATTTCGGAAGTGCCCGAGTCGCTGGCGCTGTTGCTTCTACGAGCGAGCCAGCTGTCTTCCCCAAGCAAAAGCGGGTCATTAGAGCGGTAAGGGCTCTCATGGATCTAGGTCCTTCTTGACCGAGGTGGCGTGCAAGTCATTCATCCCGGACGATGTGTTTAAAGGCCGCAAGGGCTTCTGCGTCCGGACAGTCGATGATTTGGTTCTTTTTAACTAAGAACCTAGTCTAGAGCTTCCTGGCTGACTCTCTGGGCTGCTAGACAATTGGACTTAAGTCATCGGCGTCCGGTGGCCGGACATATGTTCCTTGGAAGTTGTCACGAAAGGCGTCCTCCAAATCTTCCCAGCTGCCAATAGAATTTTCTGGCAGACTGTTTAACCAGTACCGAGCTAGTCCTTTGAGTTTTAGTGGTAGGTATTTGTTGGCATGAAGGTCGTCTCTACGGGGCATGTGGATATGGAGGAGGAAGTCCTCGATCCATACCGTGGGATCCGTTGTTCCATCGTATGATTTGATATTCATAGGTTTGAACCCGTCTGGGAATTCATGCTCCATTACTTCATCTATGAAGCAAAGGGGGTGTGCGGCGCCTCTATGTTGGGCCACACTGCGATGTACCTCCGATGGAGTCCGTTTGCAGTTTTCGGCCCGGGCATGGCTAGGTTTGTCACGTCCGAATAGGTGGCCGTCGTCGCGTGTTGAGGTATGTCCTCGCGATCCATAGGTCGCTCTTGAGTGTCCTGCTCTACTACCCAAGTCTTGCTGATAGTCGTATGCACAACCCCGAGCTGTTTTGTTCTTGCCTTTACGGAGAGGTGGGGCGGTCTGGTGTTCGGCTTGAGTTGCCTCTTTACCTGGACCAAGTTGTGGTCGACCTGATGCCTTGTGCGATAATGGCACAGGCTCAAGCGCCTTGTCGTCGCCCTGGGGTAGCAATCTACTCTTCGGGTAGCTTTTGGTTGGGCCACTAAGGCCGTATTCTTCGGCGGCCAGGACATCGGTCCATCTATCATTGAGCAGATCTTGGTCACCTTGAAGCTCCTGCTGCTTCTTTTTCAGGCTCCTTACAGTGGCTATTAGTTGGCGCTTGAAGCGCTCCTGCTCAAGAGGTTCCTCAGGCACGATGAAATCCTCGGTGTCGAGGCTCACCTCATCCTCGGAGAGCGGAAGGTAATTGTCGTGCTCCGAATCTTCCTGCGTGGCCTGTTTACCAGGGCTAACCTGCCCATCTTCCCGTTCATCTTGTTCATTATCTGTAGCAACGGGGTCTTCGTTATCTTCGGCATCGTTGTCCATATCGTCAATGTTCTTGCAGTCGTAATCAAGTGTATCGGTCGAATCCTCAACGGTGGCTATGAAGTGGGTGGTTGGTGGGAAGCAAAATTCTCCACCATCAGCCCCTGGTCCGAGGTGGATATAGTCCGACTGTAAGTCCTCCGCCAAGGACGGGATTTCTAATGACTTTAGCACATCGCCCAAAGGAGAGTGCTGGAAGATGTCTGCGGCGCTGAACTTGAAGATCGATAAACGATCAAGTTCGGTGTCCGCGGGCTCACATGGTTCAGAACGTACGGCCGGAGACGGGTCCGAAGTTCCGGTGACAAAGATGCCGTGAGAGGTTAAGTCTATGTGCGGATCCGACATCCTGGAATCTGTGGCCTCCATGGTGGGGTTGATCCTTCTGTCCTTGGATGGCGCAGCTTGCTCCGGATCTAGGGCCAGGGCGGTTACATGAGCAATCTCCTGGATGCGGCCAGATGACAGATTTAGGTCATGATCATCGGGGTGACCGGGAGCGGCTACCCCGGTCTTGAATCCAGCGAAGATCAAGTCTCCGCGGATGTCCACAACGTAGTTCAAGCTCCCAAATATGACTTGATGGCCAGGGGTGTAGCTTTCGATCTGCTCCAGATGTCCAAACGAGCTGGCCCGCAGTGCGAAGCCGCTGAACACGAAGATCTGTCTGGGGAGGAAAGTTTTTCCTTGGACAGCGTCATTATTGATGATCGAAGGGGCCATCAAACCTTTTAGCGACAGCACAAAGGAACTCTCAATGAAAGCACCAATGTCGGTGCGAAAACCGGCGGATCTCGGGTAGGGGGTACTGAACTGTGCGTCTAAGGTCGATGGTAACCGGAGACAAGGGACACGATGTTTACCCAGGTTCGGGCCCTCTCTACGGAGGTAATACCCTATGTCCTGCTTGATTGATATTGATGAATATGAGTATTACAAGAGTTGATCTACCTCGAGATCTTAATGGCTAAACCCTAGAGGTCTAGCTTGTATGGCTATGATAATGAATCCCCCCTATCCGAACTAAGTCCTCCGGTTTATATAGACACCGGAAGGATCTAGGGTTACACAAGGTCGGTTACAAAGAAGGGAATCTATATATTCAGTCGCCAAGCTTGCCTTCCACGCCAAGGAGAGTCCCATCCGGACACGGGTGCAGTCTTCGGTCTTCGTATCTTCATAGCCCATCAGTCCGTCCCATGGCCAACAGGCTGGATGCCCGAGGACCCCTTAGTCCAGGACTCCGTCAACAGCCATAGCAACGGCGCTCGGACCGGGGCGAATCTCCGCCCTTCGGCTGCCCCCACCATGGGAGCGACTGTGGTGCGTGCTCCTCACCCGGGACGGGTCGACCAAGTCACTGCGCCCGACGGAGCCGCTGACCCTCGAGCGTCTTCGCCGCACAACCCTGCCATCCAGGTAGCCGCCCCACTACAGTGAGGGCGCAGTGCTCCCATCGCTGGCACCATCAGGAGCCGAGAAACGGTGTGATCTACTTCGTCATCACCCATACCAAGTACAGCCACGAAAGCCATGGCGCGGGCTCAGATGCTACTGAGGTTTCCGCCAGCGGCCGAGCAGATAGATGAATGGCATGCCACCATCCAAAGTCTGCTCGGTTTCTTCGAGGTTGGGGGCTCCCATCGAGCGGGCCCACCACGGTCTCCCCAAGCGACGACAACGGCTCGTGCTACTGGTCGTACAGAATGGGCCACCCCCACGATGCAGTCCCCATCATGGCAGCCAGCGCGAGCACAGTGGAATCAAGAACATGACAACATACTGATGGCCTCTTTTGACCCCCGAGCATGTCCAGGCCGACGGCAAGCCCGGGAGGATAGGCGCGGCGGGGGGGGGGGGGGGGGTGGCACGCGCGCCATCGTTATGCGATGCCGCCACGACCACCGTCGGACCGATGGGTGCGATGGCCCCGGCGTCGACGAGCACGCAGGTGCTTGCTGAGTCAGTGTGGAGGCTGCATGCTGCCACGTAGACGCCTGCCCAACTGGTTGAGCTAGCAGCTGCATGAGAGCGGCGATGGAGTCTTGGCAGACGTGGGCCTGGCTGTGGCCACGCAGATGTCCTCGGCAAGGGTCTTGTCGTGGCACCGCGGTCGTCCCCGGCAAGGATCTTGCCCAGGGTCTCATGGATTTCTTTGGCAAGGATCTCGCCAAGGATTGTCGTCTTCTGGTTCTCATCTGATCTTGTGTATTTATGATCTCCACAAAGATCTGCATGCCACCATGGAGGTGCCTCCCGAGCCTTGCTTTTGATGTGGCTGATGGCGTCGGAAACCCTTGGGCTCAAGGGTGGCGCGCTCTGCTGGCGTCAGGCAAGTTGCCCCGGCAAGGATCTTGCTGGGGCTGCGGAGGCCACCCCGGCAAGAGTCTTGCTGGGGGAGTCCACCACGCCCTCTTGCTCTCTTTGCGCCCCTCGTCTTGGCGTTGCTCTGGCTGTCTTGCGCTCCAGCATCCCTCCTCTGCCCTGCTCAGTGCGGCCGTGGGCGTGGGTCTGACTGCCCGTGCACAAGTAAAGGGGTGCAAAACGAGAGCCCCTACTTTTGTACACTGACAGGAGCCCCCGGGCCTCGGCCACACATAAGCGCGACGCGTTGTTGGGCTAGGCCCAGAATGGTGCACAGGCAGGCGGGCGGATTTTTACTGCAGTAACTTTTCCGTCCGCTGCGCTTCCCCACGACCCGCGTTGAACGTGCGACGTGGGGGTCATGCATGATGTGGGGATCATGTGTGGGGCGGTTTCCGCACACATGCGTCACATCATAGTAAAGAGGCGGCTCACGCCTTCCCCATAAAAAGAGGAAAACGCAGAGGCACGGCTCATTTACTGAGTGGACTTGGGTCGTGGTCTTCAAGGCGCCCGCGCCCCGCGACCACGGGGTGGAGAACGGCCGCCTCACCCATCCCCTTGATTTTTGCTTGCTCGCAACGTGTCCCCCGTGCCCCCGAGGTGGTAGGCAGTGGACGCGCAGGGGGAGGGCACGGTCCTTAAATAACGAGGCGGGAAACCGGGTCGTCGCTGATTGGAGCGAAGGGTCGGTCCCGATTCCCTGCGCCCCCAATGGCCGGATTGGCTGAGTGGGGCGGCCGAGCCCCGACCCCGCCCCTTTATAAGAATGGGGAGGAGGATGGCATCTCACAATATTTCACCATTCCTCTCCTTCCACCTCGGCTCCGTTCTTCTATCTGCCATGGCGAGAGGGGGCGCCGGCCCTTCGACGGTGGCGGCGAGGGTCTCTGCTCGACAGCGCGTCCTTCCTTCCCAAGAGCCCACGGTGGAGGAGCCGGCCATGAGAGGAAGGGGAGGGGCGAGGCCTAGGTCGGCGTGGCGCTCGGGGAAGAGGGGGACGGGGCGGTGCACTGGCCTTGCCTCCGCCAGCAATGCCTCCTCCAATGGAGGGCCACGTCGGGGACCAGCCTCGTCAGTTCTTCATCAGGCTGCACCGCCCACCGCGCCGTCGCCTTCGTCTCCCTGCTCCATTTGCTCGGGAGATGGAGTTAGATCCGCCCTAGACCCTGAGGTTGCATAGGAGGGGCTGCGAGAACGGTGGCACGCGGGTTTTCGTTGACATTCCCGCCCCTCACGTCATGTATCTTCGTCGCGGATGGAAGACTTTTGCTCGTATCCATAGCCTGACGGCAGGGCTCGTTCTCTATTTCAAATTAATGGAGAACGGCCTGCTCTCCATCAAGGTCTTTGGAGACTCTGGAACTCGCCTAAAGTGCTGCGTGGAGAGCTCCTCCGATGACGAAGGCTCTTCCTTAAGCGGGAGTGACGAGGAGGACAGCGATGACGAGGGTGTTGAGCAGGGGAACACCGACTCCGACTCCGACTGACCGCGCCGCCCCTCCCTCGGCCATGCGCCCTGCTGAGGGCCTTCCTCGTCAAGCTCTCCATCGGCGTGTTTCCCGTCGCCTTCTTTTTGCCTTCACCTGCCGCACCAGGGAGGAAAAGGGCAAGAACGGGGATCACGGGGCACTTATCTTTTTTTAGTTGGTAATCCTACGGGCCTTGGTAGAATTTAGATCTTGTAATCCCCTCGCTCGTGTACTCATTCCGTATGAATTGTACTTGTTTACAACGTATGAATTAAAAGAAGGGTGTTTGCCGGGTTTTGCTTGCACATGGATGAGGGCCACACCGAGGAGCGCATCCTCATTATCTTAAGATAAACATTGTATCCCGGCAATAGCCTTGCCGTTCTCCTGCTCTATGGCTCGGCTACACTGACGCCCTTGGCGGAGGTGGGGGACGAGTAGGATTAGGCCCCTCGCTCGCTCTCTTCTCATCGCACTACAACCAAGTTCCGGCCCAAAGTAAGGTTTTTGGACATGGGACATAGGGAGCAAGATAATATGAGAGCGAGCGAAGCCTTATACGTTCAAGGTTCATACGGGGGCACAGAGTGGGGGAGAAAGACTTAACTGATGTCGCAGCCTTCGGCAACCTTGGCTTGCCGTGATTGGATCCTTAGACCCGCAGCCCCCGGCAACCTTGGCTTGTCAGGGTCGGGGCGTCGGCCTGTCCTCTTTCTTCCAAATAGCTCAGCAGAAATGTCCATGTACCCTGCGAACTAAAGAGGATGGAAAGGAACAAAGAGTCGCACACTCGACCTCTATGCTAGGGGTTAACCGCCGTTAAGAGCAACTCCAGCCGCGCCCCCAACAAGTCCCCCCAGGCGATATTTCGGCCGCCGGCGCCAAAAAATTGGCCCAGTCGCGCCCCCAAAGGCCCTTTTTCGCCGGCTAGGGCCGAAATTAGCACCGGCGGACCCAGGCCGAACCCGACGCGCTGGGGGGCGCTTGGGGGCGCCGGCCGAATCATTTTTGGCATGAAAGTCGGAGGGCCCTCCTTGGCATCAACTTAGCTCTTCTCGTGGCTTTGTCGTCCTCATCGCCTCGGTTCCCGCGACGAATCAATGCCAAAGCTGTCGCGCGCTGCCGCGCTGGTCTGCCTCCTCCATTGATGCTTCACGGGCGGCACAGTGAAGACCGGACGACGCGTGTCGCTCGCTCGCCACGTGTAACACGGCGGCCACGCAGACGGGCGGTGCCTCCGCCTATATAAGCCGCCCCCAGCGCGCCAGGTGACGCATAGGCTCTCCACCGCCGACGCCCCGTTCCTCCCCCGTCCCTCCCTCTCCTCTCGCCATTCCGGTTCAACCATGGCCGAGCGCTTCCCAGGCGACGGTGCGGCGGCGAACGTCTTCCGCCGCCACCTCCACGAGGACGAAGCTCGGCTCCTCTATGAAGCCGAGTACCCGGTCCCGCAGGACATGCGGGTGCCCGGGGCGTGGAGGATCAGCGCCGGCGGGGTCCTGGTGCCCCCACCGCCCACCGGAGCGGCACGGCGTGCGGAGATCGCGCGTATCCGCGCCTCTTTGCCGCAGCCGGCGAGGGAAGGCCCATGGTATGTCCCCGATAGCCCGCTGTGGGAGCCCTACTTCCGTCGCCGCCACGCACAGCAACTCAAGACCACCAACGGCGTCGTGCCCTCTGGGAGGATCAACTCCGAAGGCTGCTGCCGATGGTGGGGCATGCTCGGCTGCACGCTGGAGGCCGTCCTCGAGTACATTGAGGGCGGCAACATGCCTAGGCTGGAGTACCCAGCTCCCCCGTCCTTCTCCCACTGGCGTGGGAGCTCGTGGACGCCGAGGCGCATGGACTTGGGGGCGTCCTCCTCCTCGTCCGGCCGCTCGACCTCTCCCTACCTCTGCCCCGTCAAGCCGGAGCTCCGCCCCGTCAAGCCGGAGCCCTAGGACACGCCGGTCAGCCACCGCACCCGCAGCTCCGGCGTCCGCATCGCTGACTCCTCCCCCATCTCTGGTCGCCTCGTCCTCGTCAAGCCAAAGGCGGAGCACGGCCTCCCCGCGGAGTACGAGGCCTCTGGTACGCGGGACGACTACCTCCGCGACGAGATGGTCCGGCATCACTGAGCCCTGGAGGAGATAGTCGCCCGCAAGCGTGGCCGCGAGGACAAGCACGGCGTGGTGTTCCTCGACAGCGACGAGGATGAGGACGCCCCAGGACCGTCCAACCCGCCGCGCCAACCTGGTGAGGGGTGCAGCAGGGACAGCGGCGGAGGAGGAGGCGACGAAGACAACGACGGCGGCGACTACACGAAGTTCTACAGGCTCCTCGGCATGTATAGCTTCAAGGGCGGCAGGCGGCGAGGAGCGGCGAGGGCGACGGCGGGACACGGCGAGTAGCGTTTTTTTCTTTGTAAAATATTTTGAATATGTATGTACTCGCCGAAGTTTGGATGAATTTGCGCCTAGTTTGTGTTTTTCAAATAACTCATGGGCGCTGCGACTCGGGGGCATCATGCCACCAGCATGCGGTTATCGCCGGTGCGCCCCTAGGGGGCAATTTTTAGCGCCTCCTGGGGGGCCAACGGGTGGAGATGATCTAAGCACTATTGACCCTAACTGAGGGAGAGACTCAAACTAGCATGCATGCTAAAACTTAGGGCGCCAGCGCTTCATTTATTTATGCTTAGGGCCTGTGCCTGGCTTTGTATAGAGGGTTACATGCCTTGCTGGCAAGGCTCGTACAAAAGGTGGCTTGCCGGGGGGCCCGGCAACCGTGCCTTATGGGTGAAACTTGCAAAGATGTTAGATGTTCCAGGAGTTGCTCACTGGAATAGCATCTTCGGTCTCCAGGCGGACTACGCCGGGCCTGGTGACTCGTATTTCCCGATAAGGGCCTTTCCACTTCGGCGTCAACTTGTTGGAATTCTTGGCCGATTAAACGCGCCAAAGAACAAGGTTGCCTTCCTCAAAGCTTCGGTCATGGACCTCTGGCTATGGTTGCGGCGCAAGGCTTGCTGGTAGCGCGCTGCTCTCACAACCGCCGGAAGACGATCTTCCTCAAGGAGCATTGTGTCATCTTGCCGCAACCGCTCTTGCTCAAGCAAGTCATAAAGCAAGCACTCGAGGTGACCCATATGTGAGTTCCGTGGGGAGAACTGCTTCCGCCCCGTATACCAGGGCGAAGGGTGTCTGGCCGGTGGCTCTATTTGGCGTCGTTATGATTGACCAAAGAACCGCCGGCAACTCATAAATCCAGGGCCTTCCGGTCTTCTGCAGCCTGTCAAAAGTCTTCGTCCTCAGGCCTCGCAGTACTTCAACATTTGCTCTCTCCGCCTGGTCGTTGCTCTGTGGGTGTGCCACGGAAGCAAAACAGAACTTGCTGCCGAGGTCTTGGATGTATTGCACGAAGGTGTGTCTTGTAAACTACCTGCCGTTGTCGGTGATGACTCTGTTTGGCACACCAAAATGGTAGACTAGCCCCTTGAAGAATTGACGACTGATTGCACCGTCACCTTCCTTACTGCTTCCACCTCCGGCCACTTTGTGAACTTTCCGATTGCAACGTACAAGTACTCAAAGCCCCCAATAGACGGGAGTAAGGGGCCCAGTATGTCGATCCCCCAGACCAAAAATGGCCAGGAGAGAGGAATCGTTTGAAGGGCTTGAGCTGGTTGATGAAGATTCTTCGAATGGAACTGACATGCTTCACACTTGGTTACTAGTGTCGTTGCATCCTGGAGGGCAGTGGGCCAGAAGAAACCTTGCCAGAATGCCTTGATGGCAAGGGCCCTCGACCCTATGTGGGAGCCACATATGCCTCAGTGTATCTCTGCCAATAGCTCCAGTCCTACTTCCCAGGGAATGCACTTCAATTTCACACTATTTGGTCTCTTTCTGTACAGGACGTCGTCGACGAACTGATACATGGCAGACCGATGGGCTACTTTCTCCGCTTCTTCCTGCTCCTCAGGGAGTTCCCCTGTTTGGAGGAATCGGACGGTATGATGTGCCCATGCCGGAGCCTGGGGCTCGACGGTAAGGACTAAAGGCATTCCCTCCGCCATGGGAGCGGCTGTCTCTACAACTAGGGCTTGACGCCCCGCCGGAGTCGGTTGCCCCACGGCAGGCTCAGCGTTCATGCCAACATCTTTGCCGGCGGCTCCTGGGAGCCCGATGGGAAAGTACTTGCCGCGGCCTGATTTCCTTCACTTGTTCTTCTCTGTGGATGGTTCAACGGATGGTTGAGTCAACCGAAGCACAAAAGTACCTGGTTCCACAGGTTGTTTGAAGGCGGTGCGCTTCGACAGGTAGTCGGTGATGTCGTTCTCCACTCGGAGAACATGCTCCACCTGTATACCGTCAAAACGCTCCTCCATCTTCCTCACCTCATCTACGTAGGCCTCCATCAATGGGCTTTGATAATCTTTGTTGACTTATCTGACGACAAGTTGTGAATCACCCCTGACGATGAGCTTCTTAATCCCGAGGTCTGCCGTGATCCTAAGACCGGCAAGCAAACCCTCGTATTCAGCAGTTTTGTTCGTGGACATCTCCCCGGGAAAGTGCATCTAGATTACATACTTGAGGTGTTCTCTAGTGGGTGCAACGAGCAGCACACCAGCCCCGGTGCCTTGCAAAAAGAAAGCCCCGTCAAAGTACATAATCCAGTTGTGACTTGCCTCCTTGCCGGGGAGGGTGGTCTCCTGGATCTCTTCGTCGGGCGATGAGGTCCACTCGGCAATGAACTCTGCTAAGACTCTGCTCTAGATTGTCGAAGTACTTCAAAACTTCAAACCAAAGCTCGATAGTTCCACGGCCCACTCCACAATCCTTCCAGTTGCGTCTGGGTTGTGCAATATCCGTTGCAACGGGAGGCGGGTGACGACGGTGATTCCATGTGCTTGGAATTAATGACGTAGCTTCCTCGAGGCCATAAGGAGGCCGAAGAGCAATTTCTGCACACCGGAGTACCTTGACCTAGCCCCCTGCAAGAGGGAGCTGACATAGTAAACCGGGTGCTGCATCATTTTATTCTTCTGCACCACTTCGCTTGGTTGTGTAGGCCCTGTCCCACCAGCGTCAGACTCTGCTAGGGGCCTTGCCTTGCCGGTGATGTCTACTACACAAACTTCTTCTTGTAGACGTTGTTGGGCCTCCATGTGCAGAGGTTTGTAGGACAGTAGCAAATTTTCCTCAAGTGGATGACCTAAGGTTTATCAATCCGTAGGAGGCGTGGGATGAAGATGGTCTCTCTCAAGCAACCCTGCAACCAAATAACAAAGAGTCTCTTGTGTCCCCAACACACCCAATACAATGGTAAAATGTATAGGTGCACTAGTTCGGCGAAGAGATGGTGATACAAGTGGTATATGGATGGTAGATAAAGGTTTTTCTAATATGAAAATATAAAAACAGCAAGGTAACTAATGATAAAACTGAGCACAAACAGTATTGCAATGCGTTGAAACAAGGCCTAGGGTTCATACTTTCACTAGTGCAAGTCCTCTCAACAATAATAACATAATTGGATCATATAGCTATCCCTCAACATGCAACAAAGAGTCACTCCAAAGGCACTAATAGCGGAGAGCAAACGAAGAGATTATCGTAGGGTACAAAACCACCTCAAAGTTATTCTTTCCAATCAATCCACTGGGCTATTCATATAAGTGTCACAAACAGCCCTAGAGTTCGTACTAGAATAACACCTTAAGACACAAATCAACCAAAACACTAATGTCACCTAGATACTCCAATGTCACCTCAAGTATCCGTGGGTATGATTATACGATATGAATTACACAATCTTAGATTCATCTATTCAACCAACACATAGAACCTCAAAGAGTGCCCCAAAGTTTCTACCAGAGAATCATGATGAAAACGTGTGCCAACCCCTATGCATAGGTTCATGGGTGGAACCCGCAAGTTGATCACCAAAACATACATCGAGTGAATCAGGTGGTATCCCATTGTCACCACAGATACGCATGGCAAGACATACATCAAGTGTTCTCAAATCTTTAAAGACTCAATCCGATAAGATAACTTCAAAGGGGAAAGTCAATCCATTACAAGAGAGTAGAGGGGGAAGAAACATCATAGGATCCAAATACAATAGCAAAGCTCGCGATACATCAAGATCGTATCACCTCAAGAACACGAGAGAGAGAGAGATCAAACACATAGCTACTGGTACATACCCTCAGCCCCGAGGGAGAACTACTCCCTCCTCATCATGGAGAGCACCGGGATGATGAAGATGGCCACCGGAGAGGGATTCCCCCTCCGGCAGGGTGCCGAAACGGGTCTAGATTGGCTTTCGGTGGCTACTGAGGCTTCTGGCGGCGGAACTCCCGATCTATTGTGCCCCCGGATGTTTTAGGGTATATGGAGATATATAGGCGGAAGAAGTACATCAGGGGGGGCCACGAGGGGCCCACGAGGGTGGAGGGCGTGCCCTAGGTGGGTGGGCGCGCCCCCTACCTCGTGGCCTCCTCGAAGCTTCCTTGACATAGACTCCAAGTCTCCCGGGTTGCTTTCCTTCCAAAAATGGGTTCCATGGAGTTTCAGGTCAATTGGACTCTGTTTGATTTTCCTTTTCTTCGAAACCCTAAAATAGGCAAAAACAGAAACTAGCACTGGGCTCTGGGTTAATAGGTTAGTCCCAAAAATAATATAAAAGTGTATAATAAAGCCCATAAACATCCAAAACAAAAGATAATATAGCATGGAGCAATCAAAAATTATAGATACGTTGGAGACGTATCAGCATCCCTAAGCTTAATTCCTGCTCATCCTCGAGTAGGTAAATGATAAAAACAGAATTTTTTATGTGGAATGCTACTTGGCATTATTTTAATGTAATTCTTCTTAATTGTGGCATGAATATTCAGATCCGAAAGATTCAAGATAAAAGTTCATATTGACATAAAAATAATAATACTTCAAGCATATAACTAAGCAATCATGTCTTCTCAAAATAACATGGCCAAAGAAAGTTCATCCCTACAAAATCATATAGTTTAGTCATGCTCCATTTTCGTCACACAAGAATGCTCTCAGCATGCACAACCCCGATGACAAGCCAAGCAATTGTTTCATACTTTAGTAATCTCAAACCTATAAACTTTCACGCAATATATGAGCGCGAGCCATGGACATAGCACTATGGGTGGAATAGAATATGATGATGGTGGTTGTGGAGAAGACAAAAAAGGAGAAAGTCTCACATCAACGAGGCTAATCAATGAGCTATGGAGATGCCCATCGATTGATGTTAATGCTAGGAGTAGGGATTGTCATGCAACGGATGCACTAGAGCTATAAATGTATGAAAGCTCAACAAAAGAAACTAAGTGGGTGTGCATCTAACTTGCTTTCTCACGAAGACCTAAGGCACTTGAGGAGGCCCATTATTGGAATATACAAGCCAAGTTCTGTAATGAAAATTTCCCACTATTGTATGAAAGTGACAAAACAAGAGACTCTCTATCATGAAGATCATGGTGCTACTTTGAAGAACAAGTGTGGCAAAGGATAGTAGCATTGTCCCTTCTCTCTTTTTCTCTCATTTTCATTTTTTGGGCCTTCTTTTTTATGGCATTTCTCTTTTTTTGGGCCTTCTCTTTTTTTATGGCCTTTCTCTTTTTTTTATTCCTCACTTGGGACAATGCTCTAGAAAATGATGATCATCACACTTCTATTTATTTACAACTCAATGATACAACTCGATACTAGAACAAAGTATGACTCTATATGAAGGCCTCCGACGGTGTACCGGGATGTGCAATTACTCATGAGTGACATGTATGAAAGAATTATGAACGGTGGCTTTGCCACAAATATGATGTCAACTACATGATCATGCAAAGCAATATGACAATGATGATGCGTGTCATAATAAACGGAACGGTGGAACGTTGCATGGCAATATATCTCGGAATGGCTATGGAAATGCCATAATAGGTAGGTATGGTGGCTGTTTTGAGGAAGATATAAGGAGGTTTATGTGTGATAGAGCGTATCATATCACGGGGTTTGGATGCACCGGCGAAGTTTGCACCAACTCTCAATGTGAGAAAGGGCAATGCACGGTACCGAAGAGGCTAGCAATGATGGAAGGGTGAGAGTGCGTATAATCCGTGGACTCAACATTAGTCATAAAGAACTCACATACTTATTGCAAAAATCTACAAGTCATCAAAAACCTCGGCAGTACGCACATGCTCCTAGGGGGATAGATTGGTAGGAAAAGACCATCGCTCGTCCCCGACCGCCACTCATAAGGAGGACAATCAAATAACACCTCATGTTTCAAATTTGTTACACAACGTTTACCATACATGCATGCTACAAGACTTGAAAACTTCAACACAAGTATTTCTCAAATTCACAACTACTCAACTAGCACGACTTTGATATTATTACCTCCATATCTCAAAACAATCATCAAGCATCAAACTTCTCTTAGTATTCAACACACTCATAAGAAAGTTTTTTTACTAATCTTGAATACCTAGCATATTAGGATTTTAAGCAAATTACCATGCTATTTAAGACTCTCAAAATAATCTAAGTGAAGCATGAGAGTTCATCTATTTCTTCAAAATAAAACTACCACCATGCTCTAAAAGATATAAGTGAAGCACTAGAGCAAATGACAAACTACTCCGAAAGATATAAGTGAAGATCAATGAGTAGTCGAATAATTATGCAACTATGTGAAGACTCTCTAACATTTAATAATTTCAGATCTTGGTATTTTATTCAAACATCAAGAAAAGCAAAATAAAATGACATTCTAAGAATAGAAAACATCATGTGAAGAAGCAAAAACTTAGGATCAACCGAAACTAACCGATAGTTGTTGAAGAAGAAAGGTGGGATGCCAACCGGGGCATCCCCAAGCTTAGACGCTTGAGACCTCTTGAAATATTATCTTGGGATGACTTGGGCATCCACAAGCTTGAGCTTTTGTGTCTCCTTAATTCCTCTCATATCACGGCCTCCCTAAATCTCAAAAGCTTCATCCACACAAAACCCAACAAGGACTCGTGAGATAAGTTAATATAAACCATTGCCAAAACCTTATCATACTCTACTGTAGCAAATCACTAAAATTATTATTCAACATTGCATACTAAATGCCTCTGCATATTTAATAGTCCTATCCTCAAATAGAATCATTAAAGAAGCAAACATATGCAAACAATGCGAACATAACAGCAATCTGCCTAAACAGGACAGTCTGTAAAGAATGCAGCAACATCCATACTTCCCTAGCTCCAAAAATTATGAAAGAAAATTCCCACTGTAGTAAATTTATCAGAGATTAATATGCAAAAGGTGTCAACATTTTATCACATTCTGACTTTTCTAGGGAATTATTGCAACAGCGGTAAACTTTCTGTTTTCAAACAGCAACATGTGGACTTCTAAAATAGGCATAGTGAAGGCTATCAATGCCCATTTTATTGGAATAAAAGATGCAAAACATTGTTCTAATAACAGCAAGAAAATCCTAAAAAAATAAATTGACGCTCCAAGCAAAACTCATATCATGTGGTGAATAAAAATATAGCTCCAAGTAAAGTTACCGATGAACGAAGACGAAAGAGGGGATGCCTTCCGGGGCATACCCAAGCTTAGGCTCTTGGCTATCCTTGAATATTACCTTGGGGTGCCTTGGGCATCCCCAAGATTAGGATCTTGCCACTCCTTATTCCATAGTCCATCGAATCCTTACCCAAAACTTGAAAACTTCACAACACAAAACTTAACAGAAAACTCATAAGTTCCGTTAGTATAAGAAAATAAATCACCACTTCAAGGTACTGTAATGAACTCATTCTTTATTTATATTGGTGATAAACCTATTGTATTCCAACTTCTCTATGGTTTATAAACTCTTTTACTAGCCATAGATTCATCAAAATAAGTAAACAACACATGAAAAACAGAATATGTCAAAAACAGAACAGTCTGTAGTAATCTGGATCAAACGTATACTTATGGAACTCATAAAATTCTCAAATAAATGACTGGACCTTAGGAATTTATCTATTAATCATATGAAAAAATAATTAACTAAATAGCACTTTCAAATAAAAATGGCAACAATTCTTGTGAGCGCTAAAGTTTCTGTTTTTTACAGCATGATCAACAAGACTTTCCCCAAGTCTTCCCAACGGTTCTACTTGGCACAAACACTAATTAAAACATAAAAACTCAATCATAACAGAGGATAGATGAATTATTTATTACTAAACAGGAGAAAAAAGCAAGGAAAAAAATAAAGTTGGGTTGCCTCCCAACAAGCGCTATCGTTTAACGCCCCTAGCTAGGCATGATGATTTCAATGATGCTCACATAAAGGATAAGAATTGAAACATAAAGAGGGCATCATGAAGAATTTGACTATCAAATTTAAGCCTAACCCACTTCCTATGCATAGGGATTTTGTGAGCAAACGACTGAAGGGAACAAGAATCAACTAGCATAGGAAGGCAAAACAAGCACAACTTCAAAATTTTAAGCACATAGAGGGGAAACTTGATATTATTGCAATTCCTACAACATATGTTCCTCCCTCATAATAATTTTCAGTAGCATCATGAATTAATTCAACAATATAACTAGCACCTAAAGCATTCTTTTCATGGTCTACAAGCATAGAAATTTTATTACTCTCCACATAAGCAAAATTCTTCTCATTCGGAATAGTGGGAGTAAACTCAACAAAATAACTATCATGTGATTGAAAATTAAGATCAAGATGACAAGTTTCACGGTTATCATTATTCTTTAAAGCATATGTGTCATCACAATAATCATCATAGATAGGTGGCATGCTTTCATAATAAATTTGCTCATCAAAACTTGGGTGACAAAAAATATCATCTTCATCAAACATAGCTTCCCCAAGCTTGTGGCTTTGCATATCATTAGCATCATGGATATTCAAGGAATTCATACTAAAAACATTGCAATCATGCTCATCATTCAAATATTTAGTGCCAAACATTCTATAGATTTCTTCTTCTAGCACTTGGGCACAATTATCCTTTCCATCATACTCACGAAAGATATTAAAAAGGTGAAGCATATGAGACAAACTCAATTCCATATTTTTGTAATTTTCTTTTATAAACTAAACTAGTGATAAAACAAGAAACTAAAAAGACTCGATTGCAAGATCTAAAGATATACCTTCAAGCGCTAACCTCCCCGGCAACGGCGCCAGAAAAGAACTTGATGTCTACTACACAACCTTCTTCTTGTAGACGTTGTTGGACCTCCAAGTGCAGAGGTTTGTAGGACAGTAGCAAATTTCCCTCAAGTGGATGACCTAAGGTTTATCAATCCGTAGGAGGCGTAGGATGAAGATGGTCTCTCTAAAGCACCCCTGCAACCAAATAACAAAGAGTATCTTGTGTCCCCAACACACCCAATACAATGGTAAAATGTATAGGTGCACTAGTTCGGCGAAGAGATGGTGATACAAGTGGTATATGGATGGTAGATAAAGGTTTTTCTAATATGAAAATATAAAAACAGCAAGGTAACTAATGATAAAACTGAGCACAAACAGTATTGCAATGCGTTGAAACAAGGCCTAGGGTTCATACTTTCACTAGTGCAAGTCCTCTCAACAATAATAACATAATTGGATCATATAGCTATCCCTCAACATGCAACAAAGAGTCACTCCAAAGTCACTAATAGCGGAGAGCAAACGAAGAGATTATCGTAGGGTACGAAACCACCTCAAAGTTATTCTTTCCAATCAATCCACTGGGCTATTCATATAAGTGTCACAAACAGCCCTAGAGTTCGTACTAGAATAACACCTTAAGACACAAATCAACCAAAACACTAATGTCACCTAGATACTCCAATTGCACCTCAAGTATCCGTGGGTATGATTATACGATATGAATCACACAATCTTAGATTCATCTATTCAACCAACACATAGAACCTCAAAGAGTGCCCCAAAGTTTCTACCAGAGAATCATGACGAAAACGTGTGCCAGCCCCTATGCATAGGTTCATGGGTGGAACCCGCAAGTTGATCACCAAAACATACATCGAGTGAATCAGGTGGTATCCCATTGTCACCACAGATACGCATGGCAAGACATACATCAAGTGTTCTCAAATCTTTAAAGACTCAATCCGATAAGATAACTTCAAAGGGGAAAGTCAATCCATTACAAGAGAGTAGAGGGGGGAAGAAACATCATAGGATCCAAATACAATAGCAAAGCTCGCGATACATCAAGATCGTATCACCTCAAGAACACGAGAGAGAGAGAGAGATCAAACACATAGCTACTGGTACATACCCTCAGCCCCGAGGGAGAACTACTCCCTCCTCGTCATGGAGAGCACCGGGATGATGAAGATGGCCACCGGAGAGGGATTCCCCCTCCGGCAGGGTGCCGAAACGGGTGTAGATTGGCTTTCGGTGGCTATGCAGGCTTCTGGCGGCGGAACTCCCGATCTATTGTGCCCCCGGATGTTTTTCGGGTATATGGAGATATATAGGCGGAAGAAGTACGTCAGGGGGGCCACAAGGGGCCCACGAGGGTGGAGGGCGCACCCTAGAGGGGTGGGCGCGCCCCATGCCTCGTGGCCTCCTTGAAGCTTCCTTGACGTAGACTCCAAGTCTCCCGGGTTGCTTTCCTTCCAAAAAGGGTTCCGTGAAGTTTCAGGTCAATTGGACTCAGTTTGATTTTCCTTTTCTTCGAAACCCTAAAATCGGCAAAAAAACCAGAAACTGGCACTGGGCTCTGGGTTAATAGGTTAGTCCCAAAAATAATATAAAAGTGTATAATAAAGCCCATAAACATCCAAAACAGAAGATAATATAGCATGGAGCAATCAAAAATTATAGATACGTTGGAGACGTATCAGCCGGCACCAGGCCTTGCCGGGGGGAGCTCTGGCTGGCCGTCCGCCAGTCCTGCCGTTGCCACTGCCTCTTCATCGACCTCCCTTTGCGCCACTAGAGCAGCACTGACCACTTGATTCGTTGTCGCCAGATACAGCAGCAATGGCTCTTGTGGTTTGGGCGCAACCAGTATCGGTGTAAAGGAGAGGTATTTCTTCAAACCCTGCAGCGCTGCTTCGGCCTCTAGGGTCCATTCCATTGAGCCCGCTGTCGGTGTCAAAACCGGCAGATCTCGGGTAGGGGGTCCCGAACTGTGCCACTTGGCGGATGGTAACAGGAGGCAGGGGACACGATGTTTTACCCAGGTTCGGGCCCTCTTGATGGAGGTAAAACCCTACGTCCTGCTTGATTTATTCTTGATGATATGGGTATTACAAGAGTTGATCTACCACAAGATCTGAGAGGCTAAACCCTAGAAGCTAGCCTATGGTATGATTGTATGTTGTCCTATGGACTAAAACCCTTCGATTTATATAGACACTGGAAAGGGTGTGACGCCCCAAGACCGGAGTTGCAGATGCCTTCCAGGGTTTCTGGGTTTCGTCGTGTGATTTGTTTGGTTCATTGCATTCATCATTGCATCTGGTGCATTGCATCATGTCATCATGCCATCATGTCATTTAATTTTTCTTAACTCAACTAAACAAATGGCATGGATCTTTGATCCATTTAAACCGAGGGAATTCACATGGTGATTCTCTTTATAACATATCCTCCCGATATTAGGGAGCTATATTAAATATCCCATTAACTTGGAATCACCCATCACACAATTGCATTACTCTTCAACTCTTCTTGTATCCGACTTAACCTCATATATTTTCCTTGTCATCTCTCTCTCAAGCCATACCCATGCATCATCCCTCTCACTTCCTTTTTTTCATGTCTTTGCAAGCATCCTTATTCCTCCTCCATTAATGTTCATATTTTCCCTATAAATCTTGCCTTTTTCCTACACCCTCTCTGTTAGATTTCATCCCATTCAAAGTTGTTTTGGTTAGGTTCAAAAATGATTGAAGTTTGAGAATAATTCAAACTCTAATTATTTTTCTACCTTCTAAAAATGCCAGAGCAATTCATTCAAACCCTACATAAATCCAGGGTTCCAGATATATTTTTATATATCTCATATTCCTAACCGAAAACCCTTGGATTTTCCCCTTTTGTTGGTTATTTAATTATATAAACAATAAATTTAAGAAAGGGAAGATTTTGGAAAGGAGAGGGAGCCCAGCAGCCGCACCAGTTGGCCAAGGCCCAGCTGGCGCCCTTCCCACTGGGCCGGCTCCAAGGCCCAGCCGCCCCCACTAGTTCCATAACCCTAGCCCAGCATCTCCCCTCGCTACCGTCTCCTGATCGCATCCCCTCCTCGTTTCCTGCTGCCGCCAGACTCTCTCATCCTTCTCTCGATCGCATCGAGCCAGGAGAGACCTGTGCTCGATCCTTTTTCTCTTGCTCGCTGCCATCCTGCTCGAGCCCCCTCATCTCCCTCGACCCCTTCTCCTTCCCGAGGCCGCCGCCGGCTTCCCAAAGCTCTCCTCTCAGCCGGCCTCCTTCCTCCATGCCGCCTCCTCGCGCCCGAAGCCCATGGCCCAGCACCCGCACGTCGCCCCGTCGAGCTCCGTCCATCCCTTCTTCTTCTCGGGCTCGTCTCCAGCGCCGCTTCGCCAGGGACGTTGAGCGCCACCGCACAACCCACCGGCGAGCCTCTGCTCCTCCCCTGCCTCGGGCCATGGTGCGACGACCACGCCGGCAGGACTCCCCTCCGTCGCCTGAAGCACTCCCGCGTGCTAGTGGAGGCCAACCTCCGGAGACTCCGCTGCTGCACCTCCGGAGACTGCCGTCCAGGACGACCCGTTTCCTCCTGTGAGCTCTTGAGGTACCAGCCTCAGGAACCGCTAATCTGCATCGCTCCTCACCCGTCCGTCCCCGCGCTTCGCGCCGAGATGCCCTGCCTTGTTCGACCACCGGAACCGTGCCAAATTGTTGCCTCTTTGCATTTGCGCTGTGTTGCCGTGGATGCATGCTACCGTGGAATCAATCCCAAGCGTCAAGTACCAGGACACTACGAAACCTGAATCGTCAGGGCCGGACCCGTCAAGTACCCCTTCGGATTCGTCAAGACCCTCATGTACAACTACACCCGATGATGTGACAAGTACCCCGGCAACGTGTACATCTACGCCGCCAAGACCGGACTGACAAGTACCCCGACGTCACGTGTACCACTACTTCCTCTACCGTTACGAGAACGTCTACTTCCACTACGTCCCATCGAACCCGAACCGTCTCGTTTACTCACTTCGAAGGTATAACTGCCGGAACGATGCCCGTGAATGAATGCATGTTGTATGAGATGCACCCTTGTTCGATAACGTCGCCCCTCTTTTGCCTTGCCACCGACATGTGGGAACTCGGTATCCGAGAGCACCCCACCTTCTATCGCATGTCACGCTCCCGCCGCACTTTCGTTTGCACCGGGATCTCAATCGAGTTACCGGAACCGATATGTTGCCGTGGCGTCATTTTTGGATTCGTTGTCGTGGCACCCCTTTTCTTTCCACCACGGTGACAAATGCTTCATAATGCTCTTGTCAACTTTTAATAAAAAATTGCATAAACTTGCACATGTCATTCGCATCATGATAATACCATTTAAATGTTTAAAAATTTTTGTTGCACCAAATTGATAATTGCATATGGGGATTTACCGAATTTGTTGTTTGTTATTTCCGGCCTCATTTAAACTTGCCTAAATGTTTAGTTTACTTATGCTTCACCTCTTGCCATGTTAACCAACATTTAAATTGTTGAGTATCTAACCGAGAGAGAACTAAATATTTGATGTGGTGTGTCGTCAATATGAAACTCGTTGCACATTGAGCTCCACTTAACTTGTAGAGTTGTTTGTGCTTTTTGCCATGCCATGCATATTTAAACCGGACATGCATCATTCTTGGTTGTGCATCATGCCATGTTTATGTGATGGTTGTTTACCATGTTGTTTGCTTCTTTCCGGTGTTGCTTCTTCGGGTTGGTTCCGATAACGTCGCGTTTGTGAGGAACCGTCCGACTACGTCCGTTTATCTTCTTCATGGACTCGTTCTTCTTCCTTGCGGGATTTCAGGCAAGATGATCATACCCTCGAAATCACTTCTATCTTTGCTTGCTAGTTGCTCGCTCTTTTGCTTTGCCTATGCTGCGATACCTACCACTTGCTTACCATGCCTCCTATATTGTTGAACCAAGCCCCTAACCCACCTTGTCCTAGCAAACCGTTGATTGGCTATGTTACCGCTTTGCTCAGCCCCTCTTATAGCGTTGTTAGTTGCAGGTGAAGATTGAAGTTTGTTCCTTGTTGGAACATGGAGATGTTGTTCCTTGTTGGAACATGTTTACTTGTTGGGATATCACAATATATCTTATTTAATTAATGCATCTATATACTTGGTAAAGGGTGGAAGGCTCGGCCTTATGCCTGGTGTTTTGTTCCACTCTTGCCGCCCTAGTTTCCGTCATATCGGTGTTATGTTCCCGGATTTTGCGTTCCTTACGCGGTTGGGTAATAATGGGAACCCCTTGACAGTTCGCCTTGAGTAAAACTCTTCCAGCAATGCCCAACATTGGTTTTACCATTCGCCACCCAGCCTTTTCTTTTCCCTTGGGGGTCGCGCGCCCAAGGGTCATCATTATTTTAAACCCCCGGGCCAGTGCTCTTCTGAGTGTTGGTCCAACTTGTCAGCCGCCGGTGGCCACCAGGGGCAACTCTGGGCTGGCCTACCAGAAGTTTAGACAATCCGGTGTGCCCTGAGAAAGAGATATGTGCAGCTCCTATCGGGATTTGTTGGCACATTCGGGCGGTGTTGCTGGTTTAGTTTTACCTTTGTCGAAATGTCTTGTAACCGGGATTCCGAGTCTGATCGGGTCTTCCCGCTAGAAGGTCTATTCCTTCGTTGACCGTGAGAGCTTGTGATGGGCTAAGTTGGGACACCCCTGCAGGGATTTGAACTTTTGAAAGCCGTGCCCGCGGTTATGGGCAGATGGGAATTTGTTAATGTCCGGTTGTAGAAAACCTGAAGTTGACCTTAATTAAAATGCGTCAACCGCGTGTGTTACCGTGATGGTCTTTTTCCGGCGGAGTCCGGGAAGTGAACACGGTGTTGGAGTTATGCTTGACGTAGGTTGTCTTAGGATCACTTCTTGATCATAGTTTCTCGATCGTGCTTTGCCTTCTCTTCTCGCTCTCTTTTGCGTATGTTAGCCACCATATATGCTAGTCGCTTGCTGCAGCTTCACCTCATACCTTTACCTTACCCATAAGCTTAAATAGTCTTGATCGCGAGGCTGCGAGATTGCTGAGTCCCCGTGACTCACAGATACTTCCAAAACCAGTTTGCAGGTGCCGATGAGTCCGTGCAGATGACGCAACCAAGCTCAGGAGGAGCTCGATGAAGATCTTGTCCTTTGTGTCGTTTCGTTCTAGTTGATTAGTAGTGGAGCCCAGTTGGGGTCGATCGGGGACCTTGTCGCATTTGGGGTTCTTCTTTTATTTTGGCTCCGTAGTCGGGCCCTGATTGTATTTGGATGTTGTAATGCTTTATTCATGTATTATGTGAAGTGGCGATTGTAAGCCAACTATGTATCTTTTCCCTTATTGTATTACATGGGTTGTTTGCGAAGGTTACCTCACTTGCGACTTTGCTTTCAATGCGGTTATGCCTCTAAGTCGTGCTTCGACACGTGGGAGATATAGCCGCATCGAGGGCGTTACAAGTTGGTATCAGAGCCTTCCCCGACCTTAGGAGCCCCATTGCTTGATCGTTTTTAGCGGCCGAGTTGTGTCTAGAAAAATGTTTTGAGTCATTTAGGAATTATATATCAGAGAGTTTAGGAATTCTTTTTACTTCCCAGTCTCCTCATCGCTCTGGTAAGGCATCCTGATGTAGAGTTTTGACTCTTCTCTTCTCAAATTTCACTAAAAAAATTTAGGATCACGCGGGTATCTTGGAATCGTTCCGATGGTTTTATGACGAGAACATTGTCTTGGTGCCTCCTGTCAGGGGTTTTGTGGAAGTGTCTCGGGGAGTTGAGCTCTGAGGTGTTGTCTTCATAATTTTATCGTTGCAGTTCTGGAATACCTAAGTTTAGTACGCCGACATCGAAAATCTCTTTTATGCAGTTCGTTGGTGAGATAACCTCAACGCCACCCAGTACTGGGGCGGGAGTTCGGGAGTATCGCCATAACTTGTATAACGGATGCTTTTCGAAGGTTGAGGTAGACGATTTCCGAAGGTTTCTTGGTTATGTGTTGAAGGATGGATACAGCTGGATGTAGGATTTCCTAGATTTGGGTGAGATATTATGCTTCCCCTGTATCCCGAACACCTTATTGCATAACCGGAAAGGTTCGGGAGTTTCATAGGTGGGAATCAAGTAGCTCTTAGGATATCTTTCCGACAGATGTATGATATGAAATTGGGGTTCGATGTCTAGTGGTCCGCCTATTCACGGTCGGTTTTACAGTGGTCTCATTGTGTCTTAAAGAGTCCCTGGCTATGCCGACTCGGGGACACTTCGTATGTCATGTGCACTGCCTTGTACATGATGGTGCTGTACGATCGAGCCCGTGTAGGCCCCACCACGAAAACTTCGGACGAAATCTCTATCATATGTTTGTTCCGGCTTATTCTGCAAGCCAACCCTTTGTTTTTGTTTTGAGTTGTGGTATTCGAGTTGCTTCAATGTCAAGTGTTGATTCCATACCTTTCCTAAATGGTGTTCTCATATTCCTATGTGAACACTAATCCTTCTTGTTCATCGAGATTGTCATGTCAATCCTTTTTAACCGGTGTGTTTCTCTTCAAGTGGATCCAATCTTTGTCAACATTCGCAAGATCAACTCAAGTCCTCTCAACGGTATTCATTTCATTCGTCCCAAGCTGTCTTTGTTTTCCCGCCCTCCCACCCTTTTTCTTCGAGGACTTAGATTTCTTAATCAAGCATCCTTTTCTTCTTGTGAAGTCTCTTCATTCTTTTCTTCCAATGTTCTACCAGGTGGTTCACATGAAGATGCTCTTCTAGTTTGTCATTCCTCACTCATTTTCCTTCTCCGGTGGATCCAATTCAAACTTTGGTATTGAGCATTGTCTTTTCTTTTTGTCCAATGTTTTTTCTTATGCCGGTGCACCTCATAATCATTCACTTCTCGCCATCCATTTGTTCCAGAGTGCTAAAGATATCTCAAAAGATTCGTGTTTCCACTCTTAATCCGTTCAAGCTATTTTGAGGATGTTATCTCATTCAAGCCTTTTAATTCAACCGGTGCAATTTCTCTTTTTAATCATTCTAAAGGTGTTTTCTCTTGAGTGGGCCCTAACCCACAGGTCTTTTCCCCAGGATCTTACCTGACTCTTCTAATTTCCGGAGTTATTCTCAAATTCATTTCAAAGTTTGACGTAAGAATGAATTATCATCAATCAAATGTATTTCTCCAAGATCTTTCAAATTCTTTTCATTGTTGGCTCAACCTTTCCATTCTTCATTCCGGAGTGCCTCAACAATTCATGGTGGTGTTTCTCGTCATCATTCTCGGATTTTGAAGACCGAAGAAGAGTTTCTCTTCAATCTTATCCGTTCTCTCAAAGATTCGTGATTCTAGCTTGTTGCCATCCTCTCGTAATTGTTTTGATCGTGAAAAATTCGTTTCACCTATCTGAAGCAATTCAAGAGTCTTCTCAGTTTGTTATCCGGAGTCTATCAATTTAGAATTATTCATTCTCAGCTTTCAGCTCTCTTACTCTAAATCATACCGGTGTTAAATCAAGGACTCTCTAATCAGCTCATAATCTCTTCGTTCTCATGGATCTAAATTCTCTCAAGCATCTTCATTCATTTTATAATTCTTCCCGGTGTTTCTTTATCTTCTCTTCGTTCTTTCTCAATTCTTACAGTGGTTCGTTCAAGAGTTTTCTTCCTTCGTGTATCATATCTATGCATTCGTGCTTTTCAAATTCTACCGGTGGTTCATTGAAGACCTTCCCAAGTTTGGCGCTATATCTCTCTTAATCTTTTCTATGAGAATAAGTAATATGTCGAACCGTAGATTGTCATCAATCTAAATTGGCGAAGGATAAGCATAATGTAATTCTTATTCGTTGTTTCATCGTGTAAATTCTCTTTTTTTTCCGGAGGCTCATCAAATTCTCGTTTTCATTTGTTTCATCGTTTCTTTTACCGGAGTTCCAAGCTCTCGCAATTATGTAATCACGGAGATCTATCAAAAATCTTTACAAGGTTTCAGCTTGTGTTTTCAGCTTCTCTCCTTTTTTCCGTTTGATCATTCTTTTGTTTAACGGAGATCTTCATGGAGGCTCTACATAATGATTCATCAAGGATTTAATCCATTCTGAAACGTTCATCAAGATTATTTTCAGAGGAGTTCAAGCATTCTTCATCTTGCAAATCCGGAGTGCATTTCTTTCTACCGTATCTTTGGAGGTGGTGTTATGTCATTCTTGATAATTTCCCTTCGTGCTTCGTGTTTCACAAGTTATCAAGATGGGGTATTTAAATCCACCAATCTCGTCATTGGGGTTACCTTGGATTATATTTCACCTAAAACCTTCCCTAAGGATTGTTGCTATTTACGGTGCTTACCAATGACCCAAGTTCTTCATTTATCCTCCCGGTGAAATAGGTTTTCTCGTCTCCTTGTTCATATCAATCCTATTCTTTTCCCGTGAGTGGCAAGTTGTCACCTCATAATTTTGAGATGTCTTGTATAAGTCCATATCAAGTTTATCCTTTACGTTGTTGTTTTTTTTCCAACAACTCCGTTTGACCCTTCTCCTAAGGATGCTTTTTTTCAAGCGTATTCGAGATAGAAGATATTGTTCTCTCCTCCGTTCATGCCATTCCATTCTCTCTTTTCTTCCGGAGGCATTGTGATGTTGCTCTCTTAAACCCTCTTTCTTGTTCTTGTCAGGACCTTGTTCTTTTCATGCTTATCCATTTAACTGGAGTGTTGTGCCCTCTGCTCAAGTTCTTTTCATCTTATCAAGCTTCATATCACTTTTCAACCAGAGTGGTTCCAATTTCCTTCTTGTCCTTTGCGCTCGTCATTCTTAGCCTTGCAATCTCAAGGTTTCCGTAATGTTCCTTGTTCCTCTTTTCCAACAGAGTGTTTTCAACTTTGTTCATCTTCGTGGCATTCCTCCTTTCTTTTGTTCAACCTCGCAAGGTTCTTTGGCTTCATTCGTTTGTCAAAGAAGCAACTTAGTTTACCTTTGCTCTTTCTCCTCCGTTTTTCCCACCGGTGCCATTCTAGATCTCGGGACGAGATCCTCTCGTAGTGGTGGAGTGTTGTAACGCCCCAAGACCGGAGTTGCAGATGCCTTCCAGGGTTTCTGGGTTTCGTCGTGTGATTTGTTTGGTTCATTGCATTCATCATTGCATCTGGTGCATTGCATCATGTCATCATGCCATCATGTCATTTAATTTTTCTTAACTCAACTAAACAAATGGCATGGATCTTTGATCCATTTAAACCGAGGGAATTCACATGGTGATTCTCTTTATAACATATCCTCCCGATATTAGGGAGCTATATTAAATATCCCATTAACTTGGAATCACCCATCACACAATTGCATTACTCTTCAACTCTTCTTGTATCCGACTTAACCTCATATATTTTCCTTGTCATCTCTCTCTCAAGCCATACCCGTGCATCATCCCTCTCACTTCCTTTTTTTTCATGTCTTTGCAAGCGTCCTTATTCCTCCTCCATTAATGTTCATCTTTTCCCTATAAATCTTGCCTTTTTCCTACACCCTCTTTGTTAGATTTCATCCCATTCGAAGTTGTTTTGGTTAGGTTCAAAAATGATTGAAGTTTGAGAATAATTCAAACTCTAATTATTTTTCTACCTTCTAAAAATGCCAGAGCAATTTATTCAAACCCTACATAAATCCAGGGTTCCAGATATATTTTTATATATCTCATATTCCTAACCGAAAACCCCTGGATTTTCCCCTTTTGTTGGTTGTTTAATTATATAAACAATAAATTTAAGAAAGGGAAGATTTTGGAAAGGAGAGGGAGCCCAGCAGCCGCACCAGTTGGCCAAGGCCCAGCTGGCGCCCTTCCCACTGGGCCGGCTCCAAGGCCCAGCCGCCCCCACCAGTTCCATAACCCTAGCCTAGCATCTCCCCTCGCTACCCTCTCCCAATCGCATCCCCTCCTCGTTTCCTGCCGCCGCCAGACTCTCTCATCCTTCTCTCGATCGCATCGAGCCAGGAGAGACCTTAAGAGGCTGCTTTGCGCTTCCGCTGCGAGGGCCGCAGTGTGCTCCTCCGTTCGGAGAGAGCGCTCTGTGTTTACATTAACTGTAATGACCCCCTGAGGTCCTGGAATCTTGAGCTTGAGGTATGCATAATGCGGTACCGCATTGAATCTCGCGAATGTGATTCGCTCGAGCAGTGCATGATAACCACTGCGGAATGGGACTATATCGAAGATTAACTCTTCGCTTCAGAAGTTATCCGGGGATCCGAAGACCACTTCCAGTGTGACTGAGCCTGTGCAATGGGCCTCTACACCTGGTATGACGCCTTTAAAGGTCATTTTTGTGGGTTTGATCCTTGAGGGGTCTATACCCATTTTGCGCACTGTGTCCTGATAAAGCAGGTTCAGGCTACTGCCGCCATCCATAAGGACTCGAGTGAGGTGAAAACCGTCAATGATCGGGTCTAGGACCAGTGCGGCAAATCCGCCATGACGGATACTAGTGGGGTGGTCCCTGCGATCGAAGGTGATCAGACAGGAGGACCATGGGTTGAACTTTGGGGCGACTGGCTCCAACGCATACACGTCCCTGAGCGCATGCTTCCGCTCCCTCTTTGGGATGTGGGTTGCATATATCATGTTCACCGTCCGCACTTGTGGGGGGAACCTCTTCTGTCCTCCGGTATTCGGCTGCCGGGGCTCCTCCTCGTCATCGCTATGCAGCCCCTTATCTTTGTTTTCGGCAATTAACTTGCCGGCCTGCTTGAACACCCAACAATCCCTGTTGGTGTGGTTGGCTGGCTTGTCGGGGGTGCCGTGTATTTGACACGAGCGATCGAGTATACGGTCCAAACTGGACGGGCCCGGAGTGCTTCTTTTGAATGGCTTTTTCCGCTGACTGGGTTTAGAGCCTTTGAATCCGGCATTGACTGTCGTATCCTCAGTATTATCGCTGTTAATGCGGCGTTTATGTTTGTTGCGACATGACCTGCTATTGTCGTCCTTGGTATCCGAAATATCATGGTTCTTTGATATGTTATTACTGCGAGCCAGCCAGTTGTCTTCTCCCGCACAAAAGCGGGTCATGAGTGTCATGAGGGCTGCCATAGATTTTAGCTTTTCCTGTCCAAGGTGCCGGGCAAGCCACTCGTCGCGGATGTTATGCTTGAATGCTGCTAGGGCCTCTGCATCCGGACAGTCGACGATTTGATTTTTCTTAGTTAGGAACCGTGTCCAGAATTGCCTGGCTGATTCCTCTGGCTGTTGAATTATGTGGCTCAAGTCATCGGCGTCTGGTGGTCGCACATAAGTGGCCTGAAAGTTGTCGAGGAATGCGGCTTCCAGATCTTCCCAACAGCCAACGGACTCTGCTGGCAAGCTGTTGAGCCAATGCCGAGCTGGTCCTTTAAGTTTGAGTGGGAGGTATTTGATTGCGTGTAGGTCATCACCGCGGGCCATGTGGATGTGCAGGAGGAAATCCTCGATCCATACCGCAGGATCTATCGTGTCGTCGTATGATTCTATGTTTATGGGTTTGAAACCCTCTGGGATTTGATGATCCATTACTTCATCTGTGAAGCATAAGGGGTGTGCGGCACCTCTATACTGGGCTATATCGCGACACAGCTCCAATGAGTCTTGCCCGCTGTGTTTGGCCCAGCCGGATTTACTTTTACTGTATCCGGCGTGACGTTTACCGTCTCGCATAGTGGCGCGCCCTCGTGATCCGTAGATCGATCTTGCATGTTTTGCTTTGTCCTCCAATACGTCTCGCATGTCTGGCTTATTTCCCCATGCCTTTTTATTTGAATGGCCTCGGGGTGCAGGCTAAGCTTTTGGCTGGAATGCCTCTCTGTCGCGGCCACGAGGTGGCCGGTCAGCTGCGTCATATGCTTCTTCCTCCAGTCGGGGTAGCAACCTGCATTTTGGGTAACTCTTGGAGGGGCGTTCGAGTTTATATTTCTCGGCCGCCAGGACTTCAGTCCATCTGTCAGCTAGCAGATCTTGATCAGCTTGAAGCTGGGGCTGCTTCTTCTTAAGGCTATTTTCCGTGGCTATAAGCCGACGCTTGAAGCGCTCTTGTTCGACGGGATCCTCTGGTACGACGAATTCGTCATCGTCGAGGCTTGCCTCGTCTTTGGAGGGGCATGTAATTATCATCCTCCACCTCTCCATCTGTCGCTCTCTCTGGAGGGCTGGTGTCAGTGTCAAAACCGGCGGATCTCGGGTAGGGGGTCCCGAACTGTGCGTCTAGGCCGGATGGTAACAGGAGGCAGGGAACACGATGTTTTACCCAGGTTCGGGCCCTCTTGATGGAGGTAAAAACCTACGTCCTGCTTGATTAATATTGATGATATGGGTAGTACAAGAGTGGATCTACCACGAGATCAAGGAAGCTAAACCCTAGAAGCTAGCCTACGGTATGATTGTTGTATATGGAGTTGATTGCCTACCGACTACAACCCTCCGGTTTATATAGACACCGGATAGGGTTAGGGTTACACAGAGTCGGTTACAATGGTAGGAGATCTTGAATATCCGCATCGCCAAGCTTGCCTTCCACGCCAAGGAAAGTCCCATCCGGACACGGGACGAAGTCTTCAATCTTGTATCTTCATAGTCCAGGAGTCCGGCTGAAGGTATAGTCCGGCTACCCGAACACCCCCTAATCCAGGACTCCCTCAGTAGCCCCTGAACCAGGCTTCAATGACGACAAGTCCGGCGCGCAAATTGTCTTCGGCATTGCAAGGCGGGTTCCTCCTCCAAGTCCTTCATAGAAGATTGTAAACACCAAGAGTAGTGTCCGGCTCTGCAAAATAAGCTTCCACATTTTGCCATAGAGAGAATAATATTAACACAAATCAAATCTGCTGACGTATTCCGCAATGCGTCATCGCACTACAGCCAAGTCCTTTACTCGAATCGTTTTTACTTTTTCACCTCAGCATGTTTTGCGAGGCGGTTTCCTTGGCACGTCTTGTCAAAGCAGAGATCGTGTACCCCCTTTACGGGATTCTCATCAATATGGACGTGGGTAACCCAACCGCGCCATTTATCATGGCGCTTGGGAGGCAAGCGAGTTTTACTAGGCTGGTGGGGACGCACAACCGCATCCGCCCATATAAGGGGATAAGGATCCACCTTTTTACCTACGCCTTCTTCCTTCTTTGCTATCCATCTCCTATGCACTCGAGCTCCAGCGCCCAAGCCCGCACTTCCCACCTCAACCTTCTCCAGCAATGTCCGGAGCGGGAGGCAAGTGGATGGTCTCCTCCGCTACGGAGGGCCAAGTCAAGAAGCTAAGGAAGGCTGGATACCTGTCCAAGGACATCGCGCACCGGCTTCCCGAAAAGGGGCAGCTTCTCCCCACCCCAAGGCCCCATGAGAGGGTAGTATTTCTCCCCCACTTCCTCCACGGACTGGGTTTTCCACTCCACCCATTTGTCTGGGGGCTCATGTTCTATTACGGCCTGGATTTCCACGATCTGGCCCCGAACTTCATCCTCAACATCTCGACGTTTATCGTCGTGTGCGAGGCTTTCCTCCGCGTCCGCCCTCATTTCGGCCTCTGGCTCAAGACCTTCAACGTCAAGCCCAAGGTGGTGTGCGGCAGCCAGGCGGAGTGCGGAGGCGCCATGGCGGGCAAGATGGCCAATGTCCTATGGTTCGAGGGCTCTTTTGTGGAGACCCCAAAGGGGTGGCAATCCGGGTGGTTTTACATCACCGAGCCACGCGATCCGAAATGGACCGCAACCCCCGAGTTTCGATCCGGACCCCCCACGCGGCTTATGTCCTGGAAAGAGACGGGCCTATCATGGGGTGACGAAAAAGAGGTGACCGAATTGCAAACATGCATCCAGTCCCTGGTGAACAAGCCAATCCGGCTTGTTAATGTAATCCAGGTTATGCTCGTCCGCCGGATCCTCCCGTGCCAACAACGGGATTTTAATCTGTGGGAGTTCGACCCGGCGCAGCACCAAACCCTTAGCAGGCTCTTCGACACGACGTACGAAGATGCCTGGAAGGTGCTATTTAAGGGCGCCGAGGCTCCCGCATCCGCTTCCGAGGAACGCGGATACAGCTCGCAGCGTCACGCTAGCGAGGTAAGCTATCTTCACCTTTTACAGGATGTTAAGCTTTCTTCATAGTTTGACTCTATGCGGGATATAAACTCCCTTACCTTTGACAGGCTTGGCGAGCGATATCCGGATCGATTAACTGTCCGGCTCCGCTGCCCGAAGACCCAGCCCCAGCTCTACTAGTGAAGCTGCTAGTTCCGGCGCCTTATGTGGTGCCGGAGAAGAAGGCCAAGAAGAAGAAGGCCACGGGGACTCGAAAGAGTGCCCGCAACATGGTGGTGTCGGACTCGTCATCCGACGAGTCCGAGACGCCCTCTTCCCGTGAAAACGAGGAGGAGGAAGAAGAAAACTCTCCCCCCCCCCAGCGGAGGGAGGAGAGAAGAGGAAGGCCGCCCCAACGGGAGAGGCCGAGGGGTCTAAGAAAAGGAAGACCCCTCCGCCGGACTACTCCCCCGACGCCGAAGAGGGCGGAGAGGAGTGGCCAAACAGGGCCAAGCGTCCGGCGAAATCGTAAGTTCGGATATCAGAGTAACTCATGATGTTCCTTTGTTGCACAGCTTTCCCTAATGTCGAACGTAATTATGCAGCCCACCCCGGGCCGAATTCAACGAATCGTCGGGCGGCTCCCTGGACTCATCGGACGTGAACTCAGTTCCGCCCGCTGTCTCCCCCCGCACTGCAGACGACACCGAAGTGGCATCACGACAAGCTCCGGGGCAGGAGGAGGTGGTCCTGGAGGAGCCGCAAGGCAACCTCCCGGACTCCAGGAGTGAAGGGGATAAGGCCCCCCAGGGCTCCAAGTCCGGCTTTGTGCCGGACACCGCGCCGGAATCTTCCACAGTTCCGGACCGCGGTAGGCGAACTCCTTCCCAGAGGAGCAAGCCTTCTGAGCCGGCGGCCTCCGTCCAACCGGAGGTGCCGGACAATCTGCTGGAGGTGCTTGACGGCGCCTCCATCGACGAGGGGCACCGTACTATTATGAGTACGGTGATCCAGAAGGTTCAGTCCGCCAAGAGCGGACTGACTGAAGCTTGCGCTAGCCTTCTAACAGGCTTCGAGATAAGTAAAAATATGTAAAAATATTACCGCATAGACAGTAGCCCCTGATACTCTGTTTGGCGTTTGAAAAGAAAAGCCGAATAGAGGATCTATTAAATTTCGCAGGAGTCTAACAAAAAGAGTCAATATGCGTATGCAGGCTTCGCTGCTATCCACCGCCGCACTGACTGCGGAGGTGGGTGTCCTGAAGCAGGACCTCGAGCGGACCGAGCAAGAGCTCGGCCTTGCCAAGCGGCAGCTCGAGGAGAAAGAAGGTAAGAAATACCTTACAGAAAAAGTTCCTATAAAAAGGCGTGATTGCAAAGAAAATAACAGGATTGTACTGCTTATTGTAGGGGCCACGACTGAGGTGGCGACCCTTAAGCAGGCGCTGTCTGAGGCCGAAAAGAAAACGGCCGCGGAGCGCACCGAGCGAGACAGACTTGGGGCTCAGGTCGACGAGGTGCAGCAAGAGCTTCAGGCTCTCATGAAAAAACATGAGAGTTTGGAGCTTGAGTCAAAGGCGCAAGCATCCGAGCTCGCAACGGCTCTTGAGACTGCCAAGTCTGCCAAGGCCGAAGCCCAAAAGGCCCTCCAAGAGTTGGAGGAGATGAGGAAGATAGCAGCGGGTATGGCATTCTTCATGCAAAGTAGAAATATAAAAGTAAACTACTTGTTACTTACCCGAATCCGGAGCTCTCCAGGGGCATTCGCAGATCTTCCCCGCAGCGTATCCGATGCCGCCGCATTCTACCGAGCTGAAGAGGGCAGCTCAACGGAGAAGGTGTTCTGGTCTCAGTATTCTGAGGCCGGACACCCTGTGCCTTTGAGCGACCAGCTGAAACAGCTGGTCGAGCTCCACAAGGCGGCCGAACAGGCCATGAAGGGCTTCATAGTTCGGCTATGGCCCGGAGAGGCCCTGCCTGGGAGCTATTTTGGGCTGGTGCGGCGGCTGGTGGAGGCCTGTCCGACGCTCGAGGTCATCAAGCGGTCCGTCTGCATCGAAGGTGCCCGTCGGGCCCTTGCCCGTGCAAAGGTGCACTGGGGTAAGCTGGACGGTGAGAAGCTTGTGAAGGATGGGCCGCCGCCAGGGTAGGAGCATCGCAAGCCCGAGAACTACTACAAGGATGTTCTTGCAGGTACCCGCCTTGTGGCGGATGAATGTACCAAGGATGTGATTTTTGAATGAACTCGCTCGTGTTTATCCTGTGCACTGAAAACTTGTTCATATGCGCTAAGCAATTCTTATTGAATTTAAAATATTACTTTCTGTGCGGCCGTTTATCAAAAAATTGAGAGATGGCCAGTCGTCGGCTTCTACCCCCATGCCACTAGTGCTGGGGTGTTCAGGATAAACCTGAGCACTCTTTTTCCCATAGTTGGGTCCTTCGAGGGAGGCGCTCAGCACAACAAACCAGGAAATCGGACTATAATGCTTGAACACTCTCACTTAGCCATAGAACTCTATAATTTTAAATTTTGGCGAAGCCCCTAGTTCGGAAGACCGAGTTCGGGGCGCTATCCACGCCTTGGCCAGACAAAGCCAGCTCCTCCCTCGAAGCGGCATAAGTCTTTAGGGACTCGAAAAACCTCTCGAATAGCGACCGGTCTCTCGCCTCATCATGACAGTCAGTTTTAGCTTTCTCCACTGAGGTGCTTAACCCAGCTGAACCGGGGCACAATCGAAGTGGTTCTCCTAGTGCTACCTTAGCCGATAGAGCGGAACGTAAGGCACCAAAACATAGGAGCCGGGCAAACCCAACTATTGACCCAAATCATGATTCAGAGCCGATGCATATAGTGCTATAAGTTCGGGGTGCCGCACTTGTGAAAGTGTACGAACTTCTCACACCATTATGAGGGGTACTGAAGCCCCTGGCGTGTTTGCCGTACCATGGTGTACGGGTGCAATCATGTCATTTAATAAACATATATGTGAAAAGAGGATAATGCAAAAAATAGACAAAAAGCTAAGCATTGTTTATAGAGAGGCTATTTATCAAAGCCGAACGATACAAATAGTGCGGTAAGCAAAAGATATTGGACTATTCAGTATGTCCTGACCAGGGGCAGGCCGCGGAATTGTATTTAAAACAGGTATACCGCTCGTAATAGAGACCACCTGGGAGTTCCATAATGCGGCATGGCTTGTCTGCCTCCCTGGATCTTGCATCGTTTGTGCGGCAGTCGAATTGCCGAACAGGTCGTTCGAAGTATGGAGTCCTGGAAGTAAGAAAAATTAAAAAAAGAATCCGGCAGCCCCTAGTACGTTTTAAGCCGTATTTTGGGCGTGCCTTTATTGTGCCCCTTCCCCTGTGCCCATGGTATTTCAAGGGCGTAGTTATGTACGCGAGGTACTGGTTTCGCTATGTCGCGAATGCTGTGGTTGGGACCGCATTGCTACGCTTGCTCAGAGTGTGCCAGGCGGTCCTGCTGTGGGTTACTCCGGGCGCGCTTGGCGGTGTTTGGCTTAATGGCCAGACTGGAGAATTGCCTGAGAAGGCTACTTTATAACTCCGCTGCGAGAGCCGCCATATGCTCCTCCGTACAGAGGGAGCGTTCGGTGTTTCCGTTGACCGTAATTACTCCTCGAGGGCCTGGCATCTTGAGCTTGAGATATGCGTAGTGCGGCACCGCATTGAACTTTGCGAATGAGGTTCGTCCGAGCAGGGCGTGATAGCCACTACGAAACGGGACTATATCGAAGATTAACTCTTCGCTTCGGAAATTGTCCGGGGATCCGAAGACCACGTCAAGTGTTATTGAGCCTGTACAGTTGGCTTCTACACCTGGTATAACGCCTTTAAAGGTCGTTCTTGTGGGCTTAATCCTTGAGGGATCTATGCCCATTTTCCGCACTGTATCCTGATAAAGCAGGTTCAGGCTACTGCCGCCGTCCATGAGGACTCTTGTGAGATGAAATCCGTCGATGATTGGGTCGAGAACCAATGCGGCGAAGCCGCCATGATGGATGCTAGTGGGATGGTCCCTTCGATCAAAAGTGATCGGGCAGGAGGACCATGGGTTGAACTTTGGGGCGACTGGCTCCATCGCGTATACGTCCCGTAGCGCACGCTTCCGCTCCCGCTTGGGAATGTGGGTTGCGTATATCATGTTCACCGTCCGCACTTGTGGGGGAAAGCCCTTCTGTCCATTGTTGTTCGGCGGCTTGGGCTCCTCGTCGTCGCTGTGCAGCCCCTTGTGTCTGTTTTCGGCCCTTAACTTGCCTGCCTGCTTGAACACCCAACAATCCCTGTTAGTGTGATTGGCTGGCCTTTCGGGGGTGCCATGTATCTGGCACAAGCGATCGAGTATTCGGTCCAAACTGGACGGGCCCTGAGTATTCTTTTTGAATGGCTTTTTCCGCTGACCGGATTTATAGCCTTTGAATCCGGCATTGACTGCCGTGTCTTCATTGCTGTCGCTGTTAACGCGGCGTTTTTTCTTATTCCGACGTGTCCTGCCACTTTTGTCCTTGGTATCTGAATTACCAGGGTTCTTTGATAAGTTGTTGCTGCGAGCTAGCCAGCTGTCTTCTCCCGCGCAAAAGCGGGTCATGAGTGTCGTGAGGGCTGCCATGGACTTCGGCTTTTCCTGTCCCAGGTGCCGGGCAAGCCACTCGTCGCGGATGTTATGCTTGAAGGCTGCTAGGGCCTCTGCGTCCGGACAGTCGACTATCTGGTTTTTCTTTGTTAGGAACCGTGTCCAGAATTGTCTGGCCGATTCCTCTAGCTGCTGAATTATGTGGCTTAAGTCGTCGGCATCCGGCGGTCGCACGTAAGTGCCCTGGAAGTTGTCGAGGAATGCGGCTTCCAGGTCCTCCCAAGAACCGATTGAGTCTGCTGGCAAGCTGTTAAGCCAATGCCGGGCCGGTCCTTTAAGTTTGAGCGGGAGGAATTTGATGGCATGTAGATCATCGCCGCGTGCCATGTGGATGTGAAGGAGATAATCCTTGATCCATACCGCCGGATCTGTTGTGCCATCGTATGATTCGATGTTTATGGGTTTGAAACCCTCTGGGATTTTATGATCCATTACTTCATTCGTGAAGCATAGCGGGTGTGCGGCGCCTCTGTACTGGGCTATATCACGACGCAGCTCGGAAGAGCTATGTCTGTTGTGTTCGGCCCGGCCGGATTTGTTGTATCCGGAGTGAAGATCATTATCACATGCTGTAGGGCGCCTGTGTGATCCGTAGATCGATCTTGTTTGTCTTGCCTTATCCTCCAGTATGTCTCGCAGGTCGGGCGCATTTTCCCATGCCTTAGTTGAGCGGCGTCGGGGCATGGCTTGGGTGGAGGGCCGAGAGGCCTCTTTGTCGCGGCCGCGAGGTGGCCGGTCTTCCATATCATGCGCTGGTGATGTAGGTGCTTCCTCCTCTGATCGGGGTAGCGGCCTGCACTTCGGGTAACTCTTGGAGGGGCGTTCGAGTTCATACTCTTCGGCCACAAGGACTTCAGTCCATCTGTCAGCTAGCAAATCTTGGGCAGCTCTAAGCTGTTGCTGCTTTTTCTTGAGGCTGCTTGCCGTGGCTAAAAGCCTGCGTTTAAAACGCTCTTGTTCGGTGGGGTCTGATGGTATGACGAATTCGTCGTCATCGAGGCTTGCCTCGTCTTCGGAGGGAGGCGTATAGATATCATCCTCGACCTCTCAGTCTGCCGCTCTCTCGTGAGGGCTGGCTTCTCCGTCTTCCTGTGCCGAATCTTGCTGAGGTGGGTGTTCTTCGGCGCTATCCGGGGTAGTATTATCTCCCGTGCCGGAATCACCGTTTTTGCATTGGCGGGATTTAGAGCGGCGCCGCTGACGCCGGCGCTTTGGCTGTTTCTTGGGGGCGTCATCCCCCACTGTTCCATCGCCATCTCCATCTTTTGGAGTATCCACCATATATATGTCATATGATGAGGTGGCCTTCCAGCGCCCTACAGGTGCTGGTTCCTGTTCGTCTCCTACATCGTCGTCCATGCCGTCGATGTTTTCGGAGCAGAAGTGAAGCATGTCGGTTAGATCGTCGACAGTGGCTACAAAGTGGGTGGTGGGTGGGCTTTGAATTTCCTCATCGCTTGTATCCCACCCTCGCTGACCGTAGTCCGGCCAGGGCTCTCCTGATAAAGAGAGAGACTTAAGAGAATTCAGGATGTCGCCAAAAGGCGAACGCTGAAAGATGTCTGCGGTGGTGAACTCCATTATCGGCACCCAATCCGATTCGATTGGCAGAGGTGCGGGGGGTTCGAGTCCGGGGAGGAGTCCGGACCCTCGGAGTCACGGGTCGTGCAGAGTGCGGGGCTAGCGTTCGGCTCGATCGCTTTTGGGATCACAGCCCCCGAGGTGACGTCCAACCGCTCATCCTCGATTGGCGCAATAGGCTCCAAGTTAGGGGTCAGAACCGATGCGTGCGCGGCCTCCAGGACACTGTCCGGGGGCAGAGCTAGATCATGCCTCTCGAGATAGTGCGGCGCGCTTGGTCGTGGCTCGAGTTCGTCGAAGATCAAGTCTCCATGGATGTCAGCCGTGTAGTTTAAGCTTCCAAACCTGACTTGATGGCCAGGGTCGTAGCTTTCGATCTGCTCCAAGTGGCCGAGCGAATTGGCCTGCAGAGCGAAGCCTCCGAAGATGAAGATCTGTCCGGGGAGCAAAGTCTCACCCTGGACCGCATCGTTGTTGATGATCAAAGGAGCCATCGGGCCTAAAGGCGACGACACAGAGGAACTCTCAATGAAAGCACCAATGTCGGTGTCAAAACCGGCGGATCTCGGGTAGGGGGTCCCGAACTATGCGTCTAGGCCGGATGGTAATAGGAGGCAGGGAACACGATGTTTTACCCAGGTTCGGGCCCTCTTGATGGAGGTAAAACCCTACGTCCTGCTTGATTAATATTGATGATATGGGTAGTACAAGAGTGGATCTACCACGAGATCAAGGAGGCTAAACCCTAGAAGCTAGCCTACGGTATGATTGTTGTATATGGAGTTGATTGCCTACGGACTACAACCCTCCGGTTTATATAGACACCGGATAGGGTTAGGGTTACATAGAGTTGGTTACAATGGTAGGAGATCTTCAATATCCGCATCCGCCAAGCTTGCCTTCCACGCCAAGGAAAGTCCTATCCGGACACGGGACGAATTCTTCAATCTTGTATCTTCATAGTCCAGGAGTCCGGCTGAAGGTATAGTCCGGCTACCTGAACACCCCCTAATCCAGGACTCCCTCAGCTGGCCTCTCCATCCTCCTGTCCTAGATCATGCTGGAGGGGATTGTTGCCATCTTCGGCACTATCCGGAGTGTTATTATCCCCTGTGCCGGTATCACCACTTTTGCTTTGGCAGGACTTAGAGTGGCGCCGCTGACGTCGGCGCTTGGGTTGCTTCTTGGAGGGGTCATCCTCCGCTGTCTCGTCGCCATTGCCTTCTTTGGGTGTGTCCACCATGTATATATCGTATGATGAGGTGGCTGTCCAGTGCCCTGTGGGCAGTGGTTCCTCTTCGTCTCCCGCATCGTCGTCCATACCGTCGATGTCTTCGGAGTCGAAGTCGAGCATGTAAGTTAAGTTGTCGATAGTGGCTACTAAGTGGGTGGTGGGTGGGCGGCGAATTTCTTTGTCATCCGCATCCCAATCCTGTCGGACATAGTTCGGCCAAGATCCTCCTGACAAGGAGAGAGACCTTAATGAGTTCAGTATGTCGCCAAAGGGCGAGTGCTGAAAAATATCCGCGGAGGTAAACTCCATGATCGGCGCCCAATCGGATTCGGTAGGAACGGACGCGGGCGGTTCGGAGTCCGTGGCCGGAGAAGGATCCGGCAGTCTGACAACACGGCTCTCGTGCAGGGTAAGGTCGATGTTTGGCTCGATCGCCGCTGAGGGTAAGGCCTCCGTGGCGGGGTCCATCCACCCGTCCATGGACGGCGCAACTGGCTCCGAATTGAGGGTCGGAGCGGCTGCCGGTGTGATCTCTTGAACACTGTCTGATGGTAGAGCTAAATCGTACTCATCGTGACCGCGTGACGCACAAGGCAGAGGCTCGAATCCGTCGAAGATCAAGTCTCCGCGAATATCGGCCATGTAGTTTAAGCTTCCAAACCTGACCTGGTGGCCAGGGGCGTAACTTTCGATCTGCTTCATATGGCCAAGCGAGTTGGCCTGCAGTGCGAAGCCGCCGAACACAAAGATCTGTCCGGGGAGAAAAGTCTCACCCTGGACTGCATCGCTATCGAGGATAGAAGGAGCCATCAAGCCTAATGGCGACGACACAGAGGAACTCTCAATGAAAGCACCAATGTCGGTGTCAAAACCGGCAGATCTCGGGTAGGGGGTCCGGAACTGTGCGTCTAGGCGGATGGTAACAGGAGGCAGGGGACACGATGTTTTACCCAGGTTTGGGCCCTCTTGATGGAGGTAAAACCCTACGTCCTGCTTGATTTATTCTTGATGATATGGGTATTACAAGAGTTGATCTACCACGAGATCTGAGAGGCTAAACCCTAGAAGCTAGCCTATGGTATGATTGTATGTTGTCCTATGGACTAAAACCCTCTGGTTTATATAGACACCGGAAAGGGCTAGGGTTACACAAGGTTGGTTACAAAGGAGGAGATATACATATCCGTATTGCCTAGCTTGCCTTCCAAGCCAAGTAGAGTCCCATCCGAACACGAGACGAAGTCTTCAATCTTGTATCTTCATAGTCTAACAGTCCGGCCAAAGGATATAGTCCGGCTATCTGGAGACCCCCTAATCCAGGACTCCCTCACCCGCCTTTTTCAAGGTTTTGAAAAAAGGGAAGGGCGCACTCAACAGACTTGGAGATGAATCTGCTCATGGCGGCAACGCAGCTAGTGAGTCGACGCACATCCTTGATCTACTTGGGCGCCTCAATCTGCTCAATAGCCTTGATCTTGTCTGGATTCGCCTCGATCCCATGCTGTGACACAAAGAACCCGAGAAGTTTGCCGGACGGAACGCCGAAGACACACTTCTCAGGGTTCAACTTGAGTTTGATCTTGCACAAATTTGCAAATGTCTCTTCCAAATATTGTACAAGTGTTGCCCTGTCCTTGGTTTTGACCACTATGTCATCCATATAAGCTTCCACATTTCTATGTAATTGGGGCTCAAAACCAATCTGGACTGCCCTTGCAAACGTCGAGCCAACACTCTTCAACCCGAAAGGCATACGTAAAAAGCAATATGTGTCACATGGGGTGATGAACGCTATCTTCTCTTCGTCTTCTCTTGTCATGAAGATCTGGTGGTACCTCGAGTAGGCGTCAAGGAATGATAACAGATCACACCCGGGCATGGAGTCAACAATCTGGTCAATGCGCGGCAACGGGAAAGGGTCCTTGGGACAAGCCTTATTGATACCTGTGCAGTCAATACACAGCCTCCACTTCCCATTTGCCTTGCACACCACCACCAGATTGGCCAACCACGTCGGATGGAGTACTCCTCGCACCAAGCCTGCCGCTTCCAACTTCCTGATCTCCTCTGTAATCAACTCCTGTCGTTCCAAAGCTTGCTTCCTAACCTTCTGCTTTACGGGTCGCGCATGAGGACAGACAGTAAGATGGTGCTCAATCACCTCCCTGGGAACACCGGGGATGTCGGATGTGTGCCATGCAAACACATCGACATTCGCCCACAGGAAGGTGACGAGCACGCTTTCCTATTTGCTGTCTAGGGTGGAGCTAATGGTGAAAGCCCCTCCTGTGCCATCCTCCTCGACGGACACCCTCTTGGTCTCTGGTGGCGCGGCTCTGGATTTCTTGCTCTTGCCGGTGGAGCTCTCTGGCACGTCCTCGACGGGAGCACAACACTCCGAAGAGGTGTGCTTGCCGGAGTGGGTGCGAGAGGTCTTGCCGGTCTTCTTTCCTGCCGAGGCTCTAGCGGCAGGAGCGAGTGCCTTGGCGGCAGTCGCTGCAACTGCTTCCCGGTAGAGTTGGTCGGCACAGATCAGTGCGTCCTTCTTGTCGGAGGGGATGGTGATGATGGTCATCGGCCCCGGCATCTTCAGTGTGTTGTAGGCGTAATGCTACACCACCATGAACTTGGCTAGTGTCGGGCGGCCGAGGATCCCGTTGTAGGGCAAGGGGATCTCGGCTACATTGAAAACAATATGCTCCGTCCTGTAGTTTAACTCGCCTCCAAACATCACGGGCAGCATGACCTTACCCTTCGGCTGACACCTCCCCGGGTTGACCCCTTGAAACATGCTCGTCTCTTCGAGGTCTCCATCAGGAATCTGCAGCCTTTTGATCACAACGGGCGAGATCAAAAATCAGGCCAGCCCCGCCGTCAACTAGCATCTTGGTCACCTTGAGGTTGCGTATTGTTGGCGAGACCAACAACTGCAAACACCCAACCGCAGTTGTGCAGTCAGGGTGGTCCTCGGTGTAAAAAATGATAGGTGTGTTGGACCACTTCAGTGGCTTCTGAGCATCGAGCGATGGTTCCGCTGTTGTGATCTCACGCGCCCACTGCTTGAGCTGGCGGTGAGAGGTGTGTAGCGAGGCGCCACCGTCGATGCACATGGCCTTCATAGCCTTCTGGAACTCATGCTCATCGGACTCGTCATCTTCGTCGTGATCATCATCTCCTTGCTTCTTGTAGCGGACCCGAGTGGGCCTCTCTTGCTGGTTATCTTTTCCGCGGCAACCTCCTTTGCTGCCACACTTCTTGCCAGATCCCTCGGCACCATCCTGGCCCTTCTCCTTGTCCTACCTCTCATACTCAGCTTTTTGCTTCTCAGCAAGCAGTTTGACTTGCCGGCAGTTCTGAAGGTCGTGGCCCTTGGTGTGGTGCACCTTGTAGTATTTCTTGTCGGAGCCTCCTGGCTTGTCGGCAGCCACCAAGGCCCGGCAGGTGGCGCACCCAGCAATTTCCTTGCTGGGGTCGTCTGTCTTGGCCTTCTTGGCAGCACGGTGTCCTCGGATCCCTCGACGGCAAGCGCGGTCTTGCCCTTGCACTTCCTTTTGAGGCATCGGCACTTCTTCGTCGGGGTGGCCGTGCCTTCGTCTGTGGAGTCGGTTCCGCGTCGGCGTCCTCGCCGGGGTACTTCCTGCCCTCTTCAGCTCGAGCGCACCTATCGGGCAGAACATAAAGTTTGGCCACATCTTTGACCTTGTTCATCGCCAGCTCTTCACTCATCTTGCAGTTGCGCACATTCTGATGAAATGCACTAATCATGGCGGCGGGATGAACATCTGGGATGTTGTACTGCACCCGGCTGAACCTTTGTATGTAGTTGCGTAGGGTTTCACCTTCCTTTTGGGGGATGATATGCAAATCGCTTGCCTGGCCATGAGCTTGGTGGCCTCCGGTGAAGGCGCCAACAAACTCATGGCCCAAGTTCGACCAAGAAGAATTGGAATCCGCTGGCAAGTGCATCAACCATGACATAACATTGGGTTTAAGTGCCAACGGGAAGTAATTGGCAAGCACCTTGTCGTCGCGGGCTCCAGCAGCTTGCATCGCGATGGTGTAGATGCTGAGGAACTCTGACCGGTGGGTCTTGCTATTGTACTTCTCGCCAACGTTGGGCTTGAATGTGCGGTGGGAGGGCCACTGGAACTGCCGCAGCTCACGGGTAAAGGCTGGGCAACCCACCTCGTAGGGTAGGCTGTCAAAGCCTCCCGGTGCTGGGTGGTCCATAGTGGGACCCGCCCGCTGATCTGTTTGGTGGCGTGCGTCGCGCCGGCGCTCGATGGTTGTTCGAGCATCTTCACGGGCTCGCTCCTGAAGAACTTGGCGTTGATCGCGGTGGGTCCGTGGGTCGGACGATGCTATGGATATGTTATCACAAGCATCATCACGATGGACTAGCACCCGCGGGGATGGATGTGGGGGAGGAGAGTGCACCATGGCCGCAGCACCTCTGGCACGATGGTGGCTCGATGGAGCGCCGGCCTGAGGGCCCCGGTGGTTGTGGTTCATCTTTGTTGGCAACGCCAACGAGGCTCCGGATGGTGGCTCTCCACTCGTCGAGCTTTTCCGCAGCAAGAGGAAAGTCGAGGAGCAACTGCGCGCGCCAAAGCTTCTGCTGGTGTGGGTGGCGGCGAAAGCTGCATGGACCGTGATGCGCTCCGACTCCTAACCATGTTAGAAGGAGCTCTATCATGGCCTGGTGGCCGTGCGCCATTTTTGCCAGCGTCTCGGTGTGCATGCTGGCCTTCTACGTCTTTGGGTGATGCTACTCGTCGCACGCAACCTGGGAGGAGGTCGTCACGGACGCCAGTGTAGGTGCCTCGGAAGTCACCGCACCGCCCCTGGAGGGCCCGGCGCCTCCTGTGGGGGGGGGGGCTCCGTCTTTGGATTTGGTGGTGTGCGGCCCATCGTCTCGCGCACGAACGACGCCGCTCGCCAGGCTTTGGCTGCCAGAGCGATGCGGGCACCTTGGCTTCCGTCCGCGACCACCCCACCACTCGCCCGCACTGGTATGGGCCGTTCGGCCCACGATGAACCAATCGCTATGATCGTCTTCTTCTTGGGAGCCATGGCGATGAAGAACTGCTAAACTAACTACTAGACCGGATTTTCCCAACTGCGCACCCCTACCTGGCGTGCCAGAGATGTCGACGGGAAACGACACCTATGGGATCACTGGGATCCCTTCTACGGTTGGCGGGCATGGGGTCGTGCAAAGAGCGGGTCTGGCGGTCAGCACAAGGATCGTTTACCCAAGTTCGGGCCGCGGAGACACGTAATACCCTAGTCCTGCTTTGATATATATTTGAGTGTTGTTGAGTTCTTCAACTAGCTATGGTGTATCTCTAGTTCCTAGATCCGAATCCCCCTCCAGTACGCCTCGAGCCTCCTTTTATAGACAAAAGGGGTCGCCACAGTGGCACACAAGAGGTGGAAAGGTGCATCACAGCTGAGTCTATCCTCTGGCATCGTCAGAAAAACGCATTTAATGCACTGCCCACGTGCCCTTCTAGCTTTATCGGGGATGGCAAGGAAGCTCGTCCCAGCTGTCGCCGCCGAGCCTGGCTCCGACGCGCATCCGAGCTGACGAGGTGTTGTAGCACCACGTCGGCTGGCTGTTGGGCTGGTGTGATGGCGGAGCCTTCACGAAGATCTGCATGCCACCACGCAGGTGCTTGCTGAGTCGGTGTGGAGGCCGCACGCTGCCACGTAGACGCCTGCCCAACTGGTTCAGCTAGCAGCTGCATGGGAGCGGCGATGGAGTCTTGGCAGACGTGGGCCTGGCTGCGGCCACGCAGATGTCCTTGGCAAGGTTCTTGCCGGGGACCTGGCAAGGGTCTTGTCGTGGCACCGCGGTCGTCCCCGGCAAGGATCTTGCCGGGGGTCTCGTGGATTTCCTTGGCAAGGATCTCGCCAAGGATCGTCGTCTTCTGGTTCTCATCTGATCTTGTGTATATATGTTCTCCACAAAGATCTACATGCCACCATGGAGGTGCCTCCCGAGCCTTGGTTTTGATGTGGCTGATGGCGTCGGAAACCCTTAGGCTCAAGGGTCGCGCGCTCTGCTGGTGTCAGGCAAGTTGCCTCGGCAAAAGTCTTGCCGGGGGAGTCCACCTCGCCCTCTTGCTCTCTTTGCGCCCCTGGTCTTGGCGTTGCTCCGGCTGTCTTGCGGTCCGACATCCCTCCTCTGCCCTGCTCAGTGTGGCCATGGGCGCGGCTCTGAATGCCCGTGCACAAGTAAAGGGGTGAAAAAGGAGAGGCCCTACTTTTGTACACCGACACTCTCATGCTTCACTCATATTAATTTGAGAGTCTTTTAGAATAACATGGTAAATTGCTTTGGTTATGAAATTAGTCCTAATATGATAGGCATTCAAGATGGGTATAATAAAAAATTTCATATAGAGTGCATTGAATACTATGAGAAGTTTGCTACTTGATGATTGTTTTGAGATATGAAGATGGTGATATTAGAGTCATGCTAGTTGAGTAGTTGTGAATTTGAGAGATACTTGTGTTAAAGTTTGTGATTCCTGTAGCATGCACGTATGGTGAACCGTTATGTGATGAAGTCGGAGCATGATTTATTTATTGATTGTCTTCCTTATGAGTGGCAGTCGGCGACGAGCGATGGTCTTGTCCTACCAATCTATCCCCCTAGGAGCATGCGTGTAGTACTTCGTTTCGATAACTAATAGATTTTTGCAATAAGTACGTGAGTTCTTTATGACTAATGTTGAGTCCATGGATTATACACACTCTCACCCTTCCACCATTGCTAGCTTCTCTAGTACCGCGCAACTTTCGCCGCTACCATAAACCCACCATTTACCTTCCTCAAAACAGCCACCATACCTACCTATTATGGTATTTCCGTAGCCATTCCGAGATATATTGCCATGCAACTTTCCACCATTCCGTTTATTATGACACGCTCCATCATTGTCATAATGCTTTGCATGATCATGTAGTTGACATCGTATTTGTGGCAAAGCCACCGTTCATAATTCTTTCATACATGTCACTCATGAGTCATTGCACATCTTGGTACACCGCCGGAGGCATTCATATAGAGTCATATTTGTTCCAAGTATCGAGTTATAATTCTTGAGTTGTAAGTAAATAAAAGTGTGATGGTCATCATTATTAGAGCATTGTCCCATGTGAGGAAAGGATGATGGAGACTATGATTCCCCCACAAGTCGGGATGAGACTCCGGACGAAAAATAAAAAAAAGAGAAAAAAGAGGCCATAAAAAAGGGGGCAATTGCATTTTTACCCCTAGTTGGTTCCTACCCACAGGTTTTGCCCTTACTTTTCGAGCTTGCTCAGTTTTGCCCTTATTTTTTCCATCGAGGTCCCTCAAATGCCCTTTGACCGTTTTACCAAAACTTTGAAAATTCACAATTAATTCATATGAACTCAGAAAAATGCAAATAAGATATCAAAATGTTCAGATAAACATTACCTTCATGTGCATATCATTTGCATTCAGGACAAAAGCACCCTTTAAACTACCTGAGGTAATTAATGTTATTAACATTATTAAAAATAAAAAGGTATAAAAATATATTTTTCATGAATAAAAATTACATGCAAATGTAGGTGATGTTTTCTGAACATCCTGATATCTTAAATTTATATTTTTCTGAGTTTGTATCAACTTGTTATGAAGTTTCCAATACGAGCTCAGAAAAATGCAAATAAGATATCTGGATGTTCAGAAAACATCACCTACATTTGCATGTAATTTTTATTCATGAAAAATATATTTTTTATACCTTTTTATTTTTAATAATGTTAATAACATTAATTACCTCAGGTAGTTTAAAGGGTGCTTTTGTCCTGAATGCAAATGATATGCACATAAAGGTAATGTTTATCTGAACATTTTGATATCTTATGTGCATTTTTCTAAGTTCGTATGAATTAGTTATGAATTTTGAAAGTTTTGGTCAAACGGTCAAAGGGCATTCGAAGGACCACGATGAAAAAAGTAAGGGCAAAAATGAGCAAGCTCGAGAAGTAAGGGCAAAACCTATGGGTAGGAACCAACTAGGGGTTAAAATGCAATTGTCCCTAAAATAAGAGAAGGCCCAAAAAATGAGAGAAAAAGAGAGAAGGGGCAATGCTACTATCCTTTTACCACACTTGTGCTTCAAAGTAGCACCATGATCTTCATGACAGAGAGTCTCCTATGTTGTTACTTTCATATACTAGTGGGAATCTTTCATTATGGAACTTGGCTTGTATATTCCAATGATGGGCTTCCTCAAAATGCCCTAGGTCTTCGTGAGCAAGCGAGTTGGGTGCACACCCACTTAGTTTCTTTTTGAGATTTCATACACTTATAGCTCTAGTGCATCCGTTGCATGGAAATCCCTACTCACATTGATATCTATTGATGGGCATCTGCATAGCCCGTTGATACGCCTAGTTGATGTGAAACTGTCTTCTCCTTTTTGTCTTCTCCACAACCACCATTCCATTCCACCTATAGTGCTATGTCCATGGCTCACACTCATGTATTGCGTGAAGATCGAAAAAGTTTGAGAACATCAAAAGTATGAAAAAATTGCTTGGCTTGTCATGGGGGTTGTGCATGATTTAAATATTTTGTGTGATGAAGATAGAGCATAGCCAGACTATATGATTTTGTAGGGATAGCTTTCTTTGGCCATGTTATTTTGAGAAGACATAATTGCTTGGTTAGTATGCCTGAAGTATTATTGTTTTTATGTCAATATTAAACTTTTGTCTTGAATCTTTCGGATCTGAATATTCATGCCACAATAAAGGAAATTACATTGAAAATTATGTTAGGTAGCATTCCACATCAAAAATTCTGTTTTTATCATTTACCTACTCGAGGACGAGCAAGAATTAAGCTTGGGGATGCTTGATACGTCGCCAACGTATCTATAATTTTTTATTGTTCCATGCTATTATATTATCCTTCTAGCATGTGTTATATGCATTTATATGCTATTTTATATGATTTTTGGGACTAACCTATTAACCTAGAGCCCAGTGCCAGTTTATGTTTTTTCCTTGTTTTTGAATATCGCAGAAAAGGAAAATCAAACAGAGTCCAATCGACCTGAAATTTCATGGAGATTATATTTGGACCAGAAGATGCCCACGGAGTACCGGAGATGGGCCAGAAGAGTTCTGAGGCACCCACGAGGGTGGGGACGCGCCCTACCCCCCTGGGCGCGCCCCCCTACCTCGTGGCCGCCTCGGGGACCCCCTGACTTGTTCCCAACTCCAACACCTCTTATATATACCCAAACGTCCAGAAAGAAACCTAGATCGGGAGTTCCGCCGCCGCAAGCCTCTGTAGCCACCGAAAACCAATCTAGACCCGTTCCGGCAGCCTGCTCGAGGGGGCCCGGCGCTCTCCATGACGAGGAGGGAGTAGTTCACCCTCGAGGATGAGGGTATGTACCAGTAGCTATGTGTTTGATCTCTCTCTCTCTCGTGTTCTTGATTCGGCACGATCTTGATGTATCACGAGCTTTGCTATTATAGTTGGATCTTATGATGTTTCTCCCCCTCTACTCTCTTGTGATGAATTGAGTTTTCCCTTTGAAGTTATCTTATCGGATTGAGTCTTTAAGGATTTGAGAACACTTGATGTATGTCTTGCATGTGCTTATCTGTGGTGACAATGGGATATCACGTGATCCACTTGATGTATGTTTTGGTGATCAACTTGCGAGTTCCGTGACCTCGTGAACTTATGCATAGGGGTTAGCACACGTTTTCGTCTTGACTCTCCGGTAGAAAGTTTGGGGAACTCTTTGAAGTTCTTTGTGTTGGTTGAATAGATGAATCTGAGATTATGTGTTGCATATCATATAATCATACCCACGGATACTTGAGGTGACATTGGAGTATATAGGTGACATTAGGGTTTTGGTTGATTTGCGTCTTAAGGTGTTATTCTAGTACGAACTCTAGGATAGATTGAACGGAAAGAATAGCTTCGTGTTATTTTACTACAGACTCTTGAATAGACGATCAGAAAGGATAACTTTGAGGTGGTTTCGTACCCTACAATAATCTCTTCGTTTGTTCTCCGCTATTAGTGACTTTGGAGTGACTCTTTGTTGCATGTTGAGGGGTAGTTATATGATCCAATTATTTTATTATTGTTGAGAGAACTTGCCTAGTGAAACTATGAACCCTAGGCCTTGTTTCCTAGTATTGCAATACCGTTTACGCTCACTTTTATCATTAGCTACCTTGCTGTTTTTATATTTTCAGATTACAAAAACCTATATCCACCATCCATATTGCACTTGTATCATCATCTCTTCGCCGAACTAGTGCACCTATACAATTTACCATTGTATTGGGTGTGTTGGGTACACAAGGGACTCTTTGTTATTTGGCTGCAGGGTTGTTTGAGAGAGACCATCTTCATCCTACGCCTCCCACGGATTGATAAACCTTAGGTCATCCACTTGAGGGAAATTTGCTATTGTCCTACAAACCTCTGCACTTGGAGGCCCAACAACGTCTACAAGAAGAAGGTTGTGTAGTAGACATCAAGCTCATTTCTGGTGCCGTTGCCAGGGAGGTTAGCGCTTGGAGGTATATCTTTAGATATTGCAATCAAATCTTTTAGTTTCTTGTTTTATCACTAGTTTAGTTTATAAAAGAAGACTACAAAAAATGGAATTAAGGTCGCCTCATATGCTTCATCTTTTTAATGTCTTTCGTGAAAATAAGGATTTCGATAATTGTGCCAAAGTGTTAGAAGAAGAATGTATTAAAATATTCGGCACTAAATCTTTGGATGATGAGCATTATTGCAAAGTTGTTAGTAGACATCAACCGGCTCCAGGATCACATAAAGCAGTTTTAACATAGTTTCTTTTAATGGAGCATGGTATAGTTGGTACTCCTGGATCTCCAAGTTTCTTTGGTATTCCACCCTAAAAAGTATATTTAGCAAGAATGGTGGAAATCTCAGCTTTCGATATCTTTATTTTATTAGTAACAATTTCTTTCATGTATTTAGCATAAGGCGGCATTTTAAGCATATCAGTCAAACACATATGCAAAAAGATAGGTCTAATTATTTCAGCAAAGCACTCAAAATCCTCATCATCCTTTTTCTTGGATGGCTTAGGAGGAAAGGGCATGGGTTTATGAACCCATGGTTCTCTGACTTAACCATGTTTCCTAGCAACAAAATATTTCTTATCATAACATTGATTATTTGATTGTGGGTTATCAAGATAAATAGCAGGTTCAATCTCTACATCATTATCATTACTAGGTTGAGTATCAACATGAACATCAGGATACAAAGGTTCCTGGGTCATCTTGCCACCTTAGTCATAACCCTAACAACATTATCATTATTCTTACTATTCAACTCATTAAGCAAATCATCTTGTGCCTTAAGTACTTGTTCCACTTGAGTTGTAACCATGGAAGCATGTTTACTGATAAGCTTAAGATCATTAACAGTTCTACTTATATAATCACCCAAGTGGTCAAGCATGTAAGCATTACTTTTCAATTGTCTGCTAACATAAGCACTGAAGTTCTCTTGTTTAACAATGAAATTATCAAACTCATCCAAGCATTGACTAGCAGACTTATTATAAGGAATACACCTTCATCAAATCTTCGGAGAGAGTTTGCCTCTACTACCTATGTCAGGTTATCAAGACCATGTATTTCTTCAATAAGTGGTAAATTTTTAACATATTCAACTTTAATAGCTTTTTCTTTCATAGATTTCTTTGCCTCTTGCATAGCTTCAAGACTGAGATAGAATACCCCTTTTCTTCGGAGTTGGCTTTGGAGTTGGCTTAGGAAGTGTCGAATCATTTTCATTACTCAATATATTATTCAACAGCAATTCATCTTGCTCAACAGTTCTTTCCCTAAAAACACAACTAGCACAACTATCGAGGTGGTCCCTGGAAGCATCAGTTATTCCATTATAGAAGATATCAAGTATTTCATTTTTCTTGAGAGGATGATCAGGCAAAGCATTAAGTAATCGGAGAAGCCTCCCCCAAGCTTGTGGGAGACTCTCTTCTTCAATTTGCACAAAATTATATATTTCCCTTAAGGCAGCTTGTTTCTTATGAGCGGGGAAATATTTAGCAGAGAAGTAATAAATCATATCCTGGGGACAATGCACACAACCAGGATCAAGAGAATTAAACCATATTTTAGCATCACTCTTTAATGAGAACGGAAATAACTTAATGATAAAATAATAGTGAGTTTTCTCATCATTAGTGAACAGGGTGGCTATATCATTTAATTTAGTAAGATGTGCCACAACAGTTTCAAATTCATGACCATGAAAAGGATCAGATTCAACCAAAGTAATTAACTCAGGATCGGCAGAGAATTCATAATCCTTATTAGTAACAAAGATAGGCGAAGTAGCAAAAGCGGGATCATATTTCATTCTAGCATTTGAGGATTTTTCTTTCAGTTTAGCTAATAGTTTCTTAAGATCCTCTCTATCATTGCAAGCAAAGAAGTCTCTAGCGGTTTCTTCAACCATAACATAACCCTCAGGTACAACTGGCAATTCATAGCTAGGGGGAGAATCATAATCATCATTTTCAATAATATCATCAGTTTCAGTAATTTCATTCTCTCTAACCCTAGGAAGCTGTTCATCAAGAAATTCACCTAGTGGCACAGTATTATCAAGCAGAGAAGTGGTTTCATCATAAGCATCATGCATAGTAGAAGTGGCATCATCAATAACATGCGACATATCGGAATAAATAGCAGGAGTAGGTGTCGCAAGTTTACTCAAAACAGAAGGAGAATCAAGTGCAGAGCTAGATGGCAGTTCCTTACCTCCCCTCGTAGTTGAGGGAAAAATCTTAGTTCTTCGATCTTTAAAATTCCTCATAGTGATCAACAGATATAAATTCCATGTGACTCATAGAATAGAGCTATGCTCCCCCGCAACGGCGCCAGAAAAAGGTCTTGGTAACCCACAAGTATAGGGGATCGCAACAATTTTCGAGGGTAGAGTATTCAACCCAAATTTACTGATTCGACACAAGGGGAGCCAAAGAATATTCTCAAGTATTAGCAGCTGAGTTGTCGATTCAACCACACAATATCTACAGCAAAGTATTTAGTCGCAAAGTAGTATGGAAGTAATGGTAACGGTGGCAAAAGTAACAGTAGCAGTTTTGTAGCAATCATAACAGTGGCAACAAAAAAGTAATGAAGCAAAGATCAATATGTGAAAATCCCGTAGGCAATGGATCCATGATGGATAATTATGGCGGATGGCATTCATCATGCAACGGTTATAACATAGGGTGACACAGAACTAGCTCTAGTTCATCAATACAATGTAGGCATGTATTCTGAATATAGTCATACGTGGTTATGGAAAAGAACTTGCATGACATGTTTTGTCCTACCCTCCCGTGGCAGCGGGGTCCTATTGGAAACTAAGGGATATTAAGGTCTCCTTCTAATAGAGTACCAGACCAAAGCATTAGCACTTAGTGAATACATGAACTCCTCAAACTACGGTCATCACCGGGAGTGGTCCTGACTATTGTCACTCCGGGGTTGCCGGATCATAACACGTAGTAGGTGACTATAACTTACAATATCGGATCAAGAACACAAATATATGCATGAAAACATAATAGGTTCAGATCTGAAATCATGGCACTCAGGCCTTAGTGACAAGCATTAGGCATAGCAAAGTCATAGAAACATCAATCTTAGAACATAGTGGATACTAGGGATCAAACCCTAACAAAACTAACTCAATTACATGGTAAATCTCATCCAACCCATCACGGTCCAGCAAGCCTACGATGGAATTACTCACGCGCGGCGGTGAGCATCATGAAATTGGTGATGGAGGATGGTTGATGATGACGATGGCAATGGATTCCCCTCTCCGGAGCCCCGAACGGACTCTAGATCTTCCCTCCCAAGGAAGAATAGGGCTTGGCGGCGGCTTTGTATCGTAAAACATGATGAGTCATTCTCTCTGATTTTTTTCTCCCCGAAAGAGAATATATGGAGTTGGAGTTGAGGTCGGTGGAGGTCCAGGGGGCCCACAAGATCGGAGGGCGCGCCCCCACCCTTGTGGGTAGGGTGTGGGACCCCTGATTCTCATTCTTTCGCCAATATTTTTTATTAATTAAAAAACATGGCTCCGTGAAGTTTCAGGTCATTCTGAGAACTTTTTATTCTACACAGAAATAACACCATGGCAATTCTGCTGAAAACATCGCCAGTCCGGGTTAGTTCCATTCAAATCATGCAAGTTAGACTCCAAAACAAGGGCAAAAGACTTTGGAAAATAAGATACGACAGAGACGTATCAGCCACCAGGCCCTCCCCCACCCCATCTTCCACGCACCGCCGTCGCTAGCCCCTTGCCCAGCGTGCCGCAGGCCCTTCGCGTCCCATCTCCGGTGACGAGCCGCCCCTGCTGGACCCTGAGCGCAGCCGCCCCTCTCACTATGCCGAGTTCGTCAATCTGTCAGTTAGCAGGTGGGGACTGTAGGTCAGGACCCCATCTTCCACCTCGCCTACTCTCTACTACAAGAGCAGCACAGGGAGGAGCCATGCACTTTTTTCTATAGAATTTTGTATAATCTAGTTTGTATTTGGTATACTTGTGTAATTCCATCAGTTCATGACAATTATGTACTAATGCTAGAAATGTGGGTCATTTGTGAATCATGCTTGTTTCAGCGGGGAATAGATCCACGGCCAACGGACAAGTTGTAAGCACATAGCAGTTTTAAAAAGAATTTGATGTGCAATAGTGTACATGATTCGCCCCCCCCCCCCCTGCGGTTTGGATTGTGGTGATTGTTCAGTTCCACAACATGCTCACGTAGCAGGTTGTTATGCTTGTGAAGGTTCAACATTTTTTCAGATTTCTCTTTGGTGTCCGAGGACTAAAAGAATGCATTCTTTTTAGATTTTTCCTGTATTTGTTTGTAGAGAAAAGGAGAAAACTAGACTAATGTTCAAGTTTATTGAGCTTCTGACTTTAGATTCTGAACATCTTCTATTACTTGCTACATAAAGGGGGAAACTGATTCTGAACATCTTGCAAGGCTCCCTGTTGGATGTCGGCACCGGAGGGTAACGGACACCGTCATCTCCCCTCGCCCATAGACTTCTCCTCTCCTGCAATGCAAGGTTGGTTTTCCTCTTAAACATTCACACGGAAGGAATAGAGCTACTCTATACACATTGTTCGCCGGCGTCAGAACATGTTATACTAAGTAGTAAGTTCAGGAACTATGTTCCAAATTGAAGCTTAGACAAGGAGACAGGGATATATAGACAGAGTGTTTTCAGTATATGTAAACTACAACATATTATATTGAATACCACTGATAGTTCTTCTGTATCAAAATGTACATTTTTTGTCTTTCAGTGATGAGTCATGTTGTACTGTTCCGTCTAGCTACATATGATGTTACTTGTTGGAGAAGTAGAATTACTTAATTTCATGGTAATCTGCTATACTGATATGTCTCCATCATATCTACTTTTCCAAACACTTTTTGACCTTGTTTTGGACTCTAACTTGCATGATTTGAATGGAACCAACCCAGACTGATGCTGTTTTCAGCAGAATTGCCATGGTGTTATTTTTGTGCAGAAATAAAAGTTCTCGGAATGACCTGAAACTTCACGGAGAATATTTTTGGAATATATAAAAATATTTGCGAAAGAATCAACACCAGGGACCCACACCTCGTGGGCCCCTTGAGGCTCCACCGACCTCAACTCCAACTCTATATATTCACGTTCGGGGAGAAAAAAATAAGGGAGAAGGATTCATCGCGTTTTACGATACGGAGCCGCCGCCAAGCCCTAATCTCTCTCGGGAGGGCTGATCTGGAGTCCGTTCGGGGCTCCGGAGAGGGGAATCAGTCGCCATCGTCATCATCAACCTTCCTCCATCACCAATTTCATGATGCTCACTGCCGTGCGTTAGTAATTCCATCGTAGGCTTGCTGGACGGTGATGGGTTGGATGAAATTTATCATGTAATCAAGTTAGTTTTGTTAGGGTTTGATCCCTAGTATCCATTATGTTGTGAGATTGATGTTGCTATGACTTTGCTATGCTTAATACTTGTCACTAGGGCCCGAGTGCCATGATTTCAGATCTGAACCTATTATGTTTTCATGAATATATGTGAGTTCTTCATCCTATTTTGCAAGTCAATAGTCACCTACTATGTGTTATGATCCGGTAACCCCGAAGTGACAATAATCAGGACCATTCCAATTGATGACTATAGTTTCAGGAGTTCATGTATTCACTAAGTGTTAATGCTTTGTTCCGATACTCTATTAAAAGGAGGCCTTAATATACCTTAGTTTCCAATAGGACCCCGCTTCCACGGGAGGGTTGGACAACAGATGTCATGCAAGTTCTTTTCCATAAGCACGTATGACTATATTCGGAATACATGCCTACATTACATTGATGAACTGGAGCTAGTTCTGTTTCACCCTATGTTATAATTGTTGCATGAGGAATCGCATCCGGCATAATTATCCATCACTGAGCCAATGCCTACGAGCTTTTCACATATTGATCTTTGCTTAGTTACTTTTCCGTTGCCACTGTTACAATCACTACAAAACCAATACTATTACTTTTGCCACCGTTACCGTTACTTCCATATTACTTTGCTACTAAATACTTTGCTACACATATTAAGTCTTTCAGGTGCGGTTGACTTGATAACTCAACTATTAATACTTGAGAATATTCTTTGGCTCCCCTTGTGTCGAATCAATAAATTTGGGTTGAATACTCTACCCTCAAAAACTGTTGCCATCCCCCATACTTTTAGGTTATCAAGACTATTTTCTGCCGCTACTGCCGAGGAGCATAGCTCTATTCTTTGAGTCACTTGGGATTTATATCTATTGATCACTATGAAGAACTTGAAAGATGAAAGAAGCAAGATTTATCCCTCAACTACGAGGGGAGGTAAGGAACTGCCATCTAGCTTTGCACTTGATTCACCTTCTGTTTTGAGTAAACTTGCAACACCTACTCCTTCTATTCATTATGATATATCGCATGTTATTGATGATATGCCACTTCTGCTATGCATGATGCTTATGATGAAACTACTTCTATGCTTGATAATACTGTGCCACTAGGTGAATTTCTTGATGAACAACTTGCTAGGGTTAGACAGAATGAAATTATTGAAACTGACAATATTGATGAAAGTGATGATGAAGATTCTCACCCTAGATATGAATTGCCTATTGTGCCTGAGGGTTATGTTATGGATGAAGAAACTGCTAGAAACTTTTTAGCTTGGAATGATAGATATGATCTTAAGAAAGTGTTAGGTAAGTTGAAAGAAAGGTCTTTGAATGCTAGAATGAAATACGACCCTGCTTTTGCTACTTCACCTATCTGTATTTCTAATAAGGATTATGATTTCTCTATCGATCCTGAGTTAATTACTTTGGTTGAATGTGATCCTTTTTATGGCTATGAATTTGAAACTATTGTGGCACATCTTACTAAATTAAATGATATAGCCACCCTGTTCACTAATGATGAGAAAACTCGCTATTATTTTATCCTTAAGTTATTTCCGTTCTCATTAAAGAGTGATGCTAAAATATGATTTAATTCTCTTGATCCTGGTTGTGTCCGTAGTCCCCAGGATATGATTTATTACTTCTCTGCTAAATATTTCCCTGCTCATAAGAAACAAGCTGCCTTAAGGGAAATATATAATTTTTTGCAAATTGAAGAAGAGAGTCTCCCACAAGCTTGGGGGAGGCTTCTCCGATTACTTAATGCTTTGCCTGATCATCCTCTCAAGAAAAATGAAATACTTGATATCTTCTATAATGGAATAACCGATGCTTCCAGAGACCACCTGGATAGTTGTGCTGGCTGTGTTTTCAAGGAAAGAACTGTTGATCAAGCTGAATTGCTATTGAATAATATGTTGAGTAATGAAAATGATTGGACACTTCCTGAACCAACTCCTAAGCCAACTCCGAAGAAAAGGGGTATTCTATTTCTCAGTCCTGAAGATATGCAAGAGGCCAAGAAATCTATGATAGAAAAAGGTATTAAGGCTGAAGATGTTAAGAATTTACCACCTATTGAAGAAATACATGGTCTTGACAACCCGACACAGGTAGTAAAGGGAAATTCTCTCTATAGATTTGATAAGGGTGAAATCCCATCTACTAAGTTTGCTAGCCAATGTTTGGATGAGTTTGATAATTTTATGGTTAAGCAAGAAAACTTCAATGCTTATGTTGGTAGACAATTGAAACGCAATGCTTATATGATTGAACACTTGAGTGATTATATGTCTAGAGTTAAAGGTGAACTTAAACTTATTAGTAAACATGCTTCTATGGTTACCACTCAAGTAGAGCAAGTACTTAAAGCTCAGAATGATTTGCTCAATGAATTAAATAACAAGAAAAAGGATAATGTTGTTAGAGTTGTGACTGGAGGGGGTAAAATGACTCAGGAACCTTTGTATCCTGAGGGCTACCCTAAGAGAATTGAGCAAGATTCTTAGAGAACTAATGTTGATGCACCTAGTTCTTCTAAGAAGAAGAAAAAGAAAAATAATAGGACTTTGCATGCTTCTAGTGAACCTGTTGTTGACACACGTGAGAATCCTAATGGTATTTCTATTTCTGATGCTGAAACACAATCTGGTAATGAACATGAACCTAGTGATAATATTAATGATGATGTTCATGTTGATGCTCAACCTAGCAATAACAATGATGTAGAGATTGAACATGTTGTTGATCTTGATAACCCACAATCAAAGAATCAACGTTATGATAAAGAGAGACTTTGTTTCTAGGAAGCATGGTAAAGAAAGAGAGCCATGGGTTCAGAAACCCATGCCTTTCCCTCCTAAACAATCCAATAAAAAGGATGATGAGGATTTTGAGCGCTTTGCTGAAATGATTAGACCTATCTTTCTGCGTATGCATTTGACTGATATGCTTAAAATGAATCCTTATGCTAAGTACATGAAAGATATTGTTACAAATAAAAGAAAGATACCGGAAGCTGAAATTTCCACCATGCTTGCAAATTATACATTTAAAGGTGGAATACCAAAGAAACTAGGAGATCTTGGAGTACCAACTATACCATGCTCCATTAAACGAAACTACGTTAAAACTGCTTTATGTGACCTTGGAGCCGGTGTTAGTGTTATGCCTCTCTCTTTATATCGTAGACTTGACTTGAATAAGTTGACACCTACTGAAATATCTTTGCAAATGGATGATAAATCAACTGCTATACCTGTCGGTATTTATGAGGATGTGCCTGTTGTGGTTGCAAACGTTACTATTTTAATGGACTTTGTTATTCTTGATATTCCCGAGGATGATAATTATCCATCACTGATCCAACGCCTTAGTTTCCAATAGGACCCCGCTGCCACGGGAGGGTAGGACAAAAGATGTCATGCAAGTTATTTTCCATAACCATGTATGACTATATTCGGAATACATGCCTACATTACATTGATGAACTGGAGCTAGTTCTGTGTCACCCTATGTTATAACTGTTGCATGAGGAATCACATCTGACATAATTATCCATCACTGATCCAATGCCTACGAGCTTTTCACATATTGATCTTTGCTTAGTTACTTTTTTGTTGCCACTATTACAATCACTACAAAACCAATAATGTTACTTTTGCCACCGTTACCGTTACTTCCATATTACTTTGCTGTAGATATTAAGTCTTTCAGGTGCAGTTGAATTGACAACTCAACTGTTAATACTTGAGAATATTCTTTGGCTCCCCTTGTGTCGAATTAATAAATTTGGGTTGAATACTCTACCCTCGAAAACTGTTGCGATCCCCTATACTTGTGGGTTATCATATACCAACGAATCATCTTAGTTAAATAATTCTTCCTTTGTTTTATAGCTGTGAGGGACTATTACTTTCATCTGAATTGGCTGATTGCATTGTTAAACTCTGGGATGTTGCGTCCATCACAAAGGCCCTGAAGATGGATGACACATAAGTTGGTTGGCTTGCTTGTAAAAGGCTCCTCTAGTCACTGAAAGTTTTATGTCTTATGCTGCCAACACTGAAGCGATATTTTGTAGTATCTACACATACTGCTAACTGCATTTCCATTAACTCATAGTCTTGTATCATTCCTAACATAACAATTTGGTTTAAGTGGGTTTGAACTGCAGGGACATGTGGAGCGAGCACTTTGGCAACGGAAAAATGAAAACAAAACGCAGGTGTTCGTCGCATGTGTCCGTTCGACGAGGGCTTCGGTGACGGTCCGCTGCTGGTGGCCGCCTCACCGTGGTTAAGTTTGGGCTGGTCGCATGTATCGCTTGCTGTTTTGGTCGGTCTCTAGGTACATAGTGTTGTTCCTATTCTTGCATGTAGTGTTGCTCCGTTAAATCACTTGTTCATCTTGTTTGTTCCAACCACGCTGGATGCCTAGTACTAGTAGCTTGCACTAGCATACATGAGCATCTCAAGCCGTTGTTAATAGATGTGAGTAGTATTGATTGTTTTGATTGAGTTGGCGTCTTAGATTATACTAGAGCATGTGTTTTCACAGAGAGTTTAGGTTCGGATTGCCAAAAGTTCGAAGATAGTGAGATGGATGGGAAACTACCAGACAGAGATGATATTGGACAAAGCAAAATTAGTAAAAGAAAGAAAACGCTAGAAGTTCAACTAGGGTAACTTAAAAAGTTCATGAAAAGGAAATATAGATGTTCAGAGAAGAGGGTCGGAAAATATTTGGGAAAAGACACACACCAAAAAAACATGGGAAAGGTCTGTTCAAACTACTTGCCATAAGTAGTTAAGAGTTTATTTGGAGTGGTTAGCAATTTAGTAACTAGAAAAAGGATACATCGGTTCAATTATACTTGCCAGAAGTAGTTAAGAGTTTATTTGTTGTGGTTAAAACAATCAAGCTAATTTTCTGTAGTTCTCGGGTTAGAAAAAGGTCTCATTTCAGTTTGCTGTAGTTAAGAGTTTATTTGCTGAAGTCCATCCAGAATCTTGGAATCCGATGTGGTCTCTGGCAAGGTATGCACAGAATGATATCTACCTTGATGAGTGTAATGTGTTTTCTCACTTCCAGGCCTGGGGATGTTTTTTCATTTGACATATTTCAAATATTTTGTGGGTAAGTAAACCAATCATGTTTTTGTAGTTCAGAGGGAAATCATAATAAGTTCGAAGGAAATAAATATAGAAGTTCATATTTCGAAACAAATGAAGTATTTCAAAGTACATAACTTTTTTATGTTTCGTTACGAATTTGTAATGTTACTGTACATGAACTTGTGAATGCTAATTGGTGGTTGTTGTGTGTGTGCAGGGTACGTCCAACGACAACGAGCAGGAGACAAGTGTATTGATGAGCAGCGGGATGGTGGCATGGAGCAGTTGAGTAGGTGTGCGTGATGAGCAGCTATCAAACTAATTATAACACTGCAATATTAGTCCCACACAGCCTCTCAACACCCACTACTTGAACCTTCGTGCCCCAAGCCGTTCATTGCCTCCACACGAGGTCGTTCGACGGTGCGGCACTCAAGCCGTTCACCCTTACCACCACAAGCCGTTAACCTCCGCCACACGAGGCCGTGCGACGACGTAGCGGTCAGACCGTTCACCTCTTCCACAGGAGGCCGATGCAATGCTAAGAATGTTTTGTTCTTTTTATGTACATGTTTTGTGTGCTTTTTAGTACACCTACTTAACGATTCTATGTCCAATTTCCCATGTTTAAGTGTTCTTCCTATAGCACAATAGGTGTTGTATGTTATGCCTTAATAAGCATTTGAGAAAACCTTGTATGGATCAAAACTAGCATATGTTCTGTTCTATTCTTGTAAATGAAGCTCCACTTCTGTTTTGTTTGAAATACTTAGCATAAAAATTAGTATATGTTCTATTGTAAAAACATATATAAAATTTCTTGATGCATGCTAGCAAAAATATGAAAATACACTCAGTTCAGTTCCTATATTTTATTTTAGTTCGATTTAGAAGTATTTGCAACTATTCAGACTTGAGTTTACAACAGAAAAACATTTGACAGTAAGGGGAAAATACTTGTTAGATTCATTTAAAAAGTGTCGTATAGTTCAACTTTTATATATAATAAATTCATAATGAAATGCGGGAACAACTCAATATGGGTGTGTGTTAAAAACATAACAGTACAAAGAAATTTGGTATGTACTCGTCGAAAAAAAATCGCATTAGTTCGAGAGGCACAGAAAAGAAAATTTGGTGCCAATAAATTTTGAGGAAAAAAACAACTTTAAAAGGAAACATGAGAAGCTCACAAATTAAAAAATGTTATAAGTTCACCAGGAAGTTCTACTTCCAACATAAGTTCAGGAAAAAGCACACAAGTTGTAATTAAAAATGTGCTAAAAATCATTCCCATGTGAAAGTTCACACTGTTTTTAGGAGTGACACGGTTGCTGAAAATTAGAACCTAAAAATATCCATTGCTGAGGACAAAACTTTGGTAAGTTCAAGGACAGAAAAAATGGAAGTTCAAAATCGACAAAATAGTTGTGAGGAAAACAAAGTAAAGTCCGGTCTATGAAAAGCATGCGCAATACAAACTTATACAAAGATCAGTTCGAGTACTCTATTTTCGGGACGGAAAAAAACAACATGACTGGTCTCACCTTATTCAACATTTACTCTGTAAAAAGTACCTCAGTACAAACACACACATAGATCAGTACAAGTACTCCATTTTTTGAACGGAATGCCTTCTGCAAACAACATGCTTTCTAAAGTTGCTTCGGTGTTACCGAGTTTGTCATATCGGTAGCTCTCAAATGCCTTCTGCGGAAAACTAAAATTAAGTTTTTGAGTCATTCCTCTTGCCAAAATAGCTGTACTTTGTGATGCTCATCTGCTCTATCTCTACACATCTGTTCACAGGATCATTTTCAGCCATGTTAGACCAGAGTGACAGTCGGAATAGGTCAGAGGAGCACAAGAATCTCGTTGAGGCCACTAGTCCCTTAAATAGCACTTCTAATGATGGAAGCAGAAGCACTCCAAGTAACCTGTCTAAGGATGCAACTAGGCAGAGGAGGAAAAGGAACTCGGAATCTGAAGATGAAGATTTTGTGGTTGATAAGGAGGTCACTTCCAAGAAGAATGTGATCAAAAAGGAACAAGTTGTTGTTGCTGGCATTTAGCCAGTGATGCACAAGACGGCCCCTGCCAAGAGAGTGCCTATGTCCCAAAGTCAGGGCGTCAACTCTTGAATCTTTGAAGTCTACAGAAGAAGAGGCTGCTGGAGGCAAGAAGAGAAAGGAAAGGGTCAATAGGACCATGGCCAGAGTTATTGGAAAGCCTTCCATGATGGAAGAATTTGATGAGGAAGAGGATGAAGAAGATGCTACACCAGATCCTAAATCTCGGAAATTAATGGGAGATGCTATCAAGTCTGGGTCTGCACCATCTAAGCCCAAGACTGCTCCCAAGACACAAGCTCAAGCTCCAAAGCCAACAACACCTAAGAGATCAACAAGGAATATCTCAGCTGTAGAGATGAACAAGGCCCAGTGCCTGAGGTTCAAGAAGAGGAAGAGCCCCAAGTGCTCAGGAAGCTCAATCCTAAGATACCAGATCATGATGACAACCATCCCATTGCTGAAAACATGAAAATGAGCAAATATGCAGGTCTTACACTATGGAGGCAGACATACCCATATTCTACAAGGAGGAGGACTGCTGTGGACTAAGGTTTCACACCAAGGAGCAACAGGACTTCTATGAGATAGTCCTTTTGGACAGGAAGTCCATGGTGAGTCATATGAGATGGGTCGACTGGACTTTCATTGATGATAATGAATACTACTTTCCTGGAGTTCATGAGAGCTTCGTAATGAATGGAGCGGGCACATTTGTGGGTCAGAAATTGACCAAATGGAATGATGAGATGGTGATGCAATTCCATTCCACTACCCATTTCTACCCAGATGGCAAGATAGTGATAGAGGCTAAGGTGTCCCGTCTTTCGATGAGATGGTGGCTATCGTTTTGGAGGAAGTCGACTTTGACGATCCGACTACGAACATGCGAGGACATCGCGCCTTAGCAATCGCTAAACCAACTTGTTGTAGGGTGGAACCCTATGGAGAGATCTTTCACGAATTGGAGGGGGAATCCCCAAGAACAAGATGAACACAAGGAGGGAAAACAAGAGGAACACTCAAGAACAAGTCCAATCACACATCCACTAGACCAACAAACACACAAGATCCACAAGGTACATGAACAATCAAAGGGAAACAAGATACAAGGTAGAGTTCATCCCAAATCCTATGAAGGAGATGAGGGCTTGATGATCTAGGTAGATCCTTCCCCAAAGGGGGGGCTTGCATCCCTAGGGATCTTCTCCAATGGAGGTCTTGTACTCCAATGGAGCCTTCTCTCTCAAGAGGAATCCCACAAGGGGAGGTACATGAGATAAGGTCAATGATTTGTGTCTCCTCTTAGCTTCCCTCTAAATGGAGGAGATGAAGGAGTATATATAGGTCCAAGGGATGAAGGGGTAAGTAGGGACGAGATGGGGATACAAGGGCCAAGCCCAATCAGCCACGCACAAGGGGGCCCGTGTGCACAGGGTAAGTGGAGCCCGTGCGCACGGGGTATCCAGAGACCTGACGCATGAGCTCGTGCGCACGGGGTCCGTGAGGCCCGTGGGCACGGGGGTCCCGTGGACACGGTACACGCCCGTGCGCATGGGGTTGCCTGGGAGCTGCAGCCTTCTCTTGGAGCTTCCTTCTCCGCTTCCAGGCTTCCCTCTTGGATGGTGTAGATGTTCTCCTCTTCTTGGACTCATCCTCGATGAATGTGTAGCTCCGCTCACACCTATGTATGCACACGAGAGAGGGGTCAAGTAGTATACCATCCTCGAGATGTACAAGTGGACACGTGTAAAGGAGATGATTCACCTTTGTATATATGAAGTAGATGTGGCACGTGTCACTTGCCAAATGGACTCTTGACATGGTGATGTCCGTAGGATGCTCCGCATCACAACTTAGAGAGGTTATTAACCACGCCGGAGCACGATCAACCTCACCACGAAGGTCTGTTTCCTGCAGGCAAACGAAGAACAAGCAAGAAACTAAGATTGCAATCTGGATATTGCGAATATATGATGAAAGCTTTATTGATCAAGGTGGGGTTCTGTGACGCCTTTGTCTGGTCGTTGAACACAAACGAAGTACGCGAAGTTGCAGCTATGGTGAACTTTAATCTAAACAAAACCCAAAGTCTAAATGACGCCCTAAGGGATGTATATATGGAGGAAGAGGGGGGGATTTCGTGGCTCTTGGAGGAGGGGTCCGAAACCAACCCTAACTCTTGTTTCCCCACACATACGGACTCTAAAAATAGCCTATTCTTAAGTATTTCGAAAATACATGGGCCTGGCCCAATAATAAGGTGACGCAGCACCTAGAATAGCCTCTGGACGAAATTTATAAAGTGACATCTTGTATATTTCGTTCAAGGCTTCATGCACTCCTTATGGTGGCTTCAAAGTCCTGAAATCATCACTTGTAACTCTGTTCTTGATTCCCTTGCGCATGCCATCATCTCCATGCTTGGTCTTGCTCCAGTGTTCATCCCTCTAATCCATGCCAGGCCCTTCATTTGTAAGCAAAACAAATGTATCCAACTTAGGCAACATCATATTCTCATGAACATTAGAATCATTACCAAGAAACAAAAGTACCTGATAATTTAATTGGCATGCGCGAGCTCTAGTAATTGGTCCAGTATGTATAGAAGCAGGGGTTGTGGGTGTAACAATAGTATTGATGTCCTCATCATCCTCCCCTTCTTGAAATGAAGTCGTCCTCGACGGAAGCTCATCCTCCTCGCCCAAATAAGGCTTCAAATCTGCAATGTTAAAAGTGGGACTAACCCCAAAATCTGCAGGCAGCTCAAGTTTATATGCATTATCATTTATTTTCTCTAACACCTTAAAAGGACCATCAGCACGTGGCATTAGCTTTGATTTGCGCAAATTAGGAAATCTATCCGTACGCAAATGTAACCAAACAAGATCTCCAGGTGAAAACACCACATGTTTTCTACCCTTATCTCGAGCAAGTTTATATTTAGCATTCATACGCTCAATGTTTTCATTAGTTAACTCATGCATTTTTAAAATCAATTCAGCATGTTCTTTAACATCAAAATTAACCTTCTCCAAAGATGGAAGAGGCAACTAATCAATAGGTGCACGAGGTAGGAAACCATACACAATTTCAAAAGGGCACATCTTAGTAGTAGAATGCATTGAACAATTATAAGCAAATTCAATATGAGGCAAGCATTCTTCCCACATTTTCTTATTATTCTTCAAAACAGCCCTAAGCATAGTAGACAATGTTCTATTGACTACTTCAGTTTGTCCATCAGTTTGGGGGTGACAAGTAGTACTAAAAAGCATTTTAGTCCCCAACTTAGCCCATAAACATCTCCAAAAGTGGCTAAGAAATTTAGTATCATGATCTGAAACAATAGTATTTGGCACACCATGCAAGCAAATAATTTCACGAAAGAACAAATCAGCAACATTAACAACATCGTCACTTTTATGACATGGTATAAAGTGTGCCATTTTCGAGAACCTATCCACGACAACAAATATGCTATCCCTCCCCTTCTTTGTTCGAGGTAAACCTAAAACCAAGTCCATAGATATATCCTCCCAAGGAACACTAGGTATAGGCAAAGGCATATATAAACCAAGAGGATTGAGTCGTGACTTAGCTTTTTGACATGTAGTGCAGCGAGCAACAAAACGCTCAACATCCCGTCTCATCTTTGGCCAAAAGAAATGTGTAGCAAGTATATCCTCCGTCTTCTTGAAGCCAAAGTGTCCCATTAATCCTCCTCCATGCACCTCCTGCAACAACAAAAGACGAACGGAACTAGCTGGAATGCATAGCTTGTTAGCACGAAACACAAATCCATCGTTAAGAACGAACTTGTTCCAAGTTCTCCCTTCCTTACAATTCTGCAATACATCTTTAAATTCAGCATCATGCACATATTGATCTTTGATGGTCTCCAAACCAAATATTTTAAAGTCAAGTTGTGAAAGCATAGTATAACGACAAGACAATGCATCAGCAATAACATTTTCTTTACCCTTCTTGTGTTTAATGACATAAGGGAAAGTCTCAATGAATTCAACCCATTTAGCATGTCTACGATTCAGTTTTTCTTGACTTTTAATGTGTTTCAAAGATTCATGATCAGAATGTATAACAAATTCCTTGGGCCATAAATAATGTTGCCATGTTTCTAAGGTCCGAACAAGAGCATATAATTCTTTATCATAAGTAGAATAGTTCAGACTAGGCCCACTCAATTTTTCAGAAAAATATGCAACAGGTTTGCCATCTTGTAATAACACACCTCCTAATCCAATTCCACTAGCATCACATTCAAGCTCAAAGGTCTTATTAAAATCAGGGAGTTGGAGTAAAGGAGCATGTGTCAACTTATCTTTCAATATTGTGAAGGCTTCTTCCTGTGTGGTACCCCAAAAAAAGGCACATCCTTCTTTGTAAGCTCGTTGAGAGGTGCAACAATGGTGCTGAAATCTCTCACAAAATGCCTATAGAAACCAGCGAGGCCAAGGAAACTCCTCACTTGTGTGAATGTTTTGGGCTGCGGCCAACTCTCAATATCTTCAATCTTAGCTTTATCAACTTCAATTCCCTGTGGAGTAACAACATAGCCAAGAAAAGATACTCGGTCGGTGCAAAAGGTGCACTTTCCAAGGTTACCAAACAAACGTGCATCATGTAGAGCAATAAAAACAGCACATAAATGTTCCAAATGTTCCTCCAAAGATTTGCTATAAATCAATATGTCATCAAAGTAAACTACCACAAAACGTCTAATGAAAGCACGTAAAACTTCGTTCATTAATCTCATGAAAGTACTAGGTGCATTAGTTAACCCAAAAGGCATGACTAACCACTCATATAATCCAAACTTAGTTTTAAATGTTGTTTTCCATTCATCTCCCAATTTCATATGAATTTGATGGTATCCACTATGCAAATCAACTTTGGAGAATATTGTAGAGCCACTCAATTCATCAAGCATATCATCTAGCCTAGGAATAGGATGACGATAACGAATAGTAATATTATTAATGCCTCTACAATCAACGCACATACGCGACGTACCATCCTTTTTCGGCACTAAAATGATAGGAACAACACAAGGACTAAGGATTCGCGTATATAACCTTTGTCGAGCAGCTCTTTTACTTGACACATAATATCCTTCGTCTCCTCTGGATTGGTACGGTATGGTGCACGGTTGGGTAATGATGCACCGAGAATTAAGTCAATTTGATGCTCAATCCCTCGAATAGGTGGTAATCCCTGTGGCACGTCTTGTGGAAAGACGTCAGCGAACTCCTGCAAAATGTTAGTGACAGCAGGAGGCAAAGAGGAAGGCACGTCCTCGAATGAAAATAATGCCTCTTTGCACACAAAAGCATAGCAAACGGATTTACTAAAATCTAGATCATCAATATCAGATTTGGTGGCAAGTAAACATGCACTTTTCAATTTAATTTCAGAAGCAACACTAGATGGTTTATTATTAGGCTTCATTTGTTGCTCAAATTCTTTTGCCACAATCTGATTTTCACTCTTATTTTTCTCCTATTTTGCTTTATTAGCTCTATTAATATCATCTTTCAAAATGGAATCAGGAGTCATAGGAAGCAAAGTAATATTTTTATCCTTATGAACAAGAGTATACTGATTGTTTCTACCATGGTGTACAGATTTTTTTATCAAATTGCCATGGTCTACAAAGTAATAAGGAACATGCTTGCATAGGTACCACATCACAATTTACATAATCAGCATATGTAGAGATACTAAAATGCACACGAACAGTACGTGTTACCTTAACCTTGCCGTTGTTGTTGAACCATTGGATGTAGTAAGGATACGGATGCGGTCTTGTGGTGAGAGATAGCTTCTCCACCATCTCCATGCTAGCCAAGTTATTGCAGCTCCGTCCATCTATGATGACGCGAACAGAACGTTCCATCACAACTCCCTTTGTATGGAACAAATTATGCCTCTGATTTTGCTTAGCTTGTGTAACCTGCACACTCAAAACACATTGAGCAACTAAACATTCATACCTGTCAGCATCTTTAGGATCCATGTATTGCGTCCCATGATCAGAATCATCTCCACCATGTTCTTCATGTGTAATAAGAGCCAAAGTCTCCTCATCATAGTCACTAGTGGACCCATACCCACCATCCTCATTAATAATCATCACACGCTGAGATTTTCATTCTCTCGCCAAATGTCCTCTTCCCTTACAACAACAACAAATAATATCACTTGTGTGCCCTGTTGATGCCATGGAAGAACAAGATCTCTGCGCAGGCCCAGCAGGTGTGCTCTTGGTAGATAGTGGTTGTTGTGCATGCTTTCTTGTATCACGGCTGGAGGTGGCACCTGATGGAGGTGCTGGTCCAGTCGAAGTAGAGGATGCACGTGGTGTCAATGATGAAGATCGACCTGCAGAAAAGTTAGTTCGCGCCAATGCCTGTCGATCCTGCACTTCACGTTCAACTTTATAAGCAAGATGGAATAAACGAGTGATATTAGTATACTCCTTATACTCTAGAATGGTCTGAATCTCTCTATTCAGTCCACCCATAAAACGTGCAAGCATAGCTTCATTCTCCTCAACAATACCACACCTAATCATGCCAGTTTGTAATTCCTGATAATATTCTTCTACAGAATTTTTTCCTTGTCTTAAACGCTGCAATTTTTGAAGTAATTCACGTTGATAATAAGGTGGAACCCAATTAGTACGCATAGCAGCTTTCAAAGCAGCCCAAGTAGCTGGAATGGGATATAATCTACAATGTTCAGACCACCAAACACATGCAAAACTAGTGAAAGCACAAACAGCAGCAGGAACACGTCTCTCCTCGAGATATTGTAAACATGTAAAACGTTGTTCAGTTTCTAACTCCCAAGTAAGATATATATCAGGAACATATCTACCCTCAAATGGTGGAATATTCAATTTTAGTTTAGGAAGATGGTCATGATCTCGTACCTCAGGTGGTGGTGCAGCCCTACCATTGCGATGATATGCATGAGGACGACCTGGTGGTGGTGCTGGTGGTTGCACGTAGTTCTAATTTTGATCAACCTCATCCTCGTAATGGTCCTCCACCTCTACAGTAGCAGCAAGAGCTATAGAAGAACCAATAATAGGTACAGCAGCACCAGAAGTTTGACCAGGCTCAATCGGAATGCGCTATGCTCGTCCCACTTGATTTGGAAGACGATGTTGGTGTTGTTGTTGTAGAGGTGCGACAGGTGCAGCGGGCGGTGGAAGGCGCGTGAGCAATTCATTAAACTTGTTATCGAGCTTTGTTTGGAACGCCTTCTCAATGCCAGCTATCTTCTCCATGGCCTCTTCAAATCTATTTAGCACATCTTCCACCTGTCCACTCATCATTTGCTGAAACTTATCATGTAACTCTTTGTTTTTCATATTCTCCTAGTTAGTCTCGTCGTCTTGTGATCCTGCCATGGTTAGAAGCAATAGAAACACACAAGAATATGATCCTACAGACTACTAGGAAGTGGTGGTGACGGTGTGGTGGGTAGTCACAAATCCGTCAAGCGAATCTCAAATTCTTACCAGTTCTTACCAAGCAGCAGGTGGTGATCAGCAACCGTTGTAGTAAAAACTCTCAAAGCTTGGATAGATCGATTACTAGGGAGAGTCAAACGCATGACGTAGATGTATGTGGAGCTGGGAAGGCTTATAATATGGTAGCAAAAAGGGCCAGCAATAATCAATTCAGATATGCAAAGTTGAACAAATGCTCAACGACGGTACTGTGCTGGTCCTAGGCTAGACCGTGCTAGAGACGCGGGCCTAGAACACAAACAAAATCACGGCGCTGCATGTAAACAAGGGAAAAGCACACTCTGGATTTTTTTCGCTCTTTTTTTTGCGCTCCTCTTTTTTTTTGCACTCTTCCTTTTTTGCGAAAAATCACTATAATGGCGAGTGTCTCAAAACTCTTACCTTGTCAAACTGATAGGATGGGCACGATTTTTTTTGACTTTTTTCGAAAATCGGGGCAGCGACGACGAAAAAGTGCCACAAAAAATCACTATGATGGCGAGTGTCTGAAAACGCTCCGTGGGACCTAAAAATAGGATAGGGAAAAAATATTTTTGGTTGCCGAAATTTTGGCCTAAAAACTGCCCGGGGGTCGCCGATTTTTTTTCCGAGACCTACTCAGGCAAGGAAACACAAAACGAAAACTAGATGGATCTTGAAAACAAACCTAATAAGAAAAGAACTCGGATTGGTGGTAGACAGGCAGATGTATATGTGGACTCGGATTGGTGGTGGACAGGCGGATGTATATGTGGACTCGGATTGGTGGTGGACAGGAGGATGTATATGTGGACTCGGATTAGTGGTGGACAGACGGATGTATATGTGGACTCGGATTGGTGGTGGACAGACGGATGTATATGTGGACTCGGATTGGTGGTGGACAGGCGGATGTATATGGCAGCGGTAAGGAATATGTTGGTGGTGGATGGATATGGTAGGAACGATGGCGATGGTGCAGCGGCGGCGTGACAACGTATGACCAGAACTCGAAACTCTAAAAGACTAGACTCTAAGACCAGCAACTTGACACGAAGATGCAACCGCAAATTCAGCAAAGCAAATACAGAAAAGATTATTCAAAGGCTCAGGCTGGTTCGGATATGATGAACTAACCCTAATTTTTTTGGCTTTTTCGTGGATTCTAGGTATGAAGAACATACTCGATCTAAACTACGAAAAACTGTAAAATCTCACCGAGCAACCTGGATATCTGATACCACTTGATAGAGGCTAAGGTGTCCCATTTTTCGATGAGATGGTGGCTATCGTTTTGGAAGAAGTCAACTTTGACGATCCGACTACGAACATGCGAGGACGTCGTGCCTTAGCAATCGCTAAACCAACTCCGAGAGGTTATTGACCACGCCGGAGCACGATCAACCTGACCACGAAGGTCTGTTTCCTGCAGGCAAACGAAGAACAAGCAAGAAACTAAGATTGCAATCTGGATATTGCGAATATATGATGCAAGCTTTATTGATCAAGGTGGGGTTCTGTGACGCCTTTGTCTGGTCGTTGAACACAAACGAAGTACGCGAAGTTGCAGCTATGGCAAACTTTAATCTAAACAAAACCCAAAGTCTAAATGACGCCCTAAGGGATGTATATATGGAGGAAGAGGGGGGGATTTCGTGGCTCTTGGAGGAGGGTTCCGAAACCAACCCTAACTCTTGTTTCCCCACACATACGGACTCTAAAAATAGCCTATACTTAAGTATTTCGAAAATACATGGGCCTAGCCCAATAATAAGGTGACGCGGCACCTAGAATAGCCTCTAGACGAAATTTATGAAGTGACATGTTGTATATTTCGTCCAAGGCTTCATGCACTCCTTGTGGTGGCTTCAAAGTCCTGAAATCTTCACTTGTAACTCCGTTCTTGATTCCCTTGCGCATGCCATCATCTCCATGCTTGGTCTTGCTCCAGTGTTCATCCCTCTTATCCATGCCAGGCCCTTCATTTGTAAGCAAAACAAATGTATCCAATTTAGGCAGCATCATATTCTCATGAACATTAGAATCATTACCAAGAAACGAAAGTACCTGATAATTTAATTGGCGTGCGCGAGCTCTAGTAATTGGTCCAGTATGTATAGCAGCAGGGGATGTGGGTGTAACAATGGTATTAATGTCCTCATCAGATAGTCTGGATGACTGAGGGTACCGGGTACCAATCCTCCATTGCTGAGTGGATTGAGATGATCAATGCTCCTGCAGAAGCTGAAGATGACACTGATGTCTATGCAAAGCCCAGGAAAGGCCACAACTCCTTGGCACATATGTACAAGGAGATACCAGATGATGCCTTGGAGACTCACAAATTTGGCTCCATTTACTATCTGTTGTCAGGGCTGCCAACCATCAACACCATTCTGAGGCACACTCTTCTGCCCAAGTTTGGAGATGACAGGATTATCAGAGGGCACTCAATCAACTTGCTACACATGTTTGATGTGCCAGAGAAGTTCAAGGTGATGACCTTGATTGTAGAAACAATTAAGAGGATTGCAGCAGATCTGGAGAGGTCATGTGGATATGCCCCACACATTCAGATTCTCATCAACTCCAATATGGGCACATGCACATATCTGCTAGACAGAGAGCACCTTCCCTTGAGGCCAGACTTTGAGGACAATACAGTTGTCATGGATACCTCACATCCTACATCTATGGAGGCTCAGGAGAAGAGAGAGAAGGCAAAGCCAGCAAAGACTTCCAAGATTCCAGATGCCTCAGCTGCAAATCTCAAGACCAAGAAGGATCAGCTCAGCTATTGGCTTGAAGCAACAGTAAGGATTGAGAAAGGACTAACCACCCTGACTCAAAATCAAGAAAGTCTTGAGACAATCATTGAAACAAAAATTAATGATCTAGACTTGAAGGTCACAGAGATTCAGACTGCAGTTGAGCAACTTCAAGAAGAAGAAGAGGACAGGAGAGGAAAAACAACCACAGAGGCATATCAGAGAGTGCCTAGAGCACAAAGGTCTGTAGTTGTGCCAGTCGGTGACACAAGAGCTACAACATCAGCACCTGCAGCCACATCCTCATTTGCCCCTCCAGTTCCTCAGACATCAACGGAAGCTTCTGCAGATGCTGTCCTCTCCACACCATCTTCACACCCTAGAGCTCTCGGAGATCGTGCTTAGAGTGCCGCATAGCACTATGCATTTTCGAGCTTTTGGTAACTTGTTACCAAATGGGGAGAAAGTGTACAGATCATAGGCTTCGAGAGAGAGAGAGAGAGAGAGTGTTTTCTTTTATTTGCCTCTCTTGATACTTGTTATTTTCTTCTGTGTTTGCCACAATATTTGTGCGTAGCGACCCGACCTCAAACGGTCAAGTCTCTGTGCTTCATTGTCATCCCTGGATCGGTAATGCTGACACACACAGTACTCGAAGGATTTATAACAGAGTAGCAATCACACACTTATTACATCGAATGTCTCAATAGAGAACTTATTACCATAAATATGGCTTAAGGCCATCTAATACGATAACAGCGGAAGGCTTGGAAGATAAAGTGAGTCCATCAACTCCAACGGCATAGCTGAGCTGTATGGCAACGACCTAACGAACCTTACTCCTCATCTGAAAAGTCTGCAACATAATACGTTGCAGCCTGAAAATGGGTCAGCACATGGAATATGCTGGCAATATAACATGGTAGAGCAAGAACAGAATAATGCTATCACTATATGCATATTTGGCTGGTGAAAAGCTCTACGGTTAAAGTTTTGCGAAAAGGCAATTTTTACCTACAACAAAGGCATAGATTTTATTTAACTATCATGGTAGTTGAAACATCATTGCGAACGTTCCTCCAACTCAATCCCAATTAAAAGTAATTATCAACCCAACAATATTAATTTAGAGTGATGAGATACATATGATAATCCAAGTACTAGATACTCAAGATGTCCATAACCAGGGACATGGCTAACCATGATTAGTTTGTACACTCTGCAGAGGTTTGCGCACTTTTCCCCACAAGACTCAATCTCCTCCGTTGGATTTCTCGCACTACATGATGTTTGAGAAATGGATGACCGAGACACGGTCTTTCAGAAGCATTAACTCTCTACTCCAGATAGACCATACCACCTACAACCCACTACATCTGCTAGTCTACCTCTTCAAGAGCTTCACGCAACTTACTCAACTATGCTAGAGCCCATAATAGCTTGTGGCTGCACACGGAAGTTTCTAGCATGAAATAACTTAGTTCCCTTTGAGCCTGGGTGGCGGACCTTAGGATTATCACACGGGTACTCCGGGATATCCGGGGACAACACTGGATTCTCCATGTGCCCGACAAGCAATCCACCCAGATGTGTATTAAAGTTGCCACCTTAAGTTGAACCATTAATTAACAATCTCACATTTGTCATGGTTTCACTCACCCAAACCACGTCTATGAGCATAGCATGGCAATATAAGCAATATGTAGAAGTAACTCCCAAGGGTTTGATAATAAACAGGTGAATAGGTACTACCTCATCTACTTCCCAAATCCCACATGTTATCAAGTCCTAACCATGCAATGTTTGAGGGTTTGAAACTAATGCATAAAAACTGGGTGATAAAGGGATATGATCAAAGTGTTACTTGCCTTGCTGATGATCCGCAAAACCTAGGGACTCGATGTAGCACGCTTCGCACTCCAGGTACTCTATCACAATCAAACAAGCATACAATAAGCAATCAAACAAGACGCACGGGTAAAACTCAAATAAGAGATATAACCAGAAAGTTCAACTTAAGAACTCTGGTTTGCAAAAAGAATCAAAATCAAACGGAGCAACGAAACTCAAACTTCGAAAGAAACAAGATCCGATTACTAATCTGGACTAAGGTCAAATTTTACCATATCAAAATCTTGTTCAAGTTGGTTAAATGGAAAGAGGGTTTCTAGACGAGACTCTAGGCGCTTGAATCGCCTGATTCTGGTAAATGAGCGAAAAGTTATACTAAAATGAAAATCGGATCAGAAATCGCGATCGAAAATAATCACGGAAAATCTGAGAAAAAGAAAAACTAACGAACAGGCTAATGAGCGAACGTTCGCTGTCTGCGGCTAAACAGTGAAAACCGTTCGTTAAAACGAACGTAAAAACGGGCGTTCGTTAAGTAACTAAACCGAAAAAATAAACCGAACCGGATCTCAGAAAACGGATCTAGGGTTTGTAAAAAAAACGGTTTTCTCACGAAAACCGAGGCAGCTACCTGTGGTCCGGTGGGGTCCGGCGAGGCGGCGATGCAGCTCCGGCGGCGGCGATGGCGCGGCGCGGCGGCTAGGGTTAAGGTTAGGGCGCGGGTGGGCTTCAGCGGCGGCTGTGGGCTTTCAGCGGCATGGGGCGGCGGCTTATAAAGGCCCCCCGGGCAGAGTCCTGCTCGGGTACGGCCCGGAGTCGGTTCACTTTTTATTAAATAATTCCAACGTGCAGAAAAAGAAAAAAAGAAATACTAAACGTACTCCAAAAATCCTGAAATAAATTTTCCCCGTCCTCTAAAAATAAGCCGGACAAGGTGAACATTTATTTGGGCCTAAGATGCAACTTTGAAAAACGCATATTTTTCCTAATTCAAATAAAATAGCAATAAAACTCCGAATAAAAGTCTTATTTGATTTTAGTATTAAATCTTCGGTATTTCTCTATTTTGAGGAAGTCATTTTATCCTCTCTCTTTTATTTTTATAAAAGAAATAATCGAAGATAAAATAATTAAAATCAAACGATCCTCTTTCCAAAATTCAAGAAAACTCGAATATGAAAATAATGAAATCCCCAACTCTCTCCGTAGGTCCTTGAGTTGCGTAGAATTTCTAGGATCAAGCCAAAAATGCAATAAAATATGATATGCAATGATGCTCTAATGTATAACATTCCAAATTGAAAATTTGGGATGTTACAAACCTACCCCCCTTAAGATGAATCTCGCCCTCGAGATTCGGGTTGGCTAGAAAATAGGTGTGGATGGTCCTTATGTAGGTCTTCCTCTTGTTCCCAAGTGGCTTCGTCCTCGGTATGGTGGCTCCGCTGAACTTTGCAAAACATAATAACCTTGCTGCGGGTAACCCAACTGGCAAACTCAAGAATCCTTACTGGCTTCTCCTCATAGGTCAAATCATTGTCCAACTGAATCGCTTCCAGCGGTACTGTATCTCTTAGAGGAATGTTGGCCATCTCTGCGTGACACTTCTTCAACTGAGAAACGTGGAACACATCATGAACTCCTGACAATCCTTCGGGTAATTCCAACTTATAAGCAACTTCTCCCATACGTTCCAAAACTCGGTATGGTCCCGCAAAGTGTGGCGCTAACTTTCCCTTAACTCCAAAGCGCTTAACTCCTCGGAGTGGTGATACCCGAAGATACACTCTGTCTCTGATTTCATAGACTACCTCCTTGTGTTTTGAATCTGCATAGCTCTTCTGTCGGGACTGAGCTACCTTCAGTCTATCTCTAATCAATTTAACCTTCTCTTCTGATTCCTTAATCAAATCTGGTCCAAACAACAGAAGGTCTCCAACTTCATCCCACAACAACGGTGTCCTGCACCTCCTTCCGTACAAGGCTTCGAAAGGTACCATCTTCAAACTGGCCTGGTAACTGTGTTGTATGAGAACTCTGTGTAGGGAAAGTTGTCATCCCAACTAGATCCATAATCTAGTGCACAAGCTCTCAACATATCCTCCAGAATCTGGTTGACTCTCTCGGTCTGTCCATCTGTTTGCGGGTGAAAAGCTGTACTGAACTCCAGTTTGGTTCCCAAAGTTTCATGCAACTAATTCCAAAACTTTGAGGTAAACTGGGTTCCTCTATCTGATACAATTTTTCTCGGAACTCCATGCAAACATACGATCCTGGTCATCTATATCTTCGCCAACTTGGCACTTGTATAGGTGGTTTTCACTGGGATAAAGTGAGCTACTTTGGTCAAGCGATCAACTACTACCCATATAGAATCATATCCTGATTTGGTCCTGGGTAATCCGGTGATGAAATCCATGCCAAGCTTATCCCACTTCCATTCGGGTATCGACATAGGTTGTAGCAATCCGGCTGGCTTTTGATGTTCTGCCTTCACTCTCTGACATACATCACATACGGCTACATATTCGGCAATATCCTTCTTCATACCAGTCCACCAGAAACGCTCCTTTAAATCCACATACATCTTGGTGTTTCCGGGGTGAATCAAATATGGTGAGTCATGAGCCTCCTGAAGTATTAACTTCTTGATCTCTGTGTTATTGGGCACATAAACACGATCCTCAAACCACAAGGTGTCGTGTTCATCCTCACGAAAACCTTTGGCCCTTCCTTTGCTCATTCTCTCTTTTATCTTGACGATCTCTTTGTCATCCTTCTGAGCCTCTTGAATCTTTCCTAACAATGTAGACTGAACTTCCATTGTTGCAACAAAACATCTAGGGACAATCTCCAATCGGAGCTCCCTGAGATCCTCTGCCAACTCCTTTGGCAACCCTGCACTTATGAGTGTGTTGGCATAACTTTCCCGGCTCAGAGCGTCTGCTACGACGTTGGCCTTGCCTGGATGATAGTGAAGCTTCATGTCATAATCCTTTATAAGCTCCAACCATCTCCTCTGCCTAAGGTTCAGCTCCTTCTGTGTGAAAATGTACTTCAAACTCTTATGGTCAGTGTATACATCGCAATGGTTTCCAATAAGATAATGTCTCCAAGTTTTCAACGCATGCACTACGACAGCCAACTCCAAGTCATGCGTGGCATAATTTAACTCATGCGGTTTCAGTTGTCGCGAGGCATACGAGACAACTCTTCCGTCCTGCATCAGTACTCCTCCAAGTTCTAAGCGAGAGGCGTCACAATACACTTGGAAATCCTTGCGTATATGCGGCAGAATCAGTATTGGGGCTGTAGTCAGACGTTTCTTTAACTCCTGAAAACTCGCTTCACATTCTTCCGTCCATTTAAATTTGATGTCCTTCTTCAATAGCTCTGTCATTGGCTTCGCAATCTTGGAAAAAATCTCAATGAATCTCCGGTAGTATCCTGTGAGTCCAAGAAAGCTGCGGATCTCGCTAACTGAAGTGGGTGCCAACCATTCAGTGACTGATTGTACCTTGGTGGGGTCTATGGCTATACCTTCTCTTGATATAACATGTCCAAGGAATCCAACTTCTTTCAACCAAAACTCACATTTGCTGAACTTGGCATACAACTGATGTTCCCTTAGTTTCTCGAGAACTAAATGCTCCTCTTCATTCTTCGAGTATACCATTATAAAATCAATGAACACCACAACAAACTTATCCAAATATTCCATGAACACCTTGTTCATCATCCTCATGAAATAGGCAGGGGCGTTAGTCAGTCCAAATGACATGACCGTATACTCATATAACCCGTACCTTGTGGTAAGCGTGGTTTTAGGTATATCCTTTTCCCGGATCTTCAGCTGATGATATCTTGATCGTAGATCAATCTTCGAGAACACCTTAGCTCCTTGGAACTGGTCAAACAAATTATTGATCATCGGTAGTGGGTACTTGTTCTTGATCGTCACCTCATTCAATGCACCATAATCAACAACAATCCTTAGAGACTTATCCTTCTTCTCAACCAAAAGTACTGGGGTTCCCCATGGTGATGAACTCCGTCGGATGTAACCTTTCTCCAATAACTCCTTGATCTGCTTATTAATCTCCTCCAGATCATTTGTGGGCATCCGGTAGGGTCTCTTTGATATTGGCCCGGTACCTAGCAATAGCTCTATCAAAAACTCGATGTCTCGATCCGGTGGCATACCTGGTAACTCCACTGGAAAAACATCTGGGTAATCCTTCAATACAGGCACTTCCTCCTGAACAACTCCCGTGAGGGTATTTACTTGGCTACTCCTAGGCGCATGTCTAGATACATACTTGATCCTTTTTTCCCTCCGGGGTGGTGAGACAAATTGATTTACTAGCACAGTCAATGCTTCCTCCATACTTTGACATCCAGTCCATGTCTAATATCACATCCAATCCTTGTGACTCCAAAATTATTAGGTCTGGCGGAAAAACATGGCTACCAATGGTTAGGGGTATCTGGTCGCACCATCGGCTGGCCATATACTCTGCTCCAGGTGAACTTACTAATAGAGGGTCCTAAGGGTTTGGGTTGGTAGTTTAAACTTATCCACGAATCCCCTTGATATGCATCAATGCGATGCACCAGTATAAAAAAGAACAAGGGAGGTAAAAGACTTAACTAAAAACTTACCGATAACTGCGTCTGGCTGCCCTTCAACCTCCTCCACGTTAACATGGTTCACTTGTCCTTTGTTGAATGGATTAGGCTTCTTCCCAGCGCTCCCATTACCGTTTCCATTCTTCGCTTCCGGGCACTCCGTGGCATAGTATCCAGTCTTCCCGCACTTGAAGCAAGTAATGTGACTTAGGTCTCTCTTGGTGGGTGTGGCTGGATTGGAGCAGGTCTGATTGTTGCTTGTTCTGTTCCCAGTACCATTCTTGGAACCATTGTGGTTATGCGAACTTCCTCCGTTATGGTTATGACCTCCATGGTTATGAACAAGTCCTCCCGAGTTCGGGGTTAGACGAGGCTTCTGCTGAGCTCCTGAGTTGTACCTTCCTTGTCCATACTTCCTTTTGCGGCTCTCGATTTGTTGTTGCTTCCCTTCAATCATAAGAGCCTTGTCTACCAACTCCTGGTAGTTGTTAAATGTTGCCACCATCAACTGCATGCTCATCTCATCGTTCAGCCCTTCCATAAAATTCTCCTGCTTCGCGGCATCTGTGGCCACATCGTCAGGGGCATAATGAGACAGCTTACTAAATTCATCCACGTACTGCCCACAGTACGGTTCCCTTGGCGCAAGTTGCGAAACTCATGCTTCTTCGTGCTCATAGCTCCCGTTGAGACATGGGCAGTGCGGAATGCTTGCTGAAACTGATCCCATGTAACAGTGGCTATAGGATAGGTGACTGTGTAATTCTCCCACCATGAGGCTGTTGGTCCATCCAACTGATGTGCGACAAAATGCACCTTCTCAGCATCGGTACAACCTGCAGTGGTTAACTCCCTTCCAATCCTGTGGAGCCAATCATCTGCCACTATCGGCTCGGTGCTGCTGGAAAACACCGGTGGCTGCAACCTCAGAAAGCGGGCTAAGTTGTCAACTGGTGGTGGTGGTGGTGGGTTGTTGTTGTTGTTGTTGCCTTGATTCTGAACTAACAACTGCATCAGTGTATTCTGCTGTTGGATCAACTGAGTGAGCTCCGGTGGGAAAGTAAATCCGGGGTCACGTCTTGGAGGCATCTGAGGGTTTAGAGGGAAGTGAATAGAATAGAATGAGGTCTAGTGAGAAAAACACTACCCATATGCACATGAGACAAACACAATCATATCACTCACTCAATCAAGCAAGGCATACCATCGATCTAACTATGATTACAAAACTGCTCAGACTATACTATATAAATGGTGGAATACTACTACTGATGTGGTGGTCTACTAGAAATATTGATCGGTCAAAGACTCCATGATGTCTGCTCCAGCTTCGTCTTCATAGTCATCATCGCTATCGTCCGGGTCCGAGTCGGTGTCGTCGATGATGATGTAGTCCTTAGAACGAATCTCGTTGGGTTCATCGTCTACTCCTCCTGGCGCGGGGTCTCCCATGAATACTCCCAGCTTCCTTTCCAGATCATCATTCTTCTCCACTAGTATGACGATTTCCTCCTCATAATCTTCACGAGTAGCCTTGAGTTCTTCCTCTAGTTCCGCGATCCTTGTCATTGCCTTCTTCAGATCTATCATGCATGCGCACATCTGGTTCTCCTGGCGACGAATGTGCTGGTTTAACTCCTGGATGAAAGCTATGGTTGATCTATCCTTCCTGGTGCTGATCATCTCCCATTGCTCATCTCGGCGCCCACAAATCTGATAGATAGTATCTTCAAGCTCCTTATGGTAAATTTCTCCAATGCGTCCCATGGTGATGTGAGCTGCCATACTCTTTCCTAGACTCCAGGTTGGTGCATCAAAGGAAAACTCTATGGGTTTGGTGACTGGCGTGAATGACCTTCCTAGAACTTGAACTTGAATCATCTGTCGCTCCTCTTTTGGTAAAGTGGCGTTGTAAGTCCCAGTGAAGCTTGCTATTCCAATATTCAGGTACTTAGTGACTTCCTTCAAGTGTCGTCCAAAAGGTGCTTCTCCATCCGGTTGTGCAAACTTGTTCCTTGCGTCCGCCATCCTAAAGAGTAGAAAATGGAGAGGAGTCAGAAATGAGAAGAGAGTGGTGATCTAGGGCTTTAGCTTAGTGGTCATGTCCTACACTCAGCATGTGCTCTGATACCATCTTGTAGCGAGCCGAGCTCAAATGATCAAGTCTCTGTGCTTCAGTGTCATCCCTGGATCGGTAATGCCGACACACACAGTACTCAAAGGATTTATAACAGAGTAGCAATCACACATTTATTACATCGAACGTCTCAATAGAGAACTTATTACAATAAATATGGCTTAAGGCCATCTAATACAATAATTGCGGAAGGCTTGGAAGATAAAGTGAGTCCATCAACTCCAACGGCATAGCTGAGCTGTACGGCAACGACCTAACGAACCTTACTCCTCGTCTAAAAAGTCTGCAACATAATACGTTGCAGCCCAAAAACGGATCAGCACATGGAATATGCTGGCAATATAACACGGTAGAGCAAGAACAGAATAATGCTATCACTATATGCATATTTGGCTGGTGGAAATCTCTATGGTTAAAGTTTTGCGAAAAGGCAATTTTTCCCTACAACAAAGGCATAGATTTTATTTAACTATCATGGTAGTTGAAACATGATTGAGAAGGTTCCTCCAACTCAATCCCAATTAAAAGTAATCATCAACCCAACAATATTAATTTAGAGTGATGAGATACATATGATGATACTCAAGATGTCCATAACCGGGGACACGGCTAACCATGATTAGTTTGTACACTCTGAAGAGGTTTGCACACTTTTCCCCACAAGACTCGATCTCCTCCATTGGATTTCTCGCACTACATGATGTTTGAGAAACGGATGACCGAGACACAGTCTTTCAGAAGTATTAACTCTCTACTCCGGATAGACTATACCACCTACAACCCACTACATCTGCTAGTCTACCTCTTCAAGAGCTTCATGCAACTTACTCAACTATGCTAGAGCCCATAATAGCTTGTGGCTACACACGGAAGTTTCTAGCATGAAATATCTCAGTTCTCTTTTGAGCCTGGGTGGCCGACCTTAGAATTATCACACGGGTACTCCGGGATATCCTAGGACAACACTGGATTCTCCAGGTGCCCGACAAGCAATCCACCCAGATGTGTATTAAAGTTGCCACCTTAAGTTGAACCATTAATTAACAATCTCACATTTGTCATGGTTTCACTCACCCAAACCACGTCTACGAGCATAGCATGGCAATATAAGCAATACGTAGAAGTAACTCCCAAGGGTTTGATAATAAACAGGTTAATAGGTACTACCTCATCTACTTCCCAAATCCCACATGTTATCAAGTCCTAACCATGCAATGTTTGAGGGTTTGAAACTAATTCATAAAAACCGGGTGATAAAGGGATATGATCAAAGTGTTACTTGCCTTGCTGATGATCCGCAAAACCTAGGGACTCGATGTAGCACGCTTCGCACTCCGGGTACTCTATCTCAATCAAACAAGCATACAATAAGCAATCAAACAAGACGCACGGGTAAAACTCAAATAAGAGATATAACCAGAAAGTTCAACTTAAGAACTCTGGTTTGCAAAAAGAATCAAAATCAAACAGAGCAACGAAACTCAAACTGCGAAAGAAACAAGATCCGATTACTAATCTGGACTAAGGTCAAATTTTACTGTAGCAAAATCTTGTTCAAGTTGGTTAAACGGAAAGAGGGTTTCGATACGAAACTCTAGGTGCTTGAATAGCATGATTCCGATAAACGACCGAAAAGTTATACTAAAACGAAAATCGGATCAGAAATCGCGATCGAAAATAATCGCGGAAAATCCGAGAAAAAGAAAAACTGACGAATAGGCTAACGAACGAACGTTCGCTGTCTGCGGCTAAACGGTGAAAACCGTTCATTAAAACGAATGTAAAAAGGGCGTTCTTAAGTAACTAAACCGAAAAATAAACCGAACCGGATCTAAAAAAAGGATCTAGGGTTTCGAAAAAAACCAAACGGTTTTCTCACGAAAACTGAGGCGGCTACCTCGGGTCCGGTGGGGTCCGGCGAGGCGGCGGTATGGCTCCGGCGATGGCGCGGCGGCTAGGGTTAGGGTTAGGGCGCTGGTGGGCTTCAACAGCGGCTGTGGGCTTTCGGCGGCTCGGGGCGGCGGCTTATAAAGGCCCCCCGGGCGGAGTCCCACTCGGGTACGGCTCGGAGTCGGTTCACTTTTTTTAAAATAATTCCGACATGCAGAAAAAGAAAGAAAAGAAATGCTAAACGGACTCCAAAAATGCCGAAATAAATTTTTCCGGTCCTCTAAAAATAAGCTGGACAAGGTGAACATTTATTTGGGCCTAAAATGCAACCTTGAAAAATGCATATTTTTTTCCTAATTCAAATAAAATAGCGATAAAACTCCAAATAAAAGTCTTATTTGATTTTAATATTAAATCTTCGATATTTCTCTATTTTGAGGAAGTCATTTTATCATCTCTCTTTTATTTTTATAAAAGAAATAATCGAAGAGAAACTAATTAAAATCAAACGATCCTGGTTCCAAAATTCGAGAAAACTTGAATATGAAAAGAATGAAATCCCCAACTCTCTCTGTAGGTCCTTGAGTTGCATAGAATTTCTAGGATCAAGCCAAAAATGCAATAAAATATGATATGCAATGATGCTCTAATGTATAACATTCCAAATTGAAAATTTGGGATGTTACATTGTGCTTGTGTGTGAGATACTCTTATGATCATGATCATGTGATTGATCATATTATGCTTTAATGTGTGCTTGGATGATGATATCTTATTACGTGTGTATGATCAATCATGTTTGTCTTAGTAATGAGTGTGTGCTATTTATATTTTATCATTTTGAATGCTCCACCAAGATGTATGTGACATGGAAGAGTAACCCATGGTCCTAATCGATTGTGAATTTGCATTCAAAAGAAATTTTTAAATAATGTACAAATTTATGGGGAGCTCTTCCTTATCACATACTTCTCAAAGCGATGATATATCTCATTCTTACTATCATTTGTCAAAGCTTTGATCTATATATTGTCATCAATTACCAAAAAGGGGAGATTGAAGGTGCAACTAATCCTCGGGTGGTTTTGGTAATTCATAACAACATATAGCTCATTGAGCTAACAACCATTCAAGTTGATTATTTCAGAAAGTTCAATGATTGGCATGGCATGGACTAGAGATGTGGACCCCTCAAAATGTTAAGGACAAATATTGGCAAAAGCTCAAGACTCTTCATTTCTATTTTAGTGATCCAAGATCACATTGAGTCCATAGGAAAAGCCAATTACTAAACAGTAAAACTAAGGTAGTTAGGAGCATCCATAGCGATTTAAACTCCTTAGCAGTTAGATGATGCTCATGAACGTACTGCATTCATCTACAGCCCCGCTCAACATTTTTACCATCATTCATTGCCGTCACACATGGCACTAGATGGCGAGTCCAACTTAGCAGGGCTGCTACTCTGCTGATTGATCCAGGTGCATTCTAATGAACTGGGCCAACAAAGGAGCAACGTGACCCGGCCCAGCAAGCACTCCCAATGATTCTGCCAGCCAAACAACCACCAACAACTGCGTTTTTTGGTCGAGTCTGCTTACGCCACCACGTTGGTCGAGTTGCCGTTTCACGCTAACTGATTTGTTTTCATTTGTTTGCTTGCTTGCAAATGTAGTGGACAAGTCAAGTCTGATTAGTATATTATGGGAAGTATGAACAAATTGCATCATGGGATGTCTCCACCCACCCCTAACTTCTCTTGATAGTACGTACACATATCCTATAGAATAGTACATATATCCTAGAGAAAAGGAGAAATAAAATCTACTCCTCCAGATATTCAAAATGATGTTCATACTCACATGCTCTTGGAAACGTAATTTCACAACAAATAATTCGAAATTAAAAATATCCTTACTATTTCCGTGTGTTGATGCTCAACATATTGTTTCAGAAAGAACTTTATGAAACATGATTTAAACATTTTTTTCACACACCATTGGTCACCCCTCTCCCTATCTTTCTCCTTAATCCAAAAAAAATCCGTGTGTCAGTTTAGACCGATTCGTATTACTCTTTGTAGCGACTAGACCTCAGACAGTCTGATCTCTGTGCTTCAGTGTCATCCCTGGATCAGTAATGCTGACACGCACAGTACTTGAAGGATTTATAACAGAGTAGCAATCACACACTTATTACATTGAATGTCTCCAAAGAGAACTTATTGCAAATAATATGGCTTAAGGCCATCTAATAATGATAACAGCGGAAGAATTGGAAGATAAGTGAGTCCATCAACTCCAACGACATCACTGAGTATAGAACCATGACCTAAGGCACCTTACTCATCGTTTGAAAAATCTGCAACATGAATGTTGCAGCCCAAAAACGGGTCAGCACATGGAATATGCTGGCAATGTAACACATAGAGAGTAATGAACAGAAATAGGCTATTCTACATGCATATCTGGCTGGTGGAAAGCTCTATGGTTACAGTTTTGCGTAAAGCCATTTTTTTCCTACTGCAAAGGAATAAATTTTATTTAACTAACATGGTGGTTGTTAAACATTGAGAGTGTAGACACCCTCTCAATCCCAATTAAGCATCATCATTAAAACCCAACAAAATTAACTAAAGTCACATGATGAGATTCACATGATAATCCAAGTACTAGACACTCAAAACGTCCATAACTGGGGACACGGCTAATCATGATTAGTTTATACACTCTGCAGAGGTTTGCGCACTTTTCCCCACAAGACTCGATCTCCTCCGTTGGGATTCTCGCACTACATGGTGTTTGAGAAACGGATGACCGAGACTTAGTCTTTCAGAAGCGCTAGCACCTTACGATCGGGTAGACCGTTACACCTACTTTCCCCTACATCTACTAGTCTACCACTGTAAGAGTTCGCACAACTTAATCAACTATGCTAGAGCCCATAGTAGCTTGTGGCTGCACACGGAAGTTTCTAGCATGAATAATCTCATGATCCCTTTGAGCCTGGGTGGCGGTCCATAAAGAAAAACAGGCAATCGCTAGAATACCCAAGTGCCTCAATCCACCCAGATGTGTGTTAAAGTTGCCACCTTAAGAAAACCATTAAATAACAATCTCACATCTGTCATGGATACACTCACCCAATCCACGTCTACTAGGATAGCATGGCATAAGCAAACATAGAAGTAACTCCCAAAGGTTTGATAATAAAATAGGTAATAGGTACTACCTCATCTACTTCCAAACCCACAATTTATTTAGATCGTAACTATGCAATTGTTTGAGGATTGATCTAATGCAATAAAACTAGGTAGAAAAGAGGTATGATCAAAGTGTTACTTGCCTTACTGATGATCCGTGAAACCTAGAGATTCGAAGTAGCAAGCGGCGCACTCCGGGTACTCTAACACAAACAAACAAGCATACAACAAGCACTCATCTAATGCACAGGTAAAACTCAAATAAGAGATCTAACCAGAAAGTTCAACTTAAGAACTTCAGTTTGCAAAAAGAAACAAACCGAACGAAACAACGAAAGTCAAACGGCGAAAGAAACAAGCTTCGTTTACTAATCTGTACTTAAGTCAAATTTTACAGAAGCAAAAACTTGTTTGAGTTGGTTAAACGGGAAGAGGGTTTCGAAACGAAACTCTAGGCACTTGAATCGCCTGATTCCGATAAACGAGCGAAAAGTTATACTAGAACGAAAATCAGATCAAAAATCGCGATCAGAAATAATCATGGAAAATCCGAGAAAAAGAAAAACTGACGAACAGATTAACGAACGAACGTTCGTTAACTGAAACTAAACGGTGAACTCGTCCGTTGAAACGAACGAACGTGCGAACGATCGCTAAATAATTGAACTGAGAAAAACAAAAAAAATAGGGTTTTCAAAAAAACGAAACGGTATTCTTCCGAAAACCGGCGGCGGACGGCGGCTACCTCGTCGGAAACCGGCAAAACTCGGGGCTCCGGCGGGGTGGGGTGGCGTCGACGGCGGGCGGCGGCGGCGGGCGGCGTGGCTGCTGTGGGAGGCGGGGCGGGTCGGGGTGGCGGGGTGAGGCGGTGGCGGCGGGCGGTATTTAAGAGGGGGGGCGTCGGCGGCTTGGGGAAGGGGGTGCCGGGTCGGGGTCGGCCTCGGGAGGCGTGCCCCGGCCGAACTCGGCGGCGGCGGCGAGTCAGACTCCTGCAGGGAAGGCGGCGGCGGCGCGGGCCTGGCCTGGCTCGGCTGGGCCTTCGGCCCAGTCGTGCGCGCGGTACTTTTAAAAAAAACAAATTCCGCCGAAACTAAGAAAAATTCTAGAAAATAAAATAAAATTCTAAAAATGTCAAAATAAAATTTCACCTCCTAAATAAAATATTTAGAACGAGATGAACATTTTCTTGGCCCTAAAATGCAGTTTTGAAAAACATGCAATTTTTCCTAAATTCAAAAAGAACTAGCCAAAAACTCCGAAATAGAAATCTTATTTGATTTTTTTATTAAATCCTCAATATTTCTTTATTTTGGGAAAGTCATTTTATTCCCTCTGTTATATTTTTATAATAGAAATAGTTGAAGATAAAATAAATAAAATCAAATGATCCTATTTTCAAAATTTGAGAAAACTCAAATATGAAAATAACGAAATTCCCAACTCTCTCCGTGGGTCCTTGGTGGCGTAGAATTTCTGGATGAGGCCAAAAGCAATAAAATATGATATGCAGTGATGATCTAATGTATAACATTCCGAATTGAAAATTTGGGATGTTACAAACCTACCCCCCTTAAGATGAATCTCGCCCTCGAGATTCGGGTTGGCTAGAAAATAGGTGAGGGTGGTCCTTCAACAGATCTTCCTCTCGCTCCCAGGTGGCTTCATCCTCGGTGTGGTGGCTCCACTGAACTTTGCAAAACTTGATAACCTTGCTGCGGGTGACTCAGCTGGCATACTTGAGAATCTTGACTGGTTTCTCCTCATAGCTCAATTCACTATCCAACTAAATCGCTTCCAGCGGCACTGTATCTCTCAGCGGTATATCCGCCATCTCTGCGTGGCATTTCTTCAACTGGGAAACGTGAAATACATCGTGAACTCCTGACAATCCCTCAGGCAATTCCAATTTATAAGCAACTTATCCCATGCGTTCCAAAACTTTGTATGGTCCCACAAAACGTGGCGCTAACTTTCCCTTAACTCCAAAGCGCTTAACTCCTCGAAGTGGAGATACACGAAGATAAACTCTATCTCCGGCTTCGTAAATTGTCTCCTTGCATTTAGAATCTACATAGCTCTTCTGCTTGGACTGGGCTACCTTGAGCCTATCTCGAATTAACTTCACCTTCTGTTTAGACTCCTTAATCAAATCTGGTCCAAACAACTGGCGGTCTCCAACTTCATCCCACGACAATGGTGTTTTGCACCTTCTTCCGTACAAGGCTTCAAAAGGGGCCATCTTCAAACTGGATTGATAACTGTTGTTGTAAGAGAACTCCGCTTATGGCAAGTTGTCATCCCAACTAGATCCATAATCTAGCGCACAAGCTCTCAGCATATCCTCTAAAATCTGATTGACTCTCTCGGTCTGTCCATCTGTCTGCGGATGGAAAGCGGTACTGAACTCTTATCTGGTACCCAAGGTTTCATGCAACTGATTCCAGAACTTTGAGGTAAACTGGGTTCCTCTATTTGATACAATGCTCCTCAGAACTCCATGCAGACATACTATCCTGGTCATGTATATCTTTGCCAACTTAGCACTGGTGTAAGTGGTCTTCACTGGGATGAAATGATCTACCTTCGTCAAGCGATCGACTACAACCCATATCGAGTCATAGCCTGAACGGGTCCTGGGTAATCCCGTGATAAAATACATGCCTAGCTTATCCCACTTCTATTCGGGTATCGGCAATGGCTATAGTAATCCTGCTGGCTTCTGATGCATTGCCTTCACTCTCTGACATACATCACAAACTGCTACATACTCCGCAATATCCTTCTTCATTCTGGTCCAACAGAAAGTGTCTTTCAAATCCAAATACATCTTGGTATTTCCTGGGTGAATCGAGTACGGCGAATCATGGGCCTCTTGCAAAATCAACTTCCAGATCTCCGGGTCATTAGGCACATAAACGCGGTCCTCAAACCATAAGGTATCGTGTTCATCCTCACGAAATCCTTTAACTTTTCCCTTGCTCACCTTCTCCTTTATAGTGGCAATCTCCTTGTCAGTCTTCTAAGCTTCTCTGATCTTATCCATCAAAGTAGACTGAATCTCCAATGCTACTACATACCTCTCGGAACTATCTCCAAACATAGCTCACGAAGATCCTCGGCTAACTCCTTTGGTAACTCTCCGGTCATTAGTGTGTTGACATGGCTCTTGCGGCTCAATGCGCCAGCTACTACGGTAGCCTTTCCGGGATGATAATGCAACCTCATATCATAATCCTTGATGAGCTCCAACCATCTCCTTTGCCTGAGATTCAACTCCTTCTGCGTGAAGATGTACTTCAAACTCTTGTGATCCGTGTACACCGCACAATGGTTTCCGATGACAAAATGTCTCCACGTCTTCAATGCGTGCACTACGGATGCTAACTCCAAGTCGTGTGTAGCGTAATTCAACTCATGGGGCTTAAGCTGTCGTGAGGCATATGAAACAACTCTTCCCTCCTGCATAAGCACTGCTCCAAGTCCTCGGCGTGAAGCATCGCAATATACCTCATAATCCTTGCGCTGATCTGGCAGAATCAACACTGGCGATGTAACCAAACGCTTCTTCAACTCCTGGAAACTGGCCTCACATTCTTCAGTACATTTGAACTTGGTATCCTTCTTCAACAACTCCGTCATAGGTTTTGCAATCTTCAAGAAATTTTCAATGAATCTCCGGTAGTATCCTGCGAGTCCAAGAAAACTCCAGATCTCTCCAACTGTTGTTGGGACTTCCCAATTTGTCACAGTATCAACCTTGGTGGGATCTACTGCTATTCCTTCTCCGGATATAACATGTCCAAGGAATCCAACTTCCTTCAACCAGAACTCACATTTGCTGAATTTGGCGTACAACTGATGTTCTTTGAGCTTCTCCAGTACCAAACGCAAATGCTCCTTATGTTCTTCTTCATTCTTTGAGTAGACCAAAATATCGTCAATGAACACCACGGCGAACTTATCCAGCCATAAACACCTTGTTCATCATGTTCATGAAATAGGCAGGTGCGTTAGTCAGACCAAATGACATAATGGTATACTCATACAACCCGTACCTGGTGGTAAAAGCCGTCTTAGGTATATCCTGCTCTCTAATCTTCAACTGATGGTATCCTGATCGCAAATCGATCATGGAAAATACCTTAGCTCCTTGCAATTGGTCAAATAGATCATTGATCATCGGTAGTGGGTACTTGTTCTTAATTGTTACTTCATTAAATCCTCGATAATCAACAACCATCCTCAATGATCCATCCTTCTTCTCCACTAGAAGTACTGGTGATCCCCAAGGTGAAGAACTTGGGCGAATATAGCCTTTATCCAATAACTCCTTAATTTGTTTCTTAATTTCCTCCAAATCTTGTGCGGGCATCCGGTATGGTCTCTTAGCTATCGGCCATGTGCCTGGCAAAAGCTCAATCAAAAACTCAATGTCTCTATCTGGTGGCATGCCTGGCAACTCCTCTAGAAATACATCAGGGAAATCCTTCACCACTGGTACTTCCTCCTGCACAACTCCTGTTAAGGTATTTACTTGTGTCCTCTTCGGCTCATGTCTTGATACATACTTGATCCTCCTCCCTTCCGGGGTGGTCAGCAAAATCGACTTACTGGCGCAATCGATGTTTCCTCCATACATCGATAGCCAATCCATACCCATAATTACATCCAGACCTTGCGATTCCAAAATGATTAAATCCGAGGGGAACACATGCCTACCTATACTCAATGGCACTTGAAAACATCCTTGACTGTCCATATACTCCGCTCCTGGTGAGCTTACTAACATAGGTGTTCTAAGAACCTTGGTGGGCAGTTTATACTTATCCACAAATCCCCTTGAGATGTATGAATGCGATGCACCAGTATCAAAAAGAACGATTGCAGTAAATGACTTAACCAAAAACTTACCTATTACTGCATCTGGCTGGGCTTCAACCTCCTCCACGTTAACGTGGTTCACCTGTCCCTTGTTGAAAGGGTTCGGCTTCTTCCTAGAGCTTCCATTGCCATTACCATTCTGGGCTTCAGGACATTCATTGGCAAAATGTCCAGTCTTCTGACACTTATAACAAGTGACTTGGCTCAGGTCTCTCTTGGCTGGGGTTGATGGGTTGGTACAGTTCTGACCGTTGCTTCCCCCATTCCCATTACCGTTCATGGGGCCATTATGATTATGCGAATTCCCTCCTCCATGGGTATGCTGAAAATGTCCTCCCGCTTTCAGGGTAAAACGTGGCTTCTGCTGAGCTCCTGAATTGTACTTCCCTTGTCATGCTTCCTCTTGCGGTTCTCAATCTGCTGCTGCTTCCCTTCAATCATAAGAGCACGATCTACCAACTCCTGGTAGTTGTTGAAAGTTGCTACCATCAACTGCATGCTTAGATCATCATCCAGTCCTTCCAGAAACTTCTCCTACTTAGCTGCATCCGTAGCAACGTCATCCGGGGCATAACGTGCTAACTTACTGAAGTCATCCACATATTGGCCAACTGTTCATCCTCCTTGGTGCAAGTTGCGAAACTCACGCTTCTTCATGGCCATAGCTCCTGCTGAAACATGGGCAGTATAGAAAGCCTGCTGAAATTGGTCCCATGTCACCGTGGCTATAGGGTAGGTGACAGTGTAATTCTCCCACCATGATGTTGCTGGTCCATCCAACTGATGTGCGGCAAAACGCACCTTCTCAGCGTCAGTACATCCTGTAGTGGTTAACTCCCTTCCAATCTTGCGGAGCCAATAATCTGCTACTATAGGCTCGGTGCTACTGGAGAACACTGGCGGATTCAGTCTAAGGAAACGGGTTAAGTGATCAACAGGTGGTGGTGGTGGTGGGTTGTTGTTGTTGTTGTTGTTGCCTTGGTTCTGAACTAACAACTGCATCAGGGTATTCTGCTGTTGAATCAACTGAGTGAGCTCCAGTGGGAATGCAAATCCGGGGTCACGTCTCGGAGGCATCTGAGGGTTTAGAAAAGATGAGAGTATAGAATAGATTGAGGTCTAGAGAGAAACACTACCCATATGCACATGAGGCAATTGCAAATGAAATCACTTCATTCAATCAAGCAAGGCATACAATCGGTCTAACTATCGTTATAAAAGTGCTCGGACTACTCTATTTACATGGTGGAATACTACTACTGATATGGTGGTCTACTAAAAATATTCCTCGGTTGTAGACTCCATGATATCTTCTTCAGCTTTGTCTTCAAAGTCATCATCGCTCAGGTCAGAGTCAGTGTCGTCGATGATGATGTAGTCCTCCGGGCGAATCTCCTTGGGTTCTTCGTCTTCTTCTACTGGTGTGGGGTCTCCCATGAATATTCCGATCTTCTTAGTCAGGTCGTCCTTCTTCTCCACTAATACTTTGATTTCCTCCTCATAATCTTCACATGTAGCCTTGAGTTCTTCCTCCAGTTCCGTGATTCTTGTCATCGCCTTCTTCAGATCTATCATGCCTGCGCACATCTGGTTCTCCTAGCGTCGAATGTGCTGGTTTAACTCCTGGATAAAAGCTGCGATTGATCTATCCTTCCTGGTGCTGATCATTTCCCATTTCTCATCTCGGCGCCCACAAATCTGGTAGATAGTATCCTTGAGATCATTGTGGTAAACTTCTCCAATACGTCCCATGGTGATGTGGGCTGCCATGCTCTTTCCTAGAATCCAGGTTGGTGCATCAAAGGAAAACTCTATAGGCTCAGTGACTGGCGCGAATGTCCTTCCTGGAACTTGAACTTGGATCATCCAGCGCTCCTCCTCGGGTAAAGTGGCGTTGTAGGTCCCGGTGAAGCTTGGTACTCCGATGTTCAGGTACTTAGTGACTTCCTTCAGGTGGCGTCCAAAGGGTGTATCTTCATCCGGTTGCGTGAACTTGTTCCTTGCATCCGCCATCCTAAAAGAGTAGAAAAGACGAGGAGTCAGAAATGAGAAGAGAATAGTGATCTAGGGCTTTATCTTAGTGGTCGTGTTCTACAGTCAGCGTGTGCTCTGATACCATCTTGTAGAGATCAGACCTCAAACAGTCTGATCCCTGTGCTTCAGTGTCATCCCTGGATCAGTAATGTTAACACACATAGTACTTGAAGGATTTATAACAGAGTAGCAATCACACACTTATTACATCGAATGTCTCCAAAGAGAACTTATTGCAAATAATATGGCTTAAGGCCATCTAATAATGATAACAACGAAAGGCTTGGAAGATAAGTGAGTCCATCAACTCCAACGGCATCACTGAGTATAGAACCACGACCTATGGCACCTTACTCGTCGTCTGAAAAATCTGCAACATGAACGTTGCAGCCCGAAAACGGGTTAGCACATGGAATATGCTGGCAATGTAACACATAGAGAGTAACGAACAGAAATAGGCTATTATACATGCATATCTGGCTGGTGGAAAGCTCTATGGTTACAGTTTTGTGTAAAGCCATTTTTTCCTACTGCAAAGGAATAAATTTTATTTAACTAACATGGTGGTTGTTAAACATTGAGAGTGTAGACACCCTCTCAATCCCAATTAAGCATCATCATTAAAACCCAACAAAATTAATTAAAGTCACATGATGAGATTCACATGATAATCCAAGTACTAGATACTCAAAACGTCCATAACCGGGGACACGGCTAATCATGATTAGTTTATACACTCTGCAGAGGTTTGCGCACTTCTCCCCACAAGGCTCGATCTCCTCCGTTGGGATTCTCGCACTACATGGTGTTTGAGAAACGGATGACCGAGACTTAGTCTTTCAGAAGCGCTAGCACCTGACGATTGGGTAGACCGTTACACCTACTTTCCCCTACATCTTCTAGTCTACCACTGTAAGAGTTCGCACGACTTAATCAACTATGCTAGAGCCCATAGTAGCTTGTGGCTGCACACGGAAGTTTCTAGCATGAATAATCTCATGATCCCTTTGAGCCTGGGTGGTGGTCCATAAAGAAAACAGGCAATCGCTGGAATACCCAGGTGCCTCAATCCACCCAGATGTGTATTAAAGTTGCCACGTTAAGTAAACCATTAAATAACAATCTCACATCTGTCATGGATAAACTCACCCAATCCACGTCTACTAGCATAGCATGGCATAAGCAAACGTAGAAGTAACTCCCAAAGGTTTGATAATAAAACAAGTAATAGGTACTACCTCATCTACTTCCCAACCCACAATTTATTTAGATCCTAACCATGCAATTGTTTGAGGATTGATCTAATGCAATAAAACTGGGTGGTAAAGAGGTATGATCAAAGTGTTACTTGCCTTGCTGATGATCCGTGAAACCTAGTGATTCGAAGTAGCAAGCGGCGCACTCCGGGTACTCTAACGCAAACAAACAAGCATACAATAAGCACTCATCTAATGCACAGGTAAAATCAAATAAGAGATCTAACCAGAAAGTTCAACTTAAGAACTCCGGTTTGCAAAAAGAAACAAATCGAATGAAACAGCGAAAGTCAAACGGCGAAAGAAACAAGCTTCATTTACTAATCTAGACTTAAGTCAAATTTTACAGAAGCAAAAACTTGTTTGAGTTGGTTAAATGGAAAGAGGGTTTCGAAACGAAACTCTAGGCACTTGAATCGCCTGATTCCGATAAACGAGCGAAAAGTTATACTAGAACGAAAATCAGATCAGAAATCGCGATGAGAAATAATCGTGGAAAATCCGAGAAAAAGAAAAACTGACGAACAGATTAACGAACGAATGTTCGTTAACTGAAACTAAAAAGTGAACTCGTCCGTTAAAATGAACGAACGAGCGAACACTCGCTAAATAAGTGAACCGAGAAAAACAAAAAAACGATCTAAATAAAAAAACCTAGGGTTTAAAAAACCGAATCGGTTTTCTTCCGAAAACCGGTGGCGGATGGCGGCTACCTCGTCGAAAACCGGCGGAACTCGGGGCTCCGGCAGGGTGGAGTGGCGTCGGCGGCGGGCGGCGTGGGCGTCGGCGGCGGGCGGTGGCACACGGCGGCGGGCGGCGCGGCTGCTGCGGGAGGCAGGGCGGGTCGGGGTGACGGGGTGAGGCAGTGACGGCGGGCGGTATTTAAGAGGGGGGCGCCGGGTCGGGGTCGGCCTCGGGAGGCGAGCCCCGGCCGGACTCGGCGGCGGCGGCGAGTCGGACTCCCGCGGGGAAGGCGGCGGCGGCGCGGGCCTGGCCTAGCTTGGCTGGACCTTCGGCCCAGTCGGGCGCGCGGTACTTTTTTGTAAAAAAACAAATTCCACCGAAACTAAGAAAAATTCTAGAAAATAAAATAAAATTCTAAAAATGCCAAAATAAATTTTCACCGCCTAAATAAAATATTTAGAACGAGATGAACATTTTCTTGGCCCTAAAATGCAGTTTTGAAAAACGTGCATTTTTTCCTAAATTCAAAAAGAACTAGCCAAAAACTCTGAAATAAAAATCTTATTTGATTTTTTTATTAAATCCTCAATATTTCTTTATTTTGGGAAAGTCATTTTATTCCCTCTCTCATATTTTTATAAGAGAAATAATTGAAGATAAAATAAATAAAATCAAATGATCCTATTTTCAAAATTTGAGAAAACTCAAATATGAAAATAACAAAATTCCCAACTCTCTCCATGGGTCCTTGAGTGGCGTAGAATTTCTGGATCAGGCCAAAAGCAATAAAATATGATATGCAGTGATGATATAATGTATAACATTCCAAATTGAAAATTTGGGATGTTACACTCTTATTGCATGAACGCTGAATATATGGGTAGAGCATATTTGATCCAAATTCTAGGTTAATTCAAATTTGTCAAAGAGTTATACCATTCTTTGTTCAATGTAGACGGGCGCGGCAACACACGCTTTTATGTTCTTATACTATTAAAAGGGAATGAGGTGTTGCTTAATGGTCTACTTGCTCAAAATGCTTAGTGATATGCTCCAAAGCCCTCAACCACTTTCTCAAATCCAAATATGTCCTAAACCTAAAGTCAAACTCGGCCCCACCGATTTCATCTATCCGGCGCCACCGAGTTCCTTTGATAGAGCCATAGCCAGAAACCCTAATCGGTTCTGTCTCGGCGATAGGGATTTTGCTCTTACCGAGATGGGATTGCAAACTCTTTGTTTCCGTTTGTAACGTTTTCGCCTCACCGAAATGAGTGATCGGTCCCACCAAGTTCACAATGCAAACTCTCTGTTTCCCTTTCATAACGTTTCAGTATCACTGAAAGGAGCGATCGGTCCCAGCGAGTTTGCCTGACCAACTCTTTGTTTGCTTGTTACTGAAATCGGTCTCACCGAGTTCATGTAATCGGTCAAACCGAGATAAGGTTTTGCCCTAACCCTAGCGCATCGGTCCCATCGAGTTGATCATGTCGGTCCCATAGAGAATCCTAGCGTTCACATTTTGAACTGAATCAGTCTCACCGAGTTTACCTATTCGGTCTGACCGAGTTGGGTCAAATGTGTGTAACAGTTAGATTTTGTGTGGAGGCTATATATACCCCTCCACCTCCTTCTCTATTCAAGAGAGAGCCATCAGAATGTGCCTACACTTCCACTACTCATTTTCTGAGAGAGAACCACCTACTCATGTGTTGAGACCAAGACATTCCAATCCAACCACAAGAATCTTGATCTCTAGCCTTCCCCAAGTTGCTTTCCACTCAAATCATCTTTCCACCATAGCAAAATTTGTGAGAGAGAGAGTTGAGTGTTGGGGAGACTATCATTTGAAGCACAAGAGCAAGGAGTTCATCATCAACACACCATCTATTACCTTTTGGAGAGTGGTGTCTCCTAGTTTGGTTAGGTGTCACTTGGGGGCCTCCGTCAAGATTGTGGAGTTGAACCAAGGAGTTTGTAAGGGCAAGGAGATCGCCTACTTTGTGAAGATCTACCCAAGTGAGGCAAGTCCTTCGTGGATGATGGCCATGGTGGGATAGACAAGGTTGCTTCTTCGTGGACCCTTTGTGGGCGGAGCCCTCCGTGGACTCGCGCAACCGTTACCCTTCATGGGTTGAGGTCTCAATCAACGTGGATGTACGATAGCACCACCTATCGAAACCACGCCAAAAATCTCCGTGTCGACATTGTGTTTTCCTTTCCAAACCTCACCCTTTACCTTCATATGCAATGCTTTACATTCTGCTGTTATACTCTTAGAATTGCATGTGGAGGTTGATTGCTTAACTTGTGCTAAGTTGTTAAAATCTGCCAGGACTTAAAATTGAGAAAATGCTAGATTTTTATTTGGTTAAGTAGTCTAATAACGCCCCCCCTCTAGACCTACTTTCGATCCTACAGTATGCTACTCTGATCCTATCGTATATATTGAGTATTACACTTTTTCTATTTCTGTAGATATGGGAGTATATTCTTCTGTCATAAGATATATAGTATATACTCTATTTCTCTACCAGATAGTTTATACTACATCTATTTTCAAGAAGTATATCCTTTTTTTATGGAAGTGTATATACCTGATATTTTTTGAGGAAGTATATACTACACATGTTGCTAGTGAGTGCGTACAGCTTCATTTCTGAGGAAGTATATACTTCATATCTTCTGGTAGAGTAAGCAACACATCTTTCGTGAGGAATTATACACTTAGCAATTTTATGGGAGATCATATACTACATGGCTTGTGGGGAATATACTCATATTTTACAATAGTATATACTACTTTTTTCCCTAAAATGTATATACTACATCATCTGTGAGGGAATATACGTCTTGATTTTACAAGAGAGTATATACTGCAAAATTATGATCGAGTATATATGTTATTTTTGTTTTCAAGAGTATATACCACATTATTTATGAATTGATTTTTTATTAAATAGTGTATACTGTGATATTAGGAAAAATAAAAAATTGTATGATAAGCTTGCATAAGAATTTATTCACCAAAGAAGAGTATATGTATACTCCCCGCAAAAAAAGAGTATATGTATACACGTAAGAAGAAGTATGCCTGCCTCTAATCAGCGGTAACAAAAATGGCTTGATTGCAAAAGTGCAAAGAAACCTGCTATAGTCGTTCCATTCATACAGTACATGATAAAGCATTCATGTATATGCATCATTGGTGGCTATGTAAATACTTTCAAGTTTGCGTTCCGCCACCGGCTTCTGTCATCTTCGTGCTGCACCCTTGGCCGTTGATGCTCGTCATATAGAAACTGCTTGGTTGATAAAACATTCATCACTTCCACGGGTCACAAAAATGGCAGAAGGAAACTGCTTGCAGAAATCATGTAGGATAGATACAAAAATTTACTTACTTCGGGTCAAGACCTAGAGGACGGTCGGTGACTGAGAACAGCATGCGTGTCGTGGCCTCTGCCACTTACCCATGACAAATATTGTTTTCTGCTGGGGAGATGGAGAAGTTGTCGTCAGAATCAAAGCTGGACCCCAATTGATAACACAAGAATCTACCCCTTGAATAAAATGTATCCCTCATGTATTAGGTCGGATCCTATTTTGTATTTATCAAAAAAATCTGTAGAGATTAAATACTAATTCTTAGAAGACTGGATCTAATCAATGAGAGGATGAGCCGCTGCCAATGAGACCGCTGCCGAGCGAACTCCTTCTCTTGGAGGCCGATGTACTCTGCCGCTGCTGTACCAGCCATCGCTGTTACCGCCGCAGGACGCAAATGAGACGACAAGATAGATGGATAAGGGCTCAAATTGATAGGATGATCCAACGACACCTATAGAAACGCCCGGAAAATAGGAGCAATGAGTTTCGTCGTTACGGCTGAACTTTTTCCACGTAATAAAGGAGAGACACGTGGATAGGAGTATGTACTCCTAGGAGTACTAATCCATTTTCCTATATACATACATACATACATATATATATACCATCTATTCTGATAATATTATCAGAATAGTTATTTTGATAACACTTCCGCATTGCATGCTCAATGCGAGGGCACTACACTTTCTTTATCAAAAGCACTGCATTGCAGAGACTAGTGAACTTCGTGTCGGAAAAAACTGCTCGTACTGTTTTCTCGGTACTATTTTCGCTCTAATTTTTTAACCGTTTATTGGAACGAGGCGTCTAATATATCGTTGGAGAGCTACGGATTATGCGCAACTTCACCATGTTGAACACTTTTCGAGATTCCCCGCGGTTTAAGAGCAGTTTCAAAAATGGTGCGGCCCACAAAGAGTGGCAGCGAGCGTTTTTCGCGTTTTTTTCTAAACCGCTCGTCGGAATGAGGCAAATGATACACCGTTGGATAGGTATCCTCAAGGCGCATATTTTTCATAACTATTGTTCTCTCTAATTCGTTATGGTTTAAGAGCAGCTTCAAATTTACTAAATCGCGGAATTCTGTTTTTCAAAAAAATCAAATTTTCGGTACTGTTTTCGCTCCAGTTTTTTAACCGTTTGTCGAAACAAGGCGTGTAATATACCGTTCAAAAACTATGGACGAGGCGCAACTTTCGTGTGTTGAAATGCTTTTAAGATTCCTTATGGTTTTAAGTTAATTTTGAAAATCATGCGGCAGACGACGAGTGGCAGCGGCCGTTTTTTGTGAAATTTTTACAAATCGCTGGTCGGAATGATTCAAACGATACGCCGTTGGAAAGATATCAATGAGGCACAAATTTTTCATGTAGAACACTCTCTTTAATTCTTTATGGTTTAAGAGGAATTTCGAATTTACCAAAATGCGGACACTCTGTTTTTCGCGACACCCAAATCGACGTGGGTACTTCATCCAACTGAAAAACCGCACTGCATCGGACGAAAAACCGCACTGCATCAGACGTGATAGAGAACTGCATGGTTTATTTTGTTCAAACATAATTTTTTTCAAGGACGAGAAAGTAGAGTGCACTTCACATCGGGAGTAAATGAACCACAACACTATCAAGAAGTGAACCGCATTACTTTTTTATGGTACGTAAATCTTCTTAAGAGAGCTGGAGTGCACTTCATCTTAAGTGTTGGTGAACCACAAGACTATGAAAAGTGAACCTCGAGACTACCGTAAACGGGCCGTACTGCATCAGACAGAAAACCGCACTTATTTAGACTAAAAACCGCACTTCATTGGATAGACAAGTGCACTGCATGATTTCTTTTTTGTGGGACGTAAATTTTCTTAGACGGAAAGTGGAGTGCGCTTCACATTGGGCGTAAGTGGACCTCAACACTTCCGAAACTAAACCGCGCCGCTGCCGAAAGGGAACCGCATGACATTTTTGTTAACCTTTTTCATACTTAATATTTTTCTACGAGCGTAGACCAAACGCATGGAACCGCATGACATTTTTGTTAACCTTTTTCATACTTAATATTTTTCTACGAGCGTAGACCAAACGCATGGAACCGCATGACATTTTTGTTAACCTTTTTCATACTTAATATTTTTCTACGAGCGTAGACCAAACGCATGGACCATATGGACGAAGCGAATGAACCGTAGTGCATCAAGAAGTGAATCGCATTAATTTTTCTGCCCTTTCACATATGGGAGTAAGTGAATCACATTGCGGTGTCGACCAAATTGAAAACAACATATCACACACACTGCTTCAAATCAAAAACCGCACTGCAATGTCGACCAAGTAACTGCATGCAGGTTTGACTATACTGCTTTTTGCTATGATTCTTAAACAAGGCATGTGATACGTGTGTTTGTTCTTGAGCCCGAGTGAGCTTCCAGAGAGTTCAAAGCGAACTCCCACACACATAAAAAGTGTACTGCAGTTTTTTTGGCCATCATTCTTTTTAGTTATCTACAGAAGGAGACAACAGGAGGTGAAACAATAATTTCAGCACCACCCATGAAATCCTCCTACAGATCCTTCAAAGAGATTTCAAGGTGAAGCTCTCCAGCTCCAGCAATGATATGCTCACCAGAATCTTCAATGCTACAAAGAACCATAGGGTCAGACTTTGCTAGCCGCTTCAAACCCTCAACAAGCTTAGGAAGATCAGAAGCCACCTTGCACTGAACAGCAACACGCACAACAGGTGACACAGAGAACTTCATTGCCCTGATTGGGCAGGCATCAACTTCATTCTCATTTGTCAGGGTTGCATTTCTTGGTGATGAACTGATCCAAACCAACCAAAGCAACAGTGTTACCACAGGGAACATCCTCGACCGATTCTTGCTTCTTTACCATCCAGATAACAGTACGCTGGACACTCTTCACATACAAATCCTTCTTCTGGCCAGGAACAAAGTTAGGACCCATGATACGGACCTTCATACCATTTGCAACCCTCCCAGCAAAAACACGTCCAAAGGCAAAGAATCTACCCTTGCCAGATGCTGGTATCAGTCATGCGAACATCACCAGCAACTTCCTGGGCGATAATCCCAGCAGCTGCCACAAGGGAATTCGTAAGCGTAGAGTTGCCTGCAAACATGTAAATAATATGTGAGGACGGTGCAAAAGCATCCAGATTAATAGTTGAACACAATATACATTAAAATAGACACTTGAACATATTTAACCACTGAGAGATGTAAGTATGGCACAACATTACACTACATTGAAACAAACCGTGATTAAAATAACTTCAAAAAGGACAAACCGGGTATTTAGTAACATGGTTAAAAAAATCTGGTGGGACATTGCAAACAATATTAATACAAGGACATGTGTTTTTGTGCTACTAAGTACAACTGTGTAAATTGTAATACATTCAGCAACTAACAGGAGCATACACCAAACTGGGCAGATTTTGAGCCATGGGATTATATGCCAATAGTTACATTTAAGCTTGTCAAAGCATAAAGCATTCATAAAAGCAGTAAGAATAAGCTCCAGGAGACAGCAAGGGCTGAAACTACTTATTTCAAAACAGTGAAACAGCTCATTAAATTTAACTAACTTACAGAGATCCGGTTTTGGAAATAATATGGCATAACTAAGAGCAGGATACAAAAGGAGAGAAACTACAGGTGAGGGTGCCCGCATGCATGGATGGGCTACACTGCACGCTAGGGCGAGCTGCACTGCACACCAGGGCAAGCTGCACTGCACGCCAGGGAAGGTCGCGGAACTGCATGCCATCGTACGTCGCACTGCACGCCATCGTTGGCCGAACTGCACGCGAGCCGCCGAGGATGGACATGCACTAGACCTCGCCGGAGGTAGTTTCCGGGGAGAGGAGGAAGAAGGAAAGGAGAGAGGGGAGGGCGGCTCGTAGGGGAGGGTAGAGAGCTCGACGCCGCCGTAGAGGAAGGAGCTGCAACAGGATCCTGCCGTATCCGTCTCCAGGAAGGTGTGGGAGGAGAGGGGTGGAGGATCTTGCCGGATCCGTGACCGGCTAGCACGGGAATGGGAGGTGTAGGAGGATCCAACCGGCGGGCAGGCACGGGGGACGGATGTGGAGGAGGATCCCGCCGCATCCGTCGTCGTTCAGGCACAGTAGGAGGGGGTGGAGGAGGGTCCTGCCGGATCCGTCGCCGGGAAGGCACGGGAGGACGGAGATGGAGGTGGATCCAGCCGGATCCGTCACTGGGCAGGCACGATAGGAGGGATGGAGGAGGGTCCTGCCGGATCCGTCGCCGGGTAGACCTAGAGGTGGGAGATGGAGGAGAGGGGGACGACTGCTGCACCGGGGGATCCATGGCGCCAGCGGGGCCATCAAAGGAAGAAGGCGGTGGGGCGGGACCCGAGCGGTGGCGCCGGAGGAAGGAGATGGTAGGGCGGGTCCCGAGTGGCGTCACCGGAGGAAGGAGGTGGTACGGCGGGGCCCAGGAGCTGGTGGGAGAGGAAGAAGGGAGGAAGGAGGTGGCCGCGGTAGTGTGGGGACAGGGGCGGTGCTGGTGGTTACCGCGGTGGTGCGCCGGTGGGAGGGAGCAGATGCAGGGATTCCCAGATGCAATGGGGTTCGTGGGTTTGGTGGTTGGATCGGGGATAGTGTGGAGCGGCTGTGTGGTTAGTTTGTACTAGTAGCTACGAGTGGATACGAGGTGTTATCAGAATAAGCGGAGGTGTTAGTAGAATAAGGTCTTAAGAGGTGTTATTAGAATAGACCCACCCTATATATATACATGTATATATATATAGTGTTACTATTCATCACCCAGGGTGCAGAATAAGTTATTCTTCACCTGAGGTAATCTTACGATCATTTTATAATTAAATTACGTTTTGAATTCAAATAGTTACATTCCTATTGATTCACTACGTAAAATTTGACATATGAAAATAAAAATATAGGTCATAAGACAAGAAAATTTGCAGTTTATGTGTATTTTAGACTATGTTTTTATGTTTGTAATTTTACATAACATAAAATATTTTTTACGGCGATTATATATTTTCTTACGATCCCTTTTTGCGTCATAAATAAGACAAAAAATACGATGCATTGATGGTAAAATAGAGGGGGGGGTGAAAAATAACTATTCCTCACCCAGGGTGACGAATAGCACGACCATATATATATATATATATATATATATATATATATATATATATATATATATATATATATTAGGGGCGATCGGCTGTTCCCGAACTCCCAAACACGCAAAAGACCGGCCCGTTACACTCCTTCGAACGGCCCACCCCCACTCCACGAACTTCTCCCCAACGCTTTCAACGCCCACTCGCAGCGGGAACCCGCGCCGCCGCCGTCGTTCCCCAGCAGGAAGCCGCGCCGCCGCCGCCGTTCACCCACCAGGAAGCTGCTCCGCTGCCGCTGTCCCCCACCAGGGACCCGCGTCATCGCCGCCGTCCACCCACCAGGAAGCCGCCCCGCTGCCACCGTTCACCCGCCAGGAAGTCGCGCCACCCGCCACCGTCCACCCACGAGGAAGTTGCGCCGCCACCGTCGTCCACCAAGGAATCTAAGCCACCGCCGCCCCCCAACAGGAAGCTGTGCTGCTGCAGCGGCCACCACATCCACACGCCGGCGCGACCACCCAACACCACATTTGTCAGCTCTGTAGCCACCTCCCCTCTAGATCGGGTCTTCCCCGTCGATCCACTGAGCTGCAAGCTTCCCCCGACCGCTGCCACTGTTTGGCGTTGTCCTCGCCAACCGCCTCCTCACCGCTCACCGTCTCAGGCTCGTCGGCACCGACCTCGGGTGGCCACCAGTCACCCAACCCCGTGGCATCCCACTCCTCTGCCCAGCGCGCCCGATTCTTCCCCACCCAGGCATCCCACGATGCCATCAGCACAAAAAAGTCAACCCGGCGCAGGCGTGTGTGCAGGTCAAGTTGATCTACTCAGTGTTGATCCATGAGGCCGATCTGAACTTCACTAACTGTCGGCTTCTTCCTGCAGAGCACCAACATGAGTTCTCTCCCAAATCCTCTTTGGACATGCTCCATTTTTTGTAGATGCAAGAAGCACTGCCCTCTCTATCACTCCATCTCTCTCAAGTGGCAGGCAGAGGAAACAAACCTCTGAACAACCATCTCGTCGGCGTGATTTTGGAAATTCAGACCAAAGCTGAATATTTTCTTGAAGAGTTCACCTTCGATTAGTGCTTCTGTGTGTGTGTAACTATTGGCAGTAGAAAAATCATTTTACATAGAACACAAAAAAGGTTCGAAAAATATCAATGATAGAAGTTCATGTACATGAAGATTGATGCTTCGCATGTTGTGTGTATATACGACAGCACACAGAAATCATGTTGTGCCATTATTCAGTAGCAGTTCAACAAGAAAACCTGCAAGAGTTCTATTAGTATAGTTCGAGCAGAAGAAAAATCATATTGTGCTACTTGATGTTTACAAAAAAAGATGTCATATTGTGCTACTTTTATAAAAAAAAATATATATCAGATCTTTTATGTACTTATAGAAAACCAAGAAATTCCACATTAAAAAATGGAGAAGTTCACTACTTGTAATAAAACAGAGTTTCCTCGTTTCCACAAAAAATACCTTGAAGTTCAAAATTAAAAAACGGAGTGGTTCGATGTCTGGTTTGAATTATTTTCCCTTATAAATAACGAATTCAAAAAAAATATTTTCTTAGAAACAAAAACAAAAGCAAAGAAGGTCAAACTAAAAGAATAGAGAAGTACACGTTTAAAAAAACTCAGATTTCCCTCGTTATCAAAAAATGGAAACAAGAAGTTCAAAAATTAAATAACAAGAAATTCAACTTCTAATAATAGAGGCTTCAAAATTTCATAAAAAAGATTAAGAAATAAAACCAGGAAGTCCATATTAAAAAGATGGAGAAGTTCGATGATTATAGAAACTCAAATTTTCCTCGTTATTAAAGAATGGAAACAAGAAGTTCAAAAATAAAATAACAAGAAGTTCAACTTTTAATAATAGAGTGCTTCAAAATTTCATAATAAAAAGATTAAGAAATAAAACTAGGAAGTCCATATTAAAAAGATGGAGAAGTTCGATGATTATAGAAAACTCAGATTTTCCTCATTATTAAAGAATGGAAATAAGAAGTTCAACTTTTAATAATAGAGCGCTTCAAAATTTCGTAAAAAGGATTAAGAAATAAAACTAGGAAGTCCATATTAAAAAGATGGAGAAGTTCGATGATTATAGAGAACTTAGATTTTCCTCATTATTAAAAGAATGGCAATAAGAAGTTCAAAAATTAAATAACAAGAAGTTCAACTATTAAAAATAGAGGGCTTCAAAATTCATAAAAAAGGATTTAGAAAATCAGTTTAAAAATTCATAAAAAACTCAAAAAAATTCACATAACCGAGAGAAGTTCAGGTTGATAACTGCCAGAAGTTAATGTACTAGATGGTGTGCATTTTGTATTAAAAAGGAAAAAAAAAGCAAAGGCTAAAAGTTTTGTTGTTATAAGTTCAAGTCCTTCGTTGGAGAAAATTAAAAAAATTATTGTGAGAGAGAATTGTACAAAAGGAAATATTATTTGTGTAACACAGACGAATGGATGAGAAAATTAAAAACAAAAATACGTCACAGAAGTTCAACGTGAAAACAATATGAAGTTCAACTACTACGCTGAATGAATTTTAGATGAAAAAACTTTTAAAATCGTCACGAGTATGAAAAAATGATCAACACAGAGAAGTTGCATGTTTACAGCAGCTTTCCATCGGTATATCACCTGCTCAATTCCGGTGAATGGATGGAGAGCTACTAGAAGTGGATGGAGATCTACGAGCAAAAAAAAGCAGGTGAAAAACAGAGTGAAGTTCAACTAGACATGCCGAGATGTTCAGGTTCTTCACGTGGTGCATTTTTGAAGAATCTGTTTCGCGCTAAAGGCAAAACAAATGATCTCGCCATTTTCGCAATTACTTGAAAACGGCTGGGAATCGGAGAAAACCATCAACATGAAAAAGTTTCGCATTTTTCGTAGCTTTTCAACGATATATTATTTGCCACATTCCGATAAAGTTTGTAGAAAATACGGTGAAAATACATTTTTAGCTATTTTCAAAACTGTCTTAAAACCGTAAAGAATTGGGAGAAACAATATATACCAAAACGTTCAAGCTTTCCAACGCCATATCATTTGCTGCATTCGGACGCACGGTTAAAAAATTAGCTCAAAAATACGAACTCGGTAGGACTTGGACCATTTTCTAAATTACTCTTAAACCATTCAAAATTAGAAAAAAACTTTCAAGATGAAAAAGTAGCGCATTTTCATAAGCTTTCCAACGCCATATCATATGCCTCAATTGGATTAGCCGTTTAGAAATGACATCAAAAATACGAACTCAGCTGTTCGGTTTACGAAATTTTACGTTTTTTCAAATTACTCTTTAACCATACGTAATTAGAGAAAACTTTCAACATGTGGAAGGAGAGGTTTTGCAGCAGCTTTCCAACGCCATATTATATGCCTCATTCCGATAAACGGTTTAGAAATGCAATCGAAAATACGATTCATGTTTTTTGTGTGAAGAAAAAACGGTTTTCAAAACTGCTCTTAAACCGCTTATATTTTGTCAAAAATTTAAGTTGAGTCATGATATTGGTGTCCATAGCTTTCCAACGGTATATCGCAAGCCCCATTTGGGCAATGTTAGCGGAAGTTCAACCTAGTACAGGGGGAAGTTCAACGTACTACTAGCGGGGCAGGTCAGGTTGTGATCAGAATATTATTCTGATCCCATGATCAGAATAGTGTTTATATATATACATATATATATGGGCTATTCTGTTTCGCGTAACAGAATATTATTCTATTACCCTACTTGAACTGATGGTTTCAGGCGGTTGTACTGATAATTTTCATCTCGTCGAACTGATCGTCTTTTCGTCGGAATGGGTGTGTAATATATCCTTGGAAAGCTCTTGACATCCGCATTACAAATATATAGGAATTTTTTGCAAAATTATCAAGGTTTAAGAGCAGTTTTGAAAAAACCGTTTTTCTCAAAACCGAAAACGTGAATCGTATTTTGGACTCAATTTTCAAACGGTTTATCAGAATTGAGCAAATAAGATGGTGCTGGAAAGCTGGTAAAATTCCGCATATTCCATATATATACTAGCTTTTCAAATTATATACAATTTAAAAGTAATTTGAAAAATGGTGAAATTCTGGGTGAAACGAATTTTTGCTTTTTTGCAAACGGTTTGTCGGATTGATGCAAATGATACAACGTTGGAAAGCTATGGAAAATGCACAACTTTTTTGTATAGAAATGTTTTCTAATTCCTTACGGTTTAAAAACAAATTCGAACACGGTCAAATTTGATTTTGAATGCGATTTTTTTAAGTTTGTCGAAATGGGGGCAAATAATATACTGTTGGATAGCTATCAAAAATGTGAAACTTAGTCATGTTGAACGTTTTCTCAAATTCGCAATCATTGATGAGTAATTTTGAATACGGTGAGACATGTCGTGATGTTTTTTCCGTCAAAAAAAGCAGAGTACTTGTACTGAACTATGTATGTGTCCGTATTGATTTATTTTTCACATAGTAACTTTGAAAGGTTCCAAAAAGAGAGTACTTGAAAGGATGTCTGTATGGATTTATATTGAGCGTGTTTTCATAGACTAGACTTGTTGGGGATATGACTATCAGGTATGACCCGCCCAGGAGGGGCCGGGTCAACTACAATGATGGTTCATCCTAGAAGCCCAAGAGAGTATACCAGACGGCGGTTCATAGATAGGCCGGTAAGAGGCCCAAGCCCAGAGACGGCGTAAGGCCCGTAAGTGTAAACCGCCATGTATGAGTAGACTTGTAATATAAGGCATGTAAGATACGTCACCGAGCCAGACGGTATGAGCTGGCCGGGACTCTGTAGGCCGCAGGGCGTCAACCCGTGTATATAAGGGGACGACCCGGCAGCGGCTTAGGGCAAGAAAGATCAAATCGAGAGCCAGGCAAAGCGTGTTTGCTTCCTGGTAATCGAAACCCTAGCAATACCACCTTAACTGGAGTAGGCCTTTACCTTCACCGCAAGGGGCCGAACCAGTATAAACTCTCCGTGTCCCTTGTCCCGTTTAACCCCTTTAAGCTAACCTCGTCGCAATGGCTCCACAACTAAGTCCTTCCATGAGGACATCTGTCGTGACACTTCCACGATAGTTGGCGCCCACCGTGGGGCCAGCGCACGGTGGTTTAGAGTTCTTAAAGGGCAGCTTCAAGGGGATCAAGGGATACGTTGTGGGCCGGATGACCAAGAGTCGTCGCGGCAAGCTCTACATCGACGATGCAAGCTAGGGCCCTGAGGCCGGCTCAATTGAGTACGGGTACCGGGTCCCCTTCGGTGGAATCCACGTCTTCATTGGCAAGATCGGCAAGCCGGGCCCTGAGCCGGACATCTGCACCGACATCATCGAGACGGCTCAGCGTGCACGACCCGCCCCGGCTCAGCCAGCCGTAAGGCACGTCTTTGTTGGGTTCACCCACGGGGCTGAATTGGAAGGCTCCGTCTCCGGCAGTGAGACGGAAATCTGCTTTGATGATGAGTCCACGAGCGAGACCGATTCAATGTATCAGCTACAGGGCAGAAGGCTTGGGGGTTGTTCCGATGGCGATAGTATTTCGGACCCCTGTGAGACGCCAAACAAGCTCGCGATCTTCACAGCTGGCATACAGCCGGTTCTTGGCTCGACAGCTGCTGCGGCTATAACTTTTGGAGCAGCTGCGGTCACGGCAGTTGGGGTTCGCGGTTCAATTCGCCCGCCGACTCAAGTCTTAGAAGATCTGTTGGATGCTCTGGCGACTCTGATGGAGGTTGAGGTAACCCCAGAAAACCAGGAGCAACAGAAGGCAGAAGTGGCTAAATTACGTGATGGAATAGCGCAAGCTAAGGCAGACTTAGCGACAGAGAACGCCAGGATGGCCGCAGAACAAGCTATTTTGGACGCCCAAGCACAGCGGATTCAAGCAGAATCATATCGGCTTAGGGTGGCTCAGAACGCTTCACATGAAGTCTTGAGGAGGAAGCAACGGAGTCGTTTGTCCTTCATTTATGAGTCAAGGGACCTCTTCAACACCCCTGGAGCTGGGGCCAGTAACCCGTCGCTGGTGAACCAGATAGTTGAACCGCCCGGCCAGCCACGTATAAACAGCACTCCACCTCAGCATGTGACAACACCGCTGGGTCATTACTCCACCCCTCTGGACAACATGATTGCGGCAGCTACACGATTGGCGGCTCTGCATGATGAGGGTGAAACTCCAGCGGCGGTTGAAACCCGAACAGCTAGGGAGCTTCTTCAAACAGCTCTGGTGCAGCAGCAGGCTTACTCTTATAGTTGCGATCGGATTCATGAGACCCCTTGTCCGAGCCAGAGCTACAGCAGGCACATTGACTCGCCGGCGGTCTCAAGTACTGAAAAGTGCCATAATCAACCTCATGACCCGACACGCAATGAAGCTAATGCACAAGATTTGGTGGACCAAGCCAGAGCACGTCGGGAGGCTGAGCTGGCGGCTCAACTAGCGGCTCATCAGCATTCGTCGGTTTACCCGACAGCTTCAATTGAGGCAGGAGTGACTTCCAAGGCTTTCGGTGTGCCGTTTCTAACGACAGCTATACGAAATGAGCGTCTGCCTAAGGACTTCAAAGGCCCTCGTAAGGTGCCAAATTACACAACCGATCAACCTCCTTAGGCGTAGGTGGAGAGTTATGACATGGCCATGGAGATGCTGGATGTTAGTGAAGCTGCTTACGCCAAGTACTTCACCATGATGTTAGAGGGGACGGCTCGTACCTGGTTGAAGGGGTTGCCGGCTAATTCCATTGGGTCATGGGCGGAGTTGAAGGCCCGGTTTATCCAGAAGTTCAAAGACGCGTGCAAGCAGCCTATGTTGATTGTGGATCTGGTTTCTTGCGTTCAGGCCGAGGGTGAGTCTACGACCAGCTGGGTGCGCCGGGTCTCAACCATCATACATTCTTCAGATAACATCAACGTCGGCTCAGCGATTCTGATGTTGGAGAAAAATTGCCGGTTCATTCCACTCAAGCAGAAGCTTGGGCAGCTCAAGCGTCATTGTAACGACTTGGGTGAGCTGATGGCGGCTCTAGTTAAGTATGCCGACTCGGATGGTACCAAGGACCCCGATTCAGAGAAAGAAGAGTAATGGCATGAAGGGACAATAGTACAACTCTGCCGGTCAGGGTGGCAATGGTAAGCGCAGGGCTGATGACTTCATGGCTAACACAGGTGCACGCAATGATTATCAGTGCCGTAGAGGACCGCAGGGGGCCGTCGGTTTCGAGCATAGGATTCGACCTTGAAGCAATGTTAAACCAGCCGTGTCCAAAACACGGAACGAAACGTAAGCCGGCTACTCATTCATGGAAGGATTGCAGCATAATGAGAAGCTTTCGGGAATCCATCCAGCGCCACCATGGCCCAAATGGCGGGTCAGGGTCTGGTTCTCATGGTCCGGGTCATGGAGGCGGCAGTTCAAGTTTCGATTTTCAAGGTCACGATAACCAGGGTGGTTACAATCAATAGAGTAATTAGGGGAATCAACAGCAACAGCAGTCCGGTTATCAGAGCAATCTGAAACAATTAAGTAGTGGGCAGTACCACGTTTTCACCACCAGTTTGTGTAAACGGGATCATAAGCTTCACAAGAGAGCTGTGAACGCAGTTGAGCCCGCGGTCCCACGTTATCTACGATGGTTGAAGCAGCCTATCGTATGGATTCGAGAGGAACATCCGCCCCGGGTTGATAATCTGGGTCATCTGGCTTTGGTGGTGGCGCCTTAAGTTGGGGGTTATAAGTTTACTAAGGTGCTCATGGATGGGGGTAGCAGCATTAACATCCTTTATTATGAGACCTTCCGACGCATGGGACTGATAGATAAGAACCTTAAGCCGTCAAATATTGTCTTTCACAGTGTCGTGCCAGGTAAATCAGCCTACCCAGTGGGTAAGATATCGTTTGAAGTTGCCTTTGGAGATGAGCATGATTCCAGGTCTAAGACGTTAACCTTTGAAGTGGTCAAGATCAAAAGCCCTTACCATGCTTTGTTCGGGCGGCCGGCTTATGCTAAATTCATGGCGAGGCCCTATTATCTCTGTTGGAAAAGGCAGTGCCTAGGAGGCGCTTAGGCATGCCTAGGCATTAGGCAATGGCCAAACGCCTCGCCTAGGGCATAAATGGAGGTCTAGGCAGGGCAAGCAAGGAATTGCCTACCCAAGCAAGAAATCATGCCACATACTGTACTGATATGCCAAACGGGTTATATTCCAATGGCAGTGGACGGTAATTAACTTATCTATATGGCCTAAACTAATATCAACACCCATATAATAATCGCAAATACACTACGAGTAAAAAAATATTACCGCCTAGGCCGCGCCTAGGGCTCTTAGGCATCGCCTAGGCACTAGGCGAAGGCTAATCGCCTCGCTTACGCCTACCGCTTTTTCCAACCTTTCCTGTTATGTCTACTTGCAGCTTAAAATGTCGGGTTATAAGGGCACCATCACAGTGCATGGGAGTCGCAAGGTGGCCTTGGAATGTGAGGAAGGAGATGTGGCTTATGCTGAATCAGTGTGTGCAACGGAGGAGCTAAAATTTTGCAAAGACAATGTTGACCCAGCGGACATGACATCTTTGAAGAAACCAACCACTGAGCATGATCCTTCATTAAAATTTAAATCGGCGGACGATACCAAGATGATTGATTTTGTCCCTGGCGACTCATCTATACAGTTCAGCATCAACACTAATTTGGATCCAAAATAGGAAAGCACGCTCATCGAGTTCATCCGTGAGAACCGGGACATCTTTGCATGCAAGCCTTCTGACATGCCAGGTGTACCGAGGGAACTCGCTGAGCACACTCTTAATATTGATCTGAAGTTTAAACCGGTCAAGCAATTTCTTCGCCAGTTTAACGAGGAGTGGCCCAAGGCCATTGGTGAGGAAGTGGCCCGGCTTTTGGCGGCTGGGTTTATCATTGAAGTCTTTCATCCTGAGTGGTTGGCTAATCTGGTTGTGAGCATTTGAGTTTTTTGGATGCTTATTCTGGTTATCATCATATCAAAATGGCAGTTAAGGACCAGGAGAAGACAGCTTTCATTACTCTGTTCGGAGCCTTCTGCTATGTGTCTATGCCTTTTGGGCTCAAGAGCGCCCAGGCGACTTATCAGCGGTGTGTATAGAATTGCCTTCACAATCAGATTGGGCGCAATGTTCATGCTTATGTAGATGACATTGTGGTGAAGTCAAGAGAGAAATACACCTTGATTGACGATTTGAAAGAGGCATTTAACAATCTCTGGGTCTACAAGATGATGCTTAACCCGGCCAAATGTGTCTTTGGTGTGCCGGCAGGCAAGCTATTGGGATTTCTGGTTTCTAACAGAGGCATTGAAGCTAACCCTGAGAAGATCAAATCCATTACATCTTTGGCTAAACCGGCGTGTATCAATGATGTTCAGCGACTGGTGGGTCGAATTGCAGCTTTGAGTCGGTTCATAAGCCGGCTGGGCGAGAAGGCCATCCCCCTTTACCAGATGATGAAAAAGACGGATCATTTTGTTTGGAGTGATGCTGCTGATCAGGCATTTGAGGATCTGAAGAAACAGTTGGCTAAGCCGCTCGTGCTTGCTACCCCTGTTGATAAAGAGGCTTTGTTGCTATATGTGGCTGCTAATAGCCGGGCCGTCAGTGTAGGCATTGTGGTGGAAAGGAAGGAGGCAGGCAAGGAATATTTGGTTCAATGGTCAGTTTATTATATCAGTGAGGTGCTTATTGAGTCTAAACAGAGGTGCCCACACTGGCAGAAGCTTGTTTATGGGGGTTTTTATGGCAGGCCGAAAGCTTAAGCAATATTTTCAAGGTCATCCTATCACTGTGGTAAGTTCTGCTCCTTTAGGAGATATCATTCAAAACAGGGAAGCCACAGGCCGGGTTGCTAAATGGGCTATTGAGCTCGGTCCTCACGGTTTAAAGTATGTGCCACACACAGCCATCAAGTCCCAAGCACTGGTGGATTTCATCAATGATTGGACAGAGTTGTAGGTGCCTGAGGAAAAGCCGGATAACACATATTGGACTATCCACTTTGATGGATCCAGACAGCTGGAGGCTCGGGGGCTGGAGTCGTTTTAACTTCCCCACGAGGTGATAAGTTTTCCTATATTCTCCAGTTAATGTTCCCTTGTACTAACAATGCAGCAGAATATGAGGCCTTACTCCATGGTCTTCGGATGGCTAAGGAGATGAGCTTAAGCCGGGTGAGGTGTTTTGGCGATTCTGATCTGGTGGCTCAGCAAGTTTCTGTCACTTGGGATTCCAAGGATCCTCTTATGGCAGCTTATCGCTAGGAGGTTGATGCCATTGCAGGTCATTTCAAGGGTTACCAAGTTGAACATATTGATCACAGGAAGAACGAGGCGGCTGATACCTTAAGCCGGCTAGGATCTCAGTGTAAGGCGGTGCCGCCCAATACGTTTTTGGATATTCTGCTTAAACCGTCTGTGAAAGTACCCACCGAGGAGGACCTTGCAGTTCCTGACCCGGAAGCGCAGTTGGTGGCGGCTCTCCATGCTATTCCTGATTGGACGGTTCTGTATTTGGCTTACATCACCCGGGGTGAGTTGCCAGAGGATGAGGTCTTGGCCAGACAAATAACCCAGCGGTCTAAGTCAATGACGATTGTCAGTGGAGAGTTGCACCATCGCAGCGTTTCAACGTTGCGTCTCTCCTGAAGAAGGCTGTGAGATTTTACGAGAAATCCACGAAGGAGATATAATGCGGAGCATCCCAAGATCATCCCCATGGACGCACCTACACCTCCAACGACACCACTTGGACCAATGACACGAGCCCGAGCCAAGGCTATCGAAGATAAGGTGAACTCACTCCTCTCCGAACTTCCACTTTCTATGGATGAGACATGGCTACTACCTAAGTCCGAGATGTTGTGCATGATTAGGCACCAAGAGGACCCGCCCGAAGATGCGCATGAAGATGTACAAGTCCCCAAGTCCACAGATGAGGAGAACCAACGGAAGGAGCCAAGAACATCTCCCAGGCCCCGGACATCCGGCCAGGACCTCGGACATCCGGCCCCTGGAGCATCATCCACTACAGCAGCTCAGCCGCCAGAACCTACAGGCCCCGGACATCCGGCCCCGACATCCCGGACATCCGGCCTCTCCCGAGCCCCCGGACATCCGGCCGCTAGCCCGGAAATCTGGCCCCTCCGAACCCAAGAGCAACAAATGCCACCACTCCAGCTCGGACATCCGGTCTCCCCAGCCCGGACATCCGGCGTCGCCCGAAAGCCCGGACATCCCGCCCGACCAGCCCGGACATCCCGCCTCCCCTGTCTGCGCTCAGTGAAGGGCCAAGGCCCGTGTATCCCTTCTCCCCCTAGACTATATATACTCCACCTCGCCCAACTTTCTAGGGTTAGCAAAGGTTTCGCTCATGTTTGTGTGAGAGCTTTGCTCATCCACTTGGTTACCTTCTCCACTGAGATTCAAGCCTCCACTGGAGAAGATCCCCCAAGCGGATTCAAGACCCCTCTTTAGGGAAGAACATCAAGACCTCCTCATGGAGAAGACCGGTTACCGTGTATCATCCTTAGTTGTCCGAGGATCGTGTATCTTCTCTTATGTATTCGAGGATCTAGCACTTGTGTGACTTGTTCTTGTTAGTTTGAGTGTTCCCCTTGTGTTTCCCCTTGTGATTTCCCTCATTTCCCTCCTTGTGTTCCTCGTGTTCTTCGCGGGATCCGCTCCTTTCGTGAAAGATCGGCCGATTAGGGTCCTACCCTACATCATCTTGGTATCTAGAGCCATGTTGATCACAATTTCGGAGCCTCCCTGTTGTGTTTCTAACCTTGTTTTGTTGTTTTTCATCCTAATTCGAAAATTCCCCACCAAAAATAGCCCCAATTTTTTTTGTGATTTGTTGGTGTGTTGAGATTTTGTTGGTTTGGATCCGTGGATGTGCTTTGTTTTGAGTGGATCTAGCTTCCCATCCATTTTCCCCCAATTTCCTTCCACAAATTCCTCCGAATTTCGCCCAGATTTGTCCTCTCCATGCGGTGTTCATCCCATTCGTCCCCGGATCCAGAGCCCGGACATCCGGCCCGTCAAGCCCGGACATCCGGCCTTCCACCCGGAGATCCGACCCCTGGCAGCAATATCTCCATCCACCACCCCGTTTTCTGTCCATTTTTCACCAAATTTTGTTCCGGTGCCCACCATATACCATATATACTTCCGCATACCTCCACCACTTCTGCATACCCAACCATTTTGGACCGTTTCGCTCTCCGACACATTTGCTACTTCGAGGTTTGAGAATTTGAGTTGCGGTACCGTATCCTTTTTGTGTTTTGGCTATCTAGGCACGGTTCGACAACGACATCACCGCCGCTCATCTTCGCCACGGATGCGTGCTACATCATCACTGCCATCCTACATCGTCATCAACAACGACCACCTCGACTACACCTTGGTATTCGTGCCACCATTTTGACACCATACCGGAAGCAAGACTGGTAACCTCATCTTGGTATTGGACATATCACTCTTACCATTACATTGATAGCCATTATAGCCTTACTCCTTTGCGTTGCTTACCCATCGAGACTAGCCATTGAGTATTGCCTGCAACGAGACTTGTGCACATTAGTGATCATACTTCTCATATCACCCATATATCATTGTTGCATATATTGGTATCATCTCTTGTGACACAAAGTTGTCATCGCATACTCACTTGCTATATCGATTCGTCAAGCATTGCATGAGAAAAGAGCTCAACATCAAAGAGCCAAACAAGATTTTAAGCAAAGAGGAAAGATAAGCAAAGAGCTTTTAAGTAAGAACCATAGCATCATACAACATTAAGATTGTCATACTCCATCATCTTGGATCATATCATAGCAACACCTTGCATAGAACATATTTGGGATAGAAGTCATTGCATTTTTGCTAAGTAGGTTGTGCACAAGTTCTTGTATCCGCCTATTGTGCAATCGTGCTAGCGTCTCTCTAGTGTTGTGCAACAAGAGCATTTTTGTGGATTCCACATTTTGGCTCACCCTTGGCTGCACGACCCCACTTATCTTTTTGCGTGTGTGTTTCCGTGTACCTTATATGCTTGGTCTACTTGTTACATTGCATCTTGCAAATCTTTTCCAACATTATTGAAGCTCACTTACAATTGCATCAAATTTTGTGCCACCATCTTAACCAAGATCCACCAAAAGTGTTTACTTGTGTAGGTGTGAGAAACCGACAAGAGTTAGTACCAATTGTGCTATTTCCTTTTCCTACATTGGAGTGATCCTCGATCCACTTTCAAATTTGTCAAGGTACATTTGGTACTCGTTCTTCTCTTTCTACCACTCACATTTGTCTTGGAATGATGGATAGTCCAAGTACTTCTACCAACCCACTCTTCATGGAGAAAGACGACGACATGAACTCCTTCGTCACCAAGAGTCACCTCTTCGGTGCACAACGTGCTTTGCATCAAGAGCAACAAGCTATGAGTGAACGCATCGACAACCTTGCCGCCGACTTGAGACTTTCCGAGCAATGTACAAGGGACTACTTCGACCACAAGCTCGATGATCACAAGCAAGAGAATGACGCAAGGATGGACGAAATTCGTGCTTTGCTGCTCAATCGCTCTTCTTCCACTTCAAGAAGGAGCCGTTCAAGCCGCCACTCCGACTTCACCCTCTCCAGCTCAAGTACACCGACATCGAACACTCTTCGCTGAGCCACGCGCAACGATCGTCAAGCAAGCCTCAATCCCCTACGCGACACCGACTCTCAAGAGCGCCGACAACGTCAAACTCAAGAGGCCTTTGCACTAGCACGAGAACGGCAACGACAACATGAAGAGGAAGAGCGAGCGCGTCTACACCAAAATGCTCAAGATGCCGAGGCACAACATCAAGAACAACTACTCCGTGACGCTCAAGCACTTGCGGCGCAACAAACTCTATGCGATTCAAGTCGAGCCGTAGTCAACCGAGGCCGACAAGCCCGTGAACAAGCGGAAGCACTTCGCGAAGAATTCCGCGAGAGGATTTCTCAAGCTTGCGTGCACCGTCAAGTTGCTCCTCGAGATCAACAAGCTCCTCCACAAGCACGTCAAGAACAACAAGTTCCTAAAGATCATGAAGGCAATGGAGATCCTCCACAATAAGAGCAACATGAGGTTGACAACCCTCCGCACCAAGAGCAACACGAGTTGAACAATCATCAACAACATGGGCATCATCATCCCCGACCCCAACACAATGAAGAGCAACGCTACGGCAAACTCAAGTTCAACATGCCCAAGTTCAAGGGAAGCAACGATCCCGAAGAGTACCTTTCATGGGCATTGAAAGTTGACAAGATCTTCTGTTTGCACAATTATGACAAAGAGAAGAAGATCGCGATGGCATCCCTTGAGTTCCAAGACTATCACTACAAAAAAAAGACACATCCGTGACATTTTGGGCCGAACGAAATTTTTTTCTGTCATACATATGACACTTCTATGACGATAATTGTGACAAAACCCGGTATCATCATAGATGTGGTGGGCTCCTACTTCTATGACAAAATATCATGACAGAAAATGGGCTTTTCGTCCTCGGCGGGCCGAAGACGCAGCTGCATGACATTCTTTGGGCCGTACATGAAGGAAAAAACTGTTGGGGAACGTAGTAATTTCAAAAAAATTCCTACGCACACGCAAGATCATGGTGATGCATAGCAACGAGAGGGGAGAGTGTTGTCTACGTACGCTCGTAGACCGATAGCGGAAGCGTTATGACAACGTGGTTGATGTAGTCGTACGTCTTCACGGCCCGACCGATCAAGCACCGAAACTACGGCACCTCCGAGTTTTAGCACACGTTCAGCTCGATGACGATCCCCGGACTCTGATCCAGCAAAGTGTCAGGGAAGAGTTCCGTCAGCACGACGGCGTGGTGACGATCTTGATGTTCTATCGTCGTAGGGCTTCGCCTAAGCACCGCTACAATATTATCGAGGATTATGGTGGAAGGGGGCACCGCACACGGCTAAGAAAACGATCACGAGGATCAACTTGTGTGTCTAGAGGTGCCCACTTGCCCCCGTATATAAAGGAGCAAGGGGGGGTGCGGCCGGCCCTAGGAGGAGGCGCGCTGGAGGAGTCCTACTCCTACCGGGAGTAGGACTCCCCCCTTTCCCTAGTTGGATTAGGACTTGGGGGGAAGGAGGAGAGGGAAGAAAGGAAAGGGGGGGCGCCGCCCTCCCTCCTTGTCCAATTCGGACTAGGGGGAGGGGCGCGCGGCAGCCCCTAGGCCTCCTCTCCTCTTCCTCCACTAGGCCCATTAAGGCCCATTAGGTTACCGGGGGGTTCCGGTAACCTCCCGGTACTCCGGTAAAATGCCGATTTCACCCGGAACACTTCCGATGTCCAAACATAGGCTTCCAATATATCAATCTTTATGTCTCGACCATTTCGAGACTCCTCGTCATGTCCGTGATTACATCCAGGACTCCGAACAAACTTCGGTACATCAAAATATATAAACTCATAATGAAACTGTCATCGTAACGTTAAGCATGCGGACCCTACGGGTTCGAGAACAATGTAGACATGACCGAGACATGTCTCCGGTCAATAACCAATAGTGGAACCTGGATGCTCATATTGGCTCCCACATATTCTACGAAGATCTTTTATCGGTCAGACCGCATAACAATATACTTTGTTCCCTTTGTCATCGGTATGTTACTTGCCCGAGATTCGATCATCGGTATCTCAATACCTAGTTCAATCTCGTTACCGGCAAGTCTCTTTACTCGTTTCGTAATACATCATCTCGCAACTAACTCATTAGTTGCAATGCTTGCAAGGCTTATGTGATGTGCATTACCGAGAGGGCCCAGAGATACCTCTCCGACAATCGGAGTGACAAATCCTAATCTCGAAATACGCCAACCCAACATGTACCTTTGGAGACACCTGTAGAGCTCCTTTATAATCACCCAGTTACGTTGTGACGGTTGGTAGCACACAAAGTGTTCCTCCGGCAAACGGGAGTTGCATAATCTCATAGTCATAGGAACATGTATAAGTCATGAAGGAAGCAATAGCAACATACTAAACGATCGGGTGCTAAGCTAATGGAATGGGTCATGTCAATCACATCATTCTCCTAATGATGTGATCCCGTTAATCAAATGACAACACATGTCTATGGTTAGGAAACATAACCATCTTTGATTAACGAGCTAGTCAAGTAGAGGCACACTAGTGACGTTTAGTTTGTCTATGTATTCACACAAGTATTATGTTTCCGGATAATACAATTCTAGCATGAATAATAAACATTTATCATGATATAAGGAAATAAAATAATAACTTTATTATTGCCTCTAGGGCATATTTCCTTCAAAAACATGGTAGAAGCGAGGGCGAGGAAAATTTCAGTGAGTTCCCGGTTACGGTGGGAGGTCGGGGGCCGAGCGATGCGCGTTTCTCTCGTACACGTACGCGCGTGTGTGCGAGGCGTTGGGCTCTAACTGGACCCGAGCGATTGCACTACAGGCTACGCGTTACTGAACCCGAGCGATCGATCGATGGCTGTTAACTGAACCCGATCGAGCGATTCCTTCGCTACTGCTGCTAACTGAAGCTGGTCGATGCTCCTCTGGGATGAACAGTGAGTGTTGCGGGGGGTTTTGATGAACAGTGAGCGGTGGCGTGGCCTCTGGATGAACAGGACCCCGTGGTGTGGTGGAGGGCTGGATGAACAGTAGATCGTGGAGAGGTGCCCGTGGAGGGGTGGTTGAACAGGACCCCGTGGTGTGGAGGGCTGGATCAACAGTAGACGGTGGAGGGGTGCCCGTGGAGGGGTGGTTGAATAGTAGCCGGTGGAGTAGCGCGCGGTGGAGGGTGGAGGAGGTCAACGGTAGCCTGTGGAGGCTGGAGGAGGTCGACGGTGGAGATGAACAGTATCTCGTGGAGTCCCGTTTTGCGGTACGCCACACCCCTCCCGATGAACAGGACCCCCGTTTCGACCATAGCTCTCCAACACAAGTCTGTTTCGTCCGTTTTGCGGTACGCCACACCCCTCCCGATCAACAGGACCCCCGTTTCGACCGTAGGAGGTCCATTTCGTCCATTTTGCGGTACGCCACACCCCTCCCGATCAACAGGACCCCCGTTTCGACCGTAGGAGGTCCGTTTCCTCCGTTTTGCGGTACGCCAGACCCCTCCCGATCAACAGGACCCCGTTCCGAACGTAGGAGGTCTGTTTCCTCCGTTGTGCGGTACGCCAGGCCTCGTTTCCATTACCTGTTCCGTCCAAGCCCTCCCGATGAACACGACCACGCATTCCGTTCCAACCCAGCTGGTTGGCTCCCATGCGTTCCGTTGCCTCCCGATGAACACGACGCATTCCGTTGCCTCCCTATGAACATGACCCATTCCGTTGCCTCCCCATGAACACGACGACAACGATGTTTCTCCGTTCCGACCTAGCCATGTACACGAGCCCTGGCCGTATGTCTGCGCGAGTAGGTGTTCGAGACCCCACCCGTATGTACACATACGTGGCCGTATTTTCTTTCTTGCACCCTGGCCGTTGTACGTACATGTACATGCTACGTGCGCGCCTCTACTACGACACGTATGCGCCTCTACTACGACACATGCGCGCCTCTACATCCACCAGTATATATGTACGTACACGTTCGCGACCAGAATGACAACGTTGCGTACGCTTTGACCAGGTGGGTCCCGACTGTCAGGCACTTCCTTGCCTGCGAAGATGTAGCTGGTGGGTCCCAGCAGTCATGGGGCGAATCATTTTTTTTTGCCCGGACGCACTTCCTTGCGTGTGAAGATGTAGCTGGTGGGTCCCAGCAGTCAGGGGAAAACGTTTTTTCACGAAATACGGTGGCCCGTCCGGTGGGTCCCCACTGTCAGGTGGAGGAATAATTATTTTGCACGTAATAAGGAGGCACTTCCTTGCTGCGGTCGTGGACACAAATGTCAGCCTCTCCACGTACAGTCCACGTCCGATGGAAGCCGTTCCTTCACCACGTTGACCACGCCGCGCCGAGAGCACCAGGGCAGTGGACGACGGCGAGGCCTAGGAAGGGGACGACGCAGAGCCAGGGAAGACGCAGCAGTGGATGCTCACGCGTAGAGGAGTACGAGGGCTCACTGGTTTGCTGCGGTGTGAGGCTGTCGTCGCCGCAGAATAACAGCGGGTGTGGGTGAGTAGAGGGATGGCCTGGCCAACGGTGGGAGTAGTAGGGGACGGTGAGGCCTCCGCCGTGTTGCAGCCGGCCACGGGAGGCAGGAGCACGAGGCACGCCCGGCGCTAGTTTGGGCGGCTGGAGCAAGAAGACCAGAGGTTGAAGAAGCACTACGGCCGTCGGATGGACATCGTACGGTCACTGGAGCTAGAATCGTGCATATTGACTAAGTTGACAAAGCCTTTCGTCCCCGTCAACTTAGTAGGCCCACAAGTCAGCCTGCCACTATACTGGGTCCCAACTAACAGGGGGAGTATTCTTTTTTTGCGTAATAAGGAGGCACTTCCTTGCATGCGAAGATATAGCTGGTGGGTCCGAGCTGTCAGCGGCAGTAACATTTTTTCGCAAAATACAGAGGCCCTTTCGGTGGGTCCCTGATGTCAGGTGGAGGAATCATTATTTTGCGCATAATAAGGAGGCATTTCCTTGCGTGTGGCCGTGGACCCAGCTGTCGGCCTCTCCACGTACAGTCCACTTCAGATGCATGTCGGTCGTTGACCACGTTGACCAGGCCGCGCCGAGAGCACCAGGGCGGTGGACGACGGCAAGGCCTAGGAAGGGAACGACATGGAGGCAGGGAAGACTCGGTAGTTGTTTCCCACGCGGAGGGGAGTATGACTGTACGAGGGTTTACTGGTTCGTCTGCCGTCGCCGGAGAATAACAGCACGTGTGGGTGAGTAGAGGGATGGCTAGGCCAGCGATGGGAGTACTGTGGGGCGGTGAGGCCTGCGCGGCAGCACAGCCGGCCATGGGGAGGAGGGAGCAGGCAGTCCCGTCGGCGCTTGTTTGAGCGGCTAGAGCAGGAAGAGCAGAGATTGAAGAAGCACGACGGCCATTAGATGGACATCCAACAGTCACTGCTTGTGCGTCAACCTTTTTTTAGGAAAGCCTCAAATCTGTGGAAAACAGCATACAGCCCATCTGCCATTATTTCTAATAATTTACAGCCCATTTGCTAATTATTAAGGTTTTTTGGAGCCTATATTCTTTTTGTTAGCATTACATCCCATATTGTGGCCACGGTTAAAAATTATACAAAATTTTGCATATTACGGTGCGGTCCGAACTGTTTTTAATCCTGAAATTTTGACTCACATTCAAACTGATTTTAAAAATAAATGTATATCAATATAAAATCCAACAAATTCTCCACGCATAAAAATTAATGTAATTTAAAATCTCGAAATGAAAGAAAAAGATATTTGAAACTAATTGCCGGTTTGATGTGTTGTAAAAATGTACAGCCCATTTCTCATTACTGATAGGCCATTTTCTCGGCCAGCCGAATGAAGCTCTCCTCGTCTTGAAAGATTTGCAGCCCAACATGCCTGACAAAGCGACTTACTTGGCAAATCACAAAAAACTGGGCTGTGGCCGTGGACCCAGCTGTCAGCCTCGCCACGTACAGTACTCTTCCGATGGAAGTCGGTCGTTGACCACATTGACCACGCCACGCCGAGAGCACCAAGGTGGTGGACGACGGCGAGACCTAGGAAGGGGACGATGTGGAGCCGGGGAAGACGCAACAGTGGATGCCCACACGGAGAGGAGTACGAGGGTTCACTGGTTCGGCTGCGGCGTGAGGCTGCCATCGCCGCAGAATAATAGGGGTGTGGGTAAGTAGGGGGGTACCCTGGGCCAGCGGTGGGAGCAGTAGGGGGCAGTGAGGCCTCCGCGGCATCATAGCCGACCACGAGAGGCAGGAGCACGTGGCACGACCAGCGCTGCTTTGGGTGGCTGGAGCAAGAAGACCAGAGGTTGAAGAAGCACTATGGCCGTTGGATGGACATCGTACGGTCACTGGAGCTAGAATCATTCATATTAACTAAGTTGACAAAGCCCTCCGTCCTCGTCAACTTAGTAGGCCCACAAGTTAGCCACCCACTATGGTGGGTCCCAGCTAGCAGGGGGTATTCATTTTTTGGTGCGTAATAAGGAGGCACTTCCTTGCGTGCGAAGATATACCTAGTGGGTCCGACCTGTCAGCGGGGGGGGGGCATTTTTTCGCGAAATACAGAAGCCCTTCCCACGTACAGTGCACGTATAGTGTGTAATAAGGAGGAACTTTCCTTGCGTGCGACCATGGACCTCGTGGGTGCCAGTCGTCAGGCTCTCCACGTACAGTCCTCTTCCGATGACTCTTGTATGTTGATCACGCCGTGCCGAGCGCACCGAGGTGGTGGATGATGGCGAGGCCCCAGACTGGAACGACCCAGAGATGGGGAAGATGTGGCAGTGGAGTCGCAGACGGAGAGGAGTGGGAAACTTGACTGGTTTGGGTGCGGGGTCGGCCTACAATCGGCAGAGAATAACAGGAGGTGCGGAATGGAGGGATGGCCTGGCCGTCGGCGGGGTAGTGTTTCGCTGAGGAGCGCAAAACAACGCCGCTGGACGCCGAAGATTGGAGAAGGCGGTTCCGGCAGCGCTGGGGGAAGAAGACGAGAGATTGAAGAAGAATGCCGGCCGTTAGATGTAAATCCAACGCCTTCTTAGGCTTCGACCTACTGGCCCACATGTCAGCCAGTCCATTTGGTGGGCTAGGTGAAACAATGATGTAGCATCTATGCAGCCCGTTTAAATCCCATTTGCATTTTTCTCGAAATCCGCGGACTTGCTGGGCTGGGTGAAAATATCATGTTGGGCTAGACGGAGAAATATTATAAAAACATAAACACATGATTGCACGTCAGTAAAATCTTTGCAAGCTTATGTACGCAATCACTAGGAGTTAACTTGCCAAGTTATATATAAACAATTATTATTATTATTTTGTAAGAACTTTCAACTTACGAAATAAAATATCATTTTAATTTGATGAGTTAATAGTACGTGGGGTATTATTATTTTTTAGGCTAGACGTGGGACAGTTGAGTTGGTTCTAGGGGAAAGTACTGGGAGAAAACTCAGTTTACATCAAAAAAGAAAGTGGGAGAAAATTTAGAGACCTGTTGGGTCCACCTGAGGAGGGGGATATGTTGGGAGGAAGGAGATTCAAAGCACGGCAGCCGAGTGAACTAGTTTTTTTACGGACAAGTGAACTAGTTTACATACATAAGCAAATAGCCACTAAAAAAGCAATCAGGTTAATGGGTTCTTAAAAGAAATATTTCAGACAAAACAGATAATTACGACACATAGGCTAATGCATGAAACACTCAGATGATAAAGGTGCTTATAAACAGATAAAGTACAACATCTAGACCTTCCTGGCATGCTTGGTCCTGACGCTGCGGCTGTCCGTGTACTCATCGGTTACGGGAAGCAGACACGCCCTCATGTCCAAGATCTGCCCGTACATGTCGTAGCATGCATATACGTCCTTGGCCGCGTAGGTTATGTAGGCTAGATTCAGAGGTACCTCCCACATGTTCACGTCGTCTTCTTTCATGTTGGCGTATCAGGGGTTGATGATGGTCTCAGCGAGGTCAACCACGGAGGCCTTCTCCTGCCCGTTGCTGATGATCTTGTATTGCTTCTGGATGTTGACAAGCTTGTTGCACCAGATGGCCGAATCATCGCGTTCTTCCTTGTCTCCACCATAGCGAAGGTGCTGTCGGCGCTGCCGATGAAACGGGTGAATGCTCTAGAACCTGGTGCAGCCATAGGACTGAGGTGAGGCAGAGCTTCACTGAGTCCGTATCACTGGTGTACATCACATTCAACTTGGTGCAACCATAGGACTGAACGGCGAACTCAAAGGGGAACTCCATGCTGAAGTCCATATCCAGTAGGCTCACCCCTCGGATCGCCATTGGAGTCTCTTCGAGTGAACGAGTGTGTAGGCGGCGGCAGTAGTTCGTTTTTCAGCTCTTGGGGAACTGGATTCAACAGTAAGCTGAGTGTGTACATGTGACAATAGTTACTACCCCTCCCTCGTCCGCTGCACTCCCGGCAGAAGATGCACCCTCGGCCACACGCCGGTTCACGAGCGGGTCTTTATTGGTACTATAATAACAAGAGTTAGTGGTCACTTTACTTAAATTTAATTAGCTTTAATAGAAATTTATTCTTAAAACAAGCAATGCATTCGCTCGTTCTATCAGTGCCACAGGATCAACATGCACAACAATTAGAATTATTATTCTCGGGACGCACACGATCAGCACATTTGTCGCACTTTCACAAAGATAATACTACCAAGTTTGAACTGTTTGTTATGGTTGTTGTCCTCTGCATCATCATGCTGTGTTTCCCAGCTTGCAAGATTCAGAACCAACAAATAAGATCCAAATAATAAGTACAACAAAGATGCCTACACATCTCATTGATTCCAAGCTTGCAAGATTCAGAACCAACAAATAAGATCCAAATAATAAGTACAACAAAGATGCCTACACATCTTTGATTCCCAGCTTGCAATATTCAGAACCAACAAATAATATTCAAATAATAAGCACAACAAAGATGCCTACACATCTCACTGATTCCCAGCTTGCAAGATTCAGAACCAACCCATTAGAGCCTTTTGATAAAGTGAATATCGGGATTAAATCCATCTTAGCTAGCCATGTCATACAATCGAAGAACTTGGCGAATTCTCTTGACTGTCACAACATGTGTAGTTGTGTATTCCTGTTTGCACAGCATGTTTGCACAACACAAACAAGGAGACAAGAGAGCCTGATTTCGCTTTAATAGCGGCCTCCTTGAACTCAACCTCCAGCTCTACTTGGATGAGGTCTACCTGGAGTTCCATGATTCAATTCATGCACCTTTTTCTGCAGTTCACCTGAAATGAAGCAAAGATTGCATCATTCAGCTAGCAAGAAGTACTTGCTCTTGTGAGCTGGCAGGTTCTTCTTTAGTAGTTGCACTAAAATTGAGGAACATTAAGGTTGGCTGTCCGGCTCATGTAAGGTGCAACTATAATTTTCTTATCCTTTTGTGTAGTTCCACTAAAATAAAGTGCCATTGTGGTGACAGTGATGGCTCCATCTTGCAAAAGCTAATAAAATGTTGCACGAGATTACCAGCAGAACTTGACGGAGATTTTGGAAACTCCAATCACCATTTTGTTCAGTTCCACCAAAATTGAGAGATGTTGCCCACGTGACATTTTAGTTGAACTACACAAGACACTCATTCCAAAAAAAAGTGTTTTGTGCAGTTCACCAAAAGGTCGCAATAGCAACAAGGTGAAATGGATATCCCTATCTGCACAAAAAGATAGAAAGTAAACAGTTGCTGGTCAATAAGAATATACGAAACATATACACAATGAAAAGAAGCATCTTAATTATGTTCATGGCAATCATGCAACGACAGTAGAAATTTTAAAACCTCAGCAATGCTTCATGTTACCAGAAGCATTACGATCAACAATGAGATTACTCAAATATGGGATTACTTTAATGGTGGCATTGCTTGTTTACCACACACAGTAAATCAACAGCAGCTAAAGAGTTGGTTTAAGGGCATGGGACCGTGGGGACACCAGGATACTCAGCAGCATAAAGGAGTAACTTACTTATCATACTGGGGAAAACAGTAGGCGTGCCATTTGTAACATAGTTAATTGCATCTTATCACTAGAGGCATTAGATTAACAATAACACTGGTTAGACATGTCCCTAAGGTAACAGTGTGATCGCTTCATTTTACATGCGCCCTTACATTAACAACAACAAAAGGTTGGTATAAGGACATGCGACAGTGGACGCATCAGCACAACGTACCTACAAGGAGGCATAAAGTGGTGAATCCGAGTTTGTTCATGCTATGTGAGGGCAGCAAACCTAATCCTGGAGACCTTGTACTATGTGAGGGCAGCAAATCTAATCCTCAAGACCTTTTACTATGTGAGGGCAGCAAATCTAATCCTGGAGACCTTTTACTATGTGAGGGTAGCAAATCTAATCCTGGAGACCTTTTACTATGTGAGGGTAGCAAATCTAATCTTGAGACCTTTTACTATGTGAGGGCAGCAAATCTAATCCTGAGACATTTTACTATGTGAGGGCAGAAAATCTAATCCTGGAGACCTTTTCCTATGTGATGGCAGCAAATCTAATCCTGGACATACTCTGTTGACTTGTCCACCAGCCGCCACTTTCTATCCTTTTTTCAACCAATAATAGATCTGTTCCTTATCTAGTTTGTACTGCATTTTCCCATTATTTCCCTTTTCAACCAAGAGACAGGTTGGGTATCCGGTCTCTACTAGTTTCACCATATTATTTCCTCTTTGAATCAAGTCCTAGATTCCTGCTACAACTTTCCCCCCTTTATTCATTGTTTGAACAAAGCCCTAGATTCAAATGCATGAAGTAGCTTTAGCTCTAATAATACTAAAAATTTAGGTGGCTTTGGAAGACCTGATGGGAGTAGAAAAAGATGCACATGCAGACACGTGGGGAGCTGGGGGCAGTAGAGCAAGGCCGCTTTCGAAGAACTTATACCTGAGGGTCACCGGGATGTCGGCGGCGGCAGGTCGGATCTGCAGACAATACGGCAGGGAGGAAGAAGGGTCGGAGGACCTCCCGAGCCGGCGCTCTGTTGGAGAGAACGGCAGGGGCAGAGGATCGGGCCCCTCCGGCAGCTGTGGGTTTCCTCCCTCAGTGGCGATGACCGCGTGAAAGATGCACCTTTTAGTCCTCTACACACACCGGCCGAAGGGATCCGCCCGGATCTGTGACCAGCGGTGAGCAAAGAGAAAATGTCGCTACCGCTGTCTTGTTTATATCTGGAGATGATGAGAGAATGAAGAGAGCAACCCTAGTAAAGCAAGTGCTCAGGCCCCTGCGTCCATATATAGTGGAGTGATTATCTTTTTTCTCTCCACAACAAGCGTTTCAATTTGTGTGCGTGGCATTAAAGAAAAGAAACTCTCTATTTAAGGTGACTACTGTACGACTCCTACTTACTACTAGTAGTACTACAGTATTGTTCACTTGTGCTCCTCGCCCCTCCATTCATTGAACAACCCCACGGGTGAATAAACATACAGTAAGTACTATCTTTATATAGAACGAACAAGCTCAAACTATTTTCGCATAGTTAAAAGTTGAGGGCGGGGCTTTTCCCGGGCAGTACGCGCGGCAGTTTTCGGGTAGGCGGTTTGACAGAGAGGCGAGGAGGGTGAGCGAGTGGGGCTGTGCGATTTGACGGCGCATTACTGCTGGAAAGACTTGTGATATGACCACTCACTATAGTCATGAATTACTGGCGCTCCGATCGGGGTGATGCCCCCCTTCCGTTCCGCGCTCTAATCGGGTGCATGACACGTCGACCCGGATGCTGGCTCTCCCACATGTCGGAGTAGTAAGAAGGAGCAAAGAATGATGCGGTATATACTAGTACTATACTACTCCCTCCGTTCCTAAATATAAGTCTTTGGAGAGATTTCACTATGGACCACATACGGAGAAAAATGAGTGAATCTACACATAAAATGCATCTATATACATCCGTATGTGGTCCACAGTGAAATATCTATGAAGACTTATATTTAGGAACGGAGGGAGTACTACTCAGGTCGGAGGAGTGCGAACCACGGCAGCCCAGTGAACCAGCAGTGCGAACCACGGTAGCCCAGTGAACCAGTAGTAGAAAACAATGTGGTGATATGGCCATAAAAAACAATGTGCTACGGTCCACACTGTAGCATGTACAGTAACACTCCTCTTTGTTTGGATCCCTGAGTTAGAGCTAGTTTGGGTTGAAATAGCCTCAAATTATCGAAACAAGAGAGGTTAGTTTGAGCTAGTTTGCTCTAACCCAGCTAAAAAATAGCCCGGTGGAGAGGTTCTAATTGGGTTAGTTATCCTCGGGCCCACTAAAAGAGAACTAAAAAATCTCCCCTGCCCGCACCAGATCGCTCCCCCCTCTCGCACGACTCCTCTCTATTCCCCATAGGGCCGCTCGCCCTCTCTCTCCTCCGGCCGCCCTGTCCTTCTGGCTTCCGCCGCCCTACTTCGGCCGCCCTCTCCCTCCGGCCTTCGAAGGTCGCCCCGCTCCCCCTTCACCAGTCATTTTTCTCCGTCTGTCATGCGCGGCGGCGGTGCATCTACCAGGGAGGTCGCGAGAGGGGTGAGTTTGTTCGTTCCTTCTCTGTCTCACGGCCATATCATTGATCTTGCTTGCTCTAGCGCTAATTCTGATTTGGAAAAGTAGATCCCGATCAAACTTGGTATAAATTTGTGGTGCATGCATGGAATTGTTTGATGCTGCTTGAGGAGGTAATAAATCTTTCTAGAGGCCCAAAGATTTAGGTCACCTTTCTAGGTATTTCAATTTCAGGCTTGCATTATTTCTAGGGGCCCAAAGATTCAGTTCACCTTTCTAGGTATTTCAATTTCAGGCTTGCATTATTTCTAGAGGTCCAAAGATTCAGTTCACCTTTCTAGGTATTTCAGTTTCAGGCTTGCATTATTTCTAGAGGCCCAAAGATTCAGTTCACCTTTCTAGGTATTTCACTTTCAGGCTTGCATTATTTCTAGAGGCCCAAAGATTCAGTTCACCTTTCTAGGTATTTCAGTTTCAGGCTTGCATTATTTCTAGAGGCCCAAAGATTCAGTTCACCTTTCTAGGTATTTTAGTTACAGGCTTGCATTATTTCTAGAGGCCCAAAGATTAAGTTCCCAGTCGACGCCAAGCGGCCCTGCTACCCATGTCGGTGTCGACCTCAACTCGCAAGGGCCAGCGTCGGAGGGGTTCCCGAGGCTTGGGCTCCACAGAGCCTTCCTCCGGAGCAACGATGGCGAGCTCCTCCCTCAGTGCGTGAGGGGCTCCGGGCTCCCTCCCTATCATGAATGACTTCCGTGATGAGTTAGCTCATTCTTTGTTTCATGAAGTGTTTTTTTATTTTGTGAAGCTTGATTGACGACTTGTATGTTTAAGTGGGATATCTCATTTGTATGGACAAAGTAAAAATTATCATGTTTTGCATGCTTGATTTGTATAGATGGTTCATTTATGTCAATTGTGAGCGGGAGGAGGCCACAGAAGAGCCGGCCACACCAAGAGGGTGCTTGGATCCAAGGGACTTATTTTAGTCTGACTAAAAATAGTCTCTTTAAGAGGCTAAAGTTCCAAGCACCCCTCACTAAAGAGGGGCTAAAACTAGTCTTGAGACTAAAAAAATTTAGTCAGGGGTACCCCTACTAAAATGTGGATTAGTCCTCTCTCTCCTCATTTAACACCTCTCCTTTGACGCAGGCGAGTTCCGGATTGGAGGGTTTGGAGGATAATAAATGCTCATTAACTTGATTTTAGTCTCTTTAGTATTTGGATCCAAGCATGGGTGAGGCTAGCAAGTTTTAGTCCCACTACTTTTAGTCATGGAACTAAAACGTATCCAAGCACCCTCCAAATCCGGCAGGAAATAGGGTCCAAAGTAGTCAAATGATTGAGATAGAGCATTTATTGTCAATCTAACCCTGCCATCCATACACCTCTTTGGTTTAGAGTTAGTTCAGGGTTAGAATCTAACTCTAACCTCTAACTGAGTTAGAGTTCTCCTTGTCTCGGTTCATCGCCATCATACTTTCCCCATTCCTGTGTTTTCAGTATCCTGCGAATCAAAGAGGCCCTTTTTTGCGGGAAAAATCAAAGAGGCCCTTAGACTGGTTTCGGTCCGGTCATTTTTTATAAACATGTTATGTCCAAAATTTAATGAACGTGCTCCGGTTTCCACAAAAATAATCCGGTTTCATGTAGTAATTCATTCATTTATTTATTCTTCTGCAGGAGGTTTGCATGTAATTCGTGAGGTCTAAAATGTAAAGTACCCCGGCATATGCTTCAAGCCTGCACTACGACCCAGATGCTCTATGTCCCACATGTCGGCGAATGGGAGAACGTGGCAATAGCCTAGGAGTACATATAGGAGGATAAATGCGTGAAATAATATGTACTGTGAAGCGTAGCCGCGGTTCGAAAAGGAGACCTAAAGTGATGAAAGCTATAGGTCGCACGCACCCAACTAGTGGTACTAGACATACGACTAATTTTTCCCTCAAAAAAAGAGGCACGAGTGCTCAGTACTCCTATTCTATAAACACGAGTCCCATCTAACAACAGCATCCGTGCTACAGCTAGCTCTCCTCCCTCGATTCTCTCTTCTAATTCTAAACTCGGCCGACGCCCGGTGGGCGGGGTGGGTTTGCTCAACTGCGGCCCCACCTCACAGTGAAAATGTTACGACTGGAGTAAAAATGCCATATACTCCCTCCGTTCATAAATATAAGCCTTTTTAGATACTATTTCAAATGGAATACAGCATACAGATGTATGTAGACATAGTTTAGAGTGTAGATTCACTCATTTTGCTCAGTATGCAGTAGTCACTTGCTGGAATCTTTAGAAAGACTTATATTTGGGAACGGAGGGAGTACTATACTAATAAAACATTAAGGCCACGAGGCGATGCAGTGCTGGTTACAGGAGGCAAGAAGAAGAGATGCATCCATCGACGACGTCCACCTCCTCGACTTAGGGCGCCGGCCCACCGAACGGCGCCTAAGTAGCAGCGGGTTTCGTGGCCAGGTCGACGTGCTTCTGAACAATGGCGTCCAAAGATTCCAGCCGCTGGAAGAAGGCCAACGTCTTTCTGTCCTCGCTTGCCTCGTAGTGGCCTATGTAGACGATTTCCTAGTAGACGTGGATGTGCAGGTCGACGGTTTCTTGCATGGCGAGGCGCTGCGCGGCGAGCGCGGCCTCGAGGTGCACATTCTTCGTCGCGACCTCCGGCACTTGCAGGGCCACCAGGGCTTGAAAGAGTTCGTCACCATGGAGGCCGATGAGGGTGGCAGGCAATGAGGAGCCTGGGCACGCGGGCTGGAGCAGTACGACAAGGTTGTCCGCGCGCTTCTTGACGGCGGTGAACTTGCGGATGGAGTTGACTATCATGTCGTCCATGCGAGAGGCGAAGCCGGTGTCGGCGAGGGCTACGATGCCTATGGTCGCCAGCGCCGTCTGGAAACGCTGTGCGGTGTGGGGCCGTAGGCCGGCGCCTTGGATGATTTGGCACAGCCGACTGCCGCTCGCGTCCATCGCCTCCATAGGTGTGTGTGGCTTCTGGTCACTTGGTCTTGGATTGGAGTGAGCAGTGTTGCGCAGAGACTTGGGAGTAGATGGATTGGAGTGGCGGGGCATCTTTATTATATGAGAGTCCAAACTCTGTTGCATTCACATCGTGCTGGCTCTATTCTGCTTCTCCAATTAATTCCCTCTGCATGTAATTGAGGATGCATCATTGACCGTTCAACGTCTCGGGAATCGCTACCCTCTCCCTCCTTGGCATTCAAGCACCTATGGACCCGTCGACGATGAGGTGCCTATGGTGACTTCGTAAATTTCAAGATGATAGTGACGTGTGTGTGTGCGTTCATAGGGGTGAGTGTATGCGTGTGTATATGAGCGCTTGCGTCTGTACTGTGTAAAAAACGTAAATGCATGTCAAAAAGAGACTAGTCAGTATAATCAATATTGTGCACCTCGGAGAGGAAGACGATAGAACTAGTATGTATTTATTTACGGTGCAGATTCACTCATTTTGCTCCATATGTACTCTATCTCGGTGTAGTCTAGTCACTTGTTGAAATCTCTAGAAGGGCAAATACTCCTTTCTGGTTTACAGGGCTATACTAGAAAGTAGTTGTACGTACTAGTACAATAGTGGGCTCACATAGCAATTTTGTCTCATGCAAGAGCCTGGCTATATGCGTGCTCCAATGTTCGCAACTGCAATGTTCGGTTTGCGCTTGGCTCTTCGCCTCTTCGAGAAGACGAACAATGATGTTACTACTACTGCTTCTACAGTGTTGAATCCACTACTGCATGTCCGTCCACCGCGAGCGGGACGGATAGCTTGTTGTAGAAGTACTACTAAGCAAAAGCCTGTCCTTGTTTGCGAGCAACCGCGCGCATGTGTGAGGGAGAAGGCGTGTAGTAAATCAAGCTTCTCATCGTTGTACGAGTTGACGCGACACATCATAGCACTGGCCCCACATGCTTGCCTCTAAACTTGGCTGAAAGACCCATAGTGTACAATATATTTGCTGCAACCTCTACCATTTACCCACCACAAATTAAAATATATTTGGCCGTATGCATCATTTTGATGCAGAGGCCGGGGAGTCCCCCCTTTTCGAAAAAAACAAATTAAAATATATATTCATGTCTTGACCAGATGAGCGTGCAAACTACAATCACCAGGGTGTCAGGTAGGGCCAGAATACTATTTTAAAAAAATTTAAAAAACTTCGAGACGGCCACATAGCATGGAGCCGACCCCAACGATTTTAAGCTTACATGCATGATACACACTATCCTAGACTACTCTACACATGAAACTACCACACGAGCGTCCGGGCTGCGCTTGGCTCTTCGCCTCTTCAGGAAGTCGAACAGTGATGGAGTACTACTGCACTGGAGGAGTACTACAGTACGCTTCTGGCCATCTGACACCGATTGAACTGCCGCATGTCCACCGCATGCGGGAGGGAGAGCGTGTAGCGAAAGCTTCTCCTAGTCTTGCCAGCCACCACACTCATGGGCGAGGGAGGGACGCTCCCGCCTTTGCGTGTATGATAGGTGGGCCCAGCAGGTGTGTGGCCAACCTGTCATACAGCCAAAGGCAGGTGCAGTTAAGTCCGCGAGGGAGAGGATAATCAAACTTCTCGTTGATGTACGAGTTGACGCAACACATCAAAGCATTGCACTCGATATACTTCAATAATTTGCATTTACCGATGCATTAATTACAAGCATGCATGCATGTTGTGACTCTCCTTTTGATACTTGCATGTGTTGATTTGATGCACCTTGAAGTAGTATAAAATATGTGATGGTAAAACTTTATAATACCCCGGCCCAAGTCGAGAGATGGTTGTGCACGAGGAGGGCAAGATCATGCAGACCGAACAGGACCCGGCGATGGAGCTCTCTAAGGTCTCGATGGACCTCACCGTGCTCCACTACCCCTTGTGCCTCCGCCCCTTGACGCCTCCAGTGTATGATGTTCGAATACACCTCGTCCATTCGGTTGATTGAGCAAGGTGCAGGTTTCTTGATTGATGTGATGTTCGATTGATTTCTGCAGTGCAAGGGAGGACACCTGGCCTGAGCGGACTGCCGCATCGAGCGCCCCGAGAACCAGCGGCAGTGCCAGAAGTGCGAGCGCGGCGGTGGCTTCGACATGCGGAACACGGCGGTGGACTCCGTCCTTTCGTCGGTGAGGGTGGAGTGCCCGCACGAAGGCTGTGGGCTCTACGTCACTTACCACAAGCTCGCTGATCACCAGAGCGTGTGTCCACTCGTGCCCTGCAAATGCCCCGTGCCCATCTGCGGCTATGAAGGCCCGCTGAGGGAGTCCTGGATTAGGGGGTCTCCAGACTGCCGGACTATGTCCATTGGCCGGACTATTAGACTATGAAGATACAAGATTGAAGATTTCGTCTCGTGTCCGGATGGGACTCTACTTGGCGTGGAAGGCAAGCTAGGCAATACGAATATGGATATCTCCTCCTTTGTAACCGACCTTGTGTAACCCTAACCCTCTCCGGTGTCTATATAAACTGAAGGGTTTTAGTCCGTAGGACAACAATCACAACATACAATCATACCATAGGCTAGCTTCTAGGGTTTAGCCTCTCTAATCTCGTGGTAGATCTACTCTTGTACTACCCATATCATCAATATTAATCAAGCAGGACGTAGGGTTTTACCTCCATCAAGGGGGCCCGAACCTGGGTAAAACATCGTGTCCCCTGCCTCCTGTTACCATCCGGCCTAGACGCACAGTTCGGGACCCCCTACCCGAGATCCGCCGGTTTTGACACTGACATTGGTGCTTTCATTGAGAGTTCCGCTGTGTTGTCGCCACTAGGAAGGATGTCTCAACCCGTCTTTAAAGACGGCACTGTTACTGAGGGAGCTTTGGCTATCGGCCAAACTCTCTGGCTAGGTGGTTTTTTTATGACCGCCTGTTCGGCCGCTGCGCCGACGATGACTTCTCGGGTCATCAAAAGCAATATTCACGTCAACTCGGAACTCGCCGAGAAGTTAGATCCAATGGAGCTCTCTTCCCTGAACGAGCTCTTGGATTGCATCGCCGCCCTGGAAGTCGCTACAGACTACGATCAGATTGGGCCTAAACCCGATCTGAGAGAGATCAACTCTCCCCAGGTCACCCATCACGTTGCAGTGGTGGAGGAACAATGCAGCAACCCTTCATCTATCTTAAGGACTAGCTATGTCCGGATTCCCGATCCCTCTAAGTCGGATACCCGCGGAGGGGAGGACGTCACTCAAGGCCTGAACCTAGAATCAGGCAGCGGGCTAGATTTATCGGAAAACATACAAGAATCCAAACTTCCGAGTTCGGAAACTCCTTGGCCCCTGAGTCTCAGATTAGGTGAGGATTCGGATTCAATTCCACCCACCCACCCAAACATACGCGATCTATCCCAAATTAGGCAAGAGCCCGAAGAAACAGTACACCATTACTGGGCCAGATTCCTCCTGGTCATGAACAGGATAAAGGACTGCCGCGAGGAAGACGCAATTTCATTCTTCTGCAATAATTGCATGGACAAGGGAATCCTCAATGCCATAAGTCGCCGTGAAATTACACGCTTTGCTGACTTGGTGTCCATAGTAAGAAAGTACTGTGCGATGGAAAGTGCCTGGAAAACCGAAATAAAATTTTGGGATAATCCGGCCCTGAATACAAACCCAGTCCGAAATAAAAGGGTGCATTATCACAATACACCTGGGTTAACTACCAAAAAGCAAAAGCCCTCTACGGGTCAAGGAACCATACTGGAGGGATGGCTCAACGGACCCTGCAAAATTCATAGTACAGCGGATGCAATACCAACGCACAGCCATAGAGCATGTTGGATACTCCGACAGGTGGCCAAAAGTGGTGAGGATCTACTCCTCCCAAATACTACAGAGCACCATCCCGTGGACAACAATACGGTGTTAACGGTCTTTGAGACCTTCGCGTCAAATAATAGACGCAAGCGAACACTCTGCGACATGGCCGAAATCTGCCACATAGCAGAAATAAATCCTTGGAGTGACATGGCTATTACCTTCAGTGCCAGTGACGAACCCAAATTCCGAATAGCCCGAGCACGAGCCGCACTGGTCCTCAGTCCAATCGTGGACGGCTTTCAACTCACCAAGGTACTCATGGACGGCGGCGGCGGATTAAACCTCATCTATGAGGAAACTCTTCTAAAGATGGAAATAGACTGGAGCCGCATTGAGCAAATTAGCACAACCTTTAGAGGAATCATCCCTAGTCGGGAAGCACGCTGTGCTGGGAAAATCACACTAGACGTGCTATTCGGCACGTCGGATAATTACAGGTCCGAAGAAATTACATTCCAAGTGGCCCTGTTCAGCAGCGGAAACCACGCTCTATTAGGGCGGGAGGCGTTTACAATCTTCCAAGCCATACCCCATTACGGGTACATGAAGCTCAAAATGCCCGGGCCCAACGGAATCATCACTCTTGCTCGTGATCCGGACATAGCACTCCGCGCCGAAAATAAGACAGCTGCACTGGCCCTTGAGGCACTATCCGAAGCCCTAGCGGCCGAGGAACTAACTGTGCTGCGCTCCATGGTGAACAGGGATGACATGATACTCGATAAAAGATCCAAGTCCACCTCCTTTAAGCCGGCGGACGAAATAGTCAAATTCCAAGTCCATCCATCGGACCCTACAAAAACAGCTTCCATCGGGGCACAATTAAACCCTGATGTCGACGCCGCACTGCGAGAGTTCCTACGCGAGAACTGGGACATTTTTGACTGGCACCCTTCAGACATGCCAGGAATCCCACGCAGGCTGGCTGAGCATAGCCTAAATATCCTCAAAGGATTCAAGCCAGTCAAGAAGGCTCTTCGACGTTTCTCCGAACCTAAGAGACAAGCCATGGGAGAGGATCTAGCCAAGCTATTGGAGGCCGGATTCATCAGAGACATAAAACATCCGGACTGGCTAGCAAACCTGGTGATGGTACCAAAGAAGGACAAATCCTGGCGCTTGTGCGTCGATTTTAAGGACCTTAACAAGGCCTGCCCAAAGGATCCTTTCCCCCTCCCCCGCATCGATCAAATCATCGATGCTACCGCAGGACACGATTCATTGTGTTTCCTCGACGCATACTCCGGCTACCATCAAATTAAAATGGCAGAGCCAGACCAAGCCGCAATGGCATTCATCACACCATACGGCCCATTCTGCTTCAACACAATGCCCTTCGGGCTCAAAAACGCCAGCGCAACATATCAGCGCATGATTCAGACATGTCTGGCAAACCAGATCGGCAAAACAGTGGAGGCATATGTAGATGATGTGGTCGTTAAAACCAAGCATGTTGAAACTCTAGTAGACGACTTGAGGCTCACATTCGACAACCTCCGAACATATGACATCAAGCTCAATCCGAAAAAATGCGTTTTCGATGTACCAGCCGGAAAGCTCCTGGGATTCATTGTCTCCAGTAGAGGTATTGAAGCTAATCCGGCCGAAATCCGAGCGTTGTCACAGTTGGCTACCCCAATAGACCTCAAACAAATACAAAAATTGACTGGATGCGTGGCGGCTCTAAGCTGCTTTATCTCCCGCTTGGGAGAAAAGGCATTACCCCTTTATCGCCTCCTCCGGCGCACCGAACACTTTGAGTGGACGGATGCCGCCACGGCCGGACTCAACGAAATAAAAGCCATATTGGCAACAAACCTAGTCCTGGCCGCGCCAAACATTGGCGAACCAATGCTATTATACATTGCGGCAACTCATCAAGTAGTAAGCGCAGTGCTCGTCGTCGAGCAAGAAGTGGACGGACACAAATTACCCCTTCAAAAGCCGGTTTACTATGTGTCCACTGTCCTTACTCCATGCAAATCACGGTACCCGCATTATCAAAAGATAGCGTACGCGGTATTTATGGCATCCCGGAAGCTGTGACACTACTTTCAAGAGTGTTCGATAACGGTAGCCTCGGAAGTACCACTTAACGATATTATAAACAACCGCGACGCGATGGGCCGGATTGCCAAATGGGCCATTGAGCTCCTCCCGTTTGACATAACTTACAAGCCACAACGAGCTATTAAGTCGCAAGTTTTGGCTGACTTCGTCGCTGAGTGGACGGAAGCCCAACTCCCTAAAGAGTACGGCACATATTCAAACTGGATCATGCACTTCGACGGCTCCAAAATGTTGGCTGGTCTAGGGGCTAGCATCGTTTTGACGTCCCCAATAGGAGATACCGTTCAATACGTACTACAGATAATGTATACGGACTCCAACAACGCAACCGAATATGAGGCCCTTCTACATGGTCTTCGGATGGCAGTATCCATGGGCATTCAACGCCTAGAGGTGCGTGGGGATTCGAACCTCGCGATATCCCAAATAAATGGGGACTTTGATGCCAAGGGTCCGAAAATGGCAGCTTATCGCAATGCTGTCTTAAAAATGTTAGCTCGGTTCGAGGGGCTTGAATTTCACCATGTGGCTCGGGAAAACAATCAGGCGGCGGGATATCCTCGCCCGCATTGGCGCAAAACGCGACGCGGTCCCTCCCAACATATTTCTGGAAAGTCTCTTCAAGCCATCCATAGCATGGGAAGGGGACACCGGTAACAACAGTCCGGACCCGGCCAAAATACCCGATACCGAACTCTTTGACACAATCGGAGGCTCCGCCACCGACATAACACATTCAGCCCACGAAATAATGGCCATTATTGCCCCGTGGACAGAACAATTCCTGGCCTACCTAACTAGACAGGAACTTCCGGAGGACCAAAATGAGGCACGCTGCATAGTGTGGTGATCCAAGGCCTACAGGGTCCATGAGGGAGAATTGTACAAAAAAGCGCTACCGGAGTCCTTCAAAGGTGCATCTCCGAAGAGGAAGGGCGGAACCTTTTGGCAGAAATTCACTCCGGACTCGGCGGTCATCACGCCGTAGCCCGAGCTCTTGTAAGCAAGGCCTTCCGTACAGGATTCTATTGGCCAACGGCCCGGGCAGATGCACATGACTTGGTCCAACGTTGCGCCGGTTGCCAGCTCTTTGCAAATCAAAGCCACATGCCACCCACTGCCCTCCAAATAATCCCCATTACATGGCCCTTCGCTGTCTGGGGGCTTGACATGGTTGGACCCCTTAAAGGGGGAACCCACAAGAAAAAATACTTATTGGTCATGGTGGATAAATTCACCAAATGGATAGAGGCTAAACCGGTTAAAACAGCCGAATCCGGACCGGTGATAGATTTCATATCCGGTGTTGTACACCGTTACAGCGTCCCCCATAGCATCATCACTGATAACGGCACAAACTTCACGGCCGACGAGGTAAAACTCTGGTGCAGCAAAATGGGCATCAAGCTCGATTATGCTTTAGTCTATCATCCACAAACCAACGGTCAAGTCGAACGAGCAAATGGTCTTATAATGAGCGGCATTAAACCCAGATTAGTGCGCTCCTTAACGGAGTCTGACATGCACTGGGTAGAGGAGCTCGACTCCGTACTCTGGGGGCTACGGACCACGCCGAATTGTAGTACCTGATATACACAGTTTTTTATGGTGTACGGCGCAGAGGCAGTCCTGCCCTGTGACATAATTCATGACTCACCTCAAGTGCGCATGTACGAAGAAAGAGAAGCCGAGTTCGATCGGCAGGACAGTCTGGACACCTTGGAGGAAGAGCGCGACGTAGCCAAAGCCCGTTCCGCATTTTACCAGCAACAGGCTCGCAGATACCAAAGCAGAGAAGTACGGGCCAAAACTTATAATGTTGGTGAACTAGTTCTACGACTGTCGGATAAGAAAAAGAACAAGCTCGAGCCCAAATGGAAAGGTCCCTTCATTATCGACCAAGTTCTGACCGGTGGAGCGTATCGACTGCGGGATGCATCGACTAGTCGACTCGAGCCAAACCCATGGAACGCAGCCAAGCTTCGAAGATTCTACGCCTAGCACCGGACTCTATGTTAGTCCCCTCCATTTGTCCATTTTCTGCATATGCATCATCTGTCTTGTTTTCCTTTCTTTCTTTTATTTCTCTAGGCCTTCAAGGGTCACCTTGTGCCTGACTCATACATTACAGATGCGCTAGCCACACTCTTCATACCTGGGGGCTTCTTTCACAGAAGCTTAAATTATTTACCTAGGCCCCACGCCCAACACATGTGTTATACTTCCGCATGTACCTTTTTTCACCATTATATGCATCGATATGACTTAAGTTTTGGCCAAGCTGGGTTGCCTGGCTCTTGTATTTATGCCCTACGTTCCCGTTAATTCGGCTAGGGCATAAGGGGAGCACCTCTGTGATTGTTACCGCCGGGTCAGCCGGACGTGTACCTCAGACTGGGTGAAGCCGAAAGCTAGCGTTCTTAAGGGAATATTTGGTCGGTGAACAAAAGATGACTTTTATTTATTATCCATATCTGCCCCCAGATGCTTTTTCTGCGCCTCTTGTCGTAGTCCGGACATGCACTTTAGGGCATGCTTACCTAGGGAAAGGAACCCTTAACGGAACTATTCTCCCTGGAAGATGTTTCTTACTACCCATGTAATATAACATAACTAGTTGGGCACTTGTCTGATAAAGCACTAATGACCCCTACGCCTGGTCTCCACGCATGCCCCGGTTCTTACCTAACCGAGAGGGTATTCGGATACACTCCGGACCATCGGGTCCCGAGGTCGAAGCGAAAAGGTCCACCACGACAAACGATCTACAATCCGGCTTGAAGGCATTATACATGTCACTTTAAAATTACATAGTTAATTTGACTGGTTGAATTCCTCTTCAATACCATCCAAAAGGTTGTCTAGTCTACACTCCTGTTTGGAATACTTTCCGGCCAATTCTACTTGACCATACACTAAGCTCACAGGGATCTCCTTCCCATTGGGCCCCACAGGTCCGACTTCGGCCATGTGGTTCGGGTCAGCCTTCGTGTACCGTGTCTTCACCATTGCCCAGGCTTCCCTGGCGCCATGACGGCAGGCCGATATCTTCCATAATCAGAAGCGTCGCCGCGCTCCCTTTAGCTTTTCTGCAAGCTCTCCAAGGCCTTCGGGTATGGAGACGGATGGCCACAAGGCATGGGCGACGCCTTGCATCACCTGCCAAACTCGTTCGTGCAGCTGTGAGAGCTCGGGAAGAAGGTCACCCGTTGAACCGGGCATTTCCTCGGCAGGACGACCTGTTAGCATACCTACAGACATAACTCTATCAGCCAGCTTCCTCGCCGAACTCTTTTTCAAAGTTCGTTCAAGCACTTACCAAATATGCCGTGTCGAAGCCACCGATTTTCTTTAACACAGTCAGACAGTTGGGCACGAACATCTTGTAGTTCCACGCCCAGATTGGTGTTGGCATCTAGGAGATCATTTTTCTCCTGCCTCACCCTCGTAAGCACGTTCACACCGGCCTTCAGCTCGCGTTGGAGCTGTTGCTTATCCGGATTTACTCCAGTGTCATCTGCAATTTTATCGTCAGATCTGCATGCACGCCGCATTCTATATGATACTTATCATTTGAAGGATATGTTACCAGAGGGGGTCTCTTTGGGCTCCCCTGTTGCGGCCAGTGCGGCCTGAAGTTGGGCTTTGCACTCTTCCAGCTCCTGGGATAGTTGAGTATTCTTTTCTGTAAGAACCTGCATAACAAGTGATCCTTAAATCAGTTATCCTAACTGTTTCAAGTCTCAGGGGCTACTAATATATATATAATCACCAAATTTTCTCACCCGTATGTCTTTTACATACTGCCCCGTGGCTCTGGCTAGACCATTTTGAGCGGCACGGAGGTGCGCGTCTCCCGAGTTGAAGGCATCCAATGCCTCTTGGGAGAAACAAGCGTCACGAAGAACAGTCCGGCGACGCCTGTGGTTCATGGCACTTTCCACCTCGGAATGGGTGGCAGACAGTTTCTCCGCATCCTCTGTCGGAGGAGCCCCGGCGCACGCCTCGTATTCGTTCCCGCCTCCGAATCCGGCCTTGGAGCCTGGCTTGTGGAGGCGCGATTGGTAGCCTCTCCGGGTATAGTCCGGCGAGCGCTCTTTTTCCTGAAAAGAAGGCATGGGCGTTGTCGGTGTACAAAAAGAGGGGTGCACTTTTGGTACCCCTATAACTGTGCACGGGCAGTCTGAGCCACGGGCACCACCACACTGAGCAAGGCAAGGGACGTGAGCCAAGGTAAGGCCGAAGCTCAGGAGAAGCAGAACGACGCCAAGACCAAGACCACAAAGAGCAAAGGGGACGAAGCGGACCCCCGGCAAGATCCTTGTCGGGAGGCGGTTTTGGCAAACCCGGCAAGACCCTTAACATGGCAGCTCGCCCCACACCTACGGAGTGAGTCACCCTTGAGTCCACTTCCCCCATGGGGAAAGGATTCGGGAGACATCCCCGTGGTGGCATGCAGATCTTTGTGAAGACATTCAAGATCAGATACACCCTTCAGAAGATGATGACCCTTGGCGGGATCCCAGCCAAGGAGGACCACAAGGCCCCCGACAAGAGCCTTGCCGGGGATGACAGCAGGCGCCACGGCAAGACCCTTGCCGGGGCCCCGGCAAGGCCCTTGCCAAGAACACCCGTTGGGCCACCATCAGGCCCACGCCAGTCAAACCTCCACCGCCGTTCGCATGCAGCTGCCGAGCCAACCAGCTGGGCAGGCACCCGCGTGGCGGCATGCAGATCTTCGTGGAGACCCACCACTGCGCCACCTCAGCTGCCTGCCTGCCTACATGGCACCGCAGGCGCCGCTGGCCAGGGCGTGTGTCGACGCAAGAGGGAGCGGCGACGGACGAGACAGGGCTCTCCCCTGTCCCCGATAAAGCAAGGACACCTGGGCAAGACACATTAAATGTGCCTTGTCATGTAATGCGAGGGATAACCTCGCATCACTGCTCCCTTTCCACCTCCTGGTGCTACTGTGGCAACCCCTTTTCCTATAAAAGGAGGCCCAAGACAACCAGGAGGAGGATTCGGCTTTTTGGAGCTCCTCACGCCCCATAGCTAGCTCAAGAACATAGATATACAATCCACCAAAGCAGGAGTAGGGTTTTATGCATCCCCGCGGCCCGAACCTGGATAAACGAACCGTGTGCTATCTGTTTGATCCGCTCTTCTCACGACCCCGCGCCCCGCAACCGTACTAGGGATTCTTGTGACCCCATAGGTGTCGTTCGCACCGACATCTTTGGCGCGCCAGGTAGGGGGCGCAATTGTGAGAATCGGCTCTAGCAGTTAGCCCGGCACTCCTTCATCTTCGTGACCCTTGAAGAAGAAAGGAGGCCAGAAGATCGACGCTCGAGCGATCGCAAACAGAATCTAAGTTGCACTGAACCCTTATTTGTTCTACCCTTCTTATTTGAGGTTATTCCCCCCGGAGATATTTGCTTTGTATGAGAAACCTGCACGCCAGGGGGCTCTACCACGATCGGCAACGCCCTTGCCCTGTTTCGAGTCCGCTCAACAGCTCAAGCGGCTGCGTCGAGAATGGAAGAGTAGCCTTCCGCGATCTGCAACGCCCCCGATTCTGACTCGAGTCAAGCTCGACAGTTCGAGAGGCCGCGTTCAGAACGGAAAGGTGGCTCGTCAGGCGGCACGCGTACCCGGCTGGCCATAGGGATCCGTCCCCAAAACGCCGCTAGGGGCTTCCGCGCCGGCAAGCCTTCCCGATCGACGTAGGGCACGCATACAAAGAGGAATCGAACGGGGAAATAACATGCATGAAAATTAAGAGTACTTCAAAGTTATATTACATCACATCATAGCTGCGGTTCTAACTAAAGATAAAATTTGTCTTGGTCGGGAACCCGCAGCGACGAAGAAGAACAGGATGCCTAATCCCGGCGCTGGCCTTCCACCCTCTTGATTTCGTCGATGCAGTCGGTGATGGGCTTGATGCGCTCCTTGAGCACCGTGAGGTCAGCAACATCCGGCAAGCTCTTCATCGCGGCCGCGAAGTCAAGATCGGGATTCCAGTACGCCGTCTTGGTGAGGACCTTGGTCACGACCCTCCGGTAGAGTCACCGGGCCTCCTCGGCCAGCATGGCCGCCCTGTTGGAGTGAAGATATGCCAAGGCTCCGAGGACGCCCTCGAAGAACAGGGTCAACTTGGTGTTGACGGTCCCGCTGCGCGTAGGGGCGTACCTCACGTGTGGCATCCCCATGGTGGCCAACTGCAAGGTGACCCTGCCGGCGACCTCCTCCAGGCGGCTGATCCACCTGTTCTCGCCCGCCAAATAATCCTGGTGGGAGGCGGCCTCGTTCGCCCGCAGCTGCTTCTCCTCCTCCAGGCTCCTGGTCAAGGTCTCCTCCCGAGCCCTGCTCTCCGACAGCATCATCTCGAGATCCTCCAGCTTCAGCTTGAGGTCCCTGACGGAGTTTTGCGCTTCGGAGAGCTCCCTAGCCCTGCTGATGACCGCTCCTTGCGCCTCCACCAAGGCGCTATTGAGCGTGCTCTTCTCGTTGGACAGCTTGAGGGCCTGCTCCTTCAGCTCGCCCTGCGCCACCTCCAACTCCCTTACCTTGCCGGCATGGCCAGAGCCTAGGCATCGAGTGCCTCCTTGTGCCTCTGCTCCAGCTCGTGAGTCCGCCGTGCGACAAGGGACTCGAGCTCCTCATCCTTGCCACGGAGCACTGCGGCAAGCTTCGCCTCGTGCGCGGTGAGGTCCTCTTCCTGGGAATTCAAGGTGGCTTGGTGCTGGTTCCGGGCGGCCTCGGCCGCGGCAGCCAAGTTCGCCGCCTTTTCCTGGGCCTTCTCGATGTCGGCCATCTTCATGGTGAGCTCCACATTGCGCTCGGCCAAGTTCTCCTGGAAGGCCCTCTGCTCCTCGCGAGCCTGGTGGAACCAGGTCTGCGTCTCGGCAACGCGCACCTTGAAGTCCACCTCCGCGTTGTCCACCGTTGCCATCCTGGACTTGACCTTGTCCAGGCGAGCACGGTAGAGCACTTGGAGCTTCCGGAAATTGGCCCCCATGGCACGGAAAAGCTGCTCTTCCGGGGAACCATCGTCACCAACCCCCCGCTCATCAACCACCTCGAGCCCGGTGGCGGCAAGCACCTCGCCGTCGAAAACTTCCCCTTCGGCGGGCGCCCGGCTTGACGCCCCTGGGAGGTGGACGAAGAGATCGTCGCCCATCTTCAGATACCTGCCGGGGCCCGAGGTTGAGGAGGAGGGAGGCTGGTCACCCACCACCTCTTCCTTGGCGGAGGCCTTGCCGGCCCCACCGGCAGGTCCACCGCTGGTGCCCCCGGCAGAAGCCTCGCCGGTCGCCTTGGCGGCCCCCGCCGTGGTGTCCTCGGCAGCATCCTTGGCGGCCTCCTCAGCAATGTTCCCAACAACGGTATCCACGTCCTCCATACCTGTTGAAGGAGGGCCTGGGCAGCAACGGGAGCAATGAAGCCAAGAAAAGAATAAGGGAAAATAGAGACGAAGGACAGGCGACTCACCAGTGCCAGGCTGTGAAGCAGAAGTCCCCTCTTCGCCAGCATTTGGCGCCGTGGCAGAGCCACCAGCGCCCAAGTTCCCCTCTTCCTCCATGGGTGTGGGCTCCGTGCCTGATGCCCTTGCCGGGGACGCCCCCCGCGGCGGCGTAGTCGATGGGGGTGGTGTGTTGGGAGTAGCCCTCTGTGGCTCCTCCTGCTGCCGCTCCCCTCCTGCAAACCCGGCAAGGTCAGCGTCATGGCATCGAGCACCTACCACATGTCGAGTAAGAAGAGGGTGACGAACTTACACTGGGGGCTGCGCCGGGGGCTGCTGTCCGGGCAGCTCAGCACAACCAGTGGTGTCTTTGAAGCCCCAGCCGGGGGCTGGCTGCTCACCGAGGTCCTCGCCCTCTTCGCCCTCTGGTCCAACATCTCTGTCTCCCTACGGAAGCAAAAATGGATCAAGACAAGCGACCCAATTCAAGGAAATGGAAATGACAGTAAGGAATGGAGAACTTACTCGTCATCCGTCTCCTCCTCTTCCACCAGTTTCCTTTTCCTCTCCGGACTAAGAGGCCCGAGATCAAAAGGGAGCTCCGCATCATCATCCAAGTCGACGCCTGCCGGAGGAGGCGAAGGAGGCGGCGGGGTTTGTGCGCGCCCGGATGAGGAAGGGGATGTTGTCTTCTTCTTCTCAGCGGCCTTCGTCAGCCTCTTGGCTGCCGTGGCCCTCGTGTGGCACCCAGACCCCTCCCGGGTCAATTGAGGCCGCGCAGCCCTGCCAGGCCGGACCGGCTCACCGGAGCCAGCCCGCCGCGGGACTCGCCCTCTTCCCCTGGTTGGCGTCGAGCCCGCCGCCGCATCCTCCTCCTCCCCCGACGACTCGTCGGCCGTGTCTTCAACGAGCGGAGATCCAGTGTTGGCGCTGCTGACCTCCCCGGAGGCCGCCGCCCACCAGGAGAGCTCCTCTTCCTCCACCACCATTGCGGCCATGTCCTCCACGCCCCCGGCGCTGCCGGCCTCCATGGCAAGCTGTGCCTCGCCCTAGTGGCGATGTAGTCCAGCTCTGCCTGGGTGGTGTCCATGATAAGCCACCGCTCGGCGTCGGCATTGACGTACACCTCGATCAGGGTGTCAAAGAATTGCTGCACATCCTCGACCTTTGGCTCCTTCCAGCTCGGGACAGGGCCGTGCGCATTACAGTCCGGCATCATGGCGATGATCTCGGACCGACGCGAATTGTTGCACAACGGGACCACCCCTGCTGGCAGCTTGAAAAATGGCCCCTTGAGGGCCTTGCCAACCTTTGCGGCAGCCCTCGCGGCCTTGCCGGTTCGCTCAACCTCGCCATCGCGACACACATCAAGCTGGAAAAGCCGCTGCAGAAGTGGGCATGTGCCAGCACTGTGAAGTTGTGATCGAGGCCGGGGCGGAGTCGCATAATGTCAGCCGGGTTCATGAAGAGCCAAGCTAGCCTCCCCTTGCTGTGCAACGGGGCGATCCGGCGGTGAATGAAGTCCACCCCGATCATCTCAAGGGTGAGTCCGGCCTGGGTGAGCCAGAGAATCCTGGTGGTGGAGACGGTGAGCCTCCCATCGGCGGCGTCGACATCACTCCAATCGCTGCCGCGGACCGGCGGCACTCGGCGGACCTTGCAGAATTCCGGCGGGTTCTCATCTTCAATCCAGCACCACCGGCCACGCCATTCCTCCTACCTCTCCTTCATGGCACCATCCGGGTACGCCCCCTTGGATCTTGGGATCCATGTGACGCAACCGGAGACGGCTCCTCCCGGCTGGATTCGAGGGAAGAAGTAATGGCGGAAGAGCGTCGTGTTGGGCTGCACCCCGGCAAAGCCTTCGCAAAGATGCGCGAAGAAAGCCATGCACGCCACCGCATTCGGAGTAAAATCCAAGAGGCGAAAGCCGAAGGTGCGCATAACGTCATAGAAGAAATCGGAGAAAGGAGGGCATAACCCGCAAGAAAAGTAATCAACGAAGAAGGGGTACCGATTTGAGGCAGGATCAGCGCAAGCGGCAGGAATGATGCGTGTCGCCGGGTGTCCCGAACCCTCTCCCCCCGTCTTCACTCCCCATAGGGGCTTGAAGGAGGCCCGAAGCTCTTGAACATCAACCGTCGAGGGGAAGAAGAAGGCGGACTTCGTCTGGTCCCCCGACAGCGCGCTCTCCGGTGGCTCCACCGTCCCGGCGCCCTTAGCCACCCCCTTGCCCTTGCGAATTTGGGAGCCATGGCGACCAAGAAGTTCAGAGGGCTGAGGAAGGGGGGTGGCAAAGCAGCAGCGGCGGGCGACAGCGAAAGCTTAGGAAGGAAGGAAGGAAGGGAACGGTGGCTCTGAGATCGGAAAAGGCACGAGGGAAGAGGAGAAAGTGAGCAGCGCGCCCACGGTTATTCCTTCTTATGGGGGAAAAACGCGGGCCGCCTCCTTTCACATTAACTGTGATGTGACGCATTCCCGCGGGAAGCAACCCCACGCATGCCGCCCACGTCACACACGCCTCCCCACGCCGTGCCACGCGCAGGAAGCATGGGAAGCGCAGCGCGCGAAGAGACTTACCGCGGTAACAACCACCCCGCCTGCCCGCGCACCGTTTTTGGGCCTAGCCCAACGACGCGGTTGCGCTTACGTGTGGCCCAGGCTCGGGGGCTCCTGTCGGTGTACAAAAAGAGGGGTGCACTTTTGGTACCCCTATAACTGTGCACGGGCAGTCTGAGCCATGGGCACCACCACACTGAGCAAGGCAAGGGAGGTGAGCCAAGGTAAGGCCGAAGCTCAGGAGAAGCAGAACGACGTCAAGACCAAGACCACAAAGAGCAAAGGGGACGAAGCGGACCCCCGGCAAGATCCTTGCCGGGAGGCGGTTTTGGCAAACCCGGCAAGACCCTTGCCGTGGCAGCTCGCCCCACACCTACGGAGTGAGTCACCCTTGAGTCCACTGCCCCCATGGGGCAAGGATTCGGGAGACATCCCCGTGGTGGCATGCAGATCTTTGTGAAGACATTCAAGATCAGATACACCCTTCAGAAGATGATGATCCTCGGCGGGATCCCAGCCAAGGAGGACCACAAGGCCCCCGGCAAGAGCCTTGCCGAGGATGACAGCAGGCGCCCCGGCAAGGCCCTTGCCAAGAACACCCGTTGGGCCACCATCAGGCCCACGCCAGTCAAACCTCCACCGCCGTTCGCATGCAGCTGCTGACCCAACCAGCTGGGCAGGCACCTACGTGGCGGCATGCAGATCTTTATGGAGACCCACCACTGCGCCACCTCAGCTGCCTGCCTGCCTACATGGCACCGCAGGCGCCGCTGGCCAGGGCGCGTGTCGATGCGAGAGGGAGCGGCGACGGACGAGACACGGCTCTCCCCCGTCCCCTATAAAGCAAGGACACCTGGGCAAGACGCATTAAATGCGCCTTGTCATGTAATGCGAGGGATAACCTCGCATCACTGCTCCCTTTCCACCTCCTGGTGCTACTGTGGCAACCCCTTTTCCTATAAAAGGAGGCCCGAGACAACCAGGAGGAGGATTCGGCTTTTTGGAGCTCCTCACGCCCCATAGCTAGCTCAAGAACATAGATATACAATCCACCAAAGCAGGAGTAGGGTTTTACGCATCCCCGCGGCCCGAACCTGGATAAACGAACCATGTGCTATCTGTTTGATCCGCTCTTCTCACGACCCCATGCCCCGCAACCGTAGTAGGGATTCTTGTGATCCCATAGGTGTCGTTCCCACCGACAGGCGTTAATATGCCTTTGAGAATAATGTCTTGCAATAAAGACGGCGCGCCGTACCGCTGTGCCGGTGTCTCAATCCAGACTGCGGGTCTTTTCAGCCTGCCTGGCCTCGCGGCCCCTTGTTGGCCAGTCGCCACAGGCTCAGCCTTCTGCCTCGAGGACCTCCCCTGCAAAACACGGCTATTATACGGAGATCAAAAACACGCAAGGACGGATCCCTTTTTGAAGTGTTGGGACTTCGGTCTCAGTCACCTGTGAGGCTGGAACTAGCCCAGGATAATCGGCCGTAATGGCCACCAAAGCATTATCATTGCTCGATTGGTAAAACACCCCATCGATCAGCTCCACAGATATGTCCGGATCCTCTTGGGAGGCCGTGTCGAGGGCCCGTCCAGGGTCCTCGGGTTGTGAAGGGGGTTTGTTTATCTCCCTTACAGCCTGGTGCAGTTCCTGCATAGAAATCGCTAGACTGAGTACTTAACTGCGGAAATATGAAATGGATGGGCGAGAAAAGTCTCCACTTACCCAGCTCGGAGGATTGTACATAGAAAATCCACCCTGCGGGTTGACACGAAGGAATTCCTCCTCTTCTCCCTTGTACAAAGTGGATAAGATCTTTATTAGATCAGCAACCGATCCCGGCCCTTTACGGCCATAGCGGGTGGCATCATCCTCCCCGTTGAAATCCCACATGGGGTGGCCTCTATAATGAAGCGGCTGCACCCCCCGCATGATACATATGGCCATGACCTCGATCATGGTCAATCCGGATCGAGCTAAAAAACTTATCCGGCTCATCAGGTATAGAACGTCCCTGTCGTCTTCTCCAGGGGGCTCCGTGGATGCCAGCTCCGGCGCTTCTTCAAAGGGGCGTTGTCGAACTCAGGAAGGCCGATCCGAATAGGATCCGGGAGGGGGACGTCTTCTATATAAAACCATTCTGAAGGCCAGTCTTCGGACGTCTTCTTTGGGGTTCCGGACAGGTATCCGGTCCCGGCAATACACCACACTTCGGCTCCGCCCACTTGATATATTGACCCCTTCTGAGAACGGGGCACAAGGCAGAACAGCTTCTTCCACAGAGTGAAATGAGCCTCATAGCCCAAGAACAACTCGCAAAGGGCTACGAATCCCGCGATATGCAGCATAGAGGCAGGCGTAAGGTTGTGCAACTGGAGGCCGTAGAACTCCAGGAGCCCCTGGAGAAACAGATGAAAGTGGAATCCGAGCCCTCTTACCAAATAAGGGACAAGGCATACCCGTTCTCCCTTGGAGGGATTGGGAAGGCTCTCCACTTGCTCTCCGCCATTATAGGTGGCGAGCCCGGCTCGAACGGGGACCATGTACGCTGGGGGAAGAAATCCCTTGGTCTGAAGCATCACTAATTTGCTGTGCGGGACGGAACATCTCTCCCAATCTCCAGGCTTGGAGCTAGGGGAGCGAGAGGAGGAGCTGCGTCGACCGGCCATGATGGAATGGATCTCTGTCAGGTGCGCTCCGATGAAGGCTCGCCAAGGGAGGATGGTGTGATTTGGATCTGAATCCTCATCTTTTTAATAGGCGGCTCATTCACACAGCTAGGGGGGTAAATGTGAAAACACCCTAGCTCTTCACATTCGCTCGACACGTGGAAAGTGGCCATTATTGGGCATGGAAGCCAAGGAGTGCAACATTCACAAGAGATTGGACACTATTTTGACAGGTACACAGAATTTGGAGAGGAACCCGCCTTGCAATGCCGAAGACAATACTGCGCGCCGGACTCATCGTCATTGAAGCCTGGTTCGGGGGCTACTGAGGGAGTCCTGGATTAAGGGGTCTCCGGACTGCCGGACTATGTCCATTGGCCGGACTGTTAGACTATGAAGATACAAGATTGAAGATTTCGTCTCGTGTCCGGATGGGACTCTACTTGGCATGGAAGGCAAGCTAGGCAACACAAATATGGATATCTCCTCCTTTGTAACCGACCTTGTGTAACCCTAACCCTCTTCGATGTCTATATAAACTGAAGGGTTTTAGTCCCTAGGACAACAATCACAACATACAATCGTACCATAGGCTAGCTTCTAGGGTTTAGCCTCTCTGATCTCGTGGTAGATCTACTCTTGTACTACCCATATCATCAATATTAATCAAGCAGGACGTAGGGTTTTACCTCCATCAAGGGTGCCTGAACCTGGGTAAAACATCGTGTCCCCTGCCTCCTGTTACCATCCGGCCTAGACGCACAGTTCGGGACGCCCTACCCGAGATCCGCCGGTTTTGACACCGACACCTGTCGCCGGCGCTCTACCACCACATTAGCACCGCGCATCCCATGCCCGTGCACAGGATCCAGTACGGCCAGGTGCTCCAGCTGCAAGTGCCACTGTCGGAGCCACGACTCTTGCTGTTCACGGAGGAGGACCGCCGCGCGTTTTTCTTGGTCGGCAGCGTGCTCGACATCGGTGCGCCTATTGCCGTGTCGGTCGTCTGCATCAGAGCGGGGGCGTCCCCACTGCTGCACTACGTGCCTAAGCTGTGGGCGAACGGCCCACCGGGGGAGCCCAAAGGCATGACCGACGCCATCAAGGTGGATATGGAGGTGACAAGCAGCAAGGATCCCGGCGATGTCGACGTGCAGGAGCTGACCTTCTTGACAGTTCCGCCCAAGTTGATGGTCGGGGCTAAGCTTGTGTCCCTCCACATTCAGATTGACAAGCTCACGTCCTAAATGTTTCTACAGTGCCTTCTGTTTATCTTAGTAATATGCTAATATAGGGATTACCTTGGTCTACTTTAGCTTAAGAAATGGTGGGTTTTGGTGGCGATGCAGCAATTACTTCGACATCAGATCAATAATTTCCAACAGTCGAACGGATATTTTGTGTCTGTTGGATATAAAGTTCCTTTGGGTAAGAAGTACTACTTGTCATCAAAATGGATAAAAGGAGATGTATGTAGACGTATTTTAGTTCTAGATACGTCCCTTTTTATCCATTTTGATGACAAGCACTCCCTCCGTTCCACAATACATGCCTTCCATTTGTCAAAATATAGATGTATCTAGACATGTTTTAGTATATAGGTACATCCATGATATAGCCAATCGTATGGTTGATAACACTACAATTCGTAGCTACAGATGCGTGTGTGACTCCTAGATGCAGAGGCCGGGGGTCATCATCCCCCTTTTCGAGAAAAAATAGACGCGTGTGTGAGAGGACGAGTGCGTGCATGCACCTCTTCTCTTCCTGTATAACGTACTACTAAGCTCAGAGTACAAGTTTTTGTGGGTGGCACGATGGTGCGTGCGAGAAGTCCCGAGAGATAGGTTTAATGCGTCTGAAAAAAATACTAGCCTAGAGCTCGCCACGCGGCTATTCCTGTCGAACGCCCCATTAACTGTAAGATATGTATACGATGGTGCCAGTTATTGCACGTACACATCAGTACTCCCTCCTTTCCGGTTTATAGGGCTTAATTCAAAAATCTCACCAACCAAGATGGTGAGTGGTGGAATATTTTTTGTAGTTTGCAAAAGCACCTAATTAATGCTCTTGTTTTTCTCAAAAAAATTATGTTTATCAATGCATTAATTGCAATGCATGCATAAAGTACACGCGTTGGTCAATTTTCTCTTAATACTTGCATGCAATGAGTTAATGCACCTTGGAATCTGAACATGTGTTGGGGAACAACCAAATTGAACCTTATAAAATGGAAAAATTAAATTTTGAGATAAGCCCTATAAAACCGGAAAGGAGGGAGTAGAAAAAGAAGTACTCCATCCGGGAATAGTGCCGCACTTCGAAACTAGAACTGTCAATAAATTTTGAGCTTGCGTCTCGTCACATTCCAAATTACTCCATGCTATATTGAATTGCAAACCTGTTCACACTGATCACAACCTAAATGGTTTCCCACTTAGGAGCGTATTAGTACCACGCTATATTGAATTGCAAACCTGTTCGCACCGATCACAACCTAAATGGTTTCCCACTTAGGAGCGTATTAGTACTCGGTTATAAATACTAGTATGCCAAGATGATTGCACATTCCTCCTCAACTCCTCATCCACAAAAACAAACAAGTCATTCAGCATCCTTCCCTTGCGTCTGCCATGGCCAGTGTGAGTTCTGGGTCGAGAGATTGCCACCAGGGAGAGGCGAGCATGGAAGCGGAAGCACGAGATATGTCCCGCCTCACTGCGAGAGCAGCCGACATGTCCCGCCACGCGGAAGTAGCAGCACAGAGGTCCCGCCGCACCGCTGAAGCAGCACGGAGGTCCCGCCGCGCCATCGATGCAGCAGACTGGTCTGGCCGCATGGCGGAAGCAGCAGAGATGTCCCGCGGCGCCACGAATGCAGCAGAGATGTCCCGCCGCGCCGCGGCGGCCTGGGAAAATTTCTCGCGGGTAGGCGATGACTGTTATAGGCGCATGCATGCGATCATCCATAGCTAGATGGATCAGATCTCCAGCTGGGCGAGGTTGCAGGACGACATGAAAGCCTCATTTGAACAGGCTACCGGCATCATCCGGCAACTAAAGGAGGGCAATGAGAGGCTCTGGGCCGAGTTCGACCTGCTGAGGGAGAAGATCGTCCAAAGTGCAGACCAGCAAGAGGAGACCAGTGCCTTGTTGAAGAGGACCGGCGTCATCGTCAAGAAACTTATGGACGAGAATGACATGCTCCGCAACGAGCACCAAAGGCTGGTGGAGGAACCGTGCATGTTCTCAAGCAGCGTCTTGAGGACACGAAAGAGCTCATCGCCGCTCGCCGCGGAGACTAGTTTCCGCGGCCTGTAGCAGCGCATCAAGAAAGTAGAGATCAGCGAGCCTGATCCTTGTCTTCCTTCTTCTTTTACCCTTGTGTATTTCAGGCATAGCCGCATGTGGCTTTTTTAATTATCTTTCTAATTATGTAAGACAATTAATCGTCCTTATCTTTGTGTGGAAGATCAATGTTGCGAGGCTGGAATGAAGAAAACTCTTGTTGTGGCGACCCTGGCATTGCTGTTCTTCTAGTTGCTGCTGGGCTTCCTTCAGTTTCCTGGTTTCTTTTGATGTAATAATCAGTTTAGGATGTGGATTGTGTCATCGGTTGTGAAATGTTGGGTTCTAGCGTGGATGTTTGGCCTTGGTTGGCCTCTTGGGATGTTGCGATTTCAATCTGGTAGCTTTTAGTCCTTCGTGTTAGGCTGGAGTTGTGCTGAACTTCTTGTGAATTGTGGTGGTTTTCAGTAATGAAAATCGGAAGGGGCAAGCCTTTCTTTGATAAAAAAAAATTAATCGTCCTTATATATTCATCAGTCTTGCTATAAGTCGCAGTAGATGCTATATAGGTCCGTCGGATCTTACATCAAGATCCGTGCTTTCAGATTTTCTTTTTTCTCTCTTAAATCTTGGTCGAGTGAGACATAGCCACGCCATTAAACAGAGGCTCGGGCGCCATTAATGGAGACCTTGGGAGAGAGGTGGACGGCAGATGGAGGTCAAAGGGCTCTTCTCCCGATAAGCACGCGCAGGGGTCTGATCGCACGCCTCTCGTACTCAAATAGCTACCCTGCACAGCGCCTCCTAGCTAATAAAAAATAGGGATGCATGGCGGCACGTAAATGGTACTAGTAAGTAGAACGCCCACGGTTTCAATAATACTTGTGTTTCCGATTGTAATGTGACAGCGCTTGTTCCAAAATGACTTTGTTGATTGTTAATGTGTGCGCCTTCGCAAATTGGACTGCAAATTTACCACAGCATGTTGGTGCCATGTCATGGCACCAAGCCAAGTTTCATTATTTTCATGCGTGTTTTGGATTTACAAGAATTAAAAACTAAGGTTCTCAATGTTTCCAACCTAGCCACGACGCCCAGAATTTTGAATTTCATTCCCATTTCTTGCATGGAACCTAGAAATTTACCCGAGGACACACATGTGATTTTTCAACCAACTTTGGTGCACTGGAACATGTGCTTGTATTTCAAATTTGAATTATGCACACAAAGGTGACACGTTCCCTCCCAGAACCACGAGCCTTCTTGAGAGAAGCTCCGATTTGCAAGAAGCTTATACCAAGATTTGTTCCTATTCGACCAATTTTTTTACCACGGCATGGTACTACCATGACATGACACCATGCCAAGTTTCATGATTTTAAAACCAAGTTTCTCAATGTTCTCGACCGAGCCACGATGCCCAGATGTTTGAATTTTATTCTCATTTTTTGCATGGGACCTACTCCCTCCTTCCATCTATATAGGGCCTAATGTGTTTTTCAAGACAACCTTTGACTATTGACAAGATTAATAGCACATGAGATGTATACTATGAAAATTATATTATTGGAAGCTCCTTTGACATACAAATTTGAAGGTATGCTTTGTGTAAGTTGCATGTCTTATATTATTGCTCTAACATTTGGTCAAAGTTAGCCTCGAAAAACGCATTAAGACCTATATAGATGGAAGGAGGGAGTAGAAATTCACCCGAGGACACAAATGTGATTTTTCAACCAACTTTGGTGCACGGGAGCATGTGCTTGTAGTTCAAATTTGAATTATGCACATTAAATGACCAAAAACTCAATTAATGTGTAAATAAGGCCAAACAAAGCCGGAATAATTCCAAAATTTAACAGGGCACTCGTGTAGTTCTATGTTCCCTTTGTAAATAAACTCAAGGGGGACAACGTATATCGTTTCGCACTCAAAGGTGGCACGTTCCCTCTCAGAACAACGAGTCTTCTTGAGAGAAGCTTCGGTTTGCAAGAAGCTTATACCAAAATCTGTTCCTATTCGGCCAATTTTTTACCACAACATGGTAGTACCATGACATGACATCCATGCCAAGTTTCATGATTTTCAGATGTGTTTTGGATTTACAAGAATTTTAAAACCAAGTTTCTCAATGTTCTCGGCCGAGCCACGATGCCCAGATGTTTTAATTTTATTCTCATTTCTTGCATGGGACCTAGAAATTCACCCGAGGACACAAATGTGATTTTTCAACCAACTTTGGTGCACGAGAGCATGTGCTTGTAGTTCAAATTTGACTTTTGCACATTAAATGACCAGAAACTCAATTAATGTATAAAAACGATAAACGAACCCGGAATAATTCCAAAATTTAATAGGGCACTAATGTAGTTCTATGTTGCCTTTGTTAAGAAACTCAAGGGGGGTAATGTATATCGCTTCACACTCAAAGGTGGCACGTTCCCTCTTAGAACCACGAGCTTCCAAATCGGCCCAATTTTTTACCACAACATGTTAGTGCCATGACATGACACCATGCCAAGTTTCATGATTTCCAGGCGAGTTTTGCATTTACATGAAATTAAAATCAAAGTTTCTCGATGTTCTCGGCCGAGTCATGACGCCCAGATGTTTGAATTTCATTCTCATTTTTTCCATGGGACCTAGAAATTCAACCAAGGACACACATGTGATTTTTCAACCCACTTTGGTGCACCGGAGCATGTGCATGCAATTCATATTTAGATTATGCACATTAAAACTCTAGAAACTCAATTAATGTATAAAAAGGCCAAATGAACCTAAAATAATTCCAAAATTTAACAGGGCAATCATATAGTTCTATGTTGCCTCTGAAAATAAAATCAGGAGGGAGGCAGCGTATATCGTTTCGCACACAAAGGTGACACGTTCCCTCTCAGAACCATGAGCCTTGTTGAGAGAATCTCCGGTTTTGCAAGAGGCTTATACCAAAACTTGCCCCAATTCAGCCAAAAATTATACGTATGAAAACAGGGTTTAGATTATCCCAAACATCTCGCTACCTAGACCAGTAATGTACTATGATTTGAATTCAACATAAAATGGATACAAATATTTGAATTGGAGGCGTATGGTACATGTAGTTCATAGTGAAATATGATTACTGCTATATGTATGTTTTTTGTTATCAAGATAATATTTAAATTATTCTATAACTTGACAAAAATCGTATTCAAATAAGGAAAATTGATTCAAATTTAGTCCATATGGTAGACGACAATATATATGTTCACATGGTGGAGTAAAATGTTCATATATGATGGAAGATCAAAATGTACGACTACATCAATTATAAACCGCAAGGTCACCTAACGATATATTCGAATTCAACATAACGTGGATTCAAAAATTGAAATTCGAGATCATGGCACCTGTAATCATATAAAAAGGGACATTACTCTTTGTTTGGTGGGAATTGATTTGTTTTTTGTTGTTGTTGAGGGAAGTGCGAATCAATTTGGTACTGTGTAGGGTAATCTTGTTCTCCCGATTTTTTTTACATTTTTCTTGTAGTTTTTTCAATGGCATCTATAGCAATATAGTAAAAGGGGACATGACTCTCTTGTGTCTTGTATGAATTGTTTTTTTTACACGTTAAGTTTGTTCTGCCGAACAAGGAATCCGCACCTTGTTATCCCGAAATTTTCAAGCTCGAGTATCTTTTGTCTCACCTGCTTTGAAACTCCCACTTCTACAACCCGCGCCGCGCCTTGTTATCCCGAAATTTGGACACGCACGAGAACTCCCTCCTCATCCGAAATCGCTCCCGCAGCCCAGACACGCGAAATCCCCCTTCTACCCCTCAGCCGGAAATGAAGCTCCACGTTGCGGTGTCAAAACCAGTGGGGGCACGCTAGTAACTTACCATACATTTCGGACAAGCGCGTCCCTAAGCTTGGCTCCCCCACCCCCTTCACCCCCCCCATTCGTACACCGAGGCTGCCAAAACCCGTGAAACCCCACGCTCCTCTGTCGGCCTGCCGACCGCCGCCCAGCCGGAGACTCTTCCCCGACTACATCGTCCACCACAACAGCTCGCCGTCCCTCATCCACCGCACCGGATGAGGATCCGTTGTCGATCTCGTTGTCCCGCCGGATCAGTCGCCCCGTCCTCCACCTCCAAGGAGCTGCCCCGACGTTCGCCTCGTCTATCGCGCCACCTCAATCCCCACAGCGCTGTCTTGACCTGCCCCACCAGAACCGCAGCACCCTCACCAATTCCTCCGATGAAGCCGAGGCCAACTCGGCGCCACCAAGGAGGTTCTGCACTCACCGCTGCATTTTATCTTTTATTCGATCTCACGGGGCTGCTGGTGCTCGATAACGAGCAGACATGGCGTGTCTCCATCGACGGCGCCGTCGCCGGCCACATCATCCACGGCATCTATCCCCCATGTCGTTGCTTCCTCGGCGGCGACTTCCACAATGGCACTAGCTGCAGCTGCTCCGGCTCTCACTCGCGATGCGGCTCTGTTCTTGCTGTCGGTCGCGCTACTACACTGCTCCTGCTTTTGTTCGTGCTGCTGCTCTGCTCTTGCTCTCGCTTGCGCTGCTGCTGCTGCACGACCTCTGGCAGCTACAGGAGTTGCTGCTTTAGCACTCGCTCGCGGTGCTACTGCACGACTTGCTCTCTGCTAGTGCGTTCCCTGCTCGAGCGTCTACTGATTTAGATCACTGCTTCTCTGCTACTAGTGCTCGAACGCCCTAAACATCTATTGCAATGCTCTGTTAGTAGTTCAATCAGTTTCGACAGTAAAATTCAGTTTCGACTGCGAAGTTCATTTTCTTCAGTTAAGTTCAGAGTGAACAGTACTTACAGCATCTGTCGGAGCGGCCGTGGCGCGGCTGATGCGTTTTACATCTAGCACTTTTTGGTGATGTATTTTACATCATCTATTGCAGATGATATTAGGGTCCCACTTCAGATTAACGTTATATGTCTTGTCATGCTTCAGCCTCGTCGCCGTACACCTTAGCGGAGCTGCTCCAACGACGGAACTGTCCATCACAGCGGAGCAGTACGCTCGGCGCCATTTCCAGAGGCCTCGGATCTTCTTCCCCGCCTCCGATAGTCACACCAGCATCATCACCATCCGGCACGTCCAACCCAATGATGTTGAGGTCCACAAGGCTATGCCAAAGAGTTTGTACACTCGTCGCATCACTTTGTTTCTCCATTCCTCTATTCTTCCAATTCATGTGAGCCAAACACCCAGGTTGACTGAAATCCTATGTTTCCAAATGCTCTATTTTGCACGTGCATTCCTATCCTATTCCTGTGTTTTTCCTGTCCCTGCGTTTATAGAATCCTCCAATTCTAAGGAGCCCTCACAGATTTACTTCATTTTCAGATAGGCGTCAAATAAAACTCTGTGTGTTATGTCCTCCTCCTGCCGTGCCATCACCCACCCCACCAGAGGTGCACCATCGATAGAAGCGTTCACTGCAGCAGAGATCCCCCCTGCAGACTTCCTTTCGCCGCCTCAGATCATCTTCCCCGTTGCCGGAAGCCACGCCAACTGCATTACCATCATTGACTGAGCAGATGAACCTGAGGACTACACAGTTCCGGAATAGAGGTCACAGTCTTTCATGTTTGCTTACGTTATACATCGATTATTATTACCTGGTACTTTATCGTTCAATCTTGAGTTTTGAATTGCCCATGGGTCTCATATCCAGCCAGCAACGAATAGTATCTGTCTACTATCTGGTTCATCTGGGGTCTTCTATGTGGTTCATGTTGGGTGGGCAACAAACAATAGATGATCCATTGTCTATCTTTTTAAACTGAAGCTATAATCTACCTACTATCATTAGTTTTGGATCCATCCACTCGTTTGCTACCATCAGTCTTGATTTTTGCATGCACCCCTTAGGCCTTACAAAATCTAACTATTTTTTATTATGCATGTCAGATATTGTACACAATCGTACTGAACATGTAGAGAAAAAGAGAAGACCGTTGCATGCGAATATAATGTCATGCAGACGCCGCTCCATGGTGGGCGAAGTGCCCCCCCCCCCCCGCCGCCTCCTGCATTTCCAGATTGTATTCCAGAGGAAGATAACTGTTTAGATGGAGATTCAGAAGGAGCCGACCACGCCTGTTTACCACCTGAGGTGTTTGCTCCAACCTGGCATGCTGATGTTGGTCATATCATGCATATGGCGCCTTGCATTGCTTACATTATACATCTTATATGTCATCAGCTTAGTTTAGATTTTCTTTGTGTGAATGCCACCTGTTTGGTTTCTATATCATACTCCCACCATTCCTAAATATTTGTCTTTTTAGAGATTTCAACAAGTGACTACATACAGAACAAAATGAGTGAATCTACACTCTAAACTATGTCTATATACATCCATATGTGGTAGTCCATTTGAAATCTCAGAAAAGACAAATCATGCAATGCCATCTTCTTTAGCCAGGAATCATATACGTGAATCATGCAATGCCATCCTGTTTAGCCAGTCATCGTATATGTGAATTGTATCGTGCCATATTTTTCCATAATGTATTCCATTTGTCAACAATGTTTATACATTCATCTACTCTTCCCGTGCATCAGCCATTTGAGTCGGTCATGGGAAAATCTGGAGTGAAAACAAGGTCTTCTGAGCAATCAGTGCTACCTGTCGATGCAGATTTCTTGCTGGATACAAATAGCTCCTCAGAGGAGGATTCAGAGAGAGATGACCAGTCGTATCCCCCCCCCCCCCGAGGTGCATGCTCTAACTTGGCTAGGTTATATTGCTCATATCATGCATATGGTGTCTTGCATTGCCATGCCATCTGCTTAGATTAGACATGCTTTGTGTGAATGCCTCCTGTTTGCTTTCTATATCAGATATGTGAATTATGCAATGCCATGTTTTTCAGCCAGTTATCATATATGTGAATTATGCACCGCCATGGAGCGAGGCATCATATATGTGAATTATCTCATGCCATCTTTTTTTCATTACATATTCCATTTGTCGACAATCTGTGTATATTGAACTACTCTTCATGTGTATCAGCCATTTGAGCCGGTTATGGAAAAATCTGGAGTGAAAACAAGGTCTTCAGAGCAGGCAATGGTACCTGTTGAAGCATATATCTCGATGGTTACACGGAGCTCCTTAGAGGAGGATTTAGAGACACATGACCAGTCCTATATCCCACCTAAGGTGTATGCTCTAAGTTGCAATGTTTATATTTCTCATATGATGCATATGGTGTCTGGCATTGCTTAGTTTAGACATCATATGCACAATATTGAATTCTATCTACTTAGTTTAGAGATCATACATGCGAGTGCCGGCTGCTTAGTATATGAATCAATTATGTCAATTATATCATGCCATCCTCTATACTTAGACAACATGTATGTGAATTATTTCATCCCAACCTATTTTAGAAAGAAATCATATAGTTTTGTCATGTCATCCTGTTTAGGTACTCATCATATGTTGAATTATGCCATTATATCTTGTTAAGTTATCCATCATATATCTGAAACTGTGTCATGCTATCCTGTTTAGTTAGGCATCATATATGTGAAATTGTGTCATGCTGTCCTCTTTGGTTAGACAACATTGTAAGTGCATCTAGTGCCACCCCTAGTTGGTTTTGGAGTATTGACGACAAACCTAGTTGAGGGACTAACGTGTGTGTGAGAATTGCAGGAAAACACAGGTAGAAGTCCCTCATCGATTCGGTTTTATTACCAGAGATGACCCCTAAAAATGTACGAAGACATTGAAGACAATGGTGGTTTATGAAGATATTCATATTGAAGACAATGACATGAGAAGACTCCCTATGAAGCTTATGGAACTCGAAGACTTAGAACCTTCGTAGTTTTATTTCATTTATGTTGTGTCATAGGAATTACCGTACTGTTAAGTGGGGTCCAAGAGAACCAGTCAGAATGACTGAAGTGATGCCTAATTCAAATCCTATGTCTTCAAGCGAAGACTTTGAGAGAAAATCTTGTCCAGAGTCAGACAAGTCAGCTTTACTTGTAGCCCAAGTAAAGTTGCTGTGTGAGTTCAAAATTCGACCGTTGGTACACGTGTCAGTTCCTTAGTGACCCAGGGTCATTTCGGACAGATCAGGTCGGGTTGCCAAGTGGCTATAAATAGTCCACCCCCCACAACCATAAACGGTTGGCTGCTCAGATTTCAGTGCACGGCTTTTGTCGTTTGAGAGCAACCCACCTCGAAGCCTTTGAGAGAAAAATTCCTAGTGAGGAGAAAAGCCCTAACCACCCAGAGCCAGAGTAAATTGGGCATCACTTAAGTCTTCGTGTCTGAGTGATCTGAAGACTTATTACACTTGAGGACTGTGCATCCTCCAGACGGTTAGGCGTCGCGTTCAGAGCATCCAAGAGAAATTGTGGATTGCCAGTGAACGAAGTCTGTGAAGGTTTGGAAGTCGCCTGAAGACTTACCATGAGTGATTGGACGAGGTCTGTGTGACCTTAGTTCAAGGAGAATACGGTGAGGACTGGGTGTCTTGGACTAAGTGTCCTTGACTGGGTGCCCGGGACTGTGTGTCCTTTGGTTTGAATACCTAGCCGCTCCAACCAGACGTACAGTTGTCACAGCAACTGGAACTGGTCCAACAAATCATTGTCATCAACGTGTCACTGGTTTCATCTTCACTTCCTTTTACTTACAGTTATTCATTGTGAAGCCATTGCATGCTCGCTTTATCTTTTGTCTTCACAACATGAATGTATGATCTGTTTGGCTTCATAACTTCTTCCTACCTGATCCTTATTACACTGAAGCTGTTCGTCACTGCGCGTTCACTCTGTTGAATACATGACCATGGCTGGCCTAGTGTAATCTAACTTCCGCTGCATAGTAATGGGCTTAATCTTCACTGTTTGTCTTCATAACTCTCACGTTTGAAGACTTTCATAAAAATTGCCTATTCACCCCCCCCTCTAGTCGATATAACGCACTTTCAAACATATATGTGAATTACCACATCTGTCTATCATACAATGTCTGTACGTTCAATTTCTTTTCTAGTTTATCAGCCATTTGAATTGGAGGGGGTGATGGCAGTATCTAAGGGAGCAAAAACCCGTTCTTCACAAAAGACAGTGCTACCCGTCGATGCAGATAGAACCATGGTTGTACTGGCCCACAAACTAGCCCCACCACACATAATCGAGACTCTTCCATATTGCACACTTACACCGTTGGGCAGAGAACCAACTACAACCCATCTAACCGCAACCCCAGCGGATAGTAACCCACTTATAGTTGACAAAGCACCATGTCCACCATAGAGTACCCCCACATGAGCAGTTTGTAAAGCTACTGCAGTGCCCAAAGCATGAAAACCACCATAGCTAACCCAAACTCCATGTTTAAAGCAGAAGAGCAACTATTCTCAGGTCAGATTCCGTAGCTATGGTCCATACTCCTTCGTTGTTGCATCGCTGTATTTACTCATACCAACTACTTTCGAATTTGAAGGATCCAATTGAAACTCCAATGGCGCAACAGGTATGTTTTAAACCTATTTCATTAACTGGATTGATGTTCTAACTTCTTGCTCTATGTTTATTTCAGTTTAAGTTGTATAAACAGTTATGTTCTCATGTGATGCACATTACAAGTGCTGCCAATGCTGTGTAGTTTCTCACACTTATATTCTGTCTATGCTGCTGTGTCTTAAAAATATATGAGTTGAACTGTGTCTCTATCTTGATTAGGGAACATAAACTAGAATGATATGTACAATACAGTGACCATAGTACATAGATATATGTTTGTTTCATGTTGTTATCCTGTCCACCTTACTACTAAACTGGTTTACCAAAATGAGTTTCGTATACTACAAGCTAAACCTGTGATGTGTCTGCTTGTTTCTCTTGTAGTATGCAAATAGAATATTGGAGAAGAGCACCCCACTATGCAATGGTAGAGAAAGTAATGCAGATAAGGTTCAAGATAGTGAGACAACCCTGTTGGTCTCCAAGAAAGGTGATAAAAACGATCTTGTAGACAGTGAGAAAACCCCACAGTCCTGCGTTGATGTAGTGTTCGAGTTACTGGCCAGTACCGCTGGCACAAGCTCTTTGAACTCGCTGCCTGAATCACTTCGGCTTCTTCAGTCTCAGCTACAAGCTTAAAGGCATCAGTCCGCTGTGCTACGGCAAGAAGCCGAAGGACTGAGGAAGTCCTTGCAGAATTTAGATGCGTACTTTCTTGTGCAACAGCAAGCGCTGGAGGATTTAAGCGCCAAACAAGAGAAAGTTAATAAGCTTGCTAAGCATCTTGCCAGCATTATGGGTACCCAGGATATTGTTTCTTGAACTCTTCTGACATGGTTTCAGTTCTGGACTTGTTCTGATGCGGCATTTATATGCTGCTTTGTTCCCTATATTTGCACTGGTGGCGAACTTTGATGCCGAGTGGATGTAATATGTGTAATAGTCGTGATAGCCTAGCATAAGTTGCTTGCTTATTTATTTCCTCGTCGTCTTGTTTATTTGTTTGCTTGTAGTCAGTGCAGTTCTTTTTCCGCGGTTTGCTAGTGGCTGTAATAACCTATTTTTTAAAACTAGGCCACAATAACCATGGGCTAATATTTACTGTAGTGACACTTGGCCTCCTACGAGCCGTAGAAACAGTGGGCCTTCTACGGGCCATAGAAATTGTAGGCATTCTACGGGCCGTAGAAACAATGGACCTTCTATGGGCCGTAGAAACAATGGGCCTTCTACGGGCCGTATCATCAATGGGCCTTATACGGGTCGTATGATCGATTGGCCAAACATGGGCCAATAACAGGCCGCATTATGGCCGTAAACGGGCTAGAGTTGGAATCGTCCGTTCATGGGCCGACCATAACGGGCCATCGTTAATAGGCCGTATTTGATGATGTTATGAAAACAGCCCAACATATTAACGGACCACAAACGGGCCGACTGTAACCACGGGCTGAATTTGGCCCACAAGCAGAAAATGATAGTAATGGGCCGTAAGTAAACGAATGCTGGAAATGAGCCCGAGAATAAATGGGCTCTGAGAAGGCCGAAAGATAACATGGGATGGAAACGGCCCAACGGAATAATGGGCCGTTAATGGGTATAAAGTGATACAATGTTCATTACGGGCCAGTTTCACCATGGGCCGTTAATGGGTGTAAAGTGATACACTGTTCATTACGGGCCAGTTTCACCACGGGCCGTTAATAGGCCAAGAGTTACATAGGGCCTCATATGGGCCGAAAGACGTCATGGGCCATACATGGGCCAGAAGTGAAAACGGGATGGAATCATATTGGATGGCCCAGATGATGCTACTGGGCCTAATTTGGATAGGGCGTAACGGGCCTTGGGTTAGCGGGCTGTAAATGGGCTATATGCGAACAGGCCGTTAACAGGCTTTCCATGGGCCGGCCCGCCACCTTTTGACCAAGTCAAACGGGCCGGCCTTTTCACAGGAATGGGCCTCTGTTGGGTCGTGCACATGTCAATGTATCATAGGCGCCTTCTGTCCAATGAGTAGATGACATCTGTCGCAACGATGAGCCGACACATGTTTCCTCCAGCCAATGATGATTTTACACGTGGAAAATCCCCATTGGTCGGGGTTGTTAACGGGTTATCGGATCCAAAACCCGACCCAATAGCTTAACGGTGTTCCGTTACGGTGGATGCCACGTGTCGGTCACCCTTGATGAAAGCACTTCTGTGACGCGCGATTTATCGTCATGGAAGTGCACACTTCGGTGATGATAATTTTGGTAATGTCATGGAACACTTCTATGATAGCACATGTATGACTATCTTGATTCTATCATAAAATCGTCATGGATGTACATGCATGACAAAAAACGTGACCTACTGTGACAAACACGTATCATCACGGAAGTGTATTTTTTTGTAGTGTATGTGCTTATTTGGTGGGAACAAATCATAGAGCACCGAGAGTCAAGAGGTGAACCACCCATCACTACTTGGGCGCAAATGAAGGATGTCATGAGAGCACGCTTCGTACCTACCTACTACAACCGCGACCTCTTCAAGAAACTCCAACAACTCAAGCAAGGAACCAAGAGCGTTGAAGAGTACTACAATGAGATGGAGATTGCAATGATACGAGCCAATGTCACGGAAGATGATGAGCAAACAATGGCACGTTTCTTGAATGGACTCAATCATCCCATCAAGAAGATCGCCGACTTCCAACCATACTCAAATCTCATCGAGCTAGTGAACCAAGATACCAAAGCGGAACGCCAAGTGCAAGATGATTTCAAGTATGCCAAGTTCTCATCCAAGTCCTACGGCTTCTCCAACAACCAAGCTTCAACGACTCCAACACCGACTACAAAGCCTTCTACTACCAACATCGACAAGTCGAGTTCCAAGAAAGCTTCGTCAACTACAAGCTATCCTACTACGAGAAACTTCAAGCCGAGAGCTTCATCATCATCAACCCCAACCGCTGAGACTGTCAAGACGAGTTCCTTCAAGTGTTTCACTTGCAGAGGCCGAGGCCACAAGTCCTATGAGTGCACCAACAAGAGAACCATGGTCTTCAACGACGATGGCACTTATGACTCCATGAGTGAAGGCGAAATGGAAGCCCTTGAGCAAGTCGCCATGCACCGCCAAGTGAACAATGAAGAAGAACAAGTATTTTGCGATGAAGACTCAAGTCCCGCCCTTGTTGTCTCCAAAGTATTGACTCTCCAACATCACCAAGAAGAAGACCAAAGATGCCACATATTCCACACCAAGGCCGGCATCAATGGACGATCCGTCAAGGTCATCATCGATGGAGGGAGTTGTCATAATCTCGCAAGCGAAGAACTTTGCTCCAAGCTCCAATTGCCCAAGACGAAGCATCCACATCCATACAAAGTGCAATGGCTTAGTGACTCCGGCACCATACAAGTCGAGCACCGAGTACAAGTCTCCTTCAAAATTGGCGCCTACGAAGACATCTTGGAGTGCGATGTCGTTCCAATGACCGTTTGCCATCTTCTCCTTGGACGCCCATGGCAATTTGATAGAGGAGTCATCCACAACGGCCGAACGAACCACTACATCTTCAAGATGAAGGGCAAGGAGTACATCCTCCGTCCAATGTCGCCAAGTCAAGTGATCGCCGACAAGCAAGCCACCCATCGTGGAGATCATAGTGAGAGAGCGAGCCACCAAAATGAGAGTGAGCGCCACAAGCCCAAATCGAACACCTCCACGATGAGCGAAAAGAAGAACCTAATCCTATTTGCCACCAAAAGTGAGATAAGAGGAGTGTGTGAGAACCCATCTAGTGTCCTACACTACGTCCTCGTGTGCAAGGACAATGCACCACAAACTAACACTTCTCACACTCTTCCTCTAGTCTTGTCTTCTCTTTTGCAGGAATTTCAAGATGTTTTCCCCGATGAGCTACCTCCGGGTCTACCTCCTCTACGAGGCATTGAGCACCGAATCGACCTCATCCCCGGAGCACCTCTTTCGAACAAAGCTCCATACCGCGTCAACCCCGAAGAAACCAAAGAAATACAAAGGCAAGTAAAGCATCTCATAGACCATGGACATGTGCATGAAAGTGTGAGTCTGTGTGTCGTCCCGGTCATTCTTGTGCCAAAACGTGATGGTAGCTTTCGCATGTGCTCTGATTGTAGACCTATCAACGCTATCACCGTTCATTATAGGTATCACATTCCACGCCTAGATGATATGCTTGATGAACTTAGTGGTGCCACTATCTTTTCCAAAATTGATCTTAAGAGTGGTTACTATCAAATCCGCATACAAGAGGGTGATGAATGGAAAACCGCTTTCAAAACCAAGTTTGGCTTGTATGAGTGGCTAGTCATGCCTATGGGTCTTTCAGAAGCACCGGGTACTTTTATGCGCCTTATGAATCATGTCTTTCGCCCTTACATTGGTATATTTGTTGTGGTTTACTTTGATGATATTCTTGTGTTTAGCAAATCTATCAAAGAGCATGTCACCCATGTCCGCACCGTTTTGCAAACTCTTAGAAAAGAGAGCCTCTATGCTAATATGGAGAAATGCCTTTTTGGTGTTGATAAGCTCATTTTCTTGGGTTTTGTTGTTTCCTCCAAGGGTGTTCATGTTGATGAGTCCAAGATAAATGCTATTAAGACTTGGCCACAACCAACCAACTTGCATCAAGTGCGTAGTTTTCTTGGCCTTGCGGGTTTCTATCGTCGCTTTGTGAAGGATTTTAGCACCATTGCTTCGCCTTTACATGCTTTGAGCAAGAAGAATGCGCCTTTTGTTTGGGGACCATCCCAAGATACCGCATTCAATGAGCTTAAGAATTTGCTTACTCATGCTCCCGCGCTTACTTTACCCAACTTTGACAAGCCTTTTGAGATTCATTGTGATGCTAGTGGTAATGGCATGGGAGGTGTGTTAACGCAAGAGAAGCGCCCCATAGCTTATTTTAGTGAGAAACTTTCCTGAGCGCAACTCAATTACCCCATCTATGACAAAGAGCTATATGCTTTAGTCCGCGTTTTGCATGAATGGGAACATTACCTTCGTCCCCATGAGTTTATCATTCATACCGATCATGAGACACTCAAGTATCTTAAGGGTCAAACCAAGTTGAACAACTGTCATGCTAAATGGAGTGAATTTATTGAGTCTTTTCCTTATGTCATCAAGTACATCAAGGGTAAAGAAAACATCGTAGTGGATGCTCTTTCCCGCATATGCATGCTTGTTACACAACTTGAGTTAGATGTCATTGGCTTCGAGCATATCAAAGACTTGTATGAGCACGATGCAACTTTTGCTACTCCTTATGCCAAGTGTTTGTCGCATACATCTTGGGAATGCTATTACATCAAAGATGGATATCTTATGAGAGCTAACAAACTTTGCATCCTCGAGTCTTCTCTTTGTTTGTTGCTTTTGCAAGAATCTCATGGAGGAGGCTTAATGGGACATTTCGGACGCGACAAGACGTTCGCCACGCTCTCAAAGAACTACTTTTGGCCCAAGATGTTTCGGGACGTCAATCGTTTCACCAACCGATGCTTTATATGTCGCAAAGCTAAGTCCAAAGCTCAATCTCATGGCCTCTATGCCTCTACCAATTCCATACCAACCATGGGAAGACAATAGCATGGACTTTGTACTTGGTTTGCCTAGGACTCGAACTGGGAAAGATTCAATATTTGTCGTTGTGGACCGTTTCTCAAAAATGGCACATTTTATTCCTTGCAACTAGACAATGCTTCACATGTTGCTAATCTCTTTTGTAGGGAAATATTGCATCTACATGGAGTGCCAAAGACTATCGTCTCGGACCGCAATGTCAAGTTCCTTAGCTACTTTTGGAAGACCCTATGTGCCAAGCTCGGAATCAAGCTACTCTTCTCCACGGCTTACCATCCTCAAACCGACGGCCAAACGGAAGTTACCAACCGCACACTCTCCGCTCTACTTCGAGTACTCATCAAGAAGAACATCAAGGAGTGGGAGGAGTGCCTACCTATCGCCGCGTTCGCCTACAACCGAGCAAGACACTCAACAACCGGCAAGTCCCCCTTCGAGGTCGTCTATGGATTCAACCCATTGTCACCATTGGACATTCTTCCTCTACCACTCCAAGAGCGCATCAATTTGGGTGCAAGCGCACGAGCGACCCATCTCAAGAAGGTGCATGAAGATACAAGAAACACAATCGAATGCCAAGTACAACACCTTGCGACCAAGGTCAACGTCAACAAGCACCCTATGATATTCAACATTGGAGACCTCGTGTGGCTACACCTTCCCAAGGACCGCTTTCCCCAATAACGCAAGTACAAACTTTGACCACGCGCGGATGGACCATTCAAGGTGCTTGCATGCTACAACAACAACGCATACAAGATCGACGTCCCTCGTGACAAGTACTCCGTGAGCGACACCTTCAACATCAAAGATCTCTCGCCCTACCATGGTGATGAGGATTTCGATCTGAGGACGGATCTTCCCCAAGGGAGGGGAGATGATGCGGAGCATGCCAAGATCATCCCCATGGACGCATCTACACCTCCAACAACACCACTTGGACCAATGACACAAGCCCGAGCCAAGTCTATCGAAGATAAGGTGAACTCACTCCTCTCCAAACTTCCACTTTCTATGCATGAGACATGGCTACTACCTAAGTCCGAGATGTTGTGCATGATTAGGCACCAAGAGGACCCGCCCGAAGATGTGCATGAAGATGTACAAGTCCCCAAGTCCACAGATGAGGAGAACCAACGGAAGGAGCCAAGAACATCTCCCAGGCCCCGGACATCCGGCCAGGACCCCGGACATCCGGCCCCTGGAGTGTCATCCACTACAGCAGCTCAGCGGCCAGAAGCTATAGGCCCCGGACATCTAGCCCCGACAGCCCGGACATCCGGCCTCTCCCGAGCCCCCGGACATCCGGCCGCCATCCCGGAAATCCGGCCCCTCCGAACCCAAGAGCAACAAATGCCGCCACTCCAGCCCGGACATCCGGCCTCCCCAACCTGGACATCTGGCGTCGCCTGAAATCCCGGACATCCTGCCCGACCAGCCCGGACATCCGGCCTCCCATGTCTGTGCATAGTGAAGGGCCAAGGCCCATGTATCCCTTCTCCCCCTAGACTATATATACTCCACCTCGCCCAACTTTCTAGGGTTAGCAAAGGTTTAGCTCATGTTTGTGTGAGAGCTTTGCTCATCCACTTGGTTACCTTCTCCACGGAGATTCGAGCCTCCACCGAAGAAGATCCCCCAAGCGGATTCAAGACCCCTTTTTAGGGAAGAACATCAAGACCTCCTCGCGGAGAAGACCGGTTACCGTGTATCGTCCTTAGTTGTCCGTGGATTGTGTATCTTCTCTTATGTATTTGAGGATCTAGCACTTGTGTGACTTGTTCTTGTTAGTTTGAGTGTTTCCCCTTGTGATTTCCCTCCTTGTGTCTCGTGTTCTTCACGGGATCCGCTCCTTTCGTGAAAGATCGGCCGATTAGGGTTCTACCCTACATCAGAGATTGTGGTCATCATGCCGACTCTAAATCTCTGGTAGCCAAGGCTTTCCGTCATGGGTTTTATTGGCTAACGGCTCATGCTGATGTTGAGGATTTAGTAAGTAGATGTGATGGCTATCAGAAATTTGCACGAGAAGCTCATGTGTCGGCTCAATAATTGAGGATGTTTCCAATTACTTGGCCGTTTGCAACTTGGGGGCTTGATATGGTTGGGCCTTTCAAAAGGTCCAAGGATAAGAAGAGCCACCTCTTGGTGGCGGTTGATAAGTTTACTAAGTGGATTGAAGCAGAACCGGTTAGTAAATGTGATGCGGCAACGACGGTTCAATTCATGAAGAAGGTCATCTTCCGTTTTGGCTTTCCGCACAACATCATAACGGATAATGGCACTAATCTTTCTAAAGGTGCTATGGAAGAATTTTGTCAACGGGAGCATATCCGGCTTGATGTTTCCTCTGTAGCTCACCTCAATCCAATGGGCAGGCAGAACAAGCGAATCAGGAGATTCTGCGAGGTATCAAGCCCCGGCTTATGGTTCCTTTACAGAGAACGCCGAGTTGTTGGGTGGAGGAGTTACCTTCAGTGTTATGGAGCATCAACACAACCCCTAACAGGTCTATGGGTTACACACCCTTCTTCATGGTTTATGGGGCAGAGGCGGTTCCCCCTAGTGACATCCGTCACGATTCACCCCGGGTGGCGGCTTATGTTGAGGCTGACAATGAAAAGGCGCGTCAAGACGCACTTGACTTATTGGATGAGGAGCGTGACCTCGTGGCGGCTCGTTCGGCGATTTACCAGCAAGACCTACGGCGTTATCACAGTCGCCGGGTCAAAATTAGAACCTTTCAAGAAAGCGGCTTAGTGCTTCGGCTCATCTAAGATCAGACAGATATGCACAAGTTATCACCACCTTGGGAAGGACCTTTTGTGGTCAACAAGAATCTGCATAATGGGTCATACTACCTTATCGATGTTCGAGACAACAAGGACTCACGCACATCGGAGAAGGAGACCCGTCGGCCGTGGAACATTGCTCATCTTCGGCCCTACTATACTTGAGCCTCCGGCTCTCATGATGTACATAGTTATCTGATGTATATATTATAAGCAGTATAATAAAGCTGGCACCCCTGACAATTCAGGAGCTCTGTCATTTTACTTATTCAAAGCTAAGTCTTTATCATCATTTAAGAGGCTTGACGCACACAACTTCTAGGACCAAAGAGAGTTAGATGCATAGCACAGCTCAAACATAGGTCCCTGATGATCACTTGGGGGCTTCCAGCTCATTGAGCATAGCTGTCAGTGCCCTCTTGATCCGGCGCATTGCCAAAACTTATATGATCACTTGGGGGCTTCCTACTCATTGAGCATAGCTGTCAGTGCCCTCTTGATCCAGCGCAATGCCAAAACTTATATGATCACTTGGGGGCTTCCTGCTCATCGAGCATAGCTGTCAGTACCCACGTGATCGGCGCAAGGCCAAAAGGTTATATGGTCACTTGGGGGCTTCCTATTCAAACATAGGTCTATTCACCAAAGAGAACATAGTTGTCGGTACCCTCTTGATCGGCTTAATGCCACGTTTGTAAGTATGTCACTTGGGGGCTTCCTATTCAAACATAGGCGTATTTGACCTAAGAAAACATAGCGTTACTACCCTCTTGACCAGGTTTGTTCAAACATAGGCGTATTCGACTGAAGAGAACAAACTCTAACCGGGTCGTCCTACCTGTAACACCAACACTTCAACTCCATCAGGTCATCCTGATTGACCCGCCGAACTCTTAACGGTCACTCTTTATGGCGTATTCGACCAAGATCTGAGCTCGATTAAGGTTCAAACGGCGGCTTGTCATGCGAGAGTATGGTTTACAGAGTCAGATGGATCCAGGCTTCTTAAGCCGCCTTCCTTGAAACTTGGATAAATCGGCCCATGATACTATTGCTCCGGCCCCGCGTACTCCTCATAATTCTTTGAGCAAGACCAGACTTATCTAGGTTCAAATGTCGATTGGGCACACTGTGACTCAGGATCACGGCAGCACGAACAATCCAGTGGCTCCGGCTAGTTTCATTGAAGATGACACTTTACTTTGACAGTCTACTAAAGCCCTGAATTTCTTTTGATTTCTTATTCGCATTTGAATTTTTTCACTGCTTTCTGGTTTTTATGTCGGGCCCAGATGCCCTGTTTACGGCTCACATTGGAAGCACGCTTTGGGTTTATACAAATCGTCGGGAGGACATCCTCTAAATCGCCAAGGTGTAATGAATACCATGGTTGAAGTTATAGCTCTAACACCTCTAAATTACACGAAGCTGATAAGCCGGCAGTTTAAGTATATATATATATATATATATATATATATATATATATATCACAGGTATGTTGTTTTCTTTGCAGTTATCAGACCGGCCCTGGTTATGGACTATTTGTCCCCAGCGGCCTTCATTGCGTATCATGACCCGCCCGGCGGTAAGCCGCCAGGGCCCTTGTGTTTTTTCTTTGTGTGCAGGATCATAATAATTCACATCTGCATAAGTCAAAGATTATCATACAGAGAGTGGTCCTTTAAGCCGGTGGATCATCAGTGTTACGGAAAACAGAAAACATGCACGATGGCACGGCCAATTCAAGTTTTAACTACTCTATTACATAGCTCCATGAGCCAACATAAGGTCACAAGTGTTTTATCACAACTTAAAGTCTTTTAACCGCCTGGCGGTTCACTCTTCTTGATCTTGCTGACGGGAGGCCTCCGGTTCATCCCTTGCCGGTTCTTCCTCCTCCACCACCGTCTGGAAGTTTGGTTTGGACCATTCAAAGCCACACAAGGTGAAGAATTCATCCTGGTCATCAATCAAATTGGACGGGTCAATATCAGTGGTGAAAGTGTGCTTACGAATCAGCGGAATTAAGTCCATCACTTTATATGCAGGCGTCTGCATCTTCTGATTATCCTCATCGTAAGTCGGCTCATATTTGGAAAGATTGGTTTCTTCAGCGATGACTATTGCATGAGGACGAATCTCTTTGACACAGGCGGCAAAGTCTTGCTGATCGAAGGAGGTTCCATCTTCCTTTAAGCTAGGATACCACTAGCTACATCTGCCGGGTCTAATTCTGGTACCCATGCTTTGGCACGGCTCAAGGCTGTTATAGCTCCGGCTCTAGCACAAGACCGTTTGATTTCTTGAAGTCTGGTGGGCAAGATGGACAATTTCTTCAAAACATCACTTAACAGGTTTGGTCCTTGATTCGATGGGGCGATAGTAGCGAGAGTCCGCTAAGCTCCAGTATATAATTGCTCCACAAGAGTATAAACCGCCTTGAGCTTCACCGGTGTATCTTGGCTAAGGTTGCTGCTCCTGGGACCTGAGTAAGTTATAGATTGGTTAAATAGCGGTTTACATTATGACGACAAATACTCACTTTGGATAAGTAACAAGGCGACTCACCAAAGATAGCAGAAACCATCTGAGACACACAGTGTTTTAAACTGGAGAGCTCAGTGGTCACCTCCTGAAGAGCGGCTTCTGCCTTTTCAGCACGCTGCATCAAGGCAGTCTTTTCTTCAGCCCAAGCCTTTTTATCCTCAGTAAAATTGGTCTTCAATTTTTCTGACTCAGACACACTAAACTGGAATTTTGACTTAGCTTTCCGGGTCTCATTTTCTAAAGCCGCCAGCCGGGTCTTGGCATCATTTAGTTGAGACTCTAGTTCAGCAGTAGCACCTGCATACAGCACAAAGTTGTCAAACATATTTTGTGGCGGATTACAACAATATAACTCCCAAGTTCTTTGCAAGCAACAACACTTGGAACTTGCGGGCTAATGTCTATCAACGCAATTTTTCAACGGAAACGGATTTTATAACTAAAATTCCCAAGCGCTTTGCAAGCAACAACACTTGGCACTTGGGGGCTAATGCATATTGCTTGTCTCTTCCAAAGGATGAGCTGGGTGTGCTGTTGCTACCTCTTGAGCACTGCGTTGGTTTTCCCTTGAAGGGGAAAGGATGATGCAGTAGAGTAGTGTAAGTATTTCCCTCGGTTTTTGAGAACCAATGTATCAATCCAGTAGGAGACCACACACAAGTCACCTTGTACCTACACACACAAATAAGAACCTCGCAATCAACATGATAAAGGGGTTGTCAATCCCTTCACGGCCACTTGCAAGAGTGAGATCTGATAGAGATGATAATAATAAGATAAATATTTTTGGTATTTTTATGATATAGATTGAAAGTAAAGATTGCAAAATAAAATATATTTGAAACTTATATGATGGAGAATAGACCAAGGGGCCATAGGTTTCACTAGTGGCTTCTCTCAAGATAGCATAAGTATTACGGTGGGTGAACAAATTACTGTCGAGCAATTGATAGAAAAGTGAATAATTATGAGAATATCTAGGAATGATCATGTATATAGGCATCACGTCCGCGACAAGTAGACCGAAACGATTCTGCATCTACTACTATCACACATCGACCGCTATCCAACATGCATCTAGAGTATTAAGTTCATAAGAACAGAGTAACGCCTTAAGCAAGATGGCATGATGTAGAGGGATAAACTCATGCAATATGATGTAAACCCCATCTTTTTATCCTTGATGGCAACAATACAATACGTGTCGTTTCCCTTTCTGTCACTGGGATCGAGTACCGCAAGATTGAACCCAAAGCTAAGCACTTCTCCCATTGCAAGAAAGATCAATCTAGTAGGCCAAACCAAACTGATAATTCGAGGAGACTTGCAAAGATAAACCAATCATACATAAAAGAATTCAGAGAAGATTCAAATATTGTTCATAGATAGACATGATCATAAACCCACAATTCATCGGATCTCTACAAACACACCGCAAAAGAAGATTACATCGAATAGATCTCCAAGAGAATCGAGGAGAACTTTTTATTGAGATACAAAGAGAGAGAAGAAGCCATCTAGCTACTAGCTATGGACCCGAAGGTCTGAAGTAAACTACTCACACATCATCGGAGGGGCCATGGAGTTGATGTAGAGGCCCTCCCTGATCAATGCCCCCTCCGGCGGAGCTCCAAAAAAGGCCCCAAGATGGGATCTCTTGGGTACAGAAGGTTGCGGCGGTGGAAATAGGGTTTTGTTGTGCTCCTGGATGTTTGCGGGGTATATGGATATATATAGGAGGAAGAAGTAGGTCGATGGAGCAATGAGGGGCCCACAAGGGTGGAGGGCGCGCCCAGGGGGTGGGCGCGCCCCCTGCCTCGTGGCCTCCTCGATTGTTTCTTGACGTCCACTCCAAGTCTCCTGGGTCACTTTTGTTCCAAAAATAACGCTCCCGAAGGTTTCGTTCCGTTTGGACTCCGTTTGATATTCCTTTTTGGCGAAACTCTAAAATAGGCAAAAAAAACAGCAATTTGGGTTGGGCCTCCGGTTAATAGGTTAGTCCCAAAAATAATATAAAAGTGTAAAAATAAGCCCATTAACATCCAAAATAGATAATATAATAGCATGGAGGAATCAAAAATTATAGATACGTTGGAGACGTATCAAGCATCCCCAAGCTTAATTCCTGCTCGTCCTCGAGTAGGTAAATGATAAAAACAAAATTTTTGATGTGGAATGCTTCCTAACATACTTCCCAATGTAATTTTTCTTTATTGTGGCATGAATGTTCAGATCCGAAAGATTCAAGATAAAAGTTTAATATTGACATAGAAATAATAATACTTCAAGCATACTAACTAAGCAATCATGTCTTCTCAAAATAACATGTCCAAAGAAAGTTGTCCCTAAAAAATCATATAGTCTGGCTTTGCTCTATCTTCATGACACAAAATATTAAATCATGCGCAACCCCAATGACAAGCCAAGCAATTGCTTCATACTTTTGGTGTTCTCAAACTTTTTCAATCTTCACGCAATACATGAGCGTGAGCCATGGATATAGCACTATGGTGGAATATAATGGTGGTTGTGGAGAAGACAAAAAGGGAGAAGATAGTCTCACATCAACTAGGCGTATCAACGGGCTATGGGGATGCCCATTAATAGATATCAATGTGAGTGAGTAGGGATTGCCATGCAACTGATGCACTAGAGCTATAAGTGTATGAAAGCTCAACAAAAGAAACTAAGTGGGTGTGCATCCAACTTGCTTCCTCAAGAAGACCTAGGGCAATTTGAGGAAGCCCATCATTGGAATATACAAGCCAAGTTCTATAATGTAAAATTCCCACTAGTTTATGAAAGTGACAACATAGGAGCCTCTCTATCATGAAGATCATGGTGCTACTTTGAAGCACAAGTGTGGAAAAAGGATAGTAACATTGTCCCTTCTCTCTTTTTCTCTCATTTTTTTATTTGGGCCTTCTTTCTTTTTTTGGTCTCTTTTCTTTTTTTCGTCCGGAGTCTCATCCCGACTTGTGGGGGAATCATAGTCTCCATCATCCTTTACGCACTGGGACAATGCTCTAATAATGATGATCATCACACTTCTTTTTACTTACAACTCAAGAATTACAACTCAATACTTAGAACAAAATATGACTCTATGTGAATGCCTCCGGCGGTGTACCGGGATATGCAATGAATCAAGAGTGACATGTATGAAAAAATTATGAACGGTGGCTTTGCCACAAATACGATGTCAACTACATGATCATGGATGGAAATATGACAATGATGAAGCGTGTCATAGCAAACGGAACGGTGGAAAGTTGCATGGCAATATATCTCGGAATGGCTATGGAAATGCCATGATAGGTAGGTATGGTGGCTGTTTTGAGGAAGGTATATGGTGGGTTTATGGTACCGGCGAAAGTTGCGCGGTACTAGAGAGGCTAGCAATGGTGGAAGGGTGAGGGTGTGTACAATCCATGGACTCAAAATTAGTCATAAAGAACTCACATACTTATTGTAAAAATTTATTAGTTATCGAAACAAAGTACTACGTGCATGCTCATAAGGGGATAGATTGGTAGGAAAAGACCATCGCTCGTCCCCGACCGCCACTCATAAGGAAGGCAATCAATAAATAAATCATGCTCCGAATTCATCACATAATGGTTCACCATACGTGCATGCTACGGGAATCACAAACTTCAACACAAGTATTTCTCAAATTCACAACTACTCAACTAGCATGACTCTAATATCACCATCTCCATATCTCAAAACAATCATCAAGTATCAAACTTCTCTTAGTATTCAATGCACTTATATGAAAGTTTTTATTATGCCTAAAAGCAAATTGCCATGTTGTTCTAAAGGACTCTCAAAATAATATAAGTGAAGCATGAGAGATCAATTATTTCTATAAAATAGAACCACCGCCGTGCTCTAAAAGATATAAGTGAAGCACTAGAGCAAAAACTATATAGCTCAAAAGATATAAGTGAAGCACATAGAGTATTCTAATAAATTCTAATTCATGTGTGTGTGTCTCAAAAGGTGTGTACAGCAAGGATGATTGTGGTAAACTAAAAATCAAAGACTCAAATCATACATGACGCTCCAAGCAAAACACAAAAAACACAACCAAAAAATATGCTAGATAAATTATTTATTACTAAACAGGAGCAAAAAGCAAGGAATAACAATAAAATTGGGTTGCCTCCTAACAAGCGTTATCGCTTGACGCCCCTAGCTAGGCATTGATAATTTCAATGATGCTCACATGAAATACAATAATTGAAGCACAAAGAGAGCATCATGAAACACGTGATAATCACATATAAGTCTAACATACTTCCTATGCATAGGCATCTTATAGGCAAAAAAATTATCATAGCAAGCAAAAACTAGCATATGCAAGGAAGAAGAAAGAAACAATAGCAATCTCAACATAACGAGAGGTGATTTAGTAACATGAAAATTTCTACAATCATATTTTCCTCTCTCATAATAATTACATGTGGGATCATAAGCAAATTCAACAAAATAGCTATAACATAAAATATTTTCAACACGATCCACATGCATGCAAAGTTGACACTCTTCCAAAATAGTGGGATTACATTAAATAAAGTCATGACCTCTCCAAACCCACTTTTATCAAAAATTTCATAAGATTGAACATTCTCTAAATATGTGGGATCTAAAGTTGACACTCTTCCAAACCCACTTTCAATAATACTGCAAACACTATTATCAATCTCATATTCATCATGGGGCTTAAATAAATTTTCCAGATCAAAAGAAGAATCACCCCAATCATGATCATTGCAACAAATAGTAGACATAGCAAAACTAGCATCCCCAAGCTTAGGGTTTTGCATATTATTATCACAATTGACTTTAAGAGAATTTATGATAACATCATTGCAATCATGCTTTTCATCGAAGGAACTATCAAGTATGGGTGCAAGAGCAACGATCTCATGTTTAACATAAGGAACTATAGCAAATTCATCTTCACAAATATTGGCATCATGGCCACAAGAATAGCAAGCATCATGTTCATCAAAGGATATTTCAACCAAATCATCGGAATCATAATTATCTATAGATTCATGCATATCATTATTTTCTTCCGAAGCAATGGTCATTCTTTCAATAAATTCTTTGACATAGACATTATGAGCATAGCTTTCATAGCAATATTTAAGTATGTCAAAATTTTCAGATTCATAGAGAGTAATATCATACTTTTCAATCAAAGAAGCAACTTCATAAGCACCCTTAAAAGCAACAAATTCTTCAATTTTTTTGATATCGTACTAACTATAAACACCCTTTTCATAAGAAGATAAGATTTCATTATCACTAAACTCACTTAAGTAGGGGAGGTATCTTTTAGGGTTCTTAGAGCAACAAGTAAGATCACAAATTTCACAAAGATTCCAAGCATAACATAGCAATCTGTTTATTTGATCCCATAAGTGTCTTGCTTTTTCAGACAAATGGTGACGCATAAAATGAGCATGCTCATCTAAAGATTTCCCATCAACTAGGCTAGTTGGGGTTTCAGCACGAGCGCATAAGGACCAAAGATGATCCAAGTAGAGCACTTTAAGTGGATCCATATCAATAGATTTTTAGCAAGCAAAGATGCAAGCAAAATAGAAGGCACATGGAAACACAAAGAAAGATACATACGGGAAGAAGGCGAACGGAAAAAGGGCGAATAAAACGGCAAGGGTGAAGTGGGGGAGAGGAAAACGAGAGGCAAATAGAAAATAATGTAATGCGAAGGATAAGAGTTGTGATGGGTACTTGGTATGTCTTGACTTAGCGTAGATCTCCCCGGCAACGGCGCCAGAAATCCTTCTTGCTACCTCTTGAGCACTGCGTTGGTTTTCCCTTGAAGAGGAAAGGGTGATGCAGTAGAGCAACGTAAGTATTTCCCTCCGTTTTTGAGAGCCAAGGTATCAATCCAGTAGGAGACCACGCGCAAGTCACCTCGTACCTACACACACAAATAAGAACCTCTTAACCAACGCGATAAAGGGGTTGTCAATCCCTTCATGGCCACTTGCAAGAGTGAGATCTGATAGAGATGATAATAATAAGATAAATATTTTTGGTATTTTTATGATATAGATTGAAAGTAAAGATTGCAAAATAAAATATATTGGAAACTTATATGATGGAGAATAGACCCGGGGCCATAGGTTTCACTAGTGGCTTCTCTCAAGATAGCATAAGTATTACGGTGGGTGAACAAATTAATGTTGAGCAATTGATAGAAAAGCAAATAATTATGAGAATATCTAGGCATGATCATGTATATAGGCATCACGTCTGCGACAAGTAGACCGAAACGATTCTGCATCTACTACTATTACTCCACACATCGACCGCTATCCAGCATGCATCTAGAGTATTAAGTTCATAAGAACAGAGTAACGCCTTAAGCAAGATGACATGATGTAGAGGGATAAACTCATGCAATATGATGTAAACCCTATCTTTTTATCCTCGATGGTAACAATACAATACGTGTCGTTTCCCTTTTTGTCACTGGGATCGAGCACCGCAAGATTGAACCCAAAGCTAAGCACTTCTCCCATTGCAAGAAAGATCAATCTAGTAGGCCAAACCAAACTGATAATTCGAAGAGACTTGCAAAGATAAACCAATCATACATAAAATAATTCAGAGAAGATTCAAATATTGTTCATGGATAGACTTGATCATAAACCCACAATTCATCGGATCTCGACAAACACACCGCAAAAGAAGATTACATCGAATAGATCTCCAAGAGAATTGAGGAGAACTTTGTATTGAGATCCAAAGAGAGAGAAGAAGCCATCTAGCTACTAGCTATGGACCCGAAGGTCTGAACTAAACTACTCACACATCATCGGAGGGGCCATAGAGTTGATGTAGAGGCCCTCCGTGATCAATGCCCCCTCCGGCGGAGCTCCGGAAATGGCCCTAAGATGGGATCTCTTGGGTACATAAGGTTGCGGCGGTGGAAATAGGGTTTCGTGGTGCTCCTGGATGTTTGCGGGGTATATGGATATATATAGGAGGAAGAAGTAGGTTGGTGGAGCAACGAGGGGCCCACGAGGGTGGAGGGCGCGTCCAGGGGGGTGCGCGCACCCCCTGCCTCGTGGCCTCCTCGATTGTTTCTTGATGTCCACTCCAAGTCTCCTGGATCACGTTTGTTCCAAAAATGATGCTCCCGAAGGTTTCATTCCGTTTGGACTCCGTTTGATATTCCTTTTCGGCGAAACTCTAAAATAGGCAAAAAAATCAGCAATTTGGGTTGGGCCTCCAGTTAATAGGTTAGTCCCAAAAATAATATAAAAGTGTAAAAATAAGCCCATTAACATCCAAAATAGATAATATAATAGCATGGAGCAATCAAAAATTATAGATACGTTGGAGACGTATCAGCTGTCAACAGTCTCAGCTGACTCATGGGGGCTATGCAGTTAAGTTCTACTCTTTTACACAGTGATCAATAGGACCGGCTCATTCATACTGATTAAACCGGCCCTTGGGGACTACAAATGCAAAATTATGCTATTATCAGCATCCGGTTTAGTTTTAAACCGGACTTGGAGGGAGTCTAGGACAGAAGCTTGTAAGTTTTTAGAGTCTATAGATTATTCAATCTTATCATAATCAGAAGACTTGGGGCTGGCAGGATATATAACTTATGTAAGCCGGATGACATACCTCATACTTTTGGTGCATCTGTTTAACCATTTCAATTTCCAAGTCACGGCTGGAGTGTACTTGATTGAGATAACCAGATAATACTTCACTATTACTCAATTGAGCATAGTGGGAGACATCAAACCTCACTTTTCGTCTCTCCATGACCTCTTGTTTGGCAGAATATCTAGCTAATACAGTTGGATTCCTCGGTTCAGTAAAGCTAGTGCCAGTGATCTGAATGTCATCACCATGAGTCTCTGGCGGGTTAAGTGAGCTTGACGGTTCAGTAGTTGACGGGTCAATGTTTGTTTCATCAATAGACAACTCAGGCATCTTAGTTTGAGTATTGGAAGCAGGATCTTCTGGTGCAGAGGCTCGCTGATCCGGTTCAACAACATTAGGATCTTCGGACGTTTTTGTCATCTTCGCCCTCTTGTTGGGTTTCGCTTGGCCGCTGAAAAGAATTTGGATAAGTCAGCATAATGGTGAAGATATAAAGGTACAGAAGAAAGATAATTAATTCCGACCCAGGGGCAGTCTTGAAAGCCGACAGCTGAGTCTGGGATGAATCGCCAGAGGAGGAACGGGAAATCTCCTGCAAAATTGAATCAAAGGAATTGAGTAGTTAACGAAAGAAACCCGCCAGTAAATAAAAAAGTTAAGGCCAAAAAGAACCTCATTTTGGCGTTTCCGAGGAGTGTTTGGTAAACCGGAGGATAAATCTTCACCTCCACTGGTCCGGGTCTGGCGGCGGCTCTCGTGTTGCTGTCGTTTCGAAAGAAAGTGAGGATCTAAATAAACCAGGGGGTGTGAAAACCTTACTTTCCGAGTTACTCACCGAGGTTTCTGCCTTGGTAAAGGTTCTGAGTCGGAGGAAATAATAGTTACCTCTTCTTCAACTGCTTGGCTGGCTCCCGTGTCATCCTAGCAATAGTCAGTGCCAATAAGGTGGTTGAAAAACAAGCCAAGAGAGTCAAGGGCTACCTCCAACTCAGAGGTATCATCCAGCTTAAGCAGATCGGAGGCGCTTGATTTCTTCCTAGGTCTTTTGCTGGTCTTTTTGGCGGCTTTCGCGGCAGCCCTAGCCTTTTTGGCAGCATCGTGGTCGTATTTTGCCTTCTAGAAGTCAGATTTAGCCTCTAGAAGAGTAACATATTTGAGTTCACGTAATGTTTGGGTGATGAAGTAAAGTAAGGGAAATCAAGAGACTTACGTCTGGCGGCGGGTTAAGCTTGCAGAAAGGATTCAGACCCACTTTGTTGCAGTCTTCAAATTTGCTATTTACAAGTGTTGTTGCCATTTCAATAATACCTTCTTCAGTCAGACGCACAGAGCTATGGCGTAATGGATCGTCTGTTCCTCCGGTATAAGTACACATCAAGCCAGATCGGCGGCTTAAGGGTATGATCCGCCATGCGACCCAACAGCGGATTAAATCAACTCCGGTTAAACCGTTTCCTAGCAAGGCTTGGACTTTTCTGATTGTAGGGACGAGTTTCTTGCGTTCGGCGGCAGTAAGTTTCTCAGTGAGTTGATAACTTGTGTCAAGACGTTCAGCACGATAACCCGGCAATGGATTTTCATCAGACAGCAAGACACGTTTGCAGTAGAACCATGTTTGATTCCAGTCTTTGGGGTGACTCGGTAAAGCTGCTTGAGGGAAGATGGCGTCTCTTCTGGTTAAGTATGGGGACGAACAGGTTCTACAGGTTAAAGCTGTAAATTCGGATCTACAGCTATTCAGAAAAAGGAAATAAATTCTAAATCTACAGAGGCGGCAGCAGAAAAGCGGAGGTGCCCCAGAAAAGATCTATCGCAATGAGGATATGTTCTAATATCAAAAGCAGGTGCTAAGACTCCTACCGCACATGACCTACATTATTTACGGATCAAAACTACGTGATCTAGCAAGAAGAAGGAGGAGCAGTGATGAACACCGACGAACACCGAAACCCTAAAGAACAAATCCATGAAAGGAAAGGGAGAGACTTACTAATGCTAGTTGACAACGGAGGAGTGCTGCGGCGTTTTTGGACCGTTTAGCGCGATGCAGCGGCCGGAGTTGATGAAGGGGACGGAGGTCGACGGTGGCGGAACTCGTGAGGGCTGGTGCATCGCGAGGAAGAAGAAGACGAGAAGGAGAAGAGAGGAGAATGAGAAAGGGGTGGTTTGACCCTATTTATAAGGAAAAGAGTAACAGGCAGGCGCGAAAAACGAGGAGGCCAAATGATGATTATCCAGCTAATTGAATGCCTCAATTCTCGGAAGGTCATTAAGGATAAAAGATCCGTTAAAGATGACGCCCTGGCGGGTTTCCAAAATTTCCGGAGATGATGTTGAAGGAAATATGCCCTAGAGGCAATAATAAAGTTATTATTTATTTCCTTATAATCATGATAAATGTTTATTATTCATGCTAGAATTGTATTAACCGGAAACATAATACATGTGTGAATACATAGACAAAAAAAGTGTCACTAGTATGCCTCTACTTGACTAGCTCGTTAATCAAAGATGGTTATGTTTCCTAACCATGAACAATGAGTTGTTATTTGATTAACGAGGTCACATCATTAGTTGAATGATCTGATTGACATGACCCATTCCATTAGCTTAGCACCCGATTGTTTAGTATGTTGCTAATGCTTTTCTTCATGACTTATACATGTTCCTATGACTATGAGGTTATGCAACTCCCGTTTACCGGAGGAACACTTTGGGTGCTACCAAACGTCACAACGTAACTGGGTGATTATAAAGGAGCATTACAGGTGTCTCCAAAGGTAGATGTTGGGTTGGCGTATTTCGAGATTAGGATTTGTCACTCCGATTGTCGGAGAGGTATCTCTGGGCCCTCTCGGTAATACACATCACATAAGCCTTGCAAGCATTACAACTAATATGTTAGTTGTGAGATGATGTATTACGGAACGAGTAAAGAGACTTGCCGGTAACGAGATTGAACTAGGTATTGGATACCGACGATCGAATCTCGAGCAAGTAACATACCGATGACAAAGGGAACAACGTATGTTGTTATGCGGTCTGACCGATAAAGATCTTCGTAGAATATGTAGGAGCCAATATGGGCATCCAGGTCCCGCTATTAGTTATTGACCGAAGACGTGTCTCGGTCATGTCTACATTGTTCTCGAACCCGTAGGGTCCGCACGCTTAAGGTTACGATGATAGTTATATTATGAGTTTATGTATTTTGATGTACCGAAGGTTGTTCGGAGTCCCGGATGTGATCATGGACATGACGAGGAGTCTCTAAATGATCGAGACGTAAAGATTGATATATTGGAAGCCTATGTTTGGATATCGGAAGTGTTCCGGGTGAAATCGGGATTTTACCGGAGTACCGGGAGGGTTACCGGAACCCCCCGGGAGCTATATGGGCCATAGTGGGCCTTAGTGGAAAAGAGAAGGGGCTGCCCTAGATGGGCTGCGCGCCTCCCCCTTCCCCTAGTCCTATTAGGACTAGGAGAGGTGGCCGGCCCCCTCCTCCTCTTTTCCCCCTCCGCGAATCATATTCCAACTAGGATTGGGGGGGAATCCTACTCCCAGAGGGAGTAGGACTCTCCTGCGCCCTCCTCCTTGACCGGCCAGCCTCCCCCCCCCCCTCTACTCCTTTATATACGGAGGCAGGGGGCACCTCTAAACACACAAGTTGATCCACGTGATCTATTCCTTAGCCGTGTGCGGTGCCCCCTGCCACCATATTCCTCGATAATACTGTAGCAGAGTTTAGGCGAAGCCCTGCTGCTGTAGTACATCAAGATCGTCACCACGCCGTCGTGCTGACGGAACTCTTCCCCGACACTTTGCTGGATCGGAGTCCGGGGATCGTCATCGAGCTGAACGTGTGCTCGAACTCGGAGGTGCCGTAGTTTCGGTGCTTGATCGGTTGGATCGTGAAGACGTACGACTACTTCCTCTACGTCGTGTCAGCGCTTCCGCAGTCGGTCTGCGTTGGGTACGTAGACAACACTCTCCCCTCTCGTTGCTATGCATCACATGATCTTGCGTGTGCGTAGGAAATTTTTTGAAATTACTACGTTCCCTAACAGTGGCATCCGAGCCTAGGTTATTTATGTTGATGTTATATGCACGAGTAGAACACAAGTGAGTTGTGGACGATACAAGTCATACTGCCTACCAGCATGTCATACTTTGGTTCGGCGGTATTGTTGGACGAGACGACCCGGACCAACCTTACGCGTACGCTTACGCGAGACCGGTTCCCTCGACGTGCTTTGCACATAGATGGCTTGCGGGCGACTGTCTCTCCAACTTTAGTTGAACCAAGTATGGCTACGCCCGGTCCTTGCAAAGGTTAAAACGGAGTCTATTTGACAAACTATCGTTGTGGTTTTGATGCGTACGTGAGATTGGTTCTTGCTTAAAGCCCGTAGCAGCCACGTAAAACTTGCAACAACAAAGTAGAGGACGTCTAACTTGTTTTTGCAGGGCATGTTGTGATGTGATATGGTCAAGGCATGATTTTTATTGTATGAGATGATCATGTTTTGTAACCGAGTTATCGGCAACTGGCAGGAGCCATATGGTTGTCGCTTTATTGTATGCAATGCAGTCGCGATGTAATGCTTTACTTTATCACTAAACGGTAGCGATAGTCGTGGAAGCATAAGATTGGCGAGACGACAACGATTCTACGATGGAGATCAAGGTGTCGCGCCGGTGACGGTGGTGATCATGACGGTGCTTCGGAGATGGAGATCACAAGCACAAGATGATGATGGCCATATCATATCACTTATATTGATTGCATGTGATGTTTATCTTTTTATGCATCTTATCTTGCTTTGATTGACGGTAGCATTATAAGATGATCTCTCACTAAATTATCAAGAAGTGTTCTCCCTGAGTATGCACCGTTGCGAAAGTTCTTCGTGCTGAGACACCACGTGATGATCGGGTGTGATAGGCTCTACGTTCAAATACAACGGGTGCAAAACAGTTGCACACGCGGAATACTCAGGTTATACTTGACGAGCCAAGCATATACAGATATGGCCTCGGAACACGGAGACCGAAAGGTCGAGCGTGAATCATATAGTAGATATGATCAACATAATGATGTTCACTGCTGAAACTACTCCATCTCACGTGATGATCGGACATGGTTTAGTTGATTTGGATCACGTGATCACTTAGAGGATTAGAGGGATGTCTATCTAAGTGGGAGTTCTTAAGTAATATGATTAATTGAACTTAAATTTATCATGAACTTAGTACCTGATAGTATCTTGCTTGTTTATGTTGATTGTAGATAGATGGCTCGTGTTGTTGTTCCGTTGAATTTTAATGCGTTCCTTGAGAAAGCAAAGTTGAAAGATGATGGTAGCAATTACACAGACTGGGTCCGTAACTTGAGGATTATCCTCATTGCTGCACAGAAGAATTACGTCCTGGAAGCACCGCTGGGTGCCAGGCCTGCTGCTGGAGCAACACCAGATGTTATGAACGTCTGGCAGAGCAAAGCTGATGACTACTCGATAGTTCAGTGTGCCATGCTTTACGGCTTAGAATCGGGACTTCAACGAAGTTTTGAACGTCATGGAGCATATGAGATGTTCCAGGAGTTGAAGTTAATATTTCAAGCAAATGCCCAGATTGAGAGATATGAAGTCTCCAATAAGTTCTATAGCTGCAAGATGGAGGAGAACAGTTCTGTCAGTGAGCATATACTCAAAATGTCTGGGTATAATAATCACTTGATTCAATTGGGAGTTAATCTTCCAAATGATTGCGTCATTGACAGAATTCTCCAATCACTGCCACCAAGCTACAAGAGCTTCGTGATGAACTATAATATGCAAGGGATGAACAAGACTATTCCCGAGCTCTTCGCAATGCTGAAAGCTGCGGAGGTAGAAATCAAGAAGGAGCATCAAGTGTTGATGGTTAACAAGACCACTAGTTTCAAGAAAAAGGGCAAAGGGAAGAAGAAAGGGAACTTCAAGAAGAACAGCAAGAAAGTTGCTGCTCAGGAGAAGAAACCCAAGTCTGGACCTAAGCCTGAAACTGAGTGCTTCTACTGCAAGCAGACTGGTCACTGGAAGCGGAACTGCCCCAAATATTTGGCGGATAAGAAGGATGGCAAGGTGAACAAAGGTATATATGATATACATGTTATTGATGTGTACCTTACTAATGCTCGCAGTAGCACCTGGGTATTTGATACTGGTTCTTTTGCTAATATTTGCAACTCGAAACAGGGGCTACGGATTAAGCGAAGATTGGCTAAGGACGAGGTGACGATGCGCGTGGGAAACGGTTCCAAAGTCGATGTGATCGCGGTCGGCACGCTACCTCTACATCTACCTTCGGGATTAATATTAGACCTAAATAATTGTTATTTGGTGCCAGCGTTGAGCATGAACATTATATCTGGATCTTGTTTAATGCGAGACGGTTATTCATTTAAATCAGAGAATAATGGTTGTTCTATTTATATGAGTAATATCTTTTATGGTCATGCACCCTTGAAGAGTGGTCTATTCTTATTGAATCTCGATAGTAGTAATACACATATTCATAATGTTGAAACCAAAAGATGCAGAGTTGATAATGAAAGTGCAACTTATTTGTGGCACTGTCGTTTAGGTCATATCGGTGTAAAGCGCATGAAGAAACTCCATACTGATGGACTTTTGGAACCACTTGATTATGAATCACTTGGTACTTGCGAACCGTGCCTCATGGGCAAGATGACTAAAACACCGTTCTCCGGTACTATGGAGAGAGCAACAGATTTGTTGGAAATCATACATACCGATGTATGTGGTCCGATGAATATTGAGGCTCGTGGCGGGTATCGTTATTTTCTCACCTTCACAGATGATTTAAGCAGATATGGGTATATCTACTTAATGAAACATAAATCTGAAACATTTGAAAAGTTCAAAGAATTTCAGAGTGAAGTTGAAAATCATCGTAACAAGAAAATAAAGTTTATACGATCTGATCGTGGAGGAGAATATTTGAGTTACGAGTTTGGTGTACATTTGAAAAACTGTGGAATAGTTTCGCAACTCACGCCACCCGGAACACCATAGCGTAATGGTGTGTCCGAACGTCGTAATCGTACTTTACTAGATATGGTGCGATCTATGATGTCTCTTACTGATTTACCGCTATCATTTTGGGGTTATGCTCTAGAGATGGCCGCATTCACGTTAAACAGGGCACCATCAAAATCCGTTGAGACTACGCCTTATGAACTATGGTTTGGCAAGAAACCAAAGTTGTCGTTTCTGAAAGTTTGGGGCTGCGATGCTTATGTGAAAAAGCTTCAACCTGATAAGCTCGAACCCAAATCGGAGAAATGTGTCTTCATAGGATATCCAAAGGAAACTATTGGATACACCTTCTATCACAGATCCGAAGGCAAGAATTTTGTTGCTAAATTCGGAAACTTTCTTGAGAAGGAGTTTCTCTCGAAAGAAGTGAGCGGGAGGAAAGTAGAACTTGACGAGGTAACTGTACCTGCTCCCTTGTTGGAAAGTAGTATATCACAGAAAACTGTTTCTGCGACACCTACACCAATAAGTAAGGAAGTTAATGATAATGATCATGAAACTTCAGAACAAGATACTACTGAACCTCGTAGATCAACCAGAATAAGATCCGCACCAGAGTGGTACGGTAATCCAGTTCTGGAAGTCATGCTACTAGATCATGATGAACCTACGAACTATGAAGAAGCGATGGTGAGCCCAGATTCCGCAAAGTGGCTTGAAGCCATGAAATCTGAGATGGGATCCATGTATGAGAACAAAGTATGGACTTTGGTTGACTTGCCCAATGATCGGCAAGCAATTGAGAATAAATGGATCTTCAAGAAGAAGACTGACGCTGATGGTAATGTTACTGTCTACAAAGCTCGACTTGTCGCGAAAGGTTTTCGACAAGTTCAAGGGGTTGACTACGATGAGACTTTCTCACCTGTAGCGATGCTTAAGTCTGTCCGAATCATGTTAGCGATTGCCGCATTTTATGATTATGAAATTTGGCAGATGGATGTCAAAACTGCATTCCTGAATGGATTTCTGGAAGAAGAGTTGTATATGATGCAACCGGAAGGTTTTGTCGATCCAAAGGGAGCTAACAAAGTGTGCAAGCTCCAGCGATCCATTTATGGACTGGTGCAAGCCTCTCGGAGTTGGAATAAACGTTTTGATAGTGTGATCAAAGCATTTGGTTTTATACAGACTTTCGGAGAAGCCTGTATTTATAAGAAAGTGAGTGGGAGCTCTGTAGCATTTCTAATATTATATGTGGATGACATATTGCTGATTGGAAATGATATAGAATTTCTGGATAGCATAAAGGGATACTTGAACAAAAGTTTTTCAATGAAAGACCTCGGTGAAGCTGCTTACATATTAGGCATAAAGATCTATAGAGATAGATCAAGACGCTTAATTGGACTTTCACAAAGCACATACCTTGACAAGATTTTGAAGAAGTTCAAAATGGATCAAGCAAAGAAAGGATTCTTGCCTGTGTTACAAGGTGTGAAGTTGAGTAAGACTCAATGCCCGACCACTGCAGAAGATAGAGAGAATATGAAAGATGTTCCCTATGCATCAGCCATAGGATCTATCATGTATGCAATGTTGTGTACCAGACCCGATGTGTGCCTTGCTATAAGTCTAGCAGGGAGGTACCAAAGTAATCCAGGAGTGGATCACTGGACAGCGGTCAAGAACATCCTGAAATACCTGAAAAGGACTAGGGATATGTTTCTCGTATATGGAGGTGACAAAGAGCTCACCGTAAAAGGTTACGTTGATGCAAGATTTGACACTGATCCGGACGATTCTAAATCACAAACCGGATACGTGTTTACATTAAACGGTGGAGCTGTCAGTTGGTGCAGTTCTAAACAAAGCGTCGTAGCGGGATCTACATGTGAAGCGGAGTACATAGCTGCTTCGGAAGCAGCAAATGAAGGAGTCTGGATGAAGGAGTTCATATCCGATCTAGGTGTCATACCTAGTGCATCGGGTCCAATGAAAATCTTTTGTGACAATACTGGTGCAATAGCCTTGGCAAAGGAATCCAGATTTCACAAAAGGACCAAACACATCAAGAGACGCTTCAATTCCATCCGGGATCTAGTCCAGGTGAGAGACATAGAGATTTGCAAGATACATACGGATCTGAATGTTGCAGACCCGTTGACTAAGCCTCTTCCACGAGCAAAACATGATCAGCACCAAAGCTCCATGGGTGTTAGAATCATTACAGTGTAATCTAGATTATTGACTCTAGTGCAAGTGGGAGACTGAAGGAAATATGCCCTAGAGGCAATAATAAAGTTATTATTTATTTCCTTATAATCATGATAAATGTTTATTATTCATGCTAGAATTGTATTAACCGGAAACATAATACATGTGTGAATACATAGACAAACAAAGTGTCACTAGTATGCCTCTACTTGACTAGCTCGTTAATCAAAGATGGTTATGTTTCCTAACCATGAACAATGAGTTGTTATTTGATTAACGAGGTCACATCATTAGTTGAATGATCTGATTGACATGACCCATTCCATTAGCTTAGCACCCGATCGTTTAGTATGTTGCTAATGCTTTTCTTCATGACTTATACATGTTCCTATGACTATGAGGTTATGCAACTCCCGTTTACCGGAGGAACACTTTGGGTGCTACCAAACGTCACAACGTAACTGGGTGATTATAAAGGAGCATTACAGGTGTCTCCAAAGGTAGATGTTGGGTTGGCGTATTTCGAGATTAGGATTTGTCACTCCGATTGTCGGAGAGGTATCTCTGGGCCCTCTCGGTAATACACATCACATAAGCCTTGCAAGCATTACAACTAATATGTTAGTTGTGAGATGATGTATTACGGAACGAGTAAAGAGACTTGCCGGTAACGAGATTGAACTAGGTATTGGATACCGACGATCGAACCTCGAGCAAGTAACATACCGATGACAAAGGGAACAACGTATGTTGTTATGCGGTCTGACCGATAAAGATCTTCGTAGAATATGTAGGAGCCAATATGGGCATCCAGGTCCTGCTATTGGTTATTGACCGGAGACGTGTCTCGGTCATGTCTACATTGTTCTCGAACCCGTAGGGTCCGCACGCTTAAGGTTACGATGACAGTTATATTATGAGTTTATGTATTTTGATGTACCGAAGGTTGTTCGGAGTCCCGGATGTGATCATGGACATGACGAGGAGTCTCAAAATGATCGAGATGTAAAGATTGATATATTGGAAGCCTATGTTTGGATATCGGAAGTGTTCTGGGTGAAATCGGGATTTTACCGGAGTACCGGGAGGGTTACCGGAACCCCCCGGGAGCTATATGGGCCATAGTGGGCCTTAGTGGAAAAGAGAAGGGGCTGCCCTAGATGGGCTGCACGCCTCCCCCTTCCCCTAGTCCTATTAGTACTAGGAGAGGTGGCCGGCCCCCTCCTCCTCTTTTCCCCCTCCGTGAATCCTATTCCAACTAGGATTGGGGGGGGGAATCCTACTCCCAGAGGGAGTAGGACTCTCCTGCGCCCTCCTCCTTGACCGGCCAGCCTCCCCCCCTCTACTCCTTTATATACGGAGGCAGGGGGCACCTCTAGACACACAAGTTGATCCACGTGATCTATTCCTTAGCCGTGTGCGGTGCCCCCTGCCACCATACTCCTCGATAATACTGTAGCGGAGTTTAGGCGAAGCCCTGCTGCTGTAGTACATCAAGATCGTCACCACGCCCTCGTGCTGACGGAAATCTTCCCCGACACTTTGCTGGATCGGAGTCCGGGGATCGTCATCGAGCTGAACGTGTGCTCGAACTCGGAGGTGCCGTAGTTTCGGTGCTTGATCGGTTGGATCGTGAAGACGTACGACTACTTCCTCTACGTCGTGTCAGCGCTTCCGCAGTCAGTCTGCATTGGGTACGTAGACAACACTCTCCCCTCTCGTTGCTATGCATCACATGATCTTGCGTGTGCGTAGGAAAATTTTGAAATTACTACGTTCCCTAACAGATGTCATGGCGGGTTACAATGCTTCACAACAGAGGAAGAAGGATTTTTTTCTAAGTGTTGAAGATTGACCTGAACAAGTTCAAATCAACCTGGGGCCTAATGTTGGGGATATGACTATCAGGTATGACCCGCCCAGGAGGGGCCGGGTCAACCACAATGACAGTTCATCCTAAAAGCCCAAGAGAGTATACCAGACGGCGGTTCATAGATAGGACGGTAAGAGGCCCAAGCCCAGAGATGGCGTAAGGCCCGTAAGTGTAAACCACCATGTATGAGTAGACTTGTAATATAAGGCATGTAAGATACGTCACCGAGTTGGACACGTTGTATGAGCCGGCCGGGACTCTGTAGGCCATAGGGCGTCAACCCGTGTATATAAGGAGACGACCCGGCAGCGGCTTAGGGCAAGAAAGATCAAATCGAGAGCCAGACAAGGCGTGTTTGCTCCCTGGTAATCGAAACCCTAGCAATACCACCTTAACTGGAGTAGGCCTTTACCTTCACCGCAAGGGGCCGAACCAATATAAACTCTCTGTGTCCCTTGTCCCGTTTAACCCCTTTAATCTAATCTCGTCGCAATGGCTCCACAACTAAGTCCTTCCATGAGCACATCTGCCATGACACTTCCACGACAAGACTTTTACTCTATTTTTTTGGTATATGATTTTCCTCGTAACGATTCAATGGTACACGATATCATAGTCACCGAACTTGCATGGTTTATATGTTGAACTGAATCATATTTTTCTGAAAAGAAAATTTTCATGTGTTTATTTTTTTGAACTCAACTTTTTTTGCAACGATGTGTTGGACTATGCTTGTACTAATTTATGTGTATGTTTGTACTGATATATTTTTCATATAGTAGTTTTGAATGGTTCCCAAAAAATAGTACTTGAACTGATGCCCATATAGATTTGTACTGAGCATGTTTTCACACATTAGATTTTACTGTTTATCTTTGATATGGTTTTCCTCGGTTTACGGTATCATAGTCCTTGAACTTGCATGGTATATACTATTGAGCTGAATGATATTTTCTCATAAAGAAAAGAGAGAAAAAATCATGTGTTTCTTTTTGCAACGATGTTTTGGACTTCTCTCATCTCAAGTACTGTTTTCCATTAACATAGGTTTATCATTTGATAAAAAAAAAGTTCTTACTGTAAGTGCATCTAGTGCCACCCCTAGTTGGTTTTGGAGTATTGACGACAAACCTAGTTGAGGGACTAATGTGTTTGTGAGAATTGCAGGAAAACACAGGTAGAAGTCCCTCATTGATTCGGTTTCACTACCAGAGATGACCCCTAAAAATGTACGAAGACATTGAAGACAATGGTGGTTTATGAAGATATTCATATTGAAGACAATGACATGAGAAGACTCCCTATGAAGCTTTTGGAACTCGAAGACCTAGATCCTTCGTAGTTTTATTTCATTCATGTTGTGTCATAGGAACCACCGTACTGTTAAGTGGGGTCAAAGAGAACCAGTCAGAATGACTGAAGTGATGCCAAATTCAAATCCTATGTCTTCGAGCGAAGACTTTGAGAGAAAATCTTGTCCAGAGTCAGACAAGTCAGCTTTACTTGTAGCCCAAGTAAAGTTGCCGTGTGAGTTCGAAATCCGACCGTTGGTACACGTGTCAATTCCTTACTGACCCAGGGTCATTTTGGACAGATCAGGTCGGGTTGCCAAGTGGCTATAAATAGTCCACCCCCCCACAACCTTAAATGGTTGGCTGCTCAAATTTCAGTGCACGGCTTTTGTCGTTTGAGAGCAACCCACCTCGAAGCCTTTGAAAGAAAAATTCCCAGTGAGGAGAAAAGCCCTAACCACCCAGAGCCAGAGTAAATTGGGCATCACTTAAGTCTTCGTGTCTGTGTGATTTGAAGACTTATTACACTTGAGGACTGTGCATCCTCCAGACGGTTAGGCGTCGCGTTCTGAGCATCCAAGAGAAATTGTGGATTGCCAGTGAACGAAGTCTGTGAAGGTTTGGGAGTCTACCTTGAAGACTTACCAGAGTGATTGGGCGAGGTCTGTCCTTAGCTCAAGGAGAAAACGGTGAGGACTGGGTGTCTTGGACTAAGTGTCCTTGACTGGGTGTCCGGGACTGTGTGTCCTTCGGTTTAAATACCTAGCCGCTCCAACCAGACGTACAGTTGTCACAGCAACTGGAACTGGTCCAACAAATCATTGTCTTCAACGTGTCACTGGTTTCATCTTCACTTCCCTTCATTTACAGTTATTCATTGTGAAGCCATTGCATGCTTGCTTTATCTTTTGTCTTCACAACATGAATGTATGATCTGTTCGGCTTCATAACTTCTTCCTACCTGATCCTTATTACACTGAAGCTGTTTGTCATTGCGCTTTCACTCTATTGAATACATGACCATGGCCGCCCTAGTGTAATCTAACTTCCGCTGCATAGTAATAGGCATAATCTTCACTGTTTGTCTTCATAACTCTCACGTTTTGAAGACTTTCATAAAAATCGCCTATTCACCCCCCCTCTAGTCGATATAACGCACTTTCAATTGGTATCAGAGCATGGTGCTCCCTTGTTCTGTGTGATTCGGTTTAACCACCTGGAGTTTTAGTTATGTCGACTGCAGGGATAATCAAAGTCTCCGCTGCTTGCCCCGTCTTCGATGGAACTGAATATCCCTACTGGAAGAATAAGATGCGCATGCATCTTGAAGCCATTGACATCGACCTATGGTATGTCGTCGAGAACGGCGTTCCCAAGGCTGGAGAAGGTGTCACTGCTGCTGATGTCAAGAAGTTCACTCAACTGGACTCCACTGCCAAGAATATCATACGTGGTCATCTGACCAAAGGACAGTATGGCCGTGTGAGTGCTTTGAAGACATCCAAGCTAGTCTGGGACTGGCTCTCAAAGGTCAATGAAGGCATCTCAACCCAGAGAGATGAAAGAATCAGTGTTCTTCGCAACCTCTTCAACCGCTTCAAGCGAAATGACGATGAGAATGTCCAGCACACATTTGACCGGCTCACTGACGTCACAAATGAGCTTCAAGCCCTCGGCACCACTGAGATCACCAAACATGAAATCGTCAAGACGCTGCTGAGATCACTTGATAGTTCGTTTGACATCCTGGCCCTGATGATTCAAGAACGTCCTGATTTCAAGACACTCGATCCGTCTGACATACTTGAGAGGCTCAACACACATGAGTTTCAACTTTCTGAGAAAAGAGATATCTACGGCCCAAACTATGGGCGAACTCGTGCCTTGAAGGCAAAAGCTGTCTCCTCATCTGAAGAAGAATCTAACTGTAGTTCTGATGATCCTGAAGACATTGGAAGAGAACTTGCAATGCTAGTGAAGAAGTTCCAAAAATTCACTAAGAAGAAAGGCTTCAGGAAATCCTCACGATCAAGCTCAAGGAATGATGAAGCTTCTGCTCATGACTACAAGAAGAAAACATGTCACAAGTGCAAGAAAACTGGACACTTCATCTCTGAGTGTCCACAGTGGGAAAATGAGAACAGAAGGAAGAAGAAGAGCAAGGAATATGATTCTGACGACAAGAAGAAGAAGAAATACTCAAAGTCTTCTTCCAAAACTTCATCAAAGTCTTCATCACACAAGAAGAGCTCATCTGGCAAGGCACGTGCGTTTGTTGGAAAGGAGATGGATTCAGAGGAGGAGTCCGCATCTGAGGAGGCAGAGGTGGAGTCTGAGGAGGAGTCTGATTCTGGCATTGCGAGTCTGGCTACAGCATACGTCGCCAAGTCCATCTTCAATACTGAAGACAATGACTGCATCACCGACACCGACGCAAATGACAAGAACGACTCCACTCCTACCTACTGCTTCATGGCACGCGGTGCCAAGGTAAACACATGCACTACTCGCTATGAAACATCAAGTGACGATGACTCTGAATGTGATTCAAAACCTAGCTACAAAACACTTGCTAAAATTGCAACTGAACAACAGAAAGCTATGGAACATATTCAAAAATTGTTAGACAGAAGCGATGATCTGTTGGGTGCTGAAATGACTCGATCTGAATCCTTAATTGAAGACATAAAAAACCTTCACGTTAAGTATCAGGAACTTGAAGATCGTTATGATACTCTCTCAACAACTCATGAAAAGCTTTCCTATGATTATCTTCAAAGGAAGCAAGAACTTGAGAAATTGAGGGTGGCTCATGAAGATCTTCAAAAGGAAAACGAGTCACTTCGTGCTGAACAGATCAGTCCCGCTCAGGAAGGATTTGAACCACCATGTCTTAAATGCATTGAGCGTGATAATGCTGCTTCTGTTGCTGAATGTTCCACTGCTACTACCGTTTCAATATCTTCAATTGTTGACGTGGTAACTAACCCCTCTGCTGAGGATACCACTGCTATTGCTGATGAGAATGCTAGGTTGAAGACATTGCTTGAAACAGGGATGTACAAAAGTCTGAAAGGGCATCAGACATTATGTGATGTCCTTAAGAAGCAGATTCTGAACCGAAACCCTAGGAAAGAGGGTGTTGGGTTCGTGAGGAAAATTAATGCAGATGGGTCTTACTGGAAACCTGAGCAGTACCCCAAAACCACATGGGTTGCTGCAAAGGAATCCTCAGCAGATCCATCCAATCTGTCTGGCTTCACTTGTACTAACCCAATTATCATTGATGAATCCTTTGATGCAAACTATAAACTGTTTAAGAATCAGAATGATAAAGTGTTTGCCAGGTACATTGGTACTAACTGCAGGAATGGACCGCCTATGAAGAAGATCTGGGTTCCGAAAACATGTCTGGAAAATCTTCCTGTGAATGTCTTCATGACACCTCACTTGAAGAAGACAAACCTCAGACCAAAGGCTTCATATGGTCCAAATGCTTCATACAAACAGGGGACTCACCTGAGTCGCACTAACGCAAATGTTTTGCAGGGGAACCATACTCAGGCATATGAATATGAGAGTGGTTCGTCGAACCGTCATGTTCATATGACCAAAAATTATTCTGCTTATTCCTATGAGTGTTATTGTCCACCTGCTAGACTGTTTGCTAAGGTTTCAAAGCCAAAATTCTCAGATGCTGCACTTAGACTTATAGCTTCTAAGCCACCCTTGAAGATGTGGGTGGTTAAGAAAGCTTAACTCTCCTTTGCAGGGAAAGGTCTCCAGCACAAAAACAAAATCTTCTGATGCTATTGCTGGGGACCATAAAAATCTTGTGGGGCGCAAGATAAAATGCCCAAATGGCATCATTATGTACTTCGTTCCTGAATCGCATGCTACTCTCCCCATTAGTCCTAATCTGGATCTAAGTTTTCATAACCCACTGGTTCGTCAAATGTTTATGCTTCACAACACTCTTCGTGAAGCCTATCCCCCTAACTGCACTGTAGGGTACGATACCAGCGACTTCAAAGTCTTCAGAATGGATTATTGACAGTGGGTGTACAAATCACATGACTGGCAGAAGAAGCCTTCTTATGGACTCAACTTTACGTCCATCCAACAAGAGCCACATTACATTCGCTGACACCGGTAAAAGTAAGGTATTGGGTCTAGGTAGAGTTGCAATCTCAAAGGACCAACACATGGATAAAGTCATGCTTGTTGAATCCCTTGGCTTCAACTTAATGTCTGTCTCAATGCTTTGCGATTTGAATATGATTGTAATGTTTGGCAAATATCGCTGCCTGGTGCTAATGGAATCTGACAAATCTCTAGTGTTTGAAGGGTATAGGAAAGGTGATTTGTATGTGGTAGATTTCTTAGCAGGACCACAACTTGCAGTATGTCTTCTTGCAAAAGCTTCAGAATGCTGGCTTTGGCATCGAAGGCTTGGGCATGCTGGCATGAGGAACCTCCACACCCTTGCGAAGAAAAAGCACGTCATAGGCATCGAGGGCGTCAAGTTTAAGAAAGATCACTTATGCGGTGCTTGTGAAGCAGGGAAGATGACAAGGGCAAAACATCCTTCGAAGACAATCATGACTACTACACAACCCTTCGAACTGCTTCACATGGATCTTTTCGGTCCCACTCACTACTCAACTTTTACTACTTCTGCATGCCTCTATGGCTTCGTAATTGTTGATGATTATTCTAGATATACTTGGGTGCACATAATCCTTTACAAGACTGAAGTGCAGGATGTCTTCAGACGCTTCGCAAATCGAGCTATGAACAATTTTGGCGCCAAGATAAAGCACATCAGAAGTGACAATGGCACCGAATTCAAGAATACTGGCCTTGATACATATCTGGACACCTTGGGCATCACACATGAATTCTCAGCTCCATACACGCCACAGCAGAATGGCGTCGTCGAACGCAAGAACAGAACACTCATTGAGATGGCCAGAACAATGCTAGATGAATACAAGACTCCAAGAAAATTCTGGACTGAAGCCATTGATACTGCATGCCATACAATCAATCGTGTTTATCTTCACAAGCTCCTGAATAAGACATCCTATGAACTCCTAACTGGCAAGAAGCCAAATGTCAGTTATTTCAGAGTATTTGGCGCAAAATGCTGGATCAAGGACCCACACCACACCTCAAAGTTTGCTCCAAAGGCACATGAAGGCTTCATGCTTGGATATGGAAAGGATTCGCACTCCTACAGAGTCTTCAATCTCTTCCACTACAAAGTGGTTGAAACAGTGGATGTGCGATTTGATGAAACCAATGGATCACAAAGAGAGCAATTGCCAAATGTGCTAGATGAAGTTCCATCAAATGAATCAATCAAGCTTATGGGAACTGGAGAAATTGTACCTTCTGAAGCTCAACCTGAAGAAGAACTTATCATCTCAGCACCTGATCCACATGAAGACAATGCTCAGCCTGAAGATATACCTTCAAATGACCACATAGATCAGCAAGAGCAAAGTCTTCGCCCCACACACCCTCGTGTTGCAAATGAAGTACAAATTGACAAAATACTGGACAGCATCAATGCACCTGGTCCACTCACTCGTTCAAGGGCAACTCAGCTAACGAACTTCTGTGGGCATTTCGCATTTGTCTCAATATCAGAACCCAAGAAAGTTGAAGAAGCCTTCATGGAACCTGAATGGATTCAAGCTATGCAAGAAGAGCTTCAACAGTTTGAGCTGAATAATGTATGGGAACTGGTTAAGCGTCCTGATCCACGGAAGCACAACATAATAGGCACCAAATGGATATACCGCAACAAGCAAGATGAGCATGGTCAAGTTGTCAGAAACAAAGCTCGTCTAGTTGCTCAAGGATATACTCAAGTGGAGGGCATTGACTTCGATGAAACATTTGCTCATGTGGCTAGGCTTGAAGCCATACGCATACTGCTGGCCTATGCAAATCATCATAACATACTTCTATATCAAATGGATGTGAAAAGTGCCTTTCTCAATGGCAAGATTGAAGAAGAAGTGTATGTTGCACAACCACCTGGCTTTGAAAATCCAAAACATCCGGATATGGTATACAAGCTCAACAAGGCACTGTATGGCCTCAAACAAGCCCCTAGGGCCTGGTATGATACACTCAAGTACTTTCTGAAAAGCAAAGGCTTCATACCTGGTTCCCTGGATCCCACTCTTTTCACGAAGACATATGATGGTGAACTGTTTGTGTGCCAAATATATGTGGATGACATTATCTTCGGCTGCACCAATCAGAAGTATAGTGAAGAGTTTGGATACATGATGCAAGAGCAATATCAGATGTCCATGATGGGGGAGCTGAGGTTCTTTCTCGGTCTTCAAATACGGCAACAACGCAACGGCATCTTCATATCTCAAGAGAAATATCTTAAAGAGTGCCTGAAGAAGTTCGGTATGCAAGACTGCAAAGGCTTCACAACACCAATGCCAGCCAAGCATCATCTGGGTCCCGACGACAATGGTAAAGAGTTCGATCAAAAGGTATACCGCTCCATGATTGGGTCTTTGCTTTATTTATGTGCATCTAGGCCAGATATCATGCTTAGTGTTTGCATGTGTGCTCGATTTCAAGCGACACCAAAGGAGTCGCATCACTTAGCTGTGAAGCGAATTCTTCGATATTTGGCTCACACCCCAACTCTAGGATTATGGTATCCAAAGGGCTCAGAGTTTGATCTGGTTGGATTTTCGGATGCTGATTATGCTGGTGACAAAGTTGATCGCAAATCTACATCCGGCACATGTCATTTTCTGGGACGATCACTTGTATGTTGGTCTTCAAAGAAGCAGAACTGTGTATCTCTCTCCACTGCTGAATCTGAATACATTGCTGCTGGATCTTGCTGCGCTCAGCTTCTGTGGATGAAGCAAACACTCAAGGATTATGGCATTCATCTGAAGCAAGTGCCACTTTACTGCGACAACGAAAGCGCCATCAAGATTGCCAACAACCCAGTTCAGCACTCGAAGACAAAGCACATTGAAATTCGTCATCACTTTCTCAGAGATCATGTTGTGAAGGAAGACATTGATATCATACACGTCAACACTGAAGAGCAATTGGCAGATATCTTCACAAAGCCCTTGGATGAGAAGAGATTTTGCAAGTTACGGTGTGAGCTAAATATCTTGGAATCCTCAAATGTCCTGTGATCAGGCACACATCCTAACACTTATGCATATTGATGACTTAGATGTGCAACACACGAAGTAGCGTATATCTTCAATCAATGAAGACATACATTCTAAGTGTGAATACATTAATGTGGAATTTGACTTCGGAGCGCCACGATAATTGTGCGCCGTGTCTGGGTCTAATACTTCCTATACGGTGGGTAACGCCACCACCAAACGTTCCATTTTGAAGTGTTTCTCTTATGGCGTCACCTCTCAATGTCTTCACAATTGGTTTGGCTTCATTCTCTGTATGTCTTCATGATTATCTTCACTGCGTTGATTATATGGATATATATGTACTGATGTTCTGTCCTCTACAGCATTGACTTATAGCTATGTCTTCTTGGTTGAATCTTTTGAACTAAGTGAATGTGATCGGACCCTAACCTCTCTATGCTTTCTATCTCAAACTCTATCTCTCCAAGTCATATGCATTCTGTTGAAACTGTCGAATGTCTTCACTGTGTCCTTGTCAGCCGAAGACATTGAGACAACCATAAAAGTCAGTTTTAATGCTCATTCCTCCACATAAGATCCGGAGAAGCAGAAACGACCGCCCGATAATTTAGGCGTGCGTGGGACGTGGAACAAATCCCGATAATCTAACTGGCCACGCGTGCCTCAAATGCGAACCGCCAGGGGTACCTGCGTAATAGCGCAGTGCCGCCTCTATCCCTATAAATATACGATTCACTGCGGTCATTATCTCCTTCTTCCACCCTCGCACGAACCCTAGCGCCACCGCTAGCACTCGACGACGCCGGCGACGAAGCGCTTCACTGCCGCAACCTCTCCGACGCCGTTTTCACGCCGACAGCGGACATCACTTTCTCCGCCGTCGCCGTAGGTGTCTTCCGTCGCCAAGTTAGGGCACGGAGGATCGAACTGCTCGGCCTCAACTCTCACTTCGTCTAGCAGTTCCAAGTGTGGTAAATAAAACCTCTTTTTACAGCTTCTTTTGATCCTACAGTTCAGTCACTTTCTGCCATAAGAAGTTTCTCTTCACACCAGTTAAATCTCTCGCTGCATCTCATAACATGCCTAGTATATTCACTTGTGCTTCATAAAGTAGTTAGATTCCTCACTTATACTGATCTATGGGTTCGTACAAATCTGGAACCAACTTCTTATCTATAAGTGAATGTCTTCGCATAATAAGGTCAATGTCTTCTAAACCGATTTATCTTCAAAATCTTCTGAGAATGCATATGACCTCTTCCCCTTCCCTCGCACCTTAATGCTGTCACAAGTACATGTCCGTGGGAGAATCCTTTGGTTCTCATAGTCTGCATTCATTTGCAGAGTACTTGCAGCATCACATCAACTCGCCTGAAGCTAGTTCTTGCAAAAGGAATCCTTTGAAGCCTTTGAACATCTTGAAGCCTTCCAAGTTATTCATGGCTTCAGAAACAGTAGCAAGGAAGGGAGGCAGACAGCGACGTGGTGAAACGTCCAAAGATCTGCCTGATGAATTGGCAGAAATGTACAAAACTGATCCTGAAGAAAGCTATGGTCAGCGCAAGACACGAATCCAATGGATTCGAAGATATTGGGTAGAGCAATGGTTCCACTACCGCTTTGTCACTCAGGAATATGCGGAGAAGTGCGCCATCAAGAGACCTTGGGGAGATGTATTATACAAAAATCTCGTACCTAGGTCCAGAGACGAAGCCATTGCTCAAGGCTTCTATCCATGCATGGTGAGAGGACCACAGCCAGCTGATGCACATCCGTCATCACTTCTCTAGTGTCGCGATGATAATCTCTTCAAGCGCAACTTTCAGTTTGCACAACAGTCAGCAAAGATAAACAAGAAGAAATTTGGGCTTGACTTCAACCCTGGTCCCTCCTCACCAAGGGCAGATGGCACACGCAACGCCGATCCCAATATCATCGGGCCGTATGCCAATCTTGCAGGCCTCATCACTCGCATCCTAGTCCAAGGGACTGCTGTGAATGACCCTCCAGCAGATACTGAGTCAGATGACGCCCCTGCTGCTCCGAAGCCAAAGCAGAAGAAGCCAAAAGCTCCAAAAGCTTCAAAGCCAGCCGTTTCTCCCAAGATCGCAAGAGTGAAGCCTTTAGCAACTGCACCTCCTGAAGCCAGTGTGCAGTCAGAAGACTTATCACGAGTGTCCAAGCCCCAAGAAGCCAAGAAGCCTCAGCCACACACAGGCAAAGAGCTCACAGCTGCTGACATTCCGCGCTGCGAAGCCATTGATCTCTCAAGCGATGAAGATCTTGGAGATGATGCTCTTGAGCAGCTCATCAAGAGCAAGGAGGAGGCTGAAATCTTCAACAATCTGCCTCTGTTTGATGTCGCCATCATCCACAACTTCATCGATGAATGGTTTGACACACCAGACATAAACTTCAATGATCTGCAGCTACCCATAGGCCTCAGCGTTGCCTTTCAAGGTGCAATTGCTTCAGAAATTGCAATAGCCCAGCGCATTGTAGAACTGAAGCAGAAAATTGATTATGAAAAGGCTCAGTTCAAGAAGCACGTGGCCAAGCTCAGTGTGCAAGAAGTGAAAAGCTTCAAAACTATGTTGCATGAGCTGAAAGAGAGCTTCCTGAAGACGCGTGCTGAAGCTCAAGGCTCGCGAGAACGCATGAAGACTTTGGCTGATCACTGCGTGCAGGCCTACAATGAGGCAGAAAAGCGCAAGGCGCTTGGACGTCCCGGCATTGACCCCAGGATGGCCGCGAAGAAGAAAAGGAAGGTGGCTGTGCCCGAACCTGAAGCGCCAAGGTCAGAACATGATGCTCCGATTGTCTTCCCCGCTGCAACGACTGGCTCGAAGCCAAAGAGTCAATCAACCGCCTCACAGCACAAGAAGACACGGACTGCAGAGGCTAAGGCTAAGAAGAGAAAACATTCTGAAGCCTCTCCTTCTGAACCCATTATCAAGAAGCGCAAGACCAAGAAATCTCGGGCTGCTCCCACAGAGCCCCTGATAGTTGAACCACTCTGCGTCCGCTATCCTGACGCAGATCGTCAGATGACAGTGCATGAGCCTGGTTACATAGAGGCTCCGCACGCTGAAGACATTCTAGCAGCCAACCCTAATGCTGCTGAAGACATTGGTCCCCAAGACAATGTGCAAGGTGATGCAGCCCTTCCTCAGCTTGAGACAAGCGAACAGATCAGTATTGGTCGTCCATTGACGCCAATCACACAAGATGCGTCGTGGGCAGATCGCCCACAGGAGGAAGATGAGCCCCAACCCACTGCAACTCCACCGGCGCCTACCCTCCATAGGCTTCGCAGAGGGCCAAGGGCTCAGGCTGTTGAAGACATTCCGGCTGCATCAGCCGAAGAGCAAGCAGAAATACCACAAGCTCCAACTCCCCCGCACCAACAAGAAGCAGTTCTCAAGGAGAACGTGCCTGAAGCTGAAAATGTTGAGGCTGCCACAAACAACGCCGAAGCAAATGTGGAGCCCTCCCCAACAACAGCTTCAGAAGACACCGAAGCTACTGCTCCTGAACATTCTGTGCCTAAGTCTGCTGCCGGACCACAATTCCACTATCATATTGCGCACAGGCCCCAGGTCCAGAAGCCGATCCCACGACTACCAAGGTTCCCAGGTCCTGCATCAGCTCCTGGTTCCTTCAACATCAACGGCTTCAGGGCAGATAACACGTTTTTCGACCGCTCCAAGAACCCTTATTCAAGGGAACGGATTGTATCAGATAGGTTCTGGAGCCATCAACAGCGCAGCTATTATTCATGCATCCTCTACAACCAAGGCCGCATCTTTCCTCACAAGTGCCTTGAGGTTGAAACTGTTGCAGGTCTGCCTGGTCTGGAAGAAGCACCGGATTGCTTCAAGCAAGTGGGTTTGCTGCCATTTATCACTGACGAAGAGCACTGGAACGAAGAGCTTCTGCTCCAGTTCTATGCCACTTTGCATATCAAAGGCTATAACAGAGATCCGAAGACATGGATCCTGGAGTGGATGACATGCAATATCCATCATGAAGCCAATGCTTTCGACCTAATTCAGCTTACTGGCCTTCCCACTCCTGGCGAATTCTTTGAAGAAGGGTGCCAACTCCATGCTGAAGCAATTGAGAGCATATTTCAGCGTCCTGAGCCAGATATGAGTCAGATGCTCTCAATGATGAAGCCATTTCCTCCAAATGCACCCTATCCAACTAGGTTCTTCGTTGAAGACTTAGAATACCTGCCCAGAACAATATATCACATCATAAGGCGGACTTTCTGGCCAGTCAAGGGACACTCTCGATATGCAACGATTGATGGTGCAATGAAGACTCTCCTCTTCTGCATTCTTCATGGCAAATGCTTCAATGCACAGGATCTCTTCATCCGTCAATTTGCAGCATCTGCTTCAGAACTGTTTGGATTAAAGTTTTATGCTCCTTGGGTTGTGAGGCTGATCAAGCTTCACTCTGCAATCTCCTATCAACCCTCAGCCCGCAATCATAGGATATTTTTGCCAGATGTGGACACATCTGCTGAAGCAATATATCCCGAGCCGGCCAAGCAACCACTAAGTCTTCAGAATGCAGAACACCAGAGCTTCACTCAAAATATTGAAGGTGTTGAAGCTCTCTCCCGAGTGTATCCAATGGCTGGCACCACACGTGCCCCTGCATCAACTGAAGCCACCAACAGCACAGCTGCAAAGAGACCCAAGAAGCGCGCTCGTGCACTCCATGACAGAGAGCTTCTTGTGGCTCTTCACCAAAAACAAGATAGGCATCACGACTGGCTCAAGAGGCAGATGAGAAGCATCATGCAAGACGTCAATCGCATCAGAAATATGGCAACAAAGAATGCATTTGTCACACACGAGACCTGTCGCCGCACTTGGAAGGGCCTCACCATGATGTGCCCTGAAGCTGAACTGCATGAGGATGGCTTCACAGAGCACTTCAAATTTGACTCCACGCCTCCGAGAAGAGCGGTGATGCGCAGCACACCATCACTTGAAGAGTCAGAGTTCTCTTCTTCTGCTGCCACCGTGTCTGCCCGGATTATTGAAGAAGAAGACGACGCGACATCATCTCCACCTGCTTCAACGCGCGTCGAATCTGCACCAAGCTCGTCTGCACCGCCGCCAAACAACTCCACCGACCCTGCTGCGCCTGGGAACGCGTAGAAACCTCTATGTCTTCAAACCTTTTTGGTCATCACTGACAAAAGGGGGAGAAGCATATGATGGTAATAGTCTTCAAGCGGGTCACTATGGGCGGGTGCCTTCATATCTTGCTACATTTTGCTTCGTGCTTACAACTCCCGTTTTTGCTACATTTGCTTCCTTGAGTTGTAACACTTAGCCTTGATGGCCGTCTGCTACCTGCTTGTCACTCCGTTATGCGAAGATAAATTCCGCATGTGCGACGATAAATTCCGCACTCATCTCATTCTGCAGACGTCCATTTTCCATTATGCATGTCATTATCTTCATATACTTTCACATGCATAGTGGATTGTCATAAGTTGAAGTGGATCTCCACAAGTACAACCTGCCATGTGCATTTGCATTCAAGAAGCAAATTACTTATATGCACATCTTCAGGGGGAGCCCTTGCAACTTATGAAGACAATTCTTTTACAATTTCGCAAATTATGTTTCCCGTTGAAAACTTCAACTAGTTTGTCATCAATCACCAAAAAGGGGGAGATTGTAAGTGCATCTAGTGCCACCCCTAGTTGGTTTTGGAGTATTGACGACAAACCTAGTTGAGGGACTAATGTGTTTGTGAGAATTGCAGGAAAACACAGGTAGAAGTCCCTCATTGATTCGGTTTCACTACCAGAGATGACCCCTAAAAATGTACGAAGACATTGAAGACAATGGTGGTTTATGAAGATATTCATATTGAAGACAATGACATGAGAAGACTCCCTATGAAGCTTTTGGAACTCGAAGACCTAGATCCTTCATAGTTTTATTTCATTCATGTTGTGTCATAGGAACCACCGTACTGTTAAGTGGGGTCGAAGAGAACCAGTCAGAATGACTGAAGTGATGCCAAATTCAAATCCTATGTCTTCGAGCGAAGACTTTGAGAGAAAATCTTGTCCAGAGTCAGACAAGTCAGCTTTACTTGTAGCCCAAGTAAAGTTGCCGTGTGAGTTCGAAATCCGACCGTTGGTACACGTGTCAATTCCTTAGTGACCCAGGGTCATTTCGGACAGATCAGGTCGGGTTGCCAAGTGGCTATAAATAGTCCACCCCCCCACAACCTTAAATGGTTGGCTGCTCAAATTTCAGTGCACGGCTTTTGTCGTTTGAGAGCAACCCACCTCGAAGCCTTTGAAAGAAAAATTCCCAGTGAGGAGAAAAGCCCTAACCACCCAGAGCCAGAGTAAATTGGGCATCACTTAAGTCTTCGTGTCTGTGTGATTTGAAGACTTATTACACTTGAGGACTGTGCATCCTCCAGACGGTTAGGCGTCGCGTTCTGAGCATCCAAGAGAAATTGTGGATTGCCAGTGAACGAAGTCTGTGAAGGTTTGGGAGTCTACCTTGAAGACTTACCAGAGTGATTGGGCGAGGTCTGTCCTTAGCTCAAGGAGAAAACGGTGAGGACTGGGTGTCTTGGACTAAGTGTCCTTGACTGAGTGTCCGGGACTGTGTGTCCTTCGGTTTAAATACCTAGCCGCTCCAACCAGACGTACAGTTGTCACAGCAACTGGAACTGGTCCAACAAATCATTGTCTTCAACGTGTCACTGGTTTCATCTTCACTTTCCTTCATTTACAGTTATTCATTGTGAAGCCATTGCATGCTTGCTTTATCTTTTGTCTTCACAACATGAATGTATGATCTGTTCGGCTTTATAACTTCTTCCTACCTGATCCTTATTACACTGAAGCTGTTTGTCATTGCGCTTTCACTCTATTGAATACATGACCATGGCTGCCCTAGTGTAATCTAACTTCCGCTGCATAGTAATAGGCATAATCTTCACTGTTTGTCTTCATAACTCTCACGTTTTGAAGACTTTCATAAAAATCGCCTATTCACCCCCCCTCTAGTCGATATAACGCACTTTCACTTACTAAACAAAATGTTTTGAAATTTTTCACCGACAACACATGAACTTCTGAGTTCTCCCGATCATACAATATAATACATAGAATAGATCATAATAACATTTATCACAAAAAAAGTGTTGAACTGCTCGCCTTGAGACCTTGAACTGCTCGCCTGTTGCCATTGATGGCTATGGATCATGCAATCCTAACCAAAAGATCACATTATTTTCACGAAACTAATCTCTTGAACTTGCTCGACGACAATCTTTGAACCTCCTACAAGAACAGTCATTATTTTAAAGTTCACAAGAATACCTACAAGCCATGATCACAAACATTCACAGAACATTCTTTTAAAGAGTTATGCAGCAATAATTAGAACCAGAAAAATAGGGTGAAACTATGGCATCTACACTACACATCATCTAGACTCTAGCAACAACTGTTTTGCATGATCATTGGCATTTGGAATAGCATACAACAGTTGGACGGAGAAGGGAGAAAGAGTTGGACTGGTGTGAGCCCCATACTTGGACAGGACCGGAGGAAGTAATGCATGGGGGCGGCGGGGGCTGTCTGTAGTCCAACCTCCCCCCGTGCCGCAGTTCAGAGAGAAACAAATTAGTAAGAGAAAAGAGCAGTAGAGAGGAAAGAGATACGACAGATGAATGGACTGTTGTTGTTCTTTTTTGTTGAACCGCAGATGAAGAAACTCATGTAGGTCGCAGCTGAAGAATAATGGTGGCTTCATAACAAGTTTAACAACACACATTTTAGCAACAAGTACGTGCAGGTAGAGGTCATCCCACGGTTGGATGGAAACTCGATGCATGAGCTGACCATAAACCAAGAAAAGAGCTACAACTTTTTAAATCTACTTGTGTGAATCTCCCTTTCCAGAACCAACCACCTCAGACAAATTACACGCACAAGCTTACCTTCATTTTAACCGTGGCATTTTTCAGCAAAAAATGGTGTGCATTAGCTCCACATAAATATGCGGCTTCCTGCATTTTCCATCTTTATGCGTCAAATGCAGTGTGCATTAGTAGTAGCAAGTGCCTCAGCATGGTGCCCTGGTCAGGGACGATGCCGCTGGCGACGCACCACGGACGCAGATATAGATGGACAACAGCCAAGCAGAATGTAGATAGCTCGTCACTTTGGCATCATTGCAGCCGACATCCTTGTGGCCGCGCGCAAGATCACTACGGCATTAGCATGCCCATGTTGTTGAACTGATGAGATTTTTTTCATTGCACTGTTGTAACATAAGGACTAGAACAACTATCAATATAAATTGATACTTTTTTGTAGGTTTTTGAGAATTGCAATTTCTGTTTTGTAAATATATAATTTTTTTAAATAAGTGTACTACACCATTATAAAAGTTTGTACTGAACATGTCCAAAATAATTACTGTAGCTTTTATTTGACCACAGAGAAGCATTTTTTAAAATTTGAAGATTGTTTGGGCTGGACATACCAAAACAAACACTTCAGGAAACAAGAGTCTGAACTTTTTGTGCATTTTCCCATTGATCTTCACTGAACTAAAATTAGAATTTGAACTCCAACTTTCTTTTAATAGAACATGGTAAATCCATGTTGTCTATTTTTTTAACCAGAAAACTGAGCAAGATTGCTCGTTGAAGGCCACATATTTTTTCATATAGTAAGACAAGTGAAAGATAATATATAAAGGCCCATTGGAGAAAGAATTAGCAAAACTGAAACAAAAACATATGTTACCAGAACTGAAAGTAGTGGTTTTTCAAACTTTTGGGTGAGAGCATGGTGCTCTAATCCGATTTTGCATATATCTAAAACTCCATGGGCGACCTGAACTGATGCATAACAGTATGAGTGCAGAATTCTTGTAAGCATAAGAAAATACATAGAGTGCACATATAATTTTTCAGGATTTCCTCGATGTTCTGCACATTAAAGTTGATGTACTGAAAATAATGCAAAATTTGAACTGAAAATTAAGTAAAAGCTGAACTCTTGTATAGTTCAAGTAACTGTTTTGTAATTATATGTGTTAACCATGTGCTACACACAATGAACTGATACATTTTTTATTAGAGAATTGTAGTAATATAGGTACTGGAACTTCTAGTAGTATATATATACATCGTGTCATCAGCAAATAACATCCATGATCTCCACAAGACCATACACTCCAACCAGCCACAATCATGCGAATATCCCACTCTCTCGTATCTTGAGAACATAGGCAGCAGAGGGAGAGAAGCACCAGGATCCGGAGTACCGTCATGAGGTGCAGTTTTTGCGCTCTCCTCATCCGTGCTGGTCACCTCACAAATGTCGACGCCCACGATGTCAACCTTTCCCTCCGTCCTGCTGGCCTTCCCAGATTAATCTGTTGGCTCTATTGGACCACCTTGGCATGAATGCCGAGGCCTCAGGACCCTGTGGTGTCAACGCCAGTGGCAGTGCGCTGGGAGTATATATCTATATTGTAGCGTTTCAAACAACGCATTGAAAATGTGATCTGAATATTCTGAAAAAAAGAGCAAAGCACAACATAGATGTAGCGTAATTCCTTTTTACCAGCATTAAGTTATGTTGTTAAAGCTAGATGCCATATGTAGCTATAATCTACAGCATACTTTTGAAAGGGCAATATAGAGCACGTGGGATTAAAATCTAAGGTTCAGTTTCACATGTATCCCAAGAACAAATCCCCAATATTGGGCAGTGAGCATAAAATGTAAACTGAACCAAGTAGTCCCCAATATTCTGCAGTAACTAATAGTAAGTAATAACCCATGATTTGCAAACAACAGTATTACTACTCTATATGGGCACTAAACTCACCATAGCAACAGTATTTATGTTTTTAGGATAAAAAGAGTGTTTGTCAGTTAACAATCAAATAACCAAACAGGAAAAAACACATAAATAGTAGCTGAATAGTCTAAAAAGGCATATGTTTGGAGCCATTACATATGACTGAATAACCAATTTGCAATGTCGCAATTGTGCTGGTCAAGGAAAATGGTGAGATGGAATGGAACATGACATTGGCAAACAGAACAGATCAATATACTATACTGCAGCCAGCAACACATTTACAGCTATATCCACAAGTACTGCAACCCACAAACTTATTTCAGTAGCACTTAATCTAAGGAAAAAAGTATATAGTGCCTTATCAGCGAGCTTGACCATGCAAAAGCAGCTAACCACAATTTATCATATTATCCATGCATAAGTATGAGTAGAATGTCCATGCAAGAGTCAAAATCACCAGTTATATTGATATTTGTTTGGAAGTCAAATGATGACAATAAAAATCATTCTTAGAATAGCATATGTACTATCTCAGAAATAAATTGGTACTGCAGAACATCATTGTGTTCATGTGCCATCCTAAAATGAGGAGAATTGGGAGAAAGAACAGATTGGATGGGTACTCTTTTTTTTGAGAGCAAGACAACACTTTCATTCCAAGAGAAGCAACAGTACAAATATTTTTCCCAAATACAGCCTGGGATTACACATGATAAACCTGTTTAACAGAGTGCTCACAGCTACAAGCTGGATTGTGCGCTGAAACATTTAGCAAACGACCAACATGAATAACAGAACAAGAGTAAATAAAGGGTCTGGTGTACTCTTCGTGCCGAACTTAAGCATAGACCATTGGATGATGTGATAAGCCATATGAGAATGTGACCTTGATTCACAACCAAGATATCAGTAACTCTATGCAGCGCCAATCAGGCCCCTTAATTGGTCAAGGCAGTCAAGAAGTGATTTATAAATACTAGTCATGCATGATCTCCACAATACCGATAAATTGAGTTGTTTCAATAACACAAATTGAACTTTTTCTACGATTATTTTTTAACTGATGATAAAATACATAGTGAACGGTGCACTTATTGTATGATTTCTTGCAAAACCATGGAAGTATACTCTGTTCAAATCCATTCTGCGACTTTGTTTCCAGGGAGTGGAAGAATTTAGGACAATGCAAATATTTATCTATAATTTGGTCATTTTAGTGTGGTCTGAACTGAACATACCTGATCAGTGATTTTCCAGAGCCATGAAAGGAGTTGGAGGAGGCAGCGATGGGGAATAAAGAGTTCGCGACGACGCATCTGGGAGATTGAGGGATGGAGGCGCATGGGGGCAGGTTGGATGCTGCACCAGCAGCTCGCAGTGGTCGTGGCTGTCGCATGGCTTCCCGGGGACGCGGTGACCGGGGATGTTCTGGAACTCTTTCCTGAACATCTTAGGTCAGAACACATATATTTTTGTTATCTTTTTTATATAGACAAAACTTCCAAGCTTTCTCTAAGACACTCGTTGAACTTTTAACTTCCTAAAAGTTCAACTATGTATGGATTCATTAAACTTCCAACCAAAATCAGACGAGCATCACAAATGCTACGAGCAACAGTTCAGAATCAGCGAGAACACAAGTTTAGTAACATTGTCAGTTCAGTAATAGACACAAGAAAACATGGTTGAATCATCAATTTAGAGATGAGATATTTATTGTGGCTTCCATTTTGATAGTAGTACATCAGTTGTTTTAAGAAACAAGAAATATGAACAAAAAAAGTCTAGCTCCTTGTCAGCATTTCAAGAAACATGTGTAGAGGTATATAAAAGAAATTGAATTAACAACAATATATCATATGAACTTGTGGAAGCACATTTTATTTTTTCACTGCATTTTCCCCACAACTTGTTGCAACAAAGCACCATCTTTTGGCAGCACAATGGTTTGCAGAATCATGGCAGCTGGGACTAAATTGTCCTGCTGTGAATCAAAACTTCAGAGATAACTAAATTGTACTGCTATGCAATCAAAATTACAACTGCAAGTTAGCAAGGATACGTGATTCCAGAAATGTCCCCCAACATGTACTAGGAAATTTCAGAACCTGTACTGACAATGAACTATGAATCGAGGTACAGGCGGAGGAGCTCCACCCCGGCGAGTCTCACAGCCCCGCCACGTCGGCCAGATTCGCACCGTCCGACACGCAGGAGGAAACAGGTGGACGCGGCTACCGGAGCTGGCAGACGATGGCGGTTGGCGGCGCCAGGAGCCGGAGAGGTTGGGGACTAGGCGTCGCGGGGATCCAGGGAGATGGGGGCGTGCGGCGCCGGGATACAGGGAGGAGGTAGGGGCAGGGCGGCACCAGGATCCGGGAGGTTGGAGGTTGGGGGCGGCGCGGCCCTAGGATCCGGAGAGGAGCTGGGGTGGGGCGGGGTGGCGCCACGAGCCGGGGAGGAGGTGGGGCGGGACGGGGCGGCGCCGGAGCCGGGGAGGAGGTGGGGCGGGGTGGCGCCGCCGGGAGCCAGGAGAAGTGGGAGCGGGGGGTGGCTGAATGTGTAGGTGGGTGGGCAGAGGTTAGGGTATTTACTTCTTTTTTCTTGTTCGAAGACGGTTGACAGGTTGATTATATATGGGCTATTTTGTTTCGCGTAACAAAATATTATTCTGTTACCCTACTTGAACTGATGGTTTCAGGCAGTTGTACTCATGATTTTCATTTCGTCGAACTGACCGTGTTTTCGTCGGAATGAAGCGTGTAATATATCATTGGAAATCTCTTGACATCTACATTACAAATATATAGGAAATTTTTTGCAAAATCATCACGGTTTAAGAGCAGTTTTGAAAAAATCGTTTTTCTCAAAACCGAAAACGCGAATCATATTTTGGACTCAATTTTCAAACGTTTTGTCGAAATTGACCAAATAAGATGGCGTTGGAAAGCTGGTGAAAATCCGCATCTTCCATATATATATATATATATATATATATATATATATATATATATATATATATATATATATATATTATTTTTTCTAATTCTATACGATTTAAAAGTAATTTAAAAAACGGTGAAATTCTGGGCAAAACGTATTTTCATGATTTTTTGCAAATGGTTTGTCAGATTGACGCAAATGATATGGCGTTGAAAAGCTATGGAAAATGCGCAACTGTTTCGTATTGAAATGTTTTTCTAATTTCTTATGGTTTAAAAACGAATTCGAATACGGTCAAATTTGATTTCGAACGCGGTTTTTTTAAGTTTGTCGAAATAAGGCAAATAATATACTGTTAGAAAGATAGCAAAAATACGAAACTTAGTCATGTTGAACGTTTTCTCAAATTTGCAACTGTTGTAGAGTAATTTGGATTACAGTAAGACCCATCGTGGTGTTTTTCCGTCAGAAAAAACAGAGTACTTGTACCGATCTACGTGTGTGTTTGTACTGATGTATTCTTCGCAGAGTAATTTTGAAAGGTTCCAAAAAAGAGTACTTGAACTGATGTCCATATGGTTTTGTATTGAGCGTGTTTTCCCGTATGAAAAACAGAGTACTCGTACTGATATATGTGTGTATTTGTACTAAGCTATTTTTTGTAGAGTAATTTGGAATGATTCTGAAAAAAGAGTATTTGAACTGATGTCCGCATGGGTTTGTACTGAGCGTGTTTTCACTGACTAGATTTTGCTCTATTTTTTGGGTAATTTTTCCTCGTAACTTTGCAACAATTTACGGTATCATAGTCCCCGAACTTGCATGGTTTATATCGTTGAACTGAATGCTATTTTTTCCCAAAAAAATATTTTTGTGTGTTTTCTATTTTTTAATTCAACATTAACTGATGACTTTCGAATCAGAGAGAAACACTCCCTCTGATCCTAAATATAAGTCTTTTAGACATTTCAAATGGACTACAACATACATCCGTATGTAGACATATCTTAGAGTATAGATTCACTCATTTTGCTCCGTATGTAGTCACTTGTTGAAATCTCTAAAAAGACTTATATTTAGGAACGAAGGGAGTAGTATAGAGTACTGAGAGATTGCATAATGTAATTACATATCTATGCTCGCAATTTTTGGACACACATAATGCATGCCGTGGACGAAAACGTGTGCCAACCCCTATGCATAAGTTTACAAGGTCACCGAACTCGCAAGTTGATCACCAAAACATACATCAAGTGGATCGCGTGATATCCCATTGTCACCCTAGATAAGCACATGCAAGACATACATCAAGTGTTCTCAAATCCTTAAAGACTCAATCCGATAAGACAACTTCAAAGGGAAAACTTAATCGATTACAAGAGAGTAGAGGGGGAGAAACATCATAAGATCCAACCATAATAGCAAAGCTCGCGATACATCAAGATCGTTCCGAATCAAGAACATGAGAGAGAGAGAGAGATAAAACACATAGCTAACTGGTACATACCCTCAGCCCCGAGGGTGAACTACTCCCTCCTCGTCATGGAGAGCGCCGGGATGATGAAGATGGCCACCGGAGAGGGATTTCCTCCTCCAACAGGGTGCCGAAACGGGTCTAGATTGGTTTTCGGTGGCCACGGAGGCTTCTGGCGGCGGAACTCCCGATCTAGGTTTCTTTCTGAAAGTTTCAGTATGTATAAGAGGTCTTGGCGTCAAAAACAAGTCAGGGGGGTCTCCGGGCTGTCCACGAGGTAGGGAGGCGCGCCCAGGGGGTGGGCGCGCCCCCCACCCTCGTGGGCAGCTCGGGACTCTTCTGGCCCAACTCTTCTACTCCATGGCCTTCTTCTGGTCCAAAAATAAGTTCCGTGAAGTTTCACGTCAATTGGACTCCATTTGATTTTCCTTTTCTGTAGAACTCAAAAATAAGGAAAAATAGAAACTGGCACTGGGCTCTAGGGTAATAGGTTAGTCCGAAAAATCATATAAAATATCATATAAATGCATATAAAACATCCAAGGTTGATAATATAATAGCATGGGACAATCAAAAATTATAGATACGTTGGAGACGTATCAAGCATCCCCAAGCTTAATTCCTGCTCATCCTCGAGTAGATAAATGATAAAAACAGAATTTTTGATGTGGAATGCTACCTAACATATTTATCCATGTAATTCTTTATTGTGGCAAGAATATTCAGATCCATAAGATTCAAGACGGAAGTTTAATATTGACATAAAAAATAATACTTCAAGCATACTAACTAAGCAATTATGTCTTCTCAAAATAACATGGCCAAAGAAAGCTTATCCCTACAAATCATATAGTTTGGCTATGCTTCATTTTCGTCACACAAAAATGCTCTCGTCATGCACAACCCTAATGACAAGCCAAGCAATTGTTTCATACTTTAGTAATCTCAAACTTTTTTTCAACTTTCACGCAATAGATGAGCGCGAGCCATGGACATAGTACTATGGGTGGAATAGAATATGAAGATGGAGGTTGTGTGGAGAAGACAAAAAGATAGAAAGTCTCACATCGGCGCGGCTAATCAACGGGCTAGGGAGATGCCCATCAATTGATGTCAATGTGAGGAGTAGGGATTGCCATGCAACGGATGCACTAGAGCTATAAATGTATGAAAGCTCAACAAAAGAAACTAAGCAGGTGTGCATCCAACTTGCTTGCTCACGAAGACCTAGGGCATTTGAGGAAGCCCGTTGTTGGAATATACAAGCCAAGTTCTATAATGAAAAATTCCCACTAGTATATGAAAGTGACAAAACAAGAGACTCTCTATCATGAAGATCATGGTGCTACTTTGAAGCACAAATGTGGAAAAAGGATAGTAGCATTGTCCCTTTTTATTTTTTATTTGGCCTTTCTTTTTTTTGGCCTTTCTTTTTTTCTTATTTTTTATTTGGCCTTTCCTTTTTTCGGGACAATGCTCTATTGATGATGATCATCACACTTCTATTTATTTACAACTCAAAGATTACAACTCGATACTAGAACAAAATATGACTCTATATGCATGCCTCCAGCGGTGTACCGGGATGGGCAATGAGTCAAGAGTGACATGTACGATAAATTATGCATGGTGGCCTTGCCACAAATACGATGTCAACTACATGATCATGCAAGGCAATATGATGTGTGTCATGATGAACGGAACGGTGGAAAGTTGCATGGCAATATATCTCGGAATGGCTATGGAAATGCCATAATAGGTAGGTATGGTGGCTATTTTGACGAAGATATAAGGAGGTTTATGTGTGACAGAGCGTATCATATCATGGGGTTTGGATGCACCGGCGAAGTTTGCACCAACTCTCGAGGTGAGAAAGGGCAATGCACGGTACCGAAGAGGCTAGCAATGATGAAAGGGTGAGAGTGCGTATAATCCATGGGCTCAACATTAGTCATAAAGAACTCATATACTTATTGCAAAAATCTACAAGTCATCAAAAACCAAGCACTTCACGCATGCTCCTAGGGGGATATATTGGTGGGAAAAGACCATCGCTCGTCCCCGACCGCCACTCATAAGGAAGGCAATCAAAGAAACACCTCATGCTTCAAATTTATCACACAACGGTTACCATACGTGCATGCTATGGGACTTGCAAACCTCAATACAAGTATTTCTCAAATTCACAATTACTCAACTAGCACGACTCTAATATTACCATCTTCATATCTCAAAACAATCATCAAGTATCAAACTTCTCATAGTATTCAATGCACTCTATATGAAATTTTTTATTATACCTATCTTGGATGCCTATCATATTAGGACTAATTTTATAACCCAAACAAATTACCATGCTGTTCTAAAAGACTCTCAAAATAATATAAGTGAAGCATGAGAGTTCATCTATTGGTTCAAAATAAAACCACCGCCGTGCTCTAAAAGGATATAAGTGAAGCACTAGAGCAAATGACAAACTACTCCGAAAGATATAAGTGAAGATCAATGAGTAGTGGAATAATTATGCAACTATGTGAAGACTCTCTAACATTTAATAATTTCAGATCTTGGTATTTTATTCAAACAGCAAGCAAAACAAAATAAAATAAAATGACGCTCCAAGCAAAACACATATCATTTGGTGAATAAAAATATAGCCTCAAGTAAAGTTACCGATGAACGAAGACGAAAGAGGGGATGACATCTGGGGCATCCCCAAGCTTAGGCTCTTGGTTGTCCTTGAATATTACCTTGGCGTGCCTTGGGCATCCCCAAGCTTAGGCTCTTTTCACTCCTTATTCCATAGTCCATTGAATCTTTACCCAAAACTTGAAAACTTCACAACACAAAACTTAACAGAAAACTCGTAAGCTCCGTTAGTATAAGAAAAAAACACCACTTTTGGTATTGTCGTGAACTCATTCTAAATTCATATTGGTGTAATATCTAATGTATTTCGACTTATATATGGTTCATACCCTCCGATACTACTGATAGATTCATAAAAATAAGCGGACAACACAATGAAAACAGAATCTATCAAAAAAACAGAACAGTCTGGAGTAATCTATATCAAACTTATTCTTCTGTAACCCCAAAAATTCTATAATAAATTGGTGGACGTGAGGAATTTGTCTATTAATCATCTGCAAAAAGAATCAACCTAATTGCACTCTCCAGTAAAAAATGGCAGCAAAACTTGTGAGTGCTAAAGTTTCTGTTTTTTACAGCAAGATCGCAAAGACTTCACCCAAGTCTTCCCAAAGGTTCTACTTGGAACAAACACTAATTAAAACATAAAACCACATCTAAACAGAGGCTAGATTAATTATTTATTACTAAACAGGAGCAAAAAGCAAAGAAGAAAAATAAAATTGGGTTGCCTCCCAACAAGCGCTATCAACGCCCCTAGTCTTCCCAAAGGTTCCACTTGGCATGATGATTTCAATGATGCTCACATAAAATATAAGAATTGAAACATAAAGAGAGCATCATGAATAATATGACTAGCACATTTAAGTCTAACCCACCACCTATGCGTAGGGATTTTCTGAGCAAACAACTTATGTGAGCAATAATCAACTAGCATACGAAGGCAAAGCAAGCATAGCTTCAAGATTTTCAACACATAGAGAGGAAACTTGATATTATTGCAATTCCTACAAGCATATGTTCCCCCCTCATAATAATTTTCAGTAGAATCATGAATGAATTCAACAATATAACCATCACATAAAGCATTCTTTTCATGATCTACAAGCATAGAAAATTACTACTCACCACATAAGCAAAATTCTTCGCATTCATAATAGGGGAGCAAACTCAACAAAATAACTATCATGTGAGGCATAATCCAATTTAAAATTAAAATCATGATGACAAGTTTCATGCTTATCATTATTCTTTATAGCATACATGTCATCACAATAATCATCACAGATAGCAACTTTGTTCTCACAATCAATTGGAACCTCTTTCGAAATAGTGGATTCATCACTAAATAAAGTCATGACCTCTCCAAATCCACTTTCATCAATATAATCATCATAAATAGGAGGCATGCTTTCATCATAATAAATTTGCTCATCAAAACTTGGGGGACAAAAAATATCATCTTCATCAAACATAGCTTCCCCAAGCTTGTGGCTTTGCATATCATTAGCATCATGGATATTCAAGGAATTCGTACTAACAACATTGCAATCATGCTCATCATTCAAATATTTAGTGCCAAACATTCTGATGCATTCTTCTTATAGTACTTGAGCACAATTTTCCTTCCCATCATTTTCACGAAAGACATTAAAAAGATGAAGCATATGAGGCAACATTAATTCTATTTTTTTGTAATTTTATTTTATAAACTAAACTAGTGATAAAACAAGAAACTAAAAGATTCGATTGCAAGATCTAAAGATATACCTTCAACCACTAACCTCCCCGGCAACGGCGCCAGAAAAGAGCTTGATGTCTACTACACAACCTTCTTCTTGTAGACGTTGTTGGGCCTAGGTTCAAACGGTATTGATAAAAGTGAGGACAAACGGTATTGCAATGCGTTGAAACAAGGCCTAGGGTTCATACTTTCACTAGTGCAAGTTCTCTCAACAATAATAACATAATCGGATCATATAACTATCCCTCAACATGCAACAAAGAGTCACTCCGAAGTCACTAATAGCGGAGAACAAACAAAGAGATTATTGTAGGGTACGAAACCACCTGAAAGTTATCCTTTCTGATCGATCTATTCAAGAGTCCATAGTAAAATAACACGAAGCTATTCCTTTCGTTCAATCTATCCTAGAGTTCGTACTAGAATAACACCTTAAGACGCAAATCAACCAAAACCCAAATGTCACCTAGATACTCCAATGTCACCTCAAGTATCCGTGGGTATGATTATACGATATGCATCACACAATATCAGATTCATATATTCAACCAACACAAAGAACTTCAAAGAGTGCCCCAAAGTTTCTTCCGGAGAGTCAAGACGAAAATGTGTGCCAACCCCTATGCATAAGTTCACAAGGTCACGGAACTCGCAAGTTGATCACCAAAACATACATCAAGTGGATCACGTGATATCCCATTGTCACCGCAGATAAGCACATGCAAGACATACATCAAGTGTTCTCAAATCCTTAAAGACTCAATCCGATAAGACAACTTCAGAGGGAAAACTCAATCCATTACAAGAGAGTAGAGGGGGAGAAACATCATAAGATCCAACTATAATAGCAAAGCTCGCGATACATCAAGATCATTCCGAATCAAGAACACGAGAGAGAGAGAGAGATCAAACACATAGCTACTGGTACATTCCCTCAACCCCGAGGGTGAACTACTCCCTCCTCGTCATGGAGAGCGCCGGGATGATGAAGATGGCCACCGAAGAGGGATTCCCCCTCCGGCAGGGTGCCGGAATGGGTCTAGATTGGTTTTCGGTGGCTACGAAGGCTTCTGGTGGCGGAACTCCCGATCTAGGTTTCTTTCTGGAAGTTTCAATATATATAAGAGGTTTTGGCGTCGAGAACAAATCTGGGGGGTCTCTGGGACAGGCTGTCCACGAGGTAGGGAGGCGCGCCCAGGGGGGTGGGCGCGCCCCCCACCCTCGTGGGCAGTCCGGGACTCTTCTGGCCCAACTCTTTTACTCCATGGCCTTCTTTTGGTCCAAAAATAAGTTCCGTGAAGTTTCACGTCAATTGGACTCCATTTGATTTTCCTTTTCTATAAAACTCAAAAACAAGGAAAAAACAGAAACTGACACTGGGCTCTAGGTTAATATGTTAGTCCCAAAAAATCATATAAAATAGCATATAAATGCAGATAAAACATCCAAGGTTGATAATATAATAACATGGAACAATAAAAAATTATAGATACGTTGGAGACATATCAACTTACACTGGGCTGCCGCCACCCGTCGCGGCTCCGCTACTCCATGGTCGTCGCCACCGCCATGAGGATTACGAGAAGCTCAGCCATGCTTCGATGGAGGGGATCCAGACGCCCGTGTGCTGGCCCTGGGTCACCACCGCCCGCCGCTCTGCGACACCGTAGTAGCCACCACCTCGCCTGGGTGCGGGACGAACCACGCGCAGGGGCCTGGATCTGAGCGAGGATTAGACGCTTGCTGCGGAAAGAGGCGTCGAACCAGCATGTTTTGTGGGCGAGGCCTAGCAGACCACGGCGTCTGCCAGGCGGAACATTTGATGTGAGTCATTGATTTGGATTTACAGATCTTGATGTAATCTGGGCAATAAGATTTGTTTAAGTTAATTTGATCCAAGGGTCCTGGTTATCTTGTGTACAGTTTGTTGTGTGGTTTTAGGAGAGTTTATGTTTTCTTTTTTAATAGTAGTGTAGACTATACGATTTAAAAGTAATTTGAAAAACGGTGAAATTCTGTGCGAAACGTATTTTTGCGATTTTTTGCAAATGGTTTGTCGGATTGACGTAAATGATATGGTGTTGGAAAGCTATGGAAAATGCGCAACTTTTTCGTATTGAAATGTTTTTCTAATTCCTTATGATTTAAAAACGAATTCGAATACGGTCAAATTTGATTTTGAACGTGATTTTTTTAAGTTTGTCGAAATAAGGCAAATAATATACTGTTAGAAACATAGCGAAAATACGAAACTTAGTCATGTTGAACGTTTTCTCAAATTCACAACCGTTGTAGAGTAATTTGGATTATGGTAAGACCCATCGTGTTATTTTTCCGTCAGAAAAAACAGAGTACTTGTACTGATCTACGTGTGCGTTTGTACTATGTATTCTTCGGAGAGTAATTCTGAAAGGTTCCAAAAAAAGAGTACTTGAACTGATGTCCATATGGTTTTGTACTTAGCGTGTTTTCCCGTGTGAAAAACAGAGTACTCATACTGATGTATGTGTGTGTTTGTATTGAGCTATTTTTTGTAGAGTAATTTTGAATGGTTCTGAAAAAAGAGTATTTGAACTGATGTCCGCATGGGTTTGTACTGAGCGTGTTTTCACTGACTAGATTTTGCTTTGTTTTTTGGGTAATTTTTCCTCGTAACTTTGCAATAGTTTACGGTATCATAGTCCCCGAACTTGCATGGTTTATATCGTTGAACTGAATGCTATTTTTTCCCAAAAAATTTATTTTTCTTTGTTTTTCTATTTTTTAATTCAACATGAACTGTTGACTTTCGAATCAAAGAGAAATACTCCCTCTGTTACTAAATATAAGTCTTTTAGACATTTCAAATGGACTAAAACATATATTCGTATGTAGACATATCTTAGAGTGTAGATTCACTCATTTTGCTCCGTATGTAGTCACTTGGTTGAAATCTCTAGAAAGACTTATATTTAGGAATGGAGGGAGTAGTATAGAGTACTGAGAGATTTCATAATGTAATTACATATCTATGCTCGCAATTTTTTGACACACATAATGCATGCCGTGGAGAATAGCAAGTCTCAGAGCTGGGCATCAGTTATCAAGCATCACCGAAGCAGCCAGATAATTTCAGTACACCACACACAAAAAGGATATCTAAGAAACATCACATGCACAAGTTCAATAGCAGCAGCTTCTATTTCGACGGGTTCAATCACGACAGTAAAGTCATCAACCGCTCAAGTGCAGTAGCAGATCGCACACCCACATCTGCTCACCTATCGACGTATTCATCTTGCTCCTCGCCATGTGCACCACCAAACTGCTCCCTTTCTCCAGCAACAAACCACTCCATGCCGATCCAGGGTTAGATTGAGTTCCAAACTAGTACCTGAAAATCCCATCCCCAAATATGCATGTTAAGCTTCAGAGTTTTAAGTAATCTAAACTGAAGCCATCTGAAAACATTGAACTGATACCTAGTGATCTCGTGAGCAAGGTTTTCTGTGATACTAGTAAGCTTGCACGTGCGTGCACGTCTCGCGTCTCGGCTGACACATATAACCATATATAGGATAACCTTCCCTCCAAAAAAAGATATAGGATAACCTTCTTGGAAATTTGCAATTTCACACGAAGTGTACAATACCTAATTCTTGTCTCACACATAATTTTTTTAAATATCAATATCTCATTTATTTAGTCAAAGTATGCAGGAATCTCTGACAAGATAAAGTCTCTCATACATAACTTGAAACATCATTCTTTATGAATCAATATTCCTCTTGAATCAAATATCACAACAATAGCACCCAAAAGGTGGAAAAGAATCAGCATGTTGGAGATATGAATATTTGATGCATAATCATATATACATCATGTTGTCTCGTCTTCTTGCGCAATGCATGTCTCAATCTCTTGAATAATACAAAAAAATTAATAAAAATGATTTACATGCTTATTAACAGTACATGGGTAATGATCATGCCCATCAATGGTAGACTAACAGCAACATTGCACTCAATTTTTATTGTATTTTGTGGGACAAACAACTATTTTTTGTTGCCTCCTACCTACAGTTTGAAGTTTCACAAGTTGCCAATGCAAGTATGTCATGGATAAGCCTAAATGTGAGCAACACTAAATTAAAAGATGGGCAATTTGAAGTTCCTACTATTTTTACTTGATATGCCTTCTGATAAAATTCCAAAGCATATACAGTTTCTGTTCAAGAGGCATGATAATGGCACACTGCTTCAAGGTTATAGCCTGCTCATGCACACCTAAATGATCAAGAATATTTAGGCTAACGCCTGCTGCTTCCTTAATTGACTTCATCTATGTAGAAAAAATTGTAAAGCTCGTCTAACTTTGGGAATCGGAAAAATAATAGTGTCAACATGGGACTGCAAATCACCGATGACAAATTTGATCTGCCTCATCAAACACAAATATATGTTCCCTACGAAAGAAGTAATGATTTTAGATTGTCAACATCGCATAATTTGGAATTTAAGATAACTTATAAATCAGGTTGTATCCAATAATTTGGACCTGTGAGCATTTGAAGTTTGGAGTCTCGTCCAAGTGCAGTACTCACAGCCTAGAAGTGCGAACTAAGATATTCAAACTGCTTATGCATTATTTTTGTTGCTAAATTCCGGTGCACTTAAAAATAGCACCACTACTAAAACTATGGTGATTCCTCCCCACCTTCTTGATCATATCCCAAGTTTGACCAGCAAAATCATTAGTGGGGGAGGGAATAATGCACAACCCACACCATCATCACTCCATTCCCCCCAATGCAGCTACCAAAACTTATTGTGGTAAGATACTCTGTCCAGGGAACTTTAATCATTGTTACCGACGACATTTCTTTGCAACGATACTTGACATGACCATATGATGTGCTAGAAAGTCAAGCTGTAACGAATAGCAATTCTCAGAGAACAATTTACAGAGCTAAAATCCAAAACAAATGGAACCTGGCTTAACATAGTATGATGATTTTTTCAATAGAAACGACTGATCCATCAATGTTAGTATTAATCACAGCATTTCTACATTTATTTTAGGAATACTGAAAACACATCACCGTACTGGTTCCTTTGAAGTTGTTGCCTCTGCAGCTTTGTGTGCTCGCTTTCATTGGTGCAGCTTTGTGTGCTCGCTTTCATTGGTTTAACCTGAATAGGATTTGAACAAAGGCCAATGTTAAAATCTAGTAAAAACTAAAACAAAATAAGATCATATATGGATGAACCGAGGCATGGAGTATAGGAGAAGATAGATGTGACGCCCGGATAATTAAGCTACAGTGATCCCTCGCTAAGGATGCCATGTCACCTCGGTTACTGTGGATAAACCCATGTCAGTTCGAAACCCAGTTCAAATTTCAAATTTAAAACAAAGGCAAACAACAAAATTTTCAAACAATAAAACTAAAATGTTCGAGAGGTGAAAATTAATGCCTAGCTAATATGATGAAGAAAACACACTTTTATAAAATGCTTAAATACTCTAAAAATGAATAAAACAGCGGCAAAACTATTATTTAAATGCTCTTAAAATAATAAACAAATACAAACTACTGTATTTAATGTGCCAAAATATTTGTGGCAGTGGCATAATTACATATACTAAATTCGGTACAACTTTTGTATCTTACTAAACTAGGAAAATAGAAACAGAAAAAAATAAGTAAACATAAAAGTGAAAATAAAACAAAAACCAGGAAACCCTCCTCCCCTGCTGGGTTGTGGCCCAGCTGGCCACTGCCAGCCAGACCGGCCTATCTGGCAACCATCCCCTTCCTCCTGTTCAAAGGGGGGATCGTGGCAGAGATCCCCCGGCTGTGGCCAAGGCATGTCGCCGTGGCGACCATCCTCCCTCCCCACGGCGCCTACTTGACACCCCCGAGCCCCCTCGTCGAACCCTAGCACCCCAGATTCCATCCCCACGTTCGATCCCCCCTCGGTCCAGTCAAACCTGAGAGCAACCGCAGCCGCGCCATCATCGATCCTGTGGCCGCCGTGCTCCCCGAGCCACGCAGCAGCTCCGCCACGCTCGTCTCCGTCGTCTGATATCATCGGTTCGAACTGGAGTGCTCTGCATCGTCGTCGTCGTCGTCATCTTCACCGTTGGTCACCGAAGGGAGCCGTCGTTGACTCGTCGTCACCACACCTCTCCCGAGCCGGCTGAGCTGCTCATCGGAATCGCTGTGAGCACCTGAGCACTTCCCCTCTCCCGCCCCTGTCAACCACGCACTTAGTTTGCTTCCCCACTGTGACTGTAGCTCACCGTCGCCATAGCCGTTGGGGCCCTGACCTCTGAGTCCGCCACTGCGCCCGTGTCCCCCCCCATCCCCTGCCCGTCTGCATCTGTGCGCGCGCTCACCCCCTCGCGCAGACCGCTCACGCTTTGGCTGCACGCCCGACCGCTCCTCCGTCAGCGCATCCACGGCCGCCCGTGGTCGCGTTGTCCCGCTACCCGCGACCGGCCGCAATCTCACCTGCACCTGCTCGCGGCCTCCGCCGCTCCCCGCATTACCGCCACCCCGGCCACTCCCCTGCTGCCGTCCTCTCGCGCGCTCGCCGATTCCTCACTGCGCCCGCGTCTGCTGCGGCCGCTACTGCTTGCCGCGGCTGCTGCTGCTCATGCTACTGCCGCCCAGGCGCGCGCCTCGGCAGCCTCCCGTCTGTGCTCGGCCTTGCCGTGGCCTCCGCCTATCGCTAGCTCCGGCAACGCGGCCCGGGCCGCATCCGGCCATGCGCGGCGTTGCCTGGCCGCGTCCGCGCCATGCCACTGACTGCTGCTACTTTGCTGAATTTACTGCTGCTGTTTGCCTGCCTCTAGCCGTCACCGCTACCGCTTGTACTAATAGTAGCTATGGCTAGCTTTATCAATATTTCACTGATTTGCCCTTTGTACATCGCCTAAACAGCGATTAAATAATTGTTAACAGGTCTAACAAAATATGGGTAGGTAGTACACTTGACAAGCTCCAAGTTACCCCATTGGACCAAATTCAAATAAGGCATGAATTAAATATTATGAAAATCACAAAATGCTATCTTTTATTGACAGAAAACAGTTTTAACCTCTAGCACCGTGTGTTGGGTGCTGTGTGTGTGCCGTGCGTGTGGCCGGTTGGGCTGTGGCCGGCCCTTGCTAGTACTAGGTTTAGCTAGTAGTATTAATTAGTGCTAAGTTAGTCTAATAGTAGATGACATGTAGGTCCCAATTAAATAAGTTAGGTTTATTTTTTTAGGTAAATAGTCCATGACATGTGGGTCATCTCTCTTTTTGACTAGTCAAATTGACTTGGTCAACTTGAATTAAAAGTAATTTAGAAAATCTAGAATATTATTAAAACTTTGAAAAATTATACAAATAATCCGTAACTCGGATGAAAATACTTTATACACGAGAGTTGCTCAGAACGACGGGACGAATTCGGATACGCGGCCCGTTCGTCCGCCACACATCCCTAGCATACCGAACACGCAACTTTCCCCCTCCGGTTCACCGGTCCGAAGACGCGAAACACCGGGGATACTTTCCCAGATGTTTTCCCCCTTCGCCGGTATCACCTCCTACTGCGTTAGGTCAACCCTAGCACCACGCATTGCCATGTTATGCGTTGTGTTGCATTGTTTGCTCTGTTATTTATTGTGTCCCCCTTCCGTTACTTCTTTCCGGTAGACCCCGAGACCGCTGCTGGTGTCCCGATCGACTACGGTGTTGACGACCCCTCCTTGCCAGAGCAACCAGGCAAGCCCCCCCCTTTGATCACCAGATATCGCCTACTCTTCTCTCTACTTCTTGCATTAGAGTAGTGTAGCATGTTACTGCTTTTCGTTAATCCTATCCTGATGCATAGCCTGTCCTTGGTACTAGTGTTGTTACCTTTACCTGCAATCCTAATGCTTAGTATAGGATGCTAGTTTATCATCAGTGGCCCTACATTCTTGTCCGTCTGCCATGCTATACTATCGGGTCGTGATCACTCGGGAGGTGATCACGGGTATATACTATATACTTTATACATGATACATGTGATGACTAAAGTCGGGTTGGCTCGAGGAGTACCCACGGTTGATTCACGAATTGGGGGGCTGGAAGGACATACTTTCCCGACGGCCCTCTGTGTTGATCTTTGTGGCGAAGCGACAGGGCAGGTTGAGACCACCTAGGAGAGAGGTGGGCCTGGCCCTGGTCGGCGTTCGCGGTTATTTCAAGATAACGCGTTTAATGAGATCTTGGTATTTAATCTGAGTCTGGTCACTGGCCTATACGCACTAACCATCTACGCGGGGACAATTATGGGCACTCTACGTCGTGGTATCAGCCGAAGCCTTCATGACGTCAGCGACTGAGCGGCGCGCATCGGATTGGACTGGAACGCCTGCTAGGCTAGGTCTGCTTCCGGCCGCCCTCGCAACGTGCAGGTGTGCAATGGGCGATGGGCTCAGACCCCTGCGCCATAGGATTTAGACCGGCGTGCTGACCTCTTTGTTGTGCCTAGGTAGGGCTGCGACGTGTTGATCTTCCGAGGCCGGGCATGACCCAGGAAAGTGTGTCCGGCCAAATGGGATCGAGCGTGTTGGGTTATGTGGTGCACCCCTGCAGGGAAGTTAATCTATTCGAATAGCCGTGATCTTCGGTAACAGGACGACTTGGAGTTGTACCTTGACCTTATGACAACTAGAATCGGATACTCAATAAAACACACCCTTTCAAGTGCCAGATACAACCGGTGATCGCTCTCTCACAGGGCGACGAGGGGAGGATCATCGGTTAGGATTATGCTATGCGATACTACTTGGTGAACTTACCATCTACTCTCTTCTCCTGTTGCAAGATGGAGGTGGCCAGAAGCGTAGTCTTCGATAAGACTAGCTATCCCCCTCTTATTCTGGCATTCTGCAGTTCAGTTCACATATGATAGCCTTTTCCGTTTGATACCAATGCATACATATGTAGTGTAGCTCCTTGCTTGCAAGTACTTTGGAACTCACGGTTGCTTTGCTCCCCCTTTTCCCCATTTCTATACTTGATTGCTGCGATCAGACGTTGGAGCCCAGGAACCAGACGCCACCGTCGACGACGACTACTACTACTCGGGAGGTGCCTTCTACTACGTGCAGCCCGCTGACGATGACCTGGAGTAGTTTAGGAGGATCCAGGCAGGAGGCCTGCGCCTCTTTCGATCTGTATCCCAGTTTATGCTAGCCTTCTTAAGGCAAACTTGTTTAACTTATGTCTGTACTCAGATATTGTTGCTTCCGCTGACTCGTTTATGATCGAGCTCTTGTATTCGAGCCCTCGAGGCCCCTGGCTTGTAATATGATGCTTGTATGACTTATTTTATTTATAGAGTTGTGTTGTGATATCTTCCCGTGAGTCCCTGATCTTGATCGTACACGTTTGCGTGTATGATTAGTGTACGATCAAATCGGGGGCGTCACAAGTTGGTATCGGAGCCGACTTCCTGTAGGAATTCCCCTTTCCAACTCCTTGGCCGAAGTCGAGTCTAGACATTACAAAACTTTAATAGCATGGTTGTGTGCCTTACGGGCCCGCATCGCCATTGGGTGGTATTAGAATCTTTTACTCCTCGATCTTTACTCTGGGACTCTGATCTCTCTTCTATTCGGGTTAAACGATTTTTACTAAATCTAACTTTAGGTTCTCGAAAATACTTTCTCCCGGAGAGCCCCTTCAGACCAGATGATCGCCGGCTGCACCAGAAGATTTCAAAGATACTCATCGATATTCTCTCGAGACCTTGTGCCCGTTGCTTTTGCAATTCCCTACCACCGAAATATCCCTATGGATAAATGCTTACACCTGTTGATCTTGTTATTACAAGATACCCCGAGAGATCTTGTTATTACAAGATACCCCGAGAATACTTTGTGCTACTGCCTTGTAGTTCCTTGCCGCAGAAATACCCCTACGGATAATTCCTCGCACTTATCGAGCATCTGCTCATTACGAGTTGTTCATGTGTTTCGCAAAAGTCTTCAAAATACTATTTGATCCTCCAAAAATCCTCAGTAGCTTATTGCTCTGCAATACTTGTCTGCTTGCATTATGGATGCTTTCCATATGTCTGGCAATATTCGTTAGTATCCCTAGACATTGTCATTTTGATCCTATTGATTCAACATGAGTGCGAATGCACGCAATCATCAGTTGATCCCTTTAAATTATCTTTCCGGCTCAGATGTCATTTTTGAACATGAGCTGGTTATCGACCCATTAAATTGCCGTCGATTGTACCTCCAAGTATATTCAACTTACTCATATCTGATCAGAGCATCTGATTCTGATACTTTGGTCTGGAAATTAGAATTTCTTTGTATTTAAGCCTCGAATTATTCAGATATTTCAATAATCCGATGCCTTTGCATTCTTTCTTCTTCTGGTTGGGTACCGATACTCACATCAGATCCTTGTGTAACGCCAAATTCTTTGTCTGATTATTATCTGGTAAAGTCCTTCATATTCAATAACTTTGTGAGTTTTCCTCGGATACATAATGCCTTTTGGTAAATCGTGTCTTATGCCTTTAGAGACTTGTATCCTCTGCTTCGTCAACTGTGCTATACTTTCGAGCTGGTGATCAATACTATTGAAGTTTGTGGTATATGTTCCTAAGAGACCTTGATGGGTTGAACCTATGCCTTTTCCTAATCTATGTGAGCCCGAAAGATTTCACGGGTCATACTCCTCTGGTAATTCACCGGGTAGGTTTTGACACTGAAATCATTTTTACCTAGAGCAATGAATGAAAGGTTATGCATTGAAGAAGTGGGAGTCAACCTTGAACTTTGTGTTCATGCCCATGGACATGATGTAGATCTTACCATTAAAGCTTCTCTTTAATTAATTATTCCCTTGGTGGAAGTTCATCTTATATCTGGGATCTGGCCTTCTGCAATCGTGGTTCCGACCATGTTCTTCTTTGATCCCATTTCTCGGGCAAGTTTAAGCACTTGTCTTCTGCAGAGCATTACCCTAGTCCAACCTCTACTTTGATCTGTCGTCGAGTATTACCCCCCTGGTATCTCAAGATTATCATGGAACTGCATAACTTCTTATGAGTTCTTCATCAAGTGCTACATTCTCACTGATTCCAATTTTTCACGGGCCCTAAGTTATTAAACACTCAAGGACATCGGTAACTGAATCGAGTCTGCATCGTGATTAAAGAACTATTAGTAATCTTCTTTACTTACGAGTTTGTACTCGATCACGTCATTTCTAGCCTGATCGGCTATATCAGTATCGTGCTGATTTTAACTGTGCTACCTGGTCCTTATTTCCAGAGCACCACTTTCTGCGATGAGCTAAGCTGACGATGGTCTTCCTTGTCTTATCGTTTCACCTCGAACGACAAGCTTGATTTTGAGTTGGTGTCGTATCATTGGTTCCAATAATCTTTCTCTGCAGTAGTTCTATTGCTTGATGTAGCCGTTGTTCGATGGCTTCTTCATGGAGCCTCTCAACAAAATTTGTCATGGTCACCATCAACATTCTGAGCTCTTCCAGGATATCAATCGAATTCACGATGAGAAATACATCCTTGCCCTCGATGAGTTGTGTTATCATCGGCCACTTTATTGTCTTCCCTCCAACACAAACTTGTTCATGTCTTGTGTTATACCTTGAGTTCCCTGCCATCCAGCAGTTGTTCTTCTTTACCTTGAAGTATTACCATCTTTTATGTCAAGAATGTCATGAGAATTTCACCACCTCTTGAGAATTCTTGATATAGGTAATACTTATCACCATCACCATTCCTTCTTGGTCCTCGTGTTGTTCCCAACCGGAATACCGACAAATGAACTATGATGTGTGAGTTCAAAACTTCTGGCAACCCTATTGCTTTGAACCAATGTTTGCTCGTGGATGTTCTCCTCGAGCACACAACATTATATCATTTGATTTGACAAATGTTATCTCCTTGTTCACATAAGTGTGGAAATCCAGCTTTTGGAAATCTTGAAGAATTGTCGCTGAGTTCATCAGGCACCCCCCTCATCATTCCCTTGGGTTAATGATGAACTCTTGTTTCGAAACTCGCTCCCATAGTTCATTTCCTAAGAATTTTACAAGGTCATCTCAACAATTGTGTTGCACCTTTTCTTCTCAGGCATCCTGAGTCAGAGGTATCCTGACACCAATCAAATCTGAATCTCGGTCAGATATGATGGTTGGGACATATTTCCAAGAGTTATAACACTGGTCCTTATATATCGGTAAGGTGATGTCATGCCCATCACACCTGGCCGGAGGACTTGTGGTTATAGTTTCCTGTTTAACAAGGTTAAACATTCTTCCATGAGGAAATTGTAACACTTATTCTATGGGTTGTTCCTGATGGATCCTTTGCGTATCCAAAGTCTGACCTTTGCTTAAAGACCATGTCAACGCTATCTCGAAGCATGTATGTGGTACTCCGATTTTCAGTACGAACATTTGCAGCACAATGCTAAAATTTCTTTATAAATTACCCCAAGCACCGTTGTATGGGTAATGTCATCAAATTTCTATCCCTTTTCCTAAAGAGTTGTCTACATTATATCCTGTCATGGATATCATGCTCTACTTGACCTCGGGAAGGATATACCCCTGGGATATGTGTTTAAACACATTTTCCTTTCCATTGTTCTATTTAATCTGATAATCATATTTTCCTTTCCCTTGTTTGGTTTAACCTTTCTTGTGATCTATATGATCTAAGCAGTAATATTCTCCTGCTTATGTAAACACCTCATTGTACCACTCGGTCAGAAAGACCCTATTACTTTTGTTGATGACATTTCGGTAACCACCGATGGACGAGAACTTTGCCTACTGGCCTGCCTCGTTCAACGAGCAGGAAAATGGTTCTCTTCGTCCCTCGCCCTTGGTACCAACGTTGTTGACAACATAACTGACAGGCTATCCTCTACCATGCCTGGCTACCATGACCGTGCAATATGTCGGCGCCCTTCCTACTTTTGAACCTCATGGTGGGCCCATAACCCACAGTTCCACAGGATCAAAACATGACTCTTCAGTAACCCCGGTTTCCAAGGTTATTCCTCGCGCTTGACTCCGTATGCATCCACAGGTCGCCTTCCTAGAGATGGTCTAATCTGGTATCAGACGCGATACTTATTCTCGTTGCTCTGGACCCCTTTCACACTTTGTTTCAGGCATCAAACGATTGCCTATCTTTTTCAAACTTCTCATGCGACCTTCATACTTTGCTCTTGATATTTTATTAAGTTTCAATTTGAGAGTTACTTTCAACCACCTTCTCCGATGTTATCTACCAGCAAGACAACCTTGCAGAGGTCCGTTCTCACAGAATACCCCCCAATTCTTTCGTAAGTATGATGGAGTTCCCAAAGAAAGGACGACAACTTCATCATGATGCATTGATGCATAGGTATGAAAAAAAATCAACGCTATGGATCGACCTCTTCGAGAAGAGAAACCACAACCGAGAAGATCTGTTAGAATCTCGTAACCTAAATCTCTTCCCCCTTACTACTGCTCCTAAATCTCGGGACGAGATTTCTTGTAGTGGAGGAGAATTGTGACGCCCGGATAATTAAGCTACAGTGATCCCTTGCTAAGGATGCCACGTCACCTCGGTTACTGTGGATAAACTCGTGTCAGTTCGAAACCCAGTTCAAATTTCAAATTTAAAACAAAGGTAAACAACAAAATTTTCAAACAATAAAACTAAAATGTTCAAGAGGTGAAAATTAATGCCTAGGTAATATGGTGAAGAAAACACACTTTTATAAAATGCTTAAATACTCTAAAAATGAATAAAACAGCGGCAAAACTATTATTTAAATGCTCTTAAAATATTAAACAAATACAAACTAATGTATTTAATGTGCCAAAATATTTGTGGCAGTGGCATAATTACATATACTAAATTCGGTACAACTTTTGTATCTTACTAAACTAGGAAAATAGAGAGTAATGGAATGAACAGCTATACTATATGCATATTTGGCTGGTGGAAAGCTCTATGGTTACAGTTTTGCGTAAAGCCAATTTTTCCCTACTTCAAAGGAATAAAATTTAATTACTATCATGGTGGTTGTTAAACATTGAGAATGGTTGACAGCATTCTCAATCCCAATTAAGCATCATCATTAAACATAACCCAACAAAATTAATCTAGAGTAACATGTTGAGATTCACATGAAAATCCAAGTACTAGATACTCAAGATGTCCATAACCGGGGACACGGCTAACCATGATTAGTTTGTTACACTCTGCAGAGGTTTGCGCACTTTTTCCCATAAGCTCGATCGCCTCCGTTTGTTTTCTCGCACTACATGGTGTTTGAGAAGACGGATGACCGAGACATAGTCTTTCAGAAGCGCTAGCACCTTACGATCGGGTAGACCGTACCACCTACATCCCCTACATCTACTAGTCTACCACTGTAAGAGTTCGCACGACTTAGTCAACTATGCTAGAGCCCATAATAGCTTGTGGCTGCACACGGAAGTTTCTAGTATGAATAGTCTTATGATCCCTTTGAGCCTGGGTGGCGGTCCAAAAGAAAACAGGCAAGTCCTGGAATACCCAGGTGCCTCAATCCACCCAGATGTGTGTTTAAGTTGCCACCTTAGATAAACCATTAATTAACAATCTCACATCTGTCATGGATATCACTCACCCAATCCACGTCTACTAGCATAGCATGGCATAATAAGCAAACGTAGAAGTAACTCCCAAAGGTTTGATAATAAACAGGTAATAGGTACTACCTCATCTACTTCCCATCCCACAATTTAATTAGATCCTAATCATGCAATGTGTGAGGATTGATCTAATGCAATAAAACTGGGTAGTAGAAAAGGTATGATCAAAGTGTTACTTGCCTTGCTGATGATCCGGGAAACCTAACGATTCGAAGTAACAGGCGGCGCACTCCGGGTACTCTATCGCAAACAAACAAACAAGCATACAATAAGTACTCATCTAATGCACAGGTAAAACTCAAATAAGAGATCTAACCAGAAGGTTCAACTTAAGAACTCCGGTTGGCAAAAAGAATCAAATCGAACGAAGCAACGAAAGTCAAATGGCGAAAGAAAACAACTTCGTTCTAGTAATCTGGATCTAGGGCAAGTTTTACAGTAGCAAAATCTTGTTTAAGTTGGTTAAACGGATAGAGGGTTTCGAGACGAAACTCTAGGCGCTTGAATCGCCTGATTCCGATAAACGAGCGAAAAGTTATACTAAAACGAAAATCGGATCAGGAATCGCGATCAGAAAAATCGTGGATTTAATCCGAGAAAAGAAAACGACGAACGGATTAATGAACGAACGTTCGTTATCCAGATCTAAACGATGAACGTGTTCGTTTAAACGAACAAACGAGCGAACGCTCGCTATTTAACCTAAACCGAAAAAAACCGATCTAAAAAAACGAAAACTAAAAAAACCAAAAAAAAACCGACGGAAAACTGTTCGGTTTTCTAAAAAAAACAGGCGGCGCGGACTACGAGGTGGCGGCGAACCTCGACGGGCGTGCGGCGGGGCGGCGGCTCCGGCGGGTGGCGCGGCGGGGCGGTGGCGGCGGGCGGCGAGCGGGGCGGCGGCGGCGCGCAGGCGGCGGCGGCGGCGGGTGCGGGGCTGGGGCGGGGCGCTAGGGCGGGCGCTGGGCTAGGGTTCCCCCCCCGGGGTGGGCCGTCTTATAAAGCCCCTACGGGCCTGGAGTCCTAGTCGGACACGGCCCGTAGGTCGGTTCTCTTTTTTTTAAATAGTTACGCTCGGAAGAAAAATAAAAAGAGATACTAAACGGACTCCAAAAATCCCGAAATAAATTTTCCCGGGCTTCTAAAATCAAGCCCGACAAAGTGAACATTTATTTGGGCCCTAAATGCAATTTTGAAAAATGCACATTTTTCCTAAATTAAAAAAAACACCGAAAAACTCCGAAATAAAATCTTATTTGATTTCATTATTAAATCCTCAATATTTCCGTATTTTGGGAAAGTCATTTTATTCCCTCTCTCATATTTTTGTAATATAAATAATTGATGATAAAATAAATAAAATCAAATGATCCTATTCTCAAAATTTGAGAAAATTCAAATATGAAAATAACGAAATCCCCAACTCTCTCCGTGGGTCCTTGAGTTGCGTAGAATTTTCTAGGATCAACCAAAATGCAAAATAAAATATGATATACAATGATGATCTAATGTATAACATTCCAAATTGAAAATTTGGGATGTTACAAACCTACCCCCCTTAAGATGAATCTCGCCCTCGAGATTCGGGTTGGCTAGAAAATAGGTGAGGGTGGTCTTTGAGCAAATCTTCCTCTCGTTCCCAGGTGGCTTCATCCTCTGAGTGGTGGCTCCACTGAACTTTGCAAAACTTGATAACTTTGCTGCAAGTAACTCGGCTGGCAAACTCGAGGATCTTAACTGGTTTCTCCTCGTAGGTCAAATCGTTATCCAACTGAATAGTTTTCAAAGGCACCGTGTCTCTCAATGGTATGTCAGCCATCTCCGCGTGACACTTCTTCAACTGAGAAACGTGGAACACATCATGCACTCCTGACAATCCTTCAGGCAATTCCAACTTGTAGGCCACTTCTCCCATACGCTCCAAAACTCGATATGGTCCTACAAATCGTGGCGCTAACTTCCCTTTAACTCCAAAACGCTTTGTTCCCCGAAGTGGAGATACTCGAAGATAAGCTCTATCTCCAACTTCGTAAACTGTCTCCTTGCGTTTAGAATCTGCATAACTTTTCTGTCTGGACTGGGTTACCTTGAGCCTATCGCGAATCAATTTCACCTTCTGTTCAGACTCTTTAATCAAGTCAGGTCCAAACAACTGGCGGTCTCCAACTTCGTCCCACGACAACGGTGTCCTGCACCTCCTTCCGTACAAAGCTTCGAAAGGGGCCATCTTCAAACTGGTTTGGTAACTGTTGTTGTAAGAGAACTCGGCATATGGCAGATTGTCATCCCAACTAGATCCATAATCTAGCGCACAAGCTCTCAGCATATCCTCCAAAATCTGATTGACTCTCTCGGTCTGTCCATCTGTCTGTGGATGAAAAGCTGTACTGAATTCTAGCCTGGTACCCAAAGTTTCGTGCAACTGCTTCCAGAACTTTGAGGTAAACTGGGTTCCTCTATCTGATACGATACTCCTCGGAACTCCATGCAGACATACTATTCTGGTCATGTATATCTTTGCCAACTTAGCACTGGTGTAAGTGGTCTTTACTGGGATGAAATGAGCTACTTTCGTCAATCGATCAACTACAACTCAAATTGAGTCATAGCCTGAACGAGTCCTGGGCAAACCCGTGATAAAATCCATGCCTAGCTTATCCCACTTCCATTCGGGTATCGGCAATGGTTATAACAATCCTGCTGGCTTCTGATGCTCTACCTTTACTCTCTGGCATACATCACAAACTGCTACATACTCCGCTATATCCTTCTTCATTTTGGTCCACCAGAAAATATCCTTCAAATCCAAATACATCTTGGTATTTTTTGGGTGAATCGAATACGGTGAATCGTGTGCCTCTTGCAAAATCAACTTCCTGATCTCCGGGTTATTGGGCACATAAACACGGTCTTCAAACCATAGGGTATCGTGCTCATCCTCACGAAATCCTTTAGCTTTTCCTTTGCTCAGTTTCTCCTTTATAGCGGCAACCTCTTTGTCAGTCTTATGAGCTTCCCTGATTCTATCCATCAAGGTTGACTGAATCTCCAATGCTGCTACACAGCCTCTCGGGGCTATTTCCAAACATAGTTCACGAAGATTTTCTGCTGGGTATTTCTCCCGTCATTAATGTATTGACATGGCTCTTACGGCTTAATGTGTCAGCTACTACATTAGCCTTTCCGGGATGATAATATAATTTCATATCATAATCTTTGATAAGCTCCAACCATCTCCTTTGTCTGAGATTCAACTCCTTCTGTGTGAAAATGTACTTCAAACTCTTATGATCCGTGTACACCTCACAATGGTTTCCAATGAGGAAATGTCTCCATGTTTTCAAAGCATGCACTACGGCTGCTAACTCCAAATCATGCGTAGCATAATTCAACTCATGGGGCTTCAGTTGTCTTGAGGCATATGAAACAACTCTCCCTTCCTGCATAAGCACTGCTTCAAGTCCTCGACGTGAAGTGTCGCAGTACACCTCATAATCTTTGGTCTGGTCTGGCAAAATCAACACTGGTGAGGTAACCAAGCGTTTCTTCAACTCCTGAAAACTAGCCTCACACTCCTCTGTCCATATGAACTTGGTATCTTTCTTTAACAACTCAGTCATAGGCTTCGCAATCTTTGAGAAATTCTCAATAAATCTCCGGTAGTATCCTGCGAGTCCAAGAAAACTCCGGATCTCTCCAACTGTTGTTGGGGCTTCCCACTTGGTCACGGTTTCAACTTTAGCGGGATCTACTACTATACCTTCTCCAGATATAACGTGTCCGAGGAATCCTACTTCCTTCAACCAAAACTCATATTTGCTGAACTTGGCATATAATTGATGTTCTCTGAGCTTTCCAAGTACCAAACGCAAAAATGCTCCTCTTCATTCTTCGAATAAACAAGGATATCATCAATGAACACTACGACGAACTTATCCAAAAACTCCATAAACACTTTGTTCATCATGTTCATAAAGTAGGCAGGCGCGTTAGTCAGACCAAATGACATAACGGTATACTCATACAGCCCATACCTGGTGGTAAAAGTGAAGGAAATATGCCCTAGAGGCAATAATAAAGTTATTATTTATTTCCTTACATCATGATAAATGTTTATTATTCATGCTAGAATTGTATTAACCGGAAACATAATACATGTGTGAATACATAGACAAACAGAGTGTCACTAGTATGCCTCTACTTGACTAGCTCGTTAATCGAAGATGGTTATGTTTCCTACCCATAAACAAAAGAGTTGTTATTTGATTAACGGGATCACATCATTAGGAGAATGATGTGATTGACATGACCCATTCCATTAGCTTAGCACCCGATCGTTTAGTATGTTGCTATTGCTTTCTTCATGACTTATACATGTTCCTATGACTATGAGATTATGCAACTCCCGTTTGCCGGAGGAACACTTTGGGTGCTACCAAACGTCACAACGTAACCGGGTGATTATAAAGGAGCATTACAGGTGTCTCCAAAGGTACATGTTGGGTTGGCGTATTTCGAGATTAGGATTTGTCACTCCGATTGTCGGAGAGGTATCTCTGGGCCCTCTCGGTAATGCACATCACATAAGCCTTGCAAGCATTACAACTAATATGTTAGTTGTGAGATGATGTATTACGGAACGAGTAAAGAGACTTGCCGGTAACGAGATTGAACTAGGTATTGGATACCGACGATCGAATCTCGGGCAAGTAACATACCGATGACAAAGGGAACAACGTATGTTGTTATGCGGTCTGACCGATAAAGATCTTCGTAGAATATGTAGGAGCCAATATGGGCATCCAGGTCCCGCTATTGGTTATTGACCGGAGACGTGTCTCGGTCATGTCTACATTGTTCTCGAACCCGTAGGGTCCGCACGCTTAAGGTTTCGATGACAGTTATATTATGAGTTTATGAGTTTTGATGTACCGAAGGAGTTCGGAGTCTCGGATGAGATCGGGGACATGACGAGGAGTCTCGAAATGGTCGAGACGTAAAGATCGATATATTGGACGACTATATTCGGACATCGGAAAGGTTCCGAGTGATTCGGGTATTTTTCGGAGTACCGGGTAGTTACGGGAGAAGCAATGGGCCTTGATGGGTTTTAGTGGGAAGAGGAAAAAGGGCCAAGGGGCTGCTGCGCCCCCTCCCCTCTAGTCCGAATTGGACTAGGAAAAATGGGGCCGACCACCTCTCCTTCTCCTCCACTTCCTTCTCCCTTCCTCCCCTCTTGGTGGACTCCTACTAGGACTTGGAGTCCTAGTAGGACTCCACATCCTGGCCGCACCTAGCCTTGGCCGGCCACCTCCTCCTTCATCCTTTATATACTAAGGCAAGGGGCACCCCATGAACACAAGTTGATCCACGTGATCTATTCCTTAGCCGTGTGTGGCGCCCCCAGCCACCATAGTCCTCGATAATATTGTAGCGGTGCTTAGGCGAAGCCCTGCAGCAGTAGTACGTCAAGATCGTCACCACGCCGTCGTGCTGACGGAACTCTTCCCCGACACTTTGCTGGATCGGAGTCCGGGGATCGTCATCGAGCTGAATGTGTGCTAGAACTCGGAGGTGCCGTAGTTTCGGTGCTTGATCGGTCAGATCGTGAAGACGTACGACTACATCAACCAAACGATTCCGTTGTCGATCTACTAGGTATGTAGATCATACTCCCCCTCTCGTTGCTATGCATCACCATGATCTTGCGTGTGCGTAGGATTTTTTTTTTGAAATTACTACGTTCCCCAACAAAAAGATGTCTTCAGAATATCCTGTTCTCGAATCTTCAACTGGTGGTATCCTGATCGCAGATCGATCTTGGAAAATACCTTAGCTCCTTGCAATCGATCAAACAGATCGTTGATCATTGGTAGTGGGTACTTGTTCTTGATCGTTACTTCATTCAATCCTCGATAATCAACAACCATCCTTAACGATCCATCTTTCTTCTCCACTAGAAGTACTGGCGATCCCCAAGGTGAAGAACTTGGGCGAATATATCCCTTATCCAGTAACTCCTTAATCTGCTTCTTAATTTCCACCAAATCCTTTGCTGGCATCCTATAAGGTCTCTTTGATATTGGCCCAGTGTCGGGCAATAGCTCAATCAAGAACTCAATATCTCTATCCGGTGGTATGCCTGGCAACTCTTCTGGAATTACATTAGGGAAATCCCTTACCACTGGTACTTCCTCCTGCACAACTCCTGTTAGGCAATTTACTTGGGTCCTCTTTGGCACATGCCGGGATACATACTTGATCCTTCTCCCTTCTGGTGTGGTAAGCAAAATTGACTTACTAGCACATTCAATATTCCTTTCATACTTTGATAACCAATCCATGCCTAATATCACATCCAATCCTTGAGATTCCAATACTATTAGGTCTGAGGGAAAAACATAGTTACCAATCCTTAATGGTAACCGATCACACCATAGACTAGCCACATACTCTGCTCCGGGCGAGGTTATTAACATGGGTGACCTAAGGGCTTGGGTTGGTAGGTTATACTTATCCACAAATCCCCTTGAGATGTATGAATGCGATGCACCAGTATCAAAAAGAACGAGGGAAGTAAATGACTTAACCAAAAACTTACCTATTACTGCATCGGGCTGAGCTTCAACCTCCTCCACGCTAACGTGGTTCACCTGTCCCCTGTTGAAAGGTTCGGCTTCTTCCCAGAACTTCCATTGCCATTTTGGCCTTCAGGACATTCATTGGCATAATGTCCGGTCTTCGAACACTTATAGCAAGTGACTTGGCTCAAGTCCTTCTTGGCTGGGGTCGAGGGGTTGGTGCGGTTCTGGCCGTTGCTTCCTCCATTGCCATTACCATTCTTGGTGCCATTGTGATTGTGCGAGCTACCTCCTCCATGGGTATGCTGAAAATTTCCTCCCGGTCTAGGGGTAAAACGTGGCTTCTGCTGAGCTCCTGAATTGTACTTTCCTTGTCCATACTTCCTCTTGCGATTCTCAATTTGCTGCTGCTTCCCTTTAATCATAAGAGCACGATCTACCAACTCCTGGTAGTTATTGAAGGTGGCTACCATCAACTGCATGCTCAACTCATCATTCAGTCCTTCCAAAAACTTCTCTTGCTTAGCTGCATCCGTAGCGACGTCATCTGGGGCATAACGTGCTAACTTACTAAATTCATTCCTCCACATACTGGCCAACTGTCCTTCCTCCTTGGAGCAAGTTGCGAAACTCACGCTTCTTCATGGCCATAACTCCTACTGAAACATGGGCAGTACAGAAAGCCTGCTGAAACTGGTCCCATGTGACAGTGTCTACTGGGAAAGTGGCTGTGAAATTCTCCCACCATGATGTTGTGGGTCCTTCTAACTGATGTGCGGCAAACTTCACCTTCTCCGCATCTGTGCATCCTGTTGTGGTCAACTCCCTAGCTGTCTTGCGGAGCCAATCATCTGCTACTATCGGCTCGGTGCTACTGGAAAACACCGACGGATTCAGCCTAAGAAAACGGGCTAAGTGGTCAACAGGTGGTGGTGGTGGTGGTGGGTTGTTGTTGTTGTTCCCCTAATTCTGATTCTGGACTAGCAACTGCATCAATGTGTTCTGCTGCTGGATCAACTGGGTGAGCTCCGGTGGGAAAGCAAAACCGGGGTCATGTCTCGGAGGCATATGAGGGTTTAGAAAAGATGAGATATAAGAATAGAGAGGGTCTAAAGAGAAAACACTACCCATATGCACATGAGGCAAAAGCAAACAATTCACTTCAATCAATCAAACAAGGGCATACAATCGATCTAACTATCGCAAAAGTGCTCGGACTACTATATTTACATGGGGGACTACTACTACTGATGAGGTGGTCTACTAGAAATATTCTTCGGTTGCAGACTCCATGATATCTGCTCCAGCTTCATCAACATAGTCATCATCGCTACTATCTGGTTCCGAGTCGGTGCCGTCGATGATGATGTAGTCTTCCGGGCTAATCTCCTGGGGTTCTTCGTCTTCATCTACTGGCGTAGGGCCTCCCATAAATATTTCAATCTTCTTGATCAGGTCGTCATTCTTCTCCACCAATACTTCAATTTCCTCTTCATAATCTTCACGTGTAGCCTTGAGTTCTTCCTCCGGTTCCTTGATTCTAGTCTTAGCCTTCTTCAGATCTATTATGTCGGCGCACATCTGGTTCTCCTGTCGTCGAATGTGCTGGTTTAGCTCCTGGATAAAAGCTGCAATTGATCTATCCTTCCTAGTGCTGATCATCTCCCAGTGTTCATCTCGGCGCCCACAAATCTGGTACATAGTATCCTTAAGATCCTTGCGGTAGACTTCTCCAATGCGTCCCATGACGATGTGAGTTGCCATGCTCTTTCCTAGACTCCAAGTTGGTGCATCAAAAGAAAACTTTATGGGCTCAGTGACTGGCATGAACGTTCTTCCTGGAACTTGAACTTGAATCATCCAGCGCTCTTCTTTAGGTAAAGTGGCGTTGTAAGTTCCCGTGAAGCTTGGTACTCCTATGTTCAGGTATCTAGTGACTTCCTTCAAGTGACGTCCAAAGGGTGTATCTTCATCCGGTTGTGTGAACTTGTTCCTTGCATCCTCCATCCTAAAGAGTAGAAAAGATGAGAAGTCAGAAGAGAAGAGAGTGATCTAGGTCTGTAGCTTAGTGGTCGTGTCCTACAGTCAGCGTGTGCTCTGATACCATCTCTGTAGCGACCAGACCTCAAACAGTCTGATCTCTGTGCTCCGGTGTCATCCCTGGATCAGTAATGCTGACACCACACAGTACTCGGAGGATTTATAGCAGAGTAGCAATCACACACTTATTACATCGAGTGTCTCAAAAGAGAACTTATTACAACAAATATGGCTTAAGGCCATATTATAACTATAACAGCGGAAGGCTTGGAAGATAAGTGAGTCCATCAACTCCAACGACATCACTGAGTATAGAACCACGACCAAAAGCTCCTTAATCGTCGTCTGAAAAGTCTTCAACATTAACGTTGCAGCCTGAAACGGGTCAGCACATGAAATATGCTGGCAAGGTAACACATAGAGAGTAATGGAATGAACAGCTATACTATATGCATATTTGGCTGGTGGAAAGCTCTATGGTTACAGTTTTGCGTAAAGCCAATTTTTCCCTACTTCAAAGGAATAAAATTTAATTACTATCATGGTGGTTGTTAAACATTGAGAATGGTTGACAGCATTCTCAATCCCAATTAAGCATCATCATTAAACATAACCCAACAAAATTAATCTAGAGTAACATGTTGAGATTCACATGAAAATCCAAGTACTAGATACTCAAGATGTCCATAACCGAGGACACGGCTAACCATGATTAGTTTGTTACACTCTGCAGAGGTTTACGCACTTTTCCCCACAAGACTCGATCGCCTCCATTTGTTTTCTCGCACTACATGGTGTTTGAGAAGACGGATGACCAAGACATAGTCTTTCAGAAGCGCTAGCACCTTACGATCGGGTAGACCGTACCACCTACATCCCCTACATCTACTAGTCTACCACTGTAAGAGTTCGCACGACTTAGTCAACTATGCTAGAGCCCATAATAGCTTGTGGCTGCACACGGAAGTTTCTAGTATGAATAGTCTTATGATCCCTTTGAGCCTGGGTGGCGGTCCAAAAGAAAACAGGCAAGTCCTGGAATACCCAGTGCCTCAATCCACCCAGATGTGTGTTTAAGTTGCCACCTTAGATAAACCATTAATTAACAATCTCACATCTGTCATGGATATCACTCATCCAATCCACGTCTACTAGCATAGCATGGCATAATAAGCAAACGTAGAAGTAACTCCCAAAGGTTTGATAATAAATAGGTAATAGGTACTACCTCATCTACTTCCCATCCCACAATTTAATTAGATCCTAATCATGCAATGTGTGAGGATTGATCTAATGCAATAAAACTGGTTAGTAGAAAAGGTATGATCAAAGTGTTACTTGCCTTGCTGATGATCCGGGAAACCTAACGATTCGAAGTAACAGGCGGCGCACTCCGGATACTCTATCGCAAACAAACAAACAAGCATACAATAAGTACTCATCTAATGCACAGGTAAAACTCAAATAAGAGATCTAACCAGAAGGTTCAACTTAAGAACTCCGGTTGGCAAAAAGAATCAAATCGAACGAAGCAACGAAAGTCAAACGGCAAAAGAAAACAACTTCGTTCTAGTAATCTGGATCTAGGGCAAGTTTTATAGTAGCAAAATCTTGTTTACGTTGGTTAAACGGATAGAGGTTTTCGAGACGAAACTCTAGGCGCTTGAATCGCCTGATTCCGATAAACGAGCGAAAAGTTATACTAAAACGAAAATCGGATCAGGAATCGCGATCAGAAAAATCGCGGATTTAATCCGAGAAAAGAAAACGACGAACGGATTAACGAACGAACGTTCGTTATCCAGATCTAAACGATGAACTTGTTCGTTTAAACAAACAAACGAGCGAACGCCCGCTATTTAACCTAGACCAAAAAAACCGATCTAAAAAAACGAAAACTAAAAAAACCGACGGAAAACCGTTCGGTTTTCTAAAAAAAATTGGCGGCGCGGACTACGAGGTGGCGGCGAACCTCGGCGGGCATGCGGCGGCTCCGGCGGGCGGCGAGCGGGGCGGCGGCGGCGGGCGGCGAGCGGGGTGGCGGCGGCGCGCAGGCGGCGGCGGCGGGTGCGGGGCTGGGGCGGGGCGCTGGGCTAGGGTCCCCCCCCCGGGGGTGGGCCGGCTTATAAAGCCCCTACGGGCCGGGAGTCCGGGGCCGGGAGTCCTAGTCGGACACGGCCCGTAGGTTGGTTCCTCCTTTTTTTAAATAGTTACGCTCGGAAGAAAAATAAAAAGAAATACTAAACGGATTCCAAAAATCCCGAAATAAATTTTCCCGGGCTTCTAAAATCAAGCCTGACAAAGTGAACATTTATTTGGGCCCTAAATGCAATTTTGAAAAACGCAAATTTTTCCTAAATTCAAAAAAAACACCGAAAAACTCCGGAGTAAAATCTTATTTGATTTTATTATTAAATACTCAATATTTCCGTATTTTGCGAAAGTCATTTTATTCCCTCTCTCATATTTTTGTAATAGAAATAATTGATGATAAAATAAATAAAATCAAATGATCTTATTCTCAAAATTTGAGAAAACTCAAATATGAAAATAACAAAATCCCCAACTCTCTCCGTGGGTCCTTGAGTTGCGTAGAATTTTTCTAGGATCAACCAAAATGCAAAATAAAATATGATATGCAATGATGATCTAATGTATAACATTCCAAATTAAAAATTTGGGATGTTACAGGCAGTGGCATAATTACATATACTAAATTCGGTACAACTTTTGTATCTTACTAAAACTAGGAAAATATAAACAGAAAAAAATAAGTAAACATAAAAGTGAAAATAAAACAAAAACCAGGAAACCCTCCTCCCCTGCTGGGTTGTGGCCTAGCTGGCCACTGCCAGCCAGACCGGCCCATCTGGCAACCATCCCCTTCCTCCTGTTCAAGGGGGGATCGTGGCAGAGATCCCCCGGCTGCGGCCAAGGCATGTCGCCGTGGCGACCATCCTCCCTCCCCACGGCGCCTACTTGACACCCCCGAGCCCCCTCGTCGAACCCTAGCACCCCAGATTCCATCCCCTCGTTCGATCCCCCCTCGGTCCAGTCAAACCTGAGAGCAACCGCAGCCACGCCATCATCGATCCTGTGGCCGCCGTGCTCCCCGAACCACGCAGCAGCTCCACCACGCTCGTCTCCGTCGTCTGATATCATCGGTTCGAACTGGAGTGCTCTGCATCGTCGTCGTCGTCTTCGTCTTCACCGTTGGTCACCGAAGGGAGCCGTCGTGGCAGAGATCCCCCGGCTGTGGCCAAGGCATGTCGCCAATTCCTCACTGCGCCCGCGTCTGCTGCGGCCGCTACTGCTTGCCGCGGCTGCTGCTGCTCATGCTACTGCCGCCCAGGCGCGCGCCTCGGCAGCCTCCCGTCTGTGCTCGGCCTTGCCGTGGCCTCCGCCTATCGCTAGCTCCGGCAACGCGGCCCGGGCCGCGTCCGGCCGTGCGGGGCGTTGCCTGGCCGCGTCCGCGCCATGCCACTGACTGCTGCTACTTTGCTGAATTTACTGCTGCTGTTTGCCTGCCTCTAGCCGTCACCGCTACCGCTTGTACTAATAGTAGCTATGGCTAGCTTTATGAATATTGCACTGATTTGCCCTTTGTACATCGCCTAAACAGCGATTAAATAATTGTTAACAGGTCTAACAAAAATATGGGTAGGTAGTACACTTGACAAGCTCCAAGTTACCCCATTGAACCAAATTCAAATAAGGCATGAATTAAATACTATGAAAATCACAAAATGCTATCTTTTATTGACAGAAAACAGTTTTAACCTCTAGCACGGTGTGTTGCGTGCTGTGTGTGTGCCGTGCGTGTGGCCGGTTGGGCTGTGGCCGGCCCTTGTTAGTACTAGGTTTAGCTAGTAGTATTAATTAGTGCTAAGTTAATCTAATAGTAAATGACATGTAGGTCCTAATTAAATAAGTTAGGTTTATTTATTTTTTTAGGTAAATAGTCCATGACATGTGGGTCACAGCTCTTTTTTTGACTAGTCAAATTGACTTGGTCAACTTGAATTAAAAGTAATTTAGAAAATCTAGAATATTATTAAAACTTTGAAAAATTATACAAAATAATACGTAACTCGGATGAAAATGCTTAATATACGAGAGTTGTTCAGAACGACGGGACGAATCCGGATACGCGGCCCGTTCGTCCGCCACACATCCCTAGCATACCGAACACGCAACTTTCCCCCTCCAGTTCACCGGTCCGAAGACGCGAAACACCGGGGATACTTTCCCGGATGTTTTCCCCCTTCGCCGGTATCACCTCCTACTGCGTTAGGTCACCCCTAGCACCGCGCATTGCCATGTTATGCGTTGTGTTGCATTGTTTGCTCTGTTATTTATTGTGTCCCCCTTCCGTTACTTCTTTCCGGTAGACCCCGAGACCGCTGCTGGTGCCCCGATCGACTACGGTGTTGACGACCCCTCCTTGCCAGAGCAACCAGGCAAGCCCCCCTTTGATCACCAGATATCGCCTATTCTTTTCTCTACTTCTTGCATTAGAGTAGTGTAGCATGTTACTGCTTTCCGTTAATCCTATCCTGATGCATAGCCTGTCCTTGGTACTACTGTTGTTACCTTTACTTGCAATCCTAATGCTTAGTATATGATGCTAGTTTATCATCAGTGGCCCTACATTCTTGTCCGTCTGCCATGCTATACTATCGGGTCGTGATCACTCGGGAGGTGACCACGGGTATATACTATATACTTTATACATGATACATGTGATGACTAAAGTCGGGTTGGCTCGAGGAGTACCCGCGGTTGATTGACGAATTGGGGGGCTGGAAGGACATACTTTCCCGACGGCCCTCTGTGTGGATCTTTGTGGCGAAGCGACAGGGCAGGTTGAGACCACCTAGGAGAGAGGTGGGCCTGGCCCTGGTCGGCGTTTGCGGTTATTTCAAGATAACATGTTTAACGAGATCTTGGTATTTGATCTGAGTCTGGTCACTGGCCTATATGCACTAACCATCTACGCGGGGACAATTATGGGCACTCGACGTCGTGGTATTAGCCGAAGCCTTCGTGACGTCAGCGACTGAGCGGCGCGCGCCGGATTGGACTGGAACGCCTGCTAGGCTAGGTCTGCTTCCGGCCGCCCTCGCAACGTGCAGGTGTGCAATGGGCGATGGGCCCAGACCCCTGCGCCATAGGATTTAGACCGGCGTGCTGACCTCTCTGTTGTGCCTAGGTAGGGCTGCGACGTGTTGATCTTCCGAGGCCGGGCATGACCCAGGAAAGTGTGTCCGGCCAAATGGGATCGAGCGTGTTGGGTTATGTGGTGCACCCCTGCAGGGAAGTTAATCTATTCGAATAGCCGCGATCTTTGGTAACAGGACGACTTGGAGTTGTACCTTGACCTTATGACAACTAGAACTGGATACTCAATAAAACACACCCTTCCAGGTGACAGATACAACCGGTGATCGCTCTCTCACAGGGCGACGAGGGGAGGATCATCGGTTAGGATTATGCTATGCGATACTACTTGGTGAACTTACCATCTACTCTCTTCTCCTGCTGCAAGATAGAGGTGGCCAGAAGCGTAGTCTTTGATAAGACTAGCTATCCCCCTCTTATTCTGGCATTCTGCAGTTCAGTTCACATATGATAGCCTTTTCCATTTGATACCAATGCATACATATGTAGTGTAGCTCCTTGCTTGCGAGTACTTTGGATGAGTACTCACGGTTGCTTTGCTCCCCATTTTCCCCCTTTCTATACTCGATTGCTGCGACCAAACATTGGAGCCCAGGAGCCAGACGCCATCGTCGATGATGACTACTACTACTCGGGAGGTGCCTTCTACTACGTGCAGCCCGCTGACGACGACCTGGAGTAGTTTAGGAGGATCCCAGGAAGGAGGCCTGCACCTCTTTTGATCTGTATCCCAGTTTGTGCTAGCCTTCTTAAGGCAAACTTGTTTAACTTATGTATGTACTCAGATATGGTTGCTTCCGCTGACTCGTCTATGATCGATCTCTTGTATTCGAGCCCTCAAGGCCCCTGGCTTGTAATATGATGCTTGTATGACTTATTTTCTTTGTAGAGTTGTGTTGTGATATCTTCCCGTGAGTCCCTGATCTTGATCGTACACGTTTGCGTGTATGATTAGTGTACGGTCAAATGGGGGCGTCACAAGAGCCTAATAGAGTGGGCTAGCTATACAAAGAGATCAATTAGGGGAACTCACCGAACATTTGGTGGGCATCCACACGCTTCACGGTGCAGCTCCTACCACTGTGCCTCCCTAGGGTGTTCACACAACATGCTGCCATGGTTAGAGGAACAGCGGCAGCGGGAGGAATGACATCGGCGGCATCTGCATCGCTAACCACGAGGAGGACCGCACGGGCATATGCGTCCCTGACGCGAGGTCGAGGAACATAGGCTAGGAGTCATCAGCACATCGACATTTTCAAATGCCCAGCCTGAGAAATCCATCTTTATGGTCGAGCCGGCTGTGTCCCACGCCGCTGCCGCTTCTCGAGGGAGGAGATGGACCTGCCGCCGCCAACACAGGTCGAGCCCACTGTATCCTGCGCTGCCGCCGCCGCTCTACATGTATCAAAATGAAATTTGCACAACAAATTGGAGTAAAATCTAGCATGTATTGTTTATACTTCAGAAATCACAAGCTTCATCTTGTCAATACTTTTTTTTAGAATCGCACTACATCTCGCTAGTGAATCAGGAGAAATTCAGAGGAAGAGGCAGACTCAGCTAGCTAGTCATCTGTACAGCCACCGTTTGCATTGGCTACGGCTAAATCAAAGGGTTACTGATAGGGAATGGGGAGAAATTCAAAGGAACATGCAGACTCGCTAGCTAGGGATCCAAAGGAAGAAGCAAAAGACGCCTGGAAATTGCGGCCACGGAGCAGGCGATTCCTGCTCTTGTGGGAGGACAGGAGTCTTGGAAGTGAAAGCAATAGGGGTTGTCCGCGTTTTATCTTGCTCCCTTGGATTCGCCCATGGTTGTGATTCCTAAGATTCGACCATGGTCGTGCTCCCTGTGAAGTGCGCCACACCTCTGAGAACCTCTGGCACGGCTCGATGGCACGGATCTGGACGCCGGCCATGAAGTGCATCTCCCCCCGTGCACTTATGATGTCTACTACACAACCTTCTTCTTGTAGACGTTGTTGGGCCTCCAAGTACAGAGGTTTGTAGGACAGTAGCAAATTTCCCTCAAGTGGATGACCTAAGGTTTATCAATCTGTGGGAGGCGTAGGATGAAGATGGTCTCTCCCAAACAACCCTGCAACCAAATAACAAAGAGTCTCTTGTGTCCCCAACACACCCAATACAATGGTAAATTGTATAGGTGCACTAGTTCGGCGAAGAGATGGTGATACAAGTGCAATATGGATGGTAGATATAGGTTTTTGTAATCTGAAAATATAAAAACAGCAAGGTAACTAATGATAAAAGTGAGGATAAACGGTATTGCAATGCGTTGAAACAAGGCCTAGGGTTCATACTTTCACTAGTGGAAGTTCTCTCAACAATTATAACATAATTGGATCATATAACTATCCCTCAACATGCAACAAAGAGTCACTCCAAAGTCACTAATAGCGGAGAACAAACGAAGAGATTATTGTAGGGTACGAAACCACCTCAAAGTTATCCTTTCTGATCGATCTATTCAAGAGTCCGTAGTAAAATACCACGAAGCTATTCTTTCCGTTCAATCTATCCTAGAGTTCGTACTAGAATAACACCTTAAGACACAAATCAACCAAAACCCTGATGTCACCTAGATACTCCAATGTCACCTCAAGTATCTGTGGGTATGATTATACGATATGCATCACACAATCTCAGATTCATCTATTCAACCAACACAAAGAACTTCAAAGAGTGTGATGTAGGGTAGAACCCTAATCGCCCGATCTTTCATGAAAGGAGCGGAATCCCGCGAAGAACACGAAGAATGCGAGGGGAAACACGAGGGGAAAACACAAAGAGGCACAAAGAGGAACACTCAAACCAACATGAATAAGTCACACATGTGCTAGATCCTCGGATACAAAGAACGATACACGATCCACGGTCAACTAGGGACGATACAAGAGGCACGATCTTCTCTGTGAGGAGGTCTTGAGTTCTTCCCTAAAAGGGGTCTTGAATCCGCTTGGGGAATCTTCTCTGGTGGAGGCTCGAATCTCCGTGGAGAAGGTAACCAAGTGGATGAGCAAAGCTCTCACACAAATATGAGCTAATCCTTTGCTAACCCTCAAATGGTGGAGGTGGAGGAGTATTTATAGTCTAGAGCCACGAAGGGGTAAGTGAGGGGAGAGGGGGTACATGGGCCTCGGGCTCGATACACTGTGCACACACAAGCGTCGGACGTCCGACAGGTACCGGACGTCCGGTGGCTCACGAGGGTTCGGTCATCCGGTACTTGTCGGACGTCCGGCGTTTTGGCTCGGTAGACGTGGCGCCGGATTTCCGGAGACGGTCGGACGTCCGGTCGCTGGAGTGTGTCGGATGTCCGGGACTTGTCGGACGTCCGCTCATATTGGCTCGGGTGCGGGATCGCCGGTCGTCTGGTAGGTCTTCAGGCGTCGGACGTCCGGTCCCGACCAGTCATCCGGTGGTGGAGCTTTTTCTCTTGGTCCTTGTACTTGGCGTCCTTGCTAGCTCGTCCGTTGGATGTGGTGGCTCCGTGGCTTTCCTCTAAGTACGTGATCATGCATAGCACACATGTTGGAGGTAGTAGCCATGTCTCACATGTAGAAAGTGAAAGTTCGGAGAGGAGCGAGTTCACCTTGTGTCCAATGGTGTATTGTCGAGGTCTCATCTTATGTATCTTTGGGGCTTGGAGAGTAGTTGGAGTGTACATGGGGATGAACGTGGGATGCTCCGCATCATCTCCCCCCCTTGGGAAAGATCCGACCTCGGATCGTGATCCTCATCACCATGGAAACGGTTGTTGTGGACGAACTTGTAGTTGGACGGTGTTGAAATCATGGCGCAATCCAAGTACTCCAAGATGTCGCCGGAGTGGTATACATGCAAAAATAGCAAACACAAATGACACTCGGAAATACAGTGGTTAGAGCACACAAAGTGTCCATCATGTAAGAATGAGTCTGTGCAACAAGATTGATCATGACAAGGTGCATGAAGCTTATCCAAAAGAGATTGAATGGTATGCAAAGCATTCATGGGAACAAAAACATTCATTATGCACACTAATGTGTTGTGAATATGACCAATGCAACCACGGTGCAAAATGATGTCATAGAGAGACGGTTTATCAATAGCATGAATATGGCAATGGATGCTCAATATGAGTATGTGATCATGCAATTGATGATGGGCAATATGATCTTGATGTATGAATATGCCATCAAGAAAGATCACAACAAATTTGCTAAGGAAATGTACAAGCTCATATATCATGGATGACATGGGAATACAAGATGCAACAATGCAATCATAATATGAGTCAATCCATGCATAAGATGCAAATTTGTCATGTGTATGATATGTCCATCGAGCATGACATTTGAGAGCACAATCAACAAATATGGAGGTGTTGGTGTACCAATGCTCGATGTCATGGCATGAGTGGAGGTTCGAAGGTGCATCCAAGAAGTCTGAGCACTCCTCAATGCGAAGGTCCATAGAGCCAGTCTTCAATGTCGGTCCTCCATCTAATAGGTGCAACATGTAGACAAGAAGAAGGAAACAACAATGAAAGAATGACCCATCCAATATGCATATTTGAGGATGGCTCAAAGGGAAGGAGTTCACCTTTAGGAGATTCTCGCAAATGTTGGTGTTGCACATCGTGTATGCCTTCACATGACCAAATTGTCTCATGACGGTATCGCCTTGTGAATCCTTCAAAATGAAAGAACATGACAAACACTCGGAAAAATAAATGAGGTTAGCGGGGATGCAAAACCTATCATTCATGTGGTAAAATACCCAACAAGTGGATGCATCATGCTCATCATAAGAAAGGACAAGTGAGCATTTCATAGTATGGAGGCATATGATGCGAGAACAACCAAATAGAATAGGCGTAATCAAGCAAGCATGCATCACAAGTAAAGTGTCCAAGTCTCCAAGATCAATAATCATAGATGTATCAATTGGAGGCAAGCGACAATGAACAAAACATATCATGTGAGAGGCATGAACATATACGTCATCAACCCAAGAAAGCAAGTAATAATGGAACATGGGTGATGCGACAAAGTAAGCAATCATAGCAATCAAGTGGTGTGAGCTAGTAGTGCGAAGACGCAACATACTAGAGGGAATCATAGCAAGCATGTCATGGGTGCAAATAGTGTGCATGAATAATTCACATGACATAGCACAAGCATGAAAGGATGATATGAGCAAAATAGCATCAATAGCATCAGGCACATGATAAACATGGCAATAGCAACAAGGATCTCTACCAAGCATGCAGATACACATAGGAGTAGCATAATGGTGAATCATGGATAGATGCACGCAAGGGTCACAATTGCATGGCAAAGGCATAGAAGTAAGCATAGCATGCAAAGTGAACACGGTAAAATGAGCATGAAGCGACAAGCGGTATATAGCCCATAGCCGTGTGAGAGCCAAGTGAGAGAGATGCGCGTAGTCGTTGCGCGAAGAGAGCGGTGGGAAGGATAGTTCACGGGATCCCAAGTCATCTTTGCTCTCAAGAGCTCGTTTCGTCAACTCTTGGGATTGGGAGGTTGACGAGTATACGTGAGTACCTACACAAAACAAAGACAAAGGGAAAATTGTGTGTGCGTGGTATATGTACACATCATCCATCATGATGCGCACGTGCAAGTGTTGGTTAGCACAAAATAGCGAATGCTCAAATAAATGAGATGCGTGATATAGAAACATGTCATCCATCATGATAGGTTTGTTGTTATATATAGCATAATGGAGACTCAAATTGTGTAATGCATCATAAGAAATATGTAGAGCATTGTTATTCATGGAATGCATATGGTGCAAGAAATTATGGGAATCATGCAAAGTATGGAATGCATCAAAATCTCCTAATATGTATGATGAAACTATGGGGGTCTCCTCATAATCATTAATGGAAACATCACACGGAGAATATTGACAACATCCAAAACAAAGCATATTTGGTTCTATGTGATCATGGCATGGCATAGTAGATGAATTGCACAAATCATGTAAAGGGAGCATGGCAATATCATCACATGAAAAACAAAAGCCAATGACCATCATCTCGTCATCTATGTCATAAGTGTAAATGGGATTTATTTTAATGGGGCAAGCATAGTTACTATGTTGAGATTGAAATGATGCAATATGGGAGATCTCACCCATAGCATATGACAAGTTTAAAGGATTATCAAACATTATGTGACCAATAGAATTTTCACATGATATCCTATTGAGCATAGCATCACAACTTGGCAAATCAACATGCTCATCGTCATATTCATCATAGATTGGTAAGTCATGACATGAAAAATTCGCACTAGCATGAAGCATGGGAATAGGTGGATCAACATAATGCAAGCAATCATTGGTGAGATAGTCCAATAGTGGGACAAGAGAAGTACCGTCACCTATGTTACCGTTGGAGCATCGCTCATGTGTTGTAGGTGAGGTGTCGAAGACCAAGTCGTGGTCATCTTCATCTTGATGGAACCATGTGGGGGTGCATCTTCTTCCACCATGGCCATCGTTGTCTCCCTTGGAGATATGGACTCGTCGAGGATAGGCATGTCGTCATGTAGGAGACCTAGCACCAAATAAGAAAACACACTCGGAGTAGAGGTTAAGTCATTAGAAATCATAGTGGCCTCACGTGTCGTGTCAACTAGCTCACTCACTAAGTGTGGTAGCTCACTCACTCCCTCTTGGATGCTCTCAAGTGTGGGGCTAGTGGTGGTCACACTCATCCTCTCATAGGAAATGCACTCGATGTCACAAATGATGGAGTCACTCATATCACTCATGGTGGGGTGGCTCTCCTCACATGGGAATTGGGGCATCTCTTTATATGTGGGTGTCAGAGAGATGTTGGTGCAAATGTCTCCATGCTCAATCATGTCGTAGTTGTAGCCGTGGATAAAGTCCGAAGATGGCACATCATCACTCTCCTCTAAGACCAAAGATAAGGTCTCATGTGCGGTCTCGTAGCTTGACTCGGAGTATGAGTCCAATATGGGCGCTGTCTTCATGTTGTTGAAGAGGTTCATGCTCGTCGCCGTGGTCGAAGGGGATGGCCCTTGCTCGACCTTCTTGTCGTCGTCTTGTTGTTGGAGGCCCATATGATGTGGCACCTCGTAGCTCGTCTCCATGACCGAAGGGAATTTCCCGTGCTTGGCCATCTTCCTTGAGGGGCTTCCGAAGATGGAAGTGTCGCCCTCGCTCGTAGGTGGTCGCCTTGTACTTGAAGATGTCGATGTAGGCGAGATGCATTGATAGCACTTGGCGAAGATGCCAAAGTGGTTGGTGTAGTCGTAGCCCCGTCTTGGTGGTGTTCGTCTTGCGGTCTTCTCTTGTGCTCATGAAGTTTGGCATTGGCGTGAAGTAGGGCTTGTTGGGACATGTGCATTTGCGCTTGGCGAGCATTTTCATGATGATGGTGTCATTGCCGTGCTTGAGCTCGATGGCGTTCATCGTCGTCGTGCACATGATGCTTGGAGGTGACTTCCCCTTCATGACGATGTGGATCACGAACGTGATGGTGGTCGCCATGGAGATGTGGACGTGGACGACTTGCACTTGCGTCACTTGGGCGCTCCGAAGATGATTGACTTGCTCGCCGCCGCCTTGAGGATGATGAAGGGGAAGAACCTTTGGCCAACAAAGTCCGAATCTCCTCCATCCTTGCATCTTGCTCCTCCTTTTGTGCAGAAAGCTTGTTGTCGCTGTAGTCCCTTTTCCTCGCTTCAGAGTGGCGAATGTCAATGGAGAGGTTCTCGATGCGCTCTCTCAATCTTGATTGTGCGCCTTGGATTTGTCGTTGTAGATCGAAGATTGACGCTTTGGCGATGTAGTTGTTCACACCATCGTTGTTGTGGAAGACCGGAGATGAAATGCCTTGCCTATCCATCACTCCAAGATAAAAATGTGAGTGGTAGAAAGAGAAGAACAAATACCAAATGTACCTTGACCGAAGTTGAAAGTGGATCAATGATCACTCCAATATGGACAAGGAAATAGCACAATTGGTACCAATTCTTGTCGGTTTGTCACAACTACATAAATAAGGCTTATGGTGGAGCTCGGTGAGGATAGTGACACAAAAATTTGATGCGAAATGTTAGCAAGAGTCAATAATGTTGAAAGAGATTCACAAATTTGCAAGTGAAACAAGTAGACCAATAGCTATATGTGGCACACGGAAACACACACATGGATAGATAAATGGGGTCGTGCAACCAAGGAATGAGCTCAAAATGTGGAATCCACAGAAAATTCTCTTGTTGCACAACTCTAGAGAGACGCTAGCACGATTTCTCAATAGGCGGATACGACACTTGTGCACAACCTATAGGAGAGAAAAATGCAACGACTTCTATCCCAAGTATGCTATGTATATGATGTTCCGGTGGTATGATCCAAGATGATTGGATATGACAATCTTATGCAATGTGGTATGATGCTATGGCACTTGCTTACAAGCTCTTTGTTCACTCTTTTTCTTTGCTTAAAAGATTATTATTTTTTCTTTTCTTTTTTTGTATGGCCACTTTGCGAAATGCACAAACCAAGATAGTAATTGTGTATATGCGGGAACAAACTTGAGGCACAAGAGATGATATGATGATACCAATATGATACGATATATATGCAATGGGAGGTGTAGATCACTACTGTGCACAAGTAACGTTGTCGGCAATACTCAAATGGCTAGTCTCGATAGGCAAGTGACGCAAAATGGGCTAGGGGTTATCAATGCAATGGCAAGGGAATATACAATGGAGGGATACCACGATACCAAGATGATATGGACGTTACCGTCCTTGGCGAAGATGAGTGGCGGTGATCTTGATGCAGATACCAAGATGATGGAGACTTGTCCCTAAGTAGCCGAAACACCTTAGGAAACAGAAAAAAACCGCGAACTCAAAATCACAAATGTCAAATGTCAAATGGTGGTAGCGGGAATGCGGTGGTGGTTGCGGAAGCTCAGAGGGATTGCGGAAATGCAATGATGGGTTGTGGAGTATGCAATGCGGAAATGGAGTGTAAGGTGGTGGACTATACATGGTGTCGGAGTTGGAAGCACGGTCCCTAAGTAGCCGAAACACCTTAGAAGACACAACTCACAACACAAACAAAATTGGGTTAGGTCGGGGTGGCGGGAGTGTGAGGTGGGCAAAACTATGCGGAAATTATGGTGGTGGTTGATGCAGAAGCAACCGTCCCTAAGTAGCCTAGACACCTTAGGAGACTCAAATCACTCCTCAAGCAACCACTAATGCGATGGGAACAAAATTGGTTAGGTTGCGGAAGTCGGTGGTGGTGTAGCGGATGATGTGGTGGAAGCCCTAGGCAAAGATGCCAAAATTGTCAAAATTTGATGGAGTCAAAAGATGTTGGTGGTATTTTTGTGGGAAGGGGGATGTCAAGAGCTTTCCAACGAGCTAAAGAACACGAAAATCGGACTCTGGATGAATTAGTTATGGCCGAAACACAAATCAGCTGAAATCTAAAACTACAGGTTACGGACGTCCGGACAAGGTCGGATGTCCAGGGGCCGGACGTTTGGGCGGGCTCGGAAATCCGTAAATTTGGCTCGGGTTAGGGGTTCCGGTCATCTGGAAAAGGTCGGACGTCCGGTCGGTCGAGGGGCACCAGACGTCCGTGAAAGGCCGGTCGTCCGGTGGGTCGGGGTCAACGCGAGATGCGAGATCCACGGCGTGATTTTGGGCGTAAAATGGAGATTTTGGGGTCAAAATTGATGAGATTTTGTGGTGAAAGATGGAGAAACTTGGGGAGATGCTAGATCCACTTGAAACCAAGCAAATCTATGGATCAAATTCAACAAAACTTCATCAAACCAACAAATCGCAAAAAAAATTGGGGCTATTTTTGGTGGGGATTTTCGAATTTGGGGAAGAACACAACAAAATTAGGCTAGAAAACACAATGGGGAGGCTCCAAAATCATGATCAACGTGGCTCTAGATACCAAGATGATGTAGGGTAGAACCCTAACCGCCCTATCTTTCACGAAAGGAGTGGAATCCCGCGAAGAACACAAAGAACGCGAGGGGAAACACGAGGGGAAAACACAAAGAGGCACAAAGAGGAATACTCAAACCAACATGAATAAGTCACACATGTGCTAGATCCTCGGATACAAAGAACGATACACGATCCATAGTCAACTAGGGACGATACAAGAGGCACGATCTTCTCCGTGAGGAGGCCTTGAGTTCTTCCCTAAAAGGGGTCTTGAATCCGCTTGAGGGATCTTCTCTGATGGAGGCTCGAATCTCCGTGCAAAATGTAACCAAGTGGACGAGCAAAACTCTCACAAAAATATGAGCTAATCCTTTGCTAACCCTCAAATGGTGGAGGTGGAGGAGTATTTATAGTCTAGAGCCACGAAGGGGTAAGTGAGGGGTGAGGGGTACATGGGCCTCGGGCCCGATACACTGTGCACACACAGGCGTCGGACGTCCGACAGGTAACGGACGTCTGGTGGCTCATGAGGGTCCGGTCGTCCGGTACTTGTCGGACGTCCGGCGTTTTGGCTCGGTAGACGTGGCGCCGGATTTCCGGAGACGGTCGGACGTCCGATCGCTGGAGTGTGTCGGACGTCCGCTCATTTTTGCTTGGGTGCGGGATCGCCGATCGTCCGGTCCGGGCTGGTCGTCCGGTGGGTCTTCAGGCGTCGGACGTCCGGTCCCGACCGGTCGTCCGGTGGCTGGAGCTTCTTCTCTTGGTCCTTGTACTTGGCGTCCTCGCTAGCTCGTCCGTTAGATGTGGTGGCTCCATGGCTTTCCTCTAAGTACCTGATCATGCATAGCACACATGTTGGAGGTAGTAGTCATGTCTCACATGTAGAAAGTGAAAGTTCGGAGAGGAGCGAGTTCACCTTGTGTCCAATGATGTATAGTCGAGGTCTCATCTTATGTATCCTTGGGGCTTGGAGAGTAGTTGGAGTGTACAGGGGGATGAATGTGGGATGCTCCGCATCAAAGTGCCCCAAAGTTTCTACCGGAGAGTCAAGACGAAAACGTGTGCCAACCCCTATGCATAAGTTCACAAGGTCACAGAACTCGCAAGTTGATCACCAAAACATACATCAAGTGGATCATGTGATATACCATTGTCACCACAGATAAGCACATGCAAGACATACATCAAGTGTTCTCAAATCCTTAAAGACTCAATCCAATAAGACAACTTCAAAAGGAAAACTCAATCGATTACAAGAGAGTAGAGGGGGAGAAACATCATAAGATCCAACTATAATAGCAAAGCTCACGATACATCAAGATCGTTCGGAATCAAGAACACGAGAAAGAGAGAGATCAAACACATAGCTACTGGTACATACCCTCAACCCCGAGGGTGAACTACTCCATCCTCGTCATGGAAAGCGCCGGGATGATGAAGATGGCCACCGGAGAGGGATTCCCCCCTCCGGCAGGGTACCGGAACGGGTCTAGATTGGTTTTCGGTGGCTACAGAGGCTTCTGGTGGCAGAACTCCCGATTTAGGTTTCTTTCTGGATGTTTCAGTATATATAAGAGGTTCTGGCGTCGAGAACAAGTCAGGGGGGTCTCCGGGATGTCCACGAGGTAGGGAGGCACGCCCCCACCCTCGTGGGCAGCCCGAGACTCTTCTGGCCCAACTCTTCTACTCCATGGCCTTCTTCTGGTCCAAAAATAAGTTCCGTGATACTTCACGTCAATTGGACTCCGTTTGATTTTCCTTTTCTGTAAAACTCAAGAACAAGGAAAAACAGAAACTGGCACCAGGCTTTAGGTTAATAGGTTAGTCCCAAAAATCATATAAAATAGCATATAAATGCATATAAAACATCCAAGGTTGATAATATAATAGCATGGAACAATCAAAAATTATAGATACGTTGGAGACGTATCAAGCATCCCCAAGCTTAATTCCTTCTCGTCCTCGAGTAGGTAAATGATAAAAACAGAATTTTTGATGTGGAATGCTACCTAACATATTTATCCATGTAATTCTTTATTGTGGCAAGAATATTCAGATCCATAAGATTCAAGACAAAAGTTTAATATTGACATAAAAATAATACTTCAAGCATACTAACTAAGCAATTATGTCTTCTCAAAATAACATGGCCAAAGAAAGCTTATCCCTACAAAATCATATAGTTTGGCTATGCTTCATTTTCGTCACACGAAAATGCTCTCATCATGCACAACCCCGATGACAAGCCAAGAAATTGTTTCATACTTTAGTAATCTCAAACGTTTTTAAACTTTCACGCAATACATGAGCGCGAGCCATGGACATAGCACTATGGGTGGAATAGAATATGAAGATGGAGGTTGTGTGGAGAAGACAAAAGGGAGAAAGTCTCACATCGACGCGGCTAATCAACGGGCTAGGGAGATACCCATCAATTGATGTCAATGCAAGGAGTAGGGCTTGCCATGCAACGGATGCACTAGAGCTATAAATGTATGAAAGCTCAACAAAAGAAACTAAGTGGGTGTGCATCCAACTTGCTTGCTCATGAAGACCTAGGGCATTTGAGGAAGCCCATTGTTGGAATATACAAGCCAAGTTCTATAATGAAAAATTCCCACTAGTATATGGAAGTGACAAAACAAGAGACTCTCTATCATGAAGATCATGGTGCTACTTTGAAGCACAAGTGTGGAAAAAGGATAGTGGCATTGTCCCCTTTTCTTTTTTATTTTTTTATTTGGCCTTTCTTTTTTTCTTTTTTTATTTGGCATTTCCTTCTTTTATTTGGCCTTTCTTTTTTTCTTCTTTTTTCGGGACAATGCTCTATTAATGATGATCATCACACTTCTATTTATTTACAACTCAAAAATTACAACTCGACACTAGAACAAAATATGACTCTATATGCATGCCTCCGGCGGTGCACCGGGATGGGCAATGAATCAAGAGTGACATGTATGATAAATTATGCACGGTGGCCTTGCCACAAATATGATGTCAACTACATGATCATGCAAGGCGATATGAAAATGATGATGTGTGTCATGTTGAACGGAACGGTGAAAAGTTGCATGGCAATATATCTCGGAATGGCTATGGAAATGCCATAATAGGTAGGTATGGTGGCTATTTTGAGGAAGATATAAGGAGGTTTATGTGTGACAGAGCGTATCATATCACGGGGTTTGGATGCACCGGCGAATTTTGCACCAACTCTCGAGGTGAGAAAGGGCAATGCACGGTACCGAACAGGCTAGCAATGATGGAAGGGTGAGAGTGCGCATAATCCAGGGACTCAACATTAGTCATAAAGAACTCACATACTTATTGCAAAAATCTACAAGTCATCAAAAACCAAGCACTACACGCATGCTCCTAGGGGGATAGATTGGTAGGAAAAGACCATCGCTCGTCCCCGACCGCCAATCCTAAGGAAGGCAATATAAGAAATACCTCATGCTTCAAATTTGTCACACAACGGTTACCATATGTGCATGCTATGGGACTTGCAAACCTCAACACAATTATTTCTCAAATTCCCAATTACTCAACTAGCACGACTCTAATATTACCATATTCATATCTCAAAACAATCATCAAGTATCAAACTTCTCATAGTATTCAATGCACTCTATATGAAAGTTTTTATTATACCCATCTTGGATGCCTATCATATTAGGACTAATTTTATAACCCAAACAAATTACCATGCTGTTCTAAATGAATCTCGAAATAATATAAGTGAAGCATGAGAGTTCATCTATTTCTTCAAAATAAAACCACCGCCGTGCTCTAAAAGGATATAAGTGAAGCACTAGAGCAAATGACAAACTACTTCGAAAGATATAAGTGAAGATCAATGAGTAGTCGAATAATTATGCAACTATGTGAAGAATCTCTTACATTTAATAATTTCAGATCTTGATATTTTATTCAAACAGCAAGCAAAACAAAATAAAATAAAATGACGCTCCAAGCAAAACACATATCATGTGGTGAATAAAAATATAGCCTCAAGTAAAGTTACCGATGAACGAACACGAAAGAGGGGATGACATATGGGGCATCCCCAAGCTTAGGCTCTTGATTGTCCTTGAATATTACCTTGGCGTGCCTTGGGCATCCCCAAGCTTAGGCTCTTTCCACTCCTTATTCCATAGTCCATTGAATCTTTACCCAAAACTTGAAAACTTCACAACACAAAACTTAACAGAAAACTCGTAAGCTCCGTTAGTATAAGAAAATAAATCACCACTTTTGGTACTATTGTGAACTCATTCTAAATTCATATTGGTGTAATATCTACTGTATTTCAACTTCTCTATGGCTCATAGCCTCCGATACTACTCATAGATTCATCAAAATAAGCAAACAACACAGAAAACAGAATCTATCAAAAACATAACAGTCTGTAGTAATCTGTATCAAACGTATACTTATGTAACCCCAAAAATTCTGAAATAAACAGGTGGACGTGAGGAATTTGTCTATTAATCATCTGCAAAAAGAATCGACATAATCGTAATCTCCAGTAAAAAATGGCAGCAAAACTCGTGAGCGCTAAAGTTTCTGTTTTTTACAGCAAGATCGCAAAGACTTCACCCAAGTCTTCCCAAAGGTTCTACTTGGCACAAACACTAATTAAAACATAAAACCACGTCTAAACAAAGGCTATATTAATTATTTATTACTAAACAGGAGCAAAAAACAAAGTACAAAAATAAAATTGGGTTGCCTCCCAACAAGCGCTATCGTTTAATGCCCTAGCTAGGCATGATGATTTCAATGATGCTCACATAAAAGATAAGAATTGAAACATAAAGAGAGCATCATGAAGAATATGACTAGCACATTTAATTCTAGCCCACTTCCTATGCATAGGGATTTTGTGAGCAAACAACTTATGGGAGCAATAATCAACTAGCATAGGAAGCTAAAGCAAGCATAGCTTCAAGATTTTCAACACATAGAGAGGAAACTTGATATTATTGCAATTCCTATAAGCATATGTTCCTCCCTCATAATAATTTTCAGTAGCATCATGAATGAATTCAACAATATAACCATCACATAAATCATACTTTTCATGATCTACAAGCATAGAAAATTTACTACTCACCACATAAACAAAATTCTTCTCATTCATAATAGTGGGAGCAAACTCAACAAAATAACTATCATGTGAGGCATAATCCAATTGAAAACTAAAATCATGATGACAAGTTTCATGGTTATCATTATTCTTTATAGCATACATGTCATCACAATAATCATCATAGATAGCAACTTTGTTCTCATAATCAATTGGAACCTCTTCCGAAATAGTGGATTCATCACTAAATAAAGTCATGACCTCTCCAAATCCACTTTCATCAATATAATCATCATAAATAGGAGGCATGCTTTCATCATAATAAATTTGCTCATCAAAACTTGGGGGACAAAAAATATCATCTTCATCAAACATAGCTTCCCCTAGCTTGTGGCTTTGCATATCATTAGCATCATGGATATTCAAGGAACTCGTACTAACAACATTGCAATCATGCTCATCATTCAAATATTTAGTGCCAAACATTCTAATGCATAATTCTTCTTGTACTTGATCACAATTTTCCTTCCCATCATTTTCACGAAAGACATTAAAAAGATGAAGCATATGAGGCAACCTTAATTCCATTTTTTTGTAATTTTATTTTATAAACTAAACTAGTGATAAAACAAGAAACTAAAAGATTCGATTGCAAGATCTAAAGATATACCTTCAAGCACTAACCTCCCCGGCAACAGCGCCAGAAAAAAGCTTAATGTCTACTACACAACCTTCTTCTTGTAGACGTTGTTGGGCCTCCAAGTGTAGAGGTTTTTATGACAGTAGCAAATTTCCCTCAAGTGGATGACCTAAGGTTTATCAATCCGTGGGAGGCGTAGGATGAAGATGGTTACAAATAACGGAGAACAAACGAAGAGATTATTGTAGGGTACGAAACCACCTCAAAGTTATCCTTTTTGATCGATCTATTCAAGAGTCCGTAGTAAAATAACACGAAGCTATTCTTTCCGTTCAATCTATCCTAGAGTTCGTACAAGAATAACACCTTAAGACGCAAATCAACCAAAACCCTGATGTCACCTAGATACTCCAATGTCACCTCAAGTATCCGTGGGTATGATTATACGATATGCATCACACAATCTCAGATTCATCTATTCAACCAACACAAAGAACTTTAAAGAGTGCCCCAAAGTTTCTACCGAAGAGTCAAGACGAAAACGTGTGCCAACCCCTATGCATAAGTTCACTAGGTAACGGAACTCGCAAGTTGATCACCAAAACATACATCAAGTGGATCACGTGATATCCCATTGTCACCGCAGATAAGCACATGCAAGATTACATCAAGTGTTCTCAAATCCTTAAAGACTCAATCCGATAAGACAACTTCAAAGGGAAAACTCAATCCATTACAAGAGAATAGAGGGGGAGAAACATCATAAGATCCAACTATAATAGCAAAGCTCGCGATACATCAAGATCATTCTGAATCAAGAACGCGCGCGAGAGAGAGAGATCAAACACATAGCTACTGGTACATACCCTCAGCCCCGAGGGTGAACTACTCCCTCCTCATCATGGAGATCGCCGGGATGATGAAGATGGCCACTAGAGAGGGATTCCCCCCTCCGGCAGGGTGCCGGAACGGGTCTAGATTGGTTTTCGGTGGCTACGGAGGCTTCTGGCGGCGGAACTCCCGATCTAGGTTTCTTTCTGGAAGTTTCAATATATATATATAAGAGGTTTTGGCGTCGAGAACAAGTCCGGGGGGTCTCCAGGCTGTCCACGAGGTAGGGAGGCGAGCCTAGGGGGGTGGGCGCGCCCCCCACCCTCGTGGGCAGCCCATGACTCTTCTGTCCCAACTCTTTTACTCCCTAGCCTTCTTCTGGTCCAAAAATAAGATCCGTGATGTTTCACGTCAATTGAACTCCGTTTGATTTTCATTTTATGTAAAACTCAAAAACAAGGAAAAAACAGAAACTGGCACCGGGCTCTAGGTTAATAGGTTAGTCCCAAAAATCATATAAAATAGCATATAAATGCATGTAAAACATCCAAGGTTGATAATACAATAGCATGGAACAATCAAAAATTATAGATACGTTGGAGACGTATCAACTTACACTGGGTTGCCGCCACCTGTCGCGGCTCCGCTAAGCGATGGTCGTCGCCACCGCCATGAGGATTACGAGAAGCTCGGGCATGCTTCGATGGTGGGGATCCAGACGCCTGCGTGCTGGCCCTGGGCCACCACTGCCCGCCGCTCCGCGACACTGTGGTAGCCACCACCTCGCGTGGGTGCGGGACGAACCACGCGCAGGGGCCTGGATCTAAGCGATGATTACACGTTTGCTGGGGAAAGAGACGTCGAACTGGCATGTTTTGCGGGCGAGGCCTAGCAAACCACGACGTCTGCCAGGCAGAACATTTGATGTGAGTCGTTGATTTGGATTTACAGATCTTGATGTAGTCTGGGCAATAAGATTTGTTTAAGTTAATTTGATCCAAGGGTCTTGGTTATCTTGTGTACAGTTTGTTGTGTGGTTTTAGGAGAGTTTATGTTTGCTTTTTTAATTGTAGTGTAGACTATACGATTTAAAAGTAATTTGAAAAATGATGAAATTCTGGGCGAAACGCATTTTCGCAATTTTTTGCAAATGGTTTGTCGGATTGACGCAAATGATATGGCGTTGGAAAGCTATGGAAAATGCGGAACTTTTTCGTATTGAAATGTTTTTCTAATTCCTTATGATTTAAAAACGAATTCGAATACGGTCAAATTTGATTTCGAACGCGATTTTTTTAAGTTTGTCAAAATAAGGCAAATAATATACTGTTAGAAAGATAGCAAAAATTCGAAACTTAGTCATGTTGAATGTTTTTTCTCAAATTCGCAACCGTTGTAGAGTAATTTGGATTATGATAAGACCCATCGTGTTGTTTTTCCGTCAGAAAAAACAGAGTACTTGTACTGATCTACGTGTGCGTTTGTACTGATGTATTCTTCGGAGAGTATGATGAGGACATCAATACCATTGTTACACCCACAGCCCCTACTGTTACATATACTGGGCCAATTACTAGAGCTCGCGCACGCCAATTAAATTACCAGGTACTTTCGTTTCTTGGTAATGATTCTAATGTTCATGAGATTATGATGCTGCCTAAATTGGATACATTTGTTTTGCTTTCAAATGAAGGGCCTAGCTTGGAGAAGGATGAACATTGGAGCAAGAACACGCATGGAGTTGATGGCATGCGCAAGGGGATCAAGAACGGAGTTACAAGTGATGATTTCAGGACTTTGAAGCCGCCATAAGGAGTGCATGAAGCCATGGACGAAATATACAAGATGCCACTTCATAATATTCGTCCATAGGCTATTCTAGGTGCTGCGTCACCTTATTAATGGGCCAGGCCCATGTAATTTCGAAATACTTAAGTATAGGCTATTTTTAGAGTCCGTATGTGTGGGGAAACAAGAGTTAGGGTTGGTTTCGGACCCCACCCTCAAGGGCCACGAAATTCCCCTCTCTTCCTCCATATATACAGCCCTTAGGGCGTCGTTTAGACTTTGGGTTTTGTTTAGATTAAAAGTTCGCCATAGCTGCAACTTCTCGTACTTCGTTTGTGTCCAACGACCAGACCAAGACGTCACAGAACCCCACCTTGATCAATAAAGCTTTCATCTTATATTCGCAATATCCAGATTGCAATCTCAGTTTCTTGCTTGTTCTTCGTTTGCTCGCAGGAAACAGGCCCTCGTGGTCAGGTTGATCGTGCTCCGGCGTGGTCAATAACCCCTCGGAAGTTGGTTTAGCGATTGCTAAGGCGCGACGTCTCGCACGTTCGTAGTCGGATCGTCAAGGTCGACTCCCACAGAAAGCGATAGCCACCATCTCATCGAAACATCGGGACACCTTTGCCTCTATCAAGTGGTATCAGATTTTCATAGATTAGATCGAGTCTGTTCTTCATACCTACAGTCCACGAAAAAGCCACAAAAAAAATTAGGGTTAGTTCATCATATCCGAACCAATCTGAGCCTTTGCATAATCTTTTTAGGGTTTTTGCTTTGTTGAATTTGCGGTTGCATCGTCGTGTCAAGTTGCTGGTCTTAGAGTCTAGTCTTTTAGAGTTTCGAGTTCTGGTCATAAGTTGTCACGCCGCCGCCGCACCATCATCATCGCCCATCTACCACTTTTGCTTCTCCGCCACCGCTCTGAATCCATATCCATATACCACCACCAATCCGTATCCATATACCACCACCAATCTGTATCCATATACCACCACCAATCTGTAACCATATATCCACCACCAATCCGAGTTCTTCTCATATTAGGTTTGTTCTTGAGATCAATCTCAATTCCGATTCGTGTTTCCTTGCCTGCGTAGGTCTCGAAAAAAAAAAGTCTGGAGACCCCTGGGCAGTTTTTAGGCCAAAATTTTCACGGGCAAAAATATTTTTTCCCTATCCTATTTTTAGGTTTTTCTGAGTCTTTTGAGCCACGTGCCATCATAGTGATTTTTTGTCGCACTTTTTCGTCGTCGCTGCCCTGATTTCCGAAAAAAAAAGTGAATTTTTTTTTCGTGCCCATCCTATCAGTTTGACGAGGGAAGAGTTTTGAGACACTCGCCATTATAGTAATTTTTCGCAAAAAAAAGAGGAGCGCAAAAAAAAAGAGGAGCGCAAAAAAAAAAGAGGAGCGCAAAAAAAAAGCGAAAAAAAAAAGTTCCAGAGTGTGCTTTTCCCTTATTTACGTGCAGCGCCGTGATTTTGTTAGTGTTCTAGGCTCGCGTCTCTAGCACGGTCTAGCCTAGGACCAGCACAGTACCGTCGTTGAGCGTTTATTCAACTTTGCATCTCTGAATTGATTATTGCTGACCCTTTTTGCTACCATACTATAAGCCTTCCCAGCTCCACATACCTCTACGTCGTGCGTTTGACTCTCCCTGGCAATCGCTCTATCCAAGCCTTTGAGAGTTTTGACTACAACGGTTGCCGATCACCGCCTGCTGCTGGGTAAGAACTGGTAAGAATTTGAGATTTGCTTGACGGATTTGTGACACCCGCCACCACCACCTCTTGTTAGTATTCTGTAGGATCATATTCTTGTGTGTTTTCTATTGTTGCTAACCATGGCAGGATCACAAGCCGACGAGACTGACTGGGAGAACATGACGAATCAGGAGTTGCATGATAAATTTCAGCAAATAATGAATGGACAGGTGCAGGATGTGCTAAACAGATTTGAAGAGGCCATGGAGAAGATAGATGACATGGAGAAGACGTTCGAAACAAAGCTCGATAACAGGTTTAATGAATTGCTCGCGCGTCTTCCACCACCACCACCGGCTGCACCTAACGCACATCTACAACAACAACAACGACGACTACCTACACATCGTGAAACAGCCCTCCGCCGAGCGAGCCGTCTCCCTCTTGCACCTGGCCAAACTGTTGGTGCTGCTGTTGCTACTTCTGTGGCTCCTGCTGCTGATGCGGCGGAGGATGATTTTGCTGGCGATTACGAGGATGAGGTTGATCAAAATCAGAACTACGTGCCACCACCAGCACAGCAACCATCAGGTCGTCCACATGCAAATAATGGCAATGGTAGGGCTCACCCTCAGGTACGAGATCATGACCATCTCCCTAAACTAAAATTGAATATTCCATCATTTGAGGGTAGATATGTTCCTGATATATATCTTACTTGGGAGTTAGAAACTGAACAACGATTTACATGTTTACAATATCCCGAGGAGAGACGTGTTCCTGCTGCTGTTTGTGCATTCACTAGTTTTGCATGTGTTTGGTGGTCTGAGCATTGTAGATTATATCCCATTCCTGGTACTTGGGCTGCTTTGAAAACTGCTATGCGTACTCGTTGGGTTCCACCATATTATCAACGTGAATTACTTCAAAAATTGCAGCGCTTAAGACAGGGAAAAAATTCTGTAGAAGAATATTATCAGGAATTACAAACTGGCATGATTAGATGTGGTATTGTTGAGGAGAATGAAGCTATGCTTGCACGTTTTATGGGTGGATTAAATAGAGAGATTCAGACGATTCTAGAGTATAAGGAGTATACTAATATCACTTGTTTATTCCATCTTGCTTGTAAAGCTGAACGTGAAGTGCAGGATCGACAGGCATTGGCGCGGACTAATTTTTCTGCAGGTCGACCTTCTTCATGGACACCACGTGCATCATCTACTTCCACACGTTCTGCTACACTGGCGCCTCCGTCGGCTGCCACCTCCAACCGTGATACAATAAAGCAGGCACAATCACCACTATCTGCCAAGAGCACACCTTCTGGGCCTGCAAAGAGCTCTTCTTCATCCATGGCATCAACAGGGCAAACACATGATATTATTTGTCAACGTTGCAAGGGTGGAGGTCATTATGCGAGAGAATGCCCATCTAAGCGTGTGATGATTGTTACTGAGGATGGTGGGTATGAGTCCGCTAGTGACTATGATGAGGAGACTTTGGCTCTTATTACACGTGACGAACACGGTGGAGACGATTCTGATCATGAGACGCAATACATGGCTCCTGAAGATGCTGACAGGTATGACTGTTTAGTTGCTCAACGTGTTTTGAGTGTGCAGGTTACACAAGCTGAGCAAAATCAGAGGCATAATTTGTTCCATACAAAGGGAGTTGTGAAGGAACGTTCTGTTCGCGTGATCATAGATGGAGGGAGTTGCAACAACTTGGCTAGCATCGAGATGGTGGAGAAGCTATCTCTCACCACAAGACCACATCCACATCCTTACTACATCCAATGGTTCAACAACAGCGGCAAGGTTAAGGTAACACGTACTGTTCGTGTGCATTTTAGTATCTCTACATATGCTGATTATGTTGATTGTGATGTGGTACCTATGCAAGCATGTTCCTTATTACTTGGTAGACCATGGCAATTTGATAAAAATTCTATTCACCATGGTAGAAACAATCAGTATACTCTTGTTCATAAGGATAAAAATATTACTTTGCTTCCTATGACTCCTGATTCCATTTTGAAAGATGATATTAATAGAGCTAATAAAGCAAAACAGGAGAAAACTAAGAGTGAAAATCAGATTGTGGCAAAAGAATTTGAGCAACAAATGCAGCCTAATAATAATAAACAATCTAGTGTTGCTTCTGAAATTAAATTGAAAAGTGCATGTTTACTTGCCACCAAATCTGATATTGATGATCTAGATTTTAGCAAATCTGTTTGCTATGCTTTTGTGTGCAAAGAGGCATTATTTTCATTCGAGGACGTGCCTTCCTCTTTGCCTCCTGCTGTCACTAACATTTTGCAGGAGTTCGCCGACGTCTTTCCACAAGACGTGCCACCGGGATTACCACCTATTCGCGGGATTGAGCATCAAATTGACTTAATTCCCGGTGCATCATTACCCAACCGTGCACCATACCGTACCAATCCAGAGGAGACGAAGGAGATTATGCGTCAAGTACAAGAACTGCTCGACAAAGGTTATATACACGAATCCCTTAGTCCTTGTGCTGTTCCTATCATTTTAGTGCCGAAAAAGGATGGTACGTCGCGTATGTGCGTTGATTGTAGAGGCATTAATAATATTACTATTCGTTATCGTCATCCTATTCCTAGGCTAGATGATATGCTTGATGAATTGAGTGGCTCTACAATATTCTCCAAAGTTGATTTGCGTAGTGGTTACCATCAAATTCGTATGAAATTGGGAGATGAATGGAAAACAGCATTTAAAACTAAGTTTGGATTATATGAGTGGTTAGTCATGCCTTTTGGGTTAACTAATGCACCTAGTACTTTCATGAGGTTAATGAACGAAGTTTTACGTGCTTTCATTGGACGATTTGTGGTAGTTTACTTTGATGACATATTGATTTATAGCAAATCTTTGGAGGAACATTTGGAACATTTACGTGCTGTTTTTATTGCTCTACGTGATGCACGTTTGTTTGGTAACCTTGGAAAGTGCACCTTTTGCACCGACCGAGTATCTTTTCTTGGCTATGTTGTTACTCCACAGGGAATTGAAGTTGATAAAGCCAAGATTGAAGCTATTGAGAGTTGGCCGCAGCCCAAAACGGTCACACAAGTGAGGAGTTTCCTTGGCCTCGCTGGTTTCTATAGGCGTTTTGTGAGAGATTTCAGCACCATTGCTGCACCTCTCAACGAGCTTACAAAGAAGGATGTACCTTTTGTTTGGGGTACCGCACAGGAAGAATCCTTCACGGTATTGAAAGATAAGTTGACACATGCTCCTTTACTCCAACTTCCTAATTTCAATAAGACTTTTGAGCTTGAATGTGATGCTAGTGGAATTGGATTAGGAGGTGTGTTATTACAAGATGGAAAACCTGTTGCATACTTTTCTGAAAAATTGAGTGGGCCTAGTCTGAACTATTCTACTTATGATAAAGAATTATATGCTCTTGTTCGGACCTTAGAAACATGGCAACATTATTTATGGCCCAAGGAATTTGTTATACATTCTGATCATGAATCTTTGAAACACATTAAAAGTCAAGCAAAACTGAACCGTCGACATGCTAAATGGGTTGAATTCATTGAGACTTTCCCTTATGTGATTAAACACAAGAAGGGTAAAGAAAATGTTATTGCTGATGCCTTGTCTCGTCGTTATACTATGCTTTCACAACTTGACTTTAAAATATTTGGTTTGGAGACCATCAAGGATCAATATGTTAATGATGCTGAATTTAAAGATGTATTGCAGAATTGTAAGGAAGGGAGAACTTGGAACAAGTTCGTTCTTAACGATGGATTTGTGTTTCGTGCTAACAAGCTATGCATTCCAGCTAGCTCCGTTCGTCTTTTGTTGTTGCAGGAGGCGCATGGAGGAGGATTAATGGGACACTTTGGCGTCAAGAAGACGGAGGATATAATTGCTACACATTTCTTTTGGCCAAAGATGAGACGGGATGTTGAGCGTTTTGTTGCTCGCTGCACTACATGTCAAAGAGCTAAGTCACAACTCAATCCTCATGGTTTATATATGCCTTTGCCTGTACCTAGTGTTCCTTGGGAGGATATATCTATGGACTTTGTTTTAGGTTTACCTAGAACAAAGAAGGGGAGGGATAGCATATTTGTTGTCGTGGATAGGTTCTTGAAAATGGCACACTTTATACCATGTCATAAAAGCGATGATGCTGTTAATGTTGCTGATTTGTTCTTTCGTGAAATTATTCGCTTACATGGTGTGCCAAATACTATTGTTTCAGATCGTGATACTAAATTTCTTAGCCACTTTTGGAGATGTTTATGGGCTAAGTTGGGGACTAAGCTGCTTTTTAGTACTACTTGTCACCCCCAAACTGATGGACAAACTGAAGTAGTCAATAGAACATTGTCTACTATGCTTAGGGCTGTTTTGAAGAATAACAAGAAAATGTGGGAAGAATGCTTGCCTCATATTGAATTTGCTTATAATCGTTCATTGCATTCTACTACTAAGATGTGCCCTTTTGAAATTGTGTATGGTTTCCTACCTCGTGCACCTATTGATTTGTTGCCTCTTCCATCTTCGGAGAAGGTTAATTTTGATGCTAAAGAACGTTCTGAATTGATTTTAAAAATGCATGAGTTAACTAAGGAAAACATTGAGCGTATGAATGCTAAATATAAACTTGCTGGAGATAAGGGTAGTAAACATGTTGTGTTTGCACCTGGAGATCTTGTTTGGTTACATTTGCGTAAAGATAGATTTCCTAATCTGCGCAAATCAAAGCTAATGCCACGTGCTGATGGTCCTTTTAAGGTTTTAGAGAAAATAAATGATAATGCATATAAACTTGAGCTACCTGCAGATTTTGGGGTTAGTCCCACTTTTAACATTGCAGATTTGAAGCCTTATTTGGGTGAGGAAGATGAGCTTCCGTCGAGGACGACTTCATTTCAAGAAGGGGAGGATGATGAGGACATCAATACCATTGTTACACCCACAGCCCCTACTGTTACATATACTGGGCCAATTACTAGAGCTCGCGCACGCCAATTAAATTACCAGGTACTTTCGTTTCTTGGTAATGATTCTAATGTTCATGAGATTATGATGCTGCCTAAATTGGATACATTTGTTTTGCTTTCAAATGAAGGGCCTAGCTTGGAGAAGGATGAACATTGGAGCAAGAACACGCATGGAGTTGATGGCATGCGCAAGGGGATCAAGAACGGAGTTACAAGTGATGATTTCAGGACTTTGAAGCCGCCATAAGGAGTGCATGAAGCCATGGACGAAATATACAAGATGCCACTTCATAATATTCGTCCATAGGCTATTCTAGGTGCTGCGTCACCTTATTAATGGGCCAGGCCCATGTAATTTCGAAATACTTAAGTATAGGCTATTTTTAGAGTCCGTATGTGTGGGGAAACAAGAGTTAGGGTTGGTTTCGGACCCCACCCTCAAGGGCCACGAAATTCCCCTCTCTTCCTCCATATATACAGCCCTTAGGGCGTCGTTTAGACTTTGGGTTTTGTTTAGATTAAAAGTTCGCCATAGCTGCAACTTCTCGTACTTCGTTTGTGTCCAACGACCAGACCAAGACGTCACAGAACCCCACCTTGATCAATAAAGCTTTCATCTTATATTCGCAATATCCAGATTGCAATCTCAGTTTCTTGCTTGTTCTTCGTTTGCTCGCAGGAAACAGGCCCTCGTGGTCAGGTTGATCGTGCTCCGGCGTGGTCAATAACCCCTCGGAAGTTGGTTTAGCGATTGCTAAGGCGCGACGTCTCGCACGTTCGTAGTCGGATCGTCAAGGTCGACTCCCACAGAAAGCGATAGCCACCATCTCATCGAAACATCGGGACACCTTTGCCTCTATCAGAGTAATTTTGGAAGGTTCCAAAAAAAAGAGTACTTGAACTGATGTCCATATGGTTTTGTACTGAGCGTGTTTTCCCGTGTGAAAAACAAAGTACTCGTACTGATGTATGTGTGTATTTGTACTGAGCTATTTTTTGTAAAGTAATTTTGAATGGTTCTGAAAAAAGAGTATTTGAACTAATGTCCGCATGGGTTTGTACTGAGCGTGTTTTCACTGACTAGATTTTGCTCTCTTTTTGGGGTAATTTTTCCTTGTAACTTTGCAACAGTTTACGATATCATAGTCCCCGAACTTGCATGGTTTATATCGTTGAACTGAATGTTATTTTTTCCAAAAAAATTATTTTTGTGTGTTTTCTATTTTTGTTTAATTCAACATGAACTGATGACTTTTGAATCAAAGAGAAATACTCCCTCCGTTCCTAAATATAAGTTTTTTAGACATTTCAAATGAACTACAGCATACATCCGTATGTAGACATATCTTAGAGTGTAGATTCACTCATTTTGCTCCGTATGTAGTCACTTGTTGAAATCTCTAGAAAGACTTATATTTAGGAAGAGTAGTATAGAGTATTGAGAGCTTGCATAATGTAATTACATATCTATGCTCGCAATGTTTGGACACACATAATGCATGCCGTGGAGAATAGCAAGTCTCAGAGATGGGCATCCGTTATCAAGCATCACCGAAGCAAAAAGTCATCAACCACTCAAGTGCAGTAGCAGATCGCATATCACACATAATTTCAGTACACCACACACAAAAAGGATATCTAAGAAACATCACATGCACAAGTTCAATAGCAGCAGCTTCTGTTTCGACGGGTTCAATCACAACAGCAAAGTCATCAACCGCTCAAGTGCAGTAGCAGATCGCACACCCACATCTGCTCACCTATCGACGTATTCATCTTGCTCCTCGCCATGTGCACCACCAAACTGCTCCCTTTCTCCACCAACAAACCACTCCATGCCGATGCGGGGTTAGATTGACTTCCAAACTAGTACTTGAAAATCCCATCCCCAAATATGCATGTCAAGCTTCAGAGTTTTAAGTAATCTAAACTGAAGCCATCTGAAAACATTGAACTGATACCTAGTGATCTTGTGAGCAAGGGTTTTCTGTGATACTAGTAAGCTTGCACGTGCGTGCACGTCTCGCATCTCGGCTGACACATATAACCATATATAGGATAACCTTCCCTCCAAAAAAAGATATAGGATAACCTTCTTGGAAATTTGAAATTTCACATGAAGTGTACAATACCTAATTCTTGTCTCACACATAATTTTTTTAAATATCAACCTCTCATTTATTTAGTCAAGGTATGCAGGAATCTCTGCCAAGATAAAGTCTCTCATACATAACTTGAAACATCATTCTTTATGAATCAATATTCCTCTTGAATCAAATATCACAACAATAGCACCCAAAAGATGGAAAAGAATCAGCATGTTGGAGATATGAATATTTGATGCATAATCATATATACATCATGTTGTCCCGTCTTCTTGCGCAATGCATGTCTCAAACTCTTGACTAATACAAAAAAATCAATAAAAATGATTTACAAGCTTATTAACAGTACATGGGTTATGATCATGCCCTTCAATGGTACACTAACAGCAACATTGCACTCAATTTTTATTGTATTTTGTGGGACAAACAACTATTTTTTGTTGCCTCCTGCCTACGGTTTGAAGTTTCACAAGTTGCCAATGCAAGTCTGTCATGGATAAGCCTAAATGTGAGCAACACTAAATTAAAAGATGGGCAATTTGAAGTTCCTGCTATTTTTACTTGAGATGCCTTCTGATAAAATTCCAAAGCATATAGAGTTTCTGTTCAAGAGGCATGATAATGGCACACTGCTTCAAGGTTATAGCCTGCTCATGCACACTTAAATGATCAGGAATATTCAGGCTAATGCCTGCTACTTCCTTAATTGACTTCGTCTATGTAGCAAAAAATTGTAAAGCTCGTCTAACTTTGGGAATCGGAGAAATAATAGTGTCAACATGGGACTGCAAATCACCGATGACAAATTTGATCTGCCTCATCAAACACAAATATATGTTCCCTACGAAAGAAGTAATGATTTTAGATTGTCAACATCTCATAATTTGGAATTTAAGATAACTTATAAATCAGGTTGTATCCAATAATTTGGACCTGTGAGCAATTGAAGTTTGGAGTCTCGTCCAAGTGCAGTACTCACAGCTGAGAAGTGCGAACTAAGATATTCATACTATTTATGCATTATTTTTGTTGCTAAATTCCGGTGCACTTAAAAATAGCACCACTAGTAAAACTATGGTGCTTCCTCCCCACCTTCTTGATCACATCCCAAGTTTGACCAGCAAAATCATTAGTGGGGGAGGGAATAATGCACAACCCACACCATCCTCACTCCATTCCCCCCAATGCAGCTACCAAAACTTATTGTGGTAAGATACTCCATCCAGGGAACTTTAATCATTGTTACTGGCGACATTTCTTTGCAACGATACTTGACATGACCATATGATGTGCTAGACAGTCAAACTGTATGAATAGAAATTCTCAGAGAACAATTTGCATAGCTAAAAATCAAAACGAATAGAACCTGGCTTAACGGAGTATGACGATTTTTTCAATAGAAACGACTGATCCATCAATGTTAGTATTAATCACAGCATTACTACATTTATTTTAGGAATACTGTAAACACATCACCGTACTGGTTCCTTTGGAGTTGTTGCCTCTGCAGCTTTGTGTGCTCGCTTTCAATGGTTTAACCTGAATAGGATTTGAACAAAGGTCAGTGTTAAAATCTAGTAAAAACTAAAACAAAATAAGATCATATATGGATGAACCGAGGCATGGTGTATAGGAGAAGAGAGACTAATAGAATGGGCTAGCTATACAAAAAGAACAATTAGAGGAACTCATCGAACATTTGGTGGGCATCCACACGCTTCACGGTGCAGCTCCTACCACTGTGCCTCCCTGGGGTGTTCACACAGCATGCTGCCATGGTTAGTGGAACAGCGACAGCGGGAGGAACGACAGCGGCGGCATCTGCATCGCTAACCACGAGGAGGACCGCACAGGCATATGCGTCCCTGACGCGAGGTCGAGGAACATAGGCTAGGAGTCATCGGCACATCGGCATTTTCAAATGCCCAGCCGGAGAAATCCATCTTTGTGGCTGAGCCGGCTGTGTCCCACGCCGCCGCTGCTTCTCGAGGGAGGAGATGGACCTGCCGCCGCCGACACAGGCCTAGCCCACTATATCATGCGCTGCCGCTGCCGCCGCCGCTCTACATGTATCAAAATGAAATTTGGACAACAAATTGGAGTAAAATCTAGCATGTATTGTTTATACTTCAGAAATCACAAGATTCATCTTGTCAATACGTTTTTTTATAATCGCACTGCATCTCGCTAGTGAATCAGGAGAAATTCAGAGGAAGAGGCAGACTCAGCTAGCTAGTGATCTGTACAGCCACCATTTGCATTGGCTATGGCTAAATCAAAGGGTTACTGCTAGGGAATGGGGAGAAATTCAGAGGAACATGCAGACTCGCTAGCTAGGGATCCAAAGGAAGATGCAGAAGACGCCTAGAAATTGCGGCCACGGAGCAGGCGATTCCAGCTCTTGTGGGAGGACAGGAATCTTGGAAGTGAAAGCAGCAGGGGTTGTCCGCGCTCTATCGTTCTCCCTTGGATTCGCCCATTGTTGTGCTTCTTAAGATACGACCATGGTCGTGCTCCCTGTGAAGTGCGCCACACCTCTGAGAACTTGTGGCACGGCTCGATGGCGCGGATCTGGACGCCGGCCATGAAGCGCGTCTCCCCCCGCACACTTACACTGGGCTGCCGCCACCCGTCACGGCTCCGCTACGCCATGGTCGTCGCCACCGCCATGAGGATTACAAGAAGCTCGGGCACGCTTTGATGGCGGAGATCCAGACGCCCACGTGCTGGCCCTGGGCCACCACCGCCCGCCGCTCCGTGACACCATGGTAGCCACCACCTCCCCTGGGTGCGGGAGGAACCACGCGCAGGGGCCTGGATCTGAGCGAGGATTACGCGCTTGCTGGGGAAAGAGACGTCGAACCGGCATGTTTTGCGGGCGATGCCTGGCAGACCACGGCGTCTGCCAGGCAGAACATTTGATCTGAGTCGTTGATTTGGATTTACAGATCTTGATGTAATCTCGGCAGTAAGATTTGTTTAAGTTAATTTGATCCAAGGGTCTTGGTTATCTTGTGTACAGTTTGTTGTGTGGTTTTAGGAGAGTTTATGTTTGCTTTTTTAATAGTAGTGTAGATTACTTTATGTAGTGATGATAGTGTAATACGTGTTGAACTTTGTCATATTGTTTTACAATTTTTTTCTCGTCTTATTTATTGTTCATCTCCAAACTTCCTCAGATTTCATATATGACCTTCTAGAAAAAAATCAAACTCTTTCCTAAACATATGAGGTTTACGTCTTTGAACATACAAACTTTTAAAACATGAACTTACACTTTTTGCACGATTGAACATCTGATCAACTAATATACTTTTTTGTCAACAAACCGCCGTAACATAAGTACTAAAACTGATACTAGCTCTTACATATTCCATGACAAAATCAAACAGCATATGCATGATCACCACTAGACCATATACTGAAAACAACGAGAGTCATATGAACTTTCCACATAGGATTTTTCTCTCACTCATGTTCAGAAACATAGATCAACAACTGTTCTGTTTGTAACTTTTTTTGTCAATCACTTTATGAATCATACAGATATCCAGTTCGATCGCTTGAAGAACCAACTTCAGTGTTCGAATTAGTACCTTTTCAGAGGTGCAGACGCAGCCGGAAAGTAGTTCTAGTGGAGCTCGAGGGAGCGTTGAACATAGCACGACAGGGAGCGTCGAACTGCCCGCTGCCATGAGGTTGACCTGTGGCGGAGGATCCACTGCCCACAGAGAGGCAGAGGTGCGCCGGCGGGTGACGGCATGGAGCTCCCAAACATCTTGCATATATATTTTGAACTAATGTTTTTTTCTGTCATTGCACTGTTGTTGATATATAATTAGACCAAAATATCACCGCTACCAAGTCTGCACCAAGTACCTGTATGAGTTCAATTTTTTTAGACCATAGTTCAATGCAGCAAGGTTGCAAGTTCAAACAGTCAATGGACCAAAATTTGTTTGAACACAAAATGTGCATGCATGTTTTGATACGCAACAGTTTAGAATCAGACATAAACACAAGTTCAGCATCAACGAAACACAAGTTCAGCTAGAGTTAACCGGAAATGGGTTCAGTATCAACCTCCAGCATATAATTTTTTGAACTGAATTTTTTCCTATCATTGTACTGTTGTTGTGTAGGGAGGATTGAACTCACAATACCCGCTACCAAGTCAGCATGAACAGTTCAAATAAAACCAGGTGTGACATGTGCATGAACAGTTCAACAATTCAAGTTTCATCAGTGCAAAGCTCACATGAATGCATGTGAGATGCTCGATCCAGAGAGAGGAGGGGCCGTACCGGAGGTGGCTCTTGTGCGTGCCCATGGTTAGAATCGGCAGCGGGGCGCCGTGGTGGAGGAGATGGCTTGGGCGGGGGTGGCACGCCAGCAGGTTGGTGTCGGCCGGCTCGATCTGGAGTCCTCGCTCATCGATGAACTTATCCGCGGAGGAGAAGGTGAGGCGATGGCGGTAGTAGATGAGGCGCTCGGCGGCGCGCTGGGGGAGGGCCGACCGTGGCAAGCTGGGGGAGGGGGCTGGCGGCGGCGCGCTGGGTAGATGGGGAAGGCGGCGGTGTGCTGGGGGAGGGTTCGGGCGGCGACGCGCTGGGGGAGGGGTCAGGCGACGGCGCGCAAGGGGAGGGTCCGACCGCCGGCGCGCTGGGGGAGGTCGTCGCGGCGGCGGGGTGGAGGGGGGTCGTGTGGTCGTGTGGCTGGGGACGATGGGTCTCGGGTGGCTGAGTGGGGCTTTTTTCTCCTTTAGTTTGGGGCCGAGAACGATTAGTTCGGCTTTTTGGGTTAGATTGCCTCTGATCGCTCTATATAGGACGAAGAGTAACAAAATATTATATTGTTTCTAGTAACAGAATAGCTCTATCCTATATACATACATACATATATTTATATATATACATATATATATATATATATAGTCTATTCAAGACCCTGGGTGAAGAATAAATAATTCTTCACCCCGGTCGAACGACCCAGCCAGCCGGCAGGCCGACTTGGCTCCATTGCATCGCACACGCCTGCACCACTTTCCAGTCGAGCTCCCACTACCGCAATTTCTGGATCTATTGGGAGCAGAAGAGGCATGCGGTTCGGAGGTGAGCGGCGGTAGGTTTCAGCGGCGAGCCGACGGCAGCTGCAGGTGGATTCGGATGTGTGCGACGCTGGGGGTGCCTTCGTTGGCTGGTTCCAGCGTGGAGGCGAGCTGCGTTTCGAGAGGCTTCCCGGCGGGTGGCAGCCTCGTCGGCCGGCGGCCGCGCCACGACCCGCCTCCACCCTCCGCTCCCTTTGTCGCGCTGGCTGTGGCCCGGCCTACGTTGGTTGTCCCCTCCCCCTTCCTACAACCAGCGAAAGCTGACCCCGCGTAAGATCAATGGCCTTCGCAGCAGCAACATCTATTCAACGCCCCGAATTCTTCAACCAGTTGGACGAGCTTCCATGGCCTTTTTGTCCTAGCTGCTAAGACATTCAGGTTTCTCTCTTTGCCTCTTTTCTTTTGTCTCTTTGTATGTGTGCGCGCGCATATGCAGGATGAGTATTGTGCAGAAAGAGTATAAAGATCAGGAGTCAATTTACATCCTATCTGACTTAGATCTTTTTTTACTAGTTAGGTTTATGATTTGGCTTTTGCCTGTGTATAAGTTTATTCCTAATCAGGAATTAGCTACCGTACCACCGTAGTATTTCTCTCATTCTGAATCTTAAATGTATTTTAGAAATCCTATATTAATCATTTAATTTATGACATAATTTGAGAATGGTCAAACAAAAGTTGTTGTTTTGTTGCAAACCTAGATGTTTCCATTTTTCAAATGCCATGTAATGTTTCTCATAGGCTCGACATATACATCTGCATTTGTGCTTGGCTGTCTATCCAAATTCAATTTCTTCCTTTATTTTTGTTGGTTCGGTGATGCATTTTTCTCAGAGCTTAGGTATACTGTTGTTAGCTGAATTTGATCATAGACTGATCTTCTTTCCATGTCATGCAAAAGCAACAACCTTCTCTTTATGTTGTGATTTACAAAATGTTATAGGTATATTGTTTCTAGCTGAATTTAGTTGACTGATCTGATTTCAATGCCATCCGAAACAGCAACCTTCTCTTTATGTTGTGATTTTAAAATTTGTTATAGCTCTGGTTTGAATGGAACCACTGAAATTCTTGGTGGTGGATGATCAGAAGTTCATTTTTGCTTGCTTGCCATCATGCCATGATTCTTTTTTTTGCCATGATTCTTGGCCTCGATATGTTCAAATCATGAACCGGGGGGCATCAATTAGAGGTGCATGCACTTCATGTTTTGTGATGCTGAAGATGATGCTCATTTAATCATTTATAGATGTAGATATTGATTTTACATACTATTGATAAAAAAGTCTTCTTTGCCTTATGCTCCCTTTTCCTAGCTATTTCATATTAGGTTCTGCCAATTCTCATGGTCCATTGTGCTACCTACTTGTGTAGGTTCCTTGTCTAAAATAATGGTATTATTTACTACATATAGAAGAATATCTTCACCATGGATGTGTGGAGATAGGTAATTTCTGTTGAAAAATAATTAATAAGTGCTAAAATAGAGCATGCAGGTTACATTTGTGTGTACCTGTTAGCACCTTTGCCAAGAAAAAAAATCTATGCATACAGTTCTGGTCAATGGTAAATAGAGTATCTGAGTGGAAAAGATGGAGCGTGTGCATTAACATTTTTAGCATGATGCTTTATTTTTTAGTCGGTCTATAAACCTTATATTAAGCTGCAATTTAATGTTTCTAACTGAAAACTGTGACTTACAATTCTTTTGGTGGAATTTCTAAACAATGAGAAGTCCAGACTTGAATTAGGTATTCAAGAGAAGTCCAGACTTGAATTTGAATATGAGCGCGACCTTGAGCAATGGTGCCGATGAGCTGACCCATGCGGCTAGATCCTAGATGAGTGTGAATTGGTTGTCCAATGACTTGCGCTAGAAGGTTGTGGCGTTCACTCCCAGCACGCCCAACAGCCAAGCAATGGCCGCAGTGCTGCCGGATTTCTGGGATGGAGTCGACGGGGAGGGCGGCGAAAAAGACGTGCGCCCACGTGTTGTACTCCCATGGTCTCACTAGTCTACGGCCTGCGGGCTAGGATACAGGTCGAGGGCCTCGGCCGGGCTGCGCAGTTGGTTGGCCTCTAATTTTTTAACACACAAATTATCCATACTGCTAATACTTCCTCCGTTCGAAAAAGTTTGTCCCTCAAATGGATGTATCTAGCACCAAGTTAGTGCTAAATACATCCATTTGAGGGACAAGCTTGGGACAAGCTTTTTCGGACGGAGAGAATACCTTTTTAAGTGAGGGGTAAGTTTTAATCTAAACCATATATCTTTCTCAAAAATTGTGAACTTTCCAAAGGAGGGTGTAATGAAGCACAACTCATAGAATAAATAAATTTAGTAGTATGTAATATAATTATTTAGCATGCACTAGAAGCTGCAGTTGCTTGATTAACCATGATCTAGAATCTTTTTAGGTATATAGCGGGTGTCTTTCTATACGTGCTATGATTTCTTACTATTATTTAATTATTGGCTGATCCTAGATTTTAGTCTCTCAGTTTTTGAGTAAGAGTTAATTTACGTTGATCAAATATGATTGAATTCACATTATCCTTTAGGATAAGATTCGGTGCGGTAATGCTACTAAGAATATAACACAAAGATACTAGAATAGTACAACTTGTCGTGTGACGTTGCTGGGTGCTAGGCCATAAGGGCCACTACATCTTGGGGTATATTTGTATTTTTGGAAAATCAGTCTGGTTGTGCAACTAAAGAAGTTTTCGCCAAGTGTGAAGAATCTGATATTTTTGGTAGGGAAAATTGATTTTTTTTTCTTTTTAATTGCAAGTTTAGTTCACCAGTAATCTCGTACTTGCTCTCTGTTTTCTGATTTGCCAGGAAAATGAGGAATGGGAACTCTGCCACCAAAGCGAGGTGGTGAAGGTGTTTGTAAGAGACTTGAAGATGAAGAGCAATTATCGAAGTTGTGGTTGTGCAAATAAAACATGGCACCGTGCATAGGTTTGCTGAGACGCTGAGGGATAGATCTGTAGGTTTTCTCTCATCCATAGGTCTGCGTACGTTGTACTCATCGGTAAAACACAGTGACATAACTCACCATAAGCTGGATGAACAAATATATCGTTTTAATTGGTTTTTGAATAGTCGGTCCTGGGTGAGGATTAAGAATTCCTCACCCAGGTTTCTTCACCCAGGGTGATTTGTCTGGTTCGCGAGATGGGTAGGGTGAAGTATAAGAATTCCTCTAACTTTCTGCATTTTGTACGTATGAATTTACTGCTATTTCTTCTAAATTGTACTTGGTTTGTTCCTTATGATTAAAATTGGTTTCACTTTCTTGGAACAGACTTTGCAGCCCAATACAAGTATACTTCTCTGACTTGGAATAGTTTTTTTTTGTGTAATTTTTTTTATTACATAGTACAGCAGCTTATTGTGTCACTTCTATTCTTGTGAGCCCAAACTGCCTTTGTTTCCTCCCTGCTGTTACATCTATCTTGTTCAAAATCACCAAAACTATTTTTATATTTCCTTTTGTTGTTTTACCATGCTTATGAATTGATATATTTTACATTTACCTGCCCTCCCCAGAAATGAAGGTTCAGGAGGACTTTTGTTGCTCTAATGCTTCTTCGATGACGGTTTTGCCGTTCTCCCTTGCAGATGGAGATTGCCACATAAAGTGCACCGATGGCTCCAGTTCTTCACCAGATGCTGCATGCCCCGCACCGGCCTCAAGCACGTGAGCCACTATTACCTTATTCTAACTGGTTAACAAAATCAAATCCATTTGCCCATTTAACTTACTTAGTTAAGTTTTGTTGATAACTAACTTTCATTGTTATTATATACTGCAGTGTCTTTGCCATTCTGTTTTATTATACTATAATCTAATTGTCAGGATTTTTTTCTATATTTTGGTACATAGATTTTAGGGTCATAGTGCAGTGCTAATGTTTTCCCTGCAGGTCATTTAGTCAGCGGATGTTCTATCTTTCAGCGGATGTTCTATCTTTCAACATGTGCATGCTTGCTGTCGTGCTCATGTTGTAATCGTGGCCTGTAATCAGTCCATGATCCTTGTGTGATGTGATCGCAGAAGTTGGGCATAACTGCACTATTACGCAAAAGATGTGAATATTAACTTAAGGAGCGGAGATGAAACTCTGGCCGATAGCAAAAATACAAAGCCTGTTTCCAAGTATATTGATGTAATTTCACATCTTGCCCCCATTCCGGGCAGATGCTAATCAACTGAATGTATGCTAACTTTGAGAATGGAGTCACTCTTATTATGTATGCTGCCGCTGTAACCGCATAACATGCATTTCCCATTTTTGTTATGTAAAATTCTGGCAAGAAACTTGTTGGGATTAACTACGATTTTGTCCTATTTACTAGTACTATAGTATTTACTCATCTCTCAACAAATTCTTGCCCCTGCCAAGGGCAATCGGAGGAAGAGAGCTTTGACTGGAAACTGCGTGTTGAAGCAACACCTCTTGTTGAACAACCCAAAACGAGGGAAGACTCGTAGATTGCGAGAGGCCTGGTGTGTTTACTAGAGATTTTAAAATATTCAAAATATCAGTAACACTATGTATTGGGCAGACTTGAAATACCAATATTAGCGTATCAATTTTTTCCTACGATTTCCTTCCTCACTCATAGACCTAGACTACCTTTCTAGCTTTGTAACTCCAAGCTAGCTCTGTTACTGTGTAAAAGGTTTCCATTGATTTGTAATCAATAAATTTCTGTTAGCGTAACCCTACCTGGCTACCTCCAACGACCGGAGGCGCATCGATCGTGGAGTCAAAGCAAGCATGTTGACCCATTTACCTCAACACTTTTGTGTTTGACTGCGGTGGGCGTTGGCCCGATAGGTCTCCTCGAAACCATAAATTTACCTCGGGTTGGTTTATTTCTTACGTTGGCTGTGTGGCACAAGGGGCCTGGTCTGTTGCTTCAGGTCCGTAATTTTACAAGCGTGGGGTTGTCCTGGTGCGTACATGATGGGTGGGGTGAAGAATAACAATTCTTCACCCTGGGTGACAAATAGCGTATATATATAGTGTTACTATTCATCATCCGGGGTGCAGAATAAGTATTTCTTCATCCGAGGTAATCTTACGATCATTTCATAATTAAATTACGTTTAGAATTCAAATAGTTACATTCCTATTTATTCACTACGTAAAATTTGACATAAGAAAATAAAAATATACTCCCTCCGTTCCTAAATATTTGTCTTTTTAGAGATTTCAAATGAACTATCACATACGGATGTATATAGACATATTTTAGAGTGTAGATTCACTCATTTTGATCCGTATGTAGTCACTTGTTGAAATCTCTAGAAAGACATATATTTAGGAACGGAGGGAGTAGGTCATAAGACAAGAAAATTGTAGTTTACGTGTATTTTAGACTATATTTTTACGTTTGTAATTTTACATAACATAAAATATTTTTTACAGCGATTATATATTTTATTACGGTCTTTTTTTACGTCGGAAATAAGACAAAACTTATGGAACGTAAAATTACGATGCATTGATGGTAAAATAGAGGGAGGTGAAGAATAACTATTCCTCAACCAGGGTGACGAATAGCGCGACCCCCCCACACACACACCCATACACACACACACACACACACACACACACACATATATACATATATAAAGTCTATTAAGGACCCAGGGTGAACAATAAGTAATTCTTCACCCCGATCCATCTACCGAGCCAAGGATTCGGTCGCTCGGCCGTGTGGATTCAATTTTTTTTCACGCCCGCACAACGTAAGATTACCTCTCAACTTTTGGCACACGGGTAGCTCCTGGCCATTAAAAAAATCCTGCTTTGGTCGTGGGATTAGCAGGTAGCCCAGCCAGGTCCCCTGGTTAGGCAAGGCAACTACGAGCGGTTGGAGCTCCGATGGTGATTAGCGGCGGTGGGCGGCGAGTGTGGTGGTCTGCGCAGAATCGATGTCCCGGCCTGGTAAGTGCACGTGTGGCCTCGGCGTCTCTGCGGGTTCATCAGTGCCGGGTGACGCGGCGGGTGGGGGTTGATGAGGGAGTCCTAGACTAAGGGGTCCTCGGCCGTCCGGCCTGTTATCTAGTGGGCCGGACTAATGGGCTGTGAAGACATGAAGGGCGGAGACTATACCTGAGTCCGGATTGGACTCTCCTTGGCGTGGAAGGCAAGCTTGGCGACCGACTATGAAGATTCCTTCTTATGTAACCGACTCTATGTAAACCCTAGATCCCCTCGGTGTCTATATAAACCGGAGGGGATAGTCCAGAAAGGATATATTCATTACCATAGTCATATAGGCTAGGCTTCTAGGGTTTAGCCATCAAGATCTCGTGGTAGATCAACTCTTGTAACACCCATATTCATCAATACTAATCAAGCAGGACGTAGGGTATTACCTCCATTGAGGGGGCCCGAACCTGGGTAAACATTGTATCCCATGTCTCCTGTTACTATCGATCCTAGACACACAGTTCGGGACCCCCTACCCGAGATCCGCCGGTTTTGACACCGACATTGGGGCTTTCATTGAGAGTTCCACCGTGCCGTCGACAAAAGGCTCGATGGCTCGCCTTGTCCTTAAAGACAACATCACCCCTGGAGGAGCTCTGGCCCCGGGCCAAACCCTCTGGTTGGGCGGCTTTACTATGATCGCCCGTTCGGCCGTTGAGCCGACGATGACCTCTCGGGCCATCGAAAACCCACTTCGCATCAACTCCGATCACTCCAAGCAGATGGATCCGGCAGAGCTTTCATCTTTGAACGAACTCCTAGATCGCATCGCCGCTTTCGAAATAGCCACAGACTACGACCAGATCGGTCTTAAAACCAATCAAGGAGAAATCGAGACCCTACCGGTCACCCACCAGATTGCGGTAGTCGTGGAGCAGGATGACGAGTTTTCTCCTATACTGAAGACGGACTATGTCCGGATCGCCGACCAGGAAAAGCCGGATACCCACCCGCGAAAGGATGTGACCAGCCTTCCGAACATAGCATCGGACGACGGTCCTAAACAATCAGAAGGTATTCTGGAACCCGGACTGTTAAGCCCGGAAGATCATCAGACTCCGGATAATCGGCCGGGTCGGGGTTCGGATTTAATTCCACCCACCCACCCGGATTTAGACACTCTCGTGAGCATAAAACATCAGTATCAGGAAACAGTCCACCACTTCTGGGCCAGATTCCTCCTTGTCAAGGACAAGGTAAAAGATTGCCGTGACGAAGACGCAAAATCAGCATTCTACAACAATTGCGCGGACGGAGGAATCCTCAACACCATCAATCGCCGCCGCATACTAAAATTTGCTGACTTAGCAACCATCGTACGAAAATACAGTGTGATGGAGAGCACCTGGAAAACTCAGGCAGCTCGCTGGGAACTGCCAGTCTCAACTCAACTCCCCCTACAGGCGAAAAGGGCACACCCTCGCGGCACGCCCAGTCCAACAGTCAAGAAACAAAAAACCGTTATGCGGCACGTCACTGTTCTGACCGGGTGGCTCGCTAGCCCATGAAAAATACATACAACACAAAATACTGTGGCAACCCACAGCCTTAGAGCATGCTGGATACTATGACAGGTAGCGAAAAGCGGCGAGGATATCCTTATCAAGGACGACTCAGAACGGTTTCCCCCAGTGGACGATAACTCAAGAGTATTGACGGTCTTTGAGACATTCGCTTCAAATAACAAGCGCAAAAGGGCGCTCCGCAAGCTTGCCGAAGTCTGCCAAATTGCTACGATAAACCCCTGGAATGACACAACTATAACATTCAACGCCGGCGACGAACAAAAGTATAGAACAGTGCGAGCGCCAACTGCGTTAGTCCTCAGTCCCATCATGGACGGGTTTCGACTTACCAAGGTCCTCATGGACGGCGGCAGTGGACTAAACCTCATTTATGAGGACACACTCCATAAAATGGAAATAGACAGGAGCCGCAGCATGCAAAGCAACACAACCTTCCGAGGAATGATTCCTAGTCGGGAGGCGCGGTGCGCGGGCAAAATCACACTTGACGTAGTATTCAGCATGCGGGAGAACTACCGGTCCAAAGAAATAACTTTCTAAGTGGCCCCTTTCAGGAGCGAATATCACGCCCTGTTGGGGCGGGATGCTTTTACACGCTTTCATGCCATACCCCATTACGGGTATATGAAGCTCAAGATGCCCAGACCAAACGGTATAATCACTCTTGTCAGTGATCCGGACATAGCACTCCATGCCAAAAACAAAACCGCATCCCTGGCCCTGGAGGAGCTATCCGAAGCCCTCACAGCCGACGAATTAACTGCACTACGCTCCACGGTGGACAGGGACGACGTAATCCTCGACAAACGCCCTAAATCCACATCATTTAAACCGGTAGAGGAAATAGTCAAATTCCAGGTCCACCCAAGGGACCCCAAGAAGACAACATCTATCGGAGCTCAACTGAACCCAACAGTTGACATCGCACTACAAGAATTCCTGCACAAAAACTGGGACATATTCGCCTGGCACCCTTCAGATATGTCAGGGATCCCACGCGAGCTGGCCGAACATAGCCTCAATATATTAAAGGGGTTCAAACTGGTCAAGCAATCACTTCGGCGCTTTTACGAACCTAAGCAACAAGCAATCGGGGAAGAGCTGGCCAAACTCATCGAGGCCGGATTCATTAGAGAAATCAAACACCCGGACTGGTTGGCAAACCTGGTGGTGGTACCAAAGAAGGACAAATCCTGGTGCCTATGTGTCGATTTCAAAGACCTCAATAAGGCTTGCCCTAAGGATCCCTTCCCCCTCCCCCGCATTGATCAAATCATCGACGCCACTGCAGGACACGACTCATTGTGTTTCCTCGATGCATATTCCGGATACCATCAAATCAAAATGAAGGAGTCCGATCAAGCCGGAACAACATTTATCACCCCATACGGGCCATTCTGCTTCAACGCCATGCCCTTTGGGCTCAAGAACGCAGGCGCCATGTACCAACGCATGATTCAAACATGCCTGGAGAAACAGATCGGCAAAACAGTAGAAGCTTACGTCGATGACGTCGTCGACAAAACCAGGCACGTCGAGACACTAATAGACGACTTACGTCTTACATTCGACAACCTCCAGGCATATGACATTAAACTCAACCCGTAAAAGTGTGTCTTCTGCGTCCCTGCTAGAAAACTACTGGGCTTCATCGTCTCGAATAGAGGAATCGAAGCAAACCCAGGAAAAATCCGAGCTCTGTCACAACTGGCTAGGCCAACGGATCTTAAGCAAGTGCAAAAGCTTGCGGGCTGCGTAGCAGCTCTAAGCCGCTTTATCTCCAGATTGGGAGAAAAGGCACTGCCACTCTATCCTTCTACGGCGAACCGACCACTTTGAGTGGACGGACGCGGCAACAGCCGGATTGGAGGAAATAAAAACCCTTCTTGCGAGAAATCCAATACTGGCCGCACCAAACGCCGGTGAACCGATGTTATTATACATATCGGCAACACACCAGGTAGTGAGTGTTGTACTCGTCGTCGAACGAGAACAGGACGGACATAAATTCCCGCTTCAGAAGCCAGTATACTACGTATCAACTGTCCTTACACCATGCAAATCTCGGTACCCTCATTATCAAAAAATAGCATATGCGGTCTTCATGGTATCCCGAAAGCTCCGTCACTACTTTTAGGAGTGTTCGATCATGGTGGCCTCCGAAGTACCCCTCAATGACATCATAAACAACCGTGATGCTACAGGCCGGATTGCCAAATGGGCCATCAAACTCCTCCCATTAGATATTACATATAAACCACGTCAAGCCATCAACTCCCAAGTACTGGCCGACTTCGTCGCCGAATGGACAGAGGCCGAACTCCCTAAAGAGTATGGCACATAATCCAATTGGGTCATGTACTTCGACGGCTCCAAAATGCTGACAGGATTAGGAGCGGGGGTCGTCTTAACGTCCCCTATGGGAGACATCGTCCAGTACGTTCTCCAAATACTATACACAGCCTCCAATAATGCAGCTGAATACGAGACCTTATTACATGGTCTCCAGATGGCTATCTCCATGGGCATACAACACCTCGAGGTACGCGGGGACTCGAACCTCACAATATCTCAAATAAACGGAGATTTCGACGCTAAAGATCCAAAGATGGCAGTGTATCGTAATGCGGTCATCAAAATGTCAGACCGGTTTGAAGGACTCGAGTTCCATCATGTGGCCCGAGAAAGTAATCAAGCGATGGACGTTCTTGCTCGTATCGGCGCTAAGCGCGAACCCGTCCCACCTAACATTTTCCTGGAAAGGCTCTTTAAGCCATCCATGGTGTGGCAGGGGGAAAACGGCAATACAAGTCTGGAATCAAACATAATCCGAGATCCTGGAAACACCGACGTCGTCGGGGGCTCAGCCATCGAAATAACACCATCGGCGTATCTCATCATGGCAGTCATTGCCCCATGGACTGAACCCTTCCTGGCCTACCTCAACAGGAAAGAGCTTACCGAGGACCAGAATGAGGCCCGCTGCATTGTCCGGCGTTCAAAAGCCTACAAGGTTCATGATGGAGAGTCTATAAGAAAAGCGCCACCAGAGTCCTATAACGATGTGTATCCGAGGAAGAGGGGCGGCAGCTCTTGGCTGAAATCCATGCCGGACTCGGCAGTCACCACGCCGTAGCTCGGGCCCTTGTTAGTAAGTCCTTCCGTACAGGATTATTGGCCAACAGCCCGAGCAGATGCACAGGACCTTGTCCAACGTTGCAACGGATGCCAACTCTTTGCCAATCAAAGACATATGCCCCCACCGCCCTACAAACAATCCCCATCACTTGGCCTTTGCGGTATGGGGACTCGATATGGTCAGACCCCTTAAAGGGGGAAGCCATAAGAAAAAATATCTACTGGTTATGGTGGACAAATTCACTAAGTGGATAGAGGCTAAGCCGATCAAAACGGGCGAATCCGGCCCGGTGATAGACTTCATATCCGGCGTTGTGCACCATTATGGTGTCCCACACAGCATCATCACTGACAACAGCTCCAATTTCATAGCCGACGAAGTAAAAACTTAGTGTACTAATCTGGGTATTAAACTCGATTACGCCTCCGTCTACCACCCACAAACCAATGGTCAAGTCGAACGGGCCAACTGTCTCATTATGAGCGGCATCCAGCCCAGACTAGTGCGGTCCTTGAAAGAATCGGACAAGAACTGGGTTGAGGAGCTTGACTCTGTACTCTGGGGGCTGCGGACCACGCCCAACCGCACTACCGGATACACACCTTTCTTCATGGCGCATGGCGCAGAGGCCGTATTGCCCTGTGATATTATTCACGACTCACCCCGAGTGCGTATGTACGAAGAGAGAGAAGCCGAGCTTGATCGGCAAGACGGCCTAGATGCCCTGGAGGAGGAACGCGATGTCGCAAAAACCCGTTCAGCATTTTACCAATAGCAGGCTCGAAGATATCAAAGCAGAGAAGTACGGGCCAAGACTTACAACATTGGCGAACTTGTTCTACGCCTGCCGGAGAAGAAAAAGGACAAACTCAAGCCCAAATGGGAGGTTCCCTTCATAATTGACGAAGTCCTCACCGAAGGGGTGTACCATCTTCGCGATGCACCAGACAATCGCCTCGAGCCGAACCCCTGGAACGCGGCCAAACTCCGAAGATTCTATGCCTAGCGCCAAACCCCGTGTTCGTCTTCTCCTCCCCTGTAGCTTCCATTATTTTTTCTCTCTCTTTGTCGATTATTTTCTTCTACCTTGGATATGACCAAAAATATTGCATACATGTATATTTGTGAGGTGGTTTCTAATGCAAACTATGCAATAATTTATTTATGTCATCCAGGACAAAACTACTTCACAAACTTTTGTGTTTTGTCTAATTGCAGGTGTATGGGACATTTGTACAATCCCCATATGAAGATAAGGGAAAGAGAAGTTTAGTTTCTGTTCAAAAAGTTCTCTCACGTCACTTTTGGGCCAAGAGAAGATAGAGTCCAAGTCTCTCACGTTCTGGATTCAGATTCGGACTACACAGACATACCTGACTCAAAACGCCAACAACTTTTTCATACGGACTCCGAATTGGGTGATTATTTTTTTGTTGGAAATTAGATTTCGTTCTCTTTCCAACCCAATTGGATTCACCTTCAAATTTGTCCGGAGCGTTGAGATATCGACGAAACAATCTGACGCTGGAGCAGAATCTGAGTCAAACAACAAGTTCAAAGGTGTTGCATCACCTCCACTTGGGCCCACGAGCCTTGTATGACCTAGAGTTAGTTTTAGGCTGCCTTGGGACGTCCTCCCACCTCCTTGGCCGCCACCCCTTTCTCCTATATAAGTAGATCCATCTAGTAGCTTTTTTCCTTGGGATTTGTTTAGTTAAAAGTTAGCCATTGCAACTTCGTGTACTTCATTTGTGTCCAACGACCAGACCAAGACCGCTTACGGATCCCCACCATTATCAATACTTCATATATATTTGCAATATTCAGATTTCTTTATCATATTCTTGCTCGTTCTACGATTGCTTGCAGGAATAGACCTTCGTGGTCAGGCTGCCCGTGCTTCCGGCATCGTCAGTAACCTCAGGAGATTGGTTTAGCGATTCCTAAGGCGCAACGTCGTGCATGTTTGTAGTCGGATCGTCAAAGTCGTCTCCACCAAATCGATTGTTATCATCTCATCAAAAGACCGGGACCCCCGCCTCTATCAAGTGGTATCAGTTTTTAGGTTGCTCGGTGAGAATTTCCAGTTTTCCCTATATTAGATTTATTTTCTTACCTATTGTCCAAGAAAAAGCCACAAAAAATTAGATCTATTCATCCTTTGTCCAAGCCAGTCTGAGCCTTTGCAATTTTCCTTTCATTGCTTGCATAGTTGAATTATCATTTGCATCATCGTGTCGAGTTGCTGGTCTTAGTGACTAGTTCGTTTAGAGTTTCGAGTTCTGTTCACATTAGTCACGCCGCCGCTGCATCGTTATCCCTTCCATTTTCCATCACCCATCCATTAATTTCCACCACATGCTACACATCATTCATTGTCATAATCATAGTTGAGATCGTTCACATCTTCGCTTGATCCAATCTATATCTTATCTAGTTTGTTTTGGAAAGAGGGAGAGAGAACAAAAAGACAGAGAGAAAAAAAGTAAAAAAAGTCAGAGAAAAAAAGAGAGAAAGAAAAAAATGTGAGCAAAAAAAAGAGAAGAAAAAAAATTCGGATCTATCAATCTCATATTTGAATTTGGATTGGAATCTGTTTTGTGCATGTTTCAGTAAAATAGGCATAACTTCCTCATACAAATTCCGTTTTGACTCCACGAGTACTCAAAAGAAAGCTAGCGATGAGCCGCATCTAAATAGTTGCAGAAGCTAGTTCAATATTTGGCACCTCAAAATCGGCTTCTAAATAGGTCTTTTTACCCTCCGAAGTTCACGAACACAGGTTATTCCAGTTTTTCATGTCAGTTTTAGAATTCTTTGACTCCTCATATCAACTCGGAATTGAGTGATTCCTTTTGTGTTTGAAAGCTTGAGTGAATACAATTCTTGAAAAAATTATCAAAAAATTGGCACAAACCTTTTCTAGAGGAAAGTTGGAGAGAAAGTTGTTGATATATCCTGCTTGGCTGTTGTTTCACATCATTATCTTTGCGGCTATTGTGATCTTTACTTATATTTTGCTGTCCAGAGCTACCTCATATCCTTTATTGATGCTAGTTGTGCTACGACGTGACCTCATTGGTGTTCTAGGCTCGCGTCTCTAGTCCGGTATAGCCTAGAACCAGCACAGTGCCGTCATTGAGCGTTTATTCAACATTGCATCTCTGAATTGATTATTGCTAATCTTTTGCTACCAAATATAGCCAACCCAGCTCCACATATTTCTATACCATGTATACGTATGTTCGCCTGGCAAACGCTTTACACAATCTTCGGAGTTATTTGACACCGTTGGTTGCCTGTCACCACCTGTCGCATGGTAAGAACTTGTAAGATATTGATATTTGCTTTACTGTGAGCACTTTACAACCACATCCTAGTAGTTCATAGGAACATTATTCTCGAATTTTGTTTCTTGTTTCTACTAATTATGACAGGTTCCGGCGATAGAAGTTCTTAGACGACAGACACATCTTCACCATCACGAGAGTTGGGACAACACACACAAGCACATGGTCAGGTTAACTTTTTACCGGCATTTGAGGGTAGATTTAATCCTGCTATTTATCTAGCTTGGGAGCTTGAAGTAGAACGAGTTTTTAGTCACCATGACTTTTCTGAACTTCAGCGAGTACGAGCTGCCACTAGAGCATTTACTGGTTTTGCTTCTGTTTGGTGGAGTGTGCATTGTAAGAAAAACATTGATAACCAACCCACAACATGGAAAGATTTGAAATATGTAACGAGACTACAATTTTCCCTCCTTACTATCGTCGTGAATTGCTTCACAAATTTGAACAGTTTAAACAAGGCAACAACACTGTTCATGCTTACTACCAAGAGTTCAAATCTTATATTCATCATTGTGACATAGAAGAATCTGAGAATGATACAATGAATAGATTTTTTGATGGTTTGAACCATGATATTCAGGCAAGATTTCAGTATATTCCTCGTTGCATTACTGGTATGTATGTTCGTGCTTGTACCTTTGAGAGAAAGATACGGGAGGACGCATTGGGAGACTACAACAACTACTACTTCAGTTCATGCTCAACACCGCCGGTTGGTTCCTCCACTGTTGCACCTACTAGAGCAGCCCCACCTCGGGTTGTGAGCGCGACTTCATCTCAAGAGTATGGTACATTGTCAACGTTCGTACCTACATCAGCTACGTCTTTGCGACAAGGTAATAGTAAAGGTATTGATGATATAACTTCACATGAGAATGATGAATGCCTAGTTAACTTGAATGCATCATGTGTTGAGTTACCTCTTGATTTGAGCACACCACCTATTTTAGAGAATCTTGTTACTATCATGAATGCGTCATGTGATCAAACAACTGAAATACCAACAATTTTGAGTGCATCCATTGAAATAACTATTGATGCAAAAGAACCAATGTTTAATCATTTTGATATGACCTCTAATCTTGGTGATGATTCTGTGTCAAATGACTTATTGCATGTTTGCTTATTTAAGCATGTTGTAGCATGTAAATTTGATGCAAGTAAGGTTTATTCACCAATGTTGGGATGGTTTAATGATGAACGAATAAGAGCTTCCCTTATATGTGCAAACTGAGTTGCAACATTTTCATGCCTTCTACTTCTTGTGATAATATTTCGGCTTCAGATTTTATGAACTATGAAAATTACTCATGTATACATGTGTCATTTGTGCAAAAACCAAGGGAAGTAAAAATGGATGACATATACATATACAACATGTACACCTTGTCTCTTTTGTTACCAACATTTCAGATTAAGCAACGCCGAGGACGGCTTTTTTTCAAGAAGGAGAGGATGATGAGGACATGACTACCTTGGATACCACCAAAAATATTGCATACATGTATATTTGTGAGGTGATTTCTAATGCAAACTATGCAATAATTTATTTATGTCATCTAGGACAAAAATACTTCACGAACTTTTGTGTTTTGTCTAATTGCAGGTGTATGGGATAATAGTACAATCCCCATATGAAGATAAGGGAAAAGCAGTAGTTTAGGTTCTGTTCAAAAAATTCTCTCATGTCACTTTTGGACCAAGAGAAGATAGAGTCCAAGTCTCTCACGTTCTGGATTCAGATTCGGACGACACAGACATACCTGACTCAAAACGCCAACAACTTTTTCATACGGACTTCGAATTGGGTGATTCTTTTTTTGTTGGAAAGTAGATTTTGTGCTCTTTCCAACCCAATTGGATTCACCTTCAAATTCATCCGGAGTGTTGAGATATCGACGAAACAATCTGACGTTGCGGCAGAATCCGAGTCAAACAACAAGTCCAAAGGTGTTGCATCACCTCCACTTGGGCCCATGAGCCTTGTACGACCTAGGGTTAGTTTTAGGCTGCCTTGGGACGTCCTCCCACCTCCTTGGCCGCCACCCCTTGCTCCTATATAAGTAGATCCATCTAGTAGCTTTTTCCTAGAGATTTCTTTAGTTAAAAGTTAGCCATTGCAACTTCGTGTACTTCGTTTGTGTCCAACGACCAAACCAAGACTGCTTACGGATCCCCACCATTATCAATACTTCATATATATTCGCAATATTCAGATATCTTTATCATATTCTTGCTCGTTCTTCGATTGCTTGCAAGAATACACCTTCGTGGTCAGGCTGACCGTGCTTCCGGCATCGTCAGTAACCTCACGAGATCCGTTTGGCGATTGCTAAGGCGCAACTCGTGCACGTTTGTAGTCGGATCGTCAAAGTCGTCTCCACCAAATCGATTGTTATCATCTCATTGAAAGATCTGGACCCCCGCCTTCAATTGATTTGGTGGATACGACTTTGACGATCCGACTACAAACGTGCACGATAATGGTGCAAGCAATCGAAGAACGAGCAAGAATATGATAAAGATATCTGAATATTGCGAATATATATGAAGTATTGATAATGGTGGGGATCCGTAAGCCGTCTTGGTTTGGTCGTTGGACACAAACGAAGTACATGAAGTTGCAATGGCTAACTTTTAACTAAACAAATCCCAAGGAAAAAGCTATTATATGGATCTACTTATATAGGAGCAACGGGTGTCGGCCAAGGAGGTGGGAGGACGTCCCAAGGCAGCCTAAAACTAACCCTAGGTCATACAAGGCTCGTGGGCCCAAGTGGAGGTGATGCAACACCTTTGGACTTGTTGTTTAACTCGGATTCTGCTGCTGCGTCAGATTGTTTTGTCGATATCTCAACGCTCCGGACGAATTTGAAGGTGAATCCAATTGGGTTGGAAAGATCATGAAATCTAATTTCCAAAAAAAAAGAATCACCCAATTCGGAGTCCGTATGAAAAAGTTGTTGGCGTTTTGATTCAGGTATGTCTGTGCAGTCCGAATCTGAATCCAGAACGTGAGAGACTTGGACTCTATCTTCTCTTGGCCCAAAAGTGACGTGAGAGCACTTTTTGAACAGAACTTAAACTTCTCATTTTCCCTTATCTTCATATGTGGATTGTACAAATGTCCCATACAGTTGCAATTAGACAAAACACAAAAGTGTGTGAAGTATTTTTGTTCTGGATAACATAAATAGATTATTGAATAGTTTGCACTAGAAATCACCTGACAAATATGCATGTATGCAATATTTTTGGTCGTATCCAAGGTAGTCATGTCCTCATCATCCTCCCTTCTTGAAAACAAAGCCGTCCTTTGCGTTTCTTAATCTGAAATGTTGCTAACAAAAGAGACAAGGTGTACATGTTGTATATGTATATGCCATCCATTTTTACTTCCCTTGATTTTTGCACATATGACACATGTATACGTGAGTAACTTTCATAGATCATAAAATATAAAGCCAAAATATTATCATAAGTAGAAGGCATGAAAATATTGCAACTAAGTTTGCACATATACATGAAGTTGTTATTCATATCAAAAGATTGACAATATTCATCATTAAACAATCCCAACATTGGTGAATAAACCTTACTTGCATCAAATTTACATGCTACAACATCCTTAAATAAGCAAACATGCAATAAGTCATTGGACACAGAATCATCAACAAGATTAGAGGTCATATCAAAATGATTAAACATCGGTTCTTTTGCATCAACAGTTAATTCAATGGATGCACTCAAAATTATTGGTATTTCAGTTGTTTGATCACATGGCAAAGTCAAATTATCAACCTAGTCCTCCAAAATAGGTGGTACGATCAAAGTAGTGGGTAGCTCATCAGATGGTGCATTCAAATTGACAAGGCATTCATCATTCGCATGTAGAGATGGAAGATCAGTACCTTTGTCATTACCTCTTATGATCAACTCAGATGATGTAGTGACTATTGGAGGCGATGTGTCACATGGTGGAGGTGATGTAGTCCTCACAACAACAGATGTGGTTGTCATAGTATGCCTAGTAGTTGAAGGAACAATCATATCAACTCTTGGAATGTGCACCGTGCGCTTGTTCTCCTCGTGGGCAACACGTCATTTTATTCCCTGTTCAGCTTTGCAAGCAAGACGAAACAAATGGTCCATAGGATAACACTCTTCATGAATTAATATCTCTTGAATATCACGGTTTAATCCTCCCCAAAATCTATCCATAAAATCATCTTCACTTTCTTCTAAAGAGGAATGCAACAAGGTAGTTTGTAAATCATCATAATATTTTGTTACAGTGTCACTACCTTGTTTTAAATGTTGCAACTTCTTAATCATGTCGCGAGTATAATAAGCGGGAACAAAAGTATGTCACATGGCAAGTTTCAAATCATCCCAAGTAGTAGGTATATAATCAGGGTGTAACCGACAATATTCACTCCACCAAACCAAAGCATAACCAGTGAAAGAACCAACCGCAACCTTGACCTTTTTATGTTCATCAAAATTATGGGAAGCAAATATAATTTTTATGTTGAACTCCCATTCAATATATAAAGCAGGTCTAAAAATGGCCATTAAATGGTGGTATGGATACATTAACCTGGTCATGTGCATTTGGATGTTTGTGCACCTCTTGTGACGGCTGTGGTATTTGCAAAGGTGGTGGCACGTCTCCCACGATCGACAAAGCCCATGAATTGACTCTAGATCCTGTCATGATTAGTAGAAACAAGAAACAGAATCCAAAAAAACGTTCCTATGAACTACTTGGAAGTGGTGGTAAAACGCTCACAGTATAGCAAATCTCAATATCTTACAAGTTCTTACCATGCAGCAGGTGGTGATCGGCAACCAGCGGTGCCAAATAACTCTGAAGATTGAGTAAAGCGATTGCCTGGGAACGTACGTATACACGGTGTAGAAATATGTGGAGCCGGGTTGGCTATATATGGTAGCAAAAGATTAGCAATAATCAATTCAAAGATGCAAGGTTGCATAAACGTTCAACGACGGTACTGTGCTGGTCCTAGGCTAGACCGGAGTAGAGACGCGAGCCTAGAACACTAATGAGGTCACGACATAGCACAACTAGCATCAATAAAGAATATGAAGTAGCTCTGGATAGCAAGATATAAGTGAAGATCACAATAGCAGTAAAGATAATGATATGAAACAACAGCCAAGAAGGATATATCAACAACTTTCTCTCCAACTTTCCTCTGGAAAAGTTTGTGCCATTTTTTTGATAATTTTTTTCAAAAAAGGTATTGACTCAAGATTTCAAACGCAAAATGATTCACTCAATTCCGAGTTGATATGAGGAGTCAAAAAATTCGATAACTGGCGTGAAAAACTGGAATAAGTTGTGTTCGTGCACTTCGGAGAGCAAAAAGAACTATTTAGAAGCCGATTTTGAGGTGCCAAATATTGAACTAGCTTTTGCAACTATTTAGATGCGGCTCGTCGCTAGCTTTCATTTGAGTACTTGCAGAGCCAAAACGGACTTCGTATGAGGAAGTTATGCCTATTTTACTGAACAGTGCACAAAACAGATTCTAATCCGAATTCAACTACGAGATTGAGTCTAGATAGATCCGAATTTTGTTTTTTTTCTTCTTTCTTTTTTTTCCTCACACTTTTTTCTTTTTCTTTCTGTTTTTTTTCTTTTTCTCTCTCTTTTTTTTCTCTCTCCCTCTTTTCAAAACAAACTAGATAAGATGCAGATTGGATCAAGCGAAGATGTGAACGATCTCAACTATGATTATGACAATGAACGGTGGGTAGCACGTGGTGGAAATTGATGGATGGGTGGTGGACAGCGGAAGGGATAATGATGCAGCGACGGCGTGACTAATGTGAACAGAACTCGAAACTCTAAATGAACTAGACACTAAGACCAGCAACTCGACATGACGATGCAATCGATAATTCAACTATGCAAGCAATGAAAAAAAATTGCAAAGGCTCAGACTGGCTTGGACAAAGGATGAATAGATCTAACTTATTTTTGTGGCTTTTTCCTGGACAATAGGTAAGAAAATAAATCTAATCTAGGAAAACTGGAAATTCTCACCGAGCAACCTGAAAACTGATACCACTTGATAGAGGCGAGGGTCCCGATCTTTCGATGAGATGATAACTATCGATTTGGTGGAGACGACTTTGACGATCCGACTACAAACGTGCACGACGTTGCGCCTTAGCAATCGCTAAACCAATCTCCTGAGGTTACTGACGATGCCGGAAGCACGGTCAGCCTGACCACGAAGGTCTATTCCTGCAAGCAATCGAAGAACGAGCAAGAATATGATAAAGCAATCTGAATATTGCAAATATATATGAGGTATTGATAATGGTGGGGATCCGTAAGCGGTCTTGGTCTGGTCGTTGGACACAAACGAAGTACACGAAGTTGCAATGGCTAACTTTTAACTAAACAAATCCCAAGAAAAAAGCTACTAGATGGATCTACTTATATAGGAGCAAGGGGTGGCGGCCAAGGAGGTGGAAGGACGTCCCAAGGAAGCCTAAAACTAACCCTAGGTCGTACAAGGCTCATGGGCCCAAGTGAAGGTGGTGCAACACCTTTGGACTTGTTGTTTGACTCGGATTCTGCTGCAGCGTCAGATTGTTTCATCGATATCTCAATGCTCCGGACGAATTTGAAGGTGATTCCAATTGGGTTGGAAAGAGCACGAAATCTACTTTTCAACAAAAAAAGAATCACCCAATTAGGAGTCTGTATGAAAAAGTTGTTGACGTTTTGAGTCAGGTATGTATGTGCAGTCCGAATGTGAATCCAGAACGTGAGAGACTTGGACTCTATCTTCTCTTGGCCCAAAAGTGACGTGAGAGCACTTTTTGAACAAAACCTAAACTTTTCCTTTTCCCTTATCTTCATATGTGGATTGTACAGATGTCCCATACACATGCAATTAGACAAAACACAAGAGTGTGTGAAGTATTTTTGTTCTGGATAACATAAATAGATTATTGAATAGTTTGCACTAGAAATCACCTGACAAATATGCATGTATGCAATATTTTTGGTCGTATCCAAGGTAGTCATGTCCTCATCAGCTTCGGTATGGCCAGACCGCACAACATCGACACATACATCTTTAAACATGTATGTTGCTTGTACCTAGGGGATTCTCAGACAAAAGTTCTTGTCATTTCTTGAGCATTAAGCTCCTCACATATGAGTTTTTCCATATGTACCTTTTTTTCGCCACTATATGCATCGATATGACTTAAGTTTTGGCCAAGCTGGGTTGCCTGGCTCCTGTGTTTATGCCCTACATTCCCGTTAGTTCGGCTAGGGCATAAAGGGAGAACATCTGCGATTGTTACTACCGGGTCATCCGGATGTGTACCTCAGACTGGGTGAAGCCGAAAGCTAGCGTTTTAAAGGAAATATTCGGTCGGTGAATTAAAAATGTTTTCTAAACTCACTCCATTGTGCACCCCAGAAATTATACAAACTGTGGTGCTCGCATCACAATTCGGGCATGTACATTGAATGCATGCACACCCAGGGAAAGGAACCCTTAACGGAACTATTCTATCTGGAAGATGTTTGTTACAACCTTAATGTAATATAACATAGCTAGCCAGATATAACTTGTCTGTTCAAGCAACTATGACCCCTACGCCTAGTTTTCCAAGCATACCCCGGCCTATTCGGCCGCGACGGTATTCGGAAACACTCCGCACCTTAGAGTCTGGAGGTTGAAGCGAAAATGTCTGCCATGACAAATGATATACAATTCAGCTAGATGAGGAAAGTACATAGTCATTTGAACTCGAACACCTCTTCCTCTACACCTTCCAACAGGCAGTCTAACTTACAATCCTGTTGGCAATATTTGGCGGCCACCTCTACTTGGCCATATACTATACTAATAGGAATTTCTTCCCCATTCGGCCCTACCGGCCCGACGCGAGCCATGTGATTAGGATCCAGCTTGGTATAGCGCGTCTTCACCATGGCCCAGGCCTCTCGCGCACCCTCTCGGCAGGCAGCTATCTTCCACAGCCGGATACACCGCCGCGCTCCCTTGAATAGCTCTACCAGCTTTTCCATGCTTCCTGGAGGGGAGTCGGATGGCCATAAAGCCTTGGCTACACTCCGCATAGCCTGTCGAGCTTGCTCATGCAACTGTGACAGCTCCTGCAGAAGATCATTTGATGATCCGGACACTTCCTCTTCGGGCCGGTTCGTCAACACACCTGCAATTACAGCTATATCAGCTACCGCCACCTCCAAACTGTTATAAGACAAAAGCGGCCACATACTGAATATGCCACCTCGGAGCTTCTTGTTCTCCTTCACAGAGTCGTCTAGTTGCGCTCGCACATCTTTCAGTTCTTCGCATAGGTTGATGTTCGAATCCTGTAGTTTCTTTTTCTCTTCAACAACCTTTGTCAATACACGCTCGCCCGCTGCTAGTAGCTTTTTGGCTCCGTGTTCTTCGCCTCGAGCGGCATCAAGCTGCTCTCGAACTTGGTCTAAACGACCCAACACAAAGATTAGAACCAAGATTCACATTATTGGTGTAGCCTTATGAATTTTCGATGGAGGAAAACATTACCTGGAGATGCCCTGTATTTCTCCAGTTTGGCGTTAGCAGCAAGCAGCTGGCGCTGACACTTTTCTAGTTCCTGAGCCAGATGGATATTCTTCTCCGTAAGCACCTGGTTGTACATTGATCCTTAAATCAGTTGTTTCAACTCCTTTAAGTCTCTAGGGCTACTGGCATATGGTTATCATAGTCAAACAAAGGGAATTTACGTGCACATCTTTCAAATGTTGCTTTGCAGCCTTGCTAATCCCATCTCGAGCAGCATGGATGTATGCGTCGGCTGCATTGAAGGCGTTAAACGACCCTTCCGAAAAGCCAGGATCTTGTAAAATGTTCCGGCGATGCCGATGATTCATAGCACTCTCCACTTTCGAGTTGGTTACAGATACATCGTCCGAGTCCTCGGCTGGAGGACAGTCCGGCATCGCCCCTGCATCAGCCCCCATCTGTAACGCCCCGAGACCGTTGCGCCAGGTGTCTTCCAATTATTCGCTGATGTTTCCTTGTCATTTGTTTGCGTGTCATGCATCTCATATCATGTCATCATGTGCATCGCATTTGCATACGTGTTCGTCTCATGCATCCGAGCATTTTCCCCGTTGTCCGTTTTGCGATCCGACATTCCTATGTCATCCGACGCCTCCTTTTGCCTCTTTTCGTGCGCGGGTGTTGAACGTTCTCGGATTGGACCGAGATTTGCCAAGCGGCCTTGGTTCACTACCGGTAGACCGCCTGTCAAGTTTCGTGCCATTTGGAGTCCGTTTGATACTCCAACGTTAACCCGGGAACCGTAAAGCCCTCATGTGTGTTGCAGCCAACACCCCTTCAAAGTGGCCCAATAACCCATCCAAACCCCCTCCATCCTCTCGGTCGTTTGATCACGATCGCGTGGCCGAAAACTCCACCTCATTTGGACTCTCCTAGCTCTCTCTACCTATATATATGTGTCTCCCTCCGAAATCTCGCGGACGAACCCTAGATCTTCCTCCTCCGTGCGCCGGACATGTCCACTCCGCCGCCGGACATGTCCGTCGGCCACATCACCCCGGCCAATCGTGAGGCGACACGTCACCGCCGCCGTCGCCCGCGCCCAACCGCGCTGCGCCACGTGTCCGGCCGTGTCCCTCCGCCACCGCGGCCCGCGGGGCCAGAGGCCGGCCCGCCCGAGCCGCGACCAGGCCCAAGCGCCCAAGTCACCCCGCCGCCTTCCTCCGCCCGCGTCCGCCTCCGGCGACCGGACGTCGCGTGCTCCGCCGCCGAGCGCCGTCCCCAACGCCCAGCGCCGCGCCACTCTGCCCGCCGCACCTCGCCTCCGCCCACCATGGTCCTCTCCCTCGCCGCCGCGTCCACTGCCGGACGGATCCGCCCCGGCCGACCCCGGATCCGGCTTCTCCCCGCATCCCCGACGAACTCCGACGCCAGCCGCCTCCTTCTTCCACTCCGGCGAGCTTCGATTCCGGCCATCCTCGGTTCCCGCGTCACCCAGATCTGGATCGGGTCAAACCCTAGGTTGACCCCGAAATATCCATGTCTTTTTTGTTTTACTTTCTGAAGCACTTTTCATCATGGCATAACTCTGCATCCGTAGCTCCGTTTTGAGCGTGCCATATATCAGATTGTTCGTCTGGATGTCCTCTTCATTTTGTTCCATTACACCATGCTTGTTTGAGTCCATATTGATGCCCTAATGTCTGTTGCAAGAGTGCTATAAAATGTTAGTTCCTGATTCTTATCAGTTTATGAGCATTTGTCATTTTTGCCATGATTATTGTGTGCTTCCTATGGACTTGAGCTCTACATGTGTTTTGGGCTATGCCATCTTTACAGGGGTGTATGCCATGTATTTTTGTAATCAATGTGGTGACTAGCACATGCATGCAAAGTAGCTCTCGTAATGTTGCTGATTTCAGGGACTTGGAATTTCACTAAGTCATTTCCCTGCTGTTATTTTTATGCCATGCATTCATGTTGCTACAGAGTGATCCATGCCTCTTTTGAGTATGTTCAGTAAGGATGATTTTGACATATGGTTATGCTCTATCCATCCATGTCCGTGTTTGCATTTATGGAGTACTCTAGCATGACTCAATCTTGCTCTACTTTTGCTATAAAATGTTCCTGGCAGATTTTTTACGTGTTAATCAATTTTGCTAAGGTTGTTGTAGTTGATACATGCATGCTATGAGATTGTTCTTGCCATATATAGCTTCTTGATCATGTCTTCTTGCTGTTAGTATGCTTAGCTTGTCATGCAATGCCTTGTGTTGAGTGCATCGAGCTCGCAAACATTCCTACGTAAATCTATTTTTGCCATGTCCAGTTTTCTGCAAAGTCTGAATTTGTTAACGGAACTTGCTATGTTCAAATGGGTCCCATCATATCTTATTTTCCTTTTTGGCTTATGGTTAGTAAGGGACTTTTGTTATATGCTTTGAGTAGAATCATGCCATGCCTTGTATTGCTATGTTCCGTTCCTATAGTATGTTGTTATCTTGCTCTAGACATTGCTTCCTGATGTTAAATCCTGTCATGTTAGTATTTTCACTAAGTCTGTGATGCTGTTATCTTTTGCTCTTTTGCCATGCTTTTTTGAACCTGATCTTGTGTGATTTAGCCGTAGCTCAGTGTTCATCTTTTGTCAAGCATCTTGAGTAGATCACTGCCATGTGCTTTTTTGCTATGTTAGAGTGCAGTAGCTTAGTTTCTTGTTGCATTCTAGATGGCATCGTGCTGTTAATCGCAGAATGGTGCCATTCTTGTTTTGCTTGCCATTTGCAAACCGTGCATCCGATTCCGGTGATCTTTATATCGATTTCGACCGAAATCAACTCATCTTTCTAGTGGCACACTTGGTTTGCCAAGTTGATTCCTGGTTCAATCTTTCCCTTCCGAAGCATGCATATGCATTGCATATCACATCCCGCATATCATGCCATGTTTTGCATCATGTTGCTTGCGCATTGCACCGTGATTGATTGTTGGTCCTTTCCTTGTGTTCTTGCTTTGGGTAGAGCCAGGAGATGAGTTCATGATCGAGGAACCCGTTGAGTACGCTTACGAGGATCAAGCTTACGTCAACTCGAAGAACTTTGCAGGCAAGATGACCATACCCTCGAAATCACTTCTATCTTTGCTTGTTAGTTGCTCGCTCTGTTGCTATGCCGCGATACCTATCACATGCTTTATCATGCCTCCCATATTGACATGTCAAGCCTCTAACCCACCTTGTCCTAGCAAACCGTTTTTTGGCTATGTTACCGCTTTGCTCAGCCCCTCTTGTAGCGTTGCTAGTTGCAGGTGAGGATGGAGTTTGTTCCATGTTGGAACATGGTTATATGTTGGGATATCACAATATCTCTTATTTAATTAATGCATCTATATACTTGGTAAAGGGTGGAAGGCTCGGCCTTATGCCTGGTGTTTTGTTCCACTCTTGCCGCCCTAGTTTCCGTCATACCGGTGTTATGTTCCTTGATTTTGCGTTCCTTACACAGTTGGTTGTTATGGGAACCCCTTGATAGTTCACTTTGAATAAAACTCCTCCAGCAAGGCCCAACCTTGGTTTTACATTTGCCTAACAACCTATTACCCTTCCCTTGGGTCGGCCAACCCAAGGGTCATATTTATTTTAACCCCCCCCCCCCCCGCGGGGCCAGTGCTTGTCTAAGTGTTGGTCGGAACCTGTCAGCTGCCGGTGGCCACCAGGGGTAACTCTGGGCTGACCTACCAAAAGTTCGGACAATCCGGTGTTGCCCTGATAACGAGATATGTGCAGCTCCTATCAGGATGTCGGCACATCAGGCGGCTTTGCTGGACTTGTTTTACCATTGTCGAGATGTCTTGTAACCGGGATTCCGAGCCTGATCGGGTCTTCCTGGGAGAGGGAATATCCTTCATTGACCATGAGAGCTTGTGATGGGCTAAGTTGGGACACCCCTGCAGGGTTTTGAACTTTTGAAAGCCGTGCCCATGGTTATGGGAAGATGGGAATTTGTTAATATCCGGTTATAGAGAACTTGACACTTAACTTAATTAAAATGAATCAGTCGCGTGTGTAGCCGTGATGGTCTCTTTCCGGCGGAGTCCGGGAAGTGAACACGGTTCTTGTGTTATGCTTGAACGTAAGTAGTTTCAGGATCACTTCTTGATCACTTCTAGTTCACGACCATGCTTTGCTTCTCTTCTCGCTCTTATTTGCGTAAGTTAGCCACCATATATGCTAGTGCTTGCTGCAGCTCCACCTCACTACCCCTTTTCCTACCCATAAGTTTAAATAGTCTTGATCACAAGGGTGTGAGATTGCTGAGTCCCCGTGACTCATAGATTACTTCCTAAACCAGTTGCAGGTGCCGTTGATATCAGTGCAGATGACGCAGCTGAGCTCAAGTGGGAGCTTGATGAAGATCGTGTTCGTTGTGTTGTTTCGTTTCCTTTCGATCGGTAGAGGAGCCCAGTTGGGGCGATTGGGGATCTTTTGCATTAGGGGATGTCTTTCTTTATTTGGTTCCGTAGTCGGACCTTGATTGTATTCTGGATGATGTAATGCTATATTTATGTATTGTGTGAAGTGGCGGTTGTAAGCCAACTCTTTATCCCTTTCTTATTCAGTACATGGGATGTGTAAAGATTACCCCTCTTGCGACATGCCTACTATGCGGTTATGTCTCTAAGTCGTGCTCTGACATGTGGGAGATATAGCCGGATCGTGGGTGTTACAAGTTGGTATCAGAGCCGTCCCCGACTTAGGAGCCCCCTGCTTGATCGAATCGCTGGCGTTGTTGAGTCTAGAAAAATGTTTTCAGTCTTATAGGATTATATATATCGGAGAGTAGGATTCTTTTTACTCCTCAGTCCCTTCGTCGCTCCGGTGAGGCCTCCTGACGTAGAGTTTTGACTCTTATCTCCTCAAATTTCACTAAAAAAAATTTAGGATCATGCGGGTATCTTGGAATCGTTTCGATAGTTTTGTGATGAGAACATTGTTCTTGGTGCCTCCTGACATTTAGGGGTTGTGGCAGTGTCCCGGGGAGTTGAGCTCCGAGGTGTTGTCGTCACAATTTTATCGTTGCAGTTCTGGAATACCTGAGTTCGCCGACATCGAAAATCTCTTTGATGCAGTTGTTGGTGAGATAACCTCGACGCCACCCAGTACTGGGGTGGGAGTTTAGGAGTATTGCCATAACTCGTATAAAGGATGTTTTTCGAAGGTTGAGGTAAATGATTTCCGAAGGTTTCTTGGTTATGTGTTGAAGGATGGATACAGCTGGATGTAGGATTTGTTAGTTTGGGTGAGATATTATGCTTCCCCTGTATCCCCAACACCTGATTGCATAACCAGAAAGTTTCGGGAGTTTATAAGTGGGAATTCAAGTAGCTCCTAGAATATATTTCCAACAGACACATGATACGATATGGGATCTATCATATGTTTGTTTCCGGCTTATTTTCCAAGCCAATCCTTTGTTTTGTTTTGAGTTGTGGTATTCGAGTTGCTTCGAAGTCAAATGTTGATTCCATACATTTCCTAAGCGGTGTTCTCATATTTCTATGGGAGTGCTAATCCTTTTCTATCATCGAGATGGTCATGCCTATCCTTTTCAATCGGCGTGTTTCTCTTCAAGTGGATCCGATCATTTCAACATTCGCAAGATCAACTCTAAGTATTCTCAACGGTGTTTGTTTCATTCGTCCCAAGTTGTCTTTGTTTTTCCCGCCCTCCCACCCTTTTCCTTCAAGGAATCAGATGTCTTAATCAACTATCCATTTTATTGATGGAAGTCTCTCCATTCTTTTCCTTCATGTTCTTACCCGGTGATTCTCATGAAGATACTAACGGAGCTTTAAGTTCATCATTCTTCATTTCTTTTTCCTTCTCCGGTGGATTCAATTCAAGCTTTCGTGTTGATCATATCCTTTTCCTCGTTTCAAATGCTTTTCCCATGACCGGTGCACCTCATAATCATTCCATGCTCGCTATTCTATTGTTCCGGAGTGCTCAAGATATCTCGAAGATTCGTGTTTCCACTCTACATTCGTTCAAGCTCTTTCGAGGATGTTATCTCATTCAAGCCTTTTAATTCAACTCGTGCAATCTCTCTCTTTAAATCATTTCAACGGTGTTTCTCTTGAGTGGGCCCTAACCCACAGGTCTTTTTCCAGGATCTTACCTGACTCTCCTAATTTCTTCCGGAGTTATTTCTCAAATTCATTTCAAGCTTGACGTAAGAATGGATTATCATCAGTCATATGTCTTTATCCAAGATCTGTCAAATTCTTTCATGGTTGACTCAACCTTTCTATTCGTCATCCCGGAGTATCTCAACAATTCATGGTGGTGTTTCTCATCGTCATTCTCAACATTTGAAGGCCGAAGAAGGGTTTTCCTCCAAATCTTATCTGTTCTATCAAAGATTCGTGGTTCTAGCTTCATGCCATCCTCTCATAGTTGTTTTTGATTGTGAGAATTATTTTCACCCATCTGGAGCATTTCAAGAGTCTTTTCAGTTTGATTATCATATCAATTCATTTGCTCTTTCCAATCCTACCGATGGTTCGTTGAAGACCTTCTCAAGTTTACGCTATATCTCTCTTAATCCTTTTCTACGAGAATAAGTAGTATGCCAAATCTGTTTGCTCGTCATCAATTTAATTGGTGAAGGATAAGCATAATGTAATTCTTATTCTTGTTTCATCGAGGATATTCAATTCCTTATTCCGGAGGTTCATCAAAATTCTTGATTTCAGTTGTTCTTCAATCTTTCCTGAGTTCCAAGTTTTCTCGGGTATATCATTTCAAAGCTTCATCTAAATCATTGCAAGGATTCACCTTGTGTTTTCAATTTCTCTTTATTTTCGTTTGATCATTCTTTTATTACCGGAGTTCTTTATGGAGGCTCTACATGATGGTTCATCAAAGATTTAAATTCCTTCTCGAAGTGCTCATCAAGATTCTTTTCATAGGAGCTCAAGTATTCTTCATCTGGCATTCCGAAGTGCAATTCTTTCTATCTTATCTTTTCAGGTGGCGTTATGTCATTGTTGATAATTTCCCTTCGTGTTTCATGATTCACAAGTTTTCAAGAGTGACATATCTAAAATCCATCATTTTATCTTCATTCAAGACATCTTTTCAATCCATCAATCTCTTCATTGGAGTTATATTGGGTAATATTTCACCAAAAGCTTTCCCTAAGGATTGTTGCTATTTATGGTGCTTATAAACGACCCTAGTTCTTCATTTATCCTCTCGGTGAAATAAGTTTCTCGTCCCCTTGTTCATATCAATCAAAACCCATTGTTTTCGTTAGTGGCAGAATTTCACCTCATAGTTTTGAGAAATTTTCCATAAGCCCACTACAAGTTTATTCGTTTCGTTGTTGGTTTTCCAACAACTTCGTTATATCTTTCTTGGAAGGGTGCTTTCCAAGCTCACTTGTGGCAGAAGTTGACATTTTCTTCATCATTCTTATTCCAATGATCGATATTCTATTCTTTCTCCCGGAGGCTTTGTGATGTTGCTCTTTTCAATCATCACCTCGAATTGTCAGGATCGTGTTCTTTTCGTGCTTATCCATTTAACCGGAGTGTTGTGCCCTCTGCTCAAGTCCTTTTCATCTTATCAACTCTTGCTTCTCTTTTCAACCGGAGTGCTGTCCGAATTTGTTCTCCTTTTTTCTAACAGAGATTGTCAACTTTGTTCATCTCCGTTGTATTCTTTTCTCGAAGTTGTTCAACATCTCAAGGTTCATGGTTTCACTCGTTTGTCAAAGAAGCAACTTGTTTTACTTCTTCCTCTCCCGTTTTCCCTCCGGTGCCATCCTAGATCTCGGGAGGAGATCCTCTCGTAGTGGTGGGGTGTTGTAATGCCCCGAGACCGTTGCGCTAGGTGTCTTCTAGTTATTCGCTGCTGTTGCCTTGTCATTTGTTCATGTCATCATGTGCATCACATTTGCATACATGTTCGTCTCATGCATCCGAGCATTTTCCCCGTTGTCCGTTTTGCGATCCGACACTCCTATGTCATCCAGCGCCTCCTTTTGCCTCTTTTCATGTGCGGGTGTTGAACGTTCTCGGATTGAACCGAGATTTGCCAAGCGTCCTTGGTTCACTACAGGTAGACCGCCTGTCAAGTTTCATGCCATTTGGAGTTCGTTTGATACTCCAACGGTTAACCGGGGAACCGTAAAGCCCTCATGTGTGTTGCAGCCCAACACCCCTTCAAAGTGGCCCAATAACCCATCCAAACCCCCTCCATCCTCTCGGTCGTTCGATCACGATCACGTGGCCGAAAACCGCACCTCATTTGGACTCTCCTAGCTCCCTCTACCTATATATATGTGTCTCCCTCCGAAATCTCGCGGACGAACCCTAGATCTTCCTCCTCCGCGTGCCGGACATATTGTCAGGACCCTGATTCCAAGTCACACTGATCCAGCCTATAACACCTCATATCAGTGTGCGGCCTCACGCATGGTATTCCCACGGGTGTCACCTTACCATGGCCCGGGACCGTTTGCGCCTTTTGGCTCACGTATATGATAGTGTCGCTAGCATCCATATGACAGAGAACCCGGGCCGACATGGCTAGTCGTGAACCCAAAGCGGCACAAACTTACGGGGACAGGCATACATGATTCAACATCGACCATGTCGGTCAGCAACATGTGAATCCGGGCTGTAGCACTGGGCTAACAGGACTCCGGTGAACCCGGGCTGTAGCAGGCTAGGCAGGACTCCAGATGTCACCGCGTGACATTTCCCCGAAGGGACAGACACAGGAACGAAGTGAATCACATGCCGGCCAGTCAAGTGCTCGAGCAGTAGTGCTGGCCTAGCAGGACTCCGGTGAACCGGGCTGTAGCAGACTACTATGGCTCATGGAAGCACTAGACTACATTTCCCCATAAGAGAGGCTGCCAAGGATAAACAACTAGATTGTCGGATCCTACACATACCAAGCATTTCAATCATACACACAATATGCTCGATATGTGTAAATACAACATGGCATCACAACAAAACTCTACAACACAAGTACTTTATTTAAAGGCTCCGGAGAGCCATACATAACATGTTCATACAGGTAGGGGTCACATGACCCGACACTCAAGTCATACAAACATACAAGCACATGCAGGAGCAAACTAGTCTGAGTACAGACACTAGAAAGAAAGAAGGCTTGACGAAGCCTGTCTATCTACATAGGGCCCTCCATGGCTCGGAATCACCACCTGGGTGGCAAGTCACTCATCGACGTCGAGGTCTACGTAAAACCCATCGGAGGGGGTGTTGTCATCGTCTGAAAATAGTAATTAAAGCAACATGAGTACAAAGGTACTCAGCAAGTCTTACACAGATCCTACTATACATGCTCATTCTCAAGAAGGTAGTGGGGTTATGGCAGCAAGCCAGCTTTGACTCTTGGCTAAGCTATCCTACGAGACACCACTTGTAAAATAGTTTTTGCACATGAGTCCACTAGTCACCATCACAATACTCCACCGTGGATCCTCCCTCGTCATCCCACAAGTGGGCCATCCGCGGTACTCACACTTATCTTGAGTCTTTTAGTAGTAACCATTAACTTGTCTATGAACTGTATAGGCAACCAAGTAGTCCTTTACCGCGGACGCGACTATTCGAATAGATGAGGTTAACCCTGCATGGGTGTACTTCTTCATACACGCTCTCACCACTTATCGTCATTTACACGACATGTACTCGGCAACCTTCAAGCGGAAGCCCAACGAGGGTGTCGGCCACGGCCTACCTAAACACTCAAGTCTCTAGTCTAGGTCTATCGCCTATCCAGGTGCCATGGTGTATCTACCGCATCATAGCCCACCCCTAGGGTCAGCGCTACGCACGGCCGCCAACACATAACCTATAAACACTAGAAACTAGTTGCAACTCCTGGACAGAGGACTAGGGTGGTTAAGAAGCCGAGAGGGTCAATTAAGGATCCCAATGCATGGTAGTAACTGAATCTTAAATCACACATACAGATCTCAGTTCTTAAGGACGGCCTCAATGAAACAACCCACCATGTACTCCTACATGGCCTCTCATCGATACCTTTACCAAATCATGTTCAACACATCCCTCACATTACCGACGTAATCATTTCACTCTAGCCCATCACCCAGATGAACCAGACCTGACACAACTCTAAGCATAGCATGCATAGCAAGGTAGGAAAGACAAACATGGCTCAATCAACTCCTACACATGCTAGTGGGTTTCATCTAGTTACTGTGGCAATGACATGTCATGCAGAGGATAAGGGTTCAACTACCGCAGCACACAACAGTTTGAAACGTTGTTGTCTTAATGTAGTAAATGAGAGCAGGAGCGAGAACATGGGATTGTATCGATATGATCAATGGGGCTGCTTGCCTGATGGAGTAGTAGTAGGGTACTGCCCTTCAGTCAGATAATCGAAGGTATCCTCGGAGGCAGAACCTACCACGAAAGACACCACAGAACACAATCATCACATGGCAATATGCAACAGTATGATGCATGCTATGACATGGCAATATGATGTGTCTTGGCTAATGCACTGCAAAACATGTTGGTTTGAGTCTATTTGAATCAAAGATTCAAATGGAAGCTCATGTTATTAAGTCATATAAGTGCTTTAGCTTGTTTCACCTAAACAACAACTTTAAAGTGTTCTGTCATGCATGAAACCATTACAGATGGAAATATTGAATTTTTTTGATCAAATTTCATATATAAATCTTTGTATTTGGAGTTACAGATTAATTATTATGAATTTTTGAAGTTTAGGACAATTTCTGGAATTTCCTATATAAGAATAATTCCAGTAATTGAATTACTACGTCAGCATTGCGTCAGGGTGACGTCAGCAGGTCAAAGGCGCCAGCCCAGGTCAAACCTGACCAATGGGTCCCATCTGTCAGTGTAACAACTAACTAACACAGTTAGTTAGTGTTAGGTTAGTACTAATCTAGGTTAGTTAGGGCCTGGGCCCACATGTCAGTGAGTCAACCCATTAACTAAAGTAATTAGTGTTGACTAAGCTAACACTAAACTAAACAGGGGCATGGCCCACATGTTAGTGACCTTGGGGGGTCAAACTGGGCCCACCCGAGGTCAAACCGGGTCAAACTCGTTGGCGTTTAGCCGCCGGCGAGGCCAGACGCGGAGGGGCAGTGCGTGTTTTGCACTCCGATGACCAAATGGACGGCGGAGACCTCCTACGCGTAGCTGGGAGCAAGCCGCGTCGAGTGGTGGCAGTGGTTGGGCTCAGGGTCCCCAGAAACGACGCCGGCGACAACCTTGGCGGCCGCCGGAGTTCGGGCGAGGTCGAACCCGAGGCTACGGGGCATGTCGAGGCGTGTGGAGTGGTGCGTTGGGCTCCTGCGAGTGCGGTGAAGATGGTGATGTGCTTGGAATCAAGCCCAAGTGGATGTGGCCATGACGGCGACGTGCAGTGGCGGCGGCGGGTGCGGCCAAGCTCGGTGCGGTGGCTTTGAGGCACGAGAGCAAGGACGGGAGGGATGGAGAGGTGCAGCAGCTCATGGCAAACACGACGGTGCAGATGACACGGTTGGGGATGAGCTGGTGCGGCGGAGACGGCGAGGGGGATCTGCGGTGGCGTTCGGTGAAGACGAGGGAGAGCGTGCGAGCGCTCGGGGCTCGGCTAGCTCGACGTTGCGGACGACGGCAGAGCTCGTGGACAAGTTGGCACGGTGCGGGGACGACGGAGAACGCGTCTACGTCGATGGTGCGGCGGCAGGGGCGTCGGCCATGGTGCGAGAGAGCGAGGGAGAGAGACAGAGGAGCGGGCGACGTGTCTGCGAGGTCGGGGCGGTGACGTGGAGCCTGCCCAGGTGTTCAGGGGCGCGGGCGGCAAGCAGCTGGCGCCGTGGCGAGCTCGCGCTCACCGGCATCACCTCTCTGTGTGCCTGGCAAGAGGAAGCAGCTGGCTGGCACGGGCCAGCACAGTGTTGGGCCGGCCAGTGGGCTGCCAGGTGAGTTTCTCTCCCTCTCTTAATTGTGTTTTTGTTTTTTTTTCTATTTTTCTGTAACTATGTGGCTTTATTAAAAATAGTTAGGCACTTCCAAAAATCCTAAAAATAATCAGGGGCTCTATTTGGATTATTTCCAACAGCCCACACTTATTTCCAGAATTATTTGGGCATTTAAATATTTACTAGCATTTAAATGCCCAAGTGCAAGTTATCTATGATTTAATTCAATGATCTTGTGATGACCTAGAAAAAAGTGAACCCATTTTGTCAGAGGTTCTAACCCAAGACAAAAAGGGTGGACATTTTAGAAGGGCATTTCAGGTTCATTGAAAATGATTTTAGTAAACCCTAGTTGTTTCAGGGGGTGCTGGGGGTTCTGCCATCCCCATTTCAGGATTGTGGAAAAGTAGACATGATGCAACACTCTAATGCATGAACTAGATAGGGTGTGACAACTCACCCCCACTCAAAAGAATCTCGTCCCGAGATTTAGGATCTGGCGGGAAGAAGGTGGGGTACTCAAGTCGAAGATGATCCTCCCTTTCCCAAGTGGCTTCCTTCTCGGAATGGTGTGACCATTAAACCTTGATGAACTTGATGTTATGGCGTCGAGTGGTACGCTCGGCTTGATCGAGGATACGAACGGGATATTCCCAATATGTGAGATTACATTGGAGATCTAGCGTTTCGTGGTCCACTCCACGGATAGGATCCGCAAAGCAACGCCCGAGTTGAGAAACGTGGAAGACATCGTGAACTCTAGAAAGATGCGGAGGTAGTTCCACTTGGTAGGCAACTTCTCCTCATTTGGCAAGAATGCGAAAGGGTCCAATGTAACGAGGAGCCAATTTGCCTTTGATACCGAAACGATGGGTTCCCTTCAAAGGAGTAACCCGAAGGTAAGCCTTCTCGCCAACTTCATAAGTCATGAGCTTATGTTTGCGATCATATTGGATCTTTTGACGAGATTGGGCGGTTTTCAATTTCTCACGAATAATGCAAACCTGCTCTTCTGCTTCCTGAATCATATCTGGGCCAAAGAGTTGTCTTTCCCCGGTTTCTAACCAGTTAAGAGGCGTTCGACATTTTCGTCCATAGAGAACTTCGAAGGGAGCTTTGCCCAAACTAGCTTGATAACTATTGTTATAAGCGAACTCCGCGAATGGAAGGCATTTCTCCCAATCCATACCGAAAGAGATGACAGAAGCTCGGAGCATATCCTCCAGAATTTGATTGACTCATTCTACTTGACCACTTGATTGGGGGTGGAAGGCGGTTCTAAAGGAGAGACGAGTTCCCATAACATTTTGGAAACTTTCCCAAAATCGAGAGGTGAAAAGACTCCCACGGTATGAGTTAATCTCCAATGGAACACCATGAAGAGACACTATTAGGGAGATATACAAGTCAGCTAGCTGGCTAGCGGTTATACTCTCACGAATAGGTAGGAAGTGGGCCACTTTGGAAAGACGATCGACAACGACGAAGATAGCATTATTCCCCTTCTTGGTCCTGGGAAACCCGGTAATGAAATCCATACTGATTTTTTCCCATTTCCATTCAGGAATAGCCAAAGGTTGAAGGGTGCCAGCAGGCAGTTGATGCTCTGCTTTTACACGATGACAAACGTCGCAATTAGCAATTTATTGAGCAATTTCTCTCTTCATCCTAGTCCACCAAAACCTCTGGCGTAGGTCTTGATACATTTTAGTACTACCAGGATGAATGGTGAGAGGGGATTCATGAGCTTCCTTAAGGATCAATTGCCGTAGTTGCTGTTTCTTGGGAACCACTACGCGGTTCTCAAAGAAGACAACACCTTGATCGTTCACAGAGAAACATTTAGCAGCTCCGCTAGCAATGTTCTGCTTGATCCGAGATATGCCCTTGTCATACCGCTGGGCGGTTATGATCTGATCCATAAGGGTCGGTTTCACCACCAAGGTAGATAGGAATCCCTGGGTACAATGTCAAGATTAAGCTTCCGAAATTCCTCATGGAGAAGTGCTTGACCTTGTTGTAACATTAGGTTGTTACAATAGGATTTACGACTTAGTGCATCAGCCATACCATTGGCTTTTCCCGGGGTGTAAGTTATCCCTAAGTCGTAATTTGAGATCAACTCGACCCAATGTCTTTGCTTGAGATTCAAATCTGGTTGGGTGAATATATATTTCAAACTTTGGTGATCAGTGAAGATCTCGCAACGATTACCGAGGAGGTAATGTCGCCAAGTTTTAAGTGCATGGACTACAGCTGAAAGCTCTAGATCATGTGTGGGATAGTTTTCCTCGTGTGGGTGTAATTGCCGTGAAGCATAGGCAATTACCTGCCGATCTTGCATGAGTATGCACCCTAGTCCTTGTCGCGAGGCGTCGCAATAGATAATAAAGTCCTTAGAGAAATCTGGTGGTACCAGTACAGGAGCAGATGTCAGGCGTCTTTTCAGTTCCTGAAAGCTGAACTCGCACTGTAGTGTCCACTCGAACTTTTTATCTTTCTTGAGGAGTTCAGTTAGAGGTTTAGCAACCTTGGAGAAATTCTCAACAAAGCGGCGACAGTAGCTCGCTAAGCCAAGGAAACTCCGAACTTGCTTGACCGTTTCAGGTGGAGTCCAATCAAGGACGGCTTGAACTCGCTCGGGATTGACAGCAATACCCTTACCAGAGATTACATGGCCTAGGTAGGTCACTTCTGGCAACCAAAATTCACATTTGGAGAATTTGGCATAAAGGCGGTGCTCTTGAAGTTTCGTCAATACCAACCTTAGATGTTCGGCATGTTCTTCCCCATTCTTGGAGTAGATGAGTATATCATTGAGGTATACCACGACGAATTTATCCAAATACTCCATGAAGATTGAGTTCATTAACCGAGAGAAGGTGGCTAGGGCATTGGTTAAACCTAAGGACATGACGGTGTACTCGTATTGGCCATAACGAGTAACAAAGGCCGTTTTGGGAATGTCCCTGTTTTTTATTTTGATTTGATGGTAGCCCAACCTCAAATCCATTTTGGAAAAGACTGAGGATCCAGCGAGCTGATCATACAGATCGTTGATCCTGGGGAGCGGATACTTGTTCTTGATAGTGACCAAGTTGACAGGTCGGTAATCTACAACCATCCGATCCGTTCCGTCCTTCTTCTTGACGAAGAGGACGGGGCAAGCCCATGGAGAAGAACTAGGACGGATGAAACCCTTTTTCAAGGACTCATCGAGTTGTTTCTGAAGTTCAGCTAGTTCTAGGGGTGCCATCTTATAGGGTCTTCTAGAGATCGGGACGGTTCCTGGAACAAGGTCTATCACGAACTCGACATCCCTGTCAGGTGGAACACCTAGCAATTCTTCCAGAAAGACATCCAGGAAGTCACGGACTATCGGAATATCTTCAAGGTCTGGAAGGGGGTTGGCATTTAGGGAGTAAAGCTAGCGCTTGGCCACTCGAGTTAAGACATTGACTGTCTTGCCCGATGGAGTAAGTTGAACAGTTCTAGTAGAGCAATCAATCTTAGCATAATGGGCTGACATCCAGTCCATACCCAAGATGATGTTTATGTCTGAGGACTTGAGAGCTATTAGTGATGCAAGGAAAACAAGTCTATCGACAAGGATTTCATTCCCATGGCTTACTCTAGAAGTTTGCCATTTGGAACCCGGAGTTTGAATTACCATGGAAGTGGGCATGTCACAGAATGTCATGTTATGCAATCGAGCATAGCTCTCAGATATGAATGAATGAGATGCTCCAATATCGAAAAGAATAGATGCCGGATGGCAGTTAACAAGGAGCGTACCAAGGACGACGTTAGGATCATCATGAGTCTCCTCAGCTGAGACATAGTTGACATGGCCACATGCAGTGGTGGCTGGCTTGGCGTAGAATGTCTTTCCCGCTGGCTTACCACGGCCAACAGCCTTTCTAGACTGGTTGGGGTTGTTGTTCTGGGGACACTCTTGACTATAGTGACCCGGCTCTCCACACTTGAAGCATATCACAACATTGGGGCATGGAGCAGCATTAGCAGCGGGGCCACCATAGGTCTTAGGCGGTGCAAACTGCTGGTTGGGGCGAGGCGCCTCAAAGGATGGCCTCGGAGTGAACCTGGGTGGCAGAGCTGTGTTTGGAATCCACACCCGACGCTTTTGAGATCCAGAGCCGGATGAAGAACCAAAATCACGGGAGTGTTTGCGTGAAGCGTCATAGTCACTCTGACCTGTCTCAGCACTGATGGCCTTATTGACCAGCTTCTGGAAGGAGGTGCACTCGTGAAGACGGAGATCACGACGAAGCTCGTGGCTAAGTCCCTTACGGAACCTTGCCTGCTTCTTGGCGTCGGTGGATACCTATTCAGGAGCATAACATGCCAGATTCCCAAACTCACGGCTGTATGCATCCACAGTCAGTCTGCCTTGGGTGAAATTACAGAATTCTTCCCGCTTACGATCCATGAGACCCTCCGGAATGTGATGCTCACGGAAAGCTTCACTGAATTCATCCCAAGTAGTGATTTGGCCAACCGGGCGCATAGCCTCGAAGTTTTCCCACCAAAGGCTAGCAGGCCCTTCGAGGTGATAGGCAGCGTAGGTAACCTTATCAGCTACGGCTACGTTGGCAGAATGTAGCTTATGGGTGATGCTGCGAAGCCAATCATCTGCATCAAGGGGCTTGACGGAATGATTAAACTTCGGTGGGTACAACTTGACAAAGTCATTGATTGACACCAGGTCGCTCCTCTGTTGACGTGCAGTAGTCTGCTCAATCCGCTCCAGCCAGCGGTTAGTCTCACGCTTGTTTCTTTCTGCCTCCAGCATAACTTCGGCCAGAGAAGGCGGGTGAGGCAGATTCTCATCCCTAGCTGCACTGGCTTCACCCTGCTCCGGGGCAGCAGGGTTGCTGCGGGTGTTGACCATCCTAGGAAAAACAAGACAATGGTTTAGACAAGGATGGCACAATCTTGGCAAGGAAGTGCGAAATGTAATGGATAACACGGAATGTTGAGATGTTCATTTGCACCACATGGTAATATAGAAACTGCCATATATATACCATCGGTCATACACATCGTACATAGTTTAGTACAAGCCCAGGCTAGAGTACAACTACGGTGAAAGACGTTACATCTCATCAGAGGCATTCCAAGCTCCTATACATTATTTTTCTACACCTCCAGAACGTGATAAACACCAAGTCGTATTCCACGATTCACGCAGGACTATGGAGGATACAACTATTACAATACTAGTGAAGCTACTACCAACTCAGACGTTTCCGTAGTAATCTTCATAGGGATCACCACCATGTCCTGGGAGCTGAACATGATCATCTAGAAATAGTTGGTCCTGTGGAGCTTGCGGTCCATAGGGACTCGGATGTGGCCTTGGTCCAACAAACGGTGGCAGACGGGGTCCATGGGGAGGGGTGATGCCTCCTACATCACGCCAGTCCATACAATCTGGCAACCCATACCGCACGGGGTACAGGTCCCTCATGTCCATGTATCCAGCCTGCACGACAGGTGCAAACTGAGTCAGAGTGGCCCAGTGGTCAGAACAAGATTTGAAGAGCTCCATTCGCAAGGCACAATTTTCGCGGTCCTTGTCCTCAAGCATCTCGGCAGTGGTGCGGAGTAGTGAATCCTCATGTGTAGAGTCACAGTACATAGCCTGACAGTACCCCTGTGCCCCAGGGAGTGATGCTGGCATGTAGCGGAAATCGGTGTTTCGAAGCAAGGCAGTTCTGGCTCGTATGATAGTCATCATTGAGTAAGCTGCGTCCTGCACGGACATCTCGATAGTAACCCCAAGTCCATAAAAGCAGTGGAGGGGTTCAGTAGCTCCAGGATAAGTGGGGTATATCCTGATGGTACAAAGGTATTGGCTTTGATTGAAGTCTCGAAACTGCTCCTCGACGGTATACTCAGGATACCATCGATAGCCTGTCTCGACCATCACTCGGACCAGCATGGCCGTGTGACCAGGTACATCGAGGCACCGAGTAAGATGAACCACTTGATTCTGTGAACGGGTGGCCATCTGAAAGCACGAAATAATGCAAAGGCATTAGTATTTCCTAGGAGAAATTGGACAGCATAACGGCTGTAAATGCTCAGAAAAAGATTTGAGACATCCACAACAGTTGGCAAAACCACTCAACAACATCATATCAAGGTTCTGGTTCAACTGACAACATACTAAAAGTAGTAGAAACTGAACTGAGGCTTGTAACCAACAATCCTATAAGTTACTACGGATTAGTAACACGTGAACCTGATAGAGAGAAGAGAGCCTAGTCCTTAACCCACGTAGAAAGAGAAGAGAATGACTCAGATCAGAGGGCATAAGGTAAAGTAGTAAAAGAGCCTTACGTTCCCTCCCACAATCAATTCCCCTACATATAACTAAAGCATTTCTAGACTCGACATTGACCAGTTTGGCTCAACGAACCTACAAGCAGTCCGGCTCTAATGCCAACGCTGTCAGGACCACGATTCCAAGTCACACTGATCTAGCCTGTAACACCTCATATCACTTTGCGGCCTCACGCATGGTATTCCCATGGGTATCGCCTTACCATGGCCAAGGACCGTTTGCGCCCTTTGGCTCACGTATATGATAGTGTCGCTAGCATCCATATGACAAAGAACCCGGGCCGACATGGCTAGTCGTGAACCCAAAGCGGCACAAACTTACGGGGACAGGCATACATGATTCAACATCGACCATGTCGGTCAGCAACATGTGAATCCGGGCTGTAGCACTGGGCTAACAGGACTCCGGTGAACCCGGGCTGTAGCAGGCTAGGCAGGACTCCAGATGTCACTGCGTGACATTTCCCCGAAGGGACAGACACAGGAACGAAGTGAATCACATGCCGGCCAGTCAAGTGCTCGAGCAGTAGTGCTGGCCTAGAAGGACTCCGGTGAACCGGGCTGTAGCAGACTACTATGGCTCATGGAAGCACTAGACTACATTTCCCCATAAGAGAGGCTGCCAAGGATAAACAACTAGATTGTCAGATCCTACACATACCAAGCATTTCAATCATACACACAATATGCTCGATATGTGTAAATACAACATGGCATCACAACAAAACTCTACAACACAAGTACTTTATTTAAAGGCTCCGGAGAGCCATACATAACATGTTCATACAGGTAGGGGTCACATGACCCGACACTCAAGTCATACAAACATACAAGCACATGCAGGAGCAAACTAGTCTGAGTACAGACACTAGAAAGAAAGAAGGCTTGACGAAGCCTGTCTATCTACATAGGGCCCTCCATGGCTCGGAATCACCACCTGGGTGGCAAGTCACTCATCGACGTCGAGGTCTACGTAAAACCCGTCGGAGGGGGTGTTGTCATCGTCTGAAAATAGTAATTAAAGCAACATGAGTACAAAGGTACTCAGCAAGTCTTACACAGATCCTACTATACATGCTCATTCTCAAGAAGGTAGTGGGGTTATGGCAGCAAGCCAGCTTTGACTCTTGGCTAAGCTATCCTACGAGACACCACTTGTAAAATAGTTTTTGCACATGAGTCCACTACTCACCATCACAATACTCCACCGTGGATCCTCCCTCGTCATCCCACAAGTGGGCCATCCGCGGTACTCACACTTATCTTGAGTCTTTTAGTAGTAACCATTAACTTGTCTATGAACTGTATAGGCAACCAAGTAGTCCTTTACCGCGGACGCGACTATTCGAATAGATGAGGTTAACCCTGCATGGGTGTACTTCTTCATACACGCTCTCACCACTTATCGTCATTTACACGACATGTACTCGGCAACCTTCAAGCGGAAGCCCAACGAGGGTGTCGGCCACGGCCTACCTAAACACTCAAGTCTCTAGTCTAGGTCTATCGCCTATCCAGGTTCCATCCGCAGGGAGTCCGGCCGAGGTTTCCACATACGGCCCCGAACGATGTGTACAGGGTTCCCGAGACACCAAACGGGTGACTCGGTACACCGTGCCATGGTGTATCTACCGCATCATAGCCCACCCCTAGGGTCAGCGCTACGCACGGCCGCCAACACATAACCTATAAACACTAGAAACTAGTTGCAACTCCTGGACAGAGGACTAGGGTGGTTAAGAAGCCGAGAGGGTCAATTAAGGATCCCAATGCATGGTAGTAACTGAATCTTAAATCACACATACAGATCTCAGTTCTTAAGGACGGCCTCAATGAAACAACCCACCATGTACTCCTACATGGCCTCTCATCGATACCTTTACCAAATCATGTTCAACACATCCCTCACATTACCGACGTAATCATTTCACTCTAGCCCATCACCCAGATGAACCAGACCTGACACAACTCTAAGCATAGCATGCATAGCAAGGTAGGAAAGACAAACATGGCTCAATCAACTCCTACACATGCTAGTGGGTTTCATCTAGTTACTGTGGCAATGACATGTCATGCAGAGGATAAGGGTTCAACTACCGCAGCACACAACAGTTTGAAACGTTGTTGTCTTAATGTAGTAAATGAGAGCAGGAGCGAGAACATGGGATTGTATCGATATGATCAATGGGGTTGCTTGCCTGATGGAGTAGTAGTAGGGTACTGCCCTTCAGTCAGATAATCGAAGGTATCATCGGAGGCAGAACCTACCACGAAAGACACCACAGAACACAATCATCACATGGCAATATGCAACAGTATGATGCATGCTATGACATGGCAATATGATGTGTCTTGGCTAATGCATTGCAAAACATGTTGGTTTGAGTCTATTTGAATCAAAGATTCAAATGGAAGCTCATGTTATTAAGTCATATAAGTGCTTTAGCTTGTTTCACCTAAACAGCAAGGTCAAAGTGTTCTGTCATGCATGAAACCATTATAGATGGAAAGATTGATTTTTTCTGATCAAATTTCATATATAAATCTTTGCATTTGGAGTTACAGATTAATTGTTATGAATTTTTGAAGTTTAGGACAATTTCTAGAATTTCCTATATAAGAATAATTCCAGTAATTGAATTACTGCGTCAGCATTGCATCAGGGTGACGTCAGCAAGTCAAAGGCGCCAGCCCAGGTTAAACCTGACCAGTGGGTCCTGTCTGTCAGTGTAACAACTAACTAACAGAGTTAGTTAGTGTTAGGTTAGTACAAATCTAGGTTAGTTAGGGCCTGGGCCCACATGTCAGTGAGTCAACCCATTAACTAAAGTGATTAGTGTTAACTAAGCTAACATTAAACTAAACAAGGGCATGGCCCACACGTCAGTGACCCTGGGGGGTCAAACTGGGCCCACCCGAGGTCAAACCGGGTCAAACGGGGTCAAACTCACCGGCGTTTAGCCGCCAGCGAGGCCAGACGCGGCGGGGCAGTGCGTGTTTTGCACTCTGAGGACCAAATGGATGGCGGAGACCTCCTACGCGTAGCTGGGAGCAAACCGCGTCGAGTGGTGGCAGTGGTTGGGCTCAGGGTCGCCGGAAACGACGCCGGCGACGACCTTGGCGGCCGCCGGAGTTCGTGCGAGGTCGAACCCGAGGCTACGGGGCACGGCGAGGCATGTGGAGTGGTGCGTTGGGCTCCTGCGAGTGCGGTGAAGATGGTGACGTGCTCGGAATCAAGCCCAAGTGGCTGTGGCCATGACGGCGACGTGCAGTGGCGACGGCGGGTGCGGCCAAGCTCGGTGTGGTGGCAACGAGGCACGAGAGCAAGGGCGGGAGAGATGGAGAGGTGCAGCAGCTCACGGCGAACACGACGGTGCAGACAACGCGGTCGGGGACGAGCTGGTGCGGCGGAGACGGCGAGGGGGATCTGCAGCGGCGTTCGGTGAAGACGAGGGAGAGCGTGCGAGCGCTCGGGGCACGGCTAGCTCGACGTTGCGGACGACGGCAGAGCTCGTGGACAAGTCGGCACGGTGCGGGGACGACGGAGAACACGGCTATGCCGGCGGTGCGGCAGCAGGGGCGTCGGCCATGGTGCAGGACAGCGAGGGAGAGAGACAGAGGAGCGGGCGACGTGTCTGCGAGGTCGGGGCGGCGACGTGGAGCCTGCCCAGGTGTTCAGGGGCGCGGGCGGCAAGCAGCTGGCGCCGTGGCGAGCTCGCGCTCACCGGTCTCACCTCTCTGCCTGCCTGGCGAGAGGAAGCAGCTGGCTGGCACGGGCCAGCACAGTGTTGGGCCGGCCAGTGGGCTGCAAGGTGAGTTTCTCTCCCTCTCTTAATCCTGTTTTTGTTTTTTTCTATTTTTCTGTAAGTGTTGGCTTTATTAAAAATAGTTAGGCACTTTCAAAAATCCTGAAAATAATCAGGGGCTCTGTTTGGATTATTTCCAACAGCCCACACTTATTTCCAGAATTATTTGGGCATTTAAAATATTTACTAGCATTTAAATACCCAAGTGCAAGTTATCTTTGATTTAATTCAATGACCTTGTGATGACCTAGAAAAATGTGAACCCATTTTGTCAGAGGTTCTAACCCAAGACAAAAAGCATGGACTTTTTAGAAGGGCATTTCAGGTTCATTGAAAATGATTTTAGTAAACCCTAGTTGTTTCGGGGAGGGGGTGCTGGGGGTTCTGCCATCCCCATTTCAGGATTCTAGAAAAGTAGACATGCTGCAACACTCTAATGCATGAACTAGCTAGGGTGTGACACATGTCCACTCCGCCGCCGGACATGTCCGCCGGCCACATCACCCTGGCCAATCGTGAGGTGACACGTCACCGCCGCCGTCGCCCGCGCCCAACCGCGCTGCGCCACATGGCCGGCCGTATCCCTCCGCCACCGTGCGACGCCGCGGCCCGCGGGGCCAGAGGCCGGCCCGCCCGAGCCGCGACCGGGACCGAGCGCCCGAGTCACTCCGCCGCCTTCCTCCACCCGCGTCCGCCTCCGGCGACCGGCCACCGCGAGCCGTCGCGTGCTCCGCCGCCCAGCACCGCGCCGCTCCTCCCGCCGCACCTCGCCTCCGCCCACCGCGGTCCTCTCCCTCGCCGCCGCGTCCACTGCTGGACGGATCCACCTCGGCCGACCCCGGATCCGGCCTCTCCCCGCATCCCCGACGAACTCCGACGCCGGCCGCCTCCTTCTTCCACTCCGGCGAGCTTTGATTCCGGCCATCCTCGGTTCCCGCGTCGCTCAGATCTAGATCGGGTCAAACCCTAGGTTGACCCCGAAATATCCCCAAGTCTTTTTGTTTTACTTTCTGAAGCACTTTTCATCATGGCATAACTCCGCATCCGTAGCTCCGTTTTGAGCGTGCGATATATCAAATTGTTCGTCTGAATGTCCTCCTCATTTTGTTCCATTGCACCATGCTTGTTTGAGTCCATCTTGATGCCCTAATGTCTGTTGCAAGAGTGCTATAAAATGTTAGTTCCTGATTCTTATCAGTTTATGAGCATTTGTCATTTTTGCCATGATTATTGTGTGCTTCCTATGGACTTGAGCTCTACATGTGTTTTGGGCTATGCCATGCCATCTTTACAGGGGTGTATGCCATGTATTTTTGTGATCAATGTGGTGACTAGCACATGCATGCAAAGTAGCTCTCGTAATGTTGCTGATTTCAGGGACTTGGAATTTCACTAAGTCATTTCCCTGCTGTTATTTTTATGCCATGCATTCATGTTGCTACAGAGTGATCCATGCCTCTTTTGAGTATGTTCAGTAAGGATGATTTTGACATATGGTTATGCTCTATCCATCCATGTCCGTGTTTGCATTTATGGAGTACTCTAGCATGACTCAATCTTGCTCTACTTTTGCTATAAAATGTTCCTGGCAGATTTTTTACGTGTTAATCAATTTTGCTAAGGTTGTTGTAGTTGATACATGCATGCTATGAGATTGTTCTTGCCATATATAGCTTCTTGATCATGTCTTCTTGCTGTTAGTATGCTTAGCTTGTCATGCAATGCCTTGTGTTGAGTGCATCGAGCTCGCAAACATTCCTACGTAAATCTGTTTTTGCCATGTCCAGTTTTCTGCAAAGTCTGAATTTGTTAACGAAACTTGCTATGTTCAAATGGGTCCCATCATATCTTATTTTCCTTTTTGGCTTATGGTTAGTAAGGGACTTTTGTTATATGCTTTGAGTAGAATCATGCCATGCCTTGTATTGCTATGTTCCGTTCCTATAGTATGTTGTTATCTTGCTCTAGACATTGCTTCCTGATGTTAAATCCTGTCATGTTAGTATTTTCACTAAGTCTGTGATGCTGTTATCTTTTGCTCTTTTGCCATGCTTTTTTGAACCTGATCTTGTGTGATTTAGCCGTAGCTCAGTGTTCATCTTTTGTCAAGCATCTTGAGTAGATCACTGCCATGTGCTTTTTTGCTATGTTAGAGTGCAGTAGCTTAGTTTCTTGTTGCATTCTAGATGGCATCGTGCTGTTAATCGCGGAATGGTGCCATCCTTGTTTTGCTTGCCATTTCCAAACCGTGCATCCGATTCCGGTGATCTTTATATCGATTTCGACCGAAATCAACTCATCTTTCTAGCGGCACACTTGGTTTGCCAAGTTGATGCCTGGTTCAATCTTTCCCTTCCGAAGCATGCATATGCATTGCATATCACATCCCGCATATCATGCCATGTTTTGCATCATGTTGCTTGCGCATTGCACCGTGATTGATTGTTGGTCCTTTCCTTGTGTTCTTGCTTTGGGGTAGAGCCAAGAGATGAGTTCATGATCGAGGAACCCGTTGAGTACGCTTACGAGGATCAAGCTTACGTCAACTCGGAGAACTTTGCAGGCAAGATGACCATACCCTCGAAATCACTTCTATCTTTGCTTGTTAGTTGCTCGCTCTGTTGCTATGCCGCGATACCTATCACATGCTTTATCATGCCTCCCATATTGGCATGTCAAGCCTCTAACCCACCTTGTCCTAGCAAACCATTGTTTGGCTATGTTACCGCTTTGCTCAGCCCCTCTTGTAGTGTTGCTAGTTGCAGGTGAAGATGGAGTTTGTTCCATGTTGGAACATGGTTATATGTTGGGATATCACAATATCTCTTATTTAATTAATGCATCTATATACTTGGTAAAGGGTGGAAGGCTCGGCCTTATGCCTGGTGTTTTCTTCCACTCTTGCCACCCTAGTTTCCGTCATACCGGTGTTATGTTCCTTGATTTTGCGTTCCTTACACAGTTGGTTGTTATGGGAACCCCTTGACAGTTTGCTTTGAATAAAACTCCTCCAGCAAGGCCCAACCTTGGTTTTACATTTGCCTGATAACCTATTACCCTTCCCTTGGGTCGGCCAACCCAAGGGTCATCTTTATTTTAACCCCCCCGGGCCAGTGCTTGTCTAAGTGTTGGTCCGAACCTGTTAGCCGCCGGTGGCCACCAGGGGCAACTATGGCTGGCCTACCGGAAGTTTGTACAATCCGGTGCTGCCCTGAGAACGAGATATGTGCAGCTCCTATCAGGATGTCGGCACATCGGGCAGCATTGCTGGACTTGTTTTACCATTGTCGAGATGTCTTGTAACCGGGATTCCGAGCCTGATCGGGTCTTCCTGGGATAAGGAATATCCTTCATTGACCGTGAGAGCTTGTGATGGGCTAAGTTGGGACACCCTTGCAGGGTTTTGAACTTCCAAAAGCTGTGCCCGCGGTTATGGGCAGATGGGAATTTATTAATATCCGGTTGTAGAGAACTTGACACTTAACTTAATTAAAATGAATCAACCGCGTGTGTAGCCGTGATGGTCTCTTTCTGGCGGAGTCCGGGAAGTGAACACGGTTCTTGTGTTATGCTTGAACGTAAGTAGTTTCTGGATCACTTCTTGATCACTTCTAGTTCACGACCGTGCTTTGCTTCTCTTCTCGCTCTTATTTGTGTAAGTTAGCCACCATATATGCTAGTGCTTGCTGCAGCTCCACCTCACTACCCCCTTTTCCTACCCATAAACTTAAATAGTCTTGATCGCGAGGGTGTGAGATTGCTGAGTCCCCATGACTCACAAATTACTTCCAAAACCAGTTGCAGGTGCCGTTGATATCAGTGCAGATGACGCAGCTGAGCTCAAGTGGGAGCTCGATGAAGATCGTGTCCATTGTGTTGTTTCGTTTCCTTTTGATCGGTAGAGGAGCCCAGTTGGGGCGATCGGGGATCTTTTGCATTAGGGGTTGTCTTTCTTTATTTGGTTCCGTAGTCGGACCTTGATTGTATTCTGGATGATGTAATGCTATATTTATGTATTGTGTGAAGTGGCGATTGTAAGCCAACTCTTTATCCCTTTCTTATTCAGTACATGGGATGTGTAAAGATTACCCCTCTTGTGACATGCCTACTATGCGGTTATGCCTCAAAGTCGTGCTCCGACACGTGGGAGATATAGCCGCATCATGGGTGTTACACCGTCTTCACGGCAGGATTTGAATCCTGGCTGTGGGAAGTACGGCCGCTTGGACCCCCAGATATAGTCCAGCACGTCTTCCTCTTGGCGAATGGAAAACGGGAAGGTCACGGTTGGACATGACTGCTCAGGGGCAGGTTGGCGAATTCATACCTCTTCGATGAAGGCATGGTCGTAGCTTCATTTGCTTTCCTCTTGGAAGGATTGTCCGGCACGGGAGCCGATCTCTTCAAAATCGCCGAACGTCTCCCCTGTGAAGCACGATACAGTGCGATGGGTGAGACGGAATGAGATCACTCTTTCAGAGAGGGTGTTTCTTAATTATTTACCTGAGAAGCAGGAAGAAGGCCAGGGTAGTCTACGGTGATGGCCACTTCTGTGCCGTCATAGCCTGTCTGGAAGAACAACCCCCCCCCCCCCCCCGCAAGCACCACGAATATATCCAGATCCTCTTCAAACCCAGGATCTAGTTCCCGGTTATGGGTCTCCGGCTGTGGGGCAGGACTATGAAGTCCTTCGATGACCTTCCGCCAGTGCTGCCATAACAAACAGACTTGAAATTTATAAAAAGTAATCCTGAAGGGGAATGAGTAGAATCGAAGGATCGAAGCTTACCCAACTGGGGGGATTATACATAGAATATCCATCTCTGTGCATGATGCGAAGAAACTCCTATTCTTCCCCTTTAAAAAGCTCGACCAATATTTTGGCCAGAGCGGCAGGGGTATCCGGACCCTTCCGGCCATAACGGCAAGCGTCATGCTCTCCATTATAGTGCCACATGGGCAACCCTCTATATTGTAGCGGCTGAACCCCATGCACTATGGAGATCGCCATTACCTCGATTATTGTAAGTCTGGACTGGGCGAGCATCTTTATCTTGCTCATAAGCTGGCGAACTTCTGCTTTGCCCTCCTCTTCCAGACTCTGAGGACGCCAACTATGGCGTTTCTTCAGCGGAACACTTGCAAATTCGGGAAGACCCTTTCGTACTAGGTCGGGAAGCGCGACGTCCTCAATATAGAACCATTCGGAAGGCCATTCTTTGAATGCCTTCCTTGGTGTACCGGACAGATATCCGGTATCAGCAATGCGCCATACTTCGGCTCCGCCCACTTCAAATATGGACCCTCGTGATTACGTGGGACAAGGCAGAACAACTTCCTCCATAGCTCAAAGTGAGCCTCGATACCTAGGAATAATTCACATAAAGCGACGTAACCCGCGATGTGCAAAACGGAGGCAGGGGTGAGGTTGTGCAACTGGAGGCCATAGTATTCTAGAAGCCCTCGGAGGAACGGATGAATGAGAAATCCAACGCCCCTCAGCGGGTAGAGGACGAAACATACTCGCTCTTCTCCGGATGGATTGGGGAAGTCCTGTGCCTAAATCTCACCGTTGAAGGAATCTAGCCCCGCTCGAACGGGAACTAGATCTGCAGGGGGGATCCCTGCGTCTGCAGCTCCGTCAATTGACTGTGGGACACTGAACACCTCTCTCACTGGCCTTCCTCTGGGCCGGAACGGGTGGAGGAGCTGGGGACGGTAGCCATGCTGGAATGGTTTCTCCCAAGCAGTTTCCAGGGATTTCCTTTATATGGTGCCGAATGGATCTAGGATCCGATCTCTTTAATAGGCGCTCCCCCTTGCATAGGCGGGGTGTTATTTGCCAAATTACCCTGACCTTCCGCCTTCGCTTGACGCGTGGGTGGCAAAGTTATTTAACGCGCAGAAGCTGAGGGGAGTGACATGGAACAAATAGCCGAGTACATCACTTGGAGATAATTAAATGAGGAACCCGCCTTGCAATGCTGAAGATAATTTGTGTGACAAACACCTCGCTATTGAAGACCGGTTCGGGGGCTACTAAGGGAGTCCTGGACTAAGGGGTCCTCAGGCGTCCGGCCTGTTTTCTAGTGGGCCGGACTGATGGGCTATGAAGACATGAAGGCCGGAGACTATACCTGAGTCTGGATTGGACTCTCCTTGGCGTGGAAGGCAAGCTTGGTGACCGACTATGAAGATTCCTTCTTATGTAACCGACTCTATGTAAACCCTAGATCCCCTTGGTGTCTATATAAACCGGAGGGGATAGTCCAGAAAGGATATATTCATTACCATAGTCATATAGGCTAGGCTTCTAGGGTTTAGCCATCATGATCTCGTGGTAGATCAACTCTTGTAACACCCATATTCATCAATACCAATCAAGCAGGACGTAGGGTATTACCTCCATTGAGAGGGCCCGAACCGGGGTAAACATTGTGTCCCCTGTCTCCTGTTACCATCGATCCTAGACGCACAGTTCAGGACCCCCTACCCGAGATCCGCCGGTTTTGACACCGACAGTTCACACGGTGATGCATCGACCACCATTGATTCTTGATTTTCGACGGCCGCGGTGGCGCTGTTCCAGTACGCACGTGTAACACCCGAAATGCGGCTATATCTCCCACATGTCGGGGAACGACTTAGAGGCATAGCCGCATGGTAGGCCTGTCGCAAGAGGGGTAATCTTTACACATCCCATGTACTGAATGAGAAAGGGATAAAGAGTCGGCATACAATCGCCACTTCACACAATACATAAATAATCCATACATCATCCAAGGTACAAACAAAGGTCCGACTACAGAACCAAAATAAAGAAAGACAACCCCAAATGCTAGATCCCCGATCGTCCCAACTGGGCTCCACTACTGATCATCGGGAAAAGAAACATAGTAACGACCCGAATCCTCGTCGAACTCCCACTTGAGTTTAGAATCGTCACCTGCACTAGTATCCTCGGCACCTGCAATTGTTTGGAAGTATCTGTGAGTCACGAGGACTCAGCAATCTGACACCCGCGAGATCAAGACTATTTAAGCTTATGGGTAGGAAAGTGTAGTGAGGTGGAGCTGCAGCAAGCACTAAGCAATATGGTGGCTAACATACGCAAAAGAGAGCGAGAAGAGAAGCGACGCACGGTCGAGAAGCTATAAGTGATCAAGAAGTGATCCTGAAACTACTTACGTTCAAGCATAACACAAGATCGTGTTCTCTTCCCGGACTCCGCCGAAAAGATACCATCACGGCTACACACGCGATTGATTCATTTTAATTAAATTAAGTGTCAAGTTCTCTACAACCGGATGTTAACAAATTCCCATCTGCCACATAACCACGAGCACGGCTCTCTAAAGTTTATACCCTGCAGGGGTGTCCCAACTTAGCCCATCACAAGCTCTCACGGTCAACGAAGGATACTCCTTCTCCCAGGAACACCCGATCAGGCTCGGAATCCCGGTTACAAGACATTTCGACAATGGTAAAAAAAAGTCCAGCAAAGCCGCCCGAATGTGCCGACAAATCCCGATAGGAGCTGCACATATCTCGTTCTCAGGGCACACGGGATTGTCCAAACTTCCGGTAGGCCAGTCCAGAGTTGCCCCTGGTGGCCACCGGCGGCTGACGGGTTGGACCAACACTCAGGGGAGCATTGGCCCGGGGGTTTAAAATAAAGATGACCCTTGATTCCATGGAACCCAAGGGAAAAGGCTTAGGTTGGGCCTTGCTGGAGGAGTTTTATTCAAAGCGAACTGTCAAGGGGTTCCCATAACACCCAACCGCGTACGGAACGCAAAATCAAGGAACATAACACTGGTATGACGGAAACTAGGGCGGCAAGAGTGGAACAAAACACCAGGCATAAGGCCGAGCCTTCCACCCTTTACCAAGTATATAGATGCATTAAAGTAAATAAGAGATAATAATGATATCCCAACAATATCCATGTTCCAACATGGAACAAACTTCATCTTCACCTGCAACTAGCAACACTATAAGAGGGGCTGAGCAAAGCGGTAACAAAGCCAAATAATGGTTTGCTAGGAAATGTGGGTTAGAGGTTTGACATGGGAATATGGGAGGCATGATATAGCAAGTGGTAGGTAACACGGCATAGTAATAGAGCGAACAACTACCAAGCAAAGGTAGAAGTGATTTCGAGGGGATGGTCATCTTGCCTGCAAATTTCTCAGAGTTGTCGAAAGCTTGATCCTCGTTAGCGTACTCAAAGGTTCCTTGTTCACGTACTCGTCTCCTGGCTCTACCCAAAGAAAGAACACAAGCAAAGGACCAACAATCAATCACGATACAATGCACAAGCAACATGATGCAAAACATGGCATGATATGCAAGATATGATATGCAATGCATATGCATGCTCCGGAAGAGAAAGAATGATCAAGGCATCAACTTGGCAAACCAAGTATGCTGGTGGAAAGATGAGATGATTTTGGTTGAAATCGATATAAAGATCACCAGAAACGGATGCACGGTTTGCAAATGGCAAGCAAAACAAGGATGGTGCAAAACTGTAATTAACAGCACGATGCTACTTAGCATGCAACAAGAAACTAAGCTAATGCACTCCAACATAACAACAAAGCATATGGCAGTGATGTACACAAGAAGCGTGACAAAACATGAACATTGAGCTATGGATAAATCACAAAAGAGCAGGTTAAAATAAGCATGGCAAAAGTGCAAAAGATATCAGCTTCACAGGCAAGAAAACAACATGCTACAGGAATGTATTGTAGCAAAACAAGGCATGGCATGGTTCTACTAAATGCATAGAACAAAAGTCCCTTACTGATCATGAGCCAAAAAGGCACAGAAGATATGATGGCACCCATGTAAACACAGCAAGTTTTATTAACAGTTTCAGACTTAGCAGAAAAACAGAGCATGGCATAAACAGAATTATGAAGGCAAATTTGCGAGGTCATGCCACTCACCACAAAGCATTGCATGACAAAAAAAAGCATACCAACAACAATATGACATGTTCATGAAGCTAACCATGGCAAGAGCAAGTTCACAGCATGCATGGATCACTAACAACAACCATGGCAAAATTGATTAACATGTTAACATTTTGTGAGGAACATTTTATAGCAAAAGTAAAGCAAGAACAAGACATGCTAGACAACTCCATAATTGCAAACATGGGCATAGATGGATAGAGCATAACCATATGTTCAAAACATCCTTACTAAAGTATCTCAAAACAACATGGATATCACTATAGCATCAAGCTTACATGGCATCAAAATAACAGCAGGACAAGGACTTAGCAAAATCCTAAGTCTCTGAAAACAACAACATTGTGGAGCCTACTTTGCATGCTCGTGCTAAGTAGCAGCACCTAACATTTTATAGCACTCTTGCATCAATGAAAATGGCATCATAACAGACAGCAACATGCATGGAAATGCTACTGGCATGAAGAGCTCGACGAGACGAACAATTTGATATATCATATGCATCATTCGGACCACCGAGCATGAAGATATGATGTGATGAACATGGGCATAAAATAACAGGGACTTGGAGAAAAACAGGGTCAACCTCGCGAGGTCTATGGTTTCCGAGTGCGGTCCACAAGGCTCGCCAGATCTGGCCGGACCTTCGCCGGGGACGGAGTGGGGAGGCGGCCGGAGGTGAGGAGGTGGCTGCAGCGGCGCTTGGGTGCGGGAGGCGGTTGACGGCGACCCGCAGTTGCTGTAGGGCGGCGGGGCCGGCGGAGGAGCGGCGCGGCCTACCGGCGTAGAGGAGCGGCACGGCCTGCCGGCGAGCTGGCGGCGGCGCAGGCGAGCGTCGGCGAGGAAGAGGGCAGCCGGCGCGGGATCCGGTGCGGCGGCGCGGAGCGGCTTCGGTCGGCGGCGCGGATGGGCTCGCGGGGGCCCCGTGCGGGCCGAGTGGGCCGGCGGCGTGCGCCAGTGGAGCTGCCCACGTGGCGGTCTCTGGTTGGACGGGGTGCGGCGGCGATTTCGTCCGGCTCGGGCCGGACGTGTCCGGCGGCGGAGGAGGGTAGAACTAGGGTTTCGTGTGCGCGAAATTTCGAGGAGGGGCACCTATTTATAGGTAGGAGGAGGTAGGAGTGTCCAAATGAGGTGCGGTTTTCGCCCACACGATTGTGATCCAACGATGGAGGACATGGAGGTGGTTTAGATGGGTTATTGGGCCGTTTTGGAGGGGTGTTGGGCTGCACACAAAAGAGGCTTTCGCGGTTACCAGGTTAGCCGTTGGAGCATCAAACGGACTCCAAATGGAACGAAGTTTGCCAGGCGGTCTACCGGTCGTGTACCAAGGCCACTTGGAAAATCTCGGTCCATTCCGAGAACGTTTAACACCCGTTCACGAAAAGAGGCAAGAGGGGTGCGCTGGTGCATGTGGGAGTGTCAAATTGCAAAAGGGACAACAGGGAAAAAGCTCGGATGCATGGGACGAACACGAATGCAAATGTGATGCACATGATGACATGATATGAAATGCATGACATGAACAAAAATGGAAAACGAAGACAAAAACCCAACCACGTAAGGAAATCTCATAACTTAAAGCCGAAAATGGCAATAGTCGGAGTTACAAATATGGCAAGTTACATCCGGGGTGTTACAACACTCCAACACTACAAAAGGATCTCATCCCGAGATCTAGGACAGAAAGAACTCTGGATATTCAGAACGGAGGTCATCCTTGCGTTCCCAGGTGGCTTCTCGGTCGGAATGGTGTGGCCACTTCACTTTCAGGAATTTGATTGACTTGTTGCGAGTCTTGCGCTCGGTTTCTTCAAGAATAGAAACGGGATGCTCATGATAAGACAAATCTTCTTGAAGATCAATCTCTTCGAAGTTGATGGTGAACTCAGGAGTCTTGAAGCACTTGCGAAGCTGTGACACATGAAACACATCGTGCACGTTTGCGAAGTTGGACGGAAGCTCAAGTTGACAGGCGAGGTCGCCTCTTTTGCCAATGATCTTGAAAGGACCCACGTATCTAGGGTCAAGCTTCCCTTTCATACCAAAGTGACAAGTGTCTTTCATTGAAGAGATGCGGAGGTAGACATGGTCTCCGATCTCGAAAGCCAAGTGACGGTGCTTGCTATCATAGTAACTCTTCTGGCGTGATTGCGCGGCTTTGAGATTTTCACGGATGACTTTACATATTTCTTCAGCCTCTGTGATCAAGTCGTTGCCAAGAAGTTGGCGTTCACCAGTCTCTGACCAATTGAGAGGAGTATGGCACTTTCTACCATAGAGAATTTCGAATGGGGCCTTGCCCGAACTCGCTTGGAAGCTGTTGTTGTAGGAGAACTTGGCATATGGAAGACAATCTTCCCACTTCATATCGAAGGAAATGACACAATCCATGAGCATATCTTCAAGGATGTCCACTTTCATTCCCAACAAGAGATGTCTCCCCGTAAATATTGCATGGACAACTACCGCCAACTCAAGATCATGAGTGGGGTAGTTCCTTTCATTGGGCTTCAACTGACGAGAGGTATAAGCCACAACTTTCTTCTCTTGCATTAACATAGCACCGAGACCTTGTAAGGAGGCATCACAGAAAACTTCAAATGGCTTGGATTCGTCAGGAGGAGTCAAGACAGGAGTTGTGACCAGCTTCTCTTTAAGGGTGTTGAAATCAACGTCACATTCAGGCATCTAGACATACTTGACATGCTTCTGGAGGATATTGGAAAGAGGCTTTGCAATCTTAGAGAAATTCTCGACGAATCTTCGACAATAGCTTGCAAGCCCAAGAAAAATGCGGAGCTGCTTGACATTCTGAGGAGGTTCCCAATTCACAATTGCATACACCTTCTCGGGATTAACAGCGATGCCCTTGGCGAAGATGATATGACCAAGGTAAAGAACCTCATCAAGCCAGAACTCACACTTGGAAAACTTCGCATAGAATTGATGCTCTCTGAGTTTGTTAAGTACCAATCTCAAATGCTTGGCATGATCCTCCTTATTCTTGGAAAAGACCAAGATATCATCGAGATATACCAGAATGAGATCATTTGTGTAAGGGTTGAATATGATGTTCATCATGCGAGAGAACGTTGGAGGAGCATTGACAAGGCCGAAAGACATGACAGTATATTCATAAGAATCATAGCTTGTTTTGAATGCTGTCTTGGGAATATCTTGTTCACGAATGCGAATCTGATGATAACCCATACGGAGGTCAAGCTTGGAGAATACTTGAGAACCCTTAAGTTGCTCGAATAGCTCATTGATGTTGGGAAGTGGATACTTGTTCTTTATTGTCTTCTTGTTCAATGGACGGTAGTCGACGCAGAGTCATTCCGTTCCATCCTTCTTCTTGACAAAAAGGACACCACAACCCCATGGAGATGAACTCGGTCTGATCAGACCCATACGCTCTTTTTCATCAAGCTGTTTCTTCAACTCCTCTGGTCCAAGCTAGTAAGGACGCTTGCAAACAGGTCCCGTGCCAGGCTCAAGATCGGTAACGAATTCAATTGGCCGGTGAGGAGGCATTCCCGGAAGCTCTTCTGCAAAGACGTCTTGATATTCACAAACGACTGGAATCTGAGAGATGGCATTCAACTCGCCCTTCTCATTGAGAGAAAATAGTCGAATGGTATCACCTCGAGCGGCAAAGATGATCACATCATCAGAAGAATGTGTCAATTGAATCTGCATGGCAGCACAATCAAGCTGAGCCTTGTGCTTAGAAAGCCAGCCCGTGCAGAGAATTAGATCAATATCCGAGTCACCAAGAACAATTGGAGAAGACAGATATTTATAGTTTCCCATCTTGATGGAAACATCCGGAACCATATAGCTTGTGTACATGCATTTACCCGGAGAGACAACTGCTAACGGTCTAGGCAAATCTTGGAAAGGCAACTCATGCTTAGATGCAAATGGTCTTGAGATGAAACTAAGAGATGCACCACTGTCAAAAGGAACTTTTGCAGGAAAGTCGTTAACAGGAAGATTACCCATGATCACTTCTGAAGAGTCCTCTGCTTGAGCTGCGTTCATCATGTCGACCTTTGCAAACTTGGAATTATGCTTGTCCACTGCATTGCTGGAAGATCTCACAGGAGGAGGAGGCGGAAGGCGCCTTTGGTTGAAGCATTTGTTTGCATAGTGCCCTTTCTGTTGACACTTGTTGGAAGTAACCTCCGAGAGCGGCCGATGGTAAGGAGCACTTGACCATGGAGCTTGAGACTGAGCTTTGTTCTGATAGACTGGGTTGGGTGGGGTGGGAAGATCCATTGCCACCTTTGCTCTTCTGCTGGTAGGGCCGGCGAAACAGAGGAGGAAGCAACCCGAACTTATGTTGCTTAGCTGCCACTTGTGATGAAGAAGAAGATTGAACTGCATCCCTGACTCTCTTCTTAGATGCCTCACACTTGAGCTGAGCAGCTTCTTGCTTTAGTGCCATGTTATAGAATTGATCGAACTCGGTCGGCTCAAGAAGCACGAGAGCTAACTGTAGATCCTCTCTGAGGCCACCTCTGAATTGATATATCATACTCTTTTCATCAGGAATGTCTTGTTTAGCGAAGCGAGCAAGTTTCTGAAACTGGATATTGTATTGATACACGGACATGCTGCCTTGCTTGAGATTGCGGAACTCCTCACGCTTGCTCTCAGCAACACTTTGTGGGATGTGATGAGCTTTGAAGTCTCGACGGAAATCATCCCAGGTAATCACACAACCTCCTCTGGAATCTCTATATTGTTGATAGCACTCAGCAGCTTGGTCCTTGAGTTGAAACGAAGCAAACTTGACAAAGTCCTCAGGCCTGACATTTCTACATTCAAAATGTTTGCAGATATCCATGAGCCAGTCGTCAGCGTCTGTGGCCTCGACACAGTTGCTGAAGAACTTCGGCTGGTTTGCTAGGAACTGGTTGAGGGTAGAAAATTGAGGTTGATTGTTTCCTTGGCCTTGATTTCCTTGGTTGCCTTGGTTGCCTTGCCCTTGGTTGTGCTCTTGCAAGAGTTGCAATAGCATTTGAGTATTCGCGTTGGTGGCTGCCATGACAGCTTGCCATGCCTCCGGAGGTGGAGGTGGTGGCGGAGGGTTCGACTGATCCCCATCATTGTGGTCTAGATTTTGACGCGTTGGAGGAGCCATCCTGAAGAGGTTGACATCCGTTAGCATCTTAAAAGACATATATTCAAGCTGAATCAATGGATCGAAATTGCAACATAAAGTCTTAACATTTGAACAAGTATGAACGAATGAATTCCAAAGTAAATCATCACACGTCCATTAAGTTGAGAAGCCACTTAGATAAAGGTAGATGAATAAAGCAACAAGGTACGGATATGAACAAATAAGTGGTAAGGATTACCCAATCACAAACCAAATATCTGCGGGAAGAAATTCTAGAGCTACTTGAATTCCCACCTATAAAACTCCTGAAACTTTCTGGTTATGCAATCAGGTGTTGGGGATACAGGGGAAGCATAATATCTCACCCAAAACTAACAAATACTACATCCAGCTGTATCCATCCTTCAACACATAACTAAGAAATCTCCGGAAATCATTTATGATGCAGAGCATCCTACGGACATCACCATGTCAAGAGTCCGTTTGGCAAGTGACACGTGCGACCTCTACTTCACATACACAAAGGTGAATCATCTCCTTTACACGTGCTCACTTGACCCCTTCAAGGATGGTATACTACTTGACACTCCACTCGTGTGCATGCATAGGTATTGTAGGAACACTACGGACGACGAGGAGGAGTGCAAGCGCCAAGGAACAACTACACCATCCGTGAGGGAAGCCTGGAAACGAAGACACAATAAGAGCTGTCGAAGAAGCTACAGCCATCGGACGACCGGTCGGGTCCGGACGTCCGGTGCCTGAAGATCCTCCGGACGACCGGCCACCTCCGGAAATCCGGCACTCCAGCGTCCGAGCCATATCGTGCGGACGTCTAACGTCTTCCGGACGTCCGGCCGCCTGTGAGTCTCCGGACGTTCGACGCCCACCGGATGTCCGACCCCTGGCTGTGTCCAGTTGCGGGCTGAGGCCCATGTACCCCTTCACTTCACCCCCCATTTGCACTAAGACTATATATAGACCTCTCCCTCCTCCTTTCTAAGGTTAGCAAAGGATTAGCTCATATTTTGTGTGAGAGCTTTGCTCATCCACTTGGACACCTTCTCCTCGGAGATTCGAGCCTCCACCGGAGAAGATCCCCCAAGCGGATTCAAGACCCCTTTTTAGGGAAGAACTCAAGACCTCCTCACGAAGAAGACCGGCTACCCTTGTATCGTCCTTAGTTGTCCATGGATCGTGTATATTCTCTTATGTATTCGAGGATCTAGCACATGTGTGACTTATTCGTGTTGGTTTCGTGTTTCCTCTTGGGTTTCCCCTTGTGTTTTCCCTCTTTTCCCCCTCGTGTTCCTCCTGTTCTTCGCGGGATCCGCTCCTTTCGTGAAAGATCGGCCGATTAGGGTTCCACCCTACATCATATTGGTATCTAGAGCCACGTTGATCATGATTTTGGAGCCTCCCCGTTGTGTTTTCTAGCCTAATTTTGTTGTGTTCTTCCCCAATTTCGAAAATCCCCACCAAAAATAGCCCCAATGTTTTTTTGTGATTTGTTGGTTTGATGATGTTTTGTTGATTTTGATCCATGGATTTGCTTGGTTTCAGGTGGATCTAGCCTCTCCCCAAGTTTCCCCATCTTTCACCCACGAAATCTCATCAATTTTGACCCCAAAATCCCCAAATTCCGCCCAAAATCGTGCCCCGGATCTCGCATCTCGCGTTGACCCCGACCCACCGGACGACCGGCCTTTCACAGATGTCTGAAGCCCCTGGAATGACCAGACGTCCGACCTTTTCCGGACGACCAGAACCCCTAACCCGAGCCGAATTTACGTATTTCCGAGCCCGCCCGGACGTCCGGCCCCCGGACATCCGACCTTGTCCGGACGTTCGTAACCTGTAGTTTCAGATTTCAGCTGATTTTTGTTTCCGCCATAACTAATTCATCCGGAGTCCGATTTTCACGTTCTTTAGCTCGTTGGAAATCTCTTGACATCCCCCTTCCCACAAAAATACCACCAACATCTTTTGACTCCATCAAATTTTGTGAATTTTGGCATATTTGCCTAGGGCTTCCACCACATCCTCCGCTACACCACCACCGACTTCCGCAACCTAACCAATTTTGTTCCCCATCGCATTACTGGTTGCTTGAGGAGTGATTTGAGTCTCCTAAGGTGTCTAGGCTACTTAGGGACGGTTGCTTCTTCATCAACGACCACCACCACCATAACTTTCACCACTCCAACTTAACCCAATTTTGTTTGTGTTGTGCGTTGTGTCTCCTAAGGTGTTTAGGCTACTTAGGGACCGTGCTTCCAACTCCGACACCATGTATAGTCCACCACTTTACCCTCCATTTATGCATTGCGTACTCCGCAACCCATCATTGCCATTTCGCAATTCCATTGAGCTTCCACAAAACCACCACCACATTCCTGCTACCACCATTTGACATTTGAGATTTTGAGTTCGCGGTTTTTCTGTTTCCTAAGGTGTTTCGGCTACTTAGGGACGAGTCTCCATCATCTTGGTATCTCCATCAAGATCACTGCCACTCATCATCGCCAAGGACGGTAACCTCCATATCATCTTGGTATCGTGGTATCCCTCCATTGTATATTCCCTTGCCATTGCATTGTTAACCCCTAGCCCATTTTGCGTCACTTGCCTATCGTGACTAGCCATTTGAGTATTGCCGGCAACGTTACTTGTGCACATTAGTGATCCGCCCATACATTGCATACATACCATACCATATCATATTGGTATCATATCATCCTTTGTGCCTCAAGTTTGTTCCCGTATATACCCAATTGCTATCTTGGTTTGTGCATTTCGCAAAGTGGCCATACAAAAAAAGAAAGAATAAGCTTTTAAGCAAAGAAAAAGAGTGAACAAAGAGCTTGTAAGCAAGTGCCATAGCAGCATACCACATTGCATGTAAGATCATCTTGGATCATAACACCGGGAGCCATACATACATAGCATACTTGGGATAGAAAGTTCATACATTTTGAATCTTATAGGTTGTGCACAAGTGTTGTATCCGCCTACAGAGCAATCGTGCTAGAGTCTCTCTTGAGTTGTGCAACACGAGCGTTTTCCGTGGATTCCACATTTTGTGCTCATCCTTGGTTGCACGACCCCATTTATCTATCCGTGTGCCATTCATTGCTATTGGTCTACTTGTTTCACTTCCGAATTTGTGAATCTCTTTCAACATTATTGACTCTTGCTAACATTTTACATCAAATTTTTGTGCCACTATCCTCACCGAGCTCCATAAGCCTTATTTGTGTAGGTGTGAGAAACCGACAAGAATTGGTACCAATTGTGCTATTTCCTTGTTCCACATTGGAGTGATCATTGACCCACCTTCAACTTCGGGCAAGGTAAATTTGGTATTCGTTCTTCTCTTTCTCCCACTCATATTGGCTCGAGTCTTCTGATGGATAGGCAAGGCATTTCATCGTCGCTCTACAACAACAACGACGAGTTCGATGCCACGAACAACTCCAACGATGCCAGGATGCAAGCTCAAATGGAGGAGATCAAAGCCCTCATCAAGTCCTACAAGCGGTCTTCCTCATCTTCGAGAAGACGCTCAAGAGCACATGCCTCCGAGCTACCATCTCCGGCAAGATCACATCGGCATCGACACCATCACCAACAAGGACATGCAGGTCAAGAGCTCAACACCAACAACCGCTCAACGACTTCACCATCTCCCTTGGCATCTTCGCCAAGCAACTTCAAGGCATCTCGCCTATGGACATACGACATCTTCTCCCACAAGCACCTCAAGAGAAGCTCCCCAAGCTCAAGTCCGCGACTTCCACGAGCTACTACGACCTCGACATCGACCACGTGATTCCTTTCTATGGGACTCAAGAACCTTTCAAGACGATAACCAATGGCAGGTTACACACGAAGCCCAGTAAACATTCAAGACGATAGTTTATTAAACCTTATAGAAGGCCCAAGGGCCTGGAGGCGGCTTAAGGCCCGATATTGTAAACCGCCGTATGTAAGGAAAGAGTTGTAAAGAAAGGCATGTAAAGGAAGTCACCGAGCCGGACACGATTATGAGCCGGCCGGGACTCTGTAGGCCACCAGGCGTCAACCCATGTATATAAGGGGACGACCCGGTGGCGGCTTAGGGAAAGTAACAACAAGTCGATAACCAAGCCAGCGAGTTGAGCCTCTTGGTGATCGAAACCCCAGCAATACCAATCCCAACTAGACGTAGGCTTTTACCTTCATCGTAAGGGGCCGAACTAGTATAAAACCCTCTTGTGTCCTTTGTCCCAATTAACCCCTTTAAGCTTCCTAGTGCGATGGCCCTACGACTAAGTCCTTGCTCTAGGACATCTGCCGTGACAATACCATGACAGTTGGCGCCCACCGTGGGGCCAACGCACGCTGGATTTGAGTTCTTGAAGGGCAACTTCGAAGGGCTCAAGGGATACGCTGTGGGCCGGATGACCAAGAGTCGTCGCGGCAAGCTCTACATCGACGACGAAGGCTGGGGCCCCGAGGCCGGCTCAATTGAGTATGGATACCGGGTCCCCTTCGGCGGAATTCACGTCTTCATTGGTCGGATCGGCGAGTCAGGTCCTGAGCCGGATGTCCACACCAACCTCATCGAAATGGCTCGGCGCGCGAGGACCGCCCGTGTTAAATCTGCCGTGAAGCATGCCTTCGTAGGCTGCATTCACGGTGGTGAATACTCTGAAGGATCGGTGGAGGGCAGTGAGACGGCCGTCTGTTCTGACACTGCATCGTCAACGGGCGAGACAAACTCTTTGTACCAGCTGCAGGACGGCATGCTCGGGGGCTGTTCCGATGGCAGCAGTATTCCGAACCCTCTTGAGCCGCCGAATTGGGTCAGAGTCTTCATGGCAGGGACACAGCCCGGACAGAACTCTACAGCAGCGGCGGCAACAACTACCAGGTCGGCTGCAGCCGGGTCAGGAGACCCCGCGCGCCCCCCGGCTCAGATCTTGATGGACCTCATGGATAAACTGACGACTCTGTTGATTGCTGTGGTAGAGCCGGTGGATAAAGCCCAGCATGACGCAGAGGTGACACGCGTACATGAAGAGATGGTGCAAGCTAAGGAAAATCTAGCCGCAGAGGAAGTCAGGATGGCAGCAGAGCGGGCGACTTTGGACGTTCGTGCTCAACAGCTTCAAGCAGAGACCTTCCGGCTCTCGGTGGATCTGAACGTGTCAAACAAGGTCATGAGGAGGAGGCATCAGAAAAAGCAATCACACTGCCTCTGACGCTCGATCCTAGGAATCTTTTTCACACACCCGGAGCCGGGGGAAGTAACCGCGAGAGGCACCCTGGATTACAACACCCGACGCACCGGTCCAGCCGCGCGCCATGGATCCACCTCGTATATTTACCGCTCCGCCTCATTACGTCCCAACGCCGCCGGGTCACTTCTCCAACCCTTTGGAAAACCTCATCGCAGCATCGGCTCATCTGGCGGCTCTTCCGATGGAAGGTGACTCACCGGAGGCAATTGAAACACGGAGGGTATGAGAACTTCTTCAAACAGCTTTGCCGCAGCAGGATGCATACTCCTACAGTCGAGGCAGGATCCATTCAACTCCCCGCCCAAGCCGGAGCCCGAGTTACAGTAGGCATATGGAATCCGCAGATATGTCAAGCAATGCTCAACGCCACAACCGGCCATACAGGCATGAGCCGGTGCGGGCTGGAGCCCTTAACTTGGCGGATCAGGAGAGGATTCGTCAAGAGGCGGAACGAGCAGTTCAAATGGCAGCAGATCAGGCGGCCCATCAAACTTTTCCGGCTTATCCAGCAACCTCGGTCGAGGCAGGAGTGGCCACAAGAACCGGAGGCATTCCTTGCTTGGTGCCGGCCATACGTAATGAGCATTTGCCAAAGGACTTTAAGGGGCCTCGTAAGGTGCCTAATTACACAGCTGACTTACAACCCGGGGCTTGGATTGAGAGTTATGAGATGGCTATGGAGTTATTGGAGGTCAGCGATGCAGCAATAGCCAAGTATTCACTATGATGTTAGATGGAACAGCTCGTACTTGGTTGAAGGGATTGCCACCCAATTCTATCGGCTCATGGGCAGAGTTGAAGGCCCGGTTCATCCAGAACTATAAAGACATGTGTAAGCAGCCTATGTCGATTGTGGACCTGACCAATTGCAAGCAAGAGGATGATGAATCCACAACCCATTGGGTGCGTCGGGTCAAAGAGATAATACATTCATCTGATAAGATGGATGCCGGCTCAGCAATCTTAATGTTGGAGAAAAATTGTCGTTTCGAACCTCTGAAGCAGAAGCTGGGGCGGCTGAAGCGTGACAGTAATGACATGGGAACGTTGATGGCGGCTCTCGTGAAGTATGCTGATTCTGATACTACCAAGGACCCAGTGTCTAACGAAGAAAAGGCAACGAAGGGAAAGAAGAACGGCAATGGCAAGGGTCACCAGCATAACCCGGCGAATCAAGGAGGTAATAAACGTAAGGTTGATGAGTTTATTGCTAACACCAATGCACAGGGCAGAAATCAACGGCGCAAGGGCAGACATCCCCCTCGGTCGGGCGGGTCAGGTCCCACCCTTGAGCAATTATTGAATGAGCCTTGTCCAAAGCACGACACCCGGGAGAAGCCAGCCACCCACCTGTGGAAAGATTGTACGATCATGAAGGCGTTTAAAAATTCAAACGCGTTTGATGGAGGTCACGGCCCAGGTGGCGGCTCAGGTGGAGGCGGTTTCCAAGGCCCGGGCGCCGGCTTAGGTGGAGGAGGATTCCACGGTCAGGGTCATCTTGGTAACCAAGGAGGGTATAATCCACAACCCGGCCAAGGTAATCAGCAGCAGCAGTCCGGATATCAGAGCAACCTGAAGCAGCTGAATAGTGGGCAGTACCATGTATTCACCACTAGCTTATGTAAGAGAGACCAGAAACTTCACAAGAGGGCCGTCAATACCGTTGAGCCGGCGGTTCCACGTTACTTACGTTGGTCAGAGCAGCCTATTGTGTGGAGCAGAGAGGATCACCCACCCCGGGTCGATAATCCGGGTCACTTGGCTTTGGTGGTGTCGCCTCAGGTTGGTGGATACAAATTCACTAAGGTACTCATGGATGGAGGCAGCAGCATCAACATCCTCTACTATGAGACGTTCCGCCGGATGGGATTGACTGATAACAGTCTTAAACAATCCAACACTGTTTTTCACGGTGTGGTTCCTGGCAAGTCGGCATACCCAGTGGGTAAGATTGAACTGGAAGTAGCCTTTGGGGATGAGTATGACTCCAGAGCAGAAAAATTAACCTTCGAGGTGGTTAAGATCAAAAGCCCGTATCATGCTCTGATTGGACGGCCGGCTTATGCCAAATTCATGGCTCGGCCATGTTATGTGTATTTGCAGCTTAAGATGCCGGGTTATAAGGGCACCATAACAGTACACTGGAGCCGGAAAATAGCTTTGGAGTGTGAAAAAGGTGATGCTGCCTATGCTAAATCTGTTTGTGCAACAGAGGAGTTAAAATTTTACAAATATCATGTTGACCCGGCAGACATGACATCATTAAAGAAACCAACAACAGAACATGAGCCAGTGTTGAAGTTCAAATCAGCTGATGACACCAAGATGGTTGACTTTGTGCCTGGCGACTCATCCAAGCAGTTCATCATCAGTGCTAACCTGGATCCAAAATAGGAAAGCGCTCTCATCGAGTTCATCCGTGAGAACCGGGACATCTTCGCATGGAAACCTTCAGACATGTCGGGTGTCCCGAGGGAACTCGTTGAGAACACTCTCAATATTGATCCAAAGTTTAAACCTGTCGAACAATTTCTCCAACGGTTCAATGAAGAAAGGCGCAAGGCCATTGGAGAAGAGGTGGCCTGGCTTTTGGCAACTGGATTCATTGTATAAGTCTTTCACCCAGAGTGGTTAGCCAACCCGGTGCTTGTACTAAAAAAGAATGGCACCTGGCGTATGTGTGTGGATTACACCGATCTGAACAATGCTTGTCCGGCTGATCCTTTTGCTCTCCCCCGTATTGATCAGATCATTGATGCTATGGCGGGTTGCGCACGTTTGAGTTTCTTGGATGCTTATTCCGGTTATCATCAGATCAAGATGGCAGTCAAGGATCAGGAGAAGACGGCTTTTATCACTCCTTTTGGAGCTTTCTGCTATGTCTCTATGCCTTCTGGGCTTAAGAGTGCCCAGGCGACTTACCAACGGTGTGTGCAGAATTGTCTTCACGATCAAATTGGGCGTAATGTTCATGCTTATGTGAATGATATAGTGGTAAAATCCAGGAAAGAGGAAACCTTGGTCATAAATCTGAAAGAGACTTTCGATAATCTTCGGGTCTACAAAATGATGCTTAACCCGGCCAAGTGTGTTTTTGGAGTCCCAGCCGGCAAACTCTTGGGTTTTTTGGTGTCTAACCGAGGTATTGAGGCTAACCCGGAGAAAATCAAGGCAATTACATCTCTGGCCAAACCAACATGCGTCAATGACGTTCAACGACTGGCGGGCCATGTTGCTGCTTTGAGCCGGTTCATAAGCCGGTTAGGGGAGAAGGCAATGCATTTGTATCAGATGATGAAGAAAACAGATTATTTTGTTAGGAGCGATGTTGCGAGCTCTGCTTTTGAAGATCTGAAGACACAGCTGGCTGAGCCGCCGGTCCTAGCTGCTCCAGTTGAGAAAGAGCCGCTGCTGTTATACGTGGCCGCCAACTCATGAGCTGTTAGTGTGGCTATTGTGGTGGAGCGCAAGGAGGCTGGCAAGGAGCATCCGGTTCAACGGCCGGTTTACTACGTCAGTGATGTGCTAATTGAATCCAATCAACGATATCCACATTGGTAGAAGCTCGTATATGGGGTGTTCATGGCAAGACGGAAGCTTAAGCATTATTTTCAGGGACATCCAATCACCATGGTTAGCTCTGCTCCTTTAGGAGACATCATTGAAAACAGGGAAGCCACTGGACGAGTCGCCAAGTGGGCGATTGAGCTTGGGTCTCATGGGTTGAAGTATGTGCCACGTACTACGATCAAATCTCAAGCACTAGTTGACTTCATTAATGATTGGACAGAGATGCAGATGACAGAAGAAAAACCAGACAACACATATTGGACTATTCATTTTGATGGGTCCAGACAGTTGGAAGGCTCGGGGGCTGGAGTTGTGTTAACCTTGTTATGTGTTACGGTTGATGTTTCCTTGCACTAACAACACAGCAAAGTATGAAGCCTTGCTCCATGGTCTTCGAGTGGCAAAAGAGATGAGTTTGAGCCGGGTCAGATGTCTTGGTGACTCAGATCTAGTAGCTCAACAGGTATCAGGCAAGTGGGATTCCAAGGACCCTCTCATGGCGGCTTATCGCCGGGAGGTTGATGCTGTTGCAGGGCCTTTTAAAGGTTATCAGGTGGAGCACATTGATCGTGGAAAGAACGAAGCGGCTGATGCTTTAAGCCAGTTGGGGTCTCAGCGTAAGCCGGTACCACCTAACACCTTTTTGGATGTTTTGCATAACCCGTCTGTCAAGTTGCCCACAAAAGAAGATTTAGCTGTTCCTGACCCGGAGGCACAGTTGGTGGCGGCTCTTCATGTCATCCCAGATTGGACAGTGCCGTTCTTGGCTTACATGACCCGGGGAGAGTTGCCAGCGGATGAGACCCTAGCTCGGCAGATAACCCGGCGGTCTAAGTCAATGACAATTTCGGATGGAGAATTATACCATCGCAGTGTCTCCGGAGCATTTCAGCAGTGTGTTTCCCCCGAAGAAGGTCAAGAAATACTTCATGAGATCCATGAAGGCGATTGTGGTCATCACATCGGGTCAAAATCTCTGGTAGCCAAGGCTTTTCGTCACGGTTTTTACTGGTTGATGGCTCACGCTGATGCAGAGGATCTGGTCAGCAGATGTGATGGATGTCAAAAGTTTGCACGACGAGCGCATGTGCCGGCTCAAGAGCTCCAGATGATTCCAATCACTTGTTCGTTTGTGGTCTGGGGGCTTGACATGGTGGGACCTTTCAAAAGGTCTAAGGATAAAAAGACACATCTCTTGGTGGCAGTTGATAAATTCACTAAGTGGGTTGAGGCGGAGCCAGTGAGTAAGTGTGACGTGGCCACGGCGATTCAGTTCATGAAAAAGGTGATCTTCCGTTTTGGTTTTCCACACAGCATTATCACTGACAATGGCACTAATCTGTCCCAAGGGGCTATGGAGGAGTTTTGTCAACGTGAGCACATCTGGCTTGATGTTTCTTCTGTAGCTCATCCTCAATCCAATGGTCAAGATGAGAGGGCCAATCAGGAAATTTTGAAAGGTCTCAAACCCCGGCTTATGGTTCCCTTACAGCGAACGCCGGGTTGTTTGGTAGAGGAATTACCCTCGGTGTTGTGGAGTATCAACACCACACCTAACAGGTCTACAGGTTACACACCTTTCTTCATGGTTTATGGAGCAGAAGCAGTGTTGCCTAGTGACATCCGTCATGACTCGCTTCGTATGGCGGCTTATGTTGAAGCTAATAATGAACAAGCCAGATAGGATGCACTTGACTTGTTGGATGAAGAAAGAGACTTAGAAGCGGCTCGGTCAGCAATTTATCAACAGGACCTACGCCGTTATCACAGCTGCCTGGTCAAATCCAGGACTTTTCAAGAAGGCGACCTGGTGCTCCGGCTCATCCAGGATCTGTCAGATGCGCACAAGCTATCCCCACCTTGGGAAGGACCCTTTGTGGTCAGCAAGAACTTAAACAACGGGTCGTATTACCTCATTGATGTTCGAGAACACAAAGATTCACGTAAGTCGGAGGAGGAGACCTGCCGGCCATGGAACATTGCTCAACTTCGGCCATACTACACCTGAGCTACCGGCTCTCATCATGTACATACTTTAACATTGTATATACCATGATAAGTACTAAAGTAAGACCATCAGTCTCTTTTCTTTTCAAAGATTATGCATCTTTGTTATTTGTTATTCTCAAATGACTATTAAGGAGCTGATCATATTTTAATCAAGTCTAACCTTTTTTGGTCCGGCTTATGATCGTATGCGAATCTAGCTGCAATTATCATGGTCACTTGGGGGCTTCCTGTTCAAACATAGGTCGTATTCGAACCAAAGAGAACATAGCTGTCGTAACCCTCTTGATCGGCTCAAGGCCAAACTCACTAGGGGGCTTCTTGATCGTATCCGAATCATAGCTTAACCCCTTTTGGGTCCGACTTGGATCGTATTCGAATCAGGGTCATTAAAAACCTCTCAAGGTCATTTGGGGGCTTCCTGTTCAAACATAGGTCGTATTCGAACCAAAGAGAACATAGCTGTCAGTACCCTCTTGATCAGCGCAATGCCACAGCCACTGGGGGTTATATGGTCATATTCAAACCTTAGCTTAACCCCTTTGGTCCGGTTTACTGATCGTATTCAAATCAGAAGCCACCAACCTTTAAATATAAGGTTAAATAATACATGTTAACTTTTATTTGCCTTTAAGTTTCTTGTTGCAAATAATTAGCATGATCTTCTTCGCCAGTTTGTCTATTTGACAACATGGCTACCAAGGTATGACAATCATTGAAGTATTCAAAGGTATTGATTTCTCAGAAAGATTGAGTTATCGGCTTCGTTACCCGGGTTACTCAAGCCGGTGGTCTAAGGATCAAAGGTACAAGTGTGGTATAATTGCCTGCTGCATTAACTAAAGAGCTAGTTTCAGTCCTTGTCCTTTATTCATATCTGCTTTCTGTTTTCTATTATGATAAACATATTGGATATAAGCCGGGTGTTTTAATCCGTTCGGTTCTAAGCCGCCAAGCCAGTCTTTTCTTGTCTCTAGAGGGAACAGATTTAAAGTGTTGCAGAAACAATCATCAAATATAATGCATATATTGCCATTAGGAAACACGGAGTCACATACAGTCTTTTATGCACGATGGCATAAGCAAGGCATTCAGTGTTTTCACAGCTAACCTATTACACGGCTTTTATAAGCCAATGAAGATGGTTATTATTCCTCCCTCGCCGGGTCACCGCCCTCTGTTGGCTGGAAGTTGGGTTTTGACCAATCAAAACCATTCACAGCGACGAATTCTGCTTCATCGTCGATCAGGCCTGCCGGGTCAACTTCCGGGGCAAATGTATTTTATCTTAGAGGCGGGATCAAGTCCGTCACCTTGTACGAGGGAGTCGCCATCTTCTTATTTTCAGCATCAAAATCCAGCTGATATTTGTCAATATTGGTATCATCTCGAAGGGTAGTTGCCTGAGGCCGGACTCCGCGCACGCAAGCCATGAAGTCATCCTGCTCAAAGGGAGATCCATCTTCCTTCACGGTGGGATAGCCTCTGGCCACGTCCGCCGGGTCTAGGTCCGCAGTCAAAGCCCTGGCTCGTGCACAGGAGCGTTTCACTTCCTGAAATCTGGCAGGCAGGATTGACAGTTTCTTCAGGACGTCGCTGAGCCGGTTGGGTCCTTGATTGGCAGGAGAGATGGCGGCAAGTGCCCGCTGTGCGCCAATATACAGTTGTTCTACCAAAGTATACACTTCCTTCAGTTTAATCAAATGATCTTGGCTTAGATTTTTGCTTCGTGGGCCTGCACATATTTTATACACAAAGTCAGCTGGCGGCTTATACTCCGGATCAGCAAAAAGCACACAAAATTAAAGTCGGACGACTTACCAAAGATGGCAGCCACCATTTGAGACACCCGGCCCTTTAAACCGTCCAGTTCTGTTGAAATCTCTTCAAGGGTTGTTTCGGCCTTCTCAGCGCGTTGGGTCAGAAGTGTTTTTTCCTCTTCCCAGGTTTTCTTCTTGGCAGCGAAGCTGGTCTTTAAAGTTTCTGTCTCAGAGAGACTTATTTGTAGTTTGGAGTTAGCAGATTTGATTTCTGCCTCCTGACTCGCTAGCCGGGTCTTCGCATCAGTCAATTGCGAGTTCAATTCAGATAAGGTATTCTACAAAACATTCAGATGAGTCAAGATTTTGCTTCAAGTTCAAAAATCAAGATTCAAGTCTCAAGTACTTTACAAAAAACCACTTGACACTTGGGGGCTAATGTATGCCAAATCAAATTTTTATGACTCTAAAGACATACTTTAAGTCCCAAGTACCTTACAAAGTAACATCACTTGGCACTTGGGGGCTCATGTATGCAGTTCAGCAAGTTTCTCAAGGTTAAGCCGGAATATTAAGTTCTTTGAATATGTACAAAACAATTTAAGGTACCGGCTCATTTATGATCAAAAAGAACCGACCCTTGGGGACTACAGGTGAAGTTTTGTTCTATTTTATTGAACTCAAGAAAATCAAAGGTGAAGGTCTTGGCCTATATGCTAAAGTCTACAGATAATTCCAGTTGTCTCATAATCTGAAGACTTGGGGGCTGAAGGAATATAGATAAGCCGGAAGAACGTACCTCATATTTCAGCTGCAACTGTTTGACCATTTCGATCTCAGAGTCGCGACTGGAGTGCACGTGGCTGAGATAGCCAGATAAAATATCGTTGGCATTTAAATGGTCGTAATTGGCAACATCAAAGCGCACTTTTTGCCTCTCTAATGCCTCTTGTTTCGTGGTACACCGAGCCAGCACAGTTGGATTCCCCGGCTCAATAAAACGGCTCCCGATGATCTAAACGTCTTGGGCAGACGGTGATGGCGGGTTGGCTGAGCTTGATGGTCCAGTTGTCGACGGGTTTACAGTGGTCTCATCAAACGACGGCTCAGGAGGATTTTCTTCTGTATCAATAGGCGGGTCTTCTGGAGCGTCGGTTAATGGAGAAGATGGCCTGGCCGGGTCAGAAGCAAGCACCGGTGGGTCTTCTGCCGGTTTAGTTGCCTTTGCCTTCTTGGATTTAGCCTGGCCACTAAGAGAAATGTTGCAGGATTGTCAGTATAAAGATACAATTTGAACAAACCGGAAAAAAGGAGGATTTTTACCCAGGGGCAGTCTTGAAGGCCGGAAATTGCGTCTGCGATGAGTTGCCAGAAGAGCGAGACACCTCCTGAAAAGATAAAACAAAGTTAAAAGTAAGGCAGGGGAAAGGATCCATTAAACAGAGTTAAAGACAGAAAGAAGTGAACCTCATTTGGGTGCTTTTGAGGAGTTTGTTGAAGAATGACAGCCAGCTCATCTTCAGTCCGGGCCTGACGGCGGCTTTCATGTTGCTGCTTTTTCAAATGAAAGGTGGGATCCAAGTGAGCTAAAGGGTTAGAAAACCTTACTTTACGGATCACTCGTTGAATTTTTTGTCTTGGCAAGGGCTCTGAGTTGGAGGAAATGACAGTTACCTCTGCTTCCACGGCCTGACTGGCCCCAGTGTCATCCTGGTAATTATCAGCGTCAATAAGATTGTTAAAAAATTAGCCAAGGGAATCAAGGGCTACCTCTGAATCAGATGTATCATCAAGCTTCATCAAATCTTCAGCAGTGCTCTTTTTCTTCTTTTTCGACCTCCGGCTCATTTTCTTGGCATTTATGGCGGCGGCTTTCGCTTTCTTGGCAGCCTCGTGGTCATACTTAACTTTCCAGAAGTCAGAGTTGGCCTGCACACAGGTAAAAACAAGATAAAGAGTCAGGAAAGTATTAAAACAATACGGCTGGGAAAATACAAAGGAGAGAAATAACGACATCCTTACTTCTGGCACCGGGTTAAGCTGGCAGAAGGGGTTTAACCCGACGACACTGCAATCTTTGTATTTACCGTTCACCAGAAGAGTTGACATTGAGACAATATCTTCTTCTGTCAATTGAACGGGGTTGTGACGAAGAGAGTCATCTGGGCCACCACCATACTCATACATCAGCTTTGACCGGCGACTCAAAGGGATGACCCGCCATGAGATCCAGCAGCGGGTCAGATCAACTCCAGTTAACCCGTTCCCCAACAGAGCATTGATCCTTTTGATGGATGGTATCAGCCTCTTGCGTTCAGCGATGGTAAGCTTATCAGGAAGCGCGAACTTGGAGTCAAGACGATCGGGGCGATAACCCGACAGTGGCTTCTCGTTTGCTAGTGAAGTGTCCTGGCAGTAGAACCAAGTCTGGTTCCAGTCCTTTGGGTGACTTGGTAAGACAATGAGGGGAAGACGACACCCTACCGGCGCTGAATTGATATGCGTCCAAGCTCTAAGCTAAGGCCGCTGGTGCACTCATTCTGCCGATTCAGATAAAAGTATTCTCTAAACAACTCCACGGTCGGCTCTTGTTGAAGATATACTTCATAGAGTACTTGGAAGTTATAGATGTTAGATATGGAATTAGGCCCGATATCTTGAGGATGGAGCCTGAAAAAGTGGAGGACCTCTCTGAAGAACTTTGAGCTGGGCGGTGAGAAGCCGCAGTTCATATGGTCAGTGAAAACGATCACTTCGCCGTCTATTGGGTTGGGCCGTTCTTCTTCCGAGTCAGGGGCACGGTCAGACATGACAGTTTTCGCTGGCAGAAATCCTATGGTGAAGAACTCTTTCAAACGTTCCTTAGTTACGGTTGAGGGAACCCAGTTGCAGATGGTTGGTGCTTTGGACGGCATGATGGGCAAAGAAGAACTGAAAAGAAAAGCAATATGTCGGTTCAGTTTAATGGTGAGATTGACAGTTAAGTGATGAAGATGCAAACAAGTAATGGCAACTTAGTTAAGGGCTAATGACATATAAGGAAAATTAAGCCGGCATGATAAGCCGCCATGACTACAGATGTTTGAAGAAGGCAATTTCAGCTAAGTGTTGAGACAAACAAGTTTCTTAAATTGTTTGGTATTATTCCAGATCAAATGGCTATTCAAAATGAAAAAAATTCTAGACCTAAAAAATTTCAGCGCAGAAGAGTATGTAAGTTCTAATGCAGCCTTTGAAAATAGAGAAAGGGATCTGTGGATCAAGAAAAGGCACAAGAACACTACCGCATGAGCATATATATATATATATATATATATATATGTATATGTATATATTTGGATCAAGAAGAGGCCTGCAGTGGAAAAACTACGAGGGACTGCGATGAACTCGGAAGAACACGAAAGAATCTGGAAACCCTAAGTGCATATCTGAGAAGTGAAAAGAAGAGAACTTACAGTCACAGGTCTTCTACGGAGATCGCCGCTATTCTTTGGATTGGCTTAGGTTGATGCGGTGGCCAACGTCGACAGAGACGGAGGTGAAGCGCGGTGGCGGCGAAGCTCGAGCAGCAGGGGGTGCGCGAGAGGAAGAAGACGGAGCGAGAGAGGAGAATGAGAAGGCCGAGGTGTGCCTATTTATAAGGAAAGATGTGAACAGACGGGCGCGAAAATCGAGGAGAGCCGAATAATGGTTCTCTAGCTACACAGACGCCTCGATTCTTGGGAAGCATTAAAGATAAAAGATCCGTTGGGAGATGACGTCATGAAATTTCTTTGCATTTTCAAGGGATGACGTCACGGCGGGTTACGAAAACTTCAATGAAGATAAGAAGATGGATTTTTGTATAAGTATTGAAGATTGACAAAGAATGAAATTCAAAGTCAACCTGGGGCCTAATGTTGGGGATATTACTATCAGCCATGACCCGCCCAGGAGGGGCCGGGTCAGCCCTAATGGCGGGTTACGCACGAAGCCCAGTAAACATTCAAGACGATAGTTTATTAAACCTTATAGAATGCCCAAGGGCCTGGAGGCAGCTTAAGGCTCGATATTGTAAACCGCCATATGTAAGGAAAGACTTGTAAAGAAAGGCATGTAAAGGAAGCCACCGAGCCGGACACGATTATGAGCCGGCCGGGACTCTGTAGGCCACCAGGCGTCAACCCATGTATATAAGGGGACGACCCGGTGGCGGCTTAGGGCAAGTAACAACAAGTCGATAACCAAGCCGGCGAGTTGAGCCTCTTGGTGATCGAAACCCCAGCAATACCAATCCCAACTAGATGTAGGCTTTTACCTTCATCGTAAGGGGCCGAACTAGTATAAAACCCTCTCGTGTCCTTTGTCCCGATTAACCCCTTTAAGCTTCCTAGTGCGATGGCCCTACGACTAAGTCCTTGCTCTAGGACATCTGCCGTGACAATTCCACGACACGAGGAGTATCTCGAGTGGGAGCGTTTTATGGACGACTACCTCAAGCTACATCAAGTCCCTCCGGAAGATCAAGTGAAGTGTGCCACAAGGAACTTCCACGACTACGCGTCCACATGGTGGCTTCACACACCTTCGGAGAGCTACGACATGAGTTGTCCCAAGACAAAGAGAGCTTTGCGTCGAGAGTTTGTGCCTCCAACCTACGAGGAACAACTTCAACGCCAATTGGAGAACACCATCCAAGTATCCAAGTCCATCGACGAGTATTTCAAGGAGATGAAGATTGCCTTGCGATGAGCCGACGTGGACGACCCCATTTCGATGAAGTTCCACTTCATGATGGGATTGCACAACGACATCTCCAAGACGATCTTCCTCGAGAACTACAAGTCCCTCGACGACAACTACATTGGTGCTCTCATGGCGGAACAAGAACTCATGAAGGCCAAAGCTTCTCCACCCCAAGCTCACTTCGCGATGACCAAGCTCCATGAGAACGAGCACGAGGCTAGTACCACCACGATGTCCAAGCCCGACGAGCTCCAAGATGATGCTCCCAAGTTCGACTTCACCGCCGTCCCTCTTTGTGGCATTGATGATGCCGAGTCCTCCATGACTCTTTTTCAAGATGGTGCGGAGACGAGTATGACTACGGAGACCCTCAAGGACCAAGCTTTGGAGGCGAGCAACAAGGTGGCGAGCAAGGATGATGCTTCCATCTTAGGAGGCAAGAGTGATGATGTGCCATCTTCGGCCTTCATCCACGGTGACGGTGATGAGATGGTTGAGCATGGGATTTTCCCTCGACCACGGCGACGTATGATGACTTGAGTGACTTTTGCCACCATATTGAGAGTGAGAGTGACTTCACCACTAGCCCCATATATGATGTGTTACCCCAATTCCCATGTGAGGAGAGCCACAACCCCCACCACTTGAGTGAGATGAGTGACTCCACCATACGTGAGATTGAGTGCACCTATTTTGTGGGAGTGAGTGAACCACCACATAGAGAGAGTGACATAGTTAATAGGTCATGTGAGGCCACTTTCAACACTAACGACTTGACCTCTACCTCTATTGTGTCTTCTCATTTGGTGCTAGGTCCCATATATGATGACGCGTCGATTCGCGATGACTACGTCCTACCTTTGGACAAGACGATGGCCATGGTGGAATATGATGCACCCCCCACATGGTTCCATCAAGATGATGATCTTGACCACCATTTGGTCTTACCCACCTCACCTACACCACTAGAGTGGAATGACAAAGGTAACATAGGTGAAGGTGATGCTCTAGTCCCACTAGTGGACATTCTTGACATTGATTGCTTGCATGATGTTGATCAACCTATTACCATGCTTCATGCTAGTGCGACTTCCCCATGCGATGATTTACCCATTTATGATGAGTATGATGATTGCCATGTGGAGTCTATTAGTTGTGATGCCATGTTACATAGGATTTCCTGTGATAATTCTCTCGGTCACATCATGTTTGCCAATCCGCTTGACTTGTCATATGCTATGCATGAGATCGACCACATGTCATATTTGCAATCTCTTCATAGTGACTATGCATCTGCCATTCAAATTAACCCAATTTGCACTTATGGAATAGATGACAAGCCCATGGTTATTGGCATTTGTTTCTCTTGTGATGATATTTATATGCTCCCTTTCCATCATTTATCTCATATGCCATGCCATGACCACCTAGCTTCGGATATGCATTGTTTTGGGTGTTGCCCATTTTCTCCATATGATGTTTCCAATATTGCTCATGAGGCGACCCCCATAGTTTCCTCATACATTTTAGGAGATTTTGATCACTCCCATCCATTGCATGATCCTCATACTTATGTGCACAATATGCTCCCCATGAATAAACATGATATTGATGTGTCATATATTTGTATGCTCAATTTGCATCCCCATCGTGTTATACACAATAACTATTCTTTCATGATGGATGACATGTTCTTATACCATGCATCAAATTTCTTTGAGCAACGCTTATCTTGTGCTAACTTTCATGTGCACATACACATCATGATGGATGATGTGTACATTTACCACACACACAATTTCTTTCGTTTGTGTCTCTTTTGTGTAGGTACCCATGAATTCTTGTCAACCTCGCAATCCCATGAGTTGACAAAACAAGCTCTAGAGAGCAACGATGACTTGGGATCCCATGGATTGTCTTTCCCACCACTCTCTTTGTGCAAAGACTTCGCGCATTTCTTCTACATGACCCTCACTTGGCTATGGGTTATTGTCCACTACATATTCTATGCCCATCTTTCCATGTTCACTTTGCATGATATGCTCATTACTATACTTTTGCCATGCATTCGTGATCCATGCTTTGCATTACACATGATGATTGATTCTCATACTTGTATGTGTATTTGCAAGCTTGGTGGAGACATTGCTTGTTATTGACATGTTTGCTTTGTGCCCCATGCCTATGATGATACTATGATCTTGCTTTGTGTTCGTGCTTGCGATATGTCATGTACATTGTCTATGACTATTATTTGCTCACATGACATGATTGCCATGCTTTCCTCTAGTATGTTGCATCTTTGCACTACTAGCTTGCACGACTTGATTCCTATGATTACTTGCCTTGTTGCATCACCAATGATTCATACTTTCTCACTTAATGCGGTTGATGACAACCATTTACATGCTTGTCCCCATGATATCTTTGCTTGTGCTCAATTTATGTGCTTATATGCCATGTCACAATCCTTTGTCACACCATATGCTTTGCATGATGACGACACTTGTTTGGTGAATCACCTCTTGAATGCTTGGTTTTGCACTAATGCTAACCACATTCATTTTTCCAAGTGTTTGTTATCCTTGCTCATTTTGAAGGAATACCAAGATGATGTGACATTGGAGAGTGCCCACTTCAAGCTTGAAGATGATGACTACTTGGTGAACGTCCACTCCTACACGGCGAAGCCATCTCTTTCCCATGGTGATTTGGTTTTCGATCCGAGGTCGGATCTTTCCCAAGGGAGGGGAGATGATGCAGAGCATCCTACGGACATCACCATGTCAAGAGTCCGTTTGGCAAGTGACACGTGTGACCTCTACTTCACATACACAAAGGTGAATCATCTCCTTTACACGTGCTCACTTGACCCCTTCGAGGATGGTATACTACTTGACACTCCACTAGTGTGCATGCATAGGTATTGTAGGGACACTACGGATGACAAGGAGGAGTGCAAGCGCCAAGGAACAACTACACCATCCGCGAGGGAATCCTGGAAACGAAGACGCAACAAGAAGAGCTGTCGAAGAAGCTACAGCCACAGGACGACCGGTCGGGTCCGGACGTCCGGCGCCTAAAGATCCTCCAGACGATCGGCCACCTCCGGAAATCTGGCACTCCAGTATCCGAGCCATATCGTGCGGACGTCCGACGTCTTCCGGACGTCCGACCGCCTGTGAGTCTCCGGACGTCCGACGCCCATCGGACGTCCGACCCCTGGTTGTGTCCAGTTGCGGGCTGAGGCCCATGTACCCCTTCACTTCACCCCCCATTTGCACTAAGACTATAAATAGACCTCTCCCTCCTTCTTTCTAAGGTTAGCAAAGGATTAGCTCATATTTTGTGTGAGAGCTTTGCTCATTCACTTGGACACCTTCTCCTTGGAGATTCGAGCCTCCACCGGAGAAGATCCCCCAAGCGGATTCAAGACCCCTTTTTAGGGAAGAACTCAAGACCTCCTCACGGAGAAGACCGGCTACCCTTGTATCGTCCTTAGTTGTCCGTGGATCATGTATCTTCTCTTATGTATTCGAGGATCTAGCACATGTGTGACTTATTCGTGTTGGTTTAGTGTTTCCTATTGGGTTTCCCCTTGTGTTTTCCCTCTCTTCCCCCTCGTGTTCCTCATGTTCTTCGCGGGATCCGCTCCTTTCGTGAAATATCGGCCGATTAGGGTTCCACCCTACATCAATTTACCTCAACCTTCGAAAAAGCATCTGTTATACGAGTTATGGCAATACTCCCGAACTCCCGCCCCAGTACTGGGTGGCGTCGAGGTTATCTCACCAACAACTGCATAAAAGAGATTTTCGATGTCGGCGAACTCAGGTATTCCAGAACTGCAACAATAAAATTGTGACGACAACACCTCGGAGCTCAACTCCCCGGGACACTGCCACAACCCCTAAATATCAGGAGGCACCAAGAACAATGTTCTTGTCACAAAACCATTGGAACGATTCCAAGATACCCACGTGATCCTAAAAAAATTGTGAAATTTGAGGAGATAAGAGTCAAAACTTCTACGTCAGGAGACCTCACCAGAGCGACGAAGGGACTGAGAAGTAAAAATAATCCTACTCTCCGATATATATAATCCTAAGACTCAAAACATTTTGTTCTAGACTCAACAACGTCAGCGATTCGATCAAGCAGGGGGCTCCTAAGTCGGGGAAGGCTCTGATTACCAACTTGTAACACCCACAATGCGGCTATATCTCCCACATGTCGGGGCACGACTTAGAGGCATAGCCGCATGGTAGGCTTATCGCAAGAGGGCTAATCTTTACACATCCCATGTACTGAATAAGAAAGGGATAAAGAGTCGGCTTACAATCGCCACTTCACACAATACATAAATAATCCATACATCATCCAAGGTATAAACAAAGGTCTGACTACGGAACCAAAATAGAGAAAGACAACCCCAAATGCTAGATCCATGATCGTCCCAACTAGGCTCCACTACTGATCATCAGGAAAAGAAACATAGTAACGGCCCGAATCCTCGTCGAACTCCCACTTGAGTTCGGAATCGTCACCTGCACTGGTATCCTCGGCACCTGCAACTGTTTGGAAGTATCTGTGAGTCACGAGGACTCAGCAATCTCACACCCGCGAGATCAAGACTATTTAAGCTTATGGGTAGGAAAGTGTAGTGAGGTGGAGCTGCAGCAAGCACTAAGTAATATGGTGGCTAACATACGCAAAAGAGAGCGAGAAGAGAAGAAACGCACGATCGAGAAGCTATAAGTGATCAAGAAGTGATCCTGAAACTACTTATGTTCAAGCATAACACAAGACTGTGTTCTCTTCCTGGACTCCACCGAAAAGAGACCATCACGGCTACACACACGGTTGATTCATTTTAATTAAGTTAAGTGTCAAGTTCTCTACAACCGGATATTAATAAATTCCCATCTACCACATAACCGCGGGCACGGCTCCCGAAAGTTTATACCCTGCAGGGGTGTCCCAACTTAGCCCATCACAAGCTCTCACAGTCAACGAAGGATATTCCTTCTCCGAGGAAGACCCGATCAGGCTCGGAATCCTGGTTACAAGACATTTCGATAATGGTAAAACAAGACCAGCAAAGCCGCCCGAATGTGCCGACAAATCCCGATAGGAGCTGCACATATCTCGTTCTCAGGGCACACCACATTGTCCAAACTTCCGGTAGGCCAGCCCAGAGTTGCCCCTGGTGGCCACCGGCGGCTGACAGGTTGGACCAACACTCAGGGGAGCACTGGCCCGGGGGTTTAAAATAAAGATGACCGTTGAGTCCGCGGAACCCAAGGGAAAAAGGCTTAGGTGGACAAATGGTATAACCAAGGTTGGGCCTTGGTGGAGGAGTTTTATTCAAAGCAAACTGTCAAGGGGTTCCCATAACACCCAACCGCGTAAGGAACGTAAAATGAATGAACATAACACCGGTATGACGGAAACTAGGGCGGCGAGAGTGGAAGAAAACACCAGGCATAAGGTTGAGCCTTCCACCCTTTACCAAGTATATAGATGTATTAAAGTAAATAAGAGATAATAATGATATCCCAACAATATCCATGTTCCAACATGGAACAAACTTCATCTTCACCTGCAACTAGCAACACTATAAGAGGGGCTGAGCAAAGCGATAACAAAGCCAAACAACGGTTTACTAGCAAATGTGGGTTAGAGGTTTGACATGGCAATATGGGAGGCATGATATAGCAAGTGGTAGGTAACGCGGCATAGTAATAGAGCGAACAACTAGCAAGCAAAGATAGAAGTGATTTCGAGGGTATGGTCATCTTGCCTGCAAAGTTCTTAGAGTTGTCGAAAGCTTGATCCTTGTTAGCGTACTCAACAGGTTCCTCGTTCACATACTCGTCTCCCGGCTCTACCCAAAGCAAGAACACAAGCAAAGGACCAACAATCAATCATGGTGTAATGCACAAGCAACATGATGCAAAACATGGCATGATATGCAAGATATGATATGCAATGCATATGCGTGCTCCGGAAGAGAAAGAATGATCAAGGCATCAACTTGGCAAACCAAGTATGCCGCTGAAAAGATGAGATGATTTCAGTTGAAATCGATATAAAGATCACCGGAAACAGATGCACGGTTTGCAATTGGCAAGCAAAACAAGGATGGTGCAAAACTGTAATTAACAGCACGATGCTACTTAGCATGCAACAAGAAACTAAGCTACTGCACTCCAACATAACAACAAAGAATATGGCAGTGATATACACAAGATGATTGACAAAACATGAACACTGAGCTACGGCTAAATCACACAAGAGCAGGTTCAAACAAGCATGGCAAAAGTGCAAAACATATCAGCTTCACAGACTTAGTGAAAATACTAACATGCCAAGGCATCGCATGATTCTACTAAATGCACAGAACAAAAGTCCTTTACTGATCATGAGCCGAAAAGGCACAAAAGATATGATGGCACCCATGTAAACATAGCAAGTTTTATTAACAGTTTCAGACTTGGCAGAAAAACAGAGCATGGCATAAACAGAATTATGAAGGCAACTTTGCGAGTTCATGCCACTCACCACAAAGCATTGCATTGACAAAACAAGCATACCAAGAGCAAGATGACATGTTCATGAAGCTAACCATTGCAAGAGCAAGTTCACATGATGCATGGATCACTAACAACAACCATGGCAAAATTGATTAACATGTTAACATTCTGCCAGGAACATTTTATAGCAAAAGTAGAGTAAGAACAAGACATGCTAGACAACTTCATAATTTCAAACAGGGGCATGGATGGATAGGGCATAACCATATGTTCAAAACATCCTTACTGAAGTATCTCAAAACAATCATGGATATCACTGTAGCATCAAGTTTACATGGCATCAAAATAACAGCAGGACAAGGACTTAGCAAAATCCTAAGTCTCTGAAAACAACAATATTGTGGAGCCTAGTTTGCATGCTCGTGCTAGTCACCACATAGATCACAAAAATACAAGACAAGCACCACTATAAAGATGGAATGACATAGTTAAAAACACATGTAGAGTTCATGCCCATATGATGCACACATCAAATGCAACAAAAATGACAAAACCTCATGATCTGATAAGTAGCAGCACCTAACATTTTATAGCACTCTTGCATCAATGAAAATGGCATCATAACAGATAGCAACATGCATGGAAATGCTACTGGCCTGAAGAGCTCGACGAGACGAACAATTTGATATATCATATGCATCATTCGGACCACCAAGCATGAAGATATGATGTGGTGAACAGGGGCATAAAATAACAGGGAATTGGAGAAAAACAGGGTCAACCTCGCGAGATCTAGGGTTTCCGGTCGCGGTCCATGAGGTTCGCCAGATCTGGCTGGAACTTCGCCGCAGATGGAGCGGGGAGGCGGCCGGAGGTGAGGAGGTGGCTGGAGCGGCGCTTGGGCGCGGGCGGCGATCGGCGGCGACCCACGGTGGCTACAGGGCGGCGGAGCCGACGGAGGAGTGGCGCGGCCTGCCAGCGTGGAGGAGCAGCGTGGCCTGCTGGCGAGCTTGCGGCGGCGCCGGCGAGGAAGGCGGCAGCCGGCGCGGGATCCGGTGCGGCGGCGGGGCGACGGGATCGGGCGGCGTGGAGCGGCTTCGGTCGGCGGCGCGGATGGGCTCGCGGGGGCCCCGCGCGGGCCGAACGGGCCGGTGGAGCTGCCCACATGGCGGTCTCTGGTTGGACGGGGCGCGGCGGCGATTTCGTCTGGCTCGGGCCGGACGTGTCCGGCGGCGGAGGAGGGTAGAGCTAGGGTTTCGTCTGTGCGAAATTTCGAGGAGGGGCACCTATTTATAGGTAGGAGGAGGTAGGAGTGTCCAAATGAGGTGTGGTTTTCGCCCACACGATCGTGATCCGATGACGGAGGACATGGAAGTGGTTTAGATGGGTTATTGGGCCGTTTTGGAGGGGTGTTGGGCTGCACACAAAAGAGGCTTTCGCGGTTACCCGGTTAGCTGTTGGAGCATCAAATGGACTCCAAATGGAATGAAATTTGACAGGCTGTCTACCGGTGGTGTACCAATGCCACTTGGCAAATCTCGTTCCATTCCGATAACGTTTAACACCCGCTCATGAAAAGAGGCAAGAGGGGTGCGCCGGTGCACGTGGGAGTGTCGGAATTCAAAACGGACAACGGGGAAAAAGTTCGGATGCATGAGACGAACACGAATGCAAATGCGATGCACATGATGACATGATATGAAATGCATGACATGAACAAAAATGCAAAACGAAGAGAAAATCCCAACCACGTAAGGAAATCTCATAACTTAAAGCCGAAAATGGCAATAGTCGAAGTTATAAATATGGCAAGTTACATCCGGCGTGTTACAGCGCGGCATCATGGTGAGCTCTCCGCTTGGCCCCGATTATTCTTTCCCATCCATTGTGTTTTTGTTTAGATTGGGACGAAAAAAAGGTAGTTAAGCTTCCATCTCCCTGTGAATCTGTATAGGTACAGCTTAGGATATCTTAGTTTTGGAGAAAAAAGATTCAAAGAGGTACCCGACCGGTTCAAAGATATTCGATCCCAAGCAATAATAATGAGAAGTATTCCATATCTCGTTGCTCATATCTCTTCCCGTTGCTCGGTACTCCCCTCATTGTTGGTGAGAAGTTGTACCTGGGGTTCTTAAATTACGGCATTCAGGAGCTTAATCCATGGGTAAAACGAAATAGGTGGCCACCAGCTGGTACATGGGATCCATTTCCATTGAGCCACTGAGGCCTCGTTTAGTTTCAAGGGCCGATTATCTCAGGGCTCTAATCCCCCTCGGGGGGATTTCCATGGACTCTCCCACACCACTGGGAGATTACCATGCCAGTTTGGTCAACAGGGGGAGAGGTGGAGATCACGTCCAGAAAATGTCGCAGTCGTCGGAGGGGGCCAAAACTTTGATGCAGATGGAAGATCTGGAGAAGGAGGAGGGTGACGGTTGCGGTCCGTCGCCATCGCTGGAGGGGAGCTTCGATCCTGAGCACCGTAGGGAGGAGGTCAGGGGCATCGCTTCGGTCGACGGCGCCTGTTGTTCACTCGTATCGCTCGAGATGGGGGTTTCCTTTCCGATCTCTGGGGTCGTGGCGTTTCTTCCCGTGGAAGCGATGTGGGTCGGGCAGGGCTACCTCCCGTACAGATGCATCCAAATGTCGCGGCGGGTCTCCCGGGGCCAACTCAGTCCGAGGTTCTCTGGCCCGGGGAAATAGCAGGGATCCCGAGGGGTCACTTGCAACCAAATAAGGCCTGAAAGATGAATTTTTACTTGCGGGAATTTGAAGAGGTTGAGCAACAAAGAGAACAGAGGAAGAAGGTAGTCAGCTTTTCTCTTCCTTCTCATCTCTTGATGCGGTGTCCTTTTCTTCCCATCACGATGGTGGGTAACCAGGTCTGCGCTGCTGGAGTTCTTCAGTATATCCCCCTCTCCATCAACATACAAGAGTATGTGTCGATTTGTTTTGATTGATATCATATAGAAGCTTCTACAAACGAATGAATATGGTACAGTTGTTGCATTCATTATTTTGTGCAGCTGCCTACTGTTTAAATCCTCCATTGGCTTGGTTGAAACACGACAGTTTCACATCTAGTAACAGTTTAAATTCTGCACAAATTATTGGGAATTCCATGTTCTGAACAGGACTTTTAAACTAAACAGAGAAGTCATCACGTACTGATTCTACTCATCAAACAGTACCTCTCGATGCATGATTTCAAGTGGGAAGTGAGATATGCAAGTTCCTTACAATGACAGTTTACTACTACATTGTACTAGAGATATGGTAGTATAGATGTTTTCACCATGTTTCAGTCCTATAGGCTTGTGAAGTTGAAGAGCAACAGCTTACAATATGGTGTATTCCTTAAAAAAATTGCACACAATTTTCGGGATGGCCTAACACAAGTACTTAAACAAACACATATGAGATTGCCACCACATGCCGGTGCACAAGCCAATCGCTCTGCATTTGGTGCATTCCATCTCACCATGAACATGAAGTTCGGTTTACATCTTAGTCGGGATCAGAGGAAGAATAAAGCTACTTCTGATTGTGGCATTAGCAGATGGACATTGGTTTTTCATTTGTCAAGGAAAAGACAACATACAGCATCTTTTTTTTTTGTGAGAACCACTGAGCTATAGTTTTCCCAATTGTTACTAAATAGTTTCAAAATGTTATAGAAATGCTAGTTAGTATACTGTTCTTCTAGTTAGTCTTTCTGATGTTTTTGCTTTTTTCCATGTTCATATGTTTCAGTTTAAGCTCAACACTAGAGTTGTTATAAGTATATGGTCCTTCCAACAGTGGTTTGCTAGCTGGGACACATTTGGCTATTTGAAATATACTTCTTTCTGTTTGGCATTTGCTTCTCATTTTCTATGTGCTCCTTTTGGTTATATAGATTTCTTTTAATATACTTCTCTCTTCATTTACTCATTTTGCTATACACCTTTTTTGCGTTACTTCTAAGAATTTTTTTAATTATATCCGAAGTCGGCTGTTTCTCTCACAATCTTAGCTGGAATAATCCTACAGAAAAATTAAGAAAATTAGCTTTCTAGTAGCAGCAACACTCTTGTACTAACTATTAAAGCTATTTTTTTCTTCAGAAAATGGTACACTTATCTGCTGGAAATAAGAATGTAATATGTATCTGTGGCATTGCTTTATTTTTTGATTGATCTACATGTATACCATGAGGTGCCAGATCAAGCATTTTGACACACAGTTAAGGATTTAAGGCCGAAATGGCAGACTTATTTATAAGGCCAGGAGTAGGCATTTGCTTAGCATGCCGCATTGCCACTATATTTCTAGTGTTAGTTTTCTAAAAAATTGTGTATGAAGGCAACCTACTATTCTCTCTTCATCTGACTACATGGGTAACATTATTTTGATTATTCAGTTGGTCGGATGCTTAATTTATTCAGGGATAGAGAGGACTCCCTCCTATTCATAATAATTGTCGCCGATTTAGTACAAAGTTAATATGGATTGGGGGAATAGCAAAATTCATGTTTTGATGAGAAGAAAAGTGAACCTAAAGGCTCTAAGTACTATTAGTAGGACACCAGGTTGCTTCAAGCCCTTGGATAAGAATGTTTCAGTCGCTGGAGAGAATGTTGAACAGATGACATGGATGGAAGATCTCTGGCCACCTGCAAATAGCTATTTGAAGATCAAGATCGGGAGTATTGAGTTTTGTAATAGTGATTCCTGAATTTTTCTCGATGCTTGTTACTGAGTGCTAAGTGGCAGATAGCATTGTTATTCCATGGTTACCAAAAAGATGCCTACTGTACAGAATAATTAGTGGACCATGTTTCTTACGATAACCAAAGATACCTCGTACAAAAAAGTGTTAGTGGTCCATGTTACTTGCGTCAATTACCTCATTTCAATTTTGGTAGAGCCCTGGTGTACTCAGTCCAATATATATAGGGATAATAATAGATCTAACGTAAAATACCTACCATACATGGACACAACCTTATCGGAAACAAAAAATCAGGAATCTCTCGCTTTAAATTTCCAGCTAAGCCATTTGTTCTCTCATGCAGGACACAACTGACTCCCATGCGCGTTTTGAAGGTACTATCCCACGGGTGATATTCTAAATTGCGAGTTGAAAAATGGTTCATCTTTTGTATGGCAAAGTATATGGGCGGGAATTCAAACTTTCAAGAAGGGTAGTATATGGAGAGTTGGAGATGGAGCAAAAATAAATATTTGGGATGATTGCTGGATACCGAATAGCTCTTCAAGGAAAATAGTGATAGTTCGGGCGAATCAAGTGCTTACTAGAGTTCATGAATTAATAGACCCAGTCTCGGGGGAATGGGATGAACTGCTTATTCGTGATAATTTCTGGCCTATTGATGTGGACCGCATTCTTCAAATCCCAATCCATCATCAGGAAAGGGAAGACTACATCGCGTGGCACCTCACGAAGAGTGGCGTTTTTACGGTAAGGTCAGCATATTATAAACAGTGGGAAGTGTGTTATGCGGCAACCTTGGGTGCACTTCAGTCAGGTGGATCTTCATCACATCCGGTGTGGAAAAGATTATGGAACCTTAAGCTACCAGGGAAGATCAAAAAATTTCTATGGAGGTGTTTGCACAATGCCATCCCATGTCTTTGTGTCCTTGCAAACCAACATATTGGCACTAACTCTCAGTGTCCAGTATGTTCTTCAGGAGCAGAAGATATAATGCATGCCCTTTTTAAATGCCCCCGAGTAATGAAAAATTGGGAAGCTCTTGGAATAGCAAAGGAAGTAGCGGATGCAACGCTAGTGGATCGTGCTGGTTCAACATTGATTGAATTTATGCTATGTGATCAAGACTCTCAGCGCATGTATATGGACCCAGTTGAACTACCAGAGTTGTTCGCAACGGCATGTTGGTACATATGGTGGCAACGCAGGCAATTGGTCCGGGGTGAGCAAGTTCAGTGTCTGTTCGGACTGCTCCAGCAATCTAGGCTTTAACCTTGAATTTTGTTAGAGCAAAAGGGATTTTGACCCAAGTTCCACGTGCAAACAGATGGTCTCCTGGCATGACGAGACAACAAATACTGAATGTCGACGCATCCTACTCAGAAGACGATTTCACAAGAGCTTGTGGAGCTGTTCTTCGTGATAACAGAGGAGGCTTCATTTGTGAAGCTACGGCGAGACTTGACCACGTCCCAGATGTGGTTTCAGCAGAAGCAGCAGCATTGTTGGAGGGACTAAAACTAGCACAGAGCACTGGATGCAACAATCTTTTAGTACGTATGGACAACCTGATAGTGGTGCAGGCGCTACATAATAATGAAGGACACTCGATGGTGGCGGCTCCTATTTTGCAAGATTGTCGAGTGATGTTGAGAGAATTTGGGAAGGCTGTGGCAGAACATTGTATTAGAGAGTCTAATATGGTTGCGCATGAGCTAGCTCAGTGGGGCGGTGCCAATACTCCTACCTTTTGGGTGGAGGCTCCGCCGGATTTCCTTTTTAAATTTTTAGCTGATGATGTAAGTGTCATTTGAGTTTTAATAAAGCTAGCCATGGTGGCCTTCCCGTCAAAAAAAAGACTCCCATGCGCGTTGTAAAATTACCTTGACTTCCATGCATGCACAACACATCGTAAAATTACCTTGCAAGTTTACCATCGATTTGGTGGGGGTTTGGTTCCTTGTCCACGCAGTAGTTTTACCTTAAGCATTGTGTTCCGTACAGTTGGTAGTTGTGCTTGTGAGTGCATATATTGGACTGGTATTCCTCATCCTGGATGACGAATAGCGCGACCCTATATATAGGAAAAATACATCCTACCACCAGGTGTAGTTATACCTATTTGTCATATATTATCATGTGGTAATATATACTCTACTTTATTAATTTTAGTATGTTTATATACTATATCTAAGATACTCCAAAATGAATTATAAAAAAAATTACAAGTGAGCGCATAGTTTTATTGTATTTGTGAAATACATACATATTTATACGCGAAATGCAATATGCACAAAATATGATACATATTATCAAAAATGTAGTATGTATATTGCCTAAACATTCTTATATACTACATACTACGCATACATACTCTTCAATGTGATAGATACTACCTAGAACATATCAAACAAAAGTGGGTGTAACTACACCCGGTATATATGTTATGAAAGTAAGAACATAGTGTAGAACGTACTAAAAATATGATTTTTTTGGTCTTATAACCTATTTTTTATACCAAATTTTACATATTGAATCAATATGCATGTAACTATTTATATTGTAAACGTAATTTATTTAGCAAGCGATCGTAAGATTACCTCGGGTGAAGAATAATTTATTCTGCACCATAAGTGATAAATAGTAACATTATATATATATATATAGGGAAAAGCAATGATATAAAGTTTCGCTGGCGCGGCTGCAATCACAAGCGCTCATTCTTGTGGGGATCTGGTCCCTCCTCTTACTTTATTTGCATTTCCATGTTATATTTCATTTTATGCTTATTTCCTCTTTTAGAGAAAGGTGAACCATGCTGCCAGCCCCGTGCAGGCACTAGGCTGCGAAGATGGCAGTCGAGCAGACAGGGACCACGCTGCCTTTGACCCCAACGGTTCCCAAACGAATCTCTGTTGAGTGAAGGTTCGAACCGTTCCTAGTGCATCTTTCATGGTTGCGTGAACAGGTACCAGCCTGTGCCGACCATAGTGTTGAAAAGCAGTCCAGTGACCGACAACGATACCGAACGGGTGACGCTTGAGCGTGCCATGGCCCGCCCAGCCCCTAGTAAAAAACTAAAAATGCATGTAGTACATGTATAAACTAACCAAACGGATGCGTGCCTTTTTTGTCATGTAGCCTCGCCTCGTCACGAACTCACGATTCTTCTTGGCATCCAGGCTGTGTTGCTCGATGCCTCCCTTGATTCCTCTTCCTATCCAGCAGAATAGCGGACCGGCGCGGGTGCACAGGCCATGCGTACAACCGCAGTGAGGTCCAGAGAGAGAGCTGCCGCGGAGGTCGAGCCGCCGGTCGCATCAAGTAGCAGCGCCGAGCGGTGGGGAGGCCCAAGGCGACCCATGCAGTGACTGCTCGACCATGCCCCAGAGACAGCTAGCAGCGACGACCAGCCGGGCAAGTAGCGACCTAGACGATGATGTTTGCGTACGGGGGAGAACGGGGCGCTGTGCAGACGCAGGACGTCGACAACCTAAAGAGTAAGCCCCCTTAAATCATGTTGCTGCTTGAATTTTCTGTATGAATGCGTTTAGCGTTTTTTCTTATGAGACAGTTAGATGCAATGGTAGTTAATGCTCTTTACATTGCTCCACTCGATTTTCTTTTTGCACTAGATGCATGCATCCACCGCAGAGCCGAGATTGGATCGAAACGATCGACAACCACGCAGCAAGACCACACACCAGGCACTCAGACCATTAGACGATTGATGCGGATAATATGGACGAGGAAAAAGACAGAAAACAAACGGAAGGCGCCCAAGCAGATACTCTGAACAGTTGCGTCTGCGTCTGCAACGCCCATGGTTAAAAGAAAGCCAAGAAACCAGGGCAAGCAGACAGATGTGTCTGCGTCTTAACAGGAAGTACAGGTGCTGAAAGTAGGGACTGCGTGTGTATCAATGACACACGGATGCGATTCTGAACCTGACCATTCGTGATCTTGACCAAGAATCATGGCCACCGAAGATGTCGTATCGCACCCTCGTGCGTTTTGATTTCACCGTTCGAATTAGCAGATGCACATATAGCTGTGGATCAGCAGATGCAAAAACAACATCACGCCCGCTGGCGCAGCGTAGTTAAACGACATTAACTCACGCCCACACTAAACCATTACAGTGGCTGCCCCCACTATATAGACCTGACCAACAATTTAAGTACATAATTGTTGCCCAACAACCTACAAACTAGCAACATTATGTATCGTTGCCAAGTACTGATCTTGACCACCAGACTTTTAAAAGAGATCACATGGCAGTTTTCATTTATAATACATTGGCATTTTAATAAGTACTATTAAACTAGCATTTTTTTCATCGGTAATAGGACGGCGGTTCATTATTAAGAGCATGGCATTTTTTATATGAAATTTTGCACACTGGACCAAGTGGAGAAAAAAAGTACTTCATGATATTTTTTATTTTGGTCCATGACAGATTTTCATGTTTTCATAAGAAATGCATTTTTTACTCATGACATGTTTTTAAGAATATGACATTTTTTATTTTTAATGGCATCACAACTTATACGAAATGCTCTTTTATAAGAAATACTACCTCCGTTCCAAAATAAGTGTCGTGGTTTAGTTCAAATTTGAACTAATGGATCAAAGGTAGTACATTTTTTAATGTTGAGAGTATGCATTTTTTTATGGCTTGGTAGTTTTTTGTTGGCTTTTCCAGATAAAACATTTTATCTAAAGGATGACATTTTTATAAAGTAGCACGGCGATTTTCATATTTCGACCATGACATTTTATAAGTTTTGTGCATTTTTTTTGTTCATGGTGTTTTCTAACCAGAGGATGGATGCTAAAGGTCATGGTATTTTTTACATATATGATGGCTGATTTAAAGTTTAGCATGTTAAAAAGTAATTTCTAGATCACTCGACATTTTTTATTTGTAAAGTTTTATGTTGCAATGTCAAACAAAAAAAAATAATAAAATGGGCCTTTTGGGTCAATCAGGGGTCGCCCTGGCCTACCCTCTTTGGGGAATGAGCATGAACCATCACCAGGAGCTAATGTCCCTAGCGATCAGACGCCAAATATTTGGGTCATATATGTAAGCCACGAGAGAATCTAAAAATATTTTTTATTGGTTACAGCAGGTCATGCCGCATGACGGGTCCATCGCCAACACACACATGCGCCATATGGTCAAACAATATGAGAATCATAATGAAAGCCGCGAGACCATAAACATAAAATGGGGAAGAGCAATTAGATGTACATCGACACTGGTCGGTGGTCTAGGGACAACTGTATCGCCCCCTTCGACATTATTACACTTGTGCCACTTCGTTCCCCGTAGACAAAACTAAGCGCAGTCGCATGCTTGCATACATTCGATCTAGCAGAGTCACAATCTCTGTTGAAAAGGTGGGATTAATGGGGGCCTTCATCATTATCAAACATATCATTTTTGTCAGACTGTTGTCACTTTCGACAATACTTATAATTTGAACTCTCATCTATCTCCTTCGCCACTATATCACTCGCCCTACATTTATCTATCTATCTATCTATCTATCTATCTCTTCTCTGTGTGTATCTCTCTCTACTTCTCCTTTTCTCTCCACTGGCACCAACCCTTTTTATGCTGCATGCGAGCTTGGTCTAGATGCTAATGTTTTGAGAGGGAGCGATAGATTTATATAGAGAGATAGATGAATGTTAGTGAACTTGAGAGCAGCCTAAAATCACCACATCATTTAGATTACACGGGAACCTCCAATTTATATTATCAGGACCATGCATAGCCACATGAGGGACCCTCTTATGTGCGAATGAGAACCTTTTAGTATGGTGGATATTGCACCCACCGACACCCTTCTACCCCGTGCAAAGTGTACGGAGGATGTTATTTTGTTCTAATTACATAGCAACTTCTAATTGCCTCCATAACCAATTCACAACATATGAGTGCGGGTGCATGTTTTTGTAGATGATAAAGTATTAGAGAGAGAGTGTGTGGTAGATAGATAGAGGGAGAGAAAGAGGATTGGTAGTGACTGAGAGAGCGGTATAGTATCACCACATCATTTAGATTTCATGGAAACCTCCATTTTACATTGTTAGGATCATGCACATCCGCGACGTTGCACCCACTGACAACTTTCTAAAGTGTGGAAGGTTTTCCCATTGACGATCTTGTGTTGTAATGACATGATAGCTTCTAATTGCCTCCATAAACCATTCACAACATTAGAGTGCACCGTTGTATGGCTTCACTGCTTTTCCACTCTCATTTTAGCGATATAGTATCACCACATCACTAGATTACATGCGAACCTCCATGTCACATTGTCGGAGCACCCTGTTTTTTTCTACGAGAACCTTTTCTATAGGTGGACATTGCACCCACCGACACCCTTCACCGTGCAAGGTTCTTCGGATGACGATATTTGTGTTATAATGACATGGCAGCATCTAATTCTGTCCAAAGTCATTCACAACATGTGAGCACACCATTGTATGGCTTCACTATTCCACATTGTCCACGCACACGAAGCACCAAGCCTGCAAAAGCAACCCCACACAGTTACATGACCCAAGACAGCACCTTTGTGTGCCGGACATGCTTCTTTGGATTACATGGGAACCTCCATTTTACATTCACAGAACCATGCATACACGCATGGGGGAACCCTCTGTTGTGTGTACGAGAACCTTTCTATACAATGGACGCTGCACCCACCAACACCGTTCTACAATGGGCAAGGTTTCCGGACGATGATACTAAGGACATGGAAACTTCTAATTTCTTCCACAACCTATTCACAACATATGAGCACATCGTTATATGGACTCACCAAGCACATTTTTCTGAACCTTACAATGGTGCCCCCGCGTGGCATTTTTCACTCGGACTCTAACTCTTATATGTTTCACACGCATTGGTCTTGACGACAAAGGATTAGAGAGAGGGGGATAGAGAGAGAGGATTGTTAGTGAGTCAGAGAGCGATAGAGTATCACCCCATCATTTATATTACACGAGAACCTCCATTCCACAATGTCAGACCCTCTTGGGTGTGAACGAGAACTTTTCTATATAGCGGACGTTGCACCCACGGACACCCTTCTAGACCAACACAAACCGACACTGCAAGGTTTCTGGATGATGATATTGTGTTGTAATGACATGTCACGTTCTACCTGCCACCACAAAGGGCACACTCTTATGCAGACCTCCTTTTTGTTACGTGCTTGTTGGTCTAGATGATAAATGATCTGAAAGAGAGTGATATATATAGAGAGATAGAGACGGAGACTTAGAGAGAGAGATGACTATTGGCGGGTGGGAGAGTTGTATATAGTATCACCGCATCACTAGATTACATGCGAACCTCCATGTTACATTGTCGGAACGATACATACCCGCATGATGGTACCCTATTTTTTTCTATGAGAACCTTTTCTATAGGGTGGACATTAAACCCACCAACATCCTTCACCGTATAAGGTTCTCCGGACGATGATATTGTGTTGTAGTGACACGACAACTTCTAATTGTTTCCAAAGCCATTTACAACATATGAGGGTACCTTGTATGGCTTCTGTAAACACTCAGCAAGGATGCCTTCACTATTCTCTATTAACCAAGCGCACAAAGCTACCAAACCTGCAGAAGCAAGCCCACACAGTTACATGACCTGGGGCTGCACCTTGTGTGCCAGACATGCTTCGTTTGGATTACATGGGAACCTCCGTTTTTCATTCACAGAACCATGCATACCCGCATGAGGGAACCCTCTGTTGTGTGTACGAGAACCTTTATATACAGTGGATTCCACCCACCAACACCGTTCTACAATGGGCAAGGTTTCTGGATGATGATATTATGTTGTAATGACATGGAAGCTTCTAATTGCTTCCACAACCCATTCACAACATATGAGCGCACCGTTATATCACTACTAGGGAAAAGCCTAGCAGCAGCGCGGGTTTTGGGCCTCTTAGTAGCGCGGGGACCGGCGCTATAGATAACGTATAGCAGTAGCGCCTGTTGTCCCACACTACTGCTATACATGAATAGCTGTAGCGCTTTTTAGAAAAGGGCGCTGCTGATATTATCTGCAGCGCTGTTTACTGGGAAGTGCTACTGGTAAGGCGGCGCTACTGCTAAATTTTCCCCCCTCGCTACTACTAGTTTTATTAGTTTTTTCCCCGCATATTTCTTTTGTATTTGTTTTGTATTTGAATAGGATTTATACAATAATCTTTAGCATATCATACACATACAAATGTAAACATAGCATATACATACAATTAGTCTCATCAAATCATGTCATCATCATAATCATCATCCAACACAAAGTGGTCTCTCGTCATCATCTCGAAAATAGCGATACAAGTCTCGATTACTTGCAAATACATCGTCATCCATCTAAACAATGATATACGCGAGAAGAGCTATCACTTTGAGTACATGCGTTCGTATCCCTCTCTCGCATTAGCGTGAACCTAAACTAACTACTGCCTGTCGCTCGGAAACCGGAAACTGGTACACCTGGGCCTGACACTCCGGCCACTTGTCGTATATATACTCCTGGTGTAGCACTTCTTCGCCATCTATGATCTATGCACCTGCATCGTCACATGAGTCGATGATATGCAACATATATAGTTGAGCAACAGAAAGAGACATACTTGGCAAAAATAGAAACAACATATCATAAGCATAAATAACAAAGTTCATCGTACCCCAAAATGCCCTAACTAGAGTGATTTTCGCTAGTCGAGGAGGAGGATGGTTTAATTACATCACAAATAAAGTTTCACCGTGCATAACTCAAAGTTTTGTCATACAGAAAGTATGGACTAAACGGACACATTGTCATATATCGACAATCACTCCAACATGTCGTTCCATCCATCCAAGTCAGGGAGATAGTCCTCGAGCTTAGTGAAAGGCTTCATGTCGAGACGCTGAGAGGCTATCCATGTTCGGACGTCTTCCCGCGACATTTGTCCTTCTCCGTAGAACATCCCTGTTTTTCTGACGACCTCCTTCATGATGATTTGGGCAAGTTCGCGTTGGATGTTATAGAACTCAGCTCGAAGTCGATGATCCTCGATATCTCCTATGTCCTTTACCCATTGCAGAATATGGGCATCGCCGGATCTAGGTGACATGCTAAGGTTCTGGTGATCCCGTCTGTACTCCAGCATGTGGTGTAGGACATAGAATCCATCATTAAGAGAATCGTTCGGTTGTTGGATGCAGCAGAAGTCGGTCTTATGGCCGAAGGCGACCCTGCCGCCCCTTCTCTTCTTGTCCCTGACCTCTCCACCCCTTGCTTGGTAGTAAAACATAGCACTGTCAAGAACATCCTTGATGTGGGTGTAATCCTTTTTGTGAATGTTCTTCGACGAGTCCAAGTAAAGAGTGTGGGAGAATCGGGGGTAGAGGATGATGAGGACGGCGCGCCCGCCGCTGCGCAAAATAAGTACACCTCAAATTAATTAGCCTCCACCGTGCAAATGAATGATTGAAATCGAAGGAAGGATAGCAGCGCGGATGACTTACACGGGGTGATAAGGCACAAGAATCGCCTCCTTGTCCTTATTGGCGAGCATGAAACTGATGATGTAATCCCTCGCGTATTCACGGTGCTTTGCGCAGACTCCCAAGAAGCCCTTGTGCATGTAGTGCGGGTCAGCGACACAAATATGAGATATCTGCTCAACCCCGATGATGTAGTTCATGTGCAAGGCATAAAGGCAGACAAACGTAAAATCCAGCTTCTTCACGTGAAACATGTCGAATATGTAATCGAATCGAAGGAACAACTTATCCGCGGGGAAGCTGTCGACGTACGACATTTGCCGCGGAACGTTAACCATGTAGAGTGGGTATCCTGGATCTTTCGAGGCAATGAGGCCTTTCTCTACCCGCAGCACATCGTCATGAAGTCTCCTTAGATCGCCGAATCTGACCCGTAGCGCTGTTGCAGGTAGGATTGGTTGACCGGGGATATGCCATTTATCCGCATCGGGGATATCTATACGGTCCTGAAGCCGAGGCTGCTGAGGCGGCTGGATCATAAAATCAGCTTTTTTTGCCTTTCCTCGCTCTCTTCCTAGACTTCTTTACTACCGGAAGGTCGTCCATAATACGTTGAGACGGCAATTCAGGCACCGACTCATGACACTCAAACCCTGAGGAGGCACCAGTATAGACATACTGTTCAGCGCCATCGTCGTCCTCATCCTCATCCATGGCGACGTCATCAGCGACTAATGGAGCCTCCTCCTTACCCCGTCCGCTATCACCCAACCCGACACCCGACGCTAATTGGGTAGGTGGGGTGTTGATGTTCATACCTTGCTGAGGCTGCGTGCTCATGGGTGTGCTCTCGGACGCCTCTAGACGAAGCAAACTCTTTGGCCACAACAGGACCCACCCATTGCAACAATCACCAAGCCGCCGTGGTGTCTCGTCGTCATCCCCCACTAGTATTGGAGGAGGCAAATTCTCGTGGCCCGGTTTGACACTGGCCATGGAAACCTTGAAGTCGTTCGGGGGGATCGGCCGGCTATGGAACAATGGTTCCTTCGGCTCCATTATCGTCGCCTTCCCCACGTCCATCTTCTGGTCGCCGTTGGTGTACAATATGGTGCACGGGGTTTCGTCGGCCTGCAAAGAAAAGTCTGCGACGTGAGACATCCGAAAGGCAACGAAAACGGGAGATTATACATTTATATTGAAGGGGGGCGGTGTGACAGATACCGTGAGGGCGTCGAGCTCAGCCAAAGACGAAGCACCACCGAGCACGTCCGATGCGGGAGCCAGTGCGGGGGAAGGTGCGGGAGCCGGTGCGGGAGCAGGTGCTGGTGCAACGCTAGTCGAGCTGCTCCCCAAGAAGTCAGCAAGGGGAAAGTCCTCTGCATTTTTTTTCTGGATTTGCCTTGTCCAAGTGAAAACGCCCGCACTAAGGAAGTAGACAAATATGCAACCACCTGTTTTGCGGCAGCTACCGCTGTTGCGACTGTCTGAGATGATTTCTTCTCAACCGCAATCTCAACCTTCTTGTCGATGTTTTCTTTAGTTAACCTCTGTCTTTCCTTTCTCTCCTCCGTGGTCTCACGGTAGTACTTCTTCCACGTGGCACCGTCTCCGACACCGTGCACGCATCCATACGACGGTCGAGTATCCACCGGTTGTCGTTTCAATATGTTCAACGCCCGGTTGAATGGAGTGTCCCACTTGGGCCTCGCCAATGCCTTAGACGGCGAGTCGCTTTCGGCCGCAATCCGGTGCTGCTCTATCTGCAAAGGGCACAAGGATCGTTTACAAATATGACTAACGTGTGCAATCGAATTGATCAGAAACTAAAATTACCAGCAGTCTCATGAACTCCGTAATGACCTGTTTTGTCTCGTAAACCTTCTTCACTGGGTCCCAACGGTGTCGGGCCCTGAGGACGTCATGCTCCTGTGGGACGGTGAAATCCGCCAAGGGGTCAAGGATGCCCAGACTCGCGGCTTTCGCGTCCTCCTTGGCCCATTTGGACCCCTTTCCGCCGTAACCACGGCTTCCGAGGTGGTGGCTCCCAATGTTCCTCTCTTGAAGCCCCTTCATGTACTTAGACTTTTTTTTGGCAGCTTCGGCCTCGCAAGCCTCCTTCAATATTTGAAACTGCTCTTCCGTGATTGTTGGATTATCCTTTACAATCTCGGAGTAGGGTTCCTTCTTGTCGATGATCTTTGCTTTCACTCGATTTTTCCAGGCGGCCAACGCATTGCTAAACTTGGTCATGGCGTGTTTGTTTATCTTCTTCATTGCCGGGTCCTCATCTGGATCTTCATAATCCTTCTCATTCTGGCCCGGGAACAAGAATATCTGGTGAAACTTCTTTAGGAGGGAGCTCCTCATATTTTCTATCTTCTGTAGTTTCTCATCGTTGATGGTGGCGGTTGTCCGTACGATGCAGCCTATTTGATTGCCGTAGCATCGACGCGCTTCCTCGGGTGCCTTTGGCTCAAAATTGCCGTCGTCCACTGTAACGCCCCGAGACCGATGTGCCAGGTGTCCTCCAGTTATTCGCTGTTGTTGTCTTGTCATTACTTGCGTGTCATGCATTGCATATCATGTCATCATGTGCATTGCATTTGCATACATGTTCATCTCATGCATCCAAGCATTTTCCCCGTTGTCCATTTTGCAATCCGGCGCTCCTATGTCAACCGGTGGCCTTTTCTACCTTCTTTTCGTGTGTGGGGATTAAACATTTCCGGATTGGACCGAGACTTACCAAGCGGCCTTGGTTTACTACCGGTAGACCGCCTGTCAAGTTTCGTACCATTTGGACTTCGTTTGATGCTCCAACGGTTAACCGAGGGACCAAAAAGGCCTCGTGTGTGTTGCAGCCCAACACCCCTTCTAAGTGTCCCAAAACCCACCTAAACCCCCTCCATCATCTCGGTCGTTCGATCACGATCGCGTGGCCGAAAACCGCACCTCATTTGGACTCTCCTAGCTCTCTCCACCTATAAATATGTGGCTCTCCCCGATTTTTCGCGCAGTCCAAACCCTAGCCCCGCTCCTCTCGCGCCGCCGGACAAAATTCCCGTGCCCGGACATGTCCAACTGTCGCCGCCGGCGAATCCCAGCTTGACACGTCATCTCCGCTGCCTTCTCTCTCCTCCAGCCCCGCCGCCGGCCCGCGCGGCCCGGATCGGGCCCGCGGGGCCCATCTCCGCCGCCGACAGATCCTGCGCGCCCCGCCGCCTGCGACGCCGAGCGCCGCCCGCGCCCAACCGACTGCCGCCCTCACCGCGCCTCTCGCCGGTGAGCTGCTACTCCGGTGTTGCCCCGACCGGCCACCGCGTCCCTCGTCGCCCCCTCGTCGCGCGCGCCGCCCTCCTCCGTCTCCGGCCACCGGAGGCAAGGCCGGCAACCTCTCCTTCCTCTTCCTCGACTCCGGCGCCCTGTTCCGGCGAAGCTCCAGTCGGCATCGATCCACGTGCAAATCCGGCCCGATCCGATCTGGAAACCCTAGATCTGTTCTCGGAGGTATAATTTCGGCTAAGTCCCCGAAATTCTCAGATTCATATGCCCATGTTCATCATGTCGTAACTTTGCATCCGTAGCTCCATTTTGGGCGTGTAGCATATCAAAATGTTCATCTCAGAGAGTACACCATTTCATATCATTGCGTCATTTTCATTTGAGCTCATCTTGATGCCCTAAACGCGGTTGGAAGAGAGCTACTTGAGTTAATTGTCAGATCTGCTGCACCAAATAGCTATTTGTCATTTTTGTCATGATTTACGTGTGCATGATATGCCCCTGAGCTCTACATTTGTTTTTCTATATGCCATGCCATCTTTCTAGAGGTGCTATCCATGTATTTTTGTGATGTGTGTGGTGACTAGCACAAGCTTGCAAAGTAGTGCATTCCTTAATGCTGATTTCAGGGACTTAGAATTTCTCTAAGTCCTTGATCTGTTTTTATCAATATGCCATATGTTCATGTTGTTTCCTAGTGATCCGTGCCTCTTTTGAGGATGATCAGTAAGGATGATTTGTTAATATTGTAGTGCTCTATCCATCCATGTCTTTGTTTGAAATTATGGAGCACCCTAGCTTGAGTCAATCGAGCTCTACTTTTGCTATTTCGTGAATCCTGGCAGATTGTCTACTTGTTAGCAATTTTGCCGAGGATGTTGTTGTTGATCCATGCATGCTATGTTGTTGTTCTTGCCATGTATAGCTTGTATAATGTGTATTATTGATGTGTGTATGCTTAGATTGTCATGCCTTGCTCTGTAGTGAGTGCATCGAGCTCGTAAACATGCCTACTTGATATCCGATTTGCATGCTCCAGTTTTCACCAAGTCTGTGATCTGATTATGTTTTTGCCATGTTCACATGCTTACAATTGTATTTTCTGATCCCTTTTGGCTCAAGGTCACTAAGGGACTTTTGTTAAGCTCTTTGAGTAGCTCCATTCCATGCCTTACTTTGCCATGTTAAGTTCTTGTAGCATATAGTTTTCATGCTTCAAAGTGTGCTACCTGATCTGAAATTCCAGACAAGTGTTTATTTCACTAAGTCTGAAATCTGTTTACCAATTGCTCTTTTGCCATGCTTGTTTGAACCTGTTAATGGATGAATTGGCCGTAGCTCAGTGTTCATCTTTTGTTAAGCTTCATGAATGGATCCCTTCCATGTATTTTGTTTCCATGTTTGAGTGTTGTAGCATGTTTAACTTGTTGCATTTAGATGGCTACTTGCTGTTTATCGCAGACCGGTGCCATATTTGAATTGCTTGCCATTTCCAAACCGTGTCTCCGATTCCGGTGTTTTTATATCGATTTCAACCGAAATCACCTCACCTTTCCAGTGGCACTCTTGGATTTCCAAGTTGAGGCCAGGTTCAGTCATTCATTTGCAAATCATGCATATGCATCGCATACCGCATCCCGCATATCATACCATGTTCATGTGTGGTTTGTTTACTACGTTGTGTGCTTCTTTCCGGTGTTTGATTCTTCGAGTTGGTTCCGGTAATGTCGCGTTTGTGAGGACCCGTTCGACTACGTCCGTTTGTCTTCTTCATGGACTCGTTCTTCTTCCTTGCGGGATTTCAGGCAAGATGACCATACCCTCGAAATCACTTCTATCTTTGCTTGCTAATTGCTCGCTCTTTTGCTATGCCTATGCTACGATACCTACCACTTGCTTATCATGCCTCCCATATTGTTAAGCCAAGCCTCTAACCCGCCTTGTCTTAGCAAACCGTTGTTTGGCTATGTTACCGCTTTGCTCAGCCCCTCTTATAGCGTTGTTAGTTGCAGGTGAAGATTGGAGTTTGTTCCTTGTTGGAACATGGATATTTTTGTTGGGATATCACAATATATCTTATTTAATTAATGCATCTATATACTTGGTAAAGGGTGGAAGGATCGGCCTTATGCCTGGTGTTTTGTTCCACTCTTGCCGCCCTAGTTTCCGTCATATCGGTGTTATGTTCCCGGATTTTGCGTTCCTTACGCGGTTGGGCTATAATGGGAACCCCTTGACAGTTTGCCTTGAATAAAACTCCTCCAGCAATGCCCAACATTGGTTTTACCATTTACCACCTAGCCTTTTCTTTCCCTTGGGTTCTGCAGACTCAAGGGTCATCATTATTTTAACCCCCCCCCCGGGGCAGTGCTCCTCTGAGTGTTGGTCCAAATTAGAGCCCCTTGCAGCGCCACCTCGGGGAAGCTCGAGGGCTGGTTTTAGTTGTACGGACTGCTCATCTGAGTGTGCCCTGAGAACGAGATATGTGCAACTCCTATCGGGATTTGTCGGCACATTCAGGCCGTGTTGCTGGACTTGTTTTACCATTGTCGAGGATGTCTTGTAACCGGGATTCCGAGTCTGATCGGGTCTTCCCGCTAGAAGGAATATCCTTCGTTGACCGTGAGAGCTTGTGATGGGCTAAGTTGGGACACCCCTGCAGGGATTTGAACTTTCGAAAGCCATGCCCGCGGTTATGGGCAGATGGGAATTTGTTAACGTCCGGTTGTAGAAAACCTGAAGTTGACCTTAATTAAAATGCATCAACCACGTGTGTAACCATGATGGTCTCTTTCCTGCGGAGTCCGGGAAGTGAACACGGTGTTGGAGTTATGCTTGACGTAGGTTGTTCTAGGATCACTTCTTGATCATAGATTCTCGAACGTGCCTTGCCTTCTCTTCTCGCTCTCATTTGCGTATGTTAGCCACCATATATGCTAGTCGCTTGCTGCAGCTCCACCTCATACCTTTTACCCTACCTATAAGCTTAAATAGTCTTGATCGCGAGGGTGCGAGATTGCTGAGTCCCCGTGACTCACAGATACTTCCAAACCAGCTTGCAGGTGCCGATGAGTCCGTGCAGATGACGCAACCAAGCTCAGGAGGAGCTCGATGAAGATCTTGTCCGTTGTGTTGTTTCGTTCTAGTTGATCAGTAGTGGAGCCCAGTTGGGGTCGATCGGGGGCCTTGTTGCATTTGGGGTTCTTCTTTTATTTTGGTTCCGTAGTCGGACCTTGATTGTATTTGGATGTTGTAATGCTTTATTCATGTAATTGTGTGAAGTGGCAATTGTAAGCCAACTAAGTATTTTTTTCCTTATGTATTACATGGGTTATGTGAAGATTACCTCACTTGCGACATTGCTTTCAATGCGGTTATGCCTCTAAGTCGTGCTTCGACACGTGGGAGATATAGCCGCATCGAGGGCGTTATATCCACCTCCCTGACCACCAGTCTAGTAGTCCTGAGTTTGTTAGAAAGCCGTTGCCTCTTTGCTTTCGGTTCTACACCGGCTCCGCTCCCCGAGGCAGCGCCGTTCTCAATCTCAGCACCGGTCTCGATGTCGGTCTGAGTCTCAGCGCCGGTCTCAGTCTCAGCACCGGTCCACGTGTCGGTCTCAGTCCCCGATGCCACCGGTGGGCCCAGCAACAACATCGGTGATCGTCGGCAAGGCTAAAAAATTCGGCTGTCGCCCGATAGACGTCGTCGCAATCACCAGAACCCTGTCCTTCATCGTTGCTAGCCATGTTTCCTATGATTAAATCTAGTCAATTAATTCTAAACCTAATAAAATGAGTAATGACATAAAAAAGGCCTATTGTTTTGCAGGAATGTTGACTCCTTCCTGGTACGGCAAATCCCGGGCACTCGATATGTCCTAGTTTGTAGCACAAGTCATGCCGAAATTCACGGAAAATTTCGGCATGACCTTTGCTAAAAAGTGGACAAATCGAGAACCTGAAATTTGCTGGAACAGAAATGAATCAACATTCCGGCAAAACATAGGCCACTCAGCATCATTCCCTGGAAACAACAAGGCCACTTGGGCACAATCGAACAACTTCAATGAAAAGATATAACATGAGCAAACACTATTGAGGAATTTGCATATAACATGGCCACTTCAATGAAAAGATATAATCAACAATAATGGAATATGCAAATGAACATCAATGACATATATCATATAAAAACAGTCTTGTTTTTTGTATACATAGCAACAATTAGTTTGACTAAGTTTTTGAAAAGAAAAACAATTCTGTTTTTTGTTTATAGCTAAATGCCATAGCTACTGTTTTTTATTTATAGCTAAATACTTTTGTTTTTTGTCTAAAGCTAAAAGTCTAGGAACTCCATTTTCTCTAACCCTTCTGACCTCACCAAAATTTCCACACCAAGACCTTAGTACCTACACCCAATTTCTTCAAAAATATTCAGGTCCATAGTCCAAATAATTCAAATTTCATTTGAATGAAATTTGGAACAAATTCAGGTTCGTAGTCCAAATATATTTTTATAGCTAAGTGTTTTTTGTTTATAGCCTCTATTAATTTAAATCTAAATGCTACTATTATTTATATACCCTCTATTAGTTTAAAGCTAAATGGAATTACTGTTTAGGCATTTTCATAAAAATTGCCCTAGCTAATTTCCTAAAAAATTGCTAATCATTTTTCCTAAATGCTATAAAATGCCTACTGCCCTAAAAAATCTAGGGTTCATATGAACACCTAGGGTTCATATGAACATCAACACAGTATCAACATATATATGAATTGCCCTAGCAGAGAGAGAGAGGAGGGTAGGGGACAGGAGAGGCAGAGCCTTACGGTCGGCGGCGAGGGCAGGCTCTGGCTCGGGCGGCGGCGGTGAGGTCGAGGGCGGCGACGGTGAGCTCGAGGGAGCCGACGGTGAGGTCGACGATGGCCTTGGGCGGCGGCTGTGAGGTCGAGGGCGGCCTCGGGCGGCAGCAGTGTGGTCGAAGGCGGCGGGCGGTGGCGGTGTGGTCGAAGGCGGCCTCGGGCGGTGGCGGTGTGGTCGAAGGCGGCAGGGCGACGGCGGCGATGGAGCAGTTGGGGGACGGGGCCGGGAGTAGAGAGGAGGGAACGGACTTAGCGAAATTTTGAGCCCGGGCTGCCGGGATTTGAGTCAAACTAGCAGTAGCGCGTTTTGCCGAAACGCGCTATAGCTAAGATAGCCATAGCGTGTTCCAGAGAAACGCGCTACAGCTATTCCTTTCTGTTTTCTTTTTCTTTTTCTTTTGTTTTTTTATATTTTCTTCTTTTCATTTCTCCTTTTTCTATTTCTTTCATTTTCATTTACTTTTCTACTTATTTTTCTATTTATTTTCTTTTTCGTAGCAGTAGCGCTCTACAGCATAAACGCGCTGCTACAAAGTTTTTAGCAGTAGCGTGCTTCTGGGTGAACCGCTACTACTATTCCTAGCCTACCGGCATTAGTGAGGGAATTTTAGTAGTAGCGTTTTTCCGTGAAGACGCGCTACTGCTAAAACAATGGTTGTAGCGTGGTTTTGCAACAAGCGCTACTACTAAGTAGCGCTAGCGCCGAGTTTTGACCAACGCTACTGCTATACCTCTGTGTATAAGGTTTTCCCTAGTAGTGTATGGACTCGCCAAAGCACATTTTTCAACCTTACAATGGCCCCGCATAGCATTCTCCACTTGCGCTCTAGCTCTTATATATTGCATGCGCATTAGTCTAGATAATAAAAAATTAGAGTGAGAAAGTGGTAGATAGATAAATAGATAGAGGAAGAGATAGAGAATTGGTAGTGACTGAGAGAATGATATAATATCACCTCATCATTTAGATTTCACTAGAACCTTCATTTTACATTGTCAGAATCATGCATACCCGCGCGGGGGCACCCTCTTTACATGCGAACCACATCATTGAGAGAATGTTGCACCCATCGACACCCTTGTACACCGTGCAGAGTTTCGGGATGATGATATTGTGTTGTGATGACATTACAGCTTCTAATCACCTTCATCACACATTAACAACATACGAGCCGACTGTTGTATGGCTTCGCCAAGCACATTATCCATACACTACAACCGCGCCCCGCATGGCCTGTTCCACTCACACTCTAACACTTTTATGTTTCGTGTAATTTTGTCTAGATGATAGAGGATTAGAGAGACGATGATAGGTAGATAGAGAGTCGATTGTTAGTGAGTGATAGCTAGTGTGGTATAGTATCATCACATCATTTAGATTACACGGGAACCACCATTTTACGTTGACAGAACCGCGTCAAGGAGAAGCCACCGTCCCCACCGTGCTACTGCTCCTCCTCTCCGACGCGTGAAGGACGAGCCAGAGTCCTCCCATGCAAACGCAGCGGCGTCTAGATTGGGCGCCACATCAAGGAGGAGTCAGCCTGGCCCCTACACAATTGTAGCGTCATATTAAGGGCCGCGTGAAGAGCGAGCTAGTGTCGACGTCGCCGGTTCATCAAGGACGAACTACCGCCGGCGATCACCAAAGCGCGAGACCATATCCTCCACTATGCCGGTGGAAGCGGTCCTTCGGGCTCGCGTGCCGTCATTTTTGAGGATGAGCAGGTACCGAGGCAACAGGCGCAATGCTGCTCGTCGCTCGGCATTCCACAACCCCATAACGACCCCTACATGGCCACCACTTGGGCCCTCGACCGCTTCGTAACCACCGAGGAGATGACCGAAGGCGCTGCCACCGCCTAGACGGTGAGATCAACAAGATCGGCGAGGAGTGGTCGTTAGCGACTCCTCCGCCAATTTCAACGGGGCAAGACCACCGCTAGGGCTCCACAAGCGTCGTCGGCACTGGCCGCGGCGGCCCTCCGCGCCCCGCAGGAGGAAGTAGAGCGGCTCCTCCGCGAGCAGCAGGAAGCAGCCGGACAAGGCTGTCGCGGCAGACTGGCGCCCTTCCGCCGCTGGAGGGACAACGACAACGACACGGACGGCTCGACACTGTGGTCGTCTGATACGAGCAATAGGCTTTTTTTTAATTTACAGTTAAACAACCGAAATATCAACCATATATGTAAATTATGTCTGAATTTGAGTGAAATTTGACGCATTTGCTTAAATTTATCAAGTTTCTTCAAATTTGATTTGAATTGTTTGTGGCTATGTCTGGATGGTCGGGTCCCGCATCAGTGTCCACGGTTTGGTCTTCAGTCCATAAACAATTGGGGTGTCCGTTTTGGGAGTCGGTATTGAATATGCCCTTATACCAAATTAAGTTTACAACCTTTTGTTTTGTGTCGGCATGTGTTGATTTATTTTACTACCTTATCACCCCACCGCTATTTAAAAAAAATGCTCACACGCAAGAAGTCGACGTTGAGCTTGGTCCGTTCATGCGCTACGTTTGAAAACAATAACGAAACAGTTCGGTCAAAACCGTCACGCCGTTAATTTAAAAAAACAGTCACGCCATTCCAGGGTAGCATGGTGCAGCAAGGCTTTTTTTGTTATTTACCGCAAGGCGCCGGTAAAAAAACACCGAATTTACTGGGACAAAGTCAATGCTCACCCCGAAACAAAATGGCCGTCTCGTGGCTCCTGGAATCCGGGGTTCAGAGATCGCCGGTGTTTTTTTTGTCTGCTCCCCTGCAAGGGAGCGAGGGGCGGCCCGTGATCGGACTCACGCGACGGCTAAAGCCGAGCGCGTCTACTCCCGCGAAAGCCGAGCAGACTATTTGGCATTTGGCATCTGCTACCAATTTGCGAGAGGTTGAAGACCACCGGAAGTTTGACGTACTTCGTTTGTTCATAGGGCGGCGAGACACACGGATCTAAGGTAATATCGTCTCCCATCTAACGCATTTTATACATCACCGCACTACGGGAGCAATCCTGCAGTGTGGTCTTATACATCACCATATATAGTCCCTCCGTTTTTCATGGACTCTGTGCAAACGCATCATGATCCCTCAATGGCGATGGCAGCCATCGAAAAAACTGACTAGTGCTTGCTGGCCATTGACGCAGGACGGATGGGTACGGGATCCCGCCGCCTTCGGGGCCGAGCGCGCCTCGACGGATTGACGATTTATCATCAGGATCAAATGATGAAGAGATTTTTTAATACCCCTCCTGCAGGTAAACACCCCTGACCCCCATCTTATAAGTCTTAACAAAAGTAGGGCTGCTAAAGCATTCTCGGCACCATGATAAGATTTATTTTTTGTTGATTTGACTTTGTAGATAGTGCAGTGAACCATGCACACACCTGGTCTACATATATTTCTGACTTCCCAAGGACGAGGACAACAATTGTCGACCGATAGGCCAGCAGATGAACTTCGCAACGAACACATCAAGATTGCTCACGAGTTAATGGCATGTATAGCTAAATACTTTGACGGAAGGACGCCGAAGGCAAAGGGATGGCAGAATTGGTTCCCCAAAGCTCACCAACGGCCCTTGGATTTGCAGCAGGTACTTGCCGAAACCCAATAAAATCATTTTGTTTAGTGCAGTGCAGTGAGCACTCTGAGAAATTCGTGTTCAACAACTTTAAGGGCTTCAAGAGGGATACAGGCGCTACATTATGTGAGGCAGTGGTATGAGCGTTTTTCTGATGCAACAGTTAGGAGATGAGATCTACCAATCAAGGATGATCCTTCTTTATGAAGTTTTGGGATTAGCTGGGAACATTGGGCAACTCCCTGCAAAATTTAAGATGTGCCAGACTGATTGCTGAGAAGGGGGCAAATATAGCTTGGTCACACTATCACTATTAGCACCGCCACAATCAAGAAGTCAGAAGGGGGTCATTTGCAACGGCCTTGTAAATCAAACCGTGGTCGTTCCCATTATCAAAGAACTTATGGGAGACTCGTAATTTTTCCTGAGAACTATCTGCAGGTTATGTAATACGTATTTTATGGAACTTTTTCCGTATGCTTAGAGTGCGTATTGCATGTGGTATGTGTCAGGAACCTGACCTTGGGCAACGCCAGTGACTTTAGTCCCACCTCGAATATGGGAGGAGGCTAGGAGCTTTTTATAAGTGAGAGTGCCACACTCCCTTCAGGCCGGTCTTTTGAGATGTTGTGGGCTTTCTACTTATAGTGGAGTGTCCGATGCGCACCGGAAACGTCCGAGCATATGCCGATGGACCGGGAGCTGGGCCTGGATTGCTAACAAGTGGTATCAGAGCTGGTCACCACGCCATCCTAAGGGGGGGAGGAGGTTAGGAGCTCCTTATAAGGGAGAGTGCCACACTTCCTTCAGGCCGGTCTTTTGGAATGTTGTGGGCTTTCTGCTTATAGTGGAGTGTCCGATGTGCACCGGAAACGTCCGAGCATATGCCGATGGACCGGGAGCTGGGCCTGGGTTGCTAACAGTATGGTTTTAATTTTATTCATAACTTTTGAATTCACGGGGTACTGGGTTTGTAATGTTCACTTCCCTCTAGAAGGATTTCAAACCATGATGATGTCTGCATGCGTGTTTTCGATAAACAGAGTAGTGCGACACACATTTTTCAACTTGCTAGAAGGATGATTGGTACGACCAAGTTTTGCAAACAAGAAAAGGTAGTAAAATAGGCAGAAAAACTAGTGGAGAAACATAATAGATACATATTCTGCCAGGTATGTAACCGTCGGTGTTTCGTTGACCAGCTATATTCCACTGAGCGACATCTCGATCGGCATGTATCCATTGAACGAGCGCTTTTGTAATGGTCCTCATCGACGACTGTGAAGAAGTTGCCCATAGCCACATGAGTTTCGATAAAAGACCCGAGACAAAAAGTTGTTAAGCACATAGATGTATTACCTGCTACAAATTAGGCAAATGCTTTTTTACCTGAGTTGCTCTACATCTGCACCAGTTTGAGATTGGATCAGAGAGAAGGAAAGGTTGTTCTCTAACTAACTGTCCAGGAGTCGGACGATCATCTATAGCAACAGAAGTAGGAAAAAGACTCGAATTTCGATGCTAAAAAACCAACACCTACATAATTCATGGATATAGAATACTCACCGAGGCAAATCTTTGGATCACCGCCAGGGAAAAGAAGTTAGGGTCTTTTTTGTTGCGAGAATAATTTATTTTTTGAAAGACCTAGCTTGGAGAGCTGGTGTTTTCATGTTGATCATAGCAGGGAGAGTTGCGGGAAAAACAGGAACATGGTGCTGATCCATAGATCAGAAAGAGAAAAACAAGAAAAAGGGGAAAACAAAACTACAGGCCTGCTGGGGGGACAAAAGCAGCGGCCTCTCAATCAGCCTATCCCTTCTGGAGGCATGGAGAACGGGTGCATTAGGCAGGATGCACCGACTTGACGCCACAAATCAATACCTCTCCTGATCGCCTGCATGATCGCCGTCGCGGAGGGCTCCTTTTCTCTAAAGGTGCAGCTGTTGCGGTGCAACCAGATCTCCCAAAGCGTGAGCATCGCCAGCGATTTGATGCCTTTTCTGAACTCTGGCCTTGATCGCCCCACAAACCACAACACCCGATCAGATGCCGTTGTGTTGCCGTCTTCCGGCTGCATCCTCAGGGCCTCACAGCCGTGCCATGTCGACAGACTGTTCCAGAGCGAGGCAGTGAACGGGCATGTCCAGAAAACGTGCTCAGCAGTCTCAAGGTTGCGCACACCGCATTGGTAGAAATATGAGTTTGGCCATCCTCGTCGCTGCAATCGGTCGTTAGACCACAACCTGTTCAGCATCATCAGCCAGCAGAACATCTTCAGCTTCCCGGGCGCCCATGTCTTCCAAATGAGCTGTGGGAAAACCGAGCTGTGGTTGGTCTGGAATTGCGCTCGATATGCTGACGACGCCGAGTAGCAGCCACTGGCCTCTAAGTTCCATCTGATTTCATCTGCGCAGTCCAGGTTGAGAGAGATGGACGCAGTTCGCAGCAGCCGTGCCAACCGCATGCAGCCTTGCACCACCAGCTCGGTTTGTCCATGCGCAAGGTCCTGGATCCAGCGATCATCATGCAGGGCATTGGCCACACACCTGTTCTTCCGCTTCGAGTGCTGGTATAGGGCGGGAAACAACACCCTGAGTGTGCCCATTGGCAGCCAGGAGCATGTCCAGAAGCGAGCAGTTCGGTCGTTTCCAATTGTGACTGAGGTAGCCGCGCTGAAGAAAGCCTTGTCTGCTTCCGAGCACGGCACTTCCATGCCCACCCACGGCCTTTCTGGGTGCTTCCATGTTAACCAGAGCCATCTTTGCCATAGAGCTCTGCCGAAGCGCTCGAGGTCGATGATCCCCAGCCCGCCCTTGTCCAGTGGAGAGCAAACCTTGGACCAGTTGACCTTACATTTGCCACCGGAGAGCTCCTCATCCTGTGCCCAAAGGAAACATCACCGCACCTTGTCGATCTCTTTGAAAAACTTCTTCGGGATGCGAAGCACGGTGAGCGCGAAAGTAGGAATTGCACTTAGAGCTGCTCTGACTAGAACCCGCCTGCCGGTAATGGACATGAGCATTCCTTTCCATCCGGCCAGCCTTGCCCTGATCCGATCGAAGACGAACTGGAGGTGCACGATCCTGGTTCTGGTGAGTGTGAGTGGCAGCCCTAGGTATTTCATTGGGAACATGGCCACGGTGCCCCCAAAACTCTGCAGCACCTGCTGGATGTCAACTTCTTCACAACGGATCGGAGTTGCAGTTGATTTCTGACGATTTATCTTCAGACCTGTGGCTTCTCCAAACATGTGCAGAATCTTGACTAAAGCATCCATCTCGGCCTTGTCCGGGTTCATGAAAATCACGGCATCATCTGCGTAGAGGCTGACCCTTAGCTTGAGCTCTCTCCTAGGTAACGGCTTGATCATCTGCTGCATGACCGCCTCATCGATCAGGCGCTGTAACGGGTCAATTGCAAGGATAAAAAGCAGTGGTGACAGCGGATCTCCCTGACGGAGCCCTTTCCTGTGCTTGATCCTGCTCCCTGCCGTTCCGTTTAGGAGGAACTGAGAGCTCGACGTCGAAAGCAACCATGCCACCCAATCCCTCCACCTAGCGTTGAAGCCCATCTATTGTAACAGCTCCAGCAGGTAATCCCAGGAAACACTGTCAAACGCCTTTGATATATCCAGCTTCAACAGCAACGACGGTGTTCTGCTTTTGTGCAACGCTCGTACTCCATTTTGCACGTACAGGAAGCTATCCTGGATGCACCTCTTCTTCATGAAGGCCGATTGCACTGGTGAGACAATTGTGTGTATCACTTTTGTCAGTCTAATTGACAAAACCTTGGTCACCAGCTTGGCAAAAGAATGTATCAAACTGATCGGCCGAAAGTCAGTTATTCTCGCTGCACCCTCTTTCTTTGGAAGTAGCGCCACAAACGCCGTGTTCAGCGCAACTATAACGCCCTCGATACGGCTATATCTCCCACGTGTCGAAGCACGACTTAGAGGCATAACCGCATTGAAAGCAATGTCGCAAGTGAGGTAATCTTCGCAAACAACCCATGTAATACATAAGGGAAAGAGATACATAGTTGGCTTACAATCGCCACTTCACACAATTACATGAATAAAGCATTACATCATCCAAATACAATCAAGGCCCGACTATGAAGCCAAAATAAAAGAAGACTACCCTAAATGCTACTCAGATCCCCGATCGTCCCGACTGGGCTCCACTACTGATCAACTAGAACGAAACAACACAAAGGACAAGATCTTCATCGAGCTCCTCCTTGAGCTTGGTTGCGTCATCTGCACGGTTCAACGGCACCTGCAAACTGGTTTCGGAAGTATCTGTGAGTCACGGGGACTCAGCAATCTCGCACCCTCGCGATCAAGACTATTTAAGCTTATAGGTGAGGTAAAAGGTATGAGGTGGAGCTGCAGCAAGCGACTAGCATATATGGTGGCTAACATGCACAAATGAGAGCGAGAAGAGAAGGCAAAACACGATCGAGAAACTATGATCAAGAAGTGATCCTAGAACAACCTATGTCAAGCATAACTCCAACACCGTGTTCACTTCCCGGACTCCGCCGAGAAGAGACCATCACGGTAACACACGCGGTTGATGTATTTTAATTAAGGTCAACTTCAGGTTTTCTACAACCGGACGTTAACAAATTCCCATCTATCCATAACCGCGGGCACGGCTTTCAAAAGTTCAAATCCCTGCAGGGGTGTCCCAACTTAGCCCATCACAAGCTCTCACGGTCAACGAAGGATATTCCTTCTAGCGGGAAGACCCGATCAGACTCGGAATCCCGGTTACAAGACATTTCGACAATGGTAAAACAAGACCAGCAAAGCCGCCCGATGCGCTGACAAATCCCGATAGGAGCTGCACATATCTCGTTCTCAGGGCACACCGGATAGGTCAAGCTACAAGTAAAACCAACCCTCGAGTTGCCCCGAGGTGGCCCCGCAGGCTGCCCGTTTCGGACCAACACTCAAAGGAGCACTGGCCCGGGGGGGTTTAAAATAAAGATGCCCCTCGGGCTCGCGAAAACCCAAGGGAAGGTTATAGGTTGTTAGTGCAAATGGTAAAACCAAGGTTGGGCCTTGCTGGAGGAGTTTTATTCAAGGCGAACTGTCAAGGGGTTCCCATTATAACCCAACCGCGTAAGTAACGCAAAATCCGGGAACATAACACCGATATGACGGAAACTAGGGCGGCAAGAGTGGAACAGAACACCAGGCATAAGGCCGAGCCTTCCACCCTTTACCAAGTATATAGATGCATTAATTAAATAAGAGATATTGTGATATCCCAACAAAATATCCATGTTCCAAACATGGAACAAGCTACAATCTTCACCTGCAACTAACAACGCTATAAGAGGGGCTGAGCAAAGCGGTAACATAGCCAAACAACGGTTTGCTAGGACAAGGTGGGTTAGAGGCTTGGTTTAATAACATGGGAGGCATGATAAGCAAGTGATAGGTATCGCAGCATAGGCATAGCAAAAGAACGAGCAACTAGCAAGCAAAGATAGAAGTGATTTCGAGGGTATGATCATCTTGCCTGAGATCCCGCAAGGAAGAAGAACCATGAAGAAGACAAACGGACGTAGTCAAACGGGTCCTCACAATCACGACGTTCACGGAACCAACCCGAAGAAGCAACACCGGAAAGAAGCACACAACATAGTAAACAACCAACACATGAACATGATATGATATGCGGGATGCGGTATGCGATGCATATGCATGATTTGACAAGGAATGATTGAACCTGGCCTCAACTTGGAAATCCAAGAGTGCCACTAGAAAGGTGAGGTGATTTTGGTTGAAATCGATATAAAGATCACCAGAATCGGAGACACGGTTTGGAAATGGCAAGCAAAACAAATATGGCACCAGTCTGCGATAAACAGCAAGTAGCCATCTAAATGCAACAAGATAATTATGCTACAACACTCAAACATGACAACAAAATACATGGCAGGGATCCACTCAAGATGCTTGACAAAATATGAACACTGAGCTACAGTCAAATCATCCATTAACAGGTTCAAACAAGCATGGAAAAAGAGCAATTGATAAACAGGTTTCAGACTTAGTGAAATTAATACAAGCCTGAAATTTCAGATCAGGTAGCACAGTTTGGAGCATGAAAACTAGATGCTACAGGAACTTAACATGGCAAAGCAAGGCATGGCATGGAGCTAATCAAAGAGCTTAACAAAGTCCCTTAGTGACCTTGAGCCAAAAGGGATCAGAAAATACAATTGCAAGCATGTGAACATGGCAACAACATAATCAGATCACAGACTTAGTGAAAAAACTGGAGCATGCAAATATGATAGCAAGCAGGCATGTTTACGAGCTCGATGCACTCACTATAGAGCAAGGCATGACAATCTAAGCACACACCCATTAGGAATACACATTATATAAGCTAGAAATGACAAGGACAACAACATAGCATGCACGGATCAACAACAACATCCTCGGCAAAATCGCTAACAAGTAGACAATCTGCCAGGAATTACGAAATAGCAAAAGTAGAGCTCGATTGACTCAAGCTAGGGTCCTCCATAATTGCAAACAAAGACATGGATGGATAGAGCACCACAAGATTAACAAATCATCCTTACTGAGTATCCTCACAAGAGGCACAGATCACTAGGAAACAACATGAACATATGGCATATTGATAAAAACAGATCAAGGACTTAGTGAAATTGCTAAGTCCCTGAAATCAGCATTAACGAATGCACCACTTTGCAAGCTTGTGCTAGTCACCACGCATATCACAAAAATACATGGATAGCACCTCTGTAAAGATGGAAAAGCATATAACAAAACTCATGTAGAGCTCAGGGGCATATCATGCATACATTAAACATGGCAAAAATGACAAAAAGCTATTTGGTGCAGCAGATCTGACAATTAACTCAAATAGCTCTCTTCCAACAGCATTTTGGGCATCAAGATGAGCTCAAATAAAAATGATGCAATGAGATGAAATGATGTACTCTCTGAGACGAACATTTTTATATGCTACACGCATGAATCGGAGCTACGAATGCAAAGTTGTGACATGATAAACATGGGCATTTGAATCAGGAAATCTCAGGGACTTAGTAGAAATATAGACCTCTCGGGGAAAAATGGACGAGGAGGTCCCGGGACGAAGCGATCCGGGACGCGGCCGCCCGTTTGGATCAGGGGAGTGGTGGATCTCATCCCACTCCCCCGGATCTGGCCGCAGCGGATCTCCGGCGACGAACGACGGCGGAGGGCGGTGGAGCTCCGGCGAGTATGGCGCGGGGGCAGCGCCGTTGGGCGACGCCGGCGAGGAGGTCCGTGGGCGGCGGCGGAAGGCGACCGGTGCGGCGACGCATATGGCGGCGCCGGCGAGGAACCGGAGCGGCAGCGCGGTGCACGTCGGGAGCGAGGCCGGCGCCGGCGGGATGCGGTGGCGGCGGGCCACACCGACGAGGGCGGCGCGGCGGAGCACCTGGCGGCGGCGGCGGGGCGCCTCAGGCGCGCGGTGGCGAACGGGCGCGGGGCGGCGGCCCAGATCTGGCCCGGGGCGGGCCAGCCTCGGGCCCCGGCAGGCCACGGCGGGCGCGGAGGAGAGAGAAGGCGGCGGCGCTGACGTGGCGAGACCGGATTGGTCCGGCGCGGCGGCGCGGACATGTTCGGCGTGGGAAGAATTGTCCGGTGACGCGAGGAAGAGGGAGGCTAGGGTTTCGTCCGCGAATTTCGGGAGGGGAGCACATATTTATAGGTAGAGGGAGCTAGGAGAGTCCAAATGAGGTGCGATTTTCGGCCACGCGATCGTGATCGAATGACCGAGATGATGAGGAGATTTAGGTGGGTTTTGGGCCACTTTGGAGGGGTGTTGGGCTGCAACACACACGAGGCCTTTTCGGTCCCTCGGATAACCGTTGGAGTATCAAACGAAGTCCAAATGATACGAAACTTGGCAGGCGGTCTACCGGTAGTAAACCAAGGCCGCATGACAAGTTCGGTCCAATCTGGAAATGTTTAACACCCACACACGAAAAGAGGTAGAAAGGGACACCGGATGACATAGGAGCGCCGGATTGCAAAACGGACAACGGGAAAAATGCTCGGATGCATAAGATGAACATGTATGCAAATGAAATGCACATGATGACATGATATGCAATGCACGACACGCAAGCAATGACAAAGCAACAACAACGAATAACTAGAGGACACCTGGCACATCGGTCTCGGGGCGTTACAGCAGCTAAACTCCCCCCCCCCCCCCCGCGAGGCTGTAGAAGCGGTGGAATGCCGCCATGATGTCATCCTTGATGATCGGCCAGCAGGCTCTGAAGAAAGTGCCAATGAAGCCGTCAGGCCCCGGCGCTTTTTCTGCCGGTGACTGCAAAATTGCTGCCCAGACTTCGTCTTTAGAGAATGGATTGTCCAACCCAGCAGCTTGAACCCTTGGCAACCGCAGCGCCTCCCAGTTTAGCGTGACACTCCGGCCCGTGCTAGCTGCCATTACTTTGCTAAAGTGATCATGGATGGCTTGGGCCTTGTCTGCACGTGTTATTGCAATTCCGTCGTCGTTCTGAATGGAGTGAATGAAATTTTTGCGCCTCCTGGAACTGAACTTGGCATGAAAAAACTTGGTGCTGGCATCACCCACTCGCAGCCAGAGCACCCGGGAGGCTTGCCTTTTCCTGGGTCTCTGATGGCCGCCAGCCCCACCAATCTCATCTTGAGCAGTCTGCGCAGTGTAAATTCTGCAGCCGACAGAGTTCTTGCTTCTTGAGCTACTTCTAACCACAAGATGACCTCACTGGCAATGTGGAACTGCAGCTTTGCGTCACTGAAAAGAGAGTTGCTCCAAATCTTGAGATCGCGAGCAGTGCGGGTCAGCTTGGTTTGCAACCTTGAGAACGCACAGCGCTGCTGAACTGGCCTGTTCCAAGCCCGCTCGACGGTGGCCTGAAAATGTGGGAACTTTGGCCAGAAGGACTCAAAGCGAAAGCGGGCAGGGCGCTTAGGGGCGTCGCACGGTGCTAGGATCAGCGGGCAATGATCAGAGCATGCCGTGGCAGAGGCCATCAGCCCATAAGCGGGGAAGAGCAGCTCCCAGTTCACATTGCAGAAAAACTTATCTATGCTAACCAAGGTAGGGTTTAGCCGTTCATTACTCCACGTGAAATGTCTATTTTTGCACTTGATCTCCCGCAGGCAAGCTGAGTCGATCGCAGCTCTAAACCTACCCATAATGCGCCTATTTAAGTTGAAATTGTTTTTGTCCCTAGCCTCATAGATTATGTTGAAATCGCCTGTAAGTAGCCACGGCTCAGACGAGGGTGGCGCTGATCTAGCTAGCTCACGTAGGAAATCGTCTTTTCTACCCTCATCCGCTGGCCCGTAGACTGTGGTTAGCCAGAACGTAGTCGCCGAACGCAGGACGGTGACTTTTGCAGTGATTGCAAATTCTCCTACAGCATGGGAAACGGTCGAGACGATCTGGTTATCCCAAAGAACTGCGATCCCTCCCCTGGTGCCTATCGCCAGAAGGACGATGCAGTCAGCCAGCCTCGCTCCTCCTACATCCTTGACTAGGGCCGGCGACCAAACATCAATCTTGGTTTCCTGGAGGCATAGGATTGCCGGTCGATGTGCTGTCGCCGTTTCGCACACAGCATCGCGTTTAGCTGGCATGTTCAATCCTCGCACATTCCAGCTCAGAATTGGGCAGTGATTGTCATCCATAAGAAAACCAAAACATGCTCCAACGACTACTACTACCATTGAAAAGGATCAGGAAGGGAAACAACCACACACAGCCACGTTCGAGGGGATGCTGGCGCCCTCCAATAGGCCCCAAATTGCGCCAGCACCAGCTAAACCTACCTGCTAACCTGACAAGAACAGAAACAAGACCTAACTCAACCCCGCGGAAGGCCGGGCGCCATTGGAGGCTACTAACATAAGCAGAAACTAACATGATCACACTACGGCCTCATCGGCAGCTCCATCAGGTCCTGCCATGGTGGCAGCAACATGCAACGCCTCGTGGTTGAGGCGGGTGAGCTTGGCGATGCAGGCAATGTCTTCGTCGGAGAGCGGCTCGTCGAACTTACGCAGAAGCTTCTCAGCAGCCTTGGCGGTCATCTTCTCCTTGGAACCCAGCAGGCCCAGCTCTCGCACCAGCCTGAGGGTTCCCCGCTGCGCCACCGGCACTGGGGACGGGTTGGCCGCCTGCCTGGCGCTGTGACGAATGGGGGGCGGCACAGTCCTGGTCTTGGGGGGCTGACGAACGGCGCACCGGCGCAGTGGGCACTAGCGGCGGCTTTGTTCCTTGGAAGAGGCCCTACGGTGCAGCAGCTGCGTCTGCAAGTGCGGCAGCCGCGTCAAGCTGCAGGCAGCAGACCTGACGGGTGACGGCGCCGAGCTGCATTTCCACCACCATGGGGCGGGCCGGCTCGTTGCATCTTAGGAGGCCTACCGCAGCAGAGGGGCCTGCCAGAGTTGGGCCGAAGGCGTCCAGCAGGCCCGTGGACGCGGCATTGGCATTGTTGACTTCTCCATTGAAAAGCAATGGCTCAGAAACAGCAGCTGCCACGTGAGCCTCCAGCTCAGCGGCCACGCAGTCGAAGAGTGGTGGCGACGACAGCGTTGTCTTGGCGCCGGCGAAGAAGTCCGCAATCGGGTTGGCGGCTGGTGGCGCGTCGACAGGTGCCTGGGGGGGCAGGGGCCGCGGGGCTTGGAGCAGGGCTGGCCCTGCACCCCCAGCATGGCGGTGACCAGCGTTGCGGCGGCCCCTGGAGCTCTCTGAGCGGCGCAGGCCTGGGGGGAGCGGCTGCGGCGGCGCGAGGAGGCCTCCGTATCCACCACCTTCTCCTTACCCGCACGGCTGCGACCCAGGAGGGTGTCTTTCCAAGACCTGCGCCCGCCCTGGTCGTCGTCTTCGTCGTCCTTGCGGCCACCTCCGCGAGCACCGCCGCGGCACCCCACATCCACCAGCGTGGCGAGCTGACGGCGATGCTGCGGCTCACGCTGGCCATCCTCCACGCCCTTCTTCCAGGAGGCCGCCGGGATGATGCGCGGCATCAGCCTGTCATCGTCATCCGAATCCGAGGACGGCAGGCCGCTCTGAGCAGAGCGCGACGACCGCGGCTCGTACGGGGTCCAGTCCTCGATGCGATCGACGTGGATGAGGACGTCGTGGCGGCTTGCAGACGGCGGCACAGCGACGACGCGGTCGAGCGGCGAAAAGCCCAGCATCTCCTCCACTCTGCCCGCCCCGCTCTGCATCAGCCAGAAGGTGTGCTTGGTCGGGATGAGGCCGACGTCCCATACCCAGACCCAGCAGGCGAAACTCTTGGTGTGGCTGCGCTCGAACGTGCGGCTGTCGAGGCGGTCAACGCGACAGCCGAGCGCCTCCTCAGCCCCCTCCACAGACCAGAAGTGCTACGGCATTTTCTCGATGACAACTCGGACGTGGTAGTTGAACGGCTGGATCACGGCATGGTCGTCTTCATGCCAGCGCTTGATGAAGAATTTGGCGCCGTCGACCGTCAGCGCGCCCAGCTTGGCCACCTGCTCCTGGTGGACCGGCAGGTCGAAGATGATGAGGTAGTCCTCCGGGTCGTGGCAGGTGATCCGCAGCTGGTGCGGCTGGATGCGCAGTCGCGCCTCCAACTCCTGGCCGACCGCCATGGCAGAGTAGGTGCGCCTGGCGTCCGCCGCCGTGAGGAGCACGGCCTGGCGCTTGAGGACGAAGACGACATGCTCTAGGGCGGGGGTGGACATGACCACCTTGCAGCTGTGGCGCGGACGGCGCGCAGGGTCGGCGACGTGGGTGCCCTCCATGGCAGGTGACAGGGGCGCGACGACGGTTGGAGGTGGAGGTACGACCGCAGCAGCAGGGAAGCCAAGCCTGCCCCGCACCCGCACCCGAGCAGAGGCCGCGGCGGGGTTGCACTTGGGGTTCTGCGGACACTCCCGGCTGAAGTGGCCGGAGAGGTTGCAGATGATGCAGCAGATCGGGTCCCGGCAATCCTTCCTACGGTGTTTCTTGCTCAGGCAACGGAAGCACTTCCCCCTGAACTGGCTTAAGAAGGCAGCCCGGCCAGCAGACGCATTGAAAGCACCACGCCGGCCAAGGAGGGATGGAGAGGTGCGCGGCCTATTGCCCGCAGGGCCAGAGCTGGGGCGCCGGCCTTTCCGAGACGAGACCATAGTCCAACCACGGTCCGGCGCCGGGGATGGTGAACTGGCGGAGGCCGCAGGCGCAACTACTATGGATTGAAGACGCGATCGCTCCGAAAAAAGGTAAAGAGACGTGATCCGCAGCAGGATCCGCCGGGCGGAGCAGGCCCGAGGCGATGGAGCACTCTCCACGGAGCAGGATCCGGGGCGGGGATTCGGGATCTCGCGCATTGACGCCGTGGGGCAGCTGAGAGTCTGGCACCATGGATGGACCGGTGGATGCAGGTGAGGCAGGTGTGGATCCGCGCCGGCTACCACTAGCACTAGATCTACGGGAGCGGGGGCGGCCCATGCCTCCAGCTGGAAGCCGCGGACGGGATGGGGGCGGTGGCCGCCGCGGCCGGACTGACCAGCGGCGCGTAAGGGCTAGGTTGGGCAGCTCGCGGCCCTAGGGAGGTGGCCGCCGCGGCCGGAGCGGCCGGCGGCGCGGGGAGGGGAGGGGCGCTGAGGGCGTGCGGCGCGGGGGTAGCTAGATTGGCGATAGTGGTTGCGGTGGTCGACTCTTCAGGTAGTTAGGATTTATTTTATCCTTATTGCGAGAATAATTGTCATGTCGTAATCTGGGTGTATTTTGTAACAAACTGTTTCTCCTCATTATTTAATATATGAGGCAAATCTTTCGCTCCATTTAAAAGAATAAGAATACTTGCAACACATCACTGAACAGCCTGTTGGCCCCTTTTGGAACAGAAGATGATTGCAAGTGGGCGGCTACGCCCAAGTCCTTAACACGGATATCTGATTACTTCTCACTGTAGTGTAGAAACGAGTAGCCGGGTCAACAAGAATACGTGGTATGCTTACTGCTAAGACCAAACAAAAAACGTGGAACCTGCCGTTTTCCGAAGATCGGAGTATGCAGTGGCGAGCAGACTGAAACCGCATTTACTCTTTAAACACTTTTGGCTGCAATCATCTTCTGTGCCTTTTCGGCCGGACAACCGAGTTCATCAACTGATTAAAACGGTGCCGAACCATCACGAGACAAAAATGGCAGGATTCATACGCTCGGACCAGCACAGTTCTGAACTTTTAGTAAATGAGCACCCATCACGCAAGGGCAGAAGATTGCCCGAAGTAGCTCCCTGAAGATCCCTGCCGGTCCAGAAAGGTACCTGCGTATTTTGCTCTGACAGGGCCTGAAAAGTCAGACACTAGGTTGCCGTTTTGGGGCTATGCGTACATAAAGGTGCATGCGAGTTTACCTCTTGTGTCATGCCGAAATTCAACAATTCAGAAATTTAAAACCTTATCCACCTAAAGGTGCAGATCTCAAAGCACATGAACGGTTCCGATAACAACCACCCTAACTAATGTGGATAGCAAATCCATGCTCTATATATATATCCAGGTTGAATTAGTGTCATGATATTTTTAGTACACCATGACAATAATAAAATGGGACCTATTCAGTTATACGGTTTCAGAGCACAAACAATCCCCTCTATCACTCCATTAAAATGTACATCAGCATCAATACAAGCCCTTTCAGCATCCACCACTAAAGAATACACAAATTTGGACTACAAGCACATTGTAAACTGTCAAGCGGAGTTAGCCATATTTCAACTTTCCATGTTGCAGGGCTGATTTTTCCTGACATACGGTCATTTCATCGCCCGTCAACCCTGAGCAAGCTTGTGGTGCCCCCAAGGTCACCGCGAAGTAAAGATATATGGTGCACAGGAAGGCAAGCACCACTAGCGTTGTCAAGAGAAAGCGATGCCGCTCAACCAGGGCAGACCAACTACCAACATCATCACGAGATGATTGAGGCTTCTTAGGAGATGACAGAAAGAATGTGTTTTGCGACCTCCTGTGAGGCGATGATAATGAATCAAGAACCATGATTGATGAGCGGGCAAATTTGAATCCTGCGCAAAACAAAGAATAAGTTTAACAAGAGATACATATTTCAAGCTACTTTAAATGTTCATAAGCAAAAACAATGATTGTTTTGGGACGGAGGGGGTACATAATTCAAAACAGGTGACCCTGGGATGAAACAAAAAGTTTAAATGTTTAAATCCCTCACAATACATACCTTAATGATGTGAAACTATTATGTAACTCAACAAGAATCAAACTGACATTTTCAGAATATAAACAGAGAAATTCTTATTTTATCTGCAAATAGACCTTTGACCGGCAATAATCACACGCAGGTCTAGAAAAGAAAATCCAAAGCAGCAGCAAATAGCAGTTTATCATACTAAAATATTCACTCACATGATACATTCATATGTTTTGCGAGTGAGACAACTTTATGAAAACCTAGTATTCCAAGCAACTTCAAGAAAAATAGATGTTCTCGGTGAAAGGAAGAATAAAAACAAATATATAACAAGAAAGAAAGCAGAACAATGAGTAGGGTTACTCAAAACAAGTGTAAAGAAAAAACATTAGTTTGTAACAAAATAAGACTTGATGTCCAAGATGCCTGTTCTTTCACAATTCCACTCGTAACTGCCAGAAATTTTCTTGAATAATTGTCACCTAGTGTACCACAACATGTTCCTTGGTAAATACATACTGAAGGACAAGGACATACCATTACTGTTCTGTAAATTCCTGGATAAATTAAAACCTGTAGAAATATCTATGTTACATACATTGAAATACAAGTTACTGACTGAGTGTTTACAGTTTACATCAGTTGATCACAAAATGCAGCACCAAAAGCATGTATAAGTATACATTAGGCAATCTCCAGCAACATGCATCAAGTGTGATGTATTTTGGTTCATTAAGGGTGTGCTTGTTTCGGGCTTTTTCAGTGGCTTCTGTTCCCTAAAAGCTGTAGCCCAAACAACGGGCCATTTTTAGGCTGGCTCCATGCAGCCGAAAGTCGAAGCCCTCCTGAAAAAACGTCCAAAAGCCTCGGCCCATATTTCGGGCTTCTTTCAGCCGCAGCTAGCTCCAACCCCACCGCTAGGTTGGTCTTTCCCAATCTGCGCCGCCGCAGCTAGCTCCAACCCCACTGCTAGGTTGGTCTTTCCCAATCTGCGCCGCCACCCGGCTCAACCTCATCAACCAGCCGGCAAATCAGAGACGCCGCCACCGCCCCGTCCACTGCCTCTGCCACCGGCCACTCCTCCTCACAGTACCGCCTCCACCCGCCCCAACCCCGGCCACTGGCCACTTGGATCACCGTCCGACGCCATGGTAACCTCCTGCGCCTCTCTCCCTCAGAGCTCTCTCTGCTCCCTCCCCCCTCGCAGAGGCGTGCGCGTGCTCTTCGTGTGTTACCTGTGTGCATGATCTTCCTGAGGCAATGTGCTCAGCCGGTTGATTGGACATAACTTCGTTCATGTTTCATCTAGTACTAGTGCTAACATTGCATTAGATTTGCTAATCGACATTGGTACTAGTGAATTGCTCTAGAATTGCAAATTGTACTGGTCTAGTGACTGCAACATTTGCAAAATGACACTGGTACTAATGAGTGCTACTGCTGTTATGATACAAGTGAGTGCTACTCAATTGTCATTTGTTTATATAAATTGGCAAAATGATAATGGCTATATAGATGGAAGAGCCCAAAGTGAAAGCTCAGCTTGGGCATAGGCCAACCAGGTCCTTAACTGCCGCTGGCTATCAGGGCAAGGCAGAGTTCAAAGCACGGACCAAAGAACCTATATAAGAAAACAGTTCAGAAATTGTTGGGATGATATGAAGGCTATATATTCAGCATGGATATTTGCAAAAACAAAGCAACTAGACTTGGATAAGATGATGTGAAGCAAACTATTACGGCACACGATGCTCAATGGGAAGCATTGGTCGCGGTTAGTTTATTTCGTACATGAATATCAGTTTTAGAAATGCCATGCTGTATAATGCTACTAACAAGTGTTAATTTTTTATGTGCAGATTTACAAGCCAATTAAAGCTTTCCGCAAAGGACCTCCACACAGCTTGACGGAGCTTGCGATCATGTTTGACAAGGCGAATATTGATGGACAGTCATCTGTCATGCCAGGAGTGGATGATGCAAAGGTGGCACAAACTCAAACGCAGGAAGATGTGCGTGACTTGTACAAAGAAGAGAATGATACTACTGCTCCTAGTCCCCAGTACACCCAAGCCCAGAACAACCAAATCGAAGCGTCCAACAAATGCAATTCCTTGTAGTCCATCTAAGTTCAAGAAAAATAATGTGCCAAAAGACTTAAGGAGGTTTGTTGACCATGTCATACAGGAAGACTGCGGGGCAAACTAGTAAGACAGCCAACGATGATGATATTCTTTGCCATTATGGAAGAGGTTGCCAAGTGTGAGGCATCCAGGACTAGTGATGAGTATAACATGGCTACAAGTTGTTTGCTAAACCATCAAACCATAGCTTCTTTTATGCAATGAAGACAAATGAAGGGAGACTGACTCAAGAGACAGTTTGATGAAAGGAAGTAGTGCATCCTGTTGACTGTCATGTGTCTATGCATTTCCCTGCTTAGTTTCGAACAATTGAGAACTTGTTGAACTATGTACCTTTTGCTTGCTTAATTGAACAATTGTTGAACTATGTATTTGCTTGCTTAATTGAGCACTTTGTTCAACAATGTCATGTTACGTATGGATTGAATTATGGTATGTGGTACTGATTTTTTTTATTTGTATGTGCATAGATGAGTACAACACCTATCAATGATGGTACCATTGTTCAAGTGAGAGTGCAAGTTAAAGTGAGGTTGAATCTGACATAAAGAAGATGAAGCTTAGGAAGAAGAGACTTCATCGATATATGTATGTTGCTTTTGTTGTTACCACACACAATGAGAAGTATCTAATGAAGAAAGAAAGGACAGAGGTAAGATGCACTAGACAAGAGTGGTCTATGATTGCTTGGGGTCCTCCAGAGATTGCTACAAGATGTTTCGTATGCACAGACCTTCTTTTGACTTATTACATGAGACTCTGGTACGTGACTATGGGTTACGAGCAGCATGCAACATGTGTTCTGAGGAGGCTCTAGGGATATTCTTGTGGACTGTTGACAGCCCACAGTCAGTGAGTGAAGTCCAGAACAGATTCAAGAGGTTCACTGAAACAGTTCACAGAAAATTCAACCATGTGTTTAAGTGTTTGGTTTTATTTGCTGCGGACATCATTAGACCCATTGATCCCCAAATCAGAAATGTGCAGGAGAGACTTCAAGACCCTAAGTTCTTTCCTCACTTCAATGGTTGCATTGGTGTCATCAATGGAACGCACATCCCTGTCACTGTGCCAGCTAAAAACATGATCAACCATTTTGGTCGACATGGTTATTCATCACAAAATGTGATGGTTGTACTCCCTCGATCCGAATTAATTGACGCAGCCGATCGGAGGGAGTATGTGACTTCAACATGAGATACATTTCTGCAGTGGCTGGATGGCCTGGTTCGGCACATGACACACGGGTATTCAAGTAGACATTTGACAAGCACAAAGAAAGGTTCCCTCATCCTCCAGCAGGTATTTCCTTCAAACAATCACACAACTCAACTTGACAATGCATTGTGTGTCCTGTTTGACATTAATCTTCATTGTGTAGGAAAATACTACCTCGCTTATTCTGGGTACCCCAATCAGGTTGGTTATCTAACACCACTCAGAGGAACAGAATACCATGTATCTGAGTTTCATATTGGCCATGCTGCAAGTGGCTGAGAAGAAATATTCAATTATCTCCACTCATCACTTAGAAATGTCATAGAACGATCCTTTGCTGTGTTGAAACAAAATGGCGCATTCTAAAACACTTGCCTAGCTACCCACCTAGGAAGCAAGCGAGGATTATCATTGTCTGTATGACATTGCAGAATTTTCATAAGAGACAGTGATTTGTATGATTACCACTTTGTTACATGTGATGATGATGATAACTACTATCCTCCAGGGAATGTGCTCAACACAATTGGAGGAACTATGCAGGAGGTGGAAATACAACCATGGACACAACTCGTAACATGGTTGCTGATTCTATGATGGCGGTGACAGCGAGAGAGTAGGTTGCAGTTCACCAAAACCGTGTATTTTTCAACCAAAGGACGGTTTCATGTAATATATAGTAATTAGTAACATATGTTATGATGGGTTTAAAATTATTGTCATATGTCTAGTATGTCAAATTCATTGAAACTAGTGTAATACTGTAATTTCAGTTCAAACATGTGAAAATTGGACATATGAGACTAAAACAGCTCTTAATCGGGTCATTTACTGTTGAGGATAATCAGCACTTGAACCTAATCTACAGAACAACAGAGGGCATTCTAGTCAATTCAGCATGTTTCAGCACCAGCTGCAGCTCAGTACCACTACCAAACAATTGCAGCTGGAGCTAGCAGCTACAGCTGCACCTTCCAGCCGGAGCCGTTTCAGCTGCAGCCGCATAAGTTGCAGACCAAACAAATACAACCTAAGATTGGTGTCCACCTGGTTGTAAAACTGAAAAGCATACACAACAAAGCTAGAGTATCTCCATGTCCATCTTATTCAAAAAAGCAGGCAAGTGAAGAGGGAAAGTGATGCGCCATCCATGATATGAGCACTTGAAACCGCTCCGTACATTCGAGGAACCTCTCTGGAGCAGCGACTGGGAGGTTATTTTGTTGCCTCCTCTCGCCATCAGTGTTGCTGCAGGGCCTTGTCCAGCAGGAGTGGGCGGGGACCTCGTCGGTTTCTGTCCGATGGTGACATAGGATAAGCTTAGTTTGCTTCGAGAGGCGCTGCATCAATGGTGGGTACGACACCGCGTTGGAATAATCTGCCTCTGCTCTTCCCTCGTATCGGCGGTGCTCTAATCGGCTGCGCAAGGCAGCAGGTGGCTTGGTCTTCTTGCCAGCCTCCAGATCCGATGGGATTTTGTGACCGGTACAGTTTTGTTTATTGTCTTGCAGGGTACATGGGTGGTGGCAGGCGACGGCGTTCCTTTTCTTTAACAGCATCGGAAGAAGTTGACAGGGCCAGGATTTGGTGGACATGGGGAAGAACCCTGGCCGACGGGCCACAAAGCCTCGGTCTCGTCGCTTGTGGTGGCCTGGTTGATCGGCTCAAAAGGCATCCTTGTATGCGAAGGTGCTCCCTCAGATCTAGGTATAGTGGCAGTTTCCCTCTTTCTCCGATGTTGCCTCGGTGGCGGCTGAGGACGATGCTGGACGATGATTCAGCATGGCACAGGATTCTCCACGGGTGAAATTATAGTTCTACTTGCTGCGGAGTCTTTGGTGCAAAATTGCAAGACACCTATGTTTGTTTTGTGTGGTGATCACGTGTGTAATCCCTGTAATATGTTTGTCTAATGAATTATATGTGGTTACTTGAAGAAAACCTACGAGTCCAAAAATAAGAACATTGAGTAATTATTACAGTCTGCCATGATTTACAAGTTGAATTGTATTGTGGACTTGCAGTCCAAAACCACAGGCACCGAAGCATTAAGCACAAAACTGGAATGAACACGGGTAGATACAATCAGTTACTACCAAACGAATTCTTTCGTCTTCTCAGACCTAATACGCAGGCCAGCTTCCAGGCTATTTGTCATCTAATTCTTGTAGACCCTTCTTTCATCTATAGCTACCAATCAAAAAGCAAAACACTGAAATTTGGAAACTCAAACACCTATAGCACATTTCTGGTCTTCCTTGATAAAAAAAAATTGAAGCACTGAACGTAGAACAATTGTTCTATGGTAATTTTCATTTATCAAAATTTTAAGAATATGAACAAGCCAAATTACAAGAAACTAATAACACGACTAAAGGAAGGAAAGGGCCAAACTCAGCCAATTCCTGTTTTTGGCAACATACTCCCCAAGTGCAAAATCAGCTAAACTGAAAGGTGGCTTTCTATCCACCTGTGCAAAACTGTGCTGTGTATATCCTTTATTCTGTGGCTCATGATTTGCAGATCTTTCTTAACCATAATCTTCCAGGATAGCTGGTGAATCCAAAACGTAAATAGGAGTAAATTCGAACGTGGACGGTACACACCAAACGGCGATCCAAACCAGGTTTGCTCCGATTGCAATCGTACAAGACATGATCAAATGATTCCGCAATACACAGATCTCGTCTACCACAGCCAAAGCACAAGGCACATCGAGCATGAAGAACGAGAGAAAGAAAAAATGCGGGGGAAGCGCGCAGCTCAGATCCGAGGGAAGGGGGTGGGGGATGCATAAAACAGTACTTACTTGGTTATGATCCGGGCAGGCGTGCGTCCTCTGGCTGCCCTGCCTCTCTCTCTCTCTCTCTCTCTCTCTCTCTCTCTTCTCCGAAGGAGATTTGTGGGTGGGCTCGAGAAGCGGAGACGCGGTTTGTGGGAAGGAGAGAGAAGGGAAAGATAAAGGAGCAGAAATTTATCGGGTATCCTTCGGTGGGCCTTTTGCGATATTGGAGGGGTTGTTGTTTTTTTTTTAGGGGAGGGGTTGTTATTTATAAGAATATTTAGATATATTAAAACCGAGCACCCTCCCAACCCTCTCAGGTCATTAGCATTTCTAGCCGTTAGATTGTTGTTTTTAGATTTTTTTTTGGTCGTCGGATTCGTTGTTAGTCCCATCTAAATCTCGTACGCAGGCGCTAACTCGTGCGTCAGGCTGCGCTGGGCATTTCGGACCGCTGCTCCGGTGCCTTTTTTGGGTGTTTCGTGTTCAATTGGGCCTACTGGGCCTTTTCTACCATCCTATCCAACAGAGCGCACATGGTGAAACGCCACATACGAACCCTAAACCATGTTCACGACCTGCTCTGTTCCGACTGTGACGCCTGAGATGGCCTCGGATTGCATTGGCGGCTGCGGGCCGACGCGAGCGGCGCGGCCGGATGGGGCATGGACCCTAGCGGCGCGGTCGGATGGGGCACGGACCTCCACCCTCCACGATCACCGCGTCGCTGGCCTCAACTGCACCATCGCCTGCACGCTCCTTTCCACTGATTCACGCTGCCGGCTCCTTCTCTCCATCGATTTGCTTCGCCGGCTCCTCCTCTCCATCGATCTGCTAGGGGCCAGGCAGCGGTGACCTGATCTGCCATGGGAGGCAACGACATGACCTGCTTGGGGCCGAGAGGCACGGGCCTGATCTGCGATGGGAGACGGTGACCTGACCTGTCAAGGGCTACGACGACCACCTCTCCCATGTGACCAGTGTCTCGCCGCCGGCTGCAACAGCGGCAACCACTGCTTCCAGCATGCCGCCCTCTGACTCGAGGCTAGGTCTTTGTCGCCGGGATGGACAGGGGCACTTCTTCCACCACTATCTCGAGGTCAGCGGCAAGGGCGTTGTTTGTGTTTATTCCATGCCTAGCAAATATTGCATGGTTCCATGTTCCATCTATGAGCATTTTTTCTTGATTGAAATCCAATTTGATATAATATTTCAGAAACTTTGAGCAAAATTTCCTGGATTGTGTGCTAGATGTTGATTTTTATCTCTGTTTGTGTCATCGCAATAGGAAACAATTCAACATAAAATACAATTCAATGTAAACGGTAGATTTGATTGTTATGCAAAGCTTCTGAACATTGGAATTTCAGTTTGATTTATTGCTACATTAGAATTACAACATTCATCATGTCTTCTTTTGTTGTAGACATGTCTTTGTTAGAATTTTAGATACTGATTTTCATTGAATTGTTTCAATTATTTTCACTGGAATATATTATGTCTCAAAACTGAATCTGTCAACATTATAGCTCTGCAGTATATGATCCATTTTGGCTTACCAAGTTGCACTATAAGATATGCAAATTCTTCCTATTAATTTAGAAGTAGTAACATTTTTGAATTTTTAAGGAGAAAGTTAAGTCATCATGCTATGCAGCTATTATCTTAATCCCGTGTGTTCTGATGTGTGTTACCGTGTGTTTGTGATTGGCTAATTCCCTGTTTTTAGCTCATTCCAGTGCCAGGCATTTAACTGGAGTCCCTTTCCAAAAGCCTCTGAGTTCCGAGTTTTAAGAGATAATGGCAATGTGAGTTTCTCCACTCTCAAGCCTTTTTTCCTCCCCTCCTTCCCTTGCACATCACCTATATGGACACCTTTATACTCCATGAGCAGAAATTCCTATTGCCTCTAATCCCCATCCCGCACACGGCCAGTTAGGTGATGAGGTTTCTCCCAATGTTTTTGATACTATTTGTGGTTGTTTCAATTGCTTGGAATAAGGTGATGTGATGAGATGATGTTGTAATTTTTGAAGCATAAGATGGGAAGGGGGGAGATGTGAGATCATAACATGCATCGGTCGCCACGTGGAGGATCAATCCCATTGTGTCCTGTAGAAAATAGACTGGTGTATTTATGGTGAGAAATTTCTCCATTGTTGCACGAGTTTACCAATTTTTTACATTGACAGTTGGGTGATTTTGTCACTGATTGTTATAAATGTTCTTCTCCTGTAGGTTTTGAAGACTCAAGGTCATCGAGCCCTCATCAAAACATCTAACATGGAGCGGCCTGCCAATGTTGTTTTTACTTGCTCATGTATGCTCTCTTATCACAGACCTTTTTCATATATATGCACATATGCCCATCTTCTTGATTTGTTGGGAGCAGTTCTCCATACAATTTGATCTGAACACATGGATATGTCTATTCTTAAGTTACTTGGAATGTTACATGCTAAAACAATATCCTCCTCGTGTGTAATTTCTTAAAATGACCAGCCCTTCTGCTACGGTGTATATCACATGTGCCTTCTTATTAATGTGTTAAGGTTGGATTGGATACCATTTCTGTGTACATGCTTCAATCTTTAGTGTCTAGATGCCCATACCGTTCAAAATTTCAAGCCTTCATTTCGTGACACCTTTAGCTTTGATAAATATTAACTTCATCATATTAGGAAAGATGGACCTTTTTCAAATGTAGTTGGGGGGGGGGGGGCTTCTGGATGTTACTTTTTGAAATGAGAAGAAGACAATTATTGATATATGCACTGAACCATGGAATGAGTCATGTTCTCCAGCAGTCAATACAAGGCTCAGTATTATCAAATATGTTGTTACTACTTGGATGTGTTTGTTTGTCTTCCCTTGGAGGTCTTGCCCATCATATTAGTCCACATCTGTAATTAGGTACCAATAAACAAAGTAGTTTTTATTTTCCACAACATGTTTTTATTTAAATTCGCACATTTGATCTTTGTTGTAAAATCGGGATTTTATGATAGAAGTCTCCAGTCTAATGTTTTGAGCAGTGCTACACTTTACACCTTCTAAAGTGTACTAAGGTTTCTCTTTTGAGCTTATTTAATGTTGTTTCGCAAATAGAATCATTAGCTTGTTATTGGGTATAACATCTTATCTATGATGTCTCATCCTTAAAAGAATCTATACAAATTCCTCTCATTTTATTGAACAAGTGGACGTGTAGAAAGCAAGGTCTTTCTTGTGGCTCTTTCAGAGCAGTAGACAACGCCAAATAATTAGGTGATTCCTACAACTTATTATTCCTTAGTTACTTAGTGTTGATATGCTGCCTATGCACCGTATACTATCCTATTGATGTACAATAGATATGGCTTCACTGATTCATCCATTGGATTTGGAGTTTAGAATTTAGGGTAGTATGGTCGAGTAGTGCAATACTTTTCAACTATTTTCACCATCTATAATTTTCACACAGAAAATTGCATCCATTTTTTGACACTTTATCTATGTAAAAAAAATATGGAAAGGATATTATATTGCAAAAATAGATGGGCGCAGCAACGCGCGCCTTCGACGATCTAGTAAGAGCAACTCCAAAGCGGCGGCGAACCATCGTCCACGCGCGGACAGAAAAGTCGGCCCAACGCGCCGACCCAAACAAACGCGCGTTCGCTTTTTGTCCGTCTGCCGACCTATTTTCGGCCCAATTTTGAGCCTTATTTGCGTCGCCGCAGACACAAAACAGACGTGTGTGACTCCCGCCTACTCCTCCCCTGGCCCGCTAGTCGGTGGCATATTGGTCATCGTCTCCCATTCCAACAACAAACCCTCGCCTGCCTCCTTCATCGACGCCGCCGCCGCCCATTTTCCGGTGCCTTTGCTAGCGGACGGTGCCATAACACCCCCATCCCCCTCCAACGCCGCCACCTCCCACGTCGCCACCACCGTCGTCTCACCGTTGGGGCTCTGAGAGCTTCCCACCTCACCTCGTCGACACAACCGTGACCAGGAAGCCGCCTCGCCGCCCCGCCAGCTCCTTCGTCCTGACACTGGCACGCTCATCGGACGCTGCCATGGCAGCCAGCTGGTCCAAGGGCGGCGTGCCTCCCTTCGCCGGCCGGCTCCTTTGTCGACGCCCACAAGCTATTCGACAGTTTGCCAAGTTACAAAATGGACTCCGCCAATGAGTTCTTTTTCCATAATTTTCTTTGCGACTCCGACGATTCCTTATCCGATGATGAGGAAGAGATCTTGACTGCCGTGTTGGTCCATCACCACCTTAATAGTCAACAGCCGTTGTTTCGTGGCTCTATTCTGGGGCACCTTCCGACGTTGAATCGCAACCGAGAGAGCGGACATTTCCTTCTTTGGAAGGACTACTTTGACACAACGAACCCATTGTTCAAACATCAGAAATTCCGGCGCCATTTCCATATGAGTAGGCATCTTTTCAACTGTATTAGAGAGGGGGTGGTCGGATACAATGACTATTTTGAGTGCAAAGAGGATGCCCTTGGAAAGATTGGCTTCTCTTATCAGAAATGCACTCAGCTGTCCGGATGCTTGCATACAAAGTGCCCGGTGATATCATTGACGAGTACGTCTGTATGTGCGAGTCTAGATGCCTAGACTCCATGTACAAGTCCTGCAAGGTTGTGATTGTTGTGTTTGGCCCTGAGTACTTGAGAGAGCCGACTCCTCAAGATACAGCCCGCTTGTTGGCGATGAATGCCAGCAGGGGCTTCCCAGAGATGCTTGAAAGCATAGACTGCATGCACTGGGAGTGGAAGAACCGCCCTTCTTGATGCGGAGCATCCCACGATCATCCCCATGGACGCACCTACGCCTCAACAAGATCCAAGAGGACCCATGACACGAGCTAGAGCTAGAGCTCTTGAGAACGAGGTGACTTCTCTCCTTAGTGATATTACATATGATCCTCTCGAGACATGGCTACTACCTAAGTCCGAGATGTTGTGCATGATTAGGTACCAAGAGGACCCTCCCGAAGATGCACGTGAAGACGGACAAGCCACCAAGTCCACGGATGAAGAGGAACGCCGGAAGGAGAAGAAGGCATCTCCAGGGCCCGGACATTCGGCCCCGAGCCCGGACGTCCGGCCGCTGAAGACTCCAACTACAACAGCATTCCAGCCGCCGAGCCCCTACATGCCCCGCCAGCCCGGACGTTCGGCCCTTCCCGAGCGCCCGGATATCCGGCCCCCAGCCCGGAAATCCGGACCCCTCCGAACCCGAGAGTAACAAACCAGCCGCTCCAGCCCGGACATCCGGCCCGACGCCCGGACGTCCGGCCTCCCCTGTCCGCGCACAGTGAAGGGCCGAGGCCCGTGTACCCCTTCTCCCCTAGACTACATATACTCCACCTCGTCCAACTTTCTAGGGTCAGCAAAGGATTAGCTCATATTTTGTGTGAGAGCTTTGCTCATCCACTTGGACACCTTCTCCTCGGAGATTCGAGCCTCCACCAGAGAAGATTCCCCAAGCGGATTCAAGACCCCTTTTAGGGAAGAACTCAAGACCTCCTCACGCAGAAGACCGGCTACCCTTGTATCGTCCCCAGTTGATCATGTACCGTGTGAACTCTTATGTATCCGAGGATCTAGCACATGTGTGACTTATTCTTGTTAGTTTGAGTGTTCCCCTTGTGTTTCCCCTTGTGTTTTCCCTCGTTTCCCTCCTCGTGTTCTTCGTGTTCTTCGCGGGATCCGCTCCTTTCGTGAAAGATCGGGCCACTAGGGTTCTACCCTACATAATCATGGTATCTAGAGCCACATTGATCACGATTTCGGAGCCTCCCCATTGTGTTTTCTAGCCTAGTTTTGTTGATTTTGTCCCTAATTCAAAAATTCCCCACAAAAATAGCCCCAATTTTTTTTGTAATTTGTTGGTGTGATGAAGTTTTGTTGGATTTGATCCGCGGATTTCATGTCTTGCAGGTAGATCTAGCTTTCCATCCACTTTTCCCCAATTTCCATCCACAAATTTCTCTGATTTTTACCCGGATTTGACCTCTCCTCACGACGATCTTCGAATCCATCCACGGATCCAGAGCCCGGACATCCTGCCCGATAGCCCGGACATCCGGTGCCCCGGACATCCGGCGCCCTGGACATCCGGCCACGACCCCGGACGTCCGGCCCCTGGCAGCACCACTTCCTCTCCACTGCCCGTTTCCCGCCCATTTTTCACCAAAATTTGTTCCGGTGCCCACATATACTTCCGCATGCCCCCCACATATATGATGAGGACATCAATAACATTGTTACACCCACAGCCCCTGCTACTATACATACTGGACCAATTACTAGAGCTCGCGCACGCCAATTGAATTATCAGGTACTTTCGTTTCTTGGTAACGATTCTAATGTTCATGAGAATATGATGCTGCCTAAATTGGATACATTTTTTTGCTTACAAATGAAGGGCCTAGCTTGGACAAGAAAGATGAACCTTGGAGCAAGTTCAAGCATGGAGATGATGGCATGCGCAAGGGGATCAAGAACGGAGTTACAAGTGATGATTTCAGGACTTTGAAGCCACCATAAGGAGTGCATGAAGCCTTGGATGAAACATACAAGATGCCACTTCATAAATTTCGTCCAGAGGCTATTCTAGGTGCTGCGTTACCTTATTATTGGGCCAGTCGCATGTATTTTCGAAATACTTAAGTATAGGCTGTTTTTAGAGTCCGCATGTGTGGGGAAACAAGAGTTAGGGTTGGTTTCGGACCCCTCCTCCAAGGGCCACGAAATTCTCCCCTCTTCCTCCATATATACAGCCCTTAGGGCATCATTTAGACTTTGGGTTTTGTTTAGATTAAAGTTCGCCATAGCTGCAACTTCGCGTACTTCGTTTGTGTTCAACGACTAGACAAAGGCGTCACAGAACCCCACCTTTGATCAATAAAGCTTTCCTCTTATATTCGCAATATCCATATTGCAATCTTAGTTTCTTGCTTGTTCTTCATTTGCCTGCAGGAAATAGACTTTCGTGGTCAGGTTGATCGTGCTCCGGCGTGGTCAATAACTTCTCGGGGTTGGTTTAGCGATTGCTAAGGCGCAACGTCTTCGCACGTTCATAGTCGGATCATCAAAGTCGACTTCCTCCAAAACGATAGCCACCATCTCATGAAAAGACGGGACACCTTTGCCGCTATCAAGTGGTATCAGATTTCCAGGTTGCTCATTGAGATTTTTACAGTTTTTCGTAGTTAGATCGAGTCTGTTCTTCATACCTACAGTCCACGAAAAAAGCCAAAAAAGGGTTAGTTCATCATATCCGAACCAATCTGAGCCTTTGCATAGTCTTTTTAGAGCTTTGCTTTGTTGAATTTGCGGTTACATCGTCGTGTTGAGTTGCTGGTCTTAGCGTCTAGTCCCTTAGAGTTTCGAGTTATGCTCACAGGTTGTCACGCCGCCGCACCATCGTCATCATCATTGCCATATACCACCACCCCACCATATACATCGCCGCTGCCATATACAACCACCAATCCGAGTCCACATATACCATCGCCATATACAACCACCAATCCGAGTCCGCATATACAATCGCCATATACCACCACCAATCCGAGTCCAGATATACCATTGCCATATACAACCACTAGTCCGAGTTCCACCAGATTCATCGCCGCCACCAGTCCGAGTTCCACCAGATTCATCTCCGCCACCAGTCTGAGTCCAATATTTGTTGCTTTGTTTTTGGTTTCCAGATCACGCGATACTTCGAGTCGTGACCAAGTCGGACTCCCCAACTTTCGTGCTACCCGCAGTAGAAAAATAGTTCCAAACTCAAAAAAAAACTAAGTCTAGAAAATTCTGGCCAGGCGGTTTTGAGACTATTTGTAGACTTTTTCGGAAAAAAATGTTGAAGAGCAAAAAAAAAGAGGAAAAAAGTGCAAAAAAAAAGTGGAAAAAAAATCAGAGAGTGCTCCTCCCTTGTTTACGTGTCGCGCCGTGATTTTGTTAGTGTTCTAGGCTCGCGTCTCTAGCACGGTCTAACCTAGGACCAGCACAGTACCGTCGTTGAGCATTTATTCAACTTTGCATCTCTGAATAGATTATTGCTGACCCTTTTTGCTACCATATTATAAGCCTTCCAAGCTCCACATACATCTATGTCGTGCGTTTGACTCTCCCTGGTAATCGTTCCATCCAAGCTTTGAGAGTTTTGACTACGACGACTGCCGATCACCACCTGCTGCTTGGTAAGAACCGGTAAGAATTTGAGATTCGCTTGATGGATTTGTGATTGTCCACCACTTCCTAGTAGTTTGTAGGATCATATTATTGTGTGTTTCTATTGCTGCTAACCATGGCAGGATCACAAACCAATGAGACTGACTGGGAGAACATGACAAATAAAGAGTTACATGATAAGTTTCAGCAAATGATGAGTGGATAGGTGGAAGATGTGCTAAATAAATTTGAAGAGGCCATGGAGAAGATAGATGGCATTGAGAAGGCGTTCGAAAAAAAGCTCAATAACAAGTTTAATGAATTGCTCGCGCGTCTTCCACCACCCGCTGCACCTGTCGCACCTCTACAACAACAACAACAATATCATCATCATCTTCCAAATCAAGTGGGACGAGCACAACGCGTTCCCATTGAGCCTGGTCAAACTTCTGGTGCTGTTGTACCTACTGTTGATGCTTCTATAGCTCCTGCTACTACTGCAGAGGTGGAGGACCATTACGAGGATGAGGTTAATCAAAATCAGAACTACATGCAACCACCAGCACCACCACCAGGTCGTCCTCATGCATATCATCGCAACAGTAGGGCTGCACCACCGCCTGAGGTAAGAGATCATGACCATCTTCCTAAACTGAAATTGAACATTCCACCATTTGAGGGTAGATATGTTCCTGATATATATCTTACTTGGGAGTTAGAAACTGAACAACGTTTTACATGTTTACAATATCCCGAGGAGAGACGTGTTCCTGTTGCTGTTTGTGCTTTCACTAGTTTTGCATGTGTTTGGTGGTCTGAACATTGTAGATTATATCCCATTCCAGCTACTTGGGCTGCTTTGAAAGCTGCTATGCGTACTCGTTGGTTTCCACCTTATTATCAATGTGAATTACTTCAAAAATTGCAGCATTTAAGACAAGAAAAAAATTATGTAGAAGAATATTATCAGGAATTACAAAGTGGCATGATTAGATGTGGTATTGTTGAGGAGAATGAAGCTATGCTTGCACGTTTTATGGGTGGATTAAATAGAGAGATTCAAACCATTCTAGAGTATAAGGAGTATACTAATATCACTCGTTTATTCCATCTTGCTTGTAAAGCTGAATGTGAGGTGCATGATCGATAGGCATTGGCGCGAACTAACTTTTCTGCAGGTCGATCTTCATCATGGACACCACATGCATCCTCTACTTCGACTGGACCAACACCTCCATCAGGTGCCACCTCCAGCCGTGATACAAGAAAGCAGGCACAACCACCACTATCTGCCAAGAGCACACCTGATGGGCCTGCGCAGAGCTCTTCTTCTTCCATGGCATCAACAGGGCACACAAGTGATATTATTTGTCGTCATTGTAAGGAAAGAGGACATTTTGCGAGAGAATGCAAATCTCAGCGTGTGATGATTGTTACAAAGGATGGTGGGTATGAGTCCGCTCGTGACTATGATGAGGAGACTTTGGCTCTTATTACACATGAAGAACACGGTGGAGATGATTCTGGTCATGAGACGCAATACATGGCTCCTGAAGATGTTGACAGGTATGAATGTTTAGTTGCTCAATGTGTTTTGAGTGTGCAGGTTACACAAGCTGAGCAAAAACAGAGGCATAATTTGTTCCATACAAAGGGAGTTGTGAAGGAACGTTCTGTTTGCGTCACATAGATGGAGGGACCTGCAATAACTTGGCTAGCATGGAGATGGTGGAGAAGCTATCTCTCACCACAAGACCACATCCACATCCTTACTACATCCAATGGTTCAACAACAGCGACAAGGTTAAGGTAACACGTACTATTCATGTGCATTTTAGTATCTCTACATATGCTGATTATGTTGATTGTGATGTGGTACCCATGCAAGCATGTTCCTTATTACTTGGTAGACCATGGCAATTTGATAAAAATTCTGTACACCATGGTAGAAACAATCAGTATACTCTTGTTCATAAGGATAAAAATATTACTTTGCTTCCTATGACTCCTGATTCCATTTTGAAAGATGATATTAATAGAGCTAATAAAGCTAAACAAGAGCAAAATAAGAGTGAAAAATCAGATTGTGGCAAAAGAATTTGAGCAACAAATGAAGCCTAATAATAAACCATCTAGTGTTGCTTCTGAAATTAAATTGAAAAGTGCATGTTTACTTGCCACCAAATCTGATATTGATGATCTAGATATTAGCAAATCTGTTTGCTATGCTATTGTGTGCAAAGAGGCATTATTTTCATTCGAGGACATGCCTTCCTCTTTGCCTCCTGCTGTCACTAACATTTTGCAGGAGTTCGCTGACGTCTTTCCACAAGACGTGCCACCGGGATTACCGCCTATTCGAGGGATTGAGCATCAAATTGACTTAATTCCCGGTGCATCATTACCCAAATGTGCACCATACCGTACCAATCCAGCGGAGACGAAGGAGATTATGCGTCAAGTACAGGAGCTGCTCGACAAAGGTTATATACGTGAATCTCTTAGTCCTTGGGCTGTTCTGATTATACTAGTGCCTAAAAAGGATGGTATGTCGCGTATGTGTGTTGATTGTAGAGGCATTAATAATATTACTATTCGTTATCGTCATCCTATTCCTAGGCTAGATGATATGCTTGATGAATTGAGTGGCTCTACAATATTCTCCAAAGTTGATTTGCGTAGTGGATACCATCAAATTCGTATGAAATTGGGAGATGAATGGAAAACTGCATTTAAAACTTAGTTTGGTTTATATGAGTGGTTAGTCATGCCTTTCGGGTTAACTAATGCACCTAGTACTTTCATGAGGTTAATGAACGAAGTTTTATGTGCTTTCATTGGACGATTTGTGGTAGTCTATTTTGATGATATACTGATTTGTAGTAAATCTTTGGAGAAACATTTGGAACATTTACGTGCTGTTTTTATTGCTCTACGTGATGCACGTTTGTTTGGTAACCTTGGAAAGTGCACCTTTTGCATCGACCGAGTATCTTTTCTTGGGTATGTTGTTACTCCACAGGGAATTGAAGTTGATAAAGCCAAGATTGAAGCTATTGAGAGTTGGCCGCAGCCCAAAACGGTCACACAAGTGAGGAGTTTCCTTGGCCTCGCTAGTTTCTATAGGCGTTTTGTGAGAGATTTCAGCACCATTGCTGCACCTCTCAATGAGCTTACAAAGAAGGATGTGCCTTTTGTTTGGGGTACCGCACAGGAAGAAGCCTTCATGGTATTGAAAGATAAGTTGACACATGCTCCTTTACTCCAACTTCCTGATTTTAATAAGACTTTTGAGCTTGAATGTGATGCTAGTGGAATTGGATTAGGAGGTGTGTTATTACAAGATGGCAAACCTGTTGCATACTTTTCTGAAAAATTGAGTGGGCCTAGTCTGAACTATTCTACTTATGATAAAGAATTATATGCTCTTGTTCAGACCTTAGAAACATGGGAACATTATTTATGGCCCAAGGAATTTGTTATACATTCTGATCATGAATCTTTGAAACACATTAAAAGTCAAGCAAAACTGAACCGCAGACATGCTAAATGGGTTGAATTCATTGAGACTTTCCCTTATGTCATTAAACACAAGAAGGGTAAAGAAAATGTTATTGCTGATGCATTGTCTCGTCATTATACTATGCTTTCACAACTTGACTTTAAAATATTTGGTTTGGAGACCATCAAAGATCAATATGTGCATGATGCTGAATTTAAAGATGTATTGCAGAATTGTAAGGAAGGGAGAACTTGGAACAAGTTCGTTCTTAACGATGGAGTTATGTTTCGTGCTAACAAGCTATGCATTCCAGCTAGCTCCGTTCGTCTTTTGTTGTTGCAGGAGGCGCATGGAGGAGGATTAATGGGACACTTTGGCGTCAAGAAGACGGAGGATATACTTGCTACACATTTCTTTTGGCCAAAGATGAGACAGGATGTTGAGCATTTTGTTTCTCGCTGCACTACATGTCAAAAAGCTAAGTCACAACACAATCCTCATGGTTTATATATGCCTTTGCCTGTACCTAGTGTTCCTTGGGAGGATATATCTATGGACTTTGTTTTAGGTTTACCTCGAACAAAGAAGGGGAGGGATAGCATATTTGTTGTCGTGGATAGGTTCTCGAAAATGGCACACTTTATACCATGTCATAAAAGCGATGATGCTGTTAATGTTGCTGATTTGTTCTTTCATGAAATTATTCGCTTGCATGGTGTGCCAAATAGTATTGTTTCAGATCGTGATACTAAATTTCTTAGCCACTTTTGGAGATGTTTATGGGCTAAGTTGGGGACTAAACTGCTTTTTAGTACTACTTGTCACCCCCAAACTGATGGACAAACTGAAGTAGTCAATAGAACATTGTCTATTATGCTTAGGGCTGTTTTGAAGAATAATAAGAAAATGCGGGAAGAATGCTTGCCTCACATTGAATTTGCTTATAATCGTTCATTGCATTCTACTACTAAGATGTGCCCTTTTGAAATTGTGTATGGTTTCCTACCTCGTGCACCTATTGATTTGTTGCCTCTTCCATCTTTGGAGAAGGTTAATTTTGATGCTAAAGAACGTGCTGAATTGATTTTAAAAATGCATGAGTTAACTAAGGAAAACATTGAGCGTATGAATGCTAAATATAAACTTGTTGGAGATAAGGGTAGAAAACATGTTGTGTTTGCACCTGGAGATCTTGTTTGGTTACATTTGCGTAAGTATAGATTTCCTAATTTGCGCAAATCAAAGCTAATGCCACGTGTTGCTGGTCCTTTTAAGGTGTTAGAAAAAATAAATGATAATGTGTATAAACTTGAGCTGCCTGCAGATTTTGGGGTTAGTCCCACTTTTAACATTGCAGAATTGAAGCCTTATTTGGGTGAGGAAGATGAGCTTCCGTCGAGGACGACTTCATTTCAAGAAGGGGAGGATGATGAGGACATCAATACCATTGTTACACCCACAGCCCCTGCTGCTATACATACTGGACCAATTACTAGAGCTTGTGCACGCCAATTGAATTATCAGGTACTTCTGTTTCTTGGTAATGATTCTAATGATCATGATATTATGATGCTGCCTAAATAGGATACATTTGTTTTGCTTACAAATGAAGGGCCTAGCTTGGACAAGAAAGATGAACCTTGGAGCAAGTTCAAGCATGGAGATGATGGCATGCACAAGAGGATCAAGAACGGAGTTACAAGTGATGATTTCAGGACTTTGAAGCCACCATAAGGAGTGCATGAAGCCTTGGACGAAATATACAAGATGCCACTTCATAAATTTCGTCCAGAGGCTATTCTAGGTGCCGCGTCACCTTATTATTGGGCCAGGCCCATGTATTTTGGAAATACTTAAGTATAGGCTGTTTTTAGAGTCCGTATGTGTGGGGAAATAAGAGTTGGGGTTGGTTTCGGACCCCTCCTCCAAGGGCCACGAAATTCCCCCCTCTTCCTCCATATATACAGCCCTTAGGGCGTCGTTTAGACTTTGGGTTTTGTTTAGATTAAAGTTCGCCATAGCTGCAACTTCGCGTACTTCGTTTGTGTTCAACGACCAGACAAAGGCGTCACAGAACCCCACCTTTGATCAATAAAGCTTTCCTCTTATATTCGCAATATCCAGATTGCAATCTTAGTTTCCTGCTTGTTCTTCGTTTGCCTGCAGGAAATAGACTTTCGTGGTCAGGTTGATCGTGCTCCGGCGTGGTCAATAACCTCTCGGAGTTGGTTTAGCGATTGCTAAGGCGCGACATCTTCGCACGTTTGTAGTCGGATCGTCAAAGTCGACTTCCTCCAAAACGATAGCCACCATCTCATCGAAATACTGGACACCTTTGCCGCTATCAATATATTTCCGCATACCACCACCTTCGCTTACCATTTCTGATCTGACAATTTTTTTCAAATTTTGCTTTGAGAATTTGAGTTGCGGTACCGTGTCCTACTTGTGTTTTGGCTATTTAGTTATGGTTCGACATCAACATCACCGCCGCTCATCTTCGCCACAGACGCGTCATCAACAACGACCACCTCGACTACATCTTGGTATTCGGTCCACCATTTTGACACCATACCGTCCGCAAGAAACGGTAACCTCGTCTTGGTATCATGATACAACATTATTGCCATTACATTGATAGCCATCATAGCCTTACTCCTTTGCGTTGCTTATCCATCGGGACTAGCCATCGAGTATTGCCGACAACGAGACTTGTGCACTTTAGTGATCATACTTCCAATAACATACATACATCATTGTTGCATATCTTGGTATCATCTCTTATGTCACAAAGTTGTCTTCGCATACACAATTGCTATCTTGGTTCGTCAAGCATTGCATGAGAAAAGAGCTCAAACATCAAAGAGCCAAACAAGCTTTTAAGCAAAGAGGGAAAGATAAGCAAAGAGCTTTTAAGCAAGAACCATCACATCATACAACATTAAGATTGTCATACTCGGTCATCTTGGATCATATCATAGAAACAACTTGCATAGAACATACTTGGGATAGAAGTCATTGCATTTTTGCTAAGTAGGTTGTGCACAAGTTCTTGTATCCGCCTATTGTGCAATCGTGCTAGCGTCTCTCTAGTGTTGTGCAACAAGAGCATTTTTGTGGATTCCACATTTTGGCTCACCCTTGGTTGCACGACCCCACCTATCTTTTTGCGTGTGTGTTTCCGTGTACCTTATATGCTTGGTCTACTTGTTACATTGCATCTTGCGAATCTTTTCAAACATTATTGAAGCTCACTTACAATTGCATCAAATTTTGTGCCACCATCCTAACCAAGCTCCACCATAAGCTTTTACTTGTGTAGGTGTGAGAAACCGACAAGAGCTAGTACCAATTGTGCTATTTCCTTGTCCTACATTGGAGTGATCATCGATCCACTTTCAACTTCGGTCAAGGTACATTTGGTATTCGTTCTTCTCTTTCTACCACTCACATTTTTCTTGGAATGATGGATAGGCCAATTACTTCTACCAACCCACTCTTCATTGAGCACGACGACGACATGAACTCCTACGTCACCAAGAGCCACCTCTTTGGTGCACAACGTGCTTTGCATCAAGAGCAGCAAGCAATGAGTGAACGCATCGACAACCTCACTGCCGACTTGCGACTCTCCGAGCAATGTACAAGGGACTACTTCGACAACAAGCTCGATGATCACAAGCAAGATAATGACGCAAGGATGGACGAGATTCACGCTTTCTTGCTCAACCGCTCTTCTTCCACTTCGTCTTCATCATGAAGGACCCGCTCAAGTCAACACTCTGACTTCACCCTCTCCGACATCGAACACTCTACGCCGTGCCGCGCGCAATGATCGTCAAGCAAGCCTAAACCCCCTACGCGACACCGACTCTCAAGAGCGCCAACAACTTCAAACTCAAGAAGCTTTTGCACTAGCACAAGAACGACAACGACAACGCCAACATGAAGAGGAAGAGCGCGCGCGTCTACATCAAGTTGCACAAGATGCCGAGGCACAATGCCAAGAACAACAACTCTGTGAAGCTCAAGCGCTTGCGGCGCAACAAGCCCTCCAAGATTCAAGTTGAGCCACAGCCGACCGAGGCCGACAAGCTCGTGAACATGAAGAAGCACTTCGCGAAGAAATTCAAGAACGAAGATTTCAAGCTCGCGTGCATCGTCAAGTTCCTCAAGTTCCTCCTCGAGCTCGACAAGCTCCTCCACAAGCTCGCCAAGAACATAAAGTTCATCAAGAGCATGACAGCAATATAAATCCTCCACGACAAGAGCAGCATGAGGGTGATAACCCTCCTCACCAAGAGCGACACGAGCTTGACAATCATCAACAACATGGACGTCATCATCCCCGACCCCAACACAATGAAGAGCAACGCTATGGCAAGCTCAAGTTCACCATGCCCAAGTTCAACGGAAGCAACGATCCCGAAGAGTACCTTTCATGGGCATTGAAAGTTGACAAGATCTTCCGTTTGCACAACTATGACGAAGAGAAGAAGATCGCGATGGCATCACTTGAGTTCCAAGACTATGTCCTCATTTGGTGGGAACAAGTTATCGAGCGCCGAGAGGCAAGAGGTGAACCACCCATCACTACTTGGGCGCAAATGAAGGATGTCATGAGAGCATGCTTTGTGCCTACCTACTACAACCGCGACCTCTTCAAGAAACTCCAACTACTCAAGCAAGGAACCAAGAGCGTTGAAGAGTACTACAAGAAGATGGAGATTGCCATGATACGAGCCAATGTCACGGAAGACGATGAGAAAACTATGGCACTTTTCTTGAATGGACTCAACCATCCTATCAAGAAGATCACCAACTTCCAACCATACTCGAACCTCATCGAGCTAGTGCATCAAGCTACCAAAGCGGAACGCCAAGTGCAAGATGATTTCAAGTATGCCAAGTTCTCATCCAAGTCATACGGCTTCTCTAACACCCAAGCTTCAACGACTCGAACGTCGTCTACTAAACTTTCTACAAGCAACGTCGACAAGTCGAGTTCCAAGAAAGCTTCGTCAACTCCAAGTCATCCTCCTACTACAAGCAACTTCAAGCCGAGAGCTTCATCATCATCCACTCCAACCGATGAGACCGTCAAGACAAGTTCCTTGAAATGCTTCACATGCGGAGGCCGAGGCCACAAGTCCTATGAGTGCACCAACAAGCGGACCATGATCCTCAACGACGACGGCACATACAACTCCATGAGTGAAGGATAAATGGAGGCTCTTGAGCAAGTCGCCATGCACCGGCAAGTGAACGATGAAGAGGAACAAGTCTTTTGCGATGAAGATTCAAGTCCCACTCTTGTTGTCTCCAAGGTCTTGACTCTCCAACATCACCAAGAAGAAGACAAAAGATGCCACATTTTCCACACCAAGGCCGGCATCAATGGACGATCCATCAAGGTCATCATCGATGGAGGGAGTTGTCATAACCTCGTAAGTGAATAACTTTGCTCCAAGCTCCAATTGCCCAAGACAAAGCACCCACATCCATACAAAGTGCAATGGCTTAGCGACTCCGGCACTATCCAAGTCGAGCATCGAGTACAAGTCTCCTTCAAAATTGGCACCTAGGAAGACACCTTGGAGTGCGACGTCGTTCCAATGACCATTTGCCACCTTCTCCTTGGACGCCCATGGCAATTTGATAGAGGAGTCATCCACAACGGCCGATCAAACCGCTACATCTTCAAGATGAAGGGCAAGGAGTACGTCCTACGTCCAAAGTCGCCAAGCCAAGTGATCGCCGACAAGCAAGCCAACCATCATGGAGATCATAGTGAGAGAGTAAGCCACCAAAAAGAGAGTGAGCGCCACAAGCCCAAATCGAACACCTCCACGATGAGCGAAAAGAAGAACTTAGTCCTATTTGCCACCAAAAGTGAGATAAGAGGAGTGTGTGAGAACCCATCTAGTGTCCTACACTACGTCCTTGTGTGCAAGGACAATGCACCACAAACTAACACTTCTCACACTCTTCCTCTAGTGTTGTCTTCTCTTTTGCAGGAATTTCACGATGTTTTCCCCGACGAGCTACCTCCGGGACTACCTCGACTATGAGGCATTAAGCACCGCATCGACCTCATCCCCGGAGCACCGCTTCCGAACAAAGCTCCTTACCACGTAAACCCCGAAGAAACCAAAGAAATACAAAGGCAAGTAAAGCATCTCATAGACCATGGACATGTGCGTGAAAGTTTGAGCCCTTGTGCCATCCCGGTCATTCTTGTGCCAAAACCAGACGGTAGCTTTCGCATGTGCTCCGATTGTAGACCTATCAATGCTATCACCATTCATTATAGGTATCCCATTCCACGCCTTGATGATATGCTTGATGAACTTAGTGGTGCCACTATCTTTTCCAAAGTCGATCTTAAGAGTGGTCACTATCAAATCCGCATATAAGAGGGTGATGAATGGAAAACCGCTTTCAAAACCAAGTTTGGCTTGTATGAGTGGTTAGTCATGCCTATGGGTCTCTCGGAAGCACCGGGCACTTTTATGCGTCTTATGAATCATGTTTTTCACCCTTACATTGGTGTGTTTGTTGTCGTCTACTTCGATGATATCCTTGTTTTTAGCAAGTCTCTCAAAGAGCATGTCACCCATGTCCGAACCGTTTTGTAAACTCTTTGAAAAGAGCATCCTATGCTAATATGGAGAAATGCCTTTTTGCCGTTGACAAGGTCGTTTTCTTAGGTTTTGTTGTTTCTTCTAAGGGTGTTCATGTTGATGAGTCCAAGATCAATGCTATTAAGACTTGTCCACAATCAACCAATTTGCAACAAGTGCGTAGCTTTCTTGGCCTTGCGGGTTTCTATCGTCGCTTTGTGAAAGATTTTAGCACCATTGCTTCGCCTTTGCATGCTTTGAGCAAGAAGAATGTGTCTTTTGTTTGGGGACCATCCCAAGATACCTCTTTCAATGAGATTAAGAATTTGCTTACTCATGCTCCCGTGCTTGCTTTACCCAACTTTGACAAACCTTTTGAGATTCATCGCGATGCTAGTGGTAATGGCATAGGGGGTGTGTTAACACAAGAGAAGCGCCCCATAGCTTACTTTAGTGAGAAACTCTCCGGCGCGCAACTCAATTACCCCATCTATGACAAAGAGCTATATGCTTTAGTCTGTGTTTTGCATGAATGGGAACACTATCTTCGCCCTCACGAGTTTATCATGCATACCAATCATGAAATGCTCAAGTACCTCAAGGGCCAAACCAAGTTGAACAAGCGTCATGTTAAATGGAGTGAATTTATTGAGTCTTTTCCTTATGTCATCAAGTACATTAAAGGTAAAGAAAATATTGTGGCGGATGCCCTTTCCCGCATATGCATGCTTGTTACTCAACTTGAGTTGAATGTCATTGGCTTTGAGCACATAAAAGACTTGTATGAGCATGATCCCACTTTTGCTACTACTTATGCCAAATGTTTGACGCATACATCTTGGGAATGCTATTACATCAAAGATGGATATCTTATGAGATCTAACAAGCTTTGCATCCCCGAGTCTTCTCTTCGTTTGTTGCTTTTGCAGGAATCTCATGGAGGAGGCTTAATGGGACATTTTGGACGAGACAAGACGTTCGCCATGCTCTCGAAGAACTACTTTTGGCCCAAGATGTTTCGCGACGTCAATCGCTTCACCAACCGATGCTCTACATGTCGCAAAGCTAAGTCCAAAGCTCAATCACATGGCCTTTATATGCCTCTACCAATTCCATATCAACCATGGGAAGACATTAGCATGGACTTTGTACTTGGTTTGCCTAGGACTCGAAATGGGAAGGATTCCGTATTTGTCGTTGTGGACCGTTTCTCAAAAATGGCACATTTCATTCCTTTCCACAAGATAGACGATGCTTCACATGTTGCTAATCTCTTTTGTAGGGAAATATTGCGTCTACATGGAGTGCCAAAGACTATCGTCTCGAACCGCGACATCAAGTTCCTTAGCTACTTTTGGAAGACCCTATGCGCCAAGCTCGAAATCAAGCTACTCTTCTCCATGGCGTATCATCCACAAACCGACGGCCAAACGGAAGTTACCAACTGCACACTCTCCGCTCTACTTCGAGTACTCATCAAGAAGAACATCAAGGAGTGGGTGGAGTGTCTACCTATCGCCGAGTTCGCCTACAACCGCGTAAGACACTCAACAACCGGCAAGTCCCCCTTCGAGGTCATCTACGGGTTCAACCCGTTGTCCCCATTTGACATTCTCCCTCTACCACTCCAAGAGAGCATCAAGTTGGACGCAAGTGCACATGTGACTCATCTCAAGAAGGTGCATGAAGATACAAGACATACTATCGAGCGCCAAGTACAATGACTTGCGACCAAGCTCAACATCAACAAGCACCCCATGGTCTTCAACATTGGTGATCTCGTGTGGCTACACCTTCGTAAGGACCGCTTCCCCCAAGAATTCAAGTCCAAACTTCGACCACGAGCGGACGGACCCTTCAAGGTGCTTGCACGCTACAACGACAATGCTTATAAGATCGACCTCCCCCGCGACAAGTACAACGTGAGCGATATCTTCAATCTCAAGGACCTCTCGCCCTTCCATGGTGATGAAGAATTTGATCCAAGGACAGATCTTCCCCAAGGGAGGGGAGATGATGCGGAGCATCCCACGATCATCCCCATGGATGCACCTATGCATCAACAAGAGCCAAGAGGACCCATGACACGAGCTAGAGCTAGAGCTCTCGAGAACGAGGTGACTTCTCTCCTTAGTCATATTACATATGATCCTCTCAAGACATGGCTACTACCTAAGTTCGAGATGTTGTGCATGATTAGGTACCAAGAGGACCCTCCCGAAGATGCACATGAAGACGGACAAGCCGCCAAGTCCACGGATGAAGAGGAACGCCGGAAGGAGAAGAAGGTGTCTCCAGGGCCCGGACATCCGGCCCCGAGCCCGGACGTCCGGCCGCTGAAGACTCCAACTACAGCAGCATTCTAGCCGCCGAGCCCCTTCAGGCCGCGAACATCCGGCCCCGCCAGCCCGGACGTCCGGCCCTTCCCGAGCGCCTGGATATCTGGCCCCCAGCCGGGAAATCCGGACCCATCCGAACCCGAGAGCAACAAACCAGCCGCTCCAGCCCGGACATCCGGCCTCACGTGAAAGCCCGGACATCCGGCCCGACGCCCGGACGTCCGGCCTCCCCTGTCTGTGCACAGTGAAGGGCCGAGGCCCGTGTACCCCTTCTCCCCCCTAGACTATATATACTCCACCTCGTCCAACTTTCTAGGGTTAGCAAAGGATTAGCTCATATTTTGTGTGAGAGCTTTGCTCATCCACTTGGACACCTTCTCCTTGGAGATTCGAGCCTCCACCAGAGAAGATCCCCCAAGCAGATTCAAGACCCCTTTTAGGGAAGAACTCAAGACCTCCTCACGGAGAAGACCGGCTACCCTTGAATCGTCCCTAGTTGATTGTGTACCGTGTGAACTCTTATGTATCTGAGGATCTAGCACATGTGTGACTTGTTCTTGTTAGTTTGAGTGTTCCTTTTGTGTTTCCCCTTGTGTTTTCCCTCGTTTCCCTCCTCGTGTTCCTCGTGATCTTCGCGGGATCCGCTCCTTTCGTGAAATATCGGGCCACTAGGGTTCTACCCTACATCACTTCTACTTTTCAAGGGCAATATAAGGGCCATGTCAGGGCTTGCCCTATCATACTTGAGGACGTGGCATCACAAGATCTCTGGATCTGGCACTCTTTCTTTGGCATGGCCGGATCACACAATGATATCAGTGTGCTTCAGGGCTCGCTGGTGTTTGCAAGGCTTGCCGAAGGCAACAACCCGCCGGTGAATGTAACCATCAACGACCACAACTACGACAAAGGATACTACCTAGGTGACGGTATCTATCCTCAGTGGATCATTATTTTGAAGACAGTCCCCAACCCTATCAGAGAGAAGAGGAAAAGATTTTCCCAAGATCAAGAGAGTGCTGGAAAGGACGTCGAGCGTGCCTTTGATATTTTGCAATCTCGATGGGGCATCGTTCGTGTTGGGGAACGTAGTAATTTCAAAAAAATTCCTACGCACACGCAAGATCATGGTGATGCATAGCAACGAGAGGGGAGAGTATGATCTACGTACCCTTGTAGATCGACAACGGAAGCGTTTGGTTGATGTAGTTGTACGTCTCCACGGCCCGACCGATCAAGCACCGAAACTATGACACCTCCGAGTTTTAGCACACGTTCAGCTCGATGACGATCCCCGGACTCCGATCCAGCAAAGTGTCGGGGAAGAGTTCCGTCAGCACGACGGCGTGGTGACGATCTTGATGTACTACTGTCGCAGGGCTTCGCCTAAGCACCACTACAATATTATCGAGGACTATGGTGGTTGGGGGCGCCGCACACGGCTAAGAATAAGATCACATGGATCAACTTGTGTCTATGGGGTGCCCCTGCCTCCATATATAAAGGACTAAAGGGGTGGGGGGGTGCGGCCGGCCTAGGAGAGGCGCGTCAGGAGAGTCCTACTCCCTCTCGGAGTAGGATCCCCCCCAATCCTAGTTGGAATAGGATTCGCGGAGGGGGGAAAAGAGAGAGAGGGGCCAGCCCCCTCTCCTTGTCCTATTCGGACTAAGGGAGGGGAGGGGCGCACGGCCCATGTTGGGCTGCCTCTTCTATTTTCCACTAAGGCCCACTATGGCCCATATAGCTCCCGGGGGGGTTCCGGTAACCTCCCGGTACTCCGGTAAAATCCCGATTTCACCCGGAACACTTCCGATATCCAAACATAGGCTTCCAATATATCAATCTTTATGTCTCGACCATTTCGAGACTCCTCGTCATGTCCGTGATCACATCCGGGACTCCGAACAAACTTCGGTACATCAAAATGCATAAACTCATAATATAACTGTCATCGTAACCTTAAGCGTGCGGACCCTACGGGTTCGAGAACAATGTAGACATGACCAAGACATGTCTCCGGTCAATAACCAATAGCAGGACCTGGATGCCCATATTGGCTCCTACATATTCTACGAAGATCTTTATCGGTCAAACCGCATAACAACATACGTTGTTTCCTTTGTCATCGGTATGTTACTTGCCCGAGATTCGATCGCCGGTATCCAATACCTAGTTCAATCTCGTTACCGGCAAGTCTCTTTACTCGTTCCGTAATACATCATCCCGCAACTAACTCATTAGTTGCAATGCTTGCAAGGCTTAAGTGATGTGCATTACCAAGAGGGCCTAGAGATACCTCTCCGACGATCGGAGTGACAAATCCTAATCTCGAAATACACCAACCCAACATGTACCTTTGGAGACACCTGTAGAGCACCTTTATAATCACCCAGTTACGTTGTGACGTTTGGTAGCACACAAAGTGTTCCTCCGGCAAACGGGAGTTGCATAATCTCATAGTCATAGGAACATGTATAAGTCATGAAGAAAGCGATAACAACATACTAAACGATCGGGTGCTAAGCTAATGGAATGGGTCATGTCAATCAGATCATTCAACTAATGATGTGATCTCGTTAAACAAATAACAACTCTTTGTCCATGGTTAGGAAACATAACCATCTTTGATTAACGAGCTAGTCAAGTAGAGGCATACTAGTGACACTATGTTTGTCTATGTATTCACACATGTATTATGTTTCCGGTTAATACAATTCTAGCATGAATAATAAACATTTATCATGAAATAAGGAAATAAATAATAACTTTATTATTGCCTCTAGGACATATTTCCTTCAGTCTCCCACTTGCACTAGAGTCAATAATCTAGATCACATCACCATGTGATTAACATCGATAGTTCACATCATCATGTGATTAACACCCATAGTTCACATCGCCATGTGACCAACACCCAAAGGGTTTACTAGATTCAGTAATCTAGTTCACATCGCTATGTGATTAACACCCAAAGAGTACTAAGGTGTGATCATGTTTTGCTTGTGAGAGAATCTTAGTCAACGGGTCTGCCACATTCAGATCCGCATGTATTTTGCAAATTTCTATGTCAACAATGCTCTGCATGGAGCTACTCTAGCTAATTGCTCCCACTTTCAATATGTATCTAGACCGAGACTTAGAGTCATCTAGATTAGTGTCAAAACTTGCATCGGCGTAACCCTTTACGACGAACCTTTTTTCACTTCCATAATCGAGAAACATATCCTTATTCCACTAAGGATAATTTTGACCGCTGTCCAGTGATCTACTCCTAGATCACTATCGTACTCCCTTGCCAAACTCAGTGGTAGGGCATACAATAGATCTGGTATACAGCATGGCATACATTATAGAACCTATGACCAAGGCATAGGGAATGACATTCATTCTCTTTCTATCTTCTGCCGTGGTCGGGCTTTGAGTCTTACTCATTTTCACACCTTGTAACATAGGCAAGAAACTCTTTCTTTGACTGTTCCATTTTGAACTACTTCAAAATCTTGTCAAGGTATGTATTTATTGAAAAAACTTATCAAGCGTCTTGATCTATCTCTATAGATCTTGATGCTCAATATGTAAGCAACTTCACCGAGGTCTTTCTTTGAAAAACTCCTTTCAAACACTCCTTTATGCTTTGCAGAATGATTCTACATTATTTCTGATCAACAATATGTCATTCACATATACTTATCAGAAATGTTGTAGTGCTCCCACTCACTTTCTTTTAAATACAGGCTTCTCCAAAAGTCTGTATAAAACCAAATGCTTTGATCACACTATCAAAACGTTTATTCCAACTCCGAGAGGCTTGCACCAGTCCATAAATGGATCGCTGGAGCTTGCACACTTTGTTAGCTCCCTTTGGATCGACAAAACCTTCTGGTTGCATCATATACAACTCTTCTTCCAGAAATCCATTCAGGAATGCAGTTTTGACATCCATCTGCCAAATTTCATAATCATAAAATGCGGCAATTGCTAACATGATTCGGACAGACTTAAGCATCACTACGGGTGAGAAGGTCTCATCGTAGTCAATCCCTTGAACTTGCCGAAAACCTTTTGCGACAAGTCGAGCTTTGTAGACAGTAATATTACCATCAGGGTCAGTCTTCTTCTTGAAGATCCATTTATTCTCAATTGCTTGCCGATCATCGGGCAAGTCAACCAAAGTCCATACTTTGTTCTCATACATGGATCCCATCTCAGATTTCATGGCTTCAAGCCACTTTGTGGAATCTGGGCTCATCATCGCTTCCTCATAGTTCGTAGGTTCGTCATGGTCTAGTAACATAACTTCCAGAACAAGATTACCGTACCACTTTGGTGTGGATCTCACTCTGGTTTACCTACGAGATTCGATAGTAACTTGATCTGAAGTTACATGATCATCATCATTAGCTTCCTCACTAATTGGTGTAGTAGTCACAGGAACAAATTTCTGTGATGAACTACTTTCCAATAAGGGAGAAGGTACAATTACCTTATCAAGTTCTACTTTCCTCCCACTCATTTCTTTCGAGAGAAACTCCTTCTCTAGAAAGGATCCATTCTTAGCAACGAATGTCTTGCCTTCGGATCTATGATAGAAGGTGTACCCAACTGTCTCCTTTGGGTATCCTATGAAGACATATTTCTCCGATTTGAGTTTGAGCTTATCGAGATGAAACTTTTTCACATAAGCATCGCAACTCCAAATTTTAAGAAACGACAGCTTAGGTTTCTTGCCAAACCATAGTTCACACGGTGTCATCTCAACGGATTTAGATGGTGCCCTATTTAACGTGAATGCAGTTGTCTCTAATGCATAACCCCAAAACGATAGTGGTAGATCGGTAAGAGACATCATAGATTGCACTATATCTAATAAAGTATGGTTATGACGTTCGGACACACCATTACACTATGGTGTTCCAGGTGGCGTGAGTAGTGAAACTATTTCACATTATTTTAATTGAAGGCCAAACTCGTAACTCAAATATTTTACCTCTGCGATCATATCGTAGAAACTTTTATTTTCTTGTCACGATGATTTTCCACTTCACTCTGAAATTCTTTGAACTGTTCAAATGTTTCAGACTTATGTTTCATCAAGTAGATATCCCCATATCTGCTCAAATCATTTGTGAAGGTTAGAAAATAATGATACCCGCCGCGAGCTTCAACACTCATTGGATCGCATACATCAGTATGTATTATTTCCAATAAGTCAGTTGCTCGCACCATTGTTCCGGAGAACGGAGTCTTTAGTCATCTTGCCCATAAGGCATGGTTCGCAAGCACCAAGTGATTCATAATCAAGTGATTCCAAAATCCCATCAGCATGGAGTTTCTTCATGCGCTTTACACCAATATGACCTAAACGGCAGTGCCAAAAATAAGTTGCACTATCATTATTAACTTCGCCTCTTTTGGTTTCAATATTATGAATATGTGTATCACTACGATCGAGATCCAATGAACTTGTTTCATTGGGTGTATGACCATCAAAGGTTTTATTCATGTAAACAGAACAATAATTATTCTCTGACTAATGAATAACCGTATTGCAAAAAACATGATCAAATCATATTCATGCTCAACGCAAAAACCAAATAACACTTATTTAGGTTCAACACTAATCCCGAAAGTATAGGGGAGTGTGCGATGATGATCATATCAATCTTGGAACTACTTCCAACACACATCGTCACTTCACCCTTAACTAGTCTCTGATTATTCTGCAACTCATGTTTCGAGTTACTACTCTTAGCAACTGATCCAGTATCAAATACTGAGGGGTTGCTATAAACACTAGTAAAGTACACATCAATAACATGTATATCAAATATACTTTTGTTCACTTTGCCATCCGTCTTATCTGCCAAATACTTGGGGCAGTTCCGCTTCCAGTGACCAGTCCCTTTGCAGTAGAAGCACTTAGTCTCTGGCTTAGGACCAGACTTGGGCTTCTTCACTTGAGCAGCAACTTGCTTGCCGTTCTTCTTGAAGTTCCCCTTCTTCCCTTTGCCCTTTTCTTGAAACTAGTGATCTTGTCAACCATCAACACTTGATGCTCTTTCTTGATTTCTACCTTCATCGATTTCATCATCATGAAAAGCTCGGGATTTGTTTTCGTCATCCCTTGCATACTATAGTTCATCACGAAGTTCTACTAACTTGGTGATGGTGACTAGAGAATTCTGTCAATCACTATCTTATTTGGAAGATTAACTCCCAGTTGATTCAAGCGATTGTAGTACCCAGACAATCTGAGCACATGCTCACTAGTTGAGCGATTCTCCTCCATCTTTTAGCTATAGAACTTGTTGGAGACTTCATATCTCTCAACTCGGGTATTTGCTTGAAATATTAACTTCAACTCCAGGAACATCTCATATGGTCCATGACGTCCAAAACGTCTTTGAAGTCCCGATTCTAAGCTGTTAAGCATGGTGCACTAAACTATCAAGTAGTCATCATATTGAGCTAGCCAAACATTCATAACGTCTGCATCTGCTCCTGCAATAGGTCTGTCACCTAGCGGTGCATCAAGGACATAATTCTTCTGTGCAGGATAAACCTCAGATCACGGATCCAATCCGCATCTTTGCTACTAACATCTTTCAACACAATTTTCTCTAGGAACATATCAAAATAAACACAGGGAAGCAACAACGCGAGCTATTGATCTACATCATGATTTGCAAAATACTACCAGGACTAAGTTCATGATAAATTTAAGTTCAATTAATCATATTACTTAAGAACTCCCACTTAGCCAGACATCCCTCTACTCCTCTAAGTGATCACATGATCCAAATCAACTAAACCATGTCTGATCATCACGTGAGATGGAGTAGTTTCAATGGTGAACATCACTATGTTGATCATATCTACTATATGATTCACGCTCGACCTTTCGGTCTCCGTGTTCCGAGGCCAGATCTGTATATGCTTGGCTCGTCAAGTATAACCTGAGTATTCCGCGTGTGCAACTGTTTTGCACCCGTTGTATTTGAACGTAGAGCCTATCACACCCGATCATCACGTGGTGTCTCAGCACGAAGAACTTTTGCAACGGTGCATACTCAGGGAGAACACTTCTTGATAATTAGTGAGAGATCGTCTTATAATGCTACCATCAATCAAAGCAAGATAAGATGCATAAAAGATAAACATCACATGCAATCAATATAAGTGATATGATATGGCCATCATCATCTTGTGCTTGTGATCTCCATCTCCGAAGCACCGTCGTGATCACCATCGTCACCGGCGCGACACCTTGATCTCCATCGTAGCATCGTTGTCGTCTCGCCAAGCTTGTGCTTCCACGACTATCGCTACTGCTTAGTGATAAAGTAAAGCATTACATCGCGATTGCATTGCATATAATAAAACGACAACCATATGGCTCCTGCCAGTTGCCGATAACTCGGTTACAAAACATGATCATCTCATACAATAAAAAACAGCATCATGTCTTGACCATATCACATCACAACATGCCCTGCAAAAACAAGTTAGACGTCCTCTACTTTGTTGTTGCAAGTTTTACGTGGCTGCTACGGGCTTAAGCAAGAACTAATCTTACCTACGCATCAAAACCACAATGATAGTTTGTCAAGTTGGTGCTGTTTAAACCTTCGCAAGGACCGGGCGTAGTCACACTCGATTCAACTAAAGTTGGAGAAACTGTCACCCGCAAGCCACCTCTGTGCAAAGCACGTCGGGAGAACCGGTCTCGCGTAAGCGTACGCGTAATGTCGGTCTGGGCCGCTTCATCCAACAATACCGCCGAACCAAAGTATGACATGCTGGTAAGCAGTATGACTTATATCGCCCACAACTCACTTGTGTTCTACTCGTGCATATAACATCAACATATAAAACCTAGGCTCGGATGCCACTGTTGGGGAACGTAGTAATTTCAAAAAAATTCCTACGCACACGCAAGATCATGGTGATGCATAGCAACGAGAGGGGAGAGTATGATCTACGTACCCTTGTAGATCGACAACGGAAGCGTTTGGTTGATGTAGTCGTACGTCTCCATGGCCCGATCGATCAAGCACCGAAACTACGGCACCTCCGATTTTTAGCACACGTTCAGCTCGATGACGATCCCCGGACTCTGATCCAGCAAAGTGTCGGGGAAGAGCTCCGTCAGCACGACAGCGTGGTGACGATCTTGATGTACTACTGTCGCAGGGCTTCGCCTAAGCACCACTACAATATTATCGAGGACTATGGTGGCTGGGGGCGCCGCACACGGCTAAGAATAAGATCACGTGGATCAACTTGTGTCTCTGGGGTGCCCCTGCCTCCGTATATAAAGGACTAAAGGGGGGGGGGTGCGGCCGGCCTAGGAGAGGCGCGCCAGGAGAGTCCTACTCCCTCTGGGAGTAGGATTCCCCCCCAATCCTAGTTGGAATAGGATTCACGGAGGGGGGAAAAGAGAGAGAGGGGCCGGCCCCCTCTCCTTGTCCTATTCGGACCAAGGGAGGGGAGGGGCGCGCGGCCCATGTTGGGCTGCCTCTTCTCTTTTCCACTAAGGCCCACTATGGCCCATATAGCTCCCGGGGGGGTTCCGGTAACCTCCCGGTACTCCGGTAAAATCCCGATTTCACCCGGAACACTTCCGATATCCAAACATAGGCTTCCAATATATCAATCTTTATGTCTCGACCATTTCGAGACTCCTCGTCATGTCCGTGATCACATCCGGGACTCCGAACAAACTTCGGTACATCAAAATGCATAAACTCATAATATAACTGTCATCGTAACCTTAAGCGTGCGGACCCTACGGGTTCGAGAACAATGTAGACATGACCGAGACATGTCTCCGGTCAATAACCAATAGCGGGACCTGGATGCCCATATTGGCTCCTACATATTCTATGAAGATCTTTATCGGTCAGACCGCATAACAACATACGTTGTTTCCTTTGTCATCGGTATGTTACTTGCCCGAGATTCGATCGTCGGTATCCAATACCTGGTTCAATCTCGTTACCGGCAAGTCTCTTTACTCGTTCCGTAATACATCATCCCGCAACTAACTCATTAGTTGCAATGCTTGCAAGGCTTAAGTGATGTGCATTACCGAGAGGGCCCAGAGATACCTCTCCGACGATCGGAGTGACAAATCCTAATCTCGAAATACGCCAACCCAACATGTACCTTTGGAGACACCTGTAGAGCACCTTTATAATCACCCAGTTACGTTGTGATGTTTGGTAGCACACAAAGTGTTCCTCCGGCAAATGGGAGTTGCATAATCTCATAGTCATAGGAACATGTATAAGTCATGAAGAAAGCAATAACAACATGCTAAACGATCGGGTGCTAAGCTAATGGAATGGGTCATGTCAATCAGATCATTCAACTAATGATGTGATCCCGTTAATCAAATAACAACTCTTTGTCCATGGTTAGGAAACATAACCATCTTTGATTAACGAGCTAGTCAAGTAGAGGCATACTAGTGACACTATGTTTGTCTATGTATTCACACATGTATTATGTTTCCGGTTAATACAATTCTAGCATGAATAATAAACATTTATCATGAAATAAGGAAATAAATAATAACTTTATTATTGCCTCTAGGGCATATTTCCTTCAGTTCGATATCTTGCTAGGACTTGGAGCACGAAGAAGCTGTGGGAGGTGATGATTGCTTGTGTGATCATGCACAATATGATCGTGGAATATGAGCATCCAAAACGTATCTACGATCAAGGGTTTCAGCTTCAAGGTGAGAATGTTGTGCCTGAGCATGGAGAAGCGACAACGTTTGAACAGTACATCCAATTTCATCATGAAATGCGTGATTGGGAAACTCACATGCAGCTGCAAAATGATTTGGTCGAGCATATGTGGGATCATGTTGGCAATCAATAGATGTATCATTTTTATTTGGCTTGTAAAACTATGTGAGAACAATTTAATTTATATTCGGGCTTGTTAAACTATGCTTTATATTTGGTTGTGAAACTATGCTTCCTTGTGAAATATGCAAAGTGTTCATTGAAAATGGAGGCCAGCCGGCCACGCCGGCAAATATGGGTCAACGCCTTGGATGCACTGCCAACCCAGATCAAAAAGAGGGCGGACACCGAGCGGGTGGCTGACCCAAATGGACAAAAAACGAACAAATGCGTCGTTCGTTTGGGTCGACGCGTTGGAGTTGCTCTAATCACTTTTATATACTAGGTGATACCCCGCGCGTTGATGCGGGATCTCTTCACTGGTATTAAAGTAATGTAATGATTTGAATAAACCCTATATGTGCTAAAAATCCAAAATAAACAAAGTAATGGCTACCGATGCTTGCTTACCAAGAGATTGCATCAATTATCTAAGAGTGTCAATATGATTTATGTTCATTGCGCTAAAAGAGTGTATCATAACCTCAAAGCATGGCATGGTGCCTCGATACTAAGAAAATACTTGTTCGAGTTTTTGTCTCTTTGAATGATGAGAGTAGACTTTCAATTCACGTTGATTAAGAAGAACCACCTGTCTGGTATCATATCCTTTCACAATACAGATTCAAGCACAAATGAACTTTATCTGAATTGATGAATGAAATATGCAGTAACGAATGACGACTAAAATAGCAGTCTTGAATTAAACATGCTCACACACATAACCTTTATGGAAATCAAAATTTTAATAGGGTGAGTGACATAATTTTCTAAAGATATTAGACAAAAGAGAAAAGGAAATTACATCTATTGGGTGCCGGCCTACATGCATTGTTTTCCGTCAAGTACAATGGTTCTTCTTTTTTCCAGGGGAAGGTGCAGTAGTTACTAGAATGGAAACCTCTAGATGAGGGATTGGTTGCGAACATAACTCCGGTAATATATTTCACAAACTGACAAAGATATTTCACCGACCAGAAAATATCAATTCTTGTCTAATCTGCAAAGGAATACATGATATTACTATTAGGAAGACTCAACATCATTACTAATTGCAAGTAAATGCATCAAATATTTGCTGGCCATACAGTACGAAATCATGATATAGCGGTATAACTATTGTAGATAAAAAGAAATTGAATTGTGCAGCCATTAGCTTGCTCCATCTAGTCCCATAGAAAATAATATGCTCTTTAAAAATGTAGTGAACATACCTCATACTTTCATCAATTTATCTGGAACTATCGCCTATGTACAAACATCTACATGTGCCATAAACATTCATATGATCAAACAATTGGGATATCAGTATCATGCCCAAGCCACTACAACCATAAACAATTACGATGAAAAAATATGGGGAACAAACATGGTGATTTAGTTTGGCTCGATCTGTAACAGTTGCTTCCCTGCAAAGCACACCCGAAGAGCATACAATTCCATGCAAGTCTAGTTACCTAAACTACAGATCAAGATGAATAGAGAGGGCTGGCTCATGGATAATTCCAAATATCATTCCAAAATCGCTATCATTCACCATGCTGTCTGAAGGAAGATGAACATCAGTCTTCAAATTGTTGCAAAAATAAAAATCAATCTTGTGTGATCTATGGTATCATAGTCAATTAGGTATGGACGAAAAAATCTGACCACTTCCTCCTAGTAAACAAAAATACCGTCGATGCAAACAATTGAATTTGGTACATAAAACAATGGAACTGGTAGGCAGAAAGAATCTATGAGTTGATCTAAAGGAATCCAATGATGGTACCTTTTTGTTGGGGATGGGATAGCCATAGCCAACACAGGGCTTCATGGTCAGTCTCCCCGCGTACAGCGCACGAGCTCCTCATGTCCGAGCTCGGTGGCGAGGGATCATGGGTGGAGCTTCTTCTCGTGACTTATTGTAGGGAGAGATAATGGGAAGTGATAGATGGTGCCATTTCATTACATTGGTGGCTGCGTTTGTGGCCGGGTTATCTCCTCCTTATAGTGATGGCGGGCAGAAGAGAGAGGGACATCGATAACTCGTAGGAGGTAATAGAGCAAGGTAACGTGAGTACATAATTAATGTTGCCGTTTCATTGCATTGGTGGCCGCACTTTTGGGCGGCATATCTCATTGGTCATGGCTTGCGTTAAGTTATATGGGCCGCCACCATGGGCTATCACCAATGAATGTGCCCTGACTCGCTAGCCTATAGTGCGGTTTTGTCTAATAAACCGGGAGCCAATGAGCGGTACGTGTGAGGATTAGCGATGATGTCGCCATGCGATCAACAACGGGGGATTAGCGATGACATGGCCTCACAAGAAGGCAGGAAAATCAGGTAGTGGGGGCAGCTATTTAGATATAGAAGATTCCGTTAGAATTTATTTATTTATTTATTTATTAACATGGGAAATACTATTGATCAACAATAACGTACATATACCGTACATATACAACTATGCACTTGAGCACTTCCGTGAGTGACGCTACATCTGCATTAAGGCAAGATCTGTTGCCTGCACATAAAGAGAATATTGAATTTTGCGTGCTAGTTTAGCTTGATGATGTGCCCGAAAATTATAGCTCCTATTGACATGGTAAATCCTGGTAGCATCAAAAGCCGGGGAGGTTGTAATGTAAGCAAGATGAGGCCTACTGGTCCTATGGCCTGGAGTATGATCCGGGCTGTTAGCTGCAAGAGTTGTTGCCAGAGTCGCGCCGTCCATCAGAAGAGTGCCTGTTTGAAGCTAAAGCAGCTCTGCTATCTTGGATCACTGGTGCGCGTCCATGCTATACAAATGGTTTTTAACCCTTTTTTGCAACGGCATTTGTAACCGTCACCTAGTGAGTGACGGCGATAGGGGGGTCCTTCCCACACGACCCAGAAACAATCGGGGATAGGGACCCTACAGTACTCCTACTCGTTTGTCCTCGCATTGCCATCGCAGTCGGTATTCTGTGGTGCTATGTTTACGATGCGCGGCCCATCACAAACGGTTCACTATTATAGAACGTGTATGATAAGCATACAATCACACATTCGCTTTTCCCAAATTGTATGCGATAACTAATTAAGAAGATTAGCTAACCGTCGTACGAGTGTCGGACAGGATTACGAAACGTCGGACCGTCGTAACATCGTCGTACACGACAACTACCGCACACGCTATTCTGTGGTGCAACATTTACAATGCATACTTCATCAGAAATAGTTCATGGTTGCAAATCGTGTGCGATAAGGCAACTAACACAAACATTTAGTTTGCCCGCACCGTTTGTGATATTGTCTGACATCGCACACGCTTTGCAAATGGCAATTGTGTGCATGCTTGCACATGTTTCCTCTCTGTGAACCGTCTTGAATTATGGTGTATATCGCAAATGTTTGTATTTTACCAACCGTGTGTGCCGTAACGACCTAGAGAGCGTAATTTCACTATAATTTAATTGCTGCTATTTCAAATTGTACTGGATTTGAATTTGAATGTATGCTACGGCTTTATTCATATCCATCAGGTTCAAACAACCGAAGCATTATTCGATTCATAGGTACATATGTTCAAGAATTACATAAGAACCAAATAAAAAATGATGAACCACAATTGTATACTTGTACTATTATTAAAGTCGGTAAAGAAAGAGGCGAAATACATTCTGGTTGCTAAACAAGGTGAAGCGGAATGCCCATATTGTGCCCTCCTCCATGCAGAAGGCACGCACGACTCTAGTCCAACCCCTTGTGATGGCCGACCGCCCATCCTTCATGGTCTTCATGAAAACATCTAGATAATCATCGTGTTCTGGTAGAAATACTTTAACCTTTGCATGCCCACCAATCATGTAGTTTGAGAGGTAATCTTGAGTAAACTGCTTTGGCAACCACTGCAAAGGAAAAAGATTCAGACATTGTCATCTAACACAACTCATTATGGGCAGTAAAAAGAAGGCTGCAGAGTTCTTATTACCATCCTGCAGTTCATTGTTGTCTTGGATAAAGTGTAAACAAATAGTTTAATTGCCATCTTTGGACCCATTTTACTAACAATCTTTATCAGCTTCCTCACTTGATGCCGGTTCATCGATATCTCATTGCCCATACGCAAAAAGGGTCGAAGCGCGGATCTTTACCAATGACATATGTACCTAAAAGCACCAAGTTAATATTAGAAGCTAAACAACAATTGCACAATGATGTAGTAAAACACTCTTTTATAATACTCCCTCCATTCCTAAATATGTGTCCTCTAGCGATTTCAACAAGTGACTACCTACGGAGCAAAATGAGTGAATCTACACTCTAAAAATTTGAGGAAATGACGCGGGTACTGAAAATTTTGATGATGGTGCATCGCACACGGTCCGGAGATAACAACCGTGTGTTATGAAACGGAAAAACCCTCGAGGTAGGCAGATATTTTCGAGGGATGCAAGCGGGATTGGGAACAAGAAACATCACACATGGTCGAAACACAATAACCATGTGTTATCAAACAGAAAAAGCTACAGGCGGGTAGATATTTTTGAGAGGGGAAGCCTTGTGGAGCCCAATGCACATGGTTAGTTTGAGTGAACTGTGCCTGTTGCGTCAACCGACTTGTCTAATGTTCATAAATTTGGCAAGAAATTATGCGGGAGAGGGTCAGAACATGAACACACTTGCACGTGGACTAAATTTATGTATGAAAAGGGTGGTTTGATTTTCAAATACCAAATGCAACTTTGATGTGGCACTTATCTTGCAAAGTGCACGGTATTGCTTGCCCCCACCCCCCTCATGTCAGCATGAAGGGAATCCTAAGCTATGAATGCATGCCCCCTCCTCCCAATAGAGGTTCACCTAGCAAAGTGCGAAGTAGATAGCAGCCCCCTCCCTCGTGGCGGCACGAAGGGAATCCTAAGCTATGAATGCATGCCCCCCAACCAAGGTTCACCTAGCAAAGTGCGAAGTAGCTAGCAACCCCCTCCCTCGTGTTGGCACGAAGGGAATTCTAAGCTATGAATGCATGCCCCACCAACCGAGGTTCACCTAGCAAAGTGCGAAGTAGCTAGCAGCCCCCTCCCCCTCGTGTCGGCATGAAGGAATCCTAAGCTATGCATGCATCCCCCAACCGAGGTTCACCTAGGCAAAGTGCAAAGTAGCTAGCAGCCCCCCTCATGTCGCCACGAAGGGAATCCTAAGCTATGAATGCATGCCCCCCAACCGAGGTTCATCTAGCAAAGTGCGAAGTACGTAGCAGCCCTCCCCCCCACACACTTTCAGTCGTCAGGCCAGAGAGGCATATCTCACCAAGATGGATCATAAAACGGACCAAGAATAATCCACCTTGGTCGTACAACCTCACTCTTGTTGTTGGTCAAAGTGATGGCCATCCATGCGACCCCGGAGATGGGCTAGCTGGGCAATAATCACGCGAGTAGATAGTCCCCGAAGACAACCACTGCATGCGTGTGGCCCAAACATATGTATGGAGAGGTGTGTTTTTGAGTAACAACGGAACAACTTTGATGTTGCACTATGATTTCGAACTAGAAAACCCCACATTGAGTGAGGGTTAGGTTGAGGATGCATATGTATGTTACACCACACTTCAAGCCAACGACGGGGATTCATGCATGCATGTGTGCATAGTATATGCGCTCAAACTTAATTAGGTCTGAATCTCACCATGACCTATACTACGATAACATGAACCAAATGAAGAATCTACCATGGTAACCTATCTTGTTGTCGGTCAAGGTGATCATGGATGTCCATGCGGGCCACGAATATATAGGCTTGTCACCGATAACCATGCGAGGGAGTGTACCGTTCGAAGAAAACCACTACATGCATATGTATTAAGGTGATGCATGCATGCATGTTTGAATACCATTTCACAACATTGACGTGGCGCGTGCGTAAAAAATCATACACTAGCTCCCCACATAGAGCGAGATCGGTTCATGACGTGTCGTTGTACTAGCCACTTCGACTCGATGGGAGAGATTCATGCGTACACATGCATGTGTGTGTGCTCAAACTGTATCATGCATGTCATCACAGAGCATGACCTATATATATATCGTATTACAAGCAAAAATAATAATCCCCTCCTAAGTCAAATTAACCTCTCTTGTTGTCAGGCAAAAAGTAGTGATGGACCAAGCGGGCCCATAGATGGAAAGCATCGATATCGCTGATAACCGCTTAAGTGGGTGCGAGAGGACAACCACCACCGCTTTGCATGTGGGCCAAACATGTATATGTTGAATACCCAAAATGCACAACTTTGATGTGCCACATGCCTCAAAAAACCGTAAACCATGCACCCACACAGAGCGAGGTTCATGAAGCGTACTACATATGATGGTCCCCTTCCCCCCTCTTCACCTCATACTATATGCTCCTGTCGTAATATGTACAACCCAAAAGAATCCTCATCGATGGTGAAATTAATTAACCTCTCCCGATGTAGGTCAAAGTGATGCATGCATGCATCGACGATGGCCTTGTGGGCCCACAGATGGAAGCGTTACATGTGAGTGTCCTAGCTAGGATAACCACCGTATGCACGCATGTGGCCCAAAGAGGTGTTGTGTGATGTTTGAATAGCCAATTTCACAATTTTGATGTGGCATGTGCCTCGGAAACCGAAAAGTCCCGACACTGAGTGAGGTGTACTTGTTCACGGACGCCTACGTATAGCATTATGCTAGTCCCCTCCCACCTCTTCGACGCGTAGTAGATACCACCATAACACAAACAAAAAAGATTCTACCTTGCTGATCAAATTAACCTCACTGCCGGCTGTTCGTCAAAGTGATGGACGACGACCTTGCGGGCCGACAGAAAGCGTCACACGCGAGTATCAAGTGTCATGTAGGACAACCATCGACTGCATGTGGCCAAAACATGTATGTATGAAAGGGTTGGGTAATGTTTTAAATAACAAATTCATGACTCTGATGTGGCACCGGCCTGCCTAACAAAACGGCCAACCCACACGGTGGCTCACAACTCGTAGTGTACTGCGAGCCACCCACCACCCCCAGATGCACACACCTACACACACACCATGAATCCACCACAACTACGATGCATGTTGAATTAACTATCCCGCGGTGAACATATGTTACCAAAGGAGGGACATTTTAATTTCAAAAAAATCACAGAGATCATTAAGATGTTTTAGTACATTAATTGATTGATTTTCTACGGGTATAATGTGCAAAAATCAAATTTGAGCTACATGCACACGTGATAGTGCACCTAAATGGATTGCAAAAACACATGTGTCTCACTGGGTGCATGTTTACTCCCCGTGCAACAAATTTCAAACATTGAGAATCTTGATTTTTAAATTCTAGTACATCCAAAACTTATTTGAAGTTCATGAAACTTATCGTAATTGTCATATGGACACCAACACAAAGTGGCATTGTACTTTTTTTGTCAAATTTGGGACCAGTTTTGATGTAATCTTTATCTAATTACAAACAGGAGATTATTAATAATTAGGAACCAATATCCCAAACAGATTATTTATTCGAACCGTGAGCGTTAGACCAACAATGGATACATGCCATGCTTTGGTTAAGCAATAAAGCGGCAGCATTTATCATCTAAATAGAAAAACAATATACGTGCCGTCGCGCGACCCGTGTGCCGTGCGAGCAGGTGTGAGTTGACGGGATGCATGCAAGCAGTCCGCCGCGCAGGCAGATCGGGAGGCATATGTGTAGGTGTGTGAATTGACGGAGGCGTGCTCGCTGCGCAGTGTCATCAGGAGGCGTGCGAGTAGCTGCGTGAAACTTTGGTAGGCATGCCAGCAGTCCAGTGTGCAGGCTCACCGGGAGGCGAGCCATCGGTTTGACCAACGCCGGCCTCTCTCCCACAACTCCCACTACTCCATATTAATGGTGCGCCCGAGCGGCCGCACCCCCATCCCCACCACACACACAATCCTGTCTCTCCGCTTGCATCCTCGATGCCGCTCTCAGTCCTCAAAGCCATCAGTGTATGAGGATGCCGCCGAAGCGCCCCATCGAAGGGAGTGGCGATGCTGGGGCTGCTAAAGCATCGGAGCATGGCGTGGAGATGGAGACAGAGGTTGCCGTCACTGCCGGCGAGTTATCGCTGCACCCTGACATCGTCGACAGCGTCGAGCTTCCACAGTCGGAGGCGGAGTTCCACACCGACTCTAGTGACGACCCCGGCGACGACTCCGATGACTACTCTGGCAACGACTCCGACGATGACGGACAACTGGTTAGTCATCTATACCCATTTATGTGTCAAATAGATCATAGGGTTTCTCTGGTTACTCCTACCTCCCCCTTTTGGAATAGAAATCCTATGGTTATGTTCTTCCAATCCATGAAATCCGAGTAAGTTTCGTTAGATCCGTGTAGTGTATTGATTGTTTGAATGGTACAAGTGATAAGTGATTAGTTGTTTCATCTGTGCAAATGATTTTTGTTAGTAATCCGACTAGGGTTAGTGTTTGTGCTAATAATTCCTAGCCAGGACTTGACAATTGCTTTTGAATGACCTACATATGTTTGTGCCATTATTGTCTTCAATATTGGTATGTACATAGACAACTGTGCTTAAAAATCGAACCATAATCTCTGGATATGTATAAATAAATAGCCATAAATTCCTAATCCTACTTCACGGCATGTAATCATTGATTTGATGCCAAATTTGTTTTACTATTTGTATAGGTGTTGTCTGACGATGTGGACAGCGAGGATGAAGATGGCCAGATGAGGTACAAGAGGCAAATCCTGAGGGAGCTTTATGCAGGAATGCATAACAGACGTATTAGGACCTGGAACGGCGGCTATCGATGCCCATTTTGCAACCACAAGCTTCATGACGCATATCTAAGTGTTCTGGCGCATGCAAGAGGATGGGCCATTGGCTCCTTCAAGCAGAAGTATTCTCGTAGGGTGGCACATGGCGCGTACGCCGAGTACCTGGAGAAGCTTCAGGATCGTGCCAGCATGTGAGATGAGATGTGGGATCGAACTATGTACGCTTGAGTATACTTAATGACGGTTGAACTATGTACTTATGGTTGAACTATGCTTGTGTACGTGTATGCTTATTATCTATGTCTGAGTATGTTTTATCTATGTTTACTTATGTCTAACCGTGGTGTAGCGATCTGACCTCAGTCGGTCAAATCTCTGTGCATAAGTGTCATCCATGGATCGGTAATGCTGACACACATAGTACTCGAGGATTTATAACAGAGTGCAATCACACACTTATTACATCGAATATCTCAAAGAGAGTACTTATTACAATAATATGGCTGAAGGCCATCTAAATAAGATAACTTCGGAAGCTTCAAAGGCAAAATGAGTCCATCAACTCCAACGGCATAACTGAGTGCATGACAACGACCTAGCGCACCTTACTCTTCGTCTGAAAACTCTGTAACATAATACGTTGCAGCATGTGTAGGTCGGCACATGGAATATGCTGGCAAGATAACACTATAGAGCAATGAACAAATAACAACTATCACTACATGCATAAATGGCTGGTGGAGGCTCTATGGTTATCATTTGCATAAAGCTGGTTTTTCCCTACAACAAAGGAATATATTTTATTTAACAATAGGTTGGTTGAAAAAATTGAGAAGGTTCCTCCAACTCAATCCCAAAATAATAATTAACAACCGAACAAATTAATTAAGTATAGTGATGAGATCAACTCAATAATTTAAATACCAGATACTCAAGATGTCCATAACCGGGGACACGGCTAACCATGATTAGTTTGTACACTCTGCAGAGGTTTGCGCACTTTTCCCCACAAGACTCGATCTCCTCCATTGGATTTCTCGCACTGCATGATGTTTGAGAAAGGGATGACCGAGGCACAGTCTTTCCGAAGAGGTCCCCTTAACCGATAGATAGGCTGGTACGTACACCTATAATCCCCTACATCTGCTAGCCCATCATGGAAAGGACTCCCACAACTTACTCAACTATGCCAGATCCCATAATGGCTTGTGGCTGCACACGGAAGTTTCTGGTATGAATGATCTTATGATCCCTTTGAGCCTGGGTGGCAAACCATAGGATGATCACAGGGGTACTCCGGGATATCCCAGGACAACACTGGATTGCTCCAGGTGTCCGGACAACCATTGGGTGCTACAGGGTGTTCCAACCAATCCACCCAGATGTATATTAAAGTAGCCACCTTAAGGTTAACCATTAATTAAGGGTAACTCTCACATCCGTCATGGATCACTAAAACCAAACCACATCTATGAGCATAGCATAGAAATATAAGCGTACGTAGCAACATCCCAAGGTTTGAATAAAAGACAATAGGGTTCTACCTCATCAATTATTTCCCAATACCCACAAGTATTCAAGTCCTAACCATGCAGTGTTTAAGGATTGAAACTAATGCATAAAAACTGGGTAATAAGGGATATGATCAAAGTGTTACTTTCCTTGCCGACGATCTGAAAACCCTAGTGACTCGTAGTAGCACGCTTCGCACTCCGAAAACTCTATCGTGAACAACCAATAGCATACATAAGCACTCAAGCATAAGATGCAAAGGTAAACCTCAAGAGAAAAGATCAAAACTGAAAGTTCAACTGAAGAGCTTCGATTTGCAAAAAGAATCAATCGGATCGGAGCTACGAAACTCAAACTACGATCAAAAGAAGTTCGAAACCAAATCTGCTTAAACCCAAATTTTAATTTGTTGAAACCATCTTCAAGTTGATTATCTGGAAAGAGGGGAACAAGAAGAAGATTTTGGCGTTGGTTTCACTGGATTTGGATAAACAAGTAAAAAGTAGCGAGAGTTTGAAGATCAGGGACTAATCTATGATAAAAGTAATCACGGATAGGTCCCTGGCCAAAAATTAAACAGAAAAAGAAAAATCTATCGGACAAATGTCCGCTAACGGAACAAAACGAACGAATTCGTTCGTTAACAGAAACTAACCAGCGAACATTCGTTAATTAATGAACTCTAAAATAAAAATCGATCTAAACGAGAAAACCTGAACAAATCGAGAAAACCTAAAAAAACAGAGTTGGGTTCGGCGATTATACCGGTTCTTGAAAAATACCGGCGGTGACGGCGGTGGGTTCCGGCGAGGCGGTGGCAGCGGCGTCGGCGGTGGCTCGTGGCGTGGGGTGGTGCGGCGACGGCGGCTGCGGCGCGGCTCGTCATGGGGAGGCGGGCTGCGGCGGCGGCGGTTGAGGAGAGAGGGGGGCTCCGGCTTTAAAGGGGGGGGGGGCGAGGCCGACTTGGGCAGGGGCTTGGGCGGCGGCGGCTCGGACTCCTTGCCAGAGTTCGGCTTGGACACGACGGCGTGCGGGGAAGGCGGCGCGCGAGCGGGCCGGCCTGGCTCGGCTGGGCCTTTGGCCTAGTCGGGCGAGGAAGTTTTTTTTAAAAAAATCGTCCGAAAGAAAAATCCTAATAAAATATAAAAAAATTCTAAAAATACCAGAAACAATTTTCACCGTCCAAACCTAATATTGAGGACAAGGTGAACATTTTTCTGGCCTAAAAATGCAATTTTCAAGAATGCATATTTTTTCTAATTCAAATAAAATAGCAAATGAAATACAAATAAAAATAATAATTTGATTTTTTAAAAAAATCTCCAATATTCCTCTCTTTTGAAGAAGTCATTTTATCTTCTCTCATTTATTTTTATTATTGGAAATAATTGGAGAGAAAAAAATTAAAATCAAATTGATCCTCTTTTCAAATTTGAAAAAAAATTCAAATATGAAAATTTGTGAAATCTCCAACTCTCTCCTTGGGTCCTTGGGTTGCTTAAGATTTCCAGGATCACTACCAAAAGCAAAAGAAAATATGATATGCATACGATGACCTATGTATAACATCCGAATTGAAAATTGGGATGTTACATGTGGGATATGGATGCAATCAGTTCGGTTAATGGAATCTACGTCCGTCTTGGTTTATTGGTCCCCTTTGTAATTTGTGTTAAAGTTTGACCAAAGGTTTAACTGACAAAATGTTAGTGTAGGTCAGCAAAAATTATATCGTTGGATTGGTATTTGAGAATAGTGTTCAATGATATAATTTTTGGTGGCATGCATAAACATTTCTTAGTTAAATATTTGGTCAAAACTTGGTAAAAATTACAAAGGGGATCAATAAACCAGGATGGAGGTAGTACGTAAATCACACATAGTTCCCAAAATTGGAACCGTGTGCAATGACTTTCATTTTGCATGTTGCGTCAATCACACACGGTTGGCTCTAGCAAACCGTTGCCTCCAAAATTCTTTGTGGGACAGAAAACCCTCATCACCCAATTCAAAAAAGAAAACCATCATCATCCCCACGTCACAAAAACCCTCACCCCACCCGCCACCCCCTCCGGCCCCCATTCACACCTGCACAAGCTCCTCCGCGTCTATGCATGGCACTACCTATCTGTAACATCGCAAAATTCTAAATTTTTGAATGTTATAATAAATAGATAGAATTGATTGATTGTTTGATTGATTGTGTGAAATTGAGTGAAATTCGAAACCTTTTTGAAAGTTAAATAAGAGGGAATAAAAGGACTTTCCCAAACTTTCATTTTGCTTTCTGATCTCCATGAATTCAAATTCTTTTCAAATACAAAACCCTTGAGCGAAGATGATATGACTTCTTCCATTTAAATTAAATGAAAGGGTATTTGAAAATAATTGAATTTCACTTGGAAACATTTCAATTCATAAACTTCATGCAACTCAATGATTTTCATGAGAGAAGATAAAATGACTTCTTCAAATTATATGAAATATGAGTTGGGAGTTTCGAAGAATTAAATTCAAAGTTCTTTTGAATTTATTTTCAATTTGGAATGTTATACATTAGACCATCATTGCATATCATAATTTATTTGATTTTGGTTTTGATCCTAGAAATTCCACGCAACTCAAGGACCCATGGAGAGAGTTGGGGATTTCGTTATTTTCATATTTGAGTTTTCTCAAATTTTGCGAATAGGATCATTTGATTTTAATTATTTTATCATCAATTATTTCTATTACAAAAATATGAGAGAGGGAATAAAATGACTTTCCCAAAATAAAGAAATATTGAGGTTTTAATAATAAAATCAAACAAGATTTTATTTCAGAGTTTTTCGGTATTTTATTTGAATTTAGGAAAAATGTGCATTTTTCAAAATTGCATTTAGGCCCCAAATAAATGTTCACCTTGTGCGGCTTGATTTTAGAAGCCCGGGAAAATTTATTTCGGGATTTTTGGAGTCCGTTTAGTATTTCTTTTATTTGTTTTTTTGCGTGAAAAAAAAACACGAACCGACTTTGGGCCGTACCCGAGCGGGACTCCGCCCGGGGGCAGCCTTTAAATAGCCGCCGCCCGAGCCGCCCCAGCCCACCAGATCCGCGCCTCGATCCACGATCCGCGAGCCGCCGCCGCCGCCGCCCGCCGTCGCCGGAACCGCCGCCGCCGCCGGACCCAGGTCAACCTCGTTTTCGCCGCCATTTTTTTAAGAAGTCGCGGTAAAAAAAAATAAAAAAAAAAATCACGGTTTTATTTTATTATTTTATTTTTTTGTTTCGGTTTTTTAAATAGATCGGTTTTTCCGGTTTATTTATTTAGTGAGCGTTCGTCCGTTCGTTCGTTCTAGCGAACGTTCGTTGTTTTTCTTTTTCTCGGATTAAATCCGCGATTTTTCTGATCGCGATTCCTGATCCGATTTTTGTTTTAGTATAACGTTTCGCTTGGTTATCGGAATCAGGCGATTCAAGCGCCTGGAGTTTCGTCTCGAAACCCTCTAACCGTTTAACCAACTTAAACAAGTTTTTGCCACTGTAAAAATTGCCCTAGATCTAGAATAGTAAACGAAGCCTGTTTCTTTTGCCGTTTGAGTTTCGTAGCTCCGTTTGAGTTGATTCTTTTTGCAAATCGAAGCTCTTGACCTAAACTTTATGATAAGGCCAAATTCACATAATTTTGGTATTGTTAGAAATTGTTTTATGTAGCAAGAGTTATTTGCTTGGTTTTGATGTTTTCCGAATCGTCTTCTTCGATCTTTTTGGTCTTTTGAGTGATTGCTTATGTGTGGTTACTATTGCTTGATTACGATAGATTGACCGGAGTGTGACGAGTAGATCTATCAAGAGTTTTGAGTGCGAATCATCTTCATCAACATTGCAGGCAAGTTCACACTTTGATCATATCCCTTTCATACCCAGTTTTTATGCATTAGTTTCACCCTCAAACATTGCATGAGTAGGATTGATAACATGTGGGTATTGGGAAGTAGTTGATGAGGTAGTACCTATTACCTGTTTATTATGAAACCCTTGAGAGTTACTATTACGTTATGCTTACATTGCCATGCTATGCTCGTAGACGTGGATTGGGTTTTGAGAGTATCCATGACAGATGTGAGATTGTTAATTAATGGTTTACTTAAGGTGGCAACTTAAACACAAATCCGGGTGGATTGAGGCACCTGGTTATTCCAGGATTGCCTGTCTAGGCACCTGGGTAGACCAGGATTGCCTATTTTTTTATGGACCGCTACCCAGGCTCAAAGGGATCATGAGATTATTCATACTAGAAACTTCCGTGTGCAGCCACAAGCTATTATGGGCTCTAGCATAGTTGATTAAGTTGTGTGAACTCTTACAGGGTAGACTAGCAGATGTAGGGGAAAGTAGGTGTAACGGTCTATCCATCGTAAGGTGCTAGCGCTTCTGAAAGACTATGTCTCGGTCATCCGTTTCTCAAACACCATGTAGTGCGAGAAATCCAACGGAGGAGATCGAGTCTTGTGGGGAAAAGTGCGCAAACCTCTGCAGAGTGTAGAAACTAATCATGGTTAGCCGTGTCCCCGGTTATGGACAACTTGAGTATCTAGTACTTGGATTATCATGTGAATCTCATCATGTTACTTTAAATTAAGTTTGTTGGGTTTAATGATGTTACTTAATTGGGATTGAGGATGCTGTCAACCATTCTCAATGTTCAACAACCACCATGATAGTTAAATAAAATTTATTTCTTTGCAGTAGGGAAAAATTGGTTTTACGCAAAACCTTATTACCATAGAGCTTTTCCACCAGCCATATATGCATGTAGTGATAGCCATTATTCATCATTGCTCTACAGTGTGAATTTGCCAGTACATTCAATGTACTGGCCCTTTGTGGCTGCAACGTCTCATGTTGCAGGATTATCTTACGACGAGTAAGTGATACGATAGGGTTATGATTTCTACACTCAACTTTGCCGTTGGTGTTGATGGGAATCCACAACCTTGTTACTTCTGCTATTTTGGATTGAGGTAATAGTATTTACGTTACTTTTACATGTGTTTTACCTCTGTTATAAATCCTCGAGTACTGTGTGTGTCAGCATGCCGATCCAGGGATGACACTTAAGCACAGAGACTTGATCCATTTGGGTCAGGTCGCTACAAGATGGTATCAGAGCACATGTTGACTGTAGGACGTGACCCTAGAAACTGGCAAGCCCATAGCAAAGATTTTTCTCTACAACTTTCCCTTTCAAAAAAGATCTTTTACCTCTCTTCTCTTCTGAGCTTATTCAAAAATTCCCTTTTAGTGAGACCATACCCCCTTTTTCCCTTTTGACCACCCAAAGATTTGACTGATGAGACGACTACAAGAAGTACAAGATATCGGACAACTAAGACCACTTCGGAATGAAGAGTATTTTCCGTGCATCTGAATAATGGAAACTACAACGGCTGAAGACCGAAGACAAGTAGAATTTGAAGGCTCTGAAGAATTCCCAGATTTGTATGACCTAGGAAGGCTACCCTTATGGAACTTGGCAGACTATGGAAGTTGTCAATACCCGAGATCAAGGTGTATCGGAGAAAGACTGAAACAAGGAGCATGAGAACTCGAAGTTTTGTCAAAGAAAACCCTAAGGCAGGAGATAGCAACTATGGAATGATAGCTCATGGGAATGACAAGAGCAGAAACACGGTTATCCGTGATGTCATCGCCCACTGATGCTATTGTCACCGTGCTGAGTTAAGGATGCATTTCTTCAGAATGGATTTGATGGAAGAAGGCTGATGGAGCACCTATCAGTAAGATGAAGTTTTAACCTTAGCCGGTGTATCACCAGGATCTGGAGTAGTACATCAAGAAGTTTAAGAGCTCCATGAAGCCGTATTAGACAAGGAAATATTTCGTGAAGAACTTAGGTCCAAGAAGCTGAAGTAGCCAAGATGGAGGAGCAAAACCTCGAGATCCCGGAGATTCGTCGGGAACTGAAGGACACTAGGACATGGTTCATGCCAAGGATGATGAAACCTAAAAGTTTGGGACGCAACTCCAGAATATTAAAGGAGGTCACGAGAGACTTCGCGTCAATAGAGTTGATCTGGCAAAAGAACTTGAGAAAGACAAGCATGATCGGAAGAAGCCATTGGAGGCATGAACAAGACTTGAAGAGTTATACGACCTTGAAGATTTATTGACCTTTAGAAGACCAAACCCCTGTTATCTACCTACGTTAGATGTGATGTTTGTGAGCTGTCATTTGTTTGATGTTTTTCCGACATCCACAAATAAAATCTGTCTTTTCAAAACTTTTGTTTGTATTGTGTGCATCCCTCTCTATCTCTCTTATCTCACCCCAAACCCATGGACCCAATAGAGGATGAATGGAGATGAGCTTGTATTTTCTGGACTGATGAGTCAACTGGAGAAGGACCAATGGATTCAGAACATGGAGAATCACATGAAGAAAAACCTTATAGTCGGAAAGGATATGACCCAGCATGCTCTTCAGTGCTTTGAAAGAGGTGCTGCTACTTGGTGGAGGATGTACCAAACCATGAATGGATGGCAAGGAGTAACCACTTGGAGAGAATTAAAATTGACTCTGCAAAGATCTCACCTTGTGTCCCAGAAGTTGAAACCTTATGGAAAGGATATGAAAAAAACCTTGTGCATGCAAGCTTTGTGGAGAAATAGGGCACAACCATAAAGAACACAAGGATGAATGCCCGAATTGTGAAGAAAATCACCCAGTTGAAGAATGCCCAACTAGGCAGATTACTTGTTTCTTGTGTGAAGGGACTACCCACTATCCTGCTGAGTGTCACATTTACCCCATGGTACAACGAACCATCTAGCAGAAGAAAGAAGTAAAGAAAGGAGCCCTTATGGAAATTTTAGAAGAAACTGTGATGAAGGAAGAGGTGGAGGACACACCTAAAGAAGACCCGAGAAAACCCTACACTAAGTCTTGCTATTCATGTGGAGAAGAAGGACACATCTCCCAAAATTGTTTGAATGGGGATCTAGTAGAATTCCCAACAGAGGAAGTAGAATATGACCCACAGGAAATAGAATCCCTAATTGGAACGGAAAGGTCCAGGAAGAGAAGTAGATTGGATTCCAGGAAGGATCTGAGTCATATCACCTGTTATAGGTGCAAGGAGTCAGGGCACTACCTCAAGAGTTGCCCAAAAAGGAAACCTCGAGACTTGTCAGAAGTAATATGTTTTCATTGTAATGAAGCAAGGCACTTTGCTAGAGATTGTCCCAAAGAGAAGGAGACTTGTGATAAATAGTTGAGTCTGTGAGAAGTATAGTAGTAGAAGTGAGAACAACTCTTTGTATCAAGGTGTTGAGTTGAGACATGTAATGGAAGAGCAAGAGATTGTAATCATTAGAGAATAAATAAAGTTAGCATCGTTGGTACTGATAGGGATTTATGAGTTGTTACTCTATGAAGAAGGATTTTGACCATTTTTTAGGATAAGAGAAATATGGTCTATGGAAGATTTGTGCATTTTTAAGGGTGGTAGTACCCTGTAAGAACACTTGACCCCTGGGAAAGATAAGGATACTCCAGTGGGTGGATTTCAGACAAAATGAATACGAGTTTTGTCTCGATATGTGTGATACCCCAAGAGTATGTGGGATGAAGTTGGAGATCGTCAGTTGTTTGGACCAAATGTGATCAAGGAGTCAGAAGAGAATGTTAAGTTGATTCGAGATAGACTGAAGGTAGCTCAGTCCAGGCAGAGGAGATATGCAGACTCAAAAACGCAAGGAGGTAGTCTATGAAATTGGAGACAGAGCATGTCTTCATGTGTTCCCTCTGCGAGGAATTAAACGATTTGGAGTTAAGGGAAAATTAGCCCCGAGATTTGTAGGACATACCAAGTTTTGGAGCGTATGAGAGAAGTGGCCTACAAGTTGGAGTTACCCGAAGGACTGTCAGGAGTGCATGATGTGTTTCATGTTTCTCAGTTGAAGAGTGCCATGCAGAGATGGCCAATATTTCCCTGTAAGGATGCTTGACCCTGGAAAGGATAATGATGTTCCACGAAGTGGAATATGGACTCCATAAGTATAAGTTGTTATCTCGGTATGTGGGATATTCCACGAGGATGAAGAGATAAATTACTATTGGATATAAAGGAGGTATGATGTCGGAAATATGGATTAATGGAAACTCCATGATGAGTCTGAGTAATCATGTCCTAGTTTGGTGTCAATAGAAGGAAGGAAGACAGTATAATTGGATGGACTTAAGAATACTAGGAAGTTGGAAGTTGGGAATAATGATCAGTTGCCCGATGATAAGTTCAAAGACTACAAGTGATGAGATGGGCCATAACCCACATGCCCCAGGACCTGCCAAGAAGCAAGCACATTCTTGCTGAAGGAAGAACCCCGGAGGAAGATACGCCGTTTATCGATAGACGATCTTATAGGAGTTTACGCAAACCTGAGAGTGGTGAAGGAACGATAGATGATTGTTTGGCTTGCAGAATCAATGGATTATTCCGAACACAGTTCGTGGACAAGAGAAATTCTGCAATGCTTGTGAGGATGACCGAGTGTTAGAATGCGAGATTCGCTAAACCGTATACAGGGTAATGATTTGGGTGCGGGATGGATTGATCACCATACCGACTTACTCTTATTATTCGCCTTGCTATATGGGATGGTAAATCCGAGTGACTTACCTATAGTAAAGAGACGACGATCAAAACCCTGTTTAAACTTAGAATGGTATAAGTATTTTTCCCTTGTACACGGCAGTTGTTGCCAACCGTAGGTTATACGGTGAGGTTCAACCCAGACCCATTTCCTGCAGGAGAAACCATAAATTGTTGACCACCATGAGATATCGATAGTTGTTTAGTTTTGGTGCCAGACCCGTCAGCTAAGAAGACCCAATCTCGGAATAACCTTACCAAGAGGAAAGACAGAAGAATTGAGGAAAAGGTTATGCCACTACCTGAAGAGCCTAGAGAAGGAATTATACTAAAGATCTGAGAAGACCGGCCCTGTCAAGAATAAGGATGGAGTATATGAGTATTGATGGGACCGTAACAATGTTTCTAAGTGTGGTAGCACCCGAGACCCCGGAGACGATCGATGGATTTTGAGAAGACCCCGAACCTAACCTATTTCTTTCTAGCCTCTCCGAATCTCGAGGACGAGATTCATTTTAAGGGTGGTAGGTTTGTAACATCCCAAAATTCTAAATTTTGGAATGTTATAATAAATAGATAGAATTGATTGATTGTTTGATTGATTGTGTGAAATTGAGTGAAATTCGAAACCTTTTTGAAAGTTAAATGAGAGGGAATAAAAGGACTTTCCCAAACTTTCATTTTGCTTTCTGATCTCCATGAATTCAAATTCTTTTCAAATACAAAACCCTTGAGCGAAGATGATATGACTTCTTCCATTTAAATTAAATGAAAGGGTATTTGAAAATAATTGAATTTCATTTGGAAACATTTCAATTCATAAACTTCATGCAGCTCAATGATTTTCATGAGAGAAGATAAAATGACTTCTTCAAATTATATGAAATATGAGTTGGGAGTTTCGAAGAATTAAATTCAAAGTTCTTTTGAATTTATTTTCAATTTGGAATGTTATACATTAGACCATCATTGCATATCATAATTTATTTGCTTTTGGTTTTGATCCTAGAAATTCCACGCAACTCAAGGACCCACGGAGAGAGTTGGGGATTTCGTTATTTTCATATTTGAGTTTTCTCAAATTTTGCGAATCGGATCATTTGATTTTAATTATTTTATCATCAATTATTTCTATTACAAAAATATGAGAGAGGGAATAAAATGACTTTCCCAAAATAAAGAAATATTGAGGATTTAATAATAAAATCAAACAAGATTTTATTTCGAAGTTTTTCGGTATTTTATTTGAATTTAGGAAAATGTGCGTTTTTCAAAATTGCATTTAGGCCCCAAATAAATGTTCACCTTGTGCGGCTTGATTTTAGAAGCCCGGGAAAATTTATTTCGGTATTTTTGGAGTCCGTTTAGTATTTCTTTTATTTGTTTTTCTGCGCGAAAAAAACGCGAACCGACTTCGGGCCGTACCCGAGCGGGACTCCGCCCGGGGGCAGCCTTTAAATAGCCACCGCCCGAGCCGCCCCAGCCCACCAGATCCGCGCCTCGATCCGCGAGCCGCCGCCCGCCATCGCCGAAACCGCCGCCGCCGCCGGACCCAGGTTAACCTCGTTTTCGTCGCCGTTTTTTTAAAAAAAGAAAAAAAGCCGCGGTTAAAAAAAATCGCGGTTTTATTTTTATTTTTTTGAGTTTCGGTTTTTTAAATAGATCGGTTTTTCCGGTTTATTTATTTAGTGAGCGTTCGTTCGTTTGTTCGTTCTAGCGAACGTTCGTCGTTCTTCTTTTTCTCGGATTAAATCCGTGATTTTTCTGATCGCGATTCCTGATCCGATTTTCGTTTTAGTATAACTTTTCGCTCGGTTATCGGAATCAGGCGATTCAAGCGCCTGGAGTTTCGTCTCGAAACCCTCTAACCGTTTAACCAACTTAAACAAGTTTTTGCCACTGTAAAAATTTCCCTAGATCCAGAATAGTAAACGAAGCCTGTTTCTTTTGCCGTTTGAGTTTCGTTGCTCCGTTTGAGTTGATTCTTTTTGCAAATCGAAGCTCTTGACCTAAACTTTCTGATAAGGCCAAATTCACATAATTTTGGTACTGTTAGAAATTGTCTTATGTAGCAAGAGTTATTTGTTTGGTTTTGATGTTTTTCGAATCGTCTTCTTCGATCTTTCTGGTCTTTTGAGTGATTGCTTATGTGTGGTTACTATTGCTTGATTACGATAGGTTGAACGGAGTGTGACGAGTAGATCTATCAAGAGTTTTGAGTGCGAATCATATTCATCAACATTGCAGGCAAGTTCACACTTTGATCATATCCCTTTTATACCCAGTTTTTATGCATTAGTTTCACCCTCAAACATTGCATGAGTAGGATTGATAACATGTGGGTATTGGGAAGTAGTTGATGAGGTAGTACCTATTACTTGTTTATTATCAAACCCTTGGGAGTTACTATTACGTTATGCTTACATTGCCATGCTATGCTCGTAGACGTGGATTGGGTTTTGAGAGTATCCATGACAGATGTGAGATTGTTAATTAATGGTTTACTTAAGGTGGCAACTTAAACACACATCTGGGTGGATTGAGGCACCTGGTTATTCCAGGATTGCCTATCTAGGCACCTGGGTAGACCAGGATTGCCTGTTTTTTTATGGACCGCCACCCAGGCTCAAAGGGATCATGAGATTATTCATACTAAAAACTTCCGTGTGCAGCCACAAGCTATTATGGGCTCTAGCATAGTTGATTAAGTTGTGCGAACTCTTACAGGGTAGACTAGCAGATGTAGGGGAAAGTAGGTGTAACGGTCTATCCATCGTAAGGTGCTAGCACTTCTGAAAGACTATGTCTCGGTCATCCGTTTCTCAAACACCATGTAGTGCGAGAAATCCAACGGAGGAGATCGAGTCTTGTGGGGAAAAGTGCGCAAACCTCTGCAGAGTGTATAAACTAATCATGGTTAGCCGTGTCCCCGGTTATGGATAACTTGAGTATCTAGTACTTGGATTATCATGTGAATCTCATCGTGTTACTTTAAATTAAGTTTTTTGGATTTAATGATGTTACTTAATTGGGATTGGGGATGCTGTCAACCATTCTCAATGTTCAACAACCACCATGATAGTTAAATAAAATTTATTTCTTTGCAGTAGGGAAAAATTGGCTTTACGCAAAACCTTATAACCATAGAGCTTTTCCACCAGCCATATATGCATGTAGTGATAGCCATTATTCATCATTGCTCTACAGTGTGAATTTGCCAGTACATTCAATGTACTGACCCTTTGTGGCTGCAACGTCTCATGTTGCAGGATTATCTTACGACGAGTAAGTGATACGATAGGGTTACGATTTCTACACTCAACTTTGCCGTTGGTGTTGATGGGAATCCACAACCTTGTTACTTCCGCTATTTTGGATTGAGGTAATAGTATTTACGTTACTTTTACATGTGATTTACCTCTGTTATAAATCCTCGAGTACTGTGTGTGTCAGCATACCGATCCAGGGATGACACTTAAGCATAGAGACTTGATCCATTCGGGTCGGGTCGCTACACTATCGCGGCGGTAAACACTTAGCTCGACACCTGCCGCCGCCGCCGCCAGGCTGCCGGCAAAGCCCACCGCATTTCGCCACTTCCGCTTGCCGCCGCCTATTGCCATCGACTTTCTCGACGCTGCTCGTGGTCGACCCTGCTCCGCTTGGTTGTGGAATCTGCCGTACTGAGGGTTCTTTCTCATGGACAACAAGGTAACTAATTTAATGAGATATTATCTCATCTCTTATCCTAGTTCATCTGCCTCCTTTAATCACCCAGCTGAAATCACTGTGAATTCATTTTTATTTGAGCTGATTTGAGGGTTTTCTTTCGTTCATAGAGTGTATAGTGCACGGACACATCAGGACCTTGCGGCCACTGCCAGACATTCCATCTCGCTGTACCAGAGGACTTGAGGATGCGCGTGGTATGTTCAATCTCACCCTAAATCGGCTGGCATGGCCTACTTTCATGAACATATTCTAAATATTACTACATTTGGATAAAAGGTGCCACATGCACCATATACGTCAAAGGGGATTTCCCCCTCTTCTTTCTATATTAGGAAAATTAATGATTGATACGTCTTCGTCGTATCTATAATTTTTGATTGTTCCATGCCAATATTATACAACTTCCATATACTTTTGGCAACTTTTTATACTATTTTTGGGACTAACACATTGATCCAGTGCCCAGTGCCAGTTCCTGTTTGTTGCATGTTTTTTGTTTCGCAGAAAATCCATATCAAATGGAGTCCAAACAGAATAAAAACGGACGGAGAATATTTTTGGAATATTTGAGAAATATGGGAAGAAGTATCAATGCGAGAAGGTGCCCAAGGGGGCCACGAGGCAGGGGGCGCGCCCCTGACTCTCGTGGGCCTCCTGTAAGGCGGTTGCTGCTCTTCTTTGGTCGCAAGAAAGCTAATTTTCGGATAAAAATTTGGGTGAAGGTTTCAATCCAATCGGAGTTACGGATCTCCGAATATATAAGAAACGGTGAAAGGGCAGAATCCCAGAACGCAGAAATAGAGAGAGATAGAGAGACAGATCCAATCTCGGAGGGGCTCTTGCCCCTCCCATGCCATGGAGGCCAAGGACCAGAGGGGAAACCCTTCTCCCATCTAGGGAGAAGGTCAAGGAAGAAGAAGAAGAAGAAGGGGGCCTCTCCCCCCTCGCTTCTGGTGGCGCCGGAGTGCCACCGGGGGCCATCATCATCACCGCAATCTACACCAACACCTCCGTCATCTTCACCAACATCTCCATCACCTTCCCCCCTCTATCTACAATGGCCCACTCTCCCGCAACCCGCTGTACCCTCTACTTGAACATGGTGCTTTATGCTTCATATTATTATCCAATGATGTGTTGCCATCCTATGATGTCTAAGTAGATTTTCGTTGTCCTATCGGTGATTGGTGAATTACTATGATTGATTTAATTTGCTTGTGGTTATGTTGCTGTCCTTTGGTGCCCATCATATGCGCACGCGTGTGGATCACACCATAGGGTTAGTTGTATGTTGATAGGACTATATATTGGAGGGCAAGAGTGACAGAAACTTCAACCTAGCATAGAAATTGATGCATACGGGATTGAAGGGGGACCAATATATCTTAATGCCATGGTTGGGTTTTACCTTAATGAACATTAGTAGTTGCGGATGCTTGCTAATAGTTCCAATGATAAGTGCATGGAATTCCAAGTCAGGGATGACATGCGAGCAGTGGCCTCTCCCACATAAAACTTGCTATCGGTCTAGTAAAGTAGTCAATTGCTTAGGGACAATTTCGCAACTCCTAGCACCACTTTTCCACACTTGCTATACTAACTTTATTGCTTCTTTATCTAAACAGCCCCTAGCTTTTATTTACGTGCTCTTTATTATCTTGCAAACCTATCCAAAAACACCTACAAAGTACTTCTAGTTTCATACTTGTTTTAGGTAAAGCGAACGTCAAGCGTGCGTAGAGTTGTATCGGTGGTCGATAGAACTTGAGGGAATATTTGTTCTACCTTTAGCTCCTCGTTGGGTTAGACACTCTTACTTATCGAAAGAGGCTACAATTGATCCCCTATACTTGTGGGTTATCAAGACCTTTTTCTGGTGCCGTTGCCGGGGAGCAATAGCGTGGGGTGAATATTCTCGTGTGTGCTTGTTTGCTTTATCACTAAGTAATTTTTATTTGCTGTTCTAAGTTGTTCTCTATCTTTAGTTATGGATATGGAACACGAAATACCAAAAAAATTAGGTTTACTTGCTACTCATGGAGATGGGGAACCTCCTAAAACCCTCGATGCTCATTATGTGAAAGATATTATGTACTACTTTGATAATCCTAAGAAAACCCCATTCAACTTAGTAATGGGAGACACGTTGGATCAACGCTGATGAGGACATCAATACCATTGTTACACCCACAGCCCCTACTGTTACATATACTGGACTAATTACTAGAGCTCGCGCACGCCAATTAAATTACCAGGTACTTTCGTTTCTTGGTAATGATTCTAATGTTCATGAGATTATGATGCTGCCTAAATTGGATAAATTTGTTTTGCTTACAAATGAAGGGCCTAGCTTGGAGAAGGATGAACATTGGAGCAAGAACACGCGTGGAGTTGATGGCATGCGCAAGGGGATCAAGAACGGAGTTACAAGTGATGATTTCAGGACTTTGAAGCCGCCATAAGGAGTGCATGAAGCCTTGGACGAAATATACAAGATGCCACTTCATAATATTCGTCCATAGGCTATTCTAGGTGCTGCGTCACCTTATTAATGGGCCAGGCCCATGTAATTTCGAAATACTTAAGTATAGGCTATTTTTAGAGTCCGTATGTGTGGGGAAACAAGAGTTAGGGTTGGTTTCGGACCCCACCCTCAAGGGCCACGAAATTTCCCCCTCTTCCTCCATATATATAGCCCTTAGGGCGTAGTTTAGACTTTGGGTTTTGTTTAGATTAAAAGTTCGCCATAGCTGCAATTTCGCGTACTTCGTTTGTGTCCAACGACCAGACCAAGACGTCACAGAACCCCACCTTGATCAATAAAGCTTTCATCTTATATTCGCAATATCCCGATTGCAATCTCAGTTTCTTGCTTGTTCTTCGTTTGCTCGCAGGAAACAGACCCTCGTGGTCAGGTTGATCGTGCTCCGGCGTGGTCAATAACCCTCGGAAGTTGGTTTAGCGATTGCCAAGGCACGACGTCTCGCACGTTCGTAGTCGGATCGTCAAGGTCGACTCCCACAGAAAACGATAGCCTCCATCTCATCGAAACATCGGGACACCTTAGCCTCTATCAAGTGGTATCAGATTTCCAGGTTGCTCGGTGAGATTTTACAGTTTTTCGTAGATTAGATCGAGTATGTTCTTCATACCTACAGTCCACAAAAAAGCCAGAAAAAAAATTAGGGTTAGTTCATCATATCCGAACCAATCTGAGCCTTTGCATAATCTTTTTAGGGTTTTTGCTTTGTTGAATTTGCGGTTGCATCGTCGTGTCAAGTTGCTGGTCTTAGAGTCTAGTCTTTTAGAGTTTCGAGTTCTGGTCATAAGTTGTCACGCCGCCGCCGCACCATCATCATCGCCTTGCCATCTACCACTTTTTCTTATCCGCCACCGCTCTGAATCCATATCCATATACCACCACCAATCCGTATCCATATACCACCACCGCTACCATATACCACCACCGCTGCCATATACCACAACCATATATCCACCACCAATCCGAGTTCTTCTCATATTAGGTTTGTTCTTGAGATCAATCTAAATTCTGATTCGTGTTTCCTTGCCTGCGTAGGTCTCGAAAAAAAAGTCTGGAGACCCCCGGGCAGTTTTTAGGCCAAAATTTTCACGGGCAATTTTTTTCCCTATCCTATTTTTAGGCTTTTCTGAGTCTTTTGAGCCACGTGCCATCATAGTGATTTTTTGTCGCACTTTTTCGTCGTCGCTGCCCTGATTTCCGAAAAAAAAGTGAAAAATAAAATTTCGTGCCCATCCTATCAGTTTGACGAGGGAAGAGTTTTGAGACACTCGCCATTATAGTGATTTTTCGCAAAAAAAAAGAGGAGCGCAAAAAAAAGGAGCGCAAAAAAAAGAGGAGCGAAAAAAAAGGAGCGCAAAAAAAAGAGCGAAAAAGAAGAGTTCCAGAGTGTGCTTTTCCCTTATTTACGTGCAGCGCCGTGATTTTGTTAGTGTTCTAGGCTCGCGTCTCTAGCACGGTCTAGCCTAGGACCAGCACAATACCGTCGTTGAGCGTTTATTCAACTTTGCATCTCTGAATTGATTATTGCTGACCCTTTTTGCTACCATACTATAAGCCTTCCCAGCTCCACATACATCTACGTCGTGCGTTTGACTCTCCCCGGCAATCGCTCTATCCAAGCTTTTGAGAGTTTTGACTACAACGGTTGCCGATCACCGCCTGCTGCTGGGTAAGAACTGGTAAGAATTTGAGATTTGCTTGACGGATTTGTGACACCCGCCACCACCACCACTTGTTAGTAGTCTGTAGGATCATCTTCTTGTGTGTTTCTATTGCTGCTAACCATGCCAGGATCACAAGCCGACGAGACTAACTGGGAGAACTTGACGAACAAGGAGCTTCATGATACGTTTCAGCAAATGATGAGTGTACAGGTGCAAGATGTGATAAACAGATTTGAAGAGGCCATGGAGAAGATAGATGGCATGGAGAAGACGTTTGAAACAAAGCTCGATAACAAGTTTGCTGAATTGCTTTTGCGTTTTCCACCACCACCATCGGCTGCTCCTGCCGCACCTCTGCAACAACAGCAACAACACCGACTACCTCCACGTCGGGAAACAGCCCTCCGCCGAGCAAGCCGTGTCCCTCTTCAGTCGGGCCAAACTGCTGGTGCTGCTGTTGATACTTCTGTGGCTCCTACTGCTGATGTGGAGGAGGATGATTATGTGGGAGATTATGAGGATGAGGTTGATCAAAATCATAACTACGTGCCACCACTAGCACAACAACCACCAGGTCGTCCACATGCAAATAATGGCAATGGTAGGGCTCACCCTCAGGTACGAGATCATGACCATCTCCCTAAACTAAAATTGAATATTCCACCATTTGAGGGTAGATATGTTCCTGATATATATCTTACTTGGGAGTTAGAAACTGAACAACGATTTACATGTTTACAATATCCCGAGGAGAGACGTGTTCCTGCTGCTGTTTGTGCTTTCACTAGTTTTGCATGTGTTTGGTGGTCTGAGCATTGTAGATTATATCCTATTCCGGCTACTTGGGCTGCTTTGAAAACTGCTATGCGTACTCGTTGGGTTCCACCATATTATCAACGTGAATTACTTCAAAAATCGCAGCGCTTAAGACAGGGAAAAAATTCTGTAGAAGAATATTATCAGGAATTACAAACTGGCATGATTAGATGTGGTATTGTTGAGGAGAATGAAGCTATGCTTGCACGTTTTATGGGTGGATTAAATAGAGAGATTCAGACGATTCTAGAGTATAAGGAGTATACTAATATCACTCGTTTATTCCATCTTGCTTGTAAAGCTGAACGTGAAGTGCAGGATCGACAGGCATTGGCGCGGACTAACTTTTCTGCAGGTCGACCTTCATCATGGAAACCACGTGCATCATCTACTTCCACACGTTCTACTACACCGGCGCCTCCGTCGGCTGCCACCTCCAACCGTGATACAATAAAGCAGGCACAATCACCACTATCTGCCAAGAGCACACCTTCTGGGCCTGCAAAGAGCTCTTCTTCATCCATGGCATCAACAGGGCAAACACATGATATTATTTGTCGACGTTGCAAGGGTGGAGGTTATTATGCGAGAGAATGCCCATCTAAGCGTGTGATGATTGTTACTGAGGATGGTGGGTATGAGTCCGCTAGTGACTATGATGAGGAGACTTTGGCTCTTATTACACGTGAAGAAGACGGTGGAGACGATTCTGATCATGAGACGCAATACATGGCTCCTGAAGATGCTGACAGGTATGAATGTTTAGTTGCTCAACGTGTTTTGAGTGTGCAGGTTACACAAGCTGAGCAAAATCAGAGGCATAATTTGTTCCATACAAAGGGAGTTGTGAAGGAACGTTCCGTTCGCGTGATCATAGATGGAGGGAGCTGCAATAACTTGGCTAGCATGGAGATGGTGGAGAAGCTATCTCTCACCACAAGACCACATCCACATCCTTACTACATCCAATGGTTCAACAACAGCGGCAAGGTTAAGGTAACACGTACTGTTCGTGTGCATTTTAGTATCTCTACATATGCTGATTATGTTGATTGTGATGTGGTACCTATGCAAGCATGTTCCTTATTACTTGGTAGACCATGGCAATTTGATAAAAATTCTGTACACCATGGTAGAAACAATCAGTATACTCTTGTTCATAACGATAAAAATATTACTTTGCTTCCTATGATTCCTGATTCCATTTTGAAAGATGATATTAATAGAGCTAATAAAGCAAAATAGGAGACAAATAAGAGTGAAAATCAGATTGTGGCAAAAGAATTTGAGCACCAAATGAAGCCTAATAATAAACCATCTACTGTTGTTTCTGAAATTAAATTGAAAAGTGCATGTTTACTTGCCACCAAATCTGATATTGATGAGCTAGATTTTAGCAAATCTGTTTGCTATGTTTTTGTGTGCAAAGAGGCATTATTTTCATTCGAGGACGTGCCTTCCTCTTTGCCCCCTGCTTTCACTAACATTTTGCAGGAGTTCGCTGACGGCTTTCCACAAGACGTGCCACCGGGATTACCACCCATTCGAGGGATTGAGCATCAAATTGACTTAATTCCCGGTGCTTCGCTACCCGACCGTGCACCATACCGTACCAATCCAGAGGAGACGAAGGAGATTATGCGTCAAGTACAAGAACTGCTCGACAAATGTTATATACGTGAATCCCTTAGTCCTTGTGCTGTTCCTATCATTTTAGTGCCGAAAAAGGATGGTACGTCGCATATGTGCGTTGATTGTAGAGGCATTAATAATATTACTATTCGTTATCGTCATCCTATTCCTAGGCTAGATGACATGCTTGATGAATTGAGTGGCTCTACAATATTCTCCAAAGTTGATTTGCGTAGTGGATACCATCAAATTCGTATGAAGTTGGGTGATGAATGGAAAACAGCATTTAAAACTAAGTTTGGATTATATGAGTGGTTAGTCATGCCTTTTGGGTTAACTAATGCACCTAGTACTTTCATGAGGTTAATGAACGAAGTTTTACGTGCTTTCATTGGACGATTTGTGGTAGTTTACTTTGATGACATATTGATTTATAGCAAATCTTTGGAGGAACATTTGGAACATTTACGTGCTGTTTTTATTGCTCTACGTGATGCATGTTTGTTTGGAAACCTTGGAAAGTGCACCTTTTGCACCGACCGAGTATCTTTTCTTGGCTATGTTGTTACTCCACAGGGAATTGAAGTTGATAAAGCCAAGATTGAAGCTATTGAGAGTTGGCCGCAGCCCAAAACGGTCACACAAGTGAGGAGTTTCCTTGGCCTCGCTGGTTTCTATAGGCGTTTTGTGAGAGATTTCAGCACCATTGCTGCACCTCTCAATGAGCTTACAAAGAAGGATGTGCCTTTTGTTTGGGGTACCGCACAGGAAGAAGCCTTCATGGTATTGTAAGATAAGTTGACACATGCTCCTTTACTCCAACTTCCTGATTTTAATAAGACTTTTGAGCTTGAATGTGATGCTAGTGGAATTGGATTAGGAGGTGTGTTATTACAAGATGGCAAACCTGTTGCATACTTTTCTGAAAAATTGAGTGGGCCTAGTCTGAACTATTCTACTTATGATAAAGAATTATATGCTCTTGTTCAGACCTTAGAAACATGGGAACATTATTTATGGCCCAAGGAATTTGTTATACATTCTGATCATGAATCTTTGAAACACATTAAAAGTCAAGCAAAACTGAACCGCAGACATGCTAAATGGGTTGAATTCATTGAGACTTTTCCTTATGTCATTAAACACAAGAAGGGTAAAGAAAATGTTATTGCTGATGCATTGTCTCGTCGTTATACTATGCTTTCACAACTTGACTTTAAAATATTTGGTTTGGAGACCATCAAAGATCAATATGTGCATTATGTTGAATTTAAAGATGTATTGCAGAATTGTAAGGTAGGGAGAACTTGGAACAAGTTCGTTCTTAACGATGGAGTTATGTTTCGTGCTAACAAGCTATGCATTCCAGCTAGCTCCGTTCGTCTTTTGTTGTTGCAGGAGGCGCATGGAGGAGGATTAATGGGACACTTTGGCGTCAAGAAGACGGAGGATATACTTGCTACACATTTCTTTTGGCCAAAGATGAGACGGGATGTTGAGCGTTTTGTTGCTCGCTGCACTACATGTCAAAGAGCTAAGTCACGACTCAATCCTCATGGTTTATATATGCCTTTGCCTGTACCTAGTGTTCCTTGGGAGGATATATCTATGGACTTTGTTTTAGGTTTACCTCGAACAAAGAAGGGGAGGGATAGCATATTTGTTGTCGTGGATAGGTTCTCGAAAATGGCACACTTTATACCATGTCATAAAAGCGATGATGCTGTTAATGTTGCTGATTTGTTCTTTCGTGAAATTATTCGCTTACATGGTGTGCCAAATACTATTGTTTCAGATCGTGATACTAAATTTCTTAGCCACTTTTGGAGATTTTTATGGGCTAAGTTGGGGACTAAGCTGCTTTTTAGTACTACTTGTCACCCCCAAACTGATGGACAAACTGAAGTAGTCAATAGAACATTGTCTACTATGCTTAGGGCTGTTTTGAAGAATAACAAGAAAATGTGGGAAGAATGCTTGCCTCATATTGAATTTGCTTATAATCGTTCATTGCATTCTACTACTAAGATGTGCCCTTTTGAAATTGTGTATGGTTTCCTACCTCGTGCACCTATTGATTTGTTGCCTCTTCCATCTTCAGAGAAGGTTAATTTTGATGCTAAAGAACGTTCTGAATTGATTTTAAAAATGCATGAGTTAACTAAGGAAAACATTGAGCGTATGAATGCTAAATATAAACTTGCTGGAGATAAGGGTAGAAAACATGTTGTGTTTGCGCCTGGAGATCTTGTTTGGTTACATTTGCGTAAAGATAGATTTCCTAATCTGCGCAAATCAAAGCTAATGCCACGTGCTGATGGTCCTTTTAAGGTGTTAGAGAAAATAAATGATAATGCATATAAACTTGAGCTACCTGTAGATTTTGGGGTTAGTCCCACTTTTAACATTGCAGATTTGAAGCCTTATTTGGGTGAGGAAGATGCGCTTCCGTCGAGGACGACTTCATTTCAAGAAGGGGAGGATGATGAGGACATCAATACCATTGTTACACCCACAGCCCCTACTGTTACATATACTGGACCAATTACTAGAGCTCGCGCATGCCAATTAAATTACCAGGTACTTTTGTTTCTTGGTAATGATTCTAATGTTCATGAGATTATGATGCTGCCTAAATTGGATAAATTTGTTTTGCTTACAAATGAAGGGCCTAGCTTGGAGAAGGATGAACATTGGAGCAAGAACACGCGTGGAGTTGATGGCATGCGCAAGGGGATCAAGAACGGAGTTACAAGTGATGATTTCAGGACTTTGAAGCCGCCATAAGGAGTGCATGAAGACTTGGACGAAATATACAAGATGCCACTTCATAATATTCGTCCATAGGCTATTCTAGGTGCTGCGTCACCTTATTAATGGGCCAGGCCCATGTAATTTTGAAATACTTAAGTATAGGCTATTTTTAGAGTCCGTATGTGTGGGGAAACAAGAGTTAGGGTTGGTTTCGGACCCCACCCTCAAGGGCCACGAAATTTCCCCCTCTTCCTCCATATATATAGCCCTTAGGGCGTAGTTTAGACTTTGGGTTTTGTTTAGATTAAAAGTTCGCCATAGCTGCAACTTCGCGTACTTCGTTTGTGTCCAACGACCAGACCAAGACGTCACAGAACCCCACCTTGATCAATAAAGCTTTCATCTTATATTCGCAATATCCCGATTGCAATCTCAGTTTCTTGCTTGTTCTTCGTTTGCTCGCAGGAAACAGACCCTCGTGGTCAGGTTGATCGTGCTCCGGCGTGGTCAATAACCCTCGGAAGTTGGTTTAGCGATTGCCAAGGCGCGACGTCTCTTACGTTCGTAGTCGGATCGTCAAGGTCGAATCCCACAGAAAACGATAGCCTCCATCTCATCGAAACATCGGGACACCTTAGCCTCTATCAAACGCGAATACTTTAGGGATTATCGCTTGACTCAAAAAGGGAAACTATTATGGGATCAAATTCATATGTTGCATTGGTATGCTCGGGAACTATGCTTGAGATATGATTATACTTGTTGCTCTAGGATGAAGGCTCCACACCTTCCCTTTTCATGCAAATTGAATGATGATAAAACCTTGGCTTCTTATGCTAATGGTATATATGATTACTATGATGTGGAACAAATAGAAAAATTTGTTGCTTTTATGGGTGCTTATGAAATTGAATCTTTGTTTAAAGAGTTAAATTTTTGATGATTCCGTTTATAGACCTGAAAATTTAGCTATCCTTAAATATTTCTATGAGAATTATGAATTCAATTCCGATATTGATGATTTTATTGAGAGAGTCTCCGCTGTCCAAGAAGAGACTAATATTTTGCAGGAGTCTATGGAAGAAGAAATTGATGAAACTGTGAGCTGATTGGATGAAAAAGATGATGAGGAGAGCGAAGAACAAAAGGAGGAAGAACGGATTAGCTACATGTGCCCACCTTCTAATGAGAGTAACCCTCCAACTCATACATTGTTTAATGTCCCTTCGTGCTTACCGAAGGATGATTGCTATGATAACTATTATGATCCCGTTGATTCTCTTGAAATATCCTTTTTGATGATGCTTGCTATGCTTGTGGCCAAGATGCCAATATGAATTATGCTTATGGAGATGAACTTGCTATAGTTCCTTATGTTAAACATGAAATTGTTGCTATTGCACCCACGCATGATAGTCGTATTATCTTTTTGAATTCTCCCGACTACACTATATCAGAGAAGTTTGCCCTTATTAAGGATTATATTGATGGGTTGCGTTTTACTATTACACATGATGATTTTGATAGGTATACTATTCATGTGCTTGCTGCTCCTACTTGCAATTATTATGAGAGAGGAACTACATCTCCACCTCTCTATGTTTCCCACATGATAAAATTGCAAGAAACTGTTTACACTATGCATTGGCCTTTACTTTGTGTGCATGCATTGTTCTTTTATGACATGCCGATGCATAGGAAGAGAGTTAGACTTCGTCATTACATTACTTTGTGCTCACTACTAAATTACAAATCATTGTTAATTAAAATTGGCTTTGATATACCTTGGGATCTGGGTGGATTCACTACTTGAGCACTATATGCCTAGCTTAATGGCTTTAAAGAAAGCGCTGCCAGGGAGACAACCCAGAAGTTTTTGAGAGTCATTTATTTCTGTTGAGTGCTTTTATATAGTTTAAAAACAAAAAATAAAGAGGGGAACCCAAAACTTTTCAAAAAGGAAAGTGAAAGTGAGAGAGACAAGCATTGTTGAAGTGGGGGAGCTCCTTGAACTTTGTTCATGCTCACAGAAACTTTGTGAATCTTGATTACAGAAACTTTTCAGCAAATAATAATTATCCCCTCGTACAATTCCATTGTGTTATAAAAATAATGTGCCAAGATTTGCCTTTAGGATGTTTACATTGCTTGTTGGTTTGTGCGGTGCAGAACAGAAACTTTGGCTATAGTGCGTGATTTTACATTTTTTGCTGGAACGTCAAATGGTCATGAAACTTTTTGCACTGTCTTTCTATACAAATTTTTTATGTTTCCTAATTGTGGCAGAATTTTTGGAGTACCATAGATATGGTGAATGTTCAGACTACTACAGACTGTCCTGTTTAAGACAGATTCTGTTTTTGATGCATAGTTTGCTTGTTTTGATGAAACTATCAATTTCTATCAGTGGATTAAGCCATGAAAAGGTTATATTATAGTAGCTTCAATGAAAAAACAAAATATTAATTGGTTTACAACAGTACTTAGAGTAGTTATTTACTTTATTATACTAATGGATCTTACCAAGCTTTCTGTTGAGTTTTGTGTGATAGAAGTTTTCAAGTTTTGGGAGAGATCACGATGGATGAAGGAATAAGGAGTGGAAAGAGCCTAAGCTTGGGGATGCCCAAGGCAACCCAAGGAAATATTCAAGGACTCCCAAGCAACCAAGCTTGGGGATGCCCCGGAAGGCATCCCCTCTTTCTTCTAACGATCATCGGTAATTTCACTTGGAGCTATATTTTTATTCGTCACATGATATGCGTAAATCTTGGAGCGTCTTTTGCATTTAGTTTCCACTTTTATTTTATGCACCATGCTGGTATGAGATAGTCCTTGGTTGATTTATAGAATTCTCATTGCACTTCACTTATATCTTTTGAGTATGGCTTTATAGAATGCTTCATGTGCTTCACTTATACCATTTAAAGTTTGGATTGCCTGTTTCCCTACACATAGAAAACCGTCATTTTTAGAATGCTCTTTTGCTTCACTTATATTTGTTAGAGCATGGGCATATCTTTTTTAGAAAGAATTAAACTCTCTTGCTTGACTTATATCTATTTAGAGAGATGACAGGAACTGGTCATTCACATGGTTAGTCATAAAATCCTACATAAAACATGTAGATCACTGAATATGATATGTTTGATTCCTTGCAATAGTTTTGCGATATAAAGATGGTGATATTAGAGTCATGCTAGTGGGTAGTTGTGGATTGTAGAAATACTTGTGTTGAAGTTTGTGATTCCCGTAGCATGCACGTATGGTGAACCGTTATGTGATGAAGTCGGAGCATGAGGTATTTATTGATTGTCTTCCTTATGAGTGGCGGTCGGGGACGAGCGATGGTCTTTTCCTACCAATCTACCCCCTAGGAGCATGCGCGTAGTACTTTGTTTCGATGACTAATAGATTTTTGCAATAAGTATGTGATTTCTTTATGACTAATGTTGAGCCCATGGATTATACGCACTCTCACCCTTCCATCATTGCTAGCCTCTTAGGTACCGTGCATTGCCCTTTCTCACCTCGAGAGTTGGTGCAAACTTCGCCGGTGCATCCAAACCCCGTGATACGATACGCTCTATCACACATAAGCCTCCTTATATCTTCCTCAAAATAGCCACCATACCTACATATTATGAAATTTCCATAGCCATTCCGAGATATATTGCCATGCAACTTCCATCATCATCATATACATGACTTGAGCATTTATTGTCATATTGCTTTGCATGATCGTAAGATAGCTAGCATGGTGTTTTCATGGCTTGTCCGTTTTTTGATGTCATTGCTACGCTAGATCATTGCACATCCCCGTACACCGCCGGAGGCATTCATATAGAGTCATATCTTTGTTCTAGTATCGAGTTGTAAGTAAATAAAAGTGTGATGATCATCATTATTAGAACATTGTCCCATGTGAGGTTATCAAAATAAAAGAGGCCAAAGAAGCCCACCAAAAAAGAGAGAAAAAAACAAAACAAAAAACAAAAAAAGAGAGAAAACGAGAGAAGGGACAATGTTACTATCCTTTTACCACACTTGTGCTTCAAAGTAGCACCATGTTCTTCATATAGAGAGTCTCATTGAGTTATCACTTTCATATACTAGTGGGAATTTTCATTATAGAACTCGGCTTGTATATTTCGATGATGGGCTTCCTCAAAGGCCCGAGGTCTTCATGAGAAAGCAAGTTGGATGCACACCCACTTAGTTTCAGTTTGAGCTTTCATATACTTATAGCTCTAGTGCATCTGTTGCATGGCAATCCCTACTCCTCACATTGTCATCAATTGATGGGCATCTCCATAGCCGGTTTATTAGCCGCGTCGATGTGAGACTTTCTCCTTTTTTGTCTTCTCCACACAAACTCCACCATCATATTCTATTCCACCCATAGTGCTATGTCCATGGCTCACGCTCATGTATTGTGTGAAAGTTGAAAAGGTTTGAGAACGTCAAAAGTATGAAACAGTTGCTTGGCATGTCATCGGGGTTGTGCATGATTTGAATATTTTGTGTGGTGAAGATGGAGTATAGACAGACCATATGATTTTGTAGGGATAACTTTCTTTGGCCATGTTATTTTGAAAAGACATGAGTGCTTTATTAGTATGCTTGAAGTATTATTGTCTTAATGTCAAATGATAGACTATTGCTTTGAATCACTCGTGTCTTAATATTCATGCCATGATTAGATTACATGATCAAGATTATGCTAGGTAGCATTCCACATCTAAAATTATCTTTTTTATCATTTACCTACTCGAGGACAAGCATGAATTAAGCTTGGGGATGCTGATACGTCTCCGTTGTATCTATAATTTTTGATTGTTCCATTCCAATATTATACAACTTTCATATACTTTTGGCAACTTTTTATACTATTTTGGGACTAACATATTGATCCAGTGCCTAGTGCCAGTTCCTGTTTGTTGCATGTTTTTTGTTTCACAGAAAATCCATATCAAACGGAGTCCAAACAGAATAAAAATGGACGGAGAATATTTTTGGAATATTTGTGAAATATGGGAAGAAGAATCAATGCAAGAAGGTGCCCGAGGGGGCCACGAGGCAGGGGGCGCACGCCTACCCCCTGGGCGCGCCCCAGACCCTCATGGCCCCCCGTAAGGTGGTTGCCGCTCTTCTTTGGCCGCTTTCTAATTTTTGGAGAAAATCAAGGCGAAGGTTTCAATCCTATCGGAGTTACGGATCTCCGGATATATAGGAAATGATGAAAGGGCAGAATCCCAGAACGCAGAAACAGAGAGAGACAGAGAGACAGATCCAATCTCGGAGGGGCTCTCGCCCCTCCCATGCCATGGAGGCCAAGGACCAGAGGGGAAACCCTTCTCCCATCTAGGGAGAAGGTCAAGGAAGAAGAATAAGGGGGCCTCTCCCCCCTCGCTTCCGGTGGTGCCGGAGTGCCACCGGGGCCCATCATCATCACCGCAATCTACACCAACACCTCCGTCATCTTCACCAACATCTCCATCACCTTCCCCCCTCTATCTACAATGGTCCACTCTCCCGCAACCCGCTGTACCCTCTACTTGAACATGGTGCTTTATGCTTCATATTATTATCCAATGATGTGTTGCCATCCTAAGATGTCTAAGTAGATTTTCGTTGTCCTATCGGTGATTGGTGAATTACTATGATTGATTTAATTTGCTTGTGGTTATGTTGCTGTCCTTTGGTGCCCATCATATGCGCACGCGTGTGGACCACACCATAGGGTTAGTTGTATGTTGATAGGACTATATATTGGAGGGCAAGAGTGACAGAAACTTCAACCTAGCATAGAAATTGATGCATACGGGATTGAAGGGGGACCAATATATCTTAATGCCATGGTTGGGTTTTACCTTAATGAACATTAGTAGTTGCGGATGCTTGCTAATAGTTCCAATGATAAGTGCATGGAATTCCAAGTTAGGGATGACATGCGAGCAGTGGCCTCTCCCACATAAAACTTGCTATCGGTCTAGTAAAGTAGTCAATTGCTTAGTGAGAATTTTGCAACTCCTACCACCACTTTTCCACACTTGCTATACTAACTTTATTTATTATTTATCTAAGCAGCCCCTAGCTTTTATTTACGTGCTCTTTATTATCTTGCAAACCTATCCAAAAACACCTACAAAGTACTTCTAGTTTCATACTTGTTTTAGGTAAAGCGAACGTCAAGCATGCGTAGAGTTGTATCGGTGGTCGATAGAACTTGAGGGAATATTTGTTCTACCTTTAGCTCCTCGTTGGGTTCGACACTCTTACTTATCGAAAGAGGCTACAATTGATCCCCTATACTTGTGGGTTATCAATGATGTATTGTTCTTTCGATTACTCTCATATTTCCATGACATCATGTTTACCCTATCTATTTAATTATAAATTTTTGTCCTTTGATTTCCACTTCTATATAGTTCTTTCAATTTGGGACCATATTTGCATGTTACCATATTTTCTTTAACAATCCTACCATTTTCTGCAGCGCGTCCCTTGCTATGCAACAAAATATGTAGTGCACAATCTTTCCCTTTACATACATCAAGACTGCAGGGATGTCATACTGCACACAAGCCATGGATTTACAATCGTTGCTACTATAAGACTTGATGAACGTGGTGACTCCTATTTTGGCACGGGCTTTTGGAAAGAAATTTCTAAGTTTTATGAACTGAAAGCTGGCACTATAACTGCACTACACATAAAAGGGTCTGGTCATGAGATATATGGTAACTTCCCCGACTATATCATCTGTCCAGACTTTGTTCGAAGTAAGTTTTCTTTTCAACTATTGTAACACCCTCGATGCGACTATATCTCCCACGTGTCGAGGCACGACTTAGAGGCATAAACGCATTGAAGGCATATGTCGCAAGTTAGGCAATCTTCACAACATCCCGTGTAATACAAATCATAAAGGGGAGATAACATAGTTGGCTTACACTCGCCACGTCAATCAAGTACATAAATAACATTACATCATCCAAACACTCATGGCCCGACTACGGCACCAAAATAAAAGATAACCCAACATGCGACACGGTCCCAATCACCCCCAACTGGGCACCACTACTGATCTTCGGGAAAGGAAACATAGTAACATTGAGAGTCTTCGTCGAACTCCCACTTGAGCTCATACGCGTCTCCTGGAGCGGAATCATCAGGCCCTGCATCTGGTGTAATAGTAATCTGTGAGCCACAGGGACTCAGCAATCTCGCACCCTCGCGATCAAGACTATTTAAGCTTATAGGTATGGCAAGGTAAATATATGTGGAGCTACAGCAAGCGACTAGCAAGTATGGTGGCTAACTTATTCGCAAAAGGGAGCGAGAAGAGGAGGCAAAGCGCGAGCGAGAAACTAGAGAACCATCTGCGCAAACATTACTCCAACACCGTGTCCACTTCCCGGACTCCGCCGAGAAGAGGCCATCACGGTAACACACTCAGTTGATTCATTTTAATTAATTAAGGTTCAAGTTATCTACAACCGGACATTAACAAATTCCCATCTGCCCATAACCGCGGGCACGACTTTCGAAAGTTCATATCCCTGCAGGGGAGTCCCAACTTAGCCCATGACAAGCTCTCACGGTCAACGAAGGAATAGACCTCCTCCCAAGTCATTCCGATCAGACTCGGTATCTCGGTAATTCAAGACACTTCGACAGGTTAAAACAAGCCCGAATGTGCCGACAAATCCCGATAGGAGCTGCACATATCTCTTTCTCAGGGCACACTCAGATTGTCTAAACTTCCGGCAGGCCAGCCCAGAGTTGCCCCTGGTAGCCACCGGCGGCTGACAGTTTGGACCAACACTCAGAGGAGCACTGGCCTGGGGGGGGGGGGTAAAATAATGATGACCCTTGAGTCTGCAGAACCCAAGAGAAAGAAAAGGCTAGGTGGCAAATGGTAAAACCAAGGTTGGGCATTGCTGGAAAAGCTTTAATCAAGGCGAACTATCGAGGGGTTCCCATTATAACCCAACCGCGTAAGGAACGCAAAATCCGGGAACATAACACCGATATGACGGAATCTAGGGTGGCAAGAGTGGAACAAAACACTAGGTGAGAGGCCGAGCCTTCCACCCTTTACCAAGTATATAGATGCATTAAGATAACATAGCAATATAATGATATCCCAACAAGTAAATAGATGTTCCAACAAGGAACGGCCTTCAATCTTCACCTGCAACTAGCAACGCTATAAGAGGGGCTGAGCAAAGCGGTAACATAGCCAATCAATGGTTTGCTAGGACATGGTTGGTTAGAGGTTTGACATGGCAATTTGGGAGGCTTGAAAGCAAGTGGTAGGCATCATAACAATGGCATAGCAAAAGAGCGAGCAAACTAGCATAGCAAAGATAGTAGTGATTTCGAGGGTATGATCATCTTGCCTGCACAGTTGTCAGAGTTGACTGGATCCTCGAAAGCAAACTCAACGGGCTCCTCGTTAGCGAACTCGTCTCCCGGATCTACCCAAACAAGACAAACAAGCAATAAGGACACAATCAACCACGTGCCAACTCAAACAATACAATGCAAAGATGATATGCTATGCGAGATGCGATGCGGGATGCAAAATGCAAGATATGACAGGAAATGCATGAATCTGGCCTCGACTTTGAAAACCAAGTGTGACACTAGAAAGATGAGATGAAATCACGTGAAAACGATATAAATAACGCCGGAATCGGAGTTACGGTTTGGAAATGGCAAGCGATTCAAAAATGACACCAGTCTGCGATTTACAGCAAGTAGGCATCTAAATGCAATGAAACGAACATGCTACAGCACCCAAACATGACAACAAAATACATGGCAGGGATGACACAAGATGCTTAACAAAAGTCTAGCACTGAGCTACGGCCAATTCATCCATTAACATGTTCAAACAAGCATGGAAAAAATGCATATGGAAAACAGATCTCAGACTTTGTGAAATTAACACTTGTCTGGAATTTCAGATCAGGTAGCCCTCTTCGGAGCCACAAAACTACATGCTACAGGACCTGGAAATGGCAAAGTAAAGCATGGCATGGAGCTACTCAAAGAGCTTAACAAAAGTCCTTAGTGACCTTGAGCCAAAATGGATCAGAAAATACAATTGCAAGCATGTGAACATAGCAAAAATATAATCAGATCACATACTTAGTGAAAACTGACACATGCTGAAATATAACTCAAGTAGGCATGTTTACGAGCTCGATGCACTCACTACGGTGCAAGTCATGGCAAAACAAGCATACAACCGTCAAGAAGGCACAAAATTCAAGCTAGAAATGGCAAGAACAATAACATAGCATGCACGGATCAACTACAACATCACCGGCAAAATTGCAAACAAGTTGACAATCTGCCCAGATTCACAAAGTAGCAAAACTAGAGCTCGATTGACTCAAGCTAGGCTGCTCCATAATTTCAAACAAAGACATGGATGGATAGAGCACTACAATATTAACAAAACATCCTTACTGATCATCCCCAAAAGAGGCACGGATCACTAGGAAACAACATGAACATATGGCATCATGAAATAAACAGCTCCAGGACTTAGTGAAATTACAAAGTCCCTGAAAACAGAATTACTAAGTGCACCACTTTGCAAGCTTGCACTAGTCTCCACACACATCCTAAAAATACATGGGTTGCACCTCTGGAAAGATGAAAAAACCCTTAACAAAACACATGTAGAGCACCAGGGCATATCATGCACACATTAATCATGGCAAAAATGACAAAAACCTAAACGGAGTAGCAGATCTGACAATTAACTCAAGTAGCCCTCTTCTAACGGCATTTCGGGCATCAAGATGAACTCAAATGAAAATGATGCAATGGAATGAAATGATGTACTCTGTGAGATGAACATTTTGATATGCTATATGCATGAATCGGAGCTACAGATGCAAAGTTACAGCCTGACAAACATGTGCATATGGATCTGGAATTTTTGGACTTAGGAAAAAAACACCCGCGGATCTAGGGTTTACTATTCACCCGGTGATCCACTGTAGCACGGGGTCGCGCGGCGGCGGATCTCACCGGAGCGCGCTCGCCGGCGGCTCGGGAAGACGGGGGCCGGGCCGGAGGAGGCCGGGCAGGGCGGCGGAGGCGGCGGTCGTGTGGGCGGCGGCGCGCGGCGGCCGGCGCGAGGCAGGGTGGCGGCACGGGAGCGGCGAGCTCGGCAGCCGGAGTCGGAGCGGGGCGGCGGTGGCCGGCTCCGGAGAGGAGGAGGCGGGCGGCGCGATGATGGAGGCGGGCGGCGCAACGATGGAGGCGGGCGGCGGCTGCAACCGGGCCGGGGAGGGCCCGCTGCGGGCTCCCGCGGGCCGCGGTGGGAGTGGCGGCGGCGGCGGTGACGTGGCAGCACGTGACTGGGCGGTGGTGGCGGCGCAGACGTGTCCGGTCCGTCCGGACGTGTCCGGCGGCTGCAGAGGAGAAATTTAGGGTTTCGGGGGAAGAAGGAGATCCGAAAATCGGGGGGGGGGGGGGTGTTTAAATAGGCATAGAGGGAGTTAGGAGAGTCCAAATGTGGTGCAGTTTTCGGCCACGCGATCGTGATCGAATGCTCTAGATGATGGAGCAGAGTTAGGTGGGTTTTGGGCCAAATTGGAGGGGTGTTGGGCTGCAACACACACGAGGCCTTTTCGGTCCCTCGGTTAACCGTTGGAGTATCAAACGAAGTCCAAATGATACGAAACTTGACAGGCGGTCTACCGGTAGTAAACCAAGGCCGCTTGGCAAGTCTCGGTCCAATCCAGAAATGTTTAATCCCCACACACGAAAGAAAGCTAGAAATGACCACCGGAGGAGAACGAAGCGCCGGAATGCAAAACGGACAACGGGGAAAATGCTCGAATGCATGAGACGAACACGTATGCAAATGCAATGCACATGATGACATGATAAGAGATGCATGACAACGCCAACAACTCACGGAGACAAAGACCCAAACCCGAGGAAATAAATATAACTTAACGCCGGAAACGGCAAGGGTTGGAGTACAAATTGGGAAAGTTACATCCGGGGTGTTACAACACTCCACCACTATGAAAGGATCTCGTCCCGAGATCTAGGACTGAAAGAATGCCGGGTACTTAGAACGGAGGTGATCCTCGCATTCCCAGGTAGCTTCACGGTCGGAATGGTGTGACCACTTGACTTTGAGAAATTTGATTGACTTGTTGCGAGTCTTGCGTTCAGTCTCTTCGAGAATAGCAACTGGGTGCTCACGATAAGAGAGATCTTCTTGGAGCTCAATGTCCTCGAAGTTGATGGTGCGGTCAGGAGTCTTGAAGCACTTTTTGAGCTGAGAGACATGGAACACGTCATGAACATTTGCAAAGTTTGAAGGAAGCTCGAGTTGATAGGCGAGGTCGCCTCTCTTGCTGACAATCTTGAAAGGTCCCACGTATCTGGGGGCAAGCTTCCCTTTGATACCGAAGCGACGAGTACCTTTCATAGGAGAGACGCGGAGGTAAACATGATCTCCGATCTCGAAAGCCAAATCACGGTGCTTACTATCATAGTAGCTCTTCTGGCGGGATTGGGCTGCTTTGAGGTTATCACGAATGACTTTGCACATTACCTCTGCCTCTGTGATTAAGTCATTACCCAAAAGCTGACGTTCACCGGTTTCAGACCAGTTGAGAGGGGTACGGCACTTCCTGCCATACAGAATTTCAAATGGGGCCTTGCCCGAACTTGCTTGAAAACTATTGTTGTAGGAGAATTCAGCATAAGGAAGACAATCCTCCCATTTCATGCCGAAAGAGATCACACAAGCCCTGAGCATATCTTCAAGAATCTGGTTGACACGCTCGACTTGACCGCTAGTTTGAGGATGGAAAGCTGTGCTGAAGTGGATGTTAGTGCCCATGGCCTTCTGAAAAGAATCCCAAAACTTCGAGGTAAAGATGCTGCCACGGTCTGAAGAGATCACTTGTGGAATACCGTGCAGAGAGACAATACGAGAGGTATAGAGTTCCGCCAATTGAGCTGCAGTGATCGACTCTTTGATAGGCAGAAAATGAGCCACTTTGGTGAGTTTGTCGATGACAACGAATATAGCATCATTGCCACGCTTGGACTTAGGAAACCCAGTCACGAAGTCCATTTCAATGTGGTCAAACTTCCATTCTGGAATGGCAAGAGGTTGGAGGAGACCTGCTGGGCTTTGGTGTTCTGCTTTCACTCTTCTAAAGACATCACATTCATTCACGAATTGAGCGATCTCGCGCTTCATTCGAGTCCACCAATAAGCTTGCTTGAGGTCCTGATACATCTTCGTGCTCCCAGGGTGGATGGAGAGGAGAGAATTGTGAGCCTCGTTCATGATCACTTTACGGAGGTCACCTTTGGGTACAACAATACGATCCTCGAAGAAGAGAGTGTCCTTGTCATCAAGGCGGTAGCACTTGTACTTGGGCTGACTCTTGGCAATCCCAATCTTCACCTTTTTCACCATAGCATCAAGAAGCTGGGCTTGGCGAATCTGGTCTTCCAAGGTAGGAGAGACTTGAAGGTTGGCGAGGAAACCTTGAGGAACAACTTGCAGATTAAGTTTGTGGAAAGCTTCACAAAGCTCGGATTGATAAGGCTTAAGAATCAGACTGTTACAATAAGCTTTCCTGCTCAAAGCGTCAGCAATCACATTGGCCTTGCCTGGAGTATACTCAATACTCGGATTATATTCTTGAATCATTTCGACCCATCGAGTCTGCCTGAGGTTGAGATTAGGCTGAGTGAAGATGTACTTGAGACTCTTGTGATCAGTGAAAATGTCCACTTTTCTTCCCAATAGAAGATGTCTCCAAGTCAAAAGAGCATGCACAACTGCCGCCAACTCGAGATCATGAGTGGGGTAGTTCTTCTCATTAGGCTTCAACTGGCGAGATGTATGAGCAACAACTTTCTTCTCTTGTATCAATACTGCGCCAAGACCTTGGAGAGAGGCATCACAAAAGACCTCGTACGGCTTGGATTCATCAGGCGGAGTCAGAACTGGAGCAGTGATCAATTTCTCTTTCAAAGTGTTGAAAGCAATATCACACTCCGGGGACCAAACGTACTTGACGTGCTTCTGAAGAATATTCGAGAGAGGCTTCGCGATCTTAGAAAAGTTTTCAACGAATCTTCGACAATAGCTTGCGAGACCGAGGAAGCTACAGAGTTGCTTCATGTTCCGAGGAGGTTCCCAATTCACAATTGCAGACACCTCCTCAGGATTCACGGCAATGCCCTTGGCAGAGATGATATGACCAAGATAAAGAACCTCATCAAGCCAAAACTCACTCTTGGAGAACTTGGCGTAGAACTGATGTTCTCTGAGCTTATCGAGTACCAAACGCAAGTGCTTGGCATGATCTTCCTTGTTCTTGGAGAAAACCAGAATGTCGTTGAGATAGACCAAAACGAAGTCATTGGTGTAGGCGTTGAAGATGAAATTCATCATGCGAGAGAATGTCGGAGGAGCGTTGATGAGACCAAAAGACATGACAGTGTATTCATATGAACCAAAGCTTGTCCTGAAAGCCGTCTTGGGAATATCTTGCTCACGGATTCGAATCTGATGATAACCCATATGGAGATCAAGCTTGGAGAATACTTGGGCACCTTTGAGTTGTTCGAACAGCTCATTGATGTTGGGAAGTGGATATTTGTTCTTGATGGTCTTCTTGTTCACTGGACGGTAATCAACACAAAGTCGGTCCGTTCCATCCTTCTTCTTCACAAAAAGAACACCACAACCCCATGGAGAAGAACTAGGCCGGATGAGACCCATTTTCTCTTGAATATCGAGTTGCTTCTTCAGCTCCTTCAACTCTTCAGGTCCGAGCTTGTAAGCACGTTTACAAACAGGTTCCATACCAGGCTCAAGATCAATAACGAATTCAACTGGCCGGTGCGGAGGCATTCCTGGAAGCTCTTCTGGAAAGACGTCTTGATATTCGCAAATGACTGGAATCTGAGAGATAGCATCCAATTCACCCTTCTCATTGAGAGAAAACAGACGAATGGTATTATCCCGAGCGGCAAAGACAATTACATCCTCAGACGAATGAGTCAATTGAATCTGCCTGGCAGCACAATCAAGCTGAGCCTTGTGCTTAGAAAGCCAATCCATTCCGAGAATAAGATCAATATCTGAGTTACCAAGGATCATTGGGGAAGCCAGAAACTTGAAATCACCCATCGAGATAGAAATATCCGGAACTTCGTAGTTAGCAAGCAAGCATCTACCTGGAGAGACAACTGCTAATGGCTTATGCATAACTTGAGAAAACCGCCCATGCTTAGATGCAAAAGGTCTCGATATAAAACAATGCGATGCACCCGTGTCAAAAAGAACTTTTGCAGGAACATCATTAACAGGAAGGTTACCCATGATCACATCTGACGAGTCCTCTGCCTGAGCTGCATTCACCATATTGACCTTGGCGTACTTGGGGTTATGCTTGACCACAGCTGTACTTGCCGATCTGACAGGAGGAGGAGGGGGAAGACACCTCTGGTTGAAACACTTGTTGGCGTAGTGACCCTTCTGTTGGCACTTGTTGCACGTGACCTCTGAAAGCGGACGGTGATACGGAGCGCTCGATCTTGGAGCTTGAGACGAAGTCTTGTTCTGAAAGCCAGGGTTGGGTGGGTGGGAAGAACCACTGCCACCTTTGCTCTTCTGCTGAGACAGCTGACGGAACAGAGGAGGAGGAAGCCAATACTTCTGCTGCTTGGTCACTTGAGTAGAGGAATAAGGAGTAGCATCTCTGACTCGCTTCTTGGAAGCATCACACCTCAACTGAGCAGCCTCTTGCTTCAGTGCCATGTTGTAGAACTCATCGTACCTCAAGGGCTCGAAGAGAACAAGAGCTAGCTGAATTTCTTCTCTGAGACCACCCCTGAACTGGTATATCATCCTCTTCTCATCAAGGACGTCCTGCTTGGCAAAGCGGGCGAGCTTCTGGAACAACTTGTTGTAGTCATAGACAGACAAAGAGCCTTACTTCAGGTTGCGGAATTCCTCACGCTTGCTTTCAACCATGCTCTGGGGAATATGATGAGCTCGGAAATCTCGACGGAATTCATCCTAGGTGATTACACGTCCACCTCTGGAATCCTTATACTGTTGGAACCATTCTGCAGCTTGATCTTTGAGTTGGAAGGAAGCGAACTTGACAAAGTCCTCAGGCCTGACGTTACTGCACTCGAAATGCTTGCACAGATCCACAAGCCAATCATCAGCATCGGTTGCTTCAACACAATTGCTGTAAGTCTTTGGCCCGTTAGCAAGGAACTGGTTGAGTGAAGCAAAGTGATTCTGATTGCTGCCTTGATTCCCTTGGTTGCTTTGATTGCGCTCTTGAAGAATTTGCATGATCAACTGTGTGTTTGCATTGGTTGCGGCCATCACAGCTTGCCATGCCTCCGGAGGAGGTGGAGGTGGTGGCGGATCAGGATTCGGAGTCGTGCGCGTTGGAGGAGCCATCCTGAAGAGGTTGACCACCATTAGCACATAGACAGACAAATATTGGAGCTGAATCCAACGGAATGAAAATTGCAACATATAGTCTTCACATCCGAACAGAATGAACGAATGCATTCCTCTTGAAATGGTCACATACCCATAAATTGAGAAGCCACGTAGAATTAAGGTAGAGAAATAAATCAACAAGGTACGGATCAAGAACGAATAATCGGTAAGAAATCCCAATCTCAAACCAATATCCATGGAAGAAGAACTAGAGCTACTAGAATTCCCACCTATGAAACTCCCGAACCTTTCCGGTTATGCAATCAGGTGTTGGGGATACAGGGGAAGCATAATATCTCACCCAAACTAGCAATTCCTACATCCAGCTGTATCCATCCTTCAACACATAACCAAGAAAACTTCGGAAACCATCTACCTCAACCTTCGAAAAGCATCCGTTATACAAGTTATGGCGATACTCCCGAACTCCCGCCCCAGTACTGGGTGGCGTCGAGGTTATCTCACCAACAAACTGCATAAAAGAGATTTTCAATGTCGGCGTACTAAACTCAGGTATTCCAGAACTGCAACGATAAAATTATGATGACAACACCTCAGAGCTCAACTCCCCGGGACACTTCCACTAAACCCCTGACAGGAGGCACCAAGACAATGTTCTCATCATAAAACCATCGGAATGATTCCAAGATACCCGCGTGATCCTAATTTTTTTAGTGAAATTTGAGAAGAGAAGAGTCAAAACTCTACGTCAGGATGCCTTTCCAGAGCGATGAGGAGACTGGGAAGTAAAAAGAATTCCTAAACTCTCCGATATATAATTCCTAAAAGACTCAAAACATTTTTCTAGACACAACTCGGCCGCTAATAACGATCAAGCAATGGGGCTCCTAAGGTCGGGGAAGGCTCTGATTACCAACTTGTAACACCCTCGATGCGACTATATCTCCCACGTGTCGAGGCATGACTTAGAGGCATAAACGCATTGAAGGCATATGTCGCAAGTTAGGCAATCTTCACAACATCCCATGTAATACAAATCATAAAGGGGAGATAACATAGTTGGCTTACACTCGCCACGTCAATCAAGTACATAAATAACATTACATCATCCAAACACTCATGGCCCGACTACGACGCCAAAATAAAAGATAACCCAACATGCGACACGGTCCCAATCACCCCCAACTGGGCACCACTACTGATCATCGGGAAAGGAAACATAGTAATGTTGAGAGTCTTCGTCGAACTCCCACTTGAGCTCATACGCGTCTCCTGGAGCGGAATCATCAGGCCCTGCATCTGGTGTAATAGTAATCTGTGAGCCACAGGGACTCAGCAATCTCGCACCCTCGCGATCAAGACTATTTAAGCTTATAGGTATGGCAAGGTAAATATATGTGGAGCTGCAGCAAGCGACTAGCAAGTATGGTGGCTAACTTATTCGCAAAAGGGAGCGAGAAGAGGAGGCAAAGCGTGAGCGAGAAACTAGAGAACCATCTGCACAAACATTACTCCAACACCATGTCCACTTCCCGGACTCCGCCGAGAAGAGGCCATCACGGTAACACACTCAGTTGATTCATTTTAATTAATTAAGGTTCAAGTTATCTACAACCGTACATTAACAAATTCCCATCTGCCCATAACCGCGGGCACGACTTTCGAAAGTTCATATCCCTGCAGGGGAGTCCCAACTTAGCCCATGACAAGCTCTCATGGTCAACGAAGGAATAGACCTCCTCCCAAGAGGTTCCGATCAGACTCGGTATCTCGGTAATTCAAGACACTTCGACAGGTTAAAACAGGACCAGCAACACCGCCCGAATGTGCCGACAAATCCCGATAGGAGCTGCACATATCTCTTTCTCGGGGCACACTCAGATTGTCTAAACTTCTTGTAGGCCAGCCCAGAGTTGCCCCTGGTAGCCACCGGCGGCTGACAGTTTGGACCAACACTCAGAGGAGCACTGGCCCGGGGGGGGGGGTAAAATAATGATGACCCTTGAGTCTGCAGAACCCAAGAGAAAGAAAAGGCTAGGTGGCAAATGGTAAAACCAAGGTTGGGCATTGCTGGAAAAGCTTTAATCAAGGCGAACTATCGAGGGGTTCCCATTATAACCCAACTGCGTAAGGAACGCAAAATCCGGGAACATAACATCGATATGATGGAATCTAGGGTGGCAAGAGTGGAACAAAACACTAGGCGAGAGGCCGAGCCTTCCACCCTTTACCAAGTATATAGATGCATTAAGATAACATAGCAATATAATGATATCCCAACAAGTAAATAGATGTTTCAACAAGGAACGGCCTTCAATCTTCACCTGCAACTAGCAACGCTATAAGAGGGGCTGAGCAAAGCGGTAACATAGCCAATCAACGGTTTGCTAGGACATGGTTGGTTAGAGGTTTGACATGGCAATTTGGGAGGCTTGAAAGCAAGTGGTAGGCATCGTAACAATGGCATAGCAAAAGAGCGAGCAAACTAGCATAGCAAAGATAGTAGTCATTTCGAGGGTATGATCATCTTGCCTGCACAGTTGTCAGAGTTGACTGGATCCTCGAAAGCAAACTCAATGGGCTCCTCGTTAGCGAACTCGTCTCCCGGCTCTACCCAAACAAGACAAACAAGCAATAAGGACACAATCAACCACGTGCCAACTCAAACAACACAATGCAAAGATGATATGCTATGCGAGATGCGATGAGGGATGCAAAATGCAAGATATGACAGGAAATGCATGAATCTGCCTCAACTTGGAAAACCAAGTGTGCCACTAGAAAGATGAGATTAAATCTCTTGAAAACGATATAAAGAACGCCGGAATCGGAGTTACGGTTTGGAAATGGCAAGCGATTCAAAAATGACACCGGTCTGCGATTTACAGCAAGTAGGCATCTAAATGCAATGAAACGAACATGCTACAGCACCCAAACATGACAACAAAATACATGGCAGGGATGCACACAAGATGCTTAACAAAAATCTAGCACTGAGCTACGGCCAATTCATCCATTAACAGGTTCAAACAAGCATGGCAAAAATGCATATGGCAAACAGATCTCAGACTTAGTGAAATTAACACTTGTCTGGAATTTCAGATCAGGTAGCCCTCTTCGGAGCCACAAAACTACATGCTACAGGACCTGAACATGGCAAAGTAAAGCATGGCATGGAGCTACTCAAAGAGCTTAACAAAAGTCCCTTAGTGACCTTGAGCCAAAAGGGATCAGAAAATACAATTGCAAGCATGTGAACATAGCAAAAATATAATCAGATCACATACTTAGTGAAAACTGACACATGCTGAAATATAACTCAAATAGGCATGTTTACGAGCTCGATGCACTCACTACAGTGCAAGTCATGGCAAGACAAGCATACACCCGTCAAGAAGGCACAAAATGCAAGCTGGACATCGCAAGAACAATAACATAGCATGCACGGATCAACTATAACATCACCGGCAAAATTGCAAACAAGTTGACAATCTGCCCAGATTCACAAAGTAGAAAAAGTAGAGCTCGATTGACTCAAGCTAGGGTGCTCCATAATTGCAAACAAAGACATGGATGGATAGAGCACTACAAGGTTAACAAAACATCCTTACTGATCATCCCCAAAAGAGGCACGGATCACTAGGAAACAACATGAACATATGGCATCATGAAATAAACAGCTCCAGGACTTAGTGAAATTACAAAGTCCCTGAAAACAGAATTACTAAGTGCACCACTTTGCAAGCTTGCACTAGTCACCACACACATCCTAAAAATACATGGGTTGCACCTCTGGAAAGATGACAAAACCCTTAACAAAACACATGTAGAGCACCAGGGCATATCATGCACACATTAATCATGGCAAAAATGACAAAAACCTAAACTGAGTAGCAGATCTGACAATTAACTCAAGTAGCCCTCTTCTAACGGCATTTCGGGCATCAAGATGAACTCAAATGAAAATGATGCAATGTAATGAAATGATGTACTCTCTGAGATGAACATTTCGATATGCTATATGCATGAATAGGAGCTACGGATGCAAAGTTACAGCCTGACGAACATGTGCATATGGATCTGGAATATTTGGACTTAGGAAAAAAACACCCGCGGATCTAGGGTTTACTATTCACCCGGCGATCCACTATAGCACGGGGTTGCGCGGCGGCGGATCTCACCGGAGCGCGCTCGCCGGCGGCTCGGGAAGACGGGGGCCGGGCCGGAGGAGGCCGGGCAGGGCAGCGGAGGCGGCGGTCGTGCGGGCGGCGGCGCGCGGCGGCCGGCGCGAGGCAGGGTGGCGGCGCGGGAGCGGCGAGCTCGGCAGCTGGAGTCGGAGCGGGGCAGCGGTGGCCGGCTCCGGCGAGGAGGAGGCGGGTGGCGCGGCGATGGAGGCGGGCGGCGCAACGATGGAGGCGGGCGGCGGCTGCGACCGGGCAGGCGAGGGCCCGCTCCGGGCTCCCGCGGGCCGCGGTGGGAGTTGCGGCGGCGGCGGCGGCGGTGACGTGGCAGCACGCGACTGGGCGGTGGTGGCGGCACGGATGCGTCCGGTCCGTCCGGACGTGTCCGGCGGCTGCGGAGAAGAAATTTAGGGTTTCGGGGGAAGGAGATCCGAAAATCGGGGGGGTGTTTAAATAGGCATAGAGGGAGCTAGGAGAGTCCAAATGAGGTGCGGTTTTCGGCCACGCGATCGTGATCGAACGCTCTAGATGATGGAGCAGAGTTAGGTGGGTTTTGGGCCAAATTGGAGGGGTGTTGGGCTGCAACACACACGAGGCCTTTTCGGTTCCTCAGTTAACCGTTGGAGTATCAAACGAAGTCCAAATGATACGAAACTTGACAGGCGGTCTACTGGTAGTAAACCAAGGCCGCTTGGCAAGTCCCGGTCCAATCCAGAAATGTTTAATCCCCACACACGAAAGAAAGCTAGAAATGACCACCGGAGGAGAACGAAGCGCCGGAATGCAAAACGGACAACGGGGAAAATGCTCGAATGCATGAGACGAACACGTATGCAAATGCAATGCACATGATGACATGATAAGAGATGCATGACAACGACAACAACACACGGAGACAAACACCCGAACCCGAGGAAATAAATATAACTTAACGCCGGAAACGGCAAGGGTTGGAGTACAAATTGGGAAAGTTACATCCGGGGTGTTACAACTATCTCCATGTTGACTTACCCAGAAATATCAAATGAATTGTGTAGTATTTAAGAAACCAACTGTTATTCCCTTTTCTTACTATATTCCTACCTAATAACTTGTAGTTACCAATACACTTTTCTATTGCCTGTTTTAACTAAATATTCTCTGTATTCCCATTTCTATCAGAAATCGCCGCTTACAAGGAGACTCTGGAGGTGGAGAACGGGGCTGCCAACAAGCGAAGGCAGGGCGAGCTAGAACCGCAAGCGACTCCAGCAGGCCTAGACTTCATCAGCAGCCTCCCCAATGATATGTTGACGGTCATCATCTCCCTCCTCCCAATCAAATATGGGGCGCGAACAACTGTCCTTTCCCGGCGGTGGCGCCCCCTATGGAACTCCAACCCTCTCGACCTCATCGACACCCACGAGCTCTGCCAAGGCTATCACAAAAGCTTGGGTGCGTTCTCCAAGATCCTCGACAGTCACCTTGGCCCAACCAGAGCCCTTAGAATGGGCAAGTTCCGTTCCAACGGCAAGGACCGAGCCAAGCTTGACGATTGGTTCGCTTGAGGAGCGCACTTTTGATGATGGGCATAGGCGGTCGCTGCCAATGTCCGCACTCCACCTCGCACCCACATTGTGCGTCGCCTAGTTCAGGAACTGCCATACCCCCTTAATGACGCGCCCGCTCTTATTCTACCACGACTGAAGCACCTCGAGCACGTCACCGTCTGCCTCTCAAATGGTGACATGGAGCGCATGCTTCGTGGTTGTACTGCACTCGAGTACCTTCATCTTCAGGCGATCAATGGGTTGAGTACCTTCCACATCACCTCCATGACTCTCCGGACTATTTATGTGTGTTGCTAGTGCGGCAAGAAGCCATCACAAGATGTGTACCATGGTATGGTCATTGAGGACACACCTGCACTTGAGAGATTACTTGTAGTTGATCAAGAAGGTCCAACAAGAATCAATGTCATTTATGCGCTGAAAATGACAGTGGTGGGCTACTCGTCTAACAAATACTCCGAACCTGTTATTGGATCCACACCCGTTCAGGTACAACAGCCACCTACTACCTCTCCATCTACAAATTAACATTATTTCTAATTTTGAATATGTTTGTTCGTTTATCATTCAGAAAATGATTCCGACAAGCTTGACCCCGAAACTGCGCATAGTGAAGGTGATGAGGACATCAATACCATTGTTACACCCATAGCCCCTGCTGCTATACATACTGGACCAATTACTAGAGCTCGCGCACACCAATTAAATTATCAGGTACTTTCGTTTCTTGGTAATGATTCTAATGTTCATGAGAATATGATGCTGCCTAAATTGGATACATTTGTTTTGCTTACAAATGAAGGGCCTGGCATGGATAAGAGGGATGAACACTGGATAAGAGGGATGAACAAAGCAAGACTTTGTTTTGCTTACAAATAAAGGGCCTTGCGCATGGAGATGATGGCATGCGCAAGGGGATCCAGAACGGAGTTACAAGTGATGATTCCAGGACTTTGAAGCCACCATAAGGAGTGCATGAAGCCTTGGACGAAATATACAAGATGCCACTTCACAAATTTTGTCCAGAGGCTATTCTAGGTGCTGCTTCACCTTATTATTGGGCCAAGCACATGTATTTTCGAAATACTTAAGTATAGGTTGTTTTTAAGTCCGTATGTGTGGGGAAACAAGAGTTAGGGTTGGTTTTGGACCCCTCCTCCAAGGGCCACGAAATTCCCCCCTCTTCCTCCATAAATACAGCCCTTAGGGCGTCGTTTAGACTTTGGGTTTTGTTTAGATTAAAAGTTCGCCATAGCTGCAACTTCGCGTACTTCGTTTGTGTCCAACGACCAGACCAAGACGTCACACAACCCCACTTTCATTAAAAAGCTTTCCTCTTTAATTCGCAATATCCAGATTGCAATCTCAGTTTCTTGCTTGTTCTTTGTTTGCTCGCAGGAAATAGACCCTCGTGGTCAGGTTGATCGTGCTCCACCGTGGTCAATAACCCTTGGAAGTTGGTTTAGCGATTGCTAAGGCGCGACGTCCTCGCACGTTCGTAGTCGGATCATCAAAGTCGACTCCCACAGAAAACGATATCTATCTCATCGAAACATCGGGACACCTTCGCCTCTATCAAGTGGTATCAGATTTCCAGGTTGCTCAGTGAGATTTTTACAATTTTTCGTAGTTTAGATTGAGTCTATTCTTCATACCTACAGTCCACAAAAAAAGCCAAAAAAATTAGGGTTATTTCATCATATTCGAACCAATCTGAGCCTTTGCATAGTCTTCTTAGAGTTTTGCTTTGTTGAATTTGTGGTTGCATCGTCGTGTCGAGTTGCTGGTCTTAGCATCTAGTCCCTTAGAGTTTCGAGTTCTGTTCACAGGTTGTCACGCCGCCGCCGCACCATCGTCATCATCATTGCCTTATACCACCACCCCACCATATACATCGCCGCTGCCATATACAACCACCAATCCAAGTCCACATATACCATCGCCATATACAACCACCAATCCGAGTCTGCATATACCATCGCCATATACACCACCAATCCGAGTCCAGATATACCATCGCCATATACAACCACCAGTCCGAGTTCCACCAGATTCATCTCCGCTACTAGTCCTAGTCCGAGTCCAGTTTTTGTTGCTTTGTTTTCGATTTCCAGATCACGCGATACTCTGAGTCGTGACAGAGTAGGACTCCCCAACTTCCGGGCTATCCGCAGAAGAAAAATAGTTCCAGTTTTTTTAAAACTAAGTCTGGAAAATTCTGGCTAGGCAGTTTTTAAACCATTTGTAAACTTTTTCGAAAAAATTTGTTGCGGAGCAAAAAAAAAGAGTAAAAAAAAGAAAAAATTTTCAGAGCGTGCTCCTCCCTTGTTTACGTGTAGCGCCGTGATTTTGTTAGTGTTCTAGGCTCGCGTCTCTAGCACGATCTAGCCTAGGACCAGCACAGTACCGTCGTTGAGCATTTATTCAACTTTGCATCTCTGAATTGATTATTGCTGATCCTTTTTGCTACCATATTATAAGCCTTCCTAGATCCACATACATCTACGTCGTGCATTTGACTCTCCCTGGTAATCGCTCTATCCAAGCTTTGAGAGTTTTGACTACGACGGTTGCCGATAACCGCCTGCTGCTGGGTAAGAATTGGTAAGAATTTGAGATTTGCTTGACGGATTTGTGACACCCACCACCACCTCTTCTTAGTAGTCTGTAGGATCATATTCTTTCTATTTCTGCTAACCATGGCAGGATCACAAGCTGACGAGACTGACTGGGAGAACATGACGAATAAGGGGTTGCATGACAAATTTTAGTAAATGATGAGTGGACAGGTGCAAGATGTGCTAAACAGATTTGAAGAGGCCATGGAGAAGATAGATGGCATGGAGAAGACGTTTGAAACAAAGCTTGATAACAAGTTTAAAGACTTGCTCGCATGTTTTCCACCACCATCACCGGCTGCACCTAACGCACCTCTACAACAAAAACAACAACAACAACGTTGCCTTCCAAATCAAGTGGGACAAGCACAACGCGTTCCCATTGACCCTGGGCAAAAATCTGGTGCCGCTGTTGATGGTTCTATCGCTCCTGCTGCTACTGCAGAGGTGGAGGACCATTACAAGGATGAGGTTCATCAAAATCAAAACTACGTGCAACCACCAGCACCACCACCACCAGGTCGTCCTCAGGTATATCATCACAACGGTAGGGCGGCACAACCATATGAGGTACGAGATCATGACCATCTTCCTAAACTGAAATTGAATATTCCACCATTTGAGGGTAGATATGTTCCTGATATATATCTTACTTGGGAATTAGAAACTGAACAACGTTTTACATGTTTACAATATCCTAAGGAGAGACGTGTTCCTGTTGCTTTTTGTGCTTTCACTAGCTTCACATGTGTTTGGTGGTGTGAACATGGTATATTATATCCTATTCCAGCTACTTGGGCCGCTTTGAAAACTGCTATGCATACTCGTTGGGTTCCTGTAGCGACCCGACCCAAAATGGATCGAAGTCTCTGTGCTTAAGTGTCATCCCTGGATCGGTATGCTGACACACACACTACTCGAGGAATTATAACAGAGTTCAACCACACATTATTGCATCGAGATCCTCAAAAGAGTATTTATTACAATAACATGACCAAAGGCCATCTAAATAAAAATAACTGCGGAAGCTTCAAAGGTAAATGAGTCCATCCAACTCCACGGCAAACTGAGTGCAGAACAATGACCTATCGCACCTTTAATCCTCATCGGAAAAATTTGCAACATGAGACGTTGCAGCCGTGTAGGTCAGCACATGGAATATGCTGGCAATTGCACACAATAGAATAATAATTAATGAAAAGACTATCTCTATGTGCAAATTTAGCTGGTGGAGGCTCTAAGTTTTATTTTGCATAAAGCTAATTTTTCCCTACAACAAAGGAATAATTTTTTTATTACTACTAAGTTAAAATGCAATTATTGAGAAGGTTCCTCCCACTCAATCCCAAAATTACCAAGTTATTAGTAACCCAATAATTTCATTAAATAGAGTAATGAGATCAACCAATAATTCACTTCTAGATACTCAAGTTGTCCATAACCGGGGACACAGCTAATCATGATTAGTTTGTACACTCTGCAGAGGTTTGCGCACTTTTCCCTACAAGACTCGACCACCTCCATGATCGGAAGATCGAGACATAGCATTTTAGCATCATTTCCCCTTAACCCTGGGTAGACCGGTACACCTACTTTCCCCTACATCAGCTAGTCTACCACAGAAAGAGGTCACACAACTTACTCAACTATGCCAGAGCCCATAATGGCTTGTGGATGCACACGGAAGTTTCTAGGCATGAAATATCTTATGATCCCTTTGAGCCTGGGTGGCGGACCTAGGGTAATCACACGAGTACTCCGGGATTCCCCTTGGGCAAGCACTGGTTACTCCAGGTGCCCCAAACAATTCACCTAGATGTGTATTAAAGTTGCCACCTTAAGTTGTCCCAAATTATTATCTCTCGCAACTTGCATGAATCACACATACCAATCCCTGTCTACGAGCATGGCTAAGCAATATATGACATAACAAAAAATCCCCGGGGTGATCAAAGGTCATAGGTTCCTACCACATGAACTACAAAGCATAACTACATGTTCCCAATCCTACTCATGCAATCTTTGAGGGTGAAACTAATGCATAGTAAAAACTGGGTATTGAAAAAATACGATCAAAGTGTGAACTTTCCATGCTGACGATCGTTGAATTCTAAGGATTCGTGATAGCAAGCTTCGCACTCCGGATGATCTAACGTAAGGAAGCAATAACATACATAAGCATACAAGCAAAAATACAAAAAGAAAACAAATGAAAGACTTAGAAAAACTCCAAAACAACCAAATAAAGTTTCTGTACATAACATAATTTTTACAGTAGCAAAAATATGTGTGTTTGGATCTAATAGAAAGTACGCGTTGCGAGCTTCGATTTGCAAAAAGAACCACCTAAAACGGAGTTACGAAACTCGAGTACGGCCTAACGAAGTTTGAATTCAGATCTGTTTGAATTCAAATTTTAAAATTTTCAAAAATATTTTTCGTTTGGTTCTCTGGATAGAGGATATTTCTATGAAACCGTAGAAAAAAGAATCAACTAAAACGGATCTATAGACTAAAATATATACCAGAAACAAGAATTGGTATATAATCTGAGATTGGAAAAAATACTGGAAAAAGGGAAAAAAAATCGGCCAGACGCCAAGTGGCGCCCTCTGATTAGCTGGCTGGGTGCTCACCGGACTTGTCGCCGCCGACGAGGAAGACGGAGGCTACGGCGAAGTATGAGTGTCGAATGGTGGAGAGTGTGTCTCTATGAAGACGATGGAGTAGGACACAGAGATGAACTCGTTCTGTATGTGCACCACAGGCTCGCTGGAATCCTTCTGGCGGCGGTGGAACTTGACCTCGTCGGTGAAGTGATCCTTCTGCGGAATCGAGAGGTTTGACGGGTCAGAGATATTCGCACGATCAAAACTCATCCATTGGAATAAGAGGAGGGGCGAATGGCTCACCGGAGGCAGTGCTATCCTCGTTGGAAACGACAGCGAATGACGAACTCCGGCGAGCAATTGCTCGCGTAGGAGAGCAAGGCGGAGACGGGTTTCGGTCTTAGGAATGGAGGGATATGCCGTGCTTTTCGGGGTCCTATTTATAGGGGAAGAGGGGGGTCGTACGGGGAGGCGAGGGGGTTCCATTCAGAGGCGTTTTGGAGCGGGGGAGAGGAAGATGAGGGGAGGAAGAAGTAGAGGCGCCATGGATGAACGTTCTGTCAGTGTTCACGTACAGAGAGGAGGAAGAAGGAGATAGCGCTGGGGCCTAGGCCTGGTGGGCTGCATTTTTTAAACGTTTTTTTATAGAAGCAATGAAACACCGAAAATACAAATAAATATAAGTCTAGAAATGCCAGAAAAATATGTTCTTATATATGACCTAGTGAACTTTTATCTGGCCTAAAATGCAAGTTTCAAAAATAAACTTTTTGCTATGCTAATAAAATAAATTGCGAATAAAACTAAAAAAAAATTCTGGTTCCAAATTCAATTTCCAATATTTTCTTTTCTGATTTTGAAGAAGTCATTTTATCTTCTCTCTTTATTTTATTTTTGATATAATGGAAATGAATTTTTGGTGAAATCCAATTTGATCCATATCCCAACTTTGAAATTTCAAAAGTGGGTTTTGGGGAAACTTCCAACTCTCTCTTTTGGTCCTTGAGTTGCTCAAAGTTCCTTGGATCAAAAATCAAATAAAACAAATGGGGCAAAAATGCATAAATCATGGATGCATATGAATGATCTATTATAAACATCCAAATTGAAAATTGGGATGTTACAAACCTACCCCCTTAAGATGAATCTCGCCCTTGAGATTCGGGTTGGCTAGCAAACAGGTGTGGGTGGTCCTATCGGAGGTCTTCTTCTCATTCCCAGGTGGCTTCTTCCTCAGTATGATGACTCCACTGAACCTTGCAAAACTTGATGACCTTGCTGCGGGTAACCCCGCTTGCAGTCTCGAGAATCTTGATGGGCTTCTCCTCATAGGTCAGATCACTATCCAACTGTATGGCCTCCAGTGGCACTGTATCTCTCAAAGGAATATCGACCATCTCTGCATGGCACTTCTTTAACTGGGAAACGCGAAACACATCATGAACTCCTGACAAGGCTACTGGTAATTCCAACTTGTAGGCAACTTCACCCATGCGTTCTAAAACACTATACGGCCCCACAAACCATGGTGCTAACTTTCCTTTGACTCCAAATCATTTAACTCCTCGAAGTGGCGACACACGCAGATATGCTCTATCTTCGACTTAATAGGTTACCTCCTTGCGTTTAGTATCGACATAACTCTTCTGTCTGGATTGGGCTACCTTGAGTCTGTCGTGGATCAGCTTGACTTTCTCCTCTGAATCTCTAATTAAATCTGGTCCGAATAATTTACGGTCTCCAACTTCATCCCACATCAATGGTGTCCTGCACCTCCTTCCGTACAAAGCTTCGAAAGGGGCCATTTTCAAACTAGCTTGATAGCTGATGTTATATGAGAATTCTGCGTAAGGCAAATTATCATCCCAACTAGATCCATAATCTAGCGCACAAGCTCTCAACATGTCCTCCAGAATCTGATTGACTCTCTCGGTCTTCCCATCTATCTGCGGATGAAAAGCTGTACTGAACTCCAGCCTGGTACCCAAAGTTTCATGTAACTGATGCCAAAACTTTGAGGTAAATTGTGTTCCTCTATTTGATACGATGGTCCTCGGAACTCCTTGCAGACATACGATCCTGGTCATGTATATCTTGGCTAACTTAGCACTTGTATATGTGGTTTTCACGGGGATGAAGTGAGCTACCTTAGTCAAGCGATCAACCACTACCCAAATAGAATCATAGCCTGATCGGGTCCTGGGTAATCCTGTAATGAAGTCCATGCCAAGCTTGTCCCACTTCCAATCCGGTATCGGCAAAGGCTGAAGTAATCCTGCTGGTTTCTGGTGCTCTGCCTTAACTCTCTAACATACGTCACATACTGCGACATACTCGGCAATATCCTTCTTCATACCTGTCCACCAGAAACTTTCCTTCAAGTCCAAATACATCTTGGTGTTGCCCGGGTGTATTGAATAAGGCGAATCATGAGCCTCCTGAGGAATCAATTTCCTGATCTCTGGGTCATTTGGCACGTAAATACGTTGCTCAAACCATGAGGTTCCATGTTCATCCTCACAAAATCCTTCTGCCTTTCCTTTGTTCATCCTTCCCTTTATCTCCGCAATACCTTTGTCTAACTTCTGGGCTTCTTGGATCTTTCCCAACAAAGTGGACTGAATTTCCATTGTGGCAACAAAACCTCGTGGTACTATCTCCAATCAAAGATCTATGAGATCATCAATTAACTCTTGAGGTAATCCTCCTGCTGTGAGGGTATTAACATAGCTCTTGCGGCTCAATGCATCTGCCACAACATTGGCCTTTCCTAGGCGATAATGCAATTTCATGTCATAATCCTTTAGGAGCTCCAACCATCTTCTCTGCCTGAGGTTCAACTCCTTCTACGTGAAGATGTATTTCAAACTCTTGTGATCCATGTAAACATCACAACGATTTCCGATAAGAAAATGTCTCCAGGTCTTGAGTGCGTGCACTACGGCTGCTAACTCCAAATCATGTGTGGCATAATTCCGCTCATGAGGTCGAAGCTGACGTGAGGCATATGAAACAACTCTTCCTTCTTGCATAAGAACACCTCCAAGTCCTTGACGAGAAGCGTCGCAATATACTTGGAAATCTTTGTGTATATTTGGAAGAATTAGCACCGGGGCGGTAACCAAACGTTCCTTGAACTCCTGAAAACTAGCTGCACATTCCTTGGCCCAATTAAGCTTGGTGTCTTTCTTCAATAACTCTGTCATGGGCTTTGCGATCTTGGAGAAATTCTCAATAAACCTCTGATAATATCCTACGAGTCCAAGAAAACTACGAATCTCTCCGACTGAGGTGGGTGCCTTCCATTCGGTGACGGCTTCAACCTTGGAGGGGTCTACTGCTATTCCTTCTCCTGATATAACATGTCCAAGAAATCCGACTTCCTTCAACCAGAATTCGCATTTGCTGAACTTTGCGTATAATTGATGTTCCCTAAGCTTCTCAAGAACCAAGCGCAAATGTTCCTTGTGTTCTTCTTCATTCTTCGAGTAAATCAATATGTCATCAATGAATACCACAACAAACTTATCCAAGAACTCCATGAATACCTTGTTCATCATACTCATAAAATAGGCAGGGGCAATAGTCAAACCAAAAGACATGACCGTGTACTCATAAAGTCCATATCTCGTGGTAAAGGCTGTCTTGGGTATATCCTGTTCTCGAATTTTCAGCTGGTGATATCCTGATCGAAGATCGATCTTTGAGAAAACTTTTGCTCCTTGTAGCTGGTCAAACAAATCATTGATCATCGGCAGAGGGTACTTGTTCTTGATCGTCACCTCATTCAATGCACGATAATCTACAACCATTCTCAAGGATCCATCCTTCTTCTCAACTAGAAGCACTGGGGCTCCCCAAGGTGATGAACTCGGTCGAATATAACCTTTCTCCAACAATTCCTTAATATGCTTCTTAATTTCCTCCAGATCATTTGTGGGCATCCGGTATGGTCTCTTGGATATTGGTCTGGTGCCTGGTAACAATTCGATCAAAAACTCTATGTCCCAATCCGGTGGCATGCCAGGCAATTCCTCTGGGAAAACATCGGGATAATCCTTCACAACTGGTACTTCCTCCTGAACAACTCCTGAAAGAGAATTCACTTGAGTCCTCCTTGGCGTATGCCTCGACACATACTTGATCCGTTTCCCCTCTAGGGTGGTGAGAAGAATCGACTTACGGGCACAATCAATATTCCCTTCATACTTGGATAGCCAGTCCATGCCTAGAATTACATCCAATCCTTGTGATTCTAGGATGATGATGTCTGTGGGGAAAACATGTCTCCCTATGGTTAATGACAACTAAAAACATCCCCAACTAGCCATATGCTCTGCTCCTGGGGAACTCACTAACATTGGTGTTTTAAGGGCTACGGTCGGCAACTTAAACTTATCCACAAACCCCCTTGATATGAATGAATGTGATGCACCAGTGTAAAAAAGAATAAGGGTTGTAAATGAATTAATCAAGAACTTACCAACAACGATGTCAGGCTGGTCATAAACTTCCTCCACATTGACATGGTTCACCTGACCTCTGGTGAAGGGATTGGGCTTCCTGCCTCCAGAGCTTCCATTACCGTTCCCGTTCTTTGCCTCGGAACACTCAGTGGCGTAGTATCCGGTTTTCCCGCACTTGAAACAGGTAATGTGGCTCAGATCCTTCTTTGCCGGTGTAGCGGGGTTGGACTGATGCTGATTGTTGTTTCCTCCATTCCCATTGCCATTCCTATGGCCATTATGGTTGTGTCCATTCCCTCCATGATGTTAATGTCCTCCATGGTTATGGTGAGTGTGTCCATTATACTTGCCAGATCCTAGTCCATTATTTCCCGAGTACGGGGTATAGCGGGGCTTCTGCTGAACACCAGAGTTGTACTTTCCCTGTCCGTACTTCCTCTTGCGATTCTCCACTTGCTGCTGCTTGCCTTCCAGAATGAGAGCCTTGTCGACCAACTCTTGATAATTGTTAAAGGCAGCCACATTCAACTGAAGTCCCTGATCATCGTTTAGTCCCTCCAGAAATTTCTCCTGCTTAGCGGCATCATCAGCCATGTCTCTCGGAGCATACCTGGATAACTTGCTGAATTCCTCCACATAATCACCAACATAACGATTTCCTTGGCGTAAGTTGCGGAACTCACGCTTCTTCAGACTCATAGCTCCGGCTGAAACATGTGCGGTACGGAACACCTGCTGGAACTGATCCCAAGTCACATTGGCTATGGGAATGTGGTGGTGTAATTCTCCCACCATGAGGCTGCTGGTACATCTAGTTGATGTGCGGCAAAGCGCACCTTCTCAGCGTCAGTGCATCCTGCGGTGGTCAGCTCTCTTCCGATCTTGCGAAGCCAGTCATCTGCAACGATCAGCTCCGTGCTGCTAGAGAACACTGGTGGGTTTAACCTCAGGAAACGGGTAAGGTTGTCAACCGGAGGTGGTGGCGGTGGGTTGTTGTTGTCCTGGTTCTGATTCTGGATGAGTAGCTGCATGAGGGAATTCTGGTTCTGGATCAACTGGGTAAGTTCCGGTGGGAATTCCGGGTCACGTCTTGGAGGCATCTATTAGGTTTAGAGTGTATGAGAAATCAGAATAGAATAAGGGCCTAATGAGAGAAATCACTACCCATATGCTTATGATAGCAATAAAACTTCAAATCAAGCAATCCACACAGATCACACCACACAAGCAAAGCCTACAGGTAAGGTCATATCCACAAGAGATATGATCTCTTCATACTACCGCAATCATTCATTGGACTCATCTTGGTAGTGGTGGTCTGAACTAAATCTTCTCAAATCAAAGTCAACTCTAGCTTCTTCTTCTTCTTCTTCTTATTCTTCTTTGTCAATGATGTCTTCATAGGTCATGGTCTCATCGGGCTGAGCAACTTGGTGATGTGGTTCAACAACTATTTTATTGAAGTAGAGAAGAGACAGAAATGAATAGAGAAGAGTATAGACCAACGGATATTTAAGGAAGTCGTAAAATAGAGTTTTCTTCCTATGGCTTTCTATTTCCTAGTGGTCATGTCCTACAGTCAGCGTGTGCTCTGATACCATCTTTTAGCGACCCGACCCAAAATGGATTGAAGTCTCTGTGCTTAAGTGTCATCCCTGGATCGGTATGCTGACACACACAGTACTCAAGGAATTATAACAGAGTTCAATCACACTTTATTACACTGAGATCCTCAAAAGAGTATTTATTACAATAACATGGCCAAAGGCCATCTAAATAAAAATAACTGCGGAAGATTCAAAGGTAAATGAGTCCATCCAACTCCACGGCAAACTGAGTGCAGAACAACGACCTATCGCACCTTTAATCCTCATCGGAAAAGTCTGCAACATGAGACGTTGCAGCCGTGTAGGTCAGCACATGGAATATGCTGGCAATTTCACACCATAGAATAATAATTAATGAAAATACTATCTCTATATGCAAATTTAGCTGGTGGAGGCTCTAAGTTTTATTTTGCATAAAGCTAATTTTTCCCTACAACAAAGGAATAATTTTTTTATTACTACTAAGTTAAAATGCCATTATTGAGAAGGTTCCTCCCACTCAATCCCAAAATTCCCAAGTTATTAGTAACCCAATAATTTCATTAAATAGAGTGATGAGATCAACCAATAATTCACTTCTAGATACTCAAGTTGTCCATAACCAGGGACACGGCTAATCATGATTAGTTTGTACACTCTGCAGAATTCTGCGCACTTTTCTCCACAAGACTCGACCACCTCCATGATCGGAAGATCGAGACATAGCATTTCAGCAGCATTTCCCCTTAACCCTGGGTAGACCGGTACACCTACTTTCCCCTACATCAGCTAGTCTACCACAGAAAGAGGTCACACAACTTACTCAACTATGCCAGAGTCCATAATGGCTTGTGGCTGCACACGGAAGTTTCTAGGCATGAAATATCTTATGATCCCTTTGAGCCTGGGTGGCGGACCTAGGGTAGTCACACGGGTACTCCGGGATTCCCCTTGGGCAAGCACTGGTTACTCCAGGTGCCCCAAACAATCCACCCAGATGTGTATTAAAGTTGCCACCTTAAGTTGTCCCAAATTATTATCTCTCGCAACTTGCATGAATCACACATACCAATCCCCGTCTACGAGCATGGCTAAGCAATATATGACATAACAAAAAATCCCTGGGGTGATCAAAGGTCATAGGTTCCTACCACATGAACTACAAAGCATAACCACATGTTCCCAATCCTACTCATGCAATCTTTGAGGGTGAAACTAATGCATAGTAAAAACTGGGTATTGAAAAAATATGATCAAAGTGTGAACTTACCTTGCTGACGATCGTTGAACTCTAAGGATTCGCGGTAGCAAGCTTCGCACTCTTGATGATCTAACGTAAGCAATCAATAACATACATAAGCATACAAGCAAAAATCCAAAAAGAAAACAAATAAAAGACTTTGAAAAACTCCAAAAAAACCTAATAAAGTTTCTGTACATAACATAATTTTTACAGTAGCAAAAATATGTGTGTTTGGGTCTAACAGAAAGTACACGTTGTGAGCTTCGATTTGCAAAAAGAACCACCTAAAATAGAGTTACGAAACTCGAGTATGGCCTAACGAAGTTTGAATTCAGATCTGTTTGAATTCAAATTTTAAAATTTTCAAAAATATTTTTCGTTTGGTTCTCTGGATAGAGGATATTTCTATGAAACCGTAGAAAAAAGAATCAACTAAAACGGATCTATAGACTAAAATATATACTAGAAACAAGAATTGGTATAGAATCTGAGATTGGAAAAAATACTGGAAAAAGAGAAAAAAATTCGGTCAGATGCCAAGTGGCACCCTCTGATTGGCTGGCTGGGTGCTCACCGGACTTGTCGCCGGCTACAAGGAAGACGGAGGCTACGGCGAAGTAGGAGTGTCGAACGGTGGAGTGGGGGTCTCTATGAAGACGATGGAGTAGGACACAGAGACGAACTCATTCTGTACATGCACCACAGGCTCGCTGGAATCCTTCCGGCGGCGGTGGAACTTGACCTCGTCGGCGAAGTGATCCTGCTGCGGAATCGAGAGGTTTGATGGGTCAGAGATATTCACACGATCAAAACTCATCTATTGGAATAAGAGGAGGGGCCAATGGCTCACCGGAGGCAGTGCTATCCTCGTTGGAAACGACAGCGAATGACGAACTCCGGCGAGCAATTGCTCGCGTAGGAGAGCAAGGCGGAGAGGGGTTTCGGTCTTAGGAATGGAGGGATATGCCATGCTTTTCGGGGTCCTATTTATAGGGGAAGAGGGGGGTCGTACAGGGAGGCGAGGGGGTTCCGTTCAGAGGCGTTTTGGAGCGGGGGAGAGGAAGATGAGGGAGGAAGAGGTTGAGGCGCCATGGATGAACGTTCTGTCAGTGTTCACGTACAGAGAGGAGGAAGAAGGAGATAGCGCCTCGGCCTGGGCCTGGTGGGCTGCGTTTTTTAAACGTTTTTTTACAGAAGCAATGAAACACCAAAAATACAAATAAATATAAGTCTAGAAATGCCAGCAAAATTCACATAATTATATGGTCTTATATATGACCTAGTGAACTTTTATCTGGCCTAAAATGCAAGTTTCAAAAATAAACCTTTTGATATGCTAATAAAATAAATTGCAAATAAAACTCAAAAAAATATTCTGGTTCCAAATTCAATTTCCAATATTTTCTTTTCTGATTTTGAAGAAGTCATTTTATCTTCTCTCTTTATTTTATTTTTGATATAATGGAAATGAATTTTTGGTGAAATCCAATTTGATCCATATCCCAACTTTGAAATTTCAAAAGTGGATTTTGGGGAAACATCCAACTCTCTCTTTTGGTCCTTGAGTTGCTCAAAGTTCCTTGGATCAAAAATCAAATAAAACAAATGGGACAAAAATGCATAAATTATGGATGCATATGAATGATCTATTATAAACATCCAAATTGAAAATTGGGATGTTACAGTTCCACCATATTATCAACGTGAATTACTTCAAAAATTGCAGCGTTTAAGACAAGGAAAAAATTCTGTAGAAGAATATTATCAGGAATTACAAACTGGCATGATTAGATGTGGTATTGTTGAGGAGAATGAAGCTATGCTTGCACGTTTTATGGGTGGGATAAATAGAGAGATTCAGACCATTCTAGAGTATAAGGACTATACTAATATCACTCGTTTATTCCATCTTGCTTGTAAAGCTGAATGTGAAGTGCAGGATCGACAGGCATTGGCGCGAACTAACTTTTCTCGAGGTCGATCTTCATCATGGACACGACGTGCATCCTCTACTTCCACTATACCAGCACCTCCATCAGGTGCCACCTCCAGCCGTAATACAAGATAGCAGGCACAACCACCACCATCTGCCAAGAGCACACCTGCCGGGCCTGCGCAGAGCTCTTATTCTTCCATGGCATCAACAGGGCACACAAGTGATATTATTTGTCATCTTTGTAAGGGAAGAGGACATTTTGCGAGAGAATGCAAATCTCAGCGTGTGATGATTGCTACTGAGGATGGTGGGTATGAGTCCGCTAGTGACTATGATGAGGAGACTTTGGCTCTTATTACATGTGAAGAACACGGTGGAGATGATTCTGATCATGAGACGCAATACATGGCTCCTGAAGATGCTGATAGGTATGAATGTATAGTTGCTCAACGTGTTTTGAGTGTGCAGGTCACACAAGCTGAGCAAAATCAGAGGCATAATTTGTTCCGTACAAAGGGAGTTGCGAAGGAATGTTCTGTTTGCGTCATCATAGATGGAGGGAGCTGCAACAACTTGGCTAGCATGGAGATGGTGGAGAAGCTATCTCTCACCACAAGACCACATCCACATCCTTACTACATCCAATGGTTCAACAACAGCGGCAAGGTTAAGGTAACACGTACTGTTCATGTGCATTTTAGTATCTCTACATATGCTGATTATGTTGATTGTGATGTGGTACCCATGCAAGCATGTTCCTTATTACTTGGTAGACCATGGCAATTTGATAAAAATTCTGTACACCATGGTAGAAATAATCAGTATACTCTTGTTCATAAGGATAGCCATATTACTTTGCTTCCTATGACTCCTGAATCCATTTTGAAAGATGATATTAATAGAGCTAATAAAGCAAAACATGAGAAAAATAAGAGTGAAAATCAGATTGTGGCAAAAGAATTTGAGCAACAAATGAAACCTAATAATCAACCATCTACTGTTGCTTCTGAAATTAAATTGAAAAGTGCATGTTTACTTGCCAGAAAATCTGATATTGATGAGCTAGATTTCAGCAGATGTATTTGCTATGCTTTTGTGTGCAAAGAGGCATTATTTTCATTCGAGGACGTGCCTTCCTCTTTGCCCCCTGTTGTCACTAACATTTTGCAGGAGTTTGCTGACGTCTTCCCTCAAGATGTGCCACCGGGATTACCACCTATTCGAGGGATTGAGCATCAAATTGACTTAATTCCCGATGCATCGCTACCCAACCGTGCACCATACCGTACCAATCCAGAGGAGACGAAGGAGATTATGCGGCAAGTACAGGAGCTGCTCGACAAAGGTTACATATGCGAATCTCTTAGTCCTTGTGTTGTTCCTATTATACTAGTGCCTAAAAAGGATGGTACGTCGCGTATGTGTGTTGATTGTAGAAGCATTAATAATATTACTATTCGTTATCGTCATCCTATTCCTAGGCTAGATGATATGCTTGATGAATTGAGTGGCTCTACAAATTTCTCCAAAGTTGATTTGCATAGTGGATACCATCAAATTCGTATGAAATTGGGAGATGAATGGAAAACGGCATTTAAAACTAAGTTTGGTTTATATGAGTGGTTAGTCATGCCTTTTGGGTTAACTAATGCACCTAGTACTTTCATGAGACTAATGAACGAAGTTTTACGTGCTTTCATTGGACGATTTGTGGTAGTCTATTTTGATGATATTCTGATTTATAGCAGATCTTTGGAGGAACATTTGGAACATTTACGTGTTGTTTTTATTGCTCTACGTGATGCACGTTTGTTTGGTAACCATGGGAAGTGCACCTTCTACACTGATCGAGTATATTTTCTTGGCTATGTTGTTACTCCACAGGGAATTGAAGTTGATAAAGCCAAGATTCAAGCTATTGAGAGTTGGCCGCACCCCAAAACGGTGCTGCAATGGTGCTCAAATCTCTCACAAAACGCCTATAGAAACTAGCGAGGCCAAGGAAACTCCTCACTTGTGTGACCGTTTTGGGCTGTGGACAACTCTCAATAGCTTCAATCTTGGCTTTATCAACTTCAATTCCCTGTCGAGTAAGAACATAGCCAAGAAAAGATACTCGGTCGGTGCAAAAGGTGCACTTTCCAAGGTTACCAAACAAACGTGCATCACGTAGAGCAATAAAAAAACACGTAAATGTTCCAAATGTTCCTCCAAAGATTTGCTATAAATCAATATGTCATCATAGTAAACTACCACAAATCGTCCAATCAAAGCACGTAAAACTTCGTTCATTAGTCTCATGAAAGTACTAGGTGCATTAGTTAACCCAAAAGGCATGACTAACCATTCATATAATCCAAATTTAGTTTTAAATGCTGTTTTCCATTCATCAACCAATTTCATACGAATTTGATGGTATCCACTACGCAAATCAACTTTGGAGAATATTGTAGAGCCACTAAATTCATCAAGTATATCATCTAGCCTATAGGATGACGATAACGAATAGTAATATTATTAATGCCTCTACAATCAACACACATACGCGATGTACCATCCTTTTTAGGCACTAGTATAATAGGAACAGCACAAGGACTAAGAGATTCACGTATATAACCTTTGTCGAGCAGCTTTTGTACTTAACGCATAATCTCCTTCGTCTCCTCTGGATTGGTACGGTATGGTGCACGGTTGGGTAATGATGCACCGGTAATTAAGTCAATTTGATGCTCAATCCCTCGAATAGGTGGTAATCCCGATGGCACGTCTTGAGGGAAGACGTCAGCGAACTCCTGCAAAATGTTAGTGACAACAGGGGGCGAAGAGGAAGGCACGTCCTCGAATGAAAATAATGCCTCTTTGCACACAAAAGCATAGCAAACAGATTTGCTGAAATCTAGCTCATCAATATCAGATTTTTCTGGCAAGTAAACATGCACTTTTCAATTTAATTTTAGAAGCAACAGTAGATGGTTGATTATTAGGTTTCATTTGTTGCTCAAATTCTTTTGCCACAATCTGATTTTCACTCTTATTTTTCTCATGTTTTGCTTTATTAGCTCTATTAATATCATCTTTCAAAATGGATTCAGGAGTCATAGGAAGCAAAGTAATATGGCTATCCTTATGAACAAGAGTATACTGATTATTTCTACCATGGTGTACAGAATTTTTATCAAATTTCCATGGTCTACCAAGTAATAAGGAACATGCTTGCATGGGTACCACATCACAATCAACATAATCAGCATATGTAGAGATACTAAAATGCACATGAACAGTACGTGTTACCTTAACCTTGCCGCTGTTGTTGAACCATTGGATGTAGTAAGGATGTGGATGTGGTCTTGTGGTGAGAGATAGCTTATCCACCATCTCCATTCTAGCCAAGTTGTTGCAGCTCCCTCCATCTATGATGACGCGAACAGAACGTTCCTTCACAATTCCCTTTGTATGGAACAAATTATGCCTCTGATTTTGCTCAGCTTGTGTGACCTGCACACTCAAAACACGTTGAGCAACTATACATTCATACCTGTCAGCATCTTCAGGAGCCATGTATTGCATCTCATGATCAGAATCATCTCCACCGTGTTCTTCACGTGTAATAAGAGCCAAAGTCTCCTCATCATAGTCACTAGCGGACTCATACCCACCATCCTCAGTAGTAGTCATCACACGCTGAGATTTGCATTCTCTCGCAAAATGTCCTCTTCCCTTACAAAGACGACAAATAATATCACTTGTGTGCCCTGTTGATGCCATGGAAGAAGAAGAGCTCTGGGAAGGCTCGACAGGTGTGCTCTTGGCAGATGGTGGTGGTTGTGCCTACTTTCTTGTATCACGGCTGGAGGTGGCACCTGATGGAGGTGCTGGTGTTGTGGATGTAGAGGATGCACGTGGTGTCCATGATGAAGATCGACCTCGAGAAAAGTTAGTTCGCGCTAATGCCTATCGATCCTGCACTTCACGTTCAGCTTTACAAGCAAGATGGAATAAACGAGTGATATTAGTATACTCCTTATACTCTAGAATGGTCTGAATCTCTCTACTTAATCCACCCATAAAACATGCAAGCATAGCTTCATTCTCCTCAACAATACCACATCTAATCATGCCAGTTTGTAATTCCTGAGAATATTCTTCTACATAATTTTTTCCTTGTCTTAAACGCTGCAATTTTTGAAGTAATTCACGTTGATAATATGGTGGAACCCAACGAGTACGCATAGCAGTTTTCATAGCAGCCCAAGTAGTTGGAATAGGGTATAATCTACAATGTTTAGACCACCAAACGCATGCGAAGCTAGTGAAAGCACATACAGCAGCAGGAACACGTCTCTCCTCAGGATATTGTAAACATGTAAAACGTTGTTCAGTTTCTAATTCCCAAGTAATATATATATATATATATATATATCAGGAACATATCTACCCTCAAATGGTGGAATATTCAATTACAGTTTAGGAAGATGGTCATGATCTCGTACCTCATATGGTGTGATGCGGAGCATCCCAAGATCATCCCCATGGACGCACCCACACTTCCAACGAGACCACTTGGTCCAATGACACGAGCCCAAGCCAAAGCTATCGAAGATAAGGTGAACTCACTCCTCTCCGAACTTCCACTTTCTATGCATGAGACATGGATACTACCTAAGTCCGAGGTGTTGTGCATGATTATGTACCAAGAGGGTCCCCCCGAAGATGTGCATGAAGATGTACAAGTCCCCAAGTCCACGGAAGAGGAGAACCAAAGGAAGGAGCCCAGAGCATCTCCCAGGCCCCGGACATCCGGCCAAGGCCCCGGACGTCCGGCCCCTGGAGCGTCTTCCACTATAGCAGCCCAGCCGTAGAAGGCTACAGGCCCGGACATCCGGCCCCGGCAGCCCGGACATCCGGCCCCTCTGAACCCAAGAGCAACAAATGCCACCGCTCCAGCCCGGACATCCGGCCCCCCAGCCCCGACATCCGCCCCCAGCTCGAACATCCGACGTCGCCTGAAAGCCCGGACATCCGGCCCGACCAGCCCGGACATCCGGCCTCCCCTGTCTGCGCACAGTGAAGGGCCGAGGCCCGTGTATCCCTTCTCCCCCCTAGACTATATATACTGCACCCCGTACAACTTTCTAGGGTTAGCAAAGGATTAGCTCATATTTTGTGTGAGAGCTTTGCTCATCCACTTGGTTACCTTCTCCTCGGAGATTCGAGCCTCCACAGGAGAAGATCCCCCAAGCGGATTCAAGACCCCTCTTTAGGGAAGAACATCAAGACCTCCTCACAGAGAAGAACCGGTTACCCTTTTGTATCGTCCCTAGTTGATCGTGGATCGTGTATCTTACTTTATGTACTCGGGGATCTAGCCCATGTGTGACTTGTTCTTGTTAGTTTGAGTGTTCCTCTCATGTTTCCCCTTGTGATTTCCCTCGTTCCCCTCTTTGTGTTCCTCGTGTTCTTCGCAGGATCCGCTCCTTTCGTGAAAGATCGGGCGATTAGGGTTCTACCCTACATCATCTTGGATCAGAGCCAGCTTGTCTCTTGATACCATCATCTTGGTATCAAGAGCCAGGTTGACCGAGATTTCGGAGCCTCCCCGTTGTGTTTCTAGCCTTGTTTTGTTGATTTTCGTCCTAATTCGAAAAATCCCCACAAAAATAGCCCCAATTTTTTTTGTGATTTGTTGGTGTGTTGAGATTTTGTTGGTTTGGATCCGTGGATTTGCTTTGTTTTGAGTGGATCTAGCTTCCCATCCTTTTTCCCCAATTTCCTTCCACAAATTCCTCCGAATTTCGCCCGGTTTTAACCTCTCCTCGCGGTGTTCATCCCGTTCGTTCCTGGATCCAGAGCCCGGACATCCGGCCCGTCCAGCCCGAACATCCGGCCTCCCACCCGGACATCCGACCCCTGGCAGCAACATCTCCATCCGCCTCCCAGTTTTCTGCCCAATTTCCACCAAATTTTGTTCCGGTGCCCACCATATACCATATATACTTCCGCATATCTCCACCACTTCCGCATATCCCAACCATTTTTGGACCGTTTCGCTCTCCGACACATTTGCTACTTTGAGGTTTGAGAATTTGAGTTGCGTTACCGTATCCTTTTGTGTTTCGGCTATCTAAGTACGGTTCGACATCGACATCACCGCCGCTCATCTTCGCCACGGACGTGTCCTACATCGTCATCAACAACGACCACCTCGACTACACCTTGGTATTCGTGCCATCATTTTGACACCATACCGGAAGCAAGACCGGTAACCTCATCTTGGTATTGGACATATCACTCTTTCCATTACATTGATAGCCATCATAGCCTTACTCCTTTGCGTTGCTTACCCATCGAGACTAGCCATTGAGTATTGCCGGCAACGGGACTTGTGCACATTAGTGATCATACTTCCCATAGCATACATACATCATTGTTGCATATATTGGTATCATATCTTATGTCACAAAGTTGTCATCGCATACTCATTTGCTATCTTGGTTCGTCAAGCATTACATGAGAAAAGAGCTCAAACATCAAAGAGCCAAACAAGCTTTTAAGCAAAGAGGAAAGATAAGCAAAGAGCTTTTAAGCAAGAACCATAGTATCTTACAACATTAAGATTGTCATACTTGATCATCTTGGATCATATCATAGCAACACCTTGCATAAAGAAATATTTGGGATAGAAGTCGTTGCATTTTTGCTAAGTAGGTTGTGCACAAGTTCTTGTATCTGCCTATTGTGCAATCGTGCTAGCGTCTCTCTAGTGTTGTGCAACAAGAGAATTTTTGTGGATTCCACATTTTGGCTCACCCTTGGTTGCACAACCCCACTTATCTTTTTGTGTGTGTGTCTCCGTGTACCTTATATGCTTGGTCTACTTGTTACATTGCATCTTGCGAATCTTTTCCAACATTATTGAAGCTCACTTACAATTGCATCAAATTTTGTGCCACCATCCTAACCAAGCTCCACCAAAAGCTTTTACTTGTGTAGGTGTGAGAAACCGACAAGAACTAGTACCAATTGTGCTATTTCCTTTTCCTACTTTGGAGTGATCCTCGATCCACTTTCAACTTCGGTCAAGGTACATTTCGTACTCGTTCTTCTCTTTCTACCACTCACATTTGTCTTGGAATGATGGATAGGCCAAGTACTTATACCAACCCACTCTTCATGGAGCAAGACGACGACAGGAACTCCTTCGTCACCAAGAGTCACCTCTTTGGTGCAGAACGTGCTTTGCATCAAGGGCAACAAGCTATGAGTGAATGCATCGACAACCTTGCCGCCGACTTGCGACTTTCCAAGCAACGTACAAGGGACTACTTCGAACACAAGCTCGACGATCACAACCAAGAGAATGACGCAAGGATGGACGAAATTCGTGCTTTGTTGCTCAACCGCTCGTCTTCCACTTCGAGAAGGAGCCGTTCAAGCCGACACTCAGACTTCACTCTCTCCGCCTCAAGTACACCGACATCGAACACTCTTCGTCGAGCCGTGCGCACCGACCGTCAAGCAAGCCTCAATCCCCTACGAGACACCGACTCTCAAGAGCGCCGACAACGTCAAACTCAAGAGGCCTTTGCGCTAGCACAAGAACGGCAACGACAACGCCAACATGAAGAGGAAGAGCGAGCGTGTCTACACCAAAATGCTCAAGATACCAAGGCACAACGTCAAGACCAACAACTCCATGATGCTCCAGCACTTGCGGCGCAACAAGCTCTACGCGATTCGAGTCGAGCCGTTGCCGGTCGAAGCCGAAGAGCCCGTGAACAAGAGGAAGCACTTCATGAAGAAATTCAATAACGAAGATTTCAAGCTCGCATGCATCGTCAAGTTCCTCCGCGAGCTCGACGAGCTCCTCCACAAGCTCACCAAGAACAAAAAGTCAATCCAGAGCATGAAGACAATGGAGATCCTCCACGGCAAGAACAACATGACGATAACAACCCTCCGCGCCAAGAGCACCATGAGTTGATCAATCATCAACAACATGGGCGTCCTCATCCCCGACCCTAACACAATGAAGGGCAACGTTATGGCAAACTCAAGTTCACCATGCCCAAGTTCAACGGAAGCAACGATCCTGAAGAGTACCTTTCATGGGCATTGAAGGTTGACAAGATCTTCCATTTGCACAATTATGAAGAAGAGAAGAAGATCACGATGGCATCCCTTGAGTTCCAAGACTATGTCCTCATTTGGTGGGAACAAATCATAGAGCGCCGAGAGGCAAGAGGTGAACCACCCATCACTAGTTGGGCGCAAATAAAGGATGTCATGAGAGCACGCTTTGTACCTACCTACTATAACCGCGACCTCTTCAAGAAACTCCAACAACTCAAGCAAGGAACAAAGAGCGTTGAAGAATATTACAAGGAGATGGAGATTGCAATGATAAGAGCCAATGTCACGAAAGATGATGAGCAAACAATGGCACGTTTCTTGAATGGACTCAACCATCCCATCAAGAAGATCGCCGACTTCCAACCATACTCCAATCTCATCGAGCTAGTGCACCAAGCTACCAAAGCGGAATGCCAAGTGCAAGATGATTTCAAGTATGCCAAGTTCTCATCCAAGTTCTACGACTTCTCCAACAACCAAGCTTCAACGACTCCCACACCGACTACAAAGTACTCTACTTCCAACATAGACAAGTCAACTTCCAAGAAAGTTTCGTCAACTACAAGCCATCCTCCTACGAGCAACTTCAAGCCGAGAGCTTCATCATCATCAACCCCAACCAGTGAGACCGTCAAGACGAGTTCCTTCTTCACTTGCGGAGGCCGAGGCCACAAGTCCTACGAGTGCACCAACAAGAGAACCATGGTCTTCAATGACGATGGCACTTATGACTCCATGAGTGAAGGCGAAATGGAAGCCCTTGAGCAAGTCGCCATGCACCGCCAAGTGAAAAATGAAGAAGAACAAGTCTTTTGCGATGAAGACTCAAGCCCCGCACTTGTTTTCTCCAAAGTCTTGACTCTCCAACATCACCAAGAAGAAGACAAACAATGCCACATATTCCACACCAAGGCTGGCATCAATGGACGATCCGTCAAGGTCATCATCGAGAGGAAGTTGTCATAATCTCACAAGTCAAGAGCTTTGCTCCAAGCTCCAATTGCCCAAGACGAAGCATCCACATCCATACAAAGTGCAATGGCTTAGTGACTCCGGCACCATCCAAGTCGAGTACCGAGTACAAGTCTCCTTCAAAATCGGCGCCTACGAAGACACCTTGGAGTGCGACGTTGCTCCAATGACCATTTGTCATCTTCTCCTTGGACGGCCATGGCAATTCGATAAAGGAGTCGTCCACAACGGCCGAATGAACCACTACATCTTCAAGATGAAGGGCAAGGAGTACGTCCTCCGTCCAATGTCGCCAAGTCAAGTGATCGCCGACAAGCAAGCCACCCATCGTGGAGATCATAGTGAGAGAGCGAGCCACCAAAAAGAGAGTGAGCGCCACAAGCCAAAATTGAGTGCCTCCACGATGAGCGAAAATAAGAACCTAGTTCTATTTGCCACCAAACGAGAGATGAGAGAAGTGTGTGAGAACCCATCTAGTGTCCTACACTACGTCCTTGTGTGCAAGGACAATGCACCACAAACTAACACTTCTCACACTCTTCCTCTAGTGTTGTCTTCTCTTTTGCAGGAATTTCAAGATGTTTTCCCCGATGAGCTACCTCCGGGTCTACCTCCTCTACGAGGCATTGAGCACCGAATCGACCTCATCCCCGGAGCACCTCTTCCGAATAAAGCTCCATACCGTGTCAACCCCGACGAAACAAAAGAAATACAAAGGCAAGTAAAGCATCTCATAGACCATGGACATGTGCGTGAAAGTTTGAGCCCTTGTGCCATTCCGGTCATTCTTGTGCCAAAACGTGATGGTAGTATTCGCATGTGCTCCGATTGTAGACCTATCAATGCTATCACTGTTTGCTATAGGTATCCCATTCCACGCCTAGATGATATGCTTGATGAGCTTAGCGGTGCCACTATATTTTCCAAAATTGATCTTAAGAGTGGCTACTATCAAATCTGCATACAAGAGGGTGATGAATGGAAAACCGCCTTCAAAACCAAGTTTGGTTTGTATGAGTGGTTAGTCATGCCTATGGGTCTTTCGGAAGCACCAGGCACTTTTATGCGCCTCATGAATCATGTCTTTCGCCCTTACATTGGTATATTTGTTGTGGTCTACTTTGATGACATTCTTGTGTTTAGCAAATCTATCAAAGAGCATGTCACCCATGTCCGCACCGTTTTGCAAACTCTTAGAAAAAGTGCCTCTATGCTAATATGAAGAAATGCCTTTTTCGTGTTGATAAGCTCGTTTTCTTGGGTTTTGTTGTTTCTTCTAAGGGTGTTCATGTTGATGAATCCAAGATCAATTCTATTAAGACTTAGCCGCAACCAACCAACTTGCATCAAGTGCGTAGTTTTCTTGGCCTCGCGGGTTTCTATCGTCGCTTTGTGAAGGATTTTAGCACCATTGCTTCTCCTTTGCATGCTTTGAGCAAGAAGAATGTGCCTTTTATTTGGGGACCATCCCAAGATACCGCATTCAATGAGCTTAAGAATTTGCTTAATCATGCTCCCGTGCTTGCTTTACCCAACTTCGACAAACCTTTTGAAATTCATTGCGAGGCTAGTGGTAATGGCATAGGAGGTGTGTTAACGCAGGAGAAGCGCCCCATAGCTTACTTTAGTGAGAAACTTTCTGGAGCGCAACTCAATTACCCCATCTATGACAAAGAGCTATATGCTTTAGTCCGCGTTTTGCATGAATGGGAACATTACCTTCGTCCCCATGAGTTTATCATTCATACCGATCATGAGACTCTCAAGTATCTTAAGGGACAAACAAAGTTGAACAAGCGTCATGCTAAATGGAGTGAATTTATTGAGTCTTTTCCCTATGTCATCAAGTACATCAAGGGTAAAGAAAACATCATAGATGATGCTCTTTCCCGCATATACATGCTTGTCACGCAACTTGAGTTAGATGTCACTGGCTTCGAGCATATCAAAGACTTCTCTGAGCATGATGCAACTTTTGCTACTCCTTATGCCAAGTGTTTGTTGAATACATCTTGGGAACGCTATTACATCAAATACGACTATCTTACGAGAGCTAACAAACTTTGCATCCCCGAGTCCTCTCTTCGTTTGTTGCTTTTGCAGGAATCTCATAGAGGAGGCTTAATAGGACACTTTGTACGTGACAAGACATTCGCCACGCTCTCGAAGAGCTACTTTTGGCCAAAGATGTTTCAAGACGTCAATCGTTTCACCAACCGATGTTCTACATGTCGCAAAGCTAAGTCCAAAGCTCAATCTCATGGCCTCTATATGCCTTTACCAATTCCATACCAACCATGGGAAGACATTAGCATGGACTTTGTACTTGGTTTGCCTAGGACTCGAAATGGGAAAGATTCCATGTTTGTCGTTGTGGACCGTTTCTCAAAAATGGCACATTTTATTCCTTGCAACAAGATAGACGATGCTTCACATGTTGCTAATCTCTTTTGTAGGGAAATATTGCGTCTCCATGGTGTTCCAAAGACTATCGTCTCGTACTGCGATGTCAAGTTCCTTAGCTACTTTTGGAAGATCCTATGCGCCAAGCTCGGAATCAAGCTACTCTTCTCCACGACGTACCATCCTCAAACCGACGGCCAAACGGAGGTGACAAACCGCACATTCTCCGCTCTCCTTCGAGTACTCATCAAGAAAAACATCAAGGAGTGGGAGGAGTGTCTACCCATCGCCGAGTTTGCCTACAACCGAGCAAGACACTCAACAACCGGCAAGTCCCCCTTTGAGGTCATCTAAGGATTCAACCCTTTGTCACCATTGGATATTCTCCCTCTACCACTCCAAGAGCGCATCAATTTGGACGCAAGTGCACGAGCGACCCATCTCAAGAAGGTGCATGAAGATACAAGAAACACCATCGAGCGCCAAGTACAATGCCTTGCGACCAAGCTCAACGTCAACAAGCACCCTATGATATTCAACATTGGAGACCTCATGTGGCTACACCTGCGCAAGGACCGTTTTCCCCAAGAACGCAAGTCGAAACTTCGACCACGTGCGGATGGACCATTCAAGGTGCTTGCACGCTACAACAACAACGCATACAAGATCGACATCCCTCGTGACAAGTACTCCGTGAGCGACATCTTCAACATAAAAGATCTCTCGCCCTACCATGGTGATGAGGATTTCGATCTGAGGACGGATCTTCCCCAAGGGAGGGGAGATGATGCGGAGGATACCAAGATCATCCCCATGGACGCACCCACACCTCCAATGACACCACTTGGACCAATGACACGAGCCCGAGCCAAAGCTATCGAAGATAAGGTGAACTCACTCCTCCGAACTTCCACTTTCTATGCATGAGACAGGCTACTACCTAAGTCCGAGGTGTTGTGCATGGTTAGGTACCAAGAGGGTCCCCCCCGAAGATGTGCATGATGATGTACAAGTCCCCAAGTCCACGGAAGAGGAGAACCAACGGAAGGAGCCCAGAGCATCTCCCAGGCCCCAGACAACCGGCCAAAGCCCCGAACGTCCGGCCCCTGGAGCGTCTTCCACTACAGCAGCCCAGCCACAGAAGGCTACAGGCCCGGACATCCGGCCCCGGCAGCCCGGACATCCGGCCTCTCTCGAGCCCCCGGACATCCGGCCCCTTCGAACCCGAGAGCAACAAATGCCACCGCTCCAGCCCAGACATCCGGCCCCCCAGCCCGGACATCCGGCGTCGCTTGAAAGCCGGGACATCCGGCCCAACCAGCCCGGACATCCGGCCTCCCATGTCTGCGCACAGTGAAGGGCCGATGCCCGTGTATCCCTTCTCCCCCCTAGACTATATATACTGCACCCCGTACAACTTTCTAGGGTTAGCAAAGGATTAGCTCATATTTTGTGTGAGAGCTTTGCTCGTCCACTTGGTTACCTTCTCCTCGGAGATTCGAGCCTCCACCGGAGAAGATCCCCCAAGCGGATTCAAGACCCCTCTTTAGGGAAGAACTTCAAGACCTCCTCACGGAAAAGAACTGGTTACCCTTTTGTATCGTCCCTAATTGATCGTGGATCGTGTATCTTACTTTATGTACTCAGGGATCTAGCCCATATGTGACTTGTTCTTGTTAGTTTGAGTGTTCCTCTCGTGTTTCCCCTTGTGATTTCCCTCGTTCCCCTCTTTGTGTTCCTCGTGTTCTTTGCGGGATCCGCTCCTTTTGTGAAAGATCGGGCGATTAGGGTTCTACCCTACATCACGGTGGTGCAACCCTATCGTTGCGATGATATACCTGAGGACGACCTGGTGGTGGTGGCGCTGGTGGTTGCACGTAGTTTTGATTTTGATCAACCTCATCCTCGTAATGGTCCTCCACCTCTACAGTAGCTGCAGGAGCGACAAAAGCATCAACAACGGCACCAGAATTTTGCCCAGGGTCAATGGGAACGCGTTGTGCTCATCCCACTTGATTTGGAAAGCGACGTTGTTGTTGTTGTTGTTGTAGAGATGCGTTAGGGTCAGCCTATGGTGGTGGTCAAAAATGCGCGAGCAATTCATTAAACTTGTTATCGAGCTTTGTTTTGAATGCCTTCTCCATGCCATCTATCTTCTCCATGGCCTCTTCAAATCTGTTTAGCACATCTTGCACCTGTCCACTCATCATTTGCTGATATTTATCATGCAACTCCCTATTCGTCATGTTCTCCCAGTCAGTCTCGTCAGCTTGTGATCCTGCCATGGTTAGAAGCAATAGAAACACACAAGAATATGATCCTACAGACTACTAACAAGAGGCGGTGGTGGGTGTCACAAATCCGTCAAGAAAATCTCAAATTCTTACCAGTTCTTACCCAGTAGCAGGCGGTGATCGGCAACCGTCGTAGTCAAAAATCTCAAAGCTTGGATAGAGCGATTACCAGGGAAAATCAAACGCACGACGTAGATGTATGTGGAGCTGGGAAGGCTTATAATATGGTAGCAAAAAGGGTCAGCAATAATCAATTCAAAGATGCAAAGTTGAATAAACGCTTAACGACAGTACTGTGCTGGTCCTAGGCTAGACCGTGCTAGAGACGCGAGCCTAGAACACTAACAAAATCACGGCGCTGCACGTAAACAATGGAAAAGCCCACTCTGGAACTTTTTTTCGCTCTCTTTTTTTTGCGCTCCTCTTTTTTTTCGCCCTCCTTTTTTTGCGAAAAATCACTATAATGGCGAGTGTCTCAAAATTTTTCCCTCGTCAAACTAACAGGATGGCCACAAAATTTTTATTCGACTATTTTTTTCGGAAATCAGGGCAGCGACGACGAAAAAGTGCGACAAAAAATCACTATGATGGCACGTGTCTCAAAAGACTCAGAAAAGCCTAAAAATAGGATAGGGAAAAAATTGCCTGTGAAAATTTTGGCCTAAAAACTGCCCGGGGGTCTCGAGACTCTTTTTTTTTTGAAACCTACCCAGGCAAGGAAACACGAATAGGAAATTAGACGGACCTCGAAAACACACCTAATATGAAAGGAACTCGGATTGGTGGTGGATATATGGTGGTAGGATATGGCAGCGGTGGTGGTATATAGATTCGGATTGGTGGTGGTATATGGAAACGGATTGGTGGTGGTATATGGAAACGGATTGGTGATGGTATATGGAGACGGATCGAGGGCGGATAAGCGGTGGTGGTAGATGGCAGGGGCGATGACGATGGTGCGGCGGCGGCGTGACAACTTATGACCAGAACTCGAAACTCTAAAAGACTAGACTCTAAGACCAGCAACTAGACATGATGATGCAACCGCAAATTCAACAAAGCAAAATACTGAAAAGACTACGCAAAGTCTCAGATTGGTTCGGATATGATGAACTAACCCTAATTTTTTGTTGGCTTTTTTCGTGGACTGTAGGTATGAAGAACAGACTCGATCTAAACTACGAAAAACTGTAAAATCTCACCGAGCAACCTGGAAATCTGATACCACTTGATAGAGGCAAAGGTGTCCCGTCTTTTGATGAGATGGTGGCTATCGTTTTCTGTGGGATCCGACTACGAACATGCGAAGACGTCGCGCCTTAGCAATCGCTAAACCAACTTCCGAGGGTTATTGAACATGTCGGAGCACGATCAACCTGACCACGAGGGTCTATTTCCTGCGAGCAAACGAAGAACAAGCAAGAAACTGAGATTGCAATCTAGATATTGCGAATTAAAGAGGAAAGCTTTATTAATGAAGGTGGGGTTCTGTGATGTCTTGGTCTGGTCGTTGGGCACAAACGAAGTACGCGAAGTTGCAGCTATGGCAAACTTTTAATCTAAACAAAACCCCAAAGTCTAAACGACGCCCTAAGGGTTGTATATATGGAGGAAGAGGGGGGAATTTCGTGGCCCTTGGAGGAGGGGTCCGAAACCAACCCTAACTCTTGTTTCCCCACACATACGGACTCTAAAAATAGCATATACTTAAGTATTTCGAAAATACATGGGCCTGGCCCAATAATAAGGTGACGCAGCACCAAGAATAGCCTCTGGATGAAATTTATGAAGTGGCATCTTGTATATTTCCTCCAAGGCTTCATGCAGTCCTTATGGTGGCTTCAAAGTCCTGAAATCATCACTTGTAACTCCGTTCTTGATCCCCTTGCGCATGCCATCATCTCCATGCTTGAACTTGCTCCAAGGTTCATCTTTCTTGTCCAAGCTAGGTCCTTCATTTGTAAGCAAAACAAATGTATCCAATTTAGGCAACATCATATTCTCATGAACATTATAATCGTTACCAAGAAACGAAAGTACTTGATAATTCAATTGGCGTGCGCGAGCTCTAGTAATTGGTCCAGTATGTATAATAGCAGGGGTTGTGGGTGTAACAATGGTATTGATGTCCTCATCAGGGCCTGTAGGGGCTGAGCGACTGAAATGCTGCTGTAGTTGGAGTCTTCAGCGGCCGGACGTCCGGGCTCGGGGCCGGATGTCTGGGCCCTGGAGATGCCTTCTTCTCCTTCCGGCGTTCCTCTTCATCTGTGAACTTGGCGGCTTGTCCGTCTTCACGTGCATCTTCGGGAGGGTCCTCTTGGTACCTAATCATGCACAACGTCTCGGACTTAGGTACTAGCCATGTCTCAAGAGGATCATATGTAATATCACTAAGGAGAGAAGTCACCTCGTTCTCGAGAGCTCTAGCTCTAGCTCGTGTCATGGGTCCTCTTGGCTCTTGTTTAGGCGTAGGTGCGTCCATGGGGATGATCGTGGGATGCTCCGCATCAAATCTCAGAACATAATGGATACTAGGGATCAATCCCTAACAAAACTAACTCAATTACATGATAAATCTCATCCAACCCATCACCGTCTAGCAAGCCTACGATGGAATTACTCACGCACGGCGGTGAGCATCATGGAATTGGTGATGGAGGAAGGTTGATGATGACGATGGTGATGGATTCCCCTCTCCGGAGCCCCGAACGGACTCCAGATCAGCCCTCCCGAGAGAGATTAGGGCTTGGCGGCGGCTCCGTATCGTAAAACGCGATGAATCCTTCTTTTTGATTTTTTCTTCCCGAACATGAATATATAGAGTTGGAGTTGAGGTCGGTGGAGCATCAGGGGCCCATGAGGCAGGGGGCGCACCCAAAGTTCTCATGGACAGGGTGTGAGCCCCCTGACGCTGATTCTTTCGCCAGTATTTTTGGATATTCCAGAAATATTCTGCGTGAAGTTTTAGGTCATTCCGAGAACTTTTATTTCTGCACACAAATAACACCATGGCAATTCTGCTGAAAACAGCGTCAGTCCGGGTTAGTTCCATTCAAATCATGCAAGTTAGAGTCGAAAACAAGGTCACAAGTGTTTGGAAAAGTAGATACGATGGAGACGTATCAGACACTTTGCTGGATCAAGAGTTCGAGGGACATGATCGAGCTGAACGTGTGCAGAACTCGGAGGTGTTGTATGTTTGGTGCTTGATCGGTTGAATCAAGAAGACGTTCGACTACATCAACCGCGTTAAGCTAACGCTTCTACTTTCGGTCTACGAGGGTACGTGGACACACTCTCCCCCTCTCGTTTCTATGCATCTCCTAGATAGATCTTGCGTGATCGTAGGAATTTTTTTTGAAATTGCATGCTATGTTCCCCAACAGTGGCATCCGAGCCAGGTCTATGCGTAGATGATATGCACGAGTAGAACACAAAGAGTTGTGGGCGATCATAGTCATACTGCTTACCACCAATGTCTTATTTTGATTCGGCGGTATTGTTGGATGAAGCGGCCCGGACCAACCTTACATGACCACGTTCATGAGACCGGTTCCACCGACAGACACGCAACTTCTTTTGCATAAAGGTGGCTGGTGGGTGTCTGTTTCTCCTTCTTTAGTTGAAACAAATTTGACTACGGCCGGTCCTTGTTGAAGGTTAAAACAACAAACTTGACAAAACATCATTGTGGTTTTGATGCGTAGGTAAGAATGGTTCTTACTAGAAGCCCATAGCAGCCACGTAAAACTTGCAACAACAAAGTAGAGGACGTCTAACTTGTTTTTGCAGGGCATGTTGTGATGTGATATGGTTAAGACATGATGTGATATACATTATTGTATGAGATGATCATGTTTTGTAAAAGTTATTGGCAACTGGCAGGAGCCTTATGGTTGTCGCTTTATTGTATGAAATGCAATCACCATGTAATTGCTTTACTTTATCACTATGCATTAGCGATAGTTGTTGAAGAAATAGTTGTTGAGACGACAACGACGCCATGATGGAGATCAAGGTGTCAAACTGGTGACGATGGAGATCATGACGGTGCTTTGGAGATGGAGATCAAAGGCACAAGATGATGATGGCCATATCATGTCACATATTTTGATTGCATGTGATGTTTATCTTTTATGCATCTTATTTTTGCTTAGTACGGCGGTAGCATTATAAGATGATCCCTCACTAAAAATTTCAAGGTATAAATGTTCTCCCTGAGTATGCACCATTGCGACAGTTTGTCGTGCCGAGACACCACATGATGATCGGGTGTGATAAGCTCTATGTTCACATACAATGGGTGCAAGACAGTTTTACATGTGTGAAATACTCAGGTTAAACTTGATGAGCCTAGCATGTACAGACATGGTCTCGGAACACTGAGACCGAAAGGTCGAACAGGAATCATATAGTAGATATGATCAACATATAGATGTTCACCATTGAAAACTACTCCATCTCACGTGATGATCGGACATGGTTTAGTTGATATGGATCATGTGATCATTTAGATGACTTGAGGGATGTCTATCTAAGTGGGAGTTCTTAAGTAATATGATTAATTGAACTTAAATTTATCATGAACTTAGTCCCGATAGTTTTTTTGCATATCTATGTTGTAGATCAATGGCCCGTGCTACCGTTCCCTGGAATTTTAATGCTTTCCTAGAGAAAGCTAAGTTGAACGATGATGGTAGCAACTACACGGACTGGGTCTATAACTTGAGGATTATCCTTATAACTGCACAGAAGAATTACGTCCTTGATGCACCACTAGGTGCAAGGCCTGCTGCAGGAGCAACTGCTGACGTTATGAATGTCTGGCAAGCTAAATCTGATGACTACTTGATAGTTCAGTGTGCCATGCTTTACGGCTTAGAATCGGGACTTCAAAGACATTTTGAACGTCATGGAGCATAAGAGATGTTCCAGGAGTTGAAGTTCTATAGCTGCAATATGCCCGAGTTGAGAGATATGAAGTCTCCAACAAGTTCTATAGCTGCAAGATGGAGGAGAATAGTTCTGTCAGTGAACACATACTCAGAAGTTCTGGGTACCATAACCACTTGACTTAGCTGGGAGTTAATCTTCCGGATGATAGTGTCATTGACAAAGTTCTTCAATCACCGTCACCAAGCTATAAAGGCTTCGTGATGAACTATAATATGCAAGGGGTGAACAAGACGATTCCTGAGTTCTTCACAATGCTCAAGGTTGCGGAGGTAGAAATCAAGATGGAGCATCAAGTGTTGATGGTTAACAAGACCACTAGTTTCAAGAAAAAGGGCAAAGGAAAGAAGGGGAAGTTCAAGAAGAATAGCAAGCAAGTTGCTGCTCCCGGGAAGAAGCCTAAGTATGGATCTAAGCCTGAAACTGAGTGCTTATACTACAAAGGGACTGGTCACTAGAAGCAGAACTGCCCCAAGTATTTGGCAGATAAGAAGGATGGCAAAGTGAAAGGTATATTTGATATACATGTTATTGATGTGTACCTTACTAATGCTCGTAGTAGCGCCTGGGTATTTGATACTGGTTCTATTGCCTTGATGACCCACAATAATAGGGGATCAATTGTAGCTCTTTTCAATAAGTAAGAGTGTCGAACCCAACGAGGAGCAGAAGAAAATGACAAGTGGTTTTCAGCAAGGTAATGTCTGCAAGTGCGGAAATTGTAAGTACCAGAGTAGTTTGATAGCAAGATAATTTGTAACAAGCAAGTAACGATAGTAGCAACAAAAGTGCAGCAAGGTAGCCCAATCCTTTTGAGGCAAAGGACATGCCAAAACGGTCTCTTGTGATAAGCAAATTGTTCTTGAGGGTACACGGGAATTTCATCTAGTCACTTTCACCATGTTGGTTTGATTCGTGTTCGCTACTCTGATAATTTGATATGTGGGTGGACCAATGCTTAGGTGCTGTTTTTACTTGAAAAAACCTCCTACTTATGATTAACCCTCCTACAAGCATCCGCAACTACGAGAAAAGTATTAAGAATAAATTCTAACCATAACATTAAACTTTTGGATCCAATCGGTCCCTTACGGAATAGCACATAAACTGGGGTTTCAGCTTTTGTCACTCTCGCAACCCATCATCTAATTGCTACTCCACAATGCATTCCCTTAGGCCCAAATATGGTGAAGTGTCATGTAGTCGACATTCACATGACACCACTAAGGGAATCACAACATACATACTATCAAAATATCAAACACATATCAAGTTCACATGATTACTTGCAACATGATTTCTCCCATGACCTCAAGAACAAAAGTAACTACTCAAAAATGATAATCATGCTCAAGATCAGAGGGGTATTAAATAGCATATTGGATCTGAACATATAATCTTCCACCAAATAAACCATATAGTAATCAACTACAAGATGTAATCAACACTACTAGTCACCCACAAGCACCAATCTATAGTTCCGGTAACAAGATTGAACACAAGAGATGAACTAGGGTTTGAGATGAGATGGTGCTGTTGAAGATGTTGATGGAGATTGCCCTCCCCAAAACGGGAGAGTTGTTGGTAATGATGATGACGATGATTTCCCCCTCCGTGAGGGAAGTTCCCCCGGCGGAATCGCTCCACCGGAGGGCAAAAGTGCTCCTGCCCAAGTTCCTCCTCGAGACGGCGGCGCTCCATCCCGAAAGTCCTCTCCTTATTTTTTTTTCTAGGTCAAAATGACTTATATACCAGAAGATGGGCACCGGAGGTGGGCCTGGGTGAGCTCAACCCATCAGGGCGCGCTTGGGCTCCCTGGCGCGCCCAGGTGGGTTGTGCCTGATACGTCTCCAACGTATCTATAATTTTTTATTGTTCCATGCTATTATATTATCAACCTTGGATATTTTATATGCATTTATATGCTATTTTATATGATTTTTGGGACTAACCTATTAACCTAGAGCCTAGTGCCAGTTTTTGTTTTTTTCCTTGTTTTAGAGTATCGCAGAAAAGGAAAATCAAACGGAGTCCAATTGACCGGAAACTTCACGGAACTTATTTTTGGAACGGAAGCAATCCAAGAGACTTGGAGTAGATGTCAGGGAAGCTTCGAGGGAGGCACGAGGCAGGGAGGCGCGCCCTACCCCCCTGGGCGCTCCCCCCACCCTCGTGGGCCCCTCGTGGCTCCCCTGACCGACTTCTTTCGCCTATATATATATCCATATACCCTAAAAACATCGGGGAGCAGAATAGATCGGGAGTTCCACCGCTAGAAGCCTCCGTAGCCACCGAAAACCAATCTAGATCCATTCCGGCACCCTGCCGGAGGGCGGGGAATCCCTCTCCGGTGGCCATCTTCATCATCCCAACGCTCTCCATGACGAGGAGGGAGTATTCTCCCTCGGGGCTGAGGGTATGTACCCGTAGCTATGTGTTTGATTTCTCTCTCTCTCTCTCGTGTTCTTGAGGTGGTACGATCTTGATGTATCGCGAGCTTTGCTATTATAGTTGGATCTTATGATGTTTCTCCCCCTCTACTCTCTTGTGATCAATTGAGTTTTCCCTTTGAAGTTATCTTATCGAATTGAGTCTTTTAAGGATTTGAGAACACTTGATGTATGTCTTGCACGTGCTTATCTGTGGTGACAATGGGATATCATGTGATCCACTTGATGTATGTTTTGGTGATCAACTTGCGAGTTCCGTGACCTCGTGGACTTATGCATAGGGGTTGGCACACGTTTTCGTCTTGACTCTCCGATAGAAACTTTGGGGCACTCTTTGAAGTTCTTTGTGTTGGTTGAATAGATGAATCTGAGATTGTGTGATGCATATCGTATAATCATACCCACGGATACTTGAGGTGACATTGGAGTATCTAGGTGACATTAGGGTTTTGGTTGATTTGTGTCTTAAGGTGTAATTCTAGTATGAACTCTATGATAGATTGAACGGAAAGAATAGCTTCATGTTATTTTACTATGGACTCATGAATAGATCGATCAGAAAGAATAACTTTGAGGTGGTTTCGTACCCTACAATAATCTCTTCGTTTGTTCTCCGCTATTAGTGACTTTGGAGTGACTCTTTGTTGCATGTTGAGGGATAGTTATGTGATCCAATTATGTTATTATTGTTGAGAGAACTTGCACTAGTGAAAGTATGAACCCTAGGCCTTGTTTCAACTCATTGCAATACCATTTACGCTCACTTTTATCATTAGTTACCTTGCTGTTTTTATATTCTCAGATTGCAAAAACCTATATCTACCATCCATTTTGCACTTGTATCACCATCTCTTCGCCGAACTAGTGCACCTATACAATTTACCATTGTATTGGGTGTGTTGGGGACATAAGTGACTCTTTGTTATTTGGTTGCAGGGTTGTTTGAGAGAGACCATCTTCATCCTACGCCTCCCACGGATTGATAAACCTTAGGTCATCCACTTGAGGGAAATTGGCTACTGTCCTACAAACCTGTGCACTTGGAGGCCCAACAACGTCTACAAGAAGGTTGTGTAGTAGACATCAAGCTCTTTTCTGGCACCGTTGCCGAGGAGGTGAGTGCTTGAAGGTATATCTTTAGATCTTGCAATCGAATCTTTTTGTTTCTTGTTTTATCACTAGTTTAGTTTATAAAAGAAAACTACCAAAAAATGGAATTGAGTTTGCCTCATACGCTTCATATTTTTAATATCTTTCGTGAGAATGATGGAAAGGAAAATTGTGCTCAAGTGGTAGACGAAGAAGTCTATAAAATGTTTGGCACTAAATCTTTGAATGATGAGCATGATTGCAATGTTGTTAGTACATTTAACACGGGGTGACCTCTATCGATCTTATAGTTTAATAGAGTCATCGGATCGCTGACCAGTTTACGCTTATTGTGACAGTCAGTTTTCGGCTTTCTCCACTGAGGCGCTTAACCATGATAGCTAGAAGCACAATCGCAGTTGTTCTCCCTTTGCGCACCTAGCCGAACAAAGCGGAACGTAGGACGCAAGCACAGGAGCCGAGCAACCCAACTATTTACTGAAGACACAATTCGAAACCGATGCATATATAGCAATATCCGAGAATGTTTTTGCCGAATCTCTTAAGGTGTCCGGCGTTGCACTACGAGACTTATGTTGTAAACACACAAATAGTTTAAAAGTGCCATAGGCTTGGAAAACCAAAAAACTTCAGTAAAAACTTGAGTCCAAACTAGATCAAGTGTTCGGTGCAGATCTGAAAATTGCTCTTAAAAAAATTGTGCATCTGCCGTGCTTTAACATGACACATCCTATCTCAAGACTTCAAGCGGATGAGCCTATGGCTTCAACCTCGTATCCCGAAGGAGGAGTACTTCCCGTTAGGCCAGTTTAGCAAACTAAACTCTAGTGGCTTTGAGAGAGAAATTAGGCTCCTCAGTTATTGACCACACACTCGTGTCGAAAAAAGGAGTGATAGAAAAAGACTTTGCAACGACTAAGAAGAACACTTATTATAAAATAGCTCACATAAATTTAAGAGCCACCAAGTGATTTGGGTAAAAGAATTTTATGTATAATGATTTCATGTTCCAAAGTACTTATATCATATCTCTGTTCTCCCGAACTTTAAGCGCGTCTTAACCGACCGTCGGCTTCTCCCTCTTCGGTCAAGGGCCGAAAAGTGTTATGTACTCCATCTGTCAAGAATATCGACGGTGTTTCCGATAACCAGGCAATCAGGCCATAAGGCTGTAACAGACAAAGCACGCCCAGGGAACTTATGCTACATTACTGATGAAGTGTAAGAAGCATCTTCGAAGAAAATAGTACCCCCACCGATACCTTTCTTCAGTTGCTCATTGTTACTATGAGACTTGTGCAATAGATTTTTTGTACTCATGATTTCCGTTATGTGCCGACCATGATTGAAAACAATAAGTGTGCTAGCTTTCGGCTTCACCCAGTCTGAGGTGCGAGCTCGGATGACCCGATCGTGACAATCGCAGAGGTGCTCCCTTTACTCCCTAGCCGAACAATCGGGAACGTAGGGGTAAACACAGGAGCAAGGAAACCCAGCTTGCGGAACACTTAAGTCAACATGGTGCATATTGTGTTGTAATACACGAACAAGGAATGAAGCTATACAAGTATAATCATATGCAAGAGGAAAGGCTTCATAAAGGAAGCCCCCAAGTAAACGGGGTATTTGAATTTGTGTGTCACAAACAAAGTTTTGACAAGGAAGTTTTTCACAAACAACTCTTTGCCAAAAAAAGTATAATGCTTGGTCGAACCGAACACAATTTAAAACTAAAAGTTTTTGAGCATGAAAGCGACTTAGCTGGTTAATGTGCTTGATGTTGATGACATAGGCCGAGATTGCGGCGGGACGAGGTCCCAGCCCCTGAGCCGGTCCCGAGATGGCCGAGCGAGGAGTTCGGCATTCCGAAGTGGTGACATAGCACGGTCGATGAGCCGAGGCGAAACCCCCAGTCTGGCCGAGGCATGATGATGACGTCGGCACGCCGAGGTGAACGCGTGACGCAGCTGAAGTCGTTAACACAGGGACGCCCACTGAGGCGACACCACAACTTGATCGATGTAGGCAGGATGACGACGTCGGCCCACAGAGTTGACCGCATGATGCAGCCGAAGTTGATTACCTACACACATAAAATAGTGCAGCCCAACAATAATAATATAAATATATAAAAATCCTCACATAATTAATTTACGCAACATAATTTATTTAAAGATATGTGGCCTGGCGCCGAAGTCAATATCGATGCAGGGCATCGGCGTGATGCGGTAAAGGTGTGGCGAAGCCTGAATTCATAGGTCAGTTCGAGTTCCGGATGCGGCGTTCGCCGAACTTTGTATGGAAACTGACTGAACCTCCACGCGGCCGTCATTAATGCAGCCACCATTTGATAGACCTGTGTACAGATGATGGAACAAAACAGAGTAATAATTCCTTGGGAAAATTACTCGGATTAATAACACCTGGTTTATTTGTTGCAGCAATCCGAAGAAAGGTGACTCCTAAAATTGGGACTCGATCTGCACACCCATTGCCTGATGGGTGATAAAGCGAAGGCATGGCAATGCTGGCAAAGGTTGGCTCACCGAGGCAAAGCCCCCAGTCCAGCTAACGTGACGAAGTTGGTCGACTGGTGACACCAAAGTCACCGGGGTATGTTTGATGAAGAAATAGCAAAGTCCCCGATCCAACCGACGTGTCGAAGCTTCCATGTGATGAGGACATCAATACCATTGTTACACCCACAACCCCTGCTGCTATACACACTGGACCAATTACTAGAGCTCGCGCATGCCAATTGAATTATCAGGTACTTTAGTTTCTTGGTAACGATTCTAATGTTCATGAGAATATGATGCTGCCTAAATTGGATACATTTGTTTTGCTTACAAATGAAGGGCCTAGCTTGGACAAGAAAGATGAACCTTGGAGCAAGTTCAAGCATGGAGATGATGGCATGCGCAAGGGGATCAAGAATGGAGTTACAAGTGATGATTTCAGGACTTTGAAGCCATCATAAGGAGTGCATGAAGCCTTGGACGAAATATACAAGATGCCACTTCATAAATTTCGTCAAGAGGCTATTTTAGGTGCTGTGTCACCTTATTATTGGGCCAGACCCATGTATTTTTGAAATACTTAAGTATAGGCTGTTTTTAGAGTCCATATATGTGGGGAAACAAGAGTTAGGGTTGGTTTCGGACCCCTCCTCCAAGGGCCAAGAAATCCCCCCTCTTCCTCCATATATACAACCCTTAGGGCGTCGTTTAGAGTTTGGGTTTTGTTTAGATTAAAAGTTCGCCATAGCTGCAACTTCGCGTACTTCATTTGTGTCCAATGACCAGACCAAGACGTCACAGAACCCCACCTTCATCAGTAAAGTTTTCCTCTTATATTCGCAATATCCAGATTGCAATTTCAGTTTCTTGCTTGTTCTTCATTGCTTGCAGGAAATAGACCCTCATGGTCAGGTTGACCGTGCTCCGGCGTGGTCAATAACCTCTCGGAGTTGGTTTAGCGATTGCTAAGGCACGACGTCCTCGCACATTCGTAGTCGGATCGTCAAAGTCGACTCCCAACAAAACGATAGCCACCATCTCATCGAAAGATCGGGCACCTCACCTCTATGACCATGTTAGCTGATCAGTCAAAGCATGTTGGCTCGTGACGCCGAAGTCACCAGAGTAGGTTTGATGATGATATGGTGAAGCCCCCGGTCCAACCGAGGTGACGGAGCAGGCCGGTAAGGAGACGTTGCAGCTGCCATGTCAGCCGAGGTGTTGAAACAGTTTGACGTGATGGACATCGGCTTGAAGAAGCAACAGTGCGGCCATGCCGACATAGGTCGTAACTTGTGATGCGGTCAATGCCGGCTTGATGAAGTGACCATGCAGCGATGCCGGTGTGCCTGCTCCGTGTGATCCGTGGGGTGGAGATGTTGGTGATGATTTTATCCTTTGTGATTCCGAACTCTGGTTCGGCTCGCCGAGATGATGATCCGAAGAAGTTGAGCTCGGCTCAACAAAAGATGATGTGTCTAGTGCAGGTCGGCAGCCGTGAAGCAATATTGCCGGACAGGTTTGACACCAGCGTGACAATGAAGATTACCTCCGAAAAGGAGTAAAATTTGTGAGCATGTGTTCGGAAACAAAACACAATACCCTAGAAAGAGATTCTTCCAAAAAGGTTGTCCAATATCTCGTTCATGAAAAGAGATGAACTCAGGCCGGATTCGTATTCGCGCAGAAAACAGATCCGAAAGTGATGCACTAATCGGAAGGTTCCCGGAGTTTGAACCGTCGGATCGGGCTGAAATTTTGAAAGCTGGTAGATATGAAAATTCCGCAGCAGATGAACGGTTGGATCTTCCAAATAACCTCCGACCTGGGCTCTAGAGACCACTCTCTAAACTCGTCCTGATTCCCGTCCAGACTCGACAGGGCTCCGGTATATCGAAGATCGGCGGAGATTACTCCATCAGGACGCGACAAAATTTTACAGCATTATTGTAGACTCAATTCCACACAATTCCAGTGAAGGAATCGTCAAAGCGAGTCTTGAGGACGTGGTGGCAGCGGATAGAAGTTTGTTGTCCGGAAGGATAGCACGGTAGCCCGAGGGCAATGTTGATGTTGAGCCCCAGGGCTCCATGGGTGATTCCTCCATGATCATGATAGAGATCGGAGTTGATGTTTATGAAGGCCCTCGTCTGAACATGACGATTGGAGGCAGGGCACAGTCCTTGGTCAAGCCAAGGTGACCAGTCGAGCCGGTGACGAAGATGCCGACGTCGCAGTTGATCTGCAGGCGAGCCATTGATCTTTTGCCGATAACACAACGGAACTCTCAATGAAAGCACCATTGTCGGTGTCAAAACCGGCGGATCTCAGGGTAGGGGGTCCCGAGCTATCGATTCTCGTATCAATGATACTAGGAACAAAGAAGACGATGTTTTACCCAGGTTTGGGCCCTCTTGATGGAGGTAAAACCCTACGTCATGCTCTTGTTTATATTGATGGAGTATCAAATAGAGAGTTGATCTACCTCGAGATCATATGTTGTAGTCTAAAACCTGAGGGTATGATGAATAATATCATAATGATCTATCGACTAGCCTGGCCTCGGCTTATATAATGCACCGGAGGCCTAGGATAATAAGAGTCTAGTCGAATACGTTGGTGGAGAGGAGTCCTTGTCTTGATCATCAAGTCTTGTGGAATATTCCTTGAATGCGGCATGGGCTGCCCAAAGTGGCCCATGAGTAAACCGCCATGGGGGTCCTCGGCCCGATCCACCTAGTCGGGAGACGACGTGGTGAGTACCCCCTAGTTCAGGACACCGTCAGTGGGCCAGTAGAACCCGCTGTGGAACACCTTGCCCACGAGGGTGCGTGACGAGGAATGGTGTCCGCAATTGAAAGTGCAACTAATCCCGGGTGGTTTTGGTAATTCATAACAACATATAGATCAATGAACTAATATCCATTGAAGTTAAATATTTCAGAAAGTTCAGTGATTGGCATGATATGGACTAGAGATGTGGACCCCTCAAAATGCTAACGACAAAGGTTGGCAAAAGCTCAAGACTCTTCATTTCTATTTTAGTGATCCAAGATCACATTGAGTCCATAGGAAAGCCAATACTATTAAAAGGGGATGAAGTGTTGCTTAATGGTCTACTTGCTCAAAGTGCTTAGTGATATTGCTCCAAAAAATCCAAACCACTTTTTCATTTCCACATATGTCCAAAACTCCAAGTCAAACTCGGCCCCACCGAAATGATCTATCCGGCACCACCAGGTTCAGTTGACATAGCCACTGCCACAAACCCTAAACAATTCGGTCACACCGATATGGATCTCGGTCTCATTGAGATGGCCTTGCAAACTCTCTGTTGCCTATTGTAATTATTTCGGTCTCACCGAAATGTGCAATCGGTCCCACCAAGTTTGCTTAACATCCTCTCTATTGCCTTATTGCTTCACTTCGGTCTAAACGATTTGATGCAATCGGTGCCACTGAGTTGATATTTGCCCATACCCTAGCACATCGGTCCCACCGAGTTGAGATCATCGGTCCCACCGAGATTCCCAACATTCACATTTTGAACTGAATCGGTGTCACCGAGTTCTCCTATCTGGTCTGATTGAGTTGGGTCAAATGTGTGTAACTGTTGGATTTTGTGTGGAGGCTATATATACCCCTCCACCCCCTTCTCCATTTGTGAGAGAGCCATTACAATATGCCTACACTTCCACTACTCATTTTCTGAGAAAGAATCACCTACTCATGTGTTGAGACCAAGACATTCCAATCCAACCACAAGAATCTTGATCTCTAGCCTTTCCCAAGTTTCTTTCCACTCAAATCTTCTTTCCACCATACCCAAATCTATGAGAGAGAGTTGAGTGTTTGGGAAACTATCATTTGAAGCACAAGAGCAAGGAGTTCATCATCAACACACCATCTATTACCTTTCGGAGAGTGGTGACTCCTAGATTGGTTAGGTGTCGCTTGGGAGCCTCTGACAAGATTGTGGAGTTGAACCATGAAGTTTGTAAGGGCAAGGATATCGCCTACTTCATGAAGATCTACCCGAGTGAGGAAAGTCATTCGTGGAGATTGGCCATGATGGGATAGACAAGGTTGCTTCTTCACGGACCCTTCATGGGTGGAGCCCTCCATAGACTCGCGCAACCGTTACCCTTCGTGGGTTGAAGTCTCCATCAACATGGACGTATGATAGCACCACCTATCGGAACCACACTAAAAATCTCCGTGTCTACATTGCGTTTTCCTTCTCCAAACCCTTCCCTTTACCTTCACATGCAATGTTTTACTTTCCGCTGCTACACTCTTAGAATTGCATGTGTAGGTTGTTTGATTGACTTGTGCTAAGTTGCTAAAATCTGCCAACACTTAAAATTGGGAAAATGTTAAAAATTTTATTTGGTCAAATAGTCTAATCACACCCCTCTAGACCTACTTTCGATCCTACAAGTGGTATCAGAGCTTTGGTCTCCATTTGCCTTGATTTCCAAAGCTTTGGTGATCATAGCCTTGGTTTCACAACCTAGGAGAGTATGGCATCTAGCGAGGGAAATTACCACCGTAGAGGTCCTTACTTTGATGGTACTAATTTTGCTAGTCGGAAGCATAAGATGAAAATGCATATTCTTGGTCATAACCCTGCCATTTGGGCTATTGTGCTTATTGGCTTGCAAGGTGAATACTTCGAGGATGGAAGAGAATCGGATCGTGAAGCATCCGCAGAAGAATTGAAGATGTTGCAACATAATGCTCAAGCTAGCGATATTCTCTTCAACGGATTGTGCCCCAAAGAATTCAACAAAATCAGCCACCTTGAGAATGCAAAGGAAATTTGGGATACTTTGGTTGATATGCACGAAGGTACCGAGCCCGTCAAGGAATCCAAATTGGATGTGCTTCAAAGTCAACTTGACAAGTTCAAAATGAAGGATGGTGAAGGAGTCGCTGAGATGTACTCTAGGCTTGCTCTCATCACAAATGAGATTGCAGGCTTAGGAAGTGAAGAGATGACCAACAAATTCATCATCACGAAGATCCTAAGAGCCTTGGATGGAAAATATGATATCGTGTGCACCTTGATCCAAATGATGCCCAACTACAAAGATCTCAAACCAACGAAAGTCATTGGTAGAATTGTTGCTCATGAGATGTCACTCAAGGATAAGGAAGAGCTCCACAACAAGTCAAGTGGTGCTTATAAAGCTTCATGTGATGCTCCTACAACATCAAATGAGAAACAAGTCTTCAATGAAGAATTGAGCTTAATGGTGAGGAACTTCAACAAATTCTACAAGAATAGAAGCAAAGATAGGAGTTCAAAGTGAAGGTCCTACAATGACAAAATATCTTCTAGTTGTGATCGCAATTGCAACAATTGTGGAAGATGAGGACATTACTGCAATGAGTGTACGGCTCCCTGCAAGAAAAGAGAAGATTCACCAAGAAGGAGAAGTAAAAGATATGAATCACCACTAAGAGAGAGAAGGACTATAGATGATCGTTATGAACGAAGAACCTCTCGCATAAGCAAGGATTCGTAAAGGAAGGATGAGTCATCAAGGAGCTATACAAAACAAAGATATCAAGATCATATTGGTGAATGGGTATCCGGCTCCAACTCCGACCACCACTCTGAGAGAAGTTATCACTCCAACTTCGAATATACTCAAGATGAAGGCGTTGCTGGTCTAGCACTTGTGTCAACCAACTCCTATGACATATTTGACTCACCAAATGAAGGAATTGGAAGATGCTTCATGGCTAAAGGCCCAAAGGTATCACACCCCGAGTATGTTGATTTCAATAGTGATGAAGATGATTTGCTAGGTGATGATGATTTACGTGTTGACAACTCTAGTGATGAAAAGTATGATGAACTTGCTATTAATCATGCTAATCAAGATGAAACGAATGACAATGATAAGAAGGAGATTGAGCATCTAACTAAAGAACTAAACACTCTTAAGTTAGCTCATGAAACTACTTTAGATGATCATCGAGATCTTTTAAAGACTCAGGAGAAGCTATGCTTTGAGAAGCTAAATTTAGAGCAAGAGCATGGGTTCTCAAAAGCAATCAACAATGATATTTGAAAAGTTCTTCTTACATTGCCAAGCGTTTTCTCTTGTCTACTTATATGCCACAATTTAAATCTAGTAACAAGCGCAAGAAAGATTCTTCTTCTAGTAATAACAATAATAATGCTAAATCCAGTATTGTTTATTCTAGTAGTTCTCTTGATTCCACTAATGATTCTCTTAGTCAAGTTACACTTGAGCAAGAAAATAGCTTATTGAAGGGAATTATAGATAAAAGTGTTTACGAGAGCTTTGCCAGAAGTAAGCAATTTGAGGAAATTGTACGCAAGCAAGGAAGGCACCAGTAGAATCAAGGTGTTGGTTTTGAGCAAAAGTTCAATGCCAATGGAGTTGAGTGGGAATAAGATCAATACCCCAAGACGAAGTTTGTTCCTCAACAAGAGAAGTATGACCCCACTTCTTTCAAAGGAACACAAGCTCAAGATGATCTTCCACCACAAGACCACAAGCTAAAAGGCAAGGACAAGCTTCAAGAAGAGATTGAGTCATTTGAAGAAGCTCCTAAGGCCATGGTCAAGTGGGTTCCCAAGACTACATCAAGTTCTACTTCATCAAGTACAACTACGACTCCAAGGATTCCCATGAAGATGATGTGGATCCCAAAGAAGAAGAACTAGAGAGTTCTTGAGGGTGACTCCGCCAACATACTTCACTCATATTCATTTTGGCAAGGACAAGTGAAATCAACTTTCATGTCTTGCACTAGTTCATGGAGTCACAAAACCTCTTGTTGGTAAAACAAGGGACAAGGTAACCTAATGCTTTCATGGACATTATCATATGTGTGTTTCACTCTATGTCTATGGATATCCTTGTGTGTTCCTTGTGGGACTAACCCATGTAGGTATTGAAAGTGCAACTCACTCCAATGGATTGCTCCAAAAGATCTACATCAACATTGAACATCCACATCTTCAACACCTACATGAAGTCATCATCGACAAAACCCAAGGTTAGTTAATCCCTCTAAGGGGGGATACCACATCTAGGGGGATCTTTGCTCTAAGAACTGAGATAAAGCAACTCTAATGGTGTGAACTCAACAATGCTTTATGTAAAAGTGGTAACCCCACAACGATGAGTATGACCTACGATCAAATGTTCTCATTTGACTCCTCAGTCAATATACTCATATATAGATGACCTAGTCATCGCCAATTGCTTGATAGATGATCGAGTGTTTTTGCATGCTTTGCCACATGTTTTATTTGCCATCTTATTGTGTGAGCATGTTGGTTGCATAATTTTCTCCATTAGAGGACATCCATTTGTTGCTTTGATTGTTTGGTTTTTCTTTTTGCCAAATGGATGGACAAGAATGCCTAAGTACTCCCTCTAGCTATCTATGCCTTTTCTTGTCTCAAACTCTATTCATGCTACATCACAAAGTTTGAACAAGTCGAATTCGGACCCTCCGGGTGAGGAGGACTTGGAGCCACCGATCCATTAAGGGCTTAACTTCCAAAACCTCTTAATGCATTTCGGTTAGACCAACTCACTCCTACTCGGTCTCACCGAACTCATTAAGTTTATCTAGGTTTTCATCTCGGTGCAACCGATTTGAACAATTCGGTCACACCGAGTTGTAGCAACTGCAAGCAGTTTTGCATCTAGGTGCCACCGAGTCGTTCCACTCGGTCACAACGACAGTGACTAGGTATATATATACTGCGGGTTGAATGTTTGGAAACTCCTCCAAACACTCGACTGCACCTCCCAGTACTGCCGCCCCTTGGTCTCCGGATCATCGTCGTCGCCTATGACCCCCTGCCACTGGTCTCTGCCGCCGTCAAAGGGATCCTCACCGCCGTTACTACTGTAGCAAGTCTGTCACCAAGTTAGGGTACGGATTTGACCCCTTTGTGCGTTCCATAACTCCGATTCTTGCATAAAGTACAATGCCTATGTTCTTCCCACGTATGAGGTTAATCTATCCCACAAAAGAATTCCGTTGAATAGATTTGATGCAAAAACTTAGTGATAGAGGCGAGGGGCCCAATCTTTCGATGAGATGGTGGCTATCATTTTGGGTGCAAGTTGACTTTGACGATCCAAATACGAACGTGCGAGGACGTCGCACCTTAGCAATCGCTAAACCAACTCTGAGAGGTTATTGACCACGCCGGAGCATGATCAACCAGACCACGAGGGTCTATTTCCTGCAAGCAATGAAGAACAAGCAAGAAATTGAAATTGCAATCTGGATATTGCGAATATAAGAGGAAAGCTTTATTGATGAATGTGGGGTTCTATGACGTCTTGGTCTGGTCGTTGGACACAAACGAAGTACGCGAAGTTGCGGCTATGGCGAACTTTTAATCTAAACAAAACCCAAAGCCTAAACGACGCCCTAAGGGCTGTATATATGGAGGAAGAGGGGGGAATTTCCTGGCCCTTGGAGGAGGGGTCCGAAACCAACCCTAACTCTTGTTTCCCCACACATACGGACTCTAAAAACAGCCTATACATAAGTATTTCAAAAATACATGGGCCTGGCCCAATAATAAGGTGACGCAGCACCTAGAATAGCCCCCGGACGAAATTTATGAAGTGGCATCTTGTATATTTCGTCCAAGACTTCATGCGCTCCTTATGGTGGCTTCAAAGTCCTGAAATCATCACTTGTAACTCCGTTCTGGATTCCCTTGCGCATGCCATCATCTCCATGCTTGGTCTTGCTCCAGTGTGCATCCCTCTTATCCATGCCAGGCCCTTCATTTGTAAGCAAAACAAATGTATCCAATTTAGGCAGCATCATATTCTCATGAACATCAGAATCATTACTAAGAAATGAAAGTACCTGATAATTTAATTGGCGTGCGCGAGCTCTAGTAATTGGTCTAGTATGTATAACAGCAGGGGTTATGGGTGTAACAATGGTATTGATGTCCTCATCATCCTCCCCTTCTTGAAATGAAATCGTCCTCGACGAAAGCTCATCTTCCTCACCCAAATAAGGCTTCAAATCTGCAATGTTAAAAGTGGGACTAACCCCAAAATCTGCAGGCAGCTCATGTATATATGCATTATCATTTATTTTCTCTAACACCTTAAAAGGACCATCAGCACGTGGCATTAGCTTTGATTTGCGCAAATTAGGAAATCTATCCTTACGCAATTGTAACCAAACAAGATCTCCAGGTGCAAACATAACATGTTTTCTACCCTTATCTCCAGCAAGTTTATATTTAGCATTCATACGCTCAATGTTTTCCTTAGTTAACTCATGCATTTTTAAAATCAATTCAGCACGTTATTTAGCATCAAAATTAACCTTCTCCGAAGATGGAAGAGGCAACAAATCAATAGGTGCATGAGGTAGGAAACCATACACAATTTCAAAAGGGCACATCTTAGTAGTAGAATGCAATGAACGATTATAAGCAAATTCAATATGAGGCAAGCATTCTTCCCACATTTTCTTATTATTCTTCAAAACAGCCCTAAGCATAGTAGATAATGTCCTATTGACTACTTCCGTTTGTCCATCAGTTTGGGGGTGACAAGTAGTACTAAAAAGCAGTTTAGTCCCCAACTTAGCCCATAAACATCTCCAAAAGTGGATAAGAAATTTAGTATCACGATCTGAAACAATAGTATTTGGCACACCATGCAAGCAAATAATTTCACGAAAGAACAAATCAGCAACATTAACAACGTCATCACTTTTATGACATGGTATAAAGTGTGCCATTTTCGAGAACCTATCCACGACAACAAATATGCTATCCCTCCCCTTCTTTGTTCGAGGTAAACCTAAAACAAAGTCCATAGATATATCCTCCTAAGGAATACTAGGTACAGGCAAAGGCATATATAAACCATAAAGATTGAGTCGTGACTTAGCTTTTTGACATATAGTGCAGCAAGCAACAAAACGCTCAACATCGTGTCTCATCTTTGGCCAAAAGAAATGTGTAGTAGGTATGTCCTCTGTCTTCTTCACGCCAAAGTGTCCCATTAATCCTCCTCCTTGCGCCTCCCGCAACAACAAAAGACGAACGGAGCTAGCTGGAATGCATAGCTTGTTAGCACGAAACACAAATCCATCGTTAAGAACGAACTTGTTCCAAGTTCTCCCTTCCTTACAATTCTGCAATACATCTTTAAATTCAACATCATGCACATATTGATCTTTTATGGTCTCCAAACCAAATATTTTAAAATCAAGTTGTGAAAGCATAGTATAACGACAAGACAATGCATCAGCAATAACATTTTCTTTACACTTCTTGTGTTTAATGACATAAGGGAAAGTCTCAATGAATTCAACCCATTTAGCATGTCTACGGTTTAGTTGTGCTTGACTTTTAATGTGTTTCAAAGATCATGATCAGAATGTATAACAAATTCCTTCGGCCATAAATAATATTGCCATGTTTCTAAGGTCCGAACAAGAGCATCTAATTCTTTATCATAAGTAGAATAGTTCAGACTAGGCCCACTCAATTGTTCAGAAAAGTATGCAACAGGTTTGCCATCTTGTAATAACACCTCCTAATCCAACTCCACTGGCATCACATTCAAGCTCAAAAGTCTTATTAAAATCAGGAAGTTGGAGTAAAGGAGCATGTGTCAACTTATCTTTCAATACCGTGAAGGCTTCTTCCTGTGTGGTACCCCAAACAAAAGGCACATCCTTCTTTGTAAGCTCGTTGAGAGGTGCAGCAATGGTGCTGAAATCTCTCACAAAACGCCTATAGAAACCAGCGAGGCCAAGGAAACTACTCACTTGTGTGACCGTTTTGGGCTGCGGCCAACTCTCAATAGCTTCAATCTTGGCTTTATGTACTTCAATTCCCTGTGGAGTAACAACATAGCCAAGAAAAGATACTCGGTCGGTGCAAAAGGTGCACTTCCCAAGGTTACCAAACAAACGTGCATCACGTAGAGCAATAAAAACAACACATAAATGTTCCAAATGTTCCTTCAAAGATTTGCTATAAATCAATATGTCATCAAAGTAAACTACCACAAATCGTCCAATGAAAGCACGTAAAACTTCGTTCATTAATCTCATGAAAGTACTAGGTGCATTAGTTAACCCAAAAGGCATGACTAACCACTCATATAATCCAAAATTAGTTTTAAATGTTGTTTTCCATTCATCTCCCAATTTCATACGAATTTGATGGTATCCACTACACAAATCAACTTTGGAGAATATTGTAGAGCCACTCAATTCATCAAGCATATCATCTACCCTAGGAATAGGATGATGATAACGAATAGCAATATTATTAATGCCTCTACAATCAACGCACATACACGACGTACCATCCTTTTTCAGCACTAAAATGATAGGAACAACACAAGAACTAAGGGATTCGTGTATATAACCTTTGTCGAGCAGTTCTTGTACTTGACGCATAATCTCCTTCATCTCCTCTGGATTGGTACGTTATGGCGCACGGTTGGGTAATGATGCACCGGGAATTAAGTCAATTTGATGCTCAATCCCTCGAATAGGTGGTAATCCCGGTGGCACGTCTTGTGGAAAGACGTCAGCGAACTCCTGCAAAATGTTAGCGACCGTAGGAGGCAAAGAGGAAGGCACGTCCTCGAATGAAAATAATGCCTCTTTGCACACAAAAGCATAGCAAACAGATTTGCTAAAATCTAGATCATCAATATCAGATTTGGTGGCAAGTAAACATGCACTTTTCAATTTAATTTCAGAAGCAACACTAGATGGTTTATTATTGGGCTTCATTTGTTGCTCAAATTCTTTTGCCACAATCTGATTTTCATTCTTATTTTTCTCCTGTTTTGCTTTATTAGCTCTATTAATATCATCTTTCAAAATGGAATCAGGAGTCATAGGAAGCAAAGTAATATTTTTATCCTTATGAACAAGAGTATACTGATTGTTTCTACCATGGTGTACAAAAGTTTTATCAAATTGCCATGGTCTACCAAGTAATAAGGAACATGCTTGCACAGGTACCACATCACAATCAACATAAATCAGCATATGTAGAGGTACTAAAATGCACACGAACAGTACGTGTTACCTTAACCTTGCCGCTGTTGTTGAACCATTGGATGTAGTAAGGATGTGGATGTGGTCTTGCGGTGAGAGATAGTTTCTCCACCATCTCCATGCTAGCCAAGTTGTTGCAGCTCCCTCCATCTATGATGACGCGAACAGAACATTCCTTCACAACTCCCTTTGTATGGAACAAATTATGCCTCTGATTTTGCTTAGCTTGTGTGACATGCACACTCAAAACACGTTGAGCAACTAAAAATTCATACCTGTCAGCATGTTTAGGAGCCATGTATTGCGTCTCATGATCAGAATCATCTCCACCGTGTTCTTCACGTGTAATAAGAGCCAAAGTATCCTCATTATAGTCACTAGCGGACTCATAACCACCATCCTCAGTAGCAATCATCACACACTGAGATTTGCATTCTCTTGCAAAATGTCCTCTTCCCATACAACGACGACAAACAATATCACTTGTGTGCCCTGTTGATGCCATGGAAGAAGAAGAGCTCTGCGTAGGCCCGGCATGTGTGCTCTTGGCAGAAAGTGGTGGTTGTGCCTGCTTTCTTTTATCACGGCTGGAGGTGGTACCCGATGGAGATGCTGGTGCAGTGGAAGCAGAGGATGCACATGGTGTCCATGATGAAGATCGACCTGCAGAAAAGTTAGTTCGCGCCAATGCCTGTCGATCCTGCACTTCACGTTCAGCTTTACAAGCAAGATGGAATAAACGAGTGATATTAGTATACTCCTTATACTCTAGAATGGTCTGAATCTCTCTATTTAATCCACCCATAAAACGTGCAAGCATAGCTTCATTATCTTCAACAATACGACATGTAATCATGCCAGTTTGTAATTCCTGATAATATTCTTCTACATAATTTTTTTCCTTGTCTTAAACGCTGCAATTTTTGAAGTAATTCACGTTGATAATATGGTGGAACCCAACGAGTACGCACAGCATTTTTCAAAGCAGCCCAAGTAGCTGGAATAGGATATAATCTACAATGCTGAGACCACCAAACACATGCAAAACTAGTGAAAGCACAAACAGCAGCAGGAACACGTCTCTCCTCGGGATATTGTAAACATGTAAATCGTTGTTCAGTTTCTAACTCCCAAGTAAGTATATATCAGGAACATATCTACCCTCAAATGGTGGAATATTCAATTTCAGTTTAGGGAGATGGTCATGATCTCGTACCTGAGGGGGAGCCCTACCATTGCCATTATTTGCATGTGGATGGTTGCAGTGCTGGTGGTTGCATGTAGTTCTGATTTTGATCAACCTCATCCTCGTAATCTCCCGCAAAATCATCCTCGTCCACATCAGCAGCAGGAGCCATAGAAGTATCAACAGCAGCACCAACAGTTTGGCCTGGTGCAAGAGGGAGACGGCTCGATCGGCAGAAGGATGTTTCGCGACATGGAGGTAGTAGTTGTTGTTGTTGTAGAGGTGCGTTAGGTGCAGCTGGTGGTGGTGGTGGAAGACGTGCGAGAAATCCATTAAACTTGTTATCGAGCTTTGTTTCGAACGTCTTCTCCATGCCATCTATCTTCTCCATGGCCTCTTCAAATATGTTTAGCACATCTTGCACCTGTCCACTCATCATTTGCTGAAATTTATCATGCAACTCCTTATTCGTCATGTTCTCCTAGTCAGTCTCGTCGGCTTGTGATCCTGCCATGGTCAGTAGCAATAGAAACACACAAGAATATGATCCTACAGACTATTAACAAGAGGTGGTGGTGGGTGTCACAAATCCGTCAAGCATATATCAAATTCTTACCAGTTCTTACCCAGCAGTAGGTGGTGATCGACAATCGTGTAGTCAAAACTCTCAAAGTTTGGATAGAGCGATTACCAGGGAGAGTCAAACGCATGACGTAGATGTATGTGGAGCTGGGAAGGCTTATAATATGGTAGCAAAAAGGGTCAGCAATAATTAATTCAGAGATGCAAAGTTGAATAAACGCTCAACGACGGTACTGTGCTGGTCCTAGGCTAGACCGTGCTAGAGACGCGAGCCTAGAACACTAACAAAATCACGAAGGTGCACATAAACAAGGGGAGGAGCACGCTCTGAATTTTTTTTCATTTTTTTACACCTCTTTTGCACTTTTTTCCTCTTTTTTTGCTCCGCAACATTTTTTTTCTCGAAGAAGTCTACAAACGGTCCAAAAGCTGCCTAGCCAGAATTTTCCAGACTTAGTTTTTTTGGGTTTGAAACTATTTTTATTCTGCGGGTAGCACGAAAGTTCGGGAGTCCTACTCTATCACGACTCGGAGTATCGCGTGATCTGGAAATCCAAAACAGAGTAACAAAATACTGGACTCGGACTAGGACTGGTGGTGGAGATGAATCTGGTGGAACTCGGACTGGTGGCGGCGATGAATCTGGTGGAACTCGGACTGGTGGCGGATATATGTTGCGGGTGGACTCGGATTGGCGTGATGGCGGTGGATATGTGGTATATGGCAGTGGCGATGACGATGGTGGTATATGGCAGCGGTGATGACGATGGTGGTATATGACAGCAGTGACGATGATGGTGGTATATGGCAGCGGTGATGATGATGATGCGGCGGCGGCGACGTGACTACTTGTGAACAGAACTCGAAACTCTAAAGGACTAGACACTAAGACCAGCAACTAGACACGACGATGCAACCGCAAACTCAACAATGCAAAACCCTAAAAAGATTATGCAACGACTCAGATTGGTTCGGATATGATGAACTAACCCTAATTTTTTTGTGGCTTTTTCGTGGACTGTAGGTATGAAGAACAGACTCGATCTAAACTATGAAAAACTGTAAAATCTCACCGAGCAACCTAAAAATCTGATACCACTTGATAGAGGCGAGGGGCCCGATCTTTCGATGAGATGGTGGCTATCGTTTTGGGTGGAAGTCGACTTTGACGATCCGACTACGAACGTGTGAGGACGTCGCGCCTTAGCAATTGCTAAACCAACTCTGAGAGGTTATTGACCACGCCGGAGCACGATCAACCTGACCACGAGGGTCTATTTCCTGCAAGCAACAAAGAACAAGCAAGAAATTGAAATTGCAATCTGGATATTGCGAACATAAGAGGAAAGCTTTATTGATGAATGTGGGGTTCTGTGACGTCTTGGTTTGGTCGTTGGACACAAACGAAGTACGCGAAGTTGCGGCTATGGAAAACTTTTAATCTAAACAAAACCCAAAGTCAAAACGATGCCCTAAGGGTTGTATATATGGAGGAAGAGGGGGAATTTCGTGGTCCTTGGAGGAGGGGTCCGAAACCAACCCTAACTCTTGTTTCCCCACACATACGGACTCTAAAAACAGCCTATACATAAGTATTTCGAAAATACATGGGCCTGGCCCAATAATAAGGTGACGCAGCACCTAGAATAGCCTCTGGACGAAATTTATGAAGTGGCATCTTGTATATTTCGTCCAAGACTTCATGCGCTCCTTATGGTGGCTTCAAAGTCCTGAAATCATCACTTGTAACTCCGTTCTGGATCCCCTTGCGCATGCCATCATCTTCATGCTTGAACTTGCTCCAGTGTTCATCTTTCTTGTCCAAGCTAGGCCCTTCATTTGTAAGCAAAACAAATGTATCCAATTTAGGCAGCATCATATTCTCATGAACATTAGAATCGTTACCGAGAAACGAAAGTACCTAATAATTCAATTGGCGTTCGTGAGCTCTACTAATTGGTCCAGTATGTATAGTAGCAGGGGCTGTGGGTGTAACAATGTTATTGATGTCCTCATCACTTAGGGTTATTCCACCGCCAATCTCGGACCGACTGATCTGAGGATCTCGGTCACACCGATTGGCCCTGGCCATTGCACAAGTACAACTCGGTCAGACCGAAGTGTACTGATCGGTGCAACCGAAATCACTTTCTCTTTGAAACCCTAGCATCTTGGAGTCACCGAACTGCATTTTGGTCTAATCGAAACTGTGTGTTTAGACTCTGTTAGTGCTTCGGTGTCACCGAGTTTGTCAAATCAGTAGCTCCGAAATGCTTTCTGCAGAAAACTAAAATTAAGTTTTTGTCTCAATATTTTTCAAAATAAGCGGCACTTTGTCATGCTCATGCACTTTATCTATACCCAACTATTCACAAGGTTAGTTTCAGCTATGTCAGAGGGCAGTGATAGCTAGAACAAGTCTGAAGAGCAAGTTAATGTCAATGATGGCACTAGTCCCACAAGAAGTTATGATGAGGGGAGCAGAAGCACTCCCAGCAACTTACCCAAGGCAGCCATCAAGACAAAGAAGAAGAGAACATCTGAATCTGAGGATGAGGACTTTGTTATTGAGGAGTAAGGGAGTCCTGGATTAGGGGGTCCCCGGGCATCCGGGACTCATGACATGGGCCGGACTACTGGGCTATGAAGATACAGGATAGAAGACTTCCTTCCGTGTCCGGAGAGGACTCTCCCTTGCGTGTGTGGCAAGCTTGACGTCCGGATGTATGGTTTCCTTCCCCTCTAAACTGACCTTGTACAAATCCTAGCCCCCTCCGATGTCTATGTAAACCGGAGGGTTTAGTCTGTAGAGGCAGTCATAATCATACATGCTAGACATCTAGGGTTTAGCCATTACGATCTCATGGTAGATCAACTCTTGTAACCCCTATACTCATGAAAGTCAATCAAGCAGGATGTAGGGTTTTACCTCCATCAAGAGGGCCTGAACCTAGGTAAACATCGTGTCCCCTACCTCCTGTTACCTTTGATCCTTAGACGCACAGTTTGGGACCCCCTACGCAAGATCTGCCTATTTTGACACCGACATTGGTGCTTTCATTGAGATTTCCTCCATGTTGTCGATAGAAGGATGACGGCTCGCCTCGTCATTAACGACGAAATCACCTCTGGACAAGACCTAGCTCATGGGAAGATCCTCCAGATCGGCAATTTCGCCATAGGCACCTGTCCGGCCATCAAGCCCAAGGCGGTCCCTCGGATTGCCAAAAATCATCTCCGCATTAACCTCAAAAGCGTCGATAAGATCGATGTGGCAAATGTCTCGTCTTTTAACGAACTGCTAGATTGCATTGCCGCCCTAGGGTCGCAACGGATTACGACCTGATTGGGCTTAAACCCGATCAGAGGGAAATGAGGTCTCCACTTGTCACCCACCTGGTGACTGTTGTGGAAGAACAAGTTGAGGATACCGCTCATCCTATGCTAAAAACAAACTATGTTCGAATCTCTGAGCCCTATGAGCCGGATACTCATCTTCAAGAAGGGACTATCTGTCCCCCGAACATAGAATCCGGCACTGAGTCTAAAACCCCCAGACACTCCGGGCCCTGGGCCAATGATCTCAGAAAATTTTCAAAATCCGAATTCCACAATGGGTCAAGGTTCGGATTCAAGCCCACCCACCCACCACAATCAATTCTCTCCAAGAAATTCCGGTCCTCCGGATATATATGATTTAATGTATATACGTCAGCAACCTCTGGAAACAGTACACCACTTTTGGGCTAGATTCCTACTTTTAAAAACAAGATCAAAGATTGCTGCGACAACTATGCGGTATCAGTCTTTTACCGCAACTGTACGGACGAGCGCATCCTCAATGCCCTCAATCGGCGCCGCATTCTGCACTTTGCCGATTTGGCACACATAGTACAAAAGTATTGCGCAATGGAAAGTGTCTGGAAAGCCCAGACAACTCAGTGGGAGCCACTGGCCTTTAAGCCACCCACCGGCCGAACAAAAAGGATGCACCCTTACGGGGCACCTGATCATTCTTCCATAGAAAGAACAATTCAGCCCTTACCGAGACACAAAACCGTCCTTGATGGATGGCTCGACAAGCTCTGTCAGATACATGCGATGCCAAATTCCGAGCCAACTCATAACCTTCGGGCATGTTGGATACTCTGGCAGGTGGCTAAAAGCGGGGAGGCTATCCTCACCAACACTACTCCGACAGAGCATTCCCCCGAGGATAACGACCTTGGCATGTTTACGGTCTTCAAGACCTTTTCTTGAAACAACCAGCGCAAAAGGGCATTCCACGACCTTGCCAAAGTCAATCACGTAGCCGCTACAAATCCTTGGAATGATATGGCGATAACCTTCAATGCCAATGACGAGCCAAGGGCCCGATCAATCCGAGCACCAGCTACTTCGGTTCTAAACCCAATTGTAGACGGCTTTCGCCTCACTAAAGAGATCATGGACGACGCCAGTGGACTGAACCTCATCTACGAAGACACGCTCAATAAAATGCAGATGGACATGAGTCGCATTGAGCAAAGCAATACATCCTTTCGAGGAATCATCCCCAGTCGGGAAGCAAGATGCTCAGGGAAAATTAAACTAGATGTGGTATTCCACACACCGGAGAATTATAGGTCCGAAGAGATAATCTTCCAGGTGTCCCCTTTCAACAACGGATATCATGCCCTGTTAGGGCGATATGCATTCGCACGCTTTCAAGCCATACCTCATTACGGGTACATGAAGCTCAAAATGCCCGGGCCCAACGGTGTTATCAGTATCTCCAGTGATCCGGGCATAGCACTCCGTGCTGAAAACAAAACCGCATCCCTAGCCCTCGAGGCACTGAGGGAAGCCCTGGCAGTCGAGGAGCTCACCGCTCTGCGTTGTACGGTGGATAGAGATGACGTAATTCTTAATAAAAGGCCTAAATCCACTTCTTTCAAGCCAGCAGACGAGATAGTCAAATTTCAAGTTCACCCGACGGACCCCAAGAAGACAGCTTCCATTGGGGCACAGCTGGATCCGGTGGTCGACGCTGCATTACACGCGTTCTTGCGCGAGAACTGGGACATCTTCGCCTGGCACCCCTTGGATATGCCAGGAATCCCATGCGCGCTGCCCCAACATAGTCTCAACATACTGAAGGGATACAAGCCAGTCAAGCAAACGCTGCGGCGATTTTCCGAACCCAAAGGACAGGCTATGGGGGAGGAGCTAGCCAAGCTACTCGAAGTCGAGTTTATCAGAGAGATCAAACATCCGAATTGGCTAGCAAACCTGGTCATGGTGCCGAAGAAGGATAAATCCTGGCGCTTGTGTGTGGACTTCAAGGACCTTAATAAAGCCTGCCCTAAGGACCCCTGTTCAAGAATTCGTCCGATTAACCAGTTAACTTGCCGATTAATCCCTACTCATAGGGTCACCGAGTAGCTGATAAACCGATAAATCGTCCGATTAATTGATTAAATGGCCGATTAACTTGCCGATTAGCCTATTAATCCCCTACTCTCCAGCCAACCGAGCAGCTACCAGTTAACGATTTCCTCAACAATGCTAAGGACCCCTTCCCACTACCCCACATCGACCAGATTATTGATGCAATAGCAGGGCACGACTCACTATGCTTCCTCGATGCATATTCTACATACCATCAAATCAAAATGAAGGAATCCGATCAAGCCGCAACGGCATTCATCACCCCATACGGGCCCTTCTGCTGAACCATGCCCTTTGGGCTCAAAAATGCTGGCGCCACATACCAACGCATGATTCAAACGTGCCTGGAAAAGCAAATTGGCAAGATAGTTGAAGCATATGTGGATGATGTAGCCATCAAAACTAAGCATGTCGAATCATTGGTGGACGACTTACGACTTACATTCGACAACCTCCGAAGATATCACATACGGCTCAATCTGGAAAAGTGCATTTTCGGCGTTCCTGCCGTAAAACTGCTTGGGTTCATTATTTGCAAGAGGGGAATCGAAACAAACCCAGCCAAATATGAGCCCTGTCATAGTTGGCCACACCAACAGACCTCAAACAGGTCCAAAAACTAGCCGGATGCGTAGCAGCTTTGAGCCGCTTCATCTCCAGATTAGGAGGAAAGGCGCTGCCATTGTATCGCCTGCTCCGACGCACTGGCCACTTCGCATGGACGGATGCTGCAACAGCCGGACTGGAAGAAATAAAAGCTTTGTTAGCAAGCAACCCAATCCTGGCCGCGCCAAACGTCGGCGAACCCATGTTACTATACATATCTGCAACACATCAGGTGGTGAGTGTGGTGCTCGTCGTCGAACAAGAGGAAGAGGGACATATATTCCCACATCAAAAACCCATATACTATGTGTCGACGGTCCTCACACCATGCAAATCCTGATACCCGCATTATCAAAAGATGGCGTATGCGGTCTTCATGGCATCCCGGAAGCTGCGACACTACTTTCAAGAGTGTTCGATCATGGTGGCTTCCGTAGTACCACTTAATGATATTATAAACAATCGGGATGCCATTGGCCAGATCGCCAAATGGGCTATTGAGCTCTTACCGTTTGAAATAACATATAAGCCGTGCCGAGCCAATAAATCTCAGGTGTTGGCCGACTTCGTCGCCGAATGGACGGAGGCCGAACTCCCAAAAGAGTATGGCACGTATTCCAACTGGGTGATACACTTCGACGGCTCCAAAATGTTAGCTGGATTGGGGCCTGTGTCGTCCTAACATCCCACACAGGAGACACAGTCCACTATGTGCTCCAAATAATGTATACATGCTCTAATAACGCAGCCGAATATGAGGCCTTATTGCATGGTCTTTGGATGGCCGTCTCTATGGGCATACAACGCCTGGAGGTGCGCGGGGATTCAAACCTCGCAATATCCCAAATAAATGGAGAATTTGATGCCAAAGATCTGAAGATGGCGGCTTACCGCAACGTTGTACTTAAAATATCAGCTAGGTTCGAGGGGCTCGAGTTTTATCATGTGGCATGAGAGAGTAACCAAGCAGCGGACACCCTTGCTCGCATGGGTGCTAAACGCGGCCCCGTCCCACCCAATACCTTTGTGGAAAGGCTCTTCAAGCCATCCGTGCCGTGGAACGACGAGAGCAGCAATACCAGTCCGGATCCGGTCATACCCCCTGATTCCAAACACAATTCCGATATCATCGGGGGCTTGGCCACCGTAATAACACCATCTGCCCATGTAATCATGGCAGTAATCGCCCCATGGACCGAAACCTTCCTAGCCTACCTTAATAGGCAAGAGCTCCCCAAAGACCAGAATGAGGCTTGATGCATTGTTCGTCGTTCGAAAGCCTACAAGGTTCATGAAGGAGAACTCTACAAGAAAAGTACTACCGGAGTCCTTCAAAGATGTATCTCCGAAGAAGAGGGACGATAGTTCTTGGCTGAAATCCATGCTGGTCTTGGCAACCATCACGCCACAGCTTGGGCCCTCGTAAGTAAGGCCTTCCGTACCGGTTTTTTCTAGCCCACGGCCCGAGCAGACACACAAGACCTCGTCCAACGTTGTGTAGGATGTCAGCTTTTCGCCAATCAAAGCCAAGTGCCGCCTACCACCCTACAAACAATCCCCATTATTTGGCCTTTCGCGGCTTGGGGGTTTGACATGGTCGGACCCATTAAAGGGGGAAGCCATAAGAAAAATACTTGTTGGTCATGGTAGATAAATTCACTAAGTGGATAGAGGCCAAACCAGTTAAAATGGCCAAAGCTGGACTAGTGATAGACTTCATATCCGGTGTCGTACACCGTTATGGTGTCCCACACAGCATCATCACTGATAACGGCTCTAACTTCACAGCCGACAAAGTAAAAACCTGGTGCGCTAATCTGGGTATCAAGCTCAATTATGCCTTCGTCTATCACCCCCAAACAAATAGTCAAGTCGAATGGGCTAACGGCCTGATAATGAGTGGCATTAAACCCAGACTAGTGTGATCCTTAAAGGAGTCAGATAAACACTAGGTTGAGGAGCTCGAATCCATACTCTGGGGACTGCGGACCACGCCCAATCACACGACCGGATACACACCGTTCTTTATGGTGTACGACACAGAGGCTATCTTGCCCTGCGATATTATTCATGACTCACCTTGAGTACGCATGTATGAAGAGAGAGAGGCCAAGCTTGATCGGCAAGATGACTTAGACGGCCTAGAGGAGGAGCGCCATGTCACAAAAGCTCGCTCAGCATTCTACCAACAACAAGTTCGAAGATACCAAAGCAGAGAAGTGCGGGCCAGGACTTACAATGTCGGTGAACTCGTTCTATGCCTACTAGAGAAGAAAAAGGACAAGCTCAAGCCCAAATGGGAGGGTCCTCGCACGTTCAATAACCTCTCGGAGTTGGTTTAGCGATTGCTAAGGCGCAGCGTCCTCACACGTTCGTAGTCAGATCGTCAAAGTCGACTCCCAACAAAACGATAGCCACCATCTCGTTGAAAGATCGGGCACCTCACCTCTATGCCCATGTTAGCCGATCAGTCGAAGCATGTCAGCTGGTGACGCCGAAGTCACCAGAGTAGGTTTGATGAAGATATGGTGAAGCCCCCGGTCCAACCGAGGTGATGGAGCAGGCTGGTAAGGAGACGTTGCAGCTGCCGTGTCAGCCGACGTGGTGAAGCAGTTTGACGTGATGGACATCGGCATGAAGAAGCACAGTGCGGCCATGCCGACGCAGGTCGTAACTTGTGACGCGGTCAATGCCGGCTTGATGAAGTGACCATGCGGCGATGCCGGTGTGCCCGCTCCGTGTGATCCGTGGGGTGGCGATGTTGGTGATGATTTTATCCTTTGCGATTCCGAACTCTGGTTCGGCTCGCCGAGATGATGATCCGAAGAAGTTGAGCTCGGCTCAACAAAACGATGATGTGTCTAGTGCAGGTCGACAGCCGTGAAGCAATATTGCCGGACACATTTGATACCAGCGTGACGATGAAGATTACCTCTGAAAAGGAGTAAAATTTGTGAGCATGTGTTCGGAAACAAAACACAATACCCTAGAAAGAGATTCTTCCAAAAAGGTTGTCCAATATCTCGTTCATGAAAAGAGATGAACTCAGGCCGGATTCGTATTCGCGCAGAAAACAGATCCGAAAAGTGATGCACTAATTGGAAGGTTCCCGGAGTTTGAACGGTCGGATCGGGCTGAAATTATGAAAAATGGTAGATATAAAAATTCCGCAGCAGATGAACGGTTGGATCTTCCAAATAACCTCCGACCTGGGCTCTAGATACCATGCCCTAAACTCGTCCTGATTCCCGTCCAGACTCGACAGGGCTCCGGTATATCGAAGATCGGCGGAGATTGCTCCATCGAGACGCGACGAAATTTGACAGGATTGTTGTAGACTCAATTCCACACAATTCCACCAAAGGAATCGTCAAAGCGATGCTTGAGGAGGTGGTGGCAGCGGATAGAAGTTTGTTGTCCGGAAGGATAGCACGGTAGCCCGAGGGCAATGTTGATGTTGAGCCCTTGGGCTCCATGGATGATTCCTCCATGATCATGATAGAGATCGGAGTTGATGTTTATGAAGGCCCTCGTCTGAACATGACAATTGGAGGCAGGGCACAGTCCTTGGTCAAGACAAGGTGACCAGTCGAGCCGGTGACGAAGATGCCGACGTCGCAGTTGATCTGCAGGCGAGCCATTTATCTTTTGCCGATAACACAACGGAACTCTCAATGAAAGCACCATTGTCGGTGTCAAAACCGGCGGATCTCAGGGTAGGGGGTCCCGAGCTATCGATTCTCGTATCAATGATACTAGGAACAAAGAAGACGATGTTTTACCCAGGTTTGGGCCCTCTTGATGGAGGTAAAACCCTACGTCATGCTCTTGTTTATATTGATGGAGTATCAAATACAGAGTTGATCTACCTCGAGATCATATGTTGTAGTCTAAAACCTGAGGGTATGATGAATAATATCATAATGATCTATCGACTAGCCTGGCCTCGGCTTATATAATGCACCGGAGGCCTAGGATAATAAGAGTCCTAGTCGAATACGTTGGTGGAGAGGAGTCCTTGTCTTGATCATCAAGTCTTGTGGAATATTCCTTGAATGCGGCATGGGCTGCCCAAAGTGGCCCATGATTAAACTGCCATGGGGGTCCTCGGCCCGATCCACCTAGCCGGGAGACGACGTGGTGAGTACCCCCTAGTTCAGGACACCGTCAGTGGGCCAGTAGAACCTGCTGTGGAACACCTTGCCCACGAGGGTGCGTGACGAGGAATGGTGTCCGCAATTGAAAGTGCAACTAATCCCGGGTGGTTTTGGTAATTCATAACAACATATAGATCAATGAACTAATATCCATTGAAGTTAAATATTTCAGAAACTTTAGTGATTGGCATGATATGGACTAGAGATGTGGACCCCTCAAAATGCTAAGGACAAAGGTTGGCAAAAGCTCAAGACTCTTCATTTCTATTTTAGTGATCCAAGATCACATTGAGTCCATAGGAAAGCCAATACTATTAAAAGGGGATGAGGTGTTGCTTAATGGTCTACTTGCTCAAAGTGCTTAGTGATATTGCTCCAAAAAATCCAACCACTTTTTCATTTCCACATATGTCCAAAACTCCAAGTCAAACTCGGCCCCACCGAAATGATCTATCCGGCACCACCAAGTTCAGTTGACATAGCCACTGCCACAAACCCTAAACAATTCGGTCACACCGATACGGATCTCGGTCTCATTGAGATGGCCTTGCAAACTCTCTGTTGCCTATTGTAATTATTTCGGTCTCACCGAAATGTGCAATCGGTCCCACCAAGTTTGCTTGACATCCTCTCTATTGCCTTATTGCTTCACTTCGGTCTAACCGATTTGATGCAATAGGTGCCACCGAGTTGATGTTTGCCCATACCCTAGCACATCGGTCCCACCGAGTTGATATCATCGGTCCCACCGAGATTCCTAACATTCACATTTTGAACTGAATCGGTGTCACCGAGTTCTCCTATCTGGTCTGATCGAGTTGGGTCAAATGTGTGTAACTGTTGGATTTTGTGTGGAGGCTATATATACCCCTCCACCCCCTTCTCCATTTGTGAGAGAGCCATTACAATATGCCTACACTTCCACTACTCATTTTCTGAGAAAGAATCACCTACTCATGTGTTGAGACCAAGACATTCCAATCCAACCACAAGAATCTTGATCTCTAGCCTTTCCCAAGTTTCTTTCCACTCAAATCTTCTTTCCACCATACCCAAATCTATGAGAGAGAGTTGAGTGTTTGGGAAACTATCATTTGAAGCACAAGAGCAAGGAGTTCATCATCAACACACCATCTATTACCTTTCGGAGAGTGGTGACTCCTAGATTGGTTAGGTGTCGCTTGGGAGCCTCTGACAAGATTGTGGAGTTGAACCAAGAAGTTTGTAAGGGCAAGGATATCGCCTACTTCATGAAGATCTACCCGAGTGAGGCAAGTCATTCGTGGAGATTGGCCATGATGGGATAGACAAGGTTGCTTCTTCACGGACCCTTCATGGGTGGAGCCCTCCATAGACTCGCGCAACCGTTACCCTTCGTGGGTTGAAGTCTCCATCAACATGGACGTATGATAGCACCACCTATCGGAACCACACTAAAAATCTCCGTGTCTACATTGCGTTTTCCTTCTCCAAACCCTTCCCTTTACCTTCATATGCAATGTTTTACTTTCCGCTGCTACACTCTTAGAATTGCATGTGTAGGTTGATTGATTGACTTGTGCTAAGTTGCTAAAATCTGCCAACACTTAAAATTGGGAAAAGGTTAAATTTTTATTTGGTCAAATAGTCTAATCACCCCCCCTCTAGACCTACTTTCGATCCTACAAGTGGTATCAGAGCTTTGGTCTCCATTTGCCTTGATTTCCAAAGCTTTGGTGATCATAGCCTTGGTTTCACAACCTAGGAGAGTATGGCATCTAGCGAGGGAAATTACCACCGTAGAGGTCCTTACTTTGATGGTACTAATTTTGCTAGTTGGAAGCATAAGATGAAAATGCATATTCTTGGTCATAACCCTGCCATTTGGGCTATTGTGCTTATTGGCTTGCAAGGTGAATACCTCGAGGATGGAAGAGAACCGGATCGTGAAGCATCCGCGGAAGAATTGAAGATGTTGCAACACAATGCTCAAGCTTGCGATATTCTCTTCAACGGATTGTGCCCCAAACAATTCAACAAAATCAGCCACCTTGAGAATGCAAAGGAAATTTGGGATACTTTGGTTGATATGCACGAAGGTATCGAGCCCGTCAAGGAATCCAAATTGGATGTGCTTCAAAGTCAACTTGACAAGTTCAAAATGAAGGATGGTGAAGGAGTCGCTGAGATGTACTCTAGGCTTGCTGTTATCACAAATGAGATTGCAGGCTTAGGAAGTGAAGAGATGACCAACAAATTCATCATCAAGAAGATCCTAAGAGCCTTGGATGGAAAATATGATCCCGTGTGCACCTTGATCCAAATGATGCCCAACTACAAAGATCTCAAGTCATTGGTAGAATTGTTGCTCATGAGATGTCACCAAGGATAAGGAAGAGCTCCACAACAAGTCAAGTGGTGCTTATAAAGCTTCATGTGATGCTCCTACAACATCAAATGAGAAACAAGTCTTCAATGAAGAATTGAGCTTAATGGTGAGGAACTTCAACAAATTCTACAAGAATAGAAGCAAAGATAGGAGTTCAAAGTGAAGGTCCTACAATGACAAAAGATCTTCTAGTTGTGATCGCAATTGCAACAATTGTGGAAGATGAGGACATTACTGCAATGAGTGTACAGCTCCCTGCAAGAAAAGAGAAGATTCACCAAGATGGAGAAGTAAAAGATATGAATCACCACTAAGAGAGAGAAGGACTATAGGTGATCGTTATGAACGAAGAACCTCTCGCATAAGCAAGGATTCTTAAAGGAAGGACGAGTCATCAAGGAGCTATACAAAACAAAGATATCAAGCTCATATTGGTGAATGGGTATCCGGCTCCGACTCCGACCACCACTCTGAGAGAAGTTATCACTCCAACTTCGAATATACTCAAGATGAAGGCGTTGCTGGTCTAGCACTTGTGTCAACCAACTCCTATGACATATTTGACTCACCAAATGAAGGAATTGGAAGATGCTTCATGGCTAAAGGCCCAAAGATATCACACCCCGAGTATGTTGATTTCAATAGTGATGAAGATGATTTGCTAGGTGATGATGATTTACGTGTTGACAACTCTAGTGATGAAAAGTATGATGAACTTGCTATTAATCATGCTAATCAAGATGAAACGAATGACAATGATAGGAAGGAGATTGAGCATCTAACTAAAGAACTAAACACTCTTAAGTTAGCTCATGAAACTACTTTAGATGATCATCGAGATCTTTTAAAGACTCAGGAGAAGCTATGCTTTGAGAAGCTAAATTTAGAGCAAGAGCATGGGTTCTCAAAAGCAATCAACAATGATATTTGAAAGAAAAGTTCTTCTTACATTGCCAAGTGTTTTCTCTTGTCTACTTATATGCCACAATTAAAATCTAGTAACAAGCGCAAGAAAGATTCTTCTTCTAGTAATAACAATAATAATGCTAAATCCAGTATTGTTTATTCTAGTAGTTCTCTTGATTCCACTAATGATTCTCTTAGTAAAGTTACACTTGAGCAAGAAAATAGCTTATTGAAGGGAATTATAGATAAAAGTGTTTACGAGAGCTTTGCCAGAAGTAAGCAATTTGAGGAAATTGTACGCAAGCAAGGAAGGCACCGGAAGAATCAAGGTGTTGGTTTTGAGCAAAAGTTCAATGCCAATGGAGTTGAGTGGGAAGAATATCAATACCCCAAGACGAAGTTTGTTCCTCAACAAGAGAAGTATGACCCCACTTCTTTCAAAGGAACACAAGCTCAAGATGATCTTCCACCACAAGACCACAAGCTAAAAGGCAAGGACAAGCTTCAAGAAGAGATTGAGTCATTTGAAGAAGCTCCTAAGGCCATGGTCAAGTGGGTTCCCAAGACTACATCAAGTTCTATTTCATCAAGTACAACTACGACTCCAAGGATTCCCATGAAGATGATGTGGATCCCAAAGAAGAAGAACTAGAGAGTTCTTGAGGGTGACTCCGCCAACATACTTCACTCATATTCATTTTGGCAAGGACAAGTGCAATCAACTTTCATATCTTGCACTAGTTCATGGAGTCACAAAACCTCTTGTTGGTAAAATAAGGGACAAGGTAACCTAATGCTTTCATGGACATTATCATATGTGTGTTTCACTATATGTCTATGGATATCCTTGTGTGTTCCTTGTGGGACTAACCCATGTAGGTATTTAAAGTGCAACTCACTCCAATGGATTGCTCCAAAACATATACATCAACATTGAACAACCACATCTTCAACGCCTACATGAAGTCATCATCGACAAAACCCAAGGTTAGTTCATCCCTCTAAGGGGGGATACCACATCTAGGGGGATCTTTGTTCTAAGAACTGAGATAAAGCAACTCTAATGGTGTGAACTTAACAATGCTTTATGTAAAAGTGGTAACCCCACAACGATGAGTATGACCTACGATCAGATGTTCTCATTTGACTCCTCAGTCAATATACTCATATATAGATGACCTAGTTATCGCCAATTGCTTGATGGATGCTCGTGTGTTTTTGCATGCTTTGCCACATGTTTTATTTGCCATCTTATTGTGTGAGCATGTTGGTTGCATAATTTTCTCCATTAGAGTACATCCATTTGTTGCTTTGATTGTTTGGTTTTTCTTTTTGCCAAATGGATGGACAAGAATGCCTAAGTACTCCCTCTAGCTATCTATGCCTTTTCTTGTCTCAAACTCTATTCATGCTACATCACAAAGTTTGAACAAGTCGAATTCGGACCCTCCGGGTGAGGAGCACTCGGAGACACCGATCCATTAAGGGCTTAACTTCCAAAACCTCTTAATGCATTTCGGTTAGAACAAGTCACTCCTACTCGGTCTCACCAAACTGATTAAGTTGATCTAGGTTTTCATCTCGGTGCAACCGATTTGAACAATTCGGTCACACCGAGTTGCAGCAACTGCAAGCAGTTTTGCATCTAGGTGCCACTGAGTCGTTCCACTCGGTCACACCGACAGCGACTAGGTATATATATACTCCGGGTTGAATGTTTGGAAACTCCTCCAAACACTCGACTGCACCTCCCAGTACTGCCTCCCCTTGGTCTCCGGATCATCGTCGTCGCCCATGACCCCCTGCCACTGGTCTCTGCTGCCGTCAACGGGATCCTCACCGCCGTTGCCGCTGTAGCAAGTCTGTCGCCAAGTTAGGGTACGGATTTGACCCCTTTGTGCGTTCCATAACTCCGATTCTTGCATAAAGTACAATGCCTATGTTCTTCCCACGTATGATGTTGATCTATCCCAAAAAAGAATTCCGTTGAATAGATTTGATGCAAAAACTTACTGATAGAGGCGAGGGGCCCAATCTTTCAATGAGATGGTGGCTATCATTTTGGGTGGAAGTCGACTTTGACGAGCCGACTACGAACGTGCGAGGACGTCGCACCTTAGCAATCACTAAACCAACTCCGAGAAGTTAGTGACCACACCGGAGCACGATCAACCAAACCACGAGGGTCTATTTCCTGCAAGCAACGAAGAACAAGCAAGAAATTGAAATTGCAATTTGGATATTGCGAATATAAGAGGAAAGCTTTATTGATGAATGTGGGGTTCTATAATGTCTTGGTCTGGTCGTTGGACACAAACGAAGTACGCGAAGTTGCGGCTATGGCGAACTTTTAATCTAAACAAAACCCAAAGTCTAAACGACGCCCTAAGGGCTGTATATATGGAGGAAGAGGGGGGGAATTTCGTGGCCCTTGGAGGAGGGGTCCGAAACCAACCCTAACTCTTGTTTCCCCACACATACAGACTCTAAAAACAGCCTATACATAAGTATTTCAAAAATACATGGGCCTGGCCCAATAATAAGGTGACGCAGCACCTAGAATAGCCTCTGGACGAAATTTATGAAGTGGCATCTTGTATATTTCGTCCAAGATTTCATGCGCTCCTTATGGTGGCTTCAAAGTCCTGAAATCATCACTTGTAACTCCGTTCTGGATCCCCTTGCGCATGCCATCATCTTCATGCTTGAACTTGCTCCAGTGTTCATCTTTCTTGTCCAAGCTAGGCCCTTCATTTGTAAGCAAAACAAATGTATCCAATTTAGGCAGCATCATATTCTCATGAACATTAGAATCGTTACCGAGAAACGAAAGTACCTAATAATTCAATTGGCGTTCGTGAGCTCTACTAATTGGTCCAGTATGTATAGTAGCAGGGGCTGTGGGTGTAACAATGTTATTGATGTCCTCATCACTTAGGGTTATTCCACCGCCAATCTCGGACCGACTGATCTGAGGATCTCGGTCACACCGATTGGCCCTGGCCATTGCACAAGTACAACTCGGTCAGACCGAAGTGTACTGATCGGTGCAACCGAAATCACTTTCTCTTTGAAACCCTAGCATCTTGGAGTCACCGAACTGCATTTTGGTCTAATCGAAACTGTGTGTTTAGACTCTGTTAGTGCTTCGGTGTCACCGAGTTTGTCAAATCAGTAGCTCCGAAATGCTTTCTGCAGAAAACTAAAATTAAGTTTTTGTCTCAATATTTTTCAAAATAAGCGGCACTTTGTCATGCTCATGCACTTTATCTATACCCAACTATTCACAAGGTTAGTTTCAGCTATGTCAGAGGGCAGTGATAGCTAGAACAAGTCTGAAGAGCAAGTTAATGTCAATGATGGCACTAGTCCCACAAGAAGTTATGATGAGGGGAGCAGAAGCACTCCCAGCAACTTACCCAAGGCAGCCATCAAGACAAAGAAGAAGAGAACATCTGAATCTGAGGATGAGGACTTTGTTATTGAGGAGTAAGGGAGTCCTGGATTAGGGGGTCCCCGGGCATCCGGGACTCATGACATGGGCCGGACTACTAGGCTATGAAGATACAGGATAGAAGACTTCCTTCCGTGTCCGGAGAGGACTCTCCCTTGCGTGTGTGGCAAGCTTGACGTCCGGATGTATGGTTTCCTTCCCCTCTAAACTGACCTTGTACAAATCCTAGCCCCCTCCGATGTCTATGTAAACCGGAGGGTTTAGTCTGTAGAGGCAGTCATAATCATACATGCTAGACATCTAGGGTTTAGCCATTACGATCTCATGGTAGATCAACTCTTGTAACCCCTATACTCATGAAAGTCAATCAAGTAGGATGTAGGGTTTTACCTCCATCAAGAGGGCCTGAACCTAGGTAAACATCGTGTCCCCTACCTCCTGTTACCTTTGATCCTTAGACGCACAGTTTGGGACCCCCTACGCAAGATCTGCCTATTTTGACACCGACATTGGTGCTTTCATTGAGATTTCCTCCATGTTGTCGATAGAAGGATGACGGCTCGCCTCGTCATTAACGACGAAATCACCTCTGGACAAGACCTAGCTCATGGGAAGATCCTCCAGATCGGCAATTTCGCCATAGGCACCTGTCCGGCCATCAAGCCCAAGGCGGTCCCTCGGATTGCCAAAAATCATCTCCGCATTAACCTCAAAAGCGTCGATAAGATCGATGTGGCAAATGTCTCGTCTTTTAACGAACTGCTAGATTGCATTGCCGCCCTAGGGTCGCAACGGATTACGACCTGATTGGGCTTAAACCCGATCAGAGGGAAATGAGGTCTCCACTTGTCACCCACCTGGTGACTGTTGTGGAAGAACAAGTTGAGGATACCGCTCATCCTATGCTAAAAACAAACTATGTTCGAATCTCTGAGCCCTATGAGCCGGATACTCATCTTCAAGAAGGGACTATCTGTCCCCCGAACATAGAATCCGGCACTGAGTCTAAAACCCCCAGACACTCCGGGCCCTGGGCCAATGATCTCAGAAAATTTTCAAAATCCGAATTCCACAATGGGTCAAGGTTCGGATTCAAGCCCACCCACCCACCACAATCAATTCTCTCCAAGAAATTCCGGTCCTCCGGATATATATGATTTAATGTATATACGTCAGCAACCTCTGGAAACAGTACACCACTTTTGGGCTAGATTCCTACTTTTAAAAACAAGATCAAAGATTGCTGCGACAACTATGCGGTATCAGTCTTTTACCGCAACTGTACGGACGAGCGCATCCTCAATGCCCTCAATCGGCGCCGCATTCTGCACTTTGCCGATTTGGCACACATAGTACAAAAGTATTGCGCAATGGAAAGTGTCTGGAAAGCCCAGACAACTCAGTGGGAGCCACTGGCCTTTAAGCCACCCACCGGCCGAACAAAAAGGATGCACCCTTACGGGGCACCTGATCATTCTTCCATAGAAAGAACAATTCAGCCCTTACCGAGACACAAAACCGTCCTTGATGGATGGCTCGACAAGCTCTGTCAGATACATGCGATGCCAAATTCCGAGCCAACTCATAACCTTCGGGCATGTTGGATACTCTGGCAGGTGGCTAAAAGCGGGGAGGCTATCCTCACCAACACTACTCCGACAGAGCATTCCCCCGAGGATAACGACCTTGGCATGTTTACGGTCTTCAAGACCTTTTCTTGAAACAACCAGCGCAAAAGGGCATTCCACGACCTTGCCAAAGTCAATCACGTAGCCGCTACAAATCCTTGGAATGATATGGCGATAACCTTCAATGCCAATGACGAGCCAAGGGCCCGATCAATCCGAGCACCAGCTACTTCAGTTCTAAACCCAATTGTAGACGGCTTTCGCCTCACTAAAGAGATCATGGACGACGCCAGTGGACTGAACCTCATCTACGAAGACACGCTCAATAAAATGCAGATGGACATGAGTCGCATTGAGCAAAGCAATACATCCTTTCGAGGAATCATCCCCAGTCGGGAAGCAAGATGCTCAGGGAAAATTAAACTAGATGTGGTATTCCACACACCGGAGAATTATAGGTCCGAAGAGATAATCTTCCAGGTGTCCCCTTTCAACAACGGATATCATGCCCTGTTAGGGCGATATGCATTCGCACGCTTTCAAGCCATACCTCATTACGGGTACATGAAGCTCAAAATGCCCGGGCCCAACGGTGTTATCAGTATCTCCAGTGATCCGGGCATAGCACTCCGTGCTGAAAACAAAACCGCATCCCTAGCCCTCGAGGCACTGAGGGAAGCCCTGGCGGTCGAGGAGCTCACCGCTCTGCGTTGTACGGTGGATAGAGATGACGTAATTCTTAATAAAAGGCCTAAATCCACTTCTTTCAAGCCAGCAGACGAGATAGTCAAATTTCAAGTTCACCCGACGGACCCCAAGAAGACAGCTTCCATTGGGGCACAGCTGGATCCGGTGGTCGACGCTGCATTACACGCGTTCTTGCGCGAGAACTGGGACATCTTCGCCTGGCACCCCTTGGATATGCCAGGAATCCCATGCGCGCTGCCCCAACATAGTCTCAACATACTGAAGGGATACAAGCCAGTCAAGCAAACGCTGCGGCGATTTTCCGAACCCAAAGGACAGGCTATGGGGGAGGAGCTAGCCAAGCTACTCGAAGTCGAGTTTATCAGAGAGATCAAACATCCGAATTGGCTAGCAAACCTGGTCATGGTGCCGAAGAAGGATAAATCCTGGCGCTTGTGTGTGGACTTCAAGGACCTTAATAAAGCCTGCCCTAAGGACCCCTGTTCAAGAATTCGTCCGATTAACCAGTTAACTTGCTGATTAATCCCTACTCATAGGGTCACCGAGTAGCTGATAAACCGATAAATCGTCCGATTAATTGATTAAATGGCCGATTAACTTGCCGATTAGCCTATTAATCCCCTACTCTCCAGCCAACCGAGCAGCTACCAGTTAACGATTTCCTCAACAATGCTAAGGACCCCTTCCCACTACCCCACATCGACCAGATTATTGATGCAATAGCAGGGCACGACTCACTGTGCTTCCTCGATGCATATTCTACATACCATCAAATCAAAATGAAGGAATCCGATCAAGCCGCAACGGCATTCATCACCCCATACGGGCCCTTCTGCTGAACCATGCCCTTTGGGCTCAAAAATGCTGGCGCCACATACCAACGCATGATTCAAACGTGCCTGGAAAAGCAAATCGGCTAGATAGTTGAAGCATATGTGGATGATGTAGCCATCAAAACTAAGCATGTCGAATCATTGGTGGACGACTTACGACTTACATTCGACAACCTCCGAAGATATCACATACGGCTCAATCTGGAAAAGTGCATTTTCGGCGTTCCTGCCGTAAAACTGCTTGGGTTCATTATTTGCAAGAGGGGAATCGAAACAAACCCAGCCAAATATGAGCCCTGTCATAGTTGGCCACACCAACAGACCTCAAACAGGTCCAAAAACTAGCCGGATGCGTAGCAGCTTTGAGCCGCTTCATCTCCAGATTAGGAGGAAAGGCGCTGCCATTGTATCGCCTGCTCCGACGCACTGGCCACTTTGCATGGACGGATGCTGCAACAGCCGGACTGGAAGAAATAAAAGCTTTGTTAGCAAGCAACCCAATCCTGGCCGCGCCAAACGTGGGCGAACCCATGTTACTATACATATCTGCAACACATCAGGTGGTGAGTGTGGTGCTCGTCGTCGAACAAGAGGAAGAGGGACATATATTCCCCCATCAAAAACCCATATACTATGTGTCGACGGTCCTCACACCATACAAATCCTGATACCCGCATTATCAAAAGATGGCGTATGCGGTCTTCATGGCATCCCGGAAGCTGCGACACTACTTTCAAGAGTGTTCGATCATGGTGGCTTCCGTAGTACCACTTAATGATATTATAAACAATCGGGATGCCATTGGCCAGATCGCCAAATGGGCTATTGAGCTCTTACCGTTTGAAATAACATATAAGCCGTGCCGAGCCAATAAATCTCAGGTGTTGGCCGACTTCGTCGCCGAATGGACGGAGGCCGAACTCCCAAAAGAGTATGGCACGTATTCCAACTGGGTGATACACTTCGACGGCTCCAAAATGTTAGCTGGATTGGGGCCTGTGTCGTCCTAACATCCCACACAGGAGACACAGTCCACTATGTGCTCCAAATAATGTATACATGCTCTAATAACGCAGCCGAATATGAGGCCTTATTGCATGGTCTTTGGATGGCCGTCTCTATGGGCATACAACGCCTGGAGGTGCGCGGGGATTCAAACCTCGCAATATCCCAAATAAATGGAGAATTTGATGCCAAAGATCTGAAGATGGCGGCTTACCGCAACGTTGTACTTAAAATATCAGCTAGGTTCGAGGGGCTCGAGTTTTATCATGTGGCATGAGAGAGTAACCAAGCAGCGGACACCCTTGCTCGCATGGGTGCTAAACGCGGCCCCGTCCCACCCAATACCTTTGTGGAAAGGCTCTTCAAGCCATCCGTGCCGTGGAACGACGAGAGCAGCAATACCAGTCCGGATCCGGTCATACCCCCTGATTCCAAACACAATTCCGATATCATCGGGGGCTCGGCCACCGTAATAACACCATCTGCCCATGTAATCATGGCAGTAATCGCCCCATGGACCGAAACCTTCCTAGCCTACCTTAATAGGCAAGAGCTCCCCAAAGACCAGAATGAGGCTTGATGCATTGTTCGTCGTTCGAAAGCCTACAAGGTTCATGAAGGAGAACTCTACAAGAAAAGTACTACCGGAGTCCTTCAAAGATGTATCTCCGAAGAAGAGGGACGATAGTTCTTGGCTGAAATCCATGCTGGTCTTGGCAACCATCACGCCACAGCTTGGGCCCTCGTAAGTAAGGCCTTCCGTACCGGTTTTTTCTAGCCCACGGCCCGAGCAGACACACAAGACCTCGTCCAACGTTGTGTAGGATGTCAGCTTTTCGCCAATCAAAGCCAAGTGCCGCCTACCACCCTACAAACAATCCCCATTATTTGGCCTTTCGCGGCTTGGGGGTTTGACATGGTCGGACCCATTAAAGGGGGAAGCCATAAGAAAAATACTTGTTGGTCATGGTAGATAAATTCACTAAGTGGATAGAGGCCAAACCAGTTAAAATGGCCAAAGCTGGACTAGTGATAGACTTCATATCCGGTGTCGTACACCGTTATGGTGTCCCACACAGCATCATCACTGATAACGGCTCTAACTTCACAGCCGACAAAGTAAAAACCTGGTGCGCTAATCTGGGTATCAAGCTCAATTATGCCTTCGTCTATCACCCCCAAACAAATAGTCAAGTCGAATGGGCTAACGGCCTGATAATGAGTGGCATTAAACCCAGACTAGTGTGATCCTTAAAGGAGTCAGATAAACACTAGGTTGAGGAGCTCGAATCCATACTCTGGGGACTGCGGACCACGCCCAATCGCACGACCGGATACACACCGTTCTTTATGGTGTACGACACAGAGGCTATCTTGCCCTGCGATATTATTCATGACTCACCTTGAGTACGCATGTATGAAGAGAGAGAGGCCAAGCTTGATCGGCAAGATGACTTAGACGGCCTGGAGGAGGAGCGCCATGTCACAAAAGCTCGCTCAGCATTCTACCAACAACAAGTTCGAAGATACCAAAGCAGAGAAGTGCGGGCCAGGACTTACAATGTCGGTGAACTCGTTCTATGCCTACTAGAGAAGAAAAAGGACAAGCTCAAGCCCAAATGGGAGGGTCCTCGCACGTTCAATAACCTCTCGGAGTTGGTTTAGCGATTGCTAAGGCGCAGCGTCCTCACACGTTCGTAGTCAGATCGTCAAAGTCGACTCCCAACAAAACGATAGCCACCATCTCGTTGAAAGATCGGGCACCTCACCTCTATGCCCATGTTAGCCGATCAGTCGAAGCATGTCAGCTGGTGACGCCGAAGTCACCAGAGTAGGTTTGATGAAGATATGGTGAAGCCCCCGGTCCAACCGAGGTGATGGAGCAGGCTGGTAAGGAGACGTTGCAGCTGCCGTGTCAGCCGACGTGGTGAAGCAGTTTGACGTGATGGACATCGGCATGAAGAAGCACAGTGCGGCCATGCCGACGCAGGTCGTAACTTGTGACGCGGTCAATGCCGGCTTGATGAAGTGACCATGCGGCGATGCCGGTGTGCCCGCTCCGTGTGATCCGTGGGGTGGCGATGTTGGTGATGATTTTATCCTTTGCGATTCCGAACTCTGGTTCGGCTCGCCGAGATGATGATCCGAAGAAGTTGAGCTCGGCTCAACAAAACGATGATGTGTCTAGTGCAGGTCGACAGCCGTGAAGCAATATTGCCGGACACATTTGATACCAGCGTGACGATGAAGATTACCTCTGAAAAGGAGTAAAATTTGTGAGCATGTGTTCGGAAACAAAACACAATACCCTAGAAAGAGATTCTTCCAAAAAGGTTGTCCAATATCTCGTTCATGAAAAGAGATGAACTCAGGCCGGATTCGTATTCGCGCAGAAAACAGATCCGAAAAGTGATGCACTAATTGGAAGGTTCCCGGAGTTTGAACGGTCGGATCGGGCTGAAATTATGAAAAATGGTAGATATAAAAATTCCGCAGCAGATGAACGGTTGGATCTTCCAAATAACCTCCGACCTGGGCTCTAGATACCATGCCCTAAACTCGTCCTGATTCCCGTCCAGACTCGACAGGGCTCCGGTATATCGAAGATCGGCGGAGATTGCTCCATCGAGACGCGACGAAATTTGACAGGATTGTTGTAGACTCAATTCCACACAATTCCACCAAAGGAATCGTCAAAGCGATGCTTGAGGAGGTGGTGGCAGCGGATAGAAGTTTGTTGTCCGGAAGGATAGCACGGTAGCCCGAGGGCAATGTTGATGTTGAGCCCTTGGGCTCCATGGATGATTCCTCCATGATCATGATAGAGATCGGAGTTGATGTTTATGAAGGCCCTCGTCTGAACATGACAATTGGAGGCAGGGCACAGTCCTTGGTCAAGACAAGGTGACCAGTCGAGCCGGTGACGAAGATGCCGACGTCGCAGTTGATCTGCAGGCGAGCCATTTATCTTTTGCCGATAACACAACGGAACTCTCAATGAAAGCACCATTGTCGGTGTCAAAACCGGCGGATCTCAGGGTAGGGGGTCCCGAGCTATCGATTCTCGTATCAATGATACTAGGAACAAAGAAGACGATGTTTTACCCAGGTTTGGGCCCTCTTGATGGAGGTAAAACCCTACGTCATGCTCTTGTTTATATTGATGGAGTATCAAATACAGAGTTGATCTACCTCGAGATCATATGTTGTAGTCTAAAACCTGAGGGTATGATGAATAATATCATAATGATCTATCGACTAGCCTGGCCTCGGCTTATATAATGCACCGGAGGCCTAGGATAATAAGAGTCCTAGTCGAATACGTTGGTGGAGAGGAGTCCTTGTCTTGATCATCAAGTCTTGTGGAATATTCCTTGAATGCGGCATGGGCTGCCCAAAGTGGCCCATGATTAAACTGCCATGGGGGTCCTCGGCCCGATCCACCTAGCCGGGAGACGACGTGGTGAGTACCCCCTAGTTCAGGACACCGTCAGTGGGCCAGTAGAACCTGCTGTGGAACACCTTGCCCACGAGGGTGCGTGACGAGGAATGGTGTCCGCAATTGAAAGTGCAACTAATCCCGGGTGGTTTTGGTAATTCATAACAACATATAGATCAATGAACTAATATCCATTGAAGTTAAATATTTCAGAAACTTTAGTGATTGGCATGATATGGACTAGAGATGTGGACCCCTCAAAATGCTAAGGACAAAGGTTGGCAAAAGCTCAAGACTCTTCATTTCTATTTTAGTGATCCAAGATCACATTGAGTCCATAGGAAAGCCAATACTATTAAAAGGGGATGAGGTGTTGCTTAATGGTCTACTTGCTCAAAGTGCTTAGTGATATTGCTCCAAAAAATCCAACCACTTTTTCATTTCCACATATGTCCAAAACTCCAAGTCAAACTCGGCCCCACCGAAATGATCTATCCGGCACCACCAAGTTCAGTTGACATAGCCACTGCCACAAACCCTAAACAATTCGGTCACACCGATACGGATCTCGGTCTCATTGAGATGGCCTTGCAAACTCTCTGTTGCCTATTGTAATTATTTCGGTCTCACCGAAATGTGCAATCGGTCCCACCAAGTTTGCTTGACATCCTCTCTATTGCCTTATTGCTTCACTTCGGTCTAACCGATTTGATGCAATAGGTGCCACCGAGTTGATGTTTGCCCATACCCTAGCACATCGGTCCCACCGAGTTGATATCATCGGTCCCACCGAGATTCCTAACATTCACATTTTGAACTGAATCGGTGTCACCGAGTTCTCCTATCTGGTCTGATCGAGTTGGGTCAAATGTGTGTAACTGTTGGATTTTGTGTGGAGGCTATATATACCCCTCCACCCCCTTCTCCATTTGTGAGAGAGCCATTACAATATGCCTACACTTCCACTACTCATTTTCTGAGAAAGAATCACCTACTCATGTGTTGAGACCAAGACATTCCAATCCAACCACAAGAATCTTGATCTCTAGCCTTTCCCAAGTTTCTTTCCACTCAAATCTTCTTTCCACCATACCCAAATCTATGAGAGAGAGTTGAGTGTTTGGGAAACTATCATTTGAAGCACAAGAGCAAGGAGTTCATCATCAACACACCATCTATTACCTTTCGGAGAGTGGTGACTCCTAGATTGGTTAGGTGTCGCTTGGGAGCCTCTGACAAGATTGTGGAGTTGAACCAAGAAGTTTGTAAGGGCAAGGATATCGCCTACTTCATGAAGATCTACCCGAGTGAGGCAAGTCATTCGTGGAGATTGGCCATGATGGGATAGACAAGGTTGCTTCTTCACGGACCCTTCATGGGTGGAGCCCTCCATAGACTCGCGCAACCGTTACCCTTCGTGGGTTGAAGTCTCCATCAACATGGACGTATGATAGCACCACCTATCGGAACCACACTAAAAATCTCCGTGTCTACATTGCGTTTTCCTTCTCCAAACCCTTCCCTTTACCTTCATATGCAATGTTTTACTTTCCGCTGCTACACTCTTAGAATTGCATGTGTAGGTTGATTGATTGACTTGTGCTAAGTTGCTAAAATCTGCCAACACTTAAAATTGGGAAAAGGTTAAATTTTTATTTGGTCAAATAGTCTAATCACCCCCCCTCTAGACCTACTTTCGATCCTACAAGTGGTATCAGAGCTTTGGTCTCCATTTGCCTTGATTTCCAAAGCTTTGGTGATCATAGCCTTGGTTTCACAACCTAGGAGAGTATGGCATCTAGCGAGGGAAATTACCACCGTAGAGGTCCTTACTTTGATGGTACTAATTTTGCTAGTTGGAAGCATAAGATGAAAATGCATATTCTTGGTCATAACCCTGCCATTTGGGCTATTGTGCTTATTGGCTTGCAAGGTGAATACCTCGAGGATGGAAGAGAACCGGATCGTGAAGCATCCGCGGAAGAATTGAAGATGTTGCAACACAATGCTCAAGCTTGCGATATTCTCTTCAACGGATTGTGCCCCAAACAATTCAACAAAATCAGCCACCTTGAGAATGCAAAGGAAATTTGGGATACTTTGGTTGATATGCACGAAGGTATCGAGCCCGTCAAGGAATCCAAATTGGATGTGCTTCAAAGTCAACTTGACAAGTTCAAAATGAAGGATGGTGAAGGAGTCGCTGAGATGTACTCTAGGCTTGCTGTTATCACAAATGAGATTGCAGGCTTAGGAAGTGAAGAGATGACCAACAAATTCATCATCAAGAAGATCCTAAGAGCCTTGGATGGAAAATATGATCCCGTGTGCACCTTGATCCAAATGATGCCCAACTACAAAGATCTCAAGTCATTGGTAGAATTGTTGCTCATGAGATGTCACCAAGGATAAGGAAGAGCTCCACAACAAGTCAAGTGGTGCTTATAAAGCTTCATGTGATGCTCCTACAACATCAAATGAGAAACAAGTCTTCAATGAAGAATTGAGCTTAATGGTGAGGAACTTCAACAAATTCTACAAGAATAGAAGCAAAGATAGGAGTTCAAAGTGAAGGTCCTACAATGACAAAAGATCTTCTAGTTGTGATCGCAATTGCAACAATTGTGGAAGATGAGGACATTACTGCAATGAGTGTACAGCTCCCTGCAAGAAAAGAGAAGATTCACCAAGATGGAGAAGTAAAAGATATGAATCACCACTAAGAGAGAGAAGGACTATAGGTGATCGTTATGAACGAAGAACCTCTCGCATAAGCAAGGATTCTTAAAGGAAGGACGAGTCATCAAGCAGCTATACAAAACAAAGATATCAAGCTCATATTGGTGAATGGGTATCCGGCTCCGACTCCGACCACCACTCTGAGAGAAGTTATCACTCCAACTTCGAATATACTCAAGATGAAGGCGTTGCTGGTCTAGCACTTGTGTCAACCAACTCCTATGACATATTTGACTCACCAAATGAAGGAATTGGAAGATGCTTCATGGCTAAAGGCCCAAAGATATCACACCCCGAGTATGTTGATTTCAATAGTGATGAAGATGATTTGCTAGGTGATGATGATTTACGTGTTGACAACTCTAGTGATGAAAAGTATGATGAACTTGCTATTAATCATGCTAATCAAGATGAAACGAATGACAATGATAGGAAGGAGATTGAGCATCTAACTAAAGAACTAAACACTCTTAAGTTAGCTCATGAAACTACTTTAGATGATCATCGAGATCTTTTAAAGACTCAGGAGAAGCTATGCTTTGAGAAGCTAAATTTAGAGCAAGAGCATGGGTTCTCAAAAGCAATCAACAATGATATTTGAAAGAAAAGTTCTTCTTACATTGCCAAGTGTTTTCTCTTGTCTACTTATATGCCACAATTAAAATCTAGTAACAAGCGCAAGAAAGATTCTTCTTCTAGTAATAACAATAATAATGCTAAATCCAGTATTGTTTATTCTAGTAGTTCTCTTGATTCCACTAATGATTCTCTTAGTAAAGTTACACTTGAGCAAGAAAATAGCTTATTGAAGGGAATTATAGATAAAAGTGTTTACGAGAGCTTTGCCAGAAGTAAGCAATTTGAGGAAATTGTACGCAAGCAAGGAAGGCACCGGAAGAATCAAGGTGTTGGTTTTGAGCAAAAGTTCAATGCCAATGGAGTTGAGTGGGAAGAATATCAATACCCCAAGACGAAGTTTGTTCCTCAACAAGAGAAGTATGACCCCACTTCTTTCAAAGGAACACAAGCTCAAGATGATCTTCCACCACAAGACCACAAGCTAAAAGGCAAGGACAAGCTTCAAGAAGAGATTGAGTCATTTGAAGAAGCTCCTAAGGCCATGGTCAAGTGGGTTCCCAAGACTACATCAAGTTCTATTTCATCAAGTACAACTACGACTCCAAGGATTCCCATGAAGATGATGTGGATCCCAAAGAAGAAGAACTAGAGAGTTCTTGAGGGTGACTCCGCCAACATACTTCACTCATATTCATTTTGGCAAGGACAAGTGCAATCAACTTTCATATCTTGCACTAGTTCATGGAGTCACAAAACCTCTTGTTGGTAAAATAAGGGACAAGGTAACCTAATGCTTTCATGGACATTATCATATGTGTGTTTCACTATATGTCTATGGATATCCTTGTGTGTTCCTTGTGGGACTAACCCATGTAGGTATTTAAAGTGCAACTCACTCCAATGGATTGCTCCAAAACATATACATCAACATTGAACAACCACATCTTCAACGCCTACATGAAGTCATCATCGACAAAACCCAAGGTTAGTTCATCCCTCTAAGGGGGGATACCACATCTAGGGGGATCTTTGCTCTAAGAACTGAGATAAAGCAACTCTAATGGTGTGAACTTAACAATGCTTTATGTAAAAGTGGTAACCCCACAACGATGAGTATGACCTACGATCAGATGTTCTCATTTGACTCCTCAGTCAATATACTCATATATAGATGACCTAGTTATCGCCAATTGCTTGATGGATGCTCGTGTGTTTTTGCATGCTTTGCCACATGTTTTATTTGCCATCTTATTGTGTGAGCATGTTGGTTGCATAATTTTCTCCATTAGAGTACATCCATTTGTTGCTTTGATTGTTTGGTTTTTCTTTTTGCCAAATGGATGGACAAGAATGCCTAAGTACTCCCTCTAGCTATCTATGCCTTTTCTTGTCTCAAACTCTATTCATGCTACATCACAAAGTTTGAACAAGTCGAATTCGGACCCTCCGGGTGAGGAGCACTCGGAGACACCGATCCATTAAGGGCTTAACTTCCAAAACCTCTTAATGCATTTCGGTTAGAACAAGTCACTCCTACTCGGTCTCACCAAACTGATTAAGTTGATCTAGGTTTTCATCTCGGTGCAACCGATTTGAACAATTCGGTCACACCGAGTTGCAGCAACTGCAAGCAGTTTTGCATCTAGGTGCCACTGAGTCGTTCCACTCGGTCACACCGACAGCGACTAGGTATATATATACTCCGGGTTGAATGTTTGGAAACTCCTCCAAACACTCGACTGCACCTCCCAGTACTGCCTCCCCTTGGTCTCCGGATCATCGTCGTCGCCCATGACCCCCTGCCACTGGTCTCTGCTGCCGTCAACGGGATCCTCACCGCCGTTGCCGCTGTAGCAAGTCTGTCGCCAAGTTAGGGTACGGATTTGACCCCTTTGTGCGTTCCATAACTCCGATTCTTGCATAAAGTACAATGCCTATGTTCTTCCCACGTATGATGTTGATCTATCCCAAAAAAGAATTCCGTTGAATAGATTTGATGCAAAAACTTACTGATAGAGGCGAGGGGCCCAATCTTTCAATGAGATGGTGGCTATCATTTTGGGTGGAAGTCGACTTTGACGAGCCGACTACGAACGTGCGAGGACGTCGCACCTTAGCAATCACTAAACCAACTCCGAGAAGTTAGTGACCACACCGGAGCACGATCAACCAAACCACGAGGGTCTATTTCCTGCAAGCAACGAAGAACAAGCAAGAAATTGAAATTGCAATTTGGATATTGCGAATATAAGAGGAAAGCTTTATTGATGAATGTGGGGTTCTATAATGTCTTGGTCTGGTCGTTGGACACAAACGAAGTACACGAAGTTGCGGCTATGGCGAACTTTTAATCTAAACAAAACCCAAAGTCTAAACGACGCCCTAAGGGCTGTATATATGGAGGAAGAGGGGGGGGATTTCGTGGCCCTTGGAGGAGGGGTCCGAAACCAACCCTAACTCTTGTTTCCCCACACATACAGACTCTAAAAACAGCCTATACATAAGTATTTCAAAAATACATGGGCCTGGCCCAATAATAAGGTGACGCAGCACCTAGAATAGCCTCTGGACGAAATTTATGAAGTGGCATCTTGTATATTTCGTCCAAGACTTCATGCGCTCCTTATGGTGGCTTCAAAGTCCTGAAATCATCACTTGTAACTCCGTTCTGGATCCCCTTGCGCATGCCATCATCTCCATGCTTGGTCTTGCCAGGCCCTTCATTTGTAAGCAAAACAAATGTATCCAATTATGGCAACATCATATTCTCATGAACATCACAATCATTACTAAGAAACGAAAGTACCTGATAATTTAATTGGCATGCGCAAGCTCTAGTAATTGGTCCAGTATGTATAGGAGCAGGGGCTGTGGGTGTAACAATGGTATTGATGTCCTCATCACTTAGGGTTATTCCTCCGACCATCTCGGACCGACTGATCTGAGGCTCTTGGTCACACCAATTGGCCCTGGCCATTGCACAAGTACAACTCGGTCTGACCGAAGTATACTGATCGGTGCAACCGAAATCACTTTCTCTTTGAATCCCTAGCATCTTGGAGTCACCGAACTGCATTTCGGTCTGATCAAAATTGTGTGTTTAGACTCTGTTAGTGCTTCGGTGTCACCGAGTTTGTCAAATCAGTAGCTCCAAAATGCTTTCTGCAGAAAACTAAAATACGTTTTTGTCTCAATATTTTTTTAAAATAAGTGGCACTTTGTGATGCTCATGCACTTTATCTATACCCAACTATTCACAAGGTCAGTTTCAGCTATGTCAGAGGGCAGTGATAGCTAGAACAAGTCTGAAGAGCAAGTTAATGTCAGTGATGGCACTAGTCCCACAAGCAGTTATGATGAGGGGAGCAGAAGCACTCCCATCAACTTGCCCAAGGCAGCCATCAGGGCAAAGAAGAAGAGAACATCTGAATCTGAGGATGAGGACTTTGTCATTGAGGAGTAAGGGAGTCCTGGATTAGGGGGTCCCCGGGCGTCCGGGACTCATGACATGGGCCGGACTACTAGGCTGTGAAGATACAGGATAGAAGACTTCCCTCCGTGTCCGGAGAGGACTCTCCTTTGCGTGTGTGGCAAGCTTGACGTCCGGATATATGGTTTACTTCCCCTGTAAACTGACCTTGTACAAATCCTAGCCCCCTCCGGTGTCTATATAAACCGAAGGGTTTAGTGTGTAGAGGCAGTCATGATCATACAGGCTAGACATCTAGGGTTTAGCCATTACGATCTCGTGGTAGATCAACTCTTGTAACCCCTATACTCATAAAGTCAATCAAGCAGGACGTAGGGTTTTACCTCCATCAAGAGGGCCTGAACCTAGGTAAACATCGTGTCCCCTACCTCCTGTTACCTTTGATCCTTAGACGCACAGTTTGGGACCCCCTACACAAGATCTGCCGATTTTGACACCGCCATTGGTGCTTTCATTGAGATTTCCTCCATGTTGTCGATAGATGGATCGACGGCTCGCCTCGTCATTAATGACGAAATCACCTCTGGACAAGCCGTAGCTTATGGGAAGATCCTCCAGATCGGCAATTTGGCCATAGGCACCAGTCCGGCCATCAAGCCCAAGGCGGTCCCTCGGATTGCCAAAAATCATCTCCGCATTAACCTCGAAAGCGTCGATAAGATGGATCTGGCAAATGTCTCGTCTTTTAACAAACTGCTAGATCGCATCGCTGCCCTGGGGGTCGCAACGGATTATGACCTGATTGGGCTTAAACTCGATCAGAGGGAAATGAGGTCTCCACTTGTCACCCACCTGGTGACTATTGTGGAAGAACAAGTTGAGGATACCGCTCATCCTATGCTAAAAACAAACTATGTTCGAATCTCTGAGCCCTATGAGCCAGATACTCATCTTCAAGAAGGGACTATCTGTCCCCCGAACATAGAATCCGACACTGAGTCTAAAACCCCCAGACACTCCGGGCCCTGGGCCAATGATCTCAGAAAATTTTCAAAATCCGAATTCCACAATGGGCCAAGGTTCGGATTCAAGCCCACCCACCCACCACAATCAATTCTCTCCAAGAAATTCCGGTCCTCCGGATATATATGATTTAATGTATATACGCCAGCAACCTCTGGAAACAGTACACCATTTTTGGGCTAGATTCCTACTTTTAAAAACAAGATCAAAGATTGCTGCGACAACTATGCGGTATCAGTCTTTTGCCGCAACTGTATGGACGAGCGCATCCTCAATGCCCTCAATCGGTGCCGCATTCTGCACTTTGCCGATTTGGCACACATAGTACAAAAGTATTGCACAATGGAAAGCATCTGGAAAACCCAGACAACTCAGTGGGAGCCACTGGCCTTTAAGCCACCCACCGGCCGAACAAAAAGGATGCACCCTTACGGGGCACCTGATCATTCTTCCACAGAAAGAACAATTCGGCCCTTACCGAGACATAAAACCGTCCTTGATGGATGACTCGACAAGCCCTGTCAGATACACGCGATGCCAAATTCCGAGCCAACTCATAACCTTCGGGCATGTTGGATACTCCGGCAGGTGGCTAAAAGCGGGGAGGCTATCCTCACCAACACTACTCCTACAGGGCATTCCCCCGAGGATAACGACCTTGGCATGTTTACGGTCCTCAAGACCTTTTCTTCAAACAACCGGCGCAAAAGGGCATTCCGCGACCTCGCCAAAGTCAATCACGTAGCCGCTACAAATCCTTGGAATGATATGGCGATAACCTTCAATGCCAATGACGAGCCAAGGGCCCGATCAATCCGAGCACCAGCTGCTTTGGTTCTAAACCCAATTGTAGACGGATTTCGCCTCACTAAAGAGCTGATGGACGGCGCAAGTGGACTGAACCTCATCTACGAAGACACGCTCAATAAAATACAGATGGACATGAGTCGCATTGAGCAAAGCAATACATCCTTTCGAGGAATCATCCCCAGTCGAGAAGCAAGATGCTCAGGGAAAATTAAACTAGATGTGGTATTCGACACACCAGAGAATTATAGGTCCAAAGAGATAATCTTCCAGGTGTCCCCTTTCAACAGCGGATATCATGCCCTGTTAGGGCGAGATGCATTCACACACTTTCAACCCATACCTCATTACGGCTACATGAAGCTCAAAATGCCTGGGCCCAGCGGTGTTATCACTATCTCAAGTGATCCGGGCATAGCACTCCGTGCTGAAAACAAAACCGCATCCCTAGCCCTCGAGGCACTGAGCAAAGCCCTGGCGGCCGAGGAGCTCACCGCTCTGTGTTGTACGGTGGATAGAGATGACATAATTCTTGATAAAAGGCCTAAATCCACTTCTTTCAAGCCAGCAGACGATATAGTCAAATTTCAAGTTCACCCGACGGACCCCAAGAAGACAGCTTCCATTGGGGCACAGCTGGATCCGGTGGTCGACGCTGCATTACACGCGTTCTTGCGCGAGAACTGGGACATCTTCGCCTGGCACCCCTTGGATATGCCAGGAATCCCATGCGCGCTGCCCCAACATAGTCTCAACATACTGAAGGGATACAAGCCAGTCAAGCAAACGCTGCGGCGATTTTCCGAACCCAAACGACATGCTATGGGGGAGGAGCTAGCCAAGGTACTCGAAGTCGGGTTTATCAGAGAGATCAAACATCCGAATTGGCTAGCAAACCTGGTCATGGTGGTGAAGAAGGATAAATCCTGACACTTGTGTGTGGACTTCAAGGACCTTAATAAAGCCTGCCCTAAGGACCCCTTCCCACTACCCCGCATCAACCAGATTATTGATGCAATAGCAGGGCACGACTCACTATGCTTCTTCGACGCATATTCCAGATACCATCAAATCAAAATGAAGGAATCCGATCAAGCCGCAACGGCATTCATCACCCCATACGGGCCCTTCTGCTGAACCATGCCCTTAGGGCTCAAAAATGCTGGCGCCACATAACAACGCATGATTCAAACATGCCTGGAAAAGCAAATCGGCAAGACAGTTGAAGCATATGTGGATGATGTAGTCATCAAAACTAAGCATGTCGAATCATTGGTGGACGACTTACGACTTACATTCGACAACCTCCGAAGATATCACATACGGCTCAATCTGGAAAAGTGCATTTTCGGCGTTCCTGCTGTAAAACTGCTTGGGTTCATTATTTGCAAGAGGGGAATCGAAGCAAACCCAGCCAAATATGAGCCCCGTCACAGTTGGCCACACCAACAGACCTCAAACAGGTCCAAAAACTAGCCGGATGCGTAGCAGCTTTGAGCCGCTTCATTTCCAGATTAGGAGGAAAGGCGCTGCCATTGTATCGCCTGCTCCGACGCACCGACCACTTCGCATGGACGGATGCTGCAATAGATGGACTGGAAGAAATAAAAGCTTTGTTAGCAAGCAACCCAATCCTGGTCGTGCCAAACGTCGGCGAACCCATGTTACTGTACATATCTGCAACACATCAGGTGGTGAGTGCGGTGCTCGTTGTCGAACGAGAGGAAGAGGGACATATACTCCCACTTCAAAAACCCGTATACTATGTGTCGACGGTCCTCACACCATGCAAATCCTGATACCCGCATTATCAAAAGATGGCGTATGCAGTCTTCATGGCATCCCGGAAGCTGCGACACTACTTTCAAGAGTGTTCGATCATGGTGGCTTCCGAAGTACCACTTAATGATATTATAAACAATCGGGATGCCATTGGCCAGATCGCCAAATGGGCTATTGAGCTCTTACCATTTGAAATAACATATAAGCCGCGCCGAGCCAATAAATCTCAGGTGTTGGCCGACTTCGTCGCCGAATGGACGGAGGCCGAACTCCCAAAAGAGTATGGCACGTATTCCAACTGGGTGATGCACTTCGACGGCTCCAAAATGTTAGCTGGATTGGGGCCTGTGTCGTCCTAACATCCCACACAGGAGACATAGTCCACTACGTGCTCCAAATAATGTATACATGCTCTAATAACGCAGCCAAATATGAGGCCTTGTTGCATGGTCTTCGGATGGCCGTCTCTATGGGCATACAATGCCTGGAGGTGTGCGGGGATTCAAACCTCGCAATATCCCAAATAAATGGAGAATTTGATGCCAAAGATCTGAAGATGGCGGCTTACCGCAACGTTGTACTTAAAATATCAGCTCGGTTCGAGGGGCTCGAGTTTTATCACGTGGCCCGAGAGAGTAACCAAGAAGCAGACACCCTTGCTCGCATGGGTGCTTAACGCGACCCCGTCCCACCCAATACCTTTGTGGAAAGGCTCTTCAAGCCATCCGTGCCGTGGCACGACAAGAGCAGCAATACCAGTCCGGATCCGGTCATACCCCCTGATTCGGAACACAATTCCGATATCATCGGGGGCTCGGCCACCGTAATAACACCATCTGCCCATGTAATCATGGCAGTAATCGCCCCATGGACCGAAACCTTCCTAGCCTACCTTAATAGGCAAGAGCTCCCCAAAGACCAAAATGAGGCTTGATGCATTGTTCGTCGTTCGAAAGCCTACAAGGTTCATGAAGGAGAACTCTACAAGAAAAGTACTACCGGAGTCCTTCAAAGATGTATCTCCGAAGAAGACGGACGTAGCTCTTGGCTGAAATCCATGCTGGTCTTGGCAACCATCACGCCACAGCTTGGGCCCTCGTAAGTAAGGCCTTCCATACTGGTTTTTTCTGGCCCACGGCCCGAGCAGACACACAAGACCTCTTCCAACGCTGTGTAGGATGTCAGCTTTTCGCCAATCAAAGCCAAATGCCGCCTACCACCCTACAAACAATCCCCATTATTTGGCCTTTCGCGGCTTGGGGGCTTGACATGGTCGGACCCATCAAAGGGGGAATCCATAAGAAGAATACCTGTTGGTCATGCTAGATAAATTCACTAAGTGGATAGAGGCCAAACCAGTTAAAATGGCCAAAGCTGGACCAGTGATAGACTTCATATCTGGTGTCGTACACCATTATGGTGTCCCACACAGCATCATCACTGATAACGACTCTAACTTCACAGCCGACAAAGTAAAAACCTGGTGTGCTAATCTGGGCATCAAGCTCGATTATGCCTCCGTCTATCACCCCTAAACAAACGGTCAAGTCGAACGAGCTAACGGCCTGATAATGAGTGGCATTAAACCCAGACTGGTGCGATCCTTAAAGGAGTCAGATAAACACTGGGTTGAGGAGCTCAACTCCATACTCTGGGACTGCGGACCACGCCCAATCGCACGACCGGATACACACCGTTCTTTATGGTGTACGACACAGAGGCTATCTTGCCCTGCGATATTATTCATGACTCACCTTGAGTACGCATGTATGAATACAGAGAGGCCGAGCTTGATCAGCAAGATGACTTAGACGGCCTGGAGGAGGAGCGCCATGTCACAAAAGCTCGCTCAGCATTCTACCAACAACAAGCTCGAAGATACCAAAGCAGAGAAGTGCGGGCCAGGACTTACAATGTCGGTGAACTCGTTCTACGCCTACTAGAGAAGAAAAAGGACAAGCTCAAGCCCAAATGGGAGGGTCCCTTCATTATAGATGAAGTTCTCACTGGGGGAGCCTATCGCCTTTGTAATGGATCGGACAATCGCTTAGAGATGAACCCTTGGAATGCTGCCAGACTCGAAGATTCTATGCCTAAGTCCAGACTCATAGTTCGTTACCTTTTACTCTTTTTTCTCTTTCTTATTTTCATTTTCATATGATTTCTAGCCCGTGTTCGGATAAACCGCACACATAAGGGGTATACATCCTTAAATGTACATACCCCCCAATACCTGGGGGCTTCTTGTCACAGAAGCTTACAATTATTTTTCGAGCATCATGCTCACCGCATATATGCGTCGTCTTCTCATATATGTCTTTTCTTTGCCATTATAGGCACCTTTATGACTTAAGTTTTTGCCAAGCTAGGTTTCCTGGCTCCTGTGCTTATGCCCTACGTTACCATTTGTTCGGCTAGGGCATAAAGGGAGCACCTCTGCGATTGTTATAGCCGGGTTATCCGGACGTGTACCTTAGAAGGGTGAAGTCGAAAGCTAGAATTCTTAAGGGAATAATAGGTTGGCGAACAAAAGATAAACCACACTCGTTGCACTTCAAGCCCCCAAAATATAATGCACTGTGTTTTTTAGCATCACAACTCAGGCGTGCATAACAATGCATGCTGGCCCAGGGAAAGGAACCCTTAACATAACTATTCTCTCTAGAAGATGTTTCTTATGATCAAATGTAATATAACATAACTCCCCGAATACAACTTGTTTGTTCAAGCAACTATGACCGGACTGCCTGGTTTTCGAACATACTTCGGTGTTTATCGCCAGTATAGTACTCGGAAACACTCCAAACTTTGGACTTAGGAGGTTAAAGCAGAAGGTCTTCCATGACAATTATTTTATAATTTGGCTGGAGATACGTTTGTCGATAAAAGTACATTACTACTTGGACTCGAAAACTTTCTCCTCCTCTAGACCATCTAAGAAGTTGTCTAGCTTACAATCCTGCTGAGAAAAGTTGGCGGCTATCTTTACTTGGTCATATACTAAGCTAATAGGAATTTCCTGTCCGTCTGGTCCCCGAGGCCCGACCCGGGCCATATGATTCAGATCAAGTCTAGTGTACCGTGTTTTCACCATGGCCCAGGCCTCTCGTGCACCTTCTCGGCATGCAGATATCTTCCATAGTCCAAAGCGGTGATGACCTCCTTTGAATAAATTCACGGGCTCCTCCATACTTCCTGGAGGAGAATCGGCTGGCCATAGAGCTTTAGCAATGTTTCTCATTGCCTTCCGGGCTCGTTCATGCACTTTCGACAGCTCTTGTAGCAGATCGCCTTGAAATACGGACACCTCTTCTTCGGGCCGCCAGGTCAGCATGCCTACAGGAAAAACTTGTTTAAACCTCACATTAGGGAACTGTACGAAAGTAAGGATAAAAGGCATATTGAATATGCCGCCTTTCAGCTTCCTGTTCTGAAAGATCGTGGATGTCGCCTAGAGGGGGGGGGGTGAATAGGCATTTTAAAATAATTATGATTTAGGCTTGAACAAATGCGGAATAAACCTAGCGGTTAATTTTTCAAGCACAAAACCTAAAACAACTAGGCTCACCTATGTGCACCAACAACTTATGCTAAGCAAGATATGCAACTATGTGATAACAAGATATATGACAAGAAACAATATGACTATCACAAAGTAAAGTGCATAAGTAAAGAGCTCGGGTAAGAGATAACCGAGGCACGCGGAGACGATGATGTATCCCGAAGTTCACACCCTTGCGGATGCTAATCTCCGTTTGGAGCGGTCTGGAGGCACAAGGCTCCCCAAGAAGCCACCAGGGCCACCGTAATCTCCTCACGCCCTCGCACAATGCAAGATGCCGTGATTCCACTAAGGGACCCTTGAGGGCGGTCACCGAGCCCATACAAATGGCAACCCTTGGGGGCGGTCACCGAACCCGTACACTTTGGCAACCCTTGGGGGCGGTCACCGGTACCCGTCAAATTGCTCGGGGCGATCTCCACAACCTAATTGGAGACCCCGACGCTTGCCCGGAGCTTTACACCACAATGATTGAGCTCCGAACAACACCAACCGTCTAGGGCGCCAAGGCACCCAAAGAGGAACAAGCTCTAGGGTGCCCAAACACCCAAGAGTAATAAGCTTCTCAAACTTCACTTCCACGTATCACCGTGGAGAACTCAAACCGATGCACCAAATGCAATGGCAAGGGCACACGGAGTGCCCAAGTCCTTCTCCCTCAAATCCCACCGGAGCAACTAATGCTAGGGAGGAAAATCAGAGGAAGAAAAAGAAGGAGAACACCAAGAACTCCAAGATCTAGATCCAAGGGGTTCCCCTCACATAGAGGAGAAAGTGATTGGTGGAAATGTGGATCTAGATCTCCTCTCTCTTTTCCCTCAAAAACTAGCAAGAATCCATGGAGGGATTGAGAGTTAGCAAGCTCAAAGAAGGTCAACAATGGGGGCAAAAACGAGCTCAAGAGATAGAGAACCATTGGGGAAGAAGACCCCCTTAAATAGGTCTCCATGAATCTGCCCGTTATGTACAGAACAACATAGGAGCGATACAACCTCTATGAGCACCGGTACAACCGGTAACAGGCAATAAGCGGTACAACCGGCCCACAACCGCCCAACAACCGCACCACAACAGAGACCAGTCCGGTGGTAGAGCGGTACATGACCGGTACAACCTCCGGACCAATTCTGGAGTGGTACAACCGCTCCAAACACCGGTTGTATCGGTCAAGCGGTACAACCTCTCTGTGTAAAACATGCAATATCTAAACAGCCACAACTTTCGTGTACGAGCTCCGAATTCAACGAAACCAAGTTTGTTGGAAAGCTAACGACAAGGGCTAACACAATCTTGAGAGAAATAACAATAATAAGCAAATGAGAAAACGAACATAATAAAATTATGAGAACCCTTCCTCAGATAAGACTGGTAAAACCTCCAACACCGAAAACATCATAGAAGATGCATGCGAACTCCGTTTTCGATGAACTCAAGCTTGTCATCAAGATGACCATAAGCTCTAAGACTCACAAATGGAACCAAACAAGAACCAAGAAAGATAATGCAAGGATGCAATGGTTTGAGCTCTCGACGAGCGATACGATCAAGCTACTCACTAGAGAGCCCCCCCTTGATAGTATGACAATCGATCCTACAACCCGGTCTCCCAACTACCACTATGAGACCGGTAAAATAGAAGACCTATCAAGGGCAAACCTTTGCCTTGCACATAGTCCACTTGAGCTAGATGATGACGATCTTGACTTCCTCAAGTTGGACCACCTTTCTTGATTGTGTTGGCTGGATGAAGACTAGTTGATTGCTCCCCGTACTCCACTATGGGTGAGCCACTCTTTGGCACATCTTCAAAATTCCATTGACACCACAATGGACGGCAAGCTTCAAGCTTGATTGCTCCCCCATACTCCATTATGGGTGAGCCACTCTTCGAGTTGCTCCACTTGAACTTGCACACTGCAAACTTGATGACGATCACCACTTGATGTCATCCTCCATGGGTTGTATGAGATCTTCCTCTTGACGCAAGACCATGGAAACATACGTTACCCCAAAAAGAACTCTCACATAGACCATGGACTAGTACACAAAGCGTAATGGACAATGCTTACCATACCATGGGATCACTTGATCCCTCTCAGTACTTCTTCTACGCTTTGTGAGTTGATCAACTTGATTCACTCTTGACTTAGTCTTGATCAACATTGAATCTTTCCAACTCTCTTCATTTGGATGATGTCTTGAAGGTAAACATGAATGATCACACAATCTTCTTCTTCAAGACATGCTTGCAATAAGCTCAACTCACACATGACCAACATTTGGATAATTCCTTGAAAAGCAGTTTGGCCATCTCAACTCACACATGACCAATCTTTGGATAATTCCTTGAAAAGAACTTTGGCCATCTCATAAACTCCTTGAAACCAACACATGGACTTCAAGACAATCCTATGGACAAAACCTTCAAATATAACTCAAGGCAACCATTAGTCCATAGAGATTGTCATCAATTACCAAAACCAAACATGGGGGCAACGCATGTTCTTTCAATCTCCCCCATTTTGGTAATTGATGACAATCACATTCAAGAGAGTTTATACAAGGAATTATGCATCAACATGCAATGCAACAACCAATAATGCATGCGTATGAGATGCAAATGCTTAGGAACAAAACAGAAGAAAAGAGAAAACTCTGAAGACTTCTCCACAAGACTCTCTGAAACTTCTCCCCCATTGGCATCGATTGCCAAAATGGGCGAAAAGCTTAGAAGGCCAATATAGAAGGTGTTCCTCCATAAATTGTGTATTTCTCAACAAGAGAGTGGAATGCATTACACATATCCAACTGTCAATATTTGGAGGAAGACAAACTATATTGAGGCCCAAAGATTGCAACAGAAAGATACGTCACAAAGACAAAACAAAGAGAGACACAAGCAATCCGAAGATACCAATTGAAGCAAGTAATCAACGAATATCAATTGGACCAACAAGACCAATGATCCTACGTGCCACATGAAAAAGATATTATGATATGAGCGAAGGAGTGTTCTAAAGAAACTAGAGAAGCTCCTCATGATTTGTGCACACATAAGAATTTTTTTATTCGGATACAAAGTGCACAAAATAGGATCACAGCTCCCCCAAAATCAATAGAAACTAACAACAAGTGCAAGTGAGCATATAGGAAACTAAGCCTAGTACATGTAACAAACACATGGTTGAGCAACAAGTGAAAGAGGCAACTTAAGAATGGGCTCAACCAAAATGATGTGTGTGAGTCAAGGCAATGCACTTGAGAAGACTAATGTACGGATGCGCATTAAGCATCAATAAAGTCTTGAAAGAATAAGGCACACGATGCATGACCTATCATTCCCACACACAACTAGCAAATGGGTTCACAAGCTTACTAATAAGCATATAAAGAACCTATGCTTGTGACAACCTGTGGTAAAGATATAAGATGAAAGCCTCATCAAGACGAGGGATACCAATTAAGATGGCAAAAGCCTCGTAAAGATAAGCATGAGGAAAATAATCTTCACCACACAAGAGTGCATCAAGATGCAACGATAGAAGACACGCACTCAAGGCAAAAGTTTTCACTGAGCCAGCAAAGAAATAACATAAGAAGGACAAGGTGGACGTGAAAGAAAGGATATCAACTAGATATGCAACTTCTCTGAAGTGTATATGATTGTAGGTAGACGAAATCATGATGATATATATCTACAAAGAAGGATGTACACCCGAAATAGTTACAACACGAGGAACAAGATATCCAAAGGGAGGTCATACATATACCAATAAGATATTTGCTTTGAAGCATAACACATGGCTAGATATGGTCTTATTGTATATAAATGAATTCCTACCACACACCCGTCAAAGACATCACAACTAGCAACAAGCGATCATTGTTGGGATGCTTTGAGAAACGGAACAAGTATCACAAGAATGAATGAATAACATGCCATGATACAACCTACACAAGGTTGATGCAAGAAATGTGTGCATGAAGAATATGAAGATACTTGTTACCGAGTTAACATTGGAAGGATGTAGTAGATACCAATTGAAGGTAGATAGTAGTTCATTGATCATCCTAGATCGACTCCAATAAGCACATGATGACAACACCTTCCTTGTGAGTGAGCCGAGCATCCAATGTATCTCCAATTGTTCCTAGAACAACAACACAAACAAAATGGTACCCTAACTCATTGGGAGCAAAGAGTTAGAAACACCAACAATACATAGGACAAACTCCACATAAATATGTGCATATAGAAAAGGAAATGAAATTCATACACATCTCATCCAATTTGAGACTTGGTGGAGTTTCCCCTATATATTGGGTCGAAGAAAGAAAGCATGCCAAAGATACTACATGAAGTTAATATGCATGCTCAAGACTTTCAAGAACCGATACCAAATGATAAAGAAAAACCAAGTGAAGAAAAGATACCAAATGAATAAAACATCACTTGGAGGATATCCATAAAAGATACATCAAGGAATGAGATATCCATTGATACACTAAAAAAGGTATCAAACTCCCAAAAGAGAGGATGGTTCCAAACAAACCAAGCTCTCTACAAAGTTTCATGATGGCACGAAGTACCAAAATGAAAACGGCTTGCCTTCCACCAACACACACTTGATAAGGATCGCAAGACGAGTGTTTTATAGAAAATAGGATAGCTCCCCCAAGACTAGTGCATTGAGAGAATTTGCATTTGAATACAAAATGCACAAGGTGGGATCACCACTTTCACTATATCTAGAAAACACTAAACAAGATCAAGAAATAAACAAGATCCACAAGTGGTATGGAAGACAAAGGGAGATGATACAATCCTTGGCAAGAGAAAAGGCAAATAAAAAACAAAAGCCAATGTAAAGATGATGAATAAATTCTACCACAAAAGTGAGTACCAATTGTGAAAAGACAAGAAGTAAATGGAAATAATTCCCGGTGGTAGATAGCAAGGATATCCGACATCATCTTCACACCATACAAAAAGCAAATTGCAACTTGTAGAGCTAACATGCCACCTAGGAACAAGATAATTTACAATATCAACTCTAGATGACAATATCTCAAATGTACACATTTTCTAGGCTAGTAATATACACATAGCATATTATTCCCCCATAATGTGATACCAATTAAAGATAGACAAGAGGCAATTAAAGGATCCAACAAGAGATAATTAATGGACTATTTAGAATTTGAATTTCTCATGAGAAGACATACCACATAGTGACTAGATAAGCTTGCAATATCAATACTAAGTGGTATTCCCCATGTACCCACCTTTATGGGATTGTGAAGTGCACAAAGCACATCACTCCCCCATAATGGGATATTCCATTAATCTCTCACAAGAGCCAACTAAGAAATAAACAAGATGCAAAAGGCTCAACGCATGACACACACGTACATGATGTGCAAACCAACACACACATACTTGATTGCTCAAGATAATCAAGTTGGAAGCACAACATATACAAACACATGCAAGGAAAAAAACCAAAACATGCAAGGGGGAAAGTAACTTTCAATGTAAGCAATTGAGGTACAAGTTACCGCAAGGAGGCACATTGGATATAAGATATAATCTTGATGATTCAACTGACTTGGCTTGAGACAATAAGAATGATGAAGTCCCCTTAATTCTTCATAATGTAGCCAAGTCTCCAATGACCTCCAACATCACCTATTGATCAAGTTTGAGCTTGTTGGTCCCCAACCAAGTTGGGTCCTAAGAGGTTAGTCACAATAGGCTTGGCTACCCAAATGGTTCTTTGCTTCAAACCACTTTGAGTACCAACAAACTTGGCAACCACATTGCCAACCTTATCCTTCCCAAGAGAATAGACATCATCAATAATAATTGGGTTGGATAAGTTACCACTAGTGCATGAAGAGGCGAGGTGACCTTTCTCGCGATATAGGTAGCAACGTCTACTCTTCACTTTCTTCTCACTTGATTTCTCAACTTGAGAAGCATAAGCTTGAGTCTTCTTGGGAAGAGGCTTTTCTTCAACTTGAGGTTGAGAATGAGAGTGTACTTGTGGCTGCTTCCCTTGTTGCTTGTCACTAATGGGCTTCTTCTTCAATGGGCAAGATCTAACATGATGCCCTTCTACTTTGCACTTGAAGCAAACAATCTTGGCCGAATTCTTGACTTGTTCTTGGCCCTTACTTTTGTTCACTTTGGACTTCTTCTTCTTGTTGGAGTTGAATCCAAGTCACCTTTGTCATTGGGGGATTTTTGCACACTCAAGATATTGTTGAGTGTGGATTTCCCTTCATGACTCTTTTCCAAGTCTTTCTTCAAAGAAGTGACTTGGGCCTTGAGCTCTTTGATTTCCTCTACATGGTTAGTCTCAACACAACTACTAGAGGAAGTATAAGCTTCATTGTTAGAGCAACAAGGCAAGGAAAGAAATTCATCACAAGATGTACCAACATTGTGAGTAGATGAATTACAAGGACTAGCACATGGCAATATAGCATTTTGACTAGAATTAGTGCTAGTATCCACATGAGGCTCACTAGATGTTACCTTAGAAATCATGGCCTCATGAGATATCTTTAGCTCATTATGGGATACTAGAAGATCATCATGAGAGCTTGAGAGCTTTTCATGGTTTTCTTCCAATTTCCCATAATTGCTAGATAGCAACTCAAGTTGAACCCGAAGCTCAACGTTCTTCTTCAAAATGGATGCTTCACAAGTAATAGAGTTAGTATCCCAAGCATCATCATTAACAACAATAGGAGAGGACACCTTGGCAAGCTCTTTTAAGTAAGAAGCTTCAAGTTGAGCATGAGACTCGGTGAGTTTGATGAGCTCACCCTTGATGACTCTTGAGCCATTTTCGAGGTGCTCAAAATCCTCAAGGAGTCCAGCATGAGCAACTTCAAGCTTAGCATTTTTAGTTTTGAAATCATTGCCCACCTCGAGTGCTCTATCATGAGATTCCTTTATTCTAGATAATTCTGTAGGAAAGGTCTCCTCAAGAGATTCGGGTGAGGTTTGTTCATGTTCAAGAGCTTGAGATAGCTCCGCGATCTCATTTGCGTAATCACGCTCATGAGCTTCCATTTTCTCAATGGTGACCTCATGCTCCTCTAGATGAGATTCCAACTCCTCAATGTATTTCTTGCCTTCAATGGCAATAGACATGATTTCCATGAAGTTGGAACGAGCAAGTTTATTTTTGTGAAGAGCTTTAAAAATCATTTCCCCCTTAGTTTTTAAGGAGGCAACATTATCATTCTCTTCATCATAATCAACATCATCATCACTCTTGCCATCATCACAAGATATATTGGGATTCAAAGTGGGAGATACCTTTGAAGCCTTGGCCATAAGGCAAAATGCAATAGATGATGATGTAGGATCCATTGAAGCACCATTCAAGACCACATCTTGTTCCATGGGGTGTTGGGTTTCCTCTACATTGTTAGCACAACAGTTCGAGGACATATATGCATTTTTATCATGGCAACAAGACATAGTAAACATATCATCATGAGATTTAGTCAAGCAATTTATACATGATATGCAAGGACTATCAACACAAGCATGTGAAACATTTGGAGTGCTCGAAGTGTTAAAGCCCAAACAAGGAGCATTGCAATAAGATAGTGATGAAGGATCATCCACAATAAACATACTATCATCATTGCAATGACCAACACTACTCACCATATCATTACCTTGTGGCAAACCACATGTAGGTGAAGTAGAAGAAGTTGAGAAGACTATACGGCCGGATGTGGAGGGAGAGCAATCATCCCCACAAAACTTGGACACGCCATATTTATCTTGAAGCTTTGTCCACAACTCATGAGCATCCCGAAACAGCATGAGTTGAAATATAACTACATTGCTCAAAGCATCGAAAAGCACATTAGAAGCTTGAGCATTGAGATAAGAGTTTTTCTCATCCTCTAAGGATAATCTTTGGGGATCCTTTGGAGGAGAAAAACCCATATCTACAATTCGCTCTAAATTTGGGTCCATGACCCTAAAGAGATTAAGCATGTGAATTACCCAAACATCAAAATTTGTGCCATTGAAACTAAGAGTGTTAGAGAATCCTAATCCCCTAGTCGACATCTTTACTCTCTAGGAGGTAAAGCCTAATAAAGAGAGACGAGGCTCTGATACCAATTGAAAGATCGTGGATGTCGCCTAGAGGGGGGTGAATAGGCGTTTTAAAATAATTACGATTTAGGCTTGAACAAATGCGGAATAAACCTAGCGGTTAATTTTTCAAGCACAAAACCTAAAACAACTAGGCTCACCTATGTGCACCAACAACTTATGCTAAGCAAGATAAGAAACTATGTGATAGCCAGATATATGACAAGAAACAATATGACTATCACAAAGTAAAGTGCATAAGTAAAGATCTCGGGTAAGAGATAACCGAGGCACGCGGAGACGATGATGTATCCCGAAGTTCACACCCTTGCGGATGCTAATCTCCGTTTGGAGCGGTCTGGAGGCACAAGGCTCCCCAAGAAGCCACCAGGGCCACCGTAATCTCCTCACGCCCTCGCACAATGCAAGATGCCGTGATTCCACTAAGGGACCCTTGAGGGCGGTCACCGAGCCCATACAAATGGCAACCCTTGGGGGCGGTCACCGAACCCGTACACTTTGGCAACCCTTGGGGGCGGTCACCGGTACCCGTCAAATTGCTCGGGGCGATCTCCACAACCTAATTGGAGACCCCGACGCTTGCCCGGAGCTTTACACCAGAATGATTGAGCTCCGAACAACACCAACCGTCTAGGGCGCCAAGGCACCCAAAGAGGAACAAGCTCTAGGGTGCCCAAACACCCAAGAGTAATAAGCTTCTCAAACTTCACTTCCACGTATCACCGTGGAGAACTCAAACTGATGCACCAAATGCAATGGCAAGGGCACACGGAGTGCCCAAGTCCTTCTCTCTCAAATCCCACCGGAGCAACTAATGCTAGGGAGGAAAATCAGAGGAAGAAAAAGAAGGAGAACACCAAGAACTCCAATCTAGATCCAAGGGGTTCCCCTCACATAGAGGAGAAAGTGATTGGTGGAAATGTGGATCTAGATCTCCTCTCTCTTTTCCCTCAAAAACTAGCAAGAATCCATGGAGGGATTGAGAGTTAGCAAGCTCAAAGAAGGTCAACAATGGGGGCAAAAACGAGCTCAAGAGATAGAGAACCATTGGGGAAGAAGACCCCCTTAAATAGGTCTCCATGAATCTGCCCGTTATGTACAGAACAACATAGGAGCGATACAACCTCTATGAGCACCGGTACAACCGGTAACAGGCAATAAGCGGTACAACCGGACCACAACCGCCCAACAACCGCACCACAACAGAGACCAGTCCGGTGGTAGAGCGGTACATGACCGGTACAACCTCCGGACCAATTCTGGAGTGGTACAACCGCTCCAAACACCGGTTGTACCGGTCAAGCGGTACAACCTCTCTGTGTAAAACATGCAATATCAAAACAGCCACAACTTTCGTGTACGAGCTCCGAATTCAACGAAACCAAGTTTTTTGGAAAGCTAACGACAAGGGCTAACACAATCTTGAGAGAAATAACAATAATAAGCAAATGATAAAAGGACCATAATAAAATGATGAGAAACCTTCCTCATATAAGACCGGTAAAACCTCCAACACCAAAAACATCATAGAAGATGCATGCGAACTCCGTTTTCGATGAACTCAAGCTTGTCATCAAGATGACCATAAGCTCTAAGACTCACAAATGGAACCAAACAAGAACCAAGAAAGATAATGCAAGGATGCAATGGTTTGAGCTCTCGACGAGCGATACGATCAAGCTACTCACTAGAGAGCCCCCCTTGATAGTACGACAATCGATCCTACAACCCGGTCTCCCAACTACCACTATGAGACCGGTAAAATAGAAGACCTATCAAGGGCAAACCTTTGCCTTGCACATAGTCCACTTGAGCTAGATGATGACGATCTTGACTTCCTCAAGTTGGACCACCTTTCTTGATTGTGTTGGCTCGATGAAGACTAGTTGATTGCTCCCCGTACTCCGCTATGGGTGAGCCACTCTTTGGCACATCTTCACAATTTCATTGACACCACAATGGACGGCAAGCTTCAAGCTTGATTGCTCCCCCATACTCCATTATGGGTGAGCCACTCTTCGAGTTGCTCCACTTGAACTTGCACACTGCAAACTTGATGATGATCACCACTTGATGTCATCCTCCATGGGTTGTATGAGATCTTCCTCTTGACGCAAGACCATGGAAACATACGTAACCCCAAAAAGAACTCTCACGTAGACCATGGGTTAGTATACAAAGCGTAATGGACAATGCTTACCATATCATGGGATCACTTGATCCATCTCGGTACTTCTTCTACGCTTTGTGAGTTGATCAACTTGATTCACTCTTGACTTAGTATTGATCAACATTGAATCTTTCCAACTCTCTTCATTTGGATGATGTCTTGAAGGTAAACATTAATGATCACACAATCTTCTTCTTCAAGACATGCTTGCAATAAGCTCAACTCACACATAACCAACATTTGGATAATTCCTTGAAAAGCACTTTGGCCATCTCAACTCACACATGACCAATCTTTGGATAATTCCTTGAAAAGCACTTTGGCCATCTCATAAACTCCTTGAAACCAACACATGGACTTCAAGACAATCCTATGGACAAAACCTTCAAATATAACTCAAGGCAACCATTAGTCCATAGAGATTGTCATCAATTACCAAAACCAAACATGGGGGCACCGCATGTTCTTTCAATCTCCCCCATTTTGGTAATTGATGACAATCACTTTGAAGAGAGTTTATACAAGGAATTATGCATCAACATGCAATGCAACAACCAATAATGCATGCGTATGAGATGCAAATGCTTAGGAACAAAACCAAAGAAAAGAGAAAACTCTGAAGACTTCTCCACAAAACTCTCTGAAACTTCTCCTCCATTGGCATCGATTGCCCAAATGGGGGAAAAGCTTAGAAGGCCAATATAGAAGGTGTTCCTCCATAAATTGTGTATTTCTCAACAAGAGAGTGGAATGCATTACACATATCCAACTGTCAATATTTGGAGGAAGACAAACTATATTGAGGCCCAAAGATTGCAACAGAAAGATACGTCACAAAGACAAAACAAAGAGAGACACAAGCAATCAGAAGATACCAATTGAAGCAAGTAATCAATGAATATTATTTGGACCAACTAGACCAATGATCCTACGTGCCACATGAAAAAGATATTATGATATGAGCGAAGGAGTGTTCTAAAGAAACTAGAGAAGCTCCCCATGATTTGTGCACACATAAGAATTTTTTTATTCGGATATAAAGTGCACAAAATAGGATCACAGCTCCCCCAAAATCAATAGAAACTAACAACAAGTGCAAGTGAGCATATAGGAAACTAAGCCTAGTACATGTAACAAACACATGGTTGAGCAACAAGTGAAAGAGGCAACTTAAGAATGGTCTCAACCAAAATGATGTGTGTGAGTCAAGGCAATGCACTTGAGAAGACTAATGTACGGATGAGCATTAAGCATCAATAAAGTCTTGAAAGAATGAGGCACACGATGCATGACCTATCATTCCCACACACAACTAGCAAATGGGTTCACAAGCTTACTAATAAGCATATAAAGAACCTATGCTTGTGACAACCCGTGGTGAAGATATAAGATGAAAGCCTCATCAAGACGAGGGATACCAATTAAGATGGCAAAAGCCTCGTAAAGATAAGCATGAGGAAAATAATCTTCACCACACAAGAGTGCATCAAGATGCAACGATAGAAGACACACACTCAAGGCAAAAGCTTTCACTGAGCGACCAAAGAAATAACATAAGAAGGACAAGGTGGACGTGAAAGAAAGGATATCAACTAGATATGCAACTTCTCTGAAGTGTATATGATTCTAGGTAGACGAAATCATGATGATATATATCTACAAAGAAGGATGTACACCCGAAATAGTTACAACACGAGGAACAAGATATCCAAAGGGAGGTCATACATATACCAATAAGATATTTGCTTGGAAGCATAACACATGGCTAGATATGGTCTTATTGTATATAAATGAATTCCTACCACACACCCATCAAAGACATCACAACTAGCAACAAGAGATCATTCTTGGGATGCTTTGAGAAAGGGAACAAGTATCACAAGAATGAACGAATAACATGCCATGATACAACCTACACAAGGTTGATGCAAGAAATGTGTGCATGAAGAATATGAAGATACTTGTTACCGAGTTGACATTGGAAGGATGTAGTAGATACCAATTGAAGGTAGATAGTAGTTCATTGATCATCCTAGCTCGACTCCAATAAGCACATGATGACAACACCTTCCTTGTGAGTGAGCCGAGCATCCAATGTATCTCCAATTGTTCCTAGAACAACAACACAAACAAAATGGTACCCAAACTCATTGGGACCAAAGAGTTAGAAACACCAACAATACATAGGACAAACTCCACATAAATATGTGCATATAGAAAAGGAAATGAAATTCATGCACATCTCATCCAATTTGAGACTTGGTGGAGTTTCCCCTATATATTGGGTCGAAGAAAGAAAGCATGCCAAAGATACTACATGAAGTTAATATGCATGCTCAAGACTTTCAAGAACCGATACCAAATGATAAAGAAAAACCAAGTGAAGAAAAGATACCAAATGAATAAAACATCACTTGGAGGATATCCATAAAAGATACATCAAGGAATGAGATATCCATTGATACACTAAAAAAAGGTATCAAACTCCCAAAAGAGAGGATGGTTCCAAACAAACCAAGCTCTCTACAAAGTTTCATGATGGCACAAAGTACCAAAATGAAAACGGCTTGCCTTCCACCAACACACACTTGATAAGGATCGCAAGACGAGTGTTTTATAGAAAATAGGATAGCTCCCCCAAGACTAGTGCATTGAGAGAATTTGCATTTGAATACAAAATGCACAAGGTGGGATCACCACTTTCACTATATCTAGAAAACAATAAACAAGATCAAGAAATAAACAAGATCCACAAGTGGTATGGAAGACAAAGGGAGATGATACAATCCTTGGCAAGAGAAAAGGCAAATAAAAAACAAAAGCCAATGTAAAAACAAGAGCCACTAGTTGGGCTCGCACATGCTTCAGCTCTTCGGCTTGCTTGGTGTTAGCATCATGTAGCTTGTTCTTATCATCCTTGGTCCGTGTAAGTATACGTTGACCAGTGGCTTCTTGCCTTTCGGCCTGCTGTTTATCCGCCTGTGCGGCTCTTAGTTCCTTTTCAAGCTGATCCGCCGATCCTGCTATCGTAAATGCAATGATGCTTATGTTAAAACACCACATGCATAGAATTGTATTTTTTGCACAGTACTTGACATTACCAGTCGATGCCTTCTTGGATTTCTCCAGTTCGACGGTGACTGTAGTTAGCTGGGACTGATACATCTCCATTGTATCTACTTATCCAAACACTTTTGGCCTTGTTTTGGACTCTAACTTGCATGATTTGAATGGAACTAACCCGGACTGATGCTGTTTTCAGCAGAATTGCCATGGTGTTATTTTTGTGCAGAAATAAAAGTTCTCGGAATGACCTAAATCAACGAAGATTATTTTTGGAATATATAAAAAATACTGGAAGAAAGATCCACGTCAGGGGGCCCACACCCTGTCCACGAGGGTGGGGGCGCACCCTACCCCCCTGGGCGCGCCCCCCTGCCTCGTGGCCCCCCTGATGCTCCACCGACGTCCACCATGACTCCATATATTCACTTTCAGGGAGGAAAAAAATCAAGGAGAAGGATTCATCGCATTTTGCAATACGGAGCCACCGCCAAGCCCTAAACTCTCCCGGGAGGGCTGATCTGGAGTCCGTTCGGGGCTCTAGAGAGGGGAATCCGTCACCATCGTCATCATCAACCTTCCTCCATCACCAATTTCATGATGCTCACCGCCGTGCGTGAGTAATTACATCGTAGGCTTGCTGGACGGTGATGGGTTGGATGAGATTTATCATGTAATCGAGTTAGTTTTGTTAGGTTTTGATCTCTAGTATCCACTGTGTTCTGAGATTGATGTTGCTATGACTTTGCTATGCTTAATGCTTGTCACTAGGGCCCGAGTGCCATGATTTTAGATCTGAACCTATTATGTTTTCATCAATATATGAGAGTTCTTGATCCTATCTTGCAAGTCTATAGTCACTTATTATGTGTTATGATCCGTTAACCCCAAAGTGACAATAATCGGGATACTTACCGATGATGACCGTAGTTTGAGGAGTTCATGTATTCACTATGTGTTGATACTTTGGTCTGGTACTCTATTAAAAGCAGGCCTTAATATCCCTTAGTTTCCAATAGGACCCCGCTGCCACAGGAGGGTAGGACAAAAGATGGCATGCAAGTTCTTTTCCATAAGCACGTATGACTATATTCGGAATACATGCCTACATTACATTGATGAACTGGAGTTAGTTCTGTGTCACCCTAGGTTATGACTGTTACATGATCGATCGCATCCGGCATAATTCTCCATCACCGATCCAATGCCCACGAGCTTTTCCTATATTGTTCTTCGCTTATTTACTTTTCCGTTGCTACTATTACAATCACTACAAAACCCAAAAATATTAATTTTTCTACCATTACCTTTTGCCACCGTTACCACTACTATCATATTACTTTGCTACTAAACACTTTGCTGCAGAAACTAAGTTTCCAGGTGTGGTTGAATTGACAACTCAGCTGCTAATACTTGAGAATAATCTTTGGATCCCCTTGTGTTGAATCAATAAATTTGGGTTGAATACTCTACCCTCGAAAACTGTTGCGATCCCCTATACTTGTGGGTTATCAAGAACATTTTCTGGCGCCGTTGCCGGGGAGCATAGCTCTATTCTTTGAGTCACTTGGGATTTATACCTGCTTATCATTATGAAGAACTTGACAGATCAAAGAACCAAGATTTTTCCCTCAACTACGAGGGGAGGTAAGGAACTGCCATCTAGCTCTGCACTTGATTCACCTTCTGTTTTGAGTAAGATTACGACACCTAAACCTGCTCCGGCTATTAATTCTGATATGTCGCATGCTATTGATGATGCCACTTCTGCTATGCATGATACTTATGATGAAACTACTTCTATGCTTGATACTACTGCGCCACTTGGTGAATTTCTTGATGAACAACTTGCTAGGGCTAGAGAGAATGAAATTATTGAAACTGATAATATTGATGAAAGTGATGATGAAGATTCTCCCCTTAGATATGAATTGCTTGTTGTTCTTGAGGGTTATGTTATGGATGAAGAAACTGCTAGAGACTTTCTTGCCTGCAATGATAGAAGTGATCTTAAGAAACTATTAGCTAAGCTCAAAGAAAAATCTCTGAATGCTAGAATGAAATATGATCCTGCTTATTCTACTTCACCTATCTTTAAAACTGATAAGGATTATGATTTCTCTGTCGATCCTGAGTTAATTACTTTGGTTGAATTTGATCCTTTCTATGGCTATGAATCTGAAACAATTGTGGCACATCTTACCAAATTAAATGATATAGCTACCCTGTTTACTAATGATGAGAAAACTCGCTACTATTATATCCTTAAATTATTTCCATTCTCATTAAAGGGTGATGCTAAGATATGGTTTAATTCTCTTGATCCTGGTTGTGTGCGTAGTCCCCATGATATGATTTACTACTTCTTTGCTAAATATTTCCCCGCTCATAAGAAACAAGCTGCTTTAAGGGAAATATATAATTTTGTGCAAATTGAAGAAGAGAGTCTCCCACAAGCTTGGGGGAGACTTCTCCAATTACTTAATGCTTTGCCTAATCATCCTCTCAAGAAAAATGAAATACTTGATATCTTTTATAATGGACTAACTGATGCTTCCAGAGATTACCTGGATAGTTGTGCTGGTTGTGTTTTCAGGGAAAGAACAGTTGGCTGAAATTCTATTGAATAATATGTTGTTTAATGAAAATAATTGGACACCTCCTGAACCACCTCCTAAGCCAACTCCGAAGAAAAGGGGTATTCTATTTCTTAGTCCTGAAGATATGCAAGAGGCAAAGAAATCTATGAAAGAAAAAGGTATAAAAGCTGAAGATGTTAAGAATTTACCACCCGTTGAAGAAATACATGGTCTTAATTCATCACCTATTGAAGAAATACATGGTCTTAATTCATCACCTATTGAAGAAACACACGGTCTCGATAACCCGACACAGGTAGTAAAGGTAAACTCTCTCTATAGATATGATAAAGCTGAAATCCCTCCTGCTAAGTTTGCTAGCCAATGTTTGGATGAATTTGATAACTTTATGGTTAAGCAAGAAGATTTTAATGCTTATGTTGGTAGACAGTTGAAACATAATGCTTATATGATTGAACACTTGAGTGATTATATGGCTAGTGTTAAAGGTGAACTTAAACTTAATAGTAAACATGCTTCTATGGTTACCACTCAAGTAGAACAAGTACTTAAAGCTCAGAATGATTTGCTCAATGAATTGAATAGTAATAATAATGACTTTGCTGTTAGAGTTGCAACTAGAGGAGGTAAAGTGACTCAGGAACCTTTGTATCCTGAGGGCCACCCTAAGAGAATTGAGCAGGATTCTCAGAGAAATAATGTTGATGCATCTAGTCCTTCTAAAAGGAAGAAAAAGAAAAATGATAGGACTTTGCATGCTTCTAGTGAACCTGTTGTAGACACACCTGAGAATGCCAATGATATTTCTATTTCTGATGCTGAAACACAATCTGGTAATGAACATGAACCTAGTGATAATGTTAATGATGATGTTCATGTTGATGCTCAACCTAGCAATAATAATGATGTAGAAATTTAACATGTTGTTGATCTTGATAACCCACAATCAAAGAATCAACGTTATGATAAGAGAGACTTTGTTACTAGGAAGCACGGTAAAGAAAGAGAATCATGGGTTCAGAAACCCATGCCTTTTCCTCCTAAACCATCCAAGAAAAAGGATGATGAGGATTTTGAGTGCTTTGCTGAAATGATTAGACCTATCTTTTTGCGTATGCGTTTGACTGATATGCTTAAAATGAATCCTTATGCTAAATACATGAAGGAAATAGTTACTAATAAAAGAAAGATACCGGAAGCTGAAATTTCCACCATGCTTGCTAATTATACTTTTAAGGGTGGAATACCAAAGAAACTTGGAGATCCAGGAGTACCCACTATACCATGCTCCATTAAAAGAAACTATGTTAAAACTGCTTTATGTGATCTTGGAGCTGAGTGTTATGCCTTTCTCTTTATATCGTAGACTTGATTTGAATAAGTTGACACCTACTGAAATATCTTGGCAAATGGCTGATAAATCAACTGCTATACCTGTCGGTATTTGTGAGGTTGTGCCTGTTGTGGTTGCAAACGTTACTATTTTAACGGACTTTGTTATTCTTGATATTCCCGAGGACGATAGTATGTCTATTATTCTTGGAAGACCCTTTTTGAATACTGCAGGGGCCGTTATTGATTGCATCAAAGGCAATGTCACTTTTCATGTTAATGGTAATGAGCATACGGTACACTTTCCGAGGAAACAACCTCAAGTCCACAGTATCAATTCTATTGGAAAAATTTCAACAATTACTATTGGAGGTTTTGAATTCCCTCTTCCTACTGTCAAGAAGAAATATGATATTCTTATTGTTGGGGAGATGCATATCCCCGTTGAGGTAACCTAGTGTTATTCGAAAATTCTCCGATTTCATGTTATTCGTAATGAGTATTTTAACAAGACCCGATCAACCTTGTTAGTGGATTCCTTCTGATGAGCATGAGATGGATGAATTTAGAAAACATAACTCTCTGTACCCTCTTTTTACTTTCCATTATTTATGTTAAATAAAGGAAAAATAGTAATTTATGTCTGTTTTCTGAATTATCCGTGCAATAAAAAATACCCCGAAAATAAAAGTTCTCCAAATGCCCTGAAATTTAAATGTAATTTTTTCTGGAATATTTGAGAATATCTGGCACTGAAAACACAGCAGGGGGGGCAGCCACGTGCCCACGAGGGTGGAGGGCATGCCCACCCCCTGGGCGCGCCCCCTGCCTTGTGGACCCCACGTGGGCCCCCTCCACTTATTCCAGCCACCACACACTCCTTCTTCCTCCCAAAAAAATCACCAACCAGCTCAAGCACGAGTTCAAGCTCATCTTGCTGCCATTTTCGATCTCCCATCTCAAAGCTCCATTCACAAAACTGCTTTGGGGGATTGTTCTTTGGTATGTGACTCCTCCAATGGTCCAACTAGTTTTTGTTCTAGTGCTTTATTTATTGCAAATTTTTGCTGCTTAGGTGACCCTGTTCTTGAGCTTGCATGTCAAATTTATGTGGTCAAAAGTAGTTTTAATGCATGATATTGCCTCTAGGCACTTGTAGGAGTAGTTGCTATCAATATTGTTGAGTTTGGTTCACTTCTATTTTAAGTTACTAAAAATTTCAGAAAAAAGATGAAGAGATTTTTGAGGGGCTCATCGAGTCGAAGCTCGAAGGATAAACAAAGTGAAGAGAACAAGAAGCCCAAGTATAGTCTCCCTCGCACCGCGGAGGTTCGGCCGTGTGAATGGCCTTGTGATGATTTCTTGAGAGCAGCCGAGATTTATGATGATTTCTATGAGTTGGCTGAGAATGCAGGCCTCACTGCCTTCCTCCATGACCAACAGGAACAATATCTCTTACTCACCAATATCTTTGTGCAAAACTTTCATTTCCATGCTAGGAGCTCACCACCTTCGGTGGAATTTTATTTATATGATGAGCATAAGGAGATGTCACTTCGTGATTTTTGTCGGATTTGTTTGATCCCTTTTGAGGGCAGTGTAGAGGAACCACATCGTGACGATGTGGAAGGATTTATTGATAAAATTGTTGTAGGGGAAACAAGGAAGGTTTCCGATGCAAGAATTACTAGCATACATTTTCCTGTTTTGCATTACTTTGCAATATTTGCTAGTAGATGCTTAATTGGTCGCGGAAACTGTGGCAACCTTAGTGCCCCTGATATTGTTATTTTGTGCCATGCCTTGTTCCGCGATGACACATTTAGTATGGGCGCTATTGTTGCAAAACGGTTAAATCTTAACCATACCAAGGGCCCCATCTTGGTAGGTATCTTTGCCTCACGCCTCGCTGCACACTTTAACATACCTATTAGGCATTATGAGAAGGAAGAGAAGTTGTTGCCTCCTGTTTTTCTAGACTATAAGAATATGGTAGCACATGATTTTATCGTTAAGAATAAGGAAAAGATGCTTAAGTACAAGCTGATATTTGATAAAAATCACCCTGAGACTATTACTTTGCCTGCTCCTTCCTTGTTTGACTTATCTGCAGGCAAGTACCTTGTTCCGCCAGAGGCCATTCACGCCCACCGAAACCCCACACCAGCTACAAAGCCAGAGCCGGAACCACAATTTGATCCTCACCGGCAGTCTGTTTATCAGTGGAATCTGGAAGAGATCGCCAACCAGTGGCACCAAGGAGATCCTTCTCAATACGACCCCAACTATAACTTTGGATATCCACCAGGCCAGCCGTGGCAGTAGACCAACTTAGGCCAAAAGCCTAAGCTTGGGGGAGTACGTATTTCTCACCGACATTACATTTATGTTCACACACTCATGCTAGTTGTCGGTGCTCATACTTTTTCATTGTAATATCCATGCTAGTTTATTTCCCTTTTTATGCTTTCTTCTTGTGTGTTTGAAAAACCTTAGAAAACCAAAAAAATTAGTTGTAGCTTCTAGTTAGTTTACTTTTCATGCTGTAGTAGTAGTAATTAAAAAGAAAACCCAAAAAGATTTCTCGTTCTTCTTTTGCTTGTTGGGAGCTTTCCCATGTAAATAGTTTTATTTCTTTTCTTGTTCTTTGGGGTCGAGAGGAGAAGACCATAATGAAAATGTTGAGTGGCTCTTATATGCATTATTGTTGATCTAACAAAGAGCCCACATTACCTTGTCTTCTCTCTTGAATTGAATGCTTGCAGATTCTAGCTTAGTCCAATGCACGTGCACTATTATTATTATCCACACTATTCGGTCGTGCAAGTGAAAGGCAATAATGATGATTATATGATGAACTTATTGAGATGAGAAAAGATGGTATGAACTCAACCTCTCTTGTTTTTGTAAATATGATTAGTTCATCGTTCTTGATTCAGCCTATTATGAAACAAACATATTTGCAATGACAATTAGAGATTGTAGTTGCTTATGCCATGCTTAATTAGCTAGGAGCTTATAATGGTTTACCTTGCATGCCAACATGCTATTAAAATGGTTGTGATGTGGTATGATAGGTTGGTATCCTCTTTTGAACGATTCGAGTGGCTTGACTTGGCACATGTTCACGCATGTAGTTGAAACAAAATCAACATAGCCTCTATGATATTTATGTTCATGGTGCATTATATCCTACTCATGCTTCCATTCGGTGTTGATTAATTTTAATGCATGTTCATGACTGTTGTCGCTCTCTAGCTGGTCGCTTCCCAGTCTTTTTCTAGCCTTCACTTTGTACTAAGCGGGAATACTGCTTGTGCAACCAATTCCATAAACCCCAAAGTTGTTCCATATGAGTCCACCATACCTACCTATATACGGTATCTACTTGCCGCTCCAAGTAAATTTGTATGTGCCAAACTCTAAACCTTCAAATAAACATTCTGTTTTGTATGCACGAATAGCTCATGTATCAACTAGGGTTGTCTGTATCTTCCATGCTAGGCGGGTTATTCTCAAGAGGAGTGGACTCCGCTCCTTACTCACGAGAAAATGGCTGGTCACCGGGATGCCCAGTCCCATGCTTTATGCAAATCAAATCAAAATAACTATAAACAAAACTCCCCTGGGACTCTTGTTAGTTGGAGGCACTCGTTGTTTCGAGCAAGCCATGGATTGATGCTTGTTGGCGGAGGGGGAGTATAAAATTTACCATTCTGTTTGGGAACCGCCTATAATGTGTGTAGCATGGAAGATATCAAGATCTCTCGGTTGTTATGTTAACAATGAAAGTATACCGCTCAAAATATTATTCATATCTATTTCAAAATCGAGCTCTGGCACCTCTACAAATCCCTGCTTCCCTCTGCGAAGGGCCTATCTATTTACTTTTATGTTGAGTCATCATTCTCTTATTAAAAAGCACCAGTTGGAGAGCACTGCTGTCATTTGCATCCATTACTATTAGTTTACATTGAGTATGACTTGACTGGATCTCTTTTACCATGAATTACAATGTCTAGTCAGTTCTTGATCTTTAAAGGTGCTCTGCATTTATGTTTTGCGGTCTCAGAAAGGGCTAGTGAGATACCATCCTATTATATCATATTATGATTGTTTTGAGCAAGTGTTGTCATCCGAGATTTATTATTATTGCTCGCTAGTTGATTATGTCATTGATATGAGTAAACATGAGACCTAAGTGTTATTGTGAATATGGTTAGTTCATAATCTTTGCTGAAAACCTAAATGCTGGCTTTACATATTTATAACAACAAGAGCAAATAGAGTTTGTAAAAGTTTTTCTTTATAACTTTCAGTTTATCAACAGAATTGCTTGAGGACAAGCAAATGTTTAAGCTTGGGGGAGTTGATACGTCTCCGTCGTATATACTTTCCAAACACTTTTGCCCTTGTTTTGGACTCTAACTTGCATGATTTGAATGGAACTAACCCGGACTGACGCTTTTTTCCAGCAGAATTGCCATGGTGTTATTTTTGTGCAGAAATAAAAGTTCTCGGAATGACCTGAAAATCAATGGAGATTATTTTTGGAATATATAAAAATACTGGAAGAAAGATCCATGTCAGGGGGCCCTCACCCTGTCCACGAGGGTGGGGGGGCGCCCCACCCCCATGGGCGCGCCCCTGCCTCGTGGGCCCCCTGATGCTCCACCGACGTCCACCTCGACTCCATATATTCACTTTCGGGGAGAAAAAAATCAGGGAGAAGGATTCATTGCATTTTATGATACGGAGCCGCCGCCAAGCCCTAAACTCTCTCGGGAGGGCTGATCTGGAGTCTGTTCGGGGCTCCGGAGAGGGGAATCCGTCGCCATCGTCAGCATCAACCTTCCTCCATCACCAATTTCATGATGCTCACCGCCGTGCGTGAGTAATTCCATCGTAGGCTTGCTGGACGGTGATGGGTTGGATGAGATTTATCATGTAATTGAGTTAGTTTTGTTAGGGTTTGATCCCTAGTATCCACTATGTTCTGAGATTGATGTTACTATGACTTTGCTATGCTTAATGCTCCTCACTAGGGCCTGAGTGCCATGATTTCAGATCTGAACCTATTATGTTTTCATCAATATATGAGATTTCTTGATCCTATCTTGCAAGTCTATAGTCACCTATTATGTGTTATGATCCGTTAACCCCGAAGTGACAATCGGGATACTTACCGGTGATGACCGTAGTTTGAGGACTTCATGTATTCACTATGTGTTAATGCTTTTGTCCGGTACTCTATTAAAAGGATGCCTTAATATCCCTTAGTTTCCAATAGGACCCCGCTGCCACGGGAGGGTAGGACAAAAGATGTCATGCTAGTTCTTTTCCATAAGCACGTATGACTATATTCGAAATACATGCCTACACTACATTGATGAACTAGAGCTAGTTCTGTGTCACCCTAGGTTATGACTGTTACATGATCGCTTGCATCCGGCATAATGCTCCATCACCGATCCAATGCCTACAAGCTTTTCCTATATTGTTCTTCGCTTATTTACTTTTCCGTTGCTACTATTACAATCACTACAAAACCCAAAAATATTACTTTTGCTACCGTTACCTTTTGCCTCCGTTACCACTACTATCATATTACTTTGCTACTAAACACTTTGTTGCAGATACTAAGTTTCCAGGTGTGGTTGAATTGACAACTCAACTTCTAATACTTGAGAATATTCTTTGGCTCCCCTTGTGTCAAATCAATAAATTTGGGTTGAATACTCTACCCCCGAAAACTGTTGCGATCCCCTATACTTGTGGGTTATCAGGGACTAATATTTTCAAGCTCATGAGATAGCATGTTGTTCTTCTCTGCGAGTACCTAATTTATACAATGATTCTTAAATCGGTTCTGCCAACTACTTTAAGTCTCGGGGGCTACAGGTGCACAGGATCATTGAACCTACACAAAAGTCTTACCCGCATATCCTTTGAAAGCTGGTGAGTGGCTCCAGCGAGTCCATCCCGAGCAGCTTGGATATATGCATCCGCTGAGCTGAAGGCATTGAATGCCTCTTCGGAGAAAGTGGGTCATGCATAGCCGCCCTCCGGCGCCGATGATTCATCGCACTCTCCACTTCGGAGTTGGTAACGGATACATAATCTGAATCCTCGGGGATAGGACAATCCGACGTTGCACCACCATCAACCCTAGTCCTTGGAACGGAGTCCGGTGCTGGATTGGGAGGTGTACGACCAGTGAGGCCTCTGGACACAGTCCGGCGTATGCTTTTCCTAAAAACAATATGGCACAACTGGAGACATCACAATTCGGTATACTTGCCAAGGTCATATTAAAAACCATACCTTTTTTATGAAGGTGGGGGCTCGCCAGTATCGCCGGCCGCCTTTCTTTTTGAAGATCTGCTCTGTGCAGGCATTGCTTTCTTAAGGGACGTTTCGGATGCGGCGTGGCGATACGAGCGCCGCCCGTTTGGATCACGAGATAGTGCGGTGGGTGAGGCGCGATGAGAAAACTCTTGTGGAGGAGGCATCTCCTGGGCACTTACGTGGGAGGAGGGGAGAATGCCGGGATAATCGACTATGATGGCCACTTCTGTGCCGTCGTAGCTCACGTGATAAAAAACCCTCCTTGAACAATATGAATATATCCGGATCCTCTTCAAATCCGGGATCCAGGTCTTGGATATGATCCTCCGGCTGTGGAGCGGGATTATAGATCTCTGCGACAACCTTCCTCCATTCCTATTAAAAATAATCGGATTGAGTTCATCTAGGTGTGACTCAGGAAGAGGATTGAGTAAGGTTACGAAGCGAACGCTCACCCAGCTAGGGGGGTTGTACATGGAAAAGCCCTCTCGGCACTTAAGGCGAGTGAAATCTTCTTTCTCCCCTTTAAAAAGATCAGCCAACATGGTGGCCAAAGCGGCAAAGGTGTCCGGACCCTTGCGTCCATAGCGTGAAGCATCATCTTCCCCATTGTAACGCTACATGGGGAGTCCCCTGGATTGAAGTGGTTGAACGCCTCGCGTTATTGAAATTGCCATTACTTCGATTATGGATAGTCCGGATTGGGCGAGTGCCTTTATCTTGGCCATTAACTGCTTAACCTCCGCAATGTCCTCCTCTTCGAAACTCTGAGGACACCAGTTGTGGCATTTCTTTAACGGAGCATTGTCAAATTCAGGAAGGCCCCACCGGATTGGGTCTGGTAGAACAACGTCTTCGATATAGAACCACTCTGAAGGACACACCTCGGATGCCTTGTTTGGAGTGCCGGACAGGTATCCTGTCCCGCCTATGCGCCAAACTTCAGCGCCGCCCACCTCGAATATAGATCCCTTCCGGGAGCGGGGGACGATGCAGAAAAGTTTTCTCCACAATTCAAAATGGGCCTCGCAGCCCAGGAACAACTCACAAAGAGCAACGAAGCCCGCGATGTACAGAATGGAGCCCGGCGTGAGATTGTGCAGCTGAAGTCCATAGTACTCCAGGAGACCTTGGAGGAAAGGGTAGATTGGAAATCCAACACCTCTTAAAAGGAAGGGAAAAAGCACACTCCCTCCCCTTATGAAGGATTGGGGAAATTTTCTACCAGGGCTTCGCCATTTATGGAAGTCAATCCCGCCCGGACGGGAACCAGGTCTACGGGAGGGAGATATCCTTGCACCTGGAGCTTGGTAAGCTGGGCATGGGAGACCGAGCAGCGCTCCCAGTCGCCTTTTTGAGGGTTGTGAGGGCATGAGGAAGAACTGGGAGCGCTAGCCATGTTGGTGTGGTTCTCTATGGCCAGCTCTAACGATTTCTTCGCTTGGTTGAGAATGTCATTTGGGATCCAGTCTCCTTAAATAGATGCCTTCCATATGCCGTCAGGGTGTTATCTGTAAAAATTCTTGGACCCTTCATATTCGTCTAACATGTGGAAGCCGAGGCGACGGCGACATACAAGCCGAAGGGTATTGTAACATCCCAATTTTCAATTTGGATGTTATACATAGGTCATCATATGCATATCATATTTTATTTGCAATTTTGTTGTGATCCTAGAAATCTTAAGCAATTCAAGGACCCAAGGAGAGAGTTGGAGATTTTCACAAATTTTCATATTTGAATTTTTCTCAAATTTGAAAAGAGGATCAAATTGATTTTAATATTTTTCTCTCCAATTATTTCCAATATTAAAAATAAAAGAGAGAAGATAAAATGACTTCTTCAAAAGAGAGGAATACTGGGGGAGAAATTTAAAATCAAATTAAATATTTTATTTGGATTAGAAAAATATGTAATTTACAAAATTGCATTTTTAGGCCAGAAAAATGTTCACCTTGTTCTAGATATTAGATTTAGACTATGAAAATTGTTTCTAGTATTTTTATTTTTTTTATATTTTATTAGGATTTCTCTTTTGGGCAATTTTTTTAAAAAAAAGTTCGTCGCCTGACTGGGCCGAAGGCCCAGCCGAGCCGGGCCGCAGCCCACCTCGCCCCACTGCCTCCCTCGTGCGCGGGAGGATTCCCGCGCCGCGCCGCCGGCAAGAGTTTGAGCCGGAGTCTGCCTCGCCGCCGCACCTCACCCAAGGCAGACCCCCCCCTTGGCCTTTAAAAGGTGAGCCACCGCCGCCCCTCCTCCTCACCCCACCCCGCCGCCGTAGCCCACCACCAGGCCGAGCCACGCCGCGCCGCAAGCCGCCGCGCCGCGTCGCACCACCACCGCGCCGCTGCCGCTGCCACGCCTTGCTGCCGGAGCCCTGCCGCAAGCCGCCGGAGCCGTGCCGGATCTCGCCGATGTTTTTCTCCGGTTAACTGGTAAAAACCGATCCGGTTTTCCGTTGGTTTTTCTCTCGGTTTATTTTAGGGTTAGGGTTTTCTCGGTTTTCTGAACGAATCTAATTTGCGGACGTTCGCCCATTAATCCACGGTAGCGAATGTTTTCATTCGTTTGGTTATGTTAGCGAACATTCGTTCATTAGGTTTTCCTTTTTATTTTATTTTTGGCCAGGGACCTATCCGCGAATACTTTTATCACAAATTAGTCCCTGATCTTCAAACCCTCGTTACTTTTTTCTCGTTTATCCAAATCTAGTGAAACCAACGCCAAAATCTTTTTCTTGTTCCCCTCTTTCCAGATACTCAATTGAACATGGTTTTGATAATTTAAAGTTTGGTTGCAAGAAGATTTGAATTCGAACTTCTTTTCATCGCAGTTTGAGTTTCGTAGCTCCGATTCGATTGATTCTTTTTGCAAATCGAAGCTCTTCATTTGAACTTTCAGTTTGGATCTTTTCCTTTGAGTTTTACCCTTGTATATTATGCTTGAGTGCTTAGGTATGCTATTGTTTGTTAACGAGTTTGGATCTTATGCTTGAACTTTCAGTTTGGATCTTTTTCTCTCCAATTATTTTCAATATTAAAAATAAAAGAAAGAAGATAAAATGACTTCTTCAAAAGAGAGGAATATTGGGGGAGAAATTTTAAAATCAAATTAAATATTTTTTTTGGATTTTATTTGCTATTTTATTTGAATTAGAAAAATATGCATTTTAAAAATTGCATTTTTAGACCAGAAAAATGTTCACCCTGTTCTAAATATTAGATTTAGACTATGATAATTGTTTCTTGTATTTTTAGATTTTTTATATATTTTATTAGGATTTTCCTTTCGGGTGATTTTTTTAATTTCGTCGTCCGACTGGGCTGAAGGCCCAGCCGAGCCGGGCCGCAGCCCACCTCGCCCCGCCGCCTCCCTCCTGCGTGGGAGGAGTCATGCGCCGCGCTGCCGGCACCGGCAAGAGTCCGAGCTGGACTCTGCCTCGCCGCCGCCCCTCTCCCAAGGCAGACCCCCCCTCGGCCTTTAAAAGGCGAGCTGCCGCCACCCCTCCTGCTCACCCCACCCCGCCGCCGCAGCATGCCACCCTGCCGAGCCGTGCCTCGCCGCAAGCCGCCGCCGCTCGCCACTGCAGCCGCCGCCCGCGCCGCCGCCGCTCGCCGCTGCTGCTGTCGCCGCCGCGTCGCACCACCACCAAGCCGCCGACGCCGCCCCGCCGCAAGCCGCCGGAGCCGCGCCGGATCTCGCCGACGTTTTTCTCTCGTTAACCGGTAAAAACCGATCCGGGTTTCCCTCGGTTTTTCTCTCAGTTTATTTTAGGGTTATGGTTTTCTCGGTTTTCCGATCGGATCTAATTTGCGGACGTTTGCTCGTTAATCCGCGGTAGCGAACGTTTTCGTTCGTTTGGTTCTGTTAGCGAACGTTCGTTCATTATGTTTTTCTTTCTATTTTATTTTCGGCCAGGGACCTATCTGCGAATACTTTTATCATAGATTAGTCCCTGATCTTCAAACCCTCGTTACTTTTTGCTCGTTTATCCAAATACAGTGAAACCAACGCCAAAATGTTTGTCTTGTTCCCCTATTTCCAGATAATCAACTTGAACATGGTTTTGATAATTTAAAGTTTTGTTGCAAGCAGATTTGAATTCGAACCTCTTTTGATCGCAGTTTGAGTTTTGTAGCTCCAATTCGATTGAATTTTTTTTGAAAATCGAAGCTCTTCAGTTGAACTTTCAGGTTGGATCTTTTCCTTTGAGTTTTACCCTTGCATCTTATGCTTGAGTGCTTATGTATGCTATTGTTTGTTCACGATAGAGTTTCCGGAGTGTGAAGTGTGCTACTACGAGTCGCTAGGGTTTTCAGATCATCAGCAAGGCAAGTAACACTTTGATCATATCCCTTATTACCTAGTTTTTATGCATTAGTCTCAATCCTCAAACATTGCATAAGTAGGATCTGTTTAACATGTGGGTACTAGGAAGTAGTTGTTGAGGTAGTACCTATTGCCCTTTTATTCAAACCTTGGGAGTTACTACGTTATGCTTATACTGCTATGCTATGCTCGTAGACGTGGTTTGGTTTGAGTGTTTCATGACAGTTGTGAGTGTTATTGTGAACTAAGGATTTACTTAAGGTGGCTACTTTAACACACATCTGGGTGGATTGGTTTGCGGGCACCTGGGGAAATCCAGTGTTGTCCAAAGGAGAATCCCGGGGTATCCGTGTGATTTCTCCTATGGTTCGCCACCCAGGCTCAAAGGGATCATTATGTTATTCATGATGGAAACTTCCGTGTGCAGCCACAAGCCACTATGGGCTCTGGCATAGTTGAGTAAGTTGTGGGAAAGCTTTCCATGATGGGCTAGCAGATGTTGGGGATTGTAGGTGTACCGGCCTATCTATCGGTTAAGGGGACCTCTTCAGAAAGACTGTGTCTTGGTCATCCGTTTCTCAAACTCCATGCAGCACGAGAAATACAACGGAGGAGATCGAGTTTTGTGGGGAAAAGTGCACAACCCTCTGCAGAGTGTATAAACTAATCGTGGTTAGTCGTGTCCCCGGTTATGGACATCTTGAGTATCTGGTGTTTGAATTACTATGTTGATCTCATCACTTTTCTTAATTAATCTGTGGGGTTATTGATTATTAATGTGGGATTGAGATGGGGTTACCATTATCAATGTTTTTCAACCAACTTTGTAGTTAAATAAAATATATTCCGTTGTTGTAGGAAAAAATTGGCTTTACGCAAAAATGATAACCATAGAGCCTCCACCAGCCATATATGCATATAGTTATAGCTGTTACATGTTCATTGCTCTATAGTGTTATCTTGCCAGCATATTCCATGTGCTGACCTACACAGGCTGCAACGTATTATGTTGCAGAGTTTCCAGGCGAATAGTAAGGTGCGCTAGGTCATTACCATGCACTTAGCTATGCCGTTGGAGTTGATGGACTCATTTACCCTCGAAGCTTCCGCAATTATCTTATTTAGATGGCCTTAAGCCATATTATTGTAATAAGTACTCTCTTTGAGACATTCGATGTAATAAGTGTGTGATTGCACTCTGCTATAAATCCTCGAGTACTGTGTGTCAGCATTACCGATCCAGGGATGACACTTATACACAGAGATTTGACCGTTTAAGGTCGGATCGCTACAAGATGGTACCAGAGCACACGTTGACTATAGGACACGACCACTAAGATGAGCCATAGGACACTCTTCTCTACTCATTTCTGACTCTTCTCCACTTTCCACTCTATAGATGGTGGACCCAAGGAACAAGTTTGCTCAACCGGATGATGACACCCCTTTTGGACGACACTTGAAGGAAGCCACTAAGTCACTACTAGGGAAAACCCTAGCAGTAGCGCAGGTATTTTCCATATCAGTAGCGCGGGACGACGCGCTACTGATAAGGCGCTACAGCTAATGTGTAGCAGTAGCGCCTGTCGTCCCACGCTACTGCTATACATGGCTAGCAGTAGCGCGCTTTTTAGCAGGAAGCGCCACTGGTAAGGGAGCGCTACTGCTAACTTTGTTCCCCTCGCTACTGCTAGTTTTATTAGTTTCTGTTTTTTCTGCATATTTTTTTGTATTTGAATAGGCTTTATACAATAATCTTTAGCATATCATACACATACAAATGTAATCATAGCATATACATACAAATAGTCTCATCAAGTCATGTCATCATCATAATCATCATCCAACACAAAGTGGTCTCTCTTCATCATCTCGAAAATAGCAATACAAGTCAAGATTACTTGCAACTACATCGTCATCCATCTAAACAATGATATACGCGAGAATAGCTTTCACTTTGAGTGAGAGAGGAACTATTCAGTACAGGAGTTCGTATCCCTCTCTCGCATTAGCGTGAACCTAAACTAACTACTGGCTGTCGCTCGGAAACTAGAAACCGGTACACCTGGGCCTGACATTTCGGCCACTCGTCGTATACTCCTGGCGTAGCACTTCTTCGCCATTGATGATATATACACCTACATCGTCACATGAGTCGATGATATGCAACATATATAGTTGAGAAACAGAAAGAGACAGACTTGGCAAAAATAGAAGCAACATATCATAAGCATAAATAACAAAGTTCATCGTACCCAAAATGCCCTAACTAGAGTGATCTTCGCTAGTCGAGGAGGACGGTTTAATTACATCACAAATAAAGTTTCGTCAGGCATAATTCAAAGTTTTCTCATAGAGATAGTATGGACTAAACGGACACATTGTCATATTTCGACAATCACTCCATGTTGTGCCATCCATCCAAGTCAGGGAGATAGTCCCCAAGCTTAGTGAAAGGCTTCAGGTCGAGACGCTGAGCGGCTACGCGTGTTCGAGGGATTTGGGGGAGAAGTGGTGGTCGGGGGTAGGGAAACCGCTAGTTAAGTGAAACATAACGGTAGCGTGTGTCTGAAAACGCGCTACAGCTAAGTTAGCTACATCGCGTTTTCAGAAAAGCACTACTGCTATGCCTTTCTCCTTTTTTCCCTTTTTTCATTTATTTTTCTTTACATTTTATTTTTTTTCCTTTTTCTATTTCTTTCATTTTCATTTACCTTTCTACTTGTTTTTCATTTAATTTTCTTTTCGTTAGCAGTAGCGCCTTACACCTAAACGCGCTACTACAACAATATTAGCGGTAGCGCTGTTTCTAAAAGACCGCTACTACTATGTGTGGCCTATCTCCTTAGTGGTGGGAATTTTAGTAGTAGCGGTTTTACCATGCGACACGCTACTGCTATATATGTATCTGCAGTGCAGTTATTCTACATGCGCTACTGCTGTGTAGCAGTAGCACGCTTTTTAACAAGCGCTACTGCTAAAGTTCTGTGTATAAGGTTTTCCCTAGTAGTGAGTACTTGAGCATCAGAATACCAAGCTTCACGGGGGCCTACACCGCCACTCTACCTGAAGAAGAGCGCTAGACCATTCGAGTACATGTTCCAGGAAGGACAATCACACCAGTTACTGAGCCCATAGAGTTTTCCTTTGATGGACCAACCTGGAGTCTAGGAAAGAGCATGGCAGCCCACATTGCCATGGGACGCATCGGCGAAGTTTATCACAAGGATCTTAAGGACACCATCTACCAGATATGTGGACGCCGAGATGAGCAATGGGAGATGATTTGCACCAGGAGGGACAAGTCCATTGCAGCCTACATCCATGAGTTGAACCAACACATTCGTCGTCAGGAGAACCAGATGTGCTCCAGCATGATGGACATGAAGAAGGTGATGAATCGGAACATGGAGCTAGAAGAGGAACTCAAGTCTACACATGATGGATATGAAGAGGAGATTGCAGTACTACTGGAGAAGAATGAAAACCTGAAGAAGAAGCTAGGAATATTCATGGGAGATCCCGCACCAGAGGAGGACAACCACCCCGAAGACTACGTCGTCGTCGACGACACCGACTCTGACCCGATAGTGATGATGATTATGAAGATGAAGCTGGAGCATATATCACGGAGTCTTCCTCCGATCAAAATTTCTAGTTGCCCACCATATTATCAATAGTATTCCCCCATGTATATAGTAGTAGCCTGAGTATTTTGTAATGGTAGCTAGATCGATTGTATGCCCTTGTTTTGATTTGAGTGGTGTGATATGAATGTGTTTGTCTCATGTGCATATGGGTCTCCCTAGACCACACTCTATTCTATTTCTCACCCCTCTAAACCTATCAGATGCCTCCGAGACATGACCCTGGATTTGTCTTCCCACCGGAGCTCACCCAGTTGATCCAACAGCAGAATGCCTTGATGCAGCTACTAGTCAAGAACCAAGGCAACAACACAGCAACAATAACAACCTACCGCCACCACCTCCAGTTGACAACTTAGCCTGTTTTTTGAGGTTGAATCCGCCAGTGTTTTCCAGTAGCACCGAGCCAATTGTTGCTGATGACTGGCTCCGCAGGATTGGAAGGGATCTGAGCACCGCAGGTTGCACAGATGGTGAGAAGGTGCGGTTTGCCACACATCAATTGGATGGACCCGCAACCTCATGGTAGGAGAATTATACAACCACTTTTCCCATGGCCAATGTGACATGGGATCAGTTTGAGAAAGCTTTCCGCACATCCCATGTCTCAACTGGAGCAATGAGTATCAAGAAGCGTGAGTTTCGCAACTTACGCCAGGGAAATCGTAATATGAGGCAGTACGTGGATGAGTTTAGTAAGTTAGCTCGCTATGCCCCAGATGATGTGGCCACAGATGCCGCAAAGCAGGAGAAGTTTATGGAAGGGCTGAATGATGAGCTGAGTATGCAGTTGATGGTGGCAACATTCAACAACTACTAGGAATTGGTAGACATGGCCCTTATGATTGAAGGCAAGCAGCAGCAGATAGAGAGCCGCAAATGGAAGTATGGACATGGGAAGTACAATTCTGGAGCTCAGCAGAAGCCTCGCTTTACCCCTAACTCGGGAGGTTAAATGCATAACCATGGAGGCCATACTCATAACAGAGGAACCACACATAACCACAGTGGCCCTAAGAATGGGATTGCGAATGGAGGAAGCAACAGCCAGAACTGTTCAAATCCAGCAATACCCGCTAAGAAGGACCTGAGTCATGTCACCTGTTACAAGTGCCGGAAGACTGGACACTACGCCAATGATTGCTCAGAGTTGAAGAATGGTAATGGAAATGGAAACTCCGGGAAGAAGCCCAACCATTTCACCAGAGGACAAGTGAACCACGTTAACGTGGAGGAGGTTGAAGAACAACCAGATGCAGTTATAGGTAAGTTTTTGATTAAGTCATTTACTGCAATTGTTCTTTTTGATACTGGTGCATCGCATTCATGCATATCGAGGGTATTTGTGGATAAGTATAAGTTGCCCACCAAAGTTCTTAAGACACCTATGTTAGTAAGCTCACCTGGAGCGGAGTATATGGCAAGCAGTGGATGTTTTCAGATGCCATTGACCATAGTTAGGCATGTTTTCCCCTCAGACCTAATAGTATTGGAGTCACAAGAATTGGATGTGATACTAGGCATGGATTGGCTATCAATGTATGGAGGAAATATCGATTGTGCTAGTAAGTGAATTCTACTCACCACCCCGGAGGGAAAAAGGATCAAGTATGTGTCCAGGCATGCGCCAAGGAGGACCCAAGTGAATTCCCTCACATGAGTTGTTCAGGAAGAAGTGCCTATTGTGAAGGATTGCTCGGATGTATTTCCAGATGAATTACCAGGCATGCCGCCAGATCGAGACATAGAGTGTTTGACAGAGCTGTTGTCAGGCACCGGAGCAATATCGAAGAGACCGTATCGGATGCCGGCAAATGATCTGGAGGAAATTAAGAAGCAGATTAAGGATTTATTGGAGAAAGTTTATATCCGACCAAGTGCATCACCGTGGGGAGCCCCAGTGCTCTTACTTGAGAAGAAGGATGGATCTTTGAGAATGGTTGTTGATTATCGGGCGTTGAATGAAGTGACGATCAAGAACAAGTACCCACTACTGATGATCAATGATTTGTTTGACCAGCTGCAAGCAGTGGAAGTATTCTCCAAGATCGATCTTTGATCAGGATACCACCAGATGAAGATCCGAGAACATGATATACCTAAGACAACTTTTACCACAAGGTATGGGCTATATGAGTACACGGTCATGTCTTTCGGACTGACTAATGCCCCTTCCTATTTTATGAGTATGATGAACAAGGTATTCATGGAGTTTTTGGATTAGGTTGTTGTGGTATTCATTGATGATATTTTGGTGTACTTGAAGAATGAAGAGGAACACAAGGAACACTTGCACTTAGTTCTCAAGAAGCTCAGGGAATATCAGCTGTATGCCAAGTTTAGCAAGTGTGAGTTTTGGTTGAAGGAAGTTGGATTTCTTGGACATGTTATATCAGGAGAGGGTATAGCCATAGGCCCTACCAAGGTTCAGTCTGGCACTGAGTGGTTGGCACCCACCTCAGTTGGAGAGATCTGCAGTTTTATGGGACTCGCAGGATATTATCGAAGATTCATTGAGAATTTTTCCAAAATTGCGAAACCCATGACAGAGTTGTTGAAGAAGGACACCAAGTTCAAATGGACTGAGGATTGTGAGCGCATATTTCAGGAATTGACGAAATGTTTGGTCACATCCACAGTGCTGATTCTTCCAGATATACGCAAGGATTTCCAAGTATATTGCGACGCTTCTCGCTTGGGACTTGGAGGTGTACTTATGGAGGATGGAAGAGTTGTTTCATATGCCTCACGTCAGCTTCGACCTCATGAGTTGAATTATACCACACATGATTTGGAGTTAGCAGCCGTAGTGCATGCGCACATGACCTGGAGACATTTTCTGATTGGAAACCATTGTGATGTATACATGGATCATAAGAGTTTGAAGTACATCTTCACGCAAAAGGAGTTGAACCTTAGGCAGAGGAGATGGTTGGAGCTAATAAAGGATTATGATATGAAGTTGCATTATCATGCAGGAAAGTCCAATGTCGTAGCAGATGCTTCGAGCCGTAAGAGTTATGTCAATACCCACGTAAGCGGAGGATTACCGCAGGAGTTAGTCGACGATCTCAAGGAACTTTGTTTGGAGATAGTTCCAAGAGGTTTTATTACAGCAATGGAGGTTCAGTCTACATTATCGGGAAAGATTTGAGAAGCTTAGAAGGATGATAAGGAAATTGCTGAGATAAAGAAGAAAATGAGCAAAGGCAAAGCCAAGGGTTTCCGTGAGGATCAGCATGAAACTTTATTGTTTGAGGATCGTGTTTATGTGCCTAATAACGCAGAGATCAGGAAGTTAATACTTCAATAGGCTCATGACTCACCGTATTGGATTCACCCCAGAAACACCAAGATGTATTTGGATTTGAAGGAACGTTTCTGGTGGACAGGTATGAAGAAGGATATTGCCGAGTATGTAGCAGTATGCAATGTATGTTAGAGAGTGAAGGCAGAACATCAGAAGCCAGCCGGATTATTACAGCCTATGCCGATACCCGATTGGAAGTGGGATAAACTTGGCATGAATTTCATCACCGGATTACCCAGGACCCGATCGGGATATGACTCAATCTGGGTAGTAGTTGAATGCTTGACCAAAGTGGCTCACTTTATCCCCGTGAAAACCATGTATACAAGCGCGAAGCTGGCCAAAATATATATGACCAGGATCGTATGCTTGCATGGAGTTCCGAGGACCATCGTATTAGATAGAGGAACACAGTTTATCTCGAATTTTTGGATTCAGTTGCACCAGACTTTGGGTACCAGGCTAGAGTTCAATACAGCCTTTCATCCGCAGACAGATGGACAGACCGAGAGAGTCAATGAGATTCTAGAGGACATGTTGAGATCTTGTGCACTAGATTATGGATCTAGTTGGGATGAGAACTTGCCTTATGCAGAGTTCTCATACAACAACAGTTATCAAGCTAGTTTGAAGATGGCCCCTTTCAAAGCTCTGTATGGAAGAAGGTGTAGGACACCGTTAATGTGGGATGAAGTTGGAGACCGCCAGTTGTTTGGACCAAATTTGATTAAGGAGTCTGAAGAGAAGGTTAAGTTGATTCGTGATAGACTAAAGGTAGCTTAGTCCAGGCAGAAGAGTTATGCCGATACTAAACGAAAGGAGGTAGTCGATGAAATTGGAGACCAAGCATATCTTCTTGTGTCACCAATGCGAGGAGTTAAACGGTTTGGAGTTAAGGGAAAATTAGCCCCGAGATTTGTAGGACCATTCCGAGTTCTGGAACATATGCGAGAGGTGGCCTACAAGTTGGAATTACCCGAAGGATTGTCAGGAGTTCATGATGTGTTTCATGTTTCACAGTTGAAGAAGTGCCATGCTGAGATGGCCGATGTTCCTCTAAGAGATACAGTGCCCGTGGAAGCAATTCAGTTGGAGAGTGATCTAACCTACGAGGAGAAACCCGTAAAGATTCTCAAGTTTGCCAGCCGAGTTACCCGCAGCAAGCTTATCAAGTTTTGCAAAGTTTAGTGGAGCCACCATACCGAGGATGAAGCCACCTGGGAGCAAGAAGAAGACCTATGGAAAAACCACCCACACCTATTTTCTAGCCAACCCGAATCTCGAGGGCGAGATTCATCTTAAGGGGGGTAGGTTTGTAGCATCCCAATTTTCAATTTGGATGTTACACATAGGTCATCATATGCATATCATATTTTATTTGCAATTTGGTTGTGATCCTAGAAATCTTAGGCAACTCAAGGACCCAAGTAGAGAGTTGGACATTTTCACGAATGTACATATTTGAATTTTTCTCAAATTTGAAAAGAGGATCAAATTGGTTTTTAATATTTTTCTCTCCAATTATTTCCAATATTAAAAATAAAAGAGAGAAGATAAAATGACTTCTTCAAAAGAGAGGAATATTGGGGGAGAAATTTTAAAATCAAATTAAATATTTTATTTGGATTTTATTTGCTATTTTATTTGAATTAGAAAAATATGCATTTTTAAAAGTTTCATTTTTAGACTAGAAAAATGTTCACCTTGTTCTAAATATTAGATTTAGACTATGAAAATTGTTTCTGGTATTTTTAGATTTTTTTTAGATTTTATTAGGATTTTCCATTCGGGCGATTTTTTTTAAGTTCGTCGCCCGACTGGGCCGAAGGCCCAGCCGAGCCGGGACGCAGCCCACCTCGCCCCGCCGCCTCCCTCCTGCGCGGGAGGAGTCCTGCGCCGCGCTGCCGCCACCAACAAGAGTCCGAGCCGGACTCTGCCTCGCCGCCGCCCCTCTCCCAAGGCAGACCCCCCCCCTCGGCCTTTAAAAGGCGAGCCGCCGCCGCCCCTCCTGCTCACCCCACCCCCCCGCCGCAGCACGCCACCCTGCCGAGTCATGCCTCGCCGCAAGCCGCCACCGCTCGCCGCTGCAGCCGCCACCCGCGCCGCCGCCCGCTCGCCGCCGCTGCTGTCGCTGCCGCGTCGCACCACCACCAAGCCACCGCGCGCCGCCACGCCTCGCCGCCGGAGCCGCGCTGGATCTCGCCGATGTTTTTCTCTCGTTAACCAGTAAAAACCGATCCGGGTTTCCCTCGGTTTTTCTCTTAGTTTATTTTAGGGTTATGGTTTTCTCGGTTTTCCGATCGGATCTAATTTGCGAACATTCGCTCGTTAATCCGCGGTAGCGAATGTTTTCGTTCGTTTGGTTCCGTTAGCGAACGTTCATTTGTTATGTTTTTCTTTTTTTTATTTTCGGTCAGGGACCTATCCGCGAATACTTTTATCATAGATTAGTCACTGATCTTCAAACCCTCATTACTTTTTGCTCGTTTATCCAAATCCAGTGAAACGAACGCCAAAATGTTCGTCTTGTTCCCCTATTTCCAGATAATCAACTTGAACATGGTTTTGATAATTTAAAGTTTGGTTGCAAGCAGATTTGAATTTGAACCTCTTTTGATCGCAGTTTGAGTTTCGTAGCTCCGATTCGATTGATTATTTTTGCAAATCGAAGCTCTTCAGTTGAACTTTCAGTTTGGATCTTTTCCTTTCAATTTTACCCTTGCATCTTATGCTTGAGTGCTTATGTATGCTATTGTTTGTTCACGATAGAGTTTCCGGAGTGTGAAGCGTGCTACTATGAGTCGCTAGGGTTTTCAGATCGTCAGCAAGGCAAGTAACACTTTGATCATATCCCTTATTACCTAGTTTTTATGCATTAGTCTCAATCCTCAAACATTGCATGAGTAGGATCTGTTTAACATGTGGGTACTGGGAAGTAGTTGTTGAGGTAGTACCTATTGCCCTTTTATTCAAACCTTGGGAGTTACTACGTTATGCTTATACTGCTATGCTATGCTCGTAGATGTGGTTTGGTTTGAGTGTTTCATGGCAGTTGTGAGTGTTATTATGAACTAAGGATTAACTTAATCCCGGGGTATCCGTGTGATTTTTCCTATGGTTCGCCACCCAGGCTCAAAGGGACCATTATGTTATTCATGATGGAAACCTCCGTGTGCAGCCACAAGCCACTATGGGCTCTGGCATAGTTGAGTAAGTTGTGGGAAACCTTTCAGTCGTGGCATTTTCACGACAAATGTCCTAGTGTGAGGACTTAGTCGTGGAGCCATCACAACGAGATTAGCTTAAAGGGGCTAATCAAGACAAAGGACACGAGGAGTTTATACTGGTTCGCTCCCTTGCGGTGAAGGTAAAATCCGAATCTAGTTGGAGGTGGTATTGCTTGGGTTTCGATGACCTGGGAGCGAAGACGCTTAATCTGGCTCTCGATCTGTTGTTTTTCCTGTCCCTGAACCGCCGTCGGGTCGTCCCTTTATATACACAGGTTGACGCCCGGTGGTTCACAGAGTCCTGGCCGGCTCATAAATGTGTCCGGCTCGGTCTCTACTCTATCTTATAATACAAGTCATACACCTATGGCGGTTTACATTTACGGGCCCTAATCCGCCTTTGGGCTTTGGGCCTCCTTATTAAGTCTCCTTCATGAGTCGCCATCTTCTATGTCTTCATGGGCTTCAATACTGGTAAACCATCATGAGCATAACCCGGCCCCATCTGGGCGGTTTATACTCAATAGTTATATCCCCAACATTAGGCCCCAGGTTGATTTGAACTTGTTCATGTCAATCTTCAACACTTTAGAAAAATTCCTTATCCATTACCTTCACGAAGACTTGTAACTCGCCGTGACGTCATCTTTTGAGACCATGATAACTCGCCATGACGTCACCTGTCCGTAATTCTATACAAATCCAAAACCATATATGTATCTTCATTTTTGACCCTCCGAAAATCGAGGCGTCGGTCATGTTATCTATCCAAATTTGAGCTCCTTGATTCCCGCGCATGCCACTTATCCATTCACCTTATAAATAGGGCCGGGGGTCCTTTTCACTTTACCCCCTCAGCCTCTTCGTCTTCATCGTCTTCCTCGCGACGTGTTCTTCTCGAGCTCAGCCGCCGCCATTGACCCTCTCATCTGCATCACCATTGGCCGCTGCATCAACCTGATTTGGTCCAGACCTCACTCACGGGCCTCCGCCACTCCAGCAGCCTCGGTAAGTTCTTCCTCCTTCCCCCTCCGTAGATCTCATTAGGGTTCGTGCGAGCTCAAGGAGGTTCGGCACTGTTCTTCACCATGGCCCTAATATTTGATCCATCTTTGTTACCTTCCTTGTGCGATAATAGTTATAGCTCCCTTTTCATTATCAGAACGCCTCTTTCTTGAGTGAAAAATCTAATCTATCCCATATGAACTGCTCAAGCACCAATATTTAGGTCTGAATATATTTTCATTTCCTGTCATGCGGTAGATCCAAAATTATAAGACCAGTCTATGAAACCTATTTTTCACCACTTAGCAAATTTTCCATCTTCAGATCTATCCTTTCAATATCTGTGTAGGCGGTTTAACTCAGAAAAAAACCCGCCAGGTACCATTAGTCCCTCTTAAACCGCCAATTTCTCATCTCTGCAACTTGATAATGTCAATCTCCGGTTTAACACTTATGCATGCTCCAACACTTTGTGCCTCTTAACCTTTAACGGATTAACCATAAATCTTTAAACCGGCACAAACCTTCTTTCAGGCTATCGAATAAATGGCCAAGTCCTTTTATTCCTGCAACTGGGTTCAATCCCGGGTTATAGAAGAAGAGTTGAACAGGTATGTTGCCACTGGCACTTTAGCCAAAAAAGGAAGACATCCACTGGAGAGCTCCCGGTCCTGAAAATCCTCTTGGGCCCAAGGAAGGGGAAGTGATCGTTTTTGTTGACCACCTAAGTCGAGGATTCAGCCCTCCCGGATCAAAAAAAATTTGTGATGTGCTTCATTTCCTCCAACTTCACCCTCAAGATATTGGACCTAACTCTGTATCGAATATTTACAATTTTCAAGTGTTATGTGAAGCTTACCTGCAAGAAGAGCCCACGGTCGAACTGTTCAGAGATCTTTACTATTTAAACTGTCGTATAGAGTTTGTGGACGGGCCCAATACTGAACTTGGCGGGGTTTCAATCCAAAAGATAAAAGATGTCAGCTTCCCTCATGCTAACCATCATAGCAACCATAAGGAATAGAATCAAACTTGGTTCTATTGCCAATATACATCTCCAGCTGGTGCGAATCCTCTACCGGGTTACCGTGCTCCCGGTTTACCAGTACACATCCACTCCCTGAAAGACTCACCTCAAAGGAACGGGCCAAGTATGCACCACATCTTTCAAAGCTCAGAGCCTTTGTGGCGAATGGTTTAACCGACGTTGACTTTGTCTGTTGTTGTGTCTCTTGGAGTATTTTGCCCTTAAGCCATCGCTCCGGTTTAATGTGTGAATACATAGGTGACGTGAAAGACCCTCAACGCCATACTGATATTCAGCTGACTGATGCTGAAATTACTGAAGCCGTCAAGAAAATGTTGAATGAACCGGTGGCCGAGTGCAGCAAGACAGGGCTTAGTCCGTTCTGCGCTTCAAATAAACCGCCATCTGTAAGATTTGCCTAACTCCTGCTTAACCCATACTCTTGACACTCCCTTACTATCTTTTCAATCTTTAACAGGGTGATGATTCGTTCTGGAAGAAGAAGCCGCAGGATAAACCGGCCAAAAAAGCTCGTCCCAAGACCAAGGCCAAGAAGGCCGCCAAGAAGAAAACCGTCGAATCTACCGAGTTAAACATTGATGATGACAATGATAACCCGGAGTCAGAGGTAGAACTTGACTCCGTTGGCTCCTTTTTCATACACCTCATTAACAATGATTATTATCAGGACGATGCTGAAGCTAGCCGTGCAAGTGATGCAAAGGTAATTATTCTTTCATCCGGCTCAGAAACTCTGCCCACACAGAACACCTAACAAGCAAGCCAGAAAGTAAGATTTTCTCACCCTCTAGCTCACTTGGATCCAAACTTTATTTTGAAGAAACAGCAACACGAAGCTCGCCGCACAACCCGACACAGCGGCCATGTGGTAACTTCTTCCGATTTACCGAACACGCCGGTTCGTAAACGCCGCCCAGAGGTCTCTTATACTTCTAACACATGTTATCCCAAGGCGGGTTACTTCCGACAACCTCTTAATCCGTTTGATTAAAATTATCATGAAACTTCTCATTCTTCCTCCGGAGAATCAACAGGAACACAAATTCCAACCCTCAAAACTGTTCCTGGGTAAGTATATTCAATTGACCCTTCATATCTTATACTTGATCTTTGTACTGACCTGATCTACACTTATTATTTTCAGGAACCAAGCTCGAGCCAGTAAACGAGCCAAAGTGAATAAGCCGGCTGATGACAGCATTCCAACTTATCCGGAAAAGACCCCGGAACACTCTAATCCTATGCTATTCTTGATGATCCGGCGCCACAAGATCATGAAATCTCAGTTGAACATATGGAAGTTGACCCGATTATTGATGCTGATAAACCGCCAAGCCCAACTAAAGTTGTTGATGACAACACTGACGATGTTATGGTCACTGGTGTTAGTTATACAACCCCAGGCAACCCCACTGCTCTATCAAAACATAGTGCCAAAGAAGAATTTTCTGCTATTGACAAAGGCAAGTGGAAGGCAGACTTGGAAAGCTATGTCCACCTCAGCTCCCAAGATATTCATTCTGGGTTTTTAAACTATTTGTACACAAACCGTGACTATGAAGCCGGTTTACTGAATACGATGAAGGAGCGATATGAGGTAAATGTTGTTAACTCTGCATAAATATTCTTCCCTTAGTCATGAATTTTATCGAACATAATAGAATAGAATGTTCTGTAAACTTCCAAGAACTATATAGAACAACTCCAGTAGCCCTCAAGGGCAGATTTATACTGTTAATACGAACTGGGACTTGTAGAATAACAACTCTTCAAATTTGCCTATGTAGCCCCCAAGGGCTGAATTAACAAATATGTTAAGCTGGGACTAATTATGTTGCAAGGCAAAACATTCTTGTTTAGGACCTTTCTAAATCGGTTAACCACCAAGCTGGTAGTGGAAGAAAAAATCCATAGTTTTAACTGGTGAAAATATGCATTAGCCCCCAAGTGCCAAGAATAGTACTTGTATTGAGCTTGGGACTTGTAAAAACTTTGATAAGAAGCAATAGGCATTAGCCCCCAAGTGCCAAGAATAATACTTGTTTTGTGCTTGGGACTTTGAATATGCACTATCATCTCATAAGCTGCTTGTCTCTTGCAAGCTGAGCTTAGAAAGAAGGAATCCCAAATCGCCGACCTTCAAGAAAACATTAAATCGCAACAAGCAGAGACTTCCAAGGCCAAGGATGAACGGACCAGTGCCTTATCAGCAATGGAAAAACTGAAGGAAAGCTTCAAAAACAAGCGGGCAGTTGGGATACAGAAAGAAAAACTCTGCTGAAGAGGGCTGAGGATGCTGAAGCGGCCCTTAATCCGGTAGTAGAGGAGCTGACTGGCTTGAAACAGCAAATAAATGCCATGACTTCTGCCAGCACAACCAATCTTGAGTTTAAGGCCTAGCCGCCTATGAAAGCCTTGATTTTTTGTTGTTGTTTGCTTTGAACATTTTTTGAGTTTTTTCCTCATGTGGCATAGTAATATATGGTTAAACAGCCTTTGTTCCAAGCCTTAAAAAGCCTTGATAACCTGGGTGGAGTGGCAGACTTAAAAAGGCAGGATAACCTGGGGTTTTAGGTGAATACACCTGGCTTCCAAGCCTGGCTTTTAAGCCTATTACAAGGGTTATAAAAACTCTTTGTTCTTTAGAACAAGGAGCCCCCAAGCAATATTTTCGAGCTGTGCTCAATGGGCGCCTATGTTTGAGTTATGCTTTTGCAACAAACTCTCTTTGGTCCCTGTTAACCTGGGCAGAAGCCCCCAAGTTTTTTTGTTGGCTAATAAGCCGGATCAAAGGGTAATCATAACTTCTCTCTATAAAGCAAAAGCTCCCAAGTGACCAAAAACTCATTATTTAAAAGAAAAAATGACAGAGGCCCTGCTGTAGTAGGGATGCCGGTTTATTATATTGATCATAATATATACATTGTCAAAAATATGTACATCAGAAGAGATAGTGGCTGAAGTGTAGTAAGGCCAAAGATGAGCAATATTCCACGGCCGGCGGGTCTCTTCCTCCGACGTGCGTGAGTCCTTGTGGTCTCAAACATCGATAAGGTAATATGACCAGTTGTTCAGATTCTTGCTAACCACAAAGGGTCCTTCCCAAGGTGGGGATAACTTGTGCATATCAGTCTGATCCTGGATAAGCCGGAGCGCCAGATCGCCTTCTTGGAAAGTTCTGGTTTTAACCCGGCGGCTGTGGTAACGGCGCATATCTTGCTGGTAAATCGCCGAATGAGCCACCGTGATGTCACATTCCTCATCCAACATGTCAAGTGCTTCCTAACGTGCTTTTTCATTGTCAGCTTCAACATAAGCCGCCACATGAGGTGAGTCATAATGGATGTTACTAGGGAGAACCGACTCTGCTCCGTAAACCATAAAGAAAGGCGTGTAACCCGTAGACCTGTTGATGAGGACATCAATACCTTTGTTACACCCACAGCCCCTCCTGCTATACATATTGGACCAATTACTAGAGCTTGCGCATGCCAATTGAATTATCAGGTACTTTCATTTCTTGGTAACGATTCTAATGTTCATGAGAATATGATGCTACCTAAATTGGATACATTTGTCTTGCTTACAAATCAAGGGCCTAGCTTGGACAACAAAGATGAACCTTGGAACAAGTTCAAGTGTGGAGATGATGGCATGCGCAAGGGGATCCAGAAGGAGTTACAAGTGATGATTTCAGGACTTTGAAGCCACAATAAGGAGTGCATGAAGCCTTGGACGAAATATACAAGATGCCACTTCATAAATTTCGTCTAGGGGCTATTTTAGGTGCTGCATCACCTTATTATTGGGCCAGGCCCATGTATTTTCGAAATACTTAAGTATAGGCTGTTTTTACAGTCCGTATGTGTGGGGAAACAAGAGTTAGGGTTGGTTTCGGACCCCTCTTCCAAGGGCCACGAAATTCCCCCCTCTTCCTCCATATATACAGCCCTTAGGGCGTCGTTTAGACTTTGGGTTTTGTTTAGATTAAAAGTTCGCCATAGCTGCAACTTCGCGTACTTCGTTTGTGTCCAACGACGAGACGAAGACGTCACAGAACCCCACCTTGATCAATAAAGCTTTCATCTTATATTCGCAATATCCAGATTGCAATCTCATTTTCTTGCTTGTTCTTCGTTTGCTCGCAGGAAACAGGCCCTTGTGGTCAGGTTGATCGTGCTCTGGCGTGGTCAATAACCCCTCGGAGTTGGTTTAGCGTTTGCTAAGGCGCGACATCCTCGCACGTTCGTAGTCGGATCGTCAAAGTCGACTTCCTCTACAATGATAGCCACCATCTCATCGAAATATGGGACACCTTTGCCTCTATCAAGTGGTATCAGATTTTCAGGTTGCTCGGTGAGATTTTCCAGTTTTCATAGTTTAGATCGAGTCTGTTCTTCATACCTACAGTCCACGAAAAAAGCCAAAAAATTTAGGGTTAGTTCATCATATCCGAACCAATCTGAGCCTTTGCATAGTCTTTTTAGAGTTTTGCTTTGTTGAATTTGCAGTTGCATCGTCGTGTCGAGTTGCTGGTCTTAGCGTCTAGTCCCTTAGAGTTTCGAGTTCTATTCACAGGTTGTCACGCCGCCGCCGCACCATCGTCATCATCATTGCCATATACCACCACCCCACCATATACATCGCCGCTGCCATATACAACCACCAATCTGAGTCCACATATACCATCGCCATATACAATCACCAATCCGAGTCCACATATACCATCGCCATATACAACCACCAGTCTGAGTTCCACCAGATTCATCGCCGCCACCAGTCTGAGTTCCACCAGATTCATCTCCGCTACCAGTCCGAGTCCAGTATTTGTTGCTTTGTTTTCGAGTTCCAGATCACGCGATACTTCGAGTCGTGACAGAGTAGGACTCCTGAGATTCCGTGCTACCCGCAGAAGAAAAATAGTTCCAAACTCAAAAAAAACTAAGTCTGGAAAATTCTAGCTAGGCAGTTTTCAGACCATTTGTAGACTTTTTCAAAAAAAATTGTTGCGGAGAAAAAAAAGTGCAAAAAAAAGTGAAAAAAATAAAAAAAAATTCAGAGAGTGCTCCTCCCTTGTTTACGTGCCGCACCGTGATTTTGTTCATGTTCTAGGCTCACGTCTCTAGTACGGTCTAGCCTACGACCAGCACAGTACCGTAGTTGAGCGTTTATTCAACTTTGCATCTCTGAATTGATTATTGCTGACCCTTTTTGCTACCATATTATAAGCCTTCCCAGGTCCACATACATCCACGTCGTGTGTTTGACTCTCCTGGGCAATCGCTCTATCCAAGCTTTGAGAGTTTTGACTACGACGGTTGCCGATCACCGCCTGCTGCTGGGTAAGAACTGGTAAGAATTTGAGATTTGCTTGACGGATTTGTGACATCCACCACCACCTCTTGTTAGTAGTCTGTAGGATCATATTCTTGTGTGTTTCTATTGCTGCTAACCATGGCAGGATCACAAGCCGACGAGACTAACTGGGAGAACATGACGAATAAGGAGTTGCATGATAAATTCAACAAATGATGAGTGGACAGGTGCAACATGTGCTAAACAGATTTGAAGAGGCCATGGAGAAGATAGATGGCATGGAGAAGACGTTCGAAACAAAGCTCGATAACAAGTTTAATGAATTGCTCGCGCGTCTTCCACCACCACCACCGGCTGCCCCTAACGCACCTCTACAACAACAACAACAACAACAACAACACCGTCGCTTTCCAAATCAAGTGGGACGAGCACAACGTGTTCCAATTGACCCTGGGAAAAATTCTGGTGCCGCTGTTGATGCTTCGGCCGCTCCTGCTACTACTGCAGAGGTGGAGGACCATTACGAGGATGAGGTTGACCAAAATCAGAACTACGTGCAACCACCAACACCACCACCACCAGGTCGTCCTCATGCATATCATCGCAACAGTAGGGCTGCACCACCACTTGAGGTGCACGACCATCTTCCTAAACTAAAATTGAATATTTCACCATTTGAGGGTAGATATGTTCCTGATATATATCTTACTTGGGAGTTAGAAATTGAACAACGATTTACATGTTTACAATATCCTGAGGAGAGACGTGTTCCTGCTGCTGTTTGTGCTTTCACTAGCTTTGCATGTGTTTGGTGGTCTGAACATTGTAGATTATATCCTATTCCAACTACTTGGGCTGCTTTGAAAACTGCTATGCGTACTCGTTGGGTTCCACCATATTATCAACGTGAATTACTTCAAAAATTGCAACGTTTAAGACAAGGAAAAAATTCTGTAGAAGAATATTATCAGGAATTACAAACTAGCATGATTAGATGTGGTATTGTTGAGGAGAATGAAGCTATGCTTGCACATTTTATGGGTGGATTGAATAGAGAGTTTCAGACCATTCTAGAGTATAAGGAGTATACTAATATCACCCGTTTATTCCATCTTGCTTCTAAAGCTGAACGTGAAGTGTAGGATCAACAGGCATTGGCGCGAACTAACTTTTCTGCAGGTCGATCTTCATCATGGACACCACGTGCATCCTCTACTGCCACTCCACCAGCACCTCCATCAGGTGCCACCTCCAGCCGTGATACAAGAAAGCAGGCACAACAACCACTATCTGCCAAGAGCACACCTGCTGGACTTGCGAAGAGCTCTTCTTCGTCCATGGCATCAACAGGGCACACAAGAGATATTATTTGTCATCGTTGCAAGGGAAGAGGACATTTTGTGAGAGAATGCCAATCTCAGCGTGTGATGATTGCTACTATGGATGGTGGGTATGAGTCCGCTAGTGACTATGATGAGACTTTGGCTCTTATTACACATGAAGAACACAGAGGAGATGATTCTGATCATGAGACGCAATACATGGCTCCTGAAGATGCTGATAGGTATGAATGTTTAGTTGCTCAACGTGTTTTGAGTGTGCAGGTCACACAAGCTGAGCAAAATCAAAGGCATAATTTGTTCCATACAAAGGGAGTTGTGAAGGAACATTCTGTTCGCGTCATCATAGATGGAGGAAGTTGCAATAACTTGGCTAGCATGGAGATGGTGGAGAAGCTATCTCTCACCACAAGACCACATCCACATCCTTACTACATCCAATGGTTCAACAACAGTGGCAAGGTTACGGTAACACGTACTGTTCGTGTGCATTTTAGTATCTCTACATATGCTGATTATGTTGATTGTGATGTGGTACCTATGCAAGCATGTTCCTTATTACTTGGTAGACCATGGCAATTTGATAAAAATTCTGTACACCATGGTAGAAACAATCAGTATACTCTTGTTCATAAGGATAAAAATATTACTTTGCTTCGTATGAATCCTGATTCCATTTTGAAAGATGATATTAATAGAGCTAATAAAGCAAAACAGGAGAAAAATAAAAGTGAAAATCAGATTATGGCAAAAGAATTTGAGCAACAAATGCAGCCTAATAATAAACCATCTAGTGCTGCTTCTGAAATTAAATTGAAAAGTGCATGTTTAATTGCCACCAAATATGATATTGATGATTTAGATTTTAGCAAATCTGTTTGCTATGCTTTTGTGTGCAAAGAGGCATTATTTTCATTCGAGGACGTGCCTTCCTCTTTGCCTCCTGCTTTCACTAACATTTTGCAGGAGTTCGCTGACGTCTTTCCACAAGACGTGCCACTGGAATTACCACCTATTCGAGGGATTGAGCATCAAATTGACTTAATTCCTGGTGCATCATTACCCAACCGTGCACCATACCGTACCAATCCAGAGGAGACGAAGGAGATTATGCGTCAAGTACAAGAACTGCTCGACAAAGGTTATATACGCGAATCCCTTTGTCCTTGTGCTGTTCCTATCATTTTAGTGCCGAAAAAGGATGGTACGTCATGTATGTGCGTTGATTATAGAGGCATTAATAATATTACTATTCGTTATCGTCATCCTATTCCTAGGCTAGATGATATGCTTGATGAATTGAGTGGCTCTACAATATTCTCCAAAGTTGATTTGCGTAGTGGATACCATCAAATTCGTATGAAATTGGGAGATGAATGGAAAACAACATTTAAAACTAAGTTTGGATTATATGAGTGGTTAGTCATGCCTTTTGGGTTAACTAATGCACCTAGTACTTTCATGAGGTTAATGAATTAAGTTTTATGTTCTTTCATCGGACGATTTGTGGTAGTTTACTTTGATGACATATTGATTTATAGCAAATCTTTGGAGGAACATTTGGAACATTTACATGCTGTTTTTATTGCTCTACGTGATGCACGTTTGTTTGGTAACCTTGGAAAGTGCACCTTTTGCACCGACCGAGTATCTTTTCTTGGCTATGTTGTTACTCCACAGGGAATTGAAGTTGATAAAGCCAAGATTGAAGCTATTGAGAGTTGGCCGCAGCCCAGAACGGTCACACAAGTGAGGAGTTTCCTTGGCCTCGCTGGTTTCTATAGGCGTTTTATGAGAGATTTCAGCACCATTGCTGCACCTCTCAACGAGCTTACAAAGAAGGATGTGCCTTTTGTTTGGGGTTCCGCACAGGAAGAAGCCTTCACAGTATTGAAAGATAAGTTGACACATGCTCCTTTACTCCAACTTCCTGATTTTAATAAGACTTTTGAGGTTGAATGTGATGCTAGTGGAATTGGATTAGGAGGTGTGTTATTACAAGATGGCAAACCTATTGCATACTTTTCTGAAAAATTGAGTGGGCCTAGTCTGAACTATTCTACTTATGACAAAGAATTATATGCTCTTGTTCGGACCTTAGAAACATGGCAACATTATTTATGGCCCAAGGAATTTGTTATACATTCTTATCATGAATCTTTGAAACACATTAAAAGTCAAGAAAAACTGAACCGTAGACATGCTAAATGGGTTGAATTCATTGAGACTTTTCCTTATGTCATTAAACACAAGAAGGGTAAGGAAAATGTTATTGCTGATGCATTATCTCGTCGTTAAACTATGCTTTCACAACTTGACTTTAAAGTATTTGGTTTGGAGACCATCAAAGATCAATATATGCGTGATGCTGAATTTAAAGATGTATTGCAGAATTGTAAGGAAGGGAGAACTTGGAACAAGTTCGTTCTTAATGATGGATTTGTGTTTCGTGCTAACAAGCTATGCATTCCAGCTAGCTCTGTTCGTCTTTTGTTGTTGCAGGAGGCGCATGGTGGAGGATTAATGGGACACTTTGGCGTCAAGAAGACGGAGGATATACTTGCTACACATTTCTTTTGGCCAAAGATGAGACGGGATGTTGAGCGTTTTGTTGCTCGCTGCACTACATGTCAAAAAGCTAAGTCACGACTCAATCCTCATGGTTTATATATGCCTTTGCCTGTACCTACTTTTCCTTGGGAGGATATATCTATGGACTTTGTTTTAGGTTTACCTTGAACAAAGAAGGGGAGGGATAGCATATTTGTCGTCGTGGATAGGTTCTCGAAAATGGCACACTTTATACCACGTCATAAAAGCGATGATGTTGTTAATGTTGCTGATTTGTTCTTTCGTGAAATTATTCGCTTGCATGGTGTGCCCAATACTATTGTTTCAGATCGGGATACTAAATTTCTTAGCCACTTTTGGAGATGTTTATGGGCTAAGTTGGGGAGTAAACTGCTTTTTATTACTACTTGTCACCCCCAAACTGATGGACAAACCGAAGTAGTCAATAGAACATTGTCTACTATGCTGAGGGCTGTTTTGAAGAATAACAAGAAAATGTGGGAAGAATGCTTGCCTCATATTGAATTTGCTTATAATCGTTCATTGCATTCTACTACTAAGATGTGCCCTTTTGAAATTGTGTATGGTTTCCTACCTCGTGCACCTATTGATTTGTTGCCTCTTCCATCTTCGGAGAAGGTTAATTTTGATGCTAAAGAACGTGCTGAATTGATTTTAAAAATGCATGAGTTAACTAAGGAAAACATTGAGTGTATGAATTCTAAATATAAACTTGCTTGAGATAAGGGTAGAAAACATGTTGTGTTTGCACCTGGAGATCTTGTTTGGTTACATTTGCGTAAGGATAGATTTCCTAATTTGCGCAAATCAAAGCTAATGCCACGTGCTGATGGTCCTTTTAAGGTGTTAGAGAAAATAAATGATAATGCATATAAACTTGAGCTGCCTGCAGATTTTGGGGTTAGTCCCACTTTTAACATTGCAGATTTGAAGCCTTATTTGGGTGAGGACGATGAACTTTCGTCGAGGACGACTTTATTTCAAGAAGGGGAGGATGATGAGGACATCAATACCATTGTTACACCCACAGCTCCTGCTGCTATACATACTAGACCAATTACTAGAGCTTACGCACGCCAATTGAATTATCAGGTACTTTCGTTTCTTGGTAACGATTCTAACGTTCATGAGAATATGATGCTGGCTAAATTGGATACATTTGTCTTGCTTACAAATCAAGGGCCTAGCTTGGACAAGAAAGATGAACCTTGGAACAAGTTCAAGCGTGGAGATGATGGCATGCGCAAGGGGATCCAGAACGGAGTTACAAGTGATGATTTCAGGACTTTGAAGCCACCATAAGGAGTGCATGAAGCCTTGGACGAAATATACAAGATGCCACTTCATAAATTTTGTCCAGAGGCTATTTTAGGTGCTGCGTCACCTTATTATTGGGCCAGGCCCATGTATTTCGAAATACTTAAGTATAGGCTATTTCTAGAGTCCGTATGTGTGGGGAAACAAGAGTTAGGGTTGGTTTCGGACCCCTCTTCCAAGGGCCACGAAATACCCCCCTCTTCCTCCATATATACAGCCCTTAGGGCGTCGTTTAGACTTTGGGCTTTGTTTAGATTAAAAGTTCGCCATAGCTGCAACTTCGCGTACTTCATTTATGTCCAACGACCAGACCAAGACGTCACAGATCCCCACCTTGATCAATAAAGCTTTCATCTTATATTCGCAATATCCAAATTGCAATCTCAGTTTCTTGCTTGTTCTTTGTTTGCTCACAGGAAACAGGCCCTCGTGGTCAGGTTGATCGTGCTATGGCGTGGTCAATAACCCCTCGGAGTTGGTTTAGCGATTGCTAAGGCGCGACGTCCTCGCACGTTCGTAGTCGGATCGTCAAAGTCGACTTCCTCTACAACGATACCACCATCTCATCAAAAGATGGGACACCTTTGCCTCTATCATATGTTGGGGTGGTATTAATGCTCCATAACACAGAAGGTAACTCCTCCACCCAACAACCCGGCGTCCTCTGTAAGGGAACCATAAGCCGGGGCTTCATGCCTCTCAGGACCTCTTGATTGGCTCTCTCAGCTTGACCATTAGATTGGGGGTGAGCCATTGACGATACATCAAGCCAGATATGCTCACGTTGACAAAATTCTTCCATAGCACCCTTGGAGAGATTAGTTCCATTGTCTATTATAATGTTGTGTGGAAAGCCAAAACAGAAGATCACCTTCTTCATGAATTGAACCGTCGTTGCTGCATCACACTTACTGACTAGCTCTGCCTCTACCCACTCAGTGAACTTATCAACCGCCACCAAAAGGTGGGTCTTCTTATCCTTGGATCTTTTGAAAGGTCCAACCATATCAAGCCCCCAAACTGCAAATAGTCAAGTAATTGGAATCATCCTCAATTCTTGAGCAGACACATGGGCTCGTCGTGCAAATTCCTAACATCCATCACACCTGCTGACTAGGTCTTCAGCATCAGCATGAGCTGTTAGCCAATAAAACCCATGACGAAAAGCTTTAGCCACAAGAGACTTTGAACTGGCATAATGACCACAGTCTCCTTCATGAATCTCACGCAGGATCTCACGACCCTCTTCTAGAGAAACACAACAGTGAAAGGCCCCTGTAACACTATGGTGATGCAACTCTCCATTGACAAGTTTCATTGACTTAGACCGCCGGGTTATCTGCCTGGCTAAGGTTTCATCCTCAGGTAACTCGCCCCGGGTCATATAAACCAAATAAGGGACTGTCCAATCAGGAATTACATGAAGAGCTGCCACCAACTGAGCTTCCGGGTCAGGAATAGCCAAGTCCTCCTCTGTAGGTAACTTGACCAACGGGTTATGCAAAACGTCAAGAAAAACATTAGGCGGCACCGGTTTATGTTGAGAACCCAACCGGCTTAAGGCATCAGCCTCTTCATTTTTCCTCTGATCAACATGCTCAACTTAATAACCCTTGAAGTGACCAGCAATAACGTCCACCTCTTGTCGATAAGCCGCCATGAGTGGATCCTTAGAATCCCATGTACCAGAGACTTGCGAGCCACCAAATCTGAGTCACGAAAGCACCTAACCTGGCTTAAGTTCATCTCCTTAGCCATCCGAAGACCGTGGAGCAAGGCCTCATATTGAGCTGCATTGTTAGTGCAAGGGAACATCAAATGGAGAACATAACAAAAATTATCACCTCGAGGGGAAGCGAGCACAACTCCAGCCCCCGAGCCCTCCAATTGCCTGGACCCATCAAAGTGAATAGTCCAGTACGTGTTATCTGGCTTTTCCTCAGGCATCTGCAGATCTGTCCACTCATTGATAAAATCCACCAGCACCTGAGACTTGATGGATGTGCGAGGCATATATTTCAAACCATGAGGGCCAAGCTCAATGGCCCATTTGGTGTTGGGGAACGTAGTAATTTCAAAAAAATTCCTACGCACACGCAAGATCATGGTGATGCATAGCAACGAGAGGGGAGAGTGTTGTCTACGTACCCTCGTAGACCGGAAGCGGGAGCGTTAGCACAACGCGGTTGATGTAGTCGTACATCTTCACGGCCCGACCGATCAAGCACCAAAACTACGGCACCTCCAAGTTCTAGCACACATTCAGCTCGATGACGATCCCCGGACTCCGATCCAGCAAAGTGTCGGGGAAGAGTTCCGTCAGCACGATGGCGTGGTGACGATCTTGATGTTCTACCGTCGCAGGGCTTCGCCTAAGCACTGCTACAATATTCTCGAGGATTATGGTGGAGGGGGCACCGCACACGGCTAAGAGAATGATCACGAAGATCAACTTGTGTCTCTGGGGTGCCCCCTGCCCCCGTATATAAAGGAGTGGAGGAGGGGGCCGGCCAAGGAGGGTGGCGCGCCCAAGGGGGGGAGTGCAACTCCCACCGGGAGTAGGACTCCCCCTTTTTTCTATTAGGAGTAGGAGAGGGAAGGAAGAGGAAGGAGGGAGGAAGGAAAGGGGGGCCGGCCCCATTTCCAATTCGGATTGGGCTTGGGGGGCGCCCCCTACCTTGCTACTTTCCCCTCCTTTCCACTAAGGCCCAATAAGGCCCATATACCTCCCGGGGGTTCCGATAACCTCCTGGTGATCCGGTATTGTCCCAATCTCACCCGGAACCTTTCCGATGTCCAAATATAGTCGTCCAATATATCGATCTTTATGTCTCGACCATTTCGTGACTCCTCGTCAAGTCCGTGAGCACATCCGGGACTACGAACAACCTTCAGTACATCAAAATATATAAACTCATAATGAAACTGTCATCGTAATGTTAAGCGTGCGGACCCTACGGGTTTGAGAACAATGTAGACATGACCGAGACACGTCTCTGGTCAATAACCAATAGCGGAACCTGGATGCTCATATTGGCTCCTACATATTCCACGAAGATCTTTATCGGTCAGACCGCATAACAACATACGTTGTTCCCTTTGTCATCGGTATGTTACTTGCCCGAGATTCGATCGTCGGTATCTCAATACCTAGTTCAATCTCGTTGCCGGCAAGTCTCTTTACTCGTTGCGTAATACATCATCTTGCAACTAACTTATTAGTTGCATTGCTTGCAAGGCTTAAGTGATGTGCATTACCGAGAGGGCCCAGAGATACCTCTCCGACAATCGGAGCGACAAATCCTAATCTTGAAATACGCCAACCCAACATGTACCTTTGGAGACACCTGTAGAGCACCTTTATAATCACCCAGTTACGGTGTCACGTTTGGTAGCACACAAAGTGTTCCTTCGGTAAACGGGAGTTGCATAATCTCATAGTCATAGGAACATGTATAAGTCATGAAGAAAGCAATAGCAGCATACTAAATGATCGGGTGCTAAGCTAATGGAATGGGTCATGTCAATCACATCATTCTCCTAATGATGTGATCCCGTTAATCAAATGACAACTCATGTCTATGGTTAGGAAACATAACCATCTTCAATTAACGAGCTAGTCAAGTAGAGGCATACTAGTGACACTTTGTTTGTCTATGTATTCACACAAGTATTACGTTTTCGGTTAATACAATTCTAGCATGAATAATAAACATTTATCATGATATAAGGAAATAAATAATAACTTTATTATTGCCTCTAGGGCATATTTCCTTCAGTCTCCCACTTGCACTAGAGTCAATAATCTAGTTCACATCGCCATGTGATTTAACATCGATAGTTCACATCACCATGTGATTAACACACATAGTTCACATCGTCATGTGACCAACACCCAAAGGGTTTACTAGATTCAATAATCTCGTTCACATCGCTATGTGATTAACGCCCAAAGAGTACTAAGGTGTGATCATGTTTTGCTTGTGAGAGAAGTTTAGTCAACGGGTCTGCCACATTCAGATCCGTAAGTATTTTGCAAATTTCTATGTCAACAATGCTCTACACTAAGCTACTCTAGCTAATTGCTCCCACTTACAATATGTATCCAGATTGAGACTTTGAGTCATCTGGATCAGTGTCAAAACTTGCATCGACGTAACCTTTTACGATGAACCTTTTGTCACCTCCATAATCGAGAAACATATCCTTATTCCACTAAGGATAATTTTGACCAATGTCCAGTGATCTACTCCTAGATCACTATTGTACTCCCTTGCCAAATAGGGCAGGGTATACAATAGGTCTGGTACACAGCATGGCATACTTTATAGAACCTATGGCTGAGGCATAGGGAATGACTTTCATTCTCTCTCTATCTTCTGCCGTGGTCGGGTTTTGAGTCTTACTCAACTTCACACCTTTGTAACACAGGCAAGAACTCCTTCTTTGACTGTTCCATTTTGAACTACTTCAAAATCTTGTCAAGGTATGTACTCATTGAAAAACTTATCAAGCGTCTTGATCTATCTCTATAGATCTTGATGCTCAATATGTAAGCAGCTTCACCGAGGTCTTTCTTTGAAAAACTCTTTTCAAACATTCCTTTATGCTTTGCAGAATAATTGTACATTATTTTCGATCAACAATATGTCATTCACATATACTTATCAGAAATGTTATAGTGCTCCCACTCACTTTCTTGTAAATACAGGCTTCACCGCAAGTCTGTATAAAACTATATCCTTTGATCAACTTATCAAAGCGTATATTCCAACTCCGAGATGCTTGCACCGGTCCATAGATGGATCGCTGGAGCTTGCATATTTTGTTAGCACTTTTAGGATTGACAAAACCTTCTGGTTGCATCATATACAACTCTTCTTTAATAAATCCATTAAGGAATGCAGTTTTGTTTATCCATTTGCCAGATTTCATAAAATGCGGCAATTGCTAACATGATTCAGACAGACTTAAGCATAGATACGAGTGAGAAATTCTCATCGTAGTCAACACCTTGAACTTGTCAAAAACCTTTTTGCGACAATTCTAGCTTTGTAGATAGTAACACTACTATCAGTGTCCATCTTCCTCTTGATGATCCATTTAATCTAAATGGCTCGCCGATCTTTGGCCAAGTCAATCAAAGTCCATACTTTGTTCTTATACATGGATCTCATCTTAGATTTCATGGCCTCAAGCCATTTCGCGGAATCTGGGCTCATCATCGCTTCCTCATAGTTCGTAGGTTCGTCATGGTCAAGTAACATGACCTCCAGAATAGGATTACCGTACCACTCTGGTGCGGATCTCACTCTAGTTTACCTACGAGGTTTCGGTAGTAACTTGATCTGAAGTTACATGATCATCATCATTAGCTTCCTCACTAATTGGTGTAGTAGTCACAGGAACAGATTTCTATGATGAACTACTTTCCAATAAGGGAGCAGGTACAGTTACCTCATCAAGTTCTACTTTCCTCCCACTCACTTCTTTCGAGAGAAACTCCTTCTCTAGAAAGGATCCATTCTTAGCAATGAATATCTTCCTTCGGATCTGTGATAGAAGGTGTACCCAACATTTTCTTTTGGGTATCCTATGAAGACGCACTTCTCCGATTTGGGTTTGAGCTTATCAGGTTGAAACTTTTTCACATAAGCAATGCCACCTCAAACTTTAAGAAACGACAGCTTAGGTTTCTCGCCAAACCATAGTTCATACGGTGTCGTCTCAACAAATTTAGATGGTGCCCTATTTAACGTGAATGTAGCTGTCTCTAATGCATAACCCCAAAACGATAGTGGTAATCGGTAAGAGACATCATAGATCGCACCATATCTAATAAAGCATGGTTACGACGTTCGGACACACCATTACACTATGGTGTTCCAGGTGGCGTGAGTAGTGAAACTATTTCACATTATTTTAACTGAAGGCCAAACTCGTAACTCAAATATTTTACTTCTACGATCATAACGTAGAAACTTTTATTTTGTTACGATGATTCTCCACTTCACTCTGAAATTCTTTGAACTTTTCAAATGTTTCAGACTTGTGTTTCATCAAGTAGATATATTCATATCTGCTCAAATCATCTGTGAAGATCAGAAATAATGATACCTGCCGTGAGCCTCAATATTCATCAGATCACATACATCAGTATGTATGATTTCCAACAAATCTTTTGCTCGCTCCATTGTTCCGGAGAACGGAGTCTTAGTCATCTTGCCCATGAGGCATGGTTCGCAAGCATCAACTGATTCATAATCAAGTGATTCCAAAAGCCCATTAGCATGGACTTTCTTCATGCGCTTTATACCAATATGACCTAAATGGTAGTGCCACAAATAAGTTGCACTATCATTATTAACTTTGCATCTTTTGGCTTCAATATTATGAAAATGTGTATCACCACGATCGAGATCCAACAAACAATTTTCATTGGGTGTATGACCATAGAAGGTTTTATTCATGTAAACAGAACAACAATTATTCTCTAACTTACATGAATAATCGTATTGCAATAAACATGATCCAATCATATTTATGCTCAACGCAAACACCAAATAACACTTATTTAGGTTCAACACTAATCCCGAAGTATAGGGAGTGTGCGATGATGATCATATCAATCTTGGAACCATTTCCAATACACATCGTCACTTCACCTTTAACTAGTCTCTGTTCATTCTGCAACTCCCGTTTCGAGTTACTATTCTTAGCAACTGAACTAGTATCAAAATACTGAGGGGTTGCTATAAACACTAGTAAAGTACACATCAATAACATGTATATCAAATATACCTATGTTCACTTTGCCATCCTTCTTATCCGCCAATTACTTGGGGCAGTCCCATTTCTAGTGACCAGTCCCTTTGCAGTAGAAGCACTTAGTCTCAGGCTTAGGTCCAGACTTGGGCTTCTTCACTTGAGCAGCAACTTGCTTGCCGTTCTTCTTGAAGTTCCCCTTCTTTCCTTTGCCCCTTTTCTTGAAACTAGTGGTCTTGTCAACCATCAACACTTGATGTTTTTCTTGATATCTACCTTCGTTGATTTCAGTATCACAAAGAGCTTGGGAATTGTTTCCGTTATCCCTTGCATATTATAGTTCATCACGAAGTTCTAGTAACTTGGTGATGGTGACTAGAGAATTCTGTCAATCACTATTTTATCTGGAAGATTAACTCCCACTTGATTCAAGCGATTGTAGTACTTAGACAATCTGAGCACATGCTCACTGCTTGAGCTATTCTCCTCCATCTTTTAGCTATAGAACTTGTTAGAGACTTCATATCTCCCAACTCGGGTATTTGCTTGAAATATTAACTTCAACTTCTGGAACATCTCGTATGATCCATGACGTTCAAAACGTCTTTGAAGTCCCGATTCTAAGCTGTTAAGCATGGTGCACTAAACTATCAAGTAGTCATCATATTGAGCTAGCCAAACGTTCATAACCTCTGCATCTGCTCCTGCAATAGGTTAGTCACCTAGCGGTGCATCAAGGACATAATTCTTCTGTGCAGCAATGAGGATAATCCTCAGATCACGGATCCAATCCGCATCATTGCTACTAACATTTTTCAACTTAGTTTTCTCTAGGAACATATAAAAATTAAATGGGGAGCAACATCGCGAGCTATTGATCTACAACATAGATATGCTAATACAACCAGGACTAAGTTCATGATAAATTAAAGTTCAATTAATCATATTACTTAAGAACTCCCACTTAGATAGACATCCCTCCAATCATCTAAGTGATCACGTGATCCAAATCAACTAAACTATAACCGATCATCACGTGAAATGGAGTAGTTTTCAATGGTGAACATCATTATGTTGATCATATCTACTATATGATTCACGCTCGACCTTTCGGTTTCCAGTGTTCCGAGGCCATATCTGCATATGCTAGGCTCGTCAAGTTTAACCTGAGTATTCTGCGTGTGCAAAACTGGCTTGCACCCGTTGTAGATGGACGTAGAGCTTATCACACCCGATCATCACGTGGTGTCTGGGCACGACGAACTTTGGCAACGGTGCATACTCAGGGAGAACACTTTTATCTTGAAATTTAGTGAGAGATCATCTTATAATGCTACCGTCAAACAAAGCAAGATAAGATGCATAAAAGATAAACATCACATGCAATCAATATAAGTGATATGATATGGCCATCATCATCTTGTGCTTGTGATCTCCATCTCCGAAGCACCGTCATGATCACCATCGTCACCGGCGCGACACCTTGATCACCATCATTGTCGTCTCGCCAATCTTATGCTTCCACGACTATCACTACCGCTTAGTGATAAAGTAAAGCATTACAGCGCAATTGCATTGCATACAAGAAAACGACAACCATATGGCTCCTGCCAGTTGCCGATAACTCGGTTACAAAACATGATCATCTCATACAATAAAATTTAGCATCATGTCTTGACCATATCACATCACAACATGCGCTGCAAAAACAAGTTAGACGGCATCTACTTTGTTGTTGCAAGTTTTATGTGGCTGCTACAGGCTGAGCAAGAACCGTTCTTACCTACGCATCAAAATCACAACGATAGTTTGTCAAGTTGGTGCTGTTTTAACCTTCGCAAGGACCGGGCGTAGCCACACTCGGTTCAACTAAAGTTGGAGAAACTGACACCCGCCAGCCACCTCTGTGCAAAGCACGTCGGTTGAACCAGTCTTGCGTAAGCGTACGCGTAATGTCGGTCCGGGCCGCTTCATCCAACAATACCGCCGAACCAAAGTATGACATGCTGGTAAGCAGTATGACTTATATCACCCACAACTCACTTGTGTTCTACTCGTGCATATAACATCAACACATAAAACCTAGGCTCCAGTACGTGTTATCTGGCTTTTCCTCAGGCATCTGCAGATCTGTCCACTCATTGATGAAATCCACCAGCGCCTGAGACTTGATGGATGTGCGAGGCATATATTTCAAACCATCAGGGCCAAGCTCAATGGCCCATTTGGTGTTGGGGAACATAGTAATTTCAAAAAAATTCCTACGCACACGCAAGATCATGGTGATGCATAGCAACGAGAGGGGAGAGTGTTGTCTACGTACCCTCGTAGACCGGAAGCGGAAGCGTTAGCACAACGCGGTTGATATAGTCGTACGTCTTCACGGCCTGACCGATCAAGCACCGAAACTACGGCACCTCCGAGTTCTAGCACACGTTCAGCTCGATGACGATCCCCGGACTCCGATCCAGCAAAGTGTCGGGGAAGAGTTCCATCAGCACGACGGCGTGGTGACGATCTTGATGTTCTACCGTCGCAGGGCTTCGCCTAAGCACCGCTACAATATTATCGAGGATTATGGTGGAGGGGGGCACCGCACACGGCTAAGAGAACAATCACGAAGATCAACTTGTGTCTCTGGGGTGCCCCCCTGCCCCCGTATATAAAGGAGTGGAGGAGGGGGCCGGCCAAGGAGGGTGGCGCGCCCAAGGGGGGGAGTCCAACTCCCACCGGGAGTAGGACTCCCCCTTTTTCCTATTAGGAGTAGGAGAGGGAAGGAAGAGGAAGGAGGGAGGAAGGAAAGGGGGGCTGGGCCCCTTCCCAATTTGGATTGGGCTTGGGGGGCACGCCCCCTCCCTTGCTCCTTTCCCCTCCTTTCCACTAAGGCCCAATAAGGCCCATATACCTCCCGGGGGGTTCCGATAACCTCCCGGTGATTCGGTATTGTCCCAATCTCACCCGGAACCTTTCCGATGTCCAAATATAGTCGTCCAATATATCGATCTTTATGTCTCGACCATTTCGTGACTCCACGTAAAGTCCGTGATCACATCCGGGACTCCGAACAACCTTCGGTACATCAAAATATATAAACTCATAATGAAACTGTCATCGTAACGTTAAGCGTGCGGACCCTACAGGTTCGAGAACAATGTAGACATGACCGAGACACGTTTCTGGTCAATAACCAATAGAGGAACCTGGATGCTCATATTGGCTCCCACATATTCTACGAAGATCTTTATCGGTCAGACCGCATAACAACATACGTTGTTCCCTTTGTCATCGGTATGTTACTGTTGGGGAACGTAGCAATAATTCAAAATTTTCCTACATGTCACCAAGATCAATCCAGGAGATGCTAGCAACGAGAGAGAGGGATTGCATCTTCATACCCTTGAATATCGCTAAGCAGAAGCGTTACACGAACGTGGTTGATGGAGTCGTACTCGCGGCGATTCAAATCGCGGAAGATCCGATCTAGCGCCGAACGGACGGCGCCTTCGCGTTCAACACACGTACAAACCGGGGACGTCTCCTCCTTCTTGATCCAGCAAGGGGAGAGGAGAAGTTGAGGGAGAGCTCCGGCAGCACGACGGCGTGGTGGTGGAGCTTGCAGTTCTCCGGCAGGGCTTCGCCAAGCACTATGGAGGAGGAGGAGGTGTTGGGGAGGGAGAGGGCTGCGCCAGGGGAAGGGGTGCGGCTCCCATGCGCCTCCCCACTATATATAGGGGTGGAGGGGGCTGGTTTCTTGCCCTCCAAGTCCATTGGGGCATTGGCAAAGGTGGGGGAAAGAAATCCCATCATTTCCCTTCCCCACCGATTGTTATCCCCCCTTTTTAGGGATCTTGATCTTATCCCTTCGGGATATGATCTTATTCCTTCTAAGGGGGGATCTTGGTGCGCCTTGACCAGGGGTGTGGGGCCTTTCCCCCACTACCCACGTTCATGTGGGTCCCCCCATGCAGGTGGGCCCCACTCCCGAACCTTCTAGAACCTTTCGGTACAATACCGAAAAATCCTGAACATTTTCCGGTGGCCAAAATAGGACTTTCCATATATAAATCTTTACCTCCGGACCATTCCGGAACTCCTCGTGACGTCCGGGATCTCATCCGGGACTCCGAACAACATTCGGTAACTGCACACTAATTCCCTTAACAACTCTAGCGTCATCGAACCTTAAGTGTGTAGACCCTACGGGTTCGGGAATCATGCAGACATGACCGAGACAGCTCTCTGGCCAATAACCAACAGCGGGATCTGGATACCCATGTTGGCTCCCACATGTTCCACGATGATCTCATTGGATGAACCACGATGTCGGGGATTCAATCAATCCCATATACAATTCCCTTTGTCTATCGGTATGCTACTTGCGCAAGATTCTATCGTCGGTATCCCTATACCTTGTTCAATCTCGTTACCGGCAAGTCTCTTTACTCGTTCTGTAACGCATGATCCCGTGGCTAACTCATTAGTCACATTGAGCTCATTATGATGATGCATTACCGAGTGGGCCTAGAGATACCTCTCCATCATACGGAGTGACAAATCCCAGTCTCGATTCGTGCCAACCCAACAGACACTTTCGGAGATACCTGTAGTGCACCTTTATAGCCACCCAGTTACGTTGTGACGTTTGGTACACCCAAAGCATTCCTACGGTATCCGGGAGTTACACAATCTCATGGTCTAAGGAAATGATACTTGACATTAGAAAAGCTCTTAGCAAACGAACTACACGATCTTGTGCTAGGCTTATTGTGCTATGCTTAGGATTGGGTCTTATCCATCACATCATTCTCGTAATGATGTGATCCTGTTATCAATGACATCCAATGTCCATGGTCAAGAAACCATAACCATCTATTGATCAACGAGCTAGTCAACTAGAGGCTTACTAGGGACATGTTGTGGTCTACGTATTCACACATGTATTACGGTTTCCAGTTAATACAATTATAGCATGAACAATAGACAATTATCATGAACAAGGAAATACAATAATAACCATTTTATTATTGCCTCTAGGGCATATTTCCAATAGTCTCCCACTTGCACTAGAGTCAATAATCTAGTTCACATCACTATGTGATTGTAATGAATCCAACACCCATGGGGTTTGTTCATATCTCGCTTGTGGGAGAGGTTATTAGTCAACGGGTCTGAACCTTTCAGATCCGTGTGTGCTTTACAAATCTCTATGTCATCTTGTAGATGCAGCTACCACGTGCTACTTGGAGCTATTCCAAATAACTGCTCTACTATACGAATCCGGTTTACTACTCAGAGTCATCCGGATTAGTGTCAAAGTTTGCATCGATGTAACCCTTTACGATGAACTCTTTTTCCACCTCCATAATCGAGAAAATTTCTTAGTCCACTAGTTACTAAGGATAAGTTCGACCGCTGTCATGTGATCCGTTCCTGGATCACTCTTGTACCCCTTGACTGACTCATGGCAAGGCACACTTCAGGTGCGGTACACAGCATAGCATACTATAGAGCCTACGTCTAAAGCATAGGGGACGACCTTCATCCTTTCTCTCTCTTCTGTCGTGGTCAGGTCTTGAGTTTTACTCAATAATCACACCTTGTAACACAGCCAAGAACTCCTTCTTTGCTGATCTATTTTGAACTCCTTCAAAATCTTGTCACGGTATGTATTCATTTGAAAGTACTATTAAGCATTTTTGATCTATCCTTATAGATCTTGATGCTCAATGTTCAAGTAGCTTAATCCAGGTTTTCCATTGAAAAACACTTTTCAAATAACCCTGTATGCTTTCCAGAAATTCTACATCATTTCTGATCAACAATATGTGAACAACATATACTCATCAAAAATTCTATAGTGCTCCCACTCACTTCTTTGGAAATACAAGTTTCTCATAAACTTTGTATAAACCCAAAATCTTTGATCATCTCATCAAAGCGTACATTCCAACTCCGAGATGCTTACTCCAGTCCGTAGAAGGATTGCTGGAGCTTTGCATACTTGTTAGCATCTTTCAGGATTGACAAAACCTTCTGGTTGTATCACATACAACCTTTCCTCAAGAAAATCGTCGAGGAAACAATGTTTTTGACATCCTATCTGCAAGATTTCATAAATAATGTAGTAACTGCTAATATAATTCCAACAGACTCTTAGCATCGCTACGAGTGAGAAAGTCTCATCATAGTCAACTCCTTGTACTTGTTGGAAAACATCTTGACGACAAGTCGAGCTTTTTTAATGGTGACACTTACCATCATTGTCCATCTTCCTTTTAAAATCCATCTGCACCCAACAGCCTTACGACCATCAAGTAGTTCTTCCAAAGTCTATACTTTGGTTTTGTACATGGATCCTCTCTCGGATTTTATGGCCTCGAGCCATTCGTCGGAATCCGGGCCCACCATCGTTTCTCCATAGCTCCTAGGTTCATTGTTATCAGCAACATGACTTCCAAGACAGGATTACATACCACTCTAAATTAGTACGCATCCTTGTTGACCTATGAGGTTTGGTAGTGACTTGATCCGAAGTTTCATGATCACTGTCATAAGCTTCCACTTCAGTTGGTGTAGGTGCCACAGGAACAACTTCCTGTGCCCTGCTACACACTAGTTGAAGTGACGGTTCAATAACCTCATCAAGTCTCCACCATCCTCCCACTCAATTCTTTCGAGAGAAACTTTTCCTCGAGAAAGGACCCGTTTCTAGAAACAATCACTTTTGCTTCCGGATCTGAAATAGGAGGTATACCCAACTGTTTTGGGTATTCTATGAAGATGCATTTATCCGCTTTGGGTTCGAGCTTATCAGCCTGAAACTTTTTCACATAAGCGTCGCAGCCCCAAACTTTTAAGAAACGACAACTTAGGTTTCTCTAAACCATAGTTCATACGATGTCGTCTCAACATAATTGCGTGGTGCCCTATTTAAAGTGAATGTGGTTGTCTCTAATGCCTAACCCGTAAACGATAGTGGTAATTTGATAAGAGACATCATGGTATGCACCATATCCAATAGGGTGCAGTTATGATGTTCGGACACACCATCACACTATGGTGTTCCAGGCGGTATTAGTTGTGAAACAATTTCCACAATGTCTTAATTGTGTGCCAAACTCGTAACTCAGATATTTATCTCTATGATCATATCATAGACATTTTATCCTCTTGTCATGACGATCTTCAACTTCACTCTAAAATTACTTGAACCTTTCAATAATTCAGACTTGTGTTTCATCAAGTAAATATACTTAGAATCTACTCAAATCACCTGTGAAGTAAGAGCATAACGATATTCACTGCGTGCCTCAGCACTCATTGGATTGCACACATCAAATGTATTACTTCCAACAAGTTGCTCTCTTGTTTCATCTCACTGAAAACGAGGCCTTTCAGTCATCTTGCCCATGTGGTATGATTTTCATGCCTCAAGTGATTCAAAATCAAGTGAGTCCAAACGATCCATCTGCATGGAGTTTCTTCATGCGTATAAATCAATAGACATGGTTCGCATGTCTGAAACTTTTCAAAAACGAGTGAGCCCAAAGATCCATCAACATGGAGCTTCTTCATGCGTTTTATACCAATATGACTCAAATGGCAGTGCCAAAAGTATGTGGTACTATCATTACTATCTTATATCTTTTGGCATGAACATGTGTATCACTACGATCGAGATTCAATAAACCATTCATTTTAGGTGCAATACCATTGATGGTATTATTCAAATAAACAGAGTAACCATTATTCTCTTTAAATCAATAACCGTATTGCGATAAACATAATCCAATCATGTCCATGCAAACACCAAACAACAATTATTTAGGTTTAACACCAATATTGATGGTAGAGGGAGCATGCGATGCTTGATCACATCAACCTTGGAAACACTTCCAACACATATCGTCATCTCACCTTCAGCTAGTCTCCGTTTATTCTGTAGCCTTTTATTTCGAGTTACTAACACTTAGCAATTGAACCGGTATTTTAATACCCTGGTGCTACTAGGAGTACTAGTGAAGTACACATTATAATGTATATCCAATATACTTCTGTCGACCTTGCTAGCCTTCTCATCTACCGAGTATCTAGGGTAGTTCTGATTTAGTGACCGTTCCCCTCATAGAAGCACTTAGTCTCGGGTTTGGGTTCAACCTTGGGTTTCTTCACTAGAGCAGCAACTGATTTGCCGTTTCATGAAGTATCCCTTCTTTCCCTTGCCCTTCTTGAAACTAGTGGTTTAACCATCAACAATTGATGCTCCTTCTTGATTTCTACTTTCGCGGTGTCAAACATCGCGAGTTGCTCAAGGATCATCATGTCTATCCCTGATATGTTATAGTTCATCATGAAGCTCCAATAGCTTGGTGGCAGTGACTATGGAGAACCATCACTATCTCATCTGGAAGATTAACTCCCACTCGATTCAAGCGATTGTAGTACTCAGACAATCTGAGCACATGCTCAATGATTGAGCTTTTCTCCCTTAGTTTGCAGGCATAAGAAACTTGTCAGAGGTCTCATACCTCTTGACGGTGGCACTAGTCTGAAATTCCAATTTCAGTCTTTGGAACATCTCATATGTTCTGCGACATTTCAAAATGTCTTTGGTGCCACAATTCTAAACCGTTAGTATTACGCCCTGAACTATTACGTAGTCATCAAAACGTGTATGTCAGATGTCTCCCAACATCTACAGACGACGCTCGAGGTTCAACACACTGAGAGGTGCATTAAGGACATAGCCCTTCTGTGCAGCAATGAGGACAATCCTCAGTTCACGGACCTAGTACGCACAATTGCTAGTATCAACTCTCAACTAAATTTTCTCTAGGAACATATCTAAAACAGTAGAACCAAAGCGTGAGCTACGACATAATTTGCAAAGACCTTTTGACTATGTTCATGATAATTAAGTTCATCTAATCAAATTATTCAATGAACTCCCACTTAGATAGACATCCCTCTAGTCATCTAAGTGATACATGATCCGAGTCAACTAGGCCGTGTCCGATCATCATGTGAGACGGACTAGTCATCATCGGTGAACATCTTCATGTTGATCATATCCACTACACGACTCATGTTCGACCTTTCGGTCTTCCGTGTTCTGAGGCCATGTCTGTACATGCTAGGCTCGTCAAGTCAACCTAAGTGTTTCGCATGTGTAAATCTGGCTTACACCCGTTGTATGCGAACGTTAGAATCTATCACACCTGATCATCACGTGGTGCTTCGAAACAACGAACCTTCGCAATGGTGCACAGTTAGGGGGAACACTTTCTTGAAATTTTAGCAAGGGGTCATCTTATTTATGCTACTGTCGTTCTAAGCAAATAAGATGTAAACATGACAAACATCACATGAAAATTATAAAGTGACATGATATGGCCAATATCATCTTGCGCCTTTTGATCTCCATCTTCGAGGCGCGGCATGATCACCTTCGTCACCGGCATGACACCATGATCTCCATCATCGTGTCTTCATGAAGTTGTGTCGCCAACTATTACTTCTACTACTATGGCTAACGGTTAGCATTAAAGTAAAGTAATTACATGGCGTTTTTCTTTGACACGCAGGTCATACAATAAATTAAGACAACTCCTATGGCTCCTGCCGGTTGTCATACTCATCGACATGCAAGTCGTGATTCCTATTACAAGAACATGATCAATCTCATACATCACATATATCATTCATCACATCCTTTTGGCCATATCACATCACACGGCATATGCTGCAAGAACAAGTTAGACGTCCTCTAATTGTTGTTGCAAGTTTTTACGTGGCTGCTATGGGTTTCTAGCAAGAACGTTTCCTACCTATGCCAAAACCACAACATGATATGCCAATTTCTATTTACCCTTCATAAGGACCCTTTTCATCGAATCCGATCCGACTAAAGTGGGAGAGACAGACACCCGCTAGCCACCTTATGCAACTAGTGCATGTCAATCGGTGGAACCTGTCTCACGTAAGCGTACGTGTAAGGTCGGTCCGGGCCACTTCATCCCACGATGCCGCCGAATCAAGATAAGACTAGTAACGGCAAGTAAATTGACAAAATCGATGCCCACAACAACTTGTGTTCTACTCGTGCACAGAATCTACGCATAGACCTAGCTCATGATGCCACTATTGGGGAACATAGCAATAATTCAAGATTTTCCTACGTGTCACCAAGATCAATCTAGGAGATGCTAGCAACGAGAGAGAGGGATTACCTCTTCATACCCTTGAATATCGCTAAGCGGAAGCGTTACACGAACGCGGTTGATGGAGTCGTACTCGCGGCGATTCAAATCACGGAAGATCTGATCTAGCGCCAAACGGACGGCGCCTCCGCGTTCAACACACGTACAGCCCGGGGAAGTCTCCTCCTTCTTGATCCAGCAAGGGGAGAGGAGAAGTTGAGGGAGAGCTCCGGCAGCAGAATGGCGTGGTGGTGGAGCTTGCAGTTCTCCGGCAGGGCTTCGCCAAGCACTACGGAGGAGGAGGGGGTGTTGGGGAGGGAGAGGGCTGCGCCAGGGGAAGGGGTGCGGCTCCCATGCGCCTCCCCACTATATATAGGGGTGGAGGGGGCTGGTTTCTTGCCCTCCAAGTCCATTGGGGCATTGGCAAAGGTGGGGGAAAGAAATCCCATCATTTCCCTTCCCCACCGATTGTTATCCCCCCTTTTAGGGATCTTGATCTTATCCCTTCGGGATATGATGTTATTCCTTCTAAGCGGGGTTCTTGTGCACCTTGACCAGGGGTGTGGGGCCTTGCCCCCACTACCCACGTTCATGTGGGTCCCCCCATGCAGGTGGGCCCCACTCTGGAACCTTCTAGAACCTTCCCGGTACAATACCGAAAAATCCTGAACATTTTCGGGTGGCCAAAATAGGACTTCCCATATATAAATCTTTACCTCCGGACCATTCCAGAACTCCTCGTGACATCTGGGATATCATCCGGGACTCCAAACAACATTTTGTAACTACACACTAATTCCCTTAACAATTCTAGCGTCACCGAACCTTAAGTGTGTAGACCCTACGGGTTCAGGAATCATGTAGACATGACCGAGACAGCTCTCTGGCCAATAACCAACAGCGGGATCTGGATACCCATGTTGGCTCCCACATGTTCCATGATGATCTCATCGGATGAACCACGATGTCGGGGATTCAATCAATCCCGTATACAATTCCCTTTGTCTATCGGTATGCTACTTGCCCGAGATTCGATCGTCGGTATCCCTATACCTTGTTCAATCTCGTTACCGGCAAGTCTCTTTACTCATTCTGTAACGCATGATCCCGTGGCTAACTCATTAGTCACATTGAGCTCATTATGATGATGCATTACCGAGTGGGCCCAGAGATACCTCTCCGTCATACGGAGTGACAAATCCCAGTCTCGATTCGTGCCAACCCAACAGACACTTTTGGAGATACCTGTAGTGCACCTTTATAGCCACCCAGTTACGTTGTGATGTTTGGTACACCCAAAGCATTCCTACGGTATCCGGAAGTTACACAATCTCATGGTCTAAGGAAATGATACTTGACATTAGAAAAGCTCTTAGCAAACGAACTACACGATCTTGTGCTATGCTTAGGATTGGGTCTTGTCCATCACATCATTCTCCTAATGATGTGATCCCGTTATCAATGACATCCAATGTCCATGGTCAGGAAACCATAACCATCTATTGATCAACGAGCTAGTCAACTAGAGGCTTACTAGGGACATGTTGTGGTCTATGTATTCACACATGTATTACGGTTTCCAGTTAATACAATTATAGCATGAACAATAGACAATTATCATGAACAAGGAAATACAATAATAACCATTTTATTATTGCCTCTAGGGCATATTTCCAACAGTTACTTGCCCGAGATTCGATCGTCGGTATCTCAATACCTAGTTCAATCTCATTACCGGCAAGTCTCTTTACTCGTTCCGTAATACATCATCTTGCAACTAACTTATTAGTTGCATTGCTTGCAAGGCTTAAGTGATGTGCATTATCGAGAGGGCCCAGAGATACCTCTCGGACAATCGGAGCGACAAATCCTAATCTCGAAATACGCCAACCCAACACGTACCTTTGGAGACACCTGTAGAGCACCTTTATAATCACCCAGTTACATTGTGACGTTTGGTAGCACACAAAGTGTTCCTCCGGTAAACGGGAGTTGCATAATCTCATAGTCATAGGAACATGTATAAGTCATGAAGAAAGCAATAGCAACATACTAAACGATCGGGTGCTAAGCTAATGGAATGGGTCATGTCAATCACATCATTCTCCTAATGATGTGATCCCGTTAATCAAATGACAACTCATGTCTATGGTTAGGAAACATAACCATCTTCAATTAACGAGCTAGTCAAGTAGAGGCATACTAGTGACACTTTGTTTGTCTATGTATTCACACAAGTATTACGTTTTCGGTTAATACAATTCTAGCATGAATAATAAACATTTATCATGATATAAGGAAATAAATAATAACTTTATTATTGCCTCTAGGGCATATTTCCTTCATTTGGCTATCTGACCCGTGGCTTCTCTGTTCTGAATGATATCGCCTAAAGGAGTAGAACTCACTGATGTAGTAAACCGACCTTTGAACCGGATATTCCTTGCCCGCCTCTTTCCATTCCACCACAATATCCACACTGACAGCCCGGGCATTGGCGGCTACATACAACAACAATGGCTCTTTATCAATAGGAGTAGCCAGAACAGGTGGCTTAGCTAGCTGCTTCTTTAAGTCCTCAAACGCTGCATTAGCGGCATCACGCCAGACAAAATTATATGTCTTTTTCATCATCTCATACAGAGGGATAGCCTTCTCCCCCAACCGGCTTATGAACCGGCTTAATGCCGCAATACGACCCGCCAGACGTTGCACATCATTGACACACGCCAGTTTAGCCAGAGAAGTGATGGCTTTGATCTTCTCCAGATTAGCTTCAATGCCCCTGTTAGACACCAGAAATCCCAAGAGATTGCCTGCCGGCACACCAAAAACACACTTGGCTGGGTTAAGCATCATTTTATAAACCCGGAGATTATCAAAGGTTTCCTTCAAACCGTCTATCAATGTCTCCTTCTTTCTGGATTTCACCACAATATCATCCACATAAGCATGAACATTGTGATGTAGGGTAGAACCCTAATCGACCGATCTTTCATGAAAGGAGCGGATCCCGTGAAGAACACGAGGAACATGAGAGGGGGAAAAGAGGGAAAACACAAGGAGAATCACAAGAGGAAACACTAAACCAACATGAATAAGTCACACATGTGCTAGATCCTCTAGTACATAAGGAAAGATACATGATCTACGGACAACTAAGGACGATACAAGGGTAGCTGGTCTTCTTCGTGAGGAGGTCTTGATGTTCTTCCCTAAAGAGGGGTCTTGAATCCGCTTGAAGGATCTTCTTCGGTGGAGGCTCGAATCTCCGTGGAGAAGGTATCCAAGTGGATGAGCGTAGCTCTATCTCTCAAATGAGCTAAACCAACACAGACCCTAACTAGGAGGATGAGGGGGGTATATATAGTCTGATTCCATGAAAGGGTAAGTGAAGAGGGGATACATTGGCCCTAGGCCCATTTTCTGCGCACAGGAAGGGCGGTAGTACCAGGCAACGGGCGGTAGTACTGCTTAAAGCAGTAGTGCCGCTGGCACAGACGGTAGTACCGGACGTGGGTCATTCGAACACAGGGATTTGTCGGGTTGAGCGGCAGTGGAGTGGATGCCCGGCGGTAGTACCGCTTGGAGGGCTTCAGCGGTAGTACCGCTCATCCTGGTGTGTGCGGCTCCTCTTCAGGCTCTTGACGTCCATCTTGCTCCGTAGCTCCTTCCAGGCTGGTTCCTTGGCACCTAAGCACACAAAACATCTCCGTTTGAGGTAGTAACCATGTCTCAAATGGATCAAAGTGGAATTGTGAGAGGAGAGATGTCACCTCGGTTTCAAGAGCTCTTGCATGTGCTTGTGTCATGGGTCCAAGAGGTGTTGTAGTAGATGTAGTTGGGTCCATGGGGATGGCCTTGGGATGCTCCGCATCATCTCCCCTCCCTTGGGGAAGATCCGTCCTCAGATCAAATTCTTCATCACCATGGAAGGGAGAGAGATCTTTGACGTTGAAGATGTCGCTCACGTTGTACTTGTCGCACGGGAGGTCGATCTTGTAAGCGTTGTCGTTGTAGCGTGCAAGCACCTTGAACGGTCCATCCGCTTGTTGTCGAAGCTTGGACTTGCGTTCTTGTGGAAAGTGGTCCTTGCGAAGGTGTAGCCACACGAGTTCACCAATGTCGAAGACCATAGGTTGCTTGTTGAAGTTGAGCTTGGTCGCAAGGCGTTGAACTTGGCGCTCGATGGTGTTTCTTGTATCTTCATGCACCTTCTTGAGATGTGTCACATGCGCACTTGCGTCCAAATTGATGCGCTCTTGGAGTGGTAGAGGAAGAATGTCCAATGGTGACAATGGGTTCAATCCGTAGACGACCTCGAAGGGAGACTTGCCGGTTGTTGAGTGTTTTGCTCGGTTGTATGCGAACTCGGTGATAGGTAGGCACTCCTCCCACTCCTTGATATTCTTCTTGGTGATTACTCGAAGTAGAGTGGAGAGTGTGCGGTTGGTCACCTCCGTTTGGCCGTCGGTTTGAGGATGGTAAGCCGTGGAGAAGAGTAGCTTGATTCCGAGCTTGGCGCATAGGGTCTTCCAAAAGTAGCTAAGGAACTTGACGTCGCGGTCGGAGACGATAGTCTTTGGCACTCCATGTAGACGCAATATTTTCCTACAAAAGAGATTAGCAACATGTGAAGCATCGTCTATCTTGTTGCAAGGAATAAAATGTGCCATTTTTGAGAAATGGTCCACAACGACAAATACCGAATCCTTCCCATCTCTAGTCCTAGGCAAACCAAGCACAAAGTCCATGCTAATATCTTCTCATGGTTGGTATGGAATTGGTAGAGGCATATAGAGGCCATGGGATTGAGCTTTGGACTTAGCTTTGCGACATGTAGAGCAACGGTTGGTGAAGCGATTGACGTCGCGAAACATCTTTGGCCAAAAGTAGTTGTTCGAGAGCGTAGCGAACGTCTTGTCTCGTCCAAAGTGTCCCATTAAGCCTCCTCCATGACATTCCTGAAAAAGCAACAAACGAAGAGAAGACTCGGGGATGCAAAGTTTGTTAGCTCTCATAAGATATCCATCTTTGATGTAATAGCGTTCCCAAGATTTATGCGACAAACACTTGGCATAAGGAGGAGCAAAAGTTGCATCATGCTCATACAAGTCTTTGATATGCTCGAAGCCAATGACATCCAACTGAAGTTGAGTAACAAGCATGCATATGCGGGAAAGAGCATCCGTTACGATGTTTTCTTTACCCTTGATGTACTTGATGACATAAGGAAAAGACTACATAAATTCACTCCATTTAGCATGACGCTTGTTCAACTTGGTTTTACCCTTAAGATACTTGAGAGTCTCATGATCGGTATGAATGACAAACTCATGGGGACGAAGGAAATGTTCCCATTCATGCAAAACGGGGACTAAACCATATAGCTCTTTGTCATAGATGGGGTAATTGAGTTGCGCTCCGGAAAGTTTCTCACTAAAGTAAGCTATGGGTCGCTTCTCTTGCATTAACACACCTCCAATGCCATTACCACTAGCATCGCAATGAATCTGAAAAGGCTTGTCGAAGTTGGGTTAAGCAAGCACGGGAGCATGAGTAAGCAAATTCTTAAGCTCATTGAATGCGGTATCTTGGGATGGTCCCCAAACAAAAGGCGCATTCTTCTTGCTCAAAGCATGCAAAGGCGAAGCAATGGTGCTAAAATCCTTCACAAAGCAACGATAGAAACCCGCAAGGCCAAGAAAACTACGCACTTGATGCAAGTTGGTTGGTTGCGGCCAAGTCTTAATAGTATTGATCTTGGACTCATCAACATGAACACCCTTAGAAGAAACAACAAAACCCAAGAAAATGACCTTATCAACACCAAAAAGGCATTTCTCCATATTAGCATAGAGGCGCTCTTTTCTAAGAGTTTGCAAAATAGTGCGGACATGGGTGACATGCTCTTTGATAGATTTGCTAAACACAAGAATGTCATTGAAGTAAACCACAACAAATATACCAATGTAAGGGCGAAATACATGATTCATAAGGCGCATAAAAGTGCCCGGTGCTTCCGAGAGACCCATAGGCATGACTAACCACTCATACAAACCAAACATGGTTTTGAAGGCGGTTTTCCATTCATCACCTTCTTGTATGCGGATTTGATAGTAACCACTCTTAAGATCAATTTTGGAAAAGATAGTGGAACCACTAAGTTCATCAAGCATATCATCTAGGCGTGGAATGGGATACCTATAGCGAACGGTGATAGCATTGATATGTCTACAATCGGAGCACATGCGAAAGCTACCGTCACGTTTTGGCACAAGAATGACCGGGACGGCACAAGGGCTCAAACTTTCACGCACATGTCCATGGTCTATGAGATGCTTTACTTGCCTTTGTATTTATTTGGTTTCTTCGGGGTTGACGCGGTAGGGAGCTTTGTTCGGAAGCGGTGCTCCGGGGATGAGGTCGATGCGGTGCTCAATGCCTCGTAGTGGAGGTAGTCCCGGAGGTAGCTCATCGGGGAAAATGTCGTGAGATTCCTGCAAAAGAGAAGACAACACTAGAGGAAGAGTGTGAGAAGTGTTAGTTTGTGGTGCATTGTCCTTGCACGGAAGGACGTAGTGTAGGACACTAGATGGGTTCTCACACACTCCTCTTATCTCACTTTTGGTGGCAAATAGGACTAAGTTCTTCTTTTCGCTCATCGTGGAGGTGTTCGATTTGGGCTTGTGGCGCTCACTCTATTTTTGGTGGCTCGCTCGCTCACTATTCTCTCCATGATGGGTGGCTTGCTTGTCGGCGATCTCTTGACTTGGAGACATGGGACGAAGTACATACTCCTTGCCCTTCATCTTGAAGATGTAGTGGTTCGTTCGGCCGTTGTGGATGACTCCTCTATCGAATTGCCATGGGCGTCCTAGGAGAAGATGGTAAACGGTCATTGGAACGACGTCGCACTCCAAGGTGTCTTCGTAGGCGCCAATTTTGAAGGAGACTTGTACTCGGTGCTCAACTTGGATGGTGCCGGAGTCGCTAAGCCATTGCACTTTGTATGGATGAGGATGCTTCGTCTTGGGCAATTGGAGCTTGGAGCAAAGTTCTTCGCTTGCGAGATTATGACAACTTCCTCCATCGATGATGACCTTGACGGATCATCCATTGATGCCGGCCTTGGTATGAAATATATGGCATCTTTGGTCTTCTTCTTGATGATGTTAGGGAGTCAAGACCTTGGAGATAACAAGGGCGGGACTTGAATCTTCATCCCAAAAGACTTGTTCCTCTTCATCGTTCACTTGCCGGTGCATGGCGACTTGCTCGATGGCGTCCATTTCTTCTTCACTCATTGAGTCGTAAGTGCCGTCGTCGTTGAGGATCATGGTCCGCTTGTTGGTGCACTCGTAGGACTTGTGGCATCGGCCTCCGCAAGTGAAACACTTGAAGGAACTCGTTTTGACGGTCTCATCGGTTGGAGTTGATGATGATGAAGCTCTCGGCTTGAAGTTTCTTGTAGTAGGAGGATGACTTGGAGTTGACGAAGCTTTCTTGGAACTTGACTTGTCGATGTTGGTAGTAGAAGGCTTGGTATTCGGTGTTGGAGTCATTGAAGCTTGGTTGTTGGAGAAACCATATGACTTGGATGATAACTTGGCATACTTGACATCCTTTTGCACTTGACGTTCCGCTTTTGTAGCTTGATGCACTAGCTCAATGAGGTTCGAGTTTGGTTGGAAGTCGGCGATCTGCTTGATAGGGTGGTTTAGTCCATGCATGAAACGTGCCATAGTTTGCTCATAATCTTCCGTGACGTTGTCTCTTATCATGGCAATCTCCATCTCCTTGTAGTATTCTTCAACGCTCTTGGTTCCTTGCTTGAGGAGTTGGAGTTTCTTGAAGAGGTCGCGGTTGTAGTAGGTAGGCACGAAGCGTGCTCTCATGACATCCTTCATTTGTGCCCAAGTAGTGATGGGTGGTTCACCTCTTGCCTCACGGCGCTCGATGACTTGTTCCCACCAAATGAGGACATAGTCTTGGAACTCAAGGGATGCCATCGTGATCTTCTTATCTTCTTCATAGTTGTGCAAACGGAAGATTTTGTCGACCTTCAATGCCCATGATATACTCTTCGGGATCATTGCTTCCATTGAACTTGGGCATGGTGAACTTGAGTTTGCCATAGCGTTGCTCTTCATTGTGTTGGGGTCGGGGATGATGACGCCCATGTTGTTGATGATTGTTCAACTCGTGGTGCTCTTGGCGCGGAGGGTTGTAATCCTCATGTTGCTCTTGTCGTGGAGGATCTCCATTGTCTTCATGCTCTTGACGAACTTGTTGTTCTTGGCGAGCTTGTGGAGGAGTTTGTCAAGCTCGAGGAGGGACTTGACGATGCACACGGGCTTGAAATCTTCGTTCTTGAATTTCTTCACGAAGTGCTTCGGCATGTTCACAAGCTTGTCGGCCTCGATCGGCTATGTCTCGACTTGAATCTCGTAGGTCTTGTTGCGCCTCAAGTGCTTGAGCATCACGGAGTTGGTGTTCTTGACGTTGTGCCTCGGCATCTTGTGCATTTTGGTGTAGACGTGCGCGCTCTTCCTTTTCATGTTGGCGTTGTCGTTTCCGTTCTCGTGCTAGCGCAAAGGATTCTTGGTTTTGACGTCGTCGGTGCTCTTGCGAGTCGGTGTCGCATAGAGGATTGAGGCTTGCTTGATGCTCGTTGCGCGCGGCATGGCGAAGAGTGTTCGATGATGGTGTACTTGAGCTGGAGAGGGTAAAGTCGGAGTGGCGGCTTGAACGGCTCATTCTTGAAGTGGAAGAAGAGCAGTTGAGCAACAAAGCGCGAATCTCATCCATCCTTGCATGATTCTCTTGCTTGTGATCATCGAGCTTGTGGTCGAAGTAGTCTCTTGTACGTTGCTCAGAGAGTCGCAAGTCGGTGGCGAGGTTGTCGATGCGGTCACTCATGGCTTGTTGCTCTTGATGCAAAGCACGTTGTGTACCAAAGAGGTGACTCTTGGTGAAGAAAGAGTTCATGTCATCGTCTTGCTCCATGAAGAGTGGGTTGGTAGAAATACTTGGCCTATCCATCATTCCAAGACAAATGTGAGTGGTAGAAAGAGAAGAACGAATACCAAATGTACCTTGACCGAAGTTGAAAGTGGATCGATGATCACTCCAATGTAGGACAAGGAAATAGCACAATTGGTACCAATTCTTGTCGGTTTCTCACGCCTACACAAGTAAAAGATAATGGTGGAGCTTGATTAGGATGGTGGCACAAAATTTGATGCAATTTGTAAGTGAGCTTCAATAATGTTGGAAAAGATTCGCTAGATGCAATGTAACAAGTAGACCAAGCATATAAGGTACACGGAAACACACGCGCAAAAAGATAAGTGGGGTCGTGCAACCAAGGGTGAGCCAAAATGTGGAATCCACGAAAATGCTCTTGTTGTACATGACTAGAGAGACGCTAGCACGATTGCACAATAGGCGGATACAAGAACTTGTGCACAACCTACGTATCAAGAATGCAACGACTTCTATCCCAAGTATGCTCTATGCAAGGTGTTGCTATGATATGATCCAAGATGACCGAGTATGACAATCTTAATGTTGTATGGTGCCATGGTTCTTGCTTAAAAGCTCTTTGCTTATCTTTTCTCTTTGCTTAAAAGCTTGTTTGGCTCTTTGATGTTTGAACTCTTTTCTCATGCAATGCTTGACGAACCGATATAGCAAGTGAGTATGCAATGACAACTTTGTGACACAAGAGATGATACCAAGAAATGGAACAATGATGTATGTATGCTATGGGAAGTATGATCACTAATGTGCACAAGTCTCGTTGCCGGCAATACTCAATGGCTAGTATCGATGGGTAAGCAATGCAAAGGAGTAAGGCTATGATGTCTATCAATGTAATGGCAAGAATGTTGTATCACGATACCAAGATGAATTTACCGTTGTTGCTTCGGGATGGTGTCAAAATGGTGGCACGAATACCAAAGTGTAGTCGAGGTTGTCGTTGTTGATGACACGTCCGTGGCGAAGATGAGCGGCAGTGATGTTGATGTCGAACCGTACCTAAATAGCCGAAACACAAAAGGACACGGTACCGCAACTCAAATTCTCAAACCTCGAAGTGGCAGCACATGTCGGAGTGCGAAACAGGCACAATGGTGGTGTTATGCGGAAGTGGTGATGGTGTAGAGATGGTTGAGGCAAAGATGCCAATCGGTATGGGCGGAAACTGGGCGGAACGGTAGTACCGTTGGTACATGCGGTAGTACCGCTGGTGGTACTTAAGCGGTAGTGTCATTCGGTGGGGCGGTAGTACCGCTGGTGTCGGAAAAATCACAAGATCTGGATCGGGTTGGTTTTTGGGGCGGAAAAGGATGATTACGTGGTCAAAATTCGAGCGATTTCATGGGTGGACGGTGGAGAAAATTGGGGAGAATGCTAGATCCACTTGAAACCAAGCAAATCCACGGATGAAATCCAACAAAACATGAACACACCAACAAATCACAAAAAAAATATTTGGGGCTATTTTTGGTGGGGATTTTCGAAATTGGGGAAGAACACAACAAAATTAGGCTAGAAAACAATGAGGGGGCTCCGAAATCGTGATCAACGAGGCTCTAGATACTAAGATGATGTAGGGTAGAACCCTAATCGGCCGATCTTTCATGAAAGGAGCGGATCCCGCGAAGAACACAAGGAACACGAGGGGGAAAAGAGGGAAAACACAAGGGGAATCACAAGAGGAAACACTAAACCAACACGAATAAGTCACACATGTGCTAGATCCTCGAGTACATAAGGAAAGATACACGATCCACGGACAACTAAGGACGATACAAGGGTAGCCGGTCATCTCCGTGAGGAGGTCTTGATGTTCTTCCCTAAAGAGGGGTCTTGAATCCGCTTGATGGACCTTCTCCGGTGGAGGCTCTGTAACACCCACGATGCGGCTATATCTCCCACGTGTCGGAGCACGACTTAGAGGCATAACCGCATAGTAGGCATGTCGCAAGAGGGGTAATCTTTACACATACCATGTACTGAATAAGATTGAGATAAAGAGTTGGCTTACAATCGCCACTTCACACAATACATAAATATAGCATTACATCATCCAGATACAATCAAATTTAGACTATGGAACCAAAATAAAAGAAGAAAACAACAAATGCTAGATCCCCGATCGCCCCAAGTGGGCTCCACTACCGATCGAAAGGAAAAGAAACAACACAACGAACACATTTTGAATCCTCGTCGAACTCCCACGTGAGTTCGGTCGCGTCCCCTGCACTGGCATCCTCGACACCTGCATCTGTTTTAAAGTAATCTGTGAGTCATGGGGACTCAGCAATCTCACACCCGCGAGATCAAGACTATTTAAGCTTATGGGTAGGAAAGGGTAGTGAGGTGGAGCTGCAGCAGGCACTAACATATATGGTGGCTAAATTACGCAAATGAGAGCGAGAAGAGAAGCAAAGAAACGGTCGTGAACTAGGAATGATCAAGAAGTGATCCTGAAACTACTTACGTCAAACATAACACAAGAACCGTGTTCACTTCCCGGACTCCGCCGGAAAGAGACCATCACGGCTACGCACGCGGTTGATGCATTTAAATTAAGTTAAGTGTCAAGTTCTTCTCTACAACCGGATATTAACAAATTCCCATCTGCCCATAACCGCAGGCACGGCTTTCGAAAGTTCAAAACCCTGCAGGGGTGTCCCAACTTAGCCCATCACAAGCTCTCACGATCAACGAAGGATATTCCTTCTCCCAGGAACACCCGATCAGACTCCGAATCCCGGTTACAAGACATTTCAACAATGGGAAAACAAGACCAGCAAAACTGCCTGAATGTGCCGACAAATCCCGATAGGAGCTGCACATATCTCGTTCTCAGGGCACACCGGATGAGCCAGACGTCGGGTTGGCATAGACCCTGGTTGCCCAGGGGGCGCCGGACATCGCTCAGGTTGGACCAACACTTAGAGAAGCACTGACCCAGGGGGGTTAAAATAAAGATGACCCCCGGGCTCAGGAAACCCAAGGGAAAAAGGCTAGGTGAGGCAAATGGTAAAAACCAAGGTTGGGCCTGGCTGGAGGAGTTTTATTCAAAGCGAACTGTCAAGGGGTCCCCATAACACCCAACCGCGTAAGGAACGAAAAATCAAGGAACATAACACTGGTATGACGGAAACTAGGGCGGCAAGAGTGGAACAAAACACCAGGCATAAGGCCGAGCCTTCCACCCTTTACCAAGTATATAGATGCATTAAAGTAAACAAGATATAATAAAGATATCCCAACAATAATCATGTTCCAACAAGGAACAAACTCCATCATCACCTGCAACTAGCAACGCTATAACAGGGGCTGAGCAAAGCGGTAACATAGCCAAACAACGGTTTGCTAGGAAAAGGTGGGTTAGAGGCTTGACATGGCAATATGGGAGGCATGATATAGCAAGTGGTAGGTATCGCGGCATAGCAAAAGAACGAGCAACTAGCAAGCAAAGATAGAAGTGATTTCGAGGGTATGTTCATCTTGCCTGAGATCCCGCAGGGAAGAAGAACGAGTCCATGAAGAAGATAGGCAGACGTAGTCGAACGAATCCTCACAAATCCGGAACAGAACTGAAGCTAACGAGAGAAGCAACCCGGAAAGAAGCAAGCAACATAGTAAACAACCATCACATAAACATGGCATGATGCACAATCAAGTATGATGCATGTCCAGTTTAATGAAGCAAGGCATGGCAAAGTGCACAAGCAAAACTACAAGTTAAGTGGAGCTCAATATGCAACGAGTTGCATATTGACGAAACACCACAACAATTATTTAGTTCTCTCCCGTTTATGTAACCAACAATATTAAATGTTGATTAACATGGCAAGGGGGGTGAAGCATAAAGAAATTATCTATTTAGGCAAGTTAAATGAGGCCGGAATGCCAAACAACAATTCCGGTAAAACCCCATATGCTTTTAGCAATTTAAGGCAAACAACAAATTTAAACATTTTAAATGTTATTATCATGATGCGGATGACATGTGCAAGTTTTATGCGGGTTTTATGAAAATGTTAACAAGAGCATATTATGAAGCATTTGTCATCGTGGCGGAAACGAAAGGGATGCCACGACAACGAGTCCGAAAATGATGCCACGGCAACATTCCGGTTCCGGTAACTCGATTGAGATGCCGGTGCAAAAGGAAAAGTGACGGGAGCGTGTCATGCAAAGATGATGGGGTGATCCCGGTAACCAGGTTCCCACGAGTCGATGGCATGGAAGCGAGAGACACTACGGACACAGTGCAGACAAAGGGTGCATCTCATACACCACACATGCATTCGTTCACGGGCGTCGCCTCGGTGTTATACCTTTGAAGCGTGCGGTTTTGCGGCGGTTCAAGTTCGTAGTGGAAGTAGTGGTACTCGCGGATCATAGTGGAAGTAGAGGTTCACGAGTCGAAGAGGAAGTAGTAGTTCATGTTCGAGGAGCGGTAGTGGTACACGGTCGTCATCAAACTTGGCATCACATCACGTAGTCGTACACATTCCGTATATGTTCATGTCATCGGTGTCGTGGTACTTGGGGTCTTCGAACTTTCCCATCCCATTCTTGCGACAGTCGTAGTGGAAGTAGTAGTGCTATCGTTCATCTATGATCATCGGGACGGTAGTGGAAGTAGAGGCACATGACATCTTGTCGAAAATCACGGCGGCGGTAGTTGTACACATGTTGTAGTTGAACTTGATGGAACCAATGTCCTCGAGGGTAGTCGTGGTACTCGTCGCGTTCCGGAACCGAAGTGGTACTTGGCAACATCCCGGATGGTCTTGGCGTTTCGGTGCGGTGTAGTGGTACATGTCAACGGTCATCGTGGTACTTCGTTCCGGTCCTGTAGTCATACTAGGCATCGGTGGACCTTCGAGGGACTTGCGTATCCGAAGGGGTACTTGGCGATCGACGGACGTCGTGGTACTTGATGGTCTAGGTCTTGGCGTATCCAAAATGGAAATGGTCGTCGGTGGTGGAACTTGGCGAACCCGGGGGGGGGGTATGCCTTGGCACAGTTGCGCGAAGCAAAGAAGATGAACTTGGTGGCAAAGGTTCTCGTGCTCACATAACAACGAAGACACACGGAGGCGCTGGACGCACACACGGTGGAGGCCTCAGACAGGAAGTACAGAGCAGGAAAAGGGTTGCAGGGGCTGACTGCAAAGGCAGAGCAGCAGCATGGCAAGCAGAAGGGGCCCGAGCGATGAGGCTCCATGGAGAGGCGACGGCGTAGGAGGAGAGGCTGCAGGGGCGCCGGGGTTGGCGCGGTCGGAGGCCAGGGCCACGGGGCGGAGCTTGGTGGCATCTTCCTGTCGGAGGTGATGATGGGGAGGCGTGGAGGTCGCTGGCGCGGGCGTCTGGTCGGTGCGGGGACGCGGGTCGACGGGGTAGCAGCCGGCAACGGCTTCGGTGGCCGGCGTGGTTTAGGGAGGAGGCAAACGGGCGAGGGGGATCCAGGGGTCGCCGGCGCTGAGGTACTTGTGCTGCTCGGCTTGGACGACGAACGTGCACAGGAGAAGAAGAGCTCCGGCGGGGCTGCTTGCTAACGACGGCCGGAGACGGAGGCGGGGCCCTCGGACTCGAGCGGTGGCGAGGTGCGGTGGAGATCGAGCGCGGACGCTCCTGCGTGCATGGGTGGAGCGAGAGGCCACTCCTCTCTGGCGGCGCGAGCAGGAGAAGAGGGGAGCGGGAGAGAGAGATAGAGGGGATCGGGCTCGGCTGCGTGCGCATGCGGCGCTCTCCTGGCGGCGCTTGGAAGAAGGAAGGATGAGGAGGGGTTCGAGGGAGATGGTCGGGCCTAGGGTTAGGTGGGAACCGGGCAGGCCTGGCTAGGAGATGTTGGGCCGGCCTGGGAGTCAGGCTCAAGAGGCCAGTGGGCTAAGGGGAGGTTGGACCGATGAGAGGCCTAGCTGGGCTGGACTCTCCTCTGCCTGAAACTCTCTTTCTTTTAACTATGACAAAAAACCCAAACTTGGAAGAAATGCCGAGAGGGATAGCAGTGGAGTTTGGGCAGGAAGTAAATTTTCTCAGACTCGCAAAAATGATCTTGATCCAAGAAAAATGGAAACAAACACGTGGGTGAAGTTTGAATCAAACTCATTTGAATTTAATTCAAATGGTTTTGCATAGGAAGTAGGTGATAGGGGGGTCCGAAAATGTTGAGGTTTTTGCTGGAACTCCGGAAAGTGAAGAAAGAATTTAGGGCAAAGGTTGGAGACCAAGAATTAAGATAGCAAAGGCATTGGGATATTTTGCAAGTGTGTTAGAATATTTACTATAGTTCCCTAATATATTGAGAGGATATGTTATATAGAGAAATCCCCATGTGAGTTCCCTCAATTTAAATAGATCAAAGATCTATGCATTTTATTTAGTTGAGTATTAAAACGGGTTGCATGATGACATGATGGAATGATGAATGCAACGAACCAAACAAATCACACGACAAAACCCGGAAATCATGGAAGGCACCTGAAGCTCCGGTCTTGGGGCGTCACAGGCTCGAATCTTCGTGGAGAAGGTATCCAAGTGGATGAGCATAGCTCTATCTCTCAAATGAGCTAAACCAACGCTGACCCTAACTAGGAGGATGAGGGGGAGTATATATAGTCTGAATCCACGAAAGGGTAAGTGAAGAGGGGATATATGGGCCCTAGGCCCGTTCTCTGCGCACAGGCAGGGCGGTAGTACCGGGCGACAAGCGGTAGTACCGCTTAAAGCGGTAGTGCCACTGGCACGAGCGGTAGTACCGGACCCGGGTCATGCGAACATAGGGATTTGTCGGGTTGAGCGGCAGTGGAGTGGATGCCCGGCGGTAGTACCGCTTGGAGGGCTTCAGCGGTAATGCCGCTCGTCCTGGCATGTGCGGCTCCTCTTTGGGCTCTTGTCGTCCACCTCGCTCCATAGCTCCTTCCAGGCTGGTTTCTTGTTACCTAAGCACACAAAACATCTCCGTTTGAGGTAGTAACCATGTCTCAAATGGATCGAAGTGGAATTGTGAGAGGAGAGATGTCACCTCGGTTTCAAGAGCTCTTGCATGTGCCCGTGTCATGGGTCTAAGAGGTGTCGTAGTAGATGTAGTTGGGTCCATGGGGATGGCCTTGGGATGCTCCGCGTCACATTGTGCCCAATCTGATTATGAAGGCAATTCTGCACACATCTCTGATAAGTCGCATGGGCACTCTTGAGCCCAAAAGGCATAGACACATAGCAGAAGGCTCCAAAGGGAGTTATAAAAGTTGTCTTCTCCTGGTCCTTAACTGCCATTTTGATCTGATGATAACCAGAATAAGCATCCAAAAAGCTCAAACGTTAACAACCCGCCATAGCATCGATAATTTGATCAATACAAGGGAGAGCAAAAGGATCAGCCGGACAAGCCTTGTTTAAATCCATGTAGTCAACACACATACGCCAAATGCCGTTCTTCTTAAGTACCAGCACCGGGTTAGCCAACCACTCAGGATGTCTATTGCTTCAGGAGGTAAATCGACCGTATAGTTACGCACCTTGCGAGGACCCTTGAAATCCTTGGGCAAACGCTCATTACGTAGAGCCGGTACTAAATATGGCACACCCAAATTCCTTAAGGTTACACCTAGCTCCACTGAAGTTGTCGGACGAACTGGAGAAGGTTGACGGGCCGCATACTGCGCCGCTAGCTCGGCCTCTCGACATGCTCTACCTTGATCCACCACATTCTGAGCATCAACGCCACCGCCCGTCGGGTTATGTCCGCCCACTGCTTGACACAGCCGGTTCATTGATATGCCTGCTGTAACTCCGACTCGGGCGAGGGGTGGAATGAATCATGTCCCGACTGTAAGAATAAGCCTGCTGCTGAACCAGTGCTGTCTGAAGGAGATCTCTAGCCCTCCGTGTTTCAACCGTCGTCGGAGACTCGCCTTCAACCGGGAGAGCCGCCAATCATGACGCCGCAGCGAACATGTTATCCAAAGGGTTAGAGTAATGACCTGTGGTGTCGGCACATGCTGCGGCGGGTTACTATTCTGACGGGGCGGGTCCGTCGTGCGCGGCTGAACTGGTGTACCCCTTCCAGGTGCTTCGACCCGGTTTACCGCTATCATGTTACTGGTTCCTGCTCCTGGCGTGTTAAAGAGATTTCTTGCCTCGTAAACCGAGGGCAGACGAGTCTGATGCCTCCGCCTCATGACTTCGTTTGAAGCGTTCTGATCTAGCATGAGCCGGTAAGACTATGACTGAATCCGTTGTGCTTGAGCATCCAAAGCAGCCCGCTCCTCGGCCATCCTAGCATTTTCCGTGCTAAGCTCCTCCTTGGCCTGCGCTATCTCATCGTGCAATTTTGCGACCGCCGCATTATGCTGATCCTGATCCACCGGGTTAACCACTGCTGTTAACAATGTTATCAGCTTATCCAGTAAGTCAGTTAAGACCTAACCCGGTGGGCGCACCGGGTCTCCTCCCCCGGCAGTCGTTGCCGTTGATACAATGACTCGGTCTCACCGGTGGACGACTCATCATCAGAGTAAACGATCGTCTCACCACCAGATGTCGTTCTATCCTCAGATTTCGCTCCATGGATAAATCCCACGAAGGCACAATTCATGGCGGGCTGAACCCAGGCAGGTCTCGCACGCTGAGCCGTCTCGATGATGTCGGTGCAGATGTCCGGCTTAGGGCCCGGATCGCCGATCTTGCTGATGAATACGTGAATTCCGCCGAAGGGGACCCTGTACCCGTACTCCATTGAGCCGGCCTCAGGGCCCCAGCCTGCATCGTCGATGTAGAGCTTGCGGCGGCGACTCATGATCATCCGGCCCATGACATATCCCTTGATTCCTTCGAAGTTTCCCTCTAAGAACTTGAAGCCATCATGCGATAGCCCAACAGTGGGCGCCAACTGTCGTGGAATTGTCATGGCAGATGTCCTAGTGTGAGGACTTAGTTGTGGAGCCATCGCAATGAGATTAGATTAAAGGGGTTAATCAGGACAAAGGACACGAGGAGTTTATACTAGTTCGGCCCCTTGCAGTGAAGGTAAGCCTAATCCAGTTGGAGGTGGTATTGCTAGGGTTTCGATGACCAGGGAGCGAATACGCTTAACCTGGCTCTCGATCTGTTGTTTTCCCTGTCCCTAAACCCCCGCCGGGTCATCCCTTTATATACACAGGTTGACGCCCGGCGGTTCACAGAGTCCTGGCCGTCTCATAAGCGTGTCCGGCTCGGTTTCTACTCTATCTTATAATACAAGTCATACACCTATGGTGGTTTACATTTACGGGCCCTAATCCGCCTTTGGGCTTTGGGCCTCCTTATTAAGTCTCCTTCGTGAGTCGCCATCTTCTACGTCTTCATGGGCTTCAATATTGGTAAACCATCTGGAGCATAACCCGACCCCACCTGGGCGGTTTATACTCAAGAGTTATATTCCCAACACTTTCCATGATGGGCTAGCAGATGTGGGGGATTGTTGGTGTACTGGCTATCTATCGGTTAAGGGACCTCTTCAGAAAGACTATGTCTCGGTCATCCGTTTCTCAAACACCATGCAGCACGAGAAATACAACAGAGGAGATCGAGTCTTGTGGGGAAAAGTGTGCAAACCTCTGCAGAGTGTATAAACTAATCATGGTTAGCCGTGTCTCCGGTTATGGACATCTTGAGTATCTGGTGCTTGAATTACTATGTTGATCTCATCACTTTACTTAATTAATTTGTGGGGTTATTGATTATTAATTTGGGATTGAGATGGGGTTACCATTCTCAATGTTTTTCAACCAACTTTGTAGTTAAATAAAATATATTCCTTTGTTGTAGGGAAAAACTGGCTTTACGCAAAAATGATAACCATAGAGCCTCCACTAGCCATATATGCATATAGTTATAGTTGTTACTTGTTCATTGCTCTATAGTGTTATCTTGCCAGCATATTCCATGTGCTGACCTACATAGGCTGCAATGTATTATGTTGCAGAGTTTTCAGACGAAGAGTAAGGTGCGCTAGGTCGTTGTCATACACTCAGCAATGACGTTGGAGTTGATGGACTCATTTACCCTCAAAGCTTCCGCAGTTATATTATTTAGATGGCCTTAAGCCATATTATTGTAATAAGTACTCTCTTTGAGACATTCGATGTAATAAGTGTGTGATTGCAGTCTGCTATAAATCCTTGAGTACTGTGTGTGTCAACATTACCGATCAAGGGATGACACTTATACACAGAGATTTGACCGTTTGAGGTCGGATCGCTACATGTATTATATTTAATGTGAAGTCGAAGGTTTCCGAAATACCAGGGGGAGCCCACTTGGTGAAGCCGAAGGTGTAAGCCGGATACAGCATCATCGCCGAAAAGCCGAATACAGTTCCTTTTGATCAAATTGCTTTGAAGTGTTCGGAGGAGGAATCCGCCTTGCAATGCCAAAGACAATCTGCGAGCCAGATCGTCATTGAACCCTGGTTCAGGGGCTACTGAGGGAGTCCTGGATTAGGGGGTCCCCGGGCGTCCGGGACTCATGACATGGGCCGGACTGCTGGGCTGTGAAGATACAGGATAGAAGATTTCCCTCCATGTCCAGACAGGACTCTCCTTTGCGTGTGTGGCAGGCTTGACATCCGGATGTATGGTTTCCTTCCCCTGTAAACCGACCTTGTACAAATCCTAGCCCCCTCTGGTGTCTATAAACCAGAGGGTTTAGTCTGTAGAGGCAGTCATAATCATACATGCTAGACATCTAGGGTTTAGACATTACGATCTCATGGTAGACCAACTCTTGTAACCCCTATATTCATCAAAGTCAATCAAGCAGGACGTAGGGTTTTACCTCCATCAAGAGGGCTCGAACCTGGGTAAACATCGTGTCCCCTGCCTCATGTTACCTACGATCCTTAGACGCACAGTTTGGGACCCCCTACCCGAGATCTACCGGTTTTGACACCGACAAGGAGGAGGTGACCTCCAAGAAGAAAGTACTCAAGAAAGAGTATTCTGCTACTGCCACCAAGCCTGAAATGCCCAAGAAAGCTCCTACTAAGAGAGCTATGTCAAAGGCCAGAGCCTCAACTCAAGGAACCATGGAGTTCACTCTTGAACCAAGAGAGGAAGTGGCTGCTGGAGGAAAGAAGAGGAAGGAGAGAGTCAGAAAGACCATTGCCAAAGTCATTGGCAAACCTTCTATGATGAGAGATTCTGATGAAGATGAGGAGGAGGAAGAGCCTGTTGTACCTCCTGCAAAGACTCAGAAGCTTATGGGGGATGCCATAAGGACTGGGGCTGCTCCATCTAAACCCAAGTATGCTCCCAAGCCTCCAGCACAAGCTCAAGCTCCCAGACCATCTGTACCCAAGAGATCTACCAGGAACATCCACTACAAAAAAAAGACACACCCGTGACATTTTGGGCCGAACGAATTTTTTTCCGTCATACTTATGACACTTCTATGACGATAATTGTGACAAAACCCAGTATCATCATAGATGTGGCGGGGTCCTACTTCTATGACAAAAACTCATGACAGAAAATGGGCTTTTCGGCCTGGGCGGGTCAGAGACGTAGATGCATGACATTCTTTGGGCCGTCCATGACGGAAAAAACCATGGTAGAAGCGAGGGCGAGGAAAATATAGGGGAGTTCCCGGTTACGGTGTGTGGTTGGGGGACGAGCGATGCGTGTTTCTCTCGTACATATGCGCGTGTGTGCGAGGCGTTGGGCTCTAACTGAACCCGAGCGAGGCGTTGGGCTCTAACTGAACCCGAGTGATTGCACTGCAGGCTATGCATTACTGAACCCGAGCGATCGATCGATCCCTTGCTGTTAACTGAACCCGAGTGATTCCTTCACTACTGCTGCTAACTGAAGCCGATCGAACACTGCTGCCTCCTTCCCTGGATGAACTATGAGCGTTGTTGAGGGGGTTTGGATGAACAGTTCCCGGTGGGGGGTTGGATGAACAGGAACCCGTGGTAGTAGAGGTCGTTGCTACTGAATGAATAGTACCCCGATCGATCGAGCCGCTGGATGAACAGGACCCCGTGGAGGGCTGGTTGAACAATAGCCGGTGGAGGGCTGGTTGAATAGTAGCCGGTGGAGGGCTGGTTGAACAGTAGCTGGTGGAGGGCTGGACGAATAGTAGCCTTTGGAGGGGTGGTTGAATAGGACCCCCGTGGGGAGGGCTGGTTGAACAGTAGCCGGTGGAGGAGTACGCGGTGGGGGCTGGATGAACAAGAGCCCGCAGATGAACAGTCGCAGGTGGAGGCTGGAGGAGGTCGACGGTGGATGAACAGGAGCCCGTGGAGGCTGGAGGACGTCGACGGTGAAGATGAACAGTATCCCGTGGAGTCCCGTTTTGCGGTACGCCACACCCCTGATAGAGGCAAAGGTGTCCTGATGTTTTGATGAGATGGTGGCTATTGTTTTCTGTGGGAGTCGACCTTGACGATCCGACTACGAACGTGCGAGACGTTGCGCCTTAGCAATCGCTAAACCAACTTACAAGGGTTATTGACCATGCCGGAGCACGATCAACCTGACCATGAGGGTCTGTTTCCTGCGAGCAAACAAAGAACAAGCAAGAAACTGAGATTGCAATCTGGATATTGCGAATATAAGATCAAAGGTTTATTGATCAAGGTGGGGTTCTGTGACGCCTTGGTCTGGTCGTTGGACACAAACGAAGTACGCGAAGTTGCAGCTATGGCGAACTTTTAGTCTAAACAAAACCCAAAGCCTAAACGATGCCCTAAGGGCTGTATATATGGAGGAGAGAGGGGAAATTTCATGGCCCTTGGTGGAGGGGTCCGAAACCAACCCTAACTCTTGTTTCCCCACACATACGGACTCTAAAAATAGCCTATACTTAAGTACTTCGAAAATACATGGGCCTGGCCCAATAATAAGGAGACGTAGCACCTAAAATAGCCTCTGGACGAAATTTATGAAGTGGCATCTTGTATATTTCGTCCCATGCTTCATGCACTCATTATGGTGGCTTCAGAGTCCTGGAATCATCACTTGTAACTCCGTTCTTGTTCCCCTTGCGCATGCCATCATCTCCATGCTTGAACTTGCTCCAAGGTTCATCTTTCTTGTCCAAGCTAGGCCCTTCATTTGTAAGCAAAACAAATGTATCCAATTTAGGCAGCATCATATTCTCATGAACATTAGAATCGTTACCAAGAAACGAAAGTACCTGATAATTCAATTGGCGTGCGCGAGCTCTAGTAATCGGTCCAGTGTGTATAGCAGCAGGGGTTGTGGGTGTAACAATGGTATTGATGTCCTCATCATCCTCCCCTTCTTGAAATGAAGTCGTCCTCGACGAAAGTTCATCGTCCTCACCCAAATAAGGCTTCAAATCTGCAATGTTAAAAGTGGGACTAACCCCAAAATCTACAGGCAGCTCAAGTTTATATGCATTATCATTTATTTTCTCTAACACCTTAAAAGGACCATTAGCACGTGGCATTAGCTTTGATTTGCGCAAATTAGGAAATCTATCCTTACGCAAATGTAACCAAACAAGATCTCCAGGTGCAAACAAAACATGTTTTCTACCCTTATCTCCAGCAAGTTTATATTTAGCATTCATACGCTCAATGTTTTCCTTAGTTAACTCATGCATTTTTAAAATAAATTCAGCACGTTCTTCAGCATCAAAATTAACCTTCTCTGAAGATGGAAGAGGCAACAAATCAATAGGTGCAGGAGGTAGGAAACCATACACAATTTCAAAAGGGCACATCTTAGTAGTAGAATGCAATGAACGATTATAAGAAAATTCAATATGAGGCAAGCATTCTTCCCACATTTTCTTATTATTCTTCAAAACAGCCCTAAGCATAGTAGACAATGTTCTATTGACTACTTCAGTTTGTCCATCAGTCTGGGGGTGACAAGTAGTACTAAAAAGCAGTTTAGTCCCCAACTTAGCCCATAAACATCTCCAAAAGTGGCTAAGAAATTTAGTATCACGATCTGAAACAATAGTATTTGACCCACCATGCAAGTGAATGATTTCACGAAAGAACAAATCAGCAACATTAACATTATCATCGCTTTTATGACATGGTATACAGTGTGCCATTTTCGAGAACCTATCCACGACAACCAATATGCTATCCCTCCCCTTCTTTGTTCGAGGTAAACCTAAAACAAAGTCCATAGATATATCCTCCCAAGGAACACTAGGTACAGGCAAAGGCATATATAAACCATGAGGATTGAGTCGTGACTTAGCTCTTTGACATGTAGTGCAGCGAGCAACAAAACGCTCAACATCCCGTCTCATCTTTAGCCAAAAGAAATGTGTAGCAAGTATATCCTCCGTCTTCTTGACGCCAAAGTGTCCCATTAATCCTCCTCCATGCGCCTCCTGCAACAACAAAAGACGAACGGAGCTAGCTGGAATGCATAGCTAGTTAGCACGAAACACAAATCCATCGTTAAGAATGAACTTGTTCCAAGTTCTCCCTTCCTTACAATTCTGCAATACATCTTTAAATTCAGCATCATGAACATATTGATCTTTGATGGTCTCCAAACCAAATATTTTAAAGTCAAGTTGTGAAAGCATAGTATAACGATGAGACAAGGCATCAGCAATAACATTTTCTTTACCCTTCTTGTGTTTAATGACATAAGGGAAAGTCTCAATGAATTCAACCCATTTAGCATGTCTACGGTTTAGTTTTGCTTGACTTTTAATGTGTTTCAAAGATTCATGATCAGAATGTATAACAAATTCCTTGGGCCATAAATAATGTTGCCATGATTCTAAGGTCCGAACAAGAGCATATAATTCTTTATCATAAGTAGAATAGTTCAGACTAGGCCCACTCAATTTTTCAGAAAAGTATGCAACATGTTTTCCATCTTGTAATAACACACCTCCTAATCCAATTCCACTAGCATCACATTCAAGCTCAAAAGTCTTATTGAAATTAGGAAGTTGGAGTAAAGGAGCATGTGTCAACTTATCTTTCAATACCGTGAAGGCTTCTTCCTGTGCGGTACTCCAAACAAAAGGCACATCCTTCTTTGTAAGCTCGTTGAGAGGTGCAGCAATGGTGCTGAAATCTCTCACAAAACGCCTATAGAAACCAGCGAGGCCAAGGAAACTCCTCACTTGTGTGACCGTTTTGGGCTGCGGCCAACTCTCAATAGCTTCAATCTTGGCTTTATCAACTTCAATTCCCTGTGGGGTAACAACATAGCCAAGAAAAGATACTCGGTCGGTGCAAAAGGTGCACTTTCCAAGGTTACTAAACAAACGTGCATCACGTAGAGCAATAAAAACAGCACGCAAATGTTCCAAATGTTCCTCCAAAGATTTGCTATAAATCAATATGTCATCAAAGTAAACTACCACAAATCGTCCAATGGAAGCACGTAAAACTTCGTTCATTAACCTCATGAAAGTACTAGGTGCATTAGTTAACCCAAAAGGCATGACTAACCACTCATATAATCCAAACTTAGTTTTAAATGCTGTTTTCCATTCATCTCCCAATTTCATACGAATTTGATGGTATCCACTACGCAAATCAACTTTGGAGAATATTGTCGAGCCACTCAATTCATCAAGCATATCATCTAGCCTAGGAATAGGATGACGATAACAAATAGTAATATTATTAATGCCTCTACAATCAACGCACATACGTGACGTACCATCCTTTTTTGGCACTAAAATGATAGGAACAGCACAAGGACTAAGGGATTCGCGGATATAACCTTTGTCAAGCAGTTCTTGTACTTGACACATAATCTCCTTCGTCTCCTCTGGATTGGTATGGTATGGTGCACGGTTGGGTAATGATGCACCGGGAATTAAGTCAATTTGATGCTCAATCCCTTGAATAGGTGGTAATCCCGGTGGCACGTCTTGTGGAAAGACGTCAGCGAACTCCTGCAAAATGTTAGTGACAGCAGGAGGCAAAGAGGAAGGCACGACCTCGAATGAAAATAATGCCTCTTTGCACACAAAAGCATAGCAAATAGATTTGCTAAAATCTAGATCATCAATATCAGATTTGGTGGCAAGTAAACATGCACTTTTCAATTTAATTTAAGAAGCAACACTAGATTGTTTATTATTATTAGGCTGCATTTGTTGCTCAAATTCTTTTGCCAAAATCTGATTTTCACTCTTATTTTTCTCCTGTTTTGCTTTATTAGCTCTATTAATATCATCTTTCAAAATGGAATCAGGAGTCATAGGAAGCAAAGTAATATTTTTATCCTTATGAACAAGAGTATACTGATTGTTTCTACCATGGTGTACAGAATTTTTATCAAATTGCCATGGTCTACCAAGTAATAAGGAACATGCTTGCATAGGTACCACATCACAATCAACATAATCAGCATATGTAGAGATAATAAAATGCACATGAACATTACATGTTACCTTAACCTTGCCGCTGTTGTTGAACCATTGGATGTAGTAAGGATGTGGATGTGGTCTTGTGGTGAGAGATAGATTCTCCACCATCTCCATGCTAGCCAAGTTATTGCAGCTCCCTCCATCTATGATGACGCGAACAGAACGTTGCTTCACAACTCCCTTTGTATGGAACAAATTATACCTCTGATTTTGCTCAGCTTGTGTAACCTGCACACGCAAAACACATTGAGCAACTAAACATTCATACCTATCAGCATCTTCAGCAGCCATGTATTGCGTCTCATGATCAGAATCATCTCCACCGTGTTCTTCACGTGTAATAAGAGCCAAAGTATCCTCATCATAGTCACTAGCGGACTCATACCCACCATCCTCGGTAGCAATCATCACACGCTGAGATTGGCATTCTCTCGCAAAATGTCCTCTTCCCTTACAACGACGACAAATAATATCACTTGTGTGCCCTGTTGATGCCAGGGAAGAAGAAGAGCTCTGCGCAGGTCTAGCAGGTGTGCTCTTGGCAGATAGTGGTGGTTGTGCCTGCTTTCTTGTATCACGGCTGGAGGTGGCACCTGATGGAGGTGCTGGTGGAGTGGAAGTAGAGGATGCACGTGGTGTCCATGATGAAGATCGACCCGCAGAAAAGTTAGTTCACGCTAATGCCTGTCGATCCTGCACTTCACGTTCAGCTTTACAAGCAAGCTGGAATAAACGAGTGATATTATTATACTCCTTATACTCTAGGATGGTCTGAATCTCTCTATTTAATCCACCCATAAAACATGCAAGCATAGCTTCATTCTCCTCAACAATACCACATCTAATCATGCCAGTTTGTAATTCCTGATAATATTCTTCTACAGAATTTTTTCCTTGTCTTAAACGCTGCAATTTTTGAAGTAATTCACGTTGATAATATGGTGGAACCCAATGAGTACGCATAGCAGTTTTCAAAGCAGCCCAAGTAGCAGGAATAGGATATAATCTACAATGCTCAGACCACCAAACACATGCAAAACTAGTGAATGCACAAACAGCAGCAGGAACACGTCTCTCCTCGGGATATTGTAAACATGTAAGTCGTTGTTCAGTTTCTAACTCCCAAGTAAGATATATATCAGGAACATATCTACCCTCAAATGGTGGAATATTCAATTTTAGTTTAGGGAGATGGTCATGATCTCGTACCTGAGGGTGAGCCCTACCATTGCCATTATTTGCATGTGGACGACCTGGTGGTTGCTGTGCTGGTGGTGGCACGTAGTTCTAATTTTGATCAACCTCATCCTCATAATCACCGGCAAAATCATCCTCCTCCGCATCAGCAGCAGGAGCCACAGAAGTATCAACAGCAGCACCAATAGTTTGGCCAGGCGCAAGAGGGAGACGGCTCGCTCGGCGGAGGGCTGTTTCACGATGTGTAGGTAGTCGTTGTTGTTGTTGTTGTAGAGGTGCGTTAGGTGCAGCCGGTGGTGGTGGTGGAAGATGCGCGAGCAATTCATTAAACCTGTTATCGAGCTTTGTTTCGAACGTCTTCTCCATGCCATCTATCTTCTCCATGGCCTCTTCAAATCTGTTTAGCACATCTTGCACCTGTCCACTCATCATTTGCTGAAATTTATCATGCAACTCCTTATTCGTCATGTTCTCCCAGTCAGTCTCGTCGGCTTGTGATCCTGCCATGGTTAGCAACAATAGAAACACACAAGAATATGATCCTACAGAATACTAACAAGAGGTGGTGGTGTCACAAATCCGTCAAGCCAATCTCAAATTCTTACCAGTTCTTACCCAGCAGCAGGCGGTGATCGGCAACTGTCGTAGTCAAAACTCTCAAAGCTTGGATAGAGCGATTACCAGGGAGAGTCAAACGCACGACATAGATGTATGTGGAGCTGGGAAGGCTTATAATATGGTAGCAAAAAGGGTCAGCAATAATCAATTCAGAGATGCAAAGTTGAATAAACGCTCAACGACGGTACTGTGCTGGTCCTAGGCTAGACCGTGCTAGAGACGCGAGCCTAGAACACTAACAAAATCAAGGCGCTGCACGTAAACAATGGAGGAGCACACTCTGAATTTTTTTTCTCTTTTTTTCACTTTTTTTGCACTTTTTTTCCTCTTTTTTTTGCTCCGCAACAATTTTTTTTCGAAAAAGTCTACAAATGGTCTAAAAACTGCCTAGCCAGAATTTTCCAGACTTAGTTTTTTTTGAGTTTGGAACTATTTTTCTTCTGCGGGTAGCACGGAATCTCAGGAGTCCTACTCTCTCACGACTCGGAGTATGGCGTGATCTAGAACTCGAAAACAAAGCAACAAATACTAGACACGGACTAGGACTTGTGGCGGAGATGAATCTGGTGGAACTCGGACTGTGGTGGTATATCTGGACTCGGATTGGTGGTGGTATATGGCGATGGTATATCTGGACTCGGATTGGTGGTGGTATATGGCGATGGTATATGTGGACTCGGATTGGTGGTTGTATATGGCAGCGGCGATGTATATGGTGGGGTGGTGGTATATGGTAATGATGATGACGATGGTGCGGCGGCGGCGTGACAACCTGTGAACAGAACTCGAAACTCTAAAGGACTAGACGCTAAGACCAGCAACTTGACACGACAATGCAACCGCAAATTCAACAAAGCAAATACAGAAAAGATTATGCAAAGGCTCAGATTGGTTCGGATAGGACGAACTAACCCTAATTTTTTTTAGCTTTTTCGTGGATTGTAGGTATGAAGAACAGACTCGATCTAATCTACTAAAAATTGTAAAATCTCACCGAGCAACCTGAAAATCTGATACTACTTGATAGAGGCAAAGGTGTCCCGATGTTTCGATGAGATGGTGGCTATCGTTTTCTGTGGGAGTCGACCTTGACGATCCGACTACGAACGTGCAAGATGTCGCGCCTTAGCAATCGCTAAACCAACTTCCGAGGGTTATTGACCACGCCGGAGCACGATCAACCTGACCACGAGGGTCTGTTTCCTGCGTGCAAACGAAGAACAAGCAAGAAACTGAGATTGCAATCTGGATATTGCGAATATAAGATCAAAGCTTTATTGATCAAGGTGGGGTTCTGTGACGTCTTGGTCTGGTGGTTGGACACAAACGAAGTACGCGAAGTTGCAGCTATGGCGAAGTTTTAATCTAAACAAAACCCAAAGCCTAAATGATGCCCTAAGGGCTGTATATATGGAGGAGAGAGGGGAAATTTCGTGGCCCTTGGTGGAGGGGTCTGAAACCAACCCTAACTCTTGTTTCCCCACACATACAGATTCTAAAAACAGCCTATACTTAAGTACTTCGAAAATACATGGGCCTGGCCCAATAATAAGGTGATGTAGCACCTAAAATAGCCTCTGGACAAAATTTATGAAGTGGCATCTTGTATATTTCGTCCCATGCTTCATGCACTCATTATGGTGGCTTCAGAGTCCTGGAATCATCACTTGTAACTCCGTTCTTGTTCCCCTTGTGCATGCCATCATCTCCATGCTTGAACTTGCTCCAAGGTTCATCTTTCTTGTCCAAGCTAGGCCCTTCATTTGTAAGCAAAACAAATGTATCCAATTTAGGCAGCATCATATTCTCATGAACATTAGAATCGTTACCAAGAAACGAAAGTACCTGATAATTCAAATGGCGTGCGCGAGCTCTAGTAATCGGTCCAGTGTGTATAGCAGCAGGGGCTGTGGGTGTAACAATGGTATTGATGTCCTCATCAACCCCTCCCGATGAACAGGACCCCCATTTTGACCGTAGCACTCCAACACAAGTCTGTTTCCTCTGTTTTGCGGTAGGCCACACCCCTCCCGATCAACAGGACCCTGTTTCGACCGTAGGAGGTCAGTTTCCTCCATTTTGCGGTACGCCAGACCCCTCCCGATGAACAGGATCCCGTTTCCATCGTGGTCGGTCGAACACAAGGCTGTTTCCTTCGTTTTGTGGTACGCCAGGCCTCGTTTCCATTGCCTGTTCCGTCCAAGCCGGTTGGCTCCCGATGAACAACACGCATTCCGTTGCCTCCTGATGAACATGACGCATTCCATTGCCTCCCCATGAACATGACGATGACGCAGTTTCTCCGTTTCGACCCAGCCACAGTCATGTACACATGTCCTGGTCGTACGTATGCACGAGTAGGTGTTCGAGACCCCGTCCGTATGTACGTATGTGGCCGTATTTACTTTGTTGGACCCTGGCCGTTGTACGTACGTGTACATGCTACGTGCGCGCCTCTACTACCACATGTGCGCGCCTCTACTACCATATACGCCCTTCCTCACACGGCCATGGTTCATCGCTGCAGCCTGTAGACAGGCCGATCGACCAGTATGTACGTACACGTTCGCGACCAGAATGACAACAGTATGTACGCTTTGATCGGGTGGGTCCCGACTGTCAGGCACTTCATTGCATGCGAAGATGTAGTTGGTGGGTCCCATCAGTCAGGGGGGCGAATCATTTTTTTGCCCATAATATGGACGCACTTCCTTGCATGCGAAGATGTAGCTGGTGGGTCCCAGCAATCATGGGAGGAACGTTTTTTTTCCACGAAATACGGTAGCCCATCTGGCGGGTCCCTATTGTCAGGTGGAGGAACAATTATTTTGCACGTAATAAGGAGGCACTCCTTGCTGCGGCCGTGGACCCAGCTGTCAGCCTCTCAACGTATAGTACTCTTCCGATGGAAGTCGGTCGTTGACCACATTGACCATGCCGCGCCGAGAGCACCAAGGTGGTGGACGACGGCGAGGCCTAGGAAGGGGACGACGCGGAGCCGGGGAAGACGCGGAAGTGGATGCCCACGCGGAGAGGAGTACGAGGGTTCATTGGTTCAGTTGTGGTGTGAGGATGCCGTCGTCGCAGGGCCTAACCACCGTTGGGAGTGGTAGGGGGAGGTGAGGCCTCCGCGGCAGCACAGCCGGCCACGGGAGGCAGGAGCAGGTGGCATGACCGGTGTTGCTTTGGGCGGCTGGAGCAAGAAGACCAGAGGTTGAAGAATCACAACAGTCGTTGGATGGACATCATACGGTCACTGCAGCTAGAATCGTTTATATTGACTAAGTTAACAAAGCCCTTGGTACGCGTCAACTTAGTAGGCCCACAGGTTAACCTCCGAAATGGTGCGCCCTAGATGTTAGGGGGAGAAATCATTTTTTGGCTGGCTGAAGCTAGAATATCCGAGATTGAAGAAGTACGACGTCCATTGGATGGAAATCCAACGGACACTGCTACTAGAACCGTGTGTTGACTATAAGTTGACAAGCCTTGCATACGCGTCAACTTAGTAGGCCCACAAGTGTGTGGCAGAGAACTTATAGCCCATTAGCGATTTGTAAGAATGTAAAACCCATTTTTGAATTCTAATGGAATTTACTACAGCCCATTTACAGTTTGTTAAAAGTACAACCCATTTTCTAGCTAGGACAACAATTAACAATTTCAACCAACGTTCAAAACAGAATTCAATAAAATTTCCCACATTTTGATGGGATTCGAAATATTTTTATCCCGAAATTTCTAGTCAGATTAAATACAATTTCAATATAAATTTGTATTACGTAAAAATCCAAAGAAACATTGCGTGCACAACAATTAATGAAATTAAAATTTTCAAAATCCAAAAATATTATTTTATAAAGTAATTATGTGTTTGGTACATTTTTTTATAGTTACTGCCTAGATTTATAATTACATCCCATTTATTATTTCTTAAAGCCCATTTTCTTGTTAAGCCTAATGCATCCCTCCTAGGAAAGATTTGCAGCCTAGTGGGGCGGAGAATAACAAGTTGACCTTGCCTGGGTATTCCTCAAAAAAAAGTATAGCTAGGCTAGCCATTTTCAACTTGAAAAAAATTAATGTCTGGGCTGGATATCTAGCCTGGGCTAGACGGGCCACAGCCCGCCCAGTTAATACCCTGCTCTCCTCTGAACAACAACGAAAACATCACTCAAGAAAAACTCTGCAGTGCTCACACCTCAAAAAGACAAATACTGCTCGAGATGCTTGGTCCTAGCTGTCGGTCGCTCCTTGTGCAATTCTCTCGTTTATTGACCGCATAGGTTGACAATGGTGTGCGACCATGATGTCATGAAACCAGGAGGAAGCAAAAAATGTTACAGCTGTATATAATAAGGTGGCACTAGCCTACGTGCGGCTATGGCCCTGGTGGGTCCCCACTGTCATCCTCTCCAAGTAAAGTCATCTCCTCATTCCTCATGTCGTTGACCATGTTGAGAACGCGAGATGGCGGCACCACGATGAGCGCAACAACTCGAAGGACGACGGAGAGGGCCTCGCGGGCCCTACGGATGGTCTAATACAGTGCCCGCTGCTCATTCGGGAAGCCAGGATCATAGGGCCACATGTCTGCGATGGCATTGTCGTTCGCTTGTTCACCGGTGCTTGTTGAGGAGACGGAGGTTGCAGCACAGGTCCTCCTGCGCTAGTAGCTCTTCCGCCATTAGGGCGTCGAAGTGGGCCGCACCTGCTCTATGGTGAACACGGCATGAACCGGCCTGGACAGTGGCGCTAGCTCATGGTCAGAAGCTACATCCATCGTCTGATTGTTGTCGCTCAGCTCGGCGAGCTCGCTAGCGAGCCAGCATGTCCCGGCTTCTGGACCGACCCGCTACCAAGCACGAGTCTGACTGCCCTGGCCCACCCAGACCGCCTCACTCGCCCGCGCGCGCTTTCCGCCCGAAACGGTCAGCGTTGCCCGCCCCGCTTCCCGGTGCAGGCGATTACTCCGCCTTTAAACAAGACAAGTGCCATCCGTCCGTCCGTCTGCCGCCCACACTAATGATACGCGGTTGCCGAGGCGGCTACTCTGGCGCCACACGTCCGTCCCTCCGCCGCCCACCATTGCTATATAAACTGCAGCGCCGACTATAGCCGCAGCCATCCGCCTCTGTTCCCTTTCTCCTCTCCACACCACTACTCCCACCATGGCTTCCTCGTGCTCCAGCACTCTTCGGGACGGGCGGACGACGGACCACAAGGAGATGGCAGCCATTGCTGCCGACTGGCTGGCTGGCAGGTAGCCGGAGGACGACGACGTCCCAATGGAGAACATGGTAGTCCACAATCCGACACCAACCCCCTTGATGTAGGGTAGGAACCCTAGGGGCCGATCTTTCATGAAAGGAGCGGATCCCACGAAGAACATGAAGAACACAGGGAAGAACGGAGAGAAATCACAAGGGGAAACACTCAAGAACAAGTCCAATCACACATCCACTAGACAATCAAACACACAAGATCCACAAGTTACATGAACAACAAAGGGAAAGATACAAGGTAAGGTTCATCTCCATGAGGAGGTCTTGAAGGGGGCCACCCAAGAGGGGGTCTTGAATCCAAGGGGATCTTCTTCGAAGAGGAGTCGCGGTCTCTCTCGTGCAGTAGATCCGTAATGGATGAGAAAAGCTCTATATCTAAATGAGCTACTACTTTGATAACCCTAGAAGGGAGGTGGAGGTGGTCTATTTATAGTTTGAGCCACGAAGGGGTAAGTGGGAGAGGGATCAAGGCCAAAGGCCCGCGGCTGCCCACAGGCAGGGCGGTAGTATCGGTCCTCGGGCGGTAGTATCGCTTCAGCGGTAGTACCGCTTGTATAGGCGGTAGTACCGGACATGTGCCGCTCAATCACAGGAGTTTGTCGGGTTGAGCGGCAGTAGAGCAGAAGTTGGCCGGTAGTGCGGCTTATGGGCCTTCAGCGGTAGTACCGCTTGGTGTGGGCGGTAGTACCGCTCATCCTGGACGGGGCGGATCCTCTTCTTCGTTCTCTTCCATGCTTCTCTCGTGGATGGTGTAGTTGTACACTTGTGCTCGCCCTTCTCCTCCTCGTCCATGGTGTTCAGAAAATACCTATGTATGCACACGAGAGGAGTGTCAAGTAGTATACCATCCTCGAAGGGGTCAAGTGAACACACGTAAAGGAGATGATTCACCTTTGTGTATGTGAAGTAGATATCACACGTGTCGCTTGCCGAACGGACTCTTGACATGGTGATGTTCATAGGATGCTCCGCATCATCCCCTCCCCCTTGGGAAAGATCCGACCTCGGATCAAAAACCAAATCACCATGGGAAAGAGATGGTGTTGTCGTGTAGAAGTGGACAATCACCAAGTACTTGTCAACTTGAAGCTCGAAATTGGCACTCTCCAATGTCGCACCGTCTTGGGATTCCTTGAAAGGGAGAAGGGACAACAAACACTTGGAAAAACAAATGTGGTTAGCATTAGTGCAAAACCAAGCATTCAAGTGGTGATTCACCAAACAAGTGTCGTCATCATGCAAAGCATATGTTTTGACGAAGGATTGTGACATGGCATGTAAGCACATAAATTGAGCACAAGCAAAGGTATCATGGGGACAAGCATGTAAATGTGAGGTAGTGATGCAAATATGAGTAACAAGAGAAGAGGCATCAACCTCAAGGTCATAGCAATCGTGCATAAAGCGCTCGACAAATGGTCGATGGTAGGTATAAGAAACATTCACAACACCAAATAAAATGAAGTGTCTAAACACATGGGACAAGTGTAAGATAATCCAATCATAACGTGCATAGGGTGTAGTGAAAATAGTGTGGCACTCAACACAATAGAAAGAACAATTGTTCATCATGTGTGAGGCAATCTAGTCAATCATGTGACAAGCAATGGACATGGCATATGTGAAGTGATGACATTGTTGCAACCAAACATATTATAGTAGCAAGTAGTCCAAGAATTGGATGCAACACACAAGGCATATATATCATGATGCATGGGAATGTGAAAATCATGAATGGAGGCAATATCACTAACATGTGTGCAAGCAAAGGGTCCAAGATGACAAATAAGTCTCATGGTGGAAGAAACACAAGTAGTATGATCCACAATATGCATGCTCATGGTTTGGGGGTTCTCAAAAGAGAAGGATATCACCTTGAAAGCATGTCCTTGTGCGTCCTTCACAATGCCGAAGCACACTCAAGTATGATGTAGGAGCGTCATGGTAGAAGGTGGTTCGCTCTCAAGAGCTCGGATTGTCAACTCACGTGACGTGGAATTTGACACGAAGTCCAAGTTTCCTACACATGCACAAAACAAAGCAAAGAACGTATGCGCATGGTAGATAAACACATCATCCTTCATGATGGTTCTCCTCTCTTGCACATAACCATTAGTAGCACAAGTTCATGAATAATATGATGCAACAATGGCTATATTCATGGCACTAGGTATATGGTGCAAAGAGGCAAGACAAGCATGCTTCACAAGAAAAATGTCAAAATCTCCAATAATATGTGAGAATTCTATGGGGGCAATCTCATTAGAAAGACTAAAATCATTGTTGCACTCAATACATGGAAAATCATCTAGCATCAGAGAGGCAACATATGGAGATATATGACAAGAAGCAATAAGAATCATGTGCAAAGCATGTAGATGGTTGTCATCAACCGCATGAAATGAGCAAGTATGAATCATCGGTGATGCAACAAGGCAAGCAATCATAGTATCATCATAGGAATGGGACACAAAGCAAACATGGCAATAACTAGCAATATCTCCACCAAGCTTGCAAATACACATACAAGTATGAGAATCAATCATCATGTGTAATGCAAAGCATGGGTCACAAATGCATGGCAAAAGCATAGTAATGAGCATATCATGCAAAGTGAACATGGCAAGATGGGCATAGAATATGTAGTGGACAATAACCCATAGCCAAATGAGGGTCATGTAGAAGGAATGCGCGAAGTCTTTACACGAAGAGAGAGGTGGCAAAGACACTCCATGGGATCCCATGTCATCGTTGCTCTCTAGAGCTCGTTTTGTCAACTCGTGGGATTGCGAGGTTGACAAGTATTCATGGGTACCTACACAAAAGAGACACAAGTGAAAGAAATTGTGTGTGTGGTAAATGTACACATCATCCATCATGATGTGTATGTGCACGTGAGAGTTAGCACAAGATAAGCATCGCTCAAAGAAATTTGATGCATGGTATAAGAACATGTCATCCATCATGAAAGAATTTTTGTTATGTATAACATGATGGGGATGCAAATTGAGCATACAAGTATAGCAAGTGTGTGGCACAACAATAACATTTTTATTCACGGGGAGCATATTGTGCACATAAGTATGAGGATCATGCAATGGATTGGATGGATCAAAATCTCCTAAAATGTATGAGGAAACTATGGGGGTCTCCTCATGAGCAATATTGGAAACATCATATGGAGAAAATGGGCAACACCCAAAACAATGCATATCCGAAGCTAGGTGGTCATGGCATGGCAAATGAGATAAATGATGCAAAGGAAGCATATCAATATCATCACAAGAGAAACAAATGCCAATAACCATAGGCTTGTCATCTATGCCATATGTGCAAATTGGGTTAATTTTAATGGCGTATGCATAGTCACTATGAAGAGATTGAAAATATGACATATGATTGATCTCATGCATAGCATATGACAAGTCAATCGGATTGTCAAACATGATGTGACCGAGAGAATTAACACAAGAAATCCTATGTAACATGGCATCACAACTAATAGACTCCACATGGCAATCATCATACTCATCATAAATGGGTAAATCATCGCATGGGGAAGTCACACTAGTATGAAGCATGGAAATAGGTTGATCAACATCATGCAAGCAATCAATGTCATAATAGTCCACTAGTGGGACAAGAGCATCACCTTCACCTATGTTACCTTTGTCATTCCACTCATGTGGTGTAGGTGTGGTGGGTAAGACCGAATGGTGGTCAAGATCATCATTGTGATGGAAACATGTGGGGGGTGCATCATATTCCACCACGGCCATCGTCTCGTCCAAAGGTAGGACGTAGTCGTCGCGAATCGGTGCGTCATCATATATGGGACCTAACACCAAATGAGAAGACACAATAGAGGTAGAGGTCAAGTCGTTAGTGTTGGAAGTGGCCTCACATGACCTATCAACTATGTCACTCTCTCTATGTGGTGGTTCACTCACTTCCTCGAAATAGGTGCGCTCAAACTCACATATGGTGGAGTCACTCATCTCACTCAAGAGGTGGGGGTTGTGGCTCTCCTCACATGGGAATTGTGGAGACACATCATATATGGGGCTAGTGGTGAAGTCACTCTCACTCTCAATATGGTGGCAAAAGTCACTCAAGTTATCATACGTCGCCGTGGTCGAAGGGAAAATCCCATGCTCAACCATATCATCGCCATGGATGAAGGCTGAAGATGGCACATCTTCACTCTCGCCTCCTAAGATGGAAGCATCATCCTTGCTCGTCACCATGTCGCTTGCCTCCAAAGCTTGGTCCTTGAGGGTCTCCGTAGTTGTACTCGTCGCCGCACCATCTTGAAAAAGAGTCATGGAGGACTCGGCATCATCAATGCCACAGAGAGGGATGGCGGTGAAGTCAAACGTGGGAGCATCGTCTTGGAGCTCGTCGGGCTTGGACATCTTGGTGGTACTAGCCTCATGCTCGTTCTCATGGAGCTTGGTCGTCGTGAAGTGAGCTTGGGGTGGAGAAGCTTTGGCCTTCATGAGTTCTTGTTCCGCCTTGAGAGCACCAATGTAGTTGTCATCGAGGGACTTGTAGTTCTCGAGGAAGATTGTCTTGGAGATGTCCTTGTGTAATCCCATCATGAAGTGGAACATCATTGAAATGGGGTTGTCCACGCCGGCTCGTCGCAACGCTTTCTTCATCTCCTTGAAGTACTCGTCGATGGACTTGGATCCTTGGATGGTGTTCGCCAATTGGCGTTGAAGTTGTTCCATGTAGATTGGGGCCACGAACTCATGCCGCAAAGCTCTCTTCGTCTTGGGCCAACTCATGTCGTAGGTCTCTGAAGGTGTGTGAAGCCACCATGTGGACGCATAGTCGTGGAAGTTCCTTGTCACGCACTTCATTTGATCTTCGGGAGGAACTTGATGTAGCTTGAGGTAGTCGTCCATCAAACGCTCCCACTCGAGATACTCCTCGGGTTCTTGAGTCCCATAGAAAGGAATCTCATGGTCGATGTCGAGGTCATAGTAGCTCGTGGAAGTCACGGACTTGAGCTTGGGGAGCTTCTCTTGAAGTGCTTGTGGGCGAAGATGCCGTATGTCCGTAGGCGAAGATGCCTTGAAGTCGCTTGGCGAAGATGCCAAGGGCGATGGTGAAGTCGTTGAGCGGTTGTTGGTGTTGAGCTCTTGACCTTCACGTTCATGGTGGTGATGGTGTCAATGCTGATGTGACCTTGCCGGAGATGGTGTCTCAGAGGCATGTGCTCTTGAGCGTCTTCTCGAAGATGAGGAAGACCGCTTGTAGGACTTGATGAGGGCTTTGATCTCCTCCATTTGAGCTTGCATCTTGGCATCGGTGGAGTTTTGCATGGCATCAAACTCATCGTTGTTGTTGTAGATCGAAGATGAAATGCCTTGCCTATCCATCACAAGACTCGAGCAAATATGAGTGGGAGAAAGAGAAGAACGAATACCAAATGTACCTTGACCGAAGTTGAAAGTGGATCAATGATCACTCCAATGTGGACAAGGAAATAGCACAATTGGTACCAATTCTTGTCGGTTTCTCACACCTACACAAATAAGGCTTATGGTGGAGCTCGGTGAGGATAGTGGCACAAAGATGTAAAATGTTAGCAGGAGGCAATAATGTTGAAAGAGATATACAAATTCGCAAGTGTAACAAGTAGACCAATAGCAATATGTGGCACACAGGAACACACACACGGATAGATAAATGGGGTCGTGCAACCAAGGATGAGCTCAAAATGTGGAATCGACAGAAAATGCTCTTGTTGAACAACTCTAGAGAGACGCTAGCACGATTGCTCAATAGGCGGATACGACACTTGTGCACAACCTATAGGAGAGAAAAATGCAACGACTTCTATCCCAAGTATGCTATGTATATGATGTTCCGGTGGTATGATCCAAGATGATCGGATATGACAATCTTATGCAATGTGGTATGATGCTATGGCAGTTGCTTACAAGCTCTTTGTTCACTCTTTTTCTTTGCTTAAAAGCTTATTCTCTTTTTTTTATGGCCACTTTGCGAAATGCACAAACCAAGATAGCTATTGTGTATATGCGGGAACAAACTTGAGGCACACGAGATGCTATGATACCAATATGATATGGTATGGTATGCAATGTATGGTGTAGATCACTAATGTGCACAAGTAACGTTGCCGGCAATACTCAAATGGCTAGTCTCGATAGGCAAGTGACGCAAAATGGGCTAGGGGTTATCAATGCAATGGCAAGGGAATATACAATGGAGGGATACCACGATACCAAGATGATATGGAGGTTACTGTCCGTGTCGATGATGAGTGGTGGTGATCTTGATGGAGATACCAAGATGATGGACACTCGTCCCTAAGTAGCCAAAACACCTTAGGAAACGGAAAAACCACGAACTCAAAATCTCAAATGTCAAATGGTGGTAGCGGGAATGCGGTGGTGGTTTTGTGGAAGTGCAATGATGGATTATACATGTAGGCAATGCGGAAGTGGAGGGTAAGGTTGGCTATACACGGTGTCGGATTTGAAAGCACGGTCCCTAAGTAGCCGAAACACCTTAGGAGACACAACTCACAACACTAACAAAATTGGGTTAAGTTGGGATGGTGGAAGTGTATGGTTGGTAAGCCTATGCGGAAGTGGTGGTGCTGGTTGATGAAGAAGCAACCGTCCCTAAGTAGCCTAGACACCTTAGGAGACTCAAATCACTCGTCAAGCAACCACTAATGCGATGGGGAACAAAATTGGTTAGGTTGCGGAAGTCGGTGGTGGTGATGCGGAGGTTGTGGTGGAAGCCCTAGGCAAAGATGCCAAAGTTCCAAAAATTTGATGGAATCAAATGGTGATGGTATTATTTTTTGGGAAGGTGGATGTCAAGACCTTCAAAACGAGGTAAAGAACGTCAAAAACGGACTCCGGATGAATTAGTTATGGTCAAGACGGTGAAACACCGAAGGCTGAAATGCCAGGGGCCGGACATCCGGGCTTGGGGGCCGGATATCCGGGGGCTGATGTCCAGAACCGTGCAGAATTTGTGCTCCATGAGCCGGATGTCTGGCTTGGGGCCCGGATGTCCGGCCCGATGGCCCGGATGTCCGGCCCGACGATTCCAGATCTCGTTTGGGGCGGACATTTTTGAATTGGGGGCGGAAAAGGATGATTCCAAAGGCAAAATTGGAGAGATTTCGTGGATGGGAAGTGGGGAAAATTGGGGATATGCTATATCCACTCGAAACCAAGCAAATCCATGGATCAAAATCAACAAAACTTCGTCAAACCAACAAATCACAAAAAAATGGGGCTATTTTTGGTGGGGATATTTGAAATTGGGGAAGAACACAACAAAATTAGGCTAGAAAACACAACGGGAGGCTCCGAAATCGTGATCAACATGGCTCATGATACCAAGATGATGTCATGAGACAAACTTGGCTCTGATCCAAGATGATGTAGGGTAGAACCCTAGTGGCCCGATCTTTCACGAAAGGAGCGGATCCCGCGAAGAACGCGAAGAACACGAGGAGGGAAACGAGGGGAAAATCACGAGGGGAGCACAAGAGAACACTCAAACCAACAAGTATGTTCACACATGTGCTAGATCCTCGAGTATATAAAGTAAGATACACGATCCACAATCAACTAGTTACGATACACGGTAACCGGTCTTCTCCGTGAGGAGGTCTTGAAGTTCTTCTCCGAAAGGAGGTCTTGAATCCAAAAGGATCTTCTCCGTAGAGGCCGCGGTCTCTCTCGTGGAGTAGATCTGATGTGGATGAGCAATGCTCTATCTCTAAAATGAGCTAAACCAATGCTAACCCTAAAACGTAGGTGGAGGGGGAGTATATATAGTCTAAGGGGCGAAGGGGTACATGGGCCACGGCCCAGATGCGCTGCACGCAGGCAGGGGGCCGGATGTCCGGGCGTCGGGCTGGATGTCCGGGCCTTCCCGAGACGCCGGATGTCCGGGCGCTGGGGCCGGATGTCCGGGCTGGCAGGGTCCAACCTTGCTGGTCTCTGGAATGGCGGGGTCCGGATTTCCGGGCAGGAGGCCGGATGTCCGGGGGCTCGGGACGCGCGGATGTCCGAGCTGGTCGCCGGATGTCCGGGCCCTGTAGACTTGGCCGTTGGCTCCTTGCTGCTGGTGACACTACCAGGGGCTGGATGTCCGGGCCGGGGTCGGATGTCCGGGTCCTGGAAGCTGTCTCCGTCTTCTTCCGTTGTTGCTTCCATGCTTCCCTCGCGGATGGTGTAGTTGTTCCTTGGCGCTTGCACTCCTCCTCGTCATCCGTAGTGTTCCGACAATACCTATGCATGCACACGAGAGGGGTGTCAAGTAGTATACCATCCTCGAAGGGGTCAAGTGAGCACGTGTAAAGGAGATGATTCACCTTTATGTATGTGAAGTAGATGTCGCACGTGTCACTTGCCAAACAGACTCTTGACATGGTGATGTCCATAGGATGCTCCGCATCACATTTTTGCAGTTCCCAATAATCAAGCTGAGCACCCCTATTTGCATAAATATAAAAAAGTGATTAGTATAAAGCAAACTGTACTATGAATTAACAGTTTAAATAGTCAACCTACATGATCCATGCAGAGCACACATTTAAAAAAATGGAACTCACCGGAAGGAATCGTAAAACAACATTGTATTGGCCATCACAGGAACAAAGATGCAGATCCGTGAGTCCTTCTGAGCTGAACTTAGTTTGTTCTTGTGGGCAATATGTAACCATCCTTCAACTGCTCTCTTCTTAACAAGAGAGACTTGGCTTCTTTATCCTGGCATAATCAGAACTAGGCACTTCACGCACTCCATATTCTTCTTCAGAGGAGGATGATCCTGTTGTGCAAATACAAGAGGACAACAATGCTAGCATCCCTATTTGCTCGAAAAAAGGAAAGAAAATATTTAAAACAACACAGATGAAGCACTTCTCAAGGACAATACCACTTTCTCATGACAGTATCTAACCAGTAGCACAACACCAATACAGATGAGAAAGCTCAATCATATGGATGAAATCCGTGGGCGAGTACCAGCCTTTGCCAGGGGGCTTATTGTGTAGAGCATACAGATCAAGCACTTCTCCGGAACCATCTATTGTTATCTACTGTGGTTGCCATGCTTACTATATACTGCTCGATTAGTTTAATGTTTCCGACATCTTCTTGTGCAGTTCCACTAAAATATATGGTATCTTCAAAGAAGATCCCTGTTTGCACAAGTAGAGATAATTACATATTACATTAAGAGTGGCATCAAATCAGTGGCAAAACAATTGCTCGTTCCAGCCATAGCAATAAATTAAGATGCCAAACTATATCATTACTTGTGTCATCATAGTTCCAGTGCTTCATTACAGCACCGGGAGTTGATTTTTGTTTTTCTTCTGCTTGTTCTTCCCCTTCATCACTAGGTTCAATAACAGACAAGCTTCGCCTTCAATGTAAGATTTGGCATGTCAATTAGGGAGTACAAGTATAGAACTAAACAACGATGTTAATTTTCAGATGAAAGTGGCAAAATACAGGCCAACAGTTGTGAAATATCATTATCTTACCTCAATGGGTTATTATGGTGCACATACAGATTGAAAGTCTTGTCTCCATTTGTGCAGTTCCCTATAATCAAGCAACATTAGCGTACAAGTAGCACAACATATGAAAGCACACTGCACAATCATGTGAAAGAAGGCCAGTACTAACCTCTCATGACGCGGAATTCAAACAACTCACAAGAAGAAGATCTGAACCAAATTTGCCAACACGGATAGGAAGTAAGATCTCCTCTTGTGACGTTCCACTAAGATCAAGCAATCAAGCAACATTGTCGGTGTGACATTTTGGTTGAACTGCACAAAACACTCTTAAAACAAAAGTGTTTTGTGCAGTGCAACAAAAGGTCAGAATAGCAATGAGGTGAGGTAGATAACCCTATTTACACAGAGGTGCAAAGGAAACAACTAGTGGTCAATAACGGTGGATGACACAGAAGCCAACAAAAAGAAGCATCTAACTTATCTAAATGGGAAAGAAAGCAAGATAGTAACATTTCTCAAACGGTGGCATTGATTAATATTGAAAAATAGATTATATTAACAATAAAATTCGTTAAACATGTAATTTGCTTTTAACTGTGGCATTGCATCAATTTTCCAGCGGCATTATTAGAGGGTGTTTGTTTACAGGGACATTTTGGTGTAGGGACTAAAAAAAGTCCATGTCAGTCCCATCTAAACCAAACAGGAGGGACTTTTAGGGACTAAAGAAAGAAGACCCTGAGGGAGAGTCATTTTGGGACTTTTTCCAACAGTTGCCCCTACCCCGCATCGCAGCTTGTCTCTATTAGTTCATTACTAGGGGTAATATGGTCTTTTAGCATGTCATTTAATAACCTCCAGTCCATGTTTAGTCCCTGGAACTAAGCAGGTATGGACTAGGGAGTTTTTAACCAAACAGGACCTTAGATTAACAACAGCTAAAGAGTTGCACGGGACAGTGGACGCACCAGCACCATGTGATCTACCGATGTATGAAGGGGTGATGCACAGTCTGTTGCAACAAAGAACAAAAATAACCAAGGAGCATATTTGTGTTGGTCCCAGTTTTGTTATCTTTAGACACCTTTCCCTATGTGAGCGCAGCAAATCTAGTCTCACTCAAACTCTACAGCCTTGTCCTCCAAAACAAAATATCAGTTTGTTACAGATGTGCGTACTGCGTTTGTCATTGTTTCCCCTTTCCGACCAACATAGGTGTTGGATAGCCAGTCTGTACTAGTACTTTCCCCCTTCCTTTCCTCTTTGAACCACATCCTAGATTCATGCTATACAACTTTCCCCACTACTTTCCTGTTTGATCCAACACCTAGATTCGAGTGCAGAAGCAGAAAAAGCCCACATGCAGCTAGAGCAATGCATGTGGAATAAGTAAATTATACCTTAAGGTTCTTGGGGTGGGGTTCGATGGGTGACCGAAGGCTGTTCGGCCCACACTATGTACGGCGGTGAGGAAGAAGGGGTCTGAGGCCCTCCCGCATCGCCGCTGGGTGAAAGAGAACAACTGCGCTGGTAGTGGATTCCCTTCCTCGCCGACAGCGACATCGTTAAGCCTCCTTCCCTTCCCGGCGGATGGATCCTGCCGGCTCTTTGACCAACAGTGAGGGAAGAGAGAGGCCAACGAAGTTTTGTTTAGATCTGGAGAGGGTGAGAGTGTGTGAATAGAGCAACTACAAGCACTGAGGCTCCAGCGTGTATATATATACTGGAGAGAGTGTGAAGAGTGCAAACCCTAGAAAACAAGCGCCAAGGCTGCAGCCAGCGTATACATGATGAGGTGATTATACGGTCACTACGAGATCGTATAGCTCCATATCCATCCATTTTGACCAGTCAAAGAATCCTCCTGGCACCGCCCCAGATCACTTTGTCTCTCTGTCATGCGGGGCCTACCTGTCATTGGGTGGAAGAAAGAAGTCGAACAAAAACAAAATTATGCTCAAGTGTAGTTATCGAACCCGAGATCACAAGTTCGACGAGCGAACAGGCTAACCAGCTACACTACCCCCATGTTATGTTTAACAAGAGGAAACTAACCTTTAATAAATTCCTGCATTCGTGTGCCAAGCATGTCGTGTCTTTTTTTGCGTGGGAGTCATTGGGTTTTAAATCATAATCGTGTCATGTGGCCTTGGTGGTAAGGTCTTTTGGGATTTAAAGCAGTGTTGGTAGTACAGAAATAATGCAGCCTTAGTCACCTTACTTTTCTCCACGTAGTATGTTGGGTCCCACCAGTCAGAGGGTGAAACAAAAAAATTAATAAGAAAAATTAAAAGCGCCAACGGTGTATCTTACCTCACACATCTCGCTACTACTCGTGAACATTTTCCAATTGATCCATCTATTCGCTCATGTGCTATTTTAAGTGAATCCGTATTATAACATGCACACAATTTTGGGCACTTGTATTCGACCTAAGTCAGTGTGCTGCCATATCTCGTACTACTCCCTCTGTCTAGATGTAATAAGTCACGTTACAAGGTGCAGCGGGACCAAGGTGCAAGCAGATTTTTTTTCGAAACGAGGTGCAAGCAGATTGGAGGAGAAGGAGAAACTTGACCGGTCCTTCCTCCAATCAATGCCCTGATTTCTGTCTCTAAACGCAACAATTAATCAAAGCAACTAAGAGATGCCATTTTAGCTACCATGAAGGGCCACGTATGCATCAACGCGTAGTTGCACTCCATGCATTGGGTTTCTGGGGGAGATAACAAGGCAGAGTAAGGAGCGTTTGGTTACATTGCTAGGTTGGTCATAGTGGTGAGTAACTTGGACTAGTAACATGCATATGTTACTAGTCTATGTTACTACTTTCATAGTAGGTAGTAACATATGGATGGTAACATGCAAGTCTTCTTTAATTGAGATATAGACTCATTTTACCTCGGTGTGTGTGTGTGTGTGTTTAACAGCATGTGTGGAGCTGTTTGGTTCTAGGTCTAGCATTGCCACACTTTGCCATACATTTTTGCCAAGCTTGCCTAAGGTTAGTTCATCAAAATGAGATCCACAAGTTCGCAAGCCTAAGGGAATCTTGCCACACCTTTTATGTGTATGCCATGTGGGGCCCAAGTGTGGCTTGCCTAAGGTGTGGCTTGAACCAAACACTCACCTAAGTTGGTCAAACTTGCCTAATCTTAGGTTTGGCAATCTTTGGCAAATTTAGTCACAATCCAAACAACCCCTGTGTGTTAGAGAGAGCGACACATCGACCTACTCCTACAGAGAGATGGTGTGTAGTGTACGATTTAGCCGCGAGAGTCGGTGCATCCTCTTGTTTTCGGGCGTCCGCTTGGGACAGGTAGGACATCTGCCACGCCCGCTCCTGACCAGCCTGGCCCACCCAAAGCCCCTCCGTCGCCCGCGCACGCTTCCCGCCCGAAACGGTCAGCGCCGCTCCAAAGAATCGGTGCAGCATTCATGCCCGAGCAGAGCGGACATGACCTCTCACTAGAGCCTGCATTGAAGGGAGAAGCGGATTCAAGAGTGATGGTTGCTTCGTCCGTCCAACTTACTGCAGGGTCTATGTCATTTGATGGCTCATTGGTCATTATTACTGAGGTGGTAGGACTGCCGGATGTCCCACGCTTTCGACGAAAGGAGGTACTACTAGATTATAATTTTCTCCATTCTCAGCGGAGGAGTGCGAGAGTAGTGAAAACACGCAGGCTCAGTGATTACATGGCCCACCTCACACTATCATCACATTTTCTGGACACCGTGCGACACCTAACTCTTTACATAGTACTAGTATAGTACGTAATGTAATTTATCAACGAGATAAATTTGTACAATGCTATGAAGCTTCCAGCTTCTGTTTCATGTATCTTGCGTCCAAGGTTGCCCGTTGCAACATTTCATCAAATACAAAGGAGACTAACATGCATGCTATTGCATCTCAATGATTGACAGATCATAGACAATATGTACTCCCTCCATTCCAAAATAAGTGTGTCAACTTTATGCAAACTTTAGTACAAAGTTGTACTACTATTAAGTTGACACTTATTTTGGAACAGAGACAGCTAAAGAAAAAAAATGATCCATGCAGTCCCTAGCCCTTGAACCGTAAACCCTAACTAGGCTTTAATTTGCTGGCAACATTGGAGCTTCCGAAGAAATGAATAAGTTTGCAACCCTTTGACCATCAGACCATTTTGTGTAGTTTCACCAAAATCGAGATGAGCATCGCTGTGGCAAAGAAATTGAAGAAGCATGATTAGAATAAGATTATTGGGACTAGTTGATGAGACATAAAATCATCACAAATACAGTACGTAGAAGCCAGTAGTGGTATGTGTGGGGCAAAGAAGTAGAGAAATATCCACATGGAGTGATGTAGGCAGCTGGAGCAGTGGTGCAAGCCGGCTGTAAGGGAGTTGTACCTGAGGGATGTTGGGACGTAGCTCAACCTAGTGGAGGGTGGCGGGAGGAGGCAACTGCCCACGTCGCAGCAGTGAGCAATGGACGAAGGCAACCTCACCGGCTTTGTGAGAGAGAATAGTGCGGACCCCTGATCGGGACGTGCCGATACTGGGTTTTTGCCATCGGCGACGGCGACCGCATCTACACTAAGCATCCACCCCTTCCCCCGGCGGACATGATGATAGAGGCGAAGGTGTCCCGATGTTCTGATGAGATGGTGGCTATCGTTTTCTGTGGGAGTCGACCTTGACGATCCGACTACGAACGTGCGAGACGTCACGCCTTAGCAATCGCTAAACCAACTTCCACGGGGTTATTGACCACGCCGGAGCATGATCAACCTGACCACGGGGGTCTGTTTCCTGCGAGCAAACAAAGAACAAGCAAGAAATTGAGATTGCAATCTGGATATTGCGAATACAAGATGAAAGCTTTATTGATCAAGGTGGGGTTCTGTGACGCCTTGGTCTGGTCGTTGAACATAAACGAAGTACGCGAAGTTGCAGCTATGCCGGACTTTTAATCTAAACAAAACCCAAATTCTAAACGATGCCCTAAGGGCTGTATATATGGAGGAGAGAGGGGGGAATTTCGTGGCCCTTGGAGGAAGGGTCCGAAACCAACCCTAACTCTTGTTTCCCCACACATACGGACTCTAAAAACACCCTACAATCAAGTATTTCGAAATTACATGGGTCTGGCCCAAAAATAAGGTGACGCAGCACCTAGAATGGCCTCTGGACGAAATTTATGAAGTGGCATCTTGTATATTTCGTCCAAGGCTTCATGCACTCATTATGGTGGCTTTAAAGTCCTGGAATCATCACTTGTTACTCCATTCTTGTTCCCCTTGCGCATGCCATCATCTCCATGCTTGAACTTGCTCCAAGGTGCATCTTTCTTGTCCAAGCTAGGCCCTTCATTTGTAAGCAAAACAAATGTATCCAATTTAGGCAACATCATATTCTCATGAACATTAGAATCGTTACCAAGAAACAAAAGTACCTGATAATTCAATTGACGTGCGCGAACTCTAGTAATTGGTCCAGTGTGTATAGCAGCAGGGGCTGTGGGTGTAATAATGGTATTGATGTCGTCATCATCCTCCCCTTCTTGCAATGAAGTCGTCCTCGATGAAAGCTCATCTTCCTCACCCAAATAAGGCTTCAAATCTGCAATGTTAAAAGTGGGACTAACCCCAAAATCTGCAGGCGGCTCATGTATATATGCATTATCATTTATTTTCTCTAACACCTTAAAAGGACCATCAGCACGTGGCATTAGCTTTGATTTGCGCAAATTAGGAAATCTATCCTTACGCAAATGTAACCAAACAAGATCTCCAGGTGCAAACATAACATGTTTTCTACCCTTATCTCCAGCAAGTTTATATTTAGCATTCATACGCTCAATGTTTTCCTTAGTTAACTCATGCATTTTTAAAATCAATTCAGCACGTTATTTAGCATCAAAATTAACCTTCTCCGAAGATGGAAGAGGCAACAAATCAATAGGTGCACGAGGTAGGAAACCATACACAATTTCAAAAGGGCACATCTTAGTAGTAGAATGCAATGAACGATTATAAGCAAATTCAATATGAGGCAAGCATTCTTCCCACATTTTCTTATTATTATTCAAAATAGCCCTAAGCATAGTAGACGATGTCCTATTGACTACTTCAGTTTGTCCATCAGTTTGGGGGTGACAAGTAGTACTAAAAAGCAGTTTAGTCCCCAACTTAGCCCATAAACATCTCCAAAAGTGGCTAAGAAATTTAGTATCACGATCTGAAACAATAGTATTTGGCACACCATGCAAGCGAATAATTTCACGAAAGAACAAATCAGCAACATTAACAGCATCATCGCTTTTATGACATGGTATAAAGTGTGCCATTTTCGAGAACCTATCCACGACAACAAATATGCTATCCCTCCCCTTCTTTGTTCGAGGTAAACCTAAAACAAAGTCCATAGATATATCCTCCCAAGGAACACTAGGTACAGGCAAAGGCATATATAAACCATGAGGATTGAGTCGTGACTTAGCTCTTTGACATGTAGTGCAGCGAGCAACAAAACGCTCAACATCCCGTCTCATCTTTAGCCAAAAGAAATGTGTAGCAAGTATATCCTCCATCTTCTTGACGCCAAAGTGTCCCATTAATCCTCCTCCATGCGCCTCCTGCAACAACAAAAGACGAACGGAGCTAGCTGGAATGCATAGCTTGTTAGCACGAAACACAAATCCATCGTTAAGAACGAACTTGTTCCAAGTTCTCCCTTCCTTACAATTCTGCAATACATCTTTAAATTCAGCATCATGAACATATTGATCTTTGATGGTCTCCAAACCAAATATTTTAAAGTCAAGTTGTGAAAGCATAGTATAACGATGAGACAAGGCATCAGCAATAACATTTTCTTTACCCTTCTTGTGTTTAATGACATAAGGGAAAGTCTCAATGAATTCAACCCATTTAGCATGTCTACGGTTCAGTTTTGCTTGACTTTTAATGTGTTTTCAAAGATTCATGATCAGAATGTATAACAAATTCCTTGGGCCATAAATAATGTTGCCATGTTTCTAAGGTCCGAACAAGAGCATATAATTCTTTATCATAAGTAGAATAGTTCAGACTAGACCCACTCAATTTTTCAGAAAAGTATGCAACATGTTTTCCATCTTGTAATAACACACCTCCTAATCCAATTCCACTAGCATCACATTCAAGCTCAAAAGTCTTATTGAAATTAGGAAGTTGGAGTAAAGGAGCATGTGTCAACTTATCTTTCAATACCGTGAAGGCTTCTTCCTGTGCGGTACCCCAAACAAAAGGCACATCCTTCTTTGTAAGCTCGTTGAGAGGTGCAGCAATGGTGCTGAAATCTCTCACAAAACGCCTATAGAAACCAGCGAGGCCAAGGAAACTCCTCGCTTGTGTGACCATTTTGGGCTGCGGCCAACTCTCAATAGCTTCAATCTTGGCTTTATCAACTTCAATTCCCTGTGGAGTAACAACATAGCCAAGAAAAGATACTCGGTCGGTGCAAAAGGTGCACTTTCCAAGGTTACTAAACAAACGTGCATCACGTAGAGCAATAAAAACAGCACGCAAATGTTCCAAATGTTCCTCCAAAGATTTGCTGTAAATCAATATGTCATCAAAGTAAACTACCACAGATCGTCCAATGAAAGCACGTAAAACTTCGTTCATTAATATCATGAAAGTACTAGGTGCATTTGTTAACCCAAAAGGCATGACTAACCACTCATATAATCCAAACTTAGTTTTAAATGTTGTTTTCCATTCATCTCCCAATTTCATACGAATTTGATGGTATCCACTATGCAAATCAACTTTGGAGAATATTGTAGAACCACTCAATTCATCAAGCATATCATCTAGCCTAGGAATAGGATGACGATAACGAATAGTAATATTATTAGTGCCTCTACAATCAACGCACATACGCGATGTACCATCCTTTTTCGACACTAAAATGGTAGGGGATTCACGTATATAACCTTTGTCGAGCAGTTCTTGTACTTGACGCATAATCTCCTTCATCTTCTCTGGATTGGTACGGTATGGTGCACAGTTGGGTAATGATGCACCAGGAATTAAGTCAATTTGATGCTCAATCCCTCAAATAGGTGGTAATCCCGGTGGCACATCTTGTGGAAATACGTCAGCGAACTCCTGCAAAATGTTAGTGACAGCAGGAGGCAAAGAGGAAGGCATGTTCTCGAATGAAAATAATGCCTCTTTGCACACAAAAGCATAGCAAACAGATTTGCTAAAATCTAGATCATCAATATCAGATTTGGTGGCAAGTAAACATGCACTTTTCAATTTAATTTCAGAAGCAGCACTAGATGGTTTATTATTAGGCTTCATTTGTTGCTCAAATTCTTTTGCCACAATCTGATTTTCACTCTTATTTTCTCCTGTTTTGCTTTATTAGCTCAATTAATATCATCTTTCAAAATGGAATCAGGAGTCATAGGAAGCAAAGTATTATTTTTATCCTTATGAACAAGAGTATACTATTGTTTCTACCATGGTACAGAATTTTTATCAAATTGCCATGGTCTACCATGTAATAAGGAATATGCTTGCATAGGTACCACATCACAATCAACATATGTAGAGATACTAAAATGCACGTGAACAGTACGTGTTACCTTAACCTTGTCGCTGTTGTTGAACCATTGGATGTAGTAAGGATGTGGATGTGGTCTTGTGGTGAGAGATAACTTCTCCACCATCTCCATGCTAGCCAAGTTATTGCAGCTCCCTCCATCTATGATGACGCGAATAGAACATTCCTTCACAACTCCCTTTGTATGGAACAAATTATGCCTCTGATTTTGGTTAGCTTGTGTAACCTGCACACTCAAAACACGTCGAGCAACTAAACATTCATACCTAGGAGCATCTTTAGCAGCCATGTATTACGTCTCATGATCAGAATAATCTCCACCGTGTTCTTCATGTGTAATAAGAGCCAAAGTCTCCTCATCATAGTCACTAGCGGACTCATACCCACCATCCTCAGTAGCAATCTTCACACGCTGAGATTTGCATTCTCTCGCAAAATGTCCTCTTCCCTTACAACGACGACAAATAATATCACTTGTGTGCCCTGTTGATGCCATGGAAGAAGAAGAGCTCTGCGCAGGCCCGGCAGGTGTGCTCTTGGCAGATAGTGGTGGTTGTGCCTGCTTTCTTGTATCACGGCTGGAGGTGGCACCTGATGGAGGTGCTGGTGTAGTGGAAGTAGAGGATGCACGTGGTGTCCATGATGAAGATCGACCTGCAGAAAAGTTAGTTTGCGCTAATGCCTATCGATCCTGCACTTCACGTTCAGCTTTACAAGCAAGATGGAATAGATGAGTGATATTAGTATACTCTTTATACTCTAGAATGGTCCGAATCTCTCTGTTTAATCCACCCGTAAAACATGCAAGCATAGGTTCATTCTCCTCAACAATACCACATCTAATCATGCCAGTTTGTAATTCCTGATAATATTTTTCTACATATTTTTTCCTTGTCTTAAATGCTGCAATTTTTGAATTAATCACGTTGATAATTTGGTGGAACCCAACGAGTACGCATAGCAATTTTGAAAGCAGCCCAAGTAGTTGGAATAGGATATAATCTACAATGTTCAAACCACAAAACACATACGAAGCTAGTGAAAGTACAAATAGCAGCAGGAACACGTCTCTTCTCAGGATATTGTAAACATGTAAAACGTTGTTCAGTTTCTAACTCCCAAGTAAGATATATATCAGGAACATATCTACCCTCAAATGGTGGAATATTCAATTTCAGTTTAGGAATATGGACATGATCTCGTACCTCATATGGTGGTGCAGCCCTACCATTGCGATGATATACCTAAGGACGACCTGGTGGTGTTGGCGCTGGTGGTTGCACGTAGTTCTGATTTTGATCAACCTCATCCTCATAATGGTCCTCCACCTCTGTAGTAGTAGCAGGAGCGACAGAAGCAGCAACAACGGCACCAGAATTTTGCCCAGGGTCAATGGGAATGCGCTGTGCTTGTCCCACTTGATTTGAGAAGCGACGTTGTTGTTGTTGTTGTAGAGGTGCGTTAGGGGCAGCCGATGGTGGTGGTGGAAGACGCGCGAGCAATTCATTAAAATTGTTATCGAGCTTTGTTTCAAACGTCTTCTCCATGCCATCTATCTTCTCCATGGCCTCTTCAAATCTGTTTAGCACATCTTGCACCTGTCCACTCATCATTTGCTGAAATTTATCATGCAACTCCTTATTCGTCATGTTCTCCTAGTCAGTCTCGTCGGCTTGTGATCCTGCCATGGTTAGCAGCAATAGAAACACACAAGAATATGATCCTACAGACTACTAACAAGAGGTGATGGTGGGTGTCACAAATCCGTCAAGCAAATCTCAAATTCTTACTAGTTCTTACCCAGCAGCAAGCAGTGATCGGCAACCATCGTAGTCGAAAACTCCCAAAGCTTGGATAGAGCGATTACCAGGGATAATCAAACGCACGACGTAGATGTATGTGGAACTGGGAAGGCTTATAATATGGTAGCAAAAAGGGTCAACAAGAATCAGTTCAGAGATGCAAAGTTGAATAAACGCTCAACGACGGTACTGTGCTGGTCCTAGGCTAGACTGTACTAGAGACGCGAGCCAAGAACACTAACAAAATCACGGCGCTGCATGTAAACAAGGGAAAAGCACACTCTAGAATTTTTTTTCGCTCTGTTTTTTTGGCGCTCCTCTTTTTTTGGTGAAAAATCACTATAATGGTGAGTGTCTCAAAACTCTTCCCTCGTCAAACTGACAGGATGGCCACAATTTTTTTTTTGACTTTTTTCGGAAATCAGGGCAGCGATGACGAAAAAGTGCGACAAAAAATCACTATGATGGCACGTGGCCCAAAAGACTCAGAAAAGCCTAAAAATAGGATAGGGAAAAATATTTTTGACTCTGAAAATTTTGGCCTAAAAACTGCCAGGGGGTCTCCAGACTTTTTTTCTCTGAAACCTACTCAGGCAAGGAAACACGAATCAGAAATTAGACGGACCTCGAAAACAAACCTAATATGAAAGGAACTCAGATTGGTGGTGGATATATGGTGGTAGGATATGGCAGCGGTGGTGGTATATGGATGCGGATTGGTGGTGGTATATGGATACAGATTGGTGGTGGTATATGGATACGGATTGGTGGTGGTATATGGATACAGATTGGTGATGGTATATGGAGACGGATCGATGGCGGATAAGCGGTGGTGGTAGATGGCAGGGGCGATGATGATGGTGCGGCGGCGACGTGACAACTTATGACCAGAACTCGAAACTCTAAAAGACTAGACTCTAAGACCAGCAACTAGACACGACGATGCAACCGCAAATTCAAAAAAGCAAAATACTGAAAAGACTATGCAAAGGCTCAGATTGGTTCGGATATGATAAACTAACCCTAATTTTTTTGGCTTTTTTCGTGGACTATAGGTATGAAGAATAGACTCGATCTAGACTACGAAAAACTGTAAAATCTCACCAAGCAACCTGGAAATCTGATACCACTTGATAGAGGCGAAGGTGTCCCGATGTTTCGATGAGATGGTGGCTATCATTTTCTGTGGGAGTTGACCTTGACGATCCGACTACGAACGTGCGAGACGTCGTGCCTTAGCAATCGCTAAACCAACTTCCGAGGGGTTATTGACCATGCCGGAGCACGATCAACCTGACCACGAGGGTCTGTTTCCTACGAGCAAACGAAAAACAAGCAAGAAACTGAGATTGCTATCTAGATATTGCGAATATAAGATGAAAGCTTTATTGATCAAGGTGGGGTTCTATGAGGCCTTGGTCTGGTCGTTGAACACAAATGAAGTACGCGAAGTTGCAGCTATGCTGAACTTTTAATCTAAACCAAACCCAAAGTCTAAACGATTCCCTAAGGGCTGTATATATGGAGGAGAGAGGGGGGAATTTTGTGGCCCTTGGAGGAGGGGTCCGAAACCAACCCTAACTCTTGTTTCCCCACACATACGGACTCTAAGAACAGCCTACAATCAAGTATTTCGAAATTACATGGGCCTGGCCCAAAAATAAGGTGACGCAACACCTAGAATAGCCTCTAGATGAAATTTATGAAGTGGCATCTTGTATATTTCGTTCAAGGCTTCATGCACTCATTATGGTGGCTTCAAAGTCCTGGAATCATCACTTGTAACTCCGTTCTTGTTCCCCTTGCGCATGCCATCATCTCCATACTTGAACTTGCTCCAAGGTTCATCTTTCTTGTCCAAGCTAGGCCCTTCATTTGTAAGCAAAACAAATGTATCCAATTTAGGCAAACATCATATTCTCATGAACATTAGAATCGTTACCAAGAAACGAAAGTACCTGATAATTCAATTGGCGTGCGCGAGCTCTAGTAATTGGTCCAGTATGTATAGCAGCAGGGGCTGTGGGTGTAACAATGGTATTGATGTCCTCATCACATGATCTGCTGGGATGTTAGAGATGTGGCCACAGTCGTTTTGTGCGAGAGAGTGTGAAGACTGAAGAGAGCAACCCCAGCAAGCAACCGTGTAGGCTCGTCCTGCCTATGTATATAGTGGAGCGGTTCCCTTTTCTCTCCATATGAACCTATTTATATTGCGTACATGCCACTGAAGAAAAAAACTTTATTTATAAATGATGTGGCACCTACTACTCGTTCTCCTATAAACCTTGCGCTTAGCATCTCCAAAATACTAACCTTGCGATTGGCTCTTCGCGTCTTCGGGAAGTCGAGCAATAATGGTACTGCAGTATATATCGTTGTGGCTATATGAGACTGAATGAATTGCTGCACGTCCACCACGTGGGCGAGAGTCGAGGGGCGAGGGAGAGTGCGTACTATTACGTCCGTTTCCATATGGACTACATACGGAGCAAAATGAGTGAATCTACACTCTAAAATACATCTATATACATCAGTGTTTGGAGTATGTACTAGTAGTTCATATTGAAATCTAAATCTACTAAAGGACATATATTCCAAACAATATGATAATCTCTCTAACTAAGGTAGGGACGAGGATTAAACGGAGGGAGTAGTAAAATTTTCTCCTCGTCCTGCGAGCCATCGCAAGCGTGGGCGAGGGAGCAGGCATAAGGCATACTAGTAAGAAAGCTTCACCTCATCCTACGAGCCACCGCGGCCGTGGGCGGGGGATACGGCGTACTAAGCAAGCTTCTCCTCGTTCTGCGAGTTGACGGGACACATCAAAAGTACTCCAGTGTATAGAGCCTTGCCTGTAAGGTAGGCCCGACATGGTTTGCCTCTTTTTTAACATAACACATCAAGTCACAATTTGTTTGTTCACCCATGGTAGACAATCCTCCATCAAGTGGACAACCAGTAGACGTGTCAAATTACCACGTGGGCTGCCTTTTTGTACAGAAATGAGCTCCACCGTGTACCCACACGGTTGTGGTTGGGAAAGAGACGGGAGTACGGGCGCCGTGCATGCACCTCTTCTCTTTGTGCATGTCCCCCACCTATGTGGGGGTGTGTAATAGAGATACAAACCTAGACAGATCGCGTGTGCATTCGTGAGTGTTTTTTGTTTGGGGGGGGGGTGATTTCGTGAATGTATTTGTGGGAATATGTGTCGATGACATCTCAAACAAAATTTTGCATGCAATGTGTGTGAAATAGAGGCATATCCATATCATATAGAGACGGCCAGTGGGGGCGATCCACGAAAGAGAGGGAGGGGTCATAGATATCGATAGAGTCGAAGAAAGGATCAAGTGGGTGGGTGCGAGATGGATGAAGAGAGCCATCAAAATTGTGTGTGTGCAAGTCAAAGATATAGGGCGACTGGCCTACCAGAACGTCAGAGGGCACAGGCAAGTTTGTGTGTGACAGGGAGACATGACTAGAGCACTTGATGTATCGGTGTTTGTGGGGGGGGGGAGGGGGGAGGCAGAGGCCTAACTAAAGAGGTAGAACGACTTGTATGTGTGTTGAGAAGGAAAGACCCATCTATGTCTTGAGGGAGATGGGTCGACATCCATACATAACTGAAGGACGGGAAATAGGTTGGGACAGAGAGAGTGAGAGAGAGAGGAGAGGGAGGGAGGGAGGGAGAGGGGTTAGAGTGCTGGATGGGAGAGGCCTACTAGACAAACTGAGGGTAGAACTGCAATACTATCAATAAGAGTGGGGATGTGTTTCTGTGTATGCCTGTGCGTGATAGATCTGTCGGGATGCATGCATGGATGATGATGGGGAACCATGTGTTTGCTAAGCAAAACTAACTAGATCGATAGATCAATTGTTGTTTGTCGGAGGAAGGGAGAGACATAACTAATGAGGTAGATCGATCAACGCATGGGGAAAACGAGTTATAATTAAGGACCTAGCTAGCTATATGTATAGCGGGAGATCGGTCGGTGTGCATCCATTTGTTAGAGGCAAATAAGGCCCAGCGACACAGATAGATAGAGAGAATGGAGCTAGGAGGTGGTGCGAGAGGCCAAGCTACTAGCTAGATAGGGGGAGGAGTGTGCGGTTGTGAGATCGATGAAAAGAGGGGTGAGAGTTTACACGTGTGTGGGACCGTATGAGAGACACGAGGCATGGACACAAAAAGGAGGAGATGGAAGGTGCATGTGTACGTATGTTGTAGCCAGACGCTAGTGAGGTTTATCGATCGGTGTGTGTCAGAAAGGAGTTGTGGAGACTGTGGGACAATGACCTAAAGAAAAAAATGAATGTGCGCGATGGACAGAATGCTGTGGGAAGGGGGAGGACGAGGAGGGCGTGTGCATGCACGAGAGAAAGTTAGTGCTAGCTACAAAGGTTAGAGGATTGTGCAGGTGTAAGAGACTAACAAATATCATAATTTGATATGAAAGTGGATTCATATATTTGAATAGGAGATCATAGTGTTATGAACATATGCATGCATGAATATAGCGGTGATACGCGTGCTGTGGTTTTGCACATGTTATACCATAATGTGATAATGCATGGCGTTTGCAACTCACAACTAAATGTCGAACAATCTAAACCATACTATATATCGAACAATCTCACATTTTATTTGAATTTGTGATAATGTGTGGCGTTTACATCTTACAACTAAATATCGAACAATCTAAATAATACTATATATCGAACAATCTCACATTTAATTTGAATTTGTGGTAATGTGTGGTGTTTGCAACTTACATGTAAATACTTGTAGGCGTAGGGGGCGGGGCACCATAAATTATGTGATAAACACATTATACATATGAGACATGGTTTAGATTATGAAGATCTAGCTAGAGCTTGGAATGTATTGTGATTTCAAATCAACATAAAGTGGAATCAAAAAATCGAGTTCGAGTTCATATAGTACACATAGTTCATATCTAACTCGAGAGTAATCATGTGGTGTGGTGTGAAGATAATACACAAACGATGGTTTAACATGACAATAATGATGATTGTAGATCTTATTAAAATAGAGAAACGAATTCAAATGATTTTACTTCACAACAATCATCATTGTAGATCTTATTCAAATAGAGAAACGAATTCAAATTTAGTTCATATTGAAGCGGTAGTATATACGTTTGGAATGCACAAAAACGTTCATTTGAGTAGCAGGTTGCATGCATTATACACGTAGCAAAATATTTTAATTGAACATAACATGAATTCAAAGTTTTGAATGACATTTGTAGTGCTTATTGATTTGGTATAGTACACGGGACTAGACTCTCTTGTGTGATGTGAATTGATTTCTTTTTGGTTTTTCGTCGACGGAAGTGCGAATTGATTTGGTATAGTACATGTTGGGCTTGTCCGGAAATTTCAACCCGCGCCTTGTTACCCTGAAATATTTAAGATATATCTTTGTATCATTGTGCTCCGACAACTCCCTCCATCTCAACCCGCGCCTTGCTATTCCAAAATTACAACACGCGCGAAAACTCCCACCTCCTGTGAAAAACCGACACGCGAAATGCCCGTGATACCCCTGAACCGAAAGAATCGCCTATCTCAAATTGGTGAGGGTAATTTCGTAACTTGCCCCACATTTCGGACAAGTGCGTCCCTAAGCCATGGTTCCCCACTCCCATCCCATCCGCCCACCCATTCCTACACCAAGGCCGTGAAAACCCGTGAAGCCCCACACCCTCCTCCGTTAACCACCCAGCTGGAGCCTCTTCCTCGACAACATCGTCCACAGCAACACCTCGACGTCCCTCATCCACCATACTGGATGAGGATCCGTCGTCGATCTCGTCGTCCCGATGGTTCAGCCACCCCGTCCTCCACCTCCAAGGAGCTACCCCAGTGTTCCCCTCGTCTTTCGCACCACCTCCATTCCCACACCGTCGTCTTCACGTGCACCACCGGAAGAGCATCATCATCATCGTTTCCTCGGATGAATCTGAGGCCTAATCGGCGCCACCAAAGAGGTTGTACAGTAATCACCTCATTTCCTTCTTGATTCGATCTCACGGTGCTGCCGACGCTCGGTCCCGAGCCGACACGGCGCGGCTAGATCCACGGCAGCGTCGCCGGCCACTTCCTCCATGGCGTCGCTCCCTCGGTGGAGACGTCCACATTAGTAGGAGCTGCTGCTGCTTTAGCTCTCGCTCACACTACTGCTCTGTTCTTGCTCTCGGTCCCCTGCTTGGTCTGCTCTTGTTCTTGCTCGCGCTGCTGCTCTCGGTCTTCTTCTTGCTTGCGATGCTGCTCCGATTTAGCTACACTTCAGTCGACTGAATCGACTTTCGGGTCAGTCGATTTTCAGGGAGTGGGGGGCTCGCCAGAGTTAAGGAAGAACCAGCCGCAGTGGGGAGGGGGGCTCGCCGGAGAGGTACCCCACTATCTATCTTAGGGTTCAGGGTGGGGGCGGTGGTCGCCCCGGCGGTGGTGGGGCGGTGGCGTGGGGATCGCCGGAGAAAAAGCTCGGCACGGGGTGGGGGGTGGCTAGAGGGATGGTCGGGGCAGTGGTGGACCAGCGGTGGGGAGAGGTTTTGGGGCGGGCGGGGCGGCGCACCACCGGCCACGGGCGGTGGGGGGGGGCGGCTGTTCGGCCGGTGGTGGCTGGCGGCTCAAGGTAGCATCACCTGATGCTGCTACATGACCAGGTGCCCCGTCTCTCGCACGCGCTGCTGCTACTGCTTTTCTGCTACTAGCTAGTGCGTTCAGTTTCGACAGTAAAATTCAGTTTCGACAGTAAAATTCAGTTTCGACAGCAAAATTCACTTTCAATAGTTAAGTTCAGTTTCGACAGTTAAATTCAGTTTCGACAGTTAGGTTCAGAGATGAGTGCCTGATGTATTTTACAACTAGCACCTTGTGGTTATGTATTTTACGTCATCTATTGCAGATGCTATTATAATTCCACTCAGGTTAACGTTGTCTCTCTTGTCCTGCTTCAGCCTCGGCATCGTACAACTCACCGGAGCTGCTCCAATGACGAAACCCTCCATCACAGCGGAGCAGTACCTCGGGCTCCATCTCCAGACGCCTAAGATCTTGTTCCCGTCCTCCGACATCCAAGTCAGTCGGATCATCCTCACTGACCAACCCAATCATGCTGAGATCGACATGGCTTCGCCAAAGAGGTTGTACACTTGTTGCATCTCTTTTTTACTCTACATGTTATATATATTGTCCACTGAGCACATGTAGTAACGTGAAATACGATTAGTTTCTCCTACTATATGACAACCAGTGAGATACCAGGCAACTTAGCTATCCATGATGGACTCTCTTGAACGCCATCATTATTTATCTCTACGTGTTTGAGCGATGCATTTGTAGATGGGCCTGGTTGTTGAGCTAGTACGGCAGTGGCCTGGGTCCAAAGTAGTAGAAGTAGGCAAGTAGCACAAAAACATTCTTTGAGTGTAGCTTTTCCTTGCTCAAGCCTGCCTACTAGAATCGCCAGTGCTTGAAAGGAAAAGTGAAGGAAAAAGATAGAAATTGGAAAGTTTCCTATGGTACTACTATTCATGCATTTGGTTCAAAGGAATGGAGCAAATGAAAACTGTAGGATTTGTTCCTTTAGTGTCTCCTTGATAGAAAAACCATATGGATTTTAATTTCCACTTGTCCTCCTTGTCAAATTCCTATTCATGAAGGACAAGACTAAGAGATAGTAGCATACTAGCATTATAACCGTACATTTTCTTGTGGTTTGACTTAATCTCACCATGCTTCTTTGCATCATGTGATCTTCCAATTCTTGTGAACCAAACACACAGATTGGCAGAATTCTGTGTTTTTAAATTCTCTGTTTTGCACGTGCATTCCTATCCTATTACTGTGTATTTCCTATCCCTGCGTTGTTAGAATCCTCCAATTCAAACGAGCCCTTACAGAATTACTTCTCTTACAGATAGTTGTAAAAGAAAACCTTGTGTGGTTTGTCCCGCTCCTGCTGCACCGTCGTCCACCCAAGCTCAGCTGCTCCAACGATAGAAGGGTCTAACACAGCAGGGATCCGGCCTCCAGACTGTCTTTCGCCGCATCCGATCTTCTTCCCGCCACCGGCAACCATGACAACTGCATTACCATCATCAACCGAGCAGATGACCTCAAGGACTACACGGGTCCGCAAGAGAGGTCGCATTCTTTCGTGTCTACTCACGTTATGCATCGCTTAATATTACATGCTACTTTATCGTCTTGTTCACCGATTAGACTCAGCTCCAAACTAATGGTCAAACTTGAGTTTTTAAATGGTTGGGGGTACATATCGGGGCCGCAATCAATAGTATCTATCTACTATCTGGTTAATCTCTGGTGTCTACTATGAGTTTCATGTCGGGTGGGAAACAAACAATAAAGAAGCACCTACTATCTGGTTAATCTCTGGTGTCTACTATGAGTTTCATGTTGGGTGGGAAACAAATAGTAAAGAAGCCATTATCTGTATTTTTTAACTGAAGCCATTATCTGCCTGCTATAATTGGTTTTGGGTCTATCCACATGTTGCTACCATCACTCTGGATTTCTGCATGCACTCCTTACATAATCTCACTATGTTTTATTTCTATGCATGTCAGTTATTGTACACAATGGAACTGAACATGTAGAGCAAAAGAGACGAGCCTTGCGTGGCAATAAAATTTTATGCAGACGTCGCTCCATGGTAGGCGCAAAGGCAGCCCTCCTCCACCCATTTCGGATTGTAATCGAGAGGAAGATATCTGTTCTGAGGGGGATTCAGAAGGAGAAGACCACTCCTATTTACCCCCTAAGGTCTTCGCTCTAACCTGGCAGCTGATGTTGGTTATATCATGCATATGCTGCCTTGCATTGCTTACTTTATACATCAAATATGTCAACTGCTTAGTTTAGACATGCTTTGTGTGAATGCCATCTCTTTAGTTTATTCATCGTTTATGTGAATTATGCAACGCCATATTGTTTAGCCAGGCATCATATATGTGAATTTCGCAATGCCATCTTGCTTCGCCAATCATCTTATATGTGAATTATATCAGGCCATCCTTTTCTTTCGCTACATATTACATTTGTCAACAATGTTAGTACATTCAACTACTCTTCGTGTGCATCAGCCATTTGACACGTTGATGGAAAATTCTGGAGTGAAAACAAGGTCTTCAGAGCAGACTATGCTATCTGACGAAGCGCATATCTCGCTGGTTATGGATAGCTCCTCAGAGGAGGATTCAGAGATAGATGACCAGTCCTATCCCCCCCGAGGTGTATGCTCTAACTTGGCAGGGTTATGTTGCTCATATCGTGAGTATAGTGTCTTGCATTGCTATGTCATTTGATTAGTTTAGACATGCTTTGTGTGAATGTCATCTGTTTAGTGTCTAATTACCATATATGTGAATTATGCATTGCCATTTTGTTGCAAGACATTATGTATGTGAATTATGCAATGCTATCTTGTTGCAAAGGCATTATATATGTGAATTATGCAATGCCATGCTGTTGAGCCAATCGTCATGTATGTGAATTATATCATGCTATCATTTTTTGTATTACATGTTCCATTTGTTGACAACGTTTGTATATTCAACTACTCTTCCTGTGCATCAGCCATTTGAAGCGGTGATGGAAGTATTTGGAGTGAAAACAAGGTATTCAGAGCAGACAATGCTACCTGCTGAAGCAGACATCTTGCTGGATACAGAGAGCTCCTCAGAGGAGGATTCAGAGACTGATGACCAGTCCTATTTCCCCCCTGAGGTCTATGCTCAAGCTTGGCAGGGTTATATTACCTATGTCATGCATGTTGTCTTGCATTGCTTAGTTTTTACATCATATATGGATTGCCATCTGCTTACTTGCTTACTATATAAGTCATATATTTGAATTATATCATGTTTACATACACAGCATCTATTTGAATTATGGCATGGCAACCCATTTAATAAAGACATCATATAGTTATATCATCTCATCCTGTTTAGTGTTTATAGTCATCATATTTTGAATTATGTCATTCTATCCGGGAATTATATCATGTTATCATGTCTCCATAGGCGGCATGTATGTGAATTATGGCATGCCAACCTATTTAATAAACACATTATATGGTTATATCATGTCATCATGTTTACATAGTCATCATATTTTGAACTATGTCTTTCCATCTTTTTTAGTTAGCCATCATAATGTCAAATTGTGTCATGATATCCTGTTTAGTTAGCCATCATATATGTGAAATTGTGTCATGCTATCCTGTTTGGTTAGAGAACATAAATGTGAATTATTTCATGCCCTCTTTTATTCCCCACTATCAATTACACCTGTCTATCATACAATGTCTGTACATTCAATTACTTTTCTTGTTTATCATCCATTTGAATTGGAGAGGGTGATGGCAGTATCTAAGGGAGTAACATGACGGTCTTCAGAAAAGATAGTGCTACCAGTTGATGCAGATAGAACCACGATTGTACTTGCCCAAGAACCAGGTCCACCACACATAACCCAGACTCTTGCAGACTGTACCCCTACCCAGTTGGACAGAGAACCAGCTACACCCCTTCTAACCCCAACCCCAGCAGATAGTAACCCAGTTCCAGTTGACACAGCACCGTCTCCACCACAGAGAACCCAAACACGAGTAGTTAGTAAGGGAACTGCAGTGCCCAAAGCACGAGGATCACCACTCCGAATCCCAACTCAACGCTTAAAGGAGAAGAAGAATTGTTCTCAGGTCAGGTTCTCTAGCTATGGTTCATACTCCTTTCCCCTTGCATCACTGTATTTACTCAGACCAACTATTTTCAAATTTGAAGGATGGAATTGAAACTCCAATGGTGCAACAGGTATGTTTTAAACCTGTTTCTTTAACTGGTTTGCTGTTGTAACTTGCTCTATGTTCATTCCAGTTTCAATTGAATATACAGTTATGTTCTCATGTCATGCACATTACAAGTGTTGTTATTGCTCTATAGTTTCCCACACTTATATTTTGTCTATTATGCTTTGTCTTGTACAAATATTATTTGAACTGTGTCTCTATCTTGATTTGGCAAAAAAACTGGAATCATATAGACCATAAAGTGACCATGGTACATAGATATATGTTTGTTTCATGCTGTTATCCTGTGCACTTTACTACTGAACTGATTTACCAAAATGAGCTTCATATACAACATGGTAAACCAGTGATGTGTCTGCTTGTTTCTCTTGTAGAATGCGGACAAAATATTGGAGAACAGTAACCCGTTATGCAATGGTAAAGGAAGTAATGCAGATAAGGTTCAAGACAGTGAGACATCCCTGTTGATCTCCAAGGAAGCTGGTAAAAACTACCTTGACGACAGTGAGAGAACCCAAAAGTCCTGTCTTGATGTAGTGTTCGAGTTATTGGCCGCTACTAATGGCACAAGCTCTTCGAAATCGCTTGTTGAATCAGTTCGTCTTCTTGAGTCTCAACTTCAAGTTGAAAGACATAGATCAGATGTGCTGCGACAGGAAGCTGAAGGACCGAGGAAGTCCCTGCAGAATTTAGATGCATACTTTCTGGTGTAACAGCAAGCGCTGGAGGATTTAAGCGCCAAACAAGAGAAAGTTAATAAGCTTGCTAAGCATCTTGCCAGCATTATGGGTACCCAGGATATTGTTTCTTGAGATCTTCTGAAGTGGTTTCAGTTCTGGACTTGTTTTGTTGCGGCGTTTATTTGCACTGGTCGCCAACTTTGACAACCAACGTATATGATATGCTGCTTTGTTCCATATATTTGCACTGGTGGCGAACTTTGATGCCCAGTGGATGTAATATGTGTGGCACCCCGGCTCGGAGCAACCGGTTTACCATGCATTGCCAGCCCAGAGATCATGCCTTCTGGCAACAGACAACATCTTGGTACAGAAAACAACTGCTTTATTGATGCTAGCGGATCATAGTTTATATTACAACAGGTGGCGAGGCCAAGCGGCACACTCGGTGCGGCTGAACAATATGTACATTATTTAGTGAACATAAAGGGGCCTCGATCATCACAACTACGCGGCAGCGGAACAATGCCGTAGCGAAACTCCATAGCACAGGGACACCGATGTGGACACGATCTAGACTCGGACATCACTCCTTTCCAACGGGGCCTTCCTGAAATCTGGCATGACACGCCAGGTCAGTACATTGAATGTACTTGCAAGCTCACAACAAGCATAAACATAATGACAAACAACATCATGATAGTTAACCAATTGTTTAATAATGCAACAATATATCCGACATGCTGTGATCATGCTCTTGTGATAAAAGCCCCTCGGACTTGCTTACCAACGGTGATCGCTCTTGGATCACAAACGGACCACACATCGGGGTTTTAAAATCAGGTTACCTCGTAATCAAACGGAGATCTTTCCGGCGATCATAACCACGACCTATACTTGGTCTCAAACAATGATCTTTCCAGCGATCACAACCACGACCAACACTTGGTCTCCAACATCAAGATGGTCTACCCACCATCATCAACAGTGCAAAGTTCATAACTTTAGTGTGCAAAATTTATTAAACATTGACCCATGGTGTGACCTACTTTCGAGCGTGTCCATAACCGTGGACTCGGCTATCGATAGATTTAATACACTCTGCAGAGGTAGCGCACTGTACCCACACCACGGAACCCATGGCCTTGCACTCCCATTCGGGTGGACCAACGGCATTCCAACGAAACCCCTCCATTGCCATGACACTCTCTCGGCCACTCTGACTCACTCCTTACTGCACTAGTCCCGGGTGGCCCCGTGTCTTCCAAAGACACCAACAGCCACCGTCATGGCCAAACATAAACGGTCCCAAATGGGGACAAGGTACCATAACATCAACAACAGGCATACAAGGTTATGTCTGCTTACCAGGCCAGGGTACCGCACGCCCATAACCTTCCCTCGTTGGAGGCACCGATCAGAGGCATGACAACAGACCGAATAAAGGCCTTCCCATAAAGGCAAATGTGGTTGCATGGAAAAACTCGATTCAGTGGCACCATGACCCGGTCAATGATATATTCAAGTTGAGTTATCATTAGGTTTGACTTAAAGTGAAATTAACCAGTGTCATAATATGCCATGAAATGCAGCACTAATATATGCATCATATATCATCGGAAGTAACTGGGTCAACTTTATGCACTCTAAGCATCAGCATCACAACTCATATCACTTCTCTGATTCTGATTAACCATCACTTTAAACAGAATATTTACTTAGCAAATTTATCATTTTCTCCTCCAAGAAAATAACTCAAAATAATTACTTATATCCATATCCATATTACTTCTTCATATAACTATTTCTTCTAGTTATTCAACCAACTTAGTTAGCTTCATACTTGCTGTAAACTAAGCATATTAACTAAAACAAGCAACCAACATAATATAAATAATATAATGGTGATTTAAATGCATGGATTAAATCATTCATTCAAGTTGAAACAAAAATCACAAATATTGTAATGGCACCATGAAAATGTTGTTGTGGCTTGCCTTAGTATAGATGAGGTTCACAATCCTCTTGGTGATCCTCAAGACAAGCTTCACTCTCTCAAAATATTTATAAACACAAAAGAAAACATCAAGAACACTTCTGAAATTCACCAGAAAATCTAGACAGCAGAGAAAACTCTCATTTTGGGCGAGCTGCTAGATTTCTTCACAAAGAATACAATTCAAAAAGAATCAATTGATTTGGACTTATGGTTAAAAAGTTGTGGCTGTTTGAAGCTATGTGGACAAAATTAAATCTTTACCTACTCATAAACCGGCTGTAGCTTCTAGTTGTACGTCGTCATCAATTTTGTAAAAAAGTCCCTGTGATTTTCCTTATTCAACCCGCAGTCCCATTTTAAGTGGCTAATTTGGGGAAAGGTTTCGTTTTTACAAAAAGGACCGTGTGGTTTGGTATATTCAACCCGCGGTCTTTTTTACATCAACGCGGTGGCTGGAGCGGCTGGGGGAGCGGCAGATCTGTGCACGGCAGGGGCTGGGGTGGCGGATCGGGTGGCGGGCGGCGAGGCAGGGGTGGTCAGTGATGATGAGGAAGGCCAGAGCGTGGCTTCCCGGGCGGATCCATGGCAGAAAAGAGACAGGGTGGTGAGGAAGAGAAGATGGGAGAAAAGAGGGGCGGTGTGGTGACCCAGGCATGCTCGCCGGAGCCGGGTCATGGCAGACGGGCGCGGGAGACGGAAGGATCTAGCATGACAGCGCGAAGTCCTTGTAGTTGGAGGCAGGCCTCCATGGCCACAGCGACCCCTCCCCTTCTCTCCGTGGCCACGGCAGCTCAGGCAGGGGTCAAATCCGCCCTCCCTCCCTCATTCCTCACGCTGGATAACCTAGCCGCCAGGCCATGGTGACCGACGGTGATCATGACGGTGGTGGCTACCTCGACGACGGCGGTATGACTAAAAACCCCTCCACCCCTTCTCTTCTCCCCCGGCGACTGCTTGAATCCCATGAGGAGAGGGGAGTGCCGACGCCAGGGTTCTGCTCTTCTTTCCTCCCCTTCCCTGATGATATTCTCTCCCTCACGCAGGCACACACCCAACATCGCCATGGACCAGTAGCTCAAGCATTTTTCTTCCTGATGGTGATGGGGTTCCATCACCATATTCAGGTCGTCATCCTTGAGGCCTCCACCATCTGCAGGTCTTCCTTCTTTTCTTCTCCTCTCTGTTGGATTCCATTGGATTCTCTGCTCTGCAGGTGAAGCTCTATCTATTCTCTACTACAGTGTCTACAGTGGACTGTTTGCACCTTCTGTGCAAATACCTGATTGTATATGGATTGAATGGATGGATAGATTGCAGGGTCTACAATGCACCACCTTGATTTGATTCGGTCTGGAGCAGCAGCATCAGCTCCTTCCTTCCGTCTCAACCATCTGTATTTACATTACTACTGTAACATTCTGAAATGTAAATTATGCTAGGACAATTCCTCTTTAGCTTTAACTATGATATTCCTAAATGCGCAAGTAAATACTACTGGGATTACAACTACAAAAAAATACATGACATGCGAGCAATTCTCGGTTTAAATACTGCGAGCTTAAATAACAGGAGCTAAACTGTTGTGCTATGTTCAGAATTGGTACTAGCAAAGATAATCTAAACTGCACATTCTGAAAGTATATTTGACTCTTTCCCTCGGGAAATTAGTCTTCTAAGCATTACTTTGTAAATGAATGACATGATAACTTGTTGGTTCAGTTTAAAGCTATAGGCAGAGGCTTGCGTTAGGGGGACAATCACTGCCAGTTGAAAACCAAAACTTATATTTGTGAGTATGATCGGGACTGTGCTTTTCTGAAAGTATGTTAGCCAATGTTTGTATATCTTTCAATTACTTCTGAACAAAAAAGATGTAGTGCCATGGTAAGTTTGGATGTAGATTTGCAATTTAACCTGCTTTGCAGCTCCTTTTTGTCTTGCTACAACAATGGCTTGCCTTAGTGGTTCCGGGGTCATGAACTTACATGGGCTTCCTCTTCCTTCATGTATTAGATATGGAGTCCACGCTGCTTAGATTTTCTAAAATTTATCTTCATTTCTACAACTTTTCTTGTCAATGAACTTTACGGCTATTTGGTCATGTATTTGACTACTTATATTTTTTTATTTCCTAATTGTGCACTTAGTCTGCATAAAATTCATTAGCACATATTTCCTTGCAATTATACTAAATTTCTGTTTGCATCCTTTTACCATTTTGGTGGAATGTAAACATTGGTTAAGATGTAGTTTGATATTTTTCTAGGCGCAAGTTATCAGGCTCTTCCAGTCCAGGGGCAACCAGGCCCGAGTCACCATTATCCTGATGTTGCCAGGATGGGCGGCGGCAGCGGACAGACCAATGCACCTTGCGGCGATATCTACGCTAGGGAGTGTGTTGTTGCCGTCCACCACAATAACAACCTGTGTTGTGTCGATTTTAGATTCTTTGGTGACGAATTGGACTACATCCCACTGAAGGCCACTTATCCTGCTCATGAGCGAGGCTACTTAAAAACAATCCTTGGTGACTGATATGTTCTTTGTCATGTCATGTATGTAGTTCCACCGACCTCATATTGGATCAGAGTGTTTTGTACAGGATTCTTGTGGCGAATTCTTGAAGAAACAAAATCATTCTTCAAGATGATGTTTTTCAAGCTCTGAATAGTGATTATCTTTGTTCTATAGTATACCAAAGATCATGCTTTTCTTTATGTCACAGAACAGATATGCTCTAAATTCCAATGGCACTAAACATCTTAAGGATAAAATAGAAGCAATCTTTAGGAACTGGGCATGTATGCTCTATAGAACCCCTGTTCTTATACCATGATTTTGTCTGTAACCTAGCGTTAGGTGTAAGGAGCAGCAGTGGTTATATTAAAAGGATTTTCTTCCTCTATTCCATCGCCCCTCACGGGTCCCCCACTCCCACACGCTCCCTCCTTACTGCTCCCATTCATCCTCTATCCTGGATCCCACACCCATTGTAGGTCAATCCACGCTGTAGTGTGCATCTCCAGTTATTGGTGCTAAGGAAAACACTGCCTCCTCGCCACCGGGCGGCACCAACCGGATGTTGCCGTGTTGTGTTTGTGTAAAAATATATGGTAAATAAAATATATTTATGAACACTTACTGAGCATACAACGGTGATAAATATATGTAATTTCATTTACATCACCTGTTTTGAACTGTATTTTATATGCAATTTCTATATCATGGTGGAACACAAAATTTGAATAGAAAAGAATAACACTGACCAATGTATATTTTGCAAGTTCAGATATATATATATATCCATACTTAACTAAAGTACGTACAGTGCATACTGTGGAATCACAATGCAAATATTCATGCTTAATTAAATGCATCTGCTCCATTCTGGCAGCAGTGAATCTTGGGACAGTTCTGTGTGGCCTTGGACGAATCCTGAAGTGAATGGTGTTATCTGCCCATTCTCTTTACATGACCCAATAAAATATTTGTAGCTGCTTTTGCTGAGATGAATTGTTTGTGTCACTGATCCAAGCGTTGTTTTGGTGCTAAACCAAATCCTGGACCGAAGCCACATATGGTCTCTGCTTAATTGTCTTATAAGCCGTAGTGCATCTGAGTTCTGGAAATCCCACCCTCCTTGCTAGTAGCAAGATGTGACTAAATTCATAAATAGGGATTAGAAAGAAACATGTTACTTTGGTTACTTTTATCTTTATTTTACGTAATTTAGCTTATTGCAACTGTGGTTTTATGTTGAAGTTGATAAGATCCTTAAAGTTAGCTGGCAATCTTCTTGTATCCTTTTCATTGTACTATGTTTTTGAAGCTCGGATGTTTACTTAAAGAAAATTGAAATTAGCAAAAGATTGGAAATTTTGTTTCCCGCTGCTCGGTCAGGCAAAGCCAGTTGTTCACCACTGTGTGCGGTTCTCTTCCATTTCATGGCGTGTAACCGAATATGGCACAAGACTGTAGTTGTGTCATTGTGAAGTTTACGGATGTTGATGTTTCTTTTCAATATAATAGTATTTTTTACCAATTTGGCCCCTGGATCATGAACTAATTTCTCTTTCTATTCCTTCTAGATAATTTGCTTCAGTTCTAGCTACATGGTGAAACATGCATATTGTTTCCCGATATATTGGGCATAAGTCCACCTCTCATGAGATCTCTGAATTTTTGATCCATATTATATTTGCAGAATTATTTCTTCAATATAACTATGCTTGGATTCACAAATGCATGCAATTACCTTCAAATGGAGGTTAGTTCTTTACTAATTCTGTGCTATTCTACTTTCAAGTTTTTGGTTCCAAAAGTGTAATACTTGCTAGGTTAGCTGCAGAATTGGGATGTATATGGCCTGAATTTATATTTCAGAGTGTATAAACTGATTCAGAGTGTTCTGACATCTGAAACATTTTCTTGTATGGTTCTGTCTTGAAAGAACTGAAGTAATTCTTCTAAGGGAGAGAATATAAACGTGATTCTGAAATAACATGCTGCGTCATTCAGTTTCTTTTAAATATATCATTATAAAATGGTTGCTTCAATGATTGCGTTTTGTATGGATTCTGCAAGGGTCATTTCTGTGGAATTATAAATTAGTTTTACATTTTTCTCGCCGAGCTCATTGTCTTTGGATTGCCATCTTCGGACTGGTTCGTGATCAAGTGGACACCAAACATCCTTTTTTAACTACGGACACCGAGAGTGCATTTTTTTAAAAAGAGTGTTTCAATTTGTTCTTGCTTTCAAAAAATATTCACATTTTTCAACATGTTCATGCTTTTAAAAATATTCTCAAAATTTTGCAAAGATAGTCCATTTTTAAAAACACATTCAAAATTGGTCACAAAATTTAAAATCATAATACTCCCCCGATCCATATTAATTGTGTTTCAAAAAAATCATTTGTTCAAAAAGTTCTTCAAAATATGTTTCAGTTCTAACAATAACAGATAAATTCAAATTTGTTCATTTTCTTTAATAAAACAAAGAAATATTCATGTTTTTCCAAAAGGCAAAAGATAAAACCGAATGAAAGACGTTTAGGTGGCTTCTTCACGTCCACAATTTGTGCTCCGAAAAACGATAATAGTGTAACCTTATTACCGATGTTTATCAGAAATTACTATAGGAAATGGCGAGTAATGGCACACCGAACAGGTGTAAAGTGTTTTTCGCCCGTTGCACTTTTTGAGCAATTTCGCCCATTGCAACGCATGGGCATTTGTACTAGTTTGAACAGAACTGGGGTGACATCGAAGGCGTAAACCTCACGGGCGCCACCACTTGTACCGCTTTGCGCGCGTACAGAGTGGCTGACTAGCGGGCCTCGCTAGTCAGGTGAGGGGAAGGGGAGAGGGAAACAGAGGGCAGCGTGGTTCCGCCGGAGCACTTGCCGGCGAGGAGAGCTTCTTGGCCAGAACGAGAGGGAGGGATCGAAAGAGAAGATGGAGACGCACCTGCCCATACCCGTAGATTAGCTAGGGTTGGTCAGACGGCGTCAGAATCAGCCTCTCTAGCGAGGACAGGAAGCAGAGGTCGCCGGAGATGAAGACGACGGCGACCAGAGGCGACACCAGGGGCTCCAACCGGGCGGAACGGCACCACCGAGGCACGGTGGGGGCCCTGGAAGGGTTGCCCGGGCCTGGGAGGGGCTGGAGCTGTGGAGATGACCCAAGGGGATCGCCATCGAGCTTGAGCTCGGGGATGGTGGCCCGTGGCCTGCCCGGCCGGGCTACGGCTTTCTACAAGATCGTGGAGTGTGTGGGAGTAGTGGATGATGCTCTATGAGGCTGGGGAGGGCTCTATTTATAGCCGAGCATCGAGGGGGGGTCGGGCTCCGCCGGAGGACACCTGGACACGGTGCCCGGCAACGAACGGCGTCAGTGAGTGAGGGAGAAGGGGACGGAGCTCACGCCGGAACTGTGGGCGAGCAGAGACGAGCATAGGGGCACGAGGGTGACGACGAGCATAGTGTGCAATGCACTGTTGCGTTGGCCGGACCGCTCATGTGCTCGCTGCGGCAAGCTCCGGCGTCGGAGAGCGCCAGGAGAGAGTTAAGAAGATCGGGACGATGATTGTGGCGAGGTTTGGCAAGTTTAGGCAGGTGGAGAGGCGAGCACGCGATCAACATAGGCTCGGGTGTGTCGCAGAGCGCGTCGGCCGTATGCCAGCATGCCTGGACGAACGCGGTCACCGCGTGAACTCTGGCCTCAGGCCGACCTAAGCCCAAACTTCATGTCTGGCCTGTAGTTCGTGGTAGTTCTAGATGTTACCACACTTTGGTTTGGACTCAGACGCAGTAGAATAGATTTCATCTTCCTGGTAAGTTTCTGGTCAGTAACTTTGAGAGCTTACTGAGGTCAAACTACTGAGAGTTTGGAGCTGGGTTTTGGAGGGTAGCAATCATCTACTAAGGTGATGATGCACAAGAAAAATCAACCACAATAGATAAAGTAAAATGGTAGTTGCTGTAGAAACTACCATTTCTGTCCAGAACAGAAAATATTTTCTGTAGCAAAAATATTCCAAAAAGTGATGAAATATTTTTGCTCAGGAAGGTGCCCTAGGGTTCAAATAATATTTGTGAATTTTCTCAGTTTTTGCGGGCAAGAAAAATTGAGGTTGCTTTGGAGCACATTGAGCTAGCTAGGGTTTAAGAGAGGGAAATGAATGTTTTTCATTTAAGAAAAATATTCAAAATTTTATTTTGAGGTGAACCAGAGAGAAAGTGACAGTTAGGGAAGGATATGAGGCACTTGGGTGAAAGTCAAGGGGTACCCAAGTGTTTAAGTCCATATGAAAAGATTCAAAACTCCAATTTTCAAAACCAAATCAAATGAAAATCGAACGAAAAGAAAGAGGGTAAAAACCAGGCTGTCACAAACCTCCCCCACTTAGGATAAATCTCGTCCTCGAGATTCGGTTGCTTGGGAAAACCATTCTGGGTAATGTGCCTTTAGAAATTCTTCTCGTTCCCAAGTTGATTCTGCCTCTGTGTGATGCTCCCACTGAACTTTGTAAAGTTTCCTTGCTTTACTACGGGTGACCCTTTGCATCTGATCCAAAATTCTGACCAGTCTGTCTTCATAGGTTAAATCCTTCGCTAACTCTATTTAAATCATAGCAGTCTTTTTCTCGGGTGGCGATATGCATCGCCTCAACTATGAAACATGAAGCACATTGTGCACTTCCGACAATTCAGGGGGTAGTTCCAACTGATATGCAACAGTACCCACTCTGGACATAACTAGAGACGGACCAACAAATCTGGGTGCCAACTTTCCATGAGTCTGGAATCTCTTGACTCCTTTCATAGGAGTAACTCGGAGATATACATGTTCCCCGGGTTCAAAACTGACATGTCAGTGTTTTGCATCATAATAACTCTTTTGCCATGATTTGGCCAATTGCAATCTGTCTCGGATTTCCTTAACTTGCTTCTCAGTTTCCATCATGAGATCTGTTCCGAAAACATGGCTATCTCTAGTTTGAGACCAATTTAAAGGAGTGTGGCACTTACGGCCATAGAAGGCCTCATACGGTGACATCTTTAGACTGGTCTGGAAGCTGTTGTTATAAGAGAACTTGGCATATGGCAGGAAGTCTTCCCATTTAGGCCCTTGGGCCAAAGCATAGGCTCATAACATAGCTTCGAGTATTTGGTTTACCCGCTCCGTCTGTCCATCAGCCTAAGGATGATAAGCGGTATTATATTTTAGCGCTATCCCCAAGGCTTGATGGAGACGGGACCAAAAAGCAGAGGTAAAAAGTGACCCTCGGTCGGAAGTGATTGTTTGTGGTACTCCATACTGACTGACTATTCTAGATATATATTGTTGTGCAAGTTGAGCCACCCGATATGTGGTTCTGATCGGGATAAAGTGGGCCACCTTGGTTAAGGTGTCCACTATGACCTAGATTGCATCATTGCCTCGCTGAGTATTAGGTAGACTTGTGATAAAATCCATGCAGACATCATCCCATTTCCATTGTGAAACTGGCAGTGGTTGGAGAAGTCCGGCTGGCTTCTGATGCTTTTCCTTCACTTTGTTGCATATGTCGCAACAGGCCACAAAGTAGGCGATGTCACTTTGTTGCATATGTAGTAGATATCTGGAAGAGTCAACACAGGTGCGGTCGTCAGCCGTATCTTTAGCTCATTGAATCTTTTCTCACAGTCCCCAGTCCATTCAAACTTCTTATCCTTTTTGACCAGCTCCGTCATGGGTTTAGCAATCTTGGAAAACCCTTCAATGAAACGACGGTAGTATCCGGCTAATCCAAGAAAACTCCGGATTTGGGATACGGTTATGGGTGGCAACCAATCGAGCACATCCTTTACTTTGTTTGGGTCCATGGCTATACCTTTGGCGGATAGCACATGTCTAAGAAATCCAACTTGCTTTAGCCAAAACTCGCATTTACTGAATTTGGCATATAACTGATGATCGTGGAGTCGCTGTAGCACTGCTCGGAGGTGTTCTTTGTGATCTCCTTCACTTTTTGAGTATATAAGTATGTCATCCATAAAGACTACCACGAACTTGTCGAGGAAGTCCATGAATACTTTGTTCATCATATGCGTGAAGAAGGTAGGGGCATTGGTGAGACCGAAGGACATAACTGTATATTCATAAAGACAATATCGATTGGTGAATGCGGTCTTAGGAATATCTTCCTTTTTAATCTTGAGCTGATGATATCATGTCGTTAAATCAATCTTAGAGAATACCTTGGCCCCACTGAGCTGATCAAACAAATCATCAATCCTTGGCAGCGGATACTTATTTTTGATGGTGACATCATTTAGCTGACGGTAATCCACACACATGCGGAGACTACCATCCTTCTTGTCCATGAAGATAGCATGTGATCCCCATGGTGAAGAGCTGGGACAGATATATTCTTTCTGGAGCATTTCATCAAGCTGTTTCTTTAGCTCCACTAGTTCTAATGAAGGCAAACAATAATACTTCTTGTATAATGGTGCGGTTCCGGGCACAAGATCTATTGCAAACTCAAGCTCTCGATCTGGTGGCATGCCTGGCAGTTCTTCTGGAAATACATCATGAAATTCACTGACCACGGGAATTAATTCCAACTCACCAGCGACAGCGGTGAAAACCATTTCTTTCTTGGGTATGCTTATACGAGCATAAAATTTGGTAGCCTGCCCCTTCTGACTGGTCAAAGTGACTTCTCGGGTCGCGCAATTTATGCATACGTGATATTGGGTCAACCAATTCATACCCAAGATAACATCCAACTTTTTAGACTCAATGATTATCAAGGAAGTTGGAAAACACACTCCGTTGATATTGATTTCTAGATTACGACAGACTAGATTGCTCTTGATTAAGGATCCCATGGTTCGTACCAGCATATTCTTGCCCAAAAGAGAACACAGGAATTTGTTTTGGGCAACAAAACTCCGAGAAATAAAAGAGTGGGAAGCCCCAGGGTCAAATAGAATTACGGTAGGTATGTTATTAACAGGAAACATACCAATGACGACTTCGGGGTTCTCTTGGGCTTCATCTGCAGAGAGGTGATGAACGTGCCCAGTGATGTTTTGCTGGGTCGGGCATGACTCAATAAAATTGACTTGTGGCCTGATTAGTGCACTTGTCTTGCCGTTCTTGGGACACTGTCTGGCATAATGTCCAGTTTTCCCACAACTGAAGCAAGAATTGTTGCACTAGCGCTCCTCGTGCACCGGGTTGGTCACGACATTCTTGACTTGGGTGGTGGTCTTGTTAACATTCTGGTGCCAATTGGGCTTGGATTCCACCTGAGTCTGCTGCCAGGTACGAGCCTTTTGCACTGGTTGCCCTTCCTTCCTTGGCTCAAACTTGCGCTTGTGATCGTTATTAGCAGGCATGTTGTCCGTTATGAGCTTGTGCTCCCTTTCAGCAATGAAAGCCTTGTTCACTAGAGTTGGGAAATCTAGGAAATCAAACATACTAAGGGTACATCGGAGTTGCGAGTTTAATCCCCCAAGAAATCTGTCAATCTTTCTTTCTTCGGTGGCCACGTCATAAAGGGAGTAACAGGCTAGATGATTGAATTTTTGCAAATATTCACCCACAGACTGATTTCCTTGGATGAGTGCGAGAAACTCACGCTGTTTAACCTTCATAGTTATAGTAGGAATATGATATTTCCTGAACTGATCCTTGAATTTTGCCCAGGTGATTTCTTCATCAGCAGGCCACATGGCTTTTGCATTTTCCCACCATATGGCAGCACTGCCTTCAAGATAATGAGTTGCAAATGGAACTTTATCATTTTCTTTAGTACGAGCAATCTCAAGCTTCCTCTCAATGGTTCGCAATCAATCGTCTGCATCCAAGGGATCAATAACCTGACTGAAATTGGGAGGCTTGGTCCTGTGAAAATCTGACAGCTTGGAGTGATGACCGTTCTGATTTCCATTCTGTCCAACCACAGCTTGCACACTTCTTAATATTTCAATCAGATCATTATTCCTCCTTTCCTCAAACATACGCAATATTTGTTTGGTGAAGGGTGGATTTGGCGGTGGAGGCGGTGGTGGAACGTACGGCTCGGAGGAGTGTCTTGCCTGTTGTGCGGAATGACGAACAGGAGCATCCTCATGAGCGCCGCTACTGCTGCCTCCCCGCGGCATCCTATTGTGTATTGTTCCCAAGACAACGCAACCGAGATGAGAAACATCCAAATAAAATGGGGAAAAGCCAGCAACAAATCCCGAGAGAAAACGAAATAACGAAGAAAATACAGCGAAAAAATAGAGTCCCAACATAATTATACATAGACTCATACATGAAAGGTAAACAACATGCCAGGTTCAACTAATCTCATACAGGAAATGAAACATAATGACACGTACGACTACATCCGTACATCATCCTGACGACTGCGGATACTCCGAAGCTCTACTGCTCTGCTGGTGCTGCGGGGTCCTCTCTTGAAGCGCACTTGGATCCTGAACTGACGACGTTAACGGAAACCTCCGGATTAAAGGAAACACGACGACTCTGCCTCGAGGGCTCTCCCTCCGGGGCAGGTGCATGGTGAAGCATCGGGGCTATGGGAGTAGTGAGAAGAGAAACCCACTCAGCAGGAGCACTGAGAGGATTCACGGTCGAGGTGCCCGAGCTACTCGGATGGGTAACCGATGAAATGGGGGAACTAGAAATGGCGGGAACATAAGGAGTAAATCCCAGGGAGGATGGAGCAGTGACAGATCTAGTAGAGGCTAAGGCAGTACGAGCACGAGTCAGCTCTCGAGCCAGCTCATGGATCATAAGGTAGCTAGCAGTGATATAACGAGAAAGATGGCGAGCAACACTATCAGACTCCGGGTCAATGATAGGGAAACGGACACGACCATTGTCGTGCAGAGAGGGATAGTAGTAGAAACCTGGGTGATTCTGCATCCGGACCTCGTTATAATGAAGCTCGACAAGGACCTCGAATGCAGCAAACTGAACAGCCTGAGAAGCGGCAGAAGCGTAACCGCTCCGAGAATTACGAGTGCAAGTGCTGGAATCGGAACTGGTGCGCAGAGTAACCACTGTGTGATACTCATACACTGAGTCTGCTAGACGCTCCCGGTACACACGATAGACTGGGTCGTCACCGAGAGGGTAAAACCGACGCCACACGTTACGGAGAAGATGCGGCGACGTGTACGACATCAGCTGCAACTGGCACGGATATGGCACTGGAGCCATCTACACTCACAACCATTAGCAGGTTAGCATAAAAATAGAATGAGTGCATGCAAAGCAACAACCAGCTACAAATGCTACCGGCACTCAACTTAAACTCGTATCTAACGTCCAATTAACACGTCGTAGTCTAGCATGGCCTACAGTCAGCGCGGCTCTGATACCAAGCGTTGTGGCACCCCGGCTCAGAGCAACCAGTTTACCATGCATTGCCAACCCAGAGATCATGCCTTCTGGCAACACACAACATCTTTGTACAGAAAACAACCGCTTTATTGATGCTAGCAGATCATAGTTTATATTCCAACAGGTGGCGAGGCCAAGCGGCACACTCGGTGCGACTGAACAATATGTACATTATTTAGTGAACATAAAGGGGCCTCGATCATCAAAACTACGCGGTAGCGGAACAATGTCATATTGGAACTCCATAGCACAGGGACACCGATGTGGAGACGATCTAGACTTGGACAGCACTCCTTTCCAACGGGACTTTCCTGAAATCTGGCATGACATGCCAGGTCAGTACATTGAATGTACTTGCAAGCTCACAACAAGCATAAACATAATGACAAACAACATCATGATAGTTAACCAATTGTTTAATAATGCAACAATATATCCGACATGCTGTGACCATGCAATGGTGATAAAAGCCCCTCGGACTTGCTTACCAATGGTGATCGCTCTTGGGTCACAAACGAACCACCCATCGGGGTTTTGAAATCAGGTTACCTCGTAACCAAACGGAGATCTTTCCGGCGATCATAACCACGACCAACACTTGGTCTCAAACAATGATCTTTCCGGCGATCACAACCACGACCAACACTTGGTATCCAACATCAAGATGGTCTACCCACCATCATCAACAATGCAAAGTTCATAACTTTATGATGTAGGGTGGAACCCTAATCGCCCGATCTTTCATGAAAGTAGCGGAATCCCGCGAAGAACATGAGGAACACAAAGGGGAAAACGATAGAAACACAAAGGGGAAACAAAGAGGAACACTCAAACCAACATGGATAATTCACACATGTGCTAGATCCTCGGATACATGGAACAATACACGGTACGCGATCAACTAGGAACGATACAATGGTAATGGTCTTCTCCGTGAGGATGTCTTGATGTTCTTCTCTGTGAGGAGGCCTTGAATCCAACGTGGATCTTCTCCGTAGAGGGGCCACGGTGTCTCTCGTGGAGTAGATCCGATGTGGATGAGCAATGCTCTATCTCAAATATGAGCTAAACCAATGCTAACCCTAGAAAGTTGGGCGAGGTGGAGTATATATAGTCTAGGGGGGAGAAGGGATACACGGGCCTCGACCCTTCACTGTCCGCAGACAAGGGAGGCTGGATGTCCGGGCTGGTCGGGCCGGATGTCCGGGCTTTCAGGCGACGCCGGATGTCAGGGTTGGGGAGGCCGGATGTCCGGGCTGGAGTGGTGGCATTTGTTGCTCTCGGGTTCGGAGGGGCCGGATTTCCGGGCTGGCGGCCGGATGTCCGGGGGCTCGGGAGAGGTCGGATGTCCGGGCTATTGCGGCCGGATGCCTGGGGCCTGTCGCTTCTGGCGGCTGTGCTGCTGTAGTGGACGATGCTCCAGGTGCCTATGTCCGGGGTCATGGCCGGATGTCCGGGGCCTGGGAGATGCTCTTGGCTCCTTCTGTTGGTTCTCCTCATCCGTGGACTTGGGTACTTGTACATCTTCATGCGCATATTCGAGAGGGTCCTCTTGGTGCCTAATCATGCACAACACCTCAGACTTAGGTAGTAGCCATGTCTCATGCATAGAAAGTGGAAGCTCGGAGAGGAGTGAGTTCATCTTATCTTCGATAGCCTTGGCTCGGGCTCGTGTCATTGGTCCAAGTGGTGTCGTTGGAGGTGTAGGTGCATCCATGGGGATGATCTTGGGATGCTCCGCATCATCTCCCCTCCCTTGGGGTAGATCCGTCCTCAAATCGAAATCCTCATCACCATGGTAGGGCGAGAGATCTTTGATGTTGAAGATGTCGCTCATGGAGTACTTGTCACGAGGGATGTCGATCTTGTATGCATTGTTGTTGTAGCGTGCAACCACCTTGAATGGTCCATCCACGTGTGGTCGAAGTTTGGACTTGCATTCTTGGGGAAAGCGGTCCTTGCGAAGGTGTAGCCACACGAGGTCTCCAATGTTGAATATCATAGGGTGCTTGTTGACGTTGAGCTTGATCACAAGGCGTTGTACTTGGCGCTCGATGGTGTTTCTTGTATCTTCATGCACCTTCTTGAGATGGGTCGCTCGTGCACTTGCGTCCAAATTGATGCGCTCTTGGAGTGGTAGAGGAAGAATGTCCAATGGTGACAATGGGTTGAATCCGTAGACGACCTCGAAGGGGGAATTGCTGGTTGTTGAGTGTCTTGCTCGGTTGTAGGCGAACTCGGCGATAGGTAGGCACTCCTCCCACTCCTTGATGTTCTTCTTGATGAGTACTCGAAGTAGAGCGGAGAGTGTGCGGTTGGTCACCTCCGTTTGGCCGTCGGTTTGAGGATGGTATGCCGTGGTGAAGAGTAGCTTGATTCCGAGCTTGGTGCATAAGGTCTTCCAAAAGTAGCTAAGGAACTTAACGTCGCAGTCCGAGACGATAGTCTTTGGCACTCCATGTAGACGCAATATTTCCTTACAAAAGAGATTAGCAACATGTGAAGCATCGTCTATCTTGTTGCAAGGAATGAAATGTGCCATTTTTGAGAAACGGACCACAACGACAAATATTGAATCTTTCCCATTTCGGGTCCTAGGCAAACCAAGTACAAAGTCCATGCTAATGTCTTCCCATGGTTGGTATGGAATTGGTAGAGGCATATAGAGGCCATGAGATTGAGCTTTGGACTTAGCTTTGCGACATGTAAAGCATCGGTTGGTGAAACGATTGACGTCCCGAAACATCTTTGGCCAAAAGTAGTTTTTCGAGAGTGTGGCGAACGTCTTGTCGCGTCCGAAATGTCCCATTAAGCCTCCTCCATGAGATTCCTGCAAAAGCAACAAACGAAGAGAAGACTTGAGGATGCAAAGTTTGTTAGCTCGCATAAGATATCCATCCTTGATGTAATAGCGTTCCCAAGATGTATGCGACAAACACTTGTCATAAGGAGTAGCAAAAGTTGCATCATGCTCATACAAGTCATTGATATGTTCGAAGCCAATGACATCTAACTCGAGTTGTGTAACAAGCATGCATATGCGGGAAAGAGCATCCTCTATGATGTTTTCTTTACCCTTGATGTACTTGATGACATAAGGAGAAGACTCAATAAATTCACTCCATTTAGCATGACGCTTGTTCAACTTGGTTTGGCCCTTAAGATACTTGAGAGTCTCATGATCGGTATGAATGATAAACTCATGGGCACGAAGGTAATGTTCCCATTCATGCAAAACACGGACTAAAGCATATAGCTCTTTGTCATAGATGGGGTAATTGAGTTGCGCTCCAAAAAGTTTCTCACTAAAATAAGCTATGGCGCGCTTCTCTTGCGTTAACACACCTCCTATGCCATTACCACTAGCATCGCAATGAATCTCAAAAGGCTTGTCCAAGTTGGGTAAAGCAAGCACGGGAGCATGAGTAAGCAAATTCTTAAGCTCATTGAATGCGGTATCTTGGGATGGTCCCCAAACAAAAGGCACATTCTTCTTGCTCAAAGAATGTAAAGGTGAAGCAATGGTGCTAAAATCCTTCACAAAGCGACGATAGAAACCAGCAAGGCCAAGAAAACTACGCACTTGATGCAAGCTGGTTGGTTGTGGCCATGTCTTAATAGCATTGATCTTGGACTCATCAACATGAACACCCTTGGAGGAAACAACAAAACACAAGAAAACGAGCTTATCAACACCAAAAAGGCATTTCTCCATATTAGCATAGAGGCGCTCTTTTCTAAGAGTTTGCAAAATGGTGCGGACATGGGTGACATGCTCTTTGATAGATTTGCTAAACACAAGAATGTCATCAAAGTAAACCACAACAAATATACCAATGTAGAGGAGGTTTTGAAGGCATGACTAACCACTCATACAAACCAAACTTGGTTTTGAAGGCGGTTTTCCATTCATCACCCTCTTGTATGCGGATTTGATAGTAACCACTCTTAAGATCAATTTTGGAAAAGGTAGTGGCACCACTAAGCTCATCAAGCATATCATCTAAGCATGGAATGGGATACTTATAGCGAACGGCGATAGCGTTGATAGGTCTACAATCGGAGCACATGCGAAAGCTACCGTCACGTTTTGGCACAAGAATGACCGGGACGGCACAAGGGCTCAAACTTTCACGCACATGTCCATGGTCTATGAGATGCTTTACTTGCCTTTGTATTTCTTTGGTTTCTTCAGGGTTGACGCGGTATGGAGCTTTGTTCGGAAGAGGTGCTCCAGGGATGAGATCGATTCGATGCTCAATGCCTCGTAGAGGAGGTAGACCCGGAGGTAGCTCATCGGGGAAAACATCTTGAAATTCCTGCAAAAGAGAAGACAAGACTAGAGGAAGAGTGTGAGAAGTGTTAGTTTGTGGTGCATTGTCCTTGCACATGAGGACGTAGTGTAGGACACTAGATGGGTTCTCACACACTCCTCTTATCTCACTTTTGGTGGCAAATAGGACTAGGTTATTCTTTTCGCTCATCGTGGAGGTGTTCGATTTGGGCTTGTGGCGCTCACTCTCTTTTTGGTGGATCGCTCTCTCACTATGATCTCCACGATGGGTGGCTTGCTTGTCGGCGATCACTTGACTTGGCGACATTGGAGAGAGGATGTACTCCTTGCCCTTCATCTTGAAGATGTAGTGGTTCGTTCGGCCGTTGTGGACGACTCCTCGAATTGCCATGGGCGTCCAAGGAGAAGATGGTAAACGGTCATTGGAACGATGTCGCACTCCAAGGTGTCTTCGTAGGCGCCAATTTTGAAGGACACTTGTACTCGGTGCTCGACTTGTATGGTGCCGGAGTCACTAAGCCATTGCACTTTGCGTGGATGTGGATGCTTCGTCTTGGGCAATTGGAGCTTGGAGCAAAGTTCTTCACTTGCGAGATTATGACAACTCCCTCCATCGATGATGACCTTGACGGATCGTCCATTGATGCCGGCCTTGGTGTGGAATATGTGGCATCTTGGGTCTTCTTCTTGGTGATGTTGGAGAGTCAAGACTTTGGAGACAACAAGGGCGGGACTTGAGTCTTCATCACAAAAGACTTGTTCTTCTTCATTGTTCACTTGGCGGTGCATGGCGACTTGCTCAAGGGCTTCCATTTCTCCTTCACTCATGGAGTCATGAGTGCCATCGTCGTTGAAGACCATGGTTCGCTTGTTGGTGCACTCATAGGACTTGTGGCCTCAGCCTCCGCAAGTGAAAACCTTGAAGGAACTCGTCTTGACGGTCTCAACAGTTGGGGTTGATGATGATGAAGCTCTCGGCTTGAAGTTGCTCGTAGTAGGATGGCTTGTAGTTGACGAAGCTTTCTTGGAACTCGACTTGTCGATGTTGGTAGTAGAAGGCTTTGTAATCGGTGTTGGAGTCGTTGAAGCTTGGTTGTTGGAGAAGCTGTAGGACTTGGATGAGAACTTGGCATACTTGAAATCGTCTTGCACTTGGCGTTCCGCTTTGGTAGCTTGGTGTACTAGCTCGATGAGATTTGAGTATGGTTGGAAGTCGGCGATCTTCTTGATGGGATGATTGAGTCCATTCCAGAAATGTGCCATTGTTTGCTCATCATCTTTCATGACATTGGTTCGTATCATTGCAATCTCCATCTCCTTGTAGTACTCTTCAACACTCTTGGTCCCTTGCTTGAGTTGTTGGAGTTTCTTGAAGAGGTCGCGGTTGTAGTAGGTAGGTACGAAGCGTGCTCTCATGACATCCTTCATTTGCGCCCAAGTAGTGATGGGTGGTTCACCTCTTGCCTCTCGGCACTCTATGATTTGTTCCCACCAAATGAGCACATAGTCTTGGAACTCAAGGGATGCCATCGCAATCTTCTTCTCTTCTTCATAATTGTGCAAACAGAAGATCTTATCAAATTTCAATGCCCATGAAAGATGCTCTTCGGGATTGTTGCTTCCGTTGAACTTGGGCATGGTGAACTTGAGTTTGCCGTAGTGTTGCTCTTCATTGTGTTGGGGTCGGGGATGATGACGCCCATGTTGTTGATGATTGTTCAACTCGTGGTGCTCTTGGCGCGGAGGGTTGTCTTCCTCATGTTGCTCTTATCGTGGAGGATCTCGATTGTCTTCATGATCTTGAGGAACTTATTGTTCTTGACGTGCTTGTAGAGGAGCTTGTCGAGCTCGAGGAGGAACTTGACGATGCACGCGAGCTTGAAATCTCCGTTCTTGAATTTCTTCATGAAGTGCTTCATCTTGTTCATGGGCTTGTCGGCCTCGGTCGGCTACGGCTCGACTTGAATCGCGTAGAGCTTGTTGCGCCGCAAGTGCTTGAGCGTCACGGAGTTGTTGTTCTTGACGTTGTGCCTCGGCATCTTGAGCATTTTGGTGTAGACACGCTCGCTCTTCCTCTTCATGTTGTCGTTATCGTTGCCGTTCTCGAGCTAGCGCAAAGGCCTCTTGAGTTTGGCGTTGTCGACGCTCTTGAGAGTTGGTGTCGCGTAGGGGATCGAGGCTTGTTGGACGATCATTGCGCGCGGCTCGGCGAAGAGTGTTCGATGTCGGTGTACTTGAGCCGGAGAGGGTGAAGTCGGAGTGGTGGCTTGAAGGGCTCCTTCTTGAAGTGGAAGAAGAGCGGTTGAGCAACAAGGCATGAATTTCGTCCATCCTTTTGTCATTCTCTTGCTTGTGATCGTCGAGCTTGTGGTCAAAGTAGTCCCTTGTACGTTGCTCGGAAAGTCTCAAGTCGGCGGCAAGGTTGTCGATGTGTTCATTCATAGCTTGTTGCTCTTGATGCAAAGCACGTTGTGTACCAAAGAGGTGACTCTTGGTGACGAAGGAGTTCATGTCGTCGTCTTGCTCCATGAAGAGTGGGTTGGTAGTAGTACTTGGCCTATCCATCATTCCAAGATAATGTGAGTGGTAGAAAGAGAAGAACGAGTACCAAATGTACCTTGACCGAAGTTGAAAGTGGATCGAGGATCACTCCAATGTAGGACAAGGAAATAGCACAATTGGTACTAGCTCTTGTCGGTTTCTCACACATACACAAGTAAAAGCTTTTGGTGGAGCTTGGTTAGGATGGTGGCACAAAATTTGATGCAATTGTAAGTGAGCTTCAATAATGTTGGAAAAGATTTGCAAGATGCAATGTAACAAGTAGACCAAGCATATAAGGTACACGGAAACACACACGCAAAAAGATAAGTGGGGTCGTGCAACCAAGGGTGAGCCAAAATGTGGAATCCACAAAAATGCTCTTGTTGCACAACACTAGAGAGACGCTAGCACGATTGCACCATAGGCGGATACAAGAACTTGTGCACAACCTACTTAGCAAAAATGCAACGACTTCTATCCCAAGTATGCTCTATGCAAGGTGCTGCTATGATATGATCCAAGATGATCGAGTATGGAAATCTTAATGTTGTATGATGCTATGGTTCTTGCTTAAAATCTCTTTGCTTATCTTTCCTCTTTGCTTAAAAGCTTGTTTGGCTCTTTGATGTTTGAGCTCTTTTCTCATGCAATGCTTGACGAACCGATATAGCAAGTGAGTATGCGATGACTACTTTGTGACACAAGAGATGATACCAATATGTGCAACAATGATATATGGATGATATGAGAAGTATGATCACTAATGTGCACAAGTCTCGTTGCCGGCAATACTCAATGGCTCGTCTCAATGGGTAAGCAACGCAAAGGAGTAAGGCTATAATGGATATCAATGTAATGGCAAGAGTGATATGTCCAATACCAAGATGAGGTTACTGGTCTTGCTTCCGGTATGGTGTCAAAATGGTGGCACTAATACCAAGGTGTAGTCAAGGTGGTCGTTGTTGATGACGATGTAGGAGGGCGGTGATGATGTAGGACGCGCCCGTGGCGAAGATGAGCGGCGGTGATGTCGATGTCGAACCGTACCTAGATAGCCGAAACATAGAAGGATACGGTACCGCAGCTCAAATTCTCAAAACCTCGAAGTAGCAAATGTGTCGGAGAGCGAAACGGTCCAAAATGGTTGGCTTATGCAGAAGTGGTGGAGGTATGCGGAAGTATATGTGGTATATGGTGGGAACCGGAACAAGAAGTGGTGGAGGTATGCGGAAGTATATGTGGTATATGGTGGGCACCGGAACAAAATTTGGTGAAAAATGGACGGAAAACAGGGCGGGAGATGTTGCTGTCAGGGGTCGGATGTCCGGGTGGAAGACCGGATGTCCGGGGGTCGGATTTCCGGGCTTGACGGGCCGGATGTCCGGGTTCTGGATCCGGGGACGAACGGGATGAACACCGCGTGGAGAGGTCAAATCCGGGCGAAATTCGGAGGAATTTGTGGATGGAAATTGGGGGAAAATGGATGGGAAGCTAGATCCACTCAGAACAAAGCAAATCCACGGATCCAAACCAACAAAATCTCAACACACCTACAAATCACAAAAAAAATTGGGGCTACTTTTGGTGGGGAATTTTCTAATTAGGACAAAAAACAACAAAACAAGGCTAGAAACACAATGGGGAGGCTCCGAAATCGTGATCAACGTGGCTCATGATACCAAGATGATGTAGGGTGGAACCCTAATCGCCCGATCTATCACGAAAGGAGCGGAATCCCCAAAGAACACGAGGAACACAAAGGGGAAAACGAGAGAAACACAAAGGGGAAACGAAGAGGAACACTCAAACCAACATGGATAAGTCACACATGTTCTAGATCCTCGGATACATGGAACGATACACGGTTCATGATCAACTAGGGACGATACAATGGTAACGGTCTTCTCCGTGAGGAGGTCTTGAATCCAATGTGGATCTTCTTGTAGAGGGGCCGCGGTGTCTCTCGTGGAGTAGATCCGATGTGGATGAGCAATGCTCTATCTCAAATATGAGCTAAACCAATGCTAACCCTAAAATGTTGGGCGAGGTGGAGTATATATAGTCTAGGGGGGAGAAGGAATACAAGGGCCTCGGCCCTTCACTGTGCGCAGACAGGGGAGGCCGGATGTCCGGGCTGGTCAGGCCGGATGTCCGGGCTTTCAGGCGACGCCGGATGTCTGGGCTGGGGAGGCCGGATGTCCGGGCTGAAGTGGTGGCATTTGTTGCTCTCGGGTTCGGAGGGGCCGGATTTCCGGGCTGGCGGCCGGATGTCTGGGGGCTCGGGAGAGGTCGGATGTCTGGGCTGTCGCGGCCGTATGTCCGGGGCCTGTAGCTTCTCGCGGCTATGTTGCTGTAGTGGACGACGCTCCAGGGGCCGGATGTCCGGGGTCATGGCCGAATGTCCGGGGCCTGGGAGATGCTCTTGGCTCCTTCTGTTGGTTCTCCTCATTCGTGGACTTGGGGACTTGTACATCTTCATGCGCATCTTCGGGAGGGTCCTCTTGGTGCCTAATCATGCACAACACCTCAGACTTAGGTAGTAGCCATGTCTCATGCATAGAAAGTGGAAGTTCTGAGAGGAGTGAGTTCACCTTATCTTCGATAGCCTTGGCTCGGGCTCGTGTCATTGGTCCAAGTGGTGTCGTTGGAAGTGTAGGTGCGTCCATGGGGATGATCTTGGGATGCTCCGCATCACTTTAGTGTGCAAAATTTATTAAACGTTGACCCATGGTGTGACCTACTTTCGAGCGTGTCCATAACCGTGGACTCGGCTATCGATAGATTTAATACACTATGCAGAGGTAGCGCACTGTACCCACACCACGGAACCCATGGCCTCTCACTCCCATTCGGGTGGACCAACGACATTCCGACGAAACCCCTCCATTTCCATGACACTCTCTCGGCCACTCCGACTCACTCCCTACTGAGCTAGTCTTGGGTGGCTGATATGTCTCCATCGTATCTATAATTTTTGATTGTTCCATGCCAATATTATTCAACTTTCATATATGTTTGGCAACTTTTATACTATTTTTGGGACTAATATATTGATCCAGTGCCCAGTGCCAGTTCCTGTTTGTTGCATGTTTTTTGTTTCGCAGAATATCCATATCAAACGGAGTCCAAACGAAATAAAAATTGACGGAGATTTTTTTGGAATATATATGATTTTTGGGAAGAAGAATCCACGCGAGACGATGCTTGAGGGGCCCACGAGGTAGGGGGGGCGCCCTGGGGAGGAAGGCGCGCCCCTGACCCTCGTGGCCACCCCGTAAGGCGGTTGATGCCCTTCTTTCACCGAAAGAAAGCTAATTTCCGGATAGAGATCGTGTGAAAATTTCAGCCCAATCAAAGTTACGGATCTCCGGGAATATAAGAAACGGTGAAACGGAAGAATCTGAGAACGGAGAAACAGAGAGAGACAGAGAGACATATCCAATCTCGGAGGGGCTCTCGCCCCTCCCACGCCATGGGAGCCAAGGACCAGAGGGGAAACCCTTCTCCCATCTAGGGAGGAGGTCAAGGAAGAAGAAGAAGAAGAAGAAGGGGGGCCCTCTCCCCCTTGCTTCCGGTGGCGCCGGAGTGCCACCCGGGGCCATCATCATCACTGTCATCTTCACCAACAACTTCACCGCCTTCACCACCAACTCTTCCCCCCTCTATGCAGCGGTGTAACCTCTCTCTTACCCGCTGTAATATCTACTTAAATATGGTGCTCAACGCTATATATTATTTCCCTATGATGTATGGCTATCCTATGATGTTTGAGTAGATCCGTTTTGTCCTAATGGCTATTTGATGACCAAGATTGGTTTGAGTTGCATGTTTTATTATTGGTGCTGTCCTATGGTGCTCTCCGTGTCGCGCAAGCGTGAGGGATCCCCACTGTAGGGTGTTGCAATATGTTTATGATTTGCTTATGGTGGGTGGCGTGAGTGAACAGAAGCACAGACCCGAGTAAGTAGGTTGTTTGCGTATGGGATAAAGAGGACTTGATGCTTTAATGCTCTGGTTGGGTTTTACCTTAATGATCTTTAGTAGTTGTGGATGCTTGCTAGAGTTCCAATCATAAGTGCCTATGATCCAAGTAGAGAAAGTATGTTAGCTTATGCCTCTCCCTCAAATAAAATTGTAATAATGATTACCGGTCTAGTTATCGATTGCATAGGGACAAATAACTTTCTCGTAACAACAAACTCTCTACTAAACCTAACATAGTTGTGTCTTTATCTAAACAGCCCCTACTTTTTATTTACTTGCTCTTTATTATCTTGCATACCTATCCAACAACACCTACAAAGTACTTCTAGTTTCATACTTGTTCTAGGTAAAGCGAACGTCAAGCGTGCGTAGAGTTGTATCGGTGGTCGATAGAACTTGAGGGAATATTTGTTCTGCCTTTAGCTCCTCGTTGGGTTCGACACTCTTACTTGTCGAAAACTATTGCCATCCCCTATATTTGTGGGTTATCAAGACCTTTTTCTGGCGCCGTTGCCGGGAGCAATAGCGTGGGGTGAATATTATCGTGTGTGCTTGTTTGCTTTATCACTAAGTAATTTTTATTTGCTGTTCTTAGTTGTTCTCTATCTTTAGTTATGGATATGGAACACGAAATACCAAAAAAATTAGGTGTACTTGCTACTCATGGAGATGAGGAACCTCCTAAAACCCTCGATGCTCAATATGTGAAAAATATTATGTACCACTTTGATAATCCTGAGAAAACCTCATTCAATCTGGTAATGGGAGTAACGTCGGATCAACGTGAATACTTTAGGGATTATTGCTCAACACAAAAAGGGAAACTATTATGGGATCAAATTTATATATTGAAGTGGTATGCTCAGCAAGTGTGCTTGAGTTATGATATTACTTGTTGCTCTAGGATGAAGGCTCCACACCTTCCCTTTTCATGTGAATTTAATGATAATGAAACCTTGGCTTCTCATGCTAGAGGTATATATGATTACTATGATGTGGAAAAAATAGACAAATTTGTTGCTTTTAAGGGTGCTTATGAAATTGAATCTTTGTTTGAAAAGAATGAAGCTTATGATGATGATGTTTATAGGCCTGAAAATTTAGCTATCTTAAAATATTGCTATGATAATTATGAATATAATTCCTATATTAATGCACTTATTGAGAAAGTCTCCGTTGTCCAAGAAGAGACTAATATTTTGCAGGAATCTATGAAAGAAGAAGTTGATGAAACTGTGAGCTCATTGGATGAAAAAGATGATGAGGAGAGCGAAGAACAAAAGGAGGAAGAGCGGATTGATCACCCGTGCCCACCTTCTAATGAGAGTAACTCTTCAAGTCATACATTGTTTAATTCCCCTTCGTGCTTACCGAAGGATGATTGCTATGATGACTGTTATGATCCCTTGGATTCTTTTGAAATATCCCTTTTTGATGATGCTTGTGGCCAAGATGCCAACATGAATTATGCTTATGGAGATGAACTTGCTATAGTTCCTTATGTTAAATATGAAATTGTTGCTATTGCACCCACGCATGATAGTCCTATTATCTTTTTGAATTCTCCAAACTACACTATATCGGAGAAGTTTGCCCTTATTAAGGATTATATTGATAGGCTGCCTTTTACTACTACACATGATGATTTTGATAGATATAATATGCATGTGCTTGCTGCTCCTAATTGCAATTATTATGAGAGAGGAACCATATCTGCACCTCTCTATGTTTCCAATACAATAAAATTGCAAGAAACTGTTTATACTATGCATTGGCCTTTACTATGTGTGCATGAATTGTTCTTTTATGACATGCCGATGCATAGGAAGAGAGTTAGACTTCGTTGTTACATGATATATGTTACTTTGTGCTCACTACTAAATTATAAATCATTGTTAATTAAAATTGGCTTTGATATACCTTGGGATCCGGGTGGATTCATTACTTGAGCACCATTTGCCTAGCTTAATGGCTTTAAACAAAGCGCTGGCAGGGAGGCAACCCGGAAGTTTTAGAGAGTCATTTATTTCTGTTGAGTGCTTTCATATAGTTTAAAAACAACAAAAATAAAGAAAGGAACTCAAAACTCTTTTGAAAAAGGAAAGTGAAAGTGAGAAAGACAAGCATTGTTGAAGTGGGGGGGCTCCTTGAACTTTGTTCATGCTCACTGAAATTTTGTGAATCTTGATTACAGAAACTTTTCAACAAAAATAATTGTCCCCTTGTAAAATTCCATTGTATTATGAAAATAATGTGCCAAGGTTTGCCTTTAGGATGTTTACATTTGCTTGATGGTTTGTACGGTGCAGGACAGAAACTTTGGCTGTAGTGCGCGATTTTACATTTTTAGCTGGAACGTCAAATGGTTATGATCTTTTTGCACTGTCTTCCTATACAAATTGTTTATTTTTCCTAATTTTTGTAGAATTTTTCAAGTATCATAAGTATGGTTAATGTTCAGATTATTACAGACTATTCTGTTTTAGACAGATTCTGTTTTTGATGCATAGTTTGCTTGTTTTGATGAAACTATCAATTTATATTAGTGGATTAAGCCATGAAAAAGTTATATTACAGTAGACACAATGCAAAAACAAAATATGAATTGGTTTGCAACAGTACTTAGAGTAGTGATTTGCTTTATTATACTAACGGATCTTACCGAGTTTTCTGTTGAAGTTTTGTGTGGATGAAGTGTTCGATGATTGAGAAGGTTTCGATGTGAGAAGAAGGAAGAGAGGCAAGAGCTCAAGATTGGGGATGCCCGAGGAACCCGAAGTAAATATTCAAGGAAACTCAAGCGTCTAAGCTTGGGGATGCTGGGAAGCCATCCCATCTTTCTTCAACAAGTATCGGTATGTTTTCGGATTCGTTTCGTTCATGCGATATGTGCAATCTTGGAGCGTCTTTTGCATTTAGTTTTCATTTTTCGTTTATGCACCATGCTGATATGAGATAGTCCTTGGTTGATTTATAGAATTCTCATTGCACTTCACTTATATCTTTTGAGTATTGCTTTATAGAATGCTTCATGTGCTTCGCTTATATCATTTGAAGTTTGGATTGCCTGTTTCTCTTTACATAGACAACCTCCATTTGTAGAATGCTCTTTTGCTTCACTTATATTTGTTAGAGCATGGGCATATCTTTTGTAGAAATAATTAAACTCTCTTGCTTCACTTATATCTATTTAGAGAGATGACAGGAACTGGTCATTCACATGGTTAGTCATAAAATCCTACATAAAACTTGTAGATCACTGAATATGATATGTTTGATTCCTTGCAATAGTTTTGCGATATAAATATGGTGATATTAGAGTCATGCTAGTGGGTAGTTGTGGATTAGTAGAAATACTTGTGTTGAGGTTCGTGATTCCCGTAGCATGCACGTATGGTGAACCGTTATGTAACGAAGTCGGAGCATGATTTATTTATTGATTGTCTTCCTTATGAGTGGCGGTCGGGGACGAGCGATGGTCTTTTCCTACCAATCTATCCCCCTAGGATCATGCACGTAGTACTTTGTTTCGATGACTAATAGATTTTTGCAATAAGTATGTGAGTTCTTTATGACTAATGTTGAGTCCATGGATTATACGCACTCTCACCCTTCCACCATTGCTAGCCTCTCTAGTACCGCACAACTTTCGCCGGTACCATAAACCCACCATATACCTTCCTCAAAACAGCCACCATACCTACCTATCATGACATTTCCATAGCCAGTCCGGGATATATTGCCATGCAACTTTCATCGTCATCATATACATGACTTGAGCATTCATTTTCATATTGCTTTGCATGATCGTAAGATAGCTAGCATGTTGTTTTCATGGCTTGTCCATTTTTTGATGTCATTGCTACGCTAGATCATTGCACATCCTGGTACACCGCCGGAGGCATTCATATAGAGTCATATCCTTGTTCTAGATCGAGTTGTAATATTGAGTTGTAAGTAAATAAAAGTGTGATGATCATCATTATTAGAACATTGTCCCATGTGAGGTTATCAAAATAAAAGTGGCCAAAGAAGCCCCACAAAAAGAGAGAGAGAGGCCAAAGAAGCCTACAAAAAAAGAGAGAAAAAGAGAGAAGGGGAAATGTTACTATCCTTTTACCACACTTGCGCTTCAGAGTAGCACCATGTTCTTCATATAGAGAGTATCTTGAGTTATCACTTTCATATACTAGTGGGAATTTTCATTATAGAACTTGGCTTGTATATTCCAACGATGGGCTTCTTCAAATGCCCTAGGTCTTCATGAGCAAACAAGTTGGATGCACACCCACTTAGTTTCAGTTAGAGCTTTCATATACTTATAGCTCTAGTGCATCCGTTGCATGGCAATCCCTACTCACTCACATTGATATCTATTGATGGGCATCTCCATAGCCCGTTGATATGCCTAGTTGATGTGAGACTATCTTCTCCTTTTTGTCTTCTCCACAACCACCATTCTATTCCACCAATAGTGCTATGTCCATGGCTCACGGTCATGTATTGCATGTAAGTTGAAAAGGTTTGAGAACATCAAAAGTATGAAACAATTGCTTGGCTTGTCATCGGGGTTGTGCATGATGTGAGTATTCTGTGTGGTGAAGATGGAGCATAGCCAGACTATATGATTTTGTAGGGATAACTTTCTTTGGCCTTGTTATTTTGAAAAGACATGATTGCTTTATTGGTAGGCTTGAAGTATTATTGTTTTTATGTCAAATGATAGACTATTGCTTTGAATCACTCGTATCTTAATATGCATGCCATGATTAAACATATGATCAAGATTATGCTAGGTAGCATTCCACATCAAAAATTATCTTTTTTATTATTTATCTACTCGAGGACGAGCAGGAATTAAGCTTGGGGATGTTGATACGTCTCCGTAGTATCTATAATTTTTGATTGTTCCATGCCAATATTATTCAACTTTCATATACTTTTGGCAACTTTTTATACTATTTTTGGGACTAACATATTTATCTAGTGCCCAGTGCCAGTTCCTGTTTGTTGCATGTTTTTTGTTTCGCAGAATATCCATATCAAACGGAGTCCAAACAGAATAAAAACTGACGGAGATTTTTTTTGGAATATATATGATTTTTGGGAAGAAGAATCCACGCGAGACGATGCTTGAGGGGCCCACGAGGTAGGGGGCGCGCCCTGGGGAGGCAGGCGCGCCCCTGACCCTCGTGGCCACCCCGTAAGGCGGTTGATGCCCTTCTTTCGCCGAAAGAAAGCTAATTTCCGGATAGAGATCGTGTCAAAATTTCAGCCCAATCAAAGTTACGGATCTCCGGGAATATAAGAAACGGTGAAACGGAAGAATCTGAGAACGGAGAAACAGAGAGAGACAGAGAGACAGATCCAATCTCGGAGGGGCTCTCGCCCCTCCCACGCCATGGGAGCCAAGGACCAGAGGGGAAACCCTTCTCCCATCTAGGGAGGAGGTCAAGGAAGAAGAAGAAGAAGAAGGGGGGCCCTCTCCCCCTTGCTTTCGGTGGCGCCGGAGTGCCACCCGGGGCCATCATCATCACTGTCATCTTCACCAACAACTTCACCGCCTTCACCACCAACTCTTCCCCCCTCTATGCAGCGGTGTAACCTCTCTCTTACCCGCTGTAATATCTACTTAAATATGGTGCTCAACGCTATATATTATTTCCCTATGATGTATGGCTATCCTATGATGTTTGAGTAGATCCGTTTTGTCCTAATGGCTATTTGATGACCAAGATTGGTTTGAGTTGCATGTTTTATTATTGGTGCTGTCCTATGGTGCTCTCCGTGTCGCGCAAGTGTGAGGGATCCCCGCTGTAGGGTGTTGCAATATGTTTATGATTTGCTTATGGTGGGTGGCGTGAGTGAACAGAAGCACAGACCCGAGTAAGTAGGTTGTTTGCGTATGGGATAAAGAGGACTTGATGCTTTAATGCTCTGGTTGGGTTTTAACTTAATGATCTTTAGTAGTTGTGGATGCTTGCTAGAGTTCCAATCATAAGTGCCTATGATCCAAGTAGAGAAAGTATGTTAGCTTATGCCTCTCCCTCAAATAAAATTGTAATAATGATTACCGGTCTAGTTACCGATTGCATAGGGACAAATAACTTTCTCGTAACAACAAACTCTCTACTAAACCTAACATAGTTGTGTCTTTATCTAAACAGCCCCTACTTTTTATTTACTTGCTCTTTATTATCTTGCATACCTATCCAACAACACCTACAAAGTACTTCTAGTTTCATACTTGTTCTAGGTAAAGCGAACGTCAAGCGTGCGTAGAGTTGTATCGGTGGTCGATAGAACTTGAGGGAATATTTGTTCTGCCTTTAGCTCCTCGTTGGGTTCGACACTCTTACTTATCGAAAACAGTTGCAATCCCCTATACTTGTGGGTTATCAAGAGTGGCCCCGTGTCTACCAAAGACACCAATGGCCACCGTCGTGGCCAAACATAAACGGTCCCAAACAGGGACAAGGTACCATAACATGAACAACGGGCACACAAGGTTATGTCTGTTTACCGGGCCAGGGTACCGCACGCCCATAACCTTCCCTCGTTAGAGGCACCAACCAGAGGCATGACAACAGACCGAATAAAGGCCTTCCCATAAAGGCAAATGTGGTTGCACTGGGAAAAACTCGATTCAGTGGCACCATGATCCAGTCAACGATATATTCAAGTTGAGTTATGATCAGGTTCAACTTAAAGTGAAATTAACCAGTGTCATAATATGCCATGAAATGCAGCACTAATACATGCATCATATATCATCGGAAGTAACTGGGTCAATTTTATGCACACTAAGCATCAGCATCACAGCTCATAGCACTTCTCTGATTCTGATTAACCATCACTTTAAACAGAATATTTACTTAGCAAATTTATCATTTTTCTCCTCCAAGAAAATAACTAAAAATAATTACTTATATCCATAACCATATTACATCTTCATACAACTATTTCTTCTAGTTATTCAACCAACTTAGTTAGCTTCAGACTTGCTGTAAACTAAGCATATTAACTAAAACAAGCAACCAACAGAATATAAATAATATAATGGTGATTTAAATGCATGGATTAAATCATTCATTCAAGTTGAAACAAAAATCACAAAAATTGTAATGGCACCATGAAAATGTTGCTGTGGCTTGCCTCAGTACAAATGAGGTTCACAATCCTCCTGGTGATCCTCAAGACAAGCTTCACTCTCTGAAAATATTTATAAACACAAAATAAAACATCAAGAACCCTTCTGAAATTCACCAGAAAATCTACACAACAGAGAAAAAAAAATCTCATTTTGGGTGAGCTGCTAGATTTCTACACAAAGAACACAATGCAAAAAAGAATCAACTCATTTGGACTTATGGTTAAATAGTTGTGGCTGTTTGAAGCTCCCTGGACAAAATTAAATTTGAATTTAAATAGAACTGGGGTGACGTCGAAGGCGTAAACCTCGTGGGAGACACCACTCGTACTGCTTCGCACGCGTACAGAGTGGATGACTAGCGGGACCCACTAGTCAGGTGAGGGGAAGGGGAGACGGAAACAGAGGGCGGCACGGCTCCGTCGGAGCACACGCCGGCGAGGAGAGCTTCTTGGCCAGAACGAGAGGGAGGGATCGAAAGAGAAGATGGAGACGCACCTGCACATACCCGTAGATTAGCTAGGGGTGGTCGGACGGTGTCGGAATCAGCCTCTGTAGCAGAGACAGGAAGCAAAGGTCGCCGGAGATGAAGACGACGACGACCAGAAGCGACACCAGGGGCTCCAACTGGGCGGAACGGCACCACCGAGGCACGGCGGGGGCCCTAGAAGGGTTGCCCGGGCCTGGGAGGGGCTGGAGCTGCGGAGACGACCCGAGGGGATCGTCGGCGAGCTCGAGCTCGGGGACAGTGGCCCGTGGCCTGCCCGGCCGGGCTACGGCTTTCTACAAGATCGTGGAGTCTGTGGGAGTAGTGGATGATGCTCTATGTGGCTGGGAAGGGCTCAATTTATAGCCGAGCGTCGAGGGGGGATCGGGCTCCACCGTAGGACACTTGGACATGGCGCCCGGCGACGAATGGCGTCAGTGAGTGAGGGAGAAGGGGACGCAGCTCACGCGGGAACTGTGGGCGAGCGGAGATGAGCACAGGGGCACGAGGGTGACGACGAGCATAGTGTGCAACTCACTGTTGCATTGGCCGGACTGCGCCCGTGCTCGCTGCGGCGAGCTCCGGCGTCGGCGAGCGCCATGAGAGAGTTAAGAAGATCGGGACGATGATTGTGGCGAGGTTTGGCAAGTTTAGGCAGGCAGAGAAGCGAGCACGCAATCAACATAGGCTCGGGCGCGTCGCAGAGTGCGTCTGCCGTATGCCAACATGCCTGGACGAACGCGGTCACCGCGTGAACTCTCGCCTCAGGCCGACCTAAGCCCAAATTTCATGTCTGGCCTGTAGTTCGTGGTAGTTCTAGATGTTACCACACTTTGGTTTGGACTCAGACGCAGTAGAATAGATTTCATCTTCCTGGTAAGTTTCTGGTGAGTAACTTTGAGAGCTTACTGAGGTCAAACTACTGAGAGTTTGGAGCTGGGTTTTCGAGGGTAGCAATCATCTACTAAGGTGATGATGCACAAGAAAAATGAGCAACAATGGATAAAGTAAAATGGTAGTTGATGTGGAAACTACCATTTCTGTCTAGAATAGAAAATATTTTCTGTAGCAAAAATATTCCAAAAAGTGATGAAATATTTTTGCTTAGGAAGGTGCCCTAGGGTTCAAAGAATATTTGTGAATTTTCTCATAGTTTTTGGGGCAAGAAAAATTGAGGTTCCTTTGGATCACATTGAGCTAGCTAGGGTTTAAGAGAGGGAAATGAATATTTTTCATTTAAGAAAAATATTCGAAATTTTATTTTGAGGTGAACCAGAGAGAAAGTGATAATTAGGGAAGGATATGAGGCACTTGGGTAAAAGTCAAGGGGTACCCAAGTGTTTAAGTCCATATGAAAGATTCAAAACTCCAATTTTCAAAACCAAATCAAATGAAAATCAGACGAAAAGAAAGAGAGAAAAAATCAGGCTGTCACAATATGTGTAATAGCCGTGGTAGCCTAGCGTAAGTTGCTTTCTTATTTATTTCCTTGTTGTCTTGTTTATTTGTTTGCATGTAGTCAGTGCTGTTCTTTTTCTGCGGTTTGCTAGTGGCCGCAACAACCTATTTTTTAAAACTAGGCCACAATAACCATGGGCTACATATTTACTGTAGTTACCATGGGCTTCCTACGGGATGTAGAAACAATGGGCCTTCTTAGGGCCGTAGAAGGAATGGTGTAACGCCCAGAGGCCGAGGTGCCAGGTGTCTTCCAGTTATTCGCTGTCGTTGTCATGTCATTTGCTTGCGTGTCGCATCTTATCATGTCATCATGTGCATTGCATCATCATGTTTTAAAACTTGCATTCGTCCGGGTTCTCCGAGTTCTCTCCGTTGTCCGTTCTGAGCCCAACCACACTTGCACGCGCCCGCGGCATGTCCGAAATAGTATTTTATAAGTGGCCGGAAAATGTTCTCGGAATGGGATGAGAGTTGACGTGTGGCCTTATTATAGTGTAGATAGAGCACCTGTCAAGTTTCATCGCATTCGGAGATCGTTTGATGCCCCAACGGATAACTATAGCGGCAGTATAGCCGGTCTAACGTCGGACGTTTTCGGTCTCTGGAAACCGTGCCGGGCTGCATCTCTCCCCTCTTCTCTCAGACCAACCCGCTCTTCACAATCCGCCAGACCCAACCTAACCTCTCTCGTCAGCCCGCGGCCCTCCTCGCGCGCGTCCGAAAGTTGTCCCGGACCCGACCCGGACAGTCGTCACCATTGGATCCGGATCATCCCCAAACATCTAAAAAATATCACCGTTTTCTTATTTAGGCTCCCTAGCCTATTTTTCCCAACCGCTCGATTTCGATTGAAGGATCCAGATTAGCCCCTAGCCAAACACCCATATGCTATAAATAACTAGTCCAACCCTAATTTTGAGGAGAGCTGTCCCATCCACCAAATCCTCCCTCTTTTCCCTCGCGCCGCCGCCGCCAGCAGCATCTCCATCGGGATTATCCCAGATCCACCTCTCCAATCAGCCTCCGACCACCTCCCTGTTTTCCGCGCCGCCTAATCGCAACAGCCAACCATCATCCTCCGCCTGAGACCCTGGTCGTCGCTCCCAAGCTCCTCTGCCTGTGCTCTCTCCGTAGCCGCCTGAGGACGCACCTCCTCGTCCCTACACCGCCCATAAGGCACCGGCCTCCTCAGCTCCTTCGGCCCTGTAGAAACCTCGCCGGAGTAGCGAATCAGGCCATGCCTTCCTCCTTTCCTCTTGTTCTCTGTACCCTCCCGTAGCTCTCGCTCATGACGCCTCTCTCCTTTTCTTTTCCCTGCAGGAACCAAATAGAACCACCACCACCACCGCCGCCATGAACAACTGCCGCCGTCTTCTGCAGCTGCTGCTCCGCCGCCTTGCCCGCTGGTCGCCAACACCCCTAGTCCCAGATGAGCCTCGCGCCATATCTTCTCTTCTCCCTCCTTCCATTCTTCTCACTCTTCCTCACATCCCCCTCTCTCTGTCTGCTCATACAGGGAGTTCTTACGCCTCAAAGCTTCAGCGTCGTCGTCGAGTCGCCATGGCCTCCATCTCGTCGCCCCTTGGCCGCAGTTGCCGGACCGGATCCGTCCCCGGGGGATCCACCGCGGCCCGCCATCTCCATCGCTCCCTGGCCGCACTTCCTAGAAGCATCGCCGCTCGTGACCCCGTTGGGCGCTGCCTCATCTGCTCGTGCTCGAGGGCATTGACCGAGCCGTCCCCAACCTCCATCTCGTCGCCCATGCCGCCGCCTTGCTCCGCCCTTGCCAGTGAACAGCACCAGCAGGTCGTCCTCGCCGTCCCTGCTCTCTTGCGCCAAACCAAGCCGCCACCGATGCCTCTGTTTCTGCCTCTACATCGAGCAGTGCTCGATCCGGTCGCGCCAGTTGACCGCGCGCGTGCGCCCGTCCGCATCAAAGCGTGGCAGCGACCGACCCAGCTATTTTCCTCCCCAACCAGCCTCCTTCACCAACGGGCCGAAGCCCATGGTGAGCAGTTGCCCAGACCCTATGCACTGTTGGGCCGGCTTCTGATTCGGCCCGTTATGTTTTTTTTTAGTTCTGGAGGTTTTTCCTATTTATCCACAGAATTGCAGTTTTGTAGAAAAGACCCTCATGTTCATACATTTAATATCTCACAAACTAAGCATCGCATGTTAAAACTTTAAATATGAAATATGACTAGAATTTCATCTAGTTTCATAATATTCTACTTTCATCCATGTTTAAAATGTTTAAAATGATGTTTGTTTAAATTTGCCCCTATGCCATGTTAAAACGCTTTAATTCATAACTATTTAACCGTAACTCGGTTTGTAACAAACTCTATATGTAAATGGGGTGGAAAAATGCCTAGTTTAACATGGTTGCCTCACTTTGCATGTTTAATAACTCTGAAATATGGTTTAGGGCAGAACGGTACCAAACCTTAAAATATGCACATGAGGATTTTCCGGACTTGTTGTTTTGTTGTTCCGGCCTCATTTAAACTTGCCCAGATAGGTAGTTTTGTTTTGCTTCACCCCTTGCCGTGCTAATCAACATTTAATATTGTTGGGTACATAAACGAGATCGAACTAAATAACTTGTCGTGGTGTTTCGTCAATATGCAACTCGTTGCATATTGAGCTCCACTTAATTTGTAGGGTTGCTTGTGCACTTTGCCATGCCATGCTTCATTAAACCGGACATGCATCATACTTGATTGTGCATCATGCCATGTTCATGTCGTGGTTGTTTACTATGTTGTTTGCTTTCTTTCCGGTGTACTTCTTCTCGGTAATCCGGTAACGTCGTGTTGTGAGGATTCATTCGACTACGTCCGTTTGTATACTTCATGGACTCGTTCTTCTTCCTTGCGGGATTTCAGGCAAGATGACCATACCCTACAAATCACTTCTATCTTTGCTTGCTAGTTGCTCGCTCTTTTGCTATGCCTATGCTGCGATTCCTACCACTTGGTTGATCGTGTTTCCTTTGCTTGTGTTCTTGCCTTGGGTAGAGCCGGGAGACAAATACATGATCGAGGAAGCCGTTGAGTACGCTTACGAGGATCAAGCTTATGCCAACTCGGAGAACTTTGCAGGCAAGATGACCATACCCTCGAAATCACTTCTATCTTTGCTTGCTAGTTGTTCGCTCTTTTGCTATGCCGCGATACCTACCACTTGCTATATCATGCCTCCCATATTGCCATGAGAAGCCTCTAACCCACATTTCCTAGCAAACCGTTGTTTGGCTATGTTACCGCTTTGCTCAGCCCCTCTTATAGCGTTGTTAGTTGCAGGTGAAGATTGAAGTTTGTTCCATGTTGGAACATGGATATTTTGTTGGGATATCACAATATCTCTTATTTAATTAATGCATCTATATACTTGGTAAAGGGTGGAAGGCTCGACCTTATGCCTGGTGTTTTGTTCCACTCTTGCCGCCCTAGTTTCCGTCATATCGGTGTTATGTTCCCGGATTTTGCGTTCCTTACGCGGTTGGGTTATAATGGGAACCCCTTGACAGTTTGCTTTGAATAAAACTCCTCCAGCAAGGCCCAACCTTGGTTTTAGCATTCGCCACCTAGCCTTTTTTTCCCTTGGGTTAGGCCAGCCCAAGGGTCATCTTTAATTTTAACCCCCCCGGGCCAGTGCTTGTCTAAGTGTTGGTCCGAAACAGAGCCACTTGCGGCGCCACCTCGGGGAAACTTGAGGGCTGGTTTTAGCTGTACGTAGTGTTCATCTGGTGTTGCCCTGAGAACGAGATATGTGCAGCTCCCATCAGGATGTCGACGCATCGGGCGGTCTTGCTGGACTTGTTTTACCATTGTCGAGGATGTCTTGTAACCGGGATTCCGAGCCTGATCGGGTCTTCCTGCTAGAAGGAATATCCTTTGTTGATCGTGAGAGCTTGTGATGGGCTAAGTTGGGACACCCCTGCAGGGATTTGAACTTTCGAAAGCCATGCCCGCGGTTATGGGCAGATGGGAATTTGTTAATGTCCGGTTGTAGAAAATTTGAAGTTGATCTTAATTAAAATACATCAACCACGTGTGTAACCGTGATGGTCTCTTCTCGACGGAGTCCGGGAAGTGAACACGGTGTTGGAGTTATGCTTGACGTAGGTTGTTCTAGGATCACTTCTTGATCATAGTTGTTCGACCATGCTTTTGCCTTCTCTTCTCGCTCTCATTTGCGTATGTTAGCCACCAAATATGCTAGTCGCTTGCTGCAGCTCCACCTCATACCTTTTACCCTACCTATAAGCTTAAATAGTCTTGATCGCGAGGGTGCGAGATTGCTGAGTCCCCGTGGCTCACAGATACTTCCAAAACCAGTTTGCAGGTGCCGATGTTACCGAGCAGGTGACGCAACCAAGCTCAAGGAGGAGCTCTATGAAGACCTTGTTCGTCGTGTTGTTTCGTTCCAGTTGATCAGTAGTGGAGCCAGTTGGGGTCGATCGGGGATCTGTGTAGCAGTTGGGGTAGTCTTCTTTTATTTTGGTTCCATAGTCGAACCTTGATTGTATCTGGATGATTTAATGCTTTATTTATGTATTGTGTGAAGTGGAGATTGTAAGCCAACTATGTATCTCTTTCCCTTATGTAGTACATGGGTTGTGTGAAGATTACCTCACTTGCGACATTGCTTTCAATGCGGTTATGCCTCTAAGTCGTGCTTCGACACATGGGAGATATAGCCGCATCGAGGGCGTTACAAGTTGGTAATCAGAGCCTTCCCCGACCTTAGGAGCCCCCTGCTTGATCGAATCGCTGGCGTTTTTGAGTCTAGAAAAATGTTTTGAGTCATTTAGGAATTATATATATTGGAGAGTTAGGAATTCTTTTTACTCCCTAGTCCCTTCATCGCTCTGGTGAGGCATCCTGACGTAGAGTTTTGACTCTTCTCTTCTCAAATTTTCACTAATTTTTTTTTAGGATCATGCGTGTATCTTGGAATCGTTCCAATGGTTTTGTTACGAGAACATTGTTCTTGGTGCCTCCTGACATTTAGGGGTTGTGGCAGTGTCCCGGGGAGTGGAGCTCCGAGGTGTTGTCGTCACAATTTTATCGTTGCAGTTCTGGAATACCTGAGATTAGTTTCGCCGACATCGAAAATCTCTTTTATGCAGTTGTTGGTGAGATAACCTCGACCCACCCAGTACTGGGGCGGGAGTTCGGGAGTATTGCCATAACTCGTATAACAGATGCTTTTCGAAGGTTGAGGTAAACGATTTCCGAAGGTTTCTTGGTTATGTGTTGAAGGATGGATACAACTGGATGTAGGATTTGTTAGTTTGAGTGAGATATTATGCTTCCCCTTTATCCCCAACACCTGATTGCATAACTGGAAAATTTCGGGAGTTTATAAGTGGGAATTCAAGTAGCTCTTAGGATATCTTCCCGACAGATGTATGATACGAAATTGGGGTTCGACGTCTAGTGGTCCGCCTATCCACGGTTGGTTTTACAGTGGTCTCGTTGTGTCTTAAAGAGTCCTTGGCTATGCCGGCTCGGGGACGCTTCGTATGTCATGTGCACTGCCTTGTACATGATGGTGCTGTATGATCGAGCCCGTGTAGGCCCCACCACGAAAACTTCGGACGAAATCTCTATCATATGTTTGTTCCGGCTTATTCTGCAAGCCAATCCTTTGTTTTGTTTTGAGTTGTGGTATTTGAGTTGTTTCGAAGTCAAGTGTTGATTCCATACCTTTTCTAAGCGGTGTTCTCATATTTCTATGTGAATACTTATCCTTCTCGATCATCGAGGTTGTCATGTCAATCCTTTTCTACCGGTGTGTCTCTCTTTAAGTGGATCCTATCATTTCAACATTAGCAAGATCAATTCTCAGTTCTTCTCAACGGTGTTTGTTTCAACCGTCTCCAAGTTGCTTTTGTTTTTTTCCAGCCCTCCCTCCCTTGTTTTCCTCCGAGGACTCAGAATTTTTACTCAACTATCCTTTTATTGATGGGAAGTCTCTCCATTCCTTTTCCGTCAATGTTCTTACCCGGTGATGCTCATGAAGATTCTAACGGAGCCTCAAGTTTATCATTCCTTGTTCTTTTATCTTCTCCGGTGGATTCAATTCAATCTTTCGGTGTTTGATCATATTCTTTTCCTTATTTCAAATGCCTTCTCATGCCGGTGCACCTTATATTCAGTCATTTCTCGCTATTCAATTGTTCCGTAGTGCTCAAGATATCTCGAAGATTCGTGTTTTCCACTCTGCATTCGTTGAAGATCTTTCGAGGTTGTTATCTCATTCAAGCCATTTAATTCAACCGGCGCAATCTATCTTTTAAATCATTCAACAGTGTTTCTTTTGAGTGGGCCCTAACCCACAAGTCTTTTTCCAGGATCTTACCTGACTCTTCTAATTTTCCCGGAGCTATCCTAAATTCTTTTGAAGTTTGACGTAAGAATGAGTTATCATCTGTCATATGTATTTCTCCAAGATCTGTCAAATTCTTTCATCATTCGTTCAACCTTTATAATTTTCATTCTGGAGTGCCTCAACAATTCATGGTGGTGTTCCTCGTCGTCATTCTCTGCATTTGGAGACCGAATAAGATTTTTCTCTCAATCTTGCTCCATTCTCTTCAATATTTGTGATTCTAGCTTGTTGCCATCCTCTCATAATTGTATTCGTTTGTGAGAATTATTTTCACCTATCCGGAGCAATTCAAGAGTCTTCTCAGTTTGTTATCCGGAGTCCATCAACTCAGGATTATTCATTCTCAGCTGTCAGTTATCATTCTCCTATCTTACCGGTGCTTCGTTCAAGTGATCTCTAATAGGCTCGTGATCTCTTCGTTCTCAGGTATCTAAATCCTCTCAAGCATCTTCATTCATTTTATAATTCTTCCCGGTGTTTCTTTATCTTTACTTCATCCGTTTTCAATTCTTACGGTGGTTCGTGCAAGATTCCTCTTCTTTCGTTATCATATCAATTCATTCGTTGTTTCGATTCCACCGATGTTTCGTTGAAGGCATTCTCAAGTTAAAGCGACATCTATATTAATTCTTTCAATGAGAATAATTAGTTTGCCAAATCCGTTGATTGTCATCAATTTAAATTGGTTAAGGATGCACACAACATAATTCTTATTCTTTGTTTCATCCAAGTGATTAATTCCCTATTCCGAAGGCTCATCAAATTCTTGGTTTCATTTGTTTCATCTTTCTTTTTCTGAGTTCCAAGATTTTCCGCATTATATTGTCGTGAAGATTCATCTAAATCATCGCAAGGCTTCACCTTGTGTTTTCGACCTCTCTTTCCTTCCGTTTGATCATCCTTTTGTTACCGGAGTTCTTAATGAAGGTTCTACATGATGGTTCATCAAGGATTTTATCCCTTCTCGAAGTTTTCATCGAGATTCTTTTCTAAGGAGCTCAAGTATTCTTCATCTTGCAATCCGGAGTGCAATTCTTCCTTCAGTATCAATAGAGGTGGTATTATGTCCGAGCCGGCCGGGATGGTACGGACTGCCTCCACTTCCGCCCACTTGGTGAACTTTTCGATGGCGACATAGAGGTAGCGGTAGCCCCCGGGCGCTCGAGGGAATGGGCCCAAGATGTCCAGCCCCCAGATCGCGAACGACCATGAGAGCGGGATAGTCTGGGAGCCCTGAGCAGGCTGGTGGATCTGCTTGGCATGGAACTGGCAGGCTTCGCAGGATCTCACCAGCTCAGTTGTGTCGTTGAGTGCCGTGGGCTAGTAGAATCCGTTGTGGAACACCTTGCCCACCAATGTGAGCGATGACGAGTGATGTCCACAGTCTCCGCCATGTATGTTGGTTAACAGCTTGCACCCCTGCTCCCTGGAGATGCATCGCAAGGAAACATCGTCTGGTCATTTTCGGTATAGCTCACCGTTTTGAATGCAGTAGGCTGTGGCCTGCCGGGCCATGCGCTCCGTGTCTTCCTCCTTCTCCGACAGGGCTCCCTGCAGTGGATACACCTTGAATTCTTCAGTCCAGCACCCCTCCTGAGGCTCAAGCGTGAGGAGCAGGCGTGCTCCTGAGGTCGGACCGCAGGCGGGGGCTCCCGAGGTTGGTGACGGGGGGAGCTCCTCCTGAGGCAGTGTTGGCTCTACAGTCGGGGGGGGGTGCAGAAGGCTTGAAGAGAAGCTCCTCGAAGACGCGGGGCTCCTCTAGCTGGCGCTTAGATGCCCTCTTGGCGATGGCGTCGGCTTCCTTGTTCTTGCCGCGAGGCACGTGCTCCAGCTCCAGGACCAAGAATTGTTTCTCCATTTTGCGTACCTTGCCATGTATGCCTCCATGTCTTCATCTTTCAGCTCGTACACTTTGTTGGAGAAGTTGACGAGGAGCTGGGAGTCGCCCTTGATGGTGAGGCGCTGCACGTCCAAAGCGGCTGTGACCTTGAGGCCGGCGATCAAGCCTTCGTACTCCGCAATGTTGTTGGAGACCTTCTCACCATGTTGGAAACAGAGCTGCACGGAGTAGTAAAGCTTGTCTTGGGTGGGCGAGATGAGCACGACTCCAGCCCCCGTGCCCTGATGTGCGAAGGCGCCGTTAAGGTACATGACCCAGTCGTTTGGTGCTTCGCTCCTTGGCGAGAGTGACCAGCCCTCGCCTTCTTCGGGCCCTAGAGCGTTGGTCCATTCCTCCATGAAGTCCGCGAGCGCGGCGCCCTTGATGACCCTGGTGGTGCTGAACTCCAACTGGAATGCCTGTTATTCGATGTTCCATTCAGCAACCCTTCCCACAGCATTGGGGCTCCGAAGAACCCTCTCAAGCGGGTAAGCTGAGACGACCTTAATGAGGTGGCCTTGGAAGTAGTGGCGCGGCTTGCGCGAGAAGAAGCTTCTGCGGCATGGGGTAGCATGCCCGTGCATCACGCAGTACTGTGCTGACAAAGTACACCGGGTGCTCGACGAGGGTAGAAGTGTTGGTGGAGCCCGAGACCTCCTGAGGCTGGGGCGACTGCAGCCTCAGGAGCACCATCTAGTGGAGCCTGGTCATCTGCTGGCGCCGCCGTGGCTCCAGGGGCGCCGTCTTGGTGCCGAGTTATCTTGACCAAACGCGCGGGGTTGTGTGGCAGGCACTCAGCCTGGCGCCCCTCCCGGATGGCCACCAGTGCTGCGCTGGCTGAGTGGGGCGTGGCGCCCATGTAAAGCACCAGGGGTTCGAGAGGACACGGCGCCACCATCACTGGTGGGCCGGTGAGGTATCTCTTGAGGTCTTGGAACACCGCGTCAGCCTCTGGAGTCCACTCGAACGGGCCCTTCTCTTTCATCAGCTTGAAGAAGGGGAGGGCGCGCTCCCCCAGCTTGGAGATGAAGCGCCCTAGTGAAGTCATGCGGCCCGCCAGCTTTTGCATTTCCTTGAGAGTCTGCGGTGGGCTCATCTCTTCTATTGCCTTAACCTTTTCCGGGTTTTCCTCGATTCCCTTGTGCGACACAAGGAAACCCAGCAACTTACCGGAGGGGACGCCAAACATGCACTTCTCCGGGTTGAGCCACAGGTCCACCTTGTGCAGGCTGGCGAATGTCTCCTCCAGATCTTGGATGAGGGTCCTTGCCTCCCGAGATTTCACCATGATGTCGTCGACATAGGCCTCAGCGTTCCTCCCGAGCTACCAGCCCAAGGCGATGTGCATCAGCCGCTCGAAGGTCGCGCCAACATTATGCAGCCCAAACGACCTTTAGGTATAGCAGTACACCCCACATGGGGTCAAGAAGGCCGTCTTCTCAACGTCCTGTACCGCCATCTTGATCTGGTGGTAGCCCGAGAAGGCATCTAGGAAACATAGCAGGTTGCACTCAGCGGTGGAGTCGATGATCTGATCAATGCTTGGAAGAGGGAACGGGTCTTGAGGGCAGGCCTTATTGAGGTTGGTGAATTCGACACACATGCATTCCTTCCCGCCTTTCTTGGGAATGATGATCATGTTCACCAGCCACTCCGGGTACCATACCTCGTGGATGACACCAGCTTCTTGTAGTTTGCAGGTCTCCTGGACGATGAAGGACTGCTTCTCCGTGGACTGCCGCCGCGCCTTCTACTTTACTGGATGTACATTGGGCCACACATTTAGGTGATGCTCCATCACCCCCCTTGGGACTCCAGCCAAGTCCTTGGGCTCCCATGCGAACACCTCCTTGTTCGCGTGCAATAAATCGACCAGTGCCTTTTCTTGGTCCGGGGCGAGGTTGGCACCTATGCTGAAGGTGGCTCCCGATGCCCCATCTTGGTCGACCGGCACCTGCTTCGTATCGTACTAGTCTTGAGAGGACAACTGCTTCTTTTTTGCTGGCACAGCCCTCGGAGTCCCCAGGGCTCTTTCCTCCACCGGCCGCGCGACAGCCGCGGCCCTGAAGGCGAGCTTGAGAGCAGCCAGTGCCTCCTTGGTGTCCCCGGCCATAGTGATGACGCCGCTGCTCCCTGACATCTTCATGAGGTTGTAGGCGGGGTGAGTTGCCGCCATGAACTTGGCTAAGGCCGGGTACCCGACGATGGCGTTGTACGAGAGGCCGATGCGGGCGATGTCGAAATCGATGAGCTCGGTGCAGTAGTTGTCGTTGATGCCGAAGGTGACGGGGAGGCGGATCTGCCCCGAGGGGCTGGTGGAGCCGTCGACGACCCCGAAAATCGTTTTGGTGGGGCGGAGCCGGCCATGTGACACGTGAAGCAACCGAAAGCTTCCACGGAGAGCACGTTGAGCCCAGCCCTGCCGTCGATGAGGGTCTTGGTTATCGCTACGCTGTAGGTGGTGGGGGTGCAGAGCATCGGGAGCGCGCCTGTGCCCGCGGGGGTTACATGATGGTTTCTTGAGTTGAAGGTGAGGTCAGCCTCTGGTGTCGCCCATCTCGAAGGAGCTCCCTGCAGCACGCGGGTGGCACCCGCTTGGCGGAAGAACTGCTTGATGTGGAGGTCCGAGGGCGGCGCCTGAGAACCGCTGAGGAGGGCTACAACGACGTGGGGCACCGGTGCCGCGAAGTGCACGACAAAGAGGCCGCACAGCTCCTCCCAGGAGGCCTTAGAAGACCCTGGCAGGCTGAGAAGCCAGGCGCATGGTACGCCAGTGAGGGCCATGGGGAACCAGTTGGCCATGACCTTGTCGTCGCCGCTGGCCGCCCAAATGGCCTCCTCGTAGGCCTGGAGGAAACCTGCTGGATCCGCCGCGCCGTTGTAGCGAGGCGGCATCTTCGGCTTGAACTTGGGCGGCCACTGTACCTGCTACAAGGCAGGGGTGAAAGCCTGGAGACCCACAGTGCCTCCATGTGCGCTTTTCGGCCTGGTCGGAGGGGCGGTGCTCGCCATGGGAGCAGGTCGACGAGGCAAAGCGGATGGAGAAGCGAGGCTTTGACGCACCCCTACCTGGTGTGCCAAATGTCAGATTCAGGGTTCCGCAGACCCTTGAGAGGTTCGAAGACTAGGGTGCGTGCGAAGAACTCTCCCCTTCTAGTCTTCCTGCTCAATGATTCCATGGCCTAGCTCGACAAACCCAAGGGATAAGAGACATAGTGGTTTATCCTTGTTCAGGCCACCTTGCGTGTAATACCCTACTCCATCTTTGTGGTGGATTTCCTCGGGGGGCTAAGGATGAACTAGTACAGTGGTGGAACAACCTCAGGAGGTGAGGTGTTCTTGAGCTCGATGAGCTGGTGGATGAGAGGACGATCTGAATGATCCGTCCCCGTCTATGGTGGTGGCTCAGTCATATTTATAGTGGCCTTGGTCCTCTTCCCAAATGCAAGGCGGGAAGGGATCCCACAACGGCCAAATTTTAAGGGGGACAACGAGTACAAGTTATCCTGACAAAAGTAGTCTTCGCCTGCGAAAGCCTCTGGTGGTGACACCAAGGTGGGCTCCGCGATGACCTCTGTCCTACTGTCCCGGCGGTCTTGCTCTTGTTGCACCGATATGGAAACCTTGCTTGATTCTCAGGATTCCACGCATGCGCTTGCCTCCTTGTCACCAAAGGGGAAACTGGTACACTGCTCCCGCTGGCGCCTGCCTGTCCTTGGTCGTCATGGCTCACGTCATGTGAACCTCGCGAGGTGCACCTTGCCTGGATAACTCTGCTCCTCGAGAGCCAGCCTGGTGAGGCCGCTCCCCAGGGAGGTCTTGGTGTCGTCCTCCTCGCGAGGCTTGGCCCCTCGCGAGGGTCTTGGATTGTTGTTGCTGAAGCTGGGCCGTACCGGGCCGTTGACGGAGCCACGCCGTGGGCCGTAGGCAGGCAAGTCTGGGTACCCCCGTTCCCAGGACGCTGACAGACCACCTACTCATGTGTTGAGACCAAGACATTCCAATCCAACCACAAGAATCTTGATCTTTAGCCTTCCCCAAGTTGCTTTCCACTCAAATCTTCTTTCCACCATAGCTAAATCTATGAGAGAGAGTTGAGTGTTGGGTAGACTATCATTTGAAGCACAAGAGCAAGGATTTCATCATCAATACACCATCTATTACCTTTTGGAGAGTGGTGTCTCCTAGATTGGTTAGGTGTTGCTTGGGAGCCTCCAACAAGATTGTGGAGTTGAACCAAGAAGTTTGTAAGGGCAAGGAGACTGCCTACTTCGTCAAGATCTATCCAAGTGAGGCAAGTCCTTCGTGGATGATGGCCATGGTGGGATAGACAAGGTTGCTTCTTCGTGGACCCTTCATGGGTGGAGCCCATCTGTGGACTCGCGCAACCGATACCCTTCGTGGCTTGAAGTCTCCATCAACATGGACATACGATAGCACCACCTATCGAAACCACGCCAAAAATTTCCATGTCTACATTGCGTTTGCCTTCTCCAAACCCTTCCCTTTACCTTCATATGCAATGTTTTACTTTCCATTGCTACACTTTTAGAATTGCATGTGAAGGTTGATTGCTTGACTTGTGCTAAGTTGGTAAAATCTGCCAACACTTAAAAATGGGAAAATGTTATATTTTTATTTGGTCAACGAATAGTCTAATCACCCCCCTCTAGACCTACTTCCGATCCTACAGCAATTCCCGCCATGGATGTCAGCCAAAAATTCGCGCCCTTGCTCCTTGGATATTCACCGCAGTGAGATGTCATTGGGGTGCCTTCGGTAGAGTTCGCCATCCTGCAATCAATAAGCGGTCGCTTGACGAGCCAGGCGTTTCGAATCTTCCTCCTTTTCCGGCAGGGTGCCACGGAGCACGTATGCCTTGAACTCTTGGGTCCAACATCCCTCCTGAGGTTCCAGCGCCAGGAGCAGGCAGGCTCCTGAGGTCGGTCCACAGGTCGGGGCGCCCGAGGAGGGGGCCTGGGCGGTTCCTCCCAAAGTAGTGTCGGGCCCGCGGCGGGAGGGGGTGGGGGGGTGGGGGCGGCTGCTGATGGCTTGAATAGCCATTCTTCAAAGACACCAGGCTTCTGGGGTTCACATCGGGACGCCCTCTTGGCGACGTTGTCCGCCTCCTTGTTCGTGCCACGCAGGACGTGCTGCAATTCCAAGCCCAAGAATCGTTTTTCAATCTTGCGTACCTCTTCTAGGTATGCCTCCATGTGCTCGTCCTTAGGCTTGTATTCCTTGTTGGAGAAGTTGACAAGGAGCTGAGAGTCGCCCTAGATGGTGAGACGCTTGACCCCCAGGGCCACCGTAGCCTTGATGCCTGCTACGTCTTGAGCTTGCGTTGGTTTTCCCCGAAGAGGAAGGGATGATGCAGCAGAGTAGCGTCAGTATTTCCCTCAGTTTTTGAGAACCAAGGTATCAATCCAGTAGGAGGCCACGCTCAAGTCCCTCGTACCTGCACAAAGCGATAGCTACTCACAACAAACGCGATTAGGGGTTGTCAATCCCTTCACGGTCACTTATGAGAATGATATCTGATAGATATAATATTTTTGGTATTTTTGGTATAAAGATGCAAAGAAAAAAGTAAAGGCAAAGTAAAAATCAAAGCAACATTAAAGTAATGGAGATTGATATGGTGAGAATAGACCCGGGGGCCATAGGTTTAACTAGTGGCTTCTCTCAAGAGCATAAGTATTCTACGGTGGGTGAACAAATTACTATTGAGCAATTGACAGAATTGAGCATAGTTATGAGAATATCTAGGCATGATCATGTATATAGGCATCACGTCTGTGACAAGTAGACCAAAACGATTCTGCATCTACTACTATTACTCCACTCATCGACCGCTATCCAGCATGCATCTAGAGTATTAAGTTAAAAACAGAGTAACACCTTAAGCAAGATGACATGATGTAGAGAGATAAATTCATGCAATATGAAATAAACCCCATCTTGTTATCCTCGATGGAAACGATGCAATACGTGCCTTGCTGCCCCTTCTGTCACTGGGAAAGGACACCGCAAGATCGAACCCAAAGCTAAGCACTTCTCCCATGGCAAGAACTACCAATCTAGTTGGCCAAACCAAATGGATAATTCGAAGAGACTTGCAAAGATAACCAATCATACATAAAAGAATTTAGAGAAGATTCAAATATTATTCATAGATAGACTTGATCATAAACCCACAATTCATCGGTCTCAACAAACACACCGCAAAAAGAAGATTACATCGAATAGATCTCCACAAGAGAGGGGGAGAACTTTGTATTGAGATTCAAAGAGAGAGAAGAAGCCATCTAGCTACTAACTATGGACCTGAAGGTCTGAGGTAAATTACTCACACTTCATCGGAGGGGCTATGATGATGTAGAAGCCCTCCGTGATGACGGCCCTCTTCCGACGGAGCTCCGGAACAGGCCCCAAGATGGGATCTCGTGGATACAGAAAGTTGTGGCGGTCGAATTAGGTTTTTGGCTCCTCTTTTGATCGTTTGGGGGTATGTAGGTATATATAGGAGGAAGGAGTACGTAGGTGGAGCACCGACGGGCCCACGAGGTAGGGGGGCGCGCCCTAGGGGGGGGGCGCCCCCACCCTCTTGACCTCCTCTTTGACTCCTTGGAGTAGGGTCCAAGTCTCCTGGATCACGTTCGGTGAGAAAATCACGTTCCCAAAGATTTTATTCCGTTTGGACTCCTTTTGATATTCTGTTTCTCCGAAACACTGAAATAGGCAAAAAACAACAATTCTGGGCTGGGCCTCCGGTTAATATGTTAGTCCCAAAAATAATATAAAAGTGGAAAATAAAGCCCAATATAATCCAAAACAGTAGATAATATAGCATGGAGCAATCAAAAAATATAGATACGTTGGAGACGTATCAGGCATCCCCAATCTTAATTCCTGCTCGTCCTCGAGTAGGTAAATGATAAAAAGAGAATTTTTGATGTGGAGTGCTACTTGGCACAATTTCAATGCAAATCTTCTTAATTGTGATATGAATATTCAGATTAGAAAGATTCAAGACAAAATTTTATATTGACATAAAAATAATAATACTTCAAGCATACTAACAAAGCAATTATGTCTTCTCAAAATAACATGGCCAAAGAAAGTTATCCCTATAGAATCATATAGTCTGGCTCTGCTCCATCTTCACCACACAAAGTATTTAAATCATGCACAACCCCAATGACAAGCCAAGCAATTGTTTCATACTCTACCTTTTTCAAAACTTTTTCAATCTTCACGCAATACATGAGCGTGAGCCATGGATATAGCACTATAGGTGGAATAGAATGGTGGTTGTGGAGAAGACAAAAAGGAGGGGAAGATAGTCTCACATCAACTAGGCGTATCAACGGGCTATGGAGATGCCCATCAATAGATATCAATGTGAGTGAGTAGGGATTGCCATGCAACGGATGCACTAGAGCTATAAATGTATGAAAGCTCAAAATGAAACTAAGTGGGTGTGCATCCAACTTGCTTGCTCATGAAGACCTAGGGCAATTTGAGGAAGCCCATCATTGGAATATACAAGCCAAGTTCTATAATGTAAAATTCCCACTAGTATATGAAAGTGATAACATGAGAGACTCTCTACTATGAAGATCATGGTGCTACTTTGAAGCACAAGTGTGGTAAAAGGATAGTAGCATTGCCCCTTTTTATTTATTTTCTTTTTTTGGGCCTTTTTTTCTTTGGCCTTTCCCTTTTTTTATTGGGACAATGCTCTATTAAATGATGATCATCACATTTTTATTTATTTACAACTCAATGATTACAACTCGATTCTAAAACAAAGTATGACTCTATATGGATGCCTCCGGCGGTGTACCGGGATATGCAACGAATCAAGAGTGACAAGTATGAAGAAATTATGAACGGTGGCTTTGCCACAAATACTATGTCAACTACATGATCATGCTAAGCAATATGAAAATGATGAATGTGTCATGATGACTAGATGGTGGAAAGTTGCATGGCAATATATCCCGGAATGGCTATGGAAATGCCATAATAGGTAGGTATGGTGGCTGTTTTGAGGAAGGTATACGGTAGGTGTATGATACCGGTGAAAGGTGCGCGGTATTAGAGAGGCTAGCAAAGGTGGAAGGGTGAGAGTGCGTATGATCCATGGACTCAACATTAGTCATAAAGAACTCATATACTTATTGCAAAAATCTAGAAGTTATCAAAGAGAAGTATTACACGCATGCTCCTAGGGGGATAGATTGGTAGGAAAAGACCCACTAGTTTATGAAAGTGACAACATATGAGACTCTCTATCATGAAGATCATGGTGCTACTTTGAAGCACAAGTGTGGAAAAAGGATAGTAACATTGTCCCTTCTCTCTTTTTCTCTCATTTCATTGTTTTCTCTTTTTTTATTTGGGCCTTCTTCTTTTTTTTGGCCTCTTTTTTTTCTTTTTTTCGTCCGGAGTCTCTTCCCGACTTGTGGGGGAATCATAGTCTCCATCATCCTTTCCTCACTGGGACAATGCTCTAATAATGACGATCATCACACTTATTTTTACTTACAACTCAAGAATCACAACTCAATACTTAGAACAAAATATGACTCTATGTGAATGCCTCTGGCGGTGTACCAGGATATGCGATGAATCAAGAGTGACATGTATGAAAAAATTATGAACGGTGGCTTTGCCACAAATACGATGTCAACTACATGATCATGCAAAGCAATATGACAATGATGAAGCGTGTCAAACAGGCGGAACGATGGAAAGTTGCATGGCAATATATCTCGAAATGGCTATGGAAATACCATAATAGGTAGGTATGGTGGCTGTTTTGAGGAAGGTATATCGTGGGTTTATGGTACCGGTGAAAGTTGCACGATACTAGAGAGGCTAGCAAATGTGGAAGGGTGAGGGTGCGTATAATCCATGGACTCAACATTAGTCATAAAGAACTCACATACTTATTGCAAAAATCTATTAGTTATCGAAACAAAGTACTACGCGCATGCTCCTAGGGGGATAGATTGGTAGGAAAAGACCATCGCTCGGCCCCGACCGCCACTCATAAGGAAGACAATCAATAAATAAATCATGCTCCGACTTCATCACATAACGGTTCACCATACGTGCATGCTACGGGAATCACAAACTTTAACACAAGTATTCTTTAAATTCACAACTACTCAACTAGCATGACTTTAATATTATCACCACCATATCTCAAAACAATTATCGTGCTTAAATCTTTTCTTAGTATTCAACACACTCAAAAGAAAGTTTCACAAATCTTGAATACCAAGCATATTATTATTAAGCAAATTACCATGCTATTAAGACTCTCAAAATAATTTAAGTGAAGCATGAGAGATCAATAGTTTCTTTAAAACAAATCCACCACCGTGCTCTAAAAGATCTAAGTGAAGCACATAGAGTAAAATTATCGCTCAAAAGATATAAGTGAAGCACATAGAGCAAAATTATAACGCTCAAAATATATAAGTGAAGCACATAGAGCAAAACTACTTAGCTCAAAAGATATAAGTGAAGCACATAGAGTATTCTATCAAATTTTAATTCATGTATGGCTCTCTCAAAAGGTGTGTACAGCAAGGATGATTGTGGCATACTAAGACACAAAGACACAAATAATACAAGACGCTCCAAGCAAAACACATATCATGTTGGTGAATAAAAATATAGCTCCAAGTAAATTACCGATGGAAGTGGACGAAAGAGGGGATGCCTTCCGGGGCATCCCCAAGATTTGACTTTTTGGTGTCCTTGGATTATCTTGGGGGTGCCATAGGCATCCCCAAGCTTAGGCTCTTTCCACTCCTTGTTCCATGATCCATCAAAAGAATTCACCCAAAAGTTGAAAACTTCACAACACAAAACTCAAAATAGAATACTCGTGAGCTCCGTTAGCGAAAGAAAACAAAAGACCACTTCAAGGTACTGTAATGAACTCATTATTTATTTATATTTGTGTTAAAACTACTGTATTCCAACTTCTCTATGGATTATAAACTATTTTACTAGCCATAGATTCATCAAAATAAGCAAACAACACACGAAAAACAGAATCTGTCAAAAACAGAATCGTCTATAGTAATCTGTAGCTAGCGCAAGATCTGGAAGCCCCAAAATTCTAAAATAAATTGCTGGACGTGAGGAATTTATCTATTAATCATCTGCAAAAATATTTAACTAAATAACACTATTTAAATAAAAATTACAGCAGTTCTCGTGAGCGCTAAAGTTTCTGTTTTTACAGCAAGTTCAACAAGACTTTCCCCAAGTCTTCCCAACGGTTCTACTTGGCACAAATACTAATTAAACACAAAAAACACAACCAAAACAGAGGCTAAATAATTTATTTATTACTAATCAGGAGCAAAAAGCAAGGAATAAAAATAAAATTGGGTTGCCTCCCAACAAGCGCTATCGTTTAACGCCCCTAGCTAGGCATAAAAGCGAGGATAGATCTAGGTATTGCCATCTTTGGTAGGCAATCCATAAGTGGCTCTCATGATAGTTTCATATGGCAATTTTATTTTCTTTCTAGGAAAGTGTTCCATGCCCTTTTTTAATGGAAATTGAAATCTAATATTCCCTTCCTTCATATCAATAATCGCACCAACTGTTCTAAGGAAAGGTCTACCAAGAATAATAGGGCAAGAAGGATTGCAATACATATCAAGAACAATGAAATCTACGGGCACATAATTTCTATTTGCAACAATAAGAACATCATTAATCCTTCCCATAGGTTTCTTAATAGTGGAATCCTCAAGATGCAAGTTTAGAGAGCAATCATCAAAATTACGGAAATCTAGCAAATCACACAAAGTCTTGGGAATACTAGAGACACTAGCACCCAAATCACACAAAGCATAAAACTCATAATATTTAATTTTAATTTTAATATTTGGTTCCCACTAATCATAGAGTTTTCTAGGGATAGAAACTTTCAACTCAAGTACATAAGATTGCATCAAGGCATCAACAATATGTTCGGTGAAGGCTTTATTTTGACTATCAGCATTTGGAGAATTTAGCACGGATTGCAACAAGGAAATACAATCAATTAAAGAGCAACTTTCATAATTAAATTCCTTGAAATCCAATATAGTGGGTTTAGCAACATCTAGATTTTTATTTCTTTCAATCCCACTTTCATCAATTTCATCATTAAGATCTAAATACTCCGAATTTTTAGAACGCCTTCTAGGTAAAGGAAGATCATATTCAGTTTCATCAAGATTCATATTGCAAAATAAAGATTTAATAGGAGACACATCAATAACTTTTAGATCTTCATCTTGATTTTCATAGGTATTGGAAGAACACGCTTTAATAAAGGCATCTTTGGAATCATGCATCCTAGCGGTTCTTTCCTTGCACTCATCACTGGAAATTCTCATGGCTTTGGGAGACTCATTGATATCATGCTTAGGAGGAATAGATCTAAGCTTTAAAGAATCAACCTCAAGAGAAATGCTATCAACGTTCCTAGCCAAATCATCAACTTTAAGCAATTTCTCTTCAAGCAAAGCATTAAAATTCTTTTGTGAATTCATAAACTCTTTAACACTATTCTCAAATTCAGAGGGCATATTATTATAATTTCCATAAGAGTTGTTGTAGGAATTCCCATAATTATTAGAAGGATCACTAGGATATGGCCTAGGATTAAAATTCCCTCTATAAGCGTTGTTACCAAAATTATTCCTACCAACAAAATTCACATCCATAGATTCATTGTTATTCTGAATCAAAGTAGACAAAGGCATATCATTAGGATCAGAAGAAACACTCTTTGTAGCAAATAATTTCATAAGTTCATCCATCTTTCCACTCAACACATTGATTTCTTCTATCGCATGCACTTTTTTATTAGAAGATCTTTCAGTATGCCATTGAGAATAATTAACCATAATATTATCTTGGAGTTTAGTAGCATCTCCTAAAGTGATTTCCATAAAAGTGCCTCCCGCAGCCGAATCTAAAAGATTTCTAGAAGCAAAATTCAATCCGGCATAAATTTTTTGTATAATCATCCACAAATTCAAACCATGAGTAGGGAAATTACGTATCATTAATTTCATTCTCTCCCAAGCTTGTGCAACATGTTCATGATCAAGTTGTTTAAAGTTCATAATATCGTTTCTAAGAGAGATGATCTTAGCGGGAGGAAAATACTTAGAGATAAAAGCATCTTTGCACTTGTTCCATGAATCAATACTATTTTTAGGCAAAGACGAAAACCAAGCTTTAGCACGATCTCCAAGAGAAAAAGGAAATAGCTTCAATTTAACGACATCATTATTGACATGTTTTTTATTTTGCATATCACATAAATCAACGAAGCTATTCAGATGAGTAGCGACATCTTCACTAGGAAGGCCGGCGAATTGATCTTTCATAACAAGATTCAACAAAGCAGTATTAATTTCACAAGATTCAGCATCGGTAAGAGGAGCAATCAGAGTGCTAAGGAAATCATTATTATTGGTATTGGTGAAGTCACACAATTTGGTAGTATCTTGAGCCATCGTGACAAACAAGCAATCTAACACACGAGCAAACAAAAAGCAAGTGGGCAAAAGAGGCAAATAGAGAGGGAGGATAGAGAGAGAGAGCAAATAAAACGGCAAGGGTGAAGTGGGGGAGAGGAAAACGAGAGGCAAATGGAAAATAATGTAATGCGAGAGATAGGAATTGTGATGGGTACTTGGTATGTTGACTTTTTGCGTAGACTCCCCGGCAACGGCGCCAGAAATCCTTCTTGCTACGTCTTGAGCTTGCGTTGGTTTTCCCCAAAGAGGAAGGGATGATGCAGCAGAGTAGCATAAGTATTTCCCTCAGTTTTTGAGAACCAAGGTATCAATCCAGTAGGAGGCCATGCTCAAGTCCCTCATACCCGCACAAAGCGATAGCTACTCGCAACCAACGCGATTAGGGGTTGTCAATCCCTTCACGGTCACTTACGAGAGTGAGATCTGATAGATATAATATTTTTGGTATTTTTGGTATAAAGATGCAAAGTAAAAAGTAAAGGCAAAGTAAAAAAGGAAAGCAACATTAAAGTAATGGAGATTGATATGGTGAGAATAGACCCGGGGGCCATAGGTTTCACTAGTGGCTTCTCTCAAGAGCATAAGTATTCTATGGTGGGTGAACAAATTACTGTTGAGCAATTGACAGAATTGAGCATAGTTATGAGAATATCTAGGCATGGTCATGTATATAGGCATCATGTCCGTGACAAGTAGACCGAAATGATTCTGCATCTACTACTATTACTCCACTCATTGACCGCTATCCAGCATGCATCTAGAGTATTAAGTTAAAACAGAGTAACGCCTTAAGCAAGATGACATGATGTAGAGAGACAAATTCATGCAATATGAAATAAACCCCATCTTGTTATCCTCGATGGCAACAATGCAATACGTGCCTTGCTGCCCCTTCTGTCACTGGGAAAGGACAACGCAAGATCGAACCCAAAGCTAAGCACTTCTCCCATGGCAAGAACTACCAATCTAGTTGGCCAAACCAAACGGATAATTCGAAGAGACTTGCAAAGATAACCAATCATACATAAAAGAATTTAGAGAAGATTCAAATATTATTCATAGATAGAGTTGATCATAAACCCACAATTCATCGGTCTCAACAAACACACATCAAAAAGAAGATTACATCGAATAGATCTCCACAAGAGAGGGGGAGAACTTTGTATTGAGATTCAAAGAGAGAGAAAAAGCCATCTAGCTACTAACTATGGACCCGAAGGTCTGAGGTAAATTACTCACACTTCATCGGAGGGGCTATGATGATGTAGAAGCCCTCCGTGATGACGGCCCTCTTCCGGCGGAGCTTCGGAATAGGCCCCAAGATGGGATCTCGTGGATACAGAAAGTTGCGGCGGTGGAATTAGGTTTTTGGCTCCTCTTCTGATCGTTTGGGGGGTACGTAGGTATATATAGGAGGAAGGAGTACGTTGGTGGAGCACCGAGGGGCCCACGAGGTAGGGGGGCATGCCCTAGGGGGGGCGTGCCCCCCACCCTCGTGACCTCCTCTTTGACTCCTTGGAGTAGGGTCCAAGTCTCCTGGATCACGTTCGGTAAGAAAATCACGTTCCTGAAGATTTTATTCCGTTTGGACTCCGTTTGATATTCCGTTTCTCCAAAACACTGAAATAGGCAAAAAACAGCAATTCTGGGCTGGGCCTCCGGTTAATAGGTTGGTCCCAAAAATAATATAAAAGTGGAAAATAAAGCCCAATATAATCCAAAACAGTAGATGATATAGCATGGAGCAATCAAAAATTATAGATACGTTGGAGACGTATCAAGGCCAGTGATCAGGCCCTCGTATTCCACGATGTTGTTGGAGACCTTCTCGCCATGCTGAAAGCAGAGCTGCACAACATAGTATAGCTTGTCCTAGGTCAGCGAGATGAGGACGGCTCTGGCCCCCGCGCCCTTTCACGCGAATGCACCATCGAAGTACATGACCCAAGCTTCGGGTGCTTCATCTCCGGGCGCGAGGGGCCGGTCTTCGCTCATCCCCCGATCGGGGGCATCCGTCCATTCCGCCATGAAATCAGCGAGGGTAGCTCCCTTGATGACCCTGGTGGTGCTAAACTCCAGCTGGAATGCTTGCAGCTTGATGTTCCATTTAGCGACCCTCCCCACAATATTGGGGCTACGGAGCACCTTCTCCAGGGGGTACGCGGAGACGACCTTGGGGTGGCCCTGGAAGTAGTGGCGCAGTTTCCTGGAGGCGATGAGGAGCGCGAGCAAGAGCTTTTGCGGCATGGGGTAGCGCGTGCGTGCGTCACGCAACACCGTGCTGACAAAATACATGGGGTGCTCGACAAGGGAACATGTATTGAGGACATCCCGCTCCGCTTGAGACGAGGGGGTCTCAGGAGCCTTGTTGTCCGAAGGGGTAGTCGAGGCCTTAGGGGCGCCATCCTGAGGTGGCAATGGCACGGCTGTACGCGGGGCGCTGCGCCGTGCACCCGCACCTGCGCGCTCTTCCTGGACCGCCACGAGCACTGCGCTAGCCGAGTGGGGTGTGGCGGCCAGGTAAAGCACTAGGGGCTCATGAGGAAGAGGCACCACCATTACCGGCAGGCTCGTGAGGTACCTCCTGAGGTGTTGAAAGGCTGCCTCGGCCCTTGGAGTCCATTCAAAGGGGCTTTTCTTTTTCATCAGCTTGAGGAACGGGAGGGCGCGCTCACCGAGCTTGGAGATGAAATGCCCCAGCAAAGCTACCTGCGAGCTTCTGCATCTCCTTGAGGGTTTGTGGCAGGCTCATCCTTTCTATTGCCTTGACCTTCTCTGGGTTTGCCTCGATACCTCTATGCAACACCAGGAAACCCAGCAATTTGCCAGACGGGACACCGAACACGCACTTCTCTGGATTGAGCCACAGGTTTACCTTGCGCAGGTTGGCGAATGTTTCTTCCAGGTCTTTTACAATGGGCCCTTGCTTCCCGGGACTTGACCACTATGTCATCGACGTACGCCCTGATGTTCCTCCCGAGCTGCTGGCCCAGAGTGATGTGCATCAATCACCGGAAGGTCGAGCATGTATTCTTCAACCCAAAGGGCATGCAGGTGTAGCAATACACCCTGCACGGGGATAGGAAAGTTGTCTTCTCGATGTCTAGCACTGCCATCTCAATCTGGTGGTAGCCCGAGAAGGCGTCCAGTGTAACACCCAAGATGTGGCTATATCTCCCACATGTCGACGCACGAATTAGAGGCATAACCGCATTTTGGTTTTGTCGCAAGAAGGGTCATCTTCACACAATCCCATGTACAAGAACAAGGATAAATAGATAGTTGGCTTAGAATCACCACGTCACACAAATACCAAATAAGTCATACATCATTCAGAGTACACTCATAGTCGGACTATGGACGAATCCAAATGAAAAGAAGACAACCCCAAATGCTAAATCCCGATCGTCCCAACTGTGCACCACTGCTAATCATCTGGAAAAGACACATAGTAACGACCAAGGTCCTCGTCAAACTCCCACTTGAGCTCGGTTGCATCACCTGCATCAGTATCATCGGCACCTGCAACTATTTTGGTAGTATCTGTGAGTCACGAGGACTCAACAATCTCAAAACCCGCGAGATCAAGACTATTTAAGCTTATGGGTAGGATGTGGTTATGAGGTGGAGCTGTAGCAAGCACTAAGCAAATGTGGTGGCTAACATACGAGTGCAAGAGTAAGATGAGAAACTACGCAAACGGTTGTAAACTAGAAGTGATCAAGAAGTGATCTTGAACTACTTATGTTCAAACATAAACCCACTGTGTTCTCTTCCCAAACCTCGAATAAAAGAGACCATCAAGGGTACACACATGGTTGGTGTCTTTTACTTAAGTCAAGTGTCAAGTTATCTACAACCGGATATTAATAAATTCCCATCTGCCACATAACCACAGGCACGACTCTCGAAAGTTTAAACCCCGCAGGGGTGTCCCAACTTAGCCCATGAAAAGCTCACGATCCGCGGAGACAATCCTCCATCGTGGGACCCTCAGATCTGGCTCGGAATCCCGGTGCACAAGATATTTCGACAATGGTAAAACTAGTCCAGCAAGACCTCTCGGTGCACCGACCTAGCCTCATAGGTGTAGCGTGATCTCGTTCTCAAGGTACACCGGATGAGCTAAGTGTACATGTAGCAACATATCCCAATTTGCCAAGGGGCGGTCCCGCACGGTGCTCTAGTTTGGACCAACACTCATGAGGAGCACTGGCCGGGGGGGGGGGGGGGGGGTTGATTAAGTCCACGGGGTCCGGAAAGTCCCTATGAAAGTTTTAGTTGTTATTAGGCAAATGGTAAAACCAAGGTTGGGCCTTTCTGGAGGAGTTTTATTCAAAGCGAACTATCAAGAGGGCCCATAAACCCTCATCGTGTTAGGGACGCAAAATCAAGGAACATAACACCAGTATGACGGAAACTAGGGCAGCAAGAGTGGAACAAAATACCAAGCAAAAGGCCTAGCTTCCACCCTTTACCAAGTATATAGATGCATTAATTTAAATAAGAGATATTGTGATATCCCAACATATCCATGTTTCGACATGGAACAACCTGCAAGGCACCTGCAACTAGCAACGCTATAAGAGGGGCTTAGCAAAAGCGGTAACATAGCCAAACAACGGTTTGCTAGGAAGGTGGGTTAGAGGCTTGACATGGCAATATGGTAGGCATGATAAACAAGTGGTAGGTAGCGCGACATAGCGATAGAACGAACAACTTGAAAGCAAATATAGAAGTGATATCGGGGGTAATGATCATCTTGCCTGCAAAGTACTCAGGGTTGTCGAAAGCTTGCTCCTCGTAAACGTACTCAACAGGTTCCTCATTCACGAGCTCGTCTCCCGGCTCTACCCAAAGCAAGAACACAAGCAACGGAACAACAATCAATCATGGTGCAATGCACAAGCAACATGATGCAAGACATGGCATGAAATGCAAGGTATGATGTGCAATGCAAATGGGTACTCCGGAAGGGAAAAGATGATCATGGCATCAACTTGGCAAACCAAGTGTACCACTGGAAAGATTGAGTTATTTCGGTCAAAATTGATATAAAGATCACCGGAACTGGATGCATGGTTTGCAAATGACGAGCAAAACAAGAACGATGCTTAACTGCGCTTAACAGCATCATAGCACTTAGGATGCATCATGAAACTATGCTAGAACAATCCAACATAGCAACAAAGCACATGGCAGTGAAGTACAAGTGAAGCTATACAAATCATGAACACTGAGCTCCTGCTAGAACGCACTAGAACAAGACTAAAACAGCATGGCAAAAATGCAAATAACAATCAGGTTACAGACTTTGTGAAGATACCAAACATGGCATAAACAGCATCAGGTAGGAATGTTTAGAGCTAGCAAACAACATGCTACATGATCTTATCATGGTAAACAAGGGCATGGCATGCTAGTACTAAAGGCAATGAACAAAACTCCCTTACTGAACTTAAGCCAAAGATGCACATAAAAGATGGTAGCATCAATGCAAACATGGCAAGTGATATGAATAGTTTCACACTTAGAAGAAAAACATAGCATGGCAGAAACAGATTCATGATAGCAACTTTGCAAGCTCATGACACTCACCACAAAGCATTTCATGGCATCACAAGGTAACCAACAGTAAGAATACACATTTATGAAGCTAAACATGGCAAGGGAAAGTTCATAGGACGCATGGATCACTAGCAAAACACATGGCAAAAATGAACTTCATGTTAACAATCTGCCAGCAACAATATTTAGCAAAAGTAGAGCATGGTAATCACAAGCTACACTACTCCATAACTACAAGAAGAGGCAGGAATGGGTATATCATAACCATATCTTCAAAACACTCTTATTGAACTTCATCAAAATATGCATGGATCTCCTTGTGGAAACAAGTCAACATAGCAACATAATGTAACAGGAAAAGACTTAGCATAAATACCAAGTGTCTGAAATCAGCAACATTGAAAGTGCGTTAGATCGACTAGGGGGGTGAATAGGAAATTTTTATGAATTCTTCACTGAGGAATTTCAGGGTGAGGAAATTCCTGAGTGAAGAACTACTTGCAGCGGAATAAGTACTCAGAAGTAAACATAACCGTGCATGAGCATGGTCTTCATGATGAAATGAAAACAAGCACAGAGTACAGAAAGTGTAAACACAGGATAACACAGGGTAAGACAAATAGGCTGAAGAAATTGAACTGAGGAAATAGAGAAAGTCTTCAGTCAATGTCTTCAAATAGATATGAACAAGCACACAACACAGAAATGAGGAAATGGAAGGGTTAAGGAAATGGAACCAGGTAGCTTGGTGCAGACAATGATTTGGTAGACCAGTTCCAACTGCTGTGACAGTTACACATCTGGTTAGGGCGGCCAGGTATTTAAACCTGAGGACACACAGTCCCAGACACCCAGTCCTGAACACGTAGCTCAGGATACTCAGTCCTCACCGTATTCCCCTTGAGCTAAGGTCACACAGACCTCACACAATCACTCGTGGTAAGTCTTCAGGTGACTTCCAAACCTTCATAGACCAGGTCACTCGGCGATCCACAATTTCCTCTTGGATGCTCTAGACCATGACGCCTAACGGTGTGGAAGATGCACAATCTTCAAAGGTAACAAGCGTTGGATCCACGTAGGATCAATCTCTTCAGTGATGCTCAATCACTTCGGGTTTGTAGGTGTTTGGGTTTGGGTTTTCCTCACTTGATGATTTTCACTCAAAGTCCTCGGAGGATGGGATGCTCTCAAATGACAAGTGTTAGTTTCTCTCGGAGCAGCCAACCAGCTAGTGGTTGTAGGGGGCGGCTATTTATAGCCTAGGGAGCAGCCCGACATGATAAGACATAAATGCCCTTCAATGATATGACCGTTAGGTGGGTATATATTTTGGGACAGCTGGCGCATAGCACAGCAACGGTCAGAATTTTGAGTATCAAATTCTTCAGGGCTATCATGTTCCTCACTGTGTAGGCAATCCGCACTGGCGAATTCCTAACTCCTCATTCAGAACAAATTCCTCAGAGACCAGAAGAACTTCTTCTCTGTCACTGGAGAATATGACTGAACTGTATGAGATTTCCAATGGCTTCACTCAAAGGGATTGGTAGGTGTAGGATTTGAGTTGAGCATCACATAGAAATGTTTCCTTAGTATTTCCTCGACCCCCTTTAACAGTATGGTGTTTCCTATGACTCAAGAAGGAGAAAATGAAACTACGAAAACAAAAGTCTTCACGCTTCATGTTCCTTGAATGAATACCAAGCCTTCAGGATTACACCAATTTCTTCACTTTCAAAGTCTTCAGAAATCCAAAGTCTTCAGTCGAAGAACTTCATTTTTAGGGGTCGACTTTCACTGTAAATATCAAACTCCTCATAGACTTATAGACCTGTGTATACTCACAAATGCATCAGTCCCTTAACCTATAAGTCTTCAATACACCAAAATCACTAAGGGTCACTAGATGCACTTACAATCTCCCCCTTTTTGGTGATTGATGACAATATAGGTTAAGTTTTCAACAGGGATAAACATATGAAGTGTAAATACTGGAATTGAGGAATTTGATTGCAAGATATAGAACAACTCCCCCTGAAGATGTGCATAGTGAGGAATTTGCTTTTGAAGCAATGCACACTTTGAAGAGTAGTATCATGGAGATCTCCCCCTATATCTTGTAATTCATACACACATTTAACATAAAATATGGAGAATTTGAAATGCATGATGAAATATGGTGACTGATGTAATTCAGCATGCGTGCATTATCATTAATGAGGAATAAGCATGCAGAAAAACACAACAAAAGTATCAGGCCACCATAGAGTTTGAGATTACAACTCGATCTAGGAAAGTCTTCAAAAGAACGAGAGTTGTAACTTAGAGAAAAAAACGCCCATATAGGTAGACCCACTTGAAGATTAACTCAAATTTCTCCCCCTTTGTCATCTAATGACCAAAAGGGTTGAAATGGGGACTAACGCTCCTGAGGAATATCAAGTTGATGGAGGAGTGCCAGCGGTGTTGGGGTCATTTGTTGTTGTAGGGCCTGCCGCAGTGTCGTCCAAGTCTTCATACTCGTCGGTTTCACGCGATGAAGAATATGAGCTAGTCACCAAAGAAGGAACCTTGACCTTCTTGAATTTCTTCGGTCTAGGTGCGGACCACTCAAAATCATCCTTGAGACCCATTTTCTTCAGATCTTCACCATACATATGTGATAGGACAGCCCAGGTGCGACCAAAAACTTCATGGAGGTAGTAATGGTTTTTCTTCACTACATTATGAGTAGCAGTCATGTTCTGAAAAATAGAACCAAATTGACACTTAACCCATTTATGGTTTCGATCCACCTTCTGGTGAAGACTAAGAAGCAGCTCACGGCCAGTCTTCACACATGGAGTTGTGGCTTGAGGAGTAGACTTGGGTGCATTGGCAGCAGAATCATAAGTGGGAGAGTCATCATTGGTGGAGTAAGATGCAGCTTTTCGAAACTGACCAACCAATGGACGAATGCCTTCATCAATGACTAGAGGTGCCTTGCCCTTTTCATCAGTGGAGGTATAAGTCTGCTTGAGGACTTCAATCAGGGGCAGGTAGCTGAGGTGATTCTGAAAATCAGCCTTGTAGTTGAGTGAAGACCTTGTTCTGAGGAATCTCATAAACCAAGGAGCATAAGGCTTCAACTCAAACGGAGAGAGTGCAACATTTTCCAGAGTTCTCATGAAGAAATCATAATAATTGATAGGAATGCTATGAATGATGTTGAATAGCAGATTCTTCATGATGCCAACTATTTCCTCATCAGATGAGTCGTGGCCTTTGATGACACTCATTCTCCTCGTCGGAATGTGATAGACGGTTCTGGGCTCATAGAGTAAGTCTTTACGAGGAATTTGGTCCTTGGGGCTTGACCGAGCTTTAGAGGCTTCATTAACACTTGCATGTAATGAGCGGTGAGTTCAGGTTCTTGGTGCCGGCAGCGAGCTCCTTCACTGGGTGGACTGATGGGCATGGCATGAAGCAATTCAGAGGCCGGAGCCTTATAGTGAGTGTTATCGGTCATCCAGTCCAAGACCCAGGTGTTGATATCTTCAAGATCACCTATGATATGCAGTGTAGCGTAGAACTGAAGAATAAGCTCCTCATTCCAATCAACAATGTCAGAGCAAAATTTGAGGAGGCCTGCATTATCAAGCACACCGAGCATAGGAGAGAAACAAGGCAATGATTCCATGTCCACATGAGGAATATGCTCATGGTAGAAGATTTTGTCCTTATTGAAAAGCAGTGAAGAATAGAAGTTGGCCTGGCTGGCAGTCCGGAAGCGCTTCCTCCTAAGATGAGCAGAGTCATAAGGATTGTAGTCAGTGAAGAATACATGCTTGCCAAAGAAGTCATCAGCCTTGAAATTTTGCTTCTTCAAGAAGGGATCCTTTGGCATGGGGTGAGGAGTGTCAGTTAATTGCATCACAACCTCAGGGATCTCGATCTCAGGTTCCACATGCTGAGGAATTTCATGTACTTCTTCAGTGGCAGCCTGGGACTTCAATTCTTCATTTACATTTTCATCAGCACTAGTGGCTGGAATTTCTTCATGGATGGACGGAGTTGCACGAGGTTCTTCCGATCCCATTTGAACTTCAGTAGTCACTTGGGACTGAGGAATTTGTTGCAGAGGAGTGAACAAAGGATAATCTGGGTGCTGACTTTCCCAAAAGTCATCGTTCGGCACTGGCGTGGTGCATCCAATGTCCACATCGATTTCTTCATCCATTTCTTCAACGCCGACCTCTTCAGTAGTGAACTGAGGCATGGACGATGAGATAATTCGGGTTGAAGGGTTTTCATCGACTTCAATTTCTTCATCCAACTGCTCTGACGAAGCAGCAGAAGGATTCTCTTCATCAGATTCACTTGGAATCACATAGTCTTCATCAAAAGGAACATGGTCCTTTGATGGCATGGTTGAGATAGGAACATCATCAATTGGGTTGTCAAATGAGCTAGTTAATGGCTTCATCTTCTTCGGGGCTGAAAAATCTGATGAAGTTGATGCCTTCCTTTTCTTCATAGCTGCACACTCTGGAGCCTCGGTCTTCTTCACATCTGATGCAGATGGAAGGATCCGATTTGGTGTAGGCGCAGGAGGAGCAGAGGAATTTGGTTGATTTTCTTCAGGCGCAACTGATGCAGTTGCCCTGACGTCTTCACTTTCTTCAGGTACAACACTAGTGGTTTCCCTGGCAGTTTCTTCAGTGGCTGGCAGTCATCAGCCATGGAATTATCATTTTCTTCAGCAGCCTGAGTGTCATCAGCGGTGCTGGCAATTCCTTCAGTGGGCTGAGCAGATGCTTCAGCCTGAGGATTTTCTTGTTGCGTTGGGGCTGCAACAGTGGAAGTGAACTTTTCAGTCCATTTCACAAAGCTGACTTTGTCTCCAATCTAGTCAGCACGATATGCGTCAAATTCATCATTGAGTTTCTTGATCTCTGATTGAATTGTGAAAAGTTCTTCAGTTGTCATAGAGACAACATTCTTCTTCAGGAAGCGCTCCTTCTTGTACTGCGCTTTCTTGATCTGCTTGGCTTTCTCAAACTTCCGTTTTCTTCCTGAATGAAGTGAGTCAACATATGACTTTGGCCAGGAGTCAGCTTGAAATCAGGCATAGGAGTACTGGGGTCCTTGTGCCATAGATCAATGTACTCAAGGATCAACTTTGGATCCAAAAGCAGAGGCACACTTGTGCCCTTGGCTCTAGCGGCCCTGACTTGCCTATCTCTGATGATTTCTGCAAGTACATCATCATCAGCTTCGTCTTCATCGGACGGCACTTGGAAGGCGACTTGCCTCTTGTGAGGACTTGGGCGAGAACCTCGTCTAGCAGTGGCCTTTTTCTTCAGCAAAGAGGGGCCTGTTGAGGAATTTGGTGTAGCTAAGGAACTAGCAGAAGCTCCTGAGGCAATAGAGATGCATGTCGTTCTATGGCATGTGGCGAGATGCGCAGGTGCTGAGGATTTGGTCAGAGCAGCTGAGGACTTTCGAGCGGGAGCAGCATGAGGAGTTGATCGTGAGGGCTTTGAAGAGTCTGGTCGTGAGGGCATTGCTGAGGAACTTGGTCGTGAGGGCATTGAGGCTGAAGCACTTGGCTTGTGAGCAGGCTTCTTTGGCATGGCCTTCTTTGGCTTGCTTGCAGAGGCCTCAGCAGTGGCAGCAGTAGCAGCAGCAGAATCTTCATTAAATTTCCTCCCTGCTTCCTTAGCTACTTTGGCTAGCTTGGCCTGGCGCTTGGCCCATTCATCAGGATAATCCTCACCGCACATGAGGCTGGTGGGATCTGCTTCTTGGCCAGGTGCCAATGGAGGTCTTGGGCATGGAGGATTGAGAGCGAATTTCTTCATGTACTTGGGAGTAACATACCTGTACTCCCTCCACTCTTTTGCCCATCTCCTCTCAATCTTTTGAATGTGCACCTTGCGCTGATTTTTGTCCTCCTCACGGGGTGTGTAGTACCCAGCATAAATATCATCAGGGATTTCAAACGATGTGTTGACCTCAGGCCTCTTTCCTCCTTTCTGGGCTTCTTTCCATCAGCCATTTTCTTCAGATGAGGAATTTGAACAATGGAATTCTCTGTAGATGTATGCAACTTTTCTTCGAGGAACGTTGCAAATGATTTAAGTTGATGAGAACCTAGTGATTCAGCAGCTGACATGAGTACTTGTGAACAAAGTATAGTTGCGAGGAATATGGAGAGGTCATATGCGTTCTCAGAGGTTTTTTAAAAAGAACAAGTTTGAGGAATTTGACCAGATGAGTCTTGAAGAACTTCACTAAGCGTTCTTTGTCTTAGGTTCCAGAGTTGAATAGATCGAAAATCCACACAACCGAGGAATCTTGAAGAGAAATATAGCTTAGAGAAATGAATCAAGAACAGATGACATGTGAGGTGTTTAGTGTGTGACGAATTTTAAGAATAAATACCTTTGAAGATTTTGTAGATATTTGTCGAATCAAGGAGGGTAGTAAAAGTAACTTTTAATTACCTTGGACGAACAACATGACGAACTAAGAGGTGTAGATGTGAAGTTTGTCAGTTCAGATCTTCCAGGCCCTAACTTGGCAGAGGAAGACAGCTACGGTGGCGGCAGAGTTAAGAAATCCGCAGCCGGCGCGAGTATGACAGCGACGAGGTCGAGGAAGTGAAGCTCTTCCTCACCGGCGACGATGAAGTAGCGGCGGCGCTAGGGTTTGAGAAGCTCGAGATGAAGTGAGAACAAGCGGAGTAAAAGTGAAGTGAGGAAGGGAAGTGGTATTTATAGCCACGGTGAAAAAATTGTTCTCCCGAAGAAATTGGACGAACGTGACCCTGACCCTTCTCATTCGCTTGACATGTGTCACCCACGTACTGAGAAGTGGAGATCGTGTGAGATCGTGGGTGAATAGAAAAGTGTTGTCATGGGATGTGGAACGGTTTGAGCGGCAAAGCCGAAAATTTAGATAGGATAAGTTAAAAGTTCCGTTCGCAAATTCTTCAGCTGACAAGGACACAGTGAAGATTTTGAACGCATTTCAAATGGAACGCACATGAAGAATTTGTGAATGGATTGGGTTGAGTATAGCATAGAGGGGGAAGGGTCCGATCACATTCACTTAGCAGAAAAGACTATGAAGAAATAGCTATAAGTGAATGTTGTAGAGGACATAAACTCATATATATATATATAGCCAATGAAGAAAAATGACAGAAATGGTGAAGACAATGCAAGTTGAAAAACAACTGAGGAATTTCAAAGAACTGAGGAAAAACTCAATTGAAGATTTTCAAACATTTTGTGGTGGCGAGACCCACCATATAAGAATGATGATTTCAAACACTGCGAACAATTATCGTAGGGTTCTGAGAATCAAATTCTTCGTTAATTTCTTCACACTTAGAGTGTTATTCTTCATTGATTGAAGAAAAACGTTTCTTCATGTGTTGCACATCCAAGTCATCAATTTGCATAAGTGTTAGGATGAGTGTCCTTTTCAAAGAACATTCGAAGATTCTAGGATATTTAGCTCACACCGCAACTTGCTAAATCTCTTCTCATCCAAGGGCTTAGTGAAGATATCGGCTAGCTGTTCTTCAGTCTTCACATGCTCAATAGAGATGTCGCCCTTCAATGCATGATCACGAAGAAAATGATGACGAATCAGAATGTGCTTTGTCTTCGAGTGTTGAACTGGGTTATGAGCAATCTTGATGGCACTCTCATTGTCACAGTAGAGTGGCACATTCTTCACGTTGACGCCGTAGTCCTTGAGAGTTTGCTTCATCCATAGTAGTTGAGCACAACAAGAACCAACAGCAATGTACTCAGCTTCACCAGTTGACAGTGATACACAGTTCTGTTTCTTCGAGGACCAACAGACCAAGGATCGTCTGAGGAAATGGCATGTGCCAGATGTTGACTTGCGGTCCACACGATCACCAGCATAGTCAGAGTCTGAAAATCCAATGAGATCAAAAGCCGAGCCCTTGGGGTACCACAATCCAAGTGTCGGTGTGTGAGCTAGATATCGAAGAATATGCTCCACAGCCTTATGGTGTGATTCCTTCGGTGTAGCTTGAAATCGAGCACACATGCAAACACTAAGCATAATATCTGGCCTAGATGCACATAAGTACAATAAAGAACCAATCATGGAGCGGTATACCTTTTTATCGAAGTCAATACCATTTTCATCAGTGCATAGATGACCATTTGTGGGCATAGGGATTTTGACTCCTTTGCATTCTTGCATGCTGAATTTCCTCAGTACATCCTTGAGGTATTTCTCCTGAGATACGAAATGCCATTGTGTTGTTGACGAATTTGAAGACCTAAGAAGAATTTCAATTCTCCCATCATAGACATTTCATATTCCTCCCTCATCATATAACCAAATTCATCAGTATAATGTTGGTTAGTACAGCCAAAGATAATATCATCAACATATATTTGGCACACAAACAGTTCACCATCATAAGATTTAGTGAAAAGAGTTGGGTCAAGTGAACCGGGTTTAAAGCCTTTATTCATGAGGAATTCCTTCAAAGTATCATACCACGCCCGTGGGGCCTGGTTGAGGTCATAGAGGGCCTTATTGAGTCTGAAGACTTTGTCAGGATGCTTTGGATCTTCAAAACCTGGGGGTTGAGGAACGTATACTTCTTCCTCAAGATTACCATTGAGGAATGCACTTTTCACATCCATTTGATATAAGATGATATCATGATGTTTAGCATAAGAAAGTAATATGCGAATAGCTTCAAGTCTAGCAACAGGTGCAAAAGTTTCATTGAAATCAATTCCTTCAACCTATGTGTAGCCTCGAGCTACAAGCCTGCCTTATTCCTCACCACAAGGTCATTTTTATCTTGCTTGTTGCGGTAGATCCACTTTGTGCCGATGAAATTGTGCTTGCAAGGATCTAGACGTTTGACCAGTTCCCAGACGTTGTTGAGCTCGAATTGATGTAATTCCTCTTGCATAGCTTGAATCCACTCAGGCTCTAGAATTGCTTCATCTACCTTAGTGGGCTCTATGATAGAGACGAAAGCAAAATGCCCACACAAGTTAGATAAATGTGAAGCTCTTGAGCTTGTGAGAGGACCTGGAATGTTGATGTTGCTGATGATTTTCTCAATTTGCACTTCATTTGCAACACAAGGGTGAGCGGGTTGTCGTTGAGGAATTTGATAAGTATTTTCTTCAGCACCATTTTCTTCAGGTGCATCAGCATGACGTTCTTCATGTTCTGGAATGACTTCTTCAGCAGATTCTTTACTAGGAATGACATCCTCAGTAGCCTTGAACTTAATAGATTCCTTAGGAGGTATTTCATCTGTCACAGGAGGTAGGTGCTCTCTTTGCGATCCATTAGTCTCATCGAACCACACATCTACAGTTTCAACAACCTTGTGATGACAGGTGTTGAAGACTCTGTAGGTGTACGAGTCCTTACCATAACCGAGCATAAAACCTTCATGTGCTTTCGGTGCAAATTTAGAACTGTGATGATGATCTCTAATCCAAAATTTAGCACCGAAGACTTTGAAATAACTCACATTGTGTTTCTTGTCAGTGAGAAGTTCATATGCTGTCTTCTTGAAGAATTTGTGAAGATATACCCTGTTAATGATGTCGCACGCAGTATCAATTGCCTCGGGCCAGAAGCGAGGAGGCGTCTTGTACTCATCAAGCATAGTGCGGGCCATCTCAACAAGAGTCCTGTTCTTGCGCTCCATGACACCATTTTGCTGAGGAGTATAAGGAGCAGATAACTCATGAGTAATACAAAGTTCATCAAGTTAGTCATCAAGGACAGTGTTCTTGAACTCAGTTCCATTATCACTTCTGATGTGCTTGATCTTCACACAAAAGTTGGTTGAAGCCCTCGAGGAAAATTGTTTGAAGACTTCCTGCACTTCAGTTTTGTAAGTGATAATATGGACCCATGTATATAGAGAATAGTCATCAACAATGACAAAGCCATATAAAGACGCAGCATTAGTAAATGTGGCATAGTGAGTAGGGCCAAAGAGATCCATGTGAAGCAATTCAAATGGTCGAGTAGTAGTCATGATAGTCTTTGCTGGATGCTTGGCCTTGGTCATCTTTCCAGCTTCACAGGCTCCGCATAAGTGATCCTTGAGGAATTTGACATTTTCAATGCCAATGACATGCTTCTTCTTCGCGAGCGTGTGCAGATTCCTCATGCCAGCATGACCAAGTCATCGATGCCATAGTCAGCCTTCTGAAGCTTTTGCAGGTAGACATGTAGCAGGTTGTGGTCCTGTAGAGCAATCAACAATATACAAATCTCCCCTCCTAAAGCCTTTGAAGACTTTGGAATTGTCAGTTTCCATGATCACAACACAACGATACTTGCCGAAGACAACAACCATATCAAGATCACAAAGCATTGAAACAGACATGAGGTTGAACCCTAAGGACTCGACAAGCATGACTTTGTCCATGTGTCGATCCTTTGAGATTGCAACCTTACCTAGACCCAATACCTTGCTTTTGCCTTTGTTAGCGTAGGTGATATGCTTCAGATGTGATGGCGATAAAGCAGATTCCATCAATAAGCTCCTGTCACCAGTCATGTGATTTGTACATCCACTATCGAGGACCCACTTAGTGGCTTTGGGTTGATCAACCTGCAGATGAATTAGTGCAACTTACGAACTTATATACTTCATCAGTGAAGAATATGGTATCAATTTCAACATACAATAGAACAGATAAAACAGTATGAGGACATGAGAAATGAAAATTCATTTCTTCATTAATAGCTTACGTCCTTTCAAGCATATTCAAGTCTCCAGCAAATTCTTCAGACGATTAAGTTCGTCTGGAGACCTGACCCTGCATAAGAGGTTAGTTCTTTTTCTTCACCACCCACATCTGAAGGGGTGGCAAAGAGTTCATCATTCTGCGAGCTCCATAAGAGAAGGGTGGCATAGATGCCAATCCACTTCGTTTCACATAAGAGTGGTTAGGGCAAGCATAAGAGTAATCAGAGAAATTCTTTGAGGACTTATGGACATAATGATTTGAAGAATAATGCACATATCCATAATCCTTAGATCTTCCCTCTGAAACAGACGGGTTAGCACGATGATGTTCATATGAGGACTTTGATCCTTTTGAGGAATATGATCCATGCGAGGAGTTTGGTCCGTATGAGGACTTGGATCCATATGAAGAATTTGGTCCATATGAAGAATTTGATCTGGGTTCCTTTTCTTCATAGGTGGTGTCATGATGACATTCACCTGAAGATTTTCAAGGCACCATTTGGGAACCAAGATTTTCTTCATAGGAGGACCGTTCCTACAGTTAGTGCCAACATATCTAGCAAATACTTCACCATTCTGATTTTTGAATAGTTTATAGTTGGAGTCAATTGACTCATCAGAAGAATATGAAGATCCACATGTAAAGCTATATAAAGTAGATGGATCCACTGAAGGTCCCTTTGCAGCAACCCATGAGGTTTTGTGATACTGCTCAGGTTTCCAGTAGGTTCCATCAGCATTGATTTTCCTCTCAAAGCCAATACCCTCTTTCCTAGGGTTCCTGTTGAGAATCTGCTTTTTAAGCACATCACAAAGAGCCTGATGCCCTTTGAGGCTTTTGTACATGCCTGTCATATACAATTACTTCATCCCTGCATCATCAGTGATACTAGCAATGTCCTCAGATGAGGAATTAGTGATAGCAGAGGCAGTTGAAGAATTTGCAGCAATGGAAGTATTTGAGCATTCAGGTGAAGAATTAGCAGTTTCACGTTCAATGCACTTAAAACATGGAGGGACAAATTCATCCTGAGTAGCGCTAATCTGTTGAGCAAGTAATGAATCACGTACCTTCTGAAGATCTTCATAACTCACTCTTAACTGCTCAAGATCTTGCTTTCTTTGAAGAAATTCATAAGAAAGCTTCTCATGATCAGATAGGAGAGTGTTATGATGACCTTGAAGATTGTCAAACTTGGACTGTGTAAGTGCATCTAGTGCCACCCCTAGTTGGTTTTGGAGTATTGACGACAAACCTAGTTGAGGGACTAATGTGTTTGTGAGAATTGCAGGATAACACAGGTAGAAGTCCCTCATTGATTCGGTTTTCCTACCAGAGATGACCCCTAAAAATGTATGAAGACATTGAAGTCAAAGGTGGTAAGTGAAGACATTCACCTTGAAGACTATGACAAGAGAAGACATCGCATGAAGACTATGGAGCGCAAAGACTTAGATCTTTCGTAGTTCTTTTTCTTCTTTGTTGAGTCATAGGAACCACCGTACTATTAAGTGGGGTCCAAGAAAACCAGTCAGAATGACTGAAGTGATGCTTAACCAAAATCCTATGTCTTTGAGTGAAGACTATGAGAGCGAATCTTGTTCAGAGTTGGACAAGTCAGCTTTGCTTGTAGCCCAAGTAAAGTTGCCGTGTGTGTTTGAAATCTGACCGTTGGAACACGTGTCAGTTCCTTAGTGACCCAGGGTCATTTCGGAAAAATCAGGTCGGGTTGCCTAGTGGCTATAAATAGCCCACCCCCTACAACCATAAACGGTTGGCTGCTCAGAGTTAAAGTACGGCTGTTGTCATTTGAGAGCAACCTACCTCGAAGCCTTTGAGAGAGAATTCCTTGCGAGGATAAAGTCCTAACCACCCAGAGCCAAAGAGTGTTAGGCATCACTTAAGTCGTCCTGTCTGTGTGATCTGAAGACTTATTACACTTGAGGACTGTGAATCCTCCAGCCGGTTAGGCGTTGCGTTCTGAGCATCCAAGAGTCATTGTGGATCGCCGGTGAACGAAGTCTGTGAAGGTTTGGGAGTCTACCTTGAAGACTTACCAGAGTGATTGGGCAAGGTCTGCGTGACCTTAGCTGAAGGGGAATACGGTTAGGACTAAGGGTTTTGAGCTGCGTGTTCAGGACTGGGTGTCCGGGACTGTGTGTCCTCAGGTTTAAATACCTAGCCGCCCTAACCAGACGTACAGTTGTCATAACAACTGGAACTGGTCCAACAAATCATTGTCTTCAACGAGTCACTGGTTTCATCCTTCCCTTCCCTTTACTTACTGTTGGTCCTTGTGAAGTCATTGCATGATTGCATTATCTTTTGTCTTCACTGAGTGACTGCTTGATCTGATTGGCTTCACATTATCTTCCTACCTGATCCTTACTGCCTAGCTGCTATTAGTCATTGTGCTTTCACTTCTTTGGTTACTTGACTAAGGTTGTCTAGTGTAGTCTACCTTCCGCTGCATGGTAATAGGTTTACTTCTATTGTTTGTCTTTGAAACTTCCATGTTTTCAAGACTTTCTTAAAAATCGCCTATTCACCCCCCCTCTAGTCGATCACTAGCACTTTCAATTGGTATCAGAGCAAGGTACTCCCTTGTTCTGTGTGATTCAGTTTAACCAACTGGAGTTTTAGCTATGTCGACTGCAGGGATAATTAAAATCTCCGCTGCGTGCCCCGTCTTCGATGGAACTGAATATCCCTACTGGAAGAATAAGATGCGCATGCATCTTGAAGCCATTGATGTCGACCTATGGTATGTCATCAAGAACGGCATTCCCAAGGCTGGAGAAGGTGTCACTGCTGCTGATGTCAAGAAGTTCGTTCAACTGGACTCTACTGCCAAGAATATCATCTTTGGTCATCTGACCAAAGGACAGTATGGCCGTGTGAGTGCGTTGGAGACTTCCAAGCTAGTCTGGGACTGGCTCTCCAAGGTCAACGAAGGCGTCTCCACCCAGAGAGATCAGAGAATCAGTGTCCTTCGCAACCTCTTCAACCGCTTCAAGAGAAATGACAATGAGAATGTCCAGCTCATGTTTGATCGACTCACTGACATCACAAATGAGCTTCAAGCCCTCGACGCCACTAAGATCACCAAGCATGAGGTCGTCAAGACAATCCTGAGATCACTTGATATTTCGTTTGACACCCTAGCCCTGATGATTCAAGAACGCCTTGATTTCAAGACACTCGATTCGTCTGACATACTTGAGAGGCTCAACACACACGAGTTTCAGCTTTCTCAGAAAAGAGACATCTACGGTCCCAGCTATGGGCGAACTCGTGCCTTGAAGGCAAAAGCTGTCTCCTCATCCGAAGAAGAATCTGACAGCAGTTCTGATGATCCTGAAGACATTGGAAAGGAGCTTGCTATGCTTGTGAAGAAGTTCCAAAAATTCACCAAGAAGAAAGGGTTCAGAAAGTCTTCACGATCAAGCTCAAGGAATGATGAAGCTTCTGCTCATGACTACAAGAAGAGAACATGTCACAAGTGCAAGAAACCTGGCCACTACATCTCTGAGTGTCCACAGTGGGACAATGAGAACAACAAGAAGAAGAAGAGCAAGGAGTATGACTCTGAAGATAAGAAGAAGAAGAAGAAATACTCAAAGTCTTCTTCCAAGTCTTCCTCAAAGTCTTCATCACACAAGAAGAGCTCATCTGACAAGGCACATGCGTTTGTTGGCAAGGAAATGGATTCTGAGGAGGAGTCTGCTTCTGAGGAGGCAGAGGTGGAGTCTGAGGAGGAGTCCGATTCTGGCGTTGCGAGTCTGGCTACAACATACGTTGCCAAGTCCATCTTCAACACTGAAGACAATGACTTCGTCACCGACACCGATGCAAATGACAAGGACTGCTCCGCTCCTTCCTACTGCTTCATGGCATGAGGTGCCAAGGTAAACACACACACTACTCACTATCAAACATCCAGTGACGATGAATCTGATTGTGATTCCAAACCTAGCTACAAAACACTTGCTAAAATTGCAACTGAACAACAGAAAGCTATGGAACACATTCAAAAACTGTTAGACAAAAGCGATGATCTGTTAGACACTGAAATGACTCGATCTCAGTCCTTAATTGAAGACATAAAAAATCTTCACGTTAAGTATGAGGAACTTGAAAGTCATCATGAAACGCCCTCAACAACTCATGAAAGGCTGTCCTATGATTATCTTCAAAGGAAGCAAGACCTTGAGAAATTGAGAGCAGCTCATGAAGATCTTCAAAAGGAAAACGAGTCACTTCGCGCCAAACAGATCAGTTCAGCTCAGGAAGGATTTGAACCACCATGTCTTAAATGCATTGAGCGTGATAACGCTACTTCTGTTGCTGAATGTTCTACTGCTGCTACTGTTGCAATATCTTCACCTGTTGATGTGGTAACTAACCCCTCTGCTGAGGATACCACTGCTATTGCTGATGAGAATGCTAGGTTGAAGACACTGCTTGAGACAGGGATGTACAAAAGTCTCAAAGGGCATCAGACACTATGTGATGTCCTCAAAAGGCAGATTCTGAACCGAAACCCTAGGAAAGAGGGTGTTGGGTTCGAAAGGAAAATGAATGCCGATGGCTCTTACTAGAAACCTGGGCAGTACCCCAAAACCACGTGGGTTGCTGCAAAGGAACCTTCAGCGGATCCATCCACCCTATCTGGCTTCACTTGTGCTAATCCCATTATTATTGATGAATCCTTTGATGCAAACTACAAACTGTTTAAGAATCAGAATGGTGAAGTGTTTGACAGGTATATTGGTACTAACTGCAGGAATGGACCGCCTATGAAGAAGATCTGGGTGCCGAAAAGGTGTTTGGAGAATCTTCCTATGAATGTCATCATGACACCACAGGTGAAGAAGACAAACCCCAGACCACATACTTCATACGGTCCAAAGGCTTCATACAGACAAAGGACTCACCGGAGTCGCGCTAACGCAAATGTTTTGCAGGGAATCCATACTCAGGCCTATGAATATGAGCGCGGTTCATCAAACCGCCATGTTCATAAGACCAAGAACTATTCTGCCTATTCTTATGAGTACTATTGTCCACCTGCTAGACTTTTTTCTAGCGCTCCAAAGCCAAAGTTCTCAGATGCTGCACTTAGACTCATTTCTTCAAAGCCACCCTTGAAGATGTGGGTGGCTAAGAAAGCTTAACTCTCTTTTGCAGGGAAAGGTCTCCAGCAAAAAACCAAAATCGTCTGACACTATTGCTGGGGACCTTAAACATCTTGTAGGGCGCAAGATCAAATGCCCAAATGGTCTTATTATGTACTTTGTTCCTGAATCGCTTGCTACTCACCCGATCAGTCCAAATCTCGATCTAAGCTTTCATAACCCACTGGTTCGTCAAATGTTTTTGCTTCACAACTCTCTTCATGAAGCCTATCCCCCTAACTGCACTGTAGGGTACGACGCCAGCTGCTTCAGAATGGATTATTGATAGTGGGTGTACCAATCACATGACTGGCAAGCGAAGCCTTCTTATGGACTCAACCTTATGTCCATCCGACAAAAGTCACATCACATTTGCTGACATGGGTAAAAGCAAGGTATTGGTTCTAGGTAGAGTTGCAATCTCAAAGGATCAACACATGGATAAAGTCATGCTTGTTAAATCCCTTGGTTTCAACTTAATGTCTGTCTCAATGCTTTGTGATTTAAACATAATTGTGATGTTTGGAAAATATTGTTGCCTTGTACTAATGGAATCTGACAAGTCTCTAGTGTTTGAAGGGTATCGAAAAGATGATTTGTATGTTGTAGATTTCTCAGTAGGACCACAACTTGCAGTATGTCTTCTAGCAAAAGCTTCTGAATGCTGGCTCTGGCATCGAAGGCTAGGGCATGCTGGCATGAGGAACCTCCACACCCTTGCAAGGAAGAAGCATGTCATAGGCATCGAGGGCGTCAAGTTCAAGAAGGATCACTTATGCGGTGCCTGTGAAGCAGGAAAGATGACGAGGGCCAAGCATCCCTCGAAGACAATCATGACAACAACTCAACCCTTCGAACTGCTACACATGGATCTTTTCGGTCCCACTCATTACTCAACTCTTACTACTACTGCTTCTCTCTATGGCTTTGTCATTATTGATGATTATTCAAGATATACTTGGGTGCATATAATCCTTTACAAGACTGAAGTGCGGGATGTCTTCAGACGCTTCGCCAATCGAGCAATGAACAACTATGGCGCCAAGATAAAGCACATCAGAAGTGACAATGGCATTGAATTCAAGAACACTGGCCTTAATACATATCTTGATACTTTGGGCATCACACATGAATTCTCAGCTCCGTACACGCCACAGGAGAATGGCATCGTCGAATGCAAAAACAGAACACTTATTGAGATGGCTCGGACGATGCTTGATGAATACAAGACTCCAAGAAAATTCTGGCCTGAAGCCATTGACACTGCATGCCATATCATCAACCGTGTTTATCTTCACAAGCTTCTGAAAAAGACATCCTATGAACTCCTTACTGGCAAGAAGCCAAATGTCAGTTACTTCAGAGTATTTGGCGCCAAGTGCTGGATCAAGGATCTACATCACACTTCAAAATTTGCACCAAAAGCACATGCGGGTTTTATGCTTGGATATGGAAAGGATTCGCACTCCTACAGAGTCTTCAATCTCTTTCATTACAAAGTGGTTGAAACAGTGGATGTGCGGTTCGATGAAACTAACGGCTCACAAAGAGAGCAACTGCCAAATGTGCTAGATGAAGTTCCATCCAGTGAATCAACGAAACTTATGGGAACTGGAGAAATCATACCTTCTGAAGCTCAACCTAAAGAAGAACTTATCATCTTCGCACCTGATCAACCTGGAGACAATGCTCAGCCTGAAGACAATCCCTCTAACAATGATAATGATCAGCAAGAGCAAAATCTGCATCCGGTACATCCTCGTGTTGCAAATGAAGTGCAGATTGAGATAATAATTGATAGCATCAATGCACCAGGTCCACTCACTCGTTCAAGGGCAACACAGCTAGCAAATTTTTGTGGGCACTTCGCATTCGTCTCAATAACAGAACCCAAGAAATTTGAAGAAGCCTTCATGGAACCTGAATGGATTCAAGCTATGCAAGAAGAGCTTCAACAGTTTGAGCTGAATAATGTATGGGAACTGGTTAAGCGTCCTGATCCTCGGAAGCACAATATAATAGGCACCAAATGGATATATCGCAACAAGCAAGATGAGCATGGTCAAGTTGTCAGAAACAAAGCTCGTCTCGTTGCTCAAGGATACACTCAAGTTGAAGGGATTGACTTCGATGAAACATTTGCTCCTGTAGCTAGACTTGAAGCCATACGCATACTGCTGGCCTATGCAAATCATCATAACATACTTCTGTATCAAATGGATGTGAAGAGCGCTTTTCTCAATGGCAAGATTGAAGAAGAAGTGTATGTCGCACAACCACATGGCTTTGAAGATCCAAAACATCCTGACATGGTATACAAGCTCAACAAGGCACTGTATGGCCTCAAACAAGCCCCTCGGGCTTGGTATGACACACTCAAAGACTTCCTAAAGAGCAAAGGCTTCAAATCTGGTTCCCTCGACCCCACTCTCTTCACAAATACATATGATGGTGAACTGTTTGTGTGCCAAATATATGTGGATGACATTATCTTCGGCTGCACCAATCAGGAATACAGTGAAGAGTTTGGATATATGATGCAAGAGCAATATCAGATGTCCATGATGGGTGAGCTGAAGTTCTTCCTTGGTCTTCAAATACATCAGCAACGCAACGGCATCTTTATATCTCAAGAAAAGTATCTCAAAGATTGCCTAAAGAAGTTTGGTATGCAAGACTGCAAAGGCTTCACGACGCCAATGCCAGCCAAACATCATCTGGGTCCCGACGACAATGGTAAAGAGTTCGATCAAAAGGTATACCGCTCCATGATTGGTTCTTTACTTTATGTATGTGCATCTAGGCCAGATATTATGCTTAGTTTTTGCATGTGTGCTCGATTCCAAGAGGCACCAAAGGAATCCCAACACTTAGCTGTGAAGCAAATTCTTCGATATTTGGCTTACACCCCAACTTTAGGATTATGGTATCCAAAGGGCTCAGAGTTTGATCTGGTTGGATTCTCAGATGCTGATTATGCTGGTGACAAGGTGGATCGCAAGTCTACATCAGGCACATGTCATTTTCTGGGACGATCACTTGTATGTTGGTATTCAAAGAAGCAGAACTGTGTATCTCTCTCCACTGCTGAATCTGAATACATTGCTGCTGGATCTTGCTGCACTCAGCTTCTGTGGATGAAGCAAAAACTCAAAGACTATGGCATTCATCTGAAGCAAGTGCCACTCTACTGCGACAACGAAAGCGCCATCAAGATTGCCAACAACCCAGTTCAGCACTCGAAGACAAAGCACATTGAAATTCGTCATCACTTTCTCAGAGATCATGTTGTGAAGGAAGATATTGATATCATACACGTCAACACTGAAGAGCAATTGGAAGATATCTTCACCAAGCCCTTGGATGAGAAGAGATTTTGCAAGTTACGGTGTGAGCTAAATATCTTGGAATCCTCAAATGTCCTGTGATTAGGCACTCATCCTAACACTTATGCATATTGATGACTTAGATGTGCAACACACGAACTAAAGTATATCTTCAATCGATGAAGACATACATTCTAAGTGTGAATACATTAATGTGGAATTTGACTTCGGAGCACCACGATAATTGTGCGCCGTGTCTGGGTCTAATACTTCCTATACGGTGGGTAACGCCACCACAAAATTCTTCTGTTTGAAGTGTTTTACCCATGGTGTTACATTTGATGTGTCTTCACATTTGATTTGGCTTCAATCTCAACATGTCTTCATGATTATCTTCATTATGTTGATCATATATATATACTAGTGTTCTGTCCTCTATAGCATTCACTTATAGCTATGTCTTCTTGTTGAATCTTTTGAAATAAGTGAATGTGATCGGACCCTAACCTCTCTATGCTTTCTATCTCAAACTCTATATCTCCAAATCATATGCATTCTATTGAAACTGTCGAATATCTTCTCTGCGTCCTTGTCAGCAGAAGATACAGAGACAAAAATTAAGTCCGTTTTCAATGCTAATTCCTTCACCTGAAACCCGGAGAAGTGGGAACGACCACCCGACAATCCAGGCGTGCGTGGGAACGTGGAACAACCTCCGATATGTTGCATGATGGCCACGTGTTCTTCAGATGTGAATCGCCAGGGGCACCTGTGTAATAACGCTGTGCCGTCCCTATCCCTATAAATACACGCCTTACCACAGTCATTATCCTTTCTTCCACTCTCGCATGAACCCTAGCGCCACCGCTAGCCCTCGACGACGCCGGCGATGAAGCGCTTAGCTGCCGCGACCTCTCCGACGCCGTCTTTTCACGCCGGCCGCGGACATCGTCTTCTCCGCCGTTGCCGTAGGTGTCCTCCGTCGCCAAGTTAGGGCACGGACGATCGAACTGCTCGGCCTCCTCTTCCACTCCGTCTAGCAGTTCCTTGTGTGGTAAATAAAACTTCCTTTTTACGGCTCCTTTGATCCTATAGATTCATCACTTTCTACCACAAGCAGTTTCTGTTCACACAAGTTGGATCCACTTCATACTGCATCTCATATTATGCCTAGTATGTTCACTTATGCTTCACAAAGTAGTTAGATTCCTCACTTGTACTGATCTGTGGATTCGTACAAATCTGGAACCAACTCCTTATCTATGAGTGAATGTCTTCGCACGATGAGGTCAATGTCTTCTAAACTGATTTATCTTCAAAATCTTCTGAGAATGCATATGACCTCTTCCCCTTCCCTCGCACCTTAATGCTGTCACAGGTACATGTCCGTGGGAGAATCCCTTGGTTCTCATAGTCTGCATTCATTTGCAGAATTCTTACAGCATCACATAAATTCTCCCGAAGCCAGTTCCTGTTTGTCCAGCAAGCGAAAGCCCTTGAAGCCTTTGAATGTATTGAAGCCATTCAGTTTAAAGTTCATGGCTGCAGAGAAATCAGCAAGGAAGGGTGGCAGAAAGCGTCGAGGTGAGACATCAAGAGATCTGCCCGATGACCTCTCAGAACTGTACAAGACAGATCCAGAAGAGGATTACAATCAGCGCAAGACACGAATCCAATGGATTCGACGATATTGGGCAGAATAGTGGTTCAAGTACAGGTTTGTGACAAAGGAATATGCTGAGAAGAATGCCATCAAGCGACCATGGGGAGACATCCTATACATAAATCTTCAACCCAGGTCCAGAGATGAATCCATTGAACAAGGCTTATATCCCTGCATGGTCCGTGGACCACAGCCTGCGGATGCTGACCCACCGTCACTGCTATGGTGTCGTGACGACAATCTGTTCAAGCGCAACTTCCAGTTTGCCCAGAATTCGGTGAAGCAGAACAAGAAGTCATTGGGACTAGACTTCAACCCTGGTCCCTCTGCTCCCCGTGCAGATGGCACCCGCGATGCCGAACCCAATGTCGTCGGTCCGTTCTACAACCTGGATGGCCTCATCACTCACATCTCTGTTCAAGGTGCCAAAGTGGATCATTCTGATGATGATGCTGACACTGATGAAGCCTCAGCTCCTACTCCAAAGCCGCAGAAGCCAAAGCTGCCTAAAGCTTCAAAGCCTGCCTCAGCACCAAAAATCTCACGGGCGAAGTCACTGGCTACTACACCTCCTGAAGACAGTGTGCAGTCTGAAGATCTGTCACGCATCTCCAAGCCCCCGAGAGTCAAGATGCCTCTGCCACATACCAGCCAAGAACTGACTGCTGCTGCTATTCTACGCAACGATGCCATTGATCTGTCCAGTGATGAAGATCTTGTAGATGACGCTCTTGAGCAACTATTCAAGAGCAAAGAAGAAGCAGAAATCTTCAACAATTTGCCTCTCTTTGACGTGGCAATCATCCACGACTTCATCGATGAGTGGTTTGACATGCCCAACCTCAGCTTTGAAGATCTGCAACTTCCCATTGGCCTCAGTGTCGCCTTCCATGGCACCATTGCTTCAGAGTTAGCTATAGCCCAGCGCATCATTGAACTGAAGCAGAAGATTGACTTTGAGAAAGCTCAGTTCAAGAAGCATATGGGCAAGCTCAGCGTGCAAGAGTTCAAGAACTTCAAGATCATGCTGCAAGAGCTCAAAGAAGCCTTTCTCAAGAAGCATGAAGAAGCTCAAGGTTCTCGTGAGCGCATGAAGAGCCTGGCTGACAAGTGTGTGCAAGCCTAAAATGAGGCTGAGAAGCGCAAGGCCCTTGGGCATCCTGGCATCGACCCCAGGATGGCTGCAAAGTAGTAGAAGAAGATGCCCGCTATGGCCGAACCCGACGCACCAAGGCAGGAAGCACATCCCATTGTCTTCCCAACCAGCATGACTGGCTCGAAGCCAAAAGCCAGGTCTACCACTTCAGAACTGAAGAAGACGCGGACTGCTGAGGCTGAAGCCAGAAAGAGGAAACATCCTGAAGCCTCTGCTGCTGCTCCCTCCAAGAAGAAGCGGAAGATCAAGAAGGAACGAGCTGCTCCCACAGAGCCCTTAATTGTTGAACCTATCTCCATGGTTCGCCCTGCCGCTGAACATCAAGAGCGCCAACTGACTGTCCATGAGCCTGCTTTCACAGAGGCTCATGAAGCTGAAGACATTCCAGCAGCTGATCCCACCGCTGCTGAAGACATTGGTCACCAGGACAATGTTGACGATGATGTAGTTCTTCCTCTGATCGAGCACCAACAGGTATCATCGCCTGTGCTTACGCACAGCGAGCTCATCAGCATTGGTCGTCCTTTGACGCCAATTGCTCAGGATGCATCATGGGATGATCATCCACAACAACAAATCACACCACCCCGGCAAGAAGAAGAAGATGACTTTGAGACCCAGCCAAATCCATCTCCAAAGGCGTCGCCAGCGTTACGCGGGCTTCGCAAAGGACCAAGGTCTCAAGTCACCGAGTCTGAGGCTAAAGCTGCTGAAGACATTCCGGCTGCATCAGCCGACGACACCCAAGAAGACAAACATGCCCCTACTTCCCCAACTACTGAAGAAGCCGTTCTCAAGGAGAACGTGTATGTGCCCGACCCTCCAGCTCATCAAGTGGAGGTAGAAAATCTTGAGGCTGCCACCACCAACACCAATGAAGCCACTGACGCTGTCATGGCTGAAGCAAATGTGGAGCCTACACCAACCCAAGAGCCAGAAGTCAGCGAAGCCAATGATGCTACTGCTTCTATTCCTGCGCCTGCTGCTGGTCCTCAGTTTGACTATCATATTGAGCATAGGCCTCAGGTACAGAAGCCAATGCCAAGGTTGCCCAGGTTTCCAGGTCCTGCAACAGCACCTGGATCCTTCAATGTCAACGGCTTCAAAGCAGACAACACCTTCTTCAATAGCTCCAAGAACCCCTACTCAAGGGAACGGATATCTTCTGATCGGTTTTGGAGCTATCCGCAGCGAAGCTATTACTCCTGCATTCTGTACAATCAAGGTCGCATCTTCCCACATATGTGTCTTGACACCGAAGCAATAGCTGGTCTGCCCTGTTTGGAAGAGGCTCTGGATTGCTTCAAAGAGGTTGGATTGTTGCCTTTCGTCACCGACCAAGAGCACTGGAACGAAGAGTTGTTGCTCGAATTTTATGCCACACTTCACATACGTGGTTACAATAGAGATCCGAAGACTTGGGTCCTTGATTGGATGACAGGAAATGTTCATCACGAAGACAAAGCCTTTGATATCATTGAGCTCACTTGTCTGCCCACTCCTGGAGATCTCTATGAACCTGGCTGTCAGCTTCACAGTGAAGCTATGGAGAGCATCTTTCAGAAGCCTGAACCAAACATGAGTCAGATGCTCAGTATGATGAAGCCTTTGCCACAAGATGCTGCATATCCTAAGGAGTTCTTTGTTGAAGACCTTGAGTATCTGCCAAGGACTATCTATCACATTATAAGGCGAACTCTCTGGCCCATCAAAGGACATTCTCCACATGCAAAGCTGGAAGGTGCAATGAAGACTTTGGTCTTCTATATTCTTCATGGCAAATGCTTCAATGCACAAGACTTCTTCATCCGCCAACTTGCTGCATCAGGATCTGATCTTTTTGGCTTGAAGTTCTATGCTCCATGGATAATGCGGCTGATTAAACTCCACTCAGCTATCTCATATCAGCCATCTGCTCGCAATCATCGGATCTTTCTGCCTGATGTGGATATGTCCGTTGAAGCCATTTATCCAGAGCCTGCCAAGGAACCTCTTAATCTTCAGAATGCGGAGCATCAAAGTTTCACTCAGAACATTGAAGGAGTTGAAGCAGTCACTCGTGTTTATCCTCTGGCTGGTACTACACGTGCACCTCATCGTGCTCTTACTGAAGCCACTGAAAGCACAATTGCCTAACGACCCAAGAAGCGATCTCGTGTTCTCAATGACCGAGAGCTTCTGGTTGCTCTTCATCAGAAACAGGATAGGCATCATGACTGGCTGAAGCGCCAAATGCACAGCCTCTTGGTGGATGTCAACCGCATTCGCAATCTTGCCACCAAGAATGCCTTTGTTGCCCATGAAACCTGTCGGCGTACATGGAAAGGGCTGACGCTTATGTGTTCTGAGGATGATCTTCAAGAGGATGGCTTCTCTGAATGTTTCAAGTTTGACTCCACACCTCCCCGAAGGGCTGTGCTGCGACGAACTCCATCTCTTGAAGACTCTGAGTTCTCTTCCTCTGCGGCAACTGTGAATGCCAGAGTGATCGAGGACGAAGATGATGCCACTTCACCGCCCCCTACTTCTGCACGCCTCGACACTGCCCCAAGTTCTTCTGCACCGCCGAACACCACCGATGACCCTGCTGCTTCACCTACTCTTCATGGGAACGAGTAGATGCTCTATGTCTTCAAACCTTTTTGGTCCTCACTGACAAAATGGGAGAAGCATATGAGTTTGATAGTCTTCAAGCGGGTCCATATGGGCAGTTACTTTATGTTTTGCCTAGTGTTTACAACTCTCGTTTTGATACATTTGGTTCTTTGAGTTGTAACACTTAAACTCGATGGTCGTCTGCTACTTATTTGCTATTTTGTGATGCGATGATAAATCCCGCATGTGCGACGATAAATTTCGCACTTAGATCATTTTGCAGACGTCCATTTTTCATTATGCATGTCATTATCTTCACATACCTTTCATGCATAATGAATTGTCATCATAGGTTGAAGAGGATCTCCACAAGTACAACCTGCCATGTGCATTTGCATTCCAAAAGCAAATTATTTATATGCACATCTTCAGGGGGAGCCCTTGCGACTTATGAAGACAATTCCTTATCCTTTACAATTTCACATATTATATTCCCCGTTGAAAACTTCAACTAGTTTGTCATCAATCACCAAAAAGGGGGAGATTGTAAGTGCATCTAGTGTCACCCCTAGTTGGTTTTGGAGTATTGACGACAAACCTAGTTGAGGGACTAATGTGTTTGTGAGAATTGCAGGATAACACAGGTAGAAGTCCCACATTGATTCAGTTTTCCTACCAGAGATGACCCCTAAAAATGTATGAAGACATTGAAGTCAAAGGTGGTAAGTGAATACATTCACCTTGAAGACTATGACAAGAGAAGACATCGCATGAAGACTATGGAGCACGAAGACTTAGATCTTTCGTAGTTCTTTTTCTTCTTTGTTGAGTCATAGGAACCACCGTACTGTTAAGTGGGGTCCAAGAAAACCAGTCAGAATGACTGAAGTGATGCTTAACCAAAATCCTATGTCTTCGAGTGAAGACTATGAGAGCGAATCTTGTTCAAAGTTGGACAAGTCAGCTTTGCTTGTAGCCCAAGTAACGTTGCCATGTGTGTTTGAAATCTGACCATTGGAACACGTGTCAGTTCCTTAGTGACCCAGGGTCATTTCGAACAAATCAGGTCGGGTTGCCTAGTGGCTATAAATAGCCCACCCCCTACAACCATAAATGGTTGGCTTCTCAGAGTTAAAGTACGGCTGTTGTCGTTTGAGAGCAACCCACCTCGAAGCCTTTGAGAGAGAATTCCTTGCGAGGATAAAGTCCTAACCACCCAGAGCCAAAGAGTGTTAGGCATCACTTAAGTCGTCCTGTCTGTGTGATCTGAAGACTTATTACACTTGAGGACTGTGAATCCTCCAGCCGGTTAGGCGTCGCGTTCTGAGAATCCAAGAGTCATTGTGGATCACCGGTGAACGAAGTCTGTGAAGGTTTGGGAGTCTACCTTGAAGACTTACCAGAGTGATTGGGCAAGGTCTGCGTGACCTTAGCTCAAGGGGAATACGGTGAGGACTAAGGGTTCTGAGCTGCGTGTTCAGGACTGGGTGTCCGGGACTGTGTGTCCTCAGGTTTAAATACCTAGCCGCCCTAACCAGACGTACAGTTGTCGCAACAACTGGAACTGGTCCAACAAATCATTGTCTTCAACGAGTCACTGGTTTCATCCTTCCCTTCCCTTTACTTACTGTTGGTCCTTGTGAAGTCATTGCATGATTGCATTATCTTTTGTCTTCACTGAGTAATTTCAGGGCAACGCTTCTTCATCATGGCCTTCCACTTGGGATAATCATGACCGTCAAAGATGGGGCAAGTCACAGTATTCATTCCTGTGGTCGACATAACTAAAACTCCAGGCGGTTAAACCAAAATCACACAAAACAAGGGAGTACCTTGCTCTGATACCAATTGAATGTGCGTTATATCGACTAGAGGGGGGTGAATAGGCGATTTTTATGAATTCTTCACTGAGGAATTTCAGGGTGAGGAAATTCCTGAGTGAAGAACTACTTGCAGCGGAATAAGTACTCGGAAGTAAACATAACAGTGCATGAGCATGGTCTTCATGATGAAATGAAAACAAGCACAGAGTACAGAAAGCGTAAACACAAGATAACACAGGATAAGACAAACAGGATGAAGAAATTGAACTGCGGAAATAGAGAAAGTCTTCAGTCAAAGTCTTCAAACAGATATGAACAAGCACACAACACATAAATGAGGAAATGGAAGGGTTGAGGAAATGGAACTAGGTAGCTTGGTGAAGACAATGATTTGGTAGACCAGTTCCAACTGCTGTGACAGTTGTACGTCTCGTTAGGGCGGCTAGGTATTTAAACCTGAGGACACATAGTCCCGGACACCCAGTCCTGAACACGCAGCTCGGACACTCAGTCCTCACCGTATTCCCCTTGAGCTAAGGTCACACAGACCTCGCCCAATCACTCGTGGTAAGTCTTCAGGTGACTTCCAAACCTTCAAAGACCAGGTCACTTGGCGATCCACAATTTCCTCTTGGATGCTCTAGACCATGACGCCAAACCGTCTAGAAGATGCACAGTCTTCAAAGGTAACAAGCATTGGATCCACGCAGGATCAATCTCTTTAGTGATGCTCAATCACTTTGGGTTTGTAGGTGTTTGGGTTTGGGTTTTCCTCACTTGATTATTTTCACTCAAAGTCCTCGGAGGATGGGATGCTCTCAAATGACAAGTGTCAGTTTCTCTCGGAGCAGCCAACCAGCTAGTGGTTGTAGGGGGCGGCTATTTATAGCCTAGGGAGCAGCCCGACATGATAAGACATAAATTCCCTTCAATGATATGACCGTTAGGTGGGTATATATTTTGGGACAGCTGGCGCATAGACTTATAGACCTGTGTACACTCACAAATGCATCAGTCCCTTAACCTATAAGTCTTCAATACACCTCATAGACTTATAGACCTGTGTACACTCACAAACGCATCAGTCCCTTAACCTATAAGTCTTCAATACACCAAAATCACTAAGGGGCACTAGATGCACTTACAAACATCATGTGGCCTACTTTGCATGCTTGTGCTAGTCACCACAAAACTCGTAAAAATACAAGGCTTGCACCACTGTAAAGATGGCATGAAGGTGCTCCTAAAACATATAAACATGATGCTCAAACGATGCACACACAAAATTCAATGAAAATGACAAAACAACAAGTTATGATGAATTCCAGCAGACAACATCATATAGCACTTTGGCGACGAAGATTATGACATCAATATGGGCTGTAACATGCATGCAAGTGACACTATCATGAAGTGCATCACGGGACGAACATTTTGATATATCATATGCGCAAATCGGAGCTACGAGCATGGAGACATGTCACTCACAAGATGCACACATGAGCTGAAAGTTTAAAGACTTAGAGAAAATTCAACCTCGTAGAGGGGGTTTGGCCGGACGTGTCCGGGGTGTATCGGACGTGTCCGGATGCGCCGTTGACCCGGACTCCGGCGAGGAGGAGGCCGTCGGCGAGGTGAGGACGACGAGAGGAAGCCGCGGAAGGCGGAGATGGCCGGATCTGGGGCTGGCGGGGCGAGATCCGGCCGGTGGGCGGCCTTGGAGCGGCGGCGCGGGGCAATCGGTGGCGAGGTCGGGGTAGCCCGGCGTGGTGGCGTGCGGCGGCCCGCGGGAAGACGTGCCGCGGCGGAGGCGGGCGGCGCTCGTTGGCAGGAGGCGGCACGAGGCGCGTGGGGTGCGCACGGCGGCAGATGGGCCGAGAGGGCCGGCTCCGGGCCTGGCGGGCCACGGGAGGTAGAGGCGGCGGTGGGCAGCCGGAGGCCACATGGCGTCTCGTGATTTGTCCGGGCACGGCGCTGGACGCGTCCGGCCGTCGGTGGACGTGTCCGGCGGCGCGGGGAGCGGGATGGCTAGGGTTTCGCCCCAAAATGGAGGGGATGGGCCTTTTATAGGTAGAGGGAGCTAGGAGAGTCCAAATGAGATGCGGTTTTCGCCCACATGATCCTGATCCAACGACGGATAGTATGGAGGGGGCTTAGATGGGCTAGTGGGATGTTTTGGAGGAGTGTTGGGATGCAAAGAGACATGGGTTTCAGCGGTTACCCGGTTAACCGTTGGGGCATCAAATGACCCTCAAATGAAACGAAATTTGACAGGCCACCTACCGGTGATATACCAAGGCCGCTCGACAAACCTTGGCCCATTCCGAGAACGTTTTTCTCCCGCTCACGAAACGAGATTTGAGGGGTGCAACCGGTGCATGTGGGAGTGTCGGATTCCGAAACGGACAATAGGGAAAATGACCGGATGCATGAGACGAACACGAATGCAAATGAGATGCACATGATGACATGAGATGAAATGCATGACAAGAACAAAATGCAAAACGAGGAACAAAACCCAACCATGAAGGATATAACATATCACATAGCCGGAAATGGCAAGAGTTGGAGTTACAATTATGGAATGTTACATCCGGGGCGTTACAACTCTCCAACACTACAAGAGGATCTCGACCCGAGATCTAGGACTGAAAGAACTCCGGATATTCGGAACAGAGGTGATCCTTGCGCTCCCAGGTGGCTTCCCAGTCGGAATGGTGAGACCACTTAACTTTCAGGAATCTGATCGACCTGTTGCGAGTTTTGCGCTAGGTTTCTTCAAGAATGGCAACGGGATGCTCATGATAAGAGAAGTCTTCTTTGATGTCAATCTCTTCGAAGTTGATAGTGCATTCAGGTGTCTTGAAGCACTTGCGAAGCTGTGACACGTGAAACACATCATGCACATTTGCGAAGTTGGACAGGAGCTCAAGTTGATAGGAGAGGTCGCCTCTTTTGCCAATGATCTTGAAAGGACCCACGTATCTCGGGGCAAGCTTCCCTTTGATACCAAAGCATCGATTGCTTTTCATTGGAGAGACACAGAGATAGACATGGTCTCCGATCTTGAAAGCCAAGTCACGGTGCTTGCTATCATAGTAACTCTTCTAGCGCGATTGCGCGGCTTTGAGATTTTCATGCATGACTTTACACATTTCTTCAGCTTCTGTGATCACGTCATTGCCAAGAAGTTGGCATTCACCTGTCTCGGACCAATTGAGAAGAGTACGACACTTCCTGCCATAAAGAATTTCAAATGGGGTCTTGCCTGAACTTGCTTGGAAGATGTTGTTGTAGGAGAACTCGGCATACGGGAGACAATCTTCCCACTTCATACCGAATGAGATGACACAAGCTCTGAGCATGTCTTCGAGGATTTGATTGACTCGCTCTACTTGGCAACTTGTTTGAGGATGGAAAGCCGTGCTGAAGCGAATGTTGGTTCCCATGGCCATTTTGAAGGAGTCCCAGAACTTAGAAGTGAAAATGCTTCCGCGGTCTGAAGAGATCAATTGTGGAATTCCGTCCAACAAGACAATTCTGGAGGTGTATAGCTCTGCCAACTGAGCTGCCGTGATATTCTTTGATTGGAAGGAAATGAGCCACTTTTGTAAGCATGTCAATGACAACAAAGATAGCATCATTTCCACGCTTGGACTTTGGAAAGCTAGTGACAAAGTCCATTTTGATATGATCAAACTTCCATTATAGAATAGCAAGAGGTTGGAGGAGACCAGCTGGTCGTTGGTGTTCTGCTTTCACCCTTCGACGGACATCACATTCATTCACGAATTGAGCAATCTCTCGCTTCATTCGAGTCCACCAATACGACTGCTTGAGGTCATGGTACATCTTCGAACTGCCTGGATGAATGGAAAGAACAGAATTGTGCACTTTGTTCATTGTGACCTTCCTTAGATCACCTTTAGGAACCACAATCCGGTCCTCGAAGAATAAGGTGTCATTGTCATTAATGCGATAACACTTGTATTTGGATAAGCCCTTGGAAAAACCGTGTTTCACCTTCTTCACCATGGTATCAAGGAGTTGTGCCTCACGAATTTGGTCTTCCAAAGTTGGAGTGACTTGAAGGTTGGCCAAAAAACCTTGAGGAACAACTTGGAGGTTGAGCTTGTGGAAAGCTTTACAAAGATCCGGTTGGAATGGCTTGAGAATTAAGCTGTTGCAATAAGCCTTTCTGCTCAAAGCATCTGCAATCACATTCGCCTTGCCTGGAGTATATTCAATACTTGGATTGTACTCTTGAATCATCTCGACCCAACGAGTTTGCCGGAGGTTGAGGTTGGGTTGAGTGAAGATATATTTGAGGCTCTTGTGATCGGTGAAAATGTCTACTTGCCTTCCCAACAAGAGATGTTTCCATGTTATTAATGCATGGACAACTGTCGCTAACTCAAGATCGTGAGTGGGGTAGTTCCTTTCATTGGGCTTCAACTGACGAGAAGTATAAGCCACAACTTCCTTCTCTTGCATTAACGCGGCACCGAGACCTTGCAACGAGGCATCGCAGGAAACTTCGAATGGCTTGGACTCATCAGGAGGAGTTAGGACCGGAGTTGTGACGAGTTTCTCTTTGAGAGTGTTGAAAGCAACATCACTCCCAGGAGTCCAAGAATACATGAAATGCTTCTGGAGGAGGTTGGAAAGAGGTTTAGCAATCTTTGAGAAATTCTCAACGAATCTTCAGCAATAGCTTGCAAGACCAAGGAAACTGCGGAGCTGCTTGATAGTCTAAGGAGGTTCCCAGTTGACAATTGCAGAAACCTTCTCCGGATTAACAACAATGCCTTTGGCAGAGATGATGTGGCCAAGTTAAGGAACTTCATCAAACAAAAACTCACATTTGGAGAACTTCACATAGAATTGATACTCTCTGAGCTTGTCGAGCACCAATCACAAATGTTTGGCATGATCCTTCTTATTCTTGGAGAACACCAAGATATCATCGAGATACACCAGGACGAATTCGTTGGTGTAGGGGTTGAAGATGAACTTCATCATTCGAGGGAATGTTGGAGGGGCATTGACAAGGCCGAAAGACATGACCGTATATTCATAAGAACCAAAGCTTGTTCTGAATGCTGTCTTGGGGATATCTTCTTCACTAATACGAATCTGATGATAACCCATACGGAGGTCAAGCTTGGAAAACACCTTTGCACCTTTGAGTTGCTCGAATACCTCATTGATGTTGGGAAGTGGGTACTTGTTCTTGATTGTCTTCTTGTTGAATAGACGGTAATCGACGCAAAGTCGGTCCGTGCCATCCTTCTTCTGGACAAAAACAACACCACAACCCCACAGAGATGAACTTGGTCTGATCAAACCCAGATGCTCTTGTTCATCGAGCTGTTTCTTCAATTCTTTCAGCTCCTTAGGTCCAAACTTGTATGGACGCTTGCAAACGGGTTCAGTACCAGGCTCAAGATCGATAACGAACTCAACTAGCCTATGAGGAGGCATACCCAGAAGCTCTTCTGGAAAGACATCTTGGTACTCACAAACAACTGGAATGTGAGAAATAGCGTCTAACTCGCCCTTCTCATTAAGAGAGAACAACCAAATGGTTTCATCACGAGCGGCATAGATGATCACATCCCGAGAAGAATGTGTCAATTTAATCTCCCTGGCAGCACAATCATGGGAAGACTTGTGCTTAGAGAGCCAATCCATGCCGACAATTAGATCAATATCCGAGTCGCCAAGAACAAATGGGGAAGCTAGGAATTTATAATTGCCCATCTTGATGGTAACATCAGGAATCATTGTGGTAGCCTTCATAGAAGAGTCCGGAGAAACAACTCCCATGGGTTTTCTCAACATCTCCGAAACGAAATCATGCTTCACAACAAATGGTCTTGACATGAAACAATGCGATGCACAAGTATCGAATAAAACTTTAGCAGGAGTAGAGTTAATCAAGAGGTTACCCATGATCACATCTGAAGAATCCTCTGCTTGAGCTGCGTTCAATATGTTCACCTTTGCATGCTTTGGATTGTGCTTGACAACCACATTGCTTCCGGACCTGACTAGAGGAGGAGGCAGAAGGCGCTTTTGGGTGCACTTGTTTGAGTAATGCCCTTTCATACCACACCTGTGCCAAGTGACCTCTGAAAGCGGACGATGATAAGGAGAAGGACCACCTGTCCTCGGAGCTTGAGTCTGAGACTTGTTCTGATAGCCTGGGTTGGGTGGGTGGGAAGATCCACGACCACCTGAGTTCTTCTGCTGGTAGGGCTAACGAAACGGAGGAGGCAGAGGAAGGAAGAGCTTCTATTGCTTAGCTGCCACTTGAGAGGAACAAGATGAGTGAACAACATCCCTAATTCTCTTCTTTGAAGCCTCACACTTGAGCTGAGCAGTTTCTTGCTTGAGGGCCATGTTATAGAACTGATCGAACTGAGTAGGCTCAGAAAGAACGAGAGCTAATTGCAGATCCTCTCTGAGGCCACCACTGAAGTGATAGATCATGCTCTTTTCATCAGGAACGTCCTGCCTTGTGAACCGAGCAAGTTTCTGAAACTGGATGTTGTATTGATACACGGACATGCTTCCTTGCTTGATATTGCGGAATTCCTCACGCTTGCTCTCGACAACACTTGTTGGAATGTGATGAGCTTTAAAGTCCCAACAGAAGTCAGTCCATGTAATCGGTCGGGCCCCTCTGGAATCTTTGTATTGTTGATACCAATCAGCAGCTTGGTCCTTGAGCTGAAAAGAAGGGAACTTGACGTAGTCCTCAGGCCTGACATTGCTACATTCAAAATTCTTGCTGATGTCCACAAGCCAATCATCAGCGTCCATGGCCTCGGCACAATTGCTGAAAGACTTTGGCTGATTTGCAAGAAACTGGTTGAGGGTAGCAAACTGAGGCTGATTGTTGAATCGCCCTTGACCTTGATTTCCTTGGTTTCCTTGACCTTGGTTGCGCTCTTGCAAGAGTTGCAAAAGCATCTGGGTATTGGTGTTGGTGGCTGCCATGACAGCTTGCCATGCCTCCAGAGGCGGAGGAGGTGGCAGAGGTGGAGGGTTTGCCTGACCCCCATCGTTGCGGTTCGGATTCAGACGCGTTGGAGGAGCCATCCTGAAGAGGCTGACATCCATTATAACCATGATAGACAAATAGACAAGATGAATCAACGGATAGAAATTGCAACATATGGTCTTCACAATAAACATTCGAACAAGGATTGAATGAATGAATTCCTAGTTAAGATTACACGACCATTAAGGTGAGAAGCCACTTAGATAAAGGTTGATGAAAGAAACAACAAGGTACGACTGGAACAAATAAGTGGTAAGGATTACCCAATCACATACCAAATATCTGCCGGAAGAATAACTAGAGCTACTAGAATTCCCACCTATTAACTCCCGAAACTTTCTAGTTATGCAATCTGGTGTTGGGGATACAGGGAGGCACAATATATATCACACAACTAACATGCCCTACGCTCCAACTGTATCCATCCGTCAACACATAACCAAGTAAACTCTGGAAATCGTGTACCTCAACCTTCGAAAAGCATCTATTATACGAGCTGTGGCAATACTCCCAAACTCCCTCCCCAGTACTGGGTGAAGATTTTCGATGTCGGCGAACTCAGGTATTCCAGAACTGCAACGATAAAATTATGACGACAACACCGTGGAGCTCAACTCCCCGAGACACTGCCACAACCCCTAAATGTCAGGAGGCACCAAGAACAATGTTCTCGTCACAAGAATATCAGAACGATCACAAGATACCCGCGTGATGCTAATTTTTTTAGTGAAGTTGAGGAGAGGAAAGTCAAAACATCTACGTTAGGAGACCTCACCAGAGCAATCAAGGGGCTGAGGAGTAAAAAGAATCCCGCTCTCCGATATATATATATATATATATATATATAATCCTAAGACTCAAAATATTTTTGTTCTAGACTCAACAACGTTAGCGATTTGATCAAGCAGGGGGCTCCTAAGTCGGGAATGGCTCTGATTACCAACTTGTTACACCCAAGATGCGGCTATATCTCCCACGTGTCGAGGCACGACTTAGGGGCATAACCGCATTTTCGTTCTGTCACAAGAAGGGTCATCTTCACACAATCCCATGTACAGGAACAAGGATAAATAGATCGTTGGCTTAGAATCACCACGTCACACAAATATCAAATAAGCCATACATCATTGAGAGTACACTCATGGTTCGACTACGGACAGATCCAAATGAAAAGAAGACAACCCCAAATGCTAAATCCCGATCATCCCAACTGGGCACCACTATTGTTCATCCTGAAAAGACACATAGTAACGGTCAATTTCGTGGAATTGTCACGGCAGATGTCCTAGTGTGAGGACTTAGTCATGGAGCCATCGCGATGAGGTTAGCTTAAGGGGGTTAATCAGGACAAAGGACACGAGGAGTTTATACTGGTTCGGTCCCTTACGATGAAGGTAAAAGCCTAGTCCACTTGTATGTGGTATTGCTAGGGTTTCAATGAGCAGGGAGCGATCAGGGGCATGGGGGTTTACAATCAGGGGCCTTAAGCCGCCTTCGGGTCTGGGCCCTCTACTATGCCTATCTATGAACCACCATATGATCTTGGGCTTCGTTGTGATGAATCGTCATTGGGATGACCCGGCCCCTCCTCGGCGGGTTATACCTAATAGTTATATCCCCAACATTAGGCCCTAGGTTGATTTGAACTTGTTCATGTCAATCTTCAAGACTTAGAAAAATTCTTCCACATCTGCAGTGAAAACCTTGTGACCCGCCATGATGTCATCTTCAGGAATTTCGGAAAACCCGCCACGACATCATCTTTAATGGATCTTTATCTTTAATGTCTTCCTGAAAATCGAGGCGTCCAATTAGCTGGATAACCATCATTTGGCCTCCTCGTCTTTCATGCCTGCCTGTTTCCCTGTCTCCTTATAAATAGGACCGTAGAGCCACCTTCTACTCTTCTCCTTCTCCTTTCTTCTTCCTTGCAACACGTCCTCCCGTACGAACCTCGCCGCCGTCGAGCTCTGTCCTCGACTTCCACTCCAGTCACTGCATCGCCTTGAGTAGACCAGAGAACTACGGCGCCGCTCTACTGTCCTAACAACATCAGTAAGCCTTCTGTCCCCTGTCATGGATCCGTCATTAGGGTTTGCCTGTGTTCGTCTGTGTTCATCAGTGTTCGTCGCTGTCCTTCCTTCTCTTTATTTAGATCCATAGGTTAGATCCAAAAACCATAGGAAACTTGCGTGGTAGTAGTTTTAGCACTTGTTTTAATACTACAATATATATCCCCACCGCAATAGATCTCCTCTAAGGCACCTATGCTTTTTTATTATCACAAATTCATTTCCTTTTTTCTGAACAGCGGTAGATCCAAATTTGTAACCTTAATCCGCGGAATCTGTTTGTCCCAATACTCAGCAAATTTTGCTATCTGCAACTCTTGAATATCTTAGGAATGGAGGCTTACTCTTCCGGTTTATCTTTACTTCATATATCATTAGCCCTCTCTTAAGCCGCCATTATAAACATGTATTGTAATCCTTAACTTGCAATCCCACCAACTGATTTGAGCCAGCCAATTATTTCCTTTTAGATTGTCCTTTCACCATGCCGCCGAAGACGATGCCAACTTGCAACTAGGTTCCTTCCACAGTCACCGAGAGCACTTTGAAGGATTTTGTCACTGTTGGATACTTACCAGAGAAAAGTGTCATGCACTATCGTGCTCCCGACCCGGCTGAAGAGAGACCTCTGCCAAAAGATGGTGAAATCATTGTCTTTACTGATAATATGACACAAGGCTTCTCACCGCCCGGCTCAAAATTCTTTAGGGACGTCCTGCACTTTTTCAAACTCCATCCGCAACATATTGGACCCAATTCTGCATCGAACATCTGTAACATCCAAGTTTTTTGTGAAGTATACCTTCAAGAAGAACCCAACGTCGAGCTTTTCAAAGAATATTTCTACCTGAACCGCCAGAATGAGTACACCAATGGTCCCAGCTTGGAACTTGGCGAGATTTCAATTCAACGCAGATGAGATGCCATCTTCCCTCAAGTAGTCCTGCCAAGTCATCCCAAGGACTGGAATCAAACATGGTTCTATTGCAAAGACGTCTCACCGTCTAATGAAAATCCGATGCCGGGTTATCGTGATGATCGTCTCGACGCAAAGTACCAACTTCCTGATAAACTCACCGCTGCCGGACGCAAGAAACTTGTCCCCAAAATCAGAAAATTTCAAGCCTTGCTAGGAAATGGTTCGACCGGAGTCGACTTAATCCGTTGCTGGGTCGCATGGTGGATCATACCTTTAAGCCGCCGACCCGGCTTCCGGTGTTCATACACCGGAGGAACTGATGATCCTTTACGTCATGGCCCTCTGCGTTTGACTGAAGAGGCCATCATTGAGATGGCAACCACACTTGTCAACATCAAATATGAAGACTGCAGCCTAGTGGGTTTGAACCCTTTCTGCAAGCTTAACCCGGCGCCAGAGGTAAAAAAATTTGACTTATTTTTCCTCAAAAGTTAATTATTGCATGAAATTCAACATGCTATTCTTCCACAGGCTAAATCTAACTTCTGGAAGGCCAAATATGACCATGAGGCCGCTAAAAAGGCTAGGGCTACTGCGAGAGCCGCCAAAAAGACCGTCAGGAAGTCTAAGAAGAAACCCACTGCCTCTGAATTACTTAAGCTGGATGATACCTCTGAGTCAGAGGTAGCCCTTGACTCTCTTGGCCTATTTTTTAACAACCTTATTGACACTGACTATTGCGAGGATGACACGGGGGCCAGCCAGGTAGTCGAAGAAGAGGTAACTACTATTTCCTCCGACTCAGAACCTTTACCAAGGTAGAAACTTCGGCGGGTAACCCGGAAAGTAAGGTTTTCACACCCCTTGGCTTATTTGGATCCTCATTTTCTTTTGAAAGGACAGCAACATGAGAGCCATCGCCAGACCCGGACCGGTGGTGATGATGATATATCCTCCGGCTTACCGAACACTCCTTGGAAGCGCAAAAATGAGGTTCTTTTTAACCTTAACCCTTGTATTTACCAATGAACTACTTTTATTAATCACTCAATTTTGATTCCATCCTTGCAGGAGATTTCGCGTTCCTCCTCTGGCGATTCATCACAAACTCAACTACCGGCTTTCAAGACTGCCCCTGGGTAATAATAAATGTCTTTATTCTATACCTTTATCATTGTACTCACTTATCCAAATCCTTGTTAGCTGTCAAGCAAAGCCCCAAAAAGCAAAGGTGACAAAGCCGACCGAAGATCCGAAAACTATTGAACCGGAGCAGTCAACCTTTGTGCCAGAACACCCTGAACAGCTAGAGGACCCTGCTCTCAATGTTCAACCAGATTTACCTAAGCCGTCTACTGATGAAACTGCTATGGACCCGTCAAGTATTGAACCGTCAAGCTCAGCTAACCCGCCAAAGACTCATGGCGATGATGTTTTGATCACTGGTTCCAGATTCGTTGAACCGGGGAATCCAACTATGCTAGCAAAACACTCTACCAAACACTCGGCCCGATCTTGAGAGAACAATTGTTTCTTCTTTGTGAGCACGACCTCCAGGGTCCCTAGGGCGTCCCCAGCGATTGGCCGCGCGGCTGCCGCGGCTTTGAGAGCGAGTTTGAGGGCCAGGAGTGCATCTCTGGTGTCCCCCACCACAGTGGTGATGCCGCTACTTCTAGGTATCTTGGCGGTGTTGTGGCTGGGGTGCGTCACCGCCATGAACTTGGCAAGGGCTGGATACCCAAGGATGGCATTGTACGGGAGGCCGATGCGGGTGACATCGAAGTCAATGAGCTCGGTGCATTAGTTGTAGCGTGTGCCGAAGGTGACCGGGAGGCGTATCTGCCCCAAGGGTGTGGTCGAGCCGTCCATCGCCCCCGAGAAGGGCTTGGTGGGAGCGAGTTGGTTGTAGGGCACTTGAAGAAAGTCGAAGGCTTCCACAAAGAGGACGTTGAGGCCGGCACCGCCGTCTATGAGGCTCCTAGTGACTACGACATTGCCGATAGTGGGCGTGCACACCATGGGGAGCGCGCCGGTGCTGACCCTGGTCTTGGGGTGATCCCTGGATTCGAAGGTGATGTAAGCGTCGGGTGCTGCGCAGCCTAGGGGAGCCCCTTGCCACGGCCAAGGAGCTCCCACCCGATGAAGAAGCTGCTTGGCATGGCAGCCCGAGGCCGGCGTCTGCAACCCACCGAGGACGGACGCAACTGCGTGGGGCGCCGGGGCTGCGAAATATGTGATGAGCAGGCTGCACAGCTCCTCCTAGGAGGCCAGCGAAGACTTCGGCAGGCTGAGCATCCAGGAGCGCGACACGCCTGTGAGAGCCATGGTGATCCAGTTCACCATGACCATGTTGTCGCCGCTTGCTGCCTAGATGGCCTGCGCGTACAACTAGAGGAACTCTACAGGGTCCGCCACACCATCGTACTGCGGGGGCAACGCCGGCTTGAACTTCAGCGGCCTAGATGGCCTGCACGATACAAAACGCAATAAATATGGCCTCAAATGAAAAAGTTCTCAAAGTGAGAAAGTTTTGTATCATCAAAAGGATAAACTTTGATATTTGGGTCATAGCCATCCGATCTCATCTCTAAGGCCTAAGTTGTGTTCGAAGTACTGAGATTTTGTATCCAGAAGACTTTTCAGCTGATTACACCCCAAGACTGCCCCATTGTTGAAAACTGATCAACATGAATTGTCTTCGTCTCGTCGAAATGGTCGATTTTGATATAAAGATCGTCTCAATCCGAGGTCATATGCAAAAGTTAGAGCCCGCACAGCGTCAGTGAGCAAAAATATGACGCCCGGAACCAGACACATATGTGGGTATGTCATATGTGCTACGTGAATAATTAGCTGTCTTGCATGAGCGATTTGACCCTTGAGATGACCTCTGATGAAAACACGTTCAACACGAAAGTTGTTCGCCTCGTCGAAACGGTCAAGATTGTTTTTGGACTCATTTCCATCCGAGGTCGTTTACCACCATAAAAAAGACCGCAAGGTACAACTAGTTTAAACCGAACAGTTTTGGAAAGTTCGGATGAACCAATCCGAATTTGACTAGGGTTTTGGACATGAATTGATGTAATTTTCTTGTAAGTAAAGCCTAGATGAATATTTTGCTTGTACGGGAAGTGCAGCCGCCTCTTATATATGTTGGGGTGACGGCCGATTGAACCAACATCAATCGAACAAACACATCTACTACTTTTTTGTGTTCATCTACTTTTTATCACTCCTTTGTATCTTTCTTCTCGTTCTTCGCTAGTTCTTCATGCTGGAGGGATGCGGATCCACGAGGCTCTAGGGACGAGCGAATCGACCTGGAGCAGCCCATAGCCGCCGCGAGCCCTGACAGGGTCCCTCCCGGGCAAGCGGGGCTTCGGGTCTACAAAAGCATCTGCCGGCTGTCCTGCGTATCGCGCTATCGATCAGATCTCCATCGATGCGAGCTGCGGTGCATCACCCCCGGCGTCGAGGGTACACGGTGAGGTGTTCGTGTGTGAACACACTTTTTGGCGACTGCGCTGGGGATGAAGCTTTGAACAGTCTCCAGCCTGTTCTTGCTACGAGGAGAGCGTCCTCAAGTGGCTGCAATCTACAACGGTAACATGTATCATCAATCTCCTCGCGTAGATGCAAATAGCCATTATGTTGATGTTGCTAGATCTTTCAACAGACATGTGATGTCGGCCAGCCCTAATGAGCAAAGGCCGACTAGTTATTCCGTTAGAGAAACCTGGAATTTATAGAATCGTGACATGCAACTTATGAATCTGAACTTTCGTGCATCGGCAACATCTTTCAATATGCCGGTGAACAACATGATTTGTTCGAGTGATCAATATAGGACACCTCATGTACAGGAGGACATCTCAATGTTTTATCCATTGGCAGCCGACTCGCAATATGCGGGTTCATCCCCAAACATGCCGATGAATGGGGGAATCGGCCATGCTTCTGTTAGCTATTTGGCCGGTTATCCTCAAACATCATATACTACACCTCGTCAGATTAATTGTTCAGTGGCGTATCAAACTAAAAATATTCATGACTCGGCTCACCTTCACGGTCATGCCCGAGTGAATGGAGATTTTATAGGAGCATATGTGCCTAATATTGCAGGAGATGAGGTGGCTCTGGCTGCATTAAAAATTTTAGCACAAAATAAGAAGATTAGTGCTATTTGCCTTGAGCAACACGACAAGGGATTGGTTCCTGATTATGAGGCAATAAGAGCTAGGGTTTTGAAAGAAGATGAAGTGTTGCCGATTGATCAAATTGTCGAGAGAAAATATTCAACAATGATGCACATGCCTTCACCTATCATTGCGGCATGTTATACACCCCCTATACAAGCGCAAAATTTCGGCATCATCAATTCATTGCCGAAAGATCCTAAAAGTATTGGGGGGCAAGACGATCCAAGCAAGGTTGAATTTAAAGAAAAATATCTAGCCCAAGTGGACAAGATCAAGCCAAAGCTCACATGGAATAGAGTCAACGAATTTACTACACCTACCCTTGAGGAATTACTAGCAGAATATCGACAGGCCTACGAAGCACTCAAGAAGAAGCGTGGAGAGGGATATTTGCAAGAATACGTCAAGTGCCTTCCTCCATGTAGCAACAATGTTGGCCCTTCTACACTGTTGAGGCAAGGTAAAAAAGAAGCTTTGCAAGCAAACCAGCAAAAAAGGATTCACTCGGCTAATACGATGGATTCGGTTGAAACCGGATTGAGCAACGTGATGTTTAAGGCCGAGTGCGTTGCATCGTGCCAGCCGAGTGCATCGTTCCAGATGAGTGCATCACCGGCTAAAGCCGAGTGCGTCAAGCCAACTATTGCCGCGTGTACCGAAATAGAAGATGCAAGCTTGGCTGAGCAAAGAAACGACAAACGCAACAAATTGGCTGTGCTCGATTTTTCTGGATGTAAGGGAGCTTACTTGCTAGCCTATGAGTTTCGTGCTAAAGATATTGATGAGCATCAAGAACAAAGTAATATGGCTGAACACAGTTCAGTTAACGATGAACATCAAGACCAAGAAAATGCGGCCGAGCAAAGTTCAACTGACAAAGAGCGTCCAAGTGAAATCCACTCGGGCAATCCGACTGAAATATACTCAGGCAATTCGAGTGAAATATACTCGGGCAATCCAAGTGATGAGGCACCAGATCTAGAAAAAGAGGAAGAGGCGTTGGAGAATTATTCAGAAGTGGAGCAATGTATTGTTCTAGTGGTGCAACCATCTTCTCCTTCCAACGTCTTCACAAAGGTACACCTAGCAGATAGTTTACTCAATTTTCGATTCGGTCAAAATCATATTATTGATGCACCTGTTAGTAAGATTCTAATTAATTTTGAAAGACTAATTGAAATGAGTAATCTATTTGTTAGGAATGATCTTGTCACTAATCATGATAGTCAACACATGGTATCATTCATAGAGGCTAATAGTGACAACTTATCAAAACCAAAGTTGTTCTTGTCATGCCAACTGAACTTTGTATTCATATGGACAACTTTGTTTGTTTCATGCCTGGCTAACATTTGGTATCGGATGAGATGTATATTCTGTAATTACTTTGGTTGCAGAAACATAAAGCCAGGTCCAAAGACCTTCGAAGCTGATTCAAAAGCATCAGGAAAAGAGGATGAAAATCAATGCATAGCCGAGTCAGATGACGCTAAGCCAGCACTGCTCGGTTGTTTTGTTTCAGAGCTAGTATCATAATATCAGTTAATGGACGAGAAGTGTACCTTCATTCCGGGCATAGTTGATCACATCGTTGGTGCATCATCGACTAATCCTATTATAATTGATCATGATGTCGAGCCATCAGGACAAGAAAAAATGCAATGTTTGTTTGAAGAGAATATCGATGACAAGAACATGATTCATCAAGCTGCACAATCAAGACGATTGAAGTTTGTTGAGGCACGATCATATGACCAGTCAGATCAGATTGGTTTTAATGGCGATCAAATGTTGACTCGGCTATCTCAAGCCGATTCACCTAAAGGTCAACAGGTACACACCAATGATGATGGGGTCAAGTCTTCGAGCAAGGATATGGTTAAAAAGTGCATCAACAACAATCTTGAAGATGGGAATTCCATCAAAGCTACAATGGCGACATCTAGCACTGGGGGGCAACAAGAAAATTCAAAGACCGATGCACGCACAGTTAAAGAAAGCAAAGGCAATGGTAAGCACAAAGGTAAAAAGCTGAAAGTCACTTTCGCGCAGTTATTAGAAAAATATCAGAATATAAGTGAGGCAAAGAGTGCTTATCGGCTGAGTGAAACAAAAGCATCAAAGTCACCCCTAAGGCATAAATTTGAGGACCGGGATTGGCTAAGGAAGAAGTTGAGCAAACAGACTCCATATCCTCCTTTTGGGCCACCAATGCCGATGTCATGGATACCTCCCCATGTTGTCTATTATTCAGATCCATGGAACAAGTATAAATCAAGGGCACACCGTCCATCATATTCTAAACCACATCACCAAAATTATGCAGCTTCCAGAGGATGATCATTTGTTCAGCAACCACATGTGAAAGACCGACTCAACCAAAAATAATCCGTCTGGGGGTCAGCAAAGAAGATGGACGTGGTCAAGCAAGTGTACCGAGTAAAAATGGATGGCCGCAAGTGTGTTGTTTCAGATCCGACTCCGGACAACAAAAAGCCAGCCGGGTCTAGGTTGGCTACTAAGGGAAAGGAAGTGAAGCGGGTAACTTTCAAGGACCCAATCATCGAGTCTGGACAGGCCAAGCCTAAAGTGCCAATGGTCAGGAAAGAGTTGCTAGTGCACAAAACAAAATCACAGCCGGGATGCTCACTCGGCTTATCACATTGGCAAGAAAGAAAGCTGAAGAGGCTCAGGGCCAAAGAGTTGGAGAAGAGGAATATGGCATGGGTCCCCAAGGGAAGCCGTCAAGGCGAGAATGACGTGCCAGCTCCTGTTGTCAAGCCAGCAGCAGTAAGGGAGGACAAGCGTGAAGCCAGTAGGCGAAAGCAACGATTTTCATGTCACTATACAAGACTCCAAACGGCGCATCATCCATGTTCTGCAACCGTCACATCAGAGTTTGTGCCCAACAATATATCCCCAGCTGAAATATCTGATTTATTTCGGCTATTCACACTTTGGTGGAAGGATTTTCAAGATCCTTTGAGATGAGAATGCATGGCCTATATTTTCATATCACCCTGAGAGTTCATTGTATTGGCAAAATAGGGCATCTGGTTAACGGTGTTCATCATGTTTATCTTGTACTCCTATAGCCGATGCTCGGTGTTTGCCAATACCAGCGAGGCTGACTTAATTATTTATTTGGCCACTGATCAAGAGTTTAGTGCATAAAAGCTTTGACTCATGATGATAGTTATCTGCAGGATCCATGTTAGGAGACAGACGATGTTCGGCGGGGGCTTGATGGTGTACTTTGGTCAACAATGAGTTGAGTCACCGAACAGTTGTCGGTATTCCTTTGAGGTGCATGGTTATAATTGCTCGGCAAGACGGCATGGCGATGTACCGTCGAGCGGTTCTAATATTTCCAAGGAGTACCTGGACAAAGTAAGGTTAGAATTGACATGAGAAATTTGTGTGGAGGCCTTTGTGACATCTAATGGTTGTTCTCAGACGACTATCATCCGAAGAAGTTCTACTCAAGCAGCAACAAGCCCGAGCATATGGCTGATAAGAATTATCGTCCTCAACATACACAGCCGATAGAGTGTTGACATCGTGCTTAAACAATACCCGAGGCAAAGTATTTTCTGGCACGCAAGCTCTGCCAGAAAACAGGGGGGCATGTGTTGACACCCGATTTTGGCACGATACAAAACGCAATAAATATTGCCTTAAATGAAAAAGTTCTCAAAGTGAGAAAGTTCGTATCATCAAATGGATAAACTTTGATATTTGGGTCATAGCCATCTGATCTCATCTCTAAGGCTGAAGTTGTGTTGGAAGTACTGAGATTTTGTATCCATAACACTTTTCGGCTGATTACACCCCCAAGACTGCCCCATATTAAAAACTGATCTACATGAATTGTCTTCGTCTCGTCGAAACGATCGATTTTGATATAAAGATCGTCTCAATGCGAGGTCATACGCAAAAGTTAGAGCCCGCACAGCGTGACCCTCCAGTTAGCAAAAATATGACGCCCGGAACCAGACACATGTGTGGGTATGTCTGATGTGCTGCGTGAATAATTAGCTGTCTTGCACGAGCGATTTGACCCTCAAGATGACCTCTGCTGAAAAAACGTTCAACAACTAAGTTGTTCGTCTCGTTGAAACGGTCAAGATTGCTTTTGGACTCATTTCCATCTGAGGTCTTTTGCCACCACAAAAAAGACCCGCAAGGTACAGCTAGTTTAAACCGAACAGTTTTGGAAAGTTCGGATGAACCAATCCGAATTTGACTAGGGTTTTGGACGTGAATTGATGTAATTTTCTTGTAAGGAAAGCCTAGATGAATATTTTGCTTGTACGGGAAGTCCAGCCGCCTCTTATATATGTTGGGGTGACGGCCGATTGAAACAACACCAATCGAACAAACACATCTACTACTTTTTCATGTTCATCTACTTTTTATCTCTCCTTTGTATCTTTCTTCTCGTTCTTCGCTAGTTCTTCATGCTGGTGGGATGCAGATCTGCGAGGCTTTAGGGGCGAGGGAATCGACCTGGAGCAGCCCCTAGCCGCCGGGAGCCTTGACGGGGTCCCTCCCTTGCAAGCGGGGCTTCGGGTCTACAAAAGTATCTGCCGGCTGTCCTGCGTATCGCGCTGCCGGTCAGATCTCCTTCGACGCGAGCGGCGGTGCATCACCCCCGGCATCGAGGGTACACAGTGACGTGTTCGTGTGAGAACAGACACCTCGGCCAAGAAAACCCGGAGTCCATGGCAGCCGTCACGACACTCATGACCCGCTTTTGTGCGGGCGAGGATAGCTGGCTGGCTCGCAGCAACAACACTTCAAGAAACCCTGGCAATTCAGATGCCAAAGATAGCAACAGCAGGCCACGTCTCAACAGACACAAGCGCCGCAACAACGGCGACAACACCGAAGACATGACAGTTAATGCCGGATTCAGCGGCTCTAAATCCGGTTAGCGGAAAAAGCCGTTCAAAAGAAGCAACCCGGGCCCGTCCAGCTTGGACCGCATACTCGACCGTTCGTATCAAATTCACGGCACCCCCGATAAACTAGCCAGCCACACCAACAAAGAATGTTGGGTGTTCAAACAGGCCGACAAGTTAAATGCCGAAAACAAGGAAAAGGGGCTGCATAACGACGACGAGGAGGAGCCCCGGCCACTGAACACAGGAGGACAAAAGAAATTTCCTCCCCAAGTGAAAACGGTAAACATGATATACGCAACCCATATTCCCAAGCGGGAACGGAAGCGTGCACTGAGGGACGTCTATGCGATGGAGCAAGTCGCCCCAAAGTTCAACCCATGGTCTTCTTGTCCGATCACCTTCGATCGCAGGGACCACCCCACCAGTATCCGTCATGGCGGTTCTGCCGCATTGGTCCTTGACCCCATCATCGATGGATTTCACCTCACTCGAGTCCTTATGGACGGTGGCAGCAGCCTGAACCTGCTCTATCAGGATACAGTGCGTAAAATGGGCATAGACCCCTCGAGGATCAAACCCACAAAAACCACCTTTAAAGGTGTCATCCCGGTGTAGAGGCCTGTTGCACGAGCTCAATCACACTGGAAGTGGTCTTCGGATCACCGGACAACTTCCGAAGCGAGGAGTTAATCTTCGACATCGTCCCCTTCCGAAGTGGCTATCACACAATACTCGGACGAACCACATTTGCCAGATTCAATGCGGTACCGCATTATGCATACCTCAAGCTCAAAATACCTGGACCTCACGGGGTTATAACAGTTAATGGAAACACAGAACGCTCGCTCCGCACGGAGGAGCACACTGCGGCCCTTGCAGCAGAAGCAGAAAGCAGCCTTATGAGGCAAACCACCAATTTGGCGAAAAAGACCCCGAACACCTTCAAGCGAGTTCGGAGTACCCTGCAAGAGGACCGCCAGGCACGTTTAGAGCTCTCCTAGCAATTCGGCCTCCACCCCAGTCCCAGTCAAGCGGTGAAATTTGCGCCAGGCGTACATAATTACGCACTCAAGATACCATGGGCATAGGCGGAGGCACGGCCACGGCACGGCCCGCAATGCGGCTCAACCGCTTCAGGACCCGTATAGCTTTTACATTTTCTTCCTTTCAGGCCCCTATCCTCTGGAGGCCCTCTCCGATCGTCTGATTATCGGACCCGTCATGGGAAGGAAGCACCAAGGAAGCAAGAAGCTTTGACGTACAAGGGAATCCTCACGTGGTCTCTGATAACGATCGATATACCTGTTTTGCATACCCACACACAGCTTGACCTCGGATAGGACATGTCAAATAGTCCTATCTTTTACTTATTGCACTACATGTATGCATACGCTTTGACGTATCATTTAAATAACAATGTACAACATTAGCTCATTATTGCATTCCTTTATTTTTTTTCGTGTCTGCTTACTTACGACAAGTTGCACCCGTACATTTTGATACGACTAGTGCGCCAGGGGCTTCAGTTTACCCCATAACACGGCATGAAAAGTCCGAACACTTTCGACAGTGAGGCACCCCGAACTTATAGCATTATATGCATCAGCTCCGAATCATGTCTTGGGTCAATAGTTGGGTTTGCCCGGCTCCCATGTTTTGGTACCTTACGTTCCGCTATATCGGCTAAGGTAGCACTGGGAGAACTACTGTGATTGTGTCCCAGTTCTTCCGGACGAGCACCTCAGTAGAGAAAGCCAAAAACTGACTGTCATGATGCGGCGAGAGCTGGTCACTGTTCGAGAGGTCTCAAATCCTTAAAGATTTTTTTCCGCTTCAGGCGAGGAGTCGGCCTTGTCCGATTTAGGCGTACATAGAGCCCCAAGTTCGGCCTTCCGAATACTAGGGGCTTCGCCAAAATTTAAAATTGTAGACTTCTATGGCTAAGTGAGAGTGATAAAGCCTTATAGTCCAATTGCCTGGTCCGTTGTGCTGAACACCTCCTTCGAAGGACCCAAAACTAGGATAGAGAGTGATTAGGTTTATCCCGAACACCTCAGTACTAGTTACATGGGGGCAGAAGCCGACGATTGGCCAACTCTCAAATTTTATAAACGGCTGCACAGAAGGTAATATTTTAAATTAACAAGCGTTACATAGCGCACATGAACTCGTTTCATATCAAAGGATCAAAGAGTACATTCATTCAAATATCACATCCTTAGCACATTCATCTGCCAGAAGGCGAGCACCCTTCAGGACACTGTCATAATACTTTTTGGGGTGGCGATGCTCCTTGCCCTCCGGTGGCCCCTCCTTCACCAGCTTTTTGGCGTCCATCTTCACCCAGTGCACTTTCGCCCGGGCAAAAGCCCTGCGCACCCTCAATGCAGGCAGACCACTTTATGACTTCAAACCGGGGGCAGGCGTTTACAAGCCGCCTTACCAGGCCGAAATAGCTGCTGAGCAGGGGCTTGCCTGGCCACATCCGGACTATGAGGCCCTTCATGGCCAGTACGGCCGCCTTGTGAAGCTCGACCAGCTGCTTCAACTGGTCGCTCCAGGGCATCGAATGTTCGGTCCCAGTATACTGAGACTAGAACAACTTCTCCGTCGAGCTCCCTTCCTCGGCCCGGTAGAACTCCGCGGCATCCAACACACTGCGGGGTAGATCCGCGGACGCTCCTAGAGAGCTCCAAATTCGGGTAAGTAAAAGGAAAGTTTCCTTCACATGCTTGCTTTGCATAAAGAATGCCTTACCCGCCGCTATCTTCCTGACCACCTCAATTTCCTGGAGGGTCTTTTGGGCTTCGGCCTTAGCATTTTGTGCGTTCTCGAGGGCCTTTGCAAGCTCGGACCCTTGCGTCTTAGAGTCACGCTCCACGGACTCGTACTTCTTGACAAACCCCTGGAGCTCTTGCTGAACCTCGCCGACTCGGGCCTCTTGCTTCTCGCACTCGGCGCGCTCCTTGGCCGCTTTGCCTTCGGCCTCGGACAACGCCTTCTTCAGGGCCGCCACCTCGGTCGTGGCCCCTAAAAAAATTCATGACGATCCTGTGATCTAACAACCAGTTTCCTCTTTCTTATCAATAAATAGACGAGGTATCACTTACCTTTTTTCTCTTCGAGCTACCTCTTGGTAAGGCCAAGCTCTTCCTCGGACCGCTCAAGGTCCCGCTTCAGTGCGGAGACCTCCGCTGTGTGAGCGACAACGGGCAGCAGTGAAGCCTGCTTATTCACATAGACATATTCTGATTAGACTCCTATGATTATTATTTGATCCTCTGTTCGGCCTTTCTTCCGAACACCAAACAGAGCATCAGGGGCTACTATCTATGCTGTAACATTTTCTCACAATTTGATTACTTACCTCAAAGCCTGTTAGGAGGCTGGCACAGGCTTCAGTCAGTCCGCTTTTGGCGGACTGAATCTTCTTCACCACCACACTCATGATAGTGTGGTGCTCTTCGTCAATGGAAGCACCGTGAAGCGCTTCCAGCAAATTGTCCGATGACCCTGGATGGGTAAAGGCCATCGGCACAGACTTGCTGCCCCCGACACAAGAGCCCGTTGGAGTCTTGCCCCTCGTGCGCCCAGCGTCCGGAATGTCGCCTTGGGGCCCTTCCGGAACTGTCTCCCCTTGGTTCAGTACCCTTTGAGACAGCACCTCGACGTCGTCCGTAGGGCGGGGGGGAGGAGGCAGTCGGGAGTGAATCGCTGTTCATCTCCGACGGGCCCAAAGACTCATCCGAAGAGGATACGTCGATACGGGCTTTGGAGGGGCTGCATGATCATGTTCAGCATGATAAGAAGTAATAAAATAAAACATACCAAGAGCTATTATGGTATCCGGATACTTACGACTTCGCCAGGGGCTTGTCCCTGGGCAACCACTCCTCATCACTAAAAGCGGCCGCCGTGGAGCAGTCCGGAAGGAGAGTCCTTCCCTTCTTGGACCCTTCGGCTTCCCATGACGGGGCGGCCTTCCTTTTCTTGTCTCCCCCGGCTGGGGGGGAGAACTTTCCTCTTCCTCCTCCTCATTTTCGTGGGAGGAGGGCGCCTCGGTGTTATCGGACGATGATTCTGATACGACCTTGCGCCGGAGACCTTTCCGGTCCCCGTGGCCTTCTTCTTGGCCTTCTTCTCCAGCCCCTCATAGGGCGCCGGAACCAGCATCTCCGTTAAGAGAGCACTTTGTAACGCCCTCGATGCGGCTATATCTCCTACATGTCGAAGCACGACTTAGAGGCATAACCGCATTGAAAGCAATGTCGCAAGTAAGGTAATCTTCACAACAACCCATGTAAATAGATAAAATGGGAAAAGGTACATAGTTGGCTTACACTCGCCACGTCACACAAATACATGAATAACATTACAATCATCCAATACACTCATGGTCCCACTACGGTACCAAAATAAAGATCAAACCCCCGCATGCGACACAATCCCCGATCGCCCCAACTGGGCACCACTACTGATCATCTGGGAAAGACACATAGTAACGGCGAGAGTCTTCATCGAACTCCCACTTGAGCTCAAGCGCATCGTCATCATCGGTCCATGCATCTGGTTTTGGAAGTAAACTGTGAGTCACGGGGACTCAGCAATCTCACACCCTCGCGATCAAGACTATTTAAGCTGATAGGTAAGGCAAAGGTATGATGTGGATCTGCAGCAAGCGACTAGCATATATGGTGGCTAACATACGCAAATGAGAGTGAGAAGAGAAGGCAAAAGCACGGACAAACAACTATGATCAAGAAGTGATCCTAGAACAACCTACGTCAAACATTACTCCAACACCGTGTTCACTTCCCGGACTCCGCCGAGAAGAGACCATCATGGTTACACACGCGGTTGATTCATTTTAATTAAGTTAAGTTTCATGTTATCTACAACCGGACATTAACAAATTCCCATCTTCCCATAACCGCGGGCACGGCTTTCGAAAGTTCAAATCCCTGCAGGGGAGTCCCAACTTAGCCCATCACAAGCTCTCACGGTCAACGAAGGATATTCCTTCTCCCGAGACATTCCGATCAGACTCGGCATCCCGGTTACAAGACATCCTCGACAATGGTAAAACAAGTCCAGCAACACTGCCCGAATGTGCTGACAAATCCCGATAGGAGCTGCACATATCTCGTTCTCAGGGCACACTCAGATAGGTCAAGCTACGAGTAAAACCAACCCTCGAGTTTCCCCGAGGTGGCCCCGCAGGCTGCCCAGTTCGGACCAACACTCAGAGGAGCACTGGCCCAGGGGGGTTTAAATAAAGATGACCCTTGGGCTCCGGAAACCCAAGGGAAAAAGAGGCTAGGTGGCAAATGGTAAAACCAAGGTTGGGCATTGCTGGAGGAGTTTTATTCAAGGCAAACTATCAAGGGGTTCCCATTATAACCCAACCGCGTAAGGAACGCAAAATCCGGGAACATAACACCGATATGACGGAAACTAGGGCGGCAAGAGTGGAACAAAACACTAGGAAAAAGGCCGAGCCTTCCACCCTTTACCAAGTATATAGGCGCATTAAGATAAACAAGATAATATGGTGATATCCCAACAATAAACAATGTTCCAACAAGGAACGATCTCCAATCTTCACCTGCAACTAGCAACGCTATAAGAGGGGCTGAGCAAAGCAGTAACATAGCCAATCAACGGTTTGCTAGGACATGGTGGGTTAGAGGTTTGACATGGAAATTTGGGAGGCATGATAATAAAGTGGTAGGTATCGTAGCATAGGCATAGCAAAAGAGCGAGCATCTAGCAAGCAAAGATAGAAGTGATTTCGAGGGTATGGTCATCTTGCTTGCAAAGTTGTCAGAGTTGACTTGATCCTCGTAAGCGAACTCAACGGGCTCCTCGTTCACGAACTCGTCTCCCGGCTCTACCCAAACAAGAACAACAAGCAAACGGAACACAATCAACCACGTGCAATGCTCAAACAACATGATGCAAACATGGTGTGGTATGCGGGATGCATATGCAAGATTTGATAAGGAATGATTGAACCTGGCCTCAACATGGAAATCCAAGAGTGCCACTGGAAAGGTGAGGTGATTTTGGTTGAAATCTATATAAAGATCACCGGAATCGGATGCACGGTTTGGAAATGGCAAGCAAAACAAATATGGCACCGGTCTGCGATAATCAGCATGTGACCAACTCAATGCATCAAGATAAATATGCTACAACACTCAAACATGACAACAAAATACATGGAAGGGATTCACTCATGAATCTTGACAAAATATGAACACTGAGCTACGGCTAATTCATCCATTAACAGGTTCAAACAAGCATGGCAAAAGTGCAAATGACAACCAGTTTCAGACTTATTGAAATTAACACAAGTCTGGAATTTATCATCAGGAAGCACACTTTAGAGCATGAAAAGTACATGCTACAGGAACTTAACATGGCAAATCAAGGCATGGCATGAGGCTACTCAAAGCACTTAACAAAAGTCCCTTAGTGACCTTGAGCCAAAATGGATCAGAAAATACAATTGCAAGCATGCGAACATGGCAAAAACATAAACAGATTCAGACTTTGTGAAAAACTGGAGCATGGAAATCAGTTAACGAGTAGGCATGTTTACGAGCTCGATGCACTCTCTACAGAGCATGGCATGACAAACTAAGCATACACCCATCAAGAATACATAGCATAGAAGCTAGTCATGGCAAGAACAACAACATAGCATGCACGGATCAATAGCAACATCCTCGGCAAAATCGCTAAACATGTCAACAATCTGCTAGGATTCACTTTATAGCAAAAGTAGAGCTCGATTGACTCAAGCTAGGATGCTCCATAAATGCAAACAAAGACATGGATGGATATAGCACCACAATGTTAACAAAACATCCTTACTGATCATCCTCAAAAGAGGCACTGATCACTAGGAAACAACATGAACATATGGCATAACAACAAAATCAGGACAAGGACTTGGTGAAATTCTAAGTCCCTAAAATCAGCATTACCGATTACACTACTTTGCAAGCTTGTTCTAGTCACCAAAAATATCACAAAAATACATGGCAAGCACCCCTGTAAAGATGGCATGGTATAAGACAAAACACATGTAGAACTCAGGAGCATATCATGCACACATTTATCATGGCAAAAATGACAAATATCTATTTGATGAAACAGATCTGACAAATTCATCACATAGCCCTCTTCCAATAGCATTTTGGGCATCAAGAGGAGCTCAAATGAAAATCATGCAATGAGATGAAATGATGTACTCGTTGAGACGAACATTTTGATATGCTACACGCACAAATCGGATACAGAGATACGACATGATGAAGATTGCAAAAAATAAATTAGAGAGGGGAAAGTCAACCCTAGTTTGGGTTTACTGTAGCGCGGATCCAGATCTGGCGACTCGCACGGATCCCGAGGATGGCCAGGGATGAAGAACGTGGCGGCCGGAGGAGGAGGATGCCGGGGGTGCGCCGACGACGTAGAGGAGGACGGCGGCGTCGAGCGCCGGTGGCCGGGGCGGCGACCCGGACGGCGGAGCGGCGGACGCCGGCGTCGAGGTGGCGCGGCGGCTCCGGGCGGTGATGGAGAGGCGGCGGAGCGGTGGAGGCGCGGCGCCGGCGCGGTGGCGGAGCTCGGCGGGCGCGGTGGTGGCGGGGAGCCGGCGAGCGGCACGGGAGGAAGGAGAAGGCTCGGTCGGCGGCGGAGGAGACCCGGGCCGCGGGGGCTCTCCTCGGGCCAGGCGGGCCACGGGCGGCGGTGGAGGCGGCCTGCCACGTGGCGGGCAGCGATTGGCTGCGGCGGGATGTCCATTAGGCGGCGGACATGTCCGGCGGCGGCGAGAGCAAACTTTTTAGGGTTAGGGTAGAATGATCCGCGAATTTCAGAGGAGGGGCTAGTTTTATAGGTAGAGGGAGCTAGGAAGCTCCAAATTGAGCACGGTTTGCGGCCACGCGATCGTGGTTGAATGCTCTAGATGATGGAAAGTTTTTTGGTGGGTTTTGGGCCAAATTTGAAGGGTGTTGGGCTGCAACACAAACGAGGCCTTCTCGGTCCCTCGGTTAACCGTTGGAGTATCAAACGAAGTCCAAATGGCATGAAACTTGACAGGCGGTCTACCGGTAGTAAACCAAGGCCGCATGACAAGTCTCGGTCCAATACGGAAATGTTTAACCCCCACACACGAAAAGAGGTAGAAAGGGGCACCGGAGGAGATAGGAGCGCCGTAATGCAAAACGGACAACGGGGAAAATGCTCGGATGCATGAGACGAACACGTATGCAAATGCAATGCACATGATGACATGATATGAGATGCATGACAAAGGCAAGAACACACGGAGACAAAAACCCGAACCCGAGGAAAATAAAATAACTTAGTGCCGGAAACGGCAAGAGTTGGGATACAGATAAGGTAAATTACATCCGGGGTGTTACACATTTGTTGGATCCTCGGGCAGTGGGGCTAGACAATCGATCCGCTCCGCTGTCGCGACCCATTCCTGTTAAATGACGTGGAGGCTTAGATCCCCCACATGATTATACTGGGGAAATAAACATCTTATGAGATATAAGAAGCTTACCGGATTGGCAGGGCGCTTTGCGCTGAGTCCGCGATCCTCGGTAAGGGGAGGAGGTACCTCGGCGGACTTGAACAACACCCTCCAGATGTCCTGGTGTGTCGTGTCGAAGAGCTCTCGCAGCGTCTGGTGCTTGACCGGGTCGAACTCCCACATATTGAATTCCCATCTTTGATACGGGAGGATCCTACGGAAGAGCATGACTTGGACCACGTTGACAAGCTTGATTTTCTTGCTTATCATGTTTTTAACACAGTTCTGGAGTCCAGTAAGCTCCACCGATGAACCCCAGGATAGGCCCTTCTCTTTCCAGGAGGTGAGCCGCATGGGGATGCCGGATCGAAATTCGGGGGCCTCTACCCAGTTGGTGTCACGCGGCTCGGTGATATAGAACCACCCCGATTGCCACCCCTTCACTGTCTCCACATAGGAGCCTTTGAGCCAGGTGACGTTGGGCATTTTTCCCACCATGGCGCCTCCGCACTCCGCTTGCAGGCCGACCACCACCTTCGGTTTAACATTGAAGGTCTTCAGCCACAGACTGAAGTGGGGCTTGATGCAGAGGAAGGCCTCGCACATGATGATAAACGCCGAGATGTTGAGGAAGAAATTGGGGGCCAGATCATGGAAGTCCAGCCCATAGTAGAACATGAGCCCGCGAACGAATGGGTGGAGGGGAAATCCCAGCCCGCAGACGAAATGGGTAAGGAATACAACCCTTTCGTGGGATTCGGGGGTAGGGACGATCTGCCCCTCGTTTGGGAGCCAGTGCGCGATGTCTGCGGCCAGGTATCCGGCTTCCCGGAGCTTCCTAATGTTCTCCTCCGTAATGGAGGAGACCATCCACTTTCCTCCCGCTCCGGACATGTTTGGAGTGGTTTTACGGAGAAAATGCGAACTTGCGCGCTGGAGCTCGAGTCCGCAAGATCGGATGGGCAGGGAAGAAGAAGACGTGGGTGAAAAGGAGGAGTCCTTGTCCCTTTATAATGGCGGAAGAAGCTATGCGCCTCCCCACCTGCCTGGTAAACTCGCTTATTCCACAAGTGTCGTAATTGATGGCGCGGTTGGGTTACCCACACCCATATTGATGAGAATCCCGTGATAAGGGGACACGATCTCTGCTTCGACAAGACGTGCCAAGAAAACCGCCTCGCAATACGTGTAGTAGCTGGTTGAGAAAAATGGTTTGAATAATGACCGGGCCATGGCGTGATGTCATGTTATGAAAAGTTGTCAGCAGATTAGATTTGTGGAAATATTATACTCTCTAATGTGGTATGTGGAATTTGTTTTGCAGAGCCGGACACAATCCTTGTGTTCAAAATCTTCTATGGAGTATTCGGAGAAGGAACCCACCTTGCAATGCCGAAGATAATCTGCGCGCCGGACTCATCGTCATTGAAGCCTGGTTCAGGGGCTACTGAGGGAGTCCTGGATTAGGGGGTTCTCGGACAGCCGGACTATATACTTTGGCCAGACTGTTGGACTATGAAAATACAAGATTGAAGACTTCATCCCATGTCCGGTTGGGACTCTCCTTTGCGTGGAAGGCAAGCTTGGCAGTTCGGATATGTAGATCTCCTCCCTTGTAATCGACTCTGTGTAACCCTAGCCCCCTCCGGTGTCTATATAAACCGGAGGGTTTAGTCTGTAGGACAACAACAATCATAATCTTAGGCTAGCTTCTAGGGTTTAGCCTCTACGATCTCGTGGTAGATCAACTCTTGTAATACTCATATCATCAAGATCAACCAAGCAGGGCATAGGGTATTACCTCCATCAAGAGGGCCCGAACCTGGGTAAACATTGTGTCCCCCACCTCCTGTTACCATCCGCCTTAGACGCACAGTTCGGGACCCCCTACCCGAGATCCACCGGTTTTGACACCGACACCTACCCCCTGGGTGCGCCCTCCTGCCTCATGGCCACCTCGTGGCGTTCCTGATGCGGACATCAATACCATTGTTACACCCACAACCTGGGGAAACAAGATTTAGGGTTGATTTCGGAACCCTCCTCCAAGGGCCACGAAATTCCCCCCTTTTCCTCCATATATACAGCCCTTAGGGCATCGTTTAGACTTTGGGTTTTGTTTAGATTAAAAGTTTTCCATAGCTGCAACTTCGCGTACTTCGTTTCTGTCCAACGACTGGACCAAGACGTCACAGAACCCCACCTTTGATCATTAAAGCTTTCCTCTTATATTCGCAATATCCAGATTGCAATCTTAGTTCTTGCTTATTCTTTGTTTGCCTGCAGGAAATAGACCTTTGTGGTCAGTTTGATCGTGCTCCGGCGTGGTCAATAACCTCTCGGAGTTGGTTTAGCGATTGCTAAGGCACGACATCCTCGCACGTTCGTAGTCGGATCGTCAAAGTCGACTTCCTCCAAAAGGATAGCCACCATCTCATCGAAAGACGGGACACCTTTGCCTCTATCAAGTGGTATCAGATTTCCAGGTTGCTCGGTGAGATTTTATAGTTTTTCGTAGTTTAGATCGAGTCTGTTCTTCATACCTGCAGTCCATGAAAAAGCCAAAAAAATTAGGGTTAGTTCATCATATCCGAACCAGTCTGAGCCGCATAGTCGTGTCTAGTTGCTGGTCTTAGAGTCTAGTCTTTTGGACTTTCGAGTTCTGGACATAAGTTGTCACGTCGCCGCCGCACCATCGTCATTGTTCCAACCATATACAACCACCACCAACATATTCCTTACCGCTGATATATACATCGACCTGTCCACCTCCAATCCGAGTCCACATATACATCCGCCTGTCCACCACCAATCCGAGTCCACATATACATCTGCCTGTCCACCACTAATCCGAGTCCACATATACATCTGCGTGTCCACCACCAATCTGAGTCCACATATACATCTGCCTGTCCACCACCAATTCGAGTTCTTTTCATATTAGGTTTGTTTTCGAGATCCATCTAGTTTTCGTTTTGTGTTTCCTTGCCTGAGTAGGTCTCGGAAAAAAAAGTCTGGAGACCCCGGGCAATTTTTAGGCAAAAATTTCGCCGACCAAAAATATTTTTCACTATCGTATTTTTAGGTCCCATGGAGCGTTTTGAGACACTTTCCATCATAGTGATTTTTTATCGCATTTTTTCGTCGTCGCTGCCCTGATTTCCGAAAAAAGTCAAAAAAAAAATCCGTGCCCATCCTGTTAGTTTGACGAGGGAAGAGTTTTGAGACACTCGCCAGTATAGTGAAATTTCGCAAAAAAAGAGCGCCAAAAAAAACAAAGCGAATTTTTTTTCCTGAGTGTGCTTTTCCCTTGTTTGCGTGCAGCGCCGTGATTTTGTTAGTGTTCTAGGCTCGCGTCTCTAGCATGGTCTAGCCTAGGACCAGCACAGTACCGTCGTTGAGCGTTTATTCAACTTTGCATCTCTGAATTGATTATTGCTAACCCTTTTTGCTACCATATTATAAGCCTTCCTAGCTCCAAATACATCTACGTCGTGCGTTTGACTCTCCCTGGTAATCGCTCTATCCAAACTTTGAGAGTTTTGACTATGATGGTTGCCGATCACCGCCTGCTGCTTGGTAAGAACTGGTAAGAATTTGAGATTCGCTTGACGGATTTGTGACTGTCCACCACACCATCACCACCACTTCCTAGTAGTCTATAGCATCATATTCTTGTGTGTTTCTATTGCTGCTAACCATGGCAGGATCACAAGCCGACGAGACTGACTGGGAGAACATGACAAACAAAGAGTTACATGATAAGTTTCAGCAAATGATGAGTGGACCGGTGGAAGATGTGCTACATAGATTTGATGAGGCCATGGAGAAGATAGATGGCATTGAGAAGGCGTTCGAAACAAAGCTCGATAACAAGTTTAATGAATTTCTCGCGCGTCTTCCACCACCACCACCGACTGCACCTAACGCACCTCTACAACAACAACAACAACAACAACAACAACGTTGCTTTCCAAATCAAGTGGGATGATCACAACGCGTTCATATTGACCCTGGACAAAATTCTGGTGCCGCTGTTGATGCTTCTATAGCTCCTACTGCTACTGCGGAGGTGGAGGACCATTACGAGGATGAGGTTGATCAAAATCAGAACTATGTGCAACCACAACCACCACCACCACCAGGTCATCCTCAGGTATATCATCGCAACGGTAGGGCTGCACCACCATATGCAGTACGAGATCATGACCATCTTCTTAAACTGAAATTGAATATTCCACCATTTGAGGGTAGATATGTTCCTGATATATATCTTACTTGGGAGTTAGAAACTGAACAACGTTTTACATGTTTACAATATCCCGAGGAGAGACGTGTTCCTGCTGCTGTTTGTGCTTTCACTAGTTTTGCATGTGTTTGGTGGTCTGAGCATTGTAGATTATATCCTATTCCAGCTTCTTGGGCTGCTTTGAAAACTGCTATGCGTACTGGTTGGTGATGCGGAGCATCCTACGATCATCCCCATGTACACTCAAGCATACACCTTTGGGCCTAAGGTGAACTCGCTCCTTCCCGAATCTTCCTTTTCCGCATGTAAGACATGGATGCTACTTCAAGCGCGGACCTTGTGCATACTCAGGTACACCCAAGGAGACCATGGAGAACCCAAGGACCAAGGCCAAGCGTGCGCAGAAGCGGCGACGGAAGAAGACAGAGACAGCTCCAGGACCCGGACATCCGGCCCTAGGCCCGGACATCTGGCCGCTGGAGACGACCCCTACAACAACAGCCTCCCAGCCGCCAAGTGCTACAGGCCCTGGACATCCGGCGCCTCGCCAAGTCCCGGACATCCGGCCTCACCCCCGGAAATCCGGCACCCTCCAACCAGAGAGCAGAAGAATCGGGCAACTCCAACCCGGACATCCGGCTCTTCGTGAGCCGCCGGACATCCGGCCCCCAGCCCGGACATCCGGCACCTGCCTGTGCGCAGAGATCGGGCCAAGGGCCCATGTATCCCCCTCTCACTTACCCCTTCGTGGGCTAGCACTATATATACTCCCCCACCTCCTCCTAGTTAGGGTCAGCGTTGTGATAGTTCATTTGAGAGATAGAGCTTCGCTCATCCATATCGGATCTACTCCACGAGAGAGACCGAGGCCCCTCTACGGAGAAGATCCACCTTGGATTCAAGACCCCTCATTGGAAGATCCCCTTCTGGATTCAAGACCTCCTCACGGAGAAGAACCGGTTACCGTGTAGCGTCCGTTGTTGACTTTGGATCGTTTATCTTCCCCTTTGTACTCAAGGATCAAGCACATGTGTGACTATTTCTTGTTGGTTGAGTGATTCTCTCATGTTTCCCATCGTGATTTCCCTTGTTTTCCCCCTCGTGTTCCTCGTGTTCTCCGCTGGATCCGCTCCTTTCGTGAAAGATCGGGCGATTAGGGTTCTACCCTACATCATCTTGGTATCATGAGCCACGTTGATCACGATTTTGGAGCCTCCCCTCGTTGTTTTCTAGCCTAATTTTGTTGATTTCGTCCTAAATTCGAAAATTCCCCCAAAAAATAGCCCCCAATTTTTTTTTGTGATTTGTTGGTTTGACAAAGTTTTGTTGGATTTGATCCATGGATTTGCTTGGTTTCGAGTGGATCTAGCATATCCCCACTTTCCCCCACTTTCCATCCACGAAATACCATCAATTTTCCCCCAAAATCATCTATTTCTGCCCCCAAATCGAGTTTCAAAGTCCAAATCCCGATCTGGAATAGTCGTTCCGGACATCCGGCTCCTGGAGCGCCAAATCTGCATGGTTCTGGACATCAGGTCCCGGATGTCCGGCCCCTGGCATTTCAGCCTTTCCCATTTGACCGTTTTGTCCATAACTAATTCATCCGGAGTCCGTTTTTGACGTTCTTTAGCTCGTTGAAAAGCTCTTGACATCTTTGCCTAGGGCTTCCACCACAACCTCCGCATAACCACCACCAAGTTCCGCGACCTAACCAATTTTGTTCCCCATCGCATTAGTGGTTGCTTGAGGAGTGATTTGAGTCTCCTAAGGTGACTAGGCTACTTAGGGACGGTTGCTTCTTCATCAACCACCACCACCACTTCCGCATAGGCTTACCAACCATACACTTCCACCATCCCAACTTAACCCAATTTTTTTAGTGTTGTGAGTTGTGTCTCCTAAGGTGTTTCGGCTACTTAGCGACCGTGCTTTCAACTCCGACACCGTGTATAGCCAACCTTACCCTCCGCTTCCGCATTGCCTACTCGTACAACCCATCATTGCACTTCCACAAAAACCACCACTGCATTCCCGCTACCACCATTTGACGTTTGAGATTTTGAGTTCGCGGTTTTTCCGTTTCCTAAGGTGTTTCGGCTACTTAGGGACGAGTCTCCATCATCTTGGTATCTCCATCAAGATCGCCACCACTCATCATCACCGCGGACGGTAACCTCCATATCATCTTGGTATCGTGGTATCCCTCCATTGTATATTCCCTTGCCATTGCATTGATAACCCCTAGCCCATTTTGCGTCACTTGCCTATCAAGACTAGCCATTTGAGTATTGCCAGCAATGTTACTTGTGCACATTAGTGAACTACACCATATATTGCATACGTAACATATCATATTGGTATCATATCATCACTTGTGTAACAAGATTGTTCCTGTATATACCCAATTGCTACCTTGGTTTGTGCATTTCGCATTGTGGCATTACAAAAAAAAGAACAAAGCTTTTAATCAAAGAAAAAGAGTGAGCGAAGAGCTTGTAAGCAACTGCCATAGCATCATACCACATTGTCATATCGGATCATCTTGGATCATACCACCGGAACATCATATACATAGTATACTTGGGATAGAAGTTCATACATTTTGCATCTTATAGGTTGTGCACAAGTGTCGTATACACCTATTGAGCAATCGTGCTAGCGTCTCTCTTGAGTTGTGCAACACGAGCGTTTTCCGTGGACTCCACATTTTGTGCTCATCCTTGGTTGCACGATCCCATTTATCTATCCGTGTGCGTGTTTCCGTGTGCCACCCATATTGCTATTGGTCTACTTGTTACACTTGCGAATTTGTGAATCTCTTTCAACATTATTGACTCTTGCTAACATTTTCCATCAAATTTTTAGTTCCACTATCCTCACCGAGCTCCACCATAAGCCTTATTTGTGTAGGTGTGAGAAACCAACAAGAATTGGTACCAATTGTGCTATTTCCTTGTCCACATTGGAGTGATCATTGATCCACTTTCAACTTTGGTCAAGGTACATTTGGTATTCGTTCTTCTCTTTCTACCACTCACATTTTTCTCTTGGAGTGATGGATGGGCAAGGCATTTCATCTCCCGTCTACCACAACAAAGATGGCCTGAACAACTACATCACCAAAGCGTCAATCTTCGATCTACAACAACAAATGCAAGGCGCACAATCAAGATTGCGAGAGCGCATCGAGAACCTCTCCATTGACATTCGCCACTCCGAAGCGAGGAAAAGGGACTACATCGACAACAAGCTTTCCGCACAAAAGGAGGAACAAGATGCAAGGATGGAGGAGATTCGAGCCTTGCTGATCAACTGTTCTTCCCCTTCATCATCCTCAAGGCGGCGGCATTCAAGTCACAAGTCTTCGGAGCGCAAAAATGATGCAAGCGCAAGTCGTCCACGTCCACATCTCGATGGCGACCACCATCACGGTTGTGATCCACATCGTCATGAAGGGAAAGTCACCTCCAAGCATCATGTGCAGGACGACGACGAACTCCATCGAGCTCAAGTATGACAACAACACTATAAACATGAAGATGCTCGAGATGCGCCTACCTACAAGTCCCAACAAGCCCTACTTCACGCCAAGTACAAACTTCATGACCACAAGATAAGACCGGGAGATGAGCACCACCAAGATGGTGCTACGGCTACTACCACCACCACTTTGGCATCTTCACCAAGTGCTATCAAGGCATCTTCGCCTTTGGACGTACGGAATCTTCGCCTACTTCCCGTGAGTTCACCTACATCGACATCATCAAGTACAAGGTGACCAACTACGAGCGAGGGCGACACTTCCATCTTCAGAAGCCTCCCAAGGAAGATGGCCGAGCATGGGACATTCCCTTCGGTCATGGAGACAAGCTATGAGGTGCCACATCATATGGTCCTCCTACAACAAGAGGGCGACAAGAATGTCGAGCAAGGGCCACCCCCTTCGACCACGGCGACGAGCACGAACCTCTTCAACAACATGAAGATGGCGCCCATATTGGACTCATACTCCGAGTCAAGCTACGAGATCGCACATGAGACCTTATCTTTGGTCTTGAAGGAGAGTGATGATGTGCCATCTTCGGCCTTCATCCACGGCTATGACCACGACATGATTGAGCATGGAGACATTTGCACCTACATCTCTCCGACACCCACATATGAAGAGATGCCCCAATTCCCATGTGAGGAGAGCCACCACCACATGAGTGACATGAGTGACTCCACCATATGTGACTTTGAGGGCATTTCCTATGAGAGGATGAGTGTGACCACCACTAGCCCCACACCTGAGAGCATGCCACACATCCTATGTGAGGTTGAGCGCCATTTGAGTGACTCCACTGACCATATGAGTTAGAGCATCCAAGAGAGAGTGAGTGAGCCACAACACTTAGTGAGTGAGGTAGTTGAGATGGTATGTGAGGTCACTTTGATTTCTAATGACCTAACCTCTACTCCGAGTGTGTTTTCTTCTTTGGTGCTAGGTCTCCTACATGACGACACGCCTATCCTCGACGAGTCCATACCTCCAATGGAGACGATGATGGCCATGGTGGAAGAAGATGGACCCCCCCACATGGTTCCATCAAGATGAAGTTGACCACGACTTGGTCTTCGACACCTCACCTACAACACATGAGCGATGCTCCAAAGGTAACATAGGTGATGGTGCTTCTCTTGTCCCACTAGTGGACTATCTCACGAATGATTGCTTGAATGATGTTGACACACCTATACCCATGCTTCATGCTAGTGCGACTTCTTCATGTCATGACTTACCTATTTATGATGAATATGATGACGAGCATGTTGAGTTGCCTAGTTGTGATGCTATGCTCCATAGGATATCATGTGAAAATTCTTTTGGTCACATCGTGTTTGACAATCCATTAACCTTGGCATATGCTATGAGGGAGATATCCCATATTGCATCATTTCAATCTCAACATAGTGACTATGCATGCCCCATTACCATAAATCCCATTTGCACTTATGGCATAGATGACGAGATGATGGTCATTGGCTTTTGTTTCTCTTGCGATGATATTGCTATGCTTCCTTTACATGATTTGCGCAATTCATCTACCATGCCAAGCCATGATCACATTGTTCCAAATATGCATCATTTGGGATGTTGTCAATCTTCTCCGTGTGATGTTTCCATTAATGCTCATGAGGAGACCCCCATAGTTTCCTCATACATATTAGGATATTTTGATGCATTCCATACTTTGCATGATTCCCATAATTGCTTGCACCATATGCATTCCATGAATAACAATGCTCTACATATTTCTCATGATGCATTGCACAATTTGAGTCTCCATTATGCTATACATAACAACAAACCTTTCATGATGGATGACATGTTTCTCTATCATGCATCACATTTATTTAAGCATTGGATATTTTGTGCTAACCAACACAAGCACGTGTGCATCATGACGGATGATGTGTACATCTACCACGCACAGCCAATTTTTCCTTTGTCTTTTTTTTATGTAGGTAATCATGCACAATCGTCAACCTCTCAATCCCAAGAGTTGAAGAAACGAGCTCTTGAGAGTGTAACATCCCCAAATTTTCAATTTGGAATGTTATACACTAGATCATCATGCATATCATATTTTCTTGCATTTTGGTTGATCCTAGAAATTTCACGCAACTCAAGGACCTACGGAGAGAGTTGGAGATTTCGTTATTTTCATATTTGAGTTTTCTCAAATTTTGAAAAGAGGATCATTTGATTTATATATTTCATCTTCAATTATTTTCCTATATCAAAAATGGGAGAGGGAATAATATGACTTTCCCAAAATTTAGGAAAATGAAGATCTAATGGATAAATCAAATTTTGTTTTCCGGTGTTTATTCGCATTTTATTTGGATAGGGAAAAATGCGCATTTTCAAAAATTGCATTTTAGGTCCGGAGTAAAGTTCATTTTGTTCGACTCATTTTTAGGAGTCGGGGAAAATTTACTTTAGGAATTTTGGAGCCCGTTTAGATTTTCTTTTCTGTGTTTTTCTGCGCGCGTAACCGTTTAAAAAAAATCCAGCAGGCCAGCCACCGCCTCCCCAGCGCAGGCAGCTGGCCGCGCCAGGCCATCGCGCGCGCCAGGCGCCAGAGGCAGGAGCCCCCGCCGCCCCTTTTTGATTCCTAGTAGGACTTTAGTCCTACTCCGTTTCCTCTTTTCTTTCCTATTCCTACTCTATTTCTTGTCCCCTACCCCAAGAAACCCCCTCCCCTCACCTATATAAATACCCCACACCCCCCCTCCTCACATCAAATCAAACCCCAAGACCCTCTCCTCCTAAGCCGCAGCAAGCAGCAGCGCGCAGCCCCACCCCGCGCCCCTCACCCGCGCCGCGCCCCAAGCCGCCGCCGCCGCCCTACGTCGCCGCCGCCGCCCTTAGCCGCTGCCGCCCGGAGCCCGCCTCCCGAGGTAGCCGCGCCTCTCTTTTCTTTTCCTCGGTCCGGTTTTCCTAAAAGAACCGTTCCGTTTTCTCTCTGTTTCTTTTCTTTTTCTTTTCCGTTTCTTTGTTTCGGTTTTCTTTTCCGAAAACCCTAGATCGGATTCGTTTTCTTTTCCGATTTAGTTGCCTTTGGACCGTTCACCAGACCATTCGTCCTAACGAACGTGATCACCGGATTCTTCTAGGTTAACGAACGTCCGTTCGTTTAACCGTTCTTCTTTTTCTTCTCGTCGGATTTATTCCGCGATCGCGATCTCATATCCGATCTTCGTTCTAGTCTTTCTTCTCGCTCGTTTATCAAAATCAGGTGATTCAAGTGCCTGGAGTTTCGTTTCGAAACCGCCGTTCCGTCTAATCAACTTGAACAAGTTTTTTCCCCGGTAAAATTTGACCTAGTTTCAACTTGCTAGAACCGAGTTGTTTTCTTCCGTCGTTTGTTTTCCGTTTCTTTGTTCGGTTCGTTCTTTCTTTGCAACCGGAGTTCTTATGTTGAACTATCTGGTTCGTTCTCTTGTTCGAGTTTTACCTGTGCATTAGATGAGTACTTATTGTATGCTTGTTGTTTGTCTGCGATAGATCACCCGGATTGCGCCGCTTGTTACTTCGATTCCCTAGGTCTCGCGGATCATCAGCAAGGCAAGTAACACTTTGATCATACCTTTTCTACAACCCATGTTTTATTGCATTAGATCAATCCTCTCACATTGCATGATTAGGATCTAATTAAATTGTGGGTTGGGAAGTAGATGAGGTAGTACCTATTACCTGTATTATTATGAAACCCTTGGGAGTTACTTCTACGTTTGCTTATTATGCCATGCTATGCTAGTAGACGTGGATTGGGTGAGTGATATCCATGACAGATGTGAGTTGATAATTTAATGGTTTATCTAAGGTGGCAACTTAAACACACATCTGGGTGGATTGAGGCACCTGATGTCTATCAGGACTTGCCTGTTTTTTTTGGACCGCCACCCAGGCTCAAAGGGATCATAAGATCTTTCATGCTAGAAACTTCCGTGTGCAGCCACAAGCCATTATGGGCTCTGGCATAGTGGACTAAGTCGTGTGAACTCTTACGGGTAGACTAGCAGATGTAGGGCAAAGTAGGTGTACCGGTCTACCCACACGTAAGGTGCTAGTGCTTCTGAAAAACTATGTCTCGGTCATCCGTTTCTCAAACACCGTGTAGTGCGAGAAACCAAACGGAGGTGATCGAGTCTTGTGGGGAAAAGTGCGCAAACCTCTGCAGAGTGTACAAACTAATCATGATTAGCCGTGTCCCCGGTTATGGACAACTTGAGTATCTAGTACTTGAATATCATGTGAATCTCATCATGTTACTTCTAATTAATGTTGTTGGGTTTTAATTGTTCACTTAATTGGGATCGGAATGCTGTCAACCATTCTCGATGTTTCACAACCACCATGATAGTTAAATAAATTTATTCCTTTGCAGTAGGGAAAAACTGGCTTTACGCAAAAACTGTAACCATAGAGCTTTCCACCAGCCATATATGCATATAGTATAGCTGTTTCATTTCCTTTACTCTCTATGTGTTACATTGCCAGCATATTCCATGTGCTGACCCGTTTTCGGGCTGCAACTTCTCATGTTGCAGACTTTTCAGACGACGAGTAAGGTGCTTTTAGGTCGTGGCCCTATACTCAGTGATGCCGTTGGAGTTGATGGACCCATTTATCTTCCGAGTCTTCCGCTGTTATCGTTATTAGATGGCCTTAAGCCATTTTTATTGTAATAAGTTCTCTTTTGAGACAACGATGTAATAAGTGTGTGATTGCCACTCTGCTATAAATCCTTCGATGTACTGTGTGGTGTCAGCATTACTGATCCAGGGATGACACCTGAGCATAGAGCACTTGATCCATTCGGGTCGGGTTGCCACAGAGATGGTATCAGAGCACACGCTGACTGTAGGACACGACCACTAAGTTAAAGCCATAGATCACCATTCTCTTCTCATTTTCTAACTCCTCATCTTTTCTACTCTTTTAGGATGACGCACGCGAAGATTAAGTACGCTCAACCGGATGAAGGCACACCATTTGGATTTCACCTGAAGGAAGTCACCAAGTACCTGAACATTGGATTACCAAGCTTCACGGGAACCTTCAACGCCACTCTGCCTGAAGAGGAGCGCTGGAAGATTCAAGCTCACGTTCCGGGAAGGACATTCGCGCCAATCACGAGCCTATAGATAGTGTTTTTAATGCACCAACCTGGAGTCTGGGAAAGAGCATGGCAGCTCATATCACCATAGGACGCATTGGAGAAGTTTACCAAGAAGACCTCAAGGACACTATCTAACAGATTTGCGGACGCCGAGATGAACAATGGGAGTTAGTCAGCACCAAGAAGGATAGATCCATTGCATCTTTCATCCAGGAGTTAAACCAGCACATTCGACGCCATGAGAACCAGATGTGCAATGATATGATAGAGTTGAAGAATGCGAAGGCAAGGATCATCGAACTAGATGGAGAACTAAAGTCTACACGCAAGGACTACATGGACGAGATCGTAGCTCTAGCAAGGCACAATGGCGATCTTAAGCAGGAGATTGAAGAACTCAAAAGGAAGTTAGCATCCAAAGAGGAAGACGAGTACGTCGCATGTTCGGACAACTACATCATCATCGACGACACCGATTCGGATCCAAGTGAACCCGATTTTGAAGACGAAGCTGGAGCAGATATCATGGAGTCTTCCACCGGTTCAAATTTCTAGATGACCACCAGATAGTAGTAGTATTCCCCCATGTAAACATTAGTTCGAGCACTTTTGCGATAGTTTTAGAACGTTTGTAAGCCCTTGTTTGATTGAATGAAGTGATTTTGTGTGCATTTGATCATGTGCATTGGGGTAGTGTTTTCTCTTTAGGCCCTCCCTCTATTCTTAAATCTCGTCTCTTCTAAACCCTCAGATGCCTCCAACCCAAGCTCTTAGGACACCTATGTTAGTAAGCTCGCCAGGAGCAGAGTACATGGCCAGACAAGGATGTTTCCAAGTGCCATTAAGTATAGGAAGGCATGTTTTCCCAACGGATTTAATTATTCTGGAATCTCAAGGATTGGATGTGATATTAGGCATGGATTGGTTGTCGATGTATGGAGGAAACATCGATTGCGCTAGTAAGTCAATTTTGCTTACCACGCCAGAAGGAAGAAGGATCAAGTATGTATCCCGGCATGTGCCAAACAGGACACAAGTAAACTGCCTAACAGGAGTTGTGCAAGAAGAAGTACCAGTGGTAAAGGATTTTCCTGATGTATTTCCTGAGGAATTACCAGGCATGCCACCGGATAGAGACATAGAGTTCTTAATTGAGCTATTGCCAGGTACAGGCCCAATACCGAAGCGACCGTACCAGATGCCAGCAAAGGATTTGGAAGAAATTAAGAATCAGATTAAGGAGTTATTGGATAAAGGTTACATTCGCCCAAGTTCTTCACCTTGGGGATCACCCGTACTTCTAGTGGAAAAGAAGGATGGATCATTAAGGATGGTTGTAGATTATCGGGGATTGAATGAAGTAACCATCAAGAACAAGTACCCACTGCCAATGATCAACGATCTGTTTGATCGGTTGCAAGGAGCTAAAGTGTTTTCCAAGATCGATTTGCGATCAGGGTACCATCAATTGAAGATTCGGGAGCAGGACATACCTAAGACAGCATTCACCACGAGATATGGACTGTATGAGTATACCGTTATGTCATTTGGATTGACTAACGCACCTGCCTATTTTATGAACCTGATGAACAAAGTGTTTATGGAGTTTTTGGATAAGTTCGTCGTAGTGTTCATTGATGACATCCTGGTTTATTCAAAGGATGAAGAGGAGCATAAGGAACATTTGCGTTTGGTTTTGGAGAAACTAAGGGAACATCAGTTATACGCCAAATTCAGCAAATGTGAGTTTTGGTTGAAGGAAGTTGGATTCCTCAGACACGTTATATCCGGAGAAGGTATAGCAGTTGACCCCATAAAGGTTGAGACAGTAACCGAATGGGAAGCACCAACGACGGTTGGAGAGATCCGGAGTTTTCTTGGACTCGCAGGATACTACCAGAGATTCATTGAGAACTTTTCAAAGATTGCAAAGCCTATGACTGAATTGTTGAAGAAGGATACTAAGTTCAAATGGACTGAGGAGTGTGAGGCTAGTTTCCAGGAATTGAAGAAACGTTTGGTTACCTCACCAGTATTGATTTTGCCAGATCAAACCAAGGATTATGAGGTGTATTGCGACGCTTCACGTCGAGGACTTGGAGCAGTGCTTATGCAGGAAGGAAGAGTTGTTTCGTATGCTTCATGGCAACTGAAGCCTCATGAGTTGAATTATGCCACGCATGATTTGGAGTTAGCAGCTGTAGTGCATGCATTGAAAACTTGGAGACATTTCCTCATTGGAAATCATTGTGAGGTGTACACGGATCACAAGAGTTTGAAGTACATTTTCACGCAGAAGGAGTTGAACCTCAGACAAAGGAGATGGTTGGAGCTCATCAAGGATTACGACATGATATTGCATTACCATCCCGGAAAAGCTAATGTAGTAGCTGACGCATTGAGCCGTAAGAGCCATGTCAATACTCTAATGACGGGGAAAATACCCAAGGAGTTAGCAGAAAACCTTCGTGAGCTATGCTTGGAAATAGTTCCGAGAGGCTATGTAGCAGCATTGGAGATTCAGTCAACATTGATGGATAAAATCAGAGAAGCTCAGAAATCTGACAAGGAGATTGCTACTATAAAAGAGAAATTGAGCGAAGGAAAAGCAAAGGGATTTCGTGAGGATGAACACGATACCCTATGGTTTGAGGACCGTGTTTATGTGCCCAATGACCCGGAGATCAGGAATTTGATTTTGCAGGAGGCACATGATTCACCGTATTCGATTCACCCAGGGAATACCAAGATGTATTTGGATTTAAAGGAAACATTCTGGTGGAACGGAATGAAGAAGGATATTGCATCATATGTAGCAGTTTGTAACGTATGCCAGAGAGTAAAGGCAGAGCATCAGAAGCCAGCAGGATTGTTACAGCCATTGCCGATACCCGAATGGAAGTGGGATAAGATAGGCATGGATTTTATCACAGGACTACCCAGGACGAAAGCAGGATATGACTCGATATGGGTAGTAGTTGATCGTTTGACGAAGGTAGCACATTTCATTCCAGTTAAGACCACTTACACCAGTGCTAAGTTGGCGAAGATATACATGACTAGGATCATTTGTTTGCATGGAGTTCCGAGGAGTATCGTATCAGATAGAGGAACCCAATTTACCTCAAAGTTTTGGAATCAGTTGCATGAAACTTTAGGAACCAGACTAGAGTTCAGCACAACTTTTCACCCGCAGACAGATGGACAGACCGAGAGAGTCAATCCGATTTTGGAAGATATGCTGAGAGCTTGTGCACTAGATTATGGATCTAGTTGGGACGATAACTTGTCGTATGCGGAGTTTTCTTATAACAACAGTTACCAAACCAGTTTGAAGATGGCACCTTTCGAAGCTTTATACGGAAGGAGGTGCAGGACACCGTTGTCATGGGACGAAGTTGGAGACCGTCAATTCTTTGGACCAGATTTGATTAAGGAGTCAGAACGGAAAGTTAAGTTGATTTGCGATAGGCTCAAGATAGCCCAGTCCAGGCAGAAGAGCTACGCAGATTCTAAACGCAAGGAGACAGTTTACGAAACCGGAGACAGAGTTTATCTCCGAGTATCCCCACTTCGAGGAGTTAAACGCTTTGGAGTTAAAGGGAAGTTAGCACCGCGTTTCGTTGGACCGTATAAGATCTTGCAACGTATGGGAGAAGTCGCTTATAAGTTGGAATTACCAGAGGGACTGTCAGGAGTTCATGATGTATTTCATGTTTCTCAGCTGAAGAAATGTCATGCCGAGATGGCAGAGGTACTGCTAAGAGATACAGTACCGCTTGAAGCGATTCAGTTGGAGGATGACTTAACGTATGAGGAGAAGCCAGTTAAGATTCTCGATTATGCCAGCAGAGTTACCCGCAGCAAGGTTATCAAGTTTTGCAAAGTTTAGTGGAACCACCACTCAGAGGATGAAGCCACCTGGGAAAGAGAAGAAGATTTGCTCAAGGACCACCCTCACCTATTTTCTAGCCAACCCGAATCTCGAGGGCGAGATTCATCTTAAGGGGGGTAGGTTTGTAACATCCCCAAATTTTCAATTTGGAATGTTATACACGAGATCATCATGCATATCATATTTTCTTGCATTTTGGTTGATCCTAGAAATTTCACGCAACTCAAGGACCTACGGAGAGAGTTGGAGATTTCGTTGTTTTCATATTTGAGTTTTCTCAAATTTTGAAAAGAGGATCATTTGATTTATATATTTCATCTTCAATTATTTTCCTATATCAAAAATGAGGGAATAATATGACTTTCCCAAAATTTAGGAAAATGAAGATCTAATGGATAAATCAAATTTTGTTTTCCGGTGTTTATTCGCATTTTATTTGGATAGGGAAAAATGCGCGTTTTCAAAAATTGCATTTTAGGTCCGGAGTAAAGTTCATTTTGTTCGACTCATTTTTAGGAGTCGGGGAAAATTTACTTTAGGAATTTTGGAGCCCGTTTAGATTTTCTTTTCTGTGTTTTTCTGCGCGCGTAACCATTTAAAAAAAATCCAGCAGGCCAGCCGGGCCAAGGCCCAGGCCAGCCACCGCCTCCCCAGCGCAGGCAGCCGGCCGCGCCAGGCCATCGCGCGCGCCAGGCGCCAGAGGCAGGAGCCGCCGCCGCCCCTTTTTGATTCCTAGTAGGACTTTAGTCCTACTCCGTTTCCTCTTTTCTTTCCTATTCCTACTCTATTTCTTGTCCCCTACCCTAAGAAACCCCCTCCCCTCACCTATATAAATACCCCACACCCCCCCTCTCCTCACATCAAATCAAACCCCAAGCCCCTCTCCTCCTAAGCCGCAGCAAGCAGCAGCGCACAACCCCACCCCGCGCCCCTCACCCGCGCCGCGCCCCAAGCCGCCGCCGCCACCGCCCTACGTCGCCGCCGCCGCCGCCCTTAGCCGCCGCCGCCCGGAGCCCGCCTCCCGAGGTAGCCGCGCCTCTCTTTTCTTTTCCTCAGTCCGGTTTTCCTAAAAGAACCGTTCCGTTTTCTCTCCGTTTCTTTTCTTTTTCTTTTCCGTTTCTTTGTTTCGGTTTTCTTTTGCGAAAACCCTAGATCGGATTCGTTTTCTTTTCCGATTTAGTTGCCTTTGGACCGTTCGCCGGACCGTTCGTCCTAACAAACGTGATCACCGGATTCTTCTAGGTTAACGAACATCCGTTCGTTTAACCGTTCTTCTTTTTCTTCTCGTCGGATTTATTCCGCGATCGCAATCTCAGATCCGATCTTCGTTCTAGTCTTTCTTCTCGCTCGTTTATCGGAATCAGGTGATTCAAGCGCCTGGAGTTTCGTTTCAAAATTGCCGTTCCATCTAATCAACTTGAACAAGTTTTTTCCCCGGTAAAATTTGACCTAGTTTCAACTTGCTAGAACCGAGTTGTTTTCTTCCGTCGTTTGTTTTCCGTTTCTTTGTTCGGTTCGTTCTTTCTTTGCAACCGGAGTTCTTATGTTGAACTATCTGGTCCGTTCTCTTGTTCGAGTTTTACCTGTGCATTAGATGAGTACTTATTGTATGCTTGTTGTTTGTCTGCGATAGATCACCCGGATTGCGCCGCTTGTTACTTCGATTCCCTAGGTCTCGCGGATCATCAGCAAGGCAAGTAACACTTTGATCATACCTTTTCTACAACCCATGTTTTATTGCATTAGATCAATCCTCTCACATTGCATGATTAGGATCTAATTAAATTGTGGGTTGGGAAGTAGATGAGGTAGTACCTATTACCTGTATTATTATGAAACCCTTGGGAGTTACTTCTACGTTTGCTTATTATGCCATGCTATGCTAGTAGACGTGGATTGGGTGAGTGATATCCATGACAGATGTGAGTTGATAATTTAATGGTTTATCTAAGGTGGCAACTTAAACACACATCTGGGTGGATTGAGGCACCTGATGTCTATCAGGACTTGCCTGTTTTTTTTGGACCGCCACCCAGGCTCAAAGGGATCATAAGATCTTTCATGCTAGAAACTTCCGTGTGCAGCCACAAGCCATTATGGGCTCTGGCATAGTGGACTAAGTCGTGCGAACTCTTACGGGTAGACTAGCAGATGTAGGGGAAAGTAGGTGTACCGGTCTACCCACACATAAGGTGCTAGCGCTTCTGAAAAACTATGTCTCGGTCATCCGTTTCTCAAACACCGTGTAGTGCGAGAAACCAAACGGAGGCGATCGAGTCTTGTGGGGAAAAGTGCGCAAACCTCCGCAGAGTGTACAAACTAATCATGATTAGCCATGTCCCCGGTTATGGACAACTTGAGTATCTAGTACTTGAATATCATGTGAATCTCATCATGTTACTTCTAATTAATGTTGTTGGGTTTTAATTGTTCACTTAATTGGGATCGGAATGCTGTCAACCATTCTCGATGTTTCACAACCACCATGATAGTTAAATAAATTTATTCCTTTGCAGTAGGGAAAAACTGGCTTTACGCAAAAAATTGTAACCATAGAGCTTTCCACCAGCCATATATGCATATAGTATAGCTGTTTCATTTCCTTTACTCTCTATGTGTTACATTGCCAGCATATTCCATGTGCTGACCCGTTTTCGGGCTGCAACTTCTCATGTTGCAGACTTTTCAGACGACGAGTAAGGTGCTTTTAGGTCATGGCCCTATACTCAGTGATGCCGTTGGAGTTGATGGACCAATTTATCTTCCGAGTCTTCCGCTGTTATCGTTATTAGATGGCCTTAAGCCATTTTTATTGTAATAAGTTCTCTTTTGAGACAACGATGTAATAAGTGTGTGATTGCCACTCTGCTATAAATCCTTCGATGTACTGTGTGGTGTCAGCATTACTGATCCAGGGATGACACCTGAGCACAGAGCACTTGATCCATTCGGGTCGGGTCGCCACAAAGAGCAAATATGACTTGGGATCCCATGAACTATCATTCCCACCGCTCTCTTCGCGCAACGACTACGCGCATCTCTCTCACTTGGCTCTCACACGGCTATGGGCTATATACCGCTTGTCACTTCATGCTCATTTTACCGTGTTCACTTTGCATGCTATGCTTTCTTCTATGCCTTTGCCATGCAATTGTGACCCTTGCTTGCATCTACCCATGATTCACAATTATGCTACTCCTATGTGTATTTGCATGCTTGGTGGAGATCCTTGTTGCTATTGCCATGTTTATCATGTGCCTCATGCTATTGATGCTATTTTGCTCATATCATCCTTTCATGCTTGTGCTATGTCATGTGAATTATTCATGCACACTATTTGCACCCATGACATGCTTGCTATGATTCCTTCTAGTACGTTGCATCTTCGCACTACTAGCTTGCTTGCCTTGTTTCACATGATTGCTTGTTTTGTCGCATCACCCATGTTCCATTCTTACTTGCTTTCTTGGGTTGATGACGTCTATGTTCATGCCTCTCACATGATACATTTTGTTCATTGTTGCTTGCCTCTAATTTTTGCATCTATGCTTATTGATCATGGAGACTTGGACACTTTACTTGTGATGCATGCTTGCTTGATTGAGCCTATTGTATTTGGTTGTTCTCGCATCATCATATGCCTCCATACTATGAAATGTTCCCTTGTCCTTTCTTATGATGAGCATGATGCATACACTTGTTGGGTATTTTACCACACGAATGATAGGTTTTGCATCTCTGCTAACCTCATTTGTTTTTCCGAGTGTTTGTCATGTTCTTTCATGTTGAAGGATTCACAAGGCGATACCGTCACAAGACAATTTGTTCATGTGAAGGCATACACGATGTGCAACACCAACATTTGCGAGAATCTCCTAAAGGTGAACTCCTTCCCTTTGAGCCATCCTCAATTACACATATTGGATGGGTCACTCTTTCATTGTTGTCTCCTTCTTGTTGTCTACATGTTACATCTCGCTTATGGAGGAGCTACATGGGAGATTGGCTCTATGGACCTTCAAGTTGAGGAGCGCTCGGACTTATTGGATGCACCTTCGAACCTCCACTCATGCCACGACATTGAGCATTGGTACACCAACACCTCCATACTTGTTGATTGTGCCCACACATGTCATGCTCAATGGACATATCGTACACATGACAAATTTGCATCTTATGCATGGATTGACTCATATTACGATTGCCTTGTTGCATCTTGTCTTTCTACGTCATCCATGATATATGAGCTTGTGCATTTCATTAGCAAATTTGTTGTGATATCCCTTGATGGCATATTCATACATCATGATCTTATTGCCTACCATCAATTGCATGATCATATCACATTGAGCATCCATTACCATATTCATGCTATTGATAAACCGTCTCACTATGACATCATTTTGAACCGTGGTTGCATTGATCATATTCACAACACATTTGTGTGCATAATGAATGTTTTTGCTCCCATGAATGCTTTGCATACCATTCCATATCTTTTGGATAAGCTTCATGCACCTTGTCATGCTCAATCTTGTCGCACGGACTCATTCTTACATGATGGACACTTTGTGTGCGCTAACCATTGTATTTCCGAGTGTCATCTGTGTTTGCTCTTTTTGCATGTGTACCACTCCGGAGACACCTTGGAATACTTGGATTGCGCCATGTCTTCTACTTCGTCCAACTACAAGTCCGTCCACGACAACCGTTTCCATGGTGATGAGGATCACGATCCGAGGTCGGATCTTTCCCAAAGGAGGGGAGATGATGCGGAGCATCCTATGATCATCCCCATGTACGCTCAAGCATACGCCTTTGGGCCTAAGGTGAACTCGCTCCTTCCCTAATCTTCCCTTTCCGCATTTTAGACATGGATGCTACTTCAAGCGCGGACCTTGTGCATACTCAGGTACACCCGAGGAGACAATGGAGAACCCAAGGACTAAGGCCAAGCGTGCACAGAAGTGACGACGGAAGAAGACGGAGACAGCTCCAGGACCCGGACATCCGGCCCCAGGCCCGGACATCTGGCCGCTAGAGACGACCCCTACATCAGCAGCCTCCCAGCCGCCAAGTGCTACAGGCCCCGGACATCCGGCGTCAACCCCGGACATCCAGCGCCTCGCGAAGCCCCGGACATCCGGCCTCACCCCCGGAAATCCGGCACCCTCCAACCAGAGAGCAAAAGAATCGGGCAACTCCAGCCCGGACATCCGGCCAGAGGCCCGGACATCCGGCTCTTCGTGAGCCATCGGACATCCGTCCCCCATCCCAGACATCCGGCACTTGCCTGTGCGCAGAGATCGGGCCAAGGGCCCATGTATCGTCCTCTCACTTACCCCTTCGTGGGCTAGCACTGTATATACTTCCCAACCTCCTCCTAGCTAGGGTCAGCGTTGTGATAGCTCATTTGAGAGATAGAGCTTCGCTCATCCATATCGGATCTACTCCACGAGAGAGACCGCGGCCCCTCTACGGAGAAGATCCACCTTGGATTCAAGACCCCTCACGGGAAGATCCCCTTGTGGATTCAAGACCTCCTCACAGAGAAGAACCGGTTACCATGTATCGTCCATTGTTGACTTTGGATCGTGTATCTTCCCCTTTGTACTCGAGGACCTAGCACATGTGTGACTATTTCTTGTTGGTTGAGTGATTCTCTTGTGTTTCCCCTCGTGATTTCCCTCATTTTCCCCCTAGTGTTCCTCTTGTTCTTTGCGGGATCCGCTCCTTTCGTGAAAGATCGGGCGATTAGGGTTCTACCCTACATCAGTTGGGTTCCACCATATTATCAACGTGAATTACTTCAAAAATTGCAGCGTTTAAGACAAGGAAAAAATTCTGTAGAAGAATATTATCAGGAATTACAAACTGGCATGATTAGATGTGGTATTGTTGAGGAGAATGAAGCTATGCTTGCACGTTTATGGGTGGATTAAATAGAGAGATTCAGACTATTCTCGAGTATAAGGAGTATACTAATATCACTCGTTTATTCCATCTTGCTTGTAAAGCTGAACGTGAAGTGCAGGATCGACAGGCATTGGCGTGAACTAACTTTTCTGCAGGTCGATCTTCATCATGGACACCACGTGCATCCTCTACTTCCACTGCACCAGCATCTCCGTTAGGTGCCACCTCCGGCCGTGATACAAGAAAGCAGGCACAACCACCACTATCTGCCAAGAGCACACCTGCCGGGCCTGCGCAGAGCTCTTCTTCTTCCATGGCATCAACAGGGCACACAAGTGATATTATTTGTCGTCGTTGTAAGGGAAGAGGGCATTTTGCGAGAGAATGCAAATCTCAGCATGTGGTGATTGTTACTGAGGATGGTGGGTATGAGTCCGCTAGTGATTATGATGAGGAGACTTTGGCTCTTATTACACATGAAGAACACGGTGGAGATGATTCTGATCATGAGACGCAATACATGGCTGCTGAAGATGCTGACAGGTATGAATGTTTAGTTTCTCAACGTGTTTTGAGTGTGCAGGTTACACAAGCTGAGCAAAACCAGAGGCATAATTTGTTCCATACAAAGGTAGTTGTGAAGGAACATTCTGTTCGCGTCATCATAGATGGAGGGAGCTGCAATAACTTGGCTACTATGGAGATGGTGGAGAAGCTATCTCTCACCACAAGACCACATCCACATCCTTACTACATCCAATGGTTCAACAACAGTTGCAAGGTTAAGGTAACACGTACTATTCGTGTGCATTTTAGTATCTCTACATATGCTGATTATGTGGATTGTGATGTGGTACCTATGCAAGTATGTTCCTTATTACTTGGTAGACCATGGCAATTTGATAAAAATTCTGTACACCATGGTAGAAACAATCAGTATACTCTTGTTCATAAAGATAAAAATATTACTTTGCTTCCTATGACTCCCGATTCCATTTTGAAAGATGATATTAATAGAGCTAATAAAGCAAAACAGGAAAAAAAAATAAGAGTGAAAATCAGATTGTGGCAAAAGAATTTGAGCAACAAATGAAGCCTAATAATAAATCATCTAGCGTTGCTTCTGAAATTAAATTGAAAAGTGCATGTTTAGTTGCCACCAAATCTGATATTGAAGATCTAGATTTTAGCAAATCTGTTTGCTATGCTTTTGTGTGCAAAGAGACATTATTTTCATTCAAGGACGTGCCTTCCTCTTTGCCTCCTACTGTCACTAACATTTTGCAGGAGTTCGCTAACGTCTTTCCACAAGACGTGCCACCGGGATTACCACCTATTTGAGAGATTGAGCGTCAAATTGGCTTAATTACTAGTGCATCATTACCCAACCGTGCACCATACCGTACCAATACAAGAACTGCTCGACAAAGGTTATATACGCGAATCCCTTAGTCCTTGTGCCGTTCCTATCATTTTAGTGCCGAAAAAGGATGGTACGTCGCGTATGTGTGTTGACTGTAGAGGCATTAATAATATTACTATTTGTTATCGTCATCCTATTCCTAGGCTAGATGATATTCTTGATGAATTGAGTGGCTCTACAATATTCTCCAAAGTTGATTTGCGTAGTGGATACCATCAAATTCGTATGAAATTGGGAGATGAATGGAAAACAACATTTAAAACTAAGTTTGGATTATATGAGTGGTTAGTCATGCCTTTTCGGTTAACTAATGCACCTAGTACTTTCATGAGGTTAATGAACGAAGTTTTCTGTGCTTTCATTAGACGATTTGTGGTAGTTTACTTTGATGACATATTGATTTATAGCAAATCTTTGGAGGAACATTTGGAACATTTACGTGCTATTTTTATTGCTCTACGTGATGCACGTTTGTTTGGTAACCTTGGAAAGTGCACCTTTTGCACCGACCGAGTATCTTTTCTTGGCTATGTTGTTACTCCACAGGGAATTGAAGTTGATAAAGCCAAGATTGAAGCTATTGAGAGTGGGCCGCAGCCCAAAACGGTCACACAAGTGAGGAGTTTCCTTGGCCTCGCTGGTTTTCATAGGTGTTTTGTGAGAGATTTCAGCACCATTGCTACACCTCTCAACGAGCTTACAAAGAAGGATGTGCCTTTTGTTTGGGGTACCGCATAGGAAGAATCCTTCATAGTATTGAAAGATAAGTTGAGACATGCTCATTTACTCCAACTTCCTGATTTTAATAAGACTTTTGAGCTTGAATGTGATGCTAGTGGAATTGTATTAGGAGGTGTGTTATTACAGGATGGCAAACCTGCTGCATACTTTTCTGAAAAATTGAGTGGGACTAGTCTGAACTATTCTACTTCTGATAAAGAGTTATATGCTCTTGTTCGGACCTTAGAAACATGGCAACATTATTTATGGCCGAAGGAATTTGTTATACATTCTGATCATGAATCTTTGAAACACATTAAAAGTCAAGCAAAACTGAACCGTAGACATGCTAAATGGGTTGAATTCATTGAGACTTTCCCTTATGTCATTAAACACAAGAAGGGTAAATAAAATGTTATTGCTGATGCATTGTCTCGTCGTTATACTATGCTTTCACAACTTGACTTCAAAATATTTGGTTTGGAGACCATCAAAGATCAATATGTACATGATGCTGAATTTCAAGATGTATTGCAGAATCGTAAGGAAGGGAGAACTTGGAACAAGTTCATTCTTAACGATGGATTTGTGTTTCGTGCTAACAAGCTATGCATTCCAGCTAGCTCCGTTCGCCTTTTGTTGTTGCAGGAGGCGCATGGAGGAGGATTAATGGGACACTTTGGCATCAAGAAGATGGAGGATATACTTGTTACACATTTCTTTTGGCCAAAGATGAGACGGGATGTTGAGCATTTTGTTGCTCGCTGCACTACATGTCAAAAAGCTAAGTCACGACTCAATCCTCATGGTTTATGTATGCCTTTTCATGTACCTAGTGTTCCTTGGGAGGATATATCTATGGACTTTGTTTTAGGTTTACCTCGAACAAAGAAGGGGATGGATAGCATATTTATTGTCGTGGATAGGTTCTCGAAAATGGCACACTTTATACCATATCATTAAAGCGATGATGTTGTTAATGTTGCTGATTTGTTCTTTCGTGAAATTATTCGCTTGCATGGTGTGCCAAATACTATTGTTTCAGATCATGATACTAAATTTCTTAGCCACTTTTGGAGATGTTTATGGGCTAAGTTGGGGACTAAACTGCTTTTTAGTACTAATTGTCACCCCCAAACTGATGGACAAACTGAAGTAGTCAATCGAACATTGTCTACTATGCTTAGGGCTGTTTTAAAGAATAATAAGAAAATGTGGGAAGAATGCTTGCCTCATATTGAATTTGCTTATAATCGTTCATTGCATTCTACTACTAAGATGTGCCCTTTTGAAATTGTGTATGGTTTCCTACCTCGTGCACCTATTGATTTGTTGCCTCTTCCATCTTCGGAGAAGGTTAATTTTGATGCTAAAGAACGTGCTGAATTGATTTTAAAAATGCATGAGTTAACTAAGGAAAACATTGAGCGTACAAATGCTAAATATAAACATGCTGGAGATAAGGGTAGAAAACATGTTGTGTTTGCACCTGGAGATCTTGTTTGGTTACATTTGCATAAGGATAAATTTCCTAATTTGCGCAAATCAAAGCTAATGCCATGTGCTGATGGTCCTTTTAAGGTGTTAGAGAAAATAAATGATAATGCATATAAAATTGAGCTGCCTGCAGATTTTGGGGTTAATCCCACTTTAACATTGCAGATTTGAAGCCTTATTTGGGTGAGCAAGATGAGCTTCCGTCGAGGACGACTTCATTTCAAGAAGGGGAGGATGATGAGGACATCAATACCATTGGTACACCCACAGCCCCTGCTGCTATACATACTGGACCAATTACTAGAGCTCGTGCACGCCAATTAAATTATCAGGTACTTTCGTTTCTTGGTAATGATTCTAATGTTCATGAGAATATGATGCCGCCTAAATTGGATACATTTGTTTTGCTTACAAATGAAGGGCCTGGCACGGATAAGAGGGATGAACACTAGAGCAAGACCAAGCATAGAGATGATGGCGTGCGCAAGGGGATCAAGAACGGAGTTACAAGTGATGATTTCAGGACTTTGAAGCCACCATAAGGAGTGCATGAAGCCTTGGACAAAATATACAAGATGCCACTTCACAAATTTCGTCCAGAGGCTATTCTAGGTGCTGCATCACCTTATTATTGGGCCAGGCCCATGTATTTTCAAAATACTTAAGTATAGGCTGTTTTTAGAGTCCGTATGTGTCGGGAAACAAGAGTTAGGGTTGATTTCGGAACCCTCCTCCAAGGGCCACAAAATTCCCCCTCTTCCTCCATATATACAGCCCTTAGGGCGTCGTTTAGACTTTGGGTTTTGTTTAGATTAAAAGGTCGCCATAGCTGCAACTTCGCGTACTTCGTTTGTGTCCAACAACCAGACCAAGACGTCGCAGAACCCCACCTTTGATCAATAAAGCTTTCCTCTTATATTCGCAATATCCAAATTGCAATCTTAGTTTCTTGCTTGTTCTTCGTTTGCCTGCAGGAAATAGACCTTCGTGGTCAGGTTGATTATGCTCCGGCATGGTCAATAACCTCTCGGAGTTGGTTTAGCGATTGCTAAGGCACGACGTCCTTGCACGTTCGTACTCGGATCGTCGAAGTCGACTTCCTCCAAAACGATAGCCACCATCTCATCGAAATATGGGACACCTTTGCCTCTATCAGTTCTGGACTTCAACTCCAAGTCTTCTGGTTTGCTTTAGGTCCAAGAAAGATCATGGCGAAGGTTTCATTCTGTTTGGATTCCATTTGGTATTCCTTTTTCGTGAAACTCTAAAATAGGAAAAAAAAACAAGAACTGGCACTGTGCCTCCGGTTAATAGGTTAGTCCCAAAAATAATATAAAAGAGCATATTAAAGCCCATCAAACATCCAAAACAGATTATATAATAGCATGGAACAATCAAAATTTATAGATACGTTGGAGACGTGTTAGGGGGTAAAGGCCCGGTGGCCCACGATACCTCTGAAGGCGCCCAGCGGCCCGGCTGGTGGGGCGGCGCCCGCCATGGGAACCACGCAGCGCGGGTGGAGTGCAACTGATGAAGAGGCAGAGCTTTGACACACCCCTACCTAGCGCGCCAAATATCAGATTCAATGCTCCGTAGACCCATGAAAGGTTCGAACTCTGGGGCGTGTGCGAAGAACTCAACCTATCCAGCCTACCTGCTCGTGGCCTGGCAACCTAGCTCGATTCACATGAATAAGGAAGAAGATGAACACAACAGTTTACCCAAGTTCGGGCCACCTCACGGGGTAAGACCCTACTCCTGCTTTTTTGGTGGATTGGCCTCACGAGGGGCTGAGGATGAACTAGTACAAGCGATGAACAACGTCACGAAGTTTAGGGGTGAGGGAATGAGTCGACCCCTCGGTGGTGGCTAACCTATATTTATAGTGGCCTCGGTCCTCTTCCCCCAAAACGTAGGCAGGAAGGGATCCCAAAGTGGCAATTTGAAAATGGGCAAGTAGTACATCTTATCCTGACGAAAGGTGGTCTTCGCCTGCTAAGCTTTTGGTCGTGTCGCTGTGGTGGGCTCGGTGATGACATCTGTCCTACCGTGCTGGCGATCTTGTTCTCGTTGCACCGAAATGGAAACCTTTGCCAGATGACATCCGTCCTACTGTGCATGTCCTTGCCTCCTTAGCACCAAACACCAAACAGGAAACTGCCTCCTCTGCGCCCGCTGGAGCCCGCCTGCCATGGTTATCATGGCTTGCGTCACTGCTAGATTGAGGGGGAGAGAGTTGGTGATGATGGTAGCAAGATTGTCGTTGTAGATTGTCGTCATGATCCTTGCCTTGGCGGCGCTCCGGCGCCACCGGGAGAGAGGGGGAGAGAGCCACCCTCCTTGTTCTTCTTCCTTGCCCCCTAGATGGGAGGAGAGTTCCCCCTCTGGTCGATGGCCTCCATGGCCCCTCCAAGATTGGATCTCCTTCTATGTTCTCTTCTGTTTCGCGTTCTTCAGATCTAGCCGAAAACCGTTTCTTATATTCCAGGAGATCCGTAACTCCGATTGCACTAAAATTTTAACACGAGTTTTTTCTAGATATAAGCTTCCTTGCACGCGAAGTAGAGACCCAACCGACATTCGAGGAGGGCACAACCCACCAGGACACGCCTGGCCCCTGGGGCGCCCTGGTGTCTTGTGGGGGCTATGGGCCCCCGTTTTCGTTGATTCCAAGTCCCAAAAATCACATATATTCCAAAATAATTCTTCGTAAATTTGTATCGCATTTGGACTTTGTTTGATATGGATATTCTGCGAAACAAAAAACATGCAAAAACAGGAAATGGCACTGGGCACTAGATCAATAGGTTAGTCCAATATATCATATAAAATATTGCCAAAAGTTTGTGAAAGTTGTATAATATTGGCATCAAACAATAAAAAATTATAGATATGACGGAGACGTATTAGCATCCCCAAGCTTAATTGCTGCTCGTCCTCGAGTAGGTAAATGATTAGAAATATATTTTTTGATGTGGAATGCTACCTAGCATAATCTTGATCATATATCTAATCATGGCATGAATATTAAGACATAAGTGATTCAAAGCAATAGTCTATAATTTGACATAAAGACATCAATACTCAGGCATCCCAACAAACAATCATGTCTTTCATAATATCAATGCTAAAGAAAGCTATCCCTACAAACTCGTACAGTCTTGTCATGCTCTGTCTTGTTAACACAAAGTATTTATCATGCACAACCCCGGTGTCAGTCAAGCAATTGGTTCATACTTTTTCACGCACTTCAACATTTTCAACTCTCATGCAATACATGAGCGCAAGCCATGGATATAGCACTATGGGTGGAATGGAGTATGATGATAGGGGTAAATATAGAGAAGACAAAAAAGTAAGAAAGTCTCACATTGGTGCGGCTAACCAACGGGCTATGGAGATGCACATCAATTGATATCAATGCGAGGAGTAGGGATTGCCATGTAACAGATGCACTAAGAGCTATAAGTGTATGAAATCTCAAAGTGAAAACTAAGTGGGTGTGCATCTAACTCTATACTGAAAAATTCCCACAAGTATATGGAAGTGACAACATAGGAGACTCTCTATATGAAAAATGTGGTGCTACTTTGAAGCACAAGTGTGGTATTAGCATGCCCCTTCTCTCTTTGTTTTTCTTTCTTTTTTTCTTTTTTTCTTTTTTATATTTTTTTCTCTTGTTTCTTTTCTCTCTCTGTTTGTCTGGATTCTCATCCCGACCTGTTGGGGAATCATAGTCTCCATCTTCCTTTCCTCACTGGGGCAACACTCTAATAATGAATAATGATGATCATCACACTTCTATTTACTTACAACTCAATATTACAACTCGATACCTAGAACAAAGTATGACTCCGTATGAATGCCTCTGGCAGTGAACCATGATGTGCAATGATCTAGCATAACAACGATATCAAAAAATGGACATGCCATGGAAATATCATGCTATCTATCTCATGATCATGCAAAGCAATATGACAATGAATGCTCAAGTCATCAAAACGAAAGCGGTGTAAGTTGCATGGCAATATATCTTGGAATGGTTATGGAAGGGCCATAATAGGTAGGTATGGTGGTTGTTTTTAGGAAGATATAATAAGGCTTATGTGTGATAGAGCGTATCATATCACGGGGTTTGGATGTACCTGTGAAGTTTGCACCAACTCTCGAGGTGAGGAAGGGCAATGCACGGTACCGTAGAGGCTAGCAAATTGCGGAAAGGTAAGAGTGTGTATAATCCATGGACTCACATTATTCATAAAGAACTCATATACTTATTGCAAAGGTTTATTAGCCCTCGAAGCAAAGTACTACTACGCATGCCCCTAGGGGGAGGTTGGTAGGAGTTAACCACCACGCGCCCCCGACCTTTACGCAAAGGAGGAAAATCAATAATAAATCATGCTCCAACTTCATAGCATAACGAGAGACTATACGTGAATGCTTCAGGAATCACAAGCCTTAACACCAATATTCTTACTAAACACAACCATTTACTAGTACCTCCCACATATTCCATCTCTATATCACAAAACTATTGCAAGGAATCAAACACATCATATTCAGTGATCCACGAGTTATATGTAGGATTTTATGACTAACCATGCAAATAACCAATTCATGTTGACTCTCTAAATAGATATAAGTGAAACATGAGATTTTAATTCTTTCTACAAAATATCATGCTCTAATAAGTATAAGTGAAGCAAAAGAGCATTCTACAAATAACGATTTTCTATGTGAAGAGAAACAGGCAATCCAAACTTCAAATGATATAAGTGAAGCACATGAAGCATTCTATAAACCCATACTCAAAAGATATAAGTGAAGTAAAATGAGCATTCTATAAATCAACCATGGAGTATCGCATACCAGCATGGCGCATAAAAGAAAAAAAAATGAAAACTAAACACAAAAGACGCTCCAAGATTTACAAATATCTCGTGAATGAAACAAAAACGAAAATATACCGATACTTGTTGAAGAAAGATGGGATGCCTTCCGGGGCATCCCCAAGCTTAGACGCTTGAGTATCCTTGGATATTTACTTGGGGTGCCTTGGGCATCCCCAAGCTTGAGCTCTTGCCTCTCCTCATTCTCCTCATATCGAGACCTCCTCGATCTTTGATCACTTCATCCACACAAAACTAAATAGAAACCTCGTGAGATCCATTAGTATAATAATGCAAATCACTACTTTAAGTACTGTTGCAAACCCATTCATATTTAGTTACCACCCATACAATCGATAGTTTCATCAAAACGAGCAAAATAATGCATCAAAAACAGAATCTTGTTAGGACCCCGATTCCAAGTCACATCGATCTAGCCGGTAACACCTCATATCACTTGCGGTCTCACGCACGGTATTCCCACGGGTGTCGCCTTACCATGGCCCGGGACCGTTTGCGCCTTTTGGCTCACGTATATGATAGTGTCGCTAGCATCCATATGACAGAGAACCCGGGCCGACATGGCTAGTCGTGAACCCAAAGCGGCACAGACCTATGGGGACAGGCATACATGAATCACATCGAGCATGTCGGTCAACAGCGTGTGAATCCGGGCTGTAGCACTGGGCTAACAGGACTCCGGTAACCCGGGCTGTAGCAGGCTAGGCAGGACTCCGGATGTCACCCCGTGACATTTCCCCGAAGGGACAGACACAAGAACAAAGTGAAACACATTCCGGCCAGTCAAGTGTCCTGAGCAGTAGTGCTGGGCTAGCAGGACTCCGGTGAACCGGGCTGTAGCGGAGCACAAGACTACATTTCTCCATAAGAGAGGCTACCAAGGATAAACCACTAGGTTGTCGGATCCCACACATACCAAGCATTTCAATCATACACACAATATGCTCGATATGTGTAAATACAACATGGCATCACAACATAACTCTACGACTCAAAGTATTTATTCATTAGGCTCCGAGGAGCGAGATAATACAAACATGGGTCTCATGACCCAACATTCAGAGCATACAAGTCAAACACATGCGGAAGCTTAACATGTCTGAGTACAGACATCTACAAATGAAAAAGGCTGAGAAGCCTGACTATCTACCAGATCCTGCCGAGGGCACAAGATCGTAGCTGAGGTAACAAGCTAAACGTGGAAGTCCACGTGGAACTACTAGCGAGACTGAAGTCTCTCTGCAAAACATAAATTAAGCAAATGTGAGTACAAATGTACTCAACAAGACTTACATCAGAACTAACTACATATGCATTGGTATCAACAAAGGGGGTGGTGGAGTTTAACTGCAGCAAGCCAGCTTTGACTCAGTGGCTAACCTAAACTACGACTGCAAGCAACTCTTTGAGGTAGCGCACACGAGTCCACATATTCACCATATCAATACACCACTATGGATCCACTTCCGTCTCCCTACGAGAAGGCCATCCATAGCACTCACGCTTATCTTGCGAGTTTTAGAGTATCCACTTTCACTTGTCTATGAACTATGCAAGGGATCCAAGTTTCCATATCCGAGGAATCCGGCTATTCGAATAGATAATGATAACCCTGCAGGGGTGTAGTTCTTCACACACGCTCTCGCCACTTATCGCCCTGTACATGTCATGTACCTCGGCAACCTTCAAGCGGAAGCCGGGCGAGGGAGTCGGCCATGACCTGACTAACCAACAAGTCTCTAGTCCAGGTTTATCGCCTATTCGGGTTCCATACGCAAGGAGATCCGGCCGGGGTGTCACTCACGGCCCCAAACGATGTGTGCAGGGTTCCCAAGCCCACCATCCGGGTGCCACTTGGTACACCGTGCCACTGTGCCTAGTCTGTCCCAAGCCCACCTGTACCGGGTGCCACTTGGTAGACTACTAACACTACCTACAAACACCAGAAACTAGTTGCAACTCCTGGACAGAGATCGAGTTGATTAATAAGCCGAGAGGGGCCGAGTTACCGGAACCCAATGTGTGGTAGTAACTGTTCATGGATCACAAACACAGGACTCGGTTCCTAAGGACGGCTGCAATGAGACAACCCACCATGTACTCCTACATGGCCTCTCACCGCTACCTTTACCAATGTGCAACGGTAAAGGCAACCCATCAATGCAATCCTTAAGAAGTGCAAACTTCTTTGATATAGTGTAGTTTGGAGAATTCAAAAGATAATAGGACTATCATCCTTGGGTGCAATAGCAACAATTTCATTTTTAACATACGGAACAATAGCAAGTTCATCTCCATAAGCATAATTCACATTGGCATCTTGGCCACAAGCATAGCAAGCATCATCAAAAAGGGATATTTCAAATGAATCCAAGGGATCATAGCAATCATCCTTCGGTAAGCACGAAGGGAAATTAAACAATGTATGAGTTGAATAGTTACTCTCATTAGAAGGTGGGAATGGGTGATCAATCCGCTCTTCCTCCTTTTGTTCTCTACTCTCCTCATCATCTTTTTCATCCAATGAGGTCACAATTTCATCAATTCCTTCTTCCATAGACTCCTACAACATATTAGTCTCTTCTTGGACCGCGGAGACCTTCTCAATAAACGCATCAATATCGGAATTCTATTTATAATTCTCATAGCAATATTAAGGATAGAAAAATTTTCAAGTCTATAAACCTCATCATCAAAAGCTTCATCCTTTTCAAACAAAGATTCAATTTCATAAGCACCCTTAAAAGCTACAGATTCTTCTATTCGTTCCAAATCATAATAATCATATCTACCATTAGCATAAGAAGCTAAGGTTTCGTTATCATTAAATTTGCATGAAAAGGGAAGGTGTGGAGCATTCATCCTAGAGCAACAAGTATAATCATACCTTAAGCATAGCTCTCGAGCATACCAATGCAACATATGAACTTGATCCCATAACAATTTCTCTTTTTGTGTTAAGCAATAATCCCTAAAGTATTCACGTTGATCCAACGTGTCTCCCATTATCAAGTTGAATGGGGTTTTCTCAAGATTATCAAAGTAGTGCATAATATCTTTCACATAACGAGGATTGAGGGTTTGAGGAGGTTCCCCATCTCCATGAGTAGCAAGTACAACTAATGTTTATGGTGTTTCGTGTTCCATATCCATAATTAAAGATAGAGAACAACTCAGAACAGAAAATAAAAAACTACTTAGTGATAAATCAAACAAGCACACACGAGAATATTCACCCCATGCTATTGCTCCCCAGCAACGGCGCCAAAAAAGGTCTGGATAACCCATAGGTATAGGAGATCGTTTGTAGCCTTCTTCGATAAATAAGTGTGTCGAACCCAATGAGGAGATAAAGGTAGAATAAATATACCCTCAAGTTCCATCGACCACCAATACAACTCTAGCACACTTAACGTTTGCTTTACCTAAACAAGTATGAAACTATTTTGCAAGAAAAAAGTATGAGTACTTTGCGAGAATAAAACTACGAATAAATTGCAAGGTAATAAAAGTAGATAGCTTTTGTCAGCAAGAAAGTCATTTGTCCCTAGGTAATCGATAACTAGACTGGTAATCATTCATGCAATTTTATATGAGGGAGAGGCATGAGCTAACATACTTTCTCTACTTGGATCATATGCCCTTATGATTGGAACTCTAGCAAGCATCCGCAACTACTAAAGATCATTAAGGTCGTGAAACCCAACCATAGCATTAAGTATCAATTCCTCTTTACTCCCATACGCAACAACCCACCTATCCGTGTCTAGGCTGTTGTCACCCCTACAACCGACAATAAGCGAATCATGAAATTATTGCAACATCCTACGGCGAGGATCCCTCCGTTTGTGCGACACAGAGGGCACCGTAGGACAACACCATAAATAAAATATACACTCATACCAACCAAGATCACGATTAACCCATAGGACAAAACAGATCTACTCAAACATCATAGGATACCCTTGGCTAGCAGCAGGAATATCTCTTTGACACAGCTTTTACCAAACTTGGACCCCTCTTGCACTTCCACATTTACTCCTTCGACCAATTCCATCAGCCCCAGCCATAAGACTCCATCGACTGCGCCGCCAAAGACGCCACCACCACTGTCGAGCTCGCCGTCTGTGGTGAGTCCATCTTCTACTAGCCCTTCTCCGGTGGCCAACTTCCACCTTGATCCGATGTTGTATGTGCCGGCGGGCCATCACATCATCAATGGCGGGGAAGCTCGCATGCCTCATACTTTTGTGATGCCACATACCCTGATTGTGCGCAGCCATAAGGAGTTCATGCTCGCTGAGGTAATGCCTATTCTGCCGCCTGATCAGATTGGTGCTGCTAGGGAGGAAGTAGTTCAATGGCTTCAATCCCATGGGGTTTTTGTTAGGTCTATGCAGCCATGGATTCATCCTGTTGGTCTTTTTGAGCTCAGGGATGTTGCAGTCCGTTACTCGCTTCTACAGTTGCCGCCTCAAGCTCTTGGCAATGATCGTTTTGTCCTCTTTATGAAGCATGACGAGGGAGAGTCTTTTTCGTGGTGCTCAGTGTTTTCGTCACGGTCTTCTTATGATCTTGGGAATCCCTCTAGATCTTCGTAACACTGAATGCATCAGGGCAACTATGACCACTTTTGGGAAATTCCACCATTGGAACAGTGAGGACCCCTACCTGGATAGAACTCTGGTGTTTGCCTCCTTCCCAGAAGATATTCTTGTGCCAAGGGATGTGGTCTTCATGGACTATGCGGCTTGGGGAGGTGCTAGAGTATCATGGATAGTGCCACTTTACATTCTTGGTGCCAATTTCGCTGAGAAAATGCCCTAGGATGAGGATTGGATGCCCATCAATGGCAATCCTCATCCTCTGTCTGGTGTGCCCTGAGATACCGCCATTTATATTGCCTCCATACCCTGCCTTGGGATGGAATGATGTGCCCCCTCCTCCTCCAGAACAGCCAACTCATAATGAAGTGGAAGATGATAATTGGGGTAATTGGATGAACCTGATGAACAGCCAGTAGTCCAAGACCAAGAGTCAATGTTGGTGGATCTATCTAGTCAACCTAGTTCTGAGGCTTAGCAACAGGTGCAACCAGTTCCAATGATTACTATTGAAGAGGACCAACCAGAAAATCAAGATGTCCATATGGTGGATGTGCAGGCAGAGGTGGAAGCCAACAATTGGGCCATTATACTCTATCAACCTCCCGTGATCAACCTACCATTTTTGGAGATAGAGTCTGTTGCTGTCTCTTTTGGGCCCCCTTTGCCTCCTGTGATGGTTTGGAGGAGGTCTTTTGAAATTTATTGGAAGCACCCACAGTCTTTGAAGTGCAAAAACCTTTGCTGTTCCAACCTGCATCTCCTGTCATTATATCCAAGAGAAACTGGGACTTTGTTTTCAGTCAGGATGGTCTCCCTCTGCTTACTTGGATGGAGCAGGAACCAGCCAGGCCTGTTGCTCGGGCACTTTTTTTCTAAGAATATTGAGAAGGAATCAGCCACAGAGGTTGTTTCCCCACTGCTTTGGGCAGGAAAGCAAGGGGGCCACGCAAGACTTTGGCGCCAACTCTGATTGTGGAAACATCTGTCAGAAGGTGCACTAGAAGTTCTGTTCAGCGTGATAGGTTCAAGCCCACCTTCCAGGAGTTGGCCCTGCAGCCCAAACAAAATAAGCCCAAGGCCAAGCCCCTTTCTGCTGAGATGCTAGATGACCCCGCACATGCAGATATACCCCCGGCAACTCCAGTTAGTCACCTCTAGGCAATTGGGAAAGAGCTTGAAATTGATGCAAAGCTCCTAATGGTGGATGCACTTATGGTGGATCCTCTTAATGCTGGAAACACTACTTCTAATGAATAGTGTGTTTATGTATTTCTAGGTCTGGCATGCCCCTAAATGTGCTATTTATCTTCCCTGCTTATGGATATTATTTTGTGGAAAAGTTTTATGTAATATTGGTGTCCCAGACTTATCTGTGTGTTATGGTCATGTGGCTTTGTGTGTCATGTGGTTTACAGACCTTATGATGATCTTTTTAAATGAGTAATTCTTATAGAAATTGGAATGTTCTCTGTTGGAGTGTCAGGGGTTTAAAATGCTGAGACTAGGGAAAGGGCTGTTAGGCAAAAAAAATGATGAGAGCCAATGTGCTATTGCTTGTTTACAAGAAACTAAATGCACTTCTTTTGATTCTAGAACAATTAGAAACTTCTGTCCAAAGAGGTTTGATTGCTTTGCCTATTCTCCTTCCCTGGGTGCATCAGGAGGAATCCTTGTGGTCTGGAATTCCTCTGTTTTTGTTGGGACTTTATTAGTAGTTCAACGGTTTGTTGTGGTAATTGAATTTGTTTCCAGACAGAATAATGAAAGATGGACATTGGTCTCTGTTTATGGTCCTTGCCAGGGTAAAGCCAGAGATAATTTTGTTGCTTGGCTCTATAACTTGCAGATTCCTTTGGAAAACAATTGGTTGCTTTTAGGAGAATTTAATTTTATGAGGTCCCTGGATAATAGAAATTTTCCTAGAGGTGATTTGAATGATATCTTTACTTTTAATGAGATAATTGAGCATTTGGGTCTGTTGGAGCTGCCTATAAAAGGAGGATCTTTTACATGGTCAAACATGCAAGACACCCCACTTCTTGAACAGCTAGATTTGTTTTTCACTTCTGTGGACTGGATATCTGACTATCCTATGACTGGGGTGCTTCCTCTAGCTAGAACTACGTCTGATCATGTCCCATGTGTAGTTACCATCAAGACTTCCATTCCAAAATCAAATCTTTTTAGGTTTGAGAATTATTGGTTAGAGTTGGAGGGTTTTATGGAATGTGTGGAATTGTCTTGGGAAAAACCTTCCTGGAAGGGTCACATTACCGCGAGGATTGTAGATAAGCATAAGACACTGAGAATGACTCTCAAGAGGTGGCAAATGAATGTTTCCGAACTGAAAATCTTGGTTACCAAATGCGATGATGTAGTTCTGCTTTTCGATGAGCTTGAAGAGGTTAGGCCTCTGTTTAGACAAGAGTCTAATTTTAGAAGAATTGTTAAAGCTCATGTGGAAAAACTACTTCATCTCCAATTCCTTTATTGGAAGAAAATATGTACTATAAGGTACATTAAAGTGGGGGAGAGAATACAAAGTTTTTCTATGCAATGGCCACTGAAAGACATAGGAGGAATTCAATCGCAAGTCTGAGGTTGTCTAATGGTACAATGGTCACTGAGCTCTCCCAAATGGAGGGAGTGATCTGGAATTGTTTTAAGAACAGAATGGGGGTTTCAAGAGGAATTGTGATGGGATTTTACCTCCCTTCTCTCATCACTCTTGTGGAGGGACTTGATGTGCTCACCAAGCCTTTTGAGAAGGAAGAAATGGACAATGTTGTGAAGCACATGCCAGTTGATAAAGCCCCTGGGCCAGATGGTTTCTGTAGCGACCCGACCCGAATGGATCGAAGTCTCTGTGCTTAAGTGTCATCCCTGGATCGGTATGTTGACACACACAGTACTCGAGGATTTATAACAGAGTGCAATCACATGTAAAAATAATGTAAATACCATTACCTCAATCAATATAGCAGAAGTATCAACAAGGTTGTGGAGTTCCCAACAACACCAATGACAAAGTTGAGTGTAGACATCATAACCCAAACGTATCACTTACTCGTCGTAAGAATCCTACAACATGAGACGTTGCAACCATGTAGGTCGGTACATTGAATGTACTGGTAATTTCACACCATAGAATAATAATGAAAATGTCTATCTCTATATGCATATTTGGCTGGTGGAGGCTCTAAGTTCAATTTTGCATAAAGCCAATTTTTCCCTACAACAAAGGAATAAATTTTATTTACTACCGAGCTAAACTACCCATATTGAGAAGGTAACCCCAACTCAATCGCAAAAATCACCAAATCATTAATAACCCAACAATTTCATTACATAGAGTGATGAGATCAACCAATAATTCAAATACCAGATTGATGCGGAGCATCCCACGTTCATCCCCATGTACACTCCGACTACTCTCCAAGCCCCAAGGATACATAAGATGAGACCTCGACTATACACCATTGGACACAAGGTGAACTCGCTCATCTTCGAACCATCACTTTCCATACGTGAGACATGGCTACTACCTCAAGCATGTGTGCTATGCATGATCAGGTACTTCTAGGAAAGCCATAGAGCCACCACATCCAACGGACGATCTAGAGAGGAAGACAAGTACATGGACCAAGAGAAGAAGCTCCAGCCACCGGACGACCGGTCAGGACCGGACGTCCGACGCCTGATGACCCACCGGACGACCGGCCCGAACCGGACGACCGACGATCCCGCACCCGAGCCAAAATGAGCGGACAGCCGACAAGTCCCGGACGTCCGACACACTCCAGCATCCGGACGTCCGACCGTCCCCAGAAATCCGGCGCCACCTTAACCGAGCCAAAACGCCGGACGTCCGACAAGTACCAGACGACCGGACCCTCGCGAGCCACTGGATGTCTGGTACTTGTCGGACGACCGGCGCTTGTGCACTACTATGTGTTGGGCCGCAGCCCATGTACCCCCCACTTCACCCCCTTTTGCACCAAGACTATAAATAGACCTCCTATTCATCCTAGCTAGGGTTAGCGTTGGTTTAGCTCATATTCAGAGATAGAGCTACGCTCATCCAGTTAGGATCTACTCCTTGAGAGAGACCGCGGCCTCTTCGGAGAAGATCCCTTTTGATTCAAGACCACCTTTTGGAGAAGAACTCAAGACCTCCTCACGGAGAAGACCGGTTACCTCTTGTATCATCCGTTGTTGACTTTGGATCTTGTATCTTCCTTTGTGTTCACGGATCTAGCGCATGTGTGATCATATTTGTTGGTCTCTCGTGTTTTTCTCCTCGTTTCCATCCTCGTGTTCTTCGCGAGATCCGCTCCTTTCGTGAAAGATCGATCGATTAGGGTTCTAACATACATCATCTTGGTATCATGAGCCACGTTGATCACGATGTCGGAGCCTCCCCTCTTTATTTTCTAGCCTAATTTTGCTGTGTTCTTCCCCTATTTTGAAAATCCCCACCAAAAATAGCCCCAAATTGTTTTGTGATTTCTTGGTTTTGATGAAGTTTTGTTGGATTTGATCCATAGATTTTCTTGGTTTCAAGTGGATCTAGCATCTGCCCAAGTTTCCCCATCTTTCACCCACAAAATCTCATCAATTTTGACCCCCAAATCCCCAAATTCCGCCCAAAATCGCGTCCCCAAACTCGCACCTCGCGTTGACCCCATCCCCCTGGATGACCGACCATTTACGGACGTCCGGAGCCCCAGGAAACACCGGACGTCCAACCTTTTCTGGACGACCGGAACCCCTAACCCGAGTCGAATTTATGGATTTCCGAGCCCTCCCGGACGTCCGGCCCCCAGACATCCAACCTCGTCCGGACGTCTGTAACCTGTAAAAACTGATTTCGCTCAAATTTTGTTTCGGCCATAACTAATTCATACGAACTCCCATTTTGACGTTCTTTAGCTCGTTTTGCAGCTCTTGACATCCCCTCCCCACAAAAATACAACCAACATCTTTTGACTCCATCAAAATTTTGAAACTTTGGCATCTTTGCCTAGGGCTTCCACCACATCATCCGCTACACCACCACCAACTTCCGCAACCTAACCAATTTTGTTCCCCTTCGCATTAGTGGTTGCTTGAGGAGTGATTTGAGTCTCCTAAGGTGTCTAGGCTACTTAGGGACGGTTGCTTCTTCATAAACCACCATCACCACCATAACTTCCGCATAGTTTTTCCCACCTCACACTCCCGCCACCCCAACTTAACCCAATTTTGTTTGTGTTGTGAGTTCTGTCTCCTAAGGTGTTTAGGCTAATTAGGGACCTTGCTTCCAACTCCGACACCATGTATAGTCCTCCACCTTACCCTCCATTTCCTCATTGCGTACTCCGCAACCCATCATTGCATTTTCGCAATCCCATTGAGCTTCCGCAACCACCACCGCATTCCCGCTACCACCATTTGACATTTGAATTTGAGATTTTTAGTTCGCGTTTTTTCCGTTTCCTAAGGTGTTTCGGCTACTTAGGGATGAGTCTCCATCATCTTGATATCTACATCAAGAACACCGCCACTCATCATCGCCAAGGACGGTAACCTCCATATCATCTCGGTATCGTGGTATCCCTCCATTGTATATTCCCTTGCCATTGCATTGATAACCCCTAGCCCATTTTGCATCACTTGCCTATCGAGACTAGCCTTTGAGTATTGTCGGCAATGTTACTTGTGCACATTAGTGATCTACACCATACATTGCATACATACCATATCATATTGGTATCATATCATCCCTTGTGCCACAAGTTCGTTCCCGCATATATACAATTGCTATCTTGGTTTGTGCATTTCGCAAAGTGGCCATACAAAAAAAGCTTTTGAGCAAAGAAAAAGAGTGAACAAAGAGCTTGTAAGAAAGTGCCATAGCATCATACCACATTGCATAAGATTGTCATATCCGATCATCTTGGATCATACCACCGGAACATCATATACAGAGCATACTTGGGATAGAAGTCGTTGCATTTTTGTCTCCTATAGGTTGCACACAAGTGTCTTATCCGCCTATTGAGCAATCGTGCTAGCGTCTCTCTTGAGTTGTGCAACATGAGCGTTTTCTGTGGATTCCATATTTTGTGCTCATCCTTGGTTGCACGACCCCATTTATCTATCTGTGTGTGTGTGTGTTTTCGTGTGGCACATATTGCTATTGGTCTACTTGTTTCACTTGCGAATTTGTGAATCTCTGTGAACATTATTGACTCTTGCTAACATTTTGCATTAAACTTTTGTGCCACTATCCTCATCGAGCTCCACCATAAGCCTTATTTTGTGTAGGTGTGAGAAACCGACAACAATTGGTACCAATTGTGCTATTTCCTTGTCCACATTGGAGTGATCATTGATCCACTTTCAACTTTAGTCAACATACATTTTGTATTCATTCTTCTCTTTATACCACTCACATTTTTCTCTTGGAGTGATGGATAGGCAAGGCATTTCATCTCCGGTCTTCCACAACAACGACGGCGTGAACAACTACATCACCAAAGTGTCAATCTTCGATCTACAACGACAAATGCAAGGCGCACAATCAAGATTGCGAGAGCGCATTGAGAACCTCTCCATCGACATATGTCACTCCAAAGCAAGGAAAAGGGACTACATCGACAACAAGCTTTCCGCGCACAAGGAGGATCAAGATGCAAGGATGGAGGAGATTTGGACCTTGTTGATCAACCGTTCTTCCCCTTCCTCATCCTCTAGGCGGCGACGTTCAAGTCACAAGTCTTCGGAGCGCAAAAATGTTGCAAGCGCAAGTCGTCCACGTCCACATCTCTATGGCGGCCAACATCACGTTCGTGATCCACATCGTCATGAAGGGAAAGTCACCTCCAAGCATCATGTGCACGACAACGACGAACGCCATCGAGCTCAAGCACAACAAGGACAACATAATCATGAGGATGCTCGGCAAGCGCAAATGCACAAGTCCCAACAAGCCCTACTTCATGCTAAATCTAAACTTCATGACCACAAGAGAAGACCGCGAGATGAGCACCACCAAGATGGAGCTATGGCTACAAAAACCACTTTGGCATCTTTGCCAAGTGCTATCAAGGCATCTTCGCCTTTGGACGTACGTCATCTTCGCCTACTTCCCGTGAGTTCGCCTACATCAACATCTTCACCAACGAGGCAACCACCTACGAGCGAGGGCGACACTTCCATCTTCGGAAGCCCCCCAAGGAAGATGGCCGAGCATGGGACATTCCCTTCGGTCATGGAGACGAGCTACGAGGTGCCACATCATATGGGCCTCCATCAACAAAATGGCAACAAGACGGTCCACCTAGGGCCATCCCCTTCGACCACGGCGACGAGTGCGAACCTCTTCAACAAGATGAAGACGACGACCATATTGGACTCATACTCTGAGTCAAGCTACGGGACCGCACATGATACCTTATCTTCAGTCTTAAAGGAGAGTGATGATGTGCCATCTTCGGCCTTCATCCACGGCTACGACCACGACATGATTGAGCATGGAGACATTTGTACCAACATCTCTCCGACACCCACATATAAAGATATGCCCTGATTTCCATGTGAGGAGAGCCACCCCACCATGAGTGATATGAGTGACTCCACCATTTGTGACATTGAGTGTGTCGGTGTCAAAACCGGCGGATCTTTCGTAAGGGGTACCCGAACTGTGCGTCTAAGGCGGATGGTAACAGGAGGCGGGGGACACGATGTTTACCCAGGTTCGGCCCCTCTCGATGGAGGTAATACCCTACTTCCTACTTGATTGATCTTGATGATATGAGTATTAAAAGAGTTGATATACCACGAGATTGTAGAGGCTAAACCCTAGAAGCTAGCCTATGGTATGATTGTTGTTGTCCTACGGACTAAACCCTCCAGTTTATATAGACACCGGAGGGGGCTAGGGTTACATAGAGTCGGTTACAAGGAAGGAGATCTACATATCCATATTGCCAAGCTTGCCTTCCACGCCAAGGACAGTCCCATCCGGACACAGGACAAAGTCTTCAATCTTGTATCTTCATAGTCCAACAGTCCGACCAAAGGATATAGTGCGGCTGTCCGGAGACCCCCTAATCCAGGACTCCCTCAGAAGCCCCTGAACCAGGCTTCAATGACGATGAGTCCGGCGCGCAGATTTGTCTTCGGCATTGCAAGGCGGGTTCTTCCTCCAAATACTCCATAGAAGATTATGAACACAAGGATAGTGTCCGGCTCTGCAAAACAAGTTCCACATACCACCATAGACAGAATAATATCTCCACAAATCTAATCTGCTGACATGTTTAGCAACATGACATCATGCCATGGCCCGGTCATTATTCGAACCATTTTTCTCAACCAGCACTGCACATATCGCGAGGTGGTTTTCTTGGCACGTCTTGTCGATACAGAGATCGTGTCCCCCTTATTACGGGATTATCATCAGTACGGACGTGGGTAACCCAATCGTGCCCATTGGCATGACTTCTCGATTTTAGGCAAGTCCCAAACGGCCACGAGGAGGACGCTTGATATTCATCCTCTTTATAAAGAGGGCAAGGCTTGTCCTTTTTTCCCTCTCGTACTCAATCGAATCCTTCCCCCACCTTGAGTTCCAACACTCAAGGCTCAGGTCAGGCACTTCAGACCTTCAACCATGTCCGGATCCAACCTTCAAGGTCGGTGGATGCCTTCCTCTATCACAGAGGAAGACATCAAGAAGCTAAGAGAGGCTAGGTATTTGACCGGCGAAATCTCACACAGGCTGCCTGCTCGAGGGCAGGTCATTTCGACTCCCTAACCCGGCAAGAGCGTTGTATTCATCTCTCACTTCCTCCGAGGGCTAGGTGAGGGAGTCCTGGATTAGGGGGTGTTCGGATAGCCGGACTATACCTTCAGCCGGACTCCTGGACTATGAAGATACAAGATTGAAGATTCCGTCCCGTGTCCGGAAGGGACTTTCCTTGGCGTGGAAGGCAAGCTTGGCGATACGGATATGAAGATCTCCTACCATTGTAACCGACTTTGTGTAACCCTAACCCTCTCCGGTGTCTATATAAACCGGAGAGTTTTAGTCCGTAGGACGACATACACATCAACAATCATACCATAGGCTAGCTTCTAGGGTTTAGCCTCCTCGATCTCGTGGTAGATCTACTCTTGTACTACCCATATCATCAATATTAATCAAGCAGGACGTAGGGTTTTACCTCCATCGAGAGGGCCCGAACCTGGGTAAAACTTCGTGTCCCTTGTCTCCTGTTACCATCTGGCCTAGACGCACAGATCGGGACCCCCTACCTGAGATCCGCCGGTTTTGAAACCGACATTGGTGCTTTAATTGAGAGTTCCTCTGTGTCATCGCCGTCAGGCTCGATGGCTCCTACGATCATCGATAGCGATGCAGTCCATGGTGAGACCTTCCTCCCCGGACAGATCTTCGTCTTCGGCGGCTTCGCACTGCGGGCCAATTCGCTTGGCCGTCTGGAGCAGATCGAAAGCTACGCCCCTGGCCATTAGGTCAGATTTGTAAGTTTTAACTACACGGCTGACATCCGTGGGGACTTGATCTTTGACGGATTCGAGCCACTGCCGAGCGCGCCGCATTGTCACGGCGAGCATGATCTAGCTCTGCCGCCGAACAGTGCCCTGGAGGCCGCACCCGCATCGGCTCCGACCCTTAATTCAGAGCCAACTACGCCGATCGAGGATGGGCGGTTGGACGCCACCTCAGGGGCTGCGACCCCAACGGCGATTGAGCCAAGAACCAGCCCCGTACTCTGCAAGACTCGTGACTCCAAGGAGCCGGACTCCTCTCCGGACTCCGAACCCTCCACGCCCCTGCCGATCGAATCCGATTGGGCGCCGATCATGGAGTTCACTGCCGCGGACATCTTTCAGCACTGCCTTTCGGCGATATCTTGAAGTCACTGAAGTCTCTCTCTTTATTAGGAGAGCCCTGGCCGGACTACGGTCAGCCAGGTTGGGGTACGAACGATGAAGAAATTCGAAGCCCACCCACCACCCACTTTGTAGCAACTGTCAATGACTTAACCGACATGCTTGACCTCGACTCCGAAGACATCGACGGTATGGACGCCGATGAAGGAGACGATGAAGAACCAGCGCCTATTGGGCCCTGGAACGCCACCTCGTCACATGACGTATACATGGTGGACGCACCAAAAGATGACGACGGGGAGCGGAAGGACGCACCGAAGGCTTGTTCCCTCGAAAAGCAGTCAAAGCGGCGACGCAAGCGCCGCCCCAAACCCCACCCCGACAGAAATAGCGATCAGACAGACCCAACGCTGGAGCAGAGCGAACCGCTGCCGAACAACAACAATCCAGATAATCAAACCGAACAAACAAATCCTATCAAAGATCATGGTCCGGACGACATAACGCCGGACAGGCACCCGGAGCAGCAGACTCCACGTAAAAGGCTTATTGCCACCGCGAGGAGCCTGAAAAAGCAGAAGCAAAGGCTCAAGGCCGCGCAAGACACACTCCAATTCAGATGGAGTAAAATACTCAACATTGCAGCAAGGTACGGCGACAATCGCCCCTCCAAGAGCTACCCAAAGCGGAAGCTGCTACCCGAATTCGATGAGGAGGCCTCAGAACCCCCACAACCAAATATAGAAGCAGCCACCAGGTCGGATAGACGACCCCTCTACCAATACAGAGCGGCATACAACGCCGCTCACCATACAACACGCAACCATTGCAAGGGATCGCACCCAAAGGACGGTGTAACAAGATCCATCTATGGACCACGCAAGCGCGCCCCAGCATACAATGCAATACAACAAACATCCGAACAACGCAGTACACCCAGCTATAGGGGTGCCGCACACCCCCTATGTTTCACCGATGAGGTGTTGGACCACGAATTTCCAGAAGGATTCAAGCCCGTAAACATAGAGGCATACGACGGAACAACAGACCCTGGGGTTTGGATTGAGGACTACATCCTTCATATCCATATGGCTCGAGGAGATGATCTCCACGCCATCAAGTACCTACCCCTCAAGCTCAAAGGGCCAACTCGTCACTGGCTCAAAGGCCTCCCCGAAAGCTCCATCGGAAGTTGGGAAGAGCTCGAAGACGCCTTTCGGGCAAATCTTCAAGGGACTTATGTCCGACCTCCGGATGCGGACGATTTGAGTCATATAACTCAACAGCCCGGAGAGTCAGACCGAAAGCTTTGGAACAGGTTTCTTACTAAAAAGAACCAGATTGTCGACTGTCCGGGCGCCGAAGCCTTAGCAGCTTTCAAGCATAGCGTCCGTGATGAATGGCTCGCCAGACACCTCAGCCAAAATAAGCCGAGAACGATGGCCGCATTAACAAACCTCATGACCCGCTTTTGTGCGGGGGAGGACAGCTGGCTAGCCAGATGCAGCACCAGCAACCCCTGTACATCTGAAGTTAGAGATGGAAACGGGAAATCATGGCGCAACAGCAATAACAAACGCCGGAATAAAGAAGACGACACGAAGGGCGCGGCTGTAAACGCCAGATTCAAAAGCTCTCGGCTAGGTCAAAAGCCGCCTAAAGGCACCAGGGATGAACTGTCCAGCCTCAACAAAATTCTGGACCAAATATGTCAGATCCATAGTACCCCTGGTAAACCTACTAATCATACCCACAGAGAATGTTGGGTCTTCAAGTAGTCTGGCAAGCTCAACGCCGTACATAAGGGGGAGGATGCACCAAGTGAAGACGAGGACGAGCCTCCCAAGCAAGACACGGCAGAACAAAAGAAATTTCCACCAGAAGTCAAAACAGTAAACGTGTTACACATAATCAAGGAAAAAAATAATACGGCACTCCCAGGAAAGTATACCCAAGTGCCTATCACTACGAAGTCCTGCCACTGGTCATCTCAACCGATCACTTTCGACCATCGCGATTACTCAGCAAGTATCCGACACGCAGGATGGGCTGCCCTGGTATTAGACCCAGTAATTGGCGGATATCACTTCACAAGGGTCTTGATGCGCGGCGGCAGTAGCCTAAACCTAATATATAAGGATACAATCCGCAGGATGGGGTTAGACCAAACACAAATTCGCCATAGCAATACTACCTTTAAAGGAGTAATGCCAGGCCCAGGGGCTCGTTGTATGGGCTCCCTCTTACTACAAGTTATATTCGGCTCCCCCGATAACTTCCGTTGCGAGCATTTAACTTTCCACATCGCTCCGTTTCAAAGTGGCTATCAAGCACTTCTTGGACGCGAAGCTTTCGCTCGCTTTAATGCAATACCGCACTACGCCTCCCTCACACTCAAGATGCCCGGTCCACGTGGCATCATTACAGTGCATGGAAATATCAAGCGATCTCTGCGTGCTAAAGAGAGTGAGGCTGCCTTGGCCGCCGCACACTAAAGGCGCCCGGACAAACGAAAGCACCCAATAGGTCGTCAAGACCTCAGATACAACTAATCAAGTCCGGCGCTGCTATTTATACGGAAATAAGTGGTCACACCCCTATTTGTCAATACAAGGGGCTCAACGCGCGCAGACAAGTGGCAATTTCTTATCATCTTGAATTACACATGGTTTCTTTAAAAACTATCCTTTTTGCATGACAAATTTTTCACTTAACTTCCTCTCTTTTACAGACGATCATCGTGCTACACCCGTCCAGGATATGGCACAACGAAGACACAAGCGCAGACGTGCTGCAGGGACCCGCTCCAAGGATTCTTTTTAGATTAAGACCCTGCGTAAACCTTTTTTACTGTCTCTCGTTGATACATATCCACCGTTGAGAAGGATGCTGACGTCTTGGCATGGGGCCACGCCATAACACTGCACGTACCTGGACACAAGGGGCTTCTTACAAAGGCCATTATTTAGGCCCGGTTTATACCACAAAGACCGAATACCTTAGGGAGTGTTCGGCGTCGCGAGTTTGGCCCTATATGCATCAGCTCTGAATCATTGTCTTTGGTCAAATGTTGGGTTTGCCCGGCTCCTGTGTTTTGGTGCCTTACGTTCCGCTTTACCGGCTAAGGTAGCACCAGGAGAACTACTGCGATTGTGCCCTGGTTCATCCGGACGAGCACCTCAGTAGAGAAAGCCGAAAACTGACTGTCATGATATAGCGTGAGACTAGTCAACCACTCGATGACCTGTGGGAATGTTAGAATTCCTCCGCCTTAACGAAGGGCCGTTTTTCGGCCAGGCATGTACGCACCGTGGAACCGGGAGAGTGCGGAGCCACCAGGGGCTATCTAGTAGCCCCACTGTCAAACTCCTATGGCTAAGTGAAAGTGCTAAAGCATTATAGTCCGGTTGCCTCGCTCGCTCCGCTATCACCTCCTTAATAGGACCAAGACGTTGGGTTAAGTGTGAATGCGTGTTTTTGTGAGCACCTCCGCATTATATGTGTGGGGGCTGAAGCCAACGACTGCAATCTTTCAGGTTATACACATGTATACATAAATGGCCGCCGGGAGGCATCATATTACTTTCAGGCAAAAGTATAAAAATAGCCTTATAAAAATTTATAAAAGCATTTCGCTTACAATGAGATTACATATCACTCAAACATAATATTTTTTGAGCACTGGGTCTCTATCAAACGGGCACCCTCAAGAACTTCTTCAAAATAGTGCTCAGCAACCTTTCGATCTATAGCCGAATCCCGCGCTGCAACATTGGTAGCGTCCATCTCCGCCCAGTATGCCTTAACACGGGCAAAGGCCATCCATGCGCCCTCTATGCACGCCGACCTCTTCATCGCATTAATGCGCGGCACCACGTCAAGGAACTGCTGCACCAAGCTGAAATAGCTGTTCGGTTTTGACCTTTCCGGCCATAACTGATCCACAACAGACCTCATGGAGAGTCCGGACAACCTATTTAGTTCGGCCCATTCGGCTAATTGGTGAGTCAATGAAAGTGGATGCTCGGGAGAATGGAATTATCTCCAAAACAGATGGCCTACTCCACGGTCCGTCTGACCCTGGAAGTACTTGGCCGCGTCGGCAGGGCTCTCCGCCAAATCCATATACACATCCTCCGAACTCCACAGCCGATCCAGAGGGGCATACCGTGGATCTCCGAATTTCCTCCGCAACATAAAGGATTTCCCAGCTACAATATCCCCGGCTTCCTGCAGCTCCTCCTTCTTTGCCCTCATAGCAGAGCGGAGATCCTTTTTTGTCGCAGCAGCCTTTTCAAGGTCCGATGCCTTCGCCTGGTTTTCTTTTTCAAGAACCCGGCAACGGTCGGCGGCGGCTTTTGATTCTATAGCCGTCTTGGCCATCTTGTCTCGGCTCTCGCCATGCGCGGCCTTCTCGGCTTGAAACTCTTTGGACGCCTTCAAGGCAGCCGCATTACCCAACCTCGCTTGTTCCTTGGCTCGGGCAAGTTCTGCCCACAAGGCTTCAACAGTGGCAGCTCCATCTGCAGTCACAACATATTAAAGATGCTGGCATCATACTGCTCTTCCTATTGTGGCGTTTACCAGATAATGACACTTACCCTGTGCCTCGTCAAGCCTTTTGTTAACAAGCTCGATGTCGGCGTCCGCCGCATCCAACTGCCGTTCTAAATGGGCAAACTCGCTAGTCCGGCTAGCCACCGGAGCTTCCATCACCTGCACATAGAGGCAGTATGGTTATTGCCTGGGAATATGATCCTCAGTTCGTTGTCGTTTCCGACGACAACCAGAGTCTCAGGGGCTACTATCTACACAGGGCACACCTAGCATGTGCAGGACTACCATACATTCTTTTACGTACCTCAAAGCCTGTCAGTAGACTCATAAAAGCTTCATGCAATCCGCTTTCGGCGGACGATATTCTCTCCATCACCATACTCATCAGCACACGGTTTCCATCTAAGATGGCCGCTCGCCCCACCAACTCCCTTAGAACATCCGATCGCACACTAGACTGTGCCGGACTCTTTTGTCTGCTCTCTTCGGGAGCTGGACATTGGGAGCTTCGGGGGTCAATGGGATTGTCTTCTGGCCTCACCGGACTCGGAGAGGCCCTCCGCGACGACACTTCAGGGTCGCCCGCTTCTGGAGCGGAGGAGTCCGGAGGAGGTGTTTCGCTCTCCATCTTCTCTGGAAGAAGCTCCCCCGAAGACGAGCTCATTTGAGAGGGGCTAAGGCCCGAACTGCAAAAATATATGCGGTGGTTATCTTCTCAGAAGAAAAAGATGGCATATCTGTACTGTTAATGTATTTCGGGTCACTTACGACTCGCGGGAGAATTGATCCCCCCGCGAACTTTGTGTGGCAACGGCGCCCCCCAAGGTAGGACCCTCTGTGGGAGACTTCTTCTCCCATTTGGAAGCTTCGGCTTCCGAATCCCCGGGCATGGCCCTTTTCCTCTTCTGGTCGTCTTCCTTCATGGAGACGCTCGCTCCCTCGGTTAGAGTGGGCAGCGTTGGGGGCCCGCGTCCGCCCGCATCATCCTCCACAGTATCTTCCTTCAAGGGCTCCGGGCAAGGTGCGGTCTGGAGCATCTTTTCCAATACCGGATTTTCCAAACCCTCAGGTAGGGGGGCCGAACACCGAATCAACTTCGCCTTTGTTAGCCAGTCCTGGTCAAAAAACGAACTCTCAGAGATAACTTCATAACAAAGTAGAGAAAGTATGTTTGGCCGGAAGATGCCTTACTTGATCGGTGGTGCGGTTGCTGCTCAGGCCCACGTCCTCGGTGATTTCCGGACACTTCGTCTGAGGTCCGAAGAATGACTTGTACATCTCCTCGTGCGTCAGGCCGAGAAAATTTTGAATGGCACGCGGTCCCTCAGGATTGAACTCCCACAGGCGAAGAGGCCGGCATTTGCAAAGCTGGACTTGACGAACCAGCATAACTTGTATCACCGCAACCAAACTGAAATCTCCATTGAAGAGATCTCGAATGCGGCCTTGCAGTATAGGCACGTCCTTGGCTAGCCCCCAGCTCAAACCTCTGCTGATCCATGACATCAGTTGTGGTGGGGGGCCCGAGCGGAAAACAGGGGGGCCGCCCACTTGGCACTTCTAGGAGCCGTGATGTAGAACCACTCCTGTTGCCACAATTCAGACACCTCTGGGATGGAACCTTTGGGCCACGGAGCTCCCGTCATCTTACGTATTGAGGCACCTCCACACGCTGCATGCTCCCCCTCGACCAGCTTCGGCTTCACTTCAAAGGTCTTGAGCCATAGGCCAAAGTCAGGGGTAACTCGGAGGAAGGCCTCACACACGATAATAAATGTCGTGATATGAAGAAAGGAGTCCGGAGCTAGATCATGAAAATCTAGCCCATAGTAAAACATCAAACCCTGACGAAAGGATCCAGGGCAAGGCCTAGGCCACGGAGGAAGTGGGAGATGAACACGACGTCCTCGTTGTGTCGGTGTTCTGGGAACGAGGGTCCCCAGACTTGCCTGCCTGCGGCCTGCGGCGTGGCTCAAAGGGGGGCCCAGCACGGCCCATCTTCACCAACACAAACCCAAGACCCTCGCGAGGGGCCAAGCCTCGCGGGGTGGACGACGTGAAGCTTCCTTAGGCACGGCCTCGTCAGGCTGGCTCACGAGGAGGCGGAGAGATCAAGGCGGGGTACCTCATGAGGTGCCCATGACACAAGCCATGACAACTCAGGGCGCCAGGCGGGTGCCAGCCCGCGCAGCGTCCTCCTTTCCTCTTTGGTGCAAAGGGGGCAAGCGCAGCCGCGGAGTACCGAGGCATCAGGCAAAGGTTGCCATTTCGGTGCAATGAGACCAAGACCAGGAGGACTATGAGATGGAGGTCACCGTGGAGCCCAAGACCGCGTCATCACCAGAGCTTTGCGCAGGCGAAGACTACTTTTGTCAGGATAGCTGATACTTGCTGTCCCCCTTCAAATTAGCCCGCCATTGTTGGCTCCCTTCCCGCTCAATATTTGGGGAGAGGACCAGGGCCTCTATAAATAGGACCAGCCACCCACATAGCTAGGGGGGGAGACGAGGACGACGACGGAGGGGGAGAGGGAGAAAAGAGGTAGGAAGGAAGAGGCTCGTTAGAAGGGTCGGTCAAGGGAGAGCAGAGAGAGAGAGAGAGAGAGAGAGAAAGGTGGTTGGACTCCTCCCAGCAGTTCATCGCCTCAGCCAAGAACAGACCCTTGCGAGGCTGTTCTTCCTTGTATTGTTCATCATCATCAGCCCAAGAGGCAATCCACACACCACGCACTGGAGTAGGGTATTACACCACAACGGTGGCCCGAACCAGTATAAACCCTGTGTCTCTTGTGTTGTTCTTTCCTTAGTTTAGATCCTAGCATGGCGGAGGGGTGCAGGTAGGTAGGAGGCGAAATCTTTGCGCGCACCCCAGTGTTCGAACCTCAAGGGTATGCCGAAACCCGAAATCCAACATTTGGCGCGCCAGGTAGGGGTGCACCGGAATTCGTCTTCCACCGCCCCGTTCTCCTCCGATCGTCATGCTCATGTCTGACGCCCGTCGGGCCCGCGCGAAGCGCCGGGCTGCCCTCGCTTCCCGCGTCGCCCAGACGGCCCCTGTTGGCGGGCATCCACGCCGTTCCCCGTCACCTGCCGTCAACACTGCCATCGGCCCGGTGGGGGATGAGCAGCAAGCATCGTCCCAGCATCCATCCGTGCGGCAAGACGGCCGCACTGCAACTCCCTCGCTCGCCCCAGCTGGATCTTCGTCCCGCGCGCCCATGGAGGCTCGGGCTGCACTCATCGCGGCAAACGAGCTCCTGTGCTACCGTCCCGTCGACGACGTCTACGAGGAATGGCTCGACCGCGTCGCCGAGCTCGTCCGCGCTGCAGGGGGCTCTTCCGCGCCGTCCGTTCCGCTGCACTGCACCCCGCCCCGCGCGGGCGAAGAGGCTCCGGCGGCGCCCCGGCTGCCTCCTCCTCAAGAAGACGCCATGGCTCCAAGGTGCATGGCCCCTGGGCGGAACCCGCTCCGTCAGGTGCCAGCGCAGCAAGAACAGAGCTGCCAAGAAGTCCCTCGCCCGCCAGAAGCTGCCCGGGCGCTCCCTACTCTAGCACGTCGCGACCATCCCCCTGCTCCAGCGCGTGGGGACATGCAAGACCAGGCTCTCCGTCACCTAAGGCCTCCCGTGGCCACAGTAGGCTGCCGCGCCTACACCACCGAACTACGCAGCGTCGCGTGGCCCGGCAAGTTCAAACTAGACCTGCCTCCTCGCTACGACGGCACGGCCGACCCTGCGGAGTTCCTCCAGCTCTACGAGCTGGGCATCGAAGCTGCCAACGGAGACGAGAAGGTCATGGCGAACTGGTTTCCCATGGCGCTCAAGGACGGGGCCCGCACCTGGCTCCTGAACCTGGCTCCAGGCACAATCTCCTCCTGGGAAGAAATGCGCACCCGCTTCATCGCCAACTTCCAAGGTACTCGCGACCGGCCACCCGCCGTGAGCGACATGCGCCGCATCAAGCAACAACCCGGGGAGACCCTGCAGAAGTACATCCAGCGCTTCAACAACGCACGCCTCAAGATCCCCAAGGTGACTGAGGAGGCCATCATCTCAGCTTTCTCCGACGGAGTGCGCGACGTCAAGATGAAGGAGGGGCTGGTGATGCATGAAGACCTATGCACTTCCTTGGAGCTGTTCAACTTGGCAAACAAGTGCGCCAGGGCTGAGGAGGGGCGTCTCTCCCTCCTCGAGCTGCCAGCCACGGACCCAGAAGAGAAGAAGCTCAAGGCCAAGGACGTGAAGCGCAAGGGGGCTGCAGTGCTCGCGGCAGAACCAGACACCAAGCGGGGTAGAGATCAGCCCGAACCTCCCAAGGGCAGCCGGTACTGCGTGTACCACGACCTCCACACCCACAACACCAACGAATGCCAAGAACTCCGAGCCGTGCGTGAAGGAAGGATCAGCCGTCGCCCCGACCGCGGTGACCGGGGCTACGGTCGAGGAGGAGGAAGAAACGCAGGACGCTGGGAAGACCGTGGGCCGCGCCAAGGGTGGCGCGACCAACCTTGCGAGGATCGCTGGCAAGACCCGCCTCGCGAGAGAGGATGGAGGGATCAGCCTCGCGAGGGAGACTAGAGGGATCAGCCTCGCGAGGATCGCCCGCTAGGGAACGCGGGCCTCCCACCGCTGCCGCCGCAGCCAAGGAGAAACGAGGACCGCCATCAGGACGAGGAGGCTGGGGGCTTCTAGGAGCCACGTGCGATCGCCTGCATCCTAGGCGGAGCTCAAGCCCCAGCCTCTTAGCGCATCTTCAAGCAGTTCGCCCGCGAAGTGAACGCTGTACTCCCCAGACTCGAAGCCACACACCCTCTCAGGTGGTCGGCGTGCGCCATCACGTTCAGCTCAGCAGATCAGCTCAAGTGTGCGGCAACAGCCGGAGTTCTCCTGATGCTTTGTTCCCCAATCATCAGCAACGTGGTGGTCACCAAGACCCTCATCGATGGCAGGGCAGGGCTCAACTTCCTGTCCGTGGAGACGTTCAACAACCTCCAAGTGCCCTACAGCTAACTTCTCCGGTATCACTGATGGCTCCACGGTCTCGATTGGGCAGGTTCGCCTCCCTGTCACCTTCGGGGAACGCGACAACTACCGCACCGAGCTCATCGACTTCGACATCGCTCACATTCGCCTGCCGTACAACGCCATCCTTGGGTACCCAGCACTGGCCAAGTTCATGGCCGTGACTCACCACGGCTACAACGTCCTCAAGATGCCAGGAAGTGGCGGAGTCATCACGGTGCCCTGTGAAGAGAAGGACGCGGTGTGTTCCCTGGAACGAGCCTTTTAGGCCGCATCACTGGAAGACCTGGATCGTGGAAGCAGGAGGCTTCCCGAGACCGCCCCCAAGAAGAAGAAGACATCGTCCGGCCCGGCCCCTCAGGAGGCAGGCCCCTCAGGGCCCGCGCCTGCCCAGGGGGAGCCTCCTTCCATCGCATAGGAAACCGCGCCCGGCGCCCTCCCCAGGCAGGGCTCTCCCCTGGAGGGCCACCGACCTAGCCAGGGTCACGAGGGAGGCGCTTGGGCACCACATGGAAGCGTGTTTTGAAGCACGTTTCCCTCAAGAAGGAGCAAGGCAAGGAGATCCAGACCCACAGGAGTTCGTCAGCAAGGCCATTCAGGAGCTACAGGAGTCAAGAGTCATGAGAGGCGCCCGCCGCCTACCAGCAGTGGCCCCCCATCCAGGTGAGGATGGTGGGCTGTGCGTCTGCATCGACATACCAAGGCTCAACCGAGTCGTCTCTCTGGAGCACCTCTAGCCCTCACGAGTGGGGCGCTGCGGAGGTCCACCCCACAGCTACATTCGCATGCCTTACGGCTTGCCGAACGCGGCTGACGCGTACCAGCGCCTCATGAGGGGCATCACGGAGGCACGAGAGGCCAGGCGTTCCGCAGCCCTGGCAGAGATGGAGATGGCCCGCGAGGAGCCGCCAGCGCCTCCGTAGCCTCCCGAGGCCCCTGGGCCTGGGGGCTCATGAGGATCGGCTCCCGCAGCCCCCCGAGCCTGCTACACCAACACCCCTTCGTCCTCAACATCATCAGGTGACATCTTTCGAGTTTTACTTCCAGCTGGGAGCGCCCCCAGGGCTGCATTATTCCCAGGCCGCGTGGGTCCGTCCCTGTGGCGTGTATCCCTTTATTCCATGTTGTTAGCTTACCTTGTTGGGGGCGCCCCTCAGGCTGCGTGATCCCCAAGCCGCTCGGGCCAGGCCCAGTGGCATGTATCCCATTTGCGTTTATTTCCGATCATGCGTTAGACCCACCATGCTTGATTATTTAACGCCGGTCCACGGCACCTCTTCTCCTCCATGCTGACCACTTGCACATTAAAAGGGGGGCACCTGAGCATCGCGACTCAGGGCTCTTACTGGCTCTCCAGCCCTGACCCTCTGGCCTTGACCATGGCATCGCGACCTGGCATACCAGCGACGCCTGAGACCAGCTCGAGGGCCGGGACCCGAGGACGTAGAGTGCCAACATCTAACCAAATTTGCAGGGACACATCACAAGATAAGGCCCAGTGCTAGGCGCAACCCGCATAGAGGTAGGGCCCCGTGAGTCCCGCGCTGGCTCACGGGTGCCCAGATACACCTTGCCAGGCCCTACCATGTCAGCCACGTGTCAGGGCGGGGCTGTACACGCCCCGGGGGCTCCTCCCGGAGGGCCCCCCCCTCCCACGTACCAGTGGAAGCACCATGCTCCGCGCTGGCTGACGACACTGCCGAGGAGCGGCTATGCCCGTACACAAACGGTAGCACTATGCTCCGCGCTGGTGATAAACAACTGAGGGTGGCCCCCGGGTCGCATCAACCTCAGGGAGCCCAGAGCTCAGTGTCTAGCCTCATCGTAACGCCTCCCCTCGGGAGTGCCGCGCGAGGGGGCTGGGCACGGGGGCTGCGCCTGGTCACACCCGGACGCACGCCGCCCGGCCAGGTCCCCCCAGGCCTGGTTCGCCGCGCGTCTCTCCTCGAGCGGAGCCAAGGTACGAAGGCCGTTTGAGCGTCAAGGGGGACTCCTGAGCATCGCGACTCAGGAGCCTAACTGGTCACGTAGCCCCTCACTCTGTGGCCCCGTCCTGGTTTCCGGTCGGGACCATCGCTGGGTGAGGCACGCGCGCGGCCGGGCTCTGCACACGTAGAACGGTGGATCCACCCGCATCACACCTCCCTACAAGCTGTTCGTGCACCAAGGGGGACTCCTAAGCATCGCGACTCAGGAGCCTATCTTGTCACGTAGCCCCTAACTCCTTGGTCCCATCCTGGTTTCCGGTCGGGACTATTGCCGGGTGAGGTACGCGCAAGGCCGGGCTCTGCCGGCGTAGAACGTAAGCAAGTAGGAAGGAAAAGCGCTAATTTCAAGGAATTCAAAAGCAAATATTACAGTCCACACTGTTAATTTCAATGCCAAACGCAAGTTTAAACGCCTCCCCGAGGTATGATACGTGTGCAGGAATTAAAAGCAGGATAGGAGCCACGACAGAGTCACTTGGCGGCGGGGGAGCAGCATGGAGCGGGTTCGCCTCACGGAGCAGCGGGGTCGCCAGCGCCTTGCTCCAGCTTGGTGCTGAAGGCCCGGAACTTCCCGAGCAGAACCTCCACGCGACCCTTCACGGCCTCGGCAGCGGCAGCGGCACGCTCACCACTCACTGGCTCCAGCAGGCTGTCGAGGTCGACACCGGGATCACGAAGGTAGATGTGGGTGAGGACCCGCGTCAGTGCTGCAGAAGACAGGACACGCGCCTCGGCCTCGGCCGTGGGGCCAAGGACAAGGGCGACATCTTCAAGAGCGTGAACCAGGAAGGGAAGCAGCTTGGCAGGGCCGTCCTCGACGCCGGCCAGCGGGCTCTCCAGGCCGCTGTCATAAAGCGTCCTTAGCGAGGAGCGAGCCTTCGCCTCCAACTCCGTGAAGGCCGCGCGGTCCTCGGCAAGAACCAGGGCCTTGTCGTCCAGCTCGGCCTTCCTCGCCCCCAACTCCTGCTCCAGCGCGCCTAGGTGGTCGCGGCGCTTCCTGAGCTTTGTCTCCTGGCCCTCGACGGCTGCCTCGCGAGCCTTCACGCCTTCTTCCTGCTCTTGGCGAAGGCGGACCTATTCCGCGAGCCGATCCCGCAGGCCATGCAGCTCGCCCTCCAGCGCCTTGCAGCGACCGCAGATGTCGACCACCTCCCCCAAGGCTGCATCGCGGGCAGCCTTCGCCTCCAGGACGGCCTGCTTCTCCCCGTCGCATGCTGTCGAGGCCTGGACCAGCGCCGCCCGAATCGAGGCGTCGGAGCGAACGCATCCAGAAGCCAGCTCCAAACGCCCGGCCACCAAGCAGGGGTCGGCGCCAAGAAGATCCTGCCGCAGTCGGTCCAGCTCAGCAACAGCACGATCCAGAATGGCAGAAGGTGTCGGAGAAACAGCGGCCGGTGGAGTAGGAGGAGAAGGCGGCAGCGCAGCCGCAACATCCTGAGGCGGAGTCTGCCGCCCCCCGACAGCTATAGTGGCGGCGGCAGGCAAGAGCACCTCGGGAGCCACTTGGGCCACGGGGGCTGAGCTCGCCCCAGCCGGCTCAGCCAGACCTCGCGAGGACGACCGGGCAGGAGAAGCCTGTGCGTCGCGGTCACCTTCCTTCGCGGGCAGAAGCGCCGCCACGGATGGAACCTCGGGAGCCCCCATCGGCTTCTTTGCTGCGGGCGCCAACCTATCCACAGATGCGGACGTCAAGCCTCAGAAGCAGAGCAAGAGATAAAGACAAGAATCGAATGCTTACGGGTCGTCGCCAGTGAGCTCAAGCGGCCTCCGGCCAAATTTGAAGCCTGAAAGCCGGCTGGAAGGGTCAACCTCGGGAAGCTTGAGGTGGAAGGTGCGTCTGCGGTTCGCCCCGGGGCCGGGGGAGACCCGCGGGAGATCAGCCCGGTCCTGTCCTTCTTCAGGATCGGGGGCGAGCTCCCGTCGTCCTGCTCGTCGTCGTCTTCATTGTCATCCTCGTCGTCATCATTCGGAGAGAGGCAAAGAACGTGGGACTTGCGCCGGGGGAGGGGAGCCCTCGACTCTCCGTCAGTCGCCTCAGAGTCAGGCCCTTTTCCGCGCTCCCCTCCCTCTTCCTCTTCACTGGAGTCGCCGGAGGGCACGTCCACCGGTTCCTCGGGAGCTTCCAGGGGCACTGGCCCATCCCCGTTGAATACGGGCATGGACTTCACCACCCACACCCAGTCGTTGCGGAGGAACAAGGGCGTAGGAGCGCCCTCCAGCCTCGCCACATTGCCCCCGACCAGAGATTGGAGAACCGCCGCCAGGTCTCTGGCGGCCAAGGCCGCGGGGTTCGGACGGGGCCTCCACATTGGAAGCGAGTACTGCCGAAGCGGAGCCAGCCGGTGCTCCAGGAACTCCCTCAGCAGCGACGCCCCGGTCAGCTTCGCCGCCGCCATGTCGGTCGGCCTCAGATCCACGTCCAGCTTCTCCAACACCATCTTCGCGCGGGGATCCGTGAATTCCGCTCGACCCCAGTCGCTGGAGCTCGTGGGCTGCTCCGTGGGTAGGATCAGCCGAGGGTGGATGCACCCGGCATCCACCAAGATCCACTTGCTCCTGAAGCCCTCAATCCTCTTCCCAGAGTTCGAGATGGCAATGGCACTGCCGGACGCGACGAAGCTCGCGCACGCGGAAGCAGTCCCATGAGAGGTCCGGAGGTAGAAGTAGTGGCGCAGCAAGGCCACTGAGGGCTGCACCCCAACATGTGCTTCGCAATAATAAGCAAAGATTGCCAGGAGAAGGACGGAGTTGGGATGGAGATGCAGAGCCTGTAGCTTGTAATGGCGGAGGACGGAGAAGAAGAACTTGGAGAAGGGAGGCACCAGGCCAGCAACAATGGCACTTACGAAGAGCGGATAGAAGGTGCTCCTTTGACCCTCAGGGGTGGCGGAGCTGGCCTTGAACACCTTCTCCTCGTCGATGCCCCACGCCTTCGCCATCCGGCGCAACCGGGCAAGGCCCGCCTCCGACACGATCGGCGAGTCAAGGGCAGACGAGTACCAAGCTGCGGCCGGGGGCTGACGAGGCGCCATGGCACCCTAGGCCGCGCGGTCAGAGAAGATCTGGAAATCTCAGAGGAAGGAAGGAGAGGCGCAAGAAAGGGGATCTGAGTAGCAACCGGAGAAAGCAAGAACCAGGGCCTAGGCGGATGCCACTCCTTTATGAACTCGTGCGGTTACTAAGGTGCCCACGTCCAGTCAACCGCCACGCGGCGCCCAAGGCCGCAGGCTATTAGGGCCTGCGGTGCTTCGCTCTTCCCCTTCCGCCTCCCTGCACGGCCAAGTCCAGGCGCGCCTTGGGCCCAGGGGCTACTGTCGGCGTTCTGGGAACGGGGGTCCCCAGACTTGCCTGCCTGCGGCCTGCGGCGTGGCTCAAAGGGGGGCCCAGCACGGCCCATCTTCACCAACACAAACCCAAGACCCTCGCAAGGGGCCAAGCCTCGTGGGGCGGACGACGTGAAGCTTCCTCAGGCACGGCCTCGTCAGGCTGGCTCACGAGGAGGCGGAGAGATCAAGGCGGGGTACCTCACGAGGTGCCCATGACGCAAGCCATGACAACTCAGGGCGCCAGGCGGGTGCCAGCCCGCGCAGTGTCCTCCTTTCTTCTTTGGTGCAAAGGGGGCAAGCGCAGCCGCGGAGTACTAAGGCATCAGGCAAAGGTTGCCATTTCGGTGCAACGAGACCAAGACCAGGAGGACTACGAGACGGAGGTCACCGTGGAGCCCAAGACGGCGTCATCGCCAGAGCTTTGCGCAGGCGAAGACTACTTTTGTCAGGATAGCTGATACTTGCTGTCCCCCTTCAAATTAGCCCGCCATTGTTGGCTCCCTTCCCGCTCAATATTTGGGGAGAGGACCAGGCCTCTATAAATAGGACCAGCCACCCACATAGCTAGGGGGAGAGACAAGGACGAAGACGGAGGGGGAGAGGGCGAAAAGAGGTAGGAAGGAAGAGGCTCGTTAGAAGGGTCGGTCAAGGGAGAGCAGAGAGAGAGAGACAGAGAAAGGTGGCTGGACTCCTCCCAACAGTTCATCGCCTCAGCCAAGAACAGACCCTCGCGAGGTTGTTCTTCCTTGTATTGTTCATCATCATCAGCCCAAGAGGCAATCCACACACCACGCACTTGAGTAGGGTATTACACCACAAAGGTGGCCCGAACCAGTATAAACCCTGTGTCTCTTGTGTTGTTCTTTCCTTAGTTTAGATCCTAGCATGGCGGAGGGGTGCAGGTAGGTAGGAGGCGAAATCTCCGCGCGCACCCTAGTGTTCGAACCTCAAGGGTCTGCCGGAACCCGAAATCCGACACGTTGGGTTCGGGGGTGGGCACGGCCTGCCCTCGGGGAGGCAGCCGATGCAAAATCTCGACGGTCAGATATCTAGCCTCCCTCAACTTCTTGATGTCTTCTACTGTGACGGAGGAAGGCATCCATCGGCCTTGAAGGCTAGATCCGGACATAACTGGAGGTTCGGAGCACCTGACCTGAACTTCGGGCGTTTGAGCTTGAGGTGGGGGAAGGATTCGATTGAGCACAGGAGGGAAAAATAAAAGCCTTGTCCCCTTTATAAAGAGGGTGAATATCAAGTGTCCTCTCAGTGTCCACTTGGACTTGCCTATAATCTAGGACTGCTAGAAGCGGTTGGGTTACCCATGCCCGTGTTGATGAGAATCCCGGGATAAGGGGACACGATCTCTGCTTTAACAAGACGTGCCTAGGAAACCGCCTCGCATGACGCGCTGAGGTGGGATAATGAAACGAATCGGATAAGGGCTTGGCCGTGGTGTGACACGCTACGGAATACATCAGCAGATTAGATTTGTGTAAATATTATTCTCTCTATGGCAATATGTGGAAACTTATTTTGCAGAGCCGGACACTATCTTCGTGTTCAAAATCTTCTATGAAGTACTTGGAGGAGGAACCCGCCTTGCAATGCCGAAGACAATCTGCGCGCCGGACTCGTCATTATTGAAGCCTGGTTCAGGGGCTACTGAGGGAGTCCTGGATTAGGGGGTGTTCGGATAGCCGGACTATACCTTTAGCCAGACTCCTGGACTATGAAGATACAAGATTGAAGATTCCGTCCCGTGCCCGGAAGGGACTTTCCTTGGCGTGGAAGGCAAGCTTGGCGATACGGATATGAAGATCTCCTACCATTGTAACCGACTTTGTGTAACCCTAACCCTCTCCGGTGTCTATATAAACCAGAGGGTTTTAGTCTGTAGGACGACATACACATCAACAATCATACCATAGGCTAGCTTCTAGGGTTTAGCCTCCTCAATCTCGTGGTAGATCTACTCTTGTACTACCCATATCATCAATATTAATCAAGCAGGACGTAGGATTTTACCTCCATTGAGAGGGCCCAAACCTGGGTAAAACTTCGTGTCCCTTGTCCCCTGTTACAATCCGGCCTAGACGCACAGATCGGGACCCCCTACACGAGATCCGCCCGTTTTGACACCGACACTAGGACTCGCTCTGGATCCCTTTGTTAGGGGGCTCATGTTCTATTATGGGCTGGATTTCCATGACCTAGCCCCGGATTCCCTCCTTCACATCTCGTCGTTCATTGTCGTGTGTGAGGCCTTCCTCCGCATCACCCCACACTTCGGCCTGTGGCTCAAGACTTTCAATGTGAAGCCGAAGATGATTGAGGGTTGACATGCAGAGTGTGGAGGTGCCGCAATAAGAAAAAGCGCTGATGTTCCATGGCTAGAGGGTTCCTTCCCAAAGGTGTGCAGTTTATGGCAACCGGAGTGGTTTTATATCACAGCTCCCTGCAGTACCAAGTGGGTAGCCGCCCCTGCCTTTCGCTCGAGCCCCCCACCACAACTGATGTCATGGATCAACAAGGGGCTGGACTAGGGGCCAGTAAATGATGTGCTGATATTGCAGAGTCGCATCCGAGATCTCCTAGAGAGAGATGTCAGCCTGGCCACGGTAATGCAAGTCATGCTAGTTCGTCAAGTCCCGCCTTGCAAACGTCGACCCCTCCGTATGTGGGAGTTCAACCCAGAAGGACCGCGCGCTATTTAGCACTTCCTCGGCATGACGCTCGAAGAGATGTACAAATTGTTCTTCGGACCACAAATAAGGTGTCCGGACACCACCGAGGATGCGGGTCTAAACTGCAAAAGTCCAGATACCCAAGTAAGTAATCCCGCGTTGTTTTTATTTATCAAAAAATCATTCTGAAAGGTCACTCTTTGACCAGGACTGGGTAACAAAGGCGAAGATGATCAGGTGTTCGGCCCCCCTTCCCGAACGCTCAGCAGATCCAGTACTGGCCAGAATGCTCGAGCCGTCACCTTATCAGGCGCCCTCAGGGGAAGATAAAGGGGGGAATAAAGAGGCTGAAAGAAGGCCTCACTCGTTATTCATCCAAACCTGGGGAATTAGCGCCTCCGCGAAGGAGGATAACCAGGGAGAAGAATATGAAATTCCCTCTCCCCAAGGAAGGAAGAGGACCACCTCTGAAGACTCGGAAACAAAGGTTTCCAAACAGGGGAAGAAATCTTCGCCAGAGGGTCCTGCCTTGAAGGGTACTCTTGCAGCACAGTGCCCGCAAGGGGATCAGCCCTCTACCGAAATGTAAGTAAACAAAAAGTACTTAATAGCAAAAATATTCTACATTACTTCTGAAGACAATAACCGAAGCATGTATCTTGTAGTTCAGATCGTAGCCCTTCTCAACAGAGTTCGTCTTCGGGGGATCTTCTTCCGCAGATGATGGAGAGCGAAACACCTCCCCATGCCACCCCGCCTCAGGAGGCGGGCGACCCTGAAGTGTCGTCACGGAGGGTTTCTCCTGATCCGCCAAGGCCAGAGGGTAATCCTTCGGCCACTCGAAGTCATCAGTATTCGGCTCCTAAAGAGAGCAACAGAAAGAGTCCGTAACCGTCTGGTGTGCGATCGGATGCACTGAAGGATCTTCTGGAGCAAGCGGCCATCTCAGAAGCACATCGTACGCTAATGGGTACGGTGATTGAGAGGATTTCATCCGCCGAAAGTGGGTTGCATGAAGCTTTTATGAGTCTGCTGAAAGGCTTTGAGGTACGTGAAATAGTGTATGTTTTTGACTACCGCACATGTTAGGTGTGCCCTATGCAGATAGTAGCCCCTAAGACTCTGGTTGCCGTCGAGAACGGCGACAAACAGAGGATCATAGTCCCAGGTAATAATCAGGCTGCCTTCATGTGCAGGTGGCTGAAGGTCCGGTGGCTAGTCGGACTGGTGAGTTTGTTGAGCTGAAGCGGCAACTTGATGCGGCAGATGCCGACATTCCGCTTGTCAACAAGCGGCTCGACGGGGCACAGGGTATGTGATTTCTCTGGTGATCAACACATAGTAAGAGGAGCATGATGCTAGTATCTTTAATATGTTGTGACTGCAGATGGAGCTGCCGCCATGGAGACCCTTCGGGCGGAACTTGCCCGAGCCAAGGAACAAGCCAGGAATAGTGATGCAACCTCTTTGAAGGCGGTCGAAGAGCTGAGGGCCGAACAGGCTACGCATTGCCAAAGCAAGGAAAAAATAGCCAAGATGGCCATTGAGTTGAAAGATGCCGCCGACCGTTACCAGCTTCTTGAAAAAGAAAGCCAGGCAAAGGCGGCGGACCTGGAGAAGGCCATGGTAGCAGCCAAGGAAGCCCGCTCTAAAATCAGAGCGACGAAGGAGGAGCTGCGTCAAGCTGGAGATATCGCGGCTGGGAAGCCCTTTTTGTTGCAGACGAAGTTCGGAGATCCAAAGTATGCCCCTCTTGATCAACTATGGAGTTCTGCAGACGCATACGTGGATTTGGCAGCCAGTGCTGCTGATGCGGCCGAGTACTTCAAGGATTAAAAAGATCGTGAAGTGGAAAGGCTATTCTGGTCACAGTTCCATGTTCCAGTGCGTCCGCTGCTGTTGAATGAGCGAATGGCCGAGTGGGCCGAGCTCCATAGGTTGTCCGGGATTGCCATGAGGTCTGTTGTGGATCATCTATGGCTGTAAGGGCCAAGGCCGAATAGTTATTTTAGTTTAGTGCAATAGTTCCTTGGTGTTGTGCCGCACCTCGACACTGTGAAGAGGTCGGCGTGCATAGAGGGCGCGCGTATGGCACTTGCCCGTGTCAAGACATACTGGGCTGAGATGGAGGCCACCGCAATTGCAACCCAGAGTTCGGCCATAGGCCGAGTATCTACCAAGCACTACTTTGAAGAAGTCCTTGAAGGCGCTCATTCAATAGAGGCTCAGTGCTCGAATAATATTATGTTCTAGTGACATGTATTCCCATTGTAAAAAACGATGTTTTATTGAATTATAAAGGCTGTGTTTATACTTTTGCTTGAAAGTATTATGATGCCTCCTGTGCGGCCGTTTATGTATATATGTATATAACTTGAAAGTTTGCAGTCGTCGGTGTCAGCCCCCACGCATATAATGCGGGGGTGTTCGCAAAAAATGCGTATTCACACTTGATCCAACGTCTTGGCCCATTAAGGAGGTGGTGGCACAGCGAATGAGGCAATTGGACTATATTGCTTTAACACTTTCACTTAGCCATAGGAGTTTGACGGTGGGACTACTATATAGCCCCTGGTACCTCCACGCTCGTCCGAATACGATGCGTGTACGTACATGACCAGGAAACGGCCCTTCGTTAATGCGGAGGAATCCCGAAGATTCCGCTAAGTCATCGAGTGGTTGACCACTCTCGCGCTTTATCATGACAGTCAGTTTTCGGCTTTCTCTACTGAGGTGCTCATCCGGATGAACCAGGGCACAATCGCAGTAGTTCTCCCGGTGCCGCCTTAGCCGATAGAGCTGAACGCAAGGTAGAAAAACAAGGGAGCCGGGCAAACCCAACATTTGACCAAAGACATGATTCGGAGCTAATGCATATAAGGCCAAACTCGCGACGCCGAACACTCCCTAAGGTATTCGGTCTTTATAACATATTCCATGCTGAACAATGCCCTTAATAATAAACCCCGAGTGTCGAGGTACATGCAATATTCTGACGTGGCGGAATGCCAATAACGCCAGCATCCTTCTCGGTTGTATTGAGTATCCGGAGGATGTGAACAACAAGAGACAGTAAAAAAGGTTTCCGCAGGGTCTTAATCTGAAAAGAACCCTTTGAGCGGGTCCCTGCTGCACATTTGCGCCTGTGTCTCCGTTGTGCCTTGTCCTGGATGGGTGTAGCACGATTGTTATCTGTAAAAGAGAAGAACTTAGGTGAAAGTTGTCGTGCCAAAAAAATTGGTTATTCTCGATAAACCATTAAAATTCAAGATAAGTCAAGTTGAGCCAAACTAGCCCTGATCACACGCGGGAAGCCCCTAGTACCGTCTATGAGGGTTTAACCATCGAACCAATCTCAGGTATATCTAGTGATGCGCCGGACTCATCTAACCGTGTCCGCAGTCTTGACGACCTATCATTTATTCTGGTTGGTGAGGCCGTCTAGTGCTCGGCTATCAAAGTCGCCGCATGTTCTTCCGTGCGTAGAGAACGCTCAATATTTCCACTAACTGTGATGGTGCCATGTAGACCAGACATCTTAAGCTTAAGAGAAGCGTAATGTGGTACCGCATTAAAACGAGCGAAAGCTATTCTTCCGAGTAGTGCTTGATAGCCGCTTCGGAATGGAGCAATGTCGCAGTCTAACTTCTCACTTCGGTAGTTGTCGGATGAACTGAATACAACCTCTAGTATTAGAGAGCCCGTGGAGCGGGCCTCTAGGCTTGGTATTACTCCCTTGAAGGTAGTATTACTGTGGCTGATTTTTGTCAGGTCTATCCCCATTTTGCAGACTGTGTCCTGATATATCAGATTTAGACCACTGCCGCCATCCATAAGGACTCGTGTGAGATGGTATCCGTTTATTATTGGGTCTAACACCAAGGCATCCAATCCTTCATGCCGAATGCTTGTCGGGTGATCCCCGCGATCAAAAGTGATCGGGCAGGCCAACCAGGGGTTGAACTTAGGGCTGACGGGCTCTACGGCGCGTATGTCTCGGAGTGCATGTTTGCTTCTCCTCTTCGTCGCGTGGATCATGTTTACTGTTTTATCCTTTGGTGGGAATTTTTTCTATAATCTAGTGCTTTGCTGGCGAGGTTCGTCCTCGTCTTTGCTTGGTGTCTCCCTCCCCTTGTGTTCGACGTTTAGCTTACCGGCCTACTTGAAGACCCAGCATTCTCTGTGGGTGTGATTTGCAGGTTTATCGGGGGTGCCATGAATCTGACATGGTTTGTCTAGAATCTTGTTTAGGCTAGACGGTCCATCTCTGCTGCATTTGAAAGGCTTTTTCCGCTGACCTGGTCGAGATCCCCTGAATCCGGCGTTTACCGCTGTATTATCTGGGCTATCTTCTTTATTTCGACACTTTCTTTTACTGCGTCGTGGTTTTCCATTGCCATCACTGACTTCAGATGTGCTTGGGTCGCTGGTGCTACTGCGAGCTAACCAGCTATCTTCGCCCGTGCAAAAGCAGGTCACGAGGCTTATCAGGGCTGTCATTGTTCTCGGTTTTTCTTGGCCGAGGTGTCTGGCGAGCCATTCGTCTCGGACGCTGTGCTTGAAAGCTGCTAAGCCTTCGATGTCCGGACAGTCGACGATTTGGTTCTTCTTAGTGAGAAACTTGTTCCAAAGCTTTCGGGCTGACTCTCCGGGCTATTGAATTATATGACTCAAATCGTCTACATCCGGAGGTCGGACATAGGTCCCTTGAAAATTAGCCCGAAAAGCATCCTCGAGCTCCTCCCAACTTCCAATTGAGTTTTCAGGGAGGCTTTTCAGCCAGTGCCGAGCTGGTCCTTTAAGCTTGAGGGGCAAGTACTTGATGGCGTGGAGATTGTCTCTGCAAGCCATATGGATATGGAGGATAAAGTCCTCAATCCAGACCCCAGCGTCTGTGGTCCCGTCGTACGCCTCTATGTTCACTGGTTTGAATCCTTCTAGAAATTCGTGGTCCAGCACCTCATCGGTGAAACATAGGGGGTGTGCGGCATCCCTGTATTTGGATGTATCATGGCATTCGGATGGTTGTAGTATTCGGTTTTGATTTTGTGCCGGAGGGCGCTTCCTAGATCCATAGATGGATCTGGTCATACTGGATTTTTGGCACAATTCCTCACGTAGATCGTGTGTTGACTTATGTGCGGCCTTGTTAGCTGCTCTATCGTGGCCACAAGGTGGTTGATCCAGCCGGTTGGCCGCTTTATTTTTCGGCTGTGTGGGCTCTACGGCCTCATCGTCGAATTCAGGTAATAGCTTGCACTTTGGATAGCTCTTTGTGTGGTAACTTCCACCATACTTTTCTTCATTGTCGAGCACTTTGTTCCACCTGCTGTTGAGCATATTTTGTGCGGCCTTAAGCCTTTGCTTCTGCTTCTTCAGACTCCTCGCTATGGCAATAAGCTTTCTGCGGAGGTTCTCTTGTTCGAAGTGCCTTTCCGGGAGGATGTGTGCATCTTCGTCCGGATTGTTTTCCTCCCCAGAGGGGGGTTGATGAGGTTTATCCTCAGTGTGCCGTGTTCGGACATCAGATCCGTAATATGTTCGCCATTCGCCGTTTGAAGTTTCATCGTGCTCTGCCATTGGGTCAATGTGGTCGTTGTTTCCTCTGGAGTCGACTGGAGTGTTATTTTCTCTTGCGCTGTTATCGCTGTTTTTCCGAGGCGGGATTTTGAGTGGCGCCTATGCCGATGCTTTGCTTGCTTCTCGAGGGAGCTATTCTTCACTGCATCCTGCCAGTCTTTGTCATTGTTTTCTTTGGGTGTATCCACCATATATATGCCATGTGATGAAGTGGCTGTCCGGCGCCCTGTGGGCACTGGTTCCTGTTCCTCTCCTGCATCGTCGTCCATGCCGTCGATGTCTTCGGAGTCGAAATCGAGCATGTCGGTTAAATCGTCGATAGAGGCTACTAAGTAGGTGGTGGGTGGGCAGCGAATTTTTTCGTCGTCCGCATCCCATTCTAGCCGGACATAGTTCGGCCAAGGATCTCCTGACAGGGAGAGAGACCTTAATGAATTTAGCATGTCGCCGAAAGGTGAGTGCTGAAAGATATCCGCGGAAGTGAACTCCATGATCGGAGCCCAATTGGATTCGATAGGCACGGACACAGGTGGCTCGGAGTCCATGATCGGAGGCGAATCCAGTGGTTCGGCAACACGGCTCTTGTGAGGGGTGAAGTCAGTATCCAGCTCCATCGCCACTGAGAGTGTGGCCTCCATGGCGGGGTCTATCCCTCCGTCCTCGGATGGCGCGATTTTCTCCGGATTGAGGGACGGAGTAGTTGTAGGTGTGATCTCCCAAACACTGTTCGACGGCAGAGTTACGTCATGCTTGCCGTGATTGTGCGGCGCACCTGACATGGGCTCGAATCCGTCGAAGATCAAGTCTCCGCGGATGTCAGCAGTGTAGTTTAAGTTTCCGAACATGACCTGATGGCCAGGGGCGTAGCTCTCGATCTGCTCCAGATGGCCAAGCGAGTTGGCCCGCAGTGCGAAGCTGCCGAATACGAAGATCTGTCTGGGGAGGAAAACCTCACCCTGGAGCGCATCGTTACCGATGATCGAAGGAGCCATCAAGCCTTACGGTGACGGCACAGTGGAACTCTCAATGAAAGCACCAATGTCAGTGTCAAAACCGGCGGATCTCGCGTAGGGGGTCCCGAACTGTGTGTCTAAGGCAGATGGTAATAGGAGGCGGGGGACACGATGTTTACCTAGGTTTGGGCCCTCTTGATGGAGGTAATACCCTACTTACTGCTTGATTGATCTTGATGATATGAGTATTACAAGAGTTGATCTACCACGAGATTGTAGAGGCTAAACCCTAGAAGCTAGCCTATGGTATGATTGTCGTTGTCCTATGGACTAAACCCTCCGGTTTATATAGACACTGGAGGGGGCTAGGGTTACACAGAGTCGGTTACAAGGAACAAGATCTACATATCCGTATTGCCAAGTTTGCCTTCCACGCCAAGGAGAGTCCCATCCGGACACGGGACGAAGTCTTCAATCTTGTATCTTCATAGTCCAACAGTCCGGCCAAAGGATAAAGTCTGGCTGTCCAAAGACCCCCTAATCCAGGACTCCCTCAGAGTGCATTTCCTATGAGAGGATGAGTGTGACCACCACTAGCCCCACACTTGAGAGCATCCAAGAGGGAGTGAGTGAGCCACCACACTTAGTGAGTGATGTAGTTGACACGGAATGTGAGGCCACTATGATTCCTAATGACTTAACCTCTACTCTGAGTGTGTTTTCTTCTTTGGTGCTAGGTCTCCTACATGACGACATGTCTATCCTCATCGAGTCCATACCTCCAATGGAGACAACGATGGCCATGGTGGAAGAAGATGCACCCCCCACATGGTTCCATCAAGATGAAGATGTCCACGACTTGGTCTTCGACACCTCACCTACAACACATGAGCGATGCTCTAAAGGTAACATAGGTGATGGTGCTTCTCTTGTCCCACCAGTGGACTATTTTATGAATGATTGCTTGCATGATGTTGACACACCTATTCCCATGCTTCATGCTAGTGCCACTTCTTCATGTCATGACTTACCCATTTATGATGCATATGATGATGAGCATGTTGAGTTGCCTAGTTGTGATGTTATGCTCCATAGGATATCGTGTGAAAATTCTATTGGTCACATCATGTTTGATAATCCTTTAACCTTGTCATATACTATGAGTGAGATCTCCCATATTGCATCATTTCAATCTCAACATAGTAACTATGCATGCCCCATTAAAATCAATCCCATTTGCACTTATGGCATAGATGACGAGATGATGGTCATTGGCTTTTGCTTTTCATGTGATGATATTGCCATGCTTCCTTTACATGATTTGCGCAACTCATCTACTATACCATGCCATGATCACAATGTTCCAACTATTCATTGTTTTGGATGTTGTCAATATTCTCCATGTGATGTTTCCACTAATGCTCATGAGGAGACCCCCATAGTTTCCTCATACATATTAGGAGATTTTGATGCATTCCATACATTGCATGATTCTCATAATTGCTTGCACCGTATGCATCCCATGAATAACAATGCTCTAGATATTTCCCATGATGCATTACATAATTTGAGTCTCCATTATGCTATACATAACAACAAACCTATCATGATGGATGCCATGTTTCCATATCACGCATCTCATTTATTGGAGCATTGGCTATTTTGTGCTAACCAACACTTGCACGTGCGCATCATGATGGATGATGTGTACATCTACCACGCACACACAATTTTCCCTTTGTCTTTGTTTGTGTAGGTACTCGCCAATACTCGTCAACCTCTCAATCCCAAGAGTTGACGAAACAAGATCTTGAGAGCAAAGATGACTTGGGATCCCATGAACTATCCCTCCTACCGCCCTCTTCGCGCAACGACTACGCGCATCTCTTTCACTTGGCTCTCACACGGCTATGGCCTATATACCGCTTGTTGCTTCATGCTCATTTTACCATGTTCACTTTGCATGCTATGCTTGTTTCCATGCCTTTGCCATGCAATTGTGACCCTTGCTTGCATATACCCATGATTCACCATTTTACTACTCATATGTGTTTTTGCATGCTTGGTGGAGATCCTTGTTGTTATTTCCATGTTTATCATGTGCCTCATGCTATTGACGCTTGTTGTGTTGGGAGAGTCATGATGTCCCATTGCAACTTACATATGGCCTCTCGCCAATACATTGATGATATTTTTCTCATATCTTGCTTTCATGTTTGTGATATGTTTTGTGCATTATTCATGACTACCATTTGCACACATGACATACTTGACATGATTCCTTCTAGTATGGTGTATCTTCGCACTACTAGCTTGCTTGCCTTGATTCATATGATTGCTTGCTTTGTCGCATCACCCATGTTCCATTATTACTTGCTTTCTAGGGTTGATGACGTATATATTCATGCCTCTCACATGATATATTTTGTTCCTTGTCGCTTGCCTCCAATTGTTGCATCTATGATTATTGATCTTGGAGACTCGGACACTTTACTTGTATGCATGCTTGTTTGATTGAGCCTATTGAATTTGGTTATTCTCGCATTATATGCCTCCATACTATGCAATGCTCCCTTGTCCTTTCTTATGATGAGAATGATGCATACACTTGTTGGGTATTTTACCACACGAATGCTAGGTTTTGCATCTCCACTAACCTCATTTGTTTTTCTGGGTGTTTGTCATGTTATTTCATTTTGAAGGATTCACGAGGCGATACTGTCATGAGACAATTTGGTCATGTGAAGGCATACATGATATGCGACACCAACATTTTCGACATTCACATAAAGGTGAACTCCTTCCCTTTGAGCCATCCTCAAATATGCATATTGGATGGGTCACTCTTTCATTGTTGTCTCCTTCTTGTTCTCTACATGATACATCTCGCGGACGGAGGAGCGACATGGGAGATTGGCTCTGTGGACCTTCACATTGAGGAGCGCTCGGACTTATTGGATGCACCTTCGAGCATCCACTCATGCCACGACATTGAGCATTGGTACACCAACACCTCCATATTTCTTGATTGTGCGCACACATGTCATGCTCATTGGACATCTCACACACACGACAAATTTGCATCTTATGCATGGATTGACCCTCATTATGATTGCATTGTTGCATCTTGTATTCCAATGCCATCCATGATATATGAGCTTGTGCATTTCCTTAGCAAATTTGTTGTGATCTACCTTGATGGCATATTCATACATCATGATCATCTTGCCCATCATCAATTGCATGATCACATACTCATTTTGAGCATCCATTGCCATATTCATGCTATTGATAAACCGTCTCTCTATGACATCATTTTGCACCGTCCTTGCGTAGATCATATTCACAACACATTAGTGTGCGCAATGAATGTTTTTGCTCCCATGAATGCTTTGCATACCATTCCATCTCTTTTGGATAAGCTTCATGCACCTTGTCATGATCAATCTTGTTGCACGGACTCATTCTTACATGATGGACACTTTTTGTGCTCTAACCATTGTATTTCCGAGTGTCGTTTGTGTTTGCTCTTTTCGCATGTATAGCACTCCGGCGACACCTTGGAGTACTTGGATTGCGCCATGATTTCAACTCCATCCAACTACAACTTCGTCCACAACAACTGTTTCCATGGTGATGAGGATCACAATCTGAGGTCGGATCTTTCACAAGGGGGGGAGATGATGCGGAGCATCCCACGTTCATCCCCATGTACACTCGGACTACTCTCCAAGCCCCAAGGATTCATAAGATGAGACCTCGACTATACACCATTGGACACAAGGTGAACTTGCTCCTCTTTGAACCATCACTTTCCATACGTGAGACATGGGTACTACCTCAAACATGTGTGCTATGCATGATCAGGTACTTAGAGGAAAGCCACGGAGCCACCACATCCAACGGACGAGTTAGCGAGGAAGCCAAGTACAAGGACCAAGAGAAGAAGCTCCAACCACCGGACGACCGGTCTGGACCGGACGTCCGACGCCTGAATACCCACTGAACGACCAACCCGGACTGGACGACCGGCAGTCCCGCACCCATGCCAAAATGAGCGGACGTCTGACATGTCCCGGACGTACGACACACTCCAGCGTCCGGACGTCCGACCGTCCCTGGAAATCTGGCGCCACCTCAACCGAGCCAAAATGCTGGACGTCCGACAAGTACCGGACTACCGGGCCTTCGCGAGCCACCGGATGTCTGGTACCGGTCGGACGACCGGCGCCTGTGCGCTGCCATGTGTTGGGCCGCAGCCCATGTACCCCCCAGTTCGCCCCTTTTGCACTAAGACTATAAATAGACCTCCTATTCATCCTAGCTAAGGTTAGCGTTGGTTTAGCTCATATTCAGAGATAGAGCTACGCTCATCCACTTAGGATCTACTCCTTGAGAGAGACCGTGGCCTCTTCGAGGAAGATCCCTTTGGATTCAAGACCTCCTTTTGGAGAAGAACTCAAGACCTCCTCACAGAGAAGACCGGTTACCTCTTGTATCGTCCGTTGTTGACTTTGGATCTTGTATCTTCCTTTGTGTTCATGGATCTAGCACATGTGTGATCATATTTGTTGGTTTCTCGTGTTTCTCTCGTGTTTTTTCCTCGTTTCCATCCTCGTGTTCTTCGTGTTCTTCGCGGGATCCGCTCCTTTCGTGAAATATCGGCCGATTAGGGTTCTGCCCTACATCGCAGATACTCAAGATGTCCATAACCGGGGACACGATAAATCATGATTTGTTTGTACACTCTTCGGAGGTTTGCGCACTTTTCCCCACAAGACTAGATCTCCTCTGTTGAATTTCTCGCACTGCCTAATGTTTGAGAATCGGATGATCGAGACACAGTCTTTCTGAAGAGGTCCCCTTAACCGATAGATAGGCTGGTACACCTACAATCCCCTACATCTGCTAGCCTATCATGGAAAGGTTTCCCACAACTTACTTAACTATGCTAGAGCCCATAATGGCTTGTGGCTGCACTCAGAAGTTTCTAGGCATGAATAATCCTACGATCCCTTTGAGCCTGGGTGGCATTCCATAGGATGATCACACGGATACCCCGGGATCTCCTAGGAAAACACTGGATTCCCCAGGTGCCCGCAACCAATCCACCCAGATGTGTATTAAAGTAGCCACCTTAAGTTTCCCTTAGTTATTATATCTCACAACTTGCATGATTCTTACAAACCAATCCCCGTCTACGAGCATGGCTAAGCAATATTAGCATAACGTATATTCCCGGGATGATCAAAGGTATTAGGTACGAACCTTATGAACTACATAGCAAATCCCAATTCCCAATCCTACTCATGCAAATTTGTAAGGGTGAACTAATGCATAGTAAAAACTGGGTATAGAACAGTATGATCAAGGTGTGAACTTGCCTTGTACTGTTGATGAAGATTCTTCGCACTCATTATTTCTGATAGTTCTACTCGTCACACTCCGATCAATCTATCATGAGCAAGCAAGTATAACCACACTTAAGCTATCACTCAAAGATCCAAAAGAACGAAGAAAACACTTCGGAAAACATCAAAACCAGCAAATAAAGCTTCTAGATAGAAACATATTTTTTTACAGTAGAAAAATTATGTGATTTTTACCTTAAGAGAAGGTACATGTCAAGAGCTTTGATTTGCAAAAAGAATCAATTAAATCGGAGTTATAAAACTCAAGTTATAGCCAAAATAAGTTTAAATTCAAATCTGATCTAGTTCAAATTTTTAAAATTTCAAAAATATATTTAAGCTGGTTTACTGGATAGATGAGATCGCACTGAAGAATTTGGCGTTGGTTTCATTGAATTTGGACAAACGGTTGAAAAGTTGTGCTAGTTTGAAAAACAGGGACTGATCTGTAAGAAACTTATTTGCAACTGGGTCCCAGTCTACGAGACAGGAAAGCTAACGAACGAAAGTTCGCTACAGAAGCATAACCAATGAATACATTCACTACCAATGCTAAACTAATGAACGTTCACTAACTAAAGAAAATGATTCAGGAGAAAAAAAACGAGACGATCTGGATCATCAGATCCAGATCGGACGGGCGAGAGGAGAGGTGGTTACCGCGACGGCGGCGGTGGTTGACGGCGCGGCGGGACGGCGGTGGCGGCGTCGACTGTGAGTGGGGAGGCGGCTCCGGTCATCGGGGAAGACGACGAAAAGCACGAGAGAGGAGGCGCGGTGCGGCGGAGTCGATGGTGGGGTTGGCGGCGACCGGCGGCGAGGCGAGCGACAATTGCGGCGGCGGTGATGTGTGGCGACGGCGGTAGCGGCTTGGAGAAGAAGGAAGAGAGGAGCCAAGGCCGGCTTTTAAAGGCGGGAGGGGGCGGGGTGGCATGGAGGAGGGGCAAGGCAAAGGCGGCGCCGGGAGTCCGGCGCGGCCATGGGTGGCGGCGGCGGTGTAGGGCACGCTTGGGACTTCGTCCCGAGCTAGCAGACGAAAGTGCGGGCTTGCTGGGCCGGCTGGGCCGGGCGCGGCCCAGTTCGGTCGGTCCGATTTTTTTTATAGACAACAAAATTAAAATAAATAGCAAAATAAAAAATTATATATAGCATATTATATACCAAAATTTCCAGAAAAAGATTTTCTAAAACATGAACTATTTTTCAAGGGCAAATAAATTCCGCAAATTTTTTAATAAAGCAAACAGTACTATTGGTGCAATTAAATACCAAATAAAAATATTTTAAAATACCAAAATATTTTCAAATTTATTTCTCTCCATTTTTCTATTGTAGGGAATCATTTTACCCTATTTCCATATACTTTATTTTTGGGGAAAAATAACTCGAATAAGAACCAAATAACTCCAAATTGAAAGTGGGTTTCAAAATAACTTCAAAGGGATCAATTTGATTCTTTGAAACTTCCAACTCATATTTCATAGCATTTGAAGAAGTCATTTTATCTTTTCTCATGAAAATCATTGAGTTGCATAAAGTTTTTGGAGTTTGAAATATTATGAAATGGGATTCAAACCTTTTCCCAAAACCCTTTTCATTTATTTAAATGGAAGAAGTCATGTCATCTTCTCTCTAGGGTTTTGTATTTGAAAAGAATTTGAATTCATGGAGAGCAGAATGCAAAATGAAAGTTTGGGAAAGTCATTTCATTCCCTCTCATTCAACTTTCAAAAAGTTTCAAATTTCACTCAATTTCACACAAAAAATTACACAGGTAATCATTATCACTTAATTAATATAACATTCCAAAATTTAGAATTTTGGGATGTTGCAAACCTACCACCCTTAAAATGAATCTCGCCCTTGAGATTCGGAGAGGCTAGCAAGAAATAGGTTAGGTTCAGGGTCTTCTCAAAATCCATCTATCGTCACAGGGGGTCTGGGTGATCCCACCCTTAAAAACATGGTTACGGTTCCATGAAAACTCATGTCGTACATCCTTATTGTTGGCAGTGTCGATCTTCTCAGATTCTCTGGAAATTTCCTATTCTGGCTCTTCCGGTAGTGGCATAACCTTTTCCTCAATTCTTCTGTACTTTTATCTTGGTACGGTCCTCCTGTGACCGGGTCTTCTTAGTTGACGGGTCTGGCGCCAATACTAAACAACTATCGATATCTCTTGGTGTTAAACAATTTATGGTTTCTCCTGCATGAAATGAGTCTGGGCTTCATTCTCACCGTATGACCTACGATTGGCAACAGCTATCTTGTACAAGGGAAAATTCTCATACCATTCTAAGGTTTAATCAAGGTTTTGATCGTCGTCGCTGTACTATGGGTAAGTCACTCAGATTTACCATTCCATATAGCATGGCGAATAATAAGAGTAAGTCGGCATGGTGTTCAATCCATTCCGCACACAAATCATTACCTTGTATATGGTTTAGTCAATCTCGCATTCTAACACTCGGTCATCCTCACAAGCATTGCAGAATTTTTCTTGTCGACGAACTAAGTTCGGATAATCCATTGATTCTGCAAGCCAAACAAATATCTATCGTTTCTTCACACCCTTAGGTTTTGCGTAACTCCTATAAGATCGTCTATTGATAAAGGCATATCCTCTTCCAGGTTTTTTTTCCTTCAGTAAGAGTGTGCTTGCTTCTTGGCAGGTCCTGGAGCCTGTGGGTTATGGCCCATCTCATCACATCTATAGCTTTAACTCATCCTGGGATTACAATTTCTCCATATTACCAACATTATACCTCCTTTATATCCAATAGTACTTCATCCCTTCATATTCTTGGGGTATCCCACATATCAAGATAAAACTCATACTTATTTTGTCTGAAGTCCATTTCGTGGAATATCATTATCTTTTCCAGGGGTCAAGGGTCCTCACAGGGTACTACCACCCTTGAATTGCACAAATTCTTCCATAGACCATATTTCTCATATCCTCAAAAAATGGTCAAAATCCTTGTTCATAGATTAACAACTCATAAAATTCAATGTATGAAATCATGATACCCGAACTTTATTGGTTTCATGAACTTATTACAATCTCTTGCATTTCCATTACATGCCTCAACTCAACACCTCAATAATAAAAAGAAATGTTCCCACTACTACTATATTTTTTGTTGCAAACTCAACTATTTAGGACACACCTCCTTCTCTTTGGGACAACCTCTAGCAAAGTGCCTTGTTTCATTACAATGGAAACATATTACTTCTGACAAGTCTCGAGGTTTCCTTGTGATTACATAGCCTCCTTGGGTCCTCGTCTTCGCTTTTGGGCAATCGCTGAAGTAGTGTCCTGAATCTTTGCACCTGAAACATGTGATATGACGCAGGTTCTTCTTTGTAGAAATTGGGTTGCTCCTGGAATCCAATCTATTTCTCTTCCTGGACTTTTCCGTGCCAATCAGGGCACCTATTTCCTGTGGGTCATACTCCACTTCCACCATCAATAATGCTACTAGGTCCCCCTTTAGACAATTCTGGGTGATGTGTCCTTCTTCTCCACATGAATAGCATGTCTTGGTGCAGGGTTTAATTGGGTCTTCTTTGGGTGTGTCCTCCACCACTTCCTTCATCACAGGTTCTTCCAAAATTTCCACGAGGGCTCCTTTCATTGCTTCTTTCTTCTGCTGGATGGTTCTTTGTACCATCGGGTAAATATGACACTGAGAAGGGTAGTGGGTAGTCCCTTCACACAAGAAACAAGTAATCTGCCTAGTTGGGCATTCTTCATGATGTAGGCTGGAACCCTAATCGGCCGATCTTTCACGAAAGGAGCGGATCCAGCGATGAACATGAAGAACACGAGGAGGGAAACGAGGGAAAACACGTGGAAAACACGAGAGAAACACTAAACCAACAAGAAATAGTCACACATGTGCTAGATCCCCGAGTACATAAGAAATCACACGATCCACGGACAACTAAGGATGATACAAAGGTAACGATCTTCTCCGTGAGGAGCTGTTGAATCCACAAGGGGATCTTCCCATAACGGGGTCTTGAATCCAAAGGGATCTTCTCCGAAGAGGGGCCGCGGTCTCTCTCGTGGAGTAGATCCGATGTGGATGAGCAATTCTCTATCTCTAAATATGAGCTAAACGAATGCTAACCCTAGAAAGAGGAACGCGGAGGAGTATATATAGTCTAGGGGGTTAAAGGGGTACACGGGCCTTAGCCCTTCACTGTGTGCAGACGGGGGAGGCCAGACGTCCGGGCATCGGGCTGGATGTCCGGGCTTTCATGTGGGGTCAGATGTCCGGGCTGGAGAGGCCGGATGTCTGGGCTGGAGCGGCTAGCTTGTTACTATTGGGTTCGGAGGGGTCCAGATTTCCGGGCTGGAGGCCGGATATCCGGGTGCTCGGGAAGGGCCGGATGTCCAGGCTAGAGGGGCCGGATGTTCGGGGCCTGTAGGCGGTGGATGTTGAGCAGCTGTAGTGGACGATGCTCCAGGTGCCGGATGTCCGGGGTCACGGCCGGATGTCCGGGGCCTGGGAGGTGTTCTTGTCTCCTTCCATTGAGTCTCTTCATCCGTGGACTTGGGGACTTGTCCGTCTTCATGTGCATCTTCAGGAGGGTCGTCTTGGTGCCTAATCATGCACAACGTCTCGGACTTAGGTAGTAGCCATGTCTGGAGAGGATCATATGTAATATCACTAAGGAGAGAAGTCACATCAGTCTCGAGAGCTCTAGCTCTAGCTTGAGTCATGGGTCCTCTTGGCGCTTCTTGAGGCGATGGTAGGTCCATGGGGATGACCGTAGCATGCTCCGCATCATCTCCCCTCCCTTAGGGATGATCCGATCTCGGATCGAAATCCTCATCACCATGGTAGGGCGAGAGATCCTTGACGTTGAAGATGTCGCTCACGTAGTACTTGTTGCGCAGGAGGTCGATCTTGTAGGCGTTGTTGTTGTAGCGTTCAAGCACCTTAAAGGGACCATCCGCTCATGGGTGAAGTTTGGACTTGCGTTCGTGGTGGAAGCGGTCCTTGCGAAGGTGTAGCCACACAAGATCTCCAATGTTGAATACCATGGGGTGCTTGGTCGCAAGTCGTTGTACTTGGCGCTCGATGGTTTGGCTTGTATCTTCATGCACCTTTGATGTAGGGTAGAACTCTAATCGGCCGATCTTTCACGAAAGGATCGGATCCCGCGAAGAACACGAGGAACACAAGGAGGGAAACTAGGGAAATCACAAGGGGGAACACAAGAGGAACACTCAAACTAACAAGAACAAGTCACAAAAGTGCTAGATCCCCGAATACATAAGAGAAGATACATGATCCACAGACAATAAATGACGATACAAGGGTAGTCGGGCTTCTCTGTGAGGAGGTCTTGAGTTCTTCCCTAAAGAGGGGTCATGAATCCTCTTGGGGGATCTTCTCCGGTTGAGGCTCGAATCTCCGTGGAGAAGGTAACCAAGTGGATGAGCAAAGCTCTGACACAAACATGAGCTAAACCTTTGCTAACCCGAGAAAGTTGGGCGAGGTGGAGTATATATAGTCTAGGGGGAGAAGGGATACATAGGCCTTGGCACTTCACTGTGCGCAGACAAGGGGGGCCGGATGTCCAGGCTTTCAGGCGACGCCAGATGTTCGGGCTGGGGAGGCCGGATGCCCGGGCTGGAGTGGTGGCATTTGTTGCTCTCGGGTTCGGAGGGGCCTGATTTCCGGGCTGGCGGACGGATGTCCGGGGGCTCGGGAGAGGCCGGATGTCCGGGCTGTCGCGGCCGGATGTCCGAGGCCTTTAGCTTCTGGCGGCTGTGCTATTGTAGTGGACGACGCTCCAGGGGCCGGATGTCCGGGGTCATGGCCGATGTCCAGGGCCTGGGAGATGCTCTTGTCTCCTTTCGTTGGCTCTCCTCATCTGTGGTCTTGGGGACTTGTACATCTTCATGCGCATCTTCGGGAGGGTCCTCTTGGTGCCTAATCATGCACAACACCTCGGACTTAGGTAGTAGCCATGTCTCATGCATAGAAAGTGGAAGTTCGGAGAGGAGTGAGTTCACCTTATCTTCGATATCCTTGGCTTGGGCTCATGTCATTGGTCCAAGTGGTGTCGTTGGAGGTGTAGGTGTGTCCATGGGGATGATCTTGGTATGCTCCGCATCATCCCCCTCCCTTGGGGAAAATCCGTCCTCGGATCGAAATCCTCATCACCATGGTAGGGCGAGAGATCTTTCATGTTGAAGATGTCACTCACGGAGTACTTGTCACGAGGGATGTCCATCTTGTATGCGTTGTTGTTGTAGCGTGCAAGCACCTTGAATGGTCCATCCGTGCGTGGTCGAAGTTTGGACTTGTGTTCTTGGGGAAAGCGGTCCTTGCGAAGGTGTAGCCACACGAGTTCTCCAATGTTGAATATCATAGGGTGCTTGTTGACGTTGAGCTTGGTCACAAGGCGGTCTACTTGGCGCTCGATGGTGTTTCTTGTATCTTCATGCACCTTCTTGAGATGGGTCGCTCGTGCACTTGCGTCCAAATTGATGCGCTCTTGGAGTGGTAGAGGTAGAATATCCAATGGTGACAAAGGGTTGAATCCGTAGACGACCTCGAATGGGGACTTTCTGGTTGTTGAGTGTCTTGCTCGGTTGTAGGCGAACTCGGCGATAGGTAGGCAGTCCTCCCACTCCTTGATGTTCTTCTTGATAAGTACTCAAAGTAGAGCGGAGAGTCTGCGGTTGGTAACTTCCATTTGGCCGTCGGTTTGAACATGGTAAGCCGTGGAGAAGAGTAGCATGATTCCGAGCATGGTGCATAGGGTCTTCCAAAAGTAGCTAAGGAACTTGACCTTGCGGTCCGAGATGATAGTCTTTGGCACTCCATGTAGACGCAATATTTCCCTACAAAAGAGATTAGCAACATGTGAAGCATCGTCTATCTTGTGCAAGGAATAAAATGTGCCATTTTTGAGAAACGGTCCACAACGACAAATATTGAATCTTTCCCATTTCGAGTCCTAGGCAAACCAAGTACAAAGTCCATGCTAATGTCTTCCCATGGTTGGTATGGAATTGGTACATGCATATAGAGGCCATGAGATTGAGCTTTGGACTTAGCTTTGCGACATGTAGAGCATCGGTTGATGAAATGATTGACATCCCGAAACATCTTGGGCCAAAAGTAGTTCTTCGAGAGCGTGGCAAACGTCTTGTCACGTCCGGAATGTCCCATTAAGCCTCCTCCATGAGATTCCTGCAAAAGCAACAAACGAAGGGAAGACTCGGGGATGCAAAGTTTGTTAGGTCGCATAAGATATCGATCTTTGATGTAATAGCGTTCCCAAGATGTATGCGACAAACACTTGGCATAAGGAGTAGCAAAAGTTGCATCATGCTCATATAAGTCTTTGATATTCTTGAAGCCAATGACATCTAACTCAAGTTGTGTAACAAGCATGCATATGCGGGAAAGAGCATCCGGTACGATGTTTTCTTTACCCTTGATGTACTTGATGACATAAGGAACTTCAACGACTCCAACACCGTGTACCAAGCCTTCTACAAGCAACGTCGACAAGTTGAGTTCCAAGAGAGCTTCGTCAACTCCAAGTCATCCTCGTACTACAAGCAATTTCAATCCGAGAGCTTCATCATCATCAACCCCCACCGATGAGACCATCAAGACAAGTTCCTTCAAATGCTTCACGTGCGGAGGCCGAGGCCACAAGTCCTATGAGTGCACCAACAAGCGGACCTTGATCCTCAACGATGACGACACTTATGACTCAATGAGTGAAGAAGAAATTGACGCTCTTGAGCAAGTCGCCATGCACGATGAAGAGGAACAAGTCTTTTGCGATGAAGATTCAACTCCCGCTCTCGTTGTCTTCAAGGTCTTGACTCTCCAATATCACCAAGAAGAAGACCAACGATGCCACATCTTTCATACCAAGGCCGGCATAAATGGATGATCCGTCAAGGTCATCATCGATGGAGGGAGTTGTCATAATCTCGCAAGTGTAGAACTTTGCTCCAAGCTCGAATTGCCCAAGACGAAGAACCCACATCCATACAAAGTGCAATGGCTCAGCGACTCCGGCACTATCCAAGTCGAGCATCGAGTACAAGTCTCCTTCAAAATTGGCGCCTACGAAGACACTTTGGAGTGCAACGTTGTTCAAATGACCGTTTGCCACCTTCTCCTTGGACGCCCATGGCAATTTGATAGAGGAGTCAGCCACCATGGTTGAACGAACCACTACATCTTCAAGATGAAAGGAAAGGAGTACGTACTTTGCCCCATGTCTCCAAGCAAAGTGATCGCCGACAAGCAAGCCACCCATCATGGAGAGAATAGTGAGAGAGCGAGCCACCAAAAAGAGAGTGAGCGCCACAAGCCCAAATCGAGCACCTCCACGATGAGCGAAAAGAAAAACTTAGTTCTCTTTGCCACCAAAAGCGAGATAAGAGGAGTGTGCGAGAACCCATAGTGTCCTACACTATGTCCTTTTGTGCAACGACAACGCAACACAAACTAACACCTCTCGCACTCTACCTCTAGTGTTGTCTTCTCTTTTGCAAGAATTTCAAGATGTTTCCCCGACGAGCTACCTCCGGGACTACCTCCACTACGAGGCATCGAGCACCGCATCGACCTCATCCCAGGAGCACCCCTTCCGAACAAAGCTCCCTACCGTGTCAACCCCGAAGAAACCAAAGAAATACAAAGGCAAGTAAAGCATCTCATAGACCATGGACATGTGCGTGAAAGTTTGAGCCCTTGTGCCGTCCCAGTCATTCTTGTGCGAAAACGAGATGGTAGCTTTCGCATGTGCTACGATTGTAGACCTATAAATGCTATCACCGTTCGTTATAGGTATCCCATTCCACGCCTTTATGAACTTAGTGGTGCCACTATATTTTTGAAAATTGATCTTAAGAGTGCTTACTATCAAATCCGCATACAAGAGGGTGATGAATGGAAAACCGCTTTCAAAACCAAGTTTGGGTTATATGAGTGGTTAGTCATGCCTATGGGTCTATCGGAAGCACCGAGTACATTTATGCGTCTTTTGAATCATGTCTTTCACCTCCACATCGGTGTGTTTGTTGTTGTCTACTTCGATGGTATCCTTGTTTTTAGCAAGTCCCTCAAAGAGCATGACACCCATGTCCAAACCGTTTTACAAACTCTTCGAAAAGAGCATCTCTATGCTAATATGGAGAAATGCCTTTTTGGCGTTGATAAGCTTGTTTTCTTGGGTTTTGTTGTATTTTCTAAGGGTGTTCATGTAGATGAGTCCAAGATCAATGCTATTAAGACTTGGCCCCAACCAACCGACTTGCAACAAGTGCGTAGCTTTCTTGGCCTTGCGGGTTTCTATCGTCGCTTTGTGAAAGATTTTAGCACCATTGCTTCTCCTTTGCATGCTTTGAGCAAGAAGAATGCGCCTTTTGTTTGGGGACCATCCCAAGATACCGCTTTCAATGAGCTTAAGAATTTGCTTACTCATGCTCCCGTGCTTGCATTACCCAACTTTGACAAACCCTTTGAGATTCATTGCGATGCTAGTAGTAATGGCATAGGAGGTGTGTTAACGCAAGAGAAGCGCCCCATAGCTTACTTTAGTGAGCAAATTTTCGAATCACAACTCAATTACCCCATCTATGACAAAGAGCTATATGCTTAAGTACGTGTTTTGCATGAATGGGAACACTATCTTCGCCCTCATGAATTTATCATTCAAACTGATCATGAAACGCTCAAGTACCTTAAAGGCCAAACCATGTTAACAAGCATCATGCTAAATGGAGTGAATTTATTGAGTATTTTACTTATGTCATCAAGTACATTAAACATAAGTAAAATATTGTGGCGGATTCCCTTTCCCGCATATGCATGCTTGTTACTCAACTTGAGTTGAATGTCATTGGCTTTGAGCACATCAATGACTTGTATGAGCATGATCCCACTTTTGCTACTACTTATGCCAAATGTTTGATGCATACATCTTGGGAGCGAAATTACATCAAAGATGGGTATCTCATGAGAGCTAACAAGCTTTGCATCCCTGAGTCTTCTCTTCGTTTGTTGCTTTTGCAGGAATCTCATGGAGGAGGCTTAATGGGACATTTTGGACACGACAAGACAAGCTATGCTCTCAAAGAACTACGCCCAAGATGTTTCGTGACGTCAACCGCTTCACCAACCGATGCTCTACATGTCGCAAAGCTAAGTCTAAAGCTGAATCCCATGGCCTTTGCATGCCTCTACTAATTCCATATCAACCATGGGAAGATATTAGCATGGATTTTGTACTTGGATTGCCTAGGACTAGAAATGGAAAGGATTCGGTATTTGTCGTTGTGGACCGTTTCTCCAAGATGGCACATTTCATTACTTGCAACAAGATAGACGATGCTTCAGATGTTGCTAATCTCTTTGGTAGGGAAATATTGCGTCTTCATGGAGTGCCAAGGACGATTGTCTCGGACCGCGACGTCAAGTTCCTAAGCTACTTTTGGAAGACCCTATGCGCCAAGCTCGGAATCAAGCTACTATTCTCTCAAGTTCCTAAGCTACTTTTGGAAGACCCTATTCACCAAGCTCGGAATCAAGCTACAATTCTCCATGGCTTACCATCCTCAAACCGACGGCCAAACGGGGGTGACCAACCACACACTCTACGCTCTACTTCGAGTACTCATCAAGAAGAACATTAAGGAGTGGGAGGAGTGTCTATCTATCGCCGAGTTCGCCTACAACTGCGCAAGACACTCAACAACCGGCAAGTCCCCTTTCGAGGTCGTCTACGGATTCAACCCTTTGTCCCCATTGGACATTCTCCCTCTACCACTACAAGAGCGCATCAATATGGACACAAGTGCACGCATGAACCATCTCAATAAGGTTGATGCATAGCATCCCAAGATCATCCCCATGGACGCACCTACACCTCCAACGACACCACTTGGACCAATGACACGAGCCTGAGCCAAGGCTATCGAAGATAAGGTGAACTCACTCCTCTCCGAACTTCCACCTTGTATGCATGAGACATGGCTACTACCTAAGTCCGAGGTGTTGTGCATGATTAGGCACCAAGAGGACCCTCCCGAAGATGCGCATGAAGATGTACAAGTCCCCAAGTCCACAGATGAGGAGAACCAACGGAAGGAGCCAAGAGCATCTCTTAGGCCCCGGACATCCGGCCATGACACCGGACATCCGGCCCCTGGTGCGTCGTCCACTACAGCAACACAGCCGCCAGAAGCTACAAGCCCCGGACATCCGGCCGCGACAGCCCGGACATCCGGCCTCTCCTGAGCCCCTGGACATCTGGCCGCCAGCCCGGAAATCCGGCCCCTCCAAACCCGAGAGCAACAAATGCCACCACTCCAGCCCGGACATCCGGCCTCCCCAGCCCGGACATCCGGCGTCGCCTGAAAGCCCGGACATCCGGCCCGACTAGCCCCGACATCCGGCCTCCCCTGTCTGCACATAGTGAAGGGCCGAGGCCCGTGTATCCCTTCTCCCCCTAGACTATATATACTCCACCTCGCGCAACTTTCTAGGGTTAGCAAAGGTTTAGCTCATGTTTGTGTGAGAGCTTTGCTCATCCACTTGGTTACCTTCTCCACAGAGATTCAAGCCTCCACCGGAGAAGATCCCCCAAGCGGATTCAAGTCCGCTCTTTAGGGAAGAACTCAAGACCTCCTCATGGAGAAGACTGGCTACCCTTGTATCGTCCATAGTTGTTTGTGGATCGTGTATCTTCTCTTATGTATTCGAGGATCTAGCACTTCTGTGACTTGTTCGTGTTAGTTTGAGTGTTCCTCTTGTGTTTCCCCTTGTGATTTCCCTAGTTTCCCTCCTTGTGTTCCTCGTGTTCTTCGCGGGATCCGCTCCTTTTGTGAAAGATCGGCCGATTAGGGTTCTACCCTACATCATCTTGTTATCTAGAGCCACGTTGGTCACGATTTCGGAGCCTCCCCGTTGTGTTTCTAGCCTTGTTTTGTTGTTTTTCATCCTAATTCGAAAATTCCCCACCAAAAATAGCCCCAAATTTTTTTGTGATTTGTTGGTGTGTTGAGATTTTGTTGGTTATGATCCGTGGATTTGCTTTGTTTTGAGTGGATCTAGCTTCCCATCCATTCTCCCCCAATTTCCATCCACAAATTCCTCAGAATTTTGCCCGGATTTGACCTCTCCACGCGGTGTTCATCCCGTTCATCCCCGGATCCAGAGCCCGGACATCCGGCCCGTCAAGCCCGGACATCCGGCCTTCCACCCGGACATCCGACCCCTGGAAGCAACATCTCCATCCACCGCCCCGTTTTTCGTCCATTTTTCGCCAAATTTTGTTCCAGTGCCCACCATATACCACATATACTTCTGCATACCTCCACCACTTCTGCATAACCCAACCATTTTGGACCATTTCGCTCTCCGACACATTTGCTACTTCGAGGTTTGAGGATTTGAGTTGCGGTACCGTATCCTTTTGTGTTTCGGCTATCTACGTATGGTTCCACATCGACATCACCGCCGCTCATCTTCACCAGGGACGCGTCCTACATCATCACCGCCGTCCTACATTGTCATCAACAACGACCACCTCGACTATACCTTGGTATTCGTGCCACCATTTTGACACCATACCGGAAGCAAGACCGGTAATCTCATCTTGGTTTTGGACATATCACTCTTCCATTACATTGATAGCCATTATAGCCTTACTCCTTTGCGTTGCTTACCCATCGAGACTAGCCATTGAGTATTGCCAGCAACAAGACTTGTGCACATTTGTGATCATACTTCTCATATCATACATATATTATTGTTGCATATATTGGTATCATCTCTTGTGTCACAAAGTTGTCATTGCATACTCACTTGCTATATCGGTTCGTCAAGCATTGCATGAGAAAAGAGCTCAAACATCAAAGAGCCAAACAAGCTTTTAAGCAAAGAGGAAAGATAAGCAAAGAAATTTTAAGCAAGAACAATAGCATCATACAAAATTAAGATTTTCATCCTCGATCATCTTGGATCATATCATAGAAACACCTTGCATAGAGCATACTTGGGATAGATGTCGTTGCATTTTTGCTAAGTAGGTTGTGCACAATTTCTTGTATCCGCCTATTGTGCAATCGTGCTAGCGTCTCTCTAGTGTTGTGAAACAATAGAATTTTTGTGGATTCCACATTTTGGCTCACCCTTGGTTGCACGACCCCACTTATCTTTTTGCGTGTGTGTTTACGTGTACCTTATATGCTTGGTCTACTTGTTACATTGCATCTAGTGAATCTTTTCCAACATTATTGAAGCTCACTTACAATTGCATCAAATTTTGTGCCACCATCCTAACCAAGCTCCACCAAAAGCTTTTACTTGTGTAGGTGTGAGAAACCGACAAGAGGTAGTACCAATTGTGCTATTTCCTTGTCCTACATTGGAGTGATCCTCGATCCACTTTCAACTTCGGTCAAGGTACATTTGGTACTCGTTCTTCTCTTTCTACCACTCACATTTGTCTTGGAATGATGGATAGGACACGTACTTCTACCAACCCACTCTTCATGGAGCAAGACGCCGACATGAACTCTTTCGTCACCAAGAGTCACCTCTTTGGTGCACAACGTGCTTTGCATCAAGAGCAACAAGCTATGAGTGAACGCATCGACAACCTTGCTGCCGACTTGCGACTTTCCAAGCAATGTACAAGAGACTACTTAGACCACAAGCTCGACGATCACAAGCAAGAGAATGACGCAAGGATGGACGAGATTCGCGCTTTATTGCTCAACCGCTCGTCTTCCACTTCAAGACGGAGCCACTCAAGCCGACACTCCTACTTCACACTCTCCGGCTCAAGTACACCAACATCGAAAACTCTTCGCCGAGCCGAGCGCAAAGATCGTCAAGCAAGCCACAATCCCCTACGCGACACCGACTGTCAAGAGCGCCGACAACGTCAAACTCAAGAGACCTTTGCGCTAGCTCGAGAACGGCAGCGACAACGACAACATGAAGAGGAAGAGCGAGCGCGTCTACACCAAGATGCTCAAGATGCCGAGGCAGAACGTCAAGAACAACAACTCCATGATGCTCAATCACTTGCGGTGCAACAAGCTCTACGCGATTCAAGTCGAGACGTAGCCGACCGAGGCCGACAAGCCCGTGAACAAGAGGAAGCACTTCGCGAAGAAATTCAAGAACGGAGATTTCAAGCTCGCGTGTATCGTCAAGTTCCTCCTCGAGCTAGACAAGCTCCTCCACAAGCACGTCAAGAACAGCAAGTTCCTCAAGATCATGAAGACAATGGAGATCGTCCACAACAAGAGAAACAATAGGTTGAATACCCTCCGCGCCAAGAGCACCATGAGTTGAACAATCATCAACAACATGGGCGTCATCATCCCTGACCCCAACACAATGAATAGCAACGCTATGGCAAGCTCAAGTTCACCATGCCCAAGTTCAACGGAAGCAACGATCCCGAAGAGTACCTTTCATGGGCATTGAAAGTTGACAAGATCTTCCGTTTGCACAATTATGAAGAAGAGAAGAATATCACGATGGCATCCCTTGAGTTCCAAGACTATGTGCTCATTTGGTGGGAACAAATCATAGAGCGCTAAGAGGCAAGAGGTGAACCACCCATCACTACTTGGGTGCAAATGAAGGATTTCATGAGAGCACGCTTTGTACCTACCTACTACAACCGCGACCTCTTCAAGAAACTCCAACAACTCAAGCAAGGAACCAAGAGCGTTGAAGAGTACTACAAGGAGATGGAGATTGCAATGATATGAGCCAATGTCACGGAAGATGATGAGCAAACAATGGCACGTTTCTTGAATGGACTCAATCATCCCATCAAGAAGATCGCCGACTTCCAACCATACTCCAATCTCTTTGAGCTCATGCACCAAGCTACCAAAGCGAAATGCCAAGTGCAAGATGATTTCAAGTATGCCAAGTTCTCATCCAAGTCCTACGACTTCTCCAACAACCAAGCTTCAACGAGTCCAGCACCGACTACAAAGCCTTCTACTACCAACATCGACTAGTCGAGTTCCAAGAAAGCTTCGTCAACTACAAGTCGTCCTACTACGAGCAACTTCAAGCCGAGAGCTTCATCATTATCAACCCCAACCGATGAGACCGTCAAGACGAGTTCCTTCAAGTGTTACACTTGCGGAGGCCGAGGCCACAAGTACTATGAGTGCACCAACAAGCGAACCATGGTCTTCCACAATGATGGCAATTATGACTCCATGAGTGACGGCGAAATGGAAGCCCTTGAGCAAATCGCCATGCACCGCCAAGTGAACAATGAAGAAGAACAAGTCTTTTGCGATGAAGATTCAAGTCCCGCCCTTGTTTTGTCCAAGGTTTTGACTCTCCAACATCACCAAGAAGAAGACCAACGATCCCACATATTCCACACCAAGGCCGGCATCAATGGACGATCCGTCAAGGTCATCATCGATGGAGGGAGTTTTCACAATCTCGCAAGCGAAGAACTTTGCTCCAAGCTCCAATTGCCCAAGACGAAGCATCCACATCCATACAAAGTGCAATGGATTAGTGACTCCGGCACCATCCAAGTCAAGCACCGAGTACAAGTCTCCTTCAAAATCGGCGCCTACAAAGACACCTTGGAGAGCGACGTCGTTCTAATGACCGTTTGCCATCTTCTCCTTGGACGCCCATGGCAATTAGATAGAGGAGTCGTCCACAACGGCCGAACGAACCACTACATCTTTGAGATGAAGGGCAAGGAGTACGTCCTCCGTCCAATGTCGCCAAGTCAAGTGATCGCTAACAAGCCAGCCACCCATCGTGGAGATCATAGTGAGAGAGAGCCGCCATAATGAGAGTGAGCGCCACAAGCACAAATTGAACACCTCCACGATGAGCGAAAATAAGAACCTAGTCCTATTTGCCACCAAAAGTGAGATAAGATGAGTGTGTGAGAATCCATCTAGTGTCCTACACTACGTCCTCATGTGCAAGGACAACGCACCACAAACTAACACTTCTCACACTCTTCTTGTAGTGTTGTCTTCTCTTTTGTAGGAATTTCAAGATGTTTTCCCCGATGAACTACCTCCGGGTCTACCTCCTCTACGAGGCATTGAGCACCGAATCGACCTCATCAACGGAGCACCTCTTCCGAACAAAGCTCCATACCGCGTTAGCCCCGAAGAAACCAAATAAATAGAAAGGCAAGTAAAGCATCTCATAGACCATGGACATGTGCGTGAAAGTTTGAGCCCTTGTGCCGTCCCGGTCATTCTTCTACCAAAACGTGACAGTAGCTTTTGCATGTGCTCCGATTGTAGACCTATAAACACTATCACCGTTCGCTATAGGTATCCCATTCCATGCCTAGATGATATGCTTGATGAGTTAGTGGTGCCAGTATCTTTTCCAAATTTGATCTTAAGAGTGGTTACTATCAAATCCTCATACAAGAGGGTGATGAATGGAAAACCGCCTTCAAAACCATGTTTGGTTTGTATGAGTGGTTAGTCATGCCTATGGGTCTCTCGGAGGCACCTTGCACTTTTATGCGCCTTATGAATCATGTCTTTCGCCCTTACATTGGTATATTTGTTGTGTTTTACTTCGATGACATTCTTGTGTTTACCAAATCTATCAAAGATCATGTCACCCATGTCCGCACCGTTTTGCAAACTCTTAGAAAAGAGCGCCTCTATGCTAATATGGAGAAATGCCTTTTTGGTGTTGATAATCTCGTTTTCTTGGGTTTTGTTGTTTCCTCTAAGGGTGTTCATGTTGATGAGTAGAAGATCAATGCTATTAAGACTTGGCCGCAACCAGCCATCTTGCATCAAGTGCGTAGTTTTCTTGGCCTTGCGGGTTTCTATCGTCGCTTTGTGAAGGATTTTAGCACCATTGCTTCGCCTTTGCATGCTTTGAGCAAGAAGAATGCGCCTTTTGTTTGGGAACCATCCCAAGATACCGCATTCAATGAGCTTAAGAATTTGCTTACTCATGCTCCCGTGCTTGCTTTACCCAACTTTGACAAGCCTTTTGAGATTCATTGTGATTCTAGTGGTAATGGCATAGGAGGTGTGTTAACGCAAGAGAAGCGCCCCATAGCTTACTTTAGTGAGAAACTTTCCGGAGCGCAACTCAATTACCCCATCTATGACAAAGAGCTATATTCTTTAGTCCGCGTTTTGCATGAATGGGAACATTACCTTTGTCCCCATGAGTTTATCATTCATACCGATCATGAGACTCTCAAGTATCTTAAGGGTCAAACCAAGTTGAACAAGCGTCATGCTAAATGGAGTGAATTTATTAGAGAAGCCGTAGGACTTGGATGAGAACTTGGCATACTTGAAATCGTCTTGCACTTGACGTTCCGCTTTTGTAGCTTGATGCACGAGCTCGATGAGGTTTGAGTATGGTTGGAAGTCGGCGATCTTCTTGACAGGATGGTTGAGTCCATTCAAGAAATGTGCCATAGTTTGCTCATCATCTTCTGTGATGTTGGCTCTTATCATGGCAATCTCCATCTCCTTGTAGTACTCTTCAACGCTCTTGGTTCCTTGCTTGAGTAGTGGAAGTTTCCTGAAGAGGTCGCCGTTGTAGTAGGTAGGCACAAAGAGCTCTCTCATGACATCCTTCATTTGTGCCCAAGTAGTGATGGGTGGTTCACCTCTTGCCTCACGGCGCTCGGTGACTTGTTCCCACCAAATGAGGACATAGTCTTGGAACTCAAGGGATGCCATCACGATGTTCTTCTCTTCTTCATAGTTGTGCAAGCGAAGGTTTTGTCGACCTTCAATGCCCATGAAAGGTACTCTTCGGGGTCGTTGCTTCCATTGAACTTGGGCATGGTGAACTTTAGCTTGCCGTAGCGTTCATTGTGTTGGGGTCGTGGATGATGACGTCCATGTTGTTGATGATTGTCAAGCTCATGTTGCTCTTGGTGAGGAGGGTTTTCAACCTCGTGTTGCTCTTGTCATGGAGGATTTACATTGTCTTCATGCTCTTGTTGACCTTGATGTTCTTGGCGAGCTTGTGGAGGAGCTTGTCGAGCTCGAGGAGGAACTTGAGGAACTTGACGATGCACGCGAGCTTGAAATCTTCTTTCATTGGCTTCTTCACGAAGTGCTTCTTCATGTTCACGAGCTTGTCGGCCACGGTTGGCTATGGCTCTACTTGCATCTTGGAGGGCTTGTTGCGCCTCAAGTGCTTGAGCATCTCGCAGTTGTTACTCTTGACGTTGTGCCTCGGCATCTTGTGCTTCTTGGTGTATACGCGCTCGCTCTTCCTCTTCATGCTGGCGTTGTTGTTGCCGCTCTCATGCTAGAAAAAAGCCTCTTGGGTTTGACGTCGTCGGTGCTCTTGAGAGTTGGTGTCGTGTAGAGGATTGAGGCTTGCTTGACGATCGTTGCGTGTGGCCCGTCGAGGAGTGTTCGATGTCGATGTACTTGAGCCGGAAAGGGTGAAGTCGGAGTGTTGCCTTGAGCGGCTCCTTCTTGATGAAGACGAAGTGGAAGAAGAGCGGTTGAGCAACAAAGCGCGAGTCTCGTCTATTCTTGCATCGTTCTCTTGCTTGTGATCATTGAGCTTGTGGTCAAGGTAGTCCCTTGTACGTTGCTCGGAGAGTCGTAAGTCGGCAGCGAGGTTGTCGATGCGTTCACTCATTGCTTGTTGCTCTTGATGCAAAGCATGTTGTGCACCAAAGAGGTGGCTCTTCGTGACGTAGGAGTTCATATTGTCGTCGTGCTCAATGAACAGTGGGTTGATAGAACTACTTGGCCTATCCATCATTCCAAGAGAAAAATGTGAGTGGTAGAAAGAGAAGAACGAATACCAAATGTACCTTGACCGAAGTTGAAGGTGGATCAATGATCACTCCAATGTGGACATGGAAATAGCACAATTGGTACCAATTCTTGTCGGTTTCTGACACCTACACAAGTAAAAGCTTATGGTGGAGCTTGGTTAGGATGGTGGCACAAAATTTAATACAATTGTAAGTGAGCTTCAATAATGTTGGAAAAGATTCGCAAGTTCGCAATGTAACAAGTAGACCAAGCAATATAAGGTACACGGAAACACACACGCAAAAAGATAAGTGTGGTCGTGCAACCAAGGATGAGCCAAAATGTGGAATCCACAAAAATGCTCTAGTTGCACAACACTAGAGAGACGCTAGCACGATTGCACAATAGGCGGATACAAAGACTTGTGCACAACCTACTAAGCAAAAATGCAACGACTTCTATCCCAAGTATGCTCTTTGCAAGGTGTTTCTATGATATTATCCAAGATGATCTAGTATGACAATCTTAATGTTGTATGATGCGATGGTTCTTGCTTAAAAGCTCTTTGCTTATCTTTCCCTCTTTCTTAAAAGCTTGTTTGTCTCTTTGTTGTTTGAGCTCTTTTCTCATGCAATGCTTCATGAACCAAGATAGCAATTGTGTATGCGATGACAACCTTGTGACATAAGAGATTATACCAAGATATGCAACAATGATGTGTGTATGCTATGGGAAGTATGATCACTAACGTGCACAAGTCTCGTTGCCGGCAATACTCAATGGCTAGTCTCGATGGGTAAGCGACGCAAAGGAGTAAGGCTATGATGGCTATCAATGTAATGGCAAGAATGATATGTCCAATACCAAGGTGAGGTTACCGTTTCTACGGTTCCTCGTCCGTAATCAAGAACGGATGATGGTGATCCAATGAGTGTCAGGACTACCAAGATGTATTCGAGGTGGTCGTTGTTGATGGCGCGTCCGTGGCGAAGATGAGCGGCACTGATGTTGATGTCAAACCGTACCTAAATACCCGAAACACAAGTAGGATACAGAATCGCAAATCAAATTCTCAAAGCAAAATTGGACCAAAATTGTCAGAGTTGGTTTTGGTAAGCGGTGCTGATGTATGTGGTATATGGAGGTGCTATGCGAAACTGGTGGTGGTATACGGAAGTATATGTGGGCACCAGAACAAAATTTGGCAAAATATGGACGGAAAACGGGCGGTGGAGAGGAAGTGATGCTGCCACGGGCTGGATGTCCAGGGTGCCGGATGTCCGGGCTGTCGGGCCGGATGTCCGGGATCTAGATCCGGAGACGAATAGGATGAACACCATGTGGAGAGGTCAAATCCAGGCAAAATTCGGAGAAATTTGTGGATGGAAAATGGGGAAAAGTGGGTGGAAGGCTAGAGCTACTTGCAACACACGAAATCCGCGGATCAAATCCAACAAAACTTCATCACACCAACAAATCACAAAAAAATTGGGGGCTATTTTTGTGGGGAATTTTCGAATTAGGGACAAAATCAACAAAAACTAGGCTAGAAACACAACGGGAGGCTCCGAAATCATGATCAACGTGGCTCTAATACCAAGATGATGTAGGGTAGAACCCTAATCGGCTGATCTTTCACGAAAGGAGCGGATCCCATGTTGAACACGAAGAACACGAGGAGGGAAAGGAGGGAAAACACGAGAGAAACACTAAACCAATAAGAAATAGTCACACATGTGCTAGATCCTCGAGTAGATAAGAAATCACACGATCCACGGAAAACTAAGGATGATTCAAAGGTAATGGTCTTCTCCGTGAGGAGGTCTTGAATCCACAAGGGGATCTTCTCCAAAGAGGGGCTGCGGTCTCTCTCATGGAGTAGATCCGATGTGGATGAGCAATGCTCTATCTCTAAATATGAGCTAAACCAATGCTAACCATAGAAAGAGGAACGAGGAGGAGTATATATAGTATAGGGGGATTGAAGGGGTACACGGGCCTCGGCCCTTCACTATGCGCAGACAGGGGAGGCCGGACGTCCGGGCTTGAGAGGTCGGACGTCCAGGCTGGAGCGGCTGGCTTGTTGCTCTCGGGTTCGGAGGGGTCCGGATTTCCGTGCTGGAGGCCGGATATCCGGGAGCTCGGTAAGGGTCGGATGTACGGGCTGGCGGGGCCGGATGTCCGGGGCCTGTAGGCGCTTGGAGGTTGAGCAGTTGTAGTGGAGGACGCTCCAGGGGCCGGATGTCCGGGGTCACAACCGGATGTCCGGGGCCTGGGAGGTGTTCTTGTCTCCTTTCGTTGAGTCTCTTCATCCGTGGACTTGGGGACCTGTCCGTCTTCACGTGCATCTTTGGGAGGGTCCTCTTGGTGCCTAATCACGCACAACGTCTCAGACTTAGGTAGTAGCCATGTCTCGAGAGGATCATATGTAATATCACTAAGGAGAGAAGTCACCTCGGTCTCGAGAGCTCTAGCTCTAGCTTGAGTCATGGGTCCTCTTGGCGCTTCGTGAGACGTTGGTAGGTCCATGGGGATGACCGTAGGATGCTCTGCATCACTTCATCTAAGTGACTTTCTTCACAATGAGGGCATTCATCCTTGTGTTCTTTATGGTTGTGTCCTATTTCTTCACAAAGCTTGCATGCACAAGGTTTCTTCATATCATTTCAATAAGGCTTCAATTTCTGGGACACAAGTCAAGATCTTAGCACATTCAACTTAAATTCTTCCCAAGTGGTTACTCTTTGCCATCCATTGATGGTTTGGTACATCCTCCACCAAGTAGCAACACCTCTTTCAAAGCACTAAAGAGCATGCTGGGGCCACATCCTTTCTGGGTATAGTGTTATTCTTCATGTGATCTTCCATGTTCTGAATCCATCGGTCCGTCTCCAATTGAGTCATCGGTCCTGAAAATATGAGTTCATCCATTCATCCTCTATTGGTTCCAAGGGGTTTGGGGTGAGATAAGAGAGACAGGGAGGGATACACACAATACAAACAATAGTTTTGAAGAGACATATTTTATTTTGTGGCTCTCAAAAAAACATAAAACAAATGACAGCTCACAATCATCGCATCTAACATAAGTATATAACAGGGGTTTGGTCTTCTTTTGATCATGCCTGTTGATCTTCTCAAGTTCTTCTGCCAGGGCATTTCTGTTGATGCGAAGTCTCTCATGTCGTCCTTTAATATTCTGGAGTTGCGTTCCAAACCTATGGGTTTCACCTTCATTGGCATGAACTATGGTCCTACTGTCCCTCAATTCCTGACGAATCTTCGGTATCTCGAGGGTTTTCTCCTCCAGCTTGGCTACTTTTAGCTTCTGGGTCTTGAGTTCTTCACGAAGTGCTTCCTTGTCAAATACAGATTCCTGAAGGTCTGATGCGGAGCATCCCAAGATCATCCCCATGGACACACCCACACCTCCAACGGCACCACTCGGACCAATGACACGAGCCCGAGCCAAAGCTATCGAAGATAAGGTGAACTCACTTCTCTCCGAACTTCCACTTTCTATGCATGAGACATGGCTACTACTTAAGTCCGAGATGTTGTGCATGATTAGGTACCAAGAGGGTCCTCCCGAAGATACGCATGAAGACGGACAAGTCCCCAAGTCCACGGATGAGGAGAACCAACGGAAGGAGCCAAGAACATCTCCCAGGCCCGGACATCCGGCCCCTGGAACGCCTTCCTCTACAGCTGCTGAACCACCAAGTACCTACAGGCCCCGGACATCCGGCCCCGCAATCCCGGACATCTGGCACTTCCCGAGGTCCCGGATATCCGCCCCCCTGCCCGAAAATCCGGACCCCCCGAGCCCGAGAGCAACATGGCCAGCTTCACCTGCCCGGACATCCGGCCTCCACAGCCCAGACATCTGGCCCTCCACGAACGACCGGACATCCGGCCCAACACCTGGATGTCCGACCTCCCTGTCTGCGAACAGTAAAGGGCCGAGGCCCGTGTACCCCTTCTACCCCCTAGACTATATATACTCTATCCCGTACAACTTTCTAGGGTTAGCGTTGGTTTAGCTCATACTTAGAGATAGAGCTTCGCTCATCCATCCGGAACTATTCCACGGGAGAGACTGCAGCCCCTCTTCAGAGAAGATCCACTTGGATTCAAGACCTCCTCGCGGAGAAGATCCCCTCGTGGATACAAGACCTCCTCACGGAGAAGAACCGGCTACCTTTTGTATCGTCCATAGTTGATTGTGGATCGTGTATCTTACTTTATGTACTCGAGGATCTAGTGCATGTGTAACTTGTTCTTGTTGGTTGAGTGATTCTCTTGTGTTTCCCCTTGTGTTTCCCTCTTCTTCCCCTCGTGTTCCTCGTGTTCTTCACGGGATCCGCTCCTTTCGTGAAAGATCGGGCGATTAGGGTTCTACCCTACATCATCTTGTTATCTAGAGCCACGTTGGTCACGATTTCGGAGCCTCCCCATTGTGTTTCTAGCCTTGTTTTGTTGTTTTTCATCCTAATTCGAAAATTCCCCACCAAAAATAGCCCCAAATGTTTTTTGTGATTTGTTGGTGTGTTGAGATTTTGTTGGTTTGGATCCGTGGAGCTTTGTTTTGAGTGGATCTAGCTTCCAATCCTTTTTCCACCAATTTCCTTCCACAAATTCCTCCGAAATTTTGCCCGGATTTAACCTCCCCACGAGGTGTTCATCCTTTTCGTCCCCGGATTCAGAGCCTGGACATCCGGCCCATAAAGCCCGGACATCCGACCCCACCCGGACATCCGGCCCCTGGCAGCAACATCTTCATCCACCGCCCTGTTTTTCCACCCAATTTCCATGAAATTTTGTTCCGGTGCCCACCATATACCATATATACTTCCGCATACCTCCACCACTTCCGCATAACACAACCATTTTTGGACCGTTTCGCTCTCCGACACAATTGCTACTTCGAGGTTTGAGAATTTGAGTTGCGGTACCGTATCCTTTTGTGTTTCGGCTATCTAGGTACGGTTCGACATCGACATCACCACTGCTCATCTTTGCCACGGACGTGTCCTACATCATCATCAACAATGACCACCTCGACTACGACTTGGTATTCGTGCCACCATTTTGACACCATACCGGAAGCAAGACCGGTAACCTCATCTTGGTATTGGACATATCATTCTTGCCATTACATTGATAGCCATTATAGCCTTACTCCTTTGCGTTGCTTACCCATCGAGAATAGCTATTGAGTATTGCCGGCAACAAGACTTGTGCACATTAGTGATCATACTTCCAATAGCATACATACATCATTGTTGCATATATTGGTATCTTCTCTTGTGTCACAAAGTTGTCATCGCATACTCATTTGCTATCTTGGTTCGTCAAGCATTGCATGCGAAAAGAGCTCAAACATCAAATAGCCAAACAAGCTTTTAAGCAAAGAGGAAAGATATGCAAAGAGCTTTTAAGCAAGAACCATAGCATCTTACAACATTAAGATTGTCATACTCGATCATCTTGGATCATATCATAGCAACACCTTACATAGAACATATTTGGGATAGAAGTCGTTGCATTTTTCCTAAGTAGGTTGTGCAAAAGTTCTTGTATCCGCCTATTGTGCAATCGTGCTAGCGTCTCTCTAGAGTTGTGCAACAAGAGCATTTTTGTGGCTTCCACATTTTGGCTCACCCTTGGTTGCACAACCCCAGTTATCTTTTTGCGCATGTGTTTCCGTGTAGCTTATATGCTTGGTCTAATTGTTACATTGCATCTTGCGAATCTTTTCCAACATTATTGAAGCTCACTTACAATTGCATCAAATTTTGTGCCACTATCCTAACCAAGCTCCACCAAAAGCTTTTACTTGTGTAGGTGTGAGAAACCGACAAGAACTCGTACCAATTGTGCTATTTCCTTGTCCTACATTGGAGTGATCCTCGATCCACTTTCAACTTCGGTCAAGGTACATTTGGTACTCGTTCTTCTCTTTCTACCACTCACATTTGTCTTGGAATGATGGATAGGCCAAGTACCTCTACCAACCCACTCTTCATGGAGCAAGATGACGACATGAACTCCTTCGTCACCAAGAGCCACCTGTTTGGTGCACAACGTGATTTGCATCAAGAGCAAAAAGCTATGAGTGAACGCATCGACAACCTTGCCGCCAACTTGCGACTTTCCGAGCAACGTACAAGGGACTACAACGACCACAAGCTCGACGATCACAAGCAAGATAATGATGCAAGGATGGACGAAATTCGTGCTTTGTTGCTCAACAGCTCATCGTCCACTTCAAGAAGGAGCCGTTCAAGCCGCCATTCCGATTTGACCCTCTCCGGCTCAAGTACACCGACATCGAACACTCTTCGTCGAGCAGCGTGCACCGACCTTCAAGCAAGCCTCAATCCCCTACAAGACACCAACTCTCTAGAGCACCGGTGACGTCAAAATCAAGAAGCCTTTGCGCTAGCATGAGAACGGCAACGACAACGCCAACATGAAGAGGATGAGCAAGCGCGTCTACAACAACATGCACAAGATGTCGAGGAACAACGTCAAGAACAACAACTCCGTGACGCTCAAGCACTTGCGGCGCAACAAGCTTTACACTATTCGAGTCGAGCCGTTGCCGACCGAGGCCGTCAAGTCCGTGAACAAGAGGACGCACATCGCGAAGAAATCCAAGAACAAAGATTTCACGCTCGTGTGCATCGTCAAGTTCCTCTTAGAGCTCGCGAAGATCCTCCACAAGCTCGCCAACACCATCAATTTCATCGAGAGCATGAGGACAATGGAAATCCTCCACGACAAGAGCAACATGAGGATAACAACCCTCAGCGCCAAGAGCACCACGAGCTGAACAATCATCTACAACATCGGCGTCATCATCCCCAACCCCAACACAATGAAGAGCAACGCTACGGCAAGCTCAAGTTCACCATGCCCAAGTTCAACGGAAGCAACGATCCCGAAGAATACCTTTCATGGGCATTGAAGGTTGACAAGATCTTCCGTTTGCACAATTTTGAAGAAGAGAAGAAGGTCGCGATGGCATCCCTTGAGTTCCAAGATTATGTCCTCATTTGGTGGGAACAAATCATAGAGCGCCGAGAGGCAAGAGGTGAACCACCCATCACTACTTGGGCGCAAATGAAGGATGTCATGAGAGCACGCTTCGTACCTACCTACTACAACCGCGACCTCTTCAAGAAACTCCAAGACCTCAAGCAAGGAACAAAGAGAGTTGAAGAATACTACAAGGATATGGGGATTGCAATGATAAGAGCCAATGTCACGGAAGATGATGAGCAAACAATAGCACGTTTCTTGAACGGACTCAATCACCCTATCAAGAAGATCGCTGACTTCCAACCATACTCAAATCTCATCGAGCTAGTGCACCAAGCTACCAAAGCGGAACGCCAAGTGCAAGATGATTTCAAGTATGCCAAGTTCTCATCCTAGTCCTACGGCTTCTCCAATAACCAAGCTTCAACGACTCCAACACCGACTACAAGACCTTCTACTTCCAACATCGACAAGTCGACTTCCAAGAAAGCTTCGTCTACTACAAGCCATCCTCCTATTAGCAACTTCAAGCCAAGAGCTTCATCATCATCAACCCCAACCGATGAGACCGTCAAGACGAGTTCCTTCAAGTGTTTCACTTGCGGAGGCCGAGGCCACAAGTCCTACGAGTGCACCAACAAGCGAACCATGGTCTTCCACGAAGATGGAACTTATGACTCCATGAGCGAAGGCGAAATGGAAGCCCTCAAGCAAGTCGCCATGCACCGCCAAGTGAACAATGAAGAGGAACAAGTCTTTTGTGATGAAGACTCAAGTCCCACACTTGTTGTCTCCAAAGTCTTGACTCTCCAACATCACCAAGAAGAAGACCAACGATGTCACATATTCCACACCAAGGCCGGCATCAATGGACGATCCGTCAAGGTCATCATCGATGGAGGGAGTTGTCATAATCTTGCAAGTGAAGAACTTTGCTCCAAGCTTCAATTGCCCAAGACGAAGCATCCACATCCATACAAAGTGAAAAGGCTCAGTGACTCCGGCACTATCGAAGTCGAGCACCGAGTACAAGTCTCCTTCAAGATCAGCGCCTACGAAGACACCTTGGAGTGCGACGTCGTTCCAATGACCGTTTGTCATCTTCTCCTTAGACGGCCATGGCAATTCAATAGAGGAGTCGTACACAACGGCCGAACGAACCACTACGTCTTCAAGATGAAGGGAAAGGAGTACGTCCTCCGTCCAATGTCGCCAAGTCAAGTGATCACTGACAAGCAACCCACCCATCGTGGAGATCATAGTGAGAGAGCGAGCCACCAAAACGAGAGTGAGCACCACAAGCCAAAATTGAGTGCCTCCACGATGAGCGAAAACAAGAACCTAGTTCTATTTGCCACCAAACGTGAGATGAGAGAAGTGTGTGAGAACCCATCTAGTGTCCTACAGTACGTCCTCGTATGCAAGGACAATGCATCACAAACTAACACTTCTCACACTCTTCCTCTAGTGTTTTCTTCTCTTTTGCAGGAATTTCAAGATGTTTTTCCAGATGAGCTACCTCCGGGTCTACCTCCTCTACGAGGCATTGAGCACCGAATCAACCTCATCCCAGAGCACCTCTTCCGAACAAAGCTCCATACCATGTCAACCCCGACGAAACAAAAGAAATACAAAGGCAAGTAAAGCATCTCATAGACCATGGACATGTGCGTGAAAGTTTGAGCCCTTGTGCCGTTCCGGTCATTCTTGTGCCAAAACACGATGGTAGTTTTTGCATGTGCTCCGATTGTAGACCTATAAATGATATCACCATTCGCTATAGGTATCCCATTCCACGCCTAGATGATATGCTTGATGAGCTTAGCGGTGCCACTATATTCTCCAAAATTGATCTTAAGAGTGGTTACTATCAAATCCACATACAAGAGGGTGATGAATGGAAAACCGCCTTCAAAACCAAGTTTGGTTTGTATGAGTGGTTAGTCATGCCTATGGGTCTTTCGGAAGCACCGGGCACTTTTATGCGCCTCATGAATCATGTCTTTCGCCCTTACATTGGTATATTTGTTTGGTCTACTTTGATGACATTCTTATGTTTAGCAAATCTATCAAAGAGCATGTCACCCATGTCCGCACCGTTTTGCAAACTCTTAGAAAAGAGCGCCTCTATGCTAATACAGAGAAATGCCTTTTCGGTGTTGATAAGCTCGTTTTCTTTGGTTTTGTTGTTTCTTCTAAGGGTGTTCATGTTGATGAGTCCAAGATTAATGCTACTACGACTTAGCCGCAACCAACCAACTTGCATCAAGTGCATAGTTTTCTTGGCCTTGCGGGATTGTATCGTCGCTTTGTGAAGGATTTTAGCACCATTTCTTCTCCTTTGCATGCTTTGAGCAACAAGAATGCGCCTTTTGTTTGGGGACCATCCCAAGATACCGCATTCAATGAGCTTAAGAATTTTCTTACTCATGCTCCCGTGCTTGCTTTACTAAACTTCGACAAGCCTTTTGAAATTCATTGCGATGCTAGTGGTAATGGCATAGGAGGTGTGTTTACACAAGAGAAGCGCCCCATAGCTTACTTTAGTGAGAAACTTTCCGGAGCGCAACTCAATTATCCCATCTATGACAAAGAGCTATATGCTTTAGTCCGCATTTTACGTGAATGGGAACATTACCTTTGTCCCCATGAGTTTATCATTCATACCGATCATGAGACTCTCAAGTATCTTAAGGGACAAACTAAGTTGAACAAGCATCATGCTAAATGGAGTGAATTTATTGAGTCTTTTCCCTATGTCATTAAGTACATCAAGGGTAAAGAAAACATAGTAGCGGATGCTCTTTCCCGCATATGCATGCTTGTCACGCAACTTGAGTTAGATGTCATTGGCTTCGAGCATATCAAAGACTTGTATGAGCATGATGCAACTTTTGCTATTCCTTATGCCAAGTGTTTGTCGAATACATCTTGGGAACGCTATTACATCAAAGACGGCTATCTTATGAGAGCTAACAAACTTTGCATCCCCGAGTCGTCTCTTCGTTTGTTGCTTTTGCAGGAATCCCATGGAGGAGGCCTAATGGGACACTTTGGATGTGACAAGACGTTCGCCACGCTCTCGAAGAGCTACTTTTGGCCAAAGATGTTTCGGGACGTCAATCGCTTCACCAACCGGTGTTCTACATGTCGCAAAGCTAAGTCCAAAGCTCAATCTCATGGTCTCTATATGCCTTTACCAATTCCATACCAACCATGGGAAGACATTAGCATGGACTTTGTACTTGGTTTGCCTAGAACTCGAAATGGGAAAGATTCCATATTTGTCGTTGTGGACCGTTTCTCAAAAATGGCACATTTTATTCCTTGCCACAAGATATACGATGCTTCACATGTTGCCAATCTCTTTTGTAGGGAAATTTTGCATCTCCATGGTGTGCCAAAAACCATCATCTCGGACCGCGACATCAACTTCCTTAGCTACTTTTGGAAGACCCTATCCGCCAAGCTCGGAGTCAAGCTACTCTTCTCCACGGCGTACCATCCTCAAACCGATGGCCAAACGGAGGTGACAAACCGCACACTCTCCGCTCTACTTCGAGTACTCATCAAGAAGAACATCAAGGAGTGGGAGGAGTGTCTACCCATCGCCGAGTTCGCCTACAACCGAGCAAGACACTCAACAACCGGCAAGTCCCCTTTCGAGGTCGTCTACGAATTCAACCCTTTGTCACCATTGGATATTCTACCTCTACCACTCCAAGAGGGAATCAATTTGGACGCAAGTGCAAGAGCGACCCATATCAAGAACGTGCATGAAGATACAAGAAACACCATCGAGTGCCAAGTACAACGCCTTGCGACCAAGCTCAACGTCAACAAGCACCCTATGATATTCAACATTGGAGACCTCGTGTGGCTACACCTTCGCAAGGACCGTTTTCCCCAAGAACGCAAGTCCAAACTTCGACCACGCGCGGATGGACCATTCAAGGTTCTTGAACTCTACAACAACAATGCTTACAAGATCGACATTCCTCGTGACAAGTACTCCGTGAGCGACATCTTCAACATCAAAGATCTCTCGCCCTACCATGGTGATGAGGATTTCGATCCGAGGACGGATCTTCCCCAAGGGAGGGGAGATGATGCGGAGCATTCCAAGATCATCCCCATGGATGCACCCACACCTCCAACAGCACAACTCGGACCAATGACACGAGCCCGAGCCAAAGCTATCAAAGATAAGGTGAACTCACTCCTCTCCGAACATCCACTTTCTATGCATGAGACATGGCTACTACCTAAGTCCGAGATGTTGTGCATGATTAGGTACCAAGAGGGTCCTCCCGAAGATATGCATGAAGACGAACAAGTCCCCAAGTCCACGGATGAGGAGAACCAATGGAAGGAGCCAAGAACATCTCCTAGGCCCCGGACATCCGGCCCCTGGAACGCCTTCCTCTACAGCTGCTCAACCACCAAGTACCTACAGGCCCCGGACATCCGGCCCCGCAAGCCCGGACATCCGTCACTTCCCGAGGTCCCGGATATCCGGCCCCCTGCCCGGAAATCCGGACCCCCCGAGCCCGAGAGCAACATGGCCAGCTTCACCAGCCCGGACATCCGTCCTCCATAGCCCGGACATCCGGCCCTCCGCGAACGCCCGGACATCCGGCCCGACGCCCGGATGTCCGACCTCCCTGTCTGTGAACAGTAAAGGGCCGAGGCCCGTGTACCCCTTCTACCCCCTAGACTATATATACTCTATCCCGTACAACTTTCTAGGGTTAGCGTTGGTTTAGCTCATACTTAGAGATAGAGCTTCGCTCATCCATCCGGATCTACTCTGCGAGAGACCCCGCGGCCCCTCTTCGGAGAAGATGAACTTGGATTCAAGACCTCCTGGCGGAGAAGATCCCCTCGTGGATACAAGACCTCCTCATGGAGAAGAACCGGCTACCTTTTGTATCGTCCCTAGTTGATTCTGGATCATGTATCTTACTTTATGTACTCGAGGATCTAGCGCATGTGTAACTTGTTCTTGTTAGTTGAGTGATTCTCTTGTGTTTCCCTCGTGTTCCTCGTGTTCTTCGCGGGATCCGCTCCTTTCGTGAAAGATCGGGCGATTAGGGTTCTACCCTACATCAAGGTCCATCTTAAAATTCTTGATGTAATACTCCAGATCCTGGTGATACACCAGCTAAGGTTAAAAATTCATCTTTTGCTAATAGGTGCTCCATTAGCCCTTTTGTCATCCAATCCTTCCAAAGACATGCATGCTTAACTCAGCACGGTGACAATAGCATAAGCGGGCGATAAGATCATGGATAGTCGTGTTTATGCCCATGTCATTGCCATGGGCTATCATTCCATAGTTGATATCTCTTGCCTTAGGGTTTTCTTGACAAAGCTTTGAATTTTAACGCTCCATGTTCCGGTCTTTCTCCGACACACCTTGATCTCGGGTATTGACAGCTTCAATAGTCTGACGAGTTCCATAAGGGTAGCCTTCCTAGGTCATACAAATTTGGAAATTCTTCAGAACCTTTAATTTCTCCTAGTCTTCGGAGTCTTCAACCGCTGTAGTTTCCATTATTATAATTCACGGTAAAATCCTCTTCATTCTGAAGTGGTCTTAGCTATCTGATATCTTGTACTTCTTGGAGTGATCTCATTAGGCGAATCTTCGTGTGGTCAAAAGGGGAAAGGGGTATAGTCTAACTAAAAGGGAATATTTGATAAAGCTCAGAAAAGAAGAGAGGTAAATGATCTTTTTGAAAATAAAGTTTTAGAGAAAAACTTTCCTATGGGCTTGCTAGTTTCTAGGAGTCACGTCCTACAGTCAACATGTGCTCTGATACCATCTTGTAGCGACCCAACCCGAATAGGTCGAAGTCTCTGTGCTTAAGTGTCATCCCTTGATCCGTATGCTAACACACACAATACTCGAAGATTTATAACAGAGTGCAATCACATGTAAGAATAACGTAAATACCATTACCTCAATCAATATAGCGGAAGTATCAACAAGGTTGTGGAGTTCCAAACAACACCAACGGCAAATTTGAGTGTAGACATCATAACCCTAACGTATCACTTACTCGTCGTAAGAATCCTACAACATGAGACGTTGCAGCCATGTAGGTCAGTACATTCAATGTACTGGAAATTTCACACCATAGAATAATAATGAAAATGTCTATCTCTATATGCATATTTGGCTGGTGGAGGCTCTAAGTTTAATTTTGCATAAAGCCAATTTTTCCCTACAACAAAGGAATAAATCTTATTTACTACCAAGTTAAATTACCCATATTGAGATGGTAACCCCAACTCAATCCCAAAATTCACCAAATCATTAATAACCCAACAATTTCATTAAATAGAGTGATGAGATCAACCAATAATTCAAATACCAGATACTCAAGATGTCCACAACCGGAGACACGACAAATCATGGTTGTACACTCTGTAGAGGTTTGCGCACTTTTAGCCCACAAAACTTGATCTCCTCCGTTGAATTTCTCGTGCTGCCTGATGTTTGAGAACCGAATGACCGAGACACCGTCTTTCTGAAGAGGTCCCCTAAACCGATAGATAGGCCGGTACACCTACAATCCCCTACACCTGCTAGCCTATCATGGAAAGGTTTCCCACAACTTACTTAATTATGCTAGAGCCCATAATGGCTTGTGGCTGCACACGTAAGTTTCTAGGCATGAATAATCCTATGATCCCTTTGAGCTTGGGTGGCATTCCATAGGATGATCACACAGATACCCCGGGATCTCCTAGGACAACACTGGATTCCCCAAGTGCCCGCAACCAATCCACCTAGATGTGTATTAAAGTAGCCACCTTAAGTTTCCCTTAGTTATTATCTCTTTACAACTTGCATGATTCTCATAGACCAATCCCCGTCTACGAGCATGGCTAAGAAATATGAGCATAGCGTATATTCCCGAGGTGATCGAAGGTATTAGGTACCTACCTTATGAACTACATATCAAATCCCAATTCCCAATCCTACTCATGCAAATTTGTAAGGGTGCACTAATGCATAGTAAAAACTGGGTATAGAAAAGTATGATCAAGGTGTGAACTTTACTTGTAATGTTGATGAAGATTCTTCGCACTCATAATTTCTGATAGTTCTACACGTCACACTCCGATCAATCTATCCTGAGCAAGCAAGTATAACCAAACTTAAGCAATCACTCCAAGTTCCGAAAGAACGAAGAAAACACTTTGCAAAACTTCAAAAACCATCAAATAAAGCTTCTAGACAGAAACATATTTTTCTACAGTAGCAAAATTATGTGATTTTGATCTTAACAGAAGGTACATGTCAAGAGCTTTGATTTGCAAAAAGAATCAATTAAATCGGAGTTATAAAACTCAAGTTATAGCAGAAAGAAGTTTAAATTCAAATCTGATCTAATTCAAAATTTAAAACTTTCAACAATATATTTAAGTTGGTTTACTGGATAGATCAGATCGCACTGAAGAATTTGGCGTTGGTTTAGATGAATTTGGAAAAATGGTTTAAAAGTTGTGCTAGTTTGAAAAACAGGGACTGATTTATAAGAAACTTATTTGCAACTGGGCCCCTAGCTACGAGACAGAAAAGCTAACGAACGAACATTCGCTACAGAAGTAGAAGCGACGAATACACTCACTACCAATGCTAAACTAATGAACGTTCACCAACTAAACAAAACGGTTCAGGAGAAAAAACGAGACGATCTGGATCGTCAGATCCGGATCGGACGGGCGAGAGGAGACGTCGTTACTGCGGTGGCAGCGGCGGTCGATGTCGAGGTGGGACGGCGGCGGCGGCTGCGAGCGGGGAGGCAGCTCCGGTCGTCAGGGAAGACGGCGAAAAGCACAGGGAGAGGCGGCGCGGTGTGGCAGAGTCGATGGCGGGGTCGGCGGCGGCCGGCGGCGAGGCGAGCGACAGCTGCGGCGGCGGTGATGTGCGGCGACAGCGTTTGCGGCTTGGAGGAGAAGGAAGAGAGGGGCCGGGGACGGCTTTTAAAGGTGAGAGGGGGAGGGGTGGCGTGGAGGAGGGGCAAGGCAAAGGCGGCGGCGGTGTCGAGCACACTCGGGACTTCGTCCCAAGCTTGGAGACGAACGGGCGGGCTTGCTGGGCCAGCTAGGCTAGGCGCAGCCCAGTTCGGTCGGTCCAATCATTTTTTAAACACAACAAAATTAAAATAAATAGAAAAATAATAAAAAATTATATATAGCAATTTATATACCAAAATTTTCGAAAAACGATTTTCTAAAACATGAACTATTTTTCAAGGGAAAATAAATTCCACAAAAAATTAAATAAAGCAAACAGTACTACGGGTTCAATTAAAAACGAAATAAAAATATTTTAAAATATCAAAATAATTTCGAATTTATTTCTCTCCATTTTTCTATTGTGGGGAATCATTTTACCCTATTTTCCATATATTTTATTTTTGGAGAAAAAATTAACTTGACTAAGAACCAAATAACTCCAAATTGAAAGTGGGTTCCAAGATAACTTCAAAGGGACTTTCAATTTAATTCTTTGAAACTTCCAACTCATATTTCATAGCATTTGAAGAAGTCATTTTTATCTTCTGTCATAAAAATCATTGAGTTGCATAAAGTTTTCCGAGTTTGAAATATTTTCAAATGGAATTCAAACCTTTTCCAAAAACCCCTTTCATTTATTTAAATGGAAGAAGTCATGTCATCTTCTCTCTAGTGTTTTGTATTTGAAATGAATTTGAATTCATGGAGAGCAGAATGCAAAGTGAAAGTTTGGGGAAGTCATTTCATTCCCTCTCATTCAACTTTCAAAAAGTTTGAAATTTCACTCAATTTCACACAACAAATCACAGAAACAATCATTATCACTTAATTAATATAACATTCCAAAATTTAGAATTTTGGGATGTTACTGTTTCAATGATCTTTTCTTTAAGAAATGTTGGCATATCATTTCCAAATACTTTTATGACTTAGCTTAGGCTTTTTATGATGGTACTGCTGCTCTGGAAAACATGATTGGTTCCTACATTACCCTAGTACCCAAAAAGCTTTCACCAAAGGAAGTGGGAGATTTCCGACCTATTTCTTTGACTAGGATGGGCCTGAAGTTTCTTTCAAAAATGGCAGCCAACATGTTCCAATATGTGATTATGCAATGTATCCACAAGAACCAGTATGGTTTTATCAAAAGCAGAACAATTCAGGATTGCATTGGTTGGACCTTTGAGTATTTTCATCAGTGTCACCAATCCAAGAGGCCCATTGTTATTCTCAAGATTTATTTTGAGAAGGCCTTTTGATGTAGGGTGGAACCCAAATCGGCCGATCTTTCATGAAAGGAGCAGATCCCGTGATGAACACAAAGAACACGAGGAGGGAAACGAGGGAAAACACAAGGGGAAAGACAAGAGGAAACACTAAACCAAAACGAATAAGTCACACATGTGCTAGATCCTCGAGTACATAAGGAAAGATACATGATCCATGGACAACTAAGGACGATACAAGGGTGGCCGGTCTTCTCCGTGAGGAGGTCTTGAGTTCTTCCCTAAAAGGGGTCTTGAATCCGCTTGGGGGTTCTTCTCCGGTGGAGGCTCGAATCTCCGAGGAGAAGGTGTCCAAGTGGATGAGCAAAGCTCTCACACAAAATATGAGCTAATCATTTGCTAACCCTAGAATGTTGGGCGAGGTGGAGTATATATAGTCTAGGGGGGAGAAGGGATACACGGGCGTCGGCCATTCACTGTGCGCTGACAAGCGAGGCCGGATGTCCGGGCTGGTCGGGCCGGATGTCCGGGCTTTTAGGGGACGTCGGATGTCCGGACTGCGGAGGCCGGATGTCCGGGCTGGAGTGGTGGCATTTGTTGCTCTCGGGTTCGGAGGGGCCGGATTTTGGGGCTGGTGGCCGGATGTCCGGGGGCTCAGGAGAGGCCAGATGTCCGGGCTGTCGCGGCCGGATGTCCGGGACCTGTAGCTTCTGGCGGCTGTGCTGCTGTAGTTGACGACGCTCCAGGGGCCGGATGTCCGGGGTCATGGCCGGATGTCCGGGGCCTGGGAGATGTTCTTGGCTCCTTCCATTGGTTCTCCTCATCCGTGGACTTGGGGACTTGTACATCTTCATGCGCATCTTCGGGAGGGCCCTCTTGGTGCCTAATCATGCACAACACCTCGGACTTAGGTAGTAGCCATGTTTCATGCATAGAAAGTGGAAGTTCGAAGAGGAGTGAGTTCACCTTCTCTTCGATAGCCTTGGTTCGGGCTCATGTCATTGGTCCAAGTGGTGTCGTTGGAGGTGTAGGTGCGTCCATGGGGATGATCTTGGGATGCTCCGCATCATCTCCCCTCCCTTGGGGAAGATCCTTCCTCGGATTGAAATCCTCATCACCATGGTAGGGCGAGAGATCTTTGATGTTGAAGATGTCGCTCATGGAGTACTTGTCACGAGGGATGTCGATCTTGTATGCGTTGTTGTTGTAGCGTGCAAGCACCTTGAATGGTCCATCCGCGCGTAGTCGAAGTTTGGACTTGCGTTCTTGGGGAAAGCGGTCCTTGCAAAGGTGTAGCCACACGAGGTCTCCAATGTTGAATATCATAGGGTGCTTGTTGACGTTGATCTTGGTCGCAAGGCGTTGTCCTTGGCGCTCGATGGTGTTTCTTGTATCTTCTTGCACCTTCTTGAGATGGGTCGCTCGTGCACTTACGTCCAAATTGATGCGCTCTTGGAGTGGTAGAGGGAGAATATCCAATGGTGACAAAGGGTTGAATCTGTAGGCGACCTCGAATGGGGACTTGCTGGTTATTGAGTGTCTTGCGCGGTTGTAGGCGAACTTGGCGATAGGTAGGCACTCCTCCCACTCGTTGATGTTCTTCTTGATGAGTACTCGAAGTAGAGTGGAGAGTGTGTGGTTGGTAACTTCCATTTGGCCATCAGTTTGAGGATGGTAAGCCGTGGAGAAGAGTAGCTTGATTCCGAGCTTGGCGCATATGGTCTTCCAAAAGTAGCTAAGGAAGTTGACGTCGCGGTCCGAGACGATAGTCTTTGGCACTCCATGTAGACGCAATATTTCCCTACAAAAGAGATTAGCAACATATGAAGCATTGTCTATCTTGTTGAAAGGAATAAAATGTGCCATTTTTGAGAAATGGTCCACAACGACAAATATTGAATCTTTCCCATTTCGAGTCCTAGGCAAACCAAGTACAAAGTCCATGCTAATGTCTTCCCATGGTTGGTATGTAATTGATGGAGGCATATAGAGGCCATGAGATTGAGCTTTGGACTTAGCTTTGCGACATGTAGAGCATCGGTTGGTGAAACGATTGACGTCCCAAAACATCTTGGGCCAAAAGTAGTTCTTCGAGAGCGTGGCCAACGTCTTGTCGCGTCCGAAATGGCCCATTAAGCCTCCTCCATGAGATTCCTGCAAAAGAAACAAACGAAGAGAAGACTCGGGGATGCAAAGTTTGTTAGCTCGCATAAGATATCCATCCTTGCTGTAATAGCGTACCCAAGATGTATGCGGCAAACACTTGGCATAAGGAGTAGCAAAAGTTGCATCAAGATCATAAAAGTCTTTGATATGCCTGAAGCCAATGACATCTAACTCAAGTTGTGCAAAAAGCATGCATATGCGGGAAAGAGCATCTGCTACGATGTTTTCTTTACCCTTGATGTACTTGATGACATAAAGAAAAGACTCAATAAATTCACTCCATTTAGCATGAAGCTTGTTCAACTTGGTTTGACCCTTAAGATACTTGAGACTCATGATCGGTATGAATGATAAACTCATGGGGACGAAGGTAATGTTCCCATTTATACAAAAGGCGGACTACAACATATAGCTCTTTGTCATAGATGGGGTAATTGAGTTGCGCTCCGGAAAGTTTCTCACTTAAGTAAGCTATGGGGTAATTGCGAGGTCGAAGCGTGCTAAGCAGAGCTACTAGCAGGAGGAGGCGGGACCAGGTGGTCCCGGCGGCGTTGGAGGAAGAAGACGAGAGATTGAAGATGGATGTCGGTCGTTGGATGTAAATCCAATGGCCAACGATGTCACAATCATTTTTTGACTAAGTTCACAACGACTTGCCTTGGCTTCGACCTATTGGCCCACATTTCAGCCTCCAAAAATGTGGGACATATTCAACCCATTTTTTCAGAACTTACAGTCAATTTGATCTTTTTTTAGAATTACAATCCATTTGCTGGGCTGGGTGAACAAATAATATAGCGTCCATGCGGCCCATTTATTTTTTCCTAAAAAGATACAGGCCATTTGCACTTCCTCGAAATACACGATTTTGCTGGGCTGATTCTAATTATAATGTTGGGTTGGGCGCAACAATGTTATGAAAAAAATAAACATGGACTGAGCATTTTCTATAAATATATTTAAATAATAAGTGATTTATTATTACATTGGTCCTTAAATCTTACCAAGCTTTTGTACACAATCACTAGGATTTTCATTGCCTTAATGTAAAAAAATCCAAGATTTTGTTGTTAAGAAATTATTTTTATAAGTTAATAATATGTGGGATATTATTTTATTACATATGTAAATATCTTTTAAATATATGATGACAATAACAATAATATATAATAACATATAAAATAATTTAAATATATATAATATAGTTAGAAGGGAAACATAAGTTGGACCAGGTGTTCTTATACTTATATGGAAAAATAGAACAGACCTCTGTGTTTTCTTCAAAAAAATACATAAGTTGGGTTGCAGATGTTTCAGGAAAAATAAATCCTCGGATGGGAGGTCCATAGGCCGATCGATACATGACGGCCCTCAAGAAAATACAAACCGGCTTGTCATGGGCTGCGCATGTTAAAAAAGAAAGCCTAGACGGGGCAGCCCACAACCCAGCTAATACTTGCTGCCCAAGTGATAATAAATGACACCTACCAGCTCCCCGGCTTTGTTGTAAATTTATCTCTATTAGTAACTACGTTGAAGCACGTAAAAAATGTAACTATGTTGACAAATTCATGGGCCCCAACGTTAGTATAGCATTAGGAGGAAGTATTTTTTCAATGAGGCACTTCCTTATGTACGGCCATAGACTTGATGGGTCCCGACCGTCCGCCTCTCCACGTACAGTCCTCTCTAGATTCCTCTCGTTTGTTCAGCATGTTCACAATGGCAGACAGCGGCGCCGCAGCGAGCGCACAAAGGTGTAGGACGAGATCGGACCACCTGAGGCAGTGCCTTATTTGTACCGAAACTAATGACCTAGCCCAGTGGCCAAGTGACACTACCCGACCGCTCTTCCGCCCGGGTTCGATTCCACCTGATGCAGGGAAAATATCTCCAATTTTTTTTGCCTCTACCATTATTGACATGTGGGTCCCCATTGTCATCTACGCACACCACGTCCAACACTTGCCAAAACTTCGTCCCTCATTTTCTCTATTTTTCGCACACTCGACATTGTGTGGGTATTTTGAAAATAGCACATCTTTTTGACTGTGCATCATATGAAGATGTGCTATGCATGAATGTTGATCAGCATGATGTTCACTCACTGGTAGTTCCATTTTCGACCATGAACAAAACTTCCAACATGATGTTATCCCTGTTTGAAAACGTTGTGTTAATATAAATGCTCTACCTCTGAAAGTTGCAATTTCTTATCTGAAACTGAACTTGCAGTTTCTTATCTGAAACTGAAACTTGCAGTTTATTTTCTGAGAATCACATTGTCTACACTTTTATACTCCTATGAAACTACATTTTAGTGCTAAAAATAGATCTCTAGAGTTCGTAAAATACTTCATATTCTCAATACTGCAAATCTGAAATTCAAAAGACATTCATATCTGAAAGTACTCTCAAAATACATGACACAAAACACAATTCACAACCTGCAAATACTGACAACCCTAAGCTCCTCCTGACAATTCACAATATGCCCGACTATTGGGCTGGGGGCAGTCCCCTCCTATTCCTCGGCGGCAGACAGCCGCCCCGTGAGACGATGTGAATGGCGAGTGAGAGGATGGCAGGGAAGCATCATCCGACCAACTGCTTTTCTCCTCTTGTAGTTGGCTTCAGTCGACAAAGACACCACCAGCTTGCTCTGGCACGACACCCTCACAAACGACACCCTATAGATGATCGATCCTTCGATCTTTGGTGGATGCTCCATCTAGGATCAATACTCCCACCACCGCCGCCTCACGATCAGATTTGGTGAATCTATTTGCTCCATGGCCCAGAGGAGCAGCTCTATTTACTCCGGCGCGACTCCCTTCGGGAGTATCGCCGCATTTTCGCTCTTGCAGATATTTGGCCATGGATGTTGCCGTCGTCGGTAGTTGGTCCTCGTTGTCAAACCAAGACTGTATCTCCAACATCCTAGCTAGCTTCACAAGGTCGCCGTTTGCGACCCTCATGTATCGGTTGTACTCCTCCATCAATCTACTTCTCCAAGGCACCTTCACTCACGAGCGGTGGTTTTTGAATGGAAGAGGAGAGGAGCGGCTCTGGTTTTGGATGGAACAGGAGAGGAGCGGCGCTGGATTTAGATTGGAACAGGAGAGGAGTGGCAGTGGTTTAAGAGGAGAGGAGGAGTGCTGGTCTTGGAGGTATTTTTTTTTGCGTATTTTGGGTCAAAGTTTGACCACGTACTGTATTTGACAAGCAAAATGCGAATGCATGTCACCAAAAATTGTATTGTTTGCTTCGTATCTGAATGTACTTTCAAATTATATTATTTTTGCAACGTATAACATATATTTTATTTTTGAAAATCATGGTCAATTAGGACCCAGAATAAAAGGAAGACTAATTAATGTGGGGTCGCTTTCTTAATTAAAGGGTAAATTGATTTTCATTTTGATCCAGTCATAGAGCGCTGGCCCTCTCGTCCAATCCTAAATCGCTGTCGCACGCTCCTCTCCCTCTTCTCCATTGCAAAACCACCTCCTCTCCTCTCCATCATCTCCATTCCAAAACCACCGTCTTGCCTCTCCCTCTTCTCCATTGCAAAACAACCCCCTCTCCTCTCCATCTTCTCCATTGCAAAACCACTGTATCGCCTCTCCCTCTTCTCTACTGCAAGACCACTGTCTCTCCTCCCATCTTCCAAAGCTAGCACCGGACCTCTCAGAAGGACATCTATGGAGAGGATGCATCAGCGAATCGGGCAGATCGCCGGCGGCGACCAGGAAAAGTTAGCCAAGTTGAAGGAGATCCTTACTTGGTTTGACAATGAGTGGGAGATTTTGAGGAATGTGAGAGCCATGTGGCAATGTATGCGAAAGAGCGCGATGGCGGTGATGAGGGCGGCGATGTACTCCTTGGTGGCAGTCACGCCGCAGTCTTTCGAGTTCATCGAGTATCTCCTTTGGGTGATGGAGCAGATAGATTCGCCAAAGGCGAAGGTCGGGTGGAGATGGTGGGCATATAGGTCGAAGGTCGAGCATCCAGAGGATAACAAATTGACCGAGCACGGTGTGCCGTTCGTGAGGGTGCAGAGCTAGCCGGAGCCACATGAGTATTCGTTCTCCCATCGCAAGAGGAGGCCGGATGGCGCGACGTCGCTTCCCTGCAGCTCTTCATGGTTCCCTCGATGCTCGCCTTGTTTCAATGGCGGCGGTAGGGTTTAAGGTAAGCTTCACACTAACCTAATCTTCCATCTGCTCATGCTTACAATCAGCGTGACAGCTAATGAAAATCATGCTTACAATCAGTCTCCGAGTACTATGCCAATCACCCTAAAATAGCTCTGGACCTTTGGGTGAAAGTTGTGACACTTTGTACAAATAAAGAAAAATATATTGGTGCTTCTTCCAGAAAAGAGTACTCCCTAGAAAACTGCCAATATAAGCTACTAGTATTTGGTTAGAGGATTTGCTGCCGAGAAAGATCCATCCACCGAGAGTGCCACACATCCCACTGGTGGTGGTGGATGCCAATGTGTGCATGGAGCATGGTTGGTGTCGGTAATTTTTACTTGGCACACCTCGCACTCTGCATATATGCCGGTTCCATCCGTACATTTGTTCAGTTCCACCAAAATGCAGCTGAATAACCTTGTTTGCACAGATAATGAAAAAGCGTGATTACATTATAGTGGCCTAGTTGATGAAACATACACTAATAAATAGAAGAAAATATTGTGATAGTATCATAGTATGCCATGGTGCAAGGGCGAGATGGGACCTGCGACGCCTCATACGGTAGGCCTCATACTGGAAATCAACCCAAGTCTCCCAATACACCTTCTGCCAGTGATGAACATCAGTGTACAACAGTAGTACAAGGAGGGGCCTTGAGACATTCCAATCTCTATTTTTGTGCAGATGAACTAAAATTAAGCACCCCAGTTTGTAGAAACGCTTAAACATTAACAATGGGACTAGTTGATGAAACATATACTAACAAAGAGAAGCACTTTCTTTATCTACATTGGAAATGAAATGGTAGAGAGGGCACTCACTCTATTTTAACTGTATTATTACTTCATTTTATCAGTGGCACTAGGGTCGAGCAGGTGGCAAACAAGGTGTACCGTGCGTCGCAAGGATGGAGGCCCGGGGTGCTTAGTCTGGGATGCTGAAGCTGGCTCTTTCAGTCCCTATCTTCCCCCCGATGTTTCTGTAGTAGTATTTGGGTTGTAATCCAAACTTCGTTGAGCTGGTGCTGCGTCCCCCTACCTGCCTAGCTTATGTGGCGAACTTGTCTCCTGCTAGTACTTAGTCCGTTCTAGTAGTAGTTGCATAACTGCCCATTTACACTGAGATGTTGTCAGATAATGGTTCGCTATGCTTGGGTTCCTTTAATGAAATCGGAAGAAACCCCCTCTTTCAATATATAAAAAAATCAATGGCACTAGCGGTGCCAAAACATTGCCTCAAATTAATAGTCCCAGTAGATTAAGGTGCAAAATAATAACATTACTGCTTTATCATGGCAGTGCCAAAACAGTAGCACAAGAGTAGTATTAGCATGCAGGATCTTTGGCAAACGGTCAGACCAAAAAGGAACATACCTCGTGATGGGAACCATATCTGTAGTCAACGCCATCATAGAAGGGATGACACCAGTCACCAACATGGATGATTCAATTCATGGGACCTTTTGGTTCAGTTCACCTAAAATGAAGCAATGTCCCATGAGCTAGCAGCTTCTTCTTCATTTTTTTAAGAAAAGAGCTCCAGCCCCAGTTCCATTTCCATCAGAAAACGAAAAACACAAAGCTTCTTCTTCATTAGTTGAAATAAAATTGAGCAACATCAAGGTTGGTTGTGAAGCTCGTGGAATGTTCAACTATAATTTGGATATCATTTGTGTAGTTCAACTAAGACCAAGCATGAAATGTATATCTCTATTTGCGCAAAAAGGGTGGAAAGGAGGGTGACTAACAAGTGATGAAACATACATCAAATGAAAAGAAGCATGTTCCTTATCTCAATGGCAATCCTACAAGGACAGTAGCAATTTCTAAAGCAGCAACATTGCTAGATATTAGTGTGGGCAATAGGATTAACTATGACAACCGTTAAATATGACATTACTTTAATGGTGCCATTGCTTCATTTTACCAGCAACATTACATTAACAGCTACTACAGAGTTGGTATTTGGCCACGGGAGAGTACGTGGACCAGGACAGTTGCATTTCTAACGAAAAGAAGCAACTTATCTTAATGGGAAATTTAGCAGGACATGAAAAAAAGTGCCACTGATTCATATTACTGGAGGCATTACATTGAAAACAACATTGGTTTAATGTGTCCTTACTTTTAGCAGTGCGACCGCTACATTTTCCCAGTGGCATTACATAAGAGTGGCTCGGGGCAACAAACATCAGAACATGATATCCGGGTTGGTCCCATTTTTGTTCGGTATAGCAACCTTATACTGTGTGAGGCTAGCAAATCTAGTGCTAGACATACTCTGTTGACTTGTCCCCCAGTCCCCACTTTCTTTCCTTTTTCATCCAATAGATCGGGTTTATATTGAGTTTGTACCACGTTTCCCTTTATTTCTCTATTAGACCAAGAGACCAGTTGGATAGCCAGTCTCTGCTACTTTTCGCCCCCATTATTTCCTCTTTCGACCAAGTCCTAGATTCAGGTAACAAATCTTCCCCCACCCCACCCCCTTTCTTCCCTGTTTGAACCAAGTAGTACTAGATTCGAGTGCATGAACTAGTTTTACCTCTTAACAGTAAATATTTAGGTGGCATTCGAACAGCCCGATGAGGACATGGCCACCATAGTTACACCCGTATCCCCTATTGTTTTACCTCTTGGAACAATTGCTAGAGCTCGCATACGCCAATTAAATTATCAGGTACTTTCGTTTCTTGGTAATGTTTCTAGTGTCCGTGAGGATATGATGCTGCCTAACATAGATACATTTGTGTTGCTTCCAATTGAAGGGCCTAGCATGGACAAGAAGGATGAACATTGGAGCATCGTCAAGCACGGAGATGAAGGTGCATGCCAAGAGAACAAGAACAGAGGCTCAAGTGGAGATTTCCGGACTTTGGAGCCACCATGATGACATACAAGAAGATGGACGAAATATACAAGATGGCCTTTCATAAATTTCGTCCATATCTTATTATTTATGTTGCACCACCTTATTTTGGGGTAGGCCCATGTAATCTATTTTTAGAGTCCATATTGTAGGGGAAATGACTTACGAGGTGTTTTAGTCCCACCTTGCCTAGGGTGGACGAAATCCCCTCTCTTTTCCCTATAAATATAGCCCTTAAGGCATTGTTTAGACTTGGGTTTTATTTAGTTAAAAGTTAGCCATCGCTGCAACTTCGTGTACTTCGTTTGTGTCCAACGAACAGACCAAGACCGCTTATGAAACCCCACTTTTATCAATACTTCATCCATATTCACAATATTTAGATTGCTTCATCATATTCTTGCTTGTTCTTTGATTGCTTGCAGGAATAGAACTTTGTGGTCAGGTTGATCGTGCTCCGGCATGGTCAATAACCTCTTGGAGTTGGTTTAGCGATTGCTAAGGCACAACGTCGTTGCACGTTTGTAGTCGAATCGTCAAAGTCATCTCCACCAAATCGATAGTTATCATCTCATCGAAAGATCAGGACACCTCGCCCCTAGCAAGTGGTATCAGTTTTCAGGTTGCTCCGTGAGATTTCTAGTTTTTCATAGTCTAGATTGCATATGTTCTTCGTACCTAGAGTCCAAGAAAAAGCCACCAAAAAAAGAGTTAGATTCGCCCAAGATTTGTTTATATTGGGATCAGTTACCATAAGAGACATCAAATAAATTTGTGGTACTCCCAATAGGAAGGTTGACCGCAAAAAAAGGTGCAAATCTAGTAGCCTTTGGGACGTGATTATAGCGTGATTGTTTCCTTTCCAAAGAGAGAGTTGGGTAGATAAGGCAAATTCATTTTTTTCTCTCTCATGGGAAGTGCCTTTTTTATGCGGAGCATCCCATGATCATCCCCATGGATGCACCGACACCGCCAATGACACCACTTGGACCAATGACACGAGCCCGAGCCAAAGCTATCGAAGGTAAGGTGAACTCACTCCTCTCCGAACTTCCACTTTCTATGCATGAGACATGGCTACTACCTAAGTACGAGGTGTTGGGCATGGTTAGGCACCAAGAGGGCCCTCCCGAAGATGCGCATGAAGATGTACAAGTCCCCAACTCAACGGATGAGGAGAACCAACGGAAGGAGCCAAGAGCATCTCCCAGGCCCCGGACATCCGGCCAAGGCCCCAGACATCCGGCACCTGGAGCATCTTCCTCTATAGCAGCCCAGCCGCAGAAGGCTACAGGGCCCGGACATCTGGCCCCGGCAGCCCGGACATCCGGCCCCTTCCGAGCCCCGGAACATCCGACCACCGGCCAGGAAATCCGGCACCTCCGAACCCGCGAGCAACAAATGCCACCGCTCCAGCCCGGACATCCGCCCCCCAGCCCGGACATCTGGCGTCGCCTGAAAGCCCGGACATCCGGCCTGACCAGCCCGGACATCCGGCCTCCCCAGTCTGCGCACAGTGAAGGGCCGAGGCCCGTGTATCCCTTCTCCCCCCTAGACTATATATACTCCATCCCGTACAACTTTCTAGGGTTAGCAAAAGATTAGCTCATATTTTGTGTGAGAGCTTTGCTCATCCACTTGGTTACCTTCTCCTCGGAGATTCAAGCCTCCACTGGAGAAGATCCCCCAAGCGGATTCAAGACCCCTCTTTAGGGAAGAACATCAAGACCTCCTCACGGAGAAGAACCGGTTACCCTATTGTATAGTCCCTAGTTGACCGTGGATCGTGTATCTTACTTTATGTACTCGAGGATCTAGCCCATGTGTGACTTGTTCTTGTTAGTTTGAGTGTTCCTCTCGTGCTTCCCCTTGTGATTTCCCTCGTTCCCCTCTTTGTGTTCCTCGTGTTCTTTACAGGATCCGCTCCTTTGGTGAAAGATTGGCCGATTAGGGTTCTACCCTACATCATCTTGGTATCAAGAGCCACGTTGATCACGATTTCGGAGCCTCCCCGTTGTGTTTCTAGCCTTGTTTTGTTGTTTTTCATCCTAATTTGAAAAATCCCCACAAAATAGCCCCAATTTTTTGTGATTTGTTGGTGTGTTGAGATTTTGTTGGTTTGGATTCGTGTATTTGCTTTGTTTTGAGTGGGTCTAGCTTCCCATCCTTTTCCCCCCAATTTCCATCCAGAAATTCCTCCGAATTCCGCCCGGTTTTAACCTCTCCTCGTGGTGTTCATCCCGTTCGTCCCCGGATCCAGAGCCCGGACATCCGGCCCATCCAGTCCGGACATCCGGCCCGTCTAGCCCGGACATCCGGCCCCCGGACATCCGGCCTCCCACCCGGACATCCGACCCCTGGCAGCAACATCTCCATCCACCGCCCCGTTTTCTACCCAATTTCCATCAAATTTTGTTCTGGTGCCCACCATATACAACATACATTTCCGCATACCTCCACCACTTCCGCATAAACCAACCATTTTTGGACCGTTTCGCTCTCCGACACATTTGCTACTTCGAGGTTTGAGAATTTGAGTTGCGGTACCGTATCCTTTTGTGTTTCGGCTATCTAGGTATGGTTTGACATCGACATCACCGTCACTCATCTTCGCCACGGACGTGTCCTACATCATCACCGCCGTCCTACATCGTCATCAACAACGACCACCTCGACTACATCTTGGTATTCGTGCCACCATTTTGACACCATACCGGAAGCAAGACCGGTAACCTCATCTTGGTATTGGACATATCACTCTTGCCATTACATTGATAGCCATCATAGCCTTACTCCTTTGCGTTGCTTACCCATCGAGACTAGCCATTGAGTATTGCCGGCAACAAGACTTGTGCACACTAGTGATCATATTTCCCATAGCATACATACATCATTGTTGCATATATTGGTATCATCTCTTGTGTCACAAAGTTGTCATCGCATACTCATTTGATATCTTGGTTCGTCAAGCATTGCATGAGAAAAGAGCTCAAACATCAAAGAGCCAAACAAGCTTTTAAGCAAAGAGGAAAGGTAAGCAAAGAGCTTTTAAGCAAGAACCATAGCATCTTACAACATTAAGATTGTCATACTCGATCATCTTGGATTATATCATAGCAACACCTTGCAGACAAAATATTTGGGATAGAAGTCGTTGCATTTTTGCAAAGTAGGTTGTGCACAAGTTCTTGTATCCACCTATTGTGCCATCGTGCTAGCGTCTCTCTAGTGTTGTGCAACAAGAGCATTTTTGTGGATTCCACATTTTGGCTCACCCTTGGTTGCACAACCCCACTTATGTTTTTGCGTGTGTGTTTCCGTTTACCTTATATGCTTGGTCTACTTGTTACATTGCATCTTGCGAATCTTTTCCAACATTATTGAAGCTCACTTACAATTGCATCAAATTTTTGTGCCACCATCCTAACCAAGCTCCACCAAAAGCTTTTACTTGTGTAGGTGTGAGAAACCGACAAGAACTAGTACCAATTCTGCTATTTCCTTGTCCTACATTGGAGTGATCCTCGATCCACTTTCAACTTCGGTCAAGGTACATTTGGTACTCGTTCTTCTCTTTATACCACTCACATTTGTCTTGGAATGATGGATAGGCCAAGTACTTCTACCAACCCACTCTTCATGGAGCAAGACGACGACATGAACTCCTTCGTCACCAAGAGTCACCTCTTTGGTGCACAACGTGCTTTGCATCAAGAGCAACAAGCTATGAGTGAACGCATCGACAACCTTGCCGCTGACTTGCGACTTTCCGAGCAACGTACAAGGGACTACTTCGACCACAAGCACGACGATCACAAGCAAGAGAATGACGCAAGGATGGACGAAATTCGTGCTTTGTTGCTCAACCACTCGTCTTCCACTTCGAGAAGGAGTTGTTCAAGCCGCCACTCCGACTTCACCCTCTCCGGCTCAAGTACACCGACATCTAACACTCTTTGCCGAGCCGCGCGCACCGACCATCAAGCAAGCCTCAATCCCCTATGAGACACCGACTCTCAAGAGTGTCGACAACGTCAAACTCAAGAGGCCTTTGCGCTAGCACGAGAATGGCAATGACAATGCCAACATGAAGAGGAAGAGCGAGCGCGTCTACACCAAAATGTTCATGATGCCGAGGCACAATGTCAAGAACAACACCTCCGTGATGCTCAAGCACTTGCGGTGCAACAAGCTCTACGCGATTCGAGTCGAGCCGTAGCCGACCGAAGCCGACAAGCCCGTGAACAAGAGGAAGAACTTCGCGAAGAAATTCAAGAACGAAGATTTCAAGCTCGCGTGCATCGTCAAGTTCCTCCGCGAGCTCGACGAGCTCCTCCACAAGCTCGCCAAGAACAACAAGTCAATCCAGATCATGAAGACAAAGGAGATCCTCCACGGCAAGAACAACATGACGATAACAACCCTCCGCGCCAAGAGCACCACGAGTTGATCAATCATCAACAACATGGGCGTCATCACCCCCGACCCCAACACAATGAAGAGCAACGTTATGGCAAACTCAAGTTCACCATGCCCAAGTTCAACGGAAGCAACGATCCCGAAGAGTACCTTTCACTGGGCATTGAAGGTTGACAAGATCTTCCATTTGCACAATTATTAAGAAGAGAAGAAGATCGCGATGGCATCCCTTGAGTTCCAAGACTATGTCCTCATTTGTTGGGAACAAATCATAGAGTGCCGAGAGGCAAGAGGTGAACCACCCATCACTACTTGGGCACAAATGAAGGATGTCATGAGAGCACGCTTCGTGCCTACCTACTAAAACCGCGACCTCTTCAAGAAACTCCAACAACTCAAGCAAGGAACAAAGAGCATTGAAGAATATTACAAGGAGATGGATATTGCAATGATAAGAGCCAATGTCACGGAAGATGATGAGCAAACAATGGCACGTTTCTTAAATGGACTCAATCATCCTATCAAGAAGATCGCTGACTTCCAACCATACTAAAATCTCATCGAGCTAGTGCACCAAGCTACGAAAGCAGAACGCCAAGTGCAAGATGATTTCAAGTATGCCAAGTTCTCATCCAAGTACTATGGCTTATCCAACAACCAAGCTTCAACGACTCCAACGCCGACTACAAGACCTTCTACTCCCAACATCAACAAGCCGACTTCTAAGAAAGCTTCATCAACTACAAGCCATCCTCCTATGAGCAACTTCAAGTCGAGAGCTTCATCATCATCAACCCCAACCGATGAGACCGTCAAGACGAGTTCCTTCAAGTGTTTCACTTGCGGAGGCCGAGGCCACAAGTCCTACGAGTGCACCAATAAGCGAACCATGGTCTTCAACGACGATGGCACTTATGACTCCATGAGTGAAGGAGAAATGGAAGCCCTTGAGCAAGTCGCCATGCACCGCCAAGTGAACAATGAAGAAGAACAAGTCTTTTGCGATGAAGACCAAGCCCCGCACTTGTTGTCTCCAAAGTCTTGACTCTCCAACATCACCAAGAAGAAGACCAACGATGCCACATATTCCACACCAAGGCCGGCATCAATGGATGATCCGTCAAGGTCATCATCGATGGAGGAAGTTGTCATAATCTCGCAAGCGAAGAGCTTTGCTCCAAGCTCCAATTACCCAAGACGAAGCATCCACATCCATACAAAGTGCAATGGCTTAGTGACTCCGGCACCATCCAAGTCGAGCACCGAGTACAAGTCTCCTTCAAAATCAGTGCCTACGAAGATACCTTGGAGTGCGCCGTCGTTCCAATGATCGTTGGTCATCTTCTCCTAGGACGGCCATGGCAATTCGATAGAGGAGTCGTCCACAACGGCTGAAAGAACCACTACATCTTCAAGATGAAGGGCAAGGAGTACGTCCTCCGTCCAATGTCGCCAAGTCAAGTGATCGGCGACAAGCAAGCCACCCATCGTGGAGATCATAGTGATAGAGCGAGCCACCAAAAAGAGAGTGAGCGCCACAAGCCAACATCGAGTGCCTCCACGATGAGCGAAAACTAAAACCTAGTTCTATTTGCCACCAAACGTGAGATAAGAGAAGTGTGTGAGAACCCATCTAGTGTCCTACACTACGTCCTCGTGTGCAAGGACAATGCACCACAAACTAACACTTCTCACACTCTTCCTCTAGTGTTGTCTTCTCTTTTGCAGGAATTTCAAGATGTTTTCCCCGATGAGCTACCTCCGGCTCTACCTCCTCTACGAGGCATTGAGCACCGAATCGACCTCATCCCTGGAGAACCTCTTCCGACAAAAGCTCCATACCGTGTCAACCCCGACGAAACAAAAGAAATACAAAGGCAAGTAAAGCACCTCATAGACCATGGACATGTGCGTGAAAGTTTAAGCCCTTGTGCCATTCTGGTCATTCTTGTGCCAAAACGTGATGGTAGTTTTCGCATGTGCTCCGATTGTAGACCTATCAATGCTATCACCGTTCGCTATAGGTATCCCATTCCATGCCTAGATGATATGCTTGATGAGCTTAGCGGTGCCACTATATTTTCCAAAATTGATCTTAAGAGTGGTTACTATCAAATCCGCATACAAGAGGGTGATGAATGGAAAACCGCCTTCAAAACCAAGTTTTGTTTGTATGAGTGGTTAGTCATGCCTATGGGTATTTCGGAAGCACCGGGCACTTTTATGCGCCTCATGAATCATGTCTTTCGCCCTTACATTGGTATATTTGTTGTGGTCTACTTTGATGACATTCTTGTGTTTAGCAAATCTATCAAAGAGCATGTCACCCATGTCCGCACCGTTTTGCAAACTCTTAGAAAAGAGTGCCTCTATGCTAATATGGAGAAATGCCTTTTTGGTGTTGATAAGCTCGTTTTCTTGGGTTTTGTTGTTTCTTCTAAGGGTGTTCATGTTGATGAGTCCAAGATCAATGCTATTAAGACTTTTCCGCAACCAACCAACTTGCATCAAGTGCGTAGTTTTCTTGGCCTTGCGGGTTTCTATCGTCACTTTGTGAAGGATTTTAGCACCATTGCTTCGCCTTTGCATGCTTTGAGCAAGAAGAATGCGCCTTTTATTTGGGGACCATCCCAAGATACCGCATTCAATGAGCTTAAGAATTTGCTTACTCATACTCCCATGCTTGCTTTACCCAACTTCGACAATCCTTTTGAAATTCATTGCGATGCTAGTGGTAATGGCATAGGAGGTGTGTTAACGCAAGAGAAGCGCCCGATAGCTTACTTTAGTGAGAAACTTTCCGGAGCGCAACTCAATTACCCCATCTATGACAAAGAGCTATATGCTTTAGTCCATGTTTTGCATGAATGGGCACATTACCTTCGTCCCCATGAGTTTATCATTCATACCGATCATGAGACTCTCGAGTATCTTAAGGGACAAACAAAGTTGAACAAGCGTCATACAAATGGAGTGAATTTATTGAGTCTTTTCCCTATGTCATCAAGTACATCATGGGTAAAGAAAACATCGTAGCGGATGCTCTTTCCCGCATATGCATGCTTGTCACGCAACTTGAGTTAGATGTCATTGGCTTCGAGCATATCAAAGACTTGTATGAGCATGATGCAACTTTTGCTACTCCTTATGCCAAGTGTTTGTCGAATACATCTTGCGAACGCTATTACATTAAAGACGGATATCTTATGAGAGCTAACAAACTTTGCATTCCCGAGTCCTCTCTTCGTTTGTTGCTTTTGCAGGAATCTCATGGAGGCGGCTTAATGGGACACTTCGGACGTGACAAGACGTTTGCCACGCTCTCAAAGAACTACTTTTGGCCAAAGATGTTTCGGGACGTCAATCATTTCACAAACCGATGTTCTACATGTCGCAAAGCTAAGTCCAAAGCTTAATCTCATGGCTTCTATATGCCTTTACCAATTCCATACCAACCATGGGAAGACATTACAATGGACTTTGTACTTGGTTTGCCCGGGACTCAAAATGGGAAAGATTCCATATTTGTCGTTGTGGACTGTTTCTCAAAAATGGCACATTTTGTTCCTTGCAACAAGATAGACGATGCTTCACATGCTGCTAATCTCTTTTGTAGGGAAATATTGTGTCTCCATGGTGTGCCAAAGACTATCGTCTCGGACCGCAACGTCAAGTTCCTTATCTACTTTTGGAAGACCCTATGCGCCAAGCTCGGAATCAAGCTACTCTTCTCCATGGCGTACCATCCTCAAACCGACGGCCAAACGAAGGTGACAAACCGCACACTCTCCGCTCTCCTTCGAGTACTCATCAAGAAAAACATCAAGGAATGGGAGGAGTGTCTACCCATCGCCGAGTTCGCCTACAACCGAGCAAGACAGTCAACAACCGGCAAGTCCCCTTTCGAGGTCGTCTACGAATTCAACCCTTTGTCACCATTGGATATTTGTCCCTCTACCAGTCCAAGAGCGCATCAATTTTGACGCAAGTGCACGAGAGACCCATCTCAAGAAGGTGCATGAAGATACAAGAAACACCATCGAGCGCCAAGTACAATGCCTTGCGACCAAGCTCAACGTCAACAAGCACCCTATGATATTCAACATTGGAGACCTCGTGTGGCTACACCTTCGCAAGGACCGCTTTCCCCCAGAACACAAGTCCAAACTTCGACCACGCGCGGATGGACCATTCAAGGTGCTTGCACGCTACAACAACAACGCATACAAGATCTACATCCCTCGTGACAAGTACTCCGTGAGCGTCATCTTCAACATCAAAGATCTCTCGCCCTACCATGGTGATGAGGATTTCGATCCGAGGACGGATCTTCCCCAAGGGAGGGGAGATGATGCGGAGCATCCCATGATCATCCCCATGGACACACCGACACCTCTTGTGACGCCCCCGATTTGACCGTACACTAATCATACATGCAAACGTGTACGATCAAGATCAGGGACTCGCGGGAAGATATCACAACATAACTCTACAAATAAAATAAGTCATACAAGCATCATATTACAAGCCAGGGGCCTCGAGGGCTCGAATACAAGAGCTCGATCATAGACGAGTCAACGGAAGCAACAATATCTAAGTACAGACATAAGTTAAACAAGTTTGCCTTAAGAAGGCTAGCACAAACTGGGATACAGATCGAAAGAGGCGCATGCCTCCTGCCTGGGATCCTCCTAAACTACTTCTGGTCATCATCAGCGGGCTGCACGTAGTAGTAGGTACCACCCGAGTAGTAGTAGTAGTCGTCGATGGTGGCATCTGGCTCCTAGGCTCCATCGTCTGGTCGCAGCAATCGGGTATAGGAAGGGGGAACAAAGGGGGAGAAAAGCAACTGTGAGTACTCATCGAAAGTACTCGCAAGCAAGGAGCTACACTACATATGTATGCATTGGTACAAGATAATGCAAAAAGTGTCACATCCCTAGTTCTGGTATGACCTAGACCAGCTAGTCATTTGTGCATCATGTTTAAATTCCATTTAAATTTTAAATGGGGATTTGTGAAACCCTCAGAATCATTTCTGGAAATGACCCAGATAAAAATTGCTCCAAAAAGGTCCAAAAAAATGTTCATGTTGCTCTCTGAAAATATTGGACAGAGATAAGAATCAAACAAATATTTTTAGGAGCTCATAAGTAGTTATTTTGGGCATTTGGAATTAATGCAGTAATTATTTGCTTTGGATATATATTGTTATATATATATATAGACAATATTGTCCAAAAATTGTGCTAGTTGATGAGGAGCTCTGGTATAATACCACCAGCTCCTGCAAAAATTGGCACAAGGAAATAAAATGATTTGGTATTTTTATTAAATCAAAACAAATGTCAGAAAATAGAAAACAAAAACAAAATAGAAAAAAAGGAGGAACTACCTGGACTTACCTGGGCCACTTGCTGGCCTGGCAGTATGCAGCCAACCGGCCTAGCTGTGCGGCCCAGCTGGCCCAGCTCGCCTCCTCCTCTGTCTTCTTCCTCGCGCCTACTGGCAGAGGCGTGTCGCCCGCACGCGCACCGGACGTCGCCTCTTGCTTCCACCTCCTGCTTCCTCCCCCCCATCCTCGACCGAGCGCCTGGAGACGACCCAAGTCCCCTGGTCCTTCTCCCTCACTCTCTGCTCTCGCCCTCCCCCTCTACCGCCCTTCCCCGACCTCATCAGAGAGTGATCCGCCATCGTCGTGTTTCACCCACGTGGCCACCGTCCTCCTTTCGCCGCGCTGCCGTGTCCGGCATCTCCACTGTCGAGCACCACGTCTCCATGCCGAAGGAAACAAGCCGGAGGGCTCCGCTTCATCGCCATCATCGTCGCCTTCGCCATCGGCCGCTGGAGATCCGCCTCGCCGCCCCACTCGCTCCGACGCTCCCCTGGCCCCGCCGTCTGCACCTGCCAACTCGCCGGGAGCCACTGACCCTCTTCCCTCCGCCTTTTCCCTCGCATGCGTCCCATACCCGCCGTCCCGCAACCTCCCAAGCTCACCGTCGGCGTCCTTGCCGCCGTCGTGGCTTGAGCTCGAGACAGCCGCGCCCTTGCACTGCATCGAGGTCCTGATGACCCCAGGGTGCCACGGAGCCCCTTGGGTGGCCTCCGCATGCCCCGTGGCCCGCTTTCGCCCGGAGCCGAACTCCGGCCGCCGCCTCGAACCCCGCTCCGGCGAGCTCCGGCGCCCCCGCAGCCTCCCACCAGCTCCCCTGGATGCGGACGACAACGGGCTACGCCCCGGTGGTCTTAGCGCGTCCAGACGCCGCTCGTAGTGCAATTCCGGCGAGTTGCCGCCGCGCTATTGGTCATCGCCGGCCAGAACTCCGGCGGGCTGACGTGGCATCGTAGTTAGGCACTAACTACCCCCCTAGAGACACTGATAGTGGGCCCCAGCGCCACTAATCTAAATTAGATTAGAAATAACCCCTCGGTTAAACTAACTATGACACTGACGTGTGGCCCCCACATGTCAGGTTTGACCCGGGTTGACTGCTGACTCAGACATGACGCAGTGCTGACGAAATTAATCCTTTTCTGGTTTTAATTAAATCAGGAAATTCCAGAAAATGATATAAACTTCAAAAATTCATAGAAATTCAGCCGTAGCTCAGATTGAAATAATTTATATATGAAAAATTATCAAAAAAATTCAATCTATCCATCTGTACCATTTTCATGCATGACAAGCCAACCTATACATGCTGTATATATGAAAACACACTTATGGCATATTTAAGAGCTTAATTTGGAGTTGTATTTGAACCCTTGGTTCAAATGGACTTCAACCAAATAAATGCTAGATGCATTAACTCAAACAACATCACATACTCATGCCATGTTCATGCATCATAATGTTGCATATGCTTGTGTTTGATTTTCGACACCGTTCCTTCCCGATAGGTCCGGCTCTGGAGAGTGTTCGAGAGTACCTGTCTGTGGAGCAGTGGCCCCCTTTTGATCTACCAGGCAAGCAACCCCCCTTGTTCATTCCGATACAATCCTACTCTCTCGCTCCTGCTCTCATTTACTGCATTAGGACAACAACGATTCAACTGCTACTTTTATGCTGCAGTAGTTGAACCCATTCCTCTGCATGACCTGTCATTGCCACAGTAAATAGTTAAAACCCACTAGCATGTGTAGGAGTTGCTTGAGCCATGTTGTGTTCTTGCCATGCCATGCCTGCTATTGCTTAGAGTATGTCAGGTCTGATTCATTGGGAATGAATTAGAGTACAGTGATATGTTCTAATGTTGAGAGTTAAGCGTGTGAACACGATTTGGTAAAGGTAGCGGTGAGAGGCCATGTAGGAGTACATGGTGGGTTGTCTCACTGGAACCGTCCCTAAGAACTAAGTTCTGTGTATGTTGTCCAAGGACTAGCTACTACCACACATTGGTTCCAGTAACTCGACCCCTCTCGACTTATTAGCCAACTTCATCTCTGTCCAGGAGTTGAAAATAGTTTCTGGTGTTTATAGGTAGTGCTATTTTTCTACCGAGTGGCACCCGACAGGGTGGACTTGGGACAGACTAGGCACACGTGGCCCGGTGTACCGAGTGGCACCCGAATGGTGGGCTCGGGAACCCTGTACACATCGTTTGGGGCCGTGAGCGAAACCCCGGCCGGATCTCCTTGCAGATGGAACCCGAATAGGCGATAAACCTGGACTAGAGTCTTGTTTGGTTAGTCAGGTCGTGGCCGACACCCTCGCCAGGCTTCCGCTTGAAGGTTGCCGAGATACATGACGTGTATATGGTGATAAGTGGTGAGAGCGTGTGTGAAGAAGTACACCCCTGCAGGGTTATCATGATCTATTCGAATAGCCGTGTCCTCGGTTATGGAATTCTTGGATGCTTATGTGGTACATAGACAACTTTAAGTGGATACTCTAAAATGCTCAAGACAAGTGTGAGTGCTATGGATGGCCTTCTCGTAAGGAGACGAGGATGAATCCATAGTAGTGTATTGATGTGGTGATTAGTGGACTCGTGTGCGCTGCCTCATCTGAAAGAAGTTTCTCGTTGTCGTAGAACAGGATAGCCACTGAGTCAAAGCTGGATTGCTGCAACTAAACTCCACATTACCTTCTTGATACAAATGCATGTATGATAGGATCTGATGTAAGTCATGCTGAGTACCTTTGTACTCATGTTTGCTTTATTTCTGTTTTGCAGGTGAGACATCTGTCTCACTAGTAGTACCGCTTGGACTTCGACGAGTAGCTTGTCACCTCAACTACGATCTTGTGCCCTTGGGAGGGACTTGTAGATAGTCAGGCTTCTCGGCCTTTTTCTTTCGTAGTTGTCTGTACTCAGATATGTAATGCTTCCGTTGCTTGTATGCTCTGAATGATGGGTCATGTGACCCCTGTTTGTATTAATGCTATGTGGCTCTTCTGAGCCTTTATCTATATGAGTTTGCGTTATGTTGTGATGCCATGTTGTACAGCACATACTTGCATGTTATGCGTACGTGTGACGTGTATTGCTATGTGTGGGATCCGACAATCTAGTTGTTTATCCCTGGCAGCCTCTCTTATGGGGAAATGTAGTCTAGTGCTTCCTCGAGCCATAGTAGTCCGCTACAGCCCGGTTCACCGGAGTCCTGCTAGCCCAGCACTACTGCTCAGGACACTTGACTGGCCGACATGTGTTTCACTTCGTTCCTGTGTCTATCCCTTCGGGGAAATGTCACGCGGTGACATCCGGAGTCCTGCCTAGCCTGCTACAGCCCGGGTTCCCCAGAGTCCTGTTAGCCCAGTGCTACAGCCTAGATTCACACGCTGCTGAGCGACATGCTCGATGTGAATCATGTATGCCTGTCCCCATAGGTTAGTACCGCTTTGGGTTCACGACTAGCCATGTCGGCCCGGGTTCTCTGCCATATGGATGCTAGCGAAACAATCATATACGTGAGCCAAAAGGCGCAAACGGTCCCGGGCCAGGGTAAGGCGACACCCATGGGGATACCGTGCGTGAGGCCGCAAAGTGGTATGAGGTGTTACCGGCTAGATCGATGTGACTTGGAATCAGGGTCCCGACAGCTTTGGTATCAGAGCCTGACTGCCTGTAGGATTACCAAGCCAACTTGGTCGAAGTTGGGTCTAGAAATTCTTTAGCTATATAGGGGAATTGATTGTCGAAGGGAACGTAAGGCTCTTTTTACTCCTTATACCTCATGCCCTTCTGATCTGAGTCCTCCTATCCTTCGTACGGGGTTAAGGAACTAGGCTTTCTCTTCCGTCTATCAGGATCACATGCTACTACTCCATAGTCTCTAAGGTTTGGTTGATCTGAGTCATATCCCAGTTTGAGTACCTCCGGTGTAGCCTGTTTAGTAATATCTCAGAACCTTGGGTGATGATGTTGAGTTTGGTGCTACCCCATCAATTGCAGGATGTCTCATTTTGAGCATTTTACTGCCGTTATGCTGCCGGAATTGTCCTAGGAGTTCAAGAGATAGTATTTTTCTCGTACTATAATCTACATCCTTATGATGATGCTGAATCCATCCTTGTTTCCTTGGATGGTTCTTCAGGATGTCGTCAGTTAACCAAAGTTCTGTTGCTCATAGCCAGAACCACGGAGATGGTAGGGATGAGGATCCTCCCGACCAGCCTTCGTTGGCAGAGTTCATGTTAGAGATGGAGAAGAACAAGCAAGAGTCTAACCGCTTGTTAGCACGTATTGAGGAGAACACCTCCCATCAGCATAAAGAGTCAGCGTCCATCTATGATTTCATTGGTCTGAAACCACCTACCTTCCATCATTCCATTGAACCACTCGATGAAGATGACTGGCTCTATAGTATCACACACAAGCTGTGTTCTGCGAACGTAGCTGAAAGTGACAAGGTCACCTACGCTGCTTATCATCTGGAAGGTCCTGCTAGTATTTGGTGGCAGAACTATGAGGCTATGCTTCCAGCTGGCCAGATAACCACCTGGAGAGATTTCACTGAGGCTTTTCGCGAGCATCACATTCCTCAGGCTCTCATTAACCGCAAGAGAGAAGAGTTCTGTAGTTTCACCCAGAGTAAGATGGCTATTGATGCTTACAGTAGAGAGTTTGAGAACCTTGCTCGCTATGCTACAGAAGAAGTGTCCACGGACGCCAAGAAGCAGGCTAGGTTCCGGAAGGGTCTCAACCCCAAGTTGCGTCGTGATCTCCACTTGCATCATTGCAATACATTACAGGCTCTTGTGAACAAGGCCATTAACGCAGAAACAACTCAACTCACTTACGAGGAGTCTCGTAAGCACACCCGTGATTTGGGTTCTTCCTCCGGTTCTAGTTCGCAGAAGCGTCAGATTTGGGTTCCGAACTCCGCTCTTCCACCCGGTTATACACCAAGGCCTTCTTATGTGGCGCCTCACCCAGCTCAACCGTATGCTCCACCCAGGCCTATCAGTAGACCGCTTGTCAATGCGGGTCCACGTCCTACCTCAGGGACTTGCTTCACATGCGGAGAGCCAGGACACTATGCACGTGACTGCTCTCAAACCAATTATGCTCCACCCCAGCCTGAGAAGTCTGTTGGCCGTGGTAAGCCATCACGCAAGATGATTAGTGTCAAGTCAGCTCCCACTGAACGTGGATGTGTGCATCACGTCTCAGCTAAAGACGCTCATGATGATCCGGATGTCGTTCTTGGTACACTCCTTGTCAACTGCCATCCAGCTTCGGTTCTGTTCGATACCGGAGCATCTCAGTCCTTCATCTCTGAAGGCTATGCTCGTTTGCACGATATGTCATTTTGTGATATGCCAACTCCACTTGAAATCCAAACTCCAGGGTCTAGATGGCAAACTACCAGAATAGGCCATGGTAATGAAATCCTTCTTGACAGACTTGTATTCCTTGTGTCACTTATAGCCCTCAAGTCTATGGATATTAACATCATCTTGGGTATGGACTGGATGAAAGCTCATTATGCCAAGATTGATTGTTACACTAGGTCTGTTCAGCTTACACACCCATCTGGCAAGATAGTCACTGTCTCCACTAGAGTTGCAAAGCGTCCGCTCTATTCTCTTAATGCCAACCCTCTTCCTGACCTTGAAGATATCCCGGTAGTCCGTGACTTTCTGGATGTCTTTCCAGAGGAACTACCAGGTATTCCACCTGACAGAGATGTAGAATTTGTCATAGATCTTATCCCAGGAACCTCTCCAATCTCTAGGAGACCTTACAAGATGGCACCCTTAGAACTAGCTGAGCTTAAGAAACAACTCGATGAATCCTTGCAAAAGGGTTTCATCCGTCCTAGTTCTTCTCCCTGGGCTTGCCCCGTCCTCTTCGTCAAGAAGAAGGATGGTACGGACCGAATGGTTGTAGATTATCGTCCCGTTAATTTGGTCACGATAAAGAACAAGTATCCGCTCCCAGGATCAACGACCTGTATGATCAGCTCACTGGATCCTCAGTCTTTTCCAAGATGGACTTGAGGTTAGGCTACCACCAAATCAAGATCAGAAATGGGGACATTCCTAAGACGGCTTTTGTCACTCTTTATGGTCAGTACGAGTACACCGTCATGTCCTTTGGTCTAACCAACACTCCAGCTACTTTCTCTCGCTTGATGAACTCGATCTTCATGGAGTACTTAAATAAGTTCGTCGTGGTTTACCTCGATGATATTCTTATTTACTCGAAGAACGAGGAAGATCATGTCGAATATCTTAGACTTGTGCTAGAAAAACTCAGAGAGCACAGCCTTTATGCCAAGTTCTCCAAGTGCGAATTTTGGTTGCCAGAAGTGACCTACCTAGGCCACGTGATATCTGGTTAGGGCATTGCCGTCAATCCCGAGAGAGTTCAGGCCGTTCTTGATTGGACTCCGCCTGAAACAGTTAAGCAAGTTAGGAGTTTCCTTGGTCTAGCCAGTTATTGTCACCGCTTCGTTGAGAACTTCTCCAAAGTGGCCAAACCTCTCACGGAACTTCTCAAGAAGGATAAAAAGTTTGATTGGTCCCCACAGTGTGAGCACAGTTTTCAGGAACTGAGAAGACGCCTGACTTCTGCTCCCATACTTGTGCCACCGGATTTCACTAAAGACTTTGTTATCTACTACGATGCCTCACGACAGGGACTAGGTTGCATTCGTATGCAAGATCGCCATGTGATTTCCTATGCATCTCGATAGTTGCATCCACATGAGGAGAATTATCCTACACATGATCTAGAGCTTGCAGCCGTAGTCTATGCACTTAAGACTTGGCGACATTACCTTCTTGGTAAACGTTGCGAGATTTACACAGATCACCAGAGCCTCAAGTATATCTTCACCCAACCAGATTTGAACCTTAGGCAAAGACGTTGGTTGGAGTTGATCTCAGATTACGACTTAGGGATTACCTACACCCCAGGCAAGGGGAATGTCATGGTTGATGCACTAAGTCGTAAGTCCTATTGCAACAATCTCATGTTGCAGCAGGGCCAACCACTTCTCCATGAGGAATTATGTAAACTTAACCTTCACATTGCTCCTCACGGGTTCCTTTCTACCATGGTGGCAAAACCTACTCTTGTGGATCATATCATAGAAGCCCAGAACCATGATACAGGGATTACCCGGATCAAGAGAAACATTGCCAAGGGCATTGCTGGTAGTTTCTCTATAGATGATCGAGGTGTTGTTTTCTTCGGGAATCGCCTGGTGGTCCCCAAGAAGCAGCATCTTTGGTAATTAATCCTTAAGGAGGCGCATGAATCTCCTCTCACGATTCATCCCGGTAGTACTAAGATGTATCAGGACCTACACCAGAGGTTCTGGTGGACTAGGATGAAGAGAGAAATTGCTCAGTTTATTGCTAACTGCGACGTTTGTCGTCGCGTTAAGGTAGAACATCAAAGACCTGCTGGCACCCTTCAACCTTTAGCTATTCCTGAGTGGAAATGGGATAAAGTTGGTATGGACTTCATCACCGGCTTTCCCAGGACCAAGAGAGGGAATAATGCTATCATCGTAGTCATTGATCGTCTTTCCAAAGTGGCTCACTTCCTACCTGTTCGAGAGAGTATCACTGCTAGTCAGCTCGCTGACTTATATATTTCTCGAATAGTGTCACTTCATGGTGTTCCACTAGAGATCAATTCAGACCGTGGTAGTCTTTTCACTTCTCATTTCTGGGAGAGTTTCCAAACTGCCATGGGCACCCATCTTTCCTTCAGTACCGCTTTCCACCCTCAATCAAGTGGTCAGGTGGAAAGGGTCAATCAAATTCTTGAAGACATGCTTAGAGCTTGTGTTATCTCATTCGGTATGGATTGGGATAAGTGTCTTCCCTTCGCCGAGTTTGCTTATAACAATAGCTACCAATCCAGCCTCAAGAAATCTCCTTTTTAGGTTCTGTATGGACGAAGATGTCGAACACCTTTGAACTGGTCAGAAACCGGTGAAAGACAATTCTTTGGACCGGATATGATCCAGGAGGTAGAAGAACAAGTTCACACCATTCGTGAGAATTTGAAAACAGCCCAATCTCGTCAAAAGAGCCAGTATGACCGTAGTCATAAGGAAGTGGCTTATGAAGTTGGCGACAAAGCTTACCTTCGGGTTACCCCTTTGAAGGGTACCCCTCGATTCGGTATCAAGGGCAAGTTGGCTCCTCGTTACATTGGTCCCTTTCACATTCTCGCTAAACGAGGAGAGGTTGCCTATCAGTTGGAACTACCCCCACATCTTTCTCGAGTGCATGATGTCTTCCACGTCTCTCAACTTAGGCGTTGCTTCTCGCATCCCATCCGCGGAGTGGACCACGAAACGCTTGATCTCCAAGATAACCTCACTTATCGAGAGTACCCCGTCCGCATTCTGGATCAAGCAGAGCGGGTCACTCGTCATCATAACATCAAGTTTCTCAAGGTTCGGTGGTCTCATCATTCTGAGAGAGAAGCTACGTGGGAGCGTGAAGATCATCTTCGACTTGAGTACCCCGCTTTCTTTCCACCAACTCCTGAATCTCGGGATGAGATTCTTCCGAGTGGGGGCAAGTTGTCACATCCCTAGTTCTGGTATGACCTAGACCAGCTAGTCATTTGTGCATCATGTTTAAATTCCATTTAAATTTGAAATGGGGATTTGTGAAACCCTCAGAATCATTTCTGGAAATGACCCAGATAAAAATTGCTCCAAAAAGGTCCAAGAAAATGTTCATGTTGCTCTCTAAAAATATTGGAGAGAGATAAAAATCAAACCAATATTTTTAGGAGCTCATAAGTAGTTGTTTTGGGCATTTGGAATTAATGCAGTAATTTTTTGCTTTGGATATATATTGTTATATATATACAATATCGTCCAAAAATTGTGCTAATTGATGAGGAGCTCTGGTATAATACCACTAGCTCCTGCAAAAATTGGCACCAGGAAATAAAATGATTTGGTATTTTTATTAAATCAAAACAAATGTCAGAAAATACAAAATAAAAACAAAATAGAAAAAAGGAGGAGCTACCTGGACTTACCTGGGCCACTTGCTGGCCTGGCACTATGCGGCCAACCGGCCCAGTTGTGCGGCCCAGCTGGCCCAGCTCGCCTCCTCCTCTGTCTTCTTCCTCGCGCCTACTGGCAGAGGCGTGTTGCCCGCGTGCGCACCGGATGCCACCTCCTGCTTCCACCTCCTGCTTCCTCCCCCCATCCTCGACCGAGCGCCTGGAGACGACCCAAGTCCCCTGGTCCTTCTCCCTCACTCTGCTCTCCCCCTCGCCCTCTACCTCCTTCCCCGACCTCACCAGAGAGCGCTCCGCCGTCCTCCTTTCGCCACGCCGCCGTGTTTCACCCACGTGGCCACCGTCCTCCTTTCGCCGCGCCGCCGTGTCTGGCATCTCCGCTGTTGAGCACCACGTCTCCATGCCGAAGGAAACAAGCCGGAGGGCTCCGCTTCATCGCCATCATCATCGCCTTCGCCATCGGCTGCCGGAGATCCGCCTCGCCGCCCCACTCGCTCCGACGCTCCACCGGCCCCGCCGTCTGCACCAGCCAACTCGCTGTGAGCCACTGACCCTCTTCCCTCCGCCTTTTCCCTCGTGCGTGTCCCGTACCCGCCGTCCCACAAGCTCTCGAGCTCACCATCAGCGTCCTTGCCACCATCGTGGCTTGAGCTCAAGACAGCCGCGCCCTTGCACTGCATCGAGGTCCTGATGACCCCAGGGTGCCGCGGAGCCCCTTGGGTGGCCTCCCCATGCTCCGCAGCCCGCTTTCGCTCGGAGCCGAACTCCGTCCGCCGCCTCGAGCCCCGCTCCGGCGAGCTCCAGCACCCCCGCAGCCTCCCACCAGCTCCCCTGGGAGGGTGGACTTGGGACAGACTAGGCACACGTGGCCCGGTGTACCGAGTGGCACCCGGATGGTGGGCTCGGGAACCCTGTACACATCATTTGGGGCCGTGAGCGAAACCCTGGCCGGATCTCCTTGCGGATGGAACCCGAATAGGTGATAAACCTGGACTAGAGTCTTGTTTGGTTAGTCGGGTCGTGGCCGACACCCTCGCCAGGCTTCCGCTTGAAGGTTGCCGAGATACATGACGTGTATATGGTGATAAGTGGTGAGAGCGTGTGTGAAGAAGTACACCCCTGCAGGGTTATCATGATCTATTCGAATAGCCGTGTCCTCGATTATGGACTTCTTGGATGCTTACGTGGTACATAGACAACTTTAAGTGGATACTCTAAAATGCTCAAGACAAGTGTGAGTGCTATGGATGGCCTTCTCGTAAGGAGACGAGGATGAAACCATAGTAGTGTATTGATGTGGTGATTAGTGGACTCGTGTGCGCTGCCTCATCTGAAAGAAGTTTCTCGTTGTCGTAGAACAGGATAGCCACTGAGTCAAAGCTGGATTGCTGCAACTAAACTCCACATTACCTTCTTGATACAAATGCATGTATGATAGGACCTGATGTAAGTCTTGCTGAGTACCTTTGTACTCACATTTGCTTTATTTATGTTTTTTAGGTGAGACATCTGTCTCACTAGTAGTACCGCTTGGACTTCGACGAGTAGCTTGTTGCCTGAGCTATGATCTTGTACCCTTGGGAAGGACTTGTAGATAGTCAGGCTTATCGGCCTTTTTCTTTTGTACTTGTCTGTACTCAGACATGTAATGCTTCCGTTGCTTGTATGCTCTGAATGATGGGTCATGTGACCCCTGTTTGTATTAATGCTATGTGGCTCTTCTGAGCCTTTATCTATATGAGTTTGCGTTATGTTGTGATGCCATGTTGTACAACACATACATGCATGTTATGCGTACGTGTGACGTGTATTGCTATGTGTGGGATCTGACAATCTAGTTGTTTATCCTTGGCAGCCTCTCTTATGGGGAAATGTAGTCTAGTGCTTCCTCGAGCCATAGTAGTCCGCTACAGCCCGGTTCACCGGAGTCCTGCTAGCCCAGCATTACTGCTCAGGACACTTGACTGGCCGGCATGTGTTTCACTTCATTCCTGTGTCTATCCCTTCAGGGAAATGTCACGCGGTGACATCCGGAGTCCTGCCTAGCCTGCTATAGCCCGGGTTCCCCGGAGTCCTATTAGCCCAGTGCTACAGCCCGGATTCACACGCTGCTGACCGACATGCTCGATGTGAATCATGTATGCCTGTCCCCATAGGTTAGTACCGCTTTGGGTTCACGACTAGCCATGTCGGCCCGGGTTCTCTGCCATATGGATGCTAGCGACACAATCATATACGTGAGCCAAAAGGCGCAAATGGTCCCGGGCCAGGGTAAGGCGACACCCGTGGGGATACCGTGCGTGAGGCCGCAAAGTGATATGAGGTGTTACCGGCTAGAACGATGTGACTTGGAATCGGGGTCCCGACAAAAAGCAACCGGCTATTTGACATGCCATACCTGAAGGCGGATTGCGCGTGGGTCCTGAAAATGGTTAGCTTCTAGGGCTTCCCATGTACGCCTGTGCTCCGTGTCAATCCGGTGTGTTTGTACTTTGACGGGGCCGTTGATTAGGCCGTCGAAGGAGACTCTCATAGGAGAAACCTGAAACAAGAAAAAATAGATAGTAAAGTTATATGTGTGTCCGAGATCGGTTTGGCCGAACCGTGGATCCGGGATAGCTTGTGCCCCCGTCGATGCCCATGGAATTTTGAGTGCGTAGTATGGACGCGTGGTATGAATGCCACTACCTCATCGGGATTGGGGCGGAGGCCGAATTGCTAATCGAGCTCTTGACGAGCCATGCTGTCCTGTTGTAGTGTGGTCCGGACCCTCTTAATGATGTACAGGGGCTCGGCAGCCAGATTATGCTGCCGCTTGAGAAGGCCGCTTTGTACCTCTGCTGCTAGGACGATGGTGTGCTCCTCTGTCCGGAGGGAGCGTTCTATGTTTCCGTTGACTGTTATGACGCCGCACGGACCGGGCATCTTCAGCTTGAGATAGGCATAGTGTGGTACGGCATTAAATCTAGCAAATGTGGTTCGTCCGAGTAATGCTTGGTATCCACTACAGAAGAGGACGATATCGAAGATTAACTCTTCGCTTCGGAAGTTGTCCGGGGAACCGAATACCACCTCCAGCGTGATTGAGCCCGTGCAGCGGGCCTTAACGCCTGGTATGACTCCTTTAAAGGTAGTCTTTGTGGGTTTGATTCGTGAGGGATTAATGCCCATCTTCCGCACTGTATCCTGATAGAGCAGGTTGAGGCTGCCGCCGCTGTCCATTAGGACTCATGTTAGGTGAAATCCGTCGATGGTTGGGTCAAGGTCCAGTGCGGCTGAGCCGCCATGCCGGATACTAGTTGGATGATCTCGACGGTCAAAGGTGATCAGGAATGACGACCACGGATTGAATTTTGGGGCAACTGGCTCTACCGCGTAGACGTCCCTAAGTGCTCGCTTACGCTCCCTTTTGGGGATGTGTGTAGATTATATCATGTTCACCGTTTTGACTTGAGGGGGGAATTTCTTCTGCCCTCTGGTGTTTGGCTGCCCGGGCTCTTTGTTTTCGGCATTTAACTTGCGAGCCTGTTTGAAAACCCAACAGTCTCTGTTGGTGTGATTGGCTTGTTTGTCTAGGGTACCATGTATTTGGCATGGATGATCGAGTATGCAATCCAGGCTGGATGGACCCTCGCTGTTCCATTTGTAGGGCTTCTTTTGCTATCTGGACTTGGAGCCACTGAATTCGGCGTTAACGGTGGTGTCATCGGTGTTGTCGCCATTGCTTCGGCGTTTGTGTCTGTTGCACCGGATCTTTCCGGAGCTGTTCTTGGCCTCGGAGGGGCCTGTCTCGCTGGCTGTGTTTTTGCTACGAGCCAGCCAGCTGTCCTCTCCTGCGCAAACGCGGGTCATGAGTGCCGTAAGGGCTTCTGAGGGAGTCCTGGATTAGGGGGTCTCCGGACAGCCGGACTATATGCTTTGGCCGGACTGTTGGACTATGAAGATACTAGATTGAAGACTTTGTCTCGTGTCTGGATGGGACTCTACTTGGCGTGGAAGGCAAGATAGGCAATACGGAGATGTATATCTCCTCCTTTGTAACTGGCCTTGTGTAACCCTAGCCCTTTCCGGTGTCTATATAAACCGGAGGGTTTTAGTCCGTAGGACAACATATAACCATACCATAGGCTAGCTTCTAGGGTTTAGCCTCTCCGATCTCGTGGTAGATCAACTCTTGTAATACTCATATCATCAAGAATAAATCAAGTAGGACGTAGGGTTTTACCTCCATCAAGAGGGCCCGAACCTGGGTAAAACATCGTGTCCCTTGCCTCCTGTTACCATCCGCCTTAGATTCACAGTTTGGGGCCCCCTACCCGAGATCCGCCGGTTTTGACACCAACATTGGTGCTTTCATTGATAGTTCCTCTGTGTCATCACCGTTAGGCTTGATGGCTCCTACAATCATCGATAGTGATGCAGTCCAGGGTGAGACTTTTATCCCTGGACAGATCTTTGTGTTCCACGGCTTCGCACTACGGGCCAACTCGCTTGGCCATCTAGAGCAGATCGAAAGTTATGCCCCTGGCCACCAGGTCAGGTTTGGAGGCTTAAACTAGACGGCCGATATTTGCAGAGACTTGATCTTCGACGGATTCAAGCCCCTGCCTTGTGCGCCACGCGGCCACGATGAGTATGATTTAGCTCTACCATCGGACCGTATTCAGGAGATTGCACTAGCAGCCGCTCCGACCCTCAATTCGGAGCCAGTTTCATCCAAGGGCGGGTGGATAGACCCCGTTACGGAGGCCTTACCCTCTGCGGCGACCGAGCCGAATATCGACCTTACCCTTCACGAGAGCCGTGTTGCCAAACTGTCGAATCCTTCTCCGGCCACGGACTCCGAACCGCCTGCGCCCGTTCCTATCGAATCCGATTGGGCGCCGATCATGGAGTTCACCTCCGTGGATATTTTTCAGCACTCGCCCTTCGGCGACATACTGAACTTATTAAGGTCTCTTTCCTTGTCAGGAGGATCCTGGCCGAACTATGTTCGACAGGATTGGGATGTGGATGACGAAGAAATTCGCCGCCCACCCACCACCCACTTAGTAGCCACTGTCGATGACTTAACCGACATGCTCGACTTCGATTCCGAAGACATCGACGGTATGCACGACGATGCGGGAGTCGAAGAGGAACCACTGCCCACAGGGCACTGGACAGCCACCTCATCATATGATATATACATGGTGGACACACCCAAAGAAGGCAATGGCGACGAGACAACGAAGGATGACCCCTCCAAGAAGCAATCCAAGCGCCGGCGTCAGCGGCGCCGCTCTAAGTCCTGCCAAAGCAAAAGTGGTGATACCGACACCGGAGATAATTGCACTCCGGACAGTGCCGAAGGCAACAACAATCCCCTCCAACAAGATTTAGAGCAGGAGGTTGGAGGAGCCAGCCCTCCTGAGAGAGCGGCAGATGGAGAGGCGGAAGATGATAATTACATGCCCCCCTCCAAAGACGAGGCAAGCCTCGGTGATGACGAATTCGCCGTGCCAGAGGATCCCGTTGAACAAGAGCGCTTCAAGCCCAGGCTTATAGCCACGGCAAATAGCCTTAAGAAAAAGCAGCAGCAGCTTCAAGCTGATCAAGATTTGCTAGCTGACAGATGGACTGAAGTCCTGGCGGCCGAAGAGTATAAACTCGAATGCCCCTCCAAGAGTTACCCAAAATGCAGGTTGCTACCCCGACTGGAGGAGGAAGCACCAAAACCCATTTCCCCGGCGTATGACGCGGCTGATCGGTCACCTCGTGGCCGCGACAGAGAGACATTCCAGCCAAAAGCTCAGCCCGCACCCCGACATTATTCAAATAAAAAGGCATGGGGAAATACGCCCGACCTGCGAGATGTATTGGAGGACAAAGAAAAACATGCAAGATCAATCTACGGACCACGAGGGCGCGCCACTATGCGAGACAATAATCATCACGCCGGATACAGTAAAAGTAAGTCCGCCGGGCCGAACACAGCGGGCAAGACTCATTCGAGCTGCGTCGCGATATAGCCCAGTACAGAGGCGCCGCATGCCCCTTATGCTTCATAGACGAAGTAATGGATCATCAAATCCCAGAGGGTTTCAAACCCGTAAATATAAAATCATACGAAGGCACAATAGATCCTGCGTTATGGATCGAGGATTTCCTCCTGCACATCGACATGGCCCGCGGTGATGACCTACATGCCATCAAATACCTCCCACTCAAACTCAAAGGACCAGCTCAGCATTGGCTCAACAGCTTGCCAGCAGAGTCCATTGGCTGTTGGGAAGATCTGAAAGCCGCATTCCTCGACAACTTTCAGGGCACTTATGTGCGACCACCAGATGCCGATGACTTGAGCCACATAATTCAGCAGCCAGAGGAATCGGCCAGGCAATTATGGACACGGTTCCTAACAAAGAAAAATCAAATCGTCGACTGTCCGGATGCTGAGGCCCTAGCAGCCTTCAAGCACAACATCCGTGATGAGTGGCTAGCCCGGCACCTTGGTCAGGAAAAGCCGAAATCTATGGCAGCCCTCACGACACTCATGACCCGCTTTTGCGCAGGAGAAGACAGCTGGCTGGCTCGCAGTAATAACATATCAAAGAACGATGGTACTTCAGATACCAAGGACGGCAATGGCAGGTCACATCGCAATAAACATAAGCGCCGCATTAACAGCGACAATACCGAGGATACGACAGTCAATGCCGGATTCAAAGGCTCTAAACCCGGTCAGCGGAAAAAGCCATTCAAGAGAAGCACTTCGGGCCCGTCCAGTTTGGACCGTATACTCGATCGCTCGTGTCAAATACACGGCACCCCCGACAAGCTAGCAAATCACACCAACAGGGATTGTTGGGTGTTCAAGCAGGCCAGCAAGCTAAATGCCGAAAAAAAGATAAGGGGTCACATAGCGATGACGAGGAGGAGCCCCGGCAGCCGAACACCGGAGGACAGAAGAGGTTCCCCCCACAAGTGCGGACGGTGAACATGATATACGCAACCCACATCCACAAGAGGGAGCGGAAGCGTGCGCTCATGGACGTATATGCGTTGGAGCCAGTCGCCCCAAAGTTCAACCCATGGTCCTCCTGTCCGATCACCTTCGATCACAGGGACCACCCCACTAGCATCCTTCATGGCGGATTCGCCGCACTGGTCCTAGACCCAATCATTGACGGATTTCACCTCACTCGAGTCCTAATGGACGGCGGCAGCATCCTAAACCTGCTTTATCAGGACACAGTGCACAAAATGGGTATAGACCCCTCAAGGATCAAACCAACTAAAACGACCTTTAAAGGCGTCATACCAGGTGTAGAGGCCCATTGCACAGGCTCAGTCATACTGGAAGTGGTCTTCAGATCTCCGGATAACTTCCGAAGCGAAGAGTTAATCTTCGACATAGTCCCATTCCACAATGGCTATCATGCACTGCTAGGGCGAACCGCATTTGCAAGATTCAATGCGGTACCGCATTATGCATATCTCAAGCTCAATATGCCAGGACCTCGGGGGGTCATCACAGTCAATGGAAACACAGAGCGTTCTCTCCGTACGGAGGAGCACATTGCGGCCCTCGCAGCAGAAGCGCAAAGCAGCCTCTTAAGGCAATCCACTAGTTCGGCGATTAAGGACCCGGATACCTTCAAGCGCGTCCGGAGTAATCGGCAACAGGACCGCCTGGCACGTTCCGAGCTCGCATAGCAATGCGGCCCCCACCCTGGTCCCAGCCAAATGGCGAAATCCGTGCCACGCATACATAATTACGCATTAAAAATACCATGGGCACGGGCGGGGAGGGGGGCACGATAGTGGCACGCCCCAAGTCGCGGCTTAAACCGCACTAGGGGCTTCCAGCCTTGTTATTTTTCTCTTTCAGGACTTTAATCTCTGGAAACCCTGTCCGGCAGCGTGATTGCCGAACACATGATGAAGCAACCAAGGAGGCAGAATTCTACGTCGCACCACGGAACTCCCAGGTGGATTACGATAACGAGTGAAATATTTTCTTTAATACTATTCCTCAGCTTGCCCTTGGAAGGGACATGTCAAACAGTCCTACTTTCTGCTTTTCACACTACTTGTATTATTCTGCTTTAAACGCACCTTTTTGAATAAAAAATGCATAGCATTAAGACTATTATTGCATTCTTCCTTTTTATATATATGTTCATTCATGACATCCAGCACCCGTACACTCTGGTATGGCCAATACGCTAGGGGCTTAAGCATACCCCATAATACGGCGTGAGAAGTCCAAACACTTTCGACAGTGCGGCACCCTAAACTTATAGCATTATATGCATCATCTCCGAATCATGTCTTGGGTCAATAGTTGGGTTTGCCTGGCTCCCATGTTTTGGTACCTTACGTTCCGCTATATAGGCTAAGGTAGCACTGGGAGAACTACTGCGATTGTCCCCCGGTTCTGCTAGGCTAAGCACCTCAGTAGAGAAAGCTAAAATTGACTGTCATGATAAGGCGAGAGACTGGTCGCTATTCGAGAGGTTTCGAGTCCCTAAAGGCTTATGCCGCTTAGAGCGAGGAGTCAGCCCTGCCCGGCTTAAGGTGTGTATCGCGCCCCAAATTCGGCCTTCCGAATATTCGAGGCTTCGCCGAAATTTAAAATTATAGAATTCTATGGCTAAGTGAGAGTGATAACGCATTATAGTCCGATTGCCTTGTTCGTTGTGCTGAGCACCTCCCTCGAAGGACCCAACAATGGGAACAAGAGTGCTCAGGTTTATCCCGAACACCCCAGCACTCGTGGCGTGGGGGCGGAAGCCGGCGACTAGCCATCTCTCAGATTTGATAAACAACCAAACAGAAGGTAATATTTTAAATTCAAACAAGCATTGCATAGCGCATATGAACAAGTTTTCAAAAAAACAGGATTACACGAGCGAGTTCACTTGAATATTATATCTTTTGTACACTCGTCCGCTACGAGACGAGCACCCTTCAGGACACCCTCATAGTACATCTCGGGGTGGCGATGCTCCTTGCCCTCCGGCGGCCCTTCCTTAATCAGCTTCACGGCGTCCAGCTTGGCCCATTGCACCTTCACACGGGCGAAAGCCCGGCGTGCACCTTCGATGCAGACGGACCGCTTGATGAGTTCCATCCGTGGGCAGGCATCCACAAGCCACCTCACCAGGCCAAAGTAGTTGTTAGGAAGGGCATCGCCAGGTCAGATCCGGACTATAAAGCCCTTCATGGCCTGTTCGGCCGCCTTTTGCAGCTCGACCAGTTGCTTCAGCTGGTCACTCAGAGGCATCGGGTGTTCGGTCCTAGTATACAGAGAGCAGAACAGCTTCTCCGTTGAGCTTCCCTCCTCGTCCTGGTAAAACTGTGCGGCATCCGACATGCTGCGGGGTAAATCTGCAAAAGCTCCTGGAGAGCTCCAGATTCGGGTAAGTAACAGTAATTTACTTTCACATGCTTGCTTTGCAGATAGAATGCCTTACCCGCCGCTATCTTCTTCATCACATCAATCTCCTGGAGGGCCTTCTGTGCTTCGGCCTTGCCACTCTTTGCACTTTCACGGGCGGTGGAAAGCTCGGACTCTTGCGTCTTCAAGTCAAGCTCCAACGCCTCATGCTTCGTCACGAGAGCGTGGAGCTCTTGCTGCACCTCACCCACCCGTGCCTCATGCCTTTCCCGCTCAGTGCGCTCCTTGGCCGCTTCGTTTTCGGCCTTGGATAGTGCTTGCTTCAGGGTCGCCACCTCGGTTGTGGCCCCTGGCAAATTGACGATGATCCTGTCATTTTGCAATCGCATTCTTTTTATATATATCCATAGACTAGGTACTACTTACCTTTGTTCTCCTCGAGCTGCCTCTTGGCAAGGCTGAGTTCTTTCTTGGACCCTTCGAGGTCCTGCTTCAGTGTGGCGATTTCCGCAGTCAGTGCGGCGGAGGCCAGAAGCGAAGCCTGCATACGCATATAGACATACTTATATCAGACTCCTGCGATATTGTTTAATCCTCTGTTCGGCTTTTCTTTGTGAACACCGAGCAGAGCATCAGGGGCTACTGTCTATGCGGTAATATTTTTCCTATAAACTTACCTCAAAGCCTGTTAGAAGGCTGGCACAGGCTTCAGTCAGTCCGCTCTTGGAGGACTGAACCTTCTGGACCACCGCACTCATAATAGCGCAGTGCTCTTCGTCGATGAAAGCGCTGCGAAGCGCTCCCAGCAGACTGTCTGGTACCTCTGGATGGACAAAGGTCACCGGCACAGGCGTCTTGCCCCTTTTAGAAGGAGCCCGTCTTCCCGAGTCTGGAACCACTGGGGGTTCCGGCGCGGTGTTCGGCTGAGGGCCGAACTCGGAGCCCTCGGGAGCCTTGCTCCCCCTGCTCCCGGAGTCCAGAAGGTCGCCTTGAGGCGCCTCCGGGACTGTCTCCCCTCGACCCGGTGCTTCTTGAGACAATACCTTGGTGTTGTCCGTAGGGCAGGGGGAGGTGGCGGTCGGAAGTGGATCACTATCCATATCCGACGAGCCCAGGGAGCCGTCTGACGATATGTCGATACGGGCTTGTGGCGGTCTGCATAATTATAATTCTCGTTAGAAGAAACAGTGCGACAAATGAATGCTATGAGTTACTCTGGCATCCGAATACTTACGACTTTGCCAGGGGCTTGGCCCTGAGCAGCCACTCGTGTTCGCCTTCGGCGGCGGTGGTGGAGTAGTCCGGAAGGAGAGTCCTTCCCTTCTTGGACCCTTCGGCCCCCCGGTTTGGGCGGCCTTCCTTTTCTTGTCACCCCCGACTGGAGGGGGAGTATCTTCATCCTCCTCCTCGTCTTCGGGGGAGGAGTGTGTTACAGAGTTATCGGACGATGAGACCGATAACACCTGGCGTCGGGAACTCTTTCGGGTTCCCTTGGCCTTCTTGGTCTTCTCCGGCACCTTGTAAGGAGCCGGAGTCAGCATCTTCGTCAGGAGAGCGTCCACAGTGTCTTCGGGCAGAGGGGCCAGACAGTTAATCTGCCCCGACGTCTCCACCCAGTCTTGTCAAAGGCATGGAGCTCAGACCCCGCACATGATTAAGCTAGGGAAGATAAATATCCTATCGGATGTATAGAACTCACCGAATGCGCTCGACGCTTCGCGCTTAGCCCGCGGTCCTCGGTGAGAGAGGGAGAGACCTCGGCACCCTTGAACAGCACCCTCCAGACGTCCTTGTGCATCGTGTCGAAGAGCTTGCTCAGAGTCTAGTGCTGGGCCGGGTTGAACTCCCACAAGTTGAAATCCCATTGTTGGCACAGGAGGATCCGGCGGATGAGCATGACCTGGACTATGTTGACAAGCTTGTGCTTCTTGCCTGGCATATTCCGGATACACTTCTGGAGTCCGTCCGGCTCCACCGATGGACCCCAGGACAGGCCCTTCTCTTTCTAGGAGGTGAGCCGCGTGGGGATTCCGGATCGAACCTTGGGGGCAGCCACCCATTTGGCATCGCGCGGCTCGGTGATGTAGAACCATGCCGACTGCCACCCCTTTGTGGTCTCCACGAAGGAGCCTTCAAGCCATATAACGTTGGGCATCTTGCCCACCATGGCTTCGCTGCATTCTGCTTGTTGGCCGCCCACCACCTTCGGCTTGATATTGAAGGTCTTTAACCACAGGCCGAAGTGGGGCCGGATGCGGAGGAAAGCCTCACACATGACGATGAACGCCAAAATGTTGAGGACGAGGTTCGGGGCCAGATCATGGAAGTCCAGCCCATAGTAGAACATGAGACCACGGACGAATGGATGGAGGGGAAACCCCAGTCCGTGGAGGAAGTGGTGAAGGAAGACTACCCTCTCGTGAGGTTCAGGGGTAGGAACAATCTGCCCCACAGCGGGCAGCCGATCCGCAATATTCGCGGCCAAGTATGCGGCACCGTGCAGCTTCTTGATGTGACCCTCCGTAACGGAGGAAGCCATCCATTTGCCTCCCGCTCTGGACATGATTGGGGAAGGTTGAGGGGAGGATGTAGGCTTGGGCGTTGGAGCTCGAGAGCGCAAGAGTGGATGAGCAAGGAGGAAGAAGGCATGGGTACAAAAAGGTTAAACCTTGTCCCTTTATAAGGGCGGCCGAAACTATGCGCCCCCACTAGCCTGGTAAAACTCGCTTATCCCCCAAGCGCCGTAATCGATGGCACGGTTGGATTACCCACGCCCGTATTGATGAGAATCCCGTAATAAGGGGGACACGATCTATGCTTTGACAAGACGTGTCAAAAAACTGCCTCGCGTTATGTGCGGGGCTAGTTAAAGGAAACAGTTCGAATAATTGCTGGGCCATGGCATAATGTCGTGTTGCCAAAACAAGTCACCAGATTAGATTTGTGGAAATATTATTCTCTCTATGGTGGTATGTGGAACTTATTTTGCAGGGTCAGACACTATCCTTGTATTCAAATTCTTCTGTGGTGTATTCGGAGGAGGAACCCGCCTTGCAATGCCGAAGACAATACTGCGCGCCGGACTCATCGTCATTGAAGCCTGGTTCAGGGGCTACTGAGGGAGTCCTGGATTAGGGTATTCTCCGGACAGCCGGACTATATCCTTTGGCCGGACTATTGGACTATGAAGATACAAGATTGAAGACTTCGTCTCGTGTCCGGATGGGACTCTACTTGGCGTGGAAGGCAAGCTAGGCAATATGGATATGTATATCTCCTCCTTTGTAACCGACCTTGTGTAACCCTAGCCCTTTCCAGTGTCTATATAAACCGGAGGGTTTTAGTCCGTAGGACAACATACAATCATACCATAGGCTAGCTTCTAGGGTTTAGCCTCTCCGATCTCGTGGTAGATCAAGTCTTGTAATACTCATATCATCAAGAATAAATCAAGCAGGATGTAGGGTTTTACCTCCATCAAGAGGGCCCGAACCTGGGTAAAACATCATGTCCCCTGCCTCCTGTTACCATCTGCCTTAGACGCACAGTTCGGGACCCCCTACCCGAGATCCGCCGGTTTTGACACCGACAGCTGCCATGGACTTCGTTTTCTCTTGGCCGAGGTGGCGTGCTAGCCATTCATCCCGGATGCTGTATTTGAAGGCCGCTAGGGCTTTAGCATCCGGACAGTCAACGATCTGGTTCTTTTTGGTTAGGAACCTAGTCCAGAATTTTCTGGTTGATTCTCCAGGTTATTGAGAAACGCCATGTAAATTACTTTACTTTATTGCTAAACGCGTTAGCCATAGTAGTAGAAGTAATAGTTGGCGAGCAACTTCATGGAGACACGATGATGGAGATCATGGTGTCAAGCCAGTGACAAGATGATCATGGAGCCCCAAGATGGAGATCAAAGGAGCTATGTGATATTGGCCATATCATGTCACGTTTATTAATTGATTGCATGTGATGTTTATCATGTTTTGCATCTTGTTTACTTAGAACGACGGTAGTAAATAAGATGATCCCTCATAACAATTTCAAGAAGTGTTCTCCCCTAACTATGCACCGTTGCTAAAGTTCATCATTTCGAAGCACGCCGTGATGATTGGGTGTGATAGATCCTTACGTTCACATACAACGGGTGTAAGACAGTTTTACACATGCAAAACACTTAGGGTTAACTTGATGAGCCTAGCATGTACAGACATGGCCTCGGAACACAGAAGACTGAAAGGTCGAGCATGAGTCGTATAGAAGATACGATCAACATGAAGATGTTCACCGACGTTGACTAGTCCGTCTCACGTGATGATCGGACACGGTCTAGTTAACTCGGATCATGTAATACTTAGATGACTAGAGGGATGTCTAATCTAAGTGGGAGTTCATTAATAATTTGATTAGATGAACTTAATTATCATGAACTTAGTCTAAAATCTTTGCAATATGTCTTGTAGATCAAATGGCCAACGTAGTCCTCAACTTCAACGCGTTCCTAGAGAAAACCAAGCTGAAAGACGATGGCAGCAACTATACGGACTGGGTCCGGAACCTGAGGATCATCCTCATAGCTGCCAAGAAAGATTATGTCCTACAAGCACCGCTAGGTGATCCACCCGTCCCACAGAACCAAGACGTTATGAACGCTTGGCAGACACGTGTTGACGACTACTCCCTCGTTCAATGCGGCATGCTTTACAGCTTAGAGCCAGGGCTCCAAAAGCATTTTGAGAGACATGGAGCATATGAGATGTTCGAAGAGCTGAAAATGGTTTTTCAAGCTCATGCCCGGATCGAGAGATATGAAGTCTCCGATAAGTTCTTCAGATGTAAGATGGAGGAAAATAGTTCTGTCAGTGAGCACATACTCACTATGTCTGGGTTACATAACCGCTTATCTCAGCTGGGAGTTAATCTCCCGGATGATGCAGTCATTGACAGAATCCTCCAGTCGCTTCCACCAAGCTACAAGAGCTTTGTGATGAACTTCAACATGCAGGGGATGCAAAAGACCATTCCTGAGTTGTTCTCTATGCTGAAATCAGCGGAGGTAGAAGGAACATCAAGTGTTGATGGTCAATAAAACCACTAAGTTCAAGAAAGGCAAGGGTAAAAAGAACTTCAAGAAGGACGACAAGGAGGTTGCCGCGCCCGGAAAGCAAGCTGCCGGGAAGAAGCCAAAGAATGGACCCAAGCCCGAGACTGAGTGCTTTTATTGCAAAGGGAAGGGTCACTGGAAACAGAACTGCCCCAAATACTTAGCGGACAAGAAGGCCGGCAACACCAAAGCAGGAGCTGCGGAATAAACGGAGACTGGCGAAGGACGAGGTGACGATGCACGTCGGGAATGGTTCCAAGGTCGATGTGATCGCCGTCGGCACGCTGCCTCTACATTTACCTACGGGATTAGTTTTAAACCTCAATAATTGTTATTTAGTGCCAGCTTTGAGCATGAACATTGTATCGGGATCTCGTTTAATTCGAGATGGCTACTCATTTAAATCTGAGAATAATGGTTGTTCCATTTATATGAGAGATATGTTTTATGATCATGCTCCCATGGTAAATGGTTTATTCTTAATGAATCTCGAGCGTATTGCTACACATATTCATAGTGTGAGTACCAAAAGATGTAAGGTTGATAATGATAGTCCCACATACTTGTGGCACTGCCGCCTTGGTCACATAGGTGTCAAACGCATGAAGAAGCTCCATACAGATGGACTTTAGAGTCTCTTGATTATGAATCATTTGACACGTGCGAACCATGCCTCATGGGTAAGATGACCAAGACTCCGTTCTCAGGAACAATGGAGCGAGCAACCAACTTATTGGAAATCATACATACTGATGTGTGCGGTCCAATGAGTGTTGAGGCTCGCGGTGGCTATCGTTATGTTCTCACCCTCACTGATGACTTGAGTAGATATGGGTATGTCTACTTAATGAAACACAAGTCTGAAACCTTTGAAAAGTTCAAGGAATTTCAGAGTGAGGTTGAGAATCAACGTGACAGGAAAATCAAGTTTCTACGATCAGATCGTGGAGGAGAATACTTGAGTCACGAATTTGGTACACACTTAAGAAAATGTGGAATAGTTTCACAACTCACGCCGCCTGGAACACCTCAGCGTAACAGTGTGTCCGAACATCATAATCGCACTCTGTTGGATATGGTGCGGTCTATGATGTCTCTTACTGATTTACCGCTATGTTTTTGGGGCTATGCTTTAGAGACTGCCACATTCACTTTAAATAGGGCTCCGTCGAAATCCGTTGAGACGACACCGTATGAATTATGGTTTGGGAAGAAACCTAAGCTGTCGTTTCTAAAAGTTTGGGGATGCGATGCTTATGTCAAGAAACTTCAACCTGAGAAGCTCGAACCCAAGTCGGAAAAATGCGTCTTCATAGGATACCCTAAAGAAACTATTGGGTATACCTTCTACCTCAGATCCGAAGGCAAGATCTTTGTTGCCAAGAACGGACTCTTTCTAGAGAAAGAGTTTCTCTCGAAAGAAGTAAGTGGGAGGAAAGTAGAGCTTGATGAAGTATTACCTCTTGAACCGGAAAATGGCGCAACTCAAGAAAATGTTCCTGAGGTGCCTGCACCGACTAGAGAGGAAGTTAATGATAATGATCAAGATACTTCTGATCAAGCTCCTACTGAAATTCGAAGGTCCACAAGGACACGTTCCGCACCAGAGTGGTACGGCAACCCTGTCTTGGAAATCATGTTGTTAGACAACGGTGAACCTTCGAACTATGAAGAAGAGATGGCGGGCCCGGATTCCGACAAATGGCTAGAAGCCATGAAATCCGAGATAGGATCCATGTATGAAAATGAAGTATGGACTTTGACTGACTTGCCCGTTGAACGGCGAGCCATAGAAAATAAATGGATCTTTAAGAAGAAGACAGACGCGGATGGTAATGTGACCATCTATAAAGCTCGACTTGTCGCTAAGGGTTATCGACAAGTTCAAGGGGTTGACTACGATGAGACTTTCTCACCGGTAGCGAAGCTAAAGTCCGTCCGAATCATGTTAGCAATTGCCGCATTCTACGATTATGAGATATGGCAAATGGACGTCAAAACGGCATTCCTTAATGGTTTCCTTAAGGAAGAATTGTATATGATGCAGCCGGAAGGTCTTGTCGATCCTAAGAATGCTGACAAGGTGTGCAAGCTCCAACGCTCGATTTATGGGCTGGTGCAAGCATCTCGGAGTTGGAACATTCGCTTTGATGAGATGATCAAAGCGTTTGGGTTTACGCAGACTTATGGAGAAGCCTGCGTTTACAAGAAAGTGAGTGGGAGCTCTGTAGCATTTCTCATATTATATGTGGATGACATACTATTGATGGGAAATGATATAGAACTCTTGGACAGCATCAAGGCCTACTTGAATAAGAGTTTTTCAATGAAGGACCTTGGAGAAGCTGCTTATATATTAGGCATCAAAATCTATAGAGATAGATCGAGACGCCTCATAGGTCTTTCACAAAGCACATACCTTGATAAGATATTGAAGAAGTTCAATATGGATCAATCTAAGAAGGGGTTCTTGCCTGTGTTACAAGGTATGAAATTGAGCTCAGCTCAATGTCCGACCACGGCAGAAGATATAGAAGAGATGAGCGTCATCCCCTATGCATCAGCCATAGGTTCTATTATGTATGCCATGCTGTGTACCAGACCTAATGTAAACCTTGCCGTAAGTTTGGTAGGAAGGTACCAAAGTAATCCCGGCAAGGAACACTGGACAGCGGTCAAGAATATCCTGAAGTACCTGAAAAGGACTAAGGAAATGTTTCTCGTTTATGGAGGTGACGAAGAGCTCGTCGTAAAGGGTTACATCGACGCTAGCTTCGACACAGATCTGGATGACTCTAAGTCACAAACCGGATACGTGTATATTTTGAATGGTGGGGCAGTAAGCTGGTGCAGTTGCAAGCAAAGCGTCGTGGCGGGATCTACATGTGAAGCGGAGTACATGGCAGCCTCGGAGGCAGCACATGAAGCAATATGGGTGAAGGAGTTCATCACCGACCTAGGAGTCATACCCAATGCGTCGGGGCCAATCAAACTCTTTTGTGACAACACTGGAGCTATTGCACTTGCCAAGGAGCCCAGGTTTCACAAGAAGACAAGGCACATCAAGCGTCGCTTCAACTCCATTCATGAAAATGTTCAAGATGCAGACATAGAGATTTGTAAAGTGCATACGGACCTGAATGTAGCAGATCCGTTGACTAAACCTCTCCCTAGAGCAAAACATGATCAACACCAGAATTCCATGGGTGTTCGATTCATCACAATGTAACTAGATTATTGACTCTAGTGCAAGTGGGAGACTATTGGAAATATGCCCTAGAGGCAATAATAAAAGCATTATTATTATATTTCCTTGTTCATGATAATTGTCTTTATTCATGCTATAATTGTGTTATCCGGAAATCGTAATACATGTGTGAATAACAGACACCAACATGTCCCTAGTAAGCCTCTAGTTGACTAGCTCGTTGATCAACAGATAGTCATGGTTTCCTGACTATGGACATTGGATGTCATTGATAACGAGATCACATCATTAGGAGAATGATGTGATGGACAAGACCCAATCCTAAACATAGCATGAGATCGTATAGTTCGTTTGCTAGAGTTTTTCCAATGTCAAGTATCTTTTCCTTAGACCATGAGATTGTGTAACTCCCGGATACCGTAAGAATGCTTTGGGTATACCAAACGTCACAACGTAACTGGGTGACTATAAAGGTAGACTACGGGTATCTCCGAAAGTGTCTGTTGGGTTGACATGGATCAAGACTGGGATTTGTCACTCCGTATGACGGAGAGGTATCACTGGGCCCACTTGGTAATGCATCATCATAATGAGCTCAAAGTGACCAAGTGTCTGGTCACGGGATCGTGCATTACGGTACGAGTAAAGTGACTTGCCGGTAACGAGATTGAACGAGGTATTGGGATACCGACGATCGAATCTCGGGCAAGTAACATATCGATTGACAAAGGGAATTGCATGCGGGGTTGATTGAATCCTCGGCATCGTGGTTCATCCGATGAGATCATCGTGGAGCATGTGGGAGCCAGCATGGGTATCCAGATCCCGCTGTTGGTTATTGACCGGAGAGTCGTCTCGGTCATGTCTGCTTGTCTCCCGAACCCGTAGGGTCTACACACTTAAGGTTCGGTGATGCTAGGGTTGTGAAGATATGAATATGCAGTAACCCGAATATTGTTCGGAGTCCCGGATGAGATCCCGGACGTCACAAGGAGTTCCGGAATGGTCCGGAGGTAAAGAATTATATATAGGAAGTGCTGTTTCGGCCATCGGGACAAGTTTCGGGGTTATCGGTATTGTACCGGGACCACCGGAGGGGTCCCGGGGGCCCACCGGGTGGGGCCACCTGTCCCGGGGGGCCACATGGGCTGTAGGGGGTGCGCCTTGGCCTACATGGGCCAAGGGCACCAGCCCCACTAGGCCCATGCGCCTAGGGTTTCCATGGGGGAGGAGTCCCACTAGTGGAAGGCACCCCGAGGTGCCTTGGGGCGAGGGAAACCTCCCCTTGGCCGCCGCACCTAGGAGATTGGATCTCCTAGGCTGCGCACCCCCCCCTTGGCCCTCCTATATATAGTGTGGGAGAGGAGGGACTTGATACACCAGCCCCTGGCGCCTCCCTCTCTCCCCGTTACGTCTCTCTCTCGTAGTATAGGCGAAGCCCTGCTGCTGTGACGCCCTGCATCCACCACCATGCCGTTGTGCTGCTGGATCTTCATCAACCTCTCCTTCCCCCTTGCTGGATCAAGAAGGAGGAGACGTCTCCCGTCCCGTACGTGTGTTGAACGCGGAGGTGCCATCCGTTCGGCGCTTGGTCATCGGTGATTTGGATCACGTCGAGTACGCCTTCCTCATCCCCGTTCTTTGAACGCTTCCGCGCGTGATCTACAAAGGTATGTAGATGCATCCGATGACTCGTTGCTAGATGAACTCCTAGATGGATCTTGGTGAAACGAGTAGGAAATTTTTTGTTTTCTGCAACGTTCCCCAACAAGCCGGCACACGGCTTGGTGTTTCTTGATGTGTCTTGGGTGCTACCCCTACCCCTCTATTTATATGTTGAGCCTTGGGGTCGAAACTTGGAGTAAAAGCCTCCACAAAGTCGGTTTCACCCGAAAGGCAAGAATCCTTCTCGAACTCCAGGGCCAGACGCTAGGGTTCCTAGCGTCTCGACCCAGACGCCATGGACCCTGGCGTCTGGCCCATGGACTCCGCAAAACATCCGTTTGCGCTTTCCAAAAACCTTGTGGGCTTTCCCCTTTGGCCAAAATAAAGTGTTCTCATACCCAATGTCAGGACCCCGATCCTAAGTCACACCGATCTAGCATGTAACACTTCATATCACTTTGCGGCCTCACGCACGGTATTCCACGGGTGCCACCTTACCTGGCCCGGGACCGTTTGCGCCTTTTGACTCACGTATATGATAATGTCGCTAGCATCCATATGACAGAGAACCCGGGCCGACATGGCTAGTCATGAACCCAAAGCGGCACTAACCTATGGGGACAGGCATATGTGAATCACATCGAGCATGTCGGTCAGCAGCATGTGAATCCGGGCTGTAGCACAGGCTAACAGGACTCCAAATGTCACCGCGTGACATTTCCCCGAAGGGACAGACACAGGAACAAAGTGAAACACATGCCGGCCAGTCAAGTGTCCTGAGCAGTAGTGCTGGGCTAACAGGACTCCGGTAAACCGGGCTGTAGCGGACTACTATGGCTCATGGAAGCACTAGACTACATTTCCCCATAAGAGAGACTGCCAAGGATAAACAACTAGATTGTCGGATCCCACACATACCAAGAATTTCAATCATACACACAATATGCTCGATATGTGTAAATACAACATGGCCTCACAACATAACTCTACAACTCAAGTATTTATTCTTTAGACTCTGAGGAGCGAGATATTACAAACATGGGTCTCATGACCCAACAATCATAGCATACAAGTCAAAGCTCATGCGGAAGCTTAACATGTCTGAGAACAGACATCTACAAATGAAAAAGGCTAAGAAGCCTGACTATCTACCAGATCCAACCGAGGGCACAAGATCGTAGCTGAGGTATCAAGCTAAACGTCGAAGTCCAGCAGAACTACTAGCGAGACTAAAGTCTCTCTGCAAAACATAAATGAAACAAACGTGAGTACAAAGGTACTCAACAAGACTTACATCAGAACTAAACTACATATGCATCAGTATCAACAAGGGGGGTGGTGGAGTTTAACTGCAGCAAGCCAGCTTTGACTCAGTGGTTAACCTGAACTACGATTGCAAGCAACTCTTTTGAGGTGGCGCACACGAGTCGACATATTCACCATTCAACACACCACTATGGATCCGCTCCCGTCTCCCTATGAGAACGCCATCCATAGCACTCACACTTATCTTGCGAGTTTTAGAGTATCCACTTTCACTTGTCTATGAACTGTTATAGGCAACCCAGAAGTCCATTACCGCGGACACGGCTATTCGAATAGATGATGTTAACCCTGCAGGGGTGTACTTCTTCACACACGCTCTCACCACTTACCGCCGTTTACACGACATGTACTCGGCAACCTTCAAGCGGAAGCCCAAGTAGGGTGTCGGCCACGGCCTACCTAAACACTCAAGTCTCTAGTCCAGGTTTATCGCCTATCCAGGTTCCATCCACAGGGAGTCCGGCCGAGGTTTCCACATACGGCCCCGAACGATGTGAACAGGGTTCCCGGGACACCAAACGGGCGCCTGGTACACCGTGCCACGGTGTATCTACCACAACATAGCCCACCCCTAGGGTCAGCACTACACACGGCCGCCAACACATATCCTATAAACACCAGAAACTAGTTGCAACTCCTGGACAGAGGACAAGGGTGATCAAGAAGCCGAGAGGGTCCATTGGTTTCGGGCCCAATGCGTGGTAGTAACTGTTTCATGGATCACAAACATAGAACTCAGTTCCTAAGAACGGTTTCAATGAGACAACCCACCATGTACTCCTACATGGCCTCTCACCGCTACCTTTACCAAATCGTGTTCACACACTTGGCTCACACATTGTAGGACATGTTTACACACCTCCGGTTCATCCCCGATGGACCAGACCTGACACGACTCTATGCAATAGCAGGCATGACAAACAAGCATGAATGAGTAGGCACAACAGGGCTCAAAAAACTCCTACTCATGCTAGTGGGTTTCATCTATTTACTGTGGCAATGACAGGTCATGCAAAGGAAGGGGTTCAACTACCGCAGCATGTAACAGTTGAATCGTTGTTGTCCTAATGCAGTAAAAGAGAGCAAGAGCGAGAGAGTGGGATTGTATCAGAATGAGCAAGGGGGTTTTGCTTGCCTGGCACTTCTGAAGATAATATAGTTCTTCATTGGTGTCATCGATCTCATCACCGGTACAACATCTACTGAAGGGGGACAATTACCGGCAAACAAAGAGGGACACAATCAATGCAATGCAACAAATATGATGCATGATAATGTCATGGCAATATGCTGTTGATTGAGCTAATGCAACTAGCAACCACATTAAATGAAGTTGGTTTGAACCCTAGGTTCAAATTCAAACTCCATATAAGGCATTTCAAAGGCCATTTATTCAAATTGTCTTATACAGCAACTTTAAGTTGTTCAAACATGCATGAAAGTGGTACAGATGGATAGATTAGATTTTTCTGATCATTTTTCATATATAATTTATTTCATTCTCGGCTACGGTTGAATTTCTATGATTTTTAGAAGTTTAGGCAATTTCTGGAATTTCCTGATTTATTTTAAAACCAGAAAATGATTTATTGCGTCAGCATTAGGTCATGCTGACCTCAGCAGGTCAATAGGTGTCGTCCAGGTCAAACCTGACCAGTGGGGTCCACTGGTCAGTGACACAAAGCTGTCTGGGTCACACACATGTGGGGTCAGGTCAACATCCACGTCAGCATGGTCAACTCTGACGTGTGGGTCCCGCTGGATTAGATAAAACTAAGCAGAAATTAAACTGGTGTTAGTTAAGGGCGTGGGGTCCAGTATTCAGTGAGAGGGGGGGTTAGTTGGTGGCATCATTAGCCACTAATGATGGTGCCACGTTGGCACGGCCGGAGTTAACCCGCCGGCGACCAAAACAACGGCGGAGGCTCGCCGGGCTTGAGCTACAGGCGGCGGCTGGACTCACGGAAACCACCGGGGCGTAGCCCATGCTCTCCCGCATCCAGAGGAACAGGTGGGTGGCTGCGGGGGCACCAGAGCTCGCTGGAACGAAGCTCGCGGCTGCTACCGGAGTTCGGGGTTGGTGCGGGTTGGTGCTAGGGGGCACGGTAGGTCGAATGGGTGGGCGCGCCCGGCTCCTGGAAGCGTGCTGAGCACAGCGGTGTGCTCGGCTTCGAGCTACTGTGCCTCTAGCCACGACGGCGACGAGGCACAGCGACGGCGAGCTTCGGGTGCTCGCCGGACAGCAGCTACGGGGCGAAAACGACGGCGTGGTTAATGGGGAAAGGACCGGGAGCTCACAGTGAGGCCGACGATAGGCTCAGCTGGCTCGTGGGCGACCGGAAGGCGACGAATCCGTCGATGGAGTCCGGCGGCCGTGCTCGGGGAAGACGACTCGTGGTGGAGATGTGGGGCTCCCGCGGTGGCGTGGGTCGGGGTGGAAGAGAGAGGGGGTCGAGGCGGAGCCTCTGGAAACGCTGGGTGGACTAAGGAGGGCCGGTGGCCATGGCTACGGTGAGCGCCGGCGACGGTGGCACTCGGGTGGTCGTGTGCGAGAGAGACAGAGGAGGGGAGAGACGATGGGAGAGGTCGAGAGAGGGTCCAGGGGGCGCGTGGCGTTGCGGAGGAAGGCCAGGGCGATGAGGGGGCAGCTAGGCAGGCAGCTGCCGGTGTGGCACGCTGCGGCGCCGTGGCTGTCTTCTCCTCTGCCTTCTGGCAGGAGGAAGAGGACGCCCGTGCCCTCGGTGGGCTGGCCAGCTGGCTGGGCCGCCAGCTGGGCCGGCCAGATAAGTGGCCTAGGTAAGCCAGGTGGGGTTCTCTCTCTCCATTCCTATTTTATTTCTCTTTTCTATTTTGTTATTTTGTTCTCGGCTTTATTAAAAATACTTAGGCACACTCAAAAATCTCCAAACTGCTCATGGCCACTGTTTGGAATATATCCAACATGGAACATTTCAGTTTAGGATTATTTGAACATTTTAATTATTTTATAGTATTTAAATGCCCAAATTCAAATACTATATGATTTAGTTCAGAGCCCAAATATGTCATGGAAAAATGTGCAACACCTCTGGTTATTGTTCTAGCATTTCCCAGAAATGATGAACGTTTTTTAAAGCCATTTGGAAACATTGGAAATATTTTAGTTGAACCTAGTGAATTCCTTTGATGCTAGGGTTTAGGCAATCCCCATTTCAAGTTTAAGCAACATGTAAACGTGATGGAACAACCAAGACTAGGCACAAGCAGAGCTAAAGCTAGGGCTGTGACACCCAAACATTTCGGGAAACATCCGGAACCCCTTCTGGTGAATTTCGGAGAGCCTTCCGAAGACCAAACACTATTATCCCATATATCAAACTTTATCTGCGGACCATTCCGGAGTTCCTCGTCATGTCCGTGATCTTATCCGGAACTCCGAACAACATTCGGTTACCAACATACATAACTCATAAATACTATATCGTCGACGAACGTTAAGCGTGCGGACCCTACGGGTTCGAGAACTATGCAGACATGACCGAGACATTTCTCTGCTCAATAACCAATAGCAGAACCTGGATGCCCATATTGGCTCCTACATATTCTATGAAGATCTTTATCGTTCGAACCGCATAACAACATATGTTGTTCCCTTTGTCATTGGTATGTTACTTGCGTGAGATTCGATCGTCGGTATCTCAATACCTAGTTCAATCTTGTTACCGGCAAGTCTCTTTACTCATTCTGTAACACATCATCCGGCAACTAACTCATTAGTTGCAATGCTTGCAAGGCTTAAGTAATGTTAATAACCGAGTGGGCCCAGAGATACCTCTCAGACAATCGGAGTGACAAATCCTAATCTCAAAATACGCCAACCCAACAAGTACCTTCAGAGACACCTGTAGAGCACCTTTATAATCACCCAGTTATGTTGTGACGTTTGGTAGCACATAAAGTGTTCCTCCGGTAAATAGGAGTTGCATAATCTCATAGTCATAGGAACATGTATAAGTCATGAAGAAAGCAATAGCAACAAACTAAACGATCAAATGCTAAGCAAACGGAATGGGTCAAGTCAGTCACATCATTCTCCTAGTGATGTGATCCCATTAATCAAATGACAACTCTTTGTCTATGGCTAGGAAACTTAACCATCTTTGATTAATGAGCTAGTCAAGTAGAGACATACTAGTGACACTTTGTTTGTTTATGTATTCACACATGCATCATGTTTCCGTTTAATACAATTCTATCACGAATAATAAACATTTATCATGATATAAGGAAATAAATAATAACTTTATTATTGCCTCTAGGGCATATTTCCTTCATGGAGTTTCATTGGCGTAGACATTGCGGGGTACCGAGTACGTGTGCGGCTCCAACGCCGGGGACTCTGTGGCGGCACAGTTTCTCCGGTTCTAAGGCCGTTGTAGCAGCAGGGACCATCCGCTGGATGTGATCTGGTGATAGATTTAGGTCATGTTCGTCGGAGCGAGGGGGAGCGATCGCTGCGGTCTCAAATCCATCGAAGATCATATCTCTACGGATGTCAGCGACGTAGTTCAGGCTTCCAAACCTGGCCTAGTGGCCACAGGCATAGCTGTCGATCTGCTCCAGACGGCCGAGCGAGTTGGCCTGCAGTATGAAGCCACCGAACACGAAAATCTGTCCGGGGAGGAAGGTTTCTCCTTGGACAGCGTCGCTGTAGATGATTGAGGGAGCCATTGAGCCTTTTGTGGACGGCACAGTGGAACTCTCAATGAAAGCACCAATGTCGGTGTCAAAACCAGCGGATCCCGGGTAGGGAGTCCCGAACTGTGCGTCTAGGATCGATGGTAAAAGGAGACAGGGGACACAATGTTTACCCAGGTTCGGGCCCTCTCTATGGAGGTAATACCCTACGTCCTGCTTGATTGATATTGATGAATATGGGTGTTACAAGAGTTGATCTACCAAGAGATCGTGATGGCTAAACCCTAAAAGACTATATGACTATGGTAATGAATGTATCCTTTCCGGACTATCCCCTCTAGTTTATATAGACACCGAGGGGATTTAGGGTTCACATAAAGTCGGTTACATAAGAAGGAATCTTCATAGTCGATCGCCAATCTTTCCTTCCACGCCAAGGAGAGTCCAATCCGGACTCAGGTATAGTCTCCGTCTTTAATGTCTTCACAGCCCATCAGTCCTGCCCATGGATAACATGCCGGACGCCCGAGGACCCCTTAGTCCAGGACTCCCTTAGTGGCGACTTCCGAGGCACCTACACCGGCGCCCGCAACACGCTCCTCCAAGGTTGCACGCGACGAGCGGCGTTACCCCTGATAGAGGCGAAGGTGTCCCGATGTTTCGATGAGATAGATATCGTTTTCTGTGGGAGTCGACTTTGATGATCCGACTACGAACGTGTGAAGACGTCACGCCTTAGCAATCGCTAAACTAACTTCCGAGGGTTATTGACCACGCCGGAGCATGATCAACCTGACCATGAGGGTCTATTTCCTGGGAGCAAATGAAGAACAAGCCAGAAACTAAGATTGCCATCTGGATATTGCGAATAAAAGAGGAAAGCTTTATTAATGAAGGTGGGGTTCTGTGACGTCTTGGTCTGGTCGTTGGACACAAACGAAGTACGCGAAGTTGCAGCTATTGCGAACTTTTAATCTAAACAAAACCCAAAGTCTAAACGATGCCCTAAGGGCTGGATATATGGAGGAGAGAGGGGGGAATTTCGTGGCCCTTGGAGGAGGGGTCCGAAACCAACCCTAACTCTTGTTTCTCCACACATACGGACTCTAAAAACAGCCTATACTTAAGTATTTCGAAAATACATGGGCCTGGCCCAATAATAAGGTGACGCAGCACCTAGAATAGCCTCTAGATGAAATTTATGAAGTGGTATCTTGTATATATCGTCCAAGGCTTGATGCACTCCTTATGGTGGCTTCAAAGTCCTGAAATCATTACTTGTAACTCCGTTCTTGATCTACATGCCATCATCTACATGCTTGAACTTGCTCCAAGGTGCATCTTTCTTGTCCAAGCTAGGCCCTTCATTTGTAAACAAAACAAATGTATCCAATTTAGGCAGTATCATATTCTCATGAGCATTATAATCATTACCAAGAAACGAAAGTACCTGATAATTCAATTGGCGTGCGCGAGCTCTAGTAATTGCTTCAGTATGTATAGCAGCAGGGGCTGTGGGTGTAACAATGGTATTGATGTCCTCATCAACCCCGCTGGTGACCCTAGGCACCGCCGTGGGAAGAGTCCCGTGCATCATTCGCGGGACATAGAAGGCCAACATGCACGTCGAGACGCTGGCGAAAATGGCGCACGGCTGCCAGGCCGTGATAGATCTCTTTCGAACGTGGTTAGGCGTCGGAGCACGTCATGGTGCACGCAGCTTTCGCCGCCACCCACACCAGCAAAAGCTTTGGCGCGCGCACAGTTGCTCCTCGACTTTCCTCCTGCTGCGGAAAAGCTTGACGAGTGGAGAGCCACCATCCAGAGCCTCGTTGGCGTTGCCAACAAAGATGAACTGCAACTAGCGGGGCCCTCAGGACGGCGCTCCGTCGAGCCACCGCGTTCCAGTGATGGAAGGATCAGAGGTGTTGGGGCTACGGTGCAATCTCCTCCCCCATGTCCATCGCCGCGGATGCCGGTCCGTCGTGATGACGCTTGTGATAACATATCCATAGCGTCATCCGACCCACGGACCCACCGCGATCAGCGCCAAGTTCTTCGAGAGCGAGCCCGTGAAGACGCTCGAACCACCATCGAACACCGGCGCGACGCACGCCACCAATCAGATCGGCGGGTGGGGCCCACTATGGACCACCTAGCACTGGGAGGCTCTGGCGGCCTACCCTATGAGGTGGGTTGCCCAGCCTTTACCCGTGAGCTGTGGCAATTCCAGTGGCCCTCCCACCGCACATTCAAGCCCGACGTTGGCGAGAAGTACAATGGCAAGGCCCACCTGTTGGAGTTCCTCGGCATCTACACCATCGCGATGCAAGCTGCTGGAGCCCGCGATGACAAGGTGATTGCCAATTACTTCCCGTTGGCACTTGAACCCAATGTTATGTCGTGGTTGATGCACTTGCCGGTGGATTCCATTTCTTGTTGGTCGGACTTGTGCCATGAGTTCGTTGGCGCCTTCACCGGAGGCCACCAAGCTCATGGCCAGGCATGCGATTTCCATATCATCCCCCAGAAGGAAGGTGAAACCCTGCGCAAGTACATACAGAGGTTCAGTCGGGTGCAGTACAACATCCCAGATGTTCATCCCGCCGCCGTGATCAGCGCATTTCATCAGAATGGGCGCAACCGCAACATGCGTGAAGAGCTGGCGATGAACATGGTCAAAGTTGTGGCCGAACTTTATGTTTTGGCCGATAGGTGCGCTCGATCTGAAGAGGGGAGGAAGTACCCCGGCGAGGACGCCGGCATGGAAACCGACTCCACAGACGAAGGCATAGCCACTCCGATGAAGAAGGGCCGGCGCCGCAACAGGAAGCGCAAGGGCAAGACCGTGCTTACCGTCGAGGGATCCGAGAGGACACCGGCGCTTCCAAGAAGGCCAAGACAGACGACCCCGGCAAGGAAATTGCCGGGTGTGCCGCCTGCCGGGCCTTGGCGGCTGCCGACAAGCCAGGAGGCTCCGACAAGCAATACTGCAAGATCCACCGCACCAAGGGCCACGACCTCCAGAACTACCAGCAAGTCAAGCTGCTTGCTGAGAAGCAAAAAAGCTGAGTATGAGAGGCGGGACAAGGAGAAGGGCCAGGATGGTGCCGAGGGATCTGGCAAGAAGTGTGGCGGCCAAGGAGGTTGCCGCAGAAAGGATAACCAACAAGAGAGGCCCTCTCGGGGCCGTGACTAGAAGCAAGGAGATGATGATCATGACGAAGATGACGTGTCCTGTGAGCATGTGTTCCAGAAGGCTACGGAGGCCATGTGCATCGATGGTGGCGCCTCACTGCACACCTCTCACCGCCAGCTCAAGCAGTGGGCACGTGAGATCACAGCAGCGGAACCATCGCTCGATGCTCAGAAGCCACTAAAGTGGTCCAGAACGCCTATCATTTTTGACATTGAGGACCACCTTGATCGCACAACTGCGGTCGGGTGTTTTCCGTTGTTGGTCTCGCCAACAATACACAACCTCAAGGTGACCAAGATGCTAGTTGACGGCGGGGCCAGTCTGAATTTGATCTCGCCCGTTGTGATCAAAAGGTTGCAGATTCCTGATGGAGACCTCAAAGAGACGGGCACGTTTCAAGAGGTCAACCCAGGGAGGAGTCAGCCGAAGGGTAAGGTCACGCTGCCCGTGACGTTTGGAGGCAAGTTAAACTACAGGACGGAGAGGATTGTTTTTGATGTAGTCGAGATCCCCTTGCCCTACAATGGGATCCTCGGCCACCTGGCACTAGCCAAGTTCATGGCGGCGTTGCATTACGCCTACAACATGCTGAAGATGCCGGGGCCGATGACCATCATCACCGTCCCCTCCGACAAGAAGGACGCACTGATCTGCGCTGACCAACTCCACTGGGAAGCAGTTGCAGCGACTGCTGCCAAGGCACTCGCTCCTGCCGCCAAGGCACTCGCTCCTGCCGCTGGAGCCCCAGCAAGAAAGAAGACCGACAAGACCGCTCGCACCCACTCCGTTAAGCGCAACTCTTCAGAGTGTTGTGCTCCCGTCGAGGACGTGCTAGAGAGCTCCACCGGCAAGAGCAAGAAATCTAGAGCTGCGCCACCAGAGACCAAGAGGGTGTCCGTCGAGGAGGATGGCACAAGAGGGGCTTTAACCATAAGCTCCACCCTAGACAACAAATAGGAAAGCACGCTCGTCACCTTCCTGCGGGTGAATGTCGACGTGTTTGCATGCCAAGCATCCGACATCCCCGATGTTCCTAGGGAGGTGATTGAGCACCATCTTGTTGTCTGTCCTCATGCGCGAACCGTCAAGCAGAAGGTCAGGAAGCAAGCTTTGGAACAACAGGAGTTCATTACAGAGGATATTAGGAAGTTGCAAGTAGCAGGCTTGGTGAGAGGAGTACTCCATCCGACGTGGTTAGCCAATCCGGTGGTGGTGCGCAAGGCAAATGGGAAGTGGAGGCTGTGTATTGACTACACAGATATCAATAAGGCTTGTCACAAGGACAATTTCCCGTTGCTGCGCATTGACCAGATTGTTGACTCCACGGCCGGGTGTGATCTGTTATCATTCCTCGACGCCTACTCGGGGTACCACCAGATCTTCATGGCAACAGAAGACGAAGAGAAGACAGCCTTCATCACCCCATGTGGCACGTATTGCTTTTTACGGATGCCTTTCGGTTTCAAGAGTGCTGGCTCGACGTTTGCAAGGGAAGTCCAGATTGGCTTTGATCCCCAGCTAAATAAAAATATGGAAGCTTATATGGATGACATAGTCGTCAAAACCAAGGACAGGGTGACACTTGTAGAAGATTTGCAAGAGACGTTTACAAAGCTGCGCAAGATCGACCTCAAGTTGAACCCTGAGAATTCTATCTTCGGCGTTCCGTCCTGCAAACTTCTCGGGTTCTTTGTGTCATAACGTGGGATCGAGGAGAATCCAGACAAGATCAAGGCTATTGAGAAGATTGAGGCGCCCAAGCGGATCAAGGATGTGCGTCGGCTCACTGGCTGCGTTGCCGCCATGAGTAGATTCATCTCCAAGTCTACTGAGCGAGCCCTTCCCTTTTTCAAAATCTTGAAAAAGGCGGGCCCAATTGAATGGACCCTAGAGGCCGAAGCAGCGCTGCAGGATTTGAAGAAATACCTCTCCTCTACACCGATACTGGTTGCGCCCAAACCACAAGAGCCATTGTTGCTGTATCTGGTGGCAATGAATCAAGTGGTCGGTGCTGCGCTAGTGGCGCGGAGGGAAGTCAACGAAGAGGCAGTGACAACGGCAGGACTGGCGGATGGCAAGCCAGAGCTCCCCCCGGCAGGTCCTGGTTTCGGCAAGGCAAGGCCCTGGCAGACTTTGACGTTGGCAGGACAGGGCCTACGCAACCAAACAAAGTGGTGCAGAAGAAGAAAATGATGCAGAACCAGGTTTATTTTGTCAGCTCCCTCTTGCAGGGGGCTAGGTCAAGGTACTCCAGTGTGCAGAAATTGCTCTTCGGCCTCCTTATGGCCTCGAGGAAGCTGCGTCATTACTTCCAAGCACACGAAATCACCGTCGTCACCCGCCTCCCGTTACAACGGATATTACACAACCCAGACGCAACCGGGAGTATTTTAGAGTGGGCTGTGGAACTATAGAGCTTTGGTTTGAAGTTTGAAAGTACATCAACAATCTAGAGCAGAGTCTTAGTAGAGTTCATTGCCGAGTGGACCTCAATGCCCGACGAAGAGATCCAGGAGACCACACTCCCCGGCAAGGAGGCAATTCGCAACTGGATTAAGTACTTTGACGGGGCTTTCTCTCTACAAGGCACTGGGGCTGGTGTGCTGCTCGTTGCACCCACCGTAGAGCACCTCAAGTATGTAATCCAGATGCACTTTCCAAGGGAGATGTCCATGAACAACACTTCTGAATACGAGGGTTTGATTGCCGGTCTTAGGATCGCGGCAGACCACGGGATTAAGAAGCTCATCGTCAGGGGTGATTCACAGCTTGTCGTCAAGCAAGTCAACAAAGATTATCAAAGCCTGTTGATGGAGGCCTCTGTAGATGAGCTGAGGAAGCTGGATGAGCATTTTGACGGTATACAAGCAGAGCATGTTCCCCGAGTGGAGAACGACATCGCCGACTACCTGTCGAAGCACACCGCCTTCAAACTACCTGTGGAACCAGGTACTTTTGTGCTTCGGTTGACTCAACCATCCGTTGAACCATCAATAGAGAAGAAAAGGCAAAGGAAATCAGGCCTCGTCAAGTACTTTCCCGCCGGGCACCCAGGAGCCGCCAGTAAAGATTGTTGCCGTGGACGTTGAGCCTGCCATGGGGCAACCAACTCCGGCGGGGCGTCAAGCCCTGGCTGTAGAGGCAGCCGCTCCCATGGCGGAGGGAATGCCTTTAGTCCTTGCTATCGAGCCCCAGGCTCCGGCACGGGCACAGCATACTGTTCGATTCCTCCAAACAGGGGAACTCCCTGAGTAGCAGGAAGAAGCAGAGAAAGTAGCCCGTCGGTCTGCCATGTATCAGTTCGTCGACGACGTCCTGTACAGAAAGAGATCAAACAGTGTGAAATTGAAGTGCATTGCCCAGGAGGAAGGACTGGAGCTGTTGGCGAAGATACATGGAGGCATATGTGGCTCCCACATAGGGTCGAGGGCCCTTGCCGGCAAGGCATTCCGGCAAGGTTTCTTCTGGCCCACTGCCCTCCAGGATGCAATAGCACTAGTAAGCAAGTGTGAAGCGTGTTAGTTCCATTCGAAGAAGCTTCATCAACCAGCTCGAGCCCTTCAAACAATTCCTCTCTCCTGGCCATTTTTGGTCTGGGGGCTCGACATACTGGGCCCCTTCCCCCGCGTTGTCGGGGCCTTTGAGTACTTGTACGTTGCAATCGACAAGTTCACAAAGTGGCCAGAGGTGGAAGCAGTAAGGAAGGTGACGGTGCAATCAGCCGTCAAATTCTTCAAGGGGCTAGTATACCGTTTTGGTGTGCCAAAACAGAGTCATCACCGACAACGGCACGCAGTTTACAAGCCACACCTTCAGGCAATACATCCCTGAGCTAGGCAGCAAGGTCTGTTTTGCTTCCGTGGCACACCCACGGAGCAACAGCCAGGCGGAGTGATGCGGAGCATCCTATGGACATCACCATGTCAAGAGTCCGTTTGGCAAGTGACACGTGCGACATCTACTTCACATACATAGAGGTGAATCATCTCCTTTACACGTGCTGACTTGACCCCTTCGAGGATGGTATACTACTTGACACTCCACTCCTGTGCATGCATAGGTATTATCGGAACACTACGGATGATGAGGAGGAGAGCAAGTGCCAAGGAACAACTACACCATTCGCGAGGGAAGCCCGACAATGAAGACGCAAGAAGAAGAGTTGTTGAAGAAGCTCCAGCCACCGGACGACCGTTCGGGTCAGGACGTTCGGCGCCTGAAGATCCACCGGACGACCGGCCCGGACCGGACGACCGGCAACCCCGCACCCGAGCCAAATGAGCGGACGTCTGACGCCAATGGACGACCGACGACCGGACGATCGGCCACCTCCAGCAATCTGGCACTCCAGCGTCCGAGCCAGATCGAGCGGACGTCCGACGTCTACCAGACGTCTGGCCGCCCGTGAGTCTCCGGACGTCCGACGCCCACCGAACGTCTGTCCCCTGGCTGTGTCCGGTTGCAGGCTGAGGCCCATGTACCCCTTCACTTCACCCCCCCATTTGCACTAAGACTATATATAGACCTCTCCCTCCTCCTTTCTAAGGTTAGCAAAGTAGTAGCTCATTTAGAGATAGAGCTTTGCTCATCCATTACGGATCTACTCCACGAGAGAGACCGCGACCCCTCTTTGGAGAAGATCCACCTTGGATTCAAGACCCCCTTGTGGGAATATCCTCCTAGGATTCAAGCCCCCATCTCCTTTGAATTTGGGATGAACTCTACCATCAAGACCTCCTCATGGAGATGAACCTTACCTTGTATCTTTCCCTTTGTTGTTCATGTACCTTGTGGATCTTGTGTGTTTGATTGTCTAGTGGATGTGTGATTGGACTTGTTCTTGAGTGTTTCCCCTTGTGTTTTCTCTCCGTTCTTCACCGTGTTCTTTGTGGGATCCGCTCCTTTCGTGAAAGATCGGCCGTATAAGGTTCCACCCTACATCATCTTGGATCAGAGCCAGCTTGTCTCATGATATCATCTTGGTATCATGAGCCACGTTGATCATGATTTCGGAGCCTCCCCATTGTGTTTTCTAGCTTGATTTTATTATGTTCTTCCCCAATTTTTAAAATCCTCACCAGAAATAGCCCCAATTTTTTTTGTGATTTGTTGGTTTGATGCTGTTTTGTTGATTTTGATCCATATATTTGCTTGGTTTCAAGTGGAGCTAGCATCTCCCCAATTCCTCATCTTTCATGCATGAAATCCCATCAATTTTGCCCCCGAAATCTTCAGATTCCGCCCAAAATCGCGTACAGAATCTCAGATCTCGAGTTGACCCCGATAAACCGAACGACCATCACTTTACCGGACCTCCGGAGCCCCAGGAACCACCGGACGTCCGACCTTACCGGACGACCGGAACCTCTAACCCAAGCTGAAATTAGCGGATTTCCGACCCGATGGGACGTCTGGCGACCGGACATCCGTTATTTCCGGACGTCCGCTACCTGTAGATATCAACTTCAGCTGATTTTTGTTTCGGCCATAACTAATTCATCCGAACTCCGATTTTGACATTATTTAGCTCTTTGAAAAGCTCTTGATCAACTAATTCATCCCACTTCCCACAAAAATACGACTAACATATTTTGACTCCATCAAATTTTGTGAATTTTGGCATCTTTGCCTAGGGCCTCCACCACATCATCCGCTACACCACCACCGACTTCCGCAACCTAACCCAATTTTTGTTCCCCATCGCATTAGTGGTTGCTTGAGGAGTGATTTGAGTCTCCTAAGGTGTCTAGGCAACTTAGGGACGGTTACTTCTTCATCAACCACCACCACCACCATAACTTCCGCATAGTTTTGACCACTATACACCTCCGCCACCCTAACTTAACCCAATTTTGTTTGTGTTGTGAGTTGTGTCTCCTAAGGTGTTTTGGCTACTTAGGAACCGTGCTTCCAACCACGACACCATGTATAGTACACCACCTTAACCTCCACTTCCGCATTGCCTACTCGCATAACCCATCATTGTATTTCCGCAATCCCATTGAGCTTCCACAAAACCACCAACGCTTTCCCGCTACCACCATTTGACATTTCGGATTTTGAGTTCGCGGTTTTTCCGTTTCCTAAGGTGTTTCGGCTACTTAGGGACGAGTCTCCATCATCTTGGTATCTCCAACAAGATCATGGCCACTCATCATCGACACGGACGATAACCTCCATATCATCTTGGTATCGTGGTATCCCTCCATTGTATATTCCCTTGCCATTGCATTGACAACCCCTATCCCATTTTGCGTCACTTGCCTATCGAGACTAGTCATTTGAGTATTGCGGGCAATGTTACTTGTGCACATTAGTGATCTACACCTTCCATTGCATACATACCATACCATATCGGTATCATATCGTCTCGTGTGCCTCAAGTTTGTTCCTGCATATACCCAATCACTATCTTGGTTTGTGCATTCCGCATTGTGGCCATATACAAAAAAAAGCTTTCAAGCAAAGAAAAAGAGTGAACAAAGAGCTTGCAAAAAATAGCCATAGCATCCTACCACACTGCATAAGATTGTCATATCCTATCATCTTGGATCATACCACCGGAACATCATACATAGCATACTTGGGATAGAAAGTCGATACATTTTGCATCTCATAGGTTGTGCACAAGTGTCGTATCCGCCTATTGAGCAATCGTGCTAGCGTCTCTGTTGAGTTGTGCAACACGAGCGTTTTCCGTGGATTCCACATTTTGTGCTCACTCCTTGGTTGCACGACCCCATTTATCAATCCGTGTGTGTGTTTCCGTGTACCACGTATTGCTATTGGTCTACTTGTTTCACTTGCGAATTTGTGAATCTCTTTCAACTTTATTGACTCTTGCTAACATTTTGCATTAAATTTTTGTGCCACTATCCTCACCGAGCTCCACCATAAGCTTTAGTTTGTAGGTGTGAGTGAACAAGTCCGGTACCAATTCCACTATTCTATGATCTCACTTCGAGTGAAATGAGATACATCCTCAACTTTGGGAAAAGGTAACTTGGTATTGTTTATCTCATTTCCTACTCACCTCTACTCGAGTCTTGTGATGGATAGGCAAGGGATTTCATCTTCGGTCTACAACAACAATGACGAGTTCGATGCCATGAATAACTCTACCGACGCCAAGATACAAGCTCAAATGGATGAGATCAAAGCCATCATCAAGTCCTACAAGCGATATTCCTCATCTTCGAGAAGACGCTCAAGTACACATGCTTCCAAGCTACCATCTTCGGCAAGGTCACATCGGCATCGACACCATCACCACCACGAACGTGAAGGTCAAGAGCTTAACACCAACAACCGCTCAACTACTTCACCATCTCCCTTGGCATCTTCGCCAAGCGACTTCAAGGCATCTTCGCCTTCGGATATACGGCATCTTCGCCCAGAAGCACCTCAAGAGAAGCTCCCAAGCTCAAGTCCGTGACTTCCACGAGCTACTATGACCTCGACATCGACCACGTGATTCCTTTCTATGGGACTCAAGAACCCGAGAAGTATCTCGAGTGGGAGGGTTTGATGGATGACTACCTCAAGCTACATCAAGTTCCTCCCGAAGATCAAGTGAAGTGCGCCACAAGGAACTTCCTCGACTACGCGTCCACATGGTGGCTTCACACACCTTCGAAGACCTACGACATGATTTGGCCCAAGACGAAGAGAGCTTTGCGGCGAGAGTTCGTCCCTCCAACCTACACGGAACAACTTCTACGCCAATTGGAGAACACCATCCAAGGATCCAAGTCCATCGACGAGTACTTCAAGGAGATGAAGAAAGCCTTGCGACGAGCCGGCGTGGACGACCCCATTTTGATGAAGTTCCACTTCATGATGGGATTGCACAACGACATCTCCAAGACGACCTTCCTCGAGAACTACAAGTCCCGCGACGGCAACTACATTGGTGCTCTCAAGGCGGAACAAGAACTCATGAAGGCCAAAGCTCCTCCACCCCAAGCTCACTTCGTGTTGACCAAGCTCCATGAGAACGAGCATGAGGCTAGTACCACCATGATGTCCAAGCCCGACGAGCTCCAAGACGATGCTCCCAAGTTCGACTTCACCGCCATCCCTCTCTTGTGGAATAGATGATGTCGAGTCTTCCATGACTCTTTTTCAAGATGGTGCGCTGACGAGTACGACTACGGAGACCCTCAAGGACCAAGCTTTGGAGGCGAGCGACAAGGTGGCGAGCAAGGATGATGCATCCATCTTAGGAGGCAAGAGTGATGATGTGCCATCTTCGGCCGTCATCCACGGCGACAACAATGAGATGGTTGAGCATGGGATTTTCCCTCTGACCACGGCGACATATGATGACTTGAGTGACTTGTGCCACCATATTGAGAGTGAGAGTGACTTCACCACTAGCCCCATAAATGATGTGTTTCCACAATTCCCATGTGAGGAGAGCCACAACCCCCACCACTTGAGTGAGATGAGTGAATCCACCATATGTGAGTTTGAGCGCACCTATTTTGAGGGAGTGAGTGAACCACAACATAGAGAGAGTGTGATAGTTGATAGGGCATGTGAGGCCATTTGCATTACTAACAACTTGACCTCTACCTCTATTGTGTCTTCTCATTTGGTGCTATGTCCCCTATATGATGACGCGCTGATTCGCGATGACTACATCCTCCCTTTGGACAAGACGATGGCCATGGTGGAATATGATGCACCCCCCACATGGTTCTATAAAGATGAAGATGACCACCATTTGGTCTTTCCCACCTCACCTACACCACTTGAGTGGAATGAAAACGGTAACATAGGTGACGGTGATGCTCTAGTCCCACTAGTGGACATTCTTGACATTGATTGCTTGCATGATGTTGATCAACCTATTACCGTGCTTCATGCTAGTGATTTACCCATTTATGATGAGTATGATGATTGCCATGTGGAGTATATTAGTTGTGATGCCATGTTACATAGGATTTCTTGTGATCATTCTTTAGGTCACATCATGTTTGACAATCCGCTTGACTTGTCATATGCTATGCATGAGATCCATCATATGCCATATTTGCAATCTCATCATAGTGACTATGCATATATTATTAAAATAAACCCAATTTGCACATATGGCATAGATGACAAGCCCATGGTTATTGGCATTTCTTTTTCTTGTGATGATATTGATATGCTCCCTTTGCATCATTTATCTCATATGCCATGCCATGACCACCTAGCTTCGAATATGCATTGTTTTGGATGGTGTCCATTTTCTCCATATGATGTTTCTGATATTGCTCATGAGGAGACCCCCATAGTTTCCTCATACATTTTAGGAGATTTTGATTCATCCCATTCATTGCATGATCCCAATACTTGTGTGCACAATATGCTCCCCGTGAATAAACATGCTATTGATGTGCCATATACTTGTATGCTAAATTCGCATCCCCATCGTGTCATACACAATAACTATTCTTTCATGATGGATGACATGTTCTTATACCATGCATCAAATTTCTTTGAGCGATGCTTATCTTGTGTTAACTCTCATCTTCACCTACACATCAAGATGGATGATGTGTACATTTACCATGCGCACAATTTCTTTGGTTTGTGTCTCTTTTGTGTAGGTACCCATGAATACTTGTCAACCTCGCCATCCCACGAGTTGACAAAACAAGCTTTAGAGAGAAATGATGACTTGGAATCCCATGGAGTGTCTTTCCCACCGCTCTCTTCGTGCAAATACTTTGCGCATTTCTTCTATATGGCCCTCACTTTGCATGATATGCTTATTCCTATGCCTTTGCCATGCATTTGTGACCCATGCTTTGCATTACACACATGATGATTGATTCTCATACTTGTATGTGTATTTGCAAGCTTGGTGGAGATATCACTTGTTATTGCCATGTTTGCTTTGTGCCCCATGCCTATGATGATACTATGATCTTGCTTTGTGTTCGTGCTTGCGATATGTCATGTGCATTGTCTATGCCTATTATTTGCTCTCATGACATGATTGCCATGATTTACATTAGTATGTTGCATCTTCGCACTACTAGCTTGCACGACTTCATTACTATGATTTCTTGCCTTGTTGCATCATCGATGATTCATACTTGGTCATTTCATGCAGTTGATGACAACCATTACCATGCTTTGCACATGATTGGTATTGCTTGTCGTCATATATCTCCATATGTTGCCTCTCTCATGCTAGATGATTTTCCATGTATTGAGCGCAACCATGATTTTAGTCTTGCTAATGAGATTGCCCCATAGCATTCTCACATATGTTTGGAGATTTTGACATATTCCTTGTGAAGCATGCTTGTCTTGCCTCTTTGCACCATATAACTAGTGCCATGAATATAGCCATTATTGCATCATATTATTCATGCACTTGTGCTACTAATGGTTATGTGCAAGAGCAGAGAACCATCACGATGGATGATGTGCTTATCTACCATGCACATACGATTTTTGTTTTGTTGTGTGCATGTGTAGGATACTTGGACTTCGTCTCGACTTGCACTTCACGTGAGTTGACCGTTCGAGCTCTTGAGAGCGAACCACCTTCTACCACCACGATTCTACATCGCACTTTGATAGAGGCGAGGGGCCCGATCTTTCGATGAGATGGTGGCTATCGTTTTGGTGGAAGTCGACTTTGACGATTTAACTACGAACGTGCGAGGATGTCGCGCCTTAGCAATCGCTAAACCAACTCCAAAAGGTTATTGACCACGCCGGAGCACGATCAACCTGACCACGAGGGTCTATTTCCTGCAAACAACGAAGAACAAGCAAGAAATTGAAATTGCAATCTGGATATCGCGAATAAAAGAGGAAAGCTTTACTAATGAAGGTGAAGTTCTATGACGTCTTGGTCTGGTCGTTGGACACAAACGAAGTACGCGAAGTTGCAGCTATGGCGAACTTTTAGTCTAAACAAAACCCGAAGTCTAAATGACGCCCTAAGGGCTGTATATATGGAGGAAGAGGGGGGGGAATTTCGTGGCCCTTGGTGGAGGGGTCCGAAACAAACCCTAACTCTTGTTTCCCCACACATACGGACTCTAAAAACAGCATATACTTAAGTATTTCGAAAATACATGGGCCTGGCCCAATAATAAGGTGACACAGCACCTAGAATAGCCTTTGGACGAAATTTATGAAGTGGCATCTTGTATATTTCGTCCAAGGCTTCATGCACTCCTTATTGTGGCTTTAAAGTCCTGAAACCATCACTTGTAACTCCGTTCTGGATCCCCTTGCGCATGCCATCATCTCCATGCTTGGTCTTGCTCCAGTGTTCATCCCTCTTATCCATGCCAGGCCCTTCATTTGTAAGCAAAACAAATGTATCCAATTTAGGCAGCATCATATTCTCATGAACATTAGAATCATTACCAAGAAACGAAAGTACTTGGTAATTTAACCGGCGTGCGTGAGCTCTAGTAATCGGTCCAGTGTGTATAGCAGCAGGGGCTGTGGGTGTAACAATGGTATTGATGTCCTCATCACCCTCCCCTTCTTGAAATGAAGTCGTCCTCGACGAAAGCTCATCTTCATCACCCAAATAAGGCTTCAAATCTGCAATGTTAAAAGTGGGACTAACCCTAAAATCTGCAGGCAGCTCAAGTTTATATGCATTATCATTTATTTTCTCTAACACCTTAAAAGGATCATCAGCACGTGGCATTAGATTTGATTTGCGCAAATTAGGAAATCTATCCTTACGCAAATGTTACCAAACAAGATCTCCAGGTGCAAACACAACATGTTTTCTACCCTTATCTCGAGCAAGTTTATATTTAGCATTCATATGCTCAATGTTTTCCTTAGTTAACTCATGCATTTTTAAAATCAATTCAGCACGTTCTTTAGCATCAAAATTAACCTTCTCCGAAGATGGAAGAGGCAACAAATCAATAGGTGCACGAGGTAGGAAACCATACACAATTTCAAAAGGGCACATCTTAGTAGTAGAATGCAATGAACGATTATAAGAAAATTGAATATGAGGCAAGCATTCTTCCCACATTTTCTTATTATTCTTCAAAACAGCCCTAAGCATAGTAGACAATATTCTATTGACTACTTCAGTTTGTCCATCAGTTTGGGGGTGACAAGTAGTACTAAAAAGCAGTTTAGTCCCCAATTTAGCCCATAAACATCTCCAAAAGTGACTGAGAAATTTAATATCACGATCTGAAACAACAGTATTTGGCACACCATGCAAGCGAATAATTTCACGAAAGAACAAATTAGCAACATTAACAACATCATCGCTTTTATGACATGGTATAAAGTGTGCCATTTTCGAGAATCTATCCACGACCACAAATATGACATCCCTCCCCTTCTTTGTTCGAGGTAAACCTAAAACAAAGCCCGTAGATATATCCTCCCAAGGAGCACTAGGTACAGGCAAGGCATATATAAATCATCAGGATTGAGTCGTGACTTAGCTATTTGACATGTAGTGCAGCGAGCAACAAAACGCTCAACTTCCCGTCTCATCTTTGTCCAAAAGAAATGGGTAGCACGTATATCCTCTGTCTTCTTGACGCCAAAGTGTCCCATTAACCCTCCTCCATGCTGCAACAACAAAAGATGAACGGAGCTAGCTGGAATGCATAGCTTGTTAGCACGAAACACAAATCCATCATTAAGGACGAACTTGTTCCAAGTTCTCCCTTCCTTACCATTCTGCAATACATCTTTAAATTCAGCATCATGCATATATTGATCTTTGATGGTCTCCAAACCAAATATTCTAGTGTCAAGTTGTGAACGCATAGTATAACGACAAGACAAAGCATTAGCAATAACATTTTCTTTACCCTTCTTGTGTTTAATGACATAAGGGAAAGTTGTAACACCCACGATGCGGCTATATCTCCCACGTGTCGGAGCATGACTTAGAGGCATAACCGCATTGTAGGCATGTCGCAAGAGGGGTAATCTTTACACATCCCATGTACTTAATAAGAAAGGGATAAAGAGTTGGCTTACAATCACCACTTCACACAATACATAAGTATAGCATTACAACATTCAGAATACAATCACGGTCCGACTACGGAACCAAAATAAAAGAAGACCACCCCTAATGCTAGATCCCCGATCGCCCCGACTGGGCTCCACTACTGATCAACTAGAAACGAAACAACACAACGAACATGATCTTCATCAAGCTCCCACTTGAGCTCGGCTGCGTCATCTGCACTGGTAACAGCGGCACCTGCAACTGGTTTTGGAAGTAATCTATGAGTCACGGGGACTCAACAATCTCACACCCTCGCGATCAAGACTATTTAAGCTTATGGGTAGGAAAGGGTTAGTGAGGTGGAGCTGCAGCAAGCACTAGCATATATGGTGGCTAACTTAGGCAAATAAGAGCGAGAAGAGAAGCAAAGAAACGGTCGTGAACTAGAAGTGATCAATAAGTGATCCTGAAACTACTTACGTTCAAGCATAACACAAGAACCGTGTTCACTTCCCGGACTCCGCTGGAAAGAGACCATCACGGCTACACACGCGGTTGATGCATTTTAATTAAGTTAAGTTTCAAGTTCTCTATAGCCGAACATTAACAAATTCCCATCTTCCCATAACCACGGGCACGGCTTTCGAAAGTTCAAACCCTGCAGGGGTGTCCCAACTTAGCCCATCACAAGCTCTCATGGTCAACAAAGGATATTCCTTCTCCCAGGAAGACCCGATCAGACTCGGAATCCTGGTTACAAGACATTTCGACAATGGTAAAACAAGACCAGCAAAGCCGCCCGAATGTGCCGAAAAATCCCGATAGAAGCTGCATATATCTCGTTCTCAGGGCACACCGGATGAGCAATCCATACAACTAAAACCAACCCTCAAGTTTCCCTGAGGTGGCGCTGCAAGGGGCTCTAGTTTGGACCAACACTCAGAGGATCACTGGCCCGGGGGGGTTAAAATAAAGATGACCCTCGAGAGAGTGACTCCCAAGGGAAAAGTAGGTGGTGGTGAGGCAAATGGTAAAACCAAGGTTGGGCCTTGCTGGAGGAGTTTTATTCAAAGCAAACTGTCAAGCGGTAACATAGCCAAACAACGGTTTGCTAGGACAAGGTGGGTTAGAGGCTTGACATGGCAATGTGGGAGGCATGATATAGCAAGAGGTAGGTATTGTGGCATAGCAAAAGAGCGAACAACTAGCAAGCAAATATAGAAGTGATTTCGAGGGTATGGTCATCTTGCCTGAGATCTCGCAAGGAAGAAGAACGAGTCCATGAAGAATACAAATGGACGTAGTCGAACGGATCCTCACAAACGCGACGTTATCGGAACCAACCTGAAGAAGCAACACCGGAAAGAAGCAAACCACATAGTAAACAACCACCACATGAACATGGCATGATGCACAATCAAGTATGATGCATGTCCGGTTTAGTGAAGCATGGCAAGGCAAAGTGCAAAAAACAACACTACAAATTAAGTGGGGCTCAATATGCAATAGAGTTGGATATTGAAGAAAACACCACATGACTTATTTAGTTCTCTCTCGTTTATGTACCCAACAAGATTAAATGTTGATTAACATGGCAAGGGGGTGAAACAAAGTAAAACTACGTATCTAGGTAAGGTTAAATGAGGCCAGAACAACAAACAACAAGTCCGAAAACTCCTCATGTGCATATTTTAAGGCTTGGTACTGTTCTGCCCTAAACACAATTTTAGAGTTGTTAAACATGCAAAGTAATGGCACCATGTTAAACTAGGCATTTTCTACCCCATTTACATATAAAGTTTGTTAGGTTTGGAGCTACAGTTATTAAGTTATGAATTAAAGCATTTTAACATGGCATAGGAGCAAATTTAACCAAACAGCATTTTAAACATTTCAAACATGCATGAAAGTTGGATATTGTGAAACTAGATGAAATTCTAGTCAAGTTACATATATAATATATTTAGATCCGATGCACGGTTGGTGAGTTATGATATGCATGCTGTTTAGGGACCAAACTATAAAACTGCAGCTCACTGGAAACAAGGCAAATTCGCAGGGTAGAAAAAAAGGTATTGGGCTGAAACAGGGGATGGTTGGGCTCTCACCAAGGGTCAAGGCCCAGTTCGTGCAGTCGGCTGGCTGAGGGGATGCGGGCAGGCCCTGGCGCGTCCTTGGACTAGCAGGCCCGATGAGGAGGTGGCGGCCCAGGTACGGGTCAACGTGAACAACCGGGTGTGTCGACCTCTGTTCGATGGAAGCAAAGCAACAATGGCGGCTGGCGGCGAACTCGGCATGACGGCGGCGACTGGGTCGACGGGAACCTGCCAGACGACAGGGATGGATGGATCCGAGGACAGAGGTTCCAGATCCGGTGACAGAGTGATCGGCGGCGCTCGGGGATGCGGGATCCGGCGAGGTGGGACACGTCCATGACGGCTCTGCAGGGGGAAGGAGAGAGAGAAGTGAGGTCGGAAAGGAGAAGGAGAGGGCGACGGGGAGGCAAGGCAGCAGTGCTCATCTGACCGGAGTTGATCGCTGGCAGCAACTCCGGTGAGTCGGCGGGAAGGAGCGGAACGGCGAGGTCGGGGTGGAGGGGCTCCTCCCCTCGATCCAGATCGAGAGCGAGGGAGCGGGGAGCGCAGGCCAGCGACCGAGCGGCTCGGCCGTGCGGGCCTGGGCGGGCCTCGCGGTGGAGGGTGCGGGGCTGGGACACGTGGAGGCTTGGGAGAGGTGGAGGCCGGTGGCTTCGGCGGCGGCAGCCAGTGGAGAAGCGCCAAGTGGCGGAGGGGGCTTCGACCGGCACAAAAATGGAGGTGGTCGGCGGCGCTGATGATTAGGGGCGCGGAATTGGAGGTAGAGGGGAAGGAATGACCAGATTTGGAAGGAGGGGTTTCCTTATATAGGCAGGGTTAGGGTTTGAGGGGTTAGGAGGGGTTTTCGGAGCCACCGATCGCGATCCGACGGCTCCGGACGCGAGGAGGGGTAGGTTGGAGCTTGTGGGTTGTGCAGACGGCCTCGGACTAAGACGAGAGAAGAGTGAGGGAGACCCGGTGTCTGTTTCCGGAGACCAAAAACGTCCGACGTTAGACCGGCTATATTGCCGCTATAGTTATCCGCTGGGGCACCAAACGGACTCCAAACGCGATGAAATTTGACAGGCGGTCTACTGACAAGAAAACAACACCGCACGCCAACTTTCATCCCATTCCGAGAACATTTTCTGGCCACTTATAAAATAATATTTCAAACATGTCGCGGGCGCGTGCAAGTGTGTCTGGGCTCAGAACGGACAACGGAAGGAACTGGGAGACCGGGACATATGCATGTTTTGAAAACATGATGATGCAATGCACATGATGACATGATAAGATGCAACATGCAAGCAAATGACAAGACAACAACAACGAATAACTGGAAGACACCTGGCGCATCGGTCTCGGGGCGTTACAAAAGTCTCAATGAATTCAACCATTTAACATGTCTACCGTTCGGTTTTGCTTGACTTTTAATGTGTTTCAAAGATTCATGATCAGAATGTATCACAAATTCCTTGGGCCATAAATAATGTTGCCATGTTTCTAAGGTCTGAACAAGAGCATATAATTCTTTATCATAACTAGAATAGTTCAGACTAGGCCCACTCAATTTTTCAGAAAAGTATGCAACAGGTTTGCCATCTTGTAATAACACACCTCCTAATCCAATTCCACTAGCATCACATTTAAGCTCAAAAGTCTTATTAAAATCAGGAAGTTGGAGTAAAGGAGCATGTGTCAACTTACCTTTCAATACCGTGAAGGCTTCTTCCTGTGCGGTACCCAAAACAAAAGGCACATCCTTCTCTGTAAGCTCGTTGAGAGGTGCAGCAATGGTGCTGAAATCTCTCACAAAACGACTAGAAACCAGCGAGGCCAAGGAAACTCCTCACTTGTGTGACCGTTTTGCGCTGCGGCCAACTCTCAATAGCTTCAATCTTGGCTTTATCAACTTCAATTCCCTGTGAAGTAACAACATAGCCAAGAAAAGATACTCGGTCGGTGCAAAAGGTGCACTTTCCAAGGTTACCAAACAAACGTGCATCACGTAGAGCAGTAAAAACAGCACGTGAATGTTCCAAATGTTCCTCCAAATATTTACTATAAATTAGTATATCATCAAAATAGACTACCACAAATCGTCCAATGAAAGCACGTAAAACTTCGCTCATTAACCTCATGAAAGTACTAGGTGCATTAGTTAACCCAAAAGGCATGACTAACCACTCATATAATCCAAGCTTAGTTTTAAATGCTGTTTTCCATTCATCTCCCAATTTCATACGAATTTGATGGTATCTACTACGCAAATCAACTTTGGAGAATAATGTAGAGCCACTCAATTCATCAAGCATGTCGTCTAGCCTAGGAATAGGATGACGATAACGAATAGTAATATTATTGATGCCTCTACAATTTACACAAATACGTGACGTACCGTCCTTTTTAGGTACTAAAATGATAGGAACAACACAAGGACTAAGGGATTCGCGTATGTAACCTTTGCCGAGCAGCTCCTGTACTTGACGCATAATCTCCTTCGTCTCCTCTGGATTGGTGCGGTATGGTGCACGGTTAGGTAATGATGCACCGGGAATTAAGTCAATTTGATGCTCAATCCCTCGAATAGGTGGTAATCCCGGTGGCACATCTTGTGGAAAGACGTCAGCGAACTCCTGCAAAATGTTAGTGACAGCAGGAGGCAAAGAGGAAGGCACGTCCGTGAATGAAAATAATGCCTCTTTGCACACAAAAGCATAGCAAACAGATTTGCTAAAATCTAGATCTTATCAGATTTGGTGGCAAGTAAACATGCACTTTTCAATTTAATTTCAGAAGAAACACTAGATGGTTTATTATTAGGCTTCATTTGTTGCTCAAATTCTTTTTCCACAATCTGATTTTCACTCTTATTTTTCTCCTGTTTTGCTTTATTAGCTCTATTAATATCATCTTTCAAAATGGAATCAGGAGTCATAGGAAGCAAAGCAATATTTTTATCCTTATGAACAAGAGTATGCTAATTGTTTCTACCATGGTGTACAGAATTTTTATCAAATTGCCATGGTCTACCAAGTAATAAGGAACATGCTTACGTAGGTACCACATCACAATCCACATAATCAGCATATGTAGAGATACTAAAATGCACACAAACAGTACGTGTTACCTTAACCTTGCCATTGTTGTTGAACCATTGGATGTAGTAAGGATGTGGATGTGGTGTTGTGGTGAGAGATAGCTTCTCCACCATCTCCATGCTAGCCAAGTTATTGTAGCTCCCTCCATCTATGATGACGCGAACAGAACGTTCCTTCACAACTCCCTTTGTATGGAACAAATTATGCCTCTGGTTTTGCTCAGCTTGTGTAACCTGCACACTCAAAACACGTTGAGCAACTAAACATTCATACCTATCAGCATCTTCAGGAGCCATGTATTGCGTCTCATGATCAGAATCATCTCCACCGTGTTCTTCACGTGTAATAGGAGCCAAAGTCTCCTCATCATAGTCACTAATGGACTCATACCCACCATCCTCAGTAGAAATCATCACACGCTGACATTTGCATTCTCTTGCAAAATGTCCTCTTCCCTTACAACGACGACAAATAATATCACTTGTGTGCCCTATTGATGCCATGGAAGAAGAAGAGCTCTGCGCAGGCCCGGCAGGTGTGGTCTTGGCAGATAGTGGTGGTTGTGCCTGCTTTCTTGTATCACGGCTGGAGCTGGCACCTGATGGAGATGCTGCTGCAGTGGAAGCAGAGGATGCACATGGTGTCCATGATGAAGATCCACCTGCAGAAAATTTAGTTCGTGCCAATGCATGTCGATCCTGCACTTCGCGTTCAGCTTTACAAGAAAGATGGAATACACGAGTGATATTAGTATACTCCTTATACTCTAGAATGGTCTGAATCTCTCTATTTAATCCACCCATAAAACGTGCAAGCATAGCTTCATTCTCCTCAACAATACCACATCTAATCATGCTAGTTTGTAATTCTTGATAATATTCTTCTACAGAATTTTTTCCTTGTCTTAAACGCTGCAATTTTTGAAGTAATTCACGTTGATAATGTGGTGGAACCCAACGAGTACCCATAGCAGTTTTCAAAGCAGCCCAAGTAGCTGGAATAGGATATAATCTACAATGCTCAGACCACCAAACACATGGAAAACTAGTGAAAGCACAAACAGCAGCAGGAACACGTCTCTCCTCGGGATATTGTAAACATGTAAATCGTTGTTCAGTTTCTATCTCCCAAGTAAGATATATATCAGGAACATATCTACCCTCAAATGGTCAAATATTCAATTTCAGTTTAGGGAGATGGTCATGATCTCGTACCTGAGGGGGAGCCCTACTATTGCCATTATTTGCATGTGGATGACCTGGTGGTTGCGGTACTGGTGGTTGCACGTAGTTCTGATTTTGATCAACCTCATCCTTGTAATCTCCCGCAAAATCATCCTCCTCCACATCAGTAGCAGGAGCCACAGAAGTATCAATAGCAGTACCAACAGTTTGGCCAGGTGCAAGAGGGAGACGACTCGCTCAGTGGAGGGCTGTTTCGCGACGTGGAGGTAGTCGTTGTTGTTGTTGTTGTAGAGGTGCATTAGGTGCAGCCGGCAGTGGTGGTGGAAGACGCGCCAGCAATTCATTAAACTTCTTATCGAGCTTTGTTTCGAATGTCTTCTCCATGCCATCTATCTTCTCCATGGCCTCTTCAGATCTGTTTAGCACATCTTGCACCTGTCCACTCATCATTTGCTGAAATTTATCATGCAACTCCTTATTTGTCATGTTCTTCCAGTAAGTCTCGTCGGCTTGTGATCCTGCCATGGTTAGCAGCAATAGAAACACACAAGAATATGATCCTATAGACTACTAACAAGAGGTGGTGGTGGGTGTCACAAATCCGTCAAGCAAATCTCAAATTATTACCAGTTCTTACCCAGCAGCAGGTGGTGATCGGCAATCGTCTTAGTCAAAACTCTCAAAGCATGGATAGAGCGATTTCCAGGGAGAGTCAAATGCACGACGTACATGTATGTGGAGCTGGGAAGGCTTATAATATGGTAGCAAAAAGGGTCAGCAATAATCAATTCAGAGATGCAAAGTTGAATAAACGCTCAATGACGGTACTGTGCTGGTCCTAGGCTAGACCGTGCTAGAGACACGAGCCTAGAACACTAACAAAATCACGACGCTGCACGTAAACAAGGGAGGAGCACGCTCTGATTTTTTTTCTTTTTTTCACTTTTTTTGCACTTTTTTTGCACTTTTTTTTGCTCCCCAACAAATTTTTTTCAAAAAAGTCTACAAATGGTCCAAAAACTGCGTAGCCAGAATTTTCCAGACTTAGTTTTTTTTTAGTTCAGAACTATTTTTCTTCTGCGGGTAGCACGAAAGTTCGGGAGTCCTAGTCTATCATGACTCGGAGTATCGCGTGATATGGAAATACAAAACAGAGTAACAAAATACTGGACTTGGACTAGGACTGGTGGTGGAGATGAATCTGGAGGAACTCGGACTGGTGGCGGCGATGAATCTGGTGGAACTCGGACTGGTGGCGGATATATGGTGCAGGTGGACTCGGATTGGTGTGATGGTGGTGGATATGTGGTATATGGCAGTGGCGATGACGATGGTGGTATATGGCAGCGGTGATGACGATGGTGGTATATGGCAGCGGTGACGATGATGGTGGTATATGGCAGCGGTGATGATGATGATGCGGCGGTGGCGTGACTACTTGTGAATAGAACTTGAAACTCTAAAGGACTAGACACTAAGACCAGCAACTAGACACGACGATGCAACCGCAAACTCAACAATGCAAAACCCTAAAAAGATTATGCAACGGCTCAGATTGGTTCGGATCTGATGAACTAACCCTAATTTTTTTGTGGCTTTTTCATGGACTATAGGTATGCAGAACAGACTCGATCTAAACTATGAAAAACTGTAAAAATCTCACCGAGTAACTTAAAAATCTGATACCACTTGATAGAGGCAAGGGGCCCGATCTTTCGATGAGATGGTGGCTATCGTTTTGGTGGAAGTCGACTTTCACAACTCGACTACGAACGTGCGAGGACACCGTGCCTTAGCAATCGCTAAACCAACTTTGAGAGGTTATTGACCACGCCGGAGCGCGATCAACCTGACCACGAGGGTCTATTTCCTGCAAGCAACAAAGAACAAGCAAGAAATTGAAATTGCAATCTAGATATCGCGAATAAAAGAGGAAAGCTTTATTAATGAAGGTGGGGTTCTGTGACGTCTTGGTCTGGTCGTTGGACACAAACGAAGTACGCGAAGTTGCAGCTATGGCGAACTTTTAGTCTAAACAAAACCCAAAGTCTAAATGACGCCCTAAGGGCTGTATATATGGAGGAAGAGGGGGGAATTTCGTGGCCGTTGGAGGAGGGGTCCGAAACCAACCCTAACTCTTGTTTCCCCACACATACGGACTCTAAAAACAGCCTATACTTAAGTATTTCGAAAATACATGGGCATGGCCCAATACATGGGCCTTTGGAGGAAATTTATGAAGTGGCATCTTGTATATTTCGTCCAAGGCTTCGTGCACTCCTTATGGTGGCTTCAAAGTCCTGAAACCATCACTTGTAACTCCTTTCTGGATCCCCTTGCGCATGCCATCATCTCCATGCTTGGTCTTGATCCAGTGTTCATCCCTCTGATCCATGCCAGGCCCTACATTTGTAAGAAAAACAAATGTATCCAATTTAGGCAGCATCATATTCTCATGAACATTAGAATCATCGCCAAGAAACGAAAGTACCTGATAATTTAATTGGCGTGCGTGAGCTCTAGTAATTGGTCCAGTATGTATAGCAGCAGGGGCTATGGGTGTAACAATGGTATTGATGTCCTCATCACACTTGCTTGTGCTTCGGCATTGTGAAGAGTGCACAAGGACACGCCTTCAAGGTGACATCTTTCTTGAGCATGGATATTAAGGATCATACTACTTGTGTTGCTTGCACCATGAGACTTATTATTCACCTTGGACCACTTGATTGCACACATGTTAGAGACCTTGCTTCGACTTGTCATTTTCACCGCTCCATGCATCATGATATATATGCCTTGTGTGTTGCATCCAATTCTTGGATTACTTGCTCCTCTCATATGTTTGGTTGCAACATTGTCATCACTTCACATATGCCGTGTCACATCGATTACTACATGCTTTCCTTGATTGCCTCACACATGATGAACACTTGCTCTTTCTATTGTGTTGAGTGCCACACTATATTCACTACACCCCGAGCACATTATGCTTGGATTGTCTTGCACTTGACCCATGTGTTTAGACACTCCATTTTATTTGGTGTTGTGAATGATTCTTATGCCTACCATAGACCTTTCATTGAGCAATTTGTGAATGTTTGCTATGAGCTTGAGGTAGATGCTTGTTCACTTGTCCAACATATTTGCATCAATACCTCACATTTACATGCTTGTCCCCATGATATCCTTGATTATGCTCAATTTATGTGCTTACATGCCATGTCACAATCCTTTGTCAAACCATATGCTTTGCATGATGACGACACTTGTTTGGTGAATCACCTCTTGAATGCTTGGTTTTGCACTAATGCTAACCACATTTTTTTCCAAGTGTTTGTTGTCTTTGCTCCTTTTGAAGGAATCACTACACGGTGCGACATTGGAGAGTGCCCATTGCAAGCGTCAAGATGACAAGAACTTGGTGAACGTCCACTTTTACACGGCGAAGCCATCTCTTTCACATGGTGATTTGGATTTTGATCCGAGGTCGGATCTTTCCCAAGGGAGGGGAGATGATGTGGAGCATCCTATGGACATCACCATGTCAAGAGTCCGTTTGGCAAGTGACACGTGCGACATCTACTTCACATAGAATCATCTCCTTTAGACGTGCTCACTTGACCCCTTCGAGGATGGTATACTACTTGACACTCCACTCGTGTGCATGCATAGGTATTGCCGGAACACTACGGATGACGAGGAGGAGAGCAAGCGCCAAGGAACAACTACAACATCCGCGAGGGAAGCCTGGAAACGAAGACTCAAGAATAAGACTGTCGAAGAAGCTCCAGCCACCGTACGACCAGTCGGGTCCGGACGTCCGGCACCTGAAGATCCACCAGACGACCGACCCGGACCGGACGACCGACGACCCCGCACCCGAGCCAAATGAGCGGATGTCCGACGCCAGTGGACAACCGACGACCGGCCACCTCCGGAAATCCGGCACTCCAGCGTCCGAGCCAGATCGAGCAGGCGTCCTACGTCTACCGGACGTCCGGCCGCCCGTGAGTCTTCGGACGTCCGACGCCCACTGGACGTCCGACCCCTGGCTGTGTCCAGTTGCAGGCTGAGGCCCATGTACCCCTTCACTTGACCTCCCATTTGTACGAAGACTATAAATAGACCTCTCCCTCGTCCTTTCTAAGGTTAGCAAAGTAGTAGCTCATTTAGAGATAGAGCTTTGCTCATCCATCATAGATCTACTCCACGAGAGAGACCGTGACCCCTCTTCGGAGAAGATCCACCTGGGATTCAAGACCCCTTGTGGGAAGATCCTCCTAGGATTCAAGCCCGCATCTCCTTTGGATTTGGGATGAACTCTACCATCAGGACCTCCTCATGGAGATAAACCCTAACTTGTATGTTTCCCTTTGTTGTTTATGTACCTTGTGGATCTTGTGTGTTTGATTGTCTAGTGGATGTGTGATTGGACTTGTTCTTGAGTGTTTCCCTTGTGTTTTCTCTCCGTTCTTCCCCGTGTTATTCGTGTTCTTCGCGGGATCCTCTCCTTTCATGAAAGATTGGCCATATAGGGTTCCACCCTACATCACGGAGAGGGCAAATGCTGAAGTACTGTGAGGCCAGAGGACAAAGACTTTTGACAGGCTGCACTAGAGCGGAAGGCGCTGGATTGATGAGTTGCTGGCGGTTCTTTGGTCAACCAGAACGCGCCAAATCAAGCCACCGGCCAGACACCCTTCGCCCTGGTATACGGGGTGGAAGCAGTTCTCCCCATGGAACTCACATACGGGTCACCTCGAGTGCTCGCTTATGATGAGCTTGAGCAAGAGCTGTTGCGGCAGGATGACGCAACGCTCCTTCAGAAAGATCGTCTTTGGGCGGCTGTGAGAGGAGTGCGCTACCAGCATGCCTTGCACCACTACCAGAGCCGCAAGGTTCATGCCTGAAGCTTTGAGGAAGGCGACCTTGTTCTTCGGCGCGTTCAATCGGCCAAGAATTCCAACAAGTTGATGCCGAAGTGGGAAGGCCCTTATCAGGTAATACGAGTCACCAGGCCGGGCGCAGTCTGCCTGGAGACTGAAGATGCTATTCCAGTGAGCAACTCCTGGAACATCGAACATCTTTGCAAGTTTTACCCATAAGGCACGGTTGTCGCCCCCTCCCCCCCGAAATCCACCTTTTGTACGAGCCTTGCCGGCAAGGCATGCAACCCTCTGTACAAAGCCAGGTGCAGACCCTGAGCATAAATAAATGAAGTGTTGGCGCCCTAAGTTTTAGCATGCATGCTACTTTGAGTCTCTCCCTCGGTTAGGGTTAATAGTGCTTAGCGGCGGCTAACCCCTAGCATAGAGGTTGAGTGTGCGTCTCTCTGTTCCTTTCGTTCCTCTTTGGTTCGCAGGGTACATGGACATTTCTGCTGAGCTATTTGGAAGAAAGAGAACATGCCGACGCCCCGACCCCGACAAGCCAAGGTTGCCGGGGGCTGTAGGTCTAAGGATCCAATCACGACAAGCCAAGGTTTTCGGGGGTTGCGACATCAAATAAGTCTTTCTCCCCCACTTTGTGCCCTCATATGAACCTTGAACGTATAAGGCTTCGCTCGCTCTCGTACCATCTTGCTCCCTCTGTCTCGTGTCTGAAAACCTTACTTTGCGCCGGAACATGGTTGTAGCGCGATGAGAAGAGGGCGAGCGAGGGGCCTAATACTACTCGGCCCCTACCTCCGCCAAGGGCGTGAATGTAGCCGAGCCATAGAGCAGGAGGACGGCAAGGCCTGTTGCCGGGATACAATGTTTATCTTAAGATAACTAGCACGCGTTCCTCGGTGTGGCCCTCGCCCACGCGCAAGCAAAACCCGACAGACACCCTTCTTTTCATTCATATGTTGTAAACAAGTACAACTCATATGGAATGAGTACAAGAGCGAGGGGATTACAAGATTTAAATTCTACCAAGGCCCGTAGGCTTACAAACTAAAAAAAGATAAGTGCCCCGTGATCCCCGTTCTTGCCCTTTTCCTCCCAGGTGCGGCAGGTGAAGGCAAAAAGAAGGAAACGGGGAACGCGCCGATGGAGAGCTTCACAAGGAACGCCCTCGGCAGGGTGCATGGCCGAGGGAGGGGCGGCGTTGTCAGTCGGAGTCGGCATCAGTGTTCCCCTGCTCGACACCCTCGTTGTCGCTGTCGCTGTCCTCCTCGTCACTCCCGCTTGAGGAAGAGCCTTCCTCATCGGAGGAGCTCTCCACGCAGCACTTCAGGCGAGTTCCGGAGTCTCCAAAGGCCTTGACGGAGAGCAGGCCGTTCTCCATTAGTTTGAAGTAGAGAACGAGCCCCGCCGCCGGGCTATGGATACGAGCAAAAGTCTTCCATCCGTGACGAAGGTACATGAGATGAGGGGCGGGAAAGTCAACGTCAACCCGTGTGCCGCCGTTCCCGCATCCCCTCATATGCAACCTCAGGGTCTGGGGTGGATCGAGCTCCATCTCCCGAGCGAATGGAGCAGGGAGACGAATACGACGACGCGGTGGGCGGCGCAGCCTGATGAAGAACTCAGGAGGCTGTTCCCCGACGTGGCCCTCCATTGGAGGAGGCATCGATGGCGGAGGCAAAGCCGATGCGCCGCCGTATCCCCCTCTTCCCCGAGCGCCACGCCGACCTCGACCTTTCCCCTCCCCGTTCCTCTCATGGCCGGCTCCACCGCCGCGAGCTCTTGGGAAGGAGGGACGCGCTATCGAGCAGAGACCCTCGCCGCCACAGTCGGAGGGTCGGCGCCCCTCTCACCATGGTAGATGGAAGAACAGAGCCGAGGTGGATGGAGAGGAATGGTGAAAGATTGTGGGGTGCCATCCCCCTCCCGCTTCTTATAAAGGGGCGGGGTCGGGGCTCGACCGCCCCACTCAGCCAATCCGGCCATCGGGGGCACGGGGAATCGGGACCGACCCGCTGCTCCAATTAGCGACAGGCCAGTTTCCTACCTCGTTATTTAAGGTCCATACCCCCCCCCCCCCGCGTCCGTCGCCTGCCACCTCGGGGGCACAGGGGACACGTGGTGAGCAAGCAGAAATCAAAGGGACGGGTGAGGCGACCATTGTCCACCCTGTGATTGCGGGGCCCGAGCTCCTTGAAGACCACGGCCCAAGTCCACTCAGTAAATAAGCCACGCCTCTGCATTTTCCTCTTTTTATGGGGAAGGCATGAGCCTCCTCTTTACCACGATGAGACGCATGCGTGCGGAAACTGCCCCACGCATGATCCCCACGTCACGCATGACCCCCCCCCCCCACGTCGCACGTTCAACGCGGGTCGTGGGGAAGCGCAGCGGACGGAAAAGTTACTGCAGTAAAAATCCGCCTCGCCTGCCCATGCACCGTTTTGGGCCTAGCCCAACAACGCGTTGCACTTATGTGTGGCCTAGGCCCGGGGGCTCCTGTCGGTTTACAAAATTAGGGGCTCTCCTTTGTACCCCTTTACTTATGGATGGGCAGTGAGAGCCGCACCCACGGCCGCACTGAGCAGGGCAGAGGAGGGATGCCAGAGCGCAAGACAGCCAGAGCAATGCCAAGAACAGGGGTGCAAAGAGAGCAATAGGGCGTGGTGGACTCCCCGGCAAGACTCTTGCCGGGGCGGCTTCAGCAGTCCCGGCAAGATCCTTGCCGGGGCAACTTGCCTGACGCCAGCAGAGCGCACCACCCTTGAGCCCAAGTGTTTCCGATGCCATCAACCACATCAAAACCAAGGCTTGAGAGGCACCTCAATGGTGGCATGCAGATCTTTGTGGAGATCATAAATACACAAGATCAGATGAGAACCAGAAGATGACGATCCTTGGCGAGATCCTTGCCAAGGAAATCCACGAGACCCTGGGCAGGATCCTTGTTATGGACGACCGCGGTGCCATGGCAAGACCCTTGTCGGGCCCCTGACAAGACCCTTGCCGAGGACATCTGCGGGGCCGCAGCCAGGCCCACGTCTGCCAAGACTCCACCGCCGCTCCCATGCAGCTGCTAGCTCATCCAGTTGGGCAGGCGTCTGCATGGCAACATGCGGCCTCCACACCGATTCAGCAAGCACCTGCGTGGTGGCATGCAGATCTTCATGAAGGCTCCGCCATCACGCCAGCCCAGCCGCCAGCCAATGTGGTGCTACAACGCCTCATCGGCTCGGAGGCGCGTCGGAGCCAGGCGAGGCGACGACGGCTGGGATGAGCTTCCTTGCCTTCCCCGATAAAGCAAGAGGGGCACGTCGGTAGTGCATTTAATGCGTTTTGTCTGACGGTGCCAGAGGATAGACTCAACCGCGATGCACCTCTCCACCTCATGTGTGCCACTGTGGCAACCCCTTTTGTCTATAAAAGGAGGCCCGAGGCGTACTGGAGGGGGATTCGGATCTTTGGAACTAGAGAGACACCGTAGCTAGTTCAAGAACTCAAGAACACTCAAATATACATCAAAGCATGACTAGGGTATTATGCGCCTCTGTGGCCCGAACCTGGGTAAACGATCCTTGTGCTGACCGCCAGACCCGCTCTTTGCACAACCCCGCGCCCGCCAGCCATAGAAGGGATCCCAGTGATCCCGTAGGTGTCGTTTCCCATGGACAAATGGAAAAGATAGTAAACAGATAGAAACAGAGGAATAAACAGAGCAATACTATGATTGCTGTGAATACATAGCTACCCACGTTGAAACGACTCAACAAAATAAAACGCGTCCATGAGACCATGACCAGCAGCCTTTCCCTACGGTAGCTCTTGGCTCTGCCTAAACTCGTGCAGGCATTCGTCCAAGCGGTCGACACACTCGCGGTACATCTGGAGCGCGATATCGAGCTCCAAGTTGGCTATTTCATCAGAGATCACCAGCTCAAGTATGCGACGGCCATGTTCCTCTACTGCGCCCAGGTGGACACCTAGGCCAAGGAGGCGGCCGAGCCTACGGACCAGCGCATTGGCATCCAACGGGCCACAAACAAGGCGAACGGCACCACACATGCGAACGGCACGGCGGGCGTCCAGTGCAAGTACGGCGCTGCCGGCCTTTGGTGCAAGTACGGCGCTAAGGGCCTCTGCCCACTCCTGGCGAGGAATGGGGGTACTGACTGGACGGGTGCCTAGCTACGACGCCGTGTCGACACCAGGCAAGCGCCGACGGATCCGCTCTTGCTGTGCGGCACGCCATGCCTCTCATTCTGTGGCACTCCAACAGTCTCGCCGTGCGGCGAGCCGCAGCCTATCAGCGCAGACGCGCCTAGCTTGCTCTGCTGCGCGCCATCGATCATGTTGTGCGGTGAGCTGTAGCATGTCGGATCTTGATCCGCGACGCTTAAGTGCCATGCACCAAAGGTCTGCTCAACCCTGGCGATGACGCACATCACTACATCGTCCACCGCGTTGCCAGGGAGTGCCTCGGCCTCGACAGGCCGTGGCGCCTGCTCATTTTCCTGGTCGATGAGGTTGATGGCAGAGGCGGCGCTTTGGTGGGTTGGCATGCTTGGAAAAGGTGGATGTGCTACAGGATGGGCTTGTCGCCTCCGTGTGTCGCCCGCCGCCTAGGTTTATGCGCAATATCGCTGGGTGGCGGGAAACAGATGAGGAAATGGCGGGAAACAGTGGCGTGTTCATAAAACGCCATCAATTAATGGAAACTTAGCATAGAAGGAACATCGAGCTAGCACAAGAAGTAGATGATGATCAGATGAACACATACCACACTAGGGAACCTATCGGTGATGAATTCATCAATCGCAAACGGTTGAATACTAGCAAGTGTTTGCCCACAACACATGCAGCTTATTCCATCACAAATAGGTTGGATGGATCAATTGTACGCCACGTATCGCACATTGTCAAAAAGTAATGCAGTAGACCTTCTTTAACATGTGTTAAAAAAACAAGGACCTCAAGGTTAAATTAACTCATGGCTGCTCCATCAACACAACTTCTCATCTAGTCATCCATCTGATGGCTACAACAGCCTGAGCACACTTAACTTGAGAGTTCTCTTACATGATCTACTGGTGGAAAAACTAGTCCTTGCTGATATAGGATGCCTCTTCGCATCCTTATGGCATATCTGGATGACCGCCCATCCCCCAATGGCCAATAGATGTTGTGTAGACAGAGCATAGCACATACGTCTTATTAGAAGCAATCGTCTGTGTTATTATCGGTCTTCACACACATTTCTAATTATAGACCTGTTTGCCGCATATCACACACATCTTGATATGTTGAACCGTTTCTGTTCTCTTGTCTCAACTCAAACAGTTCATCCGAGTGAACCGCATGCCATATATCGCACACACCTTGATCTGGCTGGCCGTTTCTTTTGTGTTGCCTAATCACAGACAGTTCATCCGAGTGAACTATATGTTGTATATCGCACACACCTTCATCTGGCTGCCTATTTCTTTTGTTCCTCCTCATCGCAAATAGTTAATTGAACTGAACTGTGTGCCCTGCATCACACACACAACTAAAATTTGAACCGTGTTTGATGCATCCTCCATCACAAACATTTTTTACCTTTTTTGACGGGTCTTTTACACCACCGTTTGCGATTATTGCGTCACACACAGTTTCGTCGAAGGGTCTCTGATCGTAGTGTCGCGTTAGTAGCATCATGTAGTAGTGTATTTAAAAGTCGAGGGCAGGGCTTTTCCCGCAAGGTAGGCAGGGCAGTTCCGCCTAGTCGGTTCAACAGAGACGCGAGAAGATGAGGGAGTAGGCTGCTGCAAACATAGGGCTGTGTGATTTGACAGCGAGTTACTGCTAGATAGGTGGGGCCCCGTGATTTGACTTGCCATTATCATTTTAACTGCGGCGCTAGGACTGGCGTGAGTCTCTCGATTCCTAACGACCTCCATGGTCTACAGGTGCCTCTCCCAATGCTCCACCATGTAGAGGTTGGCTCTTGCATGAGAGCCCACTCCTCCACTTTTTCCATGCCTCTTTCCTCCACATATGCAAAAATGCCATGTAAGCGGGCTTATAGACCACTATTGTACTTGCTCGTACAGGTTCTAAGCATGCCATATAGGCATAGAGTCTGATGTGGAAAGTTAATTGAGAAGAGAGAGACTAGTTTGGTGACCCCAGGAAGAAACGGTGCTAAGTGCGTGTACCTAGGTGAAAAGACAATTTTGAGTCTATAGCTAATTAAATGAAGCAAACTTAGCAACAAAAACTACGCACCTATCCATTGGGGACTTGAGTTGCTAAGCCATTTAATGCCCTTAGCACCTCATCTAAGCACCATTTCATTGGAAGAGGTCACTCCTTGGCAAATGCAATAAATACTATGAAGAAACAGGTAGAGAGAAGTAAAAAAATACTCTTATAGCCAACCTTATAGCTAACCTTGTTGTATGAGTCACTAAGTGATGATTGTGTATGACATGCCAACATCAGATAGCCTAACGCGCCATGTTAAATCTCTAAGGGCGCGACCGCGCGAGCGAGGCGACGGTCATGGTAGGCGCGACCATGATACGGGCTGCTGGCAGCCCTTGGATCTGAGATCGAACGGCTGCATGCTAAGTTGCTGAAAATTTACAGAATAACCCTCCAGGGTAGGATATTCACCCATTGGTCTAGAATCATGCCATGCAGCCGTTCGATCTCAGATCCAATGGCTCTCAAAATCCTGTATCATAGGAGAATGGAAAGCTTCGTGTCACCTGTAATTTTCCCGACGCTTGACATGACATCGAAAGTTATTTAATTGGGCGTCCAGTAGGCATGGCATCTAATTGGGCCCTCATAGTACTGTGCATGAATCCATTTATCCACCAGGCAAGCCACTACCCTGCCGATCGCACGCCCCACTCAACATTTTTACAATCGAAAAACCGTTAGTAGTTCGCTCCTACTCGTCCCCGAACGTCCTTTAACATTACGGCAGTTCACTCCTAGGCGTCCCGTCCTTTCACATTACTATAGTTCCACTAATCCTAACCCTCCGCCGAAATCCATGGCGTCTCAAATCTCCATGATCGGTGGTGAGTACAAGGTTAGAACCATCACCGGTGACGAGTTCGATGTCATCTACACCCGTTCTTCCGCGACGGTGAAAGGATGCCTTGCTCGCTTCAGACGCATGTTCGAAAACTCAAATGGTGAGTGGGTCGCTGGGCTAGATGTTGAGTAGACCACAACCTTGGACAAAAGAGAAGAATCTAAAGGAGGAAGAGAAGATGAAGCCCTCCGTGATCTAGGTTTGCATGCATAACTTGTGCTTGGTCTACCATATATGCATGCCGGCGTTGAGTGCAAGGGATTTAAGAAGTTCCTCGCGGGCGACCTAATCAAATTCGTTATTGTAGACTTTACGACCGGCAGAAGAGTCCTGGGTCGGATATGCCTCGTTGTAGGCGAGCCCTTCGACCTCCAGAAGAATGGGCTGGTGCCCTCCCGTGGTCAGCCTTCAATGTTGAACCTGGCAGGAGCCATGGTTCATCCTTCATAAGGCAAACTGAAGAAACCTTCGCTCAAGTTTCATCGTCAGGCATGGCAGTGGAATGTACTAGATATAGACCACATCCGGTATGCTGCAATGGATGCCTACTTTTGATTCAATATCTACAAGGGTTGGATGAAGAGCATGAGCCAAGTGTGTGGTTCAAGCAAAGAAGTATCGGCCAAGAGGAAGAGGGACAAGGACGAAGTAGAGCACGTGGATGAGCAGTCCGAGCAAGGTGGCAGTGTCGTTGCTCATGGTGGTTCTAATGCAGTGTCTACCGGATTAGTTTCTTAGTTTAATTTTAGGGGTGCTTAGTTTTATTTGCGGGGTGTGTTGTGCTGAGCCCCCAGCAGAACTATGTTATGTTCCTTCTCGTTACTTTAACTCTTCAATACGTACATACTAGTATTTCATATAGTTCATCTTTTAGTTGGTAGTACTACCACTCGTTTCTTCACATTATATACATACAATATATATGGCCAACACTAGCCAGCAGTTTAGTTGTCAAAGAATTTCAGGGTGCTTAGTTTTATTTGAGGGGTGTGTTGTGCTGGACACCATTATTGTGACTCAAAACTCTTTTTCCATGTTATAATGACACAAATAACTATGGACCAACATGCCAACTCTCCCTCTATCTCACTACAGTACAATAAAGTGTGGGGCCTACTTGATCCCAACAGCGTTCTTATTTTCCTATAAAATTATTCGCTTGGTTACTCCTGACAAGCGGGGCCACACTTATCGTTGTGATATAGAGAGAATCGGCTTATTTTTGTAATATAACATGGTCAACGGGTTTGACGTGAAAATAACAATGTCTAATGGCATTTTTGAGCAAACATCTAACGGAACGATGGCATTTTTGAGATATCTAATTGCATTTTTGAGCAAGCATCTCACGGATTGATGGCATTTTTTAGTAGTTGTAACTTCTAATGGCAAAACTGAGTAGTGATACATAACTAGTGGCATAAATAATAAGAACCCAAGAATTAAATAGGTATGCTAATTTCTTTAATAGAATTTAGCACCCCATTTAAGCACGTACTAGCTTTTTTAATAGTACTATATGCATAATTTGGCGACGAGCGCTCTCTATATGTACCACCTTTTTTCTTTAATTTCATCTTGTTAGTTTTGCTCCATGGCGCAATCCATCGATACTACCACTGTACAAAAGTATACATTTTTAAAAGGCTAGAGGGCGGGGTAGTCTCGCTTGGTCGGTTTCACGAGAGGCGAGGGCCTTTGTGATTTGACGACTCATTACTGCTGGAAGGCGGGGCCTTGTGAGTTGACTGCTCGTATAAATGTTGCCAATGACCTAAGGAGGAGCAAAGAACCGTGCGGTATACTCAAGTTTTCCACTAGAGTACTAGTACAACGGAGGAGCAGGAAACACAGCAGCCCAGTGCCATATGGCAATAAAAAATGATCTAATTTGCTAGTCATTGATCCCACGACGCCGCTCATCGTTAGCATCGTTCTATTCATGCCTCGCAGAGAACGTGACACATGCGGCGAAACACCCGAAGAAAAAGAAGAAACACAAGAGGTAAAGAAGAACGAAGATTATCAGCCCAAAAAAAGAAGGAAGACACACACACAAGTCTGGGGCGCTGCTCTCTACTACATGAAGGGTTGCTGGCCACGGAGTCGTAACGGCTTCTTCATCGCCTCCACGCCCTCCATATCCTTGCACATCTCCTCCACCATCTTCATCATTCTGTCAATGACGCAGGATTTCTCGACGCGAGCATTCATCATCTATTCCACGACCACATTACGTACCTTGATGGCAGTCGGGTGCTCGAGCGGAGCTTCACCAACTCCTCCTTCTGTTCCATGACGAGGGCCTGTAGCATCTTCATCTAGGAACTACTCTTCTCATGCAGCTTCTTCCAGCCGGCGTTCTCCTCCTTCAGCAGGTCGAGCTCATGGCAGAGTTTCGCCTTGTCTTCCTGAAGTTGCAGGATTTCGCTAGTCGCCTTCTTATCCGAGGCAATGCTCTTCTTCAGCAGCATCACTAAGCCGGTGGTCAACTCCCCCTACTCATTAAGCTCAGCGGGCATGTCGTTGAGGCTCTCCTTCAGCAGCTCCACCAAGGCGTCGATGAACTCCTCCTGCTTATTGAGCTGATCGGGCATGTCGTCGAGGGATAACAACTCCAATGCCGCCAGCTCGGGATGTTCGCCTCTGCAGCTAGGGCGCTCCTGGGAGCCCTCGCCTCCATGGCTAGGGTACTCCTGGGAGCACTTGCCTCCGCGGCTAGGGCGCTCTTGGGAGCTCTCGCCCGCCCCGTGAGAGATCTTTTGAGGTCTCTACGAGGCGGTGAGCCCTCTTTTTTTTCCACGGCCTTGGTTGCCGCTCCCTTGTTACGAGTAGTTCTCGACCTAGAGCTCTGCACACCGGCCATGGCATGGACGGACGAACAAGAAAGACTTATGAGGAGGAAGAGGTAGAGTGATTTTTGGCTAGGTACTAGTTCCCCTTTTTATAACCTAGTACTAGCACTAGTACTAAAACCTGCATAGTGGGAAGTGGGAACATGTTCAGGTTTGATGCGTACTAGGTGTGAGCAGGTCTGCACTTAATTATACTGTACACTTTGGAATGTGATGGTAACAAGCTAAAGATTAATTGATGGTTCTGGTTTCGAGGCTCAAAACGGCTCTCGGTGAGTTTCCTAGGACACAACTTTCAAGTACTACTAGTAAAATATGGTCGCACAAGTCAGTGATGTATAATTGGTCGTACATGTCAGACCAAGCCGATGCGTGTCGCGGGTCTGACCGACCATCTATTGGTGCGACCGACCCTACATATTACACGATGGAGACTTCTGGTTGTGGCTTCGGGTGATTGTCATGACCAAGCATTCAAAAACTAGTGATAAATCAATTACCATCTTTTTCCAAATGACCAAGTATTTTCGTAGGAATACAATACATAGAGATGGAGTGATTGTCACGGTTGCAAACCTCCATGGCACCGCAAGTTCACTCCAGCAGCAACCGAGTAGGTCACTACATCGCCGGCGGGGAAGGAGGGCAGCTCACCTCGCCTATGATGCATGCCTAGAGGTGCCGCTGCAGCTTGTCCTGTGATTTGGCTTCTCCTACCACCCATTTGAACAGTTGCACCGGCTGTTCATGCCATTCTGCAGGCATGCGCGTTCTTCCCTCCGTAGTTGACTCCTTGAATATGATCTCTGCCATTAGCCCTAGCTCGAAATCAACGCGACGCTGCCAGATGCTTACATCCCTCTACATCTCTCTGCTGAGATGAACTTGCGCCTCCGCCTTGTGCTATGCGAGGCACAACTCCTTGAAACTTCTCTCCAATCGATGCGACCCTTCCTCGATCCGATTTGCCCTTGCTGCCCAGCACCTGAAACTCAGCCCTGGCATGTCTTCCGGCGCCACTGATTTGTGATTCCAGAGCAATGGATCCCCTCGAAAACCAATATGGGTTTCGCTCAAAGGCGGCAGTGCTGTGGGCCGTTCGAGAGGGCATCCCACGGGATCCTGGGATCTAAGGGATTATCCATGGTGGGATCCTCCATGGTGGGATCCGGTGGGCGAGGCGGGGAGGCGAGCCTAGGCGCTAGGAGAGCCCTACGAGGCTAAGATAAAGATAGTACTACTCTAGTCCATCAATATTTAAATACAAAGGCCACCAATAATAGCCCTGGAAAAAATTGATCATGCTACCCGCGTCCTGGTTTATTGGCCCCCTTTTTTGTGCCACTTTTTATGACATGCATAAATATTATGTTACTTAATAATATGGTCAAAATTGGCACAGAATATGAAGGAGACCAATGGAAGTAGCAACCCATGATTAAACTACTCGCATACACGCTGTGCAGTAGTAATGTCTTTCTCAACTACTTCCTCTCTCACGTCCACTCAATTTGCATGCGCTGTATTAGACCATCAATGAAGTGAAGGACTTTACACGCGTCAAATTATCACATGGGGTCGATCTTTGTACAAAAATGTGTCCCCCAGTGTACCCGCGTGTGCGTGCGAGGGAATGAGTGCATGCGTGGCGTATGTGCACATCTTCGTTTTGTGCATGTATTGCCAGTGTGCCTCAGAGAGGACGAGTACATTCTTCTAGAACCAGTAGCACGTCACTGTGATCAATCCACACAAGGAGGTCGCGACAACACCTCCACATGTGCCATGTGGCTTCATGAACTGAAAGAGAGACACTGTGTAGCGTGCCGTCGAAATTCTAATCTACGTGTTTTGCACATACTCGAAGTACTAGTAAGGTACACGTGCATTGCACACATCAGATTTGGCAACCAAATTATGAATAAATACCACATTATAGCATGTAAGCTTTGAGTCATGTATGCATGATGTAGACGTTCATTTAATTCTTATAGTTCATCTCATTCAAAATCAATTAGTTTTTATAAAAAAGCTAGGGCCTCTTTGATTCGTAGGATTTCCTAAACGCGGGAATAGGAAAAACATGGGATTAGAGTGGAATGTCGTCTTGAATCCTACAGGATTGTACGAGTGTTTGATTGTGCATAGAAAAAACGTAGGATTCTTTCAAAGAGGTTTGAGTGGATGGAATGTTTCCTATGAAATCTAGTGCAAATGAATCATATGGAAAAATTCCTATGGTTTCCAATCCTACGAATCAAACAACCAAGATAGGAAATATTCCTGATGAGGACATCAATACCATTGTTACACCCACAGCCCCTGCTTCTATACATATTGGACCAATTACTAGAGCTCGCGCACACCAATTAAATTATCAGGTACTTCCGTTTCTTGGTAATGATTCTGATGTTCATGAAATATGATACTGCCCAAATTGGATATATTTGTTTTGCTTACAAATGAAGGGCCTGGCATGGATAAGAGGGATGAACACTGTCGCAAGACCAAGCATGCAGATGATGGCATGCGCAAGGGGATCCAGAACGGAGTTACAAGTGATGATTTCGGGACTTTGAAGCCACCATAAGGAGTGCATGAAGCCTTGGACGAAATATACAAGATGCCAGTTCATAAATTTCGTCCACTGGCAATTCTAGGTGCTGCATCACCTTATTATTGGGCCAGGCTCATGTACTTTCGAAATACTTAAGTATAGGCTGTTTTTAGAGTCCGTATGTGTGGGGAAACAAGAGTTAGGGTTGGTTTCGGACCTCTCCTCCAACGGCCACGAAATTCCCCCCTCTTCCTCCATATATACAGCCCTTAGGGCGTCGTTTAGACTTTGGGTTTTGTTTAGATTAAAAGTTCGCCATAGTTGCAACTTCGTGTACTTCGTTTGTGTCCAACGACCAGATCAAGACGTCACAGAACCCCACCTTCATCAGTAAAGCTTTCCTCTTATATTCGCAATATCCAGATTGCAATTTCAATTTCTTGCTTGTTCTTCGTTGCTTGCAGGAAATAGACCCTCATGGTCAGGTTGATCATGCTCCGGCGTGGTCAATAACCTCTCGGAGTTGGTTTAGCGATTGCTAAGGCGCGACGTCCTTGCACGTTCGTACTCGGATCGTCAAAGTCGACTTCCACCAAAACGATAGCCACCATCTCATCGAAAGATCGGGCCCCTCGCCTCTATCAAGTGGTATCAGATTTTCAGGTTGCTTGGTGAGATTTTACAGTTTTTCGTAGTTTAGATCGAGTCTGTTCTTCATACCTACAGTCCACGAAAAAGCCACAAAAAAATTAGGGTTAGTTCATCATATCCGAACCAATCTGAGCCACTGCATAATCTTTTTAGGGTTTTGCATTGTTGAAGTTGCGATTGCATCGTCGTGTCTAGTTGCTGGTCTTAGTGTCTAGTCCTTTAGAGTTTCGAGTTCTTTTCACAAGTAGTCACGCCGCTGCCGCATCAACATCATCACCGCTGCCATATACCACCATCATCGTCACTGCTTCCATATACCACCATCGTCATCACCGCTGCCATATACCACCATCGTCATCGTCGCTGCCATATACCACATATCCACCGCCATCACACCAATCCGACTCCACCTGCAACATATATCCGCCACCAGTCCGAGTTCCACCAGATTCATCGCCGCCACCTGTCCGAGTTCCACCAGATTCATCTCCGCCACCAGTCCTAGGCCGAGTCCAGTATTTTGTTACTCTGTTTTGGATTTCCAGATCACGAGATATGTGGCACCCCGGCTCAGAGAAAATCGGAACGCCCCGTATTCCAGCCCAGAGATCGAGGAGAAGTCTTCTGGAATACGACACTGCTTAGCATAGAACAAACCAACTTTCTCTTATTACACGAATATGATTACAAGGTCTCCGATATTACAATGAATAACATCGGCACGGCGACACTACGCCATCCTCAGTTGCTCTATGCAAGCAGCAGAACAACTCGAAGCATCGGAATAACTCTAGCAGGGGAAAAACTAATGCAGCAGAACAACAACGACGGTGGAGGACTCCAATCCGCAGGGACTCTGGCTGGAACGCTTATTCTAGCTCGCGAACACAGGAACAACACCAAACAAGCAAGCAATCCAGGCACGACCTGCAAGCTGGCATGACACGCCAGGTCAGTACATTGAATGTACTTGCAAGCTCACAATTAACCAGAAGCATTCAAGATAAACAACAGCATGGCAATTACAGGTTAAACAGGAATTAACATTAGATCCTCATAACAACATGACATCCAAAGTAATACTCCCAAAATAATACCAGATACCACCATGAAAATAATCATAATAGCCACTAAGAATCCAAAGGCAACATGAACATGATACAGCTAGAACAATATAAGCATGGCATGAACATATAAATCTGACGATACTAGCATGCAACATGATGACACTATATGCACCAATTATTTTGCTCGGGTTATCTCGTAACCATCACACGCAGAATTTACCAACCTCGGACATTACACGACCATCTCAGGATCAAATCAAGCTTGGTATAAACATTACCGTAGTAACCACTAAATGACCACAAGGAGCTTGATCTATACCCATGATTCTCGCACAACATCACGAATATCCAACAACTCGGTATCCTCGATACCACGGTGATCATTCCGGCGATCACAACCAAAGTAACTCATGATCCTTATGGCGATCATCACCAAAGTAACTCGTGATCCTTACAGCGATCACCACCAAAGTAACTCGTGATCCTTACGGCAATCACCACCAACTTATTTTATCACCGAACCGGGGTTGTCATTAATCAAGTTATTATTACTACTATTGACTCACGGTGGGACCGTCACGAACTGGGTTTCTATCGATAGACTTTATATACACTCTGCAGAGGTAGCACACTATACCCACACCACGGAACCCATGGCCTCGTACTCCCATTCGGGTGGACCAACAGCGTTCCGACAAAACCGATCTACTGCCATGACACTCTTCCGGCCACTCCGACCCACTCCCAACTAGGCTAGTCCTGGGTGGCCCCGTGTCTACCAAAGACACCCCGACCACCATTATGGTCAAAACTCCCTCACGGGGACCGGATCCATAAAACTAAAAACAACGGGCACACAAGGTTATGTACGCCTACCTGATCAGGGTAAGCACGCCCATAACCTTCCCTCATGGGAGGCACCGGCGAGATGCACGACAATAGACCCAGTTAGGACCTGACCCATAAGGTAGGCGTGGTTGCACTGGTTAGTTTTGATCTGGCGGCACCATGACTCGGCCAATAGTTGTTCAAGTTCAAATTAATCCGGTTAAACTTGAATGCAAAATGTTGAGCCATTATAAAAATAACATGATGCAATGACAATGCATGAGCATAATATCAACATAAGCACGGGATGCAACATAACTGTCCATCATATCAACTGTGAAATAATCTCCACTGAACATGGCATAATGACGAGCATAAATATTACAAGTGCAACACTACTCATAGTATAACATAACATGACCACTAGCATCAACCATAAATAACATGCAAGAACTCATCAATAACATTACCGAGTAAACACTTTACCAACTAGTAGTAAAGGAACAATGCATACTAACAATATTCGGTAACCGATGTTAGTCATGCACCGAAGAACATGACCAACCCAACATGTACTACTATCAAACATGGCAATATGAAAGTAATGCTAGCAACTAGAAGGGCATGATAATCAGGTGCACAACAACATAGCAAACAAGTAAGCACAATCCCAGGAGCATTACTAAAACAACGGTTACCACATTTTAAATAAGCAATCATTTAATAAATATTCAAGTTGAAAACCATGGCTACTGCATGACTATCATGCAGTGGGTATTGTGGCTTGCCTGGGGGTGAAGAAGGCACCGGGAAGAAGTGCGGTGAAGCCGCAGAAAGATTTGCCAGAAACAGTTCTCTCTCGGAGGGGCTGTTTATGTGCAAGGGGAAAATGGTCATTTTCACAGTGTCAAACCATAGTGAAAGTGAAACCAACAGAACGGGCTCGACGAAACGAAGACGTGGGCTTTGGAATCACCTCAAACGGAGTTGTGGTTAAAAAGATATGAAGGGTTGAAGTTTAGGGACTTTTCTGCAAAACTATCATCACCAACAAGTCCCTGAGTGGATAAGACAGAGGCGTAAAATTAGAAATACACTTTCTGATTAAGAAAACGCATTCTGGGCTGAAGCAGAGAGGAAATACGCTTTCAGAAAAGGAAAACATACTCTGGCCGAAACAGAGGGAAAATACGCTTTCCCGAGGTGAAAACGTACTCGACCGAGTACGCCTCCATTTAATCCAGTCAGCAGGGGCGGGGACGGGGCTTGTTTCACTGACGTGCGGGTCCCACGGGGCCCATGGCCAGCTGGCAGGGAGGGGACGCCATCTCCTTCTGCTCCTCGCGCCTGCCCGACAGAGCAGGGCAGGAGCTCGTCGCCGGCGCTCGTCCGGTCGACTCCGAGCACCGTATGCCGTGCTCCGACCACCGGCGTGCTCGGGGGAATGAGGCGCGCCTGCCGATGCGCAGAACGGCCGTCGAGGGGATCCGGGGTGAGAGGGGATGGGACCGTGGTGGACGGCATCTTCAGGCGGCGATGGAGCTCATGGCCAGAGGCCATTGGAGGAGGAGGCGAATGGGTGGGGAGGCTCCCCGGAGTGTGGTGGTTTGCCTGGAGGTGGAGAAAGAGAGAGAGGAGGCTACGGCGGCGATGGTGGGCTCAGAGAGCTTTAGAAGCTCGGGCGAGTGGATGGGGAGGGGGAGTGGGTTGCGGGGAGGCCAGTGGTGTGCTCGACCGGCTCGGGGAAGGCCTATTTATAGGCGGGGCGAGGGCTTGCCACGCTGGCGTCGCCGCGGACATGCGGCCGGCGCCGCAGATGCGTGTGCTTGCGCATGAGCTCGGGGAAGGCGACGATGAAGGCAACGGACGAACCGCAGAGGTTACGGAGACGAGGCCGAGCTCGTGGACAAGAGGGGAAGAAGCCTAACGCCATAAATGCCCGGTCGGCACTGTGTGCTCATGGACGCGCGACGTCTTTGCGTCGGTGAGGAAGAGGATGGAGGGGGAGAGGGGTCCAGGAGAACGGCGACGACGCGGGCTAGTTGTGGGACATGCTCACGAGCTCGAAAACGCCGAGAGGAGGAAGGGGTCCAGCACAAACAACCACTGGACGCACGCACTGCACACAGAGCGCGTGCATAGACACGCCATTGTCATGGTCACCATGTGCAATGGCATGTAGTGGTAGAAATGGGTTGTAAATTGTTATCTAGGGGTAAGTCTCTCCTGGTTAAGTTGTTACTAAGGTGGTAGATCGATGAAAACTGCCTTGGTTAGAAGGTAAATGAGGTCTGAAGTTTACTACAGTAAACTTGATCGTGTACTGCTGATCCACAGGAGAGGGATTGGGTCAAATGGAGTTGTCTGGTAGGTCTAGGGTAAGAAGGACTTACACCCTGGTAATTTTGAGAAGAATTGGAGCACTAATTAATATAGTTGCTTTACAACTAAGTAATCTGGTCCAGAATGAAGATCATGATGATGCTCTCAAATGGAGAAGCCACTTAAGCTGAACTTTGGCAAGGCAGGCTTATTTGGCCATATGAAGATGCTGCAAAAGGTTTCATACCAATTGGATAAACCAAAATGGTACTTCCTTCACAAACATTTCCACTGACCAGAAACTTGCAAAAATTCTAGACGACAAATGGCTTGATGAAACATGCCCAAAATGGGTTGAGGTAGGTTATATGGATAACAGAAGGCCTAGAAAAATTTGTAGCCATAATGGAGCAAGATAAAATATACTTGCTTCACAAACTGAAATTTTGGACAGAATCAAAGAATTGAAGGTGAGTTCACATGGAGGCATGACATGAGCTCTACTTTGGTGGAGAGCTATTATATGATGATATGAAGGGCCATGCAAAATTGCAACTCATTTGGATATGCCTAGCTTGTACTTCCTTCACAACCAGTTCCCTCAGACAGGAACTTTGGAAAATTATAATTAAATAATTACTAGGAAAATGAGGTTCCACTTTGGCATGTTGCAATGATATGGACAGGAAAAGGTGTCCAAGGAGTTTGAGGTCAATTGGGAAAATATAAATGGCACTTGCTTCACATTCTGCCATTTAGGGCAGAATAGGAATTGAATTATTTGAGCATGATGATAAACATGACAAATGAAATATTGTGCCATATTTGAGAAAGATGTGACCCAAACAATTTATGAGAATTATTTGGGAATTTTAGGAGTGATAGAAATATAGGTTGCTTCACAACCTAGGGCAAATTGGGTTATTCCTCTAATAGAAAAGGAATATTCCCAATAAAAAGAATATTGGGATTTGGGCTAGGATGAAAATGACAGGGCCTACGGAAGGATTTGGGAATGACAAGCCACTCTGGAAAACAAAGAAGAGGGCATCTTCTTCAGTTTCCAGACCACAAAGCCACGGAAAGAGAAAACTCAAGCAAAAATCTCAGACAAACAAAAGAAAAAGAAAGGACCAAATATCAGGCTGCCACACGATACTGTGAGTCGTGATAGAGTAGGACTCCCGAACTTTCGTGCTGCCCACAGAAGAAAAATAGTTCCAAACTCAAAAAAAACTAAGTCTGGAAAATTTTGGCTAGGCAATTTTTGGACCATTTGTAGACTTTCTCGAAAAAAAATTGTTGCGAAGCAAAAAAGGGAGGAAAAAAGTGCAATAAAAAAGTGAAAAAAAGAAAAAAAAATCAGAGCGCGCTCCTCCCTTGTTTACGTGCAGCGTCGTGATTTTGTTAGTGTTCTAGGCTCGCGTCTCTAGCACGGTCTAGCCTAGGACCAGCACAGTACTGTCGTTGAGCGTTTATTCAACTTTGCATCTCTGGATTGATTATTGCTAACCCTTTTTGTTACCATATTATAAGCCTTCCCAGCTCCACATACATCGCGCGTTTGACTCTCCCTGGAAATCTCTCTATCCAAGCTTTGAGAGTTTTGACTACAACGGTTGCCGATCACCGCCTGCTGCTGGGTAAGAACTGGTAAGAATTTGAGATTTGCTTGACGGATTTTTGACACCCACCACCACCTCTTGTTAGTATTCTATAGGATCATATTATTGTGTGTTTCTATTGCTGCTAACCATGGCAGGATCACAAGCCGATGAGACTGACTGGGAGAACATGACGAATAAGGAGTTGCATGATAAATTTCAGCAAATGATGAGTGGACAGGTGCAAGATGTGCTAAACAGATTTGAAGAGGCCATGGAGAAGATAGATGGCATGGAGAATATGTTTGAAACAAAGCTCGATAACAAGTTTAGTGAATTGCTCGCGCGTCTTCCACCACCACCGCCGGCTGCACCTAACGCACCTCTACAACAACAACAACAACAACAACAACAACGACTACCTCCACGTCGCGAAACAGCCCTCCGCCGAGTGAGCCGTCTCCCTCTTGCACCTGGCCAAACTGTTGGTGCTGTTGTTGATACTTCTGTGGCTCCTGTTGCTGATGCGGAGGAGGATGATTTTGCGGGAGATTACGAGGATGAGGTTGATCAAAATCAGAACTACGTGCAACCAGCAGCACCGCAACCACCAGGTCGTCCACATGCAAATAATGGCAATGGTAGGGCTCCCCCTCAGGTACGAGATCATGACCATCTCCCTAAACTAAAATTTTATATTCCACCATTTGAGGGTAGATATGTTCCTGATATATATCTTACTTGGGAGTTAGAAACTGAACAACAATTTACATGTTTACAATATCCCGAGGAGAGACGTGTTCCTACTGCTGTTTGTGCTTTCACTAGTTTTGCATGTGTTTGGTGGTCTGAGCATTGTAGATTATATCCAATTCTAGCTACTTGGGCTGCTTTGAAAACTGCTATGCATACTCGTTGGGTTCCGCCATATTATCAACGTGAACTACTTCAAAAATTGCAATGTTTAAGACAAGGAAAAAAATCTGTAGAAGAATATTATCAGGAATTACAAACTGGCAGGATTAGATGTGGTATTGTTGAGGAGAATGAAGCTATGCTTGCACGTTTTATGGGTGGATTAAATAGAGAGATTAGGACCATTCTAGAGTATAAGGAGTATACTAATATCACTCATTTATTCCATCTTGCTTGTAAAGCTGAACGTTAAGTGCAGGATCGACAGGCATTGGCGTGAACTAACTTTTCTGTAGGTCGATCTTCATCATGGACAACCACCACTATCTCCATCAGTGCCACCTCCAGCCGTGATACAAGAAAGCAGGCACAACCCCACTATCTGCCAAGAGCACACCTGCCGGTCCTGCGCAGAGCTCTTCTTCTTCCATGGCATCAACAGGGCACACAAGTGATATTATTTGTCGTCGTTGTAAGGGAAGAGGAAATTTTGCGAGAGAATACAAATCTCAGCGTGTGATGATTGCTACTGAGGATGGTGGGTATGAGTCCGCTAGTGACTATGATGAGGAGACTTTGGCTCTTATTACACGTGAAGAACACGGTGGAGATGATTCTGATCATGAGACGCAATACATGGCTCCTGAAGATGATGACAGGTATGAATGTTTAGTTTCTCAACGTGTTTTGAGTGTGCAGGTCACACAAGCTGAGCAAAATCAGAGGCATAATTTGTTCCATACAAAGGGAGTTGTGAAGGAACATTCTGTTCGCGTCATCATAGATGGAGGGAGCTACAACAACTTGGCTAGCATGGAGATGGTGGATAAGTTATCTCTCACCACAAGACCACATCCACATCCTTACTACATCCAATGGTTCAACAACAGCGGCAAGGTTAAGGTAACACGTATTGTTCGTGTGCATTTTAGTATCTCTACACATGCTGATTATGTGGATTGTGATGTGGTACCTATGCAAGAATGTTCCTTATTACTCGGTAGACCATGGCAATTTGATAAAATTTCTGTACACCATGGTAGAAACAATCCGTATACTCTTGTTCATAAGGATAAAAATATTACTTTGCTTCCTATGACTCCTGATTCCATTTTGAAAGATGATATTAATAGAGCGAATAAAGCAAAACAGGAGAAAAATAAGAGTGAAAATCAGATTGTGGCAAAAGAATTTGAGCAACAAATGAAGCCTAATAATAAACCATCTAGTGTTGCTTCTGAAATTAAATTGAAAAGTGCATGTTTACTTGCCACCAAATCTGATATTGATGATCTAGATTTTAGCAAATCTGTTTGCTATGCTCTTGTGTGCAAAGAGACATTATTTTCATTCGAGAACGTGCCTTCCTCTTTGCCTCCTGCTGTCACTAACATTTTGCAGGAGTTCGCTGACGTCTTTCCACAAGACATGCCACCGGGATTACCACCTATTCGAGGGATTGAGCATCAAATTGACTTAATTCCCGGTGCATCATTACCCACCGTGTGCCATACCGTTCCAATCCAGAGGAGATGAAGGAGATTATGCGTCAAGTACAGGAGCTGCTCGACAAAGGTTATATACGTGAATCCCTTAGTCCTTGTGCTGTTCCTACCATTTTAGTGCCGAAAAAGGATGGTACGTCGCGTATGTGTGTTGATTGTAGAGGCATTAATAATATTACTATTTGTTATCGTCATCCTATTCCTAGGCTAGACGACATGCTTGATGAATTGAGTGGCTCTAAAATATTCTCCAAAGTTGATTTGCATAGTGGATACCATCAAATTCATATGAAATTGGGAGATGAATGGAAAACAACATTTAAAACTAAGTTTGGATTATATGAGTGGTTAGTCATGCCTTTTGGGTTAACTAATGCACCTTGTACTTTCATGAGGTTAATGAACGAAGTTTTACGTGCTTTCATTGGACGATTTGTGGTAGTCTATTTTGATGATATACTGATTTATAGTAAATCTTTGGAGGAACATTTGGAACAATTACGTGTTGTTTTTATTGCTCTAGTGATGCATGTTTGTTTGGTAACCTTGGAAAGTGCACCTTTTGCACCGACCAAATATCTTTTCTTGGCTATGTTGTTACTCCACAGGGAATTGATGTTGATAAAGCCAAGATTGAAGCTATTGAGAGTTGGCCGCAGCCCAAAATGGCCACACAAGTGAGGAGTTTCCTTGGCCTCACTGGTTACTATAGGCGTTTTGTGAGAGATTTCAGCACCATTGTTGCACCTCTCAACGAGCTTACAAAGAAGTATGTGCCTTTTGTTTGGGGTACCGCACAGGCAGAAGCCTTCACGGTATTGAAAGATAAGTTGACACATGCTCCTTTACTCCAACTTCCTGATTTTAATGAGACTTTTGAGCTTGAATGTGATGCTAGTGGAATTGGATCAGGAGGTGTGTTATTACAAGATGGCAAACCTATTGCATACTTTTCTAAAAAATTGAGTGGGCCTAGTATGAACTATTCTACTTATGATAAAGAATTATATGCTCTTGTTCGGACCTTGGAAACATGTCAACATTATTTATGGCCCAAGGAATTTGTTATACATTCTGGTCATGAATCTTTGAAACACATTAAAAGTCAAGCAAAACTGAACCATGGGCATGCTAAATGGGTTGAATTCATTAAGACTTTCCCTTATGTCATTAAACACAAGAAGGGTAAAGAAAATGTTATTACTGATGCTTTGTCTCATTGTTATACTATGCTTTCACAGCTCGACTTTAAAATATTTGGTTTGGAGACCATCAAAGATCAATATATGCATGATGCTGAATTTAAAGATGTATTGCAGAATTGTAAGGAAGGGAGAACTTGGAACAAGTTCGTTCTTAATGATGGATTTGTGTTTCGTGCTAACAAGCTATGCATTCTAGCTAGCTCCGTTCATCTTTTGTTGTTGCAGGAGGCGCATGGAGGAGGATTAATGGGACACTTTGGCGTCAAGAAGACGAAGGATATACTTGCTACACATTTCTTTTGGTCAAAGATGAGACGGGATGTTGGGCGTTTTGTTTCTCACTGCACTACATGTCAAAAAGCTAAGTCATGACTCAATCCTCATGGTTTATATATGCCTTTGCCTGTACCTAGTGTTCCTTGGGAGGATATATCTATGGACTTTGTTTTAGGTTTACCTCGAACAAAGAAGGGGAGGGATAGCATATTTGTTGTCGTGGATAGGTTCTCGAAAATGGCACACTTTATACCATGTCATAAAAGCAATGATGCTGTTAATGTTGCTGATTTGTTCTTTCGTGAAATTATTCGCCTGCATGGTGTGCCAAATACTATTGTTTCAGATCGTGATACTAAATTTCTTAGCCACTTTTGGAGATGTTTAGGGGCTAAATTGAGGACTAAACTGCTTTTTAGTACTACTTGTCACCCCCAAACTAATGGACAAACTGAAGTAGTCAATATTACATTGTCTATTATGCTTAGGGCTGTTTTGAAGAATAATAAGAAAATGTGGGAAGAATGCTTGCCTAGTATTAAATTTGCTTATAATCGTTCATTGCATTCTGCTACTAAGATGTGCCCTTTTGAAATTGTGTATGGTTTCCTACCTCATGCACCTATTGATTTGTTGCCTCTTCCATCTTCGGAGAAGGTTAATTTTGATGCTAAAGAACGTGCTGAATAGATTTTAAAAATGCATGAGTTAACTAAGGAAAACATTGAGCATATGAATGCTAAATATAAACTTGCTGGAGATAAGGGTAGAAAACATGTTGTGTTTGCACCTGGAGATCTTGTTTGGTAACATTTGCGTAAGGATAGATTTCCTAATTTGCGCAAATCAAAGCCAATGCCACGTGCTGATGGTGCTTTTAAAGTGTTAGAGAAAATAAATGATAACGCATATAAACTTGAGCTGCCTGCGGATTTTGGGGTTAGTCCCACTTTTGACATTGCAGATTTGAAGAATTATTTGGCTGAGGAAGATGAGCTTTCGTCGAGGAAGACTTCATTTCAAGAAGGGGAGGATGATGAGGACATCAATACCATTGTTACACCCACAGCCCCTGCTGCTATACATACTGGACCAATTACTAGAGCTCGCGCACGCCAATTAAATTATCAGGTACTTTCGTTTCTTGGTAATGATTCTGATGTTCATGAGAATATGATGCTGCCTAAATTGGATACATTTGTTTTGCTTACAAATGAAGGGCCTGGCATGGATAAGAGGGATGAACATTGGAGCAAGACCAAGCATGGAGATGATGGCATGCGCAAGGGGATCCAGAACGGAGTTACAAGTGATGATTTCAGGACTTTGAAGCCACCATAAGGAGTGCATGAAGCCTTGGACGAAATATACACGATGCCACTTCATAAATTTCGTCCACAGGCTATTGTAGGTGCTGCGTCACCTTATTATTGGGCCAGGCCCATGTATTTTCGAAATACTTAAGTATAGGCTGTTTTTACAGTCCGTATGTGTGGGGAAACAAGAGTTAGGGTTGGTTTCGGACCCCTCCTCCAAGGGCCACGAAATTCCCCCCTCTTCCTCCATATATACAGCCCTTAGGGCGTCGTTTAGACTTTAGGTTTTGTTTAGATTAAAAGATCGCCATAGCTATAACTTCGCGTACTTCATTTGTGTCCAACGACCAGACGAAGACGTCACAGAACCCCACCTTCATCAATAAAGCTTTCCTCTTATATTCGCAATATCTAGATTGCAATTTCAATTTCTTGCTTGTTCTTCTTTGCTTGAAGGAAATAGACCCTCGTGGTTACGTTGATCATGATCCGGCATTGTCAATAACCTCTCGGAGTTGGTTTAGCGATTGCTAAGGCGCGACGTCCTCGCACGTTCATAGTCGGATCGTCAAAGTCGACTTCCACCAAAACTATAGCCACCATCTCATCAAAAGATCGGGCCCCTAGCCTCTATCAATTCCTAAGGATTAGAATCCTCTAAAATTCCTTTGAGAATCCTTTGAATCATGGAATTGTACGTTGTAAAGCATAAAGTAAAAAACAAATAATGGAAATTCAACTAGAAAAAAAAGTTTGGGTAGTTATGATACGGAAGATTCTAGAAACAAAGGAGAAGCACTTGTGTTTTGAGGTTTGTGCATTATGCTTAAGTTCAACCATGGAGTCTGCTAGATTGTACATGTGGCAAAGTCCGGTGGGGGCTAGAAGATGGTGCGAGGGGCCAAGTGGAGGGAGACTATGAAGGAGTGCACAAGTGCGAGATCGATATTTAAAGAGAGGGGGCGAGAACGTGCATTGTTGCACGCAGCGGCGGAGCCATGGAAAATAAATGAGCTAGGGGGCCAAGCCTTGCTAATCCTTTACAAGGAGGACCAATTCATCAACATAAACCATTTTACTAGCAATTGATCTAATGATCACATTCATATTAGCCTCAATATATAGTGATGTTAGGGCGGCAGGGCCCTTGCTGCCCCTGTCTTCGCCATAGTGCGTGCGTCTAAGAGATGAAGCAGAAGGCATGGATGATGAGAGGGGGACGTTGGATATATAATTAATGTGGGTGTGTTAGCTATGTATCCTATATAGAGAGGTATATATTGATCGATGTGTACGTGGGAAAGAGGGTGAGACCTCACCAGATATATAGATTGATCGGTTTGTGTGGAAAACTGGGAAAGACCTAGCTATATATACACACACATAGAGGAAAATCGATCGTTGCGCATGCATACGTGAGATAAAGAATGCCCGATATGATGAAAATGGGGAGGTGTGTGTGTCTGCATGCATGGGAGACCAACCTGAAGAAAAAGATTGTATGTGTGCGATGGATAATGTCGAGTGGTAGTGTGTGTGCATGCATGCACGAGAGAAAGTTAGTGGTACAATTATAAAGAGAAGATGACTGTGTGGGTGTAAAAGACAAGGTGAGGTCATAATCAATGTAAAGTTGAATTCAAATATTTGAATAAGAGATCATGATGTTTGAAACCCATGCATGCATGAATATAACTGAAATATGCGCCGTGTGGTTTGGAAACGAGCATGTTGTACTGTATACACATTGAACAAGGTCAGACTGTTTTGAATTTTAGATGCCGATGGCAGACATCGTTTGGCCACATTGCATCCGTACATGGACACACTATTCTAATTGGAGATGATGGGTGGCTTTCGCGTCACATATCTATATCTATACCCCTATATATTATATTTTATATTTTTATACAGTGTGCGGATAACTTTAACTTTGAAAGATGGTCATTGGATGAAGCCAATCCGATGGTGCAGAGATGGAAAATTCGAGCACTACTGTCCATTGGATATCACCTAGATTCCACCAGATTTTGCCACATGTACAATCTAGAAGACTCCATGGTTGAACTTAAGCATAATGCACAAACCTCAAAACACAAGCACTTCCTCTTTGTTCTAGAATCTTCCGTATTAGAATTGCCCAAATGTTTTTATACATGATTTACCATTATTTGTTTTTTACTTTATGATTTACAACGCACAATTCCATGAATCTTAAAATAGATTAGCTTTCTTACAAAAACTAGATGATTTTGAATGAAATGAACTATAAGGATTAAACAAACATCTACATCATGCATATATGACTCAAAGCTTACATGTTATAATGTGATATTTATTCATAATTTGGTTCTCCAAATCTCATGCGTGCAATGCACGTGTACCTTACTTGTCTAAATGGTGTTTGTGTGTGTTGTGCGTGTTAAACACATTGTACGTAGTACCATACATGGTTTATATTCCAAAAATCTAGCTAGAGCATACATGTACTATGATTTGAATTCAACATAAAATGGATACACATATTTGAATTTGAGATCGTATGTCCATGTAGTTCATATTTATATAGGAATTTACTTCTCCTATATTCATGTCATGTGTTGTGAAGATAATATCTAGATGGTTGTATAACTAACCCGAGTATAATCCCATTCAAACAGGGAAAATGTACTCAAATTTAGTCCATATGCTAGACAACACATATTGTTTTTTTATTGTTGAGGGAAGTGCAAATTGTTTTGGTACTATACACATTATGTTTGTTATCTCGATTTTTTCAGGTTTTTGTTGTTGTATTTGAATGCATTTCTAGTAATATAGTAAAACGGGATATGGCCCTCCCTAGTGATGAGATGCGAATTATCTTTTTTTGGCACATGTTAAGCTTGTTCTCCTGAAATTTCAAGCCGTGCCTTGTTATGCCGAAATTTCAAGCTAGCATCTCTGTCTATTGTGCTGCGAAACTCCCAACCCGCGCCTTGTTACCCCGAAATATTTAAGATATATCTTTGTCTCATTGTGCTCCGAAAACTCCCTCCATCTCAACCCATGCCTTGTTATCCCAAAATTACAACGTGCGTGAAAACTCCCACCTCCTCCGAAATCCCGACACGCGAAATGCTCGTGATACCCCTGAACTAAATGAACCGCCTAGATCAAATTGATGGGGGTACTTTCATAACTTAACCCACATTTCGGACAAGCGCTTCCCTAAGCCATGGTTCCCCACTCCCATCCCATCCGCCCACCTATTCGTACACCGAGGCCATGAAAACCCGCGAAGCCCCACACCCTCCTCCATCGGCCACCCAGCCAGAGCCTCTTCTCCGACGACTCATCCACAACAACACCTCGACGTCCCTCATCCACCATACCGGATGATGATCCGTCATCGATATCGTCGTCCCGCCGGTTCAGCCACCCCTCCTCCACCTCCAAGGATCTGTGAGGGCAATCGCATATATGATGTGTCAACTAAGGAGATGGCATTCAATATTGTGTATATGATGTAAAAACACGGTCTTCAGAAAAAAGATCGTGTATACTCCAAGTAGGTTTACCCCCCCTTTCCTATTCCTACTAGGAGAAGGAGGAAGGAGGAGGAGAGGAGACGGAAAGGGGGGGGGCTGGCCCCCCAAACCCTAAAACAATTCGGTTTGGGCCTAGGGGGGCGTACCCCACCACTTGCATGCTGCCCTCTTTCCCCACTAGGGCCCATTAAGGCCCATCGACTCCCCGAGGGGTTCCGGTAACCTCCCGGTACTCCGGAAAATGCCCAAACTCATCCGGAACCATTCTGGTGTCCAAACATAGCCTTCCAATATTCGATCTTTATGTCTCGACCATTTTGAGACTCCTCATCATGTCTGTGATCACATCTGGGACTCGGAACTACCTTCGGTACAGCAAAGCACATAAACTCATAATACCAATCGTCATCGAACATTAAGCGTGCGGACCCTACGGGTTCGAGAACTATGTAGACATGACCGAGACTCACTTCCGGTCAATAACCAATAGTGGAACCTGGATGCTCATATTGGTTCCTACATATTCTACGAGGATCTTTATCGGTCAAACCGCATAACAACATACGTTCTTTCCTTTGTCATCGGTATGTTACTTGCCCGAGATACGATCATCGGAATCTCAATACCTAGTTCAATCTCGTTACTAGCAAGTCTCTTTACTTGTTCCGTAATGCATCATCCTAAAACTAACTCATTATTCACATTGCTTGCAAGGCTTATAGTGATGTGCATTACCGAGAGGGCCCAGAGATACTTCTCCAACAATCGGAGTGACAAATCCTAATTTCGATCTATGCCAACTCAACAAACACCATCGGAGACACCTATAGAGCATCTTTATAATCACCTAGTTACGTTGTGATGTTTGATAGCACACAAAGTGTTCCCCCGATATTCGGGAGTTACATAATCTCATAGTCATATTAACATGTATAAGTTATGAAGAAAGCAATAGCAATAAACTAAACGATCATAGTGCTAAGCGAACGGATGGGTCAAGTCAATCACATCATTCTCTAATGATGTGATCCTGTTCATCAAATGACAACTCTTGTCCATGGCTAGGAAACTTAACCATCTTTGATTAACGAGCTAGTCAAGTAGAGGCATACTAGTGACCCTCTATTTGTCTATGTATTCACACATGTACTAAGTTTCTGGTTAATACAATTCTAGAATGAATAATAAAAATTTAACATGATATAAGGAAATATAAATAATAGCTTTATTATTGCCTCTTGGGCATATTTCCTTCACTCCGAGGCAATGTGATAGAGGCGAGGGGCCCGATCTTTCAATGAGATGACTACTATCAATTTGATGGAGATGACTTTGATGATCCGACTACAAACGTGCACAACATTGTGCCTTAGCAATCACTAAACCAACCACGAGAGGTTATTGACCGCGCCGGAGCACGATCAACCGGACCACAAAGGTCTATTCCTGCAAGTAATCGAAGAACAGGCAAAAATTTGAGAAAGCAATCTGAATATTGCACACACACACACACACACACACACATATATATATATATATATATGAAGTGTTGATAAAAGTGGAGTTCTAAAAGCAGTCTTGGTCTGGTCGTTGGACAGAAATGAAGGACACAAGGTTGCAGCAGTGGCTAAGTTTTAACTAATTAAAACCCAAGTCTAAAGGATGTCTAAAAGGTGGGACTGAAACACCTCGTGAGTCATTTCCCTATAATCCGGACTTTAAAAGTAGCCTATGAAGTAGTATTTCGAAATTACATGGGCCTGGCCCACAAATAAGGTGGCGCAACACCAATAATAAGGTATGGATGAAATTTAGGGAAGGCATCTTGTATATTTCATCCATCTTCTTGTATGTCATCATGGTGGCTTCAAAGTACGGAAGTCCCCACCGGAAACACAGTTCTTGTTGCCTTCGCATGCACCTTCATCACAAAGCTTGATCATGCTCAAGTGTTCATTCTTCTTGTCCATGCTCGGCGCTTCAATTATAAGCAACACAAATGTATCTAAGTTAGGCATCATCGCATTCTGATGAACATTAGAAACATGAACAAGAACCGAAGGTATCTGATAATTCAACTAGCATGCATGAGCTCTAGTAGTTGACCCCGTAGGTATAGCAGCAACGGTTGTGGGTCTAACTATGGTAGCCATGACCTCATCATCCTCCCCTTCTGGAAAACAAAGCCGTCCTCGGCGTTGCATAAAATGGAATGTGACTAAGAAAATAGACAAGGTGTATACATTGTATATGTATATGTCATCCATTTTTATTGATCCTAGTTGTGCCACATGTGACACATTTATACAAGAGTACTCGTTAAATGTCATGAAATATAAAGCCAAAATACTATCCCAAGAAGTCAAAGGCATGAAAGTAGTGCACCTCAGTTTGCACATATAAGTGAAGCTCTTAATCATAACAAAATATTGACAATGCTCATCATTAAACCATCCCAACCTTGATGACCCATCACCAATATAGGCATTTTGGGAACATGGGTCCCCAGACTTGCCTGCCTGCGGCCCGCAGCGTGGCTCCACTAGCAGTCCCGTACGACCCATCTTCACCAGCAAACATTCAAGACCTCATGAGGGGCCAGGCCTCGCGAGGCGGACGACGCAAGACATCCTCAGGGGCGGCCTCACCAGGCTAGCTCGCGCGGGGCGGAGAGATCAGGGCAAGGGACACCTCACGATGTTCCTGTGACGCAAGCCATGACGACTAGAACCAGGCGGGCGCCAGCGCGCAGTGTCCTCGTTTCCTCTTTGGTTCTAAAGGGGCAAGCGCAGGCGAGGACTCCCGAGGCATCAGGCAAAGGTTTCCATATCGGTGCAACAAGACCAAGACCAACAGGACGGCAAGACGGAGGTCACCGTGGAGCCCAATACGGCGTCACCACCAGAGCCTTTGTCAGGCGAAGACTACTTTTGTCAGGATAGCTCGTACTAGTTGTCTCCCTTCGAATTTGGCCGTTGTGGGATCCCTTCCGGCTCAATATTTGGGAAGAGGACCAGGGACTCTATAAATAGGACTAGCCACCACCATGAAGAGGGATTCCAATCTTCAAGCACACCAAGCACAAGAACACCTCTCCTCGCGAGGTTGTTCTTCCCTTGTACTATTCGTCCTTAGCCCAAGAGGCAATCCACCACACCACACTGGAGTAGGGTATTACATCACAACGGTGGCCCAGACCAGTATAAATCTTGTGTCTCATGTTCTTTGGGTTCGTCGAGCTAGGCCATGAGATCGTAGAGTGCGCGAGCTAGAGAGGGGAGAGATCTTCGTGCGCACCCTAGTGTTCGAACCTCAAGGGTTTTGTCGGAACCCGAAATCCGACATTTGGCGCGCCAGGTAGGGGTGCGCCGAAGCTTTCCCCTTCGTCGATCCGCGCTTCACCACTTCGCCAAGTTCATGGCCGACGCTCGCCGGGCCCGCGTTGAGCGTTGGGCCGCTCTCGCACCCGTGTTGCTCAGACCGCCCCTGTCGGCGGACCTCCTTGTCGTTCTCCATCACCCGTCACCAACGCCGCCACTGGCCCGGCGGCAAAAGAGCAGCAAGCCTCTTCACTTCACCCCTTTGTGTGGAGAGATGTTCGCACCGCCACCCCGTCGCTGACTCCGGCCGTCTCATCATCTCATGCTCGCCGCGCCCCCACGGACGCGCAAGCCGCGCTGCTCATGGCACGCGAGCTCCTGCGCTACCGCCCGGTCGAAGACCTCTACGAGGACTGGTTGGACCACATCTCTGAGCTCGTCAGCGCCGCGGGGGGCTCTCCAGCACCATCCCTCTCGCTGCCTCGCCCGCCCCCGACGTGAGCGATGTGGCTCACGGAGCGCCTCCACCCCCTCAGCACCAAGATCATGCCCTTGCACCGAGGCGTGCGACTCAGGGAGTGCCTCAGCCTCCCCTGCGTCAAGATGGCGTCCTCACTCCAAAATGCGCGGCCCAGCGGCGTGATCCTCCGCGCCGTGTGCCCGCGCATGAATAAAGAAGTTGCCAGGAGGTTCGCCGTCTGCAAGAAGATGCTCTACCGCTTCCGGCACCACCACGTCAGGACCGCTTGCTGCACCAGGGCCATGTGCCACTTGCCGTGGCAGCACAGGGATGCAAAGGTCAAGCCTCGCCTCCACAACGGGCCCCGGTGGCCACGGCGGGCTGCCGGATCTGCCTCCTTGCTACGACAGCACCCCCAACCCTGCGGAGTTTCTGCAGATCTATGAGCTGAGCATCGAAGCGGCCAACGGCGATGAAAAGGTCATGGCGAACTGGTTTCCCATGGCTCTTAAGGACGATGCCCGCTCATGGCTCCTGAACCTGCCCCAGGCTCGATTTCCTCCTGGGATGAGATGCGTAGCCACTTCATCGCCAACTTCCAGGGAACCCGCGACCGCCTCCAGGTCGCGGGTGACCTACGCCGCATCAAGCAACAACCAGGAGAAACCCTGCAGAAGTACATCTAGCGCTTCAACGGTGCACGTATCAAGATCCCCAAGGTGATGGACGAGGCCATCATCTCGGCGTTTTTCGACGGTGTCTGCGATGTCAAGATGAAGGAGAAGCTCGCCATCCATGAGGAGTTGTGCACGACCTTGGAGCTGTTCAACATAGCAACCAAGTGTGCGAGGGGTGAGGAGGGGTATCTCTCCCTCCTTGATCTCCTCACCGTGGATCTAGAGGAGAAGAAGGCCAAGGTCAAGAACGTGAAGCGCAAGGGCGTGGCCGTGCTCGCAGCAGAACTAGACACCAAGCGCGGCCGAGATCTTCCCGAGTTGTCCAAGGGCAGCCGTACATTTTGCGCCTTCCACAACGTGCGCACACACAACACCAATGATTGTCAAGACCTCAGGGCCATTCGAGATGGATGCTTCGGTCAATGCCCCTAGGGCAACGACCGGGGCTACGACTGAGGAGGTGGACGAGGTGGAGGACGTTGGGACGACCGTGGGCCCCGCCAAGAGTGGCGCGACCAGACTCACGAGGATCATTGGCAGGACTAGCCTCACGAGAGCGCCTGGAGGGACCAACCTCGTGAGGATCGTCCTCAGGGCAACCCTGGTCTCCCTCCGCTGCCGCCGCCAAGAAGGAACGATGACTATAAACAAGACGAAGGGGCTGGGGGCTTCCAGGAGCCGCGCGCCATCACCTGCATCTTGGGTGGCGCTCAGGCCCCAACCTCTGAGCGCATCTTCAAGCAGTTCTCCCGGGAAGTGAATGCAACCCTCCCCAAGCTCGAGGCTATGCGCCCGCTTAGGTGGTCCGAGTACGCCATCACCTTTAGCTCGGCGGACCAGCTCAAATGCGCGGCAACCGCTGGCGTCCTCCCGATGCTTTGTTCACCCGTCATCAGCAATGTCCAAGTCTATAACATCCCAAATTTTCAATTTGGAATGTTATACAATAGATCATCATTGCATATCATATTTATTGCATTTTTGTTGATCCTAGAAATTTCACGCAACTCAAGGACCCTCGGAGAAAGTTGGGGATTTCATTATTTTCATATTTGAGTTGTCTCAAATTTTGAAAATAGGATAATTTGATTTTATTTATTTTATCTTCAATGATTTCTATTATAAAAATTATGAGAGAGGGAATAAAATGACTTTCCCAAAATAAAGAAATATTGGGGATTTAATAAAAAAATCAAATAAGATTTTATTTTGGTTTTATTTGCTATTTTATTTGAATTTAGGGAAAATTGCACGTTTTCAAAAATTGCATTTAGGGCCAAGAAAATGTTCATCCTGTTCTAAATATTTTATTTAGACGGTGAAAATTTGTTTTGGCATTTTTAGTATTTTATTTATTTTTCTAGAATTTTTTTAGTTGCAGCGTTATTGCTTTTTTTAAAGAGACCTCGCGCCTGACTGGGCCAAGGGCCCAGCCGAGCAGGCCGGCCCAGCCAGCCGCCGCCGCCTCCCGCCCTGGTCGGGACAGGAGTCCCGACCGCCGCCGTCGCCGAGTCCGGGGAGGACCCGCCACCCGAGGCCGCCCCCTTCCCCAAGTCGCCGCCTCTCCCCCCCTTTTATAACCCCGCCGGACCCCCCTGCAGCCCCACACCCGCCGCCGCCTCCCCACGCCGCCAGCGCCGCCGCCGCACGCCGTCCACGCCGCCTGCCGCCGCACCGCAGCCGCCGCCCCGCCGCCCCGCACCACCCGCCACCGCCGGAGCCCCGCCGGAGCCTCTCCGGAGCCCCAAGCCGAGGTAGCCACCACCCCGGTTTTCTGAGAAAAGCCGTTTCGTTTTTTTTGAAAACCCTAGTTTTCGTTTTTTTAATAGATCGGTTTTTCTCCAGTTTATTTATTTAGCGAGCGTTCGCTCGTCCATTCATTTTATAGAACGCGTTCTTCGTTTAGTTCTAATGAACGAACGCTCGTTCGTTAACCTGTTCGTTGTTTTTTCTTTTTCTCGGATTAAATCCACGATTTTTCTGATCGCGATTTCTCATCCGATGTTCGTTTTAGTTTAACTTTTCGCTTGTTTGTCGAAATCAGGCGATTGAAGCACCTGGAGTTTCGTCTCGAAACCCTCTTTCCGTTTAACCAACTCAAACAAGTTTTCGCCTCTGTAAAAATTTCCCTAGATCCAGAATAGTAAACGAAGCCTTTTTCTTTTGCCGTTTGTCTTTCGTTGCTTTGTTCGATTTGGTTCTTTTTGCCAACCGGAGTTCTTAAGTTGAACTATCTGGTTAGATCTCTTATTCGAGTTTTACCTGTGCATTAGTTGAGTACTTATTGTATGATTGTTTGTTTGCGATAGAGTACCCGGAGTGCGCCGCTTGCTACTTCGAATCGCTAGGTTTTGCGGATCATCAGCAAGGCAAGTAACACTTTGATCATACCATCCTACTACCCAGTTTTTATTGCATTAGATCAATCCTCACACCATTCCATGATTAGGATCTAATTAAATTGTGGGTCTAGGAAGTAGATGATATAGTACCTATTACCTGTTTATTATCAAACCTTTGGGAGTTACTTCTACGTTTGCTTCTTATGCCATGCTATGCTAGTAGACGTGGATTGGGTGAGTGAAATTCATGACGGATGTGAGAATGTTAAATTAATGGTTTATCTAAGGTGGCAACTTAAATACACATCTGGGTGGATTGAGGCACCTGGGTATTCCAGCGATTGCATGTTTTTCTTTGGACCGCCACCCAGGCTCAAAGGGATCATGAGATTATTCATGCTAGAAACTTCCGTGTGCAGCCGCAAGCTACTATCGGCTCTAGAATAATTGACTAAGTCATGCGAACTCTTACAGTGGTAGACTAGCAGATGTAGGGGATTTAGGTGGTACGGTCTACCCATCGTAAGGTGCTAGCGCTTCTGAAAGACTATGTCTCGGTCATCCATTTCTCAAACACCATGTAGTGCGAGAAGCCCAACGGAGGAGATCGAGTCTTGTGGGAAAAAGTGCGCAAACCTCTGTAGAGTGTATAAAAAAATCATGGTTGGCCGTGTCCCCGGTTATGGACATCTTGAGTATCTAGTACTTGATTATCATGTGAATCTCATCATGTTACTCTAATTAATTTTGTTGGGTTTTTAATGATGATGCTTTAATTGGGATTGAGAATGCTGTCAACCATTCTCAATGTTTAACAACTACCATGATAGTTAAATAAAATTTATTCCTTTGCAGTAGGGAAAAATTGGCTTTACGCAAAACTATAACCATAGAGCTCTCCACCAGCCAAATATGCATGTAGTATAGTTTTATTCTTCCATCATTCTCTATGTGTTACATTGCCAGCATATTCCATGTGCTGACCCATTTCGGGCTGCAACGTTCATGTTGCAAACTTTTCAGACGACGAGTAAGATGCCTTTTAGGTCGTGGTTCTATACTCAGTGATGCCATTGGAGTTGATGGACTCGCTTATCTTCCAAGCCTTCCGCTGTTATTGTTATTAGATGTCCTTAAGCCATATTTATTGTAATAAGTTCTCTTTTGAGACACTCGATGTAATAAGTGTGTGATTGCTACTCTGTTATAAATCCTTCAAGTACTGTGCGGTGTTAGCATTACTGGTCCAGGGATGACACCTGAGCATAGAGATTGGACCGTTTGAGGTCTGGTCGCTACAAGATGGTATCAGAGCACATGCTGACTGTAGGACACAACCATTAAGCTAAAGCCCTAGATCACTACTCACTCTTCTCATTCTGACCTCTCATCTTTTCTACTCTTTTAGGATGGCGGATGAAAGGAACAACTTCACGCAACCGGATGAGGATACACCCTTTGGACGTCACTTGAAGGAAGTCACTAGATATCTGAACATAGGAGTACCAAGCTTCACCGGAACCTACAACGCCACTCTACCGGAAGAGGGGCGCTGGATGATTCAAGTTCAAGTTCTAGGAAGGACGTTCATGCCAGTCAGTGAACCCATAGAGTTTTCTTTTGATGCACCAACATGGAGTCTATGAAAGAGCATGGCAGCTCACATCGCCATGGGACGCATTGGAGAAGTTTACCGCAATGATCTCAAGGATACTATCTACCAGATTTGTGGGCGCCGAGATGAGCACTCGGAGATGATCAGCACCAGGAAGCATAGATCAATTGCAGCTTTTATCCAAGAGTTAAACCAGCACATTCGATGTCAGGAGAACCAGATGTGCGCCGACATGATAGAACTGAAGGAGGCGAAGACAAGAATCAAGGAACTGGAGGAAGAACACAAGGCTACACGTGAAGATTATGAAGAGGAAATCGAAGTATTAGTGGAGAAGAATGCCGATCTGATCAAGAAGATTGGAATATTTCTAGGAGACCCTACACCAGTAGAGGAAGACGAAGAACCCAAGGAGATTCGCCCGGAAGACTACATCATCATCGATGACACCGACTCGGATCCAGATGATAGCGATGATCACTATGTTGATGAAGCTGGAGCAGATATCATAGAGTCTGCAACCGAAGAATATTTCTAGTAGACCACCCCAACAGTAGTAGTAGACCACCATGTAAATATAGTAGGCCGAGCACTTTTGCGATAGTTAGATCGATTGTATGCCCTTGTTTGATTGAATGAAGTGAATTGTTTGCTTTTGCCTCATGTGCATATGGGTAGTGTTTTCTCTCTAGACCCCTCTCTATTCTTAAATCACATCTTTTCTAAACCCTCAGATGCCTCTGAGACGTGACCCCGGATTTACTTTCCCACCGGAGCTCACTCAGTTGATCCAGCAGCAGAACACATTGATGCAGTTGCTAGTCCAGAATCAGAATCAGGGGAACAACAACAACCCACCACCATCACCACCACCACCTGTTGATCACTTAGCCCGTTTTCTTAGGCTGAATCCGCCGGTGTTTTCCAGTAGCACCGAGCCGATAGTAGCAGATGATTGGCTCCGCAAGACAGCAAGGGTGTTGACCATGGCAGGATGCACAGATGCGGAAAAGGTGAAGTTTGCCGCACATCAGCTTGAAGGACCCGCAGCATCATGGTGCGAGAATTTCACATCCACCTTCCCTGTCGACACTGTCACATGGGACCAGTTCCACCAGGCTTTCCATACTGCCCATATTTCAGCAGGAGCTATGGCCATGAAGAAGCGAGAGTTTCGCAACTTGCGCCAAGGAGGAAGGACAGTTGGCCAGTATGTGGAGGACTTTAGTAAGCTTGCACATTATGCCCCAGATGACGTTGCTACGGATGCAGCTAAGCAGGAGAAGTTTCTGGAAGGACTGAATGATGAGTTGAGCATGCAGTTGATGGTAGCAACCTTCAACAACTACCAGGATTTGGTAGATCATGCTCTCGTGATTGAAGGGAAGCAGCAGCAAATTGAAAACCGCAAGCGGAAGTGTGGACAAGGGAAGTACAATTCAGGAGCTCAGCAGAAGCCATGTTTTACCCCTAGACTGGGAGGACATTTTCAGCATACCCATGGAGGAGGTAGCTCGCACAATCATAATGGCCCCAAGAATGGTAATGGGAATGGACGAAGCAACGGCCAGAACCGTACAAACCCATCAACCCCAGCCAAGAGAGACCTGAGCCAAGTCACTTGCTTTAAGTGCCAAAAGAACGGACATTACGCTAATGAATTTCCTGAAGCCCAAAATGGAAATGGCAATGGAAGCTCTGGGAAGATGCCGAACCCTTTCAACAGGGAACAGGTGAACCACGTAAATGTGGAGGAGGTTGAAGCCCAGCCTGATGCAGTAATAGGTAAGTTTTTGGTTAAGTCATTTACTGCACTCATTCTTTTTGATACTGGTGCATCGCATTCATACATATCAAGGTGATTTGTGGATAAGTATAAACTCCCAACCTAATCCCTTAGGTCACCCTGTTAGTAACCTCCCCTGGAGCAGAGTATATGGCTAGTATATGGTGTGATCGGTTACCATTAAGGATTGGTAACTATGTATTTCCCTTGGACCTAATAGTATTGGAATCCCAAGGATTGGATGTGATATTAGGCATGGATTGGTTATCAAAGTATGAAGGGAACATTGAATGTGCCAGTAAGTCAATTTTGCTTACCACCCCAGAAGGGAGAAGGATCAAGTATGTATCCCGGCATGTGCCGAAAGGGACTCAAGTAAATTGCCTAACAGGAGTTATGCAACAGGAAGTACCAGTAGTGAAGGAGTTCTCCGATGTATTTTCAGAAGAGTTGCTAGGCATGCCACCGGATAGAGATATTGAGTTTTTGATTGAGCTTTTGCCAGGCACAGGGCCAATATCTAAGAGACCTTATAGGATGCCCGCAAAGGATTTGGAAGAGATTAAGAAGCAAATTAAGGAGTTACTAGATAAAGGATATATTCGCCCAAGTTCTTCACCTTGGGGATCTCCAGTACTTCTAGTAGAGAAGAAGGATGGATCGTTAAGGATGGTCGTTGATTATCGAGGATTGAATGAAGTAACCATCAAGAACAAGTACCCACTACCGATGATCAATGATCTGTTTGATCGATTGCAAGGAGCTAAGGTGTTTTCCAAGATCGATCTACGGTCAGGATACCATCAGTTCAAAATTTTAGAACAGGATATACCTAAAACGGCTTTTACCACCAGGTATGGGCTGTACGAGTATACCGTTATGCCATTTAGCCTGACTAATGCCCCCGCATATTTTATGAACATGATGAACAAAGTGTTTATGGAGTTTTTGGATAAGTTCGTCATAGTGTTCATTGATGATATCCTGGTTTACTCGAAGAATGAAGAGGAGCATAAGGAGCATTTGCGTTTGGTACTTGGTAAGCTTAGAGAACATCAGTTATATGCCAAGTTTAGCAAATGTGAGTTTCGGTTGAAGGAAGTTGGATTTCTCGGACACGTCATATCCGGAGAAGGTATAGCAGTGGATCCCACCAAGATTGACACTGTGACAAATTGGGAAGCACCAACAACAGTTGGAGAGATCCAGAGTTTTCTTGGACTTGCAGGATACTATCGGAGATTCATTGAAAATTTCTCGAAGATTGCGAAACCTATGACGGAGTTGTTGAAGAAGGATACCAAGTTCATATGGACTGAGGAATGTGAGGCTAGTTTCCAGGAGTTGAAGAAACGTTTGGTTACATCACCAGTGTTGATTTTGCCAGATCAGACCAAGGATTATGAGGTGTATTGCGATGCTTCACGTCGAGGACTTGGAGCAGTGCTTATGCAAGAAAGAAGAGTTGTTTCCTATGCCTCATGACAGCTTAAGCCTCATGAGTTGAATTATGCTACGCATGATTTGGAGTTAGTAGCCATAGTGCGTGCATTGAAGACTTGGGGATATTTTCTCATTGGAAACCATTGTGAGGTGTACACGGATCACAAGAGTTTGAAGTACATTTTCACGCAGAAGGAGTTGAATCTCAGACAAAGGAGATGGTTGGAACTCATCAAGGATTATGATATGAGATTGCATTATCACCCTGGAAAGGCTAACATAGTAGCTGACGCATTGAGCCGTAAAAGTCATGTCAACACCTTAATGACGGGAGATTTACCAAAGGAGTTAGCCGAGAATCTTCGTGAGCTATGTTTGGAGATAGTTCCGAGAGGCTATATAGCAGCATTGGAGATTCAGTCTACGTTGATGGATAAGATTAGAGAAGCTCAAAGGACTGACAAGGAGATTGCTTCTATTAAGGAGAAAATGAGCAAAGGAAAAGTTAAAGGATTTCATGAGGATGAGCATGATACCTTATGGTTTGAAGACCGTATTTATGTGCCTAATGACCCGGAGATCAGGAAATTGATTCTGCAAGAGGCCCATGATTCACCATATTCGATTCACCTAGGAAATACCAAGATGTATTTGGATTTGAAGGATATTTTCTGGTGGACTAGAATGAAGAAGGATATTGCGGAGTATGTAGCCGTTTGTGATGTATGTCAGAGAGTAAAGGCGGAGCATCAGAAGCCAGCAGGATTGCTACAGCCATTGCCGATACCTGAATGGAAGTGGGATAAGCTAGGCATGGATTTTATCACAGGATTGCCCAGAACTCGTTCAGGCTATGACTCGATATGGGTTGTAGTCGATCGTTTGACAAAGGTAGCTCATTTCATTCCAGTCAAGACTACCTATACTACTGCCAAGTTGGCAAAGATATACAGGACCAGAATCATATGTCTGCATGGAGTTCTAAGGAGCATTGTATCAGATAGAGGAACCCAGTTTACCTCAAAGTTCTGGAATTAGTTGCACGAAACTTTGGGTACCAGGCTAGAGTTCAGTACAGCTTTCCATCCGCAGACAGATGGACAGACCGAGAGAGTCAATCAGATTTTGGGAGGATATGCTGAGAGCTTGTGCGCTAGATTATGGATCTAGTTGGGACGACAATTTGCCATATGCAGAGTTCTCTTACAACAACAGTTATCAATCCAGTTTGAAGATGGCCCCTTTCGAAGCCTTGTACGGAAGGAGGTGCAGGACCCCATTGTCGTGGGATAAAGTTGGAGACTGCCAGTTGTTTGGACCGAATCTAATTAAGGAGTCTGAACAGAAAGTAAAATTGATTCGCGATAGGCTCAAGGTAGCCCAGTCTAGACAGAAGAGCTACGCAGATTCAAAACGCAAGGAGACAGTTTACGAAGTCGGAGACCGAGTTTATCTTCGAGTATCTCCACTTCGAGGAGTTAAGAGCTTTGGAGTTAAGGGAAAGTTAGCGCCACGTTTTGTAGGACCATACAAAGTTGTGGAGCATATGGGAGAAGTAGCCTACAAATTGGAAGTGCTCGAAGGATTGTCAGGAGTTCATGATGTGTTCCACGTTTCCCAGTTAAAGAAGTGCCACGCAGAGATGGCTGATATACCGCTAAGAGATACAATGCCGCTGGAAGCGATTCAGTTGGACAGTGATTTGACCTATGAGGAGAGACCCGTCAAGATTCTTGAGTATGCCAGCCGAGTCACCCGCAGCAAGGTTATCAAGTTTTGCAAAGTTCAGTGGAGCCACCACATGGAGGATGAAGCCACCTGGGAACGGGAGGAAGATCTGTTGAAGGACCACCCTCACCTATTTTCTAGCCAACCCGAATTTCGAGGGCGAGATTCATCTTAAGGGGGGTAGGTTTTTAACATCCCAAATTTTCAATTTGGAATGTTGTACAATAGATCATCATTGCATATCATATTTATTGCATTTCTGTTCATCCTAGAAATTTCACGCAACTCAAGGACCCTCAGAGAGAGTTGGGGATTTCGTTACTTTCATATTTGAGTTGTCTCAAATTTTGAAAATAGGATCATTTGATTTTATTTATTTTATCTTCAATTATTTCTATTATAAAAATTATGAGAGAGGGAATAAAATGACTTTCCCAAAATAAAGAAATATTGGGGATTTAATAAAAAAAATCAAATAAGATTTTATTTTGGTTTTGTTTGCTATTTTATTTGAATTTAGGAAAAATTGCACGTTTTCAAAAATTGCATTTAGGACCAAGTAATGTTCATCCTGTTCTAAATATTTTATTTAGACGGTGAAAATTTGTTTTGGCATTTTTAGAATTTTATTTATTTTTCTAGAATTTTGTTTAGTTGCAGCATTATTTTTTTTTTAAAAAGAGACCCCGCGCCCGACTGGGCCAAGGGCCTAGCCGAGCAGGCAAGCCCAACCAGCCGCCGCCGCCACCTCCCTCCCGGGTCGGGACAGGAGTCCCGACCGCCGCCGTCGCCGAGTCCGGGGAGGACCCGCCTCCCGAGGCCGCCCCTTCCCCAAGTCGCCGCCTCTCCCCCTCTTTTATAACCCCGCCGCCCCGCACCACCTGCCGCCGCCAGAGCCCCACCGGAGCCTCGCCGGAGCCCCGAGCCGAGGTAGCCGCCGCCCCGGTTTTCTGAGAAAAGTCGTTTCAGTTTTTTTAGAAAACCCTAGTTTTCGTTTTTTTAATAGATCAGTTTTTCTCCGGTTTATTTATTTAGCGAGCGTTCGATCGTCCGTTCGTTTTAACGGACATGTTCTTCGTTTAGTTCCAGTTAACGAACGTTCATTTGTTAACCTGTTCGTCGTTTTTTCTTTTTCTCGGATTAAATCCGCGATTTTTTTGATCGCGATTTCTAATCCGATGTTCGTTTTAGTTTAACTTTTCGCTCGTTTGTTGGAATCAGGCGATTCAAGCGCCTGGAGTTTCGTCTCGAAACCCTCTTTCCGTTTAACCAACTCAAACAAGTTTTTGCCTCTGTAAAAATTGCCCTAGATCCAGAATGGTAAACGAAGCCTTTTTCTTTTGTCGTTTGTCTTTCGTTGCTTCGTTCGATTTGGTTCTTTTTGCCAACCGGAGTTCTTAAGTTGAACTATCTGGTTAGATATCTTATTCGAGTTTTACCTGTGCATTAGTTGAGTACTTATTGTATGCTTGTTTGTTAGCGATAGAGTACCCGGAGTGCGCCGCTTGCTACTTCGAATCGCTAGGTTTTGCGGATCATCAGCAAGGCAAGTAACACTTTGATCATACCATCCTACTACCCAGTTTTTATTGCATTAGATCAATCCTCAGACTATTGCATGATTAGGATCTAATTAAATTGTGGGTCTGGGAAGTAGATGAGGTAGTACCTATTACCTGTTTATTATCAAACCTTTGGGAGTTACTTCTACATTTGCTTCTTATGCCATGCTATGCTAGTAGACGTGGATTGGGTGAGTGAAATTCATGAAAGATGTGAGAATGTTAAATTAATGGTTTATCTAAGGTGGCAACTTAAATACACATCTGGGTGGATTGAGGCACCTGGGTATTGCAGCGATTGCATGTTTTTCTTTGGACCGCCACCCAGGCTCAAAGGGATCATGAGATTATTCATGCTAGAAACTTCCGTGTGCAGTCACAAGATACTATGGGCTCTAGCATAGTTGACTAAGTCGTGCGAACTCTTACAGTGGTAGACTAGCAGATGTAGGGGATGTAGGTGGTACTGTCTACCCATCGTAAGGTGCTAGCGCTTCTGAAAGACTATGTCTCGGTCATCCGTTTCTCAAACACCATGTAGTGCGAGAATCCCAACGGAGGAGATCGAGTCTTGTGGGGAAAAGTGCGCAAACCTCTGCAGAGTGTATAAACTAATCATGGTTAGCCGTGTCCCCGTTTATGGACATCTTGAGTATCTAGTACTTGGATTATCATGTGAATCTCATCATGTTACTCTAATTAATTCTGTTGGGTTTTTAATGATGATGCTTAATTGGGATTGAGAATGCTGTCAACCATTCTCAATGTTTAACAACTACCATGATAGTTAAATAAAATTTATTCCTTTGCAGTAGGGAAAAATTGGCTTTACGCAAAACTGTAACCATAGAGCTCTCCACCAGCCAAATATGCATGTAGTATAGTTTTATTCTTCCATCATTCTCTATGTGTTACATTGCCAGCATATTCCATGTGCTGACCCGTTTCAGGCTGCAACGTTCATGTTGCAGACTTTTTAGACGACGAGTAAGATGCCTTTTACGTCGTGGTTCTATACTCAGTGAGGACGTTCGAGTTGATGGACTCGCTTATCTTCCAAGCCTTCCGCTGTTATTGTTATTAGATGGCCTTAAGCCATATTTATTGTAATAAGTTCTCTTTTGAGACACTCGATGTAATAAGTGTGTGATTGCTACTCTGTTATAAATCCTTCAAGTACTGTGTGGTGTCAGCATTACTGATCCAGGGATGACACCTGAGCACAAAGATTGGACCATCTGAGGTCTGGTCGCTACAAAGTCACCAAGACCCTAATCGACGACGACGCAGGACTCAGTGTCCTATCCGTCGAAACGTTCGACAGCCTTCAAGTGCCATATGATTAGCTCCGGCCCACCAAGCCTTTCTCAGGAGTGACAGACGGCTCCACCACCCTGATAGGGAAAGTTCGCCTCCCTGTCACCTCCGATCAGTGCGACAACTACCACACCGAGCTCGTCGTGTTCGATGTCGCCCACATCCACCTGCCGTACAACGCCATCCTCAGGTACCCAACACTGGCCAAATTCATCGCAGTCACCCACCATGGCTACAACATCCTCAAGATGCCGGGAAGCGGCGGATTCATCATGGTCCCCTGCGAATAAAGAGACACAGTGTGCTCCCTCGAGCGCGCCTTCCAAGCTGCATCAATTGAAGACCCTGACAGTGCGGGTGCGTAGTACCCTCCTAAGGCCAACCCCAAGAAGAAGAAGTAGCTACTCCGCACTAGGCCTCAGGGCAGCGGCACCTCCAGCGACGCCACTTCAGGATTCGCGCCAGCACCTAGGGCGCCTCCTTCCCTCGCAAAGGGAGGTGCGCCCAGCGCCCTCCTCGGGCAGGGCTTGGGGGCTCTCTTCTGGAGGGCCTCGGACCTGGCCAACATCACGAGGGAGGTGCTTGGGCACCACATGGAGGCGTGCTTCGCAGCATGTTTCCCTCAGGAGGACACCAGGCGAGGAGCGCCCTGTGCTCAGGAGTTCATCACCAAGGCATCTCAGGAGCGCTTTTGGCCTTCACGCGCTTGCCAATGTGAGGGCCCTCCTCACAGCTACATTTGCATGCCGTTCAGCCTGCCGAGCGTGGCCACCGCCTTCAAGCGCAATCTGCGGAGCATCCTGGCAGGTCAGGAGGCCAGGCACCACGCATTCCTGGCGGAGATGGAGACGGTCCTCCGGAGGCCACCTGAGCCTCCATAGTCTCCCGAGGCTCAGGGTCTCGGCGGCTCATGAGGAGCAACTTCTTCGCTACGTGTCTTTAGCTTCCCCAACACTCCTTCGGCACACAAACCTGGTGATATCTTTCCAAGTTCATTCAGCTGGGAGTGTCCCTTGGGCTGCATCATCCCCAGGCCACGTGGGTCCGTCCCTGCGACATGTATCCGCTTGCATCTTTAGTTCACTCTGCTGGGAGCGCCCCACGGGCTGCATCAACCCCAGGCCGCTCGGGTCCAACCCAGTGGCATGTATCATTCTCGCATCTGCCTAAGCTAATTGCTTTTCATACATAATCTATCTACGGTTATCACCCGCTTGATTGTCACCCACCATGGGAGCCACGCGCCGATCATCTTTCTTCAGGATCCTTTGCATAAAAAGGCTAGGCACGATGACTGTGCTCGGGCCCGTCCCTGCAGTGTCGATAAATCCAACGGTTGAGGTCTTTCTGGCAGGCCGGCCCCGTTCACGTCACCTCCTGGGGGCGTTGGTGCTTGGCCTTCTCATGCGATAGCCTCAGGAAATCCACTCGGCGCAGGTTGTCTAACCATCTCACAGGAACACCGCAGCCATCAAGAACCAAGACCAGGCGCAACACGCCTTGAGGTAGGGCCTCGTGAGTCCCGCACTGGCTAACGAGTGCCCAGAAATACCTCGTCTAGCCCTGCCGTGCAAGCCACATGTTAGGGCAGGGCTGTACACGCCACGGGGGCTCTCTGCAGTAGGGAGCCCCCCCCCCCCATGTGCCAGTGGCAGACCGGCGATCACCACGGCGGTTTGCGCCTCCTTGCGCTAACCTGCAAGAACTTCCTGAGGACTACAACAGGAGGTACTGCAGACTCTCTCACTTCTCCCATGCAATTCGCTTGCGCGTTAAAAGGGGGGCTCGTGAGTATCACGACTCGGGAGCTCTTACTGGCTCTCGAGCCCTCACCCCCTGGCCTTGACCACGACATCGCGACCTGGCATACCAGCGTCGGCTGAGCTCGCTGAGGGCCGGGACCTGAGGTCGTAGAGCACTAGGAAGAGCATGGATAAGAGGGGGCCCGCACGGGCCTAACCTAACTACCCGGCAGCAGCCGACACCCAAGTCTGGCGTAACACAAGAAACCAGCTCCAGAACGCCAAAGATAAGTCCCATACCCGGACCGACCCAGAGCTACGACATAAGATTCTCGCCTTGTAGTTGCCCTGCTGCGGCAATGTCGGCACCCTTTCCCATCCTCAAGTAGCTGCTTGCGCGCTAATGGGGACCTCTTGAGCATCGCGCCTCAGGAGCTCTTACTGGACCTCGGGCCGCTCACCTCCTGGCCTTGACCACGGCATCGCGACCTGGCATACCAGCGACGGCTGCCGCCTGCCTAGGGACCGGGACCTGTCAGCGTAGAGCACCAAGCTGCCGCGGGATTGGAAAGGGGGAATAGAGCGTCAGCAGGACATGTGCTCGCAAACTTTCACAATAAGGACAATATCAACAAAAGGCATTACAGACGCTTTACACACCCCCGCGGGGTCCGTTTCGATTCCTAGGAGCTCTACCTACATGCGTCGGACGATGTCGACGCCATCATCAACAGGGGGCCATGGGAGGCCGGCGCCAACCCCATCCAGATCAACGATGGCGGCGGCCAGACGCGGCGGCTTTGCTCCAGGCCCGGCGAGAGCTCGAGGGCACGTAGCTATCGTCGCTCGTCTCCGGAGACTCAGCAAGCTCAGGAGAGTTGCTGGACTACCAGGAGTCACCACCATCGCTGGAGGAGCCGCGGGCGAGGCCAGCGGCAGGCCTGGCGCCAATCACTGCACCGTCCTGGCGACCCCCTTCAGGGCAACACTCCTAGAGGCGGCCTTCCTTGTTGAAGACCTTGAAGAACAGCGTGGAGGCGCCATCATACTCAAAGTGGATGGCGAGGGAGCCTTCCGCACGGCGGACTCGGGCGACCTCGCCCCAGCCTCGAGTCATGAAGATCCTCCCGGAGGCGACGGCTTCAACCTCCGCTCCTGTCGTCGAGGCGTCGCAGTCGGCGTGCTGCAGCCATAGCTTGAGAGGGCCCCTCGTCGGCATCTCGACGGTGAAGAACTGCGGAAGGCGAATCCAAGTGCTTGGAGGCATCGCAGCCCACAGTACTAACTCGCGCGAGGAGTCCGCGACATGGACCCCTGGGGCGACGACGTGTGCCTCCGCGGCACGGCGGCCGCGGCCCTGGCGCGGGCGGCGGCGCTCGTCGCCCCTCCCTCCGGAACCCTCGGTGTGAGCGTACAAGGGCAACAGGAGCACGCCGTGGAGGGCAGGATGAACAGGAGACGGTGGAGGGCAGGATGAACAGTAGCCCGTGGAGGGGTGGTTGAACAGGAGCCCATGGAGAGGGCTGGTTGAACAGTAGCCGGTGGAGTAGCGTGCGGTGGAGGCTGGATGAACAAGAACCCATGGATGAATAGTCGCAGGTGGAGGCTAGAGGAGGTCGATGGTGGATGAACAGTAGCCCGTGGAGGCTGGAGGGGGTCGACGGTGGAGATGAACAGTATCCCGTGGAGTCCCGTTTTGCGGTACGCCACACCCCTCCCGATCAACAGGACCCCCGTTTCAACCGTAGCGCTCCAACACAAGACTGTTTCCTCTGTTTTGCGGTACGCCACACCCCTCCCGATCAACATGACCCCTGTTTCGACCATAGGAGGTCCGTTTCCTCCATTTTGCGGTACGCCAGACCCCTCCCGATGAATAGGATCCTGTTTCGAACGTGGCCGGTCGAACACAAGGCCGTTTCCTCCGTTCTGTGGTACGCCAAGCCTCGTTTCCATCGGCTGTTCTGTCCAAGCCCTCCCGATGAACATGATGACGCATTTCGTTCCGACCCAGCATGTTGGCTCCCCATGAACACGACGACGACGTTGTTTCTCCGTTCTGGCCCAGCCATGTACACGAGCCCTGGCCGTACGTATGCGCGAGTAGGCGTTCGAGACCCTGCCCGTATGTACGTACATGGCCGTATTTACTTTCTTGCACCCTGGCCACTGTACGTTCGTGTACATGCTACATGCGTGCCTCTACTACGACACGTGTGCGCCTCTACATCGACCAGTACGTACGTACACGTTCGCGACCAGAATGACAACGCTACATACGCTTCGACCAGGTGGGTCCTGACTGTCAGGCACTTCCTTGCATGCGAAGATGTATCTGGTGGGTCCCAGCAGTCAGGGGGGCGAATCGTTTTTTTTGGCCCGGACGCACTTCCTTGCGTGCGAAGATGTAGCTGGTAGGTCCCAGCAGTCAGGGGGCGAATCGTTTTCTTTTTTCCCGGACACACTTCCTTGTGTACGACGATGTAGCTGGTGGGTCCGAGCAGTCAGGGGGAAATATTTTTTTCACGAAATACGGTGGCCCGTCCGGTGGGTCCCCGCTGTCAGGTGGAGGAATAATTATTTTACGCGTAATAAGGAGGCACTTCCTTGGTGTGGCCCTGGACCCAGCTGTCAGCCTCTCCACATACAGTACTCTTCCGATGGAAGTTGTTCCTTGACCATGTTGACCACTCCGCGCCAAGAGCACCAGGGCGGTGGACGACGGTGAGGCCTAGGAAGGGGACGATGCTGAGCCGGGGAAGATGCGGCAGTGGAAGTCTGTGCGGAGAGGAGTATGAGGGTTCACTGGTTCGGCTGCGGTGTGCGGCTGCCATCGCCGCAGGGCCTGGCCAGCGTTGGGAATAGTAGGGGCGGTGAGGTCTCTGCGACAGCACAGCCGGCCACGGGAGGCAGGAGCATGCGGCACGACCGGCGCTGCTTTGGGCGGCTGGAGAGGTTGAAGAAGCACTACGGTCATTGGATGGACATCGTACGGTCACTTGAGCTAGAATCGTTCATATTGACTAAGTTGATAAAGCACTCCGTCCCCATCAACTTAGTAGGCCCACAAGTCAGCCACCCACCAAGGTGGGTCCCAACTAGCAGGGATAGTATTCATATTTTGTGTGTAATAAGGAGGCACTTCCGGTGGGTCCGAGCTAACAGCAGGGGGAACGGTTTTTCGCGAAATACGGTGACCAGTCTGGTGGGTCCCAGCAGTCAGGGGGAAACGTTTTTTCACAAAATACGGTGGCCCGTCTAGTGGGTCCCTGCTGTTAGGTGGAGGAATCATTATTTTCCGCGTAATAAGGAGGCACTTCCTTGCTGTGGGTGTGGACCCAGCTGTCATCCTCTCCACATACAGTACACTTCCGATGGAAGTCGTTCCTTGACCATGTTGACCATGCCGCGTTCCGTTGCATGCATGCGTCCATGGGCGTGGTGCGTCCCACTGTCAGCCTCTCACGTACAGTCATGTTCCGATGACTCTCGGTTGTTGACCACGTTGACCACACCGTGCCGAGCGAACCAAAGGCCAGTGGATGACGGCAAGGCCCTAGACTGGAACGACCCGGAGATGCGGAAGACGGGGCAGTGGAGTCGCAAATGGAGAGGAGTGGGAAACTTCACTGGTTCGGGTGCGCGACAGCACAGCCGCGGTGCCGCCCACGGGAGACAGGATCAAGAACAGAGGTTGAAGAAGGAGCACGGCTGTTGGATTAACATCCAACGATCTAGCTGCTAGAATCATTTGTAGATTAAGTTGACAAAGCCGTGCGTACACGTCCGCTTAGTAGGCCCACAAGTCAGCCACCAAATCTGACGGGTCCCAGCTATCAATGGGAGGAATAATTTTTTTCGCATAACAAGGAGGCACTTCCTTCCGTGCAAAGATACAGCCGGTGGGTCCCAGCTGTCAGGTGGAGGAAACATTTTTTCAACTTAATAAGGAGGAACTTTCCTTGCGTGCGACCATGGACCTCGTGGGTCCTAGTCGTGAAGCTCTCCACGTACAGTCCTCTTCCAATGACTCTTGTTTGTTGACCACGTCACACCAAGCGCAGCGAGGCGCTGGACGACGGCGAGGCCCCGGACGAGAACGACTCGGAGATGGGAAGACGTGGCAGCGGAGTCGCATATTGAGTGGAGGAGAAGGGTTATAACTGGTTCTGGTGCAGCGTGGGGCTGCAGTCGGTGGAGAATAACAGGAGGTGTGGAAGGGTGGAGGGATAGCCTGGCCGGCGGAGGGGTAGCGCTTCACAGCGATGCGTGCTAAGCAAAGCCTCTAGCCGCCGGAGGCCAGACCAGGCGGTCCCGGCGACGCTGGAGGAAGAAGACAAGAGATTGAAGGTGCATGCTGACCAAGTTGACAACGCCCTAAGTAGGCTTCGACCTATTGGCCCACATGTCAGCCTGCAAAAATGTGGCATATATTTAACCCATGTTTTCTAGAATGTACAGTCCATTTGCTGGGCTGGGTGAACAAATAATTTTGCGTCAATGCGGCCCATTTATATTATCTAAGAAATCCCAGCCCATTTGCAGTTCCTTCAAATACATGAATTAGCTGGGCTCATTATATATATAATGTTATGTTAGCAGGAGCAATTAATATCAAAACTAAACCGGAGGGGCACATTTTTTATATACATAATTAATAAATTAGCGAGTTATTGCTCAAAATAAAAAATGAGCATGTTATTATTACATTGGTCCTTAAAATCTTCGCAAGCTTTTGTACGCAATCACATGGATTTCCCTTGCCTGTGAGTCAAAAACAACCAGGATTTTCCTTGCCAACTTCTGTTAAACATTTACTTTTATAACTTAATAACACGTGGGATGTTTTCATAATGTATATATAAGTCTCTATAAAATATACAATAATAATAATATAAATATAAATATATATAATGTGGTTAAAAAATACATTGGGCTGCCGATCTTTAAGAAAAAGCCCATAGGTCGGTATGGACCTCAAAAAATAAGTTGAAACCACTGTCACCCGTATGTCGTGGGCTACGCATGTTAAAATACAAAACCTAGGCCTAGTTGATACTTGTTCGCCCTCTGGAAAAAAATGATACCAGATCCCCGAGCGAACTAGATTATAGAGGGGGCCAGCGGCACGACTAAAGAAGAACATCAGGAGAGATTTTTTTTTCTTCAGTGGATGGCTCTCGATGGCGGTTTGTTACTTGCCTATGCACCATACAACTTGTATTTTTAGCCTCCCGGTCCGTGGTGGACCAGCAGCCCATTTGCTGGGCAGGCCAACCTACAGAAACCAGCAGTCGATTTTTCATCAAGCCCCCAAAACAACGCAGTACTATGTTTGTTTTGAGGCCGAAAACATTACGGTAGGGGTTGAGCAGGGGAGGGGGCAAGACAGAGCAAAAAGATTAAAAAGAGTTGATGCACCGTTGCTACCCTAACAAAGCAGGTGCAATTCTTCTCGGGAATAAGGTGTACCGTTGACACCCACACGTCACATACCCCACAGTTGGCATACTAACAAGTTCACACACAAGCACAACAGAAAAGGTAAACATTCATATCAAACTCAGGTTCACAGGACACATTCATATTCATAGCCAACATTCACTATCAACAACTCAAAAGATTCATATATACACAAGTTCAGCATGTCTATGGATCCAAATGATTGATAGATCACACAACAATATTCATAGATAATTCACAAAAAGATCCAGATATACACATGTTCAGTATGTTTAGCATCCAAATGATTGAGATCACAGCCAATATGATCCATGGAAGAACTTTAATTACCTAGGGTACAGACTGGTAAATGGTGTTCATTCGGAGGTACTTCTTGTAGGTTTATATTATTATTATTATTACATAAGAGGCAGCACAGACAATCTGAACTTTGCTTGTAGGTTTATCATCAAATAGTGGCCTCGTGCCGAGGGAGGTTTGATAAACTTGGCCACTACTTTCATCCAACTATTTTACTGGCTCATATTGGTCCTGTAGCTTGCCAACATTCTAAATTGCAGACTGGTAAATGGTGTTCAGTCGGAGGTACTTCTTGCTAAAATTAATGCTTCTACGAGTAAACTTTTGAGTACATAAGAGGCAGCACAGACAATCTGAACTTTGCTTGTAGGTTTATCCTCAAATAGTGGCCTCGTGCTGAGGGAGGTTTGAGCAACTTGGCCACTACTTTCATCCAACTAGTTTACTGGCTCATCTTGGTCCTGTATCTCGCCAAAATTCTACATTGCAGACAAGAAAGGAGGCGGTTGAGAAAATGATCCACCCAAAAATTTTGTGCAGTTCAATTGAAATGGAGCATCCCTGGCGTGCAGACTAATTAAGTGCCAGATGAATATACGCGTCAACCAACTTGTCTGGAATCTTTAGACTCCATGCCATACAGTTCGCTACCATATGTGCAGATAACCAAAAGGCACAAGTTGGGACCAAAGACTGGACTGCTTTCTCTGGGCTATGCGCCAAGCAATATTTTTGGGGTTCACTCTCCTAATACTTGGAGTTTGACAATTGGTTGACGCTGGTTGATACTCGAATGAATATAGGCACTTCTTCTTGTCAACATCGATGCTTGTCTGAGTGAACTTTGGAGTAGATAGCAGCAACATAACTACCTGTCCATCTGATCTTTTTGTGCAGTTCTACTGAAATCACCCGATGTAATGATTTGCCTGCAAGTTCAGGCTCCAAGTTACTCCTTTATGAAATCGGCAAACAGTAGCACAATACCAAATTACCAATAAATATGACAAGCACAATAATCAGGATAAAGACCAGTACCAACCTATGTGAGGTAGCATATCAATTACTATTTCCTTTGACTGGAAGCCGAGATAAGCCAAGCGACTGACAGCAAAGGAAGAATGCAAGCCGAGATTAGCGACTAACAGGAAAGGAAGGAAGCTGCCAAGGCAATGAAGCACCCAAAGTTTTTTGCAGTTCCACCAAAATCGAGCATCCCTGTTGGCACATATATTGAGAGAGTGAGATTACTGTAATAGTGGGACTAGTTGATGAAACATACACTAACAAATAGAAGCACCATCATTATCTTAATGGGTAAAGTTAGCATTCCCTCCCTGCTCCACCACATGATTCACCTCATAGACAAACATACACACGTACATGATTCAACATAGGGTGCTACTAAAGATTTGTTTAACTCCGACAGGAAAATTAGGCAGCAATAAATTAGTGGTACTTAAGTACTCCTAATTAATTAAGTGAGACAGCAGAAGTGGAAGGGCTCCCTGGAGGATCGTCTCACATGTAAGGTAGTCATTGCTAGGGATGGCACATGTAGGGTTTGGGTACGGGTGGAGCCACCCCATACCCTTACCCGTCATCCCAAACATTACCCATCACCCGTTGATGGGTACAATTTTTTCCCATACCCGTCACCCATCAGGGTAAATGGGTACCCGCGGGTAAATTATCCAGATTTGCATCACATCAATTTGAGCATTACATAGTCATGAACAACAACTTATAATAATAATTTATAAACAACAACAAATCATGACAACAACGCATACTCATTTGTGGGCTAGCTATTGTGGTGCAGCGGCCTAACATGAATGCCTGATGAGGTCTGTTTAGGGTTGTGGGATATATGTACATATAATATGCTTAATATTTAAATAAATAATATATAAGGCCTATTTGTTAGAATATATGCGGGTACATGGGTATGGGTTAGACTAAACCATACCCGTACCCACTATACCCGATGGGTATGAAATTTTCCTATTAATGTACCCATGGGGATTTTTTAACCCATATCCTTGCCCTAATAGGGTTTTTACCCACAGGGTACGAGGGTAATGGGTACCCATTGCCATCCCTAGTCATTGCCGGAGCCCTTGAATGGCCTCGACTGAGGCCTCTGGCTTCAGCAAGATCGCCTTGGCACTGTTTACTCTTCTTCTTCCTCCTCTTCATGCTCTGTTTCTCAGTCTCCTCGCCAGTTGGTGAAACCAAGTACATGATTGGTCTTCTATTTCAGAATTGGTTTTGTCAGTGAGGGAGTACAAGTGTACTAGTAAAAATTAGCATTATTTTCTTATGGCAGTCGCAAAATAGAGATGAACACATGCATTAAATATCATTCTTACCTAAAGGAGGGTCATCGTGCCAATATGGATGATGAGGATTGGAACACAGATCTCCCTTTGTGCAGTTCCACCGAAATGAACCAACTGTTCCATTCTGACATTCCAGTTAAACAACACAAAAGTCACTTCTTTTAAGAAGAGTTTGTGCAGTGCACCAAAAGGTCACAACAGCAACCAGGTGAAATGGATATCCCTATTTGCACAAAAAGCTATAGAGGAAACAGTCATTGTCTCAAACAATTACAGGCAAAAACATTTGGCTAAACTTGTCATGGCTTATAACAGTGGCATGGCTTCATTTTTACCAGGGGCATTGGATTAAGAATAGCTAAATATTTGGTATAAGGGCATGGGACAGTGGGTGCACCAGCAGTCTAGCACCATGTACCTAAACAGGGGCATAAAGTGGTGATTCATAGTTTGTTGCCCCGAGAAACAAACATCCAAGAAACATATCTGGGTTGGTCCCATTTTTGTTCACTCTTGCCACCGACTCCTATGTGTGGATAGAAAATCCAGTCCTGGTCATACCACTGTGTACAGCGTTACCCCTATATTTCCCTTTTCGACCAAGAGACCGGTTGGATGACCAGTCTATACTACTTTCACCCCCTTTCCTTCCTGTTTGTACCAAGTCCAATGTACTACATACTAAATTCCCCCACCCCCACTTTATTTCTTGTTTGAACCAAGTACAAGATTCAACTCCATGAAGTAGCTTTACCTCTAACAATAGAAGAAAAAATAGGTGACGTTGGACCATCCGATCGAGAGGGGCTGAGAGGTAGAAAATGGTGCACATGCATCGACGTAGCGAGCTGGGGAAGTAGAGCTAAGGCAGTTTGGAAGGAAGATATACCTGAAGGTCGTCGGGATGTGGATAGGTGGGTGGCGGGAGGCCGGATCCGCCCACACTAGGGCAACGACGAAGGGATCGGAGGACCTCTCGCGCTGGCGCTCGGCCAGAGATAACGGTGCGGCCGACAGTGGGTCTCCTCCCTCGCTGTCGACGACGGCCTAAATGCCGCCCCTCATCCCCTTCACCGGCGGAGGGGGATACGTCCAGATCTGTAACCAGCGGTGATGATAGAAAGATAGTGTTTTTTGAAGGGAGAAAGACAGTGTTACCACCCCTATCTTGTTTAGATCTGGAGAGGATGAGAGTGTGTGAATAGAGCAAACCTAGCAAGCAAGCGCGTAAGCTCCGGCCTATATATACGTAGTGGGGTAGTTTTCCTTTTTCACTCCATCAAAACAATCCTTTAAAATTGTGTACTACGTGCCAGGTCGCTGTTTTTTAGTTGTTGATTGCTTTTTGAGATAGCTACCCGCTTGTTCCAAGTGGTGTTACGGTGTGCCAGGTCGCACTTTGTATCGTTCAAGTTTGGTACAAGTCCCTCCATTAAATGAACAATCACCCCTCCTAAAAATTGTGAACAAGCCCACGGCTAAAATTATTGGAAATGTGGGTTGCCCCATGCATTATTATTTATATTTTCTACTCCCTCCATTCCTAAATATAAGTCTTTTTTATTAGCCACACCTAAGACAAGAATTTTTTATTAGCAGTGAACCCCACATGTCATAGACACAAAAAGTGTGGCAAGATTCCCTTAGGCAAGCCAAAGTGTGTCTAACAATTTAAGCAACTCAAGTTAGGCAAGTGTGGGAAAATAATGTGGCAACATAAGACAAATGTAGTCACAATCCAAACAGCCCTAATTTTTTGTGACATGCATGAAAATTTGGTTAGTTGAATTTATAGTAAAAATTTGGCAAGGTGCATCAAATCAACACATGCAAGTATCAAAAGGGAAGTCACGGCATGCATGCATGCGTTGTACTCCCTCCGTTTCCAAATATAAGTCTTTTTAGAGATTGCAACAGGTGACTACAAACGAAGCAAAATATGTCTACATACATCCGTATGTATTAGTCCATTTGAAATGTGTAAAAAAGACTTATATCGAGTGTAGTGCTTTGATGTGTCGCGTCAACTCGTACAACACCGAGAAGTTTGATTACTACAACGTCCTCTCCCTCGCGGACTGAGCTCCGGTGCCTTAACTGCACCTGCCTTTGGCTGCATGACAGGTGGGCCAACCACCTGTTGGGCCCACCTGTCATAGACGCAAAGGCAGGAGCAGTAAGTCAATGAAGCTGCGTCCCTCCCTCGCGCATGAGCGTGGTGGCTGGAAGGACTAGTAGGAGCTTTCGCTACACGCTTCTTGACGGCGGCGAACTTGCGGATGGAATTGAAAATCATTTCGTCCATGCGAGAAGCGAAGCCGGCGTCGGTGAGGGCTACGTCGACGGTCGCCAGCACCGTCTGGAAATGCTGCGCGGTGCGGGGCCGCAGGTCGGCGCCTTGGATGATTTGGCACAGCCGATTGCCGCTCGCGACCATTGCCTCCATAGGTGCTTCTGGCTCCTGGTCACTTGGTTTTGGATTGGAGTGAGCAGTGTTGCGCAGAGACTAAGGAGTAGATGGATTGGAGTGGTGGGGCGCCTTTATATGAGAATCCAAACTCTGTTGCATTCACATCGTGCTGGCTCTATTCTGCTTCTCCAATTAATTCCCTCTGCATGTAGAGTAATTTGAGGATGCATCATTGACCGTTCAACGTCTCGGGAACCGCTACCCTCTCCCTCCTTGGCATTCAGGCACCTATGGAGGCGAGGCGACTGCCGCTCGCGTCTATCTCGTGTCAGGAGACGTTCCCGTCGACGACGAGGTGCCTATCATGACTTCGTAAATTTCAAGATGATAGTACTAGTATACCCAATATTGTGCACCGCGACCAAGGCCGAGATGAAAACGAGAGAACTATGTATTTATTTACGGTATAGATTCACCCATTTTGCTCCATATGTACTCCGTCTTGGTGCAGTCTAGTCACTTGTTGAAATCTCTAGAATGGCAAATACTCCTTTCTGGTTTACAGGGCTATACTAGCAAGTAGTAGTACAATAGTGGGCTCACATAGCAATTTTGTATCATGCAAGAGCATAGCTATATGCGTGCTCCCAGGTTTGCAACTGCCACATTCGGGTTGCACTTGGCTGTTCGCCTCTTCGAGAAGACGAACAATGATGTTACTACTACTGCTTCTACAGTATCGAATCCACTGCTGCATGTTCGAATCCACTACTGCATGTCCATCCACCATGAGCGGGAGGGATAAGCAAAAGCCTGTCCTCGTCTACGAGCCACCACGCGCATGGGCGAGGGAGAAGGCATGTACTAGTAATAAAATCAAGCTTCTCCTTGTTGTATGAGTTGACGCGACACATCATAGCACTGCCCCACATGGTTGCCTCTAAACTTGGCTGAAAGACCCGCAGTGTACAATACTCCATTTGCTGCAACCTCTAACATTTACCCCACCACAAATTAAAATATATATTCCTGTCTTGACCAAATGAGCGTGCAAACTAGAATCACCAGGATGACAGGTAGGGCCAGAAGATTATTTTAACCAAAAACTATAGCATGGAGCCAACCCCAACGATTTTAGGGCATGTTTGGTTCCAATAAGTCACCTGACTTATAAGTCAGGTGACTTAAAACCAGTGACTTATAAGTCACGCCTGTTCGATTGTCATCTGACTTATAAGTCCCCTGACCACACCTTCTCACCTTGTTTTTTTATGTAAAGGTGATGGGACCCACGGAAAAGGGGGTGACTTATATGTTGGGTCTATTTGGCAAAATAAGTCACTTTTTTCACTTTTCGACTTATAAGTTGGTGACTTATTTGGAACCAAACAAGCCTTTAAGCTTACAGGCACGGTACACGCTATCCTAGGCTACTCTACACATGAAACTGCCACACGAGCGTCCGGGCTGCGCTTGGCTCTTCGCCTCTTTGGGAAGTCGAACAATGGCCCTGTTTGGATACTCTAACTCAGTTAGAGGTTAGAGTTAGATTCTAACCCAGAACTAACCCTGAACTAACTCTAACCAAAAAGGTGTTTGGATAGCAGGGTTAGATGGAGCGCGGATACAGCGAGGCGCCTTCACGGGCGGTGCGAGAGGGAGGGAGGGAGAGGACAAGAAGCTTCGAGGAAGTGAGGAGGGATCTGCCTCGGGAAGAGCGAGAGAAAAAGGTGTTTTTAGTGGTCCTGAGAAGAACTAACCCAAATAAGCACCTCTTGGGTGGGTCAGATTTTTTGGATGAGTTAGATGCACCTAACCCAAACTAACCCTCCTGTTTGGATATTTTTGGATTAGTTGAGTCCAAACTAACCCAAACTAACTCTAACCCATGGATTCAAACAGGGCCAATGATGGAGTACTACTGTAGTGGAGGAGTACTATAGTATGCTTCTGGCCATCTGACACCGATTGAACTGCTACATGTCCACCGCGTACGCGGGGGGGGGGGGGAGAGCGTGTAGCGAACGAAGGCTTCTCATTGTCCTGCCAGCCACCACGCTCATGGGCGAGGGAGGGACGCAGCTTCATTCACTTACTGCTCCTGCCTTTGCGTCCATGACAGGTGGGCCCAACAGGTCGGTGGCCCACCTGTCATGCAGCCAAAGACAGCTGCGGTTAAGGCGAGAGAGCGTTGTAGTAATCAAACTTCTCGGTCTTGTATGAGTTGACGCAACACATCAAAGCACTGCACTCGATATATTTCAATAATTTGCGTTTACCGATGCATTAATTACAACACATGCATGCATGTCGTGACTCTCCTTTTGATACTTGCATGTGTTGATTTAATGCACCTTGAAGTAGTATGAATATGTGACGGTAAAACTTTGTAATGCCCCGGCCCTAATAAAGCGAGAGATAGTTGTGCACGAGGAGGGCGAGATCATGCAGACGGAATGGGACCCTAAGATGGAGCTCTCTATGGTCTCGATGGACATCACCTTGCTCCACTACCCCTTGTGCCTCCGCCCCTTGAAGCCTCCGGTGTATGAGGTTTGAATACTCCTCGTCCGTTTGGTTGATCGAGCAAGGTGCAGGTTTCATGATTGATGTGTTGTTTGATTGATTTGTGCAGTGCAAAGGAGGGCGCCTGGCTTGCACGGACTACCGCGTCGAGCGCCCCAGGAACCACCGGCAGTGCCAGAAGTGCGAGCGCAGCGGTGGCTTCGACGTGCGGAACATGGCGGTGAACGCCGTCCTCTCCTCGGTGAGGTTGGAGAGCCCGCATGAAGGTTGTGGGCTCTACGTCACTTACCACAAGCTCGCCGATCACTAGAGCGTGTGCCCGCTCACGCCCTGCAAATGCCCCGTGCCCGTCTGCGGCTATGAAGGCCCGCCGCCGGTGCTTTCCCACCACATCAGCACCGTGCATCCCATGCCCGTGCACAGGATCCAGTACGACAAGGCACTCCAGCTGCAAGTGTCACTGTCGGAGCCATGACTCTTGCTATTCGTGGAGGAGGACGGCCGCGCGTTTTTCTTGGTCGGCGGCATGCTCGACATCGGCCCCCCTATCGCCATGTCGGTCGTCTGCATCAGAGTGGGGGCCTCCCCACTGCCGCACTACATGGCCAAGCTGTGGGCGAACGCACTACAAGAAATATGTCAACTAGTGACCTTCTGTCAGTGACCCTGGAAGAATTGGTCATAAAGGTCAAAAGCTGTTCGGGGGGCTCCAAACCCTAAACCATTGCGACCATTTTGGTCAGAAAGGTCGTAATTTCCTTACACGAAATGGTCATAAAGCAGACAACACTAGTCCGCTGCCTTATTTCTAGTTGTTAACGACCAATATAGATGGTCATAGCCTTGTAAATTGTGGTGGGTTGCGATGACTAGGCGCCATCTCATCAGTTTTGCCTATGTGTCATGTCCATGTGTCAATTTTTGCCCTAGGTTGTGAAGCAACCTATATTTCTATTATTCCAAAAATTCCCAAAAAATTCTCATAAATTGTTTGGATCATATCTTCATCAAATATGTCGAAAACCTCCTTGCCTAGTTAAAAAATAATTCAACACTATTCATTTTCCTATTCTGTTCAGAGCAGCACTTTGTGAAGGAAGTACCACTTTGGCATGTCAAAATAGTATCCATTTTCTACAGTGCTTTCCTATGCCCAAATAACCATCCTCCACCAAATGCCAGCTCAATCCATTCATTATTTTGAGCCCAGCTTCAACATTCGTATTTACGTCCAATGTGGTACTTTGCAAAGCAAGTACCAACTAGGCTCCTCCTTTTGAGCTGAAAATTTCTGAAGACGGTCTTCTTAGTAACTGATCATCCTCAGCCAAAACTCACGCCCATTAGCCATTTACATTTCCCGTACCGCTAATCAAACACTTGGCTGCTAATTCATGTTTGGGCATCGACCAGTCTCCTCGTGAGAATCTTATGCTGTAATTTTCTTCCTAGCACCTACCTAGGGAGTGCCCAACCCACTAGACATGCCTAGGCCGCCCAGAACACATGGCAATGCCACGTTCATGCGGTGACCATGTGGCGGGCATGCGAGTTTACGCGCTCTAGAGTTGGGGCCCTTGGCCACCGCCCAAACCTCGACGTATCGCCACCAAACCATGTATTTATGACTAAATAGGTACTTATGTAACTAGAAATGATTTTGTGAAAAAATAAATAGCAAACTATGAGGCAGCTGCAGTTCAAATTTGACCCGCTTCCAGCTAAATCAGCGGAAATTTGTCTTTTTCACGAGTGGTGGATCAAAACTTTTTACACCCAAACATTTGGTCAATTGTGCATTAAATATGGCCTAGTATTTTATAAAAATGATTTGGTCCAATTTTGCAACAATTATTTGGGAGGTCCTTCACAAAAAAACCTCCTTTTGGGCACTCGAAAAATGGAAAATTGTTTTTTCGTCCAAAGAAAATGAAAACTTCCTTAGGCAACATTTTTTACCATTCCAATATGCACCCCTGTGCACAATATGAGATAATTTGAACAAACTATGCCATGAATGTGGCCATAATATTGATCATTTGGCTTGAAAGCCATTGATCTCCATACGTGATAGCTTGTTTCTGAGAACACTTTTTAAAAATAATTGCCGTATTACAAGTTTGTTATTTTTCCTAGGAACTTGGCCACATATAATGACACAATGTGAAGGTTTCCCAATTTTTTGATTTTTTTTGAATTTTTTATGCCCGTTTCAAAATGAGGTCAAAACGGCGGGAATGACCGTTCCTAACTAGTGGTTGAATCTTGGAATTTTTTTGGTGTTTCTCTGATTAAATAGATACTTATGTACCTAGAAATGATTTTTGGAAAAAAAAATATCAAATTTGACCCGTTTCCAGCTGAACCAGCGGAAATTTGTCTTTTTCACGAGAGGTGGATCAAAACTTTTTACACCCAACCATTTGGTCAATTGTGCATTAAATATGGCCTAGTATTTTATAAAAATTATTTCGTCCAATTTTGCAATAATTATTTGGGAGGTCCTTCACAAAAAACCTCCTTTTGGGCACTCGAATAATTTTGGGTACTAGTGTAGAGTTTAGTACTTTGTAGTTTTAACTGAACAGATTGTAGACTACACTCTCTAGTTTTTGCTGAACAGAGTTAAAAGACTATACAATGTGGTTTGTGCTGAATAGAGTTCTATACTGCATTCTATATCTTGTGATGAACAGAGTGTTTCTAGAAGCAAAAGATTCGATCGGTTGGTAGCTTCATGTGCTAATGTGTGACCAACACGTGACTTGTTTGTAGCGTCTGTTGACAAAAATGTCAATCATAGTAACTGACAGTGTGCCTTGACATGTTTATATGTTATCATGCTTAGGAATCAACTACTCTGTATATTTTTTGCATCTCTGTCACATCCAATCGTGATTCAGGATGTACTAATTCTTGTATGCTATCCTATTCCAACCAGCATAGAAGTGAAGTGTGTAGGATTGGTATTATGCCCCTGTGTTATTTGTATTCTTCCCAGGTTACACACAGTCAGTCTTCCAAGGTCTGTCGTGCGTCCTGCTAGTGTTCACAGCCTTCCAAGTTCATGGGGGTCGTGTTTGTTTGTTCATGTGATGATTCTTCTACACATTTCATAGTTTCTTCTACATAGGCGCTACATTTTGGGTAAATCCTGTGCAGATTATGAAGTAACTTGGGTGCCTCGGTAACCATCTTCTTCATTCTTTTGCAGTTGTGGAGACCACGGATGGGACTATCACAGTTGCTTCTGCGTTTCACGGGCATCAGGAAGGTACTAATTACCATTTCCTCTCTCTAGTTCTTACTCACCACACTACAAGGCAAGGCATATCTGACCATCGCAGGGCCCTTTGCTACATTTGTTGTTCTATGTAATTGGAGAGCTGCTCAAAAGGCTTTCTTCCATATGCTTATGTGTTGCTTTATTTAACAGCGATACATTACAGGGATCACAAGTTCTTGTTGAAAGTGGTAGAAGAGGGAGTTGGCTGTGGCCATGGAGGCATGTTTGGCTCCGACGCCATGGATGCCGCTGCGCTCTCTAATCGTCCTCCTCCCTGACCCCTAAGCACATCGGGCCACTGTGCTTCTTCTAGTTTCACATGTAGGCTTTTCAAAGGATTTTGGATGCTGATAACATTAACTTAGTTCCTTGAATGTGATATATAGATTCTTCCCTTGTTTTAACTGATTGCCAGAAACTGTACATTCCTGGTTGACAGTCATGAACTTTTATTGTTGGTAATCTAAAATATTCTGCATATTTAGTGTCCAAATACAGTCCAAAGATAAATCTTAGCTGTAAATATTCTGCATATATAGTGTTCAGTTTGATCTATAAGATCCGAGTTTATTGTACTATTAATGGTGATAAGATTGCCGCTAGTATATTCTGTACATTTCTTGTTTGGGTCTAGGCTAGAAAATAATGTCAGTTCTGCTCCAGCAAAACTTACCAGTTTCTTCCTTTCCCTACTTTAAACCATCTGAAAAGGCTAGCATGATTATTGAAGCCCGTGAGCTTTTGCCCATCCGTCTTCGAGCTTTTATTTCTGGGGTTTACTTCATCAGAACTTCGCGATTAGTTACCAGCAATGTCCCTTTACCGAAGCCCTATCATTGTAGTAGGGTTTCCTGTGGGGCAGTCGGCACATGCATGATGCTGCATTCCTGCCAATCATGTTTGCTTAGATGTTTGCCTTCATACTTTTGTATTATTTTGTAATGTATTGTTTTGTATTGTCTGCATTCGAGTGTCGGTCATCCTGCACAGCAAGGAGTTGGACCAAGGGGGCAAGCAGCGCTGCTGGTTCCTTGAGACATGTGCAACACATTTAACTTGTAGTACTCCAGTAATCCAGTAATTTTGCTTAGAGTATTTAACAAGGTTGAACTGTACATGTGTGGAGTAATTTTGCTTGGAGTATTTAACAAGATTCACCAAGATTTAACTTACTTTTCCAGTTAATTAAATGGACATCTTGGATTAGTTAGAAAATCATGAATTATTTGCAGAAATCCATAGAAGTATTGTACTCCAGTGTGCATTACTTACATAAACTTGCGTGCAAGCTTATTTTCTGACTTGTACATTCTGAAACTGAAAAAGCTTAGTTAACTTATGTTAAGTTTCAGTAATATTTAGTGGAGTATTTACTGTAAATTTTGCACATCACAATAATTTCACTTGCTGTTAACTGCTATAGCATTAGGGGTAGTTTTACTAGAGTACTGCTTGAACAGGGTGAATGGAGGGTGAGGAAGTTTTACTGCACAGTAGGATTGCACAGGGAGTAGTTAGGAATAGTAGATGTTGATGATCATAGTCAGGAGTAGTTTTGCGTTTGGTGATCATCCAAAAATGTGATGTACTATTGTACTTTGAGTGAAAATGGAATGGTGCGATCCTGCACAACATACTTTGAGTGAATGTTGAGTACGGTATGCACTTGTGTAGTAGATGTTGAGTACTGTATGCACTTGTGTAGTAGATATTTTGTTTATAGATTCAGTTTATAGTGATACGCTTGTGCAGTATAGTCTTTGCCTTTTGTTTATACAGTTAAATGTTGTTTATATATCTAGCTTGTGCTGATAAACTTGCACGGTCTCTACCTGTTTATACTGTTAAATTTTGTTCTATAACTTAAGCTTTTACTGATAAAATTGCACAGAGCACAGTACAGTCCCTGCCTTCTGTTATACTCATAATTGTTGTTTAGTTCTAATTCATTTTCCATTGTACAATTGTATAGATGCAGTCCCACTCACAAGGGAGGCACACATGTAGCATGGCCTCTGCCACGGTGGCTAGATGTTGTACAGCAGTATAGGTGTGTGTCCCGATTTACATGCTCACCGTTGTACATGTTCCTTTCTGTTTGGAGTCTATGATGTAAGTGATACTGAGATGCTCATGGAGGAGGTCGTTGTTTATGTGTCGTTGGTCCTGGGAATTGCATGCATTGTCTATTTTTAGCGTTGTTGTGTATGTGAAAGATTCCATGTTCACTACATGCTAAATCTTTAACTCCTAGATATTACATGTTCACCGAATGTTTACTTCATCATGTGCCAACTTAAATGCTCAACTAGGGCGAATAGTGAATAGTGGATGCTCTATTGATCTTGCTGTAGTAGTAGTTGTTGACCTGGTATGCTGTAGTTGCTGTTGATTTGGAGTAGTTAATGTTGCCGATACTATATGTTGTACTGTTGTTGTATTGATCCACGCTCTTTCGAGCCTATCCCTGTTTCACGCAGGAGAGGCATCGAGCAAATATGACAAGTCCAAGTTTGAGGTGAGCGACAAGGATGACGACAACGAGGTGAGACCATCCTGATCCACCCGCCCACTTCCTCCCCGTGTATTCCCTAACCGCTCAGCATGTTGATTTTCTCTAAACATATGAAAACTTGTTGTGTGCAGGGTGACTAGTGATGCGGCACACCAAGCAACAGTGGGGGGAGGGGGTCTCTAGAATGTCGTTGTTGCCGCTTATTGTTGAAGTCACCAATTTATGATGGATGGTCGCTGTTAGTTTAGCTCCTTGGTAGTCCCTCTTTCAAGCAGCTGCAGCTGGTAGAAATGGTAGCTACCGTGTCCCATGTAGTTCATGTTCTCAGACTGCCCTTTGTTGCTTCATTTTGATGTTAATTTAGACTCTGTTGAATGTACCTACTTTGTGCTCGTGGCTGTTTCAAAAGTCCTTTCATGTTGAAAGAAATAAAATGATCTCGCTACTTGTTCGAATTTCCTCTCTGTTTCACTGTCGCTGGAATAAGCTTGTGTCCTGCGAGCAAGTTCCTGAAAGTTTGATATGGAGGCTCAAAAACGAAATGGACTATGAAATGGCTGAGGCGCAAAAACGAAATGGACTATAGAAGGCCCAAAACCGAAATGGACTATAGAAGTCCATGTCCTAGAAGAAAAAGAAGATGAATTCTTGGGCTTGGCCCATGTAGCTCACATAAATTGACAGGAAAATAATAATAAATGGGCTTGGCCCACAAGGAAGACTGAACTGGCCTGGGCTGAATCTTGTCGGTGACCTTTTTAATTGGTCGCAATTTTGCCATGTCAGATTGCCACGTCGGATCTGACGTGACCTGGGCAGACAGCCAGTGACCAAAACAAAAGGTCATGGGTTCAACGACCTTCTGTTTTGGTCATAAACGTCTACGACCTTCTCACAGAGAAGGTCATTAATTTCAGTTTACGACTGCCAACTTTTGACCTTCTATTTTTGGTCACAAAAAGGTCACAAATGAAAAACAATGACCTTTCAGTGACCAATAGTCAAGGTCACAAGTTGACATATTTCTTGTAGTGACGGCCCGCCGGGGGAGCCCAAAGGGAGGACCGACGCCGTCAAGGTGGAAATGGAGGTGACAAGCAGCGGGGATCCCAGCGACGTCGCCGTTCAGGAGCTGACCTTCTTCACAGTTCCGCCCAAGCTGCTGGCCGGGGCTAAGCTGGTGTCCCTCCACATTGAGATTGACAAGCTCACGTCCTAAATGATTCTACAGTGCCTTCTGCTTATCTTAGTAATATGCTAATATGGGGGTTAGCTCGGTCTACTTTAGCTTAAGAGATGCTGGGCTTTGGTGGCGATGCAGCAATTACCTCAACATCAGATCAGAAGTGAAAGTAATTTCGAACAGTCGAATGGATATTTTGCGTCTGTTGGATATAAAGATCATTTGGGTAAGAAGTAACAGCTTATATGCTTTTTTTGAAACGGAACAGAATTTTTGTTGACATGCACTAATATTTTCGAAACGGACATCGGGCTGTAGCTAGAAGGGCGGTTGGGACGCAGCATCAGCCCATACCACGGTGACCCCCAATTGGGACACCGACTCTGGATTTTATCCCTCGCCGATGTCAACCGCGTCTACGTAGAACATTGTTCCCTTCCCCTAGCTGCAGGATCAGGTCGGATATGTGACCAGCAGTGTGGCCACCGTCGTTCTATGCTTGTGAAGAGAGCAACCCAAGCAAGCAGGCTTGTAGCTTAGGCTCCTGCTAGTGTATATATAGTGGTTTTGTTTTTCTCTCCATATCAACCATTTTATATTGCGTACGTGTCATTGAAGAGTGAAATGATGGTTTCTTCTTTTGACTAACTTACTGTGTGATTTGACTCCTCCTTTAGTGGCCCCTACATGTACTCCCCCTACGTGTATGCAATAGTCACACGTACACATGGACGCAAAAACGCGCGCGACGCCCTAGTGCATGCATGTCCGAGCACACGACGGAATACACACGGTCACGCTCAAGTGCTCAACCTACACGTGCATGCACACACATACTCAGCCAGGGTGAGCTAGTGACCGTATAAACACCGGAAAATGTATATATTGAGCGCAATGAGCGTACTATGAAGTCCACTGACCATATTTTTAAAAATATACAGTGACAGACAATGTATTTATCTCGTTTGAAATTAAGCCATATTAACCGGAGAGGAGGCAGTATGGACTAGCATTACTTTGCTGTGTCCTGTCAACTTGCCGAACGAGGAGAAGCTTGCAGGACGGGAGAAGCTTGCGCGCGGTGGCTCGCAGGAAAAGGAGAAACTTTTGACTAATGCAAGCTGTCCTTTGCTCAGGCGGTGGACGTGCAACAATTAATTCGGTGTCAGATTGCCAATAGCATACACTATAGTAGTAGTACTATTACTGTTGCACTTCCCGAAGAGACGAACTGCCAACCACAAAGTTTACTAGTACTATAGTCTATAGAGGTAGTACTAGGAACCGGATGAAGGAGCGTCTGCACTCTTATTATATTTTTATAATGTGATAAAGCAATCTTCAACACATTTGGTTCTCTTCGAGGGTTCTCGCATGTGATAATGGAAGTCTTTTGGGCACTAGTGTAGAGTTTAGTACTTTGTAGTTTTAACTGAACAGATTGTAGACTACACTCTCTAGTTTTTGCTGAACAGAGTTAAAAGACTATACAATGTGGTTTGTGCTGAATAGAGTTCTATACTGCATTCTATATCTTGTGATGAACAGAGTGTTTCTAGAAGCAAAAGATTCGATCGGTTGGTAGCTTCATGTGCTAATGTGTGACCAACACGTGACTTGTTTGTAGCGTCTGTTGACAAAAATGTCAATCATAGTAACTGACAGTGTGCCTTGACATGTTTATATGTTATCATGCTTAGGAATCAACTACTCTGTATATTTTTTGCATCTCTGTCACATCCAATCGTGATTCAGGATGTACTAATTCTTGTATGCTATCCTATTCCAACCAGCATAGAAGTGAAGTGTGTAGGATTGGTATTATGCCCCTGTGTTATTTGTATTCTTCCCAGGTTACACGCAGTCAGTCTTCCAAGGTCTGTCGTGCGTCCTGCTAGTGTTCACAGCCTTCCAAGTTCATGGGGGTCGTGTTTGTTTGTTCATGTGATGATTCTTCTACACATTTCATAGTTTCTTCTACATAGGCGCTACATTTTGGGTAAATCCTGTGCAGATTATGAAGTAACTTGGGTGCCTCGGTAACCATCTTCTTCATTCTTTTGCAGTTGTGGAGACCACGGATGGGACTATCACAGTTGCTTCTGCGTTTCACGGGCATCAGGAAGGTACTAATTACCATTTCCTCTCTCTAGTTCTTACTCACCACACTACAAGGCAAGGCATATCTGACCATCGCAGGGCCCTTTGCTACATTTGTTGTTCTATGTAATTGGAGAGCTGCTCAAAAGGCTTTCTTCCATATGCTTATGTGTTGCTTTATTTAACAGCGATACATTACAGGGATCACAAGTTCTTGTTGAAAGTGGTAGAAGAGGGAGTTGGCTGTGGCCATGGAGGCATGTTTGGCTCCGACGCCATGGATGCCGCTGCGCTCTCTAATCGTCCTCCTCCCTGACCCCTAAGCACATCGGGCCACTGTGCTTCTTCTAGTTTCACATGTAGGCTTTTCAAAGGATTTTGGATGCTGATAACATTAACTTAGTTCCTTGAATGTGATATATAGATTCTTCCCTTGTTTTAACTGATTGCCAGAAACTGTACATTCCTGGTTGACAGTCATGAACTTTTATTGTTGGTAATCTAAAATATTCTGCATATTTAGTGTCCAAATACAGTCCAAAGATAAATCTTAGCTGTAAATATTCTGCATATATAGTGTTCAGTTTGATCTATAAGATCCGAGTTTATTGTACTATTAATGGTGATAAGATTGCCGCTAGTATATTCTGTACATTTCTTGTTTGGGTCTAGGCTAGAAAATAATGTCAGTTCTGCTCCAGCAAAACTTACCAGTTTCTTCCTTTCCCTACTTTAAACCATCTGAAAAGGCTAGCATGATTATTGAAGCCCGTGAGCTTTTGCCCATCCGTCTTCGAGCTTTTATTTCTGGGGTTTACTTCATCAGAACTTCGCGATTAGTTACCAGCAATGTCCCTTTACCGAAGCCCTATCATTGTAGTAGGGTTTCCTGTGGGGCAGTCGGCACATGCATGATGCTGCATTCCTGCCAATCATGTTTGCTTAGATGTTTGCCTTCATACTTTTGTATTATTTTGTAATGTATTGTTTTGTATTGTCTGCATTCGAGTGTCGGTCATCCTGCACAGCAAGGAGTTGGACCAAGGGGGCAAGCAGCGCTGCTGGTTCCTTGAGACATGTGCAACACATTTAACTTGTAGTACTCCAGTAATCCAGTAATTTTGCTTAGAGTATTTAACAAGGTTGAACTGTACATGTGTGGAGTAATTTTGCTTGGAGTATTTAACAAGATTCACCAAGATTTAACTTACTTTTCCAGTTAATTAAATGGACATCTTGGATTAGTTAGAAAATCATGAATTATTTGCAGAAATCCATAGAAGTATTGTACTCCAGTGTGCATTACTTACATAAACTTGCGTGCAAGCTTATTTTCTGACTTGTACATTCTGAAACTGAAAAAGCTTAGTTAACTTATGTTAAGTTTCAGTAATATTTAGTGGAGTATTTACTGTAAATTTTGCACATCACAATAATTTCACTTGCTGTTAACTGCTATAGCATTAGGGGTAGTTTTACTAGAGTACTGCTTGAACAGGGTGAATGGAGGGTGAGGAAGTTTTACTGCACAGTAGGATTGCACAGGGAGTAGTTAGGAATAGTAGATGTTGATGATCATAGTCAGGAGTAGTTTTGCGTTTGGTGATCATCCAAAAATGTGATGTACTATTGTACTTTGAGTGAAAATGGAATGGTGCGATCCTGCACAACATACTTTGAGTGAATGTTGAGTACGGTATGCACTTGTGTAGTAGATGTTGAGTACTGTATGCACTTGTGTAGTAGATATTTTGTTTATAGATTCAGTTTATAGTGATACGCTTGTGCAGTATAGTCTTTGCCTTTTGTTTATACAGTTAAATGTTGTTTATATATCTAGCTTGTGCTGATAAACTTGCACGGTCTCTACCTGTTTATACTGTTAAATTTTGTTCTATAACTTAAGCTTTTACTGATAAAATTGCACAGAGCACAGTACAGTCCCTGCCTTCTGTTATACTCATAATTGTTGTTTAGTTCTAATTCATTTTCCATTGTACAATTGTATAGATGCAGTCCCACTCACAAGGGAGGCACACATGTAGCATGGCCTCTGCCACGGTGGCTAGATGTTGTACAGCAGTATAGGTGTGTGTCCCGATTTACATGCTCACCGTTGTACATGTTCCTTTCTGTTTGGAGTCTATGATGTAAGTGATACTGAGATGCTCATGGAGGAGGTCGTTGTTTATGTGTCGTTGGTCCTGGGAATTGCATGCATTGTCTATTTTTAGCGTTGTTGTGTATGTGAAAGATTCCATGTTCACTACATGCTAAATCTTTAACTCCTAGATATTACATGTTCACCGAATGTTTACTTCATCATGTGCCAACTTAAATGCTCAACTAGGGCGAATAGTGAATAGTGGATGCTCTATTGATCTTGCTGTAGTAGTAGTTGTTGATCTGGTATGCTGTAGTTGCTGTTGATTTGGAGTAGTTAATGTTGCCGATACTATATGTTGTACTGTTGTTGTATTGATCCACGCTCTTTCGAGCCTATCCCTGTTTCACGCAGGAGAGGCATCGAGCAAATATGACAAGTCCAAGTTTGAGGTGAGCGACAAGGATGACGACAACGAGGTGAGACCATCCTGATCCACCCGCCCACTTCCTCCCCGTGTATTCCCTAACCGCTCAGCATGTTGATTTTCTCTAAACATATGAAAACTTGTTGTGTGCAGGGTGACTAGTGATGCGGCACACCAAGCAACAGTGGGGGGAGGGGGTCTCTAGAATGTCGTTGTTGCCGCTTATTGTTGAAGTCACCAATTTATGATGGATGGTCGCTGTTAGTTTAGCTCCTTGGTAGTCCCTCTTTCAAGCAGCTGCAGCTGGTAGAAATGGTAGCTACCGTGTCCCATGTAGTTCATGTTCTCAGACTGCCCTTTGTTGCTTCATTTTGATGTTAATTTAGACTCTGTTGAATGTACCTACTTTGTGCTCGTGGCTGTTTCAAAAGTCCTTTCATGTTGAAAGAAATAAAATGATCTCGCTACTTGTTCGAATTTCCTCTCTGTTTCACTGTCGCTGGAATAAGCTTGTGTCCTGCGAGCAAGTTCCTGAAAGTTTGATATGGAGGCTCAAAAACGAAATGGACTATGAAATGGCTGAGGCGCAAAAACGAAATGGACTATAGAAGGCCCAAAACCGAAATGGACTATAGAAGTCCATGTCCTAGAAGAAAAAGAAGATGAATTCTTGGGCTTGGCCCATGTAGCTCACATAAATTGACAGGAAAATAATAATAAATGGGCTTGGCCCACAAGGAAGACTGAACTGGCCTGGGCTGAATCTTGTCGGTGACCTTTTTAATTGGTCGCAATTTTGCCATGTCAGATTGCCACGTCGGATCTGACGTGACCTGGGCAGACAGCCAGTGACCAAAACAAAAGGTCATGGGTTCAACGACCTTCTGTTTTGGTCATAAACGTCTACGACCTTCTCACAGAGAAGGTCATTAATTTCAGTTTACGACTGCCAACTTTTGACCTTCTATTTTTGGTCACAAAAAGGTCACAAATGAAAAACAATGACCTTTCAGTGACCAATAGTCAAGGTCACAAGTTGACATATTTCTTGTAGTGACGGCCCGCCGGGGGAGCCCAAAGGGAGGACCGACGCCGTCAAGGTGGAAATGGAGGTGACAAGCAGCGGGGATCCCAGCGACGTCGCCGTTCAGGAGCTGACCTTCTTCACAGTTCCGCCCAAGCTGCTGGCCGGGGCTAAGCTGGTGTCCCTCCACATTGAGATTGACAAGCTCACGTCCTAAATGATTCTACAGTGCCTTCTGCTTATCTTAGTAATATGCTAATATGGGGGTTAGCTCGGTCTACTTTAGCTTAAGAGATGCTGGGCTTTGGTGGCGATGCAGCAATTACCTCAACATCAGATCAGAAGTGAAAGTAATTTCGAACAGTCGAATGGATATTTTGCGTCTGTTGGATATAAAGATCATTTGGGTAAGAAGTAACAGCTTATATGCTTTTTTTGAAACGGAACAGAATTTTTGTTGACATGCACTAATATTTTCGAAACGGACATCGGGCTGTAGCTAGAAGGGCGGTTGGGACGCAGCATCAGCCCATACCACGGTGACCCCCAATTGGGACACCGACTCTGGATTTTATCCCTCGCCGATGTCAACCGCGTCTACGTAGAACATTGTTCCCTTCCCCTAGCTGCAGGATCAGGTCGGATATGTGACCAGCAGTGTGGCCACCGTCGTTCTATGCTTGTGAAGAGAGCAACCCAAGCAAGCAGGCTTGTAGCTTAGGCTCCTGCTAGTGTATATATAGTGGTTTTGTTTTTCTCTCCATATCAACCATTTTATATTGCGTACGTGTCATTGAAGAGTGAAATGATGGTTTCTTCTTTTGACTAACTTACTGTGTGATTTGACTCCTCCTTTAGTGGCCCCTACATGTACTCCCCCTACGTGTATGCAATAGTCACACGTACACATGGACGCAAAAACGCGCGCGACGCCCTAGTGCATGCATGTCCGAGCACACGACGGAATACACACGGTCACGCTCAAGTGCTCAACCTACACGTGCATGCACACACATACTCAGCCAGGGTGAGCTAGTGACCGTATAAACACCGGAAAATGTATATATTGAGCGCAATGAGCGTACTATGAAGTCCACTGACCATATTTTTAAAAATATACAGTGACAGACAATGTATTTATCTCGTTTGAAATTAAGCCATATTAACCGGAGAGGAGGCAGTATGGACTAGCATTACTTTGCTGTGTCCTGTCAACTTGCCGAACGAGGAGAAGCTTGCAGGACGGGAGAAGCTTGCGCGCGGTGGCTCGCAGGAAAAGGAGAAACTTTTGACTAATGCAAGCTGTCCTTTGCTCAGGCGGTGGACGTGCAACAATTAATTCGGTGTCAGATTGCCAATAGCATACACTATAGTAGTAGTACTATTACTGTTGCACTTCCCGAAGAGACGAACTGCCAACCACAAAGTTTACTAGTACTATAGTCTATAGAGGTAGTACTAGGAACCGGATGAAGGAGCGTCTGCACTCTTATTATATTTTTATAATGTGATAAAGCAATCTTCAACACATTTGGTTCTCTTCGAGGGTTCTCGCATGTGATAATGGAAGTTGATTGCATGGAACACTCGCCACAATTCTCGCTTAATTCTGGCTCATATCCTGTTACAAATAGGAGCGCTCGGTAATATTTCCTCTTTTTTTTGTTATTCAGCATGTAAACAGGTCAGCAAACCTTGCAGCGCATCTTTGTGCGAACCGTGCTTGCTGCACTTTAAATGTGGCCGAGAGCTGGCTTGAGGAAAAACCTCGCTTCCTCCTTCTTTTTCTGCGGCGTACCTCGCTTCCTAGTGACCAGTGTCTTGGATGATCGTCCTAAGAATTCTTATATATGAATAAAGCTCTCTCATTTACCCGCAAAAAAGATTAAGCCATATTAACCGAAAAGGAGGGAGTATGGACTAGCACTACTTGTTGGTGTGTCCCGTCAACTAGCAGAACGAGGAGAAGCTTGCAGGACAAGGTGAAGCTCGCTTACGCCTTTTGACTAATGCAACGTACCCTCACCCAGGCGGTGGACATGCATCAGTTCATTCGGTGTCAGATTGCCAAAGGCATACACTTAAGTACCGAACATGCGGAGTACCATCATTGTTCGACTTCACGAAGAGGCGAAGAGCCAAGCGCAAGGTTTAGTAGTACGAGTAGCACTACTACTAGAACCGCATGGTGGAGCCTCAGTACTCTTATTTTTTTTAATCTCTGATAAAGTACACATTTATTCCGGAGAAGGGCAGAAAATGACAGCCCAACATGTAATGATGATATCGATCAACCATGCTCGAATATATCTTGGCCTCCGTGCGAGCCCGTCTGTGTGTTCTCGCTCCTCGTCTCTCTCATGGAATGGCAGGTTGGCCATTTTGCCGTCAATTGAGATCGGTTTGCTCACACTCCAGTCCCACATGTCAGTGATATGCCAAGAGGAGGTGCGTTGACTGACTGGCCATACGCGTACTTGGTTTTGCACCTTCATACTACTCCTTCCCACCGTCACAGTTTACAGGGCGCGCTTCATTATGATGCATTTCTCTCAATGCATTTCCACCACCAAAGAGACTTTAGACGTGTTTGGTTTAATGCTCAATTAATTAGGGTGTGGTAACCATAATTTTCTCTCGATGTAGTACTACGGAGTGGAGTACATGCATGCATGTGTGTACCCGGGGTGGAAGCACTGCATGCATGTGTGTACACATTATTTCCTCTAGTAATAGACGCCGTGCTATAACTACCAATGCTATTTTTCAGGCCGATCGCTAGTCGCCTTGGTCCCAGAGATTTTCTCTTTTTCTGAAGCGCGCTCTATAAACAGTGACGGATGGAGTAGTATGAGAGGATTCAAAGAAGAGCATATTGATGGTTGCTTCTTCCAAGCAACTTACAGTGGGAAAGGTGGGGCTTATGATTTGACTGCTCATTACTCACTATTAATGCGGCGCAACGACCAGTCTGAGTCTCCCATGCGGCTATGCACTACCCCCTCGGTTCTTAAATATACTCCGGAGTATTTTTCTTTCTAGAGATTTCAATGAGTGACTACTCAAATAATTGTCTTTTTAGAGATTCAAATGGACTATTACATACGGATGTATATAGACATATTTTAGAGTGTAGATTCACTCATTGTGCTCCATATGTAGTCACTTGTTGAAATCTCTAGAAAGACAAATATTTAGGAATGGAGGGAGTACACATACGAAGAAAAATGAGTGAATCTGCACTCTAAAATATGCCCATTTGAAATTTGTAAAAAGACAAATATTGTTGATGACAGTTGCGACGACAAAAAAGAAGCATATTCCTTGTCCTAAGGGAAGATAACAACATGGTTGTGTTTGTCTAAAACGGTGTGAGGACGATATTGCAATATGGAAAGTATGCCAGACGAGCTACGTTTTGTGCAAAGAACTATGGAAGATCCACATGCAGCGGCGTGGGAAGACGGGTAGTGGAGCAAGGCTGGAGGGGATACCTGGAGGTCGTCGGGATGTAACTAGGTGAGCGGCGGCGGGCGGAATCTGCCCATACTGCGACAGCGAGCAGGTGGCGTAGGCCCTACCGTGCCGAAGCTTGGTCAGAGAGAACGGCGTGGACCGCAGATCAGGATGTGCTGCCTCGGCGCCGTCGAATGGAGAAATGATGCACGTCCTCCCTTTCCGACGGCGGACGGGATGCGGCCGGATCAGTGACCAACGATGGGAGAGAGAGAGAGGCATCGCAGCCTTGTGTGAGAAACTCTGAAGAGAGACAAACTAGGTAGGGAGGCTCCATTGTATATAGTGGAGCGGACTACCTTTTTCTCCATAAAAATCGTTTTATATTCTATGGATGTAAAAGATGAATAGAGATCATACTTCATTATAAAAAGCGAATTCGGATTTTTGAAGAATTTATCATAATGTTTTAAACCGATGCATGTGTGAATATACTACATATAATATATTTTATCTCTACTCTTATAAAAAATGGAGTTGTTGATGATGGTGCCATCCTGCAATATAGGCTATCCGATTTATATCTGACTAATAGGAAGGAAACGATGGCAATTTTGAAAAAAGATACCCACACCCCTCTCCATATTTGCAAATTAGGCCTCTCCTCTCCATATTTGCTAGTACTACGTATAACATATAGAAATTGGTCATAATTTGGGCTAATGTGTGGCTTTTGCAGCTCAGGTCTAAATACTTGTCATAATGTAGGGGGCGGGGCACTATACTATGTGTGATAAACATGGTGTACACGTATGGAACATGGTTTAGATTATGAATATATAGTTAGTACATCAAATGCACTATTATTTGGAATCAACATCAAGTGTATTCAAAAAATAGAATTCGAGCTCATGTAGTACACATAGTTCATATCTATCTCCATAGTAATCATGTGCTGTGTTATTAAGGTAATACACGAATGATGGTTGAAGTTGGCAACAATCATGATTGTAGATTCTTATTGAAATAGAGAAACGAATTCAAATTCAGTTCGAATTGCAGCGGTAGTAGATATTTAGAATGGACTAAAATGTTGGTATGAGTAGGTTACTTGCATTATACAGCAAGCGAAAAAATTTAATTAGACATAACATGGATTCATACTACCGAATAGCATTTAATTGCACTAAATTGTTGGTATGAGTAGCTTTAAATAGCATTTTTATAGCAAAACGGGGCAAGACACTCTCTTTGTGTGGTGTGAATAGTTTTATTTTTTCGTTTTCTTTTTGGCTGAGGGAAGTGCGAATTGATTTGGTACGTACAAGTATAATATTACACGTTAGGATTGTCCCTAAAATTCAACCCACGCCTTGTTATATCCCGAAAATTCAGATATCGTGCTCCCAAAACTGGCCCCTTCACAACCCGCGCCTTGCTATCCTGAAATTACAACGTGCGCGAAAACTCCCTCCAGCTGCCAAATCTCGACATGCGAAATCCCCCTTCTAACCCTGAGCTGAAAGGGCCGCTAGTTCAAATCGGTGGGGGTACTTTTGTAACACACCTTACATTATGGACAAGCGCGTCCCTAAGTCATGGTTCACCCCCTCCTATCGCCTCCTTTTCGCCATTCGAAATCCCAGGCCGCCATAACCTCTCCGCTCCAGACGCGAAACCCCACCCTCATCCGTCCGCCACCTCACCGCTGCCCAGCTGGAGCCTCTTCCCCGACGACGTCGTCCACCGCAACAGCTCGATGTCCCTTGTCCACCTCCCCGGATGAGGATCCTTCATCCATCTCGTCGTCCCGCCGGTTCAGCCGCCCCGTCCTCCACCTCCAAGGAGCTGCTCCGACGAACGCCTCGTCTATCGCGGCTGCTCCATCCCCACAGCACCGCCTTAACTTGGTCCACCAGAACCGCAACATCCTCACCGAATCCTCGAACGAAGCTGAGGCCTACTCAGTGCCCCCAAAGAGGTTGTACACTCATGGCATCGCACCTTCTCCTTATCTCGACCTCCCGGCGCCGATGGTTCTCCATCCCGCACCCCCATGGGGCGGCTACCTTGAAGCCAGCCCCGTGGGCGACATCTCCATGGCGGCTCTCGCCCAGTGCGAGGCCCCTTAGACGGCGGCGTCCGTACCAGTCGGATCTGCTGCTGCTGTTCCGGCTCTCGCTCGCTCGCTCGCGCTGCTGCTGCTGCTCTAGCTCTCGCTCGCTTGCTCGCGTTGCTACTGCTGCTCTCCCCCTCGCTCGTGCTGCTGCTCTGCTCCAATTTAGCTACACTTCAGTCGACTGAATTGACTTTTGGGTCAGTCGATTTTCAGGGGGTGGGGGTGGGGGGCTTGCCGGAGTTAAGGAAGAACCACCCGTAGCGGGGACGAGGGCTCGCGGGAGAGGTACCCCACTATCTATCTTAGGTTTTAGGGTGGGGGCGGGGGGCCTATAGGGCTGGCCGGGGCGGCGGCAGACTGGCGGTGGGGAGTTGTTTCGGGTCTGCGAGGCGGCGCTGGGGCTGGCGGTTCGGCCGGTGGTGGCTGGCAGCTCAGGGGGTGCAGGTTGAAGATCAACTACAGGCCCTCCCTAAACTACATGTCAAGTGCCTCTCTGCTACCATTGCGTTCAGTTTCGACAGTAACATTCAGATTCCACAGTAAATTTCAGCTTCAACAGTTAAGTTCAGAGTCAACAGTTTTTACCTCATCTGTTGTAGTCAGGTTGTTTTTGGTGATGTAAATTTTACATCTATTTTACATCATCTATTAGAGATGCTATTAGAATCCCACTTGAGATTGACGATGTCTGTCTTGTGCTGCTTCAGCCTTGACGTCATACGGCTCACCGGGGCTGCTCCAACGACAGAACGATACATCACAACAGAGCAGTGCCCTGGACGCCGTCTACAAATTCCTCGGATCTTCCTCCACACCTCCGATAGCCACCTCTGCCTCAGCTTCTTCAGCGACCAACCCAATGATGTTGAGGTCGACACGGCCACGGCAAAGAGGTTGTACACTTGTTGCATCACTTATTACTATACATTCATGTCGATCCAATAGGGCTATTTTGGTTTGACGGAAAAACATAGCAATAGGGAATTTTCCAATGGCACTCTACTATTCAATTATTCATGCATTTTGTTGAAAGGAATGAAGCAAAACATCCACCTGGACCTACTTTTCAAAATCCTATGCATGAAAACAAGAACAAGTGCATTAGTGGCAGAATAACATTCTAACTGTACACGCTTTCATATGGTTTCACTTTATTCTGGCCATGTTTCTTTGCATTCCTCTGCTCTTCCAATTCCTGTAAACTAAACACCCAAGTTGACAGAAATCCTGTGTTTACAAATGCTCTGTTTACCTTGTGCATTCCTATCCTATTCTGGTGTTTTTCCTATCCCTGCGTTTTTAGAATCATTTAAGCCAGATGAGCCCTTACAGAATTACTTCAGGTACAGGTAGGTGTCGAAGGGAACTTTGTGTGGTTTGTCCTGCTCCTGCCATGACGTCGTCCACCTCACCTGAGGTGCTCCATTGACAGAAACATCCACCAAACCAGACATCACGACTCCTGACCATCTTTCGCCGCCTCAGATCTCCTTCCCTGTCGCTGACACCCACCGCAACGGCATCACCATCATCGCCTCAGCACATGAACCTGAGGAGTACGCGGGTCCACAAAAGAGGTCGCACTCTTTTGATTCTCTTATGTTATGCATTGCTTAAAATTACATGCTAATTTATCGTCTTGTTCACCTCTTGGACTCCAAGTCAGGTCCAAATTAATGTTCAAACTTGAGTTCTAAATTAGTTGTGGGGCACATATCGAGGAAGCAATGAATAGTATCTCTGTCTAATATCTGGTTCACCTAGGGTATGCCTATGTTGTTCATCTTGGGTGGGAAACAAATAGTAAAGCAATCATCATCTGTCTTTTTCTTAAATTAAAGCAATCATCAGCCTGCTATCATTATTTTTGGATCCATCCACTGGTTGTTACCATCACTCTAAATTCTGCATGCTCTCCTTACATAATCTCACCATATTTTCTTCGTATGCATGTCAGATATTGTACATAGTCATGCTGAACATGTAGAGAAAAAGAGAAGAGTTTTGCACGGTAATACAATGTCATGCAGACATCGCTCCATGGTGGGTTCAATGGCAAACCCTCCCCACCCCTCTCCAGATTGTAATCCAGAGGAAGATATTTGTTCTGAGGCGGATTCAGACACCGCTGACCACTCCTATTTACCCCCAAGGTGTTTTCTCTACCTTGGCGTGATGATATTAGTCATATCATGCATATGTTGCCTTGCAGTGCCTACTTTTGACATCATATATGTCATCTTCTTAGTTTAGACATGTTCTGTAATGCCACCTGTTTAGTTTCTATATCATATATGGGAATTGTGCAGTTTCATGTCTTTTAGCCAGCCATAATATACGTGAAATGTGAAATGCCATCCTGTTTAACCAGGCATCATATATTTGAATGATATCTTGCCCATCCTTTTCTTCATTACATTTCCATTTGTCAACAATGTTTGTACATTAAACTACTCTTCCTGTGAATCAGCCATTTGGGTGGGAAATTGAAAAATCTGGAGTGAAAACAAGGCCTTCAGAGCAGACAGTGCTACCTGTCGAAGCAGATCTCTTGTTGGGTCCCGATAGCTCCTCAGAGATGGATTCAGAGACAGATGACCAGTCCTATTCCCCCACCGAGGTGTATGCTCTAACTTGGCACAGTTATACTGCTCATATCATGCATATGGTGTCTTGCATTGCATATATTAGACATCATATACACAATATTGAACACCATGTTCTTAGTTCAGACATCATATCTAATGCCCTCTGTTTAGCATATAAATCACATATGTGAATTAAATGATGCGATCCTGACTACTTAGATAACATGTAGGTGAATTATGTCATGTGATCCTATTTAGTTATTCATCATATCTTTGAATTATGTTATGCTATGCTATCCAGTTTAGATAGACATCATATATGTGAAATTATGTCATGCTATCCGTTTTGGTTAAACAATATACATGTCAACAATTTCATAACCTCTTTTTCCACACTATCTATTGCATCTGTCTCTCATACAATGTCTGTACATTCAATTATGTTTCCTGTTTATCAGTCATTTGAATTGGAGCGGGTGATGCAAGCATCTAGAGGATTAAAAACACAGTCTTTAAATAAAACAGTGCTACCTCTTGGTGGAGATAGCACCCCGGTTGTACATGCACGAGAACCAGCCCTACCACACATAACCCAAACTCTCACAGATTGTACCCCTACTACGATGGACAGAGAACCAACTTCACCCAATCTAACCCCCACCCCAGCAGATAGTAACCCAGTTCCTGTTGACACAGCACCATCTCCACCGTAGAGCTCCCAAACAAGAGCAGTTAGTAAGGCAGCTCCAGTGCCCAAAGGGCCAGTACTACCACGGCGAACCCCAACTCCACCAGTTAGTACGCCTATTCCTGTGGAGGAAGCACCACCAGCTAGTCGTAGTTTAGCATCTATCGCATTTGATGTTGTTAAATTGTATGTGTGTATCTTCCCATCTTGGAAATATTGTACTGAAGATGAAGGAAAATGCCAGTTGCAGGTGTTTGTCCAGGAGTTATGTGTAAGTAATGTTATTCATGGCAATTACTTTGCTTTGTCCCATACATCCTACCTCATTAATGGTTATAATACAACAAATTTTCCCATTTTTCTCTATAGAGAAGGACCGATTTGGAAACTCGGGATGAGGTAACCTGTGCTAATACCTCTGCTATCTTCAAGAATGCTTGGTGGCAGTATCGGAATTACCTGAAGAAAATGTACTTCACCGGCAAAGAAACTCATCAAATTCCCTTACGTTCTCCTGAGACACATTTACTGGACGATGACTGGGAACACCTTGTTCTGTACTGGTCCCGAACCAAGAATGTGGTAAGGTCTATGAGCTCATTTTCTACTTTTAAGTACTATATTCCTGCGTCTTACTGTACTCTATTCATGTAGAACAAGTGCCTAAACCTGAAGAACAACTGTTCTACTTTAAGATTCCATTGCTATCATAGTTCAAAAAAGCGCTAGGCGTTAATTGTGCATTTTGCCACCGCCTTGCGCTTTACTGACGAAAGCGCATGCTTATGCGCAGTTATGCACAGATTAAGCGTAGTTATGCGCAATGCGTTTCACCAACGCCTAGAGCATAGGCGCGCTTAAGCGCTCGCTTAGGCGCGCCTTTTTTATCTATGATTGCTACCGTGCATACTGCTTTGCTCTTGTATCACTGTATTTACTCATACAAACTTATTTTTAAATTGAAGGATCCAATCAAAACTGCAATGGAACAGCACGTTTGTTCACGCATGTTTCTTTAACAGGCTTGCTCTTATCAATAGCTCTGTTGATTTCAATTTCAATTGTGTATACATTTGACTTCTCATATCATGCACATTACTAGCATCACAACAAAGCCAATAGTGTTGTTGTACATGTAGACCCGTGGTACCCATCTGAAATCTTGTTGTGCCATGTAGTTTCCCACGCTTTGTATTCTTTCACTGCCGCTTTGTCTTGAACTGATATGATTTGAACCGTGTCTCTATTTTGATTTGACAAGACAATGCAGTGACCATAGGACATAGATATATGTTCGTTTGATGCTTTTATTATGTAATAGTACTAGGCAATAGAAGACTTGGTAGTTTAATCCTGTCCACCTTACTAATGAACTGTTTCACTGAAATGAGTTTCATATACTAGTACATGCTAAACTGTTATGTGTCTGCTTGTTTCTTCTTTTAGAAAGCTGGCACAATATTGGGGAAGAGTGCCTTATTAAGCAATGGTAAAGGAAGTAATGCAGATAAGGTTCAGGATAGTGACACATCCTTGTTGTTCTCCAACAAAGCTGATAAAATAGCTAAGGAAGACTATCTCGAAGAAAGTGAGACAACCCCAAAGTCATGTCTTGGTTTAGTGTTGGAGTTACTGGCCACTACCGCTTGCAGAAGCTACTCAAACTCACTGTCTGAATCAGTTCGGTTTCTTGAGTCTCAACTACAAGTTGAAAGACATCGATCAACTGTGTTGCGACAAGAAGCGGAAGGACTACGGAAGTCCCTGGAGCATTCAGATGCATACTTTCTGGTGCAACAGCAAGCGTTGGAGGATTTTAGCGCCAAACAAGACAAAGCTAATAAGCTTGCTAAGCTTATTGCCAGCATGGTGGATACCACGTTTCTTGAGCTCTTCTGAAGTTGTTTCAGTTATGCTCTTGTTTTGCTGCCATGTTTTTTTGCAGTGGTGGCCAATTTTGACGACCAGTATATGTAGTATGCTGCTTTGTTCCCTATATTTGCACTGGTGGCGAACTTTGAAGCCCAGTGGATGTAATATGTGTAATAATGGTAATAGGCTAGCATTAGTTGCTTGCTTATTTATTTCCTTATTGTCTTGTTTAGTTGTTTGCTTGTAGTTACTTCAGTTCTTTTTCTGTGTTTTTCTAGTGGCCACAATAACCTATCTTTGGAAACTAGGCCAGAATAATCATGGAAACACACGGACTGTTGTAACCATGGGCCTCCTGTGGGCCGTATGATCCATGGGACTTCTACGGGCCGTAGGATCCATTGGCCTTCTATATGGACCATAGGATCCATGGGCCTTCTACGGGCCGTACGATTCATGGGCCTTTTACGGGCCGTAGGATCCACGGGCCTTCTACGGGGCGTATCGTCATTTCGCCAATTATGGGCCGTACTATTCGTGGACAATAACGGGCCATTAATAGGCCGTATTTGATGACTCTATGAAAACAGCCCAATGGGGTTTTTTGACATGAAAACGGCCCAACGTATTATCGGGCCACAAACGGGCCGACTGTAACCATGGGATGAATTTGGCCCACAAGTAGAAAATGATAGTAACGAGCCTTAAGTAAACAAATGTGGAAATGATCCCAAGAATAAATGGCCCCGAGAAGGCCGAAAGATAACATGGGGTGGAAATGGCCCAGCGGAATAATGAGCCGTTAATGGGTATAAAGTGATACACTGTTCATTACGGCCCAGTTTCACCATGTGACGTTAATGGGTATAAAGTGATACACTGTTCATTATGGGCCAGTTTTACCACGGGCTGTTAATGGGCCAAGAGTAATAAGGGCCTCATATGGGCCGAAAGACGTCATGGGCCATACATGGGCCGGAAGTTAAAACTGGCTGGAATTATATTGGACGACCCTGATGACGCTACTAGGCCTAATTCGGATAGGCCGTAAACGGGCCCTGGGTTAGCGGGATGTAAATGGGCTATATACGAACAGGCCGTTCACAGGCTTGCCGAGGGCCGGGCCGCCATCTTTTGACCAAGTCAAATGGGCCGGCCTTTTCACAAGAATGGGCCTCTGTTAGGCCGTGCCACGTGTCGACGTATCAACTTAATGGGCCCGCCTAGGAGATCTACCGCATCAAGGGGTGCTGCTTCCCATTGGGAATCTACTGGCCCAGACTAAAAATTCAGATGACTGAGGCCTAAATAAAGTGATTTAAGATGAGTGTACGACCTATCTTGCGGCCTGGTGAAGTAGGCAGCTCCAGCTGCTGAGTCGGTGATGCCGGCGTGGTGGCGGTGGCTCTGGCAGCAGGAAAGAAGATATGTCGCGATAGTCGACGGCAACAGGGAAGCAGCACCGGGGCCCTGGACGCATCTGAAGTTGGAGCCACTCTGGCGCCGTGCACAACGGCGCGGGTGAATCGGCTCTGGTATGGTTCACGCGGTCATCATCGAGGCAGCTCCGGCAGCACGGAGTAAGAAGCACACGACCCAGTGCACGACGGCAAATGGATAGCGGCTCCGGCATTGGGGAGGAGGGTGGCATGTTATTTGGTGGAGTGGGGGCGCCATGGAGGACGGGCTGAGGTTTCATGGCTGGGGAAAAGGGAGCTTTCAGGGAGAAGGTGATTTGGCGCCCATGATGTATGAATGGGGAATTGGGAGGGGGAACCTTGTCTTACGAACGCATTTGTCTGAAATTCTGAAATGTGTGTGTGTGTGTGTGTGTGTGTGGTGGGGGGGTTACAGTTCTATCCCTGCCTTTAGAATTTTAGGCTTGGGTCTGGTCTTGACAGTTGGGGATAGTAGAGTAACTTTAATTCTCCCAAATAGTGGGCGTGAGCGATTTCGGACGAGGAGGGTGTGTTTTGAATAGTGGGCGCGAGCGATTTTGGGCATGTTTTGAAATAGTGGGCGCGAGCGATTTCGATCGAGGAGAGGGTGTTTTGCCGCCCATGGTTTATGAATTATTCGGCGCAAACCATTTCGGCTAAGGAGAGGGTGTTTTGCCGCCCATGGTTTACGAATTATTCGGCACCTGTCATCTGGGCCGAGGATAAGGCGCGCTTGGATTAAGTTACGAACCTACCCTCGATGTACAATGGGCCAATTGATGTGTCTCCCACATGGGCTGGTAATTTCGCGTCTCCCATTTATTTGCTTGGGCGAAATCCGCCGAGCGAAGGGTGTATAGCGGTTCATTCAAATTTTGGGAGAACGAGCATCCACGTCTACCTTAACAAGTTGATTTGAATCAAATTTTGAAATATTAGCTTGCCACTTCTTTTTTAGATGGTGAGATGATGCTCGGGACTAATGTGTTTTTACATGCTCGTTGCTAACGATTTAATATATGACAAATAGTTGACCCACTCAAAAATGGGAATCAACCCAAAATGAAATATCTTGATTTAATGAAATAGCTCGTTCACCAGGTCAAAATAGTGAACTAAATCCAAAATTGAACACCTCAATTGAGTAGCATGTTGTATTATAGTACTCCCTGAACATGCTGAAAGTCAAATTAATGAACTTGTTTGATACACATATCTCCGTTCATGTGTGGGTTGGAGATAACATGTTCTCCAATCCAAATATTTGATTGCAAATTTATATCGAGACATAGTTTATATCAGTCTTTGATGCGTAAACGCGACCTCCCCCTCTCCCGGACTCATGTTCTCTGTCTCACTGACAATCTTTGTTTCTATCGCACGCATCCAAACACAAACCTTGTCGGTCCCTCTCCCTCTGTGTGTGTGTGTTTGTGTCGGTCTTTCTAGTTCGCATACACACTCCATTTATAGGTCTCTCTAGCACACAATGCATGATTCTCTAGTCCAAGATAAATATCTATGTTGCACTCATTGTACTCACACAAATTCCCTAGCTCGTTGTCTGTAACTCTCTCATGCACCACTCTGCCGTCTCGGAGCTCTTCCCTCTCTCTCTCCATCTCCCTGGATCACACATACACATGCATATCTCACTCGCACTCGATAGATCCATCTAAAACTCTCTTTCTCCCTCATTCTCTCTCCATCTCTCTCTCTCTCACACACACACACAATCACATGCCTAGCTAAGTATGACTGTCTCTCACTCGATTGTAGGCACACGCAGTCCCCCCTATGTATATGACTATTTCTTATTCTCCATCACAAACATATATGTTGTCTCCTTCCCTCACTTCGCCTATTTCAATTTCTCTCAGGGCATCTTTATATCGCACACACCTCGTCCCTCGATCTCCCACCCATATAGTCCCCTCATGATCTCAATGATCTCTCTATCAAAAACACACCCTCTCTCCCTCCCTATGCATCCATCTTCTCCATGCGTCCCTCTCGACCTCCATCCCTTGTCGGCCAGACCTCTATTGGACATGTGTTATAGGGGTGTCTCTCTCCGTTCCAAACAATCACACACTAGCTATCTTCATGTATCTCCTCTCCTTGCTTTTCTATCTCAGAGATGCAGCCGTGATATGTTTTCATAAGTAACGAACACACACACACACTCTCTCTCTCTCTATTTTATCGTTTGTTGTCCTTTTATCTTTCACACACATACTCTTTTGCACACTCACTCTTTCTCCTTCACACGCACTTGATCTCTCTTGACTTAGGTACTCTCTTCGGTCCAAAGCATATAGATTTATTGAAAAGTCAAACTTCACAAAGTTTTACTAGGTACGTGGACATTTACATCTAGAACGACAAACATATATCATTAGATTCATCATGAGATGTAGTTTCGTATGATGTATATTTGGTATTGTAGATATAAATAATGTTTGCATAAACTTGGTCAAAGTTTCCACGGTTTGACTTCTAAAAAATTTATATGCACTGCATTATCGAATGGATGTAGTATCTCTTTCCCCCTCTCAGCTATCTCACACACCACGCAGCCGTATTAGGGCTCCTCTCTCTCTCTCAAACTTTATATCTCCCTGGTTCACATAGATACATATCTCGCTCGTGCTATGTAGACCCATCTAACACTCTCCGCCCTTGTTCTCTCTCTCTCTCTATGTGAGTATGTGACACCCCCCTATAAGTACCATAATCTCTCACTCCATCATAGGCACACGCACTCCCCCCTAAGTATGACTATCTCTCACTATCCATCAAGAACACAGGTATTCTCTCCTTCCATCCATACATCTATCTCGATATCTCTCGGGGTATCTTCTATCGCGCACACACCTTGTCACTCGATTTCCCACACATGTACTCCCATCATGATCTCCAGGGAATCTCTCTGTCACAAACACACACTCTCTCCTCCCCATGCCTGCATTTTCTCCGTATGTCTCTCTCAACCTCTCTCCCTTGTTTGTCAGACCTCTCTCGGCCACGTGCTAGGGGTCTTTCTCTCTTGGTTGCAAACAACCACACACTATCTCCTCCCCTCGCTTCCGCTATGGAAGATGCATGTGCGTTATGTTTGCATAAGACACACATGTTTTTTCTCTAATTTATCATGAGTTGTCCATGTCTCTTTCACACACGCACACACACACACTTTTTTCACTCACTCTTTCTATTCCACACACTCTCTCTCTCTCTCTTTGTAGGTACTCACTGACATCCATAAACATAGATGTTTTGAAAATTCAAACCTCAGAAAAGTTTGACCAGGTATATGTGGAGAAAAACATTTACAGCTAGAACGACCATTAGATTCATCACAACATGTACATACTTCATACTATCATTTATCTTTGGTATTGTAGATATAAGTAATTTCTTTATAAACTTGGTCAAAGTTTCAAAAGTTTGACTTTAAAAACAATATAGGCACTACATTATCAAACGGAGGGAGTAGCTCTTTCCCTCACTACTATCTCTCACGGGCCTCCCCTCTCACTTGGCCTCTCTTTACCAAGGGATTATACAGTCACTATGTCAGCGTATGGCTTCATATATTGTTTAGTTGACCGGTCAACCAGTCCACATGCTGCATTGTCAGCTCGTGTTCCCTTTCTTCGTGTGCTGGCCCATGTGGCAGTGGGTGAAAATAAGTAAATTAGAGGGCCATCTGACACACGGTGAAGTAAACAAAGTCGAAACCACTTTTTTATCTTAAAGTTGAAACCACTCGCGGTAGCACCCCGCACGCTAGTAAATCAGTGCTGCTATAGACACGACACATACACGGCCGATGCATGCACGATTCAGACATGGTAGCACCAAAAGCTAGCGTGCATGCAGGAGCATTGTTGGGGAAGGAGAATCGTGCAGGCGTCATGCGTTTACTGTCGTGCCTGAAGCAATTCCGCTAGTAAATTCAGGGCACACTTCTTCCGCATGAAGGATGCTGATGTAGGGTAGAACCCTAATCGCCTGATCTTTCACGAAGGGAGCGGATCCCGTGAAGAACACGAGGAACACAAAGAGGGGAACGAGGGAAATCACAAGGGGGAAACATGAGAGGAACACTCAAACTAACAAGAACAAGTCACACATGGGCTAGATCCCCGAGTACATAAAGTAAGATACACGATCCACGATCAACTAGGGACGATACAAAAGGGTACCCGGTTCTTCTCCGTGAGGAGGTCTTGATGTTCTTCCCTAAAGAGGGGTCTTGAATCCGCTTGGGGGATCTTCTCCGGTGGAGGCTCAAATCTCCGAGGAGAAGGTAACCAAGTGGATGAGCAAAGCTCTCACACAAAATATGAGCTAATCCTTTGCTAACCCTAGAAATTTGTACGGGGTGCGGTATATATAGTCTAGGGGGAGAAGGGATACACGGGCCTCGGCCCTTCACTGTGCGCAGATAGGGGAGGCCGCATGTCCGGGCTAGTCGGGTCGGATGTCCGGGCTTTTAGGCGACGCTGGATGTCCGGGCTGGGGTGCCGGATGTCCGGGCTGGAGCGGTGGCATTTGTTGCTCTTGGGTTCGGAGGGGCCGGATTTCCGGGCGGGTGGCTGGATGTCCGGGGGCTCGGGAGAGGCCAGATGTCCTTGTTGCCGGGGCCGGATGTCCGGGGCTTGTAGCCTTCTGCAGCTGGGCAGTTGTAGTGGAAGATGCTCCAGGGGCCAGATGTCCGGGGCCTTGGCCGGATGTCCGGGGCCTGGGAGATGCTCTTGTCTCCTTCCGTTGGTTCTCCTCTTCCATGGAATTGGGGACTTGTACATCTTCATGCACATCTTCGGGGGGACCCTCTTGGTACCTAATCATGCACAACACCTCGGACTTAGGTAGTAGCCATGTCTCTTGCATAGAAAGTGGAAGTTCGGAGAGGAGTGAGTTCACCTTATCTTCGATAGCTTTGGCTCGGGCTCGTGTCATTGGTCCAAGTGGTGTCGTTGGAGGTGTAGGTGCGTCCATGGGGATGATCTTGGGATGCTCCGCGTCATCTCCCCTCCCTTGCGGAAGATCCGTCCTCGGATCAAAATCCTCATCACCATGCTAGGGCGAGAGATCTTTGATGTTGAAGATGTCGCTCACGGAGTACTTGTCACGAGGGATGTCGATCTTGTATGCGTTGTTGTTGTAGCATGCAAGCACCTTGAATGGTCCATCCGCGCGTGGTCGAAGTTTGGACTTGCGTTCTTGGGGAAAGCGGTCCTTGCGAAGGTGTAGCGACACGAGGTCTCCAATGTTGAATATCATAGGGTGCTTGTTGACGTTGAGCTTGGTCGCAAGGCGTTGTACTTGGCGCTCGATGGTGTTTCTTGTATCTTCATGCACCTTCTTGAGATGGGTCGCTCATGCACTTCCATCCAAATTGATGCGCTCTTGGAGTGGTAGAGGGAGAATGTCCAATGGTGACAAAGGGTTGAATCCGTAGACGACCTCGAAGGGGGGACTTGCTGGTTGTTGAGTGTCTTGCTCGGTTGTAGGCGAACTCGGAGATGGGTAGACACTCCTCCCACTCCTTGATGTTTTTCTTGGTGAGTACTCGAAGGAGAGCGGAGAGTGTGCGGTTTGTCACCTCCATTTGGCCGTCGGTTTGAGGATGGTACGTCGTGGAGAAGAGTAGCTTGATTCCGAGCTTGGCACATAGGGTCTTCCAAAAGTAGCTAAGGAACTTGACGTCGCGGTCCGAGACGATAGTCTTTGGCACACCATGGAGACGCAATATTTCCCTACAAAAGAGATTAGCAACATGTGAAGCATCGTCTATCTTGTTGCACGGAATAAAATGTGCCATTTTTGAGAAATGGTCCACAACAACAAATATGGAATCTTTCCCATTTCGAGTCCTAGGCAAACCAAGTACAAAGTCCATGCTAATGTCTTCCCATGGTTGGTATGGAATTGGTAAAGGCATATAGAGGCCATGAGATTGAGCTTTGGACTTAGCTTTGCGACATGTAGAACATCGGTTGGTGAAACGATTGACGTCCCGAAACATCTTTGGCCAAAATTAGCTCTTCGAGAGCGTGGCGAACATCTTGTTGCGTCCGAAGTGTCCCATTAAGCCTCCTCCATGAGATTCCTGCAAAAGCAACAAACGAAGAGAGGACTCGGGGATGCAAAGTTTGTTAGCTCTCATAAGATAGTCGTCTTTGATGTAATAGCGTTCCCAAGATGTATTCGACAAACACTTGGCATAAGGAGTAGCAAAAGTTGCATCATGCTCATAGAAGTCTTTGATATGCTCGAAGCCAATGAAATCTAACTCAAGTTGCGTGACAAGCATGCATATGCGGGAAAGAGCATCCGCTACGATGTTTTCATTACCCTTGATGTACTTGATGACATAAGGAAAAGACTCAATAAATTCACTCCATTTAGCATGACGCTTGTTCAACTTGGTTTGGCCCTTAAGATACTTGAGCGTTTCATGATTGGTATGAATGATAAACTCATGCGGGCGAAGATAGTATTCCCATTCATGCAAAACGCGGACTAAAGCATATAGCTCTTTGTCATAGATGGGGTAATTGAGTTGCGCACTGGAGAGTTTCTCGCTAGAGTAAGCTATGGGGCGCTTCTCTTGCGTTAACACGCCTCCTATGCCATTACCACTAGCATCGCAATGAATCTGAAAGGGTTTGTCAAAGTTGGGTAATGCAAGCACGGGAGCATGGGTAAGCAAATTCTTAAGCTCATTGAAAGCGGTATCTTGGGATGGTCCCCAAACAAAAGGCGCATTCTTCTTGCTCGAAGCATGCAAAGGCGAAGCAATGGTGCTAAAAACCTTCACAAATCGATGATAGAAACCCGCAAGGCCAAGAAAGCTACGCACTTGTTGCAACTTGGTTGGTTGTGGCCAAGTCTTAATAGCATTGATCTTGGACTCCTCAACATGAACACCCTTAGAAGAAACAACAAAACCCAAGAAAACAAGCTTATCAACACCAAAAAGGCATTTCTCCATATTAGCATAGAGTTGCTCTTTTCTAAGAGTTTGCAAAACGGTGCGGACATGGGTGACATGCTCTTTGATAGATTTGCTAAACACAAGAATGTCATCAAAGTAGACCACAACAAATATACCAATGTAAGGGCGAAAGACATGATTCATGAGGCGCATAAAAGTGCCCGGTGCTTCCGAAAGACCCATAGGCATGACTAACCACTCATACAAACCAAACTTGGTTTTGAAGGCGGTTTTCCATTCATCACCCTCTTGTATGCGGATTTGATAGTAACCACTCTTAAGATCAATTTTAGAAAATATAGTGGCACCGCTAAGCTCATCAAGCATATCATCTAGGCGTGGAATGGGATACCTATAGCGAACGGTGATAGCATGTATAGGTCTACAATCGGAGCACATGCGAAAACTACCATCACATTTTGGCACAAGAATAACCGGAATGGCACAAGGGCTCAAACTTTCACGCACATGTCCATGGTCTATGAGATGCTTTACTTGAATTTGTATTTCTTTTGTTTCATCGGGGTTGACACGGTATGGAGCTTTGTTCGGAAGAGGTTCTCCGGGGATGAGGTCGATTCGGTGCTCAATGCCTCGTAGAGGAGGTAGACCCGGAGGTAGCTCATCAGGGAAAACATCTTGAAATTCCTGCAAAAGAGAAGACAATACTAAAGGAAGAGTGTGAGAAGTGTTAGTTTGTGGTGCATTGTCCTTGCACACGAGGACGTAGTGTAGGACACTAGATGGGTTCTCACACACTTCTCTCATCTCACGTTTGGTGGCAAATAGAACTAGGTTCTTGTTTTCGCTCCTCTTGGAGGCACTCAATTTTGGCTTGTGGCGCTCACTCTCTTTTTGGTGGCTCGCTCTCTCACTATGATCTCCATGATGGGTGGCTTGCTTGTTGGTGATCACTTGACTTGGCGACATTGGACGGAGGACGTACTCCTTGCCCTTCATCTTGAAGATGTAGTGGTTCTTTCGGCCGTTGTGGACGACTCCTCTATCGAATTTCCATGGCCATCCAAGGAGAAGATGACAAACGGTCATTGGAATGACATCGCACTCCAAGATGTCTTCGTAGGCGCCGATTTTGAAGGAGACTTGTACTCGGTGCTCGACTTGGATGGTGCCGGAGTCACTAAGCCATTGCACTTTGTATGGATGTGGATGCTTCGTCTTGGGTAATTTGAGCTTGGAGCAAAGTTCTTCACTTGCGAGATTATGACAACTCCCTCCATTGATGATGACCTTGACGGATCATCCATTGATGCCGGCCTTGGTGTGGAATATGTGGCATCGTTGGTCTTCTTCTTGGTGATGTTGGAGAGTCAAGACTTTGGAGACAACAAGCGCGGGACTTGAGTCTTCATCGCAAAAGACTTATTCTTCTTCATTGTTCACTTGGCGGTGCATGGCGACTTGCTCAAGGGCTTCTATTTCGCCTTCACTCATGGAGTCATAAGTGCCATCATCGTTGAAGACCATGGTTCGCTTGTTGGTGCACTCGTAGGACTTGTGGCCTCGGCCTCCGCAAGTGAAACACTTGAAGTAACTCGTCTTGACGGTCTCATCGGTTGGGGTTGATGATGATGAAGCTCTCGGCTTGAAGTTGCTCGTAGGAGGATGGCTTGTAGTTGACGAAGCTTTCTTGGAAGTTGACTTGTCTATGTTGGAAGTAGAGGGCTTTGTAGTCGGTGTTGGAGTCGTTGAAGCTTGGTTGTTGGAGAAGCCGTAGGACTTGGATGAGAACTTGGCATACTTGAAATCATCTTGCACTTGGCGTTCTGCTTTGGTAGCTTGGTGCACTAGCTCGATGAGATTGGAATATGGTTGGAAGTCAGCGATCTTCTTGATGGGATGATTGAGTCCATTCAAGAAATGTGCCATTGTTTGCTCATCATCTTCCGTGACATTGGCTCTTATCATTGCAATCTCCATCTCCTTGTAATATTCTTCAACGCTATTTGTTCCTTGCTTGAGTTATTGGATTTTCTTGAAGAGGTCGCGGTTGTAGTAGGTAGGTACGAAGCGTGCTCTCATGACATCCTTCATTTGCGCCCAAGTAGTGATGGGTGGTTCACCTCTTGCCTCTCGGCACTCTATGATTTGTTCCCACCAAATGAGGACATAGTCTTGGAACTCAAGGGATGTCATCGCGATCTTCTTCTCTTCTTCATAATTGTGCAAACGGAAGATCTTGTCAACCTTCAATGCCCATGAAAGGTACTCTTCGGGATCGTTGCTTCCGTTGAACTTGGGCATGGTGAACTTGAGTCTGCTATAACGTTGCTCTTCATTGTGTTGGGGTCGGGGATGATGACGCCCATGTTGTTGATGATTGATCAACTCATGGTGCTCTGGCTTGGAGGGTTGTTATCATCATGTTGTTCTTGCCGTGGAGGATCTCCATTGTCTTCATGCTCTGGATTGACTTGTTGTTCTTGGCGAGCTTGTGGAGGAGCTCGTCAAGCTCGCGGAGGAACTTGACGATGCACGCGAGCTTGAAATCTTCGTTCTTGAATTTCTTCGTGAAGTGCTTCCTCTTGTTCACGAGCTTGTCGGCTTCGGTCGGCAACTGCTCGACTCGAATCGCGTAGAGTTTGTTGCGCCGCAAGTGCTTGAGCGTCACGGAGTCGTTGTTCTTGACGTTGTGCCTCGGCATCTTGAGCATTTTGGTGTAGACGCGCTCGCTCTTCCTCTTCATGTTGGCGTTGTCTTTGCCGTTCTCGTGCTAGCACAAAGGCCTCTTGAGTTTGATGTTGTCGGCGCTCTTGAGAGTTGGTGTCTCATAGGGGATTGGGGCTTGCTTGACGGTCGGTGCGCGCGGCTCGACGAAGAGTGTTCGATGTCGGTGTACTTGAGCCGGAGAGAGTGAAGTATGAGTGTCGGCTTGAATGGCTCCTTCTCGAAGTGGAAGACGAGCGGTTGAGGAATGAGGGAGTCCTGGATTAGGGGGTCTCCGGACAGCCGAACTATATCCTTTGGCCGGACTATGAAGATACAAGATTAAAGACTTCGTCTCGTGTCCGAATGGGACTCTACTTGGCATCGAAGGCAAGCTAGGCAATACGAATATGTATATCTCCTCCTTTGTAACCAACCTTGTGTAACCCTAGCACTCTCCGGTGTCTATATACACCGGAGGGTTTTAGTCCGTAGGACAACATACAATCATACCATAGGCTAGCTTCTAGGGTTTAGCCTCTCTGATCTTGTGGTAGATCTACTCTTGTACTACCCATATCATCAATATTAATCAAGCAGGACGTAGGGTTTTACCTCCATCAAGAGGGCCCGAACCTGGGTAAAACTTCGTGTCCCCTGCCTCCTGTTACCATCCGCCTAGACGCACAGTTCGGGACCCCCTACCCGAGATCCACCGGTTTTGACACCGACATTGGTGCTGTCATTGAGAGTTACTCTGTGTCGTCGCCAGAAGGAAGGATGTCTCATCTCGTCTTTAAAGACGGTACTACTATCGGGGGAGCTTCGGCTGTCGGCCAAACTCTCCGGCTAGGCGGTTTCATCATGACCGCCTGTTCGGCCGCCGCGCTGACGATGACTTCTTGGGTCATTGAAAACAGCCTCCACGTCAAATCGGCACTTGCCGAACAGTTGGATCCAATGGAGCTCGCCTCCTTAAACGAGCTCTTAGATCGCATCGCCGCCTTGGGAGTCGCTACGGACTATGATCGGATTGGGCTTAAACCCGATCAAAGGGAGATTAACTCTCCACCGGTCACCCATCATATTGCAGTGGTGGAGGAACAATGCGGCGACCTTTCCTCCATCTTGAGGACCAACTATGTCCGGATTCCCGAGCTCTCTGAGCCGGACGCCCGTCCACGGGAGGACAACATCCAATACCTGAACTTAGATTCAGGCAGCGGGCCAGGATTATCGGGTCACATCCCGGAACCGGAACTTCCAAAATTGGAAATTCCTCGGCCCCTGGATCCCAGATCAGGTGAGGGTACGGATTCAATTCCACCCACCCACCCAAACATAAGCGATCTTTCCCACATCAGGCAAGAGCCCCAGGAAACAGTACATCACTATTGGGCTAGATTCCTCCTTGCGATGAACAAGGTTAACGACTGTCGCGAGGAAGACACAATCCTATATTTCTGCAATAATTGCACGGACAAGGGAATCCTTAATGCCATAAATCGCCGTGAGATAACACGCTTCGCTGACTTGGCGTCCATAGTACGAAAGTACTGTGCGATGGAAAGTTCCTGGAAAACCGAAATAAACTTTTGGGATAATCCGGCCCTGAATACAAACCCAGTCCGAAACAAAAGGGTGCATTATCACAATACACCCAGGTCAACTACCAAAAAGCAAAAACCCTCTACAGGGTATGGAACCGTACTGGAAGGATGGCTCAACGGACCCTGCAAAATTCATAGTACAACGGATACAATACCAACGCACAGCCTTAGAGCATGTTGGATACTCCGGCAGGTGGCCAAAAGTGGTGAGGATCTACTTCTCCCAAATACCACAGAGCACCATCCCGTGGATAACAATACGGTGTTAACGGTCTTTGAGGCCTTCTCGTCAAATAAGAGATGCAAGCGAACACTCCACAGCATGGCCGAAATCTGCCACGTAGCAGTAATAAATCCATGGAGTGACACAGCTATTACCTTCAATGCCAGTGACGAACCTAAATTCTGAACAGCCCGAGAACCAGCCGCACTGGTCCTCAGTCCAATCGTGGACGGCTTTCGACTCACCAAAGTACTCATGGACGGCGGCAGCGGATTAAACCTCATCTATGAGGAAACTCTTCAAAAGATGGAAATAGACTGGAACTGCATTGAACAAAGTAGCACAACCTTTAGAGGAATCATCCCCAGTCGGGAAGCACGCTATGCTGGGAAAATCACACTAGATGTGGTATTTGGCACGCCAGATAATTACAGGTCCAAAGAAATTACATTCCAAGTGGCCCCGTTCAGCAGTGGTTATCACGCTCTTTTAGGACGGGAGGCATTCACAATCTTCCAAGCCGTACCACATTACGGGTACATGAAGCTCAAAATGCCCGGGCCCAACGGAATCATCACTCTCGCCAGCGATCCGGACACAGCACTCCGCACCGAAAACAAAACAGTCGCATTGGCCCTCGAGGCACTATCCGAAGCCCTCTCGGCCGAGGAATTAACCATGCTACGCTCCATAGTGGACAGGGACAACGTGATACTCAACAAGAGATCCAAGTCCACCTCTTTTAAACCAGCGGATGAAATAGTCAAATTCCAAGTACACCCAACGGACCCTACAAAAACAGCCTCCATCGGGGCATAGCTAAGCCCCGCTGTGGATGCCGCACTACGAGAGTTCCTGCGCGAGAACTGGGACATATTCTCCTGGCATCCCTCAGACATGCCAGGAATCCCACGCAGGCTGGCCGAGCATAGCCTCAATATCCTAAAGGGATTCAAGCCGGTCAAGCAAGCTCTTTGGCGTTTCTCCGAACCTAAGAGACAGGCCATGGGAGAAGAACTAGCCAAGTTATTGGAGGCCGGATTCATCAATGAAATAAAACACCCGGATTGGCTAGCAAACCTGGTGATGGTACCAAAGAAGGACAAATCCTGGCGCCTTTGTGTCGATTTCAAAGACCTCAATAAAGCTTGCCCAAAGGATCTCTTCCCCCTCCCACGCATCGATCAAATCATTGATGCTACCGCAGGACACGGGTCATTGTGTTTCCTCGACGCATACTCCGGTTACCACCAAATGAAGATGGCGGAGTCCGACCAAGCCACAACGGCATTCATCACACCATACGGTCCCTTCTATTTTAACACAATGCCTTTGGGGCTCAAGAACGCCGGCGCAACATATCAGCGCATGATTCAGACATGTCTGGAGAAACAAATCAGCAAAACAGTAGAGGCATACGTAGACGATGTGGTTGTTAAAACCAAACACATCGACTCTTTGATAGACGACTTGAGTCTCACATTTGACAACCTCCGAGCATATGACATCAAGCTCAATCCGGAAAAATGCGTTTTCGGTGTACCAGCCGGAAAGCTCCTGGGTTTCATTGTCTCCAGTAGAGGTATCGAAGCTAATCCGGCCAAAATCCGAGCTTTGTCAAAGTTGGCTACACCAACAGACCTCAAACAAATCCAGAAGTTAACTGGATGCGTGGCGGCTCTAAGCCGCTTTATCTCCCGCTTAGGAGAAAAAGCTTTACCCCTTTATCGCCTTCTTCGGTGCACCGAACACTTCGAGTGGACGGGCGCTGCCACAGCCGGATTGGAAGAAATAAAGGCCATTTCGGCAACCAACCCAATCCTGGCCGCGCCAAACATCGGCGAACCAATGCTATTGTACATTGCGGCAACTCATCAAGTTGTAAGCGCGGTGCTCATCGTCGAACGAGAAGCTGCCAGACATAAATTCCCTCTTCAAAAGCCGGTATACTATGTATCCACTGTCCTCACTCCGTGCAAATCACGGTACCCACATTATCAAAAGATAGCCTATGCGGTATTCATGGCATCCCGGAAGCTACGACACTACATTCAAGAGTGTTCGATTACGATAGCCTTGGAAGTGCCACTTAATGATATTATAAACAACCGCGACGCTACGGGTCGGATTGCCAAATGGGCGATTGAGCTCCTCCTGTTCGACATAACATACAAACCCCGACGAGCCATTAAATCACAAGTATTGGCCGACTTCGTCGCCGAATGGACGGAGGCCGAACTCCCTAAAGAGTACGGCGCATACCCCAACTGGATCATGCACTTCGACGGTTCTAAAATGCTGGCCGGTCTAGGGGCTGGCATCGTCCTGACATCCCCAACCGGGGATACCGTTCAGTACGTACTGCAAATATTGCATACAGACTCCAACAATGCAGCCGAATACGAAGCTCTGTTGCATGGTCTCCGGATGGCAGTCTCCATGGGCATTCAACGCCTGGAGGTGCGTGGGGATTCAAACCTTGCAATATCCCAAATAAATGGAGACTTTGACGCCAAGGATCCGAAAATGGTGGCCTATCGAAACGTCGTCCTAAAAATGTCATCTCGGTTCAAGGGGCTCGAATTTCACCATGTGGCTCGGGAAAACAATCAGGCGGCGGATGTCCTCGCCCGCATCGGCGCAAAACGCGATACGGTCCCCCCAACATATTTCTGGAAAGGTTGTTCAAGCCATCCGTAGTATGGGAAGGAGACACCGGTAACAATAGTCCGGACCCGGCCAAAATGCCCGATACCGAATACTCTGACACAATCGGAGGCTCTGCCACCGAAATAACACCTTCAGCCCACGTAATAATGGCCATTATTGCCCCGTGGACAGAACCATTCCTGGCCTACCTAACTAGACAGGAACTTCCGGAGGACCAAAATGAGGCACGCTGCATAGTGCGGCGATCCAAGGCCTACAGGGTCCATGAGGGAGAATTGTACAAAAAAAGCACTACCGGAGTCCTTCAAAGGTGCATCTCCGAAGAGGAAGGGCGGAATCTTTTGGCAGAAATTCACGCCGGACTCGGTGGTCATCACACCGCAGCCCAGGCCCTTGTAAGCAAGGCCTTCCGCACAGGATTCTATTGGCCAACAGCCCGGGCAGACGCACAGGACTTGGTCCAACGTTGCGCCGGTTGCCAGCTCTTTGCAAATCAAAGCCACATGCCACCCACCGCCCTCCAAACAATCCCCATTACATGGCCCTTTGTGGTCTGGGGGATTGACATGGTTGGACCCCTTAAAGGGGGAACCCACACGAAAAAATACTTACTGGTCATGGTGGATAAATTCACCAAATGGATAGAGGCTAAACCTATTAAAACAGCCGAATCCGGACCGGTGATAGACTTCATATCCGGGGTACTACACCGTTATGGCGTCCCCCACAGCATCATCACTGACAATGGCACAAACTTCACGGTCGATGAGGTAAAACTCTGGTGTAGCAAAATGGGCATCAAGCTCGATTATGCTTCAGTCTATCATCCACAAACCAACGGTCAAGTCAAGCGAGAAAACGGTCTTATAATGAGCGGCATTAAACCCAGATTAGTGCGTTCCTTAACGGAGTCTGACACGCACTGGGTAGAGGAGCTCGACTCCGTACTCTGGGGGTTGCGGACCATGCTGAATCGTAGTACCGGATATACACCGTTCTTTATGGTGTACGGCGCAGAGGCGGTCTTGCCCTGCGACCTAATTCATGACTCACCTCGAGTGCGCATGTACAAAGAAAGAGAAGCCAAGCTCGATCGGCAGGACAGTCTGGACACCTTGGAGGAGGAGCGCGATGTAGCCAAAGCCCGTTCCGCATTTTATCAGCAACAGGCTCGCAGATACCAAAGCAGAGAAGTACGGGCCAAAACTTATAACGTTGGCGAACTAGTTCTACGCCTGCCGGATAAGAAAAAGAACAAGCTCGAGCCCAAATGGGAAGGTCCCTTCATTATTGACCAAGTTCTGACCGGTGGAGCGTACCGACTGCGGGATGCATCGACTAGTCGACTCGAGCCGAACCCATGGAACGCGGCCAGGCTCCAAAGATTCTACGCCTAGCACCGGACTCTATGTTAGTCCCCTCCCTTTGTCCATTTTCTGCATATACATCATCTGTCTTGTTTCCCTTTCTTTCTTTCTCTTATTATTTCTCTAGGCCTTCAAGGGTCACCTTGTGCCTCACTTGTACATTACAGATGTGCTAGCCGCACTCTTCATACCTGGGGGCTTCTTTCACAGAAGCTTAAATTATTTATCTGGGCCTCACGCCCAACACATGTGCTATACTTCCGCATGTACCTTTTTTCACCATTATATGCATCGATATGACTTAAGTTTTGGCCAAGCTGGGTTGCCTGGCTCTTGTATTTATGCCCTACATTCCCGTTAATTCAGCTAGGGCATAAGGGGAGCACCTCTACGATTTTTACTGCTGGGTCAGCCAGATGTGTACCTTAGACTGGGTCAAGCCGAAAGCTAGCGTTCTTAAGGGAATATTCGGTCGGTGAACAAAAGATGATTTTTATTTATTGTCCATATCTGCCCCCATATGCTTTTTCTGCGTTTCTTATCATAGTCCGGACATGCACTTTAGGGCATGCTTACCCAGGGAAAGGAACCCTTAACGGAACTATTCTCCCTGGAAGATGTTTCTTACTACCCATGTAATATAACATAACTAGTTGGGCACTTGTCTGATAAAGCACTAATGACCCCTATGCCTGGTCTCCACGCATACCCCGGCTTTCTATAACTGAGCGGGTATTGGGATTCACTCCAGACTATCGGGCTCGGAGGTTGAAGCGAAAAGGTCCGCAATGACAAATGATCTACAATCCGGCTAGAAGGCATTATACATGTCACTTCAATTACATAGTCATGCGGACTGACTAAATTCCTCCTCTATACCATCCAACAGGCGGTCCACCTTACAATCCTGTTGAGAATACTTTGCGGCTAATTCTACTTGCCCATAAACTAAGCTAACGGGGATCTCTTTTCCGTCAGTCCCCACAGGTCCGACCTCGGCCATGTGATTTGGGTCTGCCTTGGTATACCGCATCTTCACCATGGCCCAGGCTTCTCTGGCACCCTGTCGGTAGGCTAATATCTTCCATAAAAGGAAGCGCCGCCATGCTCCCTTCCGCTTCTCTGCAAGCTCTGCAACGCCTTCTGGCAGGGAGACGGACGGCCATAAGGCATGGGCAACACCCTGCATCACCTGCCGAACTTGTTCGTGCAGATGTGACAGCTCAGACAGAAGATCACCCGCAGACTCGGGCATTTCCTTCGCGGGACGACCCGTCAGCATACCTACAGACATAACGCTGTTAGACAACTTCTTTGCCGAACTCCTTTAAGAAGGATTCGTTCAAACACTTACTGAAAATGCCGCGTTGAAGCCGCTTATTCTCCTTCTTGGAGTCCGCAAGCTGGCCCCGAACGTCTTTTAGTTCCACGTTCAGCTTAATGTTGGTGTCTTGGAGATTGTTTTTCTCCAGCATAACCTTAGTCAGCACGCGTTTGCTAGCCTCTAGCTGTCGCATAACATGCTGGTCCCCCGGACTTTCTCCGGACTCATCTGCAAAATCAATTGTTAGATCTGCAGACACGCCACACACTATATGGTAACCACCATTCTTTAAAGTAAATGTTACCAGTGGGAGGCTTTTTCTGTTCCTGCAATGCGGCAAGAGCGGGCCCCAGTTGGGTCTTGCATTCCTCCAGCTCCTGGGACAGCCTAGTATTTTCTCTGTAAGAACCTGCACATTAAAGATGATCCTTAAATCAGTTCTGCTAACTGTTTCAAGTCTCAGGGGCTACTGATGCATATAAATCATCAGATTTACTCACCCATACATCCTTTACGTACTGATCCGTGGCTCTGGCTAGACCATCTTGAGCAGCATGGAGGTACGCCTCTCAAGAATTGAAGGCGTCGAACGCCTTTGGTGAGAAACAAGCGTCACGAAGTACGGCCCGGCGGCACCTATGATTCATGGCGCTTTCCACTTCTGAGTTTGTTGCGGATGATCTATCTGCATCCTCTGTAGGGGGATTATCCGGCGCCTGCCCCATATCACCTTCCACCTCCATGTTCAGTCCTGGCGCCTGACTGGTGGAAGCTTGATTGGCAACATCCCGGACATATTCTGGCGAGCATTCTTTCTGTTAAAGAAACGCGGGCATCATTACATTTTGAGAAAGACGACAACCACGGAGCGGGGTTTTTCCTATACCTTTGCGCCAGCGTCTCTGCCCTGACCGCCTTCCTTTTCGGCCTACCCGGCCTCGGTACCTCTCGTTGGCGAGTGGCTATGGGTTCGGCAGGGCGTCCTGAATGCCTTCCCTGTAAAAGATGCCATGTGTATATGGTGGGTGAAGTGCCTAAAAGGGGATCCTAGTTCTGGAGTTGGGACTTTTGATTTTTCTTACCTACGATGCAAGAAGCAGTCTGGGATAGTCGGCCGTAATGGCCACCAGGGCATCGTCGCAGCTTAACTGATAGAACTGACGGTCTATCAGTTCCACGGAGATAACCGGATCTTCTTCAAGTCCAGAATCAAGGGCCCGGTCAGGGTCCTCTGGTTGTGGAGAAGGGCTGCTGACCTCCTTTATGGCTTTTCGCGGTTCCTGCCGCCAAGTGGCAAGGTGAATACTTACGATTAAGAATGCGGGAAAAATGGGGGCAGAGAGATATAACTTACCCAGCTTGGAGGATTGTACATGGAGAATCCATCCCGTGGCTTAATGCGGGTGAACTCCTCTTCCTCACCCTTGAATAGTTCGGACAGAATTTTCGCTAGAGCGGCAGCATTGTCAAAATGATGTCGAGGTGGTCGAGGTGGTGTCAAAATGATGGCACGAATACCAAGGTGTAGTCGAGGTGGTCGTTGTTGATGACGATGTAGGACACGTCCGTGGCGAAGATGAGCGGCGGTGATGTCGATGTCGAACCGTACCTAGATAGCCGAAACACAAAAGGATATGGTACCGTAACTCAAATTCTCAAACCTCGAAGTAGCAAATGTGTCGGACAGCGAAACGGTCCAAAAATGGTTGGGATATGCGGAAGTGGTGGAGGTATGCGGAAGTATATATGGTATATGGTGGGCACCGGAACAAAATTTGGTGGAAATTGGGCGGAAAATGGGGCGGTAGATGGAGATGTTGCTGCTAGGCGTCGGATGTCCGGGTGGGAGGCCGGATGTCCGGGGGCCGGATGTCCGGGCTGGACAGGCCGGATGTCCGGGCTCTGGATCCGGGGACGAATGGGATGAACACCGCGAGGAGAGGTTAAAACCAGGCGAAATTCGGAGGAATTTGTGGAATGAAATTGGGGAAAAAGGATGGGAAGCTAGATCCACTCAAAACAAAGCAAATCCACGGATCCAAACCAACAAAATCTCAACACACCAACAAATCACAAAACAAAATTGGGGCTATTTTTGGGGATTTTTCGAATTAGGACGAAAATCAACAAAACAAGGCTAGAAACACAACGGGGTGGCTCCAAAATCGTGATCAACCTGGCTCTTGATACCAAGATGATGGTATCAAGACACAAGCTGGCTCTGATCCAAGATTATGTAGGGTAGAACCCTAATCGCCCAATCTTTCATGAAATGAGCGGATCCCGCGAAGAACACGACGAACACAAAGAGGGGAATGAGGGAAATCACAAGGGGAAACACGAGAGGAACACTCAAACTAACAAGAACCAGCTTTCAGGGGAGGCCGGATGTCCAGTCTGGTCGGGACGGATGTCCAGGCTTTCAGGCGACGCCGGATGTCCGGGCTGGGGGGCCGGATGTCCGGGCTGGAGCGGTGGCATTTGTTGCTCTCGGGTTCGGAGGGGCCGGATTTCCGGGCCGGTGGCTGGATGTTCGGGTGCACGGGAGAGGCCGGATGTCCGGGCTGCCATGGCCGGATGTCCGGGGCCTGTAGCCTTCTGCGGCTGGGCTGCTGTAGTGGAAGACGCTCCAGGGGCCGGACGTCCGGTGCCTTGGCCGGATGTCCAGGGCCTGGGAGATGCTATTGGCTCCTTCCGTTGGTTCTCCTCTTCCGTGGACTTGGGGACCTGTACATCTTCATGCACATCTTCGGGGGGACCCTCTTGGTACCTAATCATGCACAACACCTCGAACTTAGGTAGTAGCCATGTCTCATGCATAGAAATTGGAAGTTCAGAGAGGAGCGAGTTCACCTTATCTTCGATAGCTTTTGGCTCGGGCTCGTGTCATTGGTCCAAGTTGTGTCCTTGGAGGTGTGGGTGCGTCCATGGGGGTGATCTTGGGATGCTCCGCATCAGATGCACTCGCGCACACTACACCACTACACGGCGTCATGCACACAAGGGCGCACTTGCACACACCCAAAACAAAATACACGCCAACACATGAGTACACCGATGTCGCCACCGGCTGAGATGGACAGCGAGGCAGCCAATAGGAAGAGGTGGCTCGAGCGAAAACCGCATCCAGCAAGCCTAGACTTCATGAGCAGCCTCCCCGACGACATGTTGCTTATCATCATCGCCCTCCACCCCACCAAATCTGTCGTGCGGACCACCCTGCTCTCCCGGCGGTGGCCCCCCTCTGGCGCTGCGTCACCCTCAACCTCACCATCGACAGCTGCCTTTGCGACGGGGATTGCAAACGCATGGCCACAATCTCCAATATCCTTGCATCGCACCCTCGGCCAGCGAGACGCCTTGACATCCGCATGTTCAGTACCAACTGCAAGGTCCAAGCCAAGTTTGACGAGTGGTTCTTATCCTCTGCCCTAGATCAGCTCGAGGAGCTCAGGTTTGAAGCTGGACGATGTCGCTCTCTGCCGCCATTCGCGCTCCACCTCACGCCAATGCTGTGCCTCGCCAGCTTTAGCTCCTGCTATTTTCCCTAGATTAATGCCACGCCCTCCCTTCTTCTCCTTCAACTCAAGCAGCTCAACCTCTTCGACGTTGGCATCTCGAAGAAGGCTATGGAGCACCTGCTCCGCAGCTGTACTGTGCTCGAGTACCTTCGTCTTTAGTAGATCCACGAGTTCATTAGTATCCACATCGCATCGACGAATCTCCGATGGATTTATGTGTCTGGCCCCGCAATAAGACATCAATTGGGAAGAGATCACTCGAGCTGTTCCATGTTATGGTCATTGAGAACGCGCCTTTCCTTGAGAGATTGCTTGTATCTGATCTAGAAGGTCCAATAAAAATCAGGGTCATTGATGTGCCCAAATTGACAACATTGGTGTACTCGTCTGCCAAATTCTCCAAACTCTTTAATGGATCCATAATCGTTCAGGTACAACACTCATATTCTTCTCCGTCTTCTTGAAATTCACATTTTTAAATTTCTTCTTGATTATTTACTACTGTCACCCAGAAACTGATTCCCACAAGCTTGACCCAGTCTATGCACACAGTAAAGATCTTGGCAATAAAATATATCAACCCCAATCTGGATCAAGGTGTTGGATTCCTTACATGCTTTCCATGCACGGAGAAGCTACTCATCGAGGTGAAACTTCTTTCTGATTAGTAAACGGTAATCACAATGTAGCTCATTTTTTCATAATTTTCCCAAATTACAATGACAAGTGTAGTGTTCCAAACTACATCTACGCACTATACCTAAAGAAATGTTTTTAGTGTTTTTTCTCACATGATCACCTGCATCATTTTTTTGTTGTACTAGTAGCTTAGGCTAGTCATAATGGCAGCTAAGTTAGAGTAGTAACTCTATTATGGTTAGCCTAAGAGCAAGTACTACCTCCATCCTGGTTTACTCTTCCTACGTATTTTGTAGTATCAAAATTTGACCATAGATTTAACTCACAAAATGTTAATGCATGTCACTAAAAATTATATCGTTGGATTCGTATTTGAACATAATTCCAAATGGCATTGGAATTTTCTTAGGTAAATGTATAGTTAGAATTTTACACTAAATATGAGGTAGTACAAAAGTGGGCTATAATGGCCCTCCACTATGTAGGCCAAAACACGTGCCAAATTCACTTCTGATGCATTTGCATCGATGCCCTCCATTGCTCACCTGGTGCCCCAATCTGGATCACCTACTTTGCTATGGTGCCAAATTAACTCACGCTATGAAAAAACACCTGCGTGAGAGAGGGAGAGGATTGAGGCAATAAAAAAACACTTGTTTGGGAGAGGGAGAGGCTGGTGTAGTTGGTTTGATTGATTTGTTTGTAGAAGTGGGTTTGTGTGCACAATGGTGCCAACTCTCACATTGCTAGAGCGGTACCAAAATCTTTTGATTTGACATCGATGCGTATTATATGTGGCATACTTTTGAGAAATATGGCATTGACCACATAGTGGAACGCAACAAATGCCCAAGCTCTTCACGTGCTCCTAGGTAAATGATAGGAAAGAGAAAGAGAGAGAGAGTGAAAAAATATCACTAGCCTTAAAGCCAACCCTATAGCCAACCCTATCGTATGAGCGAATGATATTGGTACTTCTTGATGACAGACAATCATATACAGCCAATGATGGCTCATGTCCGTGTCAGTATTTTCCCCGAAGAGGAAGGGATGATGCAACACAACTATGGTAGGTATTTCCCTCAGTGATGAGACCAAGTTTATCGAACCAGTAGGAGAACCACGAAACACTATGTAAATGGTACCTGCACACAAAGAACAAATACTTGCAACCCGACATGTAAGAGGGGTTGTCGATCCCTCCTGGGTAAAAGATAGATTAAATTGTATTGGAAAAGTAGATCTCGCGGGAATGCGAGATAAAATTAATAAAAAATTGCAGCAAAGTATTCTTGGGTTTTTGGATTAATAGATCTGAAAATAAAAGAGGCGAATAATAGGTCAGAAAGCAAATATGATAAAGAAGAGACCCAGGGGCGTAGATTTCACTAGTGGCTTCTCTCGAGAAAAATAGCATACGACGGGTAAAAAATTTACTAGTTGGCAATTGATAGAACTTCAAATAATTATGATGATATCTAGGGAATGATCATTATATAGGCATCACGTCCAAGATTAGTAGACCAACTCCTGCCTGCATCTACTACTATTACAACACACATCGACCACTATCCAGCATGCATCTAGTGTATTAAGTTTATGGAAAAATGGAGTAATGCAATAAGAATGATGACATGATGTAGACAAGATCTATTCATGTAGGAATATACCACAGCTTGTTATCCTTAATAGCAATGATCAATACGTGTCTTCCTGCCCCTTCTGTCACTAGGAAAGAACATCGCACGACCAAACCAATCACAAAGCACCTCTTCCCATGGCAAGAAAAATCGATCTAGTTGGCCTAACTATACCAAAGATTTGATGAAGAAATATGAGGCTATAAGTAATCATGCTTATAAGAGATCAAAACTCAAATAACTTTCATGGATAAAATATATCTGATCATAAACTGAAAGTTCATCGGATCCCAACAAACACATCGCAAAAAGAGTTACATCAAGTAGATCTCCAAGAGACCATTGTATTGAGAATCAAAAGAGAGAGAGGAAGCCATCTAGCTACTGCCTACAGACCCGTAGGTCTATGATGAACTACTAACGCATCATCGGAGAGGCACCAATGAGGATGATGAACCCCTCTGTGATGGTGTCTAGATTGGATCTGGTGGTTGTGGAACATGCGGTGGCTGGAATTTTGTTTCATTGACTCCCCTAGGGTTTTTGGATTTTCGGGGTATTTATAGAGCAAAGAGGCAGTGCGGGAGGCCACTGAGGTGGGCACAACCCACCAGGGCGCGCCTGGGGCCCCAGGTGTGCCCAGGTGGATTGTGCCCACCTTGGGGCACCCCTCTGGTACTTCTTTAGCCCAAGTTGTTCCTTCTGGTCCAGAAAAATCTCCAAAAAGTTTCGCTGTGTTTGGACTCCGTTTGGTATTGATTTTTTTGGAAGTAAAAAACAAGCAAAAACATCAACTGACACTGGGCACTATGTCAATAGGTTAGTCCCAAAAAATTATATAAAGTGGCTATAAAATGATTGTAAAACATCCAAGAATTATAATATAATAGCCTGGAACAAGCAAAAATTATAGATATGTTGGAGACGTATCAGCATCCCCAAGCTTAATTCCTACTCGTCCTCGAGTTGGTAAATGATAAAAAACAGAATTTTTGATGTGGAATGCTGCCTAACATGTTCATCACGTATTTTTCTTTTATAGCATGGACATTTGGACATTTATATGATTCAAAGCAATAGTCTAGTTTTGACATGAAGATTTCAATACTCAAGCATATCAACAAGCAACCATGTCTTTCAAAATATCAAAACTAAAGCAAGTTATCCCTAGCCTATCATGCTCAATCATTGATCCATTCATGAAACACACTCGAATATTAGCTACACCCAATGCTCAAGTACAATCATAATACCCCTTAGTTGGTGCTTTATAAGGGAGGATGAAGACTCAAACACAAATAAAAATTGCATAACGTAAATAGAATGGACCTTCGCAGAGGGAAGTAGGGATTTCTATAGGTGCTAGAGCTCAAAGCGAAAAAGATGGAGATAAAACATTTTGGGTGGCATGCTTTTTCTGTCGAAGAAAACGATCGAGTAGTTCCCAATACTTTCCATGCTAGATATATCATAGGTGATGCGGAGCATCCTAAGATCATCCCCATGGACGCACCTACACCTCCAATGACACACGTGGACCAATGACACGAGCCCGAGCCAAGACTATCGAAGATAAGGTGAACTCACTCTTCTCTGAACTTCCACTTTCTATGCATGAGATATGGCTACTACCTAAGTCTGAGGTGTTGTGCATGATTAGGCACCAAGAGGGCCCTCCCGAGGATGCGCATGATGTACAAGTCCCCAAGTCCACGGATGAGGAGAACCAACGGAAGGAGCCAAGAACATCTCCCAGGCCCCAGACATCCGGTCATGACCCCCGACATCCAGCCCCTAGAGCGTCGCCCACTACAGCACCTCAGCCGCCGAAAGCTAAAGGCCCGGGCCATCCAGCCCCAACAGCCCGGACATCCGTCCTCTCCCGAGCCCCCGGACATCCGGCCTCCCCAGCCCGGACATCCGGCGTCGCCTGAAAGCCGGGACATCCGGCCCCACCAGCCCGGACATCCGGCCTCCCCTGTCTGCGCACAATGATGGGCCGAGCCCGTGTATCCCTTCTCCCCCTAGACTATATATACTCCACCTCGCCCAACTTTCTAGGGTTAGCAAAGGTTTAGCTCATGTTTGTGTGAGAGCTTTGCTCATCCACTTGGTTACCTTCTCCACGGAGATTCAAGACTTCACCGGAGAAGATCCCCCAAGCGGATTCAAGACCCCTCTTTAGGGAAGAACATCAAGACCTCCTCACGGAGAAGACCGGTTATCGTGTATCGTCCCTAGTTGACCGTGGACCGTGTATCATTCTATGTATCCAAGGATCTAGCACTTTTGTGACTTGTTCTTGTTAGTTTGAGTGTTCCTCTTGTGTTTCCCCTTGTGATTTCCCTCGTTTCCCTCCTTGTGTTCCTCGTGTTCTTCGCGGGATCTGCTCCTTTCGTGAAAGATCGTCCGATTAGGGTTCTACCCTACATCATCTTGGTATCTAGAGCCACGTTGATCACGATTTCGGAGCCTCCCCGTTGTGTTTCTAGCCTTGTTTTGTTGTTTTTTGTCCTAATTCGAAAATTCCCCACCAAAAATAGCCCCAAATTTTTTTGTGATTTGTTGGTGTGTTGAGATTTTGTTGGTTTGGATCCATGGATTTGCTTTGTTTTGAGTGGATCTAGCTTCCCATCCATTTTTCACCAATTTCTTTCCATAAATTCCTCTGAATTTCGCCCGGATTTGACCTCTCCACGCGGTGTTCATCCCGTTCATCCCCGAATCCAGAGCCCGGACATCCGGCCTTCAACCCAGACATCAGACCCCTGGCAGCGACATCTCCATCCACCGCCCCATTTTCCATCCATTTTTCACCAAATTTTGTTCCGATGCCCACCATATACCATATATACTTCCGCATACCTCCACCACTTCTGCATACCCAGCCATTTTTGGACCGTTTCACTCTCCGACACATTTTATACTTCGAGGTTTGAGAATTTGAGTTGCGATACCGTATCCTTTTTGTGTTTCGTCTATCTAGGTACGGTTCGACATAGACATCACCGCCGCTCATCTTCGCCACGGACACGTGCTACATCATCACCGCCGTCCTACATCGTCATCAACAACGACCACCTCGACTACACCTTGGTATTCGTGCCACCATTTTAACACCATACCGGAAGCAAGACCGGTAACCTCATCTTGGTATTGGACATATCACTCTTTCCATTACATTGATAGCCATTATAGCCTTACTCCTTTGCGTTGCTTACCCATTGAGACTAGCCATTGAGTATTGCCGGCAACGAGACTTGTGCACATTAGTGATCATACCTCTCATATCATCCACATATCCTTGTTGCATATATTGGTGTCATCTCTTGTGTCACAAAGTTTTCATCGCATACTCACTTGCTATATCGGTTCGTCAAGCATTGCATGAGAAAAGAGCTCAAACATCAAAGAGCCAAACAAGCTTTTAAGCAAAGAGGAAAGATAAGCAAAGAGCTTTTAAGCAAGAACCATAGCATCATACAACATTAAGATTGTCATACTCGATCATCTTGGATCATATCATAGCAACACCTTGCATAGAGCATACTTGGGATAGAAGTCGTTGCATTTTTGCTAAGTAGGTTGTGCACAAGTTCTTGTATCCGCCTATTGTGCAATCGTGCTAGCGTCTCTCTAGTGTTGTGTAACAAGAGCATTTTTGTGGATTCCACATTTTGGCTCACCCTTGGTTGCACGACCCCACTTATCTTTTTGCGTGTGTGTTTCCGTGTACCTCTACTTGTTAGATTGCATCTTGCGAATCTTTTCCAACATTATTGAAGCTCACATGCAATTGCATCAAATTTTGTGCCACCATCCTAACCAAGCCCCACCAAAAGCTTTTACTTGTGTAGGTGTGAGAAACCGACAAGAGCTAGTACCAATTGTGCTATTTCCTTGTCCTACATTGGAGTGATCCTCGATCCACTTTCAACTTCGGTCAAGGTACATTTGGTACTCGTTCTTCTCTTTCTACCACTCACATTTGTCTTGGAATGATGGATAGGCCAAGTACTTCTACCAACCCACTCTTCATGGAGCAAGATGACGACATGAACTCCTTCATCACCAAGAGTCACCTCTTTGGTGCACAACGTGCTTTGCATCAATAGCAACAAGCCATGAGTGAACGCGTCGACAACCTTGCCGCCGACTTGCGACTTTCCGAGAAACGTACAAGGGACTACTTCGACCACAAGCTCGACGATCACAAGCAAGAGAATGATGCAAGGATGGACGAGATTCATGCTTTGTTGCTCAACCGCTCTTCTTCCACTTCAAGAAGGAGCCGTTCAAGCCGACACTCTGACTTCACACTCTCCGGCTCAAGTACACCGACATCGAACACTCTTCGCCGAGCCGCGCGCAATGATCGTCAAGCAAGCCTCAATCCCCTACGTGACACCGACTCTCAAGAGCGCCGACAACGTCAAACTCAAGAGGCCTTTGCGCTAGCACGAGAACGGCAACGACAACGACAACATGAAGAGGAAGAGCGAGCGCGTCTACACCAAAATGCTCAAGATGCCGAGGCACAACGTCAACAACAACAGCAACTCCGTGACGCTCAAGAACTTGCGGCGCAACAAGCTCTATGCGATTAAAGTCGAGCCGTAGCCGACCGAGGCCGACAAGCCCATGAACAAGAGGAAGCACTTCGCAAAGAAATTCAAGAATGAAGATTTCAAGCTCGCATGCATCGTCAAGTTCCTCCTCGAGCTCGACAAGCTCCTCTACAAGCACGTCAAGAACAACAAGTCAATCCAGAGCATGAAGACAGTGGATATCCTCCACGCCAAGAGCAACATGAGGATGACAACCCTCCGCGCCAAGAGCACCATTAGTTGAACAATCAGCAACAACATGGGCGTCATCATCCTCGACCCCAACACAATGAAGAGCAATGCTATGGCAAACTCAAGTTCACCATGCCCAAGTTCAATGAAAGCAACGATCCCAAAGAGTACCTTTCATGGGCATTTAAAGTTGACAAGATCTTCCGTTTGCACAATTATGAAGAAGAGAAGAAGATCGCGATGGCATCCCTTGAGTTCCAAGACTATGCCCTCATTTGGTGCGAACAAATCATAGAGCGCCGAGAGGCAAGAGGTGAACCACCCATCAGTACTTGGGCACAAATGAAGGAAGTCATGAGAGCAAGCTTCGTACCTACCTACTACAACCGCGACCACTTCAAGAAACTCCAACAACTCAAGCAAGGAACCAAGAGCATTGAAGAGTACTACAAGGAGATGGAGATTGCAATGATACGAGAAAATGTCACGGAAGATGATGAGCAAACAATGGCACGTTTCTTGAATGGACTCAATCATCCCATCAAGAAGATCACCGACTTCCAACCATACTCCAATCTCATTGAGCTAGTGCACCAAGCTACCAAAGCGGAACGCTAAGTGCAAGACGATTTCAAGTATGCCAAGTTCTCATCCAAGTCCTACGGCTTCTCCAACAACCAAGCTTCAACCACTCCAACACCAACTACAAAGCCTTCTACTACCAACATCGACAAGTCGAGTTCCAAGAAAGCTTCGTCAACTACAAGCCATCCTACTACGAGCAACTTTAAGCCGAGAGCTTCATCATCATCAACCCCAACCGATGAGACCGTCAAGACGAGTTCGTTCAAGTGGTTCACTTGCGAAGGCCGAGGCCACAAGTCCTATGAGTGCACCAACAAGCGAACCATGGTCTTCAACTACGATGGCACTTATGACTCCCTAAGTGAAGGCGAAATGGAAGCACTTGAGCAAGTCGCCATGCACCGCCAAGTGAACAATGAAGAAGAACAAGTCTTTTGCGATGAAGACTCAAGTCCCGCACTTGTTATCTCCAAAGTCTTGACTCTCCAACATCACCAAGAAGAAGACCAACGATGCCACATATTCCACACCAAGGCTGGCATCAATGGACGATCCGTCAAGGTCATCATCGATGGAGGGAGTTGTCATAATCTCGCAAGCGAAGAACTTTGCTCCAAGCTCCAATTACCCAAGACGAACCATCCACACCCATACAAAGTGCAATGGCTTAGTGACTCCGGCACCATACAAGTCGAGCACCGAGTACAAGTCTCCTTAAAAATTGGCGCCTACGAAGACACCTTGGAGTGCAACGTCGTTCCAATGACCGTTTGCCATCTTCTCCTTGGACGCCCATGGCAATTCGATAGAGGAGTTGTCCACAATGGCCGAACAAACCACTACATGTTCAAGATGAAGGGCAAGGAGTACGTCCTCCGTCCAATGTCGCCAAGTCAAGTGATCGCTGACAAGCAAGCCACCCATTGTGGAGATCATAGTGAGAGCGCGAGCCACCAAAATGAGAGTGAGCGCCACAAGCCCAAATCAAACACCTCCATGATGAGCGGAAAGAAGAACCTAGTCCTATTTGCCACCAAAAGTGAGATAAGAGGAGTGTGTAAGAACCCATCTAGTGTCCTACACTGTGTCCTCGTGTGCAAGGACAACGCACCACAAACTAACACTTCTCACACTCTTCCTCTAGTCTTGTCTTCTCTTTTGCAGAAATTTCAAGATGTTTTCCCCGATGAGCTACCTCCAGGTCTACCTCCTCTACGAGGCATTGAGCACCAAATCGACCTCATCCCCGGAGCACCTCTTCCGAACAAAGCTCCATACCGCGTCAACCCGAAGAAACCAAACAAATACAAAGGCAAGTAAAGCATCTCATAGACCATGGACATGTGCGTGAAAGTTTGAGTCCATGTGCCGTCCTGGTCATTCTTGTGCCAAAACGTGACGGTAGCTTTCGCATGTGCTCCGATTGTGGACCTATCAACGCTATCACCGTTTGCTATAGGTATCCCATTCCACGCCTAGATGATATGCTTGATGAGCTTAGCGGTGCCACTATCTTTTCCAAAATTGATCTTAAGAGTGGTTACTATCAAATCCGCATACAAGAGGGTCATGAATGGAAAACCGCCTTCAAAACCAAGTTTGGTTTGTATGAGTGGTTAGTCATGCCTATGGGTCTCTCGGAGGCACCGGGCACTTTTATGCGCCTTATGAATCATGTTTTTCGCCCTCACATTGGTATATTTGTTGTGGTATACTTTGATGATATCCTTGTTTATAGCAAATCTCTTAGAGATCATGTCACCCATGTTCGAACCATTTTGCAAACTCTTCGAAAAGGGCATCTCTATGCTAATATGGAGAAATGCCTTTTTGGCGTTGACAAGCTTGTTTTCTTGGGTTTTGTTGTGTCCTCCAAGGGTGTTCATGTTGATGAGTCCAAGATCAATGCTATTAAGACATGGCCGCAACCAACCAACTTGCATCATGTGCATAGTTTTCTTGGCCTTGCGGGTTTCTATCGTTGCTTTGTGAAGGATTTTAGCACCATTGCATCTCCTTTGCATTCTTTGAGCAAGAAGAATGCGCCTTTTGTTTGGGGACCATCCCAAGATACCGCATTCAATGAGCTTAAGAATTTGCTTACTCATGCTCCCTAGCTTGCTTTACCCAACTTTCCGGAGCGCAACTCAAGTACCCCATCTATGACACAGAGCTATATGCTTTAGTCCGCGTTTTGCATGAATGGGAACATTACCTTTGTCCCCATGAGTTTATCATTCATACCGATCATGAGACTCTCAAGTATCTTAAGGGTTAACCCAAGTTGAACAAGCGTCATGCTAAATGGAGTGAATTTATTGAGTCTTTTCCTTATGTCATCAAGTACATCAAGGGTAAAGAAAACATCGTAGCGGATGCTCTTTCCCGCATATGCATGCTTGTTACACAACTTTAGTTAGATGTCATTGGCTTCGAGCATGTCAAAGACTTATATGAGCATGATGTAACTTTTGCTACTCCTTATGCCAAGTGTTTGTCGCATACATCTTGGGAACTCTATTACATCAAAGATGGATATCTTATGCGAGCTAACAAACTTTGCATCCCCGAGTCTTCTCTTCGTTTGTTGCTTTTGCAGGAATCTCATGGAGGAGGCTTAATGGGACATTTCGGACGTGACATGACGTTTGCCACGCTCTCGAAGAACTACTTTTGGCCCAAGATGTTTCGGGACGTCAATCGTTTCACCAACCGATGCTCTACATGTCGCAAAGCTAAGTCCAAAGCTCAATCTCATGGCCTATATATGCCTCTACCAATTCCATACCAACCATGGGAAGACATTAGCATGGACTTTGTACTTGGTTTTCCTAGGACCCGAAATGGGAAAGATTCAATATTTGTCGTTGTGGACCGTTTCTCAAAAATGGCACATTTCATTCCTTGCAACAAGATAGACAATGCTTCACATGTTGCTAATCTCTTTTGTAGGGAAATATTGCGTCTACATGGTGTGCCAAAGACTATCATCTCAGACAGCGACATCAAGTTCCTTAGCTACTTTTGGAAGACCCTATGCGCCAAGCTCGGAATCAAGCTACTCTGCTCCACGGCTTACCATCCTCAAACTAACAGCCAAACGGAGGTGACAAACCGCACACTGTCCGCTCTACTTCGAGTACTCATCAAGAAGAACATCAAGGAGTGGGAGGAGTGCCTACCTATCGCCGAGTTCGCCTACAACCGAGCAAGACACTCAACAGCCGGCAAGTCCCCCTTTGAGGTCGTCTACGAATTCAACCCTTTGTCACCATTGGATATTCTCCCTCTACCACTCCAAGAGGGCATAAATTTTGACGCAAGTGCACCAGCGACCCATCTCAAGAAGGTGCATGAAGATACAAGAAACACCATCGAGCGCCAAGTACAACGCCTTGCGACCAAGCTCAACGTCAACAAGCACCCTATGATATTCAACATTGGAGACCTCGTGTGGCTACACCTTCGCAAGGACCGCTTTCCCCAAGAACACAAGTCCAAACATCGACCATGCGCGGATGGACCATTCAAGGTGCTTGCACGCTACAACAACAACGCATACAAGATCGACATCCCTCGTGACAAGTAATCCGTGAGCGACATCTTCAACATGAAAGATCTCTCGCCCTACCATGGTGATGAGGATTTCGATCCGAGGACGGATCTTCCCCAAGGGAGGGGAGATGATGCGGAGCATCCTAAGATCATCCCCATGGACGCACCTACATCTCCAACGACACCACATGGACCAATGACACGAGCCCGAGCCAAGGCTATCAAAGATAAGGTGAACTCACTCCTCTCCGAACTTCCACTTTCTATGCATGAGACATGGCTACTACCTAAGTCTGAGGTGTTGTGCATGATTAGGCACCAAGAGGGCCCTCCCGAAGATGCGCATGAAGATGTACAAGTCCCCAAGTCCACGGATGAGGAGAACCAACGGAAGGAACCAAGAACATCTCCCAGGCCCCGGACATCCGGCCATGACCCCGGACATCAGGCCCTTGGAGCGTCGTCCACTACAGCAGCTCAGCCGCCAGAAGCTACAGGCCCCGGACATCCGGCCACGATAGCCCGGACATTCGGCCTCTCCCAAGCCCCCGGACATCCGGCCGCGATAGCCCGGACATCCGGCCTCTCCCGAGCCCCCGTGCATCCGGCCGCCAGCCCGGAAATCCAGCCGCTCCGAACCCGAGAGCAAAAAATGCCACCACTCCAGCCCGGACATCCGGCCTCCCCAGCCCGGACATCCGGTGTCGCCTGAAAGCCCGAACATCCAGCGCGACCAGCCCGGACGTCCGGCCTCCCCTATCTGCGCACAGTGAAGGGCCGAGGCCCGTGTATCCCTTCTCCCCCTAGACTAGAGTGGCAAAAACAAAGTTTTCCCTAGACTATATATACTCCACCTCGCCCAACTTTCTAGGGTTAGCAAAGGTTTAGCTCATGTTTGTTTGAGAGCTTTGCTCATCCACTTAGTTACCTTCTCCACGGAGATTCGAGCCTCCACCGGAGAAGATCCCCCAAGCAGATTCTAGACCCCTCTTTAGGGAAGAACATCAAGACCTCCTCATGGAGAAGACCGGTTACCGTGTATCGTCCCTAGTTGACCATGGACCGTGTATCGTTCTATGCATCCGAGGATCTAGCACTTTTGTGAGTTGTTCTTGTTAGTTTGAGTGTTCCTCTTGTGTTTCCCCTTGTGATTTCCCACGTTTCCCTCCTTGTGTTCCTCGTGTTCTTCGCGGGATCCGCTCCTTTCATGAAAGATCAACCGATTAGGGTTCTACCCTACATCAATATGTGGTTCCCAAACAGAAATAAAGTTTATTCTTTTTTCCACCATACTTTCACATTCCACGGCTAACCGTATCCACGGGTGCCGTCCATACCAACACTTTCCAAGGAATTTATTATTTGACAACATAAAGTAAATTCATTTTTCATTTCGGGACTGGGAATTCCTAGTACCTTTGTCGTACTCTCGTGCAATGGCAAGTGAATAAACACTCATCTTGAGAATAACATATCTAGCATGAAAAAATATCAGCCACCCCCTATCGTTTCATGAGCGGTACGAGCATAGAAAAAGGAAATTATTTTGGAAATTATAGATGGCACATAAAAATTTGCTTAGAACGGTAAGAGAATACCACATATAGGTAGGTATGGTGGACTCATATGGAAAAACTGGGTTTAAGGATTTTGTATGCACAAGTAGTATTCCCACTTGGTGCAAGGGAAGGCTAGCAAAAATATTAAGAAGCATCCAACCAAGTAACGAAAAAATCACATAAGCGAGCATTAAGCATAACTAACACCGAATAATGCACCACAAGTAGGATGTAATTTCATTGCATAACTATTGACTTTTGTGCTTGCATAGGGAATCACAAACCATAACACCAATATTCTTACTAAATCATACTCACCAACATGACTCACATATTATTATCATTATATCGCAAAACTATTACAAAGAATCAAGTTTGTTTTGTCCAATGATCTTCATGAAAGTTTTTATTATATCCCTCTTGAATATATATATATCACTTTGGGACTAGTTTCATATGTTGCTTTTGATAGGTCAAACAAATCTAAGTGAAGAACATGGGCATACAAATTTTCTTCTCTCAAAATAATATAACTGACGCACGAGAGAATTTTCTTCAAAATTTTACTAACTCTCAAATAAATCTAAGTGAAGCATGAGAGCATTTCCTCAAAAATACTAAAGCACACCATGCTCAAAAACATATAAGTGAAGCACTAGAGCAATTCCATAGCTCAAAAAAAATTAAGTGAAGGATAAAGAGCAATTCTAACAAATCATAGCATAATTTTGGCTCTCTCAAATAGGTGTGTCCAGCAAGGATAGATGACAGAAACTAAAAAGAAAAACAAGCAGAGACTCAAATAATACAAGACGCTCCAAGCAAAACTAATTATATCTGACAAATAAAATATAGCTCCAAGTAAAATACCGATGGTCATTAGAAGAAAGAGGGGATGCCGCTCGGGGGCATCCCCAAGCTTAGTTGCTTGTTTCTCTTTGGATAATAACTTGGGGTACCATGGGGCACTCCCAAGCTTAAGCTCTTCTTACTCCTTATTCCTTCATCCAACGTGATCTCACCCAAAACTTGGAAACTTCAATCACACAATACTGAAAAAAACCTTCGTGAGATCCGTTACTATACAACAAAGCAAATCACTACTCTAAGTACTGTTGCAAACCCATTCATATTTTATTTTTGCGTTATATCTACTATATTCCAACTTTTATATGGCTTATACCCTCCAATAAAGTCCATAGATTAATTAAAATAAACACACAATGCAAAGAAAACAGAATCTGTCGAAAACAAAACTGTTTGTAGCAATCTGGAAACTTCGTGTAACATCCCAAATTTTCAATTTGGAATGTTATACATAGATCATCCATGCATATCATGTTTTTATTGCATTCCAGTTCCGCAATCCTCGAAATCCTAAGCAACTCAAGGACCCACAGAGAGAGTTGGGGATTTTTTCTGTTTTCATATTTGATTCTTATCAAATAATGAAACGAGAATTTTGATTTTAATAATTTTTCTCTCCGAAGTATTTCATATTAAGTCAAATGAGTGGAGATAATATGACTTCTCCGAAATAATTGAAATATTGGAGGAAAAATATTAAAATCATTTATTGGATTTTATTTGGTTTTATTCGGATTTTATTTGCATCAGAAAAATTGCACATTTTCAAAATTTCACTTTAGGGCTAAGAAAATGTTCACCTCGTCCTAAATATTTTATTTAGGCGGTGAAAATTTGTTTTGGCACTTTTAGATTTTTATTTATTTTTCTAGGATTTTTCTTCCGTCGGCAGAATTACTATTTTTAAAAAAAAAAGTTCCCGCGCCGACTGGGCCTAAGGCCCAGCCGCGCCAGGCCGCTGTGCCAGGCCGCCGCCGCCGCCGACTCGGACAAGGATCCGCCGCCGAGCCTTGCCCCCTCCTCCAAGCCGCCTCGCCCCCGCCCTTTATATACCGCCGCCCCGCCGCCCCGCCGCCCCGCCGCCCCAACACCACCACCGCCGCCGCCGCCTAGCCGCAGCCGCCGCCGCCTGCCGCGCCGCTTCGCCACCGCCTAGACGCGCCGCCTCGCCGCCGCAGCCGCCGCCGCCGCCGAGCGCTGCCGCCCCGCAAGTCGTCGCCCCGCCGCTGCCCCGCCTCGCCGGATCTCCCGCCGGAGGTAGCCGTCGCGCCCCACCGCCGGTTTTCTTTCTAAAACCGTTCGGTTTTTTTTTTTGAAAACCCTAGATTCGTTTTTTTTTTCCGGATCACCGGTTTTTCTTGGTTCTTCTAGTTAGCGGACGTTCATCCGAACGTTCATTTTAACGATTGGTTCTTTTAGCGTTAGATACAACTAATGAACGCTCGTTCGTTAGTCTGCTCGTCAATTTTCTTTTATCGGATTTAATCCGCGATTTTCTCTGATCGTGATTTTTGATCCGATCTTAGTTTATGTTTATCTTTTCGCTCGTTAGTCGGAATAGGCGATTCAAGCGCCTGGAGTTTCGTCTCGAAACCCTCTTTCCGTTTAACCAACTCAAACAAGTTTTCCATATTGTAAAATTTGACCTAGTTTCAGATTAGTAAATGAAGCTTCTTTCTTTCGCCATTTGAGTTTCGTTGCTCCATTTGATTTGATTCTTTTTGCGAACCAGAGTTCTTAATTTGAACTTTCTGGTCAACCTCTTTTATTTGAGTTTTGCTTGTGCATCGTAGCTTGTTACTTATGTATGCTATTGTTTGCTTGCGATAGAACACCCGGAATGCGAAGCGTGCTACTACGAGTCCCTAGGTTTCGCAGATCGTCAGCAAGGCAAGTAACACTTTGATCATATCCCATTATCACCAAGTTTTTATGCATTAGTTCCAATCCTCAAACATTGCATGATTAGGATGTCATTAACTTGCGGGTTGGGAAGTAGTTGATAAGGTAGAACCTATTGCCCTGTTACATTCAAACCCTTGGGAGTTACTCTACGCGTTGCTTATATACTATGCTATGCTATGCTCGTAGACGTGGTTTGGGTTTGAGTGATATCCATGATAGATGTGAGATTGTTAAATTAATGGTTCAACTTAAGGTAGCAACTTAATCAAACAACTGGGTGGATTGAGGCACCTGGAGTACCCAGTGTTGCCTGTATTTTTTGGAAATCCCGGAGTACCCGTGTGATCTTCCTATGGACCGCCACCCAGGCTCAAAGGTAACTGAGATGATTCATGCTAGAAACTTCCGTGTGCAGCCACAAGCTATTATGGGCTCTAGCATAGTTGAGTAAGTTACGTGAAGCTCTTGAAGAGGCAGATCAGCAGGTAGTGGGATGTAGGTTTGGTATGGTCTGTCCGGAGTAGAGAGTTAATGTTTCTGAAAGACTGTGTCTCGGTCATCCGTTTCTCAAACACCATGTAGTGCGAGAAATCCAACGGAGGAGATCGATTCTTGTGGGGAAAAGTGCGCAAACCTCTGCAGAGTGTACAATCTAATCATGGTTAGCCGTGTCCCCGATTATGGACAATTCTTGAGTATCTAGTACTTGGGTTATCACATGTATCTCATCATGTTTAATTAATATTGTTGGGTTGTTAATCACTTCAATTGGGATTGAGTTGGAGGAACCTTCTCAATGATGTTTCAACTACCATGATAGTTAAATTAAAATCTATTCCTCTGTTGTAGGGAAAAATTGGCTTTTCGCAAAAACTGTAACCATAGAGCTTTCCACCAGCCATATATGCATATAGTGATAGCATTATTCTATTTATGCTCTACTGTGTTACATTGCCAGCATATTCCATGTGCTGACCCGTTTTGGGCTGCAATGTATTATGTTGCAGACTTTTCAGACTAGGAGTAAGGTTCGTTAGGTCGTTGTCGTGCAGCTCAGCTATGCCATTGGAGTTGATGGACTCGCTTTATCTTCCAAGCCTTCCGCTGTTATCGCATTAGATGGCCTTAAGCCATATTATTGTAATAAGTTCTCTTTGGAGACTTTTCGATGTAATAAGTGTGTGATTGCTACTCTGTTATAAATCCTTGAGTACTGTGTGTGTCAGCATTACCAATCGAGGGATGACACTGAAGCACAGAGACTTGACCATCTGAGGTCGGGTCGCTACAAGATGGTATCAGAGCACACGCTGACTGTAGGACACGACCACTAAGATAAACCCTAGGTCACACTTCTCTTCTCATTTCTAACTCCTCTCCATTTTCTACTCTTTTAGGATGACGGAGATGAAGAACAAGTTTGCACAACCGGATGAAGACACACCTTTTGGACACCACTTGAAGGAAGTCACTAGGTACTTGAACATTGGAATACCAAGCTTCACCGGGACGTACAACGCCACTTTACCTGAAGAGGAGCGCTGGATGATTCAAGTACAAGTTCTAGGAAGGACGTTCTCGCCAACTTCTAAACCCATAGAATTTTCCTTCGACGCACCAACCTGGAGTTTAGGAAAGAGTATGGCAGCTCACATCACCATGGGACGCATTGGAGAAGTTTACAACAGGGAGCTTAAGGACACTATTTACCAAATATGTGGGCGCCGAGACGAGCAATGGGAAGTAATCAACACCAGGAAGGATAGATCCATTGCGGCTTTCATCCAGGAGTTAAACCAGCACATTCAACGTCAGGAGAACCAGATGTGTGCGGACATGACGGACTTGAAGAAGGCGAAGACTAGGATCATCGATCTAGAGGAAGAACTCAAGTCTACCCGCGATGGATATGAGGAGGAAATCAAGACACTACTGGAGAAGAATGATGACCTAGTCAAGAAGATCGGAGTATTCATGGGAGGACCAGCACCAATAGCAGAAGAAGAAGAACCCAAGGAAATACACCCCGAGGACTACATCATCATCGATGACACCGACTCCGACCCTAGTGATGATGACTTTGAAGACGAAATTGGAGCAGACATCATGGAGTCTTCCACCGATCAAAATTTCTAGATGACTACCATATATCACTAGTATTCCCCCATGTATATAGTAGTAGTGAGCACGTTTGCGATAGTTCTAGACCGTTGTATGCCCTTGCTTGATTGATTGAGTGAAATGATTGTGTTTGTCTCATGTGCATATGGGTAGTGCCTTCTCATTAGACCCCTCTTCTATTCTAATCTCTTCCATCTAAAACCCATCAGATGCCTCCGAGACGTGACACCGGTTTTGCCTTCCCACCGGAGCTCACCCAGTTGATCTAATAGCAGAATACGTTGATACAATTGCTAGTTCAGAACCAGGGCAACAACAACAACAACAACCCACCGCCAGTGGACAACCTAGCCCATTTTCTAAGGTTACAGCCGCCGGTGTTTTCCAGTAGCACCGAGCCTATAGTTGCTGATGATTGGTTACGCCGAATTGGAAGGGAGTTGGCTATCGCAGGTTGCACGGATGCTGAGAAGGTGTACTTTGCCGCACATCAATTGGATGGACCAGCAGCCTCATGGTGGGAGAATTACACAGCCATTTTTCCTATAGCCAATGTCACTTGGGACCAGTTTCAGCAAGCTTTCCGCACCGCCCATGTCTCAACTGGAGCTATGCAGATGAAGAAGCGGGAGTTTCACAACCTACGCCATGGGAACCGTACTGTGGCTCAGTACGTGGATGAGTTTAGCAAGTTATCTCGCTATGCCCCTGATGATGTGGCCATAGATGCAGGGAAACATGAGAAGTTTATGGAAGGGCTGAATGATGAGATGAGTATGCAGTTGATGGTAGAAACCTTCAACAACTACCAGGAGTTGGTAGATAAGGCTCTTATGATTGAAGGGAAGCAACAGCAGATTGAGAGCCGCAAGAGGAAGTATGGACAAGGGAAGTATAACTCAGGAGCTCAGCAGAAACCTCGCCTAACCCCGAACTCAGGAGGATTTGTTCATACCCATGGAGGTCACAATCACGCTAGAGGAGGATCACATAACCACAGTAGTGCTAAGAATGGGAATGGGAACAGAGCTAACAACAATCATAACCGCCCCAACCCAGCCACACCCGCCAAAAGGGACTTAAGTCATGTTACGTGTTTCAAGTGCGGGAAGACTGGACACTACACCACGGAGTTCCCTGAAGGAAAGAATGGAAATGGAAATGGGAGCGCTGGGAAGAAGCCAAATCCATTCAACAAAGGACAAGTGAACCACGTTAACGTGGAGGAGGTTGAAGAGCAGCCGGACGCGGTAATAGGTAAGTTTTTGGTTAAGACATTTACCGCTCTTGTTCTTTTCGATACTGGTGCATCGCATTCATACATATCATGGGGATTCGTGGATAAGTTTAAACTACCAACCCAAACCCTTAGGACCCCTCTTTTAGTAAGTTCACCCAGAGAAGAATATATGGCCAGCCGATGGTGTGACCAGATACCCTTAACCATTGGTACACATGTTTTTCTGTCTGACCTAATTATCTTGGAGTCACAAGGACTGGATGTGATATTGGGTATGGACTGGATGTCAAAGTTTGGAGGAAGCATTGACTGTGTTAGTAAGTCGATTTATCTCACCACCCCGGAAGGAAAAAGGATTAAGTATGTGTCTAGGCATGTGCCTAGGAGGAGTCAAGTGAATGCCCTTAGGGGAGTTGTTCAGGAGGAAGTGCCTGTAGTGAAGGATTACCCGCATGTTTTTCCAGAAGAGTTACCAGGCATGCCACCGGACAGAGATATTGAGTTTTTGATAGAGTTGTTACCAGGAACATGACCAATATCCAAGAGACCCTATCCGATGCCCGCAAATGATCTGGAAGAAATTAAGAAATAGATCAAGGAGTTATTGGAGAAAGGATATATCCGAAGAAGTTCATCACCTTGGGGAGCCCCAGTACTTTTGGTTGAGAAGAAGGATAAATCCCTGAGGATGGTTGTTGATTATCGAGCATTGAATGAAGTGACGATTAAGAACAAGTACCCACTGCCGATGATCAACGATCTATTTGATCAGTTGCAAGGAGCTAAAGTGTTTTCGAAGATCAATTTGCGATCTGGGTATCATCAGTTGAAGATACGAGAGAAGGACATACCAAAGACGGCGTTCACAACGCGATATGGATTATACGAGTACACGGTCATGTCGTTTGGACTGACTAACGCCCCTGCCTATTTCATGAGCATGATGAACAAGGTGTTCATGGAGTATTTGGAGAAGTTTGTTGTGGTGTTTATTGATGATATTATGGTATACTCGAAGAACGAGGAGGAGCACAAGGAGCATTTGCGCTTAGTTCTCGAGAAACTCAGGGAACACCAGTTGTATGCTAAGTTTAGCAAATGCGAATTTTGGTTGAAGGAAGTCGGGTTCCTTGGACATGTTATATCGGGAGAAGGTATAACAGTAGACCCCAGCAAAATTCAGTCAGTCACTGAATGGTTGGCACCCATTTCAGTTAGCGAGATCTGCAGTTTTCTTGGACTCGCAGGATACTACCGGAGATTCATCGAGAATTTTTCCAAGATTGCAAAGCCAATGACTGAACTGTTGAAGAAGGATGCCAAGTTTAAATGGACAGAAGATTGTGAAGAAAGTTTCCAGGAGTTGAAGAAATGTTTGACTACATCCCTAGTGCTAGTACTGCCAGATATACATAAGGAGTTCCAAGTGTATTGCGATGCCTCTCGCTTAGGACTTGGATGTGTGCTTATGCAGGACGGAAGAGTTGTTTCGTATGCCTCACGACAACTAAAACCTCATGAGTTGAATTATGCCACGCATGATTTGGAGCTAGCAGCCATAGTGCATGCGTTGAAGACTTGGACACATTACCTTATTGGAAACCGTTGTGATGTGTACACGGATCACAAGAGTTTGAAGTACATTTTCACCCAAAAGGAACTGAACCTTCGACAGAGGAGATGGTTGGAGCTTATAAAGGATTATGACATGAAACTACACTATCATCCAGGAAAGGCCAATGTCATAGCAGATGCTTTTGGACGGAAGAGTTATGCTAATATCCTTGAAAGTAAGGGACTGCCAAAGGAATTAGCATAGGACATCATGGAACTTCGATTGGAGATTGTTCCTAGAGGATTTATTGCAACAATGGAGGTCCAGTCGACATTGCTGGACAAGATTCGGGAAGCCCAGAAAGAGGACAAGGAGATTGCTGAGATAAAGGAGAAGATGAGCAAAGGAAAGGCCAAAGGTTTTCGTGAAGATGAGCACGATACCTTATGGTTTGAGGACCGAGTTTATGTGCCCAATAACCAGGAGATCAGGAAGTTAATAGTTCAAGAGGCCCATGACTCACCATACTTGATACACCCCGGAAACACCAAGATGTATTTGGATTTGAAGGAACGTTTCTGGTGGACTGGTATGAAGAAGGATATTGCCGAGTATGTAGCCATATGTGATGTATGTCGGAGAGTTAAGGCAGAACATCAGAAGCCAGCAGGATTGTTACAGCCTATGCCGATACCGGAATGGAAGTGGGATAAACTGGGCATGGACTATATCACCGGATTGCCCAGGACCAAAGCAGGATACGATTCCATATGGGTAGTAGTTGATCGCTTAACCAAAGTAGCTCACTTCATCCCAGTGAAAACCACCTATACAAGTGCAAAGTTGGCCAAGATATATATGTCCAGGATCGTATGTCTGCATGGAGTTCCGAGGACCATTGTATCAGATAGAGGAACACAGTTTACTTCAAAGTTCTGGCATCAGTTACATCAGACTTTGGGAACAAGGTTAGAGTTCAGTATAGCTTTTCACCCGCAGACAGATGGACAGACCGAGAGAGTGAACCAAATTTTGGAGGACATGTTGAGAGCCTGTGCACTAGATTATGGATCTAGTTGGGATGACAATTTGCCATACGCAGAGTTTTCCTACAACAATAGCTATCAAGCCAGTTTGATGATGGCACCATTTGAAGCCATGTATGGACGAAGATGCAGAACACCGTTAATGTGGGACGAGGTAGGAGACCGACAGCTGTTTGGACCAGACTTGATCAAGGAGTCTGAGGAGAAGGTAAAATTGATCCGAGACCGACTGAAGATTGCTTAGTCCAGGCAGAAGAGTTATGCACACTCAAAACGCAAGGAGGTAACTTACGAAATTGGAGACAGAGCATATCTGCGAGTATCGCCCTTGCGAGGAGTGAAACATTTTTGGAGTTAAAGGAAAGTTAGCCCCGAGATTTGTAGGACCGTATCGCATTTTGGAACGGATGGGAGAAGTTGCCTACAAGTTGGAATTGCCCGAAGGATTGTCAGGAGTTCACGATGTGTTCCACGTTTCACAGCTGAAGAAGTGTCATGCTGAGATGGCGGATATACCATTAAGAGATACAGTACCCATGGAGGCGATTCAGTTGGACAGTGATTTGACTTATGAGGAGAAACCAGTTAAGATTCTGGAGTTTGCCAGCAGAATCACCCAAAGTAAGGTTATCAAGTTTTGTAAAGTTCAGTGGAGCCACCATACCGAGGACGAAGCCACCTGGGAACGAGAGGATGATCTCCGCAAAGACCACCCGCACCTATTTTCTAGCCAGCCCGAATCTCGAGGGCGAGATTCATCTTAAGGGGGGTAGGTTTGTAACATCCCAAATTTTCAATTTGGAATGTTATACATAGATCATCCATGCATATCATGTTTTTATTGCATTCCAGTTCCGCAATCCTCGAAATCCTAAGCAACTCAAGGACCCACGGAGAGAGTTGGGGATTTTTCTGTTTTCATATTTGATTTTTATCAAATAATGAAACGAGGATTTTGATTTTAATAATTTTTCTCTCCGAAGTATTTCATATTAAGTCAAATGAGTGGAGATAATATGACTTCTCCGAAATAATTGAAATATTGGAGGAAAAATATTGAAATCATTTATTGGATTTTATTTGGTTTTATTCGGATTTTATTTGCATTAGAAAAATTGCACATTTTCAAAATTTCACTTTAGGGCCAAGAAAATGTTCACCTCGTCCTAAATATTTTATTTAGGGGGTGAAATTTTGTTTTGGCATTTTTAGATTTTTATTTATTTTTCTAGGATTTTTCTTCCGTCGGCGGAATTTTTTTAAAAAAAAAGTTCCCGCGCCGACTGGGCCTAAGGCCCAGCCGCGCCAGGCCGCCGTGCCAGGCCGCCGCCGCCGCCTCCTGTGTGCGCGCGCGCGCCGCCGCTGCCGCCGACTCGGACAAGGAGTCCGAGCCGGACTCCTCTCCGCCGCCGCGCCTTGCCCCCTCCTCCAAGCCGCCCCGCTCCCGCCCTTTATATACCACCGCCGCGCCGCCCCAACACCACCACCACCGCCGCCGCCTGCCTCGCCGCCGCCGCCTGCCGCACCGCAAGTCGCCGCCCCGCCGCTGCCTCGCCTCGCCGGATCTCCCGCCGGAGGTAGCCGCTGCGCCCCGCCACCGGTTTTCTTTCTAAAACCGTTCGGTTTTTTTTTTGAAAACCCTAGATTCGTTTTTTTTCGGATGGCCGGTTTTTCTTGGTTCTTCTAGTTAGCGGACGTTCGTCCGAACATTCATTTTAATGAATGGTTCTTCGCCCGTTAGATACAACTAACGAACACTCGTTCGTTAGTCTGCTCGTCAGTTTTCTTTTATCGGATTTAATCCACGATTTTCTCTGATCGCGATTTCTGATCCGATCTTAGTTTCTGTTTATCTTTTCGCTCGTTAGTCGGAATCAGGCGATTCAAGCGCCTGGAGTTTCGTCTCAAAACCCTCTTTCCGTTTAACCAACTCAAACAAGTTTTCCCTACTATAAAATTTGACCTAGTTTCAGATTAGTAAACGAAGCTTCTTTCTTTCGCCGTTTGAGTTTCGTTGCTCTGTTTGCTTTGATTCTTTTTGCGAACCAGAGTTCTTAATTTGAACTTTCTGGTCAACCTCTTTTATTTGAGTTTTGCTTGTGCATCGTAGCTTGTTACTTATGTATGCTATTGTTTGCTTGCGATAGAACACCCGGAGTGCGAAGCGTGCTACTACGAGTCCCTAGGTTTCGCAGATCGTCAGCAAGGCAAGTAACGCTTTGATCATATCCCATTATCACCCAGTTTTTATGCATTAGTTCCAATCCTCAAACATTGCATGATTAGGATGTCATTAACTTGCGGGTTGCGAAGTAGTTGATGAGGTAGAACCTATTGCCCTGATACATTCAAACCCTTGGGAGTTACTCTACGCGTTGCTTATATACTATGCTATGCTATGCTCGTAGACGTGGTTTGGGTTTGAGTGATATCCATGACAGATGTGAGATTATTAAATTAATGGTTCAACTTAAGGTGGCAACTTAATCAAACAACTGGGTGGATTGAGGCACCTGGAGTACCCAGTGTTGCCTGTATTTTTTGGAAATCCCGGAGTACCCGTGTGATCTTCCTATGGACCGCCACCCAGGCTCAAAGGGAACTGAGATGATTCATGCTAGAAACTTCCATGTGCAGCCACAAGCTATTATGGGCTCTAGCATAGTTGAGTAAGTTACGTGAAGCTCTTGAAGAGGCAGATCAGTAGGTAGTGGGATGTAGGTTTGGTATGGTCTGTCCGGAGTAGAGAGTTAATGTTTCTGAAAGACTGTGTCTCGGTCAGCCGTTTCTCAAACACCATGTAGTGCGAGAAATCCAACGGAGGAGATCGATTCTTGTGGGGAAAAGTGCGCAAACCTCTGCAGAGTGTACAATCTAATCATGGTTAGCCGTGTCCCCGATTATGGACAATTCTTGAGTATCTAGTACTTGGGTTATCACATGTATCTCATCATGTTTAATTAATATTGTTGGGTTGTTAATCACTTCAATTGGGATTGAGTTGGAGGAACCTTCTCAATGATGTTTCAACTACCATGATAGTTAAATTAAAATCTATTCCTCTGTTGTAGGGAAAAATTGGCTTTTCGCAAAAACTGTAACCATAGAGCTTTCCACCAGCCATATATGCATATATTGATAGCATTATTCTGTTTCTGCTCTACTGTGTTACATTGCCAGCATATTCCATGTGCTGACCCGTTTCGGGCTGCAACGTATTATGTTGCAGACTTTTCAGACGAGGAGTAAGGTTTGTTAGGTCATTGCCGTGCAGCTCAGCTATGCCGTTGGAGTTTATGGACTCACTTTATCTTCCAAGCCTTCCGCTGCTATCGCATTGGATGGCCTTAAGCCATATTATTGTAATAAGTTCTCTTTGGAGACTTTTCGATGTAATAAGTGTGTGATTGCTACTTTGTTATAAATCCTCGAGTACTGTGTGTGTCAGCATTACCGATCCAGGGATGACACTGAAGCACCGAGACTTGACCATCTGAGGTCGGGTCGCTACACTTCGTATACTTCTCTAACTCCAAATATTCTGAAAAATTAGGACAACATAAGAAATTTGTATATCAATATTTCATGAAAAATTCAAAATTCATCTCTTCTGTGATTTTTGCAAATTATTTTACTAGACGCAAAAGTTTCTGTTTTCCAACAAGATCAAATCAACTATCACCAAACATGATCCCAAAGGCTTTGCTTGGCCCAAACACTAATTAAAACATAAAAACACAATCATAATTGAGGCATAATTGTCCAAACACTCAAGAACATAAAGAAAAAGGTAAAAAAAATATTCATTGGGTTGCCTCCCAACAAGCGTAATCATTTTACTCCCCTAGCTAGGCATAAAACAAAGATTCAAGTATTGTCATCTTTAGTTTTTGCGACTTTTGTAAAGGCCTTCTCAAACCCGGGAGGCTCTTTACGCTTCCCAAGATTTTCAGGAAAAGAGACCATCTTGAGATCCAAAATATCCAAACGCTTATTGCAAAAAGTAATCAATGTATTCATTTGATTGAGGTTCCCACTAATATGTTTCAGAGGTTCATTATATTTCTGTAACTCAACCAAATGATTATGCTAATCCCTCAACTAGTCCAAAATTTTAGCTCCTCTTGAGTAAAAGAAATCCCCTTTTGATAGGCGGAATTCTCAACATCCCATCTCGGATCTCATAAGCAGTATTAGCATCAAGCTCAATAAAATTTCCCTTAGCGACAAAATCCAAAATTTGTCTATGGTGCAAGGCTAAACCTATATAAAAATTTCGAAGCAAAATCTTTGCATGCCCTTTTGGATTGCAAATGCGATAAGCTTCCATTAGCCTATACCAATCATCTTTCAATTTTTTTCCTTGCCTTTGTTTGAAGTATAAAACTTGAAAATCCGGTGACAAAGGAGGTGTAGATAAGCTAGCCACAGCAACAAGATCACAGACAAAAAGACAGATCTGACTAGAAAACGACGAATCGAAAAACAGGGAGAATAAAATGACAAATTTTTGTGAAGTGGGGGAGAGGAAATCGAGAGGCAAATGGCAAATAATGTAAATTGCAAGGATATGAGATTTGTGATTAGGAACCTAATAAATGTTGATGATGTCTCGCCGGCAATGGCACCAGTAGTCCTTTCTTGATGGCTCGTGTCCGCGTCAGTATATTTGCCGAATAGGAAGCGATGATGCAGCACTACTATGGTAGGTATTTCCCTCAGTGATGAGACCAAGGTTATCGAACCAGTAGGAGAACAACGCAACACTATGTAAACGGTACCTGCACAAAAAGAATAAATACTTGCAACCCGGCGCGTAAGAGGGGTTATCAATCCCTCCTGGGTGAAAGATAGATAAAATGATAGTAGATTGGATAAATATATCTCGTGGGAACGCGAGATAAAATAAATAAATAAATAAATTGCAGCAAGTTATTTTTGGGTTTTTGGATTAACAGATCTAAAAAACAGAGGCAAATAATAGATCGGAAAGCGAATAGGATAAAGAAGAGACTCGTGGGCCGTAGATTTCACTAGTGGCTTCTCTCGAGAAAAATAGCATACGGCGGGTAAACAAATTACTGTTGGGCAATTGATAGAACTTCAAATAAATATGACGATATCCAGACAATGATGATTATATAGGCATCACGTCCAAGATTAGTATACCGACTCCTGCCTGCATCTACTACTATGACTCCACACATCGACCGCTATCCAGCATGCACCTAGTGTATTAATTTCATGGAAAAATAGAGTAATGCAATAAGAACGATGACATGATGTAGACAAGATCTATTCATGTAGGAATAGACCCCATCTTGTTATCCTTAATAGCAATGATCAATATGTGTCTTGCTGCCCCTTCTGTCACTGGGAAAGAACACCGCAGGCCGAACCCATCACAAAGCACCTCTTCCCATGGCAAGAAAAATCGATCTAGTTGGCGTAACTAAACCAAAGATTCAAAGAAGAAATACGAGGCTATAAGTAATCATGCATATAAGAGATCAAAACTCAAATAACATTCATGGATAAAATAGATCTGATCATAAACTCAAAGTTCATCGGATCCCAACAAACACACCGCAAAAAGAGTTACATCAAATAGATCTCCAAGAGTCCATTGTATTGTGAATCAAAAGAGAGAGAGGAAGCCATATAGCTACTGCCTACAGACCCGTAGGTCTACAATGAACTACTCACGCATCATCGGAGAGGCACTAATGAGGATGATGAATCCCTCTGTGATGGTGTCTAGATTGGATCTGGTGGTTCTGAAACTTGCGGCGGCTGATATTGTGTTTCATCGACTCCCATAGGGTTTTTGGATTTTCGGGGTATTTAAAGAGCAAAGAGGTGGTGCGGGAGGCCACCGAGGTGGGCACAACCCACCAGGGCACCCCTGTCGGTGCAACAAACCCTGGGTCTATTGCCCAGACTGTGCACAGGCGCAAGATCAAGATTGAAGCACCAACCCAAGTCAGAGATTGAAGGACCAAGAGATTTGAAGAACCAATGCACATACCAGAAAGACCAAGAGCGAGCCAGAAGAGCGAGATATCGGCAAGAGAAGGGCCTCCCTTGCCGGGCAGGCGAGGCCGGCAAGGGGCAAGGCCACTGCGAGAAGCAGGCAACCGAGGCACCCCGGCAAGGTCTGCGCGGGCACGCGGGGGCAGAACCACCCCGTCAACCACTAGCTACCAATATCCTGAACAGTGAGCAGATATAAGCCATGGGATGAAACTAACATTGATGGAAAACTGCAGTTGTTCCCAAAATTGTCCTGTGTAGGTACATCGAGAAGCATGTTAAGCACAACAGTTCATACTTGCACATATAGAACATCACGTTGTGAATAACTGGAATAAAGAAGGCATACTACGAACAACCAAAGATAGCATTTGAAACTGGACATATATGCTAACTACAAACAACCGAACAATCAAAAAACTTTAAAGGAGGCATATGCTAGCTATAACAGGCTTAACAGCAAGCAAATATATGCATTCCTATCGGTATGTTTAAAACTGGATTGATGAAATGTACTCTGCGGTAACTAATTGCACATATAGAGCATCACATTGTGAACAACTCAAATAAACAAGGCATACTACAAACAACCAGATATAGCAATTAAAACTGGACATATAGAGCTACACTACAAAGGGACTCGACAAAACAAATCATGGGTTTCCCCATGTGAAGAGGCATGGCAAAACAAATCATGGGTTTCCTCACTTGTCATAGATGGGCTCGTTCCCGTGGGAAGAGCACGGACCCTGGATGCGGTCCATGTTGTCGCAAATGGGCTCCTTCGCCTTGGAAGAGCACGGCTGTAGGGTGCCCTCCCTGATGTCGCAGACGGGGGCTCTCCCCTTGGAAGAGCCGGAGAGGGTGCCCTCCTCGTAGTCGCCGTCGATGAGGTCTTACTTGGAAGCTGTGGATCCCAAGCCAGCGTCGCAGAACGTATCCTTCAGAAATGACAAAAGGGGCACGATGGCGATGTAGAATGGAAAATTGTTGACAGCGAGCGAGAGGAGATCAGCGGCGGGGCCATGGATGAGATTGACGGCGCTTGAACCCGAGGGGTTGGGGGTGGGCCACTTAACCTATGACATAGCCCGCCTCAGGCCGTCGTTGTCGATGACCTCAATGTTGTAGCTGGCGGACGAGACATGCTCGCATACTCTAGCCTGCTGCTTGAGTGCCTGCCGCCAATAATGGTCGCCAGCTTCCTCGGCGACGTTGAGCGAAGACACCACTATACACCTCTTTTGGGCAAGTCGCTCCTCGAGCTCCACGGGAAGCGTAGCCGGGCTTAGGTTGTGACGCTCTGGAGTGGGGGATGGGGATCTGTGGGAAAGGGGGCGTTTGGCAGGCGTCATCTAAGAAACTCAAGGCGGCCTTGGTATGGAGATCGGTGGGTAAGCTGCATGGGAAAACAGGGCAGATGTTGACAATGGAGGCCTTGCGGCGGCGGCGGGGACCTTGCTAGGGTTTCGAGCGAGGGAGGGGCGTGTGTGTGTGCTCACGCCCAAGGAGGTTTTGGTGTGTGTGTGTGTGTGTATGTGTTTGTGTGTGGAGGGGGCGCGGGGTGTTTGAGGAAATGATGCGGGTACTGAAAGTTTTACTACTCGGGAGTCAAACGCGGGATTGAAATGTCGGGCTATTGAAAATTTTGATGATAGTGCATCGCACACGGTCCGGAGATAACAATCATGTGTTATGAAACAGAAAAACCCATTTTCTAGGGATGCAAGTGGGATTGGGAACAAGAAACATCACACACGGTCCGGAGATAACAACCGTGTGTTATGAAACAGAAAAATCCTCGAGGCGGGCAAATATTTTCTAGGGATGCAAGCGGGATTGGGAACAACAAACATCACACACGGTCCGGAGATAACAACCATGTGTTATGAAACAGAAGAACCCTCGAGGCGGGCATATATTTTTGAGAGGGGGGCCTCGTGGAGCCCAATGTACTGTGCGGATGTGTGCGTGACAGGTGCACCGGCGTGGCACATGGTTAGTTTGAGTGAATTGTGTCTGTTGCGTCATCTGACTTATCTAATGTTCATAAATTTGGTGAAAAATACGCGGGAGAGGGTCAGAACACGAACACACTTGCATGTGGACCAAATTTATGTTTCAGAAGGGTGGTTTGATTTTCAAATGCCAAATGCAACTTCGATGTGGCACCTCTCTCGCAAAGCATGCTGTATTGCTTGCCTCCACCCCCCTCATGTCGGCACGAAGGGAATCCTAAGCTATGAATGCATGCCCCCTCCCCCCAACCGAGGTTCACCTAACAAAGTACAAAGTAGCTAGCGGCCCCCTCGTCCCTCACATCGGCATGAAGGGAATCCTAAGATATGAATGCATGCCCCCAACCAAGGTTCATTCACCTAGCAAAGTGCGAAGTAGCTAGCAGACCCCCTCCCCCCTCCCCCCCCCCCCCCCGTCGTGTCGGCACGAACGGAATCCTAAGCTATGAATGCATGCCCTAGCCCAACCGAGGTACACCCTATCAAAGTGCGAAGTAGCTAGCAGCCCCCTTCCCCCGTGTCGGCACAAAGGGAATCCTAAGCTATGAATGCATGCCCCCGCAACCGAGGTTCACCTAGCAAAGTGCGAAGTAACAACCCCCCCCCCACACACACACGCACACACTTTCATTCGGCGGGCCAGAGAGGCATATATCTCACCAAGATGGATTGTAAAACAGACCAACAATAATCCACCTTGGTCGTACAACCTCTCTCTTGTTGTTGGTCAAAGTGATGGCCGTCCATGCGACCCTAGAGATGGGCTAGCTCGCCAATAATCATGCAAGTAGCTAGTCCCCAAAGACAGCCACTGCATGCATGTGGCCCAAACATATGTATGGAGAGGTGTGTTTTTGAGTAGCAATGGAACAACTTTGATGTGGCACTGTGATTTTGAACTAGAAATCCCCAGACTGAGTGAGGGTTAGCTTGACGATGCATATGTATGTTACACCACACTTCAAGCCAGCGACGGGGATTCATGCATGCATACGTGCATGGTATATGCGCTCAAACTTAATTTGGTATAAATCTCACCATGACCTATACTACGATAACATGAACCAAATGAAGAATCCGCCATGGTAACCTACCTTGTTGTTGGTCAGGTGATCATGGATGTCCACGCGGGCCCACGAATATATATGCTTGTCGCCGATAACCACGCGAGGGACTGTACCGTTCGAAGGCAACCACTACATGCATATGTACGGAGGTGATGCGTGCATGCATGTTTGAATACACAACATTGATGTGGTGCGTGTTTCAAAAATCATACACTAGCTCCCCACACAGAGCGAGATCGGTTCATGATGTGTCATTGTACTAGCCACTTCAACTCGATGGGAGGGATTCATGCGTACACATGCATGTGTGTGTGCTCAAGCTGTATCATGCATGTCATCCCAGAGCAAAAATAATAATCCCCTCCTAAGTCAAATTAACCTCTCTTGTTGTGAGGCAAAAAGTAGTGATGGACCAAGCGGGCCCACAAATGGAAAGCATCGATATCGCTGATAAACTCTTAAGTGGGTGCGAGAGGAGAATGTAGTGCCCCAAGACAGGAGCTTCAGATGCCTTCCATGATTTCCGAGATTCGTCGTGTGATTTGTTTGGTTTGTTGGTTTCATTTATGCATCATGCGCATTGCATCATGTCATCTTGCACCTCTTCTTAAAACTCAACCAATTAAATTGTATGGATATTCGATTCATTTAAATCAAGGGATATTCACTATGGTGATTTCTCTTTAAAACATATTCTCCCAATATTTTAGGGAGCTATAAAAATTATATTCCAACAATTTGGAATCACCCATAAACACACTTGCAAAATGTCCCAATGCCTTTGCTATCTTAATTCTTGGTCTCCAACCTTGCCATATATTCTTTCATTATATTCCGGAGCTCCACCAAAAATCCGAACATTTTTGGACCTTCCCATACCTCACTTCCTATCCAAATCATTTGAATTTAAATCAAATGAGTTTGAATTTAATCTTTCAATCTTGGCCATTTCTGTTTTCTTGGAACGAGCACATTTTTGTGAGTCCAGGAAATTTATCCGCGTGTCCAACTTCTTCCCCTAACCCCCCTCTTTCTTTTTCTCCTCTTTCATTGTTTTCTGTTAAAGGAAATAAGAAGAGAAGAGAGAGGGAGAGCAGCCCAATCAGTCTGGCCCTTTTGCTCAACCAGACCCACCCAGCGGCCTCTTAGGCCTGCCAGGCCGGCCCATTTGCCTTAAGGCCCAGCCGAACCCCCCTCCTAAACCCTAGCCCGATTGAACCCCCCCTCTCGATCCCCATCTCCTTCCCTCCAACGCCGCCAGCGCCCGACCCCATCTTCCTCTCCTCGCGCCCGACCCCATCTCCCTCTCCTCGCGCCCAATCCCCATGTCCCTCCGCGCACCAGCACCCGACCCTCCTCCGTGCCGACCCACCTCCATGGCTGCCGAGCCACCGCCTTGCGCCGCCCCTCCCCCTCGTGTCCTCGTTGTGGTCCCGCGTGCTGCCTGGCGACCTTGTTGCTTGCCGGAGAGCCGTGCCCTGCCGCCTCCGCCGCCGCTTCGCCTCACAGCCATGGCCGCCGCCCGTTCGTCGCCTCCGCCGCAAGTGCCTCGCGCCCGAACCCCTCGTCGAGGCCCCGGATGCCCGCGGCCCTTCCTTCTGCACCGACCACCATCGCCGCGGCCGCTCCATGCTTCTCCACCGACTGACGTCACCGCCGGCGTGCTCCGCCATGATCCGGTGGATCTCGGCTTCCCCTGCGGCTCTGCCGCGCCGCCATGTTCCCTGGCGCCCAGGACCTCCCCTGCTTCGCCAAGTTCGCCGCTGCCGAGCACCTACCTCGACCTCTTAACCCCATGCCTCCCTCCTGCAGCACCTGCAAGCCACTAGGAGGTGTGCTCCCGTGCTGGTTAGGAGCTCCTGCAGTCTCGCCGGTTGCCTCCCCGCCATCATCGTGCCTTCCGACGTCGTCCAAACATCGTTGACTCCTTAGGCTGTCCCTGTTGACCTCGGCTTCAAGACCTTAACGACATGGCCAGAACGCCACCAAGTTGTTACCTGGTGCACCTGCGATGTGTTGTCGTGGACACACCCAAAACGTGTTTCGGAACCAGGCGTCAAGTACCGTGAGTCCGAAGATCTTGGATGCAACAAGTCCCTCGATGACAAGTTCCACTCCGAACGTGTACGACTACAGTCGGTGTGCATTTTTGTCATGTCCGACAATGATCATGTACAACTACCGACGCCCGGAGATTTTGGACGCGCCAAGTTCCATTTCAAAATGTTCAACTACATCCGATGTGGATTTCGACAAGTAACACGACGCCCAGAGCCTTTGGATCCGTTAAGTTCCACTACCGCCAACTAGTATGACTACCCTCGCAGAAACGAGACCGTCAAGACTAGGCCGACAAGTACCCCAACGACCATGTATCACTATCATCGCAATACCACGAGTACCTCTACCGATGACTCCGAACATCTACGGTCGTGTACGACTACCATTGCCCGAAGAACCGTGGGTCACATGACTCATGTACAACTACCATCGTCATGTACCACTACTTCCACTACCGTCACGAGAACGTCTACTTCCATCCACACCGCTTTGAACTCGATCCACCCCGAAGAGACACGCTTCAAAGGTATAATGTCGAGACGATGCCCGTGAACGAATGCATGTGTGTTGTATGAAATGCATGGTTGGTTGTTGTATTTGCCCGTGAACGTTAGTTGTTCCTCCTCGTTGCCATGCCGTCCACCCGTGGGAAACCGGTAACTGGGATCACCCCACCATCTTTTGCACGCTCCCGTCACACTTCCTTTACACCGGTATCTCCGTGAGCTACCGGAACCGATATGGTGCTGTGGCATCATTTTCGGATTCATCGCCGTGGCACCCTTTCTTTCCACCACGGTGACAAATGCTTCATAATATGCTCATGTCAACATTTTCATAAAATTGCATATACTTGCATATGCCATCCGCATCATGATAACAACATTTAAAATGGTTAAAATTGTTGTTTGCTTCAATTGCTAAATGACATGTGGGGATTTACCGGAATGGTTATTTGTTGTTTCCGGCCTCACTTAAAATTGCCTAAAATGTGTAGTTTACTTTTGCCTCACCTCTTGCCATGTTTATTAACATTTAATATTGTTGGGTACATAACCGGGAGTGAACTAAATAATCGAATGTGGTGTTTCATCAATATGCAACTTGTTGCATGTTGAGCTCCACTTAATTTGTAGTATTGTTTGTTCCATATTGCCATGCCATGTCTCATTAAACCGGACATGCATCATACTTGGTTGTGTATCATGCCATGTTAATGCTTGTTGGTTTACCATGTTGTTTGCTTCTTTCCGGTGTTGCTTCTTCTGTTAGTTCCGGTAACGTTGCGTTTGTGAGGATTCGTTCGACTACGTCCATTTGTCTTCTTCATAGACTCGTTCTTCTTCCTTGCGGGATCTCAGGCAAGATGATCATACCCTCGAAATCACTTCTATCTTTGCTTGCTAGTTATTCGTTCTATCGCTATGTCGCGCTACCTACCACTTGTTATAGCAAGCCTCACATATTGCCATGTCAAGCCTCTAACCCTCCTTCCTAGCAAACCATTGTTTGACTAAGTTACCGCTTTTGCTCAGGCCCTCTTATAGCATTGTTAGTTGCAGGTGAAGCTGAAGTTTGTTCCATGTTGGAACATGGATATGTTGGGATATCACAATATCTCTTATTTTAATTAATGCATCTATATACTTGGTTTTGCGTTTTGTTCCACTCTTGCCGCCCTAGTTTCCGTCATACCAGTGTTATGTTCCTTGATTTTGCGTTCCTTGCGGGGTTGGGTGTTACGGGAACCCCTTGACAGTTTGCTTTGAGTAAAACTCCTCCAGCAAGGCCCAACCTTGGTTTTACATTTGCCTAACAACCTATAACTTACCCTTTGGTTTTCGCGAGCCCGAGGTTCATCTTTACTTAACCCCCTGGGCCACTGCTTCTCTAAGTGTTGGTCCGAACTGAGTAGACTGTGGGGCCACCTCGGGGAAACTTGAGGGCTGGTTTTACTCGTAGGATGTCTCATCCGGTGTGTCCCTGAGAACGAGATATGTGCAGCTCCTATCGGGATTTGCCAGCACATTCGGGCGGTTTTGCTAGTCTTGTTTTACCATTGTCGAAATGTCTGGTAACCGGGATTCCGAGACTGATCGGGTCTTTCCGGGAGAAGTAATATCCTTCATTGACCGTGAGAGCTCGTGAGGGGTTAAGTTGGGATACCCCTACAGGGTTTAAACTTTCGATAGCCGTGCCCGCGGTTATGTGATAGATGGGAATTTGTTAATATCCGGTTGTAGATAACTCGACACTTGAATTAATTAAAATGCATCAACCACGTGTGTAGCCGTGATGGTCTCTTTTTGGCGGAGTCTGGGAAATGAACACGGTTCTTGTGTTATGTTTGTTCGTAAGTAGTTTCAGGATCACTTCTTGATCACTCCTAGCTTACGACCGTTTGCGTTGCTTCTCTTCTCGCTCTTATTTGCGTATGTTAGCCACCATATATGCTTAGTGCTTTCTGCAGATCCACCTCATTACCCTATCCTACCCATAAGCTTAAATAGTCTTGATCTGGCGGGTGTGAGATTGCTGAGTCCTCGTGACTCACGGATACTTCCAAACAGTTGCAGGTGCCGATGATACCAGTGCAGGTGACGCAACCGAGCTCAAGTGGGAGCTTGATGAAGAACTTGCTCATTGTTTTGTTTCATTTCCTGTTGATCAGTAGTGGAGCCCAGTTGGGACGATCGGGGATCTAGCATTTGGGGTTGTCTTCTTTTATTTTGGTTCCGTAGTCGGACCTTGATTGTACTCTGGATGATGTATGTTTAACTTGTTATTTGTGTGAAGTGGCGATAGTAAGCCAACTCTTTATCCCTTTCTTATTCAGTACATGGGATTGTGTGAAGATTACCCCACTTGCGACTAAACCACCATGCGGTTATGCCTCTAAGTCGTGCCTCGACACATGGGAGATATAACCGCATTGTGGGTGTTATAAGTTGGTAATCAGAGCCATCCCCGACTTAGGAGCCCCCTGCTTGATCGAATCGCTGACGTTGTTGAGTCTAGAAGAAAAAAAAGTTGAGGCTTAAGATTATATATATCGGAGAGTAGGATTCTTTTTACTCCTCAGTCCCTTCGTCACTCTGGTGAGGCCTCCTGACATAGAAGTTTTGACTATGCTCTCAAATTTCATGAAATTTTATTGTAGCATCACACGGGTATCTTGGAATCATTCTGATAGTCTTGTGACGAGAACATCGTTCTTGGTGCCTCCTGAAATTTAGGGGTTGTGGCAGTGTCCCAAGGAGTTGAGCTCTGAGGTGTTGTCGTCACAATTTTATCGCTGCAGTTCAGGAATACCTGAGTTTCCCCGACATAAAAAATCTCTTTTATGCAGTTGTTGGTGAGATAACCTCGACGCCACCCAGTACTGGGGCGGGAGTTCGGGAGTATTGCCATAACTCGTATAACGGATGCTTTTCGAAGGTTGAGGTACCTGATGTCCGAAGGTTTCTTGGTTATGTTTTGAAGGATGGATACAGCTCGATGTAGGAATTGTTAGTTTGGGTGAGATATTATGCTTCCACTGTATCCCTAACACATGATTGCATAACCAGAAAGTTTTGGGAGTTTATAAGTGGGAATTCAAGTAGCTCCTAGAATATCTTTCCAACAGACACATGATACGATATGGGATGTATCATATGTTTGTTTCCATCTTATTCTGCAAGGCAATCCTTTGTTTTGTTTTCAGTTGTGGTATTCGAGTTGCTTCAATGTCAAGTGTTGATTCCATACCTTTCCTAAGCGGTGTTCTCATATTTCTATGTGAATACTAATCCTTCATGATAATCGAGATTGTCATGTCAATCCTTTTCAACCGGCGTGTTTCTCTTCAAGTGGATCCGCTCTTTTCAACATCCGTAAAATCAATTCTAAGTTTTTCTCAACGGTGTTGGTTCCATTCCATCTGCTCAAAGTTGTCTTTGTTTTCCCACCATCCCACCCTTTTTCTTCAAGGACTTGGATTTCTTAATCCGTTATCCACTTTGTTGATGTGAAGTCTCTCCATTCTTTTCCGCCAATGTTCTTATCCGGTGATTCTCAGGAAGATACTAACGGAGCTTCAAGTTAATCATTCTTCGTTCTTTTCCTTCTCCGGTGGATTCAGTTCAAGCTTTGTTGACCATATCCTTTCCTCGTTTCAAATGCTTTCTCACGCCGATGCACCTCTTAATCATTCACTCCTGGCTATTCATTTGTTATGCAGTGCTGAAGATATCTCAGAAGGCTCGTCTTTTCATTCAAGATCCGTTCAAACTATTTGGAGATTATTATCTCATTCAAGCCATTTAATTCAACCGGTGGAATCTCCCTTTCAAGTAATCAGTTCAATGGTGTTTTCTTTTGAGTGGGCCTTAACCCACATGTCTTTTCCCAGGATCTTACCTGACTGTTCTATTTTCCCGAAGCTATTCCCAAATTCTTTTCAAAGTGTGACGTAAGAATGGATTTTCATCGGTCATATGTTTTTCTCGAAGATTGTTTCAAATTGTTTTCATCTTTTGCTCAACCTTTTTATTCTTCATTCCAGAGTGCCTCAAAAATTCATGGTGGTGTTTTTCGTCGTCATTCTCGAATCTTGAAGACCGAAGAAGAGTTTCTCTTAAATATTGGTCCATTCTCTTGAAGATTCATGGTTCTAGTATTATGCCATCCTCTCATAATTGTTTTTGATTGTGAGAATTCTTTTCACCCATCCGGAGTAATTCAGGAGTCTTTTCAGCTTGATTCTCCGGAGCCCATCATCTCAGAATTATTCATTCCAGCTTTCAGCTCTCGTTCTCTAAATTTTACCGGTGCATCATTCAAATATTCTCTAATCAGCTCGTGATCTCTTCGTTCTCATGTATCTAAATTCCCTCAAGTATTTTCATTCGTTCTCTAATTCTTCCCGGTGTTTCTTTATCTTTTCTTAGTTCATTTTCAATTCTTACGGTGGTTCGTTCAAGATTTCTCTTCCTTCGTTATCGTATCAACTCATTCGTTCTTTCAAATCCTACTGATGATTCGTTAAAGACTTTATTCAAGTTTGTGCTATATCTATCTTAATCCTTTCTACGAGAATAAGTAGTATGCCAAATCTGTTGCTTGTCATGAATTTAAATTGGTGAAGGATACGCATAACATAATTCTTATTCTTCTTTCATACAAGTGATTAATTCCTTCTTCCGGAGTTGGTTCATGATATCTTTTTCTCGGTTCAGGATGCTTCATCTTTTCTTTTCTGGAGTTCCAAGTTTTCTCAATTATATCATTTCAAAGCTTCATCTAATCATTGCAAGGCTTCAATCTTATTCTTTTAAATCCTTCACTTCTTTTTGATCATTCTTTTATTATCGGAGTTCTTCATGGAGGCTCTACATGGTGGTTCGTCAAGGATTCCTTTCATTCTTAAATTGTTCTTCAAGATTTCTCTCAAAGTTAAGTTCCCCCAAGCTATACTCTAAAATAAACATGGTATTCAACACATGTATTGTTTTGAGGAATTCAAGAATTCTTCATCTTGCATTCCGAAGTGCAGTTCTTCTTATCTTGTCTTTTGAGGTGGTGTTATGTCACTCTTGACAATTTCCCTTCGTGTGTCATGATTCAATAGTTATCAAGAATGAGATAGTTAAACCCATCAATTTCTTTGAGCATGAGCTTTTCTCAATCCATCAATCTCTTCGTTGGAGTTATCTTGGGTTATATTTCACCTAAAGCTTTCCCTAAGGATTGTTGCTATTTATGGTGCTTATAAATGACCCAAGCTCTTCATTTATCCTCCCAACGAAATAAGGTTCTCCTCTCCTTGTTGATATCAATCCAATCTATTGTTTCTGTTAGTGGCAGAATTTCACCTCATAATTTTGAGATGTTTTCCATAAGCCCACTACAAGATTATTCTTTTGTTGTTGATTTTCCAACAACTCCGTTCAACCCTTCTTTGTAAGGATGCCTTCCAAATCAATTATGGTAGAAGTTATTGTTTCCTTCTACGTTCTCTTGTTCCAACGATCTAGCTTCTATTCATCCGCTCTGAAGGCATTGTGATGTTTTCTTCGACCCATCTTATCATTTTGGAAATCATGTTCTTTTCATGCCTGTCCATTTAACCGGATTGTTGTGTTCTCATTCTAGTTCTTTCATCTTATCAAGTCTTGACTCTCTTTTATACCGGAGTGCTGTCTAAATTCTGACACTCTTGTTCCTTGGCTATTTCGTTATACCGGCGTGCTTTCATTTTTTTAGGTTCGTTAAGCTCTTGTTTCGCAATGCTCCTTGTTCCTCTTTTCTAACACAATGTTTTCAACTTTGTTCATCTTCGTTGTATTCTTTCATTCAATTTGTTCAACCTCGAAAGGTTCTTTGGTTTCACTCATTTGTCAAAGAAGCAACTTAGTTTTACCTTTTCTCTCCCTCTTCCGTTTTCCCTCTGGTGCCATTCTAGATCTTGGGACGAGATCCTCTTGTAGTGGTGGAGTGTTGTAACGCCCCAAGACCGGAGCTTCAGATGCCTTCCATGATTTCCGAGATTCATCGTGTGATTTGTTTGGTTCATTGCTTTCATTTTTGCATCATGTGGATTGCACCATGTCATCTTGCACCTCTTCTTAAAACTCAACCAATTAAATTGTATGGATCTTCGATTCATTTAAATCGAGGGATATTCACTATGGTGATTTCTCTTTAAAACATATTCTCCCAATATTTTAGGGAGCTATAAAAATTATATTCCAATAATTTGGAACCACCCAAAAATACACTTGCAAAATATCCCAATGCCTTTGCTATCTTAATTCTTGGTCTCCAACCTTGCCATATATTCTTTCATCATATTCCGGAGCTCCACTAAAAATCCGAACATTTTTGGACCTTCCCAAACCTCACTTCCTATTCAAATCATTTGAATTTAAATCAAATGAGTTTGAATTTAATCTTTCAATCTTTCAATCTTTTCCATTTCTATTTTCTTGGAACGAGCACATTTTTGTGAGTCCGGGAAATTTATCCGCGTCCAACTTCTTCCACTAACCCCCCTCCTTCTTTTTCTCCTCTTTAATTGTTTTTTGTCAAAGGAAATGAGAAGAGGAGAGAGAGGGGGAGCAGCCCAATCAGTATGGCCCTTTTGCTCAACCAGACCCACCCACCGGCCTCTTAGGCCTGCCAGGCCGGCCCGTTTACCTTAAGGCCCAGCCGAACCCCCCTTGTAACGCCCCAGATATAACTTGCCCAATTTGTACTCCAACTCTTGCCGTTTCCGGCGTTAAGTTATATTTATTTCTCGGGTTCGGGTCTTTGTCTCCGTGTGTTGTTGCCTTTGTCATGCATCTCATATCATGTCATCATGTGCATTGCATTTGCATACGTGTTCATCTCATGCATTCGAGCATTTTCCCCGTTGTCCGTTTTGCATTCCGGCGCTTCATTCTCCTCCGATGGTCAATTCTACCTTTCTTTCGTGTGTGGGGATTAAACATTTCCGGATTGGACCGAGACTTGTCATGCGGCCTTGGTTTACTACCGGTAGACCGCCTGTCAAGTTTCGTACCATTTGGACTTCGTTTGATACTCCAACGGTTAACCGAGGGACCGAAAAGGCCTCGTGTGTGTTGCAGCCCAACACCCCTCCAATTTGGCCCAAAACCCACCAAACTCTGCCCCATTATCTAGAGTGTTCGATCACGATCGCGTGGCCGAAAACCGCACCTCATTTGGACTCTCCTAGCTCCACTTGTGCCTATAAATAGACACCCCCCGATTTCGGATCTCTCCCTCTCCCCGAAACCCTAAAATTCCCTCGTGCCGGCCGGACGTGTCCGACCCGGCCGGACGAAATCACCGCCGCCGCCTCAGCCTACCAGACACCGCCACATGGCGCCGCCACCTACCTCCGCCGCCGGGCCCGAAGGCCCAGATCCGGCCCCCGACTCCGCCACCGCGGGCCACTCCCTCCACCGCCTCCTCGCCCGCAGGCCGCCGCCACCGCGCCCGGCTGCCGCCGCCGCCCCGCCGTTGCCGCCGACCGCCGACGCCGACGCCACACCCCGCCGCCGCCAACGCCAAGCTCCGCCACCTCGCCGGCTAGGCGCGCCGCCACCGCCCGGTGCCGACGACCGCGCCCCGGCGCCCCCTCGTCTCACCGGCCTCGGATCCGGCCGCCCCCTCCAACGCCGGCCACCGCGGCCATCGTTTCCGGCCACCTCGACCTCGGGCGCTACAGTGTTCTCCGGCGACCTCATAATTCGTGCGGATATCGGATCTGAAAATAAACCCTAGGGTTGACTTTTTCCCCTTTCCCTCTAATTTTTTGTGCAACCTTTGACCTGCCGTATCTCCGCATCTGTAGCTCCGATTTGGGCATATAGTATATCAAAATGTTCATCTCGACAAGTAAATCATTTAACTCCATTGAATCATTTTCATTTGAGTTCATCTTGATTCCCGAAATGCTGTTAGAAGAGGGCTTCGTGAGTTAATTGTCAGATCTGCTAGTTCATCTTAGACTTTTGTCATTTTTGCCATGATTATTGTGTGCATGATATGACTGTGAGTCCTTCATATGTTTTGTTAAGGATTTTGTCTTCTTTCCAGAGGTGCAACCCATGCATTTTTAGGATGTGTGTGGTGACTTGTGCAATCTTGCAAAGTGAGGCAGCCGGTAAATCTGTTTTCAGGGATACCAAGTCTGGGATTATTTAGTTTATGATGCCATATGCTCAGCTTGTTTCCTAGTGATCCGTGCCTCTTTTGAGGATGATCAGTAAGGGAGTTTTGTTAATCTTGTTATGCTCTATCCATCCATGTCTTTTTTTGCAATTATGGAGCACCCTAGCTTGAGTCGATCGAGCTCTACTTTTGCTTCGTTGTGAATATGGGCAGATCGTCAACTTGTTTACGATTTTGCCGATGTTATTGTAGTTGATCCGTGCATGCTATGCCATTGTTCTTGCCATGTATAGCTTGAATTTTATGCCTTCTTAATGGATGTATGCTTGCCTTGCCATGACTTGCACCGTGGTGAGTGCATCGAGCTCGTTTACGTGCCTTCGTGAGTTATATTTCAGCATGTCTCAGTTTTTACTAAGTCTGAAAACTGATTGTGTTTTAGCTATGTTCGTGTGCCCGTTAGTATATTTTGTGAACCCTTATGGCCCCAGGTCACTTTGGGTCTTTTGTTAAGCTTGTTGAGTAGCTCCATGCCATGTTCTTACTTGTCTTAATCAGGTCATGTTTCATGTTGTTTTGCTGCTCCGAAGAGGGCTTCGTGATCTGAAATTTCAGACAAGTGTTGATTTCACTAAGTCCGAAATCAGCTTTGCATTTGCGTTTTTGCCATGCTTGTTTGAACCTCATAATGGATGAATTGGCCGTGGCTCAGTGCTAGTCTTTTGTTAAGCATCTTGTGTGCATCCCTGCCATGTATTTTCTTGTCATGTTTGGTGGCTGTAGCATGTTCATTTCATTGCATTTAGATGCCTACTTGCTGTAAATCGCAGACCGGTGTCAATTTTGAATCGCTTGCCATTTCCAAACCGTAACTCCGATTCCGGCGTTATTTATATCGTTTTCAAGCGATTTCATCTCATCTTTCCAATGGAACCCTTGGAATTCCAAGTTGGGGCCAGGTTCATGCAATTTCCTGTCATATCTTGCATTTTGCATCCCGCATCGCATCCCGCATAGCATATCATCATTGCATAATATTGCTTGTTCTTGCACGTGGTTGATTGTGTCCTTGTTGCTGGTTTGTCTTGTTTGGGTAGAGCCAGGAGACGAGTTCGCTAACGAGGAGCCCGTTGAGTTTGCTCTTGAGGATCCAGTCAACTCTGACAACTGTGCAGGCAAGATGATCATACCCTCGAAATCACTACTATCTTTGCTATGCTAGTTTGCTCGCTCTTTTGCTATGCCAATGCTACAATGCCTACCTTTTGCTTGTTAGCCTCCCAAATTGCCATGTCAACCTCTAACCCACCATGTCCTAGCAAACCGTTGATTGGCTATGTTACCGCTTTGCTCAGCCCCCTCTTATAGCGTTGCTAGTTGCAGGTGAAGATTGGAGCCGTTCCTTGTTGGAACATTTATTTACTTGTTGGGATATCATTATATTGCTATGTTATCTTAATGCATCTATATACTTGGTAAAGGGTGGAAGGCTCGGCCTCTCGCCTAGTGTTTTGTTCCACTCTTGCCTCCCAAGTTTCCGTCATATCGGTGTTATGTTCCCGGATTTTGCGTTCCTTACGCGGTTGGGTTATAATGGGAACCCCTTGACTGTCCGCCTTGAATAAAAATCCTCCAGCAATGCCCAACCTTGGTTTTACCATTTGCCACATAGCCCCTTTTTCCCTTGGGTTTCGCGGACTCAAGGGTCATCTTATTTTACCCCCCCCCCCCTCGGGCCAGTGCTCCTCTGAGTGTTGGTCCAACCTAGAGCACCGTGCGGGGCCGTCCCTCGACAACTTGGGTTACGTTGGCTCCCGTACGCTTAGCTTATCCGGTGTGCCCTGAGAACGAGATATGTGCAGCTCCTATCGGGATTTGTCGGCACAGCGGGTGGTGTTGCTGGACTTGTTTTACCATTGTCGGAGTTGTCTTGAATTACCGAGATACCGAGTCTGATCGAAACGTCTTGGGAGGAGGTCTATTCCTTCGTTGACCGTGAGAGCTTGTCATGGGCTAAGTTGGGACTCCCCTGCAGGGATTGAACTTTCGAAAGCCGTACCCGCGGTTATGGGCAGATGGGAATTTGTTAATGTCCGGTTGTAGATAACTTGAACCTTAATTAATTAAAATGAATCAACTGAGTGTGTTACCGTGATGGCCTCTTCTCGGCGGAGTCCGGGAAGTGGACACGGTGTTGGAGTAATGTTTGCGCAGGTTGCTCTCTAGTTTTTCGCTCGTGCTTTGCCTCCTCTTCTCGCTCTCTCTTGCGAATAAGATAGCCACCATATATGCTAGTCGCTTGCTGCAGCTCCACTATATTGCCTTACCCTTCCTATAAGCTTAAATAGTCTTGATCGCGAGGGTGCGAGATTGCTGAGTCCCTGTGGCTCACAGATACTATAACTCCAGATGCAGGTCCAGGTGATTCCGCTCCAGGTGACGAGTACGAGCTCAAGTGGGAGTTCGATGAAGACTCTCAGTGTTACTACGTGTCTTTTCTTGATGATCATTAGTGGTGCCCAGTTGGGGTGATTGGGACCGTGTCGCATGTTGGGTTCTCTTCTATTTTGGCACCATAGTCGGGCCATGAGTGTTTTGGATGATGTAATGTTATTTATGTTCTTGATTGACGTGGCGAGTGTAAGCCAACTATGTTCTCCCCTTTACTATTCATATTACATGGGATGTTGTGAAGATTGCCTAACTTGCGACATATGCCTTCAATGTGATTATGTCTCTAAGTCATGCCTCGACACGTGGGAGCTATAGTCGCATCGAGGGTGTTACACCCCTCATAAACCCTAGCCCGATTGAACCCCCATATCGATCCCCATCTCCTTCCCTCCAGTGCCGCCAGCGCCCGACCCCATCTCCCTCTCCTCGCGCCCGAACCCATCTCCCTCTCCTCACGCCCAATCCCCATCTCCCTCCGCGCGCCAACACCCGACCCTCCTCTGTGCCGACCCACCTCCAAGGCCACCGAGCCACCGCCTTGCAATGCCCCTCCCCTCGCGTCCTCACTGTGGTCCCGCCTGCTGCCCGACGACCCTGTTGCTCGCCGGAGAGCCATGCCCCGCCGCCTCCTCCGCCGCTTCTCCTCACAGCCATGGCCGCCGCCCGTTCGTCGCCTCCGCCGCAGGTGCCTCGCACCCGACCCCCTCGTCGAGGCCCCGGATGCCCGCTGTCCTGCCTTCTGCACCGACCACCATCGTCGCGGCCGCTTCGTGCTTCTCCATCGACCGACGTCACTGCCGGCGTGCTCCGCCAGGATCTAGTGGATCTCGACTTCCCCTGCGGCTCTGCCGCACCGCCATGTTCCCTGGCACCCTGGACCTCCCCTTCTTCGCCAAGTTCGCCGCTGTCGAGCCCCTGCCTTGACCTCGTGACCCCGTGCCTCCCTCCTGCAGCACCTACAAGCCACTAGGATGTGTGCTCATGTGCTTGTTAGGAGCTCCTCGTTGACTCCTCAGACTTTCCCTGTTGGCCTCGGCTTCAAGACCTTAACGATGTGGCCAGAACCCCACCAAGTTATTACCTGGTGCACCTGCGATGCGTTCTCGTGTACACACCCAAAACGTGTTTCGGAACCAAGCGTCAAGTACCGTGAGTCCGAAGATCTTGGATGCAACAAGTCCCTTGACGAGAAGTTCCTCTCCGAACGTGTACGACTACAGCCGGTGTGCATTTTTTCAAGTCCGACAACGATTGTGTACAACTACCGACGCGCGCAGATTTTGGACGTGCCAACTTCCGTTTCAAAATGTTCAACTACATCCGATGTGGATTTTGACAAGTACCACGACGCTCAGAGCCCCCGAATCCATTATGTTCCACTACCTCCGACTAGTACGACTACCGTCGCAAAAATGAGACCGTCAAGACCGGACCAACAAGTAATCCGATGACCTTGTACCACTATCATCGCAATACCGTGAGTACCTCTACTGACAACCCCGAACATCCACGGTCGTGTACGACTACCGTTGCCCAAAGAACCGTGGGTCACAAGACTCGTGTACAACTACCATCGTCGTGTACCACTACTTCCACTACCGTCGCAAGAACGTCTACTTCGATACACGCCACTTTGAACTCGATCGACCCTGAAGAGACACGCTTCGGAGGTATAATGTCGAGACAACGCTCGTGAATGAATGCATGTGTGTTGTATGAGATGCATGGTTGGTTGTTGTATTCGCCCGCGAATGTTAGTTGTTCCTCCTTATTGCTATGCCGTCCACCCATGGGAACCCGGTAACTGGGATCACCCCACCATCTTGTGCACGCTCCCACCACACTTCCTTTGCACCAATATCTCCGTGAGCTACCGGAACCGATATGGTGCCGTGGCATCATTTTCGGATTCATCGCCGTGGCACCCTTTCTTTCCACCATGGTGACAAATGCTTCATAATATGCTCATGTCAACATTTTCATAAAATTGCATATACTTGCATATGCCATCCGCATCATGATAACAACATTTAAAATGGTTAAAATTGTTGTTTGATTCAATTGCTAAATGACATGTGGGGATTTACCAGAATGGTTATTTGTTGTTTCCGGCGTCACTTAAAATTGCCTAAAATGTGTACTTTACTTTTGCCTCACCTCTCGCCATGTTTAATAACATTTAATATTGTTGGGTACATAACCGGGAGTGAACTAAATAATTGAATGTTGTGTTTCGTCAATATGCAACTTGTTGCATATTGAGCTCCACTTAATTTGCAGTATTGTTTGTTCCATATTGCCATGCCATGTCTCATTAAACCGGACATGCATCATACTTGGTTGTGCATCATGCCATGTTAATGCTTGTTTGTTTACCATGTTGTTTGCTTCTTTCCGGTGTTTCTTCTTCCGTTAGTTCCAGTAACGTTGCGTTTGTGAGGATCCGTTCGACTACGCCCGTTCGTCTTCTTCATGGACTCGTTCTTCTTCCTTGCGGGATCTCAGGCAAGATGATCAAACCCTTGAAATCACTTCTATCTTTGCTTGCTAGTTGTTCGTTATATCATTATGTCACACTACCTACCACTTGTTATATCATGCCTCCCATATTGCCATGTCAAGCCTCTAACCCTCCTTCCTAGCAAATCGTTGTTTGGCTAAGTTACCGCTTTTGCTCAGCCCCTCTTATAGCGTTGTTAGTGGCAGGTGAAGCTGAAGTTTGTACCATGTTGGAACATGGATATGTTGGGATATCACGGTATCTCTTATTTTAATTAATGCATCTATATACTTGGTAAAGGGTGGAAGGCTCGGCCTTATGCCTGGTGTTTTGTTCTACTCTTGTCGCCCTAGTTTCCATCATACCGGTGTTATGTTCCTTGATTTTGCGTTCCTTACGCGTTGGGTGTTACGGGAACCCCTTGACAGTTTGCTTTGAATAAAAGTCCTCCAGCAAGACCCAACCTTGGTTTTACATTTGCCTAACAACCTATATCTTTCCCTTGGGTTTTTGCGAGCCCAAGGATCATCTTTATTTAACCCCCCGGGCCAGTGCTTCTCTAAGTGTTGGTCCGAACTGAGTAAACTGTGGGGCCACCTCGGGGAAACTTGAGGTGTGGTTTTACTCGTAGGATGTCTCATCCGGTGTGCCCTGAGAACAAGATATGTGCAGCTCCTATTGGGATTTGTCGGCACATTCGGGCGGTTTAGCTGGTCTTGTTTTACCATTGTCGAAATGTCTTGTAACCGGGATTCCGAGACTGATCGGGTCTTTTCAGGAGAAGGAATATCCTTCGTTGACCGTGAGAGCTTGTGATGGGCTAAGTTGGGACACCCCTGCAGGGTTTAAACTTTCGAGAGCCGTGCCCGTGGTTATGTGGTAGATGGAAATTATTAATATCTGGTTGTAGATAACTTGACACTTGACTTAATTAAAATGCATGAACCGCATCTGTAGCCGTGATGGTCTCTTTTCGGCGGAGTTCGGGAAGTGATCATGTTTCTTGTGTCATGTTTGTGCGTAAGTAGTTTCAGGATCACTTCTTGATCACTCCTAGCTTACGACCGTTTGCGTTGCTTCTCTTCTCGCTCTTATTTGCATATGTTAGCCACCATATATGCTTAGTGCTTGCTGTAGCTCCACCTCATTACCCTATCCTACCCATAAGCTTAAATAGTCTTGATCTCGCGGGTGTGAGATTGTTGAGTCCTTGTGACTCACGGATACTTCCAAACAATTGTTGGTGCCGATGATACCAGTGCAGGTGATGCAACTAAGCTCAAGTGGGAGCTCAATGAAGATCTTGATCGTTGTTTTGTTTCATTTCATGTTGATTAGTAGTGGAGCCCGGTTGGGACGATCGGGGATCTAGCATTTGAGGTTGTCTTCTTTTATTTTGGTTCCATAGTCGGACCTTGATTGTACTCTGGATGATGTATGATTAACTTATTATTTGTGTGAAGTGGCGATTTTAAGCCAACTCTTTATCCCTTTCTTATTCAGTACATGGGATTGTGTGAAGATTACCCCACTTGCGACTAAACCACCATGCGGTTATGCCTCTAAGTCGTGCCTCGACACGTGGGAGATATAGCCGCATTGTGGGTGTTATAGACAACCACCACCACTTTGCATGTGGGCCAAACATATATATGTTGAGTACCTAAAATGCACAACTTTGATGTGCCACATGCCTAAAAAATCGTAAACCATGCACTCACACAGAGCGAGGTTCATATCAAGTGTACTACATATGAAGGTCTCCTTCCCCCCTCTTCACCGCATACTATATGCTCCTGCCATAATATATGTACAACCCAAAAGAATCCTCATCGATGGTGAAATTAATTAACCTCTCTCGATGTAGGTCAAAGTGATGCATGCATGCATCGATGATGGCCTCATGGGCCCACAGATGGAAGGGTCACACGTGGGTGTCCTAGCTAGGATATCCATGTGGCCCAAAAAGGTGTTGTGTGATGTTTGAATAACCAATTTCACAATTTTGATGTGGCACGTGCCTCGGAAACCAAAAAGTCCCGACACTGAGTGAGGTGTACTTGTTTACAGACGCGTACAGACACATACTATATACCACCATAACACAAAAAAAAATATTCTACCTTGCTGGTCAAATTAACCTCACTGCTGACTGTTCGTCAAAGTGATGGACGACGACCTCGCGGGCCCACAGTAAGCGTCACACGCGAGTATCGAGTGTCGTGTAGGACAACCATTGACTACATGTGGCTAAAATATTTATGTATGAAAGGGTTGTGTAATGTTTTAAATAACGATTTTTCATGACTCTGATGTGGCACCAGCCTGCCTAACAAAACGGCCAACCGACACGGTAGCTCACAAAATCGTAGTGTACTGCGAGCCACCCGCCACCCCCAGATGCACACACCCACACACACATAGCGAATCTACCGCAACTACAATGCATGTTAAATTAATTATCCCGTGGTGAACATACATGTTACCAAAAGGAGAGATGTTTTAATTTCAAAAAAATCACAGAGATCATTAAGACGTTTTAGTACATTGATTGATTGATTTTCTACGGGTATAATGTGCAAAAATCAAATTTGAGCTACATGCACACATGACAGTTGATGTAGGGTAGAACCCTAATTGCCCGATCTTTCACGAAAGGAGCGGATCCCATGATGAACACGAAGAACACGAGGGAAAAAAGCAGGGAAAACACAAGGGAAACACAAGAGAATCACTAAACCAACAAAAGAAAGTCACACATGTGATAGATCCTCGAATACATAGGGTTCACACGGTACACGATCAACTAAGGACAATACAAGGGTAACGGTCTTCTCCATGAGGAGGTCTTGATGTTCTTCCCTAAAGAGGGGTCTTGAATCCGCTTGGGGGATCTTCTCCGTAGGAGGCTCGAATCTTTGAGGAGAAGGTAACCAAGTGGATGAGCAAAGCTCTCACACAAAATATGAGCTAATACTTTGCTAACCCCAGAAAGTTGGACGAGGTGGAGTATATAATCTCAGTGCAAATAGGGGGCGAAGGGGTATATGGGTTGCGGCCCAACACGAAACGGTGCACAGGCATCGGACGTCTGGGAGTCACCGGTCGTCCGGAGGCTCGCGAGGGTCCGGACGTCCGGTGCCTGTTGGACGTCCGTAGATCCGGCTCGGGTGGTCTTCTATCGGACGCCTAGTCGGGGTCGGTCATCCGAGGAGCGTCGGTCGTCCGTGGGGCGTCGGATGCCCGTCTGTTTTGGCTCGGGTGTGGAAGTGTCGGTCGTCCGGAGGAGGTCGGACGTCCGAAGCCTGGAGGTCGTCGGACGTACGGGGTTCGTCGGTTGTCCAGAGCCTGGAGACTTTGAGCAGCTCTTCTTCTTCGTCTCCGTCTTCACGTCCATCTTCCTCTTCCCCTTGCTCCTTAGCTTCTCCATGATACCTGAAAATGCACAATGTGTCCGTATGAGGTAGTAGCCATGTCTCACGTGCATCAAAGTGGAAATGTGAGAGGAGAGATGTGTGACGCCCCAAGACCGGAGCTTCAGATGCCTTCCAGGGTTTCCGGGTTTCGTCGTGCGATTTGTTTGGTCCGTTGCATTTCATCTTTGCATCATGTGCATTGCATCATGTCATCATGCAACCCGTTTTAAAACTCGCTAAATAAATTGCATGGATCTTCGGTCCATTTAAACCGAGGGAATTCACATGGTGATTCTCTTTATAACATATCCTCCCGTTATTAGGGAGCTATATCAAATATTCCATTTTCGAAATCACCCATGAACACACTTGCAAATAACCACATGCCTTTTCTCGCTTCAAGTTTGGTCCCCAAACTTTGCTTTTTATCCTTTCTCCATTTTCCGGAGCTCCACCAAAAATCCGAACATTTTTGGACCTTCCTAACCCTCACTTCCTATTCAAACCATTTGATTTTAAATCAAATGAGTTTGAATTTAAAACTTTCAAAAATGCCCACTCCATTTTTCTTGGAACATGCGCATTTTTGCGAGTCCGTGAAAATTACACCCATGCCCAAATTCCATCCATACCCTCTCTTTCTATTTTTCTTCTTCTATCTATTTTTTCTTTTCTCTTTTTGGTTAAGAGAAGAGAGTAGAGAGAGAGAGAGAGAGCCCAGCTCAAGCGAAGCCCATCCAGCCAGTAGGCCTCTGGCCACTTCCCTCTCCCTGGGCCGGCCTCCAAGGCCCATCTTGCTTCCCGGCCTCTAAGGCCCAGCCCGCGCGCCCCTAACCCTAGGCCCTGACCACGCTCTCTCGGTCTCTCCCCTCGACCCCTCTCTTTCCCTCGCGCCGCCAGGAACCCAGCGCATCGTGCCAGATCCCCTCGCTCTCGCACTCGCGTGACTCCAGTGCCAGGACCCGCGCTGAGCCCTCGCCAGAGAAGTGAACCAGGCCAGAACCTGCTCGCCGCTGCCAGCCTTCGCCTCACCGCGCTTCCCCAGGACGTCGCTCCCCTTCCGTCTCCGGCGCCGCACCACCGGAGCTGCTCCTTCCCCGCGACCCCGAGCCCCAAGCGCCGCCTCGTCTCCTCTGCTACGCCCGCACCTCGCCTGTGACTTCTCCGCACCGGCGACCTCCATCGAGCCTCCCTGCTTCGTCCGGCCGCCACGCCACCATGCTCCGACGCCGCCTCAAGCTCATCTTCCTCGACCTTCATGCCGTCCCGGAGTCCCTCGCCCGCTGCTGCATGGTCCAGCCTAATGCTTCTCCTTCCGCTGCCATGGACATCCACCTCGCCTGCCTCCTCCCGTCGGTCCTCTGCCTGCTGACGATCTGCCATCTACGGCCGCCTACTGTGCTCCACCTCCTTGCTCGAGCTCCCTCCTTCGCTGCCTGTTCTCATTGACCTGAAGACTGCAACTGCAACACCCTTGGGCGCTAAGTTCCTCTTTCGGACCCGTCAAGTGTACGACGACTCGGGTGCGACCACATGCATTTGTCAAGTACCCTGGAACCACCGACGCCTTCAAAACCGCAAGTCCAACGACCACCATGAGGATTCACCGAGACCATCAAGTTTGAGACTGTCCCGAACCATGTCGTCTCGCCGGATCGTCAAAACCGTTCGGGATTCACCAAATACCACTACGCCCGGAGACCTTTGGTCTATCAAGTTCCCTTACGACCCGTGTACGACTACGGGGATTCACCAAGTACCCTTCGGATGCGCCAAGTTCGACTACATGGACCGCCAAGTTCCTCTACCGTCGTCGTGTACCACTACTTCCACTACCGCCACCCGAACATCTACAGAACATGTACCATCGACCCTCGAAGACCCGTGGACGTCAAGTTCCTTGTTTCGACTCCGAACACCTACGGGGTGTGAACATCTACGAAGTGAGAATGACTACTTCCACTACCGCCATCGCGAGAATGCCTACTTCCCTCTACGAACTTGATCCGTTCCGATAATGCACACTTTGAAAGGTATAACCATCGAGACGACCGCCCGTGGACCGAATGCATGCGTGTTGAATGAGATGAACCCCGTGTTTGCACCGTGCCAGAAATTGTCGCTTGCATGGTCCTCCTTGTTACCATACCGTCCACCCGTGGGAACCCGGTAACCGGGATCATCCCATCATCGTGCATGACACGCTCCCGTCACACTTCCTTTTACACCGGCAACTCAATCGAGTTACCAGAACAGATATGTTGCCGTGGCATCATTTTCGCATTCGTTGCCGTGGCACCCCTTTTCTTTCCACCACGGTGACAAGTGCTTCATAATGCTCTTGTCAACTTTTAATAAGATTTCATAAACTTGTTCATGTCATCTGCATCATGATAACAACAATTAAAAATGCTTAAAATTGTTGTTGCATTAAATTGCTAATGCATATGGGGATTTACCGGACTTGTTGTTTGTTATATCCGGCCCCATTTAAATTGTTTAAATGGTACAGTTTTGTTATGCTTCACCTCTTGCCATGTTAACCAACATTTAATATTGTTGAGTACCTAACCGAGAGTGAACTAAATAATTGATGTGGTGTTTCATCAATATGCAACTCGTTGCATATTGAGCTCCACTTAATTTGTAGGACTGCTTGTGCACTTTGCCATGCCATGCCATGTATCATTAAACCGGACATGCATCATACTTGTTGTGCATCATGCCATGATTATGTGATGGTTGTTTACTATGTTGTTTGCTTCTTTCCGGTGTGCTTCTTCGGGTTGGTTCCGATAACGTCGTGTTTGTGAGGATCCGTTCGACTACGTCCGTTTGTCTTCTTCATGGACTCCTTCTTCTTCCTTGCGGGATCTCAGGCAAGATGACCATACCCTCGAAACCACTTATATCTTTGCTTGCTAGTTGCTCGCTCTTTTGCTATGCCTATGCCGCGATACCTACCACTTGATTATCATGTCTCCCATATTGTTAAGCCAAGCCTCTAACCCACCTTGTCCTAGCAAACCATTGTTTGGCTATGTTACCGCTTTGCTCAGCCCCTCTTGTAGCGTTGCTAGTCGCAGGTGAAGATTGGAGTTTGTTCCTTGTTGGAACATGGATATTCTGTTGGGATATCACAATATCTCTTATTTAATTAATGCATCTATATACTTGGTAAAGGTTGGAAGGCTCGGCCTTATGCCTGGTGTTTTGTTCCACTCTTGCCGCCATAGTTTCCGTCATATCGGTGTTATGTTCCTGAATTTTGCGTTCCTTACACGGTTGGGTTATAATGGGAACCCCTTGACATTTCGCTTTGAATAAAACTCCTCCAGCAAGGTCCAACCTTGGTTTTACCATTTGCCACCTAGCCTTTTTCCCCTTGGGAGTCGCGCTCTCAAGGGTCATCTTTATTTTAACCCCCCCGGGCCAGTGCTCCTCTGAGTGTTGGTCCAACCTTTCAGCCACCGGTGGCCACCAGGGGCAACTCTGGGTTGGCCTACCAGAAGTTTGGACAATCTAAGTGTGCCCTGAGAACGAGATATGTGCAGCTCCTATCGGGATTTATCGGCACATTCGGGCGGCTTTGCTGGACTTGTTTTACCATTGTCGAGGATGTCTTGTAACCGGGATGACGAGTCCGATCAGATTGTCTTGGGAGAAGGAATATTCTTCGTTGACTGTGAGAGCTTGTGATGGGCTAAGTTGGGACACCCCTATAGGGTTTTGAACTTTCGGAAGTCGTGCCCGTGGTTATGGGCAGATGGGAATTGGTTAATGTCTGGTTGTAGAAAACCTGAAACTTATCTTAATTAAAATGCATCAACCGCGTGTGTAACCGTGATGGTCTCTTTCCGGCGGAGTTCGGGAAGTGAACACGGTGTTGGAGTAATGCTTGATGTAAGTAGTCTTGGATCACTTCTTGATCATAGTTTCTCGACCGTGCCTTTGCCTTCTCTTCTCGCTCTCATTTGCGTAAGTTAGCCACCATATATGCTAGAGCTTATTGTAGCTCCACCTCATACCTTTTACCCTTCCTATAAGCTTAAATAGTCTTGATCGTGAGGGTGTGAGATTGCTGAGTCCCCGTGACTCACAGATACTTCCAAAACCAGCTTGCAGGTGCCGAGGATACCGTGTAGATGACGCAACCAAGCTCAAAGAGGAGCTCTACGAAGATCTTGTCCTCTGTGTTGTTTCGTTCTAGTCGATCAGTAGTGGAGCCCAGTTGGGGTCGATCGGGGATCTGTGTAGCATTTGGTAGTCTTATTTTATTTTGGTTCCGTAGTCGGACCTTGATTGTATCTGGATGATGTAATGCTTTATTCATGTATGTTGTGAAGTGGCTATTGTAAGCCAACTATGTATCTCTTTCCCTTATTTATTACATGGGTTGTTGTGAAGATTACCTCACTTGCGACATTGCTTTCCATGCGGTTATGCCTCTAATCGTGCTTCGACACGTGGGAGATATAGCCGCATCGAGGGCGTTACAAGATGTCACCTCGGTTTCAAGGGCTCTTGCACGTGCTCGTGTCATGGGTCCAAGAGGTGTCGTAGGAGATGTAGTTGGGTCCATGGGGATGGACTTGGGATGCTATGCATCATCTCCCCTCCCTTGGGGAAGATCCGTCCTCGGATCAAATTCTTCATCACCATGGAAGGGAGAGATATCTTTAACGTTGAAGATGTCGCTCACGTTGTACTTGTCGCGTGGGAGGTCGATCTTGTAAGCGTTGTTGTTGTATCGTGCAAGCACCTTCAAGGGTCCATCCGCTCGGGGTCGAAGCTTGGACTTGCGTTCTTTTGGAAAATGGTCCTTGCCAAGGTGTATCCACACGAGATCACCAATGTTGAAGATCATAGGGTGCTTGTTGAAGTTGAGCTTGGACGCAAGGCGTTGAACTTGGCGCTCGATGGTGTTCCTTGTATCTGCATGCACCTTCTTGAGATGTGTCGCTCGTGCACTAGCGTCCAAATTGATGCGATCTTGGAGTGGTAGAGGGAGAATGTCCAATGGTGACCAAGGGTTGAAGCTGTAGACGACCTCGAAGGGGGACCTGCCGGTTGTTGAGTGTCTTGCTAGGTTGTAGGCGAACTCGGCGATAGGTAGGCACTCCTCCCACTCCTTGATGTTCTTCTTGATGAGTACACGAAGTAGAGTGGAGAGTGTGCGGTTGGTAACTTCCGTTTGGCCATCGGTTTGTGGATGATACGCCATGGAGAAAAGTAGCTTGATTCCGAGCTTGGCGCATAGGATCTTCCAAAAGTAGCTAAGGAACTTGACGTTGCGTCTGAGACGATCGTCTTTGGCACTCCGTGTAGACGCAATATTTCCCTACAAAAGAGAGTAGCAACATGTGAAGCATCGTCTATCTTGTTGCAAGGAATGAAATGTGCCATTTTTGAGAAACGGTCCACAACGAAAAATACCGAATCCTTCCCATTTTGAGTCCTAGGCAAACCAAGTACAAAGTCCATGCTAATGTCTTCCCATGGTTGATATGGAATTGGTAGAGGCATATAAAGGCCATGGGATTGAGCTTTGGATTTAGCTTTGTGACATGTAGAACATCGGTTGGTAAAGCGGTTGATGTCGTGAAATATCTTGGGCCAAAAGTAGTTCTTCGAGAGCGTGGTGAATGTCTTGTCTCATCCAAAATGTCCCATTAAGCCTCCTCCATGAGATTCCTGCAAAAGCAACAAACGAAGAGAAGACTCGGGGATGCAAAGTTTGTTAGCTCTCATAAGATAGCCATCTTTGATGTAATAGCGTTCCCAAGATGTGTGCGTCAAACACTTGGCATAAGGAGTAGCAAAGGTAGGATCATGCTCATACAAGTCTTTGATATGCTCAAAACCAATGACATCCAATTCAAGTTGAGTAACAAGCATGCATATGCTAGGAAGGGCATCCGCCACAATGTTTTCTTTACCCTTAATGTACTTGACGACATAAGGAAAAGACTCAATAAATTCACTCCATTTAGCATGAGGCTTGTTCAACTTGGTTTGGCCATTAAGATACTTGAGTGTTTTATGATCGGTATGAATGATAAACTCATGAGGGCGTAGATAGTGTTCCCATTCATGCAAAACGCGGACTAAAGCATATAGCTCTTTTGTCATAGATGGGGTAATTGAGTTGCGCGCCGGAGAGTTTCTCACCAAAGTAAGCTATGGGGCACTTCTCTTGCGTTAACACACCTCCTATGCCATTACCACTAGCATCGAAATGAATCTCAAAGGGTTTGTCCAAGTTGGGTAATGCAAGCACGGGAGCATGAGTAAGCAAATTCTTAATCTCATTGAAAGCGGTATCTTGGCATGGTCCCCACAAAAAAGGCGCATTCTTCTTGCTCAAAGCATGCAAAGGCGAAGCAATGGTGCTAAAATCCTTCACAAAGAGACGATAGAAACCCGCAAGGCCAAGAAAGCTACACACTTGTTGCAAATTGGTTGGTTGTGGCCAAGTCTTAGTAGCACTGATCTTGGACTCATCAACATGAACACCCTTAGAAGAAACAACAAAACCCAAGAAAATGAGCTTGTCAACGCCAAAAAGGCATTTCTCCATATTATCATAGAGACGCTCTTTTCGAAGAGTTTGTAAAACGGTGCGGACATGGGTGACATGCTCTTTGAGAGACTTGCTAAAAACAAGGATGTCATCGAAGTAGACCACAACAAACACACCAATGTAAGGGTGAAAGACATGATTCATAAGACGCATAAAAGTACGCGGTGCTTCTGAGAGACCCATAGGCATGACTAACCACTCATACAAGCCAAACTTTGTTTTGAAAGCGGTTTTCCATTCATCACCCTCTTGTATGCGGATTTGATATTAACCACTCTTAACATCAATTTTGGAAAAGATAATGGAACCACTAAGTTCATCAAGCATATCGTCAAGGCGTGGGATGGGATACCTATAGCGAACGGTGATAGCATTGATAGGTCTACAATCGGAGCACATGCGAAAGCTACCGTCTCGTTTTGGCACAAGAATGACCGGGACGGCACAAGGGCTCAAACTTTCACGCACATGTCCATGGTCTATGAGATGCTTTACTTGCCTTTGTATTTCTTTGGTTTCTTCGGGGTTGACGCGGTAGGGAGCTTTGTTCGGAAGCGGTGCTCTGGGGATGAGGTCGATGCGGTGCGCAATGCCTCGTAGTGGAGGTAGTCCCGGAGGTAGCTCGTCGAGGAAAACATCGTGAAATTCCTGCAAAGGAGAAGACAACACTAGAGGAAGAGTGTGAGAAGTGTTATTTTGTGGTGCATTGTCCTTGCACACAATGACGTAGTGTAGGACACTAGATGGGTTCTCACACACTACTCTTATCTCACTTTTGGTGGCAAATAGGACTAAGTTCTTCTTTTCGCTCATCGTGGAGGTGTTCGAGTTGGGCTTGTGGCGCTTACTCTATTTTTGGTGGCTCGCTCTCTCACTATGATCTCCACGATGGGTGGCTTGCTTGTCGGCGATCACTTGGCTTGGCGACATTGGATGAAGGACGTACTCCTTTCCCTTCATCTTGAAGATATAGTGGTTCGTTTGGCCATTGTGGATGACTCCTCTATCAAATTGCCTTGGGAGTCCAAGGAGAAGGTGGCAAACGGTCATTGGAACGATGTCGCACTCCAAGGTGTCTTCGTAGGCGCCAATTTTGAAGGAGACTTGTACTCAAAGCTTGACTTGGATAGTGCCGGAGTCGCTAAGCCATTGAACTTGTATGGATGTGGGTGCTTCGTCTTGGGCAATTGGAGCTTGGAGCAAAGTTCTTCACTTGCGAGGTTATGACAACTCCCTCCATCGATCATGACCTTGACGGATCGTCCATTTATACCGGCCTTGGTGTGAAATATGTGGCATCGTTGTTCTTCTTCTTGGTGATGATGGAGAGTCAAGACCTTGGAGACAACAAGGGCAAGACTTGAATCTTCATCGCAAAAGACTTGTTCCTCTTCATTGTTCACTTGTTGGTGCATGGCGACTTGCTCAAGAGCGTCCATTTCTCCTTCACTCATCGAGTCGTAGGTGCCGTCGTCGTTGAGAATCATTGTCCGCTTGTTGGTGCAGTCATAGGACTTGTGGCCTCGGCCTCCGCAAGTGAAATACTTGAAGGAACTCGTCTTGACGGTCTCATCGGTTGGTGTTGAGGATGATGAAGCTCTCGGCTTGAAGTTGCTCGTAGTAGGAGGATGACTTGGAGTAGACGAAGCTTTCTTGGAACTCGACTTGTCGATGTTGGTAGTGGAAGGCTTGGTAGACGGTGTTGGAGTTGTTGAAGCTTGGGTGTTGGAGAAGCCGTATGACTTGGATGAGAACTTGGCATACTTGAAATCATCTTGCACTTGGCATTCCTCTTTGGTAGCTTGATGCACTAGATCGATAAGGTTCGAGTATGGTTGGAAGTCGGCGATCTTCTTGATAGGATGGTTGAGTCCATTCAAGAAATGTGCCATTGTTTGCTCATCATCTTCCATGACATTGGCTCTGATCAAGGCAATCTCCATCTCCTTGTAGTACTCTTCAACGCTTTTGGTTCCTTGCTTGAGTAGTTGGAGTTTCTTGAGGTCGCGGTTGTAGTAGGTAGGCACAAAGCATGCTCTCATGACATCCTTCATTTGCGCCCAAGTAGTGATGGGTGGTTCACCTCTTGCCTCTCGGCGCTCGATAACTTGTTCCCACCAAATGAGGACATAGTCTTGGAACTCAAGGGATGCCATCGCGATCTTCTTCTCTTCGTCGTAGTTGTGCAAACAGAAGATCTTGTTAAATTTCAATGCCCATGAAAGGTACTCTTCGGGATCGTTGCTTCCGTTGAACTTGGGCATGGTGAACTTGAGCTTGCCATAGCGTTGCTCTTCATTGTGTTGGGGTCAGGGATGATGACGCCCATGTTGTAGATGATTTTCAAGCTCGTGTCACTCTTGGTGAGGAGGGTTGTCAACTTCATGTTGCTCTTGTCATGGAGGATGCTCTTGATGAACTTGATGTTCTTGGCGAGCTTGTGGAGGAGCTTGTCGAGCTCGAGGAGGAACTTGACGATGCACGCGATCTTGAAATCTATGTTCTTGAATTTCTTCGCGAAGTGCTTCTTCATGTTCACGAGCTTGTCAGCCTCGGTCAGCTACTGCTCGACTTGAATCTCGGAGGGCTCATTGCGCCACAAGTGCTTGTGCTTCACGAAGTTGTTGTTCTTGGCATTGTGCCTCGACATCTTGTGAAACTTGGTGTAGACGCGCTCGCTCTTCCTCTTCATGTTGGCGTTGGTGTTGCCGTTCTCGTGCTAGCGCAAAAGCCTCTTTAGTTTGACGTTGTCGACGCTCTTGAGAGTTGGTGTCGCGTAGGGGATTGAGGCTTTCTTGACGATCGTTGCACGCGGCACGGCGTAGAGTGTTCGATGTCGGTGCACTTGAGCCGGAGAGGGTGAAGTCGGAGTGTCGACTTGAGCGAGTCCTTCTTGATGAAGACAAAGTGGAAGAAGAGCGGTTGAGCAACAAAGCGCGAATTTCATCCATCCTTGTGTCATTCTCTTGCTTGTGATTGTCGAGCTTGTGGTCGAAGTAGTCCTTTGTACGTTGCTCGGAGAGTTGCAAGTCGGCGGCGAGGTTGTCGATGCATTCACTCATTGCTTTTTGCTCTTGATGCAAAGCACGTTGTGCACCAAAGAGGTGGCTCTTGGTGACGTAGGAGTTCATGTCATCGTCATGTTCAATGGTAGAAGTACTCGGCTTCCAAGAAGAATGTGAGTGGTAGAAAGAGAAGAACGAATACCAAATATACCTTGACCGAAGTTGAAAGTGGATCGATGATCACTCCAATGTAGGACAAGGAAATAGCACAAATGGTACTAGCTCTTGTCAGTTTCTCACACCTACACAGGTAAAATCTTATGGCGGAGCTTGGTTTGGAATGTGGCACAAAATTTGATGCAAGTGTAAGTGAGCTTCAACAATGTTGGAAAAGATTCGCAAGATGCAATGTAACAAGTAGACCAAGCATATAAGGTACACGGAAACACACACACAAAAATATAAGTGGGGTCGTGCAACCAAGGGTGAGCCAAAATGTGGAATCCAAAAAAATGCTCTTGGTGCACAACACTAGAGAGACGCTAGCATGATTGCACAATAGGCGGATACAAAGAACTTGTTCACAACCTACTTAGCAAAAATGCAACGACTTCTATCCCAAGTATGCTCTATGCAAGGTGTTTCGATGATATGATCCAAGAAGATCTAGTATGACAATCTTAATGTTATATGATGCTATGGTTCTTGCTTAAAAGATCTTTGCTTATCTTTCCTTTTTGCTTAAAAGCTTGTTTGGCTCTTTGATGTTGGAGCTCTTTTCTCATGCAATGGTTGACGAACCAAGAGAGCAATTGTGTATGTGATGACAACTTTGTGACACAAGAGATGATACCAATATATGCAACAATGATGTATGTATGCTATGGGAAGTATGATCACTAATGTGCACAAGTCTCATTGCCGGCAATACTCAATGGCTAGTCTCGATGGGTAAGCAACGCAAAGAAGTAAGGCTATGATGGCTACCAATGTAATGGGAAGAGTGATATGTCCAATACCAAGACGAGGTTACTGGTCTTGCTTCCGGTACGGTGTCAAAATGGTGGCACGAATACGAAGATGTAGTCGAGGTGGTCATTGTTGATGACGCGTCCATGGCGAAGATGAGAGGCGGTGATCTCGATATCGAACCATACCTAGATAGCCGAAACACAAAATGATACAGAATCGCAACTCAAATTCTCAAAGCGCGAAGTGGCAACACTTGTAGTCGTGCGAAACGAGTAAGCAATGGTGGTGGTATGCGGAAGTGGTGATGGTGTATTGGTGGTTGGAGTGCGTATGCGGAAATGTGGGGCGGTGGTGGTGACTATACTGAAAAAATTCAGTTTCATCAGGGTTCGTCGGACGTCCGGGTTGGGTCGGACGTCTGGTGCCTGGGCAAAAATCGGGCATGGGATGAACTGCTAGGGTTCGAGGTGGAGATGGCGAAAATGGTCAAATCCGGAGGATTTTGTGGATGGAAAGGGTGGGGAAAGGGGGGAAAAGCTAGATCCACTCAAAACAAAGCAAATCCACGGATCCAAACCAACAAAATCTCAACACACTAACAAATCACAAAAAATTGGGGCTATTTTTGTGGGGAATTTTCGAATTAGGGACAAAAACAACAAGAACTAGGCTAGCAACACCATGGGGAGACTCTGAAATCATGATCAACGTTGCTCATGATACCAAGTTGATGTAGGGTAGAACCCTAATCGCCCGATCTTTCACGAAAGGAGCGGATCCCGCGATGAACACGAAGAACAAGAGGGGAAAAAGGAGGGAAAACACAAGGGAAACACAAGAGAATCACTAAACCAACACAAGAAAGTCACACATGTGCTAGATCCTCGAATACATAGGGTTCACACGGTACACGATCAACTAAGGATGATACAAGGGTAACGGTCTTCTCCGTGAGGAGGTCTTGATGTTCTTCCTAAAAGAGGGGTCTTGAATCCGCTTAGGGGATCTTCTCCGTAGGAGGCTCGAATCTTCGAGGAGAAGGTAACCAAGTGGATGAGCAAAGCTCTCACACAAAATATGAGCTAATCCTTTGCTAACCCTAGAAAGTTGGACGAGGTGGAGTATATATAGTCTTAGTGCAAAGAGGGGGGGCGAAGGGGTACATGGGCTGCGGCCCAACACGAAACAGTGCACAGGCGTCGGACGTCCAGGAGTCACCGGTCGTCCGGAGGCTCGCGAGGGTTCGGACGTCCGGTGCCTGTCGGACATCCGTAGATCCGGCTCGGGTGGTCTTCTGTCGGACGTCCAGTCGGGGTCGGTCATCCGAGGAGCGTCGGTCGTCCGTGGGGCGTTGGATGTATGTTTGTTTTGGCTCGGGTGTGGAAGTGTCGGTCGTCCGGAGGAGGCCGGACGTCCGAAGCCTGGAGGTCGTCGGACGTCCGGGGTTCGTCGGTTGTCCGGAGCCTGGAGACTTTGAGCAGCTCTTCTTCTTCGTCTCCGTCTTCACGTCCATCTTCCTCTTCCTCTTCTCCTTGCTCCTTAGCTTCTCCATGATACCTGAGAATGCACAAAGTGTCCGTATGAGGTAGTAGCCATGTCTCACGTGCATCAAAGTGGAAATGTGAGAGGAGAGATGTCACCTCGGTTTCAAGGGCTCTTGCACGTGCTCGTGTCATGGGTCCAAGAGGTGTCGTAGGAGATGTAGTTGGGTCCATGGGGATGGCCTTGGGATGCTCCACATCAACAGTGCACCTAAATGGATTGCAAAAACACATGTGTCTCACTGCGTGCATGTTTACTCCCCGTGCAACAAATTTCAAATATTGAGAATCTTGATTTTTAAATTCTAGTAAGTCCAAAACTTATTTGAAGTTCATGAAACTTATCATGTTGTCATATGGACACCAATACAAAGTGGCATTGTACTTTTTTTGTCAAATTTGAGACCAGTTTTGATGTAATCTTTATCTAATTACAGACAGGAGATTATTAGTAATTGGGAACGAATATCCCAAACGGATTATTTATTCGAATCGTGAGCGTTAGACCAACAATGGATACGTACCATGCTTCGGTTAAGCAATAAAGCGGCAGTATTAATCATCCAAATAGAAAAACAATATACGTGTCGCTGCATGCCCCGTGTGCCACACGAGCAGGCGTGAGTTGACGGGACGCGTCCGCCGTGCAGGTAGACGGGGAGGCATGCGTGCAGGTGTGTGAATTGATGGAGGCATGCTCGCTGCGTACTGTCATCAGGAGGCATGCAAGTAGCTATGTGAAACTTTGTTAGGCATGCCAGGAGTTCGGTGCACAGGCTCACCGGGAGGCGAGCCATCGGTTTGACCGCCGCCTCCCTCTCTCCCACAACCCCCCTACTCCATATTAATGGTGCGCCCGAGCGGCCGCACCCCCCATCCTCGCTATTCACACACAATCCTCTCTCTCCTCTTGCATCCTCGACGCCGCTCTCAGTCCTCAAAGCCGTCAGTGTATGAGGATGCCGCCGAAGCGCCCCATCGAAGGGAGTGGTGACACTGGGGATGCTAAAGCACCGAAGCACAGCGTGGAGATGGAGACAGAGGTGGCCATCACCGCCGGCGAGTTATCGCTGCACCCTGACATCATCGATGGCGTCGAGCTTCCACAGCCGGAGGCGGAGTTCCACTCTGACTCCAACGACCACTCCAGTGACGACTCCGACGACCACTCCGGTGACGACTCCGACTCTGACGGATAACTGGTTAGTCATCTATACAATGGTCATAATCCATGAAATCTGAGTAAGTTTTGTTAGATCCGTGTAGTGTATTGATTGTTTGAATGGTACAGGTGATAAGTGATTAGTTGTTTCATCTGTGCAAATGATTTCTGCTAGTAATCCGACTAGGGTTAGTGTTCGTGATAATAATTCCTAGCCAGGGCTTGACAATTGATTTTCAGTGACCTACATATGCTTGTGCCATTATTTTCATCAAGATTGGTCTGTACATAGACGACCGTGCTTAAAAGTCGAACCATAATCTCTGGATATGTATAAATAAATAGCCATAAATTCCTAATCCTACTAAAATTGCAAAGTTTTATGTACTGAAAGCTGGCACTAAAATTGCACTGCACATAAAAGGGCATGGTCATAGATATATGTTAACTTCCCCGACAAAATCATCCGTCCAGACTTTGTTCGAAGTAAGTTTTCTTTTCAACTATCTGCATGTTGACTTACCCAGCAATGTCAAATGAATTGTGTAGTATTTAAGCAACCAATTGTTATTCTCTTTTCTTACTATATTCCTACCTAATAACTTCTAGTTACCAATACAGTTTTCTATTGCCTGTTTTAACTAAATATTCCCTGTACTCCCATTTCTATCAGAAAGTGTCGCTGACAAGGAGACTCCGGAGGTGGAGAACGAGGCTGCCAACAAGCGGAGGCGGGCCGAGCTAGAAGCGCAAGCGACTCCACCAGGCCTAGGCTTCATCAGTAGCCTCCCCGAGGATATGGTGAGAGTCATCATCTCCGTCCTCCCAATCAAATATCGGGCGCAGACAATCGTCCTTTCCCAGCGGTGGTGCCCCCTATGGAACTCCAACCCTCTCAACCTCATCGACACCCACGAGCTCTGCCATGCCTATCATAAAAGCTTGGATGTGTTCTCCAAGATCCTCGGCAATCACCTTGGCCCAACCAAAGGCCTTAGAATGGGCAAGTTCCGTTCCAACGGCAAGGACCGAGCCAAGCTTGACGACTGGTTCCGATCCCCCGCCCTAGATCAGCTCGAGGAGCTCACTTTTGATGATGGGAATATGCGGTCGCTACCAACGTCTGCACTCCACCTCACGCCCACGCCGCGCGTCGCCAAGTTCAGGAAGTGCCATCCCCCCTTAATGACGTGTCCGCTCTTATTCTACCACGACTAAGGCACCTCGAGCTCGTCGCCGTCTTCCTCTCAAACGGTGACATGGAGCGCCTGATCCATGGCTGTACTGCACTTGAGTACCTTCGTCTTCAGGCGATCAATGGGTTGAGTACCTTCCACATCACCTCCATGACTCTCCGGACTATTTATGTGTGTTGCTGGTGCGGCAAAAAGACATCACAAGATGTGTACCATGGTATGGTCATTGAGGACACACATGCACTTGAGAGATTACTTGTAGTTGATCAAGAAGGTCCAACAATAATCAATGTCATTTCTGCACCGAAATTGACAGTGGTGGGCTACTCATCTCACAAATACTCCGAACTTGTTATTGGATCCACACCTGTTCAGGTACAACAACCACCTTCTACCTCTCCTTCTACACATTAACATTATTTCTAATTTTGAAGATGTTTCTTCGTCTGTCATTCAGAAAATGATTCTGACAAGCTTGACCCCGAAACTACACACAGTGAAGGTCTTAGCACTAGAATCTATCGGCCCCAACCTGGAGCAAGCTGTCAGTTTCCTGAGATGCTTTTCGTGCCTGGAGAAGCTATATATCGAGGCGATGTTCCTATCCTGTTAAATGTTAACCATAAGGGAGTTCAAGTTTTCCTAGGGAACTTTTCATCCACTCCAACCTCTTGTGAAGAAGGCTACATTTTTCTAGAATGTAATAAATGCCCATGTTAATCATGTCAGATCGAAGATGGCATGTTAGTGCATTTTAGAAATCCTGCAAACCAAATAGGCCTATAGTAATGTTCCAAACTGCATGTAGGCACTAACACATTTTCTTCTTTTGCAGATAAGATTAGGCCCAGTGGTGGATAATGTGATACAATATAACAATCATGTTGAATGCCTAGATCTGCATCTCTCAGAAATTACATCGAACTCCTACTGAGGGACCTTACCGGAGATTATATTTGCCAGGTTCTTTATTCTCAGAGCAAGGGCGTTGAAGGAAATGAGGTTTTCCCTACATTTTATTTTGCAAAACGAATTGGTTTGTTGATCAGCGTCGGTGCCTGCGGCAGAATGGAGTAGGCTCAAAAAATGTTGAATTTCATTTTGGAACTTCAGATGATAGAGTAATCGGAAGTCATCGTGTCAACCCCATAGATGAGTTGTCAGTGGCTGACCCCTTTGCAAAAATTGTGAGTTTTTGGAACCAGACTTAGAAGTAGTGATATTAGTTTGAACTTCTCTGATATCCATGTTTAGCGGATCAGCGTGAGCGTTTGCAGCTGATGAGCTGAATTTCATTTCTAATATCAGTTTGAACCTTCTAATATTCGAATTTGAGCCGTGTAACTCTAGAATTTGAACCTTGTTACATTTCGAGCTTTTGTGGTACAATCGTTGAAATGGCATCATATGAGACTTGTATATTGCTAACACTATTTTGACCTTAATATGCAATGGTCTTAGATTTTATTAACCATTCTCGAATCATTTTACCTTGTCAATCTCACAGCACACGATAGGTGTAGCTAAGTCGCCTGCGATCTTCGACATTATTGCACACAGTTGGTTTCTTCCACCGTGTGCACTATAGAGCACAAAATTACTTATCGCACTCGAGTGTCCATCATCACCCTTCTATGTAACTTTGACCTCATCACCCATGGGTAAACTTATGATCGAAGTCATTCCACACACTTCGTTTTACAAAGCTTTTTGCCAATAAACGCCCATGATTTGCCCCTCTTCTAGCCGATGTGTGGTGAAACAAGCCGGGCGGGAAGCTTGCGCGGTAAACAGCGCGGTAGCGTGGGAACAGGCTCACCGACGATACATTTGGCACCTCTTCGAGCCCACACGTGCGGGGCGGTGTTGTCAAGTGTGCACTGGAATCCTCCGCTATGAACGCCGTGACAAGACGTGACGATTATAGGCTGGCCGACCCCCATTTAGTACAGCGGCCATTTAACCCTTGTGTCTCTTCAAACTTTCGATCGCGCCCCACCATTTCAAGAAGCACACCCACAACAAGAAATTCTTAGAGGGTATCCTGCGCGGCTCCAATGGCGCTCCGAGCGGCTGCCGACGATGAGTAGTAGTTCATCATGCGTGCCGTTGTGGACACCCATAGAAGGTTCATGGACCTCTCGGTGGTGTACACCAATGACCTGGGTCTGGGTGGAGCAGACATCATGGAGCTGTTGCGGGGGACATGGGGGCCCGCGAGGACGTGGACGCTGTTGGGGGTGTGGTTGGAGCAGGTGGCGCCATTACCACCTCCCCCGCGGCCGACACGGGGGCCGGAGCTACCGAAGGAGAACAACATCAGTAGCGTCTCGACGGTCAAGCTCTGCAAGGTTGGCGAGGGAGTCACTCCGTCCGGGCCCCCTCCTCTCGCCGACGAGCACAACCACAGCAACGTTGCTCGGTCTGGGGCGAGCCATCGCCCTCCGGTTGCCCCCACCACGGGAGCGACCGCGGCGCATGCGCCTCCCCCCGGACGAGCCAACCGGGCTGCTGCGCTCAACGGAGCCACTGATCTTCGAGCACCACCGCCGCGCGACTGCGCTGCCCCGGTGGTCATCCCACAGCAGCATGGGCACGGCGCCGCCGTCGTCGCTAGCACCATCCGGAGCCAGGCGACGATGTGGTCAACGTCATCGACATCCATGGCAAGCACGGCCATAAAGGCTATGGCGCGAGCTCAGCTATTACTGAGGTTCCCGCCAGCAGCCAAGCAGATGGATGAGTGGCGTGCCATCATCCAAAGCCTGCTCGGTTTCTCCAAAGCTAGGGGCTCACGACAAGCTTGCCCACTCTGTCCTCCCCAAGCCACAACCACGCCCTGCACGGCTGGCCGTACGGAGGGGGGCGTCCCCACAGTTCAGTCCCCACCACGGCAACCGGCGAGGGTGCAGCAGAATCAGGACCCTGACGACGTCTCGATGGCCTCTTCTGACCCTCGAGCATGCCCAGTCCAACGTCGAACCCCGAAAGACAAGCAGCGGGGAGACGCACGTGTCGTCACCGAACGGCGCCGCAACGACCCCTGTCAGACCGATGAGGGCGACGAGCCTGCGCTCTGTGTTGGCGGGTGCCTATCTTTCGAGGTTCACTGCCCTGCCTTTACACGAGATCTGCGGAGAGTCCGTTGGTCGTCCATTCGCACATTCAAGCCAGAGATGCCTGAGAAGTACGACGGGAGGCTGAACCTGGCAGAGTTTCTGAGCATCTACACCATCGCTGTTCAGGATGCTGGGGGAAGAGATGAGAAGGTGTTCGCCAACAACTTCCCTTTGGCCCTCAAGTCCAATGTTAGGTCTTGGCTGATGCACCTACTGGAGAACTCCATTTCTTCATGGGTAGAACTGTGCCACGAGTTCATCGGTGCCTTCACCGGTGGCCACTAAGAGCCTGGCAGGCCCAACGACCTGCAGCTTCTCCAGCAGAAGGAAGGAGAAACACTCCGTAAGTATTTGCAGAGATTCAGTAAAGTTCATAGAAATATTCCAAATATCCATCCGACAGTCATTATAGCAGCTTTCCAGTCCAATGTGCACAACCACAGCATTCATTCCAAAATGAAAGTGTGATTGCCCAAGACTGTGAAGGAAATGTATACGCTAGTGGATAAATGTGCCCGGATGGAAGAAGGAAGGAAGTTGCCCGGAGAATAAGATTGCATTAATGTTGATTCAGAAGATGAGGATGAATCAACTAGTGAGAAGAAGGGCAAGAAGCACAATAAGAAGCTGAGGGATCGGGCATGCCTAGTACCGGCTAGGAGGCCAAGGTTGAGGCCCCTGGCAAGGAAGTTTCCGCGTGCGCTGCCTGCCGGGAAGCTGTTGCCGCCGAAAAAGTTGGGAAAGGTGATGGGTCGTACTACAAGATCCACCGGACCAAAGGCCAAGACCTTCAGGAGTGTTACCAGGTTGAGCAGCTCGTCAAGAGTATGATAAACGTGATAAGGAGAAAGGTCAGAATGCTGCTGGTGGTAAGGGACAGGGTGGTGAAGCAAATCGCCCTGGTAAACCCTTTCAGAACCAAGCGAAGCCCGCCAGGGGCCAAGAGAACGAAATTTGTGATGATGCCAGTGATGGAAGGGATGAAGAAGAAACTAGTGAGCATGAATTTCAGAAGGCCACTGACGCCTTATGCGTTGATGGGGGTGCATCTTTGCACACCTCTCATGCCAACTCAAGTGATGGGCATGAGAGGTCAATGTTGTGAAACCAGCGCCAGAGGCCCGGAAACCGCTCAAGTGGTCACGCACACCTATCATCTTTGACGAAGAGGATCACCCTGATCGCACCACTGCGGTAGGGTGCTTGCCGTTGTTGGTCTCCTCAACAATTCGCAACCTCAAGGTTACAAAGATGCTAGTGGACGGCAAAGTCGGGTTGAATCTGATTTCCCCAGCAGTTCTCAGCCAGCTTCAGATAGAGAAGAAGAGCTAGAGATCACTGGCACATTTCAAGGATTTAATCCTAGCAGGAGTCATCCTAAGGGGAAGATTACGTTGCCGGCAATGTTTGGGGGAGAACTAAACTATCAGACTGAGATGGTTGTGTTTGATGTGGTTGATCTCCCCCTGCCGTACAACAGGATTCTTGGATGACCAGCCCTGGCCAAGTTCATGGCAGCATCCCACTATGCTTACAACATCCTAAAAATGCCTGGGCCACTAGGAGTCCTCACTATCCCATCTGATGAGAAGGATGTAATTATCTGTGTGCACAAGATGTATCGGGATGCAGTTGCAGTGAAAGTGGCAGGAACGACAGTTCCCACCAAGGAATGCAAAGGAAAGAAGAGGGATTGTAGGACCTCCCGCAAGGAGTCCAGGAAGCGTGCCCCTCCGAGTGCACGACACCCGTTGACGACGTGCCAGAGTGTTCCAACAGGAAGAGATCCAAGGTTACTGCACCACAAGTGAAGAAGGTCCTGGCAGGGCTGGCTGGCGTTGATGGTTCTTTCACTATTAGCGCCACCCTTGATGAAAAATAGGAAAGTGCGCTCGTTGCCTTCCTGTAGGCGAATATCCATGTGTTTGCTTGGCAACCATCTGATATCCCTGGCGTTCCCAGGGAGGTGATTGAGCACCACCTTGCTATCTGCCCACATGCCCAACCCGTCAAGCAGAAAGTACGGAAGCAGGCCTTGGAGAGGCAGTAGTTCATTGCCGAAGAGATCAAGAAATTGGAGGAAGTTGGTTTGGTCAGAGGAGTGTTGCATCCTACATGGTTACCAAATCCAGTAGTGGTCCGGATGGCTAAAGGGAAGTGGAGGTGAGGGAGTCCTGGATTAGGGGTTATCCGGACGGCCGGACTATATCCTTTGGCCGGACTGTCAGACTATGAAGATACAAGACTGAAGACTTCGTCCCGTGTCCGGATGGGACTCTCCTTGGCGTGGAAGGAAATCTTGGCAATTTGGATATGTAGATCTCCTTCATTGTAACCGACTCTGTGTAACCCTAGCCCCCTCCAGTGTCTATATAAACCGGAGGGTTTAGTCCATAGGACCAACAACAACAATCATACCATAGGCTAGCTTCTAGGGTTTAGCCTCTTCAATCTCGTGGTGGATCAACTCTTGTAATACTCATATCATGAAGATCAATCAAGCAGCAGTAGGGTTTTACCTCCATCAAGAGGGCCCGAACCTGGGTAAAAACATTGTGTCCCCCGTCTCCTGTTACCATCCGCCTAGACAGATATTTGGGACCCCCTACCCGAGATCCGTCGGTTTTGACTCCGACATTGGTGCTTTCATTGAGAGTTCCTCTGTGTCGTCATCGTTAGGCTGGATGGCTCCTTCAATCATCGATAGCGATGCAGTCTGGGGTGAGACTTCTCTCCTCGGACGGATCTTTGTATCCGGCGGCTCCACACTGCGGGCCAACTCGCTTGGCCATCTGGAGCAGATCGAGAGTTAAGCCCCTGTCCACCAGGTCAGGTTTGGAAGCTTAAACTACACGGTCGACATCCGTGGAGACTTGATCTTCGACGGATTCGAGCGCTGCCGAGTGCGTCGCACGGTCACGATGAGCATGATTTAGCTCTACCATCGGACAGTGTTCAGGATACCACACTGGTAACCGCTCCGACCCTCAATTCGGAGCCAATTGTGCCATCCATGGACGGGTAGATAGACCCCGCCACGGAGGCCGCATTCTCAGCGGCGATCGAGCCGAGTATCGACCTTACCCTTCATAGGAGCCGTGACGCCGAACTGCCGGATTCTTCCCTGGCCACGGACTCCGAACCGCCTGCGCCCGTGCCTATCGAATCCAACTGGGCGCCGATCATGGAGTGCACCTCCGCGGATATCCTTCAGCACTCGCCCTTTGGCGACATACTGAACTCATTAAGGTCTCTCTCCTTGTCAGGAGAGTCCTGGCCGAACTATGGCCAGCCAGATCGGGATGCAGACGACGAAGAAATTCGCCGCCCACCCACCACCCACTTAGTAGCCACTGTCGACGATTGGACCGACATGCTCGCCTTCGACTCCGAAGACATCGATGGTATGGATGACGATGCAGGAGACGAACAGGAGCCACTGCCCACAGGGCATTGGATGCCCACTTCATCATATGATGTATACATGGTGGACACACCCAAAGAAAACGATGACGAGGAATGGAAGGACGCACTAAAGGATCGTTCCCTCGAGAAGCAGTCAAAGCGGCGGCGTAAGCGCCGCTCCAAATCCCGCCTTGGCAGAAACATCGATCATATAGACCCGGCGATAGAGCAGGGTGAGCCAGCGGACGACAAACACGGCATTGAACCACCGTCCGACCATGGCAACACGGAGAATCAAACTGAACAACCCGACTCCGGCGAAGATAACAGTCCAGATGACATCACACCGGACAGGCAGCCGGAGCAACACAATACCCATCAAAGGCTTGTTGCCACTGCGAGGAGTCTGAAAAAGCAGAAGCAAAGGCTTAGGGCTGCACAAGATGGAGTGAAGTACTCAACACTGCAGCAAAGTACGGCGGTAGTCGCCACACAAAGAGCTACTCGAAGCGAAAGCTGCTACCTGAATTTGATGAGGAGGCCTTAGATCCCCCGCAATCAAAAAGCAAAATAGCCATCCGGTCGGATAGACGACCTCGTGGCCAACATAGAGCGGCAAACGACGCCGCACACAAGCCAGTACGCGATCAACGTGAGGGCTCGCATCAAAAGGACGGTGCAACCAGATCCATCTACGGGCCAAGCAAGTGCGCTCCAGCACGCAATGCAACACAATAAACATAGGGGTGCCGCACACCCCCTATGTTTCACCGATGAGGTGCTGGACCATGAATTTCCAGAGGGATTCAAACCTGTAAACATAGAGGCGTATGACGGAACGACGAACCCTAGGGTCTGGATTGAGGACTACATCCTCCATATCCACATGGCTCGAGGAGATGATCTCCACGCCATCAAGTACTTACCCCTCAAGCTCAAAGGGCCAGCTCGGTACTGGCTTAAAAGCCTCCCCGAAAACTCCATTGGAAGCTGGGAAGAGCTCGAGGACGCTTTTCGGGCAAATTTTCAAGGGACCTATGTCCGACCACCGGATGCAGACGATTTAAGTCATATAACTCAACAGCCCAGAGAGCCAGTCCGAAAGCTTTAGAACAGGTTTCTCACTAAAAAGAACCAAATAGTCGACTGTCCGGATGCCGAAGCCTTAGCAGCTTTCAAGAACAGTGTTCGAGACGAATGGCTTGCCAGACACCTAGGCCAAGAAAAGCCGAGAACAATGGCAACATTAACAAGTCTCATGACCCGCTTTTGTGCGGGTGAGGACAGCTTGTTAGCCCGATGCAGCACCAGCGACCCAAGTACATCCGAAGTCAGGGACAGAAACGGGAAGCCACGACGCAGCAAAAACAAGCGCCGAAATAAAGAAGACAGCCCGAAGAGCATGGCGGTAAACGCTGGATTTAGAAGCTCTCGGCCAGGTTTGGATCTTCCCGTTTCTAGTGCAAATGAATCCTATGGAAAAATTTCTATGGTTTACAAACCTATGAATCAAACAACGAAGATAGGAAAAATTCCTAAGGATTAGAATCCTCCAAAATTCATTTGAGAATCCTTTGAATCAAAGAAGCCCTTAATCTATTTTATGATTCATGGAATTGTGCATTGTAAAGCATAAAGTAGAAACAAATAATGGCAACTCAACTAGAAAAAAAGTTTGGGCAGTTATGATAGGGAAGATTCTAGAACAAAGGAGAAGCACTTGTGTTTTGAGGTTTGTGCATTATGCTTAAGTTCAACCATGGAATCTGCTAGATTGTACATGTGGAAAAATCTGGTGGGGGCTAGAAGATGGTGCAAGGGGCCATGTGGAGGGAGACTATGAAGGAGTGCATAAGTGTAACATATTTGAAGAGAGGAGGCGAGAACGTGCGCTGTTGCGCGCAGTGGCGGAGCCATGAAAAATAAATGAGCTAGGGGGCCCAGTATTGCTAATCCTTTACGAGGAGGGCCAATTCATCAACTTAAACCATTTTACCAGCAATTGTCTAATGATCACATTCATATTAGCCTTGATATATAGTGATGTTAGGGGGGAGGGCCCTTGCTGCCCCTGTCTTCGCCACTGTGCGCGCGTCTGAGAGATGAAGCGGAGGCATGGATGATGAGAGGGGGGCATTGGATATATAATTAATGTGGGTGTTAGCTACGTAATCCTATATAGAGAGGTATAGATTGATCGATGTGGATGTGGGAAAGAGGGTGAGTCCCCACTAGATATATAGATTGATCGGTTTGTGTGGAAAACTGTGAAAGACATAGCTATATATACACACTCATAGAGGAACATCGATCGTTGCGCATGCACGTGAGTGATAAAGAATGCCCGATATGATGGGGAGGGGGAGGTGTGTGTGTGTGCATGCATGGGAGACGAACTTGAAGAAAAAGATTGCATGTGTGCGATGGATAATGCCGACTGGTACTGTGTGTGCATGCATGCATGAGAGAAAGTTAATGGTACAATTATAAAGAGAAGATGACTGTGTGGGTGTGAAAGACTAGGTGACATCATAATCAATGTAAAGTAGAATTCAAATATTTGAATAAGAGATCATGATGTTTGAAACCCTTGCATGCATGAATATAACTGATATATGCGTGGTGTGGTTTGGAAACGAGCATGTTGTACAATATACACATTGAACAAGGTCAGACTGATTTGTATTTGAGATATCGGTGACAGACATCGTTTGGCCACATTCCATCCGTGCATGGACACACTATTCTAATTGGAGATGATGGGTGGATTTCGCATCACATATCTATATCTATACCCCTATATATATTATATTTTATATTTTTTATATAGTGTGCGGATAACTTTAACTTTGAAAGGTGGTCGTTGGATGAGGCCAATCTGATGGTGCAGAGATGGAAAATTAGAGCACAACTGGCCGTTGGATATCATCTAGATTCCACCAGATTTTGCCACATGTACAATCTCAAAGACTCCATGGTTGACCTTAAGCATAATGCACAAACCTCAAAACACAAGCACTTCTTCTTTGTTCTAGAATCTTCTGTATCAAAATTGCCCAAATGTTTTTCCTCATGATTTGCCATTATTTGTTTTTACTTTATGCCTTACAACGCACAATTCCATGAATATTAAAATAGATTAGCTTTCTCATAAAAACTAGATGATTTTGAATGAAATTAACTATAAGAATTAAACAAACATCTACATCATGCATATATGACTCAAAGCTTACATGCTATAATGTGGTATTTATTCATAATTTGGTTGCCAAATCTCATGCGTGCAATGCACGTGTACCTTACTAGTCTCGATGGTGTTTGTTGTGTGTGTGTTGTGCTTGTTAAACACATTGTACGTAGTATATCATACATGGTTTAGATTCTGAACATCTAGCTAGAGCATACATGTACTATGATTTGAATTCAACATAAAATCTATACATATATTTGAATTTGTGATCGTATGTACATGTAGTTCGTATTTATATACGAATTTACTTCTCCTATATTCATGTCATGTGTTGTGAAGATAATATTTAGATGGTTGTATAACTAAACCGAGTACAATCCCATTCAAACAGGGAAAATGTACTCAAATTTAGTCAATATGCTAGAGAACACACATTCTTTTTTTATTGTTGATGGAAGTGCAAATTGTTTTGGTACTATACACATTATGTTTGTTGTCCTATTTTTTGTTTTTTGTTGTATTTGATTGCATTTCTAGTAATATAGTAAGATGAGACATATCTCTCTCTAGTGATGAGGTGCGAATTGTCTTTTTTGGTACACGTTAAGCTTATTCTCCCGAAATTTCAAGTTGCGCCTTGTTATGCCAAAATTTCAAGCTAGCGTCTCTGTCTATCGTGCTGCAAAACTCCCGCCTCTTCAACCCGCGCCTTGTTACCCCGAAATATTTAAGATATATCTTTGTATCATTGTGCTCCGACAACTCCCTCCATCTCAACCCGCCCTTTGCTATTCCAAAATTACAATGCGCGCGAAAACTCCCACCTCCTATGAAATCCCAACACGCGAAATTCCGTGATACCCCTGAACCAAAAGAACCGCCTAGCTCAAATCGGTGGCGGTAATTTCGTAACTTACCCCACATTTCGGACAAGCGTGTCCCTAAGCCATGGTTCCCCACTCCCATCACATCTGCCCACCCATTCATACACCGAGGCCGCGAAAACCTGCGAAGCCCCACAACCTCTTCCGTCCGTGATGAGGACATCAATACCATTGTTACACCCACAGGCCCTGCTGCTATACATACTGGACCAATTAGTAGAGCTCGTGCACGCCAATTGAATTATCAGGTACTTTCGTTTCTTGGTAACGATTCTAATGTTCATGAGAATACGATGCTTCCTAAATTGGATACATTTGTTTTTCTTAAAATGAAGGGCCTAGCTTGGACAAGAAAGATGAACCTTGGAGCAAGTTCAAGCATGGAGATGATGGCATGCGCAAGGGGATCAAGAACGGAGTTACAGGTGATGATTTCAGGACTTTGAAGCCACCATAAGGAGTGCATGAAGCCTTGGACGAAATATACAAGATGCCACTTCATAAATTTCGTCCAGAGGCTGTTCTAGGTGCCGCGTCACCTTATTATTGGGCCAGGCCCATGTATTTTTTAAATACTGAAGTATAGGCTGTTTTTAGAGTCCGTATGTGTGGGGAAACAAGAGTTAGGGTTGGTTTCAGAACCCTCCTCCAAGGGCCATGAAATTCCTCCCTCTTCCTCCATATATACAGCCCTTAGGGTGTCGTTTAGACTTTGGGTTTTGTTTAGATTAAAAGTTCGCCATAGCTGCAACTTTGCGTACTTCGTTTGTGTCCAACGACCAGACCAAGACGTCACAGAACCCCATCTTCATTAATAAAGCTTTCCTCTTTTATTTGCAATATCCAGATTGCAATCTCAGTTTCTTGCTTGTTCTTCATTTGCTCGTAGGAAATAGACCCTCGTGGTCAGGTTGATCGTGCTTCGTCGTGGTCAATAACCCTCGGAAGTTGGTTTAGCGATTGCTAAGGCGCGACGTCTTCGCACGTTCGTAGTCGGATCGTCAAAGTCGACTCCCACAGAAAACAATATCTATCTCATCGAAACATCGGGACACCTTTGCCTCTATCAAGTGGTATCAGATTTTCAGGTTGCTCGGTGAGATTTTACAGTTTTTCGTAGTTTAGGTCGAGTCTGTTCTTCATACCTATAGTCCACGAAAAAGCCAAAAAAAATAGGTTTAGGTCATCATATCCGAACCAATCTGAGCCTTTGCATAGTCTTTTTAGAGTTTTGCTTTGTTGACTTTGCGGTTGCATCGTTCTGTCGAGTTGCTGGTCTTAGCGTCTAGTCCCTTAGAGTTTCGAGTTCTGTTCACAGGTTGTCACATCGCCGCCGCACCATCATCAACATCATCATTACCATATACCACCACCCCACCATATACATCACTGCTGCCATATAGAACCACCAATCCGAGTCCACATATACCATCGCCATATACCACCACCAATCCGAGTCCAGATATACCATCGCCATATACAACCACCAGTCCGAGTTCCACCAGATTCATCTCCACCACCAGTCCTAGTCCGAGTCCAGTATTTGTTGCTTTGTTTTCGAGTTCCAGATCACGCGATACTTCGAGTCGTGACCAAGTCGGACTCCCCAACTTCTGTGCTATCCGTAGTAGAAAAATAGTTCCAAACTCAAAAAAAACTAAGTCTGGAAAATTCTGGCTAGGCAGTTTTTAGACCATTTGTAGACTTTTTCGAAAAAATTTGTTGCGGAGAAAAAAAAAGGAAAAAAAGTGCAAAAAAGGTGAAAAAAGGAAATAAAATACAGAGAGTGCTCCTCCCTTGTTTACGTGCCGCACCGTGATTTTATTCGTGTTCTAGGCTCGCGTCTCTAGTACGGTCTAGCCTAGGACCAGCACAGTACTGCTGTTGAGCGTTTATTAAACTTTGCATCTCTGAATTCATTATTGCTGACATTTTTGCTACCATATCATAAGCCTACCCAGCTCCACATACATCTACATCGTGCGTTTGACACCACCTGGCAATCGCTCTATCCAATATTTGAGAGTTTTGACTACGAAGGTTGCCGATCACCACCTGCTACGGGGTTAGAACTGGTAAGAATTTGAGATTTCCTTGACGGATTTGTGACACCCACCACCACCTCTTGTTAGTAGTCTGTAGGATCATATTCTTGTGTGTTTCTATTGCTGCTAACCATGGCAGGATCACAAGCCGACGAGACTGACTGAAATGATGAGTGGACAGGTGCAAGATGTGCTAAACAGATTTGAAGATGCCATGGAGAAGATAGATGGCATGGACAAGACGTTCGAAACAAAGCTCGATAACAAGTTTAATGAATTTCTCGCGCATCTTCCACCACCACCACCGGCTGCCCCTAATGCACCTCTACAACAACAACAACAACAACAACAACGTCGCTTTCCAAATCAAGTGGGACGAGCACAGCGCGTTTCCATTGACCCTGGGCAAAATTTTGGTGCCACTGTTGATGCTTCTGTCGCTCCTGCTGCTACTACAGAGGTGGAGGACCATTACGAGGATGAGGTTGATCAAAATCAGAACTACGTGCAACCACCAGCACCACCACCACCAGGTCGTCCTCAGGTATATCATCGCAACGGTAGGGCTGCAGCACCATATGAGGTACGAGATCATGACCATCTTCCTAAACTGAAATCGAATATTCCACCATTTGAGGGTAGATATGTTCATGATATATATCTTACTTGGGAGTTAGAAACTGAACAACGTTTTACATGTTTACAATATCCTGAGGAGAGACGTGTTCCTGCAGCTGTTTGTGCTTTCACTAGCTTCGCATGTGTTTGGTGGTCTGAACATTCTAGATTATATCTTATTCCAACTACTTGGGCTGCTTTGTAAACTGCTATGCGTACTCGTTGGGTTCCACCATATTATCAACGTGAATTACTTCAAAAATTGCAGTGTTTAAGGCAAGGAAAAAATTATGTAGAAGAATATTATCTGGAATTACAAACTGGCATGATTAGATGTGGTATTGTTGAGGAGAATGAAGCTATGCTTGCACGTTTATGGGTGGATTAAATAGAGAGATGTAGACCATTCTAGAGTATAAGGAGTATACTAATATCACTTGTTTATTCCATCTTGCTTGTAAAGCTGAACGTGAAGTGCAGGATCGACAGGCATTGGCGCGAACTAAATTTTCTGCAGGTCGACCTTCATCATGGACACCACGTGCATCCTCTTCTTCCACTACACCAACACCTCCATCAGGTGCCACCTCCAGCCGTGAGACAAGAAAGCAGGCACAACCACCACTATTTGCCAAGAGCACACCTGTCGGGCCTGCGTAGAGCTCTTCTTCTTCCATGGCATCAACAGGGCACACAAGTGATATTATTTGTTTTCGTTCTAAGGGAAGAGGACATTTTGCGAGAGAATGCAAATCTCAGTGTGTGATGATTGCTACTAAGGATGGTGGGTGATGAGGACATCAATACCATTGTTACACCCACAACCCCTGCTGCTATACATACTGGACCAATTACTAGAGCTCGCGCACACCAATTGAATTATCAGGTACTTTTGTTTCTTGGTAACGATTCTAATGTTCATGAGAATATGATGCTGCCTAAATTGGATACCTTTGTTTTGCTTACAAATGAAGGGCCTAGCTTGGACAAGAAAAATGAACCTTGGAGCAAGTTCAACCATGGAGATGATGGCATGCGCAAGGGGATCAAGAACGGAGTTACAAGTGATGATTTCAGGACTTTGAAGCCACCATAAGGAGTGCATGAAGCCTTGGACAAAATATACAAGATGCCACTTCATAAATTTTGTCCAGAGGCTATTTTAGGTGCTGTGTCACCTTATTATTGGGCCAGGCCCATGTATTTTCGAAATACTTAAGTATAGGCTGTTTTTAGAGTCCGTATGTGTGGGGAAATAAGAGTTAGGGTTGATTTCGGACCCCTCCTCCAAGGGCCACGAAATCCCCCCTCTTCCTCCATATATACAACCCTTAGGGCGTCGTTTAGACTTTGGTTTTTGTTTAGATTAAAAGTTCACCATAGCTACAACTTCGCGTACTTCGTTTGTGTCGAGGAACCAGACCAAGACGTCACAGAACCCCACCTTGATCAATAAAGCTTTCATCTTATATTCGCAATATCTATATTGCAATCTTAGTTTCTTGCTTGTTCTTCGTTTGGTCGCAGGAAACAGGCCCTCGTGGTCAGGTTGATTGTGCTCCGGCGTGGTCAATAACCCCTTGGAGTTGGTTTAGCGATTGCTAAGGCGCGACGTCCTTGCACGTTCGTAGTCGGATCGTCAAAGTCGACTTCCTCTAAAACGATAGCCACCATCTCATCGAAAGACGGGACACCTTTGCCTCTATCAAGTGGTATCAGATTTCCAGGTTGCTCGGTGAGATTTTACTGTTTTTCGTAGTTTAGATCGGGTCTGTTCTTCATACCTATAGTCCACAAAAAATCCAAAAAAATTAGGGTTAGTTCTTCCTATCCGAACCAATCTGAGCCTTTGCATAATCTTTTCCGTATTTGCTTTGTTGAATTTGCGGTTGCATCGTCGTGTCAAGTTGCTGGTCTTAGCATCTAGTCCTTTAGAGTTTCGAGTTCTGTTCACAGGTTATCACGTCACCGCTGCCATATATCACCACCGCATCATCATCATCGCTGCTGCCATATACCACCACCACACCAACTTCATCGTTGCTATGTAACACCCTCGATGCGGCTATAGCTCCCACGTGTCGAGGCACGAGTTAGAGGCATAACCGCATTGAAAGCAATGTCGCAAGTTAGGCAATCTTCACAACATCCCATGTAATATAGATAATAAAAGGGGAGATACATAGTTGGCTTACACTCGCCACGTCAATCAAGTACATAAATAACATTACAACATTCAAACACTCATGGCCCGACTACGGCGCCAAAATAAAAGATAACCCAACATGCGACACGGTCCCGATCACCCCCAACTGGGCACCACTACTGATCATCAGGGAAAGACACATAGTAACGGCGTGAGTCCTCGTCAAACTCCCACTTGAGCTCAAGCGCGTCATTTGGAACGGAATCATCAGGCCCTACATCTGGTTTGGAAGTAATCTGTGAGCCACAGGGACTCAGCAATCTCGCACCCTCGCGATCAAGACTATTTAAGCTTATAGGTAAGGCAAGGAAAATATGTGGAGCTACAGCAAGCGACTAGCATATATGGTGGCTAACCTGTTCGCAAAAGAGAGCGAGAAGAGGAGGCAAAGCACGAACGAGTAACTAGAGAGCAACCTACGCAAGCATTACTCCAACACAGTGTTCACTTCCCGGACTCCGCCGAGAAGAGACCATCACGGCAACTCACACTATTGATTCATTTTAATTAAGTTAAGGTTCAAGTTATCTACAACCGGACATTAACAAATTCCCATCTGCCCATAACCGCGGGCATGGCTTTCGAAAGTTCAAAACCCTGCAGGGGAGTCCCAACTTAGCCCATGACAAGCTCTCATGGTCAACGAAGGAATAGACCTTCTCCCGAGACATTCCGATCAGGCTCGGTATCCCGGTTCTACAAGACACTTCGACAAGTTAAAACAAATCCAGCAACACCGCCCGAATGTGCCGACAAATCCCAATAGGAGCTGCACATATCTCGTTCTCAGGGCACACTCAGATTTTCCAAACTTTCGGTAGGCCAGCCCAGAGTTGCCCCTGGTGGCCACCGGCGGCCAACGAGGTGGACCAACACTCAGAGGAGCACTGGCCCGGGGGGGTTTAAATAAGATGACCCTCGGGCTCCAGAAACCCAAGGGAAAAAGAGGCTAGGTGGCAAATGGTAAAACCAAGGTTGGGCATTGCTGGAAAAGCTTTAATCAAGGCGAACTATCAAGGGGTTCCCATCATCACCCAACCGCGTAAGGAACGCAAAAATCCGGGAACATAACACCGATATGACGGAAACTAGGGCGGCAAGAGTGGAACAGAACACTAGGCGAGAGGCCGAGCCTTCCACCCTTTACCAAGTATATAGATGCATTAAGATAACAAGATAAAATAATGATATCCCAACTCGTAAATAATGTTCCAACAAGGAACGGTCTCCAATCTTCACTTGCAACTAGCAACGCTATAAGAGGGGCTGAGCAAAGCGGTAACATAGCCAATCAACGGTTTGCTAGGACAAGGTGGGTTAGAGGTTTGACATGGCAATTTGGGGGGCATGATAAGCAAGTGGTAGGCATCATTGCATAGGCATAGCAAAAGAGCGAGCATCTGGCAAAGCAAAGATAGTAGTGATTTCGAGGGTGTCATCATCTTGCCTGCAAAGTTGTCAGAGTTGACTGGATCCTCGAAAGCAAACTCAACGGGCTCCTCGTTAGTGAACTCGTCTCCCGGCTCTAACCAAACAAGACAAACAAGCAACAAGGACACAATCAACCACGTGCAAGGCTCAAACAATATGATGCAAAGATGGTATGCTATGCGGGATGCAATATGGGATGCGTATGCAAGATTTGACAAGGAATTCATGAACCTGGCCTCAACATGGAAATCCAAGTGTGTCACTGGAAAGGTGATATAAAATCGCTTGAAAACGATATATGGAACGCCGGAATTGGAGTTACGGTTTGGAAATGGCAAGCAATCCAAATATGACCACGATCTGCGATTTACAGCAAGTAGCCATCTAAATGCAACAAGATGAACATGCTACGGCACCCAAACATGGCATCAAAATACATGGCAGGTATCCACTCATGAGGTTTAACAAAAGACTAGAACTGAGCCACGGCCAATTCATCCATTAACAAGTTCAAACAAGCATGGCAAAAATGCATTTGGCAAACAGATTTCAGACTTGGTGAAATTAACACTTGTCTGGAATTTCAGATCAGATAGCACTCTTTGGAGCAAGAAACCTATATGCTACAGGAACTGAAAATGGCAAAGTAAAGCATGGCATGGAGCTACTCAAAGAGCTTAACAAAAGTCCCTTAGTGACCTTGAGCCAAAAGGGATCAGAAAATACATTTGCAAGCATGTGAACAAGGCAAAAACATAATCAGTTCTCAGACTTGGTGAAAACTGGAGCATGCTGAAACAGATATCAAGTAGGCATGTTTACGAGCTCGATGCACTCACTAAAGAACAAGTCATGACAATCTAAGCATACACCCATCAAGAATACACAAAATACAAGCTAGACATGGCAAGAACAATAACATAGCATGCACGGATCAACTACAACATCCTCGGCAAAATCGCTAACAAGTAGACAATCTGCCCAGATTCACGAAATGACAAAAGTAGAGCTCGATTGACTCAAGCTAGGGTGCTCCATAATTGCAAACAAAGACATGGATGGATAGAGCACTACAATATTAACAAAACATCCTTACTGATCATCCTCAAAAGAGGCACGGATCACTAGGAAACAACAAGAACATATGGCATATTGAGATAAACAGATCAAGGATTTAGTGGAAATGCTAAGTCCCTGAAATCAGCATTAAGGAATGCTCCACTTTGTAAGCTTGTGCTATTCACCACACACATCACACAAATACATGGATTGCACCTCTGGATAGATGGCAAAACATATAACAAAACTCATGTAGAGCTCAGGGGCATAACATGCACACAATAATCATGGCAAAAATGACAAATATCTAATTGGAGCAGCAGATCTCGCGCTTCATTCGAGTCCACCAATAAGCCTGCTTGAGGTCCTGATACATATTCGTGCTCCTAGGGTGGATGGAGAGGAGAGAATTGTGAGCCTCGTTAATGATCACTTTACGAAGGTCACCTTTGGGCACAACAATACGATCCTCGAAGAAGAGAGTATCCTTGTCATCAAGGCGGTAGCACTTGTACTTGGGTTGACTCTTGGCAATCCCAATCTTCACCTTTTTCACCATAGCATCAAGAAGCTGAGCTTGGCGAATCTGGTCTTCCAAGGTAGGAGAGACTTGAAGGTTGGCGAGGAAACCTTGAGGAACAACTTGCAGATTAAGTTTGCGGAAAGCTTCACAAAGCTCGGGTTGATAAGGCTTGAGAATCAGGCTGTTGCAATAAGCCTTCCTGCTCAATGCGTCAGCAATCACATTGGCCTTGCCTGGAGTATACTCGATACTCGGATTATACTCTTGAATCATTTCGACCCATCGAGTCTGCTTGAGGTTGAGATTAGGCTGAGTGAAGATGTACTTGAGACTCTTGTGGTCAGTGAAGATGTCCACTTTTCTTCCCAATAAGAGATGTCTCCAAGTCAAAAGAGCATGCACAACTGCCGCCAACTCGAGGTCATGAGTGGGGTAGTTCTTCTCGCTGGGCTTCAGCTGGCGAGAGGTATAAGCCACCACTTTCTTTTCTTGCATCAACACTGCACCAAGACCTTGGAGAGAGGCATCACAAAAGATCTCGTACGGTTTGGATTCATCAGGCGGAGTCAGAACTGGAGCAGTGACCAATTTCTCTTTCAAAGTGTTGAAAGCAATGTCACACTCCAGAGACCAAACGTACTTGACGTGCTTCTGGAGAAGATTTGAGAGAGGCTTCGCGATCTTAGAAAAGTTTTCAACGAATCTATGACAATAGCTTGCGAGACCGAGGAAGCTACGGAGTTGCTTCACGTTCTGAGGTGGTTCCCAATTCACAATTGCAGACACTTTCTCAGGATTCACCGCAATGCCCTTGGCAGAGATGATATGACCAAGATAAAGAACCTCATCGAGCCAAAATTCGCACTTGGAGAACTTGGCGTAGAACTTGTGTTCCCTCAGCTTATCGAGTACCAAACGCAAGTGCTTGGCATGATCTTCCTTGTTCTTCGAAAAGACCAGAATGTCGTCGAGATAGACCAAAATGAAATCATTGGTGTAGGCGTTGAAGATGAAGTTCATCATGCGAGAGAAAGTCGGAGGAGCGTTGACGAGGCCAAAAGACATGACAGTGTATTCATATGAACCAAAGCTTGTCCTGAACGCCATCTTGGGAATATCTTGCTCACGGATTCGAATCTAATGATAACCCATACGGAGATCAAGCTTGGAGAATACTTGGGCACCTTTGAGTTGTTCGAACAGCTCGTTGATGTTGGGAAGTGGGTATTTGTTCTTGATAGTCTTCTTGTTCAATGGACGGTAATCAACACAAAGTCGGTCTGTTCCATCCTTCTTCTCCACAAAAAGAACACCACAACCCCACGGAGAAGAACTAGGCCGGATGAGACCCATTTTCTCTTGAACATCGAGTTGCTTCTTCAGCTCCTTCAACTCTTCAGGTCCGAGCTTGTAAGGACGCTTGCACACAGGTTCCGTGCCAGGCTCAAGATCGATGAAGAATTCAACTGGCCGGTGCGGAGGCATTCCTGGAAGCTCTTCTGGAAAGACGTCTTGATACTCACAAACGACTGGAATTTGCGAGATGGCATCCAGTTCACCCTTGTCATTGAGAGAAAACAGATGGATGGTATTATCCCGAGCGGCAAAGACAATTACATCCTCAGACGAATGAGTCAATTGAATCTGCCTGGCTGCACAATCAAGCCGAGCCTTGTGCTTAGAAAGCCAATCCATCCCGAGAATAAGATCAATATCCAAAGCCCGTTCCGCATTTTATCAGCAACAGGCTCGCAGATACCAAAGCAGAGAAGTACGGGCCAAAACTTATAACGTTGGCGAACTAGTTCTACGCCTGCCGGATAAGAAAAAGAACAAGCTCGAGCCCAAATGGGAAGGTCCCTTCATTATTGACCAAGTTCTGACCGATGGAGCGTACCGACTGCGGGATGCATCGACTAGTCGACTCGAGCCGAACCCATGGAACGCGGCCAGGCTCCAAAGATTCTACGCCTAGCACCGGACTCTATGTTAGTCCCCTCCCTTTGTCCATTTTCTGCATATACATCATCTGTCTTGTTTCCCTTTCTTTCTTTCTCTTATTATTTCTCTAGGCCTTCAAGGGTCACCTTGTGCCTCACTTGTACATTACAGATGTGCTAGCCGCACTCTTCATACCTGGGGGCTTCTTTCACAGAAGCTTAAATTATTTATCTGGGCCTCACGCCCAACACATGTGCTATACTTCCGCATGTACCTTTTTTCACCATTATATGCATCGATATGACTTAAGTCTTGGCCAAGCTGGGTTGCCTGGCTCTTGTATTTATGCCCTACATTCCCGTTAATTCGGCTAGGGCATAAGGGGAGCACCTCTATGATTGTTACTGCTGGGTCAGCCAGATGTGTACCTCAGACTGGGTCAAGCCGAAAGCTAGCGTTCTTAAGGGAATATTCGGTCGGTGAACAAAAGATGATTTTTATTTATTGTCCATATCTGCCCCCATATGCTTTTTCTGCGTTTCTTATCATAGTCCGGACATGCACTTTAGGGCATGCTTACCCAGGGAAAGGAACCCTTAACGGAACTATTCTCCCTGGAAGATGTTTCTTACTACCCATGTAATATAACATAACTAGTTGGGCACTTGTTTGATAAAGCACTAATGACCCCTACGCCTGGTCTCCACGCATACCCCGGCTTTCTATAACTGAGTGGGTATTGGGATTCACTCCGGACTATCGGGCTCGGAGGTTCAAGCGAAAAGGTCCGCAATGACAAATGATCTACAATCCGGCTAGAAGGCATTATACATGTCACTTCAATTACATAGTCATGCGGACTGACTAAATTCCTCCTCTATACCATCCAACAGGCGGTCCAGCTTACAATCCTGTTGAGAATACTTTGCGGCTAATTCTACTTGCCCATAAAATAAGCTAACGGGGATCTCTTTTCCGTCAGTCCCCACAGGTCCGACCTCGGCCATGTGATTTGGGTCTGCCTTGGTATACCGCATCTTCACCATGGCCCAGGCTTCTCTGGCACCCTGTCGGTAGGCTGATATCTTCCATAAAAGGAAGCGCCGCCATGCTCCCTTCAGCTTCTCCGCAAGCTCTGCAACGCCTTCTGGAAGGGAGACGGACGGCCACAAGGCATGGGCAACACCCTGCATCACCTGCCGAACTTCTTCGTGCAGATGTGACAGCTCAAACAGAAGATCACCCGCAGACTAGGGCATTTCCTCCGCGGGACGACCCGTCAGCATACCTACAGACATAACGCTGTTAGACAGCTTCTTCGCTGAACTCCTTTAAAAAGGATTCGTTCAAACACTTACTGAAAATGCCGCATCGAAGCCGCTTATTCTCCTTCTCGGAGTCTGCAAGCTGGCCCCGAACTTCTTTTAGTTCCACGTTCAACTTAATGTTGGCATCTTGGAGATTGTTTTTCTCCAGCATAACCTTAGTCAGCACGCGTTTGCCAGCCTCTAGCTATCGCATAACATGCTGGTCCCCCGGACTTTCTCCGGACTCATCTGCAAAATCAATTGTTAGATCTGTAGACACGCCACACACTATATGGTAACCACCATTATTTAAAGTAAATGTTACCAGCGGGAGGCTTTTTCTGTTCCTGCAATGCGGCAAGAGCGGCCCCCAGTTGGGTCTTGCATTCCTCCAGCTCCTGGGACAGCCTAGTATTCTTCTCTGTAAGAACCTGCACATTAAAGATGATCCTTAAATCAGTTCTGCTAACTGTTTCAAGTCTCAGGGGCTACTGATGCATATAAATCGTCAGATTTACTCACCCATACATCCTTTACGTACTGATCCATGGCTCTGGCTAGACCATCTTGAGCAGCACGGAGGTACGCCTCTCCAGAATTGAAGGCGTCGAACGCCTCTGGTGAGAAACAAGCATCGCGAAGTACGGCCTGGCGGCACCTATTATTCATGGCGCTTTCCACTTCTGAGTTTGTAGCGGATGATCTATCTGCATCCTCTGTAGGGGGATTATCCGGCGCCTGCCCCATATCACCTTCCACCTCCATGTCCGGTCCTGGCGCCTGACTGGTGGAAGCTTGATTGGCAACATCGCCGGACATATTCCGGCGAGCGTTCTTTCTGTTAAAGAAACGCGGGCATTATTACATTTTGAGAAAGACGACAACCACGGAGCGGGGTTTTTCCTATACCTTTGCGCCAGCATCTCCGTCCTGACCGCCTTCCTTTTCGGCCTACCCGGCCTCGGTACCTCTTGTTGGCGAGTGGCTATGGGTTCGGCAGGGCGTCCTGAATGCCTTCCCTGTAAAAGATGCCATGTGTATATGGTGGGTGAAGTGCCTAAAAGGGGATCCTAGTTCTGGAGTTGGGACTTTTTGATTTTAATTACATACGATGCAAGAAGTAGTCCGGGATAGTCGGCCGTAATGGCCACCAGGGCATCGTCGCAGCTTAACTGATAGAACTGACGGTCTATCAGTTCCACGGAGATAACCGGATCTTCTTCAAGTCCGGAATCAAGGGCCCGGTCAGGGTCCTCTGGTTGTGGAGAAGGGCTGCTGACCTCCTTTATGGCTTTTGGCAGTTCCTGCCGCAAAGTGGCAAGGTGAATACTTACGATTAAGAATGCGGGAAAAATGGGGGCAGAGAGATATAACTTACCCAGCTTGGAGGATTGTACATGGAGAATCAATCCCGTGGCTTAATGCGGGTGAACTCCTCTTCCTCACCCTTGAACAGTTCGGACAGAATTTTCGCTAGAGCGGCAACATTGTCAAAATGATGTCGAGGTGGTCGAGGTGGTGTCAAAATGATGGCACGAATACCAAGGTGTAGTCGAGGTGGTCGTTGTTGATGACGATGTAGGACACATCCGTGGCGAAGATGAGCGGCGGTGATGTCGATGTCGAACCGTACCTAGATAGCCGAAACACAAAAGGATACGGTACCGCAACTCAAATTCTCAAACCTCGAAGTAGCAAATGTGTCGGAGAGAGAAACGGTCCAAAAATGGTTGGGATATGCGGAAGTGGTGGAGGTATGCGGAAGTATATATGGTATATGGTGGGCACCGGAACAAAATTTGGTGGAAATTGGGCGGAAAATGGGGCGGTAGATGGAGATGTTGCTGCTAGGGGTCGGATGTCCGGGTGGGAGGCCGGATGTCCGGGGGCCGGATGTCCGGGCTGGACGGGCCGGATGTCCGGGCTCTGGATCCGGGGACGAACGGGATGAACACCGCGAGGAGAGGTTAAAACTGGGTGAAATTCGGAGGAATTTGTGGAATGAAATTGGGGAAAAAGGATGGGAAGCTAGATCCACTCAAAACAAAGCAAATCCACGGATCCAAACCAACAAAATCTCAACACACCAACAAATCACAAAAAAAAATTGGGGCTATTTTTGGGGATTTTTCGAATTAGGACGAAAATCAACAAAACAAGGCTAGAAACACAACGGGGAGGCTCCGAAATCGTGATCAACCTGGCTCTTGATACCAAGATGATGGTATCAAGACACAAGCTAGCTCTGATCCAAGATTATGTAGGGTAGAACCCTAATCGCCCGATCTTTCATGAAAGGAGCGGATCCCGCGAAGAACACGACGAACACAAAGAGGGGGACGAGGGAAATCACAAGGGGAAACACGAGAGGAACACTCAAACTAACAAGAACCAGCTTTCAGGGGAGGCCGGATGTCCAGTCTGGTCGGGCCGGATGTCCAGGCTTTCAGGCGACGCCGGATGTCCGGGCTGGGGGGCCGGATGTCCGGGCTGGAGCGGTGGCATTTGTTGCTCTCGGGTTCGGAGGGGCCGGATTTCCGGGCCGGTGGCTGGATGTCCGGGTGCTCGGGAGAGGCCGGATGTCCGGGCTACCGGGGCCGGATGTCCGGGGCCTGTAGCCTTCTGTGGCTGGGCTGCTGTAGTGGAAGACCCTCCAGGGGCCGGATGTCCGGGGCCTTAGCCGGATGTCCAGGGCCTGGGAGATGCTATTGGCTCCTTCCGTTGGTTCTCCTCTTCCGTGGACTTGGGTACTTGTACATCTTCATGCACATCTTCGGGGGGACCCTCTTGGTACCTAATCATGCACAACACCTCAGACTTAGGTAGTAGCCATGTCTCATGCATAGAAAGTGGAAGTTCGGAGAGGAGTGAGTTCACCTTATCTTCGATAGCTTTTGGCTCGGCTCATGTCATTGGTCCAAGTGGTGTCGTTGGAGGTGTGGGTGCGTCCATGGGGATGATCTTGGGATGCTCCGCATCAGATGCACTCGCGCACACTACACCACTACACGGCGTCATGCACACAAGGGCGCACTTGCGCACACCCAGAACAAAATACACACCAACACATGAGTACACCGATGTCGCCGCCGGCTGAGATGGACAGCGAGGCAGCCAATAAGAAGAGGTGGCTCGAGCGAAAACCGCATCCAGCAAGCCTAGACTTCATCAGCAGCCTCCCCGACGACATGTTGCTTATCATCATCGCCCTCCACCCCACCAAATCTATCATGCGGACCACCCTGCTCTCCCGGCGGTGGCCCCCCTCTGGCGCCGCGTCACCCTCAACCTCACCACCGACAGCTGCCTCTGCGACGGGGATTGCAAACGCATGGCCACAATCTCCAATATCCTTGCATCGCACCCTCGGCCAGCGAGACGCCTTGACATCCGCATGTTCAGTACCAACTGCAAGGTCCAAGCCAAGTTTGACGAGTGGTTCTTATCTGCTGCCCTAGATCGGCTCGAGGAGCTCAGGTTTGAAGCTGGACGATGTCGCTCTCTGCCGCCGTTCGCGCTCCACCTCACGCCAATGCTGTGCCTCGCCAGCTTTAGCTCCTGCTATTTTCCCTAGATTAATGCCATGCCCTCCCTTCTTCTCCTTCAACTCAAGCAGCTCAACCTCTTCGACGTTGGCATCTCGAAGAAGGCTATGGAGCACCTGCTCCGCAGCTGTACTGTGCTTGAGTACCTTCGTCTTCAGTAGATCCACGGGTTCATTAGTCTCCACATCGAATCGACGAACCTCTGATGGATTTATGTGTCTGGCCCCGCAATAAGACATCAATTGGGAAGAGATCACTCGAGCTGTTCCACGTTATGGTCATTGAGAACGCGCCTTTCCTTGAGAGATTGCTTGTATCTGATCTAGAAGGTCCAACAAAAATCAGGGTCATTGATGCGCCCAAATTGACAACATTGGTGTACTCGTCTGCCAAATTCTCCAAACTCTTTAATGGATCCATAATCGTTCAGGTACAACACTCATATTCTTCTCCGTCTTCTTGAAATTCACATTTTTAAATTTCTTCTTGATTATTTACTACTGTCATCCAGAAACTGATTCCCACAAGCTTGACCCAGTCTATGCACACAGTAAAGATCTTGGCAATAAAATATATCAACCCCAATCTGGATCAAGGTGTTGGATTCCTTACATGCTTTCCGTGCACGGAGAAGCTACTCATCGAGGTGAAACTTCTTTCTAATTAGTAAACGGTAATCACAATGTAGCTCAATTTTTCATAATTTTCCCAAATTACAATGACAAGTGTAGTGTTCCAAACTACATCTACGCACTATACCTAAAGAAATGTTTTTAGTGTTTTTTCTCACTTGATCACCTGCATCATTTTTTTGTTGTACTAGTAGCTTAGGCTAGTCATAATGGCAGCTAAGTTAGAGTAGTAACTCTATTATGGTTAGCCTAAGAGCAAGTACTACCTCCATCCTGGTTTACTCTTCCTACGTATTTTGTAGTATCAAAATTTGAGCATAGATTTAACTCACAAAATGTTAATGCATGTCACTAAAAATTATATCGTTGGATTCGTATTTGAACGTAATTTCAAATGGCATTGGAATTTTCTTAGGTAAATGTATGGTTAGAATTTTACACTAAATATGAGGTAGTACAAAAGTGGGCTATAATGGCCCTCCACTATGTAGGCCAAAACACGTGCCAAATTCACTTCTGATGCATTTGCATCGATGCCCTCCATTGCTCACCTGGTGCCCCAATCTGGATCACCTACTTTGCTATGGTGCCAAATTAACTCACGCTATGAAAAAACACTTGCGTGAGAGAGGGAGAGGATTGAGGCAATAAAAAAACACTTGTTTGGGAGAGGGAGAGGCTGGTGTAGTTGGTTTGATTGATTTGTTTGTAGAAGTGGGTTTGTGTGCACAATGGTGCCAACTCTCTCACATTGCTAGAGCGGTACCAAAATCTTTTGATTTGACATCGATGCGTATTATATGTGGCATACTTTTGAGAAATATGGCATTGACCACATAGTGGAACACAACAAATGCCCAAGCTCTTCACGTGCTCCTAGGTAAATGAGAGGAAAGAGAAAGAGTGAGAGAGAGTGAAAAAATATCACTAGCCTTAGAGCCAACCCTATAGCCAACCCTATCGTATGAGCGAATGATATTGGTACTTCTTGATGACAAACAATCATATACAGCCAATGATGGCTCGTGTCCGCGTCAGTATTTTCCCCGAAGAGGAAGGGATGATGCAACACAACTATGGTAGGTATTTCCCTCAGTGATGAGATCAAGGTTATCGAACCAGTAGGAGAACCATGAAACACTATGTAAATGGTACCTGCACACAAAGAACAAATACTTGCAACCCGACACGTAAGAGGGGTTGTCGATCCCTCCTAGGTAAAAGATAGATTAAATTGTATTGGAAAAGTAGATCTCGCGGGAACGCGAGATAAAATTAATAAAAAATTGCAGCAACGTATTCTTGGGCTTTTGGATTAATAGATCTGAAAATAAAAGAGGCGAATAATAGATCAGAAAGCAAATATGATAAAGAAGAGACCCGGGGGCATAGATTTCACTAGTGGCTTCTCTCGAGAAAAATAGCATACGACGGGTAAAAAATTTACTGGTTGGCAATTGATAGAACTTCAAATAATTATGATGATATCTAGGGAATGATCATTATATAGGCATCACGTCCAAGATTAGTAGACCAACTCCTGCCTGCATCTACTACCATTACAACACACATCGACCACTATCCAGCATGCATCTAGTGTATTAAGTTTATGGAAAAATGGAGTAATGCAATAAGAATTATGACATGATGTAGACAAGATCTATTCATGTAGGAATATACCACAGCTTGTTATCCTTAATAGCAATGATCAATACGTGTCTTCCTGCCCCTTCTGTCACTAGGAAAGAACATCGCATGACCAAACCCATCACAAAGCACCTCTTCCCATGGCAAGAAAAATCGATCTAGTTGGCCTAACTAAACCAAAGATTTGATGAAGAAATATGAGGCTATAAGTAATCATGCTTATAAGAGATCAAAACTCAAATAACTTTCATGGATAAAATAGATCTGATCATAAACTGAAAGTTCATCGGATCCCAACAAACACATCGCAAAAAGAGTTACATCAAGTAGATCTCCAAGAGACCATTGTATTTAGAATCAAAAGAGAGAGAGGAAGCCATCTAGCTACTGCCTACGGACCCATAGGTCTATGATGAACTACTCACGCATCATCGGAGAGGCACCAATGAGGATGATGAACCCCTCCATGTTGGTGTCTAGATTGGATCTGGTGGTTGTGGAACATGCGGTGGCTGGAATTTTGTTTCATTGACTCCCCTAGGGTTTTTGGATTTTCAGGGTATTTATAGAGCAAAGAGGCGGTGCGGGAGGCCACTAAGGTGGGCACAACCCACCAGGGCGCGCCTGGGGCCCCAGGTGTGCCCAGGTGGATTGTGCCCACCTTGGGGCACCCCTCTGGTACTTCTTTAGCCCAAGTTGTTCCTTCTGGTCCAGAAAAATCTCCAAAAAGTTTCGCTGCGTTTGGACTCCGTTTGGTATTGATTTTTTTGGAAGTAAAAAACAAGCAAAAAATATCAACTGACACTGGGCACTATGTCAATAGGTTAGTCCCAAAAAATTATATAAAGTGGCTATAAAATGATTGTAAAACATCCAATAATTATAATATAATAGCCTGGAACAAGCAAAAATTATAGATATGTTGGAGACGTATCAGCATCCCCAAGCTTAATTCCTACTCGTCCTCGAGTTGGTAAATGATAAAAAACAGAATTTTTGATGTGGAATGTTGCCTAACATGTTCATCACGTATTCTTTTCTTTTGTAGCATGGACATTTGGACATTTATATGATTCAAAGCAATAGTCTAGTTTTGACATGAAGATTTCAATACTCAAGCATATCAACAAGCAACCATGTATTTCAAAATATCAAAACTAAAGCAAGTTATCCCTAGCCTATCATGCTCAATCATTGATCCATTCATGAAACACACTCGAATATTAGCTACACCCAATGCTCAAGTACAATCATAATACCCCTTAGTTGGTGCTTTATAAGGGAGGATGAAGACTCAAACACAAATAAAAATTGCATAACGTAAATAGAATGGCCCTTCGCAGAGGGAAGTAGGGATTTCTATAGGTGCTAGAGCTCAAAGCGAAAAAGATAGAGATAAAACATTTTGGGTGGCATGCTTTTTCTGTCGAAGAAAACGATTGAGTAGTTCCCAATACTTTCCATGCTAGATATATCATAGGTGATGCGGAGCATCCTAAGATCATCCCCATGGACGCGCCTACACCTCCAACAACACACGTGGACCAATGACACGAGCCTGAGCCAAGACTATCGAAGATAAGGTGAACTCACTCCTCTCTGAACTTCCACTTTCTATGCATGAGATATGGCTACTACCTAAGTCTGAGGTGTTGTGCATGATTAGGCACCAAGAGGGCCCTCCCGAAGATGCGCATGAAGATGTACAAGTCCCCAAGTCCACAGATGAGGAGAACCAACGGAAGGAGCCAAGAACATCTCCCAGGCCCCAGACATCCGGTCATGACCCCCGACATCCAGCCCCTGGAGCGTCGCCCACTACAGCAGCTCAGCCGCCAGAAGCTAAAGGCCCCGGACATCCGGCCCCAACAGCCCGGACATCCGTCCTCTCCCGAGCCCCCGGACATCCGGCCTCCCCAGCCCGGGCATCCGGCATCGCCTGAAAGCCCGGACATCCGGCCCCACCAGCCCGGACATCCGGCCTCCCCTGTCTGCACACAGTGAAGGGCCGAGCCCGTGTATCCCTTCTCCCCCTAGACTATATATACTCCACCTCGCCCAACTTTCTAGGGTTAGCAAAGGTTTAGCTCATGTTTGTGTGAGAGCTTTACTCATCCACTTGGTTACCTTCTCCATGGAGATTCAAGACTTCACCAGAGAAGATCCCCCAAGCAGATTCAAGACCCCTCTTTAGGGAAGAACATCAAGACCTCCTCACGAAGAAGACCGGTTATCGTGTATCGTCCCTAGTTGACCGTGGACCGTGTATCATTCTATGTATCCAAGGATCTAGCACTTTTGTGACTTGTTATTGTTAGTTTGAGTGTTCCTCTTGTGTTTCCCCTTGTGATTTCCCTCGTTTCCCTCCTTGTGTTCCTCATGTTCTTCGCGGGATCCGCTCCTTTTGTGAAAGATCGTCCGATTAGGGTTCTACCCTACATCATCTTGGTATCTAGAGCCACGTTGATCACGATTTCGGAGCCTCCCCGTTGTGTTTCTAGCCTTGTTTTGTTGTTTTTCGTCCTAATTCGAAAATTCCCCACCAAAAATAGCCCCAACTTTTTTTGTGATTTGTTGGTGTGTTGAGATTTTGTTGGTTTGGATCCGTGGATTTGCTTTGTTTTGAGTGGATCTAGCTTCCCATCCATTTTTCACCAATTTCCTTCCATAAATTCCTCTGAATTTCGCCCGGATTTGACCTCTCCACGCGGTGTTCATCCCGTTCATCCCCGAATCCAGAGCCCAGACATCCAGCCTTCAACCCAGACATCGGACCCCTGGCAGCGACATCTCCATCAACCGCCCCATTTTCCATCCATTTTTCACCAAATTTTGTTCCGATGCCCACCATATACCATATATACTTCCGCATACCTCCACCACTTCTGCATACCCAGCCATTTTTGGACCGTTTCACTCTCCGACACATTTGCTACTTCGAGGTTTGAGAATTTGAGTTGCGATACCGTATCCTTTTTGTGTTTCGTCTATCTAGGTACGGTTCGACATTGACATCACCGCCGCTCATCTTCGCCACGGACACGTGCTACATCATCACCGCCGTCCTACATCGTCATCAACAATGACCACCTCGAGTACACCTTGGTATTCGTGCCACCATTTTGACACCATACCGGAAGCAAGACCAGTAACCTCATCTTGGTATTGGACATATCACTCTTGCCATTACATTGATAGCCATTATAGCCTTACTCCTTTGCGTTGCTTACCCATTGAGACTAGCCATTGAGTATTGCCGGCAACGAGACTTGTGCACATTAGTGATCATACCTCTCATATCATCCACATATACTTGTTGCATATATTGGTATCATCTCTTGTGTCACAAAGTTGTCATCGCATACTCACTTGCTATATCGATTCGTCAAGCATTGCATGAGAAAAGAGCTCAAACATCAAAGAGCCAAACAAGCTTTTAAGCAAAGAGGAAAGATAAGCAAAGAGCTTTTAAGAAAGAACCATAGCATCATACAACATTAAGATTGTCATACTCGATCATCTTGGATCATATCATAGCAACACCTTGCATAGAGCATACTTGGGATAGAAGTCGTTGCATTTTTGCTAAGTAGGTTGTGCACAAGTTCTTGTATCTGCCTATTGTGCAATCGTGCTAGCGTCTCTCTAGTGTTGTGCAACAAGAGCATTTTTGTGGATTCCACATTTTGGCTCACCCTTGGTTGCACAACCCCACTTATCTTTTTGCGTGTGTGTTTCCGTGTACCTCTACTTGTTAGATTGCATCTTGCGAATCTTTTCCAACATTATTGAAGCTCACTTGCAATTGCATCAAATTTTGTGCCACCATCCTAACCAAGCTCCACCAAAAGCTTTTACTTGTGTAGGTGTGAGAAACCGACAAGAGCTAGTACCAATTGTGCTATTTCCTTGTCCTACATTGGAGTGATCCTCGATCCACTTTCAACTTCGGTCAAGGTACATTTGGTACTCTTTCTTCTCTTTCTACCACTCACATTTGTCTTGGAATGATGGATAGGCCAAGTACTTCTACCAACCCACTCTTCATGGAGCAAGATGACGACATGAACTCCTTCATCACCAAGAGTCACCTCTTTGGTGCACAACGTGCTTTGCATCAAGAGCAACAAGCCATGAGTGAACGCGTCGACAACCTTGCCGCCGACTTGCGACTTTCCGAGCAACGTACAAGGGACTACTTCGACCACAAGCTCGACGATCACAAGCAAGAGAATGATGCAAGGATGGACGAGATTCGTGCTTTGTTGCTCAACCGCTCTTCTTCCACTTCAAGAAGGAGCCATTCAAGCCGACACTCCGACTTCACACTCTCCGGCTCAAGTACACCGACATCGAACACTCTTCGCCGAGCCGCGCGCAATGATTGTCAAGCAAGCCTCAATCCCCTACGTGACACCGACTCTCAAGAGCGCCGACAACATCAAACTCAAGAGGCCTTTGCGCTAGCACGAGAACGGCAACGACAATGACAACATGAAGAGGAAGAGCGAGCACGTCTACACCAAAATGCTCAAGATGCCAAGGCACAACGTCAACAACAACAACAACTCCGTGACGCTCAAGCACTTGCGGCGCAACAAGCTCTATGCGATTAAAGTCGAGCCGTAGCCGACCGAGGCCGACAAGCCCGTGAACAAGAGGAAGCACTTCGCAAAGAAATTCAGGAACGAAGATTTCAAGCTCGCATGCATCGTCAAGTTCCTCCTCGAGCTCGACAAGCTCCTCTACAAGCACGTCAAGAACAACAAGTCAATCCAGAGCATGAAGACAGTGGATATCCTCCATGCCAAGAGCAACATGAGGATGACAACCCTCCGCGCCAAGAGCACCACGAGTTGAACAATCAGCAACAACATGGGCGTCATCATCCTCGACCCCAACACAATGAAGAGCAATGCTATGGCAAACTCAAGTTCACCATGCGCAAGTTCAACGGAAGCAACGATCCCAAAGAGTACCTTTCATGGGCATTGAAAGTTGACAAGATCTTCCGTTTGCACAATTATGAAGAAGAGAAGAAGATCGCGATGGCAACCCTTGAGTTCCAAGACTATGTCCTCATTTGGTGCGAACAAATCATAGAGCGCCGAGAGGCAAGAGGTGAACCACCCATCAGTACTTGGGCACAAATGAAGGAAGTCATGAGAGCAAGCTTCGTACCTACCTACTACAACCGCGACCTCTTCAAGAAACTCCAACAACTCAAGCAAGGAACCAAGAGCATTGAAGAGTACTACAAGGAGATGGAGATTGCAATGATACGAGCAAATGTCACGGAAGATGATGAGCAAACAATGGCACGTTTCTTGAATGGACTCAATCATCCCATCAAGAAGATCACCGACTTCCAACCATACTCCAATCTCATTGAGCTAGTGCACCAAGCTACCAAAGCGGAACGCTAAGTGCAAGACGATTTCAAGTATGCCAAGTTCTCATCCAAGTCCTACGGCTTCTCCAACAACCAAGCTTCAACCACTCCAACACCAACTACAAAGCCTTCTACTACCAACATCGACAAGTCGAGTTCCAAGAAAGCTTCGTCAACTACAAGCCATCCTACTATGAGCAACTTCAAGCCGAGAGCTTCATCATCATCAACCCCAACCGATGAGACCGTCAAGACGAGTTCCTTAAAGTGTTTCACTTGCGGAGGCCGAGGCCACAAGTCCTATGAGTGCACCAACAAGCGAACCATGGTCTTCAACTACGATGGCACTTATGACTCCCTAAGTGAAGGCAAAATGGAAGCACTTGAGCAAGTCGCCATGCACCGCCAAGTGAACAATGAAGAAGAACAAGTCTTTTGCGATGAAGACTCAAGTCCCGCACTTGTTATCTCCAAAGTCTTGACTCTCCAACATCACCAAGAAGAAGACCAATGATGCCACATATTCCACACCAAGGCCGGCATCAATGGACGATCCGTCAAGGTCATCATCGATGGAGGGAGTTGTCATAATCTCACAAGCGAAGAACTTTGCTCCAAGATCCAATTGCCCAAGATGAACCATCCACACCCATACAAAGTGCAATGGCTTAGTGACTCCGGCACCATACAAGTCGAGCACCGAGTACAAGTCTCCTTAAAAATTGGCGCCTACGAAGACACCTTGGAGTGCGACGTCGTTCCAATGACCGTTTGCCATCTTCTCGTTGGACGCCCATGGCAATTCGATAGAGGAGTCTTCCACAATGGCCGAACAAACCACTACATCTTCAAGATGAAGGGCAAGGAGTACGTCCTCCGTCCAATGTTGCCAAGTCAAGTGATCGCTGACAAGCAAGCCACCCATTGTGGAGATCATAGTGAGAGAGCGAGCCACCAAAATGAGAGTGAGCGCCACAAGCCCAAATCGAACACCTCCATGATGAGCGGAAAGAAGAACCTAGTCCTATTTGCCACCAAAAGTGAGATAAGAGGAGTGTGTAAGAACCCATCTAGTGTCCTACACTGTGTCCTCGTGTGCAAGGACAACGCACCACAAACTAACACTTCTCACACTCTTCCTCTAGTCTTGTCTTCTCTTTTGTAGAAATTTCAAGATGTTTTCCCCGATGAGCTACCTCCAGGTCTACCTCCTCTACGAGGCATTGAGCACCAAATCGACCTCATCCCCGGAGCACCTCTTCCAAACAAAGCTCCATACCGCGTCAACCCCGAAGAAACCAAACAAATACAAAGGCAAGTAAAGCATCTCATAGACCATGGACATGTGCGTGAAAGTTTGAGTCCATGTGCCGTCCCGGTCATTCTTGTGCCAAAACATGACGGTAGCTTTCGCATGTGCTCCGATTGTAGACCTATCAACGCTATCACCGTTTGCTATAGGTATCCCATTCCACGCCTAGATGATATGCTTGATGAGCTTAGCGGTGCCACTATCTTTTCCAAAATTGATCTTAAGAGTGGTTACTATCAAATCCTCATACAAGAGGGTCATGAATGGAAAACCGCCTTCAAAACCAAGTTTGGTTTGTATGAATGGTTAGTCATGCCTATGGGTCTCTCGGAGGCACCGGGCACTTTTATGCGCCTTATGAATCATGTCTTTCGCCCTTACATTGGTATATTTGTTGTGGTCTACTTTGATGATATCCTTGTTTATAGCAAATCTCTTAGAGATCATGTCGCCCATGTTCGAACCATTTTGCAAACTCTTCGAAAAGGGCATCTCTATGCTAATATGGAGAAATGCCTTTTTGGCGTTGACAAGCTCGTTTTCTTGGGTTTTGTTGTGTCCTCCAAGGGTGTTCATGTTGATGAGTCCAAGATCAATGCTATTAAGACTTGGCCGCAACCAACCAACTTGCATCATGTGCATAGTTTTCTTGGCCTTGCGGGTTTCTATCGTTGCTTTGTGAAGGATTTTAGCACCATTGCATCTCCTTTGCATTCTTTGAGCAAGAAGAATGCGCCTTTTGTTTGGGGACCATCCCAAGATACCGAATTCAATGAGCTTAAGAATTTGCTTAATCATGCTCCCCAGCTTGCTTTACCCAACTTTCCAGAGCACAACTCAAGTACCCCATCTATGACACAGAGCTATATGCTTTAGTCCACGTTTTGCATGAATGGGAACATTACCTTCGTCCCCATGAGTTTATCATTCATACCGATCATGAGACTCTCAAGTATCTTAAGGGTTAACCCAAGTTGAACAAGCGTCATGCTAAATGGAGTGAATTTATTGAGTCTTTTCCTTATGTCATCAAGTACATCAAGGGTAAAGAAAACATCGTAGCGGATGCTCTTTCCCGCATATGCATGCTTGTTACACAACTTTAGTTAGATGTCATTGGCTTCGAGCATATCAAAGACTTATATGAGCATGATGCAACTTTTGCTACTCCTTATGCCAAGTGTTTGTCGCATACATCTTGGGAACTCTATTACATCAAAGATGGATATCTTATTCGAGCTAACAAACTTTGCATCCCCGAGTCTTCTCTTCGTTTGTTGCTTTTGCAGGAATCTCATGGAGGAGGCTTAATGGGACATTTCGGACGCGACATGACGTTCGCCACGCTCTCGAAGAACTACTTTTGGCCCAAGATGTTTCGGGACGTCAATCGTTTCACCAACCGATGCTCTACATGTCGCAAAGCTAAGTCCAAAGCTCAATCTCATGGCCTATATATGCCTCTACCAATTCCATACCAACCATGGGAAGACATTAGCATGGACTTTGTACTTGGTTTTCCTAGGACCCGAAATGGGAAAGATTCAATATTTGTCGTTGTGGACCGTTTCTCAAAAATGGCACATTTCATTCCTTGCAACAAGATAGACGATGCTTCACATGTTGCTAATCTCTTTTGTAGGGAAATATTGCGTCTACATGGTGTGCCAAAGACTATCGTCTCAGACAGCGACATCAAGTTCCTTAGCTACTTTTGGAAGACCCTATGCGCCAAGCTCAGAATCAAGCTACTCTTCTCCACGGCTTACCATCCTCAAACTGACAGCCAAACGGAGGTGACAAACCGCACATTGTCCGCTCTACTTCGAGTACTCATCAAGAAGAACAGCAAGGAGTGGGAGGAGTGCCTACCTATCGCCGAGTTCGCCTACAACCGAGCAAGACACTCAACAGCCGACAAGTCCCCCTTTGAGGTCGTCTACGAATTCCACCCTTTGTCACCATTGGGTATTCTCCCTCTACCACTCCAAGAGGGCATAAATTTTGACACAAGTGCACGAGCGACCCATCTCAAGAAGGTGCATGAAGATACAAGAAACACCATCGAGCGCCAAGTACAATGCCTTGCGACCAAGCTCAATGTCAACTAGCACCCTATGATATTCAACATTGGAGACCTCATGTGGCTACACCTTCGTAAGGACCGCTTTCCCCAAGAACACAAGTCCAAACATCGACCACGCGCGGATGGACCATTCAAGGTGCTTGCACGCTACAACAACAACGCATACAAGATCGACATCCCTCGTGACAAGTACTCCGTGAGCGACATCTTCAACATGAAAGATCTCTCGCCCTACCATGGTGATGAGGATTTCGATCCGAGGACGGATCTTCCCCAAGGGAGGGGAGATGATGCGGAGCATCCTAAGATCATCCCCATGGACGCACCTACATCTCCAACAACACCACATGGACCAATGACACGAGCCCGAGCCAAGGCTATCAAAGATAAGGTGAACTCACTCCTCTCCGAACTTCCACTTTCTATGCATGAGACATGGCTACTACCTAAGTCTGAGGTGTTGTGCATGATTAGGCACCAAGAGGGCCCTCCCGAAGATGCGCATGAAGATGTACAAGTCCCCAAGTCCATGGATGAGGAGAACCAACGGAAGGAACCAAGAACATCTCCCAGGCCTCGGACATCCGGCCATGACCCCGGACATCCGGCCCTTGGAGCGTCGTCCACTACAGCAGCTCAGCCGCCAGAAGCTACAGGCCCCGGACATCCGGCCTCTCCCGAGCCCTCGGACATCCGGCCGCGATAGCCCGGACATCCGGCCTCTCCCGAGCCCCCGTGCATCCGGCCGCCAGCCCGGAAATCCAGCCGCTCCGAACCCGAGAGCAACAAATGCCACCACTCCAGCCCGGACATCCGGCCTCCCCAGCCCAGACATCCGGTGTCGCCTGAAAACCCGGACATCCAGCGCGACCAGCCCAGACGTCCGGCCTCCCCTATCTGCGCACAGTGAAGGGCCGAGGCCCGTGTATCCCTTCTCCCCCTAGACTAGAGTGGCAAAAACAAAGTTTTCCCTAGACTATATATATACTCCACCTCGCCCAACTTTCTAGGGTTAGCAAAGGTTTAGCTCATGTTTGTGTGAGAGCTTTGCTCATCCACTTAGTTACCTTCTCCACGGAGATTCGAGCCTCCACCGGAGAAGATCCCCCAAGCGGATTCAAGACCCCTCTTTAGGGAAGAACATCAAGACCTCCTCACGGAGAAGACCGGTTACCGTGTATCGTCCCTAGTTGACCATGGACCGTGTATCGTTCTATGCATCCGAGGATCTAGCACTTTTGTGACTTGTTCTTGTTAGTTTGAGTGTTCCTTTTGTGTTTCCCCTTGTGATTTCCCTCGTTTGCCTCCTTGTGTTCCTCGTGTTCTTCGCGGGATCCGCTCCTTTCATGAAAGATCAACCGATTAGGGTTCTACCCTACATCAATATGTGGTTCCCAAACAGAAATAAAGTTTATTCTTTTTTCCACCATACTTTCACATTCCACGGCTAACCGTATCCATGGGTGCCGTCCATACCAACACTTTCCAAGGAATTTATTATTTGACAACATAAAGTAAATTCATTTTTCATTTCGGGACTGGGAATTCCTAGTACCTTTGCCGTACTCTCGTGCAATGGCAAGTGAATAAACACTCATCTTGAGAATAACATATCTAGCATGAAAAAATATCAGCCACCCCCTACCGTTTCATGAGTGGTACGAGCATAGAAAAAGGAAATTATTTTGGAAATTATAGATGGCACATAAAAATTTGCTTAGAACGGCAAGAGAATACCACATATAGGTAGGTATGGTGGACTCATATGGCAAAACTGGGTTTAAGGATTTTGTATGCACAAGTAGTATTCCCACTTGGTGCAAGGGAAGGCTAGCAAAAAGATTAAGAAGCATCCAACCAAGTAACGAAAAAATCACATAAGCGAGCATTAAGCATAACTAACACCGAATAATGCACTACAAGTAGGATGTAATTTCATTGCATAACTATTGACTTTTGTGCTTGCATAGGGAATCACAAACCATAACACCAATATTCTTACTAAATCATACTCACCAACATGACTCACATATTATTATCATTATATCGCAAAACTATTACAAAGAATCAAGTTTATTTTGTCCAATGATCTTCATGAAAGTTTTTATTATATCCCTCTTGAATATATATATCACTTTGGGACTAGTTTCATATGTTGCTTTTGATAGGTCAAACAAATCTAAGTGAAGAACATGAGCATACAAATTTTCTTCTCTCAAAATAATATAACTGACGCACGAGAGAATTTTCTTCAAAATTTTACTGACTCTCAAATAAATCTAAGTGAAGCATGAGAGCATTTCCTCAAAAATACTAAAGCACACCATGCTCAAAAACATATAAGTGAAGCACTAGAGCAATTCCATAGCTCAAAAAATTAAGTGAAGGATAAAGAGCAATTCTAACAAATCATAGCATAATTTTGGCTCTCTCAAATAGGTGTGTCCAACAAGGATAGATGACAGAAACTGAAAAGAAAAACAAGCAGAGACTCAAATAATACAAGATGCTCCAAGCAAAACTAATTATATCTGACGAATAAAATATAGCTCCAAGTAAAATACCGATGGTCATTAGAAGAAAGAGGGGATGCCGCTCGGGGGCATCCCCAAGCTTAGTTGCTTGTTTCTCTTTGGATAATAACTTGGGGTACCATGGGGCACTCCCAAGCTTAAGCTCTTCTTACTCCTTATTCCTTCATCCAACGTGATCTCACCCAAAACTTGGAAACTTCAATCACACAATACTGAACAAAACCTTCGTGAGATCCGTTACTATACAACAAAGCAAATCACTACTCTAAGTACTATTGCAAACCCATTCATATTTTATTTTTGCGTTATATCTACTGTATTCCAACTTTTATATGGCTTATACCCCCCGATAAAGTCCATAGATTAATTAAAATAAACACACAATGCAAAGAAAACAGAATCTGTCAAAAACAGAACTGTTTGTAGCAATCTGGAAACTTCGTGTAACATCCCAAATTTTCAATTTGGAATGTTATACATAGATCATCCATGCATATCATGTTTTTATTGCATTCTAGTTCCGCAATCCTCGAAATCCTAAGCAACTCAAGGACCCACGGAGAGAGTTGGGGATTTTTCTGTTTTCATATTTGATTCTTATCAAATAATGAAACGAGAATTTTGATTTTAATAATTTTTCTCTCCGAAGTATTTCATATTGAGTCAAATGAGTGGAGATAATATGAGTTCTCCGAAATAATTGAAATATTGGAGGAAAAATATTAAAATCATTTATTGGATTTTATTTGGTTTTATTCGGATTTTATTTGCATAAGAAAAATTGCACATTTTCAAAATTTCACTTTAGGGCCAAGAAAATGTTCACCTCGTCCTAAATATTTTATTTAGGCAGTGAAAATTTGTTTTGGAACTTTTAGATTTTTATTTATTTTTCTAGGATTTTTCTTCCGTCGACAGAATTATTATTTTTTTAAAAAAAGTTCCCGCGCTGACTGGGCCTAAGGCCCAGCCACGCCAGGCCGCCGCCGCCGCCGCCGACTCGGACAACGATCCGCCGCCGCGCCTTGCCCCCTCCTCCAAGCCGCCCCGCCCCCGCCCTTTATATACCGCCGCCCCGCTGCCCCAACACCACCACCACCGCCGCGGCCGCCTAGCCGCAGCCGCGGCCGCCTGCCGCGCCTTGCCCCCTCCTCCAAGCCACCCCGCCCCCGCCCTTTATATACCGCCGCCCCGCCGCCCCAACACCACCACCACCGCCGCGGCCGCCTGCCGCGCCGCATCGCCGCCGCCTAGCCGTGCCGCCTCGCCGCCGCAGCCGCGGCCGCGGCCGAGCGCCGCCGCCCCGCAAGTCGCCGCCCCGCCGCTGCCCCGCCTCGCCGGATCTCCCGCCGGAGGTAGCCGTCGCGCCCCACCGCCGGTTTTCTTTCTAAAACCATTCATTTTTTTTAAAACCCTAGATTCGTTTTTTTCGGATCACCGGTTTTTCTTGGTTCTTCTAGTTAGCGGACGTTCGTCCGAACGTTCGTTTTAACGATTGGTTCTTCGCCCGTTAGATACAACTAATGAACGCTCGTTCGTTAGTCTGCTCGTCAATTTTCTTTTATCGTATTTAATCCGCGATTTTCTCTGATCGTGATTTCTGATCCGATCTTAGTTTCTGTTTATCTTTTCGCTCGTTAGTTGGAATCAGGCGATTCAAGCGCCTGGAGTTTTGTCTCAAAACCCTCTTTCCGTTTAACCAACTCAAACAAGTTTTCCCTATTGTAAAATTTGACCTAGTTTCAGATTAGTAAATGAAGCTTCTTTCTTTCGCCATTTGAGTTTCGTTGCTCCGTTTGATTTGATTCTTTTTGCGAACCAGAGTTCTTAATTTGAACTTTCTGGTCAACCTCTTTTATTTGAGTTTTGCTTGTGCATTGTAGCTTGTTACTTATGTATGCTATTGTTTGCTTGCGATAGAACACCCGGAGTGCGAAGCGTGCTACTACGAGTCCCTAGGTTTCGCAGATCGTCAGCAAGGCAAGTAACACTTTGATCATATCCCATTATCACCCAGTTTTTATGCATTAGTTCCAATCCTCAAACATTGCATGATTAGGATGTCATTAACTTGCGGGTTGGGAAGTAGTTGATGAGGTAGAACCTATTGCCCTGTTACATTCAAACCCTTGTGAGTTACTCTACCCGTTGCTTATATACTATGTTATGCTATGCTCGTAGACGTGGTTTGGGTTTGAGTGATATCCATGACAGATGTGAGATTGTTAAATTATTGGTTCAACTTAAGGTGGCAACTTAATCAAACAACTGGGTGGATTGAGGCACCTGGAGTACCCAGTGTTGCCTGTATTTTTTGGAAATCCCGAAGTACCCGTGTGATCTTCCTATGGACCGCCACCCTGGCTCAAAGGGAACTGAGATGATTCATGCTAGAAACTTCTGTGTGCAGCCACAAGCTATTATGGGCTCTAGCATAGTTGAGTAAGTTTCGTGAAGCTCTTGAAGAGGCAGATCAGCAGGTAGTGGGATGTAGGTTTGGTATGGTCTGTCCGGAGTAGAGAGTTAATGTTTCTGAAAGACTGTGTCTCGGTCATCCGTTTCTCAAACACCCTATAGTGCGAGAAATCCAACGGAGGAGATCGAGTCTTGTGGGGAAAAGTGCGCAAACCTCTGCAGAGTGTACAATCTAATCATGGTTAGCCGTGTCCCCGGTTATGGACAATTCTTGAGTATCTAGTACTTGGGTTATCACATGTATCTCATCATGTTTAATTAATATTGTTGGGTTGTTAATCACTTCAATTGGGATTGAGTTGGAGGAACCTTCTCAATGATGTTTCAACTACCATGATAGTTAAATTAAAATCTATTCCTTTGTTGTAGGAAAAAATTGGCTTTTCGCAAAAACTGTAACCATAGAGCTTTCCACCAGCCATATATGCATATAGTGATAGCATTATTCAGTTTCTGCTCTACTGTGTTACATTGCCAGCATATTCCATGTGCTGACCCGTTTCGGGCTGCAATGTATTATGTTGCAGACTTTTCAGACGAGGAGTAAGGTTCGTTAGGTCGTTGTCGTGCAGCTCAGCTATGCCGTTGGAGTTGATGGACTCGCTTTATCTTCCAAGCCTTCCGCTGTTATCGCATTAGATGGCCTTAAGCCATATTATTGTAATAAGTTCTCTTTGGAGACTTTTCGATGTAATAAGTGTGTGATTGCTACTCTGTTATAAATCCTCGAGTACTGTGTGTGTCAGCATTACCGATCGAGGGATGACACTGAAGCACAGAGACTTGACCATCTGAGGTCGGGTCGCTACAAGATGGTATCAGAGCACACGCTGAGTGTAGGACACGACCACTAAGATAAACCCTAGGTCACACTTCTCTTCTCATTTCTGACTCCTCTCCATTTTCTACTCTTTAGGATGACGAAGATGAAGAACAAGTTTGCACAACCGGATGAAGACACACCTTTTGGACACCACTTGAAGGAAGTCACTAGGTACTTGAACATTGGAATACCAAGCTTCACCAGGACGTACAACGCCACTTTACCTGAAGAGGAGCGCTGGATGATTCAAGTACAAGTTCTAGGAAGGACGTTCTCGCCAACTTCTAAACCCATAAAATTTTCCTTCGACGCACCAACCTGGAGTTTAGGAAAGAGTATGGCAGCTCACATCACCATGGGACGCATTGGAGAAGTTTACAACAGGGAGCTTAAGGACACTATTTACCAAATATGTGGGTGCCGAGACGAGCAATGGGAAGTAATCAACACCAGGAAGGATAGATCCATTGCGGCTTTCATCCAGGAGTTAAACCAGCACATTCAACGTCAGGAGAACCAGATGTGTGCGGACATGACGGACTTGAAGAAGGCGAAGACTAGGATCATCGAGCTAGAGGAAGAACTCAAGTCTACCCGCGATGGATATGAGGAGGAAATCAAGACACTACTGGAGAAGAATGAAGACCTAGTCAAGAAGATCGGAGTATTCATGGGAGGACCAGCACCAATAGCAGAAGAAGAAGAACCCAAGAAAATACGCCCCGAGGACTACATCATCATCGACGACACCGACTCCGACCCTAGTGATGATGACTTTGAAGACGAAACTGGAGCAGACATCATGGAGTCTTCCACCGATCAAAATTTCTAGATGACTACCATATATCACTAGTATTCCCCCATGTATATAGTAGTAGTGAGCACTTTTGCGATAGTTCTAGACCGTTGTATGCCCTTGCTTGATTGATTGAGTGAAATGATTGTGTTTGTCTCATGTGCATATGGGTAGTGCCTTCTCATTAGACCCCTTTTCTATTCTAATCTCTTCCATCTAAAACCCATCAGATGCCTCTGAGACGTGACACCGGTTTTGCCTTCCCACCGGAGCTCACCCAGTTGATCCAACAGCAGAATACGTTGATGCAATTGCTAGTTCAGAATCAGGGCAACAACAACAACAACCCACCGCCAGTGGACAACCTAGCCCGTTTTCTAAGGTTACAGCCGCCGGTGTTTTCCAGTAGCACCGAGCCTATAGTTGCTGATGATTGGTTATGCCGAATTGGAAGGGAGTTGGCCACCGCAGGTTGCACAGATGCTGAGAAGGTGCGCTTTGCCGCACATCAATTGGATGGACCAGCAGCCTCATGGTGGGAGAATTACACAGCCACTTTTCCTATAGCCAATGTCACTTGGGACCAGTTTCAGCAAGCTTTCCGCACCGCCCATGTCTCAACTGGAGCTATGCAGATGAAGAAGCGGGAGTTTCGCAACCTACGCCATGGGAACCGTACTGTGGCTCAGTACGTGGATGAGTTTAGCAAGTTATCTCGCTATGCCCCTGATGATGTGGCCACAGATGCAGGGAAACATGAGAAATTTATGGAAGGGCTGAATGATGAGATGAGTATGCAGTTGATGGTAGCAACCTTCAACAACTACCAGGAGTTGGTAGATAAGGCTCTTATGATTGAAGGGAAGCAACAGCAGATTGAGAGCCGCAAGAGGAAGTATGGACAAGGGAAGTATAACTCAGGAGCTCAGCAGAAACCTCGCCTAACCCCGAACTCAGGAGGATTTGTTCATACCCATGGAGGTCACAATCACGCTGGAGGAGGATCACATAACCACAGTAGTGCTAAGAATGGGAATGGGAACGGAGCTAACAACAATCATAACTGTCCCAACCCAGCCACACCCGCCAAAAGGGACTTAAGTCATGTTACGTGTTTCAAGTGCGGGAAGACTGGACACTACGCCATGGAGTGCCCTGAAGGAAAGAATGGAAATGGAAATGGGAGCACTGGGAAGAAGCCAAATCCATTCAACAAAGGACAATGAACCATGTTAACATGGAGGAGGTTGAAGAGCAGCCGGATGTGGTAATAGGTAAGTTTTTGGTTAAGACATTTACTGCTCTTGTTCTTTTCGATACTGGTGCATCGCATTCATACATATCATGGGGATTCGTGGATAAGTTTAAACTACCAACCCAAACCCTTAGGACCCCTCTTTTAGTAAGTTCACCCAGAGCAGAATATATGGCCAGCCGATGGTGTGACCAGATACCCTTAACCATTGGTACACATGTTTTTCCGTCCGACCTAATTATCTTGGAGTCACAAGGACTGGATGTGATATTGGGTATGGACTGGATGTCAAAGTTTGGAGGAAGCATTGACTGTGTTAGTAAGTCGATTTATCTCACCACCCCGGAAGGAAAAAGGATTAAGTATGTGTCTAGGCATGTGCCTAGGAGGAGTCAAGTGAATGCCATTACGGGAGTTGTTCAGGAGGAAGTGCCTGTAGTGAAGGATTACCCGCATGTTTTTCCAGAAGTGTTACCAGGCATGCCACCGGACAGAGATATTGAGTTTTTGATAGAGCTGTTACCAGGAACATGACCAATATCCAAGAGACCCTATCCGATGCCCGCAAATGATCTGGAAGAAATTAAGAAATAGATCAAGGAGTTATTGGAGAAAGGATATATCTGAAGAAGTTCATCACCTTGGGGAGCCCCAGTACTTTTGGTTGAGAAGAAGGATAAATCCCTGAGGATGGTTGTTGATTATCGAGCATTGAATGAAGTGACGATTAAGAACAAGTACCCACTACCGATGATCAACGATCTGTTTGATCAGTTGCAAGGAGCTAAAGTGTTTTCGAAGATCAATTTGCGATCTGGGTATCATCAGTTGAAGATACGAGAGAAGGACATACCAAAGACGGCGTTCACAACGCGATATGGATTATACGAGTACACGGTCATGTCGTTTTGACTGACTAACGCCCCTGCCTATTTCATGAGCATGATGAACAAGGTGTTCATGGAGTATTTGGACAAGTTTGTTGTGGTGTTTATTGATGATATTATGGTATACTCGAAGAACGAGGAGGAGCACAAGAGCATTTGCGCTTAGTTCTCGAGAAACTCAGGGAACACCACTTGTATGCTAAGTTTAGCAAATGCGAATTTTGGTTGAAGGAAGTCGGGTTCCTTGGACATGTTATATCGGGAGAAGGTATAACAGTAGACCCCAGCAAAATTCAGTCAGTCACTGAATGGTTGGCACCCGTTTCAGTTAGAGAGATCCGCAGTTTTCTTGGACTCGCAGGATACTACCGGAGATTCATCGAGAATTTTTCCAAGATTGCAAAGCCAATGACTGAACTGTTGAAGAAGGATGCCAAGTTTAAATGGACAGAAGATTGTGAAGCAAGTTTCCAGGAGTTGAAGAAACGTTTGACTACATCCCTAGTGCTAGTACTGCCAGAGATACATAAGGAGTTCCAAGTGTATTGCGACGCCTCTCGCTTAGGACTTGGATGTGTGCTTATGCAGGACGGAAGAATTGTTTCGTATGCCTCACGACAACTAAAACCTCATGAGTTGAATTATTCCACGCATGATTTGGAGCTAGCAGCCGTAGTGCATGCGTTGAAGACTTGGACACATTACCTTATTGGAAACCATTGTGATGTGTACATGGATCACAAGAGTTTGAAGTACATTTTCACCCAGAAGGAACTGAACCTTTGACAGAGGAGATGGTTGGAGCTTATAAAGGATTATGACATGAAACTACACTATCATCCAGGAAAGTCCAATGTCATAGCAGACGCTTTTGGACAGAAGAGTTATGCTAATATCCTTGAAAGTAAGGGACTGCCGAAGGAATTAGCAGAGGACATCATGGAACTTTGATTGGAGATTGTTCCTAGAGGATTTATTGCAACAATGGAGGTCCAGTCGACATTGCTGGACAAGATTCGGGAAGCCCAGAAAGAGGACAAGGAGATTGCTGAGATAAAGGAGAAGATGAGCAAAGGAAAGGCCAAAGGTTTTCGTGAAGATGAGCACGATACCTTATGGTTTGAGGACCGAGTTTATGTGCCCAATAACCAGGAGATCAGGAAGTTAATACTTCAAGAGGCCCATGACTCACCATACTTGATACACCCCGGAAACACCAAGATGTATTTGGATTTGAAGGAACGTTTCTGGTGGACTGGTATGAAGAAGGATATTGCCAAGTATGTAGCCATATGTGATGTATGTCGCAGAGTTAAGGCAGAACATCAGAAGCCAGCAGGATTGTTACAGCCTATGCCGATACCGGAATGGAAGTGGGATAAACTGGGCATGGACTATATCACCGGATTGCCCAGGACCAAAGCAGGATACGATTCCATATGGGTAGTAGTTGATCGCTTAACCAAAGTAGCTCACTTCATCCCAGTGAAAACCACCTATACAAGTGCAAAGTTGGCCAAGATATATATGTCCAGGATCGTATGCCTGCATGGAGTTCCGAGGACCATTGTATCAGATAGAGGAATACAGTTTACTTCAAAGTTCTGGCATCAGTTACATAAAACTTTGGGAACAAGGTTAGAGTTCAGTATAGCTTTTCACCCGCAGACAGATGGACAGACCGAGAGAGTGAACCAAATTTTGGAGGACATGTTGAGAGCCTGTGCACTAGATTATGGATCTAGTTGGGATGACAATTTACCATACGCAGAGTTTTCCTACAACAATAGCTATCAAGCCAGTTTGATGATGGCACCATTTGAAGCCATGTATGGACGAAGATGCAGAACACCGTTAATGTGGGATGAGGTAGGAGACCGACAGTTGTTTGGACCAGACTTGATCAAGGAGTCTGAGGAGAAGGTAAAATTGATCCGAGACCGACTGAAGATTGCTTAGTCCAGGCAGAAGAGTTATGCACACTCAAAACACAAGGAGGTAACTTACGAAATTGGAGACAGAGCATATCTGCGAGTATCGCCCTTGCGAGGAGTGAAACGTTTTTGGAGTTAAAGGAAAGTTAGCCCCGAGATTTGTAGGACCGTATCGCATTTTGGAACGGATGGGAGAAGTTGCCTACAAGTTGGAATTGCCCGAAGGATTGTCAGGAGTTCACGATGTGTTCCACGTTTCACAGCTGAAGAAGTGTCATGCTAAGATGGCGGATATACCATTAAGAGATACAGTACCCATGGAGGCGATTCAGTTGGACAGTGATTTGACTTATGAGGAGAAACCAGTTAAGATTCTGGAGTTTGCCAGCAGAATCACCCGAAGTAAGGTTATCAAGTTTTGTAAAGTTCAGTGGAGCCACCATACCTAGGACGAAGCCACCTGGGAACGAGAGGATGATCTCCGCAAAGACCACCCGCACCTATTTTCTAGCCAGCCCGAATCTCGAGGGCGAGATTCATCTTAAGGGGGGTAGGTTTGTAACATCCCAAATTTTCAATTTGGAATGTTATACATAGATCATCCATGCATATCATGTTTTTATTGCATTCTAGTTCCACAATCCTCGAAATCCTAAGCAACTCAAGGACCCACGGAGAGAGTTGGGGATTTTTCTGTTTTCATATTTGATTTTTATGAAATAATGAAACGAGGATTTTGATTTTAATAATTTTTCTCTCCGAAGTATTTCATATTAAGTCAAATGAGTGGAGATAATATGACTTCTCCGAAATAATTGAAATATTGGAGGAAAAATATTAAAATCATTTATTGGATTTTATTTGGTTTTATTCGGATTTTATTTGCATTAGAAAAATTGCACATTTTCAAAATTTCACTTTAGGGCCAAGAAAATGTTCACCTCGTCCTAAATATTTTATTTAGGGGGTGAAAATTAGTTTTGGCATTTTTAGATTTTTATTTATTTTTCTAGGATTTTTATTCCGTCGGCGGAATTATTTTTTTTTTTAAAGTTCCCACCCGACTGGGCCTAAGGCCCAGCCGTGCCAGGCCGCCGTGCCAGGCCGCCGCCGCCTCCTGTGTGCGCGCGCGCGCCACCGCCGCCGCCGACTCGGACAAGGAGTCCGAGCCGGACTCCTCTCCGCCGCCGCGCCTTGCCCCCTCCTCCAAGCCGCCCCGCCCCCGCCCTTTATATACCGCCGCCCCGCCGCCCCAACACCACCGCCGCCGCCGCCGCCTGCCGCGCCGCTTCGCCGCCACCTAGCCGCGCCGCCTCGCCGCCGCCGCCTGCCGCCCCGCAAGTCGCCGCCCCGCTGCTGCCCCGCCTCGCCGGATCTCCCGCGGGAGGTAACCGCCGCGCCCCGCCGCCGGTTTTCTTTCTAAAACCGTTCGGGTTTTTTTGAAAACCCTAGATTCGTTTTTTTTGGATCGCCGGTTTTTCTTGGTTCTTCTAGTTAGCGGACGTTCGTCCGAACATTCGTTTTAACGAATGGTTCTTCGCCCGTTAGATACAACTAACGAACACTCGTTCGTTAGTATGCTCGTCAGTTTTCTTTTATCGGATTTAATCCACGATTTTCTCTGATCGTGATTTCTGATCCGATCTTAGTTTCTGTTTATCTTTTCGCTCGTTAGTCGGAATCAGGCGATTCAAGCGCCTGGAGTTTCGTCTCGAAACCCTCTTTCCGTTTAACCAACTCAAACAAGTTTTCCCTACTGTAAAATTTGACCTAGTTTCAGATTAGTAAACGAAGCTTCTTTCTTTCGCTGTTTGAGTTTCGTTGCTCCGTTTGCTTTGATTCTTTTTGCGAACCAGAGTTCTTAATTTGAACTTTCTGGTCAACCTCTTTTATTTGAGTTTTTCTTGTGCATCGTAGCTTGTTACTTATGTATGCTATTGTTTGCTTGCGATAGAACACCCGGTGTACGAAGCGTGCTACTACGAGTCCCTAGGTTTCGCAGATCGTCAGCAAGGCAAGTAACACTTTGATCATATCCCATTATCACCCAGTTTTTATGCATTAGTTCCAATCCTCAAACATTGCATGATTAGGATGTCATTAACTTGCGGGTTGGCAAGTAGTTGATGAGGTAGAACCTATTGCCCTGTTACATCCAAACCCTTGGGAGTTACTCTACGCGTTGCTTATATACTATGCTATGCTATGCTCGTAGACGTGGTTTGGGTTTGAGTGATATCCATGACAGATGTGAGATTATTAAATTAATGGTTCAACTTAAGGTGGCAACTTAATCAAACAACTGGGTGGATTGAGGCACCTGGAGTACCCAGTGTTGCCTATATTTTTTGGAAATCCCGGAGTACTCGTGTGATCTTCCTATGGACCGCCACCCAGGCTCAAAGGGAACTGAGATGATTCATGCTAGAAACTTCCATGTGCAGCCACATGCTATTATGGGCTCTAGCATAGTTGAGTAAGTTACGTGAAGCTCTTGAAGAGGCAGATCAGCAGGTTGTCGGATGTAGGTTTGGTATGGTCTGTCCGGAGTAGAGAGTTAATGTTTCTGAAGACTGTGTCTCGGTCATCCGTTTCTCAAACACCATGTAGTGCGAGAAATCCAACGGAGGAGATCGAGTCTTGTGGGGAAAAGTGTGCAAACCTCTGCAGAGTGTACAATCTAATCATGGTTAGCCGTGTCCCCGGTTATGGACAATTCTTGAGTATCTAGTACTTGGGTTATCACATGTATCTCATCATGTTTAATTAATATTGTTGGGTTGTTAATCACTTCAATTGGGATTGAGTTGGAGGAACCTTCTCAATGATGTTTCAACTACCATGATAGTTAAATTAAAATCTATTCCTTTGTTGTAGGAAAAAATTGGCTTTTCGCAAAAACTGTAACCATAGAGCTTTCCACCAGCCATATATGCATATAGTGATAGCATTATTCAGTTTCTGCTCTACTGTGTTACATTGCCAGCATATTCCATGTGCTGACCCGTTTCGGGCTGCAACGTATTATGTTGCAGACTTTTCAGACGAGGAGTAAGGTTTGTTAGGTCATTGCCGTGCAGCTCAGCTATGCCGTTGGAGTTGATGGACTCACTTTATCTTCCAAGCCTTTCGCCGCTATCGCATTAGATGGCCTTAAGCCATATTATTGTAATAAGTTCTCTTTGGAGACTTTTCGATGTAACAAGTGTGTGATTGCTACTCTGTTATAAATCCTCGAGTACTGTGTGTGTCAGCATTACCGATCCAGGGATGACACTGAAGCACAGACACTTGACCATCTGAGGTCGGGTCGCTACACTTCGTATACTTCTCTAACTCCAAATATTCTGAAAAATTAGGACAACATAAGAAATTTGTATATCAATATTTCATGAAAAATTCAGAATTCATCTCTTCTGTGATTTTTGCAAATTATTTTACTAGACGCAAAAGTTTCTGTTTTCCAACAAGATCAAATCAACTATCACCAAACATGATCCCAAAGGCTTTGCTTGGCCCAAACACTAATTAAAACATAAAAAACACAATCATAATAGAGGCATAACTGTCCAAACACTCAAGAACATAAAGAAAAAGGTAAAAAAATATTCATTGGGTTGCCTCCCAACAAGCGTAATCGTTTTACTCCCCTAGCTAGGCATAAAACAAAGATTCAAGTATTGTCATCTTTAGTTTTTGCGACTTTTGTAAAGGCCTTTTCAAACCCGGGAGGCTCTTTACGCTTCCCAAGATTTTCAGGAAAAGAGACCATCTTGAGATCCAAAATATCCAAACGCTTATTGCAAAAAGTAATCAAGGTATTCATTTGATTGAGGTTCCCACTGATATGTTTCAGAGGTTCATTATATTTCTGTAACTCAACCAAATGATTATGCTAATCCCTCAACTAGTCCAAAATTTTAGCTCCTCTTGAGTAAAAGAAATCCCCTTTTTGATAGGCGGAATTCTCAACATCCCATCTCGGATCTCATAAGCAGCATTAGCATCAAGCTTAATAAAATTTCCCTTAGCGACAAAATCCAAAATTTGTCTATGGTGCAAGGCTAAACCTATATAAAAATTTTGAAGCAAAATCTTTGCATGCCCTTTTGGATTGCAAATGCGATAAGCTTCCATTAGCCTATACCAATCATCTTTCAATTTTTTTCCTTGCCTTTGTTTGAAGTATAAAACTTGAAAATCCGGTGACAAAGGAGGTGTAGATAAGCTAGCCACAGCAACAAGATCACAGACAAAAAGACAGATCTGACTACAAAACGACGAATCGAAAAACAGGGCGAATAAAATGACAAATTTTTGTGAAGTGGGGGAGAGGAAATCGAGAGGCAAATGGCAAATAATGTAAATTGCAAGGATATGAGATTTGTGATTAGGAACCTAATAAATGTTGATGATGTCTCGCCGGCAATGGCACCAGTAGTCCTTTCTTGATGGCTCGTGTCCGCGTCAGTATATTTGCCGAATAGGAAGCGATGATGCAGCACTACTATGGTAGGTATTTCCCTCAGTGATGAGACCAAGGTTATCGAACCAGTAGGAGAACAACGCAACACTATGTAAACGGTACCTGCACAAAAAGAACAAATACTTGCAACCCGGCGCGTAAGAGGGGTTATCAATCCCTCCTGGGTGAAAGATAGATAAAATTATAGTAGATTGGATAAATATATCTCGTGGGAACGCGAGATAAAATAAATAAAAAAATTGCAGCAAGTTATTTTTGGGTTTTTGGATTAACAGATCTAAAAAACAGAGGCAAATAATAGATCGGAAAGTGAATAGGATAAAGAAGAGACTCGTGGGCCGTAGATTTCACTAGTGGCTTCTCTCGAGAAAAATAGCATACGGCGGGTAAACAAATTACTGTTGGGCAATTGATAGAACTTCAAATAAATATGACGATATCCAGACAATGATGATTATATAGGCATCACGTCCAAGATTAGTATACCGACTCCTGCCTGCATCTACTACTATGACTCCACACATCGACCGCTATCCAGCATGCACCTAGTGTATTAATTTCATGGAAAAATAGAGTAATGCAATAAGAACGATGACATGATGTAGACAAGATCTATTCATGTAGGAATAGACCCCATCTTGTTATCCTTAATAGCAATGATCAATATGTGTCTTGCTGCCCCTTCTGTCACTGGGAAAGAACACCGCAGGCCGAACCCATCACAAAGCACCTCTTCCCATGGCAAGAAAAATCGATCTAGTTGGCGTAACTAAACCAAAGATTCAAAGAAGAAATACGAGGCTATAAGTAATCATGCATATAAGAGATCAAAACTCAAATAACATTCATGGATAAAATAGATCTGATCATAAACTCAAAGTTCATCGGATCCCAACAAACACACCGCAAAAAGAGTTACATCAAATAGATCTCCAAGAGTCCATTGTATTGTGAATCAAAAGAGAGAGAGGAAGCCATATAGCTACTGCCTACAGACCTGTAGGTCTACAATGAACTACTCACGCATCATCGGAGAGGCACTAATGAGGATGATGAATCCCTCTGTGATGGTGTCTAGATTGGATCTGGTGGTTCTGAAACTTGCGGCGGCTGATATTGTGTTTCATCGACTCCCAAAGGGTTTTTGGATTTTCGGGGTATTTAAAGAGCAAAGAGGTGGTGCGGGAGGCCACCGAGGTGGGCACAACCCACCAGGGCACCCCTGTCGGTGCAACAAACCCTGGATCTGTTGCCCAGACTGTGCACAGGCGCAAGATCAAGATTGAAGCACCAACCCAAGTCAGAGATTGAAGGACCAAGAGATTTGAAGAACCAATGCACATACCAGAAAGACCAAGAGCGAGCCAGAAGAGCGAGATATCGGCAAGAGAAGGGCCTCCCTTGCCGGGCAGGCGAGGCCGGCAAGGGGCAAGGCCACTGCGAGAAGCAGGCAACCGAGGCACCCCGGCAAGGTCTGCATGGGCACGCGGGGGCAGAACCACCCCGTCAACCACCAGCTACCAATATCCTGAACAGTGAGCAGATATAAGCCATGGGATGAAACTAACATTGATGGAAAACTGTAGTTGTTCCCAAAATTGCCCTGTGTAGGTACATCGAGAAGCATGTTAAGCACAACAGTTCATACTTGCACATATAGAACATCACGTTGTGAATAACTGGAATAAAGAAGGCATACTACGAACAACCAAAGATAGCATTTGAAACTGGACATATATGCTAACTACAAACAACCGAACAATCAAAAAACTTTAAAGGAGGCATATGCTAGCTATAACAGGCTTAACAGCAAGCAAATATATGCATTCCTATCGGTATGTTTAAAACTGGATTGATGAAATGTACTCTGCGGTAACTAATTGCACATATAGAGCATCACATTGTGAACAACTCAAATAAACAAGGCATACTACAAACAACCAGATATAGCAATTAAAACTGGACATATTCTCACTACACTACAAAGGGACTCGACAAAACAAATCATGGGTTTCCCCGTGTGAAGAGGCATGGCAAAACAAATCATGGGTTTCCTCACTTGTCACAGATGGGCTCGTTCCCGTGGGAAGAGCACGGACCCTGGATGTGGTCCATGTTGTCGCAAATGGGCTCCTTCGCCTTGGAAGAGCACGGCTGTAGGGTGCCCTCCCTGATGTCGCAGACGGGCGCTCTCCCCTTGGAAGAGCCAGAGAGGGTGCCCTCCTCGTAGTCGCCGTCGATGAGGTCTTACTTGGAAGCTGTGGATCCCAAGCCAGCGTCGCAGAACGTATCCTTCAGAAATGAAAAAAGGGGCTCGATGGCGATGTAGAATGGAAAATTGTTGACAGCGAGCGAGAGGAGATCAGCGGCGGGGCCATGGATGAGATTGACGGCGCTTGAACCCGAGGGGTTGGGGGTGGGCCACTTAACCTATGACATAGCCCGCCTCAGGCCGTCGTTGTCGATGACCTCAATGTTGTAGCTGGCGGACGAGACATGCTCGCATAATCTAGCCCGCTGCTTGAGTGCCTGCCACCAATAATGGTCGCCAGCTTCCTCTGCGACGTTGAGCGAAGACACCACTATACACCTCTTTTGGGCAAGTCGCTCCTCGAGCTCCACGGGAAGCGTAACCGGGCTTAGGCTGTGATGCTCTGGAGTGGGGGATGGGGATCTGTGGGAAAGGGGGCGTTTGGCAGGCGTCATCTAAGAAACTCAAGGCGGCCTTGGTATGGAGATCGGTGGGTAAGCTGCATGGGAAAACAGGGCAGATGTTGACAATGGAGGCCTTGCGGCGGCGGTGGCGGGGACCTTGCTAGGGTTTCGAGCGAGGGAGGGGTGTGTGTGTGTGTGCTCACGCCCAAGGAGGTTTTGGTGTGTGTGTGTGTGTGTGTGTGTGTGTGTGTGTGTGTGTTTGTGTGTGGAGGGGGCGCGGGGTGTTTGAGGAAATGATGCGGGTACTGAAAGTTTTACTACTCGGGAGTCAAACGCGGGATTGAAATGTCGGGCTATTGAAAATTTTGATGATAGTGCATCGCACATGGTCCGGAGATAACAATCGTGTGTTATGAAACAGAAAAACCCATTTTCTAAGGATGCAAGTGGGATTGGGAACAAGAAACATCACACACGGTCCGGAGATAACAACCGTGTGTTATGAAACAGAAAAAACCTCGAGGCGGGCAGATATTTTCTAGGGATGCAAGCGGGATTGGGAACAAGAAACATCACACATGGTCCGGAGATAACAACCATGTGTTATGAAACAGAAAAACCCTCGAGGCGGGCATATATTTTTGAGAGGGGGGCCTCGTGGAGCCCAATGTACTGTGCGGATGTGTGCGTGACAGGTGCACCGGCGTGGCACATGGTTAGTTTGAGTGAATTGTGTCTGTTGCATCATCTGACTTATCTAATGTTCATAAATTTGGCAAAAAATACGTGGGAGAGGGTCAGAACACGAACACACTTGCATGTGGACCAAATTTAAGTTTCAGAAGGGTGGTTTGATTTTCAAATGCCAAATGCAACCTCGATGTGGCACCTCTCTCGCAAAGCGCGCTGTATTGCTTGCCCCCACCCCCCTCGTGTCGGCACGAAGGGAATCCTAAGCTATGAATGCATGCCCCTCCCCCCGACCGAGGTTCACCTAACAAAGTACGAAGTAGCTAGCAGCCCCCTCGTCCCTCGCATCGGCATGAAGGGAATCCTAAGCTATGAATGCATGCCCCCCAACCAAGGTTCATTCACCTAGCAAAGTGCGAAGTAGCTAGAAGACCACCTCCCCCTCCCCCCCCCGTCGTGTCGGCACGAAGGGAATCCTAAGCTATGAATGCATGCCCTACCCCAACCGAGGTACACCCTATCAAAGTGCGAAGTAGCTAGCAGCCCCCTTCCCCCGTGTCGGCACAAAGGGAATCCTAAGCTATGAATGCATGCCCCCCCAACCGAGGTTCACCTAGCAAAGTGCGAAGTAACAACCCCCCCCCCCCACACGCACACACTTTCAGTCGGCGGGCCAGAGAGGCATATATCTCACCAAGATGGATCGTAAAACAGACCAACAATAATCCACCTTGGTCGTACAACCTCTCTCTTGTTGTTGGTCAAAGTGATGGCCGTCCATGCAACCCTAGAGATGGGCTAGCTCGCCAATAATCACGCAAGTAGCTAGTCCCCAAAGACAGACACTGCATGCGTGTGGCCCAAACATATGTATGGAGAGGTGTGTTTTTGAGTAGCAATGGAACAACTTTGATGTGGCACTGTGATTTTGAACTAGAAATCCCCAGACTGAGTGAGGGTTAGCTTGACGATGCATATGTATGTTACACCACACTTCAAGCCAGCGACGGGGATTCATGCATGCATACGTGCATAGTATATGCGCTCAAACTTAATTTGGTCTAAATCTCACCATGACCTATACTATGAATAACAGGAACCAAATGAAGAATCCGCCATGGTAACCTACCTTGTTGTTGGTCAGGTGATCATGGATGTCCACGTGGGCCCACGAATATATATGCTTGTCGCCGATAACCATGCGAGGGACTGTACAATTCGAAGGCAACCACTACATGCATATGTAAGGAGGTGATGCGTGCATGCATGTTTGAATACACAACATTGATGTGGTGCGTGTTTCAAAAATCGTACACTAGCTCCCCACACAGAGCGAGATCGGTTCATGATGTGTCGTTGTACTAGCCACTTCGACTCGATGGGAGGGATTCATGCGTACACATGCATGTGTGTGTGCTCAAGTTGTATCATGCATGTCATCCCAGAGCAAAAATAATAATCCCCTCCTAAGTCAAATTAGCCTCTCTTGTTGTGAGGCAAAAAGTAGTGATGGACCAAGCGGGCCCACAAATGGAAAGCATCGATATCGCTGATAAACTCTTAAGTCGGTGCGAGAGGAGAATGTAGTGCCCCAAGACCAGAGCTTCAGATGCCTTCCATGATTTCCGAGATTCGTCGTGTGATTTGTTTGGTTCGTTGCTTTCATTTATGCATCATGCGCATTGCATCATGCCATCTTGCACCTCTTCCTAAAACTCAACCAATTAAATTGTATGGATATTTGATTCATTTAAATCAAGGGATATTCACTATGGTGATTTCTCTTTAAAACATATTCTCCCAATATTTTAGGGAGCTATAAAAATTATATTCCAACAATTTGAAATCACCCATAAACACACTTGCAAAATATCCCAATGCCTTTGCTATCTTAATTCTTGGTCTCCAACCTTGCCATATATTCTTTCATTATATTCCGGAGCTCCACCAAAAATCCGAACATTTTTGGACCTTCCCATACCTCACTTCCTATTCAAATCATTTGAATTTAAATCAAATGAGTTTGAATTTAATCTTTCAGTCTTGGCCATTTCCGTTTTCTTGGAACGAGCACATTTTTGTGAGTCCGGAAAATTTATCCACGTGTCCAACTTCTTCCCCTAACCCCCCTCTTTCTTTTTCTCCTCTTTCATTGTTTTCTGTTAAAGGAAATAAGAAGAGAAGAGAGAGGGAGAGCAGCCCAATCAGTCTGGCCCTTTTGCTCAACCAGACCCACCCAGCGGCCTCTTAGGCCTGCCAGGCCGGCCCATTTGCCTTAAGGCCCAGCCGAACCCCCCTCCTAAACCCTAGCCCGATTGAACCCCCCCTCTCGATCCCCATCTCCTTCCCTCCAACGCCGCCAGCGCCCGACCCCATCTCCCTCTCCTCGCGCCCGACCCCATCTCCCTCTCCTCGCGCACAATCCCCATGTCCCTCCGCGCACCAGCACCCGACCCTCCTCCGTGCCGACCCACCTCCATGGCTGCCGAGCCACCGCCTTGCGCCGCCCCTCCCCCTCGCGTCCTCGTTGTGGTCCCGCGTGCTGCCTGGCGACCTTGTTGCTCGCCGGAGAGCCGTGCCCTGCCGCCTCCGCCGCCGCTTCTCCTCACAGCCATGGCCGCCGCCCGTTCGTCGCCTCCGCCGCAAGTGCCTCGCGCCCGACCCCCCCGTCGAGGCCCCGGATGCCCGCGGCCCTTCCTTCTGCACCGACCACCATCGCCGCGGCCGCTCCATGCTTCTCCACCGACCGACGTCACCGCCGGCGTGCTCCGCCAGGATCCGGTGGATCTCGGCTTCCCCTGCGGCTCTGCCGCTTCGCCAAGTTCCCTGGCGCCCAGGACCTCCCCTGCTTCGCCAAGTTCGCCGCTGCCGAGCCCCTACCTCGACCTCTTAACCCCGCGCCTCCCTCCTGCAGCACCTGCAAGCCACTAGGAGGTGTGCTCCCGTGCTGGTTAGGAGCTCCTCCAGTCTCGCCGGTCGCCTCCCCGCCATCATCGTGCCTTCCGACGTCGTCCAGACATCGTTGACTCCTCAGGCTGTCCCTGTTGGCCTCGGCTTCAAGACCTTAACGACATGGCCAGAACGCCACCAAGTTGTTACCTGGTGCACCTACGATGTGTTGTCGTGGACACACCCAAAACGTGTTTCGAAACCAGGCGTCAAGTACCGTGAGTCCGAAGATCTTGGATGCAACAAGTCCCTCGATGACAAGTTCCACTCCGAACGTGTACAACTACAGTCGGTGTGCATTTTTGTCAAGTCCGACAACGATTATGTACAATTACCGACGCCCGGAGATTTTGGACGCGCCAAGTTCCGTTTCAAAATGTTCAACTACATCCGATGTGGATTTCGACAAGTAACACGACGCCCAGAGCCTTTGGATCCGTTAAGTTCCACTACCGCCAACTAGTATGACTACCCTCGCAGAAACGAGACCGTCAAGACTAGGCCGACAAGTACCCCAACGACCATGTATCACTATCATCGCAATACCACGAGTACCTCTACCGATGACTCCGAACATCTACGTTCGTGTACGACTACCATTGCCCGAAGAACCGTGGGTCACAAGACTCATGTACAACTATCATCGTCATGTACCACTACTTCCACTACCGTCGCGAGAACGTCTACTTCAATCCACACCGCTTTGAACTTGATCCACCCCGAAGAGACACGCTTCAAAGGTATAATGTCGAGACGACGCCCGTGAACGAATGCATGTGTGTTGTATGAAATGCATGGTTGGTTGTTGTATTTTCCCGTGAACGTTAGTTGTTCCTCCTCGTTGCCATGCCGTCCACTCGTGGGAAACCGGTAACTGGGATCACCCCACCATCTTTTGCACGCTCCCGTCACACTTCCTTTGCACCGGTATCTCCGTGAGCTAACGGAACCGATATGGTGCCGTGGCATCATTTTATCGCCGTGGCACCCTTTCTTTCCACCACGGTGACAAATGCTTCATTATATGCTCATGTCAACATTTTCATAAAATTGCATATACTTGCATATGCCATCCGCATCATGATAACAACATTTAAAATGGTTAAAATTGTTGTTTGCTTCAATTGCTAAATGACATGTGGGGATTTACCAGAATGGTTATTTGTTGTTTCCGGCGTCACTTAAAATTGCCTAAAATGTGTAGTTTACTTTTGCCTCACCTCTCGCCATGTTTAATAACATTTAATATTGTTGGGTACATAACCGGGAGTGAACTAAATAATCGAATGTGGTGTTTCATCAATATGCAACTTGTTGCATCTTGAGCTCCACTTAATTTGTAGTATTGTTTGTTCCATATTGCCATGCCATGTCTCATTAAACCGGACATGCATCATACTTGATTATGCATCATGCCATGTTAATGCTTGTTGGTTTACCATGTTGTTTGCTTCTTTCCGGTGTTGCTTCTTCTGTTAGTTCCGGTAACGTTGCGTTTGTGAGGATCCGTTCGACTACGTCCGTTTGTCTTCTTCATAGACTCGTTCTTCTTCCTTTCGGGATCTCAGGCAAGATGATCATACCCTCGAAATCACTTCTATCTTTGCTTGCTAGTTGTTCGTTCTATCGCTATGTCGCGCTACCTACCACTTGTTATATCATGCCTCCCATATTGCCATGTCAAGCCTCTAACCCGCCTTCCTAGCAAACCATTGTTTGACTAAGTTACCGCTTTTGCTCAGGCCCTCTTATAGTGTTGTTAGTGGCAGGTGAAGCTGAAGTTTGTTCCATGTTGGAACATATATGTTGGGATATCACAATATCTCTTATTTTAATTAATGCATCTATATACTTGGTAAAGGGTGGAAGGCTCGGCCTTATGCCTGGTGTTTTGTTCTACTCTTGCCGCCCTAGTTTCCGTCATACCGGTGTTATGTTCCTTGATTTTGCGTTCCTTACGCGGTTGGGTGTTACGGGAACCCCTTGACAGTTCGCTTTGAATAAAACTCCTCCAGCAAGGCCCAACCTTGGTTTTACATTTGCCTAACAACCTATATCTTTCCCTTGGGTTTTCGCGAGCCCAAGGATCATCTTTATTTAACCCCCCGGGCCAGTGCTTCTCTAAGTGTTGGTTTGAACCGAGTAGACTGTGGGGCCACCTCGGGGAAACTTGAGGTGTGGTTTTACTCGTAGGATGTCTCATCCGGTGTGCCCTGAGAACAAGATATGTGCAGCTCCTATCGGGATTTGTCGGCACATTCGGGCGGTTTAGCTGGTCTTGTTTTACCATTGTCGAAATGTCTTGTAACCGGGATTCCGAGACTGATCGGGTCTTTTCAGGAGAAGGAATATCCTTCGTTGACCGTGAGAGCTTGTGATGGGCTAAGTTGGGACACCCCTGCAGGGTTTAAACTTTCGAGAGCCGTGCCCGTGGTTATGTGGCAGATGGAAATTATTAATATCTGGTTGTAGATAACTTGACACTTGACTTCATTAAAATGCATCAACCGCGTGTGTAGCCGTGATGGTCTCTTTTCAGCGGAGTTCGGGAAGTGATCACGGTTCTTGTGTCATGTTTGTGCGTAAGTAGTTTCAGGATCACTTCTTGATCACTCCTAGCTTACGACCGTTTGCGTTGCTTCTCTTCTCGCTCTTATTTGCATATGTTAGCCACCATATATGCTTAGTGCTTGCTGTAGCTCCACCTCATTACCCTATCCTACCCATAAGCTTAAATAGTCTTGATCTCGCGGGTGTGAGATTGTTGAGTCCTTGTGACTCACGGATACTTCCAAACAATTGCTGGTGCCGATGATACCAGTGCAGGTGACGCAACTAAACTCAAGTGGGAGCTCAATGAAGATCTTGATCGTTGTTTTGTTTCATTTCATGTTGATTAGTAGTGGAGCCCGGTTGGGACGATCGGGGATCTAGCATTTGAGGTTGTCTTCTTTTATTTTGGTTCCATAGTCGGACCTTGATTGTACTCTGGATGATGTATGATTAACTTGTTATTTGTGTGAAGTGGCGATTTTAAGCCAACTCTTTATCCCTTTCTTATTCAGTACATGGGATTGTGTGAAGATTACCCCACTTGCGACTAAACCACCATGCGGTTATGCGTCTAAGTCGTGCCTCGACACGTGGGAGATATAGCCGCATTGTGGGTGTTATAGACAACCACCACCGCTTTGCATGTGGGCCAAACATATATATGTTGAGTACCTAAAATGCACAACTTTGATGTGCCACATGCCTAAAAAATCGTAAACCATGCACTCACACAGAGCGAGGTTCATATCAAGTGTACTACATATGAAGGTCTCCTTCCCCCCTCTTCACCGCATACTATATGCTCCTGCCATAATATATGTACAACCCAAAAGAATCCTCATCAATGGTGAAATTAATTAACCTCTCTCGATGTAGGTCAAAGTGATGCATGCATGCATCGATGATGGCCTCATGGGCCCACAGATGGAAGGGTCACACGTGGGTGTCCTAGCTAGGATATCCATGTGGCCCAAAAAGGTGTTGTGTGATGTTTGAATAACCAATTTCACAATTTTGATGTGGCACGTGCCTCGGAAACCAAAAATTCCCGACACCGAGTGAGGTGTACTTGTTTACAGACGCGTACAGACACGTACTATATACCACCATAACACAAACAAAAAATATTCTACCTTGCTGGTCAAATTAACCTCACTGCTGACTGTTCGTCAAAGTGATGGACGACGACCTCGTGGGCCCACAGTAAGCGTCACACGCGAGTATCGAGTGTCGTGTAGGACAACCATTGACTACATGTGGCTAAAATATTTATGTATGAAAGGGTTCTATAATGTTTTAAATAACGATTTTTCATGACTCTGATGTGGCACCAGCCTGCCTAACAAAACGGCCAACCGACACGGTAGCTCACAAAATCGTAGTGTACTGCGAGCCACCCGCCACCCCCAGATGCACACACCCACACACACATAGCGAATCTACCGCAACTACAATGCATGTTAAATTAATTATCCCGTGGTGAACATACATGTTACCAAAAGGAGAGATGTTTTAATTTCAAAAAAATCACAGAGATCATTAAGACGTTTTAGTACATTGATTGATTGATTTTCTACGGGTATAATGTGCAAAAATCAAATTTGAGCTACATGCACACATGACAGTTGATGTAGGGTAGAACCCTAATTGCCCGATCTTTCACGAAAGGAGCGGATCCCATGATGAACACGAAGAACACGAGGGAAAAAAGCAGGGAAAACACAAGGGAAACACAAGAGAATCACTAAACCAACACAAGAAAGTCACACATGTGCTAGATCCTCGAATACATAGGGTTCACACGGTACACGATCAACTAAGGACAATACAAGGGTAACGGTCTTCTCCGTGAGGTCTTGATGTTCTTCCCTAAAGAGGGGTCTTGAATCCGCTTGGGGGATCTTCTCCTTAGGAGGCTCGAATCTCTGAGGAGAAGGTAACCAAGTGGATGAGCAAAGCTCTCACACAAAATATGAGCTAATCCTTTGCTAACCCCAGAAAGTTGGACGAGGTGGAGTATATATAATCTCAGTGCAAATAGGGGGGCGAAGGGGTATATGGGTTGCGGCCCAACACGAAACGGTGCACAGGCGTAGGATGTCTGGGAGTCACCGGTCATCCGGAGGCTCACGAGGGTCCGGACGTCCGGTGCCTGTTGGACGTCCGTAGATCCGGCTCGGGTGGTCTTCTGTCGGACGCCCAGTCGGGGTCGGTCATCCGAGGAGCGTCGGTCGTCCGTGGGGCGTCGGATGCCCGTCTGTTTTGGCTCGGGTGTGGAAGTGTCGATCGTCCGGAGGAGGCCGGACGTCCGAAGCCTGGAGGTCGTCGGACGTCCGGGGTTCGTCGGTTGTCCAGAGCCTGGAGACTTTGAGCAGCTCTTCTTCTTCGTCTCCGTCTTCACGTCCATCTTCCTCTTCCTCTTCTCCTTGCTCCTTAGCTTCTCCATGATACCTGAGAATGCACAATGTGTCCGTATGAGGTAGTAGCCATGTCTCACGTGCATCAAAGTGGAAATGTGAGAGGAGAGATGTGTGACGCCCCAAGACCGGAGCTTCAGATGCCTTCCAGGGTTTCTGGGTTTCATCGTGCGATTTGTTTGGTCCATTGCATTTTATCTTTGCATCATGTGCATTGCATCATGTCATCATGCAACCCGTTTTAAAAATCGCTAAATAAATTGCATGGATCTTCGGTCCATTTAAACCGAGGGAATTCACATGGTGATTCTCTTTATAACATATCCTCCCGTTATTAGGGAGCTATATCAAATATTTCATTTTCGGAATCACCCATGAACACACTTGCAAATAACCACATGCCTTTTCTCGCTTCAAGTTTGGTCCCCGAACTTTGCTTTTTATCCTTTCTCCATTTTCCGGAGCTCCACCAAAAATCCGAACATTACCTTCCTAACCCTCACTTCCTATTCAAACCATTTGATTTTAAATCAAATGAGTTTGAATTTAAACTTTCAAAAATGCCCACTCCATTTTTCTTGGAACATGCGCATTTTTGCGAGTCCGTGAAAATTACTCCCATGCCCAAATTCCATCCATACCCTCTCTTTCTATTTTTCTTCTTCTATCTATTTTTCTTTTCTCTTTTTGGTTAAGAGAAGAGAGTAGAGAGAGAGAGAGCCCAGCTCAAGCGAAGCCCATCCAGCCAGTAGGCCTCTGGCCACTTCCCTCTCCCTGGGCCGGCCTCCAAGGCCCATCTTGCTTCCCGGCCTCTAAGGCCCAGCCCGCGCGCCCCTAACCCTAGGCCCCGACCACGCTCTCTCGGTCTCTCCCCTCGACCCCTCTCTTTCCCTCGCGCCGCCAGGAACCCAGCGCATCGCGCCAGATCCCCTCGCTCTCGCACCCGCGTGACTCCAGTGCCAGGACCCACGCCGAGCCCTCGCCGAAGAAGTGAACCAAGCCGGAGCCTGCTCGCCGCCGCCAGCCTTCGCCTCACCGCGCTGCCCCAGGACATCGCTCCCCTGCCGTCTCTGGCGCCGCACCACCGGAGCTGCTCCTTCCCCGCGACCCCAAGCCCCAAGCGCCGCCTCGTCTCCTCTGCTACGCCCGCACCTCGCCTGCGACTTCTCCGCGCCGGCGACCTCCATCGAGCCTCCCTGCTTCGTCCGGCCGCCACGCCACCATGCTCCGACGCCGCCTCGAGCTCATCTTCCTCGACCTTCATGCCGTCCCGGAGTCCCTCGCCCGCTGCTGCACGGTCCAGCCTAATGCTTCTCCTTCCGCTGCCATGGACATCCACCTCACCTGCCTCCTCCCGTCGGCCCTCTGCCCGCTGACGATCTGCCATCTGCGGCCGCCTACTGTGCTCCACCTCCCTGCTCGAGCTCCCTCCTTCGCTGCCTGTTCTCATTGACGTGAAGACTGCAACTTCAACACCCTTGGGCGCCAAGTTCCTCTTTCGGACCCGTCAAGTGTACGACGACTCGGGTGCGACCACGTGCATTTGTCAAGTACCCTGGAACCACCGACGCCTTCAAAACCGCAAGTCCAACGACCACCACGAGGATTCGCCGAGACCATCAAGTTTGAGACTGTCCCGAACCATGTCGTCTCGCCGGATCGTCAAAACCGTTCGGGATTCACCAAATACCACTACGCCCGGAGACCTTTGGTCTATCAAGTTCCCTTACGACCCGTGTACGACTACGGGGATTCACCAAGTACCCTTCGGATGCGCCAAGTTCGACTACATGGACCGCCAAGTTCCTCTACCGTCGTCGTGTACCACTACTTCCACTACTGCCACCCGAACATCTACAGAACATGTACCATCGACCCTCGAAGAGCCGTGGACGTCAAGTTCCTTGTTTCGACTCCGAACACTTGTGGGGTGTGAACATCTACGAAGTGAGAATGACTACTTCCACTACCGCCGTCGCGAGAATGCCTACTTCCCTCTACGAACTTGATCCGTTCCGATAATGCACGCTTCGAAAGGTATAACCATCGAGACGACCGCCCGTGGACCGAATGCATGCGTCTTGAATGAGATGAACCCCGTGTTTGCACCGTGCCAGAAATTGTCGCTTGCATGGTCCTCCTTGTTACCATGCCGTCCACCCGTGGGAACCCGATAACCGGGATCATCCCATCATCGTGCATGACACGCTCCCGTCACACTTCCTTTTACACCGGCAACTCAATCGAGTTACCGGAACAGATATGTTGGCATCATTTTCGCATTCGTTGCCGTGGCACCCCTTTTCTTTCCACCACGGTGACAAGTGCTTCATAATGCTCTTGTCAACTTTTAATAAGATTGCATAAACTTGTTCATGTCATCTGCATCATGATAACAACAATTAAAAATGCTTAAAATTGTTGTTGCATTAAATTGCTAATGCATATGGGGATTTACCGGACTTGTTGTTTGTTATATCCGGCCCCATTTAAATTGTTTAAATGGTATAGTTTTGTTATGCTTCACCTCTTGCCATGTTAACCAACATTTAATATTGTTGAGTACCTAACCGAGAGTGAACTAAATAATTGATGTGGTGTTTCATCAATATGCAACTCGTTGCATATTGAGCTCCACTTAATTTGTAGGACTGCTTGTGCACTTTGCCATGCCATGCCATGTATCATTAAACCGGACATGCATCATACTTGTTGTGCATCATGCCATGATTATGTGATGGTTGTTTACTATGTTGTTTGCTTCTTTCCGGTGTGCTTCTTCAGGTTGGTTCCGATAACGTCGTGTTTGTGAGGATCCGTTCGACTACATCCGTTTGTCTTCTTCATGGACTCCTTCTTCTTCCTTGCGGGATCTCAGGCAAGATGACCATACCCTCGAAATCACTTATATCTTTGCTTGCTAGTTGCTCGCTCTTTTGCTATGCCTATGCCGTGATACCTACCACTTGCTTATCATGTCTCCCATATTGTTAAGCCAAGCCTCTAACCCACCTTGTCCTAGCAAACCATTGTTTGGCTATGTTACCGCTTTGCTCAGCCCCTCTTATAGCGTTGCTAGTTGCAGGTGAAGATTGGAGTTTGTTCCTTGTTGGAACATGGATATTCTGTTGGGATATCACAATATCTCTTATTTAATTAATGCATCTATATACTTGGTAAAGGTTGGAAGGCTCGGCCTTATGCCTGGTGTTTTGTTCCACTCTTGCCGCCATAGTTTCCGTCATATCGGTGTTATGTTCCCGAATTTTGCGTTCCTTATACGGTTGGGTTATAATGGGAACCCCTTGACAGTTCGCTTTGAATAAAACTCCTCCAGCAAGGCCCAACCTTGGTTTTACCATTTGCCACCTAGCCTTTTTTTCCCTTGGGAGTTGCGCTCTCAAGGGTCATCTTTATTTTAACCCCCCCGGGCCAGTGCTCCTCTGAGTGTTGGTCCAACCTGTCAGCCGCCGGTGGCCACCAGGGGCAACTCTGGGTTGGCCTACTGGAAGTTTGGACAATCTGAGTGTGCCCTGAGAACGAGATATGTGCAGCTCCTATCGGGATTTGTCGGCACATTCGGGTGGCTTTGCTGGACTTGTGTTACCATTGTCGAGGATGTCTTGTAACCGGGATGAAGAGTCCGATCAGATTCTCTTGGGAGAAGGAATATTCTTCGTTGACTGTGAGAGCTTGTGATGGGCTAAGTTGGGACACCCCTACAGGGTTTTGAACTTTCGGAAGCCGTGCCCGTGGTTATGGGCAGATGGGAATTGGTTAATGTCCGGTTGTAGAAAACCTGAAACTTATCTTAATTAAAATGCATCAACCGCGTGTGTAACCGTGATGGTCTCTTTCCGGCGGAGTTCGGGAAGTGAACACGGTGTTGGAGTAATGCTTGATGTAAGTAGTCTTGGATCACTTCTTGATCATAGTTTCTCGACCGTGCCTTTGCCTTCTCTTCTCGCTCTCATTTGCGTATGTTAGCCACCATATATGCTAGAGCTTGTTGTAGCTCCACCTCATACCTTTTACCCTTCCTATAAGCTTAAATAGTCTTGATCGCGAGGGTGTGAGATTGCTGAGTCCCCGTGACTCACAGATACTTCCAAAACCAGCTTGCAGGTGCCGAGGATACCGTGTAGATGACGCAACCAAGCTCAAATAGGAGCTCTATGAAGATCTTGTCCTCTGTGTTGTTTCGTTCTAGTCGATCAGTAGTGGAGCCCAGTTGGGGTCGATCGGGGATCTGTGTAGCATTTGGGGCAGTCTTCTTTTATTTTGGTTCCGTAGTCGAACCTTGATTGTATCTGGATGATGTAATGCTTTATTCATGTATGTTGTGAAGTGGCGATTGTAAGCCAACTATGTATCTCTTTCCCTTATTTATTACATGGGTTGTTGTGAAGATTACCTCACTTGAGACATTGCTTTCCATGCGGTTATGCCTCTAAGTCGTGCTTCGACACGTGGGAGATATAGCCGCATCAAGGGCGTTACAAGATGTCACCTCGGTTTCAAGGGCTCTTGCACGTGCTCGTGTCATGGGTCCAAGAGGTGTCGTAGGAGATGTAGTTGGGTCCATGGGGATGGACTTGGGATGCTATGCATCATCTCCCCTCCCTTGGGGAAGATCCGTCCTCGGATCAAATTCTTCATCACCATGGAAGGGAGAGATATCTTTAACGTTGAAGATGTCGGTCACGTGTACTTGTCGCGTGGGAGGTCGATCTTGTAAGCGTTGTCGTTGTATCATGCAAGCACCTTCAAGGGTCCATCCGCTCGGGGTCGAAGCTTGGACTTGCGTTCTTTTGGAAAACGGTCCTTGCCAAGGTGTATCCACACGAGATCACCAATGTTGAAGATCATAGGGTGCTTGTTGAAGTTGAGCTTGGACGCAAGGCATTGAACTTGGCGCTCGATGGTGTTCCTTGTATCTGCATGCACCTTCTTGAGATGTGTCGCTCGTGCACTAGCGTCCAAATTGATGTGATCTTGGAGTGGTAGAGGGAGAATGTCCAATGGTGACCAAGGGTTGAAGCTGTAGACGACCTCGAAGGGGGACCTGCTGGTTGTTGAGTGTCTTGCTAGGTTGTAGGCGAACTCGGCGATAGGTAGGCACTCCTCCCACTCCTTGATGTTCTTCTTGATGAGTACGCGAAGTAGAGCGGAGAGTGTGCGATTGGTAACTTTTGTTTGGCCATCAGTTTGTGGATGATACGCCATGGAGAAAAGTAGCTTGATTCCGAGCTTGGCGCATAGGGTCTTCCAAAAGTAGCTAAGGAACTTGACGTTGCGGTCTGAGACGATCGTCTTTGGCACTCCGTGTAGACGCAATATTTCCCTACAAAATAGAGTAGCAACATGTGAAGCATCGTCTATCTTGTTGCAAGGAATGAAATGTGCCATTTTTGAGAAACAGTCCACAACGAAAAATACCGAATCCTTCCCATTTTGAGTCCTAGGCAAACCAAGTACAAAGTCCATGCTAATGTCTTCCCATGGTTGATATGGAATTGGTAGATGCATATAAAGGCCATGGGATTGAGCTTTGGATTTAGCTTTGCGACATGTAGAACATCGGTTGGTAAAGCGGTTGATGTCACGAAATATCTTGGGCCAAAAGTAGTTCTTCGAGAGCGTGGTGAATGTCTTGTCTCATCCAAAATGTCCCATTAAGCCTCCTCCATGAGATTCCTGCAAAAGCAACAAACGAAGAGAAGACTCGGGGATGCAAAGTTTGTTAGCTCTCATAAGATAGCCATCTTTGATGTAATAGCGTTCCCAAGATGTGTGCGTCAAACACTTGGCATAAGGAGTAGCAAAGGTAGGGTCATGCTCATACAAGTCTTTGATATGCTCAAAACCAATGACATCCAATTCAAGTTGAGTAACAAGCATGCATATGCTAGGAAGGGCATCCGCCACAATGTTTTCTTTACCCTTAATGTACTTGACGACATAAGGAAAAGACTCAATAAATTCACTTCATTTAGCATGAGGCTTGTTCAGCTTGGTTTGGCCCTTAAGATACTTGAGTGTTTCATGATCGGTATGAATGATAAACTCATGAGGGCGTAGATAGTGTTCCCATTCATGCAAAACGCGGACTAAAGCATATAGCTCTTTTGTCATAGATGGGGTAATTGAGTTGCGCGCCGGAGAGTTTCCCACCAAAGTAAGCTATGGGGCACTTCTCTTGCGTTAACACACCTCCTATGCCATTACCACTAGCATCGAAATGAATCTCAAAGGGTTTGTCAAATTTGGGTAATGCAAGCATGGGAGCATGAGTAAGCAAATTCTTAATCTCATTGAAAGCGGTATCTTGGCATGGTCCCCACACAAAAGGCGCATTCTTCTTGCTTAAAGCATGCAAAGGCGAAGCAATGGTGCTAAAATCCTTCACAAAGCAACGATAGAAACCCGCAAGGCCAAGAAAGCTACGCACTTGTTGCAAATTGGTTGGTTGTGGCCAAGTCTTAATAGCATTGATCTTGGACTCATCAACATGAACACCCTTAGAAGAAACAACAAAACCCAAGAAAACGAGCTTGTCAATGCCAAAAAGGCATTTCTCCATATTATCATAGAGACGCTCTTTTCGAAGAGTTTGTAAAATGGTGCGGACATGGGTGACATGCTCTTTGAGAGACTTGCTAAAAACAAGGATGTCATCAAAGTAGACCACAACAAACACACCAATGTAAGGGTGAAAGACATGATTCATAAGACGCATAAAAGTACCCGGTGCTTCTGAGAGACCCATAGGCATGACTAACCACTCATACAAGTCAAACTTTGTTTTGAAAGCGGTTTTCCATTCATCACCCTCTTGTATGCAGATTTGATATTAACCACTCTTAAGATCAATTTTGGAAAAGATAATGGCACCACTAAGTTCATCAAGCATATCGTCAAGGCGTGGGATGGGATACCTATAGCGAACGGTGATAGCATTGATAGGTCTACAATCGGAGCACATGCGAAAGCTACCGTCTCGTTTTGGCACAAGAATGACCGGGACGGCACAAGGGCTCAAACTTTCACGCACATGTCCATGGTCTATGAGATGCTTTACTTGCCTTTGTATTTCTTTGGTTTCTTCGGGGTTGACGCGGTAGGGAGCTTTGTTCGGAAGCGGTGCTCTGGGGATGAGGTCGATGCGGTGCGCAATGCCTCGTAGTGGAGGTAGTCCCGGAGGTAGCTCGTCGGGGAAAACATCGTGAAATTCCTGCAAAAGAGAAGACAACACTAGAGGAAGAGTGTGAGAAGTGTTATTTTGTGGTGCATTGTCCTTGCACACAATGACGTAGTGTAGGACACTAGATGGGTTCTCACACACTCCTCTTATTTCACTTTTGGTGGAAAATAGGACTAAGTTCTTCTTTTCGCTCATCGTGGAGCTGTTCGAGTTGGGCTTGTGGCGCTCACTCTTTTTTTGGTGGCTCGCTCTCTCACTATGATCTCCACGATGGGTGGCTTGCTTGTTGGCGATCACTTGGCTTGGCAACATTGGATGAAGGACGTACTCCTTTCCCTTCATCTTGAAGATATAGTGGTTCGTTCGGCCATTGTGGATGACTCCTCTATCAAATTGCCTTGGGAGTCCAAGGAGAAGGTGGCAAACGGTCATTGGAACGATGTCGCACTCCAAGGTGTCTTCGTAGGTGCCAATTTTGAAGGAGACTTGTACTCAAAGCTCGACTTGGATAGTGCCGGAGTCGCTAAGACATTGCACTTGTATGGATGTGGGTGCTTCGTCTTGGGCAATTGGAGCTTGGAGCAAAGTTCTTCACTTGCGAGGTTATGACAACTCCCTCCATCGATGATGACCTTGACGGATCGTCCATTGATACCGGCCTTGGTGTGAAATATGTGGCATCGTTGTTCTTCTTCTTGGTGATGATGGAGAGTCAAGACCTTGGAGACAACAAGGGCAAGACTTGAATATTCATCACAAAAGACTTGTTCCTCTTCATTGTTCACTTGTCGGTGCATGGCGACTTGCTCAAGAGTGTCCATTTCTCCTCATCGAGTCGTAGGTGCCGTCGTCGTTGAGGATCATTGTCCGCTTGTTGGTGCAGTCATAGGACTTGTGGCCTCGGCCTTCGCAAGTGAAACACTTGGAAGGAACTCGTCTTGACGGTCTCATCGGTTGGTGTTGAGGATGATGAAGCTCTCAGCTTGAAGTTGCTCGTAGTAGGAGGATGACTTGGAGTAGACGAAGCTTTCTTGGAACTCGACTTGTCGATATTGGTAGTGGAAGGCTTGGTAGACGGTGTTGGAGTTGTTGAAGCTTGGGTGTTGGAGAAGCCATGTGACTTGGATGAGAACTTGGCATACTTGAAATCATCTTGCACTTGGCATTCCGCTTTGGTAGCTTGATGCACTAGATCGATAAGGTTCGAGTATGGTTGGAAGTCGGCGATCTTCTTGATAGGATGGTTGAGTCCATTCAATAAACGTGCCATTGTTTGCTCATCATCTTCCATGACATTGGCTCTGATCAAGGCAATCTCCATCTCCTTGTAGTACTCTTCAACGCTTTTGGTTCCTTGCTTGAGTAGTTGGAGTTTCTTGAGGTCGCGGTGGTAGTAGGTAGGCACAAAGCATGCTCTCATGACATCCTTCATTTGCACCCAAGTAGTGATGGGTGGTTCACCTCTTGCCTCTTGGCGCTCGATAACTTGTTCCCACCAAATGAGGACATAGTCTTGGAACTCAAGGGATGCCATCGCGATCTTCTTCTCTTCATCGTAGTTGTGCAAACGGAAGATCTTGTTAAATTTCAATGCCCATGAAAGGTACTCTTTGGGATCGTTGCTTCTGTTGAACTTGGGCATGGTGAACTTGAGCTTGCCATAGCGTTGCTCTTCATTGTGTTGGGGTCAGGGATGATGACGCCCATGTTGTAGATGATTGTCAAGCTCGTGTCACTCTTGGTGAGGAGGGTTGTCAACTTCATGTTGCTCTTGTCATGGAGGATGCTCTTGATGAACTTGATGTTCTTGGAGAGCTTGTGGAGGAGCTTGTCGAGCTCGAGGAGGAACTTGACGATGCACGCGATCTTGAAATCTGTGTTCTTGAATTTCTTCGCGAAGTGCTTCTTCATGTTCACGAGCTTGTCAGCCTCGGTCAGCTACTGCTCGACTTGAATCTCGGAGGGCTCGTTGCGCCACAAGTGCTTGTGCTTCACGAAGTTGTTGTTCTTGGCGTTGTGCCTCGACATCTTGTGAAACTTGGTGTAGACGCGCTCGCTCTTCCTCTTCATGTTGGCGTTGGCGTTGCCATTCTCGTGCTAGCGCAAAAGCCTCTTCAGTTTGACGTTGTCGACGCTCTTGAGAGTCGGTGTCGCATAGGGGATTGCGGCTTTCTTAACGATCGTTGCACGCGGCACGGCGTAGAGTGTTCGATGTCGGTGCACTTGAGCCGGAGAGGGTGAAGTCGGAGTGTCGACTTGAGCGAGTCCTTCTTGATGAAGACGAAGTGGAAGAAGAGCGGTTGAGCAACAAAGCGCGAATTTCATCCATCCTTGTGTCATTCTCTTGCTTGTGATCGTCGAGCTTGTGGTCGAAGTAGTCCCTTGTACGTTGCTCGGAGAGTTGAAAGTCGGCGGCGAGGTTGTCGATGCGTTCACTCATTGCTTTTTGCTCTTGATGCAAAGCACGTTGTGCACCAAAGAGGTGGCTCAAGGTGACGTAGGAGTTCATGTCATCGTCATGTTCAATGAAGAGTGGGTTGGTAGAAGTACTCGGCTTCCAAGAAGAATGTGAGTGGTAGAAAGAGAAGAACGAATACCAAATATACCTTGACCGAAGTTGAAAGTGGATCGATCACTCCAATGTAGGACAAGGAAATAGCACAATTGGTACTAGCTCTTGTCAGTTTCTCACACCTACACAGGTAAAAGCTTATGGTGGAGCTTGGTTTGGAATGTGGCACAAAATTTGATGCAAGTGTAAGTGAGCTTCAACAATGTTGGAAAAGATTCGCAAGATGCAATGTAACAAGTAGACCAAGCATATAAGGTACACAGAAACACACACACAAAAATATAAGTGGGGTTGTGCAACCAAGGGTGAGCCAAAATGTGGAATCCAAAAAAATGCTCTTGTTGCACAACACTAGAGAGACGCTAGCATGATTGCACAATAGGCGGATACAAAGAACTTGTGCACAACCTACTTAGCAAAAATGCAACGACTTCTATCCCAAGTATGCTCTATGCAAGGTGTTTCGATGATATGATCCAAGAAGATCTAGTATGACAATCTTAATGTTATATGATGCTATGGTTCTTGCTTAAAAGATCTTTGCTTATCTTTCCTTTTTGCTTAAAAGCTTGTTTGGCTCTTTGATGTTGGAGCTCTTTTCTCATGCAATGGTTGACGAACCAAGAGAGCAATTGTGTATGTGATGACAACTTTGTGACACAAGAGATGATACCAATATATGCAACAATGATGTATGTATGCTATGGGAAGTATGATCACTAATGTGCACAAGTCTCGTTGCCGGCAATACTCAATGGCTAGTCTCGATGGGTAAGCAACGCAAAGAAGTAAGGCTATGATGGCTACCAATGTAATGGGAAGAGTGATATGTCCAATACCAAGACGAGGTTACTGGTCTTGCTTCTGGTACGGTGTCAAAATGGTGGCACGAATACCAAGATGTAGTCGAGGTGGTCATTGTTTATGACGCGTCCGTGGCGAAGATGAGAGGCGGTGATCTCGATATCGAACCGTACCTAGATAGCCGAAACACAAAATGATACAGAATCGCAACTCAAATTCTCAAAGCGCGAAGTGGCAACACTTGTAGTCGTGCGAAACGAGTAAGCAATGGTGGTGGTATGCGGAAGTGGTGATGGTGTATTGGTGGTTGGAGTGCGTATGCAGAAATGTGGGGCGGTGGTGGTGACTATACTGAAAAAATTCAGTTTCATCAGGGTTCGTCGGATGTCCGGGCTGGGTCGGACGTCTGGTGCCTGGGCGAAAATCAGGCACGGGATGAGCTGCTAGGGTTCGAGGTGGAGATGGCGAAAATGGTCAAATCCGGAGGATTTTGTGGATGGAAAGGGTGGGGAAAGGGGGGAAAAGCTAGATCCACTCGAAACAAAGCAAATCCATGGATCCAAACCAACAAAATCTCAACACACTAACAAATCACAAAAAAATTGGGGCTATTTTTGTAGGGAATTTTCGAATTAGGGACAAAAACAACAAGAACTAGGCTAGCAACACAATGGGGAGACTCTGAAATCATGATCAACGTTGCTCATGATACCAAGTTGATGTAGGGTGGAACCCTAATCGCCCGATCTTTCACGAAAGGAGCGGATCCCGCGATGAACACGAAGAACAAGAGGGGAAAAAGGAGGGAAAACACAAGGGAAACACAAGAGAATCACTAAACCAACACAAGAAAGTCACACATGTGCTAGATCCTTGAATACATAGGGTTCACACGGTACACGATCAACTAAGGATGATACAAGGGTAACGGTCTTCTCCGTGAGGAGGTCTTGATGTTCTTCCCAAAAGAGGGGTCTTGAATCCGCTTGGGGGATCTTCTCCGTAGGAGGCTCGAATCTTCGAGGAGAAGGTAATCAAGTGGATGAGCAAAGCTCTCACACAAAATATGAGCTAATCCTTTGCTAACCCTAGAAAGTTGGACGAGGTGGAGTATATATAGTCTTAGTGCAAAGAGGGGGGCGAAGGGGTACATGGGCTGCGGCCCAACACGAAACAGTGCATAGGCGTCGGACGTCCAGGAGTCACCGGTCGTCCGGAGGCTCGCGAGGGTCCGGATGTCCGGTGCCTGTCAGACATCCGTAGATCCGGCTCGGGTGGTCTTCTGTCGGACGTCCAGTCGGGGTCGGTCGTCCGTGGGGCGTCGGATGTCCGTTTGTTTTGGCTCGGGTGTGGAAGTGTCGGTCGTCCGGAGGAGGCCGGACGTCCGAAGCCTGGAGGTCGTCGGACGTCCGGGGTTCGTTGGTTGTCCGGAGCCTGGAGACTTTGAGCAGCTCTTCTTCTTCGTCTCCGTCTTCACGTCCATCTTCCTCTTCCTCTTCTCCTTGCTCCTTAGCTTCTCCATGATACCTGAGAATGCACAAAGTGTCTGTATGAGGTAGTAGCCATGTCTCACGTGCATCAAAGTGGAAATGTGAGAGGAGAGATGTCACCTCGGTTTCAAGGGCTCTTGCACGTGCTCGTGTCATGGGTCCAAGAGGTGTCGTAGGAGATGTAGTTGGGTCCATGGTGATGGCCTTGGGATGCTCCGCATCAACAGTGCACCTAAATGGATTGCAAAACACATGTGTCTCACTGCGTGCATGTTTACTCCCCGTGCAACAAATTTCAAATATTGAGAATCTTGATTTTTAAATTCTAGTAAGTCCAAAACTTATTTGAAGTTCATGAAACTTATCGTGTTGTCATATGGACACCAATACAAAGTGGCATTGTACTTTTTTTTGTCAAATTTGAGACCAGTTTTGATGTAATCTTTATCTAATTACAGATGGGAGATTATTAGTAATTGGGAACGAATATCCCAAACGGATTATTTATTCGAATCGTGAGCGTTAGACCAACAATGGATACTTACCATGCTTCGGTTAAGCAATAAAGCGGCAGTATTAATCATCCAAATAGAAAAACAATATACGTGTCGCTGCGTGCCCCGTGTGCCACGCGAGCAGGTGTGAGTTGACGGGACGCGTCCGCCGCGCAGGTAGACGGGGAGGCATGCGTGCAGGTGTGTGAATTGATGGAGGCATGCTCGCTGCGTACTGTCATCAGGAGGCATGCAAGTAGTTGTGTGAAACTTTGTTAGGCATGCTAGGAGTTCGGTGCACAGGCTCACCGGGAGGCGAGCCATCGGTTTGACCGCTGCCCGCCTCTCTCCCACAACCCCCTACTCCATATTAATGGTGCGCCCGAGCGGCCGCACCCCCCATCCTCGCTACTCACACACAATCCTCTCTCTCCGCTTGCATCCTCGACGCCGCTCTCAGTCCTCAAAGCCGTCAGTGTATGAGGATACCGCCGAAGCGCCCCATCGAAGGGAGTGGTGACGCTGGGGATGCTAAAGCACCGAAGCATGGCGTGGAGATGGAGACAGAGGTTGCCATCACCGCCGGCGAGTTATCGCTGCACCCTGACATCATCGATGGCGTCGAGCTTCCACAGCCGGAGGCGGAGTTCCACTCTGACTCCAACGACCACTCCGGCGACGACTCCGATGACCACTCCGGCGACGACTCTGACTCTGACGGACAACTGGTTAGTCATCTATACAATGGTCATAATCCATGAAATCTGAGTAAGTTTTGTTAGATCCGTGTAGTGTATTGATTGTTTGAATGGTACAGGTGATAAGTGATTAGTTGTTTCATCTGTGCAAATGATTTCTGCTAGTAATCCGACTAGGGTTAGTGTTCGTGCTAATAATTCCTAGCCAGGGCTTGACGATTGATTTTCAATGACCTACATATGCTTGTGCCATTATTTTCATCAAGATTGGTCTGTACATAGACGACCATGCTTAAAAATTGAACCATAATCTCTGGATATGTATAAATAAATAGCCATAAATTCCTAATCCTACTTCACGGCATGTAATCATTGATTTGATGCCAAATTTGTTTTACTATTTTTATAGGTGTTGTCTGACGATGTGGACAGCGAGGATGAAGATGTCCAGAGGAGGTACAACAGGCAAATCCCGAGGGAGCTTTATGCGAGAATGCATAATAGGCGCATTAGGACCACGAATGACGGCTATGGATGCCCATTTTGCAACCAGAAGCTTCATGACGCGTATGTAAGTGTTCTGGCACATGCAAGAGGACGGATCGTTGGCTCCTTCAAGCAGAAGTATTCTCGCAGGTTGGCGCACGGCGCGTACGCCGAGTACCTGGAGAAGCTCCAAGACCGTGCCGGCCTGTGAGATGAGATGTGGGATGGATCGAACTATATATGTACGCTTGAGTATGCTTAATGTGGTTGAACTATGTACTACTTATGGTTGAACTATGCTTATGTATGTGTAAGCTTATTATCTATGCTTGAGTATGTTAAATATTTCGCCAAATTTTGGTAAAAATTACAACGGGGGACCAATTAACCAGGACGGAGGTAGTACGTCAATCACACACAGTTCCCAAAATTGGAACCATGTGCAATGACTTTCATTTTGCCTGCTGCGTCAGTCACACACGGTTCGTTCTAGCAAACCATCGCCCCCAAAATTCTTTGTGGGATAGAAAACCCTCACAACCCAATTCAAAAAACAAAAAGAAAACCCTCACCATCCCCATGTCAGAAAAACTGTCACCCGCCCGCCACCCCCTCGGCCCCTCTGGTACATTCCCAATTCACACATGCACAAGCTCCTCTGCATCTATGCCATGGCACCGCCTATCGTGGCGGTAAACACTTAGCTCGACGCCTGCGGTCGCCGCCAGACTGCCGGCAAAGCCCACCGCATTTCGCCACTTCTGCTAGCCGCCGCCTATCACCATCGACTTTGATGAGGACATCAATACCATTGTTACACCCACATTCCCTGCTGCTATACATACTGGACCAATTACTAGAGCTCGCGCATGCCAATTAAATTATTAGGTACTTTCGTTTCTTGGTAATGATTCTAATGTTCATGAGAATATGATGCTGCCTAAATTGGATACATTTGTTTTGCTTACAAATGAAGGGCCTGGCATGGATAAGAGGGATGAACACTGGAGCAAGACCAAGCATGGAGATGATGGCATGCGCAAGGGGATCAAGAACGGAGTTACAAGTGATGATTTCAGGACTTTGAAGCCACCATAAGGAGTGCATGAAGCCTTGGACAAAATATACAAGATGCCACTTCATAAATTTCGTCCAGAGGCTATTCTAGGTGCTTCGTCACCTTATTATTGGGCCAGGCCCATGTATTTTCAAAATACTTAAGTATAGGCTGTTTTAGAGTCCGTATGTGTGGGGAAACAAGAGTTAGGGTTGGTTTCGGACCCCTCCTCCAAGGGCCACGAAATTCCCCCCTCTTCCTCCATATATACAGCCCTTAGGGCATCATTTAGACTTTGGGTTTTGTTTAGATTAAAGTTCGCCATAGCTACAACTTCGCGTACTTCGTTTGTGTTCAACAACCAGACAAAGATGTCACAGAACCCCACCTTGATCAATAAAGCTTTCATCTTATATTCGCAATATCCAGATTGCAATATTAGTTTCTTGCTTGTTCTTCATTTACCTGCAGGAAACAGACATTCGTGGTCAGGTTGAGCATGCTCCGGCGTGGTCAATAACCTCGCGGAGTTGGTTTAGCGACGGCTAAGGTGCGACGTCCTTGCACGTTCGGAGTCAGATCGTCAAAGTCGACTTCCTCCAAAACGATAGCCACCATCTCATCGAAAGACGGGACACCTTTTCCTCTATCAGACTTTCTCGACGCTGCTCGCGGTCGACCCAGCTCCGCTCAGATGGGGAATCTGCCGTATAGAGGGTTCTTTCTCATGGACGACATGGTAACTAATTTGACGAGATATTATCTCATCTCTTATCCCAGTTCATCTGCCTCCTTTAATCATCCGGCGGAAATCGCCGTGAACTCATTTTTATTCGAGCTGATTTGTGGGTTTTCTTTGATTCATATAATGTACAGTGCGCTGACACTTCAGGACTTTGCGACCTCCACCAGAGATTCCATCTCACCATACCAGATAACTTGAGGATGCGTGCGGTATGTTCAATCTCGCCCTAAATCAGTTGGCATGGCCTACTTTCCTGAACAGATTCTAGATATTGCTACATTTGGATAAAAGGTGCCACATGCACCATATATATCAAAGGGGATTCCCCCCTCTTCTTTCTATACTAGGAAAATTAATGATGTATTGTTCTTTTGATTACTCTCATATTTCCGTGACATCATGTTTACCCTATCTGTTTAATTACAGATTTTTGTCTTTCGATTTCAACTATTGTACAGTTCATTCAATTTTGGGCCCATATTTGCATGTTACCATATTTTCTTTAACAATCCTACCATTTTCTGTAGAACAACCCTTGCTATGCAACAGATTATGTAGTGCACAATTTTTCCCTTTACATAGATGAAGGCTCCATGGATGTCATACTGCACACAAACCATGGATTTACAATTGTTGCAACTGTAAGACTTGATGAACGTGGTGACTCCTATTTTGGCACTGGCTTTTGGAAAGAAATTGCAAAGTTTTATGTACTGAAAGCTGGCACTAAAATTGCACTGCACATAAAAGGGCCTGGTCATAGATATATGCTAACTTCCCTGACAAAATCATCCGTCCAGACTTTGTTCGAAGTAAGTTTTCTTTTCAACTATCTGCATGTTGACTTACCCAGCAATGTCAAATGAATTGTGTAGTATTTAAGCAACCAATTGTTATTCTCTTTCTTACTATTCCTACCTAATAAGTTCTAGTTACCAATACAGTTTTCTATTGCCTGTTTTAACTAAATATTCCCTGTACTCCCATTTCTATCAGAAAGTGTCGCTGACAAGGAGACTCCGGAGGTGGAGAACGAGGCTGCCAACAAGCGGAGGCGGGCCGAGCTAGAAGCGCAAGCGACTCCACCAGGCCTAGGCTTCATCAGCAGCCTCCCCGATGATATGGTGAGAGTCATCATCTCCGTCCTCCCAATCAAATATCGGGCGCAAACAATCGTCCTTTCCCAGCGGTGGTGCCCCCTATGGAACTCCAGCCCTCTCAACCTCATCGACACCCACGAGCTCTGCCATGCCAATCGTAAAAGCTTGGATGTGTTCTCCAAGATCCTCGGCAATCACCTTGGCCCAACCAAAGGCCTTAGAATGGGCAAGTTCCGTTCCAACGGCAAGGACCGAGCCAAGCTTAACGACTGGTTCCGATCCCCCGCCCTAGATCATCTCGAGGAGCTCACTTTTGATGATGGGCATATGCGGTCGCTACCAACGTCTGCACTCCACCTCACGCCCACGCCGCGCGTCGCCAAGTTCAGGAAGTGCCATCCCCCCTTAATGATGTGTCCGCTCTTATTCTACCACGACTAAGGCACCTCGAGCTCGTTGCCGTCTGCTCTCAAATGGTGACATGGAGCGCCTGATCCATGGCTGTACTGCACTTGAGTACCTTCGTCTTCAGGCGATCAATGGGTTGAGTACCTTCCACATCACCTCCATGACTCTCCGGACTATTTATGTGTGTTGCTGGTGCGGCAAGAAGACATCACAAGATGTGTACCATGGTATGGTCATTGAGGACACACATGCACTCGAGAGATTACTTGTAGTTGATCAAGAAGGTCCAACAAGAATCAATGTCATTTCTGCACCGAAATTGACAGTGGTGGGCTACTCATCTCACAAATACTCCGAACTTGTTATTGGATCCACACCTGTTCAGGTACAACAACCACCTTCTACCTCTCCTTCTACAAATTAACATTATTTCTAATTTTGAAGATGTTTCTTCGTCTGTCATTCAGAAAATGATTCTGACAAGCTTGACCCCGAAACTGCGCACAGTGAAGGTCTTAGCACTAGAATCTATCGACCCCAACCTGGAGCAAGCTGTCAGTTTCCTGAGATGCTTTCCGTGCCTGGAGAAGCTATATATCGAGGCGATGTTCCTATCCTGTTAAATGTTAACCATAAGGGAGTTCAAGTTTTCCTAGGGAACTTTTCATCCACTCCAACCTCTTGTGAAGAAGGCTACATTTTTCTAGAATATAATAAATGCCCATGTTAATCATGTCAGATCGAAGATGGCATGTTAGTGCATTTTAGAAATCCTGCAAACCAAATAGGCCTATAGTAATGTTCAAAACTGCATGTAGGCACTAACACGTTTTCTTCTTTTGCAGATAAGATTAGGTCCAGTGGTGGATAATGTGATACAATATAACAATCATGTTGAATGCCTAGATCTGCATCTCTCAGAAATTACATCGAACTCCTACTGAGGGACCTTACCGGAGATTATATTTGCCAGGTTCTTTGTTCTCAGAGCAAGGGCGCTGAAGGAAATGAGGTTTTCCCTACATTTTATTTTGCAAAACGAATTGGTTTGTTGATCAGCGTCGGTGCCTGCGGCAGAATGGAGTAGGCTCAAAAAATGTTGAATTTCATTTTGGAACTTCGGATGATAGAGTAATCGGAAGTCATCATGTCAACCCCATAGATGAGTTGTCAGTGGCTGACCCCTTTGCAAAAATTGTGAGTTTTTGGAACCAGACTTAGAAGCAGTGATATTAGTTTGAACTTCTCTGATATCCATGTTTAGCGGATTAGCGTGAGCGTTTGCAGCTGATGAGCTGACTTTCATTTCTAATATCAGTTTGAACCTTCTACTATTCGAATTTGAGCCGTGTAACTCTAGAATTTGAACCTTGTTACATTTCGAGCTTTTGTGGTACAATCGTTGAAATGGCATCATATGAGACTTGTATATTGCTAACACTATTTTGACCTTAATATGCAATTGTCTTAGATTTTATTAACCATTCTCGAATCAGTTTACCTTGTCAATCTCACAGCACACGATCGGTGTAGCTAAGTCGACTGCGATCTTCGACATTATTGCACACAGTTGGTTTCTTCCACCGTGTGCACTATAGAGCACAAAATTACTTATCGCACTCGAGTGTCCATCATCACCCTTCTGTGTAACTTTGACCTCATCACCCACGGGTAAACTTATGATCGAAGTCATTCCACACACTTCGTTTTTACAAAGCTTTTTGCCAATAAACGCCCATGATTTGCCCCTCTTCTAGCCGATGTGTGGTGAAACAAGCCGGGCGGGAAGCTTGCGCGGTAAACAGCACGGTAGCGTGGGAACAGGCTCACCGACGATACATTTGGCACCTCTTCGAGCCCACACGTGCGGGGCGGTGTTGTCAAGTGTGCACTGGAATCGTCCGCTATGAACGCCGTGACAAGACGTGACGATTACAGGCTGGCCGACCCCCATTTAGTATAGCGGCCATTTAACCCTTGTGTCTCTTCAACCTTTCGATCGCGCCCCACCATTTCAAGAAGCACACCCACAACAAGAAATTCTTAGAGGGTATCCTGCGCGGCTCCAATGGCGCTCCGAGCGGCTGCCGACGATGAGTAGCAGTTCACCATGCGTGCCGTTGTGGACACCCACAGAAGGTTCATGGACCTCTCGGTGGTGTACACCAACGACCTGGGTCTGGGTGGAGCACACATCATGGAGCTGTTGCGGGGGACACGGGGGCCCGCGAGGACGTGGACGCTGTTGGGGGTGTGGTTGGAGCAGGTGGCGCCATTACCACCTCCCCCGGGGCCGACACGGGGGCCGGAGCTACCAAAGGAGAACAGCATCAGTAGCGTCTCGACGGTCAAGCTCTGCAAGGTTGGCTAGGGGGTCACTCCGTCCGGGCCCCCTCCTCTCGCCGACGAGCACAACCACAGCAACGTCGCTCGGTCTGGGGCGAGCCATCGCCCTCCGGTTGCCCCCACCACGGGAGCGACCGCGGCACATGCGCCTCCCCCCGGACGAGCCAACCGGGCTGCTGCGCTCAACGGAGCCACTGATCTTCGAGCACCACCGCCGCGTGACTGCGCTGCCTTGGTGGTTGTCCCACAGCAGCGTGGGCACGGCGCCGCCGTCGTCGCTAGCACCACCCGGAGCCAGGCGACGACGTGGTCAACGTCATCGACATCCATGGCAAGCACGGCCATAAAGGCTATGGCGCGAGCTCAGCTATTACTGAGGTTCCCGCCAGCAGCCAAGCAGATGGATGAGTGGCGTGCCACCATCCAAAGCTTGCTTGGTTTCGCCAAAGCTAGGGGCTCACGACAAGCTTGCCCACTCTGTCCTCCCCAAGCCACAACCACCGCCCGCACGGCTGGCCGTACGGAGGGGGGCGTCCCCACAGTTCAGTCCCCACCACGGCAACCGACGAGGGTGCAGCAGAATCAGGACCCCGACGACGTCTCGATGGCCTCTTCTGACCCTCGAGCACGCCCAGTCCAACGTTGAACCCCGAAAGACAAGCAGCGGGGAGACGCACGTGTCGTCGCCGAACGGCGCCGCAACGACCCCTGTCAGACCGACGAGGGCGACGAGCCTGCGCTTTGTGTTGGCGGGTGCCTATCTTTCGAGGTTCGCTGCCCTGCCTTTACACGAGAGCCGCGGAGAGTCCGTTGGCCGTCCATTCGCACATTCAAGCCAGAGATGCCTGAGAAGTACGACGGGAGGCTGAACCTGGCAGAGTTTCTGAGCATCTACACCATCGCTGTTCAGGCTGCTGGGGGAAGAGATGAGAAGGTGTTCGCCAACTACTTCCCTCTGGCCCTCAAGTCCAATGTTAGGTCTTGGCTGATGCACCTACTAGAGAACTCCATTTCGTCATGGGCAGAACTGTGCCACGAGTTCATCGGTGCCTTCACCGGTGGCCACCAAGAGCCTGGCAGGCCCAACGACCTGCAACTTCTCCAACAGAAGGAAGGAGAAACACTCCGTAAGTATTTGCAGAGATTCAGTAAAGTTCATAGAAATATTCCAAATATCCATCCGACAGTCATTATAGCAGCTTTCCAGTCCAATGTGCACAACCACAGCATTCATTCCAAAATGAAAGTGTGATTGCCCAAGACTGTGAAGGAAATGTATACGCTGGTGGATAAATGTGCCCGGATGGAAGAAGGAAGGAAGTTGCCCGGAGAATAAGATTGCATTAATGTTGATTCAGAAGATGCGGATGAATCAACTAGTGAGAAGAAGGGCAAGAAGCGCAATAAGAAGCCGAGGGATCGGGCATGCCTAGTACCGGCTAGGAGGCCAAGGTTGAGGCCCCTGGCAAGGAAGTTTCCGTGTGCGCTGCCTGCCGGGAAGCTGTTGCCGCCGAAAAAGTTGGGAAAGGTGATGGGTCGTACTACAAGATCCACCGGACCAAAGGCCAAGACCTTCAGGAGTGTTACCAGGTTGAGCAGCTCATCAAGAGTATGATAAACGTGATAAGGAGAAAGGTCAGAATGCTGCTGGTGGTAAGGGCCGGGGTGGTGAAGCAAATCGCCCCGGTAAACCCTTTCGGAACCAAGCGAAGCCCGCCAGGGGCCAAGAGAACGAAATTTGTGATGATGCCAGTGATGGAAGGGATGAAGAAGAAACTAGTGAGCATGAATTTCAGAAGGCCACTGATGCCTTATGCATTGATGGGGGTGCATCTTTGCACACCTCTCATTGCCAACTCAAGTGATGGGCATGAGAGGTCAATGTTGTGAAACCAGCGCCAGAGGCCCGGAAACCGCTCAAGTGGTCACGCACACCTATCATCTTTGACGAAGAGGATCACCCTGATCGCACCACTGCGGTAGGGTGCTTGCCGTTGTTGGTCTCCTCAACAATTCGCAACCTCAAGGTTACAAAGATGCTAGTGGACGGCAAAGTCGGGTTGAATCTGATTTCCCCAGCAGTTCTCAGCCAGCTTCAGATAGAGAAGAAGAGCTAGAGATCACTGGCACATTTCAAGGAGTTAATCCCAGCAGGAGTCATCCTAAGGGGAAGATTACGTTGCCGGTGATGTTTGGGGGAGAACTAAACTATCGGACTGAGATGGTTGTGTTTGATGTGGTTGATCTCCCCCTACCGTACAACAGGATTCTTGGATGACCAGCCCTGGCCAAGTTCATGGTAGCATCCCACTATGCTTACAACATCCTAAAAATGCCTGGGCCACTAGGAGTCCTCACTATCCCATCTGATGAGAAGGATGTAATTATCTGTGTGCACAAGATGTATCGGGATGCAGTTGCAGTGAAAGTGGCAGGAACGACAGTTCCCACCAAGGAATGCAAAGGAAAGAAGAGGGATTGTAGGACCTCCCGCAAGGAGTCCAGGAAGCATGCCCCTCCGAGTGCACGACACCCATTGACGACGTGCCGGAGTGTTCCAACAGGAAGAGATCCAAGGTTACTGCACCACAAGTGAAGAAGGTCCTGGCAAGGCTGGCTGGCGTTGATGGTTCTTTCACTATTAGCGCCACCCTTGATGAAAAATAGGAAAGCGCGCTCGTTGCCTTCCTGTAGGCGAATATCCATGTGTTTGCTTGGCAACCATCTGATATCCCTGGCGTTCCCAGGGAGGTGATTGAGCACCACCTTGCTATCTGCCCACATGCCCAACCCGTCAAGCAGAAAGTATGGAAGCAGGCCTTGGAGAGGCAGTAGTTCATTGCCGAAGAGATCAAGAAATTGGAGGCAGTTGGTTTGGTCAGAGGAGTGCTGCATCCTACATGGTTACCAAATCCAGTAGTGGTCCGGATGGCTAAAGGGAAGTGGAGGTGAGGGAGTCCTGGATTAGGGGTTATCCGGACGGCCGGACTATATCCTTTGGCCGGACTGTCAGACTATGAAGATACAAGATTGAAGACTTCGTCCCGTGTCCGGATGGGACTCTCCTTGGCGTGGAAGGCAAGCTTGGCAATTTGGATATGTAGATCTCCTTCCTTGTAACCGACTCTGTGTAACCCTAGCCCCCTCCAGTGTCTATATAAACCGGAGAGTTTAGTCCGTAGGACCAACAACAACAATCATACCATAGGCTAGCTTCTAGGGTTTAGCCTCTTCGATCTCGTGGTGGATGAACTCTTGTAATACTCATATCATGAAGATCAATCAAGCAGCAGTAGGGTTTTACCTCCATCGAGAGGGCCCGAACCTGGGTAAAAACATTGTGTCCCCCGTCTCCTGTTACCATCCGCCTAGATGGATAGTTTGGGACCCCCTACCCGAGATCCGCCGGTTTTGACTCCGACATTGGTGCTTTCATTGAGAGTTCCTCTGTGTTGTCATCGTTAGGCTGGATGGCTCCTTCAATCATCGATAGCGATGCAGTCTGGGGTGAGACTTCTCTCCTCGGACAGATCTTTGTATCCGGCGGCTCCGCACTGCGGGCCAACTCGCTTGGCCATCTGGAGCAGATCGAGAGTTACGCCCCTGGCCACCAGGTCAGGTTTGGAAGCTTAAACTACACGGTCGACATCTGTGGAGACTTGATCTTCAACGGATTCAAGCCCTGCCGAGTGTGTCGCACGGTCATGATGAGCATGATTTAGCTCTACCATCGGACAGTGTTCAGGATACCACACCGGTAACCGCTCCGACCCTCAATTCGAAGCCAATTGTGCCATCCATGGACGGGTAGATAGACCCCGCCACGGAGGCCGCATTCTCAGCAGCGATCGAGCCGAGTATCGCCCTTACCCTTCACAGGAGCCGTGACGCCGAACTGCCGGATTCTTCCCCGGCCACGGACTCCGAACCGCCTGCGCCCGTGCCTATCGAATCCAACTAGGCGCCGATCATGGAGTGCACCTCCGCGGATATCCTTCAGCAATCGCCCTTTGGCGACATACTGAACTCATTAAGGTCTCTCTCCTTGTCAGGAGAGTCCTGGCCGAACTATGGCCGGCCAGATCGGGATGCGGACGACGAAGAAATTCGCCGCCCACCCACCACCCACTTAGTAGCCACTGTTGACGATTGGACCGACATGCTCGCCTTCGACTCCGAAGACATCGATGGTATGGATGACGATGCAGGAGACGAACAGGAGCCAATGCTCACAGGGCATTGGATGCCCACTTCATCATATGATGTATACATGGTGGACACACCGAAAGAAAACGACGATGAGGAATGGAAGGACGCACTAAAGGATCATTCCCTCGAGAAGCAGTCAAAGCGGCGGCATAAGCGCCGCTCCAAATCCCGCCTTGGTAGAAACAGCGATCATATAGACCCAGCGATAGAGCAGGGTGAGCCAGCGGACAACAAACACGGCATTGAACCACTGTCCGACCATGGCAACACAGAGAATCAAACCGAACAACCCGACTCCGGCGAAGATAACAGTCCAGATGACATCACACCAGACAGGCAGCCGGAGCAACACAATACCCATCAAAGGCTTGTTGCCACTGCGAGGAGTCTGAAAAAGCAGAAGCAAAGGCTCAGGGCTGCACAAGATGGAGTGAAGTACTCAACACTGCAGCAAAGTACGGCGGTAGTCGCCACACAAAGAGCTACCCGAAGCGAAAGCTGCTACCTGAATTCGATGAGGAGGCCTTAGATCCCCTGCAATCAAAAAGCAAAACAGCCATCCGGTCGGATAGATGACCTCGTGGCCAACATAGAGCAGCAAACGACGCCGCACACAAGCCAGTACGCGATCAACGTGAGGGCTCGCATCAAAAGGACGGTGCAACTAGATCCATCTACGGGCCAAGCAAGCGCGCTCCAGCACGCAATGCAACACAATAAAAATCCGAACACCACGGTACACCCAAACACAGGGGTGCCGCACACCCCCTATGTTTCATCGATGAGGTGCTGGACCATGAATTTCCAGAGGGATTCAAACCCGTAAACATAGAGGCGTATGACGGAACGACGAACCCTGGGGTCTGGATTGAGGACTACATCCTCCATATCCACATGGCTCGAGGAGACAATCTCCACGCCATCAAGTACTTACCCCTCAAGCTCAAAGGGCCAGCTCGGTACTGGCTTAAAAGCCTCCCCGAAAACTCCATTGGAAGCTGGGAAGAGCTCGAGGACGCTTTTCGGGCAAATTTTCAAGGGACCTATGTCCGACCACCGGATGCAGACGATTTAAGTCATATAACTCAACAGCCCGAAGAGCCAGTCCAAAAGCTTTAGAACAGGTTTCTCACTAAAAAGAACCAAATAGTCGACTGTCCGGATGCCAAAGCCTTAGCAGCTTTCAAGAACAGCGTTCGAGACGAATGGCTTGCCAGACACCTCAGCCAAGAAAAGCCGAGAACAATGGCAGCATTAACAAGTCTCATGACCCGCTTTTGCGCAGGTGAGGACAGCTGGTTAGCCCGATGCAGCACCAGCGACCCAAGTACGTCCGAAGTTAGGGACAGAAACGGGAAGCCATGACGCAGCAAAAACAAGCGCCGGAATAAAGAAGACAGCCCGAAGAGCACGGCGGTAAACGCCGGATTCAGAAGCTCTCGGCCAGGTTTGGATCTTCCCGTTTCTAGTGCAAATGAATCTTATGGAAAAATTTCTATGGTTTACAAACCTATGAATCAAACAACGAAGATAGGAAAAATTCCTAAGGACTAGAATCCTCCAAAATTCATTTGAGAATCCTTTGAATCAAAGAAGCCCTTAATCTATTTTATGATTCATGGAATTGTGCGTTGTAAAGCATAAAGTAGAAACAAATAATGGCAACTCAACTAGAAAAAAAGTTTGGGCAGTTATGATAGGGAAGATTCTAGAACAAAGGAGAAGCTCTTGTGTTTTGAGGTTTGTGCATTATGCTTAAGTTCAACCATGGAGTCTGCTAGATTGTACATGTGGAAAAATCCGGTGGGGGCTAGAAGATGGTGCAAGGGGCCATGTGGAGGGAGACTATGAAGGAGTGCATAAGTGTAACATATTTGAAGAGAGGAGGCAAGAACGTGCGCTGTTGCGCGCAGTGGCGGAGCCATGAAAAATAAATGAGCTAGGGGGCCCAGCATTGCTAATCCTTTACGAGGAGGGCCAATTCATCAACTTAAACCATTTTACCAGCAATTGTCTAATGATCACATTCATATTAGCTTTGATATATAGTGACGTTAGGGGGGAGGGCCCTTGCTGCCCCTGTCTTCGCCACTGTGCGCACGTCTGAGAGATGAAGCGGAGGCATGGATGATGAGAGGGGGGCATTGGATATATAATTAATGTGGGTGTACTAGCTATGTAATCCTATATAGAGAGGTATAGATTGATCGATGTGGACGTGGGAAAGAGGGTGAGGCCCCACTAGATATATAGATTGATCGGTTTGTGTGGAAAACTGTGAAAGACATAGCTATATACACACACACACTCATAGAGGAACATCGATCGTTGCGCATGCACGTGAGTGATAAAGAATGCCCGATATGATGGGGAGGGGGAGGTGTGTGTGTGTGTGTGCATGCATGGGAGACCAACTTGAAGAAAAAGATTGCATGTGTGCGATGGATAATGCCGACCGGTACTGTGTGTGCATGCATGCACGAGAGAAAGTTAATGGTACAATTATAAAGAGAAGATGACTGTGTGGGTGTGAAAGACTAGGTGACGTCATAATCAATGTAAAGTAGAATTCAAATATTTGAATAAGAGATCATGATGTTTGAAACCCTTGCATGCATGAATATAACTGAGATATGTGTGGTGTGGTTTGGAAACGAGCATGTTGTACAATATACACATTGAACAAGGTCAGACTAATTTGTATTTGAGATATCGTGACAGACATCGTTTGGCCACATTCCATCCGTGCATGGACACACTATTCTAATTGGAGATGATGGGTGGCTTTCACATCACATATCTATATCTATACCCCTATATATATTATATTTTATATTTTTTATATAGTGTGCGGATAACTTTAACTTTGAAAGGTGGTCGTTGGATGAGGCCAATCTGATGGTGCAGAGATGGAAAATTAGAGCACAACTGGCCGTTGGATATCATCTAGATTCCACCAGATTTTGCCACATGTACAATCTCAAAGACTCCATGGTTGACCTTAAGCATAATGCACAAACCTCAAAACACAAGCACTTCTTCTTTGTTCTAGAATCTTCCATATCAAAATTGCCCAAATGTTTTTCCTCATGATTTGCCATTATTTGTTTTTACTTTATGCCTTACAACGCACAATTCCATGAATATTAAAATAGATTAGCTTTCTCATAAAAACTAGATGATTTTGAATGAAATGAACTATAAGAATTAAACAAACATCTACATCATGCATATATGACTCAAAGCTTACATGCTATAATGTGGTATTTATTCATAATTTGGTTGCCAAATCTCATGCGTGCAATGCACGTGTACCTTACTAGTCTAGATGGTGTTTGTTGTGTGTGTGTTGTGCTTGTTAAACATATTGTACGTAGTATATCATACATGGTTTAGATTCTGAACATCTAGCTAGAGCATACATGTACTATGATTTGAATTCAACATAAAATCTATACATATATTTGAATTTGTGATCGTATGTACATGTAGTTCGTATTTATATACGAATTTACTTCTCCTATATTCATGTCATGTGTTGTGAAGATAATATTTAGATGGTTGTATAACTAAACCGAGTACAATCCCATTCAAACAGGGAAAATGTACTCAAATTTAGTCAATATGCTAGAGAACACACATTCTTTTTTTATTGTTGATGGAAGTGCAAATTGTTTTGGTACTGTACACGTTATGTTTGTTGTCCTATTTTTTGTTTTTTTGTTGTATTTGATTTCATTTTTAGTAATATAGTAAAATGGGACATAGCTCTCTCTAGTGATGAGGTGCGAATTGTCTTTTTTGGTACACGTTAAGCTTGTTCTCCCGAAATTTCAAGTAGCGCCTTGTTATGCCAAAATTTCAAGCTAGCGTCTCTGTCTATCGTGCTGCGAAACTCCCGCCTCTTCAACCCGCGCCTTGTTACCCCGAAATATATAAGATATATCTTTGTCTCATTGTGCTCCGACAACTCCCTCCATCTCAACCCGCGCTTTGCTATTCGAAAATTACAATGCGCGCGAAAACTCCCACCTCCTATGAAATCCCAACACGTGAAATTCCGTGATACCCCTGAACCGAAAGAACCGCCTATCTCAAATCGGTGGCGGTAATTTCGTAACTTACCCCACATTTCGGACAAGCGCGTCCCTAAGCCATGGTTCCCCACTCCCATCACATCTGCCCACCCATTCGAACACCGAGGCCGCGAAAACCTGCGAAGCCCCACAACCTCTTCCGTCTGTGATGAGGACATCAATACCATTGTTACACCCACAGGCCCTGCTGCTATACATACTGGACCAATTACTAGAGCTCGTGCACGCCAATTGAATTATCAGGTACTTTCGTTTCTTGGTAACAATTCTAATGTTCATGAGAATATGATGCTGCCTAAATTGGATACATTTGTTTTGCTTAAAATGAAGGGCCTAGCTTGGACAAGAAAGATGAACCTTGGAGCAAGTTCAAGCATGGAGATGATGGCATTCGCAAGGGGATCAAGAATGGAGTTACAGGTGATGATTTCAGGACTTTGAAGCCACCATAAGGAGTGCATGAAGCCTTGGACGAAATATACAAGATGCCACTTCATAAATTTCGTCCAGAGGCTGTTCTAGGTGCCGCGTCACCTTATTATTGGGCCAGGCCCATGTATTTTTTAAATACTGAAGTATAGGCTGTTTTTAGAGTCCGTATGTGTGGGGAAACAAGAGTTAGGGTTGGTTTCAGACCCCTCCTCCAAGGGCCATGAAATTCCTCCCTCTTCCTCCATATATACAGCCCTTAGGGTGTCGTTTAGACTTTGGGTTTTGTTTAGATTAAAAGTTCGCCATAGCTGCAACTTTGCGTACTTCGTTTGTGTCCAACGACCAGACCAAGACGTCACAGAACCCCATCTTCATTAATAAAGCTTTCCTCTTTTATTCGCAATATCCAGATTGCAATCTCAGTTTCTTGCTTGTTCTTCATTTGCTCGTAGGAAATAGACCCTCGTGGTCAGGTTGATCGTGCTTCGTCGTGGTCAATAACCCTCGGAAGTTGGTTTAGCGATTGCTAAGGCGCGACGTCTTCGCACGTTCGTAGTCGGATCGTCAAAGTCGACTCCCACAGAAAACGATATCTATCTCATTGAAACATCGGGACACCTTCGCCTCTATCAAGTGGTATCAGATTTTTAGGTTGCTCGGTGAGATTTTACAGTTTTTCATAGTTTAGGTCGAGTCTGTTCTTCATACCTATAGTCCACGAAAAAGCCAAAAAAAAAGGTTTAGGTCATCATATCCGAACCAATCTGAGCCTTTGCATAGTCTTTTTAGAGTTTTGCTTTGTTGACTTTGCGGTTGCATCATTCTGTCGAGTTGCTGGTCTTAGCGTCTAGTCCCTTAGAGTTTCGAGTTCTGTTCACAAGTTGTCACATCGCCGCCGCACCATCATCATCATCATTACCATATACCACCACCCCACCATATACATTACTGCTGCCATATAGAACCACCAATCCGAGTCCACATATACCATCGCCATATACCACCACCTATCCGAGTCCAGATATACCATCGCCATATACAACCACCAGTCCGAGTTCCACCAGATTCATCTCCGCCACCAGTCCTAGTCCGAGTCCAGTATTTGTTCCTTTGTTTTCGAGTTCCAGATCACGCGATACTTCGAGTCGTGACCAAGTCGGACTCCCCAACTTCTGTGCGATCCGCAGTAGAAAAATAGTTCCAAACTAAAAAAAAACTAAGTCTGGAAAATTCTGGCTAGGCAGTTTTTAGACCATTTGTAGACTTTTTCGAAAAAATTTGTTGCGGAGCAAAAAAAGGAAAAAAAGTGCAAAAAAAAGTGAAAAAAGGAAATAAAATACAGAGAGTGCTCCTCCCTTGTTTACGTGCCGCACCGTGATTTTGTTCGTGTTCTAGGCTCGCGTCTCTAGTACGGTCTAACCTAGGACCAGCACAGTACTGCCGTTGAGCGTTTATTCAACTTTGCATCTCTGAATTCATTATTGCTGACATTTTTGCTACCATATCATAAGCCTACCCAGCTCCACATACATCTACATCGTGCATTTGACACCACCTGGCAATCGCTCTATCCAATATTTGAGAGTTTTGACTACGACGGTTGCCGATCACCACCTGCTACGGGGTTAGAACTGGTAAGAATTTGAGATTTGCTTAACGGATTTGTGACACCCACCACCACCTCTTGTTAGTAGTCTGTAGGATCATATTCTTGTGTGTTTCTATTGTTGCTAACCATGGCAGGATCACAAGCTGACGAGACTGACTGGGAGAACATGACGAATAAGGAGTTGCATGATAAATTTCAGCAAATGATGAGTGGACAGGTGCAAGATGTGCTAAATAGATTTGAAGATGCCATGGAGAAGATAGATGGCATGGACAAGACGTTCGAAACAAAGCTCGATAACAAGTTTAATGAATTGCTCGCGCGTCTTCCACCACCACCACCGGCTGCCCCTAACGCACCTCTACAACAACAACAACAACAACGTCGCTTTCCAAATCAAGTGGGACAAGCACAGCGCGTTTCCATTGACCCTGGGCAAAATTCTGGTGCCACCGTTGATGCTTTTGTCGCTCCTGCTGCTACTACAGAGGTGGAGGACCATTATGAGGATGAGGTTGATCAAAATCAGAACTACGTGCAACCACCAGCACCACCACCACCAGGTCGTCCTCAGGTATATCATCGCAACGGTAGGGCTGCATCACCATATGAGGTACGAGATCATTACCATCTTCCTAAACTGAAATTGAATATTCCACCATTTGAGGGTAGATATGTTCCTGATATGTATCTTACTTGGGAGTTAGAAACTGAACAACGTTTTACATGTTTACAATATCCTGAGGAGAGACGTGTTCCTGCAGCTGTTTGTGCTTTCACTAGCTTCGCATGTGTTTGGTGGTCTGAACATTCTAGATTATATCTTATTCCAACTACTTGGGCTGCTTTGAAAACTGCTATGCGTACTCGTTGGGTTCCACCATATTATCAACGTGAATTACTTCAAAAATTGCAGTGTTTAAGGCAAGGAAAAAATTCTGTAGAAGAATATTATCTGGAATTACAAACTGCCATGATTAGATGTGGTATTGTTGAGGAGAATGAAGCTACGCTTGCACGTTTATGGGTGGATTAAATAGAGAGATGTAGACCATTCTAGAGTATAAAGATTATACTAATATCACTGGTTTATTCCATCTTGCTTGTAAAGCTGAACGTGAAGTGCAGGATCGATAGGCATTGGCGCGAACTAAATTTTCTACAGGTCGATCTTCATCATGGACACCACGTGCATCCTCTTCTTCCACTACACCAACACCTCCATCAGGTGCCACCTCCAGCCGTGAGACAAGAAAGCAGGCACAACCACCACTATTTGCCAAGAGCACACCTGTCGGGCCTGCGTAGAGCTCTTCTTCTTCCATGGCATCAACAGGGCACACAAGTGATATTATTTGTCGTCGTTCTAAGGGAAGAGGACATTTTGCGAGAGAATGCAAATCTCAGCGTGTGATGATTGCTACTGAGGATGGTGGGTGATGAGGACATCAATACCATTGTTACACCCACAACCCCTGCTGCTATACATACTGGACCAATTACTAGATCTCGCGCACGCCAATTGAATTATCAGGTACTTTCATTTCTTGGTAACGATTCTAATGTTCATGAGAATATGATGCTGCCTAAATTGGATACCTTTGTTTTGCTTACAAATGAAGGGCCTAGCTTGGACAAGAAAGATGAACCTTGGAGCAAGTTCAAGCATGGAGATGATGGCATGCGCAAGGGGATCAAGAACGGAGTTACAAGTGATGATTTCAGGACTTTGAAGCCACCATAAGGAGTGCATGAAGCCTTGGACAAAATATACAATATGCCACTTCATAAATTTTGTCCAGAGGCTATTTTAGGTGCTGCGTCACCTTATTAGTGGGCCAGGCCCATGTATTTTCAAAATACTTAAGTATAGGCTGTTTTTAGAGTCCGTATGTGTGGGGAAACAATAGTTAGGGTTGATTTCGGACCCCTCCTCCAAGGGCCACGAAATCCCCCCCTCTTCCTCCATATATACAACCCTTAGGGCGTCGTTTAGACTTTGGTTTTTGTTTAGATTAAAAGTTCGCCATAGCTGCAACTTCGCGTACTTCGTTTGTGTCGAGCAACCAGACCAAGACGTCACAGAACCCCACCTTGATCAATAAAGCTTTCATCTTATATTCGCAATATCTATATTGCAATCTTAGTTTCTTGCTTGTTCTTCGTTTGGTCGCAGGAAACATGCCCTCGTGGTCAGGTTGATTGTGCTCCGGCGTGGTCAATAACCCCTTGGAGTTGGTTTAGCGATTGCTAAGGCGCGACGTCCTCGCACGTTCGTAGTCGGATCGTCAAAGTCGACTTCCTCTAAAACGATAGCCACCATCTCATCGAAAGACCGGACACCTTTGCCTCTATCAAGTGGTATCCGATTTCCAGGTTGCTCGGTGAGATTTTACTGTTTTTCGTAGTTTAGATCGGGTCTGTTCTTCATACCTATTGTCCACGAAAAATCCAAAAAATTAGGGTTAGTTCTTCCTATCCGAACCAATCTGAGCCTTTGCATAATCTTTTCCGTATTTGCTTTGTTGAATTTGCGGTTGCATCGTCGTGTCAAGTTGCTGGACTTAGCATCTAGTCCTTTAGAGTTTCGAGTTCTGTTCACAGGTTATCACGTCGCCGCTGCCATATATCACCACCGCATCATCATCATCGCTGCTGCCATATACCACCACCACACCAACTTCATCGTCGCTATGTAACGCCCTCGATGCGGCTATAGCTCCCACGTGTCGAGGCACAACTTAGAGGCATAACCGCATTGAAAGTAATGTCGCAAGTTAGGCAATCTTCACAACATCCCATGTAATATAGATAATAAAAGGGGAGATACATAGTTGGCTTACACTCGCCACGTCAATCAAGTACATAAATAGCATTACAACATTCAAACACTCATGGCCCGACTACGGCGCCAAAATAAAAGATAACCCAACATGCGACACGGTCCCGATCACCCCCAACTGGGCACCACTACTGATCATCAGGGAAAGACACATAGTAACGGCGTGAGTCCTCGTCAAACTCCCACTTGAGCTCAAGCGCGTCATCTGGAACGGAATCATCAGGCCCTGCATCTGGTTTGGAAGTAATCTGTGAGCCACAAGGACTCAGCAATCTCGCACCCTCGCGATCAAGACTATTTAAGCTTATAGGTAAGGCAAGGAAAATATGTGGAGCTGCAGCAAGCGACTAGCATATATGGTGGCTAACCTATTCGCAAAAGAGAGCGAGAAGAGGAGGCAAAGCGCGAACGAGTAACTAGAGAGCAACCTGCGCAAGCATTACTCCAACACAGTGTTCACTTCCCGGACTCCGCCGAGAAGAGACCATCACGACAACTCACACTGTTGATTCATTTTAATTAAGTTAAGGTTCAAGTTATCTACAACCGGACATTAACAAATTCCCTTCTGCCCATAACCGTGGGCACGGCTTTCGAAAGTTCAAAACCCTGCAGGGGAGTCCCAACTTAGCCCATGACAAGCTCTCATGGTCAACGAAGGAATAGACCTTCTCCCGAGACATTCCGATCAGGCTCGGTATCCCGGTTCTACAAGACACTTCGATAAGTTAAAACAAATCCAGCAACACCGCCCGAATGTGCCAACAAATCCCGATAGGAGCTGCACATATCTCGTTCTCAAGGCACACTCAGATTGTCCAAACTTCTGGTAGGCCAGCCCAGAGTTGCCCCTGGTGGCCACCGGCGGCTGACGAGGTGGACCAACACTCAGAGGAGCACTGGCCCGGGGGGGTTTAAATAAGATGACCCTCGGGCTCCGGAAACCCAAGGGAAAAAGAGGCTAGGTGGAAAATGGTAAAACCAAGGTTGGGCATTGCTGGAAAAGCTTTAATCAAGGCGAACTATCAAGGGGTTCCCATTATCACCCAACCGCGTAAGGAACGCAAAAATCCGGGAACATAACACCGATATGACGGAAACTAGGGCGGCAAGAGTGGAACAAAACACTAGGCGAGAGGCCGAGCCTTCCACCCTTTACCAAGTATATAGATGCATTAAGATAACAAGATAAAATAATGATATCCCAACTCGTAAATAATGTTCCAACAAGGAACGGTCTCCAATCTTCACTCGCAACTAGAAACGCTATAAGAGGGGCTGAGCAAAGCGGTAACATAGCCAATCAACGGTTTGCTAGGACAAGGTGGGTTAGAGGTTTGACATGGCAATTTGGGGGGCATGATAAGCAAGTGGTAGGCATCATTGCATAGGCATAGCAAAAGAGCGAGCATCTAGCAAAGCAAAGATAGTAGTGATTTCGAGGGTGTGATCATCTTGCCTGCAAAGTTGTCAGAGTTGACTGGATCCTTGAAAGCAAACTCAACGGGATCCTCGTTAGCGAACTCGTCTCCCGGCTCTACCCAAACAAGACAAACAAGCAACAAGGACACAATCAACCACGTGCAAGGTTCAAATAATATGATGCAAAGATGGTATGCTATGCGGGATGCAATATGGGATGCGTATGCAAGATTAGACAAGGAATGCATGAACCTGGCCTCAACTTGGAAATACAAGTGTGTCACTGGAAAGGTGAGATAAAATCGCTTGAAAACGATATAAGGAACGCCGGAATCGGAGTTACGGTTTGGAAATGGCAAGCAATCCAAATATGACCACGATCTACGATTTACAGCAAGTAGCCATCTAAATGCAACAAGATGAACATGCTACGGCACCCAAACATGGCATCAAAATACATGGCAGGTATCCACTCATGAGGTTTAACAAAAGACTAGCACCGAGTCACGGCCAATTCATCCATTAACAGGTTCAAACAAGCATGGCAAAAATGCATTTGGCAAACAGATTTCAGACTTTGTGAAATAACACTTGTCTGGAATTTCAGATCAGATAGCACTCTTTGGAGCAAGAAAACTATATGCTACAGAAACTTAACATGGAAAAGTAAAGCATGGCATGGAGATACTCAAAGATCTTAACAAAAGTCCCTTAGTGACATTGAGCCAAAAGGGATCAGAAAATACATTTGCAAGCATGTGAACATGGCAAAAACATAATCAGTTCTCAGACTTAGTGAAAACTGGAGCATGCTAAAACAGATATCAAGTAGGCATGTTTACGAGCTTGATGCACTCACTACAGAGCAAGTCATGACAATGTAAGCATACACCCATCAAGAATACACAAAATACAAGCTAGACATGGCAAGAACAATAACATAGCATGCACGGATCAACTACAACATCCTCGGCAAAATCGTTAACAAGTAGACAATCTGCCCAGATTCACGAAATGACAAAAGTAGAGCTCGATTGACTCAAGCTAGGGGGCTCCATAATTGCAAACAAAGACATGGATGGATAGAGCACTACAAGATTAACAAAACATCCTTACTGATCATCCTCAAAAGAGGCACGGATCACTAGGAAACAACAAGAACATATGGCATATTGAGATAAACAGATCAAGGACTTAGTGGAAATGCTAAGTCCCTGAAATCAGCATTAACGAATGCTCCACTTTGTAAGCTTGTGCTAGTCACCACACACATCACAAAAATACATGGATTGCACCTCTGGATAGATGGCAAAACATATAACAAAACTCATGTAGAGCTCAGGGGCATAACATGCACACAATAATCATGGCAAAATGGACAAATATCTAATTGGAGCAGCAGATCTGACAATTATCTCTAATAGTCTTCTTCTAACCGCATTTCGGGCATCAAGATGAACTCAAATGAAAATGATGCATTGAGATTAAATGGTGTACTCTCCGAGATGAACATTTTGATATGCTATATGCCCAAAACGGAGCTACGGATGCAAAGTTACAGCACGATGAACATAGCAAAAATAACTAGGGTTTCGGGGCAAAAGTCAACCGAGGTGGATCTCAGATCTGGGCACTGTTCATGCGCGGGTACTGAGGTTGGCCGGCCGGAACTTCGAGGTCGCCGGAGTGGAAGTCGGGGCGCCGGATCCGCCGCGTTGGTGGCCGGAGGAGGCGGCGGTTGGCGGCCGGAGGGAGCAGCGCGGTGGGGGAGGCGCCGGGGCGAGGAGATGACGTCGGGTGGCGATGGAGGCGATGGTCGGCGAGGCGGCCCGTGGCGGCGTGGCGGCGCCGACCGGCGAGGTGAAGGCGGCGTCGGGCGGCGGGGCGAAGGAGACACGAGGCGCGGGGCGGCTCGGGCCCGATCCGGCCCGGGGCGGGCTCCCCATGGGCCGAGCGGGCCGCGGCGGCGGTGGGTGGCGGAGTGCCACGTGTCGCGCGCTGATTTGCACGGGCGCGGCGGCGGGATTCGTCCGGCGCGGACTGGACGTGTCCGGCGCGCGGATGGAGCGGGGCTAGGGTTTGGGGGGTGGTTTGATCCGGAAATTTTTGGAGGAGAGCACCTATTTATAGCTAGAGGGAGATGGCAGAGTCCAAAGGAGGTGCGGTTTTCGGCCATGCGATCGTGATCGAACGCTCTAGATGATGGAGAGGGTTTTGGTGGGTTTTGGGCCAACTTGGAGGGGTGTTGGGCTGCAACACACACGAGGCCTTCTTGGTCCCTCGGTTAACCGTTGGAGCATTAAACGAAGTCCAAATGGTACGAAACTTGACAGGCGGTCTACCGGTAGTAAACCAAGGCCGCTTGGCAAGTCTCGGTCCAATCCGGAAATGTTTAATCCCAACACACGAAAGAAAGGTAGAAATGACCACCGGAGGAGAACGGAGCGCCGGAACGCAAAATGGACAACGAGGAAAATGCTCGAATGCATGAGATGAACACGTATGCAAATGCAATGCACATGATGATATGATATGGGATGCATGACAACAACAACAACACACGGAGACAAAAAACCCGAACCTGAGAGAATAAAATAACTTAACACCGGAAACGGCAAGAGTTGGAGTAAATATTGGGTAAATTACATCCGGGGTGTTACAACACTCCACCACTACGAAAGGATCTCGTCCTGAGATCTAGGACTGAAAGAACGCCGGGTACTCAGAATGGAGGTGATCCTCGCGTTCCCAGGTAGCTTCATGGTCGGAATGGTGTGACCACTTGACTTTGAGGAATTTGATTGACTTGTTGCGAGTCTTGCGTTCAGTCTCTTCAAGAATAGCAACGGGGTGCTGACGATAAGAGAGATCTTCTTGGAGCTCAATGTCCTCGAAGTTGATGGTGCGGTCAGGAGTCTTGAAGCACTTTCGGAGCTGAGAGACATGGAACACGTCATGAACATTTTCAAAGTTTGAAGGAAGCTCGAGTTGATAGGCGAGATCGCCTCTCTTACTGACGATCTTGAAAGGTCCCACGTATCTAGGGGCAAGCTTCCCTTTGATACCGAAGCGACGAGTACCTTTCATTGGGGAGACGCGGAGGTAAACATGATCTCCGATCTCGAAAGCCAAATCACGGTGTTTACTATCATAGTAGCTCTTCTGGCGTGATTGGGCTACTTTGAGGTTATCTCGAATGACTTTGCACATCTCCTCTGCCTTTGTGATTAAGTCATTTCTGAGAAGCTGACGTTCACCGGTTTCAGACCAGTTGAGAGGGGTACAACACTTCCTGCCATACATAATTTCAAATGGGGCCTTGCCCGAACTTGCTTGAAAACTGTTGTTGTAGGAGAATTCAGCATATGGAAGACAATCCTCCCACTTCATGACGAAGGAGATCACACAAGCCCTGAGCATATCTTCAAGAATCTGATTGACACGCTCGACTTGAACGCTAGTTTGAGGATGGAAAGCTGTGCTGAAGCGGATGTTGGTGCCCATGGCCTTCTGAAAAGAATCCAAAAACTTGGAGGTAAAGATGCTGCCACGATCTGAAGAGATCACTTGTGGAATACCGTGCAGAGAGACAATTCGAGAGGTATAGAGTTCCGCCAATTGAGCTGCAGTGATTGACTCTTTGATAGGCAGAAAGTGAGCCAATTTGGTGAGTTTGTCGATGACAATGAATATAGCATCATTGCCACGCTTGGACTTTGGAAACCCAGTCACGAGTCCATTTCAATGTGGTCAAACTTCCATTCTGGAATGGCAAGAGGTTGAGGAGACCCGCTGGCCTTTGGTGTTCTGCCTTCACTCTTCTGCAGACATCACACTCATTCACGAATTGAGCAATCTCGCGCTTCATTCGAGTCCACCAATAAGCCTGCTTGAGGTCCTGATACATCTTCGTGCTCCCAGGGTGGATGGAGAGGAGAGAATTGTGAGCCTCGTTCATGATCACTTTACGAAGGTCACCTTTGGGCACAACAATATGATCCTCGAAGAAGAGAGTATCCTTGTCATCAAGGCGGTAGCACTTGTACTTGGGTTGACTCTTGGCAATCCCAATCTTCACCTTTTTCACCATAGCATCAAGAAGCTGAGCTTGGCAAATCTGGTCTTCCAAGGTAGGAGAGACTTGAAGGTTGGCGAGGAAACCTTGAGGAACAACTTGCAGATTAAGTTTGCGGAAAGCTTCACAAAGCTCGGGTTGATAAGGCTTGAGAATCAGGCTGTTGCAATAAGCCTTCCTGCTCAATGCGTCAGCAATCACATTGGCCTTGCCTGGAGTATACTCGATACTCGGATTATACTCTTGAATCATTTCAACCCATCGAGTCTGCCTGAGGTTGAGATTAGGCTGAGTGAAGATGTACTTGAGACTCTTGTGGTCAGTGAAGATGTCCACTTTTCTTCCCAATAAGAGATGTCTCCAAGTCAAAAGAGCATGCACAACTGCCGCCAACTCAAGGTCATGAGTGGGGTAGTTCTTCTCCTTGGGCTTCAGCTGGCGAGAGGTATAAGCCACCACTTTCTTTTCTTGCATCAACACTGCGCCAAGACCTTGGAGAGAGGCATCACAAAAGACCTCGTACGGTTTGGATTCATCAGGAGGAGTCAGAACTGGAGCAGTGCCCAATTTCTCTTTCAAAGTGTTGAAAGCAATGTCACACTCTAGAGACCAAACGTACTTGACGTGCTTCTGGAGAAGATTTGAGAGAGGCTTCGCGATCTTAGAAAAGTTTTCAACGAATCTACGACAATAGCTTGCGAGACCGAGGAAGCTACGGAGTTGCTTCACGTTCTGAGGTGGTTCCCAATTCACAATTGCAGACACTTTCTCAGGATTCACCGCAATGCCCTTGGCAGAGATGATATGACCAAGATAAAGAACCTCATCGAGCCAAAATTCACACTTGGAGAACTTGGCGTAGAACTTGTGTTCCCTCAGCTTATCGAGTACCAAACGCAAGTGCTTGGCATGATCTTCCTTGTTCTTCGAAAAGACCAGAATGTCGTCAAGATAGACCAAAACGAAATCATTGGTGTAGGCGTTGAAGATGAAGTTCATCATGCGAGAGAAAGTTGGAGGAGCATTGACGAGGCCAAAAGACATGACAGTGTATTCATATGAACCAAAGCTTGTCCTGAACGCCGTCTTGGGAATATCTTGCTCACGGATTCGAATCTGATGATAACCCATACGGAGATCAAGCTTGGAGAATACTTGGGCACCTTTGAGTTGTTCGAACAGCTCGTTGATGTTGGGAAGTGGGTATTTGTTCTTGATAGTCTTCTTGTTCAATGGACGGTAATCAACACAAAGTCGGTCCGTTCCATCCTTCTTCTTCACAAAAAGAACACCACAACCCCACGGAGAAGAACTAGGCCAGATGAGACCCATTTTCTCTTGAACATCGAGTTGCTTCTTCAGCTCCTTCAACTCTTCAGGTCCGAGCTTGTAAGGACGCTTGCACACAGGTTCCGTGCCAGGCTCAAGATCGATGAAGAATTCAACTGACCGGTGCGGAGGCATTCCTGGAAGCTCTTCTGGAAAGACGTCTTGATACTCACAAACGACTGGAATTTGCGAGATGGCATCCAGTTCACCCTTGTCATTGAGAGAAAACAGATGGATGGTATTATCCCGAGCGGCAAAGACAATTACATCCTCAGACGAATGAGTCAATTGAATCTGCCTGGCTGCACAATCAAGCTGAGCCTTGTGCTTAGAAAGCCAATCCATCCCGAGAATAAGATCAATATCCGAGTTACCAAGAACCATTGGAGAAGCCAGAAACTTGAAGTCACCCAACATGATAGAAATATCCGGAACCTCGTGGTTAGCGAGCAAACATCTACCCGGAGAGACAACTGCTAACGGTGTATGCATAACTTGGGAAATCAACTCATGCTTAGATGCAAAAGGTTTCGAGATGAAACAATGCGATGCACCAGTGTCAAAAAGAACTTTTGCAGGAACATCATTAACAGGAAGGTTACCCATGATGACATCTGACGAGTCCTCTGCCTGAGCTACGTTCATCAAGTTGACCTTGGCGTGCTTGGGGTTATGCTTGACCAGAGCTGTACTTGCCGATCTCACAGGAGGAGGAGGAGGGAGACGCCTCTGATTGAAGCATTTGTTGGCATAGTGACCCTTCTGTTGGCACTTGTTGCACGTGACCTCTGAAAGCGGACGGTGATACAGAGCACTCGATCTTGGAGCTTGAGACGAAGTCTTGTTCTGAAAGCCAGGGTTGGGTGGGTGGGAAGATCCACTGCCACCTTTGCTCTTCTGCTGATACGGCTGATGAAATGGAGGAGGAGGAAGCCAATACTTCTGCTGCTTGGCCACTTGAGTAGAGGAAGAAGGAGTAGTGTCTCTGACTCGCTTCTTGGAAGCATCACACCTCAGTTGAGCAGCCTCTTGCTTCAATGCCATGTTGTAGAACTCATCGTACCTCAAGGGCTCAAAGAGAAAAAGTGCTAGCTGAATTTCTTCTCTGAGACCACCCCTGAACTAGTATATCATGCTCTTCTCATCAGGGACGTCCTGCTTAGCAAAGCGGGCGAGCTTCTGAAACAACTTGTTGTAGTCATAGACAGACAAAGAGCCTTGCTTCAGATTGCGGAATTCCTCACGCTTGCTATCAACCACGCTCTGAGGAATATGATGAGCTTTGAAGTCTTGACGGAATTCATCCCAGGTAATCACACGGCCTCCTCTGGAATCCTCGTACTGCTGGAACCATTCTGCAGCTTGGTCTTTGAGTTGGAAGGAAGCGAACTTGACGAAGTCCTCAGGCCTGACGTTACTACACTCGAAATGCTTGCACAGATCCACGAGCCAATCGTCAGCATCAGTTGCCTCAACACAATTGCTAAAAGTCTTTGGCCCGTTAGCAAGGAACTGGTTGAGTGTAGCAAAGTGATTCTGATTGTTGCCTTGGTTGCCTTGGTTCGCTTGATTGCGCTCTTGAAGAATTTGCATGATCAACTGTGTGTTTGCATTGGTTGCGGCCATCACAGCTTGCCATGCCTCCGGAGGAGGAGGAGGTGGTGGTGGATCTTGATTCTGATTCTGATTGGTGCTCTTAGCGGGAGCCATCCTGAAGAGGGTGACAACTGTTAGCACATTGACAGATAAAATGAAGCTGGATCAAACGGGTTGAAATTGCAACATAAAGTCTTCACATCCGAACAAAATGAATGAATGCATTCCTCTTGAAATGGTCACATATCCATAAATTGAGAAGCCACTTAGAATTTAGGTAGAGGAATAAATCAACAAGGTACGGATCAAGAACGAATACTCGGTAAGAAATCCCAATCTCAAACCAAATATCCGTGGAAGAAGAGCTATAGCTACAAGAATTCCCACCTATGAAACTCCCGAACCTTTCCGGTTATGCAATCAGGTGTTGGGGATACAGGGGAAGCATAATATCTCACCCAAATCTAGCAAATCCTACATCCAGCTGTATCCATCCTTCAACACATAACCGAGAAAAACTTCGGAAACCATCAACCTCAACCTTCGAAAAGCATCCGTTATACAAGTTATGGCGATACTCCCGAACTCCCGCCCCAGTACTGGGTGGTGTCGAGGTTATCTCACCAACGAACTGCATAAAAGAGATTTTCGATGTCGGCGTACTAAGCTCAGGTATTCTAGAACTGCAACGATAAAATTGTGACGACAACACCTCGGAGCTCAACTCCACGGGACACTGCCACAACCCCTAAAGACAGGAGGCACCAAGAACAATGTTTTCGTCACAAAACCATCGGAATGATTCCAAGATACCCGCGTGATCCTAAATTTTTTTTAGTGAAATTTGAGAAGAGAATAGTCAAAACTCTACGTCAGGATGCCTTACCAGAGCGATGAGGAGACTGGGAAGTAAAAAGAATTCCTAAATTCTCCGATATATAATTCCTAACTGACTCAAAACATTTTTCTAGACATAACTCGGCCCCTAAAAACGATCAAGCAATGGGGCTCCTAAGGTCGGGGAAGGCTCTGATACCAACTTGTAACGCCCTCGATGCGGCTATAGCTCCCACGTGTCGAGGCACGACTTAGAGGCACAACCGCATTGAAAGCAATGTCGCAAGTTAGGCAATCTTCACAACATCCCATGTAATATAGATAATAAAAGGGGAGATACATAGTTGGCTTACACTCGCCACGTCAATCAAGTACATAAATAGCATTACAACACTCAAACACTCATGGCCCGACTACGGCGCCAAAGTAAAAGATAACCCAACATGCGACATGGTCCCGATCACCCCCAACTGGGCACCACTACTGATCATCAGGGAAAGACACATAGTAACGGCGTGAGTCCTCGTCAAACTCCCACTTGAGCTCAAGCGCGTCATCTGGAATGGAATCATCAGGCCCTGCATCTGGTTTGGAAGTAATCTGTGAGCCACAGGGACTCAGCAATCTCGCACCCTCGCGATCAAGACTATTTAAGCTTATAGGTAAGGCAAGGAAAATATGTGGAGCTGCAGCAAGCGACTAGCATATATGGTGGCTAACCTGTTCGCAAAAGAGAGCGAGAAGAGGAGGCAAAGCGCGAACGAGTAACTAGAGAGCAACCTGCGCAAGCATTACTCCAACACAGTGTTCACTTCCCGGACTCCGCCGAGAAGAGACCATCACGGCAACTCACACTATTGATTCATTTTAATTAAGTTAAGGTTCAAGTTATCTACAACCGGACATTAACAAATTCCCATTTGCCCATAACCGCGGGCACGACTTTCAAAAGTTCAAAACCCTGTAGGGGAGTCCCAACTTAGCCCATGACAAGCTCTCATGGTCAACGAAGGAATAGACCTTCTCCCGAGACATTCCGATCAGGCTCGGTATCCCGGTTCTACAAGACACTTCGACAAGTTAAAACAAATCCAGCAACACCGCCCGAATGTGCCGACAAATCCTGATAGGAGCTGCACATATCTCGTTCTCAGGGCACACTCAGATTGTCCAAACTTCCGGTAGGCCAGCCCAGAGTTGCCCCTGGTGGCCACTGGCGGCTGACGAGGTGGACCAACACTCAGAGGAGCACTGGCACGGGGGGGTTTAAATAAGATGACCCTCGGGCTTCGGAAACCCAAGGGAAAAAGAGGCTAGGTGGCAAATGGTAAAATCAAGGTTGGGCATTGCTGGAAAAGCTTTAATCAAGGCGAACTATCAAGGGGTTCCCATTATCACCCAACCACGTAAGGAACGCAAAAATCCGGGAACATAACACCGATATGACGGAAACTAGGGCGGCAAGAGTGGAACAAAACACTAGGAGAGAGGCCGAGCCTTCTACCCTTTACCAAGTATATAGATGCATTAAGATAACAAGATAAAATAATGATATCCCAACAAGTAAATAATGTTCCAACAAGGAACGGTCTCCAATCTTCACCTGCAACTAGCAACGCTATAAGAGGGGCTGAGCAAAGCGGTAACATAGCCAATCAATGGTTTGCTAGGACAAGGTGGGTTAGAGGTTTGACATGGCAATTTGGGGGGCATGATAAGCAAGTGGTAGGCATCGTTGCATAGGCATAGAAAAAGAGTGAGCATCTAGCAAAGCAAAGATAGTAGTGATTTCGAGGGTGTGATCATCTTGCCTGCAAAGTTGTCAGAGTTGACTGGATCCTCGAAAGCAAACTCAACGGGCTCCTCGTTAGCAAACTCGTCTCCTGGATCTACCCAAACAAGACAAACAAGCAACAAGGACACAATCAACCACGTGCAAGGCTCAAACAATATGATGCAAAGATGATATGCTATGCGGGATGCAATATGGGATGCGTATGCAAGATTTGACAAGGAATGCATGAATCTGGCCTCAACTTGGAAATCCAAGTGTGCCACTGGAAAGATGAGATGAAATATCTTGAAAACGATATAAGGAACACCGGAATCGGAGTTACGGTTTGGAAATGGCAAGCAATCCAAATATGACCACGATCTGCGATTTACAGCAAGTAGCCATCTAAATGCAACAAGATGAACATGCTACAGCACCCAAACATGGCATCAAAATACATGGCAGGGATCCACTCATGAGGTTTAACAAAAGTCTAGCACTGAGCCACGGCCAATTCATCCATTAACAGGTTCAAACAAGCATGGAAAAAATGCATTTAGCAAACAGATTTCAGACTTAGTGAAATTAACACTTGTCTGGAATTTCAGATCAGATAGCACTCTTTGGAGCAAGAAAACTATATGCTACAGGAACTTAACATGGCAAAGTAAAGCATGGCATGGAGCTACTCAAAGAGGGTAACAAAAGTCCCTTAGTGACCTTGAGCCAAAAGGGATCAGAAAATACATTTGCAAGCATGTGAACATGGCAAAAACATAATCAGTTCTCAGACTTAGTGAAAACTGCAGCATGCTGAAACAGATATCAAGTAGGCATGTTTACGAGCTCGATGCACTCACTACAGAGCAAGTCATGACAATCTAAGCATACACCCATCAAGAATACACAAAATACAAGCTAGACATGGCAAGAACAATAACATAGCATGCATAGATCAACTACAACATCCTCGGCAAAATCGTTAACAAGTAGACAATCTGCCCAGATTCACGAAATGACAAAAGTAGAGCTCGATTGACTCAAGATAGGGTGCATCATAATTGCAAACAAAGACATGGATGGATAGAGCACTACAAGATTAACAAAACATCCTTACTGATCATCCTCAAAAGAGGCACGGATCACTAGGAAACAACAAGAACATATGGCATATTGAGATAAACAGATCAAGGACTTGGTGGAAATGCTAAGTCCCTGAAATCAGCATTAACGAATGCTCCACTTTGCAAGCTTGTGCTAGTCACCACACACATCACAAAAATACATGGATTGCACCTCTGGATAGATGGCAAAACATATAACAAAACTCATGTAGAGCTCAGGGGCATAACATGCACACAATAATCATGGCAAAAATGACAAATATCTAATTGGAGCAGCAGATCTGACAATTATCTCAAATAGTCTTCTTCTAACAGCATTTCGGGCATCAAGATGAACTCAAATGAAAATGATGCAATGAGATGAAATGATGTACACTCTGAGATGAACATTTTGATATGCTATATTTCCAAAACGGAGCTACGGATGCAAAGTTATAGCACGATGAACATAGCAAAAATAACTAGGGTTTTGGGGCAAAAGTCAACCGAGGTGGATCTCAGATCTGGGCACTGTTCATGCGCGGGAACCGAGGTTGGCCGGCCGGAACTTCGAGGTCGTTGGAGTGGAAGTCGGGGCGCTGGATCCGCCGCGGTGGTGGCCGGAGGAGGCGGCGGTTGGCGGCCGGAGGGAGCAGCGCGGTGGGGGCGGCGCCGGGGCGAGGAGATGATGTCGGGCGGTGATGGAGGCGATGGTCGGCGAGGTGGCCCGCGGTGGCGTGGCGGCGCCGGCCGGCGAGTTGAAGGCGGCGTCGGGCGGCGGGGCGAAGGAGACGCGAGGCGCGGGGCGGCTCGGGCCCGATCCGGGCCGGGGCGGGCTCCCCGTGGGCCGAGCGGGCCGCGGCGGCGGTGGGTGGCGGCGTGCCACGTGTCGCGCACCGATTGGCGTGGGCGCGGCGGCGGGATTCGTCCGGCGCGGACTGGACGTGTCCGGCGCGCGGATGGAGCGGGGCTAGGGTTTGGGGGGTGGTTTGATCCGGAAATTTTTGGAGGAGAGCACCTATTTATAGCTAGAGGGAACTAGGAGAGTCCAAATGAGGTGCGGTTTTCGGCCACGCGATCATGATCGAACGCTCTAGATGATGGAGAGGGTTTTGGTGGGTTTTGGGCCAACTTAGATGGGTGTTGGGCTGCAACACACATGAGGCCTTCTTGGTCCCTTGGTTAACCGTTGGAGCATCAAACGAAGTCCAAATGGTACGAAACTTGACAGGCGGTCTACCGGTAGTAAACCAAGGCCGCTTGGCAAGTCTCGGTCCAATCCGGAAATGTTTAATCCCCACACACGAAAGAAAGGTAGAAATGACCACCGGAGGAGAACGGAGCGCCGGAACGCAAAACGGACAACGGGGAAAATGCTCGAATGCATGAGATGAACACGTATGCAAATGCAATGCACATGATGATATGATATGAGATGCATGACAACGACAACAACACACGCAGACAAAAAACCCAAACCTGAGAGAATTAAATAACTTAACGCCGGAAACGGCAAGAGTTGGACTACATATTGGGTAAATTACATCTGGGGTGTTACACGCTACCATATACCACCACCACATATTCACCACCAATCTGAGTCGATATACACCACCACATATCCGCCGCCATCATGCCAATTCGAGTCCACCTGCAACATATATCCGCCACCAGTCCGATTTCCACCAGATTCATCGCCGCCACCAGTCTAAGTTCCACCTGATTCATCTCCGCCACCAGTCCTAGTCCGAATCCAGTATTTCTTGCTTTGTTTTCGAGTTCCGGATCACGCGATGCTTTGAGTCGTGACATAGTCGGACTCCCAGACTTTCGTGCTACCCGCAGTAGAAAAATAGTTCCAAACTAAAAAAAACTAAGTGTTAGAGGCGAGGGTCTCGATCTTTCCATGAGATGATAACTATCGATTTGGTGGAGTCAACTTTGACGATCCCACTACAAACGTGCATGATGTTGCGCCTTAGCAATCGCTAAACCAATCTCCCAAGGTTACTGACGATGCTGGAAGCACGATCAGCCTGACCATGAAGGTCTACTCCTGCACGCAATCAAAGAACAAGCAAGAATATGATAATGCAATCTGAATATTACGAATATAGATGAAGTATTAATGAAGGTGGGGATCCGAAAGCGGTCTTGGTCTGGTCGTTGGACACAAACGAAGTACATGAAATTGCAATGGCTAACTTTTAACTAAACAAATCCCAAACAAAAAGCTACTAGATGGATCCACACATATAGGAGCAAGGGGTGGCAGCCAAGGAGGTGGGAGGACGTCCCAAGCCAGCCTAAAACTGACCCTAGGTCGTACAAGGCTCATGGGCCCAAGTGGAGGTGATGCAACACCTTTGGACTTGTTGTTTGACTCGGATTCTGCTGCAACATCAGATTGTTTCGTCGATATCTCAATGCTCCAGATGAATTTGAAGGTGAACGCAATTGGGATGGAAAGAGCACGAAATCTAGTTTCCAACAAAAAAAGAATCACCCAATTCGGAGTCCGTATGAAAAAGTTGTTGGCGTTTTGAGTCAGGTATGTCTGTATAGTCCGAATCTGAATCCAGAACGTGAGAGACTTGGACTCTATCTTCTCTTGGGCCAAAAGTGACGTGAGAGAACTTTTTGAACATCAAGTAAACATCTCTTTCTCCCTTATCTTCATATGTGGATTGTACAAAAAACCCATACACCTGCAATTAGACAGAACACAAAAGTGTGTGAAGTATTTTTGTTCTGGATAACATAAATAGATTATTGAATAGTTTTCACTAGAAATTACCTGACAAATATGCATGTATGCAATATTTTTGGTCGTATCCAAGGTAGTCATGTCATCATCATCCTCCCCTTCTTGAAAACAAAGCCGTCCTCGGTGTTGCTTAATCTGAAATGTGGCTAACAAAAGAGACAAGGTGTACATGTTGTATATGTATATGTCATCCATTTTTACTTCCCTTAATTTTTCCACACATGACACATGTACACATGAGTAACTCAATTTGTATATGTATAGTTCATAAAATGTATAGCCAAAATATTATCACAATTATCATAAGGCATAAAAATGTTGCAACTCAATTTGCACATATAAGTGAAGCTCTTATTCGTATCAAAAGATTGACAATGTTCATCATTAAACCATCCCAACATTGCGGAATAAACCTTATTTGCATCAAATTTACATGCTACCACATGCTTAAATAAGCAAACATGCAATAAGTCATTTGACACAGAATCAACACCAAGATTAGAGGTCATATCAAAATGATTAAACATGGGTTCTTTTGCATCAACAGTTAATTCACTGGGTGCACTCGACATTACTGATATTGCATTTGTTTGATCACATGACAAAGTCAAATCATCAACATAGTCCTCTAAAATAGGTGGTGTGATCAAAGTAGTGGGTAGGTCATCACATGGTGAACTGAAATTGACACTGTATTCATCTTACTCACGAGGAGGTGGAACATCAGTACCTTTGTCATTACCTTTTATCATCAACTCAGATGATGTAGGCACTCTCGGTGGTGATGTGTTACATGGTGGAGGAGATGTAGTCCGCACAACATCGGATGTGGTTGTCATAGTATGCCTAGTAGTTGAAGGAACAATCGTATCAACTATTGGAATGTGCACCGTGCGTTTGTTCTCCTCATGGGCAACACGTCGTTTTATTTTCTGTTAAGCTTTGCAAGCAAGACGAAACAAATGGTCCATAGGACCTCTTCATGAATTAGTATCTATTGAATATCACGGTTTAATCCTCCCCAAAATCTATCCATAAAATCATCTTCACTTTCTTCTAAAGAGGAATGCAACAAGGTAGTTTGTAAATCATCATAATATTTCGTTACAGTGTCACTACCTTGTTTTAAATGTTGCAACTTTTTAATCATGTCACGAGTATAATAAGCAGCAGTGAAAGTATGTCGCTTGGCAAGTTTCAAATCATCCCAAGTAGTAGGTATATAATCAGGGTGTAACCGACAATATTCACTCCACCAAACCAAAGCATAACCAGTGAAAAAACCAACCACAACCTTAACCTTTTTATGTTCATCAAAATTATGGGAAGAAAATATATTTTTTATGTTGAACTCCCATTCAATATATAAAGCAGGTCTAAAACGGCCATTAAATGGTGGTATAGATACATTAACCTAGTCTTGTGTATTTGAATTTTTGTGCACCTCTTGTAACAGTTGTGGTATTTGCAAAGGTGGTGGCACGTCTCCCACGATCGACAAAGCCCATGAATTGACTCTGGATCCTATCATGATTAGTAGAAACAAGAAACAGAATCCAAAAAAATGTTCCTATGAACTACTTGAAAGTGGTGGTAAAACGCTCACAGTATAGTAAATCTCAATATCTTACAAGTTCTTACCATGCAGCAGGTGGTGATCGGCAACCAGCGGTGTCAAATAACTCTGAAGATTGAGTAAAGCGATTGCCAGGGGAACATACGTATACACGGTGTAGAAATATGTGGAGCTGGGTTGGCTATATATGGTAGCAAAAGATTAGCAATAATCAATTCAAAGATGCAATGTTGAATAAACGCTCAACGACGGTACTGTGCTGGTCCTAGGCTAGACCGAACTAGAGACGCGAGTCTAGAACACTAATGAGGTCACGCCGTAGCACAAAGCAGCAAGATATAAGTGAAGATCACAATAGCAGTAAAGATAATGATGTGAAACAACAGCCAAGCAGGATATATCAATAACTTTCTCTCCAACTTCCCTTTAGAAAAGTTTGTGCCAATTTTTTGATAATATTTTTCAAGAATGGTACAGACTCAAGCTTTCAAACGCAAAAGGAATCACTCAATTCGCAGTTGATATGAGGAGTCAAAAAATTCTAAAACTGGCGTGAAAACTGCAATAAGCTGTGTTCGTGAACTTCGGAGTGCAAAAAGACCTATTTAGAAGCCGATTTTTAGGTGCCAAATATTGAACAAGCTTCTGCAACTATTTAGATGCAGCTCGTCGCGAGCTTTCATTTGAGTACCCGCGGAGCCCAAACGGACTTCGTATGAAGAAGTTATGCCTGTTTTACTGAACGATGCATAAAACAGATTCCAATCCGAATTCAACTACGAGATTGAGTCTAGATAGATCCGAATTTTGTTTTTCCTTTCTCTTTTTTTTCTCTGACTTTTTTTTTCTTTTTGCTCTCTTTTTTTTCTCTGTCTTTTTTTCTCTCCCTCTTTCCAAGACAAACTAGATAAGATGCAGATTGGATCAAGCGAAGATGTGAACGACCTCAACTATCATTGTGACAATGAACTATGGGTAGCACGTGGTGGAAATTGATGGATGGTGTGGCGGACAGCGGAAGGGATAACGATGCAGCGGCGACGTGACTAATGTGAACAGAACTCGAAACTCTAAACGAACTAGATACTAAGGCTAGCAACTCGGCACGACGATGCAACCGATAATTCAATAATGCAAACAATGAAAAGAAAATTGCAACGGCTCAGACTGGCTTGGACAAAAGAAAGAATATATCTAACTTTTTTGTGGCTTTTTCTTCGACAATAGGTAAGAAAATAAATCTAATCGAGGGGAAATTGGAAATTCTCACCGAGCAACCTGAAAACTGATACCACTTGATAGAGGCGAGGGTCCCGATCTTTCGATGAGATGATAACTATCGATTTGGTGGAGTCAACTTTGACGATCCAACTACAAACGTGCACGACGTTGCGCCTTAGCAATCGCTAAACCAATCTCCCGAGGTTACTGACGATGCTGGAAGCACGATCAGCCTGACCCCGAAGTCTATTCCTACACGCAATCGAAGAACAAGCAAGAATATGATAATGCAATCTGAATATTGCGAATATAGATGAAGTATTAATAATGGTGGGGATCCGAAAGCGGTCTTGGTCTGGTCGTTGGACACAAACGAAGTACACGAAGTTGCAATGGCTAACTTTAACTAAACAAATCCCAAGCAAAAAGCTACTAGATGGATCTACTTATATAGGAGCAAGGTGTGGCGGCCAAGGAGGTGGGAGGATGTCCCAAGGCATCCTAAAACTAACCTAGGTCGTACAAGGCTCATGGGCCCATGTGGAGGTGATGCAACACCTTTGGACTTGTTGTTTGACTCGGATTCTGCTGCAACGTCAGATTGTTTCATCGATATCTCAATGCTCCAGATGAATTTGAAGGTTAATCCAATTGGGTTGGAAAGAGCATGAAATCTAGTTTCCAACAAAAAAAGAATCACCCAATTCGGAGTCCGTATGAAAAAGTTGTTGGTGTTTTGAGTCAGGTATGTTTGTGCAGTCCGAATCTGAATCCAGAACGTGAGAGACTTGGACTCTATCTTCTCTTGGGCCAAAAGTGACGTGAAAGAACTTTTTCAACAGCAAGTAAACATCTCTTTCTCCCTTATCTTCATATGTGGATTGTACAAATGTCCCATACACCTACAATTAGACAAAACACAAAAGTGTGTGAAGTATTTTTGTTCTGGATAACATAAATAGATTATTTAATAGTTTGCACTAGAAATCACCTCACAAATATGGATGTATGCAATATTTTTGGTCGTATCCAAGGTAGTCATTTCCTCATCATCCTCCCCTTCTTGAAAACAAATCCATCCTCGGCGTTGCTTAACCTGAAATGTGGCTAACAAAGAGACAAGGTGTACATGTTGTATATGTATATGTCATCCATTTTTACTTCCCTTAATTGTTGCACATATGACACATGTACACATGAGTAACTTTCATAGTTCATAAAATGTATAGCCAAAATATTACCACAATTATCATAAGGCATGAAAATGTTGCAACTCAATTTGCACATATAAGTGAAGCTCTTATTCGTATCAAAAGATTGACAATGTTCATCATTAAACCATCCCAACATTGCGGAATAAACCTTATTTGCATCAAGTTTACATGCTACCACATGCTTAAATAAGCAAACATGCAATAAGTCATTTGACACAGAATCATCACCAAGATTAGAGGTCATATCAAAATGATTAAACATGGGTTCTTTTGCATCAACAATTAATTCACTGGGTGCACTAGACATTACTGATATTGCATTTGTTTGATCACATGCCAAAGTCAAATCATCAACATAGTCCTCTAAAATAGGTGGTGTGATCAAAGTAGTGGGTAGGTCATCACATGGTGAACTCAAATTGACAAGGTATTCATCATACTCATGAGGAGGTGGAAGATCAGTACCTTTGTCATTACCTTTTATGATCAACTCAGTTGATGTAGACACTCTTGGTGGTGATGTGTCACATGTTGGAGGAGATGTAGTCCGCACAACAACAGATGTGGTTGTCATAGTATGCCTAGTAGTTGAAGGAAAAATCGTATCAACTATTGGAATGTGCACCGTGCGCTTGTTCTCCTCGTGGGCAACACGTCGTTTTATTTTCTGTTCATCTTTGCGAGCAAGACGAAACAAATGGTCCATAGGATAACACTCTTCATGAATTAGTATCTCTTGAATAATATGGTTTAATCCTCCCCAAAATATATCCATAAAACCATCTTCACTTTCTTCTAAAGAGGAATGCAACAAGGTAGTTTGTAAATCATCATAATATTTTGTTACAGTGTCACTACCTTGTTTTAAATGTTACAACTTTTTAATCATGTCACGAGTATAATAAGCGGCAACGAAAGTACGTCGCTTGGCAAGTTTGAAATCATCCCAAGCAGTAGGTATATAATTAGGGTGTAACCGACAATATTCTCTCCACCAAACCAAAGCATAACCAGTGAAAAAACCAACCGCAACCTTAACCTTTTTATGTTCATCAAAATTATGGGAAGCAAATATATTTTTTATGCTGAACTCCCATTCAATATATAAAGCAGGTCTAAAACGGCCATTAAATGGTGGTATAGATACATTAACCTCGTCTTGTGCATTTGAATGTTTGTGCACCTCTTGTGATGGTTGTGGTATTTGCAAAGGTGGTGGCACATCTCCCATGATCGACAAAGCCCATGAATCGACTTTGGATCCTGTCATGATTAGTAGAAACAAGAAACCGAATCCAAAAAAAATGTTCCTATGAACTAGTTGAAAGTGGTGGTAAAACGCTCACAGTATAGCAAATCTCAATATCTTACAAGTTCTTACCATGCAGTAGGTGGTGATCGGCAACCAGCAGTGTCAAATAACTCTGAAGATTGAGTAAAGCGATTGCCAGGGGAATGTATGTATACACGGTGTAGAAATATGTGGAGCTGGGTTGGCTATATATGGTAGCAAAAGATTAGCAATAATCAATTCAAAGATGCAATGTTGAATAAACGCTCAACGACGGTACTGTGCTGGTCCTAGGCTAGACCGAACTAGAGACGCGAGTCTAGAACACTAATGAGGTCACGCCGTAGCACAAAGCAGCAAGATATAAGTGAAGATCACAATAGCAGTAAAGATAATGATGTGAAACAACAGCCAAGCAGGATATATCAATAACTTTCTCTCCAACTTCCCTTTAGAAAAGTTTGTGCCAATTTTTTGATAATATTTTTCAAGAATGGTACAGACTCAAGCTTTCAAACGCAAAAGGAATCACTCAATTCGCAGTTGATATGAGGAGTCAAAAAATTCTAAAACTGGCGTGAAAACTGCAATAAGCTGTGTTCGTGAACTTCGGAGTGCAAAAAGACCTATTTAGAAGCCGATTTTGAGGTGCCAAATATTGAACAAGCTTCTGCAACTATTTAGATGTGGCTCGTCACTAGCTTTCATTTGAGTACCCGCGGAGCCCAAACGGACTTCGTATGAGGAAGTTATGCATGTTTTACTGAACGATGTATAAAACAGATTCCAATCTGAATTCAACTACGAGATTGAGTCTAGATAGATCTGAATTTTGTTTTTTTCCCTCTTTTTTCCTCACACCATTTTTTTTATTTTCTTTCTCTCTATTTTTTCTCTGACTTTTTTCTTTTTGCTCTCTTTTTTTTCTCTGTCTTCCCCCCCCTCTTTCCAAGACAAACTAGATAAGATGCAGATTGGATCAAGCGAAGATGTGAACGACCTCAACTATCATTGTGACAATGAACTATGGGTAGCACGTGGTGGAAATTGATGGATGGTGTGGTGGACAGCGGAAGGGATAACGATGCAGCGGCAATGTGACTAATGTGAACAAAACTCGAAACTCTAAACGAACTAGATACTAAGACCAGCAACTCGACACGACGATGCAACCGATAATTCAATAATGCAAACAATGAAAAGAAAATTGCAACTGCTCAGACTGGCTTGGACAAAAGAAAGAATACATCTAACTTTTTGTGGCTTTTTCTTGGACAATAGGTAAGAAAATAAATCTAATCTAGGGGAAACTGGAAATTCTCACCGAGCAACCTGAAAACTGATTCCACTTGATAGAGGCGAGGGTCCCGATCTTTCGATGAGATGATAACTATCGATTTGGTGGAGTCAACTTTGACAATCCGACTACAAACATGCACGACATTGTGCCTTAGCAATCGCTAAACCAATCTCCCGAGGTTACTGACGATGCTGGAAGCACGATCAGCCTGACCACGCAGGTCTACTGCTACACGCAATCGAAGAACAAGCAAGAATATGATAATGCAATCTGAATATTGCAAATATAGATGAAGTATTAATAAAGGTGGGGATCCGAAAGCGGTCTTGGTCTGGTCGTTGGACACAAACGAAGTACACGAAGTTGCAATGGCTAACTTTTAACTAAACAAATCCCAAGCAAAAAGCTACTAGATGGATCTACTTATATAGGAGCAAGGGGTGGCGGCCAAGGAGGTGGGAGGACGTCCCAAGGCATCCTAAAACTAACCCTAGGTCGCACAAGGCTCATGGGCCCAAGTGGAGGTGATGCAACACCTTTGGACTTGTTGTTTGACTCGGATTCTCCTGCAACGTCAGATTGTTTCGTCGATATCTCAATGCTCCGTATGAATTTGAAGGTGAATCCAATTGGGATGGAAAGAGCGTGAAATCTAGTTTCCAACAAAAAAATAATCACCCAATTCGGAGTCCGTATGAAAAAGTTGTTGGTGTTTTGATTCAGGTATGTCTATGCAGTCCGAATCTGAATCCAGAACATGGGAGACTTGGACTCTATCTTCACTTGGGCCAAAAGTGACGTGAGAGAAATTTTTGAACGGAAAGTAAACATCTCTTTCTCCCTTATCATCATATGGGGATTGTACAAATGTCCCATACACCTGAAATTAGACAAAACATAAAAGTGTGTGAAGTATTTTTGTTCTGGATAACATAAATAGATTATTGAATAGTTTGCACTAGAAATCACCTGACAAATATGCATGTATGCAATATTTTTGGTCGTATCCAAGGTAGTCATGTCCTCATCACTAAGTCTGGAAAATTCTGGCTAGGCAGTTTTTAGACCATTTGTAGACTTTTTCGAAAAAAAATTGTTGCGGAGCAAAAAAAGTGCAAAAAAAGAAAACAATTCATAGGGTGCTCCTCCCTTGTTTACGTGCAGCGTCGTGATTTTGTTAGTGTTCTAGGCTCGCGTCTCTAGCACAGTCTAGCCTAGAACCAACACAGTACAGTCGTTGAGCATTTATTCAACTTTGCATCTCTGAATTGATTATTGCTGACCCTTTTTGCTACCATATTATAAGCCTTCTTAGCTCCACATACATCTACGTCGTGCGTTTGACTCTCCCTGGTAATCGCTCTATCCAAGCTTTGAGAGTTTTGACTACAACGGTTGCCGATCACCACCTGCTGCTGGGTAAGAACTGGTAAGAATTTGAGATTCGCTTGGCGGATTTGTGATTCACCACCACCATCACCACCACTTCCTAGTAGTCTGTAGGATCATATTCTTGTGTGTTTCTATTCCTACTAACCATGGCAGGATCACAAGCCGATGAGACAGATTGGGAGAACATGACGAACAAAGAGCTACACGATAAATTTCAGCAAATGATGAGTGGACAGGTGCAAGATGTGCTAAACAGATTTGAAGAGGCCATGGAGAAGACAGATGGCATGGAGAAGACGTTCGAAACAAAGCTCGATAACAAGTTTAATGAATTGCTCGCGCGTCTTCCACCACCACCACCGGCTGCACCTAACGCACCTCTACAACAACAACAACATCGCCTTCCAAATCAAGTGGGACGGGCACTGCACATTCCCGTTGAGCCTGGTCAAAATTCTGGTGCCGCTGTTGATGCTTCTGTAGCTCCTATTTCTACCGCAGAGGTGGAGGACCATTACGAGGATGAGGTTGATCAAAATCGGAACTACGTGCAACCACCAGCACCACCGCCACCAGGTCGTCCTCATGCATATCATCGCAATGGTAGGGCTGCACAACCACCTCAGGTACATGATCATGACAATCTCCCTAATCTGAAATTGAACATTCCACCATTTGAGGGTAGATATGTTCCTGATATATATCTTACTTGGGAGTTAGAAACTGAGCAACGATTTACATGTTTACAATATCCTGAGGAGAGACGTGTTCCTGCTGCTGTTTGTGCTTTCAGTAGCTTTGCATGTGTTTGGTGGTCTGAACATTGTAGATTATATCCTATTCCAGCTACTTGGGCTACTTTGAAAACTGCTATGCATACTCGTTGGGTTCCACCATATTATCAACGTGAATTACTTCAAAAATTGCAGCGTTTAAGACAAGGAAAAAATTATGTAGAAGAATATTATCAGGAATTACAAACTGGCATGATTAGATGTGGTATTGTTCAGGAGAATGAAGCTATGATTGCACGTTTTATGGGTGGATTAAATAGAGAGATTCAGACCATTCTAGAGTATAAGGAGTATACTAATATCACTCGTTTATTCCATCTTGCTTGTAAAGCTGAACATGAAGTGCAGGATCGATAGGCATTGGCGCGAACTAACTTTTCTGCAGGTCGATCTTCATCATGGACACCACGTGCATCCTCTATTTCCACTGCACCAGCACCTACATCAGGTGCCACCTCGAGCCGTGATACAAGAAAGCAAGAACAACCACCACTATCTGCTAAGAGCACACCTGCTGGGCCTGTAGAGAGTTCTTTCTTCTTCCATGGCATCAACAGGGCACACAAGTGATATTATTTGTCGTCGTTGTAAGGGAAGAGGACATTTTGCGAGAGAACGCAAATCTCAGCGTGTGATGATTGTTACTGAGGATGGTGGGTATGAGTCTACTAGTGACTATGATGAGGAGACTTTGGCTCTTATTACACATGAAGAACACGGTGGAGAGGATTCTGATCATGAGACGCAATACATGGCTGCTGAACATGTTGATAGGTATGAATGTTTACTTGCTCGACGTGTTTTGAGTGTGCAGGTTCACAAGCTGAGAAAAATCAGAGGCATAATTTGTTCCATACAAAGGGAGTTGTGAAGGAACGTTCTGTTCGCGTCATCATAGATGGAGGGAGCTGCAATAACTTGGCTAGCATGGAGATGGTGGAGAAGCTATCTCTCCCCACAAGACCACATCCACATCCTTACTACATCCAATGGTTCAACAACAGCGGCAAGGTTAAGGTAACACGTACTGTTCGTGTGCATTTTAGTTTCTCTACATATGTTGATTATGTTGATTGTGATGTGGTACCTATGCAAGCATGTTCCTTATTACTTGGTAGACGATGGTAGAAACAACCAGTATACTCTTGTTCATAAGGATAAAAATATTACTTTGCTTCCTATGACTCCTGATTCCATTTTGAAAGATGATATTAATAGAGCTAATAAAGCAAAACAAGAGAAAAAAAAGAGTGAAAATGAGATTGTGGCAAAAGAATTTGAGCAACAAATGAAGCCTAATAATAAACCATCTAGCGTTGTTTCTGGAATTAAATTGAAAAGTGCATGTTTACTTGCCACCAAATCTGATATTGATGATCTAGATTTTAGCAAATCTGTTTGCTATGCTTTTGTGTGCAAAGAGGCATTATTTTCATTCGAGGACGTGCCCTCCTCTTTGCCTCCTCCTGTCACTAACATTTTGCAGGAGTTCGCTGACGTCTTTCTACAAGACGTGCCACCGGGATTACCACCTATTGAAGGGATTGAGCATCAAATTGACTTAATTCCCGGTGCATCATTACCCAACCGTAAACCATACCGTACCAATCCAGAGGAGACGAAGGAGATTATGTGTCAAGTACAAGAACTGCTCGACAAAGGTTATATACGCGAATCCCTTAGTCCTTGTGCTGTTCCTATCATTTTAGTGCCGAAAAAGGATGGTATGTCGCGTATGTGCGTTGATTGTAGAGGCATTAATAATATTACTATTCGTTATCGTCATCCTATTCCTAGGCTAGATGATACACTTGATGAATTGAGTGGATCTACAATATTCTCCAAAGTTGATTTGCGTAGTGGATACCATCAAATTCGTATGAAATTGGGAGATGAATGGAAAACATCATTTAAAACTAAGTTTGGATTATATGAGTGGTTAGTCATGCCTTTTTGGGTTAACTAATGCACCTAGTACTTTCATGAGATTAATGAACAAAGTTTTACGTCCTTTCATTGGACGATTTGTGGTAGTTTACTTTGATGACATATTCATTTATAGCAAATCTTTAGAGGAACATTTGGAACATTTACGTGCTGTTTTTATTGCTCTACGTGATGCACGTTTGTTGGGTAACCTTGGAAAGTGCACCCTTTGCACCGACTGAGTATCTTTTCTTGGCTATGTTGTTACTCCACAGGGAATTGAAGTTGATAAAGCCAAGATTGAAGTTATTGAGAGTTGGCCGCAGCCCAAAATGGTCACACAAGTCAGGAGTTTCCTTGGCCTCGCTGGATTCTATAGGCGTTTTGTGAGAGATTTCAGCACCATTGCTGCACCTCTCAATGAGCTTACAAAGACGGACATGCCTTTTGTTTGGGGTACCGCACAGGAAGAAGCCTTCACGATATTGAAACATAAGTTGACACATGCTCCTTTACTCCAACTGCTTGATTTTAATAAGACTTTTGAGCTTGAATATGATGCTAGTGGAATTGGATTAGGAGATGTGTTATTACAAGATGGCAAACCTGTTGCATACTTTTCTGAAAAATTGAGTGGGCCTAGTCTGAACTATTCTACTTATGCTAAAGAATTATATGCTCTTGTTCGGACCTTAGAAACATGGCAACATTATTTATGGCCCAAAGAATTTGTTATACATTCTGATCATGAATCTTTGAAACACATTAAAAGTCAAGCAAAACTGAACCATAGACATGCTAAATGGGTTGAATTCATTGAGACTTTCCCTTATGTCATTAAACACAATAAGGGTAAAGAAAATATTATTGCTGATGCATTGTCTCGTAGTTATACTATGCTTTCACAACTTGACTTTAAAATATTTGGTTTGGAGACCATCAAAGATCAATATGTGCATGATGCTGAATTTCAAGATGTATTGCAGAATTGTTAGGAAGGGAGAACTTGGAACAAGTTCGTTCTTAATGATGGATTTGTGTTTCGTGCTAACAAGCTATGCATTCCAGCTAGCTCTGTTTGTCTTTTGTTGATGCAGGAGGCACATGGGGGAGGATTAATGGGACACTTTGGCGTCAAGAAGACTGAGGATATACTTGCTACACATTTCTTTTGGCCAAAGATGAGACGGGACGTTGAGCGTTTTGTTGCTCGCTGCACTACATGTCAAAAAGCTAAGTCACGACTCAATCCTCATGGTTTATATATGCCTTTGCCTGTACCTAGTGTTCCTTGGGAGGATATATCTATGGACTTTAGGTTTACCTCGAACAAAGAAGGGGAGGGGTAGCATATTTGTTGTCGTGGATAGGTTTTCTAAAATGGCACACTTTATACCATGTCATAAAAGCGATGATGCTGTTAATGTTGCTGATTTGTTCTTTCGTGAAATTATTCGCTTGCATGGTGTGCCAAATATTATTGTTTCAGATCGTGATACTAAATTTCTTAGCCACTTTTGGAGATGTTTATGGGCTAAGTTGGGGACTAAACTGCTTTTTAGTACTACTTGTCACCCCCAAAATGATGGACAAACTGAAGTAGTCAATAGAACATTGTCTACTATGCTTAGGGCTGTTTTGAAGAATAACAAGAAAATGTGGGAAGAATGCTTGCCTCATATTGAATTTTCTTATAATCGTTCTTTGCATTTTACTACTAAGATGTGCCCTCTTGAAATTGTGTATGGTTTCCTACCTCGTGCACCTATTGATTTGTTGCCTCTTCCATCTTCGGAGAAGGTTAATTTTGATGCTAAAGAACGCGTTGAATTTATTTTAAAAATGCATGAGTTAACTAAGGAAAACATTGAGCGTATGAATGCTAAATATAACTTGCTGGAGATAAGGGTAGAAAACATGTTGTGTTTGCACCTGGAGATCTTGTTTGGTTACTGTCGGTGTCAAAACCGGCGGATCTCGGGTAGGGGGTCCCGAACTGTGCGTCTAAGGCGGATGGTAATAGGAGGTAGGGGACACAATGTTTTACCCAGGTTCGGGCCCTCTTGATGGAGGTAAAACCCTACGTCCTGCTTGATTAATATTGATGATATGGGTAGTACAAGAGTAGATCTACCACGAGATCGGAGAGGCTAAACCCTAGAAGCTAGCCTATGGTATGATTGTATGTTGTTCTACGGACTAAAACCCTCCGGTTTATATAGACACCGGAGGGGCTAGGGTTACACAAGGTCGGTTACAAAGGAGGAGATATACATATCCGTATTGCCTAGCTTGCCTTCCACGCCAAGTAGAGTCCCATCCGGACACGAGATGAAGTCTTTAATCTTGTATCTTCATAGTCCAACAGTCCGGCCGAAAGATATAGTCCGGCTGTCCGGAGACCCCCTAATCCAGGACTCCCTCAGTAGCCCCCGAACCAGGCTTCAATGACGATGAGTCTAGCGCGCAGTATTGTCTTCGACATTGCAAGGAGGGTTCTTCTCCAATTTCCAAGCGTTTGTAAATAGTATCCGACCCCATAAATGTTGATCCTCTTGGCTTCTGCACCCAATAAGGGCAATCCCTCGAACGAATATGAGGCGCCAGGGCATTTTTACATTCACCCCCCTAGCAAGATAAATAAATTGTCTATTAAAGCGATTGGTATTCTTAGATCCGATCCACACCATCCTCCCCTCAGCGAGAATCCATCAGAGCGCGTTTCGGAAAGATCCATTCCTGCATGGCCAACCTCTGCAGCTCCTCCTCCCGCCCCCGTAGCCCTAAGCTTGGTGATTGGGAGAGGTGTTCAGTTCCACATAGTCGATTGGTCGAACTGCAGACCAAAGGATTTCTTCCTCCGGCATACATGGTGCCCATTCGAGCCGGGCTCGCCACCCACAATGGCGGGGAGCAAGCGGAGAACTTTCCCTGTCCCTCCATGGGGGAACGGGTTTGCCTTGTTCCTTACTTACTAAGGGGACTCGGATTTCCAATTCATCCGTTCCTCCGCGGGCTCCTGGAGTTCTACGGCCTCCAACTACACAATCTCACCCCTGCCTCCATCCTACACATTGCCGGCTATGTTGCTCTCTGCGAGTTGTTCCTGGGCTGCGAGGCTCACTTCGAGCTGTGGAAAAGGCTATTTTGCCTCGTCCCTCGCACACATAGGGAATCATTTTATCAAGTGGGCGGAGCCGAAGTATGGCGCATCGCCGATACCGAATATCTGTTCGGTACCCCTAAGAAGCCATCCGAAGACTGGCCTTCAGAATGGTTTTATATGGAGGACGTTCCCCTTCCGGACCCTGTTCGGCGGGGTCTTCCTCAGTTCAACAATGCTCCTCTGAAAAAGCGCCAAAGTTGGCGCCCGCGGAGCCCCCAGGTGGAAGACGACAGAGAAGTCCTCTATCTGATGAACCGGATTAAGGCACTGGCTCAGTCAGGTTTGACAATAATCGAAGTTATGTCGATTTGCATAATGTGGGGAGTGCAACCACTTCAATATCGTGGGCATCCCTTATGGTGTTTCAACGGGGAGGATGACGCCACCCGCTACGGGCGTAAGGGTCCGGGCGATACTGCTGCATTAGCCAAAATGTTGTCCGAACTGTTCAAGGGAGAGGAGGAGGAGTTCACCCGCATCAAGCCACGGGATGGATTCTCCATGTACAATCCTCCAAGCTGGGTAAGCTATATCCCCTTACTTCCATCTTCCCGCGTTTTTCGTTGTAAGTATTCACCTTGCCAATTTACGGCAAGAACTGCGAAAGGCCATAAAGGAGGTCTGCAGCCCTTCTCCACAACCGGAGGACCCTGACGGGCCCTCGACTCCGGACTCGAAGAAGATCTGGTTATCTCCGTGGAGCTGATAAACCGACAGTTCTATCAGTTAAGCTGCGATGATGCCATGGTGGCCATTACGGCCGACTATCCCGGACTGCTCCCTGCATCGCACGTAAGAAAAACCGAAAAGGCCCAACTCAAAAAAGTAGGATCCCCTTTTATACACTTCACCCACCATATTCACATGGCCTTTTTACAAGGAAGGCATTCGGGATGCCCTGCAGCAACACGCCAACAGGAGGCGCCGAGGCCAGGTAGGCCAAAAAGGAAGGCAGTTAGGACGGAGACGCCGGCGCAAAGGTACAACAAACCCCGCTCCGTGGTTATCGTATTTCTCAAAATATAATGACGCCCGTGTTTCTTTAACAGAAAAAATGCTCGCCGGAATATGTCCGGCGATGTCGCCGATCACGCTTCCACCAGTCGAGCACCAGGACCGGACACGGAGGCAGAAGCCGATATGGGGCAGGCGCGGATAATCCCCCTACAGAGGATGTGGATAGGTTATCTGCTACAAACTCAGAAGTGGAAAGCGCCATGAATCATAGGCGCCGCCGGGCCGTACTCCGTGACGCTTGTTTCTCACCAGGGGCGTTTGATGCCTTTAATTCTGGAGAGGCGTACCTCCGTGCCGCTCAAGATGGTCTAGCCAGAGCCACGGATCAGTATGTAAAGGATGTACGGGTGAGTGAATCTGACGATTTGTATGTGTCAGTAGCCCCTGAGACTTGAAACAGTTAGCAGAACTGATTTAAGGATCATCTTTATTGTGCAGGTTCTTACGGAGAAGAATACTAGGCTGTCCCAGGAGCTAGAGGAATGCAAGACCCAACTGAGGGCCACCCTTGCCGCATTGCAGGAACAGAAAAAGCCTCCCGCTGGTAACATTTTAAAGAATGATGGTTACCATATAGTGCGCAGCGTGGCTGTAGATCTAAAAATAAATTTTGCAGATGAATCCGGAGAAAATCCGGGGGACCAGCATGTTATGCGGCAGTGAGAAGCTGGCAAACGCGTGCTGACTGAGGTTAGGCGGGAGAAAAACAATCTCCAAGACGCCAATATAAGGCTGAATGTGGAACTAAAAGACGTTCGGGGCCAGCTTGCAGACTCCGAGAAGGAGAATAAGAGGCTTCGATGCGGCATTTTTAGTAAGTGCTTGAATGAATCCTTTAAAGGTATTTGGCGAAGAAGCCGACTAACAGTGTTATGTCTGTAGGTATGCTAACGGGTCGTCCCGCGGAGGAAATGCCTGGGTCTGCGGGTGATCTTCTGTCCGAGCTGTCACATCTGCACGAACAAGTTCGACAGGTGATGCAGGGTGTTGCCCAGGCCTTGTGGCCGCCCGTCTCCCTGCCAGAGGGTGTTGCGGAGCTTGTAGAGAAGCTCAAAGGAGCGCGACGGCGCTTCCGATTATGGAAGATATTAGCCTGCCGACAGGGTGCCAGAGAAGCCTGGGCCATGGTGAAGACGCGGTATACCAAAGCAGACCCAAATCACATGGCCGAGGTCGGGCCTGTGGGGCCCGACGGAAAAGAGATTCCCGTTAGCTTAGTTTATGGGCAAGTAGAATTAGCCGCAAAGTATTCCCAACATGATTGTAAGCTAGACCGCCTGTTGGATGGTATAGAGGAAGAATTTAATCAGTCTGCATGACTATGTAATTGAAGTGACATGTATAATGCCTTCTAGCCGGATTGTAGATCGTTTGTCATTGCGGACCTTTTCTCTTCAGCCTCCGGGCCCAATAGTCCAGAGTGTATCCGAATACCCACTCAGTTATATAAGAACCGGGGTATGCGTGGAGACTAGGCGTAGGGGTCATTAGTGCTTTATCAGACAAGTGCCCAACTAGTTATGTTATATTACATGGGTAGTAAGAAACATCTTCCAGGGAGAATAGTTCTATTAAGGGTTCCTTTCCCTGGGAAAGCATGCCCTAAAGTGCATGTCTGGACTGCGATAGGAAACGCAGGAAAAACATCTGGGGGCAGATATGAAAAATAAAAGTCATCTTTTGTTCACCGACTGAATATTCCCTTAAGAACGCTAGCTTTCGGCTTCACCCAGTCTGAGGTACACATCCGGCTGACCCGGCGGTAACAATCACAGAGGTGCTCCCCTTATGCCCTAGCCGACTTAACGGGAACATAGGGCATAAATACAAGAGCCAGGCAACCCAGCTTGGCCAAAACTTAAGTCCTATCGATGCATATAATGGCGAAAAAGGTACATGCGGAAGTATAACACATGTGTTGGGCATGAAGCCCGGATAAATAATTTAAGCTTCTGTGAAAGAAGCCCCCAGGTATGAAGAGTGTGGCTAGCGCATCTGTAATGTGCACACAAGGGACAAGGTGACCCTTGAAGGCCTAGAGAAATAAGAAAAGAAAGAAAGAAAGGAAAACAAGACAGATAATGTATTTTTGAAAAATGGACAAAGGGAGGGGACTAACATAGAGTCCGGTGCTAGGCGTAGAATCTTCGGAGCCTCGCCGCGTTCCATGGGTTCGGCTCGAGTCGACTAGTCGATGCATCCCGCAGTCGGTACGCTCCACCGGTCAGAACTTGGTCGATAATGAAGGGACCTTCCCACTTGGGCTCGAGCTTGTTCTTTTTCTTATCCGGCAGGCGTAGAACTAGTTCGCCAATGTTATAAGTTTTGGCCCGTACTTCTCTGCTTTGATATCTGCGAGCCTGTTGCTGATAAAATGCGGAACGGCCTTTGGCTATGTCGCGCTCCTCCTCCAAGGTGTCCATACTGTCCTGCTGATTGAGCTCGGCTTCTCTTTCTTCGTACATGCGCACTCTAGGTGAGTCATGAATTATGTCACAGAGCAAGACTGCCTCTGCGCCGTACACCATAAAGAAGGGTGTATATCCGGTACTACGATTCGGCGTGGTCCGCAGCCCCCAGAGTACGGAGTCGAGCTCCTCTACCCAGTGCGTGTTAGACTCCGTTAAGGAACGCAATAATCTAGGTTTAATGCTGCTCATTATAAGACCGTTTGCTCACTCGACTTGACCGTTGGTTTGTGGGTGATAGACTGAGGCATAATCGAGCTTGATGCCCATGTTGCTGCACTAGAGTTTTACCTCGTCGGCCGTGAAGTTCGTGCCGTTATCAGTGATGATGCTGTGGGGGACGCCGTAACGGTGTACAACCCCGGATATGAAATCTATCATCAGTCCGGATTCGGCTGTTTTAACCGGTTTGGCCTCTATCCATTTGGTGAATTTATCCACCATGACCAATAAGTATTTTTTCTTGTGGGTTCCCCCTTTAAGGGGTCCAACCATGTCAAGGCCCCAGACCGCAAAGGGCCATGTAATGGGGATTGTTTGGAGGGCGGTGGGTGGCATGTGGCTTTGATTTGCAACGAGCTGGCAATCGGCGCAATGTTGGAACAAGTCCTGTGCATCTGCCCGGGCCGTTGGACAATAGAATCCTGTACGAAAGGCCTTTCTTACAAGAGCCCGGGCTGCGGCGTGATGACCGCCGAGTCCGGCGTGAATTTCTGCCAAAAGATTCCGCCCTTCCTCTTCGAAGATGCACCTTTGAAGGACTCCAGTAGTGCTTTTCTTGTACAATTCTCCCTCATGGACCCTGTAGGCCTTGGATCGCCGCACTATGTAGCGTGCCTCATTTTGGTCCTCCGGAAGTTCCTTTCTAGTTAGGTAGGCCAGGAATGGTTCTATCCACGGGGCGATAATGGCCATTATTTCGTGGGCTGAAGGTGTTATTTCGGTGGCGGAGCCTCCGATTGTGTCAGAGAGTTCGGTATCGGGTATTTTGGCCGGGTCTGGACTGTTGTTACCGGTGTCCCCTTCCCATGCTACGGATGGCTTGAAAAGCCTTTCCAGAAATATGTTGGTGGGGGGACCATGTCGCATTTTGCACCGATGCGGGCGAGGATATCCGCCGCCTGATTGTTTTCCCGAGCCACATGGTGAAATTTGAGTCCCTCGAACCGAGCTGACATTTTTAGGACGACGTTTCGGTAGGCCGCCATTTTCAGATCCGTGGCGTCGAAATCTCCGTTTATTTGGGATATTGCGAGGTTTGAATCCCCACGCACCTCCAGGCGTTGAATGCCCATGGAGACTGCCATCCGAAGACCATGCAACAGAGCTTCGTATTCGGATGCATTGTTAGAATCTGTATACAATATTTGCAGTATGTACCGAATGGTATCTCCGGTTGGGGACGTCAGGACGACGCCAGCCCCTAGACCAGCCAGCATTTTAGAACCGTCGAAGTGCATGATCCAATTGGAGTATGCGGCGTACTCTTTAGGGAGTTCGGCCTCCGTCCATTTGGCGATGAAGTCGGCCAGTACTTGCGATTTAATGGCTCGGCGAGGTTTGTTTGTTATGTCGAATGGGAGGAGCTCAATGGCCCATTTTGCAATCCGGCCCGTAGCGTCGCGGTTGTTGATAATATCATTAAGCGACACTTCCGAGGCTACTGTAATCGAACACTCTTGAAAGTAGTGTCGCAGTTTCCGCGATGCCATGAGTACCGCATATGCTATTTTTTGGTAATGCGGGTACCGTGATTTGCATGGAGTGAGGACAGTGGATACATAGTATATCGTCTTTTGAAGAGGGAATTTGTGTCCGTCCGCTTCCCGTTCGACAACGAGCACCGCACTTACAACTTGATGAGTTGCCTCAATGTACAACAACATTGGTTCGCCGATGTTTGGCATGGCCAGGATTAGGTTGGTTGCCAGAATGGCCTTTATTTCTTCCAATCCGGCTATGGCCGTGTCCGTCCACTCAAAGTGTTCGGTGCGCCGAAGGAGGTGATAAAGGGGTAAAGCCTTTTCTCCCAAGCGGGAGATAAAGCGGCTTAGAGCCGCCATGCATCCAGTTAGCTTCTGGATTTGTTTGACGTCTGTTGGGGTAGCCAACTATGACAACGCTCGTATTTTGGCCGGATTAGCTTCAATACCTCTACTGGAGACAATGAATCCCAGGAGCTTTCCGGCTGGTTCGCCGAAAACGCATTTTTCCGGATTGAGCTTGATGTCATATGTTCGGAGGTTGTCGAATGTGAGCCTCAAGTCGTCTATCAAAGAGTCGACATGTTTGGTTTTGACGACCACATCGTCTACGTATGCCTCTACTGTTTTGCCAATTTGTTTCTCCAGGCATGTCTGAATCATGCGCTGAGATGTTGTGCCGGCATTTTTGAGCCCAAAAGGCATTGTGTTGAAACAGAAGGGACCGTATGGTGTGATGAATGCCGTTGCGGCTTGGCCGGACTCTGCCATCTTGATTTGGTGGTAACCGGAGTATGCGCCGAGGAAACACAATGACTCCTGTCTTGCGGTAGTGTCAATGATTTGATCGATGCGTGGGAGGGGGAAAGGATCCTTTGGGCAAGCTTTATTGAGGTCTTTGAAATCGACGCAAAGGCGCCAGGATTTGTCCTTCTTTGGTACCATCACCAGGTTTGCTAGCCAGTCTGGATGTTTTATTTCTCTAATGAATCCGGCCTCCAATAACTTGGCTAGTTCTTCTCCCATGGCATGTCTCTTAGGTTCGGAGAAACGCCGAAGAGCTTGCTTGACCGGCTTGAATCCCTTTAGGATATTGAGGCTATGCTCGGCCAGCCTACGTGGGATTCCTGGCATGTCTGAAGGATGCCAGGCGAATATGTCCCAATTCTTGCGTAGGAACTCTCGTAGTGCGGTGTCCACAGCGGGGTTTAACTGTGCCCCGATGGAGGATGTTTTGGTGGGGTCCGTTGGGTGGACTTGGAATTTGACTATTTCATCCGCTGGTTTAAAAGAGGTGGACTTGGATCTTTTGTCGAGTATCACATCGTCCATGTCCACTGTGGAGTGTAGCGTGGTTAACTCCTCGGCCGAGAGGGATTCGGATAATGCCTCGAGGGCCAATGCCGCTGTTTTGTTTTCGGCGCGGAGTGCTGTGTCCGGATCACTAGCGAGGGTGATGATTCCGTTGGGCCCGGGCATTTTAAGCTTCATGTACCCATAATGGGGTACGGCTTGGAAGATTGTGAACACCTCTCGTCCTAAAAGAGTGTGATAGCCACTGCTGAACGGGGCCACTTGGAATGTAATTTCTTCGGACCTGTAATTGTCTGGCGTGCCGAATACCACATCTAGTGTGATTTTCCCAACACCACGTGCTTCCCGACTGGGGATAATTCCTCTAAAGGTTGTGCTACTTTGCTCGATGCGGTTCCAGTCTATTTCCATCTTTTGAAGGGTTTCCTCATAGATGCGGTTTAGTGCGCTACCGCCGTCCATGAGTACTTTGGTTAGTCGAAAGCCGTCCACAATTGGACTGAGGACCAGTGCAGTTGGTGCTCGGGCTGTTCGGAATTTGGGTTCATCACTGGCATTGAAGGTAATAGCCATGTCACTCCATGGATTTGTTGCTGCTACGTGGCAGATTTCGGCCATGCTGCGGAGTGTTCGCTTGCGCCTATTATTTGACGCAAAGGTCTCGAACACTGTTAACACCGTATTGTTATCCACTGGATGGTGCTCTGTGGTATGTGGGATAAGAAGATCCTCACCACTTTTGGCCACCTGCCGGCGTGTCCAACATGCTCTAAGGCTGTGCATTGGTATTATATCCGCCGTGCTATGAATTTTGCAGGGTCCGTTGAGCCATCCCTCCAGTATGGTTCCTTGCCCTGTATACGGTTTTTGCTTTTTGGTAGTTAACCCGGGTGTATTGTGATAATGCACCCTTTTATTTCGGACTAGGTTTATGTTCAGGGCCGGATTATCCCAAAAGTTTGTTTCGGTTTTCCAGGCACTTTCCATCGCACAGTACTTTCGTACTATGGATTCCAAGTCAGCGAAGCGTGTTATCTCAGGGCGATTTATGGTGTTAAGGATTCCCTTGTCTGTGCAATTATTGTAGAAAAATAAGATTGCGTCTTCCTCGCGACAGTCCTTAACCTTATTCCTCGCAAGGAGGAATCTGGCCCAGTAATGATGTACTATTTCCTGGGGCTCTTGCCTGATATGGGAAAGGTCGCTTGTGTTTGGGTGGGTGGGATTGAATCCAAACCCCTACCCGATCTGGGATCCAGGGGCCGAGGAGTTTCCAATTTTGGAAGTTCCGGTTCCGGGATGTTACCCGCTAATCCTGGTCCGCTGTCTGACTCTAAGTTCAAGGATTGGATGTTGTCCTCCCGCGAACGGGCGTCCGTCTCGGAGAGCTCGGGAATCCGGACATAGTTGGTCCTCAGGATAGAGGAAAGGTCGCCGCATTGTTCATCCACCACTGCAATATGATGGGTGACTGGTGGAGAGTTAATCTCTCTTTGATCGGGTTTAAGCCCAATCCGATCATAGTCCGTAGCGACTCCCAAGGCGGCGATCCGATCCAAGAGCTCGTTTAAGGAGGAGAGCTCCATTGGATCCATCTGTTCGGCGAGCGCCGATTGGACGTGGAAGTAGTTTTCGATGACCCGAGAATTCATCGTTGGCGCGGCGGCTGAACAGGCGGTCATGATGAACCCGCCTAGCCGGAGAGTTTGGCCGACAGCCAAAGCTCCCCCGACAGTAGTACTGTCTTTAAAGACGAGACGAGACATCCTTCCTTCTGGCGACGGCACAGAGGAACTCTCAATGAAAACACCAACGTCAGTGTCAAAACCGGCGGATCTCGGGTAGGGGTCCCGAACTGTGCGTCTAAGGCGGATGGTAACAGGAGGCAGGGGACACAATGTTTTACCCAGGTTCGGGCCCTCTTGATGGAGGTAAAACCCTACGTCCTGCTTGATTAATATTGATGATATGGGTAGTACAAGAGTAGATCTACCACGAGATCGGAGAGGCTAAACCCTAGAAGCTAGCCTATGGTATGATTGTATGTTGTTCTACGGACTAAAACCCTCCGGTTTATATAGACACCGGAGGGGCTAGGGTTACACAAGGTCGGTTACAAAGGAGGAGATATACATATCCGTATTGGCTAGCTTGCCTTCCACGCCAAGTAGAGTCCCATCCGGACACGAGATGAAGTCTTTAATCTTGTATCTTCATAGTCCAACAGTCCGGCCGAAAGTATAGTCCGGCTGTCCGGAGACCCCCTAATCCAGGACTCCCTCAGTTACATTTGTGTAAGGATAGATTTCCTAATTTGCGCAAATCAAAGCTAATGCCACGTCGTGATGGTCCTTTCAAGGTGTTAGAGAAAAATAAATGATAATGCACATAAACTTGAGCTCCCTGCAGATTTTGGAGTTAGTCCCACTTTAACATTGCAGATTTGAAGCCTTATTTGGGTGAGGACGATGGACTTTCATCGAGGACGACTTCATTTCAAGAAGGGGAGGATGATGAGGACATCAATACCATTGCTACACCCACAGCCCCTGCTGTTATACATACTGGACCAATTACTAGAGCTCGCGCATGCCAATTGAATTATCAGGTACTTTTGTTTCTTGGAAACGATTCTAATGTTCATGCGAATATGATGCTGCCTAAATTGGATACCTTTGTTTCGCTTACAATTGAAGGGCCTAGCTTGGACAAGAAAGATGAACCTTGGAGCAAGTTCAAGCATGGAGATGATGGCGTGCGCAAGGGGATCAAGAACGGAGTTACAAGTGATGATTTCAGGACTTTGAAGCCACCATAAGGAGTGCATGAAGCCTTGGACAAAATATACAAGATGCTACTTCATAAATTTTGTCCAGAGGCTATTAGGTGCTGCGTCACCTTATTATTGGGCCAGGCCCATGTATTTTCGAAATACTTAAGTATAGGCTGTTTTTAGAGTCCATATGTGTGGGGAAACAAGAGCTAGGGTTGGTTTCGGTCCCCTCCTCCAAGGGCCACGAAATCCCCCCTCTTCCTCCATATATACAACCCTTAGGGCGTTGTTTAGACTTTGGGTTTTGTTTAGATTAGAAGTTCGCCATAGCTGCAACTTCGCGTACTTCGTTTGTGTCCAGCGACCAGACCATGATGTCACAAAACCCCACCTTGATCAATAAAGCATTCATCTTATATTCGCAATATCCAGATTGCAATCTTAGTTTCTTGCTTGTTCTTCATTTGCTCGCACGAAACAGGCCCTCGTGGTCAGGTTGATCGTGCTCCGGCGTGGTCAATAACCCCTTGGAGTTGGTTTAGCGATTGCTAAGGTGCGACATCCTCGCACGTTCGTAGTCGGATCATCAAAGTCGACTTCCTCTAAAACGATAGCCACCATCTCATCGAAAGACGGGACACCTTTGCCTCTATCAGTGGGTATGAGTCCGCTAGTGACTATGATGAGGAGACTTTGGCTCTTATTACACATGAAGTACATGGTGGAGATGATTCTGATCATGAGACGCAGTACATGGCTGCTGAAGATGCTGACAGGTATGAATGTTTAGGTGCTCAACGTGTTTTTAGTGTGCAGGTTACACAAGCTGAGCAAAATCGGAGGCATAATTTGTTCCATACAAGGGAGTTGTGAAGGAACGTTCTGTTTGCATTATCATAGACGGAGGGAGCTGCAACAACTTGGCTAGCTTGGAGATGGTGGAGAAGCTATCTCTCACCACAAGACCACATCCACATCCTTACGACATCCAATGCTTCAACAACAACGGCAAGGTTAAGATAACACGTACTGTTCGTGTGCACTTTAGTATCTCTACATATGCTGATTATGTTGATTGTGATGCGGTACCTATGCAAGCATGTTCCTTATTACTTGGTAGACCATGTCAATTTGATAAAAATTCTGTACACCATGGTAGAAACAATCAGTATACTCTTGTTCATAAGGACAAAAATATTACCTTGCTTCCTATGACTCCTGATTCCATTTCAAAAGATGATATTAATAGAGCTAATAAAGCAAAACAGGAGAAAAATAAGAGTGAAAATCAGATTGTGGCAAAAGAATTTGAGCAACACATGAAGCCTAATAAAAAACCATCTGATGCTGTTTCTGAAAATAAATTGAAAAGTGCATGTTTACTTGCCACCAAATCTGATATTGATGATCTAGATTTTAGCAAACCTGTTTGCTATGCTTTTGTGTGTAAAGAGGAATTATTTTCATTCGAGGACGTGCCTTCCTCTTTGCCTCCTGCTGTCACTAACATTTTGCAGGAGTTCTTTGACGTCTTTCCACAAGATGTGCCACCGGGATTACCACCTATTAGAGGGATTGAGCATCAAATTGACTTAATTCCCGGTGCATCATTACCCAACCGTGCACCATATCGTACCAATCCAGAGGAGACGAAGGACATTATGCGTCAAGTACAAGAACTGCTCGACAAAGGTTATATACGCGAATCCCTTAGTCCTTGTGTTGTTCCTATCATTTTAGTGCCAAAAAAGGATGGTACGTCGCATATGTGCATTGATTGTAGAGGCATTAATAATATTACTATTCGTTATCGTCATCCTATTCCTAGGCTAGATGATATGCTTGATGAATTGAGTGGCTCTACAATATTCTCCAAAGTTGATTTGCGTAGTGGATACCATCAAATTCGTACGAAATTGGGAGATGAATGGAAAACAGCATTTAAAACTAAGTTTGGATTATATGAGTGGTTAGTCATGCCTTTTGGGTTAACTAATGCACCTAGTACTTTCATGAGATTAATGAAGAAGTTTTACGTGCTTTCATTGGACGATTTGTGGTAGTTTACTTTGATGACATATTGATTTATAGTAAATCTTTGGAGGAACATTTGGAACATTTACGTGTTGTTTTTATTGTTCTACGTGATGCACATTTGTTTGGTAACCTTGGAAAGTGCACCTTTTGCACCGACCGAGTATCTTTTCTTGGCTATGTTGTTACTGCACAGGGAATTGAAGTTGATAAAGCCAAGATTGAAGCTATTGAGAGTTGGCCGCAGCCCAAAACGGTCACACAAGTGAGGAGTTTCCTTGGCCTCGCTGGTCTCTATAGGCGTTTTGTGAGAGATTTCAGCACCATTGCTGCACCTCTCAACGAGCTTACAAAGAAGGATTTGCCTTTTGTTTGGGGTACCGCACAGGAAGAAGCCTTCACGGTATTGAAAGATAAGTTGACACATGCTCCTTTACTCCAACTTCCTGATTTTAATAAGACTTTTGAGCTTGAATGTGATACTAGTGGAATTGGATTAGGAGGTGTGTTATTACAAGATGGCAAACCTATTGCATACTTTTCTGAAAAATTGAGTGGGCCTAGTCTGAACTATTCTACTTATGATAAAGAATTATATGCTCTTGTTCGGACCTTAGAAACATGGCAACATTATTTATGGCCCAAGGAATTTGTTATACATTCTGATCATGAATCTTTGAAACACATTAAAAGTCAAGAAAAACTGAACCGTCGACATGCTAAATGGGTTGAATTCATTGAGACTTTCCCTTATGTCATTAAACACAAGAAGGGTAAATAAAAAGTTATTCCTGATGCATTGTCTTGTCGTTATACTATGCTTTCACAACTTGACTTTAAAATATTTGGTTTGGAGACCATCAAAGATCAATATGTGCATGATGCTAAATTTAAAGATGTATTGCAGAATTGTAAGGAAGGGAGAACTTGGAACAAGTTCGTTCTTAACGTTGGATTTGTGTTTCGTGCTAACAAGCTATGCATTCCAGATAGCTCCGTTCGACTTTTGTTGTTGCAGGAGGCGCATGGAGGAGGATTAATGGGATACTTTGGCGTCAAGAAGACCGAGGATATACTTGCTACACATTTCTTTTGGCCAAAGATGAGACGGTATGTTGAGCGTTTGGTTGCTCGCTGCACTACATGTCAAAAAGCTAAGTCACGACTCAATCCTCATGGTTTATATATGCCTTCGCATGTACCTAGTGTTCCTTGGGAGGATATATCTATGGACTTTGTCTTAGGTTTACCTCAAACAAAGAAGGGGAGGTATAGCATATTTTTTGTCATGGATAGGTTCTCGAATATGACACACTTTATACCATGTCATAAAAGCGATGATGCTGTTAATGTTGCTGATTTGTTCTCTCATGAAATTATTCGCTTGCATGGTGTGCCAAATACTATTGTTTCAGATCGTGATACTAAATTTCTTAGCCACTTTTGGAGATGTTTATGGGCTAAGTTGGGGACTAAACTGCTTTTTAGTACTACTTGTCACCCCCAAACTGATGGACAAACTGAAGTAGTCAATAGAACATTGTTTACTATGCTTAGGGCTGTTTTGAAGAATAATAAGAAAATGTGGGAAGAATGTGAATTTTCTTATAATTGTTCATTGCATTCTACTACTAAGATCTGCCCTTTTGAAATTGTGTATGGTTTCCTACCTCGTGCACCTATTGATTTGTTGCCCCTTCCATCTTCGGAGAAGGTTAATTTTGATGCGGAAGAACGTGCTCAATTGATTTTAAAAATGCATGAGTTATCTAAGGAAAACATTGAGCGTATGAATGCTAAATATAAACTTACTGGAGATAAGGGTAGAAAACATGTTGTGTTTGCACATGGAGATCTTGTTTGGTTACATTTGCGTAAGGATTGATTTCCTAATTTGCGCAAATCAAAGCTAATGCCACGTGCTGATGGTCCTTTTTAGGTGTTAGAGTAAATAAATGATAATGCATATAACTTGAGCTGCCTCCAGATTTTGGGGTTAGTCCCACTTTTAACATTGCAGATTTGAAGCCTTATTTGGGTGAGGAAGATGAGCTTTCGTTGAGGACGGCTTCATTTCAAGAAGGGGAGGACGATGAGGACATCAATACCATTGTTACACCCACAGGCCCTGCTGCTATACATACTGGACCAAATACTAGAGCTCGCGCACGCCAATTGAATTATCAGGTACTTTCGTTTATTGGTAACGATTCTAATGTTCATGAGAATATGATGTTGCCTAAATTGGATACATTTGTTTTGCTTACAAATGAAGGGCCTAGCTTGGACAAGATGATGAGGACATGACTACCTTGGATACGACGAAAAATATTGCATACATGCATATTTGTCAGGTGATTTCTAGTGCAAACTATTCAATAATCTATTTATGTTATCCAGAACAAAAATACTTCACACACTTTTGTGTTTTGTCTAATTGCAGGTGTATGGGACATTTGTACAATCCACATATGAAGATAAGGGAAAAGGGGAAGTTTAGTTGCTGTTCAATAAGTCCTCTCACGTCACTCTTGGGCCAAGAGAAGATAGAGTCCAAGTCTCTCACGTTCTGGATTCAGATTCGGACTGCACAGACATACCTGACTCAAAATGTCAACAACTTTTTCATACGGACTCCGAATTGGGTGATTCTTTTTTTTGGAAAATAGATTTCGTGCTCTTTCCAACCCAATTGGAATCACCTTCAAATTCGTCCGGAGCATTGAGATATCGATGAAACAATCTGACGCTGCAATAGAATCCGAGTCGAACAACAAGTCCAAAGGTGTTGCACCACCTCCACTTGGGCCCATGAGCCTTGTACGACCTAGGGTTAGTTTTAGGCTGCCTTGGGATGTCCTTCCACCTCCTTGGCCACACCCCTTGCTCCTATATAAGTAGATCCCTCTAGTAGCTTTTTCCTTGGGATTTGTTTAGTTAAAAGTTAGCCACTGCAACTTCGTGTACTTCGTTTGTGTCCAACAACCAGACCAAGACCGCTTTTTGGATCCCCACCTTTATCAATACTTCATCTATATTCGCAATATTCAGATTGCATTATCATATTCTTGCTTGTTCTTCGAGTGCTTGCAGGAATAGACCTTCGTGGTCAGGCTGATCGTGCTTCCAGCATTGTCAGTAACCTCGGGAGATTGGTTTAGCGATTGTTAAGGCGCAACGTTGTGCACTTTTGTAGTTGGATCGTCAAAGTCGACTTGACCAAATCGATAGTTATCATCTCATTGAAAGATCGGGACCCTCGCCTCTATCAAGTGGTATCAGTTTTGAGGTTGCTCGGTGAGAATTTCCAGTTTTTCCTAAATTAGATTTATTTTCTTACCTATTGTCTAAGAAAAAGCCACAAAAAAGTTAGATCTATTCATTCTTTGTCCAAGCCAGTCTGAGCCTTTGAAATTTTCTTTTCATTGCTTGCATAGTTGAATTATCGGTTGCATCATCGTGTCGAGTTGCTCGTCTTAGTGTCTAGTTCGTTTAGAGTTTCGAGTTCTGTTCACATTAGTCACGCCACCACTGCATCGTTATCCCTTCCGGTGTCCACCACCCATCCGTCAATTTCCACCACGTGCTACCCACTGTTCATTGTCATAATCATAGTTGAGATTGTTCACATCTTCGCTTGATCCAATCTGCATCTTATCTAGTTTGTTTTGGAAAGAGGGAGAGAGAAAAAAAGAGAGAGAAAATAAAAGAGTAAAGAAGTCAGAAAAAAGAAAGAAAAAGAAAAAAAGTCTGAGGAAAAAAAGAGAGAAGAAAAAAAAACAAAACTCGGATCTATCTAGACTCACTCTCGTAGTTGAATTCAGATTAGAATCTGTTTTGTGCACTGTTCAGTAAAACAGGCATAACTCCTCATACGAAGTCCATTTTGGCTCCGCAAGTACTCAAATGAAAGCTAGTGACAAGCCACATCTAAATAGTTGCAAAAGCAAGTTCAATATTTGGCACCTCAAAATCGGCTTCTAAATAAGTCTTTTTGCTATCCGAAGTGCACGAACACAGCTTATTCCAGTTTTTCACGCCAGTTTTCGAATTTTTGACTCCTCATATCAACTCGGAATTGAGTGATTCCTTTTGCGTTTGAAAGCTTGAGTCAATACCATTCTTGAAAAAAAATATCAAAAAATTGGCACAAACTTTTCCAGAGGAAAGTTGGAGACAAAGTTGTTGATATATCCTGCTTGGCTGTTATTTCACATCATTATCTTTACCGCCGTTGTGATCTTCACTTATATCTTGATGTCCGGAGCTACTTACTATCCTTCATTGATGCTAGTTGTGCTACGCCGTGACCTCATTAGTGTTCTAGGCTCGCGTCTCTAGTCCGATCTAGCCTAGGATCAGCACATTACTGTCGTTGAGTGTTTATTCAACATTGCATCTCTGAATTGATTATTGTAATCGTTTGCTACGAAATATAGCCAACCCAGCGCAACATATTTCTACACCGTGTATACATATGTTCCCCTGGCAATCGCTTTACACAATCTTCGGAGTTATTTGACATCGCTGGTTGCCTGTCACCACCTGTCGCATGGTAAGAACTTGTAAGATATTGATATTTGCTTTACTGTGAGCACTTTACAACCACATCCTACTAGTTCATAGGAACATTATTCTCGAATTTTGTTTCTTGTTTCTACTAATCATGTCAGGTTCTAGAGATAGAAGTTCTTGGACGATGGACACAACTTCACCATCACGAGAGTTGGGACAACACACAAATGCACATGGTCAGGTTATCTCTTTACCGTCATTTGAGGGTAGATTTAATCCTGCTATTTATCTAGCTTGGGAGCTTGAAGTAGAACAAGTTTTTACTCGCCATGATTTTTCTAAACTTGAGAGAGTACGAGCCACCACTAGAGCATTTACTGGTTTTGCTTCTGTTTGGTGGAGTGTACATTGTAAGAAAAACATTGATAACCAACCCACAACTTGGAAAGATTTGAAATATGTAATGAGACAACAATTTTTCCCTCCTTACTATCGTCGTGAATTGCTTCACAAATTTGAACAATTTAAACAAGGCAACAACACTGTTCATGCTTACTACCAAGAGTTCGAATCTTATATGCATCGTTGTGACATAGAAGAATCTGAGGATGATACAATGAATAGATTTTTTGGTGATTTGAACCATGATATTCAGGCAAGATTTCAGTATACTCCTCGTTGCATTACTGGTATGTATGTTCGTGCTTGTACCTTTGAGAGACAGATATAGGAGGATGCATTGGGTGACTACAACAACTACTATTCCAGTTCATGCTCACCACCGCCGGTTGGTTCCTTCATCGTTGCACCTACTAGAGCAGCCTCACCTCAGATTGTGAGTGCGACATCATCTCAAGAGTATGGTACATTGTGAACGTCCGTACCTACATCAGCTACGTCTTTGCGACAAGGTAACAATAAAGGTATTGATGATATAACTTCACATGAGAATGATGACTGCCTAGTTAACTTGAATGCATCATGTGTTGAGTTACCTGTTGATTTGAGCACACCACCTATTTTAGAGAATCTTGTTAGTATCATGAATGCGTCATGTGATCAAATAACTGAATTACCAACAATTTTGAGTGCACCCATTGAATTAACTGATGATGCAAAAGAACCGATGTTTAATCATTTTGATATGACCTCTAATCTTGGTGATGATTCAATGTCCAATGACTTATTGCATGTCTACTTATTTAAGCATGTTGTAGCATGTAAATTTGATTCAATTGAGGTTTATTCACCAATGTTGGGATGGTTTAATGATGAACATTGTCAATCTTTTGAAATGAATAAGAGCTTCACTTATATGTGCAAACTGAGTTGCAATATTTTCATGCCTTCTACTTCTTGTGATAATTTTTTGGCTTTAGATTTTATGAACTATGAAAGTTACTCATTTATACAAGTGTCATATGTGCAAAAATCAAGGGAAGTAAAAAATGGATGACATATACATATACAACATGTACACCTTGTCTCTTTTGTTAGCCACATTTCAGATTAAGCAACGCCGAGGACGGCTTTGTTTTTCAAGAAGGGGAGGATGATGAGGACATGTAGCGACCCGACCTCAGATGGTCAAGTCTCCGTGCTTCAGTGTCATCCCTGGATCGGTAATGCTGACACACACAGTACTCGAGGATTTATAACAGAGTAGCAATCACACACTTATTACATCGAAAAGTCTCCAAAGAGAACTTATTACAATAATATGGCTTAAGGCCATCTAATGCGATAACAGCGGAAGGCTTGGAAGATAAAGTGAGTCCATCAACTCCAACGGCATAGCTGAGCTGCACGGCAACGACCTAACGAACCTATTCCTCGTCTGAAAAGTGTGCAACATAATACGTTGCAGCCCGAAACGGGTCAACACATGGAATATGTTGGCAATGTAACACAGTAGAGCATAAACAGAATAATGCTATCACTATATGCATATATGGCTGGTGGAAAGCTCTATGGTTACAGTTTTTGCGAAAAGCCAATTTTTCCCTACAACAAAGGAATAGATTTTAATTTAACTATCATGGTAGTTGAAACATCATTGAGAAGGTTCCTCCAACTCAATCCCAATTAATGTGATTAACAACCCAACAATGTTAATTAAACATGATGAGATACATGTGATAACCCAAGTACTAGATACTCAAGAATTGTCCATAACCGGGGACACGGCTAACCATGATTAGATTGTACACTCTGCAGAGGTTTGCGCACTTTTCCCCACAAGACTCGATCTCCTCCGTTGGATTTCTCGCACTACAGGGTGTTTGAGAAACGGATGACCGAGACACAGTCTTTCAGAAACATTAACTCTCTACTCCGGACAGACCATACCAAACCTACATCCCACTACCTGTTGATCTGCCTCTTCAAGAGCTTCACGTAACTTACTAAACTATGCTAGAGCCCATAATAGCTTGTGGCTGCACACAGAAGTTTCTAGCATGAATCATCTCAGTTCCCTTTGAGCCTGGGTGGCGGTCCATAGGAAGATCACATGGGTACTCTGAGATTTCCAAAAAATACCGGCAACACTGGGTATTCCAGGTGCCTCAATCCACCCAGTTGTTTGATTAAGTTGCCACCTTAAGTTGAACCATTAATTTAACAATCTCACATCTGTCATGGATATCACTCAAACCCAAACCACGTCTACATGCATAACATAGCATAGTATATAAGCAACGCGTAGAGTAACTCCCAAGGGTTTGAATGTAATAGGGCAATAGGTTCTACCTCATCAACTACTTCCTAGCCCGCAAGTTAATGACATCCTAATCATGCAATGTTTGAGGATTGGAACTAATGCATAAAAACTGGGTGATAATGGGATATGATCAAAGTGTTACTTGCCTTGCTGACGATCTGCGAAACCTAGGGACTCGTAGTAGCACGCTTCGCACTTCGGGTGTTTTATCGCAAGCAAACAATAGCATACATAAGTAACAAGCTACGATGCACAAGCAAAAATCAAATAAAAGAGGTTGACCAGAAAGTTCAAATTAAGAACTCTGGTTCACAAAAAGAATCGAATCAAACGGAGCAACGAAACTCAAACGGCGAAAGAAAGAAGCTTCGTTTACTAATCTGAAACTAGGTCAAATTTTACAGTAGGGAAAACTTGTTTGAGTTGGTTAAACAGAAAGAGGGTTTCGAGACGAAACTCCAGGCGCTTGAATCGCCTGATTCTGACTAACGAGCGAAAAGATAAACAAAAACCAAGATCGGATCAGAAATCACGATCAGAGAAAATCACGGATTAAATCCGATAAAAGAAAACTGACGAGCAGACTGACGAACGAGCGTTCTTTAGTTGTATCTAACGGGCGAAGAACTATTCGTTAAAACGAACGTTCGGACGAACGTCCGGTAACTAGAAGAACCAAGAAAAACCGGCGATCCGAAAAAAACGAATCTAGGGTTTTCAAAAAAACCAAACGGTTTTAGAAAGAAAACCGGCGGCGGTGCGCAGCGGCTACCTCCGGCAGGAGATCTGGCTAGGCGGGGCAGAGGCGGCGCTCGGTGGTGAGGCGGCGGCGGCTGTGGCGGTGAGGCAGCGCGGCTAGGCGGCGGCGAGGCAGGCGGCGGCGGCTGCGGCTAGGCGGCGGCGGTGGTGGTGGTGTTGGGGCGGCGGTATATAAAGGGTGGGGGCGGGGCGGCTTGGAGGAGGGGGCAAGGCACGGCGGCGGAGAGGAGTCCGGCTCGGACTCCTTGTCCGAGTCGGCGGCGGCGGCGGCACGCGCGCGCACGCAGGAGGCGGCGGCGACAGCCTGGCACGGCGGCCTGGCGAGGCTAGGCCTTAGGCCCAGTCGGCGCGAGAACTTAAAAAAAAATAATTCCGTCCACGGAAGAAAAATCCTAGAAAAATAGATAAAAATCTAAAAATGCCAAAACAAATTTTCACCGCCTAAATAAAATATTTAGGACGAGGTGAACATTTTCTTGGCCCTAAAGTGCAATTTTGAAAATGTGCAATTTTTCTAATGCAAATAAAATCCGAATAAAATCAAATAAAATCCAATAAGTGATTTTAATATTTTTCCGCCAATATTTCAATTATTTCGGAGAAGTCATATTATCTCCACTCATTTGACTTAATATGAAATACTTCGGAGAGAAAAATTATTAAAATCAAAATCCTCGTTTCATTATTTGATAAAAATCAAATATGAAAACAGAAAAATCCCCAACTCTCTCCGTGGGTCCTTGAGTTGCTTAGGATTTCGAGGATTGCGGAACTGGAATGCAATAAAACATGATATGCATGGATGATCTATGTATAACATTCCAAATTGAAAATTTGGGATGTTACAAACCTACCCCCCTTAAGATGAATCTCGCCCTCGAGATTCGGGCTGGCTAGAAAATAGGTGCGGGTGGTCTTTGCGGAGATCATCCACTCGTTCCCAGGTGGCTTCGTCCTCGGTATGGTGGCTCCACTGAACTTTACAAAACTTGATAACCTTACTTCGGGTGATTCTGCTGGCAAACTCCAGAATCTTAACTGGTTTCTCCTCATAAGTCAAATCACTGTCCAACTGAATCGCCTCCAAGGGTACTGTATCTCTTAATGGTATATCCGCCATCTCAGCATGACACTTCTTCAGCTGTGAAACATGGAACACATCGTGAACTCCTGACAATCCTTCGGGCAATTCCAACTTGTAGGCAACTTCTCCCATCCATTCCAAAATGCGATACGGTCCTACAAATCTAGGGGCTAACTTTCCTTTAACTCCAAAACGTTTCACTCCTCGCAAGGGCGATACTCGCAGATATGCTCTGTCTCTAATTTCGTAAGTTACCTCCTTGCGTTTTGAGTCTACATAACTCTTCTGCCTGGACTGAGCAATCTTCAGTCGGTCTCGGATCAATTTTACCTTCTCCTCAGACTCCTTGATCAAGTCTGGTCCAAACAACTGTCGGTCTCCTACCTCGTCCCACATTAACGGTGTTCTGCATCTTAGTCCATACAGGGCTTCAAACGGTGCCATCTTCAAACTGGCTTGATAGCTATTGTTGTAGGAAAACTCTGTGTATGGCAAATTGTCATCCCAACTAGATCCATAATCTAGTGCACAGGCTCTCAACATGTCCTCCAAAATTTGGTTCACTCTCTCGGTCTGTCCATCTGTCTGCGGGTGAAAAGCTGTACTGAACTCTAACCTTGTTCCCAAAGTCTCATGTAACTGATGCCAGAACTTTGAAGTAAACTGTGCTCCTCTATCTGATACAATGGTCCTCGGAACTCCATGCAGACATACGATCCTGGAAATATATATCTTGGCCAACTTTGCACTTGTATAGGTGATTTTCACTGGGTTGAAGTGAGCTACTTTGGTTAAGCGATCAACTACTACCCATATGGAATCGTATCCTGCTTTGGTTCTGGGCAATCCGGTGATATAGTCCATGCCCAGTTTATCCCACTTCCATTCCGGTATCAGCATAGGCTGTAACAATCCTTCTGGCTTCTGATTTTCTGCCTTAACTCTCCGACATACATCACATATGGCTACATACTCGGCAATATCCTTCTTCATACCAGTCCACCAGAAATGTTCCTTCAAATCCAAATACATCTTGGTGTTTCCGGGGTGTATCGAGTATGGTGAGTCATGGGCCTCTTGAAGTATTAACTTCCTGATCTCCTGGTTATTGGGCACATAAACTCGGTCGTCAAACCATAAGGTATAGTGCTCATCTTCACGAAAACCTTTGGCCTTTCCTTTGCTCATCTTCTCCTTTATCTCAGCAATCTCCTTGTCCTCTTTCCGGGCTTCTCGAATCTTGTCCAGCAATGTTGACTGGACCTCCATTGTTGCAATAAATCCTCTAGGAACAATCTCCAATCGAAGTTCCATGATGTCCTCTGCTAATTCCTTTGGCAGTCCCTTACTTTCAAGGATATTAGCATAACTCTTCCTTCCAAAAGCGTCTGCTATGACATTGGCCTTTCCTGGATGATAGTTTAGTTTCATGTCATAATCCTTTATAAGCTCCAACCATCTCCTCTGTCGAAGGTTCAGTTCCTTCTGGGTGAAAATGTACTTCAAACTCTTGTGATCCGTGTACACATCACAACGGTTTCCAATAAGGTAATGTGTCCAAGTCTTCAACGCATGCACTACGGCTTCTAGCTCCAAATCATGCGTGGCATAATTCAACTCATGAGGTTCTAGTTGTCGTGAGGCATATGAAACAACTCTTCCGTCCTGCATAAGCACACATCCAAGTCCTAAGCGAGAGGCGTCGCAATACACTTGGAACTCCTTATGTATATCTGGCAGTACTAGCACTAGGGTTGTAGTCAAACGTTTCTTCAACTCCTCAAAACTTGCTTCACAATCTTCTGTCCATTTAAACTTGGTATCCTTCTTCAACAGTTCAGTCATTGGCTTTGCAATCTTGGAAAAATTCTCGATGAATCTCCGGTAGTATCCTGCGAGTCCAAGAAAATTGCGGATCTCGCTAACTGAAACGGGTGCCAACCATTCAGTGACTGACTGAATTTTGCTGGGGTCTACTGCTATACCTTCTCCCGATATAACATGTCCAAGGAACCCGACTTCCTTCAACCAAAATTCGCATTTGCTAAACTTAGCATACAACTGGTGTTCCCTGAGTTTCTCGAGAACTAAGCGCAAATGCTCCTTGTGCTCCTCCTCGTTCTTCGAGTATACCATAATATCGTCAATAAACACCACAACAAACTTGTCCAAATACTCCATGAACACCTTGTTCATCATGCTCATGAAATAGGCAGGGGCGTTAGTCAGTCCAAACGACATGACCGTGAACTCATATAATCCATATCGCGTTGTGAACGCCATCTTTGGTATGTCCTTCTCTCGTATCTTCAACTGATGATACCCAGATCGCAAATCGATCTTCAAAAACACTTTAGCTCCTTGCAACTGATCAAACAGATCATTGATCATCGGCAGTGGGTACTTGTTCTTAATCGTCACTTCATTCAATGCTCGATAATCAACAACCATCCTCAGGGATTTATCCTTCTTCTCAACCAAAAGTACTGGGGCTCCCCAAGGTGATGAACTTCTTCAGATATATCCTTTCTCCAATAACTCCTTGATTAGTTTCTTAATTTCTTCCAGATCATTTGCGGGCATCCGATAGGGTCTCTTGGATATTGGTCCTATTCCTGGTAACAGCTCTATCAAAAACTCAATATCTCTGTCCAGTGGCATGCCTGGTAACTCCTCTGGAAAAACATCCGGGTAATCCTTCACTACAGGCACTTCCTTCTGAACAACTCCCGTAAGGGCATTCACTTGACTCCTCCTAGGCACATGCCTAGACACATACTTAATCCTTTTTCCTTCCGGGGTGGTGAGATAAATTGACTTACTAACACAGTCAATGTTTCCTCCAAACTTTGACATCCAGTCCATACCCAATATCACATCTAGTACTTGTGACTCCAAGATAATTAGGTCATACGGAAAAACATGTGTACCAATGGTTAAGGGTATCGGGTCAACCATCGGCTGGCCATATATTCTGCTCCGGGTGAACTTACTAAAAGAGGGGTCCTAAGGGTTTGGGTTGGTAGTTTAAACTTATCCATGAATCCCCTTGATATGTATGAATGCGATGCACCAGTATCGAAAAGAACAAGAGAGGTAAATGTCTTAACCAAAAACTTACCTATTACCGCGTCCGGCTGCTCTTCAACCTCCTCCACGTTAACGTGGTTCACTTGTCCTTTGTTGAATGGATTTGGCTTCTTCCCAGCGCTCCCATTTCCATTTCCATTCTTTCCTTTAGGGCACTCCGTGGCGTATTGTCCAGTCTTCCCGCACTTAAAACACGTAACATGACTTAAGTCCCTTTTGGCGGGTGTGGCTGGGTTGGGGCGGTTATGATTGTTGTTAGCTCCATTCCCATTCCCATTCTTAGCACTACTGTAGTTATGTGATCCTCCTCCAGCGTGATTGTGACCTCCATGGGTATGAAGAAATCCTCCCGAGTTCGGGGTTAGGCGAGGTTTCTGCTGAGCTCCTGAGTTATACTTCCCTTGTCCATACTTCCTCTTGCGGCTCTCAATCTGCTGTTGCTTCCCTTCAATCATAAGAGCTTTATCTACCAACTCCTGGTAGTTGTTGAGGGTTTCTACCATCAACTGCATACTCATCTCATCATTCAGCCCTTCCATAAACTTCTCCTGTTTCGCTGCATCTGTGGCCACATCATCAGGGGCATAGCGAGATAACTTGTAAACTCATCCACGTACTGAGCCACAATATGGTTCCCCTGGCGTAGGTTGTGAAACTCCCGCTTCTTCATCTGCATAGCTCCAGTTGAGACATGGGTGGTGTGGAAAGCTTGCTAAAACTGGTCCCAAGTGACATTGGCAATAGGAAAAGTGGTTGTGTAATTCTCCTACCATGAGGCTACTAGTCCATCCAATTGATGTGCGGCAAAGCGCACCTTCTCAGCATCTGTGCAACCTGCGGTGGTCAACTCCCTTCCAATTCGGCGTAACCAATCATCAGCAACTATAGGCTCGGTGCTACTGGAAAACACCGGCGGCTGTAACTTTAGAAAACGGGCTAGGTTGTCCACCGGCAGTGGGTTGTTGTTGTTGTTGTTGCCCTGGTTCTGAACTAGCAATTGCATCAACGTATTCTGCTGTTGGATCAACTGGGTGAGCACCGGTGGGAAGGCAAAACCGGTGTCACGTCTCGGAGGCATTTGATGGGTTTTAGATGGAAGAGATTAGAATAGAAGAGGGGTCTAATGAGATGGCACTACCCATATGCACATGAGACAAACACAATCATTTCACTCAATCAATCAAGCAAGGGCATACAACGGTCTAGAACTATCGCAAAAGTGCTCACTACTACTATATACATGCGGGGATACTAGTGATATATGGTAGTCATCTAGAAATTTTGATCGGTGGAAGACTCCATGATGTCTGCTCCAGTTTCGTCTTCAAAGTTATCATCACTAGGGTCGGAGTCGGTGTCGTCGATGATGATGTAGTCCTCGGGGCGTATTTCCTTGGGTTCTTCTTCTTCTGCTATTGGTGCTGGTCCTCCCATGAATACTCCGATCTTCTTGACTAGGTCGTCATTCTTCTCCAGTAGTGTCTTGATTTCCTCCTCATATCCATCACGGGTAGACTTGAGTTCTTCCTCTAGCTCGATGATCCTAGTCTTCGCCTTCTTCAAGTCCATCATGTCCGCACACATCTGGTTCTCCTGACGTTGAATGTGCTGGTTTAACTCCTGGATGAAAGCTGCAATGGATCTATCCTTCATGGTGTTGATTACTTCCCATTGCTCATCTCGGCGCCCACATATTTGGTAAATAGTGTCCTTAAGCTCCCTGTTGTAAACTTCTCCAATGCGTCCCATGGTGATGTGAGCTGCCATACTCTTTCCTAAACTCCAGGTTGGTGCGTCAAAGGAAAATTCTATGGGTTTAGAAGTTGGCGAGAACGTCCTTCCTGGAACTTGTACTTGAATCATCCAGCGCTCCTCTTCAGGTAAAGTGGCGTTGTACGTCCCGGTGAAGCTTGGTATTCCAATGTTCAAGTACCTAGTGACTTCCTTCAAGTGGCGTCCAAAAGGTGTGTCTTCATCCGGTTGTGCAAACTTGTTCTTCATGTCCGTCATCCTAAAGAGTAGATAATGGAGAGGAGTCAGAAATGAGAAGAGAAGTGTGACCTAGGGTTTGTCTTAGTGGTCGTGTCCTACACTCAGTGAGTGCTCTGATACCATCTTGTAGCGACCCAACCTCAGATGGTCAAGTCTCTGTGCTTCAGTGTCATCCCTCGATCGGTAATGCTGACACACACAGTACTCGAGGATTTATAACAGACTAGCAATCGCACACTTATTACATCGAAAAGTCTCCAAAGAGAACTTATTACAATAATATGGCTTAAGGCCATCTAATGCGATAACATCGGAAGGCTTGGAAGATAAAGTGAGTCCATCAACTCCAACGGCATAGCTGAGCTGCACGGCAACGACCTAACGAACCTTACTCCTCGTCTGAAAAGTCTGCAACATAATACGTTACAGTGCGAAACGGGTCTGCACATGGAATATGCTGGCAATGTAACACAGTAGAGCAGAAACAGAATAATGCTACCACTATATGCATATATGGCTGGTGGAAAGCTCTATGGTTACAGTTTTTGCGAAAAGCCAATTTTTCCCTACAACAAAGGAATAGATTTTAATTTAACTATCATGGTAGTTGAAACATCATTGAGAAGGTTCCTCCAACTCAATCCCAATTGAAGTGATTAACAGCCCAACAATATTAATTAAAAATGATGAGATACATGTGATAACCCAAGTACTAGATACTCAATAATTGTCCATAACCGGGGACACGGCTAACCATGATTAGATTGTACACTCTGCAGAGGTTTGCGCACTTTTCCCCACAAGACTCAATCTCCTTCGTTGGATTTCTCGCACTACAGGGTGTTTGAGAAACGGATGACCGAGACACAGTCTTTCAGAAACATCAACTCTCTACTCCGGACAGACCATACCAAACCTACATCCCACTACCTGCTGATCTGCCTCTTCATGAGCTTCACGTAACTTACTCAACTATGCTAGAGCCCATAATATCTTGTGGCTGCACATGGAAGTTTCTAGCATGAATCATCTCAGTTCCCTTGGAGCCTGGGTGGCGGTCCATAGGAAGATCACACGGGTACTCCGCGATTTCCAAAAAATACAGGCAACACTGGGTACTCCAGGTGCCTCAATCCACCCAGTTGTTTGATTAAGTTGCCACCTTAAGTTGAACCATTAATTTAACAATCTCACATCTGTCATGGATATCACTCAAACTCAAACCACGTCTACGAGCATAGCATAGCATAGTATATAAGCAACACGTAGAGTAACTCCCAAGGGTTTGAATGTAACAGGGTAATAGGTTCTACCTCATCAACTACATCCCAACCCGCAAGTTAATGACATCCTAATCATGCAATGTTTGAGGATTGGAACTAATTCATAAAAACTGGGTGATAATGGGATATGATCAAAGTGTTACTTGCCTTGCTGATGATCTGCGAAACCTAGGGACTCGTAGTAGCACGCTTCGCACTCCGGGTGTTCTATCGCAAGCAAACAATAGCATACATAAGTAACAAGCTATGATGCACAAGCAAAACTCAAATAAAAGAGGTTGACCAGAAAGTTCAAATTAAGAACTCTAGTTCGCAAAAAGAATCAAATCAAACGGAGCAACGAAACTCAAACGGCGAAAGAAAGAAGCTTCGTTTACTAATCTGAAACTAGGTCAAACTTTACAGTATGGAAAACTTGTTTGAGTTGGTTAAACAGAAGGAGGGTTTCAAGACGAAACTCCAGGCGCTTGAATCGCCTAATTCTGACTAACGAGCGAAAAGATAAACAGAAACTAAGATCGGATCAGAAATCACGATCAGAGAAAATCGCGGATTAAATCCGATAAAAGAAAACTGACGAGCAGACTAACGAACGAGCGTTCATTAGTTGTATCCAATGGGCGAAGAACCATTCGTTAAAACGAACGTTCGGACGAACGTCCGCTAACTAGAAGAACCAAGAAAAACCGGCGATCCGAAAAAAACAAATCTAGTTTTTTCAAAAAAAACCGAACGGTTTTAGAAAGAAAGCCGGCAGTGGGGCACGACGGCTACCTCCGGCGGGAGATCCGGCGAGGCGATGCAGCGGCAGGGCGGCGACTTGCGGGGCGGCGGCGCTCGGCGGCTTGGCGGTGGCGAAGCGGCGCGGTAGGCGGTGTCGGCTGCGGCTAGGCGGCGGCGGTGGTGGTGTTGGGGCGGCGGGGCGGCGGTATATAAAGGGCGGGGGCTGGGCGGCTTGGAGGAGGGGGCAAGGCGCGGCGGCGGCGGCGCGCGCGCACGCAGGAGGCGGCGGTGGCGGCCTGGCACGGCGGCCTGGCGCGGCTGGGCCTTAGGCCCAGTCGGCGCGGGAACTTTTTTTTAAAATAATTCCACCGATGGAAGAAAAATCCTAGAAAATAAATAAAAATCTAAAAATGCCAAAACAAATTTTCACCGCCTAAATAAAATATTTAGGACGAGGTGAACATTTTCTTGGCCCTAAAGTGCAATTTTGAAAATGTGCAATTTTTCTAATGAAAATAAAATCCAATAAATGATTTCAATTATTTCGCTAATATTTCAATTATTTCGGAGAAGTCATATTATCTCCACTCATTTGACTTAATATGAAATACTTCGGAGAGAAAAATTATTAAAATCAAAATCCTCGTTTCATTATTTGATAAAAATCAAATATGAAAACAGAAAAATCCCCAACTCTCTCCGTGGGTCCTTGAGTTGCTTAGGATTTCGAGGATTGCAGAACTGGAATGCAATAAAACATGATATGCATGGATGATCTATGTATAACATTCCAAATTGAAAATTTGGGATGTTACAGGACATGACTACCTTGGATACGATGAAAAATATTGCATAGATGCATATTTGTCAGGTGATTTCTAGTGCAAACTATTCAATAATCTATTTATGTTATCCAGAACAAAAATACTTCACACACTTTTGTGTTTTGTCTAATTGCAGGTGTATGGGACATTTGTACAACCCACATATGAAGATAAGGGAAAAGGGAAGTTTATGTGCTGTTCAATAAGTCCTCTCATGTCACTTTTGAGCCAAGAGAAGATAGAGTCCAAGTCTCTCACGTTCTGGATTCAGATTCGGACTGCACAGACATACCTGACTCAAAACGTCAACAACTTTTTCATACGGACTCTGAATTGGGTGATTTTTTGTTGGAAAGTAGATTTCGTGCTCTTTCCAACCCAATTGGAATCACCTTCAAATTCGTGCGGAGCATTGAGATATCGATGAAACAATCTAACGCTGCAGCAGAATCCGAGTCAAACAACAAGTCCAAAGGTGTTGCACCACCTCCACTTGGGCCCATGATACTTGTACGACCTAGGGTTAGTTTTAGGCTGCCTTGGGACGTCCTTCCACCTCCTTGGCTGCCACCCCTTGCTCCTATATAAGTAGATCCATCTAGTAGCTTTTTCCTTGGGATTTGTTTAGTTAAAAGTTAGCCATTGCAACTTCGTGTGCTTCGTTTGTGTCCAACGACCAGACCAAGACCGCTTTTCGGATCCCCGCCTTTATCAATACTTCATCTATATTCGCAATATTCAGATTGCAATATCATATTCTTACTTGTTTTTTGATTGCTTGCAGGAATATACCTTCGTGGTCAGGCAGATCGTGCTTCCAGCATCGTCAGTACCCTCGGGAGATTGGTTTAGCGATTGCTAAGGCGCAACGTCGTGCATGTTTGTAGTCGGATCGTCAAAGTCGAGTCCACCAAATCGATAGTTATCATCTCATTGAAAGATCAGGACCCTCGCCTCTATCACAAGAAAGATGAACCTTGGAGCAAGTTCAAGCATGGAGATGATGGCATGCGCAAGGGGATCAAGAACGGAGTTACAAGTGATGATTTCAGGACTTTGAAGCCACCATAAGGAGTGCATGAAGCCTTGGACGAAATATACAAGATGACACTTCATAAATTTCGTCCAGAGGCTGTTCTAGGTGCTGCGTCACCTTATTATTGGGCCAGACCCATGTATTTTCAAAATACTTAAGTATAGGCTGTTTTTAGAGTCTGTATGTGTGGGGAAACAAGAGTTAGGGTTGGTTTCGGACCCCTCCTCCAAGGGCCACGAAATTCCCCCCTCTTCCTCCATATATACAGCCCTTAGGGCGTCCTTTAGACTTTGGGTTTTGTTTAGATTAAAAGTTCACCATAGCTGCAACTTCGCGTACTTCGTTTGTGTCCAACGACCAGACCAAGACGTCATAGAACCCCACCTTCATTAATAAAGCTTTCCTCTTTTATTCGCAATATCCAGATTGCAATCTCAGTTTCTTGCTTGTTCTTCGTTTGCTCGCAGGAAATAGACCCTCGTGGTCAGGTTGATCGTGCTCCGGTGTGGCCAATAACCCTCGAAAGGTTGGTTAGCGATTGCTAAGGTGCGACGTCTTCGCACGTTCGTAGTCGGATCGTCAAAGTCGACTTCCACAGAAAACGATATATATCTCATTGAAACATCGGGACATCTTCGCCTCTATTAGTCCGCCACCCAGCTGGAGCCTCTTCCCCGGTGACGTCGTCCACAGCAACACCTCGACGTCCCTCATCCACCGTACCGGATGAGGATCCCGTCGAGCTCATTGTCCAGCCGGTTCAGCCACCCCATCCTCCACCTCCAAGGAGATGCCCCGATGTTCCCCTCGTCTTTCATGCCACCTCCATTCCCACACCGCCGTCTTCACCTACACCACCGGAAGAGCATCATCATCAATGTTTCCTCGGATGAAACTGAGGCCTAATCGGTGCCACCAAAGTGGTTGTACACTAATCGCCGCATTTTCTTCTTGATTCGATCTCACGGTGCTGCCGGCGCTTGGTCCCGAGCCGACATAGCGCGGCTCCATCCACGGCGGCGTCGCCGGCCACTTCCTCCACAGCGTCGCTCCCTCGACGGCGACATCCACATCAGTAGGAGCTGCTGCTGCTTTAGCTCTCGCTCGCGCTGCTGCTCTGCTCTTGCTCTCGGTCCCCTGCTTGGTCTGCTCTTGTTATTGCTCTTTCTCTTGCTCGCGCTTCTACTCTCGCTCTTGCTCTTGCTCTTGCTTGCGATGCTGCTCCGATTTAGCTACAGTTCAGTCGACTGAATCGACTTTTGGGTCAGTCGATTTTCAGGGGGTGGGGGCTCGTCGGAGTTAAGGAAGAACCAGCCACAGCGGGGTGGGGGGCTCGCCAGAGAGGTACCCACTATCTATCTTAGGGTTCAGCGTGGGGCGGTGGCGTGGGGAACGTTGGAGAAAAAGCTCGGCACGGGAGGGCCTAGAGGGATGGACGGGGCGGCGGCGGACCGGCGATGGGGAGTGGTTTCGGGGCGGGCAGGGCGGCGCACCGTCGGCCGCGAGCGGCGGAGGGCGGCGCACCGTCGGCCGCGAGCGGCGGAGGGCGGCGGTTTGGTCAGTGGTGGCTAGCGGCTCAGGGGGTGGAGGTTGACGTTGAACTGCAGGCCCTTGATTTCGTATCCAACGGCTGGAAAATCGATTGACCAGAGATGAAAAATTCAGTCGACCGACTCTCGCACGCGCTACTGCTGCAACTGCTTTTCTGCTACTAGCTAGTGCGTTTAGTTTTGACAATAAAATTTGGTTTCGATAGTAAAATTCAGTTTCGACAGCAAAATTCAGTTTCGACAGTTAAATTCAGTTTTGACAGTTAAGTTCAGAGATGAGTGGCTGATGCATTTTACATCTAGCACTTTGTGGTTATGTATTTTACGTCATCTATTGGAGACGCTATTAGAATTCCACTCAGGTTAACGTTGTCTCTCTTGTCCTGCTTCAGCCTCGGCATCGTACAACTCACCGGAGCTGCGACAACAACGAAACCCTCCATCATAGCGGAGCAGTACCCCGGGCTCCATCTCCAGACGCCTAAGATCTTCTTCCCCTCCTCCGACAACCAAGTCATCCGGATCATCCTCACCGGCCAACCCAATCACGATGTGATCGACATGGCTTCGCCAAAGAGGTTGTACACTTGTTGCATCTCTTTTTTACTCTACATGTTATATATATTGTCCATTGAGTATGCGCAGTAACGTGATATACAATTAGTTTCTCCTACTATATGACAAGCAGTAAGGTACCAGGCAACTTAGCTATCCGTGATGGACTCTCTTGAAAGCCATCATTATTAATCTCTGCGCATTTGAGCTGTGCATTTGTCGATGGGCCTGGGAGTTGAGCTAGTAGGGTAGTGGCCTGGGTCCAAAGTAATAGTAGTAGCACAAACACATTTTTTGAGTGTAGGCTTTTCCTTGCTCAAGCCTGCCTACTAGAATCGTCAGTGCTTGAAAGGAAAGGTGAAGAAAAACATAGGAATTGGAAAGTTTCCTATGGTACTACAATTCATGCATTTGGTTCAAAGGAATGGAGCGAAGGAAAACTGTAGGATGTGTTCCTTTGGTGTCTCCTTGAAAGAAAAACCGTAGGAATTTTAATTCCACTTGTCCTCCTTTTCAAATTCCTATTCATGAAGCACAAGACTAAGAGATAGTAGCATAATAGCATTATAACCTTACATTTTCTTGTGGTTTGACTTAATCTCACCTTGCTTCTTTGCATCCTATGATCTTCCAATTCTTGTGAATCAAACAACCAGATTGGCATAAATCCTGTGTTTTTCAATTCTCTATTTTGCACGTGCATTCCTATCCTATTCCTATCTATCTCCTATCCATGGATTGTTAGAATCCTCAAATTCAAACAAGCCCTTACACAATTACTTCTTTTACAGATATGTGTCAAAGAAAACCTTGTGTGGTTTGTCCTGCTCTTGCTGCGCTGTGTTCCATCCCAGCTCAACTGCTCCAAGGATGGAAGGGTTCACCACAGCAGGGATCCTCTCTCCAGACTGTCTTTCGCCGCCTCAGATCTTCTTCCCTGCCGCCGGTAGCCACGACAACTGTATTACCATCATCAACTGAGCAGATGACCTTGAGGACTACACAGGTCCACAAGAGAGGTCGGACTCTTCCATGTTTGCTTACATTATGCATCGCTTAATATGATGACATGCTACTTTATCGTCGTGGTCACCTATTAGACTCTGAGTCAGGTCCAAACTAATGCTGAAACTTGAGTTTTTAAATGGTTGTGGGGTACATATTGGGGCAGCAATGAGTACTATCTGTCTATTATCTGGTTAATCTCAGGTGTCTACTATGAGTTTGATGTTGGGTGCAAACAAACATTACAGGAGCCATTATCTGTATTTTTTAACTAAAGCTATTATCTGCCTGCTATCATCGGTTTTGGGTCTATCCACAGTTTGCTACAATCACTCTGGATTTGTGCATGCACTCCTTACATAATGTCACTATGTTTTATTCATATGCATGTCAGTTATTGTACACAATGGAACAGAACATGTAGAGCAAAAGAGACAAGCCTTGCGTGGCAATAAAATTTCATGCAGACATCGCTCCATGGTGGGCGCAAAGGTAGCCCCCCTCCACCCATTTCAGATTGTAATCAAGAGGAAGATAACTGTTTTGAGGGGGGTTCAGAAGGAGAAGACCACTCCTATTTACCCCCAGAGGTCTTCGCTCTAACTTGGCATGCTGATGTTGGTAATATCATGCATATGGTGCCTTGCATTGCTTACTGGATACATCAAATATGTCATCTTCTTAGTTTAGACATGCTTTGTGTCAATGCCATCTATTTAGTTTCTTTATCGTATATGTGAATCATGCAATGCCATCTTGTTTAGCCGGGCATCATATATGTGAATTTTGCAATGCCACCCTGGTTACCCAGTCATCTTATATGTGAATTATATCATGCCATCATTTTTTATTACGTGTTAAATTTGTCAATAATTTTAGTACATTCAATTACTCTTCCTGTGCATCAGCCATTCGACACGGTCATGGAAAAATCTAAAGTCGAAACAAGGTCTTCAGAGCAGACAATGCTATCTGACAAAACGCAAGTCTTGCTGGTTACGGATAGCTCCTCAGAAGAGGATTCAGAGACAGATGACCAGTCCTATTCCCCCCCTGAGGTGCATGCTGTAACTTGGCAGGGCTATGTTGCTCATCTCGTGCGTATGGTATCTTGCATTGCTATGTCATTTGCTTAGTTTAGACATGCCTTGTGTGAATGCCACCTGTTTATTGTCTAATTACCATATATGTGAATAATGCGATGCCATCTTGTTGCAAGACATTATATATGTGAATTATGCAATGCTATCTTGTTGCAAGGCATTATATATGTGAATTATGCAATGCCATGCTGTTTAGCCAAGCTTCATATATGTGAATTATATCATGCCGTCCTTTTTTTATATTTCTCGTTGCATTTGTCGACAATGTTTGTATATTCAACTGCTCTTCGTGTGCATCAACCATTTGAATTGGTGATGGAGAAATCTAGAGTGAAAACAAGCTCTTCAGAGCATACAATGCTACCTGCTGAAGCAGATATCTTGCTGGTTACAAATAGCTCTTCAGGGGAGGATTCAGAGGCAGATGACTAGTCCTATTATCCCCATGAGGTGTATGCTCAAACTTGGCAGGGTTATATTACTCATATCATGCATATGTTGTATTGCAATGCTTAGTTTTTACATCATACGCACAATATTGAATGCCATCTCCTTAGTTGACACATCATATATGCGATTACCCTCTGCTCACTTCCTTAGTATATAAATCATATATTTGAATTATATCATGCCAAGATGTTTGCATAGACAGCATGTATCTGAATTATGGCATGCCAACCCATTTTTTAAAGACATAATATAGTTATATCATCTCATCCTGTTCACATAGTCATCATATTTTGAATTGTATCATTCTATCCTGCTTAGTTAGCCATCATACATTTGCAATTGTGTCATGCTATCCAGTTTAATTAGCCATCATATATGTGAAATTATGTCCTGCTATTCTGTTTTGTTACACAACATAAATGTGAATTATTCCATGCCCTGTTTTCTTCCCTACTATCCATTGCACATGTCTATCTTACAATGTACAAACATTCAATTACTTTACTTGTTTATCAGCCATTTCAATTGGAGGGGGTGATGGCAGTATCTGTGGGAGTAAAAACACGGTCTTCAGAAAAGATTGTGCTACCTGTCGATGGAGATATAACCATGGTTGTACTTGCCCAAGAACCAAACCCACCACACATAACTCAGACTCACGTAGATTGTACCCCTACCCAGTTGGACAGAGAACCAGCTACACCCCTTCTAACCCCAACCCCAACAGATAGTAACCCAGTTCCAGTTGACACAACACCGTCTCCACCATAGAGCACCCAAACACGAGCAGTTAGTAAGGCAACTGCAGTGCCCAAAGCACGAGGACCACCACTCCGAACCCCAAGTCAACGCTTAAAGCAGAAGAAGAATTGTTCTCAGGTCAGGTTCCGTAGCTATGGTTCATACTACTTTGCTCTTGCATCACTGTATTTACTCATACCAACTAATATCAAATTGAAGGATGCAATTGAAACTCCAATGGCGCAACAGGTATGTTTTAAACCTGTTTCTTTAATGTGTTTGCTGTTGTAACTTGCTCTATGTTGATTTCAGTTTCAATTGAATAAACAGTTATGTTCTCATGCCATGCACATTACAATGTTGTTATTGCTGTGTAGTTTCCCACAGTTATATTCTGTCTATGCTGCTTTGTCTTAAATAGATATGATTCAAACTGTATCTATCTTGATTTTGCAACTAAACTAGAATGATATAGACCATACAGTGACCATACTACATAGATATATGTTTGTTTCATGTTGTTATCATGTCCACCTTACTACTGAACTGGTTTACCAAAATGAGTTTCATATGCTACATTGTAAACTTGTGATGTGTTTGTTTGTTTCTCTTTTAGAACACGGATAAAATATTGGAGAAGAGTACCCCGTTATGAAATGGTAAAGGAAGTAATGCAGATATGGTTCAAGATAGTGAGACATCCCTGTTGGTCTCCAAGAAAGCTGATAAAAACTATATTGAAGACACTGAGACGACCCCAAAGTCCTATCTTGATGTAGTGTTTGTGTTACTGGCTACTACTGCTGGCTCTAGCTCTTCGAACTCGCTGCCTCAATCATTTTGGCTTCTTGAGTCTCAACTTCAAGTTGAAAGACATTGATCAGATGTTATGCGATAGTAAGCCGAAGGACTGAGGAAGTCCCTGCAAAATCTAGATGCATACTTTCTGGTGCAACAGCAAGTGCTGGAGGATTTAAGAGGCAAACAAGAGAAAGTTAATAAGCTTGCTAAGCATCTTGCCAGCATTATGGGTACCCAAGATATTATTTCTTGAGCTCTTCTGATGGTTTCAGTTTTGGACTTGTTTTGCTACGGTGTTTATTTGCACTGGTCGCCAACTTTGACAACCAGTGTATATGATATGCTACTTTGTTCCCTATATTTGCACTGGTGGCGAACTTTGATGCCCAGTGGATGTAATATGTGTAATAGCCGTGATAGCCTAGCGTAAGTTGCTTGCCTATTTATTTCCTTGTTGTCTTGTTTATTTGTTTGCTTGTAGTCAGTGCCGTTCTTTTTTCGCGGTTTGCTAGTGGCCGCAATAACCTTTTTTTAAAACTAGGCCACAATAACCATGGGCTACATATTTACTATAGTTACAATGGGCCTCCTACGGGCCATAGAAATAATGAGCCTTCTTAGGGCCGTAGAAAGAATGGGCCTTCTACGGGTCATAGCATTAATGGGCCTTCTACAGGCCGTAGCATCAATGGGCCTTCTACGGGCCGTAGCATCAATGGGCCTTCTATGTGTCGTATGATCGATAGGTCAAACATGGGCCAATAACAGACCGCATTGTGGGCCATAAACGGGCTAGATTTGGAATTGTTCGTTCATGGGCCGACAATAACAGGCCGTCGTTAATCGGCCATATTTGATGATGGTAAGAAAACGACCCAACGGAGTAACGGGCCACAAACGGGCCGATTGTAACCGCAGGCTGAATTTGGCCCACAGGCAGAAAAGACCAATGACGGGCCGTAAGTAACCGAATGCTGGAAATGAGCCCAAGAATAAATGGGCCCTGAGAAGGCTGAAAGGTAACACTGGTTGGAAACGGCCCAATGGAATAATGGGCCGTTAATGGGTATAAAGGGGTACACTGTTCATTGCAGGCTAGATTCACCACGGGCTGTTAATTGGCCAAGAGTTACAAATGGTCTCGTTTGGGACGAAAGACATCATGGGCCATAGATGGGCCGGAAGTTACAATGGGCTGGAGTCATATTGGAAGGCCCAAATGAAGCTACTGGGCTTAATTCGGATAGGCCGTAAAGGGCCATGAGTTAGCGGGCCATAAATGGGCTATATACGAACATGCCGTTAACAGGCTTTCCGTGGGCCGGCCCGTTACCTTATGACCAAGTCAAATGGGCCGGCCTTTTCACCGGAATGGGCCTTTGTTGGGCCGTGCCACGTGTCGACGTATCATAGGTGCCTCCTGTCCAATGAATGGATGACATCTGTCCCAACGGTGAGCCAACACGTGTTTCCTTTAGCCAATGAGAATTTTACACGTGGAAAATCGTCATTGGTCCGGGCTGTTAGTGGGTTATCGGATCCAAAACCAGACTCGATAGCTTAACAACGTTCCGTTATGGTGGATGCCATGTGTAGGTCACCCTTGACGAAAGCACTTCCATGACGCACGATTTATCATCATGGAAGTGGACACTTCCGTGATGATAATTTTGGTAATGTCATGGAACACTTCTATGACATCACAGGTATGACTATCTTGATTCTGTCATAAATTTGTCATGGATGTACATGCATGACAGAAAACGTGACCTACTGTGACAAACACGTATCATCACGGAAGTGTCTTTTTTTGTAGTGGGTGTTGGGTGCAGGTTGTTTCTTCGCCTCCTCCAGTAGTCTTCTAGCTGGACCCCGGCAGGCTTCCTCGTGGACTCTGACTTCGTCCTTCCTACCGGTGTCCATGCTGCCATTCCCTGCTGGTCCTGGTGGCGGTGACCAGGGCATCACTTAGCTTATCTGTTTGGCTCACAGAGGATCGATATGTAAGCTTGCTTTCTGCATCTTCTTCCTAGGATCGGATCTGCGGCAAGAGTCATGTAATTAGTGTAGGAGGAAAACATAGCAGGATATGACCTTATCTAAATGATCATGGCATGCTTATGCTTATCTAATCTAATCATGCATGCATGTTGTTTTTAGAACGCCAACGCTTCATTTATTTATCTGCTGCTCAGGGTCTGCGCCTGGCTTTGTACAAAGGGTTACATGCAACACCAACAAGGCTTGTACAAAAGGGTGGCTGCCGGGGTAGGCCCCGGCAGCCACTCCTTACGGGTAGGACTTGCGAAGATGCTCAATATTCCATGAGTTTTGCATTTTGATGCCATCTTTGGTCTCCAGACGGACTGCACTAGGTCAGGTGACTCGTACTACCCGGTAAGGGCCTTCCCACTTTGGTGTCAACTTGTTGGAACCTTTGGCAGACTGAACATGCCTAAGGAGAAGGTCACCTTCCTCAAGGCTCCGGGTGTGGAACCTGCGGCTATGATAGCGACGCAGGGCTTGCTGGTATCGTGCAGCACATATAGCAGCCCGGAGATGGTTCTCCTCAAATAGCACGACGTCGTCACGTTGGTCCTAATCTTGCGCTACTTCATCGTAGGAAAATACTCGAGGTGACTCATATATGAGTTCCATGGGGAGCACTGCTTCTGCCCCTTAGACTTGGGAGAACGGAGTTTGGCCGGTAGCTCGATTTGGTGTCATACGGAGGGACCAAAGAACGACCGGCAACCTGTCGATCCATTGTCTGCTACACTTTTGCAGCCTATCAAATGTTCTTGTCTTGAGTCCTCCCAGCACTTCAGCGTTCGCCGTCTGAGCTTGTCTGTTGCTTCTGGAATGGGCAACAGAGGAGAATGAGACCTTGCTTCCGAGGGCTTGACCGTATTGCATGAAGGCGTGGCTTGTGAATTGGGTTTTGTTGTCAGAGATGACTCTCTCGGGTACTCCGAAATGGGACACCAATCCCTTTAAGAACTTGATAGTTCATTGTGCGGTCACCTTCCTCACCGGCTCCACTTCTGTCCACTTTGTAAACTTGTCGATTGCAATGTACAAGAATTCAAAACCCCCGGTAGCACGAGGGAGGGGGCCCAAGATGTCGAGCCCCCAGACCGAAAATGGCCATGATAAAGGGATCATCTAGAGAGCTTGAGTAGGTTGATGGATGTTCTTGGAGTGGAACTGGCAGGCATCACATCTAGTGACTAGCTCATGTCGGCGTTCTTGGAACGGGGGTCCCCAGACTTGCCTGCCTGCGGCCCACAACGTGGCTTTGCTAGCAGGCCTGTACAGCCCATTTTCATCAACAAGGAATCAAGACCCTCGCGAGGCGGACGACACAAGACCTCCTCAGGAGCAGCCTCACCAGGCTGGCTCGTGAGGGGCGGAGAGTTCAAGGTCAGGCAAACCTCGCGAGGTTCTCGTGACATAAGCCAAGACGATCGAGACCAGGCGGGCGCCAGCGCGCGCAGCGTCCTTGTTTCCTCTTTGGTGCTAAGGAGGCAAGTGCAGGTGCGGAGTACCGATGCACCAAGCAAAGGTTTCCATATTGGTGCAACCAGACCAAGACCAGAAGGACGGCAAGACGGTGGTCACCGTGGAGCCCAAGATGGCGTCACCACCAGAGCCTTTGGCAGACGAAGACTGTTTTTGCTAGGATAATCTGTACTAGCTGTCCCCTTTCAAATTGGTCGTTGTTGGCTCCCTTCCCGCTCAATATTTGGGGAGAGGACCAGGGCCTCTATAAATAGGACTAGCCACCACCGTAGAGAGGAGAGGCTGATCTGATCGGATCTTGGACCGGATCCTCACACACACAAGTTCACCAAGCTCAAGGACACCTAAACCTAAGGAGGCTGTTCTTCCCCTTTGTACAGTTCATCCTTAGCCCAAGACACAATCCACCACCACCACACTGAGTAGGGTATTACACCACAACGATGGCCCGAACCAGTATAAATCTTGTGTCTTTGTGTTGCGAGTTTGCCGAGTTAGTTCGTAAGATCTTAGCCAAGTTAGGACGTGGATCGGTAGGGGGGAGATCTTCGTGCGCACCCCAGTGTTCAAACCTTAAGGGTTTTGCCGGAACCCATCATCCGACATTTGCTGCACCAGGTAGGGGTGCGCTGAAGCTTCCTTCCCATCGCTCCGCGTCACGTCGCTTTATCGTCTCCTTGGCGGACGCAAGCCGCGCCCGTGCCGAGCGCTGGGCTGCGCTCGCCACCCGCGTTGCTCAGACGGCCCCGGTCGGCGGGCCACCCTGTCGCTCTCCATTGCCTGCCGCCAACGCCACCACCGGCCCGGCGGGGAACGAGCAGCAAGCATCCTCGCTGCACCCCTCGGTGCGACAGGACGGCCGCACCGCCACTCCATCGCTGAATCCCGCTGGTTCGTCGTCTCACGCTCGTCACGTTCCCGCGGACGCACAGGCTGCGCTCCTCATGGCGCACGAGCTCCTGCGCTACCGCCCAGTCGATGACCTCTACGAGGACTAGCTTGACCGCATCGCCGAGCTTGTCCGCGCCGCAGGGGGTCCCCTGCACCGTCCCACTCTCTGCCTCGCCCTCCTCCAGCCATGGGCGACGCAGCTCATGAAGTACCTCCGCCACCTCTGTACCAAGACAGCGCCCTAGCGCCAAGGCACGCGGCTCCACGACGCGGCCCATCGTGTCTGGCACTAGCGCGTGAAGAAAGAGGCTGCCAAGAAGTCCCTCGACTGCAAGCGAACACTCTGCCACTCCTCGCACTGCCGCGCCAGGATCGTTTACTACGGCAAGGCCCCGCGCCATTTGCTGTAGCGGTGCGCAGGCGCCAAGACCAAGCTCCACCTCCAAGGCGGGCCCCGGTGACCACGGCCGGCTGCCGCGCCTTCACCCTCGAGCTACGTAGCGTCGCCTGGCCAGGCAAGTTCAAGCCAGATCTACCTCCTCGCTACGACGGCACCCCTGACCCAGTGGAGTTCCTGCAGCTCTATGAGCTGAGCATCGAGGCGGCCAACGGCGACGAGAAACTCATGGCGAACTAGTTTCCCATGGCTCTCAAGGATGGCCCCCGCTCCTGGCTCCTGAACCTGCCTCCAGGCTCGATTTCCTCCTGGGACGCGATGCACAAGCGCTTCATCGCCAACTTCCAGGGCACTCGCGACCGCCCCCCGGTCGCGGGTGACCTGCGCCGCATCAAGCAAGAACCAGGAGAGACCCTGCAGAAGTACATCCAGCGCTTCAACAGCGCACGCATCAAAATCCTCAACGTGACCGACGAGGCCATCATCTCAGCGTTCTCCGACGGCGTCCGTGACGTCAAGATGAAGGAGGAGCTCGCCATCCATGAGGATTTGTGCACGACCATGGAGTTGTTCAACATCGCGACCAAGTGTGCGAGAGCTGAGGAGGGGCGCCTCTCCCTCCTCGAGCTACCTACTGCGGACCCAGAGGAGAAGAAAGCCAAGGCGAAGGACATGAAGCACAAGGGAGTAGCAGTGCTTGCAGCGGAACCAGACACCAAGCGCGACAGAGTCCAGCCCGAGTCATCCAAGGCCAGATGACCGTTCCGCGCCTTCCACAACCTGCATACCCACAACACCAGCGACTGTCAAGAGCTCAGAGCCATTCGAGAAGGACGCTTCGGTTGACGCCCTGAGCGCAGCGACCGGGGCTACGGCCGAGGAGGAGGACGTGACGGCCGACGCTGGGACGACCGTGGCCCGCGCCAGGAGTGGCACGACCGGCCTCGTGAGGACAGCTGGCAGGATCAGCCTCGCGAGGGCGCCTGGAGGGACCAGCCTCGTGAGGCTCATCCTCAAGGCAATACTGGCCTTCCTCCACTTCCGCCACCGCCTAGAAGAAATGACGACCACCATCAAGATGAGGGGGCTGGGGGCTTCCAGGAGCTGCACGCTATCGCCTGCATCTTGGGCGGAGCTCAAGCCCTAGCCTCGCGACGTATCTTCAAACAGTTTGCTCGTGAAGTGAATGCAGTTCTCCCCAAGCTCGAGGCCACACGCCCACTCAGGTGGTCCAGGTGCCCCATCACGTTCAGTTTGGCGAATCAGCTCAAGTGCGCGGCTACCGCAGGCGTCCTCCCAATGCTCTATTCACCAGTCATCAGCAACGTGCAAGTTACCAAGACCCTCATCGATGGCGGTGCAGGGCTCAATGTCCTGTACGTCGACACGTTCAACAACCTCCAAGTGCCATATGACCAGCTTCAGCCTACCAAGCCTTTCTCACGAGTGACCGACGGCTCTACTACCCTGATCGGGCAGGTCCGCCTTCCCGTTACCTTCGGAGAACGCAACAACTACCGCACCGAACTCATCGACTTCGACGTCGCCTACATCCACCTGCCATACAACGCCATCCTCGGGTATCCATACCTGGCCAAGTTCATGGCGGTGACCCATCATGGCTACAATGTCCTCAAGATGCCGGGAAGCGGCGGAATCATGACAATCCTGTGCAAAGAAAGAGACGCGGTGTGCTCCCTCGAGCGTGCCTTCCAAGCTGCAGCAGTCGACGACCCCGACAGCCAAGGCGAGCGCCCCCCTGAGGCCACCACCAAGAAGAAGAAGCAGCTGTGCCACGCAGGGCCTCTGGCAAGCGGCGCCTTGTCAGGATCGGCACCCGCCCTGGGGCGCCTCCCTCCATCGCATAGGAAAGCGCGCCCAGCGCCCCTCTCGGGCAGGGCTTGGGGGCTCTCTTCTAGAGGGCCTCAGACTTTGCCAGCATCACGAGGGAGGCGCTTGGGCACCACTTGGAGGCATGCTTCACGGCACGTTTCCCTCAGGGGAACACAGGGCAAGGAGTGCCCACCGCTCAGGAGTTCATCACCAAGACCACTCAGGAACTGCAAGACGCAAGGGCCATGCGTGGCGGCCGCCGCTCACCAGGCGCAGCTCCCCATCCAGGCGAGGATGCCAGGTTGCGCATCAGCATCGTCGTCCCAGGGCTCAACCGGGCTGCCTCTTAGGAGCTTTTCTGGCCTTCGCGCGTGGGGCGCTACGAGGGCCCACCTCACAGCTACGTTCGCATGCCTTCTGGCCTACCGAGCATGGCGACCGCCTATCAACGCAACCTGCGGAGCATCCTGGCGGCTCAGGAGGCCAAGCACCACGCCGTGCTGATGGAGATGAAGACGGTCCTCAAGGAACCCCCTAGACCCCAGAGCCTCCCGAGGCACAGGGCCCCGATGGCTCGTGAGGGGCAGCCCCTTCGCCACACGCCTTCAGCTACCCCAACTCTCCTTCATCAACAAAACTAGGTGACATTTTCCAAGTTCATTCAGCTGGGAGCGCCCCCAGGGCTGCATCATTCCCAGGCCGCGTGGTTCCGTCCATGTGGCATGTATCTTTCCTTTTTATGCCTTTTGCTTACCTTGTTGGGGGCGCCCCTCGGGCTGCATCATCCCCGAGCCGCTCGGGCCGGACCTAGTGGCATGCATCTTCCCTACATTTACCTGAGCTAGGTTGCTTTTCATGCTTAATCTATCTATGACTATCACTTGCTTGATTGTCACCCACGATGGGAGCCGCGCGCCGGCCGTCTTTCTGCAGGACCCTTCGCATGAGTAAGTTAAGCATGACGTCTGTGCTTGGGCCCGTCCCTACAGCGTCGATAAATCTAGTGGCTGAGCTGTGTCTGGCGGGCCGGCCCTGTTCACGTCACCTCCTGAGGTCATTGGTGCTTGGCTTTTTCACGTGATGACCTCAGGAGATTTGTTCGGTGCAGGTTGTCTAACCACCTCGCAGGACCAAGACAGCGAACAAGAATCAAGACCAGGCGCATCCCGCCTTGAGGTAGGGCCTCGTGAGTCTCGCGCTGGCTCACAAGTGCCCAGATACGCTCGTCTAGCCCTTCCGTGCAAGCCACGTGTCAGGGTGGGGCTATACATGCCCCGGGGGCTCTCCGCAGTAGGGAGTCCCCCTCCCACGCCCCAGTGGAAGCGCCATGCTCCGTGCTGGCCGTCGACACTGCCAAGGAGCGTCTATGCCTGTGCACAAGCGGAAGCACTACGCTCTACGCTGGTGATAAACAACTGAGGTCGGCCCCGCGGCCATACCAACCTCAGGGAGCCCAAGAGCTCAGTGTCTGGCCTCACCGCAACGCCTCCCCTCGAGAGAGCCACGCGAGGGGGCTGGGCACGGGGGCTGTGCTCGGGTCACGCCCAAGCATATGCCACCCAACCAGGTCCCCCGGACCTGGTCGTCGCATGCCCCTCCCGAGCCGAGCATCGGCGAGGGCAAAGGTATGGAGAATGTTTGCACGTCAAGGGGGACTCCTGAGCATCGCAACTCAGGAGCCTAACTGGTTACGTAGCCCCTCACTCCTTGGTCCGTCCTGGTTTCCGGTCAGCCCAACATCGATTGAGGTATGCACGGGGCCGGGCTCTACCGACGTAGAACATTAACCTATCCTCGCGTACCGTTCCTATAGGATGTTTGCGCTTCAAGGGGGACTCTTGAGCATCGCGACTCAGGAGCCTAGCTGCTCACGTAGCCCCTCACTCCTTGGCCCGTCCTGGTTTCCGGTCGGCCCAACGGAGGTTAAGGTATGCACGGGGCCGGGCTCCGCCGACGCAGAACACAAAGCAAATAGGAAGAAAGTCGCAAAATCTCAAAGCAAATATTACAAGACATATTATTCTCACAATATCAAACGCGAGTTTAACGCCTCCACGAGGCATGGTGCATGTTGCAGGAATAAAGCAGAAAAGCAGCCGCAAGTCACCCCCGGACAGCGTCGACACCTGCAAAAGGTGCCCCCTCCTGGGTAGCGTCACCTTCACCTGCATCACCGGTCGAGGGTGCGGGGGCGAAGGCGTCGAACTTCTTCAACAGTGCCTCCACTTGACCCTTCACGGCTGCAGCGCCAGCCGCACAGTGTTCATCAGCTACAGGCTCCAGCAGCTCGTCAAGATGAGCGCTTGGATCACGAAGGTGCAGGTGACTAAAGACCCGCGTCAATGCGGCTGAGGATAGGACGCGAGCCTTTGCCTCCGCCATGGGTCCGATGCCCTCCACGACTTCCTCGAGCACCTTCACCAAGAAGGGAAGCACCTAAGCAGGGCCATCCTCGTCGGTGGTCAGCGGCCTCTCCAAGCCCTTCTCGTACAGTGTCTTCAGCGCCACGCCGGACCTCTCCTCGAGGAGCGAGAAGGCCGCGCGGTCTTCAGCCAGGACCCTCACCTTGGCATCAAGGTGGGCCCCCTTCGCCCTCGCCTTCCGCTCCAACTCCTCCAGCCGGCTGCGCTCCGCTATCTGCTCCTTCGCCGGCTCTCCCAGGTCGGCATCGCGGCCCTTGATGGCGTCCTCCTGCGCTTTCATCTCCTCCTCCTTCGCTTGGCGGCCGCGTGCTTCTTATGCATGCTAGTCCAACAAGCCCTTCAGCTCGTCCTCCATCTCTCGGCAGCGGCCGCGGGCGGCCTCGATGTCCTTCAATGCTGCCTCGCGATTGGCCGCAGCCTTAGCGGCAGCCTGCTTCTCCCTCTCGGAGGCCGCCGCAGCCTGGCTCAGCGACGCCCGAACCGCCGAGTCGGAGTGAAGCCAGCCAGAGGCCAGCTCCAGGCGCCCGGCCACCATGCGCGGGTCCATGCCCTACAGATCTTCCCGGAGCTGGGCCATCTCCGAAAGGGCACGCTCCAAGACAGCAGAGGAAGCAGAAGAACCTGGGTCCAGGGGCGCAGCAGGAGAAGGGGGCGACATTGTCACTAGAGCCTGGGAGATCAAGGGCTCCTGAGCCTTCGAAACCTCATCAGCCGTGCCGGACACCGCACCTCCTAAGCCAGCGACGCTTCAGGGGCTGACTCCTCCTGAGGATGATCCACCGAGCCTCGCGAGGGCGACCGGGCTGGAGAAGCATGAGGACCATCCCCACCTTTGCTCATGGAGAGGGGCGCGGTCGCAGGAGGCGACAAGGACTCAAGCGGCACCACCTCGCTCTCCCTTCTCCTCTTCACCACAGACGACGGCCTGGTTACGCAGCAAGGAAAGAGAGTCGGAAACGAGCATCAACAGCATGAACAAGGCGAGGCAGGGCACTTACTGGTCCACAGCAACGTAGTCCACCTTCCGCTTGGTGAGCTTGAAGTTGGAGAGCGTCACGACTCAAGGCGCGGGCGCACCAGCCCCAGAAGCTAAAGACGGAGCAGTAGTTGAACCAGAAGCGGTTCTAACCAGTGCCAGAGCAGCAGCAGAATCTCGGTGGATCAGCGCCGACCTGCTCCTCGTCGGGATCATGGCCAGTTGCTCCTCCTGGGAAGCGTCAGCCTCGTCACCATCGGGGAAGGCGCGGAGGATGTCAGCCTTACTCAGGGGGGAGGTATCCCCCGTCCCTTCGGGGGTCACCTCCGAGTCTTCCTCCTCCTCTTCTTCCTCATGGGACTCACCAGAAGACAGCTCCACCGGCGCCGGCACCTCTGGGGCCACGGTGAGCACCGGCGGCACCAGTCCACGCGCTGTCAAAGGTCGGTTTGGAGGCCACGACTAGCGCACTTTCCTTGTGATGGAACAAGGGAGTAAAGAAATTCGGAGGATACTCCTGATCGTCCCCAACCAGGAGGCGGAGAGCTACGGTCAGCTCCTCACCGGACAAGGCCTCCGAGCTAAAGTGAACCTTGTCCTCTTCATCCCCAAGTTCCCACAAGGGGCGTGAGCGGGCTTGAAGTGGGGCCACACGCAGCGCCAGGAACTCCCTCAAGAGCATGGCCCCTGTAATCTTCGCCGCCTTCGCATTGCCGGGCTTCAGGTCAGACTTCACCTGCTCCAGCACCAACGCTGCCCGCTCATCGGTGAGCTTCGCGCAAGACCACGCCTTGTCGGCATAGGGCCTCTCCGTCGGCAGTGCCAAGCGTGTCCATTTGGCCCTGAGGTTGTCGGCCTTCTTCCTGGTGTTTGAGGCCGAGTTGGCCTTGCCGGCAGCGATGAAATTGGCACACCCGGAGTTATGGACCTCGCTGGCACGAAGGAAGAAGAAGTGGCGCAGTAGAGCCACGGACGACATCACTCGCAGATACGCCTCACAATAGTAGGCGAAGATGGACTAGAGAAGGATGGAGTTGGGATGGAGATGCAGCGCTTGCAGTCCGAAGTGATCAAGGACCTCGTAAAAGAAGTCAGAGAAGGGGGGAACCAGCCCGGCGGCGATGCTGCTCATGAAGAAGGGGTAGAAGGTTCTTCCCTCGGGCTCAGGCACGTCGGAGCCGGACCAGAGTCCAGTCTTCCCTTCTCGTTGCTTTCTCCCGCCGTCAGCAAGCGCGTGGTGGCGAGGCTCTTATCCGAGACATTGGGCGCATCAAGAGCCGGCTCGTACCAAGCCGGCGACGGGGCGGGCTTGACCCTCCAGGGCGCCATTGGTCACTGATGCAAGAAAGGATGGGAGCGGATCTGAAGATTTTGGAAGCAGTGAGCAAAAAAGGGGATCTGAGTAAGGCGGAAGGAAACAGTGAAGGCGAACGCTGTCTATGCCATCCTTTTGACAGTCGGGCAGTTGCCGAGGCAGCGTGGGGAAGCGGAGACGCCCATGTCCAATCAACCGCCATGCGTCGACCAAGGCCGCAGGCTATTGGGGCCCGCGGTGCTCCGCACTTGACCTTTGGCTTCGCCTCGAAGCCAAGCCCGAGCGTGCCTTGGGCCCGGGGGCTACTGTCGGTGTTCTGGGAACGGGGGTCCCCAGACTTGCCTGCCAGCGGCCCACGGCGTGGCTTTGCTAGCAGGCCTGTACGACCCATCTTCATCGACAAGGAATCAAGACCCTCGCGAGGTGCCAAGCCTCGCGAGGTGGATGACACAAGACCTCCTCAGGAGTGGCCTCACCAGGATGGCTCGTGAGGGATGGAGAGTTCAAGGTCAGGCAAACCTCACGAGGTTCTCGTGACGTTAGCCATGACGATCGAGACCAGGCGGGCGCCAGGTGGGCACCAGCGCGCGCAGTGTCCTTGTTTCCTCTTTGGTTCTAAGGGGGCAAGCACAGGTGCGGAGTACCGAGGTATCAAGCAAAGGTTTCCATATTGGTTCAACGAGACCAAGACCAGAAGGACGGCAAGATGGAGGTCACCGTGGAGCCCAAGACGGCGTCACCACCAGAGCCTTTGGCAGGCGAAGACTGCTTTTGTCAAGATAAGCTGTACTAGCTGTCCTCTTTCAAATTGGCCGTTGTTGGCTCCCTTCCCGCTCAATATTTGGGGAGAGGACCAGGGCCTCTATAAATAGGACTAGCCACCACCGTAGAGAGGAGAGGCTGATCTGATCGGATCTTGGACCGGATCCTCACACACACAAGTTCACCAAGCTCAAGGAAACCTCAACCTCAGGAGGTTGTTCTTCCCCTTTGTACTGTTCATCCTCAGCCCAAGAGGCAATCCACCACCACCACCACACTGGAGTAGGGTATTACACCACAACGGTGGCCCAAACCAGTATGAATCTTGTGTCTTTGTGTTGCGAGTTTGTCGAGTTAGTTCGTAAGATCTTAGCCAAGTTAGCACGTGGATCGGCAGGGGGAGATCTTCGCGCACACCGCACTGTTTGAACCTTAAGGGTTTTGCCGGAACCCGTGATCCGATAGCTCGGTTTCTTCTTGGAGGGCCGTGGGCTAGTAGAAACCTTGCCGGAAAGCGTTTCCAACCAAGGCTCTTCATCCAATATGAGAGCCGCATTTGCCTTGGTGTATCTCTACCAACAGTTCCTTCCCCTCTTCCCGGCAATGCATTTCAATTTCACACCATTGGGCCTCCTTCTGTATAACGTGTCATCGACAAACTGATACATACTGGCCCTCCGGGCTACTCTTTCAGCATCGTCTTGCTCTTCGGGAAGTTCTCCAGTTTGGAGGTAGTGGACGATGTGTAGTGCCTAGGTTGGAGCATGTGGCTTGTCTCGGCCATAAAGAGTTGCGGTCCTGCAAAAGAGTGCAGCTCGCCAAGCAAGGTGGAGATGTTCCCGGCAGCCCCCTCACCGGGGACCTCTGAAGGTTCTGCCGACGAAGGCTTTCCGGAGTTCAGCTTCCTCCTCTTCCTAGCCATTGCTAATGGAGATACTGATGGTTGAGTCAGATGGAGGACAAAGACCCCTGGTTCTGCAGGGAGCTTTTGTGCAGCACACTTTGACAGATAATCAGCAGTGCTGTTTTCCACACATGGCACGTGCTCCGTTTGCAACCCGTCAAAGTGCTCCTCCAACTTCCTCACCTCTTCAATGTATGCCTCCATTAACGGGCTCTGGTAATCCTTGTTGACTTGCCTCACCACAAGTTGTGAATCTCCATAGATGATCAAGTTCTTAATCCCCAACTCTATCGCAATCCCGAGCCCTACAAGGAGCCCTTAAAATTCAGTTGTGTTGTTTGTACCCTCCTTCTGGGGAAAGTGCATTTGGACCACATACTTCAGGTGCTCTGTGGGTGCGATGAAGAGCACGCCAGCCCCCGCACCCTATAGAGAGAAAGCACCATCAAATTACATGATCCATTCTTAGGGTGCTTCCTTGTCGGGGATAACTATTTCCAGCATCTCTTCGTCTGGAGTAGCTGTCCACTCTACAATAAATTCCGCCAGTGCTTTGCTCTGAATTGTCTAGGTGCTCTCGTACTTCAGTCGAAAGCTTGATAACTCCAGTTCCCATTTAACTATCCTGCCAGTGGCTTCAGGGTTCCTTAATATGCGTTATAGAGGGAAACTGGTGACAATTGTGATCTCGTGGGCTCGGAAGTAGTGGCGCTGCTTCCTCGAGGTCATGACGAGGCCGAAGATTAGTTTCTGCACCCCAGAGTACCTTGACCTAGCCCCCTGCAATAGGGAGCTTACAAGGTAGACTGGTCGCTGCACCACCTTCTTCTTTGTCGTGGTCTTGAGATTGCCTTCACTACCCTGCTCTTCTTTCTACTGATCCACACTCAATCCTTCAGTGACTGGTTTACTTCCCTCTCGGGAGAGGATAGTAGCTGCATCATCACCTTCTTCCACTTCCCGCTGTGCCACCAGTGCTGCGCTAACCACTTGATTGGTTGCCGCCAGATATAGCAGCAACGGCTCTTGTGGTTTAGGAGCGACCAAGGTGGGAATAGAGGAAAGGTAAGTTTTTAAGTCCTACAGCGCCGCTTCTGCCATCGGGGTCCGCTTCATGGGCCCTTCCTTCTTCAAAATTTTGAAGGATTGTAGGGCGCGCTCAGCATACATGGAAATGAACCTACTCAACGTGGCATCACATCCAGTTAAAGGCCTCACGTCCTTGACTGTCTTGGGTGCTTGAATCTAATTGATTGCTCCGATCTTGTAGGGGTTGGCCTCTATCCCCCGGTGAGACACAAAGAAGCTAAGTAGCTTGTCGGGGGGAACGCCAAACATGAACTACTCTGGGTTCAGCTTCAAGTTGATCTTGCGTAGGTTTGCAAAGGTTTCTTCCAAGTCCTGAATGAGTGTTGATCTGTCCTTGGTCTTGACCACTATGTCATCGATGCAAGCTTTAATATTTCTGTGCAGCTTAGGCTCAAAACCAATTTGCACTGCTCTGGAAAAAGTGGACCCAGCGCTCTTTAATCCAAAGGGATCCATACAAAGTAGTACATGCCACATGGGGTTATGAACGCGGTCTTCTCCTCATCTTCCTTGGACATGAATATCTGGTGGTACCTAGAGTAGGATCTCACTAAAGGCGCCAAAGAGGTGGAGGCGCTCAAAGAAGAAGCACGACAGGAAGAGATCCACTTGGCTAACGTGCAGTCACAACTTTCCTCCAAGACCTAGAGCCTTGAGGCCGCCAATGGCAGCATGAAGGATATGAAGGCGAGGATCGGCTCGCTGGAGCGGTCGACGGAGTCCCTCGAGTCTAGGCAGCAGCTACTGTCCAAGGATTTGGAAACTGCCAAGCGTCTCCGGAAGGACATAAAGGACATGTTGAAGAACCAGGTCGACATGAGCAACCTCTGGATCAAGAGCCTGATTGATATTGTGAATGCCTTGGCGCCCAAGCTGCGATGATGGGCATAGACGGCCCAGCCTTCTCAGTCAGTAAGAAGGAGGTCCCGAGCGTCAAGTTGGGGCTCTTCTTCAACGAGCTAATCGACAAGCTGAAGGTGCATGAAGAGGGGAGGGCCGAGCGCTTTGCGACCGAGTCCCGAAAGCTTGCCCGCAACGCCCTCTTCATGGTCCTGAGCAATATCGGCTGCCGCCATCGAAATCTCGACCTCAGTGATGGATTCAAGAAGGCGCTGGCGGGTGCTGACATCGCAGCTACCGAGAAGAAAGCCGCCCCCCACGCCGATAGGGTTCTTCGCGTTTAAGTTGTTCCTCCTGGACACCGGACCAAGTAGCGGGCCACTGTCGTTTCCACCGGGGCCTATAATGGAACATGACATCTATTTTGCGTTTAGTCATTATGTCTCTAGTGTTTTGTATGAAACAGATATTTCTAGGTGGATTTTAATATGTGTTTATCCCTTTGAACCCTATATGCTTGCGTTCGTATGATCAATTCCTGTGTATGCTCTGGATGCCTGCCGATATCATATTGTCGCGATTGTCATAAGGGTCCGGCCCTTAACAGTCATCTTGGCGTTGATGCGTCTCGGCAGGTTGTTCCTAGGTAGCTCTTGATGCAGCCTCTCGATCTGTGAGCATGGCTCTAGATAGGACGATGGTGCGACCAAAGAATCTAGACAAGGTTCCATTGCATAAGGGCTTTCACGAGACGAACACTCACTAGGTTTAAAGGATAAACAACTTCAAGGACTTCGAAAGGCATCAATAAGAGGTGGTAACGCAAACTTAGCTTTTGTTCCGAGCCCCCTCTTTCCTCTATCGGGCTGCGCTACCGGGCGCGCCCATGACACCTAGAGGAGTAGAAGCCAATCACGTGGTTTCTTCATTCCCGGCAAGGATCGACCTGCGTTTCTTGCAGTCGGTGAATATCAGGGCATAGTGTCAGGCTTCCCTGGTCCCCTTCCCTTTTGCTCCTCTCCCCTCGAGTCAGTGCAGCGGCTGCCGTTGCATGGGTCACGCCAACGTAGGCAGCCTTGCTAAAGTATGCTTGCCGAGGCATCAATAGACGGACTCATACCAGCGCTTCGCTCAGGATTACCCAACACGGGGGAAATACTGGACCGAACGTCGTGCGGTAATCATCGACATCGACGACGCCGAGGCTAGAGAAATTCGACTGCGCACGCCTTCCGGTTCACACAAGCGAGCCCCCCTACCTGGCGCGCCAAAGATGTCGCCAGAAACCATGACCACCTATTGGACCAGGAGGTCCCTTGCTGGTTCGGCAGGGGGGCGACGCGTTGCACAAAGAGCAGACTAGCATGGGGCAGCGCGGCGGAGATCACACGAGCGATTTACGCATGTTTGGTCCGCCGTGAGGTGTAAAACCCTACTCCACCTTTGGTGGATTGATGGTTGAAAAGATGGTGGTGGTGCACAGTACACTTGCCCGACAGGGGTTGCCTCATGTAGCAGCGACTATGCGCGTATGGGGGTGTGAGTTATCCAATCTTCTAACCCTTTCTATGGTTGCCATGGGCCTCCTATTATAGATCAAATGGTAACCACAGTGGCAAAGTAGTCATTATGCACTGATAAGATAGCAAACAGTGCTATCATACCTAACTTTGCGGGCTGACAGGGCGCAGTAAATGCATCGCGTAACGTCACATCGTTGGTTGTCCGACAAGGCTTGCCGGGCTATCTTGCCAGCTCCGTGCTTGCTCGCTTGACACATCACAGGACGGGTGCCATTTGTGGGTTTCTCCTGTAGGAAGTAGCTGCCAGGTGGCGAATGGCTGCCACTTAATCACTTTGCGGCTTGACACTGCACTGATCGATGACGTGGGTCGTGTTGGAGTGGTTGGTGTGGCAGTTTTGCCTTCGTGAGCCCCGGCAGGCCCTACCAGGGTGCCTTGGTTGTCTGCATCTGGGGGTGGCCTTGTTCGTTGCCGGGCTCGCCTACTCGGCAAGGGAGGCTTTTCTCTTGACGATATCCTGCTTCCTTGGCTTGATCTTGGTCCTTCTAATCTGTATGTTGGTCCTTCAAACTTCTTGGTTTCCCATTCATCTTGGCTTGTCTTGACTTGTCCATGCACGGGTTAGGGGAAAGCACATACCCCTGTTTGTTTACCCCGACAGGGCCATCGGCCCCTTGTGGTTCGGCAAGGGGGAGGGGCACGTTGCACAAAGAGCGGAGACCATGAAGCAGCACGACAGGGGTGACGTTGGTGGTTTATACCCAGGTTTGGGCCACTGCAAAGCATAAAACCCTACTCTTGCTTTGGTGGATTGGATGGAGGACCGTGATGAACACGCAACGCTCAAGCCCGGCAAGGTCACCTCAGTGAGAGCAGCAACACGCGTAAGAGTGTACCAGGGTCTGAATCATATTCTAGGTCGCCATGGCCCTCCTTTTATAGGCTAAGGGGTTTTCATAGTGGCAAATAAGTCATTATACACTGATTAGATAGCCAATAGTGCTATCATACCTAACTCTGGCAGTTAGGACAAAGTGCATTAAATGCACTGCTAGGTGTCACGCCGAGGAGGCGGCCCGACAAGGTTGCCGTGCCGCTCAACCACCTACTTGTCTGCCGGCATGACACGCCCCTGGATGGGTGTCATGCAGGGGTAATCTTCTTCCCATGTGGCGGCCACATGCCAAATGACAGCCACTTAATCACTTGGTGGCTTGACACCGCACTGATAAGTGACTTGTGTTGCTGTGCGGTGGAGCGGTGGAGTCTTGGCAGGGCGACTTGCCCTTGGCGGCCTCGGCAAGCCTGCCGGGGAAATCTTCGGACTTGTCTTTGGTGAAGCCTCGACTAGGCTCGCCTCCCTAGAAAGGGAAGTTTTTCCCTACTGATATCTTGTTCCTTCGTCTTGTCTGGTCTTCTTGATTCGCCCTTTGATTTCTCCAAGAGCTATCTCTCCAGCTTGGCCTTGTCTTGCTATTGTAACCTTGCCCTTGTGCCTGTGTACAGTCCGAGCAACATAAGCCAAGGTTTGTTGCACCGACAACTACTAAATGCAAACGGTGGTTCTAGTACTAGTTGTACTACCAATGTAGTAGTACTATACTACCTGTTGGTGAAACTATTATGTGTTTCTCTTCACAGTGAAGTGACAAAGACCCTGTGCCAGAGATGACACCTGAGTGTAGGCGCCGTGTTCGGCATACCAAAGTCAGCCTCACCATGTGCAGTCACTATCATCACGGCTGTAGAGCTAGCCTGCTTAACTAGCCGTGTTCGACATAATTTTCCTTCCGTTGCCACGAATAATAATAAATGTTGTACTCGAGTAATGGGTATGTACGTGAACATTTATCATAACATAGTACCTCGTGCTAGATAGTCGTAATATTGCAATTTTCAAACTAATATTACAAATGCTAGGAGTAGTGATGCACCTACGAAGAGGGAATTATTAGGAAGTTTACGTAAGAACTTTCGTTACTTTAGGTGGATACAACATTATCGTACAATCTAAAATCCACCGCCTTGACAAGGCACTAATGGGCAAATAAATTTCTTAGTCTCTGGCAACTCGATGTTTCAAAAACAACTTCAGCTTCTGCGAAGCCTTTGTGGTTTAGGCTTAGACGCTTACGGTGATCAGCACGCCATTCATTGTTGCACCAGAGAAAGCCAACCTCGTTACCTTGAGCACACTTGCTGCTACCTCTTGAGCACTGCGTTGGTTTTTCCCCAAAGAGGAAGGGATGATGCAGTAGAGTAGCGTAAGTATTTCCCTCAGTTTTTTAGAACCAAGGTATCAATCCAGTAGGAGGCTACGCGTGAGTCCCTCGTACCTGCACAATACAAATAAATCCTCGCAACCAACGCGATAAGGGGTTATCAATCCCTACACGGCCACTTACGAGAGTGAGATCTGATAGATATTATAAGATAATATTTTTGGTATTTTTATACTAAAGATGCAAAGTAAAATAAAAGAAAAGTAAATAACAAAGTATTGGAAGATTAATATGATGAAGGTAGACCCGGGGGCCATAGGTTTCACTAGTGGCTCTCTCAAGAGCATAAGTATTCTACGGTGGGTGAACAAATTACTGTTGAGCAGTTGACAGAATTGAGCATAGTTATGAGAATATCTAGGCATGATCATGTATATAGTCATCACGTCCGAGATAAGTAGACCGACTCCTGCCTGCATCTAGTACTATTACTCCACTCATCGACCGATATCCAGCATGCATCTAGAGTATTAAGTTAATGAAAACAGAGTAACGCCTTAAGCAAGATGACATGATGTAGAGGGATAAACTCATGCAATATGATGAAAGCCCCATCTTGTTATCCTCGATGACAACAATACGATACGAGCCTTGCTGCCCCTACTGTCACTGGGAAAGGACACCACAAGATTGAACCCAAAGCTAAGCACTTCTCCCATTGCAAGAAAGATCAATCTAGTAGGCCAAACCAAACTGATAATTCGAAGAGACTTGCAAACATAACCAATCATACATAAAAGAATTCAGAGAAGATTCAAATATTGTTCATAGATATACTTGATCATAAACCTACAATTCATCGATCTCAACAAACACACCACAAAAAGAAGATTACATCGAATACATCTCCACAAGAGAGGGGGAGAACATTGTATTGAGATCCAAAAAGAGAGAAGAAGCCATCTAGCTAATAACTATGGACCCGTAGGTATGAGGTAAACTACTCACACTTCATCAGAGGGGCCATGGTGATGATGTAGAAGCCCTCCATGATCGATGCCCCCTCCGGCGGAGCTCCGAAACAGGCCCCAAGATGGGATCTCGTGGATACAGAAAGTTACGGCGGTGGAATTAGGGTTTTGGCTCCGTATCTGATCGTTTGGGGGTACGTAGGTATATATAGGAGGAAGGAGTACGTCGGTGGAGCAACAGGGGGCCCACGAGGGTGGAGGGCGCGCCTAGGGGGGGGGTAGGCGCGCCCCCCTACCTCATGGCCTCCTCTTTTGTGTCTTGACGTAGGGTCCATGTCTCCTGGGTCTTGTTTGTTGAGAAAATCATTTCCCGAAGGTTTCATTCCGTTTGGACTCCGTTTGATATTCCTTTTCTTCGAAACCCTAAAATAGGCAAAAAATAGCAATTCTGGGCTGGGCCTCTGTGACGCCCCGAGACCGATGCGCCAGGTGTCTCCCAGTTATTCGCCATCGTTGCCATGTCATTCGCTTGCGTGTTGCATCTTGTCATGTCATCATGTGCATTGCATCATCATGTTTTCAAAACTTGCATTCGTTCGGGTTCCCCCAGTTCCGTCTGTTGTCCGTTCTGAGCCCATACACACTTGCACGCACCCGTGGCACGTCCGAAATAGTATTTTATAAGTGGCTGAAAAATGTTCTCTGAATGGGTTGAAAGTTGGCATGCGGTGTTATTTTTTTGCTAGTAGGCCTCCTGCCAAGTTTCATCACATTCAGAGTCCGTTTGATGCCCAATGAATAACTATAGCGGCAGTATAGCCGGTCTAACGTCGGACGTTTTCGGTCTCCAGAAACAGTCGCCGGGCCTCTCTCTCTTCTCTTCTCTCAGCCTGAGGCCTTCTGCACAATCCACTACCTACCACAAGGTCCAACCTAACCTCTCTCATCAGCCCGCGGCCCTCCTCGCGCGCGCGTCCGAAAGTTGTCCCGTACCCGACCCGGGCAGTCGTCACCGTTGGGTCCGGATCATCCCCTAACATCTATAAAACATCTCAATTTTTCTGTTTGGTCTCCCTAGCCTATTTTTTTCCGACCGTCTGATTTCAATCGGAGGGACTCGGTAGCCCCTAACCTAATCTCCTACCTATATTTGAGCCTAACCCTAATCCTAGGGTGTCCCATCCGTCCATTCCGCGCACCGCGGCCAGCCCACCTGGTCTCCCCCTTTCCTCGGGATCTTGCCCGATCCACCCAATCGATCCTGCCTTCTCCTCATTTTCCCCATCCCACCAACCAGCGCAGCCGCGCCCGATTCCCTCGGTCTCCACTCGCTGCCATCCACAAAGCCTTCCAGCCACCGGGAGCCTCCTCGCTATCCTCGTCGACTCAAGGAGACGAGCACCTCCTGCGAGCCTGCAGGCCGACCCCATCACTGCTCCTCCTCTACTCCTTTCCTTCCCCTCATTTCCTCTCTCGTTTCTCTCATCTCTCTCTCTCTCTCTCTCTGTCTCTCTCGTTCTGGACAGGAAGGCAAGCATGGCTGCCCCTCCATGGAGATGAACTGCGCCGCCCAGATCACCAGCGATCTCGGGTCGCCCCTGCTTTGTCCTCGCCGCCCGTTGGTGCTTCGGCCGCCGCTGCCATGGCCTCCAGCTCTGCCAAGTTCCTCGTCTGCGTCCTCCCGTCGAGCGCCGGGACGAACATCGGCAGCTCCAGTCTCGCCTCGGCCCTCCTCGACCTCCTGCGCACCGGATCCGTCTCGCTCGTCCTTCCACTCTTCGCCGGGAGACGCCAGCGCCAGGTCCACCGCTGCCTGCGTCCTCTGCTTCCAGGACGAGGCGCCCGCTCGATCCGCTGGCACGCGTTGACCGCGACAACGCCTGGGCCACCAGCCTCCAAGCCCAGCAACCGGCCTACCTCTCCACCAGCTGGGCCAAGGCCCATGGTGAGAGACCCCCCCAGCCCCTCCTGTGCACTGATGGGCCAACCAGACCCGGCCCGTATCGTGTTTTTTTATAGAACGTTTTCCTATTTTCCCAGGGGATGTTAGTTTTGCCGAATAGCCCTTAGAGTCCATGCATTTAATAAATCACGAACCATGCATCTTTTGTAAAAACTTTATATATGAAAGATGCTTAGAATTTTGTGTAGATTCATATTGTGCAACTTTCATCTATATTTAAAATGTTTAAAATGATGTTTTCATATATTTACCCATATTGCCATGTAAAATGATTTAATTCATAACAATTAAACCGTGGCTCCAAATTTAATAAACTTTATATGTAAATGGGGTAGAAAAATGCCTAGTTTAACATGGTGACCTTACTTTGCATGTTTAATAACTCTAAAATTGTGTTTTAGGGCAGAACAGTACCAAATCTAATATATGCATATGAGGATTTCTGGAATTGTTGTTCGTTGTTTCCGGCCTCATTTAAACTTGCCTAGATAGGTAGTTTTGGTGTGCTTCACCCCTTGCCATGCTAATCAACATTTAATATTGTTGGGTACATAAACGAGATCGAACTAAATAACTTGAATGTGGTGTTCAACCAATATGCAACTCGTTGCATATTGAGCTCCACTTAATTTGTAGGATTGCTTGGGCACTTTGCCATGCCATGCTTCATTAAACCGGACATGCATCATACTTGGTTGTGCATCCTGCCATGCTTATGTGATGGTTGTTTACTATGTTGTTTGCTTCTTTCTGGTGTTGCTTCTTCGAGTTAGTACCGATAACGTTGCGTTTGTGAGGATTTTCTCAACTACGTCCGTTTGTCTTCTTCATGGACTCGTTCTTCTTCCTTGCGGGATCTCAGGCAAGATGACCATACCCTCGAAATCACTTCTATCTTTGCTTGCTAGTTGCTCGCTCTATTTCTATTCCTATGCCGCGGTACCTACCACTTGCTATATCATGCCTCCCATTTTGCCATGTCAAACCTCTAACCCACCTTGTCCTAGCAAACCGTTGTTTGGCTATGTTACCACTTTGCTCAGCCCCTCTTATAGTGTTGCTAGTTGCAGGGGAAGATTGGAGTTTGTTCCTTGTTGGAACATGGATATTTGTTGGGATATCACAATATCTCTTATTTATATTAATGCATCTATATACTTGGTAAAGGTTGGAAGGCTCGGCCTTATGCCTGGTGTTTTGTTCCACTCTTGCCGCCCTAGTTTCCGTCATACTGGTGTTATGTTCCTTGATTTTGCGTTCCTTACGCGGTTGGGTTATAATGGGAACCCCTTGACAGTTCGCCTTGAATAAAACTCCTCCAGCAAGGCCCAACCTTGGTTTTACCATTTTCCACCTAGCCTTTTTTCCCTTGGGTTCTGCAGACTCAAGGGTCATCTTTATTTAAACCCCCCCGGGCCAGTGCTTTTCTAAGTGTTGGTCCAACCTGAGTGATGTCCGGCGCCCCCTGGGCAACCAGGGTTTATGCCAACCCGACGTCTTGCTCATCCGGTGTGCCCTGAGAACGAGATATGTGCAGCTCCTATCGGGAATTGTCGGCACATCTGGGTGGCTTTGCTGGTCTTGTTTTACCATTGTTGAAATGTCTTGTAACCGGGATTCCGAGTCTGATCGGGTCTTCCTAGGAGAAGGAATATCCTTCGTTGACCGTGAGAGCTTGTGATGGGCTAAGTTGGGACACCCCTGCAGGGTTATGAACTTTCGAAAGCCGTGCCCGTGGTTATGGGCAGATGGGAATTTGTTAATGTTCGGTTGTACAGAACTTGACACTTAACTTAATTAAAATGCATCAACCGCGTGTGTAGCCGTGATGGTCTCTCTCCGGCGGGGAAGTGAACACGGTGTTGGGGGTTATGATTGAACGTAAGTAGTCTAGGATCACTTCTTGATCATAGATTCTCGTCCGTGCTTTGCCTTCTCTTCTCGGTCTCATTTGCGTATGTTGGCCACCATATATGCTAGTGCTTGCTGCAGCTCCACCTCACATACCTTTTCCCTACCCATAAGCTTAAATAGTCTTGATCGCGAGGGTGTGAGATTGCTGAGTCCCCGTGACTCACAGATTACTTCCAAAACCAGGTTGCAGGTGCCGATGATATCGTGCAGGTGATGCAACCGAGCTCAAGGAGGAGCTCGATGAAGATCGTGTTCTTTGTGTTGTTCCGTTTCCAGTTAATCAGTAGTGGAGCCCAGTCGGGGCGATCGGGGATCTAGCATTAGGGGTGGTCTTCTTTATTTTGGTTCCGTAGTCGGGCCTTGTTTGTATTTGGATGATGTAATGCTATATTCTTGTATTGTGTGAAGTGGAGATTGTAAGCCAACTCTGTACCTCTTTCTTATTCAGTACATGGGATGTGTAAAGATTACCCCTCTTGTGACATGCCTACAATGCGGTTATGTCTCTAAGTCATGCTCCGACACGTGGGAGATATAGCCACATCATGGGTGTTACAGCCTCCGGTTAATAAATTAGTCCCAAAAATAATATAAAAGTGGATAATAAAGCCCAATGATGTCCAAAACAGTAGATAATATAGCATGGAGCAATCAAAAATAATAGATACGTTGGAGACGTATCACTTGCCTTCAGAACAAAGAACCTGGCCAATTTAATCTCAGATGTGCTGCCTCGGTAGTTGATGAAATCAACTTCTGTAACATGGAGATCAAGGCATTTGATGAGATTATTATAGTGCAGCACATTTTTCACTTTGGGGTCTTTTTTATCTACAAAAGAAGAGAACATATTAGAGTAGCTGGCAGATACGTGTCCAACGTATCTATAACTTTTGCATGTTCCATGCTGTTATGTTATCATTCTTGCATGTTTTACAATCATTTTATAGCAACTTTATATCATTTTTTGGGAGTAACCTATTGACATAGTGACCAGTGCCAGTTGTTGTTTTTTGCTTGTTTTTTACTTCCCAAAAAATCAATACCAAACGGAGTCCAAACGTAGCGGAACTTTTTGGAGATTTTTCTGAACCAGAAGGAACAACTTGGGCCAAAGAAGTACCAAAGGGGTTGTCGCGGGATATCCACGGCTACCTATGGGACCGGCTGGCCCCTTGCTAGTTCAGCAGGGGGGCGACGCGTTGCACAAAGAGCAGACCAGCGCACGGCAGCGCGACGGAGAGCACACAAGTGATTTACCCATGTTCGGGCCGCCGCGAGGCGTAACCATACTCTTGCTTTGGTGGATTGATGCTGGAATGAACGTGCTGATGTGTAGTACACTTGCCCGGCAGGGCCTGCCTCAGGGCTGCAGCAACTACGCCCGTATGGTAGCTTGGGTTCATCAACTTTCCAACCCTCTAACCCCTCCTACGAGTGACATGGGCCTCCTTTTATAGATTAAGGGGTCACCACAATGGCAAAGTGGTCATTATCCACTGATATGATAGCAAACATTGCTATCATACCTAACTCTGCAGGCTGACAGGGTGCATTAAATGCGCTGCTGAGTGTCACATCACTGGTCGCCCAGCAAGGCGTGCCGGGCTATCTTGCCAGCTCCGTACTTGTTCTCTTGACACGTCGCGGGACGGGTGTTATCTGTAGGCTTCTTCTGTAGGAAATGGCTGCCATGTGGCGAACGGCTTCCACTTAATCATCTTGCGGCTTGACACCGCACTGATTGACGATGTGGGTCGTGCTTGAGTGGTTGGCGGGGTGGTTCGTCCCCCGCGTGCCTCGGTAGAGCTTACCGGGGTGCCTCAGTTGCCTGCTTCTTGCTGTGGCCTTGCCCCTTGCTGGGCTCGCCTGCCCGGCAAGGGAGGCCCTTCTCTTGTCGATATCTCACTCTTCTGGCTCGATCTTGGTCTTTCTGGTCTGCGTGTTGGTTCTTCAAATATCTTGGTCCTTCAATCTCTGATTTGGGTTGGTGCTTCAAACTTGATCTTGCGCCAGTGCATAGTCTGGGCAACAAACCCAGGGTTTGTTGCACCTACAGAAGCCCCCGGGCCTGCCCCGAACGCAGTGCTGAGCGTCATCGGGGTAGGACTAATAACTGCACACACAAGGTTGCTGAAGGGGTTTTCCCCTTGAGCTTTCCGTTGCTGCTTCATCAGCCTTGATTCTGGGTCAGTTTCCGGTTTCCCCGTGCGTGGTGTAAAGCCAATAGTGGTGGGGCCGCTCCAGTGATGGCCTGATACGTCTCCAACGTATGTATAATTTTTGATTGTTCCATGCTATTTTATTATCAATCTTGGATCTTTTATAATCATTTTATATTATTTTTTGGTACTAACTTATTGACATAGTGCCTAGTGCCAGTTCCTATTTTTTCCATGTTTTTTACATCACAGGAAATCAATATCAAAGGGAGTTCAAATGGCACGAAACTTTACGATGCTTTTTTATGCGCCAAAAGGAAGCGGATGGGCCCTGGTTGCACCTGGCGGGTGCCCCGAGGGGGGCACAACCCACCAGGGCACGTCATCATGGAGGGGTTCACCACTTCCATTGGTGCCTCTCCGATGATGCGTGAGTAGTTATTTGTAGACCTTCGGGTCCGTAGTTAGTAGCTAGATGCCTTCATCTCTCTCCCTTGATCCTCAATAAAATGGTCTCTTGGAGATCCATATGATGTAACTCTTTTGCGTTGTGTTTCTTGGGATCGATGAACTTCGAGTTTATGATCACATCTATGTTTTTATATACATGAAAGTATTTGAGTTTCTTTGATATCTTTTATGCATGATCTCTTATAGCCTCGTATTTCTTCTCTGCTATTTGGGTTTTGTCTGGCCAACTCTATCTATTTATCTTGCTATGGGAAGAAGTGCCCGGTAGTGGGTTCAATCTTACGGTGCTTGATCCTAGAGACAGAAAGGGAACCGACACGTATGTATCGTTGCTAATAAGGATAAAAAGACGAGATCCATATCTATCGCCATATAGATAAACGGATCTTGTCTACATCATGTCATCGTTCTTATTGCATTACTCCGTTTTTCCATGAACTTAATACACTAGATGCATGCTGGATAGCGGTAGATGTGTGGAGTAACAATAGTAGATGTAGGTAGGAGTCGGTCTACTAATCTTGGACGTGATGCCTATGTAATGATCATTGCCTGGATATTGTCATAATTATTTGATGTTCTATCAATTGCCCAACAGTAATTTGTTTACCCACCATTTGCTATTTTTTCGAGAGAAGCCACTAGTGAAACCTACGGTCCCCGGGTCTTATTTCTCATATATTTTCCTTTGCGATCTACTTTTTCCTTGCTTTTATTTTCAGATCAATTAAACCAAAAATGCAAAAATACTTTGATGCACTTTATTTTATTTGTGATCTATTATTTCAATCTATCAGAACTTTCTCCCGTCACACGCCAATTTCTGGCGCCTTTACCCGAAAGGGATTGACAACCCCTTTAACTGGTCGGGTTGGGAGGTGTTGTTATTTTTGTGCAAGGGATGTTTACGTTGTGTTGCTTGATTCTCCTACTGGTTTGATACCTTGGCTTCATAACTTAGGGAAATACTCTACTGTCACTGTGCTACATCATCCCTCCCTCTCCGGGGAAATACCGACGTAGTTCCAACTACCATCAAGGAGAATTTTTGGTGCCGTTGCCGGGGAGGATCTTCAACACAACCAAGTTCCTAATCACAAATCTCATCTCCTCGCAATTTACCTTATTTGCCATTTGCCTCTCGTTTTCCTCTTCCCCACTTCACAAAAATTTGTCGTTTTATTCGCCTCCCTTTTTCGTTCGCCATTTCTCGCCATGTCTGACCTTAAAAGAGCTAAGGGTTTTCTCTCGAGTCATAATATTTTGGATAGTCCCTCTATCGTCTCCAAGCTCATAAACAATGATGCTATGGAAGGATCTACCAGGGTTGTTAAGGAAAATCTTAACCATTGTGATGAAGATGATCCCGGAATTTTTCGCTACTTACTTGATGAATCTTCGAAAGATGCTTGGGATAGGTTGTTGAGAATTCGAGCTAGCTACGTGCCCCAATACCATATAGAGATATACTTGAAAAGTTTTTATGATGGTTTACCTTCTTCCTTCAAGCAAGTTGTAGATTCTATATTTGAAAACGGTTTTCTTGAAGGGGATGCCGTTGATACTTATGAGAAGATGAAAGCCATATTTGGGCACCCCAAAGGAGAAAATGTTGAATCAACTACTCTGATGTGCTTGACGTTCGCATCTCTTGGATAGGCTAGCGCCCGCAGCAAAGAAGCCGAAGGGAGCTCCTGAGGTTCCATCTGTGGCAGCGCCTCTGCCCGCGAAGGAGGGTGACCGCGACGCACGGGCTTCTCCTGCCCGGTCGTCCTCGTGAGGCCTGGCTGAGCCGGCGGGGGCGAGCTCAGCCCCCATGGCCCAAGTGACTCCCGAGGTGCCTTTGCCTGCTGCCGCCACTATAGCCGTTGGGGCGCAGCAGACTCCGCCTCAGGATGCTGTGGCCGCGCTGCCGCCTTCTCCTTCTACTCCACCGACTACTGTCTCTCCGACTCCTCCTGCCGTTCTGGATCGTGCTGCTGCTGAGCTGGACCGGCTGCGGCAGGATCTTCTTGGCGCCGACCCTCGCTTGGTGGTCGGGCGCTTAGAGCTAGCTTCAGGATGGATTCGCTCCGACGCTTCGATTCGGGCGGCGCCGGTCCAGGCCTCGACGGCTTGCGATGAGGAGAAGCAGGCCGTCCTTGAGGCGAAGGCTGCTCGTGACGCAGCACTGGGGGAGGTGGTCGACGTCTGTGGTCGCTGCAAGGCGCTGGAGGATGAGCTGCAAGGCCTGCGGGACCAGCTCGCGAAAGAGGTCCGCCTTCGCCAAGCGCAGGAAGAAGGCGTGAAGGCTCGCGAGGCGGCCGTCAAGGAGAGGGAGGTCAAGCTCAGGAAGCGCCGCGACCACCTAGGCGCGCTGGAGCAGGAGTTGGGGGCAAGGAAGGCCGAGCTGGATGACAAGGCCCTGGTTCTTGCCGAGGACCGCGTGGCCTTCACGGAGATGGAGGCAAAGGCTCGCTCCTCGCTGAGGATGCTTTACGACAGCGGCCTGGAGAGCCCGCTGGCTGGCGCCGAGGACGGCCCCGCCAAGCTGCTTCCCGTCCTGGTTCGTGCTCTTGAAGATGTCGCCCTTGGCCTTGGCCCCACGTCCGAGGCCGAGGCGCGTGTCCTGTCTTCTGCAGCGCTGACGCGGGTCCTCACCCACATCTACCTTCGCGATCCCGGCGTCGACCTCGACAGCCTGCTGGAGCCAGTAAGCGGCGAGCGTGCCGCTGTCGCTGCCGAGGCCGTGAAGGGTCACGCGGAGGCTCTGCTGGGGAAGTTCCGGGCCTTCATCACCAAGCCGAAGCAAGGCGCTGCCGACCCCACTGCTCCATGAGGCGAACCCACTCCGCGCTGCTCCGCCACCGACAAGTGACTCCGTTGTGGCTCCTGTCCTGCCTTTAATTCCTGCACATGTATCATGCCTCGGGGAGGCGTTTAAACTTGTGTTTGGCATTGAGATAACAGTGTGGACTGTAATATTTGCTTTTGAATTCCTTGAGATTTACGCTTTTCCTTCCTACTTGCTTATGTTCTACGCCGGCAGAGCCTGGCCCCGCGCATACCTCAGCCGCCGTTAGCCCCGACCGGAAACCAGGACGGGACCAAGGAGTGAGGGGCTACGGGACAAGTTAGGCTCCTGAGTCGCGATGCTCAGGAGTCTCCCTTGGCGCACGAACAACGAGTAGGGAGGTATGATGTGGGTAGATGTACCGTTCTACGTCTGCAGAGCCCGGCCGTGCGCATACCTCAACCGCCGTTAGCCTTTCGGAACTAAGGAGTGAGGGGCTACGTGACCAGTTAGGCTCCTGAGTCGCGATGCTCAGGAGTCCCCCTTGGCGCACGAACAGCAATTAGGGAGGTATGATGTGGGTGGATCTACCGTTCTACGTCTGCAGAGCCCGGTCGTGTGCATACCTCAACCGCCATTAGCCTTTCGGAACTAAGGAGTGAGGGGCTACGTGACCAGTTAGGCTCCTGAGTCGCGATGCTCAGGAGTCCCCCTTGACGCTCAAACGGCCTTCGTACCTTGGCTCCGCTCGGGGAGAGACGCGCGATGAACCAGGCCCAGGGGGGCCTGGCTGGGCGGCGTGCGTCTGGGCGTGACCTAGGCGCAGCCCCCGTGCCCAGCCCCCTCGCGTGGCACTCCCGAGGGGAGGCGTTACGATGAGGCTAGACACTGAGCTCAGGGCTCCCTGAGGTTGATGCGGCCCGGGGGCCACCCTCAGTTGTTTATCACCAGCGCGGAGCATAGCGCTTCCGTATGTGTACGGGCATAGCCGCTCCTCGGAAGTGTCGTCAGCCAGCGCGGAGCATGGTGCTTCCACTGGTACATGGGAGGGGGCCCCCCTCCGGGAGGAGCCCCCGGGGCGTGTACAGCCCCGCCCTGACACGTGGCTGGCACGGTAGGGCCTGGCGAGGTGTATCTGGGCACCCGTGAGCCAGCGCGGGACTCACGGGGCCCTACCTCTAGGCGGGTTGCGCCTGGCACTGGGCCTTATCTTGTGATGTGTCCCTGCAATTTTGCTTAGATGTCGGCACTCTACGTCCTCGGGTCCCGGCCCCCGAGCTGGTCTCAGCCGTCGCTGGTATGCCAGGTCGCGACGCCGTGGACAAGGCCAGAGGGTGAGGGCTCGAGAGCCAGTAAGAGCCCTGAGTCGCAATGCTCAGGTACCCCCCCTTTAACGTGCAAGTGGTCGGCATGGAGAAGAAGAGGTGCCGTGGACCGGCATCAAATAATCAAGCATGGTGGGTCGAACGCATAACCGGAAATAAACGCAAAAGGGATACATGCCGCTGGGTCTGGCCCGAGCGACTTGGGGATGATGCAGCCCGAGGGGCGCCCCCAACAAAGTAAGCTAACAACATGAAATAAAAGGGATACATGCCGCAGGGACGGACCCACGCGGCCTGGGAATAATGCAGCCCTGGGGGGCGCTCCCAGCTGGAAATGAAACTTGAAAGATGTCACCTGATGATGTTGAGGATGAAGGACTGTTGGTGTAGCAGACTCGGTGGGCTGCAGAAGCCGATCCTCACGAGCCCCCAGGCCTGGGGGCCTCAGGAGGATCCGGAGGCGCTGGTGGCTCCTCGCGGACCATCTCCATCTCCGCCAGGGCTGCAGAACGCCTGGCCTCTTGTGCCTCCATGATGCCCCTCATGAGGCACTGGTACGTGGCAGCCGCGTTCGGCAAGCCGTAAGGCATGCGAACGTAGCTGTGGGGTGGACCTCCGCAGCGCCCCACTTGCGAGGGCCAGAGGCGCTCCAGAGAGGCGACTCGATTGAGCCCTGGTATGTCGATGTAGACGCGCAACCCACCATCCTTGCCTGGATGGGGAGCCACTGCTGGTAGGCGGCGGCCGCCTTTCATGACTCTTGACTCCTGTAGCTCCTGAATGGCCTTGCTGACGAACTCCTGAGGGTCTGGCTCTCCTTGCCTTACTCCTTCTTGAGGGAAACGTGCTTCGAAACACGCCTCCATGTGGTGCCCAAGCGCCTCCCTCGTGACCCTAGCCAGGTCGGTGGCCCTCCAGGGGAGAGCCCCCGAGCCCTGCCTGAGGAGGGCGCCGGGCGCGCTTTCCTATGTGATGGAAGGAGGTTCCCCCTGGGCAGGCGCGGGCCCAGAGGGGCCTGCCTCCTGAGGGGCCGGGCCGGACGATGTCTTCTTCTTCTTGGGGGCGGTCTCGGGAAGCCTCCTGCTTCCGAGATCCGGGTATTCCAGTGACGCGGCCTGAAAGGCTCGCTCCAGGGAACACACCGCGTCCTTTTCTTCACAAGGCACCGTGATGACTCCGCCACTTCCTGGCATCTTGAGGACATTGTAGCCGTGGTGAGTTACGGCCATGAACTTGGCCAGCGCTGGGTACCCAAGGATGGCGTTGTACGGCAGGTGAATGTGAGCGACGTCGAAGTCGATGAGCTCGGTGCGGTAGTTGTCGCGTGCCTCGAAGGTGACAGGGAGGCGGACCTGCCCAATCGGGACCGTGGAGCTGTCGGTGACTCCGGAGAAAGGCTTGGTAGGCTGAAGCTGGCTGTAGGGCACTTGGAGATTGTTGAATGTTTCCACGGACAGGACGTTGAGCCCTGCCCCGCCATCGATGAGGGTCCTGGTGACCACCACGTTGCTGATGATTGGGGAACAAAGCATCGGGAGGACTCCGGCTGTAGCCGCACACTTGAGCTGATCTGCTGAGCTGAACGTGATGGCGCACGCCGACCACCTGAGAGGGCGCGTGCCTTCGAGCTTGGGGAGGACTACATTCACTTCGCGGGTGAACTGCTTGAAGATGCGTTGAGAGGCTAGGGCTTGAGCCCCGCCCAGGATGCAGGCGATCGCGCGCGGCTCCTGGAAGCCCCCAGCCCCCTCATCCTGGTGGCGGTCCTCGTTTCTCCTTGGCTGCAGCGGCAGTGGAGGGAGGCCTGCGTTGCCTTGCGGGCGATCCTCGCGAGGCTGATCCCTCCAGTCTCCCTTGCGAGGCAGATCTTGCCAGCGATCCTCGCGAGGTTGATCGCGCCACCCTTGGCGCGGGCCACGGTCTTCCCAGCGTCCTGCGTTCCTTCCTCCTCCTCGACCGTAGCCCCGGTCACCGCGGTCGGGGCGACGGCCGATCCTTCCTTCTCGCACGGCTCGGAGCTCTTGACATTCGTTGGTGTTATGGGTGTGAAGGTCGTGGTACACACAGTATCGACTGCCGTTGGAAGGTTTGGGCTGATCTCTGCCCCGCTTGGTGTCTGGTTCTGCCGCGAGCACGGCAACACCCTTGCACTTCACATCCTTGGCGTTGGGCTTCTTCTCTTCTGGGTCTGCGGCAGGCAGCTTGAGGAGGGAGAGACGCCCTTCCTCAGCCCTGGCACACTTGGTTGCCAAGTTGAACAGCTCCAAGGAAGTGCACAGGTCTTCATGCATCGCCAGCTCCTCCTTCATCTTGACATCGCGCACGCCGTCGGAGAAGGCTGAGATGATGGCCTCCTCAGTCACCTTGGCAATCTTGAGGCGTGCGTTGTTGAAGCGCTGGATGTACTTCTACAGGGTCTCCCCGGGTTGTTGCTTGATGCGGCGCATGTCGCTCACGGCGGGTGGCCGGTCGCGAGTACCTTGGAAGTTGGCGATGAAGCAGGTGCGCATTCGTCCCAGGAGGAGATCGTGCCTGGAGCCAGGTTCAGGAGCCAGGTGCGGGCCCCGTCCTTGAGCGCCATGGGAAACCAGTTTGCCATGACCTTCTCGTCTCCGTTGGCAGCTTCGATGCCCAGCTCATAGAGCTGGAGGAACTCTGCAGGGTCGGCCGTGCCGTCGTAATGAGGAGGCAGGTCTGGCTTGAACTTGCCGGGCCACGCGACGCTGTGCAGCTCGGTGGTGAAGGCACGGCAGCCTGATGTGGCCACGGGAGGCCTTGGGTGACAGAGAGCTTGGTCTTGCATGTCCCCATGCGCTGCAGCTGGGAGCAGCGTGGGGTCTTGGCGTGCGGGAGCAGGAGCATGGTCGCGACGTGCTGGAGCAGGGAGCGCCCGGGAAGCTTCTTGCGGGCGAGGGACTTCTTGGCAGCTCTGCTCTTGCCGCACTGGCACCTAACGGAGCGTGTTCCGCCCAGGGGCCACGCGCCTTGGAGCCATGGCGCCTTCTTGAGGAGGAGGCGGCCGGGGCGCCGCCGGAGCCTCGTCGCCCGCGCGGGGCGGGGTGCGGTGCAGCGGAACGGACGGCGCAGGAGAACCCCCTGCGGCGCGGACGAGCTCGGCGACGCGGTCGAGCCATTCTTCGTAGACGTCGTCGACGGGACGGTAGCGCAGGAGCTCGTTTGCCGCGATGAGCGTAGCTCTAGCCTCCATGGGTGCGCGCAGCGCGCGGGACGAAGAACCAGCTAGGGTGAGCGAGGGAGTAGCGGTGCGGCTGTCTTGCTGCACGAACGGATGCTGAGACGACGCTTGCTGCTCGTCCCCCGCCGGGCCAGTGGCGGCATTGACGGCAGGTGACGGGGAACGGTGAGGACGCCCACCGACAGGAGCCATCTGGGCGACGCGGGAAGCGAGAGCGGCCCGGCGCTCGACGCGGGCCCGACGAGCGTCAGACATGGGCGCAATGGTCGGAGGAGAATAGGGTGGTGGAAGACGAATTCCGACACACCCCTACCTGGCGCACCAAATGTCGGATTTCGGGTTCTGGCAGACCCTTGAGGTTCGAACACTGGGGTGCACGCGGAGATTTCAACTCCTACCTACCTGCACCCCTCTGCCTCGCTAAGATCTAAGCTAAGGAAAGAACAGCACAAGAAACACAGGATTTATACTGGTTCGGGCCACTGTTGTGGTGTAATACCCTACTCCAGTGTGTGGTGTGGTGGATTGCCTCTTGGGCTGATGATGATGAACAATACAAGGAAGAACAGCCTCACGAGGGTCTGTTCTTGGCTGTGGGGGACGAACTGCTAGGACGAGTTCAGTCACCCTTCTCTCTCTCTCTCTCTCTCTGATTTCGATCCGATCCTTCCTTCTCGATGCTCGATCTCGACCCTGATCTCGATCCCTTAACCTCTAACCTCTCACCTCTCTGTGGGTGGCTGGTCCTATTTATAGGCAATGGCCCTGGGCCTCTTCCCAAATATTGAGCGGGAAGGGCGCCAACAATTGGCCATTTTGAAGGGGAACATCTGGTACACTTATCCTGACTAAAGTTGGTCCTCGCCTGCACAAAGCTCTAGTGGTGACGCTGTCTTGGGCTCCACGATGACCTCCGTCCTGCAGTCCTCCTGGTCTTGGTCTTGTTGCACCGAAATGGAAACCTTTGCCTGATGCCTCGGTACTCCGCGGCTGCGCTTGCCCCCTTTGCACCAAAGGGGAAAGGAGGACACTGCGCGGGCTGGCGCCCGCCTGGCGCCCTTGGTCGTCATGGCTTGCGTCACGGGCACCTCGTGAGGTACCCCGCCTTGATCTCTCCGCCTCCTCGCGAGCCAGCCTGGTGAGGCCGTTCCCGAGGAAGCTCCGTGTCGTCCGCCCCGCGAGGCTTGGCCCCTCGCGAGGGTCTTGGGTTTGTGTTAATGAAGATGGGCCGTGCTGGGCCCCCCTTTGAGCCACGCCACAGGCCGCAGGCAGGCAAGTCTGGGGACCCCTGTTCCCAAAATGCCGACATACGTGTCTCAGGAATAATATTTGGCTGGGGGCCGGATTGGTCATGGCCCCCCGTCACCACTCTCCATGGGGGGTCGGTTCCCCCATGTTTTCGGTAGCCGAGGTGTTACCCTCTGGCGCCGTCAGGGCGGCCTCCCACACCTCTCCTTGGCCCGGAGAGGCTCTTAGGGACAACGCTTTGGTGTTGTCCGTGGTAGTTGGTGGGGAGGCTTGCGGAGGCGTCTCACTCTCCACCATCTCTGGCCCCAGCGAATTCCCCGAAGGTGATGATAGTTGGGGGAGATCGCTGGCTGGACTATGGCACAAAATTTAAACGTGTTAAAACCACAGTCATAAAAAACCGGATATATATATGCGGTATCCTTGGACACTTACCATGTGGCCAGGGGCTTCGACCTGGGGTGCTACTCGGGGATGGCTTCGGCGTCCGAGTCTGAGCCGTCTGAAAGGGAGATCTTCCCCTTCTTGGATGTCTCTGCCTCTAGGTCCACGGAGGCCGCCCTTTACTTCTTCCCGCCCTTAAGGGGAGAATTGCTCTCCTCCTCCTCCTCCTCGTCTTCATCTCCCTCGTGGGAGGAGGGAGCTTCAGTATCTCCGGACGCAGCATCCGAAGTACCTTTACGGCGGAGGCCACTTTTGGCCTTCTTGCCCTTCTTCTTGGCCTTTTTCTCCGGCGCCTGGTACAGCGCCCGGACCAGCATCCTCATCAGCAGAGGAATGGCTGGGTCTTAGGGTAGTGGAGCTAGACACTGGATCAGGTCCGCCTTCTTTGTCCAGCCATGGTGGAAGAATGGAAGGCTTAGCATACCCTTTGATTTACGAGTTGAAGTTATGTTCGGAAATCAGAAAACTTACTGGGGTGGCCGGATGAGCGCAGTCGAGGCCAATGTCTTCGGTCGTCTCCGGTCACGACTTCTGGGCGATTTCAGATCTCATCGCGCGTCGTGCCGAAGAATCGTTGCAGGGTCTGAGGGCCAGCCGGATTGAACTCCCACATGTGGAGAGGCCGGCGCTGGCAGGGGAGAATCCGGCAAAAAATCATCACTTGAATCACATCAGTGAGACTGGTGTTCTTCTCCATCAAATTTTTATGCGCTTTTGCAGCATCATCACCTCATCGGACGATGCCCAATCCAGGCCCTTGTCAATCCATGACGCGAGCCGCATTGGGGGTCTGGTTTAAACTCAGGAGTGGTGGCCCATGTGGTGTCGCGAGGTTCAGTGATGTAGAACCACTCCTGTTGCCATCCCTTCACGGTCTCCACAAAGACCCCTTTGGGCTAGGTGACGTTGGGGAGCTTGCTCACCATGGCGCTGCCGCAGTCCGCATGTTGCCCATCGACCACTTTCGGCTTCACGTTGAAGACTTTAAGCCGTAGGCTGAAATGGGGGGATGCAGAGGAGCGCCTCGCATACGACGACGAATGCCGAAATGTGGAGGAAGGAATTTGGGGCTAGATCGTGGAAATGTAGCCCATAATAGAACATGAGGTTGCTGATGAACGGGTGGAGAGGAAACCCTAGTACGCACAGGAAGTGGGGGATAAACAACACCCCCTCATTGGGCTCCGGAGTGGGGATGATCTGTTTTTGGCAGGAGCCGATGCGCGATGTTCGCGGCTAAGTACCCCGCTTCCTGGAGTTCCTTGACGTTCCTCTCCGTGATGGAGGGAGGGTTGGGCGGTGGGAAAGGTTGAAGCTTGGGCGCTAAAGCTCGAGGATGGGAAGGCTGAGGAAGGAAGAAGGCGTGGGGTAAAAAGATGGATCTTTATCCACTTATATAGGCAGTGAATATCAAACGCCCCCCACTAGCCTTAAAACTCGCCTATTCCCAAGGGGTCATGCACATGGCATAGTTGGATTACCCAAACCCATATTGATGAAAATCTTGCAATAAGGGGGCATGATCTCTGCTTTGACAAGACGTGTCAATAGAGGCTGCGCCCCGAAGCACAAAGCGGGAGGCCAAAAAATGGTTCGAAACAATAAAAAGGCCGGACGTGACTTTCCGCCAAAAAAGTTGTCAGTAGATATGCCTTATTAAGTATTATACCCTTGTGGTTGAGGGATGAGACTATTATACAAAGCCGGATATAGTTCTCTTGTTCAGAAGACTGCTTTGTACACGGAGAAGGAACCCGCCTTGCAATGCCGAAGACAATCTGCGCGCCGAACACATCGTCATTGAATACTGGTTCAGGGGCTACTGAGGGAGTCCTGGACTAAGGGGTCCACGGGTGTCCAGGCTATTTGATATGGGCCGGACTGATGGGCCAGGAATATACAAGGCAGAAGACCTTCCCCCGTGTCCAGATGGGAATCTCCTTTGCATGGATGGCAAGACTAGTGTCCGGATGTATAATTTCCTTTCTTTGTAAACCAACTCTGTACAAACCTAGGCCCCTCCGGTGTTTATATAAATCGAAGGGTTTAATCTGTAGAGGCTATCAGAATTCATATAGGCTAGACATCTAGGGTTTAGCCATTACGATCTTGAGGTGGATCAACTCTTGTAATCCCTATACTCATCAAATACAATCAAGCATGACGTAGGGTTTTACGTCCATTAAGAGGGCCCGAACCTGGGTAAACATCATGTCTCCCTTGTCGCCTGTTACCATCGATCCTCAAACACACAGTTCGGGACCCCCTACCTGAGATCGGCCAGTTTTGACACCGACACTCCCTCCTCGTCCCCGAGCACCACGGCGGCTACGTCCTCATCCTCTACCACTTCCTCTCACCCGGGCTCCGTTCCCGCATCCTCAATAGGAGGAGAGAGATGTTGTCGTGTACAGACCTTTGTCGCTCCTACTAGGGTGCCACCACGACCTGTCCCCCTTGCCATGGTGGAGAGAGTAAATCAGAAGAGGGAAGGAGAAGGTGGATGTGAGCGTACTCCATGCCCACACCCCCTTTTATAGGTAAACGGGGCCGAGGGCTGGCTCCTCACCCAGGGCCAAGGCAACCGCCCCGCTCCACCAATCTGACTCCTCTGGGCCACCAACGACGCATGGAATAAAGAACGACCCCCTACACCAATCCATGGCGCCTGGCTTTATGCCGTGGCACACATTTCCATGCCCTCCGCGTCTGCCACCAACCTTGGGCAAAGCACGCAACATACATGGTGGAAACGCCAGATGCGGAGAAGCTAGTAGAATGGCAGTTATCGCCTGAATGTGGGACATGTGTAGCCCACAGACCGTGGCTTAAATCTCCCCCGCAACGTCTCACACGATGCACGGAAAAACCGGAAACTGACTCAAGCATAGGTTAATGAAGAACCAAGGAAAATACCAAGGAATGAGCTACGCAAGCCCTCTGCCTGTGTACCTGATAGGGCCTACCCCAACAACGCTCGACGGCATGTTCGGGCCAGGTCCGGGGCTCTTGTCGATGCAACAAACCTTGGCGTATGTTGCCCGGACTATACACAGGCACAAGGGCAAGGTTACAGCAGTAAGACAAGGCCAAGATGGAGAGATTGCTCTTTCAAAAATTAAAGGGCGGATCAAGAAGACCAAGACAAGACAAAGAACAAGATATCACTAGGAAAAACCTCCCTTGCTGGGCAGGCGAGCCTGGTCAGTTCGAGGCTTCACCAAAGACAAGTCCCAAGATTTCCCCGGCAGGCTTTTCGGGGCTACCAAGGGCAAGTCCCCCCGCCAAGACTCCACCACACAACAACGCAAGTCACTTATCAGTGCGGTGTTGAGCCCCCAAGTTATTAAGTGGCTGTCATTTGGCACGTGGCCACCACTTGAGAAGAAGATTCCCCCTGCATGACACCCGCCAAGGGCATGTCATGTAGGCAGACAAGAAGGTGGCTGAGCAGCGCAGCATGCTTGTCGGGCTTCCTCCTTAGCGTGACACTTAGAAGTGCATTTAATGCACTTTGTCCTAACTGCTAGAGTTAGGTATGATAACAATGTTGGCTATCTAATCAGGGTATAATGATTGATTTGCCACTGTGGTAACCCCTTAGCCTATAAAAGGAGGGCCATGGCGACCTAGAATAGGATTCAGACCCTGGTACACTCTTACGCCCGTAGCTGCTCTCCCCGAGGCGACCTTGCCGGGCTTGAGCGCTGCGTGTTCGTCACGGTCCTCCATCCAATCCACCAAAGAAGGAGTAGGGTGTTACACTTCGCAACGGCCCAAACCTAGGTAAAAACCACCAGCGTTGCTCCTATCGTGCTGCTTCATGGTCTGCACTCTTTGTGCAACGTGCCCCTCCCCCTTGCCGAACCACAAGGGCTGACGGCCCCATAGGTGATTGTGTTCTGCCACGACAGTAGTACTACCACCTCCATCTGGATTTAGTATTTGACTAGCAATATCTATTAATGCATGTTACAAAAAGTATACTACTCCCTCTGTAAATAAATACATGGAGTATTGTTTTATTCAGTTTTGTATGTAGTTCCCGATGATATTATACACTCTCCCTACTCTTCTCCCATCCGGTAGATGGTTCAACCTGAAATCTCATCAATCAGACTACTATTGTACTCCCTCCATACTGGTGGATTAGTCACGTTACAAAAACCAAGTAATCCCAAAACTTCTAGGCGCAGTGCATTAACTACCCACCTCACTCCCTATTTTTCGCCACGAAAAAAGAAATAAGCCGATAGGAGACGTGGGGTTCGTATACATTCAATGACTTGAGACTACTTAGCACAACATGCAGTGCTCAATTCTCTGCATGTAATGACATTAATTACAAAATACTATTCCCTCTGTCTAGGTGAATAAGTTATCTTAGGTTGTGCACCGTGACCAAGGAAGATAGGAAAACGAGAGAACTTAATGTTTACTTGCTAATTAATAGCATTGCATGCAATGAACTAACCACTGCACGTCGTGTTTGGCAGTCTCAAGTCGGTGAAAGCATGCGCGTCTCACATCTCTTATTGGTTGATATGTCAAGAAACAAGAAACGAGGTGTGAGTTAATGCACCGCGCCTAAATGTTTTGGGATTATTTGGTTTTCATAACTTACACACCTAGACAGAGGGAGTAGTGATAAATCTCCATCGTATCTACTTTTCTAAACTCTTTTTCCCTTGTTTTGGACTCTAATTTGCATGATTTGAATGGAACTACCCCCGGACTAATGTTTTTTCAGCAGAATTGCCTTGGTGTTATTTTTCTGCAAAAATAGAAGTTCTCGGATTGACCTAAAAATATATGGAGAATATTTTTCGAATAAATAAAAAATGTTGCCGAAAGAATTAAGAAAACCCACCAACTGACCACAAGGGTGGGGGCGCGCCCTACCCCCTGGGCGCACACCCTGCCTTGTGGGTCCCCTAGACCTCATCCGACCATAACTCCAACTCTATATATTCACGTTCAAAGAGAAAAAAATTAGAGAGAAGGATTCATCACGTTTTATGATACGGAGCCGCCGCCAGCGCTCGTTCGTCATCGGGAGGGCAGATCTGGAGTCCGTTCAGGGCTCTAGAGAGGGGAAATCATCGCCATCATCATCACCAACCTGCCCCCATCACCAATTTTATCATGCTCATCGCCATGCATCAGTAATTCCATCGTTGGCTTGCTGGACGGTGATGGGTTGGATGAGATTTATCATGTAATCGCGTTAGTTTTGTTAGGGTTTGATCCCTAGTATCCACTATAACTACAAAAAAAAGACACATCCATGACATTTTGGGCCGAACGAATTTTTTCTGTCATGCTTATGACACTTCTATGACGATAATTGTTAAAAACCCGGTATCATCATAGATGTGGTGGGCTCCTACTTCTATGACAAAAAAATCATGATAGAAAATGGGCTTTTCGTCTTGGGCGGGCGGGACACGCAGGTGCATGACATTCTTTGGGCCTTCCATGACGGAAAAAACCATGGTAGACGCAAGGGCGAAGAAAATATCATGGAGTTCCAGGTTACGGTGGGTGGTCGGGGGACGAGCGATGCACATTTCTCTCGTACACGTACGTGTGTGGGTGCGAGGCGTTGGGCTCTAACTGAACCCAAGCGAGGTGTTCGCCTACTGAAACCGAGTGATTGCACTGCAGGTTATGCATTACTAAACCCGAATGATCGATCCCTGGCTGTTAACTAAACCCGGTCGAGCGATTCCTTCACTGCTGCTGCTAACTGAAGCCGACCGAACCTGCTACCTCTTGATGAATAGTGAGCATTGTTGGGGGGGGGGGTTGGATGAACAGTTCCTAGTGGGGGTTGGATGAACAGGACCCCGTGGTAGTAGAGGCCGTTGCCGCTGGATGAACAGGACCCCGATCGAGCCGGTTGGGGGTGGATGAACAGGACCCCGTGGAGGGCTGGATGAACAGGACGACCCTGTGGAGGGCTGGATGAATAGGACGACCCTGTGAAGGGCTAGTTGAACAATAGCCGGTGGAGGGTTGGATGAACAGTAGCCCATGGAGGGGTGGTTGAACAGGACCCCGTGGAGAGGGCTAGTTGAATAGTAGCCGGTGGAGGAGCGGTGGAGGCTGGATGAACAGGAGCCCGTGGATGAACAGTGGCTGGTGGAGGCTGGACGGGAGACGTCGTGGATGAACATTCACAGGTGGAGGCCGGAGGAGGTCGATAGTGGATGAACAGTAGCCCGTGGAGGCTGGAGGAGGTCGACGGTGGAGATGAACAGTAGCCCGTGGAGTCCCGTTTTGCGGTACGCCACACCCCTCCCGATGACCCGGACCCCCGTTTCGACCGTAGCGCTCCAACACAAGTCTGTTTCCTCCGTTTTGCGGTACGCCACACCCCTCCCGATTAACAGGACCCCGTTTCGACCATAGGAGGTCCAAGAAAAGTCTGTTTCCTCCCTTTTGCTTTAAGCGAGACCCCTCCCGATGAACAGGATCCCGTTTCGATCATGGCCGGTAGAACATAAGGCCGTTTCCTCCGTTCTGCGGTACGCTAGGCCTCGTTTCAATCGGCTGTTCCCACCAAGTCGGTTAGCTCCTGATGAAAATGACATATTCCGTTGCCTCCTGATGAACATGACGCATTCTGTTGCCTCCTCATGAACGCGACGCAGTTTCTCCATTCCGACCCAGCCTGTTGGCTTCCGATGAACAGTACGCCGTCGCTGCCTTTCCATGTACACGAGCCCTGGCCATATGTATGCGCGAGTAGGCGTTCGAGACCCCGCACATATGTACGTACATGGCCGTATTTACTTTATTGCACCCTAGTTGTACGTATGTGTACATGATATTAACGGGACTGCATGACATGCTACATGCGCGCAGACAGACCGATCGACCGGTATGTACACAGACAACGCTGCGTACTCTTCGACCGAGTGGGTCCCAGCTGTCAGGGAGGATAAGGATGCACTTCCTTGCATGCGAAGATGTAGCTGGTGGGTCCCAGTAGTCCGGGGGAAACCTTTTTTTCATGAAATACGGTGGCTCGTCCGGTGGGTCCCTGCTGTCAGGTGGAGGAATCATTATTTTGCACGTAATAAGGTTGCACTTCCTTGCTGCGGCCATGGACCCAGCTGCCAGCCTCTCCACGTACAGTACTCTTCCGATGGAAGTCGTTTCCTTGACCACGTTGACCACGCCGCGCCGGGATCACCAGGGGGTGGACGTCGGCGAGGCCTAGGAAGGGGACGATGCGGAGCCGGGGAAGACGCGGCAGTGGATGCCCACGCGGAGAGGAGTCACTACAAAAAAATATACTTCTGTGATGATACATGTTTGTCACAGTAGGTCACGTTTTCTGTCATGCATGTACATCCATGACAATTTTATGACAGAATCAAGATAGTCATACCTGTGTTGTCGTAGAAGTGTTCCATGACATTACCAAAATTATCATCATGGAAGTGTCCACTTCCATGACGGTAAATCGCGCGTCACAGAAGTGCTTTCGTCAAGGGTGACCGACACGTGACATCCACCATACGGAACGCCATTAAGCTATCGGGTCCGGTTTTGGATCTGATAACCCGTTAACAGCCCCGACCAATGGGGATTTTCCACATGTAAAATCATCATTAGCTGGAGGAAACACGTGTCGGCTCACCGTTGGGACAGATGTCATCCACTCATTGGACCCAAAGCGCCTATGATACGTCGACACGTGGCACGGCCCAACAGAGGCCCATTCCTGTGAAAAGGCCGGCCCTTTGACTTGGTCAAAAGGTGGAGGGCCTGCCCACGACAAGCATGTTAACGGCCTATTCGCATATAGCCCATTTACAGCCCGCTAACCCAGGGCCTGTTTACGGCCTATCCGAATTAGGCCCAGTAGCGTCATCTGGGCTGTCCAATATAATTCCAGCCCGTTCTAACTTCCGGCCCATGTATGGCCCATGACTTATTTCAGCCCATATGAGTTCCTTTGTAACTCTTGGCCCATTAATGGCCCGTGGTGAAACTGGCCCGTAATGAACAGTGTATCAATTTATACCTATTAGCGGCCCATTATTCCATTGGGTCATTTCCAGCCCGTGTTACCTTTAGGCCTTCTGTGGGCCCATTTATTCTTAAGCTCATTTCCAGCATTCGGTTACTTACGGCCCGTTACTGGCCTTTTCTGCTTGTGTGCCAAATTCATCCCATGGAGACAGTCGGCCCGTTTGTGGCCCGTTAATCTGTTGGGACATTTTCATAGCATCATCAAATACGGCCTATTAACGGCCTGTTATGGTCAGCCCATAAAATGTACGATTTCCACTCAAGCCCGTTTACGACCCCTTATACGGCCTGTACAAGGCCCATAGATGAGACGACCCATATAAGGCCCATGGTTCCTACGGGACGTAGAAGGCCCATTGACCCGACGGCCCATAGATGACCCATTGATCCGATGGCCCATAGAAGGCCCATGGATCCGACAGCCCATAGAAGGCCCACGGATCCGACAGCCCATAGAAGGCCATGGATCGTCCGTCCCGTAGATGGCCCATGGATCGTACGACCTGTGGAGGGCCATGGTCACTACAACGTTTGGGCGAGTTGGCCCCCATTTGAACGATATAGCATATTCAAAGAATTATCCAACTCTATACTATCACCTCTAAAAAATATACACTATACAATAAAGAGACTAAGGCATAGAAACGTAGAATAATCCTACACTATACAATAAAGAAATTACAGCCGATTATACCCACTAGGCATTATGGTTCGGCACCAGTGATAATAAAGCATACACAAACAGTAAATTACATTCACTAGGCAAATACAGCTCATACATCATGGAGGCGCATCAACATAACTTACCATTTGAACTATAATCTCTTCAGATAATAGGATTGGCCGGATTTAGATAGCACAAATTTCAGTCTACAAAATCTCCAATTCCTTCGTCAGAGTAATTAAATGGTAAGGCCTTTAATTATGTCAACTACTAGTTATACAAGTACCCAACGTCAGGCATCATTCTATGGGCATCTCATTAACTAAGGACAAATAAAGCAATTGAAAAGAGCAAATTAACTATGCGTGAAACAAACAAGGAATTGAACTATTAAGTTGGATACAGTGACTTACCGTAACAGGTTGAAGAGGCTCAGCGCAACTCCTACTTCTCTCGCAAGGCTCCTTCTTAACATCTTGTTCTTGGAAATCCTCAATCTTATCTTCATTGCACCCCCTCTGCAAGGTGAGACAAACTAGTTACTCATCTCCTTGGAAGATAAATATGCATACTTTCCAGTTTGTGAACACAAAAGGATGAGATTATAAAAAAACAACACCACATAATGAAACATGCCGCATCTATTGCACTTGCACACAATGAAATGAGCATTTACTATGTCTACACTATGTAAAAACTAGGCATACCTTTGAACTGGATCTCCAGGTACTCTTGGAGAGTCTACTTTAGTGTACAGCCAAACCTTTATGTCACCTATGAGTTAGAAAAGGCCCCACTAAATCAGCCCTTAGTGTTTAAATCGTTGACAAGATCTGTTAGAGTCTTAGGTCAAGAACAGCAAGTAATCAAAGCAAACAGTCCTAGTATGGCTGGCTGATGCAAACAAGCAATTGAACAGATGTGTGAGCAAATCTTACATATCAAGAAAAGAAGCAAAGAAGGAGGCTTAAAGACAATCACTTGACTGACCAGATTTAAGGGGCATTTAAACATCATGTGCAATGTATGAACTAACATAAACATTGCATATTCCAGATTCTACAATGGAATGCACATGTATTAGGTTATGGCATGTATGATGATGCCTAAATGTACACTATAGCAGGCAGGAGTGATTCATCATTCCACGCACAATTGAATTGCAGGTTAAGGGCCAGTTCTATTCCGCCTTTTCAGGGATTATTGTCAAAATAAGCCATAAAAGATGTAAAGAAGTCATTTTTGAGTTATGGGCTTGGGCTTAACTAATTTCGCTTTGGAGGGGGGTGTTTCGGGTAGAACCTCACTAAAAATTGAAGGGAAGGGGAATAGTGAAATAACTCTGTTGTCTGCCTATATTACACTCAAAATGCAACTGGTGACGCCCGCGTCACACCTCACCCTCAAGTAAAAACAAACATGCAAGCGTTCATTGCCCTGCCCACTTGCATCTCCTCTCCCCTTTCCCTCTACATCATACCCTGCCTGCAGCACTAGGGTTCCTCCAGCAAGCCGTCGCCACTGGTCCCATCTGGCCTGGTCCTCGACGATGCTTTGTCCAGCTAGGCTACATGGCCGATGGGGTAGGGGCAAATATCCCTGGCTGCTCCTCCATCTGGTGCCGCACCTCATTCTCATGGTCTCCAGCAGCTGCTCCATTGTGGTTCGTCCAACGCACTACTCCGGTAGGCGCTGCACAACTACGGCTGATGCCATACTGCGGCAGAAGGCACCTTATTCCCCCTCCCCACCTCCCAGGCCGTGGCCTTGAGGTGCTGTTAAAGGATGAGCTCATCCAACAAGGTGAGGATCTCCTCTGATTTTTTGCCAAATTTTCATTTTGATCCACTATACGATGAATTGCTATGAGCTGCTTCTGCTGCTACTATATGATGCATTGCTATGAGCTACTCCTGCTGTTGCTATATGATGAATTGCTATGAGCTGCTGCTGCTATATGATGAATTGCTATGAAATGCTGCTGCTATATGATGAATTCATATGAGCTACTGCCGCTATATGATGAGTTGCTATAAGCTGCTCCTGCTGCTGTTGTATGATGAATTGCTATGAGCTGCTCCTGCTGATGCTCTATGATGAATTGCTATGAACTGCTCCCGTTGCTGCTATATGATGAATTGCTATGAGCTGCTCCTACTTCTATATGATGAATTGCTATGATCGGCTCCTGCTGCTGCTATATGATGACTTGCACACTGCTGCTACTGCTGCTGTTGCTGTATGATGAGTTGCTATGAGCTGCTGCTGCTGCTATATGATGCTTTCAGGTGGTGCTGCTATATGATAATAACCAGCCACTTGGTCCATCGAATTTCAATAAATAATTGTTCTTCATTTAAATGTGGGTCATGCATTTTTCGTTTAAATTAGGCAATGGGATCTCTATGGAAAACATTGACCAAAGTAGATTGTGCCAAGTAGATGGTATCTTTGTATTCGCATTTTTAGCAAATAGTGAAGGTTTGTTTTCCTATCATATTAATTACTGCACTGGATTCAGTTTGTGATGTTTGCAAGTCAAATTAATTTTCATATGGGCAGCAAAATGAAAAAATATAATGCAGTCTAGACTTTTCACTGATCATACCAAAGATAAGCTGAAAACGCAATGAAAAGAACTAGTTCGCTTATTACATGGAGCTTATATTCACAGGTGCTTATTTTCTTAGGATAACTCGTAATTACTGTCCCTAAGAAACTTGGCGAATAGAACTGACATACGAATAACATGTCACGATGATTGCAATGGAGGAGTGACGTACCATAGCACACTGTATAGGCTCACCGCTGGCTCTCCTTTTTTGCGATGTTCCATGAAATTGCCACATACATCTTGTACTTTTTCATTGTGTAACCCTATCTGCAAGTAGACACGGCTAATTTCACACATCTCTACATGATAATACATTGCATATCCCTTGCGCATATTTAAACCACCAATTAATGATTGTGTGTGTAGCATAAACTAGCCATGACTCTGTGTGCTGGACTAGCATGCACTCTAAGGGAGCCTAATGTAGTGTACTGGAATTCCTACATGCCACCTATGATTTTGTGTAATGTACTGCCTCTGTTCCTAAATATATGTCTATGTAGAGATTCCAGTATGGACCACATACAGATGTATATCGATGCATTTTCGAGTGTAGATTCACTCATTTTGCTCCGTATGTAGCTTATAGTGGAATCTCTAGAAAGACTTATATTTAGGAACGGAGGTATGAGGTAGTATCATGTATGACATCTACATATCAAATTTAGCAGCCAGTAGTAGAACTCATTGTCTGCACAAAGGGATTACTGGTCGAAAATCCTAGCAAAGTACGCTGGTAGGCGCAGAACAATACAAGAGAGAGACACACTTACAAGATCATATCAATGCCTCGGTCCAGGATCTTGGTTGGCCAAGCTGTTAGATCCAGAAGAAACATCATCCTTGTAGTTTTTGCCAGCTACATAATAGGTAATAGTGATCTGTTAGTATATTTGAAGTACATCGGGCAGGTGATGCTGGACAGGTTTAAAGGTGACAATTACCTAGGCCATGGCGGGAGGTGGGCATCTTGCCAGATGGTGGGAATCAGGTTAGAAACGTCAAGGGTGATGACGTTGCACTGGTTGTCGGGGTCCGATAAGGAGATCTATAACTATGGAGTAGGGTGTTTGTGGAGCGGCTCCGGTAGGGTGGACTACGGTGTGGGCGAAGCAGATCTGTGGCCATGGACGAGGGCGTAGGTGAAGCTGCTCCGGTGGTTGGGTTAAGGATGGTGTCGACGATGCGGATCTGCGGCCGTGGACGGGGCGTCAGAAGCTGCTCCGGTAGGTTGGATGAGGGTGCGAGGAAGCAGATCTGAGGCCGTGGACTTGTGAGTTGGCAAAGCGGGGCAAAGCGGTCCTGGTAGGGTTGAAAATGGTATAGGCGAAGCTACTCCGGTGGGGTTGATGATGGTGTCGGTGAAGCGGCTCCGGTAGGGTTGAGGAAGGTGTTGGCGAAGAGGATCAGAGGCCGTCGACGAGGGCGTCGGTGGGGCGGTTCCGAGGGGTGGACGAAGCGTCTCCGGTGGGGAGTACAAATGAGCCGCTGCAGATGCACTGTGTTTTTAACGAGAGTACCGACGAAGCAGGTCCGGCGCCGTGGACAAGGCCGACACTGAATGGGTTGTGGTACAGTGGTGGATGAGCAGTCTACTTGTTTCTAGGGGAGGTGGGAGGGTTAGTGTCACAGCCCTAAAATTTCTGCATAACTAGTTGCATCAGCATCATGCATCTTGTTAAATTCAAGAAATTGGAATTGAGGGAATTTCAAAGCCTCAAAATCAATTAAGGGGACAAACCCTAAAAATGCATTCAGTGTTTCCAAAATGGCCATAAATAATGTCAGTTATATTTTGGCAAAGGTTTTGAGCCCAACCAAAAATGATGAACATTTTTATGGAATATTTTGGGCACCGAATTTAAATCACTATTGTATTTGAGTTTGAATTTATATTCATATATTTAGAATATAAATTCAAATACTTCTGAAATCAATTATGTGCTTTTAGCAGGATCCATACCTGTATCATATAATATTTCAGAAACCTTTTGGCATTGTTTGAATTTGTCTGAATTCAAAACAGTGGCAGAAATAAATAAATAAAAAGAAAACAGAACAGAAAATAAAACAGAGCAGAAACCTTACCTGGCTTACCTGAACGGCCCAGTATGCAGCCCACTTGGTCGGCCCAGCCCAGCGCCGCTGCCAGTCATCCCCTTCCTCCGGATAGTACACGCTGAGCGCATGCTTGCCGCGCGCGTCCACGCGCCAGCCACCTCCTGTCTGCCTGCCTCCCTCCCCGCTCCCTGGACGTCGCCACGCGACCCCCAGAGCCGTCCAGCTCTCTCTCTCTCTCTCTCCCTCGAGCTCTCCCCCTCCTCTGGCACTCTCTCCCCCTCTTTCCCGAGATGCCTAGGAGCGCGCCGACGAGCACCGCCGCGTCCACCGCCTCCCCCTCGCCTCTCCGATCGGTCCACGAGCTCCGCAGGCGACCACTATGTCGTCTCCACGGATCCACATGACCGGAAGGCCCTCGGAGCGCCATCCCCGACCTCTTCTTCTCCCCCCGGCCGCCGAGAACGCCGGTGACGCCACGACGCCATCCGTGCATCCCCGAGTCCGCTGATCTGCTCTTCGTGTCCACTGTGAGCCACCGCATCTACTTCCGCTTCTCCCTGTCCTCCCGTGCCCTCTAGCTCCCTTGCCGCACGAGCCGAAGCTCGGCTCCGCCATTTGCCGAAGCATGCGTGCTCCTCGTGCTCCATTCGCTGGCATCGTCCAACGGGCGTGCCCTAGAGCACCCCTGGCGCTGCCATGCAGCACAGGCAGCTCGGTAGCAAGCCCTAGCGCAGCACCCGCACACCACCAAGCTCCGCCGCCGCATATGCTCGCCACTGCTGCCACTACACACCGTCCCCGGCACCCCCACGACCACCATTGGATTCCCCGCACCATAGGCTCTCCAACGCACCTAACCGCGCGACCAGCTGTGGCAGGAAACGGCCGGCCGGCGTTCGCCGCCGCATTGGGTCATCGCCGGCGTAACCACGCCGACGTGGCACGGCCATTAGGGGCTAACCCCACTGATTAGCCGCCTTCAGGCACTGACAGTGGGCCCCGCGGAGGGTCAAATTATGAGTCAATGCGGGATTAGCACCCGTGTGACTGACCGGTGGATCCCACTGGTCAGGTTTGACCTAGACCGCCCCTATTGACCTACTGACGTCACACCGACGTCATGGTGACGCAGTAAGAAATTTCTGGATCCAGAAAATAATGCTAACTTCAAAAAATCATAGAAATTAATCTGTAACTCCAAATGCAAAGAGTTATATATGAAAAATGATCAGAAAAATCCAATCTATCCATCTGTACTAGTTTCATGCATGTTTAAACAAGTTAACTTGTTATTTAGTGCAAAACATGATAAAGAACTATTTAATATCACAAATGAGTTTGAGATTTGAATCTTTCGTTCAAAATGGCCCAAACACATCTGGTTGTAGATGCATTAGTCCAACACACTCATTTTACCATGTCACATGCATGCATCATATTGTTTGATATTGATTGTGTTACCGGTGCTCTCTACGGTAGGTTCTGTCCCGGAGTATTACCGTGAGTACCCAAGCAAAGGACAGTACCAATCTGCCGATCTTCCAGGCAAGCAACCCCATTGATCATATCGATACAATCCCATGTTCTTGCTCCTGCTCTCATTTACTGCATTTAAGACAACAACGTTTCAAACTGCTGTGTGCTGCGGTAGTTGAACCCATTTCCTCTGCATGACCTGTCATTGCCACAGTAACTAGATGAAACCCACTAGCATGTGTAGGAGTTGATTGAGCCATGTCTGTGTTTCCTACCTTGCTATGCCTGCTATGCTTAGAGTTGTGTCAGGTCTGGTTCATCTGGGTGATGGGCTAGAGTGAAACGATTATGTAGGTAATATGAATGATGTGTTGAAGATGATTTGGTAAAGGTATCGATGGTGGGTTGTTTCATTGGAACCGTCCTTAAGCACCGAGATCTGTATGTGTGATTTAAGTACCAGCTACTACCATGCATTGGGCCCGAAACCAATGGACCCTCTCGGCTTCTTAACCACCCTAGTCCTCTGTCTAGGAGGTGCAACTAGTTTCTGGTGTTTATAGGATATGTGTTGGAGGACGTGCATAGCGCTGACCCTAGGGGTGGGCTATGATGCGGTAGATACACCGTGGCATGGTGTATTGAGTCGCCCGTTTGGTGTCTCGGGAACCATGTACACATTGTTTGGGGCCGTATTGGAAACCTTGGACGGACTCCCTATGGATGGAACCTGAATAGGCGATAAACCTGGACTAGGGACTTGAGTGTTTAGGTAGGCCGTGGCCGACACCCTCATTGGATTTCCGCTTGAAGGTTGCCGAGTACATGTCGTGTAAACGGCGGTAAGTGGTGAGAGCGTGTGTGAAGAAGTACACCCCTGCAGGGTTAACATCATCTATTCGAATAGCCGTGTCTGTGGTAAAGGACTATTTGGTTGCCTATACAGTTCATAGACAAGTAAATGGATACTCCTAAAAGCCTCAAGACGAGCGTGAGTGTCGTGGATGGCCCTTCCGTAGGATGACGGAGGAGGATCCGTGGTAGTATATTGTTGTGGTGAGTAGTGGACTCGTGTGCGCAAAACATTTACAAGTTGCTGTCTCGTAGGATAGTTTAGCCAAGAGTCAAAGCTGGCTTGCTGCAATAAACTCCACTACCCTTTGTTGATAATGTGCATGTATGTCGGATCTCATGTAAGTCTTGCTGGGTACATTTGTACTCACGTTTGCTTAATTTATGTTTTGAAGAGAGACTTCAGTCTGACTAGTAGTTCTGCGTGGACTTCGACGTTTAGCTTGTTACCTCAGCTACGATCTTGTGCCCTCGGCAGGGTCTTGTAGATAGTCAGGCTGCTTGGCCTTTTCATTTGTAGTTGTCTGTACTCAGACAAGTTAAGCTTCCGCTTGTGCTTGTTGCTTATCCGACTTGAATAATGGGTCATCAGACCCATGTTTGTAATATCTGGCTCCTTGGAACCTAATGAATAAATACTTCGAGTCATAGAGTTATGTTGTGATGCTGTAACACCCCGGATGTAACTTGCCATATTTGTAACTCCGACTCTTGCCATTTCTAGCTTTAAGTTATGAGATTTCCCTTCATGGTTGGGTTTTTGTCTTTGTTTTGCATTTTTTTCATGTCATGCATTTCATATCATGTCATCATGTGCATCTCATTTGCATATGTGTTCGTCTCATGCATCCGAGCATTTTCCCCGTTGTCCGCTTTGCAATCCGACACTCCCACATGCACAGGCACACCCCTCTTGTCTCTTTTCGTGACCGGGTGTTAAACATTCTCGGAATGGAACGAGATTTGTCAAGTGGCCTTGGTACACTACTGGTAGACCGCCTGTCAAATTTCGTTCCATTTGGAGGTTGTTTGATACTCCAACGGTTAACAGGGTAACCGCAAAAGCCTCTTGTGTGTTGCAGCCCAACACCCCTCCAAAACGGCCCAATGACCCAACTAAACCACTTCCATGTCCTCCGTCATCGGATCACGATCGTGTGGGCGAAAACTACACCTCATTTGGACATGTGCACTCCTCCGAAATCCCGGGTCCCGAAACCCTAGCCCTGCTCCTCTCCGGCGCCGGACGTGTCCGGATTCCACCGGACAAATCGCCACCGCCGCCCGCGCCAACCAGAGCCTGCCACGTGGCAACGCCACCACCCACCACCGCCGGCCCGCCCGAGCCCGGATCGGGCCCTCGAGCCCATCGCCGCCGCTGCGCCCCCGCACCTCCCCGCGCCAGGTCAACGCCCGCGCGCGCCCTGCCGCCGCCCGCCGCCTTCAGCACCACCCGGCTCCGCGAGCTCTTCCCCCGGCCCCGCCGCCGCGCCACCACCGCGGGACGCCGCCGCCTCGCGTCTCTCCCGCCTCCGGCCAGATCCGGCAAAGGCCCGGCCGGATCCGGCCTCTCCACGTCGCCGGCCTTCCTCCTCTTCAAGCTCCGGCCACCGCGACGTCAACTCCGGCGAAGTTTCGGCCCTGCCTCGATCCGCGTGCCGACGAACCATAGATCCAGTTTTGGAGGGTATATTTTTCACTAATTCATTTTCTGCAAGGATTTTATGCCTCCTTAATTGCATCATATCTTGGTGGCCGTAGTTCCGAATCATGCATATGATATATCGTTTTGTTTGCCTCGATGAGCTCTTCATGTTAGATGCACTTCCATGCATGATACTGTAGATTATGATGCCATTTTAATTGATGCAAGAGTGCTATAAAATGTTAACTATTGTTAGTTATCATATTATGAGGTATTGTCATTTTTGTTGCATTTGATGTGTGCATCATATGAGTATGAGGTCTACATGTGTTTTGGACTACAACATGCCATCTTTATAGTGGTGCTTGTCTTGTATTTTTGTGATCTATGTGGTGACTAGAACAAGCATGCAAAGTAGCCTCCGCGATGTTGCTGTTTTCTGGGACTTAGGATTTTGCTAAGTCCTTTTCCTGCTGTTATTTTGATGCCATGTAAACTTGATGCTAAACTTGATGCTACAGTGAGATCCATGCTTATTTTGGGATGCTTCAGTAAGGATGTTTTGAACATGTGGTTATGCTCTATCCATCCATGGCCCTATTTTCAATTATGGAGTTGTTTAGCATGTCATTTTCTTGCTCTACTTTTGCTATAAAATGTTCCTGAAAAAAGTTAACATGTTAATCAATATTGCCATGGTTGTTGCTAGTGATCCATGCATCCTATGAACCTGCTGCTTGCCATGGTTAGCTTCATGAACATGTCATATTGCTGTAGGTATGCTTTTTTTGTCATGAAATGCTTTGTGGTGAGTGATTTCATCTCGCAAAGTTGCTATCGTGAATCTGTTTATGCCATGCTCTGTTTTTCTGCTAAGTCTGAAACTGTTAATAAAACTTGTTATGTTTACATGGGTGCCATCATATCTTCTGTGCCTTTTTGGCTCATGATTAGTAAGGGACTTTTGATATATGCATTTAGTGGTATCATTCCATGCCTTTGGTTGCTATGATAGTTTCCTGTAGCATGATGTTTTCTTGCTCTAAACATTGCTTCCTGATGTTGTTTTTGACATATTAGTAATTTCTCCAAGTATGTGATATTGATATCTTTTGCACTTCTGCCATGCTTGTCTGAACCTGCTCTTGTGTGATTTAGCCGTAGCTCAATGTTCATGTTTTGTCAAGCATCTCTTGTACATCACTGTCGCATGCTTTGTTGCTATGTTGGAGTCGAGTAGCTTAGTTTCTTGTTGCATTCTAAGGGGCATCATGTTGTTAATCACAATTTGCGCCATTCTTGTTTTGCTTGCCATTTGCAAACCGTGCATCCGTTTTCGATGATCTTTATATCGATTTCAACCAAAATCATCTCATCGTTCCAGCGACACACTTGGTTTGCCAAGTTGATTCCTTGATCATTCTTTCCCTTTCGAAGCACGCATATGCATTGCATATCATGTCTTGCATATCATCTCATGTTTTGCATCATGTTCCTTGTGCATTGCACCATGATTAATTGTGTTCCTTTGCTTGCGTTCTTGGTTTGGGTAGAGCCGGGAGACGAGTACATGATCGAGGAACCTGTTGAGTATGCAAACGAGGATCAAGCATTCGACAACTCTGAGAACTTTGTAGGCAAGATGACCATACCCCAGAAATCACTTCTATCTTTGCTTGCTAGTTGTTCGCTCTATTGCTATGTCGCGCTACCTACCACTTGCTATATCATGCCTCCCATATTGTCGTGTCAAGCCTCTAACCCACCTTTCCTAGCAAACCGTTTTTTTGGCTATGTTACCGCTTTTGCTCAGCCCCTCTTATAGCATTGCTAGTTGCAGGTGAAGATGAAGCTTGTTCCATGTTGGAACATGGATATGTTGGGATATCATTACTATATCTTATTTACTTTAATGCATCTATATACTTGGTAAAGGGTTGAAGGCTCGGCCTTATGCCTGGTGTTTTGTTCCACTCTTGCCGCCCTAGTTTTCTGTCATACCGGTGTTATGTTCCTTGATTTTGCGTTCCTTAAGCGGTTGGGTGTTATGGGAACCCCTTGACAGTTCGCTTTGAATAAAACTCCTCCAGCAAGGCCCAACCTTGGTTTTATCATTTGCCACCTATGCCTTTTCCCTTGGGTTCCGTGGACTCAAGGGTCATCTTTATTTTAAACCCCCGGGCCAGTGCTCCTGCGAAAGTTGGTCCAAAACAGACCACTTGCAGCGCCACCTAGGGGAAACTTGAGGGTTGGTTTTATTTGTACGTAGTGTTCATCCGGTGTTGATGAGGACATCAATACCAAAGTTACACCCCACAGCCCATGCTGCTATACATACTGGACCAATTACTAGAGCTCGCTCACGCCAATTGAATTATCAGGTACTTTCGTTTCTTGGTAACGATTCTAATGTTCATGAGAATATGATGCTGCCTAAATTGGATACATTTGTTTTGCTTACAAATGAAGGGCCTAGTTTGGACAAGAAAGATGAACCTTGGAGCAAGCTCAAGCATGGAGATGATGGCATGCGCAAGGGGATCAAGAACGGAGTTATAAGTGATGATTTCAGGCCTTTGAAGCCACCATAAGGAGTGCATGAATCCTTGGACGAAATATACAAGATGCCACTTCATAAATTTCGTCCAGAGGCTATTCTAGGTGCTGCGTCACCTTATTATTGGGCGAGGCCCATGTATTTTTGAAATACTTAAGTATAGGCTGTTTTTAGAGTCCGTATGTGTGGGGAAACAAGAGTTAGGGTTGGTTTCGGACGCCTCCTCCAAGGGCCATGAAATTCCCCCCGTCTTCCTCCATATATACAGCCCTTAGGGTGTCGTTTAGACTTCGGGATTTGTTTAGATTAAAATTTCGCCATAGCTGTAACTTCGCGTACTTCGTTTGTGTCCAACGACTAGACCAAGACGTCACAGAACCTCACCTTCATTAATAAAGCTTTCATCTTTTATTCGCAATATCCAGATTGCAATCTCGGTTTCTTGCTTGTTCTTCGTTTGCTCGCAGGAAATAGACCCTCGTGGCCAGGTTGATCGTGCTCCGGCGTGGTCAATAACCCTTGGAAGTTGGTTTAGCGATTGCTAAGGCGCAACGTCTTCGCATGTTCGTAGTCGGATCGTCAAAGTCGACTCCCACAGAAAACGATATCTATCTCATCGAAACATCGCGACACCTTCGCCTCTATCAGGTGTGCCCGGAGAACGAGATACGTGCGACTCCTATCGCGATTTGTCGGCACATCGGGCGGCTTTGCTGGTCTTGTTTTACCATTGTCGAAGTGTCTTGTAACCGGGATTCTGAGATTGAACGGGTCTTCACGGGAGAAGGAATATCCTTTGTTGACCGTGAGAGCTTGTGATGGGCTAAGTTGGGACACCCCTGTAGGGTATAAACTTTCGAGAGCCATGCCCGCGATTATGTGCTAGATGGGAATTTGTTAATATCCGGTTATAGAGAACTTGCCACTTAACTTGATTAAAATGAATCAACCGCGTGTGTAGCCGTGATGGTCTCTTTTCGGCGGAATCCGGGAAGAGAACACGGTCTCGTGTTATGCTTGAACGTAAGTAGCTTCAGGATCACTTCTTGATCACTTATAGTTTCTCGACCGTGCGTTGCTTCTCTTCTCGCTCTCATTTGCGTATGTTAGCCTCCATATTTTCTTAGTGCTTGCTGCAGCTCCACCTTACTACCCTTTCCTACCCATAAGCTTAAAAGGTCTTGATCGCGCGGGTGTGAGATTGTTGGGTCCTCGTGCCTCATGGATACTTCCAAACAGATGCAGGTGCCGAGGATACCAGTGCAAGTGATGCTACCGAACTCAAGTGGGAGTTCGACGAGGATTCAGACCGTTACTATGTTTCTTTTTCGGATGATCATTAGAGGAGCCCAGTTGGGACGATCGGGGATCTAGCATTTGGGGTTTTCTTCCTTCATTTTGGTTCCGTAGTCGGACCATTGTTTGTACCTTGGATGATGTATGGATTAATTATGCATTGTGTGAAGTGGTGATTGTAAGCCAACTCTTTATCCCTTTCTTATTCAGTACATGGGATGTGTAAAGATTACCCCTCTTGCGACAAGCCTACCATGCGGTTATGCCTCTAAGTTGTGCCCCGACACGTGGGAGATATAGCCGCATTGTGGGTATTACAAGTTGGTAATCAGAGCCATCCCCGAATTAGGAGCCCCTGCTTGATCGACTCGTTGACGTTGTTGAGTCTAGAACAAAATATTTTGAGTCTTAGGATTATATATATCGGAGAGTAGGATTCTTTTTACTCCTCAATCCCTTCGTCGCTCTGGTGAGGCCTCCAGACATAGAAGTTTTGACTCTTCTCTTCTCAAATTTCACGAAATGTTTTTTAGGATCACACAGGTATCTTGGAATCATTCCGATAGTCTTGTGACGTGAACATTGTTCTTGGTGCCTCCTGACATTTAGGGGTTGTGGTAGCATCCCTGGGAGTTGAGCTCCGAGGTGTTGTCATCACAATTTTATCATTGCAGTTCTGGAATACCTGAGTTCGCCGACATCAAAAATATCTTTTATGCAGTTTTTGGTGAGATAACCTCGACGCCACCTAGTCCTGGGGCAGGAGTTTGGGAGTATTGCCATAAATCGTATAACGGATGCTTTTCGAAGGTTGAGGTACATGATTTCCGAAGGTTTCTTGGTTATGTGTTGAAGCATGGACACAGCTGGATGTTGGATTTGCTAGTTTGGGTGAGATATTATGCTTGCCCTATATCCCCAACACCTGATTGCATAACCAGAAAGTTTCAGGAGTTTTATAGGTGGGAATTCAAGTAGCTCTAGTGTTTCTTCCTTCGGATATTTGGTTTGTGATTGGGTAATCCTTACCACTTATTTGTTCATATCCGTACCTTATTGATTTATTCATCTACCTTTATCTAAGTGGCTTCTCACCCTTATGGACGTGTGATGATTTACTTTAGAATTCATTCGTTCATCCTTGTTCAAATGTTTATTGTAAGACTGCATGTTCCAATTTCGATCCATTGATTCAGCTTGAATACCTGTCTTTAAAAAATTCTAATGGATGTCACCCTCTTCAGGATGGGTCCTTGATACAAGTGAAGGTGTCCCGATGTTTCGATGAGATAGATATCATTGTCTGTGGGAGTCGACTTTGACGATCCGACTACGAACGTGCGAAGACGTTGCGCCTTAGCAATCGCTAAACCAACTTCCGAGGGTTATTGACCATGCCGGAGCACAATCAACCTGACCACGAGAGTCTATTTCATGCGAGCAAACGAAGAACAAGCAAGAAACTGAAATTACAATTTGGATATTGCGAATAAAAGAGGAAAGCTTTATTAATGAAGGTGGGGTTTTGTGACGTCTTGGTCTAGTCGTTGGACACAAACGAAGTACGCGAAGTTGCTGCTATGGCGAACTTTTAATCTAAACAAAACCCAAAGTCTAAACGATGCCCTAAGGGCTGTATATATGGAGGAAGAGGGGGGAATTTCGTGGCCCTTGGAGGAGGGGTCCAAATCTAACCCTAACTCTTGTTTCCCCACACATACAGACTCTAAAAACAGCCTATACTTAAGTATTTTGAAAATACATGGGCCTGGCCCAATAATAAGGTGACGCAGGACCAAGAATAGCGTCTAGACGAAATTTATGAAGTGGCATCTTGTATATTTCATCCAAGGCTTCATGCACTCCTTATGGTGGCTTCAAAGTCCTGAATTGATCACTTGTAACTCCGTTCTTGATCCCCTTGCGCATGCCATCATCTCCATGCTTGAACTTGCTCCAAGGTTCATCTTTCTTGTCCAAGCTAGGCCTTTCATTTGTAAGCAAAACAAATGTATCCAATTTAGGCAGCATCATATTCTCATGAACATTAGAATCATTACCAAGAAATGAAAGTACCTGATAATTCAATTGGCGTGCGCGAGCTCTAGTAATTGGTCCAGTATGTATAGCAGCAGGCGTTGTGGGTGTAATAATGGTATTAATGTCCTCATCATCCTCCCCTTCTTGAAATGAAGTCGTCCTCGATGAAAGTTCATCTTCCTCACCCAAATAAGGCTTCAAATCTGCAATGTTAAAAGTGGGACTAACCCCAAAATCTACAGGCAGCTCAAGTTTATATGCATTATCATTTATTTTGTCTAACACCTTAAAAGGACCATCAGCACGTGGCATTAGCTTTGATTTGCACAAGTTAGGAAATCTATCCATACGCAAATGTAACCAAACAAGATCTCAAGGTGCAAACACAAAATGTTTTCTACCCTTATCTCCAGCAAGTTTATATTTAGCATTCATACGTTCAATGTTTTCCTTAGTTAACTTATGCATTTTTAAAATCAATTCAGCACGCTCTTTAGCATCAAAATTAACCTTCTCCAAAGATGGAAGAGGCAACAAATCAATAGGTGCACGAGGTAGGAAACCATACACAATTTCAAAAGGGCACATCTTAGTAGTAGAATGCAATGAACGATTTTAAGCAAATTCAATATGAGGCAAGCATTCTTCCCACATTTTCTTATTATTCTTCAAAACAACCCTAAGCATAGTAGACAATGTTCTATTGACTACTTCAGTTTGTCCATCAGTTTGGGAGTGACAAGTAGTACTAAAAAGCAGTTTAGTCCCCAACTTAGCCCATAAACATCTCCAAAAGTGGCTAAGGAATTTAGTATCACGATCTAAAACAATAGTATTTGGCACACCATGCAAGCGAATAATTTCACAAAAGAACAAATCAGCAACATTAACAACATCATTGCTTTTATGACATAGTATAAAGTGTGCCATTTTCGAGAACCTATCCACGACAACAAATATGCTATCCCTCCCCTTCTTTGTTCAAGGTAAACCTAAAACAGAGTCCATAGATATATCCTCCCAAGGAACACTAGGTACAGGCAGAGGCATATATAAACCATGAGGATTGAGTCGTGACTTAGCTTTTTGACATGTAGTGCAGCGAGCAACAAAACGCTCAACATCCCGTCTCATCTTTGGCCAAAAGAAATGTGTAGCAAGTATATCCTTCATCTTCTTGACGCCAAAGTGTCCCATTAATCCTGCTCCATGCGCCTCCTGCAACAACAAAAGACGAACGACGCTAGCTGGAATGCATAGCTTGTTAGCATGAAACACAAATCCATCATTAAGAACGAATTCATGATAAGAATGTATAACAAATTCCTTGGGCCATAAATAATGTTGCCATGTTTCCAAGGTCCGAACAAAAGCATACAATTCTTTATCATAAGTAGAATAGTTCAGACTAGGCCCACTCAATTTTTCAGAAAAGTATGCAATAGGTTTGCCATATTGTAATAACACACCTCCTAGTCTAATTCCACTAGCATCACATTGGAGCTCAAAAGTCTTATTAAAATCAAGAAGTTGGAGTAAAGGAGCATGTGTCAACTTATCTTTCAATACCGTGAAGGCTTCTTCCTGTGCGGTACCCCAAACAAAAGGCACATCCTTCTTCGTAAGCTCATTGAGAGGTGCAGCAATGGAGCTGAAATCTCTCACAAAACGCCTATAGAATCCAGCGAGGCCAAGAAAACTCCTCACTTGTGCGACCATTTTGGGTTGCGGCCAACTCTCAATAGCTTCAATCTTGGCTTTATCAACTTCAATTCCCTATGGAGTAATAATATAGCCAAGAAAAGATACTTGATCGGTGTAGAAGGTGAACTTCCCAAGGTTACCAAACAAACATGCATCACGTAGAGCAATAAAAACAGCACGTAAATGTTCCAAATGTTCCTCCAAAGATCTGCTATAAATTAGTATATCATCAAAATAGACTACCACAAATTGTCCAATGAAAGCACGTAAAACTTCGTTCATTAGTCTCATGAAAGTACTAGGTGCATTACTTAACCCAAAAGGCATGACTAACCACTCATATAAACCAAACTTAGTTTTAAATGTTGTTTTCCATTCATCTCCCAATTTCATACGAATTTGATGGTATCCACTACGCAAGTCAACTTTGGAGAAAATTGTAGAGCCACTCAATTCATCAAGCATATCATCTAGCCGAGGAATAGGATGACCATAACGAATAGTAATATTATTAATGCCTCTACAATCAAAACACATACACGACGTACCATCCTTTTTAGGCACTAGTATAATAGGAACAACACAAGGACTAAGAGATTCGCATATGTAACCTTTGTCGAGCAGCTCCTGTACTTGACGCATAATCTCCTTCGTCTCCTCTGGATTGGTACGGTATGGTGCACGGTTGGGTAGCGATGCACCGGGAATTAAGTCAATTTGATGCTCAATCCATCGAATAGGTGGTAATCCCGGTGGCACGTCTTGTGGGAAGACGTCAGCAAACTCCTACAAAATGTTAGTGATGGCAGGGGGCAAAGAGGAAGGCACGTCCTCGAATGAAAATAATGCCTCTTTGCACACAAAAGCATAGCAAACATGCACTTTTCAATTTAATTTTATAAGCAACACTATATGGTTGATTATTAGGTTTCATTTGTTGCTCAAATTCTTTTGCCACAATCTGATTTTCTTTCTCCTGTTTTGCTTTATTAGCTCTATTAATATCATCTTTCAAAATGGATTCAGGAGTCATAAGAAGCAAAGCAATATGGCTATACTTATGAACAAGAGAATACTGATTATTTCTACCATGGTGTACAGAATTTTTATCAAATTGCCATGGTCTACCAAGTAATAAGGAACATGCTTTCATGGGTACCACATCACAATCAACATACTCATCATATCTAGAGATACTAAAATGCACACGAATAGTACGTGTTACCTTAACCTTGCCGGTGTTGTTGAACCATTGGATGTAGTAAGGATGTGGATGTGGTCTTGTGGTGAGAGATACCTTGTCCACCATCTCCATGCTAGCCAAATTGTTGCAGCTCCCTCCACCTATGACGACGTGAACATAATGTTCCTTCACAACTCCCTTTGTATGGAACAAATTATGCCTCTGATTTTGCTCAGCTTGTGACCTGCACACTCAAAACACGTTGAGCAACTAAACATTCATACCTGTCAGCATCTTCAGGAGCCATGTATTGCGTCTCATGATCATAATCATCTCCACCGTGTTCTTCACGTGTAATAAGAGCCAAAGTCTCCTCATCATAGTCACTAGCGGACTCATGCCCACCATCCTCAGTAGCAATCATCACACGCTGAGATTTGCATTCTCTCGCAAAATGTCCTCTTCCCTTACAACGACGACAAATAATATCACTTGTGTGCCCTGTTGATGCCATGGAAGAAGAAGAGCTCTGCGCAGGCCCGGCAGGTGTGCTCTTGGCAGATAGTGGTGGTTGTGCCTGCTTACTTGTATCATGGCTGGAGGTGGCACCTGTTGGAGGTGCTAGTGCAGTGGAAGTAGAGGATGCATGTGGTGTCCATGATGAAGGTCGACCTGCAGAAAAATTAGTTCGCGCTAAGGCCTGTCGATCCTTCACTTCACGTTTAGCTTTACAAGCAAGATGGAATAAACGAGTGATATTAGTATGCTCCTTATACTCTAGAATGGTCTGAATCTCTCTATTTAATCCTCCCATAAAACGTGCAAGCATAGCTTCATTCTCCTCAACAATACCACATCTAATCATGCCAGTTTGTAATTCCTGACAATATTCTTCTACAGAATTTTTTCCTTGTCTTAAATGCTATAATTTTTGAAGTAATTCACGTTGATAATATGGTGGAACTCAACGAGTAGGCATGGCAGTTTTCAAAGAAGCCCAAGTAGCTGGAATAGGATATAATCTACAATGTTCAGACCACCAAACACATGCAAAGCTAGTGAAAGCACAAACAGTAGCAGGAACACGTCTCTCTTCACGATATTGTAAACATGTAAATCGTTGTTCAGTTTCGAACTCCCAAGTAAGATATATATCAGGAACATATCTACCCTCAAATGGTGGAATATTCAATTTTAGTTTAGGGAGATGGTCATGATCTCGTACCTGAGGTGGAGCCCTACCATTGCCATTATTTGCATGTGGACGACCAGGTGGTTGTGGTGCTGGTGGTTGCACGTAGTTCTGATTTTGATCAACCTCATCCTCGTAATCTCCCACATAATCATCCTTCTCCGCATCAGCAGCAGGAGCCACAGAAGAATCAATAGCAGCACCAACAGTTTGGCCAGGCGCAAGAGGGACACGGCTCGCTCGGCAGAGGGCTATTTCGTGACATGGAGGTAGTCATTGTTGTTGTTGTTGTTGTTGTTGTTGTTGTTGTTGTTGTTGTTGTTCTTGTTGTTGTTGTTGTTGTTGTAGAGGTGCGTTAGGTGCAGCCGGTGGTGGTGGTGGAAGAACCGCGAGCAATTCATTAAACTTGTTATCAAGATTTGTTTCGAACGTCTTCTCCATGCCATCTATCTTCTCCATGGCCTCTTCAAATCTGTTTAGCACATCTTGCACCTGCCACTCATCATTTGCTGAAATGTATCATGCAACTCCTTATTCGTCATGTTCTCCCATTCAGTCTCGTCGGCTTGTGATCCTGCCATGGTTAGCAGCAATAGAAACACACAAGAATATGATCCTACAGACTACTAACAAGAGGTGGTGGTGGGTGTCACAAAACCGTCAAGCAAATCTCAAATTCTTACCAGTTCTTACCCAGCAGCAGGCGGTGATCGGTACCGTCGTTGTCAAAACTCTCAAAGCTTTGATAGAACGATTACCAGGGAGAGTCAAACGCATGACATAGATGTATGTGGAGCTGGGAAGGCTTATAATATGGTAGCAAAAAGGGTCAGCAATAATCAATTCAGAGATGCAAAGTTCAATAAATGCTCAACGATGGTACTGTGCTGGTCCTAGGCTAAACCGTGCTAGAGACGCAAGCTTAGAACACTAACAAAATCATGGCGCTGCACGTAAACAAGGGAGGAGCACGCTCTGATTTTTTTTTTCACTTTTTTCCTCTCTTTTTTTGCTCCGCAACAAGTTTTTTTCGAAAAAGTCTACAAATGGTCTAAAAACTGCCTAGCCAGAATTTTCTAGACTCTGTCATGACTCGGAGCGAGATTTTTTTTTGAGTTTGGAACTATTTTTCTACTGCGGGTAGCACGGAAGTTCGGGAGTCCGACTCTGTCATGACTCGGAGTATGGCGTGACCTGGAAATCCAAAACAAAGCAACAAATACTGGACTCGGACTAGGACTGGTGGCGGAGATGAATCTGGTGGAAACTCGGACTGGTGGCGGATATATATAGGGCGGTGGAACTCGGACTGGTGGCAAATTGGTGATGGAGGTGGACATGGATTATCGTGATGGCGGTGGATATGTGGTAAAGGCAGCGGTCATGACGATGGTGGTATATGGCGGCGCTGATGACGATGGTGGTATTTGACAGTGGTGATGACGATGGTGGTATATGGCAGCGGTGATGACGATGGTGGTATATGGCTGCGGTGATGATGATGGTGGTATATGGTAGCGGTGATGACAATGGTGCGGCGGCGGCGTGACAACTTGTGAACAGAACTCAAAACTCTAAAGGACTAGACACTAAGACCAGCAACTATACATGACGATGCAACCTCAAATTCAACAATGCAAAACCCTAAAAAGATTATGCAAAGGTTCAGATTGGTTCGGATATGATGAACTAACCCTAATTTTTTGGCTTTTTCGTGGACTGTAGGTATGAAGAGCAGAGTCGATCTAAACTACGAAAAACTTTAAAATCTCACCGAGCAACCTGGAAATCTGATACCACTTGATAGAGGCGAAGGTGTCCCGATATTTCGATGAGATAGATATCATTTTTTGTGGGAGTCGACTTTGACGATCCGACTATGAACGTGCGAAGACGTCGTGCCTTAGCAATCGCTAAACCAACTTCCGAGGGTTATTGACCACGCCAGGTAATGAGGACATGACTACCTTGGATACGACCAAAAATATTGCATACATGCATATTTGTCAGGTGATTTCTAGTGCAAACTATTCAATAATCTATTTATGTTATCCACAACAAAAATACTTCACACACTTTTGTGTTTTGTCTAATTGCAGGTGTATGGGACATTTGTACAATCCACATATGAATATAAGGGAAAAGGAGAAGTTTAGGTCCTGTTCAAAAAGTCCTCTCACGTCACTTTTGGGCCAAGAGAAGATAGAGTCCAAGTCTCTCATGTTCTGGATTCAGATTCGGACTTGACAGTCATACCTGACTCAAAACGTCAACAACTTTTTCATACGGACTCCAAATTGGGAGATTCTTTTTTTGTTGGAAAGTAGATTTCGTGCTCTTTCCAAACCCAATTGGAATCACCTTCAAATTCGTATGGACCATTGATATATCGGCGAAACAATCTGACGCTGCAGCAGAATTCGAGTCAAACAACAAGTTCAAAGGTGTTGCACCACCTCCACATGGGCCCATGAGCCTTGTACGATCTAGGGTTAGTTTTAGGCTGCCTTGGGATGTCCTTCCACCTCCTTGGCCGCCAGCCCTTGCTCCTATATAAGAGATCCATCTAGTAGCTTTTTCCTTGGGATTTGTTTAGTTAAAAGTTAGCCATTGCAACTTCATGTACTTCGTTTGTGTCCAACGACCAGACCAAGACCGCTTATGGATCCCCACTTTTATCCACACTTCATCCATATTCGCAATATTCAGATTGCTTAATCATATTCTTGCTTGTTCTTCGATTGCTTGCAGGAATAGACCTTCGTGGTCAGGTTGATCGTGCTCCGTTGTGGTCAATAACCTCTCGGAGTTGGTTTAGCGATTGCTAAGGCACAACATCGTGCATGTTGGTAGTCGGATCGTCAAAGTCGTCTTCACCAAATCGATAGTTATCATCTCACCGAAAGATCGGGACACCCTCGCCTCTATCAAGTGGTATCAGTTATTAGGTTGCTCGGTGAGAATTTCCAGTTTTTCCTAGATTAGATTTATTTTCTTACCTATTGTCCAAGAAAAAGCCACAAAAAAAGTTAGATCTATTCATCCTTTGTCCAAGCCAGTCTGAGCCTTTGCAATTTTCCTTTCATTGCTTGCATAGTTGAATTATCGGTTGCATCGTCGTGTCGAGTTGCTGGTCTTAGTGTCTAGTTCGTTTAGAGTTTCAAGTTCTATTCACATTAGTCACGCCGCCGCTGCATCGTTATCCCTTCCGATGTCCACCACCCATCCATCAATTTCCACCATGTGCTACCCACCGTTCATTGTCATAATCATAGCTGATATCGTTCACATCTTCGCTTGATCCAATCTGCATCTTATCTAGTTTGTTTTGGAAAGAGGGAGAGAGAAAAAAAGAAAAAGAAAAAAGTCAGAAAAAAGAAAGAAAAAGAAAAAAAAGTGACAAAAAAAAGAGAAGAAAAAAAACAAAATTTGGATCTATCTATACTCAATCTCGTAGTTGAATTCGGATTGGAATCTGTTTTGTGCACTATTTAGTAAAACAGGCATAACTTCCTCATACGAATTCCGTTTTGGCTCCACGAGTACTCAAAAGAAAGCTAGCGACGAGCCGCATCTAAATAGTTGCAGAAGCAATTTCAATATTTGGCACCTCAAAATCGGCTTCTAAATTGGTCTTTTTGCCCTCTGAAGTTCGCGAACACAGCTTGTTCCAGATTTCTAGGCCAGTTTCACAATTTTTTGACTCCTCGTATCAACTCGGATTTGAGTGATTCTTTTTGCGTTTGAAAGCTTGAGTTAATGCCATTCTTGAGAAAAATTATCAAAAAATTGGGACAAACTTTTCCAGAGAAAAGTTGGAGAGAAAAGTTGTAGAGAAAGTTGTTGTATATCCTGCTTGGCAGTTGTTTTTCATCATTACCTTTACTGCCATTGTAATCTTCACTTATATCTTGCTGTCCAGAGGTACTTAGTATCCTTCATCGATGCAAGTTGTGCTATGTCGTGACCTCATTAGTGTTCTAGGCTCGCGTCTTTAGTCCGGTCTAGCCTCGGACTAGCACAGTACCGTCGTTGAGCGTTTATTCAACATTGCATCCTTGAATTGATTATTGCTAATCTTTTGCTACCATATATAGCCAATCCAGCTCCATATATTTCTACACCGTGTATACGTACGTTCCCCTGGCAATCGCTTTACACAATCTTCGGAGTTATTTGACACCGCTGGTTGCTTGTCACCACCTGCCACATGGTAAGAACTTGTAAGATATTGATATTTGCTTTACTGTGAGCACTTTACAACCACATCCTAGTAGTTCATAGGAACATTATTCTCGAATTTTGTTTCTTGTTTCTACTAATCATGACAGGTTCCGGAGATAGAAGTTCTTGGACGACCGGCACATCTTCACCATCACAAGAGTTGGGACAACACACACCAGCACATGGTCAAGTTATCCTTTTACCGTCATTTGAGGGTAGATTTAATCCTGCTATTTATCTAGCTTGAGAGATTGAAGTAGAACAAGTTTTTAGTCACCATGAATTTTCTGAACTTGAGCGAGAGCGAGCTGCCACTAGAGCATTTACTGGTTTTGCTTTTGTTTGGTTGAGTGTGCATTGTAAGAAAAACATTGATAACCAACCCACAACTTGGAAAGATTTGAAATATGTAATGAGGCAACAATTTTTCCCTCCTTACTATCGTCATGAATTGCTTTGCAAATTTGAACAATTTAAACAAGGCAACAACACTGTTCATGCTTAGTACCAAGAGTTCAAATCTTATATGCATCATTGTGACATAGAAGAATCTGAGGATGATACAATGAATAGATTTTTTGGTGGTTTGAACCATGATATTCAGACAAGATTTCAGTATATTCCTCGTTGCATTACTGGTATGTATGTTCGTGCTTGTACCTTTGAGAGACAGATACATGAGGATGCATTGGGTGACTACAAGAAATACTATTCCAGTTCATGCTCACCACCGCCGGTTGGTTCCTCCACCGTTGCACCTACTAGAGCAGCCCCACCTCGGATTGTGAGCGCGACATCATCTCAAGAGTATGGTACATTGTCAACGTCCGTACCTACATCAGCTACGTTTTTGTGACAAGGTAACAATAAAGGTATTGATGATATAACTTCACATGAGAATGATGTCTTCCTAGTTAACTTGAATGCATCATGTGTTGAGTTACCTCTTGATTTGAGCACACCACATATTTTAGAGAATCTTGTTACTGTCATGAATGCGTCATGTGATCAAACAACTGAAATACCAACAATTTTGAGTGCACCCATTGAATTAACTGTTGATGCAAAAGAACCAATGTTTAATCATTTTGATATGACCTCTAATCTTGGTGATGATTCTATGTCCAATGACTTATTGCATGTTTGCTTATTTAAGCATGTTGTAGCATGTAAATTTGATGCAAGTGAGGTTTATTCACCAATGTTGGGATGGTTCAATGATGAACATTATCAATCTTTTGAAATGAATAAGAGCTTCACTTATATGTGCAAACTAAGTTGTGATATTTTCATGCCTTCTACTTCTTGTGATAATTTTTTGGCTTTAGATTTTATGAACTATGAAAGTTATTCATGTATACACGTGTCATATGTGCAAAAATCAAGGGAAGTAAAAATGGATGACATATACATATACAACATGTACACCTTGTCTCTTTTGTTAGCCACATTTCAGATTAAGCAACGCCGAGGACGGCTTTGTTTTCAAGAAGGGGAGGATGATGAGGACATGACTACCTTAGACACGACCAAAAATATTGCATACATGCATATTTGTCACGTGATTTCTAGTGCAAATTATTCAATAATCTATTTATGTTATCTAGAACAAAAATACTTCACACACTTTTGTGTTTTGTATAATTGCAGGTGTATGGGACATTTGTACAATCGACATATGAAGATAAGGGAAAAGGAGAAGTTTAGGTCTTGTTCAAAAAGTCCTCTCATGTCACTTTTGGGCCAAGAGAAGATAGAGTCCAAGTCTCTCATGTTTTGGATTCAGATTCGGACTGCACAGACATACCTGACTCAAAACTTCAACAACTTTTCCATGCGGACTCCAAATTCGGTGATTATTTTTTGTTGGAAAGTAGATTTCGTGCTATTTCCATCCCAATTGGAATCACCTTCAAATTCGTCTGGAGCATTGAGATATCGGCGAAATAATCTGACGCTGCAGCAAAATCCGAGTCAAACAACAAGTCCAAAGGTGTTGCACCACCTCCACTTGGGCCCATGAGCCTTGTACGACCTAGGGTTAGTTTTAGTCTGCCTTGGGACATCCTTCCACCTCCTTGGCCGCCACCCCTTGCTCCTATATAAGTAGATCCATCTAGTAACTTTTTCCTTGGGATTTGTTTAGTTAAAAGTTAGCCATTACAACTTCGTGTACTTCGTTTGTGTCCAATGACCAGACCAAGACTTCTTACGGATCCCCACTTTTATCAACACTTCATCCATATTCGCAATATTCAGATTGCTTAAACATATTCTTGCTTGTTCTTCGATTGCTTGCAGGAATAGACCTTTGTGGTCAGGTTGATCGTGCTCCAGCATGGTCAATAACCTCTCGGAGTTGGTTTAATGATTGCTAAGGCGCAACGGCGTGCACATTTTTAGTCGGATCGTCAAAGTCGTCTTCACCAAATTGATAGTTATCATCTCATCGAAAGATCGGGACACCCTCGCCTCTATCACCGGAGCACGATCAACCTGACCACGAGGGTCTATCTCCTGCGAGGAAACGAAAAGCAAGCAAGAAACTGAGATTGCAATCTGGATATTGCGAGTGAAAGAGGAAACCTTTATTAATGAAGGTGGGGTTCTGTGACGTCTTGGTCTGGTCATTGGACACAAATGAAGTACGAGAAGTTGCAGCTATGGCGAACTTTTAATCTAAACAAATCCCAAAGTCTAAACGACACCCTAAGGGCTGTATATATGGAGGAAGAGGGGGGAATTTCGTGGCCCTTGGAGGAGCGGTCCGAAACCAAACCTAACTCTTGTTTCCCCACACATACGGACTCTAAAAACAGCCTACACTTAAGTATTTCGAAAATACATGGGCCTGGCCCAATAATAAGGTGACGTAGCACCTAGAATAGCCTCTGGACAAAATTTATGAAGTGGCATCTTGTATATTTCGTCCAAGGCTTCATGCACTCATTATGATGGCTTCAAAGTCCTGAATTCATCACTTGTAACTCCGTTCTTGATCCCCTTGCGCATGCCATCATCTCCATGCTTGAACTTGCTCCAAGGTTCATCTTTCTTGTCCAAGCTAGGCCCTTCATTTGTAAGCAAAACAAATGCATCCAATTTAGGCAGCATCATATTCTCATGAACATTAGAATCATTACCAAAAAAACGAAAGTACCTGATAATTCAATTGGCGTGCGCGAGCTCTAGTAATTGGTCCAATATTTATAGCAGCAGGGGCTGTGGGTGTAACAATGGTATTGATGTCCTCATCACTCCTCCAACGCACCAGAATCCGGACTGCTATGATGGGGATCAGTCGAACCCTCCGCCACCACCTCCATCTCCGGAGGCATGGCAAGCTGTCATGGCAGCCACCAATGCCAACACTCAGATGCTTTTGAAACTCTTGAAACAGTGCAACCAAGGGCAAGGCAACCAAGGAAATCAAGGCCAAGGCAACAATCAGCCTTAGTTTGCTACCCTCAACCAGTTCCTCGCAAACCGGCCGAAGTCCTTCAGCAACTGTGCCGAGGCCACAGACGCCGACAATTGGCTCATGGACATTTGCAAGCATTTTGAATGTAGCAATGTCAGACCTAAGGAATTTGTCAAGTTTTCTTCGTTTCAACTCAAGGACCAAGCTGCTGAGTGGTTTCAACAATACAGAGATTGCAGAGGAGGTCGTGTGATTACGTGGGATGATTTCTGCCGAGACTTCAAAGCTCTTCACGTCCCACCAAGCGTTGTTGAGAGCAAGCGTGAGGAGTTCCGCAATCTCAAGCAAGGCAGCATGTCCGTGTATCAATACAATATCCAGTTTCAGAAACTTGCTCGCTTCGCTAAACAAGATGTCCCTGATGAAAAGAGTATGATCTATCAATTCAGAGGTGGCCTCAGAGAAGATCTACAATTAGATCTCGTGCTTCTTGAGCAGACCAAGTTTGAACAATTCTGTAACATGGCACTAAAACAAGAAGTTGCTCAGCTCAAGTGTGAGGCATCTAAGAAGAGAGTCAGGGATGCAGTTCAATCTTCTTCTTCATCACAAGTGGCAGCTAAGCAACAGAAGTTCTGGTTGCCTCCGCCTCCATTTCGTCAGCCATACCAACAGAAGCGCAAAGGTGGCAATGGATCTTCCCACCCACCCAACCCAGGCTATCAGAACAAAGCTCAGTCTCAAACTCCAAGGTCAAGTGCTCCTTATCATCGGCCGCTCTCAGAGGTTACTTGCAACAAGTGTCAGCGGAAAGGGCACTATGCAAACAAGTGCTTCAACCAAAGGCGCCTTCCGCCTGCTCCTCCTGTGAGATCTGCCAGCAATGCAGTCATCAAGCATAATCCCAAGCATGCTAAGGTGAACATGATGAACGTACCTCAGGCAGAGGATTGTTCAGAAGTGATCATGGGTAACCTTCCAGTCAACTCCTTTCCTGCAGAAGTATTGTTTGATACGGGTGCATCGCTTTCTTTCATTTCAAGACCTTTTGTTGCCAAGAATGAGTTTGTGACCGAAAAGATTCCTTTCCCATTGAAGATTGTGTCCCCGGGTAAGTAAATGACATCTAATAATTGCATCCTGGATGTGTCTATCGAGATGGGAAACTATAAATTTCTGTCTTCTCCAATTGTTCTTGGTGACTCAGATATTGATTTAATTCTCGGGATGGACTAGCTTTCTAAGCACAAGGCTCATCTTGATTGTGCTGCCAGGCAGATTCAATTGACACACTCTTCTGAGGATGTGATTATCTATGCCGCTCGTGACGAAACCATTCGACTGTTTTCTCTCAATGAGAAGGGCGAGTTGAATGCCATCTCTTAGATTCCAGTCATTTGTGAATATCAAGACGTCTTTCCAGAAGAGCTTCCGGGAATGCCTCCTCACCGGCCAGTTGAATTCGTTATCGATCTTGAGCCTGGCACAGAATCTGTTTGCAAACGTCCTTACAAGCTTGGACCAAAGGAGTTGAAGGAATTTAAGAAATAGCTCAATGAACAAGAGCGTCTAAGTCTGATCAGATCGAGTTCATATCCATGGTGTTGTGGTGTTCTTTTTGTCCAGAAGAAGGATGGCACGGACAGACTCTGTGTCGACTACCGCCCATTGAACAAGAAGACAATAAAGAACAAGTATCCACTTCCCAACATCAATGAGCTATTTGAGCAACTTAAAGGTGCTCAAGTATTCTCCAAGCTTGACCTCTTATGGGTTATCATCAGATTCGCATTTGTGAACAAGATATCCCCAAGACAGCATTCAGAACAAGCTATGGTTCTTATGAATATACTATCATGTTTTTCGGCCTTGTCAATGCTCCTCCAATGTTCTCTTGCATGATGAACTTCATCTTCAACCCTTACACAAATGATTTCGTCCTGGTGTATCTCAATGATATCTTGGTCTTTTCCAAGAATAAGGAGGATCATGGCAAGCATTTGAGAATGGTACTCGACAAACTCAGAGAGCATCAATTCTATATGAAATTTTCCAAGTGTGAGTTTTGGCTTGACGAAGTTCTTTACCTTGGCCATATCATCTCCGCCAAGGGCATCGCTGTTAATCCCGAGAAGGTGTCTGCAATTGTGAATTGGGAACCTCCGGAGAATGTCAAGCAGCTCTGTAGTTTTCTTGGGCTTGCAAGCTATTATCGAAGATTCGTTGAGAATTTCTCTAAGATTGCAAAGCCTCTTTCCAGCCTCCTCCAGAAGCATGACAAGTATGTCTGGACGCCTGAATTTGACGTTGCTTTCAACACCCTCAAAGAGAAGCTGGTCACAGCTCATGTCTTGACTCATCCTGACGAATCCAAGCCATTTGAAGTTTTCTGTGATGCCTCCTTACAAGGTCTCGATGCTGTGTTAATGCAAGAGAAGTTGTGGCTTATACCTCTCATTAGTTGAAGCCCAGCGAAAGGAACTACCCCACTCACGATCTTGAGTTGGCGGCAGTTGTCCATGCATTATTAACGTGGAGACATCTCTTGGTGGGAAGGAAAGTGGACATCTTCATAGATCACAAGAGCCTCAAGTACATATTCGCTCAACCCAACCTCAACCTCAGACAGACTCGATGGGTTGATATGATTCAGGAATACAATCTGAGTATTGAATATACTCCAGGCAAGGCCAATGTCATTGCAGATGCTTTGAGAAGGAAGTTTTACTTCAACAACTTAATTCTCAAGCCCTTCCAACCTGACCTTTGTGAAGCTTTCCGCAAATTGAATCTCCAAGTTGTTCCTCAAGGCTTTCTTGCCAACCTCCAAGTCTCTCCGACTTTGGAAGATCAAATTCGTGAGGCACAACTTCTTGATTCCATGGTGAAGAAGGTGAAACATGGGATTGCCAAGAGACAACCCAAATACAAGTGCTATCGCATTGATGACAAAGACACTCTATTCTTCGAGGACAGGATTGTGGTTCCTAAAGGTGATCTAAGGAAAGTCATTATGAACAAGGCGCACAATTCCCTGCTATCCATTCATCGTGGAAGTACAAATATACCATGACCTCAAGCAGTCGTATTGGTGGACTTAAATGAAGTGAGAAATTGCTCAATTCATGAATGATTGTGATGTTTGTAGAAGGGTGAAAGCAGAACACCAACGGCCAGCTAGTCTCCTCCAACCTCTTGCTATTCCAGAATGGAAGTTTGACCATATTGAAATGGACTTCGTGAATGGTTTTCCCAAGTCCAAGCGCGGAAATGATACAATCTTTGTTGTCATCGACAAGCTCACAAAAGTGGATCATTTCCTTCCAATCAAAGAATCTATCATAGCAGCTCAGTTGGCAGAGCTATACACCTCTAGGATTGTCTCTTTGCATGGCATTTTGGAATTGATATCTTTAGATCGTGGAAGCATTTTCACCTCCAAGTTCTGGGACTCCTTCTAGAAGGCCATGGGCACCAACATTCGCTTCAGCACAACTTTCCATCCCCAAACTAGTGGCCAAGTCGAGCGAGTCAATCAAATCCTTGAAGATATGCTCAGGGCTTGTGTCATTTCCATCGGTATGAAGTAGGAAGATTGTCTTCCATATGCCGAGTTCTCCTACAACAACAGCTTCCAAGCGAGTTCGGGCAAGGCCCCATTCAAAATCCTCTATGGCAGAAAGTGCCGTACTCCTCTCAATTGGTCAGAGACTGGTGAACGCCAACTTCTTGGCAATGACTTAATCACAGAAGCTGAAGAAATATGCAAAGTAATACATGAAAATCTCAAAGCCGCGCAATCACGTCAGAAGAGTTACTATGAAAGCAAGCACCATGACTTGGCTTTCGAGGTCGGAGTCCATGTCTACCTCCGCATCTCTCCAATGAAAGGCACTCGTCGCTTCGGTATCAAAGGGAAGCTTGCCCCTAGATACGTGGGTCCTTTCAAGATCATTGGCAAAAGAGGCGATCTCGCCTATCAACTTGAGCTTCCGTCCAACTTCGTAAATGTGCACGCTGTGTTTCACGTGTCACAGCTTCGCAAGTGTTTCAAGACTCCTGAGCGCACCATCAACTTCGAAGAGATTGATCTTCAAGAAGATTTGTCTTATCATGAGCATCCCGTTTCTATTCTTGAAGACATCGAGCGCAAGACTCGCAACAAGTCAATCAAATTCCTAAAAGTGAAGTGGTCACACCATTCCGACCGGGAAGCCACCTGGGAACATGAGGATCACCTCCGTTCCGAATATCCAGAGTTCTTTCAGTCCTAGATCTCGGGACGAGATCCTCTTGTAGTGGTGGAGTGTTGTAACACCCCGGATGTAACTTGCCATATTTGTAACTCCGACTCTTGCCATTTTCAGCTTTAAGTAATGAGATTTCCCTTTGTGGTTGGGTTTTTGTCTTTGTTTTGCATTTTGTTAATGTCATGCATTTCATATCATGTCATCATGTGCATCTCATTTGCATACGTGTTCGTCTCATGCATCCGAGCATTTTCCCCGTTGTCCGTTTTGCAATCCGACACTCCCACATGCACCGGCGCACCCCTCTTGTCTCTTTTTGTGGGAGGGTGTTGAACATTCTCGGAATGGACCGAGATTTGTCAAGTGGCCTTGGTACACTACCGGTAGACCGCCTGTCAAATTTTGTTCCATTTGGAGGCCGTTTGATGCTCCAACGGTTAACCGGGTAATCGCAAAAGCCTCTTGTGTGTTGCAGCCCAACACCCCTCCAAAACGGCCCAATAACCCATCTAAACCACTTCCATGTCCTCCGTCGTCGGATCACGACCGTGTGGGCGAAAACTAAACCTCATTTGGACACTCCAAACTCCCCCAACCTATAAATATGTGCACTCCTCCGAAATCCCGGGTCCCAAAACCCTAGCCCCGCTCCTTTCCGCCGCCGGACGTGTCCGGATTCCACCGCACAAATCGCTGCCGCCACCCGTGCAAACCGGAGCCTGCCACATGGCAGCGCCACCGCCCACCGCCGCCGGCCCGCCCGAGCCCGGGTAGGGCCCCCGAGCCCATCGCCGCCGTCGCGCCTCCCCGTGCCGGGTCAACGCCCGCGCACGCCCGGCCGCCTCCCGCCGCCTTCAGCGCCGCCCGGCTCCGCCGAGATCCTCCGCTAGCTCCGCCGCAGCGCCACCACTGCGGGTCGCCAGCCTTCCTCCTCTTCAAGCTCCGGCCACCGCGACGTCAACTCTGGTGAAGTTCCGGCCCCACCTCGATCTGCGTGCCGACGAACCCTAGATCCAGTTTCAGAGGGTATATTTTTCACTGTCATTTTCTGCAATGATTTTATGCCTCCTTCATTGCATCATATCTTGGTGACCGTAGCTCCAAATCATGCATATGATATATCGATTTGTTCATCTCGATGAGCTCTTCACGTTAGAAGCATTTCCATGCATGATATTGTACATTATGATGCCATTTTCCTTGATGCAAGAGTGCTATAAAATGTTAACTGCTGTTACTTATCAGATTATGAGGTTTTGCCATTTTTGTGGCATTTGATGTGTGCATCATATGAGTATGAGGTCTGCATGTGTTTTGGACTACAACATGCCATCTTTACAGTGGTGCTTGTCTTGTATTTTTGTGATCTATTTGGTGACTAGCACAAGCATGCAAATCAGCCTCCGCGATGTTGTTGTTTTCAGGGACTTAGGATTTTGCCAAGTCCTTTTCCTGCTGTTATTTTCATACCATGTAAACTTGATGCTACAGTGAGATCCATGCTTATTTTGGGATGCTTCAGTAAGGCTGTTTTGAACATGTGGTTATGCTCTATCCATCCATGCCCCTGTTTGCAGTTATGGAGTTTTCTAGCATTTACTTTTCTTGCTCTACTTTTGCTATAAAATGTTCTGGCAGAATGTTAACATGTTAATCAATATTGCCATGGTTGTTGCTAGTGATCGATGCATCCTATCAACTTTCTCTTGCCATATTTAGCTTCATGAACATGTCATCTTGCTGTAGGTATGCTTGTTTTCTCATGCAATGCTTTGTGGTGAGTGGTTTGAGCTTGCAAAGTTGCTATCACGAATCTGTTTATGCCATGCTCTGTTTTTCTGCTAAGTCTGAAACTGTTAATAAAACTTGCTATGTTTACATGGGTGCCATCATATCTTTTGTGCCTTTTTTGCTCATGATCATTAAGGGACTTCTGATCTATGCATTCAGTAGAATCATGCCATGCTTTGTTTGCTATGATATGTTCCTGTAGCATGATGTTTGCTTGCTCTAAACATTGCTTCCTGATGTTGTTTTTGACATGTTAGTAATTTCTCTAACTCTGTGATGCTGATATCTTTTGCACTTTGTCCATGCTTGTTTGAACCTGCTCTTGTGTGATTTAGCTGTAGATCAGTGTTCATGTTTTGTCAATCATCTCTTGTACATCACTGTCATATGCTTTTTTGCTATGTTGGAGTGCAGTAGCTTAGTTTCTTGTTGCATTCTAAGTGGCATCGTGCTGTTAATCGCAGTTTTGCGACATTCTTGTTTTGCTTGCCATTTGCAAACCGTGCATCCATTTCTGGTGATCTTTATATCGATTTCAACCAAAATCATCTCATCTTTCTAGTGGCACAGTTGATTTGCCAAGTTGATGCCTTGATCATTATTTCCCGTCCGAAGCACGCATATGCATTGCATATCATGTCTTGCATATCATGCCATGTTTTGCATCATGTTGCTTGTGCATTGCACCGTGATTGATTGTGCTCCTTTGCTTGTGTTCTTGCTTTGGGTAGAGCCGGGAGACGAGTACGTGACCGAGGAACCTGTTGAGTACGCTCACGAGGATCAAGATTTTGACAACTGTGAGAACTTTGCAGTCAAGATGACCATACCCTCGAAATCACTTCTATCTTTGCTTGCTAGTTGTTCGCTCTATTGCTATGTCGCGCTACCTACCACTGCTATATCATGCCTCCCATATTGCCATATCAAGGCTCTAACCCACCTTTCCTAGCAAACCGTTGTTTGGCTATGTTACCTCTTTTTCTCAGCCCCTCTTATAGCGTTGCTAGTTGCAGGTGAAGATGAAGCTTGTTCCATGTTGGAACATAGATATGTTGGGATTTCATTACTATATCTTATTTACTTTAATGCATCTATATACTTGGTAAAGTGTGGAAGGCTCGGCCTTATGCCTGGTATTTTGTTCCACTCTTGCCGCCCTAGTTTTCTGTCATACCGGTGTTATGTTCCTTGATTTTGCATTCCTTACGCGGTTGGGTGTTATGGGAACCCCTTGACAGTTCGCTTTGAATAAAACTCCTCCAGCAAGGCCCAACCTTGGTTTTACCATTTGCCACCTAAGCCTTTTCCCTTGGGTTCCGTGGACTCAAGGGTCATCTTTATTTTTAACCCCCGGGCCAGTGCTCCTCTGAGTGTTTGTCCAAAATAGAGCCACTTGCAGTGCCACCTCAGGGAAACTTGAGGGTTGGTTTTAGTTGTACGTAGTGTTCATCCGGTGTGACCTGAGAACGAGATACGTGCGACTCCTATAGGGATTTGTCGGCACATCGGGTGGCTTTGCTGGTCTTGTTTTACCATTGTCGAAATGTCTTGTAACCGGGATTCCGAGACTGATCGGGTCTTCCCGGGAGAAGGGATATCCTTCGTTGACCGTGAGAGCTTGTGATGGGCTAAGTTGGGACACCCCTACAGGGTATAAACTTTCGAGAGCCGTGCCCGCGGTTATGTGGTAGATGGGAATTTGTTAATATCCGGTTGTAGAGAACTTGACACTTAATTTAATTAAAATGAATCAACCACGTGTGTAGCCGTGTTGGTCTCTTTTTGGTAGAGTCCGGGAAGAGAACACGGTCTCGTGTTATGCTTGAATGTAAGTAGCTTCAGCATCACTTCTTGATCACTTATAGTTTCTCGACCGTGCGTTGCTTCTCTTCTCGCTCTCATTTGCGTATGTTAGCCTCCATATATGCCTAGTGCTTGCTGCAGCTCCACCTTACTACCCTTTCCTACCAATAAGCTTAAATAGTCTTGATCGCGCGGGTGTGAGATTACTGAGTCCTCGTGACTCACGGATACTTCCAAACAGATGCAGGTGCCGAGGATACTAGTGCAAGTGATGCTACTAAACTCAAGTGGGAGTTCGATGAGGATTCGGACCGTTACTATGTTTCTTTTCCGGATGATCAGTAGAGGAGCCCAGTTGGGATGATCCGGGATCTAGCATTTGTGGTTATCTTCCTTTATTTTGGTTCCGTAGTCGGACCTTTGTTTGTACCTTGGATGATGTATGGATTAATTATGCATTGTGTGAAGTGGCGACTGTAAGCCAACTCTTTATCCCTTTCTTAGTCAGTACATGGTATGTGTAAAGATTACCCCTCTTGCGACAAGCCTACCATGCGGCTATGCCTCTAAGTCGTGCCCCGACACGTGGGAGATATAGCCGCATCGTGGGTGTTACGGATGCCATGTTGTATTTGCACATATCGAGCATATTGTGTGTATGTTATTGAAATGCTTGGTATGTGTGGGATTCGACAACCTAGTTGTTTATTCTTGGTAGCCTCTCTTATGGGGAAATGTCTGCTAGTGCTTCCACTGAGCCATGGTAGCTTGCTACTGCTCCGACACACTTAGGCTGGCCGGCATGTGTCCTTCTTCATTCCTGTGTCTGTCCCTTCAGGGAAATGTCACGCGGTGTCTACCACAGCCTGTTAGCCCAGCTGCTACAGCCCGGATTCACTCGCTGATGATCGACACGTTCGTTGTTGGGTCATGTATGCTTGTCCGTGTAAGTTAGTGCCACTTTTGGTTTACGACTAGTCATGTCGGCCCGGGTTCTCTGTCATATGGATGCGAGCGACACTATCATATACGTGAGCCAAAAGGCACAAAATGGTCCCGGGCCAGGTAAGGTGGTACCCATGGGAATACCGTGCGTGAGGCCGCAAAGTGATATGATGCGTTACATGCTAGATCGGTATGACTTAGGATCGGGGTCTTGACAGCTTTGGTATCAGATCCTGACTGCGTGTAGGATTACCAAGCCAAACTGGTCGAAGTCGAGTCTAGAAATTCTTTAGTTATATAAGGGAATTGATTGTGAATGGGAACGTAAGGCTCTTTTCACTCCTTTACCTCGTACCCTTCTGTTCTGGGTCATCCTCTTCTCTCCTACGGGGATTAAGAACTAGGCTTCTCTTCTTTCTATCAGGATCACGTGTTACTAATCCGTAGACTTATAGGATTGATGGTTTCAAGCCTTAGTTCAGTTTTGGTACTCCCGTATGTTTACCGTTGATCTCAGAACCTTGATATTGTGATGTTGAGTGGTCATGCCACCATTTTTGCAAGATGTCTCAAATCCTTTTCAAGCATTTACAGCCGTTATGCTGTCCGAGTCATCCCAGGTTTCTACATAGTCTGATGCATTTGCAAATCCCTTCTTTCCGTTCTCGATGTTCCTTTGGGCCAGATTAACCACACTAATCGTCAAGTTGAGGTACTCCGTTGCCTCGACATATATGTTGGAGCTATTATTATGACCCTAGTTGTCAAAGAGGATCACCTAGTAATCTAGCCATGATTAGTGTTCCCGATGTGATGATTCTGGCCGTCATTCTCGAAAGCATCCCGTGTTGCCATTTAGTTAGTAGGCATTCTATTCCTGGGTTCTCGAACCCGAGATTCACCCTACTTACTTCATGTTGATAGTGTTGCTTGTTCCTTTAGGATATTAGTAACCTTGTGATAGTCTTTGAGGTCCGTGGTATATCATTCTTCCAAATACCATGAACCATCCTTGGCAGAAATTCGCTTGAACCAAAAGATCACAACTAGAGTTCTCTTGATGAGTTCTCCATTCTATATTGCGACTCTACCAGATCAACCTTTCTGCATGGGTTATCCGGAAGAAATATGCCGAGCCTTATTCGACATACTAATATATGCATCAACAACTCAAAAAACCATATGTTCCTTTGAGTTGTCCCTCTTTAGTTGTATTCTGACCTCCGTCTATCAATTGATAGTCAGGAGTAGTTGTGCATTTGTGTTCATCGATGACTATTATTTTTATGGCCCATCGGTCCATTCTATTCTAGAATGACTAGGAGAAACAAACTCTAGTACCTCATCCATACCCAGGATTGGGTCAAAGCAGTTGTATTCCGCAGATCAAAATGCCAATCTAGCTTTTGTTTTGTTCCACCCGAGAGTATTACCATCTCCATCTCAAGAAAGGTGTGGGAGTTGCACCACCTCCTATGAATTCTTGATGCAATGATACTTCTCGCCATCATCATTCATTTCTTGGTCCGGTATTGTTGCAATCGGAATACTGACAAGTGAACCATGATGTGTGAAATCAATACTCCTAGCAACTCCGTTGCTTGGTAGTTAATGGACAACAATCTCATTCTTAGCGTGTTGGTTATTCAATCATCATCCTGAGATTGATCATGTTACCTAGTCCATTTTTCCTGGTGCTCCTCGATCAATGAGTTAGGATTGTGTCAATCCCTCGCTCTTTTGATCATATCGTCTTGCTCTGAAAAGCAAGATTGTTCTCGATCTTAGTAACATATCGGTGGATCGTGATGTTCCGAATATTTTCTCAGAAGTATTACTAGGTTGTCACCTGACCGCTATGTTGAGTTCGTGATCATGTTGGTTTTCCTCCAAACCACCCATTCTCCAAGATTCTGTGTTGGATACCCTGAACTAGTCGGTTGAGCTAAACAACAACTTAGGGAGTTGGAAGATAAAGCTTTATCTGACTCAGTTCATTCCAAAGGTATATCTTTTGTGTGTGTGTGTGTTGAAGAAATATGATATCTCCATCGATTGATCCTCGTGATTAGTTGTTGGTACTATTATCTTACCCAATCTTTGATTTGATTGTGGGCTATCGTCAAATCAACTCAGAACCAATGATATTCGTAATGTTGTCTTACTCGTGGTTATTTCCTCGAGCATACATCATTATATCTTTTGGGTCTGGCCAATGCTATAACCTTGTTCATATAGTTGTGGAATTCCATCTCCATTGGAATTTTGATAAATTTTTGTTGAGCCCATCGGCAACATTCTTATCTTCTCCATGAGTCGTGTTGAACATTAAGCTACTGTTGGAAACTTGTGCTAGCATTTTTGTCGTTCTATCTCATGAAGGATATGTTTGGATGAAAGAAGTGACTTTCTTTAATTCATGTGCACTTGATGTAAGTTGTCGCCGTGGATCCGAGAAAGATTGTTTTTGCTTCCTCTTGAACCGTCCCGAGTTAGTCACGCCTATGTGCAAAGTACTCTATGGTTTGATAGGTTGGCCGCCTCCATTTTGTATGTGTTCCTAGCACACCAAGCCACTGATTGATTTGTTCAAGGAGAAGAAGTTCCTTCTTAGGATCCGGACTTATGAAAGGACTTCGATATCCTCGTTGATGGTTCCCAACTAGAACTCGGTAGTGTTTTGTTGTAAGACTAGTATGTGGTCATGCTTGTCTGTGACAGCGTGTTCACATGTGTGTAGCAGAACCGGCTCATGTTTTGGAGCTTGCTATCGTAGTTCATTTCCCGAGAATCTCGCAACGTCATCTTGTCGATTTATGTTGCAAACTTTCTTTTCAGACATGCTGGGTCTGAAGTAACCTATCACCAACCGGATCTGAATCTCGGGCACATATGATGGTTGTAACATTCCCAACATTTGCATTTTGTTCCCAGCTTGCACCACCATTGTGCCAATTTCCTATGGGCTGCCTTCTCAGTAATTGTTGTTCAGGATCATCTTCAAAAGTGGTCCTACCATGGGTCCCGTCCATTTCCGATGATAAGAAAAAAATACTCCATTGCGTTGTCTTCAACAAGGTAATCCACATCATCCATTCTAGTCTGGGTATGCCATTCCTTCGCACCCCGCCAAACAATTCTTTGTGGATTGCCTTAGGCTAGTATAAAGAGTCTCAATGATATATTATCAAAAGTAATTCTTTTGCCACTTAAGGGAATAATTCTATGAGCCACCTCTCCTAAGGTGTTCTATTTTGGAATCATGGCAATTATCTCCTCGCTACCTCGAAACCATGCACCGTCATACTCAAGCATGGAATTGTTGCCTACCAAATTGAACCCTTGTCATCTGCTTCTTTTCATTGCTTCTGATGTGTGCTTTGTGTCTCAACTCAAGAGGTGTTCTTACGTCTCACTCCATGAGTTGATGAGTTACAAAATCTTCAAGAAGATCGATTCCTGTAGAGTTTCTTTCTGTCATCATCGAGTTGGATGAAGATCTCGAAAGCAAAGACGTCAAGGTCAATATGAAGCAATGAATCAACATCTTCGAGAAGGGAAGGTGGATCATGAGGTCGTGTTAGTTTTGTGTTCCCTCTGTCTTCTTACCTCACGTCCTTAATCTCGGGACGAGATTCTTGTTTGGTGGGGGTGAGTTGTCACGGACCTAGAATTTGTGCGTAACTAGTCGCATCAGCATCATGCATCTTGTTAAATTCAAGAAATTGGAATTGAGGAAATTTCAAAGCCTCAAAATCAATTAAGGGGACAAACCCTAAAAATGCATTCAATGTTTCCAAAATGGCCTTAAATAATGTTGGTTATATGTTCGCAAAGGTTTTGAGCCCAACCAAAACTGATGAACATTTTTATGGAATATTTTGGGCACTGAATTTAAATCACTATTCTATTTGAGTTTGAATTTATATTCATATATTTAGAATATAAATTCAAATACTTCTGAAATCAATTATGTGCTTTTAGCATTGTCCATACCTGTATCATATAATATTTCAGAAACTTTTTGGCATTGTTTGAATTTGTCTGAATTCAAAACAGCGGCAGAAAGAAATAAATAAAAAGAAAACAGAACAGAAAATAAAACAGAGCAGAATCATTATCTGGCTTACCTGGACGGCCCAGTAGGCAGCCCACCTGGCCGGCCCAGCCCAGCACCGCTGCCAGTCATCCCCTTCCTCTGGACAGTAGGCGCCGAGCGCGTGCTTACTGCGCGCGTCCACGCGCCATCCACCTCCTCCGTGCCTGCCTCCCTCCCCGACCCCCTGGACGTCGCCACGCGAACCCCAGAGCCGTCCGGCTCTCCCTCTCCCTCCCTTGAGCTCTCCTCCTCCTCTGGCACTCTCTCCCCCTCTTTCCCGAGACGCCCAGGAGCGCGCCGACGAGCACCGCCGCGTCCAGCGCCTCCCCCTCGCCTCTCCGACTGGTCCATGAGCTCCGCAGTCGACCACTATGCCGTCTCCGCCGATCCACGCGACCAGAAGGCCCTCGGAGAGCCATCCCCAACCTCTTCTTCTCCCTCCAGCCGACGAGATCGCGGGTGACGCCACAACGTCGTCCGTGCATCCCCGAGTCCGCTGATCTGCTCTGTGTGTCGACTGTGAGCCACACGTCTACTTCCCCTTCTCCCCTATCCTCCTGTGCCTCCTACCTCCCTTGCCGCACGAGCCAAAGCTCGGCTCCGCTATTGCCACAGCACGCATGCTCCCCGTGCTCCGTTCGCTGCCGTCGCGCAATGGGCGTGCCCTAGAGCACCCCTGGCGCTGTCGTGCAGCACAGGCAGCTCGGTAGCGAGCCCTAGCGCAGCACCCGCACACCACCGAGCTCCGCCAGTTCATATGCTCGCCGCCGCCGCCGCTACACACCGTCCCCGGCATCCCCACGACCACCACTGGATTCCCCGCACCACGGGCTCTCCAACGCACCTAACCACGCGACCAGCCGTGGCAGGAAATGGCCGGCCGGCGATCGCCGCCACGTCTGGTCATCGTCGGCATAACCATGCTGACGTGGCACGGCCATTAGGGGCTAACCCCACTGATTAGCCGCCTTCAGGCATTGATAGTGGGCCCCGCGAGGGTCAAATTATGAGTCAATGCGGGATTAGTACCCGTGTGACTAACCCATGGATCCCACTGGTCAGGTTTGACCTGGACCGCCCCTATTGACCTACTGACGTCACACTAATGTCATGCTAACGTAGTAAGGAATTTATGGATTTAAAATAATTAAGAAAATTCCAGAAAATAATGCTAACTTCAAAAAATCATAGAAATTAATCTGTAACTCCAAATGCAAAGAGTTATATATAAAAAATGATCAGAAAAATCCATCTGTATTGGTTTCATGCATGTTTAAACAAGTTAACTTGATGTTTAGTGAAAAACATGATAAAGCACTATTTAAGATCACAAATGAGTTTGAGCTTTGAATCTTTGGTTCAAAATGGCTCAAACCCATCTGGTTGTAGATGCATTAGTCCAACACACTCATTTTGCCATGTCACATGCATGCATCATATTGTTGCATATTGTTTGATATTGATTGTGTTACCGGTGCTCTCTGCGGTAGGTTCTGTCCGGGAGGATTACCGTGAGTACCCAAGAGAAGGACAGTACCAGTCTGCCGATCTGCCAGGCAAGCAACCCCATTGATCATATCGATACAATCCCATGTTCTCGCTCCTGCTCTCATTTACTGCATTTAAGACAACAACGTTTCAAACTGTTGTGTGCTGTGGTAGTTGAACCCATTTCGTTTGCTTGACCTGTCATTGCCACAGTAACTAGATGAAACCCACTAGCATGTGTTGGAGTTGATTGAGCCATGTCTGTGTTTCCTACCTTGCTATGCCTGCTATGCTTAGAGTTGTGTCAGGTCTGGTTCATCTGGGTGATGGGCTAGAGTGAAACGATTATGTCGGTAATGTGAGTGATGTGTTGAACACGATTTGGTAAAGGTATCGATGAGAGGCCATGTAGGAGTACATGGTGGGTTGTTTCATTGGAACCGTCCTTAAGCACCGAGATCTGCATGTGTGATTTAAGAACCAGCTACTACCATGCATTGGGCCCAAAACCAATGGACCCTCTCGGCTTCTTAACCACCCTAGTCCTCTGTCTAGGAGTTGCAACTAGTTTCTCGTGTTGATAGGATATGTGTTGGAGGCCGTGCGTAGCACTGACCCTAGGGGTGGGCTATGATGCGGTAGATACACCATGGCACGGTGTACCGAGTCGCCCGTTTGGTGTGTCGGGAACCCCGTACACATCGTTCAGGGTCGTATGTGGAAACCTCGGTCGGACTCCCTGCGGATGGAACCTGAATAGGCGATAAACCTGGACTAGAGACTTGAGTGTTTAGGTAGGCCGTGGCCGACACCCTCGTTGGGCTTCTGCTTGAAGGTTGCCGAGTACATGTCATGTAAACGGCGGTAAGTGGTGAGAGCGTGTGTGAAGAAGTACACCCCTGCAGGGTTAACATCATCTATTCGAATAGTCGCGTCCGCGGTAAAGGACTACTTGGTTGCCTATACAGTTGATGCGGAGCATCCCAAGGCCATCCCCATGGACCCAACTACATCTCCTATGACACCTCTAAGAATCATGACACGAGCATGTGCAAGAGCCCTTGAAACCGAGGTGACATCTCTCGTCTCACATTTCCACTTTGATGCACATGAGACATGGCTACTACCTCATACGGACACTTTGTACATTCTCAGGTATCATGGAGAAGCTAAGGAGCAAGGAGAAGAGGAAGAGGAAGATGGACGAGAAGACGGAGAAGAAGAAGGGCTGAAGGAAAAGTCCCGGCCACCGGACGACCGGCCGGGACCGGACGTCCGGCGCGTGATGCTCCAGCCGAACCCCAGCAAGCGAACGTCCGGCCCAGACCGGACGACCAGTGCCCCTGCACCCGAGCCAAATGAGCGAACGACCGATGCCAGCAGACGACCGACGACCGCACGACCAGTAACCTCCGGAAATCTGCTACACCAGCATCCGAGCCAGAATGAGCGGACGACCGGCAGCCACCGGATATCCGGCCGCTCCTGAGACACCAGACGTCCAGTCCCCAGCGGATGTCCATTACCTGGCTATGTCCAGATTCGGGCCCGAGGCCCATGTACCCCCTACTTTCGCCCCTTTTTGCACTTAGACTATATATAGACCTCCTATTCCTTCTAGCTAGGGTTAGCAAAGGATTAGCTCATATTTTGTGTGAGATCTTTGCTCATCCACTTGGTTACCTTCTCCTCGGAGATTCGAGCCTCCTACGGAGAAGATCCCCCAAGCAGATTCAAGACCCCTCTTTAGGGAAGAACATCAAGACCTACTCACGGAGAAGACCGTTACCCTTGTATCGTCCTTGATTGATTGTGTACCGTGTGAACCCTATGTATTCGAGGATCTAGCACATGTGTGACTTTCTTGTGTTGGTTTAGTGATTCTCTTGTGTTTTCCCTTGTGTTCCCTCTGTTTTCTCCCCTTGTGTTCTTCGTGTTCTTCGTGGGATCCGCTCCTATCGTGAAAGATCGGCCCTAGGGTTCCTACCCTACATCATCTTGGTATCATGAGCCACATTGATCACGATTTCTGAGCCTCCCCGTTGTGTTGCTAGCCTTGTTTTGTTGTTTTTCGTCCTAATTCGAATATTCCCCACAAAATTGAGATTTTGTTGGTTTGGATCTGTGGATTTGCTTTGTTTTGAGTGGATCTAGCTTTTCCCCTTTGTCTCCACCACTTCCATCCACGAAATCGCCCACAATTGATGAATTCCACATCATCCACCCCGCCCATGTGAAGTTCATCCCGTGCCCTAAAAACAGTTCCCAGGCACCGGACGTCCGCTCGCCACCGGATGTCTGATGACCAGACGACCGCTCCCCACCGGACGTCCGGAGTTCCCTGTCAAAACTATTTTTTTTTCAGTTTAGTCACCACCATCGCCCCACATTTCCGCATACGCACTCCTACGACTATACACCATCCCCACTTCCGCATACCACCACCATTGCTTACCCATTTTGCTCTACGACAAGTTTGCTACTTCGAGCTTTAAGAATTTGAGTTGTGGTACCGTGTCCTATTTGTGTTTCGGCTATCTAGGTACGGTTCAACATCGACATCACCGCCCCTCATCTTCGCCACAGACGCATCATCAACAATGACCACCTCGACTAAATATTAGTATTTCGGTCAACCATTTTGACACCATACCGGAAGCAAGACCGGTAACCTCGTCTTGGTATCGTGATACATCATTCTTGCCATTACATTGATAGCCATCATAGCCTTATTCCTTTGCGTTGCAGACCCATTGAGACTAGCCATTGAGTATTGCCAGCAACGATACTTGTTCACATTAGTGATCATACTTCCCATAGCATACATACATCATTGTTGCATATATTGGTATCATCTCTTGTGTCACAAAGTTGTCATCGCATACACAATTGCTATCTTGGTCCGTGAAGCATCGCATGAGAAAAGAGGTCCAACATCAAAGAGCCAAACAAGCTTTTAAGCAAGAGGAAAGATAAGCAAAGAGCTTTTAAGCAAGAACCATAGCATCATACAACATTAAGATTGTCATACTCGAACATCTTGGATCATATCATAGAAACACCTTGCACAAAGCATACTTGGGATAGAAGTCGTTGCATTTTTGCTAAGTAGGTTGTGCACAAGTTCTTGTATCTGCCTATTGTGCAATCGTGCTAGCGTCTCTCTAGTGTTGTGCAACACGAACATTTTTGTGGATTCCACATTTTGGCTCATCCTTGGTTGCACGACCGCATTTATCTTTTTGCGTGTGCGTTTCCGTGTACCTTATATGCTTGGTCTACTTGTTACATTGCATCTTGCGAGTCTTTTCCAACATTATTGAAGCTCACTTACAATTGCATCAAATTTTGTGCCACCATCCTAACCAACCTCCACCATAAGCTTTTACGTGCGTATGTGTGAGAACCGACAAGAGCTAGTACCGATTGTGCTATTTCCTTGTCCTACATTGGAGTGATCATCGATCCACTTTCAACTTCTGTCAATGTACATTTGGTATTCGTCCTTCTCTTTCTACCACTCACATTTGTCTTGGAATGATGGATAGGCCAAGTACTTCTACCAAGCCACTCTTCATTGAGCATGACGACATGAACTCCTACGTCACCAAGAGCCACCTCTTTGGTGCACAACGTGCTTTGCATCAAGAGCAACAAGAAATGAGTGAACACATCGGCAACCTCGCCGCCGACTTGCGACTCTCCGAGCAACGTACAAGGGACTACTTCGACCACAAGCTCGACGATCACAAGCAAGAGAATGACGCAAGGATAGACAAAATTCGTGCTTTGTTGCTCAACCGTTCTTCTTCCACTTCATCTTCATCAAGAAGGACCCGCTCAAGTCGACACTCTGACTTCACCCTCTCTGGATCAAGTACACCGACATCGAACACTCTACGCCGTGCCGTGCGCAATGATCGTCAAGCAAACCTCAGTCCCCTACGCGACACCGACTCTCAAGAGCGCTGACAATGTCAAACTCAAGAGGCCTTTGCGCTAGCACGTGAACGGCAATGACAACACCAACACAAAGAGGAAGAGCGAGCGCATTTACACCAAGTTGCATGAGATGCCGAGGCACAACACCAAGAAGAACAACTCCGTGAAGCTCAAGCACTTGCGGAGCAACAAGCCCTCCAAGATTCAAGTCGAGCCGTAGCCAACCGAGGCTGACAAGCTCGAGAACAAGAAGAAGCATTTCACGAAGAAATTCAAGAACGAAGATTTCAAGCTCACGTGCATCGTGAAGTTCCTCAAGCTCCTCCTCGAGCTCGAGAAGCTCCTCCACAAGCTCGCCAAGAACATCAAGTTCATCAAGAGCGTGACGAAAATGGAAATCCTCCTCGACAAGAGCATCATGAGGTTGACAACCATCCTCACCAAGAGCGACAGGAGCTTGACAACCAGATACAACACATGCGTCATCATCCCCGACCCCAACACAATGAAGAGCAACGCTATGGCAAGCTCAAGTTCACCATGCCCAAGTTCAACGGAAGCAACAATCCCGAATCGTACCTTTCATGGGCATTGAAGGTCGACAAAATCTTCCGTTTGCACAACTATGAAGAAGAGAAGAAGATCGCGATGGCATCCCTTGAGTTCCAAGACTATGTCCTCGTTTGGTGGGAACAAGTTATCGAGCGCCGAGAGGCAAGAGGTGAACCACCCATCACTACTTGGGCGCAAATGAAGGATGTCATGAGAGCACACTTCGTGCCTACCTACTACAACCACGACCTCTTCAAGAAACTCCAACTACTCAAGCAAGGAACCAAGAGCATTGAAGAGTACTACAAGGAGATGGAGATTGCCATGATAAGAGCCAATGCCACGGAAGATGATGAGAAAACAATGGCATGTTTCTTGAATGGACAACCATCCTACCAAGAAGATCGCCAACTTCCAACCGTACTCGAACCTCATCGAGCTAGTGCATCAAGCTACCAAAGCGGAACGCCAAGTGCAAGATGATTTCAAGTATGCCAAGTTCTCTTCCAAGACATATGGTTTCTCCAACAACCACGCTTCAATGACTCCAACACCGACTACCAAGCCTTTTACTAGCAACATTGACACGTCAAGTTCCAAGAAAGCTTCGTCAACTCCAAGTCATCCTCCTACTACAAGCAACTTCAAGCCGAGAGCTTCATCATCATCCACTCCAACCGATGAGACCGTCAAGACAAGTTCCTTCAAATGCTTCACATGCGGAGGCCGAGGCCACAAGTCCTATGAGTGCACCAACAAGCGGACCATGATCCTCAACGATGACGGCACTTACGACTCAATGAGTGAAGGAGAAATGGACGTCATCGAGCAAGTCGCCATGCACCGGCAAGTGAACGATGAAGAGGAACAAGTCTTTTGCAATGAAGATTCAAGTCCCGCTCTTCTTGTCTCCAAGGTCTTGACTCTCCAACATCACCAAGAAGAAGACCAACGATGCCACATATTCCACACCAAGGCCGGCATCAATGGATGATCCGTCAAGGTCATCATCGATGTAGGGAGTTTTCATAATTTCGCAATTGAAGAACTTTGCTCCAAACTCCAATTGCCCAAGACGAAGCATCCCCATCCATACAAAGTGCAATGGCTTAGAGACTCCGGCACCATCCAAGTCGAGCACCGAGTACAAGTCTCCTTCAAAATTGGTGCCTACGAAGACACCTTGGAGTGCGACGTCATTCCAATGACCGTTTGCCATCTTCTCCTTGGACGCCCATGGCAATTTGATAGAGGAGTCATCCACAACAGCCGAACGAACCACTACATCTTCAAGATGAAGGGCAAGGAGTACATCCTCCGTCCAATGTGGCCAAGTCAAGTGATCGCCGATAAGCAAGCCACCCGTCATGGATATCTTAGTGAGAGCGCGAGCCACCAAAAAGAGAGTGAGCACTACAAGCCCAAATCGAACACCTCCACGATGAGCGACAAGAAGAACTTAGTTCTATTTCCCACCAAAAGTGAGATAAGAGGAGTGTGTGAGAACCCATCTAGTTTCCTACACTACGTCCTTGTGTGCAAGGACAATGCACCACAAATTAACACTTCTCACACTCTTCCTCTATTGTTATCTTCTCTTTTGCATGAATTTCACGATGTTTTCCCCGACGAGCTACCTCCGGGACTACCTCCACTACGAGGCATTGAGCACCGCATTGACCTCATCCCCGGAGCACCGCTTCCAAACAAAGCTCCCTACCGCGTCAACCCCGAAGAAGCCAAAGAAATACAAAGGCAAGTAAAACATCTCATAGACCATGTACATGTGCGTGAAAGTTTGAGCCTTTGTGCCGTCCCGGTCATTCTTGTGCCAAAACGAGACGGTAGCTTTCGCATGTGCTCCGATTGTAGACCTATCAATGCTATCACCGTTCGCTATAGGTATCCCATTCCATGCCTTAACGATATGCTTGATGAACTTAGTGGTGCCACTATATTTTCCAAAATTGATCTTAAGAGTGGTTACTATCAAATCCGCATAAAAGAGGGTGATGAATGGAAAACCGCTTTCAAAACCAAATTTGGCTTGTATGAGTGGTTAGTCATGCCTATGGGTCTCTCGGAAGCACCGGGCACCTTTATGCGTCTCATGAATCATGTATTCCGCCCTTACATTGGTATATTTGTTGTGGTCTACTTTGATGATATCCTTGTTTATAGCAAATCTCTTAGAGATCATGTCACCCATGTTCGAACCGTTTTGCAAACTCTTCGAAAAGAGCATCTCTATGCTAATATGGAGAAATGCCTTTTTGGCATTGATAAGCTCGTTTTCTTGGGTTTTGTTGTTACTTCTAAGGGTGTTCATGTTGATGAGTCCAAGATCAATGCTATTAAGACTTGGCCACAACCAACCAAGTTGCAACAAGTGCGTAGCTTTCTTGGCCTTGCGGGTTTCTATCATCGATTTGTGAAGGTTTTTAGCACCATTGCTTCGCCTTTGCATGCTTCGAGCAAGAAGAATGCGCCTTTTGTTTGGGGACCATCCCAAGATACCGCTTTCAATGAGCTTAAGAATTTGCTTACCCATGCTCCCGTGCTTGCATTACCCAACTTTGACAAACCCTTTCAGATTCATTGCGATGCTAGTGGTAATGGCATAGGAGGCGTGTTAACGCAAGAGAAGCGCCCCATAGCTTACTCTAGCGAGAAACTCTCCAGTGCGCAACTCAATTAACCCATCTATGACAAAGAGCTATATGCTTTAGTCCGCGTTTTGCATGAATGGGAATACTATCTTCGCCCGCATGAGTTTATCATTCATACCAATCATGAAACGCTCAAGTATCTTAAGGGCCAAACCAAGTTGAACAAGCGTCATGCTAAATGGAGTGAATTTATTGAGTCTTTTCCTTATGTCATCAAGTACATTAAGGGCAAAGAAAACGTTGTCGCGGATGCCCTTTCCCGCATATGCATGCTTGTCACTCAACTTGAATTGGATGTCATTGGTTTTGAGCATATCAAAGACTTGTATGAGCATGATCCTACTTTTGCTACTCCTTATTCCAAGTGTTTGTCGCACACCTCTTGGGAACGCTATTACATCAAAGATGGATATCTTATGAGAGCTAACAAACTTTGCATCCCCGAGTCTTCTCTTTGTTTGTTGCTTTTGCAGGAATCTCATGGAGGAGGCTTAATGGGACACTTTGGACGAGACAAGACGTTCGCCATGCTCTCGAAGAACTACTTTTGGCCAAAGATGTTTCGCGACGTCAATCGCTTCACCAACCGTTGCTCTACATGTCACAAAGCTAAGTCCAAAGCTCAATCTCATGGCCTTTATATGCCTCTACCAATTCCATATCAACCATGGGAAGACATTAGCATGGACTTTGTACTTGGTTTGCCTAGGACTCGAACTGGGAAGGATTCGGTATTTTTCATTGTGGACCGTTTCTCAAAAATGGCACATTTTATTCCTTGCAACAAGATAGACGATGCTTCAAATGTTGCTAATCTCTTTTGTAGGGAAATATTGCGTCTACATGGAGTGCCAAAGACTACCGTCTTGGACCGAGACGTCATGTTCCTTAGCTACTTTTAGAAGACCCTATGCGCCAAGCTCGGAATCAAGCTACTTTTCTCCACGGTGTATCATCCACAAACCGATGGCCAAACGGAAGTTACCAACTGCACACTCTCCACTCTACTTCGGGTACTCATCAAGAAGAACATCAGGTAGTGGGAGGAGTGCCTACCTATCGTCGAGTTTGCCTACAACTGAGCAAAACACTCAACAACCGGCAAGTCCCCCTTCGAGGTTGTCTACGGTTTCAACCCTTTGTCCCCTTTGGACATTCTCCCTCTACCACTCCAAGAGCGCATCAATTTGGACGCAAGTGCCCGTGTGACACATCTCAAGAAGGTGCATGAAGATACAAGAAACACCATCGAGCGCCAAGTTCAATGCCTTGCGACCTAGCAAAACTTCAACAAGCAACCTATGATCTTCAATATTGGTGATCTCGTGTGGCTAGACCTTCGCAAGGACCGTTTTCCAAAAGAACGCAAGTCCAAGCTTCGACCCCGAGTGGATGGACCCTTCAAGGTGCTTGCACGATACAATGACAATGCTTACAAGATCGACCTCCCGCGCGACAAGTACAACGTGAGTGACATCTTCAACGTCAAAGATCTTTCTCCCTTCCATGGTGATGAAGAATTTGATCCGAGGACAGATCTTCCCCAAGGGAGGGGAGATGATGCGGAGCATCCCAAGGCCATCCACATGGACACAACTACATCTCCTATGACACCTCTTGGACCCATGACACGAGCACGTGCAAGAGCCCTTGAAACCGAGGTGACATCTCTCCTCTCACATTTCCACTTTGATGCACATGAGACATGGCTACTGCCTCATACAGACACTTTGTGCATTCTCAGGTATCATGGAGAAGCTAAGGAGCAAGGAGAAGAGGAAGAGGAAGATGGATGAGAAGACAGAGAAGAAGAAGGGCTGAAGGAAAAGTCCCAGCCACCGGACGACCGTCCGGGACCGGACGTCCGGCGCCTGATGCTCCAGCCGAACCCCAGCGAGCGGACGTCCGGCCCCGACCGAACGACCGGTGCCCCTACACCTGAGCCAAACGAGCGGACGACCAGTGCCAGTGGACAAATGACGACCGGACGACCGGTAGGCTCCAGAAATCCACTACACCAGCATCCGAGCCAGAATGAGCGGACGACCGGTAGCTACCGGATGTCCGGCCGCTCCTGAGACACCGGACGTCCGGTCCCCGGCGAACGTCTGTTACCTAGTTGTGTCCAGATTCAGGCCCGAGGCCCATGTACCCCCTACTTTTGCCACCTTTTTGCACTTAGACTATATATAGACCTCCTATTCCTTCTAGCTACGGTTAGCAAAGGATTAGCTCATATTTTGTGTGAGAGCTTTGCTCATCCACTTGGTTACCTTCTCCTCGGATATTCAAGCCTCCTACGGAGAAGATCCCCCAAGAAGATTCAAGACCCCTCTTTAGGGAAGAACATCAAGACCTACTCACGGAGAAGACCGTTACCCTTGTATCGTCCTTGGTTGATTGTGTACCGTGTGAAGCCTATGTATTCGAGGATCTAGCGCATGTGTGACTTTCTTGTGTTGGTTTAGTGATTCTCTTGTATTTTCCCTTGTGTTCCCTCCGTTTTCTCCCCTTGTGTTCTTCATGTTCTTCGCGGGATCCGCTCCTATTGTGAAAGATCCGCCCTAGGGTTCCTACCCTACATCAATAGTTCATAGACAAGTAAATGGATGCTCCTAAAAGCCTCAAGATGAGCATGAGTGTCGTGGATGGCCCTTCCGTAGGATGATGGAGGAGGATCCTTGGTAGTGTATTATTGTGGTGAGTAGTGGACTCGTGTGCGCAAAACATTTACAAGTTGCCGTCTCGTAGGATAGTTTAGCCAAGAGTCAAAGCTGGCTTGCTGCAATAAACTCCACTACCCTTTGTTGATAATGTGCATGTATGTAGGATCTGATGTAAGTCTTGCTGGGTACATTTGTACTCATGTTTGCTTAATTTATGTTTTCCACAGAGAGTTTAGTCTCACTAGTAGTTCCGCGTGGACTTCGATGTTTAGCTTGCTACCTCAGCTACGATCTTGTGCCCTCGGCAGGGTCTTGTAGATAGTCAGGCTTCTCAGCCTTTTCATTTGTAGTTGTCTGTACTCAGACAAGTTAAGCTTCCGCTTGGGCTTGTTGCTTGTATGACTTGAATGATGGGTCATCAGACCCATGTTTGTAATATCTAGCTCCTCGGAGCCTAATGAATAAATACTTCGAGTCATAGAGTTATGTTGTGATGCCATGTTGTATTTGCACATATCGAGCATATTGTGTGTATGTTATTGAAATGCTTGGTATGTGTGGGATCCGACAATCTAGTTGTTTATTCTTGGTAGCCTCTCTTATGGGGAAATGTCTCCTAGTGCTTCCACTGAGCCATGGTAGCTTGTTACTGCTCCGGAACACTTAGGCTGGTCGGCATGTGTCCTTCTTCGTTCCTGTGTCTGTCCCTTCGGGGAAATGTCACGTGGTGTCTACCGGAGTCCTGTTAGCCCAGCTGCTACAGCCCGGATTCACTCGCTGATGACTGACACATTCGTTGCTGGGTCATGTATGCTTGTCCCTGTAAGTTAGTGCCACCTTGGGTTTACGACTAGTCATGTCGGCCCGGGTTCTTTGTTATATGGATGCTAGCGACGCTATCATATACGTGAGCCAAAAGGAGCAAACGGTCCCGGGCCAGGTAAGGTGGCACCCGTGGGAATACCGCGCGTGAGGCCGCAAAGTGATATGATGTGTTACATGCTAGATTGGTGTGACTTAGGATCGGGGTCTTGACAGTTAGGTGCGGCTGCAGAAGCAGATCCCGCGAGGTGGACGCTGCTGGCATTGAATGGGCTCTGGTACGCCGGTGGATGAGTAGTCTAGGGTTTCGAGAGGGGAGGGGAGAAAGGCCAATGAAGTACGGACGGCGTGATGTGAGATGCTCTGGTGTTATGGAGTTAGTCGTTTTTGCGGGAGGGGAGAGGAAATGGGGGTGCCGTGTAGTGGGGGAAACCGGAAGTTACCAAAGCAGCCCCGACCTATTATGTAGATGAGGGCGGTATTTTAACTGTTGGTTTCCGTGCACCAAGGACAAAAGGGGAATTTCGCATGCTAAAGACTAAGGTGGCGGAAATTTTAGAAGGAGGCAGGATATTTTGCCGCCTGTGGGATCATTCGTATACAGTTTCAACTAATTTTGGACCGTGCTAACGGGACGGTCATGCGAGACTGTGTACATGGGGCACGCGTCAGCAGTTAATAACTGGTGTGAAGTCCACCCTAGAAAAAAGACAATAACTCGGGATGATGCGCCGATAACTTGGACGTTCACACGGGCGCGGCCAATCGTACGGGTGTAGTGGCGCGTTCACAAAAAAGGGATCAAACGCTTAGCCTATGTATTCTCGTGTAAATAGATAATTTAGTGCAATTGGTTATTTACTTTAGACATAATGCATTGACGTGTTAGTGTACAGGCGCACAAAAAGAAATGGATATTGTAGTCCGCTACTTAAAAGTGTTACCTCATATAATTACATAGCCTCCATTTCATAAATTGCGTACCCGTTGAATTCATATATGAATATTACATATATTACTTCCTAAAAGAACCTTAAATCATCCAAGACTAATGATTTGGAATGCAAGAGTAACAATGGTGCATGCACATGATAGCTACATTTGTTGTTTGAAGCAACATCACTGTAACTTTGGCATGCACAACTAAAAAGGTTTATTTAAATAGAAAAATATGTGATATGCGAGTGTCCAATCTTTATAGTGTTGAATCGATATTGTACCTTTGGCCACAATACGAAGTAGATATTGATTTATGTTCAAGCGATGCACGTCCACGATCGCTAGATAGTGATACGTGAATGAATTGTGCAATCTCTCTCACATGGATACATATCTCATTTCCCTGTGGGCATCGGAATCACACACGCGCACTTTGTGTATTTCTCTCCCTCCGTCGAGGTTAGACTTCGTCTTTCTACCTCGTCCTACAACTCTCCCACACAGAAAAACACACGCTCTCTCTGTCAAACACGCCCACCCCTTTAATTCCGCCCACACACAGCCACTAATGTCTCAAAATATAATAATGTCTCTCACCCATATGCCTAAGGTTAACTCGAGTTCCAGAACCATATGAATACATACAATGGGATTCCAGCAGAGCACCTTTTGTTTTGAGATTTCGCTCTCTCTCCCTCTCTCTCTCACACACACGTGCGCGCGCGCACGCACACACATTGTTTCTCGCTTCATTTTTTTCGGCAATTGCATGCACACAATTTTTTTATCTTCGTGATGCTTTAAGTATGCCTCGCATAAATGCTATCTACATATCCCTTAATATAGCTAGATATGTGTTGCACAAACTCCTTCTCCCTACTAATAAGATACCTGTGCGTTCCACCGAACATCAAGATGCATCTGTATGAGTAGTTTATCTTGTGGGAGAAAAGGATGAATGAGGGAATGCCTTATTTGCAAATGCGGAGAGGGGTGTGGGTATCTTTTTGCAAAATTGCCACAATTTCCTTCCTATCCGTCGGGTATAAATCGGGTGGCCTATATTGCAGGATGGCAGGAACACCATGAGCACCAACTCTGTTTTTTGTAAGAGTAGGGATATGTAAGTGTCACTGCCCCACCCCCCCGACACACACACCGACACCCACACAACCACACATACACACTTCCCAACACCGAAGGAGTAGGGTGACACCTCGATCTTGATACTAATCTATCGACTGGCTTCTCTCTCAAACACACACACACGCACACACACTACCCGACACCGAAGGAGTAGGGCGGCACCTCGATCTTGATAGTAATCTAGCTACTCCTCTTTCAAACACACACATACATACACACACACTCGCTAGTTGTGCCTCTGTGCCTATCGCGCACACTCTCGATACGTCTTTCTCTCCCTCCCCCTCCCCCCACCCCAACAATGACAGCAAAAGGGTGACAACTCGATCTGATCGTAATCTGTCAATTGGTTTCTCTCTCGAACATTGCGTCTCTATGCCTCGCTCAGTAGCCCCCTCGATATGTAGACTTCTCATGCGCGCACAACTGTAGTGACGATGACGCTGAACCCAGTGTGCCTCGTTTTTACCGACCTCATGTGATAGTTTTCACCCTGTTTTGTGTTAATTAACAAGGAAACCTTTTCTTTGTTACTACTAGTGAATCTGAAATCATTCGGGGCAGACATAAAATATATCACTTCAACCCAATTATCACAGTAACTATTTTAAAAGAAACTAGCTAGATGCCCGTGCATTTACAGAATATCAAGATGCATTTGTATGAGTAGTTTATCTTGTGAGAGAAAAGGATGAATGAGGGAAGGCCGTATTTGCGAACGTGGACAGGGTTGTGGGTATATTTTTGCAAAATTGCCATAGTTTTCTTCGTATCTATTAGATATAAATATGATGGCCTATATTGCAGGATGGCACGCACACCATCATCACCAACTCTGTTTTCTACTCCCTCCGTTCCTAAATATTTGTCTTTTTAGAGATTTCAACAAGTGACTACATATGGAGCAAAATGAGTGCATCTACACTATAAAATATGTCTACATACACATCGATATGTGGTAGTCCATTTGAAATCTGAAAAAGACAAATATTTAGGAACAGATGGAGTATAAGAGTAGACATGGAGATATATTCCAGCATGTTCTACAACAAAAATGTGATGGACTGGTTAACGCCGGATGCTCGCAACGCGATGACATGAGCTCGAATTCTGTCTTTAACTTTAGATTTTTATATTATATATTACTTATTTAATATATACTTCTTTCGCTACTGTACTGACAGTGGAACCCACAAAGTACTTAGAATACAATATTAAGGATGGACTTGTTTCTTTTTAACTTTCTGTACGAAGCTGTAGCTACCCTGCAAGTCACGTGTACACTGTACATGCAATTAACTTTTTATAGAGGGACAATCATACACGCAATTAACTCAAATAGATTGGATGTCACTCTATTATTTCCAGCATAAGAGTAACTCCAACGGTAGCTGGCAAATTTCCTCCGGCTTCCTTCTGCGGAGGACGACATCAAACGCCAGCGGCATACATTTTCACAACTCTAACCAACCAGGTGAAATTCATGCAAACACGGATGATTTCATATGAGCATGAAGGATTTTCGTATAAAAAAGCCGGATCTTCATATAAATATGATGGATTTCATTACATTTACAAGAACTAAGCGGTGCCATTCCGACTCTCTTGGTATAATTAATACTCCCTCCATCCGGAAATACTTGTCCTAGAAATGGATGTATCTAGACTTATTTTAGTTATAGATACATACAATTTATCCATTCTTAGAACAAAAATTTCCCGCCAACTTGAGAGGGAGTACATAATCTAAATGGCCGTCCACGGATCCCTTTGTCTTCCTCATGTCTGGCAGACACTTTGTGGGGTCGACGAAGGTCCTTGGAAGAGACGAAGAAGCAAAAAAACCACCTGAATGCGCAGTCGTCGCCTCGGTGGTGGCGTTCATGGGACCCAAGTGGCGGCGGCCTCCCATGTTCTAATTCTCATTGATGATGGCGGCGGACACGGAGAAGCTGGCCACCGACTCGTCGCTCTCCACGCACCCGGCTTCTGTCTCTGCCTGCATGGCGCTGCCGCAGGCACGGGAGGCGCGCCCACAGACACGGGAGACGCAGCACCGCAGACACTGGTGGCGCGGTATGACGCGGCAGCAACGACACCCGTACCAGTGTGCTCGCCGCCGTGCCGGCGTGGAGCAACTCGCCACTCCTCATCAAGATGAACTAGAGCGGCGAGTTGCTGATCCACGCGCCTTCTTGGGGCGGCAACTGGCTCCGTCAGGCCAAGCGAGGTTGGTGAAGCACTGAGCTGCCTCGCCCGTATCCGGAGGGCTCGGCGGGCCACCCAGCCAGGTAATATGCCGGAGAACGGCTCCTCGGAAGCCATCGAAAGAGTGGAGAAAATGGTGAAGGAGGAGATGGGGGAGCGGCAGAGAGGTGCGATTCTTGCCCGTTGTTTGTCTGGCCTCATGTAAATAGAGGGCTGATGGTAGGAGCTTAGCCGGCGTCTAGCCTCGTTTAAACTAAGGGCGGACGGGAGGAGCTCGGCCGGTGTTGCGTTTAATTCTGGCCCGCTCATGAACAGACGTGTGGATAGAGTAGGTTTCTCGTTTTGCATGCGGGTTTAACGGAGGGGTTTGATGGAGGTGAGGTGGCGTGTTCAGCCGGGCGTGCAGCGGACGGCGCAGTACTATTCGATTTCATAGCGGGCGGCGCAGTTCCCAATATGGCTTTAATGCGGACGAGGGAGGGAGTAGCGGTTCCCGAAATGTTGAACGGACGATGCATCCTCCTTCAATTAATGCATGAGGGAAGTAATGGGAGGAGGACCGGGAAAAGAGGTTGCACGATGTGAATGCGACGCAGTTTGCCCTCATATAAAGGCACCCCTCCATTCCAATGCATCTACCACATCGTACGCACCTAAGCATTTGCCTAAGCACCTACACTAAGCGCAAAAGAGCTCACTCCAGACCCATCGCGGCGATGCGCGCGAGCGGCTGTGCTAGATGGTCCACGATGTCGGTCTGCGGCATGGCGCCGAGGATCGTCTCCAGACGATGCTGGAGACTGGCTGGTGGATGGCCGCCATCAACGCCAACTACGACTCTCAGTTGGACAAGATGATCGTTTCCACCACCAAATAGTTTACCGTCCTCAAGAAGCTCGCGGACGACATTGCCGTACTCCTCCAGCTCGGGCTCCTCATTGCCTGCCACCCTAATCGGCCTCCAAGGCCGGAACCTCTTTCAAGCACTGGTGGCCCTGCGACTGCCCGCCGAGGCCACGAAGAATGTCCACCTAGAGGTCGCGCTCGCCGCGAGGCGCCTCGCCCTGCAAGAAATCGTCGACCTACACATCCACATGTACGAGCAAATCGTGTACATAGGTATCTACAAGGCCAGTGAGGACGCTACAACGTTGGCCTTCCTCAACCGGCTGGAAGCCTTGGATGCCTTTGCTGAGAAGCACCTCGACCTCGCCACAAAATCCGCTGCTCCTTAGCCACTAGTCGGTGGCCCGATGCACTAAGTTGAGGAGGAGGAGGTCGTATGTTGATGGATGCATCTTTCTTCTTGCCTTCTGTAACCACCACTGCCGTCGCATCATCATCGTGGCGTTAATTCTTATTGTGTTGTTGCATTCTCGTTCCAGTCAATACCGACATGTGCGATCCCTTTGCTTAATTATATGCATCACTGTAACTAGTACTCCATCCATCAATTTATCAGTTGTTCTTACCTTTTCCATCAACTTTGTGCAACACGCGGGCATCTTGCTAGAAACACTAGAACATGTCGGACCGCGTGTGACCAAACCGACGATGCGCCAACCTAGCTACTACGTACCTTGCTTATCTGGCAGAAATAGCTCCGCCCTAGTGTTTCCAATCGTTATTTCTATCTATCGATCAGGCCAAGGAGCAGAACCAAAATGTTACAATTTATACATGTTTCTCTACTCCTATTCCTATAAAAGACTCAGTTGGTGATGGTGGTGTGTCTGCCATCCGTCGTTTCCAACCATTAGATCTGCATCTAACGGCTGTGAGGTAAGTTGTGGCATTTTTGCAACAATAGCCCACTTCTCTGCTCCAATTTGCAGAAAACCCCTTATTATCTTGAAAGCAACCACATCCCTCCCTCACCTCATCAAAACAGCCTGAGAAATATATACTCCTATAAAAGACTCAATTGGTGATGGTGGTGTGTTTGCCATCCGTCGTTTCTGACCATTAGATCTACATCTAACAGATGTGAGGTAAGTTGTGGCATTTTTGCAACAATAGCCCACTTCTCTTCTCCAATTTGCAGAAAACCCCTTATTATCTTGAAAGCAACCACATCCCTCCCTCACCTCATCAAAACAGCCTGAGAAATATATCTCTACTCTTATAGAAAACAGAGTTGGTGATGATGGTGTGCCTGCCATCTTGCAATATAGGCCGTCCGATCTATATCTGACGGATAGGAAGGAAACTATAGCAATTTTGCAGAAAGATACTCGCACCCCTCATCACATTTGCAGATAGGGCCTTCCATCATTCATCATTATCTCCCACAAGATAAACTACTCATATAAATGCATCTTGATGTTCCGTGCAATGCATGGGCATCTTGCTAGTACTCCTATAAATGACTCAGTTGGTGATGGTGGTATGTCTGCCATCTGTTGTTTCTGACCATTAGATCTGCATCTAACGGCTGTGAGGTAAGTTGTGGCATTTTTGCAAAAATATCCCACTTCTCTGCTCCAATTTGCAGAAAACCCCTTATTATCTTGAAAGCAACCACATCCCTCCCTCACCTCATCAAAACAGCCTGAGAAATATATCTCCACTCTTATAAAAACTAGAGTTGGTGATGATGGTGTGCCTGCCATCCTGCAATATAGGCCGTCCAATCTATATCTGACGGATAGGAAGGAAACTATAGCAATTTTGCATAAAGATACCCGCACCCCTCATCACATTTGCAGATAAGGCCTTCCATCGTTCATCATTATCTCCCACAAGATAAACTACTCATATAAATGCATCTTGATGTTCCGTGCAATGCACGGGGCATCTTGCTAGTACTACTATAAAAGACTCAGTTGGTGATGTTGGTGTGTCTGCCATCCGTTGTTTCTGACCATTAGATCTGCATCTAACGGCTGTGAGGTAAGTTGTGGCATTTTTGCAAAAATATCCCACTTCTCTGCTCCAATTTGCAGAAAACCCCTTATTATCTTGAAAGCAACCACATCCGTCCCTCTCCTCATCAAAACAGCATGAGAAATATATTTTGAGTGAGAAGTACTCCCTCCGTTCCTAAATATTTGTCTTTCTAGAGATTTCAATAAGTGACTACATACGGAGCAAAATGAGTCAATCTACACTTCAAAATATGTCTATATAATCCGTATGTGATAGTGCATTTGAAATCTCTAAAAAGACAAATATTTGGGAACGGAGGGAGTAATATATTAGGCGTATATCAAAACAAGAGTGATTTCTTTCAAGTTTGTGAACAAGTACTACTATTCTACTACTTTGGATCTGTCTGAAAGTGCAACTATCCCTAGGTGGTTTTGCTAATTCATAACAACATATAGCTCATTGAGCTAATGCTATTCCAAGATGATTATTTCAAGAAAGCTCAATGATTGGCATGGCATGGATTGGCTCAAGCTCAAAAGCTCAAGACTCTTCATTTTACATTTTAGTGATCGAAGATCACATTGAGTCTTTAGGAAAAGCCAATACTATCAAGGAGGGATGAGGTGTTGCTTAATGAGCCTCTTGCTTCATGTGCTTAGTGATATGCTCCAAAACCCTCAACTACTTTCCCATATCCACATATGACCAAAACCCTAAGCCAAACTCGGTCCTACCGATTCTTCCTATCCGGCGCCACCGAGTTTCATTTGTCATAAGCCACCGCCAAACCCTAGCAAATCGGTTCTACCGATAGGGATCTCGGTCTCACCGAGATGGGGTTGCAAACTCTCTGTTTCCCTTTCATAACTTTTCGGTCTCACCGAAAGAGCGAATCGGTCCCGCCGAGATTGCAATGTAAATTCAGTGTTTCCTTTTTGTAACTTTTCGGTCTCACCGGAAGAGCAAATCGGTCCCACCGAGTTTGCCTGACCAACTCTCTGGTTAGCTAATTACCAAATTCGGTCCCACCGAGTTTGTGTAATTGGTCTCACCGAGATTACGTTATGCCCAAACCCTAACCATATCGGTCCTACCGAGTTGCATGTCAATCCCACCGAAAATCTCTAACGGTCAATAGGTTTACCTTTCCGGTCCGACCGAGTTTGTTGATTCGGTCCCACCGAGATTGGAAAACTGTGTGTAACGGTTGGATTTTTTGTGGAGGCTATATATACCCCTCCACCTCCTCTTCATTTGTGGAGAGAGCAATCAGAACACATACACCATTCCAACTCATATGTTCTGAGAGAGAACCACCTACTCATGTGTTGAGACCAAGATATTCCATTCCTACCATATGAATCTTGATCTCTAGCCTTCCCAAGTTGCTTTCCACTCAAATCTTCTTTCCACCAAATCCAAATCCTATGAGAGAGAGTTGAGTGTTTGGGAGACTATCATTTGAAGCACAAGAGCAAGGAGTTCATTACCTACACACCATTTGTTACTTCTTGGAGAGTGGTGTCTCCTAGATTGGCTAGGTGTCACTTGGGAGCCTCCGACAAGATTGTGGAGTTGAACCAAGGAGTTTGTAAGGGCAAGGAGATCGCCTACTTCATGAAGATCTACCGCTAGTGAGGCAAGTCCTGTGTGGGCGATGGCCATGGTGGGATAGACAAGGTTGCTTCTTCGTGGACCCTTTGTGGGTGGTTGCTTCTTCGTGGACCCTTCGTGGGTGGAGCCTTGTGTGGACTCGCGCAACCGTGACCCTTTGTGGGTGGAGCCCTTTGTGGACTCGCGCAACCGTTACCCTTCGTGGGTTGAAGTCTCCATCAACGTGGATGTAGGATAGCACCACCTATCCGAACCACGGGAAAAACATCCGTGTCTCCAATTGCGTTTGAACTCTCCAAACCCTTTCCCTTACATTCTTGCAAGTTGCATGCTTGACATTCCGCTGCTCATATACTCTTTGCATGCTTTCTTGAAATGTATTATGTATGTTGAAATTGTGCCTAAACTCCACTTAAACCGAAAAAGCTTAAAAATTGCAACTTTAGCATTAAGTGTCTAACCCCCCCTCTAGACACATCTACTTCTAGATCCTACAAGTGGTATCAGAGCTTTGGTCTCCATTGCCTTGGTTTAATCACCATTGGAGGAAGATGGATGTGTCTACATTAGGGAGTCTTAGACATAGAGTGCCTATTCTTGATGGAGAGTATTTTCACGAGTGGAAAAATGAGATGCTTGTAATCTTCAATCAATATCATTTGAACAAGTATATTGCTAGCCCTTGTGCACCTCATATTGATCCTTTGCATCCTACCCTAGATGAAGATATTGACATGATTCGCAATCTTAGAACTATTGAGCTCATCATTAGAGGATTGCCCAAAAATTTGATTGCTAGTTTGCCTACTCTAAACTGTGCCTATACTATATGGAAATTTCTGGAGGAACGATTTCCCGATCATTCCTTGAAAACTTTGTATGAAATTTTCCATAAATCTATTGCCTTGAGTAAGATGAACTCTAGTGATCCTAGTTTTGGTAATTGTCTATTTGAACTTACCAATCCTAAGCATGCTAAAGGAGATGTTGGAATCATTAATGATATCATATTCAAAGCTATAAGAATTCATAAAAGTGACCACTTTGATGATCATTTATCTAATGAATTACCCTCTCTAGGAAATGCTGAGTCACAAGATCATGATGAACATGGATACTATGATGATGATGATGATGATGATAGTGACTTCGATCTTGATGATGCAATGAGACATTTTGGTCTTATGGCAAATCTTCGGGGATATGAATCAGGAGGAAAAGAATGGGTTCTTGATAGTGGATGTACTGATCATATGACCGGAGATGAAGAGATGTTTCGTGAGCTTGCTGAAAATGACGGCCCTCGAAAATATGTCACCTTTGGTGATAATTCAAAGGGTAAAGTGGTTGGCCTTGGTAAGGTGGCCATCTCACATGATAGTTCCATTCAAAATGTCATGCTCGTTGACTCTCTCGGCTACAACTTACTTTCAGTATCTAGACTTGCTGATTTCGGTTTGAATGTCCTATTTACTGAGGTAGATTGCCAAGTATTTCGTCGAGACAATCATAAAATGGTCTTTACCGGTCTGCGTAGAGGTGATCTTTACATTGTCGATTTCTCTAAAAAGGCACAACCTAAAACTTGCTTTGTTGCTAAATCCTCAAAAGGTTGGTTGTGGCATAGACGACTAGGTCACGTCGGCATGAGAAACCTTGACAAGCTTATTAAAGGAAATCATATCCTTGGAGTTAACGATGTCATATTTGATAAGGATAGACTTTGCAGTGCTTGTCAAGCAGGTAAACAGGTTGGAGGAAGACATCCCGTGAAGAACATCATGACCACAAGGAGGCCACTTGAGCTACTTCACATGGATCTTTTTGGTCCCAACGCCTACAAGAGTCTCGGTGGAAATTCTTTTGGTCTAGTTATAGTTGATGATTTTTCAAGATTTACGTGGGTGTTCTTTCTTAATGACAAGTTGCAGGTCCAGAAGATCTTCAGAAACTTCGCTAGGAAGGCCCAAAATCAGTTTGACGTGAAGATCAAGAAGGTTCGGAGTGACAACGGAACGGAGTTCAAGAACGCAAATGTGGACACCTTTCTTGACGAAGAAGGGATTTCACACGAGTTCTCGGCTACGTACACACCTCAACAAAATGGAGCTGTTGAGAGGGAGAACTGGACGCTCATCGAAATGGCAAGAACGATGCTTGATGAATACAAGACGCCGAAGCACTTTTGGGCAGAAGCGGTTGAGACAGCTTGTCACGCAACAAATCGCTTATATCTTCACAAGCTACTCGGCAAGACGGCATACGAGCTTCTCACCGGTAACAAACCCCAAGTTGGATATTTTCGAGTATTCGGCTCAAAGTGCTACATTCTTGATAAGCATCATCGTTCAAAGTTTGCTCCTAAATCTCATGAAGGTTTTCTACTTGGTTATGGCTCAAACTCTCACACTTACCGTGTCTACAACAATTTCACCTGAAAGGTTGAAGAGACGGTAGATGTGAAGTTTGATGAATCTAATGGCTCGCAAGTAGAGCAATTGCCAATTGATGTAGGAGACAAAGACCCTTCAGAAGCAATCTAAGACTTGTCCATTGGCAAAGTTCGTCCAACGGAGGTGAAGGAGAGTACCTCGTCCGTCCAAGTGGAAGCTTCTACTTCACGACAAGGTGAACCAAGAATTGATACGGAAGCATCCACAAGTGGGACACATCAAGATGAAGAAGACGGGAAGTACATCAAGACGAACATCAACAACGTCCTTCTCCACCACGACCAGAAAACGACGACGTCAACAATAAAGAAGGCCAAGAAGAAGAACAAGATGAAGAAGATGTTCAACGAAGACCCAAGCAAAAGCTTTCACGAGTTCGAGCAAGAATTGCCAAAGATCATCCCGTCGAGCAAATCCTAAATGATATACAAACTGGGAGAATCACTCGCTCAAAAACTCGTTTAGCTAACTTTTGTGAAAACTATTCATTCATCTCTAGCATTGAACCTATGAAGGTTGAAGAAGCATTGGAAGATCCAGATTGGATAAACGCTGTGCATGAAGAACTACACAATTTTGAGAGAAACCAAGTTTGGACATTGGTTGAGAAGCCCGACAACAACCACAACATAATTGGTACCAAATGGGTGTTTCGCAACAAGCAAGATGAAGATGGACAAGTGGTTCGGAACAAAGCACGTCTCGTCGCCCAAGGGTACACACAAGTCGAAGGTATGGACTATGGTGAGACATATACTCCCGTTGCTAGACTTGAGTCCATTCGCATCTTACTTGCCTATGCTAATCACCATAATATCACCTTGTACCAAATGGACATTAAAAGTGCTTTTCTAAGTGGTGAAATAGAGGAGGAAGTTTATGTCAAACAACCTCCCGGCTTTATCAATCCTAAGAAACCAAATCATGTTTACAAACTTCACAAGGCTCTTTATGGTCTTAAACAAGCTCCTAGAGCATGGTATAAATGCTTGACCAAGTTCCTTACTACAAGTGGTTTTGAAATTGGTAAAATTGATTCTACTCTTTTTACTAAAAGGGTTAATGGAGAACTATTTGTATGCCAAATTTATGTCGATGATATCATATTTGGTTCAACTAACCCTCTCTTTATGAAAAGTTTGGAAAGCTAATGTCAGAGAAGTTTGAGATGTCTATGATGAGTGAACTCAAATTCTTTCTCGGTTTGCAAATCAAGCAAACTAAGGAAGGTACATTTGTCTCTCAAACAAAGTACACCAAGGACTTATTCAAGAAGTTCAATATGCAAGAATGCAAAGGTATGTGTACACCCATGCCTACTAGTGGACATAATGATTTGACCAAAGATGGTGAACCGGTTGATCAAAAGGTTTATCGCTCTATGATTGGTTCATTGTTATACCTATGTGCTTCACGTCCCGATATTATGCTAAGTGTGTGCATGTGTGCATGATATCAAGCCGCTCCTAAAGATTGTCATCTTAAGGCCGTGAAAAGGATAGTGAGATATTTAATCCATACACCAAATTTTGGCATTTGGTATCCTAAGAGGTCTTCTTTTGATCTTGTTGGCTATTCCGACTCGGATTATGCCGGAGACAAGGTTGATAGAAAGTCCACTTCGGGTACTTGTCAATTTCTTGGTAGATCTCTTGTGTCTTGGTCTTCCAAGAAACAAAACTCGGTATCCTTATCCACCGCTGAAGCGGAATACATTGCCGCTGGTTCATGTTGTGCTCAATTACTCTAGATGACCCAAACTCTTAAAGATTATGGGATTTATGTGAAACATGTTCCACTGCTTTGTGACTATGAAAGTGCTATCAAAATTTGTCATAATCCTGTAAAACATTCTCGAACTAAGCATATTGAAGTTCGTCATCATTTCATTCAAGATCATGTTGCTAAAGGTGACATTAATCTTAAGCATGTACGCACCGATAAGCAATTAGCGGATATATTCACTAAATCACTTGATGAGAAAGTGTTTTGCAGGTTGAGAGGAGAATTGAACATCATTGATGCTTCGAACTTGGAGTAGAAACTCCATTGGATACATGCAAGACATGAGCTTATGACTAATCCATGATATATCTCTTATGATAACTATCTTATGTCTTGGATATATTTGTACCTTGCATGTTGTCTAACCCATGTAGGTGCTTGGTTGAATCTAATTCCATGAGATTGCGACTCACTCACATCTTGAGCAATCTCTACATCACCAAGACTCTATACGATAGTGGTTGAAGACAAGGAAGCACAAAACCATTCAAATATATCCTTTGACAAATTCTATGTTAAGCTTCATGATTTTCATTTTTGGATACACAAGTGCTTTCCCTTGCAAGAACTAACCCATGTAGGTAGATGGACTCAAACTCCAAGTGGTGCTCCCAACTCTTGATGAGCTACATCAACCTTGAGTACCCACACAAGTTCAACTTCATGAGCAAGAACCACACCACCACCCAAGGTATGTTATTCCATCTTAGAGAAGCTTTACTCCAAGACATGAGTCAAAGCAACTCAACAAGATGTGAATACATCAAGATGCTTAAACGAAAAATGGTAACCCCATTTTGAGCTTAAACGATGAGTATGACCTATGATCAAGTGTTCTCAGTTGACTCCTAAGTCAATATACTCTAACATAGGTGACTATGTCACCGCCCAACTCTAGATGAAGTTCTCTTGTGTTCTTTTCTGTGTTATTGCATTTGTCTCATGCATGTTTATTTTCTTTCTCTTTTTCACAAACAAAAAAAAACTTCATCTAGATCTTTCAGTTTCTTCTCTTTTCTCTTTGTTTTTGTTCTGCATTTTCTGCATTTAATTCCTTGCAAAGCCTTTGGGTAATTCATTGCAAATCTTTGTGAGCTCCTATATGTCTAGTGAGCTGAGGTGACAAGTGTTTTTCTCTGTGTAAACTCGGTTCCACCGACTTGCAACTTTCGGTTCAACCGAATCTTTTCGGCACCACCGAAATATGCCACTCGGTGCCACCGACTTTGCAATCAGAAAAACAGTTTGCCACTTGTTCTACATTTCTTCTAATTTAGCTCCACTCAATGAATCTTGTCCTCTACAAGCATCACAATTTTATCCTCTGCTTTGTGCTGAATCTCAAGGACCAAACCTATTCGACGGATTCCAGGAAAAACCTTCTTGGAAATTGATGTCAAAGGGGGAGAGAGAGATCACATCAAAGCTTGTAGGAGAGAGAGATCACATCAAGGGAGAGAAACAGTCTCAAGGACCAAACCTACAAGAGAGAAAGTATTAAGGGGGAGAGAGAGACCTCAAGGGGGAGAGAAAGTCTCAAGGATCCCAGATGTTGTTAAGGGGGAGAGAGAGATTTCCAGGGAGAGAAAGTCTCAAGGATCCCAGATACATGTATTTGCATTAAGTTCTATTCATTTGTATCTTTCAGCTCTGATTTTATGTTCCCTATCTTCTCCCAATATCCCATGTAAGATTCAGGGGGAGCAAGACACCTAAGGGAACGAAATCAGTCAAATTCATTGCATATCTTTATTCTTGGGGACATGTTGAATCCAATGTGGTACCTTGTACTCACTCTCTACATGTCATCCCAGTCTTGGTATTCTTGTGGTTTCTTTTGTTTGCTCTGGCTAGTGGATGTACCTGTATTATCTAACTTTGTTTGTGCAGGTTCATTTCATCCTAAGCCAACTCAAGATCACAAGGTAAGTATATGCATCAAAATCATGATTATGAGGAGTTCTTGCTAATGTACATACTATTTGCAAGAAGGACTCATGAGCATGAAGGTACTTTCCTTGATAATCTTTTGCTCTGATGCATATGGCCAAGATACATGTAACACATTGCCTACTCTGTCATGGTTATGCTCTCACATGCCTCTATATTTCATATTTACATGGGTGCATACATGTAGGGGGAGCCTATGCTTGTTACATGTCGTTCCAAAGCTTTTCTTGCTGTTCTTTATATCTTTATCTAAAGCTTTGATGTATGTTGCCATCAATTACCAAAAAGGGGGAGAAAAATGTATAGATCATAGGCTTCGAGAGAGAGAGTGTTGCCTTTTTCTCTCTTGCTTTATTTGGTGCTTTTTCGAACTTTGTTTGCTTTTGAGTGCTTGAGATACTACGTCATTATTTGTGAGACATTGATGATCATGTGTTTGATCATAAGCTACACTTAATGCTTGATGAATGCTATTATCTTATCTATCTTATGTGATCATTCACTATTCTTGGTGATGAGTGCATGTATTTCATTCTTATCATTTTAAGCGCTCCACCAAGATGTATGTGACATGGAAGAGTAACCCATGACTCTAACTCTTTGTGCATTTGCAGTCCAAAGCAAATTTTAAATATGCACAAATTTAGGGGGAGATCTTACTTGTCACATACTTCTCAAAGCGACGATATATTTCATGCTTATTATCATTTGTCGAAGCTTTGGTCTATATATTGTCATCAATTACCAAAAAGGGGGAGATTGAAAGTGCAACTATCCCTAGGTGGTTTTGGTAATTCATAACAACATATAGCTCATTGAGCTAATGCTATTCCAAGATGATTATTTCAGGAAAGCTCAATGATTGGCACGGCATGGATGTGAAAGTGGAACCCTCAAAATGCTAAGGACAAAGGATTGGCTCAAGCTCAAAAGCTCAAGACTCTTCATTTTACATTTTAGTGATCCAAGATCACATTGAGTCTTTAGGAAAAGCCAATACTATCAAGGAGGGATGAGGTGTTGCTTAATGAGCCTCTTGCTTCATGTGCTTAGTGATATGCTCCAAAACCCTCAACTACTTTCCCATATCCACATATGACCAAAACCCTAAGCCAAACTCGGTCCTACCGATTCTTCCTATCCGGCGCCACCGAGTTTCATTTGTCATAAGCCACTGCCAAACCCTAGCAAATCGGTTCTACCGATAGGGATCTCGGTCTCACCGAGATGGGGTTGCAAACTCTCTGTTTCCCTCTCGTAACTTTGTCTCACCGAAAGAGCGAATCAGTCCCACCGAGATTGCAATGTAAATTCAGTGTTTCCTTTTTGTAACTTTTCGGTCTCACCGAAAGAGCAAATCGGTCCCACCGAGTTTGCCTGACCAACTCTCTGGTTAGCTAATTACCAAATTCGGTCCCACCGAGTTTGTGTAATCGGTCTCACCGAGATTACGTTATGTCCAAACCCTAACCATATCGGTCCTACCGAGTTGCATGTCAGTCCCACCGAAAATCTCTAACGGTCACTAGGTTTACCTTTCCGGTCCGACCGAGTTTGTTGATTCGGTCCCACCGAGATTGGAAAACTGTGTGTAACGGTTGGATTTTGTGTGGAGGCTATATATACCCCTCCACCTCCTCTTCATTCGTGGAGAGAGCAATCAGAACACATACACCATTCCAACTCATATGTTCTGAGAGAGAACCACCTACTCATGTGTTGAGACCAAGATATTCCATTCCTACCATATGAATCTTGATCTCTAGCCTTCCCAAGTTGCTTTCCACTCAAATCTTCTTTCCACCAAATCCAAATCCTATGAGAGAGAGTTGAGTGTTTGGGAGACTATCATTTGAAGCACAAGAGCAAGGAGTTCATTACCTACACACCATTTGTTACTTCTTGGAGAGTGGTGTCTCCTAGATTGGCTAGGTGTCACTTGGGAGCCTCCGACAAGATTGTGGAGTTGAACCAAGGAGTTTGTAAGGGCAAGGAGATCGCCTACTTCGTGAAGATCTACCGCTAGTGAGGCAAGTCCTGTGTGGGCGATGGCCATGGTGGGATAGACAAGGTTGCTTCTTCGTGGACCCTTTGTGGGTGGTTGCTTCTTCGTGGACCCTTCGTGGGTGGAGCCCTGTGTGGACTCGCGCAACTGTGACCCTTTGTGGGTGAAGCCCTTTGTGGACTCACACAACTGTTACCCTTCGTGGGTTGAAGTCTCCATCAACGTGGATGTAGGATAGCACCACCTATCCGAACCATGGGAAAAACATCCGTGTCTCCAATTGCGTTTGAACTCTCCAAACCCTTTCCCTTACATTCTTGCAAGTTGCATGCTTTACATTCCGCTGCTCATATACTCTTTGCATGCTTTCTTGAAATGTATTATGTATGTTGAAATTGTGCCTAAACTCCACTTAATCCGAAAAAGCTTAAAAATTGCAACTTTAGCATTAAGTGTCTAATCCCCCCCTCTAGACACATCTACTTCTAGATCCTACACTATCGCAATGCACGGGCACATTGCTAGTAAAAGGAAAAGGCCTGCCACATTCGCGTCGCACTCCCCCCCCCACACGCCCGGGAATCCTGAGTACTTCACGGCCCGTCCGGCATGACACGTAGCTTAGGGAAGGCGTGTTGCCTAGCATTTTCACTTTCATGTGGGACCGCTATTGAGCAAACCGACTATTGGCAAACCGCACCCGCCCGCTGCCGGGTTGGAAAATAGAAACGAGGGGAGGATCTAGCTGTAGCACGGAAGCCAAGAAATTTGGTGTCAGATGGGGCTCGTTGATAGAGTAGGAGCATTCAGTACTACTCTACTCCTACTAGTACCAAGTTTGTAGTACTATACAACCAGTACTACCACTATACAACTACTAGGTATGTGCACAGCACATCATCGTAGGAACAAAAAACGGGAAGATCTTGTTTTGGGTGATTTATCTTTTTTACCAGTCAATGTAGTATGAAAAATATGATGTGGGGGGCACCCATGAAGCTTATGTGGCTTGGTTGCATGGCTACGAAAGGTTAGAGAAAAATAAATAGATAATGTGTTTAGAGTGCACTCCACTAAACAGATATACTTTGGATCCATTACAACGGGCCGACACATCTATATCGATACCCCCTATATAGTGCGTGAATAACTTTGAAAGTTGGTCATTGGATGAAGCCAATCCGACGGTACAAAGATGGCAAATCCGAGCACTACTGGTCATTGGATATCATCTACATTCCACCAGATTCTGCCACATGTAGAATTTAGAAGACTCCATGGTTGAACTTCATTCATGACTAACTTTGCCACAACTAAGCTTAGGCCAAGTGTGTCTGCCACAAAAAATGTGGCTAACAAAATGGCCACCACAAGTGTGGCAAGATTTGGCAAGAAGTTGAGTCTATGACATGTGGACCATGTAGCTAGAAAAGTGTGGCAAGCCACAAGTGTCGCAATGAACCAAACAAATGCCTGGTGTGTTTGGTAGGGTATATGAAGGGTGCATGATCCCAATAGTTCCCTTCTTGACCCACTTTTGGGTGTTTGGTAGAGTGTATGGAGGGTGCATGAGTCCACACTATATTAGCACAAATACACTAGAAGCATGCATGAAGAGAGCATACATGAAGAGGGGTGTTGAGTTGAGCATGCATGATGATGTAGGGTAAAACCCTAATCGCCCGATCTTTCACGAAAGGAGCGGATCCCGCAAACAACATGAGGAACACGAGGGGAAAATGAGGGGAACCACGAGGGGAAACACGAGAGAAACACTAAAACCAACAAGAATTGATCACACATGCGCTAGATCCATGAACACAAAGGAAGATACAAGATCCAAAGTCAACAACGGACGATACAAGAGGTAACCGGTCTTCTCCGTGAGGAGGTCTTGAATCCACGGGGGGATCTTCCCTTAGAAAGGGGGCTTGAATCCAAAGGGATCTTCTCCGTAGAGGCCGCGATCTCTCTCGTGGAGTAGATCCGATATGGATGAGCGTAGCTCTATCTCTCAAATGAGCTATCACAACGCTAACCCTAGAAAGTTGGACGAGGTGGAGTATATATAGTCTAGGGGGAGAAGGGATACACGGGCCTCGGCCCTTCACTGTGTGCAGACAGGGGAGGCCGGATGTCCGGGCTGGTCGTGCCGGATGTCCGGGCTTTTAGGCGATGCCGGATGTCTGGGCTGGGGAGGCCGGATGTCCAGGCTGGAGTGGTGGCACTTGTTGCTCTCGGGTTCGGAGGGGCCAGATTTTCGGGCTGGGAGCCGGATGTCCGGGGGCTTGGGAACGGCCGGATATCCGGGCGGGCGAGGCCGGATGTCCGGGGCCTGGGAGCTGTTCTCTGTCTTCTTCCGTCGTCGCTTCCATGCTTCCCTCGCAGATGGTGTAGTTGTTCCTTGGCGCTTGCACTCCTCCTCAACATCCGTGAAGCTCCGACAATACCTATGCATGCACACGGGAGAAGTGTCAAGTAGTATACCATCTTCGAAGGGGTCAAGTGAGCACGTGTAAAGGAGATGATTCACCTTTATGTATGTGAAGTAGATGTCGCACGTGTCACTTTCCAAACAGACTGTTGACATGGTGATGTCTATAGGATGCTACGCATCACATGAAGAGGGAACAACTATGCTGAGACGAGAATGCAACCATACACACTTGTGGCACACCTAAGCTTAGGCATGGCAACCTTAGGCTGCAAACAAAACCATAACTTTGAAAGTTGGTCATTGGATGAAGCCAATCCGACGGTACAAAGATGGCAAATCCAAGCACTACTAGCCGTTGGATATCATCTACATTCCACTAGATTTTGCCACATGTAGAATCTAGAAGACTCCACATGTAGAAGCACAATGCACAAACCACCAGAATCTCATACGTGCAATGCACGTGTACCTTACTAGTAGTTGGTAGTAGTAAGAAACAAATTCCGGGTTTGGCACGAGCTCGTACTACGGGAGCACCACAAGGCCTGCCGCAGGAGTTACATTTCCCTCTCGAGGCCCACGGGACCGAACTTCAGTGGCTTAGTGCCCGGCCTATGAGTCAATGACATGCGGACCTTAAATACAGCTGGCCGACATGTCATTCTCATGGTGGTGGTGTGGTTCGTGACTCACTCGTTCGAGATGAACCGGCCGGTGGTGGCGTGGCCGTGGCAAGGGTGCCACAGCTGGGCGTCGGGGCGTTACGAGGCGTAGATGGCCACACCGGCGGGTACTACCTATAGTATAGAAGTACTCCAGCTGAGGATTGATACCCGAGATGGAATGTGTCACAACCGCTGGATGAAAATTCAATGGTGCGGGAGTACGGGTCGGAGCACAGCAGCGGAGCAGGCAAACCGCGTCCAATCGGGTGTGGCTGTGGTAGAAAGTTGATGGTCGCCGCAGTTCAGCTGGCCCACATGTCATGCGCACAAAGTCAGAGGAGCGGTGGGGCCGAGAGGGATGAGGCGCACGTCGGGGGGATGTGGATCCCCTGACGTGAACAATCCTACCATTCTATCACTGACATCTGGGACCCGCCAGTGTGGGTCCCACCAGTCAGCGAAGGAAAGGCAGGGTAAGGCAGTGATAGCCACGTAAGAGGATCCATGTCCTTGTCGGGGGACGTCGTGCTTACAGGTAGGGTTGGAGCGGCGTCGTGGGAATCGCGTGTGGGTGTGGCAGTGGTAGAAACAAGAAACGTGATGGTCGCCGTGGTTCAACTTCCTTGGACAAGCTGTCATGTCTGCTGACACATGTATATCAAAACTAGAGTGTTTATATTTCAAGCACGTGAACAAGTATTATTCTACTACTTTGGATCCATTGCAACGCACGGGCCAGCACATTGGTAGTAGTAGTGTCTATCTCTATCTCTAGAAGCCTTCCCTCATTCATCATTTTCTCTCACAAGATAAACTAGTCATACAAATGCATCTTGATGTTCCATGGTGACAAACTTGGGGACTTGTTTCGTATGGGACACATCCTACGATATACTCCCTCTCTCCCAGTTTATTTGTTTTGAATCTTTTCGTTTTATAAGTTTCAAATTGAAATTTAGAGGGGCAGTTGGGCCGAGAGGGGTGAGCCACAGGTCGGGGGACGTGTGGTGTCATGGGTTCGTGCGGCGTCGTGGGAATCGCATGTGGCTGTGGTAGAAACTTCATGCTCGCCGCATTTAAGGTGGCCCACATGTCATGCACACAAAGGCAGAGGGGCGGTGCGGCCGAGAGGGGTGAGGCGCACGTCGGGGGACGTGGTGCCGTGGGTTGGAGCGGCGTTGTGGGAATCGCGAGTGGCAGTGGTTGAAACGTGATGGTCGCCATAGTTGAACTTCCATGGACGAGCTGTCATGTCTACGGACACATGCATTGCATACCGATCACTGGAAGGATTAATAGAGAAAGCTAGGTGGATAAATAATTCCTTATAGTCAAGCGGACCCACACTACTACTTGTTCCAAAGACATGCACACCATCGAAATAGTCCATCTATATCAATATACATAGAGAGGGAATATTATTTTACAAGAGAGGAAATAGTTCATCCATCCATAATGCCCTGCTGCTGGTGCAGCATCTTCTTCTTCTTCTTCTTCTTGTTCTCATTTTCTGTGGGAGACGGCTTCGCAACAAGCTCTCTGGACCTTGCAGCAATCTCAAAACTCACACGGGCATCGAGGGAAACATATTTTATCCGCTCGTACGTCAAGGGATAATTCTCCCATCCAGACGACCTTAATGCTAGCGTATCATCACCCTTCTAAAGATTTGTTCCGAGCACAAAATTTGCTATGTCGAATAGGGATGGTGTCGGTTTATCACAATCTTATACACGAATTTTTATTCTAGTTTGTAGGTCAAGGATCCTTTTCAAATCAAGGTTGTACGGCTCCAACTTCTGTTTGTCCCCTGCGATGGCTGCCCCACAGAAGTATATGTCCTCCCGAGACAAGAAACCATGAAGCTCACCTGGTACGGAGGGCGCGTGTATGATGTGGTACACCAAAACATCATCTTCGAGGCACAGCTGAAGGACATTGGCGCTTTGGATCTTCCAAGTGGCACGCTCCGTGTACTCTGCGTCGAAACCGATGACATTCATCTCCACCTTTTGGAGGGAGTTGGATACATTGTTGATCCACTTCCGAACAACCCTTGGGTGGTCGGTGACTGTGGCAACTATGCTCAACGAGCCTACGACGAGGACATGTTGGACGCTAAAAACCTGCATCTCGATCTCTTTCGCCATTTGGAACCGTTGGACCGGAGGGCTATGGTTTGGAGAATTAGGATTAGATGGCTAGTCTAACAGAAGAAGATGATTATTTATAGGGGCTTCAGAATTACTACAGGAGGATGTGAAGAGGTTAAAATAATGTGAGTGCAGTGTGGTTTGGATGCAAATGAAGATCAAGGAGTAGTGAAAAGGCCGAGGAAAATCGGTTCCCGATGGAGAAGTAAATGGGAGAAGTTATGCGCATGCATGAGGAGAGCTGCGGTGGTTTGACTGCTGCATGCAATGGATTGGACGGGCTCTTCGGTTGCCTTTTCTCTCTCCCACGCGCACAGAATGGCCCACTTGTATGCTGTAGTTTATTGGCTGGAGTCTGGCTGCAGCTGCTCATGTGTACGCTAATTAATGCTGTGAATGCGGGGCATGGAGGGAAATGGGCGCATTCAAAAGGGTATATACGCAGACTAATTAGAGAAATACTGAAAAAGGTTATGTGCAGACAAAAGAGGACCGGAGGGAGTACTACTCGTGTTCCTACTACGGTTAAGGAATATGTGGTTATCCTCAAAAATGAAAAGTCCTTCGCGCTTCTGCATGCATTAGAATTTGGTCCTGCTCGCAATATGGATGATAGCTGGAGGATGAAGTGAACCCAGAGGCATACTAGCACGGGAGTGTACTCATGTTCCTACTACTCCTACTAGTAGTAGTAGTACAACTGTGGTACACTTGATGGTCAAAATACTATTATTCATCCGGTCCTCATAGTGAGGTGACAAGACCCTGCGCCCGAGGTGACACCAGTCCAGGCGGTGTGTCTGGGTTACCAAAGTCAGCCTCACCTTGTGCACCGTGCAGTCACTGTCACCGCCGCTGTATAGCATGCCTCGCCTCGTCTCCCTCACCCCTAGCACCACTCCATCTCCATCTCCATCTCGCCGGAGATCCTGAGGTCACTCTTCATTATCTCACGTGCCCCCACATACCCTCGCCTCGCTCGCCTCCCCCAGTACCACTATTCCCTCGCTAGTCGCTCCAGCACCGACAGCCTTCCTTCGGTCGCTGCGTGCTGTCACTCAACAGCGGCATGGTGGCGCTTGACGACCAGTTTGCCGGCAATGTGTTGATGGTAACCATCAAAGGTGACCGGCCTCCCGTCTCGCCGGATGACCTTGTCAAATATCTTGGCATAGCGCACGGCATCCAAATAAGTGACTTGCTCGTCAAAGTCTGTCCGCCACCGGCTGATTTCTTCGTCAGGTTCCGGACAACTTTCGACTACAGTCGTGTGTTCGAATCTTCCCAGCGTTTGTTCTATGATGGCGCGCTGGTGAGCTATGATCGGTGGCACCCAGGATGGGGCTCGGTGCCCTCTGAGCTTGAGTTTTTAACAAAGCTTACCTTCCATGGCATGCCTCGATGTGCTTGGAACAGCGAGTCCATGAATGAGCTTATCAACGACCTTGGAGGTGAGCTCGTAAGTATGTTTGTTCCTCCAGACAGCCGGGCTCTGACGGTTATGGCATGGATGAAGAAGCCGTCCACCATACCGAAGGTGATTGCTGTTGAGATACCAGTGCAGGAACCGGGGTTGTACTATTCATCGCCACCAAGGCCGCCACGGACCATGTTAGGGATGTACCTGTATCGAGTGTTCGTGCATGTCGAAGAAGTGGTCAATCCATCAATCAAAGTCCTGCCGCCGCCACTGGTGCCAGGGTTCGTCGATGACGTCCATTACAGGAGTCAACGTCAGACTTTCCCCGTGTTTCTCGGAATGATGGATGGCACAGGGCCTACTCCATCGCGCAGCGGAGGTCACTGCTTCTTTGGGAGAAGAGGCAGGGTTGGCTGCCTGGATGTGCTCTAATTTGAGGTAACAACTGAATCTTGTCAGATACTAGTTAAATCTGAGCTATGGGTGTGAAGCACTGATGTGCCAGTACATTTGATTGTGACCTGTTCTAATTTTGTACCTGAACTTTTTTTAGAAAGGGTTGTACTTCAACTTAATGTGCTAGCAAAACTTATTGTGTTGTCTGTCTGTTTTCTTTGCATAGCATTCAAGATATTTCCATGTCATTGATAAATACGATGAACTGTTATGTACGAGTTCGTTGGTTTCAACATAGCCCTACCCGTAGCGATCCACTACTTCCATCCTGATTGTGCCGCCTGCGTGAAATTTTTGTATGCAAGTTCAGTGTGCTATGATGTTCTATATGATTGTGTCAACTATATAAGTTTTTATTGAGCATCAGCAATGCGTATGGCTGAAAGATGTATTTACGAGCATCGACTGATGGGTCTATCTCTCTCTCTCTCACACACACACACAAGTGGGCCCCATTGAATTATTTCTTTGCTCGTGAAAGCTTTTAATTAGGTTCCACTGTAATCTAACTTTTTTCTTAAGTTATTAATTGAGCTTAGTGACTTCAAAAAGTTGTACAGAAGCCTTGTTTGGGCCTTTCCCGCGTTGCTAAATGTGGGCTGAGTAGCCATGTTACATTGTACTGTACTACACATGCCTTTTTTTCAACATCAGCAATGCAACTAGGCCGATAGTTGTACACAATATCCGGGTCAACTTTTATTGTCCGCCCCGTTGGGCTGCAAAGTTTCCTAGGAGGTATGCATTAGGCTTAACAAGAAAATGGACTTTAAGAAATAATAAATGGGATGTAATTATAATAACTGGGCAGTAACTATAAAAAAAAGCACCAAACGCGTAATTAGTTTAATAAATATATTATTTTTGGAATTTGAAAATTTTAATTTCATTACTTGTTGCGCGCGCAATATTTTGTTGGATTTTAACGAAATAAAACTTTATTTTGACATTATATTTAATCTGACTAGAAATTTAGGATAAAAATATGTCGGATCCCATAAAAATGTGGGAATTTTTTATTCTGTTTTGAGCGGTTGGTTGAAATTATTAATCGTTGTAGAAAATGGGATATACTTTTAACAAACAGTAAATGGGCTGTAGTAAATTCCTTTAGAATTAAAAAAATGGGATGTACATTCTTACAAATCCCAAATGGGGTATATGTTCTCTGCCACACACTTGTGGGCCTTCTAAGTTGACGCGTTCCCTAAAAAAAACTAAGTTGACGCGTTTGCAAGGCTTTGTCAACAACACACGGTTCTGGCAACTGTGGCCGTTGGATGTCTATCCAACGGATGTCGTGCTTCTTCTTCAATCTTGGATATTCTTGCTTCAGTCGCCCAGAAAATGATTCCTCCGCTTGACATCTGGGGCGCACCGTTTCGGAGGCTGACCCGTGGGCCTACAAAGTTGACACATACCAAGGGCTTTGTCAACTTAGTCAATATAAATGATTCTAGATGCAGTGACTGTACGATGTCCATCCAACGGTCATAGTGCTTCTTCAACCTCTGGTCTTCTTCCTCCAGCCGACCAAAGCAGCGCCGGTCGTGCCGCGTGCTCCTGCCTCCCGTGGCTGGCTGTGATGTCGCGGAGGCCTCACCGCAACCTACTACTCCCACCGCTGGCCAGGCCATCCCTCTACTCACCCACACCCCCTGTTATTCTGCGGCGATGGCAGCCTCACACCACAGTCGAACCAGTGAACCCTCGTACTCCTCTCCGCACGGGCTTCCACTATCGCGTCTTCCCCGGCTCCGCGTCTTCCCCTTCCTAGGCCTCGCCGTCGTCCACCGCCCTGGTGCTCTCGGTGCGGCGTGGCCAACGTGGTCAAGGAACGGCTTCCATCGGGCGTGGACTGTACGTGGAGAGGCTGACAGCTGGGTCCACGATGGCGGCAAGGAAGTGCCTCCTTATTACGCGGAAAATAATGATTCCTCCACCCGACAGCAGGGACCCACCGGACACGCCACCGTATTTCGCGAAAAAACATTTCCCCCTGACTGCTGGGACCCACCGGACGGGCCACCGTATTGCGCGAAAAAAAGGTTCCCCCCACTGTCAGCTCGGATCCATTGGAAGTGCCTCCTTATTACGCACAAAAAATGAATACTCCCCCTGCTGGTCGGGACCCACCTTGGTGGGAGGCTAACTTGTGGGCCTACTAAGTTGACGGGGATGGAGTGCTTTGTCAACTTAGTCAATATGAACGATTCTAGCTCCAGTGACCGTACGATGTCCATCCAACGGTCATAGTGCTTCTTCAACCTCTGGTCTTCTTGCTCCAGCTGCCCAAAGCAGCACCGGTCGTGCCGCATGCTCCTGCCTCCCATGGCCGGCTGTGCTGCCGCGGAGGCCTCACCGCGCCCTACTATTCCCACCGCTGGCCAGGCCCTGCGGCGACGGCAGCCTCACACCGCAGCCGAACCAGTGAACCCTTGTCCTCCTCTCCGCGCGGGCTTCCGCTGCCGCATCTTCCCCGGCTCCGCATCGTCCCCTTCCTAGGCCTCACCGTCGTCCACCGCCCTGGTGCTCTTGGCGCGGCGTGGTCAACGTGGTCGAGGAACGGCTTCCATCGGACGTGGACTGTACATGGAGAGGCTGACAACTGGGTCCATGGCCGCAACAAGGTAAGTGTGATGCAGAGCATCCTATGGACATCACCATGTCAAGAGTCCGTTTGGCAAGTGACACATGCGACATCTACTTCACATACATAAAGGTGAATAATCACCTTTACACGTGCCCACATGACCCCTTCGAGGATGGTATACTACATGATACTTCTCCCGTGTGCATGCATAGGTATTGTCGGAGCTTCACGGATGTTGAGGAGGAGTGCAAGCACCAAGGAACAACTACACCATCCGCAAGGGAAGCATGGAAGCGACGACGGAAGAAGACGGAGAACAGCTTGCAGGCCCCGGACATCTGGCCGTTCCCGAGCCCTCGGACATCCGGCTCCCAGCCCGGAAATCCGGCCCCTCCGAACCCGAGAGCAACATGTGCCACCACTCCAGCCCGGACATCCGGCCTCCCCAGCCCAGACATTCGGCATCGCCTGAAAGCCCGGACATCCGGCCCGACCAGCCCGGACTTCCGGCCTCCCCTGTCTGCGCATAGTGAAGGGCCGAGGCCCGTGTATCCCTTCTCCCCCTAGACCATATATACTCCACCTCGTCCAACTTTCTAGGGTTAGCGTTGGTTTAGCTCATTTGAGAGATAGAGCTATGCTCATCCATATCGGATCTACTACACGAGAGAGACCGCGGCCTCTACGGAGAAGATCCCTTTGGATTCAAGACCCCTCTTTAGAGAAGAACATCAAGACCTCCTCACGGAGAAGACCAGCTACCCTTGTATCATCCTTGGTTGATTGTATACCGTGTGAATCCTTTGTGTTCATGGATCTAGCACATGTGTGACTATTTCTTGTTGGTTGAGTGATTCTCTCATGTTTTCCCTTGTGATTTCCCTCGTTTCCCCCCTCATGTTCCTCGTGTTCTTCGCGGGATCTGCTCCTTTCGTGAAAGATCGGGCAATTAGGGTTCTACCATACATCATCTTGGTATCATGAGCCACGTTGATCACGATTTCGGAGCCTCCCCTCTTTGTTTTCTAGCCTAATTTCGTTTATTTCGTCCAAAATTCGAAAATCCCCACCAAAAATAGCCACCAATTTTTTTGTGACTTGTTGGTTTTGATGATGTTTTGTTGATTTTGATCCATGGATTCATTGTGTCTTGACTAGATCTATCTTTCCCCCAAGTTTACCCACTTTCCATCCACAAAATCCATCAAATTTTGCCCTTGGAATCATCAATTTCCGCCCCCAATTCAAAAATTTCCGCCCCAAACGAGACCTGGATTCGTCGGGCCGGACATCCGGGCCTCAGGCCGGACATCCAGGCCATCGGGCCGGACATCCGGTCCCCAAGCCGGACATCCGGCTCCTGGAGCGCCAAATATGCACAGTTCTAGATATCAGGTCCCAGATTTCCGGCCCCGAGCCCGGATGTTCGGCCCCTGACATCTCAGCCATCCCCGTTTCACCATTTTGTCCATAACTAATTCATCTGAGTCCGATTTTCGCGTTCTTTAGCTCATTGAAAAGATCTTGACATCCCCTTCCAACAAAAATACTACCATAACCATTTGACTCCATCAAATTTTTGGAACTTTGGCATCTTTTCCTAGGGCTTCCACCACAACCTCCGCATAACCACCACTGACTACCGCAACCTAACCAATTTTGTTCCTTATAGCATTTGTGGTTGCTTGAGTAGTGATTCGAGTCTCCTAAGGTGTTTAGGATACTTAGGGACGATTGCTTCTTCATCAACCACCACCACCACCATAACTTCCGCATAGCCCACCATACACTTCCACCACCCCGACTTAACCCAATTTTGTTTGTGTTGTGAGTTGTGTCTCCTAAGGTGTTCAGGCTACTTAGGGACCGTACTTCCAACTCCGACACCGTGTATAGCCAACCTTACTCTCAACTTCTGCATTGCCTACTAGTATAACCCATCATTGCACTTCCACAAAACCACCACCGCATTCCCGCTAGCACCATTTGACATTTGACATTTGAGATTTTGAGTTCGCGGTTTTTCCATTTCCTAAGGTGTTCCGGCTACTTAGGGACGAGTCTACATCATATTGGTATCTCCATCAAATCACCGCCACTCATCATCGCCAAGGACGGTAACCTCCATATCATCTTGGTATCGTGGTATCCCTCCATTGTATATTCCCTTGCCATTGCATTGATAACCCCTAGCCCATTTTGCCTCACTTGCCTATCGAGACTAGCCATTTGAGTATTGCTGGCAACATTACTTGTGCACATTAGTGATCTACACCATACATTGCATACATACCATATCATATCGGTATCATATCATCCCTTGTGCCTCAAGTTTGTTCCCGCATATACACAATAGCTATCTTGGTTTGTGCATTTCGCAAAGTGGCCATACAAAAAAAGAATAAAGCTTTTAAGCAAAATAGAAAGAGCAAACAAGCTTGCAAGCAACTGCCATAGCATCATACCACATTGCATATAAGATTGTCATATCCGATCATCTTGGATCATACCACCGGAACATCATATACATAGCATACTTGGGATAGAAGTCGTTGCATTTTTGTCTCCTATAGGTTGTGCACAAGTGTCATATCCGCGTATTGAGAAATCGTGCTAGCGTCTCTCTAGAGTTGTGCAACAAGAGCATTTTCTGTGGACTCCACATTTTGAGCTCATCCTTGGTTGCATGACCCCATTTATCTATCCTTGTGTGCATTTCCATGTGCCACCCATATTGCTATTGGTCTACTTGTTTCACTTGCGAATTTGTGAATCTCTTTCAACATTATTGACTCTTGCTAACATTTTGCATCAATTTTTTGTGCCAGTATCCTCACCGAGCTCCACCATAAGCCTTATTTGTGTAGGTGTGAGAAACCGACAAGAATTGGTACCAATTGTGCTATTTCCTTGTCCACATTGGAGTGATCATTGATCCACTTTCAACTTCGGTCAAGGTAAATTTGGTATTCATTCTTCTCTTTCTCCCACTCATATTTGCTCGAGTCTTGTGATGGATAGGCAAGGCATTTCATCTTCGGTCTACAACAACAACGACGAGTTCGATGCCATGCAAAACTCCACCGACGCCAAGATGCAAGCTCAGATGGAGGAGATCAAAGCCCTCATCAAGTCCTACAAGCGGTCTTCCTCATCTTCGAGAAGATGCTCAAGAGCACATGCCTCCGAGCTACCATCTCCAGCAAGGTCATATCAGCATCGACACCATCACCACCATGAATGTGAAGGTCAAGAGCTCAACACCAACAACCGCTCAACGTCTTCACCATCGCCCTTGGCATCTTCGCCAAGCGACTTCAAGGCATCTTCGCCTACGGACATACGACATCTTCGCCCACAAGCACCTCAAGAGAAGCTCCTCAAGCTCAAGTCCGCGACTTCCATGAGCTACTACGACCTCGACATCGACCATGAGATTCCTTTCTATGGGACTCAAGAACCCGAGGAGTATCTCGATTGGGAACGTTTGATGGATGACTACCTCAAGCTACATTCTATGGGACTCAAGAACCCGAGGAGTATCTCGATTGGGAGCGTTTGATGGACGACTACCTCAAGCTACATCAAGTTCCTCTCGAAGATCAAGTGAAGTGCGTCACAAGGAACTTCCGCGACTTCGCATCCACATGGTGGCTTCATGCACCTTCAGAGACCTACGACATGAGTTGGCGCAAGATGAAGAGAGCTTTGCGGCGGGAGTTCGTGCCCCCAACCTACATGAAACAACTTCAACGCCAATTGGAGAACACCATCCAAGGATCCAAGACCATCGACGAGTACTTCAAGGAGATGAAGAAAGCCTTGCGACGAGCCGGCGTGGACGACCCCATTTTGATGAAGTTCCACTTCATGATGGGATTGCACAATGACATCTCCAAGACGATCTTCCTTGAGAACTACAAGTCCCTCGAAGACAACTACATTGGTGCTCTCAAGGCGGCACAAGAACTCATGAAGCTCAAAGCTTCTCCACCCCAAGCTCACTCTGCGACGACCAAGCTCCATGAGAACGAGCATGAGGCTAGTACCACCATGATGTCCAAGCCCAACGAGCTCCAAGACGATGCTCCCAAGTTCGACTTCACCGCCATCCCTCTTTGTGGCATTGATGATGCCGAGTCTACTTCGACTCTTTTTCAAGATGGTGCGGCAACAAGTACGACTATGGAGAACCTCAAGGACCAAGCTTTGGAGGCGAGCGACAAGGTGGCGAGCAAGGATGATGCTTCCATCTTTGGAGGCGAGAGTGATGATGTTCCATCTTCGGCATTCATCCACGGCGACGACGAGGAGATGGTTGAGCATGGGATTTTCCCTTCGACCACGGCGACATATGATGACTTGAGTGACTTTTGCCACCATATTGAGAGTGAGAGTGACTTCACCACTAGACCCATATATGATGTGTTTCCACAATTCCCATGTGAGGAGAGCCAAAACCCCCACCTCTTGAGTGAGATGAGTGACTCCACCATATGTGAGTTTGAGCGCACCTATTTTGAGGGAGTGAGTGAACCACCACATAAAGAGAGAGAGTGTGTCATAGTTGATAGGGCATGTGAGGCCTCTTCGATTTCTAACGACTTAACCTCTACCTCTATTGTGTCTTCTCATTTGGTACTAGGTGCCATCTATGATGACGTGCCGATTCGTGATGACTTCGTCCTCCCTTTGGACAAGACGATGGCCATGGTGGAATATGATGCACCCCCCACATGGTTCCATCAAGATGAAGATGACCACCATTTGGTGTTTCCCACATCACCTACACCACATGACTGGAATGACAAAGGTAACATAGGTGAAGGTGATGCTCTAGTCCCACTAGTGGACATTCTTGACGTTGATTGCTTGCATGATGTTGATCAACCTATTTCCATGCTTCATGATAGTGTGACTTCCCCGTGCGATGATTTACCCATTTGTGATGAGTATCATAGTTGCCATGTGAAGTCTATTAGTTGTGATGCCATGTTACATAGGATTTCTTGTGCTAATTCTCTCGGTCACATCATGTTTGCCAATCCGCTTGACTTGTCATATGCTATGCATGAGATCGACCACATGTCATATTTGCAATCTCTTCATAGTGACTATGCATATGCCATTAAGATTAACCCAATTTGCACTTATGGCATATATGACAAGCCCATGGTTATTGACATTTGTTTTTCTTGCGATGGTATTGATATGCTCCCTTTGCATCCTTTAACGCATATGCCCTGCCATGGCCACCTAGCTTCGGATATGCATTGTTTTGTATGTTGTCCATTTTCTCCATATGATGTTTCCATTATTGCTCATGAGGAGACCCCCATAGTTTCCTCATACATTTTAGGAGATTTTGATTCATCCCATTCATTGCATGATCCCAATACTTGTGTGCACAATATGCTCCCCATGAATAAACATGCTATTGATGTGCCTTATACTTGCACGCTCAATTTGTGTACCCATCGTGTCATACACAATAACTATTCTTTCATGATGGATGACATGTTCTTATACCATGCATCAAATTTCTTTGAGCGATGCTTATCTTGTGCTAACTCTGACGTGCACATACACATCATGATGGATGATGTGTACATTTACCACACACACAATCTCTTTCGTTTGTGTCTCTTTTGTGTAGGTACCCACGAATTCTTTTCAACCTCGCAATCCCACGAGTTGACAAAACGAGCTCTAGGGAGCAATGATGACTTGGGATCCCATGGATTGTCTTTCCCACCACTCTCTTCGCGCAAAGACTTCGCGCATTTCTTCTACATGACCCTCACTTGGCTATGGGTTATTGTCCATTATATATCCTTTGCCAATCTTGCCATGTTCACTTTGCATGATATGTTCATTACTAAGCCTTTGCCATGCATTTGTGACCCATGCTTTGCATTACACATGATAATTGATTCTACTACTTGTATGTGTATTTGCAAGATTGGTGGAGATATTGCCTGTTATTGCCATGTTTGCTTTGTGCCCCATGCCTATGATGATACTTTCATCTTGCTTTGTGTTCGTGCTTGTGATATGTCATGTGCATTGCATATGCTTATTATTTGCTCACATGACATGATTGCCATGATTTCCTTTGGTATGTTGCATCTTTGCACTACTAGCTTGCACGACTTGATTCTTATGATTGCTTGCCTTGTTGCATCACCGATGATTCATACTTGCTCACTTCATGTTGTTGATGACAACCATCTACATGCTTATCACATGGTTGTTATTGCTTGACGTCATATATCTCCATATGTTGCCTCCCTCATGCTAGATGATTTGCCATGTATTGAGTGCAATTATGCCTTTAGTCTTGATAATGAGTTTGCCCCCATAGAATTCTCGCATATATTTGGAGATTTTGACATTTCTCTTGTGAAGCATGCTTGTCTTACCTCTTTGCACCATATACCTAGTGCCATGAATATTGCCGTTGTTGCGTCATATTATTCATGCACTTGTGCTTCTAATGGTTATGTGCAAGAGAAGAGACCCATCATGATGGATGATGTGTTTATCTACCATGCACATACGTTCTTGGCCTTGTTTTGTGCATGTGTAGGAAACTTGGACCTCGTGTCAGCTTCCACGTCACGTGAGTTGACCATTCGAGCTCTTGAGAGCGAACCACCTCCTACCACTACGATTCTACATCGCACTTGCTTGTACTTCGGCATTGTGAAGGACGCACAAGGACATGCTTTCAAGGTGATATCCTTCTCTTTTGAGAACCCCCATACCATGAGCATGGATATTGCGGATCATACTACTTGTGTTGCTTGCACCATGAGACTTGATTGCACACATGTTAGAGATCTTGCTTCAACTTGTCATTTTCACCGTTCCATGCATCATGATATTTATGCCTTGTGTGTTGCATCCAATTCTTGGATTACATGCTCCTCTCATATGTTTGGTTGCAACAATGTCATCACTTCACATCTGCCATGTCCCATTGATTGCTACATGCTTGCCTTGATTGCCTCACACATGATGAACAATTGCTATTTCCATTGTGTTGAGTGCCACACGATATTCACTACACCCAATGCACATTATGCTTGGATTGTCTTGCACTTGACCCATGTGTTTAGAAACTTCATTTTATTTGGTGTTGTGAATGATTCCTATGCCTACCATAGACCTTTCATTGAGCAATTTGCCCATGCTTGCTATGATCTTGAGGTAGATGCTTATTCTCTTGTTACACATATTTGCATCACTACCTCACATTTACATGCTTCTCCCCATGATATCTTTGATTGTGCTCAATTTATATGCTTATATGCCATGTCACAATCCTTTGTCAAACCATATGCTTTGCATGATGACGACACTTGTTTGGTCAATCACCTCTTGAATGCTTGGTTTTGCACTAACGCTAACCACATTTGTTTTTCCATGTGTTTGTTGTCTTTGCTACTTTTGAAGGAATCCCAAGATGGTGCGACATTGGAGAGTGCCCATTTCGAGCTTCAAGATGACGAGAACTTGGTGATCGACCACTCCTACATGGTGACGCCATCTGTTTCCCATGGTAAATTTGGATTTTGATCCGAGGTCGGATCTTTCCCAAGGGAGGGGTGATGATGCGGAGCATCCTATGGACATCACCATGTCAAGAGTCCATTTGGCAAGTGACACATGCGACATCTACTTCACATACATAAAGGTGAATAATCTCCTTTACACGTGCTCACTTGACCCCTTCGAGGATGGTATGCTACTTGGCACTTCACCCGTGTGCATGCATAGGTATTGTCGGAGCTTCACGAATGTTGAGGAGGAGTGTAAGCGCCAAGGAACAACTACACCATCTGCGAGGGAAGCATGGAAGCGACGACAGAAGAAGACGGAGAACAGCTCCCAGGCCCCAGACATCCGGCCTTTCCAGCCCGGACATCCGGCCATTCCCGAGCCTCCGGACATCCGGCTCCCAGCCCGAAAACCTGGCCCCTCCGAACCCGAGAGCAACAAGTGCCACCACTCCAACCCGGATATCCGGCCTCCCAGCCCGGACATCCGGCATTGCCTGAAAACCCGGACATCCAGCCTCCCCTGTCAGCGCACCGAGAAGGGCCGAGGCCCGTGTATCCCTTCTCCCCCCTAGACTATATATACTCCACCTCGTCCAACTTTCTAGGGTTAGCGTTGGTTTAGCTCATTTGAGAGATAGAGCTACGCTCATCCATATCGGATCTACTCCACGAGAGAGACCACGACCTCTACGGAGAAGATCCCTTTGGATTCAAGACCCCTCTTTAGGGAAGAACATCAAGACCTCTTCACAGAGAAGACCGGCTACCCTTGTATCATCCTTGGTTGATTGTGTACCGTGTGAATCCTTTGTGTTCATGGATCTAGCACATGTGTGACTATTTCTTGTTGGTTCAGTGATTCTCTCGTGTTTCCCCTCGTGATTTCCCTCGTTTCCTCCCTCATGTTCCTCGTGTTCTTCGCGGGATCCGCTTCTTTCATGAAAGATCGGGCGATTAGGGTTCTACCCTACATCAAAGTGCCTCCTTATTACGCGTAAAATAAATATTCCTCCACCTGACAGCAGGGAGCCACCAGATGGGCCATTGTATTTCGTGAAAAAAACTTTTCCCCCTGACTGCTGGGACCCACCAGCTACATCTTCGCACGCAAGGAAGTGCGTCCGGGAAAAAAAATGATTCGCCCCCCTGACTGCTGGGACCCACCAGCTACATCTTCACACGCAAGGAAGTGCCTGACAGTCGGAACCCACCTGGTCGAAGCGTACGTAGCGTTGTCATTCTGGTCGCGAACGTGTACATACATACTGGTCAATGTAGAGGCACGCACATGTCGTAGTATAGGCACGCAGATACCATGTACACGTACGTACAGCCGCCAGTGTGCAAGAAAGAAAATACGGCCACGTATGTACATACGGGCAGGGTCTCAAACGCCTACTCGCGCATACGTACGGCCAGGTCTCGTGTACATGGCTGGGTCGAAACAGAGAAACAGCGTCGTCGTCGTGTTCATGGGGAGCCAACCGGCTGGGTCAGAACAGAATGCGTCGTCGTGTTCATCGGGAGGGCTTAGACGGAAAAACCGATGGAAATGAGGCCTGGCGTATCGTAGAACGGAGGAAATGGGCTTGTGTTCGATCGGCCACGTTCAAAACGGGATCCTGTTCATCGGGAGGGTTGTGGCATACCGCAAAACGGAGGAAACGGACCTCCTACAGTCGAAACGGGGGTCTGTTGATTGGGAGGGGTGTGGCGTACCGCAAAATAGAGGAAGCGGACTTGTGTTGGAGTGCTACGGTCGAAACGGGGGTCCTGCTCATCGGGAGGGGTGTGGCGTACCGCAAAACGGGACTCCCTGGGATACATTTCATCTCCACCGTCAACCCCCTCCAGCCTCCACGGGCTACTGTTCATCCACCGTCGACCGCCTCCAGCCTCCACCTGTGACTGTTCATCCACGGCCTCCTGTTCATCCAGCCTCCACCACGCGCTACTCCACGGGCTACTGTTCAACCAGCCCTCTCCATGGGCTCCAGTTCAACCAGCCCTCCACGAGCTACTATTCATCCAGCCCACAACGGGGTGGTCCGGTTCATCTAGCCCCAACCGGCTTGATCGATCGGGGTCCTGTTCATCCAGAGGCAACACCACGGGGTCCTGTTCATCCACCCCCACCGGGAACTGTTCATCCAAACCCCCCAGCAATGCTCACTATTCATCCAGAGGCAGCATCGATCGGCTTCAGTTAGTAGCAGTAGCGAAGGAATCGCTTGATCGTGTTCAGTTAACAGCCATCGATCGATCGCTCAGGTTCAGTAACAAATAGCCTGCAGTGCAATCGCTCAGGTTCAGTTAGAACCCAACGCCTCGCTCAGGTTTAGTTAGATCCCAACGCCTTGCACCCACGCGCGTGCGTGTATGAGAGAAACATGCATCGCTTGGCCCCGACCACCCACCGTAACCGGGAACACCCTGATATTTTCCTTGCCCTCGCTTCTACCACAGTTGTTTCCGTCATGGATGACCCAAAGAATGTCATGCAGCTGCATCTCTGGCCCACCCAGGACGAAAAGCCCATTTTCTGTCATGATTTTTTTGTCATAGAAGTAGGACCCCACCACATCGATGATGATACCGTGTTTTGTCACAATTATTGTCATAGAAGTGTCATAAGTATGACAGAAAAAAATTTCGTTCGACCCAAAATGTCACGGATGTGTCTTTTTTTTGTAGTGAGTACGAGGGTTCATTGGTTCGGCTGCGGCGTGAGGCTATCGTCGCCGCAGAATAACAGGGGGTGTGGATGAGTATAGGGATGGCCTGGCCAGCGGTGGGAGTAGTAGGGGCGGTGAGGCCTCCGCGGCAGCACAACTGGCCATGGGAGGCAGGAGCACGCGACACGACCAGTGCTGGTTTGGGCAGCTGGAGCAAGAAGATCAGAGGTTGAAGAAGCACTACGGCCGTTGGATGGACATCTTACTGTCACTGGAGCTAGAATCATTCATATTGACTAAGTTGACAAAGCCCTCCGTCCCCATCAACTTAGTAGGCCCACAAGTCAGCCTCCCACTATGGTGGGTCCTACCTAGCAGGGGAGTATTCTTTTTTTGTGCATAATAAGGAGGCACTTCCTTGCGTGCAAAGATATAGCTGGTGGGTCCAAGCTGTCAGCGGGGAGGGGGGCGTTTTTTTCATGAAATACAGAGGCCCTTCCGGTGGGTCCCAGCTGTCAGGTGGAGGAATCATTATTTTGCGCGTAATAAGGAGGCATTTCCTTGTGTGCGGCCGTGGACCCAGCTGTCAGCCTCTCCACGTACAGTCCACTTCTGATGGATGTCGTTCGTTGACCACGCTGCGCCGAGAGCACCAAGGCGGTGGACAACGGCGAGGCCTAGGAACGGAACGACAAGGAGCCGGTGAAGACTCGGAAGTGGTTGCCCATGCGGTGGGGAGTGTGAGGGTTTACTGGTTCGGCTGCCATCGCCGGAAAATAACAAGAGGTGTGGGTGAGTAGAGGAACGGCCTGGCCAGCGATGGAGTAGGGTGGGGCGGTGCGGCCTGTGTGGCAGCACAGCCGACCATCGGAGGCGGGAGCAGGCAGTCCCACCGCCGCTGGTTTGGGCGGCTGGAGCTAGAAGATGAGATATTGAAGAAGTAGCACGGCCGTTGGATTAACTTCCAACGGTCACTGCTGCTAGAATCATTTTTGGACTAAGTTGACAAAGCTTTTCATACATGTCAACCTAGTAGATCCACAAGTCAGCCTCCAAATCTGTCCCAAACAACATACAACCCGAAATTTCTAGCCAGATTCAAATTAATTTAAAAACAAAATATAACTTAATTTATATCCAATGAAATTTTACTCGCACAAAACAATAAAATTTAAAATATCAAAATCCAAAAGGAAAAAGTATTTCGGAACTAATTGCGTGTTTGCTGTATTTTTTTATAGCCCATTTCTTATTACTTATAGCCCATTTCCTGCGCAAGCCCTAATCCATCCATCCTCATCTTGAAAGATTTCCGGCCTAGCAGGGCGTAGAAAAAGCAAGTAGGCCTACGTTGGTTATTCTGCAAAAAACAAAATAATGGGCTAGCCATTCTCAGAAAGGAAAAAAAACTGGGCTGGTCATGTGGTAAACATATGAAATAAAAGCCTGGGCTAGAAGGGCCACAGCTCCCGCAGAACCCAGTTGATACCCTTCTCCGTCTCGAAAAAAACAAAATTACTGTGCGCGCTGCTGGGTCCCTACTGTCATCCTCACCATGTACAATCATCTCCTTATTCCTCTCAGTTGTTGACCATGTTGACAACACCGGAGGGCGGCGCCGCGGCGAGCGAACTAAAGCGGAGGACGATGGTGAGGCCTCAGACGGGAACAAATAGGAGCCGGGGAAGATGTGCAGAGTTTTACGGTGCGATGTGGCCATGATGCGTGCGTGGCAGCACGGCCAGCCATGGGAAGCGGGAGCAGGCAGTCCCGACGGCGCTGGTTTGGCTTTGGAAACTGGAGGAAGAAGAGACTGAAGAAACACGACAAACGTTGAATGTCAATCCAACGGTCAACGTTGGCACAATCATTTGTTGACTAAGCCGACACCAAGTAGCATACTTTTTGATATATAGGAAGAAGAGAAAAATTGGGCTCGTTTTCCTGATAACATTCCCGAACCTACGACCGTTCGATCTTGCTTCGCAACTAAAACTGCGAGGAAAATGCGTTTGTCTGCCGTCCTCCTCCCATGGAACGTTCGCCACATAAGTGACTGATACATCTCCAACGTATCTACTTTTTCTCATACTTTTCCTCTTGTTTTGGACTCTAATTTGCATGATTTGAATGAAACTAACCCCCGACCGACGCTGTTTTCAGCAGAACTACCATGGTGTTGTTTTTGTGCATAAATAAAAGTTCTCAGAATGGAACGAAACTTTTTGAGGATTTTTTATACCAATAATAAGAATTTCTGGAGCCAAGACCCACAGGAAAGGGGGCTCCTGGGTGGGCACAACCCACCAGGGCGCGCCCCCCTCTCCTAGCGTGCCCAGGTGGGTTGTACCCACCTGGTGGCCCCGCTCATGACCCCCCTGATACTATAAATTCACATTATTCCAGAAAAAAATCAGGGAGAAAGAATTATCACGATCCACAGGACAGAGCCGCCGCCAGGCCATGTTCTTCCTCGGGAGAGCAGATCTGGAGTCCGTTTGGGGCCCTAGAGAGGGGGATCTTCGATCTTCATCATCACCAACCTATCTCAATCGCCAATTCCATGATGCTCCCCACTGGGAGTGAGTAATTCCTTCGTAGGCTCACTGGTCTATGAGGAGTTGGATGAGATTCATGATATATCTCCGTCGTATCTACTTTTCCAAACACGTTTGCCCTTGTTTTGGACTCTAACTTGCATGATTTGAATGGAACCAACCCGGAATAATGCTGTTTTCAGCAGAATTGCCATGCTGTTATTTTTGTGTAGAATTAAAAGTTCTTGGAATGACCTGAAAATCGACGGAGATTATTTTTAGAATATATAAAAAATTCTGGAAGAAGAATCCATGTTAGGGGGCCCACACCCTGTCCACGAGGGTGGGGGCACGCCTACCCCCCTGGGCGCGCCCCCCTGCCTCGTGGGCCCCCTGACGCTCCACCGACCTCAACTCCAACTCCATATATTCGTGTCCGGGGAGAAAAAAATCAGAGAGAAGGATTCATCACGTTTTACAATATGGAGCCGCCGCCAAGCCCTAATCTCTCTCGGGAGGGTTGATCTGGAGTCCGATCGGGGCTCCGGAGAGGGGAATCCGTCGCCATCGTCATCATCATCCTTCCTCCATCACCAATTCCATGATGCTCACCACCGTGTGTGAGTAATTCCATCGTAGGCTTGCTGGACGGTGATGGGTTGGATGAGATTTATCATGTAATCGAGTTAGTTTTGTTAGGGTTTGATCCCTAGTATCCACTATGTTTTGAGATTGATGTTGCTATGACTTTGTTATGCTTAATGCTTGTCACTAGGGCCCGAGTGCCATGCTTTCAGATCTGAACCTATTATGTTTTCATGAATATATGTGAGTTCTTGATCCTCTCTTGCAAGTCTATAGTCACCTACTATGTGTTATGATCCGGCAACCCCGAAGTGACAATAATCGGGACCACTCCCGGTGATGACTGTAGTTTGAGGAGTTCATATATTCACTATGTGTTAATGCTTTGGTCCGGTACTCTATTAAAAGGAGGCCTTAATATCCCTTAGTTTCCAATAGGACCCCGCTGCCACGGGAGGGTAGGACAAAAGATGGCATGCAAGTTCTTTTCCATAAGCACATATGACTATATTCGCAAAACATGCCTACATTACATTGATGAATTGGAGCTAGTTCTGTGTCACCCTATGTTATAACTGTTGCATGATAATCACACCTAACATAATTCTCCATCACCGATCCATTGCCTATGAGCTTTTCATATATTGTTCTTCGCTTATTTACTTTTCCGTTGCTACTGTCACAATCACTACAAATCCCAAAAATATTACTTTTGCTACCGCTGCCACTACTATCATATTACTTTGCTACTAAATACTTTGCTTCAGATATTAAGTTTCCAGGTGTGGTTCAATTGACAACTCAGCTGCAAATACTTGCGAATATTCTTTGGCTCCCCTTGTGTCGAATCAAAAATTTGGGTTGAATAATCTACCCTCGAAAACTGTTGCGATCCCCTATATTTGTGGGTTATCAAGTCCATTTTCTAGCGCCGTTACCGGGGAGCATAGCTCTATTCTTTGAGTCACTTGGGATTTATATCTGCTGGTGACTATGAAGAACTTGAAAGATCAAAGAACCAAGATTTTTCCCTCAACTACAAGGGGAGGTAAGGAACTGCCATCTAGCTTTGCACTTGATTCACCTTCTGTTTTGAGTAAGCTTGCGACACCTAAACCTGTTTCTGCTATTAATTCGGATATGTCGCATGTTATTGATGATGCCACTTCTGCTATGCATGATACTTATGATGAAACTACTTCTATGCTTGATACTACTATGCCACTTGGTGAATTTCTTGATGAACAACTTGCTAGGGCTAGAAAGAATGAAATTATTGAAACTAATAATATTGATGAAAGTGATGATGAAGATTCTCCCCCTAGATATGAATTGCCTGTTGTGCCTGAGGGTTATGTTATGGATGAAGAAACTGCTAGAGACTTCTTAGCTTGCAATGATAGAAGTGATCTTAAGAAACTATTAGCTAAGCTGAAAGAAAAATCTCTAAATGCTACAATGAAATATGATCCTGCTTATGCTACTTCACCTATCTTTATTACTGATAAGGATTATTCTCTGTTGGTCCTGATATAATTACTTTGGTTGAATCTGATCCTTTCTATGGCTATGAATCTGAAACTGTTGTGCCACATCTTACTAAATTAAATGATATAGCTACCCTGTTCACTAAAGATGAGAAAACTCGCTACTATTATATCCTTAAATTATTTCCGTTCTCATTAAAGGGTGATGCTAAGATATGGTTTAATTCTCTTGATCCTGGTTGTGTGCGTAGTCCCCAGGATATGATTTACTACTTCTCTGCTAAATATTTCCCCACTCATAAGAAACAAGCTGCTTTAAGGGAAATATATAATTTTGTGCAAATTGAAGAAGAGAGTCTCCCACAAGCTTGGGGAGGCTTCTCCAATTACTTAGTGCTTTGCCTGATCATCCTCTCAAGAAAAATGAAATACTTGATATCTTTTATAATGGACTAACCGATGCTTCCAAAGACCACGTAGATAGTTGTGCTGGTTGTGTTTTCAGGGAAAGAACAGTTAATCAAGCTGAAATTCTATTGAATAATGTGTTGACCAATGAAAATAATTGGACACTTCCTGAACCAACTCCTAAGCCAACTCCGAAGAAAAGGGGTATTCTATTTCTTAATCCTGAAGTTATGCAAGAGGCAAAGAAATCTATGAAAGAAAAATGTATTAAAATTGAAGATGTTAAGACTTTACCACCTATTGAAGAAATACATGGTCTTAATTTGCCGCCTGTTGAACAAACACACGGTTTTGATAACCCAACATAGGTAGTAAAGTTAAATTCTCTCTATAGATTTGATAAATGTGAAATCCCATTTACTAAGTTTGCTAGCCCATGCTTTGATGAGTTTGATGACTTTATGGTTAAACAAGAAAACTTCAATGCTTATATTGGTAGACAATTGAAACACAATGCTGGTATGCTTGAACACTTGGGTGATTATATGGCTAATGTTAAAGGTGAACTTAAACTTATTAGTAAACATGCTTCTATGGTTACCACTCAAGTAGAACAAGTGCTTAAAGCTCAGAATGATTTGCTCAATGAATTAAATAATAAGAAGAATGATAATGTTGTTAGAGTTATGACTAGAGGTGGTAAAATGACTCAGGAACCATTGTATCATGAGGGCCCTCCTAAGAGAATTGAGCAAGATTCTTAGAGAACTAATGTTGAGGCACCTAGTCCTTCTAAGAGGAAGAAAAAGAAAAATGATAGGACTTTGCATGCTTCTAGTGAACCTGTTGTTGACACACCCGAGAATCCCAAGGATATTTCTATTTCTGATGCTGAAACACAATCTAGTAATGAACATGAACCTAGTGATAATGTTAATGATGATGTTCATGTTGATGCTCAACCTAGCAATATTAATGATGTAGAAATTGAACCTGTTGTTGATCTTGATAACCCACAATCAAAGAATCAACGTTATGATAAGAGATACATTTTTGCTAGGAAGCACGGTAAAGAAAGAGAACCATGGGTTCAGAAACCCATGCCTTTTCCTCCTAAACCATCCAAGAAAAAGGATGATGAGGATTTTGAGCGCTTTCCTGAAATTATTAGACCTATCTTTTTGCGTATGCGTTTGACCGATATGCTTAAAATGAATCCTTATGCTAAATATATGACAGATATAGTTACTAATAAAAGAAAGATACTGGAAGCTGAAATTTCCACCATGCTTGCTAATTATACTTTTAAGGGTGGAATACCAAAGAAACTTGGAGATCTAGGAGTACCAACTATACCATGCTCCATTAAACGAAACTATGTTAAAACTGCTTTATGTTATCTTGGAGCCGGTGTTAGTGTTATGCCTCTCTATTTATACTGTAGACTTGATTTGAATAAGTTGACACCTACTGAAATATCCTTGCAAATGGCTGACAAATCAACTGCTATACCTGTCGGTATTTGTGAGGATGTGCCTGTTGTGGTTGCAAACGTTACTATCTTAATGGACTTTGTTATTCTTGATATTCCTGAGGACGATAGTATGTCTATTATTCTTGGAAGACCCTTTTTGAATACTACAGGGGCTATTATTGATTGCACCAAAGGCAATGTCACTTTTCATGTTAATGGTAATGAGCATACGATACACTTTTCGAGGAAACAACCTCAAGTCCACAGTATCAACTCTATTGGAAAATTTTCAACAATCACTATTGCAGGTTTTGAATTTCCTCTTCCTACTGTCAAGAAGAAATATGATATTCTTATTGTTGGGGATGTGCATATCCCCGTTGAGGTAACCTAGTGTTATTCGAAAATTCTCTGGTTTCATGTTATTTGAAATGAGTTTGTTAACAAGACCTGATCAACCTTGTTAGTGGATTCCTTTTGATGAGCATGAGATGGATGAAGTTAGAAAACACAACTCGCTGTACCCTCTTTTTACTTTCTGTTATTTATATTAAATAAAGCAAAAACAGTGTTTTTTGTCTGTTTTCTGAATTATCCTTGTAATAAAAGATACCTCGAAAATAAAAGTTCTCCAAATGCCCTGAAAATTAAATATGATTTTTTTCTAGAATATTAGAGAATATCTGGCACTGAGAACACACGAGGGGGAGCAAGCACCTGGCCACGATGGTCCAGGATGCGCCCCCCTGCCTCGTGGGCCCATGGTGCGCCCCTCCACTTATTCCAGCCACCACACAGTCCTACTTCCTCCCCAAAAAATCACCAACCAGCTCAAACCCGAGTTCTTCCTCATCTTGGTGCCATTTACTATCCCCTTGCTCAAAGCCCCATTCACAAAACTGCTTTGGGGGACTGTTCTTTGGTATGTGACTCCTCCAATGGTCTAATTAGCTTTTGTTCTACTGCTTTATTCATTGCATATTTTTGCTGCCTAGGTGACCCTATTTTTGATCTTGCATGTCAAATTTATATGGTCCCAAGTAGTTCTAATGCATGATATAGTCTCTAGGCACTTGTGGGAGTAGTTGCTATCAATTTTGTTGAGTCTGATTCACTTTTATTTTGAGTTGCTAAAAATTTCAGAAATTTTTAGAAAAAGATGAAGAGATTTTTGAGGGGCTCTTCGAGCCGAAGCTCGAAGGATAAACAAAGTGAAGAGAACAAGAAGCCCAAGTATAATCTCCCTCGTACTGCGGAGGTTCGGCCGCGTGAATGGCCTTGTGATGATTTCTTGAGAGAAGCCGGGATTCATGAAGATTTTTATTATTTGGCTGAGAATCCAGGCCTCACCGCCTTCTTCCACGACCAACGTGAATAGTATCTCTTGCTCACCAATATCTTTGTGCAAAACTTTCATTTCCATGCTAGGAGCTCACCACCTTCGGTGGAATTTTATTTATATGATGAGCATAAGGAGATGTCACTTCGTGATTTTTGTCGGGTTTGTTTGATACCTTTTGAGGGAAGCATAGAGGAACCACATCATGATGATGTGGAGGGGTTTATTGATATGATTGCTGTAGGGGAAACGAGGAAAGTTTTCGATGCAAGAATCACTAGCATACATTTTCCTATTCTATGTTACTTTTCAATATTTGCTAGTAGATGCTTAATTGGTCGGGGAACTGTGGGAACCTTAGTGCTCCTGATATTGTTATTTTGAGCCATGCCTTGTTTCAAGATACTACCTTCAGTTTAGGCGCTATTGTTGCCAAGCGGTTAAACCTGAACCGTACTAAGGGCCCCGTTCTTGGAGGCATCTTTGCCTCACGCCTAGCTGCACACTTTAACATACCCATCAGGCATTATGAGAAAGAGGAAAAGTGGCTGCCTAATATTTTTCTAGATTATAAGAGTAAGGTAGCACATGATTTTATTGTTAAGAATAAGAAGAAGTTGCTTAACTATAGACTGATTTTTGGTAACAATAACTTTGAGACTATTACCTTGCCTGCTCCCTCTTTGTTTAACATATTTTCAGGCAAGTACCTTGTTTTAACGGAGGACGTTTATGCATACTGGAGTGTGACACCAGCTCTAGAGCCTGAGCTGGAACCATCCCAGGACTCTTATCGATAGTCAGTTTATCAGTGGAATCCGGAGGAGATTGCCAACCAGTGGCACCCAGAAGACACTCCCCCTTAGACCGGAGAGAGCTACTTCGATCCATGGGCATAGAACAACTTAGGCCAAAAGCCTAAGCTTGGGGGAGAACAACTTAGGGACCCTTACCGACATTACATTCATGCTCACACACTCATGCTAGTTGTTGGTGCTCATACTTTTTCATTGTATCATCCATGATAGTTTCTTTCCTTTTTGGCTTTCTTCTTGTGTGCCTTAATAAACCTTAAGAAAACCAAAAAAAATTAGTTGGAGCTTTCAGTTAGTTTAATTTTCGTTGGCATGTAGTAGTAATTAAAAAGAAAACCCAAAAAGATTTCTCGTTCTTCTTTTTCTTGTTGGGAGCTTTCCTGTGTAAATAGTTTTGTTTCTTTTCTTTGGGGGTCGAGAGGAGAAGACCATAATGAAAATGTTGAGTGGCTCTCATATGCATTATTGTTGATCTAACAAAGAGCCCATATTACCTTGTCTTCTCTCTTGAATTGAATGCTTGCAGATTGTAGCTTAGTCCAATGCACGTACACTATTATTATTTTCCACACTATTCGGTCGTGCAAGTGAAAGGCAATAATGATGATTATATGATGAACTTATTGAGATGAGAAAAGCTGGTATGAACTTGACCTCTCTTGTTTTTGTAAATATGATTAGTTCATCGTTCCTGATTCAGCTTATTATGAAAGAAACATGTTTGCAATGACAATTAGAGATTATAGTTGCTTATGCCATGCTTAATTAGCTAGGAGTTTATAATAGTTTACCTTGCGTGCCAACATGCTATTAAAATGGTTGTGATGTGGTATGATAGGGTGGTATCCTCCTTTGAACGATTCGAGTGGCTTGGCTTGGCACATTTTCACGCATGTAGTTGAAACAAAATCAACATAGCCTCTATGATATTTATGTTCATGATGAATTAAATCCTACTCATCCTTGCATTCGATGTTGATTAATTTTAATGCATGTTCATGAGTGTTGTCGCTCTCTAGCTGGTCGCTTCCCAGTCTTTTTCTAGCCTTCACTTGTACTAAGCGGGAATACTGCTTGTGCATCCAACTCCATAAACCCCAAAGTTGTTCCATATGAGTCCACCATACCTACCTATATACGGTATCTACCTGCCGTTCCAAGTAAATTTGTATGTGCCAAACTCTAAACCTTCAAATAAACATTCTGTTTTGTATGCTCGAATAGCTCATGTATCAACTAGGGATGTCTGTATCCTCCATGCTAGGCGGGTTATTCTTAAGAGGAGTGGACTCCGCTCCTCACTCACGAGAAAATGGCTAGTTACCGGGATGCCCAGTCCCATGCTTTATGCAAATCAAATCAAAATAACGGCAAACAAAACTCCCCCGGGACTCTTGTTAGTTGGAGGCACTCGTTGTTTTGAGAAATCCATGGATTGATGCTTGTTGGTGGAGGGGGAGTATAAACTTTACCATTCTATTTGGGAACCGCCTATAATGTGTGTAGCATGGAAGATATCGAGATCTCTCGGTTGCTATGTTGACAATGAAAGTGTACTGCTCAAAATATTATTCATATCTATTTAAAAACCGAGCTCTAGCACCTCTACAAATCCCTGCTTCCCTCTGCGAAGGGCCTATCTATTTACTTTTATGTTGAGTCATCATCCTCTTATTATAAAACACCAGTTGGAGAGCACCGCTGTCATTTGCATCCATTATTGTTAGTTTACATTGAGTATGACTTGACCGGATCTCTTTTATCATGAATTACAATGTCTAGTTAGTCCTTGATATTTAAAGGTGCTCTGCATTTATGTTTTGCGGTCTCAGAAAGGGCTAGAGAGATACCATATTGTTATTTCATATTATGATTGTTTTGAGAAAGTGTTGTCATCCGAGATTTATTATTATTGCTCGCTAGTTGATTATGCCATCTATATGAGTAAACATGAGACCTCAATGTTATTGCGAATGTGGTTAGTTCATAATGTTTGCTGAAAACTTGAATGCTGGCTCTACATATTTACAACAACAAGCGCAAACAGAGTTTGTAAAAGTTTTTCTTTATCACTTTCAGTTTATCAACTGAATTGCTTGAGGACAAGAAAAGGTTTAAGCTTGGGGGAGTTGATACGTCTTCGTCGTATCTACTTTTCCAAACACTTTTGCCCTTGTTTTGGACTCTAACTTGCATGATTTGAATGGAACTAACCTGGACTAATGTTGTTTTCAGCAGAATTGCCATGGTGTTATTTTTGTGCAGAAATAAAAGTTCTCGGAATGACCTGAAAATCAACAGAGATTATTTTTGGAATATATAAAAAATAATGTAAGAAGAATCCACGTCAGGGGCCCCACACCCTGTCCACGAGGGTGGCGGCGCGCCTAGCCCCCTGGGCGCGCCCCTGCCTCGTGGGCCCCCTGACGCTCCGCCGACCTCAACTCCAACTCCATATATTCGTGTTCAGGGAGAAAAAAAATCAAAGAGAAGGATTAATCACGTTTTACGATACGGAGCCGCCGCCAAGCCCTAATCTCTCTCGGGACGGCTGATCTGGAGTCCGATCGGGGCTCCAGAGAGGGGAATCCATCGCCATCATCATCATCAACCTTCCTCCATCACCAATTCTATGATGCTCACCGCCGTGCGTGAGTAATTCCATCGTAGGTTTGCTGGACGGTGATGGGTTGGATGAGATTTATCATGTAATCGAGTTAGTTTTGTTACGGTTTGATCCCTAGTATCCACTATGTTCTGAGATTGATGTTGCTATGACTTTGATAGGCTTAATGCTTGTCACTAGGGCCCGAGTGCCATGATTGTTGATCTGAACCTATTATGTTTTCATGAAAATATGTGAGTTCTTGATCCTATCTTGCAAGTCTATTTTCACCTACTACGTGTTATGATCCGGCAAGCCCGAGGTGACAATAATCGGGACCACTCCCGATGATGACCGTAGTTTGAGGAGTTCATGTATTCACTATGTATTAATGCTTTGGTCCGCTACTCTATTAAAAGGAGGCCTTAATATCCCTTAGTTTCCAATAGGATCGCGCTGCCACAGGAGGGTAGGATAAAAGATGTCATGCAAGTTCTTTTCCATAAGCACCTATGACTATATTCAGAATACATGCCTACATGACATTGATGAATTGGAGCTAGTTCTGTGTCACCCTATGTTATAACTGTTGCATGATAATCGCATCCGACCTAATTCTCCATCACCGATCCATTGCCTATGAGCTTTTCATATATTGTTCTTCGCTTATTTACTTTTCCGTTGCTACTATCACAATTAGTACAAACCCCCCAAATATTACTTTTGCTACCGTTACCACTACTATCATATTACTTTGCTACTAAATACTTTACTTCAGATATTAACTTTCCATGTGTGGTTGAATTGACAACTCAGCTGCTAATACTTGAGAATATTCTTTGGCTCCCCTTGTGTCGAATGAATAAATTTGGGTTGAATACTGTACCCTCGAAAACTGTTGTGATCCCGTATACTTGTGGGTTATCAATTCATCATGTAATCAAGTTAGTTTTGTTAGGGCTTGATCCCTAGTATCCACTATGTTCTTAGATTGATGCTTCTATGACTTTTCCATCCTTAATTCTTGTCACTTTGGGCCTGGGTGCCATGATTTCAGATCTGAACCGTTTATGAATTCATCATTATATCCTTGTTTTAGATCCGATCTTGCAAGTTATAGTCACCTACTACCGTTATGATCTGGCAACCCCAGAGTGACAACAACCGGACCCACTCCCGATGATGAGCGTAGTTTGAGGAGTTCATGTATTCACTATGTGTTTATGCTTTGTTCTGGTTCTCTATTAAAAGGAGGCCTTAATATCCCTTAGTTTCCAATATGGACCCCGCTGCCACGGGAGGGTAGGACAAAAGATGTCATGCAAGTTCTTTTAATAAAGCACGTATGACTATTTACGGAATACATGCCTACATTATATCGATGAACTGGAGCTAGTGTCGTATCACCCTAGGTTATAACTGTCTCATGATGAATATCATCCAACAAGTCACCGGTCCAATGCCTACAAATATATCCTTATTGATCTTGCTGCGTTACTACTGCTATCATCACTGTTATGCTTGCTACAAATTACTGCTACCACTGTTACTGTTACTGTTGCTGCTGTCACTATTATCAAAACTATCAAACTACTTTGCTAGTGATCACTTTGCTGCAGATAATTAATCTCCAAGTGTGGTTGAATTGACAACTTAGCTTCTAATACCTTCAATATTCTTTGGCTCCCCTAGTGTGGAATCTATAAATTTGGGTTGAATACTCCACCCTCGAGAACTATTGCGATCCCCTATACTTGTGGGTTATCAAGACCTTTTTCTGGCGCCGTTGCCGAGGAGCATAGCTATATTTGTTGAGTCACTTGGGATTATTATCATATTGTCACTATGAAGAATCTAAAGGATCCAAAGACTAAGATTTATCCCTCAAAGACGAGGGGAGGTAAGGAACTGCCATCCAGTTCTGCTTTAGATTCACCTTATGTTATGAGTAAACTTGCAACACCACCACATGCTATTAATTCTGATATGTCGCAAGTTATTGATGATGCTACTTCTACTATGGATGATGCTTATGATGATGCTAGTACCTTGCTTGATAATGATGATGTGCCACTTGGTGAATATCTTGATAAACAAATTGCTAGAGTTATACAACATGATGTTGTTGAGTCTGATGATGAGCTTGAAACCGGAACTCCTGAAACACCTGCTAGAACTAGCCTTCCTAGATATGAATTTCCTAAGGTACCAGAAGGTTATGTTATGAGCGGAGAAGCCACTACTAGGAAAAGGGCTATAGATGGAATTGACACTAATGGCGCACCAGACATGTGGTGCGCCATTACTATATACTAATGGGGCACCATGTGTTGGTGCGCCATTAGTGTGCAAATACTAATGGCGCACCACATCCACGGTGCGCCATTAGTAAATTTTTTTTTAATTTTTTCAAAACTACTAATGGCGCACCGTGGGAGTGGTGCGCCATTACTAGTTGAACTAGTAATGGCGCACCACATCCATGGTGCGCCATTAGTAATTTTTTTTATTTTTTCAAAACTACTAATGGTGCACCATGGGAGTGGCACACCATGCCACAGTGCGCCATTAGTAACTTGGCCCAAACATTCGCCCGAATGCACCCCCCCCCCCCCCCCGTGGACCGCCTTTTCAGTTTCAAAAAAATAAAAGAAAATGATAGAAATGTCAAAAAAATAAAATAAAATAGGATTCCCTTGTGATATGTGGTCTAGTTGTCAGCAAAATTTACAAACATGAATTTTTGACTTTTTTGCAAAATCTCTCGAGAATTTGTAAAAATGGGCATAACTTTTGCGTACGAACTCGGATGAAAAAGTTTTTTATATGAAAAATCATCTACTCAAAAAGTTACATCCGAATTTAACTGGGGGAACCCCGTTAAACATTTTCCAAATCCTCAAAAACCTAACATAAAAAAAGATACGGGGCTTTTGAGATCTAGAGAGGCAAAACAATTTAAAAAAAAATTCAAACTTACTAATGGCGCACCTGCCCATGGTGCGCCATTAGTATCTTCCCGCCTTCAAAATTCAAAATAAGTAAAAATAAATAAAAAAATTACTAATGGCGCACCTGCCCATGGTGCGCCATTAGTATCTCCCCGCCTTCAAAATTCAAAATAAATCAAAAAAATAAAAAAAAGTTAGTAATGGCGCACCTGTCCACGGTGCGCCATTACTATGCCGTATATATGGCTGGGCGTGGTCCTCTCCTCCTTACCTCTTCATTCTTCTCCTCCACTCCACCTCTCCTCCACTCCATCTCCTCCTCTCCTCCACTCCATCTTCCCTTCTCTCCTCCACCATACTACCCTCCTCCTCTCCGGCGACCTCCTCCTCCTCCTCTCCGGCGACCTCCTCCTCCCTCCTCTCCTCCCCTCCCCTCCCCTCACGGTTTCTCCTCCCTCCTCTCTGGTGAGCTCCTCCTCCCTCCTCTCCGGTGAGCTCCTCCTCCCTCCTCTCCTCCCATTCCCTCATGGTTTCTCCTTCCTCCTCTCCGATGCTTCGGTGAACTCCTATCCGGTGACCTCCTCCCTCCTCTCCGGTGAGCTCCTCCTCCCTCCTCTCCTCCCATTCCCTTATGGTTTCTCCTTCCTCCCCTCCGATGCTTCGGTGAACTCCTCTCCGGTGACCTCCTCCTCCTCTCCGGCGATGTAGGCGAGCGCCTCTCCGGTGACCTCCTCCTCCTCCTCTCCAGCGAACTCCTCTCCGGCAAAACAACACGGCAAAAGAATGTACAAGATCCAAAAACAGGAACAAAATTTGAAATAATATCGTGCCAAAAAACGAGCAAAAAAATGAGCAAAAAATGGGCAAAAAAATCACGATCCAGATCCAAATTCAAAATTCAAAAATAGCAATGGCGCACGGTGGGGCTTAGACAGTGCGCCACTACTATTTTCCCGCCTTCAAAATTCAAAAATACTAGTGGCGCACCAGTGGCCTATACTAATGGCGCACCATGGCCTATACTAATGGCACACCAGTGGTGCGCCATTAGTAAAAAATACTAGTGGTATGATACTAATGGCGCACCAGTGATGCGCCATTAGTAGGCTAAACTGGTGCGCCACTAGTAGCCCTTTTCCTAGTAGTGAGCAACTAGAGATATTCTTGCTTTTAATGGTAGAGATGATCTAGAGAAATTACTACAAAAGTATAAAGAAAAATATCTGAAAGCTAGAATGAAAGGTGATCCTAAGTTTGCTACTTCACCTATCTGTATTGATGATAAGGATTATGAATTCTCTGTCGACCCAGAGTTAATTACTTTGGTTGAATCTGATCCTTTCCATGGTTATGAAACTAAAACTGTTGTGGCACATCTTACTAAGTTGAATGATATAGCCACCCTTTTTACTCATGATGAGAAAACTCGTTATTACTTTATTCTCAAATTATTTCCTTTCTCATTAAAGGGTGATGCTACAGCTTGGTACAATACTCTTGCTCCTGGTTGTGTGCGTAGTTCCTAGGATATGGTTTATTACTTCTCTGAAAAATGTTTTCCTGCTCATATGAAACAAGCTACCTTACAGTAAATATTAAACTTTGTGCAAACTAAAGAAGAGAGTCTCCCACAAGCTTGGGGGAGGCTTTGCCAGTTACTTAATGCTTTGCCTGATCATCCTCTTAAGAAAAATGAAATACTTGATATCTTCTATAATGGACTAACCGATGCTTCTAAGGACTTCCTACATAGTTGTGCTGGTTGTGTTTGCAGGGAACGAACTATTGCTCAAGCTGAAGAATTATTGCATAACATATTGAAAAATTATGATGATTGGACTATTCCTGAACCACCGCCTAAACCCACTCCGAAGAAGAGGGGTATATTATATCTCAGTCCCGAAGATATGCAAGAGGCAAAGAAATATATGAAGGAAAAAGGCATTAAAGCTGAGGATGTTAAAAATTTACCTCCTATTGAAGAAATACATGGGCTTAATACACCACCACTGCCTAAGGCGGTAGAGGTAAATTCTCTTATGAAGTTTAATGAAAATGATAATCCTCACAATATGCATCCTAGTCAATGCCTTTATGAGTTTGAAAACTACATTAGGAAACAAGATCACTTCAATGCATATGTTATGAAACAATTGAAATATAATTCTGATATGATTGCTCGCTTGAGTGACTTGTTATTTAGAATATCAAAAGATGTTAGAGGTGTTGGAAAGCATGCTTCTATGGTTCAAACTCAATTAGAACAAGTTGCTAAATCTCAAAGAGAATTACTTGATGAAATGAATCATAATATGCATGACTTTGCTGTTAGAGTTGCAACTAGAGGAGGTAAAATGACTCAAGAACCACTTTATCCCGAGGGACACCCTAAAAGAATTGAACAAGATTCACAAAGAGCTAACACTAGTGCACCTAGTCCTTCTAGAAAGAAAAATAAAAAGAAAAATGATAGGACTTTGCACACTTCAAGTGAACCTGAAATAGAGAAACCTCCTGATAATGAAAATGAAGTTTCTATCTCAGATGTTGAAACTCAATCTGGTAATGAACACTCACCTAATGATAATGAAAAAGATAATGATGAGGTTCATGAAGACTCTCAACCAACAAATGATAAAGAACCAGATAATGATGTTGAGATAGAACCACCTACTGATCTTGATAACCCACAACCTAAAAATAAAAGATATGACAAAGGAGACTTTGTTGCTAGAAAACACGGTAAAGAAAGAGAACTGTGGGTTCAAAAACCTATGCCTTTTCCACCCAAGTCAACTAAAAAGAATGATGATGAAGAATTTGAACGCTTTGCTGAAATGCTGAGGCCAGTCTTTTTGCGTACTCGCTTGACTGATATCTTGAAAATGCCTCCTTATGCAAAGTATATGAAAGACATCATCACAAATAAGAGAAAAATTCCGAAATCTAAAATCTCCACTATGCTTGCTAATTATACGTTTAAAGATGGAGTACCTAAAAAACTTGGAGATCCGGGAATACCAACTATACCTTGCTCTATCAAAAAGAATTATGTGAAAACTGCTTTGTGTGATTTAGGACCTGGTGTTAGTGTTATGCCTTTCTCTTTATATAAAAGACTTGACTTGAATAAACTCACACCTACTGAAATATCTTTGCAAATGCCTGACAAATCAACTGCCATACCTATCGGTGTCTGTGAGGATGTGCCCGTTGTTGTTGCTAATGTTACTATCTTGACTGACTTTGTTATACTTGAGATGCCTGAGGACGACAACATGTCGATTATCCTTGGTAGACCCTTCTGGAATACTACAGGGGCTGTTATTGATTGCAATAAAAGCAAGTTCACTTTTCATATTAATGGTAATGAGCATATGGTGCACTTTCCGAAGAAACAATTCCAAGTGAATGGTATTAATGTTATTGAAAAAAGCTCCGACAATCACTATTGGAAGTTTTCAAATACCTCTACCTACTATCAAAAAGAAATACTAAATGCTTATTGTTGGGGAAATGCATATCCCCATTGAGGTAACCTAGTGATTTACAAAAGTTCTTCGGTTTCATCCTAATCAAAAGTGGTTGTTAATAAGACTTGATCAACCTTATTAATGAATCATTTTCGAACGGTATGAAGTTGACGAATTTAATAAGCACTACTTTCTGTCCCTACCTTTTGTTTTCTGTTTTTTAGTTAAATAAAACAAAATACCATGTTTTGTTGGTTTTCTGAATTTCCTGTGCAATAAAAAATGACCCAAAAATAAAAGTTCTCAGAATGCCCTAAAAAATTTATATGATTTTTTCCTGAATATTTAAAAAAATTCGGTGCAAAAATAACCAGAGGGGGGTCCACCAGGCGGGCACAAACCACCTGGGCGCGCCAGCACCCCCTGGCATGCCCTGGGGGGTTGTGGTGCCCACATGGCCCCCCTCACTTATCTCTTTAGTCCACATTGTCACCTACCTCCAGAAAAAAATCACTCCTCTCTCTCTCTCTCTCTCGTGATCTTGCTCATTTTGCCGCCAATTTCGATCTCTTTGCTCGAAGCTCCATTTCCGAAACTATTTAGGGAGATTGTTGCTTGGTATGTGACTCCACCATTTGTCCAATTAGTTTTTGTTTTAGTGGTTTATACTTTGAATAAATAGCTACTCTTGGTGCTGCTGTAGATGTGCTTGCATGTTGAATTCTTAGTGTTCTAAGTTGTTTGAATGGTCGTTATGGCCTCTATGTATCCCTATGAGAAGTTGCTATCAATCTTACAAAGTTTTGTTAACAAATTTTTGTCACTCCAAAATTTTTATTCTCAGAAAATTGTACGTGGACATGAATATCTTTAGGAAATATAGCTCAAGGAAGAACTCCAAGGGTGTTATTGGGGAGTCTTCTGACAATGATCTCCACGCTCGGAGGTTGGTAGAGGTACGGCCGTCCGAATGGCCGCACATCCCGTTCCTGCAAGAAGCTGGAATTCATGATGAGTTGATGCAATTCATTGCCAATGCCGGTCTCACCGACTTCATCGTAGATGAGTGTGACTAGCACCAAATCCTCACAAATATGTTTCACTACTAGGGAAAACCCTAGCAGCAGCGTGGTTTAGGTATAGCAGTAGCGCGGGGTACCATGCTACAGATACAGCGCTATAGCTAACCTGTAGCAGCAGCGCGTGTGCACCTGCGCTACTGCTAATAGCTCTAGTGCACTTTATTAGGCCGCGCTACTGCTAGTGGCACGCTGCTGCTAACTTTTCTCCACTCGCTACTGCTAATTTTATTAGTTTTTATTTTTTTCTGCATATTTGTTTTGTATTTGAACAGGCTTTATACAAGAATCTTGAGCACATACAAATGTCATCATCATACACATACAAATGACTGCGTGACCACAAATGTAATCATAGCATATACATACAAATAGTCTCTTCATAATCATCTCGAAAATAGCGATACATGCAAGTCTCGAATATTTGCATCTACAACGTCATCCATCTAAAAATGGTATACGCAAGAAGAGCTATCACTATGAGTGAGAGTGGAACTATGCAGTACATGAGGCGGCGGTTACGAGTCATGTCTCGCGCTAGCGTGAACCTCAAGTAACTAGCTTCGGCTTCCTGTCTGGTTTTGAAGCCTTTATGGCTGGCGCCCAAGACCCCATTCACGTGCTCCTGACACTCAAACCACTCGTTGTACACCCCCGAAACCTTCCCTTTGTACACGACATAACACTGCCATCTCGCCATCAAGAAACTAGGTACCTGTTAGAGATGCAACTTCATCAAGAGGATGTACAATAATATGCAACAAAATATACTAGAGCAACACGAAAAAGAAAGGGTTAGCAACTAGATGCAACATACAATACACAAATTAATTAATAACTAGACTTACGCAGGTCATCATACCAAAACTAACAAATTAGCATTACGCAAGTTCGGCAGGGACCGTGGACATCACAAAGTTTCATCACTACAGAAAGTATACAAGTTCAACCAACACATATCATCATCATCGGCATCGTAAATCACTAGAAGTTCCATCCTTCCATATCATCGAGGATGGACCCTAGCTTCTTGAACAGCGTGAGGTCCTGACGTTGCATGCCTATCCGAGTTCGGACGTCATCTCGCGATATAGGGCCATGGTGGAACATCCCCTTCTCATCGACGACTTCTTTCATGATGATCGTTGCAATGTACATTTGGATGCGAAAGAAGTCATCTCTAAGTTTATAATCCGCTTCTCCATGAGATTCTACCCACTTGCGGATATGATCATCGTTTCTGGTTGTCATACGAAGCTTTTGGTGATTTGTGTTGAACTCAATCATGAGATGGAGGATGTAGAATCCATCTTTCTTGCTTGGTTTTGGGACATGGATGTAGCAGAAGTTAGTTTTATGCGCGAAACCCATCTTCTTGTTCCTTTGTTTCCTGATCTGCATGTGCCACCTCTAATGCTGAAGCCTTGGAGAGCATCATCTAGAGTATTCATTATGTGGGTGTAGTCCTTCTTCTCGTAGTCTCTAGAAGGGTCGAAATACACGGCGTGGGAGACTCGCGGGTAAAGAACGATAAGGATGGCGCGCCCCTTGCTGCGGGGAAAAGACACCTCAAATTATTCTCCATATGAGCAAGAAGGAATGATTGAAATGTATGAAAGGGTTGTCCGAAATTGACTTTCTTTGGATGATAAGGCAGGAGGACAATTTCCTGGTCCTTATTCTGTACCATGAAGTTTTGGAGGTAGTCCCTAGCAATTTCACGATCAAAGTCGCCGAGACTCAATAAAGACTTGTGCATGTAGTACGGATCGGCCACACAGATATGCGAGACTTGTCTCTTCATGATGGAGCTCATATGTAGCGCAAAAAGGCGGACGATTGTAAAATCGAGCTGCCTTGTCAGAAACATGTCAAAGATATGGTCAAACCGCAGGAAGAACACCTCCACGGGCTGTGTGTCGACGTAGCACTTCCCCTCAGGAACACGAGCCGCATATGTCAGATATCCTGGATCCTGCGAGGCTAGTAGGCTTTCCTCAGTCGATAGCACATGGTCGTGCAGTCTCCTGAGATCCCCTGATAGTGCCTCCAGCGGTTTCGGCAGTAGCATCGGCTCGCCCATGAGATGGAACATGTCCGCACCTTTCATGGTACACGCTCTTCATAATCCATCATCTGGCTGCTATGTGCTCTGGCTTATTTGGAGGAAGCTATCTTCCCCGATCTCATCCTATCCTTTTTTCTTGGGCACACCTTCCAGACCCTTCCTTAACCCCTGCCCCAGTGTTCCCAGGCTAAGCACTGTACGACCCCCGGCTAGTTGTGCCTGTGTTGAGGCGGAATCTTCAGGCGTGTCCTGTGAGGATTTCATGAAGAGAGACTTTTTGTGATCCCTTCTACGACCTTCCTGCCCGGGCAGAAAATCCATATCGTCATTAGCATGCTGATACCCCGATTCGTCATATGGTTGATTCATCATATCTAAGTCACACTCATACGCGTTTGTATTGAGGAAACCCATTGGGTCGACCTCCGTCTCATCATCCATTCTCTGTTCTACAGGACCGATTACATCAGCCAGTACTATTGCACCCCCTTCATCACGTTGTCCGCCGCTCTCACCCGGCAGTACAGGAGCTGGTAATTGCGTAGGCGGGGTGATGGTCTCCGCACATGCTTGTTGATGTGTAGTTATTGGTGTGCTCTCGGCCGGCTCCAGACGAATAAGATTCTTCAGCCATAGCAGCACCCAACCCTTGCAGCTTCCAATCCGCGGCGGGGTCTCGTCGTCCTCTCCCACATGCTGTACTGGAGGAGGCAAATCCTCGTGCCCCAATTTCACACTGGACAAGTTAACCCTGAAGTGCCCAGCGGGGATCGGCTGGTTGTGGAACGTGGGTTTCAAGGGGTTCATTATCATCCCCTTTCCCACGTCCACCTTCTCGCCTTTGATCAAGTAGAGTACGGTGCACGCTGTTTCTTCGGCCTGCAAACACATGTCTGTGGCGTAAAACATCCAAAATGCAATGAAAATGGAATATAGTATATATATATGTATATATATGTTGGTGCGGCATGTAATTACCGTGAGGGCGTCGAGCTCAGCCAAAGACGAAGGCCCACCTAGCGCGCCAGAGACTGAGGACGGGCTGCTATGAGCGGGAGCGATTGCAAGAGAAGGCCCGGTTGCGTGAGCAAGTGATGGTGCGGTGGTGTTGTTGTTCACGGAGTTGCTCCCGACAAAACTGGGCAATGGGAAATCATGTACCATCTTGTCTGGATTTTCCTTCGTCCAGTTGATGATAGCTAGAACCAAGTTAGTAGAGAAATCATTTCTGCAGGCAGTTACAGCTGCATTGACTGCCTGTTGTAGCAACTCATTTTTCTCCTTGGCTGTTTTTTTGCGTCCTCAGCTGCTTTTTTCTCGAACACAAGCTTCACCTTCTCGTCGATGTCTGCCTGACTAAACTTATTTTTCTGCTTCTTGGCCTCCGGGCCCTTGTTGTAAAACACCTTCCACGTGGCGCCGTCTCCAGGGCCGTGCACACGACCATATTGCGGCCGCTGGCACAAAGGGAGTCCCTTAAGTTCGTTCAAGGCCTGGTTGAGAGGGGTGTCCCACTTGGCCCTCATTGAAGAAGTAGGGCTTTCGGCTGCAAGCTGGTGTTGCTTCTCCTGCAAAAGTAGAGTGAACCGTTTAGGAATCTGTAGTCGACTAGATCTAGAGCTAAATGTAAGGTGGTAAAAGAATAATTACCAGTAGTCTAATCAATTTCCTCGTGATCTGGTCCGTGTAAAAAAACTTTTTTTCCTTGTCCCACTTGTAGCGGGCCCTAATGAAGTCATGCTCCAAGGGGTTGGTGAACTTCGCTAAGGGGTCTAGGATACCCGCGGCTTCACGTTCCGCGTCCTCCATATCCCATATGGGCCTTTTACCGAGGTAGCCATGGATTCCGAAGTGATGCTTCCCCGTGTTCCTTTGTTGAAGGCTCTTGAATTTCGCAGCCTTAGCCTTGGCTGCCTCGGTAGCGCAAGTGTCCTCAAACTTTTCGAACTCCTCTTCCGTAAGTGTCGGATTTTCCTCCAGAATCTTGGATAGGGGTTCCTCAGCATCAATAGCTCATTTCACACTTCCTTTCCAGGAGGCCAAATCATTGCTGAACATGCCCATGGCGTGATTGTTAATCTTTTTCATCTTCGGATCATCCCACGATTGTTCTATGTTATCATCCCGGTCGGGGAACTTGAATCTCTTGTGCAACTTCGTCAGGAGAAACTGCGTCAAATGTTCTTTACTCCTTAAGGCATCGTCGTTGATGCTTGCGCATTCCCGTAGGATGCATCCTACTTGGTTCCCATAGCTCTTGCGAGGTTCATCCGGCTCTAATGGCTCAAACTTGCCAGGTGCCATCTTTGTGATCACCTGTTGTCCAATCCCTAGTTTGTTAGGTTTTCGTATCCTCTGCTTCTTTTGCTTCTTCTTTTCGGTAGTGGCATCGGCGCCGGTACCTTCCCCGCCAGTTTGGCGCTGCCATCGGTGCCAACGCCGTCGGTGTCGATGTCGGCGTCAGTACCATCATCGAGGCCGACCTGCAAACCTTGACTTTGCAACAATCTCGTCTTAGGAGTCAAATAGTTGAGGTACTCTTGTTCACCCTCATAATCCATCTCGTCTGCATCTTGGTCAGAAGGCCCAGTTTCTTCATTGTTCGACATGTTTCCTATGATTAAGTCTCCTCGTTTAATTGTAAAACTATGAAAAAAATGAGAAATGACATAAAAAAAAGAAATCTATCTAGCACAAATCTTGCCAAAATTGACGGAAAATTTCGGCATGAACTTTGCTATAAAATGGACATACCGAGCGCCTGAAATTCACCGGAGCAGAAATGAATCAACATTCCAGCGTCACATAGGCCACTCAGATCATTTACCCTGCACATAATCATCATGCCCAAATGAAATGTCCAAATTCCAAATGTGACATGTCCAAAACATCACATGTCCACATATCACATCTGCCCTAACTAAATATATAACCTAATTAACCATCTACCCTAACTAAAACCAAAGTAAATTAACCAAAAAACCTAGCTACCAGAGAGAGGAGGAGCGGTGGGGGGCTTACCGAGGGTGCAGGCCCGATGGCGGCCGAGGTTGGGAGGGGTTGGGGTCGGGGTCGAGCGCCGGGGTCGGGGTCGGTGTCATGTCGGGGTCGGGGTCGGCGCCGGTCGGGGTCGGGGCCGGCGCCGGGGTCAGTCGGGGGTGAGCGCAGAGGCGCGACGAGGAGGAGAGCATGGGGATTTGGGGGAAAAGAGGTGGGATGAAGGGAGGAGCGGGGATTTTGGCAGTTAAGTGGGCATAGCAGTAGCGCGTTTAGGCAAAACGCGCTATAGCTACTTCAGGTAGCTATAGCGCTTTCATGTGGAAACCGCTATGACTATCTTGACTAGCTGTAGCTCTTTTCTCACGAAAGCGCTGCTGCTATAACCAGTACCTATATATAAAAGTTTTCCTGTTTGTTTCCTTCTATTTTCTTTTCCTTTATTTTCTCTCATTTTTTTCCGAGAGCAGTGAACGAAGGGAAGGCGATATATATTGCATCATTTGACGGTTAAACATGTATACAAAATAGGAACATATATATTACATCATTCGACCCATGGATAATAATGGCTAAGTGTGTATACAAAATAGGAACATATATATATTACATCATTTGACCGATAACATACGGTTCCTCAGCGTTGACGTTTTCGTTTTTGAGTCAACTTCTTTCCCTTCTTGTTAGTTGAAGAATAATTGAGCCCCTCATTGTGACTTTGCCTTTTCCATGGAGTATGATTTTTCTTAGGTAATGTAGTACTGATTCTTCTTTTGACGTATACTTCTTCATCATCGTCATCTTCCCTCATTGGATTGTCGTACTGATTGTAGTCTTCCTCGTTGGCGACTCCATCCATTCCAATGATGTTCCTTTTGCCCGTCCTCATGACAACACGGCTGGGATTGCGTGGGTCGGTTATGAAGAAGCATTGTGTCACGTGCTTAGCGTGTACCCATGGCTCGTTTTTTGCAATAGCGTTCACGGTAGCGCTCTTGGCGTCGGGTATAGTCATGGTAGTGAAATTCCAGTTTTCTCTTTCGACATTCTTAGCCCATCTGACACGGAACATCGTTGTGTTGTGTAGTCCAGAGTAGTCAAGCTCCCAGATCTCCTCGACCCTTCCATAAGATCTTTCAGTTGCGCCGTTGTCGCTGCCGGTCATGCATTCCATCGTCACCCCTGAGTTCTGATCATCACTGTCCATATCTTTGGCGTCCATGTAGAACGTGTATCCTTTAATATCTTATGCCTGATAGGTTACGAGGTTGCGCGAGGGGCCATGTGCTAAGGCGTATATGAGCAATCCATCCTTAGAGCCCTCCTTCGGGGGATTAGCAATAATATGCCCTTTCAACCAATGCAGGAAAGTGGAGTTGTGCTCTCTAGTACCTTCGGCGTCCGTCCTGCTACCCCTCGGTCACGATACTTCTTTGCGATAACTTGTTTGTGCAGTGCCACGAAAGGATCTACCTTGTCTAGGTGTTGTAGCACTACCAAGTTTGCTCCGTCAAAGTCGCTGTGTCGATCTGAGTATGCCACGTGCAGTTCCCTGCGACCGTTGGAGTGAGCTTCTCCTTCGAGCCTCCCATCGTGCTTGTTAACGGGCAAACCAACACTAACATCAGGCGGCTGGTCTGCGCCATATAGAAAATTATCACAGAAAGAGATGCACTCTTGTGTCAGATAGCCCTGGACGATGCTTCCATCCGGACGGGACATGTTATGAATGAATCCTTTGATGATCCCATTCGTCCTCTGAAACGGCATCATGTTGTGCAGAAATGACTGCCCCAGGTCTATTATGTCGTCCACAATATGGACGCACAGATGCACCATCACGTCAAAGAACGCGGGCGGGAAGTACATCTCAAGCTCATTCAGTATCACAACGATCTCTTCATGTAGCCTTTGGAGCTTCTTCATACCGATTGACTTTTGAGAGATGATGTCGAAAAAGTTGCAGAGACCAATAAGCGGGTCACGGACGTGCTTGTCCATTATCCCACTAAGGGCAACTAGTAGTATCTGCATCATCATCACATGACAATCATGGGACTTCATCCCGCTAAACCTTTTCTTGTCCGTGTCTAGATATTTGCTTATCTTGCCACAGTAACCGGAACTAACTTTGAATCCAGTAAGGCACTTAAAGAATTGACCGATCTCAGCCTGACTTAAGGTGAAGCAAGAAGGGGGGCAATAATCCTCTTTCTTTATTTTCTTGCACTTCTTCTCCCGCGCCTCTATCTCCGTCTTTGTCTCATCTAACTTTTTATGGGGCGGCATGTGCAGATCTTCCCTGATTTTCAAATCTTGCAAGTCTTTTCTTGCCTTCGGCCCATCCTTGGTCTTATCCGTCATGTTCATCAGTGTCGCGAGCAAGCTCTCAAGGACATTCTTACAGATATGCATTTGATCAAGGCAATGAGGTGTATCGAGTTTGTGCTAGTACTCCAAGTCCTAGAACACAGACCTCGTCTTCCATACCTTCAGGAGTGGCTCCAACGCCTTTTTCATCATCTTTCCCGGCGGGGGGCACTCCTTCCAGTTTTTCAATAGTTCATCGGTTTCGGCACCGCTCCGCTTACATGGAGGTCCTCGATGCTCAGTGTGACCATTGAATAGATCTCCACAGTTTCACCACGGGTCGTCCTGTTCGAGCCATCTTCGATGCCCCATGTACACGATCTTCCCAGACCCACCATCTTTCCTTGACATTAGCTGTTGAGACGTCGTATCATCCATGCACCATGTGCATCCGCAATATCCATGACACACCTGGCCTGCGACATATCCATAACCAATATAGTCGTGCACCGACGTGATCAGCGCGACTCTCATGTAGAAATACTCGCCTTTGTTGGCGTCCCATGTCTTGGCCGGTGTTTTCCATAACGTGTTGAACTCCTCTTGAAGTAGCCCAAGATACAAATTAATATTATTTCCTGGTTGCTTCGGCCCTTGAATAAGCATGCTCATGTGAATGTACTTCGACTTCATACACAACCAGGGGGGAGGTTGTACATCCATACAAACACGGGCCATGTGCTATGGTTGGTGTTCTGGTTACCAAATGGATTCATGCCATCGGTACACGCGCCGAGCATGGTGTTCCTTGCATCACATTCGAAATACCAATAGAAGTTATTCAACGCTCTCCACTGGCTTTCATCCTTGACGTGTCTCAGCTTCGGATCATCTCCATCGTCAGGCTTCTTCCTCTCCGTGTGCCAGCGCATTAGCTTTGCTTCCTTGGGATCTACGAAATACCGCTTGAGACAGGGAGTGATCGGTAAGTACCATACAACTTTCTGGGGAGATTTCTTCTCGTCCTTCTTGTATCGAGAAGCATTGCACACAGGACAGCTTGTTTTTTCTGCGTGCTCCTTCTAATAAATTATGCAATCGTTGATGCATGCATGGTATCTAACGTGTGTCAGATCAAGAGGGCACATGATCTTCTTGGCCTCATCAACACTAGTAGGACATAGATTCCCCGTGGGAAGAACATCCTTTAGGTACTTGAGATGCTCATCGAGGCTAGTGTTAGTCCATTTGTGTTTAGCCTTCGTCTTCAGGAGTTGGAGCGTGAAACTCAAGCGGGTCACCTCAAGATTGCAACCATCATACAATGGAGTGTTCGAGTGTTCCACTAGTTACTCCAGCTTAGCCTCCTCTCTAGAAGCAGCACTCTCAGTACTTGTCTTCTTGTGAAGCAGTGCTTGAACATGAGGGTCCCGTACGATTGAACTTAGTACTAACGAACTCTGCTGCGTGGAGTCCATGTCGTTCTCTCCGCCGCCATGTCCGGCTCCTTCTCCGCTGCCATGTCTGACCTCTTCCCCGCCGCCATTATTGATCATCTCTTCGTCTTGCCCCGTATCGTCATTTCTTGCCCCGTCGGCGTCCTCAACATCGTCATCCTCATCTTCAATTATCCATCGAGTATAGCCATCCATGAAACCAGTCATGAGCAGGTGCGCTTCGACATGACCATCTTCATAGGGGTAGAGCCAAACTATTCCTTTGCATTTTCGACACGGACATAAAACCTCTGTTCGGTTATTTTCTTTCATGTCCTACACCACCGACCGCGATCACCTGTCCACCATTGTTCCACTGACCATCATGAATGTCTGCATGGTTACAATAAACAAATTGATTATAATAATGCGCGCATGCATCAAAGTCATACAAAAATTCGGCATGACCTTCCCTAAAAATAGGACATATATAGATCTAGAGTTTGCCCGGAATTCGCCGAAACGGAAATAAATCGACATTTCGGCAAAACATAGGCAACTCAAAAGCACAATTTGGCGTCAACTCATGCCACACACACAATTTCCACCATATTTCCTGATTATCTTATCACACACACATACACATATTTCCATTTTGCAAAAGCATGAAATTTTAATCACCTCTATCTCGAGATCGAGCACACGGTGGAGATGATGATGTAGGGAGATCAAAAGTGCACAAAGCTCTTCTTGACAAAAATAGATCTAGTTAGGGGGCAAATAGGTCACTTGACTAAATGCTACATCTACCTAGCTAGCTAATTTTGGAGGAGACAACTTCAACTAGTGGAGGGGGAAGGAAAAAGAGAAAGGAGATGCATTAATGGAGGTGGTGTTAGTTAGCTAGGAGTAATGAAGAGAGAGAGAAAGGGAGGTAGAAGAGGTAGAGTAATGGGGGCGAAGTATTGAGGAAGAAGAAGAGTGAGAGAGGGAGGATGTGGGAGGTAGGGGAAAGGGAGGAGAGGAGATGGGGGAGGGGAGGACGTACGGGTGGGAAAAGGTGGTGGGGTGCCACGTCTTAGCAGTAGTGCGGGAGGAAATACGCGCTACTGCTAAGAGCGTAGTAGTAGTGCCCTTTCGTCACACACGCTACTGCTAAACGGGCCAACCATGTGGACAATTTCAAAATTAGCAGCAGCGACGTGACTAAAAAGCGCGCTACTACTATTGCATTAGCACTAGCGCATCGTGACACCGCGCTGCTGGTAAACTTAGGTTGTTGGGTACTGTCGGTAGATTTTTGTAGTAGCGCGGTTTAGACATCACGCGCTACTGCTAAATTTACATCAGTAGCGTGCTTTTCTTAACCTCGCTACTGCTAATTAGCAATAGCGCCTCTTTTTGTGCCGCGCTGCTGCTAAGATTCTGTGTATATGGTTTTCCCTAGTAGTGTTTGTTCAAAGCTTTACTTTCTTGCCTAGAAATAATCCTCCTGAAGTGAGCTTTGATCTATATGCTAAAAATCATCAGATACCACTTACTGAGTTTTGTGACATATGCTTGATCCCTTCGGACGGGAGCTTGGCCGAGCCTAGGCCGGCTGAGTTTGAGGATTTCTGTCACACTTTGATAGTGGGTGATGAGAGGAGAGTGTCATCCATCACTGCCGTTGGTTTACATTTTCCTACTGTTCGTTACTTTGCATATTTCATTACCAAATGCTTGCTTGCTAGGCAGAAGGTGGGTGCACTTAGTTCACCAGACCTTGCTATTTTACGTCGTGCCATTGATGGCGATAACACGTATAGCTTGGGAGCTATCGTGGCTCGTCGACTACACCCTAATAAATCTCAGGGTAAAATACATGGTGGGATTTATGCTACTCGTTTGGCGGCTCACTTCGAGGTTGAGATACGCCCTCATGATTTCCCTTTGACTAAAGTTTACCTAGACCGTGCAGCCATGGATCACCATCACTTTCTTGCACATGATCGTCCTCGCATTTCCATTCCTTATAACTTGGTCTATAACATTGACACTCATGATGTTATCCCCTTGCCTGCACCTGCTTTGTTTGACTCTGTTGCCAGGGGCAGATACCAGATTATGCCTGCAGACATCCTCGCCTACTGGAATGCTCACACTGGTGCAGAGGCTGCACAGGCACCTCCAAAGTGGGATTAGTGGATGCCCACTCCTCAGCAGTGGGATGAGTGGATGTCTGCTCCTCAGGATCCATACTACCCTCCAAGCTACTGATTCACTACCAAGTTAGGCCAAAAGCCTAAGCTTGGGGGAGTGCGTGTTCTCACCGACTTTATATTCATGTTCACATAACTTTTCATTTGTCGGTGTTCACACTTTTTCATTGTATCATCCATGCTTAGATTTATTTTCTTGCTTTCTTCTTGTGTGTTTGAACAACTTTAGAAAAAAACAAAAATGAATAGTTGTAGTAATTTACTTTCTATGCATGCTTAGTAGTAGTACTAAAAAGAAAATCCAAAAAGATTTCCTTATTCTTCTTTTTGCTTGTTGGGAGCTTTCCCCTGTAAATAGTTTTTCTCATTTTTGCTTATTATTTGCTTGTTGAAGAAAACCAAAAACTCCAAAAATATTTCTGTGTGTTTCTCTGAAATTCTTTTATTTTATTCGAGTTGTACCGAGGAGAAGACCACGATGAAAATGTTGAGTGGCTCTCATATGAATAACTGTTGAACTAATAAGAACCCATTTTACCTTGTCTTCTCCTGTTGAATAAAATGTTTTGCAGATTCCAGCTTAGTCCATGGCACTCTTGCACTATTATTATTTTCATATCATTCGGTCATGCAAGTGAAAGACAATAATGACGATATTCGATGAGCTGGCCGTGGCAAAGAGAAACTGGTATGAACTCGACTTGTCTTGTCTGTGTAAATATGTTTAATCTAGTGCCCATGATTCAGCCCATCATGATTAAACATGTTCACAATGACAATTAGAGATTATAGTTTCTCATACCATGCATAAGTAGCTAGGAGTGGATAATGATTTATCTTGGATATCAACATAGCGTTAAAATGATTGTGATGTAGTATGATGATATGGTATCCTCCTCTGAATGTTCGAGTGGCTTAACTTGGTACATGTTCATGCATGTAGTTGAATCAAAACCAACATAGCCTCTATAATGTTTATGTTCCTGGTGTTCATATCCTACTCATGCTAGTGTCCAATGTTACTTATGCATAATGCCTGGTTATGATCGTTGTTCCTCTCTAGCTGGCCGCTTCCCAATCTTAAATTGCTAGCCTTCGCCTGTACTAAGTGGTGATTCTGCTTGTATATCAAAAACCTTGAACCCAAAGTTATTCCAGACGAGTCCACCATACCTACCTATATACGGTATTACCCTGTCGTCCTATGTAAATTTGCATGTGCCACCTCTAAAAACTTCTAAAAAATTTATCCATTTTGTGTGCCTGGATCGTTCATGGAACAACAGGAGGTGGTCGATATCTTCCGTGCTAACCATGTTATCCTTAGGTCGAGTGTTTATTCACTCGCCATCGCACGAGGAAATGGGCGATAATAGGGATGCCCAGTCCCAAACTGCAAAATACAAAAAGAGTTCATCTCTTACATAATCAAACAAAAACTCCCAATGGAGTCAAAACCTTTACATTCCGCTTGGGGACCGCCACTAGCGTGCTTAGCATGGAAGATGTTGATAACTGATGGTCGTGATGTGAATGAGAAGGGTGCATGTCTCAAAATATCATTTATCTCTGTTTTAAAAATTGAGCTCTAGCACCTCTGCAAATCACTGCTTCCCTCTGCGAAGGGACTATCTATTTATTTTTATGTTGTGTCATCACCTTCTATAAACAAGCGCCAGAAACTGAGTAGAGCACAATGGTCATGATTTATGCATTGTGTATAGCTAATGTTGGGTGCATCATGACTGGATCTTTTCTACCATGAATTACAATGTTTAGTCGCTGCTTGAACTTGGGAGGTGCTCTGCATTTATGTTTTGCGGTCTCAAAAAGGGTTAGCGAGATACCATTATTGTCATATTATATCATGATTGTTTTGACAACGTGTTGCTGTTTGAGATATCTTATTATTGCTCGCTAGCTGATTATGTCATTGATATGAGTCATTATAATCTTTAAGAGTTATTGTCGACATGGTTAGTTATAATGCTGGCTGAAAACCTGGGTGCTGTTTAAGCTTATTTATTCAAACAAGAGCAAAAGAGTTCATAAAAGTTTTTCTTTCTTAGTTTCAGTTTATCAAGTGAATTCCTTGAGGACAAGCAAAGGTTTAAGCTTGGGGGAGTTTATACGTCTCCAACGTATCTACTTTTTCTCACGCTTTTCCTTTTGTTTTGGACTCTAATTTGCATGATTTGAATGAAACTAACCCCGGACTGACGATGTTTTCAGCAGAACTACCATGGTGTTGTTTTTGTGCAGAAATAGAAGTTCCCGGAATGGAACGAAACTTTTTCAGGATTTTTTAAACCAATAATAAGAATTTCTGGTGCCAAGACACACAGGAGAGGGGCCCCGGGGTGGGCACAACCCACCAGGGCGCGCCCCCCTCTCCTGGCGTGCCCAGGTGGGTTGTACCCACCTGGTGGCCCCGCTGATGACCCCCCTGATACTATAAATTCACATTATTCTAGAAAAGAATCAGGAAGAAAGAATTATCGTGATCCACGAGACGGAGCCGCCACCAAGCCCTGTTCTTCCTCGGGAGAGCAGATCTGGAGTCCGTTTGGGGCTCCCGAGAGGGGGATCTTCGATCTTCGTTATCACCAACCTATCTCCATCGCCAATTCCATGATGCTCACCACCGGGAGTGAGTAATTCCTTCGTAGGCTCGCTGGTCGGTGAGGATTTGGATGAGATTCATCATGTAATCGAGTTAGTTTTGTTAGGGCTTGATCCCTAGTATCCATTATGTTCTTAGATTGATGTTGCTATGACTTTTCCATGGTTAATGCTTGTCACTTTGGGCCTGGGTCCATGATTTCAGATCTGAACCGTTTATGAATTCATCATTATACCCATGTTTTAGATCCGATCTTGCAAGTTATAGTCACCTACTACGGTAATGATCCGGCAACCCCGGAGTGACAACAACCGGGCCCACTCCCGGTGATGACCATAGTTTGAGGAGTTCATGTATTCACTATGTGTTAATGCTTTGTTCCGGTTCTCTAAATAAAGGAGGCCTTAATATCCCTTAGTTTCCAAGATGGGCCCTGCTGCCATGGGAGGGTAGGGCAAAAGATGTCATGCAAGTTCTTTTAATAAAGCATGTATGATTATTTACGGAATACATGCCTACATTATATCGATGAATTGGAGCTAGTGCCGTATCGCCCTAGGTTATAACTGTCTCATGATGAATATCATCCAACAAGTCACCGATCCAATGCCTACGAATTTATCCTTATTGATCTTGTTGCGTTACTTTTACTATCATCACCGTTACACTTGCTACAAATTACTGCTATCACTGTTACTGTTACCGTTGTTGTTGTCACTATTATCAAAATTATCAAACTACTTTGCTACTGATCACTTGCTGCAGATAATTAATCTCCAGGTGTGGTTGAATTGACAACTCAGCTGCTAATACCTTTAATATTCTTTGGCTCCCCTTGTGTCGAATCTATAAATTTGGGTTGAATACTCCACCCTCAAAAACTGTTGCAATCCCCTATACTTGTGGTTTATCTGTGACTAGCACCCTTGGTTTTCAACCAAGAGGTCCGAGTCCCAGGAACTCTCAATTTTATCATCCTTCCTTCCTCGCAAAAAAAGAATGAAAATCAAAGACTTGAGAAGGCGTACAGAACAAGCTAGTGTACCAGTAAAGAAACATTGCCGAGTTTTAGAAAAAAGGGAGACGTGCTCATGTAGCTTGTTCGAATCCAAACCTAGACTATGACTATATATGGTGCTATGCTACTCTGCAAGTAATGAAAATGACATATCCAACGTTCTCTTCTCCTCTTCTCTACTTACTCTGCCTAGCATCAGAAGCTCTGGCCGCAGCAACCATGTCCGCTGGCTGCTCATCCACCTGCTCTTCAGTAGGCAACAACCAGATATGCGCCAAGTCGCCACCCATACCATCGCCCGTGGGTCTCATCACACCCCCGCCGGCATAGGCACCGCAGCCGGTTGCTCATCGCAACCCGCTGCCCTTGGTGTGGTGCCACTGCTGCAAATCACGCAGAGTCATCCGTCGCGTCTCTACCACAATCCTCAACCCTGTCCAAGTCTTCTCCAAATGCATGAATCATGGGGTAATAATATGTTTAAGTGTTGTTCTGTTGCTTTCACTTGCTGATTTTTTTAATAGTTTGGTTGATGATCTTCCAATTTGATTCGTGCAGTAAAGGGAAGATTCGTGTGATATGTATTTCTGGAAGTTGCTGATGTGGGGAAATGTGATAACCCACAAGTATAGGGGATCGCAACAGTTTTCGAGGGTAGAGTATTCAACGCAAATTTATTGATTCGACACAAGGGGAGCCAAAGAATATTCTCAAGTATTAGCAGCTGAGTTGTCAATTCAACCACACCTGGATAACTTAATATCTGCAGCAAAGTGTTTAGTAGCAAAGTAATATGATAGTAGTGGTAACGATACCAATAGTAATATTTTTGGGTTTTATAGTGATTGTAACAGTAGCAACGGAAAAGTAAATAAGCGAAGAACAATATAGGAAAAGCTCGTAGGAATCGGATCGGTGATGGAGAATTATGTCGGATGCAATCAATCATGCAACAGTTATAACATAGGGTGACACAGAACTAGCTCCAGTTCATCAATGTAATGTAGGCATGTATTCCGAATATAGTCATACATGCTTATGGAAAAGAACTTGCATGACATCTTTTGTCCTACCCTCCCGTGGCAGCAGGGTCCTATTGGAAACTAAGGGATATTAAGGCCTCCTTTTAATAGAGTACCGGACTAAAGCATTAACACATAGTGAATACATGAACTCCTCAAACTACGGTCACCACCGGTAAGTATCCCGATTATTGTCACTTCGGGGTTAATGGATCATAACACATAATAGGTGACAATAGACTTGCAAGATAGGATCAAGAACTCACATATATTCGTGAAAACATAATAGGTTCAGATCTGAAATCATGGCACTCGGTCCCTAGTGACAAGCATTAAGCATAGCAAAGTCATAGCAACATCAATCTCAGAACATAGTGGATACTAGGGATCAAACCCTAACAAAACTAACTCAATTACATGATAATTGTCATCCAACCCATCACCCTCCAGCTAGCCTACGATGGAATTACTCACGCACGGTGGTGAGCATCATGAAATTGGTGATGGAGGAAGGTTCATGATGACGATGGCAACGGATTCCCCTCTCCGGAGCCCCGAACGGACTCCAGATCAGCCCTTCCGAGAGAGTTTAGGGCTTGGCGATGGCTCCGTATCGTAAAACATGATGATTCCTTCTCTCTGATTTTTCTCTCCCCGAAAGTGAATATATGGAGTTGGAGTTGAGGTCGGTGGAGCATTAGGGGGCCCACGAGGCAGGGGGCACACCTAGGGGGGTAGGCACGCCCCCCACCCTCGTGGACAGGGTGTGGGCCCCCTAGCGTGGATTCTTCTTCTAGTATTTTTTATATATTCAAAAAATAATGTCCTTTGATTTTTAGGTCATTCCGAGAACTTTTATTTCTGCACAAAAATAATACCATGGCAGTTCTACTGAAAACAGCATCAGTCCAGGTTAGTTCCATTCAAATCATGCAAGTTAGAGTCCAAAACAAGGGAAAAAGTGTTTGGAAAAGTAGATATGACGGAGACGTATCAACTCCCCCAAGCTTAAACCTTTGCTTGTCCTCAAGCAATTCAGTTGATAAACTGAAAGTGATAAAGAAAAACTTTTACAAACTCTGTTTGCTCTTGTTGTTGTAAATATGTAAAGCCATCATTCAAGTTTTCAGCAAAGATTATGAACTAACCATATTCACCATAACATTTAGGTCTCATGTTTGCCCATATCAATGACATAATAAACTAGCGAGCAATTATAACAAATCTCATATGACAACACTTTCTCAAAACAATCATGATATGATATAACAAGATGGTATCTCGCTAGCCCTTTCTGAGACCGCAAAACATAAATGCAGAGCACCTTTAAAGATCAAGGACTGACTAGACATTGTAATTCATGCTAAAAGAGATCCAGTCACAGTCATACTCAATGTAAAATAACAGTAATGGATGCAAATGACAGAGGTGCTCTCCAACTGGTGCTTTTTAATAAGAGGATGATGACTCAACATAAAAATAAATAGATAAGCCCTTCGCAGAGGGAAGCAGGGATTTGTAGAGGTGCCAGAGCTCGATTTTGAAATAGATATGAATAATATTTCGAGCAGTATACTTTCATTGTCAACATAACAACCGAGAGATCTCGATATCTTCCATGCTACACACATTATAGGCGGTTCCCAAGCAGAATGGTAAAGTTTATACTCCCCCACCACCAACAAGCATCAATCCATGGCTCGCCCGAAACAACGGGTGCCTCCAACTAACAACAATCCTGGGGGAGTTTTGTTTGCAATTATTTTGATTTGATTTGAGAATGGGACTGGGCATCCCAGTGACCAGCCATTTTCTCGTGAATGAGGAGCGGAGTCAACTCCACTTGAGAATAACCCGCCTAGCAACGAGGATACAGACAACCCTAGTTGATACATGAGCTATTCGAGCATACAAAACAGAATGTTTATTTGAAGGTTTAGAGTTTGGAACATACGAATTTACTTGGAACGGCAGGTAGATACCGTGTATAGGTAGGTATGGTGGACTCATATGGAATAACTTTGGGTTTAAGGAATTGGATGCACAAGCAGTATTCCCGCTTAGTACAAGTGAAGTCTAGAAAAAGACTGGGAAGCGACCAGCTAGAGAGCGACAACAGTCATGAACATGCATTAAAGTAATCAACACCGAATGCAAGTATGAGTAGGATATAATGCACCATGAAAATAAATATCGTAGAGGCTATAGTGATTTTTTTTCAACTACATGCGTGAACATGTGCCAAGTCAAGCCACTCGAATCATTCAAAAGAGGATACCACCCTATCATACCACATCACAACCATTTTAATAGCATGTTGGCACGCAAGGTAAACCATTATAAACTCCTAGCTAATTAAGCATGGCATAAGCAACTACAATCTCTAGTTGTCATTGCAAATATGTTTCTTTCATAATAGGCTGAATCAGGAACGATGAACTAATCATATTTACAAAAACAAGAGAGGTCGAGTTCATACCAACTTTTCTTATCTCAATAAGTTCATCATATATCGTCATTATTGCCTTTCACTTGCACGACCGAACGGTGTGGATAATAATAATATTGCACGTGCATTGGACTAAGTTGGAATCTGCAAGCATTCAATTCAAGAGAGAAGACAAGGTAATATGGGCTCTTTGTTAGATCAACAATAATGCATATAAGATCCACTCAACATTTTCATCATGGTCTTCTCCTCTCGACCCCCAAAGGAAAGAAAAGAAACAAAACTATTTACACGGGAAAGCTCCCAACAAGCAAAAGAAGAACGAGAAATCTTTTTGGGGTTTCTTTTTAATTACTACTACTACATGCATGGAAAGTAAACTAACTGAAAGCTACAACTAACTTTTTTTTGTTTTTCTTAAGGTTTTTCAAACACACAATAAGAAAACGATAAAATGAAAATAAACTAGCATGGATGATACAATGAAAGAGTATGAGCACCTACAACTTGCATGAGTGTGTGGACATGAATGTAATGTCGGTGAGAGATACGTACTCCCACAATCTTAGGCTTTTGGCCTAAGTTGGTCTATGCCCATGGATCAAAGTGGACCTCTCCGGTGTAAGCAGGGGTGTCCTCTGGATGCCACTGGTTGTCAATCTCTGCAGGATTCCACTGATAAACTAATTGTCGATAAGGGTCCTGGGGTGGTTCCGGCTCAGGCTTTGGAGCTGGTGTCACACTCCAGTATGCATAAACGTCATCCGGTAAAAAAGGTACTTACCTGAAAATATGTTAAACAAAGAGGGAGCAGGCAAGGTGATAGTCTCAAAGTTATTTTTACCAAAAATCATTCTATAGTTAAGCATCTTCTTCTTATTCTTAACAATATAATAATGTGCTACCATGCTCTAATAATCTAGAAAAATATTAGGCAGCAAATTTTCTTCTTTCTCATAATGCCTGATAGGTATGTTATAGTGTGCAACTAGGCGTGAGGCAAAAATGCCTCCAAGGACGGGGCCCTTAGTACGGTTCAGATTTATCCGTTTAGCAACAATAGCGCCTAAACTGAAAGTAGTATCTTGAAACAAGGCATGGCGCAAAATAATAATATCAGGAGCACTAAGGTTCCCACAGTTCCCGCAACCAATTAAGCATCTACTAGCAAATATTGCAAAGTAACGTAGAACAGGAAAATGTATGCTAGTGATTCTCGCATCGGAAACTTTCCTCGTTTCCCCCACAGCAATCATATCAATAAATCCCTCCATATCATTATGATAGAGGCGAGGGTCCCGATCTTTCGATGAGATGATAACGATCGATTTGGTGGAGACGACTTTGACGATCCGACTACAAACATGCACGACGTTGCGCCTTAGCAATCGCTAAACCAACTCCGAAAGGTTATTGACCATGCCGGAGCACGATCAACCTGACCACGAAGGTCGATTCCTGCAACCAATCGAAGAACAAGCAAGAATATGATTAAGCAATCTGAATATTGCGAATATGGATGAAGTATTGATGAAAGTGGGGTTTCATAAGCGGTCTTGGTCTGGTCGTTGGACACAAACGAAGTACACGAAGTTGCAGCGATGGCTAACTTTTAACTAAATAAAACCCGAGTCTAAACGATGCCTTAAGGGCTATATTTATAGGGAAAAGAGAGGGGATTTTGTCCGCCCTTGGCAAGGTGGGACTAAAACACCTCCTAAGTCGTTTCCCCTACAATATGGACTCTAAAAATAGATTACATGGGCCTGGCCCAAAATAAGGTGGCGCAACACCAATAGTAAGGTATGGACGAAATTTATGAAAGGCCATCCTGTATATTTCGTCCATCTTGTATGTCATCATGGTGGCTTCAAAGTCCGGAAATCTCCACTTGAACCTCCGTTCTTGTTCTCTTCGCACGCACCTTCATCTCCGTGCTTGACCATGCTCCAATTCTCAACCTTCTTATCCGTGCTAAGCCCTTCAATTGCAAGCAACACAAATGTATCTAAGTTAGGCAGCATCATATTCTCATGAACACTAGAAACATTACCAAGAAACGAAAGTACCTGATAATCTAATTGGCGTATCTAAGCTCTAGCAACTGTTCCAAGAGGTAAAACAATAGGGGATATGGGTGTAACTGTGGTAGCCATGTCCTCATCATCCTCCCCTTCTTGAAAACAAAGCCGTCCTCGGCGTTGCTTAATCTGAAAACTGGCTAACAAAACAGACAAGGTGTACATGTTCTATATGTATATGTCATCCATTTTTACTGATCTCAGTTGGGGCATAGGTGACACAGCTATACAAGAGTACCCTTCAAAAGTCGTGAAATATAAATCCAATATATTATCACAAGAAGTCAAAGGCATGAAAATATTGCAACTTAGTTTGCACATATAAGTGAAGCTCTTATTCATATCAAAAGATTGACAATGCTTATCATTAAACCATCCCAACATTGATGAACCGTCACCAAGATTAGAGGTCATATCAAAATTATTAAACATTGGCACAATTATTTTCAAACGTATTTGATCCAAATCTGATTTATTCCATGATTCATTTGATTCTTTTGCATCGATAGTTAATTCAATGGGTTCACTCAAAATTGTTTGATCACATGGCAAAGTCAAATCATCAACATAGTCCTCTAAAATAGCTGGTGTGATCAAAGTAGTGGGTAGCTCACCGCATGGTGCATTTAAGTTGACAAGACATTCATCATACTCATGTGGAGGTGGAAGATTAGTACCTTTGTCATTACCTCTTATGATCAACTCAGATGATGTAGGCACTCTCGATGATGATGTGTCACATGGTGGAGGTGATGTAGTCCTCACAACAACTGATGTGGTTGTCATAGTATGCCTAGTAGTTGAAGGGACAACCGTATCAACTCTTGGAATGTGCATTTCGCGCTTGTTCTCCTTGTGGGCAACATGTCGTTTTATTTCCTGTTCAGCTTTGCAAGCAAGATGAAACAAATGGTCCATAGGATAACACTCTTCATGAATTAGTATCTCCTGAATGTCACGATTTAATCCTCCCCAAAATCTATCCATAAAATCTTCTTCACTTTCTACTAAAGAGGAATGCAACAAGGTAGTTTGTAAAGTATCATAACATGTCGTTACGGTGTCACTACCTTGTTTTAAATATTGCAACTTTTTAATCATGTCACGAGTATAATAAGCGGGAACGAATGTATGTCACATGACAAGTTTTAAATCATCCCAAGTAGTAGGTATATCATTAGGGTGCAACCGACAATATTCACTCCACCAAACTATAGCATAACCAGTGAAAGAACCAACCGCAACCTTAACTTTTTTACGTTCATCAAAATTATTGGAAGCAAATATATTATTTATGTCAAACTCCCATTCGATATATAAAGCAGGTCTAAAACAGCCATTAAATGGTGGTATAGAAACAGTAACCTGATCATGTGCATTTGGATGTTTGTGCACCTCTTGTGACGGTTGTGGTATTTGCATAGGTGATGGCACGTCTCCCACAATCGACAAACCCCATGAATTGACTCTAGATCCTGTCATGATTAGTAGAAACAAGAAACAAAATCCAAAAATAATGTTCCTATGAACTACTGGGAAATGATGGTAAAACGCTCACAGTATAGCAAATCAAAGTCTTACAAGTTCTTGCCATGCAGCAGGTGGTGACCGGCAACCAGCGATGTCAAATAACTTCAAGAGTTGGGTAAAGCGATTGTCGGGTGAACGTATGTATGCACGATGTAGAAATATATGGAGCTGGGTTGGCTTTATATATGTGGAAACAAATGCTACAACCACGTTAATGAATGCAAGCTGAAAATTCGTTCAAAGTGGTCGAGTGCTGGTCCTAGGCTAGACTGTATCAGAGACGCGATCCTATGACACAAATGAATTCACGATGCCCCGTTGAAAAAAATAATAATTTAAATGTGTTTGCACTGGCAGACGTAACGATGGATGCGGCTGATAAAAGAAGACCCTCGACAATAGAGCAATCAAAAACCTGTGTGACACGGAAAACAAATGGGGCAGCAGAGAAATCTTGTGGCCCTCTCCCTAACCAAGTCAACTTTTTTTCTTTAGGCACAAGGAGTCACGTACCAGCCTCCTTCAATTAGCTATTCCTGCTATCTTCTTTTTTTACAACCTCCAAGTGATCAGTGCTCCTTCCAAATAAACCAGTATCACATATTACAGATTTTATGGAAGCCAAAATAGTGTCGTTCCAACTTTCCAAAAGAAATAATCCTCCAAAAGGCAGGAATCAGTGAGTTATTTGGGAGCCGAACCAAACCTCCTTTTTTTTCTCCAAAGACATGTCCAGACTTGGAAACCTCCCACCGTTTTTTTTGTGTGTATAGATCAACCGAATCTGGACTTGCTCTCTACAAACAACGATGCTTTTTTTAAGCGGTGGAACAAACTTGCCTATTCTCTTTCAAGTTTCCTTCTCTTACCATGTAAATGCGCCCAGCAGTTTTTCTCTCTCAAACGAACAAGGAAAATCTGATTGTCCTTTACCTCCTTTCTTTCCAAGTCAAACGTCACGTGGAAACAATCAACCCTCTTGCCAAATGTGGAAACAACGACCTCTCCGTGATTTGCGTGCAAACTTTCCCTGAAATATGTATCTCCTTCCAAAACACTCACGTGGGAATACCTCCAAATGCCATGCGGTCTATTTTCTTCCTTTTCTTTTTGCTGATCCGAAGTAACCAAACCAAGAGCACACCATGTCCCCCTTTTCTCTTTATTTTTTTCTCTCTCCCTTATTCTGACGTGGAGTACTACTCTCAAACTCTCACGTTTTTGTTTTTGGAATCCCAACTGAATCAGCCAACTTGTACTTTCCTTTTTGATCTCCAACGTGAGGAACTTCTCAATCACAAACCGACATGCACTTCCTTGCCTTATTTTAACTTTTGTCTTCCTTTTGTGCTGCGATCTCCAATACTCCCGTAAGGAAACTCCTCCTTAAAAAAAATCAAACGTGCTACACTAGGACAGCCATATCCAACACATGCCAAATTTGTTTCTTTTTTTTATTACTTTCCAAGTAGTAGCACACAATCCACACGTCCTTCCTTTTATCTCAAAGGAAACAGCCCATCAGAATCGCCTCCAGCCAAACCGATTGGCAGTTGCCCTTTTTTTCCTTCCTAAAGCAAAGAAGCAACGCGGGAGGGAATCACGTCCCAAATCCCAAACGATCTGCCCCTTTTCTGGCCGACTCAATATATTTCCTTTAAAAAAACATCCAGCAATATCTCCTTATTAAATTGCTTCCTGGCCGAAAAATCTGTTTCTGCGGTCTCCTTGTTTTTTTTCTTAGTTCTTTTTTTCTCATGTGATGAATCAAGCTCCCAGATGAATAAGGTGATGATGCTGACAATGGCGGTAATGAAAGTAAATGGTAGCGGACGATGAAACAAAGTGGATGATGGTCTATGCGGATGTAGCATGAACGGAACGTGACTAGAACTCGAAACTCTGAAAGTTTAGATACCAAAACCCAGCAACTAGACACACAATGTAACCGAGAATTCAACAATGCAAAAACTAAGTGATAATAGCGAAAGGCTCAGACTGTCTGGGATATGATGAACTAATCTAACTTTTTTGTGGCTTTTTTTGTGGACAATAGGTATAAAGAACAGACTCGATCTAAACTACGAAAAACTGTAAAATTTCACCGAGCAACCTGAAAACTGATACCACTTGATAGAGGCGAGGGTCCCGATCTTTCAATGAGATGATAACTATCGATTTGGTGGAGACGACTTTGACGATCCGACTACAAACGTGCACGACGTTGCGCCTTAGCAATCGCTAAACCAACTCCGAAAGGTTATTGACCACGCCGGAGCATGATCAACCTGACCACGAAGGTCGATTCCTACAACCAATCGAAGAACAAGCAAGAATATGATTAAGCAATCTGAATATTGCGAATATGGATGAAGTATTGATGAAAGTGGGGTTTCATAAGCGGTCTTGGTCTGGTCGTTGGACACAAACGAAGTAAACGAAGTTGCAGTGATGGCTAACTTTTAACTAAATAAAACCCGAGTCTAAATGATGCCTTAAGGGCTATATTTATAGGGAAAAGAGAGGGGATTTTGTCCACCCTTGGCAAGGTGGGACTAAAACACCTCCTAAGTCGTTTCCCCTACAATATGGACTCTAAAAATAGATTACATGGGCCTGGCCCAAAATAAGGTGGCGCAACACCAATAGTAAGCTATGGACGAAATTTATGAAAGGCCATCTTGTATATTTCGTCCATCTTCTTGTATGTCGTCTTGGTGGCTTCAAAGTCCGGAAATCTCCACTTGAACCTCCGTTCTTGTTCTCTTCGCATGCACATTCATCTCTGTGCTTGACCATGCTCCAATGCTCAACCTTCTTATCCGTGCTAAGCCCTACAATTGCAAGCAACACAAATGTATCTAAGATAGGCAGCATCATATTCTCATGAACACTAGAAACATTACCAAGAAACGAAAGTACCTGATAATCTAATTGGTGTATCTGAGCTCTAGCAACTATTCCAAGAGGTAAAACAACAGGGGATATGGGTGTAACTGTGGTAGCCATGTCCTCATCACATTACGATGTGGTTCCTCTATGCTGCCCTCAAAAGGTATCAAACAAACCCGACAAAAATCACGAAGTGACATTTCCTCATGCTCATCATATAAATAAAATTTCACCGAAGGTGGCGAGCTTCTAGCATGGAAATGAAAGTTTTGCACAAAAATATTGGTGAGTAAGAGATACTGTTCGCGCTGGTCGTGGAGGAAGGCGGTAAGGCTTGCATTCTCAGCCAAATAATAAAAATCTTCATAAATCCCATCCTCTTTCAAGAACTCATCACAAGGCCATTCACATGGCCGAACCTCCGCAGTACTAGGGAGAGTATACTTGGGCTTCTTGTTCTCTTCACTTTGCTTATCCTTTGAGCTTCGGCTAGATGAGCCCCTCAAAAATCTCTTCATCTTTTTCTGAATTTTTTTGAAACTTTTACTAAATTAAAATAAAAGTGAACCAAACTCAACAAAATTGATAGCAACTACTCCTACAAGTGCCTAAAGGATATATCATGCATTAAAACTACTTTTGACGACATAAATTTGACATGCAAGCTCAAGAACAGGATCACCTAAGCAGCAAAAATTTGCGATGAATAAAGCATTAGAATAAAAACTAATTGGACCATTGGAGGAGTCACATACCAAAGAACAATCCCCCAAAGCAATTTTGTGAATGGAGCTTTGAGCAAGGAGATCGAAAATGGCATCAAGATGAGCAAGAACTCGGGTTTGAGCTGGCTAGTGATCTTTTTGGGAGGAAGAAGGAGTGTGTGGTGGCTGGAATAAGTGGAGGGGACCCACGTGGGGTCCACGATGCAGGGGGCGTGCCCTCCACTCTCGTGGGCACGTGGCTGCTCCCCCTGCTACGTTTTTAGTGCCAGATATTTTAGAAAAAATCATATTTAATTTTTAGGGCATTTGGAGAACTTTTATTTTCGGGGTATTTTTTATTGCATGGATAATTCAGAAAAATATTATTTTTGCTTTATTTAATATAAATAACAGAAAGTAGAAAGAGGGTATAGAGGGTTGTGTTTTCTAAGTTTATCCATCTCATGCTCATCAAAAGGAATCCACTAACAAGGTTGATCAGGTCTTGTTAACAAACTCATTTCGAGTAACATGAAACCGGAGAAATTTCTAATAACACTAGGTTACCTCAACGGGGATATGCATGTCCCCAACAATGAGAATATCATATTTCTTCTTGACAGTAGGAAGAGGAAATTCAAAACCTCCAATAGTGATTGTTGAAATTTTTCCAATAGAATTGATACCGTGGACTTGAGGTTGTTTCCTCGGAAAGTGTACCGTATGCTCATTACCATTAACATGAAAAGTGACATTGCCTTTGGTGCAATCAATAACAGCCCCTGCAGTATTCAAGAAGGGTCTTCCAAGAATAATTGACATACTATCGTCCTCGGGAATATCAAGAATAACAAAGTTCGTTAGAATAGTAACGTTTGCAACCACAACAGGCACATCCTCACAAATACCGACATGTATAGCAGTTGATTTATCAGCCATTTGCAATGATATTTCAATAGGTTTCAACTTATTCAAATCAAGTCTACGATATAAAGAGAGAGGCATAACACTAACACTGGCTCCAAGATCACATAAAGCACTTTTAACATAGTTTCTTTTAATGGAGCATGGTATAGTTGGTACTCCTGGATCTCCAAGTTTCTTTGGTATTCCACCCTTAAAAGTATAATTAGCAAGCATGGTGGAAATTTCAGCTTCCGGTATCTTTCTCTTATGAGTAACAATTTCCTTCATATGTTTAGCATAAGGATTCATTTTAAGCATATCAGTCAAACGCATATGCAAAAAGATAGGTATAATCATGTCAGCAAAGCGCTCAAAATCCTCATCATCCTTTTTCTTGGATAGATTAGGAGGAAAAGGCATGGGTTTCTAAACCCATGGTTCTCTTTCTTTACTGTGCTTCCTAGCAACAAAGTCTCTCTTATCATAACATTGATTCTTTGATTGTGGGTTATCAAGATCAACAGCAAGTTCAATCCCTACATCATTATCATTGCTAGGTTGAGCATCAACATGAACATCATCATTAACATTATCACTAGGTTCATGTTCATTACCAGATTGTGTTTCAGCATCAAAATAGAAATATCATTGGGATTCTCAGCTGTGTCAACAACAGGTTCACTAGAAGCATGCAAAGTCCTATAATTTTTCTTTTTATTCCTTTTAGAAGGACTAGGTACATCTACATTAGCTCTCTGAGAATCTTGCTCAATTCTCTTAGGATGGTCCTCGGGATACAAAGGTTCCTGAGTCATTTTACCACCTCTAGTCATAACTCTAACAGCATTAACATTTTTCTTATTATTTAATTCATTGAGCAAATGATTATGAGCTTTAAGCACTTGTTCTATTTGAGTGGTAACCATAGAAGCATGTTTACTAATAAGTTTAAGTTCACCTTTAACATTAGCCATATAATCACCCAAGTGTTCAAGCATATCAGCATTGTGTTTCAATTGTCTACCAACATAAGCATTGAAGTTTTCTTGTTTAACCATAAAGTCATCAAACTCATCCAAACATGGGCTAGCAAACTTCGTAAATGGGATTTCACATTTATCGAATCTATGGAGAGAATTTACCTTTACTACCTGTGTCGGGTTATCAAGACCATGTATTTCTTCAACAGACGGCAAATTAAGACCATGTATTTCTTCAATAGGTGGTAAATTCTTAACATCTTCAGTTTTAATACCTTTTTCTTTCATAGATTTCTTTCCCTCTTGCATATCTTCAGGACTGAGAAATAGAATACCCCTTTTCTTCGGAGTTGGCTTAGGAGTTGGTTCAGGAAGTGACCAATTATTTTCATTAGTCAACATATTGTTCAATAGCAATTCTGCTTGATCAACAGTTCTTTCCATGAAAACACAACCAGCACAACTATCAAGGTGGTCTCTGGAAGCATCAGTTAGTCCATTATAAAAGATATCAAGTATTTCATTTTTCTCGAGAGGATGATCAGGCAAAGCATTAAGTAACCGGAGAAGCCTCCTCCATGCTTGTGGGAGACTCTCTTCTTCAATTTGCACAAAATTATATATTTCCCTTAAAGCAGCTTGTTTCTTGTGAGCAGGGAAATATTTAGCAGAGAAGTAATAAATCATATCCTGGGGACTACACACACAACCAGGATCAAGAGAATCAAACCATGTCTTAGCATCGCCCTTTAATGAGAACGGAAACAACTTAAGGATAAAGTAATAGAGAGTTTTCTCATCATGAGTAAACAGGGTGGCTATATCATTTAATTTAGTAAGATGTGGCACAACAGTTTCAGATTCATAGCCATAAAAAGGATCAGATTCAACCAGAGTGATTAACTCAGGATCGATAGAGAAATCTTAATCCTTATCAGTAATAAAGATAGGTGAAGTGGCAAAAGTAGGGTCATGTTTCATTCTAGCATTCAAAAACTTATCTTTAAGCTTAGCTAATAATTTCTTAAGATCAGATCTATCATTGCAAGCTAAGAAGTCTCTAGCAGTTTCTTCATCCATAACATAAACCTCAGGAACAACAGGCAATTCATATCTTGGGGGAGAGTCTTCATCATCACTTTCATCAATATTATCAGTTTCAATAATTTCATTCTCTCTATCCCTAGCAAGTTGTTCATCATGAAATTCACCTAGTGGCACAGTATTATCAAGCATAGAAGTAGTTTCATCATAAGTATCATGCAAAGCAGAAGTGGCATCATCAATAACATGCGACCTATCAGAACCAATAGCCTGTGTAGGTGTTGCAAGTTTACTCAAAACAGAAGGTGAATGAAGTGCAAAGCTAGATGGCAGTTCCTTACCTCCTCTCGTAGTTGAGGGAAAAATCTTGGTTCTTTGATCTTTCAAGTTCTTCATAATGATAAGCAGATATAAATCCCAAGTGACTCAAAGAATAGAGCTATGCTCCCCGGCAATGGCGCCAGAAAATAGTCTTGATAACCCAAAAGTATAGGGGATCACAACAATTTTCGAGGGTAGAGTATTCAACCCAAATTTATTGATTCGACACAAGGGGAGCCAAAGAATATTCTCAAGTATTAGCAGCTGAGTTGTCAATTCAACCACACCTGGATAACTTAACATCTGCAGCAAAGTGTGTAGTAGAAAAGTAATATGATAGTACTGGTAATGATAGCAAAAGTAAAAAAATTTGGGTTTTATAGTGATTGTAACAATAGCAATAGAAAAGTAAATAAGCGAAGAACAATATAGGAAAAGCTCGTTGTAGCGACCCGACCTCAGATGGTCAAGTCTCTGTGCTTCAGTGTCATACCTGGATCGGTAATGCTGACACACACAGTACTCGAGGATTTATAACAGAGTAGCAATCACACACTTATTACATCAAAAAGTCTCCAGAGAGAACTTATTACAATAATATGGCTTAAGGCCATCTAATGCGATAACAGCGGAAGGCTTGGAAGATAAAGTGAGTCCATCAACTCCAACGGCATAGCTGAGCTGCACGGCAACGACCTAACAAACCTTACTCCTCGTCTGAAAAGTCTGAAACATAATACGTTGAAGCCCGAAATGGGTCAGCACATGGAATATGCTGGCAATGTAACACAGTAGAGCGGAAACAGAATAATGCTATCACTATATGCATATATGGCTGGTGGAAAGCTCTATGGTTATAGTTTTTGCGAAAAGCCAATTTTTTCCTACAACAAAGGAATAGATTTTAATTTAACTATCATGGTAGTTGAAACATCATTGAGAAGGTTCCTCCAACTCAATCCCAATTAAAGTGATTAACAACCCAACAATATTAATTAAATATGATGAGATACATGTGATAACGCAAGTACTAGATACTCAAGAATTGTCCATAACCGGGGACATGGCTAACCATGATTAAATTGTACACTCTGCAGAGGTTTGCGCACTTTTCCCCACAAGAATCGATCACCTCCATTGGATTTCTCGCACTACAGGGTGTTTGAGAAACGGATGACCGTGACACAGTCTTTCAGAAACATTAACTCTCTACTCCAGACAGACCATACCAAACCTACATCCCACTACCTGCTGATCTGCCTCTTCAAGAGCTTCACGTAACTTACTCAACTATGCTAGAGCCCATAATATCTTGTGGCTGCACACGGAAGTTTCTAGCATGAATCATCTCAGTTCCCTTTGAGCCTGGGTGGCGGTCCATAGGAAGATCACACGGGTACTCCGGGATTTCCAAAAAATACAGGCAACACTGGGTACTCCAGGTGCCTCAATCCACCCAGTTGTTTGATTAAGTTGCCACCTTAAGTTGAACCATTAATTTAACAATCTCACATCTGTCATGGATATCACTCAAACCCAAACCACGTCTACGAGCATAGCATAGCATAGTATATAAGCAACGCGTAGAGTAACTCCCAAGGATTTGAATGTAACAGGGCAATAGGTTCTACCTCATCAACTACTTCCCAACCCACAAGTTAATGACATCCTAATCATGCAATGTTTGAGGATTGGAACTAATGCATAAAAACTGGGTGATAATGGGATATGATCAAAGTGTTACTTGCCTTGCTGACGATCCGCGAAACCTAGGGACTCGTAGTAGCATGCTTCGCACTCCAGGTGTTCTATCGCAAGCAAACAATAGAATACATAAGTAACAAGCTATGATGCACAAGCAAAACTCAAATAAAAGAGGTTGACCAGAAAGTTCAAATTAAGAATTCTGGTTCGCAAAAAGAATCAACTCCGGACAGACCATACCAAACCTACATCCCACTACCTGCTGATCTGCCTCTTCAAGAGCTTCACGTAACTTACTCAACTATGCTAGAGCCCATAATATCTTGTGGCTGCACACGGAAGTTTCTAGCATGAATCATCTTAGTTCCCTTTGAGCCTGGGTGGCGGTCCATAGGAAGATCACACGGGTACTCCGGGATTTCCAAAAAATATAGGCAACACTGGGTACTCCAGGTGCCTCAATCCACCCAGTTGTTTGATTAAGTCGCACTCCGGGTGTTCTATCGCAAGCAAACAATAGCATACATAAGTAACAAGGTACGATGCACAAGCAAAACTCAAATAAAAGAGGTTGACCAGAAAGTTCAAATTAACAACTCTGGTTCGCAAAAAGAATCAAATCAAACGGAGCAATGAAACTCTGGTTCGCTTCGTTTACTAATCTGAAACTAGGTCAAATTTTACTGTAGGGAAAACTTCTTTGAGTTGGTTAAATGGAAATAGGGTTTTGAGACGAAACTCCAGGCGCTTGAATCGCCTGATTCCGACTAACGAGCGAAAAGATAAACAGAAACTAAGATCAGATCAGAAATCGCGATCAAAGAAAATCGTGGATTAAATTCGGTAAAAGAAAACTGATGAACAGACTAACGAACGAGCGTTCGTTAGTTGTATCTAACGGGCGAAGAACCATTCGTTAAAACGAACGTTCGGATGAACGTCCGCTAACTAGAGGAACCAAGAAAAACCGGCGATCCGAAAAAACGAATCTAGGGTTTTAAAAAAACCGAACGGTTTTAGAAAGAAAACCGGCGGCGGGGCGCGGCGGCTACCTTCGGCGGGAGATCCGGCGAGGCGGGGCAGCGGCGGGGCGGCGACTTGCGGGGCGGCGGCGGCGAGGCGGCGCGGCTAGGCGGCGGCGAAGCGGCGCGGCAGGCGGCGGCGATTGTGGCTAGGCGGCGGCGGTGGTGGTTGTGGTGTTGGGGCGGCGGGGCGGCTTGGAGGAGGGGGCAAGGCGCGGCGGTGGAGAGGAGTCCGGCTCGGACTCCTTGTCCGAGTCGGCGGCGGCGGCAGCGGCGCGCACGCGCACGCAGGAGGCGGCGGCGACGGCCTGGCACGGCGGCCTGGCGTGGCTGGGCCTTAGGCCCAGTCGGCGCGGGAACTTTAAAAAAAAAATTCGGCCGACGGAAGAAAAATCCTAGAAAAATAAATAAAGATCTAAAAATGCCAAAACAAATTTTCACTGCCTAAATAAAATATTTAGGACGAGGTGAACATTTTCTTGGCCCTAAAGTGCAATTTTGAAAATGTGCAATTTTTCTAATGCAAATAAAACCCGAATAAAACCAAATAAAATCGAATAAATGATTTTAATATTTTTCCTCCAATATTTCAATTATTTCGGAGAATTCATATTATCTCCACTCATTTGACTTAATATGAAATACTTCGGAGAGAAAAATTATTAAAATCAAAATCCTCGTTTCATTATTTGATAAAAATCCAATATGAAAACAGAAAAATCCCCAACTCTCTCTGTGGGTCCTTGAGTTGCTTAGGATTTCTAGGATTGCAGAACTGGAATGCAATAAAACATGATATGCATGGATGATCTATGTATAACATTCCAAATTGAAAATTTGGGATGTTACACTCGTAGGCATCGATCGGTGATGGAGAATTATGTCGGATGCAATCGATCATGCAACAGTTATAACAAAGGGTGACACAGAACTAGCTCCAGTTCATCAATGTAATGTAGGCATGTATTCCGAATATAGTCATACGTGCTTATGGAAAAGAACTTGCATGACATATTTTGTCATACCCACCCGTGGCAGCGGGGTCCCATTGGAAACTAAGGGATATTCAGGCATCCTTTTAATAGAGTACTGGACCAAAGCATTAACACATAGTGAATACATGAACTCCTCAAACTACAGTCATCACCGGTAAGTATCCCGATTATTGTCACTTCGGGGTTAACGGATCATAACAGAAGTGACTATAAACTTGCAAGATAGGATCATGAATTCACATATATTCGTGAAAACATAATAGGTTCAGATCTGAAATCATGGCACTCGGGCGCTAGTGATAAGCATTAAGCATAGCAAAGTCATAGGAACATCAATCTCAGAACATAGTGGATACTAGGGATCAAACCCTAACAAAACTAACTCGATTACATGATAAATCTCATCCAACCCATCACCGTCCATCAAGCCTACGATGGAATTACTTAGGCATGGTGGTCAGCATCATGAAATTGGTGATGGAGGATACATGATAAATCTCATCCAACCCATCACCGTCCATCAAGCCTACGATGGAATTACTTAGGCACGGTGGTCAGCATCATGAAATTGGTGGAGGAAGGTTGATGATGACGATGGCAACGGATTCCCCTCTCCGGAGCCCCGAACGGACTCCAGATCAGCCCTCCCGAGAGAGTTTAGGGCTTGGCGGCGGCTCCATATCATAAAATGCGATGATTCCTTCTCTCTGATTTTTTTTCTCGCCGAAAGTGAATATATGGAGTTGGAGTTGAGGTCGGTGGAGCGTCAGGGGGCCCATGAGGCAGGGGGCGCGCCCAGGGGGGTAGGCGCGCCCCCACCCTCGTGGACATGTGTGGCCCTCCTGACACGGATTCTTCTTCCCGTATTTTTTATATATTCCAAAAATAATCTCCATTGATTTTCAGGTCATTCCGAGAACTTTTATTTCTGCACAAAAATAACACCATGGCAATTCTGTTGAAAACAACGTCAGTCCGGGTTAGTTCCATTCAAATCATGCAAGTTAGAATCCAAAACAAGGGCAAAAGTGTTTCTACACAAAAATAACACCATGGCAATTCTGCTGAAAACAATGTCAGTTCGGGTTAGTTCCATTCAAATCATGCAAGTTAGAATCCAAAACAAGGGCAAAAGTGTTTGGAAAAGTAGATACGACGGAGACGTATCAGAATGCAACTACGCTGATTATTTGGTTAGCCCAGGAATCCCAATATCAGTAGGTTGGGGTGTTGGACAAGTAACTGAAGGAACGACATAAGAGAAAGATGCAGAGCAAAAGGATAAAGATGCAGTTCCTCTGATCATGGCCAAGCAACAGCTGCTGAACAGCCTTGACAGCAATGAGGAGATGGAAGAGCTTGTGAACATAATGGGCAAAATCGATGTGCTCTGTAGGATGATTGTCTCTTTATTTGCAGTGTATGTAGCACTCGTGATGTATTCAATGGCTATGACATGAGCACTTTGCTGAAACTAGTGATGAATGGAACCTGTTTAGCAGGCTGGGCGTAGTGTTGCGAACATCTAATGATTTCTATTAACGGAAATTGGGGGGTATTCCCTTTTGCTCATAAATAAATAAATAGCAGAGGCCCTTTTGCTACTAAATAAATAAATTAGCAGAGGCCCTATCGGGTCTGCTTTGTTCCCATTCGAAGACGTTGAGAAAATTGCAGTCCAAAAGCAAACTATGTCATCAAATTTGAGTTTCACAGCCAAATATGAGTACAACTAAACAACAATGGCATCATGTTTTAGTCGTCATACAATCACCAAACACAAATCAACATACATAACAAGTGATGTTCTCACAGCAATATACTAAACAACACGTTCATCAGGTTTCAGTTGTCATAGCAAACACAATTTCATATAGTAGATAAAAAAAGTCTTCTAACAGGAAAATAAGAAAAAAGCAATCTAATGATCATCCGCAGCAGCAACGTCAACATCTTCGCCATGTGTATCAGTCTGAATCGTAATTCCCCACAGTTTCATCTTCTTCTTCATCCTCAATTTCCTCGAACGTTGGCTTCTTCTTGATCAACTCTTGTATGTCCACAGCATGACAGACAATCTTTTCGACAGTGTCATTGACGTGATGGTTCTCAAAGATATTAGGAACATTTGTGGAATCTTGTACATCAGGAGCAGTGTAAGCATCATCTTGTTGTGCAACTTCATTAAACGAACCCCTCTGCTCAAATCTTTGTGATACTCTCCATTCATCGCTACGTGCAAATGTGTCTTCGAAGATAAATATCTGTGTTGCTTGATTTGCCAAAATAAAAGGCTCGTTGGTCTTGTACGCCGCCTTGACATTGATGGATTTGAAATAATCATCAGCTCTGGGTTTTGTGATCCTGGAAAACAAGTTATACCAACGACAACACAACAGAACCACACACTGATGATCCTCGAAACTGGAGATATACTAGTACTGAACAATGTCTGTTATGTTAGCATACATTTCAGTTGTCTCTCTGCCGTACATATCCGTGCTCATGATGGCACTGTTTTGTGTCTTCTAGCCTTTGCCGCGTTCAAGGGTGTTTTAGCGCACATCTCCAACAACGCAAGATTCACAATGTCTTACCCAAGAATCAGGACCCATTGCTAGTGCGTAAAGGGCATCATCAACTGCCTGCCCATCCTCTCGCATCTTCTTAACCTATGGTTAGAAAATAGACAAGCTGATCATCTTATGTACTCAATATATTAAAAAAACTGACAGTGCAATTCAAAAGCTTACATGTCTCTTGAACCATTTTGCAAATCCTACCATAACCAGTTAGTCAATGTTTCTTGGATTTTGCGGCAGTAACTCCTTTTTGTAGATGCTGCACAACATAGTGACCACGTCAAACATCTAAATATATAAGAATATGCTGCAAGTTTAGTACATTGTGATGTATAAGCTGCAGTACTTAGCACTTACTTGATATAAGGTAGTATCTCAGGACAATTATTCAACACATGCCAAACCATTTTGTCCAAATCTTTAGGTTTGTGCTCTTGTCGACTCTTCCCTGTAACTCGAACAGAATAATCGAAAACATTGAGCCTGGGATTGTCTTCACCCACTTCTTTGCTAAGCTGATCGGCTATTTCAATGTATTTTGGGCAGAATGTCAATGCTTCTGTAGCAATGTAGGCCTCGGGTCTAGCTCTGTTCCTAACATAGCCCTTGAAAGTGCCTAGCCGCCTTTCAATAGGGTACATCCAGCCATATTGTACTGGAACTCTAAGTAGTGCCTCATCAGGTAGAAGAACAACCAAATGCACCATCACATCAAAGAAGGCTGGAGGATATAGCTTCTCAAGGTCACATAGGATAGTTGGTATCTTCTCTCTAAGATGCTCCAAAGCATCTATCCTGATATTTCTACTGCAGAGTTCCTTGAAGAGTTGTCCCAACCCTGCAACTGCTCTATAAAAGTCAGGGTGGCCCAATCCTCTAAGGATAACAGGTAAAACCCTTTGAAGTAGGACGTGGCAGTCATGAGTTTTCAACCCTTTGTACCTTGTTTCCATCTGCACTGACTCTCCTTTCAGGGTTGGAAGCAAATCCATGTGGGAATTTCACACGTGGCAGGACCTCGCAGGATTCTGTTCTTTTTACCTTGTCCAAGACGTACATAGCTGGTGCCATATCCCGTGGTTTACCTTCATCTTGCACCTGCAAATCCTGTCTGATACCCAGGTGTGTCAAATCAATCCTAGATTTTAAGGTATCTTTCGTCTTGCCTTCAATATTAAGAAGTGTGCTAATAATGCTGTCACATATATTTTTCTCGTTGTGCATCACATCAAGATTATGCCGCAGATCCAAATATTTCCAATACTCCAAGTCCCACAAAGTGGACCTGCGGGTAAACAATAATCTCTCTTCTGCCCTGCCACACTTCCTTTTCCCGCTACCATTACTAGGATGGTTTCCTAGTGTAATATGCCTGACCTTCTCTAATTGCACTTGCAACTCATCGGCGGTGAGCCTCTTTGGCGCATCATGTTTTTCATGCTTTGCATTGAACACATGTCTTCGGTATTTTGTAGGACGCGGCTTGTCCTTGGCAAGGAAACATCGTGTCCAATGTAACAGATCTTGCTAAGTATTGCGTAAGACAACGGATTCCTGTCACAACGAACACATGCATTGTAACCATGTGTCGTTCGCCCTGACATAGTGCCCAAAGCCGGATAATCATGGATGCACCAGATTATAACAGCACACAGAAAGAAATCAATTGGTGGGCTGCTATGTAAGTCTCGAGTGAGAACACCCCTCCATAGCTATTGAAGTTCCTCCACAAGAGAGTCCATGAATAAATCAAAATCCTTTCCAGGACTTTTTGGACCTGGGATGAGCAAGGCCATCATGTAGTTTGATTCTTTGGTGCAGACATTTGGAGACATCTTGTAAGGGATAACAAGAACTGGACACATGCTATATGTGGCGCTCTGGTGGCCAAATGGGTTAAATCCATCTGAAGCTAAGCCAAGTCTAATGTTTCTCGGGTCAGCAGCAATTTTTTTGTGTTTCTGATTGAAGATTTTCCAGTCACTACCATGAGATGGATGGCTCATTTCATTCTAATCTCTGTACTCCTGGTTCCTAGAATGCCATAGTACATGATCTCTTTGTTTCAGCATCATGAAACAACCTCTGCAATCTTGATATAATTGGAAAATGTCTCAGAACATTAGGAGGAATCCTCTTCACAGCATCGCCAACTTTCCATCTTGATGATTTGCGTTTCGGGCATTCACTTAAGTTTGCATAATCCTTCCAAAACAGAACACGATTATTCTTACAAACATGGATCATATCATATCCAATTCCAACTACACGAAGGAAATTCTTCATTTTACTATAGGTGTGTGGCAGCTCAGACGCATATGGGAAAGATTTGCGGAACGCAGCCAACATCACATTGAATGATTTGTTGGTCATCCGCTCAGATGTCTTCACCTGAAGAAAGGTGACCAGAGCTGAGAATACTGATAGCTTATTTCCTGGGGTGACAGCCACGTTGCATTGTTCCAACATGCGGGCCCACCGTTTTTCTTCTGCAGGTGAAAGTTCACAAAATGCACGAGCATTTCCTAGCATTGTTTCAATGTTGGTCAAACTCACTGGCTCCGCCACCACCACCACCTCCTCCTCTTTGTAGCGACCCGACCTCAGACGGTCAAGCCTCTATGTATCTGTGCCATCCCTGGATCAGTATGCTGGCACACATAGTACATCAATGTATATATCAAAGTGCAATCACATGTATGAATAACGTAAAACTAATATATACCTCGTAATACTCAGCGGAAACAATTAAACGGGTGTGGAGTCCCATTAACGCCATCGGCAAGTTGAGTGTAGACCGTAACCCTGTACCGTACTCTTACTCGTCAGAAGAAAAGTATCTGCAACATGAGATGTTGTAGCCGTATAGGTCAGTACATTGAATGTACCGGCAAGATCGCAATAAGAGAAAGCAGATGATATAACTATTCTATATGCAATATGGCTTTATGGCTCTGTATCTGAGTTTTGTTTGCGTAAAAGCTAGTTTTATTTTCCCTACATCAAAGGAATATCAGGAGTCTGTACTACGGAGTTTTCTGTCATGACATGGTTCCGCCAACCGATGTCCCATACCCAAATTATCATAAGTTGCCCACAATTAAATTATCAGTCCGGTGTTGAGAGTTCCGAGATAGATCCAATTCCAGAGGCTCAAATTGTCCATAACCGGGGACATGACTAATCGATTAGGTTTTACCCTCTGCAGAGGTTTGTACACTTTACCCGCAAGATTCGATCCCTCTTTTTACATTCTCGCACTTCAGGGTGTTTGTGAACAAGATGACCAAAACATGGTCTTCCGAAGAGTTCCTCTGACCATTGTCCGGTGCTCATCCAATCCTACCGTAGTTCTACATCTGCTAGCACCATCCCAGCTAGAGTCACAACTAAGGTCAACCAAGCCAGAGCCCATAGTGACTTGTGGTTGCATAGATAAGCTTCCAGGCATGAAGTATTCTTCCGTCTCTTTGAGTCTGGGTGAAGCTTTCCGCAAGATGTCATGGCGCTTCTCCATGCATGCCGGTCATCCACTGGTTTCTCCAGGGTGCCCGTCAACCATCCTTCACCCAGTAGTGTGTATTGAATTCTTGTCTCGAGTCTCGAAATCTTGAGGTCTTGGAGTCCTGAAGATGCAGTCCTTGCCGATGCCATCATGAACTTATCGCCATTGACGTAGAGTCCTTCATTCTCACACCACTCCCGAGCACTCATACCAACCCCGTCTACTATAGCGTAGCATTAAATCTATATAATGTCCAACAGGGAGATGGTTCCTACCTCATGCATTCTACTCAACTACAAGATTCAATAACACTACTAGAGGGATTATGAATGGTGAACTAGATGCAATAAAAACATAGGTATGGATAACATGGTCAAAGTGAACTTGCCTGGTATTACTTGATGAAGATAACAACGCTCTCGAAAATAGCTTTGGTAGAACTATTCGTCACTCCGTTGAAAATCTATATAGTCCAACATAGCATTCATATAAGCAAACATACTAGCAAGAAATTCTAACACTCATCAATAAAATGCAAACCAACAAGGGATACCAAATAAAATCCAAGGAAAACTACATGACGAAACTACTAAAGAAAACTCACATAACACAAAATAGTTCTGTCCTAAGTAAAAATTTAACAAGGAAAATACTAAACTAATAATTTTAACAGAAAGTAAGATTTAAATCAACTAAGCTAACAGAAAGTATTTTTCATAAAGTTTTACTAGCAAAAGAAAACACATAAAAAGCTAAATTAAAGCTCTAATTATGCTCAAAACAAAACTAGTAAGAAAAAGAAATAAAACATTTTATTTTTCTGTAAATAAAAGTCCACTCTCTATAACTACATAACAAATCGGAAATAAAATATAAAAGAGGTGAAAATAAATTTCAAAATAATTAAAACAACAGAAAACAACGTTAAAAATAACTAGCGCAGTGTTGTTTTCGTGAAAAACTAATTTTAATAAAATCTATAAATACCCAAATTAATCATACTACTAGGCAAGGTCAAAACAAAGCAGTGGAAAAAAGAATTGCCTAAAAATATTAATTCTAACTCATTGTATAGCAGAAATACTAATCTGAATAAAATTCATAAAAACAATTTTTTTAAAAACTAAAACATGGCCGAAACTATTTTATACAGAAACTTTAGGAAATTTGCAAACTAGAGAAAAAAGAATCAACTAAAAATATTAAATAACCTAAGAGATATAAAATTTTCAAGATTGGAACTTTTCTGTTTTTAAAACAGAAACGAATTAACAAAAAAAAACCACTAACGGGCGCTAATGGGCCGAAGGGGCGCGATCTGTAACTAACTAACGCTCAGGCGATAACTAACAACCGCGTACAGTGTATAACTAACAGAAACCAGTGAATCGATTTAGATCTAAACCGAAAAAATACCATACACTAAAACTGATCTAACGAAAAGAAACGATCTACTAAACTGATCTAATCTAAAATAACGATTCGATCTATAGAAAAAAAAACAAGAGCGAACAGGAGAAAAGGGCTCGTGTGCTTACAGGAGCTCGTTTAGGCAGGGAAGTGGATGTCGTCGGGGCGACGGCTCCGGTGACCGGCGGCGAAGACAGCGATGTCCAGTGGATGGAAACTCCAAGAGGGTCCGTTTTTGTGTTGAAGGTGGAGGTCAGGGATATCCAGGCGAGCGGGGCGCTCGAGAAGCTCCTGTGAACCGGGAGCTCCGGCGACGGAGGAAAACGTTGAGCATGAGGTTTCGGTGTTCCCTGGGCGGCGTGGTTATGTCAAATAGATGCACAATCTCGAGGGGAAGTAGAGTATGGAAGGAGGGATGCTGGAAAGCTCACCAGCGGTCGGAGTCGAGCGATGAACTTTGCTTGGCCGACCTAGATTAGAACAATGAGGGCGTCGTCTTCAGGAGGTCTTGGGCGTGGGTTTTCAAAGGGAAGTGGGAGAGGACAGCCTCGGGTATTTATAGGACATGAGGCTTGGGGAAGGGATCGACTCGGGGTAGGGTTTCCAAGAGGATCGGACGCGGCGGCGGCGGCGGGAGCGTGAACGCGTGGAGTTCTGTTCTTCGTGGAGAAAAAGAAAGAAGAGGTGGGGCCCATGCGCCAGGTGGGAAGTCAACGAGGAGGAGAGGGTTACGTGAGGGAGGGGAGAGCGAACGAGGGGAGAGGGCGTGGGGCTCTCGGTCTCCCTTTTCCTTTTTTTGCACGTGGGGGTGCTAGGGCGGTTGGCCTAGGGGCTCGGCCTTGCTAGCGCTGGCCTCGCCTGGCCTGTGGCGGGGCCTCGCTGGCCTGGCGCCCGGCTGAGGCGTTTTTTTTGAAATAAAGTCAGAAAAAAATATACAAAGAGAAAACAAAAATACTTGTGTATAGGACATATATATATCTAAAAACTCAGAAAAATAAATCCTACACCGTGTACATTTTTTCCAGAGGCTAAATCCAAACTTAGAAAAAAAACATTTTTTTATAAATTCCAAATAAACTCCAATTTGAATTCAAAAACTTTTGGCATTAATTTCTCCTGACTTTTTTTTGGAGTGTCATGTTAGCTCCTCTCGTACTTTTAAACAAGTATTTGTCAGGGGTATTTGAAATAAATTTCGAATGGCAAGTTGAATCCAAATTCAAATAAAATTCAAATGCCTCTGAAATTTCCAAATACCACGACACAATCAGTCACACAACAATCAAATAAACAATCATAAATATTTATTTAATATAACATTCCAAAATTTAAAATTTTGGGATGTTACAAACCTACCACACTTGAAATGAATCTCGTCCTCGAGATTCGAAGAGGCTAGCAAGAAAAGGTTAGGGTTTGGGGGTCTTCTAGCAATTCCATTGATCGGAATGGTCTAGTGTGCTACCACACTTAAAAGTACGATTATGTTTCTGATTGAACTCATGTAATCTGTCCCTTTGGGTTGATGGTGTCGGTCTTCTCATACTCTCTGGAATAACTCCTTCACTGAGGCTCTTCCGGTAGGGTCACAAACTTTTCCTCAAACACATGTCCATTCATCCTGGTGAGGTTCTTCTGAGACTGGGTCTTCATATCTGACAGGTCTGTCGCCAATACTAAACCACTATCAAAACCTCCTGGTGGTCAACAATTTATGGTTTCTCCTGCAGGAAAATGGGTCAGGGCTAAATCTCACTGTATCTCATACGGGTGGCAACAGTTGCCTGTACATGGATCAATTGTCCTACCATTCTAAGGTTTAAACAAGGTTTTGACATCGTCGTCTCTCTACTAAGGGTAAGTCACTCAGATTTACCATTCCAAATAGCAAGAGCGAATGATACGTGTAAGTCGGTATGGTGATCAATCCATTCCGCACCCAAATCATTACCATGTATAAGGTTTAGCGAATCTCGTATTTCTAATATTCGGGCATTCTCACAAGCATTGCCGAATTTCTCTTGTCCACGAACTGGGTTTGGGTAAATCCTTTGGTTCTGCAAGCCAAACAAAACATCTATCGTTTCTTCACAAATCTCATGTTTTTGCGTAATCTCCTATGAAATGTTTGCTGATGAAATCACAGCTTCTTCCAAAATTTCTTCTTCCAAGGAGTACTTGATCCTTATTAACTCCTGGGCCTGTAGGTTATGGGCCCACTTCAATAGTTGCACCACTTTAACTCATCATTTGAGCTACTATTGTTCCGTATTCCAAAACTGCACCTCCTTTAAATCCAATATTACTTCATTCCTTCATACTCTTGAGGTAATTAATATATCAAATAAAATCCTTAAACTTAATTCGTCCAACTCCACTCTGTGGGATACATTTTTCCTTACCATCGGTAAGGTGTTCTCACAGGGTACTACCACCCTTAAAGTGAAACTGACCATATTTCTCATATCCTCGAAAATGGTCCAAATACGTGTTCATAGAGTAACAACTCATACAATTCAACATATGTCATATTAACTTTATTGATTTCATGAATCCATTACAAACTCTGAGGCTTCGATTACATAATTCAACTCATCAAACTTATGAAAAAAATTGCTTTCTACTGCTCTTATTATCCATATTAAAATCTCAACTACTCAGCTCCAACTTGCATCTGATCTAAACATTCCCTAGAAAAATGCCCTGCTTCCTTGCAGCGAAAACAAATGAATTTGACATGTCCCGGGGCTTCTTTGTGATTATGTAGGCTCCTTGGATTTTTTGCTTCTTTTCTGGACATTTACCAGCGTAATGACCTAAATCCTTGCACATGTAACAATTGATATGACTGTAACGCCCTCGATGCAGCTATATCTCCCACGTGTCGAAGCACGACTTAGAGGCATAACCGCATTGAAAGCAATGTCGCAACTGAGGTAATCTTCACACAACCCATGTAATACATAAGGAAAAAGATACATAGTTGGCTTACAATCGCCACTTCACACAATACATGAATAAAGCATTACATCATCCAAATACAATCAAGGTCCGACTACGGAACCAAAATAAAAGAAGAACCCCAAATGCGACAAAGGTCCCTGATCGACCCCAACTGGGCTCCACTACTGATCAACTAGAACGAAACAACACAAAGGACAAGGTCTTCATCAAGCTCCTCCTGAGCTTGGTTGCGTCATCTGCACGGGCTCATCGCCACAGGGACTCAGCAATCTCGCACCCTCGCGATCAAGACTATTTAAGCTTATGGGTAAGGTAAAAGGTATGAGGTGGAGCTGCAGCAAGCGACTAGCATATATGGTGGCTAACATACGCAAAAGAGAGCGAGAAGAGAAGGCAAAGCATGGTCGATACAAGTATGATCAAGAAGTGATCCTAAAACAACCTACGTCAAGCATAACTCCAACACCGTGTTCACTTCCCGGACTCCGCCGGAAAGAGACCATCACGGTAACACACGCGGTTGATTCATTTTAATTAAGGTCAACTTCAGGTTTTCTACAACCGGACATTAACAAATTCCCATCTGCCCATAACCATGGGCACGGCTTTCGAAAGTTCAAATCCTTGCAGGGGTGTCCCAACTTAGCCCATCACAAGCTCTCACGGTCAACGAAGGAATAGACCTCCTCCCGAGACATTCCGATCAGACTCGGTATCCCGGTACAACAAGACATTTCGACAGGGTAAAACTAAACCAGCAACACCGCCCGAATGTGTCGACAAATCCCGATAGGAGCTACACATATCTCTTTCTCAGGGCACACCGGATCGTCCAAACTTCCGGTAGGCCAGCCCAGAGTTTCCCCTGGTGGCCACCGGCGGCTAACAAGTTGGACCAACACTCAGAGGAGCACTGGCCCGGGGGGGTAAAATAATGATGACCCTTGGGCGCGCGACCCCCAAGGGAAAAGAAAAAGGCTGGGTGGCGAATGGTAAAACCAATGTTGGGCATTGCTGGAAGAGTTTTACTCAAGGCGAACTGTCAAGGGGTTCCCATTATAGCCCAACCGCGTAAGGGACGCAAAATCTGGGAACATAACACCGATATGACAGAAACTAGGGCGGCAAGAGTGGAACAAAACACCAGGCATATGGCCAAGCCTTCCACCCTTTACCAAGTATATAGATGCATTAATTAAATAAGATATAATGTGATATCCCAACAAGTAAACATGTTCCAACAAGGAACAACAACTCCATGTTCCAACAAGGAAAAAACTTCAATCTTCACCTGCAACTAACAACGCTATAAGAGGGGCTGAGCAAAGCGGTAACATAGCCAATCAACGGTTTGCTAGGACAAGGTGGGTTAGAGGCTTGGTTCAACAATATAGGAGGCATGATAAGCAAGTGGTAGGTATCGCAGCATAGGCATAGCAAAAGAGCGAGCATCTAGCAAAGCAAAGATAGTAGTGATTTCGAGGGTATGATCATCTTGCCTGAAATCCCGCAAGGAAGAAGAACGAGTCCATGAAGAAGACAAACGGAACATAGACGAACGGGTCCTCACAACGCGACGTTATCGGAACCAACCCGAAGAAGCAACACCGGAAAGAAGCAAACAACATAGTAAACAACCACCACAAAATCATGGCATGATGCACAACCAAGTATGATGCATGACCGGTTTAAAGAAGCATGGCATGGCAAAGTGCACAAACAATCCTACAAATTAAGTGGAGCACAATATGCAACAAGTTGCATATTGACGAAAAACCACATGACTCATTTAGTTCTCTCTCGTTTATGTACCCAACAAGATTAAATGTTGTTAGCATGGCAAGAGGTGAAGCAAAAGAAAACTACCTATCTAGTCAAGTTTAAACGAGGCCGGAAGCAACGAACAACAATTCTGGTAAATCCCCATAGCATATTTTTGATTTGGTGCGGTTCTGCCCTAAACGCAATTTTAGAGTTAATAAACATGCAAAACAAGTAGACCATGTTAAACTAGGCAAAATTCCACCCCATTTACATATAAAGTTTATTAAATTCGGAGTTACGGTTATTTAGTTATGAATTAAATCATTTTAGCATGGCATAGGAGCACAAATTTACAAACAACATTTTAAACATTTTAACATGGATGAAAGTTGCATATTTTAAAACTAGAAAAAATTCTGAGCAAGTTTCATATATAAATCATTTTAATCCGATGCACGAATTGTGAGTTATTATATGCATGAACATGAGGGTCTTTTCTGTAAAACTGCAGTCTCAGGATAAATAACTAAATTCGCAGAGAGGGAAAAAATAAACATGGGCTGAAACGGAACCGAGTTGGGCTGGGGAAGTTCCTCACATTGGGCCTCGGCCCGGAACTGTGGAGAGGGGAGGCCTGCAGGGGCGCGCAACTGGGCTTGGAAGAGGAGACCGGTGGAGGCAGACCCAGGCCATGAGGTGCTGTGGTGGCCACGCGGTCAACGCGACCATGACGAGCAGCGCTCGTCTCGGTTGCAGAGGCGGGTCAATGAATTCCCCCAGAGCAGAAGCAGCGGCGAGGCTCTTGCCGGGAAGAATCAGGGCGGCGGTAGCGGGCGTGCAGGGAAAGGCCGGCGAGGACCAGACTCTGGTGGAGGCGCGAGGGACTTGGCGTGCGGGCACCGCGATGGAGAAGGGAACATGCCTCTCGTCCTCGCCGTTCGAAGCAGAGGAGGCGCTCGGAGGAGCTCTGGTGGCCAACCGGTGCTCGTCTGCAGGAGGTGGACGAGGCCGGGACCTGGACAAGGGCGTCGTGGATGTGGCGGCCGTTGGCAGAGATCCATGCGACAGTAGCAGTAGTGGAGAAGCTTCGGGCGGTCATGGCGTCGAGGCGAAGTAGGCCATGGCGACGGCGGCAGTCGCTGCGAGGGGCGGCGCCATTGCTGGAGTTCGAGAGGGGCTCATCTCCCTGCACCGACGAGGAGAGCGGGGAGGCTACGAGGACAAGGACGACGGCGCGAGGCTTGATGCGGGACTGCTGCGGGATGCGTCCGGTGAGGCGTCCGTGCTCAGGCACGAGCAGAGGCGTATGGCAGGCGGCGAAGGGCACGGGGCTTAGGCGGGGATGGATGGATCCACCTGTTTCCGGGCCGGATCCGGCCAACGGGGCATCGACGGAGCTCCGGCGAGGGTCGACCAAGGCGGCGGCGACCTGCAGCTGATGAAAAACAGAGAGAGAGGGAGATCGTGAGAGAGAGATCGAGAGGAACGACGGAGCACCGGGAAAGAGAAGAAGAAGGGAGGCGGCGGTGCTCATCTCAGATGACTTCGAATCCAAGGGCTCGGGCTCGAGTTCTGGTTGGTGGGAGGAGGAATGGGAGGATCCCGATGAGCGAAGGGAGTTGGTCTGGTGGCGGCAGGGGAAAGGAAGGATGGGACAAGGCGCCTAGGATCTAGGGTTGGATAATGTATATATATACATCACGTGGGTAAGGTTAGGGGCTATCTGGCCCCTTCGATCATAACCGGACGGACGAGAAAAATATGCTAAAGAGTCCAATAAATAAAACGAGGATATTTTGCAGATGTTTGGGGATGTTTCGGACCCAACGGTGACGACTATCCGGGTCGGGTCCGGTACAGCTTTCGGACGCGCCGACGGGGGCCGCGGGCTGACGAGAGAGGTTAGGAAGGGCCTGGCGGTGAGTTGTGGACTGTGCAGATGGGCTCAAGCTGAGAGAAGAGAAGAGAGAGAGGCCCGGTGACTGTTTCCGGAGACCGAAAACGTCCGACGTTTTGACCGGCTACTATTGCCGCTATATTTATCCGTTGGGCTATCAAACGAACTCCGAACGCGATGAAACTTGACAGGCGGTCTATCTACACTATAATAAGACCACACGCCAACTTTCAACCCATTCCGATAACATTTTCTGGCCACTTATAAAATAATATTTCGGACGTGCCGCGGGCGCGTGCAAGTGTGTCTGGGCTCAGAACGGACAACGGACGGAACTGGGAGAACCCGGGCTAATGCAAGTTTTGAAAACATGATGATGCAATGCACATGATGACATGGCAAGATGCAACACGCAAGCAAATGACATGGCAACGACAACGAATAACTGAAAGACACCTGGCACCTCGGTCTCGGGGTGTCACAACACTCCACCACTACGAGAGGATCTCGTCCCGAGATCTAGAATGGCACCGGAGGGACAATGAAGAGATAAGAGAAGAGGTAAAACAAATTGCTTCTTTGACAAACGAGTGAAACCAAAGAACCTTGAAAGGTTGAATAACTTGAAAGAAAGAAAAACAACAGAGATGAACAAAGTTGAAAGCACTCCGTTAAGAAAGAGGAACAAGGAAGAACAAATTCGGACAGCACTCTGGTAGAAAAGAGAAGCAAAATTTGATAAGATGAGAGAACTTGAAAAGAGGGCATGATACTCCGGTTAAATGGACAATCATAAGAAGAACATGATCTTTGATGAAACAAGATGATGGTTGAAGAAAGCAACATCACAATGCCTCCGGAACGAAAGAATAGAATATAGATAATTGGAAAAGAATGGAGAAGAAAATGCCATCTTATGCCACAAAAGAGCTTGAGAAGGCATCCTTAGGAAACAGGTCGAGCGGAGTTGTTGGAAAACCAACAACGAAAGGAATAAGCTTGATATGGTCTTATGGTATACATCTCAAATTATGAGGTGACAACCTGCCACTCACAGGAAGCAGAATTGGATTGATATGAACAAGGAGACGAGAAACTTATATCACCGGGAGGATAAATGAAGAACTTGGGTCCTTTATAAGCACCATAATAGCAACAATCCTTAGGGAAAACTTTAGGTGAACTATAACCCAAGATAACTCAATTGACGAGATTGATGGATTTAAAATATCTCATCCTTGACAACATGTGAATCATGAAACATGAACTCAAATTATCAAGAATGACATAATACCACCTCTATTGATACGGAAGGAAGAATTGCACTCCGGTTAGCAAATGAACGAAGACGCTTGAGAGAATTTAGATACATGAGAGCGAAGAGATCACGAGCTGATTAGAGATCACTTGATGCACCGATAAAATTTGAGAACGATAGCTGAAAGCTGAGAATGAATAAACTCTGAGATGATGGACTTCGGAGAAGCAAACTGAAAAGAATCTTGAAATGCTCCGGATAGGTGAAAAGAATTCTCACGATCAAAACAATTACGAGAGGATGGCAAAAGCTAGAATCACGAATCTTCGAGATATCTTTAGCACTGCGGAACAAATGAATAACGAAAAGTTAATGATTGAGAGGTGCACCGGCAAGAGAAGACATTTGAAAAAAAAGGAAAAGAATATGATCAAACACCGAGAGCTTGAATAGAATCCACCGGAGAAGAAAATGAGTGATGAGAGACGAACTAGTAGAACAACTTCTTGAGAACCACCAGGTAAGAATATTGACGAAAAGAATGGAGAGGCTTCACAACAATAAAATGATACTTGAAAAAGAAATCTGGTTCCTTGAAGAAAAGGGTGGGAGGGAGGGAAAACAAGGGCAACTTGGGATGGAAGAAAACGACACCGTTGAGAAGACTTGAGTTGATCTTGCGAATGTTGAAGTGATCGGATCCACTTGAAGAGAAGCACACCGGTTAAAAGGATTGACAAAAACAATCTTGATGATCAAGAAGGATTGGTATTCACATAGAAATATGAGAACAACATTTAGGAAAAGGTATGGAATCAACATTTGACTTCGAAGCAACTCGAATACCACAACTCAAAACAAAACAAGGATTGGCTTGCAGAATAAGCCGGAACAAACATACGATAGAGATTTCGTCCGAAGTTTTTGTGGTGGGGCCTACATGGGCTCGATCGTACAGCACCATCATGTACAAGGCAGTGCACATGACATACGAAGCGTCCCCGAGTTGGCATAGCCAAGGACTCTTTAAGACACAACGAGACCACTGTAAAACCGACCGTGAATAGGCGGACCACTAGACGTCGAACCCCAATTTCATATCATATATCCGTCGGAAAGATATCCTAAGAGCTACTTGAATTCCCACCTATGAAACTCCCGAACCTTTCCGGTTATGCAATCAGGTGTTGGGGATACAGGGGAAGCATAATATCTCACCCAAACTAACAAATCCTACATCCAGCTGTATCCATCCTTCAACACATAACCAAGAAACCTTCGGAAATCATCTACCTCAACCTTCGAAAAGCATCCGTTATACAAGTTATGGCAATACTCCCGAACTCCCGCCCCAGTACTGGGTGGCGTCGAGGTTATCTCACCAACGAACTGCATAAAAGAGATTTTCGATGTCGGCGTACTAAACTCAGGTATTCCAGAATTGCAACGATAAAATTATGACGACAACACCTCAGAGCTCAACTCCCCGGGACACTTCCACAAAACCCCTGACAGGAGGCACCAAGATAATGTTCTCATCATAAAACCATCGGAACGATTCCAAGATACCCGCGTGATCCTAAATTTTTTTTAGTGAAATTTGAGAAGAGAAGAGTCAAAACTCTACGTCAGGATGCCTTACCAGAGCGATGAGGAGACTGGGAAGTAAAAAGAATTCCTAAACTCTCCGATATATAATTCCTAAATGACTCAAAACATTTTTCTAGACACAACTCGGCCGCTAAAAACGATCAAGCAATGGGGCTCCTAAGGTCGGGGAAGGCTCTGATTACCAACTTGTAATGCCCTCAATGCGGCTATATCTCCCACGTGTCGAAGCACGACTTAGAGGCATAACCGCATTGAAAGCAATGTCGCAAGTGAGGTAATCTTCACACAACCCATGTAATACATAAGGAAAAAGATACATAGTTGGCTTACAATCGCCACTTCACACAATACATGAATAAAGCATTACATCATCCAAATACAATCAAGGTCCGACTACGGAACCAAAATAAAAGAAGAACCCCAAATGCGACAAAGGTCCCCGATCGACCCCAACTGGGCTCCACTACTGATCAACTAGAACGAAACAACACAAAGGACAAGGTCTTCATCGAGCTCCTCCTAAGCTTGGTTGCGTCATCTGCATGGACTCATCGGCACCTGCAAGCTGGTTTTGGAAGTATCTGTGAGCCACAGGGACTCAGCAATCTCGCACCCTCGCGATCAAGACTATTTAAGCCTATGGGTAAGGTAAAAGGTATGAGGTGGAGCTGCAGCAAGCGACTAGCATATATGGTGGCTAACATATGCAAATGAGAGCGAGAAAAGAAGGCAAAGCACGGTCGATACAAGTATGATCAAGAAGTGATCCTAAAACAACCTACGTCAAGCATAACTCCAACACCGTGTTCACTTCCCGGACTCCGCCGGAAAGAGACCATCACGGTAACACACGCGGTTGATTCATTTTAATTAAGGTCAACTTCAGGTTTTCTACAACCGGACATTAACAAATTCCCATCTGCCCATAACCACGGGCACGGCTTTCGAAAGTTCAAATCCCTGCAGGGGTATCCCAACTTAGCCCATCACAAGCTCTCACGGTCAACAAAGGAATAGACCTCCTCCCGAGACATTCTGATCAGACTCGGTATCCCGGTACAACAAGACATTTCGATAGGGTAAAACTAAACCAGCAACACCACCCGAATGTGTCGACAAATCCCGATAGGAGCTGCACATATCTCTTTCTCACGGCACACCGGATCGTCCAAACTTCCGGTAGGCCAGCCCAGAGTTGCCCCTGGTGGCCACCGGCGGCTGACAAGTTGGACCAACACTCAGAGGAGCACAAATTTAAACAAACAACATTTTAAACATTTTAACATGGATGAGAGTTGCATATTATTAAACTAGACAAAATTCTGAGCAAGTTTCATATATAAATCATTTTAATCTGATGCACGAATTGTGAGTTATTATATGCATGAACATGAGGGTCTTTTCTGTAAAACTGCAGTCTCAGGATAAATAACTAAATTCGCAGAGAGGGAAAAAAATAAACATGGGCTGAAACGGAACCGAGTTGGGCTGGGGAAGTTCCTCACATTGGGCCTCCGCCTGGAACTGTGGAGAGGGGAGGCCTGCAGGGGCGCGCAACTGGGCTTGGAAGAGGAGACCGGTGGAGGCAGACCCAGGCCATGAGGTGCTGTGGTGGCCACGCGGTCAACGCGACCATGACGAGCAGCGCTCGTCTCGGTTGCAGAGGCGGGTCAAGGAATTCCCCCAGAGCAGAAGAAGTGGCGAGGCTCTCGCCGGGAAGAATCAGGGCGGCGGCAGCGGGCGTGCAGGGAAAGGCTGGCGAGGACCAGACTCCGGTGGAGGCGCGAGGGACTTGGCGTGCGGGCACCGTGATGGAGAAGGGAACATGCCTCTCGTCCTCGCCGTTCGAAGCAGAGGAGGCGCTCGGAGGAGCTCTAGTGGCCGACCGGTGCTCGTCTGCAGGAGGTGGACGAGGCCGGGACCTAGACAAGGGCGTCGTGGATGTGGCGGCCGGTGGCAGAGATCCATGCGACAGCAAAAGTAGTGGAGAAGCTTCGGGCGGCCATGGCGTCGAGGCGAAGTAGGCCATGGCGACAGCGGCAGTCGCTGCGAGGGGCGGCGCCATTGCTGGAGTTCGAGAGGGGCTCATCTCCCTGCGCCGACGAGGAGAGCGGGGAGGCTACGAGGACAAGGAAGACGGCGCGAGGCTTGATGCGGGACTGCTGCGGGATGCGTCCGGTGAGGCGTATGGCACGAGCAGAGGCGTATGGGAGGTGGCGAAGGGCATGGGGCTCAGGCGGGGATGGATGGATCCACCTGTTTCCGGGCCGGATCCGGCCAACGGGGCATCGACGGAGCTCCGGCGAGGGTCGACCAAGGCGGCGGCGACCTGCAGCTGATGAAAAACAGAGAGAGAGGGAGATCGTGAGAGAGAGATCGAGAGGAACGACGGAGCACCGGGAAAGAGAAGAAGAAGGGAGGCGGCGGTGCTCATCTCAGATGACTTCGAATCCAAGGGCTCGGGCTCGAGTTCTGGTTGGTGGGAGGAGGAATGGGAGGATCCCGATGAGCGAAGGGAGTTGGTCTGGTGGCGGCGGGGGAAAGGAAGGATGGGACAAGGCGCCTAGGATCTAGGGTTGGATAATGTATATATATACATCATGTGGGTAAGGTTAGGGGCTATCTGGCCCCTCCGATCATAACCGGACGGACGAGAAAAATATGCTAAAGAGTCCAATAAATAAAACGAGGATATTTTGCAGATGTTTGGGGATGTTCCGGACCCAACGGTGACGACTATCCGGGTCGGGTCCGGTACAACTTTCGGACGCGGCGAGGGGGCCGCGGGCTGACGAGAGAGGTTAGGAAGGGCCTGGCGGTGAGTAGTGGACTGTGCAGATGGGCTCGAGCTGAGAGAAGAGAAGAGAGAGAGACCCGGTGACTGTTTCCGGAGACCGAAAACGTCCGACGTTTTGACCGGCTACTGTTGCCGCTATATTTATCCATTGGGCTATCAAACGAACTCCGAACGCGATGAAACTTGACTGGCGGTCTATCTACACTATAATAAGACCACACGCCAACTTTCAACCCATTCCGATAACATTTTCTGGCCACTTATAAAATAATATTTCGGACGTGCCGCGGGCGTGTGCAAGTGTGTCTGGGCTCAGAACGGACAACGGACGGAACTGGCAGAACCCGGGCTAATGCAAGTTTTGAAAACATGATGATGCAATGCACATGATGACATGGCAAGATGCAACACGCAAGAAAATGGCATGGCAACGACAGCGAATAACTGAAAGACACCTGGCACCTCGGTCTCGGGGCGTCACAATGACTCGGGTCCTTTTCTGCAGAAGTTGGATTGTTCTGGGGATGCCTTCATTTTCTTTTCCTGGATTTCTCCGTAATGATCAGAGCTTCTATTTCCTAAGGGCTAACTTCACTTCTAATGTCGGGAAGTCTCCGGGATACTCTTCTCTTTCCTTTGTACAATACTAAGAATAATGTCCTTCTTCTCCACATGAATGGCAAGCATTGGAGTAAAATCTGTTTAGGCCTTCTTCTTCAGGGTCTTCAACAACTTCCTTCATCACGGGTTCCTCTAAACTTTCCCTAAGGGCTTCTTTCTGCTGCTTGGTAATTTCTTGTACCTTGCGGTAAATGTGACATTGACCAGGATAGTGTGTAGTTCCTTCACACAGGAAACAAGTAACTTGCCCAGTCGGGCATTCTTCGGCTGGGTGATTCTCCTCACAATATGGGCATCCATCCTTGTGTTCCTCCTGGGTGTGTCCTATTTCTCCACATATCTTGCATGCACCAGTTTGCTTCATTTTACTATCACTGGGCTTCTGGATAAAACGAGACCTCAGTAGAATCGTCTTGAATTCTTCCCAAGCATTTGCTCCATTCCATCCTTGTATAGCTTGATGTATCTCTCGCCATTTAGCAGCACCTTGTGTGATCCGTCGTAGGGTGTATGGAACCATATACTCTCCTTCAATACAGTGCTCCTTCATGCGATCTTCCATGTTTCGTATCCACTGTGCTACCTCCGGTTGTGTCATCAATCTCGGAAATACACGTCCATCTTCATTCATCATCTATTGGGTCCAAGGGTTTTAGGGTGAGATAAGAGATAGAAGGATGGAGGGATATACACACAAAACAAACAATAGTTTTTGAAGAAACGGGTTTTATTTTGTGGCTGTCAGAAAAACACCAAACAAATGACAGCTCACAAATCATCGCATCTAACGTAGGCATATAACATGGGTTTGGTCTTTTAAAGGTCAAATAATACTTCAGATTCTTCAAGTTCTTCAAGTCTTTAGAGTCTTCAATTGTTGTAGCTTCAACTCTTCTAATGCATGGTGAAATCCTCTTTACTCTAAAATGGCATCGGTTGTCCGATATCTTGTACTTCTTGGAGTGACTTCGGTTGATTCCTCCATGTGGTCAAAAGGGAAAGGGGTATACTCTAACTATTTGAGGTAGGAGATGATATTTGATAAAATCAGAAAAGATGGGAAGTAGTGGATTCTTTTGAAAATAAAGTTTTAGAGATATCCTGTCCTAAGGGCTTTCCAATTTCTAGGGTCACGTCCTACAGTCAACATGTGCTCTGATACCATATCTGTAGCGACCCGACCTTAGACGGTCAAGCCTCTGTGTATCTGTGCCATCCCTGGATCAGTATGCTGGCACACATAGTACATCAATGTATATATCGAAGTGCAATCACATGTATAAATAACGTAAAACTGATATATACCTCGTAATACTCAGCGGAAACAATTAAACGGGTGTGGAGTCCCATTAACGCCATCGACAAGTTGAGTGTAGACCGTAACCCTGTACCGTACTCTTACTCGTCGGAAGAAAAGTATCTGCAACATGAGACGTTGCAGCCGTATAGGTCAGTACATTGAATGTACCGGCAAGATCACAATAAGAGAAAGCAGATGATATAACTATTCTATATGCAATATGGCTTTATGGCTCTGTATCTGAGTTTTGTTTGCGTAAAAGCTAGTTTTATTTTCCCTACATCAAAGGAATATCAGGAGTCTGTACTACGGAGTTTTCTGTCATGACATGGTTCCGCCAACCGATGTCCCATACCCAAATCATCATAAGTTGCCCACAATTAAAATATCAGTCCAGTGTTGAGAGTTCCGAGATAGATCCAAGTCCAGAGGCTCAAATTGTCCGTAACCGGGGACACGGCTAATCGATTAGGTTTTACCCTCTACAGAGGTTTGTACACTTTACCCGCAAGATTCAATCCCTCTTTTCACATTCTCGCACTTCAGGGTGTTTGACAACAAGATGACCGAAACATGGTCTTCCGAAGAGTTCCTCTGACCACTGTCTTCCGAAGATGCAATCCTTGCTGATGCCATCATGAACTTGTCACCATTGACGTAGAGTCCTTCATTCTCACACCACTCCCGAGCACTCATACCAACCCCGTCTACTATAGCGTAGCATTAAATCTATATAACGTCCCGGGCTTGGTAACAGGGAGATGGTTCCTACCTCATGCATTCTACTCAACTACAAGATTCGATAACACTACTGGAGGGATTATGAATGGTGAACTAGATGCAATAAAAACATAGGTATGGATAACATGGTCAAAGTGAACTTCCCTGGTATTACTTGATGAAGATAACAACGCTCTCGAAAATAGCTTTGGTAGAACTATTCGTCACTCCGTTGAAAATCTATATAGTCCAACATAGCATTCATATAAGCAAACATACTAGCAAGCAATTCTAACACTCATCAATAAAATGCAAACCAACAAGGGATACCAAATAAAATCCAAGGAAAACTACACGACGAAACTACTAAAGAAAACTCACATAACACAAAATAGTTTTGTCCTAAGTTAAACTTTAACAAGGAAAATACTAAACTAATAATTTTAATAGAAAGTAAGATTTAAATCAACTAAGCTAACAGAAAGTATTTTTCATAAAGTTTTACTAGCAAAAGAAAACACATAAAAAGCTAAATTAAAGCTCTAATTATGCTTAAAACAAAACTAGTAAGAAAAAGAAATAAAACATTTTATTTTTCTGTAAATAAAAGTCCACTCTCTATAACTACATAAACAAATCGGAAATAAAATATAAAAGAGGTGAAAATAAATTTCAAAATAATTAAAACAACGTTAAAAATAACTAGCGTAGTGTTGTTTTCGTGAAAAACGAATTTTAATAAAATCTATAAATACCCAAATTAATCATACTACTAGGCAAGGTCAAAACAAAGCAGCGGCAAAAAGAATCGCCTAAAAATATTAATTCTAACTCATTGTATAGCAGAAATACTAATCTGAATAAAATTCATAAAAACAATTTTTTTAAAAACTAAAACATGGCCGAAACTGTTTTATACAGAAACATTAGGAAATTTTCAAACTACAGAAAAAAGAATCAACTAAAAATATTAAATAACCTAAGAGATATAAATTTTTTGAGATTGGAACTTTTCTGTTTTTAAAACAGAAACAAATTAACAAAAAAAACCACTAACGGGCGCTACTGGGCCGAAGGGGCGCGATCTGTAACTAACTAACGCTCAGGCGATAACTAACAACCGCGTATAGTGTATAACTAACAGAAACCGGTGAACCGGTTTAGATCTAAACCGAAAAAAATACCATACACTAAAACCGATCTAACGAAAAGAAACGATCTACTAAACTGATCTAATCTAACATAACGATTCGATCAATAGAAAAAAAACAAGAGCGAACAGAAGAAAAGGGCCCGTGTGCTGACAGGAGCTCGTTTAGGCAGGGAAGTGGATGTCGTCAGGGCGACGGCTCCGGTGACCGGCGGCGAAGACAGCGATGTCCAGTGGATGCAGAACTCCAAGAGGGTCCGATTTTGTGTTGAAGGTGGAGGTCAGGGATGTCCAGGCGAGCGGGGCGACTCGAGAAGCTCCTGTGAACCGGGAGCTCCAGCGACGGCGGACAACGTTGAGCACGAGGTTTCGGTGTTCCCTGGGCGGCGTGGTTGTGTCAAATAGATGCACAATCTCGAGGGGAAGTAGAGTATGGAAGGAGGGATGCTGGAAAGCTCACCAGCGGTCGAAGTCGAGCGATGAATTCTGCTTGGCCGACCTAGATTGGAACAACGAGGGCGTCGTCTACAGATGGTCTTGGGCGTGGGTTTTCAAAGGGAAGCGGGAGAGGACAACCTCGGGTATTTATAGGACATGAGGCTTGGGGAAGGGATCGACTCGGGGTAGGGTTTCCAAGAGGATCGGACGCAGCGGCGGCGGCGGGAGCATGAACGCGTGGAGTTCTGTTCTTCATGGAGAAAAAGAAAGAAGAGGTGGGGCCCATGCGCCAGGTGGGAAGTCAATGAGGGGGAGAGGGTTACGTGAGGGAGGGGAGAGCGAACGAGGGGAGAGGGCGTGGGGCGCTCGGTCTCCTTTTTCCTTTTTTTGCACATGGGGGTGCTGGGGCGGTTGGCCTAGGGGCTCGGCCTTGCTAGCGCTGGCCTCGCCTAGCCTGTGGCAGGGCCTCGCTGGCCTGGCGCCCGACTGAGGCGTTTTTTTTAAATAAAGTCAGAAAAAATATACAGAGAGAAAACAAAAATACTTGTGTATAGGACATATATATATATATCTATCTAAAAACTCAGAAAAATAAATCCTACACCGTGTACATTTTTTCCAGAGGCAAAATCCAAACTTAGAAAAAAACATTTTTTTATAAATTCCAAATAAACTCCAATTTGAATTCAAAAACTTTTGGCATTAATTTCTCCTGACTTTTTTTGGAGTGTCATGTTAGCTCCTCTCGTACTTTTAAACAAGTATTTGTCAGGGGTATTTGAAATAAATTTCGAATGCCAAGTTGAATCCAAATTCAAATAAAATTTAAATGCCTCTGAAATTTCCAAATACCATGACACAATCAGTCACACGACAATCAAACAAATAATCGTAAATATTTATTTAATATAACATTCCAAAATTTAGAATTTTGGGATGTTACACTCTTGCACCCGATCATAAACGGACAGATCAAGATGGTGATCTGCTGGTTCCACATAGTCAGTAACATTGACGTTCACAGCTTCACCATGGTGAATCCACTTAGCATATGTGACCGACATCCCATACAAGTGTAGATGATTTTTTACAGTTGACTAGGGGTCTTGTAACTGAATTCATACAACCGCTACACGGGCAGAGCACATCTGATTTCGGACCACCGTACTCAGCTATGATAATGTTCATGAAGTTTTCAACCCCCTCAACATATGCAGCGGAGAATCTTTGAGCAGAAGTTATCCAAATCTTGTCCATCTGTTAGATATACAAATTAGTTCTTCTACTAGATATTACAGGAAAAACATATATGATTTTTTATGAAGTCGAGAAAAAATACCTAGGTCGATGTCTAAAGCTATGGCAGGACATTTGGACAAGCAGATCTAAGTAACGAAATATATGTAAAGCTAATTCAGCAAATAGATTTGAGTCCTAAATTATTACAGGCTATTTCATAAGTCAATGAGGCCGAGCACACAGCCATCAAACTATCGAAGGCCATCTCAGCAACAAAGATCGAGTATAAAATGGTGTAGAGCTACTAGACCATGGCAATCTACGTCACAATAAATATATGGGAGGATATTTTTGCAACTAATCGGGCTTGGCATGCTATCTCAGCTAAGCAGATTAAGTGCAGTATAGGGCAAAGAAGCTTCTTAAGCAGAGTATATTGACTATAAACTACTTCAGCAAACAGTGAGATTAACAATGTCTATCAGCTAATATTCAGCGCTACACCGACATGCACGGGCCTCAGTTTAGAATGCGCGTACTGTGGGAGAAGCTGACCGCTGTGCATCTCCACACGAACGTCACCAGCGGTGGCGTTGCTAACCGCCGTGTGTCTCCACAAGAACGTCGCCAGCGGTGGCGGCGCGGCTAGAGGACGGCAGTCTACGAGAGCATACTATGGGAGCGAGAGGATCGCCGTGCGTCCCCTAGTGAATCGCGGCGCCGACATATCGGCGTGGTGGGGGAGGGCAGCTTTGGCGAAGCGAATGGAGTGGAGCGGGCCGGGGGAGGGGGTTTGGGGAATAGTATTGGCTAGTTGGCCGAAGGGCGGTTGAATTTGGGATTTGGAGGAATTTTGGGGGGGGGGGGGGTTCGCGCGGTGGCTCGGGGGAGTTTGGCGCATGGTCGGTTTCTCCAAGTGCAGTCCCATGTGTCAGTAAAGAGGCAAGCCGAAGGATGTTCCGTTTGCGTGAGCCGTGTGCAGGACCGAACGTGTGTGGGGTGCAATGCGACCGCAACAGGGGTGCTGTGAGTGTACGGACTTTTTTCCTTTAGACTTGGTGCTTCGCCCCCTCAAAAAAAAAATTGGTGCTTCTCGCAATCCACCGATACTACTACTAGTAATCCGGTAACCCTGACTAAAACAACGCGATCGGGTCTTTTCCCGTGTGATATGCTGGGAGGTTGGCTTAGTTGGGTTTTTAACGTAATGGGAAACGTGTGAGCTGTTGATTGTATATTGGGGGAGGAAGGGGCCCACCACGGACGTAGGGTTTTACCTCCATCAAGAGGGCCCGAACCTGGGTAAAAAACATCGTGTCCCCTGCCTCCTATTACCATCCGCCTTAGACGCACAATTCGGGACCCCCTACCCGAGATCCGCCGGTTTTGACACCGAGATTGGTGCTTTCATTGAGAGTTTCGCTGTGTGTTCGGCAGAAGGTTGATGGCTCACCTGCAGATCAACTGCGACTTCGGCATCTTCGTCACCAGCTCGACTAGTCACCTTGGTTCAACCAAGGACTATGCCCTACCTCCGGTCATCATGTTTAGATGAGGGCCTTTATAAGCATCAACTCCGGTCTCTATCAAGATCATGGAGGAATCATCCAGGGAGCCTGGGGGCTCAATGTCAATATTGCCCTCGGGCAACCGTGCTGTTTTTCTGGACAGCAAACTTGTGTCCACCGCCACCGCCTCCTCAAGTGTCTTTTTAACGATTGCTTTAGTAGAATTGTGCGGAATTGAGTCTAAAACAACCCTAGAAAATTTCGTCGAGTTCCGATGGAGGAATCTCTGGCAATCCACGATATACCGGAGCCCTGTCAAATCTGGATGGGAATCTGGACGAGTTTAGCGCGTGGTGTCCAGCTTCTAGCTCGGACGTCCTTTGGAAAATCCAACCGTTGATCGGCTGCGGAATTCCTATATATACCACCTCTCAAAATTTCAGCTCGATCCGACCATCCAAACTCCGGAAACCTTCCGATTAGTGCATCACTTTTCGGATCTGTTTTCTGCGCGAAAATGAATCCGACCCAAGTTCGTCTTTTTTATGAACGGGATTTCGGACATCCCTTTTGAAGGAAGTTTTGTATGGGGTATTGTGTTTTGTTCCGGAACACATCCCACCAACTTTAAGATCTTTTGAACATGATCTTCAACATCATGCTGGTGTCAAACCAGTCTGGCAATATTGCTCCACGGCTGCCGACCTGCGCTAGACACGTCGTCACTTTGTTGAGCCGACCTCAACTTCTTCGGATCATCATCTCGGCAAGCCGAGCAAGAGTCTGGGATCGTGAAGGATAAATCATCACCAACATCGCCGCCCCACGGATTACACGGAGCGGGCATACCGGCATCGCCGCACGGTCGCTTCATCAAGCCAGCATCGACCACGTCACGACCTGCATTGGCAGGGCCGCACTATTGCTTCTTCAAGCTGGTGTGCATCACGCCGACCTACTTCTACATCTCGGCTGGACCGGGGGCTTCGCCATCTCTTCATCAACCTACTCCGGACACTTCGGCATCACTAGCCGACCAGCTCCATCACGTTAGCTGCACCGAGGGCTTTGCCTCGGCGAGCCAACCTTTGCCAGCATTGCCATGCCGTCGTTTTATCGCCTATCAGGCAATGGGTGTGCGGATCGAGTCCCAATTTTGGGAATCACCTTCCTTCGGATTGATACAACAAATAAACCAGGTGCTATTAATCCAAGTATTTTTTGCTTGTTTGGGTTCATTTTTCCCAAGGAATTATTACTCTGGCTTGTCCATCATATGTACACAGGTCTATCAAATGGTGGCCGCATTAACGACGGTCGCATGGTGGTTCGGTTAGTCTCCGGACTATCCGGAACTCGGACCGACCTATGAATTCAGGCTTTGCCACGCCTTTACCGCATCACGCCGATGCCATGCATCGACATTGACTTCGGCGCCAGGCCATATTTCTTTTATTACTCACTTTGCATAAATTATTTATCATGCAATATTTTTTTATTATCATTATTATTATTATCTCCGGTTTGCACTATTTTTTTGCACAGGAAAATGATCCGGGTTGGGCAGTATCATCAACTCGGCGTACTGACATACCACGCCACCTCGGCTAGACGGGGGGCTTCGTCAACACTTCATTACCCCATGCCGGGGACTCCGGCATCACTCTGCCGGCCTGCATTGACCGTGCTATGTCACCACTTCTGCGTGTCGAGCTCTCCGCTCCGCCACCTCGGGACCGGCTTGGGGGATGGAACCTTGTCCCGCATCAAGCTCGGACCGCGTCATCAATGCCGAACACATTAACCAGCTAAGTCTCTTTCATGCTCAAAGTTTTAATTTTTAACTTGTGTTGGGTTCGACCAAGCATTATACTTTTGTGGAAAAAAGTTGCTTGTAAAAAATCTCCTTGTCAAAACTTTGTTTGTGACATGCAAATTCAAATACCCCGTTTATTTGGGGGCTCCCTTGACAGAGCTTTTCCTCTTGCATATGATTATACTTGTACGGCTTCGTTCCTTGTTCGTGTATTACGCCACAATATGCACCATATTGACATAAGCGATTTGCAAGCTGGGTTGCCTGGCTCCTGTGCTTACCCCTACGTTCCTGATTGTTCGGCTAGGGAGTAAAGGGAGCACCTCTGCGATTGTCACGACCGGGTCAACCGAGCTCTGACCTCAGACTGGGTGAAGCCGAAAGCTAGCGCTCTTATTGTTCTCAATCATGGTCGGCACACAACGGAAGTCATGAGTACAAAAAATCTATTGCACAAGTCTCATAGTAATAATGAGCACCAAAGAAAGGTATCGGTGGGGGTACTATTTTCTTCGAAGATGCTTCTTACACTTTGTTAGTAATATAGCATAAGTTCCCTGAGCGCGCTTTGTCTGTTACAGTCTTATGGCCTGATTGCCTGGTCATCGGAAACACTGTCTATACTCTCGACAGGCGGAGTACATGACACTTTTCGGCCCTTGGCCGAAGAGGGAGAAGACGACGGTCGGTTAAGACGCGTTTAAAGTTCGGGTGAACACAAATATGATACAAGTACGTCGGTACATACAATCATTATACATAAAATTCTTACCCAAGTCACTTGGGGATCTTAAAATTTATATATGAGCTGTAAATGTGTTTTCTTCTTGGTCGTTGTCAAAACATGACAGAAGCACAATTTTTTCTTTCTCTTCCAATTTTTGGATTGGCACTGAACACTTGATCTTGTTCGGACGTCATGTTTTTACTGACGTTTTTTGGTTTTTCAAGCTTTTGGCACTTTTAAACTATTTGTGTGTTTTCAGCACAAGTCTCGCAGTGCAACGCCGGACAACTTTAGAGATTCGGCAAAAACATTCTCAGATATTGCTATATATGCATCGGTGTCGAATTGTGTCTTCGGTCAATAGTTGGGTTGCCTGGCTCCTGCCCTTGCCTCCTACGTTCCGCTCGGTTCGGCTAGGTGTGCAAAGGGAGAACCACTGCGATTGTGCTTCTAGCTCACTTGGTTAATCACCTCAGTGGAGAAAGCCGAAAACTGACTGTCACAATAAATGTAAACTGGTCAGCAATCCAATGACTATATTAAATGACGGGCGATTCATAACATTGGCCGAAGTGTTTACAGCTTGACCTCGATTGTCGCGAACACTACCGGGGGCTCATAACTGGCCTCCCAAACTAAAATCCTCAATATTTTTCTCTTACATTAGAGCTAAGGTTTCATGATCATGCTTAGCATGACAACCCAAAGAAAGGGATCGATAGCGGGACTATTTTCTTTGGAAGACATTTCTTATGTTAAACAGTAATATAACATATCTCTCTGCGTACCTTTGTTTATAAAACCGTATGGCCAGATTGCCTTGTTTGTCATAAATCTTTGCCCTCATAAAGGCTTTATAAAGTAAGACAAACACTCCTCGGCTACTGGCCAAGGAGGTGGAAGCCGATGGTCGGTCAACAAAGTTTTGTACAATGCGGATCCGAGCATTAATGACGTAAAGTACTTGGATACATAGAGTCATTACACATAATTTGTGATTTTACTATGGATATCGATCCTTAATTCGGCCACCCGTGCCCGCATTAAGGCTCGGGGGCTACTGGGCTTCGGGCTTATTATTTACAAATATTAAAGGGGCACATCGATCCCCTGATCTGGTGTTGCCACCTGACCAGTGTCTTGGGGGCTACTGCATTGCCTGTCCAATGCTAAAAAAATTTAAGTGCAATACAGTTTCCGATGAGATTTTGATCCTCAGGTTGGTCGGCCGCACCAAACCTGAGACTCAAGAACTGAGCACGCCGCCTTTTGTGTCCCGAAGTATTCTGCCGAGCTAGGACTTGATCCTCAGGCCGAATTTAAAAATCAACCTGAGTCTCAGCGGCTACTGGGATCAGCGGTCTTACGTCATCCTTCAGGTGCATCTCGGGTTTTAAACCGATACACACCTTGAGGGCTACTAGCTATATCTCGGCAGAGAATAAATTGCACCAATCAAAAATATTGACAGAAAATCGGCCCACAGTCGGGGTGGTGCACCACCTCGGAAGCAGTCCGGCGTAAAGCTCGGGCGCTAGTGGCTGGCTCCATAGAGGGCATTTCCGGCATTAAGCTCGGCTAAACTCCTTCATCTTTTATGAACCCAGGTGACATGACACCTTGGATATAGTCCGACGTTGGAGCTTGGACACAGTCCGGCGTTGGAGCTCGGATATATTTCGGCGTTGGAGCTCGGATACATTTCGGCGTTGGAGCTCAAAAGCAGTCCGGCATTGGTGCTCGGCTGCAAAAAATACCTCGAATGCAGTCCGGCGTTAGAACTCGGACGCAAGAGGACACTGCCTCCCGGGAACAACTTCAAACCTGAGGTGCAGCATAAAAATAACAAGGCATTGATAAAGGCCGGAAACTTAAAGGGGCTCCTCGGATACCTGACGTGTAAACTCGTCGAATGCATTTCGGCAATCCTCAAGATCGAAGATGAGAAGATTTGTTGAACCAGTTTTCAAGACCGACAACTGAAGATGAAGAACCGTTCGAAAGAATCGAGGAGCGTCCCTAACTTGAAGACCGGTTCAGGGGGCTACTGACAGTGTCCTGGACTAGGGGGTACTCACCACATCATCTCCCGATCTGTTAGATTGGGCCGAGGACCCCCATGGCCGTATACTCATGGGCCAGTCCGGACAGTTGCCGCATACATGGAAGATTCCACAAGACTTGGTGATCAAGACAAGGACTCCTCCCCACTGGCGTATTCGGCTAGGACTCTTGTTATCCTAGGCCTTTGGTACATTATATAAACCGAGGCCAGGCTAGTCGATAGACAACATACAATCATACCATAGGCTACCTTTTAGGGTTTAGCCTCTCCGATCTCGTGGTAGATCAACTCTTGTAATACCCATATCATCAAGAATAACTCAAGCAGGACGTAGGGTTTTACCTCCATCAAGAGGGCCCGAACCTGGGTAAAATACATCGTGTCCCCTACCTCCTGTTACCATCCGCCTTAGATGAACAGTTCGGGACCCCCTACCCGAGATCCACCGGTTTTGACACGGACAGAGACCGCAGCCCCTCTTCGGAGAAGATCCACCTTGGATTCAAGACCTCCTTGCGGAGAAGATCATCAAGACCCCCTCTTGGGCGCCCCCCTCAAGACCTCCTCACGGAGACGACCGGTACCTCTTGTATTGTCTATTGTTGACTTTGGATCTTGTATCTCTCTTTGTGTTCATGGATCTAGCGCATGTGTGATCATTCTTGTTGAGTTTGAGTGTTCTCTTGTGTTCCCCTCATGATTTTCCCCTCGTTTCCCCCCTCGTGCTCTTCGTGTTCATCACGGGATCCGCTCCTTTCGTGAAAGATCGGGCCACTATGGTTCTACCCTACATCATATTGGTATCAGAGCTAGCTTGTCTCTTGATACCATCATCTTGGTATCTTGAGCCACGTTGATCATGATTTCGGAGCCTCCCCCCTTGTTTTCTAGCCTAATTTTGTTGTGTTCTTCCCCAATTTCGAAAATCCCCACCAAAAATAGCCCCAATTTTTTTGTGATTTGTTGGTTTGATGAGGTTTTGTTGATTTTGATCCATGGATTTGCTTGTTTTCGAGTGGATCTACCATATCCCCAAGTATCACCACTTTCCATCCACGAAATCTCTCCAATTTTGCCTTTTGATAGAGGCAAAGGTGTCCCAATGTTTCGATGAGATAGATATCGTTTTCTGTGGGAGTCGACTTTGACGATCCGACTACGAACGTGCGAAGACGTCGCGCCTTAGCAATCGCTAAACCAACTTCCGAGGGTTATTGACCACGCCGGAGCACGATCAACCTGACCACGAGGGTCTATTTCCTGCGAGCAAACGAAGAACAAGCAAGAAACTGAGATTGCAATCTGGATATTGCAAATAAAAGAGGAAAGCTTTATTAATGAAGGTGGGGTTCTGTGACGTCTTGGACTGGTCGTTAGACACAAACGAAGGACGCGAAGTTGCAGCTATGGCGAACTTTTAGTCTAAACAAAACCCAAAGTCTAAACAATGCCCTAAGGGCTGTATATATGGAGGAGAGAGGGGGAATTTCGTGGCCCTTGGTGGAGGGGTCCGAAACCAACCCTAAACTCTTGTTTCCCCACACATACGGACTCTAAAAACAGCCTATACTTAAGTACTTCGAAAATACATGGCCCTGACCCAATAATAAGGTGACGCAGCACCTAGAATAGCCTCTGGACGAAATTTATGAAGTGGCATCTTGTATATTTCGTCCCATGCTTCATGCACTCATTATGGTGGCTTCAGAGTCCTGCAATCATCACTTGAAACTCCGTTCTTGTTCCCCTTGCGCATGCCATCATTTCCATGCTTGAACTTGCTCCAAGGTTCATCTTTCTTGTCCAAGCTGGGCCCTTCATTTGTAAGCAAAACAAATGTATCCAATTTAGGCAGCATCATATTCTCATGAACATTAGAATCGTTACCAAGAAAAGAAAGTACCTGATAATTCAATTGGCATGCGCGAGCTCTAGTAATTGGTCCAGTATGTATAGCAGCAGGGGCTGTGGGTGTAACAATGGTATTGATGTCCTCATCATCCTCCCCTTCTTGAAATGAAGTCGTCCTCGACGAAAGTTCATCGTCCTCACCCAAATAAGGCTTCAAATCTGCAATGTTAAAAGTGGGACTAACCCCAACATATGCAGGCAGCTCAAGTTTATATGCATTATCATTTATTTTCTCTAACACCTTAAAAGGACCATCAACACATGGCATTAGCTTTGATTTGCGCAAATTAGGAAATCTATCCTTACACAAATGTAACCAAACAAGATCTCCAGGTGCAAACACAACATGTTTTCTACCCTTATCTCCAGCAAGTTTATATTTAGCATTCATACGCTCAATGTTTTGCTTAGTTAACTCATGCATTTTTAAAATCAATTCAGCACGTTCTTTAGCATCAAAATTAACCTTCTCCGAAGATGGAAGAGGCAACAAATCAATAGGTGCACGAGGTAGGAAACCATACACAATTTTAGAAGGGCACATCTTAGTAGTAGAATGCAATGAACGATTATAAGCAAATTCAATATGAGGCAAGAATTCTTCCCAAATTTTCTTGTAATTCTTCAAAACAACCCTAAGCATAGTAGACAATGTTCTATTGACTACTTCAGTTCGTCCATCAGTTTGGGGGTGACAAGTAGTACTAAAAAGCAGTTTAGTCCCCAACTTAGCCCATAAACATCTCCAAAAGTGGCTAAGAAATTTAGTATCATGATCTGAAACAATAGTATTTGGCACACCATGCAAGCGAATAATTTCACAAAAGAACAAATCAGCAACATTAACATCATCATCGCTTTTATGACATGGTATAAAGTGTGCCATTTTCGAGAACCTATCCACGACAACAAATATGCTATCCCTCCCCTTCTTTGTTCGAGGTAAACCTAAAACAAATTCCATAGATATATCCTCCCAAGGAACACTAGGTACAGGCAAAGGCATATATAAACCATGAGGATTGAGTCGTGACTTAGCTTTTTGACATGTAGTGCAGCGAGCAACAAAACGCTCAACATCCCGTCTCATCTTTGGCCAAAAGAAATGTGTAGCAAGTATATGCTCTGTCTTCTTGACGCCAAAGTGTCCCATTAATCCTCCTCCATGCGCCTCATGCAACAACACAAGACGAACAGAGCTAGCTGGAATGCATAGCTTGTTAGCATGAAACACAAATCCATCGTTAAGAATGAACTTGTTCCAAGTTCTCCCTTCCTTACAATTCTGTAATACATCTTTAAATTCAGCATCATGTACATATTGATCTTTGATGGTCTCCAAACCAAATATTTTAAAGTCAAATTGTGAAAGCATAGTATAACGATGAGACAATGCATCAGCAATAACATTTTCTTTACCCTTCTTGTGTTTAATGACATAAGGAAAAGTCTCAATGAATTCAACCCATTTAGCATGTCTATGGTTCAGTTTTGCTTGACTTTTAATGTGTTTCAAAGATTCATGATCAGAATGTATAACAAATTCCTTGGGTCATAAATAATGTTGCCATGTTTCTAAGGTCCGAACAAGAGCATATAATTCTTTGTCATAAGTAGAATAGTTCCGACTAGGCCCACTCAATTTTTCAGAAAAGTATGCAACAGGTTTGCCATCTTGTAATAACACACATCCTAATCCAATTCCACTAGCATCACATTCAAGCTCAAAAGTCTTATTAAAATCAGGAAGCTGGAGTAAAGGAGCATGTGTCAACTTACCTTTCAATACCGTGAAGGCTTCTTCTTGTGTGGTACCCCAAACAAAAGGCGCATCCTTCTTTGTAAGCTCATTGAGAGGTGCAGCAATGGTGCTGAAATCTCTCACAAAACGCCTATAGAAACCAGCGAGGCCAAGGAAACTCCTCACTTGTGTGACCGTTTTGAGCTGTGGCCAACTCTCAATAGCTTCAATCTTGGCTTTTTCAACTTCAATTCCCTGTGGAATAACAACATAGACAAGAAAAGATACTCGGTCGGTGCAAAAGGTGCACTTTCCAAGGTTATCAAACAAATGTGCGTCACGTAGAGCAATAAAAACAACACGTAAATGTTCCAAATATTCCTCCAAAGATTTGCTATAAATCAGTATATCATCAAAATAGACTACCACAAATCGTCCAATGATAGCACGTAAAACTTCGTTCATTAGTCTCATGAAAGTACTAGGTGCATTAGTTAACCCAAAAGGCATGACTAACCACTCATATAAACCAAACTTAGTTTTAAATGCCGTTTTCATTCATCTCCCAATTTCATACAAATTTGATGGTAACCACTACGCAAATCAACTTTGGAGAATATTGTAGAGCCACTCAATTCATCAAGCATGTCGTCTAGCCTAGGAATAGGATGACGATAACGAATAGTAATATTATTAATGCCTCTACAATCAACACACATACGCGATGTACCATCCTTTTTCGGCACTAAAATGATAGGAACAGCACAAGGACTAAGGGATTTACGTATATAACCTTTGTCGAGCAGTTCTTGTAGTTGACGCATAATCTCCTTCGTTTCCTCTGGATTGGTACGGTATGGTGCACGGTTGGGTAATGATGCACCGGGAATTAAGTCAATTTGATGCTCAATCCCTCGAATAGGTGGTAATCCCGGTGGCATGTCTTGTGGAAAGACGTCAGCGAACTCCTGCAAAATGTTAGTGACAGCAGGAGGCAAAGAGGAAGCCACGTCCTCGAATGAAAATAATGCCTCTTTGCACACAAAATCATAGCAAATAGATTTGCTAAAATCTAAATCATCAATATCAGATTTGGTGGCAAGTAAACATGCACTTTTCAATTTAATTTCAGAAGCAACACTAGATGGTTTATTATTAGGCTGCATTTGTTGCTCAAATTCATTTGCCACAATCTGATTTTCACTTTTATTTTTCTCCTATTTTGCTTTATTAGCTCTATTAATATCATCTTTCAAAATGGAATCAGGAGTCAAAGGAAGCAAAGTAATATTTTTATCCTTATGAACAAGAGTATACTGATTGTTTCTACCATGGTGTACATAATTTCTATCAAATTCCCATGGTCTACCAAGTAATAAGGAACATGCTTGCATAGGTACCACATCACAATCAACATAATCAGCATATGTAGAGATACTAAAATGCACACGAACAGTACGTGTTACCTTAACCTTGCCGCTGTTGTTGAACCATTGGATGTAGTAAGGATGTGGATGTGGTCTTGTGGTGAGAGATAGCTTCTCCACCATCTCCATGCTAGCCAAGTTATTGCAGCTCCTTCCATCTATGATGACGCGAACAGAACGTTCCTTCACAACTCCCTTTGTATGGAATAGATTATGTCTCTGATTTTGCTCAGCTTGTGCAATCTGCACACTCAAAACATGTTGAGCAACTAAACATTCATACCTGTCAGCATCTTCACCAGCCATATATTGCATTTCATGATCAGAATCCTCTCCACCGTGTTCTTCATTTGTAATAAGTGCCAAAGTCTCCTCATCATAGTCACTAGCGGACTCATACCCACCATCCTCAGTAGCAATCATCACACGCTGAGATTGGCATTCTCTCGCAAAATGTCCTCTTCCCTTACAACGAAGACAAATAATATCACTTGTGCGCCCTGTTGATGCCATGGAAGAAGAAGAGCTCTTCGCTGGTCCGGCAGGTGTGCTCTTGGTAGATAGTGGTGGTTGTGCCTGCTTTCTTGTATCACGGCTGGAGGTGGCACCTGATGGAGGTGCTGGTGGACTGGAAGTAGAGGATGCACGTGGTGTCCATGATGAAGATCGACCTGCAGAAAAGTTAGTTCGCGCCAATGCCTGTCGATCCTGCACTTCACGTTCAGCTTTACAAGCAAGATGGAATAAACGAGTGATATTAGTATACTCCTTATACTCTAGAATGGTCTGAATCTCTCTATTTAATCCACCCATAAAACGTGCAAGCATAGCTTCATTCTCCTCAACAATACCACATCTAATCATGCCAGTTTGTAATTCCTGATAATATTCTTCTACAGAATTTTTTCCTTGTCTTAAACGCTGCAATTTTTGAAGTAATTCACGTTGATAATATGGTGGAACCCAACGAGTACGCATAGCAGTTTACAAAGCAGCCCAAGTAGTTGAAATAGGATATAATCTACAATGCTCAGACCACCAAACACATGCAAAACTAGTGAATGCACAAACAGCAGCAGGAACACATCTCTCCCCGGGATACTGTAAACATGTAAATCGTTGTTCGGTTTCTAACTCCCAAGTAAGATATATATCAGGAACATATCTACCCTCAAATGGTGGAATATTCAATTTTAGTTTAGGGAGATGTTCATGATCTCGTACCTGAGGGTGAGCCCTACCATTTCCATTATTTGCATGTGGACGACTTGGTGGTTGCTGTGCTGGTGGTGGCACGTAGTTCTGATTTTGATCAACCTCATCCTCGTAATCTCCCGCAAAATCCTCCTCCTCCGCATCAGTAGCAGGAGCCGCAGAAGTATCAACAGCGGCACCAACAGTTTGGCCAGGTGCAAGACGGAGACGGCTCGCTCGGCGGAGGGCTGTTTCGCGATGTGGATGTAGTCGTTGTTGTTGTTGTTGTAGAGGTGCGTTAGGTGCAGCCGGTGGTGGTGGTGGAAGACGCGCGAGCAATTCATTAAACCTATTATCGAGCTTTGTTTCGAACATCTTCTCCATGCCATCTATCTTCTCCATGGCCTCTTTAAATCTGTATAGCACATCTTGCACCTGCACACTCATCATTTGCTGAAATTTATCATGCAACTCCTTATTCGTCATGTTCTCCTAGTCAGTCTCGTCGGCTTGTGATCCTGCCATGGTTAGCAACAATAGAAACACACAAGAATATGATCCTACAGACTACTAACAAGAGGTGGTGGTGGTGTCACAAATCTGTCAAGCAAATCTCAAATTCTTACCAGTTCTTACCCAGCAGTAGACGGTGATCGGCAACCGTCGTAGTCAAAACTCTCAAAGCTTGGATAGAGCGATTACCAGGGAGAGTCAAACGCACGACGTAGATGTATGTGGAGCTGCGAAGGCTTATAATATTGTAGCAAAAAGGGTTAGCAATAATCAATTCAGAGATGCAAAGTTGAATAAACGCTCAACGACGGTACCGTGTTGGTCCTAGGATAGACCGTGCTAGAGACGCGAGCCTAGAACACTAACAAAATCACGGCGCTGCACGTAAACAATGGAGGATCACACTCTGATTTTTTTTTATTTTTTCACTTTTTTTTGCACTTTTTCCTCTTTTTTTTGCTCCGCAACATTTTTTTTTCGAAAAAGTCTACAAATGGTCTAAAAACTGCCTAGACAGAATTTTCTAGACTTCGTTTTTTTTTGGAGTTTGGAACTATTTTTCTTCTGCGGGTAGCACGTAATCTCGGGAGTCCTACTCTGTCACGACTCGGAGTATGGCATGATCTGGAACTCAAAAACAAAGCAACAAATACTGGACTCGGACTGGTGGTGGAGATGAATCTGGGGGAACTCGGACTGTGGTGGTATATCTGGACTCGGATTGGTGATGGAATATGGTGATGGTATATTTGGACTCGGATTGGTGGTGGTATATGGCGATGGTATATGTGGACTCGGATTGGTGGTTGTATATGGCAGCGGCGATGTATATGGTGGGGTGGTGGTATATGGTAATGATGATGACGATGGTGCGGCGGCGGCGTGACAACCTGTGAACAGAACTCGAAACTCTAAGGGACTAGACGCTAAGACCAGCAACTCAACACGACGATGCAACCGCAAATTCAACAAAGCAAAACTCTAAAAAGATTATGCAAAGGCTCAGATCGGTTCGGATATGAGGACCTAACCCTAATTATTTTTTGGCTTTTTCGTGGACTATAGGTATGAAGAACAGACTCGACCTAAACTATGAAAAACTGTAAAATCTCACCGAGCAACCTGGAAATCTGATACCACTTGATAGAGGCCAAGGTGTCCCAATGTTTCGATGAGATAGATATCGTTTTCTGTGGGAGTCGACTTTGATGATCCGACTACGAACGTGCGAAGACGTCGCGCCTTAGCAATCGCTAAACCAACTTCCGAGGGTTATTGACCACGCCGGAGCACGATCAACCTGACCACGAGGGTCTATTTCCTGCGAGCAAACGAAGAACAAGCAAGAAACTGAGATTGCAATCTGGATATTGCGAATAAAATAGGAAATCTTTATTAATGAAGGTGGGGTTCTATGACGTCTTGGTCTGGTCGTTGGACACAAAGGAAGGACACGAAGTTGCAGCTATGGCGAACTTTTAGTCTAAACAAAACGCAAAGTCTAAACGATGCCCTAAGGGCTGTATATATGGAGGAGAGAGGGGGAATTTCGTGGCCCTTGGTGGAGGGGTCCGAAACCAACCCTAAACTCTTGTTTCCCCACACATACGGACTCTAAAAACAGCCTATACTTAAGTACTTCGAAAATACATGGGCCTGGCCCAATAATAAGGTGACTCAACACCTAGAATAGCCTCTGAACGAAATTTATGAAGTGGCATCTTGTATATTTCGTCCCATGCTTCATACACTCATTATGGTGGCTTCAGAGTCCTGGAATCATCACTTGAAACTCCGTTCTTGTTCCCCTTGCACATGCCATCATCTCCATGCTTGAACTTGCTCCAAGGTTCATCTTTCTTGTCCAAGCTAGGCCCTTCATTTGTAAGCAAAACAATTGTATCCAATTTAGGCAGCATCATATTCTCATGAACATTAGAATCGTTACCAAGAAACGAAAGTACCTAATAATTCAATTGGCGTGCGCAAGCTCTAGTAATTGGTCCAGTATGTATAGCAGCAGGGGCTGTGGGTGTAACAATGGTATTGATGTCCTCATCACCTTTGGAATCATCCATTTCCGCCCCCAATTTGAAAATTTCCGCCCCAAACGACATCTGGATTCGTCGGGCCGGACATCCGGGCCAAAGGCCGGACATCCGGGCCATCGGGTCAGACATCCGGGTCCCTGGCTGGACATCCGGCTCCTAGAATGCAAAATCCGCACGGTTCTGGACATATGCCCCCTGAAATCCGGCCTGAGCCCCGGATGTCCGGCCCCTGTACATTTCAGCTTCTCTGTTTCATCGTTTTGTCCATAACTAATTCATCCGGAGTCCGATTTTCGCGTTCTTTAGCTCGTTGAAAAGCTCTTGACACCCCCTTCCCACAAAAATACCACCAACATGTTTTGACTCCATCAAAGTTTTGGAACTTTGGCATCTTTGCCTAGGGCTTCCACCACAACCTCCGCATAACCACCACCGACTTCCGCAACCTAACCAAGTATGTTCCCCATCGCATTAGTGGTTGCTTGAGGAGTGATTTGAGTCTCCTAAGGTGTCTAGGCTACTTAGGGACGATTTCTTCTTCTTCAACCACCACCACCACCATAACTCCCATATAGGCTTGCCCACCATACACTTCCACCACCCCAACCCAATTTTGTTTGTGTTGTGAGTTGTGTCTCCTAAGGTGTTTCGGCTACTTAGGGACCGTGCTTCCAACTCTGACACCGTGTATAGTACACATAACCCAATAACCCTCCACTTCCGCTTTGCCTACTCGCAAAACCCATCATTGCATTTCTGCAATCCCATTGAGCTTCCACAACCACCATCGCATCCCGCTACCACCATTTGACATATGACGTTTGAGATTTTGAGTTCGCGGTTTTTCTGTTTCCTAAGGTGTTTTGGCTACTTAGGGACGAGTCTCCATCATCTTGGTATCTCCATCAAGATCACCGCCACTCATCATCGACATGGACGGTAACCTCCATATCATCTTGGTATCGTGGTATCCCTCCATTTTATATTCCCTTGCCATTGCATTGTTAACCCCTAGCCCATTTTGCGTCACTTGCCTATCGAGACTAGCCATTTGAGTATTGCCGACAACGTTACTTGTGCACATTAGTGATCTACACCATATATTGCATATGTAACATATCATATTGGTATCATATCATCCCATGTGTCACAAGATTGTTCCCGTATATACCCAACTGCTACCTTGGTTTGTGCATTTCGCATTGTGGCATTACAAAAAAAGCTTTTAAGCAAAAAAGAGAGCAAAGAGCTTGTAAGCAATAGCCATAGCATCATACCACATTGTCATATCCGATCATCTTGGATCATACCATCAGAACATCATACACATAGCATACCTGGGATAGAATGTTTATCTATTTTGCATCTTCTAGGTTGTGCACAAGTGTCGTATCCGCCTATAGAGCAATCGTGCTAGCGTCTCTCTTGTCAACACGAGCGTTTTCCGTGGATTCCACATTTTGAGCTCCCTTGGTTGCACGACCCCATTTATCTATCCGTGTGTGTGTTTCTGTGTGCCACAAATTGCTATTGGTCTACTTGTTTCACTTGCGAATTTGTGAATCTCTTTCAACATTATTGACTCTTGCTAACATTTTACAACAAATTTTTGTGCCACTATCCTTGCCGAGCTCCACCATAAGCCTTATTTGTGTAGGTGTGAGAAACCGACAAGAATTGGTACCAATTGTGCTATTTCCTTGTCCACATTGGAGTGATCATTGATCCACTTTCAACTTCGGTCAAGGTACATTTGGTATTCGTTCTTCTCTTTCTACCACTCACATTTTTCTCTTGGAGTGATGGATAAGCAAGGCATTTCATCTTCGGTCTACAACAACAACGACGAGTTCGATGCCGCGAACAACTCCACCGACGCCAAGATGCAAGCTCAAATGGAGGAGATCAAAGCCCTCATAAAGTCCTACAAGCGGTCTTCCTCATCTTCGAGAAGACGCTCAAGAGCACATGCCTCCGAGTTACCATCTCCGGCAAGGTCACATCGGCATCGACACCATCACCACCACGAACGTGAAGGTCACGAGCTCAACACCAACAACCGCTCAACGACTTCACCATCTCCCTTGGCATTTTTGCCAAGTGCTATCAAGGCATCTTCGCCTTCGGATATACGGAATCTTCGCCAACAAGCACCTCAAGACTACGCTCAAGAGAAGCTCCCCAAGCTCAAGTCCGCGACTTCCACGAGCTACTACGACCTCGACACCGACCATGAGATTCATTTCTATGGGACTCTAGAACCCGAGGAGTATCTCGAGTGGGAGCGTTTGATGGACAACTACCTCAAGCTACATCAAGTTCCTCCCGAAGATCAAGTGAAGTGCGCCACAAGGAACTTCCACGACTACGCGTCCACATGGTGGCTTCACACACCTTCGGAGAGCTACGACATGAGTTGGTCCAAGATGAAGAGAGCTTTGCAGCGAGAGTTCGTGCCTCCAACCTACACAGAACAACTTCAACGCCAATTGGAGAACACCATCCAAGGATCCAAGTCCATCGACAAGTACTTCAAGGAGATGAAGATTGCCTTGCGACGAGCCGGCATGGATGACCCCATTTCGATGAAGTTCCACTTCATGATGGGATTACACAACGACATCTCCAAGACAATCTTCCTCGAGAACTACAAGTCCCTCGACGACAACTACATTGGTGCTCTCAAGGCGGAACAAGAACTCATGAAGGCCAAAGCTTCTCCACCCCAAGCTCACTTCGCGACGACCAAGCTCCATGAGAACGAGCATGAGGCTAGTACCACCAAGATGTCCAAGCCTGATGAGCTCCAAGACGATGCTCCCAAGTCCGACTTCACCGCCATCCCTCTTTGTGGCATTGATGATGCCGAGTCCTCCATGACTCTTTTTCAAGATGGTGCGGCGACAAGTACGACTACGGAGACCCTCAAGGACCAAGCTTTGGAGGCAAGCAACAAAGTGGCGAGCAAGGATGATGCTTCCATTTTAGGAGGCGAGAGTGATGATGTGCCATCTTCGGCCTTCATCCATGGAGACGGCGATGAGATGGTTGAGCATGGGATTTTCCCTTCGACCACGGCGACGTATGATGACTTGAGTGACTTTTGCCACCATATTGAGAGTGAGAGTGACTTCACCACTAGCCCCATATATGATGTGTTACCCCAATTCCCATGTGAGGAGAGCCACAACCCCCACCACTTGAGTGAGATGAGTGACTCCACCATACGTGAGATTGAGTGCACCTACTTTGAGGGAGTGAGTGAACCACCACATAGATAGAGTGTGATAGTTGATAGGTCTCTTAAGGCCATTTGCATTTCTAACAACTTGACTTCTACCTCTATTGTGTCTTCTCATTTGGTGCAAGGTCCCATCTATGATGACGCGCCGATTCATGATGACTTCGTCCTCCCTTTGGACAATACGATGGCCATGGTGGAATATGATGCACCCCCACATGGTTCCATCAAGATGAAGATGACCACCATTTGGTCTTTCCCACCTCACCTACACCACTTGAGTGGAATGAAAACGGTAACATAGGTGACGGTGATGCTCTAGTCCCACTAGTGGACATTCTTGACATTGATTTCTTGCATGATGTTGATCAACCTATTTCCATGCTTCATGCTAGTGTGACTTCCCCATGCGATGATTTACCCATTTATGATGAGTATGATGATTCTCATGTGGTGTCTATTAGTTGTGATGCCATGTTGCATAGGATTTCTTGTGACAATTCCTTAGGTCACATCATGTTTGCCAATCCGCTTGACTTGTCATATGCTATGCATGAGATCAATCATATGTCATATTTGCAATCTCTTCATAGTGACTATGCATATGCTATTAAAATAAACCCAATTTGCACATATGGCATAGATGACAAGCCCAAGGTTATTGGCATTTGTTTTTCTTGTGATGATATTGATATGCTCCCTTTGCATGCTTTATCTCATATTCCATGCCATGACCACCTAGCTTCGGATATGCATTGTTTTGGATGTTGTCCATTTTCTCCATGTGATGTTTACAATATTGCTCATGAGGAGACCCCCATAGTTTCCTCATACATTTTAGGAGATTTTGATTCATCCCATCCATTGCATGATCCTTATACTTGTATGCTCAATTTGCATCCCCGTCGTGTCATACACAATAACTATTCTTTCATGATGGATGACATGTTCTTATACCATGCTTCAAATTTCTTTGAGCGATGCTTATCTTGTGCTAACTCTCACGTGCACATACACATCATGATGGATGATGTGTACATTTACCACACACACAATATCTTTCGTTTGTGTCTCTTTAGTGTAGGTACCCACGAATTCTTTTCAACCTCGCAATCCCACGAGTTGACAAAACGAGCTCTATAGAGCAACGATGACTTGGGATCCCATGGAGTGTCTTTCCCACCGCTCTCTTCGCGCAAAGACTTCACGCATTTCTTCTACATGACCCTCACTTGACAATGGGTTATTGTCCATTATATATCCTTTGCCTGTCTTGCCATGTTCACTTTTCATGATATGTTCATTACTATGCCTTTTCCATGCATTCATGACCCATGCTTTGCATTAGACATGATGATTGATTCTCATACTAGTATGTGTATTTGCAAGCTTGGTGGAGATATTGCTTGTTATTGCCATGTTCGCTTTCTGCCCCATGCCTATGATGATACTTTCATCTTGCTTTGTGTTCGTGCTTGCGATATGTCATGTGCATTGCCTATGCTTATTATTTGCTCACATAACATGATTGCCATGATTTCCTCTAGTATGTTGCATCTTCGCACTACTAGCTTGCACGACTTGATTCTTATGATTGCTTCCCTTGTTGCATCTCCGATGACTCAAACTTGCTCGCTTCATGCGTTTGATGACAACCATCTACATGCTTTGCACATGATTGTTATTGCTTCTTGTCATATATCTCCATATGTTGCCTCTCTCATGCTAGATGATTTGCCATGGATTGAGTGCAAAGATGCAATTCTCCTTGCTCATGAGATTGCCCCCATAGCATTCTCACATCTATTTGGAGATTTTGACATATTCCTTATGAAGCATGCTTGTCTTACCTCTTTGCACCATATACCTAGTGCCATGAATATTGCCATTGTTGCATCATATTCTTCACGCACTTGTGATTCTAATGGTTATGTGCAAGAGAAGAGAACCATTATGATGGATGATGTGTTTATCTACCATGCGCATACATTCTTTGCTTTCTTGTGTGCATGTGTAGGATACTTGGACTTTGTGTCGACTTCCTCTTCACGTGAGTTGACAATTCGAGCTCTTGAGAGCGAGCCGCATACATTTGACAATGACTCGCTTCTACACCACCTTTCATACCACTTCAGCATTGTGAAGGACGCACAAGGACACACATTCAAGGTGACATCTTTCGTGAGCATGGATATGATGGATCATACTACTTGTGTTGCTTGCACCATGAGACTTCTTATTCATATTGGACCACTTGATTGCACAAATGATAGAGATCTTGCTTCCACTTGTCATTCTCACCATTCCATGCATCATGATATATATGCCTTGTGTGTTGCATCCAATTCTTGGATTACTTGCTCCTCTCATATGTTTGGTTGCAACAATGTCATCACTTCACATATGCCATGTCCCATTATTTGCTACATGCTTGCCTTGATTGCCTCACACATGATGAACAATTGCTCTTTCCATTGTGTTGAGTGACACACGATATTCACTACACCCAATGCACATTATGTTTGGATTGTCTTGCACTTGACCCATGTGTTTAGACACTTCATTTTATTTGGTGTTGTGAATGATTCCTATGCCTACCATAGACCTTTCATTGAGAAATTTGCCCACGCTTGCTATGATCTTGAGGTAGATGCTTATTCTATTGTTAAACATATTTGCATCACTACCTCACATTTACATGCTTGTCCCCATGATATCTTTGATTGTGCTCAATTTATATGCTTATATGCCATGTCACAATCCTTTGTCAAACCATATGCTTTGCATGATGACGACACTTGTTTGGTGAATCACCTATTGAATGCTTGGTTTTGCACTAACGCTAACCACATTTGTTTTTCCAAGTGTTTGTTGTCTTTGCTACTTTTGAAGGAATCCCAAGATGGTGCGACATTGGAGAGTGCCCATTTCGAGCTTCAAGATGACGAGAACTTGGTGATCGACAACTCCTACACGGCCATGCCATCTCTTTCCCATGGTGATTTGGATTTCGATCCGAGGTCGGATCTTTCCCAAGGGAGGGGAGATGATGCAGAGCATCCTATGGACATCACCATGTCAAGAGTCCGTTTCGCAAGTGACACGTGCGACATCTACTTCACATACATAAAGGTGAATCATCTGCTTTACACGTGCTCACTTGACCCCTTCGACGATGGTATACTACTTGACACTTCTCCCGTGTGCATGCATAGGTATTGTCGGAGCTTCATGGATGTTGAGGAGGAGTGCAAGCGCCAAGGAACAACTACACCATCCGCGAGGGAAGCATGGAAGCGACGACGGAAGAAGACGGAGAACAGCTCCCAGGCCCCAGACATCCGGCCTCGCCAGCCCAGACATCCGACCGTTCCCGAGCCCCCGGACATCCGGCTCCCAGCCCGGAAATCCGGCTCCTCCGAACCCTAGAGCAACAAGTGCCACCACTCTAGCCCAGACATCCGGCCTCCCCAGCCCAGACATCCGATATCGCCTGAAAGCCCGGACATCCAGCCCCCCTGTCTGCGCACAGTGAAGGGCCGAGGCCCGTGTATCCCTTCTCCCCCCTAGACTATATATACTCCACCTCGTCCAACTTTCTAGGGGTAGCGTTGTGATAGCTCATTTGAGAGATAGAGCTTTGCTCATCCATATCGGATCTACTCCTTGAGAGAGACCGCGACCCCTCTTCAGAGAAGATCCACCTTGGATTCAAGACCTCCTTGCGGAGAAGATCATCCAGACCCCTTCTTGGGCGGCCCCCTCAAGACCTCCTCACGGAGAAGACCAGTGCCTCTTGTATCGTCCGTTGTTGACTTTGGATCTTGTATCTCTCTTTGTGTTCATGGATCTAGCGCATGTGTGATCATTCTTGTTGGTTTGAGTGTTCTCTTGTGTTCCCCTCGTGATTTTCCCCTCGTTTTCCCCCTCATGTTCTTCGTGTTCATCGCGGGATCCGCTCCTTTCATGAAAGATCGGGCCACTAGGGTTCTACCCTACATCACCCCCGTTCCCAGGATGCCAACAGTAGCCCTCGGGCCCAAGTCGCGCTCGAACTTGGCTTCTAGGCGAAGCCAAAGGGCAAGGGCGGAGTGCTACGGGCCCCAACCACCTGCATCCTCAGTCGACACGTGGCGATTAATGGGACGTGGGCGCCTCCGCTTCCCCACGCTGCCTCGGCAACCGTTCAACTAGATGAGACTCTGTTGCATGCAGAGAAAACCCATCATTATGTGTGACCATGGAGGCCGGCGGTTAGCCTCCTCTCGGCTATAAATGAGGAGAGGGGTAGAGCCCCCTTTGCTCATCTCCGTCTTCTTGCGGTCTGCTTCTTCTTCTTCTTCCTTGGCTCTCCATCTTGCCATAGTACTTATGGCGCTAACAAAGAGATTCTCTGCCACCAAGAAGGGGAAGGCTCGCCGGGAGGGATCCGGCTCGCCTCTTCCCGAGAGAGGGCGGGGCCGCCCCCGTAAGCACACCGCGACCCCTATGGTGGCTCCTCGGGGGCGTGGGCGCACTCCTTCGGGAACCGGTGTCGTCGTTGGTGGCCGTGGCGGTGTTTCTTCTCGTGGCGGGAGCCGCCCAGGGCGAGGTAGCCCCTGTGATGAGGGGTGGCGTGCCGTGGTTGCCCGACCTTCCTGGCCTCGCTTCCACTTGGCGGAGGTGCTCCCGCAGTTCGTCGTGTGGTCGGAGAGGCCGACCACACGTGGCTCCAGCTTTTGTGCTCTTTTGGCGGCGAGCTACCGGCCGTGGGTCTTGAGGGCCTCTGGCTGCAGGCCGATGGTTGCTGCAGCAAGGGCTCGTGGGCTGTAGTGGAGGTCTCCGCCACTGGTAACATGGCCCTGACCCGCGGCTAGCAGGCATTCGCCCGCGTGCCCAGCCTGAGTAGGAGGTGCACACTCCACTTCAAGTATGACAGTGTCGCGACCCTCTACGTAAGGGTGTTTGGGGAAGATGGTCATCGCGAAGGGTGCTACCCCAAAGACAGCGGCGGCAATGATGAGCTTGGCCTTGACGATGGTTGTGACGACGCTGAGGGTGAGCTTGCTCTTGGCAATGGCCGCAGCTCGTCCAGCGTCGGCAGCTCCTCCTCCAGCGAGAACACTAGTAGCGGCAGCTACGACTAGCCACCACGCCACCGGGCACGCTTTGAGGAAGGTGGCGGGTCATCCCATCGCCACGCTCCGGTGAAGCGTGAGGAAGGCTCGGGCTGAGCTGATTCCGGGAAGCCCTTGGAGCCAGGCTTCATGAGCTGGTGCGGTTGTGTGGGCCGCTTTTGTTTAACCTTTCCTTTCTTCCTGCATTTGAAAAAAGTAGAGGGCCCTACTGGGGCGTGTAATGAACCATGGTATTTATGCTGCAATGCTATGTTTATTGTTCCGATGTTATGCTGCGGTGTTCATGCTCCAAATGGGTATGGTAGGATAACTTTGTTTGATACACTTGTGGTAGTTTCCCTCCTCGCGAGAGCGCGCGCTTCATTATCTGGTGAGGCCCTCCTTGCTGGCGTCTCGAGAGTTATCGACCTCGGGAGGCATTGTGGAGCTGCGAAGTTGTTAGAAAGCTTTGTCGGGTGCCTTATTCTTCCTTGAACGGGCCTTCAGGCATGAGCCAGTCATGGCTTAGTGCAACGCGTCACAGTACCCGGGGGTATGGACTTCAAGAGGGTGTGTAGATCACGATCTTACTTGCGGGTGTCTTGCGAGGATAGAAAAATCCAAAGCTCTGAGGGAGCAGGGCTATGGCGAAGTGTGTTTGCGGCGCGGGCCGAGCCCGTCGCACGGACACACCTGCCCAGCCCCCGCACACCTCCTGGACCAAAACCAAACTGCAAGACAGAAGACGAAGGGGAAAGCCAGCTTGGCAACTGAAAACACAAGAACTCCAAATTTCATTAAGAGGATCACAAACCAGCTATAGAAAGCAAGCAAATGAATAGCCGTGTCTGGTACCTAGTCTAGTCTTCTCACCGACACGGAGCTAAGAGCTGCCACTAGGACGTGGGAGGGAGCCCCCGAGGCCCGAGTGCGGACTCCGGGGCGTGTACAGCCACACTCATTATTATGTGAGAGTGTCACGAGCGGAGACCTTCACATGCACTAGGCCTTGCTTCATGGGTAGAACTTCTAGAGGTGCTGCATGTTCCAGGCGTTCTAGATGGGGATCCTGTCATGCGTCTTCAGGCGCACGGCGCTAGGCCTGGAGACGCGAGCGACCGTAAACGAGCCCTTCCACATGGGTGAAACCTTATGTAGCCCTTCCCCGAGAGCACCCGCCGTAGTACGAGTGTACCCACCTCGAGCGTCCTGGAGCGGACGCTGCGGCAGTGATACCACCGCAGCGCCTGCTAGTACCTTGCCGCTCGGAACGAGGCTTCACGGTAGCGTTCCTCCCCAGCACGAGGTCCATCTCCCACTTGGCGTCCTGGTGTGCCTCGTCAAATGCCAAGACCCGAGTGGAGCGATGCGTGACCTCATGTGGGAGAACCGCTTTAGCTCCATAGATGAGGAAGAATGGAGTTTCGCTAGTTGGCTTGGTCATGGTGGTGTGGATGGACCACATCACGGACTGGAGCTCATCCAGCCAGCCCCTGCCGTAGGCTTCGAGCTTCTTCTTGAAAGGCCTTGCTTTGAGGCCCCTCAGGACCTCTGTATTCGCGCTCTCGGCTTGGCCATTGCTCCTGGGGTGTGCAATTGAGGCGTAGCATACCTGCGTTCCAAGATTAGCACAATACGTTTTGAAGAGATTGCTAATGAACTGCGAGCTGTTGTCGGTGATGATGCGATTAGGGACTCCGAACCGGCTCACGAGGCCCTTGATGAATTTGACCGCCGAGCCGCCCGGGATGATACCGACTGCCTCCACTTCCACCCACTTGGTGAACTTGTCGATGGCGACGTAGAGGTAGCGGGCGGTAGCCCCCGGGCGCTTGAGGGAATGGGCCCGAGATGTCCAACCGCCAGACCGTGAATGGCCATGAGAGCGGGATAGTCTGGAGGCCCTAAGCAGGCTGGTGGATCTGCTTGGAATGGAACTGGCAGGCTTCACAGGATCTCACAAGCTCGGTTGCGTCGTTGAGTGTTGTGGGCCAGTGGAATCCGCTACGGAACACCTTGCCCACCAAGGTGCACGATGATGAGTGATGTCTGCAGTCTCCACCATGTATGTAGGTTAAAATATCGCACCCCCTAGTCCCTGAAGATTCATCGCAAGGAAACATCGTTTGGTCGTTTTCGGTATAGCTCACCATCCTGAATGCAGTAGGTTGTGGCATGCCAAGCCACGTGCTCCGCGTCTTCGTCCTTCTCTGGCATGGCTACCTGTAGCAGGTACGCCTTGAATTCTTCGGTCCAACACCCCTCCTGAGGCTCGAGCGCGCGGATAACGCGTGCTCCTGAGGTCGGGCCGCAGGCGAGGACTCCCAAGGTTGGTGGCGGGGGGGAGCTCCTCCTGAGGCAGTGTTGGCTCTACAGTGGGGGGGTGCTGAAGGCTTGAAGAGCCGCCTCTCGAAGATGGCGGGCTCCTGTGGTTGGCGCTTAGATGCCCTCTTGGCGATGTCGTTGGCTTCCTTGTTCGTGCCATGAGGCACGTGCTGCAGCTCCAGGCCCAAGAATTGTTTCTCCATTTTGCGTTCCTCTGCCAGGTATGCCTCCATGTGTTCATCCTTCGGCTTTACACTTTATTGGAGAAGTTTATGAGGATTTGGGAGTCGCCCTTGATGGTGAGGCGCTGCACGCCCAAACCGGCCATGGCCTTGAGGCCGGCGATCAAGACTTCGTACTCCACGATGTTGTTGGATACCTTCTCGCCACGTTGGAAACAGAGCTGCACGGCGTAGTAAAGGTTGTCTTGGATCGGCGAGATGAGCACGGCTCTAGCCCCCGCACCCTGACGTGCGAAAGCACCGTCAAAGTACATGACCCAGCCGTTTGGTGCTTTGCTCCCTGGTGAAAGGGACCGTCCCTCGCCTACTGCGGGCCCTGGAGCGTCGGTCCATTCCACCACAAAGTTGGTGAGCACGGCGCCCTTGATGACCATGGTGGTGCCGAACTGCAGCTGGAATGCCTGCAGTTCGATGTTCCATTGGCGACCCTTCCGGCAGCATTGGGGCTCCGGAGCACCCTCTCCAGCAGGTAAGCTAAGACGACCTTAATGGGGTGGCCTTGGAAGTAGTGGCGCAGCTTGCACGAGGCAACAAGGAGCACGAGCAGAAGCTTCTGTGGCATGGGGTAGCGTGCCCACGCGAAAGCAGTACCGTGTTGACGAAGTACACTGGGTGCTCGATGAGGGCGGAAGTTTTGGTGGAGCCCAAGACCTCCCAAGGTTGGGGCGCCTCTTGAGGCTGGGGACCTCAGGAGCTCGGTCGTCTGTTGGGGTGACTGCAGCCTCAGGAGCGCTGTCTTGTGGAGCCTGGTTATCTGCTGGCACCGCCGTGTTTGCAAGGGCACCGTCTTAGTGCTGCGCCATCTTGATCGAACGCGCGGGGTCGTGTTGCAGGCCCTCAGCCTGACGCCCCTCTCGGGCAGCCACCAGCGCTGTGCTGGCTGAGTGGGGCCTGGCAGCCAAGCACCAGGGGCTCGAGAGCACGCGGCGCCACCATCACTAGTGGGCTGGTGAGGTATCTCTTGAGGTCTTGGAACATCGCGTTAGCCTCTGGAGTCCACTCGAACGGGCCCTTCTTTTTCATCAGCTTGAAGAACGGGAGGGCACGTTCCCCCGGCTTGGAGATGAAGCACCCCAGTGAAGTCACGCAGCCGCCAGCTTTTGCATTTCCTTGAGAGTCTATGGTGGGATCATCTCTTCTATTACCTTGACCTTTTTCGGGTTCGCCTCGATTCCCCTGTGCTACACAAGGAAACCCAGCAACTTACCGGAGGGGACGCCAAAACCATACTTCTCCGGGTTGAGCCATAGGTCCACCTTGCGCAGGCTGGCGAATGTCTCCTGCAAATCCTGGATGAGGGTCCTTGCCTCCCGAGATTTCACCGTGTTCTCGTCGACATAGGCCTCAGTGTTCCTCCCGAGCTACCGGCCCAGGGCGATGCACATCAGCTGCTGGAAGGTCGCCGCAGCATTACGCAACCCGAACTACATGCAGGTGTAGAAGTACACCCCACATGGGGTCAAGAAGGTCGTCTTCTCAACGTCCTGCACCGCCATCTTGATCTGGTGGTTGCCTGAGAAGGCATCTAGGAAATACAACAGGTCGCACTCAGCGGTGGAGTCGACAATATGATCAATGCGCGGAAGCGGGAACAGGTCTTGAGGGTAGGCCTTGTTGAGGTTGGTGAAGTCGACACACATGCGTTCCTTCCCGCCTTTCTTGGGCACGACGACTGGGTTCGCCAGCCACTCTAGGTACTGCACCTCACGAATGACAGCAACTTCTTGTAGTTTGTGGATCTCCTAGACGATGAAGGACTGCTTCTCCATGGACTGCCGCCGCGCCTTCTGCTTTACTGGGCGTACATTGGGGCACACATTCAAGTGATGCTCGATCACCCCCCTTGGGGCTCTAGCCAGGTCCTCGGGCTCACATGTGAACACCTCCTTGTTCGCATGCAAGAAATCGACCAGTGCCCTTTCTTGGTCTGGGGCGAGGTTGGCACATATGGTGAAGGTGGCTCCTGATGCCCCATCTTGGTCGACCGACACCTGCTTCATCTCGTCCTAGTCTTGAGAGAACAACTGCTTCTTTTTTGCCAGTGCAGCCCCCGGGGCTCTTTCCTCCACCGGCCGCACGGCAGCCGCGGCCCTGAAGGCGAGAATGAGAGCCGCCATCGGCTCCTTGGTGTACCCGGCCATAGTGATGACGCCGCTGCTCCCTGGCAACTTCATGAGGTTGTAGGCGGGGTGAGTTGCCGCCATGTACTTGGCTAAGGCCGGGTACCTGAGGATGGCGTTGTATGGGAGGCTGATGCAGGCAATGTCGAAGTTGATGAGCTCGGTGCGGTAGTTGTCATGGGTGCCGAAGGTGACGGGGAGGCGGATCTGCCCCAGGGTGCTGGTGGAGCCGTCGACGACCCCGGAAAACGGCTTGGTGGGGCGGAGCCGGCCATGTGACACATGAAGCAAGCCAAAAGCTTCCACGGAGAGCACACTGAGCCCGGCCCCACCGTGGATGAGGGTCTTGGTTACCGCTACGTTGCAGGTGGTGCGGGTGCAGAGCATCGGGAGCACGCCTGCTCCCGCGGTGGTCACGGGATGGTTTCTTGAGTTGAAGGTGAGGTCAGCCTCTGGTGCCGCCCATCCCGGAGGAGCTCCCTGCAGCACGCGAGTGGCACCTGCTTGGCGGAAGAACTGCTTGATGTGGCAGTCCGAGGACGGCGCCTGAGAACTGCCGAGGAGGGTTGCGATGGCATGGGGCGCCGGTGCCGTGAAGTGCACGATGAAGAGGCCGCGCGGCTCCTCCCAGGAGGCCATAGAAGACCCTGGCAGGCTGAGAAGCCAGGCACGCGGTACGCCAGTGAAGGCCATGGTGAACCAGTTGGCCATGACCTTCTCGTCACTGCCGGCGGCCCAAACGGCCTCCTCGTAGGCCCGGAGGAAACCTGCCGGATCTTCCACGCCGTTGTAGCAAGGCAGCATCTCCGACCTGAACTTGGGCGGGCGCTGTACCTGCCGCAAGGCGGGGATGAAAGCCCGGAGACCTGCAGTGCCTCCGTGCGTGCTCGTCGCCTAGTTGGAGGGGCAGTGCTCGCCATGGGAGCAGGTTGGCGAGGCGAAGCGGACGGAGAAGTGAGGCTTCGATGCACCCCTACGTAGCGCGCCAAATGACAGATTCAGGGTTCCGCAGACCCTTGAGAGGTTCAAACACTGGAGTGCATGCGAAGAACTCTCCCCTCCCAGTATGCCTGCTCAATAATTCCATGGCCTAGCTCGATGAACCCAAGGGACAAGAGACACAGCGGTTTATCCTGGTTCGAGCCACCTTGCAGTGTAATACCCTACTCTAGCTTTGTGGTGGATTGCCTCGGGGGGCTGAGGATGAACTAGTACAGTCGTGGAACAGCCTCAGGAGGTGAGGTGTTCTTGAGCTCGAGAGGATGATCTGAATGATCCATCCCCGTCTATGGTGGTGGCTAAGTCCTATTTATAGTGGCATTGGTCCTCTTCCCAAATGCGAGCTGGGAAGGGATCCCACAACGGCCAAATTTGAAGGGGGACAACTAGTACAAGTTATCCTGACAAAAGTAGTCTTCGCCTGCGAAAGCCTCTAGTGGTGATGCCAAGGTGGGCTCCGCGATGACCTCCATCATGCCGTCCTGGCGGTCTTTGTCTTGTTGCACTGATATGGCAAACTTTGCTTGATTCCTTGGGACTTCGTGCATGCGCTTGCCTCCTTGGCACCAAAGGGGAAACTGGTATAGTGCGCCCGCTGGCGCACGCCTGGCCTTGGTCGTCATGGCTCATGTCATGTGAACCTTGCGAGGTGCATCTTGCCTTGATATCTCCGCTCCTCGAGAGCTAGCCTGGTGAGGCCACCCCCTAGGGAGGTCTTAGTGTCGCCTGCCTCACGAGGCTTGGCCCCTCGCGAGGGTCTTGAATTCTTGTTGCTGAAGCTGGACCATACCGGGCCGTTGACGGAGCCACACCATGGGCCGCAGGCAGGCATGTCTAGGTATCCCCGTTCCCAGGCCGCCGCCACCGTGCCAGTGACAAGCCCAGCAGAGACAGGCATCACCTGCAAGACAACTAAAAATCCACGATGGTGGCGAAGCGGCGCGCCTCCCACTAGGCTCTCTGGTCCTAGATGATCATGCTCACCACTCCAGCTGAATGTCTAGCTTGTATTGCTTCCAATTTGGTTAAATTGCATCTGCTTAGCTTACATGATGCAGAGCATCCCAAGGCCATCCCCATGTACCCAACTACATCTCCTTCGACACCTCTTGGACCCATGACACGAGCACGTGCAAGAGCTCTTGAAACCGAGGTGACATCTCTCCTCTCACATTTCCACTTTGATACACATGAGACATGGCTACTACCTCATACGGATACTTTGTGCATGCTCAGGTACCATGGAGAAGCTAAGGAGCAAGGAGAAGAAGAAGATGAAGATGGACGTGAAGACGGAGAAGAAGAAGTGATGAAGAGGAAGCTACAGGCTCCGGACGACCGGCCTGGACCGGACGTTCGATGACCTCCAGGCTCCGGACGTGAGGCCCCCTCCGGACGACCGGCGTCTTCACACCCGAGACGAAACCCATGGACATCTGACGCCACCCGGACGTTCGACGACCATCGGATGACCGACCCGACCGGACGTCCGACAGAAGACCACCCGAGCCGAAACTACGGACATCCGACAGGCACCGGACATCCGGACCCTCTCGAGCCTCCGAATGACCGGTGACCCCCAGACGTCCGATGCCTGCGCGCTGATGCGTGTTGGGCCGCAGCCCATGTACCCCTTCGCCCCCTGTTTCGCACTAAGACTATATATACTCCACCTATTCCTTCTAGATAGGGTTAGCAAAGGATTAGCTCATGTTTGTGTGAGAGCTTTGCTCATCCACTTGGTTACCTTCTCCACGGAGATTCGAGCCTCCACCGGAGAAGATCCCTCAAGCGGATTCAAGACCCCTTTTTAGGGAAAACTCAAGACCTCCTCACGGAGAAGACCGTTACCATTGTATCGTCCCTAGTTGATCATGTACCGTGTATCGTTCCATGTATCCGAGGATCTAGCACATGTGTAACTTGATCTTGCTGGTTTGAGTGTTCCTCTTTGTTTCCCCCTCATGTTTTTCCCCTCGTGTTCTTCGCGGGATCCGCTCCTTTCGTGAAAGATCATCCCCTAGGGTTCCTACCCTACATCATCTTGGTATCATCAGCCACGTTGATCACGATTTCGGAGTCTCCCCGTTGTTTTGCTAGCCTTGTTTTGTTGTTTTTCGTCCTAATTCGAAAATCCCCACCAAAAATAGCCCCAAATTTTTTTGTGATTTGTTAGTGTGTTGAGATTTTGTTGGTTTGGATCCGTGGATTTGCTTTGTTTTGAGTGGATCTAGCTTTTCCCCCCTTTCCCCACCCTTTCCATCCAGAAAATCGTCCGGATTTCACCTTTTTCGCCATCTCCACCTCGAAACCTAGCTGTTCATCCCGTGCCCGAAAATCACCCAGACACCGAACGTCCGACCCAGCCCAGACGTCCGACGACGACCGGACGACCAGCCCAACCCGGATGTCCGACCGACCTTGATGAAACTGATATTTTTTCAGTTAGTCACCACCACCGCCCCACATTTCCGCATATGCACTCCTACCACTATACACCATCACCACTTCTGCATACCACCACCGTTCGCTTACCTGTTTCACACTCCGACATGTTTGCTACTTCGAGGTTTGAGAATTTGAGTTGCGGTACCATATCCTTTTGTGTTTCGGCTATCTAGGTACGGTTCGACATCGACATCACCGCCGCTCATCTTCGCCACGGACGCGTCCTACATCGTCATCAACAACGACCACCTCGACTACACCTTGGTATTCGTGCCACCATTTTGACACCATACCGGAAGCATTACTGGTAACCTCGTCTTGGTATTGGACATATCACTCTTGCCATTACATTGATACCCATCATAGCCTTACTCCTTTATGTTGCTTACCCATCGAGACTAGCCGTCAAGTATTGCCGGCAACGAGACTTGTGCACATTAGTGATCATACTTCCCATAGCATACATACATCATTGTTGCATATATTGGTATCATCTCTTGTGTCACAAAGTTGTCATCGCATACACAAGTTCTATCTTGGTTCGCCAAGCATCGCATAAGAAAATAGCTCCAACATCAAAGAGCCAAACATGCTTTTAAGCAAAGAGGAAAGATAAGGAAAGAGCTTTTAAGCAAGAACCATAGCATCATACAACATTAAGATTGTCATATTCAATCATCTCGGATCATATCATAGAACCACCTTGCATAAAGCGTACTTGGGATAGAAGTTGTTGCATTTTTGCTAAGTAGGTTGTGCAATCGTGCTAGCGTCTCTCTAGTGTTGTGCAACAAGAGCATTTTTGTGGATTCCACATTTTGGCTCACCCTTGGTTGCACGACCCCACTTATCTTTTTGCATGTTTGTTTCCGTGTACCTTATATGCTTGGTCTACTTGTTACATTGCATCTTGCGAATCTTTTCCAACATTATTGAAGCTCACTTACAATTGCATCAAATTTTGTACCACCATCCTAACCAAGATCCACCAAAAGCTTTTACTTGTGTAGGTGTGAGAAACCGACAAGATCTAGTACCAATTGTGCTATTTCCTTGTCCTACATTGGAGTGATCCTCGATCCACTTTCAACTTCGGTCAAGGTACATTTGGTATTCGTTCTTCTCTTTATACCACTCACATTTGTCTTGGAATGATGGTTAGGCCAAGTACTTCTACCAACCCACTCTTCATGGAGCAAGACGATGACATGAACTCCTTTGTCACCAAGAGTCACCTCTTTGGTGCACAACATGCTTTGCATCAAGAGCAACAAGCTATGAGTGAACGCATCGACAACCTTGCCACCGACTTGCGACTTTCCGAGAAACGTACAAGGGACTACCTCAACCACAAGCTCGACAATAAAAAGCAAGAGAATGACGCAAGAATGGACGAGATTCGTGCTTTGTTGCTCAACCGCTCTTCTTCCACTTCAAGAAGGAGCCGTTCAAGCCGACACTCCGACTTCACACCCTCCGGCTGAAGTACACCGACATCCAACACTCTTTGCCGTGCCGCGCACAACGAGCATCAAGCAAACCTCAATCCTCTACGCGACACCGACTCGCAAGAGCACCGACGACGACAAAACCAAGAGGCCTTTGCGCTAGCACGAGAATGGCAACGACAACGCAAACATGAAGAAGAACAGCAAGCGCGTCTACACCAAGTTGCACAAGACGCCGAGGCACAAAGCCAAGAAGAACAACTCCGTGACGCTCAAGCCCTTGAAGCACAACAAGCTCTACGCGATTCAAGTTGAGCTATAGCCGACCGAGGCCGACAAGCTCGTGAACATGCAGAAGTACTTCGCGAGAGGATTTGTCAAGATCGCGTGCACCGTCAAGTTCCTCCTCGAGCTCGACAAGCTCCTCCACAAGCACGTCAAGAACAACAAGTTCCTCAACATCATGAAGACAATGGAGATCCTCCACAACAAGAGCAACATGAGGTTGACAACCCTCCGCGCCAGGAGCACCACGAGTTGAACAATCATCAACAACATGGGGGTCATCATCCCCGACCCCAACACAATGAAGAGCAATGCTATGGCAAACTCAAGTTCACCATGCCCAAGTTCAACAGAAGCAACGATCCCGAAGAGTACCTTTCGAGGGCATTGAAGGTTGACAAAATCTTCCATTTGCACAATTATGAAGAAGAGAAGAAGATCGCGATGGTATCCCTTGAGTTCCAAGACTACATCCTCATTTGATGGGAACAAGTCATCGAGCACCGTGAGGCAAGAGGTGAACCACCCATCACCACTTGGGCACAAATGAAGGATGTCATGAGAGCATGTTTCATGCCTACCTACAACCGCGACCTCTTCAAGAAACTCCAACTACTCAAGCAATGAACCAAGAGCGTTGTAGAGTACTACAAGGAGATGGAGATTGCAATGATACGAGCCCATATCACGGAAGATGATGAGAAAACTATGGCACGTTTCTTGAATGGACTCAACCATCCTATCAAGAAGATCACTGACTTCCAACCATACTCGAACCTCATCGAGCTAGTGCATCAAGCTACCAAAGCGGAATGCCAAGTGCAAGATGATTTCAAGTATGCCAAGTTCTCATCCAAGTCATACGTTTTCTCCAATAACCAAGCTTCAACGACTCCAACTCCGACTACAAAGCCTTCTACTAGCACCATCAACAAGTCGAGTTCCAAGAAAGCTTCATCAACTCCAAGTCATCCTCCTACTACAAGCAACTTCAAGCCGAGAGCTTCATCATCATACACTCCAACCGATGAGACCGTCAAGACGAGTTCCTTCAAGTGTTTCACTTGCGGCGGCTGAGGCCACAAGTCCTACGAGTGCACCAACAAGCGGACCATGATCCTCAACGACGACGGCACTTACGACTCAATGAGTGAAGAAGAAATGGACACCATCGAGCAAGTCACCATGCACCGGCAAGTGAATGATCAAGAGGAACAAGTCTTTTGCGATGAAGATTCAAGTGCCACACTTGTTGTCTCCAAAGTCTTGACTCTCCAACATCACCAAGAAGAAGACCAAGGATGCCACATATTCCACACCAAGGCCGGCATCAATGGATGATCCGTCAAGGTCATCATCGATGGAGGAAGTTATCATAATCTCGCAAGTGAAGAACTTTGCTCCAAGCTCCAATTGCCCAAGACAAAGCACCCACATCCATACAAAGTGCAATGGCTTAGCGACTCCGGCACCATCCAAGTCGAGCACCGAGTACTAGTCTCCTTCAAAATTGGCGCCAACGAAGACACCTTGGAGTGCGACGTCGTTCCAATGACCGTTTGCCATCTTCTCCTTGGACGCCGATGGCAATTCGATAGAGGAGTCATCCACAATGGCCAAACGAACCACTACATCTTCAAGATGAAGGGAAAGGAGTATGTACTTCGTCCAATGTCTCCAAGTCAAGTGATCGCCTTCAAGAAAGCTACCCATCGTGGCAATCATAGTGAGAGAGCGAGCCACCAAAAAGAGTGAGCGCCACAAGCCCAAATCGAACACCTCCACGATGAGTGACAAGAAGAACCTAGTCCTATTTGCCACCAAAAGTGAGATAAGAGGAGTGTGTGAGAACCCATATAGTGTCCTACACTACGTCCTCGTGTGCAAGGACAATGCACCACAAACTGACACTTCTCAGACTCTTCCTCTAGTGTTGTCTTCTCTTTTGCAGGAATTTCACGACGTTTTCCCCGACGAGCTACCTCCGGGACTACCTCCACTACGAGGCATTGAGCACCGCATCGACCTCATCCCCAGAGCACCGCTTCCGAACAAAGCTCCCTACCACGTCATCCCCGAAGAAACCAAAGAAATACAAAGGCAAGTAAAGCATCTCATAGACCATGGACATGTGCGTGAAAGTTTGAGCCCTTGTGCCGTCCCGGTCATTCTTCTGCCAAAATGAGATGGTAGCTTTCGCATGTGCTCCGATTGTAGACCTATCAGTCACATCACCGTTCTCTATAGGTATCCCATTCCATGCCTTGATGATACGCTTGATGAACTTAGTGGTGCCACTATCTTTTCTAAAATTGATCTTAAGAGTGGTTACTATCAAATCCGCATACAAGAGGGTGATGAATGGAAAACCTCTTTCAAAACCAAGTTTGGTTTGTATGAGTGGTTAGTCATGCCTATGGGCCTATCGGAAGCACTGGGTACTTTTATGCGTCTTATGAATCATGTCTTTGGCCCTTACATTGGTATATTTGTTGTGGTCTACTTTGATGATATCCTTGTTTATAGCAAATCTCTTAGAGATCATGTCACCCAAGTTCGAACTGTTTTGCAAACTCTTCAAAAAGAGCAACTCTAAGCTAATATGGAGAAATGCCTTTCTGGCGTTGACAAGCTCGTTTTCCTGGGTTTTGTTGTTTCCTCTAAGGGTGTTCATGTTGATGAGTCCAAGATCAATGCTATCAAGACTTGGCCAAAACCAACCAATTTGCTTCAAGTGCGTAGTTTTCTTGGCCTTGCGGTTTCTATCGTCGCTTTGTGAAGGATTTTAGCACCATTGCTTCGCCTTTGCATGCTTTGAGCAAGAAGAATGCGCCTTTTGTTTGGGGACCATCCCAAGATACCACATTCAATGAGCTTAAGAATTTTCTTACTCATGCTCCCGTGCTTTCTTTACCCAACTTCGACAAGACTTTTGAGATTCATTGTGATGCTAGTGGTAATGGCATAGGAGGTGTGTTAACACAGGAGAAGCGCCCCATAGCTTACTTTAGTGAGAAACTTTCTGGAGCGCAAATCAATTACCCCATCTATGACAAAGAGCTATATGCTTTAGTTCGCATTTTGCATGAATGGGAACATTACTCTCGTCCCCGTGAGTTTATCATTCATACCGATCATGAGACTCTCAAGTATCTTAAGGGTCAAACCAAGTTGAACAAGCGTCATGCTAAATGGAGTGAATTTATTGAGTCTTTTCCTTATGTCATCAAGTACATCAAAGGAAAGGAAAACTTTGTAGCGGATGCACTTTCTTGCATATGCATGATTGTTACTCAACTTGAATTGGATGTCATTGGTTTTGAGCATATCAAAGACTTGTATGAGCATGATGCAACTTTTGCTACTCCTTATGCCAAGTGTTTGTCGCACACCTCTTGGGAAGCTATTACATCAAAGATGGATATCTTATGAGAGCTAACAAACTTTGCATCCCCGAGTCTTCTCTTTGTTTGTTGCTTTTGCAGGAATCTCATGGAGGAGGCTTAATGGGACACTTTGGACGAGACAAGACGTTCGTTACGCTCTCGAAGAACTACTTTTGGCCTAAGATGTTTCGCGACGTCAATCGCTTCACCAACCATTGGTCTACATGTCACAAAGCTAAGTCCAAAGCTCAATCTCATGGCCTTTATATGCCTCTACCAATTCCATATCAACCATGGGAAGACATTAGCATGGACTTTGTACTAGGTTTTCCTAGGACTCGAAATGGGAAAGATTCGGTATTTGTCGTTGTGGACCGTTTCTCAAAAATGGCACATTTTATTCCTTGCAACAAGATAGATGATGCTTCACATGTTGCTAATCTCTTTTGTAGGGAAATATTGCGTCTACATGGAGTGCCAAAGACGATCGTCTCAGACCACGACGTCAAGTTCCTAAGCTTCTTTTGGAAGACCCTTTGTGCCAAGCTTGGAATCATGCTACTCTTCTCCATAGCTTACTACCCTCAAACCAACGGCCAAACGGAGGTGACAAACCGCACACTCTCCACTCTACTTCGAGTACTCATCAAGAAGAACATAAAGGAGTGGGAGGAGTGCCTACCAATCGCCGAGTTCGCCTACAACCAAGCCAGACACTCAACAACCGGCAAGTCCCCCTTCGAGGTCGTCTACGGATTCAACCCATTTTCACCATTGGAGATTCTTCCTCTACCACTCCAAGAGCACATCAATTTGGACGCAAGTGCACGAGCGACACATCTCAAGAAGGTGCATGAATATATAAGAAACACCATCGAGTGCCAAGTTCAAGCCTTGCGACCAAGCTGAACTTCAACAAGCAACCTATGGTCTTCAACATTGGTGATCTCATGTGGCTACACCTTCGCAAAGATCGCTTCCCACAAGAACGCAAGTCCAAGCTTCGACCATGAGCGGATGGACCTTTCAAGGTGCTCGCACGATACAACGAAAACGCTTACAAGATCGACCTCCCATGCGACAAGTACAACGTAAGCGACATCTTCAACGTCAAAGATCTCTCTCCCTTCCATGATGATGAAGAATTCGATCCGAGGACGGATCTTCCCCAAGGGAGGGGAGATGACGCGCATCATCCCAATGCCATCCCCATGGACCCAACTACATCTCCTTCTACACCTCTTGGACCCATGACACGAGCACGTGCAAGAGCTCTTGAAACCGAGGTGACATCGCTCCTCTCACATTTCCACTTTGATACACATGAGACATGGCTACTACCTCATACACATACTTTGTGCATGCTCAGGTACCATGGAGAAGCTAAGGAGCAAGGAGAATAAGAAGAGGAAGATGGACGTGAAGACGACGAAGAAGAAGTGATGAAGAGGAAGCTACAGGCTCCGTACGTCCGGGCCCCTCCGAACGACCGGCGTCTTCACACCCGAGACCAAACCCACGGACGTCCGATGCCACCCGGACAACCGACGACCAACGGACGACCGACCCCGACCGGACGTCCGGCCGAAGACCACCCGAGCCGAAACTACGAACATCCGACAGGCACCGGACGTCCGGACCCTCGCGAGCCTCCAGATGACCGGTGACCCCCGTACGTCCGATGCCTGCGCGCTGATGCGTGTCGGGCCACAGCCCATGTACCCCTTCGCCCCCTCTTTTGCACTAAGACTATATATACTCCACCTATTCCTTCTAGCTAGGGTTAGCAAAGGATTAGCTCATGTTTGTGTGAGAGCTTTGCTCATCCACTTGGTTACCTTCTCCACGGAGATTCGACCCTCCACCGGAGAAGATCCCCCAAGCGGATTCAAGACCCCTTTTTAGGGAAGAACTCAAGACCTCCTCACGAAGAAGACCGTTACCATTGTATCGTCCCTAGTTGATCGTGTACCGTGTATCATTCCATGTATCAGAGGATCTAGCACATGTGTAACTTGATCTTCTTGGCTTGAGTGTTCCTCTTTGTTTCCCCCTCGTGTTCTTCATGTTCTTCGGGGATCCGCTCCTTTCGTGAAAGGTCGGCCCCTAGGGTTCCTACCCTAGATCATTACACATTATACCTTTGAATATGACATGTTTTCCTATTTTTGGTACATACTGGTACATCTGTCTATTAACCATGTTCTTACATCAAACTAATGTTCTTGTGTATCCCTCATCAATCAATTATGGTGAGGTAGTTAGGCTAGTGGACTACTATGAGTAAAGATCCTCGTTTAAAGAATGCAGCGTCAACCTCCCCACATGATTCTCATGTAATGCCAATGCTAGATGAAGATAGCGAACGTAGCTATGTAGTTGATTACCGCATTTCCCCTACACGAGCACTGTAGGTGCTTGCTCTAACTTGGCAGCGTGATATGTGGTTGCATGTTGCATATGGTGTCTAGATGGTAATTCTTCCAATCTGGTTAAATTGCATGTGCTATTCTGGTTAGTTTATACATTATACCTGTTAATGTGACATGCCTTCCTGTTTTTAGTACATAGTACATCTATCTATTAAGCATGTCCTTACATAAAACTATTGTTTTTTGTATCCCGCATCAATCAATATGACGAGACACCTTTAGTATATGCAGTGCGATATTAGTTGGATCTTTCATATGATTTATAGCATGCGCTGCTTCTAATTTGTTGAAATGCCATTTATGATGGGACACTTTTAACTTGGCAGAGTCATATTGGTTGCATCTTTCATGTGGTGTCTAGCTTTCATTGCTTCTTATTTGTTGAAATGGCTTATGCTTAGTTTACACAAAACAGTTGTGAATACGCTATGTTGTCCTGCTTTCCGTACATATTCCATCCTAGTATCATGTGTTTGCCTTACATCAAAGTAGTGATTGTTCGTATCATGCACGGATGAGTTCTGAAGAGTGAATTTTATTGCATTTTCTTGTTGGTTTTACTTGACAATTCAAAATCAATAAAGCGGAAGGAAGTTAGCAAGGCAGCGGATAAAGGTGCTCCTTCCAAATGGAGGGCCTCTACAGATTCTACTCCTCCAAACCCCCAAGATTATTTGCAAGACAACACATGCATAGACACTCAACATAGTTGTGTTGATGATCATCACGTCTCCTCTAGTGCACCATCAAAGGTGCTACCTCTAACTTGTCACTGTTATATGTGGTTGCATGTTATGTATGATGTCTAGCTTGTATTGCTTCTAATTTTTTTGAATTCCATCTTCTTACTTTACACATTATACTTGTGAATAAGACACGTGTTCCTATTTCTAGAACATACAATATTTGTCTATCACACCATGTTCTTACATCAAAGTACTACTGTTGTAACCTACAACAATCACTTATCATAAGACATGTTTGACTTGGGAGTGTGATATAGGTTACATCTCGCATTCTTTTCTATCTTGTACTACTAATTTGTTGAAATGGCACTTATGACGAGACATTTTTAACTTGGTAGAGTGATATTCGTTGCATCTTTCATATGGTGTCTAGCTTGCATTTCTTCTAATTTGTTGAAATGCCTTATCCTTAGTTTACACATCATAGCTGTGAATATGCAATGTTGTCCTTTTTTGTTACACATTCAATCGTCCTATCATGCGGTCGCCTTACATTAAAGTAGTGCTCGTCATCATCGTGCATCAATGTGTTCTAAAAAGTAAATTTTTATTCATTTTGCTTGTGGGTTTGAATTGACAAGGCAATAAAACTAAGAAGCAGGAAGGAAAAAAATAAGGCAGGGACTGATGGCAGTCTTCCGGCGAAACTGGCATCCCAGGTGCTTTCTCTAGCTTGGCAGTGTGATATTGTCTTGCATGTTGCATACGGTGTGTAGCTTGCATTGCTTCTTATTTGTTGAAATGACTTCTGCTTAGTTTACACAAACAGTTGTGAATATGCCATGTTGTCCTGTTTTCCATACATATTCCATCCTGGTATCATGTGTTTGCCTTACATCTCGCATTCTTTTCTAGCTTGTACTACTTCTAATTTGTTGAAATGGCACTTATGACGAGACATTTTTAACTTGGTAGAGTGATATTCGTTGCATCTTTCATATGGTGTCTAGCATTCATTGCTTCTAATTTGTTGAAATTCCTTCTGCTTAGTTTGCACATCATAAGCTCTAAATATGCAATGCTGTGAATATGCAATGTCACTAATGATGAGAGACCTTTAACTTGATAGTGTGATGTTGTTTGCATCTCGCATATGATTTATTTCTTGTACTGCTTCACATTTGTTTAAACGCCAGTTATGACAAGACACTGTTAACTTGGCAGAGTGATATTTGTAGCATCTTTCATATGGTGTCTACCTTCCATTGCATTGCTTCTAATTTAGTGAAATCTCTTCTTCTTAGTTTACACATCACAGTTATGATTATCTCATGTCGTCCTGTTTTTCGTACATATTACATACTCCTATCATGTGGTTGTCTAACATCAAAGTTCAGTTCGTCTGTATCACGCATCAATTTGTTCCGAAGAACTAAATTGTTATTACTTTTGCTTGTCGGCTTGACCTAACATGGCACAGGAAACAGGAAGGAACACAAAATAATAGGGGATGGTGTTAGTACTAAGGACACACGTAAACGGAACCGGAATAATCCTGCAGATTCTACTGGTACTGATGGTGCAATAGAAGGTCAAAGTCTAGCAGAAAATTGTACAAACGGGGTATCTCGTGCTACACGAGCTGCAGAACAAGCCAAACAGAAACCAATAGCTGCCACCAAACAAGCGGAGACAACCCTAGTTATTGCAACACCTTCCATAGTACCACCAGCTGCACGGTTACTCATTCGACAACTCAGCTAGCAGCATGTTCCCAAGCTCCTTTGCCACCTGACACTACTTCCGAAGCACTCTTGACACAAGACGAGTTGGCAAGATCAGATGAACTTTGTACTGCTTCACATTTGTTTAAACGCCAGTTATGACAAGACATTGTTAACTTGGCAGAGCGATATTTGTAGCATCTTTCATATGGTGTCTACCTTCCATTGCATTGCTTCTAATTTAGTGAAATGTCTTCTTCTTAGTTGGCAATATCAGATGAACTTTGTGAGCTTCAATAGCAAGAAGGTAGTTGCTGGAGTCTAGTTATAGTTGCATGCTTCTTTATATGTAGTCTCATAGTTTGATGTACACTAGCACTTCCTATGTTCATTGTTGGACAAGAACCTAGGCGCAAGAGGAAACAAACATCAGGGATAATGCTCGATAGGTTAACTAAATCTAGAGGAGGAAGAATGGAGATCCGTTTTGAGGTAGGTTTAAAAAGGCCACGTGATGCTACAGAGTCAGCCAAGTTAGTATCAGAGGCAGCGGTTGCCGTTAGGTCTCATGTATGTATCCTCCCAACATGGATTCAGTACAGGAATGACAAAGACAAAACCCAGTTCAACACCTTCCTTGACCATTTATCCGTAAGTATGGTTATGTATGGAAACTAGTAATATCGTCTTGCTCTGTCCCATACTTTCTAGGTTGCTGATAATGGGACTCCCATAATTTTCAACATATGAGGTTCAAGTTGGATAGCCAAGATGATTCAACAGACAAACTTGCACCCATGTTTTCATGTCTGCTCTTCGACATTATCGGTATAACTAGAGGAAAACTCACTTTGAAGGCAAGGCTAACAGTGAACTTGCCCAAACATCTCCAGTGGAAAATATATTGGATGAAGACTGGAGAGGCCTCGTTAAACACTGGTCTAATCCAAAGTATCAGGTAGATTATATATATGTGATCAGATCACATGTTGAACTCCTATTTAGGCATGTGCCTCACAAATCTATCTTCTTGTAGGTGAATTGTTCAAAGAACAAGGCCAACCATACGAAAGTGAAATTCCAACAGAAGACGGGATCTCGTAGCTATATTGCACAATGCGAGGCTCTTGTAATTAGCTGTTGTTTCACTCTTTTCACTGTACCATATTATCAGATCTATATTGACTTGTTCCACATGCAGAGGAAAACCCGCAAGGACCAAAAAGTACCTAAACCAAATGCTGTGGAAATCTTCAAGGACTATCACACCAGCAAGACGAAGGGCATGACTACACCAGTCAAAGAAGCTATTGTGAGTCCCTAATCCTGATGCCTTTTAACTACTACTTACTCTGACTTGTGCATTGAGCTGCATGGTTTGCAGCCAATGTCTATTACGCTTTTCAATTTTATACACAATTGTCTTAGCATATCATTGAACCTTACAAGGTTTAAAATAGAGGAGTGATGTTCCTGATCTTGATCTGTAATCTAGTTCTGTGCTGGACTTGCCCACACAATGTTACAATTGCCTGTTTGTCTGTTCTCAGTTGTTTTGTGATATGACTGATGTCATACTATGCTTACCGTATTATAAACTTTTTCTCTTTATCCTTAGCTGTCAATACAATGTGAAGAACTAGACAATACATTAGCCGTGGTACATGGTCATATGTTTGAAACCTGGTTTTATTATGTACTTTGCAGTAAAATACAACTAATATTTTACATGGGTTCACCAGAATAAGTTCTGTATATAGACAAAAGCTATTTTGTTTGGTTTTGCTGCCTCCTTAATATCTTCTATTCTGGTACTACTAATGTAAAAACTCAACTTTTCAGCAAGGTATGGAAAAAATGGTGGAACCGCCACTTTCTGAAGGTGACGAGGCAACTATAACCGCAATGTCACCTCTTGCTGAGTGGGTCAGTACCTGTCCACTAACAGTGCCAAAAGCACATTCCTGTGTAATACTGGGTTGGTTATTAAGGAAATCTCGTCCAAACTGCCTGATGATCAAGATATGCAAGCTCAAAACAATGTTATATCTGCACTCCAAACACAAGTCCATTCCCTAACAAAGACCCTTTGTGAAACAAGGACAACCATTGTTTGATGTCGTCAAGATATGCATGGTTTTGAAACCAGACTATCCGACATTTGCTATGTTGTTCAGGAGCCTAGGAGAAATGAAGGCGGAGGTTATGGTGCTCCATCGGACAATAGAACATGAAAATGTAATAGTCAGGTCAAAAGAACTGAGCTTCTGAAGTTTTGGTGGTGCATTTATCTGCCAGACTGTTAACCACGCATGAGATGCACGAGGAAGAGCAAGGGGCAACTTCCGCTCCCCCTAAGGAAAGACCTGGAAGAGCGAATGATGCAAGGAGAAAACCTTTCCAAACCCTCTCAAAAAGGGGACGTGAAAACTTCAAATTTCATTCAAGAAGTTGCAAATCAGCTACAGAAAGGAAGCGAAAAGAACAGTCGCGTCCGGCACCTACACTAGTCTTCTTGTCTTCCCACCAGCACGGAGCATGGGGCCTCCACTAGGACGTGGGTGGGAGCCCCCATGAGGCCCAGGGGAGGCACTCAGGAGACTCCGGGGCGTGTATAGCCCCAACTCATTATTATGTGAGAGTGTCATGAGCGGAGGCCTTGATCACTGATAGAATTTTCGAAGAAGTTGGATGTTCCAAGCATTCTGGATGGGGAACCCGTCCAGTGTCTCCAGGCGTGACACGCCAGGCATGGAGACATAGGCGCGAGCTTGTGAAGCCCCTCCCTGGAGATCACCCGCCTCAGGATGAGGTCAACCACCTCGAGAGTTTTGGAGAAGACGTTACTGTTGTGATACCGCCGCAGCGCCTACTGGTACCTCGCTGCATGGAGCGTGGCTTGGCAGCGGCACTCCTCCCATAGCACGACGTCCATCCTCCGTGAGGCTTCCTGGCGTGCCTCGTCAAATGAAAAGACCTGCGGGGAGCGATGTTTGACCTCGCGAGAGAGGACTGCCTCGGCTTCGTAGATGAGGAAGCGCGGGGTCTCGCCCGTGCGCTTGGTCACGGTGGTGCGAATGGACCACAACACGGACTGGGACTCATCGAGCTAGCCCCTGCCGTAGGACTTGAGTTTATTCTTAAAGCTCCCTGCCTTGAGGCCCCTCAGGACCTCCGTGTTGGTGCGCTCGGCCTGGCCAATGCTCCATGGGTGTGCCACCGAAGCGTAGCATATCTGCGTTCCAAGGTTAGCACAATATGTTTTGAAAAGGTTGCTCGTGAACTAAGATCCATTGTCAGTGATGATACAGTTGGGGACCATGAAACAGCTCATGAGGCCCTTGATGAACTTGACAGCCGAGCCAGCTGGGATGGTAAGCACGGCCTCCACCTCTGCCCACTTGGTGAACTTGTCGATGGCGACGTAGAGGTAGCGGTAGCCCCTGGGCGCTCGAGGGAACGGGCCCAGGATATCCAGCCCCCAGATCGCCAACGGCCATGAGAGCGGGATGGTCTGAAGGCCCTGAGCGGGCTGGTTGATCTACTTGGAATGGAATTGACATGTCTCGCAAGATCTCACCATCTAAGTGGCGTCATTGAGCGTCGTGGGCCAGTAGAATCCGCTGTAGAACGCCTTGCCCACGAGGGTGTGCGGTGAATAGTGATGCCCGCAGTCCCCACTGTGGATGTCGGCCAGTAGCTCGCACCCCTGCTCCTTGCAGATGCAATCTAGAGAGACGTCATTTGGGCGCCTTCGGTAGAGCTCACCGTCCTGGATGTAGTACGCGGTGGCCTGGTAGCCCACACATTTTGCGTCTTCCTCCTCCAATAAGGTGCATCGAAGTAGGTACGCCTTGAATTCCTCGGTCCAGCACCCCTCCTGAGGTTCGAGCGCGAGAAGTAGGCGGGCCCTCGAGGTCGGGCCGCAAGCTGGGGCACCTGAGAAGGGTGCCATGGGCGGCTCCTCCCGAAGTAGCACTGGTCCCGTAGAGGGGGGAGCCGCTGATGGCTTGAAGAGCCATTCCTTTGGGGGTGGCGTCGGGACACCCTCTTAGTGATGTCGTCTGCCTCCTTGTTCATGCCACGCAGTACGTGCTGCAATTCCAAGAATCATTTCTCAAATTTGCGTACCTCTTCAAGGTATGCCTCCATGTGCACGTCCTTTGGCTTGTATGCTTTGTTGGAGAAGTTGACGAGGAGCTGGGAATCACCCCTAATGGTGAGGCGCCTGACCCCCAAAGCCACCGCAGCCTGGAGGCTGGCGATCAGGCCCTCGTACTTAGTGATGTTATTGGTGACCTTATCACCATGCTAAAAAGTAGAGTTTCACGGTGTAGTAGAGCTTGTCCTCGGCAGGTGAGATGAGCATGGCTCCAGCTCCTGCGGCTTGGTGTGCGAACGCGTTGTCGAAGTACATTTCCCAACATATGGAGCTTCATCTCTAGCATGAGGGAACGGTCCTCGCACACCCCTCAGTCAGGGGCGTCAGTCCATTCTACCACAAAGTTAGCGAGGGTCGCACCCTTGATGACTCTGGTGGTGCTGAACTCCAGCTGGAACGCTTGCAGCTCGATGTTCGACTCAGCAACCCTTCCTTTGGTGTTGGGGCTCCGGAGCACCTTCTCTAGGGGGTATGCGGGGACGACCTTAATAGGGTGGCCTTGGAAGTAGTGGTGAAGCTTTCTGGAGGCGACGAGGAGTGCAAGCAGGAGCTTCTGTGGCATGGGGTAGTGCGCACAAGCATCACGGAGCATCGTGCTGACAAAGTACATGGTATGCTCGATGAGGAAGGGGGCGTCGACAGCGTCCTACCCCTCTCGAGGTGAGGGAGCCTCAAGAGCCCTACCGTTCAATGGGGCAGCCGAGGCCTCTGGAGCACCGTCCTGAGGCTGCAGTGCCGCGGTCGGGTGCGGGGCACTACGTTACACACCCGCTACCGCGCGCTCTTCCTGGACCGCCACGAGCGCTGTGCTGGCCGAGTGGGGTGTGGCGGCCAGGTAAAGCACTAGGGGCTCAAGAGGACAAGGTGATATCATCACCGACGGGCTGGTGAGGTACCTCTTGAGGTCTTGGAAGGCTGCCTCGGCCTCCGGAGTCCATTCGAACGGGCCCTTCTTCCTCATCAACTTGAAGAACAGGAGGGCGCGCTCGCCTATCTTGGAGATGAAGCACCCCAGCGAAGTTATGCAGCCCGCGAGCTTCTACATCTCCTTGAGAGTCTGCGGAGGGCTCGTCTTTTCTATCGCCTTAACCTTCTCTGGGTTGGCCTCGATCCCTTTGTGCGACACCAGGAAGCCCAACAGCTTGCCAGACGGGACGCCAAACAGGTAATTCTCTGGATTGAGCCGCAAGTTTACCTTGCGCAGGTTGGCGAACATTTCTTCCAAATCTTCGATAAGAGTTCTTGCCTCTCGCAATTTCACCACTATGTCGTCAACGTATGCCTCAGAGTTCCTCCCAAGCTGCCGGCCCAGGGCGATGTGCATCAATTGTTGGAAGGTTGCACCGGCATTGCGCAGCCCGAACGGCATGCAGGTGTAGCAGTACACCCCGCACGGGTCAGGAGAGCCGTCTTCTCGACATCCTGCACCGCTATGTTGATTTGGTGATAGCCTGAGAAGGCTTCCTGGAAGCACAACAAGTCGCACTCGACAGTGGAGTCGACGATCTGGTCAATGCGCAGATGAGGGAAGGGGTCCTGAGGACAAGCTTTGTTGGGGCTTCTGAAGTCAACGCACATGCACTCCTTCCGCCCTTCTTGGGGATGATAACTGGATTCACCAGCCAGTCCGAATGCCGCACCTCTCGGATGACGCCGGCCTCTTGTAGTTTGTGGACCTCGTGGACGATGAACGACTGCTTCTCCGGGGCTTGTCGTCGTGCCTTCTGCTTCATCGGGCGCGCGCCGGGGCACATCATCAGGTGGTGCTCAATTACTACTCACAGGACGCCGACCAAGTCCATTGCCTCCCATGCAAACACATCCTTGTTCGCATGGAGGAAGCTGACCAGTGCCTCTTCATGGTCTGCGGGAGGCTGGCGCCTATGGTGAAGGTGGGGACTGATCCCCCATCGTTGTCGACTGGCACCTGCTTCGTCTCGGCCGAGTGTTGGGAGAATAACTGCTTCTTCTTCGCCGGTGCAGCCTCCAGAATCTTCGGAGCACCCCTGCTTCTGGCCGCCGCGGCCTTGAAAGGGAGCTTGAGGGCCATGAGCGTGTCCTTGGTGTCCCTCACCACGGTGAGGACACCGCTACTTCCCGGCATCTTCATGACATTGTATCCGGGGTGAGTCGCTGCCATGAACTTGGCGAGGGTCGGATAGCCGAGAATGGCATTATACGGGAGGCTGATGCGGGCGTCGTTGAAGTTGATGAGCTCGGTGTGGTAGTTGTCGCGAGTACCAAAGGTGACGGGGAGGCAGATCTACCCAAGAGGAAAGGTGGAGCCGTCGGCCACCCCTGAGAAAGGCTTGGTGGGGAGGAGCCGGTCTTAAGGCACATGGAGCACACCGAAGGCTTCCACGGAGAGGACATTGAGACCGTTGCCGTCGTCAATGAGGGTCTTGGTGACTGCAACCTTGCATATGGTGGGGGTGCAGAGCATGGGGAGTGTGCCGGCGCAAATCGTGGTCTTGGGGTAGTTCTTGGAGTCAAAGACCAGGTCGGCCTCGGGCGCCGCCCAACCTAGAGGAGCCCCCGACCGCGACTGGGCGGCCCCCAACTTCTGGAAGAGCTGCTTGGCGTGGTGGCTTGAAGCGGACGCCTGGGACCCGCCGAGGATCGCTGTGACGATGTGGGGTGCCGGAGCCGCGAAGCACACGACCAACAAATCACGCAGATCCTCCCAGGAGGCTACCGATGACTCTGGCAGGTTGCGCAACCAAGAGTGAGGCACGCCTGTGAAAGCCATAGGGAGCCAGTTTGCCATGACCTTGTCAGTGCCGTCCGCCACCCAAACGGCCTCCGCGTACACCTGGAGGAACTCCATAGGGTCCACCGCGCCGTCGTACCGCGGTGGCAACTCCGGCCTGAACTTCGGCAGCCACTGCACCTGTCGTAAGGCAGGGGAGAAAGCTCGGAGGCCTGCGATCCTTCCGAACACGCCCAGTGGACCAGTGGGAGGGGCGACACCTGCCATGGGAACCGAGGGGCGAGGGCAAAGCATGACTGGTGAAGAGGAAAACCTCTAGCACACCCCTACCTGGCGCTCCAAATGTCGGATTCAGGGCTTGGTAGACCCAAGAAAGGTTCAAACACTGGGGTGTGTGTGAAGAACTCAACCTCTCCAGCCAACCAGTTCGTCACCCCCACGTCGTAGCTCGATGAACAATAAAGGAAAGGGACACAGCAGTTTACCCAGGTTCAGGCCACCTTGCGGTGTAAGACCCTAATCCTGCTTTGTGGTAGATTAGCCTCGTGAGGGTCTTAGGATGAACTAGTACAAGGGATGAACAACCTCACCAGATCTGTTCTAGTGTGGGTGTCAGCTAGTGAGGTCTCTCTTGGATCCACCCCTTCTACGATGGTGGCTAAGCTATATTTATAGTGGCCTTGGTCCTCTTCCTCCGAACGAAGGCAGGAAGGGATCCCATAGTGGCCAATTTTGAAGGGGAGCAAGTACTACACCCTATCCTGGCGAAAAGTGGATTTCGCCAGCAAAGCTTCTGGTCGTGATGCCGAGGTGGGCTCGGTGATTACATCCGTCCTGATGTGGAGCATCCTACGATCATCCCCATGTACACTCAAGCATACGCCTTTGGACCTAAGGTGAACTCGCTCCTTTCCGAATCTTCCTTTTCCACATGTAAGACATGGATGCTACTTCAAGCGCGGAGCTTGTGCATACTCAGGCACACCCAAGGAGACCATGGAGATCGCAAGGACCAAGGCCAAGCGTGCATGGAAGTGAAGGAAGGAGAAGGAAGAAGGGCCAGCTACTAGAGCGGCCGGACATCCGGCCCAACCCCCGGAAATCCGGCATCGGCCATCCAGAGAGCATCACAAAGGCCCAGCGTAGCTCGGACATCCGTCCATCACCCCTGACATTCGGCTCCTCCCGAAGCACCAGACATCCGGCGCCCTTCACCCGGAAATCCGGCCCCTTCATCACTGAATGCATCTGGAAGACCCAGGCCAGCCTGGACATCCAGCCCCTTGCCCCGGACATCAGTCCTGAAGCCCCGGACATCCGGCCCCCAGCCCGGACATCCGGCCCCTGCCTGTGTGCAGAGAACGGGCCAAGGGCCCATGTATCCTCTCCCACTTACCCCTTCGTGGCTAAGGCCTATATATACTCCTCCACCTCCTTCTAGTTAGGGTTAGCGTTGGTTTAGCTCATTTTGAGAGATAGAGCTTCGCTCATCCATATCGGATCTACTCCTTCAGAGAGACCGCGGCCCCTCTTCAGAGAAGATCCACTTGGATTCAAGACCTCCTCATGGAGAAGACCATCAAGACCTCCTCATGGAGAAGACCGGTTACCGTGTATCGTCCCTAGTTGACCATGGACCATGTATCGTTCTATGTATCCGAGGATCTAGCACTTTTGTGACTTGTTCTTATTAGTTTGAGTGTTCCTCTTTATCTCCTTGTGTGTTTCCCCCGTTTTCCCCTTTGTGTTCTTCATGGTCTTCGCGGGATTCCGCTCCTTTCGTAAAAGATCGGGCGATTAGGGTTCTACCCTACATCATCTTGGTATCATGAGCCACGTTGATCATGATTTCAGAGCCTCCCCGTTGTGTTTTCCAGCCTAGTTTTGTTGATTTCGTCCTATATTCGAAAATCCCCACCAAAAATAGCCCCAATTTTTTGTGATTTGTTGGTTTTGATGATATTTTGTTGATTTTGATCCATGGATTCGTTGTGTATTGAGTAGATCTATCTTCCCCCCAAGTTTCCCCACTTTCCATCCACAAAATCCTTCAAATTTTGCCCCAAAATCATCAATTTCCGCCCCAAATCGAGTTTCAAAGTCCAAATCCCGATCTGGAATCGTCGGGCCGGACGTTCGGGCCACCTGGCCGGACATCTGGCTCCTGGAGTGCAATTCGCGCGCGGTTCTGGACATCAGGTCCCGGATTTCCGGCCCGAGCCCCGATGTCCGACCCCTCACATCTCAGCCACCCCTGTTTCACCGTTTTGTCCATAACTAATTCATCCGGAGTCCGATTTTCGCGTTCTTTAGCTCGTTGAAAAGCTCTTGACATCCCCCTTCCCACAAAAATACTACCAACACCATTTGACTCCATCAAATGTTTGTAACCTTGGCATCTTTGCCTAGGGCTTCCACCACAACCTCCGCATAACCACCACCGACTTTCGCAACCTAACCAATTTTGTTCCTTATAGCATTTGTGGTTGCTTGAGTAGTGATTAGAGTATCCTAAGGTGTTTAGACTACTTAGGGACGGTTTCTTCTTCATCAACCACCACCACCACCATAACTCCCACATAGGCTTGTCCACCATACACTTCCACCACCCCGACTTAACCCAATTTTGTTTGTGTTGTGAGTTGTGCCTCCTAAGGTGTTTAGGATACTTTGGGACCATAATTCCCACTCCGACACCATGTATAGCCAACCTTACCCTCCACTCCCGCATTGCCTACTAGTATTACCCATCATTGCACTTCCACAAAACCACCACCGCATTCCCGCTACCACCATTTGACATTTGACATTTGAGATTTCGAGTTCACAGTTTTTCCATTTCCTAAGGTGTTTCGGCTACTTGGGGATGAGTCTCCATCATCTTGGTATCTCCATCAAGATCACCGCCACTAATCATCGACACGGACGGTAACCTCCATATCATCTTGGTATCGTGGTATCCATCCATTGTATATTCCCTTGCAATTGCATTGTTAACCCCTAGCCCATTTTGCGTTACTTGCCTATTGAGACTAGACATTTGAGTATTACCGGCACGTTACTTGTGCACATTAGTGATCCGCCCATACATTGCATACATACCATATCATATTGGTATCATATCATCCCTTGTGTCACAAGATTGTTCCCGTATATACCCAATTGCTATCTTGGTTTGTGCATTTCGCATTGTGTCCATACATAAAAAAGAATAAGCTTTTAAGCAAAAGAGTTAACAAAGGGCTTGTAAGCAAGTGCCATAGCATCATACCACATTGCATAAGATTGTCATATCTGATCATCTTGGATCATACCACCAGAACATCATATACATAGCATACTTGGGATAGAAGTCGTTGAATTTTTGTCTCCTATAGGTTGTGCACAAGTGTCGTATCCGCCTATTGAGCAATCGTGCTAGCGTCTCTCTAGAGTTGTTCAACAAGAGCATTTTCCGTGGATTCCACATTTTGAGCTCATCCCTTAGTTGCACGACCCCATTTATCTATCCGTGTGTGTCTTTTCGTGTGCCACATATTGCTATTGGTCTACTTGTTACACTTGCGAATTTGTGAATCTCTTAACATTATTGACTCTTGCTAACATTTTGCATTAAATTTTTCGTGCCACTATCCTCACCGAGCTCCACCATAAGCCTTATTTGTGTAGGTGTGAGAAACCGACAAGAATTGGTACCAATTGTGCTATTTCCTTGTCCACATTGGAGTGATCATTGATCCACTCTCAACTTCGGTCAAGGTACATTTGGTATTTGTTCTTCTCTTTCTACCACTCACATTTTTCTCTTGGAGTGATGGATAGGCAAGGCATTTCATCTCCGGTATTCCACAACAATGACGGCGTGAACAACTACATCACCAAAGCGTCAATCTTCGATCTACAATGACAAATGCAAGGCGCACAATCAAGATTGCGAGAGCGCATCAAGAACCTCTCCATTGACATTCGCCACTCCGAAGCGAGGAAAAGGGACTACATTGACAACAAGCTTTCCTCACAAAAGGAGGAGCAAGATGCAAGGATGGAGGAGATTCGGACCTTGTTGATCAACCGTTCTCCCCCTTCATCATCCTCAAGGCGGTGATATTCCAATCACAAGTCTTCAGAGCGCAAAAAATATGCAAGCGCAAGTCGTCCACGTCCACATCTCCATGGCGACCACCATCACGTTCGTGATCCACCTCGTCATGAAGGGCAAGTCACCTTCAAGCAACATGTGCACGACGAGAATGAACGACATCTACTACGAGCCCTAGTGTGACAATGCCAAAATCATCATGACGGTGCTCACCAAGGGCAAATGCACAAGTCCCAACAAGCCCTACTTGATGCCAAGTCCAAACTTCATGAGCACAAGAGAAGACCACGAGATGAGCACCACCAAGATGGCGCTACAGCTAGTACCACCATCACTTTGGCATCTTCGCCAAGTGATATCAAGGCATTGTCGCCTTTGGACGTACGGCATCTTCGCCTACTTCCCGTGAGTTCGCCTACATTGACATCATCAAGTACGAGGCGACCACCTACAAGCGAGTGCGACACTTCCATCTTCGGAAGCCCCCCCCCCCCAAGGAAGATGGCCGAGCATGGGACATTCCCTTCGGTCATGGAGACAAGCTGCGAGGTGCCACATCATATTGCTATTGGTCTACTTGTTACACTTGCGAATTTGTGAATCTCTTTCAACATTATTGACTCTTGCTAACATCTTGCATTAAATTTTTCGTGCCACTATCCTCACTGAGCTCCACCATAAGCCTTATTTGTGTAGGTGTGAGAAACCGACAAGAATTGGTACCAATTGTGCTATTTCCTTGTCCACATTGGAGTGATCATTGATCCACTCTCAACTTCGGTCAAGGGACATTTGGTATTTGTTCTTCTCTTTCTACCACTCACATTTTTCTCTTGGAGTGATGGATAGGCAAGGCATTTCATCTCCGGTATTCCACAACAATGACGGCGTGAATAACTACATCACCAAAGTGTCAATCTTCGATCTACAATGACAAATGCAAGGCGCACAATCAAGATTGCGAGAGCGCATCAAGAACCTCTCCATTGACATTCACCACTCCGAAGCGAGGAAAAGGGACTACATTGACAACAAGCTTTCCTCACAAAAGGAGGAGCAAGATGCAAGGATGGAGGAGATTCGGACCTTTTTGATCAACCGTTCTCCCCCTTCATCATCCTCAAGGCGGCGACATTCCAATCACAAGTCTTCAGAGCGCAAAAAATATGCAAGCGCAAGTCGTCCACGTCCACATCTCCATGGCGACCACCATCACGTTCGTGATCCACCTCGTCATGAAGGGCAAGTCACCTTCAAGCAACATGTGCACGACGAGAACGAACGACATCTACTACGAGCTCTAGTGTGACAATGCCAAAATCATCATGATGGTGCTCACCAAGGGCAAATGCACAAGTCCCAACAAGCCCTACTTGCTGCCAAGTACAAACTTCATGAGCACAAGAGAAGACCACGAGATGAGCACCACCAAGATGGCGCTACAGCTAGTACCACCACCACTTTGGCATCTTCGCCAAGTGATATCAAGGCATTGCCGCCTTTGGACGTACGGCATATTCGCCTACTTCCCGTGAGTTCACCTACATCGACATCATCAAGTACGAGGCGACCACCTACAAGCGAGTGCGACACTTCCATCTTCGGAAGCCCCCCCCCCCCCAAGGAAGATGGCCGAGCATGGGACATTCCCTTCGGTCATGGAGACAAGCTGTGAGGTGCCACATCATATGGGCCTCGTACAACAAGACGGCGACAAGAAGGTCGAGCAAGGGCCATCCCCTTCGACCACGGCGATGAGCATGAGCCTCTTCAACAACATGAAGATGACACCCCCAAAGGACTCATACTCAGGGTCAAGCTACGAGACCGCACATGAGACCTTATCCTTGGTCTTAGAGGAGAGTGATGATGTGCCATCTTCGGCCTTCATCCACGGCTACAACCACGACGTGCTTGAGCATGGAGACATTTGCACCTACATCTCTCCGACACCCATATGCCATGAGATGCCTCAATTGCCATGTGAGGAAAGCCACCAACACATGAGTGACATGAGTGACTCCACCATACATGACATTGAGAGCATTTCCTATGAGAGGATGAGTGTGACCACCACTAGCCCCACACTTGAGAGCATGCCACACATCCTATGTGAGGTTGAGAGCCATTTGAGTGATTCCACCAACCATATGAGTGAGAGCATCCAAGAGGGAGTGAGTGAGTCACCACACTTAGTGAGTGAGGTAGTTGACACGACACGTGAGGCCACTATGATTTCTAATAACTTAACCTCTACCCCGAGTGTGTTTTCTTTGGTGTTAGGTCTCCTACATGATGACACGCCTATCCTCGACGAGTCCATACCTCCAATGGAGACAACGATGGCCATGGCGGAAGAAGATGCACCCCACATGGTTCCATCAAGATTAAGATGACCACGACTTGGTCTTCGACACCTCACCTACAACACGAGCGATTCTCCAAAGGTAACATAGGTGATGGTGCTTATCTTGTCCCACTAGTGGACTATTTTATGAATGATTGCTTGCATGATGTTGACACACCTATACCCATTTCTTCATGCTAGTGCGACTTCTTCATGTCATGACTTACCTATTTGTGATGAATATGATGACGAGCATGTCGAGTTGCCTAGTTGTGATGCTATGCTCGATAGGATATCATGTGAAAATTCTTTTGGTCACATCGTGTTTGACAATCCATTAACCTTTTCATATGCTATGAGTGAGATATCCCATATTGCATCTTTTCAATCTCAACATAGTAACTATGCATGCCCCATTAAAATCAATCCCATTTTCACTTATGGCATAGATGACAAGATGATGGTCATTGGCTTTTGTTTTTCATGTGATGATATTGCTATGCTTCCTTTGCAAAATTTGCACAATTCATCTCATATGCCATGCCATGAAAATTATTGTGTATCGCATGATTACATCCCTTGTGTGCACCACATGCATACTTTCCTCACAATGCTCTAGATATTGCGAGTGATGCATTACATCCTTGGAGTCTCCATTATGCCATACATAACAACAAACCTATCATGATGGATGACATGTTTCTATATCATGCATCTCATTTATTTGAGCATTGGATATTTTGTGCTAACCGACACAAGCATGTGCGCATCATGATGGATGATGAGTACATCTACCACGCACACACAATTTTCCCTTTGTCTTTGTTTTGTGTAGGTACTCACGTATACTCGTCAACCTCTCAATCCCAAGAGTTGACGAAACGAGCTCTTGAGAGCAAAGATGTCTTGAGATCCCGTGGACTATCCTTACCACCGTTCCTTTCACACAACGACTACGCGCATCTCTCTCACTTGGCTCTCACACAGCTATGGGCTATATACCGCTTGTCGCTTCATGCTCATTTTACCATGTTCACTTTGCATGCTATGATTGCTTCTATTCCTTTGCCATGCAATTGTGACCCTTGCTTGCATCTACCCATGATTCACAATTATGCTACTCCTATGTGTATTTGCATGCTTGGTGGAGATCCTTGTTGCTATTGCCATGTTTATCATGTGCCTCATGCTATTGATGCTATTTTGCTCATATCGTCCTTTCATGCTTGTGCTATGTCATGTGAATTATTCATGCACACTTTTTGCACCCATGATATGCTTGCCATGATTCCTTCTAGTATGTTGCATCTTCGCACTACTAGCTTGCTTGAATTGATCACCATGATCGCTTGCTTTGTCGCATCACCCATGTTCAACTCTTACTCGCTTTCTTGGGTTGATGACATATATGTTCGTGCCTCTCACATGATACATCTTGTTCATTGTCGCTTGCCTCCAATTATTGCATCTATGCTCATTGATCTTGGAGACTTGGACATATTACTTGTGATGCATGCTTGTTTACTTGAGCCTATTGTCTTTGGTTGTTGTCGCATCTTATGCTTTCATACCATTCCACATATTGTACTTTCTTATGATAAGCATGACGACAACACTTGTTGGGTATCTCACCATTCGAATGATAGGTGTTGCATTTGCACTAACCTCATTTGTTTTTCCGAGTGTTTGTCATGTTCTTTCATTTTGAAGGATTCACACGGTGGCACCGTCATGAAACACCTTGGTCATGTGAAGGCGTACATGATGCACAACACCAACATTTTTGACATCCTCATAAAGGTGAACTCATTCCCTTTGAGCCATCCTCAAATATGCATATTGGATGGGTCACTCTTTCTTTGTTGTTTCCTTCTTGTTGTCTACATGGTACATCTCGTGAACGGAGGAGCGACATTGAAGATTGGCTCTATGGACCTTCACATTGAGGAGCGCTCGGACTTATTGGATGCACCTTCGAACCTCCACTCATGCCATGACATTGAGCATTGGTACACCAACACCTCCATATTTGTTGATTGTTCTCACACATGTCATGCTCGATGGACATATCATACACATGACAAATTTGCATATTATGCATGGATTGACTCACATCATGATTGCCTTGTTGCATCTTGTATTCCCATGTCATCCATGGTATATGAGCTTGTGCATTTCCTTAGCAAATTTGTCGTGATCTTTCTTGATGGCATATTCATACATCATGATCTTATTGCCTACCATCAATTGTATGATCACATCACATTGAGCATCCATTACCATATTCATGCTATTGATAAACCGTCTCACTATGACATCATTTTGCACCGTGGTTGGATTGATCATATTCACAACACATTTGGGTGCTCAATGAATGCTTTTGATCCCATGAATGCTTTGCGTATCATTCTCTATCATCTTGATAAGCTTCATGCGTTTTGTCATGAACAATCTTCCCGCATGGACTCATTCTTACATGATGGACACTTTGTGTGCGCTAACCATTGTATTTCCGAGTGTCGTTTGCGTTTGCTCTTTTTGCATGTATACCACTCCGGCGACACCTCGGAGTACTTGGATTGCGCCATGTCTTCCTCTTCGTCCAACTACAAGTCCGTCCACGACAACCGTTTCCATGGTGATGAGCTTTTCGATCCGAGGTCGGATCTTTCCCAAGGGAGGGGAGATGATGCGGAGCATCCTACGATCATCCCCATGTACACTCAAGCATATGCCTTTGGACCTAAGGTGAACTCGCTTCTTTCTGAATCTTCCTTTTCCGCATGTAAGACATGGATGCTAGTTCAAGCGCGGACCTTGTGCATACTCAGGTACATCCGAGGAGACCATGGAGAGCCCAAGGACCAAGGCCAAGCGTGCACAGAAGTGAAGGAAGGAGAAGGAAGAACGACCCGCTACTATAGCGGCCGGACATCCGGCCCTAGCCCGGACATCCGGCCCAGCCCGGACATCCGGCCCGACTCCCGGAAATCCAGCATCGGCCATCTAGAGAGCTTCTCAAAGGCCCAGCACAGCCCGGACATCCGGCCATCACCCCGGACATCCGGCTCCTCCCGAAGCCCCGGACATCTGACCCCCTTCACCCGGAAATCCGTCCCCTCCATCACCGAATGCATCTGGAAGACCCAGCCAGCCCGGATATCCGGCCCCTTGCCCTGAACATCCGGCCCGTCCTGAAGCCCCGGACATCCGGCCCCCAGCTCGGACATCCGGTCCCTGCCTGTTTGCAGAGAACGGGCCAAGGGCCCATGTATCCTCTCCCACTTACCCCTTCGTAGCTAAGGCCTATATATACTCCTCCACCTCCTTCTAGTTAGGGTTAGCGTTGGTTTAGCTCATTTTGAGAGATAGAGCTTCACTCATCCATATCAGATCTACTCCTTGAGAGAGACCGTGGCCTGCTACCTCTTGAGCACTGCGTTGGTTTTCCCCGAAGAGGAAGGGATGATGCAGCAAAGTAGCGTAAGTATTTCCCTAAGTTTTTGAGAACCAAGGTATCAATCCAGTAGGAGGCCACGCGCGAGTCCCTCGCACCTACACAAAACAAATAAATCCTTGCAAGCAACGCAAATAGGGGTTGTCTGTAACGCCCTCAATGCGGCTATATCTCCCACGTGTCGAGGCACGACTTAGAGGCATAACCGCATTGAAAGCAATGTCGCAAGTTAGGCAATCATCACAACATCCCATGTAATATAAATAATAAAAGGGGAAGATACATAGTTGGCTTACACTTGCCACATCAATCAAAGTACATAAATAGCATTACAACATTCAAACACTCATGGCCCGACTACGGCGCCAAAATAAAAGATAACCCAACATGCGACACGGTCCCGATCACCCCCAACTGGGCACCACTACTGATCATCAGGGAAAGACACGTAGTATCGTTGAGAGTCCTCGTCGAACTCCCACTTGAGCTCAAGCGCGTCACCTGGAGCGGAATCATCAGACCCTGCATCTGGTTTGGAAGTAATCTGTGAGCCACAGGGACTCAGCAATCTCGCACCCTCGCGATCAATACTATTTAAGCTTAATAGGTAAGGTAAGGTAAAATATGTGGAGCTGCAGCAAGCGACTAGCATATATGGTGGCTATCTTATTCGCAAAAGAGAGCGAGAAGAGGAGGCAAGGCACGGTCAAATAACTAGGGGCAACCTGCGACAAGCATTACTCCAACACCGTGTTCACTTCCCGGACTCCGCCGAGAAGAGACCATCACGGCAACTCACACCGTTGATTCATTTTAATTAAATTAAGGTTCAAGTTATCTACAACCGGACATTAACAAATTCCCATCTGCCCATAACCGCGGGCACGGCTTTCGAAAGTTCAAATCCCTACAGGGGAGTCCCAACTTAGCCCATGACAAGCTCTCACGGTCAACGAAGGAATAGACCTCCTCCCGAGACGTTCCGATCAGACTCGGTATGTCGGTTCTTCAAGACACTTCGACAGGTTAAAAACAAATCCAGCAATACCGCCTGAATGTGCCGAAAAATCTCGATAGGAGCTGCACATATCTCGTTCTCAGGGCACACTCAGATAGGTCAAGCTACGAGTAAAACCAACCCTCGAGTTTCCCCGAGGTGGCCCCGCAGGCTGCCTGGTTCGGACCAACACTTAGAGGAGCACTGGCCCGGGGGGGGGGGGTTAAATAAGATGACCCTCGGGCTCCGGAAACCCAAGGGAAAAAGAGGCTAGGTGGCAAATGGTAAAACCAAGGTTGGGCATTGCTGGAAAAGCTTTAATCAAGGCGAACTATCAAGGGGTTCCCATTATAACCCAACCGCGTAAGGAACGCAAAAATCCGGGAACATAACACCGATATGACGGAAACTAGGGAGGCAAGAGTGGAACAAAACACTAGGTGAGAGGCCGAGCCTTCCACCCTTTACCAAGTATATAGATGCATTAAGATAACAAGGCAATATAATGATATCCCAACAAGTAAATAAATGTTCCAACACGGAACGGTCTCCAATCTTCACCTGCAACTAGCAACGCTATAAGAGGGGCTGAGCAAAGCGGTAACATAGCCAATCAACAGTTTACTAGGACATGGTGGGTTAGAGGTTTGACATGGCAATTTGGGAGGCATGATAAGAAAGTGGTAGGCATCGTAGCATAGGCATAGCAAAAGAGCGAGCATCTAGCAAAGCAAAGATAGTAGTGATTGCGAGGGTATGATCATCTTGCCTGCAAAGTTGTCAGAGTTGACTGGATCCTCGAAAGCGAACTCAACGGGCTCCTCGTTAGCGAACTCGTCTCCCGGCTCTACCCAAACAAGGCAAACAAGAAACAAGGACACAATCAACCACGTGCAAACTCAAACAATATGATGCAAGGATGGTATGCTATGCGGGATGCGATATGTGATGCATATGCAAGATTTGACAAGGAAAGAATGAACCTGGCCCCAACATGGAAATCCAAGTGTGCCACTGGAAAGATGAGATGAAATCTCTTGAAAAGGATATAAAGATCACTGGAATCGGAGTTACGGTTTGGAAATGGCAAGCAATTCAAATATGACCACGTTCTGCAATTTACAGCAAGTATCCATCTAAATGCAATGAGATGAACATGCTACAGCACTCAAACATGACAACAAAATACAGGGCAGGAAACCATTCATGAAGCTTAACAAAAGTCTAGCACTTAGCTATGGCCAATTCATCCATTAACAGGTTCAAACAAGCATGGCAAAAATTCATTTGACAAACAGATTTCAGACTTGGTGAAATTAACACTTGTCTGGAATTTCAGATCAGATAGCACTCTTCGGAGCAAGAAAACTACACGCTAGAGGACCTGAACATGGCAAAGTAAAGCATAGCATGGAGCTACTCAAAGAGCTTAACAAAAGTCCCTTAGTGACCTTGAGCCAAAAGGGGTCAGAAAATACAATTGCAAGCATGTGAACATGGCAAAAACATAATCAGTTCTCAGACTTGGTGAAAACTGGAACATGCTGAAACAGATATCAAGTAGGCATGTTTCCGAGCTCGATGCACTCACTACAGAGCAATTCATGACAATCTAAGAATACACCCATCAATAATACACAAAATACAAGCTAGACATGGCAAGAACAATAACATAGCATGCACGCATCAACTACAACATCATCGGCAAAATCGCTAACAAGTAGACAATCTGCCCAGATTCACGAAATGACAAAAGTAGAGCTCGATTAACTCAAGCTAGGGTGCTCCATAATTGCAAACAAAGACATGGATGGATAGAGCACTACCAGATCAACAAAACATCCTTACTGATTATCCTCAAAAGAGGCACGGATCACTAGGAAACAACATGAACATATGGCCATATGAGATAAACAGGTCAAGGACTTAGTGGAAATGCTAAGTCCCTGAAATCAGCATTAACAAATGCCTCACTTTGCAAGCTTGTGCTAGTCACCACACACATCACAAAAATACATGGGTTGCACCTCTGGAAATATGGCAAAACCCTTAACAAAACATATGTAGAGCTCATGGGCATATCATGCACACAATAATCATGGAAAAAATGACAAATATCTAATTGGAGCAGCAGATCTGACAAATATCTCAAGAAACACTCTTCTAACAGCATTTAGGGCATCAAGATGAACTCGAATGAAAATGATGCAATGAGATGAAATGATGTACTCTTTGAGATGAACATTTTGATATGCTATATGCCCAAAACGGAGCTATGAACAGGAGCAAATAATCTGCAGACTTTGAAAATAAAAAGGAGTCAACCCTTAGGGTTTCCTATAGCAAGGTCAGATCTGGATCGCGGCGCATGGGAACCGAGCTCCACCGGAGATCACGCCGGAGATGAAGAGGATGGCGGCCGGCGAGGTCGGGGTCGCCGGATCCGCCCTCTGGCCGCGGGGAGGCGACAGCGGCGAGGAGTGAGGGCGGCAGCGAGGTTCGGCGTGGTGGCGGAGGTGGCCGGCGACGACCTTGGACGGCAGGCGGATCCGTCAAGGCGCGGAGTCGCCAGAGCGGGAGGCCGGTGCGGTGGCGCGGCTCCCTCTCGCGGGAGGCGAGCGGCGGGCAGGCGGCGCCGGCGCGGGCCCTAGGGGGCTGGAGATGGGCCAAGTAGGCCGGAGGTGGGAGCGAGGCGGCGGCGGACACCTGGCGGCTTGCGATTGGACGCGGGCGGTGGCGTGGACGCGTCCGGCGCCGGGCGGACGTGTCCGGCGCGCGGAGGAAGGGGAGACTAGGGATAGGGGTGGATTTGATCCGAGAATTGGACGGGGAAGACCTATTTATACATAGAAGGAGCTAGGAGGGTCCAAATGGTGTGCGGTTTTCGGCCACGCGATCGTGATCGAACGCTCTAGGTGATGGAAGGGTCTTGGTGGGTTTTGGACCAAAATGGAGGGGTGTTGGGCTGCAACACACACGAGGCCTTTTCGGTCCCTCGGTTAACCATTGGAGCATCAGACGAAGTCCAAATGGTACGAAACTTGACAGGCGGTCTATCGGTAGTAAACCAAGGCCGCTTGGCAAGTCTCGGTCCAATCCGGAAATGTTTAATCCCCACACACGAAAGAAAGGTAGAAATGACCACCGGAGGAGAACGAAGCGCCAGAATGCAAAACGGACAACGGGGAAAATACTCGAATGCATGAGATGAACACGTATGCAAATGCAATGCACATGATGACATGATCTGAGATGCATGACAACGACAACAACACGCGGTGACAAAAACCCGAACCTGAGCAAATAAAATAACTTAAGGCCGGAAACGGCAAGAGTTGGAATACATATTGGGAAAATTATATCCGGGGTGTTACATTGTCAATCCCTATAAGGCCACTTACGAGAGTGAGATCTGATAGATATGATAACATAATATTTTTGGTATTTTTATGATAAAAGATGCAAAGTAAAATAAAGGCAAAGTAAATAGCAAAGGAAATAACTAAGTAGTAGGAGGTCAATATGATAAAGATAGACCCAGGGGCCATAGGTTTCACTAGTGGATTCTCTCAAGAGCATAAGTATTCTACGGTGGGTGAACAAATTACTGTTGAGCAATTGACAGAATTGAGCATAGTTATGAGAATATCTAGGTATGATCATGTATATAGGCATCACGTCTAAGACAAGTAGACCGACTCCTGCCTGCATCTACTACTATTACTCCATTCAACGACCGCTATCCAGCATGCATCTAGAGTATTAAGTTAAAAACAGAGTAATGCCTTAAGCAATATGACATGATGTAGAGGGATAGACTCATGCAATATGAAGAAAACCTCATCTTGTTATCCTCGATGGCAACAATACAATACGTGCCTTGCTGCCCTTACTGTCACCGGGAAAGGACACCACAAGATTGAACCCAAAGATAAGCACTTCTCCCATTGCAAGAAAGATCAATCTAGTAGGCCAAACCAAACTGATAATTCGAAGAGAATTGCAAAGATAACCAATCATACATAAAAGAATTCAGAGAAGATTCAAATATTATTCATAGATAGACTTGATCATAAACCCACAATTCATCGGTCTCAACAAACACACCGCAAAAAGAAGATTACATCGAATAGATCTCCACAAGAGAGGGGGAGAACATTGTATTGAGATCCAAAAAGAGAGAAGAAGCCATCTAGCTACTAACTATGGACTCGTAAGTCTGAGGTGAACTACTCACACTTCATCGGAGGGGCTATGGTGTTGACGTAGAAGCCCTCCGTGATCGATGCCCCCTCCGGCGGAGCTCCGGAACAGGCCCCAAGATGGGATCTCGTGGATACAGAAAGTTACGGCGATGGAATTAGGGTTTTGGCTCCTGTTCTGATCGTTTGGGGGTACGTGGATATATATAGGAGGAAGGAGGACGTCGGTAGAGCAATAGGGGGCCCATGATGGTGGAGGGCGCGCCTGGTGGGGGTGGGCACGCCCCCTACCTCGTGGCCTCCTGTTTTATTTCTTAACGTAGGGTCCAAGTCTCCCTGATCTTATTCGTTGAGAAAATTACGTTCCCGAATGTTTCATTCCGTTTGGACTCCGTTTGATATTCCTTTTCTTTGAAACCCTAAAACAGGCAAAAACAGCAATTCTGGGCTGGGCCTCCGGTTAATAGGTTAGTGCCAAAAATAATATAAAAGTGGATAATAAAGCCCAATAATGTCCGAAACGGTAGATAATATAGTATGGAGCAATCAAAAATTATAGATACGTTGGAGACGTATCAAGCATCCCCAATCTTAATTCCTGCTCGTCCTCGAGTAGGTAAATGATAAAAACAAAATTTTTGATGCGGAGTGCTACTTGGCATAATCTTTATTGTGGTATGAATATTCACATCCGAAAGATTCAAGACAAAATTTATTATTGACATAAAAATAATAATACTTCAAGCATACTAACTAAGCAATTATGTCTTCTCAAAATAACACGGCCAAAGAAAGTTCATCCCTACAAAATCATATAGTTTAGTCATGTTTCATCTTCGTCACACAAGAATGCTCTCATCATGCACAACCCCGATGACAAGCCAAGTAATTGTTTCATACTTTAGTAATCTCAAACCTATAAACTTTCACGCAATATATGAGCGCGAGCCATGGACATAGCACTATGGGTGGAATAGAATATAATGAGGTGGGTTATGTGGAGAAGACAAAAAGGGAGAAAGTCTCACATCAATGAGGCTAATCAATGAGCTATGGAGATGCCCACCGATTGATGTTAATGCAAGGAGTAGGGATTGCCATGCAATGGATGCACTAGAGCTATAAATGTATGAAAGCTCAACAAAAGAAACTAGTGGGTGCGCATCCAACTTGCTTGCTCACGAAGACCTAGGGCACTTGAGGAGGCTCATTGTTGGAATATACAAGCCAAGTTCTATAATGAAAAATTCCCACTAGTATATGAAAGTGCCAAAACAAGAGACTCTCTAACATGAAGATTAAGGTGCTACTTTGAAGCACAAGTGTGGCAAAGGATAGTAACATTGTCCCTTCTCTCTGTTTCTCTCATTTTTTGGGGCCTTCTCTTTTTTATGGCCTTTCTCTTTTCTTTCTTTTTTTTCCTCACTTGGGACAATACTCTAGAAAATGATGATCATCACACTTCTATTTATTTACAACTCAATGATTACAACTCGATACTAGAATAAAAGATGACTCTATATGAATGCCTCCGGCGGTGTACCGGGATACGCAATGGACCAAGAGTGACATGAATGGAAGAATTATGAACGGTGGCTTTGCCACAAATACTATGTCAACTACATTCTCATGCTAAGCAATATGACAATGATGAATGTGTCATGATGAACGTAATGATGGAAAGTTGGATGGCAATATATCTCGGAATGGCTATGGAAATGCCATAATAGGTAGGTATGGTGGCTGTTTTGAGGAAGATATAAGAAGGTTTATGTGTGAAAGAGAGTATCATATCACGGGGTTTGGATGCACCGGCGAAGTTTGCGCCAACTCTCAATGTGAGAAAGGGCAATGCACGGTACCGAAGAGGCTAGCAAGGATGGAAGGGTGAGAATGCGTATAATCCATGGACTCAACATTAGTCATAAAGAACTCACATACTTATTGCAAAAATCTACAAGTCATCAAAAACCTCGGTACTACGCGCATGCTCCTAGTTGGATAGATTGGTAGGAAAAGACCATCGCTCGTCCCTGGCCGCCACTCATAAGGAAGACAATCAAATAACACCTCATGTTTCAAATTTATTGCATAATGTTTACCATACGTGCATGCTACGGTACTTGCAAACTTCAACACAAGTATTTCTCAATTTCACAACTAATCAACTAGCACGACTTTGATATTATTACCTCCATATCTCAAAACAATCATCAAGCATCAAACTTCTCTTAGTATTCAAAACACTCTTAAGAAAATTTTACTAACTTTGAATACCTAGCATATTAGGATTTTAAGAAAATTACCATGCTATTAAGATTCTCAAAATAATCTAAGTGAAGCATGAGAGATCAATAGTTTTGATAAAACAAATCCACCACCGTGCTCTAAAAGATATAAGTGAAGTACTAGAGCAAAATTATATAACTCAAAAGATATAAGCGAAGCACATAGAGTATTCTAACAAATTCCAAATCATGTATGGCTCTCTCAAAAGGTGTGTACAGCAAGTATGATTGTGGTAAACTAAAAAGCAAAGACTCAAATAATACAAGCGCTCCAAGCAAAACACATATCATGTGGCGAATAAAAATATAGCTCCAAGTAACGTTACCGATAGAAGTAGACGAAAGAGGGGATGCCTCCGGGGCATCCCCAAGCTTTGGCTTTTATGTGTCCTTAGATTATCTTGGGGGTGCCATGGGCATCCCCAAGCTTAGTCTCTTGCCACTCCTTGTTCCATAATCCATCAAATCTTTACCGAAAACTTGAAAACTTCACAACACAAAACTTAAAGTAGAAAATCTCGTGAGCTCCGTTAGCGAAAGAAAATAAAAGACCACTTCAAGGTACTGTAATGAACTCATTCTTTATTTATATTTGTGTTATACCTACTGTATTGCAACATATCTATGGTTTAGAAACTATTTTACTAGCCATAGATTCATCAAAATAAGCAAACAACACACGAAAAACAGAATCCATAAAAAACAGAACAGTCTGTAGTAATCTGTAGCTAGCGCAAGATCTGGAACCCCAAAAATTCTAAAATAAATTGCTGGACGTGAGGAATTTATCTATTAATCATATGCAAAAAGAATTAGCTAAATAGCACTCTCCAAATAAAAATGACAGCAGTTCTCGTGAGCGCTAAAGTTTCTGTTTTTTTACATGAAGTTCAACAAGACTTTCCCCAAGTCTTCCCAACAGTTCTACTTGGCACAAACACTAATTAAACACAAAAAAACACAACCAAAAAAGAGTCTAGATAAATTATTTATTAATAAACAGGAGCAAAAATCAAGGAATAAAAATAAAATTGGGTTGCCTCCCAACAAGCGCTATCGTTTAACGCCCCTAGCTAGGCATAGCAAGCAAGAATATATCTAGGTATTGCCATAATAGTAAGATAGATTATTAAAACTCATTTCATATTCTCTACGTTCGGCATCAAGTTTTCTTTTAGGCAAGCAAAAGAAATCGAAAGGGCTAAATTTAATGGGACAAAATTCCCCAAGATCAACCTTGGGAGGTATAGGTACCTCCTTTGGTCCTTCATATTGCACAACCAATTCATCATTATAAGCATTCTTTTGACAGAACTTTGCGAGCCTATATTCAAGAGAATATCCCAGTTCATTATTTCGAATAGCCAAATCATCATTAAGTTCAGAAATTCTATCAACTAAAACATTGGTAGGAACCCTTTTTCTAAGATTTTCATTGAAAGCAACATAATCTAGAGATTGAAAGCGCATTATTTCTTCTTGATCAAAGAGGATAGCCTCTATGGGAGGATGGCAGGCGTCCACCCTATAATGTGCAAAGATTTATTTGGCCTCTTTTATTATGAATCTAAACTCATGAGCCAAAAAGATAGTAGCGGCACGCTTAACAGAAGAATGCTCAATATTAGAACATTCCAGGAAAATCCTTTGTATAGAAGGATGCATGTGCATGAATTGTCTTTCAAGTTCAACTACAAGCATGGCAATAGCGTCCACAAGACTACTAGTTCTATGAAGAATATAACTACCCATAGAAGGTAAAGCACCGGCATAAGTAAAGAAATCTTGAATAACTCATTTTCCAATAATATTACCACTACCAACGCAAAATCTTTTTATATGTGAGATAGTGGGTTCTTTAGTGGGAGCATCAGAATTATTATCGATAATAGTTTCCCCAATTTCAGACATAGAGGCAGAAGGTAAAGGACTATCCAGAATGGCAAGCAAACAAACTAACACACAAGCAAACAAAAAGCAAGGGAACAAAAAGAGGTAAATAGAGAGGGAGAGGGAGGATAGAGAGAGAGGGCAAATAAAACGACAAGGGTGAAGTGGGGGAGAGGAAAACGAGAGGCAAATGGCAAATAATGTAATGCGGGAGAAAAGGGTATGTGATGGGTACTTGGTATGTTGACTTTTGTGTAGACCTCACCGGCAACGGGGCCGGAAATCCTTCTTGCTACCTCTTGAGCACTGCGTTGGTTTTCCCCGAAGAGGAAGGGATGATGCAGCAAAGTAGCGTAAGTATTTCCCTCAGTTTTTGAGAACCAAGGTATCAATCTAGTAGGAGGCTACGCGCGAGTCCCTCACACCTCCACAAAACAAATAAATCCTCGCAACCAACACAAATAGGGGTTGTCAATCCCTATAAGGCCACTTACAAGAGTGAGATCTGATACATATGATAAGATAATATTTTTGGTATTTTTATGATAAAAGATGCAAAGTAAAATAACGGCAAAGTAAATAGCAAAGAAAATAACTAAGCGGTAGGAGATCAATATGATAAAGATAGACCCGGGTGCCATAGGTTTCACTAGTGGCTTCTCTCAAGAGCATAAGTATTCTACGGTGGGTGAACAAATTACAGTTGAGCAATTGACAGAATTGAGCATATTATGAGAATATCTAGGTATGATCATGTATATAGGCATCACGTCCGAGACAAGTAGACCGAATCCTGCCTGCATCTACTACTATTACTCCACTCATCGACCGCTATCCAGCATGCATCTAGAGTATTAAGTTAAAAACAGAGTAACACCGTAAGCAAGATGGCATGATGTAGAGGGATAGACTCATGCAATATGAAGAAAACCCCATCTTGTTATCCTCGATGGCAACAATACAATACGTGCCTTGGTGCCCTTACTGTCACCGGGAAAGGACACCGCAAGATTGAACCCAAAGCTAAGCACTTCTCCCATTGCAAGAAAGATCAATCTAGTAGGCCAAACCAAACAGATAATTCGAAGAGACTTGCAGAGATAACCAATCATACATAAAAGAATTCAAATAAGATTCAAATATTATTCATAGATAGACTTGATCATAAACCCACAATTCATCGGTCTAAACAAACACACCGCAAAAAGAAGATTACATCGAATAGATCTCCACAAGAGAGGGGGAGAACATTGTATTGAGATCCAAAAAGAGAGAAGAAGCCATCTAGCTACTAACTATGGACCCGTAGGTTTGAGGTGAACTACTCACACTTCATCGGAGGGGCTATGGTGTTGCTGTAGAAGCCCTCCGTGATCGATGCCCCCTCCGGCGGAACTCCGGAATAGGCCCCAAGATGGGATCTTGTGGATACCAAAAATTATGGCGGTGGAATTAGGGTTTTGGCTCCTTTTCTGATCGTTTGGGGGGTACGTGGATATATATAGGAGGAAGGAGTACCTCGGTAGAGCAACAGGGGGCCCACGAGGGTGGAGGGCGCGCCTGGTGGGGGTGGGCGCGCCCCCTACCTCGTGGCCTCCTGTTTTATTTCTTGACGTAGGGTCCAAGGCGCGCCCCTCCACCCTCGTGGCCTCCTGTTTTATTTCTTGACGTAGGGTCCAAATCTCCCTGATCTTATTCGTTGAGAAAATCACGTTCCCGAAGGTTTCATTCCGTTTGGACTCCGTTTGATATTCCTTTTCATCGAAACCCTAAAATAGGCAAAAACAACAATTCTGGGCGGGGCCTCCGGTTAATAGGTTAGTCCCAAAAATAATATAAAAGTGGATAATTAAGCCCAATAATGTCCAAAACAGTAGATAATATAGCATGTAGCAATCAAAAATTATAGATACGTTGGAGACGTATCATGGCCCCTCTCCGGAGAAGATCCACTTGGATTCAAGACCTCCTCATGGAGAAGACCATCAAGACCTCCTCACGGAGAAGACCGGTTATCGTGTATCGTCCCTAGTTGACCGTGGACCGTGTATCGTTCTATGTATCCGAGGATCTAGCACTTTTGTGACTTGTTCTTGTTAGTTTGAGTGTTCCTCTTTATCTCCTTTTGTGTTTCCCCCGTTTTCCCCTTTATGTTCTTCGTGTTCTTCGAGGGATTTCGCTCCTTTCGTGAAAGATCGGGCGATTAGGGTTCTACCTTACATCACGTCCTGGCAGTCCTGGTCTTGTTGCACGGGATGGAAACCTTTGGCTGATTCCTCGGGACCCCGCGCCTACGCTTGCCTCCTTAGCACCAACGAGGAAACATGTTGCTCTACGCCCACTGGCGCCTGCCTGGCCTTGGTCGTCATGGCTGGCGTCACCTCAACCTCATGAGGTCGGCGCATGCATAGAAATCTCTGCTCCTCGGGAGCCAGCCTGGGGAGGTTGCTCCCTCCGGAGGTCTTGGCGTCGTCCGCCTCACAAGGCTTGGCCCCTCAGGAGGGTCTTGTCTTGAAGGTGCTGAAGATGGGCTGTACCAGGCCGTCGAAGGAGCCATGCCGTGGGCCCCAGGCAGGCAAGTCTGGGTACCTTGGTTCCCAGAACACCGACATAGGTAAATGATAAAAATAGAATTTTTTATGTCGGATGCCACCTATCATATTCGTCGTGTCATCTTTCTTTTGTGGCATGAATATTTGGATTCGAGTGATTCAAAGAAATAGTATATTGTTTGACATAAAGATATAAATACCTAAGCATACTAACAAACAATTATGTCTTTCAAAATATTGACGCTAAACAAAGTTATGCCTAGCCCATTATGCTCAATCATTGATCCATTCGTGAAACATACTCAACATTAGTGCTGGAGCTAAGTGCTGCCACTGGGCGTGGGAGGGAGCCCCAGGGCCTGAGGCCGGTGCTCCTGAGACTCCGGGGCGTGTACATCCCCAACTCATTATTATGTGAGAGTGTCACGGGCGGCGAGCTTCACAGGCGTTGGCCTTCTTCACAGGCTCCGGGCCTTTTCCCAAACGCAATAGCTTCACAGGCATTCGCCTTCTTCACAGGCTCTGGGCCTTTTCCAAAACGCAATAGCTTCATAGGTATTCGCCTTCTTCACAAGCTCTGGGCCTTTTCCAAAACGCGATAGCTTCACAGGCATTCTCCTTCTTCACAGGCTCCGGGCCTTTTCCAAAACGCGATAGCTTCACAGGCATTCGCCTTCTTCACAGGCTCCGGGCCTTTTCCAAAACGTGATAGCTTCACAGGCATTCGCCTTCTTCACAGGCTCCGGGCCTTTTCCAGAACGCGATAGCTTCGCAGGCATTCGCCTTCTTCACAGGCTCTAGGCCTTTTTAGGGGTAGAACCTCCGGAGGTGCTGGATGTTCCATGCATTCTGGACTGGCACCCCCTACTGAGTCTCCAAGAGCGCAGAGCCGGGCCTGGAAACATGAACAACTTTGAACAGGCCCTCCCACATGGGAGAGAGCTTGTGCAGCCCCTCCCTGGAGAGAACCCGCCTGAGCACGAGGTCTCCTACCTCGAGAGTTCGGGGGCGGATGTTGCGGCAGTGACATCGCCGCAGTGCTTGCTGGTACCTTGCTGCTCGTAGCGCGGCTTCTCGGCGACGTTCCTCCCCCAGCACGAGGTCCATCCCCCGCATGGCGTCCTGCTGCGCCTCGTCAAACGTGAGGACCCGCGCGGAGCGACGTCTGACCTCGTGAGGGAGGACCGCTTCGGCTCTGTAGACCAGGAAGAACGGGGTCTCTCCAGTCGGCTTGGTCGCGGTTGTGCGGATGGACCACAACACGGACTGAAGCTCGTTGTACCAACCTCTGCCGCAGGCCTCCAACTTCTTCTTGAACATCCTGGTCTTGAGGCCCCTCAGGACCTCCGCATTGGCTCGCTCGGCCTGGCCGTTGCTTCGGGGGTGCGGTACTGAAGCGTAGCATATCTGTGTTCCAAGGTTAGCACAATATGTTTTGAAGAGGTTACTGGTGAACTGCGAACCGTTGTCCGTGATGATGCGATTCGGCACCCCGAACCGGCTCACGATGCCCTTGATGAACTTGACCGTGGAACCCGCGGGAATGGTGCGGACAGCCTCTACTTCAGCCCACTTGGTGAACTTGTCTACGGCGACGTAGAGGTAGCGGTAGCCCCCGGGCGCCCGAGGAAACGGGCCCAAGATGTCCAGCCCCTAGACTGCGAATGGCCACGAAAGGGGTATAGTCTGCAAGCCTCCTGCTAGCTGATGGATCTGCTTGGCGTGGAACTGGCAGGCCTCACAAGCTTTCACTAGTTCGACGGCGTCACTGAGCGCGGTGGGCCAATAAAACCCACTGCGGAACGCCTTGCCGACGAGGGTCCATGATGATGAATGATGTCCACAGTCTCCACCGTGTATATCTTCCAGCAGTTCCTTCCCTTGCTCCTTGGAGATGCAGCACAGGGATACATCGTTTGGCCGCTTCCGGTAGAGCTCTCCATCCTTGATGCAGTATGCCGTGGCCTGGAGTGCCACTCGCTCTGCTTCCTCCTCCTTCTCCGGCAGGGTCCCTTGTGTTAGGTAACTCTGGAGCTCCGCGATCCAACATCCCTCCTGAGGTTCCATCGTCAGGAGCAGGCGTGCTCCTGAGGCCGGGCCATAGGCCGGAGCCCCTGAGGCAGGTGGCTAGGGGAGCTCCTCCCGGGGCTGAGCCGTGTTCGACAATGACGGCAGGGCTGATGGCTTGAAGAGCCGCTCCTCGAAAACGCCTGGCTCCTGAGGTTACCGCCTGGACGCCCGTTTGGCGATGTTGTCGGCCTCCTGATTGGTGCCACGGGGCACATGCTGCAACTCCAACCCCCAGAACTGCTTCTCCATCTTGCGGACCTCCGCTAGGTAGGCTTCCATGTGCTCATCCTTCGGCTCATACACCTTGTTGGAGAAATTGACAAGGAGCTGCGAATCACCCTTGATGGTGAGGCGTTTCACCCCCAGGGCAGCCGCAGCCTTCAAGCCTGCTATTAAACCTTCATACTCCGCTATGTTGTTGGAGACCTTTTCACCTTGCTAGAAACAGAGCTGCACGGAGTAGTAGAGCTTGTCCTGACTGGGCGATATAAGCACCGTCCCAGCCCCGACGCCATGCCTGGAGAACGCCCCATTGAAGTACATGACCCAGCCTTCTAGCGCCTCGCTTCCCGGGGACAGGGACCGATCCTCGTCGGCCTTGAGGCCTGGCGCCTCCGTCCATTCTGCCACAAAATCCGCCAACGCTGCTCCCTTGATGACTCTAGTCGTGCTGAATTCGAGCTGAAATGCTTGCAGTTCTATGTTCCACTCAGCGACCCTTCCAGCTGAATTAGGGCTCCTGAGCACTCTCTCCAGAGGGTATGATGAAACGACCTTGATGGGGTGACCCTGAAAATAGTGCCGCAGCTTGCGCGAGGCCACCAGTAGCGCGAGAAGGAGTTTCTGAGGCATGGGGTACCGTGCCCTTGCATCCCGCAACATCGTGCTGACGAAGTACACTGGGTGCTCAATGAGGTGGAGTGCGTCAGTGCTGGTGGCTCCCTTCGGAGGCCGTGGCGCCTCTTGAGGCAGTGAGGCCTCCTGAGACTGACCATCTGGAAGAGGGGCCTCTTCCGCCTCTGGTGCGCCCCTCTGCGGTGGCTGATCCTCCTCAGCCGCGGTGGAAGTTTCTGTAGGCCTTCCTTCTCCCTGTTCTGCCTTGTCCCAGGCTGCTGCCGCGGTTTTGATTCGACGCTCCTCTCTGACTGCCACCAAGGCTGCACTAGCGGAGTAGGGAGTGGCGGCGAGGTAAAGCACCAGGGGCTCTTGAGGGCGCGGAACCACCATGACCGGTGGGCTGGTCAGGTATCTCTTGAGATCCTGGAACGCCTTGTCGGCCTCTTCAGTCCACTCGAAGGGCCCCTTTTTCTTCATTAGCTGGAAGAAGGGCAGTGCTCGTTCCCCCAACTTGGAGATGAAGCGCCCTAGCGCGGTCACGCGACCCATGAGCTTCTGCATTTCTCTGAGGGTCTTTGGCGGGCTCATGTCTTCCACCGCCTTAACCTTCTCCGGGTTAGCCTCGATGCCTCAGTGGGACACGAGGAAACCCAAGAGCTTGCCCGAGGGGACTCCGAACACACACTTCTCTGGGTTGAGCCGTAGGTTCACTGCGTTGAGGCTTGCGAAGGTTTCCTCCAAGTCTTGTATCAGGGTCCTGGCCTCCCGAGACTTTACCACAATGTCATCGACGTAAGCTTCAACATTCTTCCCGAGCTACGGGCCCAAGGTGATGTGCATCAGTCGCTGGAAGGTCGCCCCTGCGTTACGCAGCCCGAATGGCATGCATGTGTAGTAGTACACCCCACACGGGGTTAGGAAGGCTGTCTTCTCGACGTCTTCTACCGCCATCTTGATCTGGTGATACCCAGAGAAGGCATCCAAGAAGCATAATAGGTCGCATTCCGCAGTGGAATCGACGATCTGGTCGATGCGGGGGAGCGGGAACGGATCTTGCGGGCATGCTTTCTTGAGGTTGGTGAAGTCGACACACATGCGCTCCTTCCCTCCCTTCTTTGGCACAACAACAGAGTTGGCCAACCAATCCGGGTATCGGACCTCGCGAATGACCCCAGCGGCTTCTAATTTGCGGGTCTCTTGGACGATGAAGGCCTGCTTTTCTGTGGACTGTCGCCTGGCCTTCTTTTTGTTTGCGCGCAGGAACCCGACCAGGGCCTTCTCCTGCTCGGGTTTGAGGTGGGCACCTATGGTGAAAGTGGCGTTGGTGGATCCGTCCTCATCGACGGGTATCTGCTTGGTTTCTGCCTTGTCTTGGGTGAACAACTGTTTCTTCTTGGCGGGTGCAGCCCCCTTGGGCCCGGGGGTCTCCAAGTCGGCGGGCTGTGCCGACGCCGCCGTCTTGAAGGCAAGCTTGAGCACCCGCAGCGCGTCCCCGGTGTCCCCGTGCACAGTGAGGACACCGCTACTCCCGGGCCTCTTCATGAGGTTGTACGCCGGGTGCGTCGCGACCATGAACTGGGCCAGCGCTGGGTAGCCGAGGATAGCGTTGTAGGGGAGGCTGATGGGGGCGATGTCGAAGTTGACCAGCTCCGTGCGGAAGTTGTCATAGGTGCCGAAGGTTACTGGGAGCCGGATCTGTCCCAAGGAGCTGGACGACTTCCCCCAATGCCTGAGAAGGGACGGCTGGGTTGCAGCCGTTCAAGGGTATGCGGAGGAGGTCGAAGGCCTCGACCGAGAGCATGCTGAGGCCCGCACCGCCATCAATGAGGGTTCTGGTGACGGCCACCTGGCAGATGGTGGGGGTGCACAGCATGGGGAGCGCACCCGAGCAGGCCGAGTTGGAGGGGTGGTCCTCCGAGCTGAAGGTCAGGCCGGTCTCGGGCGCCGCCCGGTCCAGGGGAGCCCCCTGCTGCATGGAAGCGGCGCTGACCCGGCGGATGAACGGCTTGACGTGGTGACTTGTAGGCGGCGCCTATGAGCCGCCCAAGAGGGCCGCGACGACCGAGGGTGTTGGTGCAGCGCGATGGGCGGGGGAGAGGTTGCGGGGCTCCATGGGCGCGCGGAACGCGCGGGACGAAGAACCAGCCGGGGTGAGCGAGAGAGTTGCGGTGCGGCCGTCTTGCCGCACCAACGGATGCTGGGACGATGCTCGCTGCTCGTCCCCCGCCGGGCCGGTGGCGGCGTTGACGGCAGGTGACGGGGAACGGCGAGGACGCCCGCCAACAAGGGCCGTCTGGGCGACGCGGGAAGCGAGCGCGGCCCGGCGCTCGGCGCGGGCCCGATGAGCGTCAGACATGGGCATGATGGTCGGAGGAGAACGGGGTGGTGGATACGAATCCCGGTGCACCCCTATCTGGCACGCCAAATGTTGGATTTCGGGTTCCGGCAGACCCTTGAGGTTCGAACACTGGGGTGCGCGCGGAGATTTCACCTCCTACCTACCTGCACTCCTCCGCCTTACTAGGATCTAAACTCAGGAAAGAACAACACAAGAGACACAGGGTTTATACTGTTTCGGGCCACCGTTGTGGTGTAATACCCTACTCCAGTGTGTGGTGTGGTGGATTGCCTCTTGGGCTAATGATGATGAACAATACAAGGAGGAACAGCCTCGCGAGGGTTTGCTCTTGGCTGGGGCGATGAACTACTGGGAGGAGCTCAGTCACCTTTCTCTCTCTCTATTTCTGATCTTCTCTATCCTTCGATCCCTCTGGCCAGCCCTCTTCTCAGCCTCCCTTTGCTCTGTGGGTGGCTGGTCCTATTTATAGAGGCCCTGGTCCTCTTCCCAAATATCGAGCGGGAAGGGAGCCAACAATGGCGGGCTAATTTGAAGGGGGACATCTAGTATCAACTATCCTGACAAAAGTAGTCTTCGCCTGCGCAAATCTCTGGTGATGACGCCGTCTTGGGCTCCACGGTGACCTCCGTCTCGTAGTCCTCCTAGTCTTGGTCTCGTTGCACCGAAATGGCAACCTTTGCCTGATGCCTCGGTACTCCGCGGCTGCGCTTGCCCCCTTTGCACCAAAGAGGAAGGGAGGACACTACGCGGGCTGGCACCCGCCTGGCGCCCCCGGGCGTCATGGCTTGCATCACGGGCACCTCGTGAGGTACCCCGCCTTGATCTCTCCGCCTCCTCATGAGCCAGCCTGACGAGGCCGCGCCTGAGGAAGCTCCGCGTCGCCCGCGCCGCAAGGCTTGGCCCCTCGCGAGGGTCTTGGGTTTGTGTTGGCGAAGATGGGCCGCGCTGGGCCCCCCCTTTAGCCACGCCGCAGGCTGCAGGCAGGCAAGTCTGGGGACCCCCATTCCCAGAATGCTGACAGCGAGAGACTGGTCGCTGTTCGGCCAGGTTTTCGAGTCCCTAAAGACTTATGCCGCTTAGAGCGAGGGGCCGGCCCTGTCCGGCTTAAAGGCGTGTATCGCGCCCCGAATTCGGCCTTCCGAATACCAGGGGCTTCGCCGAAATTTAAACTTATAGAATTCTATGGGTAAGTGAGAGTGATAAAGCATTATTAGTCCAGTTGCCTTGTTCGTTGTGCTGAGCACCTCCCTCGATGGACCCAAACATGGGAACAAGAGTGCTCAGGTTTATCCCGAACACCCCAGCACTCAGATTGGATAAACGGCCAAACAGAAGGTAATATTTTAAATTCACACAAGAGCTGCATAGCGCATATGAAACAAGTTTTCATCATATAGGATCACATGAGCAAGTTTACTCAAATATTACATCCTATGAACATTCGTCCACTACAAGACGGGCACCCTTCAGGACACCCCCACAATAAATTTCGGGGGTGCCATGCTCCTTGTCCTGCGGCGGCCCTTCCTTGATCAGCTTCACGGCGTCTAGCTTGGCCCACTGCACGTTCACATGGGCGAAAGCCCGGTGTGCACCTTTGATGCAGACGGACCTCTTGACGACCTCCAGCCGTGGGCAGGCATCCACAAGCCGCCTCACCAGGCCGAAGTAGCTATTCGGAAGGACATCGCCAGGCCACAGCCGCACTATAAGGCCCTTCATGGCCTGTTCGGCCGCCCTGTGCAGCTCGACCAGCTGCTTTAGCTGGTCGCTCAGAGGCATCGGGTGTTCGGTCTCGGTGTACTGAGACCAGAACAACTTCTCCGTTGAGCTTCCCCCTCAGCCTGGTAAAATTGTGTGGCATCCGACACACTGCGGGGAAAATCTGCGAATGCTCATGGAGAGCTTCGAATACGGGTAAGTAATCAGTAATTTACTTTCACATGCTTGCTTTGCATATAGAATGCCTTACCCGCCGCTATTTTCTTCATCGTGTCAATCTCCTGGAGGGCCTTTTGGGCCTCGGCCTTGGCACTCTTTGCACTCTCGAGGGCCGCGGCAAGCTCAGACTCTCGCGCCTTCGAGTCAAGCTCCAACGCCTCGTGCTTCGTCACGAGAGCCTAGAGCTCTTGTTGCACCTCTCCCACATGAGCCTCTTGCTTTTCCCACTCGGTGCACTCCTTGGCTGCTTTATCTTCGGCCTTGGTTAGCGCTTGCTTCAGGGTCGCCACCTCGGTCGTGGCCCCTGGCAAATATACGATGATCCTGTCATTTTGCAATCGCGTCTTCTTTTATATATACATATCTATAGACAGGGTATTACTTACCCTTGTTCTCCTCGAGCTGCCTCTTGGCAAGGCCGAGCTCTTTCTTGGACCCCTCGGGGTCCTGCTTCAGTGAGGCAACCTCCGCAGTCACTGCGGCTGAGGCCAGCAGCGAAGCCTGCATACGCATATTGACATACTTAAATTAGACTCCTGCGATATTGTTTGATCCTCTATTCGGCTTTTCTTTGTGAACACCGAATAGAGCATCAGGGTCTACTGTCTATGCGGTAATATTTTTCCTATATTTTAACACTTACCTCAAAGCCAGTTAGAAGGCTGGCACATGCTTCAGTCAATCCGCTCTTGGCGGACTGAACCTTCTGGATCACCGTGCTCATGATAGTGCGGTGCTCCTCATCGATGGAAGCGCTGCGAAGCGCTCCCAGCAGATTGTCCGGAACCTCTGGATGGACAGAGGTCACCGCTACAGGCGTCTCGCCCCTCTTAGAAGGAGGCCGCCCGCCCGAGCCCGGAACCACTGGAGGTTCCGGCGCAGTGTTCGGCTGAGGGCCGAACTCGGAGCTCTCAAGGGTCTTGTCCCCTCGGCTCCCGGAGTCCGGGAGGCCGCCTTGAGGCGCCTCCGGGACTCTCTCCCCTCGACCCGGTGCCTCGTGAGATAGCACCTCGACGTCGTCCGCAGGATGAGGGGAGGTGGCGGTCGGGACGGGATCGCTATCCATGTCCGACGAGCCCAGGGAGCCGTCCGATGATACATCGATACTGGCTCGTGGCGGCCTGCATAATCATGTTCGGCGTTAGGGAAAGCAGTGCGACAAAGGAATACTATGAGTTACTCTGGTATCCAAATACTTATGATCTCCCCAGGGGCTTGGCCCTGGGCAACCACTCGTCTTGGCCTTCGTCGGCGGCGGTGGAACTGTCCAGAAGGAGAGTCCTTCCCTTCTTGGACCCTTCGCCCCCCAGTTGGGACGGCCTTCCTTTTCTTGTCTCCCCTGCCTGGAGGGGGAGCATCTTCTTCCTCCTCATCGTCTTCGAGGGAGGAGTGTGCCGCAGAGTCATCGGACGATGAGTCCGATAATACCTGGCGCTGGGAACTCTTTCGAGTTCCCTTGGCCTTCTTGGTCTTCCCTGGCACCTTGTAAGGAGCCGGAGTCAGCATCTCCATCAAGAGTGCATTTGCTAGGCCTTCGGGCAAAGGAGTCGGACAGTCGATCTGTCCGTCCATTTCCTGCCAGTCCTGTCAAAGGAACGGGAGCTTAGATCCTGCATAGAGTCAAACTATGTAAAACAAGTATCTTATAAGAGGTAAAACAACTTACCGCGCTGGCTCGGCGCCTCGCGCAGAATCCGCGATCCTCTGTAGTAGGAGGAGGAACCTCGGCACCCTTGAATAGCACCTTCCAGGCATCCTCGTGTGTTGTATCAAAGAGCCTGTTTAGAGTTTGGTGCTGCGCCGGGTCGAACTCCCACAAGTTGAAGGCCCGTTGTTGACACGGGAGGATCCGGCGGATGAGCATGACCTGGACTACGTTGACGAGTTTGAGCTTCCTGTTCACCATGTTTTGAATACATGTTTGGAGTCTGGTCAACTCTCCGAACTGCCCCAGGACAGGCACTTCTCTTTCCAGGAGGTGAGCCGCATGGGGATGCCAGATCGGAACTCAGGGGCCGCTGCCCATGCAGGGTCACGCGGCTCGGTGATGTAGAACCACCCCGATTGCCACCCCTTTGTGGTTTCCACAAAGGAGCCCTCGAGCCATGTAACGTTGGGCATCTTGCCCACCATGGCGCCTCCGCACTCCGCCTGGCGGCCGCCCACTACCTTCGGCTTGACATCGAAGGTCTTCAGCCATAAGCCGAAGTGGGGCTTGATGCGGAGGAAGGCCTCGCACACGACGATAAATGCCAAGATGTTGAGGATGAATTTCGGGGCCAGATCGTGGAAATCCAGGCCGTAGTAGAACATGAGCCCCCGGACGAATGGGTGGAGAGGGAATCCCAGTCCGCGGAGGAAATGTGTAAGGAACACTACCCTCTCATGGGGCCCGGGGGTGGGGATGAGCTGCCCCTCACCTGGGAGCCGGTGTGCGATGTCGTCGGGCAGGTATCCGGCTCTCCTCAGCTTCTTGATGTTTCCCTCCGTGATGGAAGAAACCATCCACCTGCCTCCCGCTTCGGACATGGTTGGAGAAGGTTGAGGTGGGAAGTGCGGACTTGGGCGCTAGAGCTCGAGTGTGCGAAAACGGATGAGCAAAGGGGGAAGAAGGCATGGATGAAAAGGTGAATCCTTATCCCTTTATATGGGCGGACGAAACTAAGCGTCCCCACTAGCCTGGTAAAACTCGCTTATCCCCCAAGCACCGTAATCGATGGCACGGTTGGGTTACCCACGCCCGTATTGATGAGAATCCCGTGATAAGGGGACACGATCTCTGCTTTGAAAAGACGTGTCAAAAAACTGCCTCACGTTATGTGCAGGGCTAGTTAAAGGAAACGGTTCGAATAATCACCGGGCCATGACATAATGTCATGTTTCCAAAACAAGTCAGCAAATTGGATTTGTGGAAATATTATTCTCTCTATGGTGGTATGTGGAACTTATTTTGCAGGGTCAGACACTATGCTTATATTCAAATTCTTCCGTGGTATATTCGGAGGAGGAACCCGCCTTGCAATGCCGAAGACAATACTGCGCGCCGGACTCATCATCATTGAAAGCCTGGTTCAGGGGCTACTGTGGGAGTCCTGGATTAGGGGGTCTCCGGACAGCCGGACTATCTCCATTAGCCGGACTGTTAGACTATGAAGATACAAGATTGAAGACTTCGTCTCATGTCCGGATGGGACTCTACTTGGCGTGGAAGGCAAGCTAGGCAGTACGGATATGGATATCTCCTTCTTTGTAACCGACCTTGTGTAACCCTAACCCTCTCCAGTGTCTATATAAACCGGAGGGTTTTAGTCCGTAGGACACAACAACTACAACATACAATCATACCATAGGCTAGCTTCTAGGGTTTAGCCTCTCCGATCTCGTGGTAGACCTACTCTTGTACTGCCCATATCATCAATATTAATCAAGCAGGACATAGGGTTTTACCTCCATCAAGAGGGCCCGAACTTGGGTAAAACATTGTGTCCCCTACCTCCTGTTACCATCCGCCTTAGACGCATAGTTCGGGACCCCCTACCCGAGATCCGCCGGTTTTGACACCGATACCCTCCGTGAACGAATCCCCCTCCCGCAGATCACTGGAAAAGGCCCCAGATGGGATCTCACGGGTACAGAAGGTTGCGGCGGTGGAGAAGTGGTTTCCTGCCTCCCCCTGATGTTTTTAGGGTATAAGAGTATATATAGGTGAAAGAAGTACGTCGGTGGAGCTCCGTGGGGCCCACGAGGGTGGGGGTGTGCCTACCCCCTGGGCACGCACTCCTGCCTTGTGGAAGCTTCGCGGAGTTCCAGACTTCAACTCCAAGTCTCCTGGTTTGCGTTTGTTCCAAGAAAGATCCTTGTGAAGGTTTCGTTATGTTTGGATTCCATTTGATAATCCTTTTCTGCGAAACACTAAAATAGGCAAAAAAACAAAAACTAGCACTGGGCCTCCGGTTAATAGGTTAGTCCCAAAAATAATATAAAAGTGCATATTAAAGCCCATTAAACATCCAAAACAAATAATACAATAGCATGGAACAATAAAAAATTATAGATACGTTGGAGACGTATCAAGCACCCCCAAGCTTAATTCCTGCTCGTCTTCGAGTTGGTAAATGATAAAAACAGAATTTTTTATGTGGAATGCTAGCTAACATAATTTTCAATGTAATTTCCTTTATTGTGGCATGAATGTTCAGATCCAAAAGATTGAAGACAAAAGTTTAGCATTGACATAAAAATAATAATACTTCAAGCATACTAACCAAGCAATTATGTCTTGTCAAAATAACATAGCCAAAGAAAGCTCATCCCTACAAAATCATATAGTTTGGCCATGCTTCATCTCCGTCACACAAGATGCTCCATCATGCACAACTCCGATAACAAGCCAAGCAATTGTTTCATACTTAGCCTTTTCAAACTTTTTCAACTTTTACCCAATATATGAGCGCGAGCCATGGACATAGCACTATGGGTGGAATAGAATGGTGTTTGTGGAGAATACAAAAAGGGAGGAAAATAGTCTCACATTAACTAGGCATATCAATGGGCTATGGAGATGCCCATCGATAGATATCAATGTGAGTGAGTAGGGATTGCCATGCAACGGATGCACTAGAGCTATAAGTGTATGAAAGCTCAACAAAAGAAACTAAGTGGGTGTGCATCCAACTTGCTTGCTCACGAAGACCTAGGGCAATTTGAGGAAGCCCATCATCGGAATATACAAGCCAAGTTCTATAATATAAAATTCCCACTAGTATATGGAAGTGACAGCATAAGAGACTCTCTATCATGAAGATCATGGTGCTACTTTGAAGCACAAGTGTGGAAAAAGGATAGTAACATTGCCCCTTCTCTCTTTTTCTCTCATTTATATCTTTTTCCTTTTTTTGTTTGAACCTTCTCTTTTTTATTGCCTCTTTTTATTATTATTATTTTTCGTCCGGAGTCTCATCCTGACTTGTGGGGGAATCATAGTTTCCATCATCCTTTCCTCACATGGGACAATGCTGTAATAATGAAGATCATCACACTTTTATTTACTTGCAACTCAAGAATTACAACTCGATACTTAGAACAAAATATGACTCTATGTGAATGCCTCCGGCGGTGTACCGGGATGTGCAATGAATCAAGAGTGACATGTATAAAAAAATTATAAATTGTGGCCATGCCACAAATACGATGTCAACTACATGATCATGCAAAGCAATATGACTATGATGAAGCGTGTCATAATAAACGGAATGGTGGAAAGTTGCATGGCAAGTTATCTCGGAATGGCTATGGAAATGCCATAATAGGTAGGTATGGTGGCTGTTTTGAGGAAGGTAATGATGGGTTTATGGTACCGGCGAAAGTTGCGCAGCACAAGAGAAGCTAGCAATGGTGGGAGGGTGAGAGTGCGTATAATCCATGAACTCAACATTAGTCATAAAGAACTCACATACTTATTGCAAAAATCTACAAGTCATCAAATCCAAGCACTACGTGCATGCTCCTAGAGGGATAGATTGGTAGGAAAATACCGTCGCTTGTCCCCGACCGCCACTCATAAGGAAGGCACTCAAAGAACACCTCATGCTTCAAATTTATCACACAACGGTTACCATGCGTGCATGCTACGGGACTTGCCAATCTTAACACAAGTATTTCTCAATTTCACAATTACTCAACTAGCACGACTCTAATATTACCATCTTTATATCTCAAAACAATTATCAAGTATTAAACTATTTAATGCACTCTATATGAAAGTTCTTATTATACCCATCTTGAATGCCCATCATATTAGGACGAATTTTATAGCCAAAGCAAATTACCATGCTGTTTTAAAAGACTCTCAAAATAATATAAGTGAAGCATGAGAAAACCACCACCGTGCTCTAAAAAGATATAAGTGAAGCACTAGAACAAAATTATCTATCTCAAAAGATATAAGTGAAGCACATAGAGTATTCTGATAAATTCCGATTCATGTGTGTCTCTCCCAAAAGGTGTGTACAGAAAGGATGATTGTGGCAAACTAAAAATAAAAGACTCAAATCATACAAGATGCTCCAAGCAAAACACATATCATGTGGTGAATAAAAATATAGCCTCAAGTAAAGTTACCGATAGACGAAGACGAAAGAGGGGATGCCTTCTGGGGCATCCCCAAGATTAGGCTTTTGGTTGTCCTTGAATTTTACCTTGGTGTGCCTTGGGTATCCCCAAGCTTAGGCCCTTTGCATTCCTTGCTCCAAAATCCATCAAATCTTTACCCAAAAACTTGAAAACTTCACAACACAAAACTCAATAGAAAATCTCATGAGCTCCATTAGTATAAGAAAACAAACCACCACTTTAATGTATTGTAATTAAATCATTCTTTATTTATATTGGTGTTAAACCTACTGTATTCCAACTTCTCTATGGTTCATACCCCCCGATACTTTCCATAGATCCATCAAAATAAGGAAACAACACACGAAAAACAGAATCTGTCAAAACAGAATAGTCTGTAGCAATCTGGAAGTTTCGAATACTTCTGTAACTCCAGAAATTCTGAAAAATTAGGACGACCTAAATAATTTGCATATTGATATACTGTTATTGGAATTGGTATTTTATTGCTCTTTGGTAAAAAAATGAAAATTATTCTTGTGAGTGCATACTTTCTGTTTTTATCAGCAAGATCAAACAACAATCACCCAAGAATATCCTAAAGGCTTTACTTGGCACAAACAATAATTAAAAAATAAAAACCACAATCATAACAGAGGCTAGATAAATTATTTATTACTAAACAGGAACAAAAAGTAAAGAAAAAATAAAATTGGGTTGCCTCCCAACAAGCGCTATCGTTTAACGCCCCTAGCTAGGCATAAAAGCAAGAATAGATCTAGGTATTGCCATCTTTGGTATGCAATCCATAAGTGGCTCTCATAATTGATTCTTAAGGCAATTTAATTTCATTTCTAGGAAAGTGTTCCATGCCTTTCCTTAACGGAAATTGGAATCTAATATTTCCTTCTATCATGTGAATAATTGCACCAATCGTTCTAAGGAAAGGTCTACCAAGAATAATAGGACATGTAAGATTGCAATCTATATCAAGAACAATGAAATCTACGAGCACATAATTCCTATTTGCAACAATAAGAACATCATTAATCCTTCCCATAGGTTTCTTAATGGTGGAATCCACAAGGTGCAAATTTAAAGAACAATCATGTAGCGACGAGACCTCAAACAGTCAGATCTCTGTGCATCAGTGTCATCCCTGGATCGGTAATGCTGACACGCGCAGTACTTGAGGATTTATAACAGAGTAGCAATCAAACACTTATTACAAAGAATGTCTCAAAAGAGAACATAAAACAATAAATATGGCTTAAGGCCATCTAAATTGATAACAGCGGAAGGCTTGGAAGATAACGTGAGTCCATCAACTCCAACGGCATCACTGAGTCAAAGACAACGACCTATGGCACCTTACTCGTCGTCTGAAAAGTCTGCAACATGATACGTTGCAGCCCGAAACGGGTCAGCACATGGAATATGCTGGCAATGTAACACAAGAGAAAAATGAACAGAATAATGGCTATCACTACATGCATATATGGCTGGTGGAGGCTGTATGGTTAACATGTTTTGCGAAAAGCCAATTTTTTCCTACAACAAAGGAATAAATATTATTTAACTATCATGGTAGTTGTTAAACATTGAGAAGGTTCCTCCAACTTAATCCCATTTAAACATCATCATTAACCCAATCAATTTAAATTAAGAGTGATGAGATCCACATGATAATCCAAGAACTAGGTACTCAAGATGTCCATAACCGGGGACACGGCTAACCATGATTAGTTTATACACTCTACAGAGGTTTGCGCACTTTCCCCATAAGACTCGAATACATCCATGGTCGGAGATTCGAGACACAGTCTTTCTGAAGCCTTAACTCTCTACTCTGGGTAGACTATACCACCTACAACCCACTACATCTGCTAGTCTACCTCTTCAAGAGCTTCACGCAACTTACTCAACTATCCTAGAGCCCATAATAGCTTGTGGCTGCACACGGAAGTTTCTAGCATGAATAATCTTATGATCCCTTTGAGCCTAGGTGGCGGGCCGTAAGATGATCACACGGGTCCTCTGGGATATCCTAGGACAACAATGGGTTCTCCACGTGCCCACAAGCAATCCACCCAGATGTGTATTTAAGTTTCCACCTTAAGTTGAACCATTAGTTAACAAACTCACATCTGTCATGAATACTCTCAAACCCAATCCACGTCTACGAGCATAGAATAGCAATATAAACAACGTAGAGGTAACTCCCAAGGTTTGAAAATAAACAGGTGCATAGGTACTACCTCAACTACCTCAACTACAATTTAATCAGATTCTAATCATGCAAGTGTTTGAGGATTGATCTAATGCAATAAAACTGGGTAGTAAAGAGGTATGATCAAAGTGCTACTTGCCTTGCTGATGATCCGCAAAACCTAGAGACTCGTAGTAGCACGCTTCACACTCCGGGTACTCTATCACAAACAAACAAGCATACAATAAGCACTCAACTAGAAGCACGGGTAAAACTCAAATAAGAAGATCTAACTAGAAAGTTCAACTTAAGAACTCCAGTTTGCAAAAAGAATCAAATTGAACGAAGCAACAAAACTCAAGCTACGAAAGAACAAGATCCGATTACTACTCTTAACTAAAGTCAAAATTTACTATTTCAAAATCTTGTTCAAGTTAGTTAAACAAAAAGAGGGCTTCGAGACAAAGATCTAGGCACTTGAATCGTCTGGTTGCGACTAACGAGCAAAAAGATAAACTAAAACAAAAATCGGATCAGAAATCGCGATCGAAAATAATCACGAAAAAACCTGAGAAAAAGAAAAACTTACAAACAGGCTAATGAACGAATGTTCACTATCTGTGACAAACGGGCGAGAACCATTCGTTAAAATGAACGTACGTATGAACGTCCGCTATTTAACCAAACCGAAAAAAAACCGATCTAAACCGATTAAACAAAAAAATCTGAAACTAGGGTTCATAAAAAAATGATCGTTTCTAACGAAAAACTGGCGGTGGCTACCTCGGGTGCGCCGAGGTCCGGCAACTCCGGCGGCGGCGCAGCTTGCGACGGGGCGGTGAGGCGAGGCGGCGGCGGCGCAAGGTGGCGCGGCGGCAGCGGTGAGCAATGGCGAGCGGCGACGGCAACGGCGAGCGGCGAAGGCGGCTACGAGGCGGTGGCGGTGCGACTCTGCTAGGGTTTCGGCGGGGCGGCGCTGGTGGGCTGCGGGGCTCGGGCGCGCGGGCTTTAAAGCCCCAGGCCGGGCGAGACCTAGTCTGGTACGGCCCGGCTAGGTCGGTTAACTTTTTAGTTCTAACACGCGGAAAAATGAAGAAAAAAAATACTAAACTGACTCCAAAAATCCGGAAATAAATTTTCCCCATCCTCTAAAAATCTACTGGACAGGGTGAACATTTATTTGGGCCTCTAATGCAATTTTGAAAATGCACATTTTTCGTAATTCAAATAAAATAGCAATAAAAACTCCAAATAAAATCTTATTTGATTTTAATATTAAATCTCCAATATTTCTTTATTTTGGGGAAGTCATTTTATCCCCTCTCTTTTATTTTTTATAAAAGAAATATTCAAAGAGAAAATAATTTAAAATCAAACGATCCTCTTTTCAAGATTTGAGAAAACTCAAATATGAAAATAACAAAATCCCCAACTCTCTCAGTGGGTCCTTGAGTTGCGTAGAATTTCTAGGATCAAACCAAAATGCAATAAAATATGATATGCAGTGATGATCTAATGCATAACATTCCAAATTGGAAATTTGCGATGTTACAAACCTACCCCCCTTAAGATGAATCTCGCCCTCGAGATTCGGGTTGGCTAGAAAATAGGTGAGGGTGATCCCTCCATAGGTCTTCCTCTCATTCCCAGGTGGCTTCATCCTCAGTATGGTGGCTCCACTGAACCTTACAGAACTTGATAACCTTGCTGCATGTGACTCAGCTGGCAAAATCGAGAATCTTGACTCGTTTCTCGTCATAGGTCAAGTCGCTATCCAACTGAATCGCTTCCAGTGGCACTGTATGTCTCAGAGGAATATCAGCCATCTTTGTGTGGCACTTCTTCAACTGAGAAACGTGGAACACATCGTGAACTCCTGACAATCCTTCGGGCAATTCCAACTTGTAAGCAACTTCTCCCATACGTTCCAAAACACGGTATGGTCCCACAAAACATGGTGCTAACTTTCCCTTAACTCCAAAGCGCTTCACTCCTTGGAGTGGTGATACACGAAGATACACTCTGTCTCCAACTTCGTGAACTATCTCCTTGCATTTAGAATCCGCATAACTCTTCTGCCTCGACTGGGCTGCCTTGAGTCTATCACGAATCAACTTAACCTTCTCTTCAGACACTTTAACCAAATCTGGTCCAAATAACTGACAGTCTCCAACTTCATCCCACAACAATGGTGTCCTGCACCTCCTTCTGTACAATGCTTCGAAAGGGGCCATCTTCAGACTGGCTTGATAGCTGTTGTTGTAAGAGAACTCTGCGTAAGGCAAATTGTCGTCCCAACTAGATCCATAGTCTAGCGCACAAGCTCTCAACATGTCCTCCAAAATCTGATTGACTCTCTCAGTCTGTCCATCTGTCTGGGGGTGAAAAGCTGTATTGAACTCTAGCCTGGTTCCCAGAGTCTCATGCAACTGATTCCAAAACCTTGAGGTAAACTGGGTTCCTCTATCTGATACAATGGTCCTTGGAACTCCATGCAGACATACGATCCTGCACATGTAAAGCTTTGCCAACTTAGCACTGGTGTACGTGGTCTAGACTGGAATGAATTGAGCTACCTTCATCAAACGATTGACTACAACCCATATTGAGTCATAGCCTGAACGGGTCCTGGGCAATCCCGTGATAAAGTCCATGCCTAGTTTATCCCACTACCATTCGGGTATCGGCAATGGCTGTAGCAATCCAGCTCGCTTCTGATGTTTTGCCTTCACTCTGTGACATACATCACAAACTGCTACATACTCCGCAATATCCTTCTTCATTCCGGTCCACCAGAATCTATCCTTCAAATCCAGATGCATCTTGGTATTTCCTGGGTGAATCGAATACGGTGAATCATGGGCCTCTTTTAGAATCAACTTCCTGATCTCCGGATCATTAGGCACATAAACGCGATCCTCAAACCATAGGGTATCGTGCTCATCCTCACGAAATCCCTTAGCTTTTCCGTTGCTCATTCTTTCCTTTATCTCAGCAATCTCCTTGTCCGTCTTCTGGGCTTCCCTGATCTTATCCATCAAGGTAGACTGAATCTCCAATGCTTCTACATAACCTCTTGGAACTATTTCCAAACATAGCTCACGAAGATCCTCCGCTAACTCCTTGGGTAACTCTCCGGTAATGAGTGTATTGACATGGCTCTTGCGGCTCAACGCATCTGCTACTACGTTAGCCTTTCCGGGATGATAATGCAACTTCATATCATAATCCTTAATAATCTACAACCATCTCCTCTGTCTGAGATTCGACTCCTTCTGCGTGAAGATATACTTCAAACTCTTGTGATCCGTGTACACCTCACAATGGTTTCCGATGAGAAAATGTCTCCATGTCTTCAACGCATGCACTACGGCTGCTAACTCCAAATCATGGGTAGCATAATTCCACTCATGGGGTTTGAGCTGTCGTGAGGCATATGAAACAACTCTTCCTTCCTGCATAAGCACTGCTCCAAGTCCTCAACGAGAAGCGTCACAATACACCTGGTAATCCTTGCGTTGATCTAGAAGAATCAACACTGGAGCTGTAACCAAGCGTTTCTTCAACTCCTGGAAACTAGCCTGACATTCCTCAGTCCATTTGAACTTGGTGTCCTTCTTCAACAACTCCGTCATGGGCTTTGCAATCTTCGAGAAATTTTCAATAAACCTCCGGTAGTATCCTGCGAGTCCAAGAAAACTCCGGATCTCTCCAACTGACGTGGTGCTTCCCAATTTGTCACAGTGACAACCTTGGTAGGGTCTACGGCTATTCCTTCTCCGGATATAACACGTCCGAGGAATCCAACTTCCTTCAACCAAAACTCACACTTGCTGAACTTGGCATATAGCTGATGTGCTCAGAGTTTACCAAGTACCAAATGCAAATGCTCCTTATGCTCCTCTTCATTCTTCAAGTAGACCAGAATATCATCAATGAACACCACGACAAACTTATCCAAAAACTCCATAAACACCTTGTTCATCATGTTCATGAAATAGGCAGGTGCGTTAGTCAGACCAAATGACATAACAGTATACTCATATAGCCCGTACCTTGTGGTAAATGCTGTCTTGGGTATATCCTGCTCTCGAATCTTCAGCTGGTGGTACCCTAATGTAACGCCCCGAGACCGTTGCGCCAGGTGTCTCCCAGTTATTTGCCGTCGTTGCCATGTCATTTTCTTGCGTGTTGCATCTTGCCATGTCATCATGTGCATTGCATCATCATGTTTTTCAAAACTTGCATCCGTCCAGGTTTCCCCCAGTTCTGTCTGTTGTCCCTTCTGAGCCAAGACACACTTGCACGCGCCCGCGGCACGTCCGAAATATTATTTTTTATAAGTGGCCGAAATATTCGCAGAATGGGACGAGACTTGGCGTGCGGTCTTATTATAGTGTAGATAGAACGCCTGCCAAATTTCATCGCATTCGGAGTCCATTTGACACCCCAACCAATAACTATAGCGGCATTATAGTCGGTCACACGTCGGACGTTTTTGGTCTCCGAAAACTGTCGCCGGGTTTTCCCTCTCTTTTCTCCCTAATCCGTCTATACAGTTCACTACCTACCGCCAGGCCCAACCTAACCTCTCTCGTCAGCCCGTGGCTCTCCTCGCGCGCGCGTCCGAAAGTTGTCCCGAACCCGACCCAGGCAGTCGTCACCATTGGGTCCGGATCATCCCCAAACATCCCTAAAACATCTCCGTTTTATTATTTGGACTCCCTAGCTATTTATTTGCGATCGTCCGATTATGATCGGAGGGATGAGTTAGCACCTAACCTAAATTCATCTGATATAAATATCAGTCTAACCATAATCCTAGGGGCTTGTCCCATCCATCACATCACCTCACCCGCCGCCTCTCTCTCCCTTGGGATCACTCCCGATCCAAAAAAATCCACCGGGCCAACCACCTCCTCCCCTCGATCCCCTCCCGATCCGTTCTACCAACCATATCTCCGACCACCTCCTCGTTTTGCGTCCTCGATCCAAACCCGAGCCAACCAGCAGCTCCTTCTCGTCCCCGTGCGCGTAGCGGCCGAGCAGGAGACCTCATCGAACCACCAGATGAGCTTCGTTGCCCCTTCTTCTCGGCCTTCTGTGCTCCTACCGTCCCCTCTCTCTCTCCTCATCTCTCTCCCCCATTTCCTTTTCTACAGGAGTGCCACCAAGGATGCCATGGAGCCCGATGGAGCTCTGCCATGCTGCATCAAGCCACATCGCATCGCGCAGGCACCGCCGCTCGGATCCCAAGTGTGCTTGCGGCCCTTCATCGGGCTTCATCGCCGTTGACCGCGTCCACTCCGTCCCCTACCTCGCGCCTCCTCCCGAGCAGGAGCTCCCATGGCTGCCGCCGCCCTCGTGGCTACCCCGCAGGAGCTCCCCGCCGCCAGATCGGGTTGCCTCCGCCCGGTTCCCCCGCTGCCAACTCCAGCATCGTGCCGCCGCGAGCCGCCTCCTTCCCTTGGATCCTCGCCGCCCCTTTGCCCTGCTCGCCTGCTCTGCTTCGTTCGAGCAGGGAGGACGACGCTCCTCTGCCTCGCGCTGTTGACCGAGGCCTTGTTCCCAGCGAGTAGCGTGTGGGCCAACCTCACCCTGTCAGAGGCCCAGCCTCCCATCCAGCGCCGTGCGTAGCCCAGGTTACCAGCCGGCCTGCTGCTGGCAAGGCGGCCTGCTGCCTCCGCCAAATCGGGCCTTGGCCCATGTGAGCAGCGCCCAGCCCCTCTCCTATGTTTGTTGGGTTAGGTAGTTTCAGCCCATGGACATGTTTTTTTCCTGGACAAATTTACTAATTTTCCTTCACATGCATAATTACAGTATATGCCATCATTTTATAATGCTCACACCGGAATAACAGTGCATCGGATTAAAACAAACTTTATATGTAATATGCTTAGAATTTTGTCTAGTTTCATAATGTCCAGCTTTCATCCATGTTTAAAATGTTTAAACTGCATTTTGCATTAATTTGCTCCTATGCCATGCTAAAATGGTTAAATTCATAACTTAATATTCGTAGCTTGTATTTAAATAACCTTTATATGTAAATGGGGTAGAAAAATGCCTAGTTTAACATGGTGGCATCATATTGCATGTTTAACAACTCTAAAATATGGTTTAGGGCAGAACAGTACCAAATCCATATTTTGCACATGAGGATTTTTCCGGACTTGTTGTTTGTTGTTCCGGCCTCATGTAAACTTGCCTAGATAGGTAGTTTTCATTTGCTTCACCTCTTGCCATGTTAACCAACATTTAATATTGTTGAGTACATAAACGGGAGAGAACTAAATAAGTCATGTGGTGTTCCATCAATATGCAACTCGTTGCATATTGAGCTCCACTTAACTTGGTAGTTTTGCTTGTGCACTCTGCCATGCCATGCCCTCATTAAACCGGATATGCATCATACTTGGTTGTGCATCATGCCATGCTTGTGATGGTTGTTTACTATGTGCTTTGCTTCTTTCCAGTGTTGCTTCTTCGGGTTGGTTTCGATAACGTCGCGTTTGTGAGGATCCGTTCGACTTCGTCCGTTTGTCTTCTTCATGGACTCGTTCTTCTTCCTTGCGGGATCTCAGGCAAGATGACCATACCCTTGAAATCACTTCTATATCTGCTTACTAGTTGTTCGCTCTATTGCTATGCCGCGATATCCACCACTTGCTTTATCATGCCTCCCATATTGCCATGTCAAGCCTCTAACCCTTCTTTCGTAGCAAAACCGTTGTTTGGCTATGTTACCGCTTTGCTCAGCCCCTCTTATAGCGTTGCTAGTTGTAGGTAAAGATGAAGTTTGTTCCATGTTGGAACATGGATATGTTGGGATATCACAATATCTCTTATTTTAATTAATGAATCTATATACTTGGTAAAGGGTGGAAGGCTCGGCCTTATGCCTGGTGTTTTGTTCCACTCTTGCCGCCCTAGTTTCCGTCATACCGGTGTTATGTTCCTTGATTTTGCGTTCCTTATGCGGTTGGATTATAATGGGAACCCCTTGACAGTTCGCCTTGAATAAAACTCCTCCAGCAAGGCCCAACATTGGTTTTACCATTTGCCTCACCACCACCTACTTTTCCCTTGGGAGTCACGCTCCCGAGGGTCATCTTTATTTTAACCCCTCGGGCCAGTGCTCCTCTGAGTGTTGGTCCAAACTAGAGCCCCTTGCAGCGCCACCTCGGGGAAACTTGAGGGTTGGTTTTAGTTGTACGGATTGCTCATCCGGTGTGCCCTGAGAACGAGATATGTGCAGCTCCTATTGGGATTTGTCGGCACATTCGGGCGGCTTTGCTGGTCTTCTTTTACCATTGTCGAAATGTCTTGTAATCGGGATTCTGAGTCTGATCGGGTCTTCCTGGGAGAAGGAATATCCTTCGTTGACCATGAGAGCTTGTGATGGGCTAAGTTGGGACCACCTGCAGGGTTTTGAACTTTCGAAAGCCGTGCCCGCGGTTATGGGTAGATGGGAATTTGTTAATATCCTGTTGTAGAGAACTTGAAACTTAACTTAATTACAATGCATCAACCGCGTGTGTAGCCCTGATGGTCTCTTTCCGGCGGAGTCCGGGAAGTGAACACGGTTCTTGTGTTATGTTTGAATGTAAGTAGTTTCAGGATCACTTCTAGTTTACGACCATGCTTTGCTTCTCTTCTCGCTCTCATTTGCGTATGTCAGCCACCATATATGCTTAGTGCTTGCTGCAGCTCCACCTCATTACCCTATCCTACCCATAAGCTTAAATAGTCTTGATCTCGCGGGTGTGAGATTGCTGAGTCCTCGTGACTCACAGATACTTCCAAACAGTTGCAGGTGCCAATGATACAATGAAGATGACGCAGCTGAGCTCAAGTGGGAGCTCGATGAATATCGTGTTCGTTGGGTTGTTTTCGTTTCCTTTCGATCAGTAGTGGAGCCCAGTTGGGGCGATCGGGGACCTAGCAATAGGGGTGGTCTTTCTTTATTTGGTTCCGTAGTCAAACCTTGATTGTATCCTGGATGATGTAATGCTATATTTATGTATTATGTGAAGTGGAGATTGGAAGCCAACTCTTTATCCCTTCTTATTCAGTATATGGGATGTGTAAATATTACCCCTCTTGCGACATGCCTACTATGCGGTTATGCCTCTAAGTCGTGCTCTGACACGTGGGAGATATAGCCGCATCGTGGGTGTTACACCTGATCAAAGATCAATCTTGGAAAACACCTTAGCTCCTTGCAGCTGGTCAAATAAATGATTTATCATCGGTAGTGGGTTCTTCTTCTTGATTGTCACCTCATTCAATCCACGATAGTCAGCAAGCATCCTCAACGATCCATCCTTCTTCTCCACTAGAAGCACCGGTGATCCCCAAGGTGACGAGGGGCGAATATATCCTTTTTCCAGTAACTCCTTAATCTGCTTCTTAATTTCCTCTAAATCCTTTGCGGGCATCCTGTACGGTCTCTTAGATATTGGCCCTGTGCCCGGCAAAAGTTCGATCCAAAACTCAATGTCCCTATCCGGTGGCATGCCTGGCAACTCTTCTGGAAACACATCCGGGAAATCCTTCACCACTGGTACTTCCTCCTGTACAACTCCTGATAAGGAATTCACTTGAGTCCTATTCGGCACATGCCGGGATACATACTTGGTCCTTCTTCCTTCTGGGGTGGTAAGAAAAATCGACTTACTGGCGCAGTCAATGTTCCTTTCATACTTCGTTAACCAATCCATGCCATCCAGTCCTTGTGACTCCAATACTATTAGGTCTAAGGGAAACAGGTAGTTACCAATCCTTAATGGTAACCGATCACACCAAAGGCTAGCCATATACTCTGCTCTTGACGAAGTTACTAACAAGGGTCTCCTAAGGGTTTGGGTTGGGAGTTTAAACTTATCCACAAATCCCCTTGATATGTATGAATGCAACGCACCAGTATCAAAAAGAACGATTGCAGTAAATGACTTAACCAAAAACTTACCTATTACTGCATCGGGTTGCGCTTCAATCCCCTCCACGCTAACGTGGTTCCCTTGTCCCTTGTTGAAAAAGTTGGGCTCCTTCCTAGAGCTTCCATTGCCATTTCCATTATTTGCTTCAGAACATTCTGTGTCATAATGTCCATTCTTCCCGCACTTGAAACAAGTAATGTGACTTAAATCCTTCTTGGCGGGCATTCCAGGGTTGGTACGGTTCTGGACGTGGCTTCCTCCATTACCATTTGCATTCCTGGGGTCACTATGGTTGTGCGCAATCCCACCATTGTGGTTGTGACCTCCATGGTTATGTTGAAGGGGTCCTCCCGAGTTTGGGGTAAAACAGGGTCTCTGCTGAGCTCCAGAATTATACTTCCCGTGTCCATACTTCCTCTTACGATTGTCAATCTGCTGCTGCTTCCCTTAAATCATGAGAGCTCTATCTACCAACTATTGGTAGTTATTAAAAGTTGCTACCATCGAATGCATGCTCAGCTCATCGTTCAGTCATTCCAGAAACATCTCCTGTTTAGCTGCATGTGTAGCAACGTCATCTAGGGCATAGCGTGCTAGCTTGCTAAAGTCATCCACATACTGGCCAACGGTGCGTCCTCCTTGGCGTAAGTTGCAAAACTCACGCTTCTTCATGGCCGTAGCTCCTGCTGATACATGGGCTGTGCGAAAGGCCTGCTGAAACTGGTCCCACGTAACATTGTCGATGGGATAGGTGACAGTGTGATTGTCCCACCATGCTGCTATGGGTCCATCAAGCTGATGTGAGGCAAAACGCACTCTTTCCGCATTTGTGCATCCTGCAGTGGTCAACTCCCTTCCAATCATGCGGAGCCAATCATCTGCAACTATCGGCTCGGTGCTATTGGAGAACACCGGCGGATTCAGCCTTAGAAATTGGGCTAAGTGATCAATAGGTGGTGGTGGTGGTGGGTTGTTGTTCCCCTTATTCTGATTCTAGACTAGTATCTGCATCAAAGCATTCTGCTACTGGATTAACTGGGTGAGCTCCGGTGGGAAAGCAAATCCATTGTCGCGCCTCGGAGGCATCTGATGGGTTTAGAAAAGATGAGAAAATAGAGTAGAATGGGGTCTAGGGGAAAAACACTACCCATATGCACATGAGACAAACACAATCATATCACTTGAATCAATTCAAACAAGGGCATACAATCGGTCTAACTATTGTTACAAAAGTGCTCGTACTATAGTGATAAACATCTCCAATGCGTCCCATGGTGATGTGGGCGGCCATGCTCTTGCCTAGACTCCAAGTGGGTGCGTCAAAGGAAAACTCTATGGGCTCGGTGACTGGCGTGAACGTCCTTCCTGGAACTTGAACTTGGATCATCTAGCGCTCCTCTTCTAGTAAAGTGGCGTTGTAGGTCCCGGTGAAGCTTGGTATTCCGATGTTCAGGTACCTAGTGACTTCCTTCAAGTGTCGTCCATAGGGGGTGACTTCATCCGGTCGTGCAAACTTGTTCCTCGCATCCGCCATCCTAAAGAGTAGAAAATGGAGAGGGGTCAGAAATGAGAAGAGAGTAGTGATCTAGGATTTTAGCTTAGTGGTCGTGTCCTACAGTCAGCGTGTGCTCTGATACCATATTGTAGCTACTAGACCTCAAACAGTCTGATCTCTGTGCATCAGTGTCATCCCTGGATCGGTAATGCTGACACGCATAGTACTTGAGGATTTATAATAGAGTAGCAATCACACACTTATTACAATGAATGTCTCAAAAGAGAACATAAAACAATAAATATGGCTTAAGGCCATCTAAATCGACACCAGCGGAAGGCTTGGAAGATAACATGAGTCCATCAACTCCAACGGCATCACTGAGTGAAAGACAATGACCTATGGCTCCTTACCCATCGTCTGAAAAGTTTGCAACATGATACGTTACAGCCTGAAACGGGCCAGCACATGGAATATGCTGGAATGTAACACAAGAGAAAAATGAATAGAATAATGGCTATCACTACATGCATATATGGCTGGTGGAGGCTGTATGGTTAACATGTTTTGTGAAAAACCAATTTTTCCCTACAACAAAGGAATAAATTTTATTTAACTATCATGGTAGTTTTTAAACATTGAGAAGGTTCCTCCAACTCAATCCCATTTAAACATCATCATTAATCCAATCAAAGTATATTAAGAGTGATGAGATCCACATGATAATCCAAGAACTAGGTACTCAAGATGTCCATAACCGGGGACACCGCTAACCATGATTAGTCTATACACTCTGCAGAGGTTTGCATACTTTTCCCCACAAGACTCGAAAACATCCATGGTCGGAGATTCAAGACACAGTCTTTCTGAAGCATTAACTCTCTACTCTGGGTAGACTATACCACCTACAACCCACTACATCTGCTAGTCTACCTCTTCAAGAGCTTCACGCAACTTACTCAACTATGCTAGAGCCCATAATAGCTTGTGGCTACACACGGAAGTTTCTAGCATGAATAATCTTATGATCCCTTTGAGCCTGGGTGGCGGGCCGTAGGATGATCACACGGGTCCTCTAGGATATCCTAGGATAACACTGGGTTCTCCAGGTTTCCACAAGCAATCCACCCAAATGTGTATTTAAGTTGCCACCTTAAGTTGAACCATTAGTTAACAAACTCACATCTGTCATGAATATTCTCAAACCCAATCCACGTCTACAAGCATAGCATAGCAATATAAGCAACGTAGAAGTAACTCCCAAGGTTTGAAAATAAACAGGTGCATAGGTACTACCTCAACTACTTCCCAAAACCCACAATTTAATCAGATCCTAATCATGCAAGTGTTTGAGGATTGATCTAATGCAATTAAACTGGGTAGTAAAGAGGTATGATCAAAGTGTTACTTGCCTTGCTGATGATCTACAAAACATAGAGACTCGTAGTAGCATGCTTCGCACTCCGGGTACTCTATCGCAAACAAAGAAGCACACAATAAGAACTCAACCAGAAGCATGGGTAAAACTAAAATAAGAAGATCTAACCAGAAAGTTCAACTTGAGAACTCCGGTTTGCAAAAAGAATCAAATCGAACGAAGCAATAAAACTCAAGCTGCGAAAGAAACAAGATCTGATTACTAATCTGAACTAAAGTCAACTTTAATTGTTTCAAAATCTTGTTCAAGTTGGTTAAATAGAAAGAGGGCTTCGAGACGAAGATCTAGGTGCTTGAATCGCCTGATTCCGACTAACGACCGAAAAGATAAACTAAAACGAAAATCGGATCAGAAATCATGCTCGAAAATAATCGCGAAAATACCCGATAAAAAGAAAAACTGACGAACATGCTAAAGAACGAACGTTCGCTGTGTGTGACTAACGGGCGAAAACCGTTCGTTAAAACGAATGTACGGACGAATGTCCGCTATTTAACCGAACTGAAAAACCGATCATAACCAATTAAAATAAAAAAACCAAAACTAGTGTTTATAAAAAAACAGATCGGTTTCTAACAAAAAACCGGTGGCGGCTACCTCTGGTCCGGCGACTCCGGCGGCGGCGCGGCTTGCGGCGGCGTGGCGAGGTGAGGCGGGGCGGCGACGGTGGCAGTGGCCAGCAACGGCGAGCGGCGGCGGCGACGCGGCTCTGCTAGGGTTTCGGCGGGGTGGTGCTGGTGGGCCGCGGGGCTCGGGCACGCGGGCTTTAAAGCCCCAGGCCGGGCGAGTCCTAGTCGGGTACGGCCCGGCTAGGTCGGTTAATTTTTTTAAAAAAAATTCTGACGCGCAGAAAAACGAAGAAAAAGAATACTAAATGGACTCCAAAAATCCCGAAATAAATTTTCCCCGTCCTCTAAAAATCAACGGGACAAGGTGAACATTTATTTGGGCCTCTAATGCAATTTTGAAAACGCACATTTTTCCATTTTCAAATAAAATAGCAATAAAAATTCCGAACAAAATCTTATTTGATTTTAATATTAAATCTCTAATGTTTCTTTATTTTGGGGGAGTCATTTTATCCCCTCCCATTTATTTTTCATAAAAGAAATATTCAAAGAGAAAATAATTATAAATCAAACGATCCTCTTTTCAAGATTTGAGAAAACTCAAATATGAAAATAACGAAATCCCCAACTTTCTCCGTGGGTCCTTGAGTTGCGTAGAATTTCTAGGATCAAACCAAAATGCAATAAAATATGATATGCAATGATGATCTAATTCATAACATTCCAAATTGGAAATTTGGGATGTTATGAATCATCAGAATCATGGAAACCTAACACATCACACAATGTTTTTGGAAACGTGGAAACACTAGCTCCCAAATCACACAAAGCATAGCATTCATAATCTTTAATCTTAATTTTAATAGTAGGTTCCCACTCATCATAAAGTTTTCTAGGAATAGAAACTTCTAGTTCAAGGTTTTCTTCATAGGATTGCATTAAAGCATCAACGATATGTTTAGTAAAAGCTTTATTTTGATTATAAGCATGAGGAGAATTTAACACGGATTGTAACAGGGAAATACAATCTATCAAAGAGCAATTATCATAATTAAATTACTTCAAATCCAAAATAGTGGGTTCGTCGCTATGTAAAGTCTTGACCTCTCCAATCCAACTTTGATCAAAAACTTCATAAGAATTGAACATTCTCCAAATATGTGGGATCTAAATTTGACACTGTTCCAAACCCACTTTCAATATTATTGCAAACATTATTATCAATCTCATATTCATCATGGGGCTTAAATAAATTTCCAAGATCATAAGAAGAATCACCCCAATCATGATCATTACAACAAATAGTAGTCATAGCAAAACTAGCATCCCCAAGCTTAGGGTTTTGCATATTATTAGCACAATTTACATCAATATAATTTATAATAAAATCATTGCAATCATGATTTCTATTCAAATAACTATCGTGAATCGCTTCATAAAGTAATTCTTCACACTTTTCAGATTCACGAATTTCAAGCAAAACCTCATAAAGATAATCTAGTGCACTCAACTCACTAGTAATAGGTTCATCATAATTGGATCTCTTAAAGATATTAGCAAGTGGATGAGGATCCATAAACTTTTAGCAATGAAAGATGCAAGCAAAAAGAAGGCACATAGTGGCTTCTCTCATGATAACAAGTATTATGGTGGGTGAACAAATTATTGCCGAGCAATTGATAGAAGAGCGCATTGTTCTGAGAATATCTAGGCAATGATTATGAACATAAGCATCACGTCTATGTAAAGTAGACCGAAACGATTCTGCATCTACTACTATTACTCCACACATCGACCGCTTTCCAGCATGCATCCAGAGTATTAAGTTCATAAGAACAGAGTAATGCTTTAGGAAAGATGACATGATGTAGAGGGATAAACTCAAGCAATATGATATAAACCCCATCTTTTTATCCTCGATGGAAACAATACAATACGTGCCTTGATGCCCCTACTTTCACTGGGGAAGGAGACCGCAAGATTGAACCCAAAGCTAAGCACTTCTCCCATTGCAAGAAAGATCAATCTAGTAGGCCAAACTAAACCGATAATTCAAAGAGACATGCAAAGATATCAAATCATGCATATAAGAATTCGGAGAAGAACCAAATATTGTTCATAGATAAACTTGATCATAAATCCACAATTCATCGGATCTCAGCAAACACACCGCAAAAAGCATTACATCGAATAGATCTCCAAGAACATCGAGGAGAACTTTGTATTGAGAACCAAAGAGAGAGAAGAAGCCATCTAGTTAATAACTATGGACCCGAAGGTCTGTGGTAAACTACTCACACATCATCGGAGAGGCTATGGTGTTGATGTAGAAGCCCTACATGATCGAATCCCCCTCCAGCAGATCACCGGAAAAGGCCACAAATGGGATCTCACGGGCACAGAAGATTGTGGCGATGGAAAAGTGGTTTCGTGGCTCCCCCTGATGTTTTTCGGGTATAAGAGTATATATAGGCGAAAGAAGTACGTCGGTGGAGCTCCGTGGGGCTCGCGAGGGTGGGTGCGTGCCCTCCTACCTCGTGGAAGCTTTGCGGTGTTCCAGACATCAACTCCAAGTCTTCTGGTTTGCGTTTGTTCCAAGAAAGATCCTCGCGAAGGTTTCGTTCTGTTTGGATTCCATTTGATATTCCTTTTCTGCGAAACACTAAAATAGGCAAAAAAAACAAAAACTGGCACTGGGCCTCCGGTTAATAGGTTAGTCCCAAAAATAATATAAAAGTGCATATTAAAGCACATTAAACATCCAAAACTGATAATATAATAGCATGGAATAAAAAAAAATATAGATATGTTGGAGACGTATCACAGGCATTCGCGCGGAAATGCGCCGCCCCACGAATGCGAAGGGCCTCAACGTTGAGGGGGGATTTTTGGAGCTAGGCGGAGTCGCCGGCAATGAAGATGAGCGCGCCGAGAAGGATCTTGTGACCCGAAGCCAAACCACCGTCGGAAACCATGTTAGTGGAGATCGGAAATACTGCAACCTCACCGGAAGTCGGTAAGACACCCTGCCCCATGGTGGGCACCAACTGTCATGTGAGTGAGTCTGACAACAAGAATAGGGGTACGTAGGAGGAGGCAAGGCCTTAGCTACGGTGAAGTTGTACATGCAGGTTTACCAGTTCAGGGCCCTCTCGAAAGAGGTAACAACCCTATGTCTCGGTGCCTCGGAGGCTTGTCAACTGGAATATGCGTGTGTGTTACAGGGGGTGCGAACCCTTGTGCCAGAGGAGGGGGTGGATTATATTGAGTGTGCCAGACCCTTCCAGCCCTCAGTTACACAGGGTTTAATGTGAGTTAAGACAGGGGCATTACTGGTAACACCTGCTATAAATGGTTATTGATAACTTTTAAGACTACAGAGTGAAGGCCTGACCGTTGCCATGCTGGGGCGACTGTAGGTATTCTATGCTCCGAGTAATTCTTTTGTACTGTTGAGTGTAATGATCATGTCGAGTGGAATTGGGGTATCCGAGTGGAATAGCTGGTCGAATGGATTGCACTCCAAGGTGATTTCAGTCGGTATCTTCTGTTGGACTTTGAATGTCTTTGACTCTAGGGTAGTGCCTTTGGGTAGGGTGTCTAGATCAGGCCTATGACCCTACCCTGGGTACATGTCATCGTCATCGGTTCCCCTTCTGTCACTGGGATCAACCACCGTAAGATCCAACCCACTACAAAGCACCTCTTTGCATTGCAAGATAAATAGATCAAGTTGGCCAAACAAAATCCAAATATCAGAGAGAAATACGAGGCTATAAGCAATCATGCATATAAGAGATCAAAGAAACTTAAATAACTTTCATGGATATAAAAAGATAGATCTGATCATAAACTCAAAGTTCATCTGATCCCAATAAAAACACCACAAAAAGAGGTACTGTCGGTGTACAAAAGTAGGGGTCCTTTTTGTACCTCTTTACTTGTGCACGGGCAGTCGCAGCCACACGCCTGCGGCCACGCTTGGCGGGACAGAAGAGGAAGCAAACACCCAGGACTACCAGAGCCGTGCTTGAGGCGAGAGACATGAAGAGCAGAGGGGCTAGGTGAAACTCCCCCGACAAGGCCCTTGCCGGGGTGGCCTTCACGGCCCCGGCAAGAGCCTTGCCCTTAGCAACTTGCCCAACACCAACACGGCCGCCACCCTTGAGCCTAAGAGTCTCGACGTCATCAACCACATCGGAACAAAGGCTTGGGAGGCGCCTCCATGGTGGCGTACAGATCTTGGTGAAGACAATGGGCCTACGAGGCCTAGATAGGAACCAAGAAACAAGACAACAGCAAGGCTCGTTGCCGAGGATTCCCACGAGGCCCTGGGAAGGCTCCTTGCCCAGGGTGCCCACAAGGCCACGGCAAGGCTCCTGCCAAAGATACCCATGATGCCCCAGCAAGACTCTTGCCGAGGGCGCCCACAAGGCCCTAGCAAGACCCTTGCCAAGAAGATCAGCAAGACCACAGCAAGGCCCTGCCGCCCCGTTGCCACCCCAGCTCAGTGGCCGACTCACCAACTAAGAAGGTACCCGCGTCGCAGTATGTGGCTCCTAAACCAACTAGTCAAGCACCTATGTGGTGGCATGCAGATCTTCGTGAAGGCACTGCCTCCACGCCAGCTCAGCAGCCTACCAGCCTACATGGCGCTGCATGCCTCGTTGGCATGGACGCGTATTAGAGCAAGGCAAAGCGGCGACGGACGGGACGGGCTTCGTTACCATCCCCGATAAAGCAAGAGGACACTTAAGTAGCGCAATTAATGCGTTTTGTCCCGTGATGTCAGGCGATAATCTCGACTACTGTATAACTTCCCACCTCCTATGTGCCACTGTGGCAGCCCCTTTGACTATAAAAGGAGGCCCGCGGCGTACTGTGAGAGGATTCAGACTTCTTGGACCCTGCATGCTTTGTAGCTAGTCCAAGACCACCAGATAAGCAGAAACCAGAAGGAGTAGGGTATTACGCATCACTTGCGGCCCGAATCTGGATAAACTCCCGCGCGTTGATCTTCTAAACCCGCTCTTTTTATAGCCCCGCGCCCCAGAAACCGCAGTAGGGATTCCCTGTGATCCCATAGGTGTCGTTCCTGAACGCCAACATCTTTGGCGCGCCGGGTAGGGGGGCGCAAGCAGTAAAAATCCGGTTTGGAAGATAGTGCATCGACTTCATCGTCACCATGGCCCCAAGAAAAAGGGTATCATAGCGATCGGTTTGTCCGGAGCTGGCACATCCACGCTAGTGCGAGCAGGCGACCGGGTGGCCATGGATGGTGCCGAAGACGTGGCCCACGAGCATCCATGACATTCTGGCAATCGGAGCCAGGCAAGCGGCATCGTTCGGATCCGAGACGACGAGCCGCGCGCCGCTGGGTCCGGGGTGCGGCCGTGCTGCCCACGGGCGGCGCGGCAACCTCTACGGCGCTGCAGCTGGCACCCACGCCGCGACCTGCACAATGAGCAACACCGCGACACCGGAGCTCCCGGGCACCGCCGCGTGAAGAGCCCTGTGTGCCACTCTCAGGACGCACCAGGTCGACATACGCTCCCGAATGCCGGCGAAAGCGGCATGCGACCGCGAGACCGTGACCAAGCTCCTTCTAACTTGGTTAGAAGTCGGAGCGCGTCGCGGTCCACGCGGCTTTCGCCACCACCCACGCCAGCAGAAAGCGCTGGCATGCGTGCAACTGCTCCTCGACTTTCCCCCTACTGCGGAGAAGCTCGACGAGTGGAGGGTCACCATCTAAAGCCTCATCAGCTTCGCCAATAAAGACGAGCCGCTCCCAGTGGGACCCTCATGTCGGTGTTCTGTCGAGCTAGTGCATGCCAGCGGTGGGAGGACCGGAGACGCTGCGACCACAGTGCACTCTCCTCACCCACGGCCGCGACAGTAGCCACCGGCTCGTCGGGCCGATGCATGTGACAACGTTTCCACAACATCGTCCGACCCGCGAACCCGCTGTGACCAACGTCGAGTTCTTCGAGAGCGAGCTCAGGAAGAAGCTCGGACTACCATCGAACGACAACGGGAGGCGCGCCATCAGTCGGATCGGCATGCCGGGCCTGCTATGGACCACCCAGCGTCAGGGGGCTCTGGCGACCTGCCTTACGAGGTGGGCTGTCTGGCCTTTATCCAAGAGCTGCGGCAGTTGCAGTGGCTCTCCCACCGCATGTTCAAGCCTAATGTTGGGGAAAATTATAATGGCAAGACTCACCCATCGGAGTTCCTCAGCATCTACACCATCGCGATGCAAGCCATCGGGCCTCGCGACAACAAGGTGCTCGCCAACTACTTTCCGTTGGTGCTTAAGCCCAACATCATGTCATGGTTGATGCACCTACCAGTGGATTCCATCTCTTCCTGGTCGGATCTATGCCACGAGTTTGTTGGCGCCTTTACCGGAGGCCACCAAGCTCCTGGCCAGGAAATCGACTTGCATGTCATTCCCTAGAAGGATGGCGACTCCCTGCATAAGTACATACAAAGATTCAGCCGTGTGCAATACACCATCCAAGATGTTCATCCCGCCACTGTCATCAGTGCGTTCCATCAGAACATACGCAACCATAAGATGCGTGAAGAGCTGGCAATGAGCAAGGTCAAGGATGTAGCCGAACTCTATATTCTGGCAGATATATGTGCTCAGGTTGAAGAAGGAAGGAAGTACCCCAGCGAAGACGCCGGTGTGGAAACCGACTCCACGGATGAAGACGATGCCGCTCCGACGAAGAAGGGTTGGCACCGCAACAAGAAGCGTAAGGGCAAGACTGTGCTTGCCGTTGAGGGATCCGGCAACCCCGGCGCCGCCAAGAAGGCCAAGGCTGACGACCCCGGCAAGGAGGTTGCCAGGTGCGCCGCCTGCCGCGCCTTAGCGGCCGCCGACAAGCTAGGAGGCTCCGACAAGCAGTAATGCAAGATCCACCGCACCAAGGGCCATGACCTCCAGAACTGCCAACAAGTTGAGCTGCTTGCAGAAAAGCAGAAGGCTGAATATGAAAGGCGGGACAAGGAGAAGGGTCAGGATGGTGCTAAGGGGTCCGGCAAGAAGCATGGCGGCCAAGGAGGTGGCCGTGGCAAAGATATTCAACAAGAGAGGCCCGCTCGGGGCCATGATAAGAAGGGGGAAGATGATGATCATGACGAGGACGACAAGTCTGGTGAGCAAGAGTTCCAGAAAGCTACAGAGGCCTTATGCGTCGACGGTGGCGCCTCGTTGCACACCTCACATCGCCAACTAAAATGGTGGGCACGAGAGGTCACTGCGGCGGAGCCATCGTTCGACACGCAGAAGCCACTAAAGTCGTCCCGCACGCCCATCATTTCTGAGACCGAGGATCACCCTAATCGCACAATTGCGATCGGGTGTTTGCCGTTGTTGGTTTGACCAACAATACACAACCTCAAGGTGACAAAAGTGCTGGTTGACGGTGGGGCCGGTTTGAACTTGATCTCGCCTGCTGTGATCAAGAGGCTGCAGATTCCTGATGGAGATCTCGAGGAGACGGGCATGTTTAAGGGGTCCATCCAGGAAGGAGCCAGCCAAAAGGCAAAATCACGCTGCCCGTTACGTTTGGGGCGAGCCAAACTATAGAACGGAGAAGATCTTTTTTGATGTCGCCGAGATCCCCTTGCCATACATTGGGATTCTTGGCCTCCTAGCGCTGGCCGAGTTCATGGCAGCGTCACATTACGCCTACAACACACTGCAGATGTCGGGGCCACTGACCATCATCACCGTTTGCTCTGAAAAAAAAGACGCGCTCATCTGCACCGACCAACTCTACCGAGAGGCAGTTGCAGCAACTGCCGCCAAGGCACTTGCTCCTGCCACCCAAGCCCCGGGAAGGAAGAAGGCTGGCAAGACCTCTGCCGGCGAGACCTCTTCCGGCAAGACCTCTTGCACCCACTCCGGGAAGTGCGCCTCTTCGAAGTGCTGCGCTCCCGTTGAGGACGTGCCAGAGAGCTCCACCGGCTAGAGCAAGAAGTCCAAGGCTGCACCACCAGAAACCAAGAAGGTGTCCACCAAGGAGGACGGCACGGGCGGTGCTTTCACTATAAGCTCCACCCTCGAAAGCAAATAGGAAAGCACGCTCGTCACCTTCCTACGGGCGAATGTCGATGTGTTAATTTGCATGGCAAGCATCCGACATTCCCGGCGTTCCCAGGGAGGCGATTGAGCACCATCTTGCTGTCTGTCCTCATGCGCAACCCGTCAAGCAAAAGGTCAGGAAGCAAGCTTTGGAGCGACAAGTGTTCATCATCGAGGAGATCAGGAAGTTGAAGGTGGTAGGCCTGGTTAGAGGAGTGCTCCAACCTACGTGGTTGGCCAATCTGGTGGTCATGCGTAAGGCAAATGGGAAATGGAGGCTGTGTATTGACTACACAGATGTAATAAAGCCTATGCAAAGGATCCTTTCCCTCTGCCATGCATTGACCAGATTTTGGACTCCACTGCTGGGTGTGACCTGCTGTCATTCCTTGACGCTTATTCAGGATACAACCAGATCTTCATGATGAAGGAAGACAAAGAAAAAACCACGTTCATCACCGCATGTGGTACGTATTGTTTTGTCCGAAGGCCTTTCGGGTTGAAGAGCGCTGGTTGAATGTTTGCCCGAGCAATCCAGATTGGTTTTGAGCCCCAGCTACATAGAAATATGGAAGCTTATATGGACGACATAGTGGTCAAAACCAAGGGCAGGGCCATGCTTCTGCACGATTTAGAAGAAACATTTGCAAACCTACGCAAGATCAACCTCAAGCTCAACCCAGAGAAGTACGTGTTCGGTGTCCCCTCCGGCAAACTTCTTGGGTTCTTTGTGTCTCAACGTGGAATCGAAGCAAATCCCGACAAGATCAAGGAAATCGAGTATATTGAGGTGCCAAAATGGGTCAAAGACGTCCATAGGCTCGCCGGCTGTGTTGCTGCCCTGAGTAAGTTCATCTCCAAATCTGCTGAGCACGCCCTCCCCTTTTTCAAAGTTCTGAAAAAGGCGGGTCTAGTAAAGTGGACTCTGGAGGCAGAGGTAGCACTGCAAGATTTGAAGAAGTGCCTCTCTTCCACGCCAGTACTAGTCATGCCTAAACCACAAGAGTCATTGCTGCTGTACCTAGCAGCAACGAATCAAGTGGTCAGTGCTGCGCTGGTGGCGCAGAGGGAACTTGAGGAAGAAGCATCAGTAGCAGCAGAGTCATCAGATGGCGGGCCGGGGCCCTCCCCGGCAGAGCCTGACGCCGGCAAGGCGGAACCCCCTGCAAGGCCCGATCCCAGCAAGGCAGAGTCTGAGCAGATGGGCGAAGTGGGATAGAAGAAGAAGGTGGTGCAGCACCCCGTTTATTTTGTCAGTTCCCTCTTGCAGGGGGCTAGATCAAGATATTCTGGTATATAGAAGCTAATTTTCGGCCTCGTTATGGCCTCGAGAAAGCTGTGTCACTATTTCCAAGCACATGAGACCATTGTCGTCACCCGCCTCCTTTTGCAACGGATTTTGCACAACCCAGATGCGACAGGGAGGATTGTGGAGTGGGCATTGGAGCTGTAGAGCTTTGGCCTCAAGTTTGAAAGTAATTCAACGATCAAAAGCCGAGCCTTGGCAGAATTCATAGCGGAATGGACCGCAGCGCCCCACGAAGAGGTTCAAGAAACCACCCTTCCCACCAAGGAGACCTGCCGCTATTGGGTTATGTACTTTGATGGTGCTTTCTCACTGGAAGGTGCTGGTGCCGGCGTGCTACTCGTCGCTCCCACCGGAGAGCACCTCAAGTACGTAGTCCAGATGCATTTTCCCCAGGAAAAATCAACGAACAACACGGCAGAGTACGAGGGATTGCTTGCCAGTCTCAGGATCGCGGCAGACCTCGGAATCAAGAAGCTCATCATCAGAGGTGATTCACAGCTTGTCGTTAAGCAAGTCAACAAGGATTAGCAGAGTCCGTTGATGGAAGCCTACGTGGATGAAGTGAGGTAGTTGGAAGAGCGTTTTGACGGATTGCAAGCCGAGCATGTTCCTCGAGCGGAGAATGGCCTTGCTGACAACCTGTCGAAGCGCTGTGCCCTAAAGTTGCCTGTGGAACCAGGTACCTTTATGCTTCAATTAACCCAACTGTTCGTCGAGCCATCAGCAGGACAGAACAAGCGAAGGAAGGCAAGCCCTGGCAAGTACTTTCCCGCCGAGCTCCCAAGAGCCGCCGGCAAAGAGGTTGTCGGGTGCCCCAAGCTTGCCGAGGGGCAACCACCTCCGGTAGGGCCTCAGGCACTGATCGTAGAGACAGCTCCCCTACGGCCGAAGATGAACCTTTAGTCCTTGCCGTCGAGCCCCAAGCTCCGGCATGGGCACATCACACCGTCCGTTTCATCCAAACAGGGGAACTCCATGAGGAACAAGAAGAAGCCGAAAGAGTAGCCCGTCAGTCCAACATGTACCAATTTGTGGATAATACCCTGTATAAAAGGAGGCCAAACGGCGTGAAGCTGAAGTGCATTCCACAAGAGGATGGACTGGAGCTATTGGCAGAGATACATGGAGGCGTATGTGGCTCCCACATAGGGTCGAGAGCCCTTGCCGACAAGGCATTCCGGCAAGGTTTGTTTTGGCCCACAGCCCTCCAGGATGCAGCTGTAGTAGTAATCAAGTGTGAAGCGTGCTAGTTCCATTCAAAGAAGCTTCATCAACCAGCTCAAGCCCTTCAAATAATACCTCTCTCCTGGCCATTTTCACTCTGGGGGCTCGACATATTGGGCCCCTTCACCCGTGTTGTCGCGAGCTTTGAGTACTTGTACGTCGCAATCAACAAGTTCACAAAGTGGCCTGAAGTGGAAGCAGTGAGGAAGGTGACAACATAGTCAGTCGTCAAGTTCTTCAAGGGGCTAGTTTGCTGCTTTGGTGTGCAAACAGGGTCATCACCGACAACGGCACACAGTTCACAAGCCGCACCTTCATGCAATACATCTAGGACCTCGGCAGCAAGGTCTGTTTCGCTTCAGTGGTGCACCCACTGAGCAACGGCCAGGTGAAGAGGGCAAATGCTGAAGTACTACGAGGCCTGAGGACAAAGACTTTTGACAGGCTGCACAAGTGTGAAAGGCACTGGATTGATGAGCTGCCGGCAATTCTTTGGTCGATCAGAATGACACCAAATCGAGCCACCGTCCAGACACCCTTTGCCCTGGTATACGGGGCAGAAGCAGTTCTCCCCATGGATCTCACATATGGGTCACCTCGAGTGCTCGCTTATGATGAGCTCGAGCAAGAGAAGTTGCGGCAAGATGACGCGACTCGAACACCCACAATGTGGCTATATCTCCCACATGTCAGGGAACAACTTCGAGGCATAACTACACGGTAGTTTTGTCGCAAGAGGGTAATCTTCACACAATCCCATGTACTGAATAAGAAAGGGATAAAGAGTTGGCTTAGAATCGCTACTTCACACAATACATAAATAATTCATACATCATCCAAATACACTCAAAGACTGACTATGGCCAAATCCGAATAAAAAGGAAGATACACCCCAAATGCTAGATCCCCCATCATCCCAACTGGGCTCCACTACTTATCATCAGGAAACGAAACATAGTAACGACCCAGATCCTCGTCAAACTCCCACTTGAGTTCGGTACCATCACCTGCACTGGTATCCTCGGCACTTGCAACTGTTTGGAAGTATCCGTGAGTCACGAGGACTCAGCAATCTCACACCTGCGAGATCAAGACTATTTAAGCTTATGGGTAGGAGAAGGTAGTGAGGTGGAGCTGCAGCAAGCAGTAAGCATATATGGTGGCTAACATACGCAAATGAGAGCGAAAAGAGAAGCAACGCAACGGTCGAGAAGCTAGAAGTGATCCTGAAGCTACTTACGTTCAAGCATAACACTAGACTGTGTTCACTTCCCGGACTCCGCCGAAAAGAGACCATCACGGCTACACACACGGTTGACACATTTTAATTAAGTTAAGTGTCAGCTTCTCTACAACTGGATATTAACAAATTCCCATCTGCCACATAACCGTGGGCACGGCTCTCGAAAGTTTATACCCTGCAGGGGTATCCCAACTTATCCCATCACAAGCTCTCAGGGTTAACGAAGGATATTCCTTCTCCTGGAAATACTAGATCAGTCTCGAAATCCCAGTTACAAGACATTTCGACAATGGTAAAACAAGACCAGCAAAGCCGCCCGATGTGCTGACAAATCCCGATAGGAGTTGCACGTATCTCATTCTCAGAGCACACCGGATGAGACATCCTACGTGTAAAACCAACCCTCAAGTTTCCCCGAGGTGGCCCCGCAGTCTACTAAGTTCGGACCAACACTCAAAGGAGCACTGGCCGGGGGGGGGGTAAAATAAAGATGACCCTTGAGTCTGTAGAACCCATGGGAAACGGCTTAGGTAGGCAAAAGTAAAACCAAGGTTGGGCCTTGATGCAGGAGTTTTATTCAAGGCGAACTATCAAGGGGTTCCCATAACACCTAACCGCGTAAGGAACGCAAAATCAAGGAACATAACACCGGTATGACGGAACCTAGGGCAGCAAGAGTGGAACAAAACACCAGGCAAATGGCCAAGCCTTACACCCTTTACGAAGTATATAGATGCATTAACTAAATGAGATATTGTGATATCCCAACATAACCATGTTCCAACATGGAACAAACTTCAGCTTCACCTGCAAATAGCAACGCTATAAGAGGGGCTGAGCAAAAGCGGTAACATAGCCAAACAACGGTTTGCTAGGAAGGTGGGTTAGAGGATTGACATGGAAACATGGGAGGCATGATATAACAAGTGGTAGGTAGCGCGACATAGCGATAGAACGAACAACTAGCAAGCAAAGATAGAAGTGATTTCGAGGGTATGGTCATCTTGCCTACAAAGTTCTCAGAGTTGTCGAAAGCTTGATCCTCATTAGCGTACTCAAAAGGTTCCTCATTCACATACTCATCTCCCAGGTCTACCCAAGGTAAGAACACAAGCAATGGAACAACAATCAATCACGATGCAATGCACAAGCAACATGATGCAATACATGGCATGATATGCAAGACATGATATGCAATGCATATGCGTGCTCCGGAAGGGAAAGATTGATCAAGGAATCAACTTGGCAAACCAAGTATGCCGCTGGAAATATGAGATGATTTCAGTGGAAATCGATATAAATATCACCGGGAACGGATGCACGGTTTGCAAATGACAAGCATCACAAGAATGACGCAAATCTGCGATTAACAGCATGATGCCACTTAGAATGCAACACGAAACTGAGCTACTGCACTCAAACATAGTGACAAAGCATATGGCAGTGATGTATAAGAGATGCTTGACAAAACATGAACACTGAGCTATGGCTAATTCACACAAGAACAGGTTCAAACAAGCATGGCAAAAGTGCAAAAGATATCAGCTTCACAGACAGTGAAAAAACTAACATGTCAAAACAACATCAGGAAGCACTGTTTAGAGCAAGCAAACAAAATGCTACAGGAACATATCAAAGCAAACAAAGGCATGGCACAATTATACTAAAATCATAGAACAAAACTTCCTTACTGAACATGATCCAAAACGGCACAGAAGATATGATGGCACCCATGTAAACATAGCAAGTTTTATTAACAGTTTCATGATAGCAAATTTGTGAGCTCATGCCACTCACCACAAAGCATTGAATGACAACATAAGCATACCAATAGCAAGATGCTATGTTCATGAAGCTAACCATTGCAAGAGCAAGTTAATAGGATGCATGGATCACTAGCACCAACCATGGCAATATTGATTGACATGTTAACAATCTCCCAGGAACATTTTATAGCAAAAGTAGAGCAAGCAAATGACATGCTAGAGCACTCCATAATTGCAACCAGGTGAACAAATGGATAGAGAGTTACCACATGTTCAAAACATCCTTACTGAAGTATCTCAAAATAAGCATGGATCTCAATGTAGCATCAAGTTTACATGGCATCGAAATAACAGCAGGAAAAGGACTTAGCAAAATCCTAAGTCCCTTAAAACAGCAACATCACGGAGCCTAGTTTGCATGCTTGTTCTAGTCACCACATAGATCCCAAAAATACAAGACTTGCACCTCTGTAAATATGGCATGTTGTAGTTCAAAACACATGTAGACCTCATGCTCATAGAATGCACACATCAAATGCAATAAAAATGACAAATCACCATGATCTGATAAGTACCAGCAGCTGACATTTTATAGCACTCTTGCAACAATGTAAATGGCATCATAATGGACAGTAAAATGCATGTATATGCTTCTAACGTGAGGAGCTCAACGAGGCAAACATTTTGATATATCATATGCACGATTTGGAGCACCGAGCGTGGAGATGTGATGCGATGAAGGAGTCATAAAAATATTAGGGAGGTTTCGGGACTTGTGAAATTTCATCACCTCCCAGAAAATAGATCTAGGGTTTGGCACGACTCCCGAGGTTCACTGGAGCTACGTCGGAATCTCGCCGGAGGGGAGGAGAACGACGGAGGACGGACATGGGGTAGCTCGCCGGAGTGCGGATCTGGCCGCGGCGAGGGTCGGTGACGGTGGCGACCGGACAAGGACGGCGGAGGAGCGGCGGACGCGCTACGGTTTCCGGCGCGGACGGCGGCGGCCGGCGTGATGAGCGGCGATGGGGAGCGTGGTGGAAGGCGGCGGCGGCTTGCGGCGGAGACGAGCGGCGGAGGAGGGGCGCTAGGGCGTGGGCGGCGGGGGACGCACTCGACCCGCGAGGGCCGGACGCGGGCCTGGCGGGCCGGCGGCACGGGGGCGGGGCGGAGGCCATGTGTCGAGCCACTACTGGCCCGGACGGCGGCGCGAAGACATCTGGCTGGCGGCAGACATGTCCGGCGTCAGAGTGGGGAGATTTTCTAGGGTTTGGACCCGGAAATTGGGTGTGGGTGCACATATTTATAGGTAGGAGATAGGGGTGTCCAAATGAGGTGCGGTTTTCGCCCACACGATCGTGATCCGATGACGGAGAACATGGAGATGCTTTAGATGAGTTATTGGGCTGTTTCGGAGGGGTGTTGGGCTGCAATAGAAAAGAGGCTTTTGCGGTTACCCGGTTAACCATTGGGGCATCTAACCGCCTCCAAATGGAACAAAATTTGACATCTGCTCTACCGGTGATGTACCAAGGCCACTTGACAAATCTCGGCCCATTCCGAGAATGTTTTCCTCCCGCTCATGGAAAGAGACAAGAGGGGTGCGCCGATGCATGTGGGAGTGTCGGATTGCGAAATGGACAAGGGGGAAAATGCTCGGATGCATGAGACGAACACGAATGCAAATGCAATGCACATGATGACATGATATGAGATGCATGACATGAACAAAATGCAAAACGAAGACAAAACCCAACCACGAAGGGAATCTCATAACTTAAAGCCAAAAATGGGAAGAGTCGGAGTTACGAATATGGAAAGTTACATCCGGGGTGTTACAACACTCCACCACTACAAGAGGATCTCGTCTAGAGATCTAGGACTGAAAGAACTCCGGATATTCGGAACGGAGGTGATCCTCGCGTTCCCGCGTGGCTTCTCAGTCGTAATGGTGTGACCACTTCACTTTCAGGAATTTTTTTGACTTGTTGCGAGTCTTGCGCTCGGTTTCTTCAAGAATAGCAACGGGATGCTGATGATAAGACAGATCTTCTTGGAGATCAATCTCTTTGAAGTTGATGGTGTGCTCGGGGGTCTTGAAGCACTTGCGAAGCTGTGACACATGAAACACATCGTGCACATTTGCGAACTTGGACGGAAGCTCAGGTTGACAGGCAAGGTCGCCTCTTTTGCCAATGATCTTTAAAGGAACCACGAATCTAGGGTCAAGCTTCCCTTTTATAACAAAGCGACGAGTGCCTTTCATTGGAGAGATGCAGAGGTAGACATGGTCTCCGATCTCGAAAGCCAAGTCACGGTGCTTGTTATCATAGTAACTCTTCTGGCACGATTGCGCGGCTTTGAGATTTTCATGGATGACTTGACACATTTCTTCAGCTTCTGTGATCTAGTCATTGCCAAGAAGTTGGCGTTCACCAGTCTCTGACCAATTGAGAGGAGTACAGCATTTCCTGCCATAGAGAATTTCGAATGGGGCCTTGCCCGAACTCGCTTGGAAGCTGTTGTTGTAGGAGAACTCGGCATATGGAAGACAATCCTCCCACTTCATACCGAAGGAGATGACACAAGCCCTGAGCATATCTTCAAGGATTTGATTTACTCGCTCCACTTGGCTACTTGTTTGAGGATGGAAAGCTGTGCTAAAGCGAATGTTGGAGCCCATGGCATTCTGGAAGGAGTCCCAGAACTTAGAAGTGAAAATGCTTCCGCGTTCTAAAGAAATCAATTGTGGAATTCCGTGCAAAGAGACAATCCTGGAGGTGTATAGCTCTGCCAGCTGAGCTACCGTGATAGATTCTTTGATTGGAAGGAAATGTGCCACTTTTGTAAGCTTGTCGATGACAACGAAGATAGCATCATTTCCATGCTTGGACTTAGGAAATCCAGTAACGAAGTCCATTTCAATATGATCAAACTTCCATTCTGGAATAGCAAGAGGTTGGAGGAGACCAGCTGGTCATTGGTGTTCTACTTTCACCCTTCGGCAGACATCACATTCATTCACGAATTGAGCAATCTCTAGCTTCATTCGAGTCCACCAAAACGACTACTTGAGGTCATGGTACATATTCGTACTTCCAGGATGAATGGATAGAAGGGAATTGTGCGCCTCGTTCATAATGACTTTCCTTAGATCACCTTTAGGAACCACAATCCGGTCCTCGAAGAATAGAGTGTCTTTCTCATCAATGCGATAGCACTTGTATTTGGGTTGGCTCTTAGCAATACCATGTTTCACCTTCTTCACCATGGTATCCAGGAGTTGTGCCTCACGAATTTGATCCTCCAAAGTAGGAGAGACTTGAAGATTGGCAAGAAAGCCTTGAGGAACAACTTGGAGGTTCAGTTTGCGGAAAGCTTCACAAAGGTCCGGTTGGAAGGGCTTGAGAATTAAGCTGTTACAGTAAGCCTTCCTGCTCAAAGCATCTGCAATGACATTGGCCTTGCCTGGAGTATATTCAATACTCGGATTGTATTCTTGAATCATTTTGACCCATCGAGTCTATCTGAGGTTGAGGTTGGGTTGAGTGAAGATGTACTTGAGGCTCTTATGATCTGTGAAAATGTCCACTTTCCTTCCCAACAAGAGATGTCTACATGTTAATAATGCATGGAAAACTGCCGCCAACTCAAGATCGTGAGTGGGGTAGTTCCTTTCGTTGGGCTTCAACTGGCAAGAAGTATAAGCCACAACTTTCTTCTCTTGCATTAACACAGCGCCGAGACCTTGCAAGGAAGCATCACAGAAAACCTCAAATGGCTTGGATTCGTCAGGAGGAGTTAAGACAGGAGCTGTGACCAGCTTCTCTTTGAGGGTGTTGAACACAACATCCCACTCAAGCGTCCAGACATACTTGACATGCTTCTGAAGGAGGTTGGAAAGAGGCTTTGCAATCTTTGAGAAATTCTCGACGAATCTTCGACAATAGCTTGCAAGTCCAAGGAAATTGCGGAGCTGCTTGACATTTTGAGGAGGTTCCCAATTGACAATTGCAGACACCTTCTCGAGATTAACAGCGATCCCTTTGCCGGAGATGATATGACCAAGGTAGAGAACCTCATCAAGCCAAAACTCACACTTGGAAAAATTCGCATGGAATTGATGCTCTCTGAGATTGTCGAGCACCAATCTCAAATGTGTGGCATGATCCTCCTTATTCTTGGAGAAGACCAAGATATCATCAAGATACACTAGGATGAAATCATTTGTGTAAGGGTTGAAGATGAAGTTCATCATGCAAGAGAACGCTAGAGGAGCATTGACAAAGCCGAAAGACATGACAGTATATTCATAAGAACCATAGCTTGTTCTGAATGGTGTCTTGGGTATATCTTCTTCACGAATGTGAATCTGATGATAACCCATATGGAGGTCAAGCTTGGAGAATACTTTAGCACCTTTAAGTTGCTCCAATAGATCATTGATGTTGGGAAGTGGATACTTGTTCTTTATTGTCTTCTTGTTCAATGGACGGTAGTCGACGCAGAGTCGTTCCGTTCAATCCTTCTTCAGGGCAAAAAGAAAACCACAACCCCATGGAGATGAACTCGGTCTGATCAGACCCATACGCTCTTGTTCATCGAGTTGTTTCTTCAATTCCTTCAACTCCTCTGGTCCAAGCTTATATCGACGCTTGCAAACAGGTTCCGTGTGAGGCTCAAGATTGATAACGAATTCAACTGGCCGGTGAGGAGGCATTCCCGGAAGCTCTTCTGGAAAGACGTCTTGGTATTCACAAATGACTGGAATCTGAGAGATGGCATTCAACTCGCCCTTCTCATTGAGAGAAAATAGTTGAATGGTTTCATCACGAGCGGCATAGATGATCACATCCTCAGAAGAGTGTGTCAATTGAATTTCCCTGGCAGCACAATCAAGCTGAGACTTGTGCTTAGAAAGCCATTCCATGTCGAGAATTAGATCAATATCTGAGTTGCCAAGAACAATTGGAGAAGACAGAAATTTATAGTTGCCCAACTGGACATAGACATCGGGAGCAACCAAACTAGAAGTCATAAGCTTTCTCGGAGAAACAACTTGCATAACTTTGGACAAAATCTCTGTGTCAACATTGTGCTCCGATGCAAATGGTTATGACATGAAAGAATGTGATGCACCAGTATCAAATAAGACTTTAGAAAGAATGGAGTTAACTGAAAGGTTACCCATGATCACTTCTGAAGAATCCTCTGCCTGAGTTGCGTTCATCATGTTCACCCTTGCAGACTTGGAATTATGCTTGACCACTACATTGCTGGAAGATCTCACAGGAGGAGGAGGCGGAAGGCGCCTTTGGTTGAAGCACTTGTTGGCATAGTGCCCTTTCTGCTGACACTTGATGCAAGTAACCTTTGAGAGCGGACGATGATAAGAAGCACTTAACCTTGGAGTTTGAGACTGAGCTTTGTTCTGATAGCCTGGGTTGGGTGGGTCGGAAGATCCATTGCCACCTTTGCTCTTTTGCTGGTAGGGCTGACGAAACGGAGGAGGAGGCGGAAGCCAGAACTTATTGCTTAGTTGCGACTTGTGACGAAGAAGAAGATTGGACTGCGTCCCTGCCTCTCTTCTTTGAAGCCTCACACTTGAGCCAAGAAGCTTCTTGCTTTAGTGCCATGTTATAGAATTGCTTGAACTTAGTCGGCTTAAGAAGCACGAGAGCTAATTGTAGATCCTCTCTGAGGCCACCTCTGAATTGATAGATCATACTCTTTTCATGAGCAACGTCTTTTTTAGCGAAGCGAGCAAGTTTTTGAAACTAGATATTGTATTGATACATGTACATGTTGCCTTGCTTGAGATTGCGGAACTCCTCACGCTTGCTCTCAGCAACACTTGGTGGGATATGATGACCTTCGAAGTCTTGGCGGAAATCATCCCACGTAATCACACGACCTCCTCTGGAATCTCTGTATTGTTGATACCACTCAGCATCTTGGTCCTTGAGTTGAAACAAAGCAAACTTGACCTTGTCATCAGGCCTGACATTGCTACATTCAAAATGCTTGCAAATGTCCACGAGCCAATCGTCGGTGTCTGTGGCCTCGACACAGTTGCTGAAAGACTCCGGCTAGTTTGCGAGGAACTAGTTGAGGGTAGCAAACTGAAGCTGATTGTTGCCTTGGCCTTGATTTCCTTGGTTTCCTTCACCTTGGTTGCACTCTTGCAAGAGTTGAAAAAGCATCTGAGTGTTGGTGTTGGTGGCTGCCATGACAGCTTGCCATGCCTCCGGAGGTGGAGGTGGTGGCGGAGGGTTCGACTGATCCCCATCATTATGGTCCGGATTCTGACATGTTGGAGCCGTCCTGGAGAGGGTGACATGCGTTAGAAATTTGATAGAAAGATAGACAAGCTAAATCAATGGATAGAAATTGCAACATAAAGTCTTCACAATAAACATTCGAACAAGGATGAACGAATAAATTCCAAAGTAAATCATCACACGTCGATTAAGGTGATAAGCCATTTAGATAAGGGTAGATGAATAAAGCAACAAGGTACGAATATGAACAAATAAGTGGTAAGGATTACCCAATCACAAACCAAATATCTGCGGGAAGAAATACTAGAGCTACTTGAATTCACACCTATAAAACTCCCGAAACTTTCTGGTTATGCAATCAGGTGTTGGGGATACAGGGAAGCATAATATCTCAACCAAACTAGCAATCCCTACATCCAGCTGTATCCATCCTTCAACACATAACCAAGAAACCTTCGGAAATCATGTACCTCAACCTTAGAAAAGCATCCGTTATATGAGTTATGGCAATACTCCCAAACTCCCACACCAGTATTGGGTGGCGTCGAGGTTATCTCACCAACAACTGCATAAAAGAGATTTTTGATGTCGGCGAACTCAAGTATTCCAGAACTGCAACGATAAAATTGTGACGACAACACCTCGGAGCTCAACTCCCCGGGACACTGCCCCAACCCCTAAATGTGAGGAGGCACCAAGAACAATGTTCTCATCACAAGACTGTTGGAACAATTCCAAGATACCCGCATGATCCTAAAATCCTTTTTCATGAAATTTGAGGAGAGGAGAGTTAAAACTTCTACGTCAGGATGCCTCACCAGAGCGACGAAGGGACTGAGGAGTAAAAAGAATCCTACTCTTCGATATATATAATCCTAAGACTCAAAACATTTTGTTCTAGACTCAACAACGTAAGTGATTCGATCAAGCAGGGGGCTCGTAAGTCGGGGATGGCTCTGATTACCAACTTGCAACACCCACAATGCGGCTATATCTCCCACGTGTCGGGCACGACTTAGAGGCATAGCCGCATGGTAGTTTTGTCGCAAGAGGGGTAATCTTCACACAATCCCATGTACTAAATATGAAAGGTATAAAGAGTTGGCTTACAATCGCCACTTCACACAATACATAAATAATTCATACATCATCCAAATACACTCAAAGACCAACTATGGCCAAATTTGAATAAAAAGGAAGATACACCCCAAATGCTAGATCCCCGATCGTCCCAACTGGGCTCCACTACTGATCATCAGGAAACGAAACATAGTAACGACCCAGATCCTCGTTGAACTCCCACTTGAGTTCGATAGCATCACCTGCACTGGTATCCTCGGCACCTGTAACTGTTTGGAAGTATCCGTGAGTCATGAGGACTCAACAATCTCACACCCGCGAGATCAAGACTATTTAAGCTTATGGGTAGGAGAAGGTAGTGAGGTGGAGCTACAACAAGCACTAAGCATATATGGTGGCTAACATACGCAAATGAGAGCAAGAAGAGAAGCAACACAACGGTCGAGAAGCTTGAAGTGATCAAGAGTGATCCTGAAGCTACTTACGTTCCAGCATAACACCAGACCGTGTTCACTTCCCGGACTCCACCTAAAAGAGACCATCATGGCTACATGCGTGGTTCATGCTTTTTAATTAAGTTAAGTGTCAGGTTCTGTACAACCGGATATTAACAAATTCCCATCTGCCACATAACCGCGGGCACGGCTCTCGAAAGTTTATACCCTGCAGGGGTGTCCCAACTTAGCCAATCACAAGCTCTCACGGTCAACGAAGGATATTCCTTCTCCCGGAAAAACCCGATCAGTCTCGGAATCCCGTTTACAAGACATTTTGACAATGGTAAAACAAGACCAGCAAAGCCACCCGATGTCCTAAAAAATCCTGATAGGAGTTGGACGTATCTCGTTCTCAGGGCACACCGGATGAGACATCCTACGAGTAAAACCAACCCTCAAGTTTCCCCAAGGTGGCCCCGCAGTCTACTCGGTTCGGACCAACACTCAGAGGAGCACTAGCCCATGATTGTTCCATGGTGTTATATTATCAATCTTGGATGTTTTATAACATTTTATAGTCATTTTATATCTTTTTTGTTACTAACATATTGACATAGTGCCAAATGTCAGTTGCTGTTTTCTGCATGTTTTTTACATTGCAGGAAATCAATACCAAACGAAGTCCAAATGGAATGAAACTTCATGTGATTTTTTATGGACTAGAAGACACCCAATGGGCCAAGGCAGCGCCTGGGGGTTTCTCCGAGGGGAGAACAACCCACCAGGGCATGCCAGGAGGCCCAGGCATGCCCTGGTGGGTTGTGCCTACCTCGGGTGCCCCCCGTACCGTCTCTTTGCTTTATAAATACCCCAATATTCCAGAAACCCTAGGGGAGTCGACGAAAATCAATTCCAGCCACCGTAGAGTCAAGAACCACCAGATCCAATCTAGACACCATCACGGAGGGGTTCACCACTTCCATTGGTGCCTCTCCGACGATGCGTGAGTAGTTGTTTGTAGACCTTCGGGTCCGTAGTTAGTAGCTAGATGACTTCCTCTCTCTCGTTTGATTCTCAATACAGTGGTCTCTTGGTGATCCATATGATGTAACTCTTTTTGTGGTGTGTTTGTTGGGATCAGATGAACTTTGAGTTTATGATCGGATCTATCTTTTTATATCCATGAAAATTATTTGAGTTTCTTTGATCTCTTATATGCTTGATTGCTTATAGACTCGTATTTCTTCTTCGATATTTGGGTTTTGTTTGGCCAACTTGATCGATTTATCTTGCAATGGGAAGAGGTGCTTTGTAGTGGGTTCGATCTTACGGTGCTTGATCCCAGTGACAGAAGGGCAACCGACACGTATGTATCGTTTGTACTAAGGATAAAATGATGGGGTCTATCTCTACATAGATAGATCTTGTCTACATCATGTCATCTTTCTTATCGCATTACTCCATTTCCCCATGAACTTAATACACTAGATGCATGCTGGATAGCGATCAATGTGTGGAGTAATAGTAGAAGATGTAGGCAGGAGTCGGTCTACTAATCTTGGGCGTGATGCCTATGTAATGATCATTGCCTGGAAATCGTCATGATTATTTGAAGTTCTATCAATTGCCCAACAGTAATTTGTTTACCCACCATTTGCTATTTTTCTCGAGAGAAGCCACTAGTGATACCTACGGCCCCCGGGTCTCTTTCTCATATTATTTGTCTTTGCGATCTACTTTCCTTTGCTTTTATTTTCAGATCTATTAAACCAAAAATACAAAAATACCTTGCTGCATTTTATTTTTATTTATTTTATTTAGCGTTCGATCTATCAATCTACTACAATTTATTTCACATCCGTTTGCCTATCTTGGGGTGCCGCTACCCAAAAGGGATTGACAACCCCTTTTACACATCGGGTTGCGAGTATTTCTTATTTGTGTGCAGGGGCTGTTTACGTTGTGTTGTTTGGTTCTCCTACTGGTTCGATAACCTTGGTATCAACAGTGAGGGAAATACCTACAGCCGCTGTGCTGCATCATCCCTTCCTCTTTGGGGAAATACCGACGTAGCTTCAAGCCGCATCACCCTCTTCTTCGGAGTTGGCTTTCGGATTTGGTTCAGGAAGTGTCCAATCATTATCATTACTCAATATATTATTTAACAGCAATTCAGCTTGCTCAATAGTTCTCTCCCTGAAAACACAACCAAAACAATATCCAGGTGGTCTCTGGAAGCATAGGTTAGTCCATTATAAAAGATATCAAGTATTTCATTTTTCTTGAGAGGATGATCCGGCAAAGCATTCAGTAATCGGAGTAGCCTCCCCCAAGCTTGTGGGAGACTCTCTTCTTCAATTTACAAAAAAATAAATATTTCCTTTAAAGCAGCTTGTTTCTTATGAGCAGGGAAATATTTTTGAGAGAAGTAGTAAATCATATCCTGGGAACTACGCACACAACTAGGAGCAAGAGAATTAAACCATAACTTAGCATCACCCTTTAGTGAGAAAGGAAACAATTTGAGAATATAGTAATAGCGAACTTTTTCCTCATGAGCAAATAGGGTGGCCATATCATTCAATTTAGTAAGATGTGCCACAACAGTTTCTTCATAACCATGAAAAGGATCAGATTCAACCAAAGTAATTAACTCATGATCGACGAAGAATTCGTAATCCTTATCAGTAACAAAGATAGGTGAAGTAGCAAAAGCGGGATCATATTTCATTCTAGCATTCAAGGATTTTCTTCCGGCTTAGCTAACAGTTTCTTAAGATCCTCTCTATCATTGCAAGCAAAGAAGTCTCTAGCAGTTTCTTCATCCATAACGTAACCCTTAGGTACAACAGGAAATTCGTATCTAGGGGGAGAATCATAATCATCATTTTCAATAATATAATCAGTTTTAGTAATTTCATTCTCTCTAGCCCTAGCGAGTTGTTCATCAAGAAATTCACCTAGCACAGTATCATCAAGCACAGAAGTAGTATCATCATAAGCATCATGCATAGCAGAAGCGGCATCATCAATAACATGCGACATATCGGAATCAATAGCAGGTGTAGGTGTCGCAAGTTTACTCAAAACAGAAGGACTATCAAGTGCAGAGCTAGAGGGTAGTTCCTTACCTCCCCTCGTAGTTGAGGGAAAAATCATAGTTCTTTGATCTTCCAAGTTCAACATAGTGATCAACAGAAATAAATCCCAAGTGACTCAGAATTGAGCTATGCTCCCCGGCAACGGCGCGAGAAAAAGGTCTTGGTAAACCACAAGTATAGGGGGTCGCAACAGTTTTCGAGGGTAGAGTATTCAACCCAAATTTATTGATTCGACACAAGGGGAGCCAAAGAATATTCTCAAGTATTTAGTAGCAAAGTAGTATGGAAGTAACAGTAACAGTGGCAAAAGTAACGGTAGCAATTTTGTAGTAATCGTAACAGTGGCAACGGAAAAGTAACAGAGCAAAGATCAATATGAAATGAGCTCGTAGGCAATGGAGCAATGATGGATAATTATGTCGGATGGCATTCATCATGCAACGGTTATAACATAGGGTGACACAGAAGTAGCTCCAGTTCATGAATATAATGTAGGCATGTATTCCAAATATAGTCATACGTGCTTACGGAAGGGAACTTGCATGACATCTTTTGTCGTACCCTCCCGTGGCAGCGGGGTCCTATTGGAAACTATGGGATATTAAGGCCTCCTTTTAATAGAGTACGGACCAAAGCATTAGCACTTAGTGAATACATGAACTCGCAAAACTACGACCATCACTGGGAGTGGTCCCGACTATTGTCACTCCGGGGTTGCCGGATCATAACACGTAGTTGGTGACTATTACTTGCAGTATCGGATGAGGAACACAAATATATTCATGAAAACATAATAGGTTCAGATCTGGAATCATGGCATTCGGGCCCCAGTGACAAGCATTAGGCATAGTAAAGTCATAGCAACATCAATCTTAGAACATAGTGGATACTAGGGATCAAACCCTAACAAAACTAACTCGATTACATGGTAAATCTCATCCAACCTATCATGGTCCGGCAAGCCTATGATGGAATTACTCACGCACGGTAATGAGCATCATGAAATTGGTGATGGAGGATGGTTGATGATGATGATGGCGACGGATTCCCCTCTCCAAAGCCCCGAACGGACTCCGGATCTGCCCTCCTGAGGAAGAATAGGGCTTGGCGGTGGCTCCATATCATAAAATGCGATGAATCCTTCTCTCCGATTTTTTTCTCCCCGAAAGAGAATATATGGAGTTCGAGTTGAGGTCGGTGGAGGTCCAGGGGGCCCACAAGGTCGGTTGGCGCGCCCCCCACCCTTGTGGCCAGGGTGTGGGACCCCTTCACTTGATTCTTTCGCCAATATTTTTTATTAATTCCAAAACTTCTCTTCGTGAAGATTCACGTCATTCCGAGAACTTTTTATTCTGCACAAAAGTAACACCATGGCAATTCTGCTGAAAACAGCGTCAGTCCAGGTTAGTTCCATTCAAATCATGCAAGTTAGAGTCCAAAACAAGGGCAAAAGAGTTTAGAAAAGTAGATACGACAGAGATGTATCAAGGATCGTGACGGCGATCTACCTCAACAACCTTGCTACCTTCAATACCAAATTTCTCCCCCTCTACGTAGCGGTGTAATCTCTTTATTCCCGCTGAAATTCTCTACTTAAACATGGTGCTCAACACTGCATATTATTATCCAATGATATGTGGTTACCCTATGATGTTTGAGTATATATGTTTTGTCCTATGGGTTGATTGATGACCATGATTGGTTTGAGTTGTATTTTTTTTGGTGTTATCCTATGGTGTCGTCTGAGTCGCACAAACATGAGGGATCCCCGCTGTAGGGTGTTGCAATATGTTCATGATTCTTTTATGGTGTGTGACTAGAGTGACAGAAGCTTACACCCGAGTAAGGGGGTTGTTTCATATGGGACTAAGGAGGACTTGATACTTAATGTTGTGGTTGGGTTTTACCTTAATGATATTTGGTAGTCGCGGATGCTTGCTAGAGTTCCAATCATTAGTGCATATGATCCAAGTATGGAAAGTATGTTAGCTCATGCCTCTCCCTCATATAAAATTGCAATAATAATTACCAGTTTAGTTATCGATCGCCTAGGGACTAATAAATTTCTTGTGTGACAAAAGCTTTCTACTAAACCACTAAATTTAATATGTTTTAAATTATTCGTAGTTTTATTCTCGCAAAGTACTTCTAGTTTTATTCTTGTTCTAGGTAAAACAAACGTTAAGTGTGCGTAGAGTTGTATCAGTGGTCGATAGAACTTGAGGGAATATTTGTTCTACCTTTAGCTCCTCATTGGTTTTGACACTCTTACTTATCAAAAAAGGTTACAAACGACCCCGTATACTTGTTAGTTATCAAGACCTTTTCTCTGGCGCTGTTGCCATGGAGAAATTGCAAGGGGTGAATATTCTTGTGTGTGCTTGTTTGCTTTATCACTAAGTAGTCTTTATTTTCTATTCTATGTTGTTTTATATCTTTAGTTATGGATATGGAACACAAAATACCAACAAATTTAGTTATACTTGCTATTCATGGAGATTGGGAACCTCCTAAAACTCTCGATGCTCGTTATGTGAAAATATTAAACACTACTTTGATAATCCTGAGAAAACCCCCATTCAACTTGATAATGGGAGACACGTTGGATCAACGTGAATACTTTAGGGATTATCGCTTGATTCAAAAAGGAAAACTGTTATGGGAACAAATTCATAAGTTGCATTGGTATGCTCGGGATCTATGCTTGAGATATGATTATTCGTGTTGCTCTAGGATGAAGGTTCGACACCTTCCCTTTTGCGATATAGAGTTGTGTGATTTTATAAAGTTTAAAAACAAAAAAATATAGAGGGAACCTAAAACTTTTTCAAACAGAAAAGTGAAAGTGAGAGAGACAAGCATTGTTAAAGTGGGAGCTAGACTTGAAGTTTGTTCATGCCCATGGAAACTTTGTGAATCTTAATTACAGAAAAATTTCAACAAAAATAATTATCCCCTTGTACAAATCCATTGTATTATAAAAATAATGTGCGAAGATTTGCCTTAAGGATGATTAGATTGTTTGTTTGGTATGTGCGGTGCCAAAACAGAAACTTTTGCTGTAGTGCGTGAATTTAAGTTTTTTATTGGAACGTGCAAAAATTCTAAAAAATTTACACATTACTGCCACAAAATTTAGTTTTTCCTAAGTTTTCTGTATTTTTAGAGTTACAGAAGTATAGTCAAAGTTTAGATTGCTACAGACTGTTCTTTTTTTTGATAGATTCTATTTTTGCTACATTGTTTTGCTTGTTTTGATGGAACTATGGACTTTATGGGTGGTATAAGCCATGGAGAAGTTAGGATACAGTAGGCATAATGAACAAAAATAAAATATGAATGGGTTTGCAACAACACTTAAAGTAGTAATTTGCTTTATTATACTAATGGAGCTCACGAGGGTTTTGTTAAGTTTTGTTTGGATGAAGTGTTCGAGGATCGAGGAGGTCTCGATATGAGGAGAAGGAGGAGAGGCAAGAGTTTAAGCCTGGGGATGCCTAAGGCACCCCAACTAAATATTCAAGGAGACTAAAACATCTAAGCTTGGGAATGCCCCGGAAGGCAACCCATCTTTCCTCAACAAGTATCGATATGCCTCAGTTTTTGTTTTTTTTCACATGATATGTGTAAATCTTGGAGCGTCGTGTGCTTTTTATTTTTCTTTTAATGCACCATGTTGGTATGATATAGTCCTTGGTTGATTTATAGAATGCTCATTGCACTTCACTTATATCTATTGAGTATGGCTTTATAAATGCTTCATGTGCTTCACTTATATCATTTGAAGTTTGGATTGCCTATTTCTCTTCACATGAAAAACGTTATTTCTAGATTGATCTTTTGCTTCACTTGTATTTATTAGAGCATGTGAAAGTATTTTGTAGAAAGAATTAAACTCTCATGCTTCACTTATATCTATTTAGAGAGTCAACAGATATTGGTCATTCACATGGTTAGTCAAAAAATCCTACATGAAACTTGTAGATCACTGGATATGATATGTTTGATTCCCTGCAATAGTTTTGTGATATAGAGATGATAATATGTGGGGGGTACTAGTAAATGGTTGTGGTTAGAAGGAATATTGGTTTTAAGGGTTTGTGATTCCCAAAGCATGCACGTATAGTCTCTCGTTACGCTATGAAGTTGGACTATGATTTATTATTGGTTGTCTTCCTTATGAGTGGCAGTCTGGGACGAGCAATGGTCTTTTCCTACCAATCTATCCCCCTAGGGGCATGCATAGTAGTACTTTGCTTCGAGGGCTAATAAAATTTTGCAATAAGTATGTCAGTTTTTATGATTAATGTGAGTGCATGGATTATACACACTCTCACATTTCCGCAATTTGCTAGCCTCTTCGGTACTATGCATTGACCTTCCTCACCTCGAGAGTCGGTGCAAAATTCACCGGTGCATCCAAACCCCGTGATATGATACGCTCTATCACACATAAGCCTTATTATATGTTCTTCAAAACAGCCATCTTACCTACCTATTATGGCATTTCCATAGCCATTCCTAGATATATTGCCATGCAACTTCCACCTTTCCATTTTTATGACTTGAGCTTTCATTGTCATATTGCTTTGCATGATCATAAGGTAGCTAGCATGATATTTCCATGGCTTTTCTGTTTTTTATATCCTGGCTACGCTAGATCATTGCACATCCTGGTACCCTGCCAGAGACATTCATATAGAGTCATACTTTGTTCTAGGTATCGAGTTTTAAGTAAATAAAGTGTGATCATCATCATTATTCATTATTAAAGCATGTCCTAGTGAGGAAAGGATGATGGAGACTAAGATTCCCCCACAAGTCGGGATGAGACTCTCGAAAAAAAGAAAAAAAGGAAAAAAGTGAGTCCAAAAAGAGCCCAACAAAAAAAGAAAAAAAGAAAAAGAAAGAAAAAAAGAGATAAAAAGAGAGAAGGGGCATACTAATTCCACACTTGTACTTCAAAGTAGCACCATGTTTTTCATATAGAGAGTATCCTATGTTGTCAATTTTATATACTAGTGGAAATTTTTCATTATAGAGTTAGATGCACACCCACTTAGTTTCCATGTTGAGCCTTCATACACTTATTGTTCTTAGTGCATCTATTTTATGGCAATCCCTACTCCTCACATTGATATCAATTGATGGGTATCTCCATAGCCCATTGATTAGCCACGGCGATGAGAGACTTTCTTACTTTTTTGTCTTCTCTATGTTTACCCCTATCGTCGTACTCTATTCCACCCATAGTGCTATGTACATGGCTTGCGTTCATGTATTGCATGGAGGTTGAAAAAGCTGAAGCACGTTAAAAAGGGTGAACCAATTGCTTGTCTTGTCATCAGGGTTGTGCATGATAAATACTTTGTGTTAAGAATGCGGAGCATGACAAGACTATATGATTTTGTAGGGATAGCGTTCTTTAGCATTGATATTTTGAAAGACATGATTGTTTGTTGGGATGCATGAGTATTGATGTCTTTATGTCAAATTATAGACCAATGCTTTGAATCACTCGTGTCTTAATATTCATGACATGACTAGATTATATGATCAAGATTATGCTAGGTAGCATTCCACATCAAAAATTATCTTTTTTATCATTTACCTACTCGAGGACGAGAAGGAATTAAGCTTGGGGATGTTGATACGTCTCCGTCGTATCTATAGTTTTTTATTGTTCCATGTCAATATTATACAACTTTTATATACTTTTGGCAACATTTTATATTATTCTTTTGGACTAACATATTGATCCAGTGCCTAGTGCCTAGTGCCCAGTGCCATTTCCTGTTTGTTGCATGTTTTTTTGTTTCATAGAGTATCCATATCAAACGAGGTCCAAACATGAGAAAAATTTACAGAGATTTATTTTGGAATATGTGTGATTTTTGGGAGGTGGAATCAACGCAAATAGAGGCCCACAGCCTCCACTACCCACCAGGGCACGACCCACACCCCCTGGTACGTGGTGGTGCCTAGTGGGCACCCCGTAAGTTGGTTGGGGCCCTTCTTTTGCCGCAAGAAAGATAATTAATGGAAAAAATCGTGTTAAAATTTAAATGCAACCAGAGTTATGAATCTATGGGAATTTAAGAAACGGTGAAGGGCTAGAAAACAGGAACGCGAAACAGAAGAGAACAAAGGAAAGATCCAATCTAGGAGGGGCTCCTGCTCCTCCTCTGCCACGGAGGCCATGGAACAGAGGGGGAACACTCATCCCATCTAGCGGGAGGCCAAGGAAGAAGGAGAAGGAGGGGAGTTCTCCCCCTCTCTCCCGCTGGCACCGGAGTGCCGTCGGGGCAAGGACCGTGACGACGATCTACATCACCATCCTTGATACCGTCAATACCAACTTTCTCCCCCTCTATGCAGCGGTCTAACCTCTCTATTCCCGTTCCAATTCTCTACTTAAACATGGTGCTCAACACTATATATTATTATCCAATGACATGTGGTTATCCTATGATGTTTGAGTAGATCTGTTTTGTTGATACGTCCATTTTGCATCATGCTTTTATATCGATATTCCTTGCATTATGGGCTGTTATTACACATTATGTCACAATACTTATGCCTATTCTCTCTTATTTTACAAGGTTACATAAAGAGGGAGAATGTCGGTAGCTGGGATTCTAGGCTGGAAAAGGAGCAAATATTAGAGACCTATTCTGCACAGCTCCAAAAGTCCTGAAACTTCACGGAATATGTTTTCCAAATATATATAAAATACTGAGAGCAACTTCACCAGGGGGGCCACACCTTGCCCACGAGGGTGGGGAGCGCGCCCTACCCCCCAGGGCGCGCTCCCCTACCTCATGGGCCCCCTGGTGGCCCTCCGGTGGCCATCTTCTGCTATATCGAGTCTTTCGATGAAAAAAATCATAAGCCATCCTCTCGGATGAAACTCCGCCGCCACGAGGCGGAACCTTGGCGGAACCAATCTAGGGCTCTGGCGAAGCTGTTCTGCCGGGGAAACTTCCCTCCCGGAGGGGGAAATCATCGCCATTGTCATCACCAACGCTCCTCTCATTGGGGGAGGGCAATCTCCATCAACATCTTCATCAGCACCATCTCATCTCAAAACCCTAGTTCATCTCTTGTATCCAATTCTTGTCTCCAAGTCCGGGATTGGTGCTAGTTGGTTGCTAGTAGTGTTAATTACTCCTTGTAGTTGATGCTAGTTGGTTTAATTGGTGGAAGATCATATGTTCAGATCCTATATGCATATTAATACCCTCTGATTATGAACATGTTTATGCTTTGTGAGTAGTTACTTTTGTTCCTGAGGACATGGGAGAAGTCTTGCTATTAGTAGTCATGTGAATTTGGTATTCGTTCGATATTTTTGATGAGATGTATGTTGTCTCTCCTCTAGTGGTGTTATGTGAACGTCGACTACATGAAACTTCACCATTATTTGGGCCTAGAGGAAAGCATTGGGAGTAATAAGTAGATGATGGGTTGCTGGAGTGACAGAAGCTTAAACCCTAGTTTATGCGTTGGTTCGAAAGGGGCTGATTTGGATCCATATGTTTCATGCTATGGTTAGTTTACCTTAATACTTTTGTTGTAGTTGCGGATGCTTGCAATAGAGGTTAATCATAAGTGGGATGCTTGTCCAAGTAAGGGCAGCACCCAAGCACCGCCCCACCCACATACCAAATTATCAAAGTACCGAACGCGAATCATATGAACATGATGAAAACTAGCTTGACGATATTCCCATGTGTCCTCGGGAACGCTTTACATCATATAAGAGTTTGTCCAGGCTTGTCCTTTGCTACAAAAGGATTGGGCCACCTTGCTGCACCTTATTTACTTTTGTTACTTGTTGCTCGTTACAAATTATCTTATCACAAAACTATATGTTACCACTTATTTCAGTACTTGCAGAGAATACCTTGCTGGAAACTGCTTATCATTTCCTTCTGCTCCTCGTTGGGTTCGACACTCTTACTTATCGAAAGGACTACGATAGATCCCCTATACTTGTGGGTCGTCAAGACTCTTTTCTGGCACCGTTGCCGGGGAGTGAAGCGCCTTTGGTAGGTGGAATTTGGTAAAGAAAAATTTATATAGTGTGCTGAAATTTACTGTCACTTGTTACCATGGAAGGTAATCCTCTGAGGGGCTTGTTCGGGGTATCTTCACCCCGACCAGTAGAGCAAAGAGTTGCTCCTCAACCTACTAAACCTACTAAAAATGAATATGAAAATTAAAATGCTTGCTTTGAAGTTCCTTCGGGTATGATAGAAAAACTACTAGCTAATCCTTTTCTATGAGATGGAACAAAACATCCTGATGAACATTTGATATATGTGGATGAAGTTTGTGGATTATTTAAGCTTGCAGGTGTACCCGGAGATGTTGTTAAGAAGAAGGTCTTCCCCTTATCTTTGAGGGGAGATGCATCGACATGGTATAGGCTATGTGATGATATGAGGTCTTGGAATTACAAACGATTGAAATTGGAATTTCATCAGAAGTTTTATCCTATGCATCTTGTTCATCGTGATCGCAATTATATATATAATTTTTGGCCTCGCGAAGGAGAAAGCATCGCTCAAGCTTGGGGGAGGCTTAAGTCAATGTTATATTCATGCCCCAATCATGAGCTCTCAAGAGAAATGATTATTCAAAAAAATTATGCTCGGCTTTCTGGTAACAATCGCACCATGCTTGATACTTCTTGTGCTGGCTCTTTTATGATGAAGACTACTGAATTCAAATGGGATTTATTGGAACGAATTAAACGCAACTCTAAAGATTGGGACCTCGACAATGGTAAGGACTCAGGTATGACACCTAGTTTTGATTGTGTTAAATCTTTTATGGATACCGATATTTTTCCTAAATTTAGCACTAAATATGGACTTGACTCTGAGATAGTAGCTTCTTTCTGTGAATCTTTTGCTACTTATGTTGATCTCTCCAAGGAGAAGTGGTTTAAATATCATCCTCCCATAGAAGTAAAAGTAGCTGCACCTATTAAAGTTGAAGAAAAGACTATCACTTATAATGATCCTATTGTTCCTACTTCTTATGTTGAGAAACCACCTTTCCGTGTTAAGATAAAGGATCATGCTAAAGCTTCAGCTGTTGTTCGTAAAAGCAATATTAAAACATATACCCCTCCTAAGCAAGTTAAAGTTGAACCTAATATTGCTATTGTTAAAGATCTCTTGTCTGATAATATAGATGGGCATGTTATTTATTTCTGTAATGAAACTGCTAGAATTGCTAAACCCCGTGATAAAGATAAACCTAGACTTCTGGTAGGCATGCCTGTTATTTCTGTTAAAATAGGAGATCATTGTTATCATGCCTTATGTGGTATGGGTGCTAGTGCTAGTGCAATACCTTATTCCTTATACAAAGACATTATGCATGATATTGCACCTGCTGAGATGGAAGATATTGATGTCACAATTAAACTTGCCAATAGAGATACTATTTCACCAATGGGAATTGTTAGAGATGTTGAAGTCTTGTGTGGGAAAACTAAATATCTTGCTGATTTTCTTGTTCTTGGTTCCCCACAAGATAGCTTTTGTCCCATTATATTTGGTAGACCCTTCTTAAATACTATTAGTGCTACCATAGATTGCAAAAGAGATGTTGTTACTGTCGGTTTAGATGATATGACTCATGAATTTAATTTTTCTAAATTTAGTAGACAACACCGTGAAGAAGAATTACCTAGTAAGGATGAAATTATTGGTCTTGCTTCTATTGCCGTACCTCCTAGTGATCCTTTAGAACAATACTTGCTAGACCATGAAAATGATATGTTTATGAATGAAAGAAGGGAATTGGATGAACTATTCTTTAAATAGGAGCCTATTCTGAAAAACAATTTACTTGTTGAAATCCTAGGGGATCCTCCTCCACCCAAGGGTGATCCCATGTTTGAGCTTAAACCGTTACCTGATACTCTTAAATATGCTTATCTTGATGAGAAAAAGATATATCCTGTTATTATTAGTGCTAACCTTTCAGAACATGAAGAAGATAGATTATTGAAAACTCTGAAGAAGCACCGTGCTATTATTGGGTATACTCTTGATGATCTTAAGGGCATTAGTCCCACTCTATGTCAACATAAAATTAATTTGGAAGAAGATGCTAAACCAGTTCGTGATCATCAACGCCGACTGAATCCTAAAATGAAAGAAGCGGTAAGAAAGGAGATACTAAAGCTCCTTGAGGCAGGTATAATTTATCCCGCTGCTGATAGTCAGTGAGTAAGCCCTGTCCATTGTGTCCCTAAGAAGGGAGGTATTACTGTTGTTCCTAATGATAAAGATGAATTGATTCCTCCAAGAATTATTATAGGTTATAGAATGGTAATTGATTTCCGCAAATTAAATAAGGCTACTAAAAAAGATCATTACCCCTTACCTTTTATCGATCAAATGCTGGAAAGATTGTCCAAACATACACATTTTTGCTTTCTAGATGGTTATTCTGGTTTCTCTCAAATACCTGTGTCAGCCAAAGATCAATCAAAGACTACTTTTACATGCCCTTTTAGTACTTTTGCTTATAGACGTATGCCTTTTGGTTTATGTAATGCACCTGCTACCTTTCAAAGATGCATGATGGCTATATTCTCTGACTTTTGTGAAAAGATTTGTGAGGTTTTCATGGACGACTTTTCCGTCTATGGTTCTTCTTTTGATGATTGCTTGAGCAACCTTGATCGAGTTTTGCAGAGATGTGAAGAAACTAATCTTTTCTTGAATTGGGAAAAGTGCCACTTTATGGTTAATGAAGGTATTGTCTTGGGGCATAAAGTTTCTGAAAGAGGTATTGAAGTTGATAAAGCCATGGTTGATGCTATTGAAAAGATGCCATGTCCCAAGGACATCAAAGGTATAAGAAGTTTCCTTGGTCATGCCGGTTTTTATAGGAGGTTCATTAAGGACTTCTCAAAAATCTCTAGGCCTTTGACTAATTTATTACAAAAAGATATACCATTTGTTTTTTATAATGACTATGTAGAAGAATTTGAAATACTTAAGAAAGCATTGATCTCTGCACCTATTGTTCAGCCACCTGATTGGAATTTACCCTTTGAAATTATGTGTGATGCTAGTGATTATGCTGTAGGTGCTGTTCTAGGACAAAGAGTTGATAAGAAACTAAATGTTATTCAATATGCTAGTAAACCTTTAGACAATATGCTCAAAGAAATTATGGTACTACTGAAAAAGAATTCTTAGCAGTTGTATTTGTTTGTGATAAGTTTAGACCTTATATTGTTGATTCTAAAGTAACTATTCACACTGATCATGCTGCTATTAAATATCTTATGGAAAAGAAAGATGCTAAACCTAGACTTATTAGATGGGTTCTCTTACTACAAGAATTTGATTTGCATATTGTTGATAGAAAAGGAGTTGAGAACCCCGTTGCAGACAACTTGTCTAGGTTAGAAAATGTGCTTGATGACCCACTACCTATTGATGATAGCTTCCCTGATGAGCAATTAAATGTCATAAATGCTTCTCATACTGCTCCATGGTATGCTGACTATGCTAATTACATTGTTGCTAAGTTTATACCACCTAGTTTCACATACCAGCAAAAGAAAAAGTTCTTCTATGATTTGAGGCATTACTTTTGGGATGACCCACATCTTTATAAAGAAGGAGTAGATGGTGTTATTAGACGTTGTGTACCTAAGCATGAACAGGAACAGATCCTACGCAAGTGTCACTCCGAAGCTTATGGAGGACACCATGCTGGAGATAGAACTGCACATAAGGTACTGCAATCTGGTTTTTATTGGCCCACTCTCTTCAAGGATGCCCGTAGGTTTGTCTTATCTTGTGATGAATGTCAAAGAATTGGTAATATTAGTAGACGTCAAGAAATTCCTATGAATTATTCACTTATTATTGAACCATTTGATGTTTGGGGCATTGAATATGTGCGACCTTTTCCTTCCTCTAATGCTTATACACATATTTTAGTTGCTGTTGATTATGTTACTAAGTGGGTAGAAGCTATTCCACCTAGTAGTGCTGATCATAACACTTCTATTAAAATGCTTAAAGAAGTTATTTTTCCAAGATTTGGAGTCCCTAGATATTTAATGACTGATGGTGGTTCACATTTTTATTCATGGTGCTTTCCGTAAAATGCTTGCTAAATATGATGTTAATCATAGAATTGCATCTCCTTATCACCCTCAGTCCAGTGGGCAAGTAGAATTGAGTAATAGAGAACTCAAATTAATTCTGCAAAATACTGTTAATAGGTCTAGAAAGAATTGGTCCAAGAAACTTGATGATGCATTATGGGCCTATAGAACTGCATATAAAAATCCTATGGGTATGTCTCCGTATAAAATGGTCTATGGAAAAGCATGTCACTTACCTCTCGAACTAGAACACAAGGCTTATTGGGCTATTAAAGAACTTAATTATGATTTTAAACTTGCCGGTGAGAAGAGGTTATTTGATATTAGCTCACTTGATGAATGGAGAACCCAAGCCTATGAAAATGCCAAGTTGTTTAAAGAAAAAGTTAAAAGATGGCATGATAAAAGGATACAAAAGCGTGAGTTTAATGTAGGTGATTATGTATTGCTATACAACTCTTGTTTAAGATTTTTTTGTAGGAAAACTTCTCTCTAAATGGGAAGGTCCTTACATTATCGAGGAGGTCTACCATTCCGGTGCCATAAAAATTAACAACTTCAAAGGCACAAATCCAAAGGTGGTGAACGGTCAAAGAATCAAACATTATATCTTAGGTAATCCCATAAATGTTGAAACCAATGTTATTGAAACCTTAACCCTGGAGGAATACATAAGGGACACTTTCCGGAATGTTTTAGACTCCAAAAAGGAATAGGTATGTGGTACAGTAAGTAAACCGACTCCAAAACAGTTTTAAGGCAAGATTTCTCTGTTTTGGAATATTTAGAAAAATAGAAAAATAAGCAGCAGTCCAGGAAGGACACGAGGGCTCACGAGGGTGGAGGGCGCGCCCTACCCTACTGGGCGCGCTCCCCTTCCTCGTGGGCACCTCGTGTGCTCTCCGGACTCCGTTTTCATACACGACACGTATTTTGGTTGGTAAAAATTCATTATATAATCTCCTGGGGGTTTTGACTCCCGTATCACGCAAAAATCTCTTGTCTTTGTTTCGAGTCGTTTTTCTGACAGATATAGGTTATCATGGCGTCTCCAAGTGCTCCCAAGGACAAGTTCTTTGAGAAGGTCGTCAACCCTTACCTCGCGGAGGTGTAGCGACACCCTCAAACCATTGAGACCCGTGATGGGTTGCTGCACATCCGTGATCCTGAGGGACCGAAGGGGACTAGAAGCGTAGAGACGAGGCTCGAAGCAATGGAGCAACAAGTTTTCAAGTGTCAGGGGATGGTGGAGTGTGGACTCAACTCCAACCACATGATGATTGCAGAATTCACCAACAAATACAAGCTGGATGCCGACAACATCGGGGAGACCATCTTCAAGCTTCACGAGAAAATTGAGCACCTTCAAACTCAAATCTATGACCTACAAAACCAAAACTGTGAGTATGAATATAGATTCAAAACAATGAGTTTGGCTGCAGATTTGAGGATCCCAAAGACTCAGTCATCCTTCTATGATGGTGAGCCTATGCCTTGGAAGAAGGACGACAAGCCTATGCCATCAACAAAATCACCACTGTCTCCACCAACAAAGAAGATTTGAGTATCTGGTATGGGCACTCCACTTGGCAACTGCCAAGCTTGGGGGAGTGCCCCGGTGTCGTATCATCATCACCTTTATCTTTACCATTTTTCTTAGTTCGATCCTTTTGATAATATCTTGATCTAGTAGAATAAAAGTTCTTAGTATGATCTAGTTGTGAGTTTTGCTTTATTATCCTTCTATGTAATCGAGTCTGTGAGCTATATAATAAAGAATAGTGTTGAGTTAAGGGCTTGATTATTTTGCCATGATCCTAAGTGAATGAAAGAAAAGAGAAAGAAATATAAAGAAACAAATAGATCATATGAGTCTTGTGGAGAGTAATGAGCTCCCATAGAAAGAGTATGATGAATAAAAGTTGTTGAGAGTTGACAAACACAGTTTTGGTCATCGTTGCAATTAATAGGAAGTAATAAAGAAAGAGAGGTCTTCACATATAAATATACTATCTTGGACATCTTTTATGATTGTGAGCACTCATTAAAATATGACATGCTAAAGAGTTGACATTGGACAAGGAAGACAACATAATGGGTTATGTTTTCTTACATCTGAGATGAATTATATTGTCTTGGATTTTCCATCATGATGAGCTTGCCTTTCCTCCTCATGCTAGCCAAATTCATGGCACCAAGTAGAGATACTACTTGTGCTTCCAAACACCCTTAAACCAGTCATGCCATAAGAGTCCACAATATCTACCTATGGATTGAGTAAGATCCATCAAGTAAGTTGTCATCGGTGCAAGCAATAAAAATTTCTCTCTAAATATGTATGATTGATTGGTGTGGAGGAAATAAGCTTTATACGAGCGTGTGATATGGAAGTAATAAAAGCGACAAACTGCATAATAAAGGTCCATATCACAAGTGGCAATATGAAGTGACGTTCTTTCGCATTAAGATTTTGTGCATCCAACCATAAAAGTGCATGACAACCTCTGCTTCCCTCTGCGAAGGGCCTATCTTTTACAGTTATCTCCTACATTGCATAAGAGTCATGGTGATCTTCACCCTTCCTTTTTACATTTTATCCTTTGGCAAGCACAATATGTTGGAAAGATCCTGGCATATATGGCTATTGGATGTGAGTTTTCATGAACTATTACTATTGACATTACCCTTGAGGTAAAACGTTTGGAGGCAAAACTATAAGCCCCTACCTTTCTCTGTGTCCGATTAAAACTCCATACCCATAAGTATTGCGTGAGTGTTAGCAATCGTAAAAGATTATATGATAGTTGAGTATGTGGACTTGCTGAAAGGCTCTTATACATTGACTCTTTCCTATGTTATGATACATTGCAATTGCTTCAGTGACTGAGATTGTAGTTTGTTAGTTTTGAATGAAGTTTACCATTCATACTTGATATTGTGATTGAATTATTACTCTAGCATTAGGGATCATATGACAAGAATTATATAAGTTGTTGTTCTAAGAATGATCATGATGCCCTCATGTCCGTATTTTAGTTTTTATCGACACCTCTATCTCTAAACATGTGGACATATTTTTCGATTTCGGCTTTTCGCTTGAGGACAAGCGAGGTCTAAGCTTGTGGGAGTTGATACGACCATTTTGCATCATGCTTTTATATCGATATTTATTGCATTATGGGCTGTTATTACACATTATATCACAATACTTATGCCTATTCTCTCTTATTTTACAAGGTTTACATAAAGAGGGAGAATGCCGGCAGGTGGGATTCTGGGCTGGAAAAGGAGCAAATATTAGAGACATATTCTGCACAGCTTCAAAAGTCCTGAAACTTCACGGAAGATGTTTTCCAAATATATAAAAAATACTGAGAGCAAGAACTTCACCAGGGGGGCCACACCCTGCCCACGAGGGTGGGGGGCACAGCCTACCCCCCAGGGCGCGCCCCCTACCTCATGGGCCCCCTGGTGGCCCTCCGGTGGCCATCTTCTGCTATATGGAGTCCTTCGATGAAAAAAAATCATAAGCCGTCTTCTCGGACGAAACTCCACCGCCACGAGGCGGAACCTTGGCGGAACCAATCTAGGGCTCTGGCGGAGCTGTTCTGCCGAGGAAACTTCCCTCCCGGAGGGCGAAATTATCGCCATCGTCATCACCAACGCTCCTCTCATCGGGAGAGGGCAATCTCCATCAACATCTTCATCAACACCATCTCATCTCAAAACCCTAGTTCATCTCTTGTATCCAATTCTTGTCTCCAAGTCCAGGATTGGTGCTAGTAGGTTGCTAGTAGTGTTAGTTACTCCTTGTAGTTGATGCTAGTTGGTTTAATTGGTGGAAGATCATATGTTCAGATCCTATATGCATATTAATACCCCTATGATTATGAACATGTTTATGCTTTGTGAGTAGTTACTTTTGTTCCTGAGGACATGGGAGAAGTCTTGCTATTAGTAGTCATGTGAATTTGGTATTCGTTCGATATTTTGATGAGATGTATGTTGTCTCTCCTCTAGTGGTGTTATGTGAATGTCGACTACATGACACTTCACCATTATTTGGGCCTAGAGGAAATCATTGGGGAGTAATAAGTAGATGATGGGTTGCTAGAGTGACAGAAGCTTAAACCCTAGTTTATGCGTTGCTTCGTAAGGGGCTGATTTGGATCCATATGTTTCATGCTATGGTTAGGTTTACCTTAATACTTTTATTGTAGTTGCGGATGCTTGCAATAGAGGTTAATCATAAGTGGGATGCTTGTCCAAGTAAGGGTAGCACCCAAGCACCGGTCCACCCACATACCAAATTATCAAAGTACCTAACGCGAATCATATGAACATGATGAAAACTAGCATGACGATATTCCCATGTGTCCTCGGGAACGCTTTACATCATATAAGAGTTTGTCCAGGCTTGTCCTTTGCTACAAAAAGGATTGGGACACCTTGCTTCACCTTATTTACTTTTGTTACTTGTTGCTCGTTACAAATTATCTTATCACAAAACTATATGTTACCACTTATTTCAGTACTTGCAGAGAATACCTTGCTGGAAACCGCTTATCATTTCCTTCTGCTCCTCGTTGGGTTCGACACTCTTACTTATTGAAAGGACTACGATAGATCCCCTGTACTTGTGGGTCATCTTTTGTCCTATGGGTTGATTGATGATCATGATTCGTTTGAGTTGTAAATTTTTTTGGGGTTGTCCTACGGCGCCCTTCGTGTCACGCAAACCTGAGGGATCCCCGTTGTAGGGTGTTGCAATACATTCATGATTCTTTTATGGTGGGTGGCTAGAGTGATAGAAGCTTACATCCGATTAAGGGGGTTGTTGCATATGGGAGTAAAGAGGACTTGATACTTAATTATATGGTTGGGGTTTACCTTAATGATCTTTAGTAGTTGCGTATTTTTGCTAGAGTTCCAATGATAAGTTCATACGATCCATGTATGGTAAGTATGTTAGCTCATGCCTCTCCCTCATATAAATTTGCAATAATTATTACCGTTTAGTTATCGATCGCCTAGGGACAAATAACTTTCTTATGTGACAAAATCTTTCTACTAAACTACAAATTTTATTATCTTGAAAATTATTCGTTGTTTTATTCTCGCAAAGTACTTCTTGTTTTATTCTTGTTCTAGGTAAAGAAAACGTTAAGTGTGCGCAGAGTTGTATCAGTAGTCGACAGAACTTGAGGGAATATTTGTTCTACCTTTAGCTCCTCGTTGGGTTCGACACTCTTATTTATCAAAAAAGGCTACAAACGATCCCCTATATATGTGGGTTATCAGTAACTATCTCGGATCACAAACAAAGAACTCAGTTCATGAGGACGGTCACAATGAGACAACCCACCATGTACTCTGATACATCTCCAACGTATCTATAATTTTTTTATTGTTCCATGTTGTTATATTTTCATTCTTGGATGTTTTACAATAATTTTATGGCAACTTTATATCATTTTTTGGGACTAACCTATTGACACAGTGCCCAGTTCCAGTTGATGTTTTGTGCTTGTTTATTACTTCGCAGAAAATCAATACCAAACGGAGTCCAAACGCAGCAAAAATTTTGTAGATTTTTTCTGGACCAGAAGACACAAGTTGGGGCAATGAAGTACCAGAGGGGGCTCCGAGGGGAGCACAACCGACCAGGGCACACTTGGGAGCCCAGGCACGCCCTGGTGGGTTGTGCCCACCTCGGCCACCTCCCTCACCGCCTCTTTGCTCTATAAATACCCCAATATTCCAAAAACCCTAGGGGAGTCGACGAAACACAATTCCAGCTGCTGCAAGTTCCAGAAACCACATATCCAATCTAGACACCATCACGGAGGGGTTCATCATCCTCATTGGTGCCTCTCCGATGATGCGCGAGTAGTTCATTGTACACCTAAGGGTCCATAGTTAGTAGCTAGATGGCTTCCGCTCTCTCTTTTGATTCTCAATACAATGATCTCTTGGAGATCTATTTGATGTAACTCTTTTTGCGGTGTGTTTATGGGGATCCGATGAACTTTGAGTTTGTGATCAAATCTATTTTATCCATAAAGTTATTTGAGTTTTGATCTCTTATATGCATGATTGCTTAAAGCCTCGTATTTCTTCTTTGAATCTGTGGTTTAGTTAGGCCAACAAGATCGATTTTTATTGCCATGGGAAGAGGTGCTTTGTGATGGGTTCGATCTTACAGTGCTTCATCCCAGTGACTGAAGGGGAACCGACACGTATGTATCGTTGCTATTAAGGATAACAAGATGGGTTCTATTTCTACATAAAAAGATCTTGTCTACCTCATGTCATCGTTCTTATTGCATTACTCCATTTCTCCATGAACTTAATGCACTAGATGCATGTTGGATAGTTGTCGATGTGTGGGGTAATAGTAGTAGATGCAGGCAAGAGTCGGTCTACTCATCTTGGACATGATGCCTATATAATGATCATTGCCTGGATATTGTCATGATTATTTGAAGTTCTATCAATTGCCCAATAGTAATTTGTTTACCCACCATATGTTATTTTTCTCGAGAGAAGCCACTAGTGAAATCTACGGCTCCCAGGTCTCTTTTTTTCATATTTTCCTTCGAGATCTATTTTACAATCATTTTATATCATTTTTGGGACTAACCTACTAACATAGTACCAAGTGCCAGTTTCTATTTTTTGCTTGTTTTTATTTTGTAGAAAATCAATACCAAACGGAGTCCAAACGCAGCAAAACTTTTTGGTTATTTTTTCTGGACCAAAAGAAACCTATTGGGCCAAGAAAGTACCTGAGGGGAGCTCCGAGGGGAGCACAACCCACCAGGGCGAGCCTCGGGGCCTAGGCGCGCCGAGGTGGATTGTGTGCACCTTGGTGGCCTCCCGCACCACCTCTTTGCTCTATAAATACCCCAATATTCCAGAGACCCTAGGGGAGTCGACGAAAATCAATTCCATCCACCGCAAGTTCCAGAACCACTAGATCCAATCTAGACACCATCACAGAGGGGTTCATCATCCTCATTTGTGCCTCTGCGATGATGCGTGAGTAGTTCATTGTAGACCTACGGGTCCGTAGTTAGTAGCTATATGGCTTCCTCTCTCTCTTTTGATTCTCAATACAATGGCCTCTCAGAGATCTATTTGACGTAACTCTTTTTGCGGTGTGTTTGTTGGGATCCGATGAACTTTCAGTTTATGATCAGATCTATGTTTTTATCCATGAAAGTTATTTGATTCTTTTGATCTCTTATATGCAAGATTACTTATAGCCTCGTATTTCTTCTTCAAATCTTTGGTTTAGTTAGGCCAAGTAGATCAATTTTCCTTGCCGTGGGAAGAGGTGCTTTGTGATGGGTTTGATCTTACGGTGCTCAATCCCAGTGACAGAAGGGGACATGACACGTATGTATCATTGCTATTAAGGATAACAAGATGGGGTATATTCTGACATCAATAGATGTTGCCTACACCACGTCATCGTTCTTATTGTGTTACTCTGTTTTTCCATGAACTTAATACACTAGATGCATGCTGGATAGCGGTCGATGTGTGAAGTAGCAGTAGCAGATGCAGGCAGGAGTCGGTCTACTAATCATGCACATGATGCTTATATAATGATCACTGCCTGGATATCGTCATAATTATTTGAAGTCCTATCAATTTCCCAACTATAATTTATTTACCCACTGTATGCTATTTTTGTCGAGAGAAGCCACTAGTGAAATCTACAGCCCCGGGGTCTCTTCTTTTTCATATTTTCCTTCAAGATATATTTTTATTCGCTTTTATTTTTAAATATATTAATCCAAAAACCCAAAAATACCTTGCTACAGTTTTTTGTTTTATTTTATCTCGCGTTCCCGTGAGATCTATTTATCCAATCTACTACAATTTTATCTATCTTTTTACACGGGGGGGGGGGATTGACAACCCCTCTTTCACGTCGGGTTGCAAGTATTTTCTCTTTGTGTGCAGGTACCGTTTACATATTGTTGCGTGGGTCTCCTACTAGTTTGATAACCTTTATCTCATCACTGAGGGAAATATCTACCGTAGTTGTGCTGCATCATCCCTTCCACTTTGGGGAAGTACCGACGTAGTTCAAGCCGCATCATACTCCTACATGGCCTCTCATCGCTACCTGCACCAAATCGTGTTGACACACTTAGCTCTCAATAGTAGGGCATGTTCACCACCATCTCAATCCTTCCCAGATGAATCAGACCTGACACAAATTCTAAGCAGAGCAGACATAACAAGCAAGCATGAATGAGTAGGCACATCACGGCTCAAAATACTCCTACTCATGCTAGTGGGTTTTACTAATTACTGTGGAGAAGACAGGTCATGCAGAGGAAAGGGTTCAACTACCACAACATGGAACAATTGAATCATTGTTGTCCTAATCCACTAAAAGATAGCAAGAGCGAGAGAGTGGGATTCTATCGGAATGCTCAAAGGGGGTTTACTTGCCTGACACTTCTGAAGATAGTATAGCTCTTCATCGCTGTCAATGATCACAACATCAGAATCTTCTGCTACCGACAAGGGACAAATACCGACAAACAAGAAGGAACACAATCAATACGATGCACAACCAAATGTACGACATGTCATTTTAAGGAACGGAATTCACCTAATACAATATTTAGCCAAGTTAATTGAAGTGGAATTCAAACAAGATCAAATTCCAACTTCAAATGTTATTTCATAAATTGCCCTAACCATGAATTGTCCTAGCAGGTGGTGTAAGTTGTTCAAACATGCATGATTATAACATAAATAGATTCTTCATATTTTTCTAATCATTTTTCATATATAAATTATTTTCATCTAGGTGACAATTGAATTTCTATGAATTTTCAAAGTATTAAACATTTTCTAGAATTTATTAAATAATTCCTGATTTATGAAAACCCAGAAAAGTGTTTATGATGTCAGCCTTACTTCAGCACTGCATTAGCAGTCAAGATAGTCAAATCTGACCAGTGCCCCACTGGTCAGTGACTCATTTAACTGACAAGGTTAATTAGCATTAATTTTGACCCTGAACTAAAAACTGTCAGCAACCGGGCCCACATGTCATAGACTCACGGGAGTCTAATGGTGGTCAAACCCACCAGATTTAACCGGCGGTTGTCCGTCAGCGATGACAGTCGCGGTGGAGGAGCATGGAAAACCTCCTCTAGTGACCAAACGAGCAGCGGTTTGGCTTTGCGAGACGCTGGTGCTCGTCTGCATCCAACAGAGCCACCAGGTCGTGCCAGGGTGGACCAGGACGGAGGCGGCAATGGCAAGTGCGGCGGCCGGAGCTCGGACCTCATCGGGAATGGCTCTAGGGAGCATGTGAGGAGGAGTTGGTGCTGGGGTTAGGCTCCTAGGAGCATGCTGAGCACGGGGCAATGCTCAGGCACAAGCTTCAGTGGCTGCAGTGACGGCGGTCACATGGCCTGCATGTGATGAGCCCTTGGGCTCGGCTGTGAAGCTAGCTAGGGCGGATGAACGGTAGCGAGAAGAGAGGGGAAGAAGAGGTAGCTCACTTGGAAGATGCGGGGTGGGTCAGCGGGCTCGGGGACACACGAACAGCGATGGAGCGACGATGGCGATCTTGGCGGCCGAAGGAAGAAGACGAGGCTGAAGCGGTCAATGTAGGGCATTTTCGATCCCGGTGAGGTCGACGTGGAGGACTATGGGGAGCTCAAAGACAATACGGGGAGACGAGAGAGGCTCGATCGACGTGGTGGTTACAGGGGAACGGCCATGGCGGCTTCGGCCATGAGGGGGGGAGCGAGGGTGCGAGAAGGAGAATGAGAGGGATCCAGACAGCAACGGGGAGGCGATTCCCAGAGTCGCACTGGCCCGGGAGGGCCAGGCAGGCAGCTGCAAGCCGGCGCGCGCGGGCACCGTGCTTAGCCTTGGCTCTGCTAGTAGGAAGAGGTTGAAGATAAGGTTGCCCCTGGTGGGTTGGGACTCCAGGAATAGTGCTGGGCCACGAGGTGGCTGCATAGGTATTCCCCCCTCTCTCTCTCTGTCCTTTTCTAATTTCTTTCTGTTTTGATTTGTTTAAAGTACACATCATTTTTAAAACTTCATGAAAATAATTGTGTGAGCTAATTGGGTCTGTCCAGAGCAACACAACATTTGTTGGAATTATTGGATGTATAAACTAACTATTATATATATATATTATTTGAGTTGGATATATGTAGATATCCAACTCAAACAATATATGTATTGATTCAAAGGTCCAAGAAAATTGCTTTTAAGCCTCTAGAAATATTGGGTTGAATTATTCCTATTGGCAATATTTCCAAAGTTAAAAGGAATATTTCCTTAGACTTGTTTGAAGAAATTTTTAGTGTTGATCATTTTTAAGAGGTTTCTGAGGCTTTGAGAACTCCCTAATTCGATTTCCTTGAATTTAAAATGATGCAAGGGTGCTTCTGATGCAACTAATTACAAGCAAATTCTAGGGTTGTGACACTTCACCATTTGACACCCCGACCATTAAGAAGGATGAATTGTTGACATCTTAGTCCACTCCCTTGCCATTGCATTGTTAACCCCAAGCCTTTTACCTCACTTGACTACCGGGACTAGACGTTTGAGTATTGTCGGGCAACACTACTTGTGCACTTTAGTGCAAATATTCTGCATTGCTTTCATTGCGTGCATATATCATCGTATCATCTCTTGTATCATCATTTGTTCCCACATATACATAATTGCTATCTTGGTTCGACCATTTCACAGAGTGGCAAAAGAAAATATATGTCAAAAAGAAGAGAGCAAAGCTTTTAAGTAAAAAGAAAAGGGAAACAAAGAGCTTGTAAGCAATAGCAATAACATCACGCCACATTGCATCACATATTGACATCTCGATCGTCCTAGATCATTGTGTGCGAGTTCATCAGGAATCATACATACATAGCATACTCGGAATAGAAAGATGACACACATTTATCTAATAGGTTGTGCACAATCTCATATCTAGACCTTTGAGCAATCGTGCTAGCGTATCTCTAGCATTATACAACACGGGCTTTTCCGTTGATAACACATTTTTTGCTCATTCCTTGGTTGCACAACCCCACTTCTCTATTTGTGTGTGTGTTTCCATGTAACTCTTTGCTATTGGTATATTTGCTTCACTTGTGAATATTTCTCAACATGGTTGATATCTTACTAACAAATGCATCAATGTTGTGCCACTTATCCTCACCAAGCTACTCAAAAAGATTTATTTGTGTAGGTGTGAGATTGACAAGATCTAGTACCAATTTCCCTACTTCCATAATACCACATTGAGTGATCATTGATCCTATTCAACATTGGGAAAGGTAAATTTGGTAGAGTTCTTCTCTTTCTTCCACTCACATTTTCTTGGGCATGATGGATAGGCCAAGCACATCCAACCCACTCCCCGATGAGCAAGACGAACCAAACGACTATGTCACCAAGGTTCACCTCTTCGGCATTCAATGAGCTTTGCATCAAGGAACTGAAGCTTTCGGCGACCACATCGAGCAACTCACCACCGACTTGCGCCAATCCGAAGCAAGAACACGGGACTACCTTGACGCCAAGCTATCCATCCAAATGTAATAGTTTCATGCCATGATGGTCAACCGCGCTTCTTCCACATCTTCCTCGTCAAGACGCCGACACTTGAGCCAACACTCTTCGGACACCTCTTGTTAGTGGAAACGACACCTATGGGGTCACTGGGATCCCTTCTACAGTTGGCGAGCGCGAGGTTGTGCAAAGAGCAGGTCTGACAGGAAGCACATGGATCGTTTACCCAGGTTCGCGCCGCGAAGATGCGTAATACCCTAGTCCTGCATTAGTGGATGTATTTGAGAGTGTTCTTGTGTTCTTGAGCTAGCTACGGGGTGCGACTTTGCCCAAAAGATCTGAATCCCTCTCCTGGTCGCCTCGGGCCTCCTTTTATAGGAAAAAGTCATTGCCACAGTGGCACACATGAGGTGGAAAGGTCTACAGTCGATAAGCCTATCCTCTGGGACCGTTGGACAAATGCATTTAATGCGCTGCCGATGTGTCCCCCTTGCTTTATCGTGGACGCCGGGGAAGCACGTCCCAGGCGTCGCCGCCTCGCATGGCCTCGACACGTGTCTGAGCTGATGAGGCATCGTGGCGCCACGTTGGCTGGCTGCTGGGCTGGCGCGGTGGTGGAGCCTTCATGAAGGGCCGCATGTCGCCACGCAGGTGCCTGCTGAGTCGGTGTAGAGGCCTCCCATGGCAACGCAGGTGCCTGCCGAGCTGGTTGAGCTAGCAGCTGCTTGGGGAAGGTGGTGGAGCTTTGGCAGACGCGGGCCTGCTAGTGGCCCTGCTGATGCCCTCGGCAAGGGTCTTGCCGGGGGCCCGGCAAAGGTCTTTTCATGGCATTGCAGTCGTCCCCGGCAAGGGTCTTGCCGGGGGTCTTGTGGATTTCCTCGGCTAGGATCCCACCGAGGGTCGCCGTCTTCTGGTCCTCATCTGATCTCACATGTTGTATGATCTTGATGAATATTTGCATGCCACCACAGCGGCGCCTCCCGAGCTTTGGTTCCAATGTAGTTAGTTGGGTTGGAGCCTGTGGGCTCAAGGGTGGCTTGCTCCGCTGGCATCGGGAAAGTTGCCTCGGCAAGGCTCTTGCCGGGGCTGCGGAGGCTTCCTCGGCAAGGATCTTGCCGAGGGAGTCCACCTCGCCCTCTTGCTTTCTTGCATTTCTGGTCATGGCGTTGCCTTGGTTATCTCGTGCTTCAATTTCTCTCCGGCTTCCCTCCTCTGCTTGGTTAAGTGTGGCCGCGGGCGCGGCTCTGACTGCCCGCGCACAAGTAAAGGGGTCAAAAGGGGGAGCCCCTACTTTTTTACACCGACAGGAGCCCCCGGGCCTGGGCCACATATAAGCATGCCGCGTTGTTGGGCTAGGCCCAGAACGGTGTGCGGGCAGGTGGGGCGGATTTTACCGTAGTAACTTCCCGTCCGCTACGCTTCCCCATGACCTGCGTTGAACACGCGACGTGGAGGGTCATGCGTGACGTGGGGGTCATGGGTGGGGCGGTTTCCGCACGCATGTGTCACATCGTGGTAAAGAGGCGGCTCGCGCCTTCCCCTTAAAAATGAAGAGGGAGGCGCAGAGGCAAGGCTCATTTACTGAGTGGACTCGGGTCGCGGTCTTCAAGGCACCCATGCCCCACGATCATGGGGTGGGTAATGGTCCCTCACCCGTCCCCTCGATCCTGCTCACTCGCCATGCGTGCCCCATGCTGGTGGCAGGCCGTGGCGGCAAGAAACCAGGTCGTCGCGATTGGGGCAGCGGGTCAGTCCTGATTCCCTGCGCCTCCGATGGCTGGATTGGTTGAGTGGGGCGGCCGAGCCTCGACCCCGCCCCTTTATAAGGAGGGGGAGGGGGATGCCATCCCACATTCTCTCGGCATCCATCCTCTTCCACCTCTGCTCCTTTCTTCCACCCGCCATGGTGAGAGGGGGCACTGGCCCTTCGATGGTGGCGGCGAGGGTCACCGCTCGACAGCGCGTTCCCCCTTCCCAAGAGCCTACGGCGGCGCAGCCGGCTACGAGAGGAAAGGGGAAGGGGCGAGGCCGAGCTCGCCGTGGCTCTTGGGGAAGAGGGGGACGAGGCAGAGCAATGGCCGTGCCTCCGCTATCGATGCTCCCCGTGATGGAGGGGCACGTCGGGGACCAGCCCCACGAGTTCTTCATCAGGCCGCGCCGGCCACCGCGTCGTCGTCTCCGCCTCCCCACCCCATTTGCTCGGGAGATGGAGCTCGATCCGCCCCAGACCCTCAGGCTGCACATGAGGGGCTGCGGGAACGACAGCACGTGGGTTGACGTCGACCTCCCCGCTCCTCACATCATGTACCTCAGTCGCGGATGGAAGACGTTTGCTCGCATCCACAGCCTGACGGCGGGGGTCGTCCTCTACTTCAAGTTAATGGAGAGCGGCTTGCTCTCCATCAAGGTCTTTGGAGATCTTGGAACTCGCCTAAAGTGCTATGTGGAGAGCTCCTCCGACGATGAAGATTACTCCTCGAGGGTGAGTGACGAGGAGGACAGCGACAACGACGACGAGGGAGTCGAGTGGTGGGATGCCGACCCCGACTGACTGCGCCGCCCCTCCCTCAGCCACGCCCCCTGCCGAGGGCCTTCCTCGTCAAGCTCTCCATGAAGGCGCTCCCCGTCGTCTCCTTGGGCGACTGGTGTAGGAGGGCCGGAGAAGGCGAAGAAGGTGGGTGGCGGCCGTCAAGTCGCAGTACGCAGGCACCGACGCCTTCGTCACGTTTTGCTGGCCCGTTGCCTCGTCTTCCAGCTCCTTTCCTGGCACCAAGATGTTCTCATGGTGCCTTCCGCTCCTCGTACCTTTCCTAGGCACTATTTTTTCCCTCCCGCCACCTTGTTCCGCTTTCTGAGGAGAGGGACAAGAAAGGGATTACGGGCATCTTATCTCTTTTTAGTTTGTAAGCCTGTGGGCACTTGTTAATTTGAAGACTTGTAATCCCATTGCTCATGTTTTTAATTCCGTATGAACTGTACCTATATGGGATGTTTCTAATGAAAAAGGGTGTTGTGATCGAGGCCCATGCCAAGGAATGAATCCTTGTAATTTTTAAGATAAACATTGTCGCACGGCAACAGGCCTTGCCGTCCCCTGATTTCAGTTGACCATTCTCATGCTTTTGGCGGAGGCAGGAGCGAAGTAGAGTTTGGCCCTTCGTTTATTTCCTTGCCATCGCGTCTGCGACCCGGTTCTGTCCCAGGGACTTGGGTACAAGAATAAGGGGGATCACCGTGGTCTTGGAGAAAAATGAGGTTTCATTTGTCCTAGTTCCATACGGAAATGCACAACAGGGGATGAAGTACTTATCTGAATCCGCATCCCCCGGCAACTTTGGCTTGCCGTGGTTAGATCCTTGTATCTTCAGCCCCCGGTAGTCTTGGCCTGCCGGGGCCGGAGCGCCGGTTCGTTTTCTTTCTCCCAAGCGGCTTAGCAGAAGCTTCCACGTGCCCTGCGAACCAAAGAAGACAGAAAGACGCATACTCGACCTCTAGGCTAGGGGTTAGTCGCCGCTATGCACTATCAACCCTAACCGAGGGAGAGACTTAATCTAGCATGCATGCTAAGACTTAGGGCGCTAGCGCTTCATTTATTTATGCTCAGGGTCTGCGTCTGGCTTTGTACAGAGGGTTACATGCCTTGCCGGCAAGGCTTGTACAAAAGGTGGGTTGCCGGGGGGCCCGGCAACCGCGCCTTATGGGTAAAACTTGTAAAGATGTTCAATGTTCCAGGATTTGCTCACTTGAACAACATCTTCGGTCCCCAGGCGGACTGAGCCAGGCCTGGTGACTCGTATTACTCGATAAGGGCCTTCCCACTTCGGCTTCAACTTGTTGTTATTGTTGGCCGACTGAACGCGCTGAAGAACAAGGTTGCCTTCCTCAAGGCTTCAGGCATGAACCTTGCGGCAATGGTAGCGGCGCAAGGCTTGCTGGTAGCGTGCTGCTCTCACAGCCACCCGAAGACTATCTTCCTCAAGGAGCATTGCGTCATCTTGCCTCAATTTCTCTTCCTCAAGCTCGTCGTAAGAGAGCACTCGAGGTGACCTGTATATGAGTTCTGTGGGGAGAACTGCTTCTGCCCCATATACTAGGGCAAAGGGTGTCTGGCCGGTGGCTCGATTTGGCGTCGTTCTGATCGAACAAAGAACTGCCGGCAACTCATCAATCCAGCGGTTTCTGCTCTTGTCTAGCCTGTCAAAAGTCTTTGTCCTCAGGCCTCGCAACACTTCAGCATTTGCCCTCTCTGCCTGGCCGTTGCTCCATGGGTGTGCCACGGAAGTGAAGTAGACCCTGCTGCCGAGGTCTTGAATGTATTGCATGAAGGTGTGGCTTGTGAACTGCGTGCCGTTATCGGTGATGACTCTGTTTGGCACAGCAAAATGGCACACTAGCCCCTTGAAGAACTTGACGGCTGACTATGCTGTCACCTTCCTCACTGCTTCCACCTCTGGCCACTTTGTGAACTTGTCGATCGCAATGTACAAGTACTCAAAGCCCCCGACAGCGCGGGGGAAAGGGCCAAGGATGTCGAGCCCCCATACTGAGAATGGCCGGGAAAGAGGAATTGTTTGAAGGGCTTGAGCTGGTTGATGAAGCTTCTTTGAATGGAACTGACACGCTTCATACTTGGTTACTAGTGTTGTTGCATCTTGGAGGGCAGTGGGCCAGAAGAAACCCTGTCGGAATGCCTTGCCGGCAAGGGTCCTCGACCCTATGTGGGAGCCACATATGCCTCCGTGTATCTCCGCTAACAGCTCCAGTCCTTCCTCCCGGGGAATGCACTTCAATTTCACACCGTTCATTCTCTTCGTGTACAGGACGTCGTCGACGAACTAATACATGGCAGACCGACGGGCTACTTTCTCCGCTTCTTCCTACTCCTCAGGAAGCTCCCCTATTTGGAGGAATCGGACGGTATGTTGTGCCCATGCCGGAGCCTGGGGCTTGACGGGAAGGACCAAAGGCATTTCTTCTGCGATGGGAGCGGCCGTCTCTACGGCCAGGGCTTGACGGCCCGTCGGAATCAGTCGCTCCTCGGCAGGCTCAGAATCCGCGGCAACACCCTTGCCGGCGGCACGTGGGGGCTCAGCGGGAAAGTACTTGCCGAGGCCTGATTTCCTCCGTTTGTTCTGCTCCGCCTTCTTCAAGATCTTGAAAAAGGGAAGGGCACGCTCAGCGGACTTGGAGATGAATCTGCTCATGGCGGTAATGCGGCCAGTGAGCCGACATCCTTGATCTGCTTGGGTGCCTCAATCTACTCAATAGCCTTGATCTTTTCCGGGTTTGCCTCAATCCCACGCTGTGACACAAAGAACCCGAGAAGTTTGCCGGACAGAACACCGAAGACACACGTCTCAGGGTTCAGCTTGAGGTTGATCTTGCGTAGGTTGGCAAACGTCTCTTCTAAGTCTTGTACAAGGGTTGCCTCGTCCTTGGTTTTGACCACTATGTCATCCATATAATATTCCATATTTGGACCGCCCTTGCGAATGTCGAGCCAGCACTCTTCAACCCGAAAGGCATCCGTAAAAAGCAATACGTACCGCATGGGGTGATGAATGATGTCTTCTCGTCGTCTTCCATTGCCATGAAGATCTGGTGGTAGCCCGAGTAGGCATCAAGGAATGATAACAGATCGCACCCGGCAGTGGAGTCAACAATCTGGTCAATGTGCGGCAATGGGAAGGGGTCCTTAGGACAAGCCTTATTGATATCTGTGTAATCAATACGCAGCCTCCACTTCTCGTTCGCCTTGCGCACCACCACCTCATTGGCCAACCACGTTGGATGGAGAACTCCTCTCACCAAGCCTGCCGCTTCTAACTGCCTGATCTCCTCTATGATGAATTCCTGCCGTTCCAAAGCGTGTTTCCTGACCTTCTGCCTGATGGGTCGCGCATGGGGACAAACAGCGAGATGGTGCTCAATCACTTCCCTGGGAACGCCGGGGATGTCGGATGCTTGCCATGCAAACACATTGACATTCGCCCGCAGGAAAGTGACGAGCGCGCTTTCCTATTTGCTATCGAGGGTGGAGCTTATGGTGAAAGCCCCTCCCGTGCCATCCTCCTTGATGGACACCCTCTTGGTCTCTGGTGTTGTAGCTCTGGATTTCTTGCTCTTGCCGGTGGAGCTCTCTGGCACGTCCTCGATGGTAGCACAACACTCCGAAGAGGTGCACTTGCCGGAGTGGGTGCGAGAGGTCTTGCCGGTATTCTTCTTCCCTCCCGGGGCTTCAGTGGCAAGAGCAAGTGCCTTGGCGGCAGCTGCTGCAACTTCTTCTCGGTAGAGTTGGTCAGCATAGATCAGCGCGTTCTTCTTGTCAGAGGGGATGGTGATGATGGTCATCGGCCCAGGCATCTTTAGCGTGTTGTAGGCATAGTGCGACGCTGCCATGAACTTGGGTAGTGCCGGGCGAATAAGGATCCCATTGTAGGGCAAGGGGATCTCGGCTACATCAAAGACAATCCTCTCCGTCCTGGAGTTCAACTCGCCTCCAAACATCACATGCAATGTGACTTTCCCTTCGGCTGGCTCCTTCCCAGATTGACCCCTTGAAACATGCCCATTTCCTCGAGGTCTCCATCAGGAATTTGCAGCCTTTTGATCACAACGGGTGAGATCAAGTTCAGACCGGCCCCGCCGTCAACCACCATCTTGTTCACCTTGAGGTTGTGTATCGTTGGTGAGACCAACAACGGCAAACACCCGACCGCAGTTGTGCGGTCAGGGTGTTCCTTGGCGTCAAAGATGAGGGGTGTGTTGGACCACTTCAGTGGCTTCTGAGCATCGAACAAGGGCTCCGCTGCTGTGATCTCACGCGCCCACTGTTTGATCTGGAGGTGAGAAGTATGCAGCAAGGCGCCACCTTCTGCACACATGGTCTCTGTAGCCTTCTGGAACTCACACTATTAGGGAAATGATTTTTAACGACGGTATATGTGGTCGCTAAAAGTCATATTGTGGTCGTTAAAGATCATTAACGACCACAATATGGTGGTCGTGATAGGCCCCATCGTTAAAAGTATTTTTCCGGTCGTTATTCTTGTAACGACGGGATGGTGTGTTGTCGTTAATCATGAGGCAAAAATGACCACATTTCTAGTATCAACGACCACTTTTGTCCTCGTTAATAATTTTACCATGGTGGAAAAATTATCATTAATGGAGACCTCATATTATTGATGTCCGTTTTCTTTACTACGATTTGGTTAATTTTTAGCTACAACTGGTTTTTAAAATGGTGATCACTTTTTTTTGTAGAACTTCATGTTCAACAACCTTTAGAATCGTTGACGACCACTCTATGTATCATAGAACATTTGAAGATTGGCATAGAAATCAATATAGCCACAAAAATTTGAATAATGAAAGAATATATGCACTTTTTTATTAATAGAAATAATATAACGTAACAGAATTCTGAATACAATACTGAAATTATATATCAATTAAGAAATATGAGTCAAAATCTATCTATAGATGACCAATGTCCTTCCTCATCTCTAATTGTAAAACGAGAAAACTAAAAAAAATTAATCTTCGGTCGAGGGACGCCATCATTGTTGGCATGGATGTCTGCTTTGACGATTCCAATGCCTCCTCATGCTTCTATATCTTATGGTAGACCATCAAATCTAAAAAGCATTGAATAATTTATAAAAGTCAGTCCATCTAAATAAATTCGCAAGAAAGTGTATGAGAACAACTTACTTGAGCTTGCTGGCTTTCACGAGGGTTGCTACTTAGTTAAGCCCGCTTTTTCCCTGCAAAAGTAAACGTGGAATTACAGGTAGAAAGAAATTAGTTCTAGTTCATAAGGTGCTTGTGTACGCGCAATGCCAACAAGTTCCAAATTTCTAACCATGGTAACCCCTTGTGTTAGTTCAAGCTAGATGCAGGTAGTTTTAGTATTAATCAGAACAAAAAATATTTTAAAACCATATGGTAAGCACAAACATTGAATAATTTATAAAAGTCAGTCCATCTAAATAAATTCGCAAGAAAGTGTATGAGAACAACTTACTTGAGCTTGCTGGCTTTCATGAGGGTTGCTACTTAGTTAAGCCCGCTTTTTCCCTGCAAAAGTAAACGTGGAATTACAGGTAGAAAGAAATTAGTTCTAGTTCATAAGGTGCTTGTGTACGCGCAATGCCAACAAGTTCCAAATTTCTAACCATGGTAACCCCTTGTGTTAGTTCAAGCTAGATGCAGGTAGTTTTAGTATTAATCAGAACAAAAAATATTTTAAAACCATATGGTAAGCACAGAGCCATGGACGTCTTAGTTCAATATCTCACATAATGATATACATGAGTATTTGAATAAAATCATGGTCTAACCGGATAGATCAGTAGAGTAATGAACTCTAAAGGATGACTAGACTAGTACAACAGCCAAAGCAGAATGAAACAAAAGTAAAAAACCACTGACCATGAATCCTTTCACATGCTAATGCCCTTTTGTTGATTAAAATCATTGACAAACAGAGGCAAAATATTGGCCTGTATATCAACCCACAGGCAACAGAAACTGTACGAATAGCAGCTACACGTCCCAAAATTACCTCGCTTGTGCAGACTACATCATGCGCGTGCCGTGGTCAAGGAAGACAGCAAGGTGCAGGCTGCAGTGTGGGTGTGCCGGGGTCGAGGCGGTCGATCGACAAGGTGCTGGCTGCGGCAAGGCGCACCGATGTCGGGGTAACTGGTATGATGCAGGCTGCAGCGAGGAGCGCTTGGGTCCAGAGGCGCAGGTGACCATGAGGGAGATGGGATCGATGGAGGCGCCGATGATTAAACAAGGGAGGAGAGGAAAAAGAGGCACATCGGGATGAGATCCTAACAGATTTGTTTTTTCTTGTTACACGCAGAGTTATCGGATTGATCTTATCAACAGTATGCGCCAGGACTTCTGGAAAATCCTGCTTGTGTTATGGAGGAGAGATAAAAGGGGGTGAGTTAGATTGTTCTGTGTACAAATATTGATCACAAGGATAAGTGGATAACGACCGCACACATGCTGGTGTTTGTTAAAGGTATTTCGTAGCCCGATTACAGTGTGCGGGGACTCTCTCACATTTTCAACGACCAACAGTTTATCATCATCGTCATTAATGCTAGTGTTTCTAGTAGTGTCATGCTCGCCGGACTCGTCGTCCTCGTCATGATCATCGTCTTCCTGCTTCTTGTCGTGGCCCCGAGCGGGCCTCTCATGCTGGTCATCCTTGCCGCGGCGACCTCCTTGGCCGCCACGCTTCTTGCCGGATCCTTCAGCGGAAATCTTGGCCCTTCTCCTTGTCCCACCTCTCAAACTCGGCTTTTTTCTTTTCATCAAGCAGCTCGACTTGTCGGCAGTTCTGGAGGCCGTGGCCTTTGGTGCGGTGGATCTTGCAGTACTGCTTGTCGGAGCTCCCTGGCTCGTCGGTAACCGTCAAGGCCCGGTAAGCGGCGCAACTGGCAATCACCTTGCCGGGGTCGTCTGCCTTGGCCTTCTTGGCGGAGCCGGTGTCGTCAGATCCCTCAACGCAAGCATGGTCTTGCCCTTGCGCTTCCTATTGCGACGCCGACCCTTCTTCGTCGGGGCGGCGGTGTCTTTGTCGGTAGAGTCGGTTTCCGCGTCGGCGTCTTCGCCGGGGTACTTCCTCCCCTCTTCTTCCCGAGCGCATCTATCGGCCAGAACGTAAAGTTCGGCCACATCCTTGACCTTGTTCATTGCCAGCTCTTCGTGCATCTTGCGGCTGCGCACATTCTGATGGAACACGCTGATCACGACGGCAGGGTGAACATCTGGGATGTTGTATTGCACTTGGCTGAACCTCTGTATGTACTTGCCACTACAAAAAAAGACACATCCGTGACATTTTGGGCTGAACGAATTTTTTTCTGTCATAGTTATGACACTTCTATGACAATAATTGTGACAAAACACGGTATCATCATAGATGTGGTGGGGTCCTACTTCTATGACAAAAAATCATGACAGAAAATGGGCTTTTCGTCCTGGATAGGCCGGAGACGCGGCTGCATGACATTCTTTGGTCCGTCCATGACGAAAAGAACCGTGGTAGAAGTGAGGGCGAGGAAAATATCGGGGTGTTCCCGGTTACGGTGGGTGGTCGGGGCCGAGCGATGCACGTTTCTCTCGTACACGCACGCGAGGCATTGGGCTCTAACTGGACCCGAGCGAGGCATTGGGCTCTAAATGAACCCGAGTGATTGCACTGCAGGCTACGCGTTACTGAACCCGAGCGATCGATCGATGGCTGTTAACTGAACCTGATCGAGAGATTCCTTCACTACTGCTGCTAACTGAAGCCGATCGATGCTGCCTCTGGATGAACAATGAGCGTTGCTGGGGGGGGGGGGGGTTGGATGAACAGTTCCCGGTGGGGGTGGATGAACATGACCTCGTGGTGTTGCCTTTGGATGAACAGGACCCCGATAGATCGAGTCGGTTGGGGCTAGATGAATAGGACCCCGTGGAGGGCTGGATGAATAGGACCACCCCGTGGAGGGCTGGATGAATAGTAGACGGTGGAGGGCTGGATGAACAGTAGCCCGTGGAGGGGTGGTTGAACAGGAGCCCATGGAGAGGGCTGGTTGAACAGGAGCCGGTGAAGTAGCACGCGGTGGAGGCTGGATGAACAGGAGCCCGTGGATGAACAGTCGCAGGTGGAGGCTGGAGGAGGTCGACGGTGGATGAACAGTAGCTCATGGAGGCTGGAGGGGGTCGATGGTGGACATGAACAGTATCCCGTGGAGTCCCACTTTGCGGTACGCCACACCCCTCCCGATGAACAGGACCCCCGTTTCGACCATAGCGCTCCAACACAAGTCTGTTTCCTCCGTTTTGCGGTACGCCACACCCCTCCCGATCAACAGGACCCCCGTTTCGACTGTAGGAGGTCCGCTTCCTCCGTTTTGCGGTACGCCAGACCCCTCCCGATGAACAGGATCCCGTTTCGAACGTGGCTGGTCGAACACAAGGTCGTTTCCTCCGTTCTGCGTTACGCCATGCCTCATTTCCATCGGCTGTTCCGACCAAGCCCTCCCGATGAACACGATGACACATTCCGTTCCGACCCAGCCGGTTGGCTCCCCATGAACACGACGATGACGTAGTTTCTTTGTTCCGACCCAGCCATGTACACGAGCCCTGGCCGTACGTATGTGTGGGTAGGCGTTCGAGACCCTCCCCGTATGTACGACATGGCCGTATTTTCTTTCTTGCACACTGGCCGCTATACGTACGTGTGCATGCTATGTGCGCGCCTCTACTACGACACGTGCGCGCCTCTACATCGACCAGTATGTACGTACACGTTCGTGACCAGAATGACAACGCTATGTATGCTTTGACCAAGTGGGTCCCGACTATCAGGCACTTCCTTGCGTGCGGAGATGTAGCTGGTGGGTCCCAGCAGTCAGGGGGAGAATCGTTTTTTTTGCCCGGATGCACTTCCTAGCATGCGAAGATGTAGCTGGTGAGTCCCAGCAGTCAGGGGGAACGTTTTTTTCACGAAATATGGTGGCCTGTTCGGTGGGTCCCCGTTGTCAGGTGGAGGAATAATTATTTTGTGCATAATAAGGAGGCACTTCCTTGATGTGGCCATGGACCCAGCTGTCAGCCTCTCTACGTGCATTCCACGTCAGATGGAAGCCGTTCCTTGACCACGTTGACCACGCCGCGCCGAGAGCACCAGGGCGGTGGACGACGGCGAGGCCTAGGAAGGGGACGACGCGGATCCGGGGAAGATGCGGCAGTGGAAGCCCTCGCGGAGAGGAGTACGAGGGTTCACTGGTTCGGCTGCGGTGTGAGGCTGTCGTCGCCACAGGGCCTGGCCAGCGGTGGGAATAGTAGGGGTGGTGAGGCCTCCACGGCAGCACAACCAGCCACAGGAGGCAGGAGCATGCGGCACGACCAGCGCTGCTTTGGGCGGCTGGAGCAAGAAGACCAGAGGTTGAAGAAGCACTACGGTCGTTGGATGGACATCGTACAGTCACTGGAGCTAGAATCGTTCATATTGACTAAATTGACAAAGCACTCCATCCCCTTCAACTTAGTAGGCCCACAAGTCAGCCTCCCACCAAGGTGGGTCCCGACCAGCAGGGGGAGTATTCATTTTTTTGTGCGTAATAAGGAGGCACTTCCGAGCTGACAGCGGGGGGAACGTTTTTTCATGCAATACGGTGGCCCGTGCGATGGGACCCAGCAGTCAGGGGAGAAACGTTTTCTTCACGAAATACGGTGGCCCGTCCGGTGGGTCCCTGCTGTCAGGTGGAGGAATCATTGTTTTTCACGTAATAAGGAGGCACTTCCTTGCTGCCGTCGTGGACCCAGCTGCCAGCCTCTGCACGTACAGTCCACTCCGATGGAAGCCGCTCCTTGACCACGTTGGCCACGCCGCGCCGAGAGCACCAAGGCGGTGGACGACGGCGAGGCCTAGGAAGGGGACAACGCGAAGCCGAGGAAGGCGCGACAGTGGAAGACCGCGCGGAGAGGAGTACGAGGGTTCATTGGTTCGGCTGCGGTGTGAGGCTGCCGTCGCCATAGAATAATAGGGGGTGTGGGTAAGTAGAGGGATAGCCTGGCCAGCGGTGGGAGCAGTAGGGGGCGGTGAGGCCTCTGCGGCATCACAGCCGGCCACGGGAGGCAGGAGCACGCGGCATGACCGGCGCTGCTTTTGACGGATGGAGCAAGAATACTAGAGGTTGAAGAAGCACTACGGCCGTTGGATGGACATCATATGGTCACTGCAGCTAGAATCGTTTATATTGACTAAGTTGACAAAGCCCTTGGTACGCGTCAACTTATTAGGCCCACAGGTCAGCCTCCGAAACGGTGCGCCCGGATGTCAGGGGGAAGAATCATTTTTTCGGCGGCTGAAGCAAGAATATCCGAGATTGAAGAACAAGCACGACATCCATTGGATGGACATCCAATGGCCGCAGTTGCCAGAACCGTGTGTCGTTGACAAAGCCTTGCATACGCGTCAACTTAGTTTTTTTAGGGGACGCCTCAACTTAGAAGGCCCACATGTGTGTGGCAGAGAACATATAGCCCATTTGCGATTTGTAAGAATGTACAGCCCATTTTTTAATTCTAATGGAATTTACTACAGCCCATTTACAGTTTGTTAAAAGTACAGCCCATTTTCTAGCTAGGACAACGATTAATAATTTCAACCAACCACTCAAAATAGAATTCAAAAAAATTCCCACCTTTTTATGGGATCCGAAATATTTTTATCCGAAATTTCTAGTCAGATTAAATATAATTTCAAAATAAAGTTGTATTACGTTAAAATCCAATGAAATATTGCGCGCGCAACAAGTAATGAAATTAAAATTTCCAAATTCCAAAAATAATATATTTTTTAAACTAATTACGCGTTTGGTGCATTTTTTATAGTTACTACCGAGTTATTATAATTACATCCCATTTATTATTTCTTAATGTCCATTTTCTTGTTAAGCCAAATGCATACCTCCTAGGAATGTTTGTAGCCCAGCGGGGCCGAGAATAACAAGTTGACCCGGATATTGTGTACAACTGTCGGCCCAGTTGCATTGCTGGTGTTGACAAAAGGCATGTGTAGTATAGTACAACCTAACATGGCTACTCAACCCACATTCAGCGACGCCAGAAAGGCCCAAACAAGGCTTCTGTACAACTTTTTGGAGTCATTAAGCTCATTTAATAACTTAAGAAAAAATTAGATTATAGTGGAACCTAATTCAAAGTTGTCACGAGCAAAGAAATAATTCAATGGGTCCCACTTGTGCGTGTGTACGTGTGTGTGTGAGAGAGAGAGATACCCATCGGTCGATGCTCGTAAAATACATCTTTCAGCCATATGCATTGCTGATGCTCAGTAAAAACTTATATAGTTGACACAATCATATAGAACATCATAACACACTGAACTTGCATACAAAAATTTCACGCAGGCGGTACAATCAAGATGGAAGCAGTGGATCGCTACGCGAAGGGCTATGTTGAAACCAACGAAATCGTACATAACGTTTCATCCCCTGAATGCTGTGCAAAGAAAATAGACAGACAACACAATAAGTTCTGCTAGCACATTAACTTGACGTATAGTCCTTTCTAAAAAAAGTCCAGGTACAAAATTAGAACAAGTCACAATCAAATGTACTGGCACATCAGTGCTTCACACCCATAGCTCCGATTTAACTAGTATCTGACAAGATTCAGTTGTTACCTCAAATTAGTGCACATACAGGTAGCCAACCCTGCCTCTTCTCCCAAAGAAGCAGTGGCCTCCGCCGCGCGATAGAGTAGGGCCTGTGCCATCCATCGTTCCGAGCAACACGGGGAAAGTCTGACGTTGACTCCTGTAATGGACGTCATCGATGGACCGTGGCACCAGCGGTGGCGGCAGGACTTCGATTGATGGATTGACCACTTCTTCGACATGCACGAACACTTGATACAGGTACATCCCTAATGTGGTCCGCGGCGGCCTTGGTGGCGACGAATAGTACAACCCCGGTTCCTGCACCGGTATCTCAACACCAATCATCTTCGGTATGGTGGAGGGCTTCTTCATCCATGCCATAACCGTTAGAGCCCAGCTGTCTGGAGGAACAAACATACTTACAAGCTCACCTCCAAGGTCGTTGATAAGCTCATTCATGGACTCGTTGTTCCAAGCACGTCGAGGCATGCTGTGGAAGGTAAGCTTTGTTAAAAACTCAAGCTCAGAGGGCACCGAGGCCCATCCTGGGTGCCACCGACCAAAGCTCACCAGCGCGCCATCATAGAACAAATGCCAAGAAGATTCGAACACACGACTGCAGTCGAAAGTTGTCTCGAACCTGACGAAGAAATCAGCCGGTGGCGGACAAACTTCGACGAGCAAGTCACTTATTTGGATGCCGTGCGCAATGCCAAGAGCTTTGACAAGGTCGTCCAGTGAGACGGGAGGCCGATCGCCGTTGATGGTTACCATCAGCATTTGCCGGCAAACTGGTCATCAAGCGCCGCCATGCCACTTTTGGGCGACAACATGCAGCGATCGAAGGCAGGACGGACCTCAGGATCTTCGGCTCGGAGATCCGCGTTGACCGGCGACATGATAGTTAGCTTGAGTACAGGGAGTACAGGAGGGGGATTTGGGGGAACTGGGGTAGGAATCAAGATTCCAGAGGTGGGGGAGGGGCGGCAGATTGGTGATGAAAAGGTAGCTTGAATTTCGAACATGCGCCAATATGCTCTCGGCGCGCAAGCGCACGAAAACACCGGTGGCGCCCACATGTCGGCCTAAGAGTACTTATTCTTTATTTTTTCGAGAGCCCGACCTTTTTTAGGATCTTTTGAGAGCCTGGCCTGAGAGTCAAAATTGACCTGTTTGGCATTGCGTTACTACTCGGCCCATATTCAACAACACCTCACTGGCCCAAACAAGTGTACATCATCGAAAAGACACTGAGCTCAAATTATATAACTTGAAAGAAGGAGATACACTCTAAACACTGGAGAATGTTGATGCCCTCATTTAGCCCACCAGTAGTTCGGGACAATAAACAGTTCTAAACAATGATATATACAACATTCAAACACTGACTAGTGACTACTACTGACATAAACAGCAAGACATGATAGTTCATAAGAAGTCTTGCTACACCACCAAAACGCACCAATCTACAGCGCTCAGACTCTCGTGATCCAGATGAGAATAACATTCTAAACAGAGGAAACTATTACATAGTAAGAGTGACATAGACGAGGATGACCAAATGACAAGGAATATGCATAACAAAAGAAGAACTACCCATCCAGAACAAGCAATAAAGACAACAAAGTCATTCGAAGAGATGATCCAACACCATCATAATTTGCAGCCCTGCTTCAGCGACCAATGATCTGGAGACACTAGTACACCACCCTTTCGATGCAACAGCCCAATTACCTAACAACCTGATGGCTTGAACCACATCATTGCATGTCGTAATTGAGACATCCAAGGATCAAAGTTAATCTGGATGCCTTTGTCATTCTCACCTTCTTTTGGCTGTAGGCTGTATCGTTGACAATCAGGGGAGTTTGCTCCCGAACTCCTAGGGCTCTCCGTGTAGACACAATTTTCCATAGCAAGCAGAGCCTCTCTGCCATCAAGGTCCTTGACAACGGTGATCTCCTAGTTAATCGGATAATTGAGTCCGAGAAACAGAGAGTGTGAGCCAAGGCTGTTTACCCGCCTCCAACTAAAAAATCCTGAAGGCCCCAAAAAGCTGGTATCTTGCTCATAGACGTAACATCCACTGTTCGGATACTCACGTATTTCAAGGTGCATGTATACAGTGGGGTTTTGCAATATAACTTTTCTGGCTCATGTGTCCGAATGATCATCAGTCTTTTGCCATCCTCTGATCGAGCGAGGAACAAGTTGTGCTTCCCTGTTTTTGGCAAAGGTGGTGTGATTACAAAGGGCAGTAACTGTAGGGACACTTCATCATATCAAAAAGGATAGGCATTGTTAATGTAAGATCAGCATTGTTCAGAGTGTGAGTAGGATAATGCAGTAAACAACATTGATATGTCCCTGTTGGAACTGGGAGGAAAATACAGGGAAATGTATACTGGGTTCGAAAATATAGAAGTGCCATGCATGGTTATACTCATGTTATCTTGCAATCGATTCTTCACAGGAAACTACCATGTTATGCATGTTATGGAATCATGTTTTCTCCTCACAAACAAATTCTTCAAGGTAACTAATAGACCATGCATTGTTATATACTCGTGTTGTGTGGGCAAAATTTTTGTGAGGATATTATTCTAGCCATTGATTGCTCAAGGGCGAATATAGGTATGTACACATGGTAAGCATTACAGGATTTCACTACTTCCAAATATAGAGTTCTCCATATGGACATTTACTTCCCTAATGTATGGTTAGATGAAACCAACAGTGTGGTGCATGTTTCTACATCATGAAAATGAGGACACCAACATGGCCATTGATACACACTCATATTTAGTAGTAGTATATAGACTACTATAAAATAAGGAGAATATCCGTATAGTCCTAACCGTTTGATTATTCAGGGGTACAAATTGGCTGTAATGACAAGATCACAATCGCATGAATTAGCTCATTCGAAATATAGCTGATTTCCGTCGTCTCTAATACATTGCCATAGTTCTACTCAAATTCTGCTCAACACAGGGATATGCCAATCATCACAAAAAGTTCAAACAGTGTCATGGTGTCATCATTAACATGAGACGGAAACAACTTACACGCGCCGTCCCAGGAATACGTGGTGCCATCTGCTTTGTCGATCGCGTAGATGATGCCATTGTGTTCAATAGCATCATAGAAGTGTGTATCAGCTTTTACGATGATCCACTGCGAGCTGAGCTGACTCCAGCGAAAGAAGGCACCGGTGTAAAGATTGGCGAGTCCGCGGTCGAACAAGGCAATTAGCTTGAAGTCTACGTAATTAGCATGTCATGTGGGCACTTGGCATATTACAATATTCTACAAAACAAGGTCCGTCCAACTGACATGGTAATCTAGATGACTAGGACCGCGATGGTAAAACTCTATATAATCCAGCGGAGGAAGGATAATCTCATGGGAGATCTGGAAGTTCATGAGCACCAACTTTTTACCGTCTTCTCTGAAGGCAGCCATCCCGTGGGAGTTCATGCCGACCCAGTACATACCTGCCAAGAAGTTTCGGGCGATGGTGATCGGATCGAAGTCGAGGGAAATGATGTACAGTGACCCACTACATACCTGCAAAGAAGTTTCGGCTAATGGAGATCGGATTGAAGTCGAGGGGCATCATGTACGCCTCCGTATCATGGTGAGCCAATCTCGCAAGACCAGATAGCAACAAGCAGGGTGTCTTGAAAAGCTTTGGCCTCGCTTCGATGATGGCCGTCTGCATGCCCCTCAAGCATGAAGCCAGCCGCAGGGTGCTCAACATATCCATACACGAACAACAGAGGTCGAGGACGTCAATGGGAAGATTCCTCCAATTGTGGCTCATATGGATCCTGCGCGGTTCGCGTTCGGCCATGGTGGAGTTTGGGAGGTGGGGTTTTGGGGGGCTTGATTTACGGGGGAGAAGGCTGTCGGTGCTGGAGCGGCTAGCGAGGGAATAGTGATACTGGGGAAGGCGAGAGAGGCGAGGGTATGCGGGGGCACAGTGAGATAATGAAGAGTGACCTCAGGATCTCCGACGAGACGGAGATGGAGATGGAGTGGTGCTAGGGGAGAGGGAGACAAGGCGAGGCATGCTATACAGCAGCGGTGACAGTGACTGCAGAGTGCACAAGGTGACGCTGACTTTGGTAACCCGGACACGCCGCCTGGACTGGTGTCACCTCGGGCGTAGGGTCTGGTCACTTCACTCTGAGGACCGGATGAATAATAGTATTTTGACCACCAAGTGTACCACAGTTGTACTACTACTAGTAGTAGGAGTAGTAGGAACATGAGTACACTCCCGTGCTAGCATGCCTCTGGGTTCACTCCATCCTCCAGCTATCATCCATATTGCGAGAAGAACCAAATTCTTGTGCATGCGGAAGCGCGAAGAAGGACTTTTCTTTTCTGAGGATAACCGCATATTCCTTAACCGTAGTAGGAACATGAGTAGTACTCCCCTAGTCCTCTTTTGTCTACGCATAACTTTTTTCAGTATTTCTCTAATTAGTCTGCGTATATACCCTTTTGCATGCGCCCATTTCTCTCCATGGCCCGCATTCACAACATTAATTAGCGTACGCATGAGCAGCTGCAGCCAGACTCCAGCCAATAAACTACAACATACGAGTGGGCCATTTTGTGCGCGTGGGAGCAAGAAAGGAAACCGAAGAGCCCGTCCAATCCATTGCATGCAGTAGTCAAACCACCGCAGCTCTCCTCATGCATGCGCATAACTTCTCCCATTTACTTCTCCATCGAGAACCGATTTTCCTCGACTTTTTCACTACTCCTTGATCTTAACTTGCATCCAAATCACACTGCATTCACATTGTTTTAACCACTTCACATCCTCCATGAGTAATTCTGAAACCCCTATAAATAATCATCTTCTTCAGTTAGACTAGCCATCTAATCCTAATTCTCCAAACCATAGCTGTAACACCCCGGATGTAACTTGCCATATTTGTAACTCCAACTCTTCCCATTTTCAGCTTTAAGTTATGAGATTCCCTTCAGGGTTGGGTTTTTGTCTTTGTTTGGCATTTTTTCATGTCATCATGTGCATCGCATTTGCATTCGTGTTCGTCTCATGCATCCGAGCTTTTTCCCCATTGTCCATTTCGCAATCCGACACTCCCACATGCACGTGCGCACCCCTCTTGTCTCTTTTCGTGAGAGGGTGTTAAATGTTCTCGGAATGGGCCGAGATTTGTCAAGTGGCCTTGGTACACCACCGGTAGACCGCCTGTCAAATTTTGTTCCATTTGGAGTTCGTTTGATGCTCCAACAGTTAACAGGGTGACCGCAAAAGCCCCTTTTGTGTTGCAGCCCAACACCCCTCCAAAACAGCCCAATAACCCATCTAAACCACTTCCATGTCCTCCGTCGTCGGATCACGATCGTGTGGGCGAAACTACACTCCATTTGGACACTCATACCTCCTTCTATCTATAAATATGTGTCTCCCTCCGAAATTCCCGCAGTTCAAACCCTAGAAATCGCCCCCCGCCGCCATCGGGCACGTCGAACGCCACCGGACAAAGCCTCCGCTGCCGCCAGCGACCAATCTGGCGCCGCCACGTGGCCTCCGCCACCGCGCGCTGCCGCCGGCCCGCCAGGCCCGCGCGGTGCCCTCCCGGCCCGCGCGCCCGAGCCGCCGCCCGCTGCCCGCGCCCCCTGCCCCGCCGCCCTTCGCTGCCTCCCGCGCGCCGCCCACCGCCTCGCCCGTCGCCGCGCCTCGCCTCCTCTGCGCGAGCAGCCGCCGCCGCCCTTCGCCGCCTTGCGCGCGCCGCCCGCCGCCGCGCACGTGCCCCATCTCCGGTCGCCTCCTCCGCCGCCCAGCTCCGCCCGAACGGCGAGCTCATCCCGCCGGAGAGCCTAGCCACCACCGCCTCTCCTTCGTCTCTGGCGAAGTTCCGGCCAGATCCCGGGGAACCTCGAGAGACGCGCCCGGAACCCTAGATCTGGATTTCGCGAGGTGGTTTTTCACTAAGTCCCACACCCCTTATATTGTTTTATGCCATGTTCATTGCATCACATCTCGGTGACCGTAGCTCCGTTTCATGCAGATGATATGTCGAATTGTCGGTGTACAAAAACAGGGGTACACTTTTTGTACCCCTATAACTGTGCACGGGCAATCTGAGCCACAGGCACCACCACACTGAGCAAGGCAAGGGAGGTGAGCCAAGGTAAGGCCGAAGCTCAGGAGAAGTAGAACGACGCCAAGACCAAGACCACAAAGAGCGAAGGGGACGAAGCGGACCCGCCCGGCAAGATCCTTGCCGGGAGGCGGTTTTAGCAAACCCAGCAAGACCCTTGCCGTGGCAGCTCGCCCCACACCTACGGAGTGACTCACCCTTGAGTCCACTGCCCCCATGGGGCAAGGATTCGGGAGACATCCCCGTGGTGGCATGCAGATCTTTGTGAAGACATTCAAGATCAGATACACCCTTTAGAAGATGATGATCCTTGGCGGGATCCCAGCCAAGGAGGACCACAAGGCCCCCGGCAAGAGCCTTGCCGGGGATGACAGCAGGCGCCACGGCAAGACCCTTGCCGGGGCCCCGGCAAGGCCCTTGCCAAGAACACCCGTAGGGCCACCACCAGGCCCACGCCAGTCAAACCTCCACTGCCGTTCACATGCAGCTTCCGACCCAACCAACTGGGTAGGCACCTGCGTGGCGGCATGCAGATCTTCGTGGAGACCCACCACTGCGCCACCTCAGCTGCCTGCCTGCCTACATGGCACTGCGGGCGCCGCTGGCCAGGGCGCGTGTCGACACGAGAGGGAGCGGTGACGGACGAGACAGGGCTCTCCCCCGTCCCCGATAAAGCAAGGACACCTGGCAAGACGCATTGCGCCTTGTCATGTAATGCGAGGGATAACCTCGCATCACTGTACCCTTTCCACCTCATGTGTGCCACTGTGGCAACCCCTTTCCTATAAAAGGAGGCCCGAGGCGACCAGGAGGAGGATTCGGCTTTTTGGAGCTCCTCACACCACATAGCTAGCTCAAGAACACAGATATACAGTCCACCAAAGCAGGAGTAGGGTTTGATGCATCCCCACGGCCTGAACCTGGATAAACAAACCGTGTGCTATCTGTTTGATCCGCTCTTCTCACGACCCCGTGCCCCGCAACCGTAGTAGGGATTCTTGTGATCCCATAGGTGTCGTTCCCACCGACATATTTGGCGCGCCAGGTAGGCGGCGCAGTTGTGAGAATCGGCTTTAGCAGTTAGTTCGACGCTTCTTCATCATCATGGCGCCCAAGAAGAAGACGGCGGTGGTGGTTGGCCCGTCGGAAGCCGGACATCCCGTCCCGACGCGGGCGAGCAGCAGACCGGTCGCAGAAAGGACCTGGGGCGCTGTTCGTGAACACCAACACCGTCCCAGCAGCCGGAGTTTGGGAGGCGGCGATGTTCGTGCGCCTGGTAACGGGCCGCACGCTGCCAAATCCAAAGACGGAGCCAGGCCCTCCGCGGGTGGCACAGGGCCTTCCAAGATCGCTACCGCCCCGCCCGAAGGCGATGCGAGGGCCTCCAAGACTCCCACGCCGGCGCCGACGGCGCGCTCCTCTTAAGCGGCACGCGACGAACGGCGCAATCATGCCGAAGACCCCGGGCGTCGCCACGGGAAGAGCCCCAAGCGCCACTCCCGGGAGGTAGAAGACCCTCCCGCTCGCCGAGGCGCTGGTGAAGATGGCATGCGACCGCGGGGTCGTGATAGAGCTCCTTCTGACATGGTTAGAAGTCAAAGCGCGTCGCAATCCGTGCAGGTTTCGCTGCCACCAACGCCACGCAGAAGCCCTGGCGCGCGCGCAGTTGCTCCTCGATTTTCCTCCCACTACGGGGAAACTCGACGAATGGAGAGCCACTAGCCAAAGCCTTGCTACGGTGGCCAACAAAGACGAACCGAGTCTGGTGGAGCCCCCGGGTCGATGCTCCGACGGAGTCCCACGCACCAGTGGCAGGAAAGCCGGCGGTGCCGCGAGCACGGTGCACTCGCCTCCTCCTCGCCCGGTACCACGGACGCCAGCCCGTCGCGACGTTACGGGCGACGAAATCTCCATAGCATCGTCTGACCCGCGGACCCACTGTGACCAGCGCCAAGTCCTTCGGGAACGAGAACATGAAGACGCTCGAACCACTATCGAGCGCCGGTGCGGAGTGCACCACCAGTCAGATAGGCGAGCAGGGCCTGCTGTGAACCACCCGGCACCGAAGAGCCCTGGAGGCCTACCTTACGAGGTAGGTTGTCCGGCTTTTACCCGTGAGCTGCGGGAGTTCCAGTGGCCCACTCACCGCACCTTCAAACCTGACGTGGGCGAAAAGTACAGCGGCAAGACCCACCCGTTCGAGTTCCTCAGCATCTACACCATTGCGATGCAAGCTGCCGGAGCCTGCGACGATAAGGTGCTTGCGAATTACTTTCCGTTGGCCCATAAACCCAACGCCATGTCATGGTTGATGCACTTGTCGGTAGACTCTATTTCCTCCTGTTCGGATTTGTGCCATGAGTTTGTGGGCACCTTTACTGGAGGCCACCAAGCCCATGGCCAAGCGAGCGACCTGCACGTCATTCCCCAGAAGGGAGGCGAGAGTCTCCGCAAGTATATACAGAGGTTCAGCCGGATACAGTACAATATCCCTGATGTTCACCTTGCCGCCATCATCAGTGCGTTCCATCAAAACGTGCGTAACCGCAAGATGCGCGAAGAGCTGGCAATGAACAAGGTGAAAGATGTAGCAGAACTCTATGTTCTTGCTGACAGATGTGCCCGGGCTGAAGAGGGAAGGAAGTACCCCGGCGAAGACGCCGGCGTGGAAACCGACTCCTCAGATGAAGATACTGCCGCCCCGGCGAAGAAGGGCCGGCGCCGCAACAGGAAGCGCAAAGGTAAAGCCGTGCTTGCCGTCGAGGGATCTGGTGACACCGGCTCCACCAAGAAAACCAAGGCAGATGACCCCGGCAAGGAAATTGTCGGATGTGTCGCCTGCCGGGCCTTGGCGGTTGCCGAGAAGCCAGGGAACTGCAAGATCCATCACACCAAAGGCCATGCTCTCCAAGACTGCTGATAGGTTGAGCTCCTCGCTGAGAAGCAGAGGGCTGAATATGAGAGGCGGGACAAGGAGAAGGGCCAAGACGGTGCTAAGGGGTCCGGCAAGAAGCGTGACGGCCAGGCAGGCCGTCGCGGCAAGGATAAACAACAGGAGAGGCCCGCCCGGGGCCGTGACAAAAAGCCAGAAGACGACGATCACGAAGAGGAAGACGAATCCGACGACCAAGAGTTTCAGAAAGCTACAGAGGCCATGTGCATCGACGGCGGCGCCTCGCTGCATACTTCTCACCGACAGCTTAAATAGTGGGCGCGAGAGATTACAGCGGCAGAGACGTCGTTTGATGCCCAAAGGCCGCTGAAGTGGTCCAGCACACCTATCATTTTTGACACTAAGGATCACCCTGATCGCACTACTGCGGTCGGGTGCTTGCCATTGTTGGTTTCACCAAAAATACGCAACCTCAAGGTGACAAAGATGCTAGTCGATGGCGGGGCCGGTCTGAACTTGATCTCGCCTGCCGTGATCGAGAAACTGCAGATTCCTGATGGAGACCTCGAGGAGATGGGCACGTTTCAGGGGGTCAACCCGGGAAGAAGCCAACCTAAGGGAAAGGTCACGCTGCCCGTGACTTTTGGAAGCGATCTGAACTATAGGACGGAGAGGATCGTGTTTGATGTTGCCAAGATCCCCTTGCCCTACAACGGGATCCTTGGCCGCCCAGCGCTGGCCAAGTTCATGGCGGCGTCACACCTTGCCTAAAACACCTTGAAGATGCCAGGACCTGTGACGATCATCACCATCCCCTCCGATAAGAAAGATGCACTGATTTGCGCTAACCAACTATACCAGCAAGCAGTTGTAGCAGCTGCCGCCACTAGGGCACTTGCTCCTGCCGCTGGGACCCCGGGAGGGAAGAAGAAGAAGAAGACCAGTGAGACCTTGGACACCCACTCCGGCAAGCGCACCTCTTCGGAGTGTAGCGCTCCCATCGAGGACGTGCCAGGGAGATCCACCGACGGAAACAAGAAGCCCAGGGCCATACCGCCGGGAACCAAGAAGGTTTCTGTCAATGAGGACGGCACGGGAGGGGCTTCCACCATAAGCTCCACCCATGACGAAAAATAGGAAGACGCGCTCGTCACCTTCCTGCGGGCGAATGTCGATGTGTTTGCATGGAAAGCTTCCGACATCCCCGGCGTTCCCAGGGAGGTGATTGAGCACCACCTTGCTGTCTGTCCTCATGCGCGGCCCGTCAAGCAGAAGGTCAGAAAGCAAGCTTTGGAACGACAAGAGTTCATCACAGAGGAGATCCGAAAACTGGAAGCAGCAGGTTTGGTAAGAGGAGTGCTCCATCCAACGTGGTTGGCCAATCTGGTCATAGTGCGCAAGGCTAATGGGAAGTGGAGGCTGTGTATTGATTACATAGATATCAATAAGGCTTGTCCTAAGGACCCCTTCCCGTTGCTGCGCATCGACCAGATTGTTGACTCCACAGCTGGGTGTGATCTGTTGTCATTCCTCGATGCCTACTCCGTCTACCACCAGATCTTCATGACAAGAGAAGACGAAGAGAAAACAGCATTCATCACCCCATGTGGTACGTATTGTTTCATGCGGATGCCTTTCGGGCTGAACAGTGCTGGTTCAACGTTTGGAAGGGCGGTCCATATTGGTTTTGAACCCCAGCTCCATAGAAATATGGAAGCTTATATGGATGACATAGTGGTCAAAACCAAGGACAGGGCAACCCTCATACCGGATTTGCAAGAAACATTTGCAAACCTGCGCAAGATCAATGTCAAGCTGAACCCTGAGAAGTGCGTCTTTGGCATCCCGTCCGGCAAGCTTCTCGGGTTCTTTGTGTCACAACATGGGATAGAGGCCAATCCGGACAAGATCAAAGCTATAGAGCAGATTGAAGCACCCAAGCGAATCAAGGATGTGCGTCGGCTTGCTGGTTGCGTCGCCGCCATGGGCAGATTCATTTCCAAGTCTGCCGAGCACGCCCTTCCCTTTTTCAAGATCCTGAAAAAGGCGGGCCTGATGGAGTGGACGCTAGAAACCGAAGCAGCATTGCAAGATTTGAAGAAGTACCTCTCCTCCGCGCCAATACTAGTTGCGCCTAGGCCACAGGAGCCGTTGCTACTATACCTGGCGGCAATGAACCAGGTGGTCAGCGCCACACTAGTGGCGCTGAGAGAGGTTGACGACGAGGTAATGGCAGCGATAGAGCCCGACACCACCAATGCAGAGACGGCACAGCCAGTTGAAGTGCCGCCGAAGAAGAAAATGATGTAGTACCCGGTCTACTTTGTTAGTTCCCTCCGGCGTGCAGAAACTGCTCTTCGGCCTTCTTATGGCCTCGAGGAAGCTGCGTCACTACTTCCAGGCACACGAGATCACTGTCGTCACTCGCCTCCCTCTGCAACAGATATTGCACAATCTAGATGCAATGGGAAGAATTGTGGAATGGGCACTGGAGCTGTCCAGCTTTGGCCTCAAGTTTGAAAGTACTTCGACGATTCAGAGCCGAGTCCTAGCGGAGTTCATTGCAGAATGGACCGCAACGCCTGACGAAGAAGCCCAAGAGACTGCTCTCCCCGGCAAGGAGGCAAGTTGCAGTTGGATCATGTACTTTGATGGAGCTTTCTCCTTACACGGCGCCAGGGCTGGCGTACTGCTTGTCGCGCCCACCGGAGAGCACCTCAAGTACGTGATCCAGATGCACTTCCCCAGGGAGGTGTCAACAAACAATACGGCAGAGTACGAAGGGCTGCTTGCCGGTCTTAGGATCACGGCGGACCTCGGAATCAAGAAGCTCATCGTCAGGGGCGACTCGCAGCTCGTCGTCAAGCAAGTCAACAAGGACTACCAGAGCCTGTTGATGAAGGCCTACGTCGATGATGTGAGAAAGCTGGAAGAGCGCTTCGACGGTATACAGGCTGAATACGTTCCCCGAGCGGAGAACGATATCACCGATTACCTGTCAAAACGCGCTGCCCTCAAGCTACCTGTGGAACCAGGTACCTTTGTGCTCCAGCTAACTCAGCCATCCGTTGATCCATCAACAGAGCAGAACAAGAGGAGGAAATCAGGACCCGGCAAGTACTTTCCCGCCGAGCTCCCCGGAGCCGCCGGCAAGGATGTTGCCGGGGACATTGAGCCCGCCACGGGACGGCTAGCTCCGGCGGAGCGTCAAGCTCTTGCCATCGAGACAGCCGCTCCTATAGCAGAGGAAATGCCTTTAGTCCTCGCCGTCGAGCCTCAGGCTCCAGCGTGGGCACATCATACTGCCCGATTCCTCCAAACAGGGGAACTTCCTGAAGAGCGGGAAGAAGCGGATAAAGTAGCCCGTCGCTCTACCATGTACCAGTTCGTCGATGACGTCCTGTACAGAAAGAGGTCGAATGGTGTGAAATTGAAGTGTATCCCTCGGGAGGAAGGACTGGAGCTGTTGGCGGAGATACACGGAGGCATATGTGGATCCCACATCGGGTCAAGGGCCCTTGCCGGCAAGGCATTTCGGCAAGGCTTCTTCTGGCCCACCGCCCTCCAGGATGCGACGACACTAGTCACCAGGTGTGAAGCGTGTCAGTTCCATTCAAAGAAGCTTCATCAGCCAGCTCAAGCCCTTCAAACCATTCCTCTCTCCTGGCCCTTCTCGATCTGGGGGCTCGACATACTGGGCCCTTTCCCCCGCGCTGTCGGGGGCTTTGAGTACTTGTACGTTGCAATCGACAAGTTCACAAAGTGGCCGGAGGTGGAGGCAGTGAGGAAGGTCACAGCTCAGTCAGCCGTCAAGTTCTTCAAGGGACTAGTGTACCGTTTTGGTGTACCCAATAGGGTCATCACTGACAACGGCACACAGTTCACAAGCCGCACCTTCATGCAATATATCCAAGACCTCGGCAGCAAAGTCTGTTTCGCTTTCGTTGCTCACCCACGAAGCAATGGTCAAGCTAAGAGGGCAAACGCTGATGTACTGTGAGGCTTAAGGACCAAGATCTTTGACAGGCTGCACAAGAGTGGAAGGCGCTGGATTGATGAGTTGCCGACGGTTCTTTGGTCGATCAGGACGATGCCAAATCGAGCCACCAGCCAGACACCTTTTGCCCTGGTATACGGGGCAGAAGCAGTTCTCCCCACTGAACTCATATACGGGTCACCTCGAGTGCTCACTTATGATGAGCTTGAGAAAGAGCAACTGCGGCAAGATGACGCAATGCTCCTTGAGGAAGATCGTCTCCGGGCGGCTGTGAAAGCAGCACGCTACCAGCAAGCCTTGCGCCACTACTATAGCCGCAAGGTTCATGCCCGAAGCCTTGAGGAAGGCGACCTTGTCGTTCGGCGCGTTCAGTCGGCCAAGAATTCCAACAAGTTGACGCCAAAGTGGGAAGGCCCTTATCGGGTAATACGAGTCACCAGGCCCGGCGCAGTCTGCCTGGAGACCGAAGATGCCGTTCCGGTGAGTACCTCCTGGAACATTGAGCATCTTCGCAAGTTTTACCCATGAGGCGCGGCTTGCCGGGCCCCCCGGCAAGCCACCTTTTGTACAAGCATTGCCGATGATGCATGTAACCCTTTGTACAAAGCCAGGCGCAGACCTGAGCATAAATAAATGAAGCACTGGCGCCCTAAGTTATAGCATGCATGCTAGGTTGAGTCTCGTCCTTGGTTAGGGTTGATAGTGCTTAGCGGCGACTAACCCCTAGCTTAGAGGTCGAGTGTGCGTCTCTTTGCCGTTCTTTCGTATTCTTTGGTTCGCATGACTCACAGGTATCCTTGCCGGATCACTTGAGGACGAAAAAGAGAAGAGGGACAGACCAGCATCTAGACCCCGGCAAGCCAGTATTGCCGGGGCCTACAAGAGCAAAGATTCACCCACGGCAAACCAGAGTTACCGGGGGCTACAGCTTCAGATAAGTTCTTCATCCCTTATCATGCATTCCCTTATGGACTGAGGTATGTGAAACCTCATTTTTTTCCTAAAACTACTATGCTCCCCTAACTCTAGGCCCTAGGGCTCGTTCCTGGGGCCAGGTTTGGTAGTAGTCGCATCAGCGAGAGGATGAAACAAGGAGCCTGAACCCACCGCATCCCTACCTCCGCCAAAGGTGTGAGAAAGGTCGAGTGAAGTGGGGAGATGGCAAGGCCTATTGCCGGGCAAGGAAATGTTTATCTTAAGGATATCAAGGATTTACTCCTTGTCGTGGGTTCTACCCACAAACAAATGACCCGGCAAGCATCCCTTTTTCATTAAAAACATTCCACTCAGGTACAGTCCATAGGGAATGAAAAACATGAATGATGGGATTACAAGTTTTAAATTCAGCTAAGGCCCGAAGGCTTACAAACTAAAAAGAGATAAGGTGCGCGTAATCCCTTTCTTGTCCCTCTCCTCAGGAGGCAGGTCAAGGAGGCGCAAAGGGTAAAAGGGGCGCCTAGGCGAGCTACGGGTGGCAGAAGACACCAAGAGAACATCTCGGTGGCCGTCCGAAGGCTGGATGGTGATGGCGGCGCCGGAAGCAGAGCTCGAAGACGAGGCGGCAGGACGTCAGCACGCGTCGAAGGCGTTGGTGCCCGCGTACTCCGACTTGACGGCCTTGCCGCCCGCCCTCTTCCTCTTCCGCAGCCTCCCAACGCCAGCCGCCCAAGGAGACGACCCCGAGAAGTTCAGGGAGCCGGCGACGCGGATGATGGGGTCGCCGGTGCCGCACGGAGCGGCGCCCGACACCTAATATGACCCATCATCCTGCCGCCTACTACCCTCATCGTCGCTGCCGCTGTCCTCCTCGTCACTCCCGCCCGAGGAGGAGTCTTCACTATCAGAAGAGCTCTCCATGCAGCACCTTGCATGGGTCCCAAAGCACCCGAAGACCTTGACGGAGAGAAGGCCACCCTCCATCAGCTTAAAATGGAGAGTGAGCCCCTCCGTCAAGCGGTGGATATGGGCAAACGTCTTCCATCCCCGATGGAGATACATCACGTGAGGGGCGGGGAAGTCGACGCGGGCCCGTGTGCCACTGATCCCGCAGCCCCTCATGTGCAGCCACAATGACTCCAGCGGATCCAGCTCCATCTCCCGCGCGAATGGGGTCGGGAGACGAAGGCGACGGTGAGGCGGCCGATGCAGCTTGACGAAGAACTCGCAAGGGTCATCCCCAACGTGGCCCTCCATGGGGGGAGGAACTGCTGGCAGAGGCGAGGCCGGCACGCCGCCCCGTCCTCCTCTTCCCCGAGCGCCTCGGCCTCGCCCACGACCTCGCCCACTCCCCCTTCCCCTCGCGGCTGGCTCTGCCACCGCGGGTGCAGGAGAAGGAGGGACACGTTGTCGAGCGGCGACCCTCGCCGCCACCGTTGAAGGACCAGGATTCCCTCTCTCCATGGCGGATGGAAGGGGGGAGCAGAAGCTAAAGGAAGGAGGAGATGAAGGAATGCGGGACGCCATCCCCCCTCCCGCTCCTTATAAAGGAACGGGGTGGGGGCTCGGCCGCCCCGCTCAGCCAATCAAGGTGCGGAAGGCGCAGGGAACTAGGACCGACCCGCCGCCCCAGCCCGCGGCGGCCCGGTTTCCCGCCTCCACCGTTCGCCACCCCAAGCGCATGAGAGCCACGTGGCAAGCGTGCAAGACCGAGGCGACGGGTGAGGCGACCTCTCCCCACCCCGTGATCGTGGGGACTGGATGCCTTGAAGACCACGCCTCGGCCCCGTTCAGTAAATGGGTCGCGCCTCCACGCCTCCCTCCGATTATGGGGAAGGCGCGAACAGCCCCCTTTACTACGACATGACGCATGCATGCAGAGCTCAGCCCCATGCATGCTGCCCACGTCACACACGCCACCCCACGCCGCGCCACGCGTGGGAAGCATGGGATGCACAGCGCGCGAAGAGACTTACCGCGGTAAAAACCACCCCGCTTGCCCGCGCACCGTTTTTGGGCCTAGCCCAACGACGCGATTGCGCTTACATGTGGCCCAGGCCCGGGGGCTCCTGTCGGTGTACAAAAAGAGGGGTACACTTTTTGTACCCCTATAACTGTGCACGGGCAGTCTGAGCCACAGGCACCACCACACTGAGCAAGGCAAGGGAGGTGAGCCAAGGTAAGGCCGAAGCTCAGGAGAAGTAGAATGACGCCAAGACCAAGACCACAAAGAGCAAAGGGGACAAAGCGGACCCCCCCCCGGCAAGATCCTTGCCGGGAGGCGGTTTTAGCAAACCCGGCAAGACCCTTGCCGTGGCAGGTCGCCCCACACCTACGGAGTGAGTCACCCTTGAGTCCACTGCCCCCATGGAGCAAGGATTCGGGAGACATCCCCGTGGTGGCATGCAGATCTTTGTGAAGACATTCAAGATCAGATACACCCTTTAGAAGTTGATGATCCTTGGCAGGATCCTAGCCAAGGAGGACCACAAGGCCCCCGGCAAGAGCCTTACCGGGGATGACAGCAGGCGCCATGGCAAGACCCATGCTGGGGCCCCGGCAAGGCCCTTGCCAAGAACACCCGTAGGGCCACCATCAGGCCCATGCCAGTCAAACCTCCACCGCCATTCGCATGCAGCTGCCGACCCAACCAGCTAGGCAGGCACCTGCGTGGCGGCATGCGGATCTTCGTGGAGACCCACCACTGCGCTACCTCAGCTGCCTGCCTGCCTACATGGCACCGCGGGCGCCGCTGGCCAGGGCGCGTGTCGACATGAGAGGGAGCGGCAACAGACGAGACAGGGCTCTCCCCCGTCCCCGATAAAGCAAGGACACCTGGGCAAGACGCATTAAATGCGCCTTGTCATGTAATGCGAGGGATAACCTCGCATCACTGTACCCTTTCCACCTCCTGTGTGCCACTTTGGCAACCCCTTTCCTATAAAAGGAGGACCGAGGCGACCAGGAGGAGGATTTGGCTTTTTGGAGCTCCTCACGCCCCATAGCTAGCTCAAGAACACAGATATACAATCCACCAAAGCAGGAGTAGGGTTTTACGCATCCCCGCGGCCCGAACCTGGATAAACGAACCGTGTGCTATCTGTTTGACCCGCTCTTCTCACGACCCCGCGCTCCGCAACCGTAGTAGGGATTCTTGTGATCCCATAGGTGTCGTTCCCACCGACATGAATTGTTCGCCTCGATGAGCTCTTCACGTTAGAAGCGTTTCCATGCATGATACTGTACATTATGACGCCATCTTCATTGATGCAAGGGTGCTATAAAATTTTAGCTGCTGTTACTTATCAGATCGTGAGGTTTTGTCATTTTTTGATGCATTTGATGTGAGCATTCTTTGAGCATGAGGTCTACATGTGTTTTGAACAACATCATGCCATATTTACAGAGGTGCTTGTATTGTATTTTTGTGATCTGTGTGGTGACTAGCACAAGCATGCAAACTAGGCTTCGTGATGTTGCTGCTTTCAGGGACTTTAGGATTTTGCAGTCCTTTTCCTTCTGTTATTTTAATGCCATGTAAACTAGGTGCTATAGTGAGATCCATGCTTATTTTGGGATACTTTAGTAAGGATGTTTTGTACATGAGCTTATGCTATATCCATCCATGCCCCTGTTTGCAATTATGGTGTGCTCTAGCATGTCTTGTTCTTGCTCTAGTTTTGCTATAAAATGTTCCTGGCAGAACGTTAACATGTTAATCAATTTTGCAATGGTTGTTGCTAGTGATCCATGCATCCTATGAACTTTCTATTGCCATGGTTAGCTTCATCAACATGTCATATTGCTGTTGGTATGCTTGTTTTGTCATGCAATGCTTTGTGGTGAGTGGTTTGAGCTCGCAAAGTTGCTATCATAATTCTGTTTATAACGTGCCCTGTTTTCCTGCTAAGTCGGAAACTATTAATAAAACTTGCTATGTTTACATGGGTGCCATCATGTCTTCTGTGCCTTTTTGGCTCATGATCAGTAAGGGACTTGCAATCTATGAATTTAGTAGAATCAATCTGTGCCTTTGTTTGCTAATATATGTTCCTATAGCATGTTGTTTGCTTGCTCTAGATAGTGCTTCCTGATGTTGTTTTTGACTTGTTAGTAAGTGGCATCGTGCTGTTAATCGCAGAATTGTGTCATTCTTGTTTTGCTTGCCATTTGCAAACCGTGCATCTGTTTCTGGTGATCTTTATATCGATTTCAACCGAAATCATCTCATCTTTCCAGTGGCACTTGGTTTGCCAAGTTGATGCCTTGATCATTCTTTCCCTTCCGGAGCATGCATATGCATTGCATATCATGCCATGTTTTGCATCATGTTGTGTGTGCATTGCACTGTGATTGATTGTTGGTCCTTTGCTTGTGTTCTTGCTTTGGGTAGAGTCGGGAGACAAGTACGTGATCGAGGAACCTGTTGATTACGCTATCGAGGATCAAGCTTTCGTCAACTCTGAGAACTTTGCAGGCAAGATGACCATACCCTCGAAATCACTTCTATCTTTGCTTGGTAGTTGCTCGCTCTATTGTTATGTCGCGCTACCTACCACTTGCTATATTATGCCTCCCATATTGCCATGTCAAGCCTCTAACCCACCTTTCCTAGCAAACCGTTGTTTGGTTATGTTACCGCTTTTGCTCAGCCCCTCTTATAGCGTTGCTAGTTGCAGGTGAAGATGAAGCTTGTTCCATGTTGGAACATGGATATTGCTGGGATATAATATTTATATCTTATTTACTTTAATGCATCTATATACTTGGTAAAGGGTGGAAGGGTCGGCCTTATGCCTGGTCTTTTGTTCCACTCTTGCCGCCCTAGTTTCCGTCATACCGGTGTTATGTTCCTTGATTTTGCGTTCCTTACGCGGTTGGGTGTTATGGGAACCCCTTGACAGTTTGCTTTGAATAAAACTCCTCCAGCAAGGCCCAACCTTGGTTTTAACATTTGCCACCTAAGCCTTTTTCCCATGGGTTCCGCGGACTCAAGGGTCATCTTTATTTAAACCCCCGGGCCAGTGCTCCTCTGAGTGTTGGCCCAAACTGGGCGATGTCCAGCGCCCCCTGCGCAACCAGGGTCTATGCCAACCCAACGTCTTGCCCATTCGGTGTGCCTATAGAGCGAGATACGTGTGATTCCTATCGGGATTTGTCGGTGCATCGGGTGGATTTGCTGGTCTTGTTTTACAATTGTCGAAATGTCTTGTAACCGGGATTCCGAGACTGATCGGGTCTTCCCGGGAGAAGGAATATCCTTCGTTGACTGTGAGAGCTTGTGATGGGCTAAGTTGGGACACCCCTGCAGGGTATAAACTTTCGAGAGCCATGCCCACGGTTATGTGACACTTAACTTAATTAAAATGAATCAACCGCGTGTGTAACCGTGATGGTCTCTTTTCGGCGGAGTCCGGGAAGAGAACACGGTCTTGTGTTATGCCTGAACACAAGTAGTTTCAGGATCACTTCTTGATCATTTCTAGCTTCTTGACCGTTGAAGTGCTTCTCTTCTCGCTCTTATTTGCATATGTTAGCCACCATATATGCTAGTGCTTGATGCAGCTCCACCTCACTACCCTTTTCCAACCCATAAGCTTAAATAGTCTTGATCTCGCGGGTGTGAGATTGCTGAGTCCTCGTGACTCACGGATACTTCCAAATAGTTGCAGGTGCTGAGGATACCCGTGCAGGTGATGATACCGAACTCAAGTGGGAGTTCGATGAGGATTCGTGATGTTACTATGTTTCTTTTCCGGATGATCAGTAGTGGAGCCCAGTTGGGACGATCGGGGATCTAGCATTTGGGGTTGTCTTCCTTTATTTTGGTTCCATAGTCAGACCTTCGATTGTACCTTGGATGATGTATGGATTATTTATGTATTGTGTGAAGTGGCGATTGTAAGTCAACTCGTTATCCCTTTCTTATTCAGTGCATGGGATGTGTGAAGATTACCCATCTTGCGACAAGCCTACCATGCGGCTATGCCTCTAAGTCGTGCCCTGACATGTGGGAGATATAGCCGCATTGTGGGTGTTACAATAGCCCTCCGGTGCAGCGGTTCCAAATGGTGAAAGAGATCGAGATGCAGGTTTTTAGCGTCCAACATGTCCTCGTCGAAGGCTCGCTGAGCATAGTTTCCACAGTCACCGACCACCCAAGGGTTGTTCGGAAGTGGATCAACAATGTATCCAACTCCCTCAAAAAGGTGGAGATGAATGTCATCGGTCTCGACGCAGAGTACACGGAGCGTGCCACAGGGAAGATCCAACACACCGCTGTCCTTCAGTTGTGCCTCGAAGATGATGTTTTGGTGTACCACATCATACACGCGCCCTCCATACCAGGTGAGCTTCACGATTTATTATCTCGGGAGGACATATACTTCAGTGGGGCACCCATCACAGGGGACAAACAGAAGTTGGAGCTGTACAACCTTGATTTGAAAAGCATCGCTGACCTACGAACCAGAATAAAAATTCCTATAGAAGATTGTGATAAACCGACACCATCCCTATTCGACGTAGCAAATTTTGTGCTCGGAACAAATCTACAGAAGGGTGACGAGACGCTGGCATTAAGGTCGTCTAGATGGGAGATGCATGTGTGAGTTTTGAGATAGCTGCAAGGTCCAGAGAGCTTGTTGCGAAGCCGCCTCCCACAAAAAATGAGAACAAGAAGAAAAGCAAGAAGAAGAAGAAGAAGAAGAAGAAGAAGAAGAAGAAGAACAAGATGCTGCACTAGCAGTAGGGCATTATGGATGGATGAACTATTTCCTCTCTTGTAAAAAAAATATTCCCTCTCTATGTATATTGATATAGCTGGAGTATTTCGATGGTGTGCATGTCTTTGGAACAAGTAGTAGCATGGGTCCACTTGACTATAAGGAATTATTTATCCGCCTAGCTTTCTCTACTACTCCTTCAAGTGATCAATATGCAATGCATGTGTCCGTAGACATGACGGCTTGTCCATGGAAGTTCAACTACGGCGACCATCACGTTTCATCCACTTCCACTCGCGATTCCCACGACACCGCTCCAACCCACGGCACCACCTCTCCCGACGTGCGCCTCACCCCTCTCAGCTGCACCGCCCCTCTGCCTTTGTGTGCATGACATGTGGGCCACCTTAAATGCGGCGAGCATCAAGTTTCTAGCACAGCCACACACAATTCCCACGACGCTGCATGAACCGATGACACCACACGTCCCCCGACCCGTGGCTCACCCCTCTCGGCCCACTGCCCCCTCTAAATTTGAATTTGAAACTTATAAAACGAAAAGAATCAAAACTGTCACCGCCCTAGAATTTGATCGCAATTAGTTTCATAAGCATCCATGCATCATGTCTATATTTGTTTGAAATTTGAAATGGGGATGACAAACCCTAGCACCAAATAAATTCAACTAGGTTCAAATAAAAATATTTTCAATGAACCCAAAATGCCCTGCAGAAAAGTTCATCATTTTTGAATTGGCTAAAAACCTCTTCCAAAATGGTGCACATATTTCTAGGACAATCTAGATTTTTGAATTAATCATTACTATATTTTAATTGGGGCATTTAAATTCTATAAATAGTTTAAATGTTCTAATAATGGTGAAACTAGTTGAGGGCTGTTGGAAATAATTTCAAAAGTGCCCATAAATATTTTCAGCATTTTACAAAATGGTTTGGTATTTTATTACTAAATCAAAACAGAGGCAAACAAATAGAAAAACAGAAACAGCTAAAAGGAGAGCAAACTTACCTGGCGCTTACCTACAGCCCAGAGGCTCAGCACTATTCAGCCCAGGAGCTGGCCCAGCCCACCACCAGTGCTAGTCGTCTTCAACCCAGCGCCAGAAGGACGCTGGGCGCGTGCTCGTCGCGCGCTGGCCACGCGCCGGGCCACCTCCTGCTACCCGTCGCTGCCTCGACGCCCTGGATGATGCCACGTTTTCCCCTGGACCGCCTCGTCCTCTCCCGTGCCTCTCTTCTCCTCTGCTCTCCTTCTCCCGCTACTGCCGAGCGCCTCGCAGCGCGCCGACGACCTCCACTGCGGCCACCGTCCACCCCATGCCTCGCCGACACGCCACGAAGCTCCACCTCATTCCCCTCTTCCTCCTCACCGAGCCACATGGTGCCTGAAGCCCCTGGACGCCGCCAACACCGCCGTTCCCCTCGTCGGTCGGCGTGGATCCTCGTTGTCGATTCGGGAGCTACCGGGCGTCCCCGACCTCGCCCTCGTGCTCGTGGACTCGCTGTGAGCCTCCGCACCGAACCCCCCTCTCCCCGATGCTGATTTCTTCCTCTAACCACAGGCTCCATCGAGCCCGAGATCTTTCTCGCCGCGGGCCATGTCGCCGCCGTGGCTAGAGCCTGCAAACGTCGCATCTGAGCATGTTTTCGTCCTCAACGCGTTCCCAGGAACCCAGAACACCTACCCACTCGTCCTCCCGTGCACTGTAGCACGTTGTCCGTCTTCACCGAACTCTGGCCATCGCGGAAGCAGACACCGCCGTCGATCTAGGTTGTCTCCGGCGACCCCACTAGCAGCAGCCGACGCGGACAAGGCTCAGGGTTTCAACGGTGCCATCCGCGCCTTGAACCGTGGCCTGTGCTGCGATTCCGCGCATCGCCGCCGTCTCGGACCTCACCGGCGGTTAGTCGCCGGCAGGTTTAACCGAGTTGACCAGGGTTTGAACCCCCTGGGTCATTAACATGAGGACCTGAGGCAATTAGTTTAGATGCTAATTAAAATTTAGCTAACCCACTAACTCGCTGACCGTGGGCCCCAGCCCTTCTAATTACTTTAGTTAGGATTTAACTAAACCCTAGTTAGCACTGAGTCAATGACAGGTGGGCCACACCTGTCAGGTTTGACCTGGACGATCCTGTTGACCAGCTGACGCCAGCATGACTTAATGCTGACGCAGTAAAGTTTTTTGGAATTAAAATAAATCATAAATGATTTATAAATTTCAGAAAATACCCCAAACTTCTAAAATTCATAGAAATTCAACCGTAACTCCAAATGGATTTATATATGAAAAATGATTAGAAAAATCCAATCTATCCATCTGTATCATTTTCATGCATGTTAGAACAACTTATAGTTGCTGAATAGGGCAAATCATATGTTTGGCATTTGAATATCCACATATGGAGTTTGAATTTGAATCTTGGGTTCAAACCAACTTCATTTAACCTGTTACTAGTTGCATTAGCTCAATCAACAGCATATTGCCATGTCATGATCATTCATCATATTGTGCATTGCATTGATTGTGTTTCCTCTCTGTTGCCGGTATTTGCCCCCTCTCAGTAGACGATGTTTCCGACGATGTGATTGATGACACCGATGAAGAACTATACTATCTTAAGAAGTGCTAGGCAAGAAAAAACCCCTTGTTCATTCTGATACAAGCCCACTCTCTCGCTCCTACTCTCTTCTACTGCATTAGGACAACAACGTTTCAACTGTTACGTGCTGCGGTAGCTAAACCCCTTCTCCTCTGCATGACCTGTCATTGCCACAGTAAATAGATGAAACCCACTAGCATGAGTAGGAGTTGTTTGAGCCCTGATGTGCCTACTCATTCATGCTTGTTTGTCATGCCTGCTATTGCTTAAAGTTGAGTCAGGTCTGATTCATCGGGGATGAATTGGAATGGTGTTGAACATGTCCTACTGTGTGTGAGCTAAGTGTGTGAACATGATTTGGTAAAGGTAGCGGTGAGAGGCCATGTACGAGTACATGGTGGGTTGTCTCATTGCAGCCGTCCTCAGGAACTGAGTTCTGTGTTTGTGATCCATGAACAGTTACTACCACACATTGGGCTCCGGGCGCTCCAAGCTCTCTCGACTTATTAATCAACTCGATCTCTGTCCAGGAGTTGCAACTAGTTTCTGGTGTTTGTAGGTAGTGTTAGTAGTCTACCAAGTGGCACCCGGTATAAGTGGGCTTGGGACAGACTAGGCGTAGTGGCACGGTGTAGCAAGTGGCACCCGGATGGTGGGCTTGGGAACCCTGCTCACATCGTTCGGGGCCGTGAGTGACACCCCGGCTGGATCTCCTTGCGGATGGAACCCGAATAGGCGATAAACCTGGACTAGAGACTTGTTGGTTAGTCAGGTCGTGGCCGACTCCCTCGCCAGGCTTCCGCTTGAAGGTTGCCGAGATACATGATGTGTACATGGTGGTAAGTGGCGAGAGCATGTGTGAAGAAGTACACCCCTGCAGGGTTATCATTATCTATTCGAATAGCCGGATTCCTCAGATATGGAAACTTGGACCCCTTGCATAGTTCATAGACAAGTGAAAGTGGATACTCTAGAACTTGCAAGATAAGCATGAGTGCTATGGATGGCGTTCCCGCAGGGAGACGGGAGCGGATCCATAGTGGTGTATTGATATGGTGAATTTGTGGACTCGTGTGCGCCACCTCAAAGAGTTACTTGCAGTCGTAGTTTAGGAGAGCCACCGAGTCAAAGCTGGCCTGCTGCAGTAAACTCCACTACCCCCTTTGTTGATACCGATGCATATGTAGTTAGTCTCGCTAGTAGTTCCGTGTGGACTTCGACGTTTAGCTTGATACCTCAGCTACGATCTTGTGCCCTCGGCAGGATCTGGTAGATAGTCAGGCTTCGCAGCCTTTTTCATTTATAGATGTCTGTACTCAGACATATTAAGCTTCCGCATGTGCTTGTTGCTTGTATGCTCTGAATGTTGGGTCATGAGACCCATGTTTGTAATCTCTCGCTCCCCGGAGCCTATTGAATAAATACTTGAGTCGTAGAGTTATGTTGTGATGCCATGTTGTATTTACACATATCGAGCATATTGTGTGTATGATTGAAATGCTTGGTATGTGTGGGATCCGACAACCTAGTTGTTTATCCTTGGTAGCCTCTCTTATGGGGAAATGTAGTCTTCTGCTTCCATGAGCCATAGTAGTCCGCTACAGCCCGGTTCACCGGAGTCCTGCTAGCCCAGCACTACTGCTCCGGAACACTTGAACTGGCCGGCATGTGATTCACTTCGTTCCTGTGTCTGTCCCTTCGGGAAAATGTCATGCGGTGACATCCGCAGTCCTGCCTAGCCTGCTATAGCCCGGGTTCCCGGAGTCCTGTTAGCCCAGTGCTACAGCCCGGATTCACATGCTATTGACTGACATGCTCGATGTTGATTCATGTATGCCTGTCCCCGTAAGCTATTGCCACTTTGGTTTCACGACTAGTCATGTCGGCCCGGGTTCTCTGTCATATGGATGCTAGCGAAACTATCATATACGTGAGCCACAAGGCGCAAACGGTCCCGGGCCATGGTAAGGCGACACCTGTGGGAATACCGTGTGTGAGGCCGCAAAGTTATATGAGGTGTTACCGGCTAGATCGATGTGACTCGGAATCGGGGTCTTGACAAAAACAAATAAACTGGGAGAGAGGGAGCATATCGTAGGATGTGTCCCGTACGAAACAAGTCCCCTGGTTTGTCACCACGGAACATCAAGATGCATTTGTATGAGTAGTTTATCTTGTGAGAGAAAAGGATGAATGAGGGAAGGCCTCTAGAGATAGAGATAGACACTACAACTACCAATGTGCTGGCCCGTGCGTTGCAATGGATCCAAAGTAGTAGAATAATACTTTTTCACGTGCTTGAAATATAAACATCTAGTTTTGATATACATGTGTCAGCAGACATGACAGCTTGTCCATGGAAGTTGAAGCACGACGACCATCACGTTTCTTGTTTCTACCATTGCCACACCCACACGCGATTCCCACGACGTCGCTCCAACCCTACCTGTAAGCACGACGTCCCCCGACGTGGACATGGATCTTCTGACATGGCTATCACTGGCTTACCCTGCCTTTCCTTCACTGACTGGTGGGACCCACACTTGTGGGTCCCACATGTCTGTGATAGAATGGTAGGATTGTTCACGTCAGGGGATCCTCACCCCCGACATGCGCCTCATTCCTCTTGGCCCCACCGCTCATCTGCCTTTGTGTGCATGACATGCAGGCCAGCTGAACTGCAGCGACCATCAACTTTCTACCACAGCCACACCTGATTGGACGCGGTTTGCCTGCTCCACTGCTGTGCTCCGATCCGTACTCTTGCACCATCGAATTTTCATCCAGCGGCTGTGACACATTTTGTCCCGGGCATCAATCCTTAGCTGGAGTACTTCTGTACTACAGGTAGTACCCGCCGGTGTGGCCATCTACGCCTCGTAAGGCCCCGACGCCCAGCTGTGGCACCCTCGCCACGCCACCACCGGCCGGTTCATCTCGAACGAGTGAGTCGCGAACCACACCACCACCATGAGAATGACATGTGGGCGAGCCGCATTTAAGGTCCGCATGTCATTGACTCATAGGCCGGGCACTAAGCCACTTAAGTTCGGGCCCGTGGGGCCCGAGAGGGAAATGTAACTCCTGCGGCAGGCCTTGTGGTGCTCCTGCAGTACGAGCTCGTGCCAAACCCGGAATTTTTTTCTTACTACTACCAACTACTAGTAAGGTACACGTGCATTGCACGCATGAGATTATGGTGGTTTGTGCATTATGCTTCTACATGTGGAGTCTTCTAGATTCTACATGTGGCAAAATCTGGTGGAATGTAGATGATATCCAACGCCCAGTAGTGCTCGGATTTTCCATCTTTGTACCGTCGGATTGGCTTCATCCAACGACCAACTTTCAAAGTTATAGTTTTGTTTGCAGCCTAAGGTTGCCACGCCTAAGCTTAGGCGTGCCACAAGTGTGTTTGGTTCCATTCTCATCTCAGCATAGTTGTTCCCTCTTCATGCATGGTCAACTCAACACCCCTCTTCATGTATGCTCTATTCATGCATGCTTCTAGTGTATTTGTGCTAATCTAGTCTGGACTCATGCACCCTCCATACACTCTACCAAACACCCAAAAGTGGGTCGAGAAGGGAACTCTTGGGATCATGCACCCTTCATACACCCTACCAAACACACTAGGCATGTGTTTGGTTCATTGCTACACTTGTTGCTTGCCACACTTTTCTAGCTACATGGTCCACGTGTCATAGACTCAACTTCTTGGCAAATCTTGCCACACTTGTGGTGGCCATTTTGTTAGCCACATTTTTTGTGGAAGACACACTTTGCCTAAGCTTAGTTGTGGCAAAGTTAGTCATGAATGAAGTTCAACCATGGATTCTTCTAGATTCTACATGTGGTAGAATCTGGTGGAATGTAGATGATATCCAACGGCCACTAGTGCTCGGATTTGCCATCTTTGTACCGTCGGATTGGCTTCATCCAACGACCAACTTTCAAAGTTATTCACACACTATATAGGGGGTATAGATATAGATGTGCTGACCCGTTGTAATGGATCCAAAGTATATCTGTTTAGTGGAGTGCACTCTAAACACATTATCTATTTATTATTCTCTAACTTTTCATAGCCATGCAACCAAACCACATAAGCTTCATGGGTGCCCCCCACATCATATTATTCATACTCCCTCCGTTCCATAATATAGTGCCTATAGATTTTTTAAAAAGTCAAACCTCAAAAACTTTGACCAAGTTTGTGGAGAAAAATATTTACATCTAGAGTGCGAAACATATATCACTAGATTCATCATAAGATGTAGTTTCACATTATATATTTTTGGTATTGTAAATATAAATATTTTATCTACAAACTTGGTCAAAGTTTGTAAAGTTTGACTTCTCAAAAAATCTATAGGCAGTACATTATGGAACGGAGGGAGTACTACGTTGACTAAAAAAAGATAAATCACCCAAAACAAGATCTTCCCATTTTTTGTTCCTACGATGCTGTGTCGTGCACATACCTACTAGTTGTATAGTGGTAGGACTAGTTGTATAGTACTACAAACTTGGTACTAGTAGGAGTAGAGTAGTACGGAATGCTCCAACTCTATCAACGAGCCACATCTGACACCATATTTCTTGGCTTTTGTGCTACAGCTAGATCTTCCCTTCGTTTCTGTTTTCCAACCCGGCGGCAGGCGGGGTGCGGTTTGCCAATAGTCGGTTTGCTCAGCGATGGTCCCACATGAAAGTGAAAATGCTAGGTAACATGCCTTCCCTAAGCTATGTGTCGTGCCGGACGGGCCTTGGAATACTCCCGATTCCCGGGCGTGTGGGGGGGGAGTGCGACGTGAACGCGGCAGGCCTTTTCCTTTTACTAGCAATGTGCCCGTGCGTTGCGACGGATCCAAAGTAGTAGAATAGTAGTACTTGTTCACAAACTTGAAATAAATCACTCTTGTTTTGATATACTCCTAATATATTACTCCCTCCGTTCCTAAATATTTGTCTTTTTAGAGATTTTAAATGGACTATCACATACGGATTATATAGACATATTTTGAAGTGTAGATTCACTCTTTTTGCTCCGTATGTAGTCACTTATTGCAATCTCTAGAAAGACAAATATTTAAGAATGGAGGGAGTACTTTTCACTCAAAATATATTTCTCATGTTGTTTTGATGAGGTGAGGGAGGGATGTGGTTGCTTTCAACATAATAAGGGGTTTTCTGCAAATTGGAGCAGAGATGTGGGCTATTGTTGCAAAAATGCCACAGCTTACCTCACAGTCGTTAGATGCAGATCTAATGGTCAGAAATGATGGATGGCAAACACACCACCATCACCAACTGAGTCTTTTATAGGAGTATATATTTCTCAGGCTGTTTTGATTAGGTGAGGGAGGGATGTGGTTGCTTTCAAGATAATAAGGGGTTTTCTACAAATTGGAGCAGAGAAGTGTGCTATTGTTGCAAAAATGCCACAACTTACCTCACAGCCGTTAGATGCAGATCTAATGGTCAGAAACGACAGATGGCAGACACACCACCATCACCAACTAAGTCTTTTATAGGAGTAGGAGTAGAGAAACATGTATAAATTGTAACATTTCGGTTCTCCTCCTTGGCACGATCGATAGATAGAAATAATGATTGGAAACGCTAGGGTAGGGCTATTTGCGCCAGATAAGAAGGGTACGTAGAAGCTAGGTTGGCGCATCGTCGGTTTGGTCACACACGGTCCGACATGTTCTAGTGTTTCTAGCAAGATGCACGCGCGTTGCACGAAGTTGATGGAAAAGGTAATCACAACTTATAAATTGACGGATGGAGTACTAGTTATAGTGATGCATATAATTAAGCAAAGGGATCGCACATGTCGGTATTGACTGGAACGAGAATGCAACAGCACAATAAGAATTAAGGCCACGATGATGATGTGATCGTAGTGGTGGTTACAGAAGGCAAGAAGAAAGATGCATCCATCAACGTACGACCTCCTCCTCCTCAACTTAGTACGCCGGGCCACCGACCGGCGGCTGAGGAGCGACGGCTTTTGTGGCGAGGTCGAGGTGCTTCTCAACAAAGGCATCCAAGGCTTCCAGCCGGTTGAGGAAGGCCAACATCGTAGCCTCCTCACTGGCCTTGTAGATACCTATGTACACGATTTGCTCGTACATGTGGAGAGCGCGACCTCCAGGTGGACATTCTTCGTGGCGTCGGCGGGCAGTCGCAGGGCCACCAGTGCTCGAAAGAGGTTCCGGCCATGGAGGCCTATTAGGGTGGCAGGCAATGAGGATCCCGGGCGCGCGGGCTGGAGGAGTATGGTGATGTCGTCTGCGAGCTTCTTGAGGACGGTGAACTTGTTGGTGGTGGCAACGATCATCTGGTCCAACTGAGAGTCATAGTTGGCATCGACGGCGGCCCTCCACCAGCCGGTCTCCAATACCATCTAGAGACGATCCTCGGCGCCATGCCGCAGGCCGACGTCGTGGACCATCTGGCACAGCCGCTGGCCACTCACGCGCATCGCCGCCATGGGTCTGGAGTGAGCTCTTTTGCGCTTAGTGTAGGCGCTTAGGCAAATGCTTAGGTGCGTACGATGTGGTACATGCATTGGAATGGAGGGGCGCCTTTATATGAGGGCAAACTGCGTTGCATTCACATCATGCAGCCTCTTTTCCCGGTCCTCCTCCCATTACTTCCCTCATGCATTAACTGAAGGAGCATGCATTGGCCGTTCAACATTTTGGGAACCGCTACTCCCTCACTCGTCTGCATTAAAGCCGTAACGGGAACTGCGTCACCCGCTATCAAATCGAATAGTATTGCGCCGCCCGCTGCATGCCGGGCTGAACACACCTCCTCGCCCCCATCAAACCCCTCCGTTAAACCCGCATGCAAACCGAAAAACCTACTCCAGCCACATGTCTCTTCCTAAGCGGGCCGGAATTAAACGCAACACCGGCCGAGCTCCTCCCGGCCGCCCTCAGTTTAAACGAGGCCAGACGCCAGCCAAGCTCCTACCGTCCGCCCTCTATTTACACGAGGCCAAACAGACAACGGGCAAGAATCGCACCCCTCCGCCGCTCCCCCATCTCCTCCATCACCATTTTCTCCACTCTTTCCGATGGCTTCCGAGGATCCGTTCTCCAGCATATTACCCGGATGGGTGGGCCGCCGAGCCCTCCGGATACGGGTGAGGCTGCTCGGTGCTTCACCAACCTCACTTGGCCCGGCGGAGCCAGTTGCCGCCCCAAGCAGGCGCGTGGTTCAACATCTCGTTGCTCTAGTTCATCTTGATGAGGAGGGCCGAGTTGCTCCACGCCAGCACGGCGGCGAGCACACCGGTACGGGCGTCATCGCTGCCGCATCGTACCACGCCACCAGTGTCTATGGTGCCGCACCTCCCGTGTCTGTGGGCGCGCCTCCCGTGCCTGCGGCAGCGCCATGCAGGCAGAGACAGAAGCGGGTGCGCGGAGAGCGATGAGTCGGTGGCCAGCTTCTGCATGTCCGCCGCCATTATCGAGGAGAAGTAGAACATGGGAGGCCGCCGCCACTTGGGTCCCATGAAGGCCACCGCTGAGGCGACGACTGCGCATTCAGGTGGTTTCTTTGCTTCTTCATCTCTTCCGAGGACCTTCGTCGACACCGCAAAGTGTCTGCTGGACATGAGGAAGACAAAGCGATCTGCGGCGGCCATTTAGATTATGTACTCCCTCTCCAGCTGGCAGGAAATTTTTGTTCTAAGAATGGATAAATTGTATGTATCTATAACTAAAATAAGTCTAGATACATCCATTTCTAGGACAAGTATTTCCGGACGGAGGGATTATTAATTATACCAAGAGAGCCGGATTGGCAGCGCTTAGTTCATGTAAATGTAATGAAATCCATCATGTTTATATGAAGATCCGGCTTTTTATACGAAATCATTCATGCTTATATGAAATTATTCCGTGTTTGCACGAATTTCATCTGGTTGGTTAGAATTGTGAAAATGTATGCCGCTGGCATTTGATGTCGTCCTCCGCGGAAGGAAGCAGGAGGAAATTTGCCGGCTGCCGTTGGAGATGCTCTTATGCTGGAAATAAGAGAGTGACATCCAATCCATTTGAGTTAATTGCATGTATGGTTGTCCCTCTATAAAAAGTTAATTGCATGTACAGTGTACAAGTGACTTGCAGGGTGGCTACAGCTTCATATAGAAAGTTAAAAAGAAAACAAGTCCATCCTTAATCTTGTATTCTAAGTACTCTGTGGGTTCCATTGTCAGTATAGTAGCGAATGAAGTATATATTAAATAAGTAATATATAATATAAAAATCTAAAGTTAAAGACGGAATTCGAACTCATGTCATCGCGTTGCGAGCATCCGACGCTAACCAGTCCAGCACATTTTTGTTGTAGACCATGCTGGAGATATATCTCCATGTCTACTCTTATACTCCATCCGTTCCTAAATATTTGTCTTTTTCAGATTACAAATGGATTGCCACATACGGATGTGTATGTAGACATATTTTAGAGTGTAGATTCACTCATTTTGCTCCATATGTAGTCACTTGTTGAAATCTCTAAAAAGACAAATATTTAGGAACGGAGGGAGTAGAAAACAGAGTTGGTGATGATGGTGTGCGTGCCATCCTGCAATATAGGCTGACGGATTTATATCTAACGGATAGGAAGAAAACTATGGCAATTTTGCAAAAATATACCCACACCCCTCTCCGTGTTTGCAAATACGGCCTTCCCTCGTTCATCCTTTTCTCTCACAAGATAAACTACTCATACAAATGCACCTTGATGTTCCGTGCAACACACATGCATCTAGCTAGTTTCTTTTCAAATAGTTACTATGATAATTGGGTTGAAGTGATATATTTTATGTCTGCCCTGAATGATTTCAGATTCACTAGTAGTAACAAAGAAAAGGTTGCCTTGTTAATTAACAGAAAGCAGGGTGAAAACTATCACATGAGGCCGGTAAAAACTAGGCACACTGGGTTCAGCATCATCGTCACTATAGCTGTGGGCACGCGAGAAGTCTACATATCGAGGGGGCTACTGAGCGAGGCACAGAGACACAATGTTCGAGAGAGAAACCAATTGACATATTATGATTAGATTGAGTTGTCACCCTTCTGCTGTCATTGTTGGGGTGGGGAGGGGAGGGAGAGAAAGACGTGTTGACAGTGTCCGTGGTAGGCACTGAGGCACAACTATCGAGTGTGTGTGTGTGTGTGTTTGAAAGAGGAGTAGATAGATTACTATGAAGATCGACGTTCCGCCCTACTCCTTCGGTGTCACGTTGTGTGTGTGCGTGTGTGTGTGATTTAGGGAGAAGCTAGTCGATAGATTAGTATCAAGATCAAGGTGTCACCCTACTCCTTCGGTGTTGTGAAGTGTGGGTGTGTGTGGTTGTGTGGGTGTGGCCGTGTGTCAGGGGGGGCAGTGACACTTACATGTCCCTACTCTTATAAAAAACAGAGTTGCTGATGATGGTGTTCCTGCCATCGTGCAATATAGGCCATCTGATTTATACCTGACGAATAGGAAGGAAACTATGGCAATTTTGTGAAAACATACCCACACCCCTCTCCGCATTTGCAAATAAGGATTCCCGCGTTCATCCTTTTCTCCCACAAGATAAACTACTCATACAAATGCATCTTGATGTTCGGTGCAACGCATGGGCATCTTGCTAGTAGGGAGAAGGAGTTTGTGTGACAATATCTGGCTATATTAAGGGATAGGTAGATAGAATTTGTGCGAGGCATACTTAAAGCATCACGAAGATAAACAAAATTGTGTACATGCAAGTGCCGGAAAAAATGAAGCGAGAAACAATGTGTGTGTGTGCGTGCACGCGCGTGTGTGTGAGAGACAGAGAGAGAGCGAAATCTCAAAACAAAAGGTGCTCTGCAGGAATCCCATTGTATGTATTCATATGGTTCCGGAACTCGAGTTAACCTTAGGCATATGTGTGAGAGACATTATTGTACTTTGAGACATTAGTGGTTGTGGGTTTGCGGAATTAAAGGGGTGGGCGTGTTCGACAGAGAGAGCGTGTGTGTTTCTGTGTGAGAGACTTGTACGAAGGGGTAGAAAGACGAATTCTAACCTTGACGGAGGGAGAGAAATACACTAAGTGCGCATTTGTGATTCCGATGCCCACAGGGAAATGAGATATGTATATGTGTGAGACAGATTGCACAATTCATTCACGTATCACTATCTACGATCGTGGACGTGTATAAATATATACTTCGTATCGTGGCCAAAGGTACAATATCGATTCAATGCTATAAAGATTGGACAATCATGTATCACATTTTTTTTCTATTTAAATAAACCTTTTCAGTTGTGCATGCCAAAGTTACAATGATGTTTCTTCAAACAACCAATGTAGCTATCATGTACATGCACCATTGTTACTCTTGCATTCAAAATCATTAGTCTTGGATGATTTAAGGTTCTATTATGAAGTAATATATGTAATATTCATATATGAATTCAATGGGTACGCAATTTATGAAATGGAGGCTATGTAATCATATGAGGTAACACTTTTAAGTAGCGGACTACAATATCCATTTCTTTTTGTGCGCCTCTACACTAACACGTCAATGCATTATGTTTAAAGTACCAATTGCACTAAATTATCTATTTACACGAGAAATACATAGGCTGAGCGTTTAATCCCTTTTTGTGAACGTGCCACTACACCCATACAATTGGTCGCGCCCATGTGAACGGCCAAGTTATTGGCGCATCATCCTGAGTTATTGTCTTTTTTCTGGGGTGGACTTCACACCAGTTATTAACTGCTGACGCGTGCCCCGTGTACACAGTCTCGCATGACCTTCCCGCTAGCACGGTCCAAAATTAGTTGAAACTGGATATGAACGATCCCGCGGGCGGTAAAATCTCCCGCCTCCTTCTAAAATTTCCGCCACCTTAGTCTTTAGCATGCAAAATTCCCCTTTTGTCATTGGTGGACGGAAACCAACAGTTCCAATACCGCCCTCATCTACATAATAGGTTGGGGCTGCTTTGGTAACTTCCGGTTCCCCCCACTACACGACACCCCCATTTCCTCTCCCCTCCCGCAAAAACGACTAACTCCACAGCACCAGAGCATCTCACATCACATCGTCCGTACTTCATCGGCCTTTCTCCCCTCCCCTCTCGAAATCCTAGACTGCTCATCCACCGGCGTACCAAAGCCCATTCACTGCTAGTGGCGTCCACCTCGCCGGATCTGCTTCTACGGCCCCATCTAACCCTCCCACCTCCCTTAGAAACAAGTAGACTACTCATCCACCACTGTACCACAGCCCATTCAGTGCCGGCCTTGTCCACGGCGTCGGATCTGCTTCGCCGGTACTCTGGTTAACCGCAGCGCATCTGCACTAGCTCATTCGTACTCCCCACCGGAGATGCTTCGTCCACCCCCCGGAGTCGCCCCATCGACGCCCCTGTCGACGGCCTCTGATCCTCTTCATTGACACCTTCCTCAACCCTACCGGAGCCGCTTCGCCGACACCATTGTCAACCCCACCGGAGTAGCTTCGCCTATACCATTTTCAACCATACCGGGGCCACTTTGCGAACTCACAAGTCCATGGCCTCAGATCCGCTTCCTCGCACTCTCATCCAACCTACCGGAGCAGCTTCTGACGCCCCGTCCACGGCCGCAGATCCGCATCGTCGACACCATCCTTAACCCAACCACCAGAGCAGCTTCACCTATGCCCTTGTCCACGGCCACAGATCCGCTTCGCCCACACCGTAGTCCACCCTACTGGAGCAGCTTCACCTACGCCCTCGTCCACGGCCACAGATCCGCTTCGCCCACACCGTAGTCCACCCTACTGGAGCCGCTCCACAAACACCCTACTCCACGGTTCAAGATCTCCTTACCGGACCCCGATAGCCAGTGCAGCATCATCACCCTTGACGTTTCTAACCTGATTCCCTCCATCTGGCAAGATGCCAAGCACCCGCCACGGCCTAGGTACTTGTCACCTTTAAACCCGTCCAGCATCACCTGCTCGATGTACTTCAAATATACTAACAGGTCGTTGTTACCTATTATGCAGCTGGCAAAAATTACAAGGACGATGCTTCTTCTGGATCTAACAGCTTGGCCAACCAAGATCCTGGACCGAGGCATTGCTATGATCTTGTAAGCGTGTCTCTCTCTCTCTTGTATTGTTCTGTGCCTGCCAGCGTGCTTTGCTAGGATTTTCGACCAGTACTCCCTTTGTGCGGACAATGATTTCTACTATTGGCTGCTAAATTCGATATGTAGATGTATTTATAGAGATTCCACTATAGGCTACATGCGGAGCAAAATGAGTGAATCTACACTCGAAAATGCATCTATATACATCTGTATGTGGTACATACTAGAATCTCTACATAGACATATATTTAGGAACAGAGGCATTACATTACACAAAATCGTAGGTGGCATGTAGGAATTCTAGTACACTACATTAGGCTCCCTTAGAGTGCCTGCTAGTCCAGCACACATAGTCATGGCTATTTTATGCTACGCACACAATCATTAAGTGGTGGTTTAAATATGCGCAAGGGATATGCAATGTATTATCATGTAGAGATGTCTGAAATTAGTCGTATCAACTTGCAGATAGGGTTACACAATGAAAAAGTACAAGATGTATGTGGCAATTTCATGGAACATTGCAAAGAAAGGAGAGCGAGCGGTGAGCCTATACAGTGTGCTATGGTACGTCACTCCTCCATTGCAATCATCGTGACATGTTATTTGTATGTCAGTTCTATTGGCCAAGTTTCATAGGGACAATTATTACGAGTTATCCTAAGAAAATAAGCACCTGTGAGTATAAGATCCATCTAATAAGCGAGCCAGTTCTTTTCATTGCGTTTTCAGCTTATCTTTGGTATGATCAGTGAAAAGTCTAGATTGCATTATATTTTTTCATTTTGCTGCCCATATGAAAATTAATTTGACTTGCAAAAATCACAAATTGAACCCATTGCAGTAATTAATATGATAGGAAAACAGACCTTCACTATTTGCTCAAAATGCAAATGCAAAGATACCATCTACTTGGCACAATCTACTTTGGTCAATGTTTTCCATAGAGATCCCATTGCCTAATTTAAACGAAAAACGCTGTCACAGCCCTAGATTTGGTTGTAACCAGTTGCACAAGCATTCATGCATCATGTATATATTTATGAAAGTTGAATTGGGGAAAGTGGGAAGCCTCAGAAGTCTTTTACAAAAATGATCAACAATAAAAAAATTGTTGCAAATAAACCCAAGAAAATGTTCCTGTCAAGCTATAAAAATATTGGCAAGAGGTAAAACTCAAACCAATATTTTTGGAGTCTCAGAAATATTTATTTTGGGCCTTTGAATTAATTCAATAACTATTTGCATTGGATATATATTCTTAATATAATTAATATATGTCCAATAATTCTGGAACATTTTATGTGGTTTTGTATATATTAGTTCTAGCCACATAATTATTTTCAGGATTTTATAAAATGGTTTGGTGTTAAAACTAAAACCAAAACAAATTGCAGAAAAGAAATTAAAAACAAAAACAGAGAGAGAGAGAGAGCTACCTGGACTTACCTCTGCAGCCCACCTGGCGGCCCAAGTGGCCGGCCCAGCCCACCACCGCCTCCTTCCATGTCGCCTTCCTCCTCGCGCCAGTAGGCAGAGGGCGTGTGCACGCGGCGCGCCGGCACGCGCCAGCCACCTCCTGCCTGCTTGCTCGCTGCTGGAGACAGCCCCGAGCGCCACGCACTCCCCCTCGACCGCCCCATACCCCTCTCACTCTCCCGTGCCCATTCCCCTCCTCTCCCTCGCTCTCTCGCGCGACGCCCGAGGACCACCGTCATCGCCGTTCGCCTTTGCCGCGGCCACCAGCATCCCCATGCCAACCCAGCTAGGCCACGAGCTCCGCCTCATCTGCCTCTTCCTCCTCGTCGAGCTGTGCAACGCCGGACGCCCCGAGCACCTCCACGCCGTCGTCTTCAACCTCCCGATGCCGGAGATCTCCATCACCGCCCCGCTTGCTCCGGCCTCTCCCCGAAGCCACTGACCAACCCTGTGGAACCGTTGTGAGCTCCTACGCCCCTTGCCCCTCTCCCTGTCGACGCGTTCGTCCTCTAGCCCCGATCCCCAACCGTGACCGAAGTATCTCGCCGCCGGCCATGGCGTAGCCGTGGCCACACCCGCGCAAGCTCACAACCGAGCGCGCCACCGTGCTCAGCACGTTCCCAGGAGTCGACCGTGCTCCTGCCGTTCCCTGCATCGCCTAACCCGCCGTTGGCCGAACTCCGGCCGCCGCAAAGCTCGACGTCGCCGTCGTTTCGGACCACCCCGAGCCCAAACACCACTACCACTGGACGCAGACGAGTCTCCTCGTCACGTAGAGCCTCTCCGCCACGCAAATGGTCGCCTGTGGGTGATTCCTGAGCTGCACCGCCGTCTCGGCCCTCGCCGGCAGCTAAACGCCGGCGGGTTAACCGCTTTGACCGGCACGGTTGACCCCGCTGGCCCGGGTAGACCCCGGTTTGACCTCCCCTGGGTCCTGACGTGTGGGCCCAGGCCCCTGTTTAATTACTGTTAGTTTAATTAGTGTTAATTAACTTAGTTAACCCACTGACTCGTTGACATGTGGGCCCAGCCCTGCTGACATTTTAGTTAGTATTAGCTTAGGGCTAATTAACTCAGTCAATTAGCTGAGTCACTGACCTGCGGGTCCCAGGGGTCAGTTTGACCTGGACCGCGCCCGTTGACCGCTGACATCATAGTGACGTCATGCTGACGCAGTAACACATTTTCTGGATTTATTCTTATATAGGAAATTCCAGAGAATGCCCAAAACTTCTAAAAATCATAGAAAATCAGCCGTAACTCCAAATGAAATAAATTATATATGAAAAATTATCAGAAAAATCCAAGGAATCTGATTATGGCATTTTCATGCATGTTTGAACAACTTAACCTCACTGTTTAGTCCAAAACATGATAATGCACTATTTGAATTCATAGTTTGAATTTGATTTTGAACCTAGTGTTCAAACCAACTCCATTTAACTTGTTGCTAGTTGCATTAGCTCAATCAACATCATATTGCCATGTCATGATCATGCATCATATTGTTGCATCACATTGATTGTGTTCTTCCTTGTTTGCCGGTAATTGTCCCCTCTCGCTAGATGCTGCTCCGACGCTGTGATCGTTGACACTGATGAAGACTCAATGTTATCTTCAGAAGTGCCAGGCAAGCAAAACCCCCTTGCTCATTCCGATACAATCCCACTCTCTCGCTCCTGCTCTCTTTTACTGCATTAGGACAACAACGATTCAACTGTTACATGCTGCGGTAGGTGAACCCCTTTCCTCTGCATGACTTGTCATTGCCACAGTAAATAGATGAAACCCACTAGCATGAGTAGGAGTTGTTTGAGCCCTGATGTGCCTACTCATTCATGTTTGTTTGTCATGCATGCTACTGCTTAGAGTTGAGTCAGGTCTGATTCATCGGGGATGAATCAGAGGTGTGTAAACATGTCCTATGTTGAGAGCTAAGTGTGTGAACATGATTTGCTAAAGGTAGCGGTGAGAGGCCATGTAGGAGTACATGGTGGGTTGTCTCATTGAAGCCGTACTCAGGAACTGAGTCCTGTGTTTGTGATCCATGAAACAGTTACTACCACGCATTGGGCCCGAAACCAATGGACCCTATCGGCTTCTTAATCACCCTAGTACTCTGTCCAGGAGTTGCAACTAGTTTCTGGTGTTTGTAGGTTATGTGTTGGCGGCCGTGCGTAGCGCTGACCCCAGGGGTTGGCTATGTTGCGGTAGATACACCGTGGCCAGGCATGTCGGGCGCCCGTTTGGTGTCTCGGAACCCTGTACACATCGTCCGGGGCCGTATGTGAAAACCTCGGCCGGACTTCCTGCGGATGGAACCTGGGTAGGCGATAAACCTGGACTAGAGACTTGAGTGTTTAGGTAGGCCGTGGCCGACACCCTCGTTGGGCTTCCGCTTGAAGGTTGCCGAGTACATGTCGTGTAAACGACAGTAAGTGGTGAGAGCATGTGTGAAGAAGTACACCCCTGCAGGGTTAACATCATCTATTCGAATAGCCGCGTCCGCGGTAATGGACTTCTGGTTTGCCTATAACAGTTCATAGATAAGTGAAAGTGGATACTCTAAAACTCGCAAGATAAGTGTGAGTGCTATGGATGGCCTTCTCGTAGGGAGACGGGAGCAGATCCATAGTGGTGTATTGAATGGTGAATGTGTGGACTCGTGTGCGCCACCTCAAAAGAGTTACTTGCAGTCGTAGTTCAGGTTAGCCACTGAGTCAAAGCTGGCTTGCTGCAGTTAAACTCCACCACCCCCCCTTGTTGATACTGATGCATATGTAGCTAGTTCTGATGTAAGTCTTGCTGAGTACCTTTGTACTCACGTTTGCTTAATTTATGTTTTGCAGAGAGACTTCAGTCTCGCTAGTAGTTTCGTGTGGACTTCGACGTTTAGCTTGATACCTCAGCTACGATCGTGTGCCCTCGGCAGGATCTGGTAGATAGTCAGGCTTCTCAGCCTTTTTCATTTATAGATGTCTGTACTCAGACATGTTAAGCTTCCGCGTGTGCTTGATTTGTATGCTGTGATTGTTGGGTCATGAGACCCATGTTTGTAATACCTCGCTCCTCGGAGCCTAATGAATAAATACTTTGAGTCATAGAGTTATGTTGTGATGCCATGTTGTATTTACACATATCGAGCATATTGTGTGTATGATTGAAATGCTTGGTATGTGTGGGATCCGACAATCTAGTTGTTTATCCTTGGTAGTCTCTCTTATGGGGAAATGTAGTCTAGTGCTTCCATGAGCCATAGTAGTCCGCTACAGCCCGGTTCACCGGAGTCCTGTTAGCCCAGCACTACTGCTCAGGACACTTGACTGCCCGGCATGTGTTTCACTTCGTTCCTGTGTCTGTCCCTTCGGGGAAATGTCACACGGTGACATCCGAAGTCCTGCCTAGCCTGCTACAGCCCGGGTTCCCGGAGTCCTGTTAGCCCAGCGCTACAGCCCGGATTCACACGCTGCTGACCGACATGCTCGATGTGATTCATGTATGCCTGTTCCCATAGGTTAGTGCCGCTTTGGGTTCACGACTAGCCATGTCGGCCCGGGTTCTCTGTCATATGGATGCTAGCGACACTATCATATACATGAGCCAAAAGGCGCAAACGGTCCTGGGCCATGGTAAGGCGACACCTGTGGGAATACCGTGCGTGAGGCCGCAAAGTGATATGAGGTGTTACCGGCTAGATCGATGTGACTTGGAATCGGGGTCCTGACAGCTTTGATATCAGAGCCTGACTGCCTATAGGATTACCAAGCCAAACTGGTCGAAGTTGAGTCTAGAAATGCTTTAGTTATATAAGGGAATTGATTGTGGAAGGGAACGTAAGGCTCTTTTTACTCCTTATACCTCATGCCCTCTGATCTGAGTCATCCTCTTCTCTTCTACGGGGATTAAGAACTAGGCCTTCTCATCTATCTATTAGGATGACGAGTTACTATGATAGAGACTTATAGCATTGATGGATTCAAGCCTTAGATCAGTTTCTACTACTTCCGTGTGTTCATAATTGGTCTCAGAACCTTGATATTGTGACGTTGAGTGGTTATGCCACTATTTTGCAAGATGTCTCAACTATTTTTGAGCAATTACAGCCGTTATGCTGTCCGAGTCATCCCAGGTTTCTAAATAGTCCGATGCATTTGCAAATCCCTTCTTTCCATTCTCGATGTTCCTTTGGGCCAGATTAAGCACACTAATCGGTGAGTTGAGGTACTTTGTTGCCTCGACATATATGTTGGAGCTATTACTATGACCCTAGGTGTTTTAGGGAGTCACCTAGTAATCTAGCCATGTTTTGTGTTCCCAGTGTGATGATTATGGCCACCATTCTTGAAAGCATCCCGTGATGCCATTTAGTAGTAGGTATTCTATTCCTGGGTTCTTGAACCCGAGATTCACCCTACTTACCTCATGTTGATAGTGTTGCTAGTTCCTTTAGGATATTAGTAACCTTTGCATTAGTCCTCGAGGTCCGTGGTATTTTCCTTCTTCCAAATAATATAAACCACTTATGGCAGAAGTTTGTTGGATCAAAAGATCACAATAGGAGGGCTCTCGATGAGTTCCCCATTCTATATTGCGACTCTGCCAATTCTACCTTTCTGCATGGGTTATCCGGAAGAATCCTGTTGAACTTGGTTCGACATACTAATCTATGCATCCACAACTCAGAAAATTATATGTTCCCTTGAGTTGTCTCTCTTTAGTTGTTTTCTGACTCTCGTCTATCAACTGATAGTCGGGAGTAATTGTGCGATCGTGTTCATCGATGCCTGCTATTCTTGTGGTCCGTCAAGACATTCTATTCTAGAATGACTAGGAGAAACAAACTCCATTACCTCATCCATATCCAGGATTGGGTCAAAGTAGTTTTGTTCTGCAGAACAAATGCCAATCCAGCTTTTGCTCTGTTCTACCCTAGAGTATTACCCCCTTTATGTCAGGATTGTCATGAGAGTTGCACCCTCTCTCATGAATTCTTGACGCAGTGATACTTATTACCATCATTTTTCATTCCTCGGTCCCATGTTGTCGCAACCGGAATGCCGGCAAGTGAACCATGATGTGTGAAATCAATACTTCTAGCAACTAGTTGCTAGGTAGCTAATGGACAATAATTTCTTTCCTAGCATGTTGGTTATTGAATCATCATCCTAAGATTGATCGTGCTACCTAGTCCACTTTTCCTCGTGCACTCTTCGATCAATGAGTTAGGATTGGGTTAGTCCCTCGCTCTTTTGATCATATCATCTTGCCCTAAAAAGCAAGATTGTTCTCGATCTTAGTAACATATTGGTGGTTCGTGATTTTCCGAATATCTTCTCGGAAGTATTACCAGGTTGTTCCCTGATCGCTATGTTGAGTTCGTGATCATGTTGGTTTTTCTATAAACCACCCCTTCTCCAAGAATCTGTGTTGGATACCCCTGAGCTGGTTGGTTAAGCTAAACAACAACTTGGAGAGTTGGAAGATAAAAGCTTGTCTGACTTAGTTCATGTTAAGGGATATCTTTTTGTGTGTGTGTGTGTTGAAGAAAGATGATATCTTCATCGACTGATCCCCGTGATCAGATGTTGAATCTATTATCTTGTCCAAACCTTGATTTGAGTGTGGGCTATCGTCAAATCAAATCAGAACCAATGATGTTCGTAATGTTGTCTTACTTGCGGTTGTCCCTCGAGCATACACCATTATATCTTTGGTCTGACCAATACTATCACATTGTTCACATAGTGGTGGAAGTCCAGTGATATGGAAATCCCGATGAGTTGCTGTTGAGCCCATCAGCGGCATTTTGTCTCCCCCATGATTCATGTTGAACATCAACCTAGTGTTGGAAACTTTGTAAGCAATGCCTTCGTGTTCCGTTCATGAAGCTTACGCTTGGATGGAAGAAGTGACTTCCTCGAATTCACGTGCATTAGGTGTAAGTTGCCGCCATGAATTCGAGAAAGTTTGTTTTTGTTTCCTCTGGTACCATCCCAAGTCAGTCATGCATGTGCGAAGTGTGCTATGGTTTGACAGGCTCGCTACCTCCATTCCATTTGTATTCTCTATCACACCAAGCCACTGGCTGATTTGTTCAGGGAAAAGAAGTTTCTTCATAAGAGCTAATCATATGACTTATACAAGGACTTCGATATCCTTGATGATGGTTCCCAACTAGGACTCGGTAGTGTTTCATTGTAAGACTACTATGTGGTCATGCTTGTCTGGGACAACATGCTCACATGTGTTTAGCAGAACCAGCTCATGTTTTGGAGCTTACTACCATAGTCCATTTCCTGATAATCTTGCAATGACATCTCGTCGATTTGTGTTGCAAACCTTCATTTTCCTTTCTAGACTCGATGAATCTGGAATATTCTGACACCAACCAGATCTGAATCTCAGGCAGATATGATGGTTGGAGCATTTTCCAAGAACTATAATATTGGTCTCTCGATAACCGGTAAAGTGGATGTCGTGGCCAACACATCCAACCGGAAGACCTATTATTGTAGTATCTCGATTGAACAAAGTTGGCCACCTTTCCATGAGGATTTCGTAGGATTTACCTCCATAGTTAATCCTTACGGATTCTTGTGCTCCCGAAGTCCGACCTTTTACTTGATGTCCTAGATACCAAACCATACCAATAAATGGGTTATCCTAGCACATCAAGGAGAACATTAGAAGCGGAGTGCTAATTGTCTCTCGGTCGATCATCCAGATTTTGTTTCCTTGGCCTCGCTAAGGTGAAATCTGAGAAAGTGTTATCTTCCTTTGCACCCGCATTGTCCATCACTATTCATCATGGTAGTAAGATGTGTTGCCAGGATCCTCGGCACGGATGTTGGTAAGACCTTGATGAGTATGGAAATGCACAAGTTCTTGAGAGCACGCTCAGGCACTAGGTTCTGATGTTGTCGTTAACTGGAATGTGCCTCCGTTCTCTCAGTTGTTCGATAGCCATCCAATTGGTGGAATCACCTTTGCCGGTGAACCTTCTCCCCAGTTACTAGAATCATTCCCAGTATTTGCATTTTGTTCCCAGCTTGCACCCGTCATCGTGTCAGTCTACCATGAGTCTCATCCATTCCCGATGATAAGCAAAAATCATCCATTGCGTAGTCTTCAACAAGATAGTCCACATCATCCATCCTAGTCGGAGTATGCCATTCTTTCGAACCCCTTCCAACGATCGATTGTGATTACCTCAGGCTGGTATAGAGAGTTTCAATGATCTTTGTATCAAAAGTAATTCTTTTTGCCACTTAAGGGAAATGCTCTACGAGTCATTTTTCCCTAAGGTGCCCCATTATGGAATCATGGCAATTATCTCCTCGCTACTTTGAAACCATGCACCATCCTACTCCAGCGTGGAATTGTTGCCTACCAATTTGAACCCTTGTCATCTATTACCTTCCATCTCTCTCGATGTGTGTTTAGTGTCTCAGCTCAAGAGATGTTCCAATATCTCACTCCATGAGTTGATCTTAAGTTCCTCGATCTTTGAGAAAATCGTTTTTTGTAGAGTTTCCTTCCCTCTTCATCGTGTTGGATGAAGATCTCGAAGACAAAGACGTCAAGAGCAATGTGATGCAATATATCGGTATCTTCGAGAAGGACAGTTCGATTGAGAAGACTGTGATAGTTTTGTGACCCCTCTATCTTCTTACTCCACTTCCTGAATCTCGGGACGAGATTCTTGTTTTAGTGGGGGTGAGTTGTCACAGCCCTAGATTTGGTTGTAACCAGTTGCACAAGCATTCATGCATCATGTATATATTTATGAAAGTTGAATTGGGGAAGTGGGAAGCCTCAGAAGTCTTTTACAAAAATGATCAACAATAAAAAAATTGTTGCAAATAAACCCAAGAAAATGTTCCTGTCAAGCTATAAAAATATTGGCAAGAGGTAAAACTCAAACCAATATTTTTGGAGTCTCAGAAATATTTATTTTGGGCCTTTGAATTAATTCAATAACTATTTGCATTGGATATATATTCTTAATATAATTAATATATGTCCAATAATTCTGGAACATTTTATGTGGTTTTGTATATATTAGTTCTAGCCACATAATTATTTTCAGGATTTTATAAAATGGTTTGGTGTTAAAACTAAAACCAAAACAAATCGCAGAAAAGAAATTAAAAACAGAAACAGAGAGAGAGAGCTACCAGGACTTACCTCTGCAGCCCACCTGGCGGCCCAAGTGGCCGGCCCAGCCCACCACCACCTCCTTCCCTGTCGCGTTCCTCCTCGCGCCAGTAGGCAGAGGGCGTGTGCCCGCGGCACGCCGGCACGCGCCCGCCACCTCCTGCCTGCTTGCTCGCTGCTGGAGACAGCCCCGAGCGCCACGCACTCCCCCTCGACCGCCCCGTACCCCTCTCACTCTCCCGTGCCCATTCCCCTCCTCTCCCTCGCTCTCTCGCGCAACGCCCGAGGACCACCGTCACCGCCGTTCGCCTTTGCCGCGGCCACCAGCATCCCCATGCCAAGCCAGCTAGGCCACGAGCTCCGCCTCATCTGCCTCATCCTCCTCGTCGAGCTGTGCAATGCCAGACGCCCCGAGCGCCTCCACGCCGTCGTCTTCAACTTCCCGACGCCAGAGATCTCCATCGCCGCCCCGCTTGCTCTGGCCTCTCCCCGAAGCCACTGACCAACCCTGCGGAACCGCTGTGAGCTCCTACGCCCCTTGCCCCTCTCCCCATCGACGCGTTCGTCCTCTAGCCCCGATCCCCAACCGTGACCGAAGTATCTCGCCGCCGGCCATGGCGTAGCCGTGGCCACACCCGCGCAAGCTCGCAACCGAGCACGCCACCGTGCTCAGCACGTTCCCAGGAGTCGACCGCGACCACCCGCGGCTCCTGCCGTTCCCTGCATCGCCTAACCCGCCGTTGGCCGAACTCCGGCCGCCGCAAAGCTCGACGTCGCCGTCGTTTCGGACCACCCCTACCACTGGACGCGGACGAGTCTCCTCGTCATGTAGAGCCTCTCCGCCGCGCAAATGGTCGCCTGTGGGCGATTCCCGAGCCGCACCGCCGTCTCGGCCCTCGCCGGCGGCTAAACGCCGGCGGGTTGACCGCTTTGACCGGCAGGGTTGACCCCGCTGGCCCGGGTAGACCCCAGTTTGACCTCCCTGGGTCCTGACGTGTGGGCCCAGGCCCCTGTTTAATTACTTTTAGTTTAATTAGTGTTAATTAACTTAGTTAACCCACTGACTCGTTGACATGTGGGCCCAGCCCTGCTGACATTTTAGTTAGTGTTAGCTTAGGACTAATTAACTCAGTCAATTAGCTGAGTCACTGACCTGCAGGTCCCAGGGGTCAGTTTGACCTGGACCACGCCCGTTGACTGCTGTGACGTCATGCTGATGCAGTAACACATTTTCTGGATTTATTCTTATATAGGAAATTCCAGAGAATGCCCAAAACTTCTAAAAATCATAGAAAATCAACCATAACTCCAAATGAAATAAATTATATATGAAAAATTATCAGAAAAATCCAAGGAATCTGATTATGGCATTTTCATGCATGTTTGAAGAACTTAACCTCACTGTTTAGTCCAAAACATGATAATGCACTATTTGAATTCATAGTTTGAATTTGATTTTGAACCTAGTGTTCAAACCAATTCCATTTAACTTGTTGCTAGTTGCATTAGCTCAATCAACAGCATATTGCCATGTCATGATCATGCATCATATTGTTGCATCGCATTGATTGTGTTCTTCCTTGTTTGTCGGTAATTGTCCCCTCTCGCTAGACGCTGCTCCGACGCTGTGATCGTTGACACTGATGAAGACTCAATGTTATCTTCAGAAGTGCCAGGCAAGCAAAAACCCCTTGCTCATTCCGATACAATCCCACTCTCTCGCTCCTGCTCTCTTTTACTGCATTAGGACAACAACGATTCAACTGTTACATGTTGCGGTAGTTGAACCCCTTTCCTCTGCATGACCTGTCATTGCCACAGTAAATAGATGAAACCCACTAGCATGAGTAGGAGTTGTTTGAGCCCTGATGTGCCTACTCATTCATGTTTGTTTGTCATGCCTGCTACTGCTTAAAGTTGAGTCAGGTCTAATTCATCGGGGATGAATCGGAGGTGTGTAAACATGTCCTATGTTGAGAGCTAAGTGTGTGAACACGATTTGCTAAAGGTAGCGGTGAGAGGCCATGTAGGAGTACATGGTGGGTTGTCTCATTGAAGCCGTACTCAGGAACTGAGTTCTGTGTTTGTGATCCATGAAACAGTTACTACCACGCATTGGGCCCGAAACCAATGGACCCTCTCGGCTTTTTAATCACCCTACTCTGTCCAGGAGTTGCAACTAGTTTCTGGTGTTTGTAGGTTATGTGTTGGCGGCCGTGCGTAGCGCTGACCCCAGGGGTGGGCTATGTTGCGGTAGATACACCATGGCCGGGCATGCAGGGCACCCGTTTGGTGTCTCGGAACCCTGTACACATCGTCCGGGGCCGTATGTGGAAACCTCGGCCAGACTCCCTGCGGATGGAACCTGGATAGGCGATAAACCTGGACTAGAGACTTGAGTGTTTAGGTAGGCCGTGGCCGACACCCTCGTTGGGCTTCCACTTGAAGGTTGCCGAGTACATGTCGTGTAAACGACGGTAAGTGGTGAGAGCGTGTGTGAAGAAGTACACCCCTGCAGGGTTAACATCATCTATTCGAATAGCCGCGTCCACGGTAATGGACTTCTAGGTTGCGTATAACAGTTCATAGATAAGTGAAAGTGGATACTCTAAAACTCGCAAGATAAGTGTGAGTGCTATGGATGGCCTTCTCGTAGGGAGACGGGAGCGGATCCATAGTGGTGTATTGAATGGTGAATATGTGGACTCGTGTGCGCCACCTCAAAAGAGTTACTTGCAGTCGTAGTTCAGGTTAGCCACTGAGTCAAAGCTGGCTTGCTGCAGTTAAACTCCACCACCCCCCTTGTTGATACCGATGCATATGTAGCTAGTTCTGATGTAAGTCTTGCTGAGTACCTTTGTACTCTCGTTTGCTTAATTTATGTTTTGCAGAGAGACTTCAGTCTCGCTAGTAGTTCCGCGTGGACTTCGACGTTTAGCTTGATACCTCAGCTACGATCTTGTGCCCTCGGCAGGATCTGGTAGATAGTCAGGCTTCTCAGCCTTTTTCATTTATAGATGTCTGTACTCAGACATGTTAAGCTTCCGTGTGTGCTTGATTTGTATGCTGTGATTGTTGGGTCATGAGACCCATGTTTGTAATACCTCGCTCCTCGGAGCCTAATGAATAAATACTTTGAGTCATAGAGTTATGTTGTGATGCCATGTTGTATTTACACGTATTGAGCATATTGTGTGTATGATTGAAATGCTTGGTATGTGTGGGATCCGACAATCTAGTTGTTTATCCTTGGCAGTCTCTCTTATGGGGAAATGTAGTCTAGTGCTTCCATGAGCCATAGTAGTCCGCTACAGCCCGGTTCACCGGAGTCCTGTTAGCCCAGCACTACTGCTCAGGACACTTGACTGGCCGGCATGTGTTTCACTTCGTTCCTGTGTCTGTCCCTTCGGGGAAATGTCACGCGGTGACATCCGAAGTCCTGCCTAGCTTGCTACAGCCCGGGTTCCCGGAGTCCTGTTAGCCCAGCGCTACAGCCCGGATTCACACGCTGCTGACCGACACGCTCGATGTGATTCATGTATGCCTGTTCCCATAGGTTAGTGCCGCTTTGGGTTCACGACTATCCTTGTCGGCCCAGGTTCTCTGTCATATGGATGCTAGCGACACTATCATATACGTGAGCCAAAAGGCGTAAACGATCCCGGACCATGGTAAGGCGACACCCATGGGAATACCGTGCGTGAGGCCGCAAAGTGATATGAGGTGTTACTGGCTAGATCGATGTGACTTGGAATCGGGGTCCTGACAAACGCATGACCCACATTTAAATGAAGAACAATTATTTATTGAAATTCGATGGTCCAAGTGGCTGGTTATTATCATATAGCGCCACCACCTGAAAGCATCATATAGCAGCAGCAACAGCTCATAGCAACTCATCATACAGCAGCATCAGTAGTGTGCAATTCATCATATACCAGTAGCAGCTCATAGCAATTCATCATATAGCAGCAGCAGGAGCAGCTCATAGCAATTCATCATATAGCAGTAGCAGGAGCAGCTCATAGAAATTCATCATATAGCAGCAGCAGGAGCAGCTCATAGCAATTCATCATATAGCATCAGCAGGAGCAGCTCATAGCAATTCATCATACAACAGCAGGAGCAGCTTATAGCAACTCATCATATAGCAGCAGCAGCTCATACCAATTCATCATATAGCAGGAGTAGCTCATAGCAATTCATCATATAGCAGTAGCAGCTCATAGCAATTCATCATATAGCAGCAGGAGCAGCTCATAGCAATTCATCATATAGCAGCAGCAGGAGCAGCTCATAGAAATTCATCATATAGCATCAGCAGGACCAGCTCATAGCAATTCATCATACAGCAGCAGCAAGGGCATCTTATAGCAACTCATCATATAGCAGCAGCAGCTCATAGCAATTCATCATATAGCAGCAGCAGCTCATAGCAATTCATCATATAGCAGCAGTAGCTCATAGCAATTCATCATATAGTAGCAGCAGGAGCAGCTCATAGCAATGCATCATATAGCAGCAGCAGAAGCAGCTCATAGCAATTCATCGTATAGTGGATCAGAATGAAAATTTGGCAAAAAATCAGAGGAGATCCTTACCTTGTTGGATGAGCTCATCCTTTAACAGCACCTCAAGGCCACGGCCTAGGAGGTGGGGAGGGGTAATAAGGTGCCTTCTGCCGCAATGTGGCATCAACCGTAGTTGTGTAGCGCCTGCCGGAGTAGTGCGTTGGACAAACCACAGTGGATCAGCTGTTGTAGTCCATAAGAATGAGGGGCGACACCAGAGGGAGGAGCAGCCAGGGAGATTTGCCCCTACCCGCCGGCCATGTAGCCTAGATGGACAGAGCATCATCGAGGACAAGGCCAGATGGGACCAGTGGCGACGTCTTGCTGGAGGAACCCCAGTGCTGCAGGCAGGGTATCGAGGTAGAGGGAAAGGGGAAAGGAGATGCTAGCGGGCAGGGCAATGAACACTTGTGTGTTTGTTTTTACTTGAGGGTGAGGTGTGACGCAGGCGTCACCAGTTGCATTTAGAGTGTAATATAGGCAGACAACAGAGTCATTTCACTATTCCCCTTCCCTTCAATTTTTAATGAGGTTCTACCCGAAACACCCCCTCCAAAGCGAAATTAGTTAAGCCCAAGCCCATAACTCAAAAATGACTTCTTTACATCTTTTATGGCTTATTTTGAAAATAAGCCCTGAAAAGGCGGAATAGAATTGGCCCTTAACCTGCAATTCAATTGTGCGTGGAATGATGAATCACTCCTGCCTGCTATAGTGCACATTTAGGCATCATCATACATGGCATAACCTAATACATGTGCACTCCATTGTAGAATATGGAATATGCAATGTTTATGTTAGTTCATATGTTGCACATGATTTTTAAATGCCCCTTAAATTTGGTCAGTCCAGTGATGGTCTTTAAGCCTCCTTCTTTGCTTCTTTTATTGATATGTAAGATTTGCTCACACATCTGTTCAATTGCTTGTTTGCATCAGCCAGCCATACTAGCATGTTTGCTTTGATTAGTTGCTATTCTTGACCTAACACTCTAATAGAGCTTGTCAAAGATTTAAACACGAAGGGCTGCTATAGTGGGGCCTTTTCTAACTCACAGGTGACATAAATGTTTGGTTGTACACTAAAGTAGACTCTCCAAGAGTACCTGGCGATCCAGTTCGAAGGTATGCCTAGTTTTTACATAGTGCAGACATAGTAAATGCTCATTTCATTGTGTGCAAGTGCAAGAGATGCGGCATGTTTAATTATGTGGTGTTGTTTTGTTATATTCTCATCCTTTTGTGTTCATAGACTGGAAAGTATGCATATTTATCTTCTAAGGAGACGAGTAACTAGTTTGTGTCACCTTGCAGAGGGGGTGCAATGAAGATAAGATTGAGGATTTCCAAGTACAAGATGTTAGGAAGGAGCCTTGCAAGAGAAGTAGGAGCTGCACTGAGCCTCTTCAACCTGTTAAGGTAAATCACTGTATCCAACTCAACAGTTCAATTCCTTGTTTGTTTCAGGCATAGTTAATTTGCTCTTTTCAATTGCTTTATTTGTCCTCAGTTAATGAGATGCCCAAAGAATGATGCCTGATGTTGGGTACTTGTATAACTATTAGTTGACATAATTAAAGGCCTTACCATTTAATTACTCTGCCGAAGTGTGCCTGAAGCTTTGAAGTCTATTAACCAACTATCATTGAATGAGGCTCACAATCTAATTTATACTAGCCTAATGATTGCATAGTTTTTCTTGTTGTAGTATGTTTGTATGAAATCCTCTGATGTTCATTATGCTCCCTAAGACATTAATAGCTACGGAATGGCCAACTACTTGCTTTCTTCTACGCAACATGCTGTCTAAATTTGTAACTTGTTTGTGTTTTGGATTGGGCCCCAACATCATGCTCCTCTAGTGAGCTAAGAGTGATTTCTGTATGCAGGCTACACAGACTACCTTCTTTTATATTTTTTAAAATATCACCTGCTTATGCTTCATGTCGTGTAACATTATTGTTAGTCCTGTTTTGCCATGTACAAAATAGTCTATCTTGCTCGCTTCACTGTTTTAATTATATTTTGACCCTAGTCATCTGTACTTATAGAAACATTTCAGGATGAAGTGACATCAACATAAAGATCTGCGAGCAGTGCGGCATGGCCGTTACCGAATGATTATGGATTGGAATTGGAATGTGCTGATGTTCTCGAGTATCAACTAGAGGTGGCAAGACAACTTGTTCATGATTCTGAACATACAATCAACAAGTTGAGACTGGACATGTAGGTATTAGATGCAGGAGTCAAAAAATGAAACAATACACTGAGGTAAAAATGAAGAAATTGGAGATTTTGCAGACTTAAATTTGTGCTATCTAAATCCGGCGAATCCTATTTTCTAAAGAAATTATAGTTCAAATGGTAAGTTATGTTGATGCGCGTCCATGATGTATGAGCTGTATTTGCCCAGTGTATGTAATTCGTTGTTTTTGTATGCTTTATTATCACTGGTGCCAAACCATAATGCCCAGTGGGTATAATCGGCTATAATTTCTTTATTGTATGGTGTAGGATTATTCTACGTTTCTATGCCTTAGTCTCTTCATTGTATAGTGTATGTGTTTTTAGAGGTAATAGTATAGAGTAGGATAATTCTTTGAATATGCTATGTCATTCAAACGAGGGCCAACTCGCCCAAACGTTGTAGTGACCATGGTCGTCCAAATGTCGTACGATCCATGGGCCATCTACATGACAGATGATCCATGGCCATCTATGGGCTGTCGGATCCGTGGGCCTTCTATGGGCCATCGGATCCATGGGCCTTCTATGGTCCATTGGATAAATGGGCCTTCTATGGGCCATTAGATCAATGGGCCTTCTACGTCCCTTAGGATCCATGGGCCTTCTATGGGCCGTCTCATCTATGGGCCTTATACGGGCCGTATAAGGGGTCGTAAACGAGCTAGAGTTCAAATCGTCCGTTCATGGGCCGACCATAACGGGTCGTCGTTAATCGGCCGTATTTGATGACGCTATGAAAACGGCCCAACGTATTAACGGGCCACAAACAGGCCGACTGTAACCATGGGCTGAATTTGGCCCACAAGTAGAAAATGACAGTAACGGGCCGAAAGTAAACGAATGCTGGAAATGAGCCCAAGAATAAATGGGCCCTGAGAAGGCCCAAAGATAACATGGGCTGGAAACGGCCCAACGGAATAATGGGTCGTTAATGGGTATAAAGTGATACACTGTTCATTACGGGCCAGTTTTACCACGGGCCATTAATGGGCCGAGGGTTATTAAGGGCCTCATATGGGCCGAAAGACGTCATGGGCCATACATGGGACGGAAGTTAAAACAGGCTGGAATTATATTGGACGGCCCAGATGACGCTACTGGGCCTAATTCGGATAGGCCGTAAACGGGCCCTGGGTTAGCGGGCTGTAAATGGGCTATATGCGAACGTGCCGTTAACAAGCTTGCCATGGGCCAGCCCGCCACCTTTTGACCAAGTCAAATGGGTCGTCCTTTTCATAGGAATGGGCCTCTGTTGGGCCGTGCCACGTGTCGACGTATCATACGCGCTTTGGGTCCAATGAGTGGATGACATCTGTCCCAACGGCGAGCCGACATGTGTTCCCTCCAGCCAATGATGATTTTACACGTGGAAAATCCCCATTGGTCGGGGCTGTTAACGGGTTCAGATCCAAAACTGGACCCGATAGCTTAACGGCGTTCCGTTACGGTGGATGCCACGTGTCGGTCACCCTTGGGAAAGCACTTATGTGACGCGCAATTTAACGTCATGGAAGTGGACACTTCCGTGATGATAATTTTGGTAATGTCATGTAACACTTCTATGACAGCACAGATATGACTATCTTGATTCTGTCGTAAAATTGCCATGGATGTACATGCATGACAGAAAACGTGACCTACTGTGACTAACACGTATCATCATGGAAGAGTATTTTTTTGTAGTGTGCGTAGGTTTTCATCTTCCTTCTGGGGAATGATATGCAAATCACTCGCCTGGCCATGAGCTTGGTGGCCTCAAGTGAAGGTACCAACGAACTCATGACACAGGTCCGACCAAGAAGAAATGGAATCCGCCGGCAAGTGCATCAACCAAAACATGACATTGGGTTTCAGGGCCAACGGGAAGTAATTGGCAAGCACCTTAGCATCGCGAGCCCCAGCGGCTTGCATCGCGATGGTGTAGATGCTGAGGAACTCCGACGGGTGAGTCTTGCCATTGTACTTCTCGCCGACATTGTGCTTGAATGTGCAGTGGAACGGCCACTGGAACTGCCGTAGCTCATGGGTAAAGGCGGGGCAACCCACCTCGTAAGGTAGGCCGCCGGAGCCTCCCAGCGATGGGTGGTCCATGGCGGGCCCTGCCCGCCTATCTGACTGGTGGCGTGTATTGTGTTGGCGCTCGATGGTGGTTCGAGCGTCTTCCTGGGCTTGCTCCCGAAGAACCTGACATTGGTCGCGGTGGGTCCGTGGGTCGGACGACTCTATGGAAATGTTATCACAAGCGTCATCACGACGGACCGACATCCGCGGTGGCTGGCGTGGAGGAGGAGAGTGCACCGTGGTCACCGTGCCTCCGACCCCTCCACCGCTGGCGTGCAGTGGCTCTATGGAGCGCCGGCCTGAGGGCCTCGCTGGCCGTGGCTCGACTTTGTTGGCGACGCCGACGAGGCTCCGGATAGTGGCTCTCCACTCGTCGAGCTTCTCCGTGGCAGGAGGGAAGTCGAGGAGCAGCTCGCGCGCACCAAAGCTTCTTCTGGTGTGGGTGGTGGCGAAAGCTGCGTGGACCGTGGCGTGCTTCGACTTCTAACCATGTTAGAAGGAGCTCTGTCATGGACCGGCGGCTGTGTGCCATTTTTGCCAGCACTTCGGCGGGCATGGTGGCCTCCTTCGTCCCGCAAATGACGCACATGACTCTTCCCACGGCGGTGTCCAGGGTCACTGGAGTGGTAACGCTGCTCGTCACGCACAACCTGGGAAGAGTGCGATGTGGGCGCCGGGGTGGGCGTCTTGGAGGTCGCCGCGCCGCCCGTGGGTGGCACAGTGACGCCCCCGGAGGGTCCCGCACCGCCTGCGGGGGGGCAGCTCCGTCTCTGGATTTTATGGCCTGCGGCCCGTCGCCTTGCGCACGAACAACGCCGCTCGCCAGGCTCTGACTGCCATAGCGATGTTGGTGCTCGCGGGCCGTGCCTCGGGTCCTGTCCGCGACTGGCCCGCTCCTCGCCAGCATCGATACGGGTCGTCCGGCTCTCGACGAACCGACCGCCGTCGCCGCCTTCTTCTTGGGAGCCATCACGATGAAGAATCGCTAGGCTGACTGCCAGACCGGATTTTCACGACTACGCCCCCTACCTGGTGCGCCAAAGATGTCGGTGGAAATGACACCTATGGGGTCACTAGGATCCCTTCTACGGTTGGCGAGCGCGAGGTTTTGCAAAGAGCAGGTCTAAAAGGAAGCAAACGGATCGTTTACCTAGGTTCGGGCCGCGAAGATGCGTAATACCCTAGTCCTACTTTGGTGGATGTATTTGAGAGTTTTCTTGTGTTCTTGAGCTAGCTACGGGGTGCAACTTTGCCCAAAAGATCTGAATCCCTCTCCTGGTCACCTCAGGTCTCCTTTTATAGGAAAAAGGGGTTGCCACAGTAGCACACAGGAGGTGGAAAGGTCAATAGTCGATAAGCCTATCCTCTTGCACCGTTAGGAAAACACATTTAATGCGTGACGTGCCCCCCTTGCTTTATCGGGGACGCCATGGAAGCATGTCCCAGCCGTCGCCACCTCGCCTGGCCTCGACACGCGTCCGAGCTGATGAGGCATCGCGGCACCACGTTGGCTGGCTACTGGGCTGGCGCGGTGGTGGAGCCTTCATGAAGGGTCACATGCCGCCACGCAGGTGCCTGCTGAGTCGGTGTAGAGGCCGCCCGTCGCCATGCAGGTGCCTGCCCAGCTGGTTGTGCTAGCAGCTGCTTGGGGACGGTGGTGGAGCTCTGGCAGACGCGGGCCTGGTAGTGGCACTGCTGATGCCCTCGGCAAGGGTCTTGCCGGAGGCCCGGCAAGGGTCTTGCCGTGGCGTTGCAGTCGTCCACGGCAAGGGTGTTGCCGGGGGTCTTGTGGATTTCCTCGGCTAGGATCCCACCGAGGGTCGCCGTCTTCTGGTCCTCATCTGATCTCACATGTTTTATGATCTTGACGAAGATTTGGATGCCACCATAGAGGCGCCTCCCGGGCTTTGGTTCCAATGCAAGACCTCCTTCGGGAGCACAAACAACATCGTCACCAAGAACAAGATTCCATGGACCAACAGCAAGCTTGACAAAGCCAATGCCAAGAAGAGCAAGACGGCGAAGCCCTATGGCAAGAACAACAACTTCATGAGGAGCAAGCACTTGAAGCACAATGATCCCTAAGAGAAGCTACTCGCGTCGTCCAAGAGCGTAATCGACACGTGCAAGGAAGAAAAAGCACTCCGTCAAGAACACCAAGATGAAGACATTCGCCTTGAGAAGTGCCAAGAAAGGAGGAATGGAGCAAGAATCCCTCACCCTCAACGTCAAGTTAATGATGAGGATCAAGAGGTTGAGGACCCCCTCCAAGACAAGAGCGACATCGCATTGCAACCATTATAGTGAAGAGTAATGCTACTATAAGCTCAAGTTCAACATGCCTAAGTTATCCGGTAGCACCGATCTAGAAGATTACCTCTCATGGGACTTAAAAGTCGAGAAGACATTCCGTCTTCACAACTACGAAGAGGAAAAGAAGATCGCAATAGCCTCCCTCGAATTGCAAGAATGTCCTCATTTGGTGGGAACAAGTTATCGAGCGACGAAGGGAAAAAGGCGAGCCACGGATCACGACTTGGGACCAAATGAAGGAAATCATGATCTCGCTTCATGCCTACCCACTACAACTGTGATCTCTTCAAGAAGCAACAACTCCACAAACAAGGCACAAAGACGGTTGAGGACTACTACCAAGAAATGGAGATTGCCATGATATGAGCACATCAAGGAAGATGAGGAGCAAAGTATGGCACACTTCTTGAACGGCTTGAACCACCAAATCAAGAAGATTGCAGATTTCTAACCCTACTCCAACCTCCTCCATCTAGTGCACCAAGCAACCAAAACGTAGCGACAAGTGCAAGATGACTTCAAGTACTCCACTCCTCCAAGACCTATGGCTCAACTACTCAATCGACTACAACTTCGACGAACACTACCAGAGCTACACCCACTACCAACGAAACAACAAGCTCCAAGCAACCTACGACATCTTCGAGTCGTCCTCCTACAAGAAACTACAAGCCAAGAGACTCATCATCAACTCCTACAATGGATGCTAACGGTAAGACAAGTTCAATCCAATATTTCACTTGCAAGGGCCATGGACATAAGACATTCGAGTGCGCCACACGGTGCACCATGATTTCAAATTATGACGGCACCTACGACTTCATGAGAGATGAAGATATGGAAGCCTTAGAACATGTGGCCATGCATCGCCAAGTGAATGATGATGAAGATGCACAAATCTTTTGCGACCATGATCCGAGCCCCGCTCTCGTTGTCTCCAAGATCTTGACACTTCAACAACAACAAGATGAAGACCAACATTCTCATACCTTCCACACCAAAGCGGGCATCTAAGGACGTTTCATCAAGGTGATCATCAAGGCGGAAGTTGCCACAATTTGGCAAGTGACTAAACTTTGCTCCAAGCTACAATTGGTCAAGAAGAAGCACCCACACCCTTACAAAGTCCAATGGCTACGAGACTCCAACACCATTCAAGTGCAGCACACTGTTCAAGTGTCATTCAAGATTGGGGCATGTGAGGACACCTTGGAGTGTGATGTAGGACATGGTCCATGTGCCATATCTTCTTAGGACAAATGATACGTCTCCGTCGTATCTACTTGTCCAAACAGTTTTGCTCTTGTTTTGGACTCTAATTTGCATGATTTGAATGAAACTAACCCAGACTGATGATATTTGCAGTAAAACTACCATGGTGTTGTTTTTTGTGCAGAAATAAAAGTTCTCGGAATTGGACAAAACATTTTGGAGACTTTTTATGGAATATATAAAAAATACTGGAGCAAAGACCCACTAGGGGGCCACCTGCTGCCCACCCCCGTGGCGAACCCTGGTGGCTTGTGGGGAACATGAGGCTCCGCCGACCCTAATCTCAACCCTATAAATTCCTATTTCCCAAGAAAAAAATAAGAGAAGAAATTTCATCGCGTTTTATGATGCGGAGCCGCCGCCACCTCTTGTTCTTCATTGGGAGGCCAGATATGGAGGCCTGTTGGGGCTCTGGAGAGGGGGGTCCATCGCCATCATCATCACCAACCCTTCTTCATCACCAATTTCATGATGCTCGCTGGCGAGAGTGAGTAATTCCTTCATAGGATTACTGGACGGTGATGGGTTGGATGAGATTTATCATGTAATCAAGTTAGTTTTGTTAGGGCTTGATCCCTAGTATCCACTATGTTCTGAGATTGATGTTTCTATGACTTTGATATGCTTAGTCCTTGTCACTAGGACCCGAGTGCCATGATTGTAGATCTGACCCCTTTATGCTTTCATGATTATATTTGTGTTCCTGATCCTATCTTGCAAGTTATATGCACCTATTATGTGTTATGATCCACATACCCCAAGGTGTCATTAATTGGGATTCTTTCTGGTGATTACCGTAGTTTGAGGAGTTCATGTATTCACTATGTGTTAATGCTTTGTTCCGGTTCTCAATTAAAAGGAGACCTTAATATCCCTTAGTTTCCTTATGGAACCTGCAGCCACGGGAGGGTATGACAAAAGATGTCATGCAAGACCTTTTCCATAAGCACATAAGACTATATACGAAATACATGCCTACATTACATTGATGAATTGGAAGTAGTTTTATGTCGACCTAGGTTATAACTATTACATGCTGAATGTTATCCAACATTATTATCCATCACCGATCCAATGCCTACGAGCTTTCCACAGATTGATCTTTGCTAAGTTACTGCGTCCACCGCTGCTGTTACAATTGCTAGAAAACCATTACTGCTACTGTTACCGTTACTGTTGCTATCGTTGCTACCGCTATCAAACTATCATATTACTATGATACTAATCACTCTGCTGCAAATATTTAGTTCTCCAGGTGTGTTAGAATCGACAACTCAACTGCTACACTACAAAAAAACACTTCCGTGATGATATGTGTTTGTCACAGTAGGTCACATTTCCTATCATGCGTGTACATCCATGACGATTTTATGACAGAATCAAGATAAGTCATACATGTGTTGTTGTAGATGTGTTCCATGATAAAACTCAAATTATCATCATGGAAGCGTCCACCTCCATTGAAGGAAATATTCCCTAGAGGCAATAATAAAGTTGTAATTTTATATTTCCTTATTCATGATAAAGGTTTATTATTCATGCTAGAATTGTATTTATTGGAAACCTAAATACATGTGTGAATACATAAACAAACGTTGTGTCCCTGGTGAGCCTCTACTTGACTAGCTCATTGATCAAAGATGGTTAAGGTTTCCTATACATGGACATGAGTTGTCATTTGATAACGGGATCACATCATTAGGAGAATGATGTGATGGACAAGACCCATCCGTTAGCTTAGCATAATGATCGTTCAGTTTTATTGCTATTGCTTTCTTCATGTCAAATACATATTCCTTCGACTATCAGATTATGCAACTCCCGGATACCGGAGGAATGCCTTGTGTGCTATCAAACATCACAACGTAAATGGGTGATTATAAAGATTCTCTACATGTATCTCCAAAGGTATTTGTTGAGTTGGCATAGATTGAGATTAGAATTTGTCACTCTGAATATCAGAGAGGTATCTGTTAGCCCTCTCGGTAATACACATCATATGCTTGCAAGAACATTACTAAGGAGTTAGTTATGAGGTGATGTATTACGGAACGAGTAAGAGACTTGCCGGTAACGAGATTGAACTAGGTATGAAGATACCGATGATCGAATCTCGGGCAAGTAACATACCGATGGAAAAAGGGAATTACGTATGTTGTCATAACGGTTCGACCGATAAAGATCTTCGTAGCATATGTAGGAGCCAATATGGGCATCCAGGTTCCGCTATTTGTTATTGACCGGGGAGGTTTCTCGGTCATGTCTACATAGTTCTCGAACCCGTAGGGTCCGCATGCTTAACATTCGATGACGATATAGTGTTATATGAGTTATGTGATTTGGTGACGGAATGTTGTTCAGAGTCCTGGATGAGATCACGGACATGACGAGGAGTCTCAAAATTGTCAAGAGGTAAAGATTTATATAGGATGATGGTATTTGGACACCGGAATTGTTTCGGGTGGTACCCGGTACTTATCAGGTCACCGGAAGGGGTTTCGGCACGCGCGGCAAAAGATATGGGCCTTATGGGCCAAGAGGGTAAACACACCAGCAACAAGGGGCTGGTGCGCCACCCATATGGGCCGGCCTAAGGAAGAGAAGGAAAGGGGAGATGGGAAAGGAAGGTGCGGATTAGGATTCCCACTTCCTTCCCTCTCCCCCCCCCCTCTTTCCTTACCCCTATGGCAAACATGGCAAGGGGGCGCAGCCAAGAGCAGGAGCCCAAGTAGGATTCACACCTACTTGGGGCACCCCTTGGCATCTCCCTATACCTCCTACTTATATATATGAGGAGGGGGTGCCTAGCAGACAATAGACAATTTCCTAGCCGTGTGGGGTGCCCCCCTCCACCATTTACACCCCCGGTCATATTTTCGTAGTGCTTAGGCAAAGCCCTGCGGAGATCACTTCACCATGCCATTGTGCTGCCGGAACACATCTACTACCTCGCCGTCATTCTGGATCAACAAGGCGGATGACATGACTGTCGGTGCGGAACGACACCTATGGGATCACAAGAATCCCTACTATGGTTAGCGGGGCGCGGGGTCGTGGGAAGAGCGGATCTAACAGGTAGCCCACAGTTTGTTTATCCAGGTTCGGGCCGCAAGGATGCGTAAAACCCTACTCTTGCTTTGGTGGATTGTATATCGGTGTTCTTGAGCTAGCTATGGGGCGTGAGGAGCTCCAAAAATCCGAATCCCTCTCCTGGTCGCCTCGGGCCTCCTTTTATAGAGAAAAGGGGATGCTACAGTGGCACACAGGAGGTGGAAAGGGTATAGTGATGCAAGGTTATCCCTCGCATTACATGACAAGGCGCCTTTAATGATCTTGCTTAGGTGTCCTTGCTTTATCGGGGACGGGGGAGAAACTTGTCTCGTCCGTCGCTGCTCCTTCTTGTGTCGACACGCGGCCTGATCAGCCATGCCTGCGATGCCACATAGGTTGGCAGGCAGCTGAGGTGGCGCAGTGGTGGGTCTTCACGAAGATCTGCATGCCGCCACGCAGGTGCCTCCCCAGCTGGTTGGGTCGGCAGCTGCATGCATGCGGTGGTGGAGGTTTAGTCGGCGTGGGCCTGATGGTGGCCCTGTGAGTGTCGTCGGCAAGGGCCTTGCCGGGGCCCCGGCAAGGGTCTTGCCGAGGCGCCTGCTGTCATCCCCGGCAAGGCGCTTGCCGGGGGCCTTGTGGTCTTCCTCGGCTGGGATCCTGCCAAGGGTCGTCGTCTCCTTAGTGCGTATCTGATCTTGAATGTCTTCACAAAGATCTGCATGCCACCACGGGGATGTCTCCCGAATCCTTGCCCTTTGGGGGCAGTGGACTGAAGGGTGACTTGCTCCGTAGGCGCGGGACGAGTTGTCGCGGCAAGGGTCTTGCCAGGGCTGCTAGAACTGTCCCCCGGCAAGGATCTTGCTGGGGGAGTCCGCTTCGTTCCCTTTGCTCTTCGTGGTCTTGGCCTTGGCGTTGTTCTAGTTCTCTTGAGCTTCCGTCTTACCCTAGCTCACCTCCCTTGCCTTGCTTGGTGTGGTGGTGCCTGTGGCTCAGACTGCCCATGCACAGTTATAGGGGTACAAAAAGTGTACCCCTCTTTTTGTACACCGACAGGAGCCCCTGGGCCTGGGCCACACATAAGCGCAACGCGTTGTTGGGCTAGGCCCAAAAACGGTGCGCGGGCAGGCGGGGCGGTTTTTACCGCGATAAGATTCTTCGCGCTGCGCGCTTCCCACGACTCCCGCACGTGGTGCGGCGTGGGGAGGTGCGTGTGACGTGGGCGGCATGCGTGGGGTTGGTTCCTGCGGGCATGCGTCACACCACAGTTAATGTGAAAGGAGGCGGCCCGTGTTTTCCCCCATAAGAAAGGAATAACCGCGGGCGCGCTGCTCACTTTCTCCTCTTTCCCCGTGCCTTTTCCAATCTCAGAGCTGCTGTTTCCTCTCTTCCTTCCTTCCTAAGCTTCCGCCATCGCCCGCCGTCGTTGCTTCGCCATCCCCCTTCCTTAGCCCTCTAAACTTCTTGGTCGCCATGGCACCCAAATCCATCAAGGGCAAGGGGGTGGCTAAGGGTGTTGGGACTGTGGAGCCGCCGGAGAGCGTGCTGTCGGGGGACCGGATGAAGTCCGCCTTTTTCTTCCCCTCGACGGTTGATGTTCAAGAGCTCCGGGCCTCCTTCAGGCCCCTATGGGGAGCGAAGACGGGGGAGAGAATTCGGGACACCCGGCGACGCGCGTCATTCCTGCTGCTTGCGCCGATCATGCTCCAAATCGGTATCCCTTTTTTGTCGATTATCTTTCTTGCGGGTTATGCCCCCGTTTCTCTGATTTCTTCTGCGACGTTATGCACACCTTCGGCTTTCGCCTCTTGGATTTTACTCCGAATGCGGTGGCGTGCATGGCTTTCTTCGCGCATCTTTGCGAAGGCTTTGCCGGGGTGCAGCCCAACACGGCGCTCTTTCGCCATTACTTCTTCCGTTGGATCCAACCGGGAGGTGCCGTCTTTGGTTGCGTCACCTGGATCCCAAGATCCAAGGGGGCGTACCCGGACGGTGCCGTGACGGAGAGATGGGAGGAATGGCATGGCCGGTGGTGCTGGATTGAGGATGAAAACCCACCGGAATTCTTCAAGGTCCGCCGAGTGCCGCCGGTCCGTGGCAGCGATTGGAGCGATGTCGATGCCGCCGATGGGAGGCTCACTGTCGCCACCACCAGGATTCTCCGGCTCACCCGGGCCGGACTCACCCTTGAGATGAATGGGGAGGACTTCATTCGCCGCCGGATCGCCCCATTGCACAACAAGGGGAGGCCAGCTTGGCTCTTTACGAACCCGGCTGACATTATGCAACTCCGCCCCGGCCTTGATCACAACTTCACATTGCTGGCGCATGCCCACTTCTGGCAGCGGCTTTTCCATCTTGATGTGGGTCGCGACGGCGAGGTCGAACGGACCGGCAAGGCCGCAAGGGATGCCGCAAAGGTTGGCAAGGCCATCAAGGGGCCGTTTTTCAAGTTGCCAGCGGGGGTGGTCCCGTTGTGCAACAATTCACGTCGGTCCAAGATCATCGCCATGATGCCGGACTGTAACGCGCACGGCCCTGTCCCGAGCTGGAAGGAGCCGAAGGATGCTGATGTGCAGCAATTCTTTGACACCCTGATCGAGGTGTATGTCAATGCTGATGCCGAGCGGTGGCTTATCATGGACGCCACCCAGGAAGAGCTGGACTACATCGCCACTAGGGCGAGGGAGGCTCAGCTTGCCATGGAGGCCGGCAGTGCCGGGGGTGAGGAGGACAAGGCCGCAACGGCTGCAGAGGAAGAGGAGCTCGCCCGGTGGGCGGCGGCCTCCGGGGAGGTCAGCAGCGCCGACACTGGAGCTCCGCTCGTCGTAGACGCGGCCGACGAGTCGTCGGAGGAGGAGGACGTGGCGGCGGGCTCGACGCCAACCAGGGGAAGAGGGTGAGTCCTGCGGCGGGCTGACTCCGGCGATCTGGTTCAGCCCGGCAGGGCTACGCGGCCTCAATTGACCCTGGAGGGGTCTGGGCGCCAGACGAGGGGCACGGCAGCCAAGAGGCTGACGAAGGCCGCTGAGAAGAAGAAGACAGCAGCTCCTTCCTCATCTGGGCGCGCACAAACCCCGCCGTCTTCGCCTCCTCCGGCAGATGTCGACTCGGATGTTGATGCGGAGGTCACTTTTGATCTCGGGCCTCTCAGCCCGAAGAGGAAAAGGAAAGTGGCGGAGGAAGAGGAGATAGATGACGACTAAGTACTCGGTCTCTTACTGCCATTTCCATTCCCCTAAATCAAGTCACTTATCTTGATCCATTTTTGCTTTTGCAGGGATGCAGAGACGTTGGCCCAAAGGGTGAAGAGGGCGAAGGCCTCGGCGAGCAGTCAGCCCCCAGCTGGGGCTTCAGAGATGCCACTGGTGGTGTTGAGCAGCCCGGACATCAGCCCCCGGCATAGCCCCCAGCGTAAGTTCGTCACCCTCCTCTTACTCGACATGTGGTAGGCGTTCGATGCTATGGTGTTGACCTTGCCGGGTTCGCAGGATGGGAGCAGCAGCAGGAGGAGCCGCAGAGGGCTACCCCCAACACACCACCCCCATCGACTACGCCGCCACGAGGGGCGTCCCCGGCAAGGGCACCAAGCACGGAGCCCACACCCATGGAGGAATAGGGGAACTTGGGCGCTGGTGACTCTGCCACGGCGTCGGATGCTGGCAGGGAGGGGACTTCTGCTTCACAACCTGGCACTGGTGAGTCGTCTGTCCTCCGTCTCTGTTTTTCCCTTATTCTTTTTCTTGGCTTGCATGCTCACATTACTACCCAGGCCCTCCTTCAATAGGTATGGAGGACGTGGATACCGTTGTTGGGAACATTGCTGAGGAGGCCGCCAAGGATGCTACCGAGGACACCGCTGCAGGGGGCCGCCAAGGCGACCGGCGAGGCTTCTGCCGAGGGCGCCAACAGTGGGCCTGCCGGGGAAGCCGGCAAGGCCACTGCCGAGGAAGAGGCGGTTGATGATCAGCCTCCCTCCTCCTCAACCTCGGGCCCCGGCAGGTATCTGAAGGTGGGCGACGATCTTTTCGTCCACCTCCCAGGGGCGTCAAGTTCCCGGGCGCCCGCCAAAGGGGAAGTCTTTGATGGCGAGGTGCTTGCCGCCACCGGGCTTGAGGTTGTCGATGAGTCGGGCGTTGCCGGTGATGGTTCTCCAGAAGAGCAGCTTTTCCGTGCTATGGGGGCCAACTTCCAAAAACTCCAGGCACTCTACCGTGTCCGTCTGGACAAGGTTAAGTCCAGGACGGCAATGGTGGACCAGGCGGAGGTGGATTTCAAGGAGCACGTTGCTGAGACGCAGACCTGGTTCCACCAGACTCGCGAGGAGCAGAGGGCCTTCCAGGAGGAATTGGCCAAGCGCAATGTCGAGCTCACCATGAAGATGGCTGACATCGAGAAGGCCCAGGAACAGGCGGCGAACTTGGCTGCCGCGGCCGAGGCCGTCCGGAACCAGCATCAAGCCACACTAGATTCCCAGGAAGAGGACCTCACCGTGCGTGAGGCGAAGCTTTCCGCAGCGCTGCGCGGCAAGGATGAGGAGCTCGAGGCCCTTGTCGCGCGGCGGACTCGCGAGCTGGAGCGGAGGCACAAGGAGGCACTCGATGCCCAGGCTCTGGCCCATGCCGGCAAGGTAAGGGAGTTGGAGGTGGCGCTGGACAAGTTGAAGGAGCAGGCCCTCAAGCTGTCCAACGAAAAGAGCACGCTCAATAGCGCCTTGGTGGAGGCGCAAGGAGCGGTCATCAGCAGGGCTGGGGAACTCTCCAAAGCGCGAAACTCCATCAGAGATCTCAAGCTGAAGCTGGAGGATCGCGAGAAGATGTTGTCGGAGAGCAGGGCTCGGGAGGAGACCTTGACCAGGAGTCTGGAGGAGGAGAAGCAGCTGCGGGCGAATGAGGCCGCCTCCCACCAGGATTATGTGGTGGGCGAGAACAGATGGATCAGCCATCTGGAGGAGGTCGCCGGCAGGGTCACCTCGCAGTTGGCCACCATGGGGATGCCAAACGTGAGGTATGCCCCTGAGCGCAGCGGGACCGTCAACACCAAGCTGACCCTGTTCTTCGAGGGCGTCCTCGGAGCCTTGGCTTATCTTCACTCCAACCGAGCGGCCACGTTGGCCGGGGAAGCCTGGCGACTTTGCCGGGGGGTCATGACCAAGGTCCTCACCAAGATGGCATACTGGAATCCCGACCTCGACTTCGGTGCCGCGATGGATAGCTTGCCGGAGGGTATTGACCTCACGGTGCTCAAGGAGCGCATCAAGCCCGTCATCAGCAGCATCGATGAAATTAGGAGGGTGGAAGGCTAGCGCCGGGATTAGGCATCCTGTCCTTCACCACCGCTGTAGGTTCACGACCAAGACAAATTTCATCTTTAGTTAGAACCACAGCAATGATGTGATGTAATATAACTCTGCAGTACTTTTAATTTAATGCACGTTATTTCCCCGTTCAATTCCTCTTTGTATGCGCGCCCTACGCCAATTGGGTAGGCTCGCCGGCGCGGAAGCCCCTAGCGGCGTTTTGGGGACGGATCCCCATGGGCCTGCTGGGTACGCGTGCTGCCGGACGAGCCACCTTTCCGTTCTAAACATGGCCGCTCGAACTGTCGAGCTTGACTCGAGTCAGAATCGAGAGCGTTGTTGATTGCAGAAGGCTACTCTGCCATTCTCGACGCAGCCGCCTGAGCTATTGAGCGGACTCGAAACAGGGCAAGGGCGTTGATGATCGTGGGAGAGCCCCCTGGGGTGCAGGTTTCTCATACAAAGGCGTGACATCTCCGGGGGGGAATAACCTCATATAAGAAGGATAGAACAAATAGGGGTTCAGTGCAACTTAGCTTCTGTTTGTAGTCGCTCGAGCGCTGATCTTCCGGCCTCCTTCCCTCTCCAAGAGCCACGAAGACGAAGGAGTACTGGGCTGATTACTAGAGTCGATTCTCAGAACTCCGCCCCCTACCTGGCGCGCCAAAGATGTCGGTGCGGAACGACACCTATGGGATCACAAGAATCCCTACTATGGTTAGCGGGGCGCGGGGTCGTGGGAAGAGCGGATCTAACAGGTAGCCCACATTTTGTTTATCCAGGCTCGGGCCGCAAGGATGCGTAAAACCCTACTCCTGCTTTGGTGGATTGTATATCGGTGTTCTTGAGCTAGCTACGGGGTGTGAGGAGCTCCAAAAAGCCGAATCCCTCTCCTGGTCGCCTCGGGCCTCCTTTTATAGAGAAAATGGGATGCCACAGTGGCACACAGGAGGTGGAAAGGGTACAGTGATGCGAGGTTATCCGTCGCATTACATGACAAGGTGCCTTTAATGCGTCTTTCTTAGGTGTCCTTGCTTTATCGGGGACAGGGGAGAAACATGTCTCGTCCGTCGCCGCTCCTTCTTGTGTCGACACGCGCCCTGGTCAGCGATGCCTGTGATGCCACGTAGGTAGGCAGGCAGCTGAGGTGGCGCAGTGGTGGGTCTTCACGAAGATCTGCATGCCGCCACGCAAGTGCCTCCCCAGCTGGTTGGGTCGGCAGCTGCATGCATGCGGTGGTGGAGGTTTAGTCGGCATGGGCCTGATGGTGGCCCTATGAGTGTCCTCAGCAAGGGCCTTGCCAGGGCCCCGGCAAGGGTCTTGCCAAGGCGCCTACTGTCATCCCCGGCAAGGCGCTTGCCGGGGGCCTTGTGGTCTTCCTCGGCTGGGATCCTGCCAAGGGTTGTCGTCTCCTTAGTGCGTATCTGATCTTGAATGTCTTCACGAAGATCTGCATGCCGCCACGGGGATGTCTCCCGAATCCTTGCCCTTTGGGGGCAGTGGACTCAAGGGTGACTTGCTCCATAGGCGCGGGACGAGTTGCTGCGGCAAGGGTCTTGCCGGGGCTGCTAGAACTGTCCCCCGGCAAGGATCTTGCCGGGGGAGTCCGCTTCGTTCCCTTTGCTCTTCGTGGTCTTGGCCTTGGCGTCGTTCTAGTTCTCTTGAGCTTCGGTCTTACCCTGGCTCACCTCCCTTGCCTTGCTTGGTATGGTGGTGCCCGTGGCTCAGACTGCCCGTGCACAGTTATAGGGGTACAAAAAGTGTACCCCTCTTTTTGTACATCGACAATGACCGAGTTGAACGTGTGTGGAACACGGAGGTGACGTATGTTTGGTACTTGATCGGTTGGAGCATGAAGAAGTTCGACTACATCAACTGTGTTGTTAAACGCTTCCGCTTATGGTCTATGATGGTACGTAGACATACTCTCCCCCTCATTACTATGCATCTCCATAGATATATCATTGTGTGTGCGTAGAAATTTTTTGTTTTCCATGCAACGTTTCCCAATAGTGGCATCATGAGCTAGGTCTATGAGTAGATGATATGCACGAGTAGAACACAAAGAGTTGTGGGCGGTGATAGTCGTGCTGCTTACCACGAAGGTCTTATTTTATTCGATGGTATTGTGGGATGAAGCGGCCCAGACAAACCTTACATGTCCATGCACATGAGACCGGTTCCACCAACAAACATGCAACTAGTTTTGCATAAAGGTGGCTGGCGGGTGTCTGTTTCTCCTACTTTACTTGAATCGAATTTGACTACGGACGGTCCTTAAACAAGGTTAAAACAGCAAACTTGATGAAACAGCGTTGTGGTTTTTTGTCTAGGTGAGAATGGTTCTTGCTCGAAGCCCGTAGCATCCACGTAAAACTTGCAACAACAAAGTAGAGGATGTCTAACTTGTTTTTCCAGGGCATATTGTGATGTGATATGGTAAATACTTGACGTGATATACGTTATTGTATGAGATGATCATGTTTTGTAAATTATCGGCAACGGCAGGAGCCTTATGGTTGTCTCTTTATTATATGAAATGCAAATGCCATTTAATGCTTTACTTTATTTCTATGCATTAGCAATAGTTGTAGAAGCAATAGTTGGCGAGACGACCATGACGCAACGATGGAGATCAAGGTGTCGAGCCAGTGACGATGGAGATCATGATGTTGCTTTGGAGATGGAGATCAAAAGCACAAGATGATGATGGCCATATCATGTCACATATTTTGATTGCATGTGATGTTAATCTTCTATGCATCTTATTTTGCATTGTATGGTGGTAGCATTGCAAGATCACCCCTTCACTAAATTTCAAGGTAAAAGTGTTCTCCCTGAGTATTCACCATTGCTACAGTTTGTCGTTTCAAGACTGTCGGCGTCCTGGGAACGGGGGTCCCCAGACTTGCCTACCTGCGGCCCACGGCGTGGCTGAGCCAGCAGGCCGTACGGCCCATTTTCACCAGCAAAGCATCCAAGACCCTCGCGAGGGTCCAAGCCTCGTGAGGCGGATGACGCAAGACATCCTCGGGAGTAGCCTAGCCAGGCAACCTCACAAGGAGCGGAGATATCAAGGCGGGGCAAACCTCACGATACCCTCGTGACATCAGCCATGACGCACGACACGAGGTGGGTGCCAGCGCACGCAGCATCCTTGTTTCCTCTTTGGTGCTAAGGAGGCCAGTGTAGGCGAAGAGTACCGAGGCATCGGGCGAAGGTTGCTATATCGGTGCAATGAGACCAAGACCAGGAGGACGGCAAGACAGAGGTCATGGTGGAGCCCAAGACGGCGTCACCATAGAGCTTTTCGCAAGAGAAGACCACTTTTGTCAGATAGCTCGTACTAGCTGTCCCCCTTAGAATTAGCCCGCCATTGTTGGCTCCTTTCCTGCTCGATATTTGGGAAGAGGACCAGGGCCAATATACATAGGACTAGCCACCACCTTAGCAAGGGACGGATCATTCGGAGACGGATCATTCAGAGACGGATCATTCAGACCACCCACACACACACAAGCTCACCCAGCTCAAGAACACCTCAACCTCAGGAGGCTGTTCTTCCCTTATACTATTCATCATCAGCCCTAGAGGCAATCCATCACCACCGCACTCGAGTAGGGTATTACACCACAATGGTGGCCCGAACCAGTATAAACCTCGTGTCTCTTTGTGTTGCGAGTTCGTCGAGTTCGTCCGTGATATCTTAGCGAGATAGGCCGTAGATCGGCGGGAGGAAAAGACTTCGCACACACCCCAGTGTTCGAACCTTAAGGGTTTGCCGGAACCCCACATCCGACATTTGGCGTGCCAGGTAGGGGTGCGCTGTAGCCTCCCTTCCTTCAGTTCATCGCTCCGTCGCTCCGTCGTCTCCATGGCGGATGCTCGCCGTGCTTGAGCTGAGCGTCGGGCTGCCCTCACCGCCCGTGTCGCTCAGACGGCTCCCGTCGGTGGGCCACATCGCCGTTATCCATCCCCCGCCGCCAATGCTGCCACTGGCCCGGCGGAAAACGAGCAGCAGGCGTCCTCGCTGCATCCTTCGGTGCGGCAGGACGACCGCACCGCCATTCCATCGCTAGCCCCTGCCAGTTCTTCGTCTCACGCGCACCGCGCTCCCATGGAGGCATGGGGCCCGTTCCTTGCAGCGAACGAGCTCCTGCGCTACCGCCCCATTAACGACCTCTACGAGGAGTGGCTCGAACGCGTCGCCGAGCTCGTCCGCGTGCGGGGGGCTCTCCGACGCCATCCCACTCTCTGCTCCCCCTCAACCAGCCGCGGGCGACGGGGCTCATGGCGCGCCTCCACCACCTCAGCCCCAAGACGTCGCCCTGGCACCGAGGCACGCGGCTCCGCGACGTGATCCACTGCACCCGGCGTCCGCGCACGAAGGGAGAAGCTGCCAAGAAATTCCGCAGCCGCGAGAAGCCGCACCTGCGCTCCCCATGCCACCTCGTCAAGACCGTGTACCACCCGCAGCGGCGCAGCGCGCACCTCGTCAAGACCAAGCTCCACCTCGAAGCGGGCCCCAGCAACCACGGCTGGCTGCCGCGCCTTCACTCCCGAGCTGCGTAGCGTCGCCTGGCCGGGCAAGTTCAAGCCGAATCTGCCTCCTCGCCACGACGGTACCGCCGACCCCGCGGAGTTCCTGCAGCTCGATGAGCTGAGCATCGAAGCGGCCAACGGCGACGAAAAGGTCATGGCGAACTGGTTTCCCATGGCTCTCAAGGATGGAGCTCACTCTTGGCTCCTGAATCTGCAGCACGGCTCGATCTCCTCCTGGGACGAGATGCGCGACCGCTTCGTCGCCAACTTCCAGGGCACTCGCGACCGCCCTCCGGCCGCGGGTGATCTACATCGCATCAGGCAGCAACCAGGAGAGACCCTCCAGAAGTACATCCAGCGCTTCAACAACACCCGCCTCAAGATCCCCAAGGTCACGGACGAGGCCATCATCTCCGCGTTCTCCGACGGTGTCAGTGACGTCAAGATGAAGGAAGAGCTCGCCATCCACGAGGAGCTCTGCACATCTCAGGAGTTGTTCAACCGGGCGACCAGGTGCGTAAGAGCTAAGGAGGGGCGCCTCTCTCTCCTTGAGCCGCCAGCCGTGGGCGCATAGGAGAAGAAGGCCAAGGCCAAGGACGTGAAGCGCAAGGAGGTAGATGTGCTCGCAGCGGAGCTCGACATCAAGCAAGGTAGAGATCAGCCCGAGTCATCCAAAAATGGCCGACCGTTCTACGCCTTCCACAACCTGAACACCCACAACACCAGCGACTGTCAAGAGCTCAGAGCCATATGAGAAGGATGCTACGGTCGACGCCTCGAGCACAACGAACGGGGCTACGGCCGTGGAGGAGGATGTGGAGGCGGACGCTGGGACGACCGTGGCCCGCGCCAGGAGTGGCGCGACCGACCTCGTGAGGACCGTTGGCAGGACCAACCTTGTGAGGGCGCCTAGAGGGACCCACCGCATGGGGATCGCCCCCAGGGTAACGTCGGTCTTCCCCCGCCGCCGCCACCAAGAAGGAACGACGACCACCACCAGGACGAGGGGGCTGGGGGCTTCCAGGAGCCATGTGTGATCACCTGCATCTTGGGCGGCGCCCAGCCTCTCAGCGCATCTTCAAACAGTTTGCTCGCGAGGTGAATGTGGCGCTCCCCAAACTCGAGGCCACGCGCCCGCTTAGGTGGTCCCAATGCACCATCACTTTCAACTCGGCAGATCAACTCAAGTGTGAAGCCACCGCTGGCACCCTCCCTAAGCTGTGTTCCCCAGTCATCAGCAATGTGCAGGTCACCAAGACCCTAATTGACGGCGGCGCAGGGCTCAACGTCCTGTCCGTCGACACGTTCGACAACCTCCAAGTGCCATATGAGCAGCTCCAGCCCACCAAGCCTTTCTCAGGAGTGACCGATGGCTCCACCACGCCGATAGGGCAGGTCCGCCTGCCGATCACCTTCGGGGAGCGCAAGAACTACCACACCGAGCTCATCGACTTCGACGTCGCGCACATCCGCCTGCCGTACAATGCCATCCTCGGGTATCCGGCCCTGGCCAAGTTCATGGCAGTCACTCATCACGGCTACAACGTTCCCAAGATGCCAGGAAGCGGAGGAATCATCATGGTCCCGTGTGAAGAGAGAGATGTGGTGTGCTCCCTTGAGCGCGCCTTTCAAGCTGCTGCAATCGACGACCCCGGCAGCAGAAATGAAGGCCCTCTGGAGACCATCCCCAAGAAGAAGAAGCCGCACCGCGCAGGACCTCAGGAGGACGGCGTCGCGGCAGAAGCCACATCAGGACCAGCGCGCGCTCCAGGGGAGCCTCCCTCCATCGCATAGGAAGGCGCGCTCGGCGCCCTCCTCAGGCAAGGCTCGGGGGCTCTCTTCTGGAGGGCCTCAGACCTTGCCAACCTCACGAGGGAGGCGCTAGGGCACCACTTGGAGGTGTGCTTCGCGGCACGCGACCCTCAGGAGAGCACAGGGCAAGGAGTGCCCACCGCCCAGGAGTTCATCACCAAGACCACCCAGGAACTGCAGGAGGCAAGAGCCATGCGCGGAGATGGCCGCCCACAAGGCATAGCTCCGCATCCTGGCGAGGATGCTTGGCTGCGCGTCTGCATCGACGTCCCAAGGCTCAACAGGGCCGCATGTCAGGAGCGTTTCTGGCCTTCGCGTGTGGGCCGCTGCGAGGGCCTGCCGCACAGCTATGTCTGTATGCCCTTCGGCTTGCCGAGCGTGGCGTCGGCCTATCAGTGCAGCATGTGACGTATCCTGGTGGCTCAGGAAACCAGGTACCACTCCATTATGGAGGAGATGGAAACGGTCTTCAGGGAACCTCCCGAGCCCCAGAGCCTCCCGAGGCTCAGGGTCCTAGCGGCTCATGAGGAGTCATTTCTCCAACGCATGCCTTCAACTACACCAACTCTGCTTCGTCTACAGAACCAGGTGACATCTTCCAAGCTCGTTTAGCTCGGGCTGCATCATCCCCAAGCCGCTCGGGCCGAACCCGGTGGCATGTACCTTCTAGCATTTATCCAAGTTGATCTTCTCTCCATGCTTAACCTGCCAACTGCTATTACCTGCTCGATCATCGCCTCCCCCAGGGCCTCCACACAGGCACGGCGCTGGTGCATGGGTCCGTCCCTGCCAGGCCGACAAACCTGAGTGGTCGAGCTCTGTCTCGCGGCACGCCTCGCGCACATCACCTCACTAGGCCCTCAGTGCCTTCTCCTTATCCAGAGCAACCAGCGGCAGGCTGACAGCTCTAACGGCAAACCGTGTTTCTTCTTGTGCCTGATCACAGGGACCCCGTTGGAAGGATAGCAGGCGGCATCGCGAGTCTCCTTTTCTCTCGTGCAATTTGCTTGCACGTTAAAAGGGGGGCTCCTGAGCATCGCGACTCAGGAGCTCTTACTGGCTCTCCAGCCCTCACCCCTGGCCTTGACCACGGCACCACGACCTGGGATACCAGCGGTGGCTAAGCTCGCTCGAGGGCCGGGACCATAGGATGTAGAGCACTAAGGAGAGCATGAGGGGAAGGAAACTCGTATGGGCCAGCCTAGCTATGCCGCACGAGTAGGCGCACAGCCCTAGCGCAATGTCAGGAGTCGCCACGAGATCAACAAGATAAGTCCCGCACTCGGATCGGCTAAATGTTCGGGCCTAATGGTCACTCATGCCTTGCCGCAACCCCGTTGCGGCCACGTCAACTCCCTTTCTCACCTTACCATGGCTGCTTGAGCGCTAAGGGAGACCTCCTGAGCATCACGCCTCAAGGGCTCTTACCGGACCTCGGGCCGCACACCTCCTGGCCTTGACCATGGCATGCAACCTGGCATACCAGCGACGGCTGTAGCCTGCCTGGGGACCGGGACCTGTCGGCGTAGAGCAACAAGCTATCACAAGGAAAGAAAGGGGGGACCGAGCCTTAACGGGACATGCGTTCACCGAATTCTCATAACAGGGAAGATAAGCACAAAAGACATTACGGACCCTTACATGCCCCCATGGGGTAATTCATGATTCATTGCAGGAAACAAAAGACGATAGTAAGGGGAATCCTATCTACATCCTTCCGTGGTGGACACCATCATCAAGAGTGGGCCACGGGAGGCCGGCGTCGACCCCATCCAGATCAGCGGCAACGGCCGGACGCCGCAGCCCTGCTCCGAGTGTGGCGAGAGCTCGGGGGCACGTAGTTGTCGTCGCTCGTCTTTGGAGTCTCATAAAGCTCAGGAGAGCTGCTGGACTCCCAAGGGCTACTGCTGCTGGAGTGGTCACGAGCAGGGCGCGCGTCAGCCTCGCGCTCCTCTCTGGAGCAGCACTCCATGCGGCGGCCCTCGGCATCGAAGACCTTGAAGAAGAGCGTGGAGACGCTGACATACTCGAAGTGGATCGCGAGGGTGCCCCTCGCACGGCAGACCCGCGCGATCTCGCCGCAGCCGCGAGTCATGAAGATCTTGCCGGTGGGGACCACTTCGATCTCCGCTCCGGTCGCCGGAGAGCTGCAGTCGGCGTGCTGCAGCCAGAGCTCGAGAGGTCCCCTCGGCGGCATCATGTCGGAGAAGAACCGCGAGAAGCGGATACAGGAGCTTGGAGGCATCGGCGCCCATAGCACCAACTCACGCGAGGAGTCCGTGGCGTGAACCCCAGGGGCGACGGCGCGCATCGCCATGGCGTGGCGGCCCTGGATGTGGCGTGGGCAGCGCTGCTCGTCACTCCGTCCTCCCGAGCCCTCGGCTTGGGCGTACAAGGGTAGCGGGTACCCCGGAGGAGGCCGCTCGCACCAAGGCCTCGACACCACCTGCATCGCCTCTTCATCACAGCGATGGATCGACCTCTTCTTCAGCGAAAGAGGCCTCGGATCATCGCGGGGAGCCTTTCCTTTCTATTCAGTAGAGAACTTTCTAATGGGCGCCATTGTTGTCAGCAGTGGAGCAAGGAGGAAGGAGCAAGCAAGCAAGGAAGAGATGGGCAACGGGGGCTCCGCCCCCCTCCCCATTTATAGCAAGAGAGGGCTAACCGGCGTCTCCCACGATCGCAGGTAATGATGGTTTTCCTTGCATGTCGCGGGCACTTGTCAAGTCGTGCAGTTGCCGAGGCAGCATGGGGAAGCGGAGACGCCCACATCCAATCAACCGCCACGCATCAACCGAGGTCGCAGGCTTTGGGGGACCGCGGCGCTCCATACTTGGCCCTTGGCTTCCCCGTGAAGCCAAGCCAGAGCGCACCTTGGGCCCGGGGGCTACCTAGGAACGGGGGTCCCAAGACTTGCCTGCCTGCGGCCCGCGACGTGGATGAGCCAGCAGGCCATACGGCCCATCTTCACCAGCAAAGCATCCAAGACCCTCGCGAGGGTCCAAGCCTCGCGAGGCAGACGACGCAAGACCTCCTTGGGAGTAGCCTAGCCAGGCATCCTCATGAGGAGCGGAGATATTGGCGGGGCAAACCTCATGAGACCCTCATGACGTGAGCCATGACGCACGACACCAGGCGGGCGCCGCGTCCTTGTTTCCTCTTTGGTGCTAAGGAGGCCAGCACAGACGAAGAGTACCGAGGCATCAGGCAAAGGTTGGTATATAGGTGTAACGAGACCAAGACCAGGAGGACGGCAAGACGGAGGTCATCATGGAGCCCAAGACGGCGTCACCACAGAGCTTTTTGCAGGCGAAGATCACTTTTGTCAGGGTAGCTCGTACTAGCTGTCCCCCTTCGAATTAGCCCGCCATTGTTGTCTCCCTTCCCGCTCGATATTTGGGAAGAGGGCCAGGTCCAATATAAATAGGACTAGCCACCACCTTAGCAAGGGATGGATCATTCGGAGACGGATCATTCAGAGACGGATCATTCAGAGATGGATCATTCAGAACACCCACACACACACAAGCTCACCGAGCTCAAGAACACCTCAACCTCAGGAGGCTGTTCTTCCCTTGTACTGTTCATCATCTGCCCTAGAGGCAATCCACCACCACCGCACTGGAGTAGGGTATTACACCACAACGGTGGCCCGAACCAGTATAAACCTCATGTCTCTTTGTGTTGCGAGTTCGTCGAGTTCGTCTGCGAGATCTTAGTGATCTAGGGCGTAGATCGGTGGGAGGAAAAGACTTCGCGCGCACCCCAGTATTCGAACCTTAAGGGTTTGCCGGAACCCCACATCCGACAGAGATACCACATGATGATCGAGTGTGATAGACTCTACGTTCACATACAATGGGTGTAAGACAGTTTTACACATACAGAATACTTGGGTTAAACTTGATGAGCCTAGCATGTACAGACATGGCCTCAGAACACTCGAGACCAAAAGGTCGAACATGAGTCATATAGTAGATATGATCAACATAGAGATGTTCACCATTGATGACTACCCCACCTCACGTGATGATTGGACATCGGTTAGTTGATTTGGATCATGTATCACTTAGATAAACTTGAGGGATGTTAATTTACATGGGAGTTCATTAGTAATTTGATTAATTGAACTTAATTTATAATGAACTTAGTCTTGATAGTTTTGCATATCTATGTTGTAGATCAATAGCTTGCGATATAGCTCCTATATATTTTCGATATGTTCTTGGAGAAAACTAAGTTGAAATATGATAGTAGCAATGATACGAACTAGGCCCATGATCTGAGGATTATCCTCATTGCTGCACAGAAGAATTATGTCCTTGATGCGCTGCTAGGTGACAACCCTGTTGCAGGAGAATATGCAGACGTTATGAATATTTTGCAAGCTCGATATGATGACTACTTGATAGTTTAGTGCACCATGCTTTACGGCTTAGAACCAGGACTTAAAAAGGTTTCGAACGCCATAGGGCATATGAGTTGTTTTAAGAGCTGAAAATTGGTATTTCAGATTCATGCCCGTGTCAAGAGGTATGAGACCTCTGAGAAGTACTTTGCCTGCAAGATGGAGGAGAATAGCTCAGCCAGTGAGCATGTACTCAGTATGTCTAGGTACTACAATCGCTTGAATCAAGTGGGAGTTAATCTTCCATATAAGATAGTGATTGACAAACTTCTCTAGTCACTATCACCAAGCTACTAGAACTTCATGATGAACTATAATATGCAAGGGATGACAAAAACGATTCCCATGCTCTTCGCAATGCTGAAATTGGCGAAGGTAGAAATCAAGAAAGAGCATCAAGTGTTGATGGTTAACAAGACCACTAGTTTCAAGAAAAAGGGTAAGGGAAAGAAAGGTAACTTCATGAAGAAACTGAGGGCTTCTACTGCGAAGGAAATGGTCACTGGTAGTGGGACTGCCCCAAATACTTGGCGGATAAGTAGGCTGGCAAAGTGAACAAAGGTATACTTGATATACATGTTATTGATGTGTATTTTACTAGTGTTTGTAGTAACCCCTGGGTATTTGATACCGGTTTCAATTGCTAAGATTAGTAACTCGAAACAGGAGTTGCAAAATGAGGAGAGACTAGTTAAGGGCGAGGTGACGATGTGTGTTGAAAGTGATTCCAAGGTTGATAAGATCACCATCACATACTCCCTCTACCTTCGGGATTAATGTGAACCTAAATAAATGTTATTTGGTGTTTGCGTTGAGCATGAATATGATGGGATCATGTTCATTGCAATACGGTTATTCATTTAAGTCAGAGAATAATTGTTGTTCTGTTTACATGAATAAAACCTTCTATGGTCATACACCCAATGTAAATGGTTTATTGAATCTCAATCGTAGTGATACACATATTCATAATATTGATGCCAAAAGATGTAAAGTTGATAATGATAGTGCAACATACTTGTGGCACTACCATTTTGGTCATATTGTTGTAAAGCGCATGAAGAAACTCCATGCATATGGACTTTTGGAATCACTTTATTATGAATCATTTGATACTTGCAAACCATGACTCACTGGAAAGATGACTAGAAACTCCATTCCCTGGAACAATGGAGCGAGCTGATGACTTATCGGATATAATACATATCAATGTATGTGGTCCGATGAGTGTTGAAGCATGATACGTCTCCAACGTATCTATAATTTTTTATTGTTCCATTATGTTATATTATCATTCTTGGATGTTTTATAATCATTTTATAGTCATTTTATTTCATATTTGGTACTAACCTATTGACATAGTGCCAAGTGTGTAGCAACCCGATCCCAATGGACCGTACTCTCTGTGCTTAAGTGTCATCCCTGGATCGGTATTGCTGACACACACAGTACTCGAGGATTTATTGCAGAGTTTAATCACATGCTTATTACACAAGTGTCTCAAAAATATTACTTATTACAATAATATGGCTGAAGGCCATCTAAATAAGATAACTGCGGAAGCTTCGAAGATAAATGAGTCCATCCAACTCGATGGCAAAACTGAGTGCATGACAATGACCTATCGCACCTTACTCTTCGTTTGAAAATTCTACAACATGATACGTTGCAGCCGTGTAGGTCAGCACATGGAATATGCTGGCAAGATAACACCACAGAGCAATGAACAAATAACAACTATCACTACACGCATATTTGGCTGGTGGCGGCTCTACGGTTATCATTTGCATAAAGCTAATTTTTCCCTACAACAAAGGAATATATTTCATTAATTAAAGTGATGAGATCAACATAATAATTCAAGTACCAGATACTCAAGATGTCCATAACCGGGGACACGGCTAACCATGATTAGTTTATACACTCTGCAGTGGTTTGCGCACTTTTCCCCACAAGACTCGATCTCCTCCATTGAATTTCTCGCACTACATGATGTTTGAGAAATGGATAATCGAGACACAGTCTTGCAGAAGCATTAACTCTTTACTCTGGGTAGACAGTACCACCTACATCCCCTACATCTGTTAGCCTACCACTGAAAGAGGGCACACAACATACTCAATATGCCAGATCCCATAATGGCTTGTGGCTGCACAAGGAAGTTTCTAGCATGAATAATCTTATGATCCCTTTGAACCTCGGTGGCAAACCATAGGATGATCACACGGGTACTCTGGGATATCCTAGGACAACACTAGATTGCTCCAGGTGCCCGCAACCAATCCACCCAGACGTGTGTTAGAGTAGCCACCTTAAGTTTCCCTTTGTTATGAAATAACTCTCACATCTTCCATGAATCTCACAAACCAATCCATGTCTACGAGCATAGCAAAGTAATGCAATCATAATGTAGTAACACCCGGGGTTAGAATATAAGACAATGGGTTCCTACCTCATCAACTACTTCCCATACCCACATGTTATCAAAATCCTACTCATGCAATATTTGAGGGTTGAAACTAATGCATAAGAACAGGGTAATAAAGGGATATGATCAAAGTGTTACTTGCCTTGCTGACGATCAGAAAACCCTAGAAATTCGTAGTATCAAGCCTCACACTCTGGAAACTCTATCATGAACAAACAATAGCATACATAAGCACTCAAGCATAATATGCAAAGCTAAAACCAAAAGATAAGATCTAAATAGAAAGTTCAAGTGAAGAGCTTCGATTTGCAAAAAGAATCAATCAAATCAGAGTGACGAAACTCAAACTACGGTCAGAAGAAGTTTAAATTTAAATCTGCTTGAAACCAAATTTTAAATTTCCAAAATCATATTCAAGTTGTTTATATGGACAGAGGGGAACAAGATGAAGATTTTGGCGTAGGTTTCACTGGATTTGGATAAACGAGCAAAAAGTAGTGGGGGTTTGAAAATCAGGTACTAATATGTAATAAAACTATTCACGGATAGGTCCCTGGCCGAAAATAAAACTAAAAACAAAAATCTATCGGACGAACGTCCGCTACAGAAACTAATGAACGAATTCGTTCATTAACCAAACGAATCAGGTGAGCGTTCGCTAATTAACGAAACCTACATAATAAACCGAAAAAAATAAAACCGATCTTTTTTAAAAAAAAGGGTTAGTTCTTTTGCGGTTTTACCAGTTCGGGGAAGGAAAACCGGCGGCGGCGGTGCGGCACGGGAGCAGGGCAGCGGGGAGCGGCGTGGTAGCGCCGGGAGGTGGCGTGGGGTGGTGCGGCGGCAAGCGGAAGCACGTCAAGGCGGCGGCTACGGCGGCGCGGGCGGCGGTGAGCGCGGGCCGCGGCGTCGGCTTGGGCGGCAGGGCGGCTTAATGGGGAGGAGAGGCCGGGCCACGACCGTATATAAAGGGGGCTAGGGGTGCTTGGGGAAGGGGCAAAGCTGCGGGGAGGAGTAGTCCAGGTGGGACTCCGGCGGCGGCGGCTTCCGAGCGGGAGCCGGACTCGAGGAGGGCGGCGGCGGCGGCCTGGGCCGGCTAGGCTTCGGCATAGTCGGTCGAAGAGAAACTATTTTTAAATAATTTCGCCGAAAAGGAAAAATCCAAAATAAAATAAATAAATAATTCTAAAATACCAGAAATAATTTTCACGGTCCTCTACTAATATTTAGGACCACGTGAACATTTTCCTGGGCTAAAATGCAATTTTTCCGTAATTTAACCAAATAAAATATTTATTTTTATTCAAAATTAAATTTCCATTATTTCCTCTGTTTTGAAGAAGTCATATTATCTTCTCTCATTATTTTATTTATTTTGAAATAATTGGAAAATAACTTCAAATAAAAATCACTTTGATCCAACGTACCAATTTAGAAAATTCAAAAATGGATTTTTGTGAAAACCTCCAACTCTCTCAATTCATCCTTGAGTTGCTTAAGGTCTATTGGATCAAAATGGCCAAATAAACCAAATTCAAAATGCAAGAGTCATGGATGCATATGATGACCTGATGATTAACATCCAAATTGAAAATTGGGATGTTACGAACCTACCCCCTTAAGATGAATGTTGCCCTCGAGATTCGGGTTGGCTAGCAAATAGGTGTGGGTGGTCTTTCTGTATGTCTTCTTCTCGCTCCCAGGTGGCTTCTTCCTCATTATGGTGGCTCCACTGAACTTTGCAAACATTGATGACCTTGCTGCGTGCAACTCAGCTGGCAAACTCGAGAATCTTGACGGGTTTCTCCTCGTAGGTTAGGTCACTCTCCAACTGAAGTGCTTCCAAGGGCACTGTATCTCTTAGAGGAATATCGGCCATCCCTGCATGGCACTTCTTCAAGTGGGAAACGTGACACACATCATGAACTCCTGACAATCCTTCGGGTAACTCCAAGTTGTAGGCCACTTCTCCCATACGTTCCAAAACATGGTATGGTCCTACAAATCATGGTGCTAACTTTCCTTTGACTCCAAATCGTTTAACTCCTCGAAGTGGTGATACACGAAGATATGCTCTGTCTCCGATTTCAAAGTCTACCTCCTTGCTTTTAGTGTTAGCATAACTCTTCTGCCTGGACTGAGCTACCTTCAGTCTATCACGAATCAACCTAACCTTCTCTTCAGACTCTTTGATTAAATCTAGTCCGAACAATTGTTGGTCTCCAACTTCATCCCACATCAATGGTGTCCTGCACCTCCTACCATACAAAGCTTCGAAAGGGGCCATCTTCAAACTGGCTTGGTAGTTGTTGTTGTATGAGAACTCTGCATAAGGCAAATTATCGTTCCAACTAGATCCATAATCTAGCACACACTGGTGCGCGTCGGTCCTAAACAAATGGTTTTTAACCCCTTTCTGCGACGGCGTATGGAACCGTCTCCAAGTGAGTGTGGGTGATAGGGGGTCCTTCCCACCTGAACCAGAAACCGTGGGGGATAGGGAGCCTTGATGCATACAGTTGTCCCTATATTACCGTTTCCGATATTTTGAATATCCCAAACGGTTCATCCTTGCTACTCGTTTGTGCTCCAATTTCCATCACAGTCGGAGTTTTGTAGTTCTGCCTAAAACCAGGAAGATTCTAGGCACGTGTGCTTTCCAGGCAGATTCCAGGCACGGGAGATTTACGATGCCTGGCACATCACAAACAGTTCATGATTATAAACCATGTATGATAGGTAGACAATCACACACATTTAGTTTTCCGGCACCGTATGTGATAGTGTCTGACATCACACACGCTTTGTGAACGGCAATTGTGTGCATGCTTGCACATGTTTCCTCTCTGTGGACCATCTCGGATTATGGTGTATATCACAAATGTTTGTATTTTACCAACCGTGTGTGCCATAATGACCTACACAACGTAATTTCGCCCTAATTTAATTGCTGCTATTTAAAATTGTACCTAATTTAAACTTGAAAGTAGGCTATATCTTTACTGATATCCATCAGGTTCAAACAACCAATGTATTATTCGATTCACAGGTACATATGTTTATGAATTACAGAAGCACCAAATAAAGACTGATGTACAAGGGTTCTATACTTTTACTATTACAGATGGTAAAGAAAGAGGCGACAGAGATTCCAGTTGCTGAACAAGGTGAAGCGGAATGGACCTATTGTGCTCTCCTGGATGCAGAAGGCATGTAGGACTCTAGTCCAACCACTTGTGATGGCTGGCCGCCAATCATGTAGTTTGAGAGGTATTCTTGAGTAAACTGCTTTAGGATCCACTTCAAAAGAAAAAAGATTCAGATATTGTCGTCTAACACAACTCATTACGAACAGTAAAAAGAAGGCTACAGGGTTCTTACTTACCATCCTGCAGTTCACTGTTGTCTTGCATAAAGTGTAAACAAATAGTTCGATTGACATATTTTCACCCATTTTAGTAACAATCTTTATCAGTTTCCTCACTTGATGCTGGTTCATGAATATCTCATTGCCCGATACGCAGAAAGGGTTGAAGTGTGGATCTTTGGCAATGATATATGTACCTAAAAGCACCAAGTTAACATTAGAAGCTAAACAACAATTGAAAAATGATTTAGTACAACACTCCATCCATCGCATTATATAAGATTTTATTACATGTATATCTAGACATCATCAGAACATTAAGGTAACACTCTTCCTTGTTGCTATGTAGCCTGGGATTGCATATTTAGTCATTTAGTACAATTGCTAAACAACAATTGAAAAATGAAAAGGCATGTTAACTGCAATATCCTTAACAACAACCAAATATCGTAATTCATAGTGGTATTGTTGAAACTGTTATTGATGAAATTGAACTGCACAGCAAATAGTTGCTCATATAGAGCATCACATTTTGAAGAACTGAAATAAACAAGTCATAAGGACATCTCTAGGCGATCCTTAAAAAGTAAAAGGACTAAAACCCTTACTGGATATATATATACTCCGGTAATTTTTGGCCTTTTCTAGTCGATCCCCTAAACTTAAGGTTGTAAACTTCAATTTGATCAAGTTCAAAGCAGGTTCAACCGAAAGTAGGATGCATTCAAACATAAATATAGATAGTTTTGCATAACCGAACATAAAACAAAAATTTAAACTAAGCTAAACTACTTTCGGTCGAAGTAGAGGTCGCACCAATCCTTCCTCGTCATGTATGGTGTGCCGCGAGCCGGGTCCGGGTCAGTACCGTCGTCGGGGTCGTTGGGGAAGGCACTCCTCCACTCGTCGACGTCGATCTCCTCGTCCTTGGGGCCCACCTCGACACCCTCCGAGCCACCATCACTGCCAGCTTCGACCTCGTCATCAGAGGAGAGCATGATAACCTCGCCGCCCTCCGTGCCGCCGCCATCGCCACCTTCGACCTTGTCATCGGAGGAGAGCACGATAACCTTCCCGCCCTCCGCGCCGGCAAAGATCGCCCGCTCCGCCTTCACAAGCTTAGGGTGCTGCCGGCGAAGCTCTTGCATGTAGGCCTCATCGGTGGCCTCGGCCTCGAGACGCTCCCACGCATCGCGGTCCTCCTGCGCTATAGCTAAGCTCACCACCCTGGATCCGGCAGAACGAGGTGGACCGGACGTGTGCCGAAGGGGAAATTGAGCCTAGCCGCCCCGCCGTGGTAGCGGACCTGCCAGCGGTCGTACTCCATGGCCGCGAGCTTGGCCGTGTGGAAGCTACCGACCCACCGGTGGGTGTGGGCTCTCGATCTATAATCTCGGCGACCCACGTCCCCCACCGCCGCTGCCAGATCCCGAGGTACGAATTCATCAGCTGCCGGGTCTGGGAGAGGACGGGGAAGTCCTCGAACCGGTGTAGGGGCGCGGCGGCCAGCGGATTGGGGGACCGGTGATGGCGGATCGGGCCTGCGGAGGACGATGGGGACACCTCGGCTCCCACCACGCTGGCGTCGGGAGAAAAGGCCACGATAAACCTCTTTTTGGCCATTGGCTATTGGAGCTCCCCGGCACACAGGCAGAGGTTGAGGATGGAGGTGCCGGCGATGGCGGCGACCTACCAATGGTTTCGAGGGTTGTGTGTGTCTGTGTGAGCGGAGGTTGTGTTTGAGGAAATACTACGGCAACTGAAAATTTTACTAGGCGGGAGTAACAAGGAGGGGCTACTGAAAATTTGGATCAAGGTCGAGCAGATATTTTTGAGATTGCGAGGGATGCAGAGGCGGGAGTGAAATGTCGGAGCTACTGATAATTTGAATCAAGGGACTGAAGCAGAGAGGGATGCAGAGGCAGGAGTTTTGGGGGAGCGAGCTAGTGTGCTTGACACGCCGGCTGTGGAGTTTAGCCGACGCACCTTCTCGCGTAAGCCATAGGCGTACTATACACCGATGGTGCTCCAAGATATTTTGTACTACATCTCACACGGTTGGTGAGAATAAACTATATGGGATCTACTTGATTTGAATTACAAAATGGGGTCATAGCGGCAATGGACGATGTTTGAATTGGTAGACCTCTTATCTGTAGTGAACATGCAACTATATGTGTGACATAAAAGAATTGGAATTATTCAGAGTTCATTTGGACATTTCATACATTAAACTGGTTTTCTAGCCATTTCAGGTGCACAATTCAAAATTAAACGACATGCACATGCTCCGGTGCATACAAATTGGTTGAAAAATCAAATTTGTGTCCTTCAGTGCATTCTTAGGTCCCATGGAAGAAATGGGAATGAATTTTTTGGGGTTTGTTTGGCCTTTTTTATACATTAACTGGGTTTTCTAGGCATTTTATGTGCATAATTCAAATTTGAAGTACAAGCACATTCTCCAATGCACCAAAATAGGTTGAAAGATCACATGTGTGTCCTTGGGTGAATTTCTAGGTCCCATGCAAGAGATGGGAATGAAATTCAAACACCATGGCACTGTTGATTGCCAGCAAAATGTTGAGATGCCTTGTTTTTAAATTCTAGTAAATCCAAAAATCATCTGAAATTCATGAAACATGGCATGCTATCATGGAGCGGCAGCAACATGTTGTGGTGAAAATTTTTTCACATTTGGGGCAGGTTTGGGTATAAGCTTCTCACAACAAGCATGATGGTTTTGATAGGGAATAACTTTGGTGACGGGACAATATCCGTTGCCTCTTATTGCTTTCAAAAAATTTCTAGTGTCAACATAGAACAACAGGAGTGGTGTGTTCAATCTTTGAATTTTTTAGGGTTCGTTTGGCCTTTTTATACATTAACTGGGTTTTCTAGGCATTTTATGTGCATAATTCAAATTTGAACTACAAGCACATGCTCTAATGCACCAGTGTTGGTTGAAAGATCACATGTGTGTCCTTGGGTGAATTTCTAGGTCCCATGCAAGAGATGGGAATGAAATTCAAACACCAGGGCACTGTTGATTGCCGGCAAAACATTGAGATGCCTGGTTTTTAAATTCTAGTAAATCCAAAACTCCTATGAAATTCATGAAACTTGGCATGCTATCATGGAGTTGCATCAACATGCCGTGGTGAAAATTTTGTCCCATTTGGGGCAGGTTTGGGTATAAGCTTCTCACAAACAAGAGCTACTCACAACAACAGGTTTCGAGAGGGAACGTACCACCTTTGGCAACGGGACGATATCCGTTTCCTCTTATTGCTTTCAAAAATTTTCTACTGTCAACATAGAACAACAGGAGGGTTGTGTTCAATCTTGGACTTTTTCGGGGTTCGTTTGACCTTTTTTATGCATTAACTGGGTTTTCTAGGCATTTTATGTGCAAAATTCAAATTTGAACTACAAGCACATGCTCCAATGCACTAAGGTTGGTTGAAAAATCACATGTGTGTCCTTGGGTGAATTCCTAGGTACCATGCAAGAGATGGGAATGAAATTCAAACACCAGGGCAATGTTGATTGCCGGAAAAACGTTGAGATGCCTAGTTTTTAAATTCTAGTAAATACAAAACTCGTATGAAATTCATGGAACTTGGCATGCTATCATGGAGCGGCATCAACATGCCGTGGTGAAAATTTGGTCCCACTTGGGGAATGTTTGGGTATAAGCTTCTCACATACCAGAGCTTCTCACAACAAGCATGATGGTTTCGGTAGGAAACGTACTACCATTGGGGACGAAACCATATCCATTGCCTCTTATTGCCTTCAAAAATTTTCTACTGTCAACATAGAACAACATGTGTGTTGTGTTCAATCTTGGAATTTTTCGGGGTTCGTTTGTCGTTTTTTATGCATTAACTGGGTTTTCTAGGCATTTTATGTGCATAATTCAAATATGAACTAGAAGCACATGCTCCAATGCGCTAAGGTTGGTAGAAAAATGACATGTGTGTCCTTGGGTGAATTTCTAGTACCCATGCAAGAGATGGGAATGAAATTCAAACACCAGAGCACTGTTCATTGCCGGCAAAACATTGAGATGCCTCGTTTTCAAATTCTAGTAAATCCAAAACTCGTCTGAAATTCATGAAACTTAGGATGCTTTCATGGATCGGCATCAACATGTTGTGGTAAAAATTATGTCCGGTTTGGGGCAGGTTTGGGTATATGCTTCTCACAAACCAGAGCTTCTCACAACAAGCATCATGGTTTCGGTAGGGAATGTCCCACCTTTGGGGACAAAACGATATCCACTTCCTCTTATTGCTTCCAAAAATTTTCTCGTGTCAACATAGAACAACGGGAGTGTTGTGTCAATTTTTGTAATTTTTGGGGGTTCTTTTGGACATTTTTATGCATTAACTGTGTTTTCAATGCATTTATGTGCATAATTCAAATTTGAACTACATGCACATGCTCCAATGCATATAAATTGGTTGAAAAATCAAATATGTGTCCTTGGGTGCATGCTTAGGTCCCATGCAAGAAATGGGAATGAATTTCAAACACCAGGGCACCGTTGATTGCCCAAAACATTGAGATGCCTCGTTTTTAAATTCTAGTAAATCCAAAACTCGTCTGAAATTCATTAAACTTGCCATGCTTTCATGGAGCAGCATCAACATGTCGTGGTAAAAAATTTGTCCGGTTTTGGGCAGGTTTGGGTATATGCTTCTCACAAACAAGAGCTACTCACAGCAACAGGTTTCGAGAGGCAACGTACCACCTTTGGCAACGGGACGATATCCGTTTCCTCTTATTGCTTTCAAAAAATTTCTACTGTCAACATAGAACAACAGGAGTGTTGTGTTCGATCTTGGACTTTTTCGGGGTTCGTTTGACCTTTTTTATGCATTAACTGGGTTTTCTAGGCATTTTATGTGCAAAATTCAAATTTGAACTACAAGCACATGCTCCAATGCACTAAGGTTGGTTGAAAAATCACATGTGTGTCCTTGGGTGAATTCCTAGGTACCATGCAAGAGATGGGAATGAAATTCAAACACCAGGGCAATGTTGATTGCCGGAAAAACGTTGAGATGCCTAGTTTTTAAATTCTAGTAAATACAAAACTCGTATGAAATTCATGGAACTTGGCATGCTATCATGGAGCGGCATCAACATGCCGTGGTGAAAATTTGGTCCCACTTGGGGAATGTTTGGGTATAAGCTTCTCACAAACCAGAGCTTCTCACAACAAGCATGATGGTTTCGGTAGGAAAGGTACTACCATTGGGGACGAAACCATATCCATTGCCTCTTATTGCCTTCAAAAATTTTCTACTGTCAACATAGAACAACATGTGTGTTGTGTTCAATCTTGGAATTTTTCGGGGTTCGTTTGTCCTTTTTTATGCATTAACTGGGTTTTCTAGGCATTTTATGTGCATAATTCAAATATGAACTAGAAGCACATGCTCCAATGCGCTAAGGTTGGTAGAAAAATGACATGTGTGTCCTTGGGTGAATTTCTAGTACCCATGCAAGAGATGGGAATGAAATTCAAACACCAGAGCACTGTTGATTGCCGGCAAAACATTGAGATGCCTCGTTTTCAAATTCTAGTAAATCCAAAACTCGTCTGAAATTCATGAAACTTAGGATGCTTTCATGGATCGGCATCAACATGTCGTGGTAAAAATTATGTCCGGTTTGGGGCAGGTTTGGGTATATGCTTCTCACAAACCAGAGCTTCTCACAACAAGCATCATGGTTTCGGTAGGGAATGTCCCACCTTTGGGGACAAAACGATATCCACTTCCTCTTATTGCTTCCAAAAATTTTCTCGTGTCAACATAGAACAACGGGAGTGTTGTGTCAATTTTTGTAATTTTTGGGGGTTCTTTTGGACATTTTTATGCATTAACTGTGTTTTCAATGCATTTATGTGCATAATTCAAATTTGAACTACATGCACATGCTCCAATGCATATAAATTGGTTGAAAAATCAAATATGTGTCCTTGGGTGCATGCTTAGGTCCCATGCAAGAAATGGGAATGAATTTCAAACACCAGGGCACCGTTGATTGCCCAAAACATTGAGATGCCTCGTTTTTAAATTCTAGTAAATCCAAAACTCGTCTGAAATTCATGAAACTTGCCATGCTTTCATGTAGCAGCATCAACATGTCGTGGTAAAAAATTTGTCCGGTTTTGGGCAGGTTTGGGTATATGCTTCTCACAAACAAGAGCTACTCACAACAACAGGTTTCGAGAGGCAACGTACCACCTTTGGCAACGGGACGATATCCGTTTCCTCTTATTGCTTTCAAAAAATTTCTACTGTCAACATAGAACAACAGGAGTGTTGTGTTCAATCTTGGACTTTTTCGGGGTTCGTTTGACCTTTTTTATGCATTAACTGGGTTTTCTAGGCATTTTATGTGCAAAATTCAAATTTGAACTACAAGCACATGCTCCAATGCACTAAGGTTGGTTGAAAAATCACATGTGTGTCCTTGGGTGAATTCCTAGGTACCATGCAAGAGATGGGAATGAAATTCAAACACCAGGGCAATGTTGATTGCCGGAAAAACGTTGAGATGCCTAGTTTTTAAATTCTAGTAAATACAAAACTCGTATGAAATTCATGGAACTTGGCATGCTATCATGGAGCGGCATCAACATGCCGTGGTGAAAATTTGGTCCCACTTGGGGAATGTTTGGGTATAAGCTTCTCACATACCAGAGCTTCTCACAACAAGCATGATGGTCTCGGTAGGAAACGTACTACCATTGGGGACGAAACCATATCCATTGCCTCTTATTGCCTTCAAAAATTTTCTAGTGTCAACATAGAACAACATGTGTGTTGTGTTCAATCTTGGAATTTTTCGGGGTTCGTTTGTCCTTTTTTATGCATTAACTGGGTTTTCTAGGCATTTTATGTGCATAATTCAAATATGAACTAGAAGCACATGCTCCAATGCACTAAGGTTGGTAGAAAAATGACATGTGTGTCCTTGGGTGAATTTCTAGTACCCATGCAAGAGATGGGAATGAAATTCAAACACCAGAGCACTGTTGATTGCCGGCAAAACATTGAGATGCCTCGTTTTCAAATTCTAGTAAATCCAAAACTCGTCTGAAATTCATGAAACTTAGGATGCTTTCATGCATCGGCATCAACATGTCGTGGTAAAAATTATGTCCGGTTTGGGGCAGGTTTGGGTATATGCTTCTCACAAACCAGAGCTTCTCACAACAAGCATCATGGTTTCGGTAGGGAACGTCCCACCTTTGGGGACAAAACGATATCCACTTCCTCTTATTGCTTCCAAAAATTTTCTCGTGTCAACATAGAACAACGGGAGTGTTGTGTCAATTTTTGTAATTTTTGGGGGTTCTTTTGGACATTTTTATGCATTAACTGTGTTTTCAATGCATTTATGTGCATAATTCAAATTTGAACTACATGCACATGCTCCAATGCATATAAATTGGTTGAAAAATCAAATATGTGTCCTTGGGTGCATGCTTAGGTCCCATGCAAGAAATGGGAATGAATTTCAAACACCAGGGCACCGTTGATTGCCCAAAACATTGAGATGCCTCGTTTTTAAATTCTAGTAAATCCAAAACTCGTCTGAAATTCATGAAACTTGCCATGCTTTCATGGAGCAGCATCAACATGTCGTGGTAAAAAATTTGTCCGGTTTTGGGCAGGTTTGGGTATATGCTTCTCACAAACCAGAGCTTCTCAGAACAAGCAGCATGGTTTCGGTAGGGAACCTCCCACCTTTGGGGACGAAACGATATCCACTGCCTCTTATTGCTTCCAAATTTTTTCTCGTGTCAACATAGAACAATAGGAGTGTTGTGTCAACTTTTCTAATTTTTGGGGGTTCTTTTGGACATTTTTATGCATTAAGTGAGTTTTCAATGCATTTATGTGCATAATTCAAATTTGAACTACATGCACATGCTCCAGTGCATATAAATTGGTTGAAAAATCAAATCTGTGTCCTTGGGTGCATGCTTAGGTCCCATGCAAGAAATGGGAATGAATTTTAAGCACCAGGGCACCATTGATTGCTGACAAAACATTGAGATGCCTGGTTTTTAAATTCTAGTAAATCCAAAACTCGTCTAAAATTCATGAAACTTGCCATGCTATCATGGAATGGCACCTGGCATGATTTAGTATTTTTCATGTCCGTTTTGAGAGAAGGCGCACTCGAATAATGACAGCCAAGAAAGGCATTTTGAAAAAATAGCTGCCACTCTAATATCTCACGTTTGTATAATTCAAACCGTGTGTGTTCTGTTAACCATTCACCTGACGCCACGTGTCTTGGTTTCAATGGTTGTAGGAGGTGCCGTGCGGACAGCTACTTGACCTTGACTGAACGGGAGGCGTTCGAGCGCAGTCCAGTGTGCAGGCTGACCGAGAGGCGCACAAGCTGTCCTCCAATGCGCAGGCTCACCGGGAAGTGTGCGAGCTATACGCTGCGCAGTCTCACTGGGAAGCGAGCCCTTTGACTCCCATGGCTGCCCGCCTTCCTCTCCATGAATGGCGCCCGAGCCATTTTTTAAATCGGGCGGCCTTAATGTTCGCCTCCCATTCCCCTCCCCCCGCAGACCTCCACCGCCATGGTGCAGAATGATCATCTGCCACTAGTCTTCAAGTTTGGTGAAGTCGACTCCGAGCCGGAGGAGATAGAAAATAAGGAGGAATGGGGCCTCATGGACATGGCCCAGAACGAGCTGGCCCCGACGGTTGCTGCCCCCACTCCCGTCCCAGCTCCCATCCACGCACCCGCGCCAGCGACCATCCCCATAGCATTGACGGGCTGGTCGCGGAGCACTATCACAGAGCTGGAAGCCACGGGCGTGAGCGAGGTCTCCGCGGACCCGTGCGAGCTCTTGTACATGCCAGTGCCAGCGCCCATGCCCGTGTGCGCCCCTCCACCCACCGTGGCATTGGCCCCCGTGCGTTTGGCTGCACCCGCCACGCCCGTGCGCGCCCCTCCACCCACCGCGGCGCCGGTCCCCGTGCCTTTGGCTGCACCCGCTGCGCCCGTGCCCGTGCCCATGCCCCCCCCCTTAGCGGCATGGGACGCCACGATCGACCGCTACCTCTCAGCGGCGCCAGTTGTCGTCCTCCCGTGCCCCGCCCGTCGATCGCGTGACGACATGATGTTTGATTTACAAGTGAAGAACATTTTGTGCTGCCTCGAAGACTTCAACAACGGCGTCCCGGAGGACGATAACGACAACAATGGCGCGGCACGCCGGCTCCGCCGCCTCCAGAAATAGTTTTTTGGGGTTTAATACTGTATCTCAAATTCTCGATCATATGAATATAAATTCGCAGTGTGACTGAATGAAAGATATGGTTTCAATGAACTTGCGTTTTTCGCTCTTAATGTACAGACTAATGAAATGATTTTATTTTTAAAAAATATCAATGGTTTTTAAATATAAAACACTCATCGCAAACGTTTTAGTTAGAACACCCATATGCAAATTGACAGCTTCCCCAGGAAGCCAAGGGAAAATGTGCCAAGCAGGATTTCTGCATCCCTTGAACGCAAACGGTTGTTTTGCATGACCCGTGTGCAACCACGTACAAACAATTGGGTAAGATTTGCATATCTGCCATTTTGGGTATGTTACCATTTCTCAAACTGGAAAGATTGACATTTGTTTATCTACTAACATTGCCATTTGTCAACCTTGTAACACTGTGATTTGTCAAAATATGCAGCTACAAATCACTAGCACTATCTAATTTTTGCAACTAAAATCACTAGCACTGTTCATATGGATCCCACTAGCAGGCGTGAGTTCACGGACGCATATGCAAATGTACCATTGATTACATACAACAAGTCATCAACCCACAACGACAACGAGGATACATGTTGGATTATAGATCATCTCCAACAAAACATTCTAGTGAAGTGTTTCTCACACAACATATAACAAAGCGATGAAATGAACTTCAGCTCAACCACTTGTCGGTGTTGGAAACTGTTGCTTTGAACCAGAAGTGATTCTTTGGGAAGGACCGGCTACTGTCAATCTCGAGACCAACGCAGGACTGATCATCCAGGCTGAAGCGGCCTATTTCAATACCCATGTTGGGACGGTAGGGAAGCATATTAATGTCCGAGGTATAGATACAGTTGCTTATCATAAATGGTAGTAATGTTGTGTCAATAGTAGCTGGATCGCCTTGCACCATCATTGGATAGTTTTGTCCAAGGAAGAGCGAGTTTCCTCCAAGACTTTCAATACTAAACCAGGGAGAAGGTGTTGGCGCTAGTACACCAGTATCCATCACGAATACCCTGCAACGGATGTTGGAATAGGTCCGGAGAGTGAGACCATACGAGACAACACTTGCTTCCTTAGTAACATTAGTAGTGCCCCTTATACATAGAAGAAGAGGTGATCCATCGGAATAAGTTGCCAGGCGCCACTGAGTATATGGGTCCTGCTCATCCTCATGCTCGTGAACAAAATTTTCAAGTATAGGTGGTGGAATGTTCACATGACCTTGGAAACACAAGAAGGTTAAATAGTAAAGGGAAACTAGCTAACCCGCATGCATGTGGGTGAAACAATTATAATTATGGTGGAAGACAAACGTACCAAAATCATGAGGATTCCATGCAAAAACAGTGCCATAAGTGGTGGCAGCAAACACAAGACCCTCGTATTGAACTGCACCACAGTACTCATCCGTGTATAGAAACTGATTTTTGAGGAATATCCATCGAGTCGTACCATGAAGGACGGCAACAAGCTTGTCGAAGATAGAGACAACATAAGCATTCCTATAACCCCAAGAGAGGTTGGGAACTCGACAAATTGCTATCTTTAGTAGACGACAGTCGGCATGATCATATTTGAACTCACATAGAATACCCGTGTACTCAACCTCTGGGTAGTCGTCTGAGATTTTTCGAAGTGGAACCCGGTGACGAGTGTAGACATTCACAAGTTCCCGCTCGTAGTTGTTCCCAATATAAACAACCCAATCTCCATTTGCGCCTGCCCAAGCCTTGCCCTCAAGCGATGGCATATTAACATCATACATAGCATTATCAAGCGGCATCAACTTACACAAGGCGAGGCTTCCCTCGTCCCCGCGCCAGTCAGTAGGGTCACAACGAAGAAGATAGGGGAGATCAAACTGCTTTTGGACCTTTGGGTTACTTGTAATGATGTTATTAGTTGAGTCAAGAATGGTCTTGAACGAACCTGCCATGCTAGCCGAGGTGATGACGTTGCACCGATCAATGAATTCCTTCACCGTGTCATCATTCAGATCGGGGAAAGAATAACGGGGTCGTTTCTGGCTTGTTCCCTCCATGGAGAAGACGATCAAACAATGGAAGAAGGAAGGGTGAACGCGAATGGAGGAGGGAGGAAGAGCTAGCGTGCGACAGCAGCTCCAAATCGAGAGGGAAAGGCGAAAAGTCAGTGGATGGTTGCCACGGTACATGAAGAGGCGCCTGGGGAGCGAACGGTTGCCATAGAGGTCACACACTGACGACAAGGGTCGAGTGAACCGCATGCAATCCCATCGCACAACACACACGTCTTGTTCAGTTGAACCGTTTCTGTTCTCTAGTGTCAACGCAAACAGTTCATCCGAGTGAACTGCATGCCGTATATCGCACACACCTTGATCTGGCTTACCGTTTCTTTTGTGTTGCCTAATCACAAATAGTTCATTCGAGTGAACCGCCTACTGTATATTGCACACACCTTCATCTGGCTGCCCATTTCTTTTGTGTTGCCTAATCAGAAACAGTTCATCCGAGTGAACCATATGTTGCGTATCGCACACGCCTTCATCTGGGTGCCCGCTTCTTTTGTTCCTCCTCACTGCAAACAATTAATTGAACTGAACCGTATGCCCTTCATCGCACACGCAACTAAAATCTGAACCGTGTTTGATGCGTCCTCCATTGCAAACGTTTTATACATTTCTGACGGTTTTCATACACCACCGTTTGCGATTATGGCATCGCACACAGTTTCTTGAAGGGTCTCTGATTGTAGTGCCGTGCTAGTAGCATGCTGCAGTAGTGACACAAGCTCTCAACATGTCCTCCAGAATCTGATTGACTCTCTCGGTCTGTCCATCTATTTTGTGGATGAAAGGTTGTACTGAACTCTAGCCTGGTACCCAAAGTCTGGTGTAATTGATTCCAAAACTTCGAGGTAAACTATGTTCTTCTATCTGATATGATTGTCCTCGGAACTCCATGGAGACATATGATCCTGATCATATATATCTTGGCCAACTTCGCGCTTGTATAAGTGGTTTTCACAGGGATATAGTGAGCCACTTTGGTCAAGCGATCAACTACTACCCAGATGGAGTCATAACCTGATTGTGTCCTGGGTAATCCGGTGATGAAATCCATGCCAAGTTTATCCCACTTCCATTCGGGTATCGACATAGGTTGAAGTAATCCTGCTGGCTTCTGGTGTTTTGCCTTAACTCTCTGACATATGTCACATACTGCTACATACTCAACAATATCCTTCTTCATACCTGTCCACCAGAAACGTTCCTTCAAATCCAAATACATCTTGGTGTTTCCGGGGTGAATCGAGTATGGCGAGTCATGCGCCTCCTGAAGTATTAACTTCCTGATTTCTGGGTAAATTGGGCACATAAATACGGTCCTCAAACCATAATATTTCGTGCTCATCCTCATGAAAACCTTTGGCTTTTCCTTTACTCATCTTTTCCTTTGTCTCCGCAATCTCCTTATCAGTCTTCTGGGCTTCTCGAATCTTTCCCAACAACATGGACTGAACCTCCAATGCTGCAACAAAACCTCTCGGAACTATCTCCATTCAAATTTCTCTGAGATCCTCGGCTATCTCTTGAGGTAATCCTCCGGTTATGAGAGTATTAACATAACTCTTGCGGCTCAAAGCATCGCTACAACATTGGCCTTTCCTGGATGATAATGCATCTTCATATCGTAATCCTTTATGAGCTCCAACCATCTCCTTTGGCTGAGATTCAACTCCTTCTACGTGAAAATATACTTCAAACTCTTATGATCCGTGTATACATCGCAACGGTTTCCAATAAGAAAATGTCTCCAGGTCTTGAGCGCATGCACTACGGCTGCTAACTCCAAATCATGTGTGGCACAATTCAACTCATGAGGTCGATGCTGACGTGAGGCATATGAAACAACTCTTTTGTCTTGCATAAGTACACCTCCAAGTCCCTGGCGAGAAGCGTCGCAATATACTTGGAAGTCCTTGCATATATCCGGAAGAATTAGCACAGGGGCTGTAACTAAACATTTCTTCAACTCCTGAAAACTGGCCTCACATTCTTTGGTCCATTTAAACTTGATGTCCTTCTTCAATAACTCCGTCATGCGTTTCGCATTCTTGGAAAAATTATCAATGAATCTCCGATAATATCCTGTGAGTCCAAGGAAACTGTGTATCTCTCCAATTGAGGTGGGTGCCAACCACTCAGTGATAGACTAAACCTTGGAAGGGTCTACTACTATAACTTCTCCAGATATAACATGTCTGAGAAATCCAACTTCCTTCAACTAAAACTCACATTTGTTGAACTTGGCATATAGCTGATGTTCCCTGAGCTTCTCGAGAACTAAGCGCAAATGTTCTTTGTGTTCTTCTTCATTCTTCGAGTATACCAATATATCATCAATGAACACCACAACAAACTTATCCAAGAACTGCATGAACACCTTATTCATCATACTCATAAAGTAGGTAGGGGCGTTAGTCAAACCAAAAGACATGACAGTGTACTCATACAACCCGTACCTTGTGGTAAAAGCTGTCTTAGGTATATCCATTCTCGGATCTTCAGTTGGTGGTATCCTAATTGAAGGTCAATCTTGGAGAATACTTTAGCTTCCTGCAGCTAGTCAAACAAAGCATTGATCATCGGTAGTGGGTATTTGTTCTTGATTGTCACCTCATTTAGTGCACGATAATCCAAAACCATTCTCAAAGATCCATCCTTCTTCTCAACTAAGAGACTGGGGCTCCCCATGGTGATGAACTTGGTCAAATATAACCTTTCTCCAATAAATCTTTAGTCTACTTCTTAATCTTCTCCAGATCATTTGTGGGCATCCGATATGGTCTCTTCGATATTGGTCCGGTGCCTGGTAACAGATCTATCAAAAATTCTATATCTCGATCTGGTGGCATGCTTGGTAGTTCCTCCGGGAATATGTCGGGATAATCCTTCACAACTGTCACTTCCTCTTGAACAACTCCCGAAAGTGAATTCACTCGAGTCCTCCTTGGCGCATGCCTAGACACATACTTGATCCTTTTTCCCTCCGAGGTTGTGAGAAGTATCGACTTACTAGCACAATCGATGTTTCCTCCATACTTAGATAGCCAATCCATGCCTAGTATTATATCCAATCCTTGTGACTCCAAAATTATGAGGTCTGATGGGAAAACGTGGCTACCAATGGTTAATGGCAACCGATCACACCATCGGCTGGCCATATACTCCGCTCGTGGTGAGCTTACTAACATGGGTGACCTAAGAGCTAAGTTTGGCAATTTAAACTTGTCCACAAATCCCCTTGTGTGTGTATGAATGCGATGCACCAGTGTCAAAAAGAACAAGGGCGGTAAATGACTTAATCAAAAACTTACCAATCACTGCATCAGGCTGTTCTTCAACTTCCTCCACATTTATGTGGTTCACCTGACCTCTGGTGAAAGGATTTGGCTTCTTACCTGAGCTTCCATTGCCATTTCCATTCTTGGCTTCAGGGCACTAGGTGGCGTAGTGTCCAGTCTTCCCGCACTTGAAACAAGTAATGTGACTTAGATCCTTCTTGGCGGGTGTAGTGGGGTTGAATGGTTCTGGCTGGTGTCCTCCATTCCCGTTAACATTTTTAGGGACACCGTGGTTGTGTGAACTTCCTCCATTGTGAGAATGGCCTCCATGGTTATGATGGGTATGTCCTCCCGAGTTCGGGGTAAAACAAGGCTTCTGCTGAGCTCCAGAGTTGTACTTCCCCTGTCCATACTTCCGTTTGCGGTTCTCTATCTACTGCTGCTTGCCTTCAATCATAAGAGCCTTGTCTACCAACTCCTGGTAGTTAGTGAATGTTGCCACCATTAACTGCATACTCAGATCATCATTCAGCCCCTCAAGAAACTTCTCCTACTTCGTGGCATCTATGGCCATGTCATACGGGGCGTAGCATGCTAACTTGCTGAACTCCTCCATGTACTGCGCCATCGTATGATTTCCCTGGTGTAAGTTGCTGAAACTGATCCCAAGTGACATTGGCCACGGGGAAAGTGAGTGTGTAGTTCTCCCACCATGAGGCTACGGGTCCATCCAGTTGATGTGCGGCAAAACGCACCTTCTCAGCATCTTTGCAACCTGCGGTGGTCAGCTCCCTTCCAATCTTGCGGAGCCAGTCATCAGCAACAATCAGCTCTGTTCTACTAGAGAACACCGACGGATTCAACCTTAGAAAACGGGCTAAGTTGTCAACAGGATGTGGTGGCGGTGGGTTGTTGTTGTTGCCTTGGTTATGGACTAGCAACTACATCAAGGCATTCTGCTGTTGGATCAACTAAGTGAGCTCCGGTGGAAAGGCGAATGCGGGGTCATGTCTTGGAGGCATCTGATAGGTTTAGAGGGGTGAGAACAGAATAGGGCGGGCTCTAAAGAGAGATTTCACTACCCATATGCACATGAGACAAACACATTCATTTCACACCACTCAATTCAAACAAGATTCATACAATTGATCTAAGCTAACATTACAAAATCTCATGGACTATTACTACATACATGGAAGAATTCTAATGGTAATATGGTGGTCGACTAGAAATTTTGATCGGTGGAAGACTCCATGATATCTGCTCCAGCTTCGTCTTCATAATCATCATCGCTGTCAGGGTCAGAGTTTGTGTCGTCTAGTATGATGTAATCTTCTGAACGAACGTCCACTCCAGGTTCAGGATCCCACATGAATATTCCGAGCTTCTTCTTCAGGTCTTCATTCTTCTCCAGTAGTACATCAATTTCTTCTTCACATCCATCGCGTGTATACTTGAGTTCTTCTTCTAGCTCCATGTTCTGGGTCATCACCTTCTTCATGTCTATCATGTTGGTGCACATCAGGTTCTCATAGTGTTGAATGTGCTGGTTCAACTAATGTATGTAGGCTGCAATGGATCTATCCTTCCTGGTGCGAATCATCTCCCATTGCTCATCTTGGCATCCACATATCTGGTAAATGGTGTCATTAAGATCCTTGTTGTACACCTCGTCGATGCGTCCAATGGCAATGTGGGTGGCCATACTCTTTCCTAGACTCCAGGTTGGTGCATCAAAGGAAAACTCGATGGGCTTGGTAACTGGTGTAAAAGTCCTTCCTGGAACACGAACTTGAATCGTCTAGCGCTCCTCTTCTGGGAAAGTGGTGGTGTAGGTCCCGGTGAAGCTTGGTATGCCGATGTTCATGTACCTAGTGACTTCCTTCATGTGTCGTCCGAAAGGTGTGTCATCATCCGGTTGAGTGAACTTGTTCCTTGGGTCCGCCATCTATAGAGTAGAAATGGAGAAGAGTTAGAAATGAGTAGAGAAGAGTATCATGTGGCTTTTTCCTAGTGGTCGCATCCTACAGTCAGTGTGTGCTCTGATACCATCTTGTAGCGGCCCGATCCCAATGGACCATAGTCTCTATGCTTAAGGGTCATCCCTGGATCGATATTGCTGACACACACAGTACTCGAGGATTTATTGCAGAGTTCAATCACACACTTATTACACGAGTGTCTCAAAAAGAGTACTATTACAATAATATGGCTGAATGCCATTTAAATAAGATAACTGTGGAAGCTCCAAAGATAAATGAGTCCATCCAACTCCACAGCAAAACTGAGTGGATGACAACGACCTATCAAACCTGACTCTTCATCTGAAAATTCTACAACATGATACATTGCAGCCGTGTAGGTCAGCACATGGAATATGCTGGCAAGATAACACCATAGAGCAATGAACAAATAACAGCTATCACTACATGCATATTTGGCTAGTGGAGGCTCTACGGTTATCATTTGCATAAAGCTAATTTTTCCCTAATACAAAGGAACATATTTTATTTAACTACAAAGTTCGTGACATTATTGAGAAGGTTCCTCCAACTCAATCCCAAAATAATAATTACAATCCAACAAATTCATTAAGTAAACTGATGAGATCAACATAATAATTCAAGTACTAGATACTCAAGAAGTCCATAACCGGGGACACCGCTAACCATGATTTGTTTATACACTCTGTAGAGGTTTGCGCAGTTTTCCCCACAAGACTCAATCTCCTCCGTTGAATTTCTCGCACTACATGATGTTTGAGAAACGGATGATCGAGACAGTCTTTCACAAGCATTAACTCTTTACTCTGGGTAGATAGTACCACCTACATCCCCTACATCTCTTAGCCTACCACTGAAAGAGGCCACACAACAGACTCAACTATGCCAGAGCACATAATGGCTTGTGGCTGCACACCGAAGTTTCTAGCATGAATAATCTTATGATCCCTTTGAGCCTGGGTGGCAAACCATAGGATGATCACACGGGTACTCCGGGGTATCCTAGGACAACACTAGATTGCTCCAGGTGCCCGCAACCAATCCACCCAGATGTGTGTTAGAGTAGCCACCTTAAGTTTCCCTTAGTTATGAAATAACTCTCGCATCTTTCACGAATCTCACAAACCAATCCACGTCTACGAGCATAGCAAAGTAATGCAATCATAACATAGTAACACCCGGGGTTTGAATATAAGACAATGGGTTCCTACCTCATCAACTACTCCCCATACCAACATGTTATCAAAATCCTACTCATGCAATGTTTGAGGGTTGAAACTAATGCATAAAAACTGGGTAATAAAGGGATATGATCAAAGTGTTACTTGCGTTGCTGACGATCAGAAAACCCTAGAAATTTGTAGTAGCAAGCCTCACACTCCGGAAACTCTATCGTGAACAAACAATAGCATACATAAGCACTCAAGTATAAGATCCAAATGTAAAACCAAAAGATAAGATCTAAATAGAAAGTTCAAGTGAAGAGCTTCGATTTGCAAAAAGTATCAATCGAATCGGAGTTATGAAACTCAAACTATGTTCAGAAGAAGTTCAAATTCAAATCTTCTTGTAACCAAATTTTAAATTTCCAAAACCATGTTCATTTATATGGACAGAGGGGAACAAGACGAAGCTTTTGGCGTTGGTTTCACTAGATTTGGATAAATGAGCAAAAAGTAGTGAGGGTTTGAAAATTAGGCACTAATGTGTAACAAAACTATTCGCGGATAGGTCCCTGGCCGAAAATAAAACTAAAAAGAAAAATCTATCGGTCGAACGTCCGCTAACAGAAACTAACGAACGAATTCATTCGTTAACCGAACGAATTGGGTGAACGTTCGCTAATTAACGAAACCTAAATAATAAACCAAAAAAATATTAAACAGATATTTAAAAAAGCAGTCGGGTCTTTTGCGGTTTTTACCGGTTCGGGGAAGGAAACCCGGCGGTGGTGGCATGGTAATCCAGTGAGTGGGAGAGGCAGCGGGGCGGCGGGGAGCGGCGCGGGGTGGTGCGGTGGAAAGCGGCGGCGCTAGCAGTGGGTGACGGCGTGAGCGCGGGCGGCGAGGTCGGCTTGCGCGGCGGGGCGGCTCGATGGGGAGGAGAGGCCGGGCCTCGGCCCTATATAAAGGGGGCCGGGGGTGCTTGGGGAAGGGGCATAGCGGCGGGGAGGAGGAGTCCGGGTGGGACTCCAGCGGCGACGGCTTCCGGGCAGGATCTCGACTCGGGGAGGGCGGTGGCGGCGGCCTGGGCCGGCTGGGCTTCGGCCCAGTAGGTGGAAGAGAAACTTTTTTTAAATAATTTAGCCGAAAAGGGAAAATCCAAAATGAAATAAATTAAAATTCCTAAAATCCCCAAAATAATTTTCACGGTCCTCTACTAATATTTAGGACCACGTGGACATTTTCCTGGGCTAAAATGCATTTTTTTCCTAATTTAACAAAATAAAATCTCAAATAAAATTGAAATAAAATATTTATATTTATTCAAAACTAAATTTCCATTATTTCCTCTGTTTTGAACAAGTCATATTATCTTCTCTCATTATTTTATTTATTTTGAAATAATTGGAAAAATAATTTCAAATAAAAATCACTTTGATCCAACTTACCAATTTTGAAAATTCAAAAATGGATTTTTGTGAAAACCACCAACTCTCTCAATTGGTCCTTGAGTTGCTTAAGGTCTATTGGATCAAAATGGCCAAATAAACCAAATTCAACTGCAAGAATCATGGATGCATATGATGACCTAATGTTACAAAGTGCCATTTGCTTTTTTTTGCATGCTTTTTACATCGCAGGTAATCAATATCAAACGGAGTCCAAACGCAGTGAAACTTTTTGTGGATTTTTTTGGGACCAGAAGACATCCAATGGGCTGGAGAAGCACAACCAACCAGGGCACCCTGGAGGCCCAGGCGTGCCTTGGTGGGTTGTGCCCACCACGGGTGCCTCCCGAACCTACTCTTTGCTCAATAAATACCCCAATATTCCAGAAACCCTAGGGGAGTCGACGAAAATCAATTCCAGCCGCCGTAGAGTCCAGAACCACCAGATCCAATCTAGACACCATCACGGAGGGGTTCACCATGTCAATTGTGCCTCTCCGATGATGCGTGAGTAGGTCTTTGTAGACCTTCGGTTCCGTAGTTAGTAGCTAGATGGCTTCCTCTCTCTCTTTTCATTCTCAATACAATGGTCTCTTGGAGATCCATATGATGTAACTCTTTTGTGGTGTGTTTGTTGGGATCCGATGAACTTTGAGTTTATGATCAGATCTATGTTTTTATCCATGAAAGTTATTTGAGTCTTCTTTGATCTCTTATATGCATGATTGCTTATAGCCTTGTATTTCTTCTCTGATATTTGGGTTTTGTTTGGCCAACTTGTTCTATTTATCTTGCAATGGGAAGAGGTGCTTTGTAATGGGTTCGATCTTATGGTGTTTTATCCCAGTGATAGAAGGGGAACCGACACGTATGTATCGTTGCTACTAAGGATAAAATGATGGGGTTTATCTCTACATAGATAGATCTTGTCTACATCATGTCATCGTTCTTATTGCATTAGTCTGTTTCTCCATGAACTTAATACACTAGATGCATGCTGGATAGCATTCGATGTGTGGAGTAATAGTAGTAGATGCAGGCAGGAGTCGGTCTACTAATCTTGGACATGATGCCTATATAATGATCATTGCCTGGATATCGTCATGATTATTTGAAGTTCTATCAATTTCCCAACAGCAATTCGTTTACCCACCGTTTGCTATTTTTCTCGAGAGAAGCCACTAGTGAAAACTACGGCCCCCGAGTCTCTTCTTTAATATATTTGCCTTTGCGATTTATTTTATTTGCCTTTTTTATTCAGATGTATTAAACCAAAAATACAAAAATACCCTACTACAATTTATTTTATCCGAGATCTATTTATCCTATCTATCTTATTTTTATCACGTCGGATTGCCGATTTCTAGCGTCGTTACCCGAAAAGGATTGAAGTCAGGTTGCGAGTATTTGTTATTTGTGTGCAGGTGCTGTTTACGTTGTGTTCCTTGGTTCTCCTACTAGTTCGATAACCTTGGTCTCATCACTGAGGGAAATACCTACTGTCAATGTGATGCATCATCCCTTCCTCTTTGGGGAAATATCGACGTAGTCTAGCAGACATCAAAAGGAATTTCTGGCGCCGTTGCCGGGGAGACATCATCAACATCTACCAGGTTCCTAATCATGAATCCCATCCCCTCGCAATTTACATTATTTGCCTGTCTTTTTCCTCTCCCTCACTTCACAAACATTTGCCGTTTTATTCGCCCTCCTTTTCGTTTGCCGTTTTCTTGCTGGATCTGTTTTTGAGTGCAATCTTGTTGCATAGTCATCATGACTCACGAATCTCATCTCCTCGCAATTTACATTATTTTCCATTTGCTTCTCGTTTTTCTCTCCCCCACTTCACAAAAAAATGCTGTTTTATTCGCCCCTCTTTTTCGTTCGTTGTTTTCTTGCCGGATCTATTTTTTAGTGCTATCTTGTTGCATAGTCATCGTGACTCAAGAGAACACCAAGTTGTGTGATTTCTCAAATACCAAAAACAATGATTTTATTGGCACTCCGATTGCTCTCGCCACTAGTGCGGAATCTTGTTATATTAATACTGCTTTGCTGAATCTTGTTACGGAAGATCAATTTTCCGGTACTCCTAATGAGGATGTCGTGTCCCATCTTAACATATTCGTGGAATTACGCGATATGCAAAAGAAATAAGATGTGGACGATGATGTTGTGAAGATGAAATTGTTTCCGTTTTCTTTGCGTGATTCTGCAAAAATTTGGTTTTCTTCTTTGCCTCGTAATAGTCTCGATTCTTGGAACAAGTGTAAAGATGCCTTTATCACTAAGTATTTTCCTCCCGCAAAAATTATTTCCTTTAGAACCCAAATCATGAATTTCAAGCAACTTGAACATGAGCATGTTTCACAATCTTGGGAAAGGATGAAAATGATGCTAAGGAATTGCCCAACTCATGGGTTAAATCTTTGGATGATCATACAATTTTTTTATGCGGGGTTGAATTTTTTTTCTTGTAATCTTTTAGATTCCGCCGCGGGTGGTACTTTTATCGAAATTACTTTGGGTGAAGCTACCAAATTGCTTGAGAATATTATGGCAAACTATTCACAATGGCATACCGGAAGAGCTCCTACTAGTAAAATTCGGTTGAAGAAATGTCTTCTTTAGGTGAAAAAGTTGATGCTCTTATGAAATTGGATGCTAGTAAAAGTGCTCCAATTGATTTAAATGATATGCCTTTTTATACTTTGATTGAGCAAAATAGTGATGCCGTAGATGTGAATTTTATCTCGCGAAACAATTTCAATAACAATGCTTATAGAGGTAATTTTAATCCTAGGCCTTTTCCTAGTAATTCCTCTAATAATTATGGTAATTCCTATGGAAATCCTTCTTATAATAATAATAGGAACACCTCTGATCTTGAGAATAATATTAAAGAATTTATCAATACTCAAAAAGTTTTCAATGCTACAATAGAAGAAAAGTTGAATAAGATTGATGATTTGTCTAGAAGTGTTGATAGAATTTCTCATGATGTAGAAAATCTCAAGATCAAAATTTTTGTGCCTAAGGTTGAGGAATCAATTAAAGCTCTTTATGTTTCTATGGATGAATCTAAGAAAAGAACCGCTATGCTTAGATCTAAAAGAGAATTTTTAGGAAAAACGTTTTGTAGTGACGGCTTTCATAAAAGTGATGAAGATCTTAAAATGATTGGTGTTTCTTATATCGATTACTTGTTTAGTAAAATTAAGATTGATTATAAAGGGACTCGAGAAGAGTTACCTTTAGCTAGAAGGCATCCCGATAATTCGGAGGGTGGAAATCTTGTTGAGAAAATTGATAAAAGTGGTTTTGAAGAGGTCAAAATTTAACTAGTGATGTGCCAACTCTTTTGGATTACAAAGACTTTAATTGTTATAGTTGCTATTTGATTGATTGTATTTCTTTGTTGCAATCCATCATGAATTCACCCCATGCTTATGAACAAAATAAAGCTTTTACTAAACATATTGTTGATGCTATGATGAAAGCTTTAGAAGAAAAGTTGGAATTAGAAGTTTCAGTTCCTAGAAAATTACATGATGAATGGGAACCTACTATCAAAGTCAAGATTAAAAATTATGAGTGTTTTGCTTTATGTGACTTGGGTGCTAGTGTTTCTACAATTCTGGAATCTTTATGTGATGTGCTTGGTCTTAACAATATTGAAGAGTGTTCTTTAAATTTGCACTTGGCGGATTCTACTATTAAAAAGCCTATGGGAAGAACTAATGATATTCTTATTCTTGCAAATATGAATTATGTGCCCATAGATTTTATTGGTCTTTATATTGATTGCAATCCGTCTTGTCCAATTATTCTTGGTAGACCGTTTTTACGCACTATCGGTGCCGTGATTGATATGAAAGAAGGCAATATTAAGTTCCAATTTTCATTAAGGAAGGGTATGGAACACTGTCGGTGTCAAAACCGGCGGATCTCGGCTAGGGGGTCCCGAACTGTGCGTCTAAGGCGGATGGTAACATGAGGCAGGGCACACGATGTTTTACCTAGGTTCGGGCCCTCTTGATGGAGGTAAAACCCTACGTCCTTCTTGATTTATTCTTTATGATATGAGTATTACAAGAGTTGACCTACCACAAGATCGGAGAGGCTAAACCCTAGAAGCTAGCCTATGGTATGATCGTATGTTGTCCTATGGACTAAAACCCTCCGGTTTATATAGACACCGGAGGGGGCTAGGGTTACACAAGGTCGGTTACAAAGGAGGAGATATACACGTCCGTATTGCCTAGCTTGCCTTCCACGCCAAGTAGAGTCCCATCCGGACCCGAGACGAAGTCTTCAATCTTGTATCTTCATAGTCCAACAGTCCGGTCAAAGGATATAATCCGGCTGTCCGGATACCCCCTAATCCAGGACTCCCTCAGTAGCCCCCGAACCAGGCTTCAATGATGATGAGTCCAGCGCGGAGTGTTGTCTTCGGCATTGCAAGGCGGGTTCTTCTCCATATTTCAAACGTTTGTAAAGCAGTGTCCGGTCCCATAAATGTTTGGACCCCTTTGGCTTCTGCACCCAATAAGGGCTATCTCCCACGCGTCAAATTAATACGAGGCGCCAGGGAATTTTTACATTCGCCCCCCTAGCCAGATAAATAAATTGTCTATTAAAATGATGAGGATTCTCAGATCCGATCCATACCATCCTCCCCCAGCGACAATCCATAAGAGCGCGCTTCGGAAAGATCCATTCCAACATGTCCGACCTCCGCAGCTCCTCCTCCCGCCCCCGTAGCTCTAAGCCCGGTGATTGGGAGACGTGTTCAGTCCCACACAGTCGATTAATCGAATTGCAGACTAAGGGATTTCTCCCTCCTGTATACATGGTGCCCATTCGAGCCGGGCTTGCCACCTACAATGGCGGGGAGCAAGCGGAGAGCTTTCCCAGTCCCTCTACGGGGGAGCGGGTCTGCCTTGTTCCTTATTTATTAAGGGGACTCGGATTTCCAATTCATCCGTTCCTGCACGGGCTCCTGGAGTTCTACGGCCTCCAATTACACAATTTCACCCCTGCCTCCATTCTACACATCACCGACTATGTCGCTCTCTGCGAGTTGTTCCTGGGCTGCGAGGCTCACTTCGAGCTGTGGAAAAGGCTGTTTTGCCTCGTCCCTCACACACATAGGGGGTCACTTTATCAAGTGGGCGGAGCTGAAATATGGCGCATCGCTGGAACCGGATACCTGTCCGATACCCCGAAGAAGTCGTCCGAAGAATGGCCTTCGGAATGGTTTTATATGGAGGACGTTCCCCTTCGGGACCCTGTTCGGCGGGGTCTTCCTGAATTCAGCAATGCTCCTCTGAAGAAACACCAAAGTTGGCGCCCACGGAGCCCCCAGGAGGAAGAAATTGGAGAAGTCCTTTACCTGATGAACTGGATTAAAGCACTGGCTCAATCAGGATTGACAGTAGACGAAGTTATGTCGATTTGCATAATGCGGGGAGTGCAACCACTTCAATATCATGGGCACCCCTTGTGGTGCTTTAACGTGGCGGATGATACCACCCGCCGCGGGCGCAAGGGTCCGGACAATGCTACCACTTTAGCAAAAAATCCGAATTGTTCAAGGGAGAGGAAGAGGAGTTCATCCGCATCAAGCCACGGGATGGATTCTCCATGTACAATCCTCCAAGCTGGGTAAGTTATATCCCCTTACTCCCATTCTTCCCGCATTCTTTGTCGTAAGTATTCACCTTGCCATTTTGCGGCAGGAACTACGAAAAGCCATAAAGGAGGTCAGCAGCCCCTCTCCACAACTGGAGGACCCTGACCGGGCCCTCGACTCCAGATTCGAAGAAGATCCGGTCATATTCGTGGAGCTGATAGACCGGTAGTTCTATCAGCTAAGCTGCAATGATGCCATGGTGGCCATTACGGCTGACTATCCCGGACTGCTTCCTGCATCGCACGTAAGAAAAACCAAAAATCCCAACTCCAAAAACTAGGATCCCCTTTTAGACACTTCACCTACCATATACATATGGCGTTTTTACAGGGAAGGCATTCGGGACGCCCTGCCGAACCCGCAGCAACTCGCCAACAAGAGGCACTGAGGCCGGGCAGGCCAAAAAGGAAGGCGGTCAGGACGGAGACGCCAGCGCAAAGGTATAACAGAAACCCCACTCCGTGGTTGTCGTCTTTCTCGAAATGTAATGATGCCCGTGTTTCTTTAACAGAAAAAACGCTCGCCAGAATATGTCCGGCAATGTTGCTAATCATGCTTCCACCAGTCGGGCGCCAGGACCGGACATAGAGGCGGAAGCCGATATGGGGCGGGTGCAGGATAATCCTCCTACAGAGGATGCGGATAGATTATCTGCCACAAATTCAGAAGTGGAAAGCGCCATGAATCATAGGCGCCGCCGGGCCGTACTCCGCGACGCTTGTTTCTCACCAGAGGCATTTGATGCCTTCAATTCTGGAGAGGTGTACCTCCGTGCTGCTCAAGATGGTCTAGCCAGAGCCACGGATCAGTATGTAAAGGATGTACGGGTAAGTAAATCTGACGATTATATATATCAGTAGCCCCTGAAACTTGAAACAGTTAGCAGAACTGATTTAAGGATCATCTTTATTGTGCAGGTTCTTACGGAGAAGAATACTCGGCTGTCACAGGAGCTGGAGGAATGCAAGGCCCAACTATGGGCCGCTGTTGCCACATTGAAGGAACCGAAAAAGTCCACTGCTGGTAACATTTAAAGAATGATGGTTACCATATAGTGTGCGGGGTGGCTGCAGATCTAACAATAGATGTTGCAGATGAATCTGGAGGAAATCCGGAGGACCAGCATGTCGTGCGACAACTACAGGCTGGCGAACGCGTGCTAACCGAGGTCAGGCGGGAGAAAAACAATCTCCAAGATGCCAATACCAAGCTGAGCGTGGAACTAAAAGACGTTCGATCCGAGCTTGCAGACTCCGAGAAAGAGAATAAGCGGCTTCGACATGGCATTTTCAGTAAGTGCTTGAACGAATCCTTTTGAAGGAGTTCGGCAAAGAAGCCGACTAACAGCGTTGTGTCTGTAGGTATGCTGATGGGTCGTCCCGCGGAGGAAATGCCCGGGTCTGCGGGTGATCTTCTATCCGAGCTCTCACAACTGCACGAACAAGTTCGGCAGGTGATGCAAGGTATTGCCCAGGCCTTATGGCCATTCGTCTCCTTGCCAGAAGGCGTTGCAGAGCTTATGAGAAGCTCAAGGGAGCACGGCGGCGCTTCTGATTATGGAAGATATCGGCCTGCCGTCAAGGTGCCAGGGAAGCCTGGGCCATGGTGAAGACGTGGTATACCAAGGCTTACCCAAATCACATGGCCGAGGCCGGACCTGTGGGGCCCGACGGAAAAGAGATTCTTGTTAGCTTAGTTTATGGTCAAGTAGAATTAGCCGCAAAGTATTCCCAACAGGATTGTAGGCTAGAGCGCCTGTTGGATGGTATAGAAGAGGAATTAAGTCATTCTGCATGACTATGTAATTAAAGTGACATGTATAATGCCTTCTAGCCGGATTGTAGATCATTTATCATGGCGGTCCTTTTCGCTTCAACCTCGGGACCCGATAGTCCGGAGTGTATCTGAATACCCGCTCAGTTATATAAGAACCGGGGTATGCGTGGAGACCAGGCGTAGGGGTCATTAGTGCTTGAACAGACAAGTGCCCTACTAGTTATGTTATATTACATGGGTAGTAAGCAACATCTTCCAGGGAGAATAGGTCCGTTAAGGGTTCCTTTCCCCGGGTACGCATGCCCTAAAGTGCATGTCCGGACTGTGATAGGAAACGCAGGAAAAAACATCTGGGGGCACATATGGAAAATAAATAAAAATTATCTTTTGTTCACCGACCGAATATTCCCTTAAGAACGCTAGCTTTCGACTTCACCCAGTATGAGGTACACATCCAGCTAACCCGGCAGTAACAATCACAGAGGTGCTCCCCTTATGCCCTAGCCGAATTAACGGGAATGTAGGGCATAAATACAAGAGCCAGGCAACCCAGCTTGGCCAAAACTTAAGTCATATCGATGCATATAATGGCGAAAAAAGGTACATGCGGAAGTATAACACATGTGCGCGGCATGAGGCCCAGATAAATAATTATGCTTCTGTGAAAGAAGCCCCCAGGTATGATGAGCGCGGCTAGCGCATCTATAATGTGCAAGTGAGGCACAAGTTGGCCCTTGGAGGCTTAGAGAAAGAATAAAAGAAAGAAAGAAAGAAAAACAAGACAGATAATGTATATGTAAAAAATGGACAGAGGAAGGAGACGAACATAGAGTCTGGCGCTAGGCATAGAATCTTCGGAGCCTGGCCGCGTTCCATGGGTTCAGCTCAAGTCGATTAGTCGATGCATCCCGCAGACGGTATGCTCCACCGGTCAGAACTTAGTCAATAATAAAGGGACCTTCCCATTTGGGCTCGAGCTTGTTCTTTTTTCTTATCCAAGAGGCGTAGAACTAGTTCGCCAACGTTATAAGTTTTGTCCCGTACTTCTCTGCTTTGGTATCTGCGAGCCTGTTGCTGATAAAATGCGGAACGGTATTTTGCCACGTCGCGCTCCTCCTCCAGGATGTCCAGACTGTCCTGCCGATCGAGCTCGGCTTCTCTTTCTTCGTACATGCACACTCGAGGTGAGTCATGAATTATGTCGCAGGGCAAGACTGCCTCTGTGTCGTACACCATAAAGAAGGGTGTATATCCGGTACTAGGATTCGGCATGGTCCGCAGCCCCTAAAGTACGGAGTCGAGCTCCTCTACCCAGTGCGTGTTAGACTCCGTTAAGGACCGCACTAATCTGGGTTTAATGCCGCTCATTATAAGACCGTTTGCTCGCTCAACTTGGCCGTTGGTTTGTGGGTGATAGACTGAAGCATAATCGAGCTTGATGCCCATTTTGCTGCACCAGAGTTTTACCTCATCGGCCGTGAAGTTTGTGCCGTTGTCAGTGACGATGTTGTGGGGGACGCCATAACGGTGTACGACCCCGGATATGAAGTCTATCACCGGTCCGGATTCGGCTGTTTTAACAGGTTTGGCTTCTATCCATTTGGTGAATTTATCCACCATGACCATTAAGTATTTTTTTTCTTGTGGGTTCCCCCTTTAAGGGGTCCAACCATGTCAAGCCCCCAGACCGCGAAGGGCCACGTAGTGGGGATTGTTTGGAGGGCGGTGGGTGGCATGTGGCTTTGATTTGCAAAAAGCTGGCAACCGGCGCAGCCTTGGACCAAGTCCTGTGCATCTGTCCGGGCCGTCGGCCAATAGAATCCTGTACGGAAGGCCTTGCTTACAAGAGCCCGGGCTGCGGCTTGGTGGCCGCCGAGTCCGGCGTGAATTTCTGCCAAAAGGATCCGCCCTTCCTCCTCGGAGATGCACCTTTGAAGGACTCCGGTTGTGCTTTTTTTGTACAATTCTCCCTCATGGACCCTGTAGGCCTTAGATCGCCGCACTATGCAGCGTGCCTCATTTTGGTCCTCCGAAAGTTCCTGCCTAGTTAGGTAGGCCAGGAATGGTTCTGTCCACGGGGCTATGATGGCCATTATTACGTGGGCTGAAGGTGTTATTTCGGTGACAGAGCCTCCGATTATGTCAGAGTGTTCGGTATCGAGTGTTGTGGCCGGGTCCGGACTAATATTGCCGGTGTCCCCCTCCCGTACCACGGATGGCTTAAACAACCTATCTAAAAAGATGTTGGGGGGACCACATCGCATTTTGCGCCGATGCGGGCGAGGATATCCACCGCCTGATTGTTTTCCCGAGCCACATGGTGAAATTCGAGCCCCTCGAACCGAGCTGACATCTTTAGGACGGTGTTACGATAGGCCGCCATCTTTGGATCCTTGGCATCAAAGTCTCCATTTATTTGGGATATTGCGAGGTTCGAATCCCCACGCACCTCCAGGCGCTGAATGCCCATGGAAACTGCCATCCGAAGACCATGTAATAGGGCTTCGTATTCGGCTGCATTGTTGGAGTCTTTGTACAGTATCTGCAGTACGTATCGAACTGTATCTCCGGTTGGGGACGTTAGGATGACGCCAGCCCCCAGTCCAGCCAGCATTTTGGAGCCGTCGAAGTGCATAATCCAATTGGAGTATGCGCCATACTCTTTAGGGAGTTCAGCTTTCGTCCATTCGGCGACAAAGTCGGCCAATACTTGCGATTTAATGGCTCACCGGGTTTTGTATGTTATGTCGAATGGGAGGAGCTCAATGGCCCATTTGGCAATCCGGCCCGTGGCGTCGCGGTTGTTTATAATATCATTGAGTGGCACCTCCGAGGCTACTGTAATTGAACACTCTTGAAAGTAGTGTCGCAGTTTCCGAGATGCCATGAATACCGCATAGGCTATCTTTTGATAATGTGGGTACCATGATTTGCATGGAGTGAGGACAGTGGATACATAATATACCAGCTTTTGAAGAGGGAATTTATGTCCGTCCACTTCTCGTTCGACGACGAGCACTGCGCCTACAACTTGATGAGTTGCCGCGATGTATAATAGCATTGGTTCGCCGATGTTTGGCGCGGCCAAGATTGGGTTGGTTGCCAGTATGGCTTTTATTTCTTCCAATCCGGCTGTGGCAGCGTCCGTCCACTCGAAGTGTTTGGTGCGCTGAAGGAGGCGATAAAGGTGTAATGCCTTTTCTCCTAAGCGGGAGATAAAGCGGCTTAGAGCCGCCACACATCCAGTTAACTTCTGGATTTGTTTGAGGTCTGTTGGGGTAGCCAACTGTGACAAAGCTCGGATTTTGGCCAGATTAGCTTCAATACCTATACTGGATGCAATGAAACCCAGGAGCTTCCCGGCTGGTACGCTGAAAATGCATTTTTCCGGATTGAGCTTGATGTCGTATGTTCGGAGGTTGTCGAATGTGTGCCTCAAGTCGTCTATCAGAGAGGCGACATGTTCAGTTTTGATGACCACATCATCTACGTATGCCTCTACTATTTTGCCGGTTTGTTTCTCCAGACATGTCTGAATCATGCGCTGATATGTTGCGCTGGCGTTTTTTAGCCCAAAAGGCATTGTGTTGAAACAGAAGGGACTGTATGGTGTGATGAATGCCGTTGCGGCTTGGACGGACTCCGCCATCTTGATTTGGTGGTAACCGGAGTATGCGTCGAGGAAACACAATGACTCATGTCCTGCGGTAGCATCAATAATTTGATCAATGCGGGGGAGGGGGAAGGGATCCTTTGGGCAAGCTTTATTGAGGTCCTTGAAATCGACACAAAGGCGCCAGGATTTATCCTTCTTTGGTACCATCACCAGGTTTGCTAGCCAGTCCGGGTATCTTATTTCTCTGATGAATCCGGCCTCCAATAACTTGGCTAGTTCCTCTCCCATGGCCTGTCTCTTAGGTTCGGAGAAACGCCGAAGAGCCTGCTTGACTGGCTTGAATCCCTTTAGGATATTGAGGCTATGCTCGGCCAGCCTGCGTGGGATTCCTGGCATGTCTGAGGGATGCCAGGCAAATATGTCCCAATTCTCGCACAGGAACTCTCGTAGTGCGGCGTCCACGGCGGGGTTTAACTGTGCCCCGATGGAGGCTGTTTTTGTAGCGTCCGTTGGGTGGACATGGAATTTGACTATTTCATCCGCTGGTTTAAAAGAGGTGGACTTGGATCTCTTGTGGAGTATCACGTCGTCCCTGTCCACTGTGGAGCGTAGCGTGGTTAATTCCTCGGCCGAGAGGGCTTCGGATAATGCCTTGAGAGCCAGTGCGGCTGTTTTGTTTGCGGCGCGGAGTGCTGTGTCCGGATCACTGGCGAGAGTGATGATTCCGTTGGGCCTGGGCATTTTGAGCTTCATGTACCCATAATGGGGTACAGCTTGGAAGATCGTGAACGCCTCACGTCCTAAAAGGGCGTGGTATCCACTGCTGAACGGGGCCACTTGAAATGTGATTTCTTCGGACCTATAGTTCTCTGGCGTACCGAATACCACATCTAGTGTGATTTTCCCAGCGCATCGTGCTTCCTGACTGGGTATGATTCCTCTGAAGGTTGTGCTACTTTGCTCAATGCGGTTCCGGTCTATTTCCATTTTTGAAGAGTTTCCTCATAGATGAGGTTTAATTCGCTGCCGCCGTCCATGAGTACTTTGGTGAGTCGAAAGTCATCCATGATTGGACTGAGGACCGGTGCGGCTGGTTCTCTGGCTGTTCGGAATTTAGGTTCGTCACTAGCATTGAAGGTAATAGTCGTGTCACTCCATGGATTTATTGCTGCTACGTGGCAGATTTCGGGCTGCGGAGTGTTCGCTTGCGCCTATTATTTGACGCGAAGGTCTCAAAGACTATTAAAACCATATTGTTATCCACGGGATGGTGCCCTGTGGTATTTGGGATAAGAAGATCCTCACCACTTTTGGCCACCTGCGAAGTATCCAACATGCTCTAAGGCTGTGGGTTGGTATTGTATCCACTGTGCTATGAATATTAGAGGGTCCATTAAGCCATCCCTCCAATACGGTTCCGTGCCCTGTAGAGGGTTTTTGTTTCTTTGTAATGAACTCGGGTGTCTTATGATAGTGCACCCTTTTACCTCGGACTGGGTGCATATTCGGAGCCGGATTATCCCAAAATTTTGTTTCGGTTTTCCAGGCACTTTCCATCGCACAGTACTTTCGTACTATGGACGCCAAGTCGGCGAAGCGTGATATGTCACGGCGACTTATGGCATTAAGGATTCTCTTGTCCGTGTAGTTATTGCAGAAAAGTGAGACCGCGTCTTCCTCGCGGCAGTCCTTAACCTTGTTCATCACAAGGAGGAATGTGGCCCAATAATGATGTACTGTTTCATGGGGCTCTTGCCTGATGTGGGAAAGATCGTTTATGTCTGGGTGGGTGGGTGGATTTGAGTCCGGACCCCTACCTGATCTAAGACCCAGGGGCCGGAGGGTTTCCGATCTTGGAAGTTCGGATTCCGGTATGTTGCCCGATGAGTCTAGCCCGCTGCCTGACTCTAGTTTCAGGGTTTGGGTGATGTCCTCCCATAAACGGGTATCCGGCTCAGAGAGCTCAGGAATTCAGACATAGTTAGTCCTCAAGATAGAGGAAGAATCGCCGCATTGTTCCTCCACCACCGCAACATGATGGGTGACCGGTGGAGAGTTAATCTCCCTTCGATCGTGTTTAATCCCAATCCGATCATAGTCCGTAGCGACTCCCAAGGCAGCGATGCAATCCAAAAGTTCTTTTAGGGAAGAGACCTCCATTGGATCCATCTGCTCGGCGAATTCCGAGCCGACGTGGAGGTTGTTTCTAATGACCCGAGAAGTCATCGTCGGTGCAGCAGCTGAACAGGAGGTCATGACAAAACTGCCTAGCCGGAGAGTTTGGCCGACAGCCAGAGCTCCCCCGGTGGTAATGTTGTTTTTAACAACGAGATGAGGCATCCTTCCTTACGGTGACGTCACAGAGGAACTCTCAATGAAAGCACCAATGTCGGTGTCAAAACTGGCGGATCTCCGGTAGGGGGTCCTGAACTGTGCGTCTAAGGCGGATGGTAACAGGAGGCAGGGGACACGATGTTTTACCCAGGTTCGGGCCCTCTTGATGGAGGTAAAACCCTACGTCCTGCTTGATTTATTCTTGATGATATGAGTATTACAAGAGTTGATCTACCACGAGATCGGAGAGGCTAAACCCTAGAAGCTAGCCTATGGTATGATTGTATGTTGTCCTACGGACTAAAACCCTCCGGTTTATATAGACACCGGAGGGGGCTAGGGTTACACAAGGTCGGTTACAAAGGAGGAGATATACACGTCCGTATTGCCTAGCTTGCCTTCCACGCCAAGTAGAGTCCCATCCGGACCCGAGACGAAGTCTTCAATCTTGTATCTTCATAGTCCAACAGTCCGGCCAAAGGATATAATCCGGCTGCCCGGATACCCCCTAATCTAGGACTCCCTCAAACACTTTCCTAGAACAAGAATTAGGCCACCATACGAATCAATCATGAGGGCATCTTATGGATTTAAGACCAAAGATGACAGAACTTAGATTCTTCCTTTATGCCTAGCTAGGGGCGTGAAACAATAGCGCTTGTTGGGAGGCAACCCAATGAATAAAATTTATTTTTGCCTTTTGCTTACTGTTCTTGAGTGTTAGCTCAGTTATGCTACTGTTATGATTGTGTTTTTTGTGTTTTAATTAGTGTTTGTGCCAAGTAAAGCCTTTAGGATCTCTTGAGTGATAGTTGTTTGATCTTGCTGAAAAAGAGAAACATTTGCGCTCGCGAAAATAATTTTCGTTTTTAACCAGAGCGTGATAAAATACCAATTCTTTTTGAAGTAGATTAATATACAAATTGCTCAGGCCTTCCTTATTTTTCATAGCTTTTGGAGTTACATAAGTATTCGAAATACCCATATTGCTACAGACTGTTCTCTTTTTGACAGATTCTGTTTTCTTTGCGTTGTGTGCTTGTTTTGATGATTCTATGGTTTTCTTTGAAGAGCTTTTTTTCCATAGAAAATTTGGAATACATTATATATAATGCAAGAATAAAATATGAATTGGTATGCCAACATCACTTATAGTAGTGAGTTGTTTTCTTATACAAACGGATTGTGACGCCCCAAGACCGACACTTCATATGCCTTCCATGTTTTCCGAGTTTTGTCGTGTGTTTTGTTTTGGCTTGTTGCTTTTAATCATAGCATCGTTTGCATTGCATCATGTCATCAGGCTTCATCTCTTTATTTATTTTCTACAACTCTAATAAATAAATCGTGTGGATCTCTGATCCTTTTAAATCGAGGGAATGCACATGGTGAATTCTCTTTATAACTTATCCTCCCAATATCTAGGGAGCTATAACAAAGTATTCCATTTATTTGGAATCAACCCAAAACAAACTTGCATTTTAAATCCCTTCTGCTCCCAAATATTTCAATCCTTGATCTTTCTCCCTTTACCCCAACCTAGTTGTGGAGCTTTGATATTATGTCAAAGTACTCGCATGCCATCTCTGGCAATTTAGGTTGTTTGGTCCTCCATATAAATCCCCTGCCTCCTCTTCTCTTTTCCTCTTTCTTTTCTGATTTTCGGTAAAGAAAACCTTTTTTTCTTCTTTTGGTCAGCTGAGCAGGCCTCCCGGCCTTTTCCAGTCCCACCGAAATGGGCCAAAACCCAGGCCGGCCCATCCAACCCCTAGGACACTCCCTCCTAACCCTAGCCCTTTTCCTCCCGACCCCCTGGTATCTCCCTCTCGTGTTCCCCTTGCACCACCACGAGGACGCGCTCCATCCCTTCTCTCCCACGCCCCCCCTCGTCCTCCTCCCGATAGCGCCGCCAGTGGAGTTCCTCTCCTCGATCTCCCTCGAACCCCTCCTATGGCGCTGCCCTTGCCCCGAGCTCACCACTACTCCGCTCCTTTGCCATGCTCCAGCGTCGTGTCGCCGCATCCTTGCTGCACGTCGACGCGCTGCATCCTCTGCAATGCCACGCCCCTGCCTCCTCGACCTTCCCGGAGCACCGGTCGACGCCGACGACCCCTGGATCCCCCTCGCCCGTTCGCCTCCTCCCTTAACCACACCGGCCACCGGAGCCATTGTCGGCTGCTGCCCCATCGAACCGCGTTCCCGCACCCACCAGACGCCCGCGCCAGCGACCTCCACGCCTCCCCATCATCATCTCCGATAGGAAGACGCCGCCAAGCTCCGCCCCGAGCCCGAGCGCCTCCACTGCGAGCTCGCCTGACCCGCGCGGCCATGGCACCGCCGGCCTCCATTGTGTGCCTGCGCCCTGCCCTCCTCATCGTCTTGCTCGTCCTGGCCATGGGCCATGGAAGTGCGTTGCCGCTAGCCTCTGTTGCGCGCATCCCATCTCCCATTTTGCATCTCGGCAACACTTTCGTGTTCGAGCCCACCGCTGCACCTTTGCACCACAACGTTGCTCGCTGCACACCAAGTACCCTGGACCGCCAACTCGTCTACCGCCTTCAAGTGAACGACTACCGTGGATGTGTGCCGGTGCCACTTGGAATCGTTGAGCCCGTCAAGACCCATACCTGGATCGTCAAGTACCGTCTCCCGGATTCGCCAAGTACCACGCCGTCGATGTCCCTCCAAGATTGATGTTGGAACGTGCACGACTGCGCGGATTCGCCAAGTACCACGACGCCCCCGAAGAGTTCAGATTTGACAAGTCCGATGTCGCACTTGTACAACTACGATGTAGAGACCGAGACCGGCGAGACCGACCTTGTAACGCTAGGCAAAGTACCTCTACGGGTGACTCAAACATCTACGAACCATGTAGAACTTCCGCCACTATGATTTTGACAAGAAAACGTGTACCTCTACCATCGCCAATATCGCGAGTTCCTCTACCATCTTCATGTACCACTACTTCCCCTACTACCGTCATGGAACGACTACTTCCTCTACTTCCCTCGATGAACTCGTTCCGTCCCAAAAAATGCACGCTTCGAAGGTATAACCACCGAGACGACGCCCGTGAACGAATGCATGTGATGTATGAGATGATCGTGGTTGCACCATGTCCAAGTTGTTCTTTGCGAGTTCCTCGTTGCCTTGTCGTCGACATGTGGGAACCCGGTATCCGGGAGCACCCCATCATCTTGCATGACACACTCACACCCACATCATTTTGCATTGGTATCCCTGTGAGCTACCAGATCATCGGAATGTTGTCGTGGCATCATTTCTGTTTCGCCACTGTGGCACCTTTTCTGTTGTAGTTGCCGTGGCACCCCTTTCGTTTCCACCACGATGACAAAATGCTTCATATCATGATCTTATCAACATCTTCATAATTACTGCATAAAACTTGCGAATGTCATCCGCATCATGATAACAACATCAAGAATGTTTAAAATTGTTGATGCACCAAACTGCTAAATGCACATGAGAGTTTACCAGAATTGTTGTTTGATGTTTCCGGCCTCTTTTAAAATGCCTAACTGTGTAGTTTTCATATGCTTCACCTCTTGCCATGCTTAACAACATTTAGTATTGTTGGGTACATAAACAAGGGAGAACTAAATAACTGATGTGGTGTTTCGTCAATGTGCAACTCGTTGCATATTGAGCTCCACTTAATTTGTAGTATTGTTTGTGCACTTTGCCATGCCGTACATGCATCATACTTGTTCGCGCATCATGCCATGCTTATGTGATGGTTGTTTACTATGTTGTTTGCTTCTTTCTGGGTTGCTTCTCTCATTAGCTTTGGTTTCTTTCCGGAGTAGTGAGGATCCGTTCGACTACGTCCGTTTGTCTTCTTCACGGGCTTGTTCTTCTTCCTTACAGGATCTCAGGCAAGATGACCATACCCTCGAAATCACTTCTATCCTTGCTTGCTAGTTGTTCGCTCTATTGCTATGTCGCGCTACCTACCACTTGTTATATTATGCCTCCCATATTTCCATGTCAAGCCTCTAACCCACCTTCCTAGCAAACCGTTGTTTGGCTATGTTACCGCTTTTTCTCAGCCCCCCTTATAGCGTTGCTAGTTGTAGGTGAAGCTGAAATTTGTTCCATGTTGGAACATGGATATGTTGGGATATCACATTATCTCTTATTTAAATTAATGCATCTATATACTTGGTAAAGGGTGGAAGGCTCGGCCTTATGCCTGGTGTTTTGTTCCACTCTTGCCGCCCTAGTTTCTGTCATACCGGTGTTATGTTCCTTGATTTTGCGTTCCTTACGCGGTTGGGTGTTATGGAAACCCCTTGACAGTTCGCTTTGAATAAAACACCTCCAGGAAGGCCCAACCTTGGTTTTATTTCGCCTAACAACCTAAGCCTTTTTCCCTTGGGTTTCCGGAGCCCGAGGGTCATATTTATTTTAACCCCCCCAGGCCAGTGCTCCTCTGATTGTTGGTCCAAAACAAAGCCACTTGCAGCGCCACCTTGGGGAAACTTGAGGGTTGGTTTTAGCTGTACGTAGTGTTCATCTGGTGTGCCCTGAGAACGAGATATGTGTAGCTCCTATCGTGATTTGTTGGCACATCCGGGTGGCTTTGCTGGTCTTGTTTTACCATTATCGAAATGTCTTGTAACCGGGATTCCGAGCCTGATCGGGTCTTCCCGGGAGAAGGAATATCCTTCGTTGACTGTGAGAGCTTTTGATGGGCTAAGTTGGGACACCCCTACCGGATATAAACTTTCGAGAGTCGTGCCCACGGTTATGTGGCACATGGGAATTTGTTAATATCTGGTTGTAGAGAACTTGACACTTGACTTAATTAAAATGCATCAACCGCGTGTGTAGCTGCGATGGTGTCTTTTCGGCGGAGTCCAGGAAGTAAACACGGTTCATGTGTTATGGTGGTGCGTAAGTAGTTTTGGGACCACTTCTTTATCATTTCTAGCTTCACGACCTTTGCGTTGCTTCTCTTCTCGCTCTTATTTGCGTAAGTTAGCCACCAAATTTGTTTAGTGCTTGCTGCAGCTCCACCTCACTACCTTCTCCTACCCACAAGCTTAAATAGTGTTGATCTCACGGGTGTGAGATTGCTGAGTCCTCGTGACTTACAGATACTTCCAAACAGTTGCAGGTGCCGATGATACCAGTGCAGGTGACGCAACCGAGCTCAAGTGGGAGCTCGATGAAGATCTTGATCGTTGTGTTGTGTCTTTTCCAGTTGATCAATAATGGAGCCCAATTGGGACGATCGGGGATCTAGCATTTGGGGTTGTCTTCATTTATTTCAGTTTCATAGTCAGACCTTGATTGTATTTGTGGATGATGTATGCTTAACTTGTATTTGTGTGAAGTGGCGATTGTAAGCCAACTCTTTATCCCTTTCTTATTCAGTACATGGGATTGTGTGAAGATTACCCCTCTTGCGACAAACCTACCATGCGGCTATGCCTCTAAGCCATGCCCCGACACGTGGGAGATGTAGCCGCATTGTGGGTGTTACAAGTTGGTATCAGAGCCATCCTAGACTTAGGAGCCCCCTGCTTGATCGAATCGCTGACGTTGTTGAGTCTAGAACAAAATGTTTTTAGTCTTACAATTATATATATCGGAGAGTAGGATTATTTTTACTCCTCAGTCCCTTCGTTGCTCTAGTGAGGCCTCCTGACGTAGAAGTTTTGACTCTTCTCTTCGCAAATTTCACGAATTTTTTTAGGATCATGCGGGTATCTTGGAATCGTTTTGATAGTCTTGTGACGAGAACATTGTTCTTGGTGCCTCCTAACATTTAGGGGTTGTGGCAGTGTCCCGGGGAGTTGAGCTCTGAGGTGTTGTCGTCACAATTTTATCGTTGTAGTTCTGGAATACCTGAGTTTCGCCGACATCGAAAATCTCTTTTATGCAGTTGTTGGTGAGATAACCTCGACACCACCCAGTACTGGGGTGGGAGTTCGGGAGTATTGCCATAACTCGTATAACGGATGCTTTTCGAAGGTTGAGGTACACGATTTCGGAAAGTTTCTTGGTTATGTGTTGAAGGATGGATATAGCTGGATGTAGGAATTGTTAGTTTGGGTGAGATATTATGCTTCCCCTGTATAACCAACACCTGATTGCATAACCAGAAAGTTTCGGGAGTTTATAAGTGGGAATTCAAGTATATCGTAGGATATCTTTCCAACAGACACATGATACGATATGGTATCTATCATATGTTTGTTTCTGGCTTATTTTGCAAGCCAATCATTTGTTTTGTTTTCAATTGTGGTATTCAAGTTGCTTCAATGTCAAGTGTTGATTCCATACCTTCCCTAAGTGGTGTTCTCACACTTGTATTTGAATACCAATCCTTCTTGATCATCAAGTTTGTCATCTCAATTTCTTCTCAACTGGCATGCTTCTCTTCAAGTTAAGCCAATCCCTTCAATTTTTGCAAGATCAATTATCACTTCTTTTCAACGTTGTTCATTTCATCCATCCCCAAGTTGTCTTTGTTTTCCTCCCCTCCCACCCTTTTTCTTCAAGGATTCAGATTTCTTAATAAACTATCCATTTTATTGATGGAAGTCTCTCCATTCTTTTCCATCAACGTTCTTATCCGGTGATTCTCGGGAAGATACTAACGGAGCTTCTAGTTTATTATTCTTTTTTTTCTTTTCCCGTGGATTCAATTCAAGCTTTTGGTGTTGATCATATCCCTTTCCTTGTTTCAAATGCTTTCCATGCCGGTGCACCTCTTAATCATCCAGTTCTCACTATTCAATTGTTCCGGAGTGCTGAAGATATCTCAGGAGATTCGTGTTTTCATTCCTAATCCGTTCAAGATATCTTGAGATTGTTGTCTCATTCAAGCCTTTTAAATCAACCGGTGCAATCTCCCTATCAAGTAGTCGTTCAAAGGTGTTTCTTTTGAGTGGGCCCTAACCCACATGTCCTTTTCCAGGATCTTACCCGACTCTTGTAATTCTTTTCCGGAGATATTCTTAAATTCTTTTCCAAGTTTGACGTAAGAATGAATTATCATCAGTCATATGTCTTCCTCCAAGATCTTTCAAATTCTTTTCATCGTTGGCTCAACTTCTTCATTCTTCATTCTCCCAGAGTATCTCAATAATTCGTGGTGGTGTTTCTCATCGTCATTCTCAACATTTGATGACCGAAGAAGAGTTTTTCCTCTAAATCTTATCTGTTCTCTCAAAGATTCGTGATTCTAGCTTGATGCCATCCTCTCATAATTATTTTTGATTGTGAGAATTCTTTTCACCCACCGGAGCAATTCAAGAGTCTTTTCAGATTGATTCTCCATAGCTCACCATCTCAATATTATTCATTCAAGCTTTCAGCTCTCGGTCTCCAAATCATATCGATGCATCGTTCAAGTATTCTCTAATCAGCTTGTGATCTCTTCGTTCTCTTGTATCAAATTCCCTCAAGTATCTTCGTTCGTTTTCAAATTCTTACCGGTGATTCATCCCTTTACTTTGTTCGTTTTCAATTCTTATGGTGGTTCATTCAAGATTTCTCTTTCTTCATTATCGTATCAACTCATTCGTTCTTTCAAATCCTACCGGTGGATCATTGAAGACCTTTCTCAAGTTTGCGCCATATCTATCTTAATCCTTTCTATGAGAATAAGTAGTATGCCAAATCCGTTGCTTGTCATCAATTTAAATTGGTGAATGATAAGCATAATGTAATTCTTATTCTTGTTTCATCGAGTAAATTCAATTCCTCATTCCGCAGGCTCATCAAATTCTCGGTTTCAATTGTTTCATCTTTTCTTTCCCCGGAGTTCCAAGCTCTCTCAATTATATCGTCGCGAAGATCCATCTAAATAATTGCAAGGCTTCATCTTGTGTTTTCAACTTCTCTTTCTTTTTATCATCCATTTATTTTCGGAGTTCTTCATGGAGGCTCAACATGGTGGTTCGTCAAGGATTCTTTTCATTCTTCAATTGTTCTTCAAGTTTTCTCTCAAAGCTAAGGTCCGCCAAGCTATACTTCAATTATTCTTCATCGTGCATTCCAAAAGTGGAGTTCTTCCTATCTCATCTTTTGAGGTGATGTTATGTCACTCTTGACAATTTCCCTTCATATGTTGTGATTCAACAGTTGTTAAGAATGAGATATTTTAAATCCATCAACCTCTTCGTTGGAGTTATCTTGGGTTATATTTTACCTAAAGCTTTCCCTAAGGAATGTTGCAATTGTGGTGCTTATCAATGATCCAATCTTCTCCTTCCTATATCGGTGAAGAAGTTTTTTCATCTCTTCTTTGTTCCCGATCAATCTTTGTTTTCGGTGGCAGAACGTCACCTCAGTTTTGAGACGTTTTCCATAAGCCCACAACAAGTTTATTCGTTTCATTGTTGGTCTTTCCAACAACTCCGTTTTAACCATCTTGGAAGAGTGATTTCCTATTTGTGGCAGAAGTTGTCATTTTCTTCTCCGTCCCTTTATACCAACAGTCTAGCTTCAATTCTTTTGTTCTGGAGTCTTTGTGATGTTGCTCTCTTCACCCATCACCTCGTTTTGTCAAAGATCATGTTATTTTCTTGCTTGCCCAGTTAACCAGAGTGTTGTGTTCTCATTCAAGTTCTTTTACCTTATCAAGTCTTGCACCTCTTTTCTACTGGAGTGCTTTTCAAATTTATTCTTTATAGTTCTTTGTACATCTTGTTTCAATCGGAGTGCTTGCATCTACCTCTTGTCCATTGTAACACTTTTCTTATGTCTTTCAACCTACAAGGTTCTCATAATGTTCCTTGTTCCTCTTTTATAACAGAGTGTTTTCTACTTCTGGCATCTTTGTTGGATTCCTTCTTTCAATTTGTTCAACCACTCAAGGTTCGTGGTTTCACTCATTTGTACAAGAAGAAACTTAGTTTTACCTCTTCTATTCCTCTTCCGTTTCCCTCTGGTGCCATCCTAGATCTCGGGACGAGATCCTCTTGTAGTGGTGGAGTGTTGTGACACCCCGAGACTGACACTTCATATGCCTTCCATGTTTTCCGAGTTTCGTCGTTTGTTTTGTTTTGGCTTGTTGCTTTTCATCATAGCATCGTTTGCATTGCATCATGTCATCAGGCTTCATCCCTTTATTTTTTTCTACAACTCTAATAAATAAATTGTGTGGATCTCTGATCCTTTCAAATCGAGGGAATGCACATGGTGAATTCTCTATCTAACTTATCCTCCCAATATCTAGGGAGCTATAACAAAGTATTCCATTTATTTGGAATCAACCCAAAACAAACTTGCATTTTAAATCCGTTCTGTTCCCCAATATTTAAATCCTTGATCTTTTTCCCTTTACCCCAACCTAGTTGTGGAGCTTTGATATTATGTCAAAGTACTCGCATGCCATCTCTGGCAATTTAGGTTGTTTGGTCCTCCATATAAATCCCCTACCTCCTCTTCTCTTTTCCTATTTCTTTTCTGATTTTTGGTAAAGAAAACCTTTTTTTCTTGTTTTGGTCAGCCGAGCAGGCCTCCCAGCCTATTCCAGTCCCACCGAAATGGGCTAGAACCCAGGCCGGCCCATCCAACCCCTAGGCCACTCCCTCCTAACCCTAGTCCTTTTCCTCCCGACCCCCTGGTCTCTCCCTCTCGTGTTCCCCTCGTGCCGCCAGGAGTACGTGCTCAATCCCTTTTCTCCCATGCTCCCCCTCGTCCTCCTCCCGATGGCGCCGCCAGTGGAGTTCCTCTCCTCGATCTCCCTCGAACCCCTCCTATGGCGCTGCCCTTGCCCCGAGCTCACCACTGCTCCGCTCCTTTGCCATGCTCCAGCGTCGCACCGCTGCAACCTTGTTGCACGCCGAGGCGCTGCCTCCTCTCCAACACCACGCCCCTACCTCCTCGACCTTCCCGGAGCACCGGTCAACGCCGACGACCCCTGGATCCCCCTCGCCCATTCGCCTCCTCCCTCAACCACGCCGGCCACTGGAGCCGTTGCCGGCTGCTGCCCCGTTAACCCGCGTCCCCGCACCCACCAGACGCCTGCGGCAGCGACCTCCACGCCTCTCCATCATCATCTCCGGCAGGAAGACGCCGCCAAGCTCCGCCCTGAGCCTGAGCGCCTCCACTGCGAGATCACCTGACCCGCGCGGCCATGGCACCGCCGACCTCCATGGTGTGCATGCGCCCTGCCCTCCTCATCGTCTTGCTCGTCCTGGCCGTGGGCCATGGACGTGCATTGCCGCTAACCTATTTTGCGCGCGTCCCATCTCCCATGTCGCATCTCGGCAACACTTTCGTGTTAGAGCCCACTGCTTCACCTTTGCACCACAACGTTGCTCGCTGCACAACAAGTACCCTGGACTGCCAATTCGTCTACCACCTTCAAGTGAACGACTACCGTGGATGTGTGCCGGTGCCACTTGGAATCGATGAGCCTGTCAAGACCCATACCTGGATCATCAAGTACCGTCTCCCAGATTCGCCAAGTACCACGCCGTCGGTGTCCCACCAAGATTGATGCTGGAACGTGCACGACTACGCGGATACGCCAAGTACCACAACGCCCTCGATGAGTTCGGATTCGACAAGTCCAATGTCGCTGAGGGAGTCCTGGATTAGGGGGTCTCCGGACAGCCGGATTATATCCTTTGGCCGGGCCATTGGACTATGAAGATACAAGATTGAAGACTTCGTCTCGTGTCCGGATGGGACTCTACTTGGGGTGGAAGGCAAGCTAGGCAATACGGATATGTATATCTCCTCTTTTGTAACCGACCTTGTGTAACCCTAGCCCTCTCCGGTGTCTCTATAAACTGGAGGGTTTTAGTCCGTAGGACAACATACAATCATACCATAGGCTAGCTTCTAGGGTTTAGCCTCTCTGATCTCGTGGTAGATCTACTCGTGTACTACCCATATCATCAATATTAATCAAGCAGGACGTAGGGTTTTACCTCCATCAAGAGGGCCCGAACCTGGGTAAAACTTCGTGTCCCTTGCCTCCTGTTACCATCCGCCTAGACGCACAGTTCGGGATCCCCTACCCGAGATCCACCGGTTTTGACACTGGCATTGGTGCTTTCATTGAGAGTTCCTCTATGTCGTCGCCGTTAGGCTTGATGGCTCCTTCTATCATCGTTAGCGATGCAGTCCGGGGTGAGACTTTTCTCCCCGGACAGATTTTTGTATTCGGCGGCTTTGCACTGTGGGCCAATTCGCTTGGCCATCTGGATCAGATTGAAAGCTACGCCCCTGGCCATTAGGTCAGGTTTGGAAGCTTAAGCTACATGACCGATATCCGCAGAGACTTGATCTTCGATGGATTCGAGCCTCTGCCTTGTGCGGCACACAGTCATGATGAGTACGATTTAGCTCTACCATCCAACAGTGTTCAGGAGATCGCACCGGCAGCCGCTCCGACCCTCAATTCGGAGCCAGTTGTGCCGTCCATGGACGGGTGGATGGACCCCGCCATGGAGGCCTTACCCTCATCGACGATCGAGCCGAACATCGATGTCGGGTGGTAGGGGCGACATATCCCAACGGGTGGCTTATCATAGTGGGAGCCAGTAAGACGTCGCCGGTGCCTGGAAGCGGGATGAGGCGAAGACATGCACGCCGGCGAATCTTACCTAGCTTCGGGGCTCTCCGTGGAGATAACACCCCTACTGCTGCTCTGCGGGGTCTCCACATGATCACTAGATGAACGAGTGGCTACAAGATGCTCCTTGAGCTGTTTTGCGAGAAGAAGAAGAAGAAGGGCATGGCTAGCTCTCCTCTCCTCTCTATGTGGTGTCTAAAACTAGCACCGATCAACCCTTTGCATGGGTGCCCCGGGGGGTTTATATAGGCTCACCCCCGGGGGTACAATGGTAATCCGGCTGGGCGTGGGCCCTAGCCGTCTGTGTCTACGCTCGCCGGCTGCTGGGGCCCGCCGGCTGGTGGGTCCCGCCGGCTGCCGGCTCCTTGGTCGACAGGCAGGCCCCACTGTCCAGGGCCTTGTCGGTGGCTGGTTACTGTTGCCTCAACCTGGTGACGAGGGCTTCGCCGAGGTGGGCGTGGCTACAGTGCCGCCGCCCGGCGGGCGATCGCTGTAGCCTCACCGCGTCTTGTCTCCTTAATGGGGCGTCTCCTTCGAGGGAGGAGGCAAGCCGGCCGTGGGGAGCCGGCCCCGTCTCGGGCCGATTGGGGGAGGCCTGGCCGCCTTCGGGTGTCTCTCTGCCTGAAGGGGCCCATCGCCCGTGGGCCGCGCTGGCAGCCCGTCGTGGGTGACATCAGGGTCAACATGGCAACAGTGCCGCGCCGGACGGGTCATGGCCACCCTATACGGCGCACTGTGCCAGGCGTGCTCTGGGATTCGGGGGTGGCAGGCTTTACTGTAGCCACACCCCGTCACATCGCCGTTATGTGGATGCAGACTTCAAGGGTACGATCTTGGCCGCTTTGTGAGAGCCGGCCTCTTGGAGTCGGCCTTCTCGTGGTCGGCTTCTCGGAGCCGGCCCTCCCGCGACTTTCTTCATGAGGGCTAAAGCCGGGTCACCTTCCGATAGTCGGCCTGGGAGACAGCCGGCAAGGGGAAGGCGGCCCCACGTCTTGGATTCTTGAGGGCCGGATCGGCTCGTAATTTTTTCAGAAGGGCCAGGGGGAGCCGGCTAGGCTACCCGTGGTCATTTACTCCGACAGTAGTCCCCGAAGTTGATCGAGCTTCGAGGCTGACAAAGGGACGAGAAGCTTGGTCAGCTTCCTATCCTGAGGAGCCGGCTTTGCTTATGCGCGCCGTCTTCGGAAAGCTTCGTTTCTCGTAGGCGGGAACGTGGGTCGGACTGCGAGCTGACCGCGCGCCATTCCGTGGGCCACGTGGCAAGGAAAACCTGCCAATGCACGCGCGCGATGGGACGCCGCCACAGGCCCGGGCCCGCCACTCCTAGGCCTTGGCCCGAGCGCGGATCTTTTGCAGCCCACACGGACCGCTCGCCTTCCCGTGGCGGTTTTATTACGCCATCAGCGCGCAATAATCGCGGGACGTGGGGGAGTGGGCGCAGTTGATCCCACGTTCCCCCACACCACGCCTCCTCGGCTCCGCCGCGTGGGTCTATAAGTAGGGGGAGGAGGGGGGGCGGCAGAGGCTCGCACGCTCTCCCTCGCTCCGCCCCTTCTCACCTTCCTTCTTCTTCCCTTCGCCGCCGCAGCGACCCATTGCCGCGCCGCTTCGCCGTCGCATCGTCTTGTTCCTCGCTGCGTCGTTCCCATGGCGTTGTCGAGCTCGTGGGATGGCTCCAACGTCCACGAGGACCACGTTGAGTTCCTCTGCCGGACGCGGCGTCTGCCGGGCAAGAACTACGTGCGGGTTCGCCAAGCGCCGGCGAGGGAGATTTCGCCGGCACCGGAGGAGGGCGAGCGGGTAATCTTCCGCTCGCACTGCCTGCGCGGCTTCGGCCTCCCGGCGAGTGGATTCCTTCAAGCTTTTCTTGAATTTTACCACCTCCAGCCGCATCACCTCACGCCCAACGCGGTGATGCTGCTGTCGGCTTTCGTCACCTTGTGCGAGGGCTTTCTTGGGGTTCTCCCCACTCTCGAGCTCTGGGGAGAATTCTTCCAGAGCAAGCTCGGCACCGTTGTCGCGGGCGTGCCTGCCCCCTGCGGAGCCTTCATTGCCATGAGGCGGACGGGCGAGAACAATCCGTTCCCGCCCATCCCGCTGATCCAGTCGGTGAAGCTCTGGCAGAAGTCCTATTTTTACGTGAAGAACGTCGCCTAGCAAGGCGACTACGTCAACCTGCCGGCTTATGTAGCCGGCCCGTCGGCTGGGAGGCAACCCTCGTGGAGCTACCGGGCCAGGTCGTTGTCTCAGGCCGGGAACGCAGCCGTCTCCTGGCTCCGGGTGATGATCCAGTCGGAGGACCTGACCGGAGCCAACCTGGTGGCCGCCTTCGTGGAGCGCCGAGTACTTCCGCTCCAAGGCCGGCCTCACATGATTTGCCAGATGAGCGGCCGTTTTGACCCGTGCCGGCTGAGCACTAGGGAGATGCCTCATGCCGAGGTGTCTTACATGGTGAACTACATCTCCAACTGCAAGCTCGCCGAGGATTGGCGATACGACAAGGGGCCGTATTCTCGCGCCAACCCTCCGCCTGCCGTAAGTTTTTCTTCTTTTTTGTAGCCGGCCTCATGATGGCCGACTTCTGATCAATTTGTTTGCCCTTAGCAGAACCCTCTTCTTCTGCCGACGGCCGGAGCCGCAGGGGTAGAGCTACAGCTCCTCCCCGACCGCACGGTGGACGACAGCGATGATCCGGACCTGGGAGCGGCCGCCATGGAAGATGCCATCATGGGGGAACGCGACGAGGCAGGAGGCGCGGGGCTCGGGGCCGGCCTCGAGGACTGGGCGGACGATGACGAGGTCGAAGCCGCCCCGCACCGCCAGCCGGCGCTTGATCATCAAGGCGCGGGCCCGTCTGCCGCGCCGGCTGCCCGTGGCGGCGTGCAGAAACGCCGGGCCGCGTCGACCTTCTTCGGCAGCCGGCCGAAGAAATCCAAGGGTTCCACGGCGGCGACCAAGCGGGATGAGGCGGCCGTGAAGGCGGCCCGCTTCCGCAAGGCGGTGAAACAGCCGCAGGCGATCTCAGCGTAAGTCGTCAAATATCTTTTTTTTTGTTGTCCTTTTCGATTGAGGCCCTTCTAAACCTTTCTTTGCTCGCCGGGCAGGGCACCGCTTTCCCTCGAGCGAGGTCCTGGCGGCTCCGTAGTCGGGCCGACTGGAGGGTCCTCAGGCTCCCACCACGTGGATCCCCACGCCGACCTCATGGAGGCCACGGAGCGGAACGCACGGGAGGCGCGGGAGGAGCGGGAGGCGGCGGAGCGAAGGACCGCCCAGGCGGCAAAGGAGCAGGCCGACACGGCGGCCAAGGCCCGGGCGGAGGCGGCAGCCGCGGAGACGGAGGCGGAGGCCTCGCACAACCAGCCTCCGCTGCTCGTCGTTCCCCTCCGCACCGTGGCCCCCGACATCCCCGTGCCCCCGTCGGAGGAGGTTGACCAAGACCCGCCGGTGATGGAGAGGAGGGAGGACCATGTGGTCTTCGTGGAGTCGGCGCCGCAGACGGCGCCGATTGGAACGGGCCAAAGCGGCCAACCAGTCGCGGCGCCAGAGCAGCCGGCCGGGGGCGAGCCGGAGGCAGGGGCCGGCCTCGAGGTGCAGCTGGCATTTCGCCAGCGCGCAGGGGGAGCTACCTCCGCGCCGGAAACGCACCGAGCTGCGGGCACCAGCCAGACAGCAGAGGCCCTGGAGGCGGCCAGCGCCAGCACGTCCGAGTGGACGCCCAGCGGGGGGACGGCCGAGCTGAACACGGCGGCCCAGGAGGTCCGGAGCCGGCTTCAAGCCCAGGCCGCCTCGCTGCAGCGGTATACCCAAGAGTTCCCCGCGACGCGGGCCGTCATCCGGGTGAGCCCTCTGGCCTTGGTTGTTTTGCTTTTTTGATTTCTTCTGTGGGGGCGCGTCAGCGCACCCACTGGGTGTAGTCCCTGAGTTCCGAGTCGGCTGCTGAGCAGGCGGCTTGGAACTTACTAGGTCCTGACAGCTATCTTATTCCTGCATCCTGTCTGATCTTCCAGGAATACCATAACCTCCGCGCTGCTGCCTTCAACTCCCAGGCTCAGGAGCTGGGTCGGAAAACCGAGGACCTGACCAACAGACGGAGTGCGTGCTTTGTCTCGTTCCTCTCCTGTGGGGGCGCGTCAGCGCACCCACTGGGTGTAGTCCCCGACATTCGGGCCGACTGCTGAGCAGTCGGGTCGGATCTTCCCTGACGACTTCTTCCTTATTGATTTTTCCTTTGTCTTCATGCTTGCAGGAGCCAATGCCGACTTGAGGGGGCAGCTCAGCGGGGCCCAGGCCGCCCTTCGCGCCAAGGAAGCCGAGTACAACGCCTTGGTCCTGGAGCGTGACCGCCTAGCCAAGAAGTTGGCCGACCAGGAGGAGAGCCACAAGGCGGCCCTGAAGAAGGCGCAAGACAGCGAGGACGCCCTGAAAGCTGAGTTCGAGACCGAAGCGGCGGGCTGGGCTGAGGCAAAACAAGCGCTGAGCGAGGGCTTCGGCTAGATTGAGGATCTGATCGATGGTAAGCCGCCTTCCTCACTCCTTGCTTGCCCCTTGCCCCCTGATTTGTGTTCTGACTTGTGCTGCTTTTTGTTCTTTGTGCAGACTACTTCCCCGGCTACTCCATCTTCGCCACCCAAACCATGGAGGCCCACCGCGAGGCGCGCCGGCAGGCGGGGGCTGAAATCGCGCCGGACGCGAGCCAGACGCTTGAGGAGCAACTCTTGGCGGTCCAAGCCCGGTTGCAGCCGGCTCACCGCATGCTCCGCCGCCTCCAGCGCGCCGGGGCGCAGGTGTAGGCCACCCTCTGGCCAGGCGAAACGATTCCCCGCACCCCGAGTCGGACTGCCGACTGGCTGGAGGTTGCGGTTGGCCGCTTCGAGGTCTGGAAGGCATCGGCAGCCCGGCTTGGAGCTGGGTGGGCGCTGGAGTTTGTCCGAGCCTGGTATCCCGGGCTGAACCTGGACCAGCTGCGCACCTGGCGGCTGGAGGCCGACGAGGAGATGGCGAAGGTGCGGCCGGCTATCGCTCAGCGTGCCTCGATGATCGCCGAGTGCACTGACATCAGTGTCTTTGCTCCTGAAATAAATGACGACGGCGTTACCCAGCCGGAGGAATGGTTTGGGCTGGACCCGGCAGCAGGTGAAGACTCGGCGGAGGAGATCGCTTCCAGCGATGAAGGTGAAGACAACGAAGGAGAGGAAGGCGAAGACGTCGAGCCGGCCGGTGAAGCGGCCAGCCAGCCCCAACCTGATCGTGCCTCCAGCAATGAGGCGCGTGCTAGCGCGCCCTCTGCGGGAGGTGGTGATCATGCTGAAGTTCGCCAGCCGGCCACTCCTCCAGCCAGCACTGCCGTCTCTACCGACCTGCCCGACTCGCCAATCGCTCCCTTGGCTTAATCTGCCGTCCTTGCTTTTCCTGCTTGTTACTCTTTGAACAATTTTTGTTAAACTTGCGCACTTCCACCCACTGGGGGTGTATTCAAACTATGTTGAATGCTGGCCTTTCGAAGGCCTTTTGTGTAAATATGATCGTGTGTGTGTTTGGCTTCCATTCGTGTATGCTTTTTATCTTTAGGCTGTTTCCTTTGCCGCCTTCCCCTAGCTGCTGCCTTCCCAACCGGCAGCTGCTCTGCAGCCTGCGGCTAAGGAAGAACTTGGCTATATTTATTATATTTTTGGGGGGGAAGGCAAGTACTCGAGCTTTCTTAGATTGAAGCGAGGTGAATGGAAGCCGGCCGGCCGGCTACTCTGGTAGTCGGTCGGTGGTGGGAGAAAAACCAGCTTTTGTTATATTAGTCCGTTAGTCCCTAGCCGTTTTTCGTGTGGGCGTCCTTTCCTGCCTTTAACTCTTGCCAGCCGGACAGCCGGTTCTTCGAACTGCGACTTTTGGAAAAGAAGGCTTGGGTGCCGGCACACTACTTGTCTGACCGCGGGTAGGACTTCTAATATAACTCAAGGCGGCCAGTCCCCGGGCCGACTAGTCGAACCCGGTGCCGGACGAAAAAAGTGAATGTAATGACATGATCATAAGCATGATACTCTTCTTTTATAGATAAAAGATGGCAGTCCCCGAGCTCTCCTCGGGGGGCCTATTGTCTCGGACTTAGTACAAAAGTTAGCGTGATACATACTGCATTTCAACTGTAAAATCTTCGGAGGAGGTTGGCGTTCCATGGTCGTTCCGACTCTTTGCCGGAGTCGTCTCTCTTTCGTGCCTTCGGCTACTGTGCGTCGATCAGGTAGTAGGAGTCATTTCCCAGCGCTCTGCTGATGACGAAGGGGCCTTCCCAAGGGGCCGAGAGCTTGTGCTGGCCGGCTGTTCGCTGGATCAGCCGGAGCACGAGGTCGCCTTCTTGGAAAGATCTTGGTTTGACCTTCCGGCTGTGGTAGCGGCGCAAGCCCTGCTAGTAGATGGCGGACCGGCTGAGGGCTAATAGCCGGCTTTCTTCCAGCAGGTCGACGCCGTCTTCTCGTGCTTCCTTGGCCTCCGCCTCTGTGTACATGGTTACCCGAGGCGAGTCGAACTCGATGTCGGTTGGGATGACCGCCTCGGCACCATACACGAGGAATAAAGGAGTGAAGCCGATTGACTTGTTTGGGGTAGTGCGCAGGCTCCAGAGGACGGCCGGTAGCTCATCGAGCCAACAGCCGGCCGAACATTCCAGTGGTACGACCAGTCGGGGCTTGATGCCGGAAAGGATGAGGCCGTTGGCTCGCTCGACTTGGCCGTTTGACTGTGGGTGGGCAATGGATGCTAAGTCCAACCGGATGCCCTGCGTCGCGCAAAAACGTGCCAATGCTCCCTTGGCGAAATTCATGTCGTTGTCAGTGATGATGCTGTGTGGCACACCGTAGCGAGTTGTTATATCTGCGATGAATGTCACGGCAGTCGGCCCATTCAGCTTCTTGATCGGCTTGGCCTCAATCCATTTGGTGAATTTGTCCACGGCGACAAGCAGGTGTGTCATGCCGCCGCGCGCCGTCTTGAATGGGCCCACCATGTCCTGTCCCCAAACAGCGAAGGGCCAAGTGAGGGGAATGGTCTTGAGTGCCGAAGCCGGCATGTGTTGCTTGGAGCTAAAGACTTGGCACCCTTTGCAATGTTTAACTAACTCCTTGGCGTCATCCAAGGCAGTCGTCCAAAAGAACCCATGGCGGAAAGCTTTGGCGACGAGTGATCTTGAGGCCGCATGGTGGCCGCATTCTCCTTGGTGGATGTCTCTGAGGATTGCAATGCCCTTCTCTTGCTCGACGCATCGCTGGAAGACTCCAGTGACACTGCGCCTGACGAGCTCTCTGTTGACGATTGTGTATGCTCCGGCTCGGCGTTGGACTTGTCTTGCCTCTGTTTCGTCAGCCGGCAGATCTTGGTTTATTAGGAAGTTGAGGATGGACTGAGCCCATGATGGAGCTGTGACTTCTTCTATTGCCAACACGGCTACTGCGACCAGGGCGGGCGGGCTGGGTGGTGAAATGCTGGAGTCGGCCGCCGCCTGTTGCATTGGTGCAGTCCCCGGGCCGACTACCGCAGTCCCCGAGCCGGGTGTGGCAGTCCCAGGGTCGGGCGTAACTACGGAAGTCCCCGAGCCGCTTACTGACGTCCCCGGGCCGACTATCGAAGTCCTCGGGTCACCTGCTTGGTTCTTCGAGCCGGACCCGGCCGCGTCGGGGTCAGGCGGCACGAAGATGGAATCAGACTCTGGAGACGGCTTGATAGACGGCTTGAGGAGGCGTTGTAGAGAGACAACGGTTGGTATTGCCTGCCGAGTGGAGCCTATTCAGGCCAGGGCATCAGCTGGCTCGTTGTCGGCTCGCGGTACATGGAGGAACTCGCATCCTTCAAAGTACCCGCTGATCTGCTGAACGAGGAAGCGGTAGCTTGCCATATTTGCGTCCTTGGCGTCCCAGTCGCCGGATGATTGCTGGACTACCAAGTCCGAGTCGCCGTAACATAGGATCCGGCGTATGACGAGCTCTTTGGCAAGCCGGAGCCCATGTATGAGCGCCTCGTACTCGGCCACGTTGTTGGAGGCGGCAAAGTGAATTTGCAGCGTGTATCTGAGCTTGTCGCCTTTGGGAGAGGTGAGGATGACGCCGGCTCCCAAGCCGGTGCGCATCTTGGACCCGTCGAAGTGCATGCGCCTATGAGTGGAGTGAGGAGCTGGCGGTAGGTACTGGGTCTCGGCCCAGTCGACGAGGAAGTCGGCCAATGCTTGGGACTTGATGGCGGTGCGAGGCTGGTAGAAGATCGTGTAGGGGGCCAGCTCGATGGCCCATTTCGCCACCCGGCCGGATGCATCCCGGGTGCCTATGATCTCGGCAAGCGGGGCGGTGCATACGACCGTGATGGGGTGCTCTTGGAAGTAGGGCTTCAGCTTCTTGGCGGCGAAGTACACGCCATAGCACATCTTCTGGTAGTGCGGGTAGTTCTGCTTCAAGGTAGACAGCACCTCGCTCAAATAGTACACCGGCCTCTGGACCAGCTGGGCTCGGCCCTCTTCTGGGTGCTGGACTACGATGACGGTGCTGACCACCCGGCTGGTTGCAGCAATGTAGAGGAGCATGGGCTCTTTCTCAGTCGGCGCCGCCAGGACAGGCAGCGTGGCCAGCATCTTCTTCAGCTCGTGAAAAGCTTGGTCGGCTTGGTCGTTCCACTCGAAGTGAGTGGTCTTCTTCATGAGGTGGTAGAGGGGGAGAGCTTTCTCTCCGAGCCGGCTGATGAAGCGGTTCAGGGAGGCCAAGCACCCGGTGAACTTCTGGACGTCTCGAAGTTTGGTGGGAATCGCCATTCTCTCAATGGCCTTGATCTTTATTGGGTTGCATTCGATGCCGCGTTCGAAGACCAGGAAGCCTAGGAGCTGGCCGGCTGGCACTCCGAACACGCATTTCTCGGGGTTGAGCTTGATCTGGAACCGGCGCAGGTTCTCAAATGTTTCCTTGAGGTCCCCCAGCAAGGTGTCGCGCTTCTCCGTCTTCACCACAATGTCGTCTACGTAGACGTGGGCATTTCTGCCAAGCTGCTTGAGGAGGCACTTCTGCATGCAACGCTGAAAAGTGGCACTGGCATTTCTCAAGCCGAATGTCATGGTCAGGTAGCAGAAAGCTCCGAATGGCGTGATGAAGGCGGTCTTCAGGCGGTCAGCCGGATCTAGCTTTATCTGGTGGTATCCTGAGTAAGCATCCAAGAAACTCAACAGCTCGCATCCGGCCGTGGAGTCTATCACTTGATCAATCCTTGGCAGGGCAAAGGGATCTTTGGGGCAGGCCTTGTTGAGGCTCGTGTAGTCTATGCACATGCGCCACTTGTTGTTCTTCTTTAGCATGAGGACCGGGTTGGCAAGCCACTCTGGAAAGAAAACCTCCATAATGAAGCCGGCTGCCAGAAGCCGGGCTATCTCCTCTCCCACAATCCTTCTTTTCTCCTCTGACAGTCGGCGGAGGGGTTGTTTGACTGGTTTTGCGCCTTCTCGGACATGTAGCTTGTGCTCGGCGAATTCCTTCGGAACACCCGGCATGTCCTTAGGGGACCATGCAAAGATATCCCGATTCTCACGGAGGAAGTCGGCGAGCTCACCTTCCTATTTGCTGTTTAGGTTTGCCCCGATTACGGCAAACCTTTCTGGATGCTCGGGGTCAAGAGGTATCATCTTCGTCTCCTTGGCCGGCTGGAAAGATCCTTAGGCATCACACTCCTTGGGATCGGGGGACAGGGCCGGCTATTTGCTGGCCATGGGCATGACTCGGTCCAACATCTTCTTTTCTTCGGCAATCACAAGGGACTCGGCCAGCCGGCTGCTGGCTGCAGCACACTCGGAAGATTTCTTGTAATCACCGGCTACGGTGAGGATGCCCTTGGCGCTCGGCATCTTCATTTTGAGGTAAGCATAGTGGGGAACAGCCATGAACCTGGCCAAGGCAGGACGGCCAAGCAATGCATGGTAGGGGCTCTCCAGGTCCACCACTTCAAACCAGATCGCTTCTCGGCGGAAATGATCCTTGTCCCCAAAGAGTACATCAATCTTGATCTTGCCAATGGTGGCGCAGGACAGGCCAGGTACAATGCCATGGAACACAGTCCGAGTAGGCATGAGTTGCTTCGTCTTGACGTTCAGCTTCTCCAGGGTGTCACGGTACAGGATGTTGATGCTGCTTCCGCCGTCTATCAGCACTCGGGAGAAACGGGCGGCGCGTCTGTCCGTTGCAAGGGTGGCATCCAAAACCAACGCATAAGAGCCGGGAGATGGCATCACCTCTGGGTGGTCGGCCCGGCTCCAGCTGATAGGCTTTTCTGACCAGTGCATGTGCTCGGCGGGGTTGGCAGCGACCACGTTGACTTCTTGGTGCTCTTGGCGTCTGCTACGCCGGCCTTCGGGCTGGCTTGTAAATACGACGTAGGCGGCATGCTCGTCGAGGAACTCATCGCGCACAGCTCCGACTGCTGGCCGAGCGGTTGGCGGCTGCGGAGCTAGAGGCGGCGGGCCAGCAGGCGGAGGCAGCGCGAGCCCTTCGCCTTTGGAGATTCGGGTGAGCCAGTGGCACTTCCGGGTTGTGTGGTTGGACGGCTTCGCGCCGCTGTGGAACTTGCATGGGGCGTCGAGAGTTTGCTCGTAGGAGAAGGCCGGCTGCCAAGTCGGCCTGCCGCCCTTCTGCTTCTTGGGTGCGGTCCGCCCTTCGGGCTGCTTGTCCTCGACTGTGGCCACCTGCCGGCTAGTGGAGAGCGGCACGGGGCCCTTGCGCTTGTGGTTGTTCTGGTACGGGCGTCGGCCGGAGTCCCAGGCCGGCGTCTTGGGCGCCGGGTTGATTACCTTCCCGGATGCGTCTACCCAGAGTTCAGTCTTCATTGAGGAGTCGGCGGTGGCGTACTTGTCCGCTATGACCAGAAGCTCGTCGAGGGTAGTCGGCTCGTCGCAGAGGAGCTTGTGCTTAAGGAGGGTGCCTTCTCGGCACCCGGCGGTGAAGTATTCTATGGCTTGCACCTCATGCACCCCTTCGCAAGAGTTGCGGAGCTCGGCCCAACGCATGAGGTAGTCGCGAGTGGACTCGGCAGGGCCTTGTACGCACAAGGAGAGCTGTCTAGGCGTGGGGGCCCGCTTGTAGGTGTTGGTGAAGTTGCGGATGAAGGCCTCCGTGAAGTCTAGCCAGCTGTTGATGCTGTAGGGCCTGAGGCTATTGAGCCAGGTCCGCGCCGTGCCTTGCAGCATGAGGGGCACGTACTTCACGGCAACGCGCCTGTTGTCGTTTGCTATGCGAACCGCTATGGAGTAGTCGATCAACCAATCTTCCGGCTTCACGGAGCCGTTGTACTTGGGCGTGTCTCTTGGGAGCGAGAACCCTTTGGGGAAAGGCTCATCGCGGATGCGGGGGCCGAAGCAAGGCGGGCCGACATCATCTTCTTCTTCTAGCGCCAGGGATCGCGCTAGGCGGTCGATCCGATGGCGGGCGTCATTCTCGCCGACTCCTTCACGGAGACCTAGTCGGCCGCTGAGAGTCGGATGTGTGACAGGCAGTGGGGTGGGATATCTCTCCCCACGAGGCGGAGGCGGAGGCGGGTTGCCCCGCCGCTCCACGGCCCAGGGACGGCCTTCTGCGTCTCGCTTGATGGAGGTCCGGGTTCGGCTTCGGCTGGCAGCCGGCTCCTTCTCGTGTCGCGCGCGGGTTTTACCCGCAGTCGGCGTCCGGGACGTCGTGCCGTGCTCTCGGTGCGGGGGAGGGCTTTCCGTGCGGGCGTCGGCTTCGTGCCGCTGTGCGGCTGCATCGATTAGTTGCTGGATGCGCCTGGTCATGTGGGCGAGTTCTTCGGCCCCCAGTCCATCTAGCTCATCTACGGCCGCCTGGGCGGCGCGCAGGTTCTCGAGCGGAGTGGCGTAGACTGGGCGGTCTACTCCTAGCGTGTCGGCGAGGGTAGCGCCGCACTGTCTGACAATGCCAGCTCGGCTTGGCCCGCCTGGGGGCGGCGTGCCAAAGGCGGCGCGGCCAGCTTCGCGCTGGTGGGCCTCGGTGAGGCGTCTCATGGAATCCAACTTCCGGCCCTCTGCGAGGAGGGCGAGGCGGCGAGCCTCCAGTGCTTCGGCGTCGGCATCGGCCGGGAGGGGGATGGACAAATCGTGGACCGCTGCATGCGGGGTGTTGAGGGCATTCTCGCCAGAAGCGCCGCCATGGCCGATGATCATCACCTCGGTGGTGGCGCCGTCGCAGCCATCGGCTCGGGGAAGAGGGTCGTTGTAGATCGCGACGTCGGTGGGGAAAGTGTCGAGCGAGGCCGTGTCGGAGTCGACAGGCATCGGATCGGTGGAGCCAACAGACTCCAAGTCCACAGCAAGCTCGCCGGAGATGTGGAGCTGGCCGAGGAGGTTGACGAGGTGGTCGGTGCCCGCGTCAGAGGCGAGCTCGTCGGAGATGAAGGTCTTATCAAGGAGATCGGCGAGGCTGCTCGCCGCGTAAACGTTGGCGACGCCTTGCAGCACGTCGTGGCAAGCGCCATCGGGCGTGCCGGGCTGGCTACGCTCGCTGGGGAGGAAGAGGGTTCCCGTCCAGAACAGGTCTCCGGACGACGGTGCACCTGGCCCCATGGTGAGCGCCAAATGTCGGGTGGTAGGTGCGACATATGCCAACGGGTGGCTTATCATAGTGGGAGCCAGTAAGACGTCGCTGGTGCCTGGAAGCGGGATGAGGCGAAGACATGCACGCTGGCAAATCTTACCCAGCTTCGGGGCTCTCCGTGGAGATAACACCCCTACTGCTCCTCTGCGGGGTCTCCGCATGATCACTAGATGAACGAGTGGCTACAAGATGCTCCTTGAGCTGTTTTGCGAGTAGAAGAAGAAGAAGGGCACGGCTAGCTCTCCTCTCCTCTCTATGTGGTGTCTAAAACTAGCACCGATTAACCCTTTGCATGGGTGCCCTGGGGGGTTTATATAGGCTCACCCCCCGGGGGTACAATGGTAATCCGGCTGGGCGTGGGCCCCAGCCGTCTATGTCTACGCTCGCCGGCTTCTCCAACGGCTGCTGGGTCCCGCCGGCTGCCGGCTCCTTAGTCGACAGGCAGGTCCCACTGTCCAGGGCCTTGTCGGTGGCTGGTTACTGTTGCCTCAACCTGGTGACGAGGGCTTCGCCGAGGTGGGCGTGGCTACAGTGCCGCCGCCTCGCGGGCGATCGCTGTAGCCTCACCGCGTCTTGTCTCCTTAATGGGGCGTCTCCTTCGAGGGAGGAGGCAAGCCGGCCGTGGGGAGCCGGTCCCGTCTCGGGCCGACTGGGGGAGGCCTGGCCGCCTTCGGGTGTCTCTCTGCCTCAAGGGGCCCACCGCCCGTGGGCCGCGCTGGCAGCCCGTCGTGGGTGACATCAGGATCAACATGGCAACAGTGCCGCGCCGGACGGGTCATGGCCACCCCGTACGGTGCACTGTGCCAAGCATGCTCCGGGATTCGGGGGTGGCAGGCTTTACTGTAGCCACGCCCTGTCACATCGCCGTTATGTGGATGCAGACTTCAAGGGTACGATCTTGACCGCTTTGTGAGAGCCGGCCTCTTGGAGTTGGCCTTCTCGTGGCCGGCTTCTCGGAGCCGGCCCTCCCGCGGCTTTCTTCATGAGGGCTAAAGCCGGGTCGCCTTCCGATAGTCGGCCTGGGAGACAGCCGGCAAGGGGAAGGCGGCCCCACGTCTTGGATTCTTGAGGGCCGGATTGGCTCGTAATTTTTTCAGAAGGGCCAGGGGGAGCCGGCTAGGCTACCCGTGGTCATTTACTCCGACAATTGACCTTACTCTACACAATAGCCGTGTTGACAAACTGCCGGATCTCTCTCCGGCCACGGACTCCGAACTGCCTGCGCCCGTTCCTAGCGAATCCGATTGGGCTCCGATCATGGAGTTTACCTCCTTGGATATTTTTCAGCACTCGCCCTTTGGTGACATACTGAACTCATTAAGGTCTCTCTCCTTGTCAGGAGGATCCTGGCCGAACTATGTCCGGCAGGATTGGGATGCGGACGACGAAGAAATCCGTGGCCCGCCCACCACCCACTTAGTAGCCACTGTCGATGACTTAACCGACATGCTCGACTTTGACTCTGAAGACATCGACAGTATGGACGACGATGCGGGAGACAAAGATGAACCACTGCCCACAGGGCACTGGACAGCCACCTCATCATACGATATATACATGGTGGACACACCCAAAGAAGGTAATGGCGTCGAGACAGCGGCGGATGACCCCTCCAAGAAGCAACCCAAGCGCCAACATCAGCGGCGCCGCTCTAAGTCCCGCCAAAGCAAAAGTGGTGATACCGGCACAGGAGATAATAACACTCTGGATAGTGCCGAAGATAACAACAATTCCCTCCAGCAAGATTTAGAGCAGGAGGATGAAGGAGCCAGCCCTCCAGAGAGAGTGGCAGATGGAGAAGCGGAGGATGATAATTACATGCCCCCTCCGAAGATGAGGCAAGCCTCGGTGATGACGAATTCGTCGTGCCAGAGGATCCCGTCGAACAAGAGCGCTTCAAGCGCCGGCTTATAGCCACGGCGAATAGCCTTAAGAAAAAGCAGCAGCAGCTTCAAGCTGATCAAGATCTGCTAGCTAACAGATGGATTGAAGTCCTCACGGACGAGGAATATAAACCCGAGCGCCCCTCCAAGAGTTACCCAAAATGCAGGTTGCTACCCCGACTGGAGGAAGAAGCGTATGACGCGGCTGATCGGCCACCTCATGGCCGCGATAGAGAGGCATTCCAGCCAAAAACTTAGCCTACACCCCGACGCCATTCAAATAAAAAGGCATGGGGAAATACGCCAGACTTGTGAGACGTATTGGAGGACAAAGCAAAACATGCAAGATCGATCTACGGATCATGAGGGCGTGCCACTATGCGAGACGATAAACGTCACGCCGGATACAGTAATAGTCAATCCGGCCGGGCCGAACACAGCGGGCAAGACCCATTCGAGCTGCGTCGCGATATAGCCCAATACAGAGGCGCCGCACACCCCCTATGCTTCACAGACGAAGTAATGGATCATCAAATCCCAGAGGGTTTCAAACTTGTAAATATTGAATCATACGACGGCACAACAGATCCTGCGGTATGGATCGAGGATTTCCTCCTCCACATCCACATGGCCCGTGGCGATGACTTACCCGCCATCAAATACCTCCCACTAGAGCTCAAAGGACCAGCGCGGCATTGGCTTAACAGCTTGCCAGCAGAGTCCATTAGCTGTTGGGAAGATCTGGAAGCCGCATTCCTCGACAACTTTCAGGGCACTTATGTGCGACCACCAGACGTCGATGACTTGAGCCACATAATTCAACAGCCAGAAGAATCGGCCAGGCAATTCTAGACACGGTTCCTAACAAAGAAAAATCAAATCATCGACTATCAGGATGCAGAGGCCCTAGCAGCCTTCAAGCATAACATCCGCGATGAGTGGCTTGCCCGGCACCTTGGAGAGGAAAAGCCAAAATCTATGGCAGCCCTCACGACACTCATGATCCGCTTTTGTGCGGGAGAAGACAGCTGGCTGGCTCGCAGTAACAGCATATCAAAAAACCATGGTACTTCGGAATTTAGTATCACGATCTGAAACAATAGTATTTGGCACACCATGTAAGCGAATAATTTCACAAAAGAACAAATCAGCAACATTAACAGCATCATCGCTTTTATGACATGGTATAAAGTGTGCCATTTTCGAGAACCTATCCACGACAACAAATATGGTATCCCTCCCCTTCTTTGTTCGAGGTAAACCTAAAACAAAGTCCATAGATATATCCTCCCAAGGAACACTAGGTATAGGCAAAGGCATATATAAACCATGAGGATTGAGTCGTGACTTAGCTCTTTGACATGTAGTGCAGCGAGCAACAAAACGCTCAACATCCCGTCTCATCTTTGGCCAAAAGAAATGTGTAGCAAGTATATCCTCCGTCTTCTTGACGCCAAAGTGTCCCATTAATCCTCCTCCATGTGCCTCCTGCAACAACAAAAGACGAACGGAGCTAGCTGGAATGCATAGCTTGTTAGCACGAAACACAAATCCATCGTTAAGAGCGAACTTGTTCCAAGTTCTCCCTTCCTTACAATTCTGCGATACATCTTTAAATTCAGCATCATTAACATATTGATCCTTGATGGTCTCCAAACCAAATATTTTAAAGTCAAGTTGTGAAAGCATAGTATAACGACGAGACAAGGCATCAGCAATAACATTTTCTTTACCCTTCTTGTGTTTAATCACATAAGGGAAAGTCTCAATGAATTCAACCCATTTAGCATGTCGACGGTTCAGTTTTGCTTGACTTTTAATGTGTTTCAAAGATTCATGATCAGAATGTATAACAAATTCCTTGGGCCATAAATAATGTTGCCATGTTTCTAAGGTCCGAACAAGAGCATATAATTCTTTATCATAAGTAGAATAGTTCAGACTAGGCCCACTCAATTTTTCAGAAAAGTATGCAACAGGTTTTCCATCTTGTAATAACACACCTCCTAATCCAATTCCACTAGCATCACATTCAAGCTCAAAAGTCTTATTGAAATTAGGAAGTTGGAGTAAAGGAGCATGTGTCAACTTATCTTTCAATACCGTGAAGGCTTTTTCCTGTGCGGTACCCCAAACAAAAGGCACATCCTTCTTTGTAAGCTCGTTGAGAGGTGCAGCAATGGTGCTGAAATCTCTCACAAAACGCCTATAGAAACCAGCAAGGCCAAGGAAACTCCTCACTTGTGTGACCGTTTTGGGCTGCGGCCAACTCTCAATAGCTTCAATCTTGGCTTTATCAACTTCAATTCCCTGTGGAGTAACAACATAGCCAAGAAAAGATACTCGGTCGGTGCAAAAGGTGCACTTTCCAAGGTTTTCAAACAAACGTGCATCACGTAGAGCAATAAAAACAGCACGTAAATGTTCCAAATGTTCCTCCAAAGATTTGCTATAAATCAATATGTCATCAAAGTAAACTACCACAAATCGTCCAATGAAAGCACGTAAAACTTCGTTCATTAACCTCATGAAAGTACTAGGTGCATTAGTTAACCCAAAAGGCATGACTAACCACGCATATAATCCAAACTTAGTTTTAAATGTTGTTTTCCATTCATCACCCAATTTCATACGAATTTGATGGTATCCACTACGCAAATCAACTTTGGAGAATATTGTAGAGCCACTCAATTCATCAAGCATATCATCTAGCCTAGGAATAGGATGACGATAACGCACATACGCAATCAACGCACATACGCGACGTACCATCCTTTTTCGGCACTAAAATGATAGGAACAGCACAAGGACTAAGGGATTCGCGTATATAACCTTTGTCGAGCAGTTCTTGTACTTGACGCATAATCTCCTTCGTCTCCTCTGGATTGGTACGGTATGGTGCACGGTTGGGTAGCGAAGCACCGGGAATTAAGTCAATTTGATGCTCAATCCCTCGAATAGGTGGTAATCCCGGTGGCACGTCTTGTGGAAAGACGTCAGCGAACTCCTGCAAAATGTTAGTGACAGCAGGGGGCAAAGAGGAAGGCACGTCCTCGAATGAAAATAATGCCTCTTTGCACACAAAAGCATAGCAAACAGATTTGCTAAAATCTAGCTCATCAATATCAGATTTGGTGGCAAGTAAACATGCACTTTTCAATTTAATTTCAGAAACAACAGTAGATGGTTTATTATTAGGCTTCATTTGGTGCTCAAATTCTTTTGCCACAATCTGATTTTCACTCTTATTTGTCTCCTGTTTTGCTTTATTAGCTCTATTAATATCATCTTTCAAAATGGAATCAGGATAGGAAGCAAAGTAATATTTTTATCGTTATGAACAAGAGTATACTGATTGTTTCTACCATGGTGTACAGAATTTTTATCAAATTGCCATGGTCTACCAAGTAATAAGGAACATGCTTGCATAGGTACCACATCACAATCAACATAATCAGCATATGTAGAGATACTAAAATGCACACGAACAGTACGTGTTACCTTAACCTTGCCGCTGTTGTTGAACCATTGGATGTAGTAAGGATGTGGATGTGGTCTTGTGGTGAGAGATAGCTTCTCCACCATCTCCATGCTAGCCAAGTTATTGCAGCTCCCTCCATCTATGATCACGCGAACAGAACGTTCCTTCACAACTCCCTTTGTATGGAACAAATTATGCCTCTGATTTTGCTCAGCTTGTGTAACCTGCACACTCAAAACACGTTGAGCAACTACACATTCATACCTGTCAGCATCTTCAGGAGCCATGTATTGCGTCTCATGATCAGAATCGTCTCCACCGTGTTCTTCACGTGTAATAAGAGCCAAAGTCTCCTCATCATAGTCACTAGCGGACTCATACCCACCATCCTCGGTAACAATCATCACACGCTTAGATGGGCATTCTCTCGCATAATGACCTCCACCCTTGCAATGTCGACAAATAATATCATGTGTTTGCCCTGTTGATGCCATGGATGAAGAAGAGCTCTTTGTAGGCCCAGAAGGTGTGCTCTTGGCAGATAGTGGTGATTGTGCCTGCTTTATTGTATCAAGGCTGGAGGTGGCAGCCGACGGAGCCGTCGGTGTAGCAGAACGTGTGGAAGTAGATGATGCACGTGGTGTCCATGATGAAGGTCGACCTGCAGAAAAGTTAGTCCGCGCCAATGCCTGTCGATCCTGCACTTCACGTTCAGCTTTACAAGCAAGATGGAATAAACGAGTGATATTAGTATACTCCTTATACTCTAGAATCGTCTGAATCTCTCTATTTAATCCACCCATAAAACGTGCAAGCATAGCTTCATTCTCCTCAACAATACCACATCTAATCATGCCAGTTTGTAATTCCTGATAATATTCTTCTACAGAATTTTTTCCCTGTCTTAAGCGCTGCAATTTTTGAAGTAATTCATGTTGATAATATGGTGGAACCCAATGAATACGCATAGCATTTTTCAAAGCAGCCCAAGTAGCCGGAAGAGGATATAATCTACAATGCTCAGACCACCAAACACATGCAAAACTAGTGAATGCACAAACAGCAGCAGGAACACGTCTCTCCTCGGGATATTGTAAACATGTAAATCATTGTTCAGTTTCTAACTCCCAAGTAAGATATATATCAGGAACATATCTACCCTCAAATGGTGGAATATTCAATTTTAGTTTAGGGAGATGGTCATGATCTCGTACCTAAGGGTGAGCCCTACCATTGCCATTATTTGCATGTGGACGACCTGGTGGTTGATGTGCTGGTGGTGGCACGTAGTTCTGATTTTGATCAACCTCATCCTCATAATCTCCCACATAATCATCCTCCTCCACATCAGCAGTAGGAGCCACAGAAGTATCAACAGCAGCACCAGCAGTTTGGCCCGACTGAAGAGGGACACGGCTCGCTCGGCGGAGGGCTGTTTCCCGACGTGGAGGTAGTCGGTGTTGTTGCTATTGTTGCAGAGGTGCGGCAGGAGCAGCCGGTGGTGGTGGTGGAAAACGCGAAAGCAATTCAGCAAACTTGTTATCGAGCTTTGTTTCAAACGTCTTCTCCATGCCATCTATCTTCTCCATGGCCTCTTCAAATCTGTTTATCACATCTTGCACCTGTCCATTCATCATTTGCTGAAACGTATCATGAAGCTCCTTGTTCGTCAAGTTCTCCCAGTCAGTCTCGTCGGCTTGTGATCCTGGCATGGTTAGCAGCAATAGAAACACACAAGAATATGATCCTACAGACTACTAACAAGTGGTGGTGGTGGCGGGTGTCACAAATCCGTCAAGAAAATCTCAAATTCTTACCAGTTCTTACCCAGCAGCAGGCGGTGATCGGCAACCGTTGTAGTGAAAAACTCTCAAAAGCTTGGATAGAGCGATTGCCAGGGAGAGTCAAACGCACGACGTAGATGTATGTGGAGCTGGGAAGGCTTATAGTATGGTAGCAAAAAGGGTCAGCAATAATCAATTCAGAGATGCAAAGTTGAATAAACGCTCAACGACGGTACTGTGATGGTCCTAGGCTAGACCGTGCTAGAGACGCGATCCTAGAACACTAACAAAATCACGGCGCTGCATGTAAATAAGGGAAAAGCACACTCTGGAACTCTTTTTTTCACTCTTTTTTTTGCGCTCCTCTTTTTTTTTGCGAAAAATCACTATAATGGCGAGTGTCTCAAAACTCTTCCCTCGTCAAACTGATAGTATGGGCACGAAAAAAAAATTCACTTTTTTTTCGGAAATCAGGGCAGCGACGACGAAAAAGTGCGACAAAAAATCACTATGATGGCACGTGGCTCAAAAGACTCAGAAAAGCCTAAAAATAGGATAGGAAAAAAAATTTGCCCGTGAAAATTTTGGCCTAAAAACTGCCCGGGGGTCCCCAGACTTTTTTTTCCGAGACCTACGCAGGCAAGGAAACACGACTTGGAATTTAGATTGATCTCAAGAACAAACCTAATATGAGAAGAACTCGGATTGGTGGTGGATATATGGTTGTGGTATATGGCAGCGGTGGTGGTATATGGTAGCGGTGGTGGTATATGGATAGAGATTGGTGGTGGTATATGGATACGGATTGGTAGTGGTATATGGATATGGATTCAGAGCGGTGGCGGATAAGCAAAAGTGGTAGATGGGCGATGATGATGGTGCGGCGGCGGCGTGACAACTTATGACCAGAACTCGAAACTCTAAAAGACTAGACTCTAAGACCAGCAACTTGACACGACGATGCAACCGCAAATTCAACAAAGCAAAAACCCTAAAAATATTATGCAAAGGCTCAGATTGGTTCGGATATGATGAACTAACCCTAATTTTTTTGTGTGGCATTTTTTTCGTGGACTGTAGGTATGAAGAACAGACTCGATCTAATCTACGAAAAACTGTAAAAATCTCACCGAGCAACCTGGAAATCTGATACCACTTGATAGAGGCTAAGGTGTCCCGATGTTTCGATGAGATGGTGGCTATCGTTTTCTGTGGGAGTCGACCTTGACGATTCGACTACGAACGTGCGAGACGTCGCGCCTTAGCAATCGCTAAACCAACTTCCGAGGGTTATTGACCACGCCGGAGCACGATCAACCTGACCACGAGGGTCTATTTCCTGCGAGCAAACGAAGAACAAGCAAGAAACTGAGATTGCAATCGGGATATTGCGAATATAAGATGAAAGCTTTATTGATCAAGGTGGGGTTCTGTGACGTCTTGGTCTGGTCGTTGGACACAAACGAAGTACGCGAAGTTGCAGCTATGGCGAACTTTTAATCTAAACAAAACCCAAAGTCTAAACGACGCCCTAAGGGCTGTATATATGGAGGAAGAGGGGGGAATTTCGTGGCCCTTGAGGGTGGGGTTCGAAACCAACCCTAACTCTTGTTTCCCCACACATACGGACTCTAAAAATAGCCTATACTTAAGTATTTCGAAATTACATGGGCCTGGCCCATTAATAAGGTGACGCAGCACCTAGAATAGCCTATGGACGAATATTATGAAGTGGCATCTTGTATATTTCATCCAAGGCTTCATGCACTCCTTATGGCGGCTTCAAAGTCCTGAAATCATCACTTATAACTCCATTCTTGATCCCCTTGCGCATGCCATCAACTCCATGCGTGTTCTTGCTCCAATGTTCATCCTTCTCCAAGCTAGGCCCTTCATTTGTAAGCAAAACAAATGTATCCAATTTAGGCAGCATCATAATCTCATGAACATTAGAATCATTACCAAGAAACGAAAGTACCTGGTAATTTAATTGGCGTGCGCGAGCTCTAGTAATTGGTCCAGTATATGTAACAGTAGGGGCTGTGGGTGTAACAATGGTATTGATGTCCTCATCAGATACCAAGGACGGAAATAGCAGGTCACGTCGCAACAAACATAAGCGCCGCATTAACAGCGATAATACTGAGGATACGACAGTCAATGCCGGATTCAAAGGCTCTAAACTCGGTCAGCGGGAAAAGCCATTTAAAAGAAGCACTCCGGGCCCGTCCAGTTTGGACCGCATACTCGATCGCTCGTGTCAAATACACGGTACCCCTGACAGGCCAGCCAACCACACCAACAGGGAATGCTGGGTGTTCAAGCAGGCCGGCAAGTTAATTGCCGAAGATAAAGATAAGGGGTCACACAGCGATGACGAAGAGGAGCCCCGGCAACCGAACACCGAAGGACAGAAGAGGTTACCCCCACAAGTGCGCACGGTGAACATGATATACGCAACCCACATCCCCAAGAGGGAGCGGAAGCGTGCGCTCAAGGACGTATATACGTTGGAGCCAGTCGCCCCAAAGTTCAACCCATGGTCCTCCTGCCCGATCACCTTCGATCACTGGGACCACCCCACTAGTATCCGTCACGGCGGATTCGCCGCACTGGTCTTAGACCCAATCATTGATGGATTTCACCCCACTCGAGTCCTTATGGATGGCGGCAGCAGCCTGAACTTGCTTTACCATGACACAGTGCGCAAAATGGGTATAGACCCCTCAAGGATCAAACCCACAAAATCGACCTTTAAAGGCGTCATTCCAGGTGTAGAGGCCCATTGCACAGGCTCAATTACACTGGAAGTGGTCTTCGGATCCCTGGTAACTTCCAAAGTGAAGAATTAATCTTCGATAAAGTCTCGTTCCGCAGTGGCTATCATGCACTGCTCGGGCGAACCGCATTTGCGAGATTCAATGCGGTACCGCATTATGCATACCTCAAGCTCAAGATGCCAGGACCCCGGGGGGTCATCATAGTTAACGGAAACACAGAGCACTCTCTCCGCACGGAGGAGCCCACTGCGGCCCTCGCAGCAGAAGCACAAAGCAGCCTCTCAAGGCAATCCACCAGTTCGGCGTTTCAAGACCCGGACACCTTCAAACGCGCTCGGAGTAATCGGCAACTAGACTGCCCGGCACGGTCTGAGCTCGCGTAGCAATGCGGCCCCCACCCCGGCCCAAGCCAAACGACGAAATTCGTGCCACGCATACATAATTACGCATTAAAAATACCATGAGCACAGGTGCAGAGGGGGGAACAACTACGTCACGATCCAAGACGCGGCCTAAACCGAACTAGGGGCTTCCCGCTTTTTATTTTTCTCTTTCAGGACTTTAATCTCTGGAAACCTTGTCAGGCAGCATGATTGCCGAACACATGATGCAGCAACCAAGAGAGGCAGAAAGCTACGCCACACCACGGAACTCCCAAGTGGATTACGATAACAAGTGAAATATTTGCTTTAATACTATTACTCAGCTTGCCCTTGGAAGGGACATAGTCCTACTTTTTGCTTATCGCACTATCTATATCATTCTTCTTTAACGCACCTTTTTGAATAAACAACGCATAGCATTATGACTATTATGGCATTATTGTTATATATATATATATGTTCATTAATCATGCCTTGCAACCATACACTTTGGTACGGCCAACACACCAGGGGCTTGAGTACCCCACAATATGGTGTGAGAAGTCCGAACACTTTCACAAGTGCGGCACCCCCAACTTATAGCATTATATGCATCAGCTCCGAATCATGTCTTTGGTCAAATGTTGGGTTTGCCTGGCTCCTATGTTTTGGTACCTTACGTTCTGCTCTATCGGCTAAGGTAGCGCTAGGAGAACTACTGCGATTGTGCCCCGGTTCTGCTGGGCTAAGCACCTCAGTAGAGAAAGCTAAAACTGACTGTCATGATAAGGCGAGAAACCGGTCGCTGTTCGGCGAGGTTTCAAGTCCCTAAAGACTTATGCCGCTTAGAGCGAGGAGCCGGTCCTGTCCGGCTGAAAAGCGTGTATCGCGCCCCGAATTCGGCCGTCCGAATACCAGGGGCTTCGCCGAAATTTAAAATTATAGAATTCTATGGCTAAGTGAGAGTGATAAAGCATTATTAGTCCGGTTGCCTTCTTCGCTGTGCTGAGAACCTCCCTCGAAGGACCCAACAATGGGAACAAGAGTGCTAAGGTTTATCCCAAACACCCCAGCACTCGCGGCATGGGGGCAGAAGCCGAGGACTAGCCATCTCTCATATTGGATAAACAGCCAAACAGAAGGTAATATTTTAAATTCAAACAAGCGTTGCATAGCGCATATGAAACAAGTTTTCATCATACAGGATCACACGAGCAAGTTTACTCAAATATTAAATCCTTTGAACATTCGTCCGCTACAAGACGGGCACCCTTCAGGACACCCTCATAATAATTTTCGGGGGTGCGATGCTCCTTGCCTTGCGGCGGTCCCTCCTTGATCAGCTTCACGGCGTCTAGCTTGGCCCATTGCACCTTCACGCGGGCGAAAGCCCGGCGTGCACCTTCGATGCAGACAGACCGCTTGACGACATCCAGTCGTGGGCAAGCGTCCACAAGCCGCCTCACCAGGCCGAAGTAGCTGTTCGGAAGGGTGTCGCTAGGCCACAGCCGGACTATAAAGCCCTTCATGGCCTGTTCGACCGCTTTGTGTAGCTCGACCAGCTGCTTCAGCTGGTCGCTCATAGGCACCGGGTGTTCGGTCCTAGTATACTGAGTCCAGAACAACTTCTCCATTGAGCTTCCCTCCTCGGCCTGGTAAAACTGTGCGGCATCCGACACGCTGCGGGGCAAATCTGCGAATGCTCCTGGAGAGCTCCGGATTCAGGTAAGTAATAGGTAATTTACTTTCACATGCTTGCTTTGCATATAGAATTCCTTACCCGCCGCTATTTTCTTCATCGTGTAAATCTCTTGGAGAGCCTTTTGGGCTTCGGCCTTGGCACTTTTTGCGCTCTTGAGGGCCGCGACAAGCTCAGACTCTCGCGTTTTCGAGTCAAGCTCCAACGCCTCGTGCTTCGTCACGAGAGCTTGGAGCTCTTGCTGCACCTCGCCCACCCGAGCCTCTTGCCTTTCCCGCTCGGTGCGCTCCTTGCTCGCTTTATCTTCGGCCTCGGACAGCGCTTGCCTTAAGGTCGCCACTTCGATCGTGGCCCCTGGCAAATTCATGATGTTCCTGTCATTTTGCAATCGCATTATTTTTATACATATCCATAAACTAGGTATTACTTACCATTGTTCTCCTCGAGCTGCCTCTTGGCAAGGCCGAGCTCGTCCTTGAACACTTCAAGGACCTGCTTCAGTGCTGCGACCTCCGCAGTCAGTGCGGCAGATGCCAGCAGCGAAGCCTGCATATGCATATTGACATACTTATATTAGACTCCTGTGATGTTGTTTGATCCTCTGTTCGGCTTTTCTTTGTGAACACCGAACAGAGCATCAGAGGCTACTGTCTATGCGGTAATATTTTTCCTATATTTTAAACACTTACCTCAAAGCCTGTTAGAAGGCTGGCATAGGCTTCACTCAATCCGCTCTTGGCGGACTGAACCTTCTGGACCACCGCACTCATAATAGTACGGTGCTCCTCGTCGATGGAAGCGCTACGAAGCGCTCCCATTAGATTGTCCGGCGCCTCTGGATGGACAGAGGTCACCGGCACAGGCGTCTCGCCCCTCTTGGAAGGAGGCCGCCTGCCCGAGTCCGGAACCACTGGAGGTTCCGGCGCGGTGTTCGGCTGAGGGTCGAACTCGGAGCCCTCAGGGGGCTTGTCCCCTCTGCTCCCAGAGTCCGGAAGGTCGCCCTGAGGCACCTCCGGGACTGTCTCCTCTTGACCCGGTGCCTCTTGAGAAAACACCTCGGCGTCGTCCGTAGGGCAAGGGGAGGTGGCAGTCGGAAGCGGTTCGCTATCCATATCCGACGAGCCCAGGGAGCCGTCCGACGATACATCAATACGGGCTCGTGGCGGCCTGCATAATCATGTTCGGCGTTAGGGAAAGCAGTGCGACAAAGGAATGCTATGAGTTACTCTGGTAACCGAATACTTACGACCTCCCTAGGGGCTTGGCCCTGGGCAACCACTCGTCTTCGCCTTCGACGGTGGCGGTGGAACTGTCCGGAAGGAGAGTCCTTCCCTTCTTGGACCCTTTCCCCCCCCCAGTTGGGGCGGCCTTCCTTTTCTTGTCTCCCCTGCCTGGAGGGGGAGCATCTTCTTCCTCCTCGTCGTCTTCGGGGGAGGAGTGTGCCGTAGAGGCATCAGACGGTGAGTCCGATGATGCCTGGCGTCGGGAACTCTTTCGGGTTCCCTTGGCCTTCTCTGTCTTCTTCGGCACCGTATAAGGAGCCGGAGTCAGCATCCTCGCCTGGAGAGCGTCTGCTGGGCCTTCGGGCAAAGGAGCCGGACAGTCGATCTATCCGGCCGTCTCCTGCCAGTCCTGTCAAAGGTATGGGAGCTTAGATCCCGCATAGAGTCAAACTATGGAAACCAAGTATCATGTGAGAGGTAAAACAGCTTACCGCACTGGCTTGGCGCTTCGCGCAGAATCCGCGGTCCTCGATAGTGGGAGGGGGAACCTCGGTGCTCTTGAATAGCACCTTCCAAGCATCTTCGTGAGTTGTGTCGAAAAGCCTGTTCAGAGTTCGGTGCTGGGCCGGGTCGAACTCCCACAAGTTGAAAGCCTGTTGTTGGCACGGGAGGATCCGGCGGATGAGCATGACCTGGACCACATTGACAAGTTTGAGCTTCTTGTTCACCATGTTTTGAATACATGTTTGGATTCCGGTCAGCTCTCCCGAACTACCCCAGGACAGGCTCTTCTCTTGCCAGGAGGTGAGCCGCGTGGGGAAGCCAGATCGAAACTCGGCCGCTGCCCATTTAGGGTCGCACGGCTCGGTGATGTAGAACCACCCCGATTGCCACCCCTTTATGGTCTCCACGAAGGAGCCCTCGAGCCATGTGACGTTGGGCATCTTGCCCACCATGGCGCCTCCGCACTCCGCCTGACGGCCGCTCACTACCTTCGGCTTGACGTTGAAGGTCTTCAGCCATAAGCCAAAGTGGGGCTTGATGCGGAGGAAGGCCTCGCAAACGACGATAAACGCCGAGATGTTGAGGATGAAGTTCGGGGCCAGATCGTGGAAATCCAGGCCATAGTAGAACATGAGCCCCCAGCCGAATGGGTGGAGAGGGAATCCCAGTCCGCGGAGGAAGTGGGTAAGGAACACTACCCTCTCATGGGGCCTGGGGGTGGGGATGAGCTGCCCCTCATCTGGGAGTCGGTGCGCGATGTCGTCGAGCAGGTATCCGGCTCTCCTCAGCTTCTTGATGTGTCCCTCTATGACGGAGGAGACCATCCACCTGCCTCCCGCTCCGGACATGATTGGAGAAGGTCGAGGTGGGAAATGTGGACTTGGGCGCTGGAGCTCGAGTGTGCGAAAGTGTATGAGCGAAGGAGGAACAAGGCGTGGATGAAAAGGTGAATCCTTGTCCCTTTATACGGGCGGCCGAAACTATGCGCCCCCACTAGCCTGGTAAAACTCGCTTATCCCCCAAGCGCCGTAATCGATGGCGCAGTTGGGTTACCCACGCCCGTATTGATGAGAATGCCGTGATAAGGGGACACGATCTCTGCTTTGACAAGACGTGTCAAAAAAACTGCCTCGCGATATGTGCGGGGCTAGTTAAAGGAAATGGTTCAAATAATCACCGGGCCATGACATAATGTCGTGTTGCCAAGACGTGTCAGCATATTAGATTTGTGGAAGTATCATTCTCTCTATGGTGGTATGTGGAACTTATTTTGCAGGGTCGGACACTATCCTTGTATTCAAATTCTTCCGTGATGTATTCGGAGGAGGAACCCGCCTTGCAATGCCGAAGACAATACTGCGCGCTGGACTCATCATCATTGAAAGCCTGGTTCAGGGGCTACTGAGGGAGTCGTAGATTAGGGGGTCTCCGGACAGCCAGATTATATCCTTTGGCCGGACTATTGGACTATGAATATACAAGATTGAAGATGCCGTCTCGTGTCCGGATGGGACTCTACTTAGCGTGGAAGGCAAGCTAGGCAATACGAATATGTATATCTCCTCTTTTGTAACCGACCTTGTGTAACCCTAGCCCTCTACGGTGTCTATATAAACTGGAGGGTTTTAGTCTGTAGGACAACATACAATCATACCATAGGCTAGCTTCTAGGGTTTAGCCTCTCTGATCTCGTGGTAGATCTACTCTTGTACTACCGATATCATCAATATTAATCAAGCAGGACGTAGGGTTTTACCTCCATCAAGAGGGCCCGAACCTGGGTAAAACTTCGTGTCCCCTGCCTCCTGTTACCATCCACCTAGACGCACAGTTCGGGACCCCCTACCCGAGATATGCCGGTTTTGACACCGACAGTCACGCTTGTACAACTACCCTGCCGAGACCGAGACCGGCGAGACCGACCTTGTAACGCTAGGCAAAGTACCTCTACTGGTCACTCGAACATCTACGAACCGTGTACAACTACCGCCGCTGTGATTTTGCCAAGAAAACGTGTACCTCTACCGTCGCCAATATCGCGAGTTCCTCTACCGCCGTCATGTACCACTACTTCCCCTACTACCGTCGCAGAACGACTACTTCCTCTACTTCCCTCGACGAACTCGTTCCGCCCCGAAAAACACACGCTTGGAAGGTATAACCACCGAGACGACGCCCGTGAATGAATGCATGTGATGTATGGGATGATCGTGGTTGCACCGTGTCCGAGTTGTTATTTGCGAGTTCCTTGTTGCCTTGTCGTCGACATGTGGGAACCCGGTATCCGGGACCACCCCATCATCTTGCATGACACACTCACACCCACTTCCTTTTGCACCGGTATCCCTGTGAGCTACCGAATCATCGGACCGTTGTCGTGGCATCATTTCCATTTCGCCGCCGTGGCACCTTTTCTGTGGTAGTTGCCGTGGCACCCCTTTCGTTTCCGCCACGATGACAAAATGCTTCATATCATGCTCTTATCAACATTTTCATAATTATTGCATAAAACTTGCAAATCTCATCCGCTTCATGATAACAACATCAAGAATGTTTAAAATTGTTGATGCACCAAATTGCTAAATGCACATGAGGGTTTACCGGAATTGTTGTTTGATGTTTCCAACCTCTTTTAAAATGCCTAACTGTGTAGTTTTCATATACTTCACCTCTTGCCATGCTTAACAACATTTAATATTGTTGGGTACATAAACAAGAGAGAACTAAATAATTGATGTGGTGTTTCGTCAATGTGCAACTCGTTACATATTCAGCTCCACTTAATTTGTAGTATTGTTTGTGCACTTTGCCATGCCATGCCTCTTTAAACCGGACATGCATCATACTTGTTTGTGCATCATGCCATGATTATGTGATGGTTGTTTACTATGTTGTCTGCTTCTTTCCAGGTTGCTTCTCTCGTTAGCTTCGGTTTCGTTCCGGAGTTGTGAGGATTCGTTCGACTACGTCCGTTTGTCTTCTTCATGGGCTTGTTCTTCTTCCTTGCGGGATCTCATGCAAGATGACCATACGCTCGGAATCACTTCTATCTTTGCTTGCTAGTTGTTCGCTCTATCGCTATGTCGCGCTACCTACCACTTGTTATATCATGCCTCCCATATTGCCATGTCAAGCCTCTAAGCCACCTTCCTAGCAAACCGTTGTCTGGCTTTGTTACCGCTTTTGCTCAGCCCCTCTTATAGCATTGCTAGTTGCAGGTGAAGCTGAAGTTTGTTCCATGTTGTAACATGGATATGTTGGGATATCACATTATCTCTTATTTTAATTAATGCATCTATATACTTGGTAACGGGTGGAAGGCTCGACCTTATGCCTGGTGTTCTGTTCCACTCTTGCCGCCCTAGTTTCCATCATACCGGTGTTATGTTCCTTGATTTTGCGTTCCTTGCGCGGTTGGGTGCTATGGGAACCCCTTGATAGTTCGCTTTGAATAAAACTCCTCCAGCAAGGCCCAACCTTGGTTTTACATTTGCCTAATAACCTAAGCCTTTTCCCTTTGGTTTCCGGAGCCCGAGGGTCATCTTTATTTTAACCCCCCCCCCCTGAGCAGTACTCCTCTGAGTGATGGTCCAAAATAGAGCCACTTGCAGCGCCACCTCGGGAAAACTTGAGGGTTGGTTTTAGCTGTACGTAGTGTTCATCCAGTGTGCCCTGAGAACGAGATATGTGTAGCTCCTACCGGGATTTGTCGGCACATACGGCCGACTTTGCTGGTCTTGTTTTACATTGTCAAAATGTCTTGTAACCAGGATTCCGAGCCTGATCGGGTCTTCCTGGGAGAAGGAATATCCTTCGTTGACGCGAGAGCTTGTGATGGGCTTAGTTGGGACACCCCTGTAGGGTATAAACTTTCAAGAGCCGTGCCCGCGGTTATGTGGCAGATGGGAATTTCTTAATATGCGGTTGTAGAGAACTTGACACTTGACTTAATTAAAATGCATCAACCGCATGTGTAGCTGTGATGGTCTCTTTTTGGAGGAGTCCGGGAAGTGAACACGGTTCTTGTGTTATGGTTGTGCGTAAGTAGTTTCAGGATCACTTCTTGATCATTTCTAGCTTCACGACCGTTGTGTTGCTTCTCTTCTCGCTCTTATTTGCGTAAGTTAGCCACCATATTTCTTTAGTGCTTGTTGTAGCTCCACCTCACTACCTTCTCCTACCCACAAGCTTAAATAGTCTTGATCTCGCGGGTGTGAGATTGATGAGTCCTCGTGACTCAAAGATACTTCCAAACAGTTGCAGGTGCCGATGATACCAGTGCAGGTGATGCAACCAAGCTCAAGTGGGAGCTCGATGAAGATCTTGATCGTTGTGTTGTGTCTTTTCCGGTTGATCAGTAGTGGAGCCCAGTTGGGACGATCGGGGATCTAGGATTTGGGGTTGTCTTCATTTAGTTTTGTTCCGTAGTCGAACCTTCATTGTATTGTGGATGATGTATGCTTAACTTGTATTTGTGTGAAGTGGCGATTGTAAGCCAACTCTTTATCCCTTTCTTATTCAGTACATGGGATTGTGTGAAGATTACCCCTCTTGCGACAAACCAACCATGCGGCTATGCCTCTAAGTCGTGCCCCTTCACTTCGGAGATATAGCCGCATTGTGGGTGTTACACGGATCTCACGAAGGTTTTCTTGAGTTTTATGTGATTGAAGTTTTCATGTTTTGGGTTATCTTACGATGGATAAAGGAATAAGGAGTAAGAAGAGCCAAAGATTGGGGATGCCCATGGCATCCCAAGCTATTATCCAAAGAGAAGCAAGCAACTAAGCTTGGGAATGCCCCGAGTGGCATCCCCTCTTTCTTCTAACGACCATCGGTATTTTACTCGAAGCTATATTTTTATTCGTCACATATTATGAGTTTTTCTTGGAGCGTCTTGTATGATATGAGTATTTTCTTGTTTTTCTTTGTGTTTTAAGTCATGAATTCTTTCTGGACACACCTATTTGAGAGAGCCAAAATTATGCCATGACTTGTTGGAATTACTCTCGATGCTTCACTTAAATTTTTATGAGCTATGGAATTGCTCTAGTGCTTCACTTATATCTTTTTGAGCACGTTGTGCTTTAGTATTTTCGAAGAAATGCTATCTTTCTTTACTTAGATTTACTTGAGAGTTTGTAAAATTTTCATGAAATTCTCTCTTTCTTCACTTAAATTAATTTGGAGAAAGAAATATTATGCTCATGATCTTCACTTATATTTGTTTGAGCTTATCAAAAGCAGCACATGAAAGTTATTTCTAAAGTAATAGATATCCAAGAAGGATATAATAAAAACTTTCATGAAGATCATTGGACAAAATAAACTTGATTCTTTGTAATAGTTTTGAGATATGACGATGTGATATGTGAGTCATGTTGATGAGTAATTGTGCTTTAGTAAGAATGTTGGTGTTAAGTTTGTGATTCCCTATGCAAGCACAAATGTCCATAGTCATGCAATGAAATTACATCCTACTTGTGGTGCATTATTTGGTGTTAATTATGCTTAATACTCGCTTATGAAATTATTCGTTTCTTGGTTGGTCGCTTCTCAATCTTTTGCTAGCCTTCATTTTGCACTAAGTATGATCACTACTTGTGCATCCAAAACCCTTTAAACCAGTTTTGCCACATGAATCCACTATATCTACCTATATGTGGTATTATTTTGCCGTTTTAAGAAATTTGTATGTGTCATCTCTAATTTTCAAAACAAATTTCTCTTTTGTGTGCTCGTACCGCTCGTGAGGCAGTGAGGGGTGGCTAATATTTTCCATGCTAGATGTGTTATTCTCATGATGAGTGTTTATTCACTTGTCATTGTACGAGAGTAAGAAAAGGTATTAGGGTTGCCCAGTCTCGAAATGAAAAATGAATTTACTTTATGTTGTCAAATAATAAATTCCTTGGAAAGTACTGGTATGGAAGGCACCCGTGGATACGGTTAGCCATGGAAACTGAAAGTATGGTGGAAAAAGGAATAAACTTTATTTTCTGTTTGGGAACCACCTATGATATATCTAGCATGGAAAGTGTTGGGAACTCTAAGTCGTTTTCGCTGGTGGGAAAAGTATGTCTCTCAAAATGTTTTTATCTCTCAATTTTCGCTTTGAGCTCTGGCACCTCTACAAATCCCTACTTCCCTCTGCGAAGGGCCTTTCTTTTACTTTATGCAATTTTATTTTTAATGTGAGTCTCCATCTTCTCTTATAAAGAACCAACTAGGGGCACTATGATCGTACTTGAGCATTGGGTGTAGTTAATATGCGAGTCGGTTTCATGAATGGATCAATGATTGAGCATGATGAGCTAGGGATAAATTATTTTAGCGTTGATATTTTGAAATACTTGGTTGCTTGTTCGTATGCTTTAGTATTTAAGTCTCATGTCAAAACTAGACTATTGCTTTGAATCATATAAAAGTCCAAATGTCCATGCTATAAAGAAAAGAATATGAGATGACATGTTAGGAAGCATTCCACATCAAAAATTCTGTTTTTATCATTTACCTACTCGAGGACGAGCACGAATTAAGCTTGGGGATGCTGATACGTCTCCAAGATATCCATAATTTTTGATTGTTCCATGTTGTTATATTCTCATTCTTGGATGTTTTATAATCATTTTATAGTCATTTTATATCATTTTTTGATACTAACGTATTGACATAGTGCTAAGTGCCAGTTGCTGTTTTTGGCATGTTTTTTACATCGCAGGTAATCAATATCAAACAGAGTCCAAATGCAGCAAAACTTGTTGTGGATTTTTTTGGACCAGAAGACATCCAATGGGCTGAAGAAGCTCCTGGGGGGTGCTTCGAGGGGAGGACAACCCACCAAGGCGTGCCTAGAGGCCCAGGCGCGCCCTAGAGGGTTGTGCCCACCTCGGATGCCTACCGAACGGATTCTTTACTCTATAAATACCCCAATATTCCAGAAACCCTAGGGGAGTCGACGAAAATCAATTCCAGCCACCGCAGAGTCCATAACCACCAGATCCAATCTAGACACCATCATGGAGGGGTTCATCTTGTCCATTGGTGCCTCTCCGATGATGCATGAGTAGTTCTTTGTAGACCTTCGGGTCCGTAGTTAGTAGCTAGATGGCTTCCTCTCTCTCTCTTTTGATTCTCAATACAATGGTCTCTTGGAGATCCATATGATGTAACTCTTTTGCGGTGTGTTTGTTGGGATCCGATGAACTTTGAGTTTACGATCAGATCTATGTTTTTATCCATGAAAGTTATTTGAGTCTTCTTTGATCTCTTATATGATTGCTTATAGCCTCGTATTTCTTATCCGATATTTGGGTTTTGTTTGGGCAACTTGATCTATTTATCTTGCAATGGGAAGAAGTGCTTTGTAATGGGTTCGATCTTACGGTGCTTGATCCTAGTGAGAGTCACTGAACCGACACGTATGTATCGTTGCTATTAAGAATAACAACATGGGGTCTATTTGTACACAAATTGATCTTGTCTACATCATGTCATCATTATTATTGCATTACTCCGTTTCTCCATGAACTTAATACACTAGATACATGCTGGATAGCGGTCGATGTGTGGAGTAATAGTAGTAGATGCAGGCAGGAGTCGGTCTACTAATCTGGGACGGGATGCATATATAATGATCATTGCTTAGATATCAATTGCCCCACAGTAATTCATTTACCCATCGTTTGCTATTTTATTCGAGAGATGCCACTAGTCGGTCTACTCTTCTTTAATATATTTTCCTTTGCGATCTATTTTATTCGCCTTTTATATCTAGATATATTAAACCAAAAATACAAAAATACCTTGCTGCAATTTATTTTCACTAAGATCTATTTATCATATATATCTTATTTTTATCAGACCCGTTTGCCAATTTTTGGCGCCGTTACCCGAAAGGCATTGACAACCCCTTTAACACGTCGGGTTGTGAGTATTTGTTATTTATGTGCAGGTGCTATTTAGGTAGTGTTGCTTGGTTCTCCTACTGGTTCGATAACCTTGGTCTCATCACTGAGGGAAATACCTACCGTCGCTATGCTGCATCATCCCTTCCTCTTTGGGGAAATACCGATGTAATCTAGCAGACATCAAAGCATGCGGCGGGTATCGTTATTTTCTGACATTCACAGATGATTTGAGTAGGTATGGGTATATCTACTTGATGAAACACGAGTCTAAAACATTTGAAAGGTTCAAAGAATTTCAGAGTGAAGTGGAGAATCATCGTAACAAGAAAATAAAGTTTCTACGATTTAATCGTGGAGGCGAATATTAGAGTTATGAGTTTGGCCTTCATTTAAAACAATGTGGAATTGTTTCACAACTCATGCCTCCTGGAACACCACAGCGTAATGGTGTGCCTGAACGTCGTAACCGTACTTTATTGGATATGGTGCGTTCTATGATGTCTCTTACCGATTTACCACTATCGTTTTGGGTTATGCATTAGAGACAGCCGCATTCATGTTAAATAGGGCACCTAAATCCATTGAGATGACACCGTATGAACTATGGTTTGGTAAGAAACCTAAGCTGCTGTTTCTTAAAATTTGGGGTTGTGACACTTATGCCAAAAGGCTTCGGCCTGATAAGCTCGAACCCAAATCGGAGAAGTGTGTCTTCCCAGGATACCCTAAGGAAAGAAATGGGTACACCTTCTACCACAGATTCGAATGGCAAGATCTTTGTTGCCAAAAATGGATCCTTTCTAGAGAAGGTGTTTCTCTTTGAAAGAGGTGATTGGGAGGAAAGTAGAACTTGATGAGGTAATTGCACCTTCTCTCGAATTGGAAAGTAGCACATCAAAGAAATCCGTTCCCATGATGCCTACACCAACTAGAGAGGAAGCTAATGATGATGATCATGAAACTTCAGATCAAGTTACTACTGAACCTCGTAGGTCAACCAGAGCATGATCCGCACCAGAGTGGTACAATAATCCTATCCTGGAAGTCATGTTACTAGACCAAGGCGAACCTGTGAACTATGAAGAAAGCTATGATAAGCCCAGATTCCCACAGATGGCTTGAGGCCATGAAATCTGAGATAGGATCCATGTATGAGAACAAAGTGTGGACTTTGGTGGACTTGCCCGATGATCGGCAAGCCATAGAAAATAAATGGATCTTCAAGAAGAAGACTGACGTTGATGGTAATGTTACTGTCTACAAAGCTCGACCTGTCGCGAAAGGTTTTTGATAAGTTCAAGGGGTTGACTACGATGAGACTTTCTCAATCGTAGAGATGCTTAAGTCCGTCCGAATCATGTTAGCAATTGCCACATTTTATGATTATGAAATCTGGCAAATGGACGTCAAAACTACATTCCTTAATGGATTTCTTAAAGAAGAGTTGTATATGATGCAACCAGAAGGTTTTGTCGATCCTAAAGGTGCTAACAAAGTGTGCAAGCTCCAGCGATCCATCTATGGACTGGTGCAAGCATCTCGGAGTTAGAATATACGCTTTGATGAGGTGATCAAAGCTTATGGTTTTATACAGACTTAAGATGAAGCATGTATTTACAAGAAAGTGAATGGGAGCTCTGTAGCATTTCTGATATTATATGTGGATGACATATTGTTGATTGGAAATGATATAGAATTTCTTGATAGCATAAAAGGATACTTGAATAAGAATTTTTCAATGAAAGACCTCGATGAATCTACTTATATATTGGGCATCAAAATCTATAAGGATAGATCGAGATGCTTAATAGGACTTTCACAAAGTACATACCGTGGCAAAAAAATTAAGAAGTTCAAAATAGATGAGTCAAAGAAAGGGTTCTTGCCTGTTTTGCAAGGTGTGAAGTTGAGTAAGACTCAAAAACCCGACCACGGAAGAAGATAGAGAGAGAATGAAAGTCGTTCCCTATGCCTCAGCCATAGGTTCTTTAAAGTATGCCATGCTGTGTACCAAACCTGTTGTGTACCTTGCCATGATTTTGGCAAGGCTGTACAATAGTGATCCAGGAGTAGATCACTGACCAGCGGTCACTATTATCCTTAGCTACCTAAGAGGACTAAGGAAATATTTCTTGGTTATGGAAGTGATAAAGAGTTCGTTGTAAAGGGTTACGTCGATGCAAGCTTCAACACTGATCTAGATGACTCAGAGTCTCTATCTGGATATGTATTGAATGTGGGAGCAATTAGCTAGAGTAGCTCCATGCAGAGCATTGTAGACATAGAAATTTGCAAAATACATACGGATCTGAATGTGGAAGACCCATTGACTAAACTTATCTCACAAGCAAAACATGATCACACCTTAGTACTCTTTGGGTGTTAATCACATGGCAATGTGAACTAGACTATTGACTCTAGTAAACTCTTTGGGTGTTGGTCACATGGCGATGTGAACTATGGGTGTTGATCACATGGTGATGTGAACTAGATTATTGACTCTAGTGCAAGTGGGAGACTGAAGGAAATGTGCCCTAGAGGCAATAATAAAGTTGTTATTTTATATGTCCTTATTCACGATAAAGGTTTATTATTCACGCTAGAATTGTATTGATCAGAAACCTAAATACATGTGTGAATACATAAACAAACATTGTGTCCCTAGAGAGCCTCTACTTGACTAGCTCGTTAATCAAAGATGGTTAAGGTTTCCAAGCCATGGACATGAGTTGTCATTTGATAACGGGATCAAATCATTTGGAGAATGATGTGATGGACAAGACCCATTTGTTAGCTTAGCATAATAATCGTTCGGTTTTATTGCTATTGCTTTCTTCATGTCAAATACATACTCCTTCGACTATGAGATTATGCAACTCCCGGATATCGGAGGAATGCCTTGTGTGCTATCAAACATCACAACATAAATGGGTGATTATAAAGATGCTCTACAGGTATCTCCAAAGGTATTTGTTGAGTTGGCATAGATCGAGATTAGGATTTGTCACTCCGAGTATCGGAGAGGTATCTCTAGGCCCTCTCAGTAATACACATCATAAGTTGCAAGGAAATGACTAAGGAGTTAGTTATGAGGTGATGCATTATGGAAAGAGTAAAGAGACTTGCTGTTAACGAGATTGAACTAGGTATGAAGATACCGACGATCGAATCTCAGGCAAGTAACATACCGATGGACAAAGGGAATTATGTATGTTGTCATAACGGTTCGACCGATAAAGATCTCCGTAGAATATGTAGGAGACAATATGGGCATCCAGGTTCTGCTATTGGTTATTGACCGGAGAGGTGTCTCGGTCATGTCTACATAGTTCTCGAACCCGTAGGGTCCACACACTAAACGTTCGATGATGATATAGTGTTATATGAGTTATGTGATTTGGTGACCGAATGTTGTTCGGAGTCCCGGATGAGATCATGGACATGACGTGGAGTCTCGAAATGGTCGAGAGGTAAATATTGATATATAGGACGATGGTATTCAGACACCAGAAGTGTTTCGGGGGTACCGGGTACTTACCGGGTCATTGGAAGGGGTTCCGGGCACCCCCAGCAAAAGATATGGGCCTTATGGGCCAAGAGGAGAAACGCACCAGCCACAAGGGGCTGGTGTGCTCCCATATGGGCCGGCCTAAGGAAGAGAAGGAAAGGGGAGAAGGGAAAGGAAGGTGTGGATTAGGATTCCCACTTCCTTCCCTCTCCCCCCTCTTTCCTTCCCCCTCCGACAGACATGGCGGGGGGGCAAGGGCGGGAGCCCAAGTAGGATTCGGACCTACATGGGGTGCCCCTTGGCCTCTCCCCTCTACCTCCCACCTATATATATATGAGGAGGGGGCTCCTAGCACACAACAAACAATTTCCTAGCCGTGTGCGGCGCCCCCCCCCCTCCACCGTTTACACCCACGATCATATTTGCATAGTGCTTAGGCAAAGCCCTGTGGAGATCACTTCACCATCACCGTCACCACGCTGTCGTGCTGCCGGAACTCATCTACTACCTCGTGGTCTTGCTGGGTCAAGAAGGAGGAGGGCATCGCTGAGCTGAACGTGTGCAGAATGCAGAGGTGCCGTACGTTCGGTACTTGATCGGTTGGAGCGCGAAGAAGTTCGACTACATCAACCGCATTGTTAAACGCTTCCGCTTACGGTTTATGAGGGTACGTAGACATACTCCCCCCCCCTCATTGCTATGCATCTCCATGGGTAGATCATTGCGTGTGCGTAGAAATTTTTTTGGTTTCCATGCAACGTTTCCCAACATCCATGATGATAAATGGCGCGTCATGGAAGTGCTTTCATCAAGGGTAACCGACACATGGCATCCACCGTAACGAGTCACCGTTGAGCTATCGGGTCCAGTTTTGGATCCGATGACCCGTTAACAGCAACGACTAGTGGCGATTTTCCACATGTAAAATTCTCATTGGCTAAAGGAACCACGTGTCAGCTCCACATTGGGACAGATGTCAACCGTCCAATGGACAAGAGGCACCTATGATTCGAAGACACGTGGCATGGCCCAAAAGTGGCCCATTTAGGTTAAAAGGCCGACCCATTTGACTTGGTCAAAAGTTAATGAGCCAGCCCATCAAAAGCATGTTGACGGCCTGTGCGCGTATAGCTCATTTACGGCCCATTATGATGTTTTTGAATTCTTCCCATTAGCATTATGTGGACAATCCAATATAATTCAAGCACGTTGTCACTTTCGGATCGTGTATGGCCCATGATGTCTTTCGGCCCATATGAGGCCTTTTGTTTCTTTAAGCCCTTCAACGGCTCGTGGTGACTCTATCCCATCATAAACAGTAAATTGCTTTATACCCATTAACAACCCATGATTCAGTTGGGCCGTTTCCAGCCCGTGTTATCTTTCGGCCTTCTAAGGCCCATATATTCTTGGGCTCATTTCCGACTTTCTATTACTCGCGGTCCATTACTGGCCTGTTCCGCTAATGGGCCAAATTCGGCCCGTGGTTACAATTGGCCCGTTTGTGGTCCGTTAACACTTGGGCCTTATTCTTATTCTCATGTATTACGGCACATTAATGACCCGTTAAGCCTGTGCTGCTATATGACTTGTTAACGGCCCATTATTGCCCAAGCCCACAGACGATTCCAATTCGAACCCATTTACGGCCCAAATTGCATTCAAACAGTGGTCCACGATCAGTATGGCCCATGGATCCTGTGGCCCATAATAGGCCCATGGATCCTATGGCCTGTAAGAGGCCCATGGATCCTACGGCCCATGGATCCTAAGGTCCATAGGAGGCCCATGGAACCTAAGGCCCGTAGGAGGCTCGTGAATCCTAAGGCCTGTAGGGTCCCAAGGATCCTATGGCTGGTAGGAGGGCCATGGTTACAATGTCCCATATGTGGACCATTGCTATTGCGGCCACTAGGAAACCGAGGAAAAAGAACTGTAGAACTACAAGGAAAACAATTAAATATGACTACAAGAAAATAAATAAGCAAGCAACTAATGCTAGGATATTGCGACGATTACACAGATTACATCCACTGGGCATCAAAGTGCGCCACCAGTGCAAATATAGAGAACAAAGCAGCATATTACATACACTGGTTGTCAAAGTTGGAGACCAGTGCAAATAAACACAGCAGCAAAACAAGTCCAGAACTGAAACCACTTCAGAAGAGCTCAAGAAACAATATCCTGGGTATCCACCATGCTGGCAAGAAACTGAGCAAGCTTATTAGCTTTCTATTGTTTGGCGCTTAAATCCTCCAGCGCTTGCTATTGCACCAGAAAGCATGCTGAATTCTATAGGGACTTCCTCAGTCCTCCGACTTCATGTTGTAGCACATCTGATCGATGTTTTTCAACTTGAAGTTGAGACTCAAGAAGCCGAACTGATTCAGGTAGCGAGTTCGAAGATCTTGTGCCAGCAGTAGTGGCCAGTAACTCGAACACTACATCAAGATAGGACTTTGGGGTTATCTCACTGTCTTGAAGTTAATTTTTATCAGCTTTCATGGAGACCAACAGGGATGTCTCACTATCTTGAACCTTATCTACATTACTTCCTTTACCATTGCATAACAGGGTACTCTTCTCCAATATTTTGCCAGCATTCTAAAAGATAAACAAGCGTACGCATCACAGGTTTTGCATGTTGTATATGATACTCATTTTGGTAAACCAGTTCAGTAGTAAAGTGGACAGGATAACATCATGAAACAAACATATATCTATGTACTATGGTCACTGTATGGTATATATCATTAGGAAACTACACAACACTAACAACACTTGTAATGTACATGACATGAGAACATAACTATTTATACAATTGAAACTGGAATCAACATAGAGCAAGTAACAAAAGCAAACCAGTTAAAGAATTAGGTTTGAAACATACCTGTTGCACCATTGGAGTTTGAATTGCATCCTTCAAATTTTAAATTAGTTGGTATGAGTAAATACAGTGATGCAAGAGCAAAGGAGTATGAGCCATAGCTACCAAACCCGACCTGAGAACAATTCTTCTTCTGCTTAAGCGTTGAGTTGGGGTTCGGAGTGGTGGTCCTTGTGCTTTGGGCATTGTAGTTGCCTTACTAACTACTCGTGTTTGGGTGCTCTGTTGTGGAGACTATGTTGTGTCAACTAGAACTGGGTTACAATTTGTTGGAGTTGGGGTTAGAAGGGGTGTAGCTGGTTCTCTGACCAACAAGGTAGGGGTACAATCTCCGAGAGTCTGGTTTATGTGTGGTGGGGCTGGTTCTTCGGCAAGTACGACCATGGTCTATCTAGATCGAGGGTAGCACTATATTTTCTAAAAACCTTGATTTTACTTCCTTAGATACTGCCATCACCCCTTCAATGCAAATGGCTGATAAACAAGAAAAGTAACTAAATGTACAAACATTGTATGATAGGCAGGTGCAATGGATAGTGGGGAGTAAAAGAGGGCATGAAATAATTCACATTTATGTTGCCTAACAAAAAAGGAGAGCATGACACAATTTCACATATATGATGGCTAACTAAACAGGATAGCATGACACAATTTTCACATACATGATGGCTAACTAAACAGGATAGAATGACATAATTCAAAAGTATGATGACTATGTAAACATGATGACATGATATAACTATATGATGTGTTTATTAAATAGGTTGGCATGCCATAATTCACATACATGCTGTCTATGGAAACATGATGGTATGATATAATTCACGGATAGAATGATATGATTCAAAATATGATGACTATGTAAACAGGATGAGATGATATAACTATATGATGTCTTTATTAAATGGGTTGGCATGCCATAATTCAGATACATGTTGTCTATGTAAACATGATGGCATGATATAATTCAAAATATGATTTATATACTAAGCAAGTAAGCAGACGGCAATCGCATATATGATGTCTAAACCAAGCATATGTCTAAACCAAGTATGTGATGTAAAAACTAAGCAATGCAAGACAATATATGCATGGTATGAATAATATAACCCTGCCAAGTTTGAGCATACACCTTAGGGGGGAAATAGGAATGGTCATGTGTCTCTGAATCCTCCTCTGAGGAACTATATGTAACCAGTAAGATATCTGCTTCAGCAAGTAGTATTGTCAGCTCAGAAGACCTTGCTTCCACTCCAGATTTTTCCATCATCGATTCAAATGGCTGATGCACAAGAAGAGTAGTTGAATATAGAAACATTGTCGACAAATATGTAATACAAAAAAGGATGACATGATATAATTCACATATATGATGCTTGGGTAAACAGCATGGCATTGCATAATTCACATATATAATGCCTTGCAATAAGATGGCATTGCACAATTCACATCGAAGAAGAAGAAATGAAGCACCCACCGAGCTCTCCCAAAGTGTAGCGACTCTCGGCCATCAAATCTGTTTCCTGATGCGATTCCGGCCGTCGAATCTCGCTCCCGATCGATCTCTGCCGTCGGATCGAAACTAAGACCATTGCAATGAACAGTTTGCACCCTGGTCGTGCATAAATTGCCTGCCCCGCTGAGGGTATTCTCGTCATTTCAACCATAGGCTTATAAACGCAGCATGCTCGTGGTGAACCCTAGCCGCCACCTCCTCCCACGCGCCTCCTCTCCCTTTCTCTCACTCTCATTACCCTCCCCACCCCTCCCCTCCCACGCGCCTCCTCTCCTCCCGCCCACATCGCCGGCACCGCTACCACCATGTGACGCCCCCGATTCAATCATACACTAATCATACATGAAAATGTGTACAATCAAGATCAGGGACTCACGGGAAGATATCACAATAGAACTCTAAAAACAAATAAGTCATACAAGCATCATATTACAAGCCAGAGGCCTCGAGGGCTCGAATACAAGTGCTCCATCATAAACGAGTCAGCGGAAGCAACAATAACTGAGTACAAACATAAGTTAAACAAGGTGCCATAAGATGGCTAGCAAAAACAGGGATACATATCGAAAGAGGCGCAGGCCTCCTGCCTGGGATCCTCCTAAACTACTCCTGGTCGTCGGCGTCCTGCACATAGTAGGCACCCATGGTGTAGTAGGGATTGCCGAAGGTGGCGTCTGGCTCTGGGAGTCCAACATCTGGTTGCGACATCTAAGAAGAATGGAAAAGGGGGGAAAGAGCATGCATAGCAACCGTGAGTACTCATCCAAAGTAATCGCAAGCAAGGATATACACTACATATGCATTAGTATCAATGAAATGGGTAGTATGTGTGGACTGAACTATAGAATGCTAGAATAAGAGGGGGATAGCTAGTCCTATCGAAGACTACACTTGAAGCATGTAGAAGAGAGTAGCAAGTGTAGCATCAAGTAACAACGCATAGCATAATCCTACCAGCGATCCTCCCCTCGTCGCCCTGTGGGAAAGCGATCACCGGGTTGTATCTTAAACTTGTAAGAGGTGTATTTTATTAAGTATCCGGTTCTAGTTTTCATTAGGTCGAAGTACAACTTCGGGTCGTCCTTTTACCGAGGGACACGGCTATTCGAATAGATAATCTTCCCTGTAGGGGTGCACCATAGTACCCATCACGCTCGATCCCTCTGGCCGGGAACACTTTCCTAGGTCATGTCCGGCCTTAGAAGATCAAAACATCGCAGCCCTACCTAGGCTCAACAAAGAGGTCAGCATGTCGGTCTAAATCCTAAGCGCGCAGGGGTCTGGGCACATCACCCATTGCACTCCTATACATCGCGAGGGCGGCCGGAAGCAGACCTAGCCTCCCTAATACTAGAGTAGGCGTTCGAGACTAATCCGGTGCGCGCCGCTAAACCGCTGACGTCAAGAAAGCTTTGGGTGATACCACGACGTTGAGGGCCCATAACTATTCCCACGTAGTTGGTTAGTACGTATAGGCTCGTAGCCAGACTCAGATCAAATACCAAGATCTCGTTAAGCGTGTTATTTTGCAGTAATCGCGGACGCCGACCAGAGACTAGGCCCACCTGTCTCCTAGGTGGTCGCAACCTGCCCTGTCGCTCCGCCACAAAGTAACAATCAGGGGGCTGTCGGGAACCCAGGCCCACCACTAACTAGGTGGAACCACCTGCCCCTTCAGCCCCTATCTCCGAATCATCAACATAAGTATGCAATAGTATAGTATATACCCGTGATCACCTCCTTAGTGATCACGGCCCAGTAGTATAGCATGGCAGATGGACAAGAGTGTAGAGCCACTGATGTAATACTAGCAACCTATACTAAGCATTAGCATAGCAGGTAAAGGTATCAACAACTGTAGTAACAATGACAGGCTATGCAACAAAATAGGAGCTATCGAATCAACAAAAGTAGCAAACCTAATGCAAGAATAAGAGAGAAGAGAGGGCGATATCTGGTTGATCAAAGGGGGTTTGCTTGCCTGAAAGCTCGGTAGAGAAGGACGGGTCGACGATGACATAGTCGTACTCAGTGGCATCAGCGCCGGTCTCGGGACTACTAGAGAAGAAGAGTGGGGAAGAAATAGTAAATACAGAGAAAACAAAGCAGCACAAAATATAACAAGGCAATACGCGGTGCCAAGGGTGATCTAACGCATGGATAGGTGATACCGGCGAAAGGGGGAAACATCCGGGAAAGTATTCCTGTTGTTTGGCATTTTCAGACAAGTGAAACAAAGGGGGACGGTTCCATGTTCGCTATGCTAGGGACGTGTGGCGAACAAAGGGACTGCGTATTCGGATTCGTCTCGTCGTTCCGAGCAACTTTCATGTATAAAGTATTTTCATCCAAATTACAGATTATTTTATATTAATTTAGAAAGATTTAATCATTTTATAGGATTATTATGATTTAATTAAATCGAAAAAAGAATTACTGCGTCATCATGACATCAGCGCGTTGTCAGCGGTCAAAGTTGACCATTAACCAGTTAACTGATGGGTGGGTCCCGTCTATCATAGGTTCTTAACTAACTAACAGTTAATCAGTTTAATTAGCAGGTTAATTAGGTTAAGTTAATTAAGCAACTTAATTAAATTAATTGATTAATTAATTCATTTATTTTTAATTCTTTTTTTGTTACAGGGGGATGGGCCCCATGTGTTATTGGCCCAAGGGCCAACAGGGTGGGGAACTAGCGAGCGTGGCCGTGGGCGCTCGACGGGCCTCGGTGTCGCCCGAACGGGCGCGCCAGCGAGCAAGGGCCCGAAGCGACGGCGGCCCGGCGTGGGCGCGATGGAGCGGTCGGGCGAGGACGCCGCCGGAGCAGGGGGGAGCCGCGCGGAGAGGCCTGAGCGACGCGGTGGACGGCGAGGACGGAGGTCGGCCATGGCAGCGGGGTCGAGCGGGGGGCGGCGTGGCTGGGCATGCGGCCAAGAGCGATGGCAGGGGAGCAACAAGCGGCGCAGCAGTGTAGCAGCACATGGGACGGTGGCCACGGCGCGCGGGAGGGCGGCCAGGGAAAGCGCTGCAGCAGCAGCCGGCAGCAACAGCGCACGGGCTGGCTACCGGGTGCGCGGGCGAACAGGGGGTGGCCGCGGCACACCGCATGGGGTGGCCGAACGCGGCGCGGGCGAGCCTGGGTCCGGCGGAGCGAGGCGTGGTGCGCGCGAGCGCGAGCAATGAGGCTAGCGAGGACTGCGGCGTATGCGAGCCATGCGCGTGGTCAGGGCGGTCGTGCGGTGTGACGGGGCAGACGCAGGCCGAAGGGACGAGGTAGGGCGCCGCCGGGGACAAGCTGCCGTAGCGGGCGACGCGGGACGAGAAGGCACGGCGCGACGACGAGCCGGAGCAGAAGCCGAATAACGACAATAAGGTGAGAGGGGAAGGGGTTTCCTCACCCCATGATGTAGGGGGTCGGGGCGGCGAGGCTTGATGGCGGCCGGCATGGGGGCGGACAAGGAGGCGACGATGGGCATCGGTGAGGTCGAGCTGCTCTGGGTGGCAAGGGGCGCCGATGCCCCCGATCTCGATCTAGATCAGAGTGGGAGGATGTGAGCGAAGTGGGGTGGGGAAGTGGGGGCGAATGGATAGCTAGGGTTCCGGCACCAGAGTGGTTAAGGGAGTGGGGATGGGCCGGCCTGGCATGTGGCTGGGCCGAGGCTTGGGTTGCCTTTCGGTCTTTTATTTATTTGGTTTTATTTTTACCTTTCTTTTATGTTTTATTAAATTTTAGTTTTTATAATTTACAAAAGTTGCATCTAAAATAGTATTTAATAATTATGCCACTACCACAATTAACTCGGCACCTAAAATAAAATAGTTTAGTAATTTATAAAATTCCAAAGGCATTTATTTAATTGTTTTACCTACTGTTTTAATTACCTAAATGCATTTAAACCTTTTATAACAATGTGGTTTCTCCACCATAATTACACATGAATTATTTGGCACAACACAAACATTTTAGTTTTAATATTTGTAAACTTTTGTTGTTTGCCTTTAATTCAAATTTGAATTTGAATCGGTTTTGAACTAACGCGAGATTAACAACAGTAACCGAGGTGACGTGGCATCATTAGTAGAGGTTCATTGTAGCTTAATTTTCCGTTTGTTACAATTCTCCTCCACTACAAGAAATCTCGTCTCGGGATTTAAGGGGTGGAGTAAGGGGGAAAGACTAGGTTTAAAAATTCTAACGATTCTTCTTTGTCTTGGTTGCTCTTCTCAAGGAGGTCGATCCACTACGTTGATGTCTTCATCTCTCTACTTTAGGTCATCATGATGAAGTCGACATCCTTTCTTCGGGAACTCCATCGTACTTATGAAAAAATAAAGGGTGGGTATTCCGGGAGAACGGACCTCTACAAGGTTAACTATCTGGTCGATAACATCAGGGAAGGTGGTGGAAAGTAACTCTCAAATTGAAACATAAGAAAATATTGACAGCAAAGTAAGGAGGTACCATGGGAGGTTTCGAGCGGGCAGACAATTGTTTGATGCCTGAAACAGGGCGTGAAAGGGGTTCAAAGCAATGGGAATACGTATTGTGACTGATACCAGAATTGATGATCTCTCGGAAGGTGGCTCGTGAATTACATACGAGGCCACGCGCCAGGAACAACCTTGGGAATAGGGCTACAGGAGAGTCTGGTTTCGATTCTGTGGAATTGTGGGTTATGGGCCCATCATGTGGGTTAAAAGTAGAAAGGGTGCTGGCATCTTACACAGTCATGATACTAAGGTATGTCAGAGGGTAGCCTGCCAGTTAAGTTGGCACCAATGTTGGTACCAAGGGCGAGGGACGAAGAGAACCATTTTCCTGCTCGTAAGACGAGGCGGACCAATAGGCAAAGTTCTCCATTGGTGGTTACCGGAATGTCATCAACAATAGTAACAGGGTCTTACTGACAGAGGGGTACAACGAGGTGCTCACCTAAGTAGGGAATCATCACTGCTCAGTTAGGTAGATTACGAGAAAGGTTAAACAAAACAATGGAAAGGAAAATGTGTTTAAACACAATGAATAGGAGTATATCCTTCCCAAGATTAAGCAGGGCATGATATACGTGTCGGGAGGTCAAAGTCATGACCATATAGATAAAAGGGGTAAGAAGAATTATGATATGTACCCATACAACGATGTTTGGATAGTTGATGAAGAAACATTTAGCATTGTGCTTACAATGTTCTTGTGGATATTCTGAGTACCACAGACATGCTTCGAGATAGCATCGACATGGTCATTGGGTAAAGATCAGACTCTGAATACACAAAGGATCCATCAAGAACAATTTATAGAATAAGTCTTACAATTTCAGCACGGAAACGATGAGGATGCGGCCGACGGGCTCAGCAACAATTCATCGAGATTTCCATAAGGAAGGATTTCTACATTAAGTGAACAAGATGATAACATTTGACATACCCAAGTATATAATGAAGTTTGTTAGAGGAGAACATCCATAAGTAAACATTGAATGAAATGTGCACCTGGAAAAATGGACTAAGTAGCACAATCAACGTTATAATCGTGATTCAATAACAAAATACCTAGAATGAAACTATCGACCATTCACTTCAAAGCAATAGGGTTGCTAGAAGTTTTGAATTCGCACGTCATAGTTCAATTGTCGGGTTCCCGTTAGAAACAACACGGGGACCAGGGAATGAATGGAGAAGGCGAGAAGTATTACTTGTATCAAGAATTCAAAACAGGTGGTGAAATACTCACGACATTCTTCACATAGAAGATGGTAGTACTCCAAGGTAGAGCATAACATAAGTCTGATAACAAGGAACTCAAGGTATAACACAAAATAAGAACAAGTTTTGTGTTGGAGGAAATGCAAGAATGTTGTCGATGTTAATACAAATCATCGAGGGGAAATGATGGTATTTCCCATCATGAATTTGATTCACAACTTGGAAGAAGGCAAATCATTGTTGATGATGATCACGACACATTTGTCGAGATATTTCATTAAGATGTAATCGATCGGCGATGACATCAAGTCAAATGAATGATGGAGCGAAAGGTTATTGAAACCACAAGTATAATACAAACTTGAAATCAAGCTTGCTGTTCAAGGAAAAATGATATGCCGAGGAATATTGCCGTAAGCTTAGCTCATCGTCGAAAGTTGTCCTCCGGGAATAAGGACCAGGTAGCATAGTTAAAATTTGGCATGATAGCGATATAGCCAATCAAGCTAGGAATGATTTAAAGGATTAATAAACTCATGAGCAACGAAAATAACTTAGAGTTATTGAGTCGGAGTGCGGAATCGATTCACCTATCGGTGTTCTGAGTGACTAATAACTCAGAACCCGGGGCAAATCTAAAATCCGTGAGAAGCAATACTAGATTAAGACTCATTGGAAGCAACACAGTTCTTTGATATTCTCGAGATACCAGGGGGTAATACTCGAAGGCAGATCAAAATAGAGGTTGGGCAGGCGTATTGATCTATAGAAGGCAAGTGCTTTAGCTTTCTTGAAAAATTGGAAGAAAAACAATCATGGTCGGAACGACGGTTGCAAAGGACCAAACATAGATACAAGATGAACTTATAACATGAGGATTAATACTATTTACAAGAAGCTTCCATGATAAGTTTCACATGGGGTCCATGGGCATGAACACAAAGTTCAAGGTCGACTCCCATTTCTCCAAAGCACGACCTTACATTCACTTCTCGTTTAGAGAATGGCGTTAGTGTTGAAAGTTATACCTGGTGAAATACTAGATGAGTATTACCCATGAAATCTTTCGGGTTCACACATGTTAGGCAAGGCATTGGTTCAACCCATCGGGGCATCTTAGGAAAATATACCACAAACTTCAGGAGTATTTAACACAAGCTCGAAGGTAGAGCATGGTTGACCAAAAAATAGAGGATACAGATTGTCAACGGCATTATGTATCAAGGGAAGAACTCACAAGAATTTTGAATGTGAAGGACACGGTTGGATAATAATCTAACAAGGGTTCTCGTGGTCTACAACGGAGCTGGTGTGAGTATAGGTACTCAATCAGAGGAAGAAGGAATGTAAAGGCATCATATTATAGAAACAACTGACTAATTAAAAGATTAAATGCAAAGGAATTAAGATTTCCAAATCATAGGATCAGAAGCAAAATGCTCTGATTAAGAATGGATAAGTTGAATACACTTACGGGCACAACTGACAACGATTTGATTGGCCGAGAAGCAACTCATGTTCAAAAATGACATCTGAGCCGGAAGGATGAATTCTAGGATTCGACTGAGGATTGCGAGCATTCACAACTTATCAAATCAAAGGCTGAAAATGACGATGACAAGGGATACTAATGAATATTGCTAGACATATGGAACTCAACCATAATGAAAGCAGACAAGTATTTGCAGAGTACTAGCTGGCAGAGAATTACTGGAAAATCGGATAGTATATCAATGTACCTTGTGGATCATATGATCAACTAGTAATGAACAGCTCCTCGATAAGGGTGAAGAATTATTTGTAGGCTATTCATGCGGCAAGGAATAAACAACAGTAGCAAACCTAATGCAAGAATAAGAGAGAAGAGAGTGGGCGATATCCGGTTGATCAAATTATATGTTTCATTGGTCCAGGGGCCAACGGGGCGGGGCACTAGTGGGCATGGCCGTGGGCGCCCAACGGGGAGCAGCCTCGCCCGAACGGGTGCATCGGTGAGCAAGGGCCCGAGGCAACGAGGGCCCGGGGTGGGCGTGGTGGCATGGCAGGGCGAGGACGGCGCCGGAGCAGAGGTAGCCACGCGGAGAGGCCCGAGCGGCACGATGGACGCCGAGGAGGGAGTCCGGCCATGGCAACAGGGTCGAGCGGGGGCCGACGTGGCTGGGCGTGCGGCCAAGAGTGATGGCAGGGGAGTAGCAAGTGGTGCAGCAGTGCAACAGCACACGAGACAACGGTTGCGGCGCGCGGGAGGGTGGCTAGGGAATGCGCTGCAGCAGCAGCTGGCAGCAACAGCGCACAGGCAGGCTAGCAGGCATGCGGGCGAACAGGGGATGGCCACAGGCGCGGAGCGTGGGCTGGCCGAACGCGGCGCGGGCGAGGCGTGGTCTCGCGGAGTGAGGCATAGGGCGCGCGAGCATGGGCGATGAGCCGAGTGAGGGCCACGGCAGACGCGAGCGATGCACGCGGTCTGGGCGGTCGTGCGGTGCGAGGGGGCAGTCGCAAAGCGAATGGATGAGGTAGGGTTCCACCGGGGACAAGCGGCCGTAACGGGTGATGCTACTTCTTGAGCTTGCGTTGGTCTTTCCCTTGAAGAGGAAAGAGTGATGCAGCAAAGTAGAGCAAGTATTTCCCTTAGTTTTGAGAACCAATGTATCAATCTAGTAGGATACAACGTGCAAGTCACCGAATACCTGCACAAACAAACACCAACTTGCACCCAACACGATAAGGGGTTGTCAATCCCTTACGGTTATTTGCAAAGTGAGATCTGATAGAGATGGATAAATGGTAATGTAATATTTTTGGTTTATGGAACGGAAAGTAAAAGATTGCAAAGAAAGTAAATAGGAAACTAAAATTGTAGATCGGAAATTTAAATGATGGAAAATAGACCCGGGGGCCATAGGTTTCACTAGAGGCTTCTCTCAAGATAGAAAATATTACGGTGGGTGAACAAATTACTGCCGAGCAATTGATAGAAAAGCGCATAATTATGATGATATCTAAGGCAATGATCATGAATATAGGCATCATGTCCTTATCAAGTAGACCGACTCCTGCCTGCATCTATTAGTATTACTCAACACATCGACCGACTCCTGCCTGCACGTAGAGTATTAAGTTCATAGAACAAAGTGACACATTAAGTAAGATGACATGATGTAGCGGGATAAACTCAAGCAATATGAGGAAAACCCCATATTGTTATCCTCGATGAACACAATACAATATGTGTTGGTTCCCCTTCTGTCACTAGGATCGAGCACCGCAAGTGAACCCAAAGCTAAGCACTTCTCTCATTGCAGGGCGGGAGCACCGCAAGATTGAACCCAAAGCTAAGCACTTCTACTTGACACGGACATGATACCTATATTCATGATCATTGCCTTAGATATCATCATAACTTTGCACTTTTATATCAATTGCTCGGTAGTAATTTCTTCACCCACCGTATTAATTCCTTTCTTGAGAGAATCCTCTAGTGAAACCTATGCCCCCCCTCGGGTCTATTTTACAACATATTAGTTTCCCGTCAACTTGCCAATTTCTATCACCATCCCCTTACTTTGCAATCTTTTACTTTCCGTTCCATAAACCAAAAATATTACTTTACCGTTTATCCATCTCTATCAGATCTCACTTTGCGAATAACCGTGAAGGGACTGACAACCCCTTTGTCGCGTTGGTTGCAAGTCGGTGTTTGTTTGTGTAGGTATTCAGTGGCTTGTCGCGTTGTCTCCTTGTAGCGACCCGACCCGAATGGATCAAGTCTCTGTGCTTAGGTGTCATCCCTGGATCGGTATGCTGACATACACAGTACTTGAGGATTTATAACAGAGGTAAATCACATGTAAAAGTAACGTAAATACTATTACCTCAATCCAAAATAGCGGAAGTAACAAGGTTGTGGATTCCCATCAACACCAACGGCAAAGTTGAGTGTAGAAATCGTAACCCTAACGTATCACTTACTCGTCGTAAGATAATCCTGCAACATGAGACATTGCAGCCAGAAAGGGTCAGCACATTGAATGTACTGGCAAATTCACACCATAGAGAATCATGAATAAAGGCTATCACTACATGCATATTTGGCTGGTGGAAAAGCTCTATGGTTATAGTTTTGCATAAAGCCATTTTTTCCCTACTGCAAAGGAATACATTTTATTTAACTATCATGGTAGTTGTTAAACATTGAGAATGGTTGACAGCATTCTCAATCCCAATTAAGCATCATCATTAAAACCCAACAAAATTAATTAGAGTAACATGATGAGATTCACATGATAATCCAAGTACTAGATACTCAAATTGCCCATAACCGGGGACACGGCTAACCATGATTAGTTTATACACTCTGCAGAGGTTTGCGCACTTTTCCCCACAAGACTCGATCTCCTCTGTTGGGATTCTCACACTACATAGTGTTTGAGAGACGGATGACCGAGACATAGTCTTTCAGAAGTGCTAGCACCTTATGATCGGGTAGACCGTTACACCTACTTTCCCTTACATCTGCTAGTCTACCACTGTAAGAGTTCGCACGACTTAGCCAACTATGCTAGAGCCCATAGTAGCTTGTGGCTGCACATGAAAGTTTCTAGTATGAATAATCTCATGATCCCTTTGAGCCTGGGTGGCAGTCCAAAAGAAAACAGGCAATCGCTGGAATACCCAGGTGCCTAAACAGACAATCACTGGAATACCAAGGTGCCTCAATCCACCCGGATGTGTGTTAAAGTTGCCACCTTAAGTAAGCCATTAATTAACAATCTCACATTTGTCATGAATACTCTCAAACCCAATCCACGTCTACGAGCATAGCATGGCAATATAAGCATAACATAATAGTAACTCCCAAGGTTTGAAAGCAGGGCAATAGGTTCCTACCTCATCAACTACTTCCCAGTACCCACATGTTATCAATCCTACTCATGCAATGTTTGAGGGTGACACTAATGCATAAAAACTGGGTATGAAAGGGGATATGATCAAAGTGTGAACTTGCCTGCAATGTTGATGAAGATGATTCGCACTCAAAACTCTTGATAGTTCTACTCGTCTCACTCCGGTCAATCTATCGTAAGCAAGCAATAGTAACCACACATAAGCAATCACTCAAAAGATCAGAAAGATCGAAGAAGACAATTCAAAAAACATCAAAACCAAGCAATTAACTCTTGCAACATAAAACAATTTCTAATAGTACCAAAATTATGTGAATTTGGCCTTATCAGAAAGTTTAGGTCAAGAGCTTCGATTTGCAAAAAGAATCAACTCAAACGGAGCTGCAAAACTCAAGTTATGATCGAATGAAGTTTGAATATAAATCTGATCTAATTCAAAATTTAAAATTTTAAAAAACATGTTTGAGTTGGATTACTGGATAGAGGAGATCATAACGAAGAAGTGGGCGTTGGTTTCATTGGATTTGGACAAACGAGTAAAAAGTAGTGAGGGCTTGAAACAGAGGGACTAATCTATAAGAAAAACAATCACAGATAGGTCCCCAGCCGAAATTAATAAGAAAAAGGAAAAATCTATCGAGTGAACGCTCGCTACAGAAATCTAAACGACGAACGTTCGTTAGATAATCTAGACTAAAAGAAAAACCGATCGGTTTTAAAAGAGAAAACCTAAACATAAAAAAACGGAAAACCTGGTTGTTCAGCGGTTTTGTACCGGTTCGGCAGCGGTTTACGGCGAAAAGCCGGCGGCACAGATTGGATCGGCTCCGGCGAGGCGGCAGCGCGGCTTCGACGGCGAGGTGCGGGCGGCGGCAGTAGCTACGCGAGGCAGCGGATCCAGGAGCGGGCGGCGGCAGCAAGGACGGCGGCGCGCGGGGAAGCAGCGGCGGCGGCGGCGCACGGCACGGAGCGACGGAGGAGAGGCAGCAGCGGCGGCGCGAGATGCGGGGCAGGAGTGGCTCGGGAGGAAAAGAGAGGTGGCGGGGCTAGGCACAGCTTTTATGGAGGGGTATGGGCGAGATGGCGTGGAGGAGGAGGCACGGCGGCGAGGGGAGTCCGGGCGAGGTACGAACGTCGAGGCAGCGGCGGTCGCGGCGTCGCTTGGGACTCTGTCCCGAGCTGGAGGGCGAGGCGGCGCGGAGCTGGGCCTTGGCCTGGCAGGAGCTGGGCCGGCCCAGTTCGGCGGAGGGAAATGTTTTTTTAATAAAGATTTCCAGACAACAAACATAAATAAAACAAAATAATTAATAATTTTATATAGGCATATAATATACCAAAATTTGCAGAAAAAGATTTTCTACAACATGGACATTTATATAATGCCAAATAAAATCCACACAAAACCAGATAATTCAAAGAGTGCTACTGGTCTAATAAAATCCAATAAAAATCATTAAAAAAATACAAAAATGATTTCAAATTAATTTTTCTCCAATTTTCTATTGTAGGGAATCATGTTACCCTATTTTCCATGTATTTTGTTTTTGGAGAAAAATAATTTGAATAAAACTCAAATAACCCAAATTGAAAAATAATAATTTCAAATGGATTTTAAATTTGACTTTCTTTGAAACTCCCAACTCATATTTCACATGTTTTGAAGAAGTCATTTTACCTTCTCTCATGAAAATCATTGAGTTACTTAAAGTTTCAGAACTGGAAATATTTTCAAATGAAATTCAAATATTTTCAACACCCCTTTTCATTTAAATAAATGTAAGAAGTCATGTTATCTTCTCTCTAGGATTTCGTGGTGAAAAGAATTAGAATTCACGGAGATCAAAATGCAAAAGGTGAAAGTTTGGGAAAGTCCTTTTATTCCCTCTCATTTAACTTTCAAAAAGGTTTCGAATTTCACTTCAATCAACCACACAACAATCAAACAATCAATCAATCTATCTATTTATTATAACATTCGAAAATTTAGAATTTTGGGATGTTACACTCCTACTGGATTGATACGTTGGTTCTAAAAACCGAGGGAAATAGTTACGCTACTTTGCTGCATCACCCTTTCCACTTCAAGGGAAAAACCAATGCAAGCTCAAGAGGTAGTGAGGGAGTCCTGGATTAGGGGTCTCCGGACAGCCGGATTATCTCCATTGGCTGAACTGTTAGACTATGAAGATACAAGATTGAAGACTTCGTCTCGTGTCCAGATGGGACTCTACTTGGCGTGGAAGGCAAGCTAGGCAATACGGATATGGATATCTCCTCCTTTGTAACCGACCTTGTGTAACCCTAACCCTCTCCGGTGTCTATATAAACCAAAGGGTTTTAGTCCGTAGGACAACAACCATAACATACAATCATACCATAGGCTAGCTTCGAGGGTTTAGCCTCTCTGATCTCGTGGCAGATCTACTCTTGTACTACCCATATCATCAATATCAATCAAGCAGGACGTAGGGTTTTACCTCTATCAAGAGGGCCCGAACCTGGGTAAAACATCGTGTCCCCTGCCTCCTGTTACCATCCGGCCTAGACGCACAGTTCGGGACCCCCTACCCGAGATCCGCCGGTTATGACACCGACATTGGTGCTTTCATTGAGAGTTCCTCTGTGTCGTCGCCGTTAGGCTTGACGGCTCCTACTATCATCGATAGCGATGCGGTCAAGGGTGAGACTTTTCTCCCCGGGCAGATCTTCGTATTCGGCGGCTTTGCACTACGGGCTAATTCGCTTGGCCATCTGGAGCAGATTGAAAGCTACGCCCCTGGCCATCAGGTTAGATTTGGAAGTTTGAACTACACGGCCGACATTCGCGGAGACTTAATCTTCGATGGATTCGAGCCACAGCCGGGCGCGCCGCACTGTCACGATGGGTATGACCTAGCTCTGCCGCCGAACAGTACCCCAGAGGCTGCGCCCGCATAAGCTCCGACCCTTAGCTCGGAGCCAACTGCGCCAGTCGAGGACGGGTGGTTAGACACCGCCTCAGGGGTTGCAGTCTCAACGGCGATCGAGCCGAACACCAGCCTAAACCTCTGCGCAGCCCATGACTCCAAGGTGCCGGACTCTTTTCCGGACTCCGAACCATCCGCGCCCCTGCCAATCGAATCTGATCGGGCGCCGATCATGGAATTCACTGCCACGGATATCTTTCAGCACTCACCCTTCGGCGACATTCTGAATTCACTAAGTCTCTCTCTTTGTCAGGAGAGCCCTGGCCGGATTATGGTCAACAGGATTGGGATGCGGACGACGAAGAAATTCGACGCCCACCCACCACCCACTTAATAGCCACTGTCGATGACTCAACCAACATGCTCGACTTCCACTTCGAATACATCGACGGTATGGACGACGATGCGGGAGGCGAAGAGGAACCACCACCCATAGGGCGCTGGACGTCCACCTCATCATATGACGTATACATGGTGGACACACTAAAAGAAAATGACGACGAGGAACAAAAGGACGCTTGTTCCCTCGGGAAGCAGTCAAAGCGGCGGCGCAAGCGCTGCCCCAAATCCCGCCTCGGCAGAAATAACGATCATACAGACCCAGCGTTGGAGCATGGCGAACCACCGCCGGACCACGGCAATACGGAGAATCAAACCGGACAAAACAATTCTGTCAAAGATGATAGTCCGGACGACATAACGCCGGACAAGCACCCAGAGCAGAAGAATGCCCGCCAAAGGCTTGTTGCTACCGCGAGGAGTCTGAAAAAGCAGAGGCAAAGGCTCAAGGCTGCGCAGGACACACTCCAAATCAGATGGAGTAAAGTACTCAACACAGCAGCGAAGTACGGCGGCAATCGCCCCACTAAGAGCTACCCAAAGCGGAAGTTGCTACCTGAATTCGATGAGGAGGCTTCAGACCCCCCACAACCAAAAACTAAAACAGCCATCTGGCCGGATAGACGACCTCACGGCCAACATAAAGCGGCAAGCAACGCTGCACATAAGCCAATACGTGGTCTACGCGAGGGCTCGCTTCAAAAGGAGGGCGAAACCAGATCCATCTATGGACCACGCAAGCGTGCTCTAGCATACGATGCAACACAACGAACATCCGAACAACGCGGTACACCCAGATATCGGGGTGCCGCACACCCCCTATGTTTCACCGATGGGTGCTGGACCATGAATTTCCCGAGGGATTCAAACCCGTAAACATAGGGGCATACGATGGTACAACATACCCTCGGGTCTGGATTGAGGACTATATCCTCCATATCCAAATGGCTTGGGGAGATGATCTCCACGCCATTAAGTATTTACCCCTCAAACTCAAAGGGCCAGCTCGGCACTGGCTTAAGAGCCTCCCCGAAAGCTCCATTGGAAGTTGGGAAGAGCTCGAAGACGCCTTTCGGGCAAATTTTCAAGGGACTTATGTCCGACCTCCGGACGCGGATGATTTGAGTCATATAACTCAACAGCCCGGAGAGTCAGCCCGAAAGCTTTGGAACAAGTTTCTTACTAAAAAGAACCAAATTGTCGACTGTCCGGACGCTGAAGCCTTGGTAGCTTTTAAGCATAGCGCCCGTGAGGAATGGCTTGCCAGACACCTCGGCCAAGAAAAGCCGAGAACAATGGCAGCATTAACAAGCCTCATGACCTGCTTTTGCGCGGGCGAGGATAGGTGGCTAGCCAGATGCAGCACCAGCGACCCCAATACATCCGAAGTTAGAGATGGAAATGGGAAATCACGGCGCAATAGCAATGACAAACGCCGGAATAAAGAAGACATTACAAAGAACACGACAGTAAACGCTGGATTCAAGAGCTCTCGGCCAGGTCAGCAAAAGCCGCCCTCTAAAGGCGCCAGAGACGAACTGTCCAGCCTAATCAAAATTTTGGACCAAATATGTCAGATCCATAGCACCCCTGGTAAACCCGCTAATCATACCCACAGAGAATGTTGGGTCTTCAAGCAGTCCGGCAAGCTCAACGCCGTACACAAGGGGAGAATACACCAAGCGAAGATGAGGATGAGCCTCTCAAGCAAGACACTGGGGAACAAAAGAAATTTCCACCAGAAGTCAAAACAGTGAACGTGTTACACGTGATCGAGGGAAGAAACAAAACGGCACTCCCAGAAAAATATGCCCAAGGGCCTATCACCGCGGAGTCCTGCCACTGGTCGTCTCAACCGATCACTTTCGACCATCGTGATTACTCTACAAGTATCCGGCGTGCAGGATGGGCTGCCCTGGTATTAGACCCAATAATTGACGGATACCACTTCACACGAGTCCTGATGGACGGTGGCAGCGGTCTAAACCTGATATATCAGGATACAATCCGCGAAATGGGGATAGACCCAACGAAAATTTGCCATAGCAATACTACCTTTAAAGGAGTAACGCCAGGCCGAGGGGCTCATTGCACGGGCTCCCTGCTACTAAAGGTTATATTCGGCTTCCCTGATAACTTCCGTAGCGAACATTTAACCTTCCACATCGCTCCGTTCCAAAGTGGCTAGCAAGCACTACTCGGACGCGAAGCTTTCGCTCGCTTTAATGCAATACCGCACTACGCTTCCCTCACAATCAAGATGCCCGGCCCACGTGGCATCATTACAGTGAACGAAAGTATTAAGCGATCTTTCCGCGCCGAAGAGAGTGCGGCTGCCTTGGCAGCCGCACACTAAAAACGGCCTCACAAACTAAAGCATTTAACAGGTCGTCAAGACCTCGGACACGGTTAGACGAGTCCGGCGCAGCTATATGCAATTCATACTGGATCAATGGTCACACCCCTATTACAAATACAAGGGGCTCAACGCGCGCAGACAAGTGGCAATTTTTACTCATCTTGAATTATACATGGTTTCTTTAAAAACTATCTTTTTGCACGACAACTTTTTCACCTAAGTTCCTCTCTTTTACAGATGATCATCGTGCTACACCCGTCCAGGATATGGCACAATAGAGACACAGGCGCAGACATGCAGCAGGGACCCGCACCAAGGATTCTTTTCAGATTAAGACCCTGCGTAAACCTTTTTTACTGTCTCTTGTTGATACACATCCACCGAATTCTCAGCACAGTTGAGAAGGATGCTGACGTCTTGGCATGTGGCCATGTCAGAATAATGCACGTACCTGGACACAAGGGGCTTCTTACAAAGGGCACTATTTAGGCCTGGTTTATACCATAAAGACCAAATACCTTAGGGAGTGTTCGGCGTCGCGAGTTTGGCCTTATATGCATCAGCTTCGAATCATTGTCTTTGGTCAAATGTTGGGTTTGCCCGGCTCCTGTGTTTTGGTGCCTTACGTTCCACTTTATCGGCTAAGGTAGCACCAGGAGAACTACTGCGATTCTGCCTTGGTTCATCCGGACGAGCACCTCAGTAGAGAAAGACGAAAACTGACTGTCATGATATAGCGTGAGACTGGTCAACCACTTGATGACCTATCGGAATGTTAGAATTCCTCCGCCTTAATGAAGGGTCGTTTTCCGGCTAGGCATGTACGCACCCCGCGATCGGGAGAGTGCGGAGCCACCAGGGGCTATCTAGTAGCCCCACTGTCAAACTCCTATGGCTAAGTGAAAGTGTTAAAGCATTATAGTCCGGTTGCCTCGTTCACTATGCTATCACCTCCTTAATAGGACCAAGACATTGGGTTAAGTGTGAACATGCATTTTTTGCGAGAACCTCCGCATCATATGCGTGGGGGTTGAAGCCGATGGCTGCAATCTTTTAGGTTATACACATGTATACATAAACGGCCGCACAGGAGGCATCATACTACTTTCAGGCAAAAGTATAAACATAGCCTTATAAAATTTCATAAAAGCATTGTGTTTACAATGAGAATACATATCACTCAAACAGAATATTCTTCGAGCACTGGGCCTCTATCAAACGAGCACCCTCGAGAACCTCCTCGAAATAGTGCTCGACAGCCACTCGACCTATGGACGAACCCTACGCCGCAACAGTGGTAGCGTCCATCTCCGCCCAGTATGCTTTAACACGGGCAAGGGCCATCCGCGAGCCTTCTATGCACGCCGACCTCTTCATCGCATTAATGCGCGGCACCGCACCAAGGAACTGCTGCACTAAGCTGAAATAGCTGTTCGGCTTTGGCTTTTCCGACCATAGCTGATCCACAACAGACCTCATGGCGAGTCCGTATAACCTATTCAGTTCGGCCCATTCGGCTAGCTGGTCAGTCAATGAAAGCGGATGCTCTGGAACATTGAATTGCGACCAGAACAGCTTGTCCACTTCACGATCTGTCTGACCTTGGAAGTACTTGGCCGCATCGGCAGCGCTCGCCGCCAAATCCATATACGCATCTGTCGAACTCCACAGCAGATCCAGAGGGGCACACTGTGGATCTCCGAACTTCCTCCGTAACATGAACGGTTCCCCAGCCGCAATATCACCGGCTTCCCGCAGCTCCTCCTTCTTCGCTCTCATAGCAGAACGGGTGTCTTTGTCCGCCATCGTGGCCTTCTCAAGGTCCGTTGCCTTCGCTCGGTTTTCTTTTTCAAGGACCCGACAGCGGTCGGCAGTGTCTTTTAATTCTACGGCCATCTTGGCCATATTCTCTTGGCTCTCGCAATGCGCGACCTTCTCGTCTTTCAACTCTTCGGCCGCCTTCAAAGCAGCCGCATTACCTATCCTCGCTTGTTCCTTGGCTCGGGCAAGCTCTGCCCACAAGGTTTCCACGGTGGCAGCTCCATCTGCAGTCACAACATATTAAAGATACTGGCATCATGCTGCTCTTACTATGTGGCGTTCACCAGATAATAACACTTACCCTGTGCCTCGTCAAGCCTCTTGTTAACGAGCTCGATGTCGGTGTCTGCCGCCTCCAGTTGCCGTTTTAATTTGGCAAACTCACTAGTCCGGCTAGCCACCGGAGCTTCCATCACCTGCACATAGGGGCAGTCTAGTTATTGCCTGGGAATATGATCCTCTGTTCGCCGCTGTTCTCGACGACAACCAGAGTCTCAGGGGCTACTATCTACACAGGGCACACCTAGCATGTGCAGTACTATCACATATTATCTCACGTACCTCAAAGCCTGTCAGTAGACTCATAAAGGCTTCATGTAATCCGCTTTCGGTGGACGAAATTCTCTCCATCACCGTACCCATCAGCGTATGGTGTTCTTCTGAGATGGCCGCTCGCCCCACGAGCTCCCTCAGAATGTCCGACCGCATACCAGACGGTCCCGGACTCTTTTGTCTGCTCTCTTCGGGAGCCGAACGCTGGGGACTTCGGGGGTCTATGGGTTTGTCTTCTGGCCTCACCGGATCCGGTGAGGCCCTCCGTGACGACACTTTGGGGTCGCCCGCTTCTTGAGCGGAGGAGTCCGGGGGAGGCATTTCACTCTCCATCATCTCTGGAAGAAGATCCCCCGAAGACGAGCTCAGCTGAGAGGGGCTAAGGCCCGAACTGCAAGATATATGCGGTGGTTATTTTCTTAGAAGAAAGATAACATACCTTTACTATTAAAGTATCTTGGATCACTTACGACTCATTGGAGGGCTGATCCCCTCACGGACTTTGTGTGGCAGAAGCACCCCCCGAGGCAGGACCCTCTGTGGGAGACTTCTTCTCCCGTTTGGAGGCTTCGGCTTCCGGATCCTCGGAAGCAGTTCTTTTCCTCCCCCGGTTATCCTCCTTCATGGAGACGCTCATTCCCTCGGTTGGAACTGGCAGCAATGGGGGCCCGCGTCTGCCTGTATTATCCCCCCCGGTATCTTCCTTCAAGGGCTCCGGGCAAGGTGCGACCTCGAGCATCTTTTCCAATACCGGATTTTCCAAACCCTCAGGAAGGGGGGCCAAACACCAAATCATCTTCACCTTTGTTGGCCAGTCCTGGTCAAAAAGCGAACTCTCAGAAATAACTTCATGACAAATGAAAGAAAGTGTGTTCGGCCAGAGGATTTCTTACTTGTTCGGCGGCGCGGTTACTGCTCAGGCCCACGTCCTCGGTAATATCCGGACACTCTACTCGAGGTCCAAAGAATGACTTGTACATCTCCTCGTGCGTAAGGCCGAGGAAACTTTGAATGGCACGCGGTCCCTCTGGGTTGAACTCCCACAAGCGAAGGGGCCGGCATTTGCAAGGCTGGACTTGGCGAACCAGCATAACTTGTATTACCGCAACCAAATTAAAATCTCCCTCGAAGAGATCTCGGATGCGGCTTTGCAGTATAGGCACGTCCTTGGCTGGACCCCAGCTCAGACCTCTGCTAATCCATGACATCAGTTGTGGTGGGGAGCCCGAGCGGAAAGTGGGGGCAGCCGCCCACTTGGCACTTCTGGGAGCCGTGACGTAAAACCACTCCCGTTGCCATAATTCGGACACCTCTGGAAAGGAACCTTTCGGCCATGGAGCTCCTTCCATCTTGCCTATTGATGCACCTCCGCACGCTGCATGTTGCCCCTCGATCATCTTTGGCTTTACTTCAAAGGTCTTGAGCCACAGGCCGAAGTGAGGGGTAACGCGGAGGAAGGCCTCACACACGACAATGAATGTCGAGATGTGGAGAAAGGAGTCCGGAGCCAGATTGTGGAAATCTAGCCCGTAATAGAACATCAAACCCCTGACGAAAGGATCCAGAGTGAGGCCTAGACCTCGGAGGAAGTGGGAGACGAACACGACGTTCTCGTTGGGTTCGGGAGTAGGGACGATCTGCCCTCGAGCAGGCAGCCGAGGCGAAACCTCGGCGGTCAGGTATCTGGCCTCCCTCAATTTCTTAATGTCCTCTTCCATAACGGAGGAGGGCATCCATCGGCCTTGAAGGCTGGATCCGGACATGATTGAAGATCTGGAGCACCTAACCTGGGCTTTGGGTGTTAGAACTCGAGGCGGGGGAAGGGTTCGATTGAGCACGAGAGGGAAAAAGCGAAAACCTTGTCCCTTTATAAAGAGGGTGAGTACCAAGCGTCCTCTTCGTAGCCGTTTAGGACTTGCCTATAATCTAGGAGTCCTAGACATGGTTGGGTTACCCATGACCGTATTGATGAGAATCCCTTAATAAGGGGACATGATCTCTGCTTCGACAAGACATGTCAATAAACCGCCTCGCGTTATGTGTGGAGCTGGTTGAAGAAAAATGGTTCGAATAATCGCCGGGCCATGACACAACGTCATGCTGCCAAAACAAGTCAGCAAATTGGATTTGCAAAAATATTATTCTCTCTACAGCAGTATGTGGAACTTATTTTGCAGGGTCGAACACTATCCTCGTATTCAAATTCTTCTGTGATGTATTCGGAGAAGGAACCCGCCTTGCAATGCCGAAGACAATACTGCGCGCCGGACTCATCGTCATTGAAGCCTGGTTCAGGGGCTACTGAGGGAGTCCTGGATTAGGGGTCTCCGGACAGCCGGATTATCTCCATTGGCCAGACTGTTAGACTATGAAGATACAAGATTGAAGACTTTGTCTCGTGTCCGGATGGGACTCTACTTGGCGTGGAAGGCAAGCTAGGCAATACGGATATGGATATCTCCTCCTTTGTAACCGACCTTGTGTAACCCTAACCCTCTCCGGTGTCTATATAAACCAAACGGTTTTAGTCCGTAGGACAACAACCATAACATACAATCATACCATAGGATAGCTTCGAGGGTTTAGCCTCTATGATCTCGTGGTAGATCTACTCTTGTACTACCCATATCATCAATATCAATCAAGCAGGACGTAGGGTTTTACCTCCATCAAGAGGGCCCGAACCTGGGTAAAACATCATGTCCCCTGCCTCCTGTTACCATCCGGCCTAGACGCACAGTTCGGGACCCCCTACCCGAGGTCCGCCGGTTTTGACACCGACAGGTAGCAAGAAGGATTTCTGGTGCCGTTGCCGGGGAGATCCACGCCAAGCCAAGACATACCAAGTACCCATCATAAACTCTCGTCCCTCGCATTACATTATTCACCATTTTCCTCTTGTTTCCCTCTCCCCCACTTCTAAAATGATTTTTGAAGATATTCGCCTTTTCTTCGCCCCTCTTCCGTTCGTTGTCTTCATCTACTTTTTGTGTGCTCGTGTGTTGGATTACTTGCTTTGTCATGATGGCTCAAGATAATACAAAATTGTGTGACTTTTCCAATACCAACAACAATGATTTTAGTAGTACTCCGATTGCTCCCAATGCTAATGCAGAATCTTGTGAAATTAATACTGCTCTGCTGAATCTTGTTATGAAAGATCAATTTTCCAGCCTTCCCAATGAAGATGCCGCATCCCATCTTCATAATTTCGTTGATTTGTGCGATATGCAAAATAAAAAAAGATGTGGATAATGATATTGTTAAGTTGAAGCTATTTCCATTCTTGCTTAGAGATCGCGCTAAAACTTGGTTTTCATTTTCTCCTAAAAATAGTATTGATTCATGGAATAAGTGTAAAGATGCTTTTATTTCCAAGTACTTTCCTCCCGCTAAGATCATCTCCCTTAGGAACGATATTATGAATTTTAAGCAACTTGATCATGAACATGTTGCACAATCTAGGATAGGATGAAATTGATGATTAGAAATTGCCCTACTGATGGTTTCAATTTGTAGATGATTATGCAAAAATATTATGCCAGATTGAATTTTTCTTCTAGAAATATTTTAGATCGGCCGCAGGAGGCACTTTTATGGAAATTACTTTAGGAGAAGATACTAAACTCCTAGATAATATTATGGTTAATTATTCTCAAGGGCATACCGAATGAACTTCCACCGGTAAAAAAGTGCGTGCAATTGGAGAAATAAATGTTTTGCGTGGAAATATGGATGAGCTTATGAAATTGTTTGCTAATAAGAGTGCTCCTATTGATCCTAATGATATGCCTTATACTTTCTTTAAAAAAATAATGAATCGATGGATGTGAATTTTGTTGGTAGGATTTTTTTGGTAATAACGCGTATAGAGGTAATTTTAATTCTAGGCCGTTCCCTAGTAATTCCTCTAATAATTATGGTAATTCCTACAAAAATTCTTATGGAAATTATAATAAGTTGCCCTCTGAATTTTAGAATAGCGTTAAATAATTTATTAGTTCGCAAAAGAATTTCAATGCTTTGATTGAAGAAAAACTGCATAAGATTGATGATTTGGCTAGGAACGTGGATAGAATTTATCTTGATGTTGATTCTTTGAAACTTAGATATATTCCACCTAAGCATGATATCAATGAGTCTCTCAAGGCCATGAGAATTTCCATTGATGAGTGCAAAGAAAGAACCGCTAAGATGTGTGCTAAGAAAGATTGGTTTATAAAAGTGTGTTCTTCTAGTTTCCGTGAAAATAGTGATGAAGATCTTAAAGTAATTGAGGTGACTCCTATTAAATCTTTGTTTTACAATGTTAATCTTGATAAATATGGGACTGGAGATGAGTCAACTTTAATTAGAAGGCGTCCCAATGATTCAGAGTTTTTAGATCTTGATGCAAAAATTGATAAAAGTGGGATTGAAGAGGTCAGTACTTTAAGGAGCAATGAACCCACTCTTTTGTATTTCAAGGAATTTAATTATGATAATTGTTCTTTAATTGATTTTATTTCCTTGTTGCGATCCATGTTGAATTCTCCTCATGCTTATAATCAAAACAAAGCTTTTACTAAACATATTGTTGATTCTATGATGCAATCTTTTGAAGAAAAACTTGAATTGGAAGTTTCTTTCCCTAGAAAACTTTATAATGAGTGGGAACCTACTATTAAGATTAAGATTAAAGATTATGAATGCTTTTCTTTGTGTGATTTGGGTGCTAGTGTTTCCACGATTCCGAAAACTTTATGTGATGTGTTAGGTTTCCGTGAACTTGATGATTGTTCCTTAAATTTGCATCTTCCAGATTCCACTATTAAGAAACCTATGGGAAGCATTAATGATGTTCTTATTGTTGCACATAGGAATTATGTGCCCATAGATTTCATTGTTCTTGATACAGATTGCAATCCTACATGTCCTATTATTCTTAGTAGACCTTTCGTTAGAACGATTGGTGCAATTGTTGATATGAATGAAGGAAACATTAGATTTCAATTTCCGTTAAGAAAAGGCATGGAATACTTCCCTAGAAAAAAATAAATGACCTTATGAATCTATTATGAGAGCCACTTATGGATTGCATGCCAAAGATGATAACACTTAGGTCTATTCTTGGTTTTATGCCTAGCTAGCGGCGTTAAACAATAGCGCTTGTTGGGAGGCAACCCAATTTTATTTTTGTTCTTGATTTTTAGTTCCTGTTTAGCAATAAATATTTCATCCAGCCTCTAGTTAGATGTGGTTTTGTGTTTTAATTAGTGTTTGTGCCAAGTAAAACCTATAGGATAACCTACGGTGATAGTTAATTTGATCTTGCTGAAAAATAGAAACTTTTGCGCTCACGGAAACAATTCTCATTTTTAGCTGGAGAGTGCTTTTTAGTTGATTCTTGTGCAGAAGATTAATAGAAAAATTATCTAGGACTTCCTATTTTATCAAGATTTTTGAGTTTCAATGGTATTGGAAATATCGAGATTGTTACAGACTGTTCTGTTTTTGCGTGTTGTTTGCTTATTTTCTATGGTCCAACTTTTCTACTGTATTCCAACTTTTCTATTTTTTGCGTGTTGTTTGCTTATTTTGATGCATCTATGGCTAGTATCGGGGGGGGGGTATGAACCATAGAAAAGTTGGAATACAGTAGATATTACACCCATATAAATAAAGAATGAGTTCACAAAAGTACCAAAAGTGGTGATTTATTTCTTATACTAACGGAGCTTACGAGATTTTCTGTTGGAGTTTTGTGTTGTGAAGTTTTCAAGTTTTGGGTAAGGATTTGATGGACTATTGAATAACGAGTGGCAAGAGCCTAAGCTTGGGGATGCTCAAGGAACCCCAAGGTAATATTCAAGGATGTCAAAAAGCCTAAGCTTGGGGATGCCCCGGGAAGGCATCCCCTCTTTCGTCTTCGTCTATCGGTAACTTTACTTGAGGCTATATTTTTATTCACCACATGATATGTGTTTTGCTTGGAGCGTCTTGTATGATTTGAGTCTTTGCTTTTTACTTTGCCACAATCATCCTTGTTGCACACACCTTTTGGAAGAGACATGCATGAATCATGATTTATTAGAATACTCTATGTGCTTCACTTATATCTTTTGAGCTAGGGAATTTTGCTCTAGTGCTTCACTTATATCTTTTTAGACCACGGTGGTGGTTTTATTTTGTAGAAATTGATGAACTCTCGTACTTCACTTATATTATTTTGAGAGTCTCTAAACAGCATGGTAATTTTCTTTGGTTATAAAATTAGTCCTAATATGATAGGCATCCAAGAGGGATATAGTAAAAACTTTCATATAAAGTACATTGAATACTATGAGAAGTTTGATTCCTTATGATTGTTTTGAGATATGAAGATGGTGATATTAGAGTCATGATAGTGAGTAGTTGTGAATTTGAGAAAATACTTGTGTTAAGGTTTGTGAGTCTCGTAGCATGAACGTATGGTGAAGCGTTATGTGATGAAGTCGGAGGATGATTTATTTATTGATTGTCTTCCTTATGAGTGGTGGTCGGGGATGAGCGATGGTCTTTTCCTACCAATCTATCCCCCTAGGAGCGTGCGCGTAGTACTTTGTTTTGATGACTAATAGATTTTTGCAATAAGTATGTGAGTTCTTTATGACTAATGTTTAGTCCATGGATTATACGCACTCTCACCTTTCCGCCATTGCTAGCCTCTCTAGTACCCCACAACTTTTGCCGGTACCATAAACCCACCACATATCCTTCCTCAAAACATCCACCATACCTACCTACTATGGCATTTTGATAGCCATTCCGAGATATATTGCCATGCAACTTTCCACCATTCCGTTTATTATGACACACGTCATCATTGTCATATTGCTTTGCATGATCATGTAGTTGACATCGTATTTGTGGAAAAGCCACCGTTCATCATTTTTTATACATGTCACTCTCGATTCATTGCACATCCGGGTACACCACCGGAGGCATTCATATAGAGTCATATTTTGTTCTAAGTATTGAGTTGTAATTTTTGAGTTGTAAGTAAATAAAAGTGTGATGGTCTTCATTATTAGAGCATTGTCCCAAGTGAGGAAAGGATGATGGAGTCTATGATTTCCCCACAAGTCGGGATGAGACTCCGGACGAAAAATAAATAAATATTTAATAATAAAAAAGAGGCCAAAAAATTGAGAGAAGGCCCAAATGAAAAATGTGAGAAAAGAGAAGGGACAATGTTACTATCCTTTTTGCCACATTTGTGCTTCAAAGTAGCACCATGATCTTCAAGATAGAGAGTCTCCTATGATATCACTTTCATACACTAGTGGGAATTTTTCATTATAGAACTTGGCTTGTATATTCCAATGATGGGCTTCCTCAAATTTCCCTAGGTCTTCGTGAGCAAGCAAGTTGGATGCACACCCACTTAGTTTTCTTTTTGAAGTTTCATAAACTTATAGCTCTAGTGCATTCGTCACATGGGAATACCTATTCACTCAAATTGATATCTATTAATGTGCATCTCCATAGCCCGTTGATACGCCTAGTTGACGTGAGACTATCTTCTTGTTTTTGTCTTCTCCACAACCACCGTCTATTGCACGTATAGTGCTATGTCCATGGCTCACGCTCATGTATTGCGTGAAAGTTGAAAAAGTTTGAGAACGTCAAAAGTATGAAACCATTGCTTGGCTTGTCATTGGGGTTGTGCATGATTTGAATATTTTGTGTGATGAAGATGGAGCATATCCAGACTATATGTTTTTGTAGGGATAAGCTTTCATTGGCCATGTTATTTTGAGAATACATAATTATTTTGTTAGGATGCTTGAAGTATTATTGTTTTTATGTCAATATTAAACTTTTGTGTTGAATCTTACGTATCTGAACATTCATGCCACAATTAAGAGAATTACATGGGAAAATATGTTAGGTAGCATTCCACATCAAAAATTCTGTTTTTATCATTTACCTACTCGAGGATGAGCATGAATTAAGATTGGGGATGCTTGATACGTCTCCAACGTATCTATAATTTTTGATTGTTCAATGCTATTATATTATCTGTTTTGGATGTTTTATATGCATTTATATGCTATTTTATGATTTTTGGGACTAACCTATTAACCTAGAGCCAAGTGCCACTTTATGTTTTTTCCTTGTTTTAGAATTCCGCAGAAAAGGAATACCAAGCGGAATAAAACTTTCGCGATGATTTTTCTTGGACCAGAAGACACCCAGGGGAATTGGAGTGCAAGTCAGAAGAGCCACGAGGTGGCCACAAGGGTGGAGGGCGCGCCCCCCCAACCTTGTGGGCCCCTTGTTGACCTCCTGACCTAGATCTTTCTCCTATATATACTCTTATACCCCAAAAACATCCAGGGAGCCACGAAACCACTTTTCCACCACTGCAACCTTCTGTACCCATGATATCCCATCTTGGGGCCTCTTTCGGCATCCTGCCGGAGGGGGATTCGATCACGGAGGGCTTCTACATCAACACCATTGCCTCTTCGATGAAGCGTGAGTAGTTTACCTCAGACCTACGGGTCCATAGCTAGTAGCTAGATGGCTTCTTCTCTCTCTTTGATTCTCAATACAAAGTTCTCCTCGATGTTCTTGGAGATCTATTCGATGTAATACTCTTTTACGGTGTGTTTGTCGAGATCCGATGAATTGTGGATTTATGATCAAATTATCTATGAATATTATTTGAATCTCCTCTGAATTCTTTTATGCATGATTTGATATCTTTGCAAGTCTCTTCGAACTATCGATTTGGTTTGGCCAACTAGATTGGTTTTTCTTGAAATGGGAGAAGTCCTTAGCTTTGGGTTCAATCTTGTGGTGCTCGATCCTAGTGGCAGAAGGGGAACCGACACGTATTGTATTGTTGCCATCGAGGATAAAAAGATGGGGTTTTCATCATATTCCTTGAGTTAATTCCTCTACATCATGTCATCTTTCTTAATGCTTTACTCCATTCTTTATGAACTTACTACTCTAGATGCATGCTGGATAGCGGTCGATGTGTGGAGTAATAGTAGTCGATGTACTAGAATCATTTTGGTCTACTTGACACGGACATGATGCCTATATTCATGATCTTTGCCTTAAATATCTTCATAACTTTGTGCTTTTCTATCAATTGCTCAGCAGTAATTTCTTCACCCACCGTATTAATTCCTTTGTTGAGAGAAGCCTCTAGTGAAACATATAGCCCCCGGCTCTATTTTACAAAATATTAGTTTCCCGTCAACTTGACAATTTCTGTCACCGTTCCCTTACTTTGTAATCTTTTACTTTCCGTTCCATAAACCAAAAATATTACTTTATCTTTTATCCATCTCTATCAGATCTCACATTGCGAATAACCATGAAGGGATTGACAAGCCCTTTGTCGCGTTGGTTGCAAGTTAGTGTTTGTCTGTGCGTTTATTCGGTGGCTTGTCGCGTTGTCTCCTACAGGATTGATACCTTGGTTCTCAAAACTAAGGGAAATACTTACACTACTTTGCTGCATCACACTTTACTCTTCAAGGGAAAAACCAACGCAAGCTCAAGAGGTAGCAGTGGGATCATTGCTACTTAAAGTTTTGACCTTTCCAATCCCACTGTTATCAAATTGTGCATCTAGACCTAAAAACTCCAAATCATTGGGATGCCTTTTAACTAAAGTTGGCTCATCTCCAGTCCCATCTTTATCAAGATTTATATTGGAAAACAAAGATACAATAGGAATCGCATCAATCACTTCAATAAACTAGACGAACACGCTTTAATAAACCAATCTTTTTAGCACGCATCTTAGCGGTTCTTTCTTTGCACTCATCAATGGAAATTCTCATGGATTTGAGAGACTCATTAATATCTGGCTTGGGTGGAATAGATCTAAATTTCAAAGAATCAACATCAAGATAAATTCTATCCATTTTCCTAGCCAAATAATCAATCTTGAGCAAAAAAAATTCAGTCAAAGCATTGAAATTCTTTTGCGATCTCATAAATTCTTTAACACTATTCTCAAATTCAAAGGGAATCTTATTATAATTTCCATAAGAAGTGTTGTAGGACTCCCCATAATTATTATAGGAATTACTAGGAAAAGGCCTAGGATTAAAATTACCTCTATGCACGTTATTACCAAAATTGTTCCTGCCAAAAAAATTCACATCCATAGATTCATTATTATTTTCAATCAAAGTAGACAAAGGCATATCATTAGGATCAATAGGAGCACACTTGCTAGCAAATAGTTTCATAATCTCATCCATCTTTCCACTCAAAACATTAATCTCTTAAATCGCATGCACTTTTTTACTAGTGGAAGATCTTTCGGTATGCCATTGAGAATAATTAACCATAATACTATCTAGGAGTTTAGTAGCTTCTCCTAAAGTAATTTCCATAAAAGTACCTCCCGCGGACGAATCTAAATGATTTCTAGAAGCAAAATTCAATCCAGCATAAATTTTTTGTATAATCAACCACAAATTCAAACCATGAGTAGGGCAGTTTTGTATCATCAATTTCATCTTCTCCCAAGATTGTGCAACATGTTCATGATCAAGTTGCTTAAAATTTATAATATTGTTCCTAAGGGAGATGATCTTAGCAGGAGGAAAATACTTGGAAATAAAAGCATCTTTACACCTATTCCATGAATCAGTACTATTTTTAGGTAAAGATGAAAACCAAGTTTTAGCACGATCTCGAAGTGAGAACGGAAATAGCTTCAATTTAGTGTTATTATTATCCACATATTTTTTCTTTTGCATATCACACAAATCAGCGAAGATGGGATGCATCATCTTCATTGGGAAGGCCGGAAAATTGATCTTTCATAACAAGATTCAGCAAAGCGGTATTAATTACATAGGATTCCGCATTAGTAGCGGGAGCAATCGGAGTACTAATAAAATCATTATTATCGGTGTTGGAAAAGTCACACAATTTGGTATTCTCTTGATTCATCATGACAAAGCAAACAATCCAACACATGAGCACACAAAAAGCAAGTGGAGAAGGCGAGCAGAAGAGGGGCGAAGAAAAAGGCAAATCTTTTCGAAAATCATTTTAGAAGTGGGGGAGACGAAAACGAAAGGAGAATGGAAAATAATGTAATACAAGAGATGAGAGTTTATGATGGGTACTTGGTATGTCTTGACTTGGCGTAGATCTCCCCGGCAACGGCGCCATAAATTCTTCCTGGTACTTCTTGAGCTTGCGTTGGTTTTTCCATTGAAGAGGAAAGGGCGATGCAACAAAGTAGAGTAAGTATTTCCCTCAGTTTTGAGAACCAAGGTATCAATCCAGTAGGAGACAACTCGGAAGTCACCAAATATCTGTCACTGGGATTGAGCACCGCAAGATTGAACCCAAAGCTAAGCACTTATCCACACTATAAATATCAAAGTGTACAAGTCTATTCCTGTTTTATCAGTTTCACTTAATCTTCCCTATCCTGTTCAATTTTTAAACTGAGTACAGTATGAGGTTCGACACTCTTCTAGCTTGCTATATTTGTTAAGCACATACTGAAGTGGTGGGTGTTTCTATATTGTTGTTTAGTGCAGCAGCAACACTGATGGCAGTTCTACCTGACAATGTGTAGTAGTGTACTCATTAGTTAGCCCACTTGTGCCGGATAGTTTCTTGTTTTATTGCTTGTGCACTGTCCTTGTCAAATGAAATGTGTAGCAGGATTTTGATATTTTAGTCCTCTGGCCTTGTACGCAGTACTTTGCTAGACTACTGTAGACAAATTGAAAGAACTGCAAATGTGTAGCTCTAGAATTAGGAGACTTGAAATAATTGAGCTTTTTTGCCCAAAAAACTAGGATTTTACATCATTAATTAGCCCTTCATTCTTACATGCTTTTGCATTTGTTGCATTCCTGCTTTCAGGTCTTTTCATTGTTTTCACACGTTAGCTCTAGGATGCCAAGTGTAATTCAATTCATATGTACATGTATTGTTTTCAAGTCGTTTCTTTGTCCTATCTGGTGCATGTTTCGTTTGGTTACCCTCTGTATACCAGTCATTTTAGAATGATGGAGGTTTTGTTCTTATAGAAATAGACATCACGAGTGGATTTCCTTTTACCTGAACACTTGCCGAATTCAATGCTCGGAGAATTCTGCTATGCCAACTTGTGGGTTCAGAACTTTAGATCCTTATTATCAAATTGTGTCATTCTTTCCAGTCCAAAACTGATGAGCTCTGGAAAATGGTATTTCTCTGCAGTCTCCTGTTCCTAGCACTACTCATTTACGAAACAATTCATTCCGTATACCGCATTTAAATATCTTGCATTTGCACACGATTTTTATTAGTAATTCGTGGCTTTTATGTAATAAGGTGAAACCTACTCTTGCAGGCTTCTGATTGTGTGTGTATATTTCGTAGCTTCAGAATTATTTTATTTTTCGCCTTATGGTATCAAGATGCAGCTCCTCATATGATTTCATAGTTTGGCAAGTACCACAGAATTTGTGGTTGTCTGCTTACATAAAAAATCATTGTTTTAGTACTTAATACTTGTTAGGAAAGAAACTGAACTTTATTGAAGGCCCAAGGGGCATATATTACACATGACTTGAGGTGCAAGGAAATTAAACATAGACTAATAAGGAGTCCTAGACCAATACTAATACTCCTTAACACCCCTCTCAAATGCAAAGCGTATGCAATAGCATTACATTTGAAGAAGTGTAATACTAAAAAAATGATAATCCAAATCCGCGTTTTGAGAGTGTTGTCGTAGCATGAAGAGTCTTCAGAACCTATCGAGTCGCCAAAGGGGATATTGAAGAGATGACACATCAGAGGAAGACACCACATCAATTGAAGATACAAGAAAAATATCAAGAGAAGATGTGTTGTCAAAAGAAGATGGCACATCAAGAGAATGGAGCATTTCTTAAAGAATCATGGCCCATGAAAACCGATGGCGAAAGAAGCACAGCGGCAAGAGAAAGGGCGTAGATCAAAAATGCAAAGAAAGTCCGTAGAAATCTTATTGAGAAGACAATGACCAGAAAAAGGCTGACGGACAAAAAGTTAATGGACTCGCATGGCATGAGAAACACAAAATATCAATGAATTTGGTGGACGCAGGGGAAAATGTAGAGAATTAGAAGCCAGACTAATGCAATGACTAAAAGACTAGCAGCGGCAGCTAGCAAACAGGCTAGAAGGAACGCATCAACTAGCAAGTAGGATAGCAGAACACAACAGCTGAGCAGAGCAGCAAAACAGTAGCAGCACATAGATGGACATGCGGGAGCAGAGCAGCAGGCAGCCAGCAGGGGCACACGCGGTCTTGAGCTAGACGAGGCAACTCGGATTGCAATGGGGTAACCCGATCAGCTGGTGCATGGGTGTGAACACGGCGCAGTAGCCAACCAGTTTGAGGCAGGGCTTTGACCCATTGGACGGATCGGATCGGCAGCCTTCGTTCATAGCCTAGGGTTGACCCATCCGAAGAAGGCAGCAAGCAACCCGAATGGAGCGGCAACCTATAGCAAACGGCAACAGCGGCAACCTCGAGGACGGGACGACTACGAGAGCCACGATCCGGATGTCGTCGAGCAGCCGGACGTGAGGTGGTCGGGGATGGCGGTCGGTGACCGTGCCTGCTGGAGACGGGTGGTGGAGAGAAGAGGGCGCATGCCAGGCATCGGCTTGAACAGGCCCAGCCTGGGAGATCTTCCATAGGAATCCGCCGACCAGGCCCGACCCAACCATGGATGTGCTGGCGATCGGAGGCACCATCAACGAGACGAAGAATCGATTTGTTCGATCGAAGGGAGGTGGAGACCTAGAAAAAATTTGATCGTGGGGACGAGTTGCAGCATCCAAAGGAGACCTAAACCTAGGCTCTAATACCATGTTAGGAAAGCAACTTAAATTTAATGAAGGCCTAAGGGGCATATATATTACACATGACTTGAAGTGCAAGGAAACTAAACATAGATTAATAAGGACTCCTAGACCAATACTAATACTCTTTAATAGTAATGAAGTTAATTTCTACATTGTTATTAGAGTTGCCTTGATGTTTCCCATACTCTAAAGATCTATCTATGCTCATACAAGTCTTTTATGTGCTCAAAGCCAATGACATTCAACTCAAGTTGAGTAACAAGCAGGCATATGCGGGAATGGGCATCCACCACAATATTTTCTTTAACTTTAATGTCCTTGATGACATAAAGAAAAGACTCAATAAATTCACTCCATTTAGCATGACGCTTGTTCAACTTGGTTTGGCCCTTAAGGTACTTCACCGTTTCATGATCGGTACGAATGATAAACTCATGAGGGCGAAGATAGTGTTCCCATTCATGAAAACGCGGACTAAAGCATATAGCTCTTTGTCATAGATGGGGTAATTGAGTTGCGCGCCGGAGAGTTTCTCACTAAAGTAAGCTATGGGGCTCTTCTCTTGCGTTAACACACCTCCTATGCCATTACCACTATCATCGCAATGAATCTCAAAAGGTTTGTCAAAGTTGGGTAAAGCAAGCACGAGAGCATGAGTAAGCAAATTCTTAAGCTCATTGAAAGCGGTATCTTGGGATGGTCTCCAAACAAAAGGCACATTCTTCTTGCTCAAAGCATGCAAAGGCGAAGCAATGGTGCTAAAATCTTTCACAAAGCGACGATAGAAACCCACAAGGCCAAGAAAGCTATGAACTTGTTGCAAATTGGTTGGTTGTGGCCATGTATTAATAGCATTGATCATGGACTCATCAACATGAACACCCTTAGAAGAAACAACAAAACCCAAGAAAACGAGCTTGTCAACCCCCAAAAGGCATTTCTCCATATTATCATAGAGATGCTCTTTTCGAAGACTTTGCAAAACGGTTCGGACATGGGTGACATGCTCTTTGAGAGACTTGCTAAAAACAAGGATATCATCTAAGTAGACCACAACAAACACACCAATGTAAGGGCGAAAAACATGATTCATAAGACGCATAAAAGTGCCCGGTGCTTCCGAGAGACCCATAGGCATGACTAACCACTCATACAAACCAAACTTGGTTTTGAAAGCGGTTTTCCATTCATCACCCTCTTGTATGCGGATTTGATAGTAACCACTCTTAAGATCGATTTTGGAAAAGATAGTGGCACCACTAAGTTCATCAACCATATCATCAAGGCGTGGAATGGGATACCTATAACGAACGGTGATAGGATTGATAGGTCGACAATCGGAGCACATACGAAAGCTACCATCTCGTTTTGGCACAAGAATGACCGGGACGGCACAAGGGCTCAAACTTTCACGCACATGTCCATGGTCTATGAGATGCTTTACTTGCCTTTGTATTTCTTTGGTTTCTTCTGGGTTGACGCGGTGAGTAGCTTTTTTCGGAAGCGGTGCTCCGGGGATGAGGTCGATGCGGTGCTCAATGCCTCATAGTGGAGGTAGTCCCGGAGGTAGCTCGTCAGGGAAAACATCGTAAAATTCCTGCAAAAGAGAAGACAACACTATAGGAATAGTGTGAGAAGTGTTAGTTTGTGGTGCATTGTCCTTGCACACAAGGACGTAGTGTAGGACGCTAGATGGGTTCTCACACACTCCTCTTATCTCACTTTTGGTGGCAAATATGACTAAGTTCTTCTTTTCGCTCATCGTGGAGGTGTTCGATTTGGGCTTGTGGCGCTCACTCTCTTTTTGGTGGCTCGCTCTCTCACCATGATCTCCATGATGGGTGCCTTGCTTGTCGGCGGTCACTTGGCTTGGCGACATTGGACGTAGGACGTACTCCTGGCCCTTCATCTTGAAGATGTAGTGGTTCGATCGGCTGTTGTGGATGACTCCTCTATCAAACTGCCATGGGTGTCCAAGGAGAAGGTGGCAAACGGTCATTGGAACGACGTCGCACTCCAAGGTGTCCTCGTAGGCGCCAATTTTGAAGGAGACTTGTACTCGATGCTTGACTTGGATAGTGCCGGAGTCGCTAAGCCATTGCACTTTGTATGGATGTGGGTTCTTCATCTTGGGCAATTGGAGCTTGGAGCAAAGTTCTTCACTTGCGAGGTTATGACAACTCCCTCCATCGATGATGACCTTGACGGATTGTCCATTGATGCCGGCCATGGTGTGGAAAATGTGGCATCTTTGGTCTTCTTCTTGGTGATGTTGGAGAGTTAAGACCTAGGAGACAACAAGAGCAGGACTTGAATCTTCATCGCAAAAGACTTGTTCCTCTTCATCGTTCACTTGCCGGTACATGGCGACTTGCTCAAGAGCATCCATTTCTCCTTCACTCATCGAGTCATAGGTGTCGTCGTCGTTGAGGATCATGGTCCGCTTGTTGGTGCACTCATAGGACTTGTGGCCTCGGCCTCCGCATGTGAAGTATTTGAAGGAACACGTCTTGACGGTCTCATCGGTGGGGGTTGAGGATGATGAAGCTCTCGGCTTGAAGTTGCTCATAGTAGGGGGGTGACTTGGAGTTGACGAAGCTTTCTTCGAACTCGACTTGTCGACGTTGTTTGTGGAAGGCTTGATAGACGGTGTTGGAGTCGTCGAAGCTTGGTTGTTGGAGAAGCCATAGGACTTCGATGAGAATTTGGCATACTTGAAATCGTCTTGTACTTGACGTTCTGCCTTTGTAGCTTGATGCACTAGCTTGATGAGGTTCGAGTATGGTTGGAAGTCGGCGATCTTCTTGATAGGATGGTTGAGTCCATTCAAGAAACGTGCCATAGTTTGCTCATCGTCTTCCGTGACATTGGCTCGTATCATGGCAATCTCCATCTCCTTGTAGTACTCTTCAACGCTCTTGGTTCCTTGCTTGAGTAGTTGGAGTTTCTTGAATAGGTTGTGGTTGTAGTAGGTAGGAACGAAGCATGCTCTCATGATATCCTTCATTTGCACCCAAGTAGTGATGGGTGGTTCACCTCTTGCCTCTCGGCGCTCGATAACTTGTTCCCACCAAATGAGGACATAGTCTTGGAACTCAAGTGATGCCATCGCGATCTTCTTCTCTTCGTCGTAGTTGTGCAAACGGAAGATCTTGTCAATTTTAAATGCCCATGATAGGTATTCTTCGAGATCGTTGCTTCCGTTGAACTTGGTCATGGTGAACTTGAGCTTGCCATAGCGTTGCTCTTCATTGTGTTGGGGTCGGGGAGGATGACGTCCATCTTGTTGATGATTGTCAAGCTCGTGTCGCTCTTGGTGAGGAGGGTTGTCAACCTCATGTTTCTCTTGTCATGGAGGATTTCTATTGCCGTCATGCTCTTGATGAACTTGATGTTCTTGGCGAGCTTGTGGAGGAGCTTGTCGAGCTCGAGGAGGAACTTGAGGAACTTGATGATGCACACGAGCTTGAAATCTTCGTTCTTGAATTTCTTCGCGAAGTGCATGTTCATGTTCACGAGCTTGTCGGCCTCGGTCGGCTATGGCTCGACATGAATCTTGGAGGGCTTGTTGCGCCGCAAGTGCTTGAGCTTCATGGAGTTGTTGTTCTTGGCGTTGTGCCTCGGCATCTTGTTCAACTTGATGTAGACGCGCGCCCTCTTCCTCTTCATGTTGGCATTGTCGTTGCCGTTCTCGTGCTAGTGCAAAAGCTTCTTGAGTTTGACGTTGTCGGCGCTCTTGAGAGTCGGTGTCCCGTAGGGGGTTTAGGCTTGCTTGACGATTGTTGCGTGCGGCAGGGCGTAGAGTGTTCGATGTCGGTGTACTTGAGCCGGAGAGGGTGAAGTCGGAGTGTCGACTTGAGTGGGTCCTTCATGATGAAGACGAAGTGGAAGTAGAGCGGTAGAGCAACAAAGCGTGAATCTCGTCCATCCTTGCATCGTTATCTTGCTTGTGATCGTCGAGCTTGTGGTCGAAGTAGTCCCTTGTACGTTGCTCGAAGAGTCGCAAGTCAGCGGCGAGGTTGTCGATGCGTTCACTCATTGCTTGTTGCTCTTGATGCAAAGCACGTTGTGCACCAAAGATTTGGCTCTTGGTGACGTAGGAGTTCATGTTGTGATGAGGACATCACTACCTTGGATACGACCAAAAATATTGCATACGTGCATATTTGTCAGGTGATTTCTAGTGCAAACTATTCAATAATCTATTTATGTCATCCAGAACAAAAATACTTCATACACTTTTGTGTTTTGTCTAATTGTAGGTGTATTGGACATTTGTACAATCCCCATATGAAGATAAGGGTAAAGGAGAAGTTTAGGTTCTATTCAAAAAGTTCTCTCACGTCACTTTTGGGCCAAGAGAAGATAGAGTCCAAGTCTCTCACATTTTGGATTCATATTCGGACTTCACAAACATACCTGACTCAAAACACCAACAACTTTTTCATACGGACTCTGAATTGTGTGATTCTTTTTTTGTTGGAAAGTAGATTTCGTGCTCTTTCCAACTCAGTTGGATTCACCTTCATATTCATCTGGAGTGTTGAGATATCGACGAAACAATCTGACGCTGCAGCAGAATCCGAGTCAAAGAACAAGTCCAAAGGTGTTGCATCACCTCCACTTGGGCCCATGAGCCTTTTACGACCTAGGGTTAATTTTAGGCTGCCTTGGGATGTCCTCCCACCTCCTTGGCCGCCACCCCTTGCTCCTATATAAGTAGATCCATCTAGTAGCTTTTTCCTTGGGTTTTGCTTAGATTAAAAGTTCGCCATAGCTGCAACTTCACGTACTTCGTTTGTGTCCAATGACCAGACCAAGACGTCACAGAACCCCACCTTACTTAATAAAGCTTTCCTCTTTTATTCGCAATATCCAGATTGCAATCTCAGTTTCTTGCTTGTTCTTCGTTTGCTCGCAGGAAATAGACCCTCGTGGTCAGGTTGATCGTGCTCTGGCGTCGTCAATAACCCTCGGAAGTTGGTTTAGCGATTGCTAAGGCGTGACGTCTTCGCACATTCGTAGTCGGATTGTCAAAGTCAACTCGCACAGAAAATGATATCTATCTCATCGAAACATTGGGACACCTTCGCCTCTATCAAGTGGTATTAGTTTTCAGGTTGCTCGGTGAGAATTTCCAGTTTTTCCTAGATTAGATTTATTTTCTTACCTATTGTCCAAGAAAAAGCCACAACAAAAGATCTATTCATCCTTTGTCCAAGCCAGTCTGAGCCTTTGCAATTTTCCTTTCATTGCTTTCATAGTTTAATTATCGGTTGCATCATCATGTTGAGTTGCTGGTCTTAGTGTCTAGTTCTTTTAGAGTTTCGAGTTCTGTTCACATTAGTCACGCCGCCGCTGCATCGTTATCCCTTCCGCTGTCCATTACCCATCCATCAATTTCCACCACATGCTACCCATCGTTCATTGTCATAATCATAGTTGAGATTATTCACATCTTCGCTTGATCCAATATGCATCTTATCTAGTTTGTTTTGGAAAGAGGGACAGAGAAAAAGAAAGACAGAGAAAAAAAACGAGAGAAAAAAAGTAAAAAAAAGTCAGAGAAAAAAGGAGAGAAAGAAAAGGAAAAAAATGTGAGGAAAAAAAGAGAGAATAAAAAAAACAAAATTCAGATCTATCAATCTCGTAGTTGAATTCGGATTGGAATCTGTTTTGTGCACTGTTCAGTAAAACAGGCATAACTTCCTCATACAAAGTTCGTTTTGGCTCCACGTGTACTCAAAAGAAAGCTAGCGATGAGCTGCATCTAAATAGTTGCAAAAGCTAGTTCAATATTTGGTACCTCAAAATTGGCTTCTAAATAGGTCTTTTTTCTCTCCGAAGTTCACGAACACAGCTTATTCTAGTTTTTCATGCCAGTTTTAGAATTTTTTGACTCCTCATATCAACTCGGAATTGAGTGATTCCTTTTGAGTTTGAAAGCTTGAGTCAATACAATTCTTGAAAAAATTATCGAAAAATTGGCACAAACTTTTCCAGAGGAAAGTTGGAGACAAAGTTGTTGATATATCCTGCTTGGCTGTTGTTTCACATCATTATCTTTACTGCCGTTGTGATCTTCACTTATATCTTGTTGTCCAGAGCTACTTAGTATCCTTCATTGATGCTAGTTGTGCTACGCCATGACCTCATTAGTGTTCTAGGCTCGCGTCTCTAGTCCGGTCTAGCATAGGACTAGCACAGTGCCGTCGTTGAGCGTTTATTCAACATTGCATCTCTGAATTGATTATGGCTAATCTTTTGCTACCATATATAGCCAACCCAGCTCCACATATTTCTACACCATGTATACGTACGTTCCCCTGGCAATCGCTTTACACAATCTTCGGAGTTATTTGACACCGCTGGTTGCTTGTCACCACCTGCCGCATGGTAAGAACTTGTAAGATATTGATATTTGCTTTAACGTGATCACTTTACAACCACATCCTAGTAGTTCATAGGAACATTATTCTTGAATTTTGTTTCTTGTTTCTACTAATCATGACAGGTTCCGGAGATAGAAGTTCTTGGACGACGGGCACATCTTCACCATCACGAGAGTTGGGACAACACACACAAGCACATGGTCAGGTTATCTTTTTACCGTCATTTGAGGGTAGATTTAATCCTGCTATTTACATAGCTTGGGAGCTTGAAGTAGAACAAGTTTTTAGTCAACATGAATTTTCTGAACTTGATCGAGTGCGAGCTGCCACTAGAGCATTTACTAGTTTTGCTTCTGTTTGGTGGAGTGTGCATTGTAAGAAAAACATTGATAACCAACCCACAACTTGGAAAGATTTGAAATATGTATTGAGACAACAATTTTTCCCTCCTTACTATCGTCATGAATTGCTTCGCAAATTTGAACAATTTAAACAAGGCAACAACACTGGTCATGCTTACTACCAAGAGTTCAAATCTTATATGCATCATTGTGACATAGAAGAATCTGAGGATGATACAATGAATAGATTTTTTGGTGGTTTGAACCATGATATTCTGGCAAGATTTCAGTATATTCCTCATTGCATTACTGGTATGTATGTTCGTGCTTGTACCTTTGACAGACAGATACAGGAGGATGCATTGGGTGACTACAACAACTACTATTCCAGTTCATGCTCACCACCGCCGGTTGGTTCCTCCACCGTTGCACCTACTAGAGCAGCCCCACCTCAGATTGTGAGTGTGACATCATCTCAAATGTATGGTACATTGTCATTTCCCATACCTACATCAGCTACGTCTTTGCGACAAGGTAACAGTAAAAGTATTGATGATATCACTTCACATAAGAATGATGCATGCCTAGTTAACTTGAATGCATCATGTGTTGAGTTACCTGTTTATTTGAGGACACCACCTATTTTAGAGAATCTTGTTACTATCATGAATGCGTCATGTGATCAAACAACTAAAATACCGACAATTTTGAGTGCATCCATTGAATTAACTATGGATGCAAAAGAACCAATGTTTAATAATTTTGATATGACCTCTAATCTTGGTTATGATTCTTTGTCCAATGACTTATTGCATGTTTGCTTATTTAAGGATGTTGTAGCATGTAAATTTGATGCAACTAAGGTTTATTCACCAATGTTAGGATGGTTTAATGATGAACATTGTCAATCTTTTGAAATGAATAAGAGCTTCACTTATATGTGCAAACTGAGTTGCAATATTTTCATGCCTTCTACTTCTTGTGATGATTTTTTGACTTTAGATTTTATGAACTATGAAAGTTACTCATGTATACATGTGTCATATCTGCAAAAATCAAGGAAAGTAAAAATGGATGACATATACATATACAACATGTACACCTTGTCTCTTTTAGCCACATTTCAGATTAAGCAACGCCGAGGACGGCTTTGTTTTCAAGAAGGGGAGGATGATGAGGACATAACTACCTTGGATACGACCAAAAATATTGCATACATGCATATTTGCAGGTGATTTTGTAACGCCCTGATACCGATGTGCCAGGTGTCTTCCAGTTATTCGCTGTTGTTGCCTTGCCATTTGCTTGCGTGTCATGCATTTCATATCATGTCATCATGTGCATCGCACTTGCATACATGTTCGTCTCATGCATCCGAGCTTTTTCCCCGTTGTCCATTTTGCATTCCGGCACTCCTATGTCCTCCGGCGTCCCCTTTTTGCCTCTTTTGGTGTGCGGGTGTTAAACGTTCTCAGATTGGACCAAGACTTGTCAAGCGGCCTTGGTTTACTACCAGTAGACCGCCTGTCAAGTTTCGTGCCATTTGGAGTCCGTTTGATACTCCAACGGTTAACCGAGGAACCGTAAAGGCATCGTGTGTGTTGCAGCCCAACACCTCTCCAAAGTGGCCCAAAACCCTTCCAAACCCCCTCCATCCTCTAGGTCATTCGATCACGACCGCGTGGCCGAAAACCGCACCTCATTTGGACTCTCCTAGCTCCCTCTACCTATAAATATGTGCTCTCCTTCGAAATTTTCGCGGATGAACCCTAGATCCCACCTCCTCGCATCGACGGACACGTCCGCCCCCGTGCCGGACATGTCCGCACCGCCGTCCCCGACCAATCCGCGCCAGCCACATCATCGATCGCCGCCGTCTCCACCGCGCGGCCCACGGGACCCAGATCGGGCCCGCGCGAGCCCGACCATGCCGCCGCCCAGCCCAGCGCCCCGACTCCTTGCCGGCGTTCACCGTCCGCCGCCACCGCGCCTCCCGCCGGTCACCCGGACCTCGCCGGAGGCCGCGACCCCGCCGCCTCGTCGTCGGACTTCACCGCACGTCGCTGCCCGCGAGCCCGCTGCTCGCCGCACCTCCGCCACCCTCGCGCGCCTCGAGCTCCGCCGCCCCACGCCGCCTGCTCGCCTCCGCCTGTCGCCGCCGCACGCAGGCTCCGCCCCGCCACCGCACCTGCGTCACCGCGCCACCCGCGCGTCCCCGCGCCTCCACCATCGGTGCGCCGCGCCGCCCACCTTCGGCCGCCGCCGTCGCGTGTGCCGTGCCCCGCCGCCTCCACGCCGTCGCATCCCTCCGCCTCCTCGTCGCCGGCCTCTTCCGTCATCGCCGGAACTGCGCCGGAGTTCGCCGGAGCTCTCTCCGGCCGGATCCACTCGGGCTGGACGAGATCCACCAATCTCGCCAACCAAACGCGCGCCCTCGTCCCAGATCCACTCTGTCTCGGAACCGCTCCGTCCCGCATTAACTTTTCGTGGAGGTGATATTTTGGCTAAGTCCCCAGATCTGCATATTTTTAAGCCTTGTTCATTGCATCATAACTTCATCACCCTTGCTCCAATTTTCATGCGTGTGGCATATCAAATTGTTCGTCTCGATGTCCTCTTCATTTCGTTCCATTGCACCATGTTCATTTGAGTTCATCTTGATGCCCTAGATGCTGTTGCAAGAGTGCTATGTAATGTTAGGTGCTGTTTCTTATCAGTTTATGAGCATTTGTCATTTTTGCCATGATTAATGTGTGCTGCATATGAGTATGAGCTCTACATGTGTTTTGTTATTTGCCATGCCATCTTTACAGGGGTGTATGCCATGTATTTTTTTGATCATTGTGGTGACTAGCACAAGCATGCAAAGTAGCTCTCGTGATGTTGCTGATTTCAGGGACTTATAATTCTTCTAAGTCATTTCCCTGATGATATTTTCATGCCATGTATTCATGTTGCTACAGAGTGATCCATGCCTCTTTTGAGCATGTTCAGTCAGGCTGGTCATAGTGGAAGTAACTTAGAGATTAACATAGATGCCACATAAGCAAAAAAGATGACATGGCAAGTAATTAATGAGGAGGGAGGCTAATAGAGTAACATAATATGTTACCATCACATAGCGCTTTCCAATGCAAAATGGCTCTCCAAAGCAATAAATGAGGACATCTATGTTATCACATCTATGACACCACCCACTATGAAGGTAGTAACATAGACTAGTAACATATACGTGTTACTAGTTTAAGTTACTCCCCACTATGACCAGCCTAAGGATGATTTTGAGATATTGTTATGGTCTATGCATCCATGTCTTTGTTTGCAATTATGGAGTACCCTAGCATCACTCAACCTTGCTCTACTTTTGCTCTAAAATGTTCCTAGCAGATTGTTTACATGTTAATCAATTTTGCCGAGGTTTTTGTAGTAGATCCATGCATGCTATGAGTTTGTTCTTGCCATGGATAGCTTCTTTAACATGTCTTTTTGCTGGGTGTATGCTTAGTTTGTCATGCAATGCCTTGTGGTGAGTGCATCGAGCTCGCAAACATGCCTTCGTAATTCTGCTCATGCCATGTCCAGTTTTCTGCCAAGTCTGAATCTGTTAACGATACTTGCTATGTTTACATGGTTGCCATTCTATCTTCTGATCCCTTTTGGCTTATGGTCAGTAAGGGATTTTTGTTATATGCTTTGATTAGTTTCACGACATGCCTTGGTTTGCCATGATATGTTCCTGTAGCATATTGTTATCTTGCTCTAGACATTGCTTCCTGATGTTAAATCCTGACATGTTATTTTCACTAAGTCTGAGATGCTGTTATCTTTTGCACTTTTGCCATGCTTGTTTGAACCTGCTATTGTGTGATTTAGCCGTAGCTCAATGTTCATATTTTGTCAAGCATCTTGAGTATATCACTGCCATGTGCTTTGTTGCTATGTTGAAGTGCAGTAGCTTAGTTTCTTGTTGCATTTTAGATGGCATCGTGCTGTTAATCGCAGATTTGTGCCATTGTTCTTTTGCTTGTCATTTCCAAACCGTGCATCCAATTCCGGTGATCTTTATATCGATTTCAACCAAAATCAACTCATCTTTACAGCGGCACTCTTGGTTTGCCAAGTTGAGGCCTGGTTCAATCTTTTCCTTCCAGAGCTCGCATATGCATTGCATATTACATCCCGCATGTCATGCCATGTTTTGCATCATGTTGCTTACGCATTGCACCATGGTTGATTGTCGTTCCCTTTGCTTGCCTTCTTGCTTTGGGTAGAGCCGGGAGACGAGTTCGTGCTGAAGGAACCGTTGAGTACGCTTACGAGGATCAAGCTTTCGTCTTCTTGAAAAACATTGCAGGCAAGATGACCATACCCTCGAAATCACTTCTATCTTTGCTTGCTAGTTGCTCGCTCTTTTGCTATGCCTATGCTGCGATACCTACCACTTGCTTTATCATGCCTCCCATATTGCTAAGCCAAGCCTCTAACGCACCTTGTCCTAGCAAACCGTTGTTTGGCTATGTTACCGCTTTGCTCAGCCCCTCTTATAGCGTTGTTAGTTGCAGGTGAAGATTTGATTTTGTTCCATGTTGGAACATGGATTTGTTGGGATATCACAATATCTCCTATTTAATTAATGCATCTATATACTTGGTAAAGGGTGGAAGGCTCGGCCTTATGCCTGGTGTTCTGTTCCACTCTTGCTGCCCTAGTTTCCGTCATACCGGTGTTATGTTCCTTGATTTTGCATTCCTTACGTGGTCGGGTTATAATGAGAACCCCTTGACAGTTCGCCTTGAATAAAACTCCTCCAGCAGGGCCTTGGTTTTACCATTTGCACTAACAACCTACCACCTTCCCTTGGGTTCTGCAGACTCAAGGGTCATCTTTATTTTACCCCCCCGGGCCGGTGCTTGTCTAAGTGTTGGTCCGAAACAGAGCCACTTGCGGCGCCACCTCGGGGAAACTTGAGGGCTGGTTTTAGCTGTACGTAGTGTTCATCCGGTGTTGCCCTGAGAACGAGATATGTGCAGCTCCTATCAGGATGTCGGCGCATCGGGCGGTCTTGCCGGTCTTGTTTTACCATTGTCGAGATGTCTTGTAACCGGGATTCCGAGTCTGATCGGGTCGTCCTGGGAGAAGGAATATCCTTCATTGACCATGAGAGCTTGTGATGGGCTAAGTTGGGACACCCCTGCAGGGTTTTGAACTTTCGAAAGTCGTTCCCGCGGTTATGGGCAAATGGGAATTTGTTAATGTCCGGTTGTAGAAAACTTGACACTTAACTCAATTAAAATGCATCAACCGCGTGTGTAGCCGTGATGGTCTCTTCTCGGCGGGGTCCAGGAAGTGAACACGGTGTTGGAGTTATGCTTGAACGTAAGTATTCTAGGATCACTTCTTGATCATAGATTCTTGAACGTGCTTTGCCTTCTCTTCTTGCTCTCTTTTGCGTATGTTAGCCACCATATATGCTAGTGCTTGCTGCAGCTCCACCTCACTACCCTTTTCCTAACCATAAGCTTAAATAGTCTTGATCACGAGGGTGTGAGATTGCTGAGTCCTAGTGACTCAGAGTTTACTTCCAAAACCAGTTTGCAGGTGCCGATGATACCATACAGGTGACGCTACCGAGCTCAAGGAGGAGCTCGATGAAGATCTTGGTCATTGTGTTGTTTCGTTTCAGTTGATCAGTAGTGGAGCCCAGTCGGGGCGATCGGGGATCTAGCATTAGGGGTGGTCTTCTTTTATTTTGGATCCGTAGTCGGACCTTTATTGTATCTGGATGATGTAATGCTATATTCATGTATTGTGTGAAGTGGCGATTGTAAGCCAACTCTGTACCTCTTTCTTATTTAGTACATGGGATGTGTAAAGATTACCCCTCTTGCGACATGCCTACAATGCGGTTATGCCTCTATGTCATGCTCCGACACGTGGGAGATATAGCCGCATCGTGGGTGTTACAGATTATTAGTGCAAACTATTCAATAATCTATTTATGTTATCCAGAACAAAAATACTTCATACACTTTTGTGTTTTGTCTAATTGCAGGTGTATGGGACATTTGGACAATCCCCATATGAAGATAAGGGAAAAGGAGAAGTTTAGGTTCTGTTGAAAAAGTTCTCTCACATCACTTTTGGGCCAAGAGAAGATAGAGTCCAAGTCTCTCACGTTCTGGATTCAGATTCGGACTACACAGACATACCTGACTCAAAACACCAACACCTTTCTCATACGGACTCCGAATTGGGTGATTGTTTTTTTTGATGGAAAGTAGATTTCGTGCTGTTTACAACACAATTGTATTAACCTTCAAATTCGTCCGGAACGTTGAGATATCGACGAAACAATCTGACGCTACAGCAGAATCCGAGTCATAGAACAAGTCCAAAGGTGTTGCATCACCTCCACTTGGGCCCATGAGCCTTTATACGACCTAGGGTTTGTTTTAGGCTGCCTTGGGACGTGCTCCCACCTCCTTGGCCGCCACCCCTTCCTCCTATATAAGTAGATCCATCTAGTATCTTTTTGCTTGGGTTTCATTTAGATTAAAAGTTTGCCATAGCTGCAACTTCGCGTACTTTGTTTGTGTCCAACGACCAGACCAAGACGTCATAGAACCCCACCTTCATTAATAAAGCTTTTCTCTTTTATTCACAATATCCAGATTGCAATCTCAGTTTCTTGCTTGTTCTTCGTTTTCTCGCAGGAAATAGACCCTCGTGGTCAGGTTGATCGTGCTCTGGCGTCGTCAATAACCCTCGGAAGTTGGTTTCGCGATTGCTAAGGCGCGACGTCTTCGCACGTTCGTAGTCGGATCGTCAAAGTCGACTCCCACAGAAAACGATATCTATCTCATTGAAACGTCAGGACACCTTCGCCTCTATCATGTCGTCATCATGCTCAATGAAGAGTGGATTGGTAGAAGTACTTGGCCTATCCATCATTCCAAGAAAAATGTGAGTGGTAGAAAGAGAAGAACGAATACCAAATGTACCTTGGCCGAAGTTGAAAGTGGATCGATGATCACTCTAATGTAGGACAAGGAAATAGCACAATTGGTACTAGCTCTTGTCGGTTTCTCACACCTACACAAGTAAAAGCTTATGGTGGAGCTTGGTTAGGATGGTGGCACAAAATTTGATGCAATTGTAAGTGAGCTTCAATAATGTTGGAAAAGATTCGCAAGTTGCAATGTAACAAGTAGACCAAGCATATAAGGTACACGGAAACACACACGTAAAAAGATAGGTGGGGTCGTGCAACCTAGGGTGAGCCAAAATGTGGAATCCATAAAAATGCTCTTGTTGCACAACACTAGAGAGACACTAGCACGATTGCACAATAGGCGGATACAATAACTTGTGCACAACCTACTTAGCAAAAATGCAACAACTTCTATCCCAAGTATGTTCTATGCAAGGTGTTTCTATGATATGATACAAGATGATCGAGTATGACAATCTTAATGTTGTATGATGTGATGGTTCTTGCTTAAAAGCTCTTTGCTTATCTTTCCCTCTTTGCTTAAAAGCTTGTATGGCTCTTTGATGTTTGAGCTCTTTTCTCATGCAATGCTTGGCGAACCAAGATAGCAATTGTGTGTGCGAAGACAACTTTGTGACACAAGAGATGATACCAAGATATGCAACAATGATGTATGTATGCTATTGGAAGTATGATCACTAAAGTGCACAAGTCTCATTGCCGGCAATACTCAATGGCTAGTCTCGATGGATAAGCAACGCAAAGGAGTAAGGCGATGTTGGCTATCAATGTAATGGCAAGAATGATGTATCACGATACCAAGACGAGGTTACCGTTTCTTGCGGACGGTATGGTGTCAAAATGGAGGACCGAATACCAAGATGTAGTCGAGGTGGTCGTTGTTGATGATGCTTCCATGGCGAAGATGAGCGGCGGTGATGTTGATGGCGAACCATACCTAAATAGCCGAAACACAAGTAGGACACGGTACCGCAACTCAAATTCTCAAAGCAAAATTGGACCAAAATTGTCGGAGTTGGAAATGGTAAGCGAAGGTGGTGGTATGCAAAAATATATGTGGGGGGTATGCGGAAGTATATGTGGGCACCGGAACAAATTTTGGCGAAAAATGGGCGGAAAACGGGCAGTTGAGAGGAAGTGGTGCTGCCAGGGGCCGGACGTCCGGGGTCATGGCCAGATGTCCGGGGCGCCGGATGTCCGGGCTATCAGGCCGGATGTCTGGGATCTGGATCCATGGATGGATTCGAAGATCGTCGCGAGGAGAGGTCAAATCCGGGCGAAAATTGGAGAAATTTGTGGATGGAAATTGGGGAAAAGTGGATGGAAAGCTAGATCTACATACAACACACGAAATCCGCGGATCAAATCCAACAAAACTTCATCACACCAACAAATCACAAAAACAAATTGGGGCTATTTTTGTGGGGAATTCTCGAATTAGGGACAAAATCAACAAAACTAGGCTAGAAAACACAACGAGGAGGCTCAGAAATCGTGATCAACATGGCTCTAGATACCAAGATGATGTAGGGTAGAACCCTAATCTCCTAATCTTTCACGAAAGGAGTAGATCCCGCAAAGAACACAAGGAACATGAGGGGGGAAACGAGGGAAAACACGAGAGAATCACTCAACCAACAAGAAATAGCCACACATGTGCTAGATCCTCGAGTACATAAGAGAAGATACACGATCCATAATCAACAATGGACGATACAAAAGGTAGTCGGTCTTCTCCGCGACGAGGTCTTGAGGTTCTTTTACGCAAGGAGGTCTTGAATTCAAAGGGATCTTCTCCGAAGAGGCCGCGGTCTCTCACGAGGAGTAGATCCGATGTGGTTGAGCAATGCTCTATCTCTCAAATGAGCTAAAGAAATGCTAACCCTAGGAAGTTGGGAGAGGTGGAGTATATATAGTCTAGGGGGGAGAAGGGGTACACGGGCCTTGGCCCTTCACTGTGCGCAGACAGGGAGGCCGGCCGGCCGGGCGTCGGGCCAGATGTCCGGGATGGAGCGGCTGGTTTGTTGCTCTCGGGTTTGGAGGGGTCCGGATTTCGGGGTTGGGGGCCGGATATCCAAGCGCTCGGGAAGGGCTGAACATCTGGGCTGGCAGGGCCGGATGTCCGGGGCCTGTAGGGGATCGGCGGCTGGAATGCTGCTATAGTTGGAGTCTTCAGCGGCCGGACGTCCGGGTTCAGGGCCGGATGTCCGGGCCCTGGAGATGCCTTCTTCTCCTTCTGGCGTTCCTCTTCATTCGTGGACTTGGCGGCTTGTCCGTCTTCACGTGCATCTTCGGGAGGGTCCTCTTGGTACCTAATCATGCACAACGTCTCGGACTTAGGTAGTAGCCATGTCACGAGAGGATCATATGTAATATCACTAAGGAGAGAAGCCACCTCATTTTCGAGAGCTCTAGCTCTAGCTCTAGCTCGTGTCATGGGTCCTCTTGTCTCTTGTTGAGGCATAGGTGCGTCCATGGGGATGATCGTGGGATGCTCCGCATCATCTGGGGTTTGCTTCTTCCCTGATTTTGTCATGATGACATTCACAGGAAGTTTCTCAAGACAACTCTTGGGCACCCAGATCTTCTTCACATGTGGCCCATTCCTGCAGTTAGTACTGATAAACCTGGCAAACACTTCACCATTCTGATTCTTAAACAGCTTATAATTTGCGTCAAAGGATTCATGGTAATGCGGTTAGCACAAGTGAAGCCAGATAAGGTGGATGGGTCCACTGAAGGATCATTTGTAGCAACCCATGTTGTTTTTGGGTACTGCTCAGGCTTCAAGTAAGAACCATCAACATTCATTTTCCTCTCGAACCCAACAACCTCTTTCCTAGGGTTTCAGTTCATAATCTATTTCTTGAGGACATCACATAGTGTCTGATGCCCTTTTGAGGATTTTGTACATGCATGTTTCAAGCAATGTCTTCAACCTAGCATTCTCATCAGCTATAGTAGTGGCATCCTGAGTAGAGGGTTTAGTTACCACATCAGCATTTGAAGATATTGCAATATCTGAGGCAGTAGAATATTTAGCAATAGAGACAGCATTATCATGCTCAAGACATTTTAAATATGGTGGCACAAAGTCTTCCCAAGCGGAACTGATCTATTGAGCGAGTAGTGAATCATTCTCCTTTTGAAGATCAACGCTCTGAGTTTCTCGATATCTTGCTTCCTTTGAAGATAATTGTAGGAAAGCTTCTCATGAGTGGATGAGAGGGTTTCAAGAAGACTTTTAAGTTCCTCGTACTTAACACGAAGATTTTTAATGTCTTTGATTAAGGATTGAGTTCGATTCATTTCCTCATCCAACAGGTCATCCCTTTTGTCTAGCAACTTTTGAATGTGTTCCATAGCAGTTTGTTGTTCAGTTGCAATTTTAGCAAGTGTTTTATAGCTGGGTTTGGATTCACACTTAGAGTAATATTCAGTGGATGTTTGAAAGTAAGCATCACGTGAGTTTACCTTGGAACCTCGTGCCATGAAGCAGCAGGTTGGAGCAGAGTCATCCTCATCATCGGCTTCAGCGCCGGTGGCGTGACCATTATCTTCAGTGTTGAAGATGGAATTGGCGACGAATGTCGAAGCTAGAGCCAGGCTTGCCACGCCTGAATCAGACTCCTCCGCAGACTCCACCTCCGCCTCCTCACAAGTAGACTCCTCCTCTGAATCAATCTTCGTGCCAATGAATGCACGAGCCTTGCCTGATGAGCTCTTCTTGTGAGACGAAGACTTTGATGAAGACTTTGAAAATTTCTTCTTCTTCTTGTCATCCAAATCATATTCCTTGCTCTTCTTCTTATTATTAGATTACTTGTCCCATTGAGGACATTCAGATATGTAGTGGCTTGGCTTCTTGCATTTGTGACATGTTCTCTTCTTGTAGTCATGAGAGGAAGCCTCATCATTTCTTGAGGTGGATCTTGAAGACTTTCCGAAGCGATTCTTCTTGGAGAACTTTTCGAACTTCCTCACAAGCATTGCTAGCTCTTTGCCAATCTCTTCAAGATCACCAGAACTGCAGTCAGATTCTTCTTCAAATGAGGAAACAACTTTTGCTTTCAAAGCACGGGATCAACCATAGTTGGGGCCGTAGATATCTCTCTTCTTAGATAGCTAGAACTCATGTGATGCGGAGCATCCCATGATCATCCCCATGGACGCACCGACACCTCCAACGACACCACTTGGACCAATGACACGAGCCCGAGCCAAAACTATCGAAGATAAGGTGAACTCACTCCTCTCCGAACTTCCACTTTCTATGCATGAGACATGGCTACTACCTAAGTCCGAGGTGTTGTGCATGATTAGGCACCAAGAGGGCCCTCCCGAAGATGCGCATGAAGATGTACAAGTCCCCAAGTCCACAGATGAGGAGAACCAACAGAAGGAACCAAGAGCATCTCCCAGGGCCCGGACATCTGGCCCCTGGAGCGTCTTCCTCTACAGCAGCCCAGCCGCAGAAGGCTACAGGCCCCGAACATCCGGCCCCGGCAGCTCGGACATCCGGCCCCTTCCGAGCCCCCAGACATTCGGCCACCGGCCCGGAAATCCGGCCCCTCCGAACCCGAGAGCAACAAATGCCACCGCTCTAGCCCGGACATCCGGCCCCTCAGCCCGGACATCCGGCGTCGCCTGAAAGCCCAGACATCCGACCCGACCAGCCCGGACATCCGGCCTCCCTTGTCTGCGCACAGTGAAGGCCCGAGGCCCGTGTATCCCTTCTCCTCCCTAGACTATATATACTCCATCCCATACAACTTTCTAGGGTTAGCAAAGGATTAGCTCATATTTTGTGAGAGAGCTTTGCTCATCCACTTGGTTACCTTCTCCTCGGAGAGTCGAGCCTCCACCGGAGAAGATCCCCCAAGCGGATTCAAGACCCCTCTTTAGGGAAGAACATCAAGACCTCCTCACAGAGAAGAACCGGTTACCCTTTTGTATCGTCCCTAGTTGATCATGGATCGTGTATCTTACTTTATGTACTTGAGGATCTAGCCCATGTGTGACTTGTTCTTGTTAGTTTGAGAGTTCCTCTCGTGTTTCCCCTTGTGATTTCCCTCGTTCCCCTCTTTGTGTTCCTCGTGTTCTTCGCGGGATCCTCTCCTTTCGTGAAAGATCGGGCGATTAGGGTTCTACCCTACATCATCTTGGATCAGAGCTAGCTTGTCTCTTGATACATCATCTTGGTATCAAGAGCCACGTTGATCATGATTTCGGAGCCTCCCCGTTGTGTTTCTAGCCTTGTTTTGTTGTTTTTTGTCCTAATTCGAAAAATCCCCACCAAAAATAGCCCCAAATTTTTTTGTGATTTGTTGGTGTGTTGAGATTTTGTTGGTTTGGATTCGTGGATTTGCTTTGTTTTGAGTGGATCTAGCTTCCCATCCTTTTTCCCCAATTTCCATCCACAAATTCCTCTGAATTTCGCCTGGATTTAACCTCTCCTCGCGGTGTTCATCCCGTTCGTCCCCGGATCCAGAGCCCGGATATCCGGCCCGTCAAGCCCAGACATCCGGCCCCACCCAGACATCCGACACCTGGCAGCAACATCTCCATCCACCGCCCCATTTTCTGCCCAATTTCCATCAAATTTTGTTCCAGTGCCCACCATATACCATATACATTTCTGCATACCTCCACCACTTCTGCATAAACCAACCATTTTTGGACCGTTTCGCTCTCCGACACAATTGCTACTTCGAGGTTTGACAATTTGAGTTGCGGTACCGTATCCTTTTGTGTTTCGACTATCTAGGTACGGTTCGACATCGACATCACCGCCGTTCATCTTCGCCACGGACGTGTCCTACATCGTCATGAACAACGACCACCTCGACTATACCTTGGTATTCGTGCCACCATTTTGACACCATACCGAAAGCAAGACTGGTAACCTCATCTTGGTATTGGACATATCACTCTTACCAATACATTGATAGCCATCATAGCATTACTCCTTTGCGTTGCTTACCCATCGAGACTAGCCATTCAGTATTGCCGGCAACGAGACTTGTGCACATTAGTGATCATACTTCGCATAGCATACATACATCATTGTTGCATATATTGGTATCATCTCTTGTGTCACAAAGTTGTCATCGCATACTCATTTGCTATCTTGGTTCGTCAAGCATTGCATGAGAAAAGAGCTCAAACATCAAAGAGCCAAACAAGCTTTTAAGCAAAGAGGAAAGATAAGCAAAGAGCTTTTAAGCAAGAACCATAGCATCTTACAACATTAAGATTGTCATACTCGATCATCTTGGATCATATCATAGCAACACCTTGCATACAAAATATTTGGGATAGAAGTCGTTGCATTTTTGCTAAGTAGGTTGTGCACAAGTTCTTTTATCCGCCTATTGTGCAATCGTGCTAGCGTCTCTCTAGTGTTGTGCAACAAGGGCATTTTTGTGGATTCCACATTTTGGCTCACCCTTGGTTGCACGATCCCACTTATCTTTTTGCATGTGTGTTTCCGTGCACCTTATATGCTTGGTCTACTTGTTACATTGCATCTTGCGAATCTTTTCCAACATTATTGAAGCTCACTTACAATTGCATCAAATTTTGTGCCACCATCCTAACCAAGCTCCACAAAAAGCTTTTACTTGTGTAGGTGTGAGAAACCGACAAGAACTAGTACCAATTGTGCTATTTCCTTGTCCTACATTGGAGTGATCCTCGATCCACTTTCAGCTTCGGTCAAGGTACATTTGGTACTCGTTCTTCTCTTTCTACCACTCACATTTGTCTTGGAATGATGGATAGGCCAAGTACTTCTACCAACCCACTCTTCATGGAGCAAGACGTCGACATGAACTCCTTCGTCACCAAGAGTCACCTCTTTGGTGCGCAACGTGCTTTGCATCAAGAGCAACAAGCTATGAGTCAACGCATCGACAACCTTGCCGCTGACTTGCGACTTTCCGAGCAACGTACAAGGGACTACTTCGACCACAAGCTCGACGATCACAAGCAAGAGAATGACGCAAGGATGGACGAAATTCGTGCTTTGTTGCTCAACCGCTCGTCTTCCACTTCAAGAAGGAGACGTTCAAGCTGCCACTCCGACTTCACTCTCTCCGGCTCAAGTACACCAACATCGAACACTCTTCTTCGAGCCGCGCACACCGACCGTCAAGCAAGCCTCAATCCCCTACGAGAGACCAACTCTCAAGAGCGCTGACAACGTCAAACTCAAGAGGCCTTTGCGCTAGCACGAGAATGACAACGACAACGCCAACCTGAAGAGGAAGAGCGAGCGCGTCTACACCAAAATTCTCAAGATGCCGAGGCACAACGTCAAGAACAACAACTCCGTGACACTCAAGCACTTGCGGCGCAACGAGCTCTACGCGATTCGAGTCGAGCCATTGCCGACCGAAGCCGACAAGCCCGTGAACAAGAGTAAGCACTTTGCGAAGAAATTGAAGAACGAAGATTTCAGGCTCGCGTGCATCGTCAAGTTCCTCCTCGAGCTCGACAAGCTCCTCCACAAGCTCTCCAAGAACAACAAGTCAATCAAGAGCATGAAGACAATGGAGATCCTCCACGACAAGAACAACATGACAATAACAACCCTCCGCCCCAAGAGCACCACGAGTTGCACAATCATCAACAACATGGGCGTCATCATCCCCGACGCCAACACAATGAAGAGCAACTTTATGGCAAATTCAAGTTCACCATGCCCAAGTTCAACGGAAGCAACGATCCCGAAGAGTACCTTTCACGGGCATTCAAGGTTGACAAGATCTTCCGTTTGCACAATTATGAAGAAGAGAAGAAGATTGCGATGGCATTCCTTGAGTTCCAAGACTATGTCCTCATTTGGTGGGAACAAATCATTGAGCGCCGAGAGGCAAGAGGTGAACCACCCATCACTACTTGGGCGCAAATGAAGGATGTCATGAGAGCACGCTTCGTACCTACCTACTACAACCGCGACCTCTTCAAGAAACTCCAACAACTCAAGAAAGGAAGAAAGAGTGTTGAAGAATACTACAAGGAGATGGAGATTGCAATGATAAGAGCCAATGTCACGAAAGATGAAGAGAAAACAATGGCACGTTTCTTGAATGGACTCAATCATCCTATCAAGAAGATCGCCGACTTCCAACCATACTCAAATCTCATCGAGCTAGTGCACCAAGCTACCAAAGCGGAACGCCAAGTGCAAGATGATTTCAAGTATGCCAAGTTCTCATCCAAGTCCTACGGCTTCTCCAACAACCAAGCTTCAACGACTCCAACACCAACGGCAAAGCCTTCTTCTACCAACATCGACAAGTCGACTTCCAAGAAAGCTTCGTCAACTACAAGCCATCCTCCTACGAGCAACTTCAAGCCTAGAGCTTCATCATCATCAACCCCAACCGATGAGACCGTCAAGACGAGTTCCTTCAAGTGTTTCACTTGCGAAGGCCGAGGCCACAAGTCCTACGAGTGCACCAACAAGCGAACCATGGTCTTCAACGACGATGGCACTTATGACTCCATGAGCGAAGGCGAAATGGAAGCCCTCGAGCAAGTCGCCATGCACCGCCAAGTGAACAATGAAGAAGAACAAGTCTTTTGCGATGAAGACTCAAGTCCCGCACTTGTTGTCTCCAAATTCTTGACTCTCCAGCATCACCAAGAAGAAGACCAACGATGCCACATATTCCAGACCAAGGCCAGCATCAATGGACGATCCGTCAAGGTCATCATCGATGGAGGAAGTTGTCATAATCTCGCAAGCGAAGAGCTTTTCTCCAAGCTCCAATTTCCCAAGACGAAGCATCCACATGCATACAAAGTGCAATGGCTTAGTGACTCCGGCACCATCCAAGTCGAGCACTGAGTACAAGTCTCCTTCAAAATCGGCGCCTACAAAGACACCTTGGAGTGCGACGTCGTTCCAATGACCGTTTGTCATCTTCTCCTTGGACGGCCATGGCAATTCGATAGAGGAGTCGTCCACAACGGCCGAACGAACCACTACATCTTCAAGATGAAGGGAAAGGATTATGTCCTCCGTCCAATGTCGCCAAGTCAAGTGATCGCCGACAATCAAGCCACCCATCATGGATATCATAGTGAGAGAGCGAGCCACCAAAAAGAGAGTGAGCGCCACAAGCCAAAATTGAGTGCCTCCACGATGAGCGAAAACAAGAACCTAGTTCTATTTGCCACCAAACGTGAGATGAGAGAAGCGTGTGAGAACCCATAGTGTCCTACACTACGTCCTCGTGTGCAAGGACAATGCACCACAAACTAACACTTCTCACACTCTTCCTCTAGTGTTGTCTTCTCTTTTGCAGGAATTTCAAGATGTTTTCCACGATGAGCTACCTCCGGGTCTACCTCCTCTACGAGGCATTGAGCACCGAATCGGCCTCATCCCCGGAGCACCTCTTCCGAACAAAGCTCCATACCGTGTCAACCCCGACGAAACAAAAGAAATACAAAGGCAAGTAAAGCATCTCATAGACCATGGACATGTGCGTGAAAGTTTGAGCCCTTGTGCCGTTCCGGTCATTCTTGTGCCAAAACGTGATGGTAGTTTTCGCATGTGCTCCGATTGTAGACCTATCAATGCTATCACCGTTCGCTATAGGTATCCCATTCCACGCCTAGATGATATGCTTGATGAGCTTAGCGGTGCCACTATATTTTACAAAATTGATCTTAAGAGTGGTTACTATCAAATCCGCATACAAGAGGGTGATGAATGGAAAACCGGCTTCAAAACCAAGTTTGGTTTGTATGAGTGGTTAGTCATGCCTATGGGTCTTTCGGCAGCACCAGGCACTTTTATGCGCCTTATGAATCATGTTTTTCTCCCTTACATTGGTATATTTGTTGTGGTCTACTTTGATGACATTCTTGTGTTTAGCAAATCTATCAAAGAGCATGTCACCAATGTCCGCACCGTTTTGCAAACTCTTAGAAAAGAGCGCCTCTATACTAATATGGAGAAATGCATTTTTGGTGTTGATAAGCTCGTTTTGTTGGGTTTTGTTGTTTCTTATAAGGGTGTTCATGTTGATGAGTCCAAGATCAATGCTATTAAGACTTGGCCACAACCAACCAACTTGCATCAAGTGCGTAGTTTTCTTGGCGTTGCAGGTTTATATCGTCGCTTTGTGAAGTATTTTAGCACCATTGCTTCGCCTTTGCATGCTTTGAGCAAGAAGAATGTGCCTTTTGTTTGGGGACCATCCCAAGATATCGCATTCAATGAGCTTAAGAATTTGCTTACTCATGCTCCCGTGCTTGCTTTACCCAACTTCGATAAACCTTTTGAAATTGATTGTGATGCTAGTGGTAATGGCATAGGAGGTGTGTTAACGCAAGAGAAGAGCCCCATAGCTTACTTTAGTGAGAAACTCTCCGGCGCGCAACTCAATTACCCCATCTATGACAAAGAGCTATATGCTTTAATCTGTGTTTGCATGAATGGGAACACTATCTTCACCCTCATGAGTTAATCATTCATACCGATCACGAGACTCTCAAGTATCTTAAGGGAGAAACAAACTTGAACAAGCGTCATGCTAAATGGAGTGAATTTATTGAGTCTTTTCCCTATGTCATCAAGTACATCAAGGGTAAAGAAAACATCGTACCGGATGCTCTTTCCCGCATATGCATGCTTGTCATGCAACTTGAGTTAGATGTCATTGGCTTCGAGCATATCAAAGACTTGTATGAGCATGATGCAACTTTTGCTACTCCTTATGCCAAGTGTTTGTCGAATACATCTTGGGAACGCTATTACATTAAAGATGGATATCTTATGAGAGCTAACAAACTTTGCATTCCCGAGTCCTCTCTTCGTTTGTTGCTTTTGCAGGAATCTCATGGAGGAGGCTAAATGGGACACTTCGGACGCAACAAGACGTTCGCCACGCTCTCGAAGAACTAATTTTGGCCAAAGATGTTTCGGGACATCAATCGTTTCACCAACCGATGTTCTACATGTCGCAAAGCTAAGTCCAAAGCTCAATCTCATGGCCTCTATATGCCTTTACCAATTTCATACCAACCATGGGAAGACATTAGCATGGACTTTGTACTTGGTTTGCCTAGGACTCGAAATGGGAAAGATTCCATATTTGTCATTGTGGACCGTTTCTCAAAAATGGCACATTTTATTCCTTGCAACAAGATAGATGAGGGAGTCCTGGATTAGGGGGTCTCCGGACAGCCAGACTATATCCTTTGGCCGGACTATTGGACTATGAAGATACAAGATTGAAGACTTCGTCTCGTGTCCGGATGGGACTCTACTTGGCGTGGAAGGCAAGCTAGGCAATACGGATATGTATATCTCCTCCTTCGTAATCGACCTTGTGTAACCCTAGCCCCTTCCGGTGTCTATATAAACCGGAGGGTTTTAGTCCGTAGGACAACATACAATCATACCATAGGCTAGCTTCTAGGGTTTAACCTCTCCGATCTCGTGGTAGATCAACTCTTGTAATACTCATATCATCAAGAATAAATCAAGTAGGACGTAGGGTTTTAGGGCCCGAACCTGGGTAAAACATCGTGTTCCCTGCCTCCTATTACCATCCGCCTTAGACGCACAGTTTGGGACCCCCTACTCGAGATCCGCCGGTTTTGACACCGACATTGGTGCTTTCATTGAGAGTTTCTCTGTGTCGTCGCCGTTAGGCTTCATGGATCCTACTATCATCGATAGCGATGCAGTCTAGGGTGAGACTTTTCCCCCCGGACAGATCTTTGTGTTCGGTGCTTCGCACTGCGGGCCAACTCGCTTGGCCATCTGGAGCAGATCGAAAGTTACGCCCCTGGCCACCAGGGCAAGTTTGGAAGCTTAAACTACACGACCGATATCCGCGGAGACTTGATCTTCGACGGATTCGAGCCCCTGCCTTGTGCGCCACGCGGTTACGATGAGTACGATTTAGCTCTACCATCAGACCGTATTCAGGAGATCGCACCGGCAACCGCTCTGAGCATCAATTCGGAGCCAGTTGCGCCATCCATGGACAGTTGGGTAGACCCCGTCACGGAGGTCGTATCCTCAGCGGCAATCGAGCCGAATATCGACCTTACCCTTCACGAGAGCCATGTTACCAAACTGCCAGATCCTTCTCCGGCCACGGACTCTGAACCGCTTGCGCCCATTCCTATTGAATCCGATTGGGCGCCATTCATGGATTTTACCTCCGCGGATATTTTTTCAGCACTCGCCCTTCGACGACATACTGAACTCATTAAGGTCTCTCTCCTTGTGAGGAGAGTCCTGGCCGAACTACATCCGGTAGGATTGGGATGCGGATGACGAAGAAATTCGCCGCCCACCCACCACCCACTTAGTAGACACTGTCGATGACTTAACCGACATGCTCGACTTCGACTCCGAAGACATCGACGGTATGGACGATGATGCGGGAGGCGAAGAGGAACCACTGTCCACAGGGCACTGGACAACCACCTCATCATACGATATATACATGGTGGACACACCCAAGAAGGCAATGGCGATGAGACAACGGAGGATGACCCCTCCAAGAAGCAACCCAGGCGCCGGCGTCAGCCGCGCCGCTCTAAGTCTCGCCAAGGAAAAAGTGGTGATACCGGCACAGGAGATAATAGCACTCCGGACAGTGCCGAAGATGGCAACAATCCCCTCCAGCAAGATTTAGGGCAGGAGGATGGAGAGGCCAGCCCTCCTGAGAGAGCGGCAGATGGAGAGGTGGAGGATGATAATTACATGCCTCCCTCTGAAGACGAGGCAAGCCTCGAGGACGATGAATTCGTCGTGCCAGAGGATCCCGTCGAACAAGAGAGCTTCAAGCGCAGGCTTATAGCCACGGCAAATAGCCTTAAGAAAAAGCAGCAATAGCTTCAAGCTGATCAAGATTTGCTAGCTGGCAGATGGACTGAAGTCCTGGCGGCTGAGGAACATAAACTCGAACGCCCCTCCAAGAGTTACCCAAAGTGCAGGTTGCTACCCCGACTGGAGGAGGAAGCACCGAAACCTACATCCCGGGCGTATGACGCGGCTGATCGGCCACCTCGTGGCCGCGACAGAGAAACATTCCAGGCAAAAGCTCAGCCCGCACCCCGACGCCATTCAAATAAAAAGGCATGGGGAAATACGCCAGACCTGCGAGACGTATTGGAGGACAAAGCAAAACATGCAAGATCGATCTATGGATAACGAGGGCGCGCCAATATGCGAGACAATAATCGTCACGCCAGATACAGTAAAAGTAAGTCCGGCCGGGCCGAACACAGCGGGCAAGACTCATTTGAGCCGCGTCGTGATATAGCCCAGTACAGAGGCGCCGCACACCCCTTATGCTTCACAGACGAAGTAATGGATCATCAAATCCAAGAGGGTTTCAAAACCGTAAATATAGAATCATACGACGGCACAATAGATCCCGCGGTATGGATCGAGGATTTCCTCCTGCACATACACATGGCCCGCGGTGATGACATACACGCCATCAAATACCTCCCACTCAAACTCAAAGGACTAGCTCGGCATTGGCTCAACAGCTTGCCAACAGAGTCCATTGGCTGTTGGGAAGATCTGGAAGCCGCATTCCTCGACAACTTTTAGGGCACTTATGTGCGACCACCGGATGCCGATGACTTAAGCCACATAATTCAGCAGCCAGAGGAATTGGCCAGGCAATTTTGGACACGGTTCCTAACAAAATCGTCGACTGTCCGGATGTAGAGACCCTAGCAGCTTTCAAGCACAACATCCGCGATGAATGGCTTACCCGGCACCTTGGCCAGGAAAAGCCGAAATCTATGGCAGCCCTCACGACACTCATGACCCGCTTTTGTGCGGGAGAAGACAGCTGGTTGGCTCGCAGCAATAACATATCAAAGAACCATGGTACTTCGGATACCAAGGACGGCAACGGCAGGTCACGTCGCAACAAACATAAGCGCCGCATTAACAGCGACAATACCGAGGATACGACAGTCAATGCCGGATTCAAAGGCTCTAAACCCGGTCAGCGGAAAAAGCCATTCAAAAGAAGCACTCCGGGCCCGTCCAATTTGGACCGTGTACTCGATCGCTCGTGCCAAATACACGGCACCCCCGACAAGCCAGCCAACCACACCAACAGGGATTGTTGGGTGTTTAAGCAGGCCGGCAAGATAAATGCCGAAAACAATGATAAGGGGTCACATAGCGATGACGAGGAGGAGCCCCGGCAGCCGAACACCGGAGGACAGAAGAGGTTCCCCCCACAAGTTCGGACGGTGAACATGATATACGCAACCCACATCCCCAAGAGGGAGCGGAAGCGTGCGCTCAGAGACGTATATGCGTTGGAGCCAGTCGCCCCAAATTTCAACCCATGGTCTTCCTGCCCGACCACCTTCGACCGCAGGGACCACCCGACTAGTATCCGTCATGGAGGATTTGCCGCATTGGTCTTAGACCCAATCATTGACGGATTGCACCTCACTCGAGTCCTTATGGATGGCGGCGGCAACCTGAACCTGCTTTATCAAGACAAAATGCGCAAAATGGGTATAGACCCCTCAAGGATCAAACCCACTAAAACGACCTTTAAAGGCGTCATACCAGGTGTAGAGGCCCATTGCACAGGCTCAGTAACACTGGAAGTGGTCTTCGGATCTCCGAATAACTTCCGAAGCGAAGAGTTAATCTTCGACATAGTCCCGTTCCGCAGTGGCTACCATGCACTGCTCGGGCGAACCGCATTTGCAAGATTCAATGCGGTACCTCATTATGCATATCTCAAGCTCAAGATGCTAGGACCTCGGGGGGGGGGGGGGGGTCATCATAGTCAATGGAAACACAGAGCGCTCTCTCCGCGCGGAGGAGCACACTGCGGCCCTTGCAGCAGAAGTGCAAAGCAGCCTCTTAAGGCAATCCACTAGTTCGGCGATTAAGGACCCGGACACCTTCAAGCGCGCCCGGAGTAATCGGCAACAGGACCGCCTGGCACGTTCCGAGCTCGCATAGCAATGCGGCCCCCACCCCGGTCCTAGCCAAACGGCGAAATCCGTGCCACGCGTACATAATTACGCATTAAAAATACCATGGGCATAGGCGGGGAGGGGGGCACGACTGCGGCACGCTCCAAGTCGTGGCTTAAACCGCACTAGGGGCTTCCCGCTTTGTTATTTTTCTCTTTCAGGACTTTAATCTCTGGAAACCCTGTCCGGCAGCATGATTGCCGAACACATGATGCAGCAACCAAGGAGGAAGAAAGCTACGTCACACCACGGAACTCCCAGGTGGATTACGATAACGAGTGTAATATTTGCTTTAATACTATTCCTCATCTTGCCCTTGGAAGGGAAATGTCAAACAGTCCTACTTTTTGCTTATCGCACTACTTGTATCATTCCGCTTTAACGCACCTTTTTGAATAAACAATGCATAGAATTAAGACTATTATTGCATTCTTCCTTTTTATATATATGTTCATTCACGACATCTAGCACCCGTACACTCTGGTACGGCCAATACGCTAGGGGCTTAAGCATACCCCATAATACGGCGTGAGAAGTTCGAACACTTTCGATAGTGCGGCACCTCGAACTTATAGCATTATATGCATCAGCTCCGAATCATGTCTTGGGTCAATAGTTGGGTTTGCCCGGCTCCCATGTTTTGGTACCCTACGTTCCGCTATATCGGCTAAGGTAGCACTGGGAGAACTACTGCGATTGTGCCCCGGTTCTGCTGGGCTAAGCACCTCAGTAGAGAAAGCTAAAACTGACTATTATGATAAGGCGAGAGACTGGTCGCTGTTCGAGAGGTTTTGAGTCCCTAAAGACTTATGCCACTTAGAGCGAGGAGTCGGCCCTGTCCGGCTTAAGGCTTGTATCGCGCCCCAAATTCAGCCTTCCGAATACTAGGGGCTTCGCCGAAATTTAAAATTATAGAATTCTATGGCTAAGTGAGAGTGATAACGCATTATAGTCCGATTGCCTTGTTCATTGTGCTGAGCACCTCCCTCGAAGGACCCAATAATGGGAACAAGAGTGCTCAGGTTTATCCCAAACACCCCAACACTCATTGCGTGGGGGCAGAAGCCGACGACTAGCCATCTCACCAATTTGATAAACAGCCGAACAGAAGGCAATATTTTAAATTCAGACAAGCGTTGCATAGCGCATATGGACAAGTTCTTCATAATACAGGATATAAGCAATGCGTGGAGTAGCTCCCAAGGGTTTGAATGTAACAGGGCAATAGGTTCTACCTCATCAACTACTTCCCAACCCGCAAGTTATGACATCCTAATCATGCAATGTTTGAGGATTGGAACTAATGCATAAAAACTAGGTGATAATGGGATATGATCAAAGTGTTATTTGCCTTGCTGACGATCTGCGAAACCTAGGGACTCGTAGTAGCACGCTTCGCACTCCGGGTGTTCTATCGCAACAAACAATAGCATACATAAGTAACAAACTACGATGCACAAGCAAAACTCAAATAAAAGAGGTTGACCAGAAAGTTCAAATTAAGAACTCTGGTTCGCAAAAAGAATCAAATCAAACGGAGCAACAAAACTCAAACGGCAAAAGAAAGAAGCTTCGTTTACTAATCTGAAACTAGGTCAAATTTTATAGTAGGGAAAACTTGTTTGAGTTGGTTAAACGGAAAGAGGGTTTCGAGATGAAACTCCAGGCGCTTGAATCGCCTGATTCCGACTAACGAGCAAAAAGATAAACATAAACTAAGATCGGATATGAAATCACGATCAGAAAAAATTGCAGATTAAATCCGATAAAAGAAAACTGACGAACAGACTAACGAACGAGCGTTCGTTAGTTGTATATAACGGGCGAAGAACCATTCGTTAAAACGAACGTTCGGACGAACGTCCGCTAACTAGAAGAACCAAGAAAAACCGGCGATAAAAAAAAATGAATCTAGGGTTTTCAAAAAAACCAAACGGTTTTAGAAAGAAAACCGGCGGCGGGGCGCAGCGGCTACCTCCGGCAGGAGATCCGGCGAGGCGGGGCAGCGGCGGGGCGGCGACTTGCCGGGCAGCGGCGCTCGGCGGCGGCAGGTGGCGGCGGCTGCGGCGGCGAGGCGGCGCGGCTAGGCTGCGGCGAAGCGGCGCGGCAGGCGGCATCGGCGGTGGTGGTGGTGTTGGGGCGGCGGGGTGGCGGTATATAAAGGGAGGGGGCGGGGCGGCTTGGAGGAGGGGGCAAGGCACGCCGGCGGAGAGGAGTCCGGCTTGGACTCCTTGTCCGAGTCGGCGGCGGCGGCGGTGCGCGCGCGCACGCAGGAGGCGGCGGCGGCGGCCTGGCACGGCGGCCTGGCGCGGCTGGGCCTTAGGCCCAGTCGGCGCGGGAACTTTTTTTTAATAATTCCGCCGACGGAAGAAAAATCCTAGAAAAATAAATAAAAATCTAAAAATGCCAGAACAAATTTTCACCGCCTAAATAAAATATTTAGGACGAGGTGAACATTTTCTTGGCCCTAAAGTGCAATTTTGAAAATGTGCAATTCTCCTAATGCAAATAAAACCAAATAAAATCCAATAAATGATTTGAATATTTTTCCTCCAATATTTCAATTATTTCAGAGAAGTCATATTATCTCCACTCATTTGACTTCAAATGAAATACTTCGGTGAGAAAAATTATTAAAATCAAAATCCTCGTTTCATTATTTGATAAAAATCAAATATGAAAACCGAAAAATCCCCAACTCTCTCCGTGGGTCCTTGAGTTGCTTAGGATTTCGAGGATTGCGGAACTGGAATGCAATAAAAACATGATATGCATGATGATCTATGTATAACATTCCAAATTGAAAATTTGGGTTGTTACAAACCTACCCCCCTTAAGATGAATCTCGTCCTCGAGATTCGGGCTGGCTAGAAAATAGGTGCGGGTAGTCTTTGCGGAGATCATCCTCTCGTTCCCAGGTATCTTCGTCCTCGGTATGGTGGCAAAACTTTACAAAACTTGATAACCTTACCTCGGGTGATTCTGCTGGCAAACACCAGAATCTTAACAGGTTTCTCCTCATAAGTCAAATCACTGTCCAACTGAATCGCCTCCAAGGGTACTGTATCTCTTAATGGTATATCCGCCATCTCAGCATGACACTTCTTCAGCTGTGAAACGTTGAACACATCGTGAACTCCTGACAATCCTTCGGGCAATTCCAACTTGTAGGCAACTTCTCCCATCCGTTCCAAAATGCGATACGGTCCTACCAATCTCGGGGCTAACTTTGCTTTAACTCCAAAACGTTTCACTCCTCGCAAGGGCGATACTCGCAGATATGCTCTATCTCCAATTTCGTAAGTTACCTCCTTGCATTTTGAGTCTGCATAACTCTTCTGCCTGGACTGAGCAATCTTCAGTCGGTCTCGGATCAATTTTACCTTCTCCTCAGAACCCTTGATCAAGTCTGGTCCAAACAACTGTCGGTCTCCTACCTCATCCCACATTAACGGTGTTCTGCATCTTCGTCCATACTTGGCTTCAAACGGTGCCATCTTCAAACTGGCTTGATAGCTATTGTCATAGGAAAACTCTGCGTATGGCAAATTGTCATCCCAACTAGATCCATAATCTAGTGCACAGGCTCTCAACATGTCCTCCAAAATTTGGTTCACTCTCTCGGTCTGTCCATCTATCTGCGGGTGAAAAGCTGTACTGAACTCTAACCTTGTTCCCAAAGTCTGATGTAACTGATGCCAGAACTTTGAAGTAAACTATGTTCCTCTATCTGATACAATGGTCCTCGGAACTCCATGCAGACATATGATCCTGGACATATATATCTTGGCCAACTTTGCACTTGTATAGGTGGTTTTCACTGGGATGAAGTGAGCTACTTTGGTTAAGCGATCAACTACTACCCATATGGAATCGTATCCTGCTTTGGTCCTGGGCAATCCGGTGATAAAGTCCATGCCCAGTTTATCCCACTTCCATTCCGGTATCGGCATAGGCTGTAACAATCCCGCTAGCTTCTGATGTTCTGTCTTAACCCTCTGACATACATCACATATGGCTACATACTCGGCAATATCCTTCTTCATACCAGTCCACCAGAAACGTTCCTTCAAACCCAAATACATCTTGGTGTTTCCGGGGTGTATCGAGTATGGTGAGTCATGGGCCTCTTGAAGTATTAACTTCCTGATCTCCTGGTTATTGGGCACATAAACTCAGTCCTCAAACCATAGGGTATCGTGCTCATCTTCACGAAAACCTTTGGCCTTTCCTTTGCACATCTTCTCCTTTATATCAGCAATCTCCTTGTCCTCTTTCTGGGCTTCCTGAATCTTGTCCAGCAATGTCGACTGGACCTCCATTGTTGCAATAAATCCTCTAGGAAGAATCTCCAATCGAAGTTCCATGATGTCCTCTGCTAATTCCTTCGGCAGTCCCTTACTTTCAAGGATATTAGCAACTCTTCCGGCTCAAAGCGTCTACTACGACATTGGCCTTTCCTGGATGATAGTGTAGTTTCATGTCATAATCCTTTATAAGCTCCAACCATCTCCTCTGTCGAAGGTTCAGTTCCTTCTGGGTGAAAATGTACTTCAAACTCTTGTGATCCGTGTACACATCACAACGGTTTCCAATAAGCTAATGTCTCCAAGTCTTCAACGGATGCACTACGGCTGCTAGCTCCAAATCATGCGTGGCATAATTCAACTCATGAGGTTTTAGTTTTCATGAGGCATACGAAACAACTCTTCCGTCCTGCATAAGCACACATCCAAGTCCTAAACGAGAGGTGTCGCAATACACTTCGAACTCCTTATGTATATCTGGCAGTACTAGCACTGGGGCTGTAGTCAAATGTTTCTTCAACTCCTGGAAACTTGCTTCACAATCTTCTGTCCATTTAAACTTGGTATCCTTCTTCAACAGTTCAGTCATTGGCTTTGCAATCTTGGAAAAATTCTCGATGAATCTCTGGTAGTATCCTGCGAGTCCAAGAAAACTGCGGATCTGGCTAACTGAAACGGGTGCCAACCATTCAGTGGCTGACTGAATTTTGCTGGGGTCTATTGCTATACCTTCTCCCGATATAACATGTCCAAGGAACCCGACTTCCTTCAACCAAAATTCGCATTTGCTAAACTTAGCATAAAACTGGTGGTCCCTGAGTTTCTCGAGAACTAAGCGCAAATGCTCCTTGTGCTCCTCCTCGTTCTTCGAGTATACCATAATATCGTCAATAAACACCACAACAAAATTTTCCAAATACTCCATGAACACCTTGTTCATCATGCTCATGAAATAGGCAGGGGCGTTAGTCAGTCCAGACGACATGACTGTGTACTCGTATAATCCATATCGCGTTGTGAACACCGTCTTTGGTATGTCCTTCTCTCGTATCTTCAACTGATGATACCCAGATCGAAAATCGATCTTCGAAAACACTTTAGCTCCTTGCAACTGATCAAACAGATCGTTGATCATCGGTAGTGGGTACTTGTTCATAATCGTCACTTCATTCAATGCTCGATAATCAACAACCATCCTCAAGACACTTCGACAGGTTAAAACAAGACCAGCAACACCGCCCGAATGTGCCGAAAAATCCCGATAGGAGCTGCACATATCTCGTTCTCAGGGCACACTCAGATTGTCCAAACTTCTGGTAGGCCAGCCCAGAGTTGCCCCTGGTGGCCACCGGCAGCTGACAGGTGGACCAACACTCAGAGGAGCACTGGCCCGGGGGGGTTAAAATAATGATGACCCTTCAGTCTGCAGAACCCAAGGGAAAGAAAAGGCTAGGTGGAAAATGGTAAAACCAAGGTTGGGCATTGCTGGAAAAGCTTTAATCAAGGCGAAATATCAAGGGGTTCCCATTATAACCTAACCGCGTAAGGAACGCAAAATCCGGGAACATAACACCGATATGACGGAAACTAGGGCGGCAAGAGTGGAACAAAACACTAGGAGAGAGGCCGAGCCTTCCACCCTTTACCAAGTATATAGATACATTAAGATAGCAAGATAATATAATGATATCCCAACAAGTAAATAAATGTTCCAACAAGGAACGACCTTCAATCTTTACCTGCAACTAGCAACGCTATAAGAGGGGCTGAGCAAAGCGGTAACATAGCCAATCAACGGTTTGCTAGGACATGATGGGTTAGAGGTTTGACATGGCAATTTGGGAGGCTTGCAAGCAATTTGTAGGCATCGTAGCATTGGCATAGCAAAAGAGCGAGCAAACTAGCATAGCAAAGATAGTAGTGATTTCGAGGGTATGATCATCTTGCCTGCACAGTTGTCAGAGTTGACTGGATCCTCGAAAGCAAACTCAACGGGCTCCTCATTAGCGAACTCATCTCCCGGCTCTACCCAAACAAGACAAACAAGCAACAAGGATACAATCAACCACATAAGAGACCAAGCAATATGATGAAATGATGATATGCCATGCGGAATGCGATGCGGGATGCAAAATGCAAGATATGACAGGAAATGCATGAACTTGGCCTCAACTTGGAAATCCAAGTGTTCCACTGGAAAGATGAGATGAAATCGCTTGAAAACGATATAAAGAACGCCGGAATCAGAGTTACGGTTTGGAAATGGCAAGCGATTCAAAAATGACACCGGTCTGCGATTTATAGCAAGTAGGCATCTAAATGCAACAAAATGAACATGCTACAGCCACAAAATATGACAACAAAATACATGGCAGGGATGCACACAAGATGCTTAACAAAATTCTAGCACTGAGCTATGTCCAATTCATCCATTAACAGGTTCAAACAAGCATGGCAAAAATGCATATGACGAACAGATCTCAGACTTAGTGAAATTAACACTCGCCTGGAATTTCAGATCAGGTAGCCCTTTTCGGAGCAACAAAACTACATGCTACAGGACCTGAACATGGAAAAGTAAAGCATGGCATGTATCTACTCGAAGATCTTAACAAAAGTCCCTTAGTGACCTTGAGCCAAAAGGGATTAGAAAATTCAGTTGCAAGCATGTGAACATAGCAAAAACATAATCAGTTTTCAGACTTGGTGAAAACTGACACAAGCTGAAATATAACTCAAGTAGGCATGTTTACGAGCTCGATGCACTCACTACGGTTCAAGTCATGGCAAGACAAGCATACATACATCAAGAAGGAACAAAATGAAAGCTAGACATGGCAAGAACAATAGCATAGCATGCACGGATCAACTACAACATCACCGGCAAAATTTGACAATCTGCAAAAGTAGAGCTCGATTGACTCAAGCTAGGGTGCTCCATAATTGCAAACAAAGACATGGATGGATAGAGCACTACAATATTAACAAAACATCCTTATTGATCATCCTCAAAAGAGGCACGGATCACTAGGAAACAACATGAACATATGGCATCATGAGATAAACCGCTCCGGGAGTTGGTGAAATTACTAAGTCCCTGAAAACAGAATTAGCAAGTGCACCACTTTGCAAGCTTGCACTAGTCACCACTCACATCCTAAAAATACATGGGTTGCACCTCTGGAGAGATAACAAAACCCTTAACAAAGCATATGTAGAACTCACGGGCATATCATGCACACAATAATTATGGCAAAATAACAAAAGTGCTAAACGGAGTAGCAGATCTGGAAATTAACAGCTCTATCAAAAACTCAATATCTCTGTCCGGTAGCATGCCTGGTAACTCTTCTGGAAAAACATCCGGGTAATCCTTCACTACAGGCACTTCCTCCTGAACAACTCCCGTAAGGGTATTCACTTAACTCCTCCTAGGCACATGCCTAGACACATACTTAATCCTTTTTCCTTCCGGGGTGGTGAGATAAATCGACTTACTAACACAGTCAATGCTTCCTCCAAACTTTGACATCTAGTCCATACCCATCCAGTCCTTGTGACTCCAAGATAATTAGGTCGGACGGAAAAACATGTGTACCAATGGTTAAGGGTATCTGGTCACACCATCGGCTGGCCATATATTCTGCTCCGGGTGAACTTACTAAAAGATGGGTCCTAAGGGTTTGGGTTGGTATTTTAAACTTATCCACTAATCCCCTTGATATGTATGAATGCGATGCACTAGTATCGAAAAGAACAAGAGCGGTAAATGTCTTAACCAAAAACATACCTATTACCGCGTCCGGCTGCTCTTCAACCTCCTCCATGTTAACGTGGTTCACTTGTCATTTGTTGAATGGATTTGGCTTCTTCCCAGCGCTCCCATTTCCATTTCCATTCTTTCCTTCAGGGCACTCCGTGGCGTTGTGTCCAGTCTTCCCGCACTTGAAACACGTAACATGACTTAAGTCCCTTTTGGCGGGTGTGGCTGGGTTGGGGCGGTTATGATTGTTGTTAGCTCCGTTCCCATTCCCATTCTTAGCACTACTGTGGTTATGTGATCCTCCTCCAGCATGATTGTGACCTCCATGGGTATGAACAAGTCCTCTCGAGTTCAGGGTTAGGCGAGGTTTCTGCTGAGCTCCTGAGTTATACTTCCCTTGTCCATACTTCCTCTTGCGGCTCTCAATCTGTTGTTGCTTCCCTTCAATCATAAGAGCCTTATCTACCAACTCCTGGTAGTTGTTGAAGGTTGCTACCATCAACTGCATACTCATCTCATCATTCAGCCCTTCCATAAACTTCTCCGGCTTCGTGGCATTTGTGGCCACATCATCAGGGGCATAGCGAGATAACTTGCTAAACTCATCCACGTACTGAGCCACAGTACGGTTCCCCTAGCGTAGGTTGCGAAACTCCCGCTTCTTCATCTGCATAGCTCCAGTTGAGACATGGGCGGTGCGGAAAGCTTGCTGAAACTGGTCCCAAGTGACATTGGCTATAGGAAAAGTGGCTGTGTAATTCTCCCACCGTGAGGCTGCTGGTCCATCCAATTGATGTGCGGCAAAGCGCACCTTCTCAGCATCTGTGCAAACTACGGTGGTCAACTCCCTTCCAATTTGGCGTAACCAATCATCAGCAACTATAGGCTCGGTGCTACTTGAAAACACCGGCGGCTGTAACCTTAGAAAATGGGCTAGGTTGTCCACTGACGGTGGGTTGTTGTTGTTGTTGCCCTGGTTCTGAACTAGCAATTGCATCAACATATTCTGCTGTTGGATCAACTGGGTGAGCTCCGGCGGGAAGGCAAAACCGGTGTCACGTCTCGGAGGCATCTGATGGGTTTTAGACGGAAGAGATTAGAATAGAAGAGGGGTCTAATTAGAAGGCACTACCCATATGCACATGAGACAAACACAATCATTTCACTCAATCAATCAAGCAAGGGCATACAATGGTCTAGAACTATCGCAAAAGTGCTCACTACTACTATATACATGGGGGAATACTAGTGATATATGGTAGTCATCTAGAAAGTTTGATCGACGGAAGACTCCATGATGTCTGCTCCAGCTTCGTCTTCAAAGTCATCATCACTAGGGTTGGAGTCGGTGTCGTCGATGATGATGTAGTCCTCGGGGTGTATTTCCTTGGGTTCTTCTTCTTCTGCTATTGGTGCTGGTCCTCCCATGAATACTCCGATCTTCTTGACTAGGTCGTCATTCTTCTCCAGTAGTGTCTTGATTTCCTCCTCATATCCATCGCGGGTAGACTTGAGTTCTTCCTCTAGCTCGATGATCCTAGTCTTCTCCTTCTTCAAGTCCATCATGTCCGCACACATCTGGTTCTCCTAACGTCGAATGTGCTGGTTTAACTCCTGGATGAAAGCTGCAATGGATCTATCCTTCCTGGTGTTGATTACTTCACATTGCTCGTCTCGGCGCCCACATATTTGGTAAATAGTGTCCTTAAGCTCCCTGTTGTTAACTTCTCCAATGTGTCCCATGGTGATGTGAGCTGCCATACTCTTTCCTAAACTCCAGGTTGGTGCGTCGAAGGAAAATTCTATGGGTTTAGAAGTTGGCGAGAACGTCCTTCCTGGAACTTGTACTTGAATCATCCAGCGCTCCTCTTTAGGTAAAGTGGTGTTGTATGTCCCGGTGAAGCTTGGTATTCCAATGTTCAAGTACCTAGTGACTTCCTTCAAGTGGCGTCCAAAAGGTGTGTCTTCATCCGGTTGTGCAAACTTGTTCTTCATCTCCGTCATCCTAAAGAGTAGAAAATGGAGATGAGTCGGAAATGAGAAGAGAAGTGTAACCTAGGTTTTATCTTAGTGGTCGTGTCCTACACTCAGTGTGTGCTCTGATACCATCTTGTAGCGACCCAACCTCAGATGGTCAAGTCTCTGTGCTTCAGTGTCATCCCTGGATCGGTAATGCTGACACACACAGTACTCGAGGATTTATAACAGAGTAGCAATCACACACTTACCTAGTAATCTAGCTATGTTTTGTGTTCCCCGTGTGATGATTCTGGCCATCATTCTCGAAAGCATCCCGTAGCTAGTGGGTTTCATCTATTTACTGTGGCAATGACAGGTCATGCAAAGGAAAGGGGTTCAACTACCACAGCATGTAACAATTGAATCGTTGTTGTCCTAATGCAGTAAAAGAGAGCAGGAGCGAGAGAGTGGGATTGTATCGGAATGAACAAGGGGGTTTTGCTTTCCTGGCACTTCTGAAGATAGTATAGTTCTTCATCGGTGTCATCGATCTCATCATCGGAACGTCGTCTACCGAGAGGGGGACAAATACTGGCAACAAGGAAGAACACAATCAATGCAATGCACAATATGATGCATGATCATGACATGGCAATATGCTGTGATTTGGGCTAATGCAACAGAAAGTCATTTTAATTGAAGTGGAATTCAAAACTACATCAAATTCCAACTCCAAACCTATTATGAAATTTGCCCTAATCATGTTTCATCCTAAACAGTGAGGTTAACTTGCTCAAACATGCATGAAAATGTTACAGATGGATAGATTGGATTTTTCTGATCATTTTTCATATATAAGTCTTTGCATTTGGAGTTACGGTTGATTTTCTATGATTTTTAGAAGTTTTAACTTTTTCTGAATATAAATAAATCATTTAGATTTATTTAAAATCTAGAAAAACATTACTGCGTCAGCATGATGTCGGCGTGACATCATCAGGTCAACAGGGGCTGACCAGGGTTAAACCTGACCCGTGGGTCCCACAAGCCAGTGTGACAAGGTAGGAACAGAGGCTGACCAGTGGGGCGAGGTCAATGCTGACAGGGCAGGTCAACCCTGACAGCCTGGGCCCACTGGACTTAAACTAATCCTAAACAGAAACTAATCCAGGTTAATTAAGGGCGTGGGTCCCATGTGTCAGTGAGCATGGGGGTTAGTTAGTGGCGTCACTAGCCGCTAATGACGACGCCACGTCAGCATGGCCGGGGTTAGGCTGCCGGCGACGGCCAGACGAGGTGGAGGGCGTCAGAAACTTGCCCTTCGATGACCAAACGGACGGCGGGCACCACCAGTGCGAATCCCAGGCTCTCGCGCATCCAATGGAACACGCAAGAGACCGTGGGATGGCCGGAGGCGACGACGGCGTCAAGGTTAGCGGCGGCCGGAGCACGGGCTCGACCGGTGTGTAGCTACGGTGTACGGGAGAGAGAGAGATGAGCAGTGATATGGCTTCCTAGGAGCACGCTGAGCACGATGGAATGCACGTCCGCGAGCTGTAGCGACTATGGCCACGGCGACGCCATGGCCGGCGGGGCGAAGCTCTCGGGCGTGGTGGCTAGGATAGCTAGGGGAGGCAAATGAGCTTGGGGAGAGAGGGGAAAAGTAGAGCTCGAGGACGAGGCTTCAGGGCGTCCAGGGTCCTGCGGTTCGGTGTAGGGGAAGCTGCGAATTTGTCGATGGCGTCCGGCGGCCGTGCAGAGAAGTCGAGCTCGAGGACGAGGCTTCAGGGCGTCCGGGGTCCTATAGTTCGGTGTAGAGGTGCGTAGCAGCGAGGCGGAGCTCGTGAACATGTTGGGGAGGCGAAGCGGTGGCTCTGGCCACGGCAACAGCAAGCGGCGGCGAGGGCGTGCTCGGGTCCGAGGGGGAAGCGAAACAGAGAGCGGGGTGGGGGCGAGTGAGAGGTCGGGCAGATCCGGACAGCAACGGGGTGATCATCCGCGGCATCGACGTGTGTCGGGGCAAGCAGGAGGTGGAGGCTGGCACGCGTGCTGGCGCCACGCCCCTGCCTTTCCTCCTGGCAGGAGGTGGATGACGCCCTTGCCCCTGGTGGGCTGGGCTGTCTGGCTGGGCCGCGCAGGTAAGGAGGCCCAGGTGGGTCTCTCTCTCTGCTAATTCTGTTATTGTTTTCTATTTTTATTCCTCTGTTTTGAATTAGTAAAAGTAGTAATTCATTTTGTAAAATCCTGAAACATAATTGTGGGCACTTTTGAAAATATTTCCAACAGCCCTCAAATGCTTTCAAGATTATTTGGACACTTCAAATATTTTATAGAATTTAAGTGTCCAAATTCAAATACTTATGATTTAATTCAAAAATCCAAAGTGTCCTGGCAAAAAGTGCACCATTTTTGGCAGAGGTTCTAGACCAATTCAAAAATGATGAACTTTTGTGAAGGGCATTTTGGGTTGATTGAAATAGATTTTACTTGAGCCTATTTGATTTGATTTGATGCTAGGGTTTGTTCAACGCCCATTTCATATTTAAATGAAATTTAGACATGATGACATGACGATCATGCAAGGACAAGCAAAGGCTAAGATAGGGCTGTGACACCAACGCTCCTCTCATCCGGAGAGGGAAATCTCCATCAACATCTTCATCAGCACCATCTCCTCTCAAAACCCTAGTTCATCTCTTGTATCCAATTCTTGTCTCCAAGTCCGGGATTGGTGCTAGTAGGTTGCTAGTAGTGTTAATTACTCCTTGTAGTTGATGCTAGTTGGTTTAATTGGTGGAAGATCTTATGTTTAGATCCTATATGCATATTAATGCCCCTCTGATTATGAACATGTTTATACTTTGTGAGTAGTTACTTTTGTTCCTGAGGACATGGGAGAAGTCTTGCTATTAGTAGTCATGTGAATTTGGTATTCGTTCGAATTTTGATGAGATGTATGTTGTCTCTCCTCTAGTGGTGTTATGTGAACGTCGACTACATGACACTTCACCATTATTTGGGCCTAGAGGAAGGCATTGGGAAGTAATAAGTAGATGATGGGTTGCTAGAGTGACAGAAGCTTAAACCCTAGTTTATGCATTGCTTCGTAAGGGGCTGATTTGGATCCATATGTTTCATGCTATCGTTAGGTTTACCTTAATACTTTTTTTGTATTTGCGGATGCTTGCAATAGAGATTAATCATAAGTGGGATGTTTGTTGCACTTTATTTACTTTTGTTACTTGTTGCTCGTTACAAATTATCTTATCACAAAACTATCTGTTACCACTTATTTCAGTACTTGCAGAGAATACCTTGCTAGAAACCGCTTATCATTTCCTTCTGCTCCTCGTTGGGTTCGACACTCTTACTTGTCGAAAGGACTACAATATTTCCCCTATACTTGTGGGTCATCAGGACTACATCAACAACACGTTTCACTACCTCAACAAAAGGTTGGACAAACACACAGAGGAATTACGTCAAGTGTTGTCCAACTATAAGTCTTCTTTACCCTTTGTCATCTTCAAGGCGTCAGCGACAAGTTGAAGATCTTCGGAGCGCCCATGCGATGCAAGTGCAATTCGTCCACGTTCTCATCTTCATGACGACCAAGATCATGTTCATGATCCACACAGTCATGAAGGGAAAGTAAACTCCAAGCATCATGTGCATGGCGATGACGAACTCCATCGAGCTCAAGCATGACAACGACACCATCCAGATGAAGATGCTCGACATGCACAAACCTACAAGTCCCAACAAGTTCTACATCAAACTACGACCAACCTTCATGAGCAGAAGAGAAGACCGCGAGAGAAGAAACATGTAACACCCTCGATGCGACTATAGCTCCCACGTGTCGAGGCACGACTTAGAGGCATAATCGCATTGAAGGCATATGTCGCAAGTTAGGCAATCTTCACAACATCCCATGTAATATAAATAATAATAAAGGGGAGATAATATAGTTGACTTACACTCGCCACGTCAATCAAGTACATAAATAACATTACATCATCCAAACACTCATGGCCCGACTACGGCGCCAAAATAAAAGAGAACCCAACATGCGACACGGTCCCAATCACCCCCAACTGGGCACCACTACTGATCATCGGGAAAGGAAACATAGTAACGTTGAGAGTCTTCGTCGAACTCCCACTTGAGCTCATACGCGTCTCCTAGAGCGGAATCATCAGGCCCTGCATCTGGTGTAATAGTAATCTATGAGCAACAGGGACTCAGCAATCTCGCACCCTCGCAATCAAGACTATTTAAGCTTATAGGTAAGGCAAGGTAAAATATGAGTGGAGCTGCAGCAAGCGACTAGCAAGTATGGTAGCTAACTTATTCGCAAAAGAGAGCGAGAAGAGAAGGCAAAGCATGAGCGAGAAACTAGAGAACCACCTGCGCAAACATTACTCCAACACCGTGTCCACTTCCCGGACTCCGCCGAGAAGAGGCCATCACGGTAACACACTCAGTTGATTCATTTTAATTAAATTAAGGTTCAAGTTATCTACAACCGGACATTAACAAATTCCCATCTGCCCATAACCGCGGGCACGGCTTTCGAAAGTTCAAATCCCTGCAGGGGAGTCCCAACTTAGCCCATGACAAGCTCTCACTGTCAACAAAGGAATAGACCTCCTCCCAAGACGTTCCGATCAGACTCGGTATCTCGGTAATTCAAGACACTTCGACAGGTTAAAACAAGACCAGCAACAACGCCCGAATGTGCCGACAAATCCCGATAGGAGCTGCACATATCTCGTTCTCAGGGCACACTCAGATTGTCCAAACTTCTGGTAGGCCAGCCCAGAGTTGCACCTGGTGGCCACCGGCAGCTGACAGGTGGACCAACACTCAGAGGAGCACTGGCCCGGGGGGGTTAAAATAATGATGACCCTTCAGTCTGCAGAACCCAAGGGAAAGAAAAGGCTAGGTGGCAAATGGTAAAACCAAGGTTGGGCATTGCTGGAAAAGCTTTAATCAAGGCGAAATATCAAGGGGTTCCCATTATAACCTAACCGCGTAAGGAACGCAAAATCCGGGAACATAACACCGATATGACGGAAACTAGGGCGGCAAGAGTGGAACAAAACACTAGGAGAGAGGCCGAGCCTTCCACCCTTTACCAAGTATATAGATACATTAAGATAGCAAGATAATATAATGATATCCCAACAAGTAAATAAATGTTCCAACAAGGAACGGCCTTCAATCTTCACCTGCAACTAGCAACGCTATAAGAGGGGCTGAGCAAAGCGGTAACATAGCCAATCAACGGTTTGCTAGGACTTGATGGGTTAGAGGTTTGACATGGAAATTTGGGAGGCTTGCAAGCAAATGGTAGGCATCGTAGCATTGGCATAGCAAAAGAGCGAGCAAACTAGCATAGCAAAGATAGTAGTGATTTCGAGGGTATGATCATCTTGCCTGCACAGTTGTCAGAGTTGACTGGATCCTCGAAAGCAAACTCAACGGGCTCCTCGTTAGCGAACTCGTCTCCCGGCTCTACCCAAACAAGACAAACAAGCAACAAGGATACAATCAACCACATGCAAGACCAAGCAATATGATGAAATGATGATATGCCATGCGGAATGCGATGCGGGATGCAAAATGCAAGATATGACAGGAAATGCATGAACCTGGCCTCAACTTGGAAATCCAAGTGTGCCACTGGAAAGATGAGATGAAATCGCTTGAAAACGATATAAAGAACGCCGGAATCGAAGTTACGATTTGGAAATGGCAAGCGATTCAAAAATGACACCGGTCTTCGATTTACAGCAAGTAGGCATCTAAATGCAACAAAATGAACATGCTACAGCCACCAAATAGGACAACAAAATACATGGCAGGGATGCACACAAGATGCTTAACAAAAGTCTAGCACTGAGCTATGGCCAATTCATCCATTAACAGGTTCAAACAAGCATGGCAAAAATGCATATGACGAACAGATCTCAGACTTAGTGAAATTAACACTCGCCTGGAATTTCAGATCAGGTAGCCCTTTTCGGAGCAACAAAACTACATGCTATAGGACCTGAACATGGAAAAGTAAAGCATGGCATGGATCTACTCAAAGAGCTTAACAAAAGTCCCTTAGTGACCTTGAGCCAAAAGGGATCAGAAAATTCAGTTGCAAGCATGTGAACATAGCAAAAACATAATCAGTTTTCAGACTTGGTGAAAACTGACACAAGCTGAAATATAACTCAAGTAGGCATGTTTACGAGCTCGATGCACTCACTACGGTGCAAGTCATGGCAAGACAAGCATACATACATCAAGAAGGAACAAAATGAAAGCTAGACATGGCAAGAACAATAGCATAGCATGCACGGATCAACTACAACATCACCGGCAAAATAGCAAACAAGTTGACAATCTGCCCAGATTCACAAAGTAGCAAAAGTAGAGCTCCATAATTGCACACAAATACATGGATGGATAGAGCACTACCATTTTAACAAAACATCCTTACTGATCATCCTCAAAAGAGGCACGGATCACTAGGAAACAACATGAACATATGGCATCATGAGATAAACCGCTCCAGGACTTGGTGAAATTACTTGGTGCACCACTTTGCAAGCTTGCACTAGTCACCACTCACATCCTAAAAATACATGGGTTGCACCTCTGGAGAGATAACAAAACCCTTAACAAAGCATATGTAGAACTCACGGGCATATCATGCACACAATAATCATGGCAAAATGGCAAAAGTGCTAAACGGAGTAGCAGATCTGGCAATTAACTCAAGTAGCCCTCTTCTAACAGCATTTCGGGCATCAAGATGAACTCAAATGAAAATGATGCAATGGAATGAAATGATGTACTCTCTGAGATGAACATTCTGATATGCTATATGCATGAATCGGAGCTATGGATGCAAAGTTACGGAGCTACGAACATGTGCATATGGACTAGCAAATCCGGGGACTTAGACGAAAATTCAACCTCCGATCTAGGGTTTCCAGATCTGCACGCAATCCGAGGCAGCGGCGTGAGCACTGTAGCATGGCGGGGACAAGGACGACGGCCGGCGACGGCGCGAGGTCGCCGGTGGCCGGGGCGGCGGCGCAGGGGCCCGCGGCGGCCGGAGCGACGAGGAGGCGGCGACGGCGAGCTAGCGCGGCGGGGTGGCGCGGCGGCGGCGGGGCGGCACGGCGAGGCGCCCTTGAGGAGGAGGCGCGGCCCGGGCGCGGGACGGAGGGGGCCGGCCTTGGGCCCGGCAGGCCGGCGGGTGTGGCGGCGGCGGGAGGCCACGTGGCAGTGTGGGAGTGGGCGCGGGCGGTGGAGCGGACGCGTCCGGCCGGGGCGGACGTGTCCGGCCGGCGCGGATCTGGGATTTAGGGATTGAGGACGAGGGGGATCCGGATTTCGGGGAAGGGGTCTATTTATAGCCATAGGAGGAGCTAGGAGAGTCCAAATGAGGTGCGGTTTTCAGCCACGCGATCGTGATCGAACGCTCTAGTTGATGGAGAAGAGTTAGGTGGGTTTTGGGCCAAAATGGAGGGGTGTTGGGCTGCAACACACACGAGGCCTTTTCGGTCCCTCGGTTAACCGTTGGAGTATCAAACGAAGTCCAAATGATATGAAACTTGACAGGCGGTCTACCGGTAGCAAACCAAGGCCGCTTGGCAAGTCTCGGTCCAATCCGGAAATGTTTAATCCCCACACATGAAAGAAAGCTAGAAATGACCACTGGAGGAGAATGAAGCGCCGGAATGCAAAACAGACAACGGGGAAAATGCTCGAATGCATGAGATGAACACGTATGCAAATGCAATGCACATGATGACAAGATATGAGATGCATGACAACGACAACAACACGCGGAGACAAAACCCGAACCAGAGGAACTAAATATAACTTAACGTCGGAAACGGCAAGAGTTGGAGTACAAATAGGGAAAGTTACATCTGGGGTGTTACAAAACACCAAGAGGAAGCAACGGCTACCACCACCACTTCGGCATCTTTGCCATGTGTTATCAAGGCATCTTTTCCTGTGGACGTACAACATCTTCGCCTAATTCCCATGAGCACGCCTACATCAACATCATCAATGTAATGCCCCGGATGTAACATTCCATATTTGTAACTCCAACACTTGCCATTTCCGGCTATGTGATATGATATTTCCTTCATGGTCGTGTTTTGTTTTCGTTTTGCGTTTTGTTCATGTCATGCATCTCATCTCATGTCATCATGTGCATATCATTTGCATTTGTGCTTGTCTCATGCTTCTGGTCATTTTCCCCGTTGTCCGTTTCGCAATCTGACACTCCCACATGCACCCGTTGCACCCCTCAAATCTCGTTTCGTGAGCGGGAGAAAAACCTTCTCCGAATGGGTCTAGATTTGTCGAGTGGCCTTGGTACATCACCGGTAGGCCGCTTGTCAAATTTCGTTCCATTTGGAGGTCGTTTGATGCCCCAACGGTTAACCGGGTTACCGTAAACGCCCCTCCTTCATTGCAGCCCAACACCCCTCCAAAACATCCCACTAGCCCGTCTAAACCCCCTCCATGCTCTCCGTCGTTGGATCACGATCGTGTGGGCGAATACCGCACCTCATTTGGACACTCCTAGCTCCCTCCACCTATAAATATGCATCCCACCCTGAAATTTGCGGACGAAACCTTAGTCTTCCCCTTCCTCCGCGCGCCGGACACGTCCGCCACGCCGCCCGATCCAATCACGCGATGCCACGTGAGCCTGCGCCAACCAAGGGGAGCCCATGCGAGCCCACGCCAACCGCCGCCACCTGCGCAGAAGCCCGCGCAAGCCCGCACCCTTGCGCCTCCGCCTGTCTCGCCTCCGGCCCCCGCGCCACCGCCCACCGCCCCTCCTCGCCGCCGCCGTCCCTCCTCGCCACTGACATCCGACCACAGCTTGCCGCGCCGCCCGGTCCCATCGTCGCCAGATCCGGGGGCTCCACGCCCAGATCCGCCTGGCCCCACTCCGGCGACCTCCTTCCGTCCACTCCGCCGAGAACCCTGCAGCTCCGGCCGCCTCCCCCATCAACTCTGGCGATGTTCCGGCGAGATCCACCTCATTGACTTTTGGACCCCATGGTATAATTTCTCCTTAAGTCCCTGAAGTCTCTAACATTTTTGTTTCCATGTTCATCATGCCATATCTTCATGACCGTAGCTCCATTTTGCATGCATGATATATCAAAATGTTCATCTCATGATGCTCTTAATGTTAGTGTCATTTTCATGCATGTTACTATCAATATTGATGCCCTAATCTTTGTTGCAAAAGTGCTATATGATGTTGTCTGCTAGAATTTAACAGAACTTGATGATTTGTCATTTTCATTGCATTTTGTGTGTGCATCCTATGAGCATGATGTTTGCATGTTTTATGAGCTCCATAATGCCATCTTTACAGAAGTGCAAGTCTTGTATTTTTGTGAGCTATGTGGTGTCTAGAACAAGCATGCAAAGTAGGCTTCATAAAGTTGCTGATTTCAGACAGTTATTTTGCTTAGTCATTTTCCTGTTACATTTGATGCCATGTAAACTTGTTGCTACCATGAGATCCATGCACAGTTTGAGGTAGGTTAGTAAGAGAGTTTTTAAGATGTGGTACTGCTCTATCCATTCATGCATCTGGTTGTAATTATGGAGTAACCTAGCATGTTATTTCCATTCTCTACTTTTGCTAAATATTATTCCTGGCAGATTGCTAACATGAGATTCAACTTTGCCATGGGTGTTGCTAGTGATACATGTACCCTATGAACTCGATCTTGCCATGCTTATCTTATGGAACATGTCTACTTCATGTTGGTTACCTTTTCATGCCATGAAATGCCTTGTGGTTAGTGAATTGAGCTTGCAAAGTTCCTATCATGAATCTGTTTCTGCCATGACATGTTTTTCTTCTAAGTCTGAAACTGTTCATATAACTTGCCATGTTTGCAAGGGTGCCACATTATTTTCCATGCATCTTTGGTTAAAGTTCAGTAAGGGAGTTTTGTTGTATGTTTTTAGTAATAGTATGCCATGCCTTTGTTTGCCATGATATATTCCTGTAGCATGTTATTTGCTAGCTCTAAACATTGCTACCTGTAGCTGTTTTGACATGTTTAGTATTTTCTCCAAGTTTGTGAAGGTGATATCATTTGTATTTTTGCCATGCTATTTTGAGCTTGTTCTAGTGAGAACTAGCAGGAGCTCAGTGTTCCTGATTTGTAGAGCTTCACCTGTACTTTATGGCCATGTGCTTTGTTGCTATGTTGTTGTGCTCTAACATAGTTTCTTGTTGTATTCTAAGTGTTATGATGCTGTTAACCATAGAGTTGCATCATTCATGTTTTGCTTGTCATTTGCAAACTGTGCTTCCGTTTACGGTGATCCTTATATCGATTTCGACCGAAATCACCCCATCTTTCCAGCGGCATGCTTGGCTTGCCAAGTTGATGCCTTGATCATTCTTTTCCTTCCGAAGTACCCATATGCATTGCACATCGTATCTTGAATTCCATGCCATGTCTTGCATCATGTTGCTTGTGCGTTGCACAGTGATTGATTGTTGTTCCGTTGCTTGTGTTCTTGCTTTAGGTAGAGCCGGGAGACGAGTTCGTGAACGAGGAACCTGTTGAGTACGTTAACGAGGAGCAAGCTTTTGACAACCCCGAGAACTTTGCATGCAAGATGACCATTGCCCTCGATATCACTTCTATCTTTGCTTGCTAGTTGTTCGTTCTATCGCTATGTCACGGTACCTACCACTTGTTATATCATGCCTCCCATATTGCCACATCAAGTGATGAGGTCATCAATACCATTGTTACACCCACATCCCCTGCTGCTATACATACTGGACCAATTACTAGAGCTCGCACACGCCAATTAAATTAACAGGTACTTCCGTTTCTTGGTAATGATTCTAATGTTCATGGGAATATGATGCTACCTAAATTGGATACATTTCTTTTGCTTACAAATGAAGGGCCTAGCATGGATAAGAGGGATGAACACTGGAGCAAGACCAATCATGGAGATGATGGCATGCGCAAGGGGATCAAGAATGGAGTTACAAGTGATGATTTCAGGACTTTGAAGCCACCATAAGGAGTGCATGAAGCCTTGGACGAAATATACAAGATGCCACTTCATAAATTTAGTCCAAAGGCTATTCTAGGTGCTGCTTCACCTTATTATTGGGCCAGGCCCATGTATTTTCGAAATACTTAAGTATAGGTTGTTTTTAGAGTCTGTATGTGTGGGGAAACAAGAGTTAGGGTTCGTTTCGGACCCCTCCTCCAAGGGCCACGAAATTCCCCCTCTTCCTCCATATATACAACCCTTAGGGCGTCGTTTAGACTTTGGGTTTTGTTTAGATTAAAGTTCGCCATAGCTACAACTTCGCGTACTTCGTTTGTGTTCAACAACCAGACAAAGGCGTCACAGAACCCCACCTTGATCAATAGAGCTTTCATCTTATATTCGCATATCCAGATTGCAATCTTAGTTTCTTGCTTGTTCTTCGTTTGCCTGCAGGAAACAAACCTTCATCGTCAGGTTGATCGTGCTCCGGCATGGTCAATAACCTCTCGGAGTTGGTTTAGCGATTGCTAAGGCGCGACGTCCTCGCACGTTCGTAGTCGGATCGTCAAAGTCGACTTCCTCCAAAACGATAGCCACCATCTCATCGAAAGACGGGACACCTTTGCCTCTATCAAGTCGTATCAGCTTTCCAGGTTGCTCGGTGAGATTTCACAGTTTTTCGTAGTTTAGATCGAGTCTGTTCTTCATACCTACAGTCCACGAAAAAGCCAAAAAAAATTTAGGGTTAGTTCATCATATCCGAACCAGTCTGAGCCTTTGCATAGTCTTTTCAGTATTTTGCTTTGTTGAATTTGCGGTTGCATCTCGTGTCTAGTTGCTGGTCTTAGAGTCTTGTCTTTTAGAGTTTTGAGTTCTGGTCATAAGTTGTCACGCCACCGCCGCACCATCATCATCGCCCCTGCCATCTACCACCACCGCTTATCTGCCACCGATCCATCTCCATATACCATCACGAATCCTTATCCATATACCACCACCAATCCGTATCCATATACCACCATCAATCCATATCCATATACCATTACCAATCCGTATCCATATACAACCACGGCTGCCATATCCTACCACCATATATCCACCACCAATCCGAGTTCCTTTCATATTAGGTTTGTTTTCGAGATCCATCTTATTTCTATTTCGTGTTTCCTTGCCTGAGTAGGTTTTGAAAAAAAGAGGAGCGCAAAAAAAAGAGGAGCAAAAAAAAAGTTCCAGAGTGTGCTTTTCCCTTGTTTACGTGCAGCGCCGTGATTTTGTCAGTGTTCTAGGCTCGCGTCTCTAGCACGGTCTAGCCTAGGACCAACACAGCACCATCATTGAGCGTTTATTCAATGCTGCATCTCTGAATTGATTATTGCTGACGCTTTTTGCTACCATATTATAAGCCTTCCCAGCTCCACATACATCTACGTTGTGCGTTTGACTATCCCTGGTAATCGCTCTATCCAAGCTTTGAGATTTTTTACTACAACGGTTGCTGATCACCACCTGCTGCTTGGTAAGAACTGGTATGAATTTGAGATTCGCTTGACGGATTTGTGACTGTCCACCACACCATCATCATCTGTAGGATCATATTCTTGTGTGTTTCTATTGCTGCTAACCATGGCAGGATCACAAGTCGACGAGACTAACTGGGAGAACATGACAAACAAAGAGTTACATGATAAGTTTTAGCAAATGATGAGTGGACAGGTGGAAGATGTGCTAAATAGATTTGAGGAGGCCATGGAGAAGATAGATGGCATTGAGAAGGAGTTCGAAACAAAGCTCGATAACAAGTTTAATGAATCTCGCGCGTCTTCCACCGCCCGTTGCACCTGTCGCACCTGTACAACAACAACAACAACAACAACAACATCGTCTTCCAAATCAAGTGGGATGAGCACAGCACGTTCCCATTGGGCCTGGTCAAACTTCTGGTGCTGCCGTACCTACTGTTGGTGCTTCTATAGCTCCTGCTACTACTGTAGAGGTGGAGGACCATTACGAGGATGAGGTTGATCAAAATCAGAACTACGTGCAACCACCACACTACTAGGAAAAGGGCTATAGCTAATATGGACATTAATGGCGCACCATGTATGTGGTGCGCCACTGCTATATAGCAGTGGCGCACCAGATACAGGTGCGCCATTAGTGTCCTCATTACTAATGGCGCACCATACACACGGTGCGCAATTACTAGCAAATTTTATTTTTTTACTTTTCCAAAACTATTAATGGCGCACCAGGGCACAGTGCGCCATTAATAGTTTTAACTAGTAATGGCGCACCACACACACGGTGCGCCATTAGTAACAATTTTTTTTTCCAAAACTAGTAATGGCGCACCAGGGTAAAGTGCGCCATTACTAGTTCAAACTAGTAATGGCGCACCACAATCAAGGTGCTCCACTACTAACAATTATATATTTTTTGTTTTGCAAAACTAGTAATGATATTTCTTCTGTTCTAGTCCTCATGAATATTTATTTATGTCTTTATTCTGGTATTGAATTTCTAACTCACAAAAAGTATTGAATTTGTTAATATTTTTTTGAACTCATGAATATTTTTAAATTTCATGGGCACTTTTTCAATTCATGAATATTTTTTCAAATTTGATGATATTTTTTCATATTCATAAATGTTTTACCAATTCACAAATGAATGAAATTAAAAATAAAAAAAAATTTGATGATATTTTCAATAACAAATTTGATGATATTTTCAAAAATAAAAAAAGTTACTAATGGCGCACCCCTCGGTGGTGCGCCATTGCTATGGATGTACTTATGGCGCACCCCTAGGTGGTGCGCCTTTGCTATTCTTCCCCCCTCTATCCCTTTTCCCCTTGCCCCCCGCGCCAGATCCCCCTCCATCTCGATCCCCCTCGCATGATCCCCCTCACCGCCGACGACCCCCCGCACCCTCCCCCTCTCCATCCTAGGATAGGCTAGGTCGCGTCGCGCCCCAACCCCATTCGCCGCAGCCGCCCCACCCCACCGGCAGGTGCACCTCGTTCCGCCGCCGTGACGAGGAAGCCGGAGCCCGTAGGTGGAGACTTCGGCGGGGCTACTCGCAGTCCATCGACGGCTGACAACGAACGCCGATGCGACGCGACGAGGCCGTCCCACGACTACGACCATGACCGGCGTCCTTCTCCTTCTAGGGTCTGCATCTCCGATGCGACGCCAACCACCGCCTCGTCAACGAATGTAAATGCTCCCTCCCTCCCTCCTCTACTCCTCTCCTGTATGTAGTGTAATATTTTTTATCGATAAAAATAAAATAAAAAGTTACTAATGGCACACCAGGAGAGGGTGCGCCGTTGTTATCAATAAAAAAATAAAAAAAAAGTTACTAATGGCGCACCAGGAGAGGGTGCACCATTGTTATCAATAAAAAAAGTTACTTATGGAGCACCCCTCGGTGGTGCGCCATTGTTATGGATGTACTTATGGCGCACCCCTTTGAGGTGCGCCATTGCTATGCCTTTCCCCCCTCTATCCCTTTCCCCCTCGCCCCCCGCGCCAGATCAAATCCCTAGCCCGCTCACCCCCCGCGCCAGATCCCTTTCCCCCTCGCCGCCGACGACCCCTTTCCACCGTGCCCCGCCCCCACCTCCAGCGCTCCTCCACCCATCACCACCGCAGCTCTTCCACCCCTCACCACCGCAAGCCGCCGCCACCCCCGAGCATCCACCGCCGCCACCGCTCCCAAGCATCCACCACAGCGCTGCCCCCCCCAACCAATCATCCACTGGCGCCGCCCCCTCCCCCTCCTCCCAACCATCCACCACCCTCCACTAGACCGCAAGCCACTGTCGTCGTCGGCCCGAATCATGCGTTTCCTCCCCGAGCTAGGGTTCCAGCACCGCCGCCGGCCCTGCCTCGCTAGCACCCTCGTCCACCTCGCTCTCCGGCGCACCTCCCTCGAGCCAGGAGAAGCTCTTGACTTTCCCCCGTCAGCAGGAGCAACCATCCCTGCCTTCGCCACCCAGCAAAGGTGAGGTTCCAAACTGTAATGTTTGACTGAAAATTTGAGTAATACTGAAAATTTGAAGTTGCGGTTGCAGTTGCAGCAGCACGGGTCTGGAGATTTAGTCACGTTCTGCAACCAAACAACCGGCCTTCTCCGTTCTCCTCCAGCAGTAGCAAAAGGTTTTTGCTATCCCTTGTTACTGGATTTAAGTTGGAGACAACATTTAAGTTCTGAACCTTGTAACTATATCATGTTCTGAATCATTTAAGTTCTGAACCATTGGAATTTCTGAATCATGAACCTTGTTAAGTTTAAAAAAAGATGATTGTACATCCAGGACACATAGGCGACCCAAATCCAACATTTTAGTAAGATTTTTACTATCTCAAAATTCACCCATGAGCTCTGAACTCTAAAATTAGTATTGTCTCAAAGTTCAATAAGATTTGCTCATTATTGTGCAGTACTGAATCATGGATTATATTGTGGCTCTGCAGGTCTGGCCCATCAACGACGACGGCTCCTCCTCGTGCTCATCGGCCTCGTGCACAAGTACTCTGCAAGTCTGCATTGGGTAAAGTATGAAATTTTCATATTTACTACTGTCAAAATTCAGTTGACAAAGAAAGTGCCCAGGTGTCTTTGTGGGTTCTAATTCAATAAACTGTATGTGTGTGTGATGTACTGTATGTGTGTGTGTGTTGTCTAGATGCCATCCACAGGTCAGTGGCCATGCTAGACAGAGTTCTTATTCATGTCTAGACATAGTTCTTATTTATGACAAAACTGGATGTCTAGACAGAGTTCTTATTCATGTCTAATTGTAAAATTGTAGTGTGATGTACTGTACTGTCATTATTTAGTGTGATGTACTGTACTATCATAATTTCTAGTTTGTAAAATTGTAGTATCGAAGATGTGTATTTTCCATTTTGAAGCTGGAAATAAACTGCCAAAACTGAAAGAAATTGGAGTGTTGAAGATCTGCTAGTGCTGAATTTTAGGAGAAGACTAAAATAAATTTTAGAATGATTGAATGTATGCAACCTGCAGTAGTGTAGCTGTACCAAAATCACATCTACCCTAATGTATGTAGTCATGTTTTTATGCCATTCTGACTTGTCCACTGGGACTTCTCTCCTGTGATGTCTGTTTTGGTTGTGTGTAGCAATATATTTTGTAACCTGTGCAAATATCGAAAAAGAAAAAAATCCTAATATTCATACTAGTGGCGCACCATACAACACATTAGTGGCGCACTGCTATAAAATATACTAGTGGCGCATTATATGTTAGTGCACCATTAGTAACCCAGAGCACAAGGTAAATATGCCCCCTGGGAGGCATACTAATGGCGCACCGTATGACTTACTAATGGCGCACTGCCTGGTGCGCCACTATAGTGTGCGCCATTAGTATATGTTACTAGTGGCATGATGATAGTGGCGCACCTGTAGTGTGCCATTAATGGCCAAAACAGGTGCGCCACTAATAAGCCTTTTCCTAGTACTGCCAGCACCACCACCAGGTCGTCATCGTGCATATCATCGCAATGGTAGGGCTGCACCACCACCTGAGGTACGCGATCATGACCATCTTCCTAAACTGAAATTGAATATTCCACCATTTGAGGGTAGATACGTTCCAGATATATATCTTACTTGGGAGTTAGAAACTGAACAACGTTTTACATGTTTACAATATCCTAAGGAGAGACGTGTTCCTGCTGCTGTTTGTGCTTTCACTAGTTTTGCATGTGTTTGGTGGTCTGAACATTGTAGATTATATCCCATTCCAGCTACTTGGGCTGCTTTGAAAGCTACTATGTGTACTCGTTGGGTTCCACCTTATTATCAACGTGAATTACTTCAAAAATTGCAGCGTTTAAGACAAGGAAAAAATTCTGTAGAAGAATATTATCAGGAATTACAAACTGGCATGATTAGATGTGGTATTGTTGAGGAGGATGAAGCTATGCTTGCACACTTTATGGGTGGATTAAATAGAGAGATTCAGACCATTCTAGAGTATAAGGAGTATACTAATATCACTCGTTTATTCCATCTTGCTTGTAAAGATGAACGTGAAGTGCAGGATCGACAGGCATTGGCGCAAACTAACTTTTTTGCAGGTCGATCTTCATCATGGACACCACGTGCATCCTCTACTTCGACTGGACCAGCACCTCCATCAGGTGCCACCTCAAGCCGTGATACAAGAAAGCAGGCACAACTACCACTATCTGCCAAGAGCACAGCTGCCGGGTCTGCGCAGAGCTCTTCTTCCATGGCATCAACAGGGCACACAAGTGATATTATTTGTCGCCATTGTAAGGGAAGAGGACATTTTGCGAGAGAATGCAAATCTCAGTGTGTGATGATTGTTACTGAGGATGGTGGGTATGAGTCCGCTAGTGACTATAATGAGGAGACTTTGGCTCTTATTACACATGAAGACACGGTGGAGATGATTCTGATCATGAGACGCAATACATGGCTGCTGAAGATGCTGACAGGTATGAATGTTTAGCTGCTCAACGTGTTTTGAGTGTGCAGGTTACACAAGCTGAGCAAAATCAGAGGCATAATTTGTTCCAAACAAAGGGAGTTATGAAGGAACGTTCCGTTCGCATCATCATAGATGGAGGGAGCTACAACAACTTGGCTAGCATGGATATGGTGGAGAAGCTATCTCTCACCATAAGACCACATCCACATCCTTACTACATCCAATGGTTCAACAACAGCAACAAGGTTAAGGTAACATGTACTATTCGTGTGCATTTTAGTATCTCTACATATGTTGATTATGTTGATTGTGATGTGGTACCTATGCAAGCATGTTCCTTATTACTTGGTAGACCATGGCAATTTGATAAAAATTATGTACACCATGGTAGAAACAATCAATATACCATTGTTCATAAGGACAAAAATATTACTTTGCTTCCTATGACTCCTGATTCCATTTTGAAAGATGATATTAATAGAGCTAATAAAGCAAAACAGGAGCAAAAAAAGAGTGAAAATCAGATTGTGGCAAAAGAATTTGAGCAACAAATGAAGCCTAATAATAAACCATCTAGTGTTGCTTTTGAAATTAAATTGAAAAGTGCATGTTTACTTGCCACCAAATCTGATATTGATGATCTTGATTTTAGCAAATCTGTTTGCTATGCTTCTGTGAGCAAAGAGGCATTATTTTCATTCAAGGACATGCCTTCCTCTTTGCCTCCCGATGTCACTAATATTTTGCAGGAGTTTGCTGACGTCTTTCCACAAGACGTGCTACCGGGATTACCACCTATTCGAGGGATTGAGCATCAAATTGACTTAATTCCCGGTGCATCATTACCCAACCGTGCACCATACCGTACCAATCGAGAGGAGACGAAGGAGATTATGCGTCAAGTACAAGAACTGCTCGACAAAGGTTATATACGCGAATCCCTTAGTCCTCGTGCTGTTCCTATCATTTTAGTGCCGAAAAAGGATGGTACGTCGCGTATGCGCGTTGATTGTAGAGGCATTAATAATATTACTATTCGTTATCGTCATCCTATTCCTAGGCTAGATGATATGCTTGATGAATTGAGTGGCTCTACAATATTCTCCAAAGTTGATTTGCGTAGTGGATACCATCAAATTCGTATGAAACTGGGAGATGAATGGAAAACAGCATTTAAAACTAAGTTTGGATTATATGAGTGGTTAGTCATGCCTTTTGGGTTAACTAATGCACCTAGTACTTTCATGAGGTTAATGAATGAAGTTTTACGTGCTTTCATTGGACGATTTGTGGTAGTTTACTTTGATGACATATTCATTTATAGCAAATCTTTGGAGGAACATTTGGAACATTTACGTGCTGTTTTTATTGCTCTACGTGATGCACGTTTGTTTGGTAACCTTGGAAAGTGCACCTTTTGCACCGACCGAGTATCTTTTCTTGGCTATGTTGTTACTCCACAGGGAATTGAAGTTGATAAAGCCAAGATTGAAGCTATTGAGAGTTGGCCGCAGCCCAAAACGGTCACACAAGTGAGGAGTTTCCTTGGCCTCGCTGGTTTCTATAGGCGTTTTGTGAGAGATTTCAGCACCATTGCTGCACCTCTCAACGAGCATACAAAGAAGGATGTGCCTTTTGTTTGGGGTACCGCACAGGAAGAAGCCTTCACGATATTGAAAGATAAGTTGACACATGCTCCTTTACTCCAACTTCCTGATTTAATAAGACTTTTGAGCTTGAATGTGATGTTAGTGGAATTGGATTAGGAGGTGTGTTATTACAATACGACAAACTTGTTGCATACTTTTCTGAAAAATAGAGTGGGCCTAGTTTGAACTATTCTACTTATGATAAAGAATTATATAATCTTGTTCGGACCTTAGAAACATGGCAACATTTTTTATGGCCCAAGGAATTTGTTATATATTCTGTTCATGAATCTTTGAAAGACATTAAAAGTCAAGCAAAACTAAACCGTAGACATGCTAAATGGGTTCAATTCATTGAGACTTTCCCTTATGTCATTAAACACAAGAAGGGTAAAGAAAATGTTATTGCTAATGCATTGTCTCGTCGTTATACTATGCTTTCACAACTTGACTTTAAAATATTTGGTTTGGAGACCATCAAAGATCAATATGTGCATGATGCTGAATTTAAAGATGTATTGCAGAATTGTAAGGAAGAGAGAACTTGGAACAAGTTCGTTCTTAACGATGGATTTGTGTTTCACGCTAACAAGCTATGCATTCCAGCTAGCTCCGTTCATCTTTTGTTGTTGCAGGAGGCGCATGGAGGAGGATTAATGGGACACTTCGGCGTCAAGAAGACAGAGGATATACTTGCTACACATTTCTTTTGGCCAAAGATAAGACGGGATGTTGAGCGTTTTGTTGCTCGCTGCACTACATGTCAAAAAGCTAAGTCACGACTCAATCCTCATGGTTTATATATGCCTTTGCCTGTACCTAGTGCTCCTTGGGAGGATATATCTATGGACATTGTTTTAGGTTTACCTCAAACAAAGAAGGGGAGGGATAGCATATTTTTTGTCGTGGATAGGTTCTCGAAAATGCCACATTTTATACCATGTCATAAAAGCGATGATGTTGTTAATGTTGCTGATTTGTTCTTTCCTGAAATTATTCGCTTGCATGGTGTGCCAAATACTATTGTTTCAGATCGTGATACTAAATTTCTTAGCCACTTTTGGAGATGTTTATGGGCTAAGTTGGGGACTAAACTGCTTTTTAGTACTACTTGTCACCCCCAAACTGATGGACAAACTAAAGTAGTCAATAGAACATTGTCTACTATGCTTAGGGCTGTTTTGAAGAATAATAAGAAAATGTGGGAAGAATGCTTGCCTCATATAGAATTTGCTTATAATCATTCATTGCATTCTACTACTAAGATGTGCCCTTTTGAAATTGTGTATGGTTTCCTACCTCATTTACCTGTTGATTTGTTGCCTCTTCCATCTTCAGAGAAGGTTAATTTTGATGCTAAAGAACTTGCTGAATTGATTTTAAAAATGCATGAGTTAACTAAGGAAAACATTAAGCGTATGAATGCTAAATATAAACTTGCTGGCGAGGGTAGAAAACATGTTGTGTTTGCACCTGGAGATCTTGTTTGGTTACATTTGTGTAAGGATAGATTTGCTAATTTGCATAAATCAAAGCTAATGCCACGTGCTGATGGTCCTTTTAAGGTGTTAGAGAGAATAAATGATAATGCATATAAACTTGAGCTGCCTACAGATTTTGGGGTTAGTCCCACTTTTAACATTACAGATTTGAAGCCTTATTTGGGTGAGGAAGATAAGCTTCCGTCGAGGACGACTTCATTTCAAGAAGGGGAGGATGATGAGGTCATTAATACCATTGTTACACCCACATCCCCTGCTGCTAAACATACTGGATCATTTACTAGAGCTCGCGCACACCAATTTAATTATCAGGTACTTTCATTTCTTGGTAATGATTCTAATGTTCATGAGAATATGATGCTGCCTAAATTGGATACATTTGTTTTGCTTACAAATGAAGGGCCTAGCATTGATAAGAGGGATGAACACTGGAGCAAGACCAAGAATGGAGATGATGGCATGTGCAAGGGGATCAAGAACGGAGTTACAAGTGATGATTTCAGGACTTTGAATCCACCATAAGGAGTGCATGAAGCCTTGGACGAAATATACAAGATGCCACTTCATAAATTTCATCCAGAGGCTATTATAGGTGTTGCATCACCTTATTATTGTGCCAGGCCCGTGTATTTTCGAAATACTTAAGTATAGGCTGTTTTTAGAGTCCGTATGTGTGGGCAAACAAGAGTTAGGGTTGGTTTCGGATCCCTCCTCCAAGGGCCACGAAATTCCCCCCTCTTCCTCCATATATACAGCCCTTAGGGCGTCGTTTAGACTTTGGGTTTTCTTTAGATTACAGTTCGCCATAGCTGCAACTTTGTGTACTTCTTTTATGTTCAACGACCAGACAAAGGCGTCACAGAACCCCACCTTGATAAATAAAGCTTTCATCTTATATTCGCAATATCCAGATTGCAATCTTAGTTTCTTGCTTGTTCTTCGTTTGCCTGCAGGAAACAGACCTTCATGGTCAGGTTGATCGTGCTCCGGCGTGGTTAATAATCTCTCGGAGTTGGTTTAGCGATTGCTAAGGCACGACGTCCTCGCATGTTCATAGTCGGATCGTCAAAGTCGACTTCCTCCAAAACTATAGCCACCATCTCATCAAAAGACGGGACACCTCTGCCTCTATCATCAAGCCTCTAACCACCTTCCTATCAAACCGTTGTTCGGCTATGTTACTGCTTTTGCTCAGCCCCTCTTATAGCGTTGCTAGTTGCAGGTGCCTTGCAGGTTGTTCCATGTTGGAACATGTATATGTTGGGATATCACAATATCTCTTATTTAATTAATGCATCTATATACTTGGTAAAGGGTGGAAGGCTAGGCCGTTTGCTTAGTGTTTTGTTCCACTATTGCCCCCTTAGTTTCTATCATACCTGTGTTATATTCCTTAATTTTGCATCCCTAACACGATGAGGGTTTATGGGCCCCTCTTGATAGTTTGCTTTGAGTAAAACTCCTCCAGCAAGGCCCAACCTTGGTTTTACCATTTGCCATAACAACTTAAAACTTGCATATGGACTTTCCGGACCCCGTGGAATTAATCAACCCCCCCGGGCCAATGCTCCACATGAGTGTTGGTCCAAACTAGAGCACCGTGCGAGACCATCACTTGGCAACTTGGGTTATGTTGGTACCTGTACGCTTAGTTCATCCGGTGTACCTTGAGAATGAGATTATGCTACTCCTATCAGGATAGGTCGGTGCATCGGGAGGTCTTGCTGGACTAGTTTTACCATTGTCGAAATATCTTGTGCATCGGGATTCCGAGTCTGATCGGAGGGTCCCGCGATGGAGGATTGTCTCCGCGGATCGTGAGCTTGTCATGGGCTAAGTTGGGACACCCCTGTAGGGTTTAAACTTTCGAGAGTCGTGCCCGCGGTTATGTGGCAGATGGGAATTTGTTAATATCCGGTTGTCGAGAACTTGAAACTTGTTTTAATTAAAAGACACCAACCGTGTGTGTAACTGTTATGATCTCTTTCCGATGAGGTTCGGGAAGTGAACACAGTGGGGTTATGTTTGAATGTAAGTAGTTTCAAGATCACTTCTAGCTTCACGACCATTGCATAGCTTCTCATAACCATATCCTACCATAAGCTTAAATAGTCTTGATCTCGCGGGCTTTGAGATTGCTGAGTCCTCGTGACTCACATATACTACCAAACAGTTGCAGATGGTACCGATGCAGGTGATGGTACCGAACTCAAGTGGGAGTTCGACGAGGACCTTGGCCGTTACTACGTGTCTTTTCCTGATGATCAGTAGTGGTGCCCAGTTGGGACAGTCGGGGATCTAGCAGTTGGGTTTATCTTCTTTTCTTTTGGTTGTCCGTAGTCGCACTATGAGTGTACTCTGATGATGTATGAGTTATTTGAATATTGTGTGATGTGGCGAGTGTAAGCCAACCCTATTTATCCCTTTCTTGTTCATTACATGGGATGTTGTGAAGATGACCCTTCTTGAGACAAAGCCACAATGCGGTTATGCCTCTAAGTCGTGCCACGACACGTGGGAGATATAGCCGCATCATGGGCGTTAGAAGTTGGTATCAGAGCCATCCCTGACTTAGGAACCCCCTGCTTGATCGAATCCCTGACGTTGTTGAGTCTAGAACAAAATGTTTCGAGTCTTAGGATTATATATATATCGGTGAGGCCTCCTGACGTAGATGTTTTGACTTTCCTCTCCTCAAATTTCATGATTTTTTAGGATCACACTGGTATCTTGGGATCATTTCGATATTCTTGTGACGAGATAATGTTCTTGTTGCCTCCTGACATTTAGGGGTTGTGGCAGTGTCCCGGGGAGTTGAGGTTCGAGGTGTTGTCGTCACAATTTTATCGTTGCAGTTCTGGAATACCTGAGTTAACCGACATCTAAAATCTCTTTTATGCATCTAGTTTGGGAGTATTGCCATAGCTCGTATAACAAATGCTTTTCGAAGGTTGAGGTACATGATTTCTAGAGTTTTCTTGGTTATCTGTTGATGGATGGATACAGTTGTGCGTAGGGCTTGTTAGTTGTGTGATATATATTGTGCCTTCCTGTATCCCCAACACCAGATTGCATAACCAGAAAGTTTTGGGAGTTAATAGGTGGGAATTCAAGTAGCTCTTAGTATTTCTTCCTGCAAATATTTGGTTTATGTTTGGGTAATCCTTACCACTTAATTTTTCCAGTCATACCTTGTTATTTCATTCATCAATCTCTTTTCAAGTGGCTTCTCACCTTAATGGTCGTGTAATGTTAACTTTGGAATTCATTCATCCTTGTTCGAATGTTTATTGTGAAGACTATATGTTGCAATTTCTATCATTGATTCAGCTTATCTATCTGCCTATCAAGATTCTAATGGATGTCACCCTCTTCAGGATGGCTCCTCCAACGCGTCTGAATCCGGACCACAATGAAGGGAGTCAGGCGAACCCTCCACCTCTGCCACCTCCTCCGCCTCCGGAGGCATGGCAAGCTGTCATGGCAGCCACCAACGCCAACACCCAGATGCTTTTGAAACTCTTGCAAGAGCGCAACCAAGGCCAAGGCAACCAGGGGAATCAAGGTCAAGGGCAATTCAACAATCAGCCGTAGTTTGCTACCCTCAACCAGTTCCTTGCAAATCAGCCAAAGTCTTTCAGCTTTTGTGCCGAGACCACGGACGCCGATGATTGGCTCGTTGACATCAACAAGCATTTTGAATTTAGCAATGTCAGGCCTGAGGACTACGTCAAGTTCACTTCTTTTCAGCTCAAGGACCAAGCTGCTGATTGGTATCAACAATACAAAGATTCCAGAGGAGGTCGAGTGATTACCTGGGATGATTTCTACCGGGATTTCAAAGCTCACCACATTCCAACAAGTGTTGTTGAGAGCAAGCGTGATGAATTCCGCAGTCTCAAGCAAGGAAGCATGTCCGTGTACCAATACAACATCTAGTTTCAGAAACTTGCGCGCTTCACTAAACAAGATGTTCCTGATGAAAAGAGCATGATCTATCACTTCAGGGGTGGCCTCAGAGAAGATCTGCAGTTAGCGCTCGTGCTTCTTGAGCCTACTAAGTTTGATAAATTCTATAACATAGCCCTCAAGCAAGAAGGTGCTCAGCTCAAGTGTGAGGCTTCAAAGAAGAGAATCAGGGATGCATTTTAGTCTTCTTCTTCCTCACAAGTGGCAGCTAAGAAACAGAAGTTCTCGCTTCCTCCACCTCCTCCGTTTCGTCAGCCCTACCAACAGAAGTACAAAGGTGGTCTTGGATCTTCCCACCCACCCAACCCAGGCTATTAGAAAAAGTCTCAGACTCAAGCTCCAAGGGCAAGTGCTCCTACTCCTTATCACCGTCCGCTTTCAGAGGTCACTTGCCACATTTGTGGTCTGAAAGGGCATTACTCAAACAAGTGCACCCATAAGCGCCTTCCGCCTCCTCCTCCAGTCAGATCAGCAAGTAATGCGGTCGTCAAGCTTGCGGGTTTCCTGGACAATGAAGGACCGCTTCTTTGTGGACTGTCACCGCGCCTTTTGCTTCACAGGGCTCACATTGGGGCACACCCTCAAGTGATGCTCGATCACCCCTCTTGGGACCCCTACTAGCTGCTTGGGTTCCCAGGCGAGTACATCCTTACTCGCGCGCAGGACCTCACCAATGCCTCCTCCTGATCCGGGTCGAGGTCAGCGCCTATGGTGAAGGTGGCTCTTGAGGACCCATCTTCCTCGACTAGCACCTGCTTGGTTTCGGCCCGATCTTGAGTGAACAACTGATTCTTCTTTGCTTGCGCGGCCTCCTTTACCCCTAGGGTGGCCTCATTGGCCGGTCTAGCTGCCGCAGCGGTTTTGAGGGCACACTTGAGCACCACCAGAGCCTCGTTGGTGTCTCCAACTACGGTGAGGACGTCCTTTCTCCCGGATGGGTCGCCGCCATGAACTGACCCAAGGTCGGGTATCCGAGGATGGCATTGTATGGGAGGCTGATGTGGGCGATGTTGAAGTCGATCAGCTCAGTGCGGTAGTTGTCATGAGTGCCGAAGGTCATAGGAAGGCATATGTGCCCCAAGGGGCTGGCGGAGCCGCCACCGACCCCAGAGAAGGGCATGCTGGGGCGGAGCCGTTCGAGTGGTACATGAAGAAGGCTAAAAGCCTCCACAGAGAGCATGTTGAGACTGGTGCCGCCGTCGATGAGGGTCTTGGTGACAGCTACGCTGTAGATGGTGGGTGTGCAAATCATTGGAAGCACGCCCGAGCAAACGGTGGTGACGAGGCGATCCCCCAAGTCGAAGGTGAGGTCAGCTTGGGCGCCGCCTAGCCCGGGGGAGCTCCTTGCCGCATGGAAGTGGCGCTAATCTGGCGGAAGAACAGCGTGGTGCGATGGTCGGAGGGCGGTGCTTGCGAGCCGCCGAGGAGGGCCGCAATGGCGAGGGGCTCCTGTGCCGCAAAGTGCACGACGAAGAGGCCGCACAGCTCCAACCCAGATGCCACTGAGGATCCTTGGAGGGCGAGCAGCTAGGCACGCGGTGTGCCAGCGAGGGCCATGGGAAGCCAGTTGGCCATGACCTTGTCGTCGCCCCGGCCTCCAAGACGGCCTCTTCATATGCCAGCAGGAAGGCTGATGGTCCGCCGTGCCGTCATAGCACGGCGACATCTCCGGCTTGAACTTGGGCGGCCATTGTACCTGTCGCAAGACGGGGGCAAAGGCCCTGAGCCCCCTAGTGCTATCGTGGGCGTCCGTCATCCCAGCCAGGCGAGCAACGCTGGGCATGGGGACAAGGCGTGGAGGTGGCGGAGCGTGGATTGATGGAAGGAAAGCTTCAACACACCCCTACCTGACGCGCCAAATGTCGGATTTCGGGTTCCGGGAAAACCCTTGAGGTTCGAACTCTGGGGTGTGCACGAAGATCTCTCCTCCCCTAGCTCATTCTCTCACCACTATCTCAAAGCCTAGCACGTCGAACTCGCAGAACAAAGGACACAGGGTTTATACTGGTTCGGGCCATCGATGTGGTGTAATACCCTATTCCAGTGTGGTGTGGTGGATTGCCTCTTGGGCTGAGGATGAACGAGTACAAGGGAAGAACAGCCTCCTGAGGAGAGGTGTCCTTGAGCTCGGTGAGCTTGTGTGGCTGAGGATGGAGTGGATCTGATCCAAGATCTGTGTGCCTTCCCACTATGGTGGCTAGTCCTATTTATAGTGGCCCTGGTCCTCTCCCCAAATGTAGGCGGGAAGGGATCCCACAACGGCCAAATTTGAAGGGAGACAACCAATACAAGTATCCTGACAAAAGGTGGTCTTCGCCTGCCAAAGGCTCTGGTAGTGACACCGTCCTGGGCTCCATGGTGACCTCTGTCCTGCCGTCCTGCTGGTCTTGGTCTTGTTGCACCGATATGGAAACCTTTGCATGATGCCTCAGGACTCTTCTCCTGCGCCTACCTCTTTAGCACCAAAGAGGAAATGAGCACACTACGCGTGCTAGCTCCTGCCTAGTGCCCACCAGGCCTTGGTCTTCATGGCTTGCGTCACAGGAACCTCGTGAGGTGCCCCTCGCCTTGATATCTCCGTCCCCCGTGAGCCAGCCTGGTGGGGCCGCCCCTGAGGAAGTCTTGCATCGTCCGCCTCACGAGGCTTGGCTCCTCGCGAGGGTCTTGAGTGTTTGCTGGTGAACATGGGCCCTACAGGGCCGCTGGTGGAGCCACGTCGTCGGCCACATGCAAGCAAGTCTGGGGACCCCCGTTCCCAGGACATTGACAAAAGCATCTTTCCAACCTCCTACAGAAGTAGGTCAAGTATGTCTGGACTCCTGAGTGTGACGTTGCTTTCAACACTCTCAAAGAGAAGCTTGTCTCAGCTCTTGTCTTAACTCCTCCTATTGAATCCAAGCCATTCGAAGTTTTTTGTGATGCCTCTTTGCAAGGTCTCAGCGCTGTGTTAATGCAAGAGAAGAAAGTTGTGTCTTATACCTCTCATCAGTTGAAGCCCAACGAAAGGAACTACCCCACTCACGATCTTGAGTTGGCGGAAGTTGTCCATGCATTAATAACATCGAGACATCTCTTGTTGGGATGGCAAGTGGACATCTTCACCAATCACAAGAGCCTCAAGTATATCTTCACTCAACCCAACCTCAACCTTAGGCAAACTTGTTGGGTCAAAATGATTCAAGAGTACAATCCAAGTATTGAATATACTCTAGGGAAGGCCAATGTGATTGCAGATGCTTTGAGCAGAAAGGCTTATTGCAATAGCTTAATTCTCAAGCCATTCCAACTGGATATTTGTGAAGCTTTCCGCAAACTCAATCTCCAAGTTGTTCCTAAAGGTTTTCTTGCCAATCTTCAAGTCACTCCAACTTTGGAAGACCAAATTTGTGAGGCACAACTCATTCATACCATGCTGAAGAAGGTGAAGCACGGTATTGCCAAGGGCTTATCCAAGTACAAGTGCTATCGCATTGATGACAGAGACACTTTATTCTTCGAGGACCGGATTGTGGTTCCTGAAGGTGACCTAAGGAAGGTCAGAATGAACGAAGTGCACAATTTTCTTCTATCCATTCATTCAGGCAGTTCAAAGATGTACCATGACCTCAAGCGGTGTATTGGTGGACTCTAATGAAGCGAGAGATTGCTCAATTCGTGAATGAATGTGATGTCTGCCGCAGGGTGAAAGCAGAACATCAACGACCAGCTGGTCTTCTCCAACCTCTTGCTATTCCAGAATGGAAGTTTGATCATATCGAAATGGACTTCATCACTGTATTTCCAAAGTCCAAGCATGAGAATGATGCTATTTTCGTTGTCATTGACAAGCTTAAAAAAGTGGCTCATTTCCTTCCAATCAAGGAATCTATCATGGCAGCTCAGTTGGCAGAGCAATTGATCTCTTCAGACCGTGGAAGTATTTTCACTTCCAAGTTCTGGGACTCCTTCTAGAAGGGCATGGCCACCAACATTCGCTTCAGCACGGCTTTCCATCCTCAAACAAGTGGGCAAGTCGAGAGAGTCAATCAAATCCTTGAAGACATGCTCAGAGCTTGTGTCATCTCTTTCGGTATGAAGTGGGAAGATTGTCTTCCATATGCCGAGTTCTCCTACAACAATAGTTTCCAAGTGAAATTCTTTATGGCAGAAAGTGTCGTACTCCTCTCAATTGGTCAGCGACTGGTGAACGCCAACTTCTTGGCAACGACTTGATCACAGAAGCTGAAGAAATGTGTAAAGTCATCCGTGAAAATCTCAAAGCTGTGCAATCGCTCCAGAAGAGTTACTATGACAGCAAGCACCATGACTTGGCTTTCGAGATAGGAGATCATGTGTACCTCCGCGTCTCTCCAATGAAAGGCACTCGACGCTTCAGTATGAAATGGAAGCTTGCCCCGAGATACGTGGGTCCTTTCAAGATCATTGGCAAAAGAGGCGACCTCACCTATCAACTCAAGCTTCCGTCCACCTTCGCAAATCTGCACGATGTGTTTTACGTGTCATAGCTTTGCAAGTGCTTCAAGACCCCCGAGCGCACTATCAACTTCGAAGAGATTGATCTTCAAGAAGAGTTGTCTTATCATGAGCATCCCATTGCCATTCTTGAAGAAACTGAGCGAAAGACTCGCAACAAGTCAATCAAATTCCTGAAAGTTAAGTGGTCGCACCATTCCGACCGAGAAGCCACCTGGGAGTGCGAGGATCACCTCTGTTCTGAATATCTAGAGTTCTTTCAGTCCAAGATCTCGGGACGAGATCCTCTTGTAGTGGTGTGGTGTTGTAACGCCCCAGATGTAACATTCCATATTTGTAACTCCAACTCTTGGCATTTCCGGCTATGTGATATGATATTTCCATCATGGTTGGGTTTTTGTTTTTGTTTTGCATTTTGTTCATGTCATGCATCTCATCTCATGTCATCATGTGCATCTCATTTGCATTCGTGTTCGTCTCATGCTTCTGGTCATTTTCCACGTTGTCTGTTTCGCAATCCGACACTCCCACATGCACCCGTTACACCCCTCAAATCTCGTTTCTTGAGCGGGAGAAAAACTTTCTCGGAATGGGTCGAGATTTGTCGAGTGTCCTTGGTACATCACCAGTAGGACGCCTGTCAAATTTCGTTCCATTTGGAGGTCGTTTGATGCCCCAACTGTTAACCGGGTTACCGCAAAAGCCCCTCTTTCATTGCAGCCCAACACCCCTCGAAAACAGCCCACTAGCCCATCTAAACGCTCTCCATGCTCTCCGTCGTTGGATTAAGATCATGTGAGCGAAAACCACACCTCATTTGGACACCCCTAGCTCCCTCTACCTATAAATATGCATCTCACCCCGAAATTTGTGGACGAAACCCTAGTCTTCCCCTTCCACCCCGCGCCGGACACGTCCGCCCGGCACCAGACACGTCCCCCGCGCCACCCGATCCAATCACGTGAGGACACATGGCACCCCGCTGCCCACCGCCGACGCGGCCCGCCCGACCCACGGGGAGCCCGCGCCAACAGCCAACGCCTCCGCTGAAGCCCGCGCGAGCCCGCACCCTTGCGCCGCCACCTACCACGCCTTAGGCGACCTCCTCTAGTCCACTTCGGCGAGAACCCCGTAGCTCCGGCCGCTTCCCCCATCAACTCTGGTGACATTCCGACAAGATCCGCTGCGTTGACCTTCAGACGCCGTGGTACAATTTCTATCAAGTCCCCGAAGTCCTGATGAGGACATCAATACCATTGTTACACCCACAGCCCCTGCTGCTATACATATTGGACCAATTACTAGAGCTTGCGCATGCCAATTGAATTATCAGGTACTTTCGTTTCTTGGTAACGATTCTAATGTTCATGAGAATATGCTGCTGCCTAAATTGGATACATTTGTTTTGCTTACAAATGAAGGGCCTAGCTTGGACAAGAAAGATGAACCTTGGAGGAAGTTGAAGCATGGAGATAATGCCATGCGCAAGGGGAACAAGAACGGAGTTACAAGTGATGGTTCCAGGACTTTGAAGCCTCCATAATGAGTGCATGAAGCCTTGGACAAAATATACAAGATGCCACTTCATAAATTTCGTCCGGAGGCTATTCTAGGTGTTGCGTCACCTTATTTTTGGGCCAGGCCCATGTAAGTTCGAAATACTTGATTATAGGCTGTTTTTAGAGTCCGTATGTGTGGGGAAACAAGAGTTAGGGTTGGTTTCGGACCCCTCCTCCAAGGGCCATGAAATTCCCCCCTCTCTCCTCCATATATACAACCGTTAGGGCATCGTTTAGACTTTGGGTTTTGTTTAGAACTAAAGTTCGGCATAGCTGCAACTTCGCGTACTTGGTTTGTGTTCAGCGACTAGACCAAGGCGTCACAAAACCCCACCTTGATCAATAAAGGTTTCATCGTATATTCGCAATATCCAGAATGCAATCTCAGTTTCTTGCTTGTTCTTTGTTTGCTCGTAGGAAACAGACCCTCGTGGTCAGGTTGATCGTGCTCCAGCATGGTCAATAACCCCTCGGAAGTTTGTTTGGTGATTGCTAAGGCGCGACGTCTCGCATGTTTGTAGTCGGATCGTCAAGGTCGACTCCCACAGAAAACGATAGCCACCATCTCATCGAAACATCGGGACACCTTCGCCTCTATCAAGTGGTATTAGATTTCCAGGTTGCTCGGTGAGATTTTACAATTTTTCGTAGTTTAGACCGAGTCTGTTCTTCATACCTATAGTCCACGAAAAAGCCAAAAAATAGGGTTAGTTCATCCTATCCGAACCAATCTGAGCCTTTGCATAATCTTTTCTGTATTTGCTTTGTAGAATTTGCGGTTGCATCGTCGTGTCAAGTTGCTGGTCTTAGCTTCTAGTCCTTTAGAGTTTCGAGTTCTGTTCATAGGTTGTCACGTCGCCGCTGCCATATATCACCACCGCATCATCATCATCACTGCTGGCACATACCACCACCGCACCAACTTCATCGCCGCTGCCATATACCGCCACCACATATTCATCGCCAATCCGAGTCCATATATGCCACCAAATATCAGTCGCCATCACGCCAGTCTGAGTCCACCTGCAACATATATCCACCACTAGTCTGAGTTCCACCAGATTCATCTCCGCCACCAATCCGAAATTCCACCAGATTCATCTCCGCCACCAGTCCTAATCCGAGTCCAATAATTGTTGCTTTGTTTTTGATTTCCAGATCACGCGATACTCCAAGTCATGACAGAGTAGGACTCCCCAACTTTCGAGCCATCCGTAGAAGAAAAATAGTTCCAAATAAAAAAACTAAATCTAGAAAATTCTGGCTAGGCAGTTTTTAGGACATTTGTAGACTTTTTCGAAAAAAATTTGTTGCGGAGCAAAAAAAAGAGGAAAAAAAGTGAAAAAAAATAAAAAAATTCAGAGTGTGCTCCTCCCTTGTTTACGTGCAGCGCCGTGATTTTGTTAGTGTTCTAGGCTAGCGTCTCTAGTACGGTCTAGCCTAGGACCAGCACAGTACCGTCGTTGAGCGTTTATTCAACTTTGCATATCTGAATTAATTATTGCTGACCCCTTTTGCTACCACATTATAAGCCTTCCCCGCTCCACATACATCTATGTCGTGCGTTTGACTCTCCCTAGTAATTGCTCCATCCAAGATTTGAGAGTTTTGACTACAACGGTTGCCGATCACCGCCTGTTGCTTGTAAGAACTGGAAAGAATTTGAGATTTGCTTGACGAATTTGTGACACCCACCTCCACCATTTTCTAGTAGTCTGTAGGGTCATATTCTTTTGTGTTTCTATTGCTGCTAACCATGGCAGGATCACAAGTCGATGAGACTGACTGGGAGAACATGACGAATAAGGAGTTGCATGATAAGTTTCAGCAAATGATGAGTGGACAGGTGGAAGATGTGCTAAATAGATTTGAAGAGTACATGGAGAAGATAGATGGCATTGAGACAGCGTTCGAAACAAAGCTCGATAACAAGTTTAATAAATTGCTCGCGTGTCTTCCGGCGCCCGCTACACCTGTCGCACCTCTACAACAACAACAACATCGTCTTCCAAATCAAGTGGGACGAGCACAACGCATTCCCATTGAGCCTGGTCAAACTTCTGGTGCTGTTGTACCTACTGTTGGTGCTTTTGTAGCTCCTGCTGCTACTGCAGAGGTGGAGGACCATTACGAGGATGAGGTTGATCAAAATCAGAACTACGTGCAACCACCAGCACCACCACCACCAGGTCGTCCTCATGCATATCATCGCAACGGTAGGGCTGCACCACCACCTGAGGTACGAGATCATGACCATCTTCCTAAACTGAAATTGAATATTCCACCATTTGAGGGGGGATACGTTCCTGATATATATCTTACTTGGGAGTTAGAAACTGAACAATGTTTTACATGTTTACAATATCCTGAGGAGAGATGTGTTCCTGCTGCTGTTTGTGCTTTCACTACTTTTGCATGTGTTTGGTGGTCTGAACATTGTAGATTATTTCCCATTCTAGCTACTTGGGCTGCTATGCGTACATGTTGGGTTCCACCTTATTATTAACATGAATTACTTGAAAAATTGTAGCGCTTAAGACAAGGAAAAAATTCTGTAGAAGAATATTATCAGGAATTACAAACTGGCATGATTAGATGTGGTATTGTTGAGGAGAATGAAGCTATGCTTACACGTTTTATGGGTGGATTAAGTAGAGAGATTCAGACCATTCTAGAGTATAAGGAGTATACTAATATCACTCATTTATTCCATCTTACTTGTAAAGCTGAACGTGAAGTGCGGGATCGACATGCATTGGCGCGAACTAACTTTTCTACAGGTCGATCTTCATCATGGACACCCCATGCTCCTCTACTTCCGCACCAGCACCTCCATCAGGTGCCACCTCAAGCCGTGATACAAGAAAGCAGGCACAACTACCACTATCTGCCAAGAGCACACCTGCCGGGTCTGTGCAGAGCTCTTCTTCCATGGCATCAACAGGGCACACAAGTGATATTATTTGTCGTCGTTGTAAGGGAAGAGGACATTTTGCGAGAGAATGCAAATCTCAGTGTGTGATGATTGTTACTGAGGATGGTGGGTCTGAGTCCGCTAGTGACTATAATGAGGAGACTTTGGCTCTTATTACACATGCAGACACGGTGGAGATGATTATGATCATGAGACGCAATACATGGCTGCTGAAGATGCTGACAGGTATGAATGTTTAGCTGCTCAACGTGTTTTGAGTGTGCAGGTTACACAAGCTAAGCAAAATCAGAGGCATAATTTGTTCCATACAAAGGGAGTTATGAAGGAACGTTCCGTTCGCGTCATCATAGATGGAGGGAGCTGCAACAACTTGGCTAGCATGGATATGGTGGAGAAGCTATCTCTCACCATAAGACCACATCCACATCCTTACTACATCCAATGGTTCAACAACAGCGACAAGGTTAAGGTAACATGTACTATTCGTGTGCATTTTAGTATCTCTACATATGTTGATTATGTTGATTGTGATGTGGTACCTATGCAAGCATGTTCCTTATTACTTGGTAGACCATGGCAATTTGATAAAAATTATGTACACCATGGTAGAAACAATCAATATACCATTGTTCATAAGGACAAAAATATTACTTTGCTTCCTATGACTCCTGATTCCATTTTGAAAGATGATATTAATAGAGCTAATAAAGCAAAACAGGAGCAAAAAAAGAGTGAAAATCAGATTGTGGCAAAAGAATTTGAGCAACAAATGAAGCCTAATAATAAACCATCTAGTGTTGCTTTTGAAATTAAATTGAAAAGTGCATGTTTACTTGCCACCAAATCTGATATTGATGATCTTGATTTTAGCAAATCTGTTTGCTATGCTTCTGTGAGCAAAGAGGCATTATTTTCATTCAAGGACGTGCCTTCCTCTTTGCCTCCCGATGTCACTAATATTTTGCAGGAGTTTGCTGACGTCTTTCCACAAGACGTGCTACCGGGATTACCACCTATTCGAGGGATTGAGCATCAAATTGACTTAATTCCCGGTGCATCATTACCCAACCGTGCACCATACCGTACCAATCGAGAGGAGACGAAGGAGATTATGCGTCAAGTACAAGAACTGCTCGACAAAGGTTATATACGCGAATCCCTTAGTCCTCGTGCTGTTCCTATCATTTTAGTGCCGAAAAAGGATGGTACGTCGCGTATGCGCGTTGATTGTAGAGGCATTAATAATATTACTATTCGTTATCGTCATCCTATTCCTAGGCTAGATGATATGCTTGATGAATTGAGTGGCTCTACAATATTCTCCAAAGTTGATTTGCGTAGTGGATACCATCAAATTCGTATGAAACTGGGAGATGAATGGAAAACAGCATTTAAAACTAAGTTTGGATTATATGAGTGGTTAGTCATGCCTTTTGGGTTAACTAATGCACCTAGTACTTTCATGAGGTTAATGAATGAAGTTTTACGTGCTTTCATTGGACGATTTGTGGTAGTTTACTTTGATGACATATTGATTTATAGCAAATCTTTGGAGGAACATTTGGAACATTTACGTGCTGTTTTTATTGCTCTACGTGATGCACGTTTGTTTGGTAACCTTGGAAAGTGCACCTTTTGCACCGACCGAGTATCTTTTCTTGGCTATGTTGTTACTCCACAGGGAATTGAAGTTGATAAAGCCAAGATTGAAGCTATTGAGAGTTGGCCGCAGCCCAAAACGGTCACACAAGTGAGGAGTTTCCTTGGCCTCGCTGGTTTCTATAGGCGTTTTGTGAGAGATTTCAGCACCATTGCTGCACCTCTCAATGAGCTTACAAAGAAGGATGTGCCTTTTGTTTGGGGTACCGCACAGGAAGAAGCCTTCACGGTATTGAAAGATAAGTTGACACATGCTCCTTTACTCCAACTTCCTGGTTTTAATAAGACTTTTGAGCTTGAATGTGATGTTAGTGGAATTGGATTAGGAGGTGTGTTATTACAATACGGCAAACTTGTTGCATACTTTTCTGAAAAATAGAGTGGGCCTAGTTTGAACTATTCTACTTATGATAAAGAATTATATAATCTTGTTCGGACCTTAGAAACATGGCAACATTTTTTATGGCCCGAGGAATTTGTTATATATTCTGTTCATGAATCTTTGAAAGACATTAAAAGTCAAGCAAAACTAAACCGTAGACATGCTAAATGGGTTCAATTCATTGAGACTTTCCCTTATGTCATTAAACACAAGAAGGGTAAAGAAAATGTTATTGCTAATGCATTGTCTCGTCGTTATACTATGCTTTCACAACTTGACTTTAAAATATTTGGTTTGGAGACCATCAAAGATCAATATGTGCATGATGCTGAATTTAAAGATGTATTGCAGAATTGTAAGGAAGGGAGAACTTGGAACAAGTTCGTTCTTAACGATGGATTTGTGTTTCGTGCTAACAAGCTATGCATTCCAGCTAGCTCCGTTCGTCTTTTGTTGTTGCAGGAGGCGCATGGAGGAGGATTAATGGGACATTTGGCGTGAAGAAGACGGAGGACATACTTGCTGCACATTTCTTTTGGCCAAAGATGAGACGGGATGTTGAGCGTTTTGTTGCTCGCTTCACTACATGTCAAAAAGCTAAGTCACGACTCAATCCTTATGGTTTATATATGCCTTTGCATGTACCTAGTATTCCTTGGGAGGATATATCTATGGACTTTGTTTTAGGTTTACCTCGAACAAAGAAGGGGAGGGATAGCATATTTGTTGTCGTGGATAGGTTTTCGAAAATGGCACACTTTATACCATGTCATAAAAGCGATGATGCTGTTAATGTTGCTGATTTGTTCTTTCGTGAAATTATTCTCTTGCATGGTGTGCCAAATACTATTGTTTCGTATCGTGATATTAAATTTCTTAGCCACTTTTGGAGATGTTTATGGCCTAAGTTGGGAACTAAACTGGCTTTTAGTACTACTTGTCACCCCCAAACTGGGACAAACTGAAGTTGTCAATAGGGCATTGTCTACTATACTTTGGGCTGTTTTGAAGAATAATAAGAAAATGTGGGAAGAATGCTTGACTCATATTGAATTTGCTTGTAATCGTTCATTGCATTATACTACTAAGATGTGCCCTTTTGAAATTGTGTATGGTTTCCTACCTCGTGCACCTATTGATTTGTTGCCTCTTCCATCTTAGGAGAAGGTTAATTTTGATGCTAAAGAACATGCCGAATTGATTTTAAAAATGCATGAGTTAACTAAGGAAAACATTGAGCATATGAATGCTAAATATAAAGTTGCTGGAGATAAGGGTAGAAAACATGTTGTGTTTGCGCCTAGAGATCTTGTTTGGTTACATTTGCATAAGGATATATTTCCTAATTTGCACAAATCAAAGCTAATGCCACGTGCTGATGGTCCTTTTAAGGTGTTAGAGAAAATAAATGATAATGCATATAAACTTGAGCTATCTGCAGATTTTGAGGTTAGTCCCACTTTTAACATTGCAGATTTGAAGCCTTATTTGGGTGAGGAAGATGGGCTTTCGTTGAGGACGGCTACATTGCAAGAAGGGGAGGATGATGAGGACATCAATACCTTTGTTACACCCACAGCCCCTGCTGCTATACATACTAGACCAATTACTAGAGCTCACGCACGCCAATTGAATTATCAGGTACTTTCGTTTCTTGGTAACGATTCTAATGTTCATGAGAATATGATGTTGCCTAAATTGGATACATTTTTTTTGCTTACGAATGAAGGGCCTAGCTTGGACAAGAAAGATGAACCTTGGAGCAAGTTCAAGCATGGAGATGATGGCATGCGCAAGGGGAACCAGAATGAAGTTACAAGTGATGATTCCAGGACTTTGAAGCCACCATAATGTAACACCCACGATGCGCCTATATCTCCCACGTGTCGGGGCACAACTTAGAGGCATAGCCGCATGGTAGGTTTGTCACAAGAGGGGTAATCTTCACACAATCCCATGTACCGAATAAGAAAGGGATAAAGAGTTGGCTTACAATCGCCACTTCACACAAATAACAAGTTAAACATACATCAACCAGAATACAATCAAGGTCCGACTACGGAACCAAAATAAAAGAAGGCAACCCCAAATGCTAGATCCCCGATCGTCCCACCTGGGCTCCACTACTGATCAACATGAAACGAAACAACACAACGAACACGATCTTCATCGGGCTCCCACTTGAGCTCGGTTGCATCATCTGCACTGGTATCATCGGCACCTGCAACTGTTTGGAAGTATCTGTGAGCTACGAGGACTCAGCAATCTCACACCCGCGAGATCAAGACTATTTAAGCTTATGGGTAGGAAAGGGTTATGAGGTGGAGCTGCAGCAAGCACTAGCATATATGTTGGCTAACATACGCAAATAAGAGCGAGAAGAGAAGCAAAACACGGTCATGAACTAGAAGTGATCAAGAAGTGATCCTGAAGCTACTTACGTCCAAGCATAACACAAGAACCGTGTTCACTTCCCGGACTCCGCCGGAAAGAGACCATCACGGCTACACACGCAGTTGATGCATTTTAATTAAGTTAAGTGTCAAGTTCTCTACAACCGGACATTAACAAATTCCCATCTGCCCATAACCGCGGGCACGGCTTTCAAAAGTTCAAAACCCTGCAGGGGTGTCCCAACTTAGCCCATCACAAGCTCTCACGGTCAACGAAGGATATTCCTTCTCCCAGGAAGACCCGATCAGACTCGGAATCCCGGTTACAAGACATTTCGACAATGCTAAAACAAGACCAGCAAAGCTGCCCGATGTGCCAACAATCCCGATAGGAGCTGCACGTATTTCGTTTTCAGGGCAACACCGGATAGGTCAAGCTACGAGTAAAACCAGCCCTCGAGTTGCCCCGAGGTGGCCCCGCAGGTTGCCCGGTTCGGACCAACACTTAGACAAGCACTGGCCCGGGGGGTTAAAATAAAGATGACCCTCGAGAGAGCGACTCCCAAGGGGAAAATAGGTGGTGGTGAGGCAAATGGTAAAAACAAGGTTGGGCCTTGCTAAAGGAGTTTTATTCAAAGTGAACTGTCAAGGGGTTCCCATAACACCCAACTGCGTAAGGAACGCAAAATCAAGGAACATGACACCGGTATGACGGAAACTCGGGCGGCAAGAGTGGAATAAAACACCAGGCATAAGGCCGAGCCTTCCACCCTTTACCAAGTATATAGATGCATTAAAGTAAATAAGATATAATAATGATATCCCAACATATCCATGTTCAACATGGAACAAACTTCATCTTCACCTGCAACTAGCAACGCTATAAGAGGGGCTGAGCAAAGTGGTAACATAGCCAAACAACGGTTTGCTAGGAAAGGTGGGTAAGAGGCTTGACATGGCAATATTGGAGGAATGTTATAGCAAGTTGTAGGTATCGCAACACAGCAATAGAGCAAGCAACTAGCAAGAAAAGATAGAAGTGATTTTGAGGGTATGGTCATCTTGCCTGAGATCCCGCAAGGAAGAAGATAATTCCATGAAGAAGACAAACGAACGTAGTCGAACGGATCCTCACACACGCGACGTTACCGGAACTAACAAGAAGAAGCAACACCGGAAAGGAGCAAACAACATGGTGAACAACCCTCACATAAACATGGCATGATGCACACCCAAGTATGATGCATGTACGGTTTTAAATATGCATGGCATGGCAAAGTGCAACAAACAACACTACAAATTAAGTGGAGCTCAATATGCAACGAGTTGCATATTGACGAAACACCATGTGACTTATTTAGTTCTCTCCTGTTTATGTACCCAACAAGGTTAAATGTTATTAAACATGGCAAGAGGTGAAGCATAAAGAAATTATCTATTTAGGAAAGTTTAAATAAGGCCGGAACGCCAAACAGAAATTCCGGGAAAACCCCATATGCATTTAGCAATTTAAGGCAAACAACAATTTTAAACATTTTAAATGTTATTATCATGATGCGGATGACATGTGCAAGTTTTATGCAAGTTTATGAAAATGTTGATAAGAGCAAGTTATGAAGCATTTGTCATCGTGGCGGAAACGAAAGGGGTGCCACGGCAACGATAAGACGAATGGTGCCATGGCGGCGAAACGGAAATGATGCCACGGCAACATTCCGATGATCCGGTAGCTCACGGGGACACCGGTGCAAAAGGAAATGGGTGTGACGGGAGCGCGTCATGTAAGATGGTGGGGTGATCCCGGTAACCGGGTTCCCACGGGTTAGCGGCAAACGAGGAAGACCGAGCAGGTGATAACTTGGACACGGTGCAAACATAGGGTGCAACTCATACATCACACAACATGCATTCGTTCTGCGGGTCATCGTCTCGGCGGTTATACCTTCGAAGCGTGTAATCGGGATGGTTCGGGTTCGTCGAGGGAAGTAGAGGAAGTAGTGGTACTATCGGCCCTCAACGGTAGTTGTACATGGTTCATGGATGTTCGAGTCACCGGTAGAGGTACTTGGCATAGTGTTACAAGGTCGGTCTCGCCGGTCTCGGTCTCGGGAGCGTAGTTGTACAAGTGTGACATCGGACTTGTCAAACCCGAACTCTTCGGGGGGCGTCGTGGTACTTGGCGAATCCTGTAGTCGTGCATGTTCCAACATCAAACTTGGAGGGGCACCGATGGCGTTGTACTTGGCGAATCCTGGACGGTCTTGGCGGTGTATTCGGACTTAACGAATCCGAAGGGGTACTCAGCGAATCTGCATAGTTGTACACACGTTGAAGTAGTGGTACTCCGATGTCGACGGTTGTTGAACTTGGAGGGCCATCGGTAGTTTCCTGACTTGGGTCTCCGTGTGCACGTCTTGACGGGTTCAGGGGTCTCGGTGGTGGCCATGGTCTCCATGATGGCGCCGTGGTGGTCTAGCAGCAGCAACAAGGGTGTCGAGGCCCATGGGCGCAGAGGAGATGGCGAGGAGGTGGGTCCAGAGGCGAGCAACCATGGCGGGGGCGAGCGAGCGCCTCGTCCTCTGCTCGCACGTAGCAGAGGCGTGGCTGGAGGAGGAGGCAGCAGGGTCGCGGGGCGGAGCAGCAGGCTTCGTCCTCCTTGCTCCCCTACTCAATGCAGGAGCAGGCGCCGACGAGACTTGGGGCGCTGGAGAAGGGCGCCGGTGACGGAGAAGCTCCATGGCGGCGGCTTGGACCAAGGCGATGGGGACAACGCGAGACAGGGAGACGTGGCCCTCGAGCTCGAGCGGCGAGACGGCAAAGGCGGCCAAGCGGGAGCCGGGCATCGCTTGGCGGCAGGGCCGGTGCTAGTCACGGCTGCCAGAGGGAGATGGGGCGCGGGCATGGATGGAAGGAGCGGCGCTATGGGATCGGGATCGAGCACGGGGGCTCCTGCGTGTGTGCGAGAGAGAATGTGAGTGAGAGAGAGAGAGGGGGATCGAGGAGATGGGGGTTCGAATGGGGCTCTCTGGTGGCGGCGCTAGGAGTAGAGCAAGGTGCGGGCTAGGGTTTAGGTTTAGATGGGCTGGGGGAATGGATGGGCCGGCCTGGGTTGCAAGAGGCCGGCTGGGCTGTCTCTCTCCTCTCTCTCTCTCATACTTTCTTTAACAGAAAAGAATTAAAGAGAAGATAAGAAAGAGAGGGTTAGGGAAAGAAGTTGGACATGGGGATTATTTTCCCAGACTCACAACAATGCGAGGAATTTGAAAAAAATAGATGGAGGATTTTAGAGGAAGTAAAATCGACACCTGTTGGATTTAGCCCAGACAAGTTTGAATTTTGAAACCCATTTGAATGGACTCCAAATGGGTTGAGATTATAGGGGGTGACCCTACACACCAAACGTGATTTATGGGCAGATTTGGAACATTTATGGAGAAGTAAAATTTGCAACTCAAATTTACTAAAAGGTCGAAAAGGAAGGATAGAAAATTGAGTCGGATAAAAGAAGAGTTGAAGAATAATGCTAATGTGTTATGGGTGATCTCCAGTTAATGGAATATTTATTATAGCTCCCTGATAATATTGGGAGTGTAAGTTCTAAAGAGAAATCACCATTGTGAATATCCCTCGATTTAAATGCACCAAAAATCCATACGGTTTATTTAGTAGAGTTTTACAAAATTAAATGGCATGATGACATGATGCAATGCAAAATATGCAAAGAGGAATGCAACAAGCAAAACAAAACACACGACGAAACCCGGAAAACATGGAAGGCATCTGAAATTCCGGTCTTGGGGCATCACAACACTCCACCACTACGAGAGGATCTCTTCCTGAGATCTAGAATGGCACCGGAGAGAAACGGAAAACGAAGAGGAGAGGTACACTAAGTTGCTTCTTGGACAAACGAGTGAAACCACGAACCTTGTGAGGTTAAACAATTGAAAGAAAGAATACAACGGAGATGAACGATGTATAAAACACTCCATTAGAAAAAAAGAGGAACAAGGAACATTACTGGAACCTTGTAGGTTGAAATAAATAATAAAAGGGTTGCAATGGACAAGACGTACATGCAAGCACTTCGGTAGAAACGAGGTGCACAAGGAACGATAAGGATCAATTACGACAACACTCCGGTTAAAACAATATAGAGAGGGAAAAGAGAGTGATATAAATTGGGCAGCACTCCGACTGTAAATGGAAAGAATACAACATGAACTTGGGAAGATTGGATGATACTTGATGAAATCGACAACACACTGCCTCCGGAACAAATGTAAGAATGGAATCAAAAGAACGGAGGAGAAAACAACATCTTCTACCTCAAATGAGCTTGACAAAAAACATCTTTAGGAGAAGGGTCGAACGGAGTTGTTGGAAAACCAACAACGAAAAGAGTAAGCTTGTAGTGGGCTTATGGAAAACTTCTCAAAACTATGACGTGAAATTCTACCATTAACGGAAACAATAGATTGGATTGATATGAACAAGGAGACGAGAAGCTTATTTCACCCGGAGGATAAATGAAGAACTTGGGTCATTTATGAGCACCATAGATAACAACAATCCTTAGGGAAGGCTTTAGGTGAAATATGACCCAAGATAATTCCAATGAAGAGATTGATGGATTGAAAAGATGTCTTGAGCGAAGAGACAATGATGGATTTAGATATGCCACTCTTGAGAACTTGTGAATCATGGAACATGAAAGGGAAATTATCAAGAATGACATAACACCACCTCAAAAGATAAGGTAGGAAGAATTGCACTTCAAATGCAAGATGAAGAATGCTTGAACTCCTCAAAACAAGACACGTGTCGAGCACCATGTTTATTTTAGAGCATAGCTTGGCGGATCAAAACTTCAAGAGAAATCTTGAAGAACAATAGAAGAATGAAAGGAAACCTTGATGAACCACCAAGTTGATCCTACATGAAGAACCCCAGTAATAAAAGAATGATCAAAAAGAATAAGGTTGAAGCCTTGCAATGATTAGATGAAGCTTTGCGACAAGATAAAGTGGAAACTTAGAACTCCGGAAGAAAAGATAAGGCATCTCGAACCGAGAATGTGATATGATGAACCACTCCGGAAAGAAGAAATTAGATCACTTGGATGAAACAGTAATAGGAATTATGTTATGCATATCCTTCACCAATTAAATTGATGACGAGCAATGGATTTGACATACTACTTATTCTCATAGAAAGGATTAAGAGAGATATAGCGCCAACTTGAGAAAAGACTTCAACGAACCATCAATAGGACTTGGAAACAACGAATGAATCAATATGATACCAAGATAAGAGGAATCTTGAATGAACCACCATAAGAATTGAAAATGAACGAAGAAAACATAAAGAAACACCGGGAAGAATTAGAAAATGAACGAAAGTACTTGAGGGAATTTGATACATGAGAATGAATAGATCACGAACTGATTACAGAACATTATAATGATGCACCGGTAAGATTTGGAGAACGAGAGCTGAAAACTGGAATGAATAATTATGAGATGATGGGCTCCGGAGAATCAAACTAAAAAGACTCCTGAATTGCTCCGGATGGGTGAAGAGAATTCTCAAAATCGGAAATAATTATGAGAGGATGGCAGAGAATGGAGCAAGATTTAAGAGAAACTCTTCTTCGGTCTTCACAAATCCGAGAATGACAATGAGAAACACCACCATGAATTTTGAGGCACTCCAAAATGAAAAATAGAAAGGTTGAACCAACGATGAAAAGAATTTGAAAGATCTTGGAGAAATGCATTTGACTGATGATAACTCATTCTTACGTCAAACTTGGAAAAGAATTTGAGAGTAACTCCAGAAACATTAGAAGAGTCAGGTAAGATCCTGGGAAAAGACATGTGGGTTAGGGCCCACTCAAGAGAAACACCATAGAACGATTACTTGAAAGAGAGATTGCACCGGTAAGATTTAAATCGCTTGAATGAGATAACTTCCTCGAAAGAAATTGAACGAATGCAGAGTGGAAACACGAATCTTCGAGATATCTTCAGCACTCCGGAACAATTGAATAGAAAGCGGTGAATGATTAAGAGCTGCACCGGCATGAGAAAACATTTGGAACGAGGAAAAGGATGTGATCAACAAAGCTTGAATTTGGATCCACTAGAGAAGAAAAGAGAACGAAGAATGATAACTCGTAGAGCATCTTCATGAGAATCACCGGATAAGAATATTGATGGAAAAGAATGGAGAGACTTCACATAAATAAGATCGATACTTGATTAAGACATCTGATTCCTTGAAGGAAAAAGGGGTGGGAGGGCGGGAAAACAAAGACAACTTGGGACGGATGAAGCAAACACCGTTGCAAAGAACTGAAAATTGATCTTGCGAATGTTGAAATGATCGGATCCACTTGAATAGGAGCACGTTGGTTGAGAAGAAATTGAGATGACAAACTCGATGATCAAGAAGGATTAGTATTCACATAGGAATACGGGAGCACCGCTTAGGAAAGGTATGGAATCAACATTTGGCTTCGAAGCAACTCGAATACCACAACTGAAAACAAAAACGAAGGATTGGCTTGCAAAATAAGCCGGAAACAAGCATATGATAGATCCCATATTGTATCATGTGTCTGTTGGAAAGATATTCTAGGAGCTACTTGAATTCCCACTTATAAACTCCCGAAACTTTATGGTTATGCAATCAGGTGTTGGGGATACAGGGGAAGCATAATATCTCACCCAAAACTAGCAAATCCTACATCCAGTTGAATCCATCCTTCAACAAATAACCAAGAATCCTTCGGAAATCATTTACCTCAACCTTCGAAAAGCATCCGTTATATGAGTTATGGCAATACTCCCGAACTCCCGCCCCAGTACTGGGTGGCGTCGAGGTTATCTCACCAACAACTGCATAAAAGAGATTTTCGATGTCGGTGAACTCAGGTATTCCAGAATTGCAACGATAAAATTGTGACGACAACACCTCAGAGCTGAACTCCCCGGGACACTGCCACAACCCTTAAATGTCAGGAGGCACCAAGAACAATGTTCTAGTCACAAGACTATCAGAACGATTCAAAGATACCCGCGTGATCCTAAAAAAATCATGAAATTTGAGGAGAGAAGAGTCAAAACTCTACGTCAGGGACTGAGGAGTAAAGAGAATCCTACTCTCCGATATATATAATCCTATAAGACTCAAAACATTTTCTAGACTCAACAACGTTAGCGATTCGATCAAGCAGGGGGCTCCTAAGTCAGGGAAGGCTCTAATTACCAACTTGTAACACCCACGATGTGGCTATATCTCCCACGTGTCGGGGCATGACCTAGAGGCATAGCCGCATGGTAGGTTTGTCGCAAGAGGGGTAATCTTCACACAATCCCATGTACTGAATAAGAAAGGGATAAGGAGTTGGCTTACAATCGCCACTTCACACAAATAACGAGTTAAACATACATCAACCAGAATACAATCAAGGTCCGACTACGGAACCAAAATAAAAGAAGACAACCCCAAATGCTAGATCCCCGATCGTCCCAACTGGGCTCCACTACTGATCAACATGAAAGGAAACAACACAATGAACACGATCTTCATCGAGCTCCCACTTGAGCTCGGTTGCGTCATCTGCACTGGTATCATCGGCACCTGCAACTGTTTGGAAGTATCTGTGAGCCACGAGGACTCAGCAATCTCACACCCGCGAGATCAAGACTATTTAAGCTTATGGGTAGGAAAGGGTTATGAGGTGGTGCTGCAGCAAGCACTAGCATATATGGTGGCTAACATACGCAAATGAGAGCGACAAGAGAAGCAAAACACGGTCGTGGACTAGAAGTGATCAAGAAGTGATCCTGAAGCTACTTACGTCCAAGAATAACACAAGAACCGTGTTCACTTCTCGGACTCCGTCGGAAAGAGACCATCAGGGCTACACACGTGGTTGATGCATTTTAATTAAGTTAAGTGTCAAGTTCTCTACAACCGGGCATTAACAAATTCCCATCTGCCCATAACTGCGGGCTCGGCTTTTGAAAGTTCAAAACCCTGCAGGGGTGTCCCAACTTATCCCATCACAAGCTCTCACGGTCAATGAAGGATATTCCTTCTCCTAGGAAGACCCGATCAGACTCGGAATCCTGGTTACAAGACATTTTGACAATGGTAAAACAAGACCAGCAAAGCCGCCCGATGTGCTGACAATCCCGATAGGAGCTGCACATATCTCGTTCTTAGGGAAACACCGGATAGGTCAAACTACGAGTAAAACCAGCCCTCGAGTTGTCCCGAGGTGGCCCCGCAAGTTGCCCGGTTCGGACCAACACTTAGACAAGCACTGGCCCGGGGGGTTAAAATAAATATGACCCTCGGGAGAGCGACTCCCAAAGGAAAAATAGGTGGTGGTGAGGAAAATGGTAAAACCAAGGTTGAACCTTGCTGGAGGATTTTTATTCAAAGCAAACTATCAAGGGGTTCCCATCACACCCAACAGCGTAAGGAACGCAAAATCAAGGAACATAACACCGGTATGACGGAAACTAGGGCGGCAAGAGTGGAACAAAACAATAGGCATAAGGCCGAGTCTTCCACCCATTACCAAGTATATAGATGCATTAAAGTAAATAAGATATAATAATGATATCCCAACATATCCATGTTCCAACATGGAACAAACTTCATCTTCACCTGCAACTAGCAACGCTATAAGACGGGCTAAGCAAAGCGGTAACATAGCCAAACAACGGTTTGCTAGGAAAGGTGGGTTAGCGGCTTGACATGGCAATATGGGAGGCATGTTATAGCAAGTAATAGGTATCACAGCATAGCAATAGAGCGAGCAACTAGCAAGCAAAGATAGAAGTGATTTCGAGGGTATGGCCATCTTGCCTGAGATCCCGCAAGGAAGAAGAACGAGTCCATGAAGAAGACAAACGGACATAGTCGAACGGATCCTCACACACACGACGTTAGCGGAACTAACAAGAAGAAGCAACACCGGAAAGGAGCAAGCAACATGGTGAACAACCCTCACATAAACATGGCATGGTGCACAACCAAGTATGATGCATGTCCGGTTTTAAATATGCATGGCATGGCAAAGTGCAACAAACAACACTACAAATTAAGTGCAGCTCAATATGCAACAAGTTGCATATTGACGAAACACCACGTGACTTATTTAGTTCTCTTCTGTTTATGTACCCAACAAGGTTAAATGTTATTAAACATGGCAAGAGGAGAAGCATAAAGAAATTATCTATTTAGGCAAGTTTAAATGAGGCCGGAACGCCAAACAACAATTCCGGTAAAACCCCATATGCATTTAGAAATTTAAGGCAAACAACAATTTTAAACATTTTAAATGTTATTATCATGATGCGGAAGACATGTGCAAGTTTTATGCAAGTTAATGAAAATGTTGATAAGAGCATGTTATGAAGCATTTGTCATCGTGGAGGAAACGAAAAGGGTGCCACGGCAACGATAATACGAATGGTGCCATGGCGGCGAAACGGAAATGATGCCACGGCAACATTCCGATGATCCGGTAGCTCACGGGGACACCGGTGCAAAAGGAAATGGGTGTGACGGGAGCGCGTCATGTAAGATGGTGGGGTGATCCCGGTAACCGGGTTCCCACGGGTTAGCGGCAAACGAGGAAGACCGAGCAGGTGATAACTTGGACACGGTGCAAACATAGGGTGCAACTCATACATCACACAACATGCATTCGTTCTGCGGGTCATCGTCTCGGCGGTTATACCTTCGAAGCGTGTAATCGGGATGGTTCGGGTTCGTCGAGGGAAGTAGAGGAAGTAGTGGTACTATCGGCCCTCAACGGTAGTTGTACATGGTTCATGGATGTTCGAGTCACCGGTAGAGGTACTTGGCATAGTGTTACAAGGTCGGTCTCGCCGGTCTCGGTCTCGGGAGCGTAGTTGTACAAGTGTGACATCGGACTTGTCAAACCCGAACTCTTCGGGGGGCGTCGTGGTACTTGGCGAATCCTGTAGTCGTGCATGTTCCAACATCAAACTTGGAGGGGCACCGATGGCGTTGTACTTGGCGAATCCTGGACGGTCTTGGCGGTGTATTCGGACTTAACGAATCCGAAGGGGTACTCAGCGAATCTGCATAGTTGTACACACGTTGAAGTAGTGGTACTCCGATGTCGACGGTTGTTGAACTTGGAGGGCCATCGGTAGTTTCCTGACTTGGGTCTCCGTGTGCACGTCTTGACGGGTTCAGGGGTCTCGGTGGTGGCCATGGTCTCCATGATGGCGCCGTGGTGGTCTAGCAGCAGCAACAAGGGTGTCGAGGCCCATGGGCGCAGAGGAGATGGCGAGGAGGTGGGTCCAGAGGCGAGCAACCATGGCGGGGGCGAGCGAGCGCCTCGTCCTCTGCTCGCACGTAGCAGAGGCGTGGCTGGAGGAGGAGGCAGCAGGGTCGCGGGGCGGAGCAGCAGGCTTCGTCCTCCTTGCTCCCCTACTCAATGCAGGAGCAGGCGCCGACGAGACTTGGGGCGCTGGAGAAGGGCGCCGGTGACGGAGAAGCTCCATGGCGGCGGCTTGGACCAAGGCGATGGGGACAACGCGAGACAGGGAGATGTGGCCCTCGAGCTCGAGCGGCGAGACGGCAAAGGCGGCCAAGCGGGAGCCGGGCATCGCTTGGCGGCAGGGCCGGTGCTAGTCACGGCTGCCAGAGGGAGATGGGGCGCGGGCATGGATGGAAGGAGCGGCGCTATGGGATCGGGATCGAGCACGGGGGCTCCTGCGTGTGTGCGAGAGAGAATGTGAGTGAGAGAGAGAGAGGGGGATCGAGGAGATGGGGGTTCGAATGGGGCTCTCTGGTGGCGGCGCTAGGAGTAGAGCAAGGTGCGGGCTAGGGTTTAGGTTTAGATGGGCTGGGGGAATGGATGGGCCGGCCTGGGTTGCAAGAGGCCGGCTGGGCTGTCTCTCTCCTCTCTCTCTCTCATACTTTCTTTAACAGAAAAGAATTAAAGAGAAGATAAGAAAGAGAGGGTTAGGGAAAGAAGTTGGACATGGGGATTATTTTCCCAGACTCACAACAATGCGAGGAATTTGAAAAAAATAGATTGAGGATTTTAGAGGAAGTAAAATCGACACCTGTTGGATTTAGCCCAGACAAGTTTGAATTTTGAAACCCATTTGAATGGACTCCAAATGGGTTGAGATTATAGGGGGTGACCGTACACACCAAACATGATTTATGGGCAGATTTGGAACATTTATGGAGAAGTAAAATTTGCAACTCAAATTTACTAAAAGGTCGAAAAGGAAGGATAGAAAATTGAGTCGGATAAAAGAAGAGTTGAAGAATAATGCTAATGTGTTATGGGTGATCTCCAGTTAATGGAATATTTATTATAGCTCCCTGATAATATTGGGAGTGTAAGTTCTAAAGAGAAATCACCATTGTGAATATCCCTCGATTTAAATGCACCAAAAATCCATACAGTTTATTTAGTAGAGTTTTACAAAATTAAATGGCATGATGACATGATGCAATGCAAAATATGCAAAGAGGAATGCAACAAGCAAAACAAAACACACGACGAAACCCGGAAAACATGGAAGGCATCTGAAATTCCGGTCTTGGGGCATCACAACACTCCACCACTACGAGAGGATCTCTTCCTGAGATCTAGAATGGCACCGAAGAGAAACGGAAAACGAAGAGGAGAGGTACACTAAGTTGCTTCTTGGACAAACGAGTGAAACCACGAACCTTGTGAGGTTAAACAATTGAAAGAAAGAATACAACGGAGATGAACGATGTATAAAACACTCCATTAGAAAAAAAGAGGAACAAGGAACATTACTGGAACCTTGTAGGTTGAAATAAATAATAAAAGGGTTGCAATGGACAAGACGTACATGCAAGCACTTCGGTAGAAACGAGGTGCACAAGGAACGATAAGGATCAATTACGACAACACTCCGGTTAAAACAATATAGAGAGGAAAAAGAGAGTGATATAAATTGGGCAGCACTCCGACTGTAAATGGAAAGAATACAACATGAACTTGGGAAGATTGGATGATACTTGATGAAATCGACAACACACTGCCTCCGGAACAAATGTAAGAATGGAATCAAAAGAACGGAGGAGAAAACAACATCTTCTACCTCAAATGAGCTTGACAAAAAACATCTTTAGGAGAAGGGTCGAACGGAGTTGTTGGAAAACCAACAACGAAAAGAGTAAGCTTGTAGTGGGCTTATGGAAAACTTCTCAAAACTATGATGTGAAATTCTACCATTAACGGAAACAATAGATTGGATTGATATGAACAAGGAGACGAGAAGCTTATTTCACCCGGAGGATAAATGAAGAACTTGGGTCATTTATGAGCACCATAGATAACAACAATCCTTAGGGAAGGCTTTAGGTGAAATATGACCCAAGATAATTCCAATGAAGAGATTGATGGATTGAAAAGATGTCTTGAGCGAAGAGACAATGATGGATTTAGATATGCCACTCTTGAGAACTTGTGAATCATGGAACATGAAAGGGAAATTATCAAGAATGACATAACACCACCTCAAAAGATAAGGTAGGAAGAATTGCACTTCAAATGCAAGATGAAGAATGCTTGAACTCCTCAAAACAAGACACGTGTCGAGCACCATGTTTATTTTAGAGCATAGCTTGGCGGATCAAAACTTCAAGAGAAATCTTGAAGAACAATAGAAGAATGAAAGGAAACCTTGATGAACCACCAAGTTGATCCTACATGAAGAACCCCAGTAATAAAAGAATGATCAAAAAGAATAAGGTTGAAGCCTTGCAATGATTAGATGAAGCTTTGCGACAAGATAAAGTGGAAACTTAGAACTCCGGAAGAAAAGATAAGGCATCTCGAACCGAGAATGTGATATGATGAACCACTCCGGAAAGAAGAAATTAGATCACTTGGATGAAACAGTAATAGGAATTATGTTATGCATATCCTTCACCAATTAAATTGATGACGAGCAATGGATTTGACATACTACTTATTCTCGTAGAAAGGATTAAGAGAGATATAGCGCCAACTTGAGAAAAGACTTCAACGAACCATCAATAGGACTTGGAAACAACGAATGAATCAATATGATACCAAGATAAGAGGAATCTTGAATGAACCACCATAAGAATTGAAAATGAACGAAGAAAACATAAAGAAACACCGGGAAGAATTAGAAAATGAACGAAAGTACTTGAGGGAATTTGATACATGAGAATGAATAGATCACGAACTGATTACAGAACATTATAATGATGCACCGGTAAGATTTGGAGAACGAGAGCTGAAAACTGGAATGAATAATTATGAGATGATGGGCTCCGGAGAATCAAACTAAAAAGACTCCTGAATTGCTCCGGATGGGTGAAGAGAATTCTCAAAATCGGAAATAATTATGAGAGGATGGCAGAGAATGGAGCAAGATTTAAGAGAAACTCTTCTTCGGTCTTCACAAATCCGAGAATGACAATGAGAAACACCACCATGAATTTTGAGGCACTCCAAAATGAAAAATAGAAAGGTTGAACCAACGATGAAAAGAATTTGAAAGATCTTGGAGAAATGCATTTGACTGATGATAACTCATTCTTACGTCAAACTTGGAAAAGAATTTGAGAGTAACTCCGGAAACATTAGAAGAGTCAGGTAAGATCCTGGGAAAAGACATGTGGGTTAGGGCCCACTCAAGAGAAACACCATAGAACGATTACTTGAAAGAGAGATTGCACCGGTAAGATTTAAATCGCTTGAATGAGATAACTTCCTCGAAAGAAATTGAACGAATGCAGAGTGGAAACACGAATCTTCGAGATATCTTCAGCACTCCGGAACAATTGAATAGAAAGCGGTGAATGATTAAGAGCTGCACCGGCATGAGAAAACATTTGGAACGAGGAAAAGGATGTGATCAACAAAGCTTGAATTTGGATCCACTAGAGAAGAAAAGAGAACGAAGAATGATAACTCGTAGAGCATCTTCATGAGAATCACCGGATAAGAATATTGATGGAAAAGAATGGAGAGACTTCACATAAATAAGATCGATACTTGATTAAGACATCTGATTCCTTGAAGGAAAAAGGGGTGGGAGGGCGGGAAAACAAAGACAACTTGGGACGGATGAAGCAAACACCGTTGCAAAGAACTGAAAATTGATCTTGCGAATGTTGAAATGATCGGATCCACTTGAATAGGAGCACGTTGGTTGAGAAGAAATTGAGATGACAAACTCGATGATCAAGAAGGATTAGTATTCACATAGGAATACGGGAGCACCGCTTAGGAAAGGTATGGAATCAACATTTGGCTTCGAAGCAACTCGAATACCACAACTGAAAACAAAAACGAAGGATTGGCTTGCAAAATAAGCCGGAAACAAGCATATGATAGATCCCATATTGTATCATGTGTCTGTTGGAAAGATATTCTAGGAGCTACTTGAATTCCCACTTATAAACTCCCGAAACTTTATGGTTATGCAATCAGGTGTTGGGGATACAGGGGAAGCATAATATCTCACCCAAAACTAGCAAATCCTACATCCAGTTGAATCCATCCTTCAACAAATAACCAAGAATCCTTCGGAAATCATTTACCTCAACCTTCGAAAAGCATCCGTTATATGAGTTATGGCAATACTCCCGAACTCCCGCCCCAGTACTGGGTGGCGTCGAGGTTATCTCACCAACAACTGCATAAAAGAGATTTTCGATGTCGGTGAACTCAGGTATTCCAGAATTGCAACGATAAAATTGTGACGACAACACCTCAGAGCTGAACTCCCCGGGACACTGCCACAACCCTTAAATGTCAGGAGGCACCAAGAACAATGTTCTAGTCACAAGACTATCAGAACGATTCAAAGATACCCGCGTGATCCTAAAAAAATCATGAAATTTGAGGAGAGAAGAGTCAAAACTCTACGTCAGGGACTGAGGAGTAAAGAGAATCCTACTCTCCGATATATATAATCCTATAAGACTCAAAACATTTTCTAGACTCAACAACGTTAGCGATTCGATCAAGCAGGGGGCTCCTAAGTCGGGGAAGGCTCTAATTACCAACTTGTAACACCCACGATGTGGCTATATCTCCCACGTGTCGGGGCATGACCTAGAGGCATAGCCGCATGGTAGGTTTGTCGCAAGAGGGGTAATCTTCACACAATCCCATGTACTGAATAAGAAAGGGATAAGGAGTTGGCTTACAATCGCCACTTCACACAAATAACGAGTTAAACATACATCAACCAGAATACAATCAAGGTCCGACTACGGAACCAAAATAAAAGAAGACAACCCCAAATGCTAGATCCCCGATCGTCCCAACTGGGCTCCACTACTGATCAACATGAAAGGAAACAACACAATGAACACGATCTTCATCGAGCTCCCACTTGAGCTCGGTTGCGTCATCTGCACTGGTATCATCGGCACCTGCAACTGTTTGGAAGTATCTGTGAGCCACGAGGACTCAGCAATCTCACACCCGCGAGATCAAGACTATTTAAGCTTATGGGTAGGAAAGGGTTATGAGGTGGTGCTGCAGCAAGCACTAGCATATATGGTGGCTAACATACGCAAATGAGAGCGACAAGAGAAGCAAAACACGGTCGTGGACTAGAAGTGATCAAGAAGTGATCCTGAAGCTACTTACGTCCAAGAATAACACAAGAACCGTGTTCACTTCTCGGACTCCGTCGGAAAGAGACCATCAGGGCTACACACGTGGTTGATGCATTTTAATTAAGTTAAGTGTCAAGTTCTCTACAACCGGGCATTAACAAATTCCCATCTGCCCATAACTGCGGGCTCGGCTTTTGAAAGTTCAAAACCCTGCAGGGGTGTCCCAACTTATCCCATCACAAGCTCTCACGGTCAATGAAGGATATTCCTTCTCCTAGGAAGACCCGATCAGACTCGGAATCCTGGTTACAAGACATTTTGACAATGGTAAAACAAGACCAGCAAAGCCGCCCGATGTGCTGACAATCCCGATAGGAGCTGCACATATCTCGTTCTTAGGGAAACACCGGATAGGTCAAACTACGAGTAAAACCAGCCCTCGAGTTGTCCCGAGGTGGCCCCGCAAGTTGCCCGGTTCGGACCAACACTTAGACAAGCACTGGCCCGGGGGGTTAAAATAAATATGACCCTCGGGAGAGCGACTCCCAAAGGAAAAATAGGTGGTGGTGAGGAAAATGGTAAAACCAAGGTTGAACCTTGCTGGAGGATTTTTATTCAAAGCAAACTATCAAGGGGTTCCCATCACACCCAACAGCGTAAGGAACGCAAAATCAAGGAACATAACACCGGTATGACGGAAACTAGGGCGGCAAGAGTGGAACAAAACAATAGGCATAAGGCCGAGTCTTCCACCCATTACCAAGTATATAGATGCATTAAAGTAAATAAGATATAATAATGATATCCCAACATATCCATGTTCCAACATGGAACAAACTTCATCTTCACCTGCAACTAGCAACGCTATAAGACGGGCTAAGCAAAGCGGTAACATAGCCAAACAACGGTTTGCTAGGAAAGGTGGGTTAGCGGCTTGACATGGCAATATGGGAGGCATGTTATAGCAAGTAATAGGTATCACAGCATAGCAATAGAGCGAGCAACTAGCAAGCAAAGATAGAAGTGATTTCGAGGGTATGGCCATCTTGCCTGAGATCCCGCAAGGAAGAAGAACGAGTCCATGAAGAAGACAAACGGACATAGTCAAACGGATCCTCACACACACGACGTTAGCGGAACTAACAAGAAGAAGCAACACCGGAAAGGAGCAAGCAACATGGTGAACAACCCTCACATAAACATGGCATGGTGCACAACCAAGTATGATGCATGTCCGGTTTTAAATATGCATGGCATGGCAAAGTGCAACAAACAACACTACAAATTAAGTGCAGCTCAATATGCAACAAGTTGCATATTGACGAAACACCACGTGACTTATTTAGTTCTCTTCTGTTTATGTACCCAACAAGGTTAAATGTTATTAAACATGGCAAGAGGAGAAGCATAAAGAAATTATCTATTTAGGCAAGTTTAAATGAGGCCGGAACGCCAAACAACAATTCCGGTAAAACCCCATATGCATTTAGAAATTTAAGGCAAACAACAATTTTAAACATTTTAAATGTTATTATCATGATGCGGAAGACATGTGCAAGTTTTATGCAAGTTAATGAAAATGTTGATAAGAGCATGTTATGAAGCATTTGTCATCGTGGAGGAAACGAAAAGGGTGCCACGGCAACGATAATACGAATGGTGCCATGGCGGCGAAACGGAAATGATGCCACGGCAACATTCCGATGATCCGGTAGCTCACGGGGACACCGGTGCAAAAGGAAATGGGTGTGACGGGAGCGCGTCATGTAAGATGGTGGGGTGATCCCGGTAACCGGGTTCCCACGGGTTAGCGGCAAACGAGGAAGACCGAGCAGGTGATAACTTGGACACGGTGCAAACATAGGGTGCAACTCATACATCACACAACATGCATTCGTTTCGCGGGTCATCGTCTCGGCGGTTATACCTTCGAAGCGTGTAATCGGGATGGTTCGGGTTCGTCGAGGGAAGTAGAGGAAGTAGTGGTACTATCGGCCCTCGACGGTAGTTGTACACGGTTCGTGGATGTTCGAGTCACCGGTAGAGGTACTTGGCATAGTGTTACAAGGTCGGTCTCGCCGGTCTCGGTCTCGGGAGCGTAGTTGTACAAGTGTGACATCGGACTTGTCAAACCCGAACTCTTCGGGGGGCGTCGTGGTACTTGGCGAATCCTGTAGTCGTGCATGTTCCAACATCAAACTTGGAGGGGCACCGATGGCGTTGTACTTGGCGAATCCTGGACGGTCTTGGCGGTGTATTCGGACTTAACGAATCCGAAGGGGTACTCAGCGAATCTGCATAGTTGTACACACGTTGAAGTAGTGGTACTCCGATGTCGACGGTTGTTGAACTTGGAGGGCCATCGGTAGTTTCCTGACTTGGGTCTCCGTGTGCACGTCTTGACGGGTTCAGGGGTCTCGGTGGTGGCCATGGTCTCCATGATGGCGCCGTGGTGGTCTAGCAGCAGCAACAAGGGTGTCGAGGCCCATGGGCGCAGAGGAGATGGCGAGGAGGTGGGTCCAGAGGCGAGCAACCATGGCGGGGGCGAGCGAGCGCCTCGTCCTCTGCTCGCACGTAGCAGAGGCGTGGCTGGAGGAGGAGGCAGCAGGGTCGCGGGGCGGAGCAGCAGGCTTCGTCCTCCTTGCTCCCCTACTCAATGCAGGAGCAGGCGCCGACGAGACTTGGGGCGCTGGAGAAGGGCGCCGGTGACGGAGAAGCTCCATGGCGGCGGCTTGGACCAAGGCGATGGGGACAACGCGAGACAGGGAGACGTGGCCCTCGAGCTCGAGCGGCGAGACGGCAAAGGCGGCCAAGCGGGAGCCGGGCATCGCTTGGCGGCAGGGCCGGTGCTAGTCACGGCTGCCAGAGGGAGATGGGGCGCGGGCATGGATGGAAGGAGCGGCGCTATGGGATCGGGATCGAGCACGGGGGCTCCTGCGTGTGTGCGAGAGAGAATGTGAGTGAGAGAGAGAGAGGGGGATCGAGGAGATGGGGGTTCGAATGGGGCTCTCTGGTGGCGGCGCTAGGAGTAGAGCAAGGTGCGGGCTAGGGTTTAGGTTTAGATGGGCTGGGGGAATGGATGGGCCGGCCTGGGTTGCAAGAGGCCGGCTGGGCTGTCTCTCTCCTCTCTCTCTCTCATACTTTCTTTAACAGAAAAGAATTAAAGAGAAGATAAGAAAGAGAGGGTTAGGGAAAGAAGTTGGACATGGGGATTATTTTCCCAGACTCACAACAATGCGAGGAATTTGAAAAAAATAGATTGAGGATTTTAGAGGAAGTAAAATCGACACCTGTTGGATTTAGCCCAGACAAGTTTGAATTTTGAAACCCATTTGAATGGACTCCAAATGGGTTGAGATTATAGGGGGTGACCCTACACACCAAACATGATTTATGGGCAGATTTGGAACATTTATGGAGAAGTAAAATTTGCAACTCAAATTTACTAAAAGGTCGAAAAGGAAGGATAGAAAATTGAGTCGGATAAAAGAAGAGTTGAAGAATAATGCTAATGTGTTATGGGTGATCTCCAGTTAATGGAATATTTATTATAGCTCCCTGATAATATTGGGAGTGTAAGTTCTAAAGAGAAATCACCATTGTGAATATCCCTCGATTTAAATGCACCAAAAATCCATACGGTTTATTTAGTAGAGTTTTACAAAATTAAATGGCATGATGACATGATGCAATGCAAAATATGCAAAGAGGAATGCAACAAGCAAAACAAAACACACGACGAAACCCGGAAAACATGGAAGGCATCTGAAATTCCGGTCTTTATTAAAGCATGTTCTTCTAGTTCCTATGAAAATAATGATGAAGATCTAAAAGTTATTGATGTGTCCCCTATTCAATCTTTGTTTTGCAATATTAATCTTGATAATTGTGGGACTGAATATGATCCACCTTTACCTAGAAGGTGTTCTAAAAATTCTGAGTATTTAGATCTTGATGATGAAATTGATAAAAGTGGGATTAAAAGAAATAAAACCCTACATGATGCTAAACCCACTATATTAGATTTCAAGGAATTTAATTATGAAAATTTATCTTTAATTTATTGTATTTCCTTGTTGCAATCCATTCTAAATTCTCCTCATGCTTATAGTCAAAATAAAGCCTTTACCGAACATATCATTGATGTCTTGATGCAATCTTATGAAGAAAAACTTGAGTTGAAAGTTTCTATCCCTAGAAAACTTTATGATGAGGGGGAACCTACTATTAAAATTAAATATTATGAGTTTTATGGTTTGTGTGATTTGGGTGCTAGTGTCTCTACTATTCCCAAAACTTTGTGTGATTTGCTAGATTTCCGTGATTTTGATGATTGCTCTCTAAACTTGCATCTTGCGGGTTCCACTATTAAGAAACCTATGGGAAGAATTAATGATGTTCTTATTGTTGCAAATAGGAATTATGTGCCCGTAGATTTTACCGTTCTTGATATAGATTGCAATCCTTCTTGCCCTATTATTCTTGGTAGTCCTTTCCTTAGAACGGTTGGTGCAATTATTGATATGAAGGAAGGCAATATTTGATTTAAATTTCCATTAAAAAATGGCATGGAACACTTCCCTAGAAAGAAAATAAAATTACCATATTAATCTATCATGAGAGCCACATATGGATTGCCTACCAAAGATGGCAATACCTAGATCTTTTCTTGCTTGTTATGCCTAGCTAGGGGCGTTAAACGATAGCGCTTGTTGGGAGGCAACTCAATTTTATTGTTATTCCTTGATTTTTTTATCATGTTTAGTAATAAATAATTTATTTATCCTCTGTTTTGGTTATGTTTTTTTTTGTTTAATTAGTGTTTTTGCCAAGTAGAACCGTTGGGAAGACTTGGGGAAAGTCTTGTTGAACTTGCTGTAAAAAACAGAAACTTTAGCGCTCACGAGAACTGCTGTAATATTTATTTGGAAAGTGATATTTAGTTAATTCTTTTTTAAGATGATTAATAAATAAATTCCTCACGTCCAGCAATTTATTTTAGAATTTTTGGAGTTCCAGATCTTGCGCTAGCTACAGATTACTACAGACTGTTCTGTTTTTGACAGATTCTGTTTTTCATGTGTTGTTTGCTAATTTTGATGAATCTATGGCTAGTAAAATAGTTTATAAACCATAGATAAGTTGTAATACAGTAGGTTTAACACCAATATAAATAAAGAATGAGTTCATTACAGTACCTTGAAGTGGTCTTTTGTTTTCTTTCGCTAACGGAGCTCACGAGATTTTCTACTTTAAGTTTTGTGTTGTGAAGTTTTCAAGTTTTGGGTAAAGATTTGATGGATTATGGAACAAGGAGTGGCATGAGCCTAAGCTTGGGGATGACCATGGCACCCCCAAGATAATATAAGGACACCTAAAAGCGAAATCTTGGGGATGCCCCGGAAAGCATCCCCTCTTTCGTCTACTTCTATCGGTAACTTTACTTGGAGCTATATTTTTATTCACCACATGATATGTGTTTTGCTTGGAGAGTCTTTTATGATTTGAGTCTTTGCTTGTTAGTCTACCACAATCATCCTTGCTGTACACACCTTTTGAGAGAGCCATACATTATTTGGAATTTGATAGAATACTCTATGTGCTTCACCTATATCTTTTGAGCTTTATAGTTTTGCTCTATGTGCTTCACTTATATCTTTTGAGCTTTATAGTTTTGCTCTAGTGCTTCACTTATATCTTTTAGAGCACGCTGGTGGATTTGTTTTATAGAAACTATTGATCTCTCATGCTTCACTTAGATTATTTTGAGAGTCTTATTAGCATGGTAATTTTCTTAAAATCCTAATATGCTTGGTATGCAAGATCAATAATAAAACTTTCTTATGAGTGTGTTGAATACTAAGAAAAGTTTGATGCTTGATGATTGTTTTGAGATATGCAGGTAATAATATCAAAGTCATGCTAGTTCAGTAGTTGTGAAATTGAGAAATACTTGTGTTGAAGTATGCAAGTCCCGTAGCATGCACGTATGGTAAACGTTATGCAACAAATTTGAAACATGAGGTGTTATTTGATTGTCCTCCTTATGAGTGGCGGTCGGGGACGAGCGATGGTCTTTTCCTACCAATCTATCCCCCTAGGAGCATGCGCGTAGTGCCGAGGTTTTTAATGACTTGTAGATTTTTTCAATAAGTATGTGAGTTCTTTATGACTAATGTTGAGTCCATGGATTATACACACTCTCACCCTTCCATCCTTGCTAGCCTCTTCGGTACCGTGCATTGCCCTTTCTCACATTGAGAGTTTGCGCAAACTTCGCCGGTGCATCCAAACCCCGTGATATGATACGCTCTTTCACACATAAACCTCCTTATATCTTCCTCAAAACAGCCACCATACCTACCTATTATGGCATTTCCATAGCCATCCCGAGATATATTGCCATGCAACTTTCCATCATTCCGTTCATCATGACACATTCATCATTGTCATATTGCTTAGCATGATCATGTAGTTGACATAGTATTTGTGGCAAAGCCACCATTCATAATTCTTTCATACATGTCACTCTTGGTTCATTGCATATCCCGGTACACCGCCGGAGGCATTCATATAGAGTTATCCTTGTTCTAGTATCGAGTTGTAATCATTGAGTTGTAAATGAATAGAAGTGTGATGATCATCATTATTAGAGCATTGTCCCAAGTGAGAAAAAAAAGAAAGGCCATAAAAAAAGAGAAGGCCCAAAAAAGAGAAATGCCATAAAAAAAGAAAAGGCCCAAAAAATGAGAGAAAAAGAGAGAAGGGACAATGTTACTATCCTTTTACCACACTTGTGCTTCAAAGTAGCACCATGATCTTCATAGTAGAGAGTCTCTCATGTTATCACTTTCATATACTAGTGGGAATTTCTCATTATAGAACTTGGATTGTATATTCCAACAATGGGCCTCCTCAAGTGCCCTAGGTCTTCGTGAGCAAGCAAGTTGGATGCACACCCACTAGTTTCTTTTGATGAGCTTTCATACATTTATAGCTCTAGTGCATCCATTGCATGGCAATCCCTACTCCTTGCATTAACATAAATCGGTGGGCATCTCCATAGCCCATTGATTAGCCTCGTTGATGTGAGACTTTCTCCTTTTTTTGTCTTCTCCATATAAACCCCCTCATTATATTCTATTCCACCCATAGTGCTATGTCCATGGCTCACGCTCATATATTGCGTGAAAGTTTATAGGTTTGAGATTACTAAAGTATGAAACAATTGCTTGGCTTGTCATCAGGGTTGTGCATGATGAGAGCATTCTTGTGTGACGAAAATGAAACATGACTAAACTATATGATTTTGTAGGGATGAACTTTCTTAGGCCATGTTATTTTGAGAAGACATAATTGCTTAGTTAGTATGCTTGAAGTATTATCATTTTTATGTCAATATGAACTTTTGCCTTGAATCTTTCGGATCTGAATATTCATACCACAATTAAGAAGAATTACATTAAAATTATGCCAAGTAGCACTCCGCATCAAGTCGAACCCGAACTCTTCGGGGGGGGGGGCATCGTGGTACTTGGCGAATCCTCGACGGTCTTGGTAGTGTAGTCGAACTTGACAAATCCGAAGGGGTACTCAGCGAATCAGCATAGTTGTACACACGTTGAAGTAGTGGTACTCCGATGTCGACGGTTGTTGAACTTGGAGGGCCATCGGTAGTTCCTGACTTGGGTCTCCGTGTGCACGTCTTGACGGGTCCGGGGGTCTCGGTGGTGGCCATGGTCTCCATGATGGTGCCGTGGTGGTCTATGATACGTCTCCAATGTATCTATAATTTTTTATTGCTCCATGCTATATTATCTACTATTTTGGACTATATTGGGCTTTATTTTCCACTTTTATATTATTTTTGGGACTAACCTATTAACCGGAGGTCCAGCCCAGAATTGCTGTTTTTTTTGCCTATTTCAGTGTTTCGGAGAAACAGAATATCAAACGAAGTCCAAACGGAATGAAACCTTTAGAAACGTGATTTTCTCATCAGATAAGATCCAAGAGACTTGGACCCTGCGTCAAGAAAGCCACGAGGTGGTCACGAGGGTAGAGAGCGTGCCCCAAGCCTCGTGGGCCCCTCGAAGCTCCACCGACGTACTTCTTCCTCCTATATATACCTACGTACCCCCCAAACGATTGGGGACGGAGCCAAAAACCTAATTCCACCGCCCCAACTTTCTGTATCCACGAGATCCAATCTTGGGGCCTGTTTCGGAGCTCCGCCAGAGGGGGCATCGATCACGGAGGGATTCTACATCATCATCCAAGCCCCTCCGATGAAGTGTGAGTAGTTTACTTCAGACCTACGGGTCCATAGGTAGTAGCTAGATGGCTTCTTCCCTCTTTTTGGATCTCAATACAATGTTCTTCCCCTCTCCTGTGGAGATCTATTCGATGTAATCTTCTTTTTGCGGTGTTTTTGTTGAGACCGATGAATTGTGGGTTTATGATCCAGTCTATCTATGAATAATATTTGAATCTTCTCTGAATTCTTTTATGTATGATTGGTTACCTTTGCAAGTCTCTTCGAATTATCAGTTTGGTTTGGCCTACTAGATTGGTTGTTCTTGCCATGGGAGAAGTGCTTAGCTTTGGGTTCGATCTTGCGGTGTCCTTTCCCAGTGACAGAAGGGGCAGCAAGGCACGTATTGTATTGTTGCCATCGAGGATAACAAGATGGTTTTTTTATCATATTGCATGAAACTATCCCTCTACATCATGTCATCTTGCTTAAGGCGTTACTCTATTTTTAACTTAATACTCTAGATGCATGCTGGATAGCGGTCAATGAGTGGAGTAATAGTAGTAGATGCAGGCAGGAGTCGGTCTACTTGTCTTGGACGTGATGCCTATATACATGATCATACCTAGATATTCTCATAACTATGCTCAATTCTGTCAATTTCTCAATAGTAATTTGTTAACCCACCATAGAATACTTATGCTCTTGAGAGAAGCCACTAGTGAAACCTATGGCCCCCGGGTCTCTTTCTCATCATATCAATCTCCATCACTTTATTATTGCTTTGCTTTTACTTTGCTTTTACTTTTTACTTTGCATCTCTATTCCAAAAATACCAAAAATATTATTTATCATCTCTATCAGATCTCACTTTCGTAAGTGACCGTGAAGGGATTGACAACCCCTAAGCGCGTTGGTTGCGTTGAGCTATTGTTTTTGTGTAGGTACAAGTGACTCGCACGTAGCATCCTACTGGATTGATACCTTGGTTCTCAAAAACCGAGGGAAATACTTACGCTATTTGCTGCATCATCCTCTCCTCTTCGGGGAAATCCAACGCTGTGCTCAAGAGGTAGTAGTCTAGCAGCAGCAGCAGCAACAAGGGCGTCAAGGCCCATGGGCGCAGAGGAGATGGCGAGGAGGTGGGTCCAGAGGCGAGCAACCATGGCGGGGGCGAGCGAGCGCCTCGTCCTCTGCTCGCACGTAGCAGAGGCGTGGCTAGAGGAGGAGGCAGCAGGGCCGCGGGGCGGAGCAGCAGGCTTCGTCCTCCTTGCTCCCCTACTCAATGCAGGAGCAGGTGCCGACGAGAGTTGGGGCGCTGGAGAAGGGCGCCGGCGACGGAGAAGCTCCATGGCGGCGGCTTGGACCAAGGCGACGGGGACAGCGCGAGACAGGGAGACGTGGCCCTCGAGCTCGAGCGGCGAGACGGCAAAGGCGGCCGAGCGGGAGCGGGGCATCGCTTGGCGGCAGGGCCGGTGCTGGTCGCGGCTGCCGGAGGGAGATGGGGCATGGGCATGGACGAAAGGAGCGGCGCTGTGGGATCGGGATCGAGCACGGGGGCTCCTGCGTGTGTGCGAGAGAGAATGTGAGTGAGAGAGCGAGGGGGATCGAGGAGATGGGGGTTCAAATGGGGCTCTCTGGTGGCGGCGCTAGGAGTAGAGCAAGGTGCGGGCTAGGGTTTAGGTTTAGATGGGCTGGGGGAATGGATGGGCCGGCCTGGGTTGCAAGAGGCCGCCTGGGCTGTCTCTCTCCTCTCTCTCTCTCTCTCATACTTTCTTTAACAGAAAAGAATTAAAGAGAAGATAAGAAAGAGAGGGTTAGGGAAAGAAGTTGGACATGGGGATTATTTTCCCAGACTCACAACAATGCGAGGAATTTGAAAAAAATAGACTGATGATTTTAGAGGAAGTAAAATCCACACCTGTTGGATTTAACCCAGACAAGTTTGAATTTCGAAACCCATTTGAATGGACTACAAATGGGTTGAGATTATAGGGGGTGACCCTACACACCAAACGTGATTTATGGGCAGATTTGGAAGATTTATGGAGAAGTAAAATTTGCAACTCAAATTTACTAAAAGGTCGAAAAGGAAGGATAGAAAATTGAGTCGGATAAAAGAAGAGTTGAAGAATAATGCAAATGTGTTATGGGTGATCTCCAGTTAATGGAATATTTATTATAGCTCCCTAATAATATTGGGAGTGTAAGTTCTAAAGAGAAATCACCATTGTGACTATCCCTCGATTTAAATGGACCGAAAATCCATACGGTTTATTTAGTAGAGTTTTACAAAATTAAATGGCATGATGACATGATAAAATGCAAAATATGCAAAGAGGAATGCAACAAGCAAAACAAAACACACAACGAAACCCGGAAAACATGGAAGGCATCTGAAACTTTGGTCTTGGGGCATCACACATAATGAGGGCATGAAGCCTTGGACGACATATACAATATGACACTTCATAAATTTTGCCAGAGGCTATTCTAGGTGCTGCGTCACCTTATTTTTGGGCCAGGCCCATGTAATTTCTAAATACTTGATTATGGGCTGCTTTTAGAGTCCGTATGTGTGGGGAAACAAGAGTTAGGGTTGGTTTTGGGCCCCTCCTCCAAGGGCCACGAAATTCCCCCTCTCTCCTCCATATATACAGCCCTTAGGGCATCGTTTAGACTTTTGGTTTTGTTTAGATTAAAAGTTTGGCATAGCTGCAACTTTGCGTACTTCGTTTGTGTTCAACGACCAGACCAAGGCGTTAAAGAACCCCACCTTGATCAATAAAGTTTTCATCTTATATTCGCAATATCCAGATTGCAATCTCAGTTTCTTGCTTGTTCTTCGTTTGCTCGCAGGAAACAGACCCTTGTGGTCAGGTTGATCATGCTTCGGCGTGGTCAATAACCCCTCGGAAGTTGGTTTAGCGATTGCTAAGGCACGACGTCTCGCACGTTCATAGTTAGATCGTCAAGGTCGACTCCCATAGAAAACGATGGCCACCACCTCATCGAAACATCGGGACACCTTCGCCTCTATCAAGTCCCTAACATTTTGTTGCCCTATTCATCATGCCATATCTCCATGATTGTAGCTCCGTTTTGCATGCATGATATATCAAAATGTTCGTCTCGTGATGCACTTCACGTTAGTATCATTTGCATGCATGTTGCTGTCCATATTGATGTCCCAATCTTCATTATAAAAGTGCTATATGATGTTGTCTGCTAGAATTTAACAGAACTTGATGATTTTTCATTTTCATTGTGTTTTGTGTGTGCATCCTATGATCATGATGTCTACATGTTTTATGATCTCCATCATGCCATATTTACAGAGGGGCAAGTCTTGTATTTTTGTGAGCTATGTAGTGTCTAGCACAAGCATGCAAAGTAGGATTCATAAAGTTGCTAATTTCAGACACTTAGTTATTTTGCAGTCATTTTTCCTGTTACATTTGATGCCATGTAAACTTGTTGCTACCATGAGATCCATGCACATTTTGAGGTAGGTCAGTAAGAGTGTTTTGAAGATGTGGTGTTGCTCTATCCATTCATGTCTCTGGTTGTAATTATGGAGTAATCTAGCATGTCATTTCCTTGCTCTACTTTTGCTAAATATTATTCCTGGTAGGTTGTTAACATGAGATTCAACTTTGCCATGGGTGCTGAAAGTGATACATGTAACCTATGAACTTGATCGTGCCATGCTTAGCTTCTGGAACATGTCTACTTCATGTTGGTTACGTTTTCATGCCATGAAATGCCTTGTGGTTAGTGAATTGAGCTTGGAAAGTTGCTATAATGAATCTGTTTCTGCCATGACATGGCTCCTTCGACTTGCCTGCCTGCGGCCCATGGCGTGGCTCCTTCGACGACCTGGTACGACCCATCTAGAAGACTGCCAAGACAAAACCCTCGCGAGGGGCCAAGACTCGCGAGGCGGACGACACCAAGACCTCCCGAGGGAGCAGGCTCCCTAGGCGGCCTCCCAAGGAGCGAAGATTCCTATGCAGGTACCCAGCTTCATGAGGCTGCCATGATGCAAGCCATGACCACCAAGGCAGGCGGGTGCCAGCGGGTGCAGAGGAGGCAGTTTCCTCTTTGGTGCTAAGGAGGCATGGACAGGTGTGAGTTTTCGAGGAATCTGTCAAAGGTTCCTATTCCAATGTAACATAACCAAGACCACCAGCCCGACAGGACATATGTCATCGCCGAGCCCACCGCTGTGTCACGACTAGAAGCTTTGTAGGCAAGACCACCTTTCATCAGGTTTTGGGGGAAGAGGACCGAGGCCACTATAAAGATAGGTTAGCCACCATCGTAGAAGGGGTCGACCATTTCCTCACCCCTGAACCCCGCGAGGTAGTTCATCCTCAGCCCCTTGTGAGGCCAATCCACCAGAAAGTGGGAGTAGGGTCGTACACCGCAAGGTGGCCCGAACCTGGGTAAACAGTTGTGTTCATCTTCTTCCTTGCTCGCGAGAACCAGGCTAGGCTGTGGGGCGATGAGTTGGTGGGCTTGAGAGAATGAGTTATTTGCACACGCCTAGAGTTCAAACTTTCTTAGGTGTGCGGAGCCCTGAATCCAACATTTGGCGTGCCAGGTAGGGGGCGTGTCGGAGTCCTTCCACCATTTCGCTTCGCCTTTGTTCAGTCGCTCCCATGGCCGACGCCCGTCTCATCGGGCCGAGCGGCGGGCCGCTTGTGTCGCCTAGACGGCACCCGCGGGCAACAGCGTCCTCGCCACTCTGCCTCCCCCGTGGCTAATGATGCCACTGACCCTGCTGCTCGCGAGCAACAGGATTCATCGCTGCCACCTTCCGTGCGGCGTGATAGCCGCACTTTAACCCTATCACCACTCCAGCCACAGCATTGTCTTCCCATGCTCACTGTGGCCTGGCAAACGCGGCAGGGTGCGTTGCTTATGGCGCGCGAGCTCATGCGTTATCCCCCCACCAACGACCTCTACGACGTCTGGCTCGACCACATCGTTGAGCTCGTCAACACCGTTGGTTAGGACCCTGCGTCGTCCCGCTTGCACCTCCCTCCGCCGTCCCAGACAGGTGATGTGGCCCACAGCGTGCCTCCTCCACCCCCTAGGCGCGACGTGGACCCAGAGCCCAGGCGTGACGTGCCCCCACATGACCCATGGTGCAGGGTGCCAGCAAGGGATGAAGCAAGCTGCCAGTTGGTGGAGCAGCCACAGGCCGATGCGTGCGCTTCCAGTGCCTCAGTGCCAGCACCAGGACCCCGCGCCGCCGGAGCCTATGGCATGTGGGCGTCAAGACCGAGCTTCCCCCATGCGTGCTGCGCCTATAAGCGAGGCGGGCTGCCGCGCCTTCACCCCGGACCTGCGCCATGTCATTTGGCCTGGCAAGTTCAAGCCAGATCTGCCTCCATGCTATGATGGCACCCCCGACCCTGCAAAATTTCTGTAGCTCTACGCATTGAGCATCAAAGCGGAAAACGATGACGAGAAGGTCATGGTGAACTGTTTCCGCATGGCCCTCAAAGACGGTGCACGTTCTTGGCTCCCTGAGCTCCCGGAGGGTTCGATCTCCTCCTATGGCGAGCTTCGTGAGCTTTTCATCGCCAATTTCTAGGGCACTCATGACCGTGCTCATGCAGAGGGCGACCTGCGGCGCGTGAAGCAGCAGTCGGGCGAAACCTTGCACACGTACATACAACGCTTCACCCATGTTCACCTCAAGACCCTAAGGCGTCGGACGAGGCCATCATCTCGGCGTTCTCCGAAGGTGTCCTGGATGCCAAGATGAAAGAGGTGCTCGCCATTCACGAGGATCCGTGCTCAGGCCTGGAGATGTTCAACCTGGCAAACAAGTGTGTGAGGACTGAGGAAGGCCGCCTCTCCCTCCTTGAGCTCCCGGAGCCTGAACCATAAGACAAGAAGACCAAGGCCAAGGAAGCAAAGCGCAATGGCCCCGCCGTGCTGGCCGCGAGCCTGACATGAAGCATGGTCATGACCATGTTGAGCCTCCCAGGGGCAACCGCCCGTTCTGCGTCTTCCACAATGTCCAAGACCACAACACCAATGACTGCCAGGAGCTTAGGGCAATCTGAGACAGGTGCCTTGGCCACCGCCCCAAGCGAAGCGACCGCGGCTACGACCAAGGAGGAGGCCGTGACAAAGGCCGCTCGGACAACCGCGACCCCCGATAGGACTAGCGCGACCAACCCCACGAGGACCACTAGCAAGGCCACCCTTGTGATGACCCCTTGCAGGACTAGCTCGTGAGGACCAACCTCAGGGCAACGCCGGCATCCCTCCGTTGCCGCTGTCGCCAAGGATAAACGATGACAGCGGCAAGACGATGGGGCTGGGGGCTTCCTGGAGCCTCCTGTGATCGCCTGCATCCTGGGTGGTGCTCAGGCTCCCGCCTCCCATCGCATCTTCAAGCAATTATCTCGCGAGGTGAACACGACCCTCCCCAAGCTTGAGGCGTCGCATCCCCTTAGGTGGTCCAAGCACGCCATCACCTTTGACTCCATGGACCAACTCAAGTGCTTAGCCGCCGCTGGCGCGCTCCCGATGCTCTGCATGCCAACCATCAGCAACATCCTCGTCACCAAAACCCTCATCGATGGTGGCGCAGGGCTCAACGTTCTCTCCATCGAGATGTTTGAGACGCTCCAAGTGCCCCATGACCAACTCCTGCCCATCAAGCCTTTCTCAGGAGTGACCGATGGCTCCATCATTCGCCTGGGGCAGGTGCGCCTCCTAGTCACCTTCGGCAAGTGCGACAACTACCACACCGAGGTCATCAACTTCGACCTCGCCCACATCGGCGTCCCATACAATGCCATTCTCGGGTATCCGGCCCTTGCCAAGTTCATGGCAGCAACTCACCATGGTTAAAACATCCTCAATATGCCAGGGTGCGGCAGAATCATCACGGTCGCCCGTGACAAAAAAGTTGCGGTGTGGTCCATTGAGCACGCCTACCAGGTTGTAGCGGTCGAGAACTCTGGTGACGAGGGCGCCATCCTACCTCTAGAGGCCATCCTAAGGAAGAAGAAGCATCTCCTCCCCAAGGGCCATCAGGAGGCTGGGTCTCCTGCCGATCGTGCCTCAGGCCCTGCGCCCACTACTGGGGCACCTTTCCCTATCGCATAGGAAGGCGTGCCCAGCGCCCCCCTCAGGACGGGCATCCGACCTGACCAGCAAGACGAGGGAGGTGCTAGGGAACCACGTGGAGGAGTGCTTCGACGCATGCCTCCGTGATCAAGGCGCAAGGCGCCAGGCGTTAGGCGCGCAAGAGTTCATCACCAAGGCAATCGAAGAGCTTCAGGGGGCACGAGCCATGCGTGGCGAGCATCGCCCCACAACACTGGGTGCAGTCGTGGCCCCTAGCGTGGGCGGCGAGCTACGCATCTACGTCAACATCCCAAGGCTCAATAGGGCTGCTTCGCAGGACCTCTTCTGGCCGTGCCGCGTTGGACGGAGTGGAGGCTACCCCTGCAGCTATGTCCATATGCCGTTTGGCCTGCTGAATGTGGCCGCCTCATACCAGCACTTCGCGCAGGATGCCATGGTGGCCCATGAGGCCAGGCGTCAGGCGGTCCTGATAGAGGAGGTGCCAGACCCTCGCGAGCTGCCTTGACCTCCTGAGCCTCCTGGGCCTCAGGAGCCGGCCAACTCGTGAGGAGCGATCTCTGTAGCGCGCATCTTCAGCTACCCCGATGCTTCTACAGTGATGGTGCCAGGTGACTTTTTGGTTTGTTCAACTGAGGGCACCCCTCGGGCTGCATCATCCTGAGGCTGCTAGGGCCCGGCCCCGCAGTTGTATCATTTTTGCGCATGTATTGGAGCTGGCCTTGCCTTATGAATTTCCCAAGTATTTCAACTATATGTCCGGTGCTTTGTGCTACCTCTTGAGCATGCGTTGGTTTTCCCTTGAAGAGGAAAGGGTGATGCAGCAAAGCAGCATAAGTATTTCCCTCAGTTTTTGAGAACCAAGGTATCAATCCAGTAGGATACACTACAAAAAAAGACACATCCGTGACATTTTGGGCCGAACGAAATTTTTTTCTGTCATACATATGACACTTCTATGACGATAATTGTGACAAAACCCGGTATCATCATAGATGTGGTGGGCTCCTACTTCTATGACAAAAAATCATGACAGAAAATGGGCTTTTTGTCCTGGGCGGGCCGGAGACGCAGCTGCATGACATTCTTTGGGCCGTCCATGACGAAAAAACCATGGTAGAAGCGAGGGCGAGGAAAATTTTGGGGAGTTCCCGGTTATGGTGGGAGGTCGGGGGCCGAGCGATGCGCGTTTCTCTCGTACACGTACGCGCGTGTGTGCGAGGCGTTGGCTCTAACTGAACCCGAGCGAGGCGTTGGGCTCTAACTGAACCTGAGCGATTGCATTGCAGGCCACGCGTTACTGAACCCGAGGGGTCGATCGATGGCTGTTAACTGAACCCGATCAAGCGATTCCTTCGCTACTGCTGCTAACTGAAGCCGATCGATGATGCCTCTGGGATGAACAGTGAGCGTTGCAGGGGGGGGGGGTGGATGAACAGTGAGCGGTGGCGTTGCCTCTGGATGAACATGACCCCTTGGTGTGGAGGGCTGGATGAACAGTAGATGGTGGAGGGGTGCCCGTGGAGGGGTGGTTGAACAGGACCCCGTGGTGTGGAGGACTGGATGAACAGTAGATGGTGGAGGGGTGCCCGTGGAGGGTTGGTTGAACAATAGCTAGTGGAGTAGCGCGCAGTGGAGGCTGGATGAACAGGAGCCCGTGGAGGCTGGAGGAGGTCGACGGTAGCCCGCGGAGGCTGGAGGAGGTCGGCAGTGGAGATGAACAGTATACCGTGGAGTCCCGTTTTGCGGTACACCACACCCCTCCCAATGAACAGGACCCCCATTTCGACTGTAGGAGGTCCGTTTCGTCCGTTTTGCGGTACGCCACACCCCTCCCGATCAACAGGACCCCCGTTTCGACCGTAGGAGGTCCGTTTCGTCCGTTTTGCGGTACGCCCCACCCCTCCCGATCAACAGGACCCCCATTTCGCTCGTAGGATGTCCGGTTCGTCCGTTTTGCGGTACGCCAGACCCCTCCTGATGAACAGGATCCCGTTTTGAATGTGGCCGATCGAACACAAGGACGTTTCCACCTTTCTGCGGTACGCCAGGCCTCGTTTCCATCGCCTGTTCCGTCCAAGCCCTCCCGATGAACAAGACCACGAATACCGTTCCGACCCACCCAATTGGCTCCCACGCGTTCCGTTGCCTCCCGATGAACACGACGCATTCCGTTGCCTCCCCATGAACACGACGCATTCCGTTGCCTCCCATGAACATGACGACGAGGTTGTTTCTCTGTTCTGACCCAGCCATGTCAACGAGCCCTCGCCGTACGTATGCGCAAGTAGGCGTTCGAGACCCCGCCCATATGTACACATACGTGGCCGTATTTTCTTTCTTGCACCCTGTCCGCTGTACGTACGTGTACATGCTACGTACATGCCTCTACTACGACACGTGTGCGCCTCTACATCCACCAGTATATATGTACGTACATGTTCGCGACCAGAATGACAATGCTACGTACGCTTCGACTAGGTGGGTCCCGACTGTCAGGCACTTCCTTGCGTGCGAAGATGTAGCTGGCGGGTCCCAGCAGTCAGGGGGCGAATCATTTTTTTGCCCGGACGCACTTCCTTACGTGCAAAGGTGTAGCTGGTGGGTCCCAGCAGTCAGGGGAAACATTTTTTTCGCGAAATATGGTGGCCCGTCTGGTGGGTCCCCGCTGTCAGGTGGCGGAATAATTATTTTGCGCGTAATAAGGAGGCACTTCCTTGCTGCGGCCATGGACCCAGCTGTCAGCGTCACCACGCACAGTACTCTTCCGATGGAAGTCGGTCGTTAACCACATTGACCACGCTGCGGCGAGAGCACCACGGCGGTGAACAACGGCGAGTCCTAGGAAGGGGACGACACGGAGGCAGGGAAGACTCAGTAGTTGTTTCCCACGCGTAGGGGAGTACGACTGTACGAGGGTTTACTGGTTCGTCTGCCATCGCCGGAATAACAGCAGGTGTGGGTGAGTAGAGGGATGGCTAGGCCAGCGATGGGAGTACGGTGGGGCGGTGAGGCCTGCGCGGTAGCATAGCCGGCTGCGGGGAGGAGGGATCAGGCAGTCCCGCCGGCGCTTGTTTGAGCGGCTGGAGCAGGAAGAGTAGAGATTGAAGAAGCACGACGGCCGTTGGATGGACATCCAACAGTCAGTGCTTGTGCGTCAACTTTTTTTAGGAAAGCCTCAAATCTTTGGAAAATAGCATACAGCCCATCTACCATTATTTCTAATAATTTACAGCCCATTTGCTAATTCTTAAGGTTTTTTTGGAGCCCATGTTCTTTTTGTTAGCATTACAACCCATATTGTGGCCACGGTTAAAAAATTATACGAAATTTTGCATATTTCGGTGCGGTCCGAACTGTTTTACCATTAGCCTAATTACAACAAATACTTGCATAGGGACTTTCCGAACCCCGTGGACTTAATCAACCCCCAGGGCCAGTGCTCCACATGAGTGTTGGTCTAACCTAGAGCACCGTGCGGGACCATCCCTTGGAAACTTGGGTTATGTTGGTACCTGTACGCTTAGCTCATCTTGTGTACCCTGAGAACGAGATTATGCTACTCCTATCAGGCTAGGTCGGTGCATGAGGAGGTCTTGCTGGACTAGTTTTACCATTGTCGAAATATCTTATGCACCGGGATTCCATGTCTGATCAGAGTGTCCCGTGATGGAGGATTGTCTCCATGGATCGTGAGCTTGTCATGGGCTAAGTTGGGACACCCCTGCAGGGTTTAAACTTTCGAGAGTCGTGCCCGCAGTTATGTGGCAGATGGGAATTTCCTAATATCTGGTTGTAGAGAATTTGACACTTGACATAATTAAAAGACACCAACCGTGTGTGTAACCGTGATGGTCTCTTTCCGATGAGGTTCGGGAAGTGAACACGGTGGGTTTATGTTTGAACGTAAGTAGTTCAGGATCACTTCTTGATCGCTTCTAGTTTACGACCGTTGCTTAGCTTCTCATATTACTCTTGAATGCGTATGTTAGCCACCATATTTTCTTAGTGCTTGCTGCAGCTCCACCTCATTACCATATCCTACCAATAAGTTTAAATAGTCTTGATGTCGCGGGTGTGTGATTATTGAGTCCTCGTGACTCACAGATACTTCCCAAACAGTTGCAGGTGCCAATGGTACCGATGTAGGTGATGCTACCGAACTCAAGTGGGAGTTCGACGAGGACCTTGGGTGTTACTACGTGTATTTTCCTGATGATCAGTAGTGGATCCCAGTTGGGACGATTGGGGATCTAGCAGTTGGGTTATCTTCTTTTTTATTTGGTTGTCCGTAGTCGGACTATGAGTGTACTCCGATGATGTATGAACTGATTTGAATATTATGTGACATGGCAAGTGTAAGCCAACTCTATTTATCCCTTTCTTGTTCATTACACGGGATGTTGTGAAGATGACCCTTCTTGCGACAACACCACCATGCGGTTATGCCTCTAAGTCATGCCTCGACACGTGGGAGCTATAGCCGCATCGTGGGCGTTACAGTGGGGCAGCGCGGCAGAGACCACATGAGCAATTGACCCAGGTTTGGGCCGCTGTGAGGCGTAAAACCCTGCTTTGTTCGATTGATGGTGGAATGGTGGTGGTGGAGCGTAGTACACTTGCCCTGCAGGGGCTGCAGTGGCTACGCGCTATGGGGGTGTGAGTTATCCAACCTTCTAACCCTTTCTACTGTTTCCATGGGCCTCCTTTTATAGATTAAGGGGTCACCACAACGGAAACTAGTCACTATGCACTAATAAGATAGCAAACAGTGCTATCATGCCTAACTCTGCTGGATGAGAGGTGCATTAAATGCACCACTTAATGTCGCGTCACTGGGTGCCCGGTAAGCCTTGCCGGGCTATCTCTCCAGCTCCACGCCTGCTTGCCTGACACATCACACGATGGGTCTCATCTGTAGGCATTCCCTATAGAAAGAGGCCGCCATGTGGCGAATGGCTGCCACTTAGTCACTTTGCGGCTTGACACCGCACTGATTGACGACGTGGGTCATGGCGAAGTGGTTGGTGAGGTGGTTTATCCTTGGCGAGTCCCGGCAGGACCTGGTGGGACGTCTTGGACGTCTTATTCCGGTAGTGGGCATGTCCTTGCCGAGCTCACCTGCTCGGCAAGCGAGGCTTTTCTCCTGATGGCATCTTGCTTCTCTGGTTTGATCTTGGTCCTCTTGATCTGCATGTTGGTTTCTCGAAGGCCGTGCTCTCTTGCACCTCGGTAAGGCCTTGGCTTGTTCATGCACGAGTCAGGGGAAAATACATACCCATGTCTATTTTCCCCGACATAAGCTCTGGGGCCTGAGCCATACGTGTCATGTGGCACGTTGGGTTAGGCCCAAAAAATTGCACGGACACGTGGCGGGAGAGGGATGCGCATGCCGGTTTGCTATGGCGTCTAGTCAATCCAACGCCCACTTTGCGCAATTATTGCGCATCGTGGGGTCGTGGGACTGTTGCAGTTAAGGTAAAACGGTAACTTTCTGAAGCATCGCACCCCTGTTCCGCACTCCCCCCTTAAGGGCAGGGAAAAGCGGAGCGGCACAGTTCATTTGTCTCTTGCCCCGTTCTCCCAACTTATTCCTCCGCAAGCCAAACGATAGTTCCTCCTCTCGCCCTACTGTTTGCCACCGCTCTTCCCACCGAATACCATCCCCTTTGGCTTCGCCGCCGCGGGAATGAGGAAGAAACCCGCAGAGAAGGGAAAGTAGACAGCCGCGGTGAAGGAAGCCGCCGCCGAGGGAAGCAAGAGGGAGACGGAGCTGAACAAGAAGCGAAGAGAAGATGTTGTCTTCATCCCATCGACCTTGAGCTATCCATTCCTCTAGGTGAGGTACATGTATCTGTGGGGGAGGCCCATTCCGAAAGGGCACCGGGCGCCCAAAGTCTTTGCGGCGAGGAAGGAAGGTCCGCCGAACTCATATCAATTATTCTGCGCTTACTTTATCTGTGGCTGTTGTTCCCCCTTCTTTGAATTCTTTGAGGGGATCATGAACATCTATGGATTCCACCTCCTCGACTTCACGCCAAAGGCAATGGAGACCATGGCTATTTTCAGGCATTTCTGTGAGAATTTTGTCAGAGTTAAGCCCAATGTGGATCTGTTCCGGCACTATTTCGTTCCGCGGGTGGAGAACAAGGGCCACCACTCCGGAAACTTTAGCTGGATGCCACGGGTGGCGAGGAAGCTCTAGGATTACATCCCTGGGAACCAGCACGAGAGGTGGGATGAATGGAGAGGGGATTGGTGTTGGATCCAAGATGAGGAAGTCCCTGAGTTTTGTGAAGCATGGAAGGAATGTGTCGAGCGCGACAAGGAATGGAGCGCCAAAGGCCTTACCGAGGATAGGCTGCACTCAGCAAGCAACAGGATTACCTGTTTCAAGGCTATCGGGCAAACCATCGAGCATGTGTGGGAAGATTTCATTCTCCACCGCATCTCACTGCTGCAGGAGAGGGACAGACCCGCCTGGCTGTATGGGGACGCTACTGACAGGATGCGGTTGCTTCCAGGGTTGGTGTCTGTGTCCAAACAGGCCGATCTCGGGTAGGGAGTTCCGAACTGTGCGTCTGAGGATCGAAGGTAACATGAGACAAAGGGGACACGATGTTTACCCAAGTTTGAGCCCTCTTGATGGAGGTAATACCCTACTTCCTGCTTGATTGACTTCGATGAGTATAGGGGTTACAAGAGTTGATCTACCTCGAGATCGTAATGGCTAAACCCTAGAAGTCTAGGCGATGTGATTTTTCTTAGCCTCTATGGACTGAAACTCTTTGGTTTATATAGACACCGGAGGGGTCCAGTGTTGTACAGAGTCTGTTTACAGAGAAAGGAAATAATACATCTGAATGCTAGGCTTGCCATCCACGCAAAGGAGAGTCCCATCCGGACACGGGGAAAGGTCTTCTATCTTGTATCTTCACGGCCCACCAGTCTGGCCCATATCAAATTGCCCGGACACCCGAGGACCCCTTAGTCTAGGACTCCCTTAGTAGCCCCTGAACCAGTCTTCAATGACGATGTGTTTGGCACCCAGATCATCTTTAGCATTTCAAGGTGGGTTCCTTCTCCGTATGTAAAACAGTCTTCTGAATAAGAGAACTATATCCGACTATTTATCATAGTTACAACCCCCAACCACAGGGAAAAATACTTAAACAAAATAAGTCATGTCCACTGAGAGCTTTTTTGTTGAGACATTACATCTGGCCCTATTATTATTTTGAACCGTTTTTGGCCTCCTGCTTCGTGTTTCGAGGTGCGCCCTCCATTGACATATCTTGTCAAAGCAGAGATCGTGTCCCCTTATTGCGGGATTCTCATCAATACAGGTTTGGGTAATCCAACCATGTCGTTCGCACGACCCCTTGGGAATAGGCGATTTTTAAGGCTTGTGAGGGGGCGCTTGATATACATTGCCTTTATAAGAGGATAATGACCCATCTTTTTACCTCACGCCTTCTTCTTCCTTAGCCCTTCCATCCTCGAGCTCCAGCGCCCAAGTTTCGATCTTTTCTGTTGCCACCAAACACTCGAGCCATGTCCGGATCCGGCTCGCAGGGAAAGTGGATGGCTTCCTCCGTCATGGAGAGGAACGTCAAGGAACTCTGGAAAGCGGGCTACTTGGCCGCGAACATCACGCATCGGCTCCCTGCCAAAAAGAAGATCATCCCTACTCCGGAGCCCAATGAGAGGGTGGTGTTTATCCCCCACTTTCTCCGCGCACTAGGGTTTCCCTCCACCCTTTCGTCTGCAGCCTCATGTTCTGTTATGGGCTAGATTTCCATGATCTAGCCCCAAATTCCTTTCTCCACATTTCAGCGTTCATCATCGTGTGCGAGGTTCTCCTCCGCATCCCCCCACTTCGGCATATGGCTTAAGGTCTTGAACGTGAAGCCGAAAGTGGTCGATGAGCAACATGCGGACTACGGCGACGCCATGGTGAGAAAGCTCCCCAACGTCACCTTGCCCAAGGGGGCCTTTGTGGAGACCGTGAAGGGATGGCAATAGGAGTGGTTCTACATCACAGAACCTCGCGGCACCACATGGGTTGCCACTCCTGAGTTTAAATCCGGACCTCCAATGTGGCTTGCATCGTGAATTAACAGGGGCCTGGATTGGGCGTCGTCCGATGAGGTGATGCTTTTTCGCCAGATTCTCCCCTACCAGCGCCGGCCTCTCCACATGTGGGAATTCAATCCGGCCGGCCCTTGGACCCTTCAGTGATTCTTTGGCACGATGCACGAAGAGATCTGGAAGCAACTTTTTCAAGGCCCAGAAGTCGTGGCCGGAGATGACCGAAGACATCGGCCTTGATTGCGCTCATCCAGCCACTCCAGTAAGTTTTCTGATTTCCGAACATAACTTCAACTTGTAAATCCAAGGGGTATTCTAAGCCTTCCATTCTTCACTCAGGGCTGGACAAAGAAGGCTGAGCGGATCCGATGTCCAGCTCCACTGCCCAAAGACCCAGTCATTCCTCTCCTAACGAGGATGCTGGTCCCGGCGCCGTACCAGGTGCTGGATAAGAAGGCCAAGAAGAAGGGCAAGGAGGCCAAAAGTGGCCTTTGCCGTAAATGTACTTTAGACACTGCGTCTGGAGATACCGAAGCTCCCTCCTCCTACGAGGGAGATGAAGACGAAGAGGAAGAGGAGGAGAGCAATTTTCCCCTTAAGGGGGGAAGAAGAAGAGGGCGGCTTCCGCGGACCTAGAGGCGGAGGCGTCCAAGAATGGGAAGATCTCCCTTTCTAACGATTTGGCCTCGGATGCCAAAGCTATCCCCGAGTGGCGCCCCAGGTCAAAGCCCCTGGCGGCATCGTAAGTGCCCAAAAATACCGTATACATATTCGGCTTTCCTGATTGCAGTTTTAACACCTCTGAGTTTCATGCTGCAGTCCAGCTCGAGATCTCCCCCAACAATCATCGTCTTCGGAGAACTCTCTGGCACCGGAGATGGTGGAGAGCGAGACACCTCCACGAGTTTCTCTTCCACATGTCGTGGATGACACCGAGGTGTTATCCCAAAGGACTACTCCGGGCCAGGGAGAAGTGCGAAAGGCCGCCAAGACGGCGCCAGAGGGTAATGCCTCGGCTCTGGAGAACACAGGGGTACAATCCCCATGGAGACTGACGACGTGGGGCCGAACCAGTCTGGTCCCTAGCCGATCACAACTCTGGAGACCCATACGGCTCCGGAATCGAGCGAGCAACCCCCTTTGAAGGGCAGGGGAAAGCCGACTCCACCGGCGACCTCCATCAATCCGGAGGCGCTGGATATTTTGATGGAAGCACTTCGACATGCTTCCGTTGAGGAGGAGCACCGTACACTACAAAAAAAGGCACATCCGTGATATTTTGGGCCAAACGAACAAAATTCTATCATACTTATGACACTTATATGACAATAATTGTGACAAAACCCGGTATTATCATAGATGTGGTGGGGTCCTACTTCTATGACAAAAAATCATGACAGAAAATGGGTTTTTCGTCCTAGGCGGGCCGGAGACGTAGCTGCATGACATTCTTATGGCCGTCCATGATGGGAAAAACCATGGTATAAGCGAGGGCGAGGAAAATATCGGAGAGTTCCCGGTTACGGTGGGTGGTCGGGGGCCATGCGATGCGCGTTTCTCTCGTACGTATGCGTGTGTGTGCGAGGCGTTGGGCTCTAATTGAACCCAAGTGAGGCGTTGGGCTCTAACTGAACCCGAGTGATTGCACTGCAGGCTACGCGTTACTGAACCCGAGCGATCGATCGATCCCTTGCATTGCCGTTAACTGAACCCGAGTGATTCCTTCGCTACTGCTGCTAACTGAAGCTGAACGAACACTGATGCCTCCTTCCCTTGATGAACAGTGAGCTTTGTTGGGTGGTTTGGATGAACAGTTCCCTGTGGGGGGTTGGATGAACAGGACCCCATGGTAGTAGAGGCCGTTGCCGCTGGATGAACAATACCCCGATCGATCGAGCCGGTGGATGAACAGGACCCCGTGGAGGGGTGGATGAACATGACCTAGTGGAGGGCTGGATGAACGGGATGACCCCGTGGAGGGCTGGATGAATAGTAGCCGGCGGAGGTCTGGATGAACAGTATCCCGTGGAGGGGTGGTTGAACAGGACCCCGTGGAGAGGGCTAGTGGAACAGTAGCCGGTGGAGGAGCGTGCGGTAGAGGCTGGATGAATAGGAGCCCGTGCATGAACAGTCGCATGTGGAGGCTGGAGGAGGTCGACGGTGGATGAATAGGAGCCCATGGAGGCTGGAGGAGGTCGACGGTGGAGATGAACAGTATCCCGTGGAGTCCTGTTTTGCGGTACGCCACACCCCTCCTGATGAACATGACCCCTGTTTTGACCGCAGTGCTCCAACACAAGTCCGTTTCCTCCGTTTTGCGGTAGGCCACACCCCTCCCGATCAACATGACCTTGTTTCGACCGTATGAGGTCCATTTCCTCCGCTTTGTGATATGCCAAGCCCCTCCCGATGAACAGGATCCCGTTTCGACCGTGGCCGGTCGAACACAAGGTCGTTTCCTCCGTTCTGCGGTACGCCAGGCCTCGTTTCCATCTCTATTTCGTCCAAGCCGATTGGCTCTCGATGAACACGGCGACGCATTCCGTTCCGACCCAGCCGGTTGCCTCCCCATGAACACCACAACGGTGCAGCCTCTCCGTTCCGACCCTGCCATGTATACGAGCGCTGGCCGTACATATGCGCGAGTAGGCGTTCGAGACCCCGCCCGTATATACGTATGTTGTCGTATTTTCTTTCTTGCACCCTAGCCGCTGTACGTACATGTACGTGCTACGTGCGCGCCTCTACTACGACATGTGCGCGCCTCTACATCAACTAGTATGTACGTACACGTTCGCGACCAGAATGACAACGCTACGTACGCTTGGACCAGGTGGGTCCCGACTGTCAGGCACTTCCTTCCGTGGGAAAATGTAGCTGGTGGGTCCTAGCAGTCAGGGGGAAACATTTTTTCGTGAAATACGGTGGCCGTCCGGTGGGTCCATGCTGTCAGGTGGAGGAATCATTATTTCCCAAGTAATAAGGAGGCAATTCCTTGCTGCGCTCGTGGACCCAGCTGTCAGCCTCTCCACGTACAGTACTCTTCTGATGGAAGTTGTTCCTTGACCACATTGACCACGCCGTGCCGAGAGCACCAGGGCGGTGGAGGACAGCAAGGCCTAGGAAGGGGACGACGCAGAGCCGGTGAAGACGCGGCAGTGGTTGCCCACGTGGAGAGGAGTACGAGGGTTCACTGGTTCGTCTGCGGTGTGAGGCTACCGTCGCCGCAGAATAACAGGGGGTGTGGGTGAGTAGAGGGATGGCCAGGCCAGCGGTGGGAGTAGTAGGGGGAAGTGAGGCCTCTACGGCATCACAGCCGGCCACGGAAGGCAGGAGCACGAGGCACGACCGGCGCTGGTTTGGGCGGCTGGAGCAAGAAGACCAGAGGTTGAACAAGCACTAGGGCCGTTGGATGGACATCGTACGGTTACTGGAGCTAGAATCGTTCATATTGACTAAGTTGACAAAGCCCTTTGTCCCCATGAACTTAGTGGGCCCACAAGTCAGCCTCCCACTATGGTGGATCCCAGCTAGCATGGGGATATTCATTTTTTGTGCGTAACAAGGAGGCACTTCCTTGCCTGCGAAGATATAGCTGGTGGGTCCGACCTATTAGCGGGGGGAATATTTTTTCGCAAAATACAGAGGCCCTTCTGGTGGGTCCCAGCTGTCAGGTTGAGGAATTATGATTGTGCGCATAATAAGGAGGCATTTCCTTGCATGCGGCTGTGGACCCAGCTATCAGCCTCTCCATGCATAGTCTACTTCCGATGGATGTCGTTTGTTGACCACGTTGACCACTCTGCGCCGAGCGCATCCAAGGTGGTGGGCGACGGCGAGGCCCAGGACAGCAACGAGCTAGAGATGGGAAGACGCGGGAGTAGAGTCGTACATGGATAGTTGTACGAGGGTTAACTAGTTCTGGTGCGGTGTGGTTCCGTAGTCGGTGGAGAAGAACAGGAGGTGTGGAGGGGCGGAGTGATGGCCTGGCCAACGGTGGGGTAGCGCTTCACATCGAAGCATGCTAAGCAGAGCTGCTAGCAGCAGGTGGTCCCGGCAGTGCTGGAGGAGGAAGACGAGAGATTGAAGATGGATGCCGGTCGTTGGATGTAAATCCAACGGCTAACGATGTCAGAATCATTTGTTGACTAAGTTGACAACGACTTGCGTTGGCTTCGACCCATTGGTCCACATTTCAGCCTACAAAACTGTGGCATGTATTCAACCCATTTTTCAGAATTGACAGTCAATTTGATCTCTTTTTTTAGAATTACAGTCCATTTGCTGGGTTGGGTGAACAAATAATGTAGCTTCCATGCGGCCGATTTATTATTTTCCTAAAAAATTACAGGACATTTGCACTGTCTTGATATACACGATTATGCTGGGATGATTCTAATTACAATGTTGGGTTGGGCGCAGCAATATTATCAAAAAATAATCAGGGGCTGAGCACTTTGCTATAAATATTGTCGGCGTTCTGGGAATGGGGGTCCCCAGACTTGCCTGCCTGCGGCCCATGGTCTGGCTTTGCGAGCGGGCCCGTACGCCCCATCTTCACCAGCAAGGACTCAAGACACTCGTGAGGGGCCAAGCCTCGCGAGGCGGACGACACAAGACCTCCTCATGAGCGGCCTCACCAGGCTGGCTCACGAGGGGCGGAGAGATCAAGGCCAGGCGAACCTCGCGAGGTTCTAGTGACGTGAGCCATGACGACCAAGGCCAGGCGGGCGCCTGGTGGGCGCCAGCGCGCACAGTGTCCTTGTTTCCTCTTCGGTGCTAAGGAAGCAGGTGCAGGCGCGGAGTACCATGGCATCAAGCAAAGGTTTCCATGTCAGTGCAACAAGACCGAGACCAGAAGGACGGCAAGACGGAGGTCACCGTGGAGCCCAAGACGGCGTCACCGCCAGAGCCCTTTGGCAGGCGAAGACCACTTTTGTCAGGATAAGCTGTACTAGTTGTCCCCTTTCAAATTGGCCGTTGTTGGCTCCCTCCCTGCTCAATATTTGGGAAGTGGACCAGGGCCTCTATAAATAGGATTAGCCACCACAGTAGGAGTCAACTCACCTTGAATCCACCCGAACAACCACAAGTTCACCAAGCACAAGAACACCTCTCCTCAGGAGGCTATTCTTCCACTTGTACTATTCATCCTCAGCCCAAGAGGCAATCCACCACCACACACTGGAGTAGGGTGTTACACCACAACGGTGGCCCGAATCTTGTGTCCTTTGCGTTCCGAGTCCGTCGAGTTAGCCCGTAAGATCTTAGCGAAGCTAGGACATGGATCGGTAGGGGGAGATCTTCACGTGCACCCCAGTGTTCGAACCTTGAGGGTTTTGCCGGAACCCCCGATCCGACATTTGGCGTGCTAGGTAGGGGTGCGCCAGAGTTTTCTTCCATCGATTCGCGCTCCACCATCTTCACGTCCATTCTCCATGGCTGGCGCCTCCCTGCCGATTGGATCTATGGGTGCCCACGGTGGCGCTCGGGGGCTCCGAGCCCTTGCTCCTGCCCTGCGGCAGGTGAACTGGCCACCCAAGTTCAAGCCCGAGATGCCGCCACACTACGACGGCGCGGCAGAACCATCGGCTTTCCTGCTGGCGTATGAGGAAGCCGTCCTTAAGACCGGGGGCGACGACAAGGTCACGACCAACTGGCTTCCCATGGCCCTCACTGGCACACCGCGCGCCTAGATGCTCAACCTCCCTGGATCAACGGTGGCGTCCTGGGAGGAGTTACGCGGCATCTTCATTGCGCGCTACGGGGCCCCAGCGCACCACGCGGTTGTGGCCCTCCTCGGCGGCTCGCAAGCACCACCCTCAGACTGTCACATCAAGATGTTCTTTCACTAGATCGGCGCCGCTTCCAAACTCCCGGGGGCTCCGCCGGGCTGGGCTGCGCCCGAGGCCGACCTCAGCTTTGACTCAGGGGATCATCCCGCATCCACCGTCGGCTCGGGTGCACTCCCAATGCTTTGCACGCCCACCATCTGCCACGTATCCATCACCAAGATGCTCATCGACGGCGGCGCCGACCTCAACATGCTCTCTGTCATGGCCTTCAGCCTTCTTCACATACCGCTCGAGCGGCTCCGCCCTAGCAAGCCTTTCTCGGGGTTCGGTGGAGGCTCCGCCCGCTCCCTGGGGCAGATCCGCCTCCCCGAGACCTTCGACACGCGTGACAACTACCGCACCGAGCTCATCGACTTCGACATCGCCCACATCAGCCTCCCGTACAATGCCATCCTCGGGTACCCGGCTCTAGCCCAGTTCATGGCAGCATCCCATCCAGCTTACAACCTCATGAAGATGCCCTGGAGCGAGGGTGTCCTCACCATCAAGGGGGACGCCAAGGAAGCCTGATGACGCTCAAGATCGCCCTCAAGACCGCCACAACAGCGTGGCCCTCCGACACGGACACCTCCAAGGCCGAGGGAGCCGCAAGAACCAAGAAGAAGCAGTTTTTCACTCAGGACAAGGCGGAAACTAAGCGAGTGCCAGTCGAGGAGGACGGGTCCTATGGGGCGACCTTTACCATAGGCGTCAACCTTGAGCCCGGTCAGGAGGAGGCGTTGGTGAAGTTCTTGCGCGCAAACAAGGAAGTGTTCGTCTGGGAGCCCGATCAGCTAGTGGGGGCCCCAAGAGAGGTAATAGAGCACCACATGAAGGTGTGCCCCAATGTACGCCCCGTGAAGCAGAAGGCGAGGTGGCAGTCCACGGAGAAGCAAGCTTTCATCATCCAAGAAACCCGTAAGCTGGAGGTTGCGGGTGTCATTCACGAGGTTCGGTACCCCGAGTGGCTAGCAAACCCCGTCGTCGTCCCCAAGAAAGGTGGGAAGGAGCGGATGTGCGTCAACTTCACCAACCTCAACAAGGCCTGCCCCCAAGATCCGTTCCCACTTCCACGCATCGACTAGATCGTCAACTCCACTGCCGAGTGCGACTTGCTGTGCTTCCTGGATGCATTGGATATCACCAGATCAAGATGGCGGTAGAAGATGTGGAGAAGACGTCCTTCCTAACCCCGTGTGGGGTGTACTGCTACACTTTCATGCCTTTCAGACTGTGCAACGCAGGTGCAACCTTCCAACGGCTCATGCACATCGCATTGGGTCGGCAGCTCGGGAGGAACGCTGAAGCCTACATCGACGACATCGTGGTGAAGTCTCGGGAGGCGAGGACCTTGATCCGAGACCTGGAGGAAACCTTTGAAAGCCTCCGCCAGGTGGACTTGCGGCTCAACCCGGAGAAGTGCATGTTTGGCATCCCTTCCGGCAAGCTGCTGGGCTTCCTTGTGTCCCACAGGGGGATCGAGGCCAACCCGGAGTAGGTCAAGGCCATTGAAGACATGAGTCCACCGCAAACCCTCAAGGAAATGCAGAAGCTTGCTGGATGGGTGACTGCGTTGGGACGCTTTATTTCCAAGCTGGGAGAACGAGCCCTGCCCTTCTTCAAGCTGATGAAGAAGAAGGGCCCATTCGAGTGGACCCCGGAGGCTGATCGAGCATTGCAAGACCTCAAGAGATACCTGACTATCCCCCAGTGATGGTGACGCCACGACCTCTCGAGCCCCTAGTGTTCTATCTTGCCTCCACTCCCTAGTCCACCAGCGCGGCTCTGCAGCTCTGCTACGCTGTGCAGCTCTGCTTTCAACAGGGCGAGAAGGTCTCCAACAACATTGTAGAATATGAGGGCCTCATAGATGGCCTGAAAGCTGCGGCAACTCTGGGGATGAAGCACATCACCGTTAGGGGTGAGTGATGTAGGGTAGAACCCTAATTGGCCGATCTTTCAGGAAAGGAGCGGATCCCGCGATGAACACGAAGAACACGAGGGAAAAAAAGAGGGAAAACACAAGGGGAAACACGAGACAATCACTAAACCAACACAAGAAAGTCACACACGTGCTAGATCCTCGGATACATAGAGTTCACACGGTACACGATCAACTAGGGACGATACAAGGGTAACGGTCTTCTCTGTGAGGAGGTCTTGATGTTCTTCTCCGCAAGGAGGTCTTGAATCCAAAGGGATCTTGTCCGAAGAGTCCGCGGTCTCTCACGAGGAGTAGATCCAATGTGGATGAGCGTAGCTCTATCTCTCCAAATGAGCTAAACCAACGCTAACCCTAGAAAGTTGGACGAGGTGGAGTGTATATAGTCTTAGTGCAAAAGAGGGGGGCGAAGGGGTACATGGGCTGCGTCCCAACATGAAACAGCGCACAGGCGTCGGCCGTCTGGGAGTCACCGGTCGTCCGGAGGCTCATGAGGGTCCAGACGTTCGGTGCCTGTCGGACGTCCGTAGATTCGGCTCGGGTGGTCTTCGGTCGGTCGTCCGGTTGGGGTCGGACGTACGGGCGTCGGTCGTCCGTGAGGCATCAGAGGCCTGTCTATTTTGGCTCGGGTGCGGAGGTGTCGGTCGTCCGGAGGAGGCCAGACGTCCGGAGCCTGGAGGTCGTCGGACGTCCGGGGTTCGTCGGTCGTCCAGAGCCTGGAGACCTTGAGCAGCTCTTCTTCTTCGTTTCCGTCTTCACGTCCATCTTCCTCTTCTTCTTCTCCTTGCTCCTTAGCTTCTCCATGATACCTGAGCATGCACAAAGTGTCCGTATGAGGTAGTAGCCATGTCTCATGTGCATCAGAGTGGAAATGTGAGAGGAGAGATGTCACCTCGGTTTCAAGAGCTCTTGCACGTGATCGTGTCATGGGTCCAATAGGTGTCGTAGGAGTTGTAGTTGGGTCCATGGGGATGGCCTTGGGATGCTCTACATCATATCCCCTCCCTTGGGGAAGATACGTTCTCAGATCAAATTCTTCATCACAATGGAAGGGAGAGAGATCTTTGACGTTGAAGATGTATCTCACGTTGTACTTGTCACGTGGGAGGTCGATCTTGTAAGCGTTGTCGTTGTATCGCGCGAGCACCTTGAAGGGTCCATCCGCTCGGGGTCGAAGCTTGGACTTGCATTCTTGTGGTAAACGGTCCTTGCGAAGGTGTATCCACATGAGATCACCAATGTTAAAGACCATAGGGTGCTTGTTGAAGTTGAGCTTGGAGGCGTTGAACTTGGCGCTCGATGGTGTTCCTTGTATCTTCATGCACCTTCTTGAGATGTGTCGCTCTTGTACTAGCATCCAAATTGATGCGCTCTTGGAGTGGTAGAGGGAGAATGTCCAATGGTGACAAAGGGTTGAAACCGTAGACGACCTCGAACGGGGACTTGCCGGTTGTTGAGTGTCTTGCTCGGTTGTAGGCGAACTCGGCGATAGCTAGGCACTCCTCCCACTCCTTGATGTTCTTCTTGATGAGTACTCGAAATAGAGCGGATAGTGTGCGGTTGGTAACTTCCGTTTGGCCATCGGTTTGTGGATGATACGCCATGGAGAAAAGTAGCTTGATTCCGAGCTTGGCTCATAGGGTCTTCCAAAAGTAGCCAAGGAACTTGACGTCGTGGTCCGAGACGATCGTCTTTGGCACTCCGTGTAGACACAATATTTCCCTACAAAAGAGAGTAGCAACATGTGAAGCATCGTCTATCTTGTTGCAAGAAATGAAATGTGCCATTTTTGAGAAACGGTCGACGACAACAAATACCGAATCCTTCCCATTTCGAGTCCTAGGCAAACCAAGTACGAAGTCCATGCTAATGTCTTCCCATGGTTGATATGGAATTTGTAGAGGCATATAAAGGCTATGGGATTGAGCTTTGGACTTAGCTTTGCGGCATATAGAGCATCGGTTGGTGAAGCGATTGACGTCACGAAACATCTTGGGCCAAAAGTAGTTCTTAGAGAGCGTAGCGAACGTCTTGTCGCGTCCGAAATGTCCCATTAAGCCTCCTCCATGAAATTCCTGCAAAAGCAACAAATGAAGAGAAGACTCGGGGATGCAAAGTTTGTTAGCTCTCATAAGATATCCATCTTTGATATAGTACCATTCCCAAGAGGTGTGCGACAAACACTTGGCGTAAGGAGTAGCAAAGGTTGCATCATGCTCATACAAGTCTTTGATATGCTCAAAACCAATGACATCTAACTCAAGTTGGGTAACAAGCATGCATATGCAGGAAATAGCATCCGCTACAATGTTTTCCTTACCTGTGATGTACTTGATGACATAAGGAAAAGACTCAATAAATTCACTCCACTTAGTGGTGCTACTACCTTTTCCAATATTGATCTTAAGAGTGGTTACTATCAAATAGGCATACAAGAGGGTGATGAATGTAAAACCGCTTTCAAAACCAAGTTTGGCTTGTATGAATGGTTAGTCATGCCTATGGGTCTCTCGGAAGCACCGGGTACTTTTATGCATCTTATGAATCACGTTTTTCGCCCTTACATTGGTATATTTGTTGTGGTCTACTTTGATGATATCCTTGTTTTTAGCAAGTCTCTCAAAGAGCATGTCACCCATGTTAGAACCGTTTTGCAAACTCTTCGAAAGGAGCATCTCTATGCTAATATGGAGAAATGCCTTTTTGGCATTGACAAGCTCGTTTTCTTGGGTTTTGTTGTTTCCTCTAAGGGTGTTCATGTTGATGAGTCCAAGATCGATGCTATTAAGACTTGGCCACAACCAACCAATTTGCAACAAGTTCGTAGCTTTCTTGGCCTTGCGGGCTTCTATCGTCGTTTTGTGAAGGATTTTAGCACCATTGATTCACCTTTACATGCTTTGAGCAAGAAGAATGGGCCTTTTGTTTGGGGACCATCCCAAGATTCCACTTTGAATGAGCTCAAGAACTTGCTTACTCATGCTCCCGTGCTTTCTTTACCCAACTTTGACAAACCCTTTGAGATTCATTGTGATGCTAGTGGTAATGGCATAGGAGGTGTGTTAACGCAAGAGAAGCGCCCCATAGCTTCTTTAGTGAGAAACTCTCCGGCGCGCAACTCAATTACCCCATCTATGACAAAGAGCTCTATGCTTTAGTGCGCATCTTGCATGAATGGGAACAATACCCTCCTCCCCTTGAGTTTATCATTCATACCGATCATGAGACTCTCAAGTATCTTAAGGGCTAAACCAAGTTGAACAAGCGTCATGCTAAGTGGAGTGAATTTATTGAGTATTTTCCTTATGTCATCAAGTACATTAAGCGTAAGGAAAATATTGTAGTGGATGCCCTTTCTCGCATATGCATGCTTGTCACTCAACTTGAATTGGATATCATTGGTTTTGCGCATATCAAAGACTTGTATGAGCATGATCCTACTTTTGCTACTCCATATACCAAGTGTTTGTCGCACAACTTTTGGGAACGCTATTACATCAAAGATGGGTATCTTATGAGAGCTAACAAACTTTGCATCCCCGAGTTTTCTCTTCGTTTGTTGCTTTTGCAGGAATCTCATGGAGGAGGCTTAATGGGACATTTTGGACGCGACAAGACGTTCGCCACGCTCTCGAAGAAACACTTTTGGCCCAAGATGTTTCACGATGTCAACCGCTTCACCAACCGATGCTCTACATGTCGCAAAGCTAAGTCCAAAGCTCAATCCCACGGCCTTTATATGCCCCTACAAATTCCATATCAACCATGGGAAGACATTAGCATGGACTTTGTACTTGGTTTGCCTAGGACTCGAAATGGGAAGGATTCTGTGTTTTTCGTTGTGGACCGTTTCTCTAAGACATTAGCATGCACATTTTATTCCTTGCAACAAGATAGACGATGCTTCACATGTTGCTAATCAACTAGGCGTATCAACGGGCTATGGAGATGCCCATTAATAGATATCAATTTGAGTGAGTAGGGATTGCCATGCAACGGATGCACTAGAGCTATAAGTGTATGAAAGCTCAACAAAAGAAACTAAGTGGGTGTGCATCCAACGTGCTTGCTCACGAAGACCTAGGGCAATTTGAGGAAGCCCATCATTGGAATATACTAGCCAAGTTCTATAATGTAAAATTCCCACTAGTTTATGAAATTGACAACATAGGAGACTCTCTATCATGAAGATCATGGTGCTACTTTGAAGCACAAGTGTGGAAAAAGGATAGTAACATTGTCCCTTCTCTCTTTTTCTCTCATTTCATTGTTTTCTCTTTTTTTATTTGGGCCTTCTTCTTCTTCTTTTTGGCCTCTTTTTTTTCGTCTGGAGTCTCTTCCCGACTTGTGGGGGAATCATAGTCACCATCATCCTTTCCTCACTGGGACAATGCTCTAATAATGACGATCATCACACTTATTTTTACTTACAACTCAAGAATCACAACTCAATACTTGGAACAAAATATGACTCTATGTGAATGCCTCTGGCGGTGTACCAGGATATGCGATGAATCAAGAGTGACATGTATGAAAAAATTATGAACGGTGGCTTTGCCACAAATACGATGTCAACTACATGATCATGCAAAGCAATATGACAATGATGAAGCGTGTCAAACAGGCGGAACGATGGAAAGTTGCATGGCAATATATCTTGAAATGGCTATGGAAATACCATAATAGGTAGGTATGGTGGCTGTTTTGAGGAAGGTATATCGTGGGTTTATGGTACCGGTGAAAGTTGCGCGATACTAGAGAGGCTAGCAAATGTGGAAGGGTGAGGGTGTGTATAATCCATGGACTCAACATTAGTCATAAAGAACTCACATACTTATTGCAAAAATCTATTAGTTATCGAAACAAATTACTACGCGCATGCTCCTAGGGGGATAGATTGGTAGGAAAAGACCATCGCTCGTCCCCGACCGCCACTCATAAGGAAGTCAATCAATAAATAAATCATGCTCCCACTTCATCACATAATGGTTCACCATACGTACATGCTACGGGAATCACAAACTTCAACACAAGTATTTCTCAAATTCACAACTACTCAAGTAGCATGACTCTAATATCACCATCTCCATATCTCAAAACAATCATCAAGTATCAAACTTCTCTTAGTATTCAATGCACTTGTATGAAAGTTTTTATTATGCCTAAAAGAAAATTGCCATGTTGTTCTAAAGGACTCTCAAAATAATATAAGTGAAGCATGAGGGATCAATTATTTCTATAAAATAGAACCACCACCGTGCTCTAAAAGATATAAGTGAAGCACTAGAGCATAAACTATATAGCTCAAAAGATATAAGTGAAGCACATAGAGTATTCTAATAAATTCCAATTCATGTGTGTCTCTCTCAAAAGGTGTGTACAACAAGTATTATTGTGGTAAAATAAAAAGCAAAGACTCAAATCATACAAGATGCTCCAAGCAAAACACATATCATGTGGAAAATAAAAATATAGCTCCAAGTAAAGTTACCGATGAACGCAGACAAAAGAGGATGCCTTCTGGGGCATCCCCAAGCTTAGGCTTTTTGGTGTCCTTTTATTTTACCTTGGGGTGCCGTGGGCATCCCGAAGCTTAGGCTCTTGCCACTCCTTTTTCCATAATCCATCAAATCTTTACCCAAAACTTGAAAACTTCACAACACAAAACTTAAAAGAAATTCTTCGTGAGCTCCGTTAGTAAAAGAAAACAAACCACCACTTCAAGGTACTGTAATGAACTCATTCTTTATTTATATTGGTGTTAAACCTACTGTATTACAACTTTTCTATGGTTCACAAACTCTATTACTAGCCATAGATTCATCAAAATAAGCAAATAACACACGAAAAACAGAATCTGTCAAAAAACAGAATAGTCTGTAGTAATCTGTAGGTTTCGAATACTTTTGGAACCCCAAAAATTCTAACATAAATTGACGGACGTGAGGAATTTATCTATTAATTATCTGAAAAAATAATTAACTAAATAGGACTCTCCAATAAAAAATGGAAGCAATTATTGTGAGCGCTAAAGTTTCTGTTTTTTGCAGCAAGATCAAAAAGACTTTCCCCAAGTCTTCCCAACGGTTCTACTTGGCACAAACACTAATTAAACACAAAAAACACAACCAAAACAGAGGCTAGATAAATTATTTATTACTAAACAGGAGCAAAAATCAAGGAATAAAAATAAAATTGGGTTGCCTCCCAACAAGCGCTATAGTTTAACGCCCCTAGCTAGGCATAAAAGCGAAGATAGATCTAGGTATTGCCATCTTTGGTAGGCAATCCATAAGTGGCTCTCATAGTAGATTCATATGGTAATTTAAATTTCTTTATAGGGAAGTGTTCCATGCCTTTCCTTAATGGAAATTGGAATTTAATATTCCCTTCCTTCATATCAATAATTGCACCAATCGTTCTAAGGAAAGGTCTACCAAGAATAATAGGACATGAAGGATTGCAAGCTATATCAAGAACAATGAAATATACAGGCACATAATTCCTATTTGCAACAATAAGGACATCATTAATCTTTCCCATAGGTTTCTTAATAGCGGAATCCGCAAGGTGCAAGTTTAAAGAATAATCATTAAATTCACGGAAACCTAGCAAATCACCCAAAGTTTTTGGAATCATGGAAACACTAGCACCCAAATCACACAAAGCATAGTACTCATGATCTTTAATTTTTATTTTAATAGTAGGTTCCCACTCATCGTAAAGTTTTCTAGGGATAGAAACTTCCAACTCAAGTTTTTTTCATAAGATTGCATCAAATCATAAACGATATGTTTAGTAAAAGCTTTATTTTGACTATAAGCATGAGGAGAATTTAGCACAGATTGCAACAAGGAAATACAATCTATCGAGGAGCAAGTATCATAATTATATTCCTTGAAATCCAAGATAGTGGGTTCATTGCTATTTAAAGTTTTAACCTCTTCAATCCCACTTTTAACAATTTTGCATCAAGATCTAAAAACTCCGAATTTTTGGAACGCCTTCTAACTAAAGTTGACTCATCTCCAGTCCCATCATTATCAAGATTCATATTGCAAAACAAAGATTTAATAGGGGACACATCAATCACTTTTAGATCTTCATCCTTATTATCATGAAAACTAGAAGAACACGCTTTCACAAAGCAATCTCTCTTAGCACGCATCCTAGCGGTTCTTTCTTTGCACTCATCAATGGAAATTCTCATGGCTTTGAGAGACTCATTGATATCATGATTAGGTGAAATAGATCTAAGTTTCAAAGAATCAACATCAAGAGAAATTCTATCCATGTTCTTAGCCAACTCATCAATCTTAAGCAATTTTTCTTCAATCAAAGCATTGAAACTCTTTTGCGAAGTAATAAATTCTTTAATACTAGATTCAAAATCAGTGGGCATCTTATTATAATTTCCATAAGAATTGTTGTAGGAATTACCGTAATTATTAGAGGAATTACTAGGAAACAACCTAGAATTAAAATTACCTCTATACACATTGTTACCAAAATTGTTCCTACCAACAAAATTCACATCCATAGATTCATTATTATTCTCAATCAAAGTAGACAAAGGCATATCATTAGGATCAGTAGGAGCACTCTTATTAGCAAAAAAATTCATAAGTTCATCCATCTTTCCACTCGAAACATTAATCTCTTCAATTGCATGCACCATTTTACTAGTAGATCTTTTAGTGTGCCATTAAGAATAATTAACCATAATATTATCTGGGACTTTGGTAGCTTCTCCTAAAGTGATTTCCATAAAAGTGCCTCCCGCGGCCGAATCTAAAAGATTTCTAGAAGCAAAGTTAAATCCGGCATAAATTTTTTGTATAATCATCCAATGATTCAAACCATGTGTAGGGTAATTACGTATCATTAATTTCATCCTCTCCCAAGCTTGTGCAACATGTTCATGATCAAGTTGCTTGAAGTTCATAATATCGTTTCTAAGAGAGATGATCTTAGCGGGAGGAAAATACTTAGAGATAAAAGCATCTTTGCATTTATTCCATGAATCAATACTATTTTTAGGCAAAGACGAAAACCCAGCTTTAGCACAATCTCTAAGAGAAAACGGAAATAGCTTAAGTTTAACAATATCATTATCCACATCTTTCTTCTTTTGCATATCACACAAATCAACAAAGTTGTTTAGATGGGTAGCGGCATCTTCACGAGGATGGCCAGAAAACAGATCTTTCATGACAAGATTCAGCAAGGCAGTATTAATCTCACAAGATTCAACATCGGTAAGAGGAGCAAGCAATCGGAGTGCTAATAAAATCATTATTGTTGGTATTGGCAAAGTCACACAATTTAGTATTATCTTGAGCCATCGTGACAAGCAAGCAATCCAACACACAAGCAAACAAGAAACCGGCAAAAAAGGCAAATTGAAAAAGAGAAGGGGAACGGAAAAAGAGGGCGAATAAAACGGCAAGGGTGAAGTGGGGGAGAGGCAAATGAGAGGCAAATCGCAAATAATGTAATGCGAAGGATAACAGTTGTGATGGGTACTTGGTATGTCTTGACTTGGCGTCGATCTCCCCGGCAACGGCGCCAGAAATCCTTCTTGCTACCTCTTGAGCACTGCGTTGGTTTTCTCTTGAAGAGGAAAGGGTGATGCAGTAGAGCAGCGTAAGTATTTCCCTTAGTTTTTGAGAACCAAGGTATCAATACAGTAGGAGACCACGCGCGAGTCACCTCATACCTACACACACAAATAAAAACCTCGCAACCAACACGATAAAGGGGTTATCAACCCTTCATGGCCACTTGCAAGAGTGAGATCTGATAGAGATGATAATAATAAGATAAATATTTTTGGTATTTTTATGATATAGATTGAAAGTAAAAGATAGAAAAATAAAGTAGATTGGAAACTTGTATGATGGAGAATAGACCTGGGGGCCATAGGTTTCACTAGTGGCTTCTCTCAAGATAGCATAAGTATTACGGTGGGTGAACAAATTACTGTCGAGCAATTGATAGAAAAGCAAATAATTATGAGAATTTCTAGGCATGATCATGTATATAGGCATCACATCCGTGACAAGTAGACCGAAATGATTCTGCATCTACTACTATTACTCCACACATCGACCACTATCCAGCATGCATCTAGAGTATTAAGTTCATAAGAACAGAGTAACGCCTTAAGCAAGATGACATGATGTAGAGGGATAAACTCATGCAATATGATATAAACCCCATCTTTTTATCCTCGATGGCAACAATACAATATGTGTCGTTTCCCTTTCTGTCACTGGGATCAAGCACCGCCAGATTGAACCCAAAGCTAAGCACTTCTCCCATTGCAAGATTGATCAATCTAGTAGGCGAAACCAAACTGATAATTCGAAGAGACTTGCAAAGATAAACCAATCATACATAAAATAATTCGGAGAATATTCAAATATTGTTCATAGATAAACTTGATCATAAACCCACAATTCATCGGATCTTGACAAACACACCGCAAAAGAAGATTACATTGAATAGATCTCCAAGAGAATCGAGGAGAAATTTTTATTGAGATCCGAAGAGAGAGAAGAAGCCATCTAGCTACTAGCTATGGACCCGAAGGCCTGAAGTAAACTACTCACACATCATCGGGGAGGCCATGGAGTTGATGTAGAGGCCCTCCGTGATCAATGCCCCCTCCGGTGGAGCTCCAGAAAAGGCCCCAAGATGGGATCTCTTGGGTACAGAAGGTTCCGGCGGTGGAATTAGGTTTTTGTGGTGCTCCTGGATGTTTGCGGGGTATAGGGATATATATAGGAGGAAGAAGTAGGTCGGTGGAGCAACGAGGGGCCCACGAGGGTGGAGGGCCCGCCCAGGGGGGTAGACGCGCCCCTTGCCTTGTGGCCTCCTCGATTGTTTCTTGACGTTCACTCCAAGTCCCCGCTCCCGAAGGTTTGATTCTGTTTGATATTCCTTTTCGGTGAAACTCTAAAATAGGAAAAAAATCAGCAATTTGGGCTGGGCCTCCGGTTAATAGGTTAGTCCCAAAAATAATATAAAGTGTAAAAATAAGCCCATTAACATCCAAAATAGAAAATATAATAGCATCCAACAATCTAAAATTATAGATACGTTGGAGACGTATCAAAGAGCCGCCGTAGCTGGACGAGACATGGTCAGCCCCAAGGGCAGGTTCGCCCTCGTCCTCATCACGGCCATCGCCAAGGCCGAGCACCTCCTCACCGTCGTTGACCTCGTGGCAGCACCCGGTGCGCTGACCATCTTCCCCAAACACCCTCGCGTAGAGGGGTGCGTCACCGTCATACTTGAAGTGGAGGGTGCACCGCCTGCCCAGGCCGCGCACGCGGGCAAACGTCTGCCAGCCACTGGAAAGGGCTATGTTGCCCGCAGCGGAGACCTCGACCGTGACCCAGGAAGCTCTGCTGCAGCAGCCGTCCGCTTACAGCCAGAGCCCGCCTGGACCAGAGGCTGGCAGCTCGCCGGCGAAGAAACACGAGAGCTGTAGCCAGTTGCCGGCCGGGTTCTCCGACCAGATGACGAACTCCGGCAGCACCTCCGCCGAGTGGCATCGAGGCCGGGGAGGCCACGCAACCACGACACTTCTGGACCGCCAGGACTGGAGCGGCCCTTGCCACGCGAAGCGGCACCGCCACAACTACGCGGGGCCGTGGTAGGGGTCGCGCAGTGCTTGCGGGGACGGCTGCGTCCACACTTGGGCGCCGGAGAGCCGGGCCCCTCGCAAGGGGCCTTCCCTTTCTTCGCGGCGGAGAACCTCTTCGACGGCGCCATTGGTGTTGCAACTGGCGATGGAGCAAAGAGCAAGAACCAAGCGAAATGGGAAGAGATGGGCGATGGGGGCTCCGCCCCCTCCCATTTATAGCCAAGGGGAGGACAACCGCCGGCCTCCATGACCTAAGGTAATAATGATGGTTCTTCCTTGCATGCAGCATGGACTTGTCAAGTCGGGCAGTTGCCGAGGCAGCGTGGGGAAGCGGAGACGATCACGTCCAATCAACCGCCATGCGTCGACCAAGGCCGCAGGCTATTGGCGCCCACCGTGCTCCGCACTTGCCCCTTTGGCTTCGCCTCGAAGCCAAGCCCGAGCGCACCTTGGGCCCGGGGGCTAGTGTCGGCGTTCTGGGAACGGGGGTCCCTAGACTTGCCTGCCTGCGGCCCACGGCGTGGCTCTGCGAGCGGGCCAGTATGACACATCTTCACCAGCAAGGACTCAAGACCCTCGCGAGGGGCCAAGCCTCGCGAGGTGGATGACACAAGACCTCCTCAGGAGCGGCCTCACCAGGCTGGCTCGCGAGGGGCAGAGAGATCAAGGCCACGCGAACCTCGCGAGGTTCTAGTGACGTGAGCCATGACGACCAAGGCCAGGCGGGCGCCAGCGCGCACAGTGTCCTTGTTTCCTCTTCGGTGCTAAGGAAGCAAGCGCAGGCGCGGAGTACCGAGGCGTCAAGCAAAGGTTTCCATTTCAGTGCAACAAGACCAAGACCAGAAGGATGGCAAGACGGAGGTCATCGTGGAGCCCAAGATGGCGTCACCGCTAGAGCCCTTTGGCAGGCGAAGACCACTTTTGTCAGGATAAGCTGTACTAGCTGTCCCCTTTCAAATTGGCTGTTGTTGGCTCCCTCCCTCTCAATATTTGGGGAGAGGACCAGGGCCTCTATAAATAGGATTAGCCACCACAGTCGGAGGCAACTCGTCTCGAATCGACCCGAACAACCAGAAGTTCACCAAGCACAAGAACACCTCTCCTCAGGAGGTTGTTCTTCCACTTGTACTATTCATCCACAGCCCAAGCGGAAATCCACCACCACACACTGGAGTAGGGTATTACACCACAACGGTGGCCCAAACCAGTATAAATCTTGTGTCCTTTGTGTTCCGAGTCCGTCGAGTTAGCCCGTAAGATCTTAGCAAAGCTAGGACGTGGATCGGAAGGGGGAGATCTTCGCGCGCACCCCAGTGTTCAAACCTTGAGGGTTTTGCCGAAACCCCCGATTCGACAAATATATTTAAATAATAAGTGATTTATTATTACATTGGTCCTTAAATCTTACCGAGCTTTTGTACACAATCACCGGGATTTTCGTTGCCAAAAAAATCTAGGATTTTGTTTTTAATAAATTATTTTTATAAGTTAATAAGATGTGGGATATTGTTTTCTTACATATGTAAGTATCTGTTAAATATATGATGACAATAACAATAATATATAATAGCATATAAAATAATTTCAATATATATAATATAGTTAGAAGGGAAACATAAGTTGGACCAGGCATTCCTATTCTTATATTGAAAAATAGAACAGACCTCTGCGTTTTCTTCAAAAAAAACATAAATTGGGCTGTCAATGTTTCAGGAAAAATAAAACCTCGGATGGGAGGTCCATTGGCTGGTCGATACATGATGGCCCTCAAAAAATACAAACCGGCATGTCGTGGGCTGCGCATGTTAAAAAAGAAAGCCTAGACGGGGCAGCCCAAAACCCAGCTAATACTTGCTTCCCCAGTGATAATAAATGATACCTGCCAGCTCCCCGGCTTCGTTGTGAATTTATCTCCTATAGTAACTACATTGAAGCACCTAAAAAATGTAACTATGTTGACAAACCCGTGGGCCCCAACGTCAGTATAGCATTAGGAGGAAGTATTTTCTCGATGAGGCACTTGCTTGCATACGGCCATAGACCTAGTGGGTCCCGAGTGTCCGCCTCTCCACTTACAGTCCTCTCCAGATTCCTCTCATTTGTTCAGCGTGTTCACAATGGCAGACAGCGGCGCCGCGGCGAGCGCACAAAGGAGCAGGAGGAGATTGGACCACCTGAGGCAGTGCCCAATTTGTAACAAAAATGCTGAACTAGCCCAGTGGCCAAGTGACACTACCCGACAAGCGACAACTCTTCCACCCGGGTTCGATTCCACCTGATGCAGGGAAAATATTTGCAAATTTCTTTCCAATGCCATTATTGATACGTCTCCAATGTATCTATAATTTTTGATTGTTCCATGCTATTATATTATCTGTTTTGGATGATAACGGGATTTATTTTACACTTTTATATTATTTTTGGGACTAACCTATTAACCGGAGGCCTAGCCCAAATTGCTGTTGTTTTGCATATTTCAGTGTTTCCTAGAAAAGGAATATCAAACGGAGTCCAAACTGAATGAAACCTTCGGGAACGTGATTTTTGGGACAAACGTGATCCAGAGGACTTGGAGTGGACGTCAAGCAATCAAAGAGGCGGCCACGAGGCACGGGGCACGCCTACCCCCCTAGGCGCCCCCTCCACCCTCGTGGGCCCGTCGTTGCTCCATCGACCTACTTGTTCCTCCTATATATATATATTCATATACCCCGCAAACATCCAGGAGCACCACGAAACCCTATTTCCACCGCCGCAACCTTCTATACCCAAGAGATCCCATCTTGGGGCCTTTTCCGGAGCTCCGTCGGAGGGGGCATCGATCACGGAGGGCCTCTACATCAACTCCATGGCCTCTCCAATGATGTGTGAGTAGTTTACTTCAGACCTTCGGGTCCATAGCTAGTAGCTAGATGGCTTATTCTCTCTCTTTGGATCTCAATACAAAGTTCTCGATTCTCTTGGAGATCTATTCGATGTAACTCTTCTTTTTGCGGTGTGTTTGTTGAGATCCGATGAATTGTGGGTTTATAATCTAGAGTATCTATGAACAATATTTGAATCTTCTCTGAATTCTTTTATGTATGATTGGTTTATCTTTGCAGGTCTCTTCGAATTATCAGTTTGGTTTGGCCTACTAGACTGATCCTTCTTGCAATGGGAGAAGTGCTTAGCTTTGGGTTCAATCTTGCGGTGCTTGATCCCAGTGACAGAAAGGGAAACAACACGTATTGTATTGTTGCTATCGAGGATAAAAATATGGGGTTTATATCATATTGCATGAGTTTATCCCTCTACATCATGTCATCTTGCTTAAGGCGTTACTCTGTTCTTATGAACTTAATACTCTAGATGCATGCTGGATAGCGGCCGATGTGTGGAGTAATAGTAGTAGATGTAGAATCGTTTCGGTGTACTTGTCTCGAACGTGATGCCTATATACATGAGCATGCCTAGATATTCTCATAATTATTCGCTTTTCTATCAATTGCTCGATAGTAATTTGTTCACCCACCGTAATACTTATGCTATCTTAAGAGAAGCCACTAGTGAAACCTATGGCCCCCGGGTCTATCTTCCATCATATTAATCTACCGTTATTTCCATTACCGTTTATTTTGCAATCTTTACTTTCAACCGTTATCATCTCCATCAGATCTCACTCTTGCAAGTGGTCGTGAAGGGATTGACAACCCCTTTATCACGTTGGTTGCGAGGTTCTTATTTGTTTGTGTAGGTACGAGGTGAATCTTCCGTGGTCTCCTACTGGATTGATACCTGGGTTCTCAAAAACTGAGGGAAATACTTACGCTCCTTTACTACACCACCCTTTCCTCTTCAAGGGAAAAACAACGCAGTGCTCAAGAGGTAGCAAAAAGGATTTCTAGCGCCGTTGCCGGGGAGATCTACGCCAAGTCAAGAAATACCAAGTACCCATCACAACTCTTATCCTTCGCATTACATTATTTGCCATTTGCATCTTGTTTTCCTCTCCCTCACTTCACCCTTGCCATTTTATTCGCCTTCTCTTTTCCATTCGCCTCTTTTTCCTTCCTATCTTCTGTGTGCTTGTTCCTTCTGCAATTTGTTACCATCATGTTTGAAACTGGGAGGTTATCATTGATAAGGAAAATAATATGGAAAACTTTGATGCTATTGATGATCCTCTTGAAAATCCTATTATTTTGCACACTAAAAAGTTTCGTATTGGCAGCGGTAATATTATTGGGAAGGGAGTTATTCAAGATTTCTTTACTTGTGCCGATGCTTTGCCCACTATGAGTGGATCTATCCTTCATAAAACTAGTAGTCTCGCAGATGCTATATCCTTGCTCATAGTTGAACTCGAGAGACAATTTTTACATATGCATCCTTCCATACAAAGGATTTTCCTAGAATTTTCTAATATTGAGCATTCTTCTGTTAAGCGAGCAGCGACCATCTTTTTAGCTCATGAGTTCAGATTTATAATAAAAGAGGCCAATGAAATTTTTGCACATTATAGGGTGGATGCCCGCCGTCCTCCCATAGAAGCAATTATTTTCTATCAAGAAGATATTTTGCGTTTACGATCTTTAGATCATGTTGCTTTTAATGAAAACCTTAGAAAAAAGGTTCCTACCGATGCTCTTGTTAATAGGATCTCTGAACTTAATGATAATTTTGCCATCCAAAACAATGGGCTAGGTTTTTCCCTTTAACAAAGGCTCATGACTTTTTGCCAAAAGAATGCTTATAATGATGAATTGATTGTGCAATATGAGGGGCCAAAGGAGGAACCAATACCTCCCGAGCTTGATCTTGGGGACTTTTGTACAATTAAATTTAGCCCATTTGATTATTTTTACTTGCCACAAAGGAAGCTTTCTGCTGAACGTAGGGAGTATGAGATGAGCTTTCGCGATTTATCTTATCATTATCATGGCAATACCTAGATCTATCCTTGCTTTTATGCCTAGCTAGGGGCGTGAAACGATAGCGCTTATTGGGAGGTAACCCAATTTTATTTTTATTCCTTGCTTTTTGCTCCTGTTTAGTAATAAATAATTTATCTATCCTCTGTTTTGGTTGTGTTTTTTGTGTTTAATTAGTGTTTGTGCCAAGTAGAACCGTTGGGAAGACATGGGGAAAGTCTTTTTGATCTTGCTATAAAAAACATAAACTTTAGCGCTCGCGAGAATTGCTGCCATTTTTTTTACTGGAGAGCGCTATTTAGTTAATTCTTTTTGCAGATGATTAATAGATAAATTCCTCACGTCCATAAATTTATTTTAGAATTTTTGGGGTTCTAGAAGAATTCAAAACCTACAGATTACTACAGACTGTTCTGTTTTTTGACAGATTCTGTTTTTCGTGTGTTGTTTGCTTATTTTGATGAATCTATGGCTATTAATAGAGTTTATGAACCATAGAAAAGTTGGAATACAGTAGGTTTAACACCAATATAAATAAATAATGAGTTCATTACAGTACCTTGAAGTGGTGGTTTGTTTTCTTTTACTAACGGAGCTCATGAAGATTTTCTTTTAAGTTTTGTATTGTGAAGTTTTCAAGTTTTGGGTAAAGATATGATGGATTATGGAACAAGGAGTGGCAAGAGACTAAGCTTGGGGATGCCCAAGGCACCCCAAGGTAAAATACAAGGACACCCAAAAGCCTACGCTTGGGGATGCCCCGGAAGGCATCCGTTGTTTCGTCTTTGTCTATCGGTAACTTTACTTGTTGCACTATTTTTATTGGCCACATGATATGTGTTTTGCTTGGAACATCTTGTATGATTTGAGTCTTTGCTTTTTAGTTTACCACAATCATCCTTTCTGTACACACCTTTTGAGAGAGACACACATGAATTGGAATTTATTAGAATACTCTATGTGCTTCACTTATATCTCTTGAGCTATATAGTTTTTGCTCTAGTACTTCACTTATATCTTTTAGAGCATGGTGGTGGTTTTATTTTATAGTAATAATTGATCTCTCATGCTTCACTTATATTATTTCGAGATTCCTTTAGAACAACATGGAAATTTTCTTTTAAGCATAATAAGAAGCTTTCATATAAGTGCATTGAATACTAAGAGAAGTTTGATACTTGATGATTGTTTTGAGATATGGAGATATCGATATCAAAGTTGCGCTAGTTGAGTAGTTGTGAATTTGAGAAATAATTGTGTTGAAGTTTGCAAGTCCCGTAGCATGCACGTGCGGTAAATGTTATGTAACAAATTTGAAACATGAGGTGTTATTTGATTGTCTTCCTTGTGAGTGGCGGTCGGGGACGAGAGATGGTCTTTTCCTATCAATCTATCCCCCTAGGAGCATGCGTGTAATACTTGGTTTTTGATGACTTGTAGATTTTTGCAATAAGTATGTGAGTTCTTTATGACTAATGTTGAGTCCATGGATTATACGCACTCTCACCCTTCCACCATTGCTAGCCTCTTCGGTACCATGCATTGCCCTTTCTCACCTTGAGAGTTGGTGCAAACTTCGCCGGTGCATCCAAACCTCGTGATACGATACGCCCTATCACACATAAACCTCCTTATATCTTCCTCAAAACAGCCACCATACCTACCTATTATGGCATTTCCATAGCCATTCCGAGATATATTTCCATGCAACTTTCCACCGTTCCGTTTATTATGACACGCATCATCAGTGTGATATTACCTTGCATGATCATGTAGTTGACATCGTATTTGTGGCAAAGCCACCATTCATAATTATTTCATACATGTCACTCATGAGTCATTGCACATCCCGGTACACCACCGGAGGCATTCATATAGAGTCATGTCTTGTTCTAGTATCAAGTTGTAATCATTGAGTTGTAAATAAATAGAAGTGTGGTGATCATCAGTAATAGAGCATTGTCCCATAAAAAAGGCCAAATAAAAAAAGGCCCAAAAAAATAAAAATAAAAAGGGGGGCAATGCTACTATCCTTTTTTCCACCCTAGTGCTTCAAAGTAGCACCTTGATCTTTATGATAGAGAGTTTCTTGTTTTCTCATTTTCATATACGGTGTCAAATGAGCTGTCGAGTGATCTCAAGAGTGTCTTGATGATTTCATGCTTGGTGATCTTAGTGGAGTGTAGTGCATGAAGCTCATTTGTGATATCAGTGAGGCGATCAAACATTAGCTGAACATTCTCATTGTCATTTCTCTTGAAGCGGTTGAAGAGATTGCGAAGAACACTAATCCTTGAGTCTCTCTGGGTTGAGACGCCTTCATTGACCTTGGAGAGCTAGTCCCAGACTAGCTTCACAGTTTTTAGATCACTCACACGGCCATACTGTCCTTTGGTCAGATGGCCACAGGTGATGTTCTTGGCAGTAGAATCCAGTTGAATGAACTTCTTGACATCAGCTGGGGTGACGCCTTCACCGGCCTTGGGAATGCCGTTCTTGACGACATAGCAGAGGTCGACATCAATGGCTTCAAGATGCATGCGCATCTTATTCTTCCAGTAGGGGTAATCAGTGCCATCGAAGACAGGGCACGTAGCAGAGACTTTGATTATCCCTTCAGTCGACATAGCTAAAACTCCAGGTGGTTAAACCGAATCACACAGAACAAGGGAGCACCTTGCTCTGATACCAATTGAAAGTGCTACTTATCGACTAGAGGGGGGTGAATAGGCGATTTTTATGAAAGTCTTCAAAACACGAGGGCTTTGAAGACAAACAGTAGAACAGAACCTATTAATATGCAGTGTAAGGTAGACTACACTAGACAAGCCATAGTCAAGTAAGCAATGAAGTGAAAGCACTAGGTAGTATAGATCAAGATGGAAGTTAGTATGAAGCTAATCAACAACAGTATTCACACAGTGAAGTCAATCATATCATGCAAGCAGGCAATGACTTCATGAAGACAAGCAGTGAGTAAAGAGAGGCAAAGGATAGAACCAGTTGCTTGGTGAGGACAGGTATTTGTTGGACCAGTTCTAGTTGTTGTGACAACTGTATGTCTGGTTAGGGAGGCTGAGATTCAACTCAGAAGACCACATCTTCACCTTATTCCCCTTGAGCTAAGGACACATAGTCCTTGCCCAATCACTCTGTTAAGTCTTCAAGGTAGACTTCCAAATCTTCACAGACTTCGTTCATCGGCGATCCACAATGACTCTTGGATGCTCAGAACGCGATGCCTAACCGGCTGGAGGATTCACAGTCCTCAAGTGTAACAAGTCTTCAGATCATGTAGATAGAAAGACTTCTGTGATGCCTAGCACTCTTTGGCTCTGGGTGTTTAGGGCTTTGTCCTCGCAAGGATTTCTCTCTCAAAGGCTTCGGAGGTGGGTTGCTCTCAAACGACAAAACTGTGCACTAACTCTGAGCAGCCACCAATTTATGGTGTAGGTGGTGGGCTATTTATATCCAGGAGGCAACCCGACCTGATTTGTCCGAAATGACCCTGGGTCACTAAGGAACTGACACATGTCCAACGGTCAGATTTCAAACACACGTGGTAGCTTGGCTTGGGCTACAAGTAAAGCTGACTTATCCAGCTCTGGATAAGATTTGCTCTCATTGTCTTCGCTCGAAGACATAGGATTTGGATGAGCATCACTTAAGTCACTCTGACTTTGTTCACTTTGACCCCACTTAACAGTACGGTGGTTCCTACGACTCAACAAAGAAGAAAAGGAAACTACGAAACAACTATGTCTTTGCAATCCATAGTCTTCATACGATGTCTTCTCATGTCATAGTCTTCAATGTGAAACTCTTCATAGACCACCATTTTCTTCAATGTCTTCACACATTTTTAGGGGTCATATCTGGTAGGTAAACCGAATCAAATGAGGGACTACTACCTGTGTTATCCTGTAATTCTCACAAACACATTAGTCCCTCAACCAGGTTTGTCATCAATACTCCAAAACCAACTAGGGGTGGCACTAGATGCACTTACACAACCGTTCTAAGGAAAGTTCTACCTAGAATAATATGACATGTAGGATTGCAAACTATATCAAGAACAATGAAATCTATGGGCACATAATTGCTATTTGCAACAATAAGAACATCATTAATTCTTCCCATAGGTTTCCTTATGGTGGAATCCGCAAGATGCAACTTTAAAGAACAATCATCAAATTCACGGAAACCTAACACATCACACAAAGTTTTTGGAATCGTGGAAACACTAGCACCCAAATCACATAAAGCATAACACTCACGATCTTCAATTTTAATTTTAATATTCGGTTCCTGTTGGCATTTAAGATGATCCTGGAGTATGACGTCATGGCGGTTTACAAGATTAAGGTGAAGGTGCAAGGGAAGAACTTTTCTAAGTGTTGAAGATTGACATGAACAAGTTCAAATCAATCTGGGGCCTAATGTTGGGGATATTACTACTGGACGTAAACTGGCCAGGAGTAGCAGGATTAACTCCAAGAAGATCAGAAGCCCATGAAGACGTAAGGATGGTGGCGCTTTACGAAGGCCCAAGGCCCAAAGGCGAATTAAGGCTAGGAGATGTAAACCGACTTTCTCATGTAACTTGCATTGTAAGATAGGAAGGATAGAGACCGAGCCGGACACGTTTATGATCCGGCCTCGGGACTTTGTAAACCGGTGGGCGTCAACCTGTGTATATAAAGGGACGACCCGACAGTGGTTTAAGGACAACAGACAACAACTCGAGAGCCAGGCCAAGCGGATTCGCTCCCTGGTCATTGAAACCCTAGCAATACCAACACAACTAGACGTGGGCTTTTACCTTCATCGAAGGGGCCGAACTAGTATAAAAACCCCTCGTGTCCCTTGTCAGGTTTAACCCCTTTAAGCTAACTCACAGTGATGGATCCACGACTAAGTCCTTTCACGAGGGCATCTGCCGTGACTAACCCACGACAGTTGGCGCCCACCATGGGGCTATCGCACAACGGTTTCGAGTTCTTGAAGGGCAGCTTCGAAGGACTCAAGGGGTACACTATGGGCCGGATGACGAAGAGTCGTCGCGGCAAGCTCTACATCGATGATGCGAGATGGGGTCCCGAGGCCGGTTCAATTGAATATGGATACCGGGTCCCCTTTGGCGGAATTCACGTCTTCATCGGCAAGATCGGCGAACCGGGCCCTGAGCCGAACACCTGCACCGACATCATCGAGACGGCTCAGCGTGCAAGCCCTACCCCGGTTCAGCCCCCACCAAGGCATGTTTTCGTAGGTGTCATCCATGGAGCGGAATATGAGGATGGACCGGCATCTGATGGGGAAGCCATTGTCCGTTCTGAAAATGAGTCTTCAACCGAAGAGACCGAGTCGCTGTATCAGCTGCAGGACGGCCGGATTAGGGGGAGTTCCAACGGCAACAGTATTCCGGACCCCCTCGATCTGCCAAACCGGGTGACGGTCTTCATGGCCGGTACACAGCTAGCGCAACACTCTTCTACCACCACGGCGATGTTCTCTGGTTCAACAATAGCAACGCCAGCAGGAGCAGGGGGCTCTGCACCGCCTCCCGCTCAGGTTTTGTCTAATTTGTTCGACGCGTTGGCAACATTGATGGCCACGGAGGTGGATGCGGTAGCCCGAGATCAGCACAATGCGGAGACTGCAAAGGTGAAGGATCAGATAACTCAGGCTAAAGCGGACCTGGCAGCAGAGAACGCCAGGATGGCTACAGAACGGGCCGAGTTGGAAGCTCAGGCCTACCGGCTTAGGTTGGACCAGAACGCCTCGGATGAGGTCATGAGAAGGAGATACTGGTCGCGCCTCCCACCGGGTTATGAGCCAAGAAATCTCTTCAACACGCCAGGAGCAGGAACTAGTAACCAGCCAGTGGTAACCCGGACGGAGGCGCCGGGAACAAGAGCGTCGGTTCAACCGCGTGGATGAACCCGCCTCGTCAGAACAACATTGTGCCGCAGTATGTTCCGACGCCCCTGGGGCATTACTCCAGCCCGTTGGATAACATTGTGGCCACCGCCTCACGATTGGCAGCCCTCCCAACTGACGGCGAGTCACCAGTGGGAATTGAGACATGACGGGCTAGAGAGCTCCTTCAAACAGCTTTAAACCAGCAGCATGCTTATTCACATAGTCGCGAGAGGATTCATTCCACCCCCGTCCGAGTCGGAGCTACAGCAAGCACGTTGAGGATGAACTGGCCGTATCAAGCAGTGCACGTCATAGTAACTCGCCGCGAGGACACAACCCGATAGGTGGTGGTGCTAATGCACAGGATGTGGTGGATCATGGTTGTGCACGTCGAGAAGCCGAGTTAGCAGCTCTGCACGCCGCTCGTCAACCTACTCCGGTTCGCCCTACCACCTCAGTGGAGCCCGATGTGGTCTTCAGTTGTTTAGGGGTGTCGTGTCTTACCCCCGCTTTGCGTAATATGCGACTGCACAAGGATTTTACGGGCCCTCGTAAGGTGCCCAATTACATCACTGATTTACAACCGGAGTCATGGGTGGAGAGTTATGAGATGGCGATGGAGATGCTGGATGTGGATGAAGCGGTGTGTGCTAAATACTTCACCATTATGTTGGAAGGGATGACTCGTACTTGGTTAAAAAGCTTACCAGCTAACTCTGTCGGATCATGGGCCGAGTTAAAACACCGGTTTATCCAGAATTTTAAAGATACTTGTAAGCAACCTATGTCGATTGTGGACCTGGCCGCTTGTGTTCAAGAGGATGGGGAGTCCACAACCCATTGGGTGAAGCGGGTCTCAGCTATTCTGCATTCATCGGATCGCATCAACACAGATACATCAGTATTAATGTTGGAGGGGAATTGCCGGTTTCTACCGTTAAAACTAAAGTTAGGAAGGCTCAAATGTCACTACAATGACATGTCAACGCTTATGGCCGCTTTGGTTAAATATGCCGATTCAGATAGTACCAAAGACCGTGACTCAGAGGAGGACAAACCAGGGAAAGGGAAGAAGAACGACAACACCAAGGGACAATAGCATAACCCGGACGGTCATGGGAACAATGGTAAGCGCAAAGCAGACAATAGTTTGGACTTTGTGGCTAACACCAATGCTCAGGACAACGGTCAGCGTCGTAAGGACAAACAGCCCCGGTGGGGCGGAGGGTTAGGCCCCAATCTGGAGCGCATGTTAAATCAACCTTTTCCAAAGCATGGATCGAAGGAGAGGCCAACTTCACATCTTGGGAAAGATTGTTACATCATGCAAGAGTTCAAGAACTCCAATATGTTTCAGTACAACAATGGCCCGCCCGGCGGTTCAGGAGGTGGTTTTCATGGGCCGGGTTATGGAGGTAGCAGCTCTGGTTCAGGATTTCAAGGCAATCAAACCGGACATAGCAATCAAGGGAACCAGTGCAATCAGGGAGGTTATAGCCATCAGGGGAATCAGCAGCAGCAGCAGTCGGGTTATCAGAGCAATCCGAAGAAGTTGAATAGTGGGCAGTATCATGTCCTCATCACTAGCTTGTGCAAGCGTGATCAGAAGCTTCACAAGAGGGCCGTGAACTCTGTTGAACCGGCAGTGCCTCAGTATTTACGCTGGTCTGAGTGGAGTCGAGAGGATCACCCACCCCGGGTTGATAATCCGGGTCATCTGGCCTTAGTGGTGGCACCTCAAGTTGGGGGGTATAAGTTCACCAAAGTTCTCATGGATGGTGGAAGTAGTATCAACATCCTTTATTATGATACCTTTCACCGTATGGGATTGACAGATTAGAATCTTAAACCGTCGAACACCATTTTTCACAGTGTGGTGCCTGGTAAGTCTGCATATCCAGTGGGCAAAATAGCCCTAGAGGTGGCTTTTGGAGATGATCATGAATCAAGGTCAGAAACATTGACTTTTGAGGTGGTGAAAATCAAGAGTCCGTATCACGTCCTGTTTGGACGACTGGCTTATGCCAAGTTCATGGCAAGGCCATGTTATGTTTATCTGCATCTTAAGATGCCAGGTCATAAGGGAACCATCACAGTACATGGGAGCAGGAAGATTGCTTTGGAATGTGAGGAAGGTGATGCGGCCTATGCTGAGTCGGTTTGTGCCACAGAAGAGCTGAAGTTTTATAAAGACGAGGTTGATCCGGCAGACATGACTTCTTTGAAAAAGCCAACTACGGAGCACGATCCGGCGTTGAAGTTTAAATTGGCCACAGACACTAAGATGGTTGATTTTGTTCCTGGCGATTCATCCAAGCAGTTCAGCATCAGCGCTAACCTGGATCCCAAATAGGAAAGCGCGCTCATTGAGTTCATCTGTGAGAACCGAGACATCTTTGCATGGAAGCCTTCTGACATGCCAGGTGTACCGAGGGAACTTGCTGAGCACACACTTAATATAGATCCTAAGTTTAAACCGTTCAGGCAGTTTCTCCACCACTTCAACGAAGAAAGGCGTAAGGCTATTGGTGAAGAGGTAGCTCGGCTGTTGGCCGCAGGGTTTATCGTAGAGGTCTTTCACCCGGAGTGGCTAGCTAATCCGGTGCTAGTCCTTAAGAAAAACGGCACTTGGCGTATGTGTGTGGACTACACAGACTTGAACAAGGCCTGTCCAGCTGATCCCTTTGCCCTCCCTCGTATTGATCATATTATTGATGCAACGGCAGGTTGTGACCATTTGTGTTTTCTGGATGCGTATTCTGGTTATCATCAGATCAAAATGGTAGTTAAGGACCAGGAGAAGACAACTTTCATAACTCCCTTTGGAGCCTTCTGCTATGTCTCTATGCCCTTTGGGCTCAAGAGTGCCTAGGCAACTTACCAACGCTGTGTTCAGAACTGTCTTCATAAACAGATTGGGCGCAATGTTCATGCGTATGTGGATGATATTGTGGTGAAGTCCAGGAAGGAGGAAACATTGATAGATGACTTGAGAGAAACCTTTGACAACCTCTGGGTTTATAAGATGATGCTTAATCCATACAAATGTGTCTTTGGTGTTCCAGCAGGCAAGCTCCTGGGGTTTCCGGTGTCAAACAGGGGTATTGAGGCTAACCCGAAGAAGATTACAGCTATCACCTCTCTGGCTAAACCGGCGTGTATCAATGACGTTCAGCGTCTGGCGGGCCGGATTGCAGCTTTGAGCCGGTTTATCAGTCGTCTCGGGGAGAAGGCTATCCCTTTATATCAGATGCTAAAGAAAGCGGATGACTTTGTCTGGAGTGATGCGGCTGATAAAGCGTTTGAGGATTTGAAGAGGTAGTTAGCTGAACCGCCTATCCTCGCGGCTCCGGTCGATAAAGAGCCTTTACTGCTATATGTGGCTGCTAATGCCCGGGCTGTTAGTGTGGCTATTGTTGTGGAGTGCAAGGAGGCTGGAAAGGAGTATCCAGTTCAATGGCCGGTTTATTATATCAGTGAGGTGCTTATCGAATCAAAGCAGAGGTATCCGCATTGGCAGAAGTTGGTGTATGGGGTGTTTATGGCAAGCCGAAAGCTCAAGCATTATTTTCAGGGTCATCCTATCACAGTGGTCAGTTCAGCCCCTTTGGGAGACATCATCCAAAACAGAGAGGCAACTGGCCGGATTGCCAAGTGGGATATTGAGCTTCGACCTCACGGGCTCAAGTATACACCTCGCACAACGATCAAATCTCAAGCACTCGTGGATTTCATCAACGATTGGACAGAGTTGTAGGCACCAGAAGAAAAGCCAGACAACACTTATTGGACTATTCACATTGATGGGTCTAGGCAATTGGAAGGCTTGGGGGCTGGAGTCATATTAACTTCCCCACGAGGTGACAAATTTTGTTATGTTCTCCGCTTAATGTTCCCTTGCACTAACAATGCAGCTGAGTATGAGGCCTTACTCCACGGTCTTCAGATGGCTAAGGAGATGAACTTAAGCTGGGTTAAGTGCTTCGGTGACTCAAACCTGGTGGCTCAACAGGTATCTGGAAATTGGGATTCTAAGGACCCACTCATGGCTGCATATCGACGAGAGGTGGACATAGTAGCTAGTCATCTCAAGGGTTATCAAGTTGACCATATAGACCAGCGAAAGAATGAAGCAGCGGACGCTTTAAGTCGTCTAGGCTCTCAGCGTAAACCGGTGCCACCTAATGTTTTCCTCGACGTACTGCATAATCCGTCGGTCAAGATACCCACAGAGGAGGAGTTGGCTATTCCTGACCCGGAGGCTCAGTTGGTGGCGGCTTTTCATGTTATACCAGATTGGACAGTCCCGTACTTTGCCTATATGAACCGGGGCGAGTTACCGGAGGATGAAACCTTGGCCCGGCAGATAATCCGGCGATCCAAATCAATGACCATTATCAATGGGAAGTTACATCGTTACAGCATCACAGGAGCAATTCAGCGTTGTGTGTCTCCTCAAGAGGGTTGTGAGATTTTGTGAGAAATCCATGAAGGAGATTGCGGTCACCATGCTGGTTCAAAATCCTTGGTGGCTAAGGCTTTTCGTCACGGCTTCTATTGGTTGACGGCTCATGCTAATGTTGAGGATTTAGTCAAAAGGTGTGATGGTTGTCAAAAATTTGCACGCCGTGCTCATGTTCCGGCTCAGGAGATGAGAATGATTCCAATTACTTGGCCGTTTGCAAGTTGGGGGCTCGATATGGTTGGACCCTTTAAGAGATCCAAGAGCAAAAAGACCCACCTATTAGTGTCAGTTGACAAGTTTACCAAGTGGGTAGAAGCATAGCCAGTCAGTAAGTGTGATGCAGCCATGGTGGTTCAATTCATCAAAAAGGTGATATTCCAGTTTGGTTTTCCACACAGTATTATAACCGATAATGGTACTAATCTGTCAAAGGGTGAGATGGAGGAATTTTGCCAACGTGAGCACATCCAGCTTGATGTAGCATCAGTGGCTCACCCCCAGTCTAATGGTCAAGCAGAGAGGGCAAATCAAGAAATTTTGAGAGGTATCAAACCTCGGCTTATGGTTCCTTTAAAGTGGACACCGGGTTGTTGGGTGGAGGAGTTACCTTCTGTGTTATGGAGTATCAACACCACACATAACAGATCTATAGGTTACACGCCTTTCTTCATGGTTTATGGAGCAGAGGCGGTTCTCCCTAGTGACATCCGTCATGACTCACCCCGTGTGACGGCTTATGTTGAAGCTGAGAATGAGAAAGCACGTCAGGACTCACTGGACCTGTTAGATGAGGAGCGTGATTTAGCAGCAGCGCGTTCGGCGATTTATCAACAAGATCTCCGACGTTATCACAGCCGCCGGGTTAAGATAAGAACTTTTCAAGAAGGCGATCTGGTGCTTCGGCTCATCCAGGATCAGATTGATACGCACAAGTTATCCCCGCCTTGGGAAGGACCTTTTGTGGTCAGCAAAAATCTGCACAACGGGTCATACTACCTCATTGATGTTCGAGAGCACAAAGACTCACGCAAATCGGAGGAGGAGACTCAGCGGCCGTGGAATATAGCTCTTCTTCGGCCTTACTATACTTAAGCCTCAGGCTCTTCTTATGTACATACTTATGACAATGTATATATTATATAATAAACCGGAGCCTCAGTTAAAGCGGGGTCTCTATTCTTTTTACATCATGTGTGGTTCCATGGGGGCTTCTACTTACAAAGCGGAGTTTTATTAACCCAGATCATAAGGCCACATAGATAAAAAGGGAATCACTAGGGGGCTTGGTCGTATTCAAACCATAGCTACACCTCTTGATCGGTTTAACACCAAAAAGGGAAATCACTAGGGGGCTTGGTTGTGCTTACACCATTGCTACACCTTTTGATAGGCTTAAAAGTCAAAAGGAAATTATGTGGAACCAAAGAGAGGCTGTTGCATAAAGCACAACTCAAACATAGGTCACCACTGAGCATTGGTCAAATATTACTTGGGGGCTCCTTGCTTATAAAAGAACAACGAGCTTGCACCCTTGTAGTAGGCTATCAAGCCAGGCTTGGAAACCAGGTGTATTCACCTAAAATCCCGGGTTATCCTGCCTCTTTAAGTAAGCCACTCCGTCCAGGTAAACCTGGTATGACCCATCGAACGTTTGACAAGTCAATCTCATAGACCCTGAACTTGTCAAAGTTAAAACGGTGATTGGTTAAAGATTGAGGTCCATCTTAAAAGGCTTTGCTAAATGGTTTAACTCAGCGGCCTGGCAGCCCATGAAAAGCCTCGATTTAGGGCCTGGCAGCCCATGAAAAGCCTTGCATATTTCTTTTGTCTTTGCTGTTTTTATAATCTTTTAATAAGGGATTTATGAATGTTTTTTGATAAACCGGTGTTTAGTACAACCCCGCATGACTTTCAACGCTTAGTTGTCAGTACATGATCAGTTTTTAAACCGGCAGTACGTTGCTCCGGTCTGGTTTTGACTAGATGTCGCCAACATTATACGAACAAATCAGTGGCTATTATAGCCCGGCCTGGTTTTTATATGAACCGGCAAGAGGGCAAGGAGTCATCAACACTCCAGATTTGTGTTTTTCACCCTTACTATACAAACAGTTGGTCAGCCAACGAGGTATGTGACAGGTATCATCTATTTTTACAAATCTTGGTTATCCATCCAAGTTATGTATATATTTTTTGGGCATCATGACCCATCTAGTGGTAAACCACTAGGACACTTTCAAGTTCTTATATGCAGGAACACAAATCATAATGGACTATGCATAAATAGATCCCAAAGGCAGAACAAGTTTTCAGGTATCAAGCAAAACAAACATGCTCAATGGCATGGCAGATAAAGGTGTCCATGCTATCCTATTACAAGGCGCTTTAAACAGCCTAAATTGAATAATTGTTTTCAAAGAGTGGAAGACTGCAACTGGTAAACCGGCCACCGGTTTAGGATTCCTCATTGGGATGACTTGACAATTGAGGGTCATCTTGCGCGGTCACATTCTCTTCATCCCTCCCCAAACGCTGGAAATCAAGCATTGACTAATCGATTCCGGTTAAGGCTTGAAAAACGGCCTCTTCATGGATAAGGTTGGAGGGGTCAATGTCAGGAGCGTAAGTATGCTTACGGATTGGTGGCACGAGATCTTCAACATTATGGATCAACGCGGGCTGTCTTTTTCCCTCAGCATCATAAACCGGTTGAAAATGAGATAGATCTGTGTCCTCCGCCAGTTTTCTTGCTATCGGTCGCATCTCCTTTGTCAGCCTTCGGAGATCGTCGTTATTGAAGTCTGAGCCGTCTTCTTTCACACCAGGATACCCTTTGATGATATCTGCTGGTTCAAGATCCGGAATCCCTGCCTTGGCCTAGATTAGCGCGGTCAGCGCTCCTGACCTTGCGGCTGATCTCTTCAGTTTGTTGATTCGGGCAGGCAGCATGGCCAGCTTTTCAATAGTTTCTTTTATCAGTGATGGCGGAGGCTTGTTATACGCTGCAGTGCAAATGGCTCGCTGGGATCCAGAGAACAGTTGTTCTATCAAGGTATAGGCCGCTTTAAGCTTCATCCGCATGTCAGCGCCTAGATGAGCAATGCGGGTCCCTGTCATGGTTAAAACATCAGTAAACCGGTCATTGATAAGACATAATGAATTAGACAAACTTCATGAAAGGATACTTACCAAACACAACAGAAGTCATGATGTTGATCTGCCGCTTTAAGTCGATCAGTTCTTCAACCACCGGCTTCAGGGCTGCCTCTGCGTCCTCGGCCTTTTTTGTCAAACCGGCCTTTTCTGTCTCCCAGTCTGCATGCTCTTTGTTAAAGGTTTCTTTCAGCTTCTCCATAGCTGCTAAGGTATTGGTCAGCTCTTCTTTGGCTTTGGAATCCTCTGCTTGTTGAGATTTAACATTCTCTTGAAGGTCCGCGGTTTGAGCATCCTTCTTATTCAGCTCAGCCTACAAAGGTGAGATATATCATAAAGACAGGTTATGAAGTACCAAGCGTATAACAAGTTATGCACTTTATACTTGGGGGCTAATGCCTATTTACTCTATCATCAATATATTTTTCACAAGTCTCAAGAACAATGCAAGCATTATCCTTAACACTTGGGGGCTAATGTACATCTGTTCAAAGTTGACGCATTGATTCAAAACAGTTTACCTTGCAAAGATAAAACCGGCCCTTGGGGGCTACACCGATGAAAACTACAGGAATACAATGATAAAGTACCGGTTTATTTCCAAAGATCAATTAACATATGGAGGATCAGCATGCAAGGATTAAGATATTACAAAGTCCCAGTTTATGATTGCCATCATAAACCGGCCCTTGGGGGCTACTGGGATGATACTTGTACTTTGGATTGAAGAAAGGAAAAGTGATGAAAATACCTCATAGCGTTCCTTCATCAGGTTCACCAAACCGGCTTCATAATCACCGTTTGAGTGCAGACGGTTTATAAAACCAGAGTGGAGTTCTTGAGCGTTGAGATGGGCGTAGCTTGACAAGTCGGTGCTCCATTTGCCTTTTTCCATGGCAGCATGCTCTTCCTTGGCACTATGTTTCGCCAATATAACAGGATGGCCAGGAGAGCTGTGGCTCATACTGGTAATGATAACATCGCCTTCTTTGTCTCCAGCAATCTTTTCTGGAGTTGATGGGGTGTCAGTAGCTTTCACCGGACTAGAAGGTCTATCGTCAGCCCAGATGGGATTTGCTGGTTCATCATCAGGTATAGCAGTGTCAACTTTTGGTTGTTCATTAGTATTGTGATCTTGAGGGGGTGGTTCATCAAAGGTAGCTTCAGGATTTGGATTTGGACCCTCTGGTTCAGCCGTTTTCTCCAGTTCAAGAACCACCGGTCTTCGGGCGGATTGTTCACTCGAGCCTTTTTGCTGGGTCTGGCTTTGGCTCTAAAACAGAAAAAGATGTGAAAGTTAAGCATAGTATATAAAGTATGAAAACATCAAAAGAAGGGGTTGAAGTACTTACCCAGCTACAGTTTTGAGAGGAGGAAGTTGGGTCGCTGTTGACTCGCCAGAGATTGAAGGAGGTGTCACCTGATAATTTGAATCGGATGGATTAAGAGGTTGTCGGAAATAGCCTGCCTAGGGATAAGAATTGTCAGAAGTGGGTGAGACCTCAGATCGGCCCTTTCGAACCAGGGTGTCAGGTAAACCGGCTGAAGTGACCTTTTGGCCGCTGTGCCGGGTTGTGTGGCGAGCCTCGTGCTGCTGCGTCTTCAAAATAATTGTTGGATCCAAGTGAGCAAGAGGATGAGAAAAGCTTACTTTTCAGACCATTTGACTGATTTTTTGTGTTGGCATAGAGTCTGAACCGGAGGAAAGGATAATTACCTCTACATCGTCAGCTTGGATGCCCTCCACATCCTCCTAATAAGTATCATTGTCAATGTGATGCATGAAAAGGGAACCAAGTGAATCAAGTTCTACCTCAACTTCCGGTTCATTCGGGTCGTCCTCCAGTTCCATACTGATGCGTTCAGGTCCTTTTCTTGACGGCTTTGGTTTTAGGGCAGGCAGTTTTTGCCGCTTTCTCTTGAGGTTTCTTCTTCCAAAACGGATCATCACCCTGTTTAAAAGTAAAAATAAGAGTATTCAAGGATTGTACAGTCTAAAGATATCAAGGGTAAAGAGGAGGAACAATACTCACAGCAGGCGGTTTGTTCTACGTGTAAAAAGGGTCTAGTTAGGTTTGGCGAGAGACAGCTTCCGATTCGTTCAATATCTTCTTGACGGCCTTAGTGACCTCTTCATCGATTAGCTGAATGTTGGTATGACGTTGGGAGTCCTCTACTTCACCAGTATACTCGCACATTAAGCCGGAGCGGCGACTTAACGGCAAGATGCTCCAAGATATCCAACAACGGACAAAGTGTACACCTGTTAAACCGTTGGCCAAGAAGGCTCTCATCTTGGCGAGTTGAGGTGCATACGGGGCCCGTTCTTGAGCACTTAGCCGTTGTGGAAGTGGATGAGTGTTGGCAAGCCGGTGGACACAGTAATCCGGCAGAGGATTCTCGTCTTCAGGGGAGGTGTCTTTACAGTAGAACCAAGTTTGATTCCACTCTTTGGGGTGACTATGCAGCTTTGCATGAGGAAATACAACCTCTTTTATTTTTTGAATGGAGATGCCGCCAAGTTCAGTATTGGGTCTGTCTACAAATTCAGTGTGCCGGTTCAGATGGAAGAAATCCCGGAACAGCTCCACAGTTGGCTCTTCTTGGAGGTAAGCTTCACAGAAAACTTGAAAGTTGCATATATTGGATACCGAATTGGGTCCAATATCTTGAGGGTGGAATTGAAAGATGGCAAGCACATCCCGTAAAAACTTTGACCTGGGCAGTTTGAAGCCACAGCCTATGTGATCAACAAACACCACTACTTCATCCTGCTTGGGAGTAGGAGGGTTCTCCGGTCCAGGAACTCGCCACCGGATCTCATTCTTTTTTGGTAAGGTACCAATTTTGACCATCCATTAAGTTGCTCCTCGGTAACCCGGGAGGAAGCCCAGTTGCAGGAATAAAACTGCTTGGCCATTGCAAGTGAAAAGTTGAAAAGAAATACCAGTTTACAATTCATTCATGGTAGTGCATAAGGTGCAACGGGATAAAGAAATCCAAGTATGTAAATTTCGTAAACCGAAGGCTGATACAATGATGAATGCCAAAGCGATAAACGGAACAAAGGTATACGCATACTGCTAAATCGGAGTATGGCAACGGAGATAAAGGGATTGCTGGTTTACAAGGGGACTAATGGTATGTGATAGATTGCTTTCTACAAAGGTAAACCGCCTATGTGATAAAGAAGATACAGATCTAAGGGAAGAACGACTAAATAAGGTAAAACAGGTTTCACAAGATTACATGGAAATGTTGGATCTACAGTAAGACAGGAAAGGCAAAAATATTTAGACCTAAAATGGTTGGTCCCGAAGCGGTTCACAAAGGTCCAGATCAGTTTTTATGCGCATAAGGGTTTGTTGTGATAGCAAAAGATAATGAATGTTGTAGCTGTTACACGGAATACATCAAGCTGGAGGTTTTTATACATGGACAAAGGAGGAACAGGGAAGGACAGTGCCGGAGTTTCGATGAACTTCGATGAACAATGAAACCCTAGATAGATCTACATAGGAGGAAAGGGAAAGACTTACAGCGGCTGTTGAAGCAGCGGAGGTACGTCGCGGCTCTCTGGTACAACCAGGTTGATGCAGCGGCCAACGGAGAGGCGGAAGCGAAGCTCAGCGACGGCGGCGGCGCTCGGGTGCAGAGGCGTCGCGAGGAGGAAGAAGAAGCGAAGAGACGGAGGGGAAAAAAGGAAATGACTAGTGGCCCTATTTATAAGGTAAAGGGGGAAGGTATCAGGCGCGAGAATCAAGGGGTCGGAATATTGGATACCTAACAGGAGCGGTCGCCTCGATTGTCGGAGGCTCATTAACTGAAGGTGAGATGTACCATTTTTAAATAACAAGATGACGTCATGGCGATTTAACATGATCCTGGAGTATGACGTCACGGCGGTTTACAAGATCAAGGTGAAGGTGCAAGGGAAGAATTTTTCTAAGTGTTGAAGATTGACATGAACAAGTTCAAATCAATCTAGGGCCTAATGTTGGGAATATTACTACTGGACGTAAACCGACCAGGAGTAGCCGGATTAACTCCAAGAAGATCAGAAGCCCATGAAGACGTAAGGATGGTGGCGCTTTACGAAGGCCCGAGGCCCAAAGGCAAATTAAGGCATGTAGATGTAAACCGACTTTCTCATGTAACTTGCATTGTAAGATAGGAAGGATAGAGACCAAGCCGGACACGTTTATGATCCGGCCTCAGGACTCTGTAAACCGGCGGGCGTCAACCTGTGTATATAAAGGGACGACCTAGCAGCGGTTTAAGGACAAGAGACAACAACTCGAGAGCCAGGAAAAGCAGATTCACTCCCTGGTCATTGAAACCCTAGCAATACCAACACAACTAGACGTAGGCTTTTACCTTCATCGAAGGGGCTGAACTAGTATAAAAACCCCTCGTGTCCCTTGTCCGGTTTAACACCTTTAAGCTAACCCGCAGCGATGGCTCCACGGCTAAGTCCTTTCACGAGGACATCTGCCGTGACAAACCCACGACAGTTCCCACTCATAATAAAGTTTTATAGGGATAGAGACTTCTAATTCAAGTTTCTCTTCATAATATTGCATTAAAGCATCAACGATATGTTTGGTAAAAGCTTTATTTTGACTATAAGCATTAGGAGAATTTAACATGGATTGCAACAAGGAAATACAATCTATTAAAGAACAATTATCATAATTAAACTCCTTGAAATCCAAAATAGTGGGTTCATTGCTATGTAAAGTTTTGACCTCTTCAATCCCACTTTTACCAATTTTTGCATCAAGATATAGAAACTTCGAATCATTGGAACGCCTTTTAACTAAAGTTGACTCATCTCTATTCCCATCTTTATCAAAATTCATAGTGGCAAACAATGATTTAATAGGGGACACATCAATCACTTTTAGATCTCCATCAGTATTATACTCTAGCTCTTCCGGTTTGGTGTCCATCTTATTAACTAAGGTGGCCTGCTTATCCGAAATTTGGGCTATTAAGTTTTCAAGATGAGCGAACTGAGATTTCAAACCATAAAATTCTTTAGACATATCATCAAGCCCTTTATTCATGTACCCCATAAAACTGTTTTGTTCTTTAAGCTTGTTTCTGATGAAATTATTATGCTCAAACTGCAAGGACATAAGACTTCTAATGTTGTTTTCAATTTCTTCAAACCTTCTAAGGTGATGATCAACGCTTTTTGGTAGAGCCATCGCGGCAAACAATCCAACACACAAGCACACAAAAAGCAAGTGAAAAGAGACGAACGGAAAAGAGACGAACAGAAAAGAGGGCGAATAAAACGGCAAGGGTGAAGTGGGGGAGAGGAAAATGAGAGGCAAATGGCGAATAATGTAATGCGAGGGATAACAGTTTGTGATGGGTACTTGGTATGTCTTGACTTGTGCGTAAATCTCCCCGGCAACGGCGCCAGAAATCCTTCTTGCTACCTCTTGAGCATGCGTTGGTTTTCCCTTGAAGAGGAAAGGGTGATGCAGCAAAGTAGCGTAAGTATTTCCCTCAGTTTTTGAGAACCAAGGTATCACTCCAGTAGGATACTACACGCAAGTCACCTAGTACCTGTACAAACAAACAAGAACCTCGCAACCAACGCGATAAAGGGGTTGTCAATCCCTTCATGGTCACTTACAAAAGTGAGATCTGATAAAGATAATAGGATAAATATTTTTGGTATTTTTTGTGTAGATTGGAAAGTAAAGATTGCAAAATAAACGGCAACAGAAATAGCTAGTAGTTGGGAGAATAATATAATGGAGAATAGACCCGGGGCCATAGGTTTCACTAGTGACTTCTCTCAAGATAGCATAATCTACGGTGGGTGAACAAATTACTGTCGAGCAATTGATAAAAAGCGAACAATTATGAGAATATCTAGGCATGATCATGTATATAGGCATCACGTCCGTGACAAGTAGACCAAAACGATTCTGCATCTACTACTATTACTCCACACATCGACCGCTATCCACCATGCATCTAGAGTATTAAGTACACAAGAACAGAGTAACACATTAGGCAAGATGACATGATGTAGAGGGATAAACTCAAGCAATATGATATAAACCCCATGTTTTCATCCTCGATGGCAACAATACAATATGTGCCTTGCTGCCCCTGTTGTCACTGGGAAAGGACACCGCAAGATTGAACCCCAACCTAAGTACTTCTCCCATTGCAAGAAAGATCAATCTAGTAGGCCAAAACAAGTTGATAATTCGAAGAGACTTGCAAAGATATTTAAATCATGCATATAAGAATTCAGAGAAGAATCAAATGTTGTTCATAGATAAACTTGATCATAAACCCACAATTCATCGGATCTTGACGAACACACCGCAAAAAGAATTACATCGAATAGATCTCCAAGGGAATCGAGGAGAACTTTGTATTGAGATCCAAAGAGAGAGAAGAAGCCATCTAGCTAATAACTATGGACCCAAAGGTCTGTGGTAAACTACTCACACATCATCGAAGAGGCTATGGTGTTGATGTACAAGCCCTCCGTGATCGATTCCCCCTCCGGCGGAGTGCCGGAAAAGGCCCCAAGATGGGATCTCACAGGTACAGAAGGTTGCGGTGGTGGAAATAGGGTTACATGGTGCTCCTGGATGTTTTCAGGGTATATGGGTATATATAGGAGGAAGAAGTAGGTCGGTGGAGCTGCGAGGGGCCCACGAGGGTGGGGGGTGCATCCACCACCCTGGGGCGCGCCCTCCTTGCTTCTTTCTTGATGTCCACTCCAAGTCTCCTGGATTGTGTTTGTTCCAAAAATGATCCTCGTGAAGGTTTCATTTTGTCGTGGAATTGTCACGGCAGATGTCCTAGAGCAAGGACTTAGTCGTAGGGCCATCACACTAGGAAGCTTAAAGGGGTTAATCGGGACAAAGAACACAAGAGGGTTTTATACTAGTTCGGCCCCTTACGATGAAGGTAAAATCCTACGTCTAGTTGGGATTGGTATTGTCGGGGTTTCGATCACCAAGAGGCTCAACTCGCCGGCTTGGTTATCGACTTGTTGTTTCTTGCCCTAAGCCGCCACCGGGTCGTCCCCTTATATACATGGGTTGACGCCTGGTGGCCTACAGAGTCCCGGCCGGCTCATAATTGTGTCCGGCTCGGTGACTTCCTTTACATGCCTTTCTTTACAAGTCTTTCCTTACATACGACGGTTTACAATATCGGGCCTTAAGCCGCCTCTAGGCCCTTAGGCCTTCTATAAGGTTTAATAAACTATCGTCTTGAATGTTTACTGGGCTTCTTGTGTAACCCGCCATTGGGGCTGACCCGACCCCTCCTGGGCGGGTTATGACTGATAGTAATATCCCCAACATTAGGCCCCAGGTTGACTTTGAATTTCATTCTTTGTCAATCTTCAATACTTAGACAAAAATCCATCTTCTTATCTTCGTTGAAGTTTTCGTAACCCGCCATGACGTCATCTCTTGAAAACGCAAAGAACTTTCATCACGTCATCTCCCAACAGATCTTTCATATTTAATGCTTCCCGAGAATCGAGGCGTCTATGTAGCTAGATAACCATTATTCGGCTCTCCTCGATTTTCGCGCCCGTCTGTTCACATCTTTCCTTATAAATAGACATGCCTCGACCTTCCTCATTCTCCTCTCTCGCTCTGTCTTCTTCCTCTCGCGCACCCCCTGCTGCTCGAGCTTCGTCGCTGCCGCGCTTCACCTCCGTCTCCGTCGACGTTGGCCGCTGCATCAACCTGAACTGATCCAGAGAACAGCGGCGACCTCCGCAGAAGACCTGTGACTGTAAGTTCCCTTCTTTTTACTTCTCAGATCCATACTTAGGGTTTCCAGATTCTTTCGTGTTCTTCCGAGTTCATCGTAGTCCCTTGTAGTTTTTCCACTGCAGGCCTCTTCTTGATCCAAATATATATATATGCTCGTGCGGTAGAGTCCTTGTGCCTTTTCTTGATCCACAGATCCCTTTCTCTGTTTCAAAGGCTGCATTAGAACTTACATACTCTTCTGCGCTGAACCTTTTTAGCTCTAGAATTTTTTTCATTTTGAATAGCCATTTGATCTGGAATAATACCAAACAATTTAGGAAACTTGTTTGTCTCAACACTTAGCTGAAATTGCCTTCTTCAAATATCTGTAGTCATGGCGGCTTATCATGCCGGCTTAATTTTCCTTATATGTCATTAGCCCTTAACTAAGCTGCCATTACTTGTTTGCATCATCATCACTTAACTATCAATCTCACCATTAAACTGAACTGGCACGTTGCTTTTCTTTTCAGTTCTTCTTTGCACATCATGTCGTCCAAAGCACCAACCATCTGTAACTGGGTTCCCTCAACCGTAACTGAGGAACGTTTGAAAGAGTTCTTCACCATAGGATTTTTTCCAGTGAAAACCGTCATGTCTTACCGTGCCCCTGACTCGGAAGAAGAACAGCCCAACCCAAGAGACAGTGAAGTGATTGTTTTCACTGACCACATGAACGTGGCTTCTTACCGCCCGACACAAAGTTCTTCAGAGAGGTCCTCCACTTTTTCAAGCTCCATCCTCAAGATATCAGACCTAATTCCATATCTAACATCTTTAACTTCCAGGTACTCTGTGAAGTATATCTTCAACAAGAGCCGGCCGTGGAATTGTTTAGAGAATACTTTTATCTGAATCGGCAGAATGAGTGCATCAATGGCCTTAGCTTAGAGCTTGGAGGAATATCAATTCAGCGCCGGCAGGGTGCCGTCTTCCCCCTTATTGTCTTACCAAGTCACCCAAAGGACTGGAACCAGACTTGGTTCTACTGCCAGGACACTTCACCAGCAAACGAGAAGCCACTGCCGGGTTATCGCCCCGATTGTCTTGACTCCAAGTTCGCGCTTCCTGATAAGCTTACTGTCGCTGAACGCAAGAGGTTGATACCATCCATCAAAAGGATCAATGCTCTGTTGGGGAATGGGTTAACTGGAGTTGATCTGACCCGCTGCTGGATCTCATGGCGGGTCATCCCTTTGAGCCGCCGGTCAAAGCTGATGTATGAGTATGGTGGAGGCCCGGATGACTCTATTCGTCACAACTCTGTTCAATTGACAGAAGAAGATATTGTCTCAATGTCAACTCTTCTGGTGAACGGGAAATACAAAGATTGCAGTGTCGTTGGGTTAAACCCCTTCTGCCAGCTTAACCTGGTGCCAGAAGTAAGGATATTGTTATTTCTCTCCTTTGTATTTTCCCAACCGTATTGTTTTAATACTTGCCTGACTCTTTATCTTGTTTTTACCTGTCTGCAGGCCAACTCTGACTTCTAGAAAGTTAAGTATGACCACGAGGTTGCCAAGAAAGCGAAAGCTGCCGCCATAAACGCCAAGAAAATGACCCGGAGGTCGAAAAAGAAGAAAAAGAACACTGCTGAAGATTTGATGATACATCTGATTCAGAGGTAGCCCTTGATTCCCTTGGCCAATTTTTTAACAATCTTATTGACACTGATCATTACCAGGATGACACTTGGGCCAGTCAAGCTGTGGAAGCAGAGGTAACTATCATTTCCCCCGACTCAGAGCCCTTGCCAAGACAAAAAATTTGACGAGTGATCCGTAAAGTAAGGTTTTCTAACCCTTTAGCTCACTTGGATCCCACCTTTCGTTTGAAAAAGCAGCAACATGAAAGTCGTTGTCAGGCTCGGACTGAAGATGAGCCGGCTGTCATTCTTCAACAAACTCCTCAGAAGCGCCCGAATGAGGTTTACTTCTTTCTGTCTTTAACTCTGTTTAATGGATCCTTTCCTCTGCCTTACTTTAACTTTGTTTTATCTTTTCAGGAGGTGTCTCGCTCTTCTGGCGATTCATCACAGACGCAATTTCCGGCCTTCAAGACTGCCCCTGGGTAATGAAAAATCCTCCTTTTTCCGGTTTGTTCAAATTGTATCTTTATACTGACAATCCTGCAACATTTCTCTTAGTGGCCAAGCTAAATCCAAGAAGGCAAAGGCAGCTAAACCGGCAGAAGACCCGCCGGTGCTTGCATCTGACCCGGCCATGCCATCTTCTCCATTAACCGATGCTCTGGAAGACCCGTCGTTGATGCAGAAGCAAATCCTCCTAAGCCGCCGTTTGATGAGACCACTGTAAACCCTTCCGCAAATGGACCATCAAGCTCAGCCAACCCACCATCACCGTCTTTCCAAGACATTCAGATCACTGGGAGCCGTTTTATTGAGCCGGGGAATCCAACCGTGTTGGCTCGGTGTACTACGAAACAAGAGGCATTGGAGAGGCAAAAAGTGCACTTTGATGTTGCCAATTATGACCATTTAAATGCCAACGATATTTTATCCAGCTATCTCAGACACGTGCACTCCAATTGCGACTCTGAGATCGAAATGGTCAAACAATTGCAGTTGAAATACGAGGTACGTTCTTCCGGCTTATCTATATTCCTTCAGCCCCCAAGTGTTCAGATTATGAGAGAACAGGAATGATCTGTAGACTTAATAATATAGGCCAACACTTTTACCTTGGAAATCTTTCTTAAGTTCAATAAAATAGAACAGAGCTTCACCTGTAGTCCCCAAGGGCCGGCTCATTTTGATCATAAATGAGCCGGTACTTTAAATTGTTTTGTACCGTATTCAAAGGACTTAATACTCCATCTTAACCTTTGAGAAACTTGTTGAACTGCATATATTAGCCCCCAAGTGCCAAGTGTTGTTACTTTGTAAAGTACTTGGGACTTAAAGTATGTCTTTAGAATCATAAAAATTTGTTTTGGCATACATTAGCCCCCAAGTGTCAAGTGGTTTTTTGTGAAGTACTTGAGACTTGAATCTTGATTTTTGAACTTGAAGCAAAATCTTGACTCATCTGAATGTTTTGCAGACTGCCTTATCTGAATTGAACTCGCAATTGACTGATGCGAAGACCCGGCTAGTGAGTCAGGAGGCAGAAATCAAATCTGCTAACTCCAAACTACAAAGAAGTCTCTTTGAGATGGAAAATTTAAAGACCAGCTTCGCTGCCAAGAAGAAGACCTGGGAAGAGGAAAAAACGCTTCTGACCCAACACGCTAAGAAGGCCAAAACAGCCCTTGAAGAGATTTCAACAGAGCTGAATGGTTTAAAGGGCTGGGTGTCTCAAATGGTGGCTGCCATCTTTGGTAAGCCGTCCGACTTTAATTTGTGTGCTTTTTGCTGATCCGGAGTATAAGCCGCCAGCTGACTTTGTGTATAAAATATGTGCAGGCCCACGAAGCAAAAATCTGGTCCAAGATCCTTTGATTAAACTGAAGGCAGTGTATACTTTGGTAGAACAACTGTATATTGGCGCACAGCGGGCACTTGCTGCCATCTCTCCTGCCAACCAAGGACCCAACCAGCTCAGCGACATCCTGAAGAAACTGTCAATCCTGCCTGCCAGATTTCAAGAAGTGAAACGCTCCTATGCGCTAGTCGGGGCTTTGACTGCCCTGAGCCGCTCCAAGGCTTGGGTGCTAAATCTAGACCCGGCGGACGTGGCCAGAGGCTATCCCACCATGAAGGAAGACGGATCTCCCTTTCAGCAGGATGACTTCATGGCTTGCGTGTGCGGAGTTTGGCCTCAGGCAACTACCCTTGGAGATGATACCAATATTGACAAATATCAGCCGGGTTTTGATGCTAAAAATAAGAAGATGGTGACTCCCTCATACAAGGTGACGGACTTGATCCCGCCTGTAAGAGAAAATACATTTGCCCCGAAAGTTGACCCGGCAGGCCTGATCGACGATGAAGCAGAATTCGTCACCGTAAATGGTTTTGACTGGTCAAAACCCAACTTCCAGCCAACAGAGGGCGGTGAACTGGTGAGGGAGGAATAATAACCATCTTCATTGGCTTATAAAAAGCCGTGTAATAGTTTAGCTGTGAAAACACTGAATGCCTTGCTTATGCCATCATGCATAAAACACTATATGTGACCCCGTGTTTCCTGATGGCAATATATGCATTATATTTGATGATTGTTTCTGCAACACTTTAACTCTGTTCCCTATAGATACAAGAGAAAAGACTGGCTTGGCGGCTTAGAACCAAACGGGTTAAAACACCCGGCTTATATCCAATATGTTTATCATAATAGAAAACATAAAATAGATATAAATAAAGGACAAAGGCTGAAATTAACTTTTTAGTTAATGCAGCAGGCAATTATATATGAATAACAGCCATACTTGTACCTTTGATCCTTAGACCACCGGCTTGAGTAACCCGGGTAATGAAGCTGATAACTCAATCTTTCTGAGAAATCAATACCTTTGAATACTTTAATGATCGTCATACCTTGGTAGCCATGTTGTCAAATAGACAAAACGGCAAAGAAGATCATGCTAGTTATTTGCAACAAGAAACTCAAAGGAAAATAACAGTTAACAAGTATGATTTAACCTTATATTTAAAGGTTGGTGGCTTCTGATTCAAATACGATTAGTAAACTGGACCAAAGGGGTTAAGCTATGGTTCGAATACGACCATATAGCCCCCAGTGGCTGTGGCGTTGCACCGATCAAGAGGGTATCGACAGCTATGTTCTCTTTGGTTCAAATACGGCCTATGTTTGAAAAGGAAGCCCCCAAATGACCTTGAGAGGTTTTTAACGACCCTGATTCGAATATGATCCAAGTCGGACCCAAAAGGGGTTAAGCTATGATTCAGATATGATCAAGAAGCCCCCTAGTGAGTTTGGCCTTGAGCCGATCAAGTGGGTTACGACAGCTATGTTCTCTTTGGTTCGAATACGACCTATGTTTGAATAGGAAGCCCCCAAGTGACCATGATAATTGCAGCTAGATTCGAATACGATCATAAGCCGGACCAAAAAAGGTTAGACTTAATTCAAATATGATCAGCTCCTTAATAGTCATTTGAGAATAAGAAATAACAAAGATACATAATCTTTGAAAAGAAAAGAGACCGATGGTCTTACTTTATTACTTATCATGGTATATAAAATGTTAAAGTATGTACATGATGAGAGCTGGTAGCTCAGGTGTAGTATGGCCAAAGTTGAGCAATGTTCGATGGCCGGCGGGTCTCCTCCTCCGACTTACGTGAATCTTTGTGTTCTCGAACGTCAATGAGGTAATACGACCCGTTGTTTAAGTTCTTGCTGACCACAAAGGGTCCTTCCCAAGGTGGGGATAACTTGTGCGCATCTGACAGATCCTGGATGAGCCAGAGCACAAGGTCGCCTTCCTGAAAAGTCCTGGACTTGACCCAGCGGCTATGATAACGACACATGTCTTGTTGATAAACTGCTGATCGAGCCGCTGCTAAGTCTCTCTCTTCATCCAACAAGTCAAGTGCATCCTGTCTGGCTTGTTCATTATTAGCTTCAACATAAGCCGCCACACGGGGCGAGTCATGACGGATGTCACTAGGCAACACTGCTTCTGCTCCATACACCATGAAGAAAGGTGTGTAACCTGTAGACCTGTTAGGCATGGTGTTGATACTCCACAACACCGAGGGTAATTCCTCTACCCAACAACCCGGCGTTCGTTGTAAGGGAACCATAAGCCGGGGTTTGAGACCTTTCAAAATTTCCTGATTGGCTCTCTTAGCTTGACCATTGGATTGAGGATGAGCCAGAACAAACATCAAGCCGGATGTGCTCACGTTGATAAAACTCCTCCATAGCCCCTTGGGACAGATTAGTGCCATTGTCAATGATAATGCTGTGTGGAAAACCAAAACGGAAGATCACCTTTTTCATGAACTGAACCGCCGTGGCCGCGTCACACTTACTCACTGGCTCCGCCTCACCCCACTTAGTGAATTTATCAACTGCCACCAAGAGATGTGTTTTTTTATCCTTAGACCTTTTGAAAGGTCCCACCATGTCAAGCCCCCAGACCGCAAACGGACAAGTGATTGGAATCATCCGGAGCTCTTGAGCCGGCACATGCGCTCGTCGTGCAAAATTTTGACATCCATCACATCTTCTGACCAGATCCTCTGCATCAGCGTGACCCATCAACCAGTAAAAACCATGACGAAAAGCCTTGGCCACCAGAGATTTTGACCCGGCGTGATGACCACAATCGCCTTCATGGATCTCACGAAGTATTTCTTGACCTTCTTCGAGGGAAACTGTAACACCCCGGATGTAATTTACCTAATATGTACTCCAACTCTTGCCGTTTCCGGCGCTAAGTTATTTTATTTCCTCGGGTTCGGGTTTTTTGTCTCCATGTGTTGTTGTCATTGTCATGCATCTCATATCATGTCATCATGTGCATTGCATTTGCATACGTGTTCGTCTCATGCATCCGAGCATTTTTCCCGTTGTCCGTTTTGCATTCCGGCGCTCCTATCTCCTCCGGTGGTCCTTTCTACCTTCTTGTCATGTGTGGGGGTTAAACATTTCCGGATTGGACCGAGACTTGCCAAGCGGCCTTGGTTTACTACCGGTAGACCGCCTGTCAAGTTTCGTACCATTTGGACTTCGTTTGATGCTTCAACGGTTAACCGAGGGACCGAGAAGGCCTCGTATGTGTTGCAGCCCAACACCCCTCCATTTTGGCCCAAAACCCACCAAGACCCTATCCATCATCTAGAGCGTTCGATCACGATCGCGTGGCCGAAAACCGCACCTCATTTGGACACTCCTAACTCCCTCTATGCCTATAAATAGCCCCTTCTCCCAAATTCACGGTTCTTCTCCCCCTAAACCCTAGATCCATCTTCCCCGCGCCGCCGGACGCGTCCGAACCAGGCCGGACATGTCCAACCTCGCTGCACCGCCGCCACGTGTCAGTCCCTGATTTGCCCGTGCGCCGCCCCACATCGCCGGCCCGGAGAGCCCAGGGCGGGCCCTCACGGCCCGCGCGCGCCCGCCGCCGCCATCCTCGACCGGTCCGCCCCGCCGCCTCTCTTCCCCGACCCCGGCCGTCGCCGGCCACCTCCGCCACCGCGCCGGCCTCCGCGCGCCCATGCCGCGCCGGCCGCGGCCGACCCCGCCGAACCACGGCGCCGCCCCAACTCCTCGTCGCCGGCGCCTCCCCGCGGCCCGAGGCCCAACTCCGGCGAGCTCCGGCCCCAACCTCCTCTCCGACGAACCCTGGAAAGCTCCAGCCGACGATCCTCGGCTTCCGTGCGCGAGATCTGGATCGGGTCAAACCCTAGGTTGACCCCGGGATATTTTTCTAAGTCTTTTCTACAGTATTTTTATGCCATGTTCATCGCATCGTAACTCTGCATCCGTAGATCTGTTTTGCGCGTGTAGCATATCATAATGTTCGCCTCAGAGAGTACATCATTTCATCTCATTGCATCATTTTCATTTGAGCTCATCTTGATGCCCAAAATGCTGTTGGAAGAGAGCTATTTGAGTTAATTGTCAGATCTCCTGCACCAAATAGCTATTTGTCATTTTTGCCATGTTTAATGTGTGCATGATATGCTTCTGAGCTTTACATGTGTTTCGTTATATGCTTTGCCATCTTTACAGAGGTGCTATCCATGTATTTTTGTGTTATGTGTGGTGACTAGAACAAGCTTGCAAAGTGGTGCATTCGTTAATACTGATTTCAGGGACTTAGGATTTCACAAAGTCCTTGATCTGTTTTTATCAATATGCCATATGTTCATGTTGTTTCCTAGTGATCCGTGCCTCTTTTGAGGATGATCAGTAAGGATGATTTGTTAATATTGTGGTTCTCTATCCATCCATATCTTTGTTTGTAATTATGGAGCACCTAGATTGAGTCAATCAAGCTCTACTTTTGCTATTTCGTAATTCCTGGCAGATTGTCTACTTGTTAGCGATTTTGCCGAGGATGTTGTTGTTGATCCGTGCATGATACATTGTTGTTATTGCCATGTCTAGCTTATATAATGTGTATTCTTGATGGGTGTATTCTTATATTGTCATGCCTTGCTCTGTAGTGAGTGCATCGAGCTCGTGAAAATGCCTACTTGTTAACATATTTGCATGCTCCAGTTTTTCACTAAGTCTGAGTTCTGATTATGTTTTTGCCATGTTCAAATGCTTGCAATTGTATTTTTTGATCCCTTTTGGCTCAAGGTCACTAAGGGACTTTTGTTAAGCTCTTTGAGTAGCTTCATGCCATGCCTTGCTTTTCCATGTTAAGTTCCTGCAGCATATAGTTTTCTTGCTTCAAAGTGTGCTACCTGATCTGAAATTCCAGGCTTGTGTTAATTTCACTAAGTCTGAAACCTGTTTACCAATTGCTCTTTTGCCATGCTTGTTTGACCCTGTTAATGGATGAATTGGCCGTAGCTAAGTGTTCATCTTTTGTCAAGCATCATGATTGGATCCCTGCCATGTATTTTGTTGCCACGTTTGAGTGCTGTAGCATAATTATCTTGATGCATTTAGATGGCTACTTGCTGTTTATCGCAGACCGGTGCCATATTTGTTTTGCTTGCCATTTCCAAACCGTGCATCCGATTCCGGTGTTCTTTATATCGGTTTCAACCGAAATCACCTCACCTTTCCAGTGGCACACTTGGATTTCCAAGTTGAGGCCAGGTTCAATCATTTCTTGTCAAATCTTGCATATGCATCACATATCGCATCCCGCATAGCATACCATGTTTGCATCATGTTGTTCTAGCATTTGCACGTGGTTGATTGTGTTCCTTTTGCTTGTTTGTCTTGTTTGGGTAGAGCTGGGAGACGAGTTCGCTAATGAGGAGCCCGTTGAGTTTTCTTTCGAGGATCCAGTCAACTCTGACAACTTTGCAGGCAAGATGATCATACCCTCGAAATCACTTCTATCTTTGCTTTGCTAGATGCTCGCTCTTTTGCTATGCCTATGCTACGATGCCTACCACTTGCTTTTCATGCCTCCCAAATTGCCATGTCAAACCTCTAACCCACCATGTCCTAGCAAACGTTGATTGGCTATGTTACCGCTTTGCTCAGCCCCTCTTATAGCGTTGCTAGTTGCAGATGAAGATTTGGAGATCGTTCCTTGTTGGAACATTATTTTTCTTGTTGGGATATCATTATATTATCTTGTTATCTTAATGCATCTATATACTTGGTAAAGGGTGGAAGGCTCGGCCTCTTGCGTAGTGTTTTGTTCCACTCTTGCCGCCCTAGTTTCCGTCATATCGGTGCTATGTTCCCGGATTTTGCGTTCCTTACGCGGTTGGGTAATAATGGGAACCCCTTGACAGTTCACCTTGAACAAAACTCCTCCAGCAATGCCCAACCTTGGTTTTACCATTTGCCACCTAGCCTCTTTTCCCCTTGGGTTTCCGGAGCCCGAGGGTCATCTTATTTAAACCCCCCCTGGGCCAGTGCTCCTCTAAGTGTTGGTTCGACCGAGCAGACTGCGGGGCCACCTCGGGCCAACTTGAGGTTTGGTTTTACTCGTAGGATGTCTCATCTGAGTGTGCCCTGAGAACGAGATATGTGCAGCTCCTATCGGGATTTGTCGGCACATTCGGGCGGTGTTGCTGGACTTGTTTTATCTTTGCCAAAGTGTCTTGTAGAACCGGGATACCGAGTCTGATCGGAATGTCTCGAGAGAAGGTTTATCCTTCGTTAACCGTGAGAGCTTGTGATGGGCTATGTTGGGACTCCCCTAGAGGGATTTGAACTTTTGAAAGCCGTGCCCGCTGTTATGGGCAGATGGGAATTTGTTAATGTCCGGTTGTAGATAACTTGAACCTTAACTTAATAAAAATGAATCAACTGTGTGTGTTACCGTGATGGTATCTTCTCGGCGGAGTCCGGGAAGTGAACACAGTGTCGGAGTAATGCTTGCCGTAGGTTGTTCTCTAGTTCTTCGTTCGTGCTTTGCCTTCTCTTCTCGCTCTCTTTTGCGAACAGGTTAGCCACCATATATGCTAGTCGCTTGCTGCAGATCCACATATTACCTTGCCTTACCTATAAGCTTAAATAGTCTTGATCGCAAGGGTGCGAGATTGCTGAGTCCCCGTGGCTCACAGATTACTTCCAAACCAGATGCAGGGCCCGATGACTCCGTTCCAGATGATGCGCTTGAGCTCAAGTGGGAGTTCAACGAAGACTCACGCCGTTACTATGTGTCTTTCCCTGATGATCAGTAGTGGTGCCCAGTTGGGGCGATCGGGACCATGTTGCTTGTTGGGGTTGATCTTTTATTTTGGTACCGTAGTCGGACCATGAGTGTATTGGATGATGTATTGCTATTTATGTACTTTGTGTGACGTGGCGAGTGTAAGCCAACTATGTACCTTTCCCCTTCATTATCTATTACATGGGATGTTGTGAAGATTACCTTACTTGCGACATTGCTTTCAATGCGGTTATGCCTCTAAGTTGTGCTTCGACACATAGGAGATATAGCCGCATCGAGGGCGTTACAAGTTGGTATCAGAGCCTTCCCCGACCTTAGGAGCCCCCACTACTTGATCGAATTAGCTGCCGTTGTTGAGTCTAGAAAAATGTTTTGAGTCATTTAGGAATTATATATCGGAGAGTTTAGGAATTCTTTTTACTCCCCAGTCCCTTCATCGCTCTGGTAAGGCATCCTGACGTAGAGTTTTGACTCTTCTCTTCTCAAATTTCACTAAAAAAATTTAGGATCACGCGGGTATCTTGGAATCGTTCCGTTGGATTTGTGACGAGAACATTGTTCTTGGTGCCTCCTATCATTTAGGGGTTGTGGCAGTGTCCCGGGGAGTTGAGCTCCGAGGTGTTGTCGTCACAATTTTATCGTTGCAGTTCTGGAATACCTGAGTTTAGTTCGCCGACATCGAAAATCTCTTTTATGCAGTTGTTGGTGAGATAACCTCGACGCCACCCAGTACTGGGGAGGGAGTTCGGGAGTATTGCCATAACTTGTATAACGGATGCTTTTCGAAGGTTGAGGTAGACGATTTCCGAAGTTTTTCTCGGTTATGTGTTGAAGGATGGATACAGCTGGATGTAGGATTTGCTAGATTTGGGTGAGATATTATGCTTCCCCTGTATCCCCAACACATGATTGCATAACCGGAAAGGTTCGGGAGTTTCATAGGTGGGAATTCTTGTAGCTCTAGTTCTTCTTCCACGGATATTTGGTTTGAGATTGGGTGATCTTTACCGAGTATTCGTTCTTGCTCCATACCTTGTTGACTTTATTCCCCTACCTAAATTCTAAGTGGCTTCTCAATTTATGGATATGTGACCATTTCAATTGGAATGCATTCGTTCATTTTGTTCGGATGTGAAGACTATATGTTGCAATTTCAACCCGTTGGATTCAGCTTCAACTTTATCTGTCAATGTGCTAATGGATGACAACCTCTTCAGGAAGGCTCCTCCAATGCGCACGACTCCGAATCCTGATCCGCCACCACCACCTCCTCCTCCGGAGGCATGGCAAGCTGTGATGGCCGCTACCAATGCAAACACGCAGTTGATCATGCAAATTCTTCAAGAGCGCAACCAAGCGAACCAAGGCAACCAAGGAAACAATCAGAACCACTTTGCTACACTCAACCAGTTCCTTGCTGACCAGCCAAAGACCTTCAACAATTGTGTTGAGGAAACTGGTGCTGACGATTGGCTCGTGGACTTGTGCAAGCATTTCGAGTGCAGTAACGTCAGGCCTGAGGACTTTGTCAAGTTCGCTTCCTTCCAACTCAAAGACCAAGCTGCAGAATGGTTTCAGCAGTACAAAGATTCCAGAGGAGGCCGTGAGATCACCTGGGATGAATTTCGTTAAGACTTCAAAGCTCATCATATTCCTCAAAGCGTGGTTGAAAGAAAGCGTGAGGAATTCCGCAACCTGAAGCAAGGCTCTATGTCTGTCTATGACTACAACAAGTTGTTTCAGAAGCTCGCCCGCTTTGCTAAGCAGGACGTCCCTGACAAGAAGAGCATGATATACCAGTTCAGGGGTGGTCTCAGAGAAGAAATCCAGCTAGCTCTTGTTCTCTTTGAGCCCTTGAGGTACGATGAGTTCTACAACATGGCATTGAAGCAAGAGGCCGCTCAACTGAAGTGTGATGCTTCCAAGAAGCGAGTCAGAGATGCTACTCCTTCTTCCTCTACTCAAGTGGCTAAGCAGCAGAAGTATTGGCTTCCTCCTACTCAAGTGGCTAAGCAGCAGAAGTATTGGCTTCCTGTTAACGATGTTCCTGCAAAAGTACTTTTTGATACTGGTGCATCGCATTCTTTCTTGTCATGCCCACTTGCATCGAAGCACAATGTTGATACTGAGGTCATGCCCAAAGTCATGCAAGTTGTTTCTCCCGGCAAGCTTTTGACTTCTAGTTTGGTTGCTCCCGATATCTCTATTACGTTGGGCGACTACAAGTTTCTTTCTTCTCCGGTGGTTCTTGGTAACTCGGATATTGATCTTATTCTCGGAATGGATTGGCTTTCTAAGCATAAGGCGCATCTTGATTGTGCTGCCAGGCAAATTCAATTGACTCATTCGTCTGAGGATGTAATTGTCTTTGCCGCTCGTGATGATACCATCCCTCTGTTTTCTCTCAATGAGAAGGGTGAACTGGATGCCATCTCTCAAATTCCAGTCGTTTGTGAATATCAAGACGTCTTTCCAGAAGAGCTTCCAGGAATGCCTCCGCACTGGCCAGTTGAATTCGTCATCGATCTTGAGCCTGGCACGTAACCGGTGTGCAAGCGTCCTTACAAGCTCAGACCTGAAGAGTTGAAGGAGCTGAAGAAGCAACTCGATATTCAAGAGCGAATGGGTCTCATCCGACCTAGTTCTTCTCCGTGGGGTTGTGGAGTTCTTTTTGTGAAGAAGAAGGATGGAACGGACTGACTCTATGTTGACTACCGTCCATTGAACAAGAAGACTATCAAGAACAAATACCCACTTCCCAACATCAACGAGCTGTTCGAACAACTCAAAGGTGCCCAAGTTTTCTCCAAGCTTGATCTCCGTATGGGCTATCACCAGATTCGAATACGTGAGCAAGATATTCCCAAGACGGCTTTCAGAACAAGCTATGGTTCATATGAGTACACTGTCATGTCTTTTGGCCTCATCAACGCTCCTCCGACTTTCTCTCGCATGATGAACTTCATCTTCAATGCCTACACAAATGACTTTGTTTTGGTCTATCTTGACGACATTCTAGTCTTTTCGAAGAACAAGGAAGATCATGCCAAGCACTTGCGTTTGTTGGTCGATAAGCTCAGAGAACATCAGTTCTACGCCAAGTTCTCAAAGTGCGAGTTTTGGCTCGATGAGGTTCTCTATCTTGGGCATATCATCTCTGCCAAGGGCATTGCGGTGAATCCTGAGAAGGTGTCTGCAATTGTGAATTGGGAACCACCTCAGAATGTGAAGCAACTCCGTAGCTTCCTTGGTCTCGCAAGCTACTGTCGAAGGTTCGTTAAGAACTTTTCAAAGATCGCGAAGCCTCTTTCAAACCTTCTCCAGAAGCACGTCAAGTACGTTTGGTCTCCGGAATGTGACATCGCTTTCAACACTTTGAAAGAGAAATTGGTCACAGCTCCAGTTCTGACTCCTCCTGACGAATCCAAACCGTTCGAGGTCTTCTGCGATGCCTCTCTTCAAGGTCTTGGTGCAGTGTTGATGCAAGAGAAGAAAGTTGTGTCTTATACCTCTCGCCAGTTGAAGCCCAATGAGAAGAACTACCCCACTCATGACCTCGAGTTGGCGGCAGTTGTGCATGCTCTTTTTACTTGGAGACATCTCTTATTGGGAAGAAAAGTGGACATCTTCACTGACCACAAGAGTCTCAAGTACATCTTCACTCAGCCTAATCTCAACCTCAGGCAGACTCGTTGGGTCGAAATGATTCAAGAGTATAATCTGAGTATCGAGTATACTCCAGGCAAGGCCAATGTGATTGCTGACGCTTTGAGCAGGAAGGCTTACTGCAACAGTCTGATTATCAAGCCTTACCAACCCGAGCTTTGTGAAGCTTTCCGCAAACTCAATCTGCAAGTTGTTCCTCAAGGTTTCCTCGCCAACCTTCAAGTCTCTCCTACTTTGGAAGAGCAGATTCGCGAGGCTCAACTTCTTGATGCTATGGTAAAGAAGGTGAAGATTGGGATTGCCAAGAGTCAACCCAAGTACAAGTGCTACCGCCTTGATGACAAGGATACTCTCTTCTTCGAGGATCGTATTGTTGTGCCCAAAGGTGATCTTCGTAAAGTGATCATGAATGAGGCTCACAATTCACTCCTCTCCATCCACCCTGGGAGTACGAAGATGTATCAGGACCTCAAGCAGGCTTATTGGTGGACGCGAATGAAGCGCGAGATTGCTCAGTTCGTGAATGAGTGTGATGTCTGCAGAAGAGTGAAAGCAGAACACCAAAGGCCAGCTGGTCTCCTCCAACCTCTTGCCATTCCAGAATGGAAGTTTGACCACATTGAGATGGACTTTGTGACTGGGTTTCCAAAGTCCAAGCATGGCAATGATGCTATATTCATTGTCATCAACAAACTCACTAAAGTGGCTCACTTTCTGCCTATGAAAGAGTCTATCACTGCAGCTCAATTGGCGGAGCTGTATACCTCTCGAATTGTCTCTCTGCACGGTATTCGACAGGTGATCTCTTCAGACCGTGGCAGCATCTTTACCTCCAAATTTTGGGAGTCTTTTCAGAAGGCCATGGGCACCAATATCCGCTTCACACAGCTTTCCATCCTCAAACTAGCGGTCAAGTCGAGCGTGTCAATCAGATTCTTGAAGATATGCTGAGGGCTTGCGTTATCTCCTTCGGTATGAAGTGGGAAGATTGTCTTCCATATGCCGAATTCTCCTACAACAATAGTTTTCAAGCAAGTTCGGGCAATGCCCCATTCGAAATTCTATATGGCAGGAAGTGCCGTACTCCACTCAACTGGTCAGAAAGCGGTGAGCGTCAGCTTCTTGGAAATGACTTAATCACAGAGGCAGAGGAGATGTGCAAAGTCATTCGTGATAACCTCAAAGCAGCGCAATCGCGCCAGAAGAGCTACTATGATAGTAAGCACCGTGATTTGGCTTTCGAGATCAGAGATCATGTTTACCTCCGCGTCTCTCCAATGAAAGGTACTCGTCGCTTCGGTATCAAAGGGAAGCTTGCCCCTAGATACGTGGGTCCTTTCAAGATCGTCAGCAAGAGAGGCAATCTCACCTATCAACTCGAGCTTCCTTCAAACTTTGCAAATGTGCACGACGTGTTCCATGTCTCTCAGCTCCTCAAGTGCTTCAAGACTCCTGACCGCACCGTCAACTTCGAAGACATTGATCTCCAAGAAGATCTCTCTTATCGTGAGCACCTAGTTGCTATTCTTGAAGAGACTGAACGCAAGACTCGCAATAAGTTGATCAAATTCCTCAAAGTCAAGTGGTCACACCATTCCGACCGTGAAGCCACCTGGGAACGCGAGGATCACCTCCGTTCTGAGTACCCGGCGTTCTTGCAGTCCTAGATCTCGGGACAAGATCCTTTCGTAGTGGTGGAGTGTTGTAACACCCCGGATGTAATTTACCTAATATGTACTCCAACTCTTGCCGTTTCTGGTGCTAAGTTATTTTATTTCCTCGGGTTCGGGTTTTTTGTCTCCGTTTGTTGTTGTCGTTGTCATGCATCTCATATCATGTCATCATGTGCATTGCATTTGAATACGTGTTCGTCTCATGCATCCGAGCATTTTCCCCGTTGTCCGTTTTGCATTCCGGCGCTCCTATCTCCTCCGGTGGTCCTTTCTACCTTCTTGTCATGTGTGGGGGTTAAACATTTCCGAATTGGACCGAGACTTGTCAAGCGGCCTTGGTTTACTACCGGTAGACCGCATGTCAAGTTTCGTACCATTTGGACTTCGTTTGATGCTTCAACGGTTAACCGAGGGACCGAGAAGGCCTCGTGTGTGTTGCAGCCCAACACCCCTCCATTTTGGCCCAAAACCCACCAAGACCCTCTCCATCATCTAGAGCGTTCGATCACGATCACGTGGCCAAAAACCGCACCTCATTTGGACACTCCTAACTCCCTCTATGCCTATAAATAGCCCCTCCTCCGAAATTCACGGTTATTCTCCCCCTAAACCCTAGATCCATCTTCCCCGCGCCGCCGGACACGTCCGAACCACGCCGGACATGTCCAACCTCCCCGCGCCGCCGCCACGTGTCAGTCCCTGATTCGCCCACGCGCCGCCCCACATCGCCGGCCCGGAGAGCCCAGGACGGGCCCTCCCGGCCCGCGCGCGCCCACCGCCGCCATCCCTCGACCGGTCCGCCCCGCCGCCTCTCTTCCCTAACCCCGGCCGTCGCCGGCCACCTCCGCGCACCCGTGCCGCGTCGGCTGCCGTCGACCCCGCCGAACCACGGCGCCGCCCCAACTCCTCGTCGCCGGCGCCTCCCTGCGGCCCGAGGCCCAACTCCTCTCCGACGAACCCCGGCAAGCTCCAGCCGACGATCCTTGGCTTCCGTGCGCGAGATCTGGATCGGGTCAAACCCTAGGTTGACCCCGGGATATTTTTCTAAGTCTTTTCTACAGTATTTTTATGCCATGTTCATCGCATCGTAACTCTGCATCCGTAGATCCGTTTTGCGCGTGTAGCATATCAAAATGTTCGTCTCAGAGAGTACATCATTTCATCTCATTGCATCATTTTCATTTGAGCTCATCTTGATGCCCGAAATGCTGTTGGAAGAGAGCTATTTGAGTTAATTGTCAGATCTGCTGCCCCAAATAGCTATTTGTCATTTTTGCCATGTTTAATATGTGCATGATATGCTCCTGAGCTCTACATGTGTTTTTTTATATGCTTTGCCATCTTTACAGAGGTGTTATCCATGTATTTTTGTGATATGTGTGGTGACTAGCACAAGCTTGCAAAGTGATGCATTCGTTAATGCTGATTTCAGGGACTTAGTATTTCACTAATTCCTTGATCTGTTTTATCAATATGCCATATGTTCATGTTGTTTCCTAGTGATCCGTGCCTCTTTTGAGGATGATCAGTAAGGATGATTTGTTAATCTTGTGGTTCTCTATCCATCCATGTCTTTTTTTGCAATTATGGAGCACCTAGATTGAGTCAATCGAGCTCTACTTTTGCTATTTCGTAATTCCTGGCAGATTGTCTACTTGTTAGCGATTTTGCCGAGGATGTTGTTGTTGATCCGTGTATGATATATTGTTGTCATTGCCATGTCTAGCTTATATAATGTGTATTCTTGATGGTTGTATGCTTATATTGTCATGTCTTGCTCTATAGTGAGTGCATCGAGCTCGTGAACATGCCTACTTGTTAACATATTTGCATGCTCCAGTTTTTCACTAAGTCTGAGTTCTGATTATGTTTTTGTCATGTTCACATGCTTGCAATTGTATTTTGTGATCCATTTTGGCTCAAGGTCACTAAGGGACTTTTGTTAAGCTCTTTGAGTAGCTTCATGCCATGCCTTGCTTTGCCATGTTAAGTTCCTGTAGCATATAGTTTTCTTGCTTCAAAGTGTGCTATCTGATTTGAAATTCCAGGCTTGTGTTAATTTCACTAAGTCTGAAACTTGTTTACCAATTGCTCTTTTGCGATGCTTGTTTGACCCTGTTAATGGATGAATTGGTCGTAGTTCAGTGTTCATCTTTTGTCAAACATCATGAGTGGATCCCAGCCATGTATTTTGTTGCCATGTTTGACTACTGTAGCATAATTATCTTGATGCATTTAGATGGCTACTTGCTGTTTATCGCAGACCGGTGCCATATTTGTTTTGCTTGCCATTTCCAAACCGTGCATCCGATTCCGGTGTTCTTTATATCGGTTTCAACCGAAATCACCTCACCTTTCCAGTGGCACACTTGGATTTCCATGTTCAGGCCAGGTTCAATCATTCCTTGTCAAATCTTGCATATGCATCACATATCGCATCCCGCATAGCATACCATGTTTGCGTCATGTTGTTCGAGCATTTGCACGTGGTTGATTGTGTTCCTTTTGCTTGTTTGTCTTGTTTGGGTAGAGCTGGGAGATGAGTTTGCTAACGAGGAGCCCATTGAGTTTGCTTTCGAGGATCCAGTCAACTCTGACAACTTTGCAGGCAAGATGATCATACCCTCGAAATCACTTCTATCTTTGCTTTGCTAGATGCTCGCTCTTTTGCTATGCCTATGCTACGATACCTACCACTTGCTTTTCATGCCTCCCAAATTGCCATGTCAAACCTCTAACCCACCATGTCCTAGCAAACCGTTGATTGGCTATGTTACCGCTTTGCTCAGCCCCTCTTATAGCGTTGCTAGTTGCAGGTGAAGATTTGGAGATCGTTCCTTATTGGAACATTATTTTTCTTGTTGGGATATCATTATATTGTCTTGTTATCTTAATGCATCTATATACTTGGTAAAGGGTGGAAGGCTCGGCCTCTTGCCTAGTGTTTTGTTCCACTCTTGCCGCCCTAGTTTCCGTCATATCAGTGTTATGTTCCCGGATTTTGCGTTCCTTACACGGTTGGGTAATAATGGGAACCCCTTGACAGTTCGCCTTGAACAAAACTCCTCCAGCAATGCCCAACCTTGGTTTTACCATTTGCCACCTAGCCTCTTTTTCCCTTGGGTTTCCGGAGCCCGAGGCTCATCTTATTTAAACCCCCCATGGGCCAGTGCTCCTCTGAGTGTTGGTCCGACCGAGCAGACTGCGGGGCCACCTCGGGGCAACTTGAGGTTTGGTTTTACTCGTAGGATGTCTCATCTGAGTGTGCCCTGAGAACGAGATATGTGCAGCTCCTATCAGGATTTGTTGGCACATTTGGGCGGTGTTGCTGGACTTGTTTTATCTTTGCCGAGGTGTCTAGTAGAACCGGGATACCGAGTTTGATCGGAATGTCTCGGGAGAAGGTTTATCCTTCGTTGACCGTGAGAGCTTGTGATGGGCTAAGTTGGGACTCCCCTGCAGGGATTTGAACTTTCGAAAGCCATGCCCGAGGTTATGGGCAAATGGGAATTTGTTAATGTCAGGTTGTAGAGAACTTGAACCTTAACTTAATTGAAATGAATCAACTGTGTGTGTTACCGTGATGGTCTCTTCTCGGCGGAGTCCGGGAAGTGAACACGGTGTTGAAGTAATGCTTGCCGTAGGTTGTTCTCTAGTTCTTCGTTCATGCTTTGCCTTCTCTTCTCGCTCTCTTTTGCGAACATGTTAGCCACCGTATATGCTAGTCGCTTGCTGCAGCTCCACATATTACCTTGCCTTACCTATAAGCTTAAATAGTCTTGATCGCGAGGGTGCGAGATTGCTGAGTCCCCGTGGCTCACAGATTATTTCCAAACCAGATGCAGGGCCCGATGACTCCGTTCCAGATGATGCGCTTGAGCTCAAGTGGGAGTTTGACGAAGACTCACGCCGTTACTATGTGTCTTTCCCTGATGATCAATAGTGGTGCCCAGTTGGGGCGATCGGGACCATGTCACTTGTTGGGGTTGATCTTTTATTTTGGTACTATATTCAGACCATGAGTGTATTGGATGATGTATTGCTATTTATGTACTTTGTGTGACGTGGCGAGTGTAAGCCAACTATGTACCTTTCCCCTTCATTATCTATTACATGGGATGTTGTGAAGATTACCTTACTTGCGACATTGCTTTCAATGCTGTTATGCCTCTAAGTCGTGCTTCGACACGTAGGAGATATAGCCGCATCGAGGGCGTTATAGAAACACACCATTGAAACGCTCCGGAGACACTGCGATGGTATAATTCTCCATCCGAAATCGTCATTGACTTAGACCGCTGGGTTATCTGTCGAGCCAGGGTTGCATCCGCTGGCAACTCTCCCCAGGTCATGTAAGCCAAGAACGGCACTGTCCAATCTGGGATGACATGAAGAGCCGCCACCAACTGTGCCTCTAGGTCAGGAACAGCTAAATCTTCTTCTATGGGCAACTTGACAGACGAGTTATGCAAAACATCCAAAAAGGTGTTAGGTGGTACCGGCTTATGCTGAGACCCCAACCGGCTTAAAGCATTAGCCGGTTCGTTCTTTCGACGGTCAATGTGCTCCACCTGATAACCTTTGAAATGCCCTGCAACAGCATCAACCTCCCGGTGATAAGCCGCCATGAGAGGGTCCTTGGAATCCCACTTGCCTGATACCTGTTGAGCCACTAGATCTGAATCGCCAGGACATCTGACCCGGCTCAAACTCATCTCTTTTGCCACTCGAAGACCATGGAGCAAGGCTTCATACTCTGTTGCATTGTTAGTGCAAGGAAACATCAACCGTAACACATAACAAAATTTGTCACCTCGCGGAGAAGTTAACACAACTCCAGCCCCGAGCCTTCCAACTGTCTGGACCCATCAAAATGAATAGTCCAATACGTGTTGTCTGGTTTTTCTTCTGGCATCTGCATCTCTGTCCAGTCATTAATGAAGTCAACCAGTGGTTGAGATTTGATCGTGGTACGTGGCACATACTTCAACCCATGAGACCCAAGCTCAATCGCCCACTTGGCGACTCACCCAGTGGCTTCTCTGTTTTGAATGATGTCTCCCAAAGGAGCAGAGCTAACCACGGTGATTGGATGTCCCTGAAAATAATGCTTAAGCTTCCGGATACGAGCTTCTGCCAATGTGGATATCGTTGCTTGGATTCAATTAGCACCTCACTGACGTAGTAAACCGGCCGTTGAACCGGATGCTCCTTGCCAGCCTCCTTGCGCTCAACCACAATAGCCACACTAACAGCTCGTGAGTTGGCGGCCACGTATAACAGCAGCGGCTCATTCTCAACTGGAGCAGCCAGGACCGGCGGCTCAGCAAGCTGTGTCTTCAGATCTTCAAAAGCAGAGTTTGCAACATCGCTCCAAACAAAATCATCTGTTTTCTTCATCATCTGATACAGAGGCATTGCCTTCTCCCATAACCAGCTTATGAACCGGCTCAAAGCAGCAACACGGCCCGCCAGTTGTTGAATGTCATTGATGCATGTTGGTTTGGCCAGGGATGTAATTGCCTTGATTTTCTCCGGGTTAGCCTCAATACCTCGGTTAGAAACCAAAAAACCCAAGAGCTTGCCGGCTGGGACTCCAAAAACACACTTGGCCGGGTTAAGCATCATTTTGTAGACCCGGAGATTATCGAAAGTCTCTTTCAGATCTGTGACCAAGGTTTCCTCTTTCCTGGATTTTACCACTATATCATCCACATAAGCGTGAACATTACGCCCAATTTGATCGTGAAGACAATTCTGCACACACCATTGGTAAGTCGCCTGGGAACTCTTAAGCCCAAAAGGCATAGACACATAGCAGAAGGCTCCAAAAGAAGTGATAAAAGTCGTCTTTTCCTAATCCTTGACTGCCATCTTGATCCGATGATTACCAGAATAAGCATCCAAGAAACTCAAACGTGTGCAACCTGCCGTAGCATCAATGATCTGATCAATACGGGGGAGGGCAAAAGGATCATCCGGATAAGCCTTGTTTAGATCGGTGTAATCCACACACATACGCCAGGTGCCATTCTTTTTTAGTACAAGCACCGGGTTGGCTAACCACTCCGGGTGAAAGACTTCTACAATGAACCCAGCTGCCAAAAGCCGGGCCACCTCTTCTCCAATGGCCTTGCGCCTTTATTCATTGAATCGTCGGAGAAACTGTCTGACAGGTTTACACTTTGGATCAATATTGAGAGTGTGCTCAACGAGTTCCCTCGGGACACCCGGCATGTCTGAAGGTTTCCATGCGAAGATGTCCCGGTTCTCGCGGATGAACTCGATGAGTGCGCTTTCCTATTTTGGATCCAAGTTTGCACTGATGATGAACTGCTTGGATGAGTCGCCAGGCACAAAGTCAACCATGTTGGTGTCATCAGCTGATTTAAAATTCAACACCGGCTCATACTCAGCTGTTGGTTTCTTTAGTGATGTCATGTCTGCCGGGTCAACATGCTCTTTGTAAAACTTTAACTCCTCTGTTGCACAGACAGATTCAGCATAGGCAGCATCACCTTCTTCACACTCCAAAGCTATTTTCCGGCTCCCGTGTACTGCAATGGTGCCCTTATAACCCGACATCTTAAGCTGCAAATACACATAACACGGCCGAGCCATGAATTTGGCATAAGCCACCGTCCAAACAGAGCATGATACGGGCTTTTAATCTTAACCACCTCAAAGGTTAATTTTTCTGCTCTGGAGTCATACTCATCCCCAAAGGCTACTTCTAGTTCAATCTTACACACTGGGTATGCCGACTTGCCAGGAACCACACCATGAAAAATAGTGTTGGATTGTTTAAGACTCTTATCTGTCAATCCCATCCGGCGGAACGTCTCGTAGTAGAGGATGTTGATGTTGCTGCCTCCATCCATGAGTACCTTAGTGAATTTGTATCCACCAACCTGAGGTGCCACTATGAAAGCCAAGTGACCCGGATTATCGACCCGGGGTGGGTGATCCTCTCTGCTCCACACAATAGGCTGCTCTTACCAACGTAAGTAACGTGGAATCGCCGGCTCAACGGCATTGATGACCCTCTTGTGAAGCTTCTGGTCTCTCTTACATAAGCTAGTGGTGAATACATGGTATTTCCCACTATTCAGCTCCTTCCGGTTTCTCTGATATCCAGACTGCTGCTGCTGATTACCTTGGTCGGGTTGCGGATTATACCCTCCTTGGTTACCGGGATGGCCCTGACCATGGAATCCTCCTCCACCTAAGCCGGCGCCCGGGCCTTGGAAACCGCCTCCACCTGAGCCACTACCTGGGTCGTGACCTCCATCAAACGCGTTTGAATTTTTTAAACGCCTTCATGATCATACAATCTTTCCACAGGTGGGTGGCTGGCTTCTCCCGGGTGCCGTGCTTTGGACAAGGCTCATTCAATAATTGCTCAAGGGTGGGACCTAACCCGCCCGACCGAGGGGGCTGTCTGCCCTTACTCCATTGATTTTCGCCCTGTGTATTGGTGTTAGCAACAAACTCATCAGCATAACGTTTATTACCTCCTTGATTCACCGGGTTATGCTGGTGACCTTTGCCGTTGCCGTTCTTCTTTCCCTTCGTTGCCTTTTCTTTGTCAGACACCGGGTCCTTGGTAGTATCAGAATCAGCATACTTGACGAGAGCCGCCATCAACGTTCCCATGTCATTACAGTCACGCTTGAGCCGCCCCAGCTTTTGCTTCAGAGGTTCGAAACGGCAATTTTTCTCCAACATTAAGACTGTTGAGCCGGCATCCATCTTATCAAATGAATGTATTATCTCCTTGACCCGACGCACCCAATGGGTTGTGGATTCACCATACTCTTGCTTGCAATTGGTCAGGTCCACAATCGACATAGGCTGCTTACACGTGTCTTTAAAGTTCTGGATGAACTGGGCCTTCAACTCCGCCCATGAGCCGATAGAATTGGGTGGCAATCCCTTCAACCAAGTACAAGTTGTTCCACCTAACATCATAGTGAAATACTTAGCCATTGTTGCATCGCTGACCTCCAATAACTCCATAGCCATCTCATAACTCTCAATCCAAGCCCCGGGCTGTAAGTCAGCTGTGTAATTAGGCACCTTATGAGGCCCCTTAAAGTCCTTTGGCAAACGCTCATTACATATGGCCGGCACCAAGCAAGGAACGCCTCCGGTTCTTGTGGCCACTCCTGCCTCAACCGAGGTTGCTGGATAAGCCGGACAAGTTTGATGAGCCGCCTGATCTGCTGCCATTTGAACTGCTCATTCCGCCTCTTGACGAATCCTCTCCTGATCTGCCAAGTTAAGGGCTCCAGCCCGCACCGGCTCATGCCTGTATGGCCGGTTGTGGCGTTGAGCATTGCTTGACATATCTGCGGATTCCATATGCCTACTATAACTCGGGCTCCGGCTTGGGTGAGGAGTTGAATGGATCATGTCTCGACTGTAGGAGTACGCATCTTGCTGCACCAGAGCTGTTTGAAGAAGTTCTCTTACCCTTCGTGTTTCAATTGCCGCCGGTGAGTCACCTTCCATCAGAAGAGCCGCCAGACGAGCCGATGTTGTGATGAGGTTTTCCAAAGGGTTGGAGAAGTGACCCGGCGGCGTTGGGACGTAATGAGGCGGAGCAGTAATTATACGAGGTGGATCCATTGCACGCGGGTGTACCGGTGCGCCGGGTGTTTTAATCCGGGGTGCCTCCGGCGGGTTACTTCCCCCGGCTCTGGGTGTGTGAAAAAGATTCCTAGGATCGAGCGTCAGAGGCAGACATGATTGGGTTTTCTGATGCCTCCTCCTCATGACCTCGTTCGACGCGTTCAGATCCACCGAGAGCCGGAAGGTCTCCGGTTGAAGCTGTTGAGCACGAACGTCCATAGCCGCCCGCTCTGCTGCCATCCTGACTTCCTCTGCGGATAGATTTTCTTTTGCTTGCACCATCTCTTCACGTACGCGTGCCACCTCTGCATCATGTTGGGCTTTATCCGCCAGCTCTACCACGGCAGTCAACAGAGTCGTCAGTTTATCCATGAGGTCCATCAAGATCTGAGCCGGGGGGCGCGCGGGGTCTCCTGACCCGGCTGCAGCCGACCTGGTAGATGTTGTCGCTGCCGCTGTAGAGTTCTGCCCGGGCTTTGTCCCTGCCATGAAGACTCTGGCCCAATTCGGCGGCTCAAGAGGGTCCGGAATACTGCAGCCATCGGAACAGCCCCCAAGCATGCCGTCCTGCAGCTGATACAAAGAGTCTGTCTCGCCCGTTGATGATGCAGTGTTAGAACAGACGGCCATCTCACCGCCCTCCACTGATCCTTCAGAGTATTCACCACCATGGACGCAGCCTACGAAGGCATGCTTCACGGAAGATTGAACACGGGCGGTCCTCGCGCGCCGAGCCGTTTCGATGAGTTTGGTGTGGACGTCTGGCTCACGACCTGACTTGCCGATCCGGCCGATGAAGACGTGAATTCCGCCGAAGGGGACCCGGTACCCGTACTCAATTGAGCCGGCCTCGCGGCCCCAGCCTTCGTCGTCGATGTAGAGCTTGCCGCGATGACTCTTGGTCATCCGGCCCACAACGTATCCCTTGAGCCCTTCGAAGCTACCCTTCAAGAACTCAAATCCACCGTGCGCTGGCCCCACGGTGGGTGCCAACTTTCATGGAATTGTCACGGCAGATGTCCTAGAGCAAGGACTTAGTCGTAGGGCCATCGCACTAGGAAGCTTAAAGGGGTTAATCAGGACAAAGGACACGAGAGGGTTTTATACTAGTTTGGCCCCTTACGATGAAGGTAAAAGCCTACGTCTAGTTGGGATTGGTATTGCTGGGGTTTCGATCACCAAGAGGCTCAACTCACCGGCTTGGTTATCGACTTGTTGTTTCTTGCCCTAAGCCGCCACCGGGTCGTCCCCTTATATACATGGGTTGACGCCTGGTGGCCTACAGAGTCCCGGCCGGCTCATAATCATGTCCGGCTCGGTGACTTCCTTTACATGCCTTTCTTTACAAGTCTTTCCTTACATACGGCGGTTTACAATATCGGGCCTTAAGCCGCCTCCAGGCGCTTAGGCCTTCTATAAGGTTTAATAAACTATCGTCTTGAATGTTTACTGGGCTTCTTGCGTAACCCACCATTGGGGCTGACCCGGCCCCTCCTAGGCGGGTTATGACTGATAGTAATATCCCCAACACATTCCGTTTGGATTCCGTTTGATATTCCTTTTCTATGAAACACTTAAATGGGCAAAAAACAGCAATTTGCACTAGGCCTTCGGTTAATAGGTTAGTCCCAAAAATAATATAAAAGTGCATAATAAAGCCCATTAAAAATCCAAAACGGATAATATAATAGCCTTGGACAATCAAAAATTATAGATACGTTGGAGACGTATCACTTGTTGAGATCCGTAAAATCTATGCACGGCCTCCATTTCCCATTAGCCTTGCGTACCACCACAGGATTCGCTAACCATGTTGGATGCAATACTCCTCTGACCACACCAGCTGCCTCAAGTTTCCTTATCTACTCGGTAATGAACTGTTGCCACTCCAAGGCTTGCTTTTGGACCTTCTGCTTGATGGGTCAGGCATGTGGGCAGACAGCAAGGTGGTGCTCGATTACCTCCCTGGGAACACCGGGGATATCAGATGGTTGCCAGGCAAACACATCGATATTCACCCGCAGGAAGGCAATGAGTGCACTTTCCTATTTGTCATCGAGGGTGGCACTGATAGTGAAAGTACCATCAGCACCAGCCAGCCCCGCCGGGACCTTTCTCACAGCGGGTGCAGTAGCCTTGGACCTCTTGCTATTGGAACTCTCCGACAAGTCATCAACAAGCGCAGCGTACTCCGAAGAGGCACGCTTCCCGGATTCCTTGCTGGTGTCCCTGTTAGCTTTCTTCTTTCCATTACTTTCTGTGGCGGGAACATTAGCTTCAGCGGCCTCTGCCGCGACTGCTTCCTTGGACATCTTGTCCACGCAAATGATTGTGTCCTTCTCATCTGATGGAATGGAAATGACACCTATCGGCCCTGGCATCTTCAAGGTGGTGTAGGCGTAGTGGGATACCGCCACGAATTTGGCCAGAGCTGGGTGACCAAGGATTCCATTGTACGGCAGGGGGAGGTCGACCACATCAAACACGATCTTCTTAGTCCGGTAATTCAACTCTCCCCCGTATGTCACCGGAAACGTGATCTTCCCATTAGGACGGCTCCTTCTGGGGTTGATTCCTTGAAACGTACCAGTAATCTTAAGCTCTTCCTCTTCTATCTGAAGTTTGCTGATGACCTTTGGAGAAATCAGATTCTACCTGGCCCCGCTGTATACCAACATCTTTGTGACTTTGAGGTTCCGGATTGTTGGTGAGACCAACAACGGCAAGCACCCTACCGCGGTGGTGCAGTCAGGGTGGTCCTCTTCGTCGAAGATGATGGGCGTGTGGGACTGTAACACCCACGATGCGGCTATATCTCCCACGTGTCGGAGCACGACTTAGAGGCATAACCGCATTGTAGGCATGTCGCAAGAGTGGTAATCTTTACACATCCCATGTACTAAATAAGAAAGAGGTACAGGGTTGGCTTACAATCACCACTTCACACAATACATAAATATAGCATAACATCATCCAGATACAATCAAGGTCCGACTACGGAACCAAAATAAAGACAACCCCCAAATGCATAAGATCACTGATCGCCCCAACTAGGCTCCACTACTGATCGTCTGGAAAGGAAACGTAGTAACGTCCTGAGTCCTCGTCGAACTCCCACTTGAGTTCAGTCGCACCCCTGGAATGGCATCATCGGCACCAGCATCTAGTTTTGGAAGTAATCTGTGAGTCATGGGGACTCAGGAATCTCACACCCTCACGACCAAGACTATTTAAGCTTATGGGTAGGGAAAGGTAGTGAGGTGGAGCTGCAGCAAGCACTAGCATATATGGTGGCTAACTTACGCAAATGAGAGCGAGAAGAGAAGGCAAAGCACGGTCGAGAATCTATAAAGATCAAGAAGTGATCCTAAAACTACTTACGTTCAAGCATGACACGAGACGGTGTTCTCTTCCCGGACTCCGCCGAAAAGAGACCATCATGGTTACACACGTTGCTGATTCATTTTAATTAAGTTAAGTGTCATGTTTTCTACAACCGGATATTAACAAATTCCCATCTTCCCATAACCGTGGGCACCGCTTTCGAAAGTTCAAAACCCTGCAGGGGTGTCTCAACTTAGCCCATCACAAGCTCTCATGGTCAACGAAGGATATTCCTTCTCCCGGGACGACCCGATCAGACTCGGAATCCCGGTTACAAGACATTTCGATAATGGTAAAACAAGACCAGCAAAGACACCCGAATAGGAGCTTCACATATCTCGTTCTCAGGGCACACCAGATAAGAAATCCTTACAACTAAAACCAACCCTCGAGTTTCCCCAAGGTGGCGCTGCAAGGGGCTCTAGTTTGGACCAACACTGAGAGGAGCACTGGCCCGGGGGTTTAAAATAAAGATGACCCTTGAGTCCGCGGAAACCAAGGGAAAAAGGCTTAGGTGGCAAATGGTAAAACCAAGGTCGCGCCTTGCTGGAGGAGTTTTATTCAAGGCGAACTGTCAAGGGGTTCCCATTATAACCCAACCACATAAGGAACGCAAAATCAAGGAACATAACACCGGTATGACGGAAACTAGGGCGGCAAGAGTGGAACAAAACACCAGGCATAAGGCCGAGCCTTCCACCCTTTACCAAGTATATAGGTGCATTAAAATAAACAAGATAGAATAATGATATCCCAACAATAAACATGTTCCAACAAGGAACAAACTCCAATCTTCACCTGCAACTAGCAACGCTATAAGAGGGGCTGAGCAAAGTGGTAACATAGCCAAACAACGGTTTGCTAGGATAAGGTGGGTTAGAGGTTTGACATGGCAATGTGGGAGGCATGAAATAGCAAGTGGTAGGTATCAAGGCATAGGCATAGAAATAGAGCGAGCAACAAGCAAGCAAAGATAGAAGTGATTTCGAGGGAATGGTCATCTTGCCTGCAAAGTTCTCCGAGGTGACGTAAGCTTGATCCTCATAAGCGTACTCAATGGGTTCCTCGATCACGTACTCGTCTCCCGACACTACCCAAGGCAAGAACACAAGCAAAAGGAAACACAATCAACCACAGTGCAATGCGCAAGCAACATGATGCAAAACATGGCATGATATGCGGGATGTAATATGCAATGCATATGCGTTCTCCGGAAGGAAAAGATTGAACCAGGCCTCAACTTGGCAAACCAAGAGTGCCGCTGGAAAGATGAGTTGATTTCGGTTGAAATCGATATAAAGATCACCGGAATCGGATGCACGGTTTGCAAATGGCAAGCAAAACAATAATGGCACAAAACTGCGATTAACAGCATGATGCCATCTAAAATGCAACAAGAAACTAAGCTACTGCAATCTAAAATAGCAACAAAGCACAAGGCAGTAATCTACTCAAGATGCTTGACAAAAGATGAACAATGAGCTACGGCTAAATCACACAATAGCAGGTTCAAACCAGCATGGTAAAAGTGCAAAAGATAACAGCATCTCAGACTTAGTGAAAATAACAACATGCCAGGAATTAACATCCGGAAACAATGTTTAGAGCAAGATAACAACATGTTACAGGATCAGATCATAGCAAAGCAAGGCATGGCATAAATCTACTCAAAGCATATAAGAAAAGCCCCTTACGGACCATAAGCCAAAAGGATCAGAAGATATGATGGCACCCATGTAAACATAGCAAGTTTCGTTAACAGATTCAGACTTAGGAGAAAACTAGACATGGCAAAAGCAGAGTTACGTAAGCATGTTTGCGAGCTTGATGCACTCACCGCAAGGCATTGCATGACAAACTAAGCATACACCCAGAAAGAAGACATGTTCAAGAAGCTAAAAATGGCAAGAACAATCTCATAGCATGCATGGATCAACTACAACAACCTTGGCAAAATTGATTAACAGGTAAACAATCTGCCAGGAACATTTTATAGCAAAAGTAGAGCAAGATTGAGTCATGCTAGGGTACTCCATAAATGCAAACAAAGACATGGATGGATAGAGCATAACAATATCTCAACATCATCCTTACTTAACATGCTCAAAAGAGGCATGGATCACTCTGTAGCAACATGAATACATGGCATAAAAATAACATCAGGAAAATGACTTAGAAGAATTCTAAGTCGCTGAAATCAGCAACATCACGAGAGCTACATTGCATGCATGTGCTAGTCACCACATTGATAACAAAAATACATGGCATACACCCCTGTAAATATGGCATGGCATAGCCCAAAACACATGTAGGGCTCAAGTTCATAGGAGGCACACATTAATCATGGCAAAAATGAGAAATGCCCATAATCTATTAAGAAACATAAACTAACATTTTATAGCACTCTTCCAACAGCATTTTAGGCATCAAGATGGACTCAAACAAGCATGGTGCAATGGAACAAAATGAAGAGGGCATCATGATGAACATTTCGATATACCACACGCGCAAAACGGAGCTATGGATGATGAGATATGGCCTGATGAACATAGCTAAAAAAAATATGCAGAAAAAGGACTTAGGCAAAAATAGAGGTCAACCCTAGGTTTGCCCAAATCCAGATCTGGCGGCATGGACTTTGACGCATCCGGAGCTCTCGTCGGAATTGAAGGAGACGACGGTCGGAGCTCAAGCTCGCCAGAGAAGGCGGGTCCGGGCCGGATCTCGCCGGATCCGGCCGGATCTGGTCGCGGCAGGAGGGATGGCGCGCGATGGCGGAGAGCTCGCGGGCTCAGGCGGCGGGCGGCAGAGCGGCGGCCGGCAGCGAGGGAGCGAGCGCGGCGGCGACGCTAGGTGGCGCGAGGCGCGGGGCGGCTCGGGCCCGATCCGGCCCGGGGCAGGCTCCACGTGGGCTGAGCGGGCCGCGGCGGCAGTGGGTGGCGGCGTGCCACGTGTCGCCGTCTCACTGGCGTGGGGCGGCGGCGCGGGGCGGCCAGCGGGCGGCGGACATGTCCGGTGGCGGCGGGGGAAGTTTTTAGGGTTTTGTCTGCATGAGAAAAAGAGGGGATCACCTATTTATAGGTAGAGGGAGCTAGAAGAGTCCAAATGAGGTCCGGCTTTCGGCCATGCGATCGTGATCGAATGGCCGAGAGGATGGAGGGGGTTTTGATGGGTTTTGGGCCACTTTGGAGGGGTGTTGGGCTGCAACACACACGAGGCCTTTACGGTTCCTCGGTTAACCGTTGGAGTATCAAACGAACTCCAAATGGCACGAAACTTGACAGGCGGTCTTCCGATAGTATACCAAGGCCGCTTGGAAAGTCTCGGTCCAATCCAAAAACGTTTAACACCCGCACACAAAAAGAGGCAAAAGGGGACACCGGACGACGTAGGAGTAACGGAATGCAAAACGGACAACGGGGAAAATGCTCGGATGCATGAGACGAACACGAATGTGAATGCGATGCACATGATGACATGATATGAGATGCATGACATGGAGAAAATACAAAACGAAGACAAAACCCAACCACGAGGGAATATCATAACTTAGAGCCAAAAATGGCAAGAGTTGGAATACAAATATGGCAAGTTACATACAGGGCGTTACAACACTCCACCACTACGAAAGGGGTTGTACTTGGGTTGTACTTGGCAATCCCAATCTTCACCTTCTTCACCATAGCATCAAGAAGTTGAGCCTTACGAATCTGATCTTCCAAAGTAGGAGAGACTTGGAGGTTGGCAAGGAATCCTTGAGGAACAACTTGGATATTAAGTTTGCGGAAAGCTTCACAAAGATCCGGTTGGAAGGGCTTGAGAATCAAACTATTGCAGTAAGCCTTCCTGCTCAAAGCGTCAGCAATGACATTGGCCTTGCCTGGAGTATATTCAATACTCGGATTATATTCTTGAATCATTTCGACCCAACGAGTCTGCCTGAGGTTGAGGTTGGGCTGAGTGGAGATGTACTTGAGACCCTTATGATTAGTGAAGATGTCCACTTTTCTTCCCAACAAGAGATGTCTCCATGTTAAAAGAGCATGGAAAACTGCCGCTAACTCGAGGTCATGAGTGGGGTAGTTCTTTTCGTTGGGCTTGAACTAGCGATAGGTATAGGCCACAACTTTCTTCTCTTGCATTAACACAGCACCGAAACCTTGCAGGGAAGCATCACAGAAAACCTCAAATGGTTTGGATTCATCAGGAGGAGTCAGAACTGGAGCTGTGACTAACATCTCTTTGAGGGTGTTGAAAGCGATGTCACATTCAGGCATCCAGACATACTTGACATGCTTCTGGAGAAGGTTGGAAAGAGGCTTCGCAATCTTAGAGAAATTCTCAACAAATCTTCGACAATAGATTGTGAGCCCAAGGAAGCTGCGGAGTTGCTTCACATTCTGAGGCGGTTCCCAATTCACAATTGCAGACACCTTCTCAGGATTAACAGCTATGCCCTTGGCTGAGATGATATGCCCAAGGTAGAGAACCTCATTGAGCCAAAACTCGCACTTTGAAAACTTCGCATAGAACTGATGTTCTCTGAGTTTGTCCAACACCAATCTCAAGTGCTTGGCATGATCCTCCTTGTTCTTGGAAAAGACCAAAATGTCATTGAGATAGACCAAGACGAAGTCATTTGTGTAGGGGTTAAAGATGAAGTTCATCATGCGAGAGAACGTTGGAGGAGCATTGACAAGTCCGAAAGACATGACAGTGTATTCATAAGAACCATAGCTTGTTCTGAATGCTGTCTTGGGGATGTCTTGTTCACGAATGCGAATCTGATGATAGCCCATACAGAGGTTAAGCTTGGAGAATACTTGAGCACCTTTGAGTTGTTCGAAAAGCTCGTTGATGTTGGGAAGTGGGTACTTGTTCTTTATGGTCTTCTTGTTCAATGGATGGTAGTTGACACAAAGTCGATCTGTGCCATCCTTCTTCTTGACAAAAAGAACACCACAACCCCAAGGAGAAGAACTTGGTCGGATCAGACCCATACGCTCTTGTATATCGAGTTGTTTCTTCAGCTCCTTCAACTCTTCTGGTCCAAGCTTGTAAGGACGTTTGCAAACAGGTTCCATGCCAGGCTCAAGATCAATGACGAATTCAACTGGCCGGTGAGGAGGCATTCCTGGAAGCTCTTCTAGAAAGACGTCTTGATATTCACAAACGACTGGAATATGAGAGATGGCATCCAACTCGCCCTTCTCGTTGAGAGAAATTAGTCGAATGGTATCATCACGAGCGGCAAAGACGATCACATCCTCAGACGAGTGTGTCAAGTGAATCTGCCTGGCAGCACAATCAAGTTGAGCCTTGTGCTTAGAAAGCCAGTCCATTCCGAGAATAAGGTCAATATTCGAGTCACCAAGTACATTAGGAGAAGACAGAAACTTATAGTCGCCCATCTTGATAGACACATCTGGAACGAATACTCAAGAAGTCATTTGTCGGGCCGGAGAAACAATTGACAGAGGTCTCGACAATGCTTGAGTAACCAAATCATGCATAGCCACAAATGGTCTTGAAATGAAAGAATGTGATGCACCAGTATCAAAAAGGAGTTTTGCAGGAATGTCATTAACAGGAAGGTTACCCATGATCACTTCTGAAGAGTCCTTTGCCTGAGCTGCGTTCACCATGTTGACCTTGCAAACTTGGGATTATGCTTGACCACTGCATTGCTAGCAGATCTCACAGGAGGAGGAGGTGGAAGACGCCTCTGGTTGAAGCATTTGTTTGCATAGTGACCCTTCTGCTGACACTTGTTGCACGCGACCTCTGAGAGCGGCCGGTGATATGGAGCACTTGACCATGGAGCATGAGACGAAGCTTTGTTCTGAAAGCCTGGGTTGGGTGGGTGGGAAGATCCATTGTCACCTTTGCTCTTCTGCTGAAAAGGTTGACGGAATGGAGGAGGAGGAGACAACCTGTACTTTTGCTGCTTAGCTGCCACTTGAGTTGAAGAAGAAGAAGGAGTTGCATCCCTGACTCTCTTCTTGGAAGCATCGCACTTGAGCTGAGCAGCCTCTTGCTTTAATGCCATGTTGTAGAACTCATCATACTTTTTTGGCTCAAAAAGCGCGAGAGCTAGTTGCAGATCTTCTCTGAGGCCACCTCTGAACTGATAAATCATGCTCTTCTCGTCAGGGACGTCTTGCTTGGTGAAGCGAGTGAGCCTGTGGATAAGGATGTTGTATTGGTAAACAGACAAGCTGCCTTGCTTCAGATTGCGGAACTCCTCACACTTACTCTCAACAACACTCTAAGGAATGTGGTGAGCTTTGAAGTCTTGGCGGAAATCATCCCAGGTACTCACACGACCTCCTCTGGAATCTTTGTATTGTTGATACCACTCAGCAGCTTGGTCTTTGAGTTGGAACGAAGCAAACTTGACAAAGTCCTCAGGCTTGACCTTGCTACACTCAAAATGTTTCCAGATATCCATGAGCCAATCATCAGCGTTTGTGGCCTCGACACAGTTACTGAAAGACTTCAGCTGGTTTGCGAGGAACTGGTTGAGGGTAGCAAATTGAGTTTGATTGTTGCCATGGCCTTGATTTCCTTGGTTGCGCTCTTGCAAGAGTTACATAATAAACTACGTGTTGGCGTTGGTGGCGGCCATCACAGCTGGCCATGCCTCCAGAGGTGGAGGTGGTGGCGGTGGTTCCAGATTATGACGCGTTGGAGGAGCCATCCTGAAGAGGGTGACATCCGTTAGCATCTTGAAAGACATATATTCAAGCTGAATCAAATGGATCGAAATTGCAACATGTAGCCTTAACATTCGAACAAGAATGAACGAATGACTTCCAAAGTAAATGATCACACTTCCATAAATTGAGAAGCCACTTAGATAGAAGGTAGATGAATAAAACAACAAGGTACGGATATGAACAAATAATTGGTAAGGATTACCCAATCACAAACCAAATATCTACGGAAGAAATACTAGAGCTACATGAATTCCCACCTATGAAACTCCTGAAACTTTCCGATTATGCAATCAGGTGTTGGGGATACAGGGAAAGCATAATATCTCACCCAAAACTAGCAACTCCTACATCCAGATGTATCCATCCTTCGACACATAACCAAGAAACCTTCGGAAATCATTTACCTCAACCTTCGAAAAGCATCCGTTATACGAGTTATGACAATACTCCCGAACTCCCGCCTCAGTACTGGGTGGCGTCGAGGTTATCTCACCAACAACTGCATAAAAGAGATTTTCGATGTTAGCGAAACTCAGGTATTCCAGAACTGCAACGATAAAATTGTGACGACAACACCTCGGAGCTCAACTCCCCGGGACACTGCCACAACCCCTAAATGTCAGGAGGCACCAAGAACAATGTTCTCGTCACAAAACCATCGGAACGATTCCAAGATACCCGCGTAATCCTAAAAAAATAGTGAAAATTGAGAAGAGAAGGGTCAAAACTCTATGTCAGGATGCCTCACCAGAGCGACGAAGGGACTGATGAGTAAAAAGAATCCTACTCTCCGATATATATAATCCTAAAAGACTCAAAACATTTTTCTAGACTCAACAACGCCAGCGATTCCATCAAGCAAGGGGGCTCCTAAGTCGGGGGAGGCTCTGATTACCAACTTGTAACACCCACGATGCGGCTATATCTCCCACGTGTCGGAGCACGACTTAGAGGCATAAACGCATTGTAGGCATGTCGCAAGAGGGGTAATCTTTACACATCCCATGTATTGAATAATAAAGAGGTACAGAGTTGGCTTACAATCACCACTTCATACAATACATAATATAGCATTACATCATCTAGATACAATCAAGGTCCGACTACGGAACCAAAATAAAGACAACCCCCAAATGCATAGGATCCCCGATCGCCCCAACTGGGCTCCACTACTGATCGTCTAGAAAGGAAACATAGTAACGTCCTAAGTCCTCGTCGAACTCCCAGTTGAGTTCAGTCGCACCCCCTGGAATGGCATCATCGGCACCTGCATCTGGTTTTGGAAGTAATCTGTGAGTCACAGGGACTCAGCAATCTCACACCCTCGCGATCAAGACTATTTAAGCTTATGGGTAGGGAAAGGTAGTGAGGTGGAGGTGCAGCAAGCACTAGCATATATGGTGGCTAACTTACGCGAATGAGAGCGAGAAGAGTAGGCAAAGCATGGTCGAGAATCTATAAAGATCAAGAAGTGATCCTAAAACTACTTACGTTCAAGCATGACACGAGACCGTGTTCTCTTCCCGGACTCCGCTGAAAAGAGACCATCATGGTTACACACGCTGTTGATTCATTTTAATTAAGTTAAGTGTCATGTTTTCTACAACCGGATATTAACAAATTCCCATCTGCCCATAACCGCGGGCACGGCTTTTGAAAGTTCAAAACCCTGCAGGGGTGTCTCAACTTAGCCCATCACAAGCTCTCACGGTCAACGAAGGATATTCCTTCTCCCAGGACGACCCGATCAGACTCGGAATCTTGGTTACAAGACATTTCGACAATGGTAAAACAAGACCAACAAAGCCACCCGAATGTGCCGACAAATCCCGATAGGAGCTGCACATATCTCGTTCTCAGGGCACACCGGATAACCAATACGTACAACTAAAACCAACCCTCGAGTTTCCCCAAGGTGGCGCTGCAAGGGGCTCTAGTTTGGACCAACACTGAGAGGAGCACTGGCCCGGGGGTTTAAAATAAAGATGACCCTTGAGTCCGCGGAACCCAAGGGAAAAAGGCTTAGGTGGCAAATGGTAAAACCAAGGTTGGGCCTTGCTGGAGGAGTTTTATTCAAGGCGAACTGTCAATGGGTTCCCATTATAACCCAACCGCGCAAGGAACGCAAAATCAAGGAACATAACAACGGTATGACGGAAACTAGGGCGGCAAGAGTGGAACAAAACACCAGGCATAAGGCCAAGCCTTCCACCCTTTACCGAGTATATAGGTGCATTAAAATAAACAAGATATAATAATGATATCCCAACAATAAACATGTTCCAACAAGGAACAAACTCCAATCTTCACCTGCAACTAGCAACGCTATAAGAGGGGCTGAGCAAAGCGGTAACATAGCCAAACAACAGTTTGGTAGGACAAGATGGGTTAGAGGTTTGACATGGCAATGTGGGAGGCATGAAATAGCAAGTGGTTGGTATCGCGGCATAGGCATAGCAATAGAGCGAGCAACTAGCAAGCAAAGATTGAAGAGATTTCGAGGGTATGGTCATCTTGCCTGCAAAGTTCTCCGAGTTGACATAAGCTTGATCCTCGTAAGCGCACTCAATGGGTTCCTCGATCATGTACTCATTTCCCGGCTCTACCCAAGGCAAAAACACAAGCAAAAGGAAACACAATCAACCACGATGCAATGCGCAAGCAACATGATGCAAAACATGGCATGATATGCGGGATGTAATATGCAATGCATATGCATGCTCCGGAAGGAAAAGATTGAACCAGGCCTCAACTTGGCATACCAAGAGTGCCACTGGAAAGATGAGTTGATTTCAGTCGAAATCGATATAAAGATCACCAGAATCGGATGCACGGTTTGCAAATGGCAAGCAAAACAATGATGGCACAAAACTGCGATTAACAGCACGATGCCATCTAAAATGCAACAAGAAACTAAGCTACTGCACTCTAACATAGCAACAAAGCACATGGCAGTAATATACTCAAGATGCTTGACAAAAGATGAACACTGAGCTACGGCTAAATCACACAGTAGCAGGTTCAAACCAGCATGGCAAAAGTGCAAAAGATAACATCATCTCAAACTTAGTGAAAATAACAACATGCCAGGAATTAACATCAGGACACAATGTTTAGAGCAAGATAACAACATGTTACAGGATCAAATCATAGCAAACCAAGGCATGGCATAAATCTACTCAAAGCATATAAGAAAAGTCCCTTACGGACCATAAGCCAAATGGATCAGAAGATATGATGGCACCCATGTAAACATAGCAAGTTTCGTTAACAGATTCAGACTTAGGAGAAAACTAGACATGGCAAAAGCAGATTTACGTAAGCATGTTTGCGATCTTGATGCACTCACCGCAAGGCATTGCATGACAAACTAAGCATACACCCAGAAAGAAGACATGTTCAAGAAGCTAAACATGGCAAGAACAATCTCATAGCATGCATGGATCAACTACAACAACCTTGGCAAAATTGATTAACACGTAAACAATCTGCCAGGAACATTTTATAGCAAAAGTAGAGCAAGATTGAGTCACGCTAGGGTACTCCATAAATGAAAACAAAGACATGGATGGATAGAGCATAACAATATCTCAACATCATCCTTACTTAACATGCTCAAAAGAGTCATGGATCACCCTGTGGCAACATGAATACATGGCATTAAAATAACATCAGGGAAATGACTTAGGAGAATTCTGTCCCTGAAATCAGCAACATCACGAGAGCTACATTGCATGCATGTGCTAGTCACCACATTGATCAAAAAAAATACATGGCATACACCCCTGTAAAGATGGCATCGCATAGCCCAAAACACATGTAGGGCTCAAGTTCATAGGAGGCACACATTAATCATGGCAAAAATGACAAATGCCCATAATCTGTTAAGAAACATAAACTAACATTTTATAGCACTCTTCCAACAGCATTTTAGGCATCAAGATGGACTCAAACAAGCATGGTGCAATGGAACAAAATGAAGTGGGCATCATGATGAACATTTCGCTATACCACACGCACAAAATGGAGCTACGGATGATGAGATATGGCCTGATGAACATAGCTAAAAACATATGCAGAAAAAGGACTTAGGCGAAAATAGAGGTCAACCCTAGGTTTGCCCAAATCCAGATCTGGCGGCACAAACTTCGAGGTGGCGGGAGCTCTCGGTGGAATTGAAGGAGACGACGGCCAGAGCTCGAGCTCGTCGGAGAAGGCAGGTCCGGGCCGGATCTCGCCGGATCCGGTCGCGGCAGGAGGGATTGCGCGCGGCGGCGGAGAGCTTGCAGGCTCAGGCGGTGGGCGCGGGCGGCGCGAATGGCGGGCGGCGGAGCGGCGGCCGGCGGCGAGGGAGCGGGCGCGAACGGCGGGCGGGGAGCGGGCGCGGCGGCGGCACTAGGAGGCGCGAGGGGCGGGGCGGCTCGGGCCCGATCCGGCCCGGGGTGGGGTCCCCGTGGGCCGAGCGGGCCGCGGCGGCGGCGGATGGCGGCGTGCCACGTGTCGCCGTCTCACTGGCGCGGGGCGGCAGCGCGGGATGTCCGGCGGGCAACGGACATGTCCGGTGGCAGCGGGGGAAGTTTTTAGGGTTTCGTCTGCGCGAGAAAAAGAGGGGATCACCTATTTATAGGTAGAGGGGGCTAGGAGAGTCCAAATGAGGTGCGGTTTTTGGCCACGCGATCGTGATCGAACGACCGAGAGGATGGAGGGGCTTTGGATGGGTTTTGGGCCACTTTGGAGGGGTGTTGGGCTGCAACACACACTTGGCCTTTATGGTTCCTCGGTTAACCGTTGGAGTATCAAACGAACTCCAAATGGCACGAAACTTGACAGGCGGTCTATCGGTAGTATACCAAGGCCGCTTGGCAAGTCTCGGTCCAATCCAAAAACGTTTAACACCCGCACACGAAAAGAGGCAAAAGGGGACACCGGACGACGTAGGAGTGCTGGAATGCAAAACGGACAATGGGGAAAATGCTCGGATGCATGAGACGAACACGAATGTGAATGCGATGCACATGATATGAGATGCATGACATGGACAAAATGCAAAACGAAGACAAAACCCAACAACGAGCACTACTAGGAAAAGGCCTACTAATGGCGCACCAGTTTTGCCTACTAATGGCGCACTACTAGTGCGCCATTAGTAGCACGCCACTAGTATTTTTTACTAATGGTGCACCACTGGTTCGCCATTAGTATACCACATACTAATGGCGCACCAGTAGTGCGCCATTAGTATGCCTAGAGGTGCGCCATTACTATCTGACTTAGTAATTGCGCACCACATAGAAGTGCGCCATTAGTAATAAAATTTTTTCAAATTTTTTTTCATTTTTTTTAAATTCAATTTTTTTCATTTTTTAAAAATTCAAATTTATTTATTTTTTCTTAATCTCGGGTCAATATGGCTTAATCTCGAGTCAATATGCTTAATCTCAGGTCACCCATCCTCACACTACTCCAGCCCAAGCCTGCTTAACTTCATAGTTCTATCCAACCCCAGCACCACCTCACTTCACAGGCACTTGTTGATATATCTATCATATCAATCCTATTAAACCTTGCTGATGTCTAGGACTTTGTTCATGTTCATGAGTATGATGAAATTTTGAAAATGTTTAACGGGATACCCCCTGTTAAATTCGGATGTAACTTTTCGAGTAGATGATTTTTCATATAAAAAACTTTTTCATCTGAGTTCGTACGCAAAAGTTATGTCCATTTTTACAAATTCTCGAGAGATTTTGCAAAAAAGCCGAAAATTCATGTTTGTAAATTTTGCTAACAACTAGACCACATATCACATGGGAATCTTATTTTCTTTTATTTTTTGACATTTCCATCATTTTCTTTTATTTTTTTTGAAACTGAAAAGGCGGTCCACGGGGGGGGGGGGGGTGCATTCGGGCAAATGTTTGGGCCAAGTTACTAATGGCGCACCGTGGGAGCGGTGCGCCATTACTAGTTCAACTAGTAATGGCGCACCACTCCCATGGTGCGCCATTAGTAGTTTTGAAAAAATTAAAAAAAAATTGTTACTAATGGCGCACCGTAGATGTGGTGCGCCATTAGTATTTGGACACTAATGGCGCACCAACACATGGTGCGCCATTAGTATATACTAATGGCGCACCACATGTATGGTGCGCCATTAGTGTCATTTCCACCTATAGCCCTTTTCCTAGTAGTGGAGGGAATATCATAACTTAGAGCCGAAAATGGCAAGAGTTGGAATACAAATATGGCAAGTTACATACGGGGCGTTACAGGGACCACTTGAGCGGCCTCCGAGAATCTGCCGGTGGCTCCATGGCATTGACTTCACGTGCCCACTGTTTAAGTTGGCGGTGAGTGGAGTGCAGAGATGCACCCCCGTCAATGCACAGGGTGTCAGTGACTTTCTAGAATTCCTGCTCGCTAGTTTCCTCTTCATCTCCTCCATCACTCTCATCATTGCAATCCTCCTTCTCACGGCCTCTGCGGGTTTTCCTTGATTCTGAGGAGCCCTTGCTCCGCCGCCTCAGCCCTTCCCGCCAGTGCCATTCTGAACTCTTTCCTTATCAGGCTTCTCATACTCAGCTCTCTGCTTCTTGACGAGCTTCTCAACCCGATGATACTCCTGGAGATCGTGGCCCTTGGACCAATGAATTTTGCAGTACATCCCATCACCTTTCCTAGCCTTCTCGGCAGCCGCGGCTTCTCGGAAATCAGTGCACGTGGCAACTTCCTTGTCGAGTACCTCACTCTTGGCCTTCTTGTCGGTACTAGGCGTGCCCGATCCCTCAACAGTCATCACTGCCTTATCCTTGCACCTTTTATTCCTCTTCTTGTTCTTCTTCTTTTGACTGGTGGCCTTGTCATCATCCTCTTCTCAGGGGGGCCTCCTCGCCTCCTCTACTCGAGCACACTTATCCACTAGAGTGTAAAGCTACTTCACAGTCTTGGGCAATCGAACGTTCATCTTGGAACGTATCCGACGATTGCGCACGTTGGACTAGAACATAGCTATCGCAGCTGCCGGGTGGATGTCTAGAATATTTCCGGCTGAACATCTGCATGTACTTCTACAGAGTCTCTCCTTATTTCTATGGGAGGAGCTGCAAGTCGCTGGGCCGCCCTGGTTCTTGATGGCCGCCCATGAAGGTGCCAATGAACTCATGGCATAGGTCAGCCCAGGTCAAAATGGAGTTCTCCGGCAGGTGCATTAGCCAAGACCTCACATTTGGCTTGAGTGCCAAAGGGAAGTAGTTGGAAAACACCTTCTCATCTCTTCCCCCAGCAGCTTGAACAGCGATGGTGTAGATGCTCAAGAACTCTGCCGGGTTCAGTCTCCCGTCATACTTCTCTGGTATCTCTGGCTTGAACGTGTGAGTGGATGGCCAATGGACTTGCCGCAACTCACGGGTGAAGGCAAGGCAGCTAGCCGCAAAAGGCAGGTACCCGCCTTTGGCGAGTGCGGGTTCGTCGACATTGGGGTCATCGCGCCTGTTGGACTGGCGGTGGGTGTCGTGACGTTGCTCGATGGTGACACACACGCCTTCCCTTTGCCTGTCCTCCAGGACTCGCCATTGGCCTTGACGCGCTCCAGGGTCGGATGAAGCCATAGAGACGTCGTTAGGTTCTTGTTCATACGGCTCCCGTACTGGCTGCCATGGAGGGGACTGCATCGTAGGGGTGGCCCCTTCCGCACGACCAGCAGCGTGGGCCATTGTTGTTTCCTGGGGAGGCCGTGGTGGGCTAGCTCGCTGTGATCCTCCCGTCATACTTCTCTAGTATCTCTGGCTTGAATGTGCGAGTGGATGGCCAATGGACTTGCCCCAACTCATGGGTGAAGGCAGGGCACCCAGCCTCAAAAGGCAGGTTCCCGCCTTTGGCGAGTGCGGGTTTGTCGATATTGGGGTCATCGCGCCTGTCGGACTGGCGGTGGGTGTCGCGACGTCGCTCGATGGTGACACACATGCCTTCCCTTTGCCTGTCCTCCAGGATTCGCCATTGGCCTTGATGCGCTTCAGGGTCGGATGAAGCCATAGAGACGTCGTCAGGTTCTTGGTCATGCGGCTCCCGTGCTGGCTGCCATGGAGGGGTCTGCATCATAGTGGTGGCCCCCTCCGGATGACCAGCAGCGTGGGCCATTGTTGTTGCCTAGGGAGGCCGTGGCGGGCTAGCTCGCTGCGATCCTCCCGCCTCGGCGAAACCAATCAGGCTCTGAATGGTGGCTCTCCTCTCATCCATCTCATTGGCTGCCGGCAGAAATCTCGATACCAGTTGGGCCCACGCCGTGGCCTCCAAAGCGGTGCTCGGCATGGATGACAATGAAGATCGTAACGTTGCCCAGCTCTTGACGGTGCCGGTAGTGGTTGCTCTGTGCTCTCGTCATCGTGAGCCAGTCGCCGGGATGGCATGTGACGAGGTGGAGGTGCTTGTGTACCAGCGGCTCCGTCTGGTGCATTGGTTGGGTCAGCTCGCTCCGAGGGTGGTGCATGTCCTGCGGTCGCGGCCGCAGCGGGGGCGTCCGGAGGATTGCGATTCGCCCTAGAGCGAGTGCCACCGTTGTGGCTGTGCCCTTCGGCCGGGAGGAGAGGTGCAGACGGAATGATCTCTCCACCCGTACTTCGCAGAGCGTGGCCGCTGGGATGCTGTTGGTGATGTCCTTCTCTGGCGCCTCCTCCTCCTGTTTCGGCCACAGGAGAGGTGGTGACGATGACGTCTACGTTGACCACATCCCACCCCGGCGCCCACATCCCCAGGCGTCCCGTAGCCCACGCGGCATCGATGGTCGCGTGTGGCGGGTGCCGGTGTCAAAACCGGCGGATCTCGGGTAGGGGGTCCCGAACTGTGCGTCTGAGGCTGATGGTAACAGGAGACAGGGAACACAATGTTTACCCAGGTTCAGGCCCTCTCGATGGAGGTAAAACCCTACGTCCTGCTAGATTAATATTGATGAGGATATGGGTTACAAGAGTTGATCTACCACGAGATCGTAGTGGCTAAAACACTAGAAGTCTAGCATGTCTGATTATGATTGTCTAGTCTCTCTATGGACCAACCCCTCTGGTTTACACCGGAGGGGACTAGGGTTGTACAAAGTTGGTTACATAGAAAGGAAATAGTACATCCGGCCGCCTAGCTCGTCATCCACGCAAAGGAGCGTCCTATCCGGATACGGGAGAAAGCCTTCTATATTGTATCTTCATGGCCCGATAGTCTGGCCCATGTCAACATTCCGGACGCCCGAGGACCCCCTTGTCTAGGACTCCCTAAGTAGCCCCTGAACCTGGCTTCAATGACGAGGTGTCCGGCGCGCAGATTGTCTTCATCATTGCAAGGCGGGTTCCTTCTCCACATACTCTGACGAATATAGTCTTCGAACAACGGCCGTGTCCGGATCTGCAAAACAAGTACCACACACCACCCCAGAGAGTATAATATTTCAAGAGTCCCATCTGCTGACAACTTTTTGTAACGTGATATCACGTCCCTACCTGATTATTATTTCGAACCATTTTTCGGCCTGCCGCTTCATATTTCGAGATACGGTTTTATTGGCACGTCTTGTCAAAGCAGAGATCGTGTCCCCTTATTGCGGGATCCTCATCAATACGGGGATGTGTAATCCAACCATGCCGCCTGGATGGCCCCTAGGGAATAGGCGAGTTTCATGGCGAGTGAGAAGGCGTTTTGATATTCACCGTCTTTATAAGGAGATAAGGATTCATCTCTTCCATCCACGCCTTCTCTCCTTCCATCTACCCACTCTCGAGCTCCAGCGCCCAAGTCCTCATCTTTCCTCCCCCAGGAAAGCACTCCAAACATGTTCGGAGCACAGGGCAAGTGGATGGCCTCCACCGTCAAGGAGAAGGACATCACCCAACTTCGGGAGGCCGATTTTTGTGCAGGGAGATCTCCCATCGGCTTCTTGCTAAGGGACTGATGAGGACATGACTACCTTGGATACGACCAAAAATATTGCATACATGCATATTTGTCAGGTGATTTCTAGTGCAAGCTATCCAATAATCTATTTATGTTATCCAGAACAAAAATACTTCACACACTTTTGTGTTTTGTCTAATTGTAGGTGTATGGGACATTTGTACAATCCACATATGAAGATAGGGGAAAAGGAGAAGTTTTGGTTCTGTTCAAAAAGACCTCTCACATCACTCTTGGGCCAAGAGAAGATAGAGTCCAAGTCTCTCACGTTCTGCATTCAGATTCGGACTACACAGACATACCTGACTCAAAACGTCAACAACTTTTTCATACGGACTCCGAATTGGGTGATTCTTTTTTTGTTAGAAAGTAGATTTCGTGCTCTTTCCAACCCAATTGGAATTGCCTTCAAATTCGTCAGGAGCATTGAGATATCGACGAAACAATCTGACGCTATAGCAGAATCCGAGTCAAGCAACAAGTCCAAAGGTGTTGTACCACCTCCACTTGGGCCCATGAGCCTTGTACGAACTAGGGTTAGTTTTAGGCTGCCTTGGGGCGTCCTTCCACCTCCTTGGCCGCCACCCCTTGCTCCTATATAAGTAGATCCATCTAGTAGCTTTTTCCTTGGGATTTGTTTAGTTAAAAGTTAGCCATTGCAACTTCGTGTACTTCGTTTGTGTCCAACGACCAGACCAAGACTGCTTTCGGATCCCCACCTTTATCAATACTTCATCTATATTCGCAATATTCAGATTGCATTATCATATTATTGCTTGTTCTTCGATTGCGTGCAGGAATAGACCTTCGTGGTCAGGCTGATCGTGCTTCCAGCATCGTTAGTAACCTCGGGAGCTTGGTTTAGCGATTGCTAAGGCGCAACATCGTGCACGTTTGTAGTCAGATCGTCAAAGTCGTATCCACCAAATCGATAGTTATCATCTCATCAAAAGATCGAGACACCCCGCCTCTATCAAGTGGTATCAAGTGGTGTCAAGGGCCGAGGCTGACGAGAGAGTAGTAAATGAAAAGGTTGCCCGAGAAAAGCAAGAGGCCCAATAAGAGCTCCAGGACGCAGTGAAGAAATGTGAATCCTTAGAGCGCCAGAATGCGGACCAAGAGTCCGAACTCGCTAAGGCCCACCAAAGCGCACAAGAGGCCCGAGCCGAAGCCCAGGGCGCCCTCCGGGAGATCCAGGAGGCCAAGAAGATCGCAGCGGGTGAGGCTTTCATTATGCAAAGCAAGTATGTGAGCCCGAGGTATCTCTTACTGACTTGGATTTGGAGTTCTCTAGGGTTGTTTGCAGATTTTCCGCGTAGTGTTTCTGACGCTGCGGAATTCTTCCGGGCCGAAGAGGGAGCTCAACAGAGAAGCTGTTCTGGTCGCAATACCTTGCACCAGAACATCCGGTGCCCTTTAGCGACCAGCTAAAACAGTTGGCCGAGCTGCATAGGGTGGCAAAAGTAGCCATGAAGGATTTAATAATCCGGCTGTGGCCTACAGAAGCTATACCCGACAGCTACTTCGGCCTCTTGAAACGGCTGGTCAATGCCTGCCCGCGGCTTGATGCCATCAAGCGGTCGGTCTGCATAGAAGGTGCACAGATGGCCTTCGCCCGCTTCAAGATACAATGGGAGAAGATGGATTCCATCAAGCTCGCGACGGAAGGACCGCCTGCGAGCAAGGAGCATCGCACGCCCGAGCGGTATTTTGAAGACGTTCTGAAGGGATCCCGCATTGTGGCGGAGCAATGTGCTAAGGACATAATTTTTGAATGAATACATTCATGTAATCCTGCCCTGTATGATAAAAACAAGGCTTGATATATAATATAATGCTTTGCTGTTTTGTTTAGTTAAAAAATTTACCTCCTGTGCGGCCGTTTTTATGAAATCTGAGAGTTGGCTAGTCGTCGGCTTCAGCCCCCACGTAGGTAGTACGGGGGTGTTCAGGATGAATCTAAACACGCTTTATCCAAGAGTTTGGTCCCTAAAGGAGGTGTTTAGCGCAACGAACCAGGCAATCGGACTATGTGGCATTATTACCCTCACTTAGCCATAGGAGTTTGACAATGAAAATATAGGTGCAGCCCCTAGTGTCCAGACTAGGGTGTTGTAAACACCTGATTGGATGAGAACCGATTCGTCGCGTAATGCGGGAAAATCGCTAAAGATTTGAAACCTCCGAAGACCTGACCGGCTGACGCCGCATCATGACAGTCAGTTTTCGGCTTTCTCTACTGAGGTGCTCATCGGTATAATCCGGGACACAATCGCGGTAGTTCTCCCTTTACTACCTTAGCCGATATAGCAGAACGTAAGGTAGTAAGCACAGGAGTCGGGCAACCCAACTATTGACCAAAGACATGATTCCGAGCCAATGCATATAATGCTAAATTCGGGGTGCCATAGTGTGGGGCGCAATAAAGCCCCTGGCGGATTACGGCGTACCAAGGTGTATGGATGCAAATTAAAATAGCAAAAATAAAAATGAAGAATAAGAAGGTGCCACGTATGTTGGGCCACAAACTGTTTCCATTATAATTTTAATTAATACGTCAGAGTGTACGTGAACAAAAAAGTACGAGAAGCAACAGTGGCTATTTGACATGCCAAGACCAAGGAGGAGCTGCGTATGGGTCCTGAAAACAGGTAGAGTGATCGCCAAGAGGGACATCTAGAGATTTCCTCGCACGTCTGTGCTACTTGCCACCTTGGTGTGTTCGTTCTTCGAAAGGACCGATTATGAGGCCGGAGAGAGGGACCTACAGAAAGGAAACCTGAGGAGGGAAAAAATAAAAAGTGAAAGTATGCGTGTCCAGGGGAGGTCGAGCCTTATTGTGGATCACAGTCTAGTTATGCCTCCATCTATGCCCACGGTATTTTGAGTGCGCAGTTATGTACGCGCAGCGCAAACGCCGCCACTTGGTGTGGCCTGGGACCGAGGACGAATTGCTAGTTGAGCTCTTGATAAGCTGGGCTGTCCTGGCGCATGGTAGTCTGGACTTGTTTGACAGTGTCCGGAAGTACGGCTGCCGAATTAAGGTTCTGTTTGCGGAGGTCGCTCTGTACTTCTGTTGCCAGGGCAGTGGTGTGCTCCTCGGTATGGAGGGAGCGCTTCGTATTTCCATTGACTGTTATAACACCGCGTGGTCCGGGCATCTTGAGCTTGAGATAAGCATACTGCGGCACCACATTGAATCGGGCAAACGCAGTTTGTCCGAGTAGTGCGTGACAGCCACTGCGAAAGGGGACGATATCAAAGATTAACTCATCGCTTCGGAAGTTGTCCGGAGATCCGAAGACGACCTCCAATGTGATTGAGACCGAGCAGCAGGCTTCTAACCCTGGTATAACTCCTTTAAAGGTGGTGTTGGAGGGCTTGATCCTTAATGGGTCGATTCCCATTTTGCGCACGGTATCATGGTAAAGTAGGTTGAGGCTGCTGCCGCCGTCCATGAGGACTCGTGTGAGATGAAATCCATTCATTATTGGATCAAGGACCAGTGCGGCTGACCCGCCATGACGAATACTGGTCGGATAATCCCTACGATCGAAAATGATCAGGCATGACGACCATGGGTTGAATTTTGGGGCGACTGGCTCTATCACATAGACGTCCCTGAGGACGCGTTTGCGCTCCCTCTTGGGGATATGGGTGGCGTATATCATGTTCACCATTTTGATTTGCGGAGGAAACTTCTTCTGTCCCCTGTGTTTGGCGGACGAGGCTCCTCGTCGTCATTCTCGCTTTGCAACCCCTTCTCTTTGTCTTCGGCATTTAACTTGCTGGCCTGTTTGAAGACCCAACAACTCCTGTGGGTATGATTGGCTGGTTTATCAGGACCTGACATGGGCAATCGAGTATGCGGTCCAGGCTGGAAGGGCCATGATTATTTCTTTTATATGGCTTCTTCCGCTGACCAGAATTCGAGCCACTGAATCTGGCGTTGACCGTCGTGTCGTCGGTATTATCACCGTTGCCTCGTCGCCTATGTTTGTTGCGTTGGGGCTTGCCGTTGCTGTTTCAGGCTTCCGAAGTGCCAAGTTTGCTTGTATTGTTATTACTATGGGCTAGCCAGCTATCTTCGCCCGCGCAAAAGTGGGTCATGAGTGCCGTGAGGGCTGCCATGGACTTCGGCTTTTCTTGGCCGAGGTTTCCAGCGAGCCATTCGTCCCGTATGCTATGTTTAAATGCCGCCAAGGCTTTGGCGTCCGGACAGTCGACGATCTAGTTCTTTTGGTTAAGAATCTAGTCCAGAATTTCCTGGCTGACTCTCCGGGCTGTTGGATTATGTGACTTAAGTCGTCGGCATCCGGAGGCCGAACATATGTACATTGGAAGTTGTCAAGGAAGGCTTCTTCCAAGTCCTCCCAGCTGCCAATAGAGTTTCCAGGCAGGCTATTCAGCTAGTGTCGGGCTGGCCCCTTGAGTTTTAGCGGTAGGTATTTGATGGCATGAAGATCATCGCCTCGCGTCATGTGAATATGGAGGATAAAGTCTTCAATCCATACCGCGGGATCTGTGGTTCTATCATATGATTCGATATTGACGGGTTTGAACTCTTTTGGGAATTCATGTTCCATTACTTCATCAGTGAAGCAGAGGGAGTGTGCATTCTCTATGTCGGGCCAAGTCACGCCGTACTTCGGATGGAGTCCATCTGCGATTTTCGGCTCGAACGTAACTATACTTGCCATGATCGGCTAGATAGCCGTCGCCGCGCGTCGGGGCATGCCCCCGTGATACATAGATCAATCTGGCCAGACCTGCTTTATTCTTCAGGCCCTACCGGAGATCATATGTGTATCTCTGAGCAGTTTTTTCTTTATGGTGAGGTGGTACAGGCTGGTGTTCGGCTTGGGTTGCTGCTTTGTCCCAGCCACGTGGTGGTCGGTCAGCCGCATTGTGTGCTAATGGCACGGGCTCCAACGCCTCGTCATCGAATTGAGGTAATAATTTGTGCTTCGGGTAACTTTTGAGTGGTCACTTGAGGTCATATTCATCGGCTTCCAGGACGTTAGTCCATCTGTCATTGAGCAGGTCTTGATCAGCTTGAAGCTGTTGCTGCTTCTTTTTCAGGCTCCCTGTAGTGGCTATTAGCTCGCACTTGAAGCGCTCCTACTCGAGAGGTTCCTCAGGCATGATAAAATCCTCAGTGCCGAGGCTCACCCCATCCTCGAAGAGCGGAAGATAATTACTGTCCTCCGACTCTTCGTGCGTGGCCTGTTCACCAGGGCTAACTTGCCCGTCTTCCAGTTCATTTTGTTCGGCAGTTGCCTCAACGGGGTCTTCATTTTCTTCGCCACTGTCCGGAGTGTTATCTTCTCCTGTGTCGGTGTTGTTGTCTTTGCTGCGGCATGACTTGGAGCGGCACTGCTGACGGTGGCGCTTTGGTTGTATCTCGGGAGGTTTATCCTCAACTGGATCTTCCTTGACATCGCCTCTATTATCTTTTGGTGCATCCACCATGTATACGTCATACGAGGAAGTGGTCGTCCAGCGCCCGGTAAACGGCGGGATTTGGGCCTCTTCTTCTCCGGCATCGTCGTCCATACCGTCGATGTCGTCAGAGTCGTAATCGAGCATGTCAGTTAAGTCTTCGACAATGGCTATTAAGTGGGTGTGGGTGGGAAGCGAAATTCGTCATCAGCCTCCAATTCGAACCGGATATAATTCGGTCACGAGTCCCTCGCTAAGGAGAGTGTTTTTAATGAGTTTAGCACATCACCTAAAGGCGAGTGCCAAAAGATGTCTGCGGACATGAATTCGACGATCGATGCCTGGTCAAGCTCGTCATGCGTGGACGCACATGCTTCGGAACCTGTAGCCGGAGGCATGTCTGAGGTTCTGGCAACACAGATCTTACTTGAGTTTGGGTATATGTGCGGCTCCAACGCCGCTGAGTCTAGAGCCTCCGTGGTGGGGTTGAGCCTCCCGTCCTCGGATGGAATGGCCTGCTCCGGATCTAGTGCCGAAGCAGTTGCAGGTTCTATCTCCTGGGTGTAGTTTGATGACAGATTTAGGCCATGTTCATCGTGGTGACAGGGAGAGGCTACTGCCGCGGTCTCGAATCCGTCGAAGATCAAGTCTCCGTGGATGTCCACGACGTAGTTCAAGCTTCCAAATCTGACCTGATGGCTAGGGGTGTAGCTATCGATCTACTCTAGATGGCCAAGCAAGTTGGCCCACAGTGCAAAGCCGTTGAACATGAAGATCTGTCCGGGGAGGAAGGTTTCTCCCTAGACAATGTTGTTGTGGATGATTGACGAGGCCATCGAACCTCTTAGCGAGGGCACAACGGAACTCTCAATGAAAGCACCAATTTCGGTGTCAGAACCGGCAGATCTCGGGTAGGGGGTCCCGAACTGTGTGTATAAGGTTGATGGTAACAGGAGACAGAGAACACAATATTTGCCCAGGTTCGGGCCCTCTCGATGGAGGTAAAACCCTACGTCCTGGTAGATTAATATTAATGAGTATAAGGGTTACAGGAGTTGATCTACCACGAGATCGTAGTGGCTAAAACCCTAGAAGCCTAGCCTATCTGATTATGATTGTCTAGTCTCTCTATGGACCACCCCCTCTGGTTTATATGGACACTGGAGGGGACTAGGGTTGTACAAAGTTGGTTACATAGAAAGGAAATAATACATCCAGCCGCCTAGCTTGTCATCCACGCAAAGGAGAGTCCTATCCGGACACAGGAGAAAGCCTTCTATATTGTATCTTCATGGACTAATAGTCAGGCCCAAGTCAACAGTCCGGACGCCTGAGGACCCCCTTGTCCAGGACTCCCTCAGCAGGGCCTTCGAGGAGGACGGTTGGGTGGCGGCATCGGGTTTCTTCTTGGGCGCCATGGATGATGGAGCTGTTGATGAAGAGCACGATGATGAAGATGATGCGCTACGTACGCTTCTCAGGTTCGCGCAAGTGCTTCCCCCTACCTGGCATGCCAAAGATGTCATGGGAAACCACGGCCACCTATGGGGCCATGAGCCCCTTGTTGTTCGGCAGGGGGGATGTGCACATTGCACAAAGAGCGGAGAACGTTGGCCAGCACGACTGAGATCACATGGGCAATTTTACCCAGGTTCGGGCCACCGCGAGGCGTAAAACCCTACTCATGCTTTGGTGGATTGATGGTAGATTGTGGTGGAGGCGCATCACTCTAGCCCGGCAAGGTTGCCTTGGGGCGAGAATGGCTACGCGCGTATGAGTCTACAAGAGTCTGAATCCTTTGTATGGTTGCCACGAGCCTCCTTTTATAGATAAAGGGGTCACCATAATGGAAAATCAGTCATTGTGTACTAGTTAGACAGCAAACAGTGCTATCATACCTTACTCTGCAGACAGAGCTGAGTGCATTAAATGCGTCACTTAGTGTCATGTCATGGCCTGCCCGGCAAGCCTTGTCGGGCTGCTCGGCCACTTTCTCTCCTGTCTGCATGACACATTGCTAGACGGGTATCATTTGGAGGTGATTTCTATAGGAAGTGGCTGCCATGTGGCAAAAACAGCCACTTAGTCACCCGGGGGCTTGACACCGCACCGATCGATGACTTGTGTTGTTGTGAGTTGGTGCGGTGGAGTCTTGGCAGGGTAGTTTGCCTTCGTAGGCCCCGGCAAGCCTGACGGGGCGGTCTTGAAGGTTGCTTCTGGGGTAACCTTGACCTTGCCAGGCTCTCCTACCCGGCAAGGGAGGTTTTCCCTTAGTGGTGTCTTGCTCCTTTGGCTTGACTTGGGTCTTTTGACCCGCACTCTGATTCCTCAGAGAGCTGATCACTTGTGCTTGGTCTGGTCTTGGATGCTGTAATCTTGCTCTTAGGCATGTGCATGGTCGGGGGAACAGACCCAGGGTTTGTTGCACCGACACGCGTCCTACTTGCTGTCGTCCAACATTCGGTGGTGCATGTGGCAGGTGTAGCAATGGACCGTCCACGTGCATCATCATCGACCTCACGTCCATCGGCACCGCCGAGGTCGGGGACTCCTCCGAGGATGAGTAGGGCATGGGAGGTGGCAGGGCATGGTGTGCCAACTGGCCGGTCTATCTTCCGTATTCTACTCTTCCTCGTCAGAGACCGCACCTTCACTTCACGGGTCTAGAACCCCGCCCCCGTACATGGAGACGACAGATGGAGGACGTCGGTCGCTGCCGTAGAATAGGTCTACGACCGGGTTTCTTTTATTTTTCTGTCCTATAAAAGTTCAGAATGTAATGGAAGTCTGCCGTGTTTGCATGAATCTCGTCAGGTGTATATGAACTTACACAATAATGGTAAGATATACTGTATGAAAATATATGGAATGATGATTCGTTTTTGTGTGTATAAGCGAAGAAGGTTTGACCCAAGACAAAGCTAACATGCGAAGTAAATAAACACATAGGGTCTACATACACAATTTATCTTAGGCACTCCAACAGTACGTCCACTACACATTCACGCATTTCACATCTTTCTACATGTACGGGAACCTACGAAAGGGTTAACGTAAATTACCTCTCTCTCCCCCCTGATTTTCATGTGGTGGGCCCCTCCCTCCCCCAATCTCCAATCAACAGCCCACATGTTTCACATTATGTTAATTACATAACTAGGATTACGTTGGTGTAGCATTACCCGTCCTAAAAAAGCCAACTAAGCTAACCTCCCAGCATACCACGCGGGAAAAGACCCGGACGTGCCATTTTAGTCAGGATTACCGGATTACTAGTAGTAGTATCGATGGATCGCGCGAAGCACCAAGTTTAAAAGCAAAAAGGCGGTACACTCACAACATGCCTATCATGGTCGCATAGCACCCCTCACACGGTCGGTTCTGCACACGGCTCATGCAAACGGAACGCGCTCCGGCTTGCCTCTTCACTGACATGTGGGACCGCATTTGGAGAAACCAACCATGCGCCAAACTCCCCCGCCCACCGCGCGAAAATTCCCCCAAAAAATTCCCCCCAAATACCCAATTCAACTGCCCTTTGGCCAACTAGCCAATAATATTCCCCAAACCCCCTACCCCCGGCCCCTCCACTCCATTCGCTCCGCCAAAGCCGCCCTCCCCGCCGCACCGATACGTCGGTGCCGCGGTTTGTCGAGGGGACACACGGCGATCCTCTCGCTCCCATAGTACGCTCTCGTAGACTGTCGTCCTCTAGCCGCACCGCCACCGCTGGCGACGTTCTTGTGGAGATGCATGGCGGTTAGCTTCTCCCATGGTATGTGCATTCTAGATTGAGGCCCCGTGCATGTTGAAGTAGTGCTGAATGTTAGCTGATAGACGCTGTTAATCTCACTGTTTGCCGAAATAGTTTATAGTCAATATGCACTGCTTAAGAAGCTTCCTTGCCGTGTTCTGCACTCAATCTTCTTAGCTGAGATGGCATGCCACGTCCGATTAGTTCCTAAAATATCCTACCATACATTTATTGTGAAGTAGATTGCCATGGTCTAGTAGACAATCTGTTAGGTGAAATAGCTCGACACCATTTTATACTCGATCTTTGTTGCTGAGATGGCCTTCGATGGTTGTGTTCTCGGCCTCATTGACTGCTGAAATAGCCTGCCATAATTTAGCACTCAAATTTGTTTGCTGAATTACCTTTACATATATTTCGTTACTTAGATTTGCTTGTCCAAATATCTTGCCATAGCTTTAGACATCAACCTAGGTATTTTTTCCTGGACTTCATAAAAAGCATATATGTTTTTCCTGTAATATCTAGTAGAAGAATTAATTTGTATGTCTAACAGATGGACAAGACTTGGATAACTTCTTCTCAAAGATTCGCCACTGCATATGTCGAGGGGGTTGAAAACTTCATGAACTTATCAGAGATGAGTATGGTGGTCCGAAATTAGATGTGCTCTGCCCATGTAGCAGTTGTATGAATTCAATTACAAGACCTGAGTCAACTGTGCAAAATCATCTACACTTGTATGGGATGTCGGTCACATATACTAGGTGGGTTCATCATGATGAAGCCATGATCGTCAATGTTACTAACTATGTGGAAGCAACAGATCACCATCTGGATCTACCTGATGCTCGGGTGGAAGAGGAGGAGGAGGAGGTGGAGGAGGTCGTGGCGGAGCCAGTGAGTTTGACCAATATTGAAACAATGCTACGAAATGCTCGCGCATTTCATGAACTTTAACCTGCAGAAGAAAAACGGTGGGCCCCCATGTTGGAACAATGCAACGTGGATGTCACCCCAGGAAATAAGCTGTCAGTATTTTCAGCTATGGTCACCTTTCTTCAGGTGAAGACATCTGAGCGGATGACCAACAAATCATTCGATACGATGTTGGCTGCTTTCCGCAAATCTTTCCCAGATGCGTCTGAGCTGCCACACACCAACAGTAAAATGAAGAATTTCTTTCGTGCAGTTGGATTGGATATGATATGATCCATGTTTGTAAGAATAATTGTGTTTTGTTCCGGAAGGATTATGCCAACTTAAGTGAATGCCCAAAATGTAAATCATCAAGATGGAATGATGGCGATGCTATGAAGAGAATTCCTCATAATGTTCTTAGACATTTTCCAATTGTACCAAGATTGTAGAGCTTGTTTCATGATGCTGAAACAAGAGAGGATGTACTGTGGCATTCTAGGAACCAGGAGTATAGAGATCATAATGTAATGAGCCATCCATTTCATGGTAGTGATTGAAAAAGCTTCAATCAGAAACACAAAAAGTTTGCTGCTGACCCGAGAACAATTAGACTTGGCTTAGCTACAGATGGATTTAACCCATTTGGCCACTGCTACTTCTTGAGCTTGTGTTGGTTTTTCCCTTGAAGAGGAAAGGGTGATGCAGCCAAGTAGAGATAAGTATTTCCCTTAGTTTGAGAATGAAGGTATCAATCTAGTAGGAGACAACGCAAAAATCACCTAATACCTGCACAAACAATCAAACAACTTGCACCCAACGCGATAAAGGGGTTGTCAATACCTTCACAGTTACTTGCAAATGGGAGATCTGATAGATATAGATAAACGATAAAGTAAATATTTTTGGTATTTTTGGTTTATAGATCGGAAAGTATATGTAAGTGCATCTAGTGCCCCTTAGTGATTTTGGTGTATTGAAGACTTATAGGTTAAAGGACTAATGCGTTCGTGAGTGTACCCAGGTCTATAAGTCTATGAGGAGTTTGATATTTATAGAGAAAGTCGACCCCTAAAAATGAAGTTCTTCGACTGAAGACTTTGGATCTCTGAAGACTTTGAAAGTGAAGAAATTGGTGTGACCGTGAAGACTTGGTATTCATTCGAGGAACATGAAGCGTGAAGACTTCTGTTTTTATAGTTTCATTTTCTCTTTCTTGAGTCATAGGAAACACCGTACTGTTAAAGGGGGTCGAGGAAATACTAAGGAAAAATTTCCATGTGATGCTCAACTCAAAATCCTACACCTACCAATCCCTTCGAGTGAAGCCATTGGAAATCTCATACAATTTAGTCAATTTCTTCAGTGACAGAGACGAAGTTCTTCTGGTCTCTGAGGAATTTGTCCTGACTGAGGAGTTAGGAATTCGCCAGTGCGGATTGCCTACACAGTGAGGAACATGATAGCCTTGAGGATTTTGCTACTCAAAATTCCGACCGTTGTTGTGCTATGCGCCAGCTGTCCCAAAATATCTATCCACCTAACAGTCATATCATTGAAGGGCATTTATGTCTTATCATGTCGGGCTACTCCCTAGGCTATAAATAGCCACCCCCTACAACCACTAGTTGGTTGGCTGCTCCGAGAGAAACTGACACTTGTCATTTGAGAGCAACCCATCCTCCGAGGACTTTGAGCGAAAATCATCAAGTGAGGAAAAACCAAAAACCCAAAACCCAAACACCTACAAACCCCAAGTGATTGAGCATCACTGAAGAGATTGATCCTGCGTGGATCTGACGCTTGTTACCTTTGAAGATTGTGCTTCTTCCAGACGGTTAGGCGTCATGGTCTAGAGCATCCAAGAGAAATTGTGGATCGCCGAGTGACCAAGTTTGTGAAGCTTTGGAAGTCACTTGAAGACTTACCACGAGTGATTGCACGAGGTCTGTGTGACCTTAGTTCAAGGAGAATACCATGAGGACTGGGTGTCTTGAGCTGCGTGTTCAGGACTGGGTGTCCGGGACTGTGTGTCCTCGAGTTTAAATACTCAGCCGCTCCAACCAGACATACAACTAAGACAGCGGTTGGAACTGGTCTACCAAATCATTATCTTCACCAAGCTTACTGGTTCTATTCCCTCAACTCTTTCATTTCCTCATAACTGTGTTGTGTGTTTGTTCATATATGTGTTTGAAGACTTTGACTGAAGACTTTCTCAATTTCCTCAGTTCAATTTCTTCAGTCTGTTTGTCTTCATCCTGTGTTATCCTGTGATTACGCTTTCAGTACTCTGTGCCTATCTTCATTTCATCATGATGACCATGCTTGTCTTCAGTTATGTTTACTTCTGAGTACTTATTCCGCTGCCAGTAGTTCTTCACTAAGGAATTTCCTCACCGGCAAATTCCTCAGTGAAGAATTCATAAAAATCGCCTATTCACCCCCCCTCTAGTCGATATAACGCACTTTCAATTGGTATCAGAGCAAGGTACTCCCTTGTTCTATGTGATTTTGGTTTAACCGCCTAGAGTTTTAGTTATGTTGACCGCAGGTATGATCAAGGTCTCTGCTGGGTGTCCTACCTTCGATGGGATGGACTACCCCTACTGGAAGAATAAGATGCGAATGCATCTTGAAGCAATTGATAACAATCTTTGGTATGTTGTGGAAAATGGTGTTCCCTCAGTCACACCTTTTCTGAATGCTGCTGATCTGAAGATATTCAAGCAACTCGACTCTCAAGTGAAGAATATCATATGTGGCCATTTAAGCAAAGGACAGTATGGCAGAGTGAGTGCTTTGGAGACAGCGAAGCTTATCTGGGACAAGTTGTCCAAAGTGAATGAAGGAGTCTCAACTCAGCGTGACTCTCGAGTTGATGTTCTTCGCAATCTCTTCAACTGCTTCAAAAGACTCGACAATGAAAATGTTCAACAAACCTTTGATTGCCTCACTGACATCTCAAATTAGCTTCAAGCACTTGGTACCACTGACATCACCGACCATGAGGTGGTGATGAAATTGCGGAGATCGCTTGATTCCTCATTTGACACTCTGGCATTGATGATACAAGAACGTGCTGATTACAAGTCACTTGATCCCACTAATATTCTCGAAAGGCTAAATACTCATGAGTTCCAACTTGCTGAAAAGAGAGATCTCTATGGTTCAAGCTATGGCAGAACACGTGCACTGAAGGCCAAGGTAGTATCTGAGTCCGAAGATGAAGCCTCTGGTAGCAGCCTTGGTGATCCTGAAGAACTAAGCCATGATCTGGCTCTACTTGTGAAGAAGTTTCAAAAGTTCTCAAGACGTGGTCGCCTTGGAAGACCCTCAAGGAGCAGTGATTCCTCGTCCAGTGACTACAAGAGGAGGCTCTGCCACAAATGCAAGAAGCCTGGACATTACATTCAAGATTGTCCTCAATGGGAAAAGGAATCAAAGAAGAAGAAATACAAGGATTACAGTTCTGATGATGCGAAGAAAAAGAAGAAATCCACAAAATCCTCATCATCAAAATCCTCAAGGCCTTCATATCACAAGAAGAGCAGCTCCAAGAAGGCCAGGGCATTCATTGGAAAGGAAATGGACTCTAAGGCTGAATCTGAAGAAAATGAGGAAGAGGAGTCATGGGAGGAGTCTGAATCCGGAGTGGCGAGCCTAGCTCTCGCTACTGTATTCAACAACAAGTCTATCTTCAACACTAAAGAAAATGACCTCACCAACAAAGCTGATGAAGGGGATGATGACTACGCTCCCACCTATTGCTTCATGGCAAAGGGTGCCAAGGTACTCAAAAATACCTCATCTGAATCAAGTGAGAATGAATCTGATGAAAACCATAAGCCCAGCTATTCTAAACTTGCTAAGATTGCTGTAAAACAACAAAGGGCTTTAGAAAAGGTTCAAAACATGCTAGACAAAAGTGATGATATGTTGGGTGAAGAAATGGATCGCACTAAAGCCTTGACTGAAAATCTTTAGAGATTTCAGACTAGGTTTGACAATCTTCAAAGTCATCATAACACTCTCTTATCCGATCATGAGAAGCTTTCTTATGAATTTCTTCAAAAAAAGCAAGATCTTGAAAAGCTAAGAGTGAGTTATGAAGATCTTCAGAAGGAGCGCGATTCATTACTTGCTCAACATATCAGCGCTTCTAAGGAAGAATTTGTTCCTCCATGTTTGAAATGCATTGAACATGACACTGCTAATTCTTCACCTGAATGTTCAAATTCTGCTAATGTTTCAAATTCTTCACATGCCTCTGCTATCACTAATTCCTCATCTGAGGACATTGCTAGTATCACTGACGATGTAGGGCCGAAGGAATTGTACACGACAGGCATGTACAAAATCCTCAAAGGGCATCAGGCTCTTTGTGATGTGCTTAAAAAGCAGATCCTCAACAGGAACCCTAGGAAAGATGGTATTGCCTTTGAGAGGAAACTCAATGCTGATGGTATATATTGGAAGCCTGAGTAGTACCCCAAAACTACATGGGTTGTTGCAAAGGGACCTCCAGTTGATCCATCTAAATTATCTGGATTTATATGTGAATCTCCTCGTTCTGATGATGAGTCATTTGACTCCAACTATAAACTATTCAAAAATCAGAATGGTGAAGTATTTGCTAGATATGTTGGCACTAACTGCAGGAATGGCTCCCCTATGAAGAAAATCTGGGTTCCCAAAAGATGCCTTGAAAATCTTCAGGTGAATGTCATCATGACGCCACCTGTGAAGAATAGGAACCCCGGATCAAATTCTTCATACGGACTAAACTCCTCACATGGATCAAATTCCTCAAAAGGATCAAAGTCCTCATACGAACATCATCGTGCTAACTCGTTTGTTTCGCAGGGAAGATCTAAGGATTATGGATATGTGCATTATTCTTCAAATTATTATGTCCATAAGTCCTCGAAGAATTTCTCTACTTACTCTTATGCTTATTCTAACCCCTCTTATGTGAAACGAAATGGACTGGCTTCTATGCCATCCTTCTCGTATGGAGCTCGCAGAATGATGAACTCTTTGCCACCCCTTCAGATGTGGGTGGTGAAGAAAAAGAACTAATCTCTTCTGCAAGGTCGGGTCTCCAGACGTACGTAATCGTCTGAAGAATTTGCTGGAGACCTGAGCATGCCTGATAGGACGCAGGCTAATCATGAAGAAATGAACTTTCATTTCTCACGTCCTCATATTGCTTTATTTGTTCTTTTGCTTGATGAAATTGATCTAATGAATTGATGTCATATTCTTCACTGATGAAGTATATGAGTTTGTAAGCTGCACTAATTCATCTGCAGGATGATCAACCCAAAGCCACTGAGTGGGTCCTCGATAGTGGATGTACAAACCACATGACTGGTGACAAGAATCTATTGATGGATGCTCCATTATCTCTGTCGCATCTGAAGCATATCATCTTTGCTGACAAAGGCAAAAGTCAGGTATTGGGTCTAGGTAAGGTTGCGATCACAAAGGATCGACACATGGACAAAGTCATGCTTGTTGAGTCCTTAGGATACAACCTTATGTATGTCTCAATGCTTTGTGATCTTGATATGGTTGTTGTCTTTGGCAAGTATCGTTGTGTTGTGGTTATGGAAGCTGACAATTCCAAAGTCTTCGAAGGCTTTAGGAGAGGAGACCTGTATATTGTTGATTTCTCTACAGGATCACAACCAGCCGTGTGCTTACTTGCAAAAGCTTCAGAAGGCTGGCTCTGGCATCGACGACTTGGTAATGCAGGCATGAGGAATTTGCACACGCTTGCGAAGAAGAAGCATGTCATTGGCATTGAGAATGTCAAATTCCTCAAGGATCACTTATGCGGAGCCTGTGAAGCTGGAAAGATGACCAAGGCCAAGCATCCAGCGAAGACTATCATGACCACTACTCACCCATTTGAATTTCTTCACATGGATCTCTTCGGTCCTAATCATTATTCTGCTATTTCAAATGAAGCATCTCAATATGGCTTTGTTATTGTTGATGACTACTCTCGTTATACATGGGTACACCTTGTTACTTACAAACATGAAGTGCCGGAGGTCTTTAAACGATTTTCCTCGAGGGCTTCAACCAACTTTGGTGTGAAGATCAAGCACATCAGAAGTGACAATGGCACTGAGTTCAAGAATTCTGGTCTCGATGACTATCTTGATGAACTTGGTATTACCCATGAGTTATTTGCTCCTTACACTCCTCAGCAGAACGGCGTCGTGGAGCGCAAGAACATGACTCTTGCTGAGATGGCTCGCACTATGCTTGATGAATACAAAACGCCTCGTCGGTTCTGGACTGAGGCAATTGATACTGCGTGCCACATCATCAACAGAGTATATCTTCACAAATTCTTCAAGAAGACTGCCTATGAACTCCTCACTAATAAGAAACCCAATGTAAGTTATTTCAAAGTCTTCGGTGCTAAATGTTGGATAAGAGATCCTCATCACAACTCAAAACTTGCACCGAAAGCACATGAAGGTTTTATGCTTGGTTACAGAAAGGACTCGCACACCTACAAAGTCTTCAACAACGTTCTTCACAAGGTTTTTGAAACTGTAGATGTGCGGTTTGATGAAACTAATGGCTCGCAAAGAGAGCACCTACCTACTGTGATAGATGAACCAGCACCTGAGGAAACTATCAAGTTCAAGGCTACTGAGGATGTCATTCCCACTGAAGAATCTGTTGAAGAATTCATTCCAGAACATGAAGAACGTCGAGCTAATGCACCTGAAGAAAATACTGAAGAAAATGGTGCTGAAGAGAATGCTGATCAAATTCTTCAACGGCAACCAGCTCATCCTCGCATTGCAAAAGAAGTGCAAGTTGAAAAGATCATCAATGACATCAAAGCGCCAGGTCCTCTGACACGCTCAAAAGCTTCACATTTGTCTAACTTTTGTGGGCACTATGCTTTTGTCTCTATTATAGAGACCACTAAGGTAGATGAAGCATTTCTGGAGCCTGAGTGGATTCAGGCCATGCAAGAAGAATTACATCAGTTCGAGCTCAACAATGTCTGGGAACTGGTCAAACGTCCAGATCCTCGCAAGCACAATATCATCGGCACAAAGTGGATCTACCACAATAAGCAAGATGAAAATGGCCTTGTGGTGAGGAATAAGGCACAGCTTGTAGCTCAAGGCAACACACATGTTTTGAAGATCCAAAGAATCCCGACAAAGTCTTCAGACTCAACAAGGCCCTCTATGGCCTCAAGCAGGCCCCACGGGCGTGGTATGATACTTTGAAGGAATTCCTCATGACGAAAGGCTTCAAACCCGGTTCGCTCGACCCTACTCTTTTCACTAAATCTTATGATGGTGAATTGTTTGTGTGCCAAATATATGTTGATGATATTATCTTTGGCTGTACTGACCAACGTTATAGTGATGAATTTGCCTATATGATGAGTGAAGAATATCAAATGTCTATGATGGGAGAGCTTAAATTCTTCTTAGGACTTCAAATTCGTTAACAACGCAATGGCATATTCATATCTCAGGAGAAATACCTCAAGGATGTACTGAGGAAATTTGGCATGCAAGATTGCAAAGGCGTCAAAATTCCTATGCCCACAAATGGCCATCTGTGCACTGATGAAAATGGTATTGACTTCGATCATAAGGTATACCGCTCCATGATTGGCTCTTTATTGTACTTATGTGCGTCTAGGCCAGATATAATGCTTAGTGTTTGCATGTGTGCCCGATTTCAAGCTACACCGAAGGAATCACACCATAAGGCCGTGAAGCATATTCTTCGATATCTAGCTCACACACCAACACTTGGATTATGGTACCCCAAGGGCTTGGCTTTTGATCTCATTGGATATTCTGACTCTGACTATGCTGGTGATCGTGTGGACCGCAAGTCAACATCTGGTACATGTCATTTCCTCGGACGATCTTTGGTCTGTTGGTCCTCGAAGAAACAGAACTGTGTATCACTATCTACTGCTGAAGTTGAGTATATTGCCACTGGTTCTTGCTGTGCCCAATTGCTATGGATGAAGCAAACTCTCAAGGACTACGGCGTCAACATGAAGAATGTGCCTCTCTACTATGACAATGAGAGTGCCATCTAGATTGCTCACAACCCAGTTCAGCACTCGAAGACAAAGCACATTCAGATTCATCATCATTTTCTTCGTGATCATGTGTTGAAGGGCGACATTTCTATTGAGCATGTGAATACTGAAGAACAGCTAGCCGATATCTTCACAAAGCCATTGGATGAGAAGAGATTTAGCAAGTTGCGGTGTGAGTTAAATATCCTAGAATCTTCGAATGTTCTTTGAAAAGGACACTCATCCTAACACTTATGCAAAATTGATGACTTAGATGTGCAACACATGAAGAAACGTTTTTCTTCAATTCAATGAAGAACAACACTCTTAGTGTGAAGAAATTAACGAAGAATTTGATTCTCAGAACCCTACGATAATTGTACGCGGTGTCTGAAATCATCATTCTTATACGGTGGGTCATGCCACCACCAAAAGTTGAAATGCCTCAATTATTCATATTCTTCAACTTTGCATTGTCTTCACTGCTTCCGTCATTTTTCTTCATTGACTATATATATATATAAGTTTATGTCCTCTACAGCATTCACTTATTGCTAATTCTTCAAGTTGTTTTTTCTGCTAAGTGAATGTGATCGGACCCTTCCCCCTCTATGCTATACTCAACCCAATCTATTCACAAATTCTTCATGTGCGTTCTATTTGAAACTCGTTCAAAAACTTCACTATGTCCTTGTCAGCTGAAGAAATTGCGAACGAAACTTTAAAACCTATCTTATCTAAATTTTTGGCTTTGCCGCTCAAACCGTTCCGCATCCCACGTTATACTTATCCACTCACCCACGATCTAACACGATCTCCACATCTCACTACGTGGGTGACACCTGTCATGCGAATGAGAAGGGTCAGGGGCACGTTCGTCCAATTTCTTCGGGCGAGCAGTTTTTTCACCGTGGCTATAAATACCCCTCCGTCCCTTCCTCACTTCTTTTACTCCGCTCGACCTCACTCTACAGCTCGAGCTTCTCAAACCCTAGCATCGCCGCTACTTCATCACCGCCGGTGAGGAAGAGCTTCACTGCCTCGACCTCGTCGCCGACGTACTCGCGCCGACCGTGGAAATCTTCACTCCGTCGCCGCCGTAGCCGTCTTCCTCCGCCAAGTTAGGGCGTGGAAGATCTGCACAGACGAACTTCACATCTCCTCACTCCAGTTCGTCGTGTTCTTCGTCCAAGGTAATTAAAAGTTACTTTTACTGCCCTTGTTGATTCGAATGATTATCTTCAAAATCTTCAAAGGTGTTTTTCTTCATATATTCACACACTAAACAGCTCACAAGTCATCTGTTCTTGATTCATTTCTCTAAGCCATGTTTTTCTTCAAGATTCCTCAAATGTGTGGATTTTTAATCTACACATCTCTGGAACCTAAGACAAAGAACGCTTAGTGAAATTCTTCAAGACTCATCTGGTCAAATTCCTCAAACTTGTTCTTTTTACAAAACCTTCTGAGAACGCATATGACCTCCCCAAATTCCTCGCAACTATACTCTGTTCACAGGTACACATGTCAGCTGCTGAATAACTAGGTTCCCATCAACTTAACTCATTTGCAGCGTTCCTCGAAGAAAAGTTGCATTCTTCTTCATAGAATTCGATTGTTCAAATTCCCCAACTAAAGAAAATGGCTGATGGTAAAAGGCCACAGAAAGGAGGAAAGAAGCCTGAGGTTATGACTGCTTTTGAGATCCCTGATGACATCTATGTAGGGTACTGCACACCTGCCGAGGAAGATAAAAATCAGCGCAAGGTGCGCATTCAGAAAATAGAAAGGAGATGGGCAAGAGAGTGGAGGGAGTACAGGTATGTAACTCCAAAGTACATGAAGAAATCCGCACTCAATCCTCCATGCCCAAGAGCTCCATTGGCACCTGGCCAAATCGCTGATCCCACCAGCCTCAAGTGCGGTGAGGACTATCCTGATGAATGGGCCAAGCGCCAAGCCAGGTTGGCTAAGCAAGCCAAAGAAGCAGTGAGGAAATTCAATGAATACTCTGCTACTACTGCTGCTGCCTCTACTGAGGCCTTTGCTGTCAAGCCAAAGAAGGCTATGTTAAAGAAGCCTGCGCGCAAGCCAAGTGCTTCACCAACAATGGCCCCAAGGCCAAGTTCCTCAGCAATGCCCTCACGGCCAGAATCCTCAAAGCCCTCACGTCCAATTCCTCATGCTGCTCCTGTTCCTCCAAGGTCCTCAGCTCCTCCGCCAAAGCCCTCAGCTGTTCCGACTAAATCCTCAGCACCTATGCATCTCGCCTCGTGCCAAAGGACTGCAGGCATCTCCATTGCCTCAGGTGTCTCAGCTAGTTCCTCAGCTGCACCAAGTTCCTCAGCTGGCCCCTCACTGCTGAAGACAAAGGCCACTGCTGGACGAGGTCCTCGCCCAAGTCCTTAGAAGAAACAAGTCGCTTTCCAAGTGCCGTTTGAAGAAGATGAAGCTGATGATGATGAACTTGTAGAAATCATCAGAGACAGGCAAGTCAGGGCCGCTAGAGCCAAAGGAACAGAGGTGCCACTGGTTTTGGATCCCAAGTTGATCCTCGACTACATTGATGTTTGGCACAAGGACCCCAACACTCCCATGCCTTACTTCAAGCTGACTCCTGGCCAAAGTCACATGCTAACTCACTTCATTCAAGAAGAAAAGTGGAAATTTGAGAAGGCCAGGCAGATCAAGAAAGCGCAATACAAGAAAGAGCGCTATCTTAAGAAAAACGTTGTCTCTATGACAACTGAAGAACTTGTCACTATTCAGACTGAGATCAAGAAACTCAGTGATGACTTCGACGCATATTGCGCTGATCGGCTTGGAGCCAAGGTTCGTTTTGTGAAACTTGCGGATAACTTCACTTCCAATGTTGCAGCCCCAATGCAACAGGAAATTCCTCAGGCTGAAGCATCTGCTTAGCCTACTGAAGAAAATGCCAGCATCGCTGATGACAATCAGGCTGCTGAAGCAAATGTGAGTTCCAGGGCTGATGACTGCATTCCAACCGCTGAAGAAATTGCCAGGGCACCCACTAGTGGTGCGCCTGAAGAAAATGAAGAACTCAGGGCAACTGCATCAGTTGTGCCTGAAGAAAATCAACTAGATTCCTCAGCTGCTCCTGCACCAACTTCAACTCCAATCCTTCCATCTGCATCAGATGTGAAGAAGACCAAGGCTGCAGAGCGTGCTGCAGTGAAGAAAAGGAAAGCATCAGCTGCTTTAGATTCTTCAGCTCCGAAGAAAATGAAGCCTATGACAAGTTCATTTGCAAAGCCCATTGATGCTGTTACCATCTCAACCAGGCCATCAAAGGACCTTGTTCCTTTCGATGAAGAATATGTGATCCCCAGCGGATCAAATGAAGAAACTCCTTCTGTTGCTTTGTCATAGCAGATTGATGAAGAAATTGAAGTGGATGCGATCCCTTCAACACCTGTCATCTCCTCGCCCATGCCTCAGTTCATAGCTGAAGAGGCTGGCGTTGAAGAAATGGAAGATGAAGATGTGGATGTTGGCTGCTCCACACCCGTAATCAGTGATGAATTCTGGGACAGTCAACATCCAAACTCTCCAATGTTCACACCGCTGCAGCAAATACCTCAGTCGCCTGCACCAACTATTCAAATGGCTTTGAAGAAACTCATCCCACTGCATCTGTCCATGAGGAAATTCCAGCCACTAGCACTGAAGAAACTACTGCCGCTGAACAACCAACGACGCAGACTGCCACTGAGGAGGAACCCGAAATTCCTCAGCCCGAAGAAACTACGATTGAGATTCCTGAGGTCGTGATGCAACTCACTGACACTCCTCTGCCGAAGCCAAAGGATCCATTCTCATGCAAGCAAAAGTTCAAGGCTGATGATTTCTTCGGCGAGCACGTATTCTTCAAAGATTACAACCCATATAACTCTGCTCGCATTAGGAAGAGGCGTTTCTGAACTGCTAGTCAAGACAATTTCTCACGTGAATGTGGAATCTTTGCCGTGCTTCGCACCAGTCCTCAGTGTTCTTCACGATGCTGGACTGCTAAACTTTTGCTCTGACATCTGCGATTGGAATGAAGAACTGATTCTTCAATTCTATGCAACGCTGCACATCACCGGAGATGCTGAAGATGTGAATTCATGGGTGCTGGACTGGATGTCTGAAAACACTCACTACACTGCACCAGCCTCTGAATTGCTTTGTGCTCTACCACTCGGTCCTCCCCTTGAAGAAGCTCACTGCATCTATAGTGAAGCTGAGCTCACACATCATTACATGCAGGTGCTGATGAAACCTTTGAAGCCACGTCAAGCACCAAGAAGCAAATTCCTCGTGAAGGAATTGCTGTACGTGCCCAGAACTGTCTATCGTATTCTTACGAGGACAATCAGACCTATCAAAGGCCACGACTCATCTGATGAGGAAATTGTTGGCATCATGAAGAATCTGGTATTCAACATCGTTCATGGCATTCCTGTCAATTATCACGATTTCTTCATGAGGACTATGGCAAATGTTGCACTGTCTCCGTTTGAGCTGAAGCCTTATGCACCTTGGATTATGAGATTCCTCAGGACAAGGTCTTCATTCAACTACAATGCTGATTTCCAGAATCACCTTAGCTACTTGCCCCCAATTGAAGTCCTCAAGCAGACATATTCCTCAGTTGATGGAAAGGGCAAGGCACCAGCTATAATAGATGAAGGCATTCATCCATTGGATGGTCAGTTTCGCAAAGCTGCATCTTATTCCACCAATGATGACTCTGCCACTAAGGGAGTCCTGGATTAGGGGGTGTCCGGATAGCCGGACTATACCTTCGGCCGGAATCCTGGACTATGAAGATACAAGATTAAAGACTTCGTCCCGTGTCCGGAAGGGACTTTCCTTGGCGTGGAAGGCAAGCTTGGCGATACGGATATGTAGATCTCCTACCATTGTAACCGACTCTATGTAACCCTAGCCCTCTCCGGTGTCTATATAAACTGGAGGGTTTTAGTCCGTAGGAAAACAACAATCATACCATAGGCTAGCTTCTAGGGTTTATCCTTTCTGATCTCGTGGTAGATCTACTCTTGTACTACCCATATCATCAATATTAATCAACGAGGACGTAGGGTTTTACCTCCATCGAGAGGGCCCGAACCTGGGTAAAAACATCGTGTCCCTTGTCTCCTGTTACCACCCGCCTAGACGCACAGTTCGGGAACCCCTACATTGGTGCTTTCATTGAGAGTTCCTCTGTGTCGTCACTTTTAGGCCCGATGGCTTCTCCGATCATCAAAAGAGTTGCGATCCAGGGTGAGACCTTTCTCCCCGGACAAATCTTCGTATTCGGCGGCTTTGCACTGCGGGCCAATTCGCTTGGTCATCTGGAGCAGGTCGAAAGCTACACCCCTGGCCATCAGGTCAGATTTGAATGTTTGAGCTACACGGCCGACCTCCGCGGAGACTTGATCTTCGACGGATTCGAGCCGCAGCCGAGCGCGCCACACTGTCATGATGGGCATGATCTAGCTCTGCCGCCGAACAGTGCCCTGGAGGCTGCACCCGCATCAGCTTCGACCCTTAATTCGGAGCCAACTGCGCCAATCGAGGATGGGTGGTCGGACACTGCCTCGAGGGCTGCAATCTCTACGGCGATTGAGCCGAACACCAGCCCTATTCTCTGCGAAGCCCGTGACTCCAAGGAGCCGGACTCCTCTCCAGACTCCAAGCCCTCCGCGCCCCTACCGATCGAACCCGATTGGGCGCCGATCATGGAGTTCACCGCCGCGGACATCTTTCAGCACTCGCCCTTCGGCGATATTCTGAATTCACTAAAGTCTCTCTCTTTATCAGGAGAGCCCTGGCCGGACTATGGTCAGGAAGGTTGGGATGCGGATGATGAAGAAATTCAAAGCCCACCCACCACCCACTTCGTAGCCACTGTCGATGATTTAACCGACATGCTCGACTTTGACTCTGAAGACATCGACGGTATGGACGCCGATGCAGGAGACGATCAAGAACCAGCGCCTATAGGGCACTGGAAAGCCACCTCGTCGTATGATATATACATGGTGGACACCCCAAAAGAAGGCAATGGCAATGGAACAACGGAGGATGACCCCTCCAAGAAGCAGCCTAAGCGCCGGCGTCAGCGGCGCTGCTCTAAATCCCGCCAAAGCAAAAACGGTGATTCCGGCACGAGAGATAATAACACCTCAGACAGTGCCGAAGACAACCACCTCTAGCAAGATTTAGCATAGGAGGATGGAGAAGCCAGCCCTCATGAGAGAGCGGCAGACAGAGAGGTCGAGGACGGTAATTATATGCCTCCCTCCGAAGACGAGGCAAGCCTTGACGACGACGAATTTGTCGTGCCGGAGGATCCCGTCAAACAAGAGCATTTCAAACGCAGGCTTATGGCCACGGCGAGCAGCCTCAAGAAAAAACAGCAACAGCTTAGAGCTGATCAAGATTTGCTAGCCGACAGATGGACTGAAGTCCTTGCGGCCGAAGAGTATGAACTCGAACGCCCCTCCAAGAGCTACCCAAAGCGCAGGTTGCTACCCCGATTAGAGGAGGAAGCACCTAAACCTACATCACCAGCGCATGATGCGGCCGACCGGCCACCCCGTGGCCGCGATAGAGAGGCCTCTCGGCCCTCCACTCCAGCCACACCCCGGCGACGCTCAAAAATACCAAGGCACGGGAAAATGCGCCAGACCTGCGAGATATATTGGAGGACAAGGCAAGGCAAACAAGATCGATCTACGGATCGCGTGGGCGCCCCACGACACGAGACGGTAATCGTCACTCCGGATACAGTAAATCCGGCCGGGCCAAACACAGTAGACAAAGCTCGTTTGAGTTGCATCGTGATATAGCCCAATACAGAGGCGCCGCACACCCACTATGCTTCACAGATGAAGTAATGGATCATCAAATCCCCGAGGGTTTCAAACCTGTGAACATCGAATCATACGATGGCACAACAGATCCTGCGGTATGGATTGAGGACTATCTCCTTCATATCCACATGGCCCGCAGTGATGACCTACACGCCATCAAATACCTCCCACTCAAGCTTAAAGGACCAGCTCGGCATTGGCTTAACAGCTTGCCAGCAGAATCAATTGGTTGTTGGGAGGACCTGGAAATGACATTCCTCGACAATTTCCAGGGCACTTATGTGCGACCACCAGACGCCGATGACCTTAGCCACATAATTCAGCAGCCATAGGAATCAGCCAGACAATTCTGGACACGGTTCCTAACCAAGAAAAATCAAATCGTCGACTGTCCGGACGCAGAGGCCCTAGCAGCCTTCAAGCATAACATCCGCGACGAGTGGCTTGCATGGCACCTAGGACAGGAAAAGCCGAAATCTATGGCAGCCCTCACGACACTTATGACCCGCTTTTGCGCGGGAGAAGACAGCTAGCTAGCTCGCAGCAATAACATGACCAAGAGCCCTGGTAATTCAGATACCAAGGACAGTAGTGGCAGGTCGCGTCGCAACAAGAAAAAGCTCCGCATTAATGGCGACAATACTGAGGATGCGACAGTTAATGCCGGATTCAGAGGCTCTAAACCCGGTCAGCGGAAAAAGCCATTCAAAAGAAATACTCCGGGCCCGTCCAGTTTAGACCGAATACTCGACCGCTCATGCCAGATAATTGGCACCCCCGAAAAACCAGCCAATCACACCAACAGGGATTGTTGGGTGTTCAAGCAGGCAGGCAAGTTAAATGCCGAAAGCAGAGACAAGGGGCTGCATAGCGATGACGAGGAGGAGCCCTGGCTGCCGAACAACAGTGGACAGAAAGGTTTCCCCCCACAAGTGCGGACGGTGAACATGATATACGCAACCCACGTCCCCAAGAGGGAGCGGAAGCGTGCGCTAAGGGACGTATACACGATGGAACCAGTCGCCCCAAAGTTAAACCCATGGTCTTCCTGCCCGATCACTTTTGATCGAAGGGACCACCCCACTAGCATCCGTCATGGTGGATTCACCGCATTGGTTCTAGACCCAATTATTGACGGATTTCACCTCACTAGAGTCCTTATGGACGGCGGCGGCAGCCTGAACCTGCTTTACCAGGATACAGTGCAGAAAATGGGCATCGATCCCTCAAGGATTAAACCCAGTAAAACGACCTTTAAAGGCGTCATACCAGGTGTAGAGGCCAACTGTACAGGCTCAGTTACACTTGAAGTGGTCTTCGGATCTCCGGATAATTTCCGAAGCGAGGAGTTAATCTTCGACATAGTCCCGTTCCGCAGTGGCTATCACGCACTGCTCGGGCGAACCGCATTTGCCAAGTTCAATGCTGTTCCGCACTATGCATACCTTAAGCTCAAGATGCCAGGCCCTCGAGGAGTCATTACGGTCAATGGAAACACCGAACGCTCTCTCCGAACGGAGGAGCATACTGCGGCTCTCGCAGCGGAAGTACAAGGCAGCCTCTCAAGGAAATTCTCCAGTCTGGCCATTAAACGTCCGGACACTGCCAAGTGCGCCCGGAGCAACCCACAACAAGACCGCTTGGCACGTACCGAGCAAGCGTAGCAATGCGGCCCCAACCCCAGCCCTCGCGAACTTGCGAAACCAGTGTTGCGCGTACATAACTACGCTCTAGAAATACCATGGGCACAGGGGGAGGAGCGCCATCACGGCATGCCCGAAACGCGGCTTAAACCGCACTAGGGGCTGCCGATTTCTTAATTTTCTCTTATTTTCAGGACTCCATTCTTCGGAAGGCTTGTCCGGCAGTACAATTGCCGCACAAACGATACAAAAACCAGGGGAGCAGAAAGCTACGCCGCACTATGGAACTCTAAGGTGGTCTCTATAACGAGCAGTATACCTATTTCACATACCATTCCGCAGCTCGCCCCCTGGAAAGGACATGTTAAATAGTCCCATCTTTTGCTTATTGCACTATTTGTATCATTCTGCTTTGATCGCAACTTTTTTAAATAAACAATGCATAGCCTCCGTCTATTATTGCATTACTCTTTTTTATGAACATATGTTCATTAATGACATGTTGCACCCGTACACTTTGGTACGGCCAATACGCCAGGGGCTTAAGTACCCCACAATACGGTGTGAGAAGTCCGAACACTTTCACAAGTGCGGCACCCCGAACTTATAGCATTATATGCATCGGCTCCGAATCATGTCTTGGGTCAATAGTTGGGTTTGCCCGTCTCCTATGTTTTGGTACCTTACGTTCCGTTATATCGGCTAAGGTAGCACTGGGAGAACTACTGTGGTTGTGCCCCAGTTGAGCTGGGCTAAGCACCTCAGTAGAGAAAGCTAAAACTGACTGTCATGATGAGGCAAGACCTAGTCGCTGTTCGAGAGGTTTTCGAGTCCCTAAAGACTTATGCCGCTTAGAGCGAGGAGTCGGCTTTGTCCGGCCTAGGCGTGGATAGCGCCCCGAACTCGGTCTTCCGAACACTAGGGGCTTCGTCGAAATTTAAAATTGTAGAATTATGTGTCTAAGTGAGAGTGTTCAAGCATTATAGTCCGATTGCCTTGTTTGTTGTGTTGAGCGCCTCCCTCGAAGGACCAAAAAAGGGAAAAAGAGCGCTCATGTTTATCCCGAACACCCCAGCACTCGCGGCATGGGGGCAGAAGCCGATGACTCACCATCTCTCAAATTTGATAAACGGCCGCACAGAAGGTAATATTTTAAATTCAAAAGCGTTGCTTAGCGCATATGAACAAGTTTTCAGCATACAGGATCACAAATGCGAGTTTACTCAAAAATTACATCTTTGGAGCATTCATCAGCTATAAGGCGGGCACCCTTCACGACGCCCTCATAATACGCTTCCGGGACGTGATGCTCCTTGCCCGGCGGCGGCCCGTCCTTCACCAGCTTCTCCGCATCCATCTTGCCCCAGTGCACTTTAGCACGGGCAAGCGCCCTACGGGCACCTTCGATGTAGACGGAGTGCTTGATTACTTCAAGCCGTGGACAGGCATCCACCAGCCGCCTCACCAGCCCAATGTAGCTCCCAAGCAGAGCCTCTCCAGGCCAAAGCCGAACTATGAGGCCCTTTATGGCCTGTTCGGCCACCTTGTGGAGCTCGACCATTTGCTTCAGCTGGTCGCTCAAAGGCACCAGGTGTCCGGCCTCAGCATACTGAGACTAGAACACCTTCTCCGTCGAGCTCCCCTCCTCGGCTCGATAGTAGGCGGCGGCATCAGACGCACTGCAGGGCAAATCTACGAATGCTCCTGGAGAGCTCCGGACTCGGGTAAGTAACAAGTAATTCACTTTCACGTGCTTGCTTTGAATAATGAATGCCTTACTCGCCGCTATCTTCTTCATCGCTTCAATTTCTTGGAGGGCTTTCTGGGCTTCGGCCTTGGCAGACTTCGCGCTTTCGAGGGCTGCCGCAAGCTCGGACACTTGAGTCAAGCTCCAAACTCTCGTGTTTTTTCACGAGAGCCTGGAGCTCTTTCTGCACCTCCTCCACCCGCGCCTCCTGCTTCCCTCTCTCTGTGCGCTCCACGGCTGCTCTGTTTTCGGCCTCAGATAGCGCTTTCTTAAGGGTTGCCACCTCGGTCGTGGCCCCTATAATAGCACGTTGATCCTGTCATTTTTTGCAACCACATCTTCTCTATATACTTGCGCAAGGTATTACTTACCTTCCTTATCCTCGAGTTGCCTCTTGGCATGGCCGAGCTCATTCTCGGACCGCGTGAGGTTTTGCTTCAGCGGATCCACCTCCGTAGTCAGTGCGGCGGAGGCCAGCAGCGAAGCCTGCATACGCATATTGACTTGATTATGCTAGACTCCTGCGATTGTTATTAGATCCTCTATTCGGTTTTTCTTTCCGAACGCCGAACAGAGCATCAGGGGCTACTGTCTATGCGGTAATATTTTTACATATTCTTTACTTACCTCAAAGCCTGTTAGAAGGCTGGCACAGGCTTCGGTCAGTCCGCTCTTGGCGGACTGAACCTTATGGATCACCGCGCTCATAATAGTGCGGTGCTCCTCGTCGATGGAGGCGCCGTTAAGCACCTCCAGCAAATTGTCCGGTGCCTCCGGTTGGACGGAGGTCGCCGGCTCGATAGGCTTGCTCCTCTTGGAAGGAGGCCGCCTACCGGAGTCCGGAATCATTGAAGGTTCCGGCGCGATGTCCGGCTCAAGGCCGGACTTGGAGCCCTTGGGGGTTCTATCCCCTTTATGCCTGGAGTCCGGGAGGTCGCCTTGCGGCGCCTCCAGGACCACCTCCTCCTGGCTTGGAACCTGTTGGGACGCCATCTCAACGTCGTCCATAGGGTGGGGGGAGGTAGCCGTCGGAAGTGAATTCACATCCGACGAATCCAAGGAACCGCTCGACGACACGTCAAGGCGGTCTTTGGGGGGACTGCATAAACATGTTCGACGTAAGGAAAAGCTGTGGAATGGAGGAATACTATGAATCACTATAGTATCCGGATACTTATGATTTCGCCAGGGGCTTGGCCCTGAGTGGCCACTCCTCTTCGCCGTCGTCGGCGTTGGTGGAGTAGTCCGGAGGAAGGGTTTTCCCCTTCTTGGACGCTTCGGCCTCCCCAGTTGGGGCGGCCTTCCTTTTCTTCCCTTCCCCCGCTGGAGGGGGAGAGGTCTCTTCTTCCTCCTCCTCGTCTACACGGGAGGAGTGTGTCTTGGAGTCGTCGGATGATGAAACCAACACCTCTAGGCGCCGGACACTCTTTCGAGTCCCCGTGGCCTTCTTCTTGGCCTTCTTCTCCGGCACCACATAGGGTGCCGGAACCAGCAGCTTCGCCAAGCGAGCGTCCGCTGGGCCTTCGGGCAAAGGAGCCGGACAGTTGATTTGTCTGGACGTCTCCTGCCAATCCTGTCAAAGGTAAGGGAGTTTAGATCTCACATGGAGTCAAACTATGAAAAACTAATACCCTGTAAAAGGTAAAAACAGCTTACCGCACTAGCGTGACGCTGCGTGCTAAATCTGCGATTCTCGGTAGCGGATGCGGGGGCCTCAGCGCCCTTGAAAAGCACCTTCCAGGCATCTTCGTACGTCGTGTCGAAGAGCCTGCTCAGAGTTCGATGCTGCGCCGGGTCGAACTCCCACAGGTTGAAAGCCCGTCGTTGACACGGGAGGATCCGGCGGATGAGCATAACCTAGACTACGTTGACAAGTTTTAGCTTCTTGTCCACCAGGGTTTGGACGCATGTTTGGAGTCCGATCAGCTCTCCTTTTTTACCCCACGACAGGCTCGTCTCTTTCCAGGAGGTGAGCCGCGTAGGGGGTCCGGATCGGAACTCGGGGGTTGCGACCCATTCAGGGTCGCGCGGCTCGGTGATGTAAAACCACCCCGATTGCCACCCCTTTAGGGTCTCCACGAAGGAGCCCTCGAGCCATAGGACGTTGGGCATCTTGCCCACCATGGCGCCTCCGCACTCCGCCTGGGTGCCGCGCACCACCTTCGGCTTGACATTGAAAGTCTTGAGCCATAGGCCGAAATGGGGGCGGATGCAGAGGAAAGCCTCGCACACGACAATAAACACCGAGATGTTGAGGACGAAGTTCAGGGCCAGATCGTGGAAATCCAGGCCATAGTAGAACATGAGCCCCGGGACAAATGGGTGTACAGGGAAACCCAGTCCGCGGAGGAAATGGGGGAGGAACACCACCCTCTCACGGAGCCCGAGGGTGGGGATGAGTTGCCCCTCTTCGGGAAGCCGGTGCGTAATGTCGTTAGACAAGTATCCGGCCTTCCTCAGTCTTTTGATGTGTCCCTCCATGACGGAGAAACCATCCGCTTGCCTCCCGCTCCGGACAAGGCTGGAGAAGGTTGAGGCGGGGTGTGCGGACTTGGGCGCTGGAGCTCAAGTGCGCGGAAATGGATAGGCAAAGGAGGAAGAAGGCATGGATGAAAAGGTGGATCCTTATCCCCTTATATGGGCGGACGCGACTATGCGTCCCCACCAGCCTGGTAAAACTCGCTTATCTCCCAAGCGCCGTAATCAATGGCGCGGTTGGGTTACCCACGCCCGTATTGATGAGAATCCCGGAATAAGAGGACACGATCTCTGCTTTGACAAGACGTGCCAAGGAAACCGCCTCGCTAAACGCACTGAGGTGGGATAGTAAAATGATTCGAATGAAGACTTGGCCGTGGTGTGATGTCACGCTACGAAATACGTCAGCAGATTAGATTTGTGTAAATATTATTCTCTCTATGGCAATATGTGGGAACTTATTTTGCAGAGCCGGACACTACCTTTGTGTTCAAAATCTTCTATGAAGTACTTGGAGGAGGAACCCGCCTTGCAATGTCGAAGACAATCTGCGCACCGGACTCATCGTCATTGAAGCCTGGTTCAGGGGCTACTGAGGGAGTCCTGGATTAGGGGGTGTCCGGATAGCCGGACTATACCTTCGGCCAGACTCCTGGACTATGAAGATACAAGATTGAAGACTTCGTCCCGTGTCCGGAAGGGACTTTCCTTGGCGTGGAATGCAAGCTTGGCGATACGGATATGTAGATCTCCTACCATTGTAACCGACTCTGTGTAACCCTAGCCCTCTCTGGTGTCTATATAAACTGGAGGGTTTTAGTCCGTAGAAAAAAAACAATCATACCATAGGCTAGCTTCTAGGGTTTAGCCTCTCTGATCTCGTGGTAGATCTACTCTTGTACGACCCATATCATCAATATTAATCAAGCAGGATGTAGGGTTTTACCTCCATCGAGAGGGCCCGAACCTGGGTAAAAACATCGTGTCCCTTGTCTCCTGTTACCATCGGCCTAGACGCACAGTTCGGGACCCCTTACCCGAGATCCGCCGGTTTTGACACCGACAGCGACACATGACTCTGCCAATGCACCCAAGTCCACTCCCCAAGCCACTGCTCCGCGCGTGATGACTGACCGTGAACTTATGCTTAGTCTTCACCAGAAGGTGGATCGAAATCACAAATGGGTTAAGCGTCAGTTTGGTTCACTTCTTCACAACATGACTGCCACACACAATGCAGTGAAGAAAAATCATTACTACCTCCATCAAGTCTTTGGTCGCACCTGGGCAATCCTGTCACATCTATATGGTGAAGACGATCTGAAGAAAATGGGTCTCAAAGAAGATTTTGACTGGTCTGCACCTCCACCGAAGAAATTCAAGAAGGTCAAGGTTCCTTCTCTGGTGGCCAGCTCATAATCTTCATCGCGCGACACTGATGAACATGAAGACTTGGATGACACTGCGGCAGGCCCTACTACAACAAACGACCCCAACAACGCTGGCGCTCCTTCATCAACTTGAATTTCTTCAGGGGCGTTAGTCCTCATATTCGATCCTTTTGGTCATTTGATGACAAAGGGGGAGAATTTTGAGTTAGTCTTCAAGCGGGTCTTTCTATATGGGCGTTTTTTTAAGTTACAACTCTCGTTCTTCTGAGACTTTATTGGATCGAGTTGCAATCTTAAACCCGATAGTGCTCTGATACTTTTGAGACGTTTTTCTGCATGCTTATTCCTCGTTAAATATTATTGCACGCATGCTGAATTACATCAGTCACCATATTTCATCATGCATTTCAAATTGTTCACTGTTATATGTCAAATGCGTGTATGAATTACAAGATATAGGGGGAGATCTCCATGATTCAATTCTTCAAGTGTGCCTTGCTTCAAAAGCAAATTCCTCACTATGCACATCTTCAGGGGGAGTTCTTCTATATCTTGCACTCAAATTCCTCAATAACAGTACTAACACTTCATATGTTTATCCCCTCTGAAAACTTAACCTATATTGTCATCAATCACCAAAAAGGGGGAGATTGTAAGTGCATCTAGTGCCCCTTAGTTATTTTGGTGTATTGAAGACTTATAGGTTAAAGGACTAATGCGTTTGTGAGTGTACACAGGTCTATAAGTCTATGAGGAGTTTGATATTTACAGAGAAAGTCGACCCCTAAAAATGAAGTTCTTCGACTGAAGACTTTGGATCTCTGAAGACTTTCTGAAGACTTTGAAAGTGAAGAAATTGGTGTGACCGTGAAGACTTGGTATTCATTCGAGGAACATGAAGCGTGAAGACTTGTTTTTATAGTTTCATTTTCTCTTTATTGAGTCATAGGAAACACCATACTGTTAAAGGGGGTCGAGGAAATACTAAAGAAAAATTTCCATGTGATGCTCAACTCAAAATCCTACACCTACCAATCCCTTCGAGTGAAGCCATTGGAAATCTCATATAGTTCTGTCAATTTCTTCAATGACAGAGACGAAGTTCTTCTGGTCTCTGAGAAATTTGTCTTGACTGAGGAGTGAGGAATTCGCCAGTGCGGATTGCCTACACAGTGAGAAACATGATAGCCCTGAGGATTTTTCTACTCAAAATTCTGACCGTTGTTGTGCTATGCGCCAGCTGTCCCAAAATATCTATCCACCTAACGGTCATATCATTGAAGGGCATTTATGTCTTATCATGTCGGGCTGCTCCCTAGGCTATAAATAGCCGCCCCCTACAACCACTAGTTGGTTGGCTGCTCCGAGAGAAACTGAAACTTGTCATTTGAGAGCAACCCATCCTCCAAGGACTTTGAGCGAAAATCATCAAGTGAGGAAAAACCAAAAACCCAAAACCCAAACACCTACGAACCCCAAGTGATTGAGCATCACTGAAGAGATTGATCCTGCGTGGATCCGACGCTTCTTACCTTTGAAGACTATGCTTCTTCCAGACGGTTAGGCGTCATGGTCTAGAGCATCCAAGAGGAATTGTGGATCGCCGAGTGACCAAGTTTGTGAAGGTTTGGAAGTCACCTGAAGACTTACCACGAGTGATTGGACGAGGTCTGTGTGACCTTAGTTCAAGGAGAATACCGTGAGGACTGGGTGTCCTGAGCTGCGTGTTCAGGACTGGGTGTCCGGGACTGTGTGTCCTCGAGTTTAAATACTCAGCCGCTCCAACCAGACGTACAACTGAGACAGCAGTTGGAACTGGTCTACCAAATCATTGTCTTCACCAAGCTTACTGGTTCTATTCCCTCAACTCTTTCATTTCCTCATAATTGTGTTGTGTGTTTGTTCATATATGTGTTTGAAGACTTTGACTGAAGACTTTCTCAATTTCCTCAATTCAATTTCTTCAGTCTGTTTGTGTTCATCCTGTGTTATCCTGTGATTACGCTTTTAGTACTCTGTGCATGTCTTGATTTCATCATGACGACCATGCTTGTATTCAGTTATGTTTACTTCTGAGTACTTATTCCGTTGCTGGTAGTTCTTCACTAAGGAATTTCCTCACCGGCAAATTCCTCAGTGAAGAATTCATAAAAATCGCCTATTCACCCCCCTCTAGTCGATATAATGCACTTTCAGTATAAGATTGCAGAATAGTAGATCGGAAATGTACATGATGGAAAATAGAACCGAGGGCCATAGGTTTCACTACAGGCTTCTCTCATGATAGCAAATAATACGGTGGGTGAACAAATTACTGCCGAGCAATTGATAGAAAAGCGCAAAGTTACGACGATATCTAAGGCAATGACCATGAATATAAGCATCACGTCCGTGTCAAGTAGACCGAAACGATTCTGCATCTACTACTATTACTCCACACATCAATCGACACCTTCCTGCATCTAGAGTATTAAGTTCATGAAGAACAGAGTAACGCATTAAGTAAGACGACATTATGTAGAGAAATTAACTCAAGCAATATGATGAAAATGCCATCTTTTTATCCTCGATGGAAACAATACAATACTTGCCTTGCTGTCCCCACTGTCACTGGGAAAGGACACCGCAAGATTGAACCCAAAGCTAAGCACTTTTCCCATTGCAAGAAAAACCAATCTAGTTGGCCAAACCAAACCGATAGTTCGAAGAGAATTACACAGATATCGAATCATGCATAAAAGAATTCAGAGAAGATTCAAATAATATTCATAGATAAGCTGATCATAAATCAACAATTCATCGGATCTCGGCAAACACACCGCAAAAGAGTATTACATCGGATATATCTCCAAGAACACTGAGGAGAACATGGTAGTGAGAATCAAAGAGAGAGAACAAGCCATCTAGCTACTAGCTAAGGACCTGTAGGTCTGTGGTAAACTAATCACGCTTCATCGAAAGGGCAATAGGGTTTATGTAGAAGCCCTCCATGATGGAATCCCCCTCTAGCAGGGTGCTGGAAAAGGTCCCTAGATGGGATCTCACTGTTACAGAAGGTTACGGCGGTGGAAAAGTGTTTTTGTGGATACTTCTAGTGGTTTGGGAATATATGTGAATACATAGGCGAAGGAATTAGGTCAGGGGAGTCACGGGGGGGCACAAGGGTAGGGGGCGCGCCCTCCGTCCTTGTGGCTGCCTCGTGGCTCTTCTGACTTGATCTCCAAGTATGTGGTGTATCTTCTAGTCCAAGAAAAATCATCATGAAGGTTTCATTCTGTTTGGACTTTGTTTGGTAATCCTTTTCTGCGAAACTCAAAAACAAGGAAAAACATAAACTGGCACTGGGCTCTAGGTTAATAGGTTAGTCCCAAAAATAATACAAAATAGCATATTAATGCATATAAAACATCCAAAACAGATAATATAATAGCATGGAACAATAAAAAAATTATATATGCATTTGAGACGTATCAATCATCCCCAAGCTTAATTCCTGCTCGCCCTCGAGTAGGTAAATGATAAAACAGAATTTTTGATGTGGAACGCTACCTAACACATTTATCCATGCAATTCTCTTTATTGTGGCATGAATGTTCAGATTCATAAGATTCAAAACAAAAGTTTAATATTGACATAAAAAAATAATACTTCAAGCATGCTAACAAGGAAATTATGTCTTCTCAAAATAACATGGCCAAAGAAAGCTTATCCCTATAAAATCATATAGTCTGGCTATGCTCCATCTTCATCACACAAAATATTAAAATCATGCACAACCCCAATGACAAGCCAAGCAATTGTTTCATACTTTTGATGTTCTCAGACTTTTTCAACTTTCACGCAATACATGAGCATGAGCCATGGACATAGCACTATAGGTGGAATAGAAGGTAGTTGTGGAGAAGACAAAAAGGAGATAGTCTCACATCAAGTAGACGTATCAACGGGCTATGGAGATGCCCATCAATAGATATTAATGTGAGTGAGTAGGGATTGCCACGCAATGGATGCACTAGAGCTATAAGTTTATGAAAGCTCAAAAAGAAACTAAGTGGGTGTGCATCCAACTCACTTTCTCATGAAGACCTAGGGCATTTGAGGAAGCCCATCACTGGAATATACAAGCCAAGTTCTATAATGAAAAATTCCCACTAGTATATGAAAGTGACAACATAGGAGACTCTCTATCATGAAGATCATGGTGCTACTTTGAAGCACAACTGTGGTAAAAGGTGTCGGATTCGGGGCTCCACAGACCCAAGAAAGGTTCAAACGCTGGGGCCCGTACGAAGAAGTCGATCTCCTCGGCCTACCAACTTGTTACTCTCCCAGCCTAGCTCGATGAAAGGGGAAGGAAAGAGACATGGTTGTTTACCCAGGTTCGGGCCACCTTGCGGTGTAAGATCCTACTCCTGCTTTGTGGTGGATTAGCCTTGAGGTGGGCTGAGGATGAACTAGTACAGAGGAAGAACTACCTCGGGAGGTTAGTTCTTGTGCTGGTGTCTGCTCATCAAGGTTCGGATGGGCCGATCCTTTTCTATGGTGGTGGCTAACCTACATTTATAGTGGCCTTGGTCCTCTTCCCCCAAAACGAAGGCGGGAAGGGATCCCACAATGGCCAAGTTTGAAGGGAGACAAATAGTACATCTTATCCTGACGAAAGGTGGTCTTCGCCTACAAAGCCTATGGTCATGACGCCGTGGTGGGCTCGGCGATGACCTTCGTCCTATCGTCCTGGCGGTCTTGGTCTTGTAGCATGGAAATGGAAACCTTTGGCTGATTCGTCGGGACTCCGCGCCTGCACTTGCCTCCTTAGCACCAAAGAGGAAACCTGTTCTACTGCACCCACCTGGCCTTGGTTGCCATGGCTTGCGTCACCTTAACCTCATGAGGTGAGCGCCTGCATAGGAGTCTCCGCTCCTCAAGAGCCAGCCTAGGGAGGCCGCTCCTTCTCGAGGTCTTGGCTTCATTTGCCTCGCGAGGGTCTTGTGTTGTCGATGCTGAAGATGGGCCGTACCAGGCCATTGATGGAGCCACGTCATGGGCCGCAGGCAGGCAAGTCTGGGTACCCTAGTTCCCAGAACGCCGATAAAAGGATAGTAACATTGCCCCTTCTCTCTTTTCTCTCATTTTTTATTGGGCCTTCTCTCATTTTTTTGGCCTCTTTTTTCGTCCGGAGTCTCATCCCGACTTGTGGGGGAATCATAGTCTCCATCATCCTTTCCTCACATGGGACAATGCTCTAATAATGAAGATCATCGCACTTTTATTTACTAACAACTAAAGAATTACAACTCGATACTTAGAACAAAATATGACTCTATATGAATGCCTCAGGCGGTGTACTGGGACGTGCAATGAATCAAGAGTAACATGTATGAAAGAATTATGAATGGTGGCTTTGCCACAAATACGATGTCAACTACATGATCATGCAAAGCAATATGACAATGATGAAGCGTGACATAATAAATGGAACGGTGGAAAGTTGCATGGAAATATATCTCGGAATGGCTATGGAAATGCCATAATAGGTAGGTATGGTGGCTGTTTTGAGCAAGGTATATGGTGGGTGTATGGTACTGGCGAAAGTTGTGCGGTACTAGAGAGGCTAGCAATGGTGGAAGGGTGAGAGTGTGTATAATCCATGGACTCAACACTAGTCGTAAAGAACTCACATACTTATTGCAAAAATCTATTAGTTATCGAAACGAAGTACTACGCGCATGCTCCTAGGGTATAGATTGGTGGGAAAAGACCATCGCTCGTCCCCGACCACCACTCATAAGGAAGACAATCAATAAATAAATGATGCTCCGACTTCATCGCATAACGGTTCACCATACATGCATGCTACGGGAATCACAAACTTTAACACAAGTATTTCTACAATCCACAATTACTTACTAGCATGACTCTAATATCACCATATTTATATCTCAAAACAATCATAAGGAATCAAACTTCTCATAGTATTCAATGCACTTTATATGAAAGTTTTTATTATACCCCCTTGGATGTCTATTATATTAGGACTAAATTTATAACCAAATAAAATTACCATGTTGTTTAGAGACTCTCAAAATAATATGAGTGAAGCATGAGAGTTCAACAATTTCTATAAAATAAAACCACTGTCGTGCTCTAAAAAGATATAAGTGAAGCACTAGAGCAAAATTGCCTAGCTCAAAAGATATAACTGAAGCACATATAGTATTCTAATAAATCACGATTTAGCGTGTCCCTCTCAAAAGGTGTGTACAACAAGGATGATTGTTGCGAACTAAAAAAAGACTCAAATCATACAAGATGCTCCAAGAAAAACACATATCACGTGGTGAATAAAAATATAGCCTCAAGTAAAGTTACCGACAGACGAAGACGAAAGAGGGGATGCCTTCCGGGGCATCCCCAAGCTTAGGCTCTTGGTTGTCCTTGAATATTACTTTGGGGTGCCTTGGGCATCCCCAATCTTAGGGTCTTTCCACTCCTTATTCCATAGTCCATCAAATCCTTACCCAAAACTTGAAAACTTCACAACACAAAATTCAACAGAAAATCTCATAAGCTGCGTTAGTATAAGAAAATAAATCAACACTTTTGGTACTGTTGTAAACTCATTATTTATTTATATTGGTGTAATATATACGGTATTCCAAATTTTAGATGGTTCATACCCCCCGATACTACCCATAGATTCATCAAAATAAGCAAACAACACATAGAAAACAGAATTTGTCAAAAACAGAACAGTTGGTAGTAATATGTATCTCTAGAATACTTCTATAACTTCAAAAATTCTGAAAAATTAGGAAAACCTAAGAAATTTGTTTATTAATCTTCTGCAAAATGAATCAATATACTAGCACGCTTCTGCTAAAAACGAGAATTGTTTTCCTGAGCTTAAAAGTGTCTGTTTTTCAGCAAGATCAAATCAACTATCACCGTAAGCCATCCCAAAGGTCTTACTTGGCACAAACACTAATTAAAACACGAAACCACATCTAACCAGAGGCTAGATGAATTATTTATTGCAAAAAGGAAGCAAAAAGCAAAAAATAAAAATAAAATTGGGTTGCCTCCCAACAAGCGTTATTGTTTAACGCCCTTAGCTAGGCATAAAAACACAAATAGTTCTAGGTATAACCGTAGTAATGATAAGGCAAATCCCCAAAACTCATCTCATACTCCCTTCGTTCAGCGACAAGTTCTCTTTGTGGTAAGAAAAAATAATCAAAATGGATAAATTTAATGGGATAAGGATCCCCAATATCAAGCTCGGGAGGAATTAGTTCCTCCTTTGGCCCCTCATATTGTATAACCAACTCATCATTGTAAGCATTCTTTTGGCAAAAAGTCATGAGTTTGTGTCCAAGAGAGAAACCCAATCCGTTATTTTGTATAGCAAAATTATTATTAAGCTCAGAAATCTTATAACTAAACATAGGTAGGGACCCTCTTTCTTAGATTTTCATTATAAGCAACATGATCTAGAGATCGTAAACGCATTATGTCCTCTTGATTAAAGATAATTCCCTCTATGGGAGGACGACCACCATCTACTTTATAATGCGCAAAAATTTCACTAGCTTCTTTCATAATAAATATAAACTCACGTGATAGGAATATAGTGGCGGCGCGCTTAACAGAAGAATGTTCAATATTAGAAAACTCTAGAAAAATCCTTTGTATGGATGGATGCATATGAACAAATTGTCTTTCAAGTTCAACCACGAGCAAATATATAGCATCTGCAAGACTACTAGTTTTATGGAGAATAGATCCTCCTAACATGGGTAGCGCACCGGCACAAGTAAAGAAATATTGAATAACCCCTTTTCCAATAATATTGCTGCTACATATACGAAGTTTTTTAGTGTGCAAGATAGTAGATTCTTCATGACGATTAGTATTGGAAAAAGCATCAAACTTTCCCCCAACGTTACTACTATCCTTTTCAGCGATAACCTCCCCAATTTCAGACATGGTGCCAACAAACAAATCTAGTAAACGAGCAACTCGAAAGCAAACGAAGAAGATGAACGAAAGAGGGGTGAAGAAAAGGCAAATCTTTTTTTAAATCGTTTTAGAAGTGACGGAGAGGAAAATGAGAGGCGAATGGTGAATAATGTAATGCAAGATATGAGAGTTTATGATGGGTACTTGGTATGTCTTGACTTGGCGTAGATCTCCCCGGCAACGGCGCCAGATATTCTTCTTGCTACTTCTTGAGCTTGCGTTGGTTTTTCCCTTGAAGAGGAAAGGGTGATGCAGTGAAGTAGAGATAAGTATTTCCCTTAGTTTGAGAACCAAGGTATCAATCCAGTAGAAGACAACGCACAAATCACCTAATACATGCACAAACAATCAAACAACTTGCACCCAACGCGATAAAGGGGTTGTCAATCCCTTCACGATTACTTGCAAAAGTGAGATCTGATAGATATAGATAAACGATAAAGTAAATATTTTTGGTATTTTTGGTTTATAGATCAGAAAGTGGAAGATTGCAAAATAGTAGATCAAAAACTTATATGATGGAAAATAGACTCGGGGCCATAGGTTTCACTAGAGGCTTCTCTCATGATAGCAAATAATATGGTAGCTGAACAAATTACTGCCGAGCAATTGATAGAAAAGCGCAAAGTTATGATGATATCTAAGGCAATGATCATGAATATAGGCATCACGTCCGTGTCAAGTAGACCTAAATGATTTTGCATCTACTACTATTACTCCACACATCGACCGACTCCTGCCTCCATCTAGAGTATTCAGTTCATGAAGAATAGAGTAACGCATTAAGTAAGGTGACATGATGTAGAGGAATTAACTCAAGCAATATGATGAAAACCACATCTTTTTATCCTCGATGGCAACAATACAATATGTGCCTTGCTGCCTCTTATCATTGGGAAAGGACACTACAAGATTGAACCCAAAGCTAAGCACTTCTCCCATTGCAAGAAAAACCTATCTAGTTGGCCAAACCAAACCGATAGTTTGAAGAGAATTACAAAGATATCAAATCATGCATAAAAGAATTCAGAGAAGATTCAAATAATATTCATAGATAAGCTGATCATAAATCCACAATTCATCGGATCTCGGCAAACACACCGCAAAAGAGTACTGCATCGGATAGATCTCCAAGAACATCAAGGAGAACATGGTATTGAGAATCAAAAAGAGAGAAGAAGCCATCTAGCTACTAGCTATGGACTTGTAGGTCTGTGGTAAACTACTCCCGCCAAATCGGAAGGGTAATAGGGTTGATGTAGAAGCCCTCCATGATTGAATCCCCCTCTGGTAGGGTGCCGAAAAAGGTCCCTAGATGGGATCTCATGGCTACAAAAGGTTGCGGCGGTGGAAAAGTGTTTTTGTGGATACTTCTAGTTGTTTGGGAATATATGTGAATATATATATATATATATATGAAGGAATTAGGTCAGGGGAGTCACGGGGACCCCACAAGGGTGGGGGCGCGCCCTACCCCCCTGGGCGCTCCCTCCGTCCCTGTGGCCGCCTCGTGGCTCTTCCGACTTGATCTCCAAGACTCTGGCGTGTCTTCTAGTCCAAGAAAAATCATCGCAAAGGTGTCATTCCGTTTGGATTCCGTTTGGTAATCCTTTCTGCGAAACTCAAAAACAAGGAAAAACAGAAACTGGCACTGGGCTCTGGGTTAATAGGTTAGTCCTAAAAATAATATAAAATAGCATATAATGCATATAAAACATCCAAAATAGATAATATAATAGCATGGAACAATAAAAAAACTCATAGATTCATTGGAGACGTATCAGCCACTAGAGCACCACATATAGCGTGTGGCCAGTGCTTGTTATCCCTTACAACATGCCACCAAATATCTACACCAAAGAATCAAACTACATGATGGCCTTGCTCATCCCATGTCCAAAAAGTTCTGGAAAGGATTTTGATTTATTCATGGAGCCTCTTGTGGAGGAACTTCAAAAACTATGGAGGGGTGTTCTCACTCGAGACCTATATAGCAGTCCACCAGCTGATTTCTTTCTGCGTGCTGTTATAATTTGGTGCATCCATGATTATCCGGCTTTGGGCACTATGTCATGGCGAACGACACATGGTTACAATGCATGTGTTCGCTGTGACAAGAATTCGTTGTCATACGTAATACTTAGCAAGATATGTTACATTGGACACCGTTGTTTGCTGGCCAAGGACAAGTCATGTCCTACAAAATGCCGAAGACATGTGTTCAATGCAAAGCATGAAAATCGTTATGCGTCAAAGAGGCTCACCGACGATGAGTTGCAAGTGGAATTAGAGAAGGTCAGGCATATTACACTAGGAAACCATCCTAATAATGGTAGAGGGAAAAGGAAGCATGGCCGGGCAAAAGAGAGATTATTGTTTACCTGTAGGTCCACTTTTTGAGACTTGGAGTATTGGAAAGATTTGGATCTGCGGCATAATCTTGATGTGATGTACATCGAGAAAAATATATGTGACAGCATTATTGGCACACTTCTTAATATTGAAGGCAAGACAAAAGATACCTTAAAATCTAGGATTGATTTGACACACCTGGGTATCAGAAAGGATTTGCAGGTGGAAGATGAAGGTAAACGTGGGGATATGGCACCAGCTGTGTACGTCTTGGACAAGGTAAAAAGAAAAGAATTATGCAAGGTCCTGTCACGTGTGAGATTCCCACATGGATTTGCTTCCAACCCTGAAAGGAGAGTCAGTGCAGATGGAAACAAGGTAGGGGGGGTTGAAAACTCATCTGCCACGTCCTACTTCAAAGGGTTTTACCAGTTACCCTTAGAGAATTGGGCCGCCTTGACTTATACGGAGCAGTTGCAGAGTTGGGACAATTCTTCAGGGAACTCTGCAGTAGAAATATCAGGATAGATGCTTTGGAGCGTCTTAGAGACAAGATACCAACTATCCTATGCGACCTTGAGAAGATATATCCTCCAGCCTTCTTTGATGTGATGGTGCATTTGGTTGTTCATCTACCTAATGAGGCACTGCTTAGAGGTCTAGTACAGTATGGCTGGATGTACCCTATTGAAAGGCGACTAGGCACTTTCAAGGGCTATGTTAGGAACAGAGCTAAACCTGAGGGTTCCATTGCATAGGCCTACATTGCTAAAGAAGCGTTGACATTCTGCTCAAAATACATTGAAACAGTTGATCAACTTAGCAAAGAGGTGGTTGAAGACAATCCCGAGCCCAATGTTTTCGATTGTTCTGTTCGAGTTACATGGAAGAGTCGACAATAAGACAAACCTAAAGATTTGGACAAAATGGTTTGGTATGTGTTGAATAACTATCCTGAGATTCTACCTTATAACGAGTAAGTGCTAAGTACTGCAGCTTATACATCGTAATCTACTAAACTTGCATCACATTCTTATATATATAGACACACACACACACACACATAAACACTATTCTGATCACGGGATCCGAATAATATTCTGATCACAACCTGAACTGCCTGAGTAATGAGCTTGAACTTGCCTTTGTACGAACCCGACCTTCGGGCTATCATCGCAACCGTGCCTTCTACCGCGAGTTTTTATGATCATTCCTGTTGTTTGCGATGTAAGTGTAATGTGGACATATTTTTTAGAATCTAAATGCTTGTTTTGATTCGGAATCTAGCACGTTGGCGGATTTGCTCTCGGGCGGTGATGAACATGGGTCTGTTACAAGTTTTTTGCATGTACTGGATGTTCTAGAATCTATAACAGGGTGAGAATTGGGTTTAGGTACGAGTTTAATGCATGTTTTGTTGTTATTTTCGAACGAATTCGATTTGGTGTTCCGCCGCCTCTGTTCTTTGTCTGTGGGAGTGGTTCCGGCCGCTGTTGTAGATTTGTAGTTTTGCTGTTCAAATTGGCGGCGGATTTGCGTGCGTTAGTGAGACAGGATGTTGCCCATGTCATTAATTTAATTGGATCTTCTGCCTGCTGCCGTGGTTTTCTGTTCGAGGGACAATATGATGAGAATCACTTTCTTGTTTATTTGGAGCATGATGATGTTCGAAATGGCGGTTGAATCCTTCCCATGTTGTTAATTTGAATTGGCTGGCTCATTCATTCTGAAAATGTGCATTGGACCTTCTGCCTCCCGCCATGGTTCATTGTTCGAGTGGACAGCTTGATGGCAATCATTTTTTGATGTTTTATCTGGAGTATGACGACGTTCGAAATGGCTGTTGACGTGTTGGAATTTACCCAAACGATTAAATCTGGGAACCAAATTTGTTCGGGGTTGTTTTTTCAATCATTTTACATTCTGTTGTACAAGCTGGACTGCTATAACATTCGTAGTTGAACTTCTGTGCCCTTTACGCATGCTTTTAGGAGATGAGGCAATACGATCTAGTCTGTTGTTGTTGTATAAAAAATCAAGTATGTTTTACGTTGTTGACTGTCGTCATGTGTGTAAGTGTGGAGCTGGACCACAGGCACATGCCTCCTCTTTTGCTTTAATCTATGTTTTGGGATAGTTTTTTGATCATCCATTATCTTCAGTAGAAGTTGTACTTCTTTTTTATTAATGATTGAACTTCTGGTTTTCCACATTTGCAAGGCGAAGGTGCATGGTGATCTATATTTTCTTTGTTTGGTTTTTTCTTTAATTTTAATTCTTCAGATGTTCTTTTTAGACTTTGTCTCATGAGCAATCATGGGATTAGCCCAAGTATGCATGCACTTTTTCTAGGTCATCTAAGGGTCGTTGTACAAGCTGGACTTCTATGTTGTTCATACGTGAACTTCTGCTTTTCCTTCTTTGCAAGGTAATGCAGCAAATCCTCTCTATTTCTTTCTTTTTTATGTTATTTTTCATTCTTTGCATTGGTTTGGATTTTTTTTGACTTAGTCCCATGAGCAACCATGGAATTAGCCGACGGATATGTGTATCTTTTTTATTTTATTCTAGTATGTTTTTGTACTTATAATAGTTGTTGGTCTTCACTGAATAACGATCCTGAACTTCTGTATGATAATCGTTTTTAACATGTTAATTTGAGGTTTTACAAAACCCCGGACTTCTATATCTTCACTATTTGAACTTCTTATTTATAATTTTGTTTGTTATTTTTGGATTTAAATATTTATAGACATTGAAATCGGCATTGCGCCTATTGACAAATGCGCTAACGCGAGGCCGAGTAGGGGGGAGGGGGCTCGGGACCCCCCTCCCCTCCCCCTGCGAGGCCGAGACAGGAATGAGCCGGAGCATGCGACGACGCGGCGTGCCGTGTCGTCGCATGCGGAGGCGAGTCCGTCACATCCGTGACCCCACTATCTATCTTAGGGGTGTGGCTCTGGGGTGCATGCGGTGGGGGTGGAAACAGAATAACCGCATTGCGTCCTGTCAAAACCTAGCGCGCAGCAATGCGATAGCGTGAGGCCGAGCAGGGGGGAGGGGGCGGGACCCCCCTCCCCTCCCCCTGTGAGGCCAAGACAGGAACGAGCCGGAGCAGGTGATGATGCGGCGTGCCGCATCGTCGCATGCGGAGGCGAGTCCGTCACATCCGTGACCCTACTATCTATCTTAGGGGTGTGGCTCTGGGGTGCGTGCGGTGGGGGTGGAAACAGAATAACCGCATTGCATCCTATCAAAACCTAGCGCGCAGCAATGCAGTAGCGCGAGGCCGAGTAGGGGGGAGGGACCCCCCCTCCCCTTCCCCTGCGAGGACGAGACAGGAACGAGTCGGAGCACACCATGTTGTCGCATGCGGAGGCGAGTCCGTCACATCCGTGACCCCACTATCTATATTGTTTTTATGTTGTGTATTTTAATTAGATATGAACTTAATCTGTTTTTGTACTTGAACTTCTTCTTTTTGTTTCTTAGTGTTTGTTTGTTCATATGCCTTTACTTCTTTGATTAGATTACTTGAACTTCTGTTCTTTATTTTTTTGAACTTCTTTCTCTTGTTTTTTTAGGTGCATATTTGTGTATGTATTTTTCTTCCCTTGGTAGTGTATTTGCCATCAATTTTTAGTTTTAAGGATATCAGCAGTGTTGTTGTGTGATCTTAGCTCATTATAATAGATGCATTCAAATTGTGCATTCATTTATCTATAGATGTATTTACTTTTTTAGCTGTTGGGGGTAAAACTGTAATTTCACCGGCTCTTCAACACCTATGACAAAGAGGCATTAAGTGTCCATCTCCCTCGCCACCACCTGTCAAAAAACCCCTCTCCCCCTGTCGCTCGCTCTCTCCCCCCTCTCTGTCGCTCCGCTGCCTTCGTCCCCTCCAACTCCCCCCGATTTCTCCGCCCCTGTCCCCCTGCCCTCGTGAGTGGAGTAACCGGCGCACGCCCCCGCTCCTATTTCTCTCCCACGCCCCGCTCTCCCTCACCCAACACGCTCTGTTCTACTCTGAAGCGACGGTGGCAACTGCTTGCGCGGTTCCAAGGTGCGTGTGGCGTCATGGGGAGTGGAAGAACCGCCGCGGATTCGTGCGTGTGGGGGTCGTTTGGAGAGGTACAAATGCTGCCCCCCTAATGCTTGCTTTTAGTTTCGCCAGATCTGTCGAGGCCTGCCTATTTCTTCTGTGTGCTCTCGCGTCCGCCTCCTACCCCCTTCTTCCCCTTCTTCTGATGGTTTGGTGGGAGATTAGGTAGGGTTCTTGTGCGTGTGGCGGTTGGATTGCATTCCCCCGTGGTCAGATTTGTTTGTGAGATGCTTGTGTGTTCTATTTCTCCCTTCAGACTTGTGTGGATTTCATTTCCCCTTTCTTGATTTTAGCAGTCAGATGCATGTAAGAGAGGGTGTGGTGTGATGGTTGATTCTGGATCTGATGTATCTAATGCATTAGTGCTGTGCATTTCGAAGTCTACATTATGTCTGTGACATTCTAGTTAGTTTATGGATACATTTTTTGTTGTGCTTGCCTAGGTGTGCTACTGTTCATCTTTTCATACTTGTTGGTATGTTCTAGTTGTTTCATCCTGGGGTTTGATTCAGTTTCTTTTTGTATTTTGTTGTATGATTTTCTACTTGCTAACTACATGTAATCAATCCCCTATTTTAGTAGGTTGTTCTAGTGTCTGGAGTTGCATTCATCAAGGCGGTTGTGTTGTCATGGCTTCAAAACCTTCGCCAGGTATCTTAATGTAGTTGGATCTTGTATTTTAAATAGCATTATTCTTATATATGTCTGCCCATATCTTCACTTAGTTTTCTCGTTGGACTGCCATTCTTAATAGTGTGAACTTCTAACGAAGGTTATGTGCATGCATTTTACCCTTAGTTTGAGTTAGTAGAGTGTTGCTTACTTTTTAGTTGATGATTTGCAGGTGAAACTATGTCACCAAGTGTTGTTGGACTTCCCAAATGTTTCATATTTATAGTGCATATCTTTGTTTTTTTGTTATCATGTTCATGGTATTGATATTTAGTTTGCCTGTGAAATACTATTTGTGGTCATGCTACATCTTTTTTATGTGCTACTTGCTTGGTTCACATAGTTGAACTTCTGGTTTAATTATTGTTTGTTTATAATGAAATTTGGTTGAACTTCTGTTATGCACATTTTGTTTTATTGCTTTGTTATATATTGTTGAACTTCTGGACATTCATCTTTATGTAGTAGCCCCTCTGGTGTGATGCGGAGCATTCCATGATCATCCCCATGGACGCACCTACACCTCCAACAACACCACTTGGACCAATGACACGAGCCCGAGCGAAGGCTATCGAAGATAAGGTGAACTCACTCCTCTCCAAACTTCCACTGGATACTACCTAAGTCTGAGGTGTTGTGCATGATTAGGTACCAAGAGGACCCTCCCGAAGATGCGCATGAAGATGTACAAGTCCCCAAGTTCACAGATGAAGAGAACCAACGGAAGGAGTCAAGAAGATCTCCCAGGCCCCGGACATCCGGCCAAGACCCCGGACATCCGTCCCCTGGAGCTCCTCCCACCACAGCAGCTCAGCCGCCAGAAGCTACAGGCCCAGGACATCCGGCCTCGACAGCCCGGACATCCGGCCTCTCCCGAGCCCCCGGATATCCGGCGACCAGACGGGAAATCCGGCCCCTCCGAACCCGAGAGCAACAAATGCCACCACTCCAGCCCGGACATCCGGCATCGCCGAAAGCCCGGACATCCGGCCTCCCCTGTCTTCTCACATTGAAGGGCCGAGGCCCGTGTATCCCTTCTCCCCCCTAGACTATATATACTCCACCTCGCCCAAATTTCTAGGGTTAGCAAAGGATTAGCTCATATTTCGTGTGAGAGCTTTGCACATCCACTTGGTTACCTTCTCCTCGGAGATTCGAGCCTCCAATGGAGAAGATCCCCCCAGCGGATTCAAGACCCTTCTTTAGGGAATAACATCAAGACCTCCTCATGGAGAAGACCGATTACCGTGTATCGTCCCAAGTTGATCGCGGATCGTGTATCTTACTTTATGTATTCGAGGATCTAGCACATGTGTGATCTATTCATGTTGGTTTGAGTGTTCCTCTTTATCTCCTTTTGTGTTTCCCTCGTTTTCCCCTTTGTGTTCTTCGCGGGATTCTGCTCCTTTCGTGAAAGATCGGGCGATTAGGGTCCCTACCCTACATCATCTTGGTATCTAGAGCCACGTTGATCACGATTTCGGAGCCTCCCCATTGTGTTTCTAGCCTTGTTTTGTTGTTTTTTGTCCTAATTCGAAAATTCCCCACCAAAAATAGCCCCCAATTTTTTTTGTGATTTGTTGGTGTGTTGAGATTTTGTTGGTTTGGATCCGTGGATTTGCTTTGTATTGAGTGGATCTAGCTTCCCATCCATTTCCCCCCAATTTCCATCCACAAATTCCTCCGAATTTCGCCTGGATTTGACCTCTCCACGCGGTGTTCATCCCGTTCGTCCCCGGATGTAGAGTTGGGACATCCGGCCCGACAAGCCCGGACATCTGGCCCTTGGACATCCTGTCTTCCACTCGGACATCCGACCCCTGGCAGCAACATTTCCATCCACCGCCCTATTTTCCGTCCATTTTTCACCAAATTTTGTTCCGGTGCCCACCATATACCACATATACTTCCGCATACCTCCACCACTTCCGCATAGCCCAACCATTTTGGACCATTTCGCTCTCCAACACATTTGCTACTTCGAGGTTTGAGAATTTGAGTTGTGGTACCATATTCTTTTGTGTTTCGGCTATCTAGGTACGGTTCGACATCGACATCACCGCCGCTCATCTTCGCCACGGACGCGTCCTACATCATCACTGCCATCCTACATCGTCATCAACAACGACCACCTCGACTACACCTTGGTATTCGTGCCACCATTTTGACACCATACCGTAGCAAGACGGTAACCTCATCTTGGTATGGGACATATCACTCTTGCCATTACATTGATAGACATCATAGCCTTACTCCTTTGCATTGCTTACCCATCGAGATTAGCCATTGAGTATTGCCGGCAATGAGACTTGTGCACATTAGTGATCATACTTCCCATAGCGTACATACATCATTGTTGCATATAGTGGTATCATCTCTTGTGTCACAAAGTTGTCATCGCTTACACAATTGCTATCTTGGTTTGTCAAGCATTGCATGAGAAAAGAGCTCAAACATCAACGAGCCAAACAAGCTTTTAAGCAAAGAGGAAAGATAAGTAAAGAGCTTTTAATCAAGAACCATAGCATCATATAACATTAAGATTGTCATACTCAATCATCTTGGATCATATCATAGCAACACCATGCATAGAGCATACTTGGGATAGAAGTCGTTGCATTTTTGCTAAGTAGGTTGTGCACAAGTTCTTGTATCCGCCTATTGTGCAATCATGCTAGCGTCTCTCTAGTGTTATGCAACAAGAGCATTTTTGTGGATTCCACATTTTGTCTCACCCTTGGTTGCACGACCCCACTTATCTTTTTGCATGTGTGTTTCCGTGTACCTTATATGCTTGTTCTACTTGTTACATTGCATCTTGCGAATCTTTTCCAACATTATTGAAGCTCACTTACAATTGCATCAAAATTTGTGCCACCATCCTAACCAAGCTCCACCATAAGCTTTTACTTATTTAGGTGTGAGAAACCGACAAGAATTGGGACCAATTGTGCTATTTCCTTGTCCTACATTGGAGTGATCATCGATCCACTTTCAACTTTGGTCAAGGTACATTTGGTATTCGTTCTTCTTTTTCTACCACTTACAATTGTCTTGGAATGGTGGATAGGCCAAGTACTTCTACCAACCCACTCTTCATGGAGAAAGACGATGACATGAACTCCCTCGTCACCAAGAGTCACCTCTTTGGTGCACAACATGCTTTGCATCAAGAGCAACAAGCCATGAGTGACCGCATCGACAACCTCGCTACCGACTTGCGACTCTCCAAGAAACGTACAAGGGACTACTTCGACCACAAGCTCGACGATCACAAGCAAGAGAATGATGCAAGGATGGACGAGATTCGCGCTTTTTTGCTCAACCGCTCTTCTTCCACTTCAAGAAGGACTCGTTCAAGCCGACACTCCGACTTCACACTCTCCGGCTCAAGTACACCGACATCGAACACTCTTCACCGAGCTGCGCACAACGATCGTCAAGCAAGCCTCAATCCCCTACACGACACCAACTCTCAAGAGCGCTGACGACATAAAACTCAAGAGGCCTTTGCGCTATCACGAGAACGGCAATGTCAACGCCAACATGAAGAGGAAGAGCGAGCGCGTCTACACCAAGTTGCACAAGACGCTGAGGCACAATGCCAAGAAGAACAACTCCGTGAAGCTCAAGCACTTGCAGTGCAACAAGCCCTCCAAGATTCAAGTAGAGTCGTAGCCAACCGAGGCCGACAAGCTCGAGAACAAGAAGAATCATTTTGGGAAGAAATTCAAGAACGGAGATTTCAAGCTCGTGTGCATCGTCAAGTTCCTCAAGCTCCTCTTCGAGCTCGACAAGCTCCTCCACAAGCTCGCCAAGAACATCAAGTTCTTCAAGAGCATGAAGACAATGGAAATCCTCCACGACAAGAGCAACATGAGGTTGACAACCCTCCTCATCAAGAACGACACGAGCTTAACAACCATCAACAACATGGACGTCATCATCCCCGACCCCAACACAATGAAGAGCAACGCTATGGAAAGCTCAAGTTCACCATGCCCAAGTTCAACGGAACCAACGACCCCGAAGAGTACCTTTCATGGGCATTCAAAGTTGACAAGATTTTCCGTTTGCACAATTATGAAGAAGAGAAGAAGATCGCAATGGCATCCCTTGAGTTCCAAGACTATGTGCTCATTTGGTGGGAATAAGTTATCGAGTGCCGAGAGGTAAGAGGTGAACCACCCATCACTACTTGGGCTCAAATGAAGGATGTCATGAGAGCACGCTTTGTGCCTACCTACTACAACCGCGACCTCTTCAAGAAACTCCAACTACTCAAGCAAGGAACAAAGAGCGTTGAAGAGTACTACAAGGAGATGGATATTTCCATGATACGAGCCAATGTCATGGAAGATGATGAGCAAACAATGGCACGTTTCTTGAATGGACTCAATCATCCCATCAAGAAGATCACCGACTTCCAACCATACTCAAATCTCATCAAGCTAGTGCACCAAGCTACCAAAGCGGAATGCCAAGTGCAAGATGATTTCAAGTATGCCAAGTTCTCATCCAAGTCCTACGGTTTCTCCAACAACCAAGCTTCAACGACTCCAACTCCGTCTACCAAGCCTTCTACAAGCAACATCGACAAGTCAATTTCCAAGCAAGCTTCATCAACTACAAGTCATCCTACTACGAGCAACTTCAAGCCAAGAGTTTCCTCATCATCAACTCCAACCGATGAGACCGTCAAGACGAGTTCCTTCAAGTGTTTCACTTGCGGAGGCCGAGGCCACAAGTCCTATGAGTGCACCAACAAGCGAACCATGATCCTCAACGACGATGGCACATATGACTCAATGAGTGAAGGCAAAATGGAAGCCATCGAGCAAGTCGCCATGCACCGGCAAGTGAATGATGAAGAGGAACAAGTATTTTGCCATGAAGATTCAAGTCCCACAGTTGTTGTCTCCAAAGTATTGACTCTCCAACATCACCAAGAAGAAGACCAAAGATGCCACATATTCCACACCAAGGCCGGCATCAATGGACGATCCGTCAAGGTCATCATCGATGGAGGGAGTTGTCATCACTTGGCAAGTGAAGAACTTTGCTCCAAGCTCCAATTGCCCAAGACGAAGCATCCCCATCCATACAAATTCCAATGTCTTAGCGACTCCGACACCAACCAAGTCGAGCACTGAGTACAAGTCTCCTTCAAAATTGGCGTCGACGAAGACACCTTGGAGTGCGACGTCGTTCCAATGACCGTTTTCCATCTTCTCCTTGGACGCCCATGGCAATTCGATAGAGGAGTCATCCACAATGGCCGAACGAACCACTAAATCTTCAAGATGAAGGGCAAGGAGTACGTTCTCCGTCCAATGTCGCCAAGTCAAGTGATCGCCGACAAGCAAGCCACCCATCGTGGAGATCATAGTGAGAGAGCGAGCCACCAAAAAGAGAGTGAGCGCCACAAGCCCAAATCGAGTGCCTCCACGATGAGTGAAAAGAAGAACTTAGTCCTATTTGCCACCAAAAGTGAGATAAGAGGAGTGTGTGAGAACCCATCGAGTGTCCTACACTACGTCCTCGTGTGCAAGGACAATGCACCACAACCTAACACTTCTCACACTCTTCCTTTAGTGTTATCTTCTCTTTTGCAGGAATTTCACGACATTTTCCCCCAATGAGTTACCTCCGGGACTACCTCCACTACGCGGCATTGAGCACCGCATCGACCTCATCCCCGGAGCACCGCTTCTGAACAAAGCTCCCTACCATGTCAACCCCGAAGAAACCAAGGAAATACAAAGGGAAGTAAAGCATCTCATAGACCATGGACATGTGCGTGAAAGTTTGATCCCTTGTGCCGTTCTGGTCATCCTTGTGCCAAAACGAGACGGTAGCTTTCGCATGTGCTCTGATTGTAGACCTATCAATGCTATCACCGTTCGATATAGGTATCCCATTCCACGCCTAGACGATATGCTTGATGTGCTTAGCGGTGCCACTATCTTTTCCAAAATTGATCTTAAGAGTGGTTACTATCAAATCCGCATACAAGAGGGTGATGAATGGAAAACCGCCTTCAAAACCAAGTTTGGTTTGTATGAGTGGCTAGTCATGCCTATGGGTCTTTCGGAAGCACCGGGCACTTTTATGCGCCTTATGAATCATGTCTTTCGCCCTTACATTGGTATATTTGTTGTGGTTTACTTCGATGGCATTCTTGTGTTTAGCAAATCTCTCAAAGAGCATGTCACCCATGCCTGCACCGTTTTGCAAACTCTTAGAAAAGAGCGCCTCTATGCTAATATGGAGAAATGCCATTTTGGTGTTGATAAGCTCGTTTTCTTGGGCTTTGTTGTTTCCTCTAAGGGAGTTCATGTTGATGAGTCCAAGATCAATGCTATTAAGACTTGGCCACAACCAACCAACTTGCATCAAGTGTGTAGCTTTCTTGGCCTTGCGGGTTTCTATCGTCGCTTTGTGAAGGATTTTAGCACCATTGCTTCGCCTTTGCATGCTTTGAGCAAGAAGAATGCGCCTTTTGTTTGGGGACCATCCCAAGATACCGCATTCAATGAGCTTAAGAATTTTCTTACTCATGCTCCCGTGCGTGCATTACCCAACTTTGACAAACCCTTTGAGATTCATTGCGATGCTAGTGGTAATGGCATAGGAGGTGTGTTAACGCAAGAGAAGCGCCCCATAGCTTATTTTAGTGAGAAACTTTCTAGAACGCAACTCAATTACCCCATCTATGACAAAGAGCTATATGCTTTAGTGTGAGTCTTGCATGAAAGGGAACATTAACTTCGTCCCCATGAGTTTATCATTCATACCGATCATGAGACTCTCAAGTATCTTAAGGGCCAAACCAAGTTGAACAAGTGTCATGCTAAATGGAGTGAATTTATTGAGTCTTTTCCTTATGTCATGAAGTACATCAAAGGTAAGGAAAACATTGTAGCGGATGCCCTTTCTCGCATATGCATGCTTGTTACTCAACTTGAATTGGATGTCATCGGCTTCGAGTATATCGAAGACTTGTATGAGCATGACCCTACTTTTACTACTCCTTATACCAAGTGTTTGTCGCACACCTCTTGGGAACGCTATTACATCAAAGATGGATATCTTATGAGAGCTAACAAACTTTGCATCCCCGAGTCTTCTCTTCGTTTGTTGCTTTTGCAGGAATCTCATGGAGGAGGCTTAATGGGACACTTTGGACGAGACTAGATGTTCGCTACGCTCTCGAGGAACTACTTTTGGCCCAAGATGTTTCGTGACATCAATCGCTTCACTAACCGATGCTCTACATGTCGCAAAGCTAAGTCCAAAGCTCAATCTCATGGCCTTTATATGCCTCTACCAATTCCATACCAACCATGTGAAGACATTAGCATGGACTTTGTACTTGGTTAGCCTAGGACTCGAAATGGGAAAGATTCAATATTTGTCGTTGTGGACCGTTTCTCAAAAATGGCACATTTTATTCCTTGCAACAAGAGAGACGATGCTTCACATGTTGCTAATCTCTTTTGTAGGGAAATATTGCGTCTACATGGAGTGCCAAAGACTATCGTCTCGGACTGCGATGTCAAGTTCCTTAGCTACTTTTGGAAGACCCTATGCGCCAAGCTCGGAATCAAGCTACTCTTCTCCACGGCTTACCATCCTGAAACCGACGGCCAAACGGAGCTGACCAACTGCACACTCTCCGCTCTACTTCGAGTACTCATCAAGAAGAACATCAAGGAGTGGGAGGAGTGCCTCCCTATCGCCGAGTTCGCCTACAACCGAGCAAGACACTCAACAACCAGCAAGTCCCCCTTCGAGGTCGTCTATGGATTCAACCCATTGTCACCATTGGACATTCTTCCTCTACCACTCCAAGAGCACATCAATTCTGACACAAGTGCACGAGCGACCCATCTCAAGAAGGTGCATGAAGATACAAGAAACACCATCGAGCTCCAAGTACAACGCCTTGCGACCAAGCTCAATGTCAAAAAGCACCCTATGATATTCAACATTGGAGACCTCGTGTGTCTACACCTTCACAAGGACCGCTTTCCCCAAGAACGCAAGTCCAAACTTCGACCACGAGCGGATGGACCCTTCAAGGTGCTCGCACGATACAACAACAATGCTTACAAGATTGACCTCCCAAGTGACAAGTACTCTATGAGCGACATCTTCAACATCAAAGATCTCTTGCCCTACCATGGTGATGAAGAATTTGATCCGAGGATGGATCTTCCCCAAGGGAGGGGAGATGATGCGGAGCATCCCACGATCATCCCCATGATCTTCCCCATCCTTGAAGCTACAGGCCCCGGACATCCGGCCTCTCCCGAGCCCCCGGACATCCGGCCACCAGCCCAGAAATCCGGCCCCTCCGAACCCGAGAGCAACAAATGCCACCACTCCAGCCCGGACATCCGGCCCAACCAGCCCAGACATCTGGCCTCCCTTGTCCGCGCACAGTGAAGGGCCGAGGCTCGTGTATCCCTTCTCCCCCCTAGACTATATATACTCCACCTCGCCAAACTTTCTAGGGTTAGCAAAGGATTAGCTCATATTTCGTGTGAGAGCTTTGCTCATCCACTTGGTTACCTTCTCCTCGGAGATTCGAGCCTCCTACGGAGAAGATCCCCCAAGCGGATTCAAGACCCTCTTTTGGGAAGAACATCAAGACCTCCTCACGGAGAAGACCGGTTACCGTGTATTGTCCCTAGTTGATCGTGGATCGTGTATCTTACTTTATGTATTCGAGGATCTAGCACATGTGTGATCTATTCATGTTGGTTTGAGTGTTCCTCTTTATCTCCTTTTGTGTTTCCCTTGTTTTCCCCTTTGTGTTCTTCGTGTTCTTTGCGGGATTCCGCTCCTTTCGTGAAAGATTGGGTGATTAGGGTCCCTACCCTACATCATGGTGTAGATTGTTTTTATATTTAGTATGTAAATTTTAGATTGTTTGTTGCGTTTACTGCTTTGTTAGGTATTGTTGAACTTCTGGGTATTGGAAATTGATGTAAAAGTAGAAGTCCCTTTGCCTTTTTACTTGCATTTTTTGTAGTGGGTGATGAGTTGAATAGTTCTGAAAAAATGCCCGCGATCAAGATGGAGCTTCAGAAGTTAATACTGATGCTCCAATATCTGATGCGACTAAATCACCCATTATTCCTTTGACTATGATTGCTGAGGTTGCTTCAAGCCTTGAGAATTTTTCAAGCCTCGAGGATTTTGCTTCTGTAGCTCTTGCTTCACCTAGTATGTGAAACCCCGTTTCTTTTCATTTTAAATTCTCAAGCCATGTTTTTTAACTTGTTCCCGTTGGTTGTTTTTGTTTTTGTTCCTGACATTTTTTATTTTTTGCTTTGATTTTTTGTGTTCTTTGCAGATGTGTCCACAGAGGAGGAAGCTGTGAACACCATCAACGATGTTCTATCTGAGTTGGATTTATAAAAAAACCCTGCTGCTGAGCATGGGGCTCCGTCATTCAAAGGTTGTGATTCCGTTCTGGATCCTTTGTGCTCTCTTCAGATGTCAGAGACGCAGTCGCAGTCTGTTGATCGCACTGAACCTGTCACGCACCTGAGGATGTGCCTCTTCAGCTTCTTGTGGAGGACCAACGTAAGAGGAAGATGCAAGAAGATTTTGACAAGAAGAGGGCGGACCGCCTTCAGAAAGGTTCTGATGTTCCTGGATCTGTTCATGCGGCTGAGCTCATAGATGAGGAAGACGTGTCGTGTGGCAGTGATGGCACGGTTGTCCCTGTTAAGAAAAAAATCAAGAAGACCGTTGCGATGAAGCATGTAATTGGTGGAGTTACTCCTCGGAGGAGCCCACACGTTTCAAGGCTTGCAGAACTTGCTGAGGATGAAGGGCTAGGCCTCAGTGGTACGCCACGCCCTAGTCCTCATTTGCTTGCCACTGCCGCGCCTACCCCTTCTCCGCTTGGTGCTGGTGCATCTAGTTAGGGGAAGAACTGCGGCGTCAAGCGCAAGGTTGCACCTGCAAAGGTCAACAAGGGTGAGAAGAAGCGTTCTCGTGTTAATCCAGAGAACAAGGATGATGCTGATTTCAACGTTGATGACGAGGACGATGACGATGATGATGCTGCTGCTAATCAGGTATGAATGTCTAATGTTTACCGCTCTTTAGAGCATTTGTCGCTATTGTTGTAGTTTTTTGTTTTTAGCACTGCCTTGGCATACATAGCTGACCTTCTACTTCATACAGACGAATAAATTAGTCGATCCGCTTTGCTTTTATGCTATTACTGCCTTTGTGTACATAGTTGGACTTCTGGATATATACATGAAGAAATTAGCTTAACTTGTTGGTATACATGTTTGATTACTCCCTTGGTGTACATGGTTGAACTTCTGCTTCGTAAATTTCCAACATTTTGAAAGCATCTTTACTTCTAGTCATACTTGGTTGTACTGCCTATGTAGACATAGTTGGACTTCTGAAATGTACTGCGTACGTAGGCATTAGTGGAATTTTGGTGAAGCTTGTGTATCTCATTGTTCTGCCTTTTTTCCTTGTCATTGCATTTTTTCAGTATCAGCTTGTGGAGCAGCCTAAGAGGAGGAAGAGAGGAGGCAAAGCGCCCGAAGAAGGTGGCCAAGGAGGAGGTGAGGCGAAATGTTTTAACAAGACGGTTCGCTACTCACTTGGAGAGGTCAAGACGTGTGCGAAAATGCTACAACCTAGGCACAAGATGAGGGTTATCAAGGCTGGTTTTGGTTGTGTGTTTGACTTGAAGGTTGATTCCAACATTTCTCATCCTTTGATGGGCAACATCTACACAAGGATTGACCCTACAACCATGATTCTTGACATGGGTAAGGCGAACAAGGTTCTGCGTATTACAAGTGATGATATTCACCATCTGTTTGATTCCCTCAAGGTAGTCGTACCCCTCCTAGGCCCTCGAATGATGGGTTTGATGATGATGTTATGAGGTTGAAGGCCAAGCTTGGGTACGCTAGGAGTGACGACATCAAGACAAAGGATTTGCAGAATATCCTCGCGGAACTTGTGAAGGATGAGACGAAGGATGATCTTGCTCTGTAGGTGTTTTACCTGGTTGTTTTCATGAAGGTGGTTATCCTGGAACGTCTACACGAGTGTCCAGGGAGGCAGCAATGGCTGAGAATCTTGTGTTTGAGGATATGGCAGATATGGACTATTGCCAGTTGGTTGTTGATGATATTCGAAGTGCTGTTGTTAGGTATCAGAAAGGTACTAGCATAGGAAAAGCTGTCACAGGTTGTGCCATCGCGCCGCTTCTTATGTATCTGGATTGCCTTATCATTGTCAAGACGCCTAATATTGACTTGAGGACCCCTCGCATCAATTTCATGGATCAGGTCAGGCTTCTTGAGCTTGCTGCGGCTGACTTGGTCAAGAAGGGTGATGATGACCCAACCAACTGGGTGTTTGGGAAACTGCCTGTGAGTGTTTATACGCATCATTCTTTCATGTGTAGTTTAACTTGGACTTCTGGTACTGTCTTCTATATTTTTGTTCCCATGTTCCTTCATTTGTTTTTTGACGCATTCACTTTTGTTTTTGTAGGCAGTGGAAGACACAGGCTGAGGTTGTGTTCTTTAGGGTTATCGAACGTCCTGTTCTAACTATGCCTCGTGCCGCCGGCCTAGGGAGTGGAACTTCTCCGAGATTTGAATTCTCCCGGGATGTTAATACTGGGCCCCCTGTAGATCCAGGAAGTTCTTCTGCCCATGTGAGTGATGCAGGTGGCGTGTCTTCCGAGAATTTGTTTGAAGCTGCCAATGTTTCCCTGGTTAGGATTGACGGTCTTCTTGAAACCGTTTGTGGGGAGTTGGCCCGTGTTCCGTCAACTGTTGAGCATCTTAGTTGCGTTGATGGGATTCTTCCTCCCGGACATGGTTTTGATGCTGATTCTTCGAAGGAGGTTTTGTCAATTGAAGCTATATTTCTTGAAGAGCTTCGTCAGAGCACTTCCCACCTCCGTGCTAGCTTTGGGTTGTTCAAGGGAATGCAGGATGCTCGTTGCAAGCCTTTTGAAGATGAGGCAAGTGTTGTTGTCAGACAGATTCAGAGGCAGGATTCTGTTCGTTTGGGTCATGAAGGAGGCCACGTGGAGCATACCAAAGAGGTAAACTGATTCAGTTCATTGTTAGATTTCAGTTATTACTCTTTTTAGTCATAGGTGACCCTTATTGATTTCATGTGTCGTAAACTTTTAGTTTTTAGTACTAGTGTTTCCTAGTTGACCTTCTCTGTTTATAGCACCTAAACTTCATGGGCTACAGCACCTGAACTTTTGTAATTTCCATAACTGGCCTTTTTTTGTTCCCTTTTGTATTAGAGTAGTTTGATATCTGACCTATTATGTTTAGTGCATTTGGACTTCCATTATGTGTCAGTGCTCATAGCTGACCTTCTATGATTGTGTAATGCGAACTTCTGTTGATTAGGTATTTTTGTTCTACATGATTTTTTTTGTAGGCTGTTGATGATGGTACTAGGGTTGAGGAGGATGTTTTACCTGTGCATGAACCTGCCCAACCTACTCCCTAGAGTGATGTATTAGTTGATGAGGTTCATGGCAGTGAAGATAAAGTACCATTTTTCTTGTCCATTTGTCTCATTCTTTATTTTACTTGTTTGTGCATTTTATCACTATGTGCCCCTTTTGTAATCACTTTCTGTTCTTGCTGCAGATTGATGATGGTAGTGTTCCTCCAGAGAAGGTTGCAGAAAAGTCCTTGTTAGGCACTGGCTGCTCCAACGGGGTGGTACCAACTGAACCTGAGTAGTCCATTGGCGATGAGGTTTTTGATGCTGAGCAGAGCAAGACAACTGAGGTTTCTGAAGCTGAGCAGGGCAAGACAGCTAAGGTTTCTGATCCTGAGCAGGGCAAGACAGCTGGAGATATCATTTTGGAGAAAGATCCCGTTGAGGCTGCTGTTGAGACTGGTGGTAGTGCTGCTGCAAGCCCAGAGAAGTCTCCTGCAGCAGAGCCATCAGTTGATGTTGATGTTGTTCAAACACAACCAACCATTTTTGTTGTTTCAGATTCTCCAGTTGCTGCTGGTGTCCTTCCCGGCGATGCTGCAATGTCTACTGGAGATGATGATGAAGAGACTGAAAGCGATAGCCATGGAGAGGAGGTTGATCATTCCAGTGCTGTCACTGGTCTAGGCAAGAATCCATAAAGAGAGGAGCATGCTTCTCTCTTCTTTCCCCATCCCCGTCCCTTTTGTTGTTTGTTTTTGTCCATGATATCCATGCCTGTGTGGTGCAAGTAGAACTTCTAGTTTAATGCTTTGTCGTGTGGGTTGTAAATAAAGTTAAGTGAACATGTTTTCTATGTAGGGGAAGGTTTGTAATGCATGTGTTGTGATGTTTTCTGGTGTAGCAGCTGAGATGTGCTTGTGTTTGAATGTTGTTCTTGAATCTTGCTATTGATTGAACTGTCGCGAATCTATGTGCTTGAATGTTGCTCCTAATTTATATTTCTTTCGCTGAGCAGATAATGACCTTGTTGTCGTCCTAAAGAAGGTTTGATGACTTTTATTTCAATCTAACTAGGCTTAAGAATGATCGTTCCAAGAGGTGAGTGCAGGTGGTCAATATTTTACATCCGTCTACCCCCTGTGAACTACCTATGGTTTCAAACCTGAACTTCTTTACTCTATGTTGCTGAACTTCTAATTTTTACTTCTCTGGTGCTGAACTTCTGGCCTTTTGAACTGCCTGTTGTGATGTAGCTGAACTTCCTGAGTTCCTGATGCTGAACTTCTTTTACTTTCTATTGCTTTGTTTTAGATCAATGATTATGTTCCAAAACAAGGAGTGTGAAGCTTCTTTTGAGGATGTCGCAATATATTTTGATCCTCGCGGAATGCTTCGATCTAATGTGGCTGAGGTTGCACTCTACTATCTACGTGCGAAGTACCAGGGATCGGATAAACTCATCCTGCCGTATTGGGTTTGTGTAAGTCAACCATATAGTGCTTTCTTTTCTATATTGTTCCTTATCATTTTAGTTAAAACTTGTTTGTCTCATTTTTTATTTTCATATGTTGGTTTTGTCTGCATTATTTTCGGACAAGATTTTCAAAGATCAATTGGATTCCCGTGTGAGGAAGTACTTCTTGGCGACTTGTCCATATAGCATAGATGCACATGATTGTGCACGCAGTATCTTTGTTCTTTGCCTATGTAGTAGTTTTGCACTGCGATCCACTGTGTTAATATTGTTTTATTTTTCTTTGTACTGTTTGATATTAATTCTTAGTTTTTAATGATTCGTGTGTTTATGTTGCTTCAGGTTGTTTTCCCCACTTTTGACCCGCCTGAAACTCCTGCTTCCATGGGTGGTGTTGGTCATTGGGTTTCGATATTTCTTGACCTGAAGAATTCAAGGTTCCAGCTTCTCGACTCCTACTACGGACCAGACGATGACTGTGCGGTACGCCTATTTCGGCGGATGACTGATAACATCAAGAAGCTTTGAAACGATGCCAGCAACGACAGGGAGACACCCTTCAGTCCTATTTCTATCGATAATTTCCCTTTGGATTGGATTGATGTCCCCCAGCAGACTAACAAGTATGAGTTCCCCTTTTCTCTATATCACTTCTGTTTAACTGTAGTTGTACTTAAGTTGCGACATCTTTTATTCGTTGGCTTTCTTTTTTGTTCTAACACTATTCTTTTTTTGTGTTTGATGGCAGTATCGACTGCGGATTCTTCATGCTTACGAATGTTAATTCATATTATGATGGGGTTCTTGCAAATTATTCCCATGAAAATATCACGGATATCAGGAAGATGTGGTTGTACTCAATCGCTTCTTCCAACCTGTTGGAGACAGACCTCCAAGCTTTGTTTGGCTACTACACATGTAAGTCTTGGAACTTGGACTGCTTACGTGTACTGCATCTTTTATTCTACATGAACTTCATTCTTTCTTAAACTTGAACTTCTACTTTGAGATCTAGCTAGGCTGCTAGTTTCAGATGGAGAGGAGCATTTCTTGTACATGAACTTCATTTTTATCTTTTTTATTTTGCTTGTGTGTTTTGTTTCAGTATTTTTTTCCTTTCGTTGCTTACTTGGACACGAGCATTTCTTCTACTAGAACTTCAGAGATGATGCCTTTCTATGCTTTCATTAGGTGTAGTTGAATGTTTTCCAATTCATCAGTTTTATCTTGAACTGTGCCTTTGGTTGTGCCTGAACTTCTTTTAGTTTTTAAATGCAACTAATTTTTTTAGATCAGCTTGAGTAGTAACCATATCATATATATTAGTTGGGCTGCACATTGTGTTGTGCCTGAACTTCAGTTATATTTAATCGTCTTTTTTCTCTTGCTTTTCTTTTGCAATGGAGCCATTGGACTTGACCGATTACCACTACTCATTCCTCGGGTCACAGGAATACCAACCTAGGGAGGAATTGATGAGTACAACTCTGAGAGAAGATGATAGACCTCGAACCCTTATTCCTTCCAAGTTGGGGAAGCAGGCTGTTGGTATTTGTGGTGGTCCAACAACCCCTTCCTCCAGGAAGGTTGGTGCAGTCGAAGCAGCTGAAGCAGAAGTGATTTCGTCTGATGATGATTTTGAGAAGATTTCTTACCCGAAGAATGGTAAATCTGCTGCCGGTATTGTTGCTGGGAGAGGTGGGAAGAATGTTGTCATCACAAGGAGGAAACCGGCGGTTGAGTCTGGCAACATAACTTCCTCCAAGAGAGCATCAATATTGCCTTTGAAGTGGCGTTCTGCTGTCGCTCCCCTAAAGAAATACAGTTACCCTCATCTATCCGAGGCTCGGAAAGTTGAGACAGTATGTGCTTACTAAAGACGGTCTGGAGAAGTATTCTGAGTGAGTTTTCTTCTTCTTAACTTTGTTGCTGCCAGAGAGGCTACTCTGTGTATGTACTTTCTATTGTTGTAGTATGTGGACTTCTGTTAATTTCTCATTTGCCTTTTAGTTATAGTGTCTGAACTTCTGTTGTTATAATATCTGAACTTTTGTTCATCTCTCCTTGCCTTTGAGTTATAGTATCTGAACTTCTGTTTGTTATTGTATCTGAACTTCTAATATTTTCCCATCCCTTTAAATCTGCAGCACAAGCTATTGCATGTTTACCATCCCTGGGAATGTGATTGACCTCACAGGACGTGTCCTGTATACTCTTTTCGGTGAAGGGCAGCAGATGGAAGGAGACATAATGGATTATCTCATGAATTTGTGGAAGGATAAGCCGGAGACCTCTCAGATATTCACTAGTGCTGACAGGGTTGTACTTAGTCTCTACTTCATACAGGTTTTAGTTCTTTGCACCCCTATCTCCCTTTTTTGCTCTAGTTTTGTTGTGGTGCCATTTGGGAGATGTTTTAATTGTGTTTTGTGAATACACAGTACTGCCTGGAGTATGATTTCTTCGCTGAAACAGTTCCAAAGTTCAACGCAAAAAAATCTGCTGGTCTCCTCCGACTGTTTGTCCGCTAGGAAGAAGATCTTCTTAATGCAAAGCTGGTTAGTTTATCATAACTCTTGCTTTTAAAAAAATACATCCTTTTGCTGAGTTGGCAAGAAGTTTGTGTTCATCCAGGTTGTTCAATAGCTATGCTTTATAGTTTGTGTTCAACGTTTGTTTCATTCTTGGCAGGTTTTTTTGATACTATTCAAGCCAATTAACACAATGGCGCACTACAGTGTGTACGTGCTGAATAGATATCGTGGGAGCTTTGACATCCTTGATTGACTTCCTTACAATAAGGGAATGTCACGAACAAGTTTCCACGAAGACTGCCAAAATATCGTGAGTGTTTCTTAGCCTGAACCTCCTTTTCATATTCTCTTGTTTGACACGAAGTTTATTATGCTTTCTGTTGACAAAATAGGTTTCTGTCTCTATTGCGGTAATACTGCTTGAACTGACTATCATTTGATAGTTGAACTTCTGCTATTTGTTTAGCTGGATCTTATGCAAGTGTCGCTTTTTATGTACCTGAACTTAACTATTTTGGTTAACATGTTTTTGACTTCATCTTATTTTGGCATTTCCTGCAGATCAAGAGATTTGTTGGGTTACTCGAGGAGGTGTACAACAAGGCTGCGTACAAAGCAAGCAAGCAAGCAGCCTAACTGGGTGACTATTGCAAAGAGGCCGCCTTTTATCGATGTTCCAAAGCAAGTGAATAATGATTGTGGTTTCTTTGCCGTGAAGTTCTGCTCTACATATGATGGCGATGGGCGTGTTGATGATTTTGGTGATGTGGAGGTATGTTTTGTCCTTGTTCTTGTCTGATCATCATTTCATTTTTGTTGTGTGTTTTTTCTCAGACGCTCCTGATGTGGTTTTAGTTATCCTTTACTAAACCATCCTTTCATTTCCTGTTGGCAGGCTGCTGCAAATGATTGGAAGGTCGAGTTCATGCACACTCTAATCTTCAGTGAGAAGAATGAAGTCGTGCATGCAAAGCTTCCTAAAGAGATCCAGTCCTTGGGCCCGTGAATTCGAAGCATTAGTTTCAGTGTAGATTTGATCTGTAAAGATTTAGGTTTGATAACGATTGTGTAAAGATTTGGTTGTAAGAATTGTTTAGTAATTTGTGTATCTATAGTTGCAGCACTATTACTTATGATATTTGAGGACAAATGTATTTGGTGTGAAGAACGACTTGGCTTGTGAATTTCATTATACTGCATCATTTTCAGTATCCATGTGTTGTATGTTTTCCCCAACAGATGCGCTTGAACTTCTCCCTGGACTATGGTTGAACTGCTCGTTTTTGTGTTGTTTAATTTTGGGCCCCAACATATGATCTTTGATTTGAACTTCTGCTTGAGATCTGGCTGGGCTGCTGGTTTCAGATGGATAGGATTTTCTGTGTTGTGTAATATATTGTTATTTTTCAACCCAACCAATACATAGCCTTTTGCATAGAATCTATATTTGTTTTTTGTGATTTTTCAATTGCGAATGGATTTCAACTATAACTTTGTGCAAAAGTATTCTCATACATTCCTTGTCTTTTCTTTATGTTTTTGTCGGCATTGTACATGAACTTCTGCACCTATCCAAACAGAACTTCATATCTGAGCACGTTGTCTTAGGCTTGCTAACCTTAGTTCATATGACAAAACTTTATGTTTTTAAGCATATTTTTTCCTACATTGATTTTATATACCAGAACTTCTTCTGTAAGCTGACCTGAAGTTCAGATTGTATAATTATTTGCTAGTTGCTCTTTTATGGAATACAACACCAGCACCTCCTGCCATAATGTACCAGAACTTCCACTGTAATGTTTCTTGAACTTCATAGTGTATATTTTTCATTTTTATTCTTGCTTGCACTTTGCATGGAATATTTCACCAGCACACCACTTCCTGCCATAATATACCAGGACTTCTGCAGTAATATTACTTGAACTTCACCATGTATTTTTTTCATTTTTATTACTGTTTGCTCTTTCATGCAATACATCACCAGCACATCACTTCCTGTCATAATATAGCAGGACTTCTGCAGTAACATTACTTGAACTTCAAAGTGTATATTTTTCATTTTATTACTGCTTGCTCTTTTTTGCAATACATCACCAGCACCTCCTCTTATACTATACTAGTACTTGTGCAGTACGCTTACTTGAACCTCTACTGTATAATTTCTTTGAAACTTCAACAAAAAAGTTCAAGTAAGCTTCTCCTAAAATACTGTTTTCAAAAGTGGGATAATATTCTGCACATTGATATGACATAAGTTTGCTTTGTTTAATTGACCTAGTCTAACTGTTCATCAGCCTTGCGCTCCTCCTAGGCTTTGGTTGTGGTGGTTTTTTCTTGACATGTACCTCTTCCTCTTCATCTTCCTCTTTCTCTTCCTCTTCATCGTCCTCTTCCTCTTCATCATCCTCTTCATCTTCCTCCTCGCATTCCACTTCCTCTTCCTCTTCGTCTTCCTCTTCTTCGATGATGTCTTCATCTTCGTCTTCCTCTTCATCTTCCACCACTTTCTTGTTGCTGGCGCTAGGTTTTTCTTTCTGTTTCTTCTGTGGCTTTTTGCTTGTCTTTTCAGCATCTGCATGCTTTGGGCATGTTCTCGCATTATGTGGTTCATACTCCTTGCATATGCTACAAAGTCTGCTGCTTGCTTTCTGTGGGTGTGATCCCTTCTTTTGTTCTATAACTTTGGGCTGCTGTTTTTGAACTTTGGGTTGCTTGACCTCCTCGGCATCGTTTCTTTCCAAGAGTGTTGGACAGGTGAGCTTGTTGTGTCCTGCAACCTTTTTGCACACACTACATTGCATGTGTCCAAGTGGCACTCCGTTCTCATCGAGCACGACGACTCTTCCTGCAGGTGGTGCCTTTATTTGAGCTCTCTTGTCACTTTTCTTTGTTGCAGAAATTTTCTTCCTACCCTTTGTTTCAGAGTACAGTGGCAATTTCATCGTCTCTTGTTGTCGCTGCTCCATTGATTGGTCAACACCCTGCTTGCATTGGTTGGCTTGAGCAACGGTGTTTAGCATTTCAGCTGCATAATAATGAAGGTCATCTTCAATTTCAACGTCCTCTTTAGCCATCCTTTCATCAGCATCCGCTTGATTTGCTGAATGTATTACATCAAGCTCTTCCACGAGCCTCTTGAGAACATAGTAGGCTCTGTCATATTGCTGGTCACATCTCATCGCTTTCTTGTTAACCATCAAATTTAGCTGCGACAAGATGTCTTGCTTCGATAGTCTTGAGCTGCCATCCGATGCAGTTGTGTTGTAGTCCCTTGTATCAAAGGTTGGTTGTGATTTTGCAGTCTTTGTGTACCGTTTGAGGATATACTTGTGTGGAAATTTGTCAGGCTTCAGGTAGTCCAGTATGTTCATGATGTGAAGGCAGAACAGGCCTACATTTTGTGATGAATGCAGAATATATTGTTTGTGAGCCAGCAATAAGTTTCATATATTTTGATACGATACTACTAGTTTAGCTATTTAATGAGTTTGTTTTTCCGCTCACCTGTGTGTGTCCAAAGCTTGCATTCATACTCGTATATTTCATTCTTTGGGTCAGCTACAACCTGGAATTCATGCTTTGACCAGGAAAATCTTTTTCATCATCATGGCCACGCTTGTTGTGGTAGTACACAAGGTACTTAGTGGGCTCTGTTGTACGCTTTGCGTGAAACAGCGTGGCTTTTCTCATCCTAGTCCTCATCTCGGTGTACACGGCTGTCGTGTACTTGATAGACATGTCTTCCTCGTAGCCGTAAGTCGTTTTTGTCACAGGATTGGTCTGCACATGTCAAAAAGTAAGATATTAGTCGAAGCGGAGTCATGGGTTTCATTTTTTTAAGTTCAAAGTGCACATGTTGAAGGAAAATAGAACATGTTTTTTTGTGTCTTCATACCATGTTGGTCATTGTTTGCTCATTCTCCTTCTGCATCCGAGTTTGTATGCAAGCATTTACCCGCCTAGCAAACTTGTGTAGGTTCTGGGTCCCCTTGACAAACCCTTTCTTGAGCACGTGGTTCATGCTCTCGCTTCATTGTGTGGAATTCATTCTAGCACAGAAAATGTTCTCGTAATATGCTGAAATCCATATTTCCCTATCACTCCACAGATGCATCATCATCTGGTCGTTCTCTAGGTTGTACTTGTGCACGAGTTCAGCCCAGGCAGCTTCAAACTCCGTTGGCATCAGCGGCCAGTTTAATATAGTTGTGAACTCCTCTTTGAATGTTTTATACTTTTTGTACGGCAACGTGAGGTATTCCCTGTACTTCTTCATGATGTGCCAATGGCATAGCTTGTGGGCGGTGTTTGGAAATAATTGTGGTATAGCTTTCGCCATCGATGAGCACTGGTCTGATGAATTAAAAAAAGAAACTTGCTTCTTTTTTGCACTAATGGTGAACTTATGTTGTACAAGTACTTGAACTTCACATGTAGCAGTATAGCTATCTAAAAATGTCACATGTATTTTTTCTTACAACAGTGTTGTTGAACTTCTATGGTACCAGTGCTTGAACTTCACGGGTAGCAGTAGGATTACCTAGTAGTGTCACACTCAAAATTTTCTTAAAGCAATGTTCTTGAACTTCTGTGGTACCAGTGCTTGAACTTCATAGAAATAACTATATTTTTCTAAACATGTTACATATATTTTTCTTACAGCTTTTGTCCTTGAACTTCTGTGATTCTTGTATTTAAACTTCACATTCATAACTAATTTTTTTCTAAACATGTGACAGATAATTTTGCTTTCTTGTATTGTTAGTTGGACTTCTGTGCTAATAGTGGTTGAACTGCTCGCTTTGCATTATTTTTCAGATAAAATCAATGCACCCAATATATACCCATAGACTAAAAAGATGATGAAACTTGTAGAGGTTTTTTTAACTCACCTGTTAGAATGCAAGTTGGGTGCTTGTTGTTCATGCACCGTACAAATGTATCGAACAGCCACTTGAATGACTTTGCATCTTCGTCTCTAATCAGGACAACAGCAAATATCATTGACTGCAAGTGATGGTTTGTTCCAACAAACACTCCCAGAGGCATATGAAATCTGTTGGTCTTGTAAGTTGTGTCGAACGTTACGCAATCACCAAAGTCTTGATAGGCTCCTCGGCAGCTTGCATTGGACCAGAAAATGTTTTTAATTGACTTGTCCTTGTCTACTTGTATGTCATAGAAAAACTCATTATTGATTGCCTTCATGTCTTTGAAGAATGAAACAAGTTTCAGCACATCATCCAAATCATCTTTCCTTGCATTCATGGATTTCCTGCAAATTACATGCAAACATGCATTTGTTATTTTTGCTAGCAAAGGGTTGTGACCTAGGATGCTATGTACATTGCAGTATGTGGATGTTTGAATACTTACTGTTTTAGTAGGTCTCGTCCGTTCATGCTTAGGAAGTAGCTTCCATCTTCATTTTCAGATAGCATGGACATGATTGTTGTGTGCTTGACATCATGGCACTGCAGGAGCTTTACGTACTCCAAAATAGTGGGGTCATAATTCTTGTGTGAGTGCAAGAATATCAGCATGTCATCAGTTTGCATGAGTTGGTGATTATGATTGTACTCAATGTCCACTACCACGCATGTGTTATCCTCCTGCACCTTCACCCTCATTCTTGCATTGCAGCCTGTCCTCTGCGATGTTTTCTTTCACTTCCTGTTAGCCTCTGAAACAGAAGACGTGGGTATCCCTTGGAATGCGCAAACAAAATACTTGTGGTTGTCATTCCCCCCCGTCTTCTTGATTCCAAAACCAGCATGTCTGGCGTATCTGTTATAAAATTCCCTTGCTTTCTCTACATCTTGGAGTCGCATCTTTAGTATTGGTATTAGATAATCCGGGAGATTCGGCGTCTGAAAAAGAGAAAAAATAATCCAAACGGCATGTTAAAATGTAGTTTATGAACTTGTTATCCTGGAGGGATCAAACAATTTGCAGATAATACAAGATGCATATATAAAAAAATTGTTTCACTTACGTGCGTGTATGATCGCAACTCCACCGGAGTCTGCTGCTGTCCCTCTAGGATGGAGCACGGCGGAGTAATCATAGCAGGATGCAGGAGTCGATCATGAGGAGGAAGGAGGGCTGCAGATGTCCTCTCTCTTGTTTGCGTCATTTTTGCTTGAGGTGGTTGTGGAGGTATTGCGATCCTGGTCTTGGTTTGCTCTTTTGTTTTGTGAAGCAATCCATGTACCTTATGTCCTGTGCAATTCTGACTTGTAGCAGCAGCAGGATCCAACAGTGGTAGTGTGCAGAGCACTTTCCTCCATGTGTGTGTGTTCCTGTTGGATTTATCCTGGGATCCGGTTTAGTTGCTTCGCTTTGGTATTGATGAGGCACACCAGGATAACCTCAAAAGTTACACGCAGGACTTGAGCTAACCCCCTCCTCCATCGCCGTTCTTGGGAGTCTACTGGTGGATACAAAGAATCCATGGGGGATTTCCAGCATCACCCAATTAGGTGGAGGCACAAAGCTGTGCGGATAGGGCTGTGACCCAGCATCTTGGAAGTCTCCATGTGTTTCGGGTGTCATCCAATTTTGGTCTGGAGCAGGTTGGCAATGCTGTTGGAGTGTTTGAGGTGTGACCCATTGAGGGGGTGGTGCAACGCTTACAGGCTTGGGATTGTGTACTTGCTGCTGGGAACTTCTAAGCTTCTTCATGTGTCTCTCGTCTTGCTGAAATAAAAGAAAAACACACAAGTTACATCTGCCTATACCTTTGTAACTGAACTTAGCATTATTCACAACACGAACTTCTCATATATAAAGTGGTGTTCATGTACAGATTTTTCCCCTAGGACAGACATCACACTATGCACTGAGCTGAGCATCTGCCAGTACTTTTGTACCTGAAGTGAGCACCCTTAACAGAATGAACCTCACATTCTGTTAATTGTACACTATTTGATTACTTATATGTACCTGAACTAAGCACTCTCCACAACCTAAACTTCTTGTTTTGCAAAGGGGAAATACTATCTACAGTTAAAAAACCTAAAGCTTCATGAGTTTGAATGGTTGGACCACTAGTGCATACCAACCTTACCTTCATGCGAGATCACATGCATGTTCTATTTTTCCTTTTATTTTTTTGCACAGAACCAGATACATACCAACCTGAACTCTTTATACACTTGATAATTGAACTTCACATGGCTTTTTACATGTGAATGCAGGAAGATTTTCTATTGTTTGTAGCCTGGACTAATGCTCACACACTACCTGAACTTCACATGGATGTAAGCAGGCAGATTTAAAAAAAACTTTTTGTAGCCTCGACTAATGCTCACACACTACCTGAACTTCACATGGCTGTAAGAAAATAACAAATAGAAGGAAGAAGTTCAACCATACCCTGGCTAGAAGTTCGGCCAACCTTTTTCCAGCAGCTGATAGGCCACATTGAGAGCAATTTGTCGGAGAGGTAGGAGAGGAACTGCATGGCAATCCATGTCTTTCATAGGGCGTGAAGTTCACCTGCATGAAGCAAGAAGGTCAAGTAAGGGAAGATTGAAGGAGTCCGCAAGATCAGGGAGGAAATTCATATGCCGTTCTTAGATTTAAAGGCGCCACCGATGCAGCCTCCGCCGCCGAGATGCTTCCTTGGGCGCGTTGTTCGCCGTAGGTTGCGCCTTGGCCATCATGAGAACTGCTAAGCCATCGGGTGGTGACGATGGACCGAGGAGGAGGTTTACGGAAGTCAATGGCTATTAGCGGCAGAAAGTCTGGCGGCTTTGCCGACTCCAGGCGACGCGGGATCCCTCGCGCCGACGTCCGCCGTTGCTCGCTCGCCCGTGCCGGCGGTCGGGCAGGAGGTGGGGACGGAGGGGGCAGAGCTCGATCCGGTCAGCTAGGATCTGGAGAAGGAGGGGAGGCGCTGGATCCAACGGATTTTCGGTGGCGAATCACGGCGGAGGCCGGGGATCGAGGGGAGGAGTGGCTCGATCGGGATCGGGGTCCAGGTGAGATTCTATCGGGCCAGGCCGACAGTTCAGGGAAGTGTTGTCCTAGAATAGTGTTGTCCTATATATATATATATATATATATATATATGTTTAACGCGATCACTATGTTGTGCAGCATCAAAAAGGAGTTACTGCCGCAAAATCCAAGAAACATTGACAAACTGGTTATGCCAGGATTTGCGAAATGGTTCAAGAGCCATGTAATCTTTTGAATTGCACTGTCAGTTTTTTAATATATTGAGTACATAAGATGATCAGCTTGTCTATTTTCTAACCATAGGTTAAGAAGATGCGGGAGGATAGGCAGGCAGTTAATGATGCCCTTTACGCACTAGCAATGGGTCCTGATACTCGGGTAAGACAATATGAATCTTGCATTGTTCGAGATGTGTGCTACAACACCCTTGCATGTGACGAAGGCAGGAAGACACAAAATAGTGCCATCATGAGCATGGATACGTACGACATAGAGACAACTGAAATGTATGCTAACATAACAGACATTGTTCAGTTGCAGTATATCTCCAGTTTTGAGGTTCATCGGTGTGTGGTTCTGTTGTGCTATCGTTGGTATAACCTGTTTTCCAGGACCGCAAAACCCAGAGTTGATGATTATTTCAAATCCATCAATGTCAAGGCGGCGTACCAGATTGACAAGCCTTTTATTTTGGCAAACGAAGCAACACAGATATTTTTCTTGGAAGAAACATATGCATGTAGCGATGACTGGAGAGTATTGCAAAGGTTTGAGTAGAGGAATTCGTTTAATGAAGTTGCACAACAAGATGATGCTTACACTGCTCCTGATGTAGAAGATTCCATAGATGTTCCTAATATCTTTGAGAACCATCACGTCAATGAAGCTGGCAAAAAGATTGTCTGTCAGGTTGTGGACATACGAGAGTTGATCAATAAGACGCCAACGTTCGAGGACATTGAGGATGATGAAGAAGAAGATGATGACACTAGGGGGAATTACGATTCAGACTGATACACATGGCAAGATGTTGATGATGCTGTTGCAGATGATGATTAGATTGCTTTTGTCGTATTTGCCTATGAGAAGACGACTTTTTATCTACTATGTGAAATTGTGTTTGCTATGACAACTGAAACCTGGTGAAGTTGTTATTTGGTATTTTGCTATGGTAACATCACTTATTATGTATGTTGATTTGTGTTTGGTGATTGTATGACGACTAAAACATGATGACATTGTTGTTTAGTTGTACTCATATTTGGCTATGAAACTTGTATTTGATGACATAGTTTGCTGTTGGACTGCAATTTGATCTATGTCTTCGAATGGGAACGAAGCTGACCTGATAGGGCCTCTGCTAATTTATTTATTTATTAGCAAAAGGGTCTCTTCTATTTATTTATGAGAAAAAGGGGATACCGCCCAATTTTCGTTAATAGAAATCATTAGATGTTCACAACACTACGCCCAGCCTGCTAAACAGGTTTCATTCATTACTAGTTTCAACAAAGTGCTCATGTCATAGCCACTGAATACATCACGAGTGCTACATACACTGCAAATAAAGAGACAATCATCCTTCAGAGCACAACGATTTTTCTCATTATCTTCACAAGCTCTTTCATCTCCTCATTATTGTCAAGGCCGTTCAGCAGCTGTTGCTTGGCCATGATCAGAGGAATTGCATCTTTAACCTTTTGGTATGCATCTTCCTCTCCTGTCATTCCTTTAGTTAGTTGTCCAATACCCCAACCTGTTGATATTGGGATTCCTTGGCTAACCAAATAATCAGCGTAGTTCCATTCCTCCACATCAACAACTTCCCAGAAATACAAATCACAGAATCTTCCCTTTTCTACACGAATCAAATTGGAAGATCATCAACCAAACTATTAAAAATCAACAACTGAAAGCAGCGGCACAACACTTAAACATATTATTACCCCATGATTCAGGCATTTGTAGAAGACTCGGCCAGGGTTGAGGATTGTGGTTGAGACGCGACAGATGACTCTACTTGATTTATAGCAGTGGCACCACACCAACGGCAGCGGGTTGCGATGAGCAACCGACTGCGGTGCATGTGCCAGTGGGGGTGTGATGAGACCCACATGCGATGGTACAGGCGGCAAATTGGCACATACCTGGTTGTTGCCTGTTGGAGAGCAGGTGGACGAGCCGCGAGCGAACATGGTTGTTGCGGCCAGAGCTTCTGACGCTAGGCAGAGTAAGTAGAGAAGAGGAGAAACAAACGTTGGATATGTCAATTTCATTACTTGCAGAGTAGCATAGAATCATATATAGTCATAGTCTAGGTTTGGATTCGAACCAGCTACAGGAGCACGTCCCTCTTTTTTCTAAAACTCAGCAATGTCTCTTTACCGGTACACTAGCTTGTTCTGTACGCCCTCTCAAGTCTTTGATTTTCTTTTTTTTGCGAGGAAGGAATGAGGAGAAAATTGAGACTTCCTTGAAGGAAATATGCCCTAGAGGCAATAATAAAGTTGTTATTTATATTTCCTTATATCATGATAAATGTTTATTATTCATGCTAGAATTGCATTAACCGGAAACTTAGTACATGTGTGAATACATAGACAAAACAGAGTGTCCCTAGTATACCTCTACTTGACTAGCTCGTTAATCAAAGATGGTTAAGTTTCCTGACCATAGACATGTGTTGTCATTTGATGAACGGGATCACATCATTAGGAGAATGATGTGATGGATAAGACCAATCCGTTAGCTTATCATAATGATCGTTTAGTTTTATTGTTGTTGCTTTCTTCATGACTTATACATGTTCCTCGCACTATGAGATTATGCAACTCCTGAATACCTAAGGAACACCTTGTGTGCTATCAAACGTCAGAATGTAATTGGGTGATTATAAAGATGCTCTACATGTGTCTCTGATGGTGTTTGTTGAGTTGGCATAGATCAAGATTAGGATTTGTCACTTCGTGTATCAGAGAGGTATCTTTGGGCCCTCTCGGTAATGCACATCACTATGAGCCTTGCAAGCAATGTGTCTAATGAGTTAGCCACGGGATGATGCATTATGGAATGAGTAAAGAGACTTGCGGGTGACGAGATTGAACTAGGTATGATGATACCGACTGAGGGAGTCTTGGATTAGGGGGTCTCCGGACAGCCAGACTATATCCTTTGGCCGGACCGTTGGACTATGAAGATACGAGATTGAAGACTTCGTCCCGTGTCCGGATGGGACTCTACTTGGCGTGGAAGCCAAGCTAGGCAATACGGATATGTATATCTCCTCCTTTGTAACCGACCTTGTGTAACCCTAGCCCCCTCCGGTGTCTATATAAACTGGAGGGTTTTAGTCCATAGGACAGTAGACAATCATACCATAGGCTAGCTTCTAGGGTTTAGCCTCTTTGATCTCGTGGTAGATCAACTCTTGTAATACTCATATCATCAAGAACAATCAAGCAGGACGTAGGGTATTACCTCCATCAAGAGGGCCCGAACCTGGATAAACATCGTGTCCCCTGCCTCCTGTTACCATCCGCCTTAGACACATAGTTCGGGACCCCCTACCCGAGATTCGCCAGTTTTGACACCGACATTGGTGCTTTCATTGAGAGTTCCACTGTGTCGTCACCATAAGGCTTGATGGCTCCTTCGATCATCGCTAGCGATGCGGTCCAGGGTGAGGCTTTCCTCCCCGGACAAATCTTCGTATTCGGCGGCTTCGCACTGCGGGCCAATTCGCTTGGCCATCTGGAGCAGATCGAAAGCTATGCCCCTGGCCATCAGGTCAGATTTGGAAACTTAAACTACACGGCCGACATCCGCGGAGACTTGATCTTTGACAGATTCGAGCCCATGCTAGACGCGCCGCACAGTCGCGACGAGCAAGACGTAACTCTGTCGTCGGACAGTGTTCGGGAGATCACATCCGCAGCTACTCCGGTCATTAATCCGGAGCAAATTGCGCCATCCGAGAGCGGGGGGATAGACCCCACCATGGAGGCCGCACTCTCAGTGGCGATAGAGTCGGATACTGACTTCACCCCTTTCGAGAGCCGCGTCGCTGAACCACTGCATTTATTCCCGGCCACAGACTCCGAGCCGCCTATATCCGTGCCTGTCGAATCGGATGGGGCGCCGATCATGGAGTTCACCTTCGCGGATATCTTTCAGCACTCACCTTTCGGAGATGTGCTAAATTCATTAAGGTCTCTCTCCCTGCAGGAGAACCTTGGTCGAACTATGTCCGGCTAGAATGGGATGCGGACGACGAAGAAATTCACTGCCCACCCACTACCCACTTAGTAGCCACTATTGACGACTTAACTGACATGCTCAACTTCGACTCCGAAGACATCACCGGTATGGACGATGATGCAGGAGACGAACAGGAACCACCGCCCACAGGGCGCTGGACCGCCACTTCATCACATGACGTATACATGGTGGATACACCCAGAGAGGGCAATGGCAATGAGACAGCGGAGGATGCCCCCTCCAAGCAACCCAGGTGCCGACGTCAGCGGCGCCGCTCTAAGTCCTGCCATAGCAAAAACAGCGATAACGGCGCAAGAGGAAATAACAGTCCAGTCAACTCTAGAAGAAACGACGACTGCACCACCCCGGTGGCAGAGCACGATCAAGATGCAAACTGCAAACATAGTACGGATCCGACGTCCGACCACAACGACGCCAAGGATAAGCCTCATCAAACCCTATCTGGGGAAGAAAACAGTCCGGACGAAGATGCACACATCACCCCGGATACGCACTTGGAGCAAGAAAACCTCCGCATAAGGCTTATTGCCACAGCGAGGAGCCTGAAGAAATAGAAGCAAAGGCTCAAGGTCGCACAAGATATGTTCAACAGCAAGTGGAACAAAGTAACAAAGTATGTTGGAAGTTACCATAAAAATAGCTATCCAAAGCGCAAGCTATTACCGGAATTCGACGATGAGGCCTTAGAGCCCATACAGCCGAAGAGTGATACGGCCAACCGGTCGGATCCACCACCTTGTGAATGCGATAGAGCGGCTAACAAAGTCACGCATAAGTCAACACACGATCTACGTGAGAACTTGCGTCAAAAATCCAGCGCGACCAGATCTATCTATGGATCTAGGAAGCGCGCTACGGTACAAAACCAACACCGAATACTACAACCGTCCGAACACCATGGCGCATCCCAATACAGGGGTGCCGCACACCCCTTATGTTTCACTGATGAGGTGTTGGATCACGAATTCCCAGAGGGATTCAAACCGTTGAACATAGAGGCGTACGACGGGACCACAGACCCTGGAGTCTGGATAGAGGACTTCATCCTCCATATTCATATGGCTCGTGGAGACGATCTCCATGCCATTAAATACTTGCCCCTCAAGCTTAAAGGGCCAGCTCGGCACTGGCTGAAAAGCCTCCCCGAAAACTCAATTGGAAGTTGGGAGGAGCTCTAGGACGCTTTTCGGGCCAATTTTCAAGGGACTTATGTACGACCTTCGGATGCAGACGATTTAAGCCATATAATCCAACAGTCCGGAGAGTCCGCCCGAAAGCTTTGGAATAGGTTCCTCACCAAGAAGAACCAAATTGTCGACTGTCCGGACGCCGAAGCCTTAGCAGCTTTTAAACATAGTGTCCGAGACGAATGGCTCGCCAAACACCTCAGTCAAGAAAAACCGAGAACAATGGCAGCCCTAACAAGCCTCATGACCTGCTTTTGTGCGGGCGAGGACAGCTGGTTGGCCCGTAGAAGCACCAGCGACCCAAGCACATCCAAAGTCAAGGATGGCAATGGTAAACCATGACGCAACGAAAACAAGCGTCGAAATAAAGAAGGTAGCCCAGATAACACAGCGGTAAATGCCGGATTCAGGGGCTCCTAACCAGGTCAGCGGAAAAAGCCTTTCAAAGGCAGCAGAGAAGGACAATCTGGCCTAAACAAAATTCTTGACAAACTCTGTCAGATTCTCGGCACCCCAGACAAACATGCAAATCATACCCACAGAGAATGTTGGGTCTTCAAGCAGGCCGGTAAGCTAAACGCCAAACACAAAGGGGAAGAGACACCAAGCGAAGACGAGGATGAGCCTCGCCAACAAAGCGCCGGAGGACAAAAAAGTTCCCACCAGAGGTTAAAAGAGTAAATGTGATCCATGTGACAAAGAGGAGAAGCAAGCATGCACTCCGAGGCACACGCGCCATAGAGCCCATCACCCCTAGGTTCAACCCCTGGTTGGCCTGCCCGATCACTTTTGATCATAGGGATCACGAGAAAAATATCCGGCTCGAAGGACTGACGGCCTTGGTGTTAGACCCAGTAATAAATGGGTACCATTTCACACGAGTCCTCATGGATGGCGGCAGTGATCTAAATCTGATATATCAGGATACAGTCCGCAAAATGGGGATAGACCCGACACAAATAAGCCATAGTAATACTACCTTCAAGGGAGTAATACCAGGCCAAGAGGCCCGTTCATCGGGAAGGGTCCAGCATACCACAAAATGGAGGAAACAGACTTTTGTTCGAGTGCCTACGGTCGAAACGGGGTCTTGTTGATCGGGGGGTGTGGTGTGCCGCAAAACAGAGGAAACGGACTTCTGTTGGAGCGCCTACGGTCAAAACGGGGTCATGTTCATCCACCGTCTACTGGCTCGCTCCAGCCTCCATGGGGTCATGTTCATCCACCCCCAATTGGCTGGGGTGCGGCGGCCTCCTTGGGGTCCTGTTCATCCAGCGGCAACGGCCTACTAACACGGGGCCGTGTTCATCCAACCCCCACCAGGAACTGTTCATCCACAGCCAACCAACCGGCTCGACTCACCACGTCTCCACTCATTCTACGTACCACGCGCATGGTAGCAATGGTCACTGGTCATCGAGAGGCAACCCAACACCGGCTGGCTATGTCTTGCATGAGGGCTCGATCGGCTTTAGTAAGCAGTAGCAGTGATCGATCGCTCGGGTTCAGTTAGCAGCAACAGTGAAGGAATCGCTCGGGTTCAGTCAGTAGCTAATGAATCGATCAGGTTCAGTTAACAGCCAAGGAATTGATCGCCCGGGTTCAGTAACGTAGCTAGTGCAATCGCTCGGGTTCAATAAGCGAATGCCTCGCTCGGGTTCAGTTAGAGCCCAACGCCTCACACACATGCATATATATCCGGGTTCAGTTTGAATTTTTGCTTGTTTACTTTTATGTTTCAATCCTAGCAATGGAAATAATGAAAAAGATCATGTGCTAATCTTATGGAAAGTAATGACATTACATATAGGAAAAGTATAAGTGGTAAAATTTATTGAAAGTTGAAAATAATAACATTGGTCAATGATGCAATTCATGAAAAAACTAATAAAGAAAGAGAAGATTCACATGTAAAACACTATCTTGGACATCTTTTATGATTGTGAGCCCCCATTAAGTATTTTATGCCAAATTGTTGACGTTGGACAAGGAAGAGAACGTAATAAATTATGTTTCCTTATATTCACATAGAAGATATATTGTCATAGATCCTCCAACATGTGATGCTTGCCCAATATCTTTGCTAGCCAAAAATCCACAGCTAGTAGAGATACTACTTGTGCATCCAAAAACTGTAAACCTAGTTTCATGTCAGGAGAGTCCACTATACCTACCTATGGATTGAATAAGATCCTTCAAGTAAGTTGTCATCAGTGCATAAGGCAATAAAAATTGCTCCTAAATATGTTTGATCTTTTATTGTAAGGGAAAATAAGCATTGTACAAACTTATGATGGCAAAGAAATAAAAGCGATGGACTACATAATAAAGGTTTATATCACAAGGGGCAATATAATGTGATGTTCCTTTGCATTAAGAGCTTTTACATCCAAATACAAAAAGCACATGACAACCTCTGCTTCCCTATGTGAAGGGCCTATCTTTTACTTTTATGTATTTACTTTTTATGGAAGAGTCAATAGTGTTCGTCTCTATTCTTTTTTTATTTTTCTCTTTTGTAAGCATCATGTGGTGGGGAACTATCTAGGCACATATATCTAGTTGGATATGAGTGATCATGAGTTATTATTGTTGACATCACCCTTGAGGTGAATAAGTCGGGAGGTGAAATTATAAGCCCATGTCTTTTTATGTGTCTAGCTGAAACTTTTTGTTCCATATATACACTAGTGCAGGATACTGCTAACGCGACACTACGATCAAAGACCCTTTCACGAAACTGTGTGCGATGCATTAATCGCAAACGGGGATGTAAAAAACCGTTAAAAAGGTGCAAAACATTTGAGATGGAGGATGCATCAAACACGGTTCAGATTTTAGTTGCGTGTGTGGTGCAGGGCATACGGTTCAGTTCAATGAACTGTTTGCGATGAGGAGGAACAAAAGAAACGGCCAGCCAAATGAAGGTGTGTGCAATATATAGCATACGGTTCACTCAGATGAACTGTTTGTGTTTAGGCAATACAGAAGAAACGGTCAGCCAGATCAAGGTGTGTGCAATATATGTCATGCGGTTCACTCGGCCTTGTCGTCAGTGTGTGACCTCTATGGTAACCGTTCGCTCCCCACTAGCCTCTTCTTGTACCGTGGCAACCGTCCATCGCCTCTTCGCCTTTCCCTCTTGATTTGGAATTGTTGTTGCACACTCTTCCTCCCTCCATTTGTCTTCACCCTTCCTTCTGCCATTGTTCAATCGTCTTCTCCATGGAGGGAACAGGCCCGAAATGACCCCGTTATTCTTGCCCCGATCTTAAAGATGATGTGGTGGAGGGACTCATTGATCGATGCGACGTCATCACCTCTGCTAGCACGGCAGGTTCGTTCAAGTCCATTCTCGACTCAACAAATAACATCATTGCAAAGAACCCAGGGTTCAGGAGCTCTTTGATCTCCCCTATCTTCTTCGCTATGACGCTGGTCGCCGGCTTGGGGGCGACGGAAGCGTCGCCTTGTGCAAGTTGATGTCGCTTGATAATGATACATGTGATGCTAAGATGCCATCGCTTGAGGGAAAGGCTTGGGCAGGCGCAAATGGAGATTGGGTTATTTATATTAGGTATAACTGCGAGTGGGAACTTGGGAATGTGTACACTTGTCACCGGGTTCCACTTCCAAAAATCACAGACTGCCCTAAGGTTGAGCACACAGATGATCTATGTACGTTCAAATACGATCATGGTGACTGTCATCTACGGAAGATAGCAATTTGCCGAGTTCCAAACCGCTCTTGGGATTACAAGAACTATGAAGTTGTTGCTATCTTCGACAAGCTTGTTGTTGTCCTTACTTCCATGCCTCGATGGATATTGCTCAAAAATCAATGTTTGTATATGGATGAGTACGGTGATGCAATTCAATATGAGGGACTTGTGTTTGCTGCCACTACTCATGGCACCGTTTTTGCATGGGATCCATATGGTTTCGGTACGTTTGTCTTCCACCATAATTATAATTGTTTCATCCACATGCATGCGGGTTAGCTAGTTTCCCTTTGCTAATTAACCTTCTTGTGTTTCCAAGGTCCTGTGAACATTCCACCACCTATACTTGAAAAAAAAATTATAACCAAGGGGGAGATGACGATGGTGATGATCACGAGCATGAGGACGAGCATGACCTATATACTCAGTGGCGCCTGGCAACTTATTCTGATGCATCACCTCTTCTTGTATCTATACATGGCACTGCTGATGTTACTAATGAAGTAGGTGTTGTATCCCATGATCGCACTCTCCGGACCTATTCCAACATCCGTTGCAGGGTATTCGAGATGGATGCTAGTGTGCTAGAGCCAACACCTTCTCCCTGGTTCAGCATTGATAGTCTTGGAGAAAACTTGCTCTTCCTTGGACAAAACTATCCAATGATGGTGAAAGGCGATCCAGCTGCTATTGACATAATGTTGCTACCATTTATGAGAAGCAACTGTATCTATACCTCGGACATTGCTATGGTTCCCTACCCTGACTATCACAATATGTGCCATGATATAGGCCGCTTCAGATGGGATGATCAGTCATGCATTGGTCTCGAGATTGACAATAGCTGGCCCTTCCCACAGAATCAGTTATGGTTCAAAGCAAGCGTTTCCAATGCCGAGGATTGGTTGAGCTGAAGTTCATTTCATCGCTTTGTTATTTGTTATGTGAGAAAAACTTTAGTATTTACTAGAATGTTTTGTTGGAAATAATCTATAATCCAACATGTATCCTCGTTGTCCTTGTGTGTTGATGACTTGTTGTATGTAATGAATGGTACATTTGCATATACATGGTTGCCAACAATTGGGGAAAGTTTTGGCCGGTTCAGCTGTCGAGTTGAACTATTTGTATAAATTAAGAACGACTGCTTAATCTATGATTGAAATCTATGCTTAATTGCTGAATTTTAGTTGCAAAAATTGGATAGTGCTAGTGAATTTTAGCTGGATATTTTGACAAATCACAGTGTTACAAGGATTGACAAATGGCAATGTTACTAGATCAACAAATGTCAATCTTTCCAGTTTGAGAAATGGCAACATACCCAATAAATGTAGAGCACCTCCAAAGTTCAAGCAGCGACTAAACATTGTAATTCATGGTAGAAAAGATCTAGTCATGATGCACCCAACATTAGCTACACACAATGCATAAATCATGACCGTTGTGCTCTACTCGGTTTCTGGCGCTTGTTTGTTAGAAGGTGATGACACAACATAAAAGTAAATAGAAAGTCCCTTCGTAGAGGGAAGCAGTGATTTGCAGAGGAGCCAGAGCTCAATTTTTAAAACAGAGATAAATGAAATTTTGAGACATGCACCCTTCTCATTCACTTCATGACCATCAGCTATCAACATCTTCCATGCTAAGCACGCTAGTGGCGGTTCCCAAGCGGTAAAAGTAAAGGTTTTGACTCCATTGGGAGTTTTTGTTTAATTATTTCAGAGATGAACTCTTTTTCATGTTTGCAGTTTGGGACTGGGCATCCCTATTACTGCCCATTTTCTCGTGCAATGGCGAGTGAATAAACACTTGACCTGAGAATAACCCGCTTAGCACGGAAGATATCGACCACCTCCCGTCGTTCCATGAGCGATCTAGGCACACAAAACAGATAATTTTTAGAAGTTTTTAGAGGTGGCACATGCAAACTTACTTAGGACGATAGGGTAATACCGTATATAGGTAGGTATGGTGGACTCATCTGGAATAACTTTGGGTTCAAGGTTTTTGATGTACAAGCAGAATCCCCACTTAGTACAAGCGAAGGCTAGCAATTTAGATTGAGAAGCGGCCAACTATAGAGCAACAACGATCATAACCATGCATTATGCATAAGTAACATTAGACACTAGCATGAGTAGGATATGAATACCATGAATATAAACATTATAGAGGCTATGTTGGTTTTGATTCAACTACATGCATGAACATGTACCAAGTCAAGACACTTGAACAATCAGAGGAGGATACCACACCATCATACTACATCACAATCATTTTAACGCTATGTTGATATCCAAGATAAATCATTATTAACTCGCAGCTACTTATGCATGGCATGAGAAACTATAATCTCTTATTGTCATTGAAACATGTTTAATCATAATGGGCTGAATCATGGATGCTAGGTCAAACATATTTACACAGACAAGACAAATCGAGTTCATAGCAGTTTCTCTTTGCCACAGCCAGTTCATCGAATGTTGTCATTATTGCCTTTCACTTGCACGACCGAATGATATGAAAATAATAATAGTGCAAGAGTTCCATGGACTAAGCTGGAATCTGCAAACATTTTATTCAACGGGAGAAGACAAGGTAAAATGGGCTCTTATTAGTTCAACAATTATTCATATGAGAGCCACTCAACATTTTCATCGTGGTCTTCTCCTCGGTACAACTCAAATAAAAGAACAGAAGTTCAGAGAAACACACTGAAATATTTTTGGAGTTTTTGGTTTTCTTTAGCAAGCAAATAAGGGAAAAGCAAAAACAAGAAAAACTATTTACACGGGAAAGCTCCCAACAAGCAAAAGAAGAACAAGGAAATCTTTTTGGGTTTTCTTTTTAGTACTACTACTAAGCATGCATAGAAAGTAAATTAACTGCAACTAATTTTTTTTTGTTTTTCTAAAGTTTTTCAAACACACAAGAACAAAGCAAGAAAATAAATCTAGGCATGGATGATACAATGAAAAAGTGTGACTCCGACAAATGGAATAGATAGACATGAATGTAAAGTCGGTGGAAACACGTACTCCCCCAAGCTTAGGGGTGCTGAGGAGCGGGCATCCACTCGTCCCAGTGCTGGGGTGCCTGTCGTGCCGCTTCCGCAGCAGCCTAAGCGTTCCGATAGGCGATGATATATGCAGGCATAATCCTATATCTGCCCCTGGTAGCAGAATCAAACAAAGCAGGAGCGGGCAATGGAATAACATCACGAGTCCTCACACTCAAACCCAGGTTATACGGAATAGGGATGTGAGGGGACTCTATATCAGTAAAATGGTGGTGATCCATGGCTGCACGGTCTAGGTAAACTTTGGTCAGAGGGAAATCATGAGGGCGTACCTCAACCTCGAAGTGAGCCGCCAAACGAGTAGCATAAATCCCACCATGTATTTCACCCTGTGATTTATTAAGATGGAGGCAACGAGCCACAATAGCTCCCAAGCTATAGGTGTTGTCTCCATCTAGTGCTCGGTGTAAAATAGCAAAGTCTGGTGCACTGAGCGCACCTACTTTCTTTCTAGCAAGCAAGCACTTAGCAACAAATAAAGCAAAATAATGCACGGCAGGAAAGTGTATGCTAGCAGCTGTAGTGGCTGACACTCCTCTCTCATCACCCACTGTCAGAGTGCGATAAAGATCCTCAAACCCAGCTGGCCTAGGCTCAGCCAAGCTCGCATCAGACGAGATCAAGCATATGTCAAAAAACTCAGTAAGTGGTATCTGATGGTTTTCGGCATACAAATTAAAGCTCACTTCAGGAGGAAATTTTCTATGCAAGAAAGTAAAGCTCTGAACAAAGACGTTTGTGAGGATGTGGTGCTGGTCACACTCATCTACGATGAAGTCGGTGAGGCCGGCATTAGCAATATATTGCATGAACTCCTCATGAATTCCAACCTCTTCCAGGAACGGGGTGTGCGGCCATTTGCACGACCGTACTTCCGCCAACCTCCAAGGGTGGAGATCATTGTCAGAAGACTCCCCAATAACACCCTTGGAGTTCTTAGAGCCAAACTTCCTGAAGATATTCATGTCCGCGTATAATTTTCTGAAAATAAAAAAAATAGTGACAAAAATTTGTCAACAAAACTTTGTAAGATTTATAGCAACTACTCATAGTGATACATAGAGGTCATAGCAAGCATTCAAACTACTTTGAACACTAAGAATTCAACAGCACCAAGAGTAGCTAATTATTCAAAGTATAAGCCACTAAAACAAAAACTAATTGGATAAATGGTGGAGTCACATACCAAGCAACAATCCCCCGAAACAGTTTCGGAAACGAAGCTTCGAGCAAAGAGATCGAAATCCGCGGGTTTGAGCTCAAGAACACGAGAGAGAGAGAGAGCAATGGGGATTTTTTCTGGAGGTAAGTGATGATGTGGTATGAAGAGGTAAGTGAGGGGGCCCACGTGGGGGCCACAACCCACCAGGGCGTGCCTAGGGGTGCTGGCGCGCCCAGGTGGGTTGTGCCCACCTGGTGCACCTCCCTCTAATGTTATTTGCACCAAAAATTCTCAAATATTCAGAAAAAATTGTATTAAATTTTCAGGGCATTCTGAGAACTTTTATTTTGGTTCATTTTTTATTGCACGGGAAATTCAGAAAATAGACAAAACATGGCATTTTATTTTATTTAACTAATAAAAACAGAGAATAAAAAGTAGGGACAGAAAGTAGTGCTTACTAAATTCATCAACTTCATACCGTTCAAAAATGATCCATTAATAAGGTTGATCAAGTCTTATTAACAACCACTTTCGATTAGCATGAAACCGAAGAACTTTCATAAATCACTAAGTTACCTCAGTGGGAATATGCATTTCCCCAACAATAAGCATTTCATATTTCTTTTTGACGAAAGGTAGAGGTATTTGAAAACTTCCAATAGTGATTGTTGGAGATTTTCAATAACATTAATACCATTCACTTGGAATTGTTTCTTTGGAAAGTGCACCGTGTGCTCATTGCCATTAATATGAAAAGTGACCTTGCCTTTATTTCAATCAATAACAGCCCCTGCAGTATTCAAGAAGGGTCTACCAAGGATAATCGACATGTTGTCGTCCTCGGGCATCTCAAGTATAACAAAGTCAGTCAAAATAGTAACATTAGCAACAACAACTGGCACATCCTCACAGATACCGATAGGTATGGCAGTTGATTTGTCAGACATTTGCAAAGATATTTCAGTAGGTGTGAGTTTATTCAAGTCAAGTCTTTTATATAAAGAGAAAGGCATAACACTCACACCAGCTCCTAAATCACACAAAGCAGTTTTCACATAATTCTTTTTGATAGAGCAAGGTATAGTTGGTATTCCCGGATTTCCAAGTTTTTTAGGTACTCCATCTTTGAAAGTATAATTAGCAAGCATAGTGGAGATTTCAGCTTCCGGTATTTTTCTCTTATTTGTGATGATGTCTTTCATATACTTTGCATAAGGAGGCATTTTCAAGATATCAGTCAAGCGAGTACGCAAAAAGACTGGCCTCAGCATTTCAGCAAAGCGTTCAAATTCTTCATCATCATTCTTTTTAGTTGACTTGGGTGGAAAAGACATAGGTTTTCGAACTCACGGTTCTCTTTCTTTACCGTGTTTTCTAGAAACAAAGTCTCTTTTGTCATATCTTTTATTTTTAGGTTGTGGGTTATCAAGATCAACAGGTGGTTCTATCTCAACATCATTGTCTGGTTCTTTATCATTGGTTGGTTGAGAGTCTTCATGAACATTAGCATTATCTCTCTCATTATCATTAGGTGAGTGTTCATTACCAGATTGAGTTTCAGCATCTGAGATAGAAATTTCATTTTCATTATCAGGAGGTTTTTCTAGAGGTGTGCAAAGTCCTATCATTTTTTTCTTTTTCTTTCTAGAAGGATTAGGTGCACTAATGTTAGATCTTTGTGAATCATGTTCAATTCTTTTAGGGTGTCCCTCAGGATAAAGTGGTTCCTGAGTCATTTTACCTCCTCTAGTTTCAACTCTAACAGCAAAGGCATGCATATTATGATTCATTTCATCAAGTAATTCTCTTTGAGATTTACCAACTTGTTCTAATTGAGTTTGAACCATAGAAGCATGCTTTCCAACACCTCTAACATCATTTGAGATTCTAAATAACAAGTCACTCAAGCGAGCAATCATATCAGAATTGTATTACAATTGTTTCATAACATTTGCATTGAAGTAAGTGGAACATCTGAGTAATATTCTATGATTGAAAAGCCTCAGAAACTGTAATCCAGGGATCTTTCACATATGAAAAGAGCCTTGGAAATCTTGTTTTCAATGTGATCACTGAGTCATCAATCTTCCACTTATCAGACTAGAACAAAGCTGAATTCCCAGAGTTGATTTGTACCCAAGTTGTGTTCCTAAAATGATCCAGCAATTTGCAGATATCTTTCCACCAAAAAGAACCACAACTATCAGTCCCCTGGGGTACAAAAGAGTGGTAATATGTATCCTAGATAAGTGAGACCCATGGCAGATCGAACCTATTTAGGAATTTATGCAAGTGTTTGAGAAAAAGAGCCATGTTCTGCATACCCAGGTTTAAGATGCCCAGTCCACCTTTTTTTGGGCCTACAAATGAGGCCCCAGGCTGCCAAGGATGGTGAGGGCTCATCTCTATGCTTTCTCCATAAACACTGCCTTTGTATTCGCTCCAATTGCTTTAAAATCCCTACAGGAATAAGTAAGCTGCCTAGATAGAAGATGGGCATGGAAGACAGTGCAGAATTCAAATATTGGAGCCTTTCCCCTGATTTAGAAATGAATAACTAGCTGACATTCTTCTCTCCATACAGTCAACAAGGGGCATAAAATCCACCATTTTGGGTCTGGTAGTACCAACAGGTAGACCAAGATATGTAAAGGGCATTTTGCCAACCTGGCATCCAAAAGCAGCAGCCAAACCAATGGTAGTGTCCTCATCAACATTTATGGGCACCATGGAAGATTTGTGGTAGTTCACCACTAAACCAGTAGAGGTGGAGAACACTTGAAGCATGTCCTTGAGAGCCAAGAGTTGAGCATTATCTGCTGGTAAGATGATAAGGGTATCATCTGCATACTGTATTATAGGATAGTCTTGATCATGACATGGAATGGGCAGCTCTAAAATTCCCCTTCTGAACATATCATTTACTACCGATTGCAAAAGGTCAGCAGCAATAACAAAAAGTAAGGGTGAAAGACAATCTCCTTGTCTAACTCCCTTTTTATAGAGGAACTGTCTGCTAGGTACTCCATTCAAAAGGACTGAAGATGTTCCAGTGGATAGCAATTTCTTAACCCAAGAAATCCATTTCTGATTAAATCCCTTGTGTTTCAGAATCAGCAAGATGGCTTCATGTTCAATGGAATCAAAGGCCTTCTCAAAATCCAATTTGAGAATAACAATAGGTCTCTTTGACTGATGGCATTGGTGCAAATATTCAAGTGACCAACCAATATAGTCTTGAATGGTCCTACTTTTAATGAAACCATATTGGTTCTTATGTATACACTTCATAATGATCCTTTGAAACCTGTTGGCAGCCATCTTGGACAAGAACTTGAGGCCCGTCCCAGTCAAGGAAATTGGCCTATAATATCCAACACCTTCAGGAGCCAACTTCTTGGGGATGAGTGTGATATAAGAGCCATTTATATTTTCCAAATTTGCAGTGCCATTACGGAAAGCTTCAGCCAGATCATAAAAATCTTGACAAATAATGTGCCAGCATTTTTTTATCTGGACCAGGGGCTTTGTCAATGGGCATATGTTTAACAATATAATCCATTTCCTCTTTTGTAAAAGGTTCTGTTAGGAAATCTAACCCATCAATTGGTTTGAGCAAAGCACTCAAGTCAAAGCCCATTACTATTCCAGCAGAAACTACCATTCTATTTTTGAAACAATTCCATATGATGCCCTCCATCTGAGAATGCTTGGAGACCACAGACCATCTACATATTTCAGGGAAGCAATGGAATTTCTTCTATGCCTCTAAGTGGCCATAGCATGGAAAATTTTGGTGCAAAATCTGATGGTCAATTGCAATAGGGAAGTGGATGCAAATGATATCTGGTACTGGCAGGGGACTTGCCATACCTTCAAGCCCAAGCTATTTTATTCTTTCATGCATTCAGCTGTGTCTTTCAATCCTCTCCTTCAGTGGATATGGAGATCCTCCTACACAATGAAAATCAAAGTGTTTGCTTGGACGCTAATTATGGATAGGTTGAACACTAAAGATATGGTTGAAAGAAGGCATTGGCATTAGAGGATGGGGTCAATTGTGTGCTTTGTCCCCTGGTGACACTGAGACTAGGAATCACTTATTTTTTTAATGTAATTTCAGTGTGAGAATCTGGAATTACCTACAAATTTCATGGCCACCTGGAGAGGATATGTCCACTATTGTGCTGCAAGCTAAGCAAGATTTTGCAAAACCTTTTTTTACCGAGGTTGTTTTTGTTGCTTGCTGGAACATTTGGATAATGAAAAATGCAAGAGCATTCAGACATGAGAGGCAGAGTTTTAACAGATGGAGGAGTGCCTTCATCCATGATATTAAACTCATGCAGCATAGAGTCAAGCAAAAGTATAAGGAGGAGCTGTTAAGATGGATTTCTTTTTACCTCCATGAGGTTGTTTAATCTAGCTTCTTAGTTAGTTCCTTTTCTTCTTTTAGATTATCACTTGTAATCCGTGTACATTGTTTTGTTATATTTTAATAAATGTTGAATGTTGTGGGGGGTTTTCCCTACAGTTACCACTCAAAAAAACATTGCATTGAAGTGATCTTGTTTTCTAATGTAGTTTTCAAACTCATAAAGGCATTGGCTAGGATGCATATTGTGAGGACTGCCATTATCATTAAACTTCATAAGAGAATTTACCTCTACCACCTTAGGCATTGGTGGTGTGTTAAGCCCGTGTATTTCTTCAATAGGAGGTAAATTTTTTACATCCTCAGCTTTAATACCTTTTTCCTTCATAGATTTCTTCGCCTCTTGCATATCTTCAAGATTGAGATATAATATACCCCTCTTCGGAGTGGGTTTAGGCAGTGGTTCAGGAATAGTCCAATCATCATAATTTTTCAGTATGTTATTCAATATTTCTTCAGCTTGTCCAACAGTTCGTTCCCTGAAAACACAACCAGCACAACTATCTAGGAAGTCCCTAGAAGTATCGGTTAGTCCATTATAGAAGATATCAAGTATTTCATTTTTATTAAGAGGATGATCAGGCAAAGCATTAAGTAACTGGCAAAGCCTCCTCCAAGCTTGTGGGAGACTCTCTTCTTTACTTTGCACAAAGTTAAATATTTCTTGTAAGGCGTCTTGTTTCATATGAGCAAGAAAATATTTTTCAGAGAAGTAATAAATCATATCCTAGGGACTACGCACACAACCAGGAGCAAGAGTATTGTACCAAGCTTTAGCATCACCCTTTAATGAGAAAGGAAATAATTTGATAATAAAGTAATAGCGAGTTTTCTCATCATGAGTAAGAAGGGTGGCTATGTCATTCAACTTAGTAAGATGTGCCACAATAGTTTTAGTTTCATAACCATGGAAAGGATCAGATTCAACCAAAGTAATTAACTCTGGGTCGATAGAGAATTCATAATCCTTATCATCAATAAAGATAGGTTTACTAGCAAACTTAGGATCACATTTCATTCTAGCATTCAAAGATTTTTCTTTATACTAGTGTAATAATTTATCTAGATCATCTCTACCATTACAAGCAAGAATATCTCTAGTTGCTTCTTCACTCATAACATAACCTTCCGGTACCTTAGGCAATTCATATCTAGGAGGGCTAGTTCTAGCAGTTGTTTCAGGAGACTCAGTTTCAAGCTCATCGTCAGATTCAACAACATCATGTTGTATAACTCTAGCAATTTGTTTATCAATAAATTCACCAAGTGGCACATCATCATTATCAAGCAAGGTACTAGCATCATCATAAGCATCATTCACGGTAGAAGTAGCATCATCAATAACTTGCGACATATCAGAATTGATAGCATGTGGTGGTGTTGCAAGTTTACTCATAACAGAAGGTGAATCTAAAGCAGAACTGGATGGCAGTTCCTTACCTCCCCTCGTCCTTGAGGGAAATATCTTAGTCTTTGGATCCTTTAGATTCTTCATAGTGATAATATGATAATAATCCCAAGTGACTCAACAAATATAGCTATGCTCCCTGGCAACGGCGCCAGAAGAAGGTCTTGATAACCCACAAGTATAGGGGATCGCAACAGTTTTCGAGGGTAAATATTCGACCCAAATTTATAGATTCGACACAAGGGGAGCCAAAGAATATTTGAAGGTATTAGCAGCTGAGTTGTCAATTCAACCACACCTGGAGATTAGTTATCTACAGCAAAGTGATCAGTAGCAAAGTAGTTTGATAGTTTTGATAGTAGTAATAGCAGCAACAGTAACGGTAACAGTGATAGCAGTAATTTTGTAGCAAGCGTAACAGTTATGATAGCAGTAGTAACTTAGCAGAAACGATATGGAAAAGTTTGTATGCATTGGATCAGTGACTTGTTGGATGATATTCATCATGAGACAGTTATAACCTAGGGCGATATGGCACTAACTCCAGTTCATCGATATAATGTAGGCATGTATTCCGTAAATAGTCATACGTGCTTTATTAAAAGAACTTGCATGACATCTTTTGTCCTACCCTCCCGTGGCAGCGGGGTCCATATTGGAAACTAAGGGATATTAAGGCCTCCTTTTAATAAAGAATCGGAACAAAGCATTAACACATAGTCAATACATGAACTCCTCAAACTACGGTCATCACCGAGAGTGGTCCCGGTTGTTGTCACTCCAGGGTTGCTCGATCATAACCGTAGTAGGTGACTATAACTTGCAAGATTGGATCTAGAACATGGATATAATGATGAATTCATAAACGGTTCAGATCTAAAATCATGGCACTTAGGCCCAAAGTGACAAGCATTAAGCATAGCAAAGTCATGACAACATCAATCTAAGAACATAGTGGATACTAGGGATCATTCCCTAACAAAACTAACTCGATTACATGATGAATCTCATCCAACTCCTCACCGATCAGCGAGCCTATCAAGGAATTACTCACTCCCGGTGGGGAGCATCATGGAATTGGCGATGGAGAAGGGTTGGTGATGATGAAGAACAAAGATGCCCCTCTTCGGAGCCCCAAACGGACTCCAGATCTGCCCTCCCGAGGAAGAACAGGGCCTGGCGGCTGCTCCGTCTCGTGGATCGCGATAAATCTTTCTCCCTGATTTTTTTTCTGGAAATATGTGATTTTATAGTATCAGGGGGGTCGTCAGCGGGGCCACCGGTTGGGTACAACCCACCTAGGCGCGCTAGGAGAGGGGGCACGCCCTAGTGGGTTGTGCCCACCCAGGTGGGGCCCTCTCTGGTGGGTCTTAGCTCCAGAAATTCTTATTATTGATATAAAAAATCCTCGCAAAGTTCCGTTCCATTCCGAGAACTTTTATTTCTGCACAAAAACAACAGCATGGCAATTCTGCTAAAAACAACGTCAGTCCGGGGTTAGTTTCATTCAAATCATGCAAATTAGAGTCCAAAACAAGAGGAAAAGTGTGCAAAAAAGTAGATACATTGGAGACGTATCAGTAGCCCATAGCTGCTACCTCTTTGCCTCGACGGCGAGGTGGCGCAGGCTGGTGGTCGGCATAAGCAGCCGCTTTGTCGCGTCCACGTGGTGGCGTCTGGTTCGTCAGCATGATTATATCTTGACGGTATCTGCTCAAGGGCATCATCGTCGAACTGTGGCAGTAGCAGACGTTTCAGATAACTCTTTGTTGGGCTCTTGAGGCTGTATTCCTCGGCAGCTAGGACCTGGGTCCATCTGTCGTTGAGCATATCCCGTTCGGCTTGAAGCTGTTGTTATTTCTTTTTTAGGCTCCTCGCAGTGGCAATTAGCTGTCGCTTGAAGCGCTCTTGCTCAAGGGGTTCCTTGATACGTCTCCAATGTATCTATAATTTTTGATTGCTCCATGCTATATTATCTACTGTTTTGGACATTATTGGGCTTTATTATACACTCTTATAATATACTAACCTATTAACCGGAGGCCCGGCCCAGAATTGTTGTTTTTTGCCTATTTTAGGGTTCCGAAGAAAAGGAATATCAAACGGAGTCCAAACGGAATGAAACCTTCGGGAACGTGATTTTCTCACTAAACATGATCCAGGAGACTTGGACCCTACGTCAAGCAACCAACAGGGAGGCACGAGGTAGGGGGCGCGCCTACCCCCCAGGCGCGCCCTCCACCCTTGTGGGCCCCCTGTTGCTCCACCGACGTACTTCTTCCTCCTATATATACCTACGTACGCCCAAACGATCAGAAATGGAGCCAAAACCCTATTTCCACCGCTGTAACTTGTTGTATCCACGAGATCCCATCTTGGGGCCTGTTCCGGAGCTCCGCCGAAGGGGGCGTCGATCACGGAGGGCTTCTACATCAACACCATAGCCTCTCCAATGAAGTGTGAGTAGTTTACCTCAGACCTACGGGTCCATAGTTATTATCTAGATGGCTTCTTCTATCTTTTTGGATCTCAATACAAAGTTCTCCCCCTCTCTTGTGGAGATCTATTCAATGTAATCTTCTTTGCGGTGTGTTTGTTGAGACCGATGAATTGTGGGTTTATGATCAAGTTTATTTATGAACAATATTTGAATCTTCTCTGAATTGTTTTATGTATGATTGGTTATCTTTGCAAGTCTCTTCGAATTATCAGTTTGGTTTGGCCTACCAGATTGATCTTTCTTGCAATGGGAGAAGTGCTTAGCTTTGGGTTCAATCTTGCGGTGTCCTTTCCCAGTGACAGTATGGGCAGCAAGGCACGTATTGTATTGTTGCCATCGAGGATAACAAGATGGGGGTTTTTATCATATTGCATGAATTTATCCCTCTACATCACGTCATCTTACTTAAGGTGTTACTCTGTTCTTATGAACTTAATACTCTAGATGCATGCTGGATAGCGGTCGATGTGTGGAGTAATAGTAGTAGATGCAGGCAAGAGTCGGTCTACTTGTCTTGGACGTGATGCCTATATACATGATCATACCTAGATATTCTCATAACTATGCTCAATTCTGTCAATTGCTCAACAGTAATTTGTTCACCCACCATAAAATACTTATGCTCTTGAGAGAAGCCACTAGTGAAACCTATGGCCCCCGGGTCTATCTTCATCATATTAATCTTCCAATACTTAGTTATTTTCATTGCCTTTTATTTTACTTTGCATCTTTATCATAAAAATACCAAAAATAGTATCTTATCATATCTATCAGATCTCACTCTCGTAAGTGACCGTGTAGGGATTGACAACCCCTTATCGCATTGGTTGGGAGGATTTATTTGTTTTGTGTAGGTGCGAGGGACTCGCGCGTAGCCTCCTACTGGATTGATACATTGGATCTCAAAAACTGAGGGAAATACTTACGCTACTCTGCTGCATCACCCTTTCCTCTTCAAGGGAAAACCAACGCAAGTGCTCAAGAGGTAGCAAGAAGGATTTCTGGCGCCGTTGCCGGGGAGGTCTACGCAAAAGTCAACATACCAAGTACCCATCACATACCCTTATCTCCCGCATTACATTATTTGCCATTTGCATCTCATTTTCCTCTCACCCACTTCACCCTTGCCGTTTTATTCGCCCTCTCTCTCTCTATCCTCCCTCTCTTTCTCTATTTGCCGTTTTATTTGCCCATTCCTTGTTTGCTTGTGTGTTGGATTGCTTGCTTGTCACGATGGCTCAAGATAATACTAAATTGTGTGACTTTACCAATACCAACAACAATGATTTTATTAGCACTCCGATTGCTCCTCTTACCGATGCTGAATCTTGTGAAATTAATGCTGCATTGCTGAATCTTGTCATGAAAGATCCATTTTCCGGCCTTCCTAGTGAAGATGCCGCTACCCATCTAAATAGCTTCGTCGATTTGTGTGATATGCAAAAGAAGAAAGATGTGGATAATGATATTGTTAAATTGAAGCTATTTCCTTTTTCGCTTAGAGATCATGCTAAAGATTGGTTTTCATCTTTGCCTAAAAATAGTATTGATTCGTGGAATAAGTGCAAAGATGCTTTTATCTCTAAGTATTTTCCACCCGCTAAGATCATCTCTCTTAGAAACGATATTATGAATTTTAAGCAACTTGATCATGAACATGTTGCACAAGCTTGCGAGAGGATGAAATTAATGATACGTAATTGCCCTACTCATGGTTTGAATTTGTGGATGATTATACAAAAAATTTATGCCGGACTGAATTTTGCTTCTAGAAATCTTTTAGATTCGGCCGCGGGAGGCACTTTTATGGAAATCACTTTAGGAGAAGCTACTAAACTCCTAGATAATATTATGGTTAATTATTCTCAATGGCACACTAAAAGATCTACTAATAAGAAAGTGCATGCAATAGAAGAAATTAATGTTTTGAGTGGAAAGATGGATGAACTTATGAAATTATTTGCTAATAAAAGTATTTCTTCTGATCCTAATGATATGCCTTTGTCTACTTTGATTGAGAATAATAATGAATCTTTGGATGTGAATTTTGTTGGTAGGAACAATTTGGGTAACAACGCGTATAGAGGAAATTTTAATCCTAGGCCTTATCCTAGTAATTACTCTAATAATTATGGTAATTCCTACAACAATTCTTATGTAAATTATAATAAGATGCCCTCTGATTTTGAATCTAATAATAAAGAACTTATTACTTCACAAAAGAATTTCAATGCTTTGATTGAAGAAAAATTGCTTAAAATTGATGAGTTGGCTAGGAACGTTGATAGAATTCCTCTTGATGTTGATTCTTTGAAACTTAGATCTATTCCACCTAAACATGATATCAATGAATCTCTCAAAGCCATGAGAATTTCCATTGATGAGTGCAAAGAAAGAACCGCTAGGATGCGTGCTAAGAAAGATTCCTTTATAAGATCGTGTTCTTCTAGTTACCATGCAAATAAAGATGAAGATCTAAAAGTTATTGATGTGTCCCCTATTAAATCTTCATTTTGTAATATGAATCTTGATAATGATGGGACTGAATATGATCCACCTTTACCTAGAAGGCGTTCCAAGAATTCGGAGTCTTTAGATCTTGATGCTAAAATTGATAAAAGTGGGATTAAAGAAATCAAAACTCTAGATGTTAATGAACCCACTATTTTTGATTTCAAGGAATTTAATTATAATATCTGCTCTTTGATATATTGTATTTCCTTGATGCAATCCGTGCTAAATTCTCCTCATGCTTATAGCCAAAATAAAGCTTTTACCAAACATATCGTTGATGCTTTGATGCAATCTTATGAAGAAAAACTTGAGTTGGAAGTTTCTATCCCTAGAAAACTTTATAATGAGTGGGAACCTACTATTAAAATTAAAATTAAAGATCATGAATGCTATGCTTTGTGTGATTTGGGTGCTAGTGTTTCCACGATTCCAAAGACTTTGTGTGATTTGTTAGGTTTCCGTGATTTTGATGATTGCTCTCTAAACTTGCACCTTGCGGATTCCATTATTAAGAAACCTATGGGAAGAATTAATGATGTTCTTATTGTTGCAAATAGGAATTATGTGCCCGTAGATTTTATCGTTCTTGATATAGATTGTAATCCTTCATGTCCTATTATTCTTGGTAGACCTTTCCTTAGAACGATTGGTGCAATTATTGATATGAAGGAAGGAAATATTAGATTCCAATTTCCGATAAGGAAAGGAATGGAACACTTTCCTAGAAATAAAATTAAATTACCTTATGAATCTATTATGAGATCCACTTATGGATTGCCTACCAAAGATGGCAATACCTAGATCTATGCTTGCTTTTTATGCCTAGCTAGGGGCGTTAAATGATAGCGCTTGTTGGGAGGAAACCCAATTTTATTTTTATTCCTTGATTTTTTGCTCCTGTTTAGTAATAAATAAGTTATATAGCCTCTATTTTGGTTGTTTTTTGTGTTTAATTAGTGTTTGTGCCAAGTAGAACCGTTGGGAAGACTTGGGGAAAGTCTTGTTAATCTTGCTGTAAAAAACAGAAACTTTAGCGCTCACGAGAACTTCTGCCATTTTTATTAGGAAAGTTCTATTTACTTAATTCTTTTTGAAAATGATTAATAGATAAATTCCTCACGTCCAGCAATTTATTTTAGAATTGTTGGGGTTCCAGATCTTGTTCTAGCTACAGATTACTACAGACTGTTCTATTTTTGACAGATTCTGTTTTTCGTGTGTTGTTTGCTTATTTTGATGAATCTATGGCTAGTAAAATAGTTTATAAACCATAGAGATGTTGGAATACAGTAGGTTTAACACCAATATAAATAAAGAATGAGTTCATTACAGTACCTTGAAGTGGTCTTTTATTTTCTTTCGCTAATGGAGCTCACGAGATTTTCTTCTTTAAGTTTTTGGTTGTGAAGTTTTCAAGTTTTGGGTAAAGATTTGATGGACTCTGGAACAAGGAGTGACAAGAGCCTAAGATTGGGGATGCCCATGGAACCCCCAAGATAATCTAAGGACACCTAAAGGCCAAAGCTTGGGGATGCCCCGGAAGGCATCCCCTCTTTCGTCTACTTCTATCGGTAACTTTACTTGGAGCTATATTTTTATTCACCACATGATATGTGGTTTGCTTGGAGCGTCTTGTATGATTTGAGTCTTTATTTTTTAGTTTACCACAATCATCTTTTCTGTACACACCTTTTGAGAGAGACACTCATGATTCAAAAATTATTAGAATACTCTATGTGCTTCACTTATATCTTTTCAGTTATATAGTTTTGCTCTAGTACTTCACTTATATCTTTGTAACACCCCGGATGTAACTTTCCCAATTTGTACTCCAACTCTTGTCGTTTCCGGTGTTAAGTTATTTTATTTTCTCGGGTTCGGGTCTTTGTCTCCGTGTGTTGTTATCGTTGTCATGCATCTCATATCATGTCATCATGTGCATTGCATTTGCATACGTGTTCATCTCATGCATTCGAGCATTTTCCCCGTTGTCCGTTTTGCATTCCGGCGCTTCGTTCTCCTCCGGTGGTCATTTCTACCGTTCTTTCATGTGTGGGGATTAAACATTTCCGGATTGGACCGAGACTTGCCAAGCGGCCTTGGTTTACTACCGGTAGACCGCCTGTCAAGTTTCGTATCATTTGGACTTCGTTTGATACTCCAACGGTTAACCGAGGGACCGAAAGGCCTCGTGTGTGTTGCAGACCAACACCCCTTCAATTTGGCCCAAAACCCACCTAAGCCTTCTCCATCATCTAGATCGTTCGATCACGATCGCGTGGCCGAAAACCGCACCTCATTTGGACTCTCCTAGCTCCCTCTATGCCTATAAATAGATCCCACCACGAAATCCCGGGTCTCCTTCCCCCTAACCCTAGATATTTTTCCCTCCGCGCCGCCGGACACGTCCGGGCGACGCCGGACAAATCCCGCCGCCGCTCCCAGCCTCTCCCGTCACGCCACGTGTCCCTGTACCGCCACCCGCCGCCGCTCGGCCCGGGGAGCCCGGAGCCGGCCCCCGCGGCCCATCTCCCCCGTGCCGCCGCCCGACGCCGCCTACCTCCTCGCCCCGTTCGCCGGCCCCGCCGCTTCCGCCGCGAGCCGCCGCCGCCCGGCGCCACTCCGCCGCCACCTTGCGCCGCCACCTCGCCTCGTCGCCGGCTGCCGCGGCTCCGTCGCCCCTCGCCTCCTCTCCGCCGCCCCGGCCTCTATCTCCCGCTCCGGCCGCCGCCCCGGCCAACGACTCCGGCAAGGGATCCAGTCGACCTCGGATTGCGTGCCACCGAAACCCTAGATCTAGTGGTTCTTTTTTTCTAAGTCCCCGGAATTTTCTAGTCCATATGCTCCTGTTCATAGCCTTGTATCTCCGCATCTGTAACTCTGTTTTTGGCATATAGCATATCAAAATGTTCATCTCTGAGAGTACATCATTTCATTCCATTGAATCATTTTCATTTGAGTTCATCTTGATGCCCTAAATGCTGTTAGAAGAGGGCTACTTGAGATAATTCTCAGATCTGCTGCTCCATTTAGTTTTTTGTCATTTTTGCCATGATTAATGTGTGCATGATATGCCCCTGAGCTCTACATATGTTTTGTTAAGGGTTTTGTCATCTTTCCATAGGTGCAACCCATGTATTTTTGTGATGAGTGTGGTGACTAGCACAAGCTTGCAAAGTGGTGCACTTGGTAATTCTGATTTCAGGGACTTAGTAATTCCACTAAGTCCTTGAGCTGTTTATCTCATATGGCCATATGTTCATGTTGTTTCCTAGTGATCCGTGCCTCTTTTGAGGATGATCAGTAAGGATGTTTTGTTAATCTTGTAGTGCTCTATCCATCCATGTCTTTGTTTGCAATTATGGAGCACCCTAGCTTGAGCCAATCGAGCTCTACTTTTGCTACTTTGTGAATCTGGGCAGATTGTCAACTAGTTTGCAATTCTGCCGATGATGTTGTAGTTGATCCGTGCATGCTATGCTATTGTTCTTGCCATGTCTAGCTTGCATTTTGTGTATTCTTGATAGATGTATGCTTAGTTGGTCATGACTTGCACCGTAGTGAGTGCATCGAGCTCGTAAACATGCCTACTTGATATCTGTTTTCAGCATGCTCCAGTTTTCACTAAGTCTGAGAACTGATTATGTTTTTGCCATGTTCACATGCTTGCAATTGTATTTTCTCATCCCTTTTGGCTCAAGGTCACCAAGGTACTTTTGTTAAGCTCTTTGAGTAGCTCCATGCCATACTTTACTTTGCCATGTTCAGGTCCTGTAGCATGTAGTTTTGTTGCTCCAAAGAGTGCTACCTGATCTGAAATTCCAGACAAGTGTTAATTTCACTAAGTCTGAGATCTATTTACCATATGCATTTTTGCCATGCTTGTTTGAACCTGTTAATGGATGAATTGGCCGTATCTCAGTGCTAGACTTTTGTTAAGCATCTTGTATGCATCCCTGCCATGTATTTTGTTGCCATGTTTGGGTGCTGTAGCATGTTCATCTCATTGCATTTAGATGCCTACTTGCTGTAAATCGCAGACCGGTGTCATATTTGAATTGCTTGCCATTTCCAAACCGTAACTCCGATTCCGGCGTTCTTTATATCGTTTTCAAGCGATTTCATCTCATCTTTCCAGTGGCACACTTGGATTCCCATGTGAGGCCAGGTTCTTGCATTTCCTGTCACATCTTGCATATGCATCCCGCATCGCATCCCGCATAGCATACCATCCTTGCATCATTTTGTTTGAGTCTTGCACGTGGTTGATTGTGTCCTTCTTGCTTGTTTGTCTTGTTTGGGTAGAGCCGGGAGACGAGTTCGCTAACGAGGAGCCCGTTGAGTTTGCTTTCGAGGATCCCGTCAACTCTGACAGCTTTGCAGGCAAGATGATCATACCCTCGAAATCACTACTATCTTTGCTATGCTAGATTGCTCGCTCTTTTGCTATGCCAATGCTACGATGCCTACCACTTGCTTTCAAGCCTCCCGAATTGCCATGTCAAACCTCTAACCCACCTTGTCCTAGCAAACCGTTGATTGGCTATGTTACCGCTTTGCTCAGCCCCTCTTATAGCGTTGCTAGTCGCGGGTGAAGATTGAAGGCCGTTCCTTGTTGGAACATTTATTTACTTGTTGGGATATCATTATATTATCTTGTTATCTTAATGCATCTATATACTTGGTAAAGGGTGGAAGGCTCAGCCTCTCGCCTAGTGTTTTGTTCCACTCTTGCCGCCCTAGTTTCCGTCATATCGGTGTTATGTTCCCGGATTTTGCGTTCCTTACGCGGTTGGGTTATAATGGGAACCCCTTGATAGTTCGCCTTGATTAAAGCTTTTCCAGCAATGCCCAACCTTGGTTTTACCATTTGCCACCTAGCCTCTTTTCCCTTGTGTTTCCGGAGCTCGAGGGTCATCTTATTTTAGCCCCCCAGGCCAGTGCTCCTCTGAGTGTTGGTCCAACCGAGCGATGTCCGGGGCTACCAGGGGCAACTCTGGGCTGGCCTACCCGACGTCTTGCTCATCTGAGTGTGCCCTGAGAACGACATATGTGCAGCTCCTATCGGGATTTGTCGGCACATTCGGGCGGTGTTGCTGGTCTTGTTATAACCTGTCGAAGTGTCTTGAAGAACCGAGATACCGAGTCTGACCGGAACGTCTTGGGAGGAGGTCTATTCCTTCGTTGACCATGAGAGCTTGTCATGGGCTAAGTTGGGACTCCCCTGCAGGGATTTGAACTTTCGAAAGCCGTGCCCACGGTTATGGGCAGATGGGAATTTGTTAATGTCCGGTTGTAGATAACTTGAACCTTAACTTAATTAAAATGAATCAACTGAGTGTGTTACCGTGATGGCCTCTTCTCGGCGGAGTCCGGGAAGTGGACACGGTGTTGGAGTAATGCTTGCGCAGGTTGTTCTCTAGTTTCTCGCTCGCGCTTTGCCTCCTCTTCTCGCTCTCTTTTGCGAACAGGTTAGCCACCATATTTTGCTAGTCGCTTGCTGCAGCTCCACATATATTTACCTTGCCTTACCTATAAGCTTAAATAGTCTTGATCGCGAGGGTGCGAGATTGCTGAGTCCCTGTGGCTCACAGATTACTATTACACCAGATGCAGGGCCCGATGATTCCGCTCCAGCAGACGCGCTCGAGCTCAAGTGGGAGTTCGACGAGGACTCTCAACGATACTATGTTTCCTTTCCTGATGATCAGTAGTGGTGCCCAGTTGGGGGTGATTGGGACCGTGTCGCATGTTGGGTTATCTTTTATTTTGGCGCCGTAGTCGGGCCATGAGTGTTTGGATGATGTAATGTTATTTATGTACTTGATTGATGTGGCGAGTGTAAGCCAACTATGTTATCTCCCCTTTTATTATCTTATTACATGGGATGTTGTGAAGATTGCCTAACTTGCGACATATGCCTTCAATGCGATTATGCCTCTAAGTCGTGCCTCGACACGTGGGAGATATAGTCGCATCGAGGGTGTTATAAGTTGGTATCAGAGCCTTCCCCGACCTTAGGAGCCCCATTGCTTGATCGTTTTTAGCGGCCGAGTTGTGTCTAGAAAAATGTTTTGAGTCATTTAGGAATTATATATCGGAAAGTTTAGGAATTCTTTTTACTTCTCAGTCTCCTCATCGCTCTGGTAAGGCATCCTGACGTAGAGTTTTGACTCTTCTCTTCTCAAATTTCACTAAAAAAAATTTAGGATCACGCGGGTATCTTGGAATCGTTCCAATGTTTTTATGATGAGAACATTGTCTTGGTGCCTCCTGTCAGCGGTTTTGTGGAAGTGTCCCGGGGAGTTGAGCTCTGAGGTGTTGTCATCATAATTTTATCGTTGCAATTCTGGAATACCTGAGATTAGTACGCCAACATCGAAAATCTCTTTTATGCAGTTCATTGGTGAGATAACCTCGACGCCACCCAGTACTAGGGCAGGAGTTCGGGAGTATCACCATAACTTGTATAACGGATGCCTTTCGAAGGTTGAGGTAGATGGTTTCCGAAGTTTTTCTCGGTTATGTGTTGAAGGATGGATACAGCTGGATGTAGGAATTGCTAGAATTGGGTGAGATATTATGCTTCCCCTGTATCCCCAACACCTGATTGCATAACCGAAAAGGTTCGGGAGTTTCATAGGTGGGAAATCTAGTAGCTCTAGTTCTTCTTCCACGGATATTTGGTTTGAGATTGGGATTTCTTACCGATTATTCGTTCTTGATCCGCACCTTGTTTATTTATTTCTCTATCTTAATTCTACGTGGCTTCTCAATTTATGGATATGTGACCATTTCAAGAGGAATGCATTCGTTCATTTTGTTCGGATGTGAAGACTATATGCAATATTTGTCTATCGATGTGCTAATGGATGTCAACCTCTTCAGAATGGCTCCTCCAACACGCACGACTCCGAATCCTAATCCGCCACCACCACCACCTCCTCCGGAGGCATGGCAAGCTGTGATGGCCGCAACCAATGCAAACACACAGTTGATCATGCAAATTCTTCAAGAGCGTAATCAAGGCAACCAAGGCAATCAAGGCAACAATCAGAATCACTTTGCTACACTCAACCAGTTCCTTGCTAACGGGCCAAAGACTTTCAGCAATTGTGTTGAGGCAACCGATGCTGACGATTGGCTTGTGGATCTGTGCAAGCATTTCGAGTGCAGTAACGTCAGGCCTGAGGACTTTGTTAAGTTCGCTTCCTTCCAACTCAAAGATCAAGCTGCAGAATGGTTCCAGCAATACAAGGATTCTAGAGGTGGACGTGTTATCACTTGGGATGATTTTCGCCGAGATTTCCGAGCTCATCATATTCCTCAGAGTGTGGTTGAAAGCAAGCGTGAGGAATTCCGCAACCTGAAGCAAGGCTCTTTGTCTGTCTATGACTACAACAAGTTGTTTCAGAAGCTCGCCCGCTTTGCCAAGCAGGACGTCCATGACGAGAAGAGCATGATATATCAGTTCAGGGGTGGTCTCAGAGAAGAAATTCAGCTCGCTCTTGTTCTCTTTGAGCCCTTGAGATACAGTGAGTTCTACAACATGGCATTGAAGCAAGAGGCTGCTCAGTTGAGGTGTGATGCTTCCAAGAAGCGAGTCAGAGATGTTACTCCTTCTTCCTCTACTCAAGTGGCCAAGCAGCAGAAGTATTGGCTTCCTCCTCCTCTGTTCCGTCAGCCGTATCAGCAGAAGAACAAAGGTGGCAGTGGTTCTTCCCACCCACCCAACCCTGGCTTTCAGAACAAGACTTCGTCTCAAGCTCCAAGATCGAGTGCTCCGTATCACCATCCGCTTTCTGAGGTCACGTGCAACAAGTTCCAACAGAAGGGTCACTATGCCAACAAGTGTTTCAACCAGAGGCGTCTTCCTCCTCCTCCTCCTATCAGATCGGCAAGTACAGCTGTGGTCAAGCATAACACCAAGTCCGCCAAGGTCAACTTGCTGAATGCAGCTCAGGCAGAGGACTCACCAGATGTGATCATGGGTAACCTTCCTGTTAATGACATTCCCGCAAGAGTTCTTTTTGACACTGGTGCATCTTTATCTTTTTTATCGAAGCCTTTTGCATCTATGCATGATGTGCATACTATTGATTTGCCTAAGCCGATAGCGGTTTCTTCTCCGGGTTTGTTCATGAACACTAAAATGATGGCTCCGGATGTTACTATCACGTTGGGCGATTACAAGTTTCTTTCTTCTCCAATGGTTCTTGGTAACTCGGATATTGATCTTATTCTCGGAATGGATTGGCTTTCTAAGCACAAGGCGCATCTTGATTGTGCTGCCAGGCAGATTCAATTGACTCATTCGTCTGAGGATGTAATTGTCTTTGCCGCTCGTGATGATACTATCCGTCTGTTTTCTCTCAATGAGAAGGGTGAACTGGATGCTATCTCGCAGATTCCAGTCATTTGCGAATATCAAGACGTCTTTCCAGAAGAGCTTCCAGGAATGCCTCCGCACCGGCCAGTTGAATTCGTTACTGATCTTGAGCCTGGCACGGAACCTGTGTGCAAATGTCCTTACATGCTCGGACCTGAAGAGTTGAAGGAGCTGAAGAAGCAACTCGATATTCAAGAGAAAATGGGTCTCATCCGGCCTAGTTCTTCTCCATGGGGTTGTGGCATTCTTTTTGTGAAGAAGAAGGATGGAACGGACCGACTTTGTGTTGATTACCGTCCATTGAACAAGAAGACCATCAAGAACAAATACCCACTTCCCAACATCAACGAGCTGTTCGAACAACTTAAAGGTGCCCAAGTATTCTCCAAGCTTGATCTCCGTATGGGTTATCATCAGATTCGTATCCATGAACAAGATATGCCTAAGACAGCTTTCAGGACAAGCTATGGTTCGTATGAATACACTGTCATGTCTTTTGATCTCGTCAACGCTCCTCCGACATTCTCTCGCATGATGAACTTCATCTTCAACGCCTACACCAATGACTTTGTTTTGGTCTATCTCGACGACATTCTGGTTTTCTCGAAGAACAAGGAAGATCATGCCAAGCACTTGCGTTTGGTACTCGATAAGCTCAGGGAACATCAGTTCTACGCCAAGTTCTCCAAGTGTGAATTTTGGCTCGATGAGGTTCTTTATCTTGGTCATATCATCTCTGCAAGGGCATTGCCGTGAATCCTGAGAAGGTGTCTGCAATTGTGAATTGGGAACCTCCTCAGAACGTGAAGCAACTCCGTAGCTTCCTCGGTCTCGCAAGCTATTGCCGAAGATTCGTTGAAAACTTTTCTAAGATCGCGAAGCCTCTCTCTAATCTTCTCCAGAAGCACGTCAAGTACGTTTGGTCTCCGGAGTGTGACATTGCTTTCAACACTTTGAAAGAGAAATTGATCACTGCTCCAGTTCTGACTCCGCCTGATGAATCCAAGCCGTATGAGGTCTTTTGTGATGCCTCTCTCCAAGGTCTTGGCGCAGTATTGATGCAAGAGAAGAAAGTTGTTGCTTATACCTCTCGCCAGTTGAAGCCTAATGAGAAGAATTACCCCACTCACGATCTCGAGTTGGCGGCAGTTGTGCATGCTCTTTTGACTTGGAGACATCTCTTATTGGGAAGAAAAGTGGAAATTTTCACTGATCACAAGAGTCTCAAGTACATCTTCACTCAGCCTAATCTCAACCTCAGGCAAACTCAATGGGTCAAAATGATTCAAGAGTATAATCCAAGTATTGAGTATACTCCAGGCAAGGCCAATGTGATTGCTGACGCATTGAGCAGGAAAGCTTACTGCAACAGTCTGATACTTAAGCCTTATCAACCCGAGCTTTGTGAAGCTTTCCGCAAACTTAATCTGCAAGTTGTTCCTCAAGGTTTCCTCGCCAACCTTCAAGTCTCTCCTACCTTGGAAGACCAGATTCGCCAAGCTCAGCTTCTTGATGCTATGGTGAAAAAGGTGAAGATTGGGATTGCCAAGAATCAACCCAAGTACAAGTGCTACCGCCTTGATGACAAGGATACTCTCTTCTTCGAGGATCATATTGTTGTACCCAAAGGTGACCTCCGTAAAGTGATCATGAACGAGGCTCACAATTCTCTCCTCTCCATCCACCCTGGGAGCACGAAGACGTATCAGGACCTTAAGCAGGCTTATTGGTGGACTCGAATGAAGCGCGAGATTGCTCAATTCGTGAATGAATGTGATGTCTGCAGAAGAGTGAAGGCAGAACACCAAAGGCCAGCTGGTCTCCTCCAACCTCTTGCCATTCCAGAATGGAAGTTTGACCACATTGAAATGGACTTCGTGACTGGGTTTCAAAAGTCCAAGCATGGCAATGATGCTATATTCGTTGTCATCGACAAACTCACTAAAGTGGCTCACTTTCTGCCTATCAAAGAGTCGATCATTGCAGCTCAATTAGCGGAACTCTATACCTCTCGAATTGTCTCTCTGCACGGTATTCCACAAGTGATCTCTTCAGACCGTGGCAGCATTTTTACATCCAAGTTTTGGGATTCTTTTCAGAAGGCCATGGGCACGAACATCCGCTTCAGCACAGCTTTCCATCCCTAAACTAGCGGTCAAGTCGAGCGTGTCAACCAGATTCTTGAAGATATGCTCAGGGCTTGTGTGATCTCCTTCGGCATGAAGTGGGAGGATTGTCTTCCTTATGCTGAATTCTCCTACAACAACAGTTTTCAAGCAAGTTCGGGCAAGACCCCATTTGAAATTCTGTATGGCAGGAAGTGTCGTACCCCTCTCAACTGGTCTGAAACCGGTGAACGTCAGCTTTTGGGAAATGACTTAATCACAGAGGCAGAGGAAATGTGCAAAGTCATTCGAGATAACCTCAAAGCAGCCCAATCCCGCCAGAAGAGCTACTATGATAGTAAGCACCGTGATTTGGCTTTCGAGATCGGAGATCATGTTTACCTCCGCGTTTCTCCTATGAAAGGTACTCGTCGCTTCGGTATCAAAGGGAAGCTTGCCCCTAGATATGTGGGACCTTTCAAGATTGTCAGCAAGAGAGGCGACCTCGCCTATCAACTCGAGCTTCCTTCAAACTTTGCAAATGTTCATGATGTGTTCTATGTCTCTCAGCTCCGAAAGTGCTTCAAGACTCCTGACCGCACCGTCAACTTCGAGGACATTGAGCTCCAAGAAGATCTCTCTTATCGTGAGCACCCAGTTGCTATTCTTGAAGAGACTGAACGCAAGACTCGCAATAAGTCAATCAAATTACTCAAAGTCAAGTGGTCACACCATTCCGACCGTGAAGCTACCTGGGAACGCGAGGATCACCTCCATTCTGAGTACCCGGTGTTCTTTCAGTCCTAGATCTCGGGACGAGATCCTTTCGTAGTGGTGGAGTGTTGTAACACCCCGGATGTAACTTTCCCAATTTGTACTCCAACTCTTGCCGTTTCCGGCGTTAAGTTATTTTATTTTCTCGGGTTCGGGTCTTTGTCTCCGTGTGTTGTTATCATTGTCATGCATCTCATATCATGTCATCATGTGCATTGCATTTGCATACGTGTTCATCTCATGCATTCGAGCATTTTCCCCATTGTCTGTTTTGGATTCCGGCGCTTCGTTCTCCTCCGGTGGTCAATTCTACCTTTCTTTCGTGTGTGGGGATTAAACATTTCCGGATTGGACCGAGACTTGCCAAGCGGCCTTGGTTTACTACCGGTAGACCGCCTGTCAAGTTTCGTATCATTTGGACTTCGTTTGATACTCCAACGGTTAACCGAGGGACCGAAAGGCCTCGTGTGAGTTGCAGCCCAACATCCCTTCCATTTGGCCCAAAACCCACCTAAGCCTTCTCCATCGTCTAGATCGTTCGATCACGATCGCGTGGCCGAAAACCGCACCTCATTTGAACTCTCCTAGCTCCCTCTATGCCTATAAATAGATCCCTCCACGAAATCCCGGGTCTCCTTCCCCCTAACCCTAGATATTTTTCCCTCCGCGCCGCCGGACACATCCGGGCGACGCCGGATAAATCCCGCCGCCGCTCCCAGCCTCTCCCGTCGCGCCACGTGTCCCTGTACCGCCGCCCGCCGCCGCGCGGCCCGGGGAGCCCGGAGCCGGCCCCCGCGGCCCATCTCCCCCGCGCCGCCACCCGAAGCCGCCTGCCTCCTCGCCCCGTTCGCCGGCCCCGCCGCCTCTGCCGCGAGCCGCCGCCACCGTGCGCCGCCTCGTCACCGGCCGCCGCGGCTCCGCCGCCCCTCGCCTCCTCTCCGCCGCCCCGGCCTCTTCCTCCCGCTCCGGCCGCCTCCCTGGCCAACGACTCCGGCGAGGGATCCGGTCGACCTCGGATTGCGTGCCACCGAAACCCTAGATCTGGTGGTTCTTTTTTTCTAAGTCCCCGGAATTTTCTAGTCCATATGCTCCTGTTCATAGCCTTGTATCTCCGCATCCGTAACTCCGTTTTTGGCATATAGCATATCAAAATGTTCATCTCTGAGATTACATCATTTCATTCCACTGCATCATTTTCATTTGAGTTCATCTTGATGCCAAAATGCTGTTAGAAGAGGGCTACTTGAGATAATTGTCAGATCTGCTGCTCCATTTAGTTTTTTGTCATTTTTGCCATGATTAATGTGTGCATGATATGCCCCTGAGCTCTACATATGTTTTGTTAAAGGTTTTGTCATCTTTCCAGAGGTGCAACCCATGTATTTTTGTGATGAGTGTGGTGACTGGCACAAGCTTGCAAAGTGGTGCACTTGGTAATTCTATTTCAGGGACTTAGTAATTCCACTAAGTCCTTGAGCTGTTTATCTCATATGGCCATATGTTCATGTTGTTTCCTAGTGATCCGTTCCTCTTTTGAGGATGATCAGTAAGGATGTTTTGTTAATCTTGTAGTGCTCTATCCATCCATGTCTTTGTTTGCAATTATGGAGCACCCTAGCTTGAGCCAATCGAGCTCTACTTTTGCTACTTTGTGAATCTGGGCATATTGTCAACTAGTTTGCAATTTTGCTGATGATGTTGTAGTTGATCCGTGCATGCTATGCTATTGTTCTTGCCATGTCTAGCTTGCATTTTGTGTGTTCTTGATAGATGTATGCTTAGTTGGTCATGACTTGCACCGTAGTGAGTGCATCGAGCTCGTAAACATGCCTACTTGATATCTGTTTTTGCCATGTTCACATGCTTGCAATTGTATTTTCTCATCCCTTTTGGCTCAAGGTCACCAAGGTACTTTTGTTAAGCTCTTTGAGTAGCTCCATGCCATACTTTACTTTGCCATGTTCAGGTCCTGTAACATGTAGTTTTGTTGCTCCGAAGAGTGCTACCTGATCTGAAATTCTAGACAAGTGTTAATTTCACTAAGCCTGAGATCTGTTTACCATATGCATTTTTGCCATGCTTGTTTGAACCTGTTAATGGATGAATTGGCCGTAGCTCAGTGCTAGACTTTTGTTAAGAATCTTGTATGCATCCCTGCCATGTATTTTGTTGCCATGTTTGGGTGTTGTAGCATGTTCATCTCATTGCATTTAGATGCCTACTTGCTGTAAATCGCAGACCGGTGTCATATTTGAATTGCTTGCCATTTCCAAACCGTAACTCCGATTCCGGCGTTCTTTATATCGTTTTCAAGCGATTTCATCTCATCTTTCCAGTGGCACACTTGGATTCCCAAGTGAGGCCAGGTTCTTGCATTTCCTGTCACATCTTGCATATGCATCCCGCATCGCATCCCGCATAGCATACCATCCTTGCATCATTTTGTTTGAGTCTTGCACGTGGTTGATTGTGTCCTTCTTGCTTGTTTGTCTTGTTTGGGTAGAGCCGGGAGACGAGTTCGCTAACGAGGAGCCCGTTGAGTTTGCTTTCGAGGATCCCGTCAACTCTGACAGCTTTGCAGGCAAGATGATCATACCCTCGAAATCACTACTATCTTTGCTATGCTAGATTGCTCGCTCTTTTGCTATGCCAATGCTACGATGCCTACCACTTGCTTTCAAGCCTCCCGAATTGCCATGTCAAACCTCTAACCCACCTTGTCCTAGCAAACCGTTGATTGGCTATGTTACCGCTTTGCTCAGCCCCTCTTATAGCGTTGCTAGTCGCGGGTGAAGATTGAAGGCCGTTCCTTGTTGGAACATTTATTTACTTGTTGGGATATCATTATATTATCTTGTTATCTTAATGCATCTATATACTTGGTAAAGGGTGGAAGGCTCAGCCTCTCGCCTAGTGTTTTGTTCCACTCTTGCCGCCCTAGTTTCCGTCATATCGGTGTTATGTTCCCGGATTTTGCGTTCCTTATGCGGTTGGGTTATAATGGGAACCCCTTGATAGTTCGCCTTGATTAAAGCTTTTCCAGCAATGCCCAACCTTGGTTTTACCATTTGCCACCTAGCCTCTTTTCCCTTGGGTTTCCGGAGCTCGAGGGTCATCTTATTTTAGCCCCCCCGGGCCAGTGCTCCTCTGAGTGTTGGTCCAACCGAGCGATGTTCGGGGCTACCAGGGGCAACTCTGGGCTGGCCTACCCGACATCTTGCTCATCTGAGTGTGCCCTGAGAACGACATATGTGCAGCTCCTATCGGGATTTGTCGGCACATTCGGGCGGTGTTGCTGGTCTTGTTATAACCTGTCGAAGTGTCTTGAAGAACCGAGATACCGAGTCTGATCGGAACATCTTGGGAGGAGGTCTATTCCTTCGTTGACCGTGAGAGCTTGTCATGGGCTAAGTTGGGACTCCCCTGCAGGGATTTGAACTTTCGAAAGCCGTGCCCGCAGTTATGGGCAGATGGGAATTTGTTAATGTCCGGTTGTAGATAACTTGAACCTTAACTTAATTAAAATGAATCAACTGAGTGTGTTACCATGATGGCCTCATAATGGGAACCCCTTGATAGTTCGCCTTGATTAAAGCTTTTCCAGCAATGCCCAACCTTGGTTTTACCATTTGCCACCTAGCCTCTTTTCCCTTGGGTTTCCGGAGCTCGAGGGTCATCTTATTTTAGCCCCCCCGGGCCAGTGCTCCTCTGAGTGTTGGTCCAACCGAGCGATGTTCGGGGCTACCAGGGGCAACTCTGGGCTGGCCTACCCGACGTCTTGCTCATCTGAGTGTGCCCTGAGAACGACATATGTGCAGCTCCTATCGGGATTTGTCGGCACATTCGGGCGGTGTTGCTGGTCTTGTTATAACCTGTCGAAGTGTCTTGAAGAACCGAGATACCGAGTCTGACCGGAACGTCTTGGGAGGAGGTCTATTCCTTCGTTGACCATGAGAGCTTGTCATGGGCTAAGTTGGGACTCCCCTGCAGGGATTTGAACTTTCGAAAGCCGTGCCCACGGTTATGGGCAGATGGGAATTTGTTAATGTCCGGTTGTAGATAACTTGAACCTTAACTTAATTAAAATGAATCAACTGAGTGTGTTACCGTGATGGCCTCTTCTCGGCGGAGTCCGGGAAGTGGACACGGTGTTGGAGTAATGCTTGCGCAGGTTGTTCTCTAGTTTCTCGCTCGCGCTTTGCCTCCTCTTCTCGCTCTCTTTTGCGAACAGGTTAGCCACCATATTTTGCTAGTCGCTTGCTGCAGCTCCACATATATTTACCTTGCCTTACCTATAAGCTTAAATAGTCTTGATCGCGAGGGTGCGAGATTGCTGAGTCCCTGTGGCTCACAGATTACTATTACACCAGATGCAGGGCCCGATGGTTCCGCTCTAGCAGACGCGCTCGAGCTCAAGTGGGAGTTCGACGAGGACTCTCAACGATACTATGTTTCCTTTCCTGATGATCAGTAGTGGTGCCCAGTTGGGGGTGATTGGGACCGTGTCGCATGTTGGGTTATCTTTTATTTTGGCGCCGTAGTCGGGCCATGAGTGTTTGGATGATGTAATGTTATTTATGTACTTGATTGACGTGGCGAGTGTAAGCCAACTATGTTATCTCCCCTTTTATTATCTTATTACATGGGATGTTGTGAAGATTGCCTAACTTGCGACATATACCTTCAATGCGATTATGCCTCTAACTCGTGCCTCGACACATGGGAGATATAGTCGCGTCGAGGGTGTTATAATCTTTTAGAGCATGGTGGTGGATTTGTTTTATAGAAACTATTGATCTCTCATGCTTCACTTAGATTATTTTGAGAGTCTTAAATCGCATGGTAATTTGCTTAAATAATCCTTATATGCTAGGTATACAATATTAATAATAAAATTCTCTTATGAGTGTGTTGAATACTAAGAGAAGTTTGATGCTTGATAATTGTTTTGGGATATGGAGATGGTGATATTAGAGTCATACTAGTTGAGTAGTTGTGAATTTGAGAAATACTTGTATTAAAGTTTGTGATTCCCGTAGCATGCACGTATGGTGAACTGTTATGTGATGAAGTCAGAGCATGATTTATTTATTGATTGTCTTCCTTATGAGTGGCGGTCGGGGACAAGCGGTGGTCTTTTCCTACCAATCTATCCCCCTAGGAGCATGCGCATAATACTTTGCTTTGATAACTTGTAGATTTTTGCAATAAGTATGTGAGTTCTTTATGACTAATGTTGAGTCCATGGATCATACGCACTCTCATCCTTCCACCATTGCTAGCCTCTCTAATCCGCGCACCTTTCGCCGGTATCATACACCCACCATATACCTTCCTCAAAACAGCCACCATACCTAACTATCATGGCATTTCCATAGCCATTCCGAGATATATTTCCATGCAACTTTCCACTGTTCCGTTTATTATGACACGCTCCATCATTGTCATATTGCTTTGCATGATCATGTAGTTGACATCGTATTTGTGTCAAAGCCACCATTAATAATTCTTTCATACATGTCACTCTTGATTCATCGCATATCCCGGTACACCGCCGGAGGCATTCACATGGAGTCATATTTTTTTTCTAGTATCAAATTGTAATTCTAGAGTTGTAAGTAAATAAAAGTGTGACGATCATCATTATTAGAGCATTGTCCCATGTGAGGAAAGGATGATTGAGACTATGATTCCCCCACAAGTCGGGATGAGACTCCGGCCATAAAAAAGAGAGAGAAAAGGACCAAATAAAAAAATGAGAGAAAAATAGAGAAGGGACAATGCTACTATCCTTTTACCACACTTGTGCTTCAAAGTAGCACCATGATCTTCATAGTAGAGAGTGTCCTTTTTTATCACCTTCATATACTAGTGGGAATTTTTCATTGTAGAACTTGGCTTGTATATTCCAATGATGGGCTTCCTCAAAATGCCCTAGGTCTTCGTGAGCAAGCAAGTTGGATGCACACCCACTTAGTTTCTTTTTGATCTTTCATATACTTATAGCTCTAGTGCATCCGTTGCATGGCAATCCCTACTCACTCACATTGATATCTATTGATGGGCATCTCCATAGCCCGTTGATACGCATAGTCGATGTGAGACTATCTTCTCCTTTTTGTCTCCTCCACAACCACCATTCTATTCCACCTAAAGTGCTATATCCATGGCTCACGCTCATGTATTGCGTGAAAATTGAAAAAGTTTTGAGAATGTCAAAAATATGAAACAATTTCTTGGCTTGTCATCGGGGTTGTGCATGATTTAAATACTTTGTGTGGTGAAGATAGAGCATAGCCAGACTATATGATTTTGTAGGGATAACTTTCTTTGGCCATGTTATTTTGAGAAGACATAATTTCTTAGTTAGTATGCTTGAAGTATTATTATTTCTATGTCAATATTGAACTTTTTTCTTGAATCTTTCGGATCTGAATATTCATACCACAATTAAGAACAATTACATTGAAATTATGCCAAGTAGCATTCCACATCAAAAATTCTATTTTTATCATTTACCTACTCGAGGACGAGCAGAAATTAAGCTTGGGGATGCTTGATACGTCTCCAACGTATCTATAATTTTTGATTGCTCCATGCTATAGTGTAACGCCCCGAGACCGATGTGCCAGGTGTCTTGCGGCTATTCGTTGTTGTTGGCTTGTCATTGCTTGCGTGTCATGCATTCCATATCATGTCATCATGTGCATTGCATCATCATGTTTTCAAAACCTGCATTCGTCCGGGTTCCCCCAGTTCCTTCTGTTGTCTGTTCTGAGCCCAGCCACACTTGCACGCGCCCGCAGCATGTCCGAAATATTATTTCATAAGTGGCCAGAAAATGTTCTCGGAATGGGATGAAAGTTGGCGTGCGGTCTTATTTTAGTGTAGGAAGACCGCCTGTCAAATTTCATCGCGTTCGGAGTTCGTTTGATAGCCCAACCGTTAAACTATAGCGGCAGTATAGCCGGCCAATCGTCGGATGTTTTCGGTCTCCAGAAACAGTCGCCGGGCCTTTCACTCTTCTCTTTTCTCAGTCTGAGGCCTTCTTCACAGTCCACTACCACCGTCAGTCCCAACCTAATCTCTCTCGTCAGCCCGCGGTCCTCCTCGCACGCGCCTGGAAGTTGTCCCGAACCCGACCCGGGGAGTTGTCACCGTTGGGTCCGGAACATCCCCAAACATCTACAAAATATCATCGTTTTATTTATTGGATTCTTTAGCATATTTATTCTCGTTCGTCGAATTTTGATCCGATGATCCAGATCCCTCTCTTTTCACCTACATGCTATATATAGCCCCTAACCCTAAATTCTAGGGACCTTGTCCCATCCATCCAATCCCCACGCCGCTGCCACTCCCTTTGTTTTCAGCGCCGAACCAACCAGTATCATCCGCCCCGATCCAACATTCGGTCTGCCTCCTCCTTCCCCCCCACGCTCGATCTTCCCTGCAACCAGTTGGCGCTCGATCCAGGATGGATCGAGGCCACAGCCTCGCACGCCTCTGCCTCCCCTGCATCCTAAGCAAGTCCGGCCGCACGCAGCTCCTTCGTCCCTGACCGCGGCCGCGCACCGCTCATCGCCAGCAAAAACCCAGCAGATGAGTCGCCGCCGGCTTCCTTTTTCCTCTCCCCTATTTTCCTCTCTTACCTCCTCTAATCTCTCTCCCGCCCTCGTTTGTTTTTCTCCTCTCCTAGGAAACAAACGGAGCTCGCCCCTGCTGTCCTGGTCGCCGGTGCAAGGTTCTGCACCTCCCGTGCTCGTCGTTGTCCCGTCTTCCTCCTCGTCGCGCGGATCCAGGAGGAGCCCCCGCCGCCTGCGACCTCCATCTGCGCCGTTCCCGTCGTCTAGACCCGCCGCCCTACCAAGTACCTTGCCGGAGTAGGCTCCCAGCACCGCCGCCCCGTTTCTGCCGCCATCTGCCCGCTCCTCGCAGTTGAACGACGCCCCGCCCTGGAACCGCTCGTCTCTGCCGCTGCTGTTACCTCTGAACCCCCGCCCCCGCTGCAGTGTTCGTTCTTCAGAGACGAGAGCAGAGTCGCTCGCTCGACTCGTTCGCGTTGACCGCAGCCCGATCTAGATCGACTCATCCCACCGCGTCGAGCAAGGCCCAGCTGGCTCCCCTGCGAGCCCTGCACGGCCTACCTCTCCTCCAGCGCCAGGCCTCCTCTATGTTCTTTTGAACGGGCCAAGCCCATGGTAAGCCAGATCAGCGCCAGGGTATGGTTCATCTCGAGCATAAGACCTTTTCACCATAGTTCCATCGTAGCCCATCTGGTTAACAGTGTGTGCACACATCCAAGGGATCTGGGGTTCGAGTCCCAGGCGCCCCAATTTTTGCTCTGTTTTTCCTGTATACTGTTGCACGCACACAGCCACATCCACTTCGGAACAGATCTGCTGTTGGGCTTCCACAGTGAGCAGCATTCGGCCCACATTTTTTTTGTTCGCTGCGATTTGTCTAATTTCAAGGGCATGCATATTTACAAAATATGCCATCATTTTGATTTGTTCATAACTAAATATCCGTGCATCCAAATAAAACATGTCATATATGAAACATGCTTAGAATTTCATCTAGTTTAAAAATATGCAACTTTCATCCATGTTTAAAATATATAAAAATGATGTTTGGTTAAATTTGCTCCTATGCCATGTAAAAATGATTTAATTCATAACAAATTAACCGTAACAAACTTTATATGTAAATGGGGTAGAAAAATGCCTAGTTTAACATGGTGGTACCAATTTGCATGTTTAATAACTCTAAAATTGTGTTTAGGGAAGATCAGTCCCAAACCTAATTTATGCATATGGGGATTTACCGGAATTGTTGTTCGTTGCTTCCGGCCTCATTTAAACTTGACTAGATAGGTAGCCTTACTTTGCTTCACCCTCTTGCCATGCTAACAACATTTAATATTGTTGGGTACATAAACGAGATCGAACTAAGTAACCCGAATATGGTGTTCCGTCAATATGCATCCCGTTGCATATTGAGCTCCACTTAATTTGTAGGATTGTTTGTGCATTTTGCCATGCAATGCCTCGTTAAATCGGACATGCATCATACTTGGTTGTGCATCATGCCATGTCTATGTGGTGGTTGTTTACTATGTTGTTTGCTTCTTTCCGGTGTTGCTTCTTCCGGTTGGTTCCGATAACGTCGCGTTTGTGAGGAACGGCTTGTCTACGTCCGTTTGTCTTCTTCATGGACTCGTTCTTCTTCCTTGCGGGATTTCAGGCAAGATGACCATACCCTCGAAATCACTTCTATCTTTGCTTGCTAGATGCTCGCTCTTTTGCTATGCCTATGCTGCGATACCTACCACTTGCTTATCATGCCTCCCATGTTGTTAAGCCAAGCCTCTAACCCACCTTGTCCTAGCAAACCATTGTTTTGGCTATGTTACCGCTTTGCTTAGCCCCTCTTATAGCGTTGTTAGTTGCAGCTGAAGATGAAGTTTGTACCTTGTTGGTACATGGATATGTTGTTCCTTGTTGGAACATATTTACTTGTTGGGATATCACAATATCTCTTATCTAATTAATGCATCTATATACTTGGTAAAGGGTGGAAGGCTCGGCCTTATGCCTGGTGTTTTGTTCCACTCTTGCCGCCCTAGTTTCCGTCATATCAGTGTTATGTTCCCGGATTTTGCGTTCCTTACGCGGTTGGGTTATAATGGGAACCCCTTGACAGTTCGCCTTGAATAAAATTCTTCCAGTAAGGCCCAACATTGGTTTTACCATTCGCCACCTAGCCTTTTTCTTTCCCTTGGGTAGGCCTGCCCAAGGGTCATCTTTATTAAACCCCCGGGCCAGTGCTCCTCTGAGTGTTGGTCCAAACTGAGCGATGTCCGGAGCTACCAGGGGCAACTCTGGGCTGGCCCACCCGACGTCTGGCTCATCCGGTGTTCCCTGAGAACGAGATATGTGCAGCTCCTATCGGGATTTGTCGGCACATCTGGGTGGCTTTGCTGGTCTTGTTTCACCAGTGTCGAAATGTCTTGTAACCGGGATTCCGAGTCTGATCGGGTCTTCCCGCTAGAAGGAATATCCTTCGTTGACCGTGAGAGCTTGTGATGGGCTAAGTTGGGACACCCCTGCAGGGATTTGAACTTTCGAAAGTCGTGCCCGCGGTTATGGGCATATGGGAATTTGTTAATGTCCGGTTGTAGAAAACCTGAAGTTGATCTTAATTAAAATACATCAACTGTGTGTGTAACCGTGATGGTCTCTTCTCGGCGGAGTCCGGGAAGTGAACACGGTGTTGGAGTTATGCTTGACGTAGGTTGTTCTAGGATCACTTCTTGATCATAGTTGTTCGACCGTGCTTTTGCCTTCTCTTCTCGCTCTCATTTGCGTATGTTAGCCACCAAATATGCTAGTCGCTTGCTGCAGCTCCACCTCATACCTCTTACCCTACCTATAAGCTTAAATAGTCTTGATCGCGAGGGTGCGAGATTGCTGAGTCCCCGTGACTCACAGATACTTCCAAAACCAGTTTGCAGGTGCCATTGAACCGAGCAGGTGACGCAACCAAGCTCAAGGAGGAGCTCGATGAAGATCTTGTCCTTTGTGTTGTTTCGTTCCAGTTGATCAGTAGTGGAGCCCAGTCGGGACGATCGGGGATCTGTGTAGCATTTGGGGCAGTCTTCTTTTATTTTGGCTCTGTAGTCGGGCCTTGATTGTAGCTGGTTGATGTAATGCTTTATTCATGTAATTGTGTGAAGTGGCGATTGTAAGCCAACTATGTATCTCTTTCCCTTATGTATTACATGGGTGGTGTGAAGATTACCTCACTTGCGACATTGCTTTCAATGCGGTTATGCCTCTAAGTCATGCTTCGACACGTGGGAGATATAGCCGCATCGAGGGCGTTACAAGTTGGTAATCAGAGCCTTCCCCGACCTTAGGAGCCCCCCTACTTGATCGAATTAGCTGACGTGGTTGAGTCTAGAAAATGTTTTGAGTCATTTAGGAATTATATATCGGAGAGTTTAGGAATTCTTTTTACTCCCCAGTCCCTTCATCGCTCTGGTAAGGCATCCTGACGTAGAGTTTTGACTCTTCTCTTCTCAAATTTCACTAAAAAAAATTTAGGATCACACGGGTATCTTGGAATCGTTCCGATCGATTTGTGATGAGAACATTGTTCTTGGTGCCTCCTGACATTTAGGGGTTGTGGCAGTGTCCTGGGGAGTTGAGCTCCGAGGTGTTGTCGTCACAATTTTATCATTGCAGTTCTGGAATACCTGAGATTAGTTTTGCCGACATCGAAAATCTCTTTTATGCAGTTGTTGGTGAGATAACCTCGACGCCACCTAGTACTGGGGCGGGAGTTCGGGAGTATTGCCATAACTTGTATAACGGATGCTTTTCAAAGGTTGAGGTAGATGATTTCCGAAGGTTTCTTGGTTATGTGTTGAAGGATGGATACAGCTGGATGTAGGATTTGCTAGTTTTGGGTGAGATATTATGCTTCCCCTGTATCCCCAACACCTGATTGCATAACCGAAAAATTTCGGGAGTTTATAAGTGGGAATTCAAGTAGCTCTTAGGATATCTTTCCAACAGATGTATGATATGAAATTGGGGTTCGACGTCTAGTGGTCCGCCTATTCACGGTTGGTTTTACAGTGGCCTCGTTGTGTCTTAAAGAGCATTGGCTATGCCGACCCGGGGACGCTTCGTATGTCATGTGCACTGCCTTATACATGATGGTGCTGTACGATCGAGCCCGTGTAGGCCCCACCACGAAAACTTCGGACGAAATCTCTATCATATGTTTGTTCTGGCTTATTCTGCAAGCCAATCCTTCGTTTTGTTTTGAGTTGTGGTATTCGAGTTGCTTCGAAGTCAAATGTGGATTCCATACCTTTTCCTAAGAGGTGTTCTCATACCTCGATGTGAACAGTAATCCTTCTCGATCATCAAGATTGCCATGTCAATCCTTTTTAACCGGTGTACTTCTCTTCAAGTGGATCCGATCATTGCAACATCCACAAGATCAATTATCAGTTCTTCTCAACGGTGTTTGTTTCATCCGTCTCCAAGTTGCCTTTGTTTTTCCCTCCCTCCCACCCTTGTTTCTTCAAGGACTCAGATTTCTTAATCAAGTATCCTTTTATTCATGTGAAGTCTCGCCATTCTTTTCCTTCTTGTTCTTACCCGGTGGTTCTCATGAAGATGCTCTACTAGTTCAATATTCTCCATTCTTTTCTTCTCCGGTGGTTTCAATTCAAGCTTTGTGGATCATATTCTTTTCTCGTTTCAAATGCCTTCTCATGCCGGTGCACCTCTTAATCATCCACTCTTGCTATTCGATTATTCCGGAGTGCTAAAGATATCTCAGAAGGATCGTCTTGTCATTATAGATCAGTTCAACCTATTTTGAGGTTGTTATCTCATTCAAGCCTTTTAATTCAACCGGTGCAATCTCTCTTTTCAAGTAATCATTTCAACGGTGTTTCTTTTGAGTGGGCCCTAACCCACAGGTCTTTACCCAGGATCTTACCTGACTCTTTTTTTTCTTCCCGGAGCTATCCTCAAATTTCTTTTCGAAGTTTGACGTAAGAATGATTTATCCTCAGTCAAATGTCTTTCTCCAAGATCTTCCAAATTCTTTTCATCGTTGGCTCAACCTTCCCATTCTTCATTCCGGAGTGTCTAAATAATCCATGGTGGTGTTTCTCGTCGTCATTCTCATATTTTGAAGATAGAAGAAGAGTTTCTTTTAAATCTTGCCCCATTTTCTGCCATCCTCCCATAATTGTTTCGGTTGTGAGTATTTCTTTTCACCCATCCGAAGTAATTCAGGAGTCTCTTCAGTTTGTTTCATCCAAAGGCCATCATCTCAGATTATTCATTCTAGCTTTGAGCTCTCATCCTCCTAATTTTACCGGTGCATCGATCAAATATCCTCTAATCAGTGCATGATCTCTTTGTTCTCTCATATATAAATTCTCTCAAGCATCTTCATTCATTTGCTAATTCTTCCCGGTGTTTTCTTTATATTCTCTTCATTCATTTTAATTCTTATGGTGGTTCGTTCAAGAGTTCTCGTCATTTGTTATCATATCAATTTATTCGTTTTTTTCAATCCTACCGGTGGATTCGTCGAAGACCTTCCCAAGTTTGCGCTATATCTCGCTTAATCCTTTCTACGAGAATAAGTAGTATGCCAATTCCATTGCTTGTCATCAATTTTAATTGGTGAAGGATACGCATAATGTAATTCTTATTCTTGTTTCATCGAGTTTATTCAATTCCTGTTTTCTGGAGTGGTTCATCATACTTATTCTTGGTTTCAAGTGCTCATCTTTCTTTCCTGGAGTTCCAAGCTCTCGCAATTATGTAATCACGGAGATCTATCTAAATCTTTACAAGGATTCACCTTGTGTTTTCAACTTCTTTTTCCTTCCGTTTGATCATCCTTTTGTTTAACGGAGTTCTTCATGAAGGTTCTACATGATGGTTCACCAAGGATTTAATTCCTTCTCGAAGTGTTCATCGAGATTCTTTTCAGAGGAGCTCAAGTATTCTTTATCTTGCATTTTAAAGTGCAATTCTTTCAGCGTATCATTTGAGGTGGTATTATGTCATTCTTGATAATTTGAGTTCATGTCTCATGATTCACATGTTGTTAAGAATGAGGTATTTTAAATCCATCAATCTCTTCTTTGGAGTTATCTTGGGTTTATACTTCACCTAAAGCCTTCTCTAAGGTTTGTTGCTATTATGGTGCTTATAAATGACCCAAGTTCTTCTTTTATCCTCCCGGTGATATAGCTTTCTCGTCTCCTTGTTCTTATCAATCCAATTCTTTCCCCGTGAGTGGCAGGTTGTCACCTCATAATTTGAGATGTATTCCTTAAGACCATATCAAGCTTATTCTTTTCGTTGTTGGTTTTCCAACAACTCCGTGCGACCCTTCTCTTTAAAATGCTTTTCAAGCTCATCGGAGGTAGAAGATGTTGTTTTCTTCTCCGTTCTTTCGTTCCGACGATCCAACTTCTATTCTTTCATTTCTTTCGGAGGCTTTGTATTGCTGCTATATTCACCCATCACCTCGTTTGCGCAAATACCATGTTCCTTTCGTGCTTATCCTTTTAACCGGATTGTGTGCCCGCTGCTCAAGTTCTTCATTTTATCAAGCCTTGCATATCTTTCCAACCGGAGAGCTATTCGAATTTGTTCTTCCTTGTTTTCTTTAACGGAGTGTTTTTCAGCTTCGTTCTTCTCCATTGTATTCTTTTCTCGAAATGTCTTAACCTTTTCAAGGTTCGTTGGTTTCACTCATTTGTCAAAGCAGCAACTTAGTTTTACCTCTTCTTTATCTCTTCCGTTTTCCCTCCGGTGCCATTCTAGATCTCGGGACGAGATCCTCTCGTAGTGGTGGAGTGTTGTAACGCCCCGAGACCGATGTGCCAGGTGTCTTGCGGTTATTCGTTGTTGTTGCCTTGTCATTGCCTGCGTGTCATGCATTCCATATCATGTCATCATGTGCATTGCATCATCATGTTTTCAAAACCTGCATTCGTTCGGGTTCCCCCAGTTCCTTCTGTTGTCCGTTCTGAGCCCAGCCACACTTGCACACGCCCGCGGCATGTCCGAAATATTATTTCATAAGTGGCCAGAAAATGTTCTCGGAATGGGATGAAAGTTGGCGTGCGGTCTTATTTTAGTGTAGGAAGACCGCCTGTCAAATTTCATCGCGTTCGGAGTTCGTTTGATAGCCCAACCGTTAAACTATAGCGGTAGTATAGCCGGCCAATCGTCGGACGTTTTCGGTCTCCGGAAACAGTCGCCGGGCCTTTCGCTCTTCTCTTTTCTCAGTCTGAGGCCTTCTTCACAGTCCACTACCACCGTCAGGCCCAACCTAATCTCTCTCGTCAGCCCACGGTCCTCCTCGCGCGCGCCCGGAAGTTGTCCCGAACCCGACCCGGGGAGTCGTCACCGTTGGGTCCGGAACATCCCCAAACATCTACAAAATATCATCGTTTTATTTATTGGATTCTTTAGCATATTTATTCTCGTTCGTCGAATTTCGATTCGATGATCCAGATCCCTCTCTTTTCACCTACATGCTATATATAGCCCCTAACCCTAAATTCTAGGGACACTGTCCCATCCATCCAATCCCCACGCCGCCGCCACTCCCTTTGTTTTCAGCGTCGAACCAACCAGTATCATCCGCCCCGATCCAACATTCGGTCTGCCTCCTCCTTCCCCCCCATGCTCGATCTTCCCTGCAACCAGTTGGCGCCCGATCCAGGATGGATCGAGGCCACAGCCTCGCACGCCTCTGCCTCCCCTGCATCCTGAGCAAGTCCGGCCGCACGCAGCTCCTTCGTCCCTGACCGCGGCCGCGCACCGCTCATCGCCAGCAAAAACCCAGCAGATGAGTCGCCGCCGGCTTCCTTTTTCCTCTCCCCTATTTTCCTCTCTTACCTCCTCTAATCTCTCTCCCGCCCTCGTTTGTTTTTCTCCTCTCCTAGGAAACAAACGGAGCTCGCCCCTGCTGTCCTGGTCGCCGGTGCAAGGTTCTGCACCTCCCGTGCTCGTCGCTGTCCCGTCTTCCTCCTCGTCGCGCGGATCCAGGAGGAGCCCCCGCCGCCTGCGACCTCCATCTGCGCCGTTCCCGTCGTCTAGACCCGCCGCCCTACCAAGTACCTTGCCGGAGTAGGCTACCAGCACCGCCGCCCCGTTTCTGCCGCCATTTGCCCGCTCTCGCCGTTGAACGACGCCCCGCCCTGGAACCGCTCGTCTCTGCCGCTGCTGTTACCTCTGAACCCCGCCCCCGCTGCAGTGTTCGTTCTTCAGAGACGAGAGCAGAGTCGCTCGCTCGACTCGTTCGCGTTGACCACAGCCCGATCCAGATCGACTCGTCCCACCGGGTCGAGCAAGGCCCAGCTGGCTCCCCTGCGAGCCCTGCACGGCCTACCTCTGCTCTAGCGCCAGCCCTCCTCTATGTTCTTTTGAACGGGCCAAGCCCATGGTAAGCCAGATCAGCGCCAGGGTATGGTTCATCTCGAGCATAAGACCTTTTCACCATAGTTCCATCATAGCCCATCTGGTTAACAGCGCGTGCACACATCCAAGGGGTCTAGGGTTCGAGTCCCAGGCGCCCCAATTTTTGCTCTGTTTTTCCTGTATACTGTTGCACGCACACAGCCACATCCACTTCGGGCCAGATCTGCTGTTGGGCTTCCACATTGAGCAGCATTCGGCCCACATTTTTTTGTTTGCTGCGATTTGTCTAATTTCATGGGCATGCATATTTACAGAATATGCCATCATTTTGATTTGTTCATAACTAAATACCCGTGCATCCAAATAAAACATGTCATATATGAAACATGCTTAGAATTTCATCTAGTTTAAAAATATGCAACTTTCATCCATGTTTAAAATATTTAAAATGATGTTTGGTTAAATTTGCTCCTATGCCATGTAAAAATGATTTAATTCATAACAAATTAACCGTAGCTCGGTTTTAAACAAACTTTATATGTAAATGGGGTAGAAAAATGCCTAGTTTAACATGGTGGTACCAATTTGCATGTTTAATAACTCTAAAATTTTGTTTAGGGAAGATCAGTCCCAAATCTAATTTATGCATATGGGGATTTACCGGAATTGTTGTTCGTTGCTTCCGGCCTCATTTAAACTTGACTAGATAGGTAGCCTTACTTTGCTTCACCCTCTTTCCATGCTAACAACATTTAATATTGTTGGGTACATAAACGAGATCGAACTAAGTAACCTGAATGTGGTGTTCCGTCAATATGCATCCCGTTGCATATTGAGCTCCACTTAATTTGTAGGATTGTTTGTGCATTTTGCCATGCGATGCCTCTTTAAACCGGACATGCATCATACTTGGTTGTGCATCATGCCATGTCTATGTGGTGGTTGTTTACTATGTTGTTTGCTTCTTTTCGGTGTTGCTTCTTCCGGTTGGTTCCGATAATGTCGCGTTTGTGAGGAACCGTTTGTCTACGTCCGTTTGTCTTCTTCATGGACTCGTTCTTCTTCCTTGCGGGATATCAGGCAAGATGACCATACCCTCGAAATCACTTCTATCTTTTCTTGCTAGATGCTCGCTCTTTTGCTATGCCTATGTTGCGATACCTACCACTTGCTTATCATGCCTCCCATGTTGTTAAGCCAAGCCTCTAACCCACCTTGTCCTAGCAAACCGTTGTTTTGGCTATGTTACCGCTTTGCTTAGCCCCTCTTATAGCGTTGTTAGTTGCAGGTGAAGATGAAGTTTGTACCTTGTTGGTACATGGATATGTTGTTCCTTGTTGGAACATATTTACTTGTTGGGATATCACAATATCTCTTATCTAATTAATGCATCTATATACTTGGTAAAGGGTGGAAGGCTCAGCCTTATGCCTGGTGTTTTGTTCCACTCTTGCCGCCCTAGTTTCCGTCATATCGGTGTTATGTTCCCGGATTTTGCGTTCCTTACGCCGTTGGGTTATAATGGGAACCCCTTGACAGTTCGCCTTGAATAAAACTCTTCCAGCAAGGCCCAACATTGGTTTTACCATTCGCCACCTAGCCTTTTTCTTTCCCTTGGGTAGGCCTGCCCAAGGGTCATCTTTACTAAACCCCCGGGCCAGTGCTCCTTTGAGTGTTGGTCCAAACTGAGCGGTGTCCAGAGCTACCAGGGGCAACTCTGGGTTGGCCCACCCGACGTCTGGCCCATCCGATGTACCCTGAGAACGAGATATGTGCAGCTCCTATCGGGATTTGTCGGCACATCTGGGTGGCTTTGCTGGTCTTGTTTTACCATTGTCGAAATGTCTTGTAACCGGGATTCCGAGTCTGGTCGGGTCTTCCCGCTAGAAGGAATATCCTTCGTTGACCGTCAGAGCTTGTGATGGGCTAAGTTGGGACACCCCTGCAGGGATTTGAACTTTCGAAAGCCGTGCCTGCGGTTATGGGCAGATGGGAATTTGTTAATGTCCGGTTGTAGAAAACGTGAAGTTGATCTTAATTAAAATAGATCAACCGCGTGTGTAACTGTGATGGTCTCTTCTCGGCGGGGTACGGGAAGTGAACACGGTGTTGGAGTTATGCTTGATGTAGGTTGTTCTAGGATCACTTCTTGATCATAGTTGTTCGACCGTGCTTTTGCCTTCTCTTCTCGCTCTCATTTGCGTATGTTAGCCACCAAAGATGCTAGTCGCTTGTTGCAGCTCCACCTCATACCTCTTACCCTACCTATAAGCTTAAATAGTCTTGATCGTGAGGGTGCGAGATTGTTGAGTCCCCGTGACTCACAGATACTTCCAAAACCAGTTTGCAGGTGTCGTTGAACCGAGCAGGTGACGCAACCAAGCTCAAGGAGGAGCTCGATGAAGATCTTGTCCTTTGTGTTGTTTCGTTCTAGGTGATCAGTAGTGGAGCCTAGTCGGGACGATCGGGGATCTGTGTAGCATTTGGGGTAGTCTTCTTTTATTTTGGCTCCGTAGTCGGGCCTTGATTGTAGCTGGTTGATGTAATGCTTTATTCATGTAATTGTGTGAAGTGGCGATTGTAAGCCAACTATGTATCTCTTTCCCTTATGTATTACATGGGTGGTGTGAAGATTACCTCACTTGCGACATTGCTTTCAATGCGGTTATGCCTCTAAGTCATGCTTCGACACGTGGGAGATATAGCCGCATCGAGGGCGTTACATATAGTATCTACTATTTTGGACATTTTGGGGCTTTATTATACGCTTTTATATTATTTTTGGGACTAACCTATTAACCGGAGGCCTAGCCCAAAATTATTGTTTTTTGCCTATTTTAGGATTCTGAAGAAAAGGAATATCAAACGGAGTCCAAACGGAATGAAACCTTCGGGAACGTGATTTTCTCACCGAACATGATCCAGGAGACTTGGAACCTACGTCAAGCAACCAACAGGGAGGCCACGAGGTAGGGGGCGCGCCTACCCCCCCCCCCCCCCAGGCGCACCCTCCACCCTCGTGGGCCCCCTATTGCTCCACCGACGTACTTCTTCCTCCTATATATACCTACATACCCCCAAACGATCAGAAACAGAGCCAAAACCTTAATTCCAACGCTATAACTTTCTGTATCCACGAGATCCCATCTTGGGGCCTGTTCCGGAGCTCCACCGGAGGGGGCATCGATCACGGAGGGCTTCTACGTCAACACCATAGCCTCTTCGATGAAGTGTGAGTAGTTTACCTCAGACCTACGGGTCCATAGTTATTAGCTAGATGGCTTCTTCTCTCTTTTTGGATCTCAATACAAAGTTCTCCCCCTCTCTTGTGGAGATCTATTCGATGTAATATTCTTTTGCGGTGTGTTTGTTGAGACCGATGAATTGTGGGTTTATGATCAAGTTTAACTATGAACAATATTGGAATCTTCTTTGAATTCTTTTATGTATGATTGGTTATCTTTGCAAGTCTCTTCGAATTATCAGTTTGGTTTGGCCTACTAGATTGATCTTTGTTGCAATGGGAGAAGTGCTTAGCTTTGGGTTCAATCTTGCGGTGTCCTTTCCCAGTGACAGTAGGGGCAGCAAGGCACGTATTGTATTGTTGCCATCGAGGATAACAAGATGGAGTTTTTATCATATTGCATGAATTTATCCCTCTACATCATGTCATCTTGCTTAAGGCGTTACTTTGTTCTTATGAACTTAATACTCTAGATGCATGCTGGATAGCGGTCGATGTGTGGAGTAATAGTAGTAGATGCAGGCAGGAGTCGGTCTACTTGTCTTGGACGTGATGCCTATATACATGATCATACCTAGATATTCTCATAACCATGCTCAATTCTGTCAATTGCTCAACAGTAATTTGTTCACCCACCGTAAAATACTTATGCTCTTGAGAGAAGCCACTAGTGAAACCTATGGCCCCCGAGTCTATCTTCATCATATTAATCTTCCAATACTTAGTTATTTTCATTGCATTTTATTTTACTTTGCATCTTTATCATAAAAATACCAAAAATATTATCTTATCATATCTATCAGATCTCACTCACGTAAGTGAACGTGTAGGGATTGACAACCCCTTATCGCGTTGGTTGGGAGGATTTATTTGTTTTGTGTAGGTGCGAGGGACTCGCGCGTAGCCTCCTACTGGATTGATACCTCGGTTCTCAAAAACTGAGGGAAATACTTACGCTACTTTGCTGCATCACCCTTTCCTCTTCAAGGGAAAACCAATGCAAGTGCTCAAGAGGTAGCATTCCTCTGGCACGATGAAGTCGTCGTTGCCAAGGCTAACATCCTCCTCGGAGACCGGTAGATAGTTACTATCTTCCGAGTCCTCATTCGCGACAGGTTCGTTGGGGTTAACTTCCCCCCCCCCCTCCCATTCATCCTGCTCGGATGCAGGCTCGATGGGGTCTTCGGCGTCTTCCGCATCATCCGGAGTGTTGTTGTCTCCGGTGCCGGTATTGCTTTTCTTTTCACGACGCAATTTTGAGCGGCTCCGCTTACGTCGATGTTTTGATGGTGCCTCGATAGGCTTGTCCTCAATATGGGTCCTGCCTGCCGTCATCGTCCTTCTTAGGTGTATCTACCATATATACGTCGTGTGTTGAGGTGGCCGTCCAATGCTCGGTGAAAGGCGGATTCTGGCCCGGTGTGTCTCCGGCATCGTCGTCCATGCCATCGATGTCTTCGGAGGTGTAATCTAGCATGTCGGTCAAGTCCTTGACAGTGGCTATTAAGTGGGTGGTGGGTGGGACGTAAAATTCCCCACTCTCAGCCATTAGTCCGGGCTGGGCATAGTTCGGAGGCGATACTTCCATAATGGCGAGAGATCGCATTAACTCCAGGGCCTCGTTTAGGAGCGAAGGCTGGACGGGGAACCGAGGACCTACGGAGCTAGGTATGGTAGGCTCCACCTGGTCATGCTCACTGGATGCAGGCCTCGAGAGTTCGGAGTTGTCGTCCAGAGGTGAGTTCGGCTCCCCGATGTTAGGGAGAGCCCTGTTTGATTCCAGGCTTGCCGAAAATATAGTAGCCTCTGGGTCTCCGGCAGAGAGTTCCATAGTAGGAGAGAGTCCGATGGGTTTCCAACCCCCATCTTCGGATGAGGTGGCCTACTCTTGATCTAAGGCAAGGGCGGGGATGATCGTTGGTCTTTGAACATGGCCCGATGATGGAGCCGACAGGTTTCCCTCTTGAAGATGAGGAATAGCGGTTGAGGCCGTGAACCCTTAGAAGATCAAGTCTCCTCGGACATCAGCGAAATAATTCAAGCTTCCAAACCTGATCAGATGACCAGGGGCATAGCTGTTGATCTGTTCAAGGTGGCCAATTGAATTGGCATGCACAGTGAAGCCGCCAAACACAAAAAGTTGACCAGGGAGGAAAGTTTCCCCGAAAATAGCATTGTTGCTGATGATCGAATGAGCCATCGAACCTTCTGTCGACAACACAATGGAACTCTCAATGAAATCACCAATGTCGGTGTCAAAACCGGCTGATCTCGGGTAGGGGGTCCCGAACTGTGCGTCTGAGGAACGAAGGTAACAGGAGACAAAGGAGACACGATGTTTACCCAGGTTTGGGCCCTCTTGATGGAGGTAAAACCCTACGTCCTGCTTGATTATCTTTGATGAGTATTGGGGTTAAAAGATTTGATCTACCTCGAGATCGTAATGGATAAACCCTAGCTATCAAGCCTATATGAATTCTGATAGCCTCTCCGGACTAAACCCTCCGGTTTATATACACATCGGAGGGGTCTAGGGTTGTACAGAATCGGTTTGCAGAGAAAGGAAATTACATATCCAGACACCAATCTTGCCATCCACGCATAATAGAGTCCAACCCGGACACGGGGAAAGGTCTTCTACCTTGTATCTTCACAGCCCATCAGTACGGCCCATATTACATTACCCGGACACCCGAGGACCCCCTGTCAGTGTCAAAACCGGCGGATCTCGGGTAGGGGGTCCCGAACTGTGCGTCTAAGGTCAATGGTAACAGGAGACGGGGGACACGATGTTTACCTAGGTTTGAGCCCTCTTGATGGAGGTAATACTCTACTTCCTGCTTGATTGATCTTGATGAATATGAGGATTACAAGAGTTGATCTACCACGAGATCGTAATGGCTAAACCCTACATGTCTAGCCTGTATGATTGTGATTGCCTCTATGGACTAAACCCTCCGGTTTATATAGACGCCGGAGGGGCCTAGGGTTGTACAGAGTCAGTTTACAGAGGAAGGAATCTTCATATCCGAACGCCAAGCTTGCCTTCCGTGCAGAGGAGAGTCCCATCCGGACATAGGAGGAAGTCTTCTATCTTGTATCTTCATGGCCCATCAGTCCGTCCCACGTCACACAGCCCGGACGCCCGAGCACCCCTTAATCCAGGACTCCCTCAGTAGTCCCTGAACCAGACTTCAATGACGATGTGTCCGGCACGCTGATAGTCTTCGGCATTGCAAGGCGGGTTCTTCCCCCGAATACTTCAAAGCGTCTAATGCGAAGAGTTATACTCGGCTTTCCATTTAATGCCGTACCCATTGGCTTCTGCGCCTCCATTGCTTCGGCTTCCACATGTCAAGCGAACACGAAAGGTTAGAGTATTTTTGCACCTAACACCCTAGCCATTGCTAACCCACAAGTATAGGGGATCGCAACAGTTTTCGAGGGTGGAGTATTCAACCCAAATTTATTGATTCGACACAAGGGGAGCCAAAGAATATTCTCAAGTATGAGCAGCTGAGTTGTCAATTCAACCACACCTGGAAACTTAATATCTGCAGCAAAGTGTTTAGTAGCAAAGTAATATGATAGTAGTGGTAACGGTAGCAAAAGTAATATTTTTGGGTTTTGTAGTGATTGTGACAGTAGCAATGTATAAGTAAACAAGCGGAGAACAATATATGAAAATCTCGCAGGCAATGGATCAGTGATGGAGAATTATGTCGGATGCGATTATTCATGCAACAGTTATAACACAGGGTGATACAGAACTAGCTCCAATTCATCAATGTAATGTAGGCATGTATTCCGAATATAGTCATACGTACTTATGGAAAAGAACTTGCATGACATCTTTTGTCCTACCCTCCCGTGGCAGCAGGGTCCTACTGGAAACTAAGGGATATTAAGGCCTCCTTTTAATAGAGTACCGGACCAAAGCATTAACACATAGTGAATACATGAACTCCTCAAACTACGGTCATCACTGGGAGTGGTCCCGATTATTATCACTTCGGGGTTGCCGGATCATAACACATAGTAGGTGACTATAGACTTGCAAGATAGGATCAAGAACTCACATATATTCATGAAATCATAATAGGTTCAGATATGAAATCATGACACTCGGGCCCTAGTGACAAGCATTAAGCATAGCAAAGTCATAGCAACATCAATCTCAGAAAATAGTGGATACTAGGGATCACACCCTAACAAAACTAACTCGATTACATGATAAATCTCATCCAACCCATCACCGTACAGCAAGCCTACGATGGAATTACTCACGCACGGCGGTGAGCATCATGAAATTGGTGATGGAGGAAGGTTGATGATGACGATGGCGACGGATTCCCCTCTCCGGAGCCCCGAACGAACTCCAGATCAGCCCTCCCGAGAGAGTTTAGGGCTTGGCTGCGGCTCCGTATCGTAAAACGCGATGAATTGTTCTCTCTGATTTTTTGTCCCCGAACACGAATATATGGAGTTGGAGTTGAGGTCGGTGGAGCGTCAGGGGGCCCACGAGGCAGGGGGCACGCCCAGGGGGGTAGGCGTGTCCCTACCCTCATGGACAGGGTGTGGGCTCCCTGACGTGGATTCTTCTTCCACTATTTTTTACATATTCCAAAAATAATCTCCGTTGATTTTCAGGTCATTCCAAGAACTTTTATTTCTGCACAAAAATAACACCATGGCAATTCTGCTGAAAATAGCGTTAGTCCGGGTTAGTTCCATTCAAATCATGCAAGTTAGAGTCCAAAACAAGGGCAAAAGTGTTTGGAAAAGTAGATAGGACGGAGACGTATCAACTCCCCCAAGCTTAAACCTTTGCTTGTCCTCAAGCAATTCAGTTGATAAACTGAAAGTGATAAAGAAAAACTTTTACAAACTCTATTTTCTCTTGTTGTTGTAAATATGTAAAGCCAGCATTCAAGTTTTCAGCAAAGATTATGAACTAACCACATTCACAATAACATTTAGGTCTCATGTTTACTCATATCAATGGCATAATCAAATAGCGAGCAATGATAATAAATCTCGGATGACAACACTTTCTCAAAACAATCATAATATGATATAACAAGATGGTATCTTGCTAGACCTTTCTGAGACCGCAAAACATAAATGCAGAGCACCTTTAAAGATCAAGGACTGACTAGACATTGTAATTCATGGTAAAAGAGATCCAGTCAAGTCATACTCAATGTAAACTAGCAGTAATGGATGCAAATGACAGCGGTGCTCTCCAACTGGTGTTTTTTAATAAGAGGATGATGACTCAACATAAAAGTAAATGGATAAGCCCTTCGCGGAGAGAAGCAAGGATTTGTAGAGGTGTGAGAGCTCGGTTTTGAAATGGATATGAATAATATTTTGAGCGGTATACTTTCATTTTCAACATAACAACCGAGAGATATCGATATCTTCCATGCTACACACATTATAGGCGGTTCCCAAGCAGAATGGTAAAGTTTATACTCCCCCACCACCAACAAGCATCAATCCATGGCTTGCCCGAAACAACGGGTGCCTCCAACTAACAACAATCCTGGGGGAGTTTTGTTTGCAATTATTTTGATTTGATTTGCTTAAAGCATGGGACTGGGCATCCCGGTGACCAGCCATTTTCTCGTGAGTGAGGAGCGGAGTCCACTCCTCTTGAGAATAACCCGCCTAGCATGGAGGATACAGACAGCCCTAGTTGATACATGAGCTATTCGAGCATACAAAACAGAATGTTTATTTGAAGGTTTAGAGTTTGGCACATACAAATTTACTTGGAATGGCAGGTAGATACCGTATATAGGTAGGTATGGTGGACTCATATGGAACAACTTTGGGATTTATGGAGTTGGATGCACAAGAAGTATTCCCGCTTAGTACAAGTGAAGGCTAGAAAAAGACTAGGAAGCGACCAGCTAGAGAGCGACAACAGTCATGAACATGCATTAAAATCAATCAACACCGAATGCAAGCATGAGTAGGATATAATTCACCATGAACATAAATATCGTAGAGGCTATGTTGATTTTGTTTCAACTACATGTGTGAACATGTGCCAAGTCAAGCCACTCGAATCATTCAAAGGAGGATACCACCCTATCATACCACATCACAACCATTTTAATAGCATGTTGGCACGCAAGGTAAACCATTATAAACTCCTAGCTAATTAAGCATGGCATAAGCAACTACAATATCTAATTGTCATTGCAAATATGTTTCTTTCATAATAGGCTAAATCAGGAATGATGAACTAATCATATTTACAAAAACAAGAGAGGTCGAGTTCATACCAGCTTTTCTCATCTCAATAAGTTCATCATATAATCATCATTATTGCCTTTCACTTGCATGACCAAATAGTGTGGATAATAATAATAGTGCACGTGCATTGGACTAAGCTGGAATCTGCAAGCATTCAATTCAAGAGAGAAGACAAGGTAATATGGGCTCTTTGTTAGATCAACAATAATGCATATGAGAGCCACTCAACATTTTCATTATGGTCTTCTCCTCTCGACCCCCAAAGAAAAGAAACAAAACTATTTACACGGGAAAGCTCCCAACAAGCAAAATAAGAACGAGAAATCTTTTGGGGTTTTCTTTTTAATTACTACTACTACAGGCATGGAAAGTAAACTAACTAAAAGCTACAACTAATTTTTTTGGTTTTTCTTAAGGTTTTTCAAACACACAAGAAGAAAGCGAGAAAATGAAAATAAACTAGCATGGATGATACAATGAAAAAGTATGAGCACTGACAATTGGCATGAGTGTGTGAACATGAATGTAATGTCGGTGAGAGATATGTACTCCCCCAAGCTTAGGCTTTTGGCCTAAGTTGGTCTATGCCCATGGATCAAAGTGACCCTCTCCGGTGTAAGGAGGAGTGTCCTCTGGGTGCCACTGGTTGGCGATCTCCTCCAGATCCCACTGATAAACTGACTGTCGATAAGGGTCCAGGGGTGGTTTCGGCTCAGGCTCTGGAGCTGGTGTCATGCTCCAGTATGCATAAACGTCCTCCGGTAAAACAAGGTACTTGCCTGAAAATATGTTAAACAAAGAGGGAGCAGGAAAGGTAATAGTCTCAAAGTTAATCTTACCAAAAATCAGTCTATAGTTAAGCAACTTCTTCTTATTCTTAACAATAAACTCATGTGCTACCATACTTTTATAACCTACAGCAATAGCAGGCAGCAACTTTTCCTCTTTCTCATAATGCCTGATAGGTATGTTAAAGTGTGCAGCAAGGCGCGAGGCTAAGATGCCTCCAAGGACGGGGCCCTTACTACGGTTCAGATTTAACCGTCTAGCAACAATAGCGCCTAAGCTAAAAGTAGTATCATTAAACAAGGCATGGTGCAAAATAGCGATATCAGGAGCACTAAGGTTCCCACAGTTCCCGCGACCAATTAAGCATCTACTAGCAAATATTGAAAAGTAACATAGAACAGGAAAATGTATGCTAGTGATTCTTACATCAGAAACTTTCCTCGTTTCCCCTACAGCAATCATATCAATAAATCCCTCCACATCATCATGATGTGGTTCCTCTATGCTGCCCTCAAAGGTATCAAACAAACCCGACAAAAATCACGAAGTGACATCTCCTTATGCTCATCATATAAATAAAATTCCACCGAAGGTGGTGAGCTCCTAACGTGGAAATGAAAGTTTTGCACGAAGATATTGGTGAGTAAGAGATACTGTTCGCGTTGGTCATGGAGGAAGGCGGTGAGGCCTGCATTCTCAGCCAAATAATAAAAATCTTCATGAATCTCGGCCTCTTTCAAGAAATCATCACAAGGCCATTCACACTGCCGAACCTCCGCAGTACGAGGGAGATTATACTTGGGCTTCTTGTTCTCTTCACTTTGTTTATCCTTCGAGCTTAGGCTCGATGAGCCCCTCAAAAATCTCTTCATCTTTTTTGAAATTTTTTAGCAACTCAAAATAAAAGTGAACCAAACTTAACAAAATTGATAGCAACTACTCCTACAAGTTCCTAGAGACTATATCATGCATTAGAACTACTTAGGACCATATAAATTTGACATGCAAGCTCAAGAACAGGGTCACCTAGGCAGCAAAAATTTGCAATAAATAAAGCACTAGAACAAAAACTAATTGGACCATTGGAGGAGTCACATACCAAAGAACAATCCCCCAAAGCAGTTTTGTGAATGGAGCTTTAAGCTAGGAGATCGAAAATGGCAGCAAGATGAGCTAGAACTCCTGCTTGAGCTGGTTGGTGATTTTTTGGGAGGAAGGAGTGTGTGGTGGCTGGAATAAGTGGAGGGGCCACCAGGGGCCCACGAGGCAGGGGCGCGCCCAGGGGGGTGGGCGCGCCCTGGACCCTCGTGGCCAGGTGCTGGCTCCCCCTGATGTGTTCTCAGTGCCATATATTCTCAAATATTCTAGAAAAAATCATATTAAATTTTCAGGGCATTTGGAGAACTTTTATTTTCAAGGTATTTTTTTATTGCACGAATAATTCAGAAAATTGATAGAAATTACTATTTTTGCTTTATTTAATATAAATAACATAAAGTAAAAAGAGGGTACAGAAAGTTGTGTTTTCTAAATTCATCCATCTCATGCTCTTCAAAAGGAATCCACTAACAAGGTTGATCAAGTCTTGGTAACAAACTCATTCCGAATAACATGGAACCGGAGAAATTTTGAATAACACTATGTTACCTCAATGGGGATATGCACATCACCAACAATAAGAATATCGTATCTCTTTGTAACAGTAGGAAGAGGAAATTCAAAACCTCCAATAGTAATAGTTGGAATTTTTCCAATAGAATTGATACTGTGGACTTGAGGTTGTTTCCTCGGAAAGTGTACCGTATGCTCATTACCATTAACATGAAAAGTGACATTGCCTTTGTTGCAACCAATAACAGCCCCTGCAGTATTCAAAAAGGGTCTACCAAGAATAATCGACATACTATCGTCCTCGGGAATATCAAGAATAACAAAGTCCGTTAAAATAGTAACGTTTGAAACCACAACAGGCACATCCTCACAAATACCGACAGGCATAGCAGTTGATTTATCAGCCATTTGCAAAGACATTTCAGTAGGTGTCAACTTATTCAAATCAAGTCTATGATATAAAGAGAGAGGCATAACACTAACACCGGCTCCAAGATCACATAAAGCAGTTCTAACACAGTTTCTTTTAATGGAGCATGGTATAGTTGGTACTCCTGCATCTCCTAGTTTCTTAGGTATTCCACCCTTAAAAGTATAATTAGCAAGCATGGTGGAAATTTCAGCTTCTGGTATCTTTCTTTTATTAGTAACAATATCCTTCATGTATTTAGCATAAGGGTTCATTTTAAGCATATCAGTCAAACGCATACGCAAAAAGATAGGTCTAATCATTTCAGCAAAGCGCTCAAAATCCTCATCATCCTTTTTGTTGGATGGTTTAGGAGGAAAAGGCATGGGTTTCTGAACCCATGGTTCTCTTTCTTTACCGTGCTTCCTAGCAACAAAGTCTCTCTTATCATAACATTTATTGTTTGATTGTGGGTTATCAAGATCAACAGCAGGTTCAATTTCTACATCATTATTATTGCTAGGTTGACCATCAACATGAACATCATCATTAACATTATCACCAGGTTCATGTTCATTACCAGATTGTGTTTCAGCATCAGAGATAGAAATATCATTGGGATTCTCAGGTGTGTCAACAACAGGTTCACTAGAAGCATGCAAAGTCCTATCATTTTTCTTTTTCTTCCTCTTAGAAGGACTAGGTGCATCTATGCTAGTTCTCTGAGAATCTTGCTCAATTCTCTTAGGGTGGCCCTCAGGATACAAAGGCTCCTGAGTTATTTTACCACCTCTAGTCATAACTCTAACATCATTATCATTCTTATTGTTTAATTCATTGAGAAAATCATTCTGAGCTTTAAGTACTTGTTCTACTTGAGTGTTAACCATAGAAGCATGTTTACTAATGAGTTTAAGTTCACGTTTAACTCTAGACATATAATCACCCAAGTGTTCAATCATATAAGCATTGCATTTCAGTTGTCTACCAAAATAAGCATTAAAATCTTCTTGCTTAACCATAAAGTTATCAAATTCATCCAAACATTGGCTAGCAAACTTAGCAGGAGGGATTTCAGCTTTATCATATCTATAGAGAGAGTTTACCTTTACTACCTGTGTCGGGTTATCGAGACCGTGTGTTTCTTCAATAAATGATGAATTAAGACCATGTATTTCTTCAACATGAGGTAAATTCTTAACATCTTCATCTTTTATACCTTTTTCTTTCATAGATTTATTTGCCTCTTGCATATCTTCAGGACTGAGAAATAGAATACCCCTTTTTCGGAGTTGGCTTAAGAGTTAGTTCAGGAAGTGTCTAATTATTTTCATTGGTCAACATATTATTCAATAGAATTTCAGCTTGATCAATTGTTCTTTCACCGAAAACATAACCAGCACAACTATCCAGGTGGTCTCTGGAAGCTTCGGTTAGTCCATTATAAAAGATATCAAGTATTTCATTTTTCTTGAGAGGATGATCAGGCAAAGCATTAAGTAATTGGAGAAGCCTCCCCCAAGCTTGTGGGAGACTCCCTTCTTCAATTTGCATAAAATTATATATTTCCCTTAAAGCAACTTGTTTCTTATGAGCGGGGAAATATTTAGCAGAGAAGTAGTAAATCATATCCTGGGGACTATGCACACAACCAGGATCAAGAGAATTAAACCATATCTTAGCATCACCCTTTAATGAGAACGGAAATAATTTAAGGATATAATAGTAGCGAGTTTTCTCATCATTAGTGAACAGGGTAGCTATATCATTTAATTTAGTAAGATGTGCCACAACAGTTTTAGATTCATAGCCATAGAAAGGATCAGATTCAACCAAAGTAATTATATCAGGATCAACTGAGAAATCAGAATCCTTATCAGTAATAAAGATAGGTGAAGTAGCATAAGCAGGATCATATTTCATTCTAGCATTCAGAGATTTTTCTTTCATCTTAGCTAATAGTTTCTTGAGATCACTTCTATCATTGTAGGCAAGAAAGTCTCTAGCAGTTTCTTCATCCATAACATAACCCTCAGGCACAACAGGCAATTCATATCTAGGGGGAGAATCTTCATCATCACTTTCATCAATATTGTCAGTTTCAATAATTTCATTCTCTCTAACCCTAGCCAGTTGTTCATCAAGAAATTTACCTAGTGGCACAGTAGTATCAAGCATAGAAGTAGTTTCATCATAAGTATCATGCATAGAAGAAGTGGCATCATCAATAACATGCGACCTATCGGAATTAATAGCAGAAGCAGGTTTAGGTGTCGCAAGCTTACTCAAAACAGAAGGTGAATCAAGTGCAGAGCTAGATGGTAGTTCCTTACCTCCCCTCGTATTTGAGGGGAAAATCTTAGTTCTTTCTTCTTTCAAGTTCTTCATAGTGACTAGCAGATATAAATCCCAAGTGACTCAAAGAATAGAGCTATGTTCCCCGGCAACAGCGCCAGAAAATGGTCTTGATAACCCACAAGTATAGGGGATCGCAACAGTTTTTGAGGGTGGAGTATTCAACCCAAATTTATTGATTCGGCACAAGGGGAGCCAAAGAATATTCTCAAGTATTAGCAGCTGAGTTGTCAATTCAACCACACCTTGAATCTTAATATCTGCAGCAAAGTGTTTAGTAGCAAAGTAATATGATAGTAGTGGTAACGGTAGCAAAAGTAATATTTTTGGGTTTTGTAGTGATTGTGACAGTAGCAACCGAAAAGTAAATAAGCTGAGAACAATATATGAAAAGCTCGTAGGCAATGGATCGGTGATGGAGAATTATGCCGGATGCGATTATTCATGCAACAGTTATAACATAGGGTGACACAGAACTAGCTCCAATTCATCAATGTAATGTATGCATGTATTCCGAATATAGTCATACGTGCTTATGGAAAAGAACTTGCATGACATCTTTTATCCTACCCTCCCGTGGCAGCGAGGTCCTATTGGAAACTAAGGGATATTAAGGCCTGCTTTTAATAGAGTACCGGACCAAAGCATTAACACATAGTGAATACATGAACTCCTCAAACTACGGTCATCACCGGGAGTGGTCCCGATTATTGTCACTTCGGGGTTGCCGGATCATAACACATAGTAGGTGACTATAGACTTGCAAGATAGGATCAAGAACTCACATATATTCATGAAAACATAATAGGTTCAGATCTGAAATCATGGCACTCGGGCCCTAATGACAAGCATTAAGCATAGCAAAGTCATAGCAACATCAATCTCAAAACATAGTGGATACTAGGGATCAAACCCTAACAAAACTAACTCGATTACATGATAAATCTCATCCAACCCATCACTATCCAGCAAGCCTACGATGGAATTACTCACGCACGGCAGTGAGCATCATGAAATTGGTGATGGAGGAAGGTTTATGATGACGATGGCAATGGATTCCCCTCTCCGGAGCCCCGAACAGACACCAGATCAGCCCTCCCGAGAGAGTTTAGGGCTTGGCGGCGGCTCCGTATCATAAAACGCGACGAATCCTTCTCTCTGATTTTTTTCTCCCCGAAAACGAATATATGGAGTTGGAGTTGAGGTCGGTGGAGCGTCAGGGGGCCCACGAGGCAGGGGGCGTGCTAGGGGGTAGGCGCGCCCCCTACCCTCGTGGACAGGGTGTGGGCCCCCTGACATGGATTCTTCTTCCAGTATTTTTTATATATTCCAAAAATGATCTCCGTTGATTTTCAGGTCATTCCGAGAACTTTTATTTCTACACAAAACTAACACCATGGCAATTTTGCTGAAAACAACGTTAGTCCGGGTTAGTTCCATTCAAATCATGCAAGTTAGAGTCCAAACAAGGGCAAAAGTGTTTGGAAAAGTAGATACGACAGAGATGTATTAGCCATGTAAGAAAGGCGTATATTTAAGTGGATTGGATCTCATATGCCATCTCACACCAGGCGGAAAATCCTTGGAGCTTGCTAGGAGAAACCATTCCAACATGGCTAGCGTTCCCTGTTCTTCCTCCCACCCCCATGGCTCCGAAAAAGGCGATTGGGAGAAATGTCCGGTATCCCATGACCAGTTGTGTAAGCTTCAAACGCAGGGATTCCTTCCCCCCGCGGATCTAGTCCCCGTTCGGGCAAGATTAACCTCCTTTACAAGTGAAGCCCTGGCGGAAAATTTCCCTAATCCAACCAGAGGGGAGCGAGTTCGCTTCATATCCTTCTTAATAAGAGGCGTTGGGTTTCCAATCCACCCTTTCCTCCGAGGTCTACTGGAGTACTACGGCCTCCAATTGCACAACCTCACTCCAGCCTCCATCCTACATATCGCGGGTTTCGTCACTCTTTGCGAGCTATTCCTGGGCTGCAAGGCCCACTTTGATTTATGGAGGAAACTTTTCTGCCTCGTCCCTCATACCCAAAATGGATCCATATTCGAGGTGGGCGACGCCAAGATATGGTGCGTAGCTGGGACCGGATACTTGTCTGGTACGCCAAAGAAGGCATACTAAGAGTGGTCCTGGAAGTGGTTTCATATTGAAGATGTCGCTCTCCCCGACCCAGTCCGAATGGGCCTTCCCGAATTTTCCAGCACTCCGTTGAGGAAACGCCACAGCTGGCGTCCTCGGAGCCTCGATGAGGAAGACAGCGCAGAAGTTCAAAAGTTAATGGGCAGGATAAGGACACTTGCCCAGTCCGGATTATCAATAATCGAGGTAATGGCAACTTCCATAATGTGAGGTGTTCAGCCACTCCAATTCAGAGGGCTCCCCATGTGGCACTACAATGGGGAAGATGATGCCTCCCGCTGCGGACGGAAGGGTCCGGACACCCCTGCCGCCCTGGCCACAATATTGGCCGATCTGTATAAAGGGGAGAAAGAGGAGTTTACTCATCTTAAGCGCCGAGAGGGATTCTCCATGTACAATCCCCCTAGTTGGGTGAGTTTTAATCTCACCTCCTTACTCAATCCTTTCCCCGAGTCATGTTTAATTGACATTTACCCGTCCATTCTTAATAGGAATGGCGGAAGGCTATCGCAGAGATTTATAGTCCTGCTCCATAGCCGGAGGACCATAACCGGGACCTCGATCCCGGATTTGAAGAGGATCCGGACATATTTGTAGAACTCAAAGAGAGAGTCTTCTACCAGGCGAGCTATGACGGCACAGAAGTGCCCATCATGGTCGATTATCATGGCCTCCTTCCTGCCTCACATGTAGATAACCAGGAGACATCTCCTCCGAAAGAGCTTCCTCATTATGCCTCACCCACCGCACTGTCTCGTGCTCCAAAGGGGAGGCGCTCGGCGCGTCACACCGCACCAGAGGCGTCTCATAAGAGAGCGACACCTACGCCGGGTGGGTCATCGAAGAGGAAGGCAAATGACAACACGGCCGAGCCTTCATCAAAGAGGTATGGCTTTAAATATGCCCCCTAGCAGTCACATCGAACCGTGACATTGTCTGCTATGTTTTATCAGGAAGAGTGTCCGCTGGACTATGTCCGGGGATCCTGCCGGTCGCACCTCCACCAATCAGGTTCCAGACCCTGCCTCTAGGGCGGGGGCTGACACGGGAGCGACGTCGGATTGTCCTCCTTTAGAGGATTCGGATAATGTATCCGTCACGAACTCTGAAGTGGAGAGCGCCATGAATCATCGGTGCTGGAGGGCCGCTCTTCGCGACCCTGATTTTACTAAAGAGGCGTTCAATGCCTTCAGCTCGGCTGATGCATACATCCGAGCTGCTCGGGACGGGCTTTCCAGAGCCACTGACCAGCATTTGAAAGATATGCGGGTAAGTACGCATTGTACAGATCTGGTAATCATGTACCAGTAGCCCCTGAGACTTGAAACAGTTGAAACAACTGATTTAAGGATCATTGTATAATCAGGTACTCATAGAGAAGAACAGCATGCTATCTCATGAGCTGGAAAAGTGCCGGACTCAGCTAGCTGTTGTTACCGCCGAACTGGAGAAGTCCAAGGAGGCACCGCCTGTTAATATTCCCCTCCATCCAGAAAAAGTATAATCATGTACCAGTAATGTGAATACTGTTGCGTTTTCGATGACAGGATCAGCAAATCAACTGAAAGAGGAACTGAAAGTCGTGCACGCGGGTAAACAAGAGGCCGACAGGCGACTGGCCGTAGGCGACCGTGTGCTGACACGAGTCAAGGATGATAAGAACAAGCTGCAGGATTCCAACACCCTGCTGGGCGAAAATCTAAAAGATGTATGAGCCCAACTAGCTGACGTCGTAAAGGAAAATAGGAGGCTACGAGGCGGCATATTCAGTATGCTTTTGAACTTACCTCCGTGTAATTTAGCGAAAAACTGAGCTGACAGATTTATGTCTGCAGGTATGCTGACTGGTCGTCCCAAAGAGTAAATGTCTGGATCTCAAGGCAATCTACTGCAAGAGTTGTCCCAACTGCACGAGTGAGCTCGGCAAGCAATGTGTAGTGTTGCCAAGGCTTTGTGGCCATCCGCCTCCCCTCCAGGAAGTATGGAGGAGCTTGTGAAGCTATTCCAGGGAGCTTAGCGGCGCTTTCGATTATGGAAGATATCAGCCTACCGAGAAGGTGCGCGAGAGGCCTGGGCCATGGTAAAAACACGGTACACCAAGCTTGATCCCAATCATATGACCCGGGTCGGACCTCGGGGGTCAGATGGACAAGAAATTCCAGTTAGTTTGGTATATGACCAAGTAAAGATAGCCGCCAAGTTTTCCCAATAGTATTGTAAGTTAGACAGCCTATTAGACGGCATAGAGGAAGAAGTTTTTGAGTCCAAGTGACTATGTACTTTAATTGACAAATTTTTCCCTAGCCGGATTTGTAAAACGATTGTCATGGCAGACCTTTTCGCTTCGACCTCCGGACCCGAAGGTGCGGAGTGTTTCTGAATACCGCAGCGCCAATATAGACCGGGGTATGCGTGGAAACCAGGCGTAGGGGTCATAGTTGCTTGAACAGACAAGTTGTATCCGACTAGTTATGTTATATTACTTGTTGATTGTAAGAAACGTCTTCCAGGGAGAATAGTTCCGTTAAGGGTTCCTTTCCCTGGGTGAACATGTGTTAGCATGCATGCCTAAACTGTGATTGAAGAATCATAGTATACGTAATATCTGGGGGTTCATAGTGTAATTAGGGTAACGTCTTTAGTCCGCCGATCTAATATTCCCTTAAGAACGCTAGCTTTCGGCTTCACCCAGTCGGAGGTACAAGTCCGGATGACCCGGCTATAACAATCGCAGAGGTGCTCCCTTTATGCCCTAGATGAACAAACAGGAATGTAGGGAATAAGCACTAGAGCCAGGCAACCCAGCTTGGCAAAAACATGAGTCATAACGGCGCATATAATGGCAAAGAAAAGGTACATATGAGGAAAGGACACATATGTGGTGAGCTTGATGCTCAGAAAATAATAATAAGCTTCTGTAAAAGAAGCCCCTAGGTATTGTGAGCGTATACATTTAAGGATGTGTACGTCATAGGTGTGCGGTTTAGCTGCACAAGAGCTATAGAGCTGGACAAAAAATTAAAGAGAGAGAAAACGGAAATAAAGGGAGAAGAAGACGAACAAAGAGTACGGCTCTAGGCGTAGAATCTTCGGAGTCTGGCAGCATTCCACGGGTTCGGCTCTAAGAGATTGTCCGATGCATCACGCAAGCGGTACGCTCCTCCAGTGAGAACTTCAACTATGATCAAGGGACTCTCCCACTTGGGCTTGAGTTTGTCTTTTTTCTTTTCTGGCAAGCGTAGGATGAACTCACCAACATTATAAGTCTTGGCCCGCACTTCTCTGCTTTGGTATCTGCGAGCCTGTTGTTCATAGAATGCAGAACGGGCTTTTGCAACGTCGCGCTCCTCCTCAAGGGCATCTAGACTGTCCTGCTGATCAAGATCGGACTCTCTCTCTCTCTCTTCATACATGCGCACTCGGGGTGAGTCATGAATGATGTCGTAGGGCAAAACAGCCTCTGCTTCGTACACCATGAAGAATGGTGTGTATCCGGTAGTGCGATTGGGCATGGTCCGCAGCCCCCAAAGTACGGAGTCGAGCTCCTCAACCCAGTGGTTGTCTGATTCTTTCAAAGACCGCACTAGTCTAGGCTTAACGCCGCTCATGATAAGACCATTAGCTTGTTCGACTTGACCATTTGTTTGTGGGTGATAGACGGAGGCGTAATCAAGCTTAATGCCCAGGTTAGCACACCAGGTTTTCACTTCATCGGCTATGAAATTGGAGCCGTTATCGGTGATGATGTTGTGTGGGACACCATAACGGTGCACGACACCGGATATAAAGTCTATCACTGCTCTGGCTTCGGCCGTTTTAACTGGTTTGGCCTCTATCCACTTGGTGAATTTATCTACCATGACCAGCAGATATTTTTTTCTTATGGCTTCCTCCTTTAAGGGGTTCGACCATATCAAGCCCCCAGACCGCGAAAGGCCAAGTAATGGGGATTGTTTGTAGGGCGATAGGCGGCATATGGCTTTGGTTGGCGAAAAGCTGGCATCCGACACAACGTTGGACAAGGTCATGTGCATCTACTCGGGCTGTCGGCCAAAAGAAATCTGTACGGAAGGCTTTACTTACGAGGGCCCGAGCCGCGGCATGGTGACCGCCGACACCAGCATGGATTTCGGCTAGGAGTTGTTGTCCCTCTTCTTCGGAGATACATCTTTGAAGGACACCGGTAGCGCTTTTCTTGTAGAGCTCTTCGTCATGGACCTTGTAGGCTTTCGAGCGCCGAACAATGCAGCAAGCCTCATTCTGATCCTCAGGGAGCTCTCGCCTATTAAGGTAGGCCAAGAATGGTTCGGTCCATGGGGCAATTACTGCCATTATTGGATGGGCCGATGGTGTTATTTCGGTGGCTGAGCTCCCGATGATATCAGTATTGTGTTCGGAATATGGGGGTATAATCGGATACTTGTGTTGCTGCTCCCACCCTGCCACACCACGGATGGCTTGAAAATCCTGTCCAGAAAGATGTTAGGCAGGACGGGGTCACACTTGGCGCCCATGCGAGCAAGGACATCCGCCGCTTGATTAGTTTCTCGAGCCACATGATGAAACTCGAGTCCCTCGAACCGGGCTGATATTTTAAGTATGGCGTTACGATAGTCCGCCATCTTCGAATCTTTGGTGTCGAAGTCTTCATTTATTTGGGATATTGCGAGATTTGAATCCCCGCACACCTCCAGGCATTGTATGCCCATGGAGGCAGCCATCCGAAGACCGTGCAATAAGGCCTCGTATTCGGCCGCATTGTTGGAGTTTGTGTATAATATTTGGAGTATGTACTGGACTGTGTCTCCAGTGGGGGACGTTAAGACGACGCCCGCTCCTAAGCCGGCCAGCATTTTAGAGCCATCGAAGTGCATGACCCAGTTGGAATATGTACCGTACTCTTTAGGGAGTTCGGCCTCTATCCATTCGGTGACAAAGTCGGCCAATACTTGGGATTTAATGGCTCGGTGTGGTTTGTATGTTATATCGAATGGCAGGAGCTCAATGGCCCACTTGGCAATCTGGCCTGTAGCATCGCGGTTGTTTATTATGTCATTGAGTGGTACTTCGGAAGCCACCGTGATTGAGCACTCTTGGAAGTAGTGTCGTAGCTTTCGGCATGCCATGAAGACCGCATATGCTATCTTTTGGTAATGAGGGTACCGGGATTTTCATGGTGTGAGGACAGTGGATACTTAGTATACCGGTTTCTAAAGTGGGAATTTGTGTCCGTCCTCCTCTCGCTCAACAACGAGCACCGCGCTCACCACCTGGTGTGTTGTAGAGATGTATAATAACATCGGTTCGCCGACGTTCGGCGCGGCCAGGATTGGGTTGCTCGCTAAAAGAGCCTTTATTTCTTCCAGTCCGGTCGTTGCCGCATCCGTCCACTCGAAGTGGTCGGTGCGTTGGAGAAGGCGATAAAGTGGCAATGCTTTTTCTCCTAGTCTGGAGATAAAGCGGCTTAATGCTGCCACGCATCCGGCTAGTTTTTGGATCTGTTTAAGGTCTGTTGGTGTAGCCAATTGTGACAAAGCTCGGATTTTGGCCGGATTTGCCTCAATTCCTCTATTGGAAACGATGAAGCCCAACAGTTTTCCATCGGGAACACCGATAACACACTTTTCCGGATTAAGCTTGATGTCATATGTGCGGAGGTTGTCGAATGTGAGACGCAGGTCATCTATAATGACTCGATGTGCCTAGTCTTGATGACGACATCATCCACATATGCCTCAATTGTCTTGCCGATTTGTTTCTCCAGGCATGTTTGAATCATGCGTTGGTAAGTGGCGCCGGCGTTTTTAAGCCCGAAGGGCATAGTGTTGAAGCAGAAAGGCCCGTATGGGGTAATGAATGCCGTTGCGGCTTGATCGGACTCCTTCATTTTGATTTGATGGTATCCAGAGTATGCGTCGAGGAAACACAGTGAGTCGTGTCCTGCAGTAGCATTAATAATCTGGTCGATGCGGGGGAGGGGGAAGGGATCCTTATGGTAGGTCTTGTTGAGGTCTTTGAAATCGACGCACAGGCGCCAGGATTTATCCTTCTTTGGCACCATCACCAGGTTTGCTAGCCAGTCCGGGTGTTTTATTTCTCTAATGAATCCGGCCTCGATTAAATTCGCTAGCTCCTCCCATATAGCTTGTCGTTTGGGTTCGGAAAAGCGCCACAGTGTTTGCTTGACCGGCTTATATCCCTTTAATATATTGAGGTTGTGTTCGGCCAACCTGCGTGAGATTCCTAGCATATTAGAAGGGTGCCAGGTGAATATGTCCCAGTTCTCGCGTAGGAACGCTCGTAATGCGGCGTCAACCGTTGGGTCCAGTTGTGCCCCGATGGAAGCTGTATTCTTGGGGTCCATCGGGTGGACTTCAAATTTAACTATTTCATCTGCTGGTTTGAAGGAGGTGGATTTGGGCCACTTATCAAGGATTACGTCGTCCCTATCCACCGTGGAGCATAGTGCGGTTAGCTCTTCGGCCGCGAGGGCCTCGGACAGTGCCTCGAGGGCCAGAGACGCAGTTTTGTTTTCGGCGTGGAGGGCTATGTCCGGATCACTGGCGAGAGTGATAATACCATTGGGCCCGGGCATCTTGAGCTTCATATACCCGTAATGAGGTATAGCTTGGAAGCGTGTGAATGCATCTCGCCCCAATAGGGCATGATATCCGCTGTTGAAAGGGGCCACTTGGAAGGTTATCTCTTCGGACTGATAGTTCTCCGCATGCCAAATACCACGTCGAGTGTAATTTTCCCCGCGCATCACGCCTCCCGGCTGGGAATGATTCCTCGGAAGGTCGTATTACTTTGCTCGATGCGGCTCCTGTCTATTTCCATTTTATTGAGTGTGTCCTCGTAGATGAGGTTTAGTCCGCGGCCGCCGTCCATTAGCACTTTAGTGAGCCAAAATCCATCCACAATTGGATTGAGGACCATGGCGGCTGGTGCCCAGACTGACCAGAATTTTGGTTCGTCACTAGCGTTGAAAGTTATGGCCGTGTCGTTCCAGGGGTTTATTGTTGCGACTTGGCAGACTTCGGCGAGGTCGCAGAGTGCCCTCTTGCACCGATTGTTTGAAGAGAAAGTCTTGAAGACTTTCAATACCCAGAGGTCGTCGTCCTCCGGGGGGTGTTGCTCTGAGGTGTTTTTGGTGAGGATATCCTCGCCGCTCTTGGCCACTTGCCGGAGTATCCAACATGCTCTAAGGCTGTGGGTTGGTACGGTATCCGGTGTCGTGTGTATTTTGCATGGCCTATCGAGCCATCCCTCCAGAACGGTTCTGTGTCCCGTAATGGGCTTAGTTTTCTTCACTATGGGGTCGAGTGCCTTGCGAGGGTGCATCCTTTTTGCTTGCCAGAGGGGTTGAGTGGAGACCGGTGGTTCCCAGCGACCTATCTGAGTTTTCCAGGCACTTTCCATTGCGCGGTACTTCTGTACTATGGTTGCCAAGTCAGCAAAGTGTAATACGTGATGGTGGTTAATGGCGTTGAGGATTCCTTCATCCATGCAATTATTGCAGAATACTGAAATCGTGTCCTCGTCGCGGTAATCTTTAATCTTGTCTTTGACAAGGAGGAATCTGGCCCAAAAGTGATGGACTGTTTCCTGAGACTGCTGTTGTGCATACATGAGGTCGCACATATCCAGAGGGCCGGAATTGTTTGGCGAATGTTGCTTGTGGTGGGTGGGTGGCTTTAAATCCGATCCCTGACCCAATTTGGAGTCCGGAGTTTGAAAAACTTTCGAGCTTATTAGTTCGGGCTCCGGGATGTTAAGTGATTTTCCAGGCTCGACACCTGATTCTAGGTTCGGAGGCAGACAAGTATTCGGCTCTTCGAGCTTGAAAATCCGAACATAGATCGTCCTCAACACAGGGAAAAGTTGTTGTTTTGCTCCTCTACGACTGCTATCTCATGGGTGATCGGCGGAGATTTGATTTCTCTCTGATCGGGTTTAAGCCCAATCTGATCATAGTCTGTAGCAACCCCCATGGCGGTGATGCGATCCAGGAGTTCTTTTAAAGACGATAACTGCGCCGGATCCATCCGTTTGGAGTTTTCGGAGTCAACATGGAGACGATTTTTGATGCCCTAAGAAGTCATCATCGGTTTGTCGGCTGAACGGGCGGTCATGGTAAAGCCACCCAGCCAGAGGGTTTGGCCTGAGGCCAGGGCTCCTCCGGAGGTGATACTGTCCTTGATGACAAGGCGCGCCATCAACCTTGTCATCGACGTCACAGCGGAACTCTCAATGAAAGCACCAATGTCGGTGTCAAAATCAGCGGATCTCGGGTAGGGGGTCCCGAACTGTGCGTCTAAGGTCGATGGTAACAGGAGACGGCGGACACGATGTTTACCCAGGTTCGGGCCCTCTTGATGGAGGTAATACCCTACTTCCTGCTTGATTGATCCTGATGAATATGAGGATTACAAGAGTTGATCTACCACGAGATTGTAATGGCTAAACCCTAGATGTCTAGCATGTATGATTGTGATTGCCTCTACAAACTAAACCCTCCGGTTTATATAGACACCGGAGGGGCCTATGGTTGTACAGAGTCGGTTTACAGAGGAAGGAATCTTCATATCCGAACGCCAAGCTTGCCTTCAATGCAGAGGAGAGTCCCATCCGGACACGGGAGGAAGTCTTTTGTCTTGTATCTTTACGACCCATCAGTCCGGCCCACGTCACATAGCCCGGACGCCTGAGGACCCCTTAATCCAGGACTCCCTCACCCCCTAATCCAGGACTCCCTCAGCGACACCTTCCACCCAAATCACCAACCCCTCCACCAAATAAGTGCTGCCCTAAGCCATGGTGCACGCAGTATAGCCAGGATCTCAAGGAGCATTTGGCAGTAGAGAAGCAAATCACGGTCGCACGCGCGGATGAGGTCGCGATGGCTGCCATTCGTGTCGACCCCCAGATCTCGGAGGTGCACCTCGCCGTCGAGTCCATCGTCAACGCCTCGCGCGCCGACGCCGCGATGCGGTTGGCTGCTTTAAACGACAGTTCGTGGCGTTTTCTCGAGGCCACCGTCGGTGCCTTCGACGAAGACTATGAGGTGTTTTCTCAGCGTGCACGTGCTTACCTCATCTCGAGAGCTAGGAGGTTGGTGCCCGGAGCGGATTAGGCAACTCACCACTAAGACGAGGGCACCCATGATATGGAGGCCTCGCCCTCTTCCATGTCTAAGGAGCAAATCGTCATCGATATCTCCAACAATGAGGAGTAGCTTGTCTTATTAGCTTAATATAAGGACCCATGTTCAGTTTGCTAGCTACTACCTTTCCTTAACAAATTCTAGTGAATTGTGCTATCTACTTTTACCATGCAATCTTCTGCTTCTATATGTCGTGCAATGTGGTGTTCAGTTAACTGTTTGGTTCAATTCTACAAATGTGATGTTCAATTCTTCAGGGTGCAATTTTCCAAGTTGTCAAGCATGATTGGTTTGGTTAGCTGTCTGATCTTCTATTATGAGTATGTTATATTATGCAATGTTGTGCTCAGTTAACATTTGGTTCATTTGTTGTGGTGTTTAGTTAATTGTTTGGTTCAATTCTGCAATGCGATGTTCAATTGTTGTGGGTGCATTCTGTTATTGTATACCATGTGAGAAATAAATCAAATTTGGTTCTACTAAATACATGAGAAACAAATACAATTGCTATATTTACAAGTTGTTAAGAATGCTTAGTTTGGTTAACTGTCTGATCTTCTATTAGGAGTATGTTATATTGTGCAATGTGGTGCTCAGTTAATGTTTGGTTCATTGGTTGTGGTGTTTAGTTAACTGTTTGGTTCAATTCTGCAACGCGATGTTCAATTGTTGTGGGTGCATTCTGTTATTGTATACCATGTGAGGAATAAATTGAATTTGGCCGTACTAAATACATGAGAAACAAATATGATTGCTATATTTCCAAGTTGTTAAGCATGCTTGGTTTGGTTAACTGTCTGATCTTCTATTAGGAGTATGTTATATTGTGCAATGTGGTGCTTAGTTATTTCATTCATTTCTTGTGGTGTTTAGTTAACAGCTTGGTTCAATTCTACAATGCGATGTCCAATTGTCGTGGGTAGAATTTTGTATTGTTGTGCATGTGAGGAATAAATCGAATTTGACTACACTTAATACATGAGAAACATATACAAGTGCTATATTTTCTAGTTCTTAATCATGCTTGGTTTGGATAAATGGGTTTTCCATGTGGCTTGAATTAATCTGATGAATCTGCAATGTGCTTATTTTTCATCAACATATTTTACTGATAGGATGCGAACCCTCACTTAACCTGATGACTAACTACCTTATATGTGTTGCAGGGAAACAATGGGAAGCACTGATGTTTACAATCGAGGTTTGCACATGCATGGTCCTTTGTCTAATAGCACATTATTGTGCAATTGCAGGAACCATTCTAATATTTAGGTTTTTAACAATTTGGTCTTGCACATGTAGGTCCTTCTATAAGAGGTTTTGACCAACTATTTGACCCTTTTTGCATATGGGGAAATGAGTTGTCCATGAATATCAGTCAAGTCAAGAAACTTGGAAAGATTGTTAGGATAAAGAAATTAACGACAAAAACAACAAGATCTTTGTATGCACAATGAAGAAGACATCAGTTCACCACAGGATGGTACTAACTATTATACCTTGCCTTTTTATTCCTTTGCCCCATTTCCAATATAGAGAAGATATTTATGCACATCCTTGTTTTCAGGCCTTTCCAAAGCAGTTCACTGATGATTACCTCTCAAACCACATGTATGGTCTGGAGGTGAGGAAGGTATTCATACAACACCCACGGTTCAATATTGAAGTGTTCCTGAAGAGGACGAAGGATGGACGGTCAATCATCCACAGGCACTGGCCTAAAGTTGCAAAGACCTTCAACATCAATGAAGGCTCAATATTCGCCTTCTACTTCAGTAGTTTTCCAGATGAGATACATCTGTCTATGTACTGTCTATGATGCTAATTTCGAAAGGTTATAGATGTTGCATGTGAAACTTGGTGCTGGTGTACTTGTGCAATGGGGTAGCTGAGTGCTGAAGCTATATGATGGTGTACTCTGATGTATTTCAATTATGAAAATGAAATATATTGTGTGCTTAATAAGAAATGTCAATTAGATTAATAAATGGATTATTAATAATAGGATAATTAGCCTGCTAATTGGGTTTTTCTATTGCAAACGGTTATTGAGAAAACACCGTGTGTGATGCATTCAATAACGCACACAGTTTCTAGGAATAAACCGGGTTAGATTAATGAACAATCACACACGACATCCTCTTAAAAACTGTTTGCGTTAGGCCACCTGGCGCAAACGTTTACCACATAAAAATTGTGTGTGATGGACAACCTTTGCCACACATTTTCTTCTACGCAGCGTGTGTGATGCATTCAATAACACAAACAATAAAATTGTTAATACCGTGTGCAATGGAAACGATATCACAAACGATTTAACGGGGAAAATTGTGTGTGATGTACTTGTGAACAGAAACATTTTCCTTGGAGCGACTGTGTGGGATGTATAAACGAATGAGAACGTTTAGCGGGGACTGACTGTGTGGGATGTACTTACGACCAGAAATGATTTCTCCTGTATAATTGTATTTTTTAGCACTATTGTACGTATAACTATATTTGGTTGCTGCCGGTCGCACACGACCTCATTTTTTCGAGCATGTGTCCCGGGAGGGCATATCCCCGACGGTTTCTGGGTCGTGTGGGAAGGACCCCCCTATCGCCCACACTCACTAGGCGACGGTTCCTAATACTATTGTGGAAAGGGGTTAACAACCGTTTGTATAGCAGCTTGCTATACTAGTGATATGTTGCGAGTGTTAGCAATCATGGAAGACTAAATGATGGTTGAGTATGTGGACTTGCTAAAAAGCTCCGACACGAGACCCTTCCTGAAAATATGATGAATTGCAATTGTGTTGTTGACCAAGAACATAGTTTGGTAGTTTTCAAGAAAGTTTATGCCTTACACTTCGATGTTGTGATGAATTGTTATTTACTCATGAGAAGTTATATGATAATGAATATTGCTATATAACAATGATCATGATGCTACTATGTCCGTATTTTGTTTTTATCGAAACCTCTCTCTCTCTTTCTCTCTCTCTCTCTCTCTAAACATGTCGACATGATTACCGATATCGGCTTTCGCTTGAGGGAAAGTGAGGTCTAAGCTTGGAGGAGTTGATACAGTTGCATCATGATTTCCTACTATTATTTATATTGTTTTTAATCAATATAACACTTTGTGGAGCAGTTCTAATGCCCTTTCTCTCTTAATATGCAAGATTTACATGAAGAGGGAGATTGCCAACGGCTGGAATTCTGGACCTGAAAAAGCTATGTCAGAGATACCTATCCTACACATCTCCAAATGAGCTGAAATTTGATGGAGATTTATTTTGGAATAAATAAAAAATACTGGAGCAAAGAAGTACCTGAGGGGGCCACCCAGGTGCCCACAAGGCACCAGAGCGTGCCTGCCCCCTCCAGGTGCGCCCTGCTTGTGGGACCCCTGTGCAGGCTCCGGTGCCCTTCTTCTGGTATATAAGCCCAATTTCCTAAGAAAAATAAGAAGACTTTCGGAACGGAGCACTGTCGTCTCGTGACGGAACTTGGGCAGGAGCACTTTTGCAATCCAGCGGAGCGATTCCACCGGGGATACTTCCCTCCAGGAGGGGGAAATCGAAGCCATCCTCATCACCAACAACCCCTCTCATCGTGGGAGGATCAATATTCATCAACATCTCATCTCAAACCCTAGTTCATCTCTTGTATTCAATCTTTGTATCAAAACCTCATATTGGTACATGTGGGTTGCTAGTAGTGTTGATTACATCCTGTAGTTGATGCTAGTTGGTTTATTTGGTGGAAGATCATATGTTCAGATCTGTTATGCTATTCAATACCCCTCTGATCTTGAGCACGAATATGTGGTGATGTAGGGCGGAACCGTATACGGCCGATCTTTCACGAAAGGAGCGGATCCCGCGAAGAACACGAAGAACACGGGGAAGAACGGAGAGAAAACACAAGGGGAAACACAAGAGGAGACACTAAACCAACATGAATAAGTCACACATGTGCTAGATCCTCGAATACATAAGAGAAGATACACGATCCACGGACAACTAAGGACGATACAAGGGTAGCTGGTCTTCTCTGTGAGGAGGTCTTGAGTTCTTCCCTAAAAGGGGTCTTGAATCCGCTTGGAGGATCTTCTCCGGTGGAGGCTCGAATCTCCGTGGAGAAGGTAACCAAGTGGATCGGCAAAGCTCTCACACAAACATGAGCTAAACCTTTGCTAACCCTAGAAAGCTGGACAAGGTGGGGTATATATAGTCTAGGGGGAGAAGTGGTACACGGGCCTCGGCCCTTCACTGTGCGCAGACAGGGGCGGCAGGACGTTCGGGCGTCGGGCCGGATGTCCGGGCTTTCACGCGACGCTGGATGTCCGGGCTGGGGAGGCCGGATGACCGGGCTGGAGCGGTGGGCTTTGTTGCTCTCGGGTTTGGAGGTGTCCGGATTTCCGGGCTGGTGGCCGGATATCCAAGGGCTCGGGAAAGGCCGGATGTCCGGGCTGGCGAAGACGGATGTCCGGGGCCTGTAGCTTCTGGCGGTTGCGCGGCTGTGGTGGAAGGAGCTCCAGGGGCCGGTCTTCCGGGGTCGCGGCCGGATGTCTGGGCCTGGGAGGTGTACTTGACTCCTTCCGATGGTTCTCCTCATCCGTGAACTTGGGGACTTGTACATCTTCATGTGCATCCTCGGGAGGGTCCTCTTTGTACCTAATCATGCACAACAACTCGGACTTAGGTAGTAGCCATGTCTCATGCATAGAAAGTGGAAGTTCGTAGAGCAGTGAGTTCACCTTATCTTCGATAGCCTTGGCTCGGGCTCTTGGCATTGGTCCAAGTGGTGTCATTGGAGGTGTAGGTGCGTCCATGGGGATGATCATGGGATGCTCCGCATCATGTGGTGTGAGTAGTTACTTTTGTTATTGAGGACATGGAGAAGACTTGTCATAAGTAATCATGTGAATTTGGTATTCGTTCGATAATTTAATGATATGTATGTTGTTGATCACCTTAATGGTGTTATGTGAATGTTGACTACATGACACTTCACCATCTTTGGGCCTAAGGGAATGCATTGTGGAGCAGTAATTAGATGATGGGTTGCTAGAGTGATAGAAGCTTAAACCCTAGTTTATGCGCTATTCCTTGAGGGGCTGATTTGGATCCATATGTTTAATGTTATGGTTAGATTTATCTTAATTCTTCTTTCGTAGTTGCAGACTCTTGCGAGAGAGTTTAATCATAATTGGGAGGCTTGTTCAAGTAAGAACATCACCCAAGCATTGGTCCACCCACATATCAAACTATCAAAGTAGCGAACGTGAATCAAACAAACATGATGAAAGTGACTAGATGATATTCCCGTGTGTCCTCATGAACGCTTAGCTTATTATAAGAGACCATTCTGGCATGTCCTTTGCAACAAAAAGGATTGGGCTACCTTGCTACACTTTAGTTACTATTGCTACTTTTCACTTGTTACAAATTATCTTGCTATCAAACTACTCGTTACCGATAATTTTAGTGGTTGTAGAAAATACCTTGCTGAAAACCGCTTGTCATTTCCTTCTTCTCCTCATTGGGTTCGACACTCTTACTTATTGAAAGGACTATGATTGATGCCCTATACTTGTGGGTCATTAGTGATCTGGGTAGGGATGCACGCCCTTTGCTTTTTGTTTCAGCCTTCTTGTGGCAATTTGTATTCTTATTTTTCTAAGGATTATTTTCTTCCATAGTATGAGTTAGATCTTGGTCAAAAGACTCCTGTTGTATGTATGTGTGTTGTTATTTCGGATTATTTCATTACGGGCATTGTGATATCAACGGTTCCACATAGCGTGCATGTTTCGATGTGTTTGTTGTGTGAAGCTTTAGTGTCATTGGGACCGATTCTATGTAGAGGCTAATGGATTTGCTAGATCTGCATTGTGCCAGATCTGCATTGGGACCTTATCCACCCTCTCTATCTTTCATTTGGATATATTACAATCACACACTATTCCAGCCCTCTAAGGCCGCTTGCTTTTTCAGCTGGTAGATACAGCGAAATGAGCATTTCTGGGTGTTGGATGAGCTTCCCAATCCGCACGAACCGCTCCCCACGCCATGCGCCGCTATTCCGGTAACAATATTGGGCAACTGCTATTTAATTGGGCCTAATGGGCTAACATGTGTTGTTTTCTATGAGGTCCATCCCCTCCCCCATCACGCGCAGCCCTCCCGTATGAGCTGATGTGTGGGCCGATGCATTGTGTATAGGTACGACACGGCGGACGAGCACCTCGCCGGGCGGAGTTTTTGGATTCGGATGGACAGGGCTGGGGTGGCTCTCATGGAGATCTCCCATGTGGTCCGACGGACAGGAGCGAGAGGGTCACCTTGCCATGTGACGCTATTGGTGGCTGGGCTAGTGAACAATTGGTTGTCGTTTGGAATCCTCGCTGCCGATTAAGGCCATTAAAGGCAATCGATGCGTGCAATTTGCCGGCGGCCAATACCAGAATTTCAGTTACCATGCTGATTCATGCTCCTCCTTTACTCACCGCCCGTCTATATAATCTCCACAGTTCGGCTGCTCCTTCCCCAATCCCATCCTTCCTTGGGGAAAATCTTCTTTGGCAGTCCTGGTTGACGCATAGGTCGCTAATTTGTCTTCCCTGTTGTGAAGTTTTTCCTCCTCTTCCCCCAATTCTTCATTGAATTTTAGAACTTATTTTCATTTACATTGTTCTCTCTAATCCCGGATGAATGCAGGCTCAGTTGGGTTCGAAGGTGATGCACTACTTTCAACAATAATGTTTTGTTTCCTGAAAGTATTAGTATTATGTTTAAATCCCAACTTCTTCCAATTGATCAAAGTGCAACCAGTTATTGTGTTAGATTATTTTGGTAAAAATGTAGTAAACATGCAATTGTCATTTTCTAATGTATACACTATCCATGTTCCTCACTTGCTGCTCTGCTCCAGTATTATTTAACAAAGTGTAGAGTGTCCAGCTGTTATTTTATACGTATATACATCTCTGTATTTGTGATGGCTGCCACCGGGTGTGTTTTATGCTAATAATTCAAAATGAATGTAGGTGCTCTAGGACAAGGAATTTGAGCTCGGCACTTCTAGGTTGGCTGGTTCTCCTTGGTTGGCTTCAACCCTGCAGCAGATTCTGTTAATCTCCAACGACTAATTGACAGATTAATATCCATGTACGGTTAGGCCTTTATTTATAGAATATCATGCCACCTCTTTGTGTAGGATTCATTTCAATAATGATAATATTGGTTGTTGTCGCAGCTCTATGTAGACAAAAATATGAGAAAACGAAATTGTGGAAGTGATTGATGCTTGAACATCACTTTCTGAGCCAATAAACATAGTGTGTTGCTGGTGCCAAAACAAGCAAAAGAACACAATCTTTTTGTTGATTTCTTTCCTACTCCACCAGAAAGAACGCAAATAAAAATGGAGTTGAGCCTGTGTCGAAGCCTTGAAGCATGGCCGAGCACATTTGTCTCTTGATTTAGTGCTATTCTGATTTATTTTCTTTACCAATTTGTTCCTGTTGTTAACCAAACTGGTAAATTGCTTAGAACTCGGAGTTTTTGCTATTAGCATTTTTAGAGTTTATTATAAAAGTATGGCAAATTTAGGCCATTTGAGTGAAATCTGCTAAGTAGCATTGGTCCAAACATTGTACAAAATTTATGTAGTCCTTCGAAATTGACAATCAAAAGTCATTTGGAGATTTGCTCTCAAGCTTTATATTCAACAGAATGCACCTACACATAGTGGAGGAGATGATTGATTTGAGATGGTTTTAGAAGAAAGTGATTGCTATTTGTGAGTACCAAGGAGTACAATCTATCATATACTTGTGTAAGTGCATCTAGTGCCACCCCTAGTTAGTTTTGGAGTATTGATGACAAACATGGTTGAGGGACTAATGCATGAAGACATTGAAGACAATGGTGGTTTGTGAAGACATTCACGTTGAAGATAATGATGTGTGAAATCATTCCCTTGAAGACTATGGAGTGAGAAGACATAGTTTCTTTGATAGTTTCCTTTTCTTCTTTATTGAGTCGTAGGAACCACCGAACTGTTAAATGGGGTCCAAGTGAACAAACTCAGAAGACTGACGTGATGCTCAACCCAGATCCTATGTCTTCGAGTGAAGATAATGAGAGCAAATCTTATCCAGAGTTGCATGAGTCAACTTTTCTTGTAGCCCAAGCCAAGCTGCCACGTGTGTTTGAAATACGACCATTGGACACGTGTTGGTTCCTTAGTGACCCAAGGTGATTTCGGACATATCATGTCGGGTTGCCTCCTGGCTATAAATAGCCCACCCACTACACCATAAATTGGTGGTTGCTTAGACTTAGTGCATGGCTTTTGTCGTTTGAGAGCAACCCATCTCCGAAGCCTTTGAGAGAGAGAATCCTTGCGAGGATAAAGCCCAAAACACCCAGAGCCAAAGAGTGTTAGGCATCACTGAAGTCTTTCTATCCGCGTGACTTGAAGACTTGTTACACCTGAGGACTGTCTATCCTCCAGCCAGTTAGGCGTCATGTTCTGAGGATCCAAGAGTCATTGTAGATCGCCGGTGAACGAAGTTTGTGAAGGTTTGGAAGTCTACCTTGAAGACTTGCCAGAGTGATTGGGCGAGGACTAGGTGTCCTTAGCTCAAGGGGAATCAGGTGAAGACGTGGTCTTCTGAGTTCAGTCTCAGCCTCCTTAACCAGATGTACAGTTGTCATAGCAACTGGAACTGGTCTACCAATTCCTTGTCTTCACCAAGCTACTGGTTCTATTTCCCCACCTCATTTACATTTTAGTTTTTCTTCATGAAGTCACTGCTTGTTTTCCTGATCTGTTTGACTTCACTGTGCGAAGACTATTACCTGTTTGGCTTCATACTGTATTCCATTCCAATCTGTACTACCTAGCTACTATTAGTCTTCATGCTTTCATTGTATTGCTTACTTGACTATGGTCTGTCTAGAGTAGTTTATCTTCTGCTGCATATCATATAGGTTCCATTTGATTGCCTGTCTTCAAAGACCTCGTGTTTTGAAGACTTCCATAAAAATCGCCTATTCACCCCCCTCTAGTCGATAACTAGCACCTTCAATTGGTACTAGAGCAAGGTGCTCCCTTGTTATGTGTGATTCGGTTTAACCACCTGGAGTTTTAGCTATGTCGACTGTAGGGATAATCAAGGTCTCTGTTGCGTGCCCCATCTTCGATGGCACTGATTACCCCTACTGGAAGAATAAGATGTGCATGCATCTTGAAGCCATTGACATAGACCTCTGGTATGTTGTCAAGACTGGCGTTCCCAAAGTCGGCAAAGGCGTCACAGCTGCTGATGTCAAGAGGTTCGCGCAACTGGACTCAACCGCCAAGAACATCACCTTTGGTCAGCTGACCAAAGGATAGTATGGCCGTGTGAGTGCACTGGAAACTTTGAAGCTAGTCTAGGACTAGTTGTCCAAGATCAACGAAGGCGTCTCAACTCAGAGAGACTCAAGGATTGATGTTCTTCGCAATCTCTTCAATCGCTTCAAGAGAAACGACAATGAGAATGTCCAACTCACGTTTGAACCCCTCACTGATATCACAAATGAGCTTCGCGCTCTTGGCGCCACTAAGATCACCAAGCATGAGATCGTGAAAAGCTTCTGAGATCACTTGACAGCTCATTTGATACCTTGGCCCTGATGATACAAGAACGTCCTGACTTCAGAGATCTCGATCCGTCTGATATACTTGAGAGGCTCAACACACATGAGTTCGAGCTATCTGAGAAGAGAGATATCTATGGCCCCAACAATGGCCGATCACATGCTTTGAAGGCAAAGGCTGGTTCCTCATCTGAAGAGCAATCTGACTATAGTTCTGAAGATCCTAAAGACATTGGCAAAGAGCTAGCAATGTTTGTCAAGAAGTTCCAAAAGTTCTCCAAGAAGAATCCCTTCGGAAAGTCTTCAATGAAGGAAATATGCCCTAGAGGCAATAATAAAGTTGTTATTTATATTTCCTTATATCATGATAAATGTTTGTTATTCATGCTAAGAATTGTATTAACCGGAAACTTAGTACATGTGTGAATACATAGACAAGCAGAGTGTCACTAGTATGCCTCTACTTGACTAGCTCGCTGAATCAATGATGGTTATGTTTCCTGACCATAGACATGAGTTGTCATTTGATTAACGGGATCAGACATAGGAGAATGATGTGATTGACTTGACCCATCCGTTAGCTTAGCACGATGATCGTTTAGTTTGTTGCTATTGCTTTCTCCATAACTTATACATGTCCCTATGACTATGAGATCATGAAACTCCCGAATACCGGAGGAACACTTAGTGTGCTATCAAACGTCACAACATAACTGGGTGACTATAAAGATGCTCTACAGGTGTCTCCGATGGTGTTTGTTGAGTTGGCATAGATCGAGATTAGGATTTGTCACTCTGTGTATCGGAGAGGTAACTCTAGGCCCTCTCAGTATTGCACATCACTATAAGCCTCGCAAGCAATGTGACTAATGAGTTAGTTGCGGGATGATGCATTATGGAACGAGTAAAGAGACTTGCCGGTAACGAGATTGAACTAGGTATTGAGATACCGATGATCGAATCTCGGGCAAGTAACATACCGATGACAAAGGGAACAACGTATATCATTATGCGGTTTGACCGATAAAGATCTTTGTAGAATATGTGGGAGCCAATATGAACATCTAGGTTCCGCTATTGGTTATTGAACAGAGACGTGTCTCGGACATGTCTACATAGTTCTCGAACCCGTACGGTCCGCATGCTTAACGTTCGGTGACGATCGGCATTATGAGTTTATGTGTTTTGATGTACCAAAGATAGTTCAGAGTCCCAGATGTGATCACGGACATGACGAGGAGTCTCGAAATGGTCAAGACATAAAGATTGATATATTGGATGACTATATTCGGACACCGGATGAGTTCTGGGGGTCACCGGATAATTATCGGAGTGCTGGGGGGTTATCGGAACCCCCGGGGGAACTAATGGGCCAACATGGGCCTTGTGAGAGAGAGGAAGGGGCTTTAGGCCTGGCCGCGCACCCCCCTTGAGGAGTCCGAATTGGACAAGCAGGGGGCGGTACCCCCTCTTTCCCTCCCTCTCTCCCTCTCTTCCTTCCCCCTTCCTCCTCCTAGTTGGACTAGGAAAGGGGGAGTCCTACTCCTACTAGGAGGACGACTCCTCCCCTCCTTGGCGCGCCCCAGGGGCAGGCCGGCCTCCCCCTTTATCCTTTATATACGGGGCAGGGGCACCCTAGAACACACAAGTTGATCATTGATCTCTTAGTCGTGTGCGGTGCCCCCCTCCACCATAATCCACCTCGGTCATATTGTCGTAGTGCTTAGGCGAAGCCCTGCGCCAATAGCTTCATCATCACCATCATCATGCCGTCGTGCTGATGAAGCTCTCCCTCGACACTCAGCTGGATCGAGAGTTCATGGGACGTCATCGAGTCGAACGTGTGCATATCGCGGAGGTGTCGTACTTTCGGTACTAGGATCGGTCGGATCGAGAAGACGTACGACTACATCAACCACATTGTCATAACGCTTCTGCTTATGGTCTACGAGGGTACGTGGACAACACTCTTCCCTCTCATTGCTATGCATCACCATGATAGATCTTGCATGTGCGTAGGAAATTTTTTGAAATTACTATGTTCCCCAGCATTCAAGATCCATCTCAAGAAACGATGAGGCATCCTCTCGTGACTACAAGAAAAGAACATGCAACAAATGCAAGAAGCCAGGCTACTACATCTCTGACTGTCCTCAATGGGACAAGGAATCTAAGAAGAATAAGAAGAGCAAGGAATATGATTCTAACGACAAGAATAAGAGGAAGAAGAAATCCTCAAAGTCTTCTTCAAAGTCTTCACCAAAGTCTTCATCTCACAAGAAAAGCTCATCTGGCAAGGCTCGTGCATTCATTGGCAAGGAGATGTGATGTAGGGTGGAACCCTATGTGGCCGATCTTTCACGAAAGGAGCGGATCCCGCGAAGAACACGAGGAACGCGAGAGGGAAAATAGGGAAAACACAAGGGGAAACACAAGAGGAAACACTAAACCAACAGGAATAAGTCACACATGTGCTAGATCATCGAGTACATAAGGAAAGATACACGATCCACGGACAACTAAGGACAATACAAGGGTAGCCGGTCTTCTCCGTGAGGAGGTCTTGAGTTCTTCCCAAAAAGGGGTCTTGAATCCGCTTGGGGGATCTTCTTCGGTGGAGGCTCGAATCTCCGTGGAGAAGGTAACTAAGTGGATGAGCAAAGCTCTCACACAAACATGAGCTAAACCTTTGCTAACCCTAACTAGGAGGAGGTGGGGAATTATATATAGTGCTAGCCCACGAAGGGGTAAGTGAGAGGGGGGATACATGGGCCCTTGGCCCGATCTCTGCGCACAAGCAGGTGCCGGATGTCCGGGCTGGGGGTCGGAGGTCCGGCGGCTCACGAAGAGCCGGATGTCCGGGCTAGGGTTGCTCGATTCTTCTGCTCTCTGGTTAGCGTTCTCCGGATTTCCGGGCGGAGAGGCCGGATGTCCGGGGCTCCGAGAGGAGCCGGATGTCCGGGGCATGGGGTCGGATGTCCGGGTTGTCGGGGTCGCTTCCGGAGCTCTCTGGGTAGGAAGGGGCCGGATTTCCGAGGGTAGGGCCAGATGTCCGGGCTGGTCCGGATGTTCGGGCTGGGGCCAGATGTCCGGGGCCTGTAGCAGCTGGCTCTTCTTCCTTCTCCTTCCTGCGCTCCCACGCACACTTAGCCTTGGTCCTTGGGATCTCCTTGGTCTCCTCGGGTGTACCTGAGTATGCACAAGGTCCGCGCTTGAAGTAGCATCCATGTCTTACATACGGAAAGGGAAGATTTAGAAAGGGGCGAGTTCACCTTGTGTCCAATGGCGTATGCTCGAGTGTACATGGGGATGATCGTAGGATGCTCCGCATCATCTCCCCTCCCTTGGGAAAGATCCGACATCGGACCGAAAACCTCATCACCGTGGAAATGGTTGTCGTGGACGGATTTGTAGTTGGACAAAGTGGAAGACATGGCGAAATCCAAGTACTCCAAGGTGTCTCCGGAGTGATACACATGCAAAAAGAGCAAACACAAACGACACTCGGAAATACAATGGTTAGCGCACACAAAGCGTCCATCATGTAAGAATGAGTCTGTGCGACAAGATTAAGCATGACAAGGTGCATGAAGCTTATCCAAAAGATATGGAATGGTATGCAAAGCATTCATGGGATCAAAAACATTCATTGTGCACACAGATGTATTGTGAAAGTGATCAATGCAACCATGGTGCTAAATGATGTCATAGAGAGACGGTTTATCAATAGCATGAATATGGCAATGGATGCTCAATATGAGTATGTGATCATGCAATTGATGATGGGCAATATGATCATGATGTATATATATGCCATCAAGAAAGATCACAACAAATTTGCTAAGGAAATGCACAAGCTCATATATCATGGATGACATGGGAATACAAGATGCAACAAGGCAATCATAATATGAGTCAATCCATGCATAAGATACAAATTTGTCATGAGTGTGAGATGTCCAATGAGAATGACATGTGTGAGCACAATCAACAAATATGGAGGTGTTGGTGTACCAATGCTCGATGTCGTGGCATGAGTGGAGGTTCGAAGGTGCTTCCAATAAGTCCGAGCGCTCCTCAATTTGAAGGTCCATAGAGCCGATCTCCCATGTCGCTCCTCCGTTCACGAGATGTATCATGTAGACAACAAGAAGGAGACAACAATGAAAGAGGGACCCATCCAATATGCGTAATTGAGGATGGCTCAAAAGGAAGGAGTTCACCTTTAGGAGATTCTCGCAAATGTTGGTGTTGCACATCATGTATGCCTTCACATGACCAAATTGTCTCATGACGGTATCGCCTTGTGAATCCTTCAAAATGAAAGAACATGACAAACACTCGGAAAAACAAATGAGGTCAGCGGAGATGCAAAACCTATCATTCGTGTGGTAAAATACCCAACAAGTGTATGCATCATGCTCATCATAAGAAAGGACAAGGGAGCATTTTATAGTATGAAGGCATATAATGCGAGAACAACCAAATTTAATAGGCTCAATCAAACAAGCATGCATCACAAGTAAGGTGTCCAAGTCTCCAAGATCAATAAGCATAATTGGAGGCAAGCGACAATGAACAAGATGTATCATGTGAGAGGCATGAGCATATATGTCATCAACCCAAGAAAGCGAGTAAGAGTTGAACATGGGTGATGCGACAAAGCAAGCAATCATGGTGATCAATTCAAGCAAGCTAGTAGTGCGAAGATGCAACATACTAGAAGGAATCATGGCAAGCATGTCATGGGTGCAAATAGTGTGCATGAATAATTCACATGACATAGCACAAGCAAGAAAGGAGGATATGAGCAAAATAGCATCAATAGCATGAGGCACATGATAAACATGGCAATGGCAACAAGGATCTCCACCAAGCATGCAAATACACATAGGAATAGCACAATGGTGAATCATGGGTAGATGCAAGCAAGGGTCACAATTGCATGGAAAAGGCATAGAAGCAAGCATAACATGCAAAGTGAACACGGTAAAATGAGCAAGAGAGCGGTATATAGCCCATAGCCGTGTGAGAGCCAAGTGAGAGAGATGCGCGTAGTCGTTGCGCGAAGAGAGCGATGGGAAGGATAGTTCACGGGATCCCAAGTCATCTTTGCTCTCAAGAGCTCATTTCGTCAACTCTTGGGATTGAGAGGTTGACGAGTATATGTGAGTACCTACACAAAACAAAGACAAAGGGAAAATTGTGTGTGCGTGGTATATGTACACATCATCCATCATGATGCGCACATGCAAGTGTTGGTTAGCACAAAATAGCCAATGCTCAAATAAATGAGATGTGTGATATAGAAACATGTCATCCATCATGATAGGTTTGTTGTTATGTATAGCATAATGGAGACTCAAATTGTGTAATGCATCACGAGAAATATGTAGAGCATTGTTATTCATGGAATGCATACGGTGCAAGCAATTATGAGAATCATGCAAAGTATGGAATGCATCAAAATCTCTGAATATGTATGAGGAAACTATGGGGGTCTCCTCATGAGCATTAATGGAAACATCACATGGAGAATATTGACAACATCCAAAACAATGCATATTTGGAACAATGTGATCATGGCATGGCATAGTAGATGAATTGCGCAAATCATGTAAAGGAAGCATAGTAATATCATCACATGAAAAACAAAAGCCAATGGCCATCATCTCGTCATCTATGCCATATGTGAAAATGGGATTTATTTTAATGGGGCATGCATAGTAACTATGTTGAGATTGAAATGATGCGATATGGGAGATCTCACTCATAGCATATGACAAGTTCAATGGATTGTCAAACATGATGTGACCAATAGAATTTTGACATGATATCCTATGGAGCATAGCATCTTAACTAGGCAAATCAACATGCTCATCATCATATTCATCATAAATAGGTAAGTCATGGCATGAATAAGTCGCACTAGCATGAAGCATGGGAATAGGTGGATCAACATCATGCAAGCAATCATTGGTGAGATAGTCCACTAGTGGGACAAGAAAAGCACCGTCACCTATTTTACCTTTGGAGCATCGCTCATGTGTTGTAGGTGAGGTGTCGAAGACCAAGTCGTGGTCATCTTCATCTTGATGGAACCATGTGGGGGTGCATCATCGTCCACCATGGCCATCATTGTCTCCATTGGAGGTATGGACTCATCGAGGATAGGCGTGTCATCATGTAGGGGACCTAACACCAAAGAAAACACACTCGGAGTAGAGGTTAAGTTGTTAGAAATCATAGTGGCCTCACGTGTCGTGTCAACTACTTCACTCACTAAGTGTGGTGGCTCACTCACTCCCTCTTGGATGCTCTCAAGTGTGGGGCTAGTGGTGGTCACACTCATCCTCTCATAGGAAATGCACTCAATGTCACAAATGGTGGAGTCACTCATATCACTCATGGTGGGGTGGCTCTCCTCACATGGGAATTGGGGCATCTCTTTATATGTGGGTGTCGGAGAGATGTTGCTGCAAATGTCTCCATGCTCAATCATGTCGTGGTTGTAGCCGTGGATGAAGGCCGAAGATGGCACATCATCACTCTCCTCTAAGACCAAAGAAAAAGTCTCATGTGCGGTCTCATAGCTTGACTCGGAGTATGAGTCCAATATGGGAGCCTTCTTCAAGTGGTTGAAGAGGTTCATGCTCGTCGCCGTGGTCTAAGGGGATGGCCCTAGATCGACTTTCTTGTCACCGTCTTGTTGTTGGAGGCCCATATGATGTGGCACCTCGTAGCTTGTCTCTATGACCGAAGGGAATTTCCCATGCTTGGCCATTTTCCTTGAGGGGATTTCGAAGATGGAAGTCTCGCCCTTGCTCGTAGGTGGTCGCCTTGTACTTGATGATGTCGATGTAGGCGAACTCACGGGAAGTAGGCGAAGATGCCATACGTCCAAAGGCGAAGATGCCTTGATAGCACTTGGCGAAGATGCCGAAGTGGTTGTTGTAGCCGTAGCTCCGTCTTGGTGGTGCTCGTCTCGCGGTCTTCTCTTGTGCTCATGAAGTTTGGACTTGGCGTGAAGTAGGGCTTGTTGGGACTTGTGCATTTGCGCTTGGTGAGCATCGTCATGATGATGTTGGCGTTGTCGCACTTGAGCTCGTCGTAGATATCGTTCGTCGCCGTTGTGCACATGTTGCTTGGAGGTGACTTGCCCTTCATGACGAGGTTGATCACGAACATGATGGTGGTCGCCATGGAGATGTGGACGTGGATGACTTCAATTGTATCGCTTGGGCGCTCCGAAGAGGATCGATGTGCTCGCCGCCGCCTTGAAGATGACAAAGGGGAAGTATAGTTGAGCAAGGCTCGAATCTCCTCCATCCTTGCATCTTGCTCCTTCTTTTGTGCAGAAAGCTTGTGTCGATGTAGTCCCTTTTCCTCGCTTAGGAGTGGCGAATGTCGATGGAGAGGTTCTCGATGCGCTCTCGCAATCTTGATTGTGTGCCTTGCATTTGTCGTTGTAGATCGAAGATTGATGCTTTGGTGATGTAGTTGTTCACGCCGTCGTTGTTGTGGAAGACCGGAGATGAAATGCCTTGCCTATCCATCACTCCAAGATAAAAAATGTGAGTGGTAGAAAGAGAAGAACGAATACCAAATGTACCTTGACCGAAGTTGAAAGTGGATCAATGATCACTCCAATGTGGACAAGGAAATAGCACAATTGGTACCAATTCTTGTCGGTTTCTCACACCTACACAAATAAGGCTTATGGTGGAGCTCGGTGAGGATAGTGGCACAAAAATTTTATGCGAAATGTTAGCAAGAGTCAATAATGTTGAAAGAGATTCACAAATTCGCAAGTGTAACAAGTAGACCAATAGCAATATGTGGCACACGGAAACACACATACGTATAGATAAATGGGGTCGTGCAACCAAGGGATGAGCTCAAAATGTGGAATCCACGGAAAATGCTCTTGTTGCACAACTCTAGAGAGACGCTAGCACGATTGCTCGATAGGCGGATACGACACTTGTGCACAACCTATAGGAGACAAAAATGCAACAACTTATATCCCAAGTATGCTATGTATATGATGTTCCGGTGGTATGATCCAAGATGATCTTATAAGCAATGTGGTATGATGCTATGGCACTTGCTTACAAGCTCTTTGTTCACTCTTTTTCTTTGCTTAAAAGCTTTTTGATATATATGGCCACTTTGCGAAATGCACAAACCAAGATAGCAATTGGGTATATACGGGAACAATCTTGTGACACAAGGGATGATATGATACCAATATGATATGGTATGTATGCAATGTATGGTGTAGATCACTAATGTGCACAAGTAACGTTGCCGGCAATACTCAAATGGCTAGTCTCAATAGGCAAGTAACGCAAAATGGGCTAGGGGTTATCAATGCAATGGCAAGAGAATGTACAATGGAGGGATACCACGATAACAAGATGATATGGAGGTTACTATCCGTGTCGATGATGAGTGGCGGTGATCTTGATGGAGATACCAAGATGATGGAGACTCGTCCCTAAGTAGCCGAAACACCTTAGGAAACAGAAAAACCACGAACTCAAAATCTTAAATGTCAAATGGTGGTAGCGGAATGTGATGGTGGTTGCGGAAGCTCAATGGGATTGCGGAAATGCAATGATGGGTTTTGCAAGTAGGCAATGCGGAAGTGGAGGGTAAGGTGGTGTACTATACACTATGTCGGAGTTGAAAGCACGATCCCTAAGTAGCCGAAACACCTTAGGAGACACAACTCACGACACGAACAAAACTGGGTTAAGTTGGGGTGGTGGAAGTGTATGGTGGTCAAGCCTATGCGGAAGTTATGGTGGTGGTGGTGGTTGATGAAGAAGCAACCGTCCCTAAGTAGCCTAAACACCTTAGGAGACTCAAATCACTCCTCAAGCAACCACTAATGATGGGGAACAAAATTGGTTAGGTTGCGGAAGTCGGTGGTGGAGTAGCGGAGGATGTGGTGGAAGCCCTAGGCAAAGATGCCAAAGTTCCAAAAATTTGATGGAGTCGAATGGTTTTGGTAGTATTTTCTTGGAAGGGGGATGTCAAGAGCTGTTCAACGAGCTAAAGAACGCAAAAACCGGGCTCCGGATGAATTAGTTATGGACAAAACGGTGAAACGGGGATTGCTGAAATGTCAGGAGCTGGACATCCGGGCTCGGGGCCGAAAATCCGGGACCTGATGTCCAGAACTGAGCATATTTGGTGCTCCAGGAGCCGGATGTCCGGCCGGGGACCCGGATGTCCAGCCCGACGAATCCAGATCTCGTTTGGGGCGGAAATTTTCGAATTGGGGGCAGAAATTGATGATTCCAAGGGCAAAATTTGATGGATTTTGTGGATGGAAAGTGGGGAAAATTGGGGATATGCTAGATCCACTCGAAACCAAGCAAATCCATGGATCAAAATCAACAAAACTTTGTCAAACCAACAAATCACAAAAAAAAATTGGGGCTATTTTTGGTGGGGATTTTCGAAAATGGGGAAGAACACAACAAAATTAGGCTAGAAAACACAACGGGGAGGCTCCGAAATCGTGATCAACGTGGCTCATGATACCAAGATGATGTAGGGTGGAACACTATGTGGCTGATCTTTCATGAAAGGAGCGGACCCCGTGAAGAACACGAGGAACACGAGAGGGAAAAGAGAGAAAACACAAGGGGAAACACAAGAGGAAACACTAAACCAACACGAATAAGTCACACATGTGCTAGATCCTCGAGTACATAAGGAAAGATACACGATCCACGGACAACTAAGGACGATACAAGGGTAGCCGGTCTTCTCCGTGAGGAGGTCTTGAGTTCTTCCCTAAAAGGGGTCTTGAATCCGCTTGGGGGATCTTCTCCGGTGGAGGCTCGAATCTCCATGGAGAAGGTAACCAAGTGGATGAGCAAAGCTCTCACACAAACATGAGCTAAACCTTTGCTAACCCTAACTAGGAGGAGGTGGGGAAGTATATATAGTGCTAGCCCACAAAGGGGTAAGTGAGAGGGGGGATACATGGGCCCTTGGCCCGATATCTGCGCACAGGCAGGCGCCGGATGTCCGGCGGCCCACGAAGAGCCAGATGTCCGGGCCTCTGGCTGGATGTCCGGGCTGGGGTTGCCCGATTCTTCTGCTCTCTGGTTAGCGTGCTCCGGATTTCCGGGCGGAGGGGCCGGATGTCCGAGGCTTCGGGAGGAGCCGGATTTCCGGGGCATGGGGCCGGATGTCCGGGCTATCGGGGTCTCTTCCGGAGCTCTCTGGATAGGAAGGGGCCGAATTTCCGGGGGTAGGGCCGAATGTCTGGGCTGGTCCGGGTGTCCGGGCTGTCGGGTCGCTTCCGGAGCTCTCTGGATAGGAAGGGGCCGGATTACCGGGGGTAGAGCCGAATGTCCGGGCTGGTCCGAATGTCCGGGCTGGGGCCGGATATCCGGGGCCTGTAGCTACTTCTTCCTTCTCCTTCCTTCGCTCCCGCACACACTTGGCCTCGGTCCTTGGGCTCTCCTTGGTCTCCTCAGGTGTACCTGAGTATGCACAAGGTCCGCGCTTGAAGTAGCATCCATGTCTTACGTACGAAAAGGGAAGATTCGGAAAGGAGCGAGTTCACCTTGTGTCCAATGGCGTATGCTCGAGTGTGCATAGGGATGATCGTAGGATGCTCCGCATCAAGATGGATTCATAGGAGGAGTCTGCTTCTGAGGAGGTGGAGGTGGAGTCTGAGGACGAGTCTGATTCAGGCATGGCAAGCCTGGCTCTAGCTTCGATATTCGTCACCAAGTCCATCTTCAACATTGAAGACAATGGTCATGTCGCCGACGCTGATGCCAATGATGAGGACGACTCTGCTCCGACCTACTGCTTCATGGCACAAGGTGCCAAGGTAAACTCATGCGATGCTTACTTTTAGACCTCTAGTGAAGATGACTCTTAATGTGAATCCAAACCCAGCTATAAGACTCTTGCTAAAATTGCAACTGAACAACAAACTGCTATGGAACACATTCAAAAAGTTCTAGACAAAAGCAATGACCTGTTGGATGAGGAAATGAATCGAACTTAGTCCTTAATCGAAGACATCAAAAATCTTCGCGTTAATTACCAAGAACTTGAAAGTCGTCATGAAACCCTCTCGGCTACTCATGCATGAGAAGCTTTCCTACGATTTTCTTCAAAGGAAGCAAGATCTAGAGAAATTGAGAGTGTCTCATGAAGATCTTCAAAAGGAGAATGATTCACTACTCGCTCAACAGATCAGTTCTGGTTAGGAAGATTTTGTGCCACCTTGTTTAAAATGTCTTGAGCGTGATAATGCTTTCTCTGTTGTTGAATGTTCTACTGCTTCTGAAGTTGCAATATCTTCAACTGTTGATGTGGTAACTAACCCCTCTTCTGAGGATACCACTGCTATTGCTGACGAGAATGCCAGGTTGAAGACATTACTTGAAATAGGCATGTACAAAAGCCTCCAAGGGCATCAGACACTATGTGATGTCCTCAAGAAACAGATTCTGAACTGAAACCCTAGGAAAGAGGGTGTTGGTTTTGAGAGGAAAATGAATGTTGATGGTTCTTACTGGAAGCCTGAGTTGTACCCCAAAACCACATGGGTTGCTGCAAAGGGCTCTTCAGTGGATCCATCTACCTTATCTGGCTTCACCTGTGCTAACCCTATTATCATTGATGAGTCATTTGACCCAAACTATAAACTGTTCAAGAATCAGAATGGTGAAGTGTTTGCCAGGTTTATTGGTACTAATTGCAAGAAGGAGCCGCCTATGAAGAAGATCTGGGTTCCTAAAGGTTGTCTTGAGAAGCTTCCCTTGAATGTCATCATGACACCACCAGGGAAGAAGACAAACCCCAGACCAAAGGCTTCATACAGACAAATGACCTCACAAGGTCACCCTAACGTCAATGTTTTGCAGGGATTATCATCAGACTCATGAATATGAGTGTGTTTCATCTAACCACTATGTTCACAGATCAAAGAACTTTTCTGCATATTCTTTTGAGTACTATTCACCTCGTGCAAAACTATTTGCTAGGGCTCCAAAGCCAAAGTTCTCAGATGTTGCACTTATACTTATTGCTTCTAAGCCACCCCTTAAGATGTGGGTGGTTAAGAAGAATTAACTTCTCTTGCAGGGAAAGGTCTCCCGCCAGAAATCATTGACATCTGAAGACAATGCCGGGGACCTAAAACATCTTGTGGGATGCAAGATTAGATGCCAAAATGGTCTTACCATTTATTTCGTCCCTGGGTTTCTTGATGAGCATCCTATCTTACCATCCAAGAATCTTAACTTTGATAGTATGCTTGTTCGTCACATGTTTATGCTTCACAATACTCTTGGTGAAGCCTATCCCGCTAACTGCAGTGTAAGGTACGTCTTCGAACTACTGAGTGGATTATGGAAAGTGGATGCACTAACCACATGAGTGGTGATCGAAGTCTTCTCATGGATTTGACCCTACGACCGTCTACTAAAAGCCACATCACATTTGTTGACACTGGTAAAAGCAAGGTATTGGGCCTAGGTAGAGTTGCATCTCAAAGGATCAACACATGGATAAAGTGATGCTTGTTGAATCCCTTGGATACAACTTAATGTCTGCCTCAGTGCGTTGTGATCTTGACATGATCGTGATGTTTGGAAAATATTGTTGCCTTGTTATTATGGCTTCTGACAAATCTTTAGTCTTCAAAGGTTATGAAAGAGGTGATCTGTATATGGTAGATTTCTCCGCAAGACCATAGCTCGTTGTATGTCTTCTAGCAAAAGCTTCAAAGTGTTGTCTTTGGCATCAAAGGCTAGGACATGCGGGTATGAGGAACTTGCACACTCTCGTCGAGAAGAAGCATATTATTGGCATCGAGGGCATCAAGTTCAAGAAGGATAATCTATGTGGTGCTTGTGAAACCGAGAAGATGATGTAACGCCCATGATGCAGCTATATCTCCCACGTGTCGAGGCATGACTTAGAGGCATAATCGCATGGTGGTTTTGTCGCAAGAGGGGTAATCTTAACACAATCCCATGTACTGAATAAGAAAGGGATAAAGAGTTGGCTTACAATCACCACTTCACCCAAATAACAAGTTAAACATACATCATCCAGAGTATAATCAAGGTCCGACTACGGAACCAAAATAAAGGAAGACAACCCCAAATGCTAGATCCCCGATCGTCCCAACTGGGCTCCACTACTGATCATCGGGAAACGAAACATAACAACAACCAAGATCTTCATCGAGCTCCCACTTGAGCTCCGTTGCGTCACCTGCACTGGTATCATCGGCACCTGCAACTGTTTGGAAGTATCCGTGAGTCACGAGGACTCAGCAATCTCACACCCGCAAGATCAAGACTATTTAAGCTTATGGGTAGGAGGTGGTAATGAGGTGGAGTTGCAGCAAGCGCTAAGCAAATATGGTGGCTAACATACGCAAATAAGAGTAAGATGAGAAGCTACGCAACGGTCGTGAAGCTAGAAGTGATCAAGAAATGATCCTGAAACTACTTACATTCAAACATAACCCAAACCGTGTTCACTGCCCGGACTCCGCTGAAAAGAGACCATCACAGCTACACACGCGGTTGATGCATTTTAATTAAGTCAAGTGTCAAGTTCTCTACAACCGGATACAAACAAATTCCCATCTGCCACATAACCGCGGGCATGGCTCTCGAAAGTTTATACACTGCATGGGTGTGCCAACTTAGCCCATCACAAGCTCTCACGATCAACGAAAGGATATTCCTTCTCCCGGAAAGACCCGATCAGTCTCGGAATCCCGATTACAAGACATTTGGACAATGGTACAAGACCAGCAAGACCGCCCGAATGTGCCGACAAATCCCGATAGGAGCTGCACATATCTCGTTCTCAGGGCACACCGGATGGGCCAGATGTCGGGTTGGCATAAACCCTGGTTGCCCAGGGGGCGCTGGACGTCGCCCAGGTTGGACCAACACTCAGGGGAGCACTGGCCTGAGGGTGTTTAAAATAAAGATGACCTTTGGTCCACAGAACCCAAGGGAAAAGGCTTAGGTTGTTAGGTAAATGTAAAACCAAGGTTGGGCCTTGCTGGAGGAGTTTTATTCAAAGCAAACTGTCAAGGGGGTCCCATAACCCCAACCACGTTAGGAACACAAAATCAAGGAACATAACACCGGTATGACAGAAAGTAGGGTGGCAAGAGTTGAACAAAACACCAGGCATAAGGCCGAGCCTTCCACCCTTTACCAAGTATATAATGCATTAACTAAAATAAGAAATATTGTGATATCCCAACATATCCATGTTCCAACATGGAACAAACTTCAACTTCACCTGCAACTAACAATGCTATAAGAGGGACCGAGCAAAGCGGTAACATAGCCAAACAACGATTTGCTAGGAAGGTGGGTTAGAGGCTTGACATGGCAATATGGGAGGCATGATAAACAAGTGGTAGGTAGTGCGACACAGCGATGGAGCGAACAACTAGCAAGCAAAGATAGAAGTGATATCGAGGGTAATGGTCATCTTGCCTGAGATCCAGCAAGGAAGAAGAACGAGTGCATGAAGAAGACAAATGGACGTAGTCGAACGGATCCTCACAAACGCGACGTTACCAGAACTAACAAGAAGAAGCAACACCGGAAAGGAGCAAATAACATGGTAAACCAACAAGGATAATCATGTCAAGATGCATAAACAAGTATGATGCATGTCCGGTTAAAGAGTCATGGCATGGCAAAGTGCAACAAACAATACTACAAATTAAGTGGAGCTCAATATGCAACGAGTTGCATATTGATGAAACACCACATTCATTATTTAGTTCACTCCCATTTATGTACCCAACAATATTAAATGTTATTAAACATGGCAAGGGGTGAAGCTTATGAAAACTACCTATCTAGGCAAGTTTAAATGAGGCCGGAACAACAAACAACAAGTCCGGAAAATCCCCATGTGCATATTTTGAATTTGGTACTGGTCTGCCCTAAACCATATTTTAGAGTTGTTAAACATGCAAGATGAGTGCACCGTGTTAAACTAGGCATTTTTCCACCCCATTAACATATAAAGTTTATTTAAAATGGAGCTACGATTATTTAGTTATGAATTAAATCATTTAACATGGCAATATGAAAATTATAAACAAACATCATTTTAAACATGGATGAGTGTTGGATAATATGAATCTACACAAAATTCTAAACATTTTACATATATAATTTATTTACATATGATGCACGGTTGTGGAGTTATTAAATGCATGATCTAGAGGGGCTTTTCTGTAAAACTGACAGTCTCTGGATTAGCAAAATGTTCTGCAGAAAAAAAACGTTACTCGGGCTGAATCTAGCTGCACTAGGCTGACTCAGCAGTGAAAAAAAGGCGATGTGGGTGGCCTTACCATGGGCCACTGGCCCGTCGGTGCTGGGCTGGACAAGGCAGGCGGTTGGGCCTTGGGAGGGTCACAGCCCACGCATGCAGAAGTCGTGGTCAACACGACCACGAGCGAGTGCTGGTGTTCGTCTCCCTAGACGAGCAGAGGCAACGGCGAGGCAGGGGACGGCGGCTGGAGATGCGGGTCTCCAGGGCGGCGGATTTGGCCGGGAAGGGAGCAGGTCGAGGTAGGTGTCGCGGATCCGGCGAGGGGCGACGAACGGGCGGCGGCCAAGGTGGTTTCCTATGTGAGAGAGAGAGATGTGAGAGAGAAGCACGGGAGGAAGGGAGAGACAGGGGAGGAGATAGCGGGACAAGGCCGGTCCTGGTCGTGGTCGCCGGCAGCGGGGTCGCCGGAGGGCGCAGCCTGCGGGGTCCTGCTGGTGGCTCTCGTTGTTGATGAGGAGCTCGAGGAGGAGAGGGGCGGTCGAGGTGACGACGAGGACAGGTTGCAGGTTCGCGAGAGGTAGCACGACGCAGCGGCGGGGAGGTCGTCCATGGCACCTCGGGGGTCAAGCGGGTAGGGGACTTGACGGATCCGGCTGCGAGACGCCGGTTCCTTGCGGCAGCAAGGTGAACTGGAGCTCGGGGCGCTGCTGCTGCTGGCGGTGCAAGATGAAGGCAGAGGGCGACGGGGTCGAGTGGAGGCGCACACGGAAGGGGCTCGTCTCCTCCTGGATCGGGACGAGGTGCGAGGTTGCGGGAGCCCTCGCTCGAGCGCCCAGGCTGCTAGAACAAGGCGGGGATGGACTGGTGGAGGCTGGATGGGGATCGAGAAGGTGGAGCCTTGGTTGTGCGTTGTTGGACGATGAGATCTGGGAGGATCCCGAGGACAAGTGGCGGCGGCGAAGGGATGGGACAAACCTCCTAGGTTTTAGGGTTAGTCTAGATTAGGTATGAGGTTGGATTATAAATAAAGAAAAGAGGGAAATTTGGATCACCCGATCAAAATCGGACGGTCGAGAAAGAATAGGCTAGGGGAGTCCAATTAAGAAAACGGAGATGTTTCATAGATGTTTGGGGATGATCTGGACCCATCGGTGACGACTGAGTGGGTCGGGTTCGGGGAAGTTTTCGGACGCGTGTGAGGGGTCGATGCACTGTGCAAGGAGGGGTTTGGTGGCCTAGCGGTTGGTAGTGGACTGTGTAGATGGTCTAGGGAGGAAAGAGAGGGAAAGCCTGGCAACAGTTTTCGAAGACCGAAAACGTCCGACGTTAGACCGGCATCGGTGCCGCTATAGTTATCCATTGAGGCATCAAACGGGCTCCGAATGTGATGAAACTTGGAAGACGTTGTACCTACAACACAACAACAGCGCACGCCAACTTTCATCCCATTCCGAGAACATTTTTACGCCACTTATAAAATAATATTTCGGAGGTGCCGCGGGCGCGTGCAAGTGTGTCTGGGCTCAGAACGGGCAACGGAAAGAACTGGGAGACCCGGACGGATGCAAGTTTTGAAAACATGAGGATGCAATGCAAATGATGACATGATGAAATGCAACAAACAAATAAAAGACACGGCTAACACGCAAAACATGGAAGGAAACTGGGAAGGCATCTGGAGCGTCGGTCTCGGGGCGTTACAGATGACTAGGGCAAAACATCCCTCGAAGACAATCATGACGACTTCACGTCCCTTCGAGCTACTACACATGGACTTATTTTGCCCTACTCACTACTCTACCCTTACTACCACTGCATATCTTTATGGCTTCGTTATTGTTGATGATTATTCAAGATACACCTGGGTGCACATAATTCTCTATAAGACTGGAGTGCAAGATGTCTTCAGACGCTTCGCAAATCATGCCATGACCAAGTATGGCATCAAGATCAAGAAGGAGTGACAATGGCACAGAATTCAAGAACATTGGCCATGACACTTATCTTGATACTTTGGGCATCACTCATGAGCTGTCAGCTCCATACACACCTCAGCAGAATGGCATCGTGGAGCGTAAGAACAGAACTCCTATTTAGATGGCTCGCACGATGCTTGACGAGTGTGATAGAGGCAAAGGTGTCCCGTCTTTCGATGAGATGGTGGCTATCGTTTTGGAGGAAGTCGACTTTGACGATCCGACTACGAACATGCGAGGACGTCGCGCCTTAGCAATCGCTAAACCAACTCCACGAGGTTATTGACCACGCCGGAGCATGATCAACCTGACCACGAAAGTCTATTTCCTGCAGGCAAACGAAGAACAAGCAAGAAACTAAGATTGCAATATGGATATTGCAAATATAAGAGGAAAGCTTTATTGATCAAAGGTGGGGTTCTGTGACGTCTTGGTGTTCATCCCTCTTATCCATGCCAGGCCCTTCATTTGTAAGCAAAACAAATGTATCCAATTTAGGCAGCATCATATTCTCATGAACATTAGAATCATTACCAAGAAACGAAAGTACCTGATAATTTAATTGGCGTGCGCGAGCTCTAGTAATTGGTCCAGTATGTATAGCAGCAGGGGCTATGGGTGTAACAATGGTATTGATGTCCTCATCATCCTCCCCTTCTTGAAACGAAGTCGTCCTCGACGGAAGCTCATCTTCCTCACCCAAATAAGGCTTCAAATCTGCAATGTTAAATGTGGGACTAACCCCAAAATCTGCAGGCAGCTCAAGTTTATATGCATTATCATTTATTTTCCCTAACACCTTAAAAGGACCATCAGCACGTGGCATTAGCTTTGATTTGCGCAAATTAGGAAATATATCCTTATGCAAATGTAACCAAACAAGATCTCTAGGTGCAAACACAACATGTTTTCTACCCTTATCTCCAGCATGTTTATATTTAGCATTCATACGCTCAATGTTTTCCTTAGTTAACTCATGCATTTTTAAAATCAATTCAGCATGTTCTTTAGCATCAAAATTAACCTTCTCTGAAGATATAAGAGGCAACAAATCAATAGGTGCACAGGTAGGAAACCATACACAATTTCAAAAGGGCACATCTTAGTAGTAGAATGCAATGAACGATTATAAGAAAATTCAATATGAGGCAAGCATTCTTCCCACATTTTCTTATTATTCTTCAAAACATCCCTAAGCATAGTAGACAATGTTCTATTGACTACTTCAGTTTGTCCATCAGTCTGGGGGTGACAAGTAGTACTAAAAAGCAGTTTAGTCCCCAACTTAGCCCATAAACATCTCCAAAAGTGGCTAAGAAATTTAGTATCACGATCTGAAACAATAGTATTTGACCCACCATGCAAGTGAATGATTTCACGAAAGAACAAATCAGCAACATTAACATTATCATCGCTTTTATGACATGGTATACAGTGTGCCATTTTCGAGAACCTATCCACGACAACCAATATGCTATCCCTCCCCTTCTTTGTTCGAGGTAAACCTAAAACAAAGTCCATAGATATATCCTCCCAAGGAACACTAGGTACAGGCAAAGGCATATATAAACCATGAGGATTGAGTCGTGACTTAGCTTTTTGACATGTAGTGCAGTGAGCAACAAAACGCTCAACATCCCGTCTCATCTTTGGCCAAAATAAATGTGTAGCAAGTATATCCTCCGTCTTCTTGACGCCAAAGTGTCCTATTATTCCTCCTCCATGCGCCTCCTGCAACAACAAAAGATGAATGGAGATAGATGGAATGCATAGCTTGTTAGCACAAAACACAAATCCATCATTTAGAACGAACTTGTTCCAAGTTCTCCCTTCCTTACAATTCTGCAATACATCTTTAAATTCAGCTTCATGCACATATTGATCTTTGATGGTCTCCAAACCAAATATTTTAAAGTCAAGTTGTGAAAGCATAGTATAATGACGAGACAATGCATCAGCAATAACATTTTCTTTACCCTTCTTGTGTTTAATGACATAAGGGAAAGTCTCAATGAATTCAGCCCATTTAGCATGTCTACAATTCAGTTTTGCTTGACTTTTGATGTGTTTCAAAGATTTATGATCAGAATGTATAACAAATGCCTTGGGCCATAAATAATGTTGCCATGTTTCTAAGGTCCGAACAAGAGCATATAATTCTTTATCATAAGTAGAATAGTTCAAACAAAAGGCACATCCTTCTTTGTAAGCTCGTTGAGAGGTGCAGCAATGGTGCTGAAATCTCTCACAAAACGCCTATAGAAACCAGCGAGGCCAAGGAAACTCCTCACTTGTGTGACCGTTTTGGGCTGCGGCCAACTCTCAATGGCTTCAATCTTGGCTTTATCAACTTCAATTCCCTGTGGAGTAACAACATAGCCAAGAAAAGATACTCGGTCGGTGCAAAAGGTGCACTTTCCAAGGTTACCAAACAAATGTGCATCACGTAGAGCAATAAAAACAACACGTAAATGTTCCAAATGTTCCTCCAAAGATTTGCTATAAATCAATATGTCATCAAAGTAAACTACCACAAATCATCCAATGCAAGCATGTAAAACTTCGTTCATTAACCTCAGGAAAGTACTAGGTGCATTAGTTAACCCAAAAGGCATGACTAACCACTCATATAATCCAAACTTGGTTTTAAATGCTATTTTCCATTCATCTCCCAATTTCATACGAATTTGATGGTATCCACTACGCAAATCAACTTTGGAGAATATTGTAGAGCCACTCAATTCATCAAGCATATCATCTAGCCCAGGAATAGGATGTAGATAACGAATAGTAATATTATTAATGCCTCTACAATCAACGCACATACGCGACGTACCATCCTTTTTGGCACTAAAATGATAGGAACAGCACAAGGACTAAGGGATTCGCGTATATAACCTTTGTCGAGCAGTTCTTGTACTTGGCGCATAATCTCCTTCGTCTCCTCTGGCTTGGTACAGTATGGTACACGGTTGGGTAATGATGCACCGGGAATTAAGTCAATTTGATGCTCAATTCCTCGAATAGGTGGTAATCCCGGTGGCACATCTTGTCGAAAGACGTCAGCGAACTCCTGCAAAATGTTAGTGACAACAGGAGGCAAAGAGGAAGGCACGTCCTCGAATGAAAATAATGCCTCTTTGCACACAAAAGCATAGCAAACAGATTTGCTAAAATCTAGATCTTCAATATCAGATTTGGTGGCAAGTAAACGTGGACTTTTCAATTTAATTTCAGAAGCAACACTAGATGGTTTATTATTAGGCTTCATTTGTTGCTCAAATTCTTTTGCCACAATCTGAATTTCACTCTTATTTTTCTCCTGTTTTGCTTTATTAGCTCTATTAATATCATCTTTCAAAATGGAATCGGAAGTCATAGGAAGCAAAGTAATATTTTTATCCTTATGAACAAGAGTATACTGATTGTTTCTACCATGGTGTACAGAATTTTTATCAAATTTCCATGGTCTACCAAGTAATAAGGAACATGCTTGCATAGGTACCACATCACAATCCACATAATCAGCATATATAGAGATACTAAAATGCACACGAACAGTACGTGTTACCTTAACCTTGCCATTGTTGTTGAACCATTGGATGTAGTAAGGATGTGGATGTGGTCTTGTGGTGAGAGATAGCTTCTCCACCATCTCCATGCTAGCCAAGTTATTGCAGCTCCCTCCATCTATGATGACGCGAACAGAACGTTCCTTCACAACTCCCTTTGTATGGAACAAAATATGCCTCTGGTTTTGCTCAGCTTGTGTAACCTGCACACTCAAAACACTTTGAGCAACTAAACATTCATACCTGTCAGCATCTTCGGCAGCCATGTATTACGTCTCATGATCAGAATCATCTCCATCGTGTTCTTCATGTGTAATAAGAGCCAAAGTCTCCTCATCATAGTCACTAGCAGACTCATACCCACCATCCTCAGTAGCAATCATCACACGCTGAGATTTGCATTCTCTCGCAAAATGTCCTCTTCCCTTACAACGATGACAAATAATATCACTTGTGTGCCCTGTTGATGCCATGGAAGAAGAAGAGCTCTGCGCATGTCTGGCAGGTGTGCTCTTGGCAGATAGTGGTGGTTGTGCCTGCTTTCTTGTATCACGGCCGGAGGTGGCACCTAATGGAGATGCTGGTGTAGTGGAAGTAGAGGATGCATGTGGTGTTCATGATGAAGATCGACCTACAGAAAAGTTAGTTCGCGCCAATGCCTGTCGATCCTGCACTTCACGTTCAGCTTTACAAGCAAGATGGAATAAACGAGTGATATTAGTATACTCCTTATACTCTAGAATAGTCTGAATCTCTCTATTTAATCTACCCATAAAACATGCAAGCATAGCTTCATTCTCCTCAACAATACCACATCTAATCATGCCAGTTTGTAATTCCTGGTAATATTCTTCTACAGAATTTTTCCTTGTCTTAAACGCTGCAATTTTTGAAGTAATAAACATTCATAATATGGTGCAACCCAACGAGTATGCATAGCAGTTTTCAAAGCAGCCCAAGTAGTTGGAATAGGATATAATCTACAATGTTCAGACCACCAAACACATGTGAAGCTAGTGAAAGCACAAACAGCAACAGGAACACGTCTCTCCTCAGGATATTGTAAACATGTAAAACATTGTTCAGTTTCTAACTCCCAAGTAAGATATATATCAGGAACATATCTACCCTCAAATGGTGGAATATTCAATTTTTAGTTTAGGAAGATGGTCATGATCTCGTACCTCATATGGTGGTGCAGCCCTACCATTGCGATGATATACCTGAGGACGACCTGGTGGTGGTGGTGCTGGTGGTTGCATGTAGTTCTGATTTTGATCAACCTCATCCTCGTAATGATCCTCCATCTCTGCAGTAGCAGCAGGAGTGACAGAAGCATCAACAACGGCACCAGAATTTTGCCCTGGGTCAATGCGAACGCGTTGTGCTCATACCACTTATTTGGAAAGCAACGTTGTTGTTGTTGTTGTTGTAGAGGTGCGTTAGGTGCAGCCGGTGGTGGTGGTGGAAGACGCGCGAGCAATTCATTAAACGTGTTATCAAGCTTTGTTTCGAACGTCTTCTCCATGCCATCTATCTTCTCCATGGCCTCTTCAAATCTGTTTAGCACATCTTGCACCTGTCCACTCATCATTTGCTGAAATTTATCATGCAACTCCTTATTCATCATGTTCTCCCAGTTAGTCTCGTCGGCTTGTGATCCTGCCATGGTTAGCAGCAATAGAAACACACAAGAATATGATCCTATAGACTACTAACAAGAGGTGGTGGTGGGTGTCACAAATCCTTCAAGCAAATCTCAAATTCTTACCAGTTCTTACCCAGCAGCAGGCGGTGATCGGCACCCGTCGTAGTCAAAACTCTCAAAGCTTGGATAGAGCAATTACCAGGGAAAATCAAACGCACGACGTAGATGTATGTGGAGCTGGGAAGGCTTATAATATGGTAGGAAAAAGGGTCAGCAATAATCAATTCAGAGATGCAAAGTTGAATAAACGCTCAGCGATGGTACTGTGCTGGTCCTAGGCTAGACCGTGCTAGAGACGCGAGCCTAGAACACTAGCAAAATCATGGCCCTGCACGTAAACAAGGGAAAAGCACACTCTGGAACTTTTTTTTCGCTCCTTTTTTGTTTGCGCTCCTCTTTTTTTGGCGAAAAATCACTATAATGGCGAGTGTCTCAAAACTCTTCCCTCGTCAAACTGATGGGATGGGCACGAATTTTTTTTTGACTTTTTTCGGAAATCAGGGCAGCGACGACGAAAAGGTGCGACAAAAAATCACTATGATGGCACATGGCTCAAAAGACTCGGAAAAGCCTAAAATAGGATAGGGAAAAATATTTTTGGTCGCCAAAATTTTGGCCTAAAAACTGCCCGGGGGTCTCCAGACTCTTTTTTTCCGAGACCTACTCAGGCAAGGAAACACAAAACGAAAACTAGATGGATCTCGAAAACAAACCTAATATGAAAAGAACTCGGAGTGGTGGTGGACAGGCAGATGTATATGTGGACTCGGATTGGTGGTGGATAGGCAGATGTATATGTGGACTCGGATTGGCGGTGGACAGGCGAATGTATATGTGGACTCGGATTGGTGGTGGACAGGCGGATGTATATGGCAGCGGTAAGGAATATGTTGGTGGTGGTGGTATGTGGTAGGAACGATGACGATGGTGCGGCGGCGGCGTGACAACTTGTGAACAGAACTTGAAACTCTAAAGGAAACTAGACGCTAAGACCAGCAACTAGACACGACGATGCAACCGCAAATTCAACAATGCAAAACCCTAAAAAAATTATGCAAAGGCTCAGATTGGTTCGGATATGATGACCTAACCCTAATTTTTTTGGCTTTTTCGTGGACTGTAGGTATGAAGAACAGACTCGATCTAAACTATGAAAAACTATAAAATCTCACCGAGCAACCTGGAAATCTGATACCACTTGATAGAGGCAAAGGTGTCCCGTCTTTCGATGAGATGGTGGCTATCGTTTTGGAGGAAGTCGACTTTGACGATCCGACTACGAACGTGCGAGGACATCGCGCCTTAGCAATCGCTAAACCAACTCCGAGAGGTTATTGACCACGCCAGAGCAGGATCAACCTGATCACGAAGGTCTATTTCCTGCAGGCAAACAAAGAACAAGAAAGAAACTAAGATTGCAATCTGGATATTGCGAATATAAGAGGAAAGCTTTATTGATCAAAGGTGGGGTTCTGTGACGTCTTGGTTTGGTCGTTGGACACAAACGAAGTACGCGAAGTTGCAGCTATGGCGAACTTTTAATCTAAACAAAACCCAAAGTCTAAACAACGCCCTAAGGGCTGTATATATATGGAGGAAGAGGGGGAATTTCATGTCCCTTGGAGGAGGGGTCCGAAATCAACCCTAACTCTTGTTTCCCCACACATACGGACTCTAAAAACAGCCTATACTTAAGTATTTCGAAAATACATGGGCCTGGCCCAATAATAAGGTGACGCAACACCTAGAATAGCCTATGGACAAAATTTATGAAGTGGCATCTGGTATATTTCGTCCAAGGCTTCATGCACTTCTTATGGTGGCTTCAAAGTCCTGAAATCATCACTTGTAACTCCGTTCTTGATCCCCTTGCGCATACCATCATCTCCATGCTTGAACTTGCTCCAAGGTTCATCTTTCTTGTCCAAGCTAGGCCCTTCAATTGTAAGCAAAACAAATGTATCCAATTTAGGCAGCATCATATTCTCAAGAACATTAGAATCATTACCAAGAAACGAAAGTACCTGATAATTTAATTGGCGTGCGCAAGCTCTAGTAATTGGTCCAGTATGTATAGCAGCAGGGGCTGTGGGTGTAACAATGGTATTGATGTCCTCATCAGAGTGCAAGACTGCAAAAAAGTTCTGGCATGAAGCCATTAATATTGCATGCCACATCACCAACACAATTTATCTTCACAAGTTCTTCAAGAATACATCCTATGAACTACTCACTGGTAAGAAGCCAAACATAAGCTATTTCAAAGTATTCGGTGCTAGGTGCTGGATCAAGGATCCACATCACACTTCCAAATTTGCACCGAAAGCACATGAAGGCTTTAGGCTTGGTTATAGAAAGGATTCGCACACCTACAGAGTCTTCAACCTCTTTCACCATAAAGTGGTTGAAATTGTAGATGTGTGGTTCGATGAGACTAACGGCTCACAAAGAGAGCACCTACCAAATGTGCTAGATGAAGCTTCTCCCAGTGAATCTATCAAGCTAATGGGCACTAGAGAAATCATACCCAACGAGGAACATACTAAAGAGAAAATTGTCATCCCTGCCAATACTCAACATGAAGACAATGCTGAGCTTGAAGACAATGCTAAAGATGAAGATAATAGCCAGCAACAGCAAAGTCTTGGCGCTATTCATCCTCGTGTGGACAGTGAAGTTCAGATTGAGAAGATAATTGATAGCATTAATGCACCTGGTCCACTCACTCGATCAAGAGCTACGCAACTAGCAAACTTCTGTGGGCACTAGGCACTTTGCATTCGTCTCCATATCCGAACCTAAGAAAGTAGATGAGGCTTTTATGGAACCTGAATGGATTCAAGCTATGCAAGAAGAGCTTCATCAGTTCGAGCTCAACAATGTCTGGGAGCTTATCAAACGTCCTGATCCACGCAAGCACAATATTATTGGCACCAAATGGATCTACCACAACAAATAAGATGAACATGGCCAAGTCATCAGAAACAAAGCTCGTATCGTTGCTTAAGGTTAAACACAAGTAGAGGGAATTGACTTCGATGAAACCTTTGCTCCCGTGGCTAGGCTTGAAGCCATTCGCATACTACTGGCCTATGCTAACCACAACAACATACTCCTGTACCAAATGGATGTGAAGACTGAAGAGTGCCTTCCTCAACGGAAAAATTGAAGAAGAAGTGTATGTTGCTCAACCACCTGGTTTTGAAGATCCAAAGCGTCCTGATATGGTCTACAAGCTCAACAAGGCACTGTATGGCCTCAAACAAGCACCTCGCGCTTGGTATGACATACTCAAAGACTTCCTGAAGAGCGAAGGCTTCAAACCTGGTTCTCTAGATCCCACTCTCTTCACGAAGACATATGATAGAGAACTGTTTGTATGCCAAATCTATGTGGATGACATTATCTTCGGTTGCACTTATAAGAGATACAGTGATGAGTTTGGGCATATGATGCAAGAGCAATATCAGATGTCCATGATGGGAGAGCTGAAATTCTTTCTTCGTCTTCAGATCTGTCAACAGAGAAATGGCATCTTCATATCACAAGAAAAATACCTCAAAGATTGCCTGAAGAAGTTTGGAATGCAAGACTGCAAAGGGTACACGACGCCAATGCCAACCAAAGGTCAATTGGGCTCCGACGACAATGGTAAAGAGTTCGATCAAAAGGTATACCGCTCCATGATTGGTTCTTTATTGTACTTAAGTGCATCTAGGCCAGATATAATGCTTAGCGTTTGCATGTGTGCCCGATTCCAAGCGGCACCAAAGTAATCGCATCACCTCGCGGTGAAGCGAATACTTCGATATTTGGGTCACACCCCAACGCTAGAATTACGGTATCCAAAGGGCTCAGAGTTTGATCTAGTTGGATACTCAGATGCTGATAATGCTAGTAAAAAGGTTGATTGCAAGTCCACATCAGGCACATGTCACTTTCTTGGACGATCTCTTGTCTGTTGGTCTTCAAAGAAGCAGAACTGTGTATCACTATCCACTGCCGAGGTTGAATACATTGCTGCTGGATCTTGCTGCGCTCAACTTCTCTGGATGAAGCAAACCCTCAAGGACTGTGGCATCAACATGAAGAATGTGCCCCTCTACTGCAACAATGAAAGCGCCATCAAGATTTCCCACAATCCAGTTCAGCACTCGAAGACAAAGCACATCAATATATGTTCTGTCCTCTAGAGCATTCACTTATAGCTATGTCTTCAAGTTGCCATTTTCTGTGCTAAGTGAATGTGATCAGACCCTAACCCCATCCGTGCTTATCTCTCTCATTCTCTCTGTATCTTCATATGCATTCTATTGACACGTGTCGATTGTCTTCACTATGTCCTTGCTAGCTGAAGATATAGAGACAAACATTTAAACTGCTTTTACTATCTCTACCATTTTTGCATGAGTATCGGAGAAGCCGAAACAACCACCCGACAAACCAGGTGCGCATGGGGTCATGGCACAACTTTCAATCTGTTGCATGCTTGCCACGTGTCCTTCAGATGTGAACTGCCAGGGGCACCTGAGTAATTACACTACGTCATCCCTCTTCCTTATAATACTCAGCCCCTACAGTCATTATCTCTTCTCCCCTTGCCGTCTCGATCAAACCCTAGCGCCATCGCTAGCTTCTGTCATTGCCGGAGACGAAGCACTTCACTGCCATGACTTCTCCAATGTCGTCTTCACGCCGGCCGCAGACATCCCCCCTGCCGCCGCCGTATGTGTCTTCTGTCGCCAAGTTAGGGCGCTGGAGATTCGACTGCTCGGTGGACGAGATTCATTCTTTGTTGCTCAACCGCCCTTCTTCCCCTTTGTCTTCATCAAGAAGGACCCGCTCAAGTCGACACTCCGACTTCACCCTCTCCGGCTCAAGTACACCGACATCAAACACTCTTCGCCGTGCCGCGCGTAATGATCGTCAAGCAAGCCTCAATCCTCTATGAGACACCGACTCTCAAGAGCGCTGACTACGTCAAACCCAAGAGGCCTTTGCGCTAGCACGAGAACGGCAACGACAACGCCAACATGAAGAGGAAGAGCGAGCGCGTCTACACCAAGTTGCACAAGATGCCGAAGCACAACGCCAAGAACAACAACTCTGTGAAGCTCAAGCACTTGAGGCGCAACAAGCCCTCCAAGATTCAAGTCGAGTCGTAGCCAATCGAGGCCGACAAGTCCGTGAACAAGAGGAAGCACTTCGCGAAGAACTTCATGAACGACGACATCAAGCTCGCGTGCACCGTCACGTTCCTCAAATTCCCCCTTGAGCTTGACAAGCGCCTCCACAAGCTCGCCAAGAACATCAAGTTCATCAAGAACATCTCGGCAATAGAAATCCTCCACGACAAGAGCAACACGAGGTAGACAATCCTCCTCACCAAGAGCGACACGAGCTTAACAATCATCTACAACACGGGCGTCATCATCCCCGACCCCAACACAATGAAGAGCAACGCTATGGCAAGCTCAAGTTCACCATGCCCAAGTTCAACGGAAGCAACGATCCCGAAGAGTACCTTTCATGGGCATTGAAGGTCGACAAAATCTTCCGTTTGCACAACTATGAAGAGGAGAAGAAGATCGCGATGGCATCCCTTGAGTTCCAAGACTATGTCCTTATTTGGTGGGAACAAGTTATCGAGCGCCGAGAGGCAAGAGGTGAACCACCCATCACTACTTGGGCACAAATGAAGGATGTCATGAGAGCACGCTTTGTGCCTACCTACTACAACCGCGACCTCTTCAAGAAATTCCAACTACTCAAGCAAGGAACCAAGAGCGTTGAAGACTACTACAAGGAGATGGAGATTGCCATGATAAGAGTCAACATCACGGAGGATGATGAGCAAACAATGGCACGTTTCTTGAATGGACTCAACCATCCTATCAAGAAGATCGCTGACTTCCAACCATACTCGAACCTCATCGAGCTCGTGCATCAAGCTACCAAAGCGGAACGCCAAGTGCAAGATGATTTCAAGTATGCCAAGTTCTCATCCAAGTCAAACGGTTTCTCCAACAACCAAGCTTCAACGACTCCAACACCGTCTACCAAGCCTTCTACTAGCAACATCGACAAGTCGAGTTCCGAGAAAGCTTCGTCAACTCCAAGTCATCCTCCTACTACGAGCAACTTCAAGCCGAGAGCTTTATCATCATCCACTCCAACTAATGAGACCGTCAAGACGAGTTCCTTCAAATGCTTCACATGCGGAGGCCGAAGCCACAAGTCCTACGAATGCACCAACAAGCGGACCATGATCCTCAACGATGACGGAACCTACGAGTCGATGAGTAAAGGAGAAATGGACGCTCTTGAGCAAGTCGCCATGCACCAGCAAGTGAACGATGAAGAGGAACAAGTCTTTTGCGATGAAGATTCAAGCCCCGCTCTTGTCGTCTCCAAAGTCTTGACTCTCCAACATCACCAAGAAGAAGACCAAAGATGCCACATATTCCACATCAAGTCCGGCATCAATGGACGATCCGTCAAGGTCATCATCGACAGAGGGAGTTGTCATAACCTCGCAAGTGAAGAACTTTGCTCCAAGCTCCAATTGTCCAAGACGAAGCATCCACATCCATACAAAGTGCAATGGCTTAGCGACTCCGACACTATCCAAGTCGAGCATCGAGTACAAGTCTCCTTCAAAATTGGCACCTACGAAGACACCTTGGAGTGCGACGTCATTCCAATGACCGTTTACCACCTTCTCCTTGGACGCCCATGGCAATTTGATAGAGGAGTCATCCACAACGGCCGAACAAACCACTACATCTTTAAGATGAAGGGCAAGGAGTACGTCCTTCGTCCAATGTCGCCAAGCCAAGTGATCGCCGACAAGCAAGCCACCCACCATGGATATCATACTGAGAGAGCGAGCCACCAAAAAGAGAGTGAGCGCCACAAGCCCAAATCGAACACCTCCACGATGAGCGAAAAGAAGAACTTAGTCCTATTTGCCACCAAAAGTGAGATAAGAGGAGTGTGTGAGAACCCATCTAGTGTCCTACACTACGTCCTTGTGTGCAAGGACAATGCACCACAAACTAACACTTCTCACACCCTTCCTCTAGTGTTGTCTTCTCTTTTGCAGGAATTTCACGATGTTTTCCCCGACGAGCTACCTCTGGGACTACCTCCACTACGAGGCATTGAGCACCGCATCGACCTCATCCCCAGAGCACTGCTTCTGAACAAAGCTCCTTACCGCGTCAACCCCGAAGAAACCAAAGAAATACAAAGGCAAGTAAAGCATCTCATAGACCATGGACATGTGCGTGAAAGTTTGAGCCCTTGTGCCGTCCCAGTCATTCTTGTGCCAAAACGAGACGGTAGCTTTCGCATGTGCTCCGATTGTAGACCTATCAACGCTATCACCGTTCTTTATAGGTAGCCCATTCCACGCCTTGATGATATGCTTGATGAGCTTAGCGGTGCCACTATCTTTTCCAAAATTGATCTTAAGAGTGGTTACTATCAAATCTGCATACATGAGGGTGATGAATGGAAAACCGCTTTCAAAACCAAGTTTGGGTTATATGAGTGGTTAGTCATGCCTATGGGTCTTTCGGAAGCACCGGGTACTTTTATGCATCTTATGAATCATGTCTTTCGCCCTTACATTGGTATATTTGTTGTGGTCTACTTTTATGATATCCTTGTTTATAGCAAATCTCTTAGAGATCATGTCACCCATGTTAGAACCGTTTTGCAAACTCTTCGAAAAGAGCACCTCTATGCTAATATGGAGAAATGCCTTTTTGGCGTTGACAAGCTCATTTTCTTGGGTTTTGTTGTTTCTTCTAAGGGTGTTCATGTTGATGAGTCCAAGATCAATGCTATTAAGACTTGGCCACAACCAACTAATTTGCAAAAAGTGCGTAGCTTTCTTAGCCTTGCAGGTTTCTATCGTCGCTTTGTGAAAGATTTTAGCACCATTGCTTCGCCTTTGCATGCTTTGAGCAAGAAGAATGCGCCTTTTGTTTGGGGACCATCCCAAGATACCGCTTTCAATGAGCTTGAGAATTTGCTTACTCATGCTCCCATGCTTGCATTACCCAACTTTGACAAACCCTTTGAGATTCACTGCGATGCCGGTAGTAATGGCATAGGAGGTGTGTTAACGCAAGAGAAGCGCCCCATAGCTTACTTTAGTGAGAAACTCTCCGGCGCACAACTCAATTACCCCATCTATGATAAAGAGCTATATGCTTTAGTCCGCGTTTTGCATGAATGGGAACACTATCTTTGCCCTCATGAGTTTATCATTCATACCGATCATGAAACGCTCAAGTAAGGGCCAAACCAAGTTGAACAAGCATCATGTTAAATGGAGTGAATTTATTGAGTCTTTTCCTTATGTCATCAAGTACATTAAAGGTAAAGAAAACATTGTGGCGGATGCCCTTTCCCGCATATGCATGCTTGTTACTAAAATTGATTTGGATGTCATTGGTTTTGAGCATATCAAAGACTTGTATGAGCATGATCCTACTTTTGCTACTCCTTATGCCAAGTGTTTGACGCACACCTCTTGGGAACGCTATTACATCAAAGGTGGGTATCTTATGAGAGCTAACAAACTTTGGATCCCCGAGTCTTCTCTTCATTTGTTGCTTTTGCAGGAATCTCGTGGAGGAGGCTTAATGGGACATTTTGGACGCGATAAGACGTTCGCTACGCTCTCAAAGAACTACTATTGGCCCAAGATGTTTCGTGACGTCAATCGCTTCACCAACCAATGCTCTACATGTCACAACACTAAGTCCAAAGCTCCATCTCATGGCCTTTATATGCCTCTACCAATTCCATATCAACCAGGGGAAGACATTGGCATGGACTTTGTACTTGGTTTGCCTAGGATTAGAAATGGGAAGGATTCGGTATTTGTCGTTGTGGACCGTTTCTCAAAAATGGCACATTTCATTCCTTGCAACAAGATAGACGATGCTTCACATGTTGCTACTCTCTTTTGTAGGGAAATATTACGTCTACACGGAGTGGCAAAGACGATCGTCTCGGACCGCGACGTCAAGTTCCTTAGCTACTTTTGGAAGACCCTATGCGCCAAGATCGGAATCAAGCTACTTTTCTCCACGGCGTATCATCCACAAACGGATGGCCCAACGGAAGTTACCAACCGCACACTCTCCGCTCTACTTCGATTACTCATCAAGAAGAACATCAAGGAGTGGGAGGAGTGCCTACCTATCACCGAGTTTGCCTACAACCGAGCACGACACTCAACAACCGGCAAGTCCCCCTTTGAGGTCGTCTACGGATTCAACCCTTTGTCCCCTTTGGACATTCTCCCTCTACCACTCCAAGAGCGCATAAATTTGGACGCAAGTGCGCGTGTGACACATCTCAAGAAGGTGCATGAAGATACAAGAAACACCATCGAGCGCCAAGTTCAACGCCTTGCGACCAAGCTCAACTTCAACAAGCAACCTATGGTCTTCAACATTGGTGATCTCGTGTGGCTACACCTTCGCAAGGACCGCTTTCCACAAGAACGCAAGTCCAAGCTTTGACCATGAGCGGATGGACCCTTCAAGGTGCTTGCACACTACAACGACAACGCCTACAAGATCGACATTCCACGCGACAAGTACTCCGTGAGCGACATCTTCAACATCAAAGATCTCTCTCCCTACCATGGTGATGAGGAATTTGATCCGAGGACGGATCTTCCCCAAGGGAGGGGAGATGATGCGGAGCATCCCAAGGTCATCCCCATGGACCTACCATCGCCTCACCAAGTGCCTAGTGGACCCATGACACGAGCACGTGCAAAAGCTCTCGAAACCGAGGTGACATCACTCCTCTCAGATTTCCACTTCGATGCACATGAGACATGGCTACTACCTCATATGGACACATTGTGCATACTCAGGTATCATGGAGAAGCTAAGGAGCAAGGAGAAGAAGAAGAAGAGGAAGATGGACGTGAACACGGAGACGAAGAAGAAGAGCTGCTCAAAGTCTCCACGCTCCGGACGACCGACGAACCCCGGACGTTTGACGACCTCCAGGCTCTGGACGTCCGGCCTCCTCCGGACGACCGACACTTCCACACCCGAGCCAAAACAGACAGACATCTGACGCCCCACGGACGACCGACGCCCGGACGTCCGACCCCGACCGGACGACCGACCTAAGACCACCCGAGCCGAATCTACGGATGTCCGACAGGCACCGGACGTCCGGACCATCGCGAGCCTCCGGACGACCGATGACCTTCGAACGTCCGACGCCTGTGCGCTGTTTTGTGTTGGGCCGCAGCCCATGTACCCCTTCGCCCCCCTCTTTTGCACTAAGACTATATATACTCCGCCTCGTCCAACTTTCCAGGGTTAGCATTGGTTTAGCTCATTTGAGAGATAGAGCATTGCTCATCCACATCGGATCTACTCCTCGAGAGAGATCGCGGCCTCTTCGGAGAAGATCCCTTTGGATTCAAGACCTCCTCGCGGAGAAGAACATCAAGACCTCATCACGGAGAAGACTGGCTACCCTTGTATCGTCCCTAGTTGATCGTGTACTGTGTGAACTCTTATGTATCTGAGGATCTAGCACATGTGTGACTATCTTGTGTTGGTTTAGTGATTCTCCTGTGTTTCCCCTCGTTTCCCCCTTGTGTTCTTCGTGTTCATCGCGGGATCCGCTCCTTTCGTGAAAGATCAGGTGATTAGGGTTCTACCCTACATCACATGCCTTTCCTCATGGTTTATGGAGCAGAGGCGGTTCTCCCTAGTGACATCTGTCATGACTCACCTCATGTGGCGGCTTATGTTGAAGCTGACAATGAAAGAGCACGTCAAGAAGCACTTGACCTGTTGGATGAGGAGCGTGACATCGCAGCGGCTCGTTCAGCGATTTACTAGCAAGATCTGCGCCGTTATCACAGCCGCCGGGTTAAAACCAGAACTTTTCAACAAGGAGACCTGGTGCTCTGACTTATCCAGGATCAGACTGATACGCACAAGTTATCCCCACCTTGGGAAGGACCCTTTGTGGTCAGCAAGAATTTAAACAATGGGTCATATTACCTTATCGATGTTCGAGACCACAAGGACTCACGCACGTCGGAGGAAGAGACCCGCTGGCCCTGGAATATTGCTCACCTTAGGCCTTACTACAATTGAGCCACCGGCTCTTCCAATGTACATATTTTGACAATGTATGTATTATGATCGATATAATAAAGCCAGCATCCCTGCTAAAGCAGGGCCTCTGTCGTTGTTTCCTCTTTACATGATGAGTTTTTGGTCACATGGGGGCTTCTACTTTATACAGCAAAGTTATAATTACCCTTTGATCCGGCTTATAGGCCACATAAGAAACTTGGGAGCTTACTACCCAAGTTAAAGGGGCCAAAGAGAGTCTGTTGCAAAAGCACAACTCAAACATAGGTATCCCTTGAGCACAGCTCAAAATATTGCTTGGGGGCTCTTTTGTTCTAAAGAACAAAGAGTTCATAACCTTGTGATAGGCTATAAAAGCCAGGCTTGGAAGCCATGTGTATTCACCTAAAACCCCGGATTATCCTACCTGTATGCCAGATGCTTCTCCATCAGGTAATCCTAATTGACCCGCCGAACTCTTAACAGTCAATCTTTTAAACAAGACCCTAAACCCATTAAGGTTAAAACGCCAGTTTGTCATGTGAGGGCACGGTTGACGGAAAGCAAGGAGAATCTCAGGCTGATAAAGCCGCCTTCCTTGAAACTTGGATAAATCAACCTGTGATGCACGATGCTACTCTGACCCCGCGTACTCCTGATAAGTCTATCTTTAAATAAGAACTGAACTTATCTGCGTTAAAATGTCGATTGGGTAATGTGAGTGTCGGTTCACGGAAAGCGCGTACCTTCCAGTGGTTAATGCTAGTTTCATTGAAGAAGATATTTTGGCTTGGCGGCCTATGAAAGCCTTGGATTTTTTGTTGTTTGATTTGAACGTCTTTTTGAGATTTTTTCTTGTGACATAGTAATAGATGGTTGAAAACCAATAAGGCTTATAATGCCTTCTGAGTCATATATGACATTAACCGGTGTTCATTAACCCGGCCTGGTCTTCGACTATAAGTCGCCAGTATGAAATAAACATAATATCCGGTGTTTATTAACCCGGTCCAGCTTTATTCATAAGCCGAAAATCTCTGATAATTACCAGTGTCCAAAGTCTTGAGTTATCGCCTTTACTGCACTGACTTGGTAAACCAACAGGGGTGATCAAATATCACATGTATGACATATTTTAATCATATATGATTATTATTTAGTCCAGTCTTGATTATAAATCATGATAAGATTATATTGGGGCCTTATAACCCGTCCAGTGGTAAACCGCCAGGACACTTTTCACCTGTTGTATGCAGGAACAGATTCAAAATTGATAATATCATCAAGCATATATGGCATATCTTCGCATAGCGGATAAATAGTGTCATGAACAACACGGTATGCACGATGGCATAGCAGAACAAGAAGTTTTAAAGCTAGCCTATTACAAGGCGCCTGGTGCCTAAAAAGATTATTGTTTTTAAACATCGCAACGAGCAGACAATAAACCGGCCCCGGTTCATGAATCTTGGCCTGGCTGACTTGAAGGTTGTGACTCATCCCTTGTCGGTTCGTCCTCCTCCTCCAATGTCTGGAAGTTGGGTTTGGACCAGTCAAAGCCACGTACAGCAACAAATTCAGCTTCATCATCAATCAGATCAGACGAATCGATCGATATCAGGGGCGAAAGTGTGCTTGCGAATGGGTGGAATTAAATCCATCACTTTATATGAAGGAGTCGGCATCTTTTGGTTATCTGCATCATAACCCGGCTGATATTTGGTGAGGTTGGTCTCTTCGGCGATGATTGTAGCATGAGGGCGGATCTCTTTGACGCAGGCAGCAAAGTCTTGTTGGTCAAAAGGGGTTCCATCTTCCTAGAGACTAGGATACCCGCTGGCTACGTCTGTCGGGTCTAATTCCGGTGCCCAGGCTTTTGAACGGCTCAAGGCTGTCACCGCTCCGGCTCTAGCACAAGATCGCTTGATTTCTTGGAACCTGGTGGCCAAGATGGACAGCTTCTTCAAGACATCACTTAACAGATTTGGTCCTTGATTCGCTGGGGAGATAGTGGCAAGAGGCCGCTGAGCTCCAGTATATAATTGCTCCACAAGCGTATAAACCGCCTTGAGCTTGACCAATGTATCTCAGCTTAAATTGCTACTCCTGGGACCTGTAAAGTTTACACAATTGGTTAAGTGGCGGCTTATATTATGATGACAAATACTCACTTTGAGTAAGTAACAAGGTGACTTACCAAAGATTGCAAAAACCATCTGAGACAGACGGTTCTCTAAACCGGTGAGTTCAGCGGTAACCTCTTCCAGAGCCACCTCGGCTTTCTCAGCATGCTGCGTCAAGGTAGTCTTCTCATTGGCCCAAGCCTCTTTCTCCGCAGTAAAGCTAGTATTTAGTTTTTCTACTTCAGACACACTCAACTGGAATTTGGATTCAGCCTTCTTTGTCTCAGTCTGCTGAGCCGCCAGCCGGATCTTGGCCTCAGACAATTGAGTTTCCAGTTCTGTGGTTGCAGCCTGCATACAACATAAGTTCGTTCAATTTCATGGCGGATTACAAAATACAAGTCCCAAGTGCTTTGCAAGCAACAACACTTGGCACTTGGGGGCTAATGTCTATCAGCGAAATTTTTCAATGGAAATGGTTCTTTCCAAAAAGTCCCAAGTGCTTTGCAGGCAATAACACTTGGCACTTGGGGGCTAATGCATATTGCTTGTTTTCTTGTTAAGGATGAGCCGGGTGTGCTATTGACAGACCCAGCCGACTCATGAGGGATATGAAGTTAAGTTTTGGTTTCTTACATGATGACTAATAGGACCGGCTCATTCATACTGATTAAGCCGGCCCTTGGGGACTACAGATGCAAAATTGTGCTATCATCAGAATCCGGTTTAAATTTTTTTAACCAGACTTGGAGGAAGTCTAGAACAAAAGCTTATATACATCTCAAGTCTACAGATCATTCAAGTTTATCATAATCAGAAGACTTGGGGGCTGGCAAGATATATAACTTATATAAGTCGGAGAACGTACCTCATAATTTTTGTGCATCTGTTTGACCATCTCAATTTCTAAATCACGGATGGAGTGCACTTGACTGAGATAACCAGATAGCACTTCACTATTACTCAATTGAGCATAGTGGGCGACATCGAACCTCACTTTTCATCTTTCCATGACTTCCTGTTTGGCAGAGTGTCTTGCTAGTACAGTTGGATTCCCTGGTTCAACGAATCTGGTGCCAGTGATTAAAACATCATCGCCGTGAGTCTCTGGCGGGTTAGCTGAGCTTGATGGTTCAACAGTTGATGGATCAAGAATGGTTTCGTCAGCAGACGGCTTAGGTAAATCCGGTCGAGCATTGACAGTAGGATCTTCCGGTGCTTCAGAGTGTTCCGGTACAAGGGTTGGCTGATCCGGTTCAGCAGTTTTTGGATCTTCGGCCGGTCTTGTCACCTTTGCTTTTTGGGGCTTCGCTTGACCGCTAAAGAGAATTTTGAGCAAGTCAGTATAATGATAAAGATATAAAGGTACAGAAGAAAGATAATTATCTTTACCCGGGGCGGTCTTGAAAGCCGGTAGTTGAGTTTGTGATGAGTCGCCAGAGGAAGAACAGGAAATCTCCTGCAAGGATGGAATCAAAATTGAGTGATTAATAAAAGCAACTCGTTGGTAAATACAAGGTTTAAGGTTAAAAAGAACCTCATTTTGGTGTTTCCGAGGAGTGTTCGGTAAGCCAGAGGATAAATCGTCATCTCCACCGGTCTGGGCCTGGCGGCGGCTCTTATGTTGTTGTCGTTTCAAAAGAAAATGAGGATCTAAATAAGCCAAGGGGTGTGAAAACCTTACTTTCCGAGTTACCCGCTGATAGAGGCGAAGGTGTCCCATCTTCCGATGAGATGGTGGCTATCATTTTAGAGGAAGTCGACTTTGACGACCCGACTACGAACGTGCGAGGACGTCGCGCCTTAGCAATCGCTAAACCAACTCTGAGAGGTTACTGACCAAGCCAGAGCACGATCAACCTGACCACAAAGCTCTGTTTCCTGCAGGCAAACGAAGATCAAGCAAGAAACTGAGATTGCAATTTGGATATTGCGAATATAAGTGGAAAGCTTTATTGGTCAGGGTGGGGTTCTGTGACGCCTTGGTCTTGTCGTTGAACACAAACGAAGTATGCGAAGTTGCAGCTATCCGAACTTTTAATCTAAACAAAACCCCAAAGTCTAAACGATGCCCTAAGGGCTGTATATATGGAGGAGAGAGGGGGAATTTCATGGCCCTTGGTGGAGGGGTCTGAAACCAACCCTAACTCTTGTTTCCCCACACATACGGACTCTAAAAACAGCCTATACTTAAGTATTTCGAAAATACATGGGCCTGGCCCAATAATAAGGTGACGCAGCACCTAGAATAGCCTCTTGGCGAAATTTATGACATGGCATCTTGTATATTTCGTCCAAGGCTTCATGCACTGCTTATGGTGGCTTCAAAGTCCTGAAATCATAACTTGTAACTCCGTTCTTGATCCCCTTGCGCATGCCATCATCTCCATGCTTGAACTTGCTCCAAGGTTCATCTTTCTTGTCCAAGCTAGGCCCTTCATTTTTAAGCAAAACAAATGCATCCAATTTAGGCAGCACCATATTCTCATGAACATTAGAATCGTTACCAAGAAACGAAAGATTGGTCCAGTATGTATAGCAGCACGGGCTGTGGGTGTAACAATGGTATTGATGTCCTCATCATCCTCCCCTTCTTGAAATGAAGTCGTCCTCGACGAAAGCTCATCTTCCTCACCCAAATAAGGCTTCAAATCTACAATGTTAAAAGAAATGTGTAGCAAGTATATCCTCCGTCTTCTTGACGCCAAAATATAAACTTGTTGGAGATAAGGGTAGCAAACATGTTGTGTTTGCACCTGGAGATCTTGTTTGATTACATTTGCGTAATGACAGATTTCCTAATTTGCGCAAATCAAAGCTAATGCCACGTGCTGATGGTCCTTTTAAGGTGTTGGAGAAAATAAATGATAATGCATATAAACTTAAGCTGCCTGCAGATTTTGGGGTTAGTCCCACTTTTAACATTGCAGATTTGAAGCCTTATTTGGGTGAGGAAGATGAGCTTTCGTCGAGGACGACTTCATTTCAAGAAGGGGAGGATGATGAGGACGTCAATACCATTGTTACACCCACAGCCCCTGCTGCTATACATACTAGACCAATTACTAGAGCTCGCGCACGCCAATTGAATTATCAGGTACTTTCGTTTCTTGGTAACGATTCTAATGTTCATGAGAATATGATGCTGCCTAAATTGGATACATTTGTTTTTCTTACAAATGAAGGGCCTAGCTTGGACAAGAAAGATGAACCTTGGAGCAAGTTCAAGCATGGAGATGATGGCATGCGCAAGGGGATCGAGAATGGAGTTACAAGTTATGATTTTAGGACTTTGAAGCCACCATAAGGAGTGCATGAAGCCTTGGATGAAATAAACAAGATGCCACTTCATAAATTTCGTCCACAGGCTATTCTAGGTGCTGCGTCACCTTATTATTGGGCCAGGCCCATGTATTTTCGAAATACTTAAGTATAGGCTGTTTTTAGAGTCCGTGTGTGTGGGGAAACAAGAGTTAGGGTTGGTTTCGGACCCCTCCACCAAGGGCCACGAAATTCCCCCTCTCTCCTCCATATATACAGCCCTTAGGGCATCGTTTAGACTTTGGGGTTTTGTTTTTATTAAAAGTTCAGCATAGCTGCAACTTCACGTACTTTGTTTGTGTTCAACGACCAGACCAAGGCGTCATAGAACCCCACCTTGATCAATAAAGCTTTCCACTTATATTCGCAATATCCAGATTGCAATCTCAGTTTCTTGCTTGATCTTCGTTTGCCTGCAGGAAACAGACCTTCGTGGTCAGGTTGATCGTGCTCCAGCGTGGTCAGTAACCTCTCGGAGTTGGTTTAGCGATTGCTAAGGAGCGACGTCCTCGCACGTTCATAGTCGGATCGTCAAAGTCGACTTCCTCCAAAACGATAGCCACCATCTCATCGAAAGACGGTACACCTTTGCCTCTATCAAGTGGTATCAGATTTCCAGGTTGCTCGGTGAAATTTTACAGTTTTTCATAGTTTAGATCGAGTCTGTTCTTCATACCTACAGTCCACGAAAAAGCCAAAAAAAAATTAGGGTTAGGTCATCATATCCGAACCAATCTGAGCCTTTGCATAATCTTTTTAGGGTTTTGCATTGTTGAATTTGCGGTTGCATCGTCGTGTCTAGTTGCTGGTCTTAGCGTCTAGTTTCCTTTAGAGTTTCGAGTTTTGTTCACAAGTTGTCACGCCGACGCCGCACCATTGTCATCGTTCCTACCACATACCACCACCAACAAATTCCTTACCGCTGCTATATACATCCGCCTGTCCACCACCAATCCGGGTCCACATATACATCCGCCTGTCCACCACCAATCCAAGTCCACATATAGATCTGCCTGTCCACCACCAATCCGAGTCCACATATACATCTACCTGTCCACCACCAATCCGAGTTCTTTTCATACTAGGTTTGTTTTCAAGATCCATTTAGTTTTTGTTTTGTGTTTCCTTGCCTGAGTAGGTATCGGGAAAAAAAAAGTCTGGAGACCCCGGGCAGTTTTTAGGCCAAAATTTCGGTGACCAAAAATATTTTTCCTATCCTATTTTTAGGTCCCACGGAGCGTTTTGAGACACTCGCCATCATAATGATTTTTGTCGCACTTTTTCGTCGTCGCTGCCCTGATTTCCGAAAAAAAGTCAAAAAAATGCGTGCCCATCCTGTCAGTTTGATGAGGGTAGATTTTTGAGACACTCGCCATTATACTGATTTTTCGCAAAAAAAAGAGAGGAGCGCCAAAAAACAGAGCTAAAAAAAGTTCCAGAGTGTGCTTTTCTCTTGTTTACGTGCAGCGCCGTGATTTTGGTAGTGTTCTAGGCTCACGTCTCTAGCACGGTCTAGCCTAGGACCAGCATAGTACCGTCGTTGAGCTTTATTCAACTTCGCATCTCTGAATTGATTATTGCTGACCCTTTTTGCTACCATATTATAAGCCTTCCTACCTCCACATACATCTACGTCATGTGTTTGACTCTCCCTGGTAATCGCTCTATCCAAGCTTTGAGAGTTTTGATTACATCGATAACCGATCACCGCCTGCTGCTAGGTAAGAACTGGTAAGAATTTGAGATTTGCTTGATGGATTTGTGACACCCACCGCCACCTTTTGTTAGTAGTCTGTAGGATCATATTCTTGTGTGTTTCTATTGCTGTTAACCATGTCAGGATCACAAGCCGACGAGACTGACTGGGAGAACATGACGAATAAGGAGTTGCATGATAAATTTCAGCAAATGATGAGTGGACAGGTGCAAGATGTGCTAAATAGATTTGAAGAGGCCATGGAGAAGGTAGATGGCATGGAGAAGACATTCGAAACAAAGCTCGATCACAAGTTTAATGAATTGCTCGCGTGTATTCCACCGCCCGCTGCACCTGTCGCACCTCTACAACAACAACATCGTCTTCCAAATCAAGTGGGACGAGCACAACACGTTCCCATTGAGCATGGTCAAACTTCTGGTGTTGTTGTACCTACTGTTGGTGCTTCTGTCGCTCCTGCTGCTACTGTAGAGGTGGAGGACCATTACGAGGATGAGGTTGCTCAAAATCAGAACTACATGCAAATAACAACACCACCACCACCAGGTCGTCCTCATGCATATCATCGCAACGGTAGGGCTGCACCACCACCTGAGGTACGAGATCATGACCATCTTACTAAATTGAAATTGAATATTCCACCATTTGAGGGTAGATATGTTCCTGATATATATCTTACTTGGGAGTTAGAAACTGAACAATGTTTTACATGTTTACGATATCCTGAGGAGAGACGTGTTCTTGCTGCTGTTTGTGCTTTCACTAGTTTTGCATGTGTTTGGTGGTCTGAAAATTGTAGATTATATCCCATTCCAGCTACTTGGGCTACTTTGAAAGCTGCTATGCGTACTCGTCGGGTTCCACCTTATTATCAACGTGAATTACTTCAAAAATTGCAGCGCTTAAGACAAGAAAAAAAATCTGTAGAAGAACATTGTCAGGAATTATAAACTAGCATGATTAGATGTGGTATTGTTGAGGAGAATGAAGCTATGCTTGCACCTTTTATGGGTGGATTAAATAGAGAGATTCAGACCATTCTAGAGTATAAGGAGTATACTAATATCACTCGGTTATTCCATCTTGCTTGTAAAGATGAACGTGAAGTGCAGGATCGACGGGCATTGGCGCGAACTAACTTTTCGGCATGTCGATCTTCATCATGGACACCACGAGCATCCTCAACTTCCACTGGACCAGCAGCTCCATCAGGTGCCACCTCAAGCCGTGATACAAGAAAGCAGGCACAACCACCACTATCTACCAAGAGCACACCTGTCGGGCCTGCGCAGAGCTCTTCTTCCATGGCATCAACAGGGCACACAAGTGATATTATTTGTCGTCGTTGTAAGGGAAGAGGACATTTTGTGAGAGAATGCAAATAGCAGCGTGTGATGATTGCTACTAAGAATGGTGGGTATGAGTCCTCTAGTGACTATGATGAGGAGACTTTGGCTCTTATTACACATGAAGAACACGATGGAGATGATTCTGATCATGAGACGCAATACATGGCTGTTGAAGATGCTGACAGGTATGAATGTTTAGTTGCTCAACGTGTTTTGAGTGTGCATGTTACACAAGCTGAGCAAAATCAGAGGCATAATTTGTTCCATACAAAGGGAGTTATGAAGGAACGTTCTGTTCGCGTCATCATAGATGGAGGGAGCTGCAACAACTTGGCTAGCATGGATATGGTGGAGAAGCTATCTCTCACCACAAGACCACATCCACATCCTTACTACATCCAATGGTTCAACAACAGCAGCAAGGTTAAGGTAACACATACTGTTCGTGTGCATTTTAGTATCTCTACATATGCTGATTATGTTGATTGTGATGTGGTACCTATGCAAGCATGATCCTTATTACTTGGTAGACCATGGAATTTGATAAAAATTCTGTACACCATGGTAGAAACAATCAGTATACTCTTGTTCATAAGGATAAAAATATTACTTTGCTTCCTATGACTCCTGATTCCATTTTGAAAGATGATATTAATAGAGCTAATAAAGCAAAACAGGAGAAAAAATAAGAGTGAAAATCAGATTGTGGCAAAAGAATTTGAGCAACAAATGAAGCCTAATAATAAACCATCTAGTGTTGCTTCTGAAATTAAATTGAAAAGTGCATGTTTACTTGCCACCAAATCTGATATTGATGATCTAGATTTTAGCAACTTTGTTTGCTATGCTTTTGTGTGCAAAGAGGCATTATTTTCATTTGAGGATGTGCCTTCCTCTTTGCCTCCCACTGTCACTAATATTTTGCAGGAGTTCGCTGACGTCTTTCCACAAGACGTGCCACCGGGATTACCACCTATTCGAGGGATTGAGCATCAAATTGACTTAATTCCCGGTGCATCATTACCCAACCGTGCACCATACCGTACCAATCCAGAGGAGACGAAGGAGATTATGGGTCAAGTATAAGAGCTGCTCAACAAAGGTTGTATACGCGAATCCCTTAGTCCTTGTGCTGTTACTACCATTTTAGTGCCTAAAAAGGATGGTACGTCACGTATGTGCGTTGATTGTAGAGGCATTAATAATATTACTATTCGTTATCGTCATCCTATCCCAAGGCTAGATGATATGCTTGATGAATTGAGTGGCTCTACAATATTCTCCAAGGTTGATTTGCGTAGTGGATACCATCAGACTCGTATGAAATTGGGAGATGAATGGAAAGCGGCATTTAAAACTAAGTTTGGATTATATGAGTGGTTAGTCATGCCTTTTGGGTTAACTAATGCACCTAGTACTTTCATGAGATTAATGAATGAAGTTTTACGTGCTTTCATTGGACGATTTGTGGTAGTTTACTTTGATGACATATTGATTTATAGCAAATCTTTGGAGGAACATTTGGAACATTTACGTGCTGTTTTTATTGCTCTATGTGATGCACGTTTGTTTGGTAACCTTGGGAAGTGCACCTTTTGCACCGACGGAGTATCTTTTCTTGGCTATGTTGTTACTCCATAGGGAATTGAAGTTGATAAAGCCAAGATAGAAGCTCTTGAGAGTTGGCCGCAGCCCAAAACGGTCACATAAGTGAGGAGTTTTCTTATCCTCACTGGATTCTATAGGCGTTTTGTGAGAGATTTCAGCACCATTGCTGCACCTCTCAATGAGCTTACAAAGAAGGATGTACCTTTTGTTTGGGGTACCGCACAGGAAGAAGCCTTCACGGTATTGAAAGATAAGTTGACACATGCTCCTTTACTCCAACTTCCTGATTTTAATAAGACTTTTGAGCTTGAATGTTATGCTAGTGGAATTGGATTGGGAGGTGTTATTACAAGATGGCAAACCTATTGCATACTTTTCTGAAAAATTGAGTGGGCCTAGTCTGAATTATTCTACTTATGATAAATAATTATATGCTCTTGTTTGGACTTTAGAAACATGGCAACATTATTTATGGCCCAAAGAATTTGTTATACATTCTGATCATGAATCTTTGAAACGTATTAAAAGTCAAGCTAAACTGAACCGTAGACATGCTAAATGGGTTGAATTCATTGAGACTTTCCCTTATGTCATTAAACACAAGAAGGGTAAATAAAATGTTATTGCCGATGCATTGTCTCGTCGTTATACTATGCTTTCACAACTTGACTTTAAAATATTTGGTTTGGAGACCATCAAAGATCAATAAGTTCATGATGCTGAATTTAAAGATGTATTGCAGAATTGTAAGGAAGGGAGAACTTGGAACAAGTTCATTCTTAACGATGGATTTGTGTTTCATGCTGACAAGCTATGCATTCCAGCTAGCTCCGTTCGTCCTTTGTTGTTGCAGGAGGCGCATGGAGGAGGACTAATGGTACACTTTGCGTCAAGAAGATGGATGATATACTTGCTACACATTTCTTTTGGCCAAAGATGAGACGGGATGTTGAGCGTTTTGTTGCTCGCTGCACTACATGTCAAAAAGCTAAGTCACGACTCAATCCTCATGGTTTATATATGCCTTTGCCTGTACCTAGTATTCCTTGGGAGGATATATCTATGGACTTTATTCTGGGTTTACCTCAAATAAAGAAGGGGAGGGATAGCATATTTGTTGTCGTGGATAGGTTCTCGAAAATGGCACACTTTATACCATGTCATAAAAGTGATGATGTTGTTAATGTTGCTGATTTATTCTTTCGTGTACCAAATACTATTGTTTCAGATCATGATACTAAATTTCTTAGCCACTTTTGGAGATGTTTATGGGCTAAGTTGGGGACTAAACTACTTTTTAGTACTACTTGTCACCCCCAAACTGATGGACAAACTGAAGTAGTCAATAGAACATTGTCTACTATGCTTAAGGTTGTTTTGAAGAATAATAAGAAAATGTGGGAAGAATGCTTGCCTCATATTGAATTTTCTTATAATCGTTCATTGCATTCTACTACTGAGATGTGCCCTTTTGAAATTGTGTATGGTTTCCTACCTCGTGCACTTATTGATTTCTTGCCTCTTCCATCTTCGGAGAAGGTTAATTTTGATGCTAAAGAACGTGCTGAATTGATTTTAAAAATGCATGAGTTAACTAAGGAAAACATTGAGCGTATGAATGCTAAATATAAACTTGCTGGAGATAAGGGTAGAAAACATGTTGTGTTTGCACCTGGAGATCTTGTTTGGTTACATTTGCGTAAGGATAGATTTCCTAATTTGCGCAAATCAAAGCTAATGCCACGTGCTTATGGTCCTTTTAAGGTGTTAGAGAAAATAAATGATAATGCATATAAACTTGAGCTGCCTGTAGATTTTGGGGTTAGTCCCACTTTTAACATTGCAGATTTGAAGCCTTATTTGGGTGAGGAAGATGAGCTTTCGTCGAGGACGACTTCATTTCAAGAAGGGGAGGATGATGAGGACATCAATACCATTGTTACACCCACAGCCCCTGCTGCTATACATACTAGACCAATTACTAGAGCTCGCGCACGCCAATTGAATTATCAGGTACTTTTGTTTCTTGGTAACGATTCTAAAGTTCATGAGAATATGATGCTGCCTAAATTGGATACATTTGTTTTGCTTACAAATGAAGGGCCTAGCTTGGACAAGAAAGATGAACCTTGGAGCAAGTTCAAGCATGTTGATGATGGCATGCGCAAGGGGATCAAGAACGGAGTTACAAGTGATGATTTCAGGACTTTGAAGAACGGAGTGCATGAAGCCTTGGACGAAATATACAAGATGCCACTTCATAAATTTTATCCAGTGGCTATTCTAGGTGCCGCGTCACCTTATTATTGGGCCAGGCCCATGTATTTTCGAAATACTTAAGTATAGGCTGTTCAAAATCACGGCGCTGCACGTAAACAAGAGAAAAGCACACTCTGGAACTTTTTTTCGCTCTGTTTTTTTTGGCGCTCCTCTCTTTTTTTGCGCTCCTATTTTTTTGCGAAAAATCACTTTAATGGCGAGTGTCTCAAAACTCTTCCGTCGTCAAACTGACAGGATGGGCACGAAAAAAATTGACTTTTTTTTCAGGAAATCAGGGCAGCGACGACGAAAAAGTGCAACAAAAAATCACTATGATGGCGAGTGTCTCAAAACGCTCCGTGGGACCTAAAAATAGGATAGGAAAAAATATTTTTGGTCGCCGAAATTTTGTCCTAAAAACTGCCTGGGGGTCTCTAGACTCTTTTTTTTCGAGACATACTCAGGCAAGGAAACACAAAACGAAAACTAGATGGATCTCGAAAACAAACCTAATATGAAAAGAACTCAGATTGGTGGTGGACTGGTGATATGTCTCCAACGTATCTATAATTTTTGATTGCTTCATGCTATATTATCTATTGTTTTGGACACTATTGGGCTTTATTATCCACTTTATATTATTTTTGGGACTAACCTATTAACCGGAGGCCCAGCCCAGAATTGTTGTTTTTTTTGCCTGTTTTAGGGTTTCGAAGAAAAGAAATATCAAACGGAGTCCACACGGAATGAAACCTTCGGGAACGTGATTTTCTCACCGAATACAACTCAGGAGACTTGGACCCTACGTTAAGCCAGCTAACAGGAGCCCACGAGGTAGGGGGCGTGCCTACCCCCCCAGGCGCGCCCTCAACCCTCGTGGGGCCCCTGTTGCTCCACCGACGTACTTCTTCCTCCTATATATATCCACGTACCCCCAAACGATTAGAACAAGAGCCAAAACCCCAATTCCACCGCCGTAACTTTCTGTATCCACGAGATCCCATCTTGGGGCCTGTTTCGGAGCTCCGCCGGAGGGGGCGTCGATCACGGAGGGCTTCTACATCAACACCATAGCCTCTCTGATGAAGTGTGAGTAGTTTACTTCAGACCTACTGGTCCATAGTTAGTAGCTAGATGGCTTCTTCTCTCTTTTTGGATCTCAATACAATGTTCTCCCCCTCTCTTGTGGAGATCTATTTGATGTAATCTTCTTTTTGCGGTGTGTTTGTTGAGACCGATGAATTGTGGGTTTATGATCAAGTCTATCTATGAATAATATTTGAATCTTCTCTGAATTCTTTTATATATGATTGGTTATCTTTGCAAGTCTCTTCGAATTATCAGTTTGGTTTGGCCTACTAGATTGATCTTTCTTGCAATGGGAGAAGTGCTTAACTTTGGGTTCAATCTTGCAGTGTCCTTTCCCGGTGACAGTAAGGGCAGCAAGGCACGTATTATATTGTTACCATCGAGGATAACAAGATGGGGTTTTGTTCATATTGCATGAGTCTATCCCTCTACATCATGTCATCTTGCTTAAGGTGTTACTCTGTTTTTAACTTAATACTCTAGATGCATGCTGGATAGCGGTCGATGAGTGGAGTAATAGTAGTAGATGCATGCAGGAGTCGGTCTACTTGTCTCGGGCGTGATGCCTATATACATGATCATACCTAGATATTCTCATAACTATGCTCAATTCTGTCAATTGCTCAATAGTAATGTGTTCACCCACCGTAGAATACTTATGCTCTCGAGAGAAGCCACTAGTGAAACCTATGGCCCCCGGGTCTATCTTTATCATATCAATCTCCTACTACTTAGTTATTTACTTTGCTATTTACTTTGCTTTTATTTTACTTTGCATCTTTATCATAAAAACACCAAAAATATTATCTTATCATATCTATCAGATCTCACTCTCGTAAGTGGCCCTATAGGGATTGACAACCCCTATTTGCGTTGGTTGCGATGATTTATTTGTTTTGTGCAGGTACGAGGGACTCACGCGTAGCCTCCTACTGGATTGATACCTTGGTTCTCAAAAACTGAGGGAAATACTTACGCTACTTTGCTGCATCATCCCTTCCTCTTCGGGGAAAACCAACGTAGTGCTAAAAGAGGTAGCAAGAAGGATTTTTGGCGCTGTTGCCGGGGAGGTCTACGCAAAAGTCAACATACCAAGTACCCATCACATACCCTTATCTCCCGCATTACATTATTTGCCATTTGCCTCTCGTTTTCCTCTCCCCCACTTCACCCTTGCCGTTTTATTCGCCCTCTCTCTCTCTATCCTCCCTCTCTTTCTCTATTTGCCCATTTTGCTTGTTTGCTTGTGTTGTGCCTTCCATTTGCTTGCATCTTTGCTTGCTAATAATCTATTGTTATGGATCCACTTAAAGTGTTCTACTTGGATCATCTTCGATCCTTATGCGCTCGTGCTGAAACCCCAACTAGCCTAGTTGATGGGAAATCTTTAGATGAGCATGCTCATTTTGTGCGTCATCGTTTGTGTGAAAAAGGGAAGCTCTTATGGTATCATATAAATATTTTGCTATGCTATGCTTGGAATCTTTGTGAAATTTGTGATTTTACTTGTTGCTCTAAGAACCCTAAAAAAACACCTTCCCTACCTATGTGAGTTCAATGATAATGAAATCTTATCTTCTTACGCAAAGGGTGTTTATAGTTACTATGATATCGAACAAATTGAAGAATTTGTCATTTTTAAGGGTGCTCATGAAGTTTCTTCTTTGATTGAAAAGTATGATTTTACTCTCAATAAATCTGAAATTCCGTCATATTAAATATTGCAATGAAAACTTTGCTCATAATGTCTATGTCCAAGAATTTATTGAAAGCATGACCGTTGCTTTGGAAGAAAATAATGATATGCATGAATCTATAGATAATGATGATTCCGATGATTTGGTTGAAATATCCCTTGATGAACATGATGCTTGTTATTCTTGTGGCCATGACGCCAATATTTATGAAGATAAATTTGCTATAGTTCCTTATGTTAAACATGAGATCGTTGCTATTGCACCCATACTTGATAGTTCCTTCTATGAAAAAGCATAATTGCAATGATGTTATTATATATTCTCTTAATGTCAATTGTGTTAATGATATGCAAAACCCTAAGCTTGGGGATGCTAGTTTTGCCATGACTACTATTTGTTGCAATGATCATGATTGGGGTGATTCTTCTTTTGATCTTGAAAATTTATTTAAGCCCCATCATGAATATGAGATTGATAATAGTGTTTGCAATATTATTGAAAGTGGGTTTGGAGAGGTTATGACTTTAGTTAATGTTAATCCCACTATTTCGGAAGAGTGTCAACTTTGCATGCATGTGGATCATGTTGAAAATATTTTATGTGATAGCTATTTTGTTGAATTTCCTTATGATCCTACATGTAATTATTATGATAGAGGAAAATATGGTGGTAGAAATTTTCATGTTACTAAATTACCTCTCGTTATGTTGAAATTGCTATTGTTTCTTTCCGCTTCCTTGCATATGCTAGTTTTTGCTTGCCTTGATAATTTGTTTGCCTATGAGATGCCTATGCATAGGAAGTATGTTAGACTTAGATGTGTTTGTCACGTGTTTTATGATGCTCTCTTTGTGCTTCAATTCTTGTCTTTCATGTGAGCATCATTAAAATTATCATTGCCTAGCTAGGGGCATTAAACGATAGCGCTTGCTGGGAGGCAACCCAATTTTATTTTTATTCCTTACTTTTTGCTCCTGTTTAGTAATAAATAATTTATCTAGCCTCTATTTTGGTTGTGTTTTTTGTGTTTAATTAGTGTTTGTGCCAAGTAGAACTGTTGGGAAGACTTGGGGAAAGTCTTGTTGAACTTGCTGTAAAAAAACAGAAACTTTAGCGCTCACGAGAACTGATGTCATTTTTATTTGGAAAGCGCTATTTAGTTAATTCTTTTTGAAGATGATCAACATATAAATTCCTCACGTGCAGAAATTTATTTTAGAATTTTTGGGGTTCCATATCTTGCGCTAGCTACATATTACTACAGACTGTTCTGTTTTTGACAGATTCTGTTTTGCGTGTGTTGTTTGCTTATTTTGATGAATCTATGGCTAGTAAAATAGTTTATGAACCATAGAGAAGTTGGAATACAGTAGGTATAACACCCATATAAATAAATAATGAGTTCATTACAGTACCTTGAAGTGGTCTTTTGTTTTCTTTCGCTAACGGAGCTCGCGAGTTTTCTACTTTAAGTTTTGTGTTGTGAAGTTTTCAAGTTTTGGGTAAAGATTTGATGGATTATGGAACAAGGAGTGGCAAGAGCCTAAGCTTGGGGATGCCCCAGAAGGCATCCCCTCTTTTGTCTACTTCTATCGGTAACTTTACTTGGAGCTATATTTTTATTTACCACATGATATGTGTTTTACTTGGAGCGTCTTGTATGATTTGAGTCTTTGCTTGTTAGTTTACCACAATCATCCTTGCTGTACACACCTTTTGAGATAGCCATACATGATTTGGAATTTGTTAGAATACTCTATGTGCTTCTCTTATATCTTTTGAGTTATATAATTTTGCTCTAGTGCTTCACTTATATCTTTTAGAGCATGGTGGTGGATTTGTTTTATAGAAACTATTGGTCTCTCATGCTTCACTTAGATTATTTTGAGAGTCTTAATAGCATGGTAATTTGCTTAAAATCCTAATATGCTTGGTATGCAAGATTAATAATAAAACTTTCTTATGAGTGTGTTGAATACTAAGAGAAGTTTGATGCTTGATGATTGTTTTGAGGCATGGAGGTAATAATATCAAAGTCGTGCTAGTTGAGTAGTTGTGAAATTGAGAAATACTTGTGTTGAAGTTTGCAAGTCCCGTAGCATGCATGTATGGTAAACGTTATGCAAAAAATTTGAAACATGAGGTGTTATTTGATTGTCTTCCTTATGAGTGGCGGTCGGGGATGAGCGATGGTCTTTTCCTACCAATCTACCCCCCTAGGAGCATGCGCGTAGTACCGAGGTTTTTGATGACTTGTAGATTTTTGAAATAAGTATGTGAGTTCTTAATGACTAATGTTGAGTCCATGGATTATACTCACTCTCACCCTTCCATCCTTGCTAGCCTCTTCGGTACCATGCATTGCCCTTTCTCACATTGAGAGTTGGCGCAAACTTCGCCGGTGCATCCAAACCCCGTGATATTATACGCTCTTTCACGTATAAACCTCCTTATATATTCCTCAAAACAGCCACCATACCTACCTATTATGGCATTTCCATATCCATTCCGAGATATATTGCCATGCAACTTTCCATCATTCCGTTCATCATGACACATTCATCATTGTCATATTGCTTAGCATGATCATGTAGTTGACATAGTATTTGTGGCAAAGCCACCGTTCATAATTCTTTCATACATGTCACTCTTGGTTCATTGCATATCCCGGTACACCGCCGGAGGCATTCATATAGAGTCATCTTTTGTTCTAGTATCGAGTTGTAATCATTGAGTTGTAAATAAATAGAAGTGTGATGATCATCATTTTCTAGAGCATTGTCCCAAGTGAGGAATATAAAAAAAGAGGAAAGGCCATAAAAAGGGAAAGGCCCAAAAAAGGAAAAAAAAATGAGAGAAAAAGAGAGAAGGGACAATGTTACTATCCTTTGCCACACTTGTGCTTCAAAGTAGCACCATGATCTTCATAGTAGAGAGTCTCTCATGCTATCACTTTCATATACTAGTGGGAATTTTTCATTATAGAACTTGGATTGTATATTCCAACAATGGGCCTCCTCAAGTGCCCTAGGTCTTTGTGAGCAAGCAAGTTGGATGCACACCCACTAGTTTCTTTTGTTGAGCTTTCATACATTTATAGCTCTAGTGCATCCGTTGCATGGCAATCCCTACTCCTTGCATTAACATCAATCGGTGGGAATCTCCATAGCCCATTGATTAGCCTCGTTGATGTGAGACTTTCTCCCTTTTTGTCTTCTCCACATAAACCCCCTCATTATATTCTATTCCACCTATAGTGCTATGTCCATGGCTCGCGCTCATATATTGCGTGAAAGTTTATAGGTTTGAGATTACTAAAGTATGAAACAATTGCTTGGCTTGTCATCGGGGTTGTGCATGATGATAGCATTCTTGTGTGACGAAAATGAAACATGACTAAACCATATGATTTTGTAGGGATGAACTTTCTTTGGCCATGTTATTTTGAGAAGACATAATTGCTTAGTTAGTATGCTTGAAGTATTATCATTTTTATGTCATTATGAACTTTTGTCTTGAATCTTTCGGATCTGAATATTCATACCACAATTAAGAAGAATTACATTAAAATTATGCCAAGTAGCACTCCGGATCAAAATTCTGTTTTTATCATTTACCTACTCGAGGACGAGCAGGAATTAAGCTTGGGGATGCTTGATACGTCTCCAACGTATCTATAATTTTTGATTGCTCCATGCTATATTATCTATTGTTTTGGACATTATTGGGCTTTATTATCAACTTTTATATTATTTTTGGGTCTAACCTATTAACCGGAGGCCCAACCCAGAATTGTTGTTTTTTGCCTGTTTTAGGGTTTCGAAGAAAAGGAATATCAAACGGAGTCCAAACGGAATGAAACCTTCGGGAACGTGATTTTCTCACCGAATAAAACTCAGGAGACTTGGACCCTACGTCAAGCCAGCTAACAGGAGCCCACGAGGTAGGGGGTGCGCCTACCCCCCCCCCCCCAGGCGCGCCCTCCACCCTCGTGGGGCCCCTGTTGCTCCACCGACGTACTTCTTCCTCCTATATATATCCACGTACCCCCAAACGATCAGAACAGGAGCCAAAACCCTAATTCCAACGCTGTAACTTTCTGTATCCACGAGATCCCATCTTGGGGCCTGTTCCGGAGCTCCGCCGGAGGGGGCATTGATCACGGAAGGCTTCTACATCAACACCATAGCCTCTTCGATGAAGTGTGAGTAGTTTACTTCAGACCTACGGGTCCATAGTTAGTAGCTAGATGGCTTCTTCTCTCTTTTTGGATCTCAATACAATGTTCTCCCCCTCTCTTGTGGAGATATATTCGATGTAATCTTCTTTTTGCGGTGTGTTTGTTGAGACCAATGAATTGTGGGTTTATGATCAAGTCTATCTATGAATAATATTTGAATCTTCTCTGAATTCTTTTATGTATGATTGGTTATCTTTGCAAGTCTCTTCGAATTATTAGTTTGGTTTGGCCTACTAGATTGACCTTTCTTGCAATGGGAGAAGTACTTAGCTTTGGGTTCAATCTTGCGGTGTCCTTTTCCCGGTGACAGTAAGGGCAGCAAGGCACGTATTGTATTGTTGCCATCGAGGATAACAAGATGGGGTTTTCTTCATATTGCATGAGTCTATCCCTCTACATCATGTCATCTTGCTTAAGGCGTTACTCTGTTTTTAACTTAATACTCTAGATGCATGTTGGATAGCGGTCGATGAGTGGAGTAATAGTAGTAGATGCAGGCAGGAGTCGGTCTACTTGTCTCGGACGTGATGCCTATATACATGATCATACCTAGATATTCTCATAACTATGCTCAATTCTGTCAATTGCTCAACAGTAATTTGTTCACCCACCGTAGAATACTTATGCTCTCGAGAGAAGCCACTAGTGAAACCTATGGCCCCCGGGTCTATCTTTATCATATCAATCTCCTACTACTTAGTTATTTACTTTGCTATTTACTTTGCTTTTATTTTACTTTGCATCTTTATCATAAAAACACCAAAAATATTATCTTATCATATCTATCAGATCTCACTCTCGTAAGTGGCCCTATAGGGATTGACAACCCCTATTTGCGTTGGTTGCGAGGATTTATTTGTTTTGTGCAGGTACGAGGGACTCGCGCGTAGCCTCCTACTGGATTGATACCTTGGTTCTCAAAAACTGAGGGAAATACTTACGCTACTTTGCTGCATCATCCCTTCCTCTTCGGGGAAAACCAACGCAGTGCTAAAAGAGGTAGCAACAGGTAGATGTATATGTGGACTCGGATTGGTGGTGGACAGGCAGATCTATATGTGGACTCGGATTGGTGGTGGACAGGCGGATGTATATGTGGACTCGGATTGGTGGTGGACAGGCGAATGTATATGGCAGCGGTAAGGAATATGTTGGTGGTGGTGGTATGTGGTAGGAATGATGACAATGGTGCTGCGGCAGCGTGACAACTTGTGAACAGAACTCGAAACTCTAAAGGAAACTAGACGCTAAGACCTGCAACTAGACACGATGATGCAACCACAAATTCAACAATGCAAAACCCTAAAAAGATTATGCAAAGGCTTAGATTGGTTCGGATATGATGACCTAACCCTAACTTTTTCTTGGCTTTTTCATGGACTGTAGGTATGAAGAACAGACTCGATCTAAACTATGAAAAACTGTAAAATCTCACCGAGCAACCTGGAAATCTGATACCACTTGATAGAGGCAAAGGTGTCCCATCTTTTGATGAGATGGTGGCTATCGTTTTGGAGGAAGTTGACTTTGACGATCCGACTACGAATGTGCGAGGACGTCGCTCCTTAGCAATCGGTAAACCAACTCCGAGAGGTTATTGACCACGCCGGAGCATGATCAACCTGACCAAGAAGGTATGTTTCCTGCAGGCAAACGAAGATCAAGCAAGAAACTGAGATTGCAATCTAGATATTGCGAATATAAGATGAAAGCTTTATTGATCAAGGTGGGGTTCTGTGACGCCTTGGTCTGGTCGTTGAACACAAACGAAGTACGCGAACTTGCAGCTATGCCGAACTTTTAATCTAAACAAAACCCCAAAGTCTAAACGATGCCCTAAGGGCTGTATATATGGAGGAGAGAGGGGGAATTTCGTGGCCCTTGGTGGAGGGGTCCGAAACCAACCCTAACTCTTGTTTCCCCACACATACGGACTCTAAAAACAGCCTATACTTATGTATTTCGAAAATATATGGGCCTGGCCCAATAATAAGGTGACGCAGCACCTAGAATAGCCCCTGGACAAAATTTATGAAGTGGCATCTTGTATATTTTGTCCAAGGCTTCATGCACTCCTTGTGGTGGCTTCAAAGTCATGAAATCATCACTTGTAACTCTGTTCTTGATCCCCTTGCGCATGCCATCATCTCCATGCCTGAACTTGCTCCAAGGTTCATCTTTCTTGTCCAAGCTAGGCCCTTCATTTGTAAGCAAAACAAATGTATCTAATTTAGGCAACACCATATTCTCATGAACATTAGAATCGTTACCAAGAAACGAAAGTACATGATAATTCAATTGGCGTGCGCGAGCTCTAGTAATTGGTCTAGTATGTATAGTAGCAGGGGTTGTGGGTGTAACAATGGTATTGATGTCCTCATCACCCGCCGAAGTTTCTGCCTTGGTAAAGGTTCTAAGTTGGAGGAAATAATAGTTACCTCTTCTTCGACTGCCTGGCTGGCCCCCGTGTCATCCTGGCAATAGTCAATGTCAATAAGGTTGTTAAAAAATAGGCCAAGAGAGTCAAGGGCTACCTCCGACTCAGAGGTATCGTCCAGCTTAAGTAATTCAGAGGCAGTTGGTTTCTTCTTAGACTTCCTAACGGTCTTTTTTACGGCTCTCGCAGCAGCTTTAGCCTTTTTGGCAGCCTCATGGTCATATTTGGCCTTCCAGAAATCAGATTTAGCCTGTGGAAGGATAATATGTTGAAGTTCATGCAATACTTAACTGCCGAGGGAAAAAGAAGTCAAAAGATTTACCTCTGGCGTCGGGTGTCGGTGTGAAAACCGGTGGATCTCGGGTAGGGGGTCCCGAACTGTGCGTCTAAGATTGATGGTAATAGGAGACAGGGGACACAATGTTTACCCAAGTTCGAGCCCTCTCTATGGAGGTAATACCCTACGTCCTACTTGATTGATATTGATGAATATGGGTGTTACAAGAGTTGATCTACCACGAGATCAAGATGGCTAAACCCTAGAAGCCTAGCCTATATGACTATGGTGATGAATATATCCTTTCCGGACTATCCCCTCCGGTTTATATAGACATCGAGGTGATCTAGGGTTTACATAGAGTCGGTTACATAAGAAGGATTCTTCATAGTCGGTCGCCAAGCTTGCCTTCCGCGCCAAGGAGAGTCCAATCCGGACCCAGGTACGGTCTTCGGCCTTCATGTCTTCATAGCCCATCAGTCTAGCCCAATAGATAACAGGCCGGACGCCCGAGGACCCCTTAGTCCAGGACTCCCTCAGTAGCCCCTGAACCTGGCTTCAATGACGAGGAGTCCGGCGTGCATATTGTTTCCGGCATTGCAAGGCGGGTTCCTGAAAGCACAAGTGCTCCCTAGGTGGTTTTGATAATTGATGACAACATATCTCTTGTTGGACTAACATTTCTATCTAGCATGTTTCAGATAAGTTCAACAATGGAGTGGCATGGACTAAAGGTTGTGGGAACTCCTTCAAGATGCTAAGGACAAAGGATTGGCTAAAGCTTCAAGCTCAAGACTCTTCATTTTACATTTTAGTGATCCAAGATCACATTGAGTCCATAGGAAAAGCCAATACTATCAAGGAGGGATGAGGTGTTGCTTAATGAGCCTCTTGCTTCATGTGCTTAATGATATGCTCCAAAATCCTCAGCTACTTTCCCACTTCCACATATGACCTAAACCCTAAGCCAAACTCGGTCCTACCGATTCTTCCTATCCGGCGCCACCGAGTTTCACTTGTCATAAGCCACTGCCAAACCCTAATCATTTCGGTCTCACCGATGGGATCTCGGTCTCACCGAGATGGGCTTGCAAACTCTTTGTTACCCATTGCAATATTCTCGGTCCCACTGAGATATGCAATCGGTTCCACCGAGTTTGCTTGGCCAAATCTCAGTTTCACTTATTACCCAAATCGGTCCCACCGCGTTTGAGTAATCGGTCAAACCGAGTTTTGGATTTACCCTAACCCTAGCACATCGGTCCCACCGAGTTGATCCAGTCGGTCCCACCGAAATCTCTAACGGTCACTAGGTTTACATTTTCGGTCCGACCGAGTTTATTGATTCGGTCCCACCGAGATTGGAAAACTGTGTAACGGTTGGATTTTGTGTGGAGGCTATATATACCCCTCCACCTCTTCATTCGTGGAGAGAGCTATCAGAACGCATACACCATTCCAACTCATATGTTCTGAGAGAGAACCACCTACTCATGTGTTGAGACCAAGATATTCCATTCCTACCATATGAATCTTGATCTCTAGCCTTTCCCAAGTTGCTTTCCACTCAAATCTTCTTTCTACCAAATCCAATCCTATGAGAGAGAGTTGAGTGTTGGGGAGACTATCATTTGAAGCACAAGAGCAAGGAGTTCATTACCTACACACCATTTGTTACTTCTTGGAGAGTGGTGTCTCCTAGATTGGCTAGGTGTCACTTGGGAGCCTCCGACAAGATTGTGGAGTTGAACCAAGGAGTTTGTAAGGGCAAGGAGATCGCCTACTTCGTGAAGATCTACCGCTAGTGAGGCAAGTCCTGTGTGGGCGATGGCCATGGTGGGATAGACAAGGTTGCTTCTTCGTGGACCCTTTGTGGGTGGTTGCTTCTTCGTGGACCCTTCGTGGGTGGAGCCCTGTGTGGACTCGCGCAACCGTTACCCTTGGGTGGAGCCCTGTGTGGACTCGCGCAACTGTTACCCTTCGTGGGTTGAAGTCTCCATCAACGTGGATGTAGGATAGCACCACCTATCCGAACCACGGGAAAAACATCTGTGTCTCCAATTGCGTTTGATCTCTCCAAACCCTTCCCTTTACATTCTTGCAAGTTGCATGCTTTACATTCCGCTGCTCATATACTCTTTGCATGCTTGCTTGATATGTATTGTGTGTGTGTTGAAATTGTGCCTAAACTCCACTTAAATCGAAAAAGCTTAAAAAATTGCAACTTTAGCACTAAGTGTCTAATCACCCCCCCTCTAGACACATCTACTTCTAGATCCTACAATTCCCTTTTATCTGAACTTCAAGATAGTCTTCGGATGCTATGATAGTATCCGGACCTGTCATACACACCATACGTAACCGTAGAGAGAATATATATTTTTACACGAGTCTAATCTGCCGAGAGCTTTTATAATATGACATCACATATGTCCGGTCATAATTTTGGACTATTTTAGCCGACCCATAGCCCCACGTCCCAGGACGTGGCCTTATTGGCGCATCTTATCAAAATGGAGATTGTGCCTCCCTTTTTTAAGGGATTCCTGTCGACTCGAACGTGGGTAACCCAACAGTCGCTTGGGCATGACTCCTTGGAAACAAGCAAGTTTTTGAGGCCCGAGAGGAGACGTTTGACATTTGTAGCCTTTATATAGGGGTACAGACCCGCCTTTTTTCTTCCACGCTTGCCTCTTCCTCAACCCCTGCTACCCCGAGTTCCAACACCCGGGCTTCGGTTGCCACCAGCCCCAATCATGTCCGGATCTAGCCGCCAAGGCCGGTGGGTAGCTTCTTCTGTTACGGAGGAAGATATTGCAAAGCTTCAGGCGGCGAGGTACCTGACCGCTGAAATCCATCATCGGCTTCCTGCCGAGGGGCAGGTTATTCCCACCCCCAGATCCAACGAGAGGGTCGTGTTCGTGTCCCACTTCCTCCGCGGGTTGGGGTTTGCAGTTAACCCCTTCGTCCGAGGGCTCATGTTCTATTACGGGCTAGACTTCCACAATTTGGCCCCGGACTCTATTCTTCTTATCTCAACGTTTATCGTTACGTGCGAAGCTCTTCTCCGAACTCCTCCGCACTTCGGCTTGTGGCTCAAGACTTTTGATGTGAAGCCGCGAGTGGTAGAGGGGGAGCAGGCCGAGTGCGGCGGCGCTTGAGTGAGTAAGCTTGCTAGCGCCGTTTGGCTGAAAGGATCCTTCGCCAAATCTTCCGATCTGTGACAGCAGGGGTGGTTCTATATCACCGAGCCCCGTAGCTCCAAGTGGGCAACCGCGCCCGTATTTCGACCCAGCCCTCCAACTCAACTTGCATCGTGGATTAATAAGGGGCTAGATTGGGGATCAACGAATGATGTGCAAACTCTGCAAAGTCGCATTCGGAGCCTCATTGAGAGGGACATCGACATAGCCAGCATCATTCATATAATGCTAGTTCGTCGACCCCTGCCATGCCAGCGACGGCCTCTCCGCCTATGGGAGTTCAATCCAGAAGGGCCGTGGACTCTTCAGAACTTCTTCGGCACAACGCACGAAGGAATGTGGAGATTAGTCTTCGGAAAATGAAGGCAATGGCCGGACACCACCAGAGACGTCGACCTCGACTGCAAGCATCTGGACACCCCAGTAAGTACTCGTTTACCAAATACTTCATAACCAGATACCCAGTGGCAAGATACCAACAGTATCATCCTTTTTCGGGGCTGGATAAAGAAGGTGGAATTGATTAGGTGTCCGGCTCCCCTACCCGAGGACTCAGCAACTCCTATGTTGACAAGGATGCTGGCCTCGGTGCCATACCAGGTACCAGCAAGGGAAGGCGAAAAGATCCAAGATGACCTCGGTTCCGGGGGTAAGTCGGACACTGAGTCCGGAGAAATCGACCTTTCCTCGACCGAAGATGGGGGCGTAAAAGGACCCAGTATCCCTTCTCCGAACAGGAGGAAAAGGGCCGCCTCCGAAGATGGGGAGGGGCGGTCTCCCAAGAAGGGCAAGATGCCACCGTCGACCGGTTTGGGTTTGGAAAGTGATGCCATTGAGCAGCTCCGACAAGGGGACAAACCCTCGGCCGAACAGTAAGAGAATCCGAAGTATTTTGATAGTGTCCTGCTCCGTTATTGTTACCGTAACGCTTTTATACATTGTTACAGGTCGGCACAGGATTTTTTGGGGCGATCCTCTTCTTCGGGGAGTCTCCTCCCAGAGATGATGGAGAGCGAGACGCCTCCTCCGACCTCCTCGCCCAATAAGGCGGATGACTCTGAAGTGTGATCATGGAGGGCCCCTTTAGACCGGGGGACAGAAGAGGCAGTACCCAAAGGTGGATCTTCGACCATCCGGGATTCCGAGGCTGATGCCAACCGAGGCTCCGGACTATCTGGTTCACAGCCGACAGTGATTTTGAAGACGGGTGAGCCGATTCCCTCGAAGGATAGCTGTGCATTTGGAGCAGCCTCGGGGAACTCGAAGACTCCGGATATATTGTGGGACATGTTGCGGAAAGCATCTGTCTCGGGGGAACAGCGTACCTTGATGGGTACAGTGATTGAGAAGATTTTGTCCGCGAAGAGCGGATTAAATGAAGCCTTCCTAAGCCTACTGAAGGGCTTCGAGGTTTGTAACCTAATGTTTTCAGCTATGTTTCATTTGCAAAGATGCACGTGTGTATAGGTATTAGCCCCTGATACTTGGGTTGGCTTCCGCTGGGAAGCAAAACGGAGGATCGAAAAGGACCGTTTGAGGACTAACCTGGTCAACTTTTAACATAGGCTTATTCTCCCTTGGCCTCTTCCCGGACTATGGAAATTGCCAATTTGCAGCGGAAGCTTGATGTGGCAGGGGATGATCTTGCTTTAATCAATATGCGTCTTGACGAGTCGCAAGAAATGTATTCGGGGCAATCCTTATACATTTTTGTGGTATAAGCGTGATGCTGAAATTTGGCTGCAGATGGTGCTGTCGTCGTTGAGGTTCTTCAAGCGGAGCTGGCCCGGGCCAAGGAGCAGGCCCGGCGTAGCAATGCTACTGCCGAAAAGGCATCGGCTGAATTGAAAGCCGAACGAGCTGCACAACGCCAAGATGAGGAGAAGATATCCATAATGACGCTCGAGCTGGAGAATGCTACCGGCCGCGGTGAATTTCTGGAGAAGGAGAGTGAAGACTGTCGGCGTTCTGGGAACGGGGGTCCCCAGACTTGCCTGCCTGCGGCCCGCGGCGTGCCTGAGCCAGCAGGCCGTATGACCCATCTTCACCAACAAAGCGCCCAAGACCCTCGCGAGGGGCCAAGCCTCGCGAGGCGGACGATGCAAGACCTCCTCTGGAGTGGCCTAGCTAGGAAGGCTCACGAGGAGCGGAGATATCAAGGCGAGGCGAACCTCACGAGGCTCTCGTAACATGAGCCATGACGATCGACACCGGGCGGGCGCCAGGCGGGCGCCAGCGCGCACAGCGTCCTTGTTTCCTCTTTTGTGCAAAGGGGGCAAGCGCAGCCGTGGAGCACCGAGGCCTCAGGCAAAGGTTGCCATTTCGGTGCAACAAGACCAAGACCATGGACTGCAAGACGGAGGTCATCGTGGATCCCAGAACAGCGTCACCACCAGAACTTTGTGCAGGCGAAGACTACTTTTGTCAGGATAGCTTGTACTAGTTGTCCCCCTTCAAAATTAGCCCGCCATTGTTGGCTCCCTCCCCGCTCGATATTTGTGAAGAGGACCTGGGCCTCTATAAATAGGACTAGCCACCACCTTAGAGAGGGAGAGAGACCACCCCCCCCCACACACACACACAAGCTCACCGAGCTCAAGAACGCCTCAACCTCAGGAGGCCGTTCTTCCCTTGTATGGTTCATCATTAGCCCAAGAGGCAATCCACCACCACCACACTGGAGTAGGGTATTACACCACAACGGTGGCCCGAACCAGTATAAACCCCATGTCCTTCTGTGTTGTGAGTTCGTCGAGTTCGTCCGCAAGATCTTAGCGAGCTAGAGCGTATATCGGTTGGAGGGAAGACTTCGCGCGCACCCTAGTGTTCGAACCTTAAGGGTTTGCCAGAACCCCACATCCTGACATTTGGCGCGCCAGGTAGGGGTGCGCCGTAGCTTCCCTTTCATCAGTCCGTCGCTCCGTCGTCTCCATGTCGGACGCTCGCCGTGCTCGAGCTGAGCGTCGGGCCGCCCTCGCTGCCCGCGTCGCTCAGACGGCTCCCGCCGGCGGGCCGCCTCGTCGTTCTTCGTCCCCCGCCGCCAACGCTGCCACCGGCCCTGTGGGAAACGAGCAGCAGGCATCCTCACAACATCCTTCGGTGCGGCAGGATGGCCGCACCGCTACTCCATCACTCACCCCTGCTGGCTCTTCGTCTCACGCGCACCGCGCTCCCATGGAGGCATGGGCCGCGCTCATCACGGCGAATGAGCTCCAGCGCTACCGCCCCGTCGGCGACGTCTATGAGGAGTGGCTCGACCGCGTCGCCGAGCTCGTCCGTGCTGCGGGGGGCTCTCTAGCGCCGTCCCACTCTTTGCCTCCCCCTCGGCAAGCCGCGGGCAATGGGGCTCGTGGCGTGCCTCCACCGCCTCGACCCCAAGACGGTGCCTTGGCGCCAAGGCGCGCGCCTCCGCGGCGCGATCCACCGTGCTCGGCGCCCGCGCGTGGAGAAAGGAGCTGCCAAGAAATCCCGCGGCCGCGAGAAGCTGCACTAGCGCTCCCCGTGCCACCTCGTCAAGACCGCGCGCCGCCTGCAGTGGCACAGCGCGGACCTTGCCAAGACCAAGCTCCGCCCTCGAAGCAGGCCCCGGCAACCACGGCAGGCTGCCGTGCCTTCACCCCTGAGCTGCGTAGCGTTGCCTGGCCAGGCAAGTTCAAGCCAGATCTGCCTCCTCGGTACGACGGCACCGCCGACTCCGTGGAGTTCCTGCAGCTCTATGAGTTGAGCATCGAAGCAGCCAACGGCGACGAAAAAGTCATGGTGAACTGGTTTCCCATGGCACTCAAGGATGGGGCCCGCTCCTGGCTCCTGAACCTGCATCACGGCTTGATCTCCTCCTGGGACGAGATGCGCGACCGCTTCGTCGCCAACTTCCAGGGCACTCGTGACCGCCCACCGGTCGCGGGCGACCTATGCCGCATCAAGCAACAGCCAGGAGAGACCCTCCAGAAGTACATCTAGCGCTTCAACAGCACCCGCCTCAAGATCCCCAAGGTCACGGACGAGGCCATCATCTCCGCGTTTTTCGACGGTATCCGCGACGTCAAGATGAAGGAAGAGCTGGCTATCCATGAGGAGCTTTGCACATCTCAGGAGCTGTTCAACCTGGTGACCAGGTGCGCAAGAGCTGAGGAGGGGCGCCTCTCTCTCCTTGAGCTACCAGCTGCAGGAGTGGAGGAAAAGAAGGCCAAGGCCAAGGGCGTGAAGCGCAAAGAGGCAATAGTGCTCGCAGAAGAGCCCGACACCAAGAGAGGCAGAGATCAGCCCGAGTCATCCAAGAATAGCCGCCCATTCTGCGCCTTCCACAACCTGAACACCCGCAACACCAGTGATTGTCAAGAGCTCAGAGCCATTCGGGAAGGACGCTTCGGCCGATGCCCCGAGCGCAACAACCGGGGCTACGGTCGCGAAGGAGGACGTGGAGGAGGACGCTGGGACGACCGTGGCCCGCGCCAGGAGTGGCGTGACCGGTCTCGTGAGGACCGATGGCAGGACAAACCTCGCAAGGGCGCCTGGAGGGACCCGCCTCGTGAGGATCGCCCCCAGGGCAACGCTCGTCTTCCCCCGTTGCTGCCGCCAAGGAGGAACGACCACCACCACCAGGACGAGGGGGTTGGGGGCTTCCAGGAGCCGCACGCGGTCGCTTGCATCTTGGGCGGCGCTCAGGCCCCAGCCTCTCAGCGCATCTTCAAACAGTTCGCTCGCGAGGTGAACGCAGCGCTCCCCAAGCTTGAGGCCACGCGCCCACTCCGGTGGTCCCAATGCACCATCACCTTCAGCTCGGCCGACCAGCTCAAGTGCGCAGCCACCGCTAGCACACTCCCTATGTTGTGCTCCCCAGTCATCAGTAATGTGCAAGTCACCAAGACTCTCATCAACGGTGGTGCAGGGCTCAACGTCCTATCCGCCGACACGTTCGACAACCTCCAAGTGCCCTATGAGCAGCTCCAGCCAACCAAGTATTTCTCAGGAGTGACTGACGGTTCCACCACACCAATAGGGCAAATCCGCCTGCCTGTCACCTTCGGGGAGCGCAAAAATTACCGCACCAAGCTCATCGACTTCGACGTCGCGCACATCCGCCTGCCGTACAATGCCATCCTCGGGTATCCAGCCCTGGCCAAGTTCATGGCAGTCACTCACCACGGCTACAACGTCCTCAAGATGCCAGGAAGCGGGGGGGGGGGGGGGGTCATCACGGTCCCATGTGAAGAAAGGGATGCGGTGTGCTCCCTTGAGCGCGCCTTCCAAGCCGCGGCAATCGACAACCCTGGCGGCAGAAGTGAAGGCCCTCCGGAGACCATCCCCAAGAAGATGGCGTCGCATCAGGAGCCTCGTTAGGATCGGCGCCCGCTCTAGGGGCGCCTCCCTCCATCGCATAGGAAAGCGCGCCCGACACCCTCCTCAGGCAAGGCTCGGGGGCTCTCTTCTGGAGGGCCTCAGACCTTGTCAATCTCATGAGGGAGGCACTTGGGCACCACATGGAAGCATGCTTCATGGCACGTCTTCCTCAGGAGAGCATGGGGCAAGGAATGACCACCACCCAGGAGTTCATCACCAAGACCACCCAAGAGCTACAAGACGCAAGAGCCATGCGTGGCGACAGCCGCTCACAGAGTGTGGCTCACCACCCAGGCGAGGGTGCTAAGCTGCGCGCCTGCGTCGACATCCCAGGGCTCAACAGGGCCGCATCTTAGGAACGCTTCTGGCCATCACGCGCGGGCCGCTGTGAGGGTCCACCACACAGCTTCGTTCGCATGCCCTTCGGCTTGCCGAGCGTGGCGTCGGCCCATCAGCACAGTGTGCGGCAAGTCCTAGCGGCTCAGGAGGCCAGTTTCCACGCCGTTCTGGAGGAGATGGCGACGGCCTTCAGGGAACCTCCTGAGCTCCCAGAGCCTCCCGGGGCTCAGGGTCCCGGTGGCTCATGAGGAGTCATTCCTTCAACGTGTGGCTTCAGCTGCACCATCTCTACTTCGTCTACAGACCCAGGTGACATCTTCCAAGTTCATTTAAGCTGGGAGCGCCCCTCGGGCTGCACTATTCCCAGGCCACGTGGGTCCGTCCCTGTGGCATGTATCCCTTCTGCTTATGTTTCTAAGCTTACCTCGATGGGGGCGCCCCTTGGGCTGCATCATCCCCATGCCGCTTGGGCCAGACCCAGTGGCATGTACCTTCCTGCATTTATCCCAGACAATCTGCTCTTCATGCTTAACCTGCCAGCTGCTATCACCTGTTTGATCACCGCCCGCCACGGGTCCGTTCGCCCCATGCAATTTGCTTGCACGTTAAAAGGGGGGCTCCTGAGCATCCTGACTCAGGAGCTCTTACTGGCTCTCCAGCCCTCACCCCCTGGCCTTGACCATGCCATCGCGACCTGGCATACCAGCGGCGGCTGAGCTCGCTAGAGGGCCCGGACCTGAGGACGTAGAGTGCTTGCATCTAACCGCCTTGCAGGGACATACAGTCACCAAGACTCAAGACCAGGCGCAACCCGCCTTGAGGTAGGGCCTCGTGAGTCCCGCGCTGGCTCAGAGTGCCCAGATACACCTCGCAGCCCTGCCGTGCAAGCCACGTGTCAGGGCGGGGCTGTACACGCCCCAGGGGCTCCTCCCGGAGGGGGCCCCCACCCCACGCCCAAGTGGAAGCTCCATGCTCCACACTAGCTGTCGACACTGCCGAGGAGCGGCTATGCCCGTGCACAAGCGGAAGCACTATGGTCCGCGCTGGTGATAAACAACTGAGGGCGACCCCACGGTCGTACCAACCTCAGGGAGCCCAAAGCTCAGCGCCCAGCCTCACCACGACGCCTCCCCTCGGGAGAGTCGCGCGAGGGGGCTGCGCTCGGGTCACGCCCAAGCGCACGCCACCCAACCAGGTCCCCCGGACCTGGGCGTCGCGCACCCCTCCCGAGGCCTCGGCGAGGGCAAGTATGGAAATTGTTTGAACGTCAAGGGGAACTCCTGAGCATCGTGACTCAGGAGCCTAACTGGTCACGTAGCCCCTCACTCCTTGGTCCGTCCTGGTCTCCGGTTGGCCCAACGGCGGTTGAGGCATACGCGGGGCCGGGCTCTGCCGATGTAGAACATCAATCTATCCTCACGAACTCTCCCTATATGTTGTTCGCACGTCAAGGGGGACTCCTGAGCATCGCGACTCAGGAGCCTAACTGGTCACGTAGCCCCTCACTCCTTGGACCGTCCTGGTCTCCGATCGGCCCAATGGCGGTTGAGGTATGCGCGGGGTCGGGCTCTGCCGACGCAGAACAAGGCAAATAAGGAAGGAAAACGCAGAATCTCAAAGCAAATATTACAAGCATACTGTTCTCACAATATCAAATGAAAAGTCTAAACGCCTTCACGAGGCCTGATGTATGTCGCAGGAATGAAACAAGGAGAATAGCCGCAGGTCACCCCTGGATATCACCGTCGCCTGCGGAAGGAGCTCCCCTGTGGGCGACGATGTCCTCACCTTCGCCACCAGCCGCAGGATCCGCGGCATCACCAGACAGAGGATCGGAGACAAAGCCACGGAACTTCCCCATCAAAGCCTCCACTTGACCTTGAACGGCTACGGCGGCGGTTTCGTAGAGATCTTCAGCCACAGGCTCCAGCAGCTCGTCAAGCTGGGCGTTGGGGTCGCGCAGGTGCAGATGGCTGAGGACACGGGTAAGTGCGGCTGAAGATAGAACGTGAGCTTCCGCCTCCGCCATGGGACCGAGGCCCTCAACGACCTCCTCAAGCGCCTTCACCACGAGAGGAAGCAGCTGGGTGGGGCCGTCCTCGTCAGTATCTAGCTGCTTCTCCAGGCCATGCTCGTAGAGCGTCCTCAGCGCCTTTCGAGATCTCTTCTCGAGATCGGCAAAGGCCACACGGTCTTCGGCCAGGACCCATGCCTTGGCATTGAGATCGGCCTCCTTTGCCCCCATCTTCTGCTCCAGCTCCTCCAACCGGTTGCGCTCGGCAACCTGCCTCTTCCCCAGCTCCGCCAGCTCAGCATCATGGTTCTTGACGGCTTCCTCCCGGGCCTTCATCTCCTTCTCCTCTGCTTCACGGCGGCGCGCCTCTTCGGCGTGCTTATCGCGCAGGCTCTGCAACTCGCCCTCCAGTGCTTGGTAGCGGCCACGGGCGGCCTTGGCTTCTTTCAGCGCCGCCTCACAATCGGCTGCAGCACCGACGACTCCTTGCTTCTATCTCTCAGAAGCCGTAACAGCCTGGCCCAGCGCCGCGCGTACTGCCAGGTCAGAATGAAGCCAGCCAGAGGCCAACTCCAGACGCCCGGCCACCAGGTGTGGGTCAGCGCTCAGGAGATCCGCCTGCAGTTGGGTCATCTCAGAAAGGGCACGCTCCAAGACGGCAGCAGGAACAGAAGAACCAAGGAGTGGAGGCGCAGCAGTAGGAGGAAGTGACATCATCACCAAGGCTTGGGAGACCGCGGGTTCCAGAGCAGCTGGGACCTCATCAGTCGCGCCAAGGACCGGCACCTCCGGAGCTAGCGGGGCCATGGGGGCTGACTCCATGCGGTGGAGCTCCTCTTGGCCCCACGAAGACGACCGGGCTGGGGAGGCACGGGCGATGTTGCCTCCTTGCTCTGCGGAGGGAGGCACAGCTGCCTTACCTCCTTCCTCTTCTTCGCTGAAGATGTCGGCCTGATCAACCAAAGGCGAGCGTCAGAAAAAAAAAAGCACCCGCACGGATCGAGCGAAGTTCAAAACACCTACCGGTCCACCGCAAGATACTCCACCTTTCGCTTGTGAAGCTTGAGGCCCGACAGCATCGGGACCTGAGGAGCAGGCGCTCGGGCTCCGGTGGCGCCATGCGGTGCGGAGGCGGAACCGGATCCAGCCCCAGGAGATGTTGGGGTGGAGGCGGCACCACGGTCCACCAGCGACGACCTACCCTTCATCGGGACGAGGGGTTGCTCCTTCCGTCCTTGGTAGGCGTCGGCCTCGGTATCATCAGGAAGGGCGCCGAGAATCTCGGCCTTGCTCGGAGGGGAGGTCTCCTCCACCTCTTCCAGGGTCTCCTCAGAGTCCTCCTCCTCCCCCTCTCCACGAGACTCGCCAGAACACACCTCCACCGGCTTCTGCGCCGAAGGAGCTCCCGAAAGCACCGGCGGCACCAGCCCGCGTGCATCAAAAGTTGGCCTGGAGGCGATGAATTCCTCCCGGTCCCTGCGTTGGAACAGGGGAGTGAAGGCACTAGGTGGGTACTCCTGGTTGTATCCAACTATGAGGCGTAGGACGGCGTCCAGTTCGTCGTTAGGCAGGTCCCCCGGCCTCAGGCGGGCCTTGTTTTCCCCTCCTTCAAGCTGCCAGAAGGGACGCACGCGTGCCTAGAGTGGGGCGACCCGCAGCGTCAAGAACTCCCTAAGGAGCATCGCTCCCGTTATTTTGGCCGCCCTCGCATTGCCCGGCTTCAGGTCAGTCATCATCTGCTCCAACACTGACGATGCCCGCTTGTCGACAAGCTCCACCCTGGGCCACTCCTTGCCTTGCCGGGGCGCCTCAGTCGGCAACGCTAGGCGCGGATGGGCGAGCTTGGCGTCCACCATGACCCACTTGGATCGAATGTTATCGGCCCTCTTCCCGGTGCTCGAGATCGAGTTGGCCTTGCCAGACGCAACGAAGTTGGCGCATCCAGAGATGTGACCCTCGCTAACACGAAGGAAGAAGAAGTGGCGTAGGAGCGCCACAGAAGGCATCACGCCCAGGTACGCCTCACAGTAGTAAGCAAAGATGGACAGGAGGAGGACAGAGTTGGGGTGGAGATGCAACGCCTGCAGCCCATAGTGGTCGAGAACTTCATAGAAGAAATCAGAGAAGGGAGGAACCAACCCGACGGCAATGCTGCTTGAAAAGAAGGGGAAGAGGGTGCTCCCCTCAGGCTTCGGCTCGTCGGAGGCAAGCCGGAGCTCCATCCTCCCCCACTCGTTGCTCTCTCCCGCCGTCAGCACGCGCACGGAGGCAAGGCTCTTCTCCGTGATAGTGGGCGCCTTAAGAGTGGGCTCGTACCAAGCCGGGGACGAGGAAGTCTTGACCTTGAGTGGCGCCATGGGCGGAAGATGCAGAGCGAGGCCGGAGCAGATCTATAGGTAGCGGCGGCGAAGAGCAAGAAAGGGGATCTAGAGCGAGGCGAGGAAGAAGCAATGAAGGCAAGTGCCGCCCGCGCCAGCCTTTTGTCAGGTCAAGCAGTTGCTGAAACAACATGGGGAAGCGGAGACGCCCACGTCCAATCAACCGCCACGCATCAACTGAGGCCGCGGGCTTTTGGGGCCCGCGGTGCTCCAAAATTGACCCTTGGCTTCGCCGCGAAGCCAAGCCCGAGCGCACCTTGGGAACGGGGGCTACCGTCAGTGTTCTGGGAACGGGGGTCCCCAGACTTGCCTGCCTGCGGCCCGCGGCGTGGCTGAGCCAGCAGGCCTACAACCCATCTTCACTAACAAAGTGCCCAAGACCCTCGCGAGGGGCCAAGCCTCGTGAGGCGGATGACGCAAGACCTCCTCTGGAGTGGCTTAGCTAGGCAGGCTCACGAGGAGCGGAGATATCAAGGTGAGGCGAACCTCACGAGGCTCTCGTGACGTGAGCCATGACGATCGACACCAGGCGGGCGCCAGCGCACACGGCGTCCTTGTTTCCTCTTTGGTGCAAAGGGGGCAAGCGCAGCCGCGGAGCACCGAGGCCTCAGGCAAAGGTTGCCATTTCGGTGCAATGAGACCAAGACCATGGACTGCAAGACGAAGGTCATCGTGGAGCCCAGAACAGCGTCACCCCCAGAACTTTGTGCAGGCGAAGACTACTTTTGTCAGGATAGCTTGTACTAGTTGTCCCCCTTCAAAATTAGCCCGCCATTGTTGGCTCCCTTCCCGCTCGATATTTGGGAAGAGGACCAGGGCCACTATAAATAGGACTAGCCACCACCTTAAAGAGGGAGAGAGACCCCCCCACACACACACACAAGATCACCGAGCTCAAGAACACCTCAACCTCAGGAGGCCACTCTTCCCTTGTATGGTTCATCATCAGCCCAAGAGGCAATCCACCACCACCACACTGGAGTAGGGTATTACACCACAACGGTGGCCCGAACCAGTATAAACCCCGTGTCCTTCTATGTTGTGAGTTCGTCGAGTTCGTCCGCAAGATCTTAGCGAGCTAGAGCGTAGATCGGTTGGAGGGAAAGACTTCGCGCGCACCCCAGTGTTCGAACCTTAAGGGTTTGCCGGACCCCACATCTCAACAAAGCCTTAACGGCTGATCTGGAGAAGGCCTTACAAGAGGCGAGAGGAGCACGGTCAGAATGCAGAGCGGCCCGTGAGGAGGTTCGACATGCGAGGGGGATAGCGGCTGGAAAGCCCTTTCTGCTGCAAACTAGGTTCGGCGACCCGAACTATACCCAACTCAACTAAGTATGGAGTTCTCCGGACGAGTTCTTGGACTTGCCGAAGAGTTCTGCCGATGCGGCGCAGTATTACCAAGCGCGGGATGGATATGCAACGGAGAAGCTTTCTTGGTCACATTTTGGCGCGTCAAAGCGTCCTTTGTTGCTTAATGAACAGATGTCCCAATGGGCCGAACTTCATAGATGTCCGGCGGGCTGCCATGAAGGACGTCGTAGTCCGATTGTGGCCAACCGAGCCTGTTCCGAATAGCTATTTCCGTTTAGTGCAAAGGCTTGTTGACGCGATGCCGCGTATCAACGCTGTGAAGCGGTCAGCGTGCATTGAGGGTGCACGGATGGCTTTTGCCCAAGTCAAGGCGTTCTGGGGGAAGATGAAGGCCATCGATGTTGCGACGAAGGTCCACCCAAAGGGAAGGACCATCCGGAACCGGAGCATTATTTTGAAGACATCCTAGAGGCCGCCCGCTTTGTAGAGGGTAAGTGCTCAAAAGACATAATGTTCGAGTGATGTGTATGAAAATTGTAAAAAACAATTTTATAGTTAATCTATTTATGTTTTGCTTGAAAGCTTGAATTCCTCCTGTGCTGACATTTTGATATAATCTGAAAGTTTTCCAGTCGTCGGCTTCAGCCCCCTCATAGGAAGTACGGAGGTGTTCGAAAAAGCATTTAATCACTCTTTATCCAATGTCTTGGTCCATGAAGGAGGTGATAATGCGGCGAACCAGGCAATCGGACTATAAGGCGTTAACACTTTCACTTAGCCATAGGAGTTTTATGGTGGAGCTATGACATAGCCCCTGGTATGTATGTGGCGTATGGTGCCTTACATATTTGACCTGAAAAAGATCCCTCGTGTGACACGGAGAATCACTAAAGATTCCAATAAGTCGTCAAGTGGTTGGCCAGCTCACGCCGCATCATGACAGTCAGTTTTCGGCTTTCTCTACTGAGGTGCTCGTCCGGTTTAGACCAGGGCACAATCGCAGTAGTTCTCCCTTTACTACCCTAGCCGATAGAGCGGAACGTAGGGTAGCAAGCACAGGAGCCGGGCAACCCAACTATTGACCCAAGACAATGATTTGGAGCTGATGCATATAAGGCCAAACTTGCGACGCCGAAGTATGCTATAGAGTTGTTCAGACTTTTGCTGGCAACTCATTTGTTCCCACACCAAGCCCCTGGCAAGTTAGGCCAAGGTACTTTTGTGAAATAACCATAGGAGCCATATTTGTCGGGAAAACCATACGGATGACTTGCTCGGATATTGTTTACTGGTAACTGAGCGATATGACGATGATTACTTATGATATATGTATATAAAAGCCATCCCCCCGGCTATTTGACATGCTCGGGGTTGGAGGCGGAGGAACAGGCATAGTACAGGCTCGAAAAATAGAGAGTGCGGTCTACAAAAAGTTATTTTGGACCTCCTGTCACACGTCTGCACTACCAGTCCTCAGTGGGGGGAATCCTTGATGGACATAGCCCCTTAGGTGAGTGTACGGATCCAGACTCCGATAGAGCCGGTTTCCGATTTTTATCCTGTTCGTCACCTGTTTTTTAAAGGATGTCGAAAGAGAAAATAAAAAAAGAAAGTAAATAATTATATATAGAAAAAAGTTACTGGAGTGCTCGCAGGCTTGTCCGTATTGTGCTTCCATCGATGCCCATGGTATCTTGAGTGCGTAACAATGTACGCGCGGTACAAACTTTGTAGGTGTACGAAGTGGGCGGCGGAAGCCGGGTTGCTATTGCCGTTCTACGGGTAGTGGATCCTCGGGTGGAGACTCCTTCAGACCCTCGGTTTTTCATTGGTGAACCTTTCCGTCATCCCTGTCGCTTGGCAGCTTCCTTCCCCTGTGTTCGGCATTGAGCTTGCCAGCCTATTTAAAGACCCAGCAGTTTCTGTTGGTATAATTAGCTGGTTTACCGGGGTGGCCATGAATCTGGCAGGGTCGGTCCAAAATCCTGTCCAGGTTGGATGGTTCATCTCGGTTCGCCTTGGATGGCTTCTTCCGCTGACCGGGCTTGGGGTTGCTGAATCCGGCGTTGACCACTGTGTTGCCTGATCTTTCATTGTCAGTGTGACTGTTGTTTTTGCTTCCCCGTGGCTTACCGTTGGCGTCTCGGATTTCGGAGGTGCCCTGGTTGCTTGTGCCACTGCTTCTACGAGCGAGCCAGCTGTCTTCTCCCGTGCAAAAGCGAGTCATCAGAGCAATGAGAGTTGTCATGGATTTAGGTCCTTCTTGGCCGAGGTGGCGTGCGAGCCATTCGTCCTGGACGCTGTGTCTGAAAGCCGCGAGGGATTCCGCGTCCGGACAGTCGGTGATTTGGTTCTTTTTGACTAAGAACCGGGTCCAAAGCTCCCTGGCTGATTCGCCGGGCTGTTGGACAATGTGACTTAGGTCATCGGCATCCGGTGGTCGGACATGTGTTCCTCGGAAGTATCGAGGAAGGCCTCTTCCAAGTCCTTCCAGCTACCTGTGGAATTTTCAGGTAGGCTATTTAACCAGTACCGAGCTGGTCCTTTTAGTTTTAGTAGGAGGTATTTAATGGCGTGGAGGTCGTCTCCACGGGCCATATGGATGTGGAGGATGAAATCTTCTATCCATACTACGGGATCGGTTGTCCCGTCGTATGATTCAGTGTTGACGGGTTTGAATCCTTCGGGGAATTCATGATCCATTACTTCATCAGTGAAGCAAAGCGGGTGTGCGGCGCCTCTATGTTGGGCCACACTGCGGCGTAACTCCGAAGGAGTCCTATTGCGGTTTTCGGCCTGGTCGCGGCGAGGTGTGACACGCCCGAATAGGTAGCCATCGTCGCGTGTCGAAGCATGTTTTCGTGATCTGTATATCGGTCATGCGCTTCCTACTCTATTGTCCCAGTCCCTCTACAGATTGTCTGGGTAATCATGGCCTGCATTGTTCTTGCCTTTACGGCGAGGTGGGGCGGTCTGGTGTTCGGCTTGAATTGCCTCTTTATCCGGACAGAGTTGCCGTCGACCTGCCACATTGTGTGACGATGGTATGGGCTCCAACGCCCCGTCATCGGAGTGGTAGAGCGATCAGTGCTTTGGGTAGTTTTTGGCTGGGCCCCTAAGGCCGTATTCTTCGGCGACCAGGACTTCCGTCCATCTGTCATTGAGTAGGTCTTGGTCAGCTTGAAGTTGCTGCTGCTTCTTTTTCAGGCTCCTTGCCATAGCTATCAGTCTGCGCTTGAAGCGCTCCTGTTCGAGGGGCTCTTCGGGTATGATGAAGACTTTGTCGCCGAGCCTTACTTCATCTTCTGAGAGCGGAAGGTAATTGTCGTCCTCCGAACCGTCTCTGGGCAGGGCCTGTTCGTCGGGGCTGGCTTAGCCCGTTTTTCCTGTTCCTCCTGCTCGAATGTTGCTCCCATAGGGTCTTCATTGCTTTTGGCGCCGTTTGGAGTACTATTTTCTCTAGTGCCATTGTTGTTGCGGTGTGACTTGGGGCGCCAGAACTTAGATTGTGACTCGGAAGTTTTGACTGGATCTCCCTTGTCTTTGCCGCGAGGCTTTTTAAGTGTATCGATCATGTACACGTCATGTGAAGGGGTGGCCGTCTTGCGCCTGATGGCTGGCGGGTCTTGGCCTTGCTCCTTATTTGCATCGTTGTCTGTACCGTCAATGTCTGCGGAGCCAGGAGTGGGCAGGTCGGTTAAGTCCTCGACAGTGGCTATGAAGTGGGTGGCGGGTGGGAAACAAAATTCTCCGTCGTCAGCCCCTAGTTCGAACCGGACATAGTTTGGCTGCGAGTCTCCCGTGAATGACAGGTTCTTTAAAGAGTTTAGCACATCGCCCGAAGGTGAGTGCTGAAAAACATCTGCGGCACTGAATTCGAAGATCAATAACCGATCTAGCTCGGTGTCCGCAAGCGTATATGGTCCGGAATTTATAGCCGGAGACGAATCCGGAGTTCCATTGACGCCGAGATCGCGAGGTGTCGAGTCCGTGTGCGGCTCCAACGCCGTGAACTGTATGGCCTTGGATGGCACAATCTGCTCCGGTTCGAAGGCCGTTGCAGCAAAAGGGACCATCTCCTGGATGTGATCCGATGATAGATTTAAGTCATGTTCCTCGGAGCGAGAGGGAGCGATCGCTACGATCTCAAATCCATTGAAGATCAAGTCTCCACAGATATCCACAACGTAGTTCAAGTTTCCAAATCTGACCTGGTGGCCAGGGGCGTAGCTATCGATCTGCTCCAGATGGCCGAGCGAGTTGGCCCGTAGTATGAAGCCGCCGAACACGAAGATCTGTCCGGGGAGGAAGGTTTCTCCTTAGATAGCATCTCTATAGACGATTGAAGGAGCCATGAACCTTTCGTGGATGGCACAGTGGAACTCTCAATGAAAGCACCAATGTCGGTGCCAAAACCGGCGAATCTCGGGTAGGGGGCCCGAACTGTGCGTCTAGGATCGATGGTAACAAGAGACAGGGGACACAATGTTTACCCAGGTTCGGGCCCTTTCTATGGAGGTAATACCCTACGTCCTACTTGATTGATATTGATGAATATGGGTGTTACAAGAGTTGATCTACCACGAGATCAAGATGGCTAAATCCTAGAAGCCTAGCCTATATGACTATGGTGATGAATATATCCTTTCCGGACTATCCCCTCCGGTTTATATAGACACTGAGGGGATCTAGGGTTTACATAGAGTCGGTTACATAAGAAGGAATCTTCATAGTCGGTTGCCAAGCTTGCCTTCCGTGCCAAGGAGAGTCCAATCTGGACCCAGGTACGGTCTTCGGCCTTCATGTCTTCACAGCCCAACAGTCTGTCCCAATAGATAACAGGCCGGACGCCCGAGGACCCCTTAGTCCAGGACTCCCTCACTGGGTTAAGCTTACAGAAAGGGTTCAAACCCCCTAAACTGCAGTCTTCATAATTGCTATTGATAAGCGTGGTTGCCATATCAAGGATGGCCTCTTCAGTCAGACGCAGAGAGCTATGGCGTAAGGGATCATCAGTTCCTCCAGTGTATGAATACATCAAGCCGAGTTGGCGGCTTAAAGGTATAATCCGCCATGCGACCTAGCAGCGGATTAAGTCGACTCCGGTTAAGCCATTTCCTTGCAAGGCTTGAACTCTTCTGATTGTAGGGACAAGTTTCTTGCGTTCGGCAGGGGTAAATTTATCAGGGAGTTGGTATTTGGCGTCGAGACGCTCAGCACGATAACCCGGCATCGGATTTTCATCAGACGGCGATATATCTTTACAGTAGAACCATGTTTGGTTCCAGTCTTTGGGATGGCTTGGCAAGACTACTTCAGGGAAGATGGCATCTCGTCTGCGTTGAATTGAAATCTCGCCAAGTTCCAAGCTGGGACCATTGGTATACTCGTTCTAGCGGTTCAGGTAGAAGTATTCCCTGGAGAGCTCAACACTAGGTTCTTCTTGAAGGTATACCTCACAAAAAACTTGGAAGTTACAGATGTTTGATACGGAATTGGGTCCGATATCTTGTGGATGGAGTTTGAAAAAGTGCAGAACATCCCTAAAGAATTTCGAGCCGGGCGGCGAGAAGCCCCGGGTCATATGATCAGTGAAGACAATAATTTCACCGTCCTTTGGCTGAGGTCTCTCTTCAGCCGGGTCAGGAGCACGATAAATGCATGACACTTTTCTCTGGTAAATACCCAACAGTGACAAAATCCTTCAAAGTGCTCTCGGTGACTGTGGAAGGAACCCAGTAACAAGTTGTCATCGTCTTCGGCGGCATGGTGAAAGGACAATCTAAAAGGAGATAATTTGCCGGCTCAAGTCAGTTGGTGGGATTGCAAGTTAACAATTACAGTACATGTTTATAATGGTGGCTTAAGCAAGGGCTAATGATATATGAAGTAAAGATAAGTCGGCAGAGTAAGCCACCATAACTAAGATATTCAAGAGTTGCCGAAAGCAAATTTTGCTAAATATTGGGACAAACCGATTTTGCAGATTGAGGTTACAAATTTGGATCTACCACTGTTCAGAAAAAAGGAAATAAATTCATGACAGTGGAAAAACAAAGGTGCCTTAGAGGAGATCTGTCGCGGTGGGGATATATTCTGGTGTTAAAACAAGTGCTAAAATTACTACCGTGCAAGTTTCCTATGGTTTTTGGATCTAAGCTATGGATCTAAACAAAGAGAAAGAAGGACGGTGACGAACACTGACGAGCACTGATGAACATCGACAAAACATAATGACATATCTGTGAAGTAGGAAGGAAGGCTTACTGATGTTGTTAGAACAGCGGAGTGGCGCCGCTGTTTTTTGGTCTACTCAGGGCGATGCAGCGGCCGGAGTTGAGGTTGAGGACGGAGGTCAACAGCGGCGAGGTTCGTGCGGGACGATGCGTTGCAAGGAGGAAGAAAGGAGAAGGAGAAGAATGGAAAGATGACCTTATGGTCCTATTTATAAGGAGACAGGGAAACAGGCAGGCGCGAAAGACGAGGAGGCCAAATGATGGTTATCCAGCTAATTGGATGCCTCGATTTTCGGAAAGACATTAAGATAAAGATTCGTTAAAGATGACGTCATGGCGGGTTTCTGAAATTCTTGGAGATGACATCATGGCGGGTTACAAGGTTTTTGCAGCGGCTATGGAGGGATTTTTCTAAGTCTTGAAGATTGACATGAACAAGTTCAAATCAACCTGGGCCCTAATGTTGGGGATATAACTATTAGGTGTGACCCGCCCAGGAGGGGTCGAGTCATCCCTATGACGATCCATCTCAATGAAGCCCAAGATCATATGGCGGTTCATAGATAGGCTTGGTAGAGGGCCCAGACCCGAAGGCGGCTTAAGGCCCATGATTGTAAACCGCCATGTATGTAAACTTGTATTGTAAGGCATATGAGGAAGGTCACCGAGACGGATACGTTGTATAAACCGGCCGGGACTCTGACGGCCACAGGGCGTCAACCCGTGTATGTAAGGGGATGACCTAGCTGCGGCTTAGGACAGGAAACAACAGATCAAGAGCCGGGTCAAGCGTATTTGCTCCCTGCTCATCGAAACCCTAGCAATACCATCTACAAACTGTACTAGGCTTTTACCTTCATCGTAAGGGGCCGAACCAGTATAAACTTCTCGTGTCCTTTGTCCTGATTAACCCCTATAAGCTAACCTCATCGCGATGGCTCCACGACTAAGTCCTCACACTAGGACATCTGCCGTGACAACTCCACGACAATAGTGATTGGGCGAGGACTGGGTGTCCTTAGATCAAGGGGAATAAGGTGAAGACGTGGTCTTCTGAGTTCAATCTCAGCCTCCCTGACCAGACGTACAGTTGTCACAACAACTGGAATTGGTCTACCAAATCCTTGTCTTCACCAAGCTACTGGTTCTATTTTCCCACCTCCTTTACATTTCAGTTTGTCTTCGTGAAGTCATTGCTTGTTTGTCCGATCTGTTTGACTTCACTATGCGAAGACTATTACCTGTTTGGCTTCATACTGTCTTCCATTCCGATCTGTACTACCTAGCTACTATTAGTCTTCGTGCTTTCATTATATTGCTTACTTGACTATGGTCTGTCTAGAGTAGTTTATCTTCCGCTGCATATCATATAGGTTTCATTTGATTGTCTGTCTTCAAAGACCTCGTGTTTTGATCATAAAAATTGCCTATTCACCCCCTCTAGTCGATAACTAGCACTTTTAACTTGAGGCAACTATTTGGTTGGATGGAGATCCTGCAACACTAAAGCTAGAAAATTCAGCACTTTCCCACGCCCATAAGCTGCAATTAGTAGTTTCTGTGTAATTTGCTATACACAAAAAACAACTGAGCATTACGTTTTTCATTGTAACAGATATGTCATTGGGAAAGTTGTGGTTGTGCAGCCATGCCAAATTTTTCATTATAAATTTGTTGATTTATGCAAATTTAACATTAAAAATTGTTGTTTATATATATATTTACACAAATTCTTGTTACTTTTATTGTCAAAATGGACGGGCGCGGCAACGCGCGCTGTCTTGATCTAGTGTATCTTATGTTCCCACTTGTCTGATGATTTGTGCTTCTTTCCCTTATGCTCACCCGCTCTTTCTGTCGTTCATTTGAAAATCCACCTCCAATTCATAAAGATAGGGCCACCACTATGGTTTTCCCAATATTACAATGCTTCTCCAGGGTCAATGTCTTCGGACCTAAGCACACACGGGGTTCTAGATTGAGGTAGTAGTCAGGTCTGACTCAAATGCATATATTGCTAAAAGAGGAGTGAAGTCACCTGGGTCTGTATGGAGGGATCACATGCCCTTGTGATGGGTCCAGTTGGAGCTACGTGGAAGGCGAGCTTGTGGAGTTGTCTGTAGGATGCTTCCCATTGCCCTTTCCATCTCCTCGTCCGAGAAGGCTGCTGTCAGCCTTCCGTTCATCACTAGCGACACTAGTGCTTCAATATTTTAAAAACTAATGTCTCTGTTCATCAACCCTCTAAGATAAATAATGTGGTATAGAATTCACTAGCCATCTTCCACATGTCTTTCTTAGTGGTGCACCAAGTGTCATCGTCCGTTAGTAGGGCACATACAATATTCTTGTGCTTCCTATGAGACACCCGGTTTCGGAAGTAATGGGTGTTCCTATCACTAGCGTCGAGCCACTCCAACCGTGGTCACTACCTACACATAACCTCCTCTCTCTCATATATCTCATGCAACTTCTTTTCCATGTCATGGGCCTCCCATGAGGACCCATATTGGAGTGCACTTTCCATCACTTCACATTGTTGGTCACGTAGGCATTTGATCTCCTTGTGCACATAGCCAAAGACCATGCGCCCCACATCTACATATCATGCAAGACCTGGCAAAGCCTCTCCCATAGAGTTGTTAGCCCATGGTCACCAGCCCCGTCTACCCCCAAACCGAATTCACATGGTCTCATATTCCTTGTGTCGCGCCCACATCTTCTCAAAGAAAAACCTCTTCGGTCAAGCCTCCTCGGTCGATCTGGTTCCACCTGAGCTCGAATGATCAATGCCTCATGACTAGACTCCTCCGTAACCACAAGCTCAACGATGTGTCCAGATATAGCTGCAAAAAATGTCATTGCATGCGACCAAGAATTGTTGCTATTATCATGATATGAATTTTGCAGGTACACTAATTAATATCAAAATTTACCAAGAACTTCTTTATAGAAGACTATTCTTGTGTCATGTGTGACTTGTAAGTACTTGAAACTAGAGACCATTTATTCATGCATTGACATTTTGCTCAAATCTGTTGCACATGTATTTGGCCCACATGGAATCCTACTCACATGGGAATTCAGGATGAAAGTCATCACTTAAAAGCACTTTTGCATGTGCCTTTTGCACAAGAGATCACCATTCTGGTTCCCGGGCCATATGGACAACAAGGAATGACTTTATTTCCAAAGGCAGGGTCCCTAACGGTGGCGGCGGTGAAGGGATTCACGATGGCCGCTGGGGTGTGGCTTCCATCGACGTAGCAAATAGATGGAGGGAAGGCTCGTTTGTCCGTTTTTTCATGCGAGGGGGGCTCGCTCCCTGTTTTTTTGCTACGTGGTCGTCGTCTGGTTTTCTGGTATGCAAGGGATCATTACGTGCAAGGGAAGCCTCGTTCCTCTGATTTTTTTCGTGTGAGGGGCCTCTGTCTTTTCTTTTTTCTGTTATGTGCGAGGGGATCATTACGTGGGAGGTGGAAGGAGGACGGTAAAAAACAAGACCAAGGTGGGAGGTGGGATGAAAAAACCAGAACGAAGACTACCAACTGCTCCATTAAGAGTAGAGATATACTTGTATCTTACATTCTTAAGAAGTTGATCCCCACTACTACCAATTCTCTCAACATGCACATTGTCCACATCATCATGGTGCCACATCAGCATTCAATGCAACCACGTCACCTCTCTTTTTCCCCATTGGTTCTTGCCCACGTTGCGCATCGTTTAATTCTTGTTGAGTTCCCGACCCGCCTTCCTATGCGTGGGCTAGGCTATGCAAAGCCACTGCTCAAACCATCAATTAATACCTTTAATCATTCAACTAATCCCCTACTCCCCAAACTCTCGAGGCGCTTTTTAGTTTCTATCTTCTTTTGTTGCGCATCGTTTAATTCTTGTTGAGTTCCCGACCCGCCTTCCTAATCCCCTACTCCCCAATCATTCAACATGCAAGTGCCCATCTCTGTAACCCACTCACTACCATATGCACAACCTTGCCGTCAGACAGACTCACAAGTGCTGGGAGTCGGACATGCCGAGAAACCAAAGTGATGGATCATGTGATATCGATTTCGTTGAGGGATGCATGCTGAGAACCCGAGGTCGATAGCCAGCAGGAGTGCCTACATGCCTCTGATTCTGAGGTGAGCCATCAACCCATAATCTTTGGCTTCGTTCTTTGGATTCACATGGGATTCTGGGTCTCTCTCTCTCTCTCTCTCGCTCGCTCATCAACTTGCTCAACCAAACCGAAGCTCTCATGTGGCACTCTCAAAGACCAGCCATGTTGTCGCCAGCCGAATTGCCAATAGAGGAGAATTGATCTTGGCGAGTAACATGTGTTTGAGGTAATGAGTTTATTATGGTCATTCAAAGAAGTTCAGTTTGCCTTCAGCACTAGACAAAATATATTTTATAGAGTAATTTGATTTGGGTGTGTTCTGGTGCTAAAACTTAAACCCATTAAAATTCACGAGATGCCAAATTGAGTGACGACTTCTATTTGGTCACTATAAGAAACCTTCAGTTTGCCTTTAGCACTAGACAAAATATACTCTATTTTTTGTTGAAGCAAGAAGTGCAATATACGAAGACACTTATTTGGTTTATCGAGGTTATAACTTGATCTGTGGACCAATCCATGAAGTCGTAAATCAATGTCTTCTCTTTAGCTTTCATCCTTAGAGGCTAATAATATACTACAATCTTGAAAGAATATTTCCCTGTGTATGGTGCCGATGTTTGCCCGTTGATAAATTCATAGTGATTATTGAACTGTTGGCCATGGCTATTATTGATGACAACAGATATATAAATCTTGATAATCTAAAAAATAGAGAAGCTATTCAGCCACAAATTACATTAGGTAAGGACCAACTTTCCTTAGTATTATTTCCTTTAGGCCTCCTTTGGTTTGCAGGAATTTTGTAGGATTTTTATAGGATAGGATTTCTATAGGAAAAATTCCTTCAGAGCTCTTTGGTTTGTAGGAATGAAATCCTATTCCTATGGAGGAATTCTTCCTATCCTCCACATTTCATAGGAAAATAAACATTAGCCTAGACTCAATGGAAAAAAATCATATGATGTGAATCAAAGGGCATCTCATTTTCTGTTCCTATGCATAGGATTTGAGATGCATGTCATCTCATTTCCTATGACTTTCCTATTCCTATGATTTTTCAATCCTATGAATCAAAGGAAGCCTTAATATTTTCGTTGGTACTGGTAGGTGCCATTAAAAATCTTTGTTATGTTTGACACCACTTCACTTATTTACAAGGTCATGTAGAGTATGCTTTTGCATAAAAGCTCAATAGACACATTTTATTTCGTACAATTAGTCATACCTTTCTTCATTTGCAATATGTGAAGTCTCACTATTTCCAAACAAGACATGTTCAAATTTCCTTTAGTCCGTATAGCCCCCATGCATGGTCAATTGTTATAATTCTATTTGCTTTTAATTAATTGTTTCCTTTATTTATTTTGGATTACTACTATTGAACAGTTGAGCATCATGGTTGTATCAAATTTTATTTAAATTTGCTGTGTTCAAAATTCTCGCAACAACACACGGAGTGTCATCTAGTTTAGGAAGTGAGGGAGTACAACTGATTTTATATCACCCAAAAAAGAAAAACTGGTTTTATATAAGAGCGAAAACCTCAATGACACTCGCATGGAAGGGACGACGATCCCTTTGAGTGGCTCTCCGAAGTGCCCCCTTATCACTCTTGCATTTGTTTTCCCCATTTTATTCTGACATCGGCTGCTTAACTTCGACCGTCCGATCCTTATCACTCCTGCACACGCACCCTCCGCTCCTTCCCACTCGCCCCGCCGCCGTATCGCCCCGCGCCGCGTCGCCGTCGTCGTTCGCCGGCCATTCGACTCGCTCCCTCGCCCACGCTGCCACCTCTCCACCCTTAGACCGCCTCCTTCGAGGCCTGCTCGCGTCGCTCCCCCGCCCACCGACGCACGGCCACTGTCAGTGTTCGCGCCGGCTTCTCGTTACGGCCAGCCATTCCGTCTGCTCCGTGCCCTTGTGGTTGTTCGCCAACTTGCAGGATTGCGGCGGAAAACCCTCGTTTATTCGTAAGCTTGGTTTCACTTCTCACTATTTTTTTATGTGCTGTCTTCTGTGTCCCAGAGAAATAAAATCCATTTTTGTAGGTTCCAAGTTCCAACCAGTCCGTATAGGCATGTCAATTGTCAGATTTCAGCTTAAATTGTTGCACCCTTACATTCTTCTAAAATTTAAACTGATAAAGTTCTACTGGAATTTAGATATATCGAGCCAACATGCAAGTACATAGGTGTTTTTCTCGTTTGATTACCTAGCTCGCTTTCGGTTATTGTTTCCCAAAAATTTGTGCGCACTCAAAATTAATCTTGCTTCCTCAGCTTTATGAGTGCGAGGCAGTGTTTTTAAGAGCACTGTCATGGCGTCTCCTGCTTCTGTTACCAACCTGGGGAGCAACGGAAGGCCTGGCCCACTGCCGACAGCGGCAGTGAGGAGAGGGCACTTGGTTTCAAGGATCAGTTTCACGGGTTTTGACGGTGTCCGGAGGTGGCCATGTGCACCTGGAAGACTATGTAGATGTATGGTCATAACTAACTTGATCGATGAGAAGGGAGCTCAGTTCTCATCAAGAGTAAGTGTGAACGTTAAAGCTGATGATGACAGTGATCTTCTTTCAAAGCCCCCGCAGAGGCCAGTCCGGCTGAATGGGCCACCAGCAAGCATGGATACAGCAACAACATCAGCACCTGCCAGGAAGCCAGCAGGCGTAACATTGCAAGACCGAGAGAAGGTCCGAGAGTCATTGGATGAGGTGTTGGAGAAGGCAGAGAAACTTGAGGCCTCGAGCTCCAGAAATGTGGATGGTGAGAACCGTGCATTGAGACAGAATGATGTGGCAAAGCCTAATAGTTCAGTGCCAATAGTGGTGGAGGAAGGCTCGAATTCCAAAAGGACAAAAACACTAAAGAGTGTATGGAGAAAGGGGAACCCTGTGCCCACTGTACATAAGGTGATTAGAGACCGTCCACGCACTGAAACTAGGGATCAGTCCATATCTGCTGCTGAACCTTCAGTGTCATCTCCATCAAAACTAGCACCTCACCTACAAACAAGACCTTCTGTAGCACCACCACCTCGTCGCCCTGTCAAAGCTGACACATCAAAGGAGAAAAAAGGACCCATCCTGATCGACAAATTTGCTTCCAAGAGACCAATGGTTGATCCAGCTGTAGCTGAGGCACTGGTAGACCCTGTCAAGCCAGTACGCGGTCCACCAGCCAAAGCGAAGGATAATCGTCATAAAAAAATTATTACACCAGCTGGTCCCCGCCGACGTATGTCAAATGATGATCGATCAGTTGATGACGACGCTCCAGTGCGCAAGGGAAGGAGGTGGAGCAAGGCAAAACGTAGGGCTGCCAGGCTTGAGGCTTTAGAAGCTGAAGAGCCTGTTAGGGTTGAGATCCTTGAAGTTGGTGAAGAAGGTATGGATATTGACGAACTAGCATATCAACTGGCAGTTGGCGAATCAGAAATTCTGCGCTTTTTATCAGTGAGAGGAGCAATGCTTGACAATGTTCAGACTCTTGATAAAGATTTGGTTAAGATGGTTTGCATGGAATATGAAGTTGAAGTACTGGAAAGTGTTCCGGTGAGAGTGGAAGAGATGGCAAAGAAGAATGAGTTCCTTGATGAGGAGGATTTGGATAAACTGGAAGTAAGGCCTCCCATTGTAACTATCATGGGTCATGTTGATCATGGGAAGGTACCACGTGTTATATAAATTTTAAGACTTAATTATTCTGACCACTGTTTGACATTTCTACTTCTGTTTGCAGACTACCCTTTTGGATTATATACGCAAGAGCAAGGTAAATTGGTAATAGCTTATCCTTGGCATGTCCTTTGTCTGTGACATGGGGTAGACATGTTATTGTTGGCATTCATACACGGTAACAACCATTTACAAAGAATTGTATGTCTAACCAAAGTGACATACAGGTGGTGGCATCTGAAGCTGGTGGAATAACACAAGGAATTGGAGCATATCAGGTTCTTGTGCCAGTTGATGGAAACCCTCAGGCTTGTGTTTTTCTTGATACTCCAGGGCATGAGGTATAGCAATATATATTATTTTCGTATATTTTTCTCACTTTCGCATGTCATATTACTCTTCCTAATCATTGACACAACAGGCGTTTGGTGCAATGAGAGCTCGAGGAGCAAAGGTAACTGATATCTGTATCATTGTTGTGTCTGCGGATGATGGCGTTCAGCCACAAACAAATGAGGCAATTGCGCATGCAAAGGCAGCCAGAGTCCCTGTTGTAATAGCTATAAATAAGGTCTATTTTCTAGCCACTCTCTTTCTTACTTGCAACAAGTCAATTTATTTTCCCCTTTCTCATATTTCAGTCACCTCATATGCAAGCAGGTGGACAAGGAGGGAGCTAATCCAGAACGAGTCATGCAAGAGCTTTCCCAGATAGGGCTTATGCCAGAGATGTGGGGTGGTGACACCCCGATGGTTCAGGTTGTTTATTGGCACACTCTGGAAAAAGGAAGTTCCTTACCGTAGCCACTTATTACCTATCTTGAGCTGATTTAGTTGTGATATCTTTCAGATAAGTGCTCTTAAGGGAGAGAATGTTGATGAGCTATTAGAGACTGTCATGCTTGTTGCTGAGGTATACTTTTGGTTAGACTTTCTTTTTTGCTTTTTGTTGTAGTTCCCTTTTGACTTGCTTTTGTTGCGAACTTGAAGTTGCTAGAATTAAAAGCCAATCCTCATAGAAATGCAAAGGGTACGGTTATTGAAGCATGTCTTGACAAGGCTAAAGGACCTCTTGCCACCCTAGTTGTACAGAATGGAACCTTGAATAAGGGCGATATTCTTGTTTGTGGTGAAGCTTTTGGAAAGGTTTGTTTCTTTATTTCCTACTTGCTGCACATGATTTCATTCAGTATATGGACTGGACTAGCCTTGCATTTGAAAAACAGAAGCTAGCACATATAATTGACATTAGCTAGCACATGTAATTGTGGGCCAATTGCTGTATAACATGTCACGGGTATTATGGCAGATCCGTGCAATGTATGATGATCGTGGAAGCCTTGTAGACCAAGCAGCGCCATCCAACGCCGTGCAGGTTTTTCCTCTTTCCTATTTCCGCCATTCATTTTCCTGTGATTCCTTTTTAGTCCATTTTATAATTCTGTCATATTTGTGACAAAGGATTCTATTACATTCAATTTTATTTCCCCGAAATCTAGTAATATCGTGTGATATTCTGTATCTTTCATGGAGAGCTAACTTTTTATTAGATCAAAATATATATGTAACTTGAATGGTGATGCTAGGCATTGGCCAGGTGACTGAATCGGTCGACCGGCCACCTAGGAAGCCATCTGACCCCCCCCCCCCCCCCCTTCCCCCAGCACCACTCATAGCAGCGCGCGTCCACGTTCGCAGCACCGCCATCAGGTCTCGCAGCACCGCTTGTCCCGGGCTCACAGCAGCGCTGTACAGCTTGCTTCAATGGGTGAGGAGGAGGATGGGGCTTGCAGAACGGCTGTCCCTCGCGCAGCCATAGGCAGTGCTTTTCTTCCTCGTTGCGTCCGCTTGAGGTGGTACATGGAGGCCACCAGCTGGGCAGCGGCGCTTGGGCATACCATGTCCGCTTGCTGTGAGGAGAAGCCCATGGGCGGGAGGTAGGAGATGGGTGAAAGAGAGAGAGGCGAGAGAACAGGTCGGGGAGAGAGGCGAGTCGTTGAGAAGTTTCTGGAGAAGGGGGTAAGGGAGAGAGAAAGCGGTGTGGAGGGTCCACGAGGGACACGTGGCGAGCGCACGGGTGGGACGACATGAGCATGTGATCGCCCCACCAACGGGAATCGTTTTCCTAACTTAAGCATGCCACAGATTTCCATCATTCAGTTGCAGTGTTACCCTTTTGAAAAGTGTACTTGTGTATTCGTAAAACAAATTCTCAAAGAAACATCATACATGTGCAATCTTTTAGAATACATGTTCTTGCAATTTTTTCTGCAGAAGTAAGACCATTTTTCTACTGTACACAACAACAAAAGAACAATTTGTACCCATTTATTTGTTATCCAAGTTTTTCTGTGCAATTTTTTTGCAAGTGCACATATTAAAACATCTATTGATTTTTTTTTCAAATATTTTGTAGATGTGGTAGTGGTACTTCAGGGAGCACTTGCACCTGGGTGCACATGTCTATTGTTGATATGTTACTGCTTGATTCATTTTCTTTTTCATTTCTATGTGATTGAACAAATGTAACTTTGATGCCTTTCACATGGGAAGAGAGCGTCTTGTAGTGTAAGAAATACATTGGTACAGGAGTGGCTCTCTGTTAAAAGATGGAAATTCCATTGGAATAAGAAACCTGGATCTTGATAGGTGGTGTATGTTAAGCTTCATGCACTAGCCAACACAACCAAAAGTCCGAACTGATGGAAAGGGCTCGGCAATCCACATATACACTTCAACACCCCCTCTCACGTGTGACGCGGAAAGTCAACACGTGGATAGACTCGGAGGTATGGCTCAAGAGGGCTATACGTGGACACAAAGGGGGGAATGGCAATATTTAGATAAATTGTGAAAGCCAGGACTTGAACTCAAAACCTTAGCTCTGCTACCATGTTAAGCTTCATGCACTAACCAACGCAACCAAAAGTCCGAGCTGATGTAAAGGGCCAGGTAATCCACATATATACTTCAACAATTGAGAGCATCAGCTTTGCTATACTTTGCTTGGTTAGTAGTTTGTTCTACTTTAACTGTTTAGTGAATGGCAAGTGGTTAAATGCCTGGTGACTTGTGGCTTACCGCTTACCTAGTTTTAAATCGTTGCGATTGAAAGCCAGGACTTGAACTCAAGACCTTAGCTCTGCTACCATGTTAAGCTTCATGCACTAACCAACGCAACCAAAAGTCCGAGCTGATGTAAAGGGCCAGGTAATCCACATATATACTTCAACAATTGAGAGCATCAGCTTTGCTATACTTTGCTTGGTTAGTAGTTTGTTCTACTTTAACTGTTTAGTGAATGGCAAGTGGTTAAATGCCTGGTGACTTGTGGCTTACCGCTTACCTAGTTTTAAATCGTTGCGATTGAAATGTAGGAAGTTATTTTGTGGCGCTCCTGGACGCTTCTAAGCAGTACAACAGAATGAAAATGAACTCAAGAAAGTTAAGTGTATATTTTCCAAGAAATGGTTAAACTATATTGGGAAAGCTTTAACTTTTCTTTGGTTAACGAAATCGGAACATGAATCTCCTATTTATATGGACATTAATTACCAACTAAAACTTATTGTTAGCGTAAAAGAAAATGACCACGGTAGCCATGGTGTTATTGTCTAGGGAGTAGGAGAGATAACAGTTTTTCAAAGTGAAGAGAGAATAGTTAGTATGTATTTCTAACTAGAAATGATACGAGAGATGAGAGGACATATCATTTATGCAAGACCCAGGCTTTATATTCTGAAAGAAGGTCGCAGAAGTATTGGCTTTATTATATTTTGAAATGAAGGCTGTAGGGCTTATGATTTGTACAGTATAGTATTTTATGAAGGATCAAAGACGTCGACTAGAGGCGATGAATAGGTGACTACAAATTTGAACTTTCTTAGTTCATTTAAGGACTGCGGAACTATAAGTTCTCTGAAATGCTATTAAATGAATCAACCTATGATACGGCAACACTTGCAACAAGGATAAACATGATAAGCAAGCAAGTAACACTCAAAGCAATTAACAAAGCTCGGGGACGAAATAACCGAAGTGATGGGGTTTTGGTGATGTATCCCAAAGCTTAGGTGGACTCTAATGGAGAGATGCGGCCACTAAGTACCCCAACGGCATTAAGTACCTTCTTGTCGAGCCTCGACAGACCAAGCCCTAGCTCATCACTAAGATGTAGGTCTTGAGGTGGAAATCCACAACCTTGGAAGCTTCCGCGCGACCCCAAATCGTCTAGAGATCCTCACGATCCCAAGAGAAACAAATTTCACACAGAACTCAACTGGGAATCAAATTTGGCTTGGTGGAGTCATAGGTTGGGGCTCCTCTTTCTTTTTTCTTCAAATATCTCAAGGATGTAGGGCACAAATGGAGGAGCTAGCAACCTTCGGAGTTCAACAATGGAGAAGAGAGAGTGTTCAAAGCCGTGGGCCTTCAGGAAACAAGGGACACCTTATATAGTGGCCCACTAAAACCTGACTGTTACCCAGTTCTGCGACACACAATGTAGTCTCTGGGCTTCACCAGAGTTTTGGGCTGAGCTCCAGGCAATTATCTGGGCGAGTCCAGTTGCTCCTGGACTCGCCCAAACCCTCACCCGGAGTTTGGGGCCAACACGGAGTCCCATCCAGAATGTGTGGGTTAATATGCAAGCGAGCCCAGAACCTCCTGGGCTCACCCGGAGACCCCAAATTTGTTGTTTTTGCTGAGAGCTACTCTGACATCCAAATGCTCTGAAATTTGGCATGGACATCACATACTCAGGCATCTTTCTTCACAAAAAATCTGATTTTTTAAAATTTATTTAATACTAGCAAAAATGCCTGTGCGTTGCAATGGCAGAAAACACCGGTTCCTATGATTCTGCAGGATCAAGAAACTATGTCGTTGGATGACAGTTGTTGATGACCAAAAAAATGATGGATCATTTGATCAGGACACGAGGTATGATTTTCAACTAAATTGAGAACGAACATGAAAGATGAATCATGCATAAATTACCTCCATGTTATTAATGGAACCTGCGTCAGCAACCTTGTTAGCTTGTGTTCGACAAATCCAATCTACTGGGTAGTATTTTTCCAGCCCCTACTACTTGCTCATCTCGTCTAATCTTGGAAGCTCACGGGAGTCCTTAGGTCATACGCCAGATCTCAATTGGAATCAATCATAATAAGAACGATGATCTTGCGAATAGGAATCTATAGAAAATATGCCCGTGCGTTGCAACGGGAGAACAAACACATAAAGCTTGTTTGGACATGATTGAGATCTCAAGCAAATGATAGACCCTGCTTTACCTATATTGATAAATCATACACTTCGCATTTATCCATCCCAATACATGGTTTGTTCGGAAGTTTTTGAGCAAGTAGTTAGAAATGGCTCCGCTTCGCTCCGCTCTCCTACCTAGCTCCGCCTAGCCCCCCGCCCCCTCCGCCAACCTCGCCGGCGTCCCCTGCAAGCCCTTGCCCCGATGCCACCTAGCCTTCCTCCTCCACCAACCTCGCCGTCGCCCCCCCCCAAGCCTGCGGCCATGGCGTCCTCTGGTGCTGACCCTGTCGACCGCCGAGCGACCCTCTCCGGCGAGCGCGTGTCCTCCGGTGACCGCTGTCTCGACTCGGGGAGCGAGTCCTCCGCCCGCTCGTACAACGACGTCGCCTGGACTCCGCCTCCGCCCCCCGCGCCTCCGATGACGGCTGCCCCAAGCCACGCGGTGGAACCAAGCAGGCGGCTTGCCAAGACCCGCCTCGGCCCACGCTCGGAGGTGCACCGCGTCACCAATGGTGCTGCGGTCGACGCCGACGGCTTCCAACAGCCGAGGCGACACAACCGCCGCCGCCCCCGCCCGGCTGTCACGCCCAGCCCTCCGCCGCTCCGCCGCCCAGCCCCTCCCCCGAGGAGGTCACCGGTCTCTGCTTTCGCTGCCTGGACCACCGCCATCGCGTGCGCGACTGCACCAATGACATCTGGTGCAGACACTGCCTCACTCCGGCCACGACTCCCGCTCCTGCGATGGTCTGCGCCCGGGGAACAGCAGGGGCCACGCCAGCCCACCGCCTCGTTGCCGCGTCGCCCCAGCCACACCTCCCCCTCCTCCCGCTGCCCAGATGGTCCTTGCACCCGCGCCGCGCTCCCCGGAGCCCGTGCGAGTCATCATGGTGCACTCGGTCGAGATGGAGGAGGCCGAGCAGGTGCTTGCCCGCGCAATGGTGGCCTCCATCACCGGCAACAGGCCATCCGTGTCTACGGCCGAGGTGTCCGACCTGCTCATCAGCGCGCTCGAGCTCTCGGAGGGGGACTTCACGGTCCACGAGCACCACCCCGAGGATTTCCTTATCCTCTTCTCCTCCCACACTACCAAGCGCCGCCTTGACGGCGACCACTTCATCAACTCTCCACGCTTCTCCCTTTCGCTCCGGCCATGGAGCAAGCTCGCCCATGCCGGCTCTGGCGTGTTCGAGTACCGCGTTGAGATAGAACTCTGCGGCATTCCAGCCCAAGCCTGGCACCTGTCAACGGTGGAGCACATCTTGGGGGAGAGTTGCTGGATCGAGCGTCTGCATCCTCGCACGCGCTCGCGGGACGACCTGGCCACCTTCCGGCTATCTGGCCGCACGCACGACCCCGCCCACATCCGTCGCGCCACCATCCTCGAGATCGTCGAGCAGATTCCCTCGCGCATATGCTCCGAAGCGCCGACCATCAGGACGCTCACGTTCCCCATCTCCGTTGTGATCACGCGCGCCGACATGATCCAGCCCCCCTCCACCGGGTTCCGGGCCGGCGACGACCGCGACAGGAGTGGCGCCGGTAACCCACCAGGCCTAGACCAAGGACCTGGCCGCGGACGCGCCCGCCGACGCGGCCGTAAGCGACGGAGGACCGATCCGCAGCCAAGCGGGCGTGCGGATGGCATGGCCATCGATTCGCTGGGCTGGCATGCCGGCGACCGTCCCGGCCGCATTGACGGGGTGAACACGGCCTCCTCTTGGCCCACTCCGGCCGGCGCGGTGGCGCGGCCGCCCGCGCCCACCACGAGGAATGACATGCTGCCATGGCCAGGTCAGCAGGGGCCCACCCAATCTTGTCGTCGTTCCAGAAAAAGAAAAAGCAAGAGGAGGCAAAGGCACACTTTTGGCATGGACCAGGCGCGCAAAGCTGCGACCGCCACAGGAGATGCCAGGGTCGGGGCCACCACGACTGCTGGCGAGATGTCATTGGCTGCAGGGCCATCAGAAGCCTCCAGAGATTCAAACCCCGCCCCAACCCCCGAGCCCGAGGAGGATCCCGCTGGGCCAACTGCTGGCTCACATGATCCGATGGCTTGTCGAGACCTGGCCGCCCTGAGCGAGGTGCCAGACTCGCAGCCTGAGGAGCCAGCTGAGCAGACCGATGCTTTGCACACGTCCTCCCCGCCAGCGAGGCAGGGCGCACGCGCTGACCAGTCCACGCGGCCCCACCCCCGCGACGCGCCAGGCGGGGAGATGCGAGAGGCCACCACCCCTGCCCGCTCGCCAGGCCCTGATGCTGAAGGACCGCCCTCGCTGCCCTCCCCACCAAGAAACCCCATCGCAGCCGATGGGCCGCCGACCCCACCCTCCCCATCAAGAGGCCCCAGTACAATTTTGCAATGGGGTTAGGCCCAGCATGCGACGCCAGGAAGGCCCAACAACGACCCCACCACACCAGCAACCTCCGCGGCCGCATGCACCACCCCTAGTCCGCGTCCAACTGCGCCTGATCGCTACGCTTCTCCGCCCATCACTCTTCGCCGCACTCGTGGCCGCGCCGCGCCGCGCCGCAACGATCGTGGACGTTAGGCGAATTCCTTGCCGCCGCCACTAAGCAGGTATGCGCGGCGCTGCCGACACCTGGGAAACGGCCGTGTCGCCCGCTTAAATTCTCCCCTCGACACGGGCGCTCGACATCTGCCACCACTGCGGGGCCACTGCCTACCGCCGAGCGAAGGGCGCAGGTGCAACTTCTCCGCACGCTGGGGATCGTGGGCATCAACCAGAAGATAACAGCGGCCGAGATGAAGACTTATGAGGGAATGTTCGCGGTGCCCATCCCGTTGACGGTGATCAAGGCCATCGCAACCCTGGTTGATCGTGAGATCCCAGCGTGCCTCGCTGCGACCGCTTCAGGGAGTGGATCGCAATCCTCCTGTCCATGGCTAGCACCCGTGTCATGCTCAACGGGGAACCCGGCCCGCCAATCTGGCACCGTTGCGGGCTGCGCCAAGGAGACCCTGTATCATCCCAGCTCTTCGTGCTTGCCGTCGACACCCTCGGTCGCCTCATGTGGCGCGCCCTCCAAGATGGCATTCTGCAACAGCTACATCCTCGCCGCGACATCCCGGCTATCTCACTCTATGCTGACGACGTGATGCTATTTTGCAACGCCACACTCGGGGATGGCGACGCAGTCAAAGGGATTCTTCACCTGTTCGGCACGGCCTCTGGCCTACAGGTGAACTATGCCAAAAGCTCAGCCACAATTCTTCATGGCACCGATGAGACCGCAGCATTGATAGAGCAGCTGGGATGCCCGGTTGCAGACCTTCCTATCAAATACCTCGGCATCCCGCTGACGACGCGGCGCCCCTCTGTTGCCATGTTGCAACCCCTTGTCGACTCGGTGGCTGGGCAACTTGTGGCTGGGCAACTTCCAGCGTGGAAGGCGTGGCTGATGAATAGAGCCGGGCGGCTGGCCATGGTGAGATCGGTGCTAAGTGCCATACTCGTCCATCAAATGCTGGCACTAGCGCTCCCAAGAAACCCTGCGACAAAATCGAAAGGATCCAGTGAGGGTTCCTCTGGGCGGGACGCGCGGCTGCAAACGGGGACACTGCCACGTCAACTGGCGACATGTTTGTCGTCCGATCGAATATGGCGGGCTCGGAGTTCGCGACCTGGAGCGCGCCGGGCTGGCGCTGCGCTTGCGCTGGCTCTGGTTTGCCCGCACGGACAGCGAGCGCGCGTGGCAGGGCCTAGACCTGCAGTTCACCGCCGAGGAGCAAGCCCTTTTCTTCGCATCCACATCCATGGTGCTTGGAGACGGCTCGACTGCCCTTTTCTGGGAGGACCAATGGCTGCACGGCAATCCATCCGAGAGATCGCGCCCCTGCTCTACGAGTGTATCCCCAAGCGACGCCACAAGTCGACAACTGTGGTTGCTGGCCTCGCCGGGAACGCTGGGCACGCGACATTCATGGCACCCTCGGGGTCCACGAGATCGGGCAATACCTGCTGCTGTGGCAGGACGTGATGTGCACTGCACTCTCCAACGAGCCGGACAAGCTGCGCTGGAAATGGTCTGCAAACGGAACTTACTCCACGCAGTCATGCTACTTGGCCACTTTCCAGGGATCGAATGCACCACCCCCGCTGCCTCCTTTGCGACCAAGCGCCTGAGACGATCCAACACCTGCTGCTTGCGTGCCCCTTTGCCCGTCAGACATGGCACGCAACCCTGACATGGCTACGCATCCCGGCCCCTGTCCCGGAGCACGAGGCCAACCTCATGGACTGGTGGCTGCGCGCGAAGGAGGCCACGCCACTAGGATTGCACAAAGCCCTGCAGTCCGTCGCCCTACTAGTGCCGTGGATGCTCTGGAAGCATAGAAATGATTGTGTCTTCGAGCAAGCGAGACCATCGCCCGAACAGATCCTGGACAAGATCAAAGCAGAGATCAGCTCCTGGGCCACAGCAGGGGCCCAAGGACTCGGGGTCGTGTTGCCGCAGTCATGGGATGTCCACTGATCCTAGTACCTGCTATGTAACTCCAGCCTCCTAGGAGGATTGTACTTGTACACCCCACCTTTTCAATGAAATGAAACGCGAAGGCCTTTTGCGTTTTCTCGAAAAAAAATACATGGTTTGTTCGATGATCTAAAATGGTGAAACCAGGCCAGACAGAACTGTGCATGGTTACAAATTAAATCATACTTTGCTCAAGGAACGTGAACTCGGCCTTGATAGGGATCCAACATTATTGGAGGAGCATTGAGGATAATGCCCTGCTTTACACCAGAGAGTCCTCCTCATGAGTTGGTGACGGGTGCCAAAGACAGGCTTCTCCATGTCAGCACGATACGTCCCCTGCCTATGATTCCACCCTTGTTTTATTTTTGATCTTTTAACCAACAAATTCCATACCTTCCACTAACTTGTATATTTTGGAATGTGTCTTTTGAGAGAGAGAGAGAGAGAGCAGCCGCCTAAGGCCCAGCCCAGCCGCACCTTGCCTAACCTAGCCCGATCGAACCCGTCGCTCCTCTCTCCTGATCGATTCGATCCCTTTCTCCCACCTTACGCCGTCAGGGGAGGCGCCGCAGGCGCGTGCCTGATCCCCGGCACCCGCCGGCTCTGCCGGCTACGCCCGACCTCGGCGAGGCTGCATCGCTCTCGGCCTCGCTCTTCCTCGCCTCACCTCCGTGCTCCCCCTCTCTTGCTGCATCAGGCCACTCGGCCCGAGTCGCTCTGCCTCCGTCCCTATGACGTCCGTGGCCACCGCCGCCGGAACGGCACCCTGCACGGCGCCGCTGCACCTCCTGCTCTCGATGTCGTCTGCTGCACCAAGCCGCCACCTCGTCTGAAATGCACTGCCTCTCCTTTCTTCATTCTTCTCTCCCTCACATTCATGTCTCCTTTCTGCCCAGGAGTCGTGGATGCCATGGATTCGCCCAAGAATCCACGCTCCGGCCTTCCTCGTCCCCACCGGTGACTGCCGCCTGCCTCTGGATCCGACTCCCCAACCCCTGCCGTGCACGGATCGGTCCCTGCAAGCTCTAGCCCCTGCCGCTTCACTCGAAAAGTGCAGGGTCTTTTTTGTAAGAATGAAACATTTTTTCTCACTTAAAAAGGGACTGCGGGTTGAATTCCCAGAAATAGAGGCTCTTTTCTGCAAAAAACCAATGGCGTACAACTAGAAGCAATAAGCGCTTTATTATTAGGGAAAGATTTATAACAATTTTTTTGTTCACTCTGGGGCTCATCTGAGCCTGATAGAGGCAAAGGTGTCCCGTCTTTCGATGAGATAGTGGCTATCGTTTTAGAGGAAGTCGACTTTGACGATCCGACTACGAACGTGCGAGGACGTTGCGCCTTAGCAATCGCTAAACCAACTCCGAGGGGTTATTGACCACGCCGGAGCACGATCAACCTGACCACGAGGGCCTGTTTCCTGCGAGCAAACGAAGAACAAGCAAGAAACTGAGATTGCAATCTGGATATTGCGAATATAAGATGAAAGCTTTATTGATCAAGGTGGGGTTCTGTGACGTCTTGGTCTGGTCGTTGGACACACACGAAGTACGCGAAGTTGCAGCTATGGCGAACTTCTAATCTAAACAAAACCCAAAGTCTAAACGACGCCCTAAGGGCTGTATATATGGAGGAAGAGGGGGGAATTTCGTGGCCCTTGGAGGAGGGGTCCGAAACCAACCCTAACTCTTGTTTCCCCACACATACGGACTCTAAAACAGCCTATACTTAAGTATTTCGAAAATACATGGGCCTGGCCCAATAATAAGGTGACGCAGCACCTAAAATAGTCTCTAGATGAAATTTATGAAGTGGCATCTTGTATATTTCGTCCAAGGCTTCATGCACTCCTTATGGTGGCTTCAAAGTCCTGAAATCATCACTTGTAACTCCGTTCTGGATCCCCTTGCGCATGCCATCATCTCCACGCTTGAACTTGTTCCAAGGTTCAACTTTCTTGTCCAAGCTAGGCCCTTCATTTGTAAGCAAGACAAATGTATCCAATTTAGGCAGCATCATATTATCATGAACATTAGAATCGTTACCAAGAAACGAAAGTACCTGATAATTGAATTGGCGTGCGCGAGCTCTAGTAATTGGTTCAGTATGTATAACAACAGGGGCTGTGGGTGTAACAATGGTATTGATGTCCTCATCATCCTCCCCTTCTTGAAATGAAGTCATCCTCGACGAAAGTTCATCGTCCTCACCCAAATAAGGCTTCAAATCTGCAATGTTCAAAGTGGGACTAACCCCAAAATCTGCAGGCAGCTCAAGTTTATATGCATTATCATGTATTTTCTCTAACACCTTAAAAGGACCATCAGCACGTGGCATTAGCTTTGATTTGCGCAAATTAGGAAATCTATCCTTACGCAAATATAACCAAACAAGATCTTCAGGTGCAAACACAACATGTTTTCTACCCTTATCTCGAGCAAGTTTATATTTAGCAGTCATACGCTCAATGTTTTCCTTAGTTAACTCATGCATTTTTAAAATCAATTCAACACGTTTTTTAGCATCAAAATTAACCTTCTCCGAAGATGGAAGAGGCAACAAATCAATAAGTGCACAAGGTAGGAAACCATACACAATTTCAAAAGGCACATCTTAGTAATAGAATGCAATGAACAAAGTCCATAGATATATCCTCCCAAGGAACACTAGGTACAGGCAAAGGCATATATAAACCATGAGGATTGAGTCGTGACTTAGCTTTTTGACATGTAGTGCAGTGAGCAACAAAACGCTCAACATCCCGTCTCATCTTTGACCAAAAGAAATGTGTAGCAAGTATATCCTCCGTTTTCTTGACGGCAAAGTGTCCCATTAATCCTCCTCCATGCGCCTCCTGCAACAAAAAAGACGAACAGAGCTAGCTGGAATGCATAGCTTGTTAGCACGAAACACAAATCCATCGTTAAGAACGAACTTGTTCCAAGTTCTCCCTTCCTTACAATTCTGTAATACATCTTTAAATTCAGCATCATGCACATATTGATCTTTGATGGTCTTCAAACCAAATATTTTAAAGTCATGTTGTGAAAGCATAGTATAACGACGAGACAATGCATCAGCAATAGCATTTTTTTACCCTTCTTGTGTTTAATGACATAAGGAAAAGTCTCAATGAATTCAATCCATTTAGCATGTCTACGGTTCAGTTTTGCTTGACTTTTAATGTGTTTCAAAGATTCATGATCAGAATGTATAACAAATTTCTTGGGCCATAAATAATGTTGCCATGTTTCTAAGGTCCGAACAAGAGCATATAATTCTTTGTCATAAGTAGAATAGTTCAGACTAGGCCCACTCAATTTTTCAGAAAAGTATGCAACAGGTTTGCCATCTTGTAATAACACACCTCCTAATCCAATTCCACTAGCATCACATTCAAGCTCAAAAGTCTTACTAAAATCAGGAAGTTGGAGTAAAGGAGCATGTGTCAACTTATCTTTCAATACCGTGAAGGCTTCTTCCTGTGCGGTACCCCAAACAAAAGGCACATCCTTCTTTGTAAGCTCGTTGAGAGGCGCAGCAATGGTGCTGAAATCTCTCACAAAACGCATATAGAAACCAGCGAGGCCAAGGAAACTCCTCACTTGTGTGACCGTTTTGGGCTGCGGCCAACTCTCAATAGCTTCAATCTTGGCTTTATCAACTTCAACTCCCTGTGGAGTAACAACATAGCCAAGAAAAGATACTCGGTCGGTGCAAAAGGTGCACTTTCCAAGGTTACCAAACAAACGTGCATCACGTAGAGCAATAAAAACAACACGTAAATGTTCCAAATGTTCCTCCAAAGATTTGCTATAAATCAATATGTCATCAAACTACCACAAATCGTCCGATGAAAGCACGTAAAACTTCGTTCATTAACCTCATGAAAGTACTAGGTGCATTAGTTAACCCAAAAGGCATGATGACTAACCACTCATATAATCCAAACTTAGTTTTAAATGCTGTTTTCCATTCATCTCCCAATTTCATACGAATTTGATGGTATCCACTACGCAAATCAACTTTGGAGAATATTATAGAGCCACTCAATTCATCAAGCATATCATCTAGCCTAGGAATGGGATGACGATAACGAATAGTAATATTACTAATGCCTCTACAATCAACGCACATACGTGACGTACCATCCTTTTTCGGTACTAAAATGATAGAAACAACACAAGGACTAAGGGATTCGCGTATATAACCTTTGTCGAGCAATTCTTGTACTTGACGCATAATCTCCTTCGTCTCCTCTGGATTAGTACGGTATGGTGCACGGTTGAGTAATGATGCACCGGGAATTAAGTCAATTTGATGCTCAATCCCTCGAATAGGTGGTAATCCCGGTGGCACGTCTTGTGGAAAGACGTCAGCGAATTCCTGCAAAATGTTAGTGACAGCAGGAGGCAATGAGGAAGACACGTCCTCGAATGAAAATAATGCCTCTTTGCACACAAAAGTATAGCAAACAGATTTGCTAAAATCTAAATCATCAATATCAGATTTGGTGGCAATTAAACATGCATTTTTCAATTTAATTTCAGAAGCAACACTAGATGGTTTATTATTAGGCTGCATTTGTTGCTCAGTCTTTTGCCACAATCTGAATTTCACTTTTATTTTTCTCCTGTTTTGCTTTATTAGCTCTATTAATATCATCTTTTAAAATGGAATCAGGAGTCATAGGAAGCAAAGTAATATTTTTATCCTTATGAACAAGAGTATACTGATTGTTTCTACCTTGGCGTACAGAATTTCTATCAAATTGCCATGGTCTACCAAGTAATAAGGAACATGCTTGCATAGGTACCACATCACAATCAAGATAATCAGCATATGTAGAGATACTAAAATGCACACGAACAGTACGTGTTACCTTAACCTTGCCACTGTTGTTGAACCATTGGATGTATTAAGGATGTGGATGTGGTTTTGTGGTGAGTGAGAGTTTCTCCACCATCTCCATGCTAGCCAAGTTATTGCAGCTCTCTTCATCTATGATGACGCGAACAAAACGTTCCTTCACAACTCCCTTTGTATGGAACAAATTGTGCCTCTGATTTTGCTCAGCTTGTGTGACCTGCACACTCAAAACACGTTGAGCAACTAAACATTCATACCTGTCAGCATTTTCAGGAGCCATGTATTGCGTCTCATAATCAGAATCATCTCCACCGTGTTCTTTACGTGTAATAAGAGCCAAAGTCTCCTCATCATAGTCAGTAGCGGACTCATACCCACCATCCTCAGTAGCAATCATCACACGCAGAGATTTGCATTCTCTCGCAAAATGTCCTCTTACCTTACAATGACGACAAATAATATCACTTGTGTACCCTGTTGATGCCATGGAAGAAGAAGAACTCTGCACAGGCCCGGGAGGTGTGCTCTTGACAGGTAGTTGTGGTTGTGCCTGCTTTCTTGTATCACGGCTGGAGGTGGCACCTGATGGAGCTACTGGTCCAGTGGAAGTAGAGGATGCACGTGGTATCCATGATGAAGATCGATCTGCAGAAAAGTTAGTTCGCGCCAATGCCTGTCGATCCTGCACTTCACGTTCAGCTTTACAAGCAAGATGGAATAAACGAGTGATATTAGTATACTCCTTATACTGTAGAATGATCTGAATCTATCTATTTAATCCATCCATAAAACGTGCAAGCATAGCTTCATTCTCCTCAACAATACCACATCTAATCATGCCAGTTAGTAATTTCTGATAATATTCTTCTACAGAGTTTTTTCCTTGTCTTAAACGCTGCAATTTTTGAAGTAATTCACGTTGATAATATGGTGGAACCCAACGAGTACGCATAGCAGTTTTCAAAGCAGCCCAAGTAGTTGGAATAGGATATAATCTACAATGTTCAGACCACCAAACACATGTGAAGCTAGTGAAAGCACAAACAGCAGCAGGAACACGTCTCTCCTCGGGATATTGTAAACATGTAAATTGTTGTTCAGTTTCTAACTCCCAAGTAAGATATATATCAGGAACATATCTACTCTCAAATGGTGGAATATTCAATTTTAGTTTAGGGAGATGGTCATGATCTCGTACCTGAGGGTGAGCCCTACCATTGCCATTATTTGCATGTGGACAACCTGGTGGTTGCTGTGCTGGTGGTGGCACGTAGTTCTGATTTTGATCAACCTCATCCTCGTAATCTCTCGCAAAATCATTCTCCTCCGCATCACCAGCAGGAGTCACAGAAGTATCAACAGCAGCACCAACAGTTTGACCAGGTGCAAGAGGGAGACAGCTCGCTCGGCGGAGGGCTGTTTCGCGATGTGTAGGTAGTCGTTGTTGTTGTTATTGTTGTTGTTGTTGTTGTTGTTGTTGTAGAGGTGCGTTAGGTGCAGCCGGTGGTGTTGGTGGAAGACGCACGAGCAATTCATTAAACCTGTTATCGAGCTTTGTTTCGAACGTCTTCTCCATGCCATCTATCTTCTCCATGGCTTCTTCAAATCTGTTTAGCACATCTTGCACCTGTCCACTCATCATTTGCTGAAATTTATCATGCAACTCCTTATTCGTCATGTTCTCCCAGTCAGTCTCGTCGGCTTGTGATCCTGCCATGGTTAGCAACAATAGAAACACACAAGAATATGATCCTACAGACTACTAACAAGAGGTGGTGGTGGTGTCACAAATCCGTCAAGCCAATCTCAAATTCTTACCAGTTCTTACCCAGCAGCAGGCGGTGATCGGCAACCGTCATAGTCAAAACTCTCAAAGCTTGGATAGAGTGATTACCAGGGAGAGTCAAACGCACGACGTAGATGGATGTGGAGCTGGGAAGGCTTATAATATGGTAGCAAAAAGGGTCAACAATAATCAATTCAGAGATGCAAAGTTGAATAAACGCTCAACGATGGTACTGTGCTGGTTCTAGGCTAGACCGTGCTAGAGACGCGAGCCTAGAACACTAACAAAATCACGGCGCTGCACTAAACAATGGAGGAGCACACTCTGAATTTTTTCTTCTTTTTTTTCACATTTTTTGCACTTTTTTTCCTCTTTTTTTTGCTCCGCAACAATTTTTTTTCGAAGAAGTCTACATATGGTTTGAAAACTGCCTAGCCAGAATTTTCCAGACTTAGTTTTTTTTTTGAGTTTGGAACTATTTTTCTTTTGCGGGTAGCACGTAATCTCGGGAGTCCTACCCTGTGACAACTCGGAGTATGGCGTGATCTGGAACTCGAAAACAAAGCAACAAATACTGGACTCGGACTAGGACTGGTGGCGGAGATGAATCTGGTGGAACTCGGACTGTGGTGCTATATCTGGACTCGGATTGGTGGTGGTATATGGCGATGGTATATCTGGACTCGGATTGGTGGTGGTATATGACGATGGTATATCTGGACTCGGATTGGTGGTGGTATATGGCGATGGTATATGTGGACTCGGATTGGTGGTTGTATATGGCAGCGGCAATGTATATGGTGGGGTGGTGGTATATGGTAATGACGATGGTGCGGCGGCGGCGTGACAACCTGTGAACAGAACTCGAAACTTTAAGGGACTAGACGCTAAGACCAGCAACTCGACACGACGATGCAACCGCAAATTCAACAAAGCAAAACTCTAAAAAGACTATGCAAAGGCTCAGATTGGTTCGGATATGATGAACTAACCCTAAATTTTTTTGGCTTTTTTCGTGGACTGTAGATATGAAGAACAGACTCGATCTAAACTACGAAAAACTGTAACCTCACCGAGCAACCTGGAAATCTGATACCACTTGATAGAGGCAAAGGTGTCCCGTCTTTCGATGAGATAGTGGCTATCGTTTTAGAGGAAGTCGACTTTGACGATCCGACTACGAACGTGCGAGGACGTCGCGCCTTAGCAATCGCTAAACCAACTCCCAGGGGTTATTGACCACGCCGGAGCACGATCAACCTGACCACGAGGGCCTGTTTTCTGCGAGCAAACGAAGAACAAGCAAGAAACTGAGATTGCAATCTGGATATTGCGAATATAAGATGAAAGCTTTATTGATCAAGGTGGGGTTCTGTGACGTCTTGGTCTGGTCGTTGGACACAAACGAAGTACGCGAAGTTGCAGCTATGGCGAACTTCTAATCTAAACAAAACCCAAAGTCTAAACGACGCCCTAAGGGCTGTATATATGGAGGAAGAGGGGGGAATTTCGTGGCCCTTGGAGGAGGGGTCCGAAACCAACCCTAACTCTTGTTTCCCCACACATACGGACTCTAAAACAGCCTATACTTAAGTATTTCGAAAATACATGGGCCTGGCCCAATAATAAGGTGACGCAGCACCTAAAATAGCCTCTGGATGAAATTTATGAAGTGGCATCTTGTATATTTCGTCCAAGGCTTCATGCACTCCTTATGGTGGCTTCAAAGTCTTGAAATCATCACTTGTAACTCCGTTCTGGATCCCCTTGCGCATGCCATCATCTCCACGCTTGAACTTGTTCCAAGGTTCAACTTTCTTGTCCAAGCTAGGCCCTTCATTTGTAAGCAAGACAAATGTATCCAATTTAGGCAGCATCATATTCTCTTGAACATTAGAATCGTTACGAAGAAACGAAAGTACCTGATAATTGAATTGGCGTGCGCGAGCTCTAGTAATTGGTCCAGTATGTATAGCAGTAGGGGCTGTGGGTGTAACAATGGTATTGATGTCCTCATCAGAGCCTGGGGGCCAAAACGGCCCTACCTCTCTACGAATATCCAATTCTAAGCCCGATCTCATCTGCACCCGGTGAACAGTAAATAAAAAAACTTGAAAATTCAAAAAAATCCGTTTTTCCATGAAAGATATTTCACGTGCCAAATTTCAAAGCATTTGGACATCCGAACAGTGCACAAACGGTAAAGTTTTTCACGGACCCCAAATTTGTCATTTTTGCTGAGAGCTACTCGGACATCCAAGTGCTGTGAAACTTGGCACGGACATCACGCACTCATGCGTCTTTCTTCATAAAAAATATCGTTTTTTAAATTTATTTAATATTTGTAACGATTTTTTGTGGCCCGGGAGCCAAAACGCCCCTGCCTTCTCTCTAGGTTTCTTCTCACAGAAATTAGTTGTGTGTCTATGATCTATGAGGTCTTTGATTCCCACACTTTGTTCTTCACAAAACCCCTCTAAATAGTACGACTGTCCTATGATTCAAGCATAAGAAACAAATCCATAAATTTAAATACCTCGTCTTTTTTTCTCCATTTTACTTGGGGATTTCCCGGTCACCTTTACTTCATATGCATGCGGACTAATACCAGATCTTAGAACTCATGAATGTCATGAATCCCCCAATCACTTGTCATTTACACCAAAACCCACATAGGGGCTAAGATATACATTCATTTTTGGAGAGAATTACTTGGAATGATAAAAAAAAATGATTTCTCATCTTATCAGTAGTCAACTCATGAAGGAACCATCTCTAATGATAAGTATTGTTGTACCTGAGAATGTTAATTTTCCTGAAACTGATAGATATTTTTATTATGCACTTATGATGACAATGCCATTGTTTGGGAATATGGGATCAGAGTTTGGAGTGACACCTTTAAATCTCCTTTTTGGTGGAATAGGTTTATACACTTATAAAATTTCATTGATATGACCCCAATATCAGATATTGAGATCCTGCTATCCTTTTTTTTATAACAAAAAAAGTTAAAGCGTTAGGCTGCATGAATTGGTTTTCTGAACCTGATTATACTTCTATTACCTTCTGTTGCCACCACCAATGTTTCTGCTAATCTGCTATGAGAGGGTATTTCAGAATGGCATAATTACTCACATAACTTGCTGCCATTTCAACCCTTTAGTCTTGACATATTTCCAGTGTTAGAACTATTAGGAAATATGCAACTTGTATACATATACATGAACATGTGGTAAATGTGCAGAAAACCCCGCATACTAGGGGGGAAAATATACCGGCAATACATGGAACATAGTATAATTCTAACACCCCGTCAAACTCAGGGTGGAGCCTGTTAGGACCGAGAGTATATCGACCAGGAGGGGGAGGGGGGGGGGTGAATGGGAGATTCAAAATTTTGAATCAAAACCCAAACACTGCAGCGGAATAAACTAAGTAGATCAAGCACCGAAGATAAATAGACTGATTAGGACCAAAGATAAAGATTCGGAGGTGACTAAGCAAATCTTTCGAGGAAAGATAAGATAATCGTCCGAGAATAGTAAGTCACAACTTTCGCTATGACGATGGTAACATAGAATGATAACAATGTAAACAGCATGAGCGAATAACTAAAAGGTGAAGAATGAGAGAACGAATGAGAGGACAACGCACAGAACAAATAAGCTCATACGAGAGTAAACATGCTACAGGTGAAGATACATGATCATGAAGTCTATCGGATCATAGAGCACTGAAGATAAACTACCGAAAGTATTGCAGTAGAGTAGAATGAACCGGTGGTGCTCGATGGCGGTAGAAGGATTTGGTAGACCAGTTCGCCCTTCTGCAAAAGGACTACGCCTGGTTGGAGGGACTTGTGATTGAACACAAGAGCAAACCTCTCTCTGTCCTATTCTCCTTCAACCCAAAGCTGATCAGACTTAAGTTGATTTCGCTCGTGATAGATACTTGTCGGTGATCTCCAAACCTTCGACAGACTTCTTCGCGACCCACAATTACTCTTGGTTGTTGAAGACTTTGCTTGGTGAAGACAATTACTCTTCGATACTCAAGCCGACACCTATCCATCTAGAGAGTGTGCAGCTCTCAAGAGTAATAGGTACAAGAACGCTAACTCAGAACTACTATGATGCTCAACTACTGTCTAAGTTTCGGCTCTTGATTTTCTCTCAGTGGATCTTAAACTCAAATCTCTCAAGAGTGGTGCTCAATCAATCTTCTCAGAATCTCAAACGGAGCAGCCAACGGATAATGTTCGTGCGGGGTGGCTATTTATAGCCGCAGCCTTCCCTGAAGGGAAATGACCAAATTGGACACGCGGCTCAGCAATGGCCGAACGACATGTTTCCAACGGTCGGGTTTTGAGCACAACTGTAACATTCCTTGCGGAGCAAGTAATGCTAACTCCTCGGTCTGAAAGATATCTCCTGTAGCACCAAAGAACACCGTCTTCTGCTAACCGGTAATCATTGAGAGCAAAAAGAGATTTCTCTCAGTCTTTCATAGGTTTCAGCTAAGCATCACAGCGGATCTAAGCTTCGAGAACCTATACCCCTCTTAATAGTACGGTGGTCCTATGACTCAAATAAGAGAAAGAACAACGAAATGAATGCTATGTCTTCACTTCGCCTTCAATCTTCTCGATTGCAGTCATTCTTCCGCGGACATACCGAATGAAAATTGCTTTGCGTCAACAATAATTTGAAGGGGCCTATTTCCTTCAACACAGTCTTCTCCTCATCATGTCTTCTCGAAATGTAGCTCTTCCTTCTCTGCAACGCAAGTAATCTTCGGTGAAGTTCTTCGAACTTCAACAACGAACATAGCATTCTCCTCGGACTTGCGTGGACTATTTCTCTTTGTGTGCACTAGCAAACAAACCAGAGAACCATTAGAGCGGGTCTTAACAGAAGGAGGAAGTGAAAAAAGATCCAATGTGCCAGTGTGCTCAAGAGCAGCAATCTTCTTTGCCATCGCAAGCTGCCATTCAGATGAACAACATCACGATAAGAAGTCAGCTCAAGAACAACAATGCTAGAAAAACCATAGCAGTCCACAAGGCGAACCGGGCGATCACATAAGCCATAGGTAGGCTGAGACGAGTTTGATGGCACTTCAGTACACATCAACAATCTGCGAATGACGAGTATAATATTGAGGAAAAGAGGGAAGAATACAAGGAGAAATCACTGAGATAGACTCAAGTGATAGAGACGGGGAAGCCACCGTGGATGAAAGTGCGGAATCCCGTGACAAATGAGGTGAGGGAACTATAGGAGATTACGATGTTGGATCTACAACAGCCGGAGGAGCGGGAGCAGTGGGATGGGTGGACAAGGGCTCAACATGATTGATATGCGTGTCGGGAAAAGTGAGGAAAGAGATTCTCGACCGGAAGGTCGAGGAAGATGGAGGTGTGGGGGCTGTTGGATCTCTGATCCGGCAGGTGGTTGTGGATTTGGCTAGGGTTTTTGAAGGGTGAGGGGCTAGGGTGGCGGCTGGTTTTAGGTAAGGGGGTGGTTTGCCTCCTAGATTTTAGTGTTTTTGCCCCAATTAGAGGAGATTGGTTGCCTTATATTGCCAAGGGGTAGGTGGGCTATTTAATTTCAATTTGATTTATTATTTACATGCTATAGTGCCTACATATTTATCCCTTAGGGCATCAAGCGAACTCTGATTGACACCGAACTTAAACGTAGCCCTTCTATAATATAACAAGGCCACACAAAAAATGATCAACCCATTTGGAGCTCATTTAATTGCTATTTAGAAAATAATTCCATTTAATGAATAAATGAGGTTTGGACTACAAGTGATAGCCAGGCTTGGTCTAAAATTGCGAAACAATTTGGGTAGCTCCCAAATGTCACAAAAAGAGTGTGTGCAAGGTTTGTGAGTGAGTCTTGGACTAGAACATCGAAAGGGAGAGGGGTTTAGTTATCCACTATTTAACAAACTGGCAGAGTAAAATATCAAATTAATTATTTTAATTAATGCAATATGCTGCCAAGGGATGCTCATGATGCAATGATGATGAAAAAGAAAATAATAATCAATTTCTAATTTGGGCAAACCCATGGATGTTACATGTAGGCGTGACTTCTTGCCATGGTGCTGTTGACACAATGCTATATGCTTTTTTTTTTGAACCGGACGTGCCCCTTTCCATTTAAAATAAACGGAAATACAACAGTCTCCGATACAGCCAGGAAGCAAGGAAAGAGAGGCAGCAAGTTCAACGCACTGCCAGGAAACCCACTGTGCTCGCCCGCCATCGAAACAAGCACCATGAGGCGTAAACCTGACAGCACCTACTTAGTTTGAATCTAGCTATTACAAACCAGGGGAAAGGCACAAACAAAACGAGGTGCCAGACGACATAAAGTATGTAGACTTCAAAAGTTTCCCAAAAGTGGAGCCTGAGACTTAGAACCAGGGTAGAATGTAGAGCACTGCAGCAGCATCACCAGTCACCCAGAGAACACCTCACCCACGTCTTCCGCTGTGCGCTTGGCCCCTTCACACATTGCCATCAACTTGGTTGTGCTCGCTCTAGTCATCTCAGCTCCGAGTCGCAATCTTGCCGCTTCTTCCACCGGCTGAAGACCTGCCCAATATAAGAGAAACGAACAAGCCGAGTACACAATCTCAAAAGGAGATTTGATCAATTGTTTTTCAAAAGTATCCTTATTACGCGCAAGCCAAATAGCCCAAGTTACTGCCGCCAAACCAACAGTATAGAATCTAGTTTCATTGGGTAGGAACATATTACACCACACATAGAATTGCCAGGTGTTATTTGGGCATAAGTCAATCCCCAACACAACTCCAACTACCCTCCAGGCAACACGCGCCACAGGACACGTAAAGAACAGGTGGGACGCAGTTTCAATATTGTTACAGAAAGGAACACATAGGGTTCCCCGGCCATTTTTTCCTCCTCAACACCGCTCTTGTGAGCACCGCGTCTTGGGCCATCTGCTACAAGAAGATCTGTATCTTAAGAGGCAATTTTGCCTCCCAGATCCATCTATAGTTGCTTCCATGAAGAGGTTTTTCCAGCCATTTATACATAGATTTAGTGGAGTACTTTGCATTCTTACTCAAACCCCAAAACACTACATCTTCCTCAGCTGTAGTATTAAGCCCCAAGATGTACTGCCGCACCCTATCCCACTGTTCTCTTAGGTTAGGGCATAAACGCCTTGTGAAAAAGGTCGAAGCCTCTACCCTGTCAAAATTTTGGACTGTACAATCCTGGTCAGTACAGATCTCAAACAACCGAGGGAACCTCAAATTGAGTGGGGGCAGCCCATCAATTGAGTCTTTCCACACCTTGGTCAGGTTGCCGCATCCTAGCTTGATCTTTCTTCCCATCATGTACAGCTCCCTGACTTTCAGAAGAGCTTTCCAGCATGGGGAGTCAGATTGTCTAGGTTGCACAGTTGCCACCGACTTGTTATGTAAATATCTGGCTCTCACCAAGTTTTGCCAAACCCCAGTTTGGGTTTCTAATTTCCACCACCATTTCACCATCAGACAGATGTTTTGTTTCCTGAGGTCTTTGACACCTAGACCCCCTTTGCCCTTCGATCTACACACCCTCTTCCATTTGACCAGGTAATATCTATTTTTCTTATTGCAACCGTGCCAGAAAATTTTTCAACGGTGCTTGTCCAGCCTTTCTATGAAAGTTTTACTCATAAGCCACATGGACATATGATATAAAGATAGCTGCGACAGTACCGAGGTAAGCAAAGTAAGTCTGCCCCCGCTAGATGCAGCATTACCAATCCAGGACCCGAAACTCTTGAGGTATTTATCTACAATAAACTCCCACACTGAATCTTTAAGAGTTGTGAAACTCACAGGCATTCCAAGATATTTGATTGGAAAGTGTCCGATCTCGCAGTTAAAGATCTCAGCATACTTGCTATCTATGTCAGCGTCCCCTCCGACAGTCAGGATCTCGCTCTTCTGGAAGTTTACTTTCAGTCCAGACATGAGCTCGAATATGTATAAGAGGAGCTTCAGATTTAATGCCTTTTCCACATCATGCTCGAGACAAATGATCGTGTCATCTGCGTATTGCAGAACTGCCACCCCATTCGGGACAAGATCAGATGCTAGCCCAGTTAGGAGGCCATTTTGCTGCGCTTTACGGATCATCTTGTTGAGACATTCTACAGCTAGGTTAAACAGAAAGGGGGAGTGGGGGTCTCCTTGGCGCACCCCTTTAGCACTTTGAAAATATGGCCCCACTGAGTTATTAAGTTTGATACTAACAGTACCATTGTATAGGATTTTTTTCACCCACCCACACCAGGTTTCGTTGAACCCCCTCATTCTGTGGCAATCCAACAGAAACTCCCAGTTAACCTTGTCGTATGCTTTCTCGAAGTCGAGCTTAAGCACCACCCCTACTTTTTTCTTGACATGGGTGTAATTGAGGAGCTCATGTAAAGTCATAATTCCATCCATAATGTTCCTCCCTTTCACAAAAGCATTTTGTGACAAACTTATCAGCTTGTCAGCATATTTTTCTACTCTCCGATCCATAGTCTTAGTAATCAGTTTATATGGGCACCTAAGGAGACAGATAGGTCGAAATTGCTGGATACGATCCGCACCTGACACTTTAGGGAGAAGAGTAATCACCCCATAGTTAAGGCGCTGCACGTCAAGCGTTCCAGCATGGAAGTGGCTGAACAGCCGCATGATGTCATTTTTAACAATGCTCCAGCAATGTTGATAAAACTCCGCAGGAATGTTATCGGGGCCAGGTGCTCTATTAACATCCATTGCAAACAAGGCCTCTTTCACCTCCTCTTCTAAGAAGGCTCTAGTCAGATCAATATTATCCTCTTGAGTAAGTTTTTCTAATTCATCCCACGAGCCAGGATCCATGTGAAACAAGTTGCCTGGGGCTGGGCCGAATAGGGTTTTATAAAACTCTGTGGCATGTGAGATAAAGTTATCAGTACCTTCTATCTCAACATCACCATATTTATGTGGTGCACTTCAACATCACTCACCCCGTGTACCTTGCCACACGCCACGACGTCGATGCCTGGCGATGGCATGATAGGTTTGGCCACATGTCCTTCAACATGCTGAGATGCATGTCTCGCAACAAGATGGTGTGTGGGCTGCCAGAGCTGGAGCATGTGGACTATCTCTGCGATGTCTTCATCAGCACCAAGCATCGACACATTCCCTTCCCCAAGAAAGGCGAACTTCAGGGTTGAAGGACGCCTTGGCCTCGTCCATGGCTACGTGTGCGGGCCTATCATCCCTGCAACCCACGGCAACCACGGCGGTTGTCGCTATTTCCTGCTATTGGTTGATGACTGCACCCGCTGCATGTGGGTAGTCCTCCTAGCAGGAAAATGGGATGCTGCTGCTTCAATTCAACGAGTCCAAGCGGCAGCTGAAGCAGAGTGTGGCCGTCCACTCCATGTCTTCCGTACCGACAACGGCGGCGAATTCACCTCGCTGGAGTTTGCACACCATTGCGAGGAGCAAAGTGTGCAAGCCAGTTCACGGCTCCCTACTCCCCACAGCAGAATGGAGTAATGGAACGCCGGAATTGGATGGTCATCACCACTGCTCGTGCCCTGCTGAAACAAAGGAAACTGTCAGCAGAATTTTGGGGGGAGGCGGTCACAACTGCATATGCCCTGTTGAACCGAACCCCTACCAAAAGTCTGGCTGGCATGACGCCATTTGAGGCATGGCACGGGAGGAAGCCCGCTGTCCAGCATGTGTGCACCTTTATGTGCATGGTGTATGTCAAGGATGTGCGATCGCAAGCTTGATGACTGCAGCTCCGCCATGCTCTTCATTGGCTACGACAAGAGCGTCTAGGGCTATTGCGCATACGATCCAGTGAACAAGCGTGTCCATATCACCCGTGAAGAGGCCAGCTGGGATTGGGCGGCTGGCAGCTCGGACACACCGTGCAGTGACTTCATCATTGGGGGGCGCGGGGGGGGGGGGGGGGGGACTTCCCTTCATCCTGCACCGTAAACAGCCAACTTCAGCATGCTGCCAGCGACACCAAGCCAAGCAGCCTGAGTTCATGTCACCACCACCCAATGACAACAAGCGGCTGGACGCAGTTCATGATGTCACACCGTTGCGCTACCGTGCCATTGAAAATGTGATTGGCAGGGCACCTGTTCCTGGACAGGCAGCACGTTAGCTTGTCGACGACACACTGTACCTTGCGCCTGAAGGAGAGCCGAGCTCCTTTGCTGAGGTTGAGCGTGAGCTTGCATGGCGTGCAGCCAGGAAGGAAGAAATAGACGCCCTGGACCAGAACAATACCTGGAAGCTTGTGGACCTACCACACGGTCATCACCCTGTTGGCCTGCGTTAGGTATTCAAATTGAAGAACAATGAGACCGGCGCTGTTGTCAAACACAAGGCAAGGCTCATCGCCAAAGGGTACGTGCAGCAGCCCGGGATCGACTTCAATGAAGTCTTCGCCTCTGTTGCACCCCTTGTGTCTGTTCGCCTTCTTATCTCACTAGCTGCCCATGAGGGGTGGGCCGTCCACCACATGGATGTAAAATCTGCATTTCTAAATGGAGCGTTGGAGGAGGAGGTCTATGTGTCGCAGACGCCTGGGTTCATCGTCACCGGGCAGGATAGCAAGGTGCTGCGCCTGAAGGTGTTATATGACTGCGTCAAGCCCCACATGCATGGAATGCGTGCCTCGGCTCCATGCTGAAGACCCTTGGTTTTGAGCCGAGCGCCCATGAGCACACTGTTTATGGACGCGGGCATGGCAGTGTGCGCCTGCTCATTAGCGTCTATGTCGACGATCTGGTGACCACCAGATCAGACCGTGATGAGATCACCCAAGTCCTGAAAGAAATGAAGGAATTCCTGATGAGTGATCTTGTGCTCCTCTCCTTCTACCTAGGGTACACTGTGTTCAGCCCCAGCCCCAGCCCCCCTTTGCTTCTCTACTTCAACCTATTTCTAACAATACAAGAAACACTCATGTGTATCAAAAATCACCAGGCAACGAGGGATGGCGATTAGCCCAGCGACGACATTGTAACTGGCTTTTTGTTTGGATGCGCGTAGCTGGTGATCGTTCGCCAGGGCCAGGATGGCAAGCGAACGGTGGTGAGGTGGCAGTTTTTACTGCGTTTGGGGGGGTGGGGGGTGGCAGTTTTTAGAAACTGCCATGGCAGTTCTTTCCTTGTATGGCATTTTTCCTTTTTCCCTGGGTCTTTTTTTGCGAAAACTGCCATCCTTCGGATGGAGATCGTGTGGCTCAGAGGTAGTTCGCTGGCAAAACGTTCCTGGGGAACGTCAGCCAGCTAAGATTACCGTTTTGTTTTGTTTTCTCTCTTTTTTTTTAACAGAGAAGCCAACAGCCGATGAACCGTAACAAAGACCAAACTGAGCAACCCGGCGGTGGATCAAGTCGCGATCAAGCCAGGCGACATGGCAGCGGAGAAAATCGGGTCAGGCGGCGACCAAAACAGGTTGCGCGGTGGTCGAATCGGGGCGGCAGCGGCCAACGTAGATCATAGCGTGGGGGGCCATCGTGGATTCGGAAGCGCAGGTGCGAGGAGACATGGCGGCGGGCCTAGACGAGGTGGGTGGCGACCAGGGCCAAGGCAGACAACCAGACTGTATGGGGAGGCAGTGGCGTCGATGTGATGGAGGTGGGCATGGTGGAGATGGGTATGAGGGGCAGCAGCAGCCGGCGTGATGGAGAGAAGCTGGCGTGGCGGGAGAGAAGGGAGCAGCAGCAGCCGGTAGGAGGACGGCGCCACGACATGCTGGAAGGATCAAAGCAAGAGTTGCACGCGTGAAAAATTTGACCTAGGCTCTAATACCATCTTAGGAAATATGCAACCTGTAGTTCCTGGGGCAAATGGCCAGTATATAAACATGTATGAGTGGTAAATATGCAGGAAGCCCCTCGATACTACGGGGAAAATATGCAGGCCATGCATGAAACATAATATAACTCTACCAATAAGCACCTTAATTTTGTGTTTCTTTATGTTTAACAGATTATTGGCTTGAACAATGTACCCCTTGCTGGTGACGAATTTGAGTCTGTTGATGACCTTGATGTTGCACGTGAAAGGGCAAATGCGCGTGCCGATGCAATGAGAATTGAAAGGATAAATGCGAAAGCTGGGGAAGGAAAAGTCACTCTCTCATCCATTGCAGCTTCCATTTCATCTGGGAATCAAGTAGGGATTGATACTCATGGGTTAAATGTCATACTTAAAGTTGATTTTCAGGTATGCACATTGCTTATAAACATCTGGTTTGAATCTTGTTGTTGCCCACTCTTTCTTTCTAAGTAACTTGATCATGATAGGGTTCAATTGAGGCCATTAGGCAAGCCATTCAAGCGCTGCCTCAAGAAAATGTCTCTTTGAGATTCCTACTTCAAGCTCCAGGAGACGTTAGCCTCAGTGATGTTGATCTGGCTGTTGCTTCGGAAGGAATTGTATTTGGTTTTAATGTCAAAGCTCCGGGGTCAGTTAAGAAATATGCTAAGCAGAAAAGTGTAGAGATTCGATTGTACAAAGTGATCTATGATTTGATAGATGATTTACGCAATGCCATGGAAGGGCTTCTTGACCTTGCTGAGGTAAACAGGCTGTCATTTTTGTACTTTTAAGCCAGTTGCGTAGAAAGCGTCTGAAAAGTCATTGAGACGTTGTCCTAATTGAGAGGTCAAAAGGTTCTTTGTTTTTGTTGGGATACCATCCATTGAAAGGAATACTTACTCCTAACATCATAACTGGGTACTTTGGCAATATACTCTGAAGTTAATATTAGTTTCTGTTATTTCGAATGATCATCCTAATATATCTTTCTTTGTCAGGAGGAGGTACCACTCGGTTCAGCCAAAGTTCGAGCTGTTTTCAGTAGTGGCAGTGGAAAGGCAGCGGGTTGCATGGTTACTACAGGGAAAGTTGTGGAAGGCTGCAATGTTCGGGTTCTTCATAAAGGAAAAGAAGTTTATGTGGGTACACTTGATTCCTTGAGACGGGTGAAAGAAACTGTGAAGGAGGTATGCAAAATATGCATGAATGAACCCATAGCATTTGGATGCAGTTTACCTTACCCCCCCCCCCCCCCCCCCCCCCCCCCCCCAACACACACACACAAATAAACCCATGTCAATTAGTTGCGTCATTATTTGTTATCTTCTTTCACTCACTCATTGTTGCTGCTGAAACTAGACTTAGTCTGCTGATTTCTTCTTTT